>NC_138569.1:11927200-21927200 GCF_947561715.1 Ascidia mentula | reverse complement strand
AAAACATGATTGGTACAAGATGTGATCTTGACGTGATTCCCGGATTCGTCAAAAGCCTGTTAACTGGACCTTACATACAACTGCAGCCTGTCATAGCGAAAGCCTTTACAATAGTTAGGAACAAGTTTGCTAACTTACAACTGCCGGAATGCGGGGAACCAGGTGATGTTTCCTAATCAGCTAAATGTTTATAAGTAAATAAAATGTCTTGGTGTGTGAAGATAGTTGTAATTTGTGATGTTTTTACTTAAAGAAAGAAGCTAAAGATAATTCTTCTTGCTTTAGGTCCGCTGATCAACTGTAGCCACTATTATACGTCACCACATCCATGCGAGCAGAGGAAAGCTTGGTTCTGTGACTACGTGAAGTGGAGATGGGAAATTGTACAACCTCAAATTCCTGCTTACTTTCGATGGGTGGCTCAGAACGGGATCGAATTTCCTCAGCAAACTCCCTCGTGTCTTACCGTACCCTACAACTTGTGCTACTCTACAAGCTACAGAAACTGTATCAAAGATTCGGCAACCTGTCTCTTCTGTTGGTGTGATGAGCAAGAATATGAAAGTAAGTGATCAAAGTCGACTCGTTGAAATCTACAAAGTTTGTTGATTAAGCTGCGCATGATTGCAATAGTGAAGAAGATTTTTTTTCAGCCTAATCTTTGATATTCCCTCCTTTGATAGCGAAAATTAATGAGCTTTAACATTTTGATACATTTCCACAGAACCAGAGTTCATGCATCAATACTACCGACGTGATTTCAAAGTTTACAGCGAATTTCTTTCCAACTACCAATACGTCAACAAAATTGTGAACCAAGGGTGTGCTTTCAACTAATGCCGTATTTCCTAATACGTCTAAACTAATGCACTGGAATTTAACCTCATATAGCCTAACCACTTTACTAATATAATCGAAAATTTGGCGCATCATGTGGTAATAAATCAAACAAAAGTTGGTTGGATACTGTACACAACTTAATTGAAAACAGCGCAATAATTGATTAATAGGAGACGTTGCTAATTTACTATAGTTTAACTGAACGCATTCTAAACACTAGATTAACCCCCACATTGTTCGAGCACAGCCAGATGCCTTTGTAGTTGCGAGAAGCTCAAAAAGCAACCGCTGACAAAGGCAGTGGTAAATAAAGACAGAAGGTTTATGTTTTGGAGCAAGCATAAAAAATATCTGTAACCTAAATGATAATGACACTGCATTCGCGTGATATCTCAACCATGCAGTTTTTCTACAACGTTTGTTAAGCACACATTATTTTTATTGTTTATTCATAAAAATATTGTTTATTCATTGTTTATTCAAGTGTGTTTATTCATAGCAGAAGATCTCTCTATACTAACAATATTCCATAGTAAAAATAGCGTGCAAATGTATTTAACTAAGACTTCGCATCGTAAACGTGTGAAACATATATAGGATGTGGTCATGACGGGAAATTCGTTGCGGACAATCTAAAAATTCGTTTAGGAGGTTTTCTGTTTCATTTATATCCGTCAATTTTGACTGACGAGGAACCGCAGATTCAGAAATTTGTTACATGTGCTTGGCTGATAAGTCTATGGAGCAAAAATACCATCTGGGAATCATGACCGAACGCCTCTAAGTCAGAATCCGCCTGGAATGGACGATGATTTTTTGACTCGCTTACGGCCGGCACAAGGAAGAGGTCGGAAAGCCGCCGTCTTTTCCAATAGTGGCGTGGGTGTTGTGATGTTGATATGTTTGGATCGTGGGCGCAACTAACGAGCGTTCGGATTGTGTTTATTTGGCACGTTTTATGGAACACTTTTCGAATCAAATTTCTTTGAAGAAATAGGTTTTGAATTAAACCAATCTTAATTAACTGAATCATCAACTCGACCAATTCAGGGAACTTCTACAGCGAATGAATAGATATTTTCGGTAAGGAGAGTGATTTTAAAATAATTTGCTGTTTGCCACCAATGTATCGTTACAAGTATTTGTTTTTAAGACTTACAATGCTGCATTGGCATGATGACATTTATTCTGGCTTACACTGGAGCAAACGCAAGATACAAGTATCTTACCTTTGGGCTACGGGCCGCTTTTTGCATTTGTATTAAAATAATTTTCGAGGACAGGGCATGCCTACGTTGCTATCCTCTGTCACTATGCTTATGAGCCCGTAATGAAGCAAGCAGTGTTGCATCAACGTAAACTCTGTAGGTTGAATGAGCAAAAATGCATGGGCTATTCCTAGACATTTTAGTTGGTACTGGGTGTTGTTGATAATTGCGCCAAACAATTATCAAAGAGTCGGTAGGTGCATGGTTGTATAAATCTGAAATTCGCATTTCTTGGAAATATTTGCCATATTTGTAAATATCGAAATTAGTCATTCTTTAAGTGAAACTTTTGCAATTTGTCACCAGAAGCAGAGTAGGCCTACCTTGATATTTTCATCACCCGGGATTGTTCCAAACTGGTATTAATTGCATTAGATTTACATCTACTTAAATATGAAGCATATCAATATGTGGGTCACAAATGTCCTAGACAGGAATTAAACGTTTCAGTGGATCATCACGGTTTTTGACATTTATCCGGAAGTCCGTAAAGTTTACCACATAAGCAATTTCGACCGTTGGACCAAAAAACAATGGTAAATCAAGCATAACATGCTGAATGATAAGTAACAATTTTGCTGCGGACACCGAATCCCTAAATGTGTTTACCATTTTAATTGTCCTGGCGTTTTTTTTTTTCATTTTAGTTAAATGTAGTGATGTTTCGATTATTTCAATTAGCAAGCCTACACGGCCACTAAACTAGCTCAGCAACTTAAAATGTAAGTTGTAATTATCACGTAAACAAATGGTGACTATATTGTAACTGGCAGTTATATGCACTACCATATATATTTTTATTCCGATTTATAGATTATTCGGCATGTGAGAACTTTTCATATCTTGTGTAGTGACCCTCGTTTACATGCAATCATTTCATCAAAGTCATGGCTTAGCACACTGCTTTAACTTTATGGTTGACATAAACGTTTGCAGCAGTGGGCATGGGTAAAATAATTAAAAAGACCCAAATAGGAAAAGTTCCTTTTGTAGTTTATATTGTGCTGTTAAGGGGAATGCAAAATTAATTGTAAAAACTTCAGACAGCAAACGACTCATGCATTCCAGAATCTAAAATAGGGCGCCAAAAATAAGTGAAAGCTACACTGGGGTAAAACTACAAAAACTACAACTAAACCGAAATCCACAAAGCAGTTCTAAACGTGTTTCCCAACTCAGCGAAGAATGTATGATACTTTAATACTACGCCAACCTATACATCACCAATTTATATTCACGTAAATGTTGTTAGGCACAAATTTCCAAAATATTGTAAACACATCAACAGCATATACACTTAATATCTTATTGTATCTATTAATTTCCGCTTTTCGTGTTGGGATTATCATGGAAAAAAAATAAAATAGGTACCGCATGGTGGCACCAGTGTGGCGCATTTTGACATTCAGTGTTACACAGTTTTGGATAGCCAATATTACTACAAAAAAATAGTTAAGTTCCCACTATAAGCTTTTGTATGTGGGCTTTACTAACCTTGTTAGTTGTGATTTGTTTACGTTTGTAACTTTTTATAACGGTTTGTCAAATGAATAACATTTTAATTAGAAATAACATTTTCCTAACATTGAGAAGTCTAGTATGAAAGGTTTGGAATGCAACAAATTTAAGAAAACCGCACTTTAAAAAAATCGCAACGGTAGTGCAGCGAGATCCACAGACCTCCATCAAGTTTTCCGGTGTAACCTCGCATGAAACGCAGTTGCAAATATGTGGTTTCCATGCGAATAATCTTGAATACGTCTACCTTTAATCGGGCTATATCCACGACATTCCATTACAACAAGAGAAGCAATGTGTATTCCTCTTTAGAGATAGGGCTATCTGGTCAAAAACAGACTTCCCTAAGAGGAATCGGCTCATTTTCGCGATAAGAGGAACAGCAAGAAAAAATGGGGTTGGGTTGGGTTCGCTTCATAAACATCACGGCGAAGAAAAAGGCAAAAGGTAAGTTTAAAAGCGATGGTTGACAACCAAACACCTTGAGGCTGCTACAAGCAAATATTTCGCCTTAGACTTGGTTTTTTATATTTGTGTTTCAGGATTGAAATTTTGAGTTATCATTGGACTGTTATCAAAATGAATCGACTTGCAATTCTTGGGCTTTGCATGTTTGTGGCTGGAGCAGTTGCACAAAATGGTGAGTTAATCACTAAACATTGACCAACCTAGGTCTACTTAAAATAATTAAGACATGCTCACTATTGGAACGGTATACAAGTCGTTTCAAATGATAAACAACAAACCTTTGACGATAAAGTAATTTGCACGTTTAGGACCAGGTCTGTGGTGTTTCACCGGACAAACATCATTCGCACCTGATGGATCGGTTGTACACAACAACCGCACTTCAACTGATTGTGGATTCGAGAGTGTTTGTCTTAAGTATGAAATCGTAACTGTCCATGAAGTATACAACAGTAAGTTTGGGCGTTTGTCTTTGTTCAATACAATAAAACAAATTCCAACCTGCTTCATTGGTGTTGATACATTGACACAAGTTCACAAACAAACCATAGATACAGAGTTAACTCGTACCAGATTATTCTCAGCAGTGCTATATTCAACCCAAAAATGTAACATTCTGTTGCAGTTACAACAGATGTGGGAATCTGCGCACAGGCATCCCTCATCAACACGCTGGACTGGTGCCAAGCAGCCCAGAGCTACTCGGCCGACATGTTTCTCTCTTGCAATTACACAACTTGCAACACAACGGGATGCAACGACTTTGCTCGACCAAATAACTGTCCACAAGAACCAGAAAATGGTAAAAGTAGGGATGCACCGAAAGATCGGTTTGCCGAATTTATTCGGCCGAAACTAAGGAATTTGTAATTATTCGGTTTCGGCTTACCAAACTTTTTTACTGCATGCAACGATGATACGTAAAGTTTAGCATAGATTAGAATCATTGTTCAAACTGCATGATTGTGTTCGTTTTATTTGTTTATTGTCACCGAAATAATGAAAATCAACTTTAAGTAGTTTAAGTGCCAAAAAAAGGGTTTATGATAGGATTAGATCCAATCCAGCACATGTTTCGTTTAAATTCATTGCGTTTAAAGAGATGGATACCAAAATTAGCTTCGGTTTATTCGCCGGATTTTTTCGGCAACTTTTGCCGAATATTCTGTTTCGGCGGAATATAAAAATTGCTGTTTCGGTGCATCACTAATAAAAAGAGAACAGCAGCGTGAATGTTCCTGTTATAGTTTGATGTTAAGTAAAATTTAAATCTAAACATGGAGATACGAAACAACACATAAGAAACTCAACCTTAAACTGCAAAATCATATTTTAAGACGTCAACATCCTTCCCAACTGCACAATGCGTGAAGTCATCCATGAAATGCAAACATGCATGGAACCACTTGTTCTCGGCTATCCATACCACGACCAAGAAATGTGCTTGTAAGTATACTAAATAATCGTGGACAGTTTTGTGCGGCAACACAAACTATCTAAAGTATAAATTTTAAACTTCAAAAACATTTTCCTCAGGTCAAATGTTGACGACGTGGTTGCTTGTGTGGCAAAAACAGCAGTTAAATGTCTTAACAGTTCATGTCCCACTGTGCTGGACATCATTCCCAGTTTGAGAGATTATTATCGGGTAAGGGAAACGTGTTCTGAAGCTTTTCCATTTGCTTTATGAGACCAAATAGATTATATCAAAAAGGGAGAAAGCTTTAGGATATGAACTAAGCAGGAGTTGCTTCTTTCCCATGAAAGTATCACAACCGAAAGTCAATTTTAATTTGTTGGATTTCACCTCAAACATCTTTATTTGTCGTTAGATAATCACGTACGTCGCACCCCATGTCCGCAGCATACACGATATCCTGACAGCTTTAAATGTTACCGTGGACATTGGTATAGATCAAATACTCAGGACCTACGTTTGCCCCATTCCCGGCCAAGCCCCACCTCTGCCTTCCGTGGAAGACATAATGTATCTTATCGGTGACGTTCCAAACCCGATATGTGACGCAAGCTTCTTCAGAGATATAGCATCAGCTGGAATTGAGTGGGCACACCAGTTCTACTCTGTCCAAACACAACAACAACTTTGCGTGTAAGTGTTTGTTGTTACTTTACAATTATTTTGCAAAGTTCGAGGAGTTAAAAAGCTGCATAGATTTGTGTATATTGAACTGAGCAGAGTAATTATGAAAAAAATGACCAGGATTCAAGTTCGGCTACGTTTGCACTTGTCTAACAAAACAAATTTATATTCTTAAGATACAACGTAAAACACCATTACTTTTCAGGGCATTTAATGCTTTTGCTACTCGCATTCACACAATGGTGACAACGAGATGCAACGTGGATGAAATTCCAGGCCTCATCCACCACGTTATTCCCGAGCCTTTCTTGAGCATTTTTGGGCCGACAATTCACAAGGCTCTCGGCATATTTCAGGAAATATTTAATAACATTCAATTGCCGGACTGCGGTGTTACTCCACCAGGTAAAATATGGCATATTGTAATATTAATGTACATGATCCAAGTTAAGTTTATGTAAGTCCTCCAAACTGTATGAACACATTAACTTCTGTTCAGTGACCGACTTCAATTGTGAACAATATTATCACTCGTCATCACCTTGTGGTCAGAGAAAGGCTTGGTTCTGCGACTTCATACAATGGCGCGTTCACATAGCTCCGAACTTCGTCAAATCTTACTACGAATGGGCAGAGCAAAATTATATATCTATTCCCTTTGTTCCCCCACCATGCAATCCACAGTCAACGAACTTATGTGTAAACCGAATGAGTCGTAAATGCGTTATGGACTCAGCGGATTGCTCCTTCTGCTTTTGCAACGACTTCGAATTTAAAGGTACGTGACGTATCCCTAATTTTTAAGGAAATCTAAAGAGCAATCTATGCTACAAAACATTTTAAATGAAAATACTTAAACACAGTGTATCTAATATATGTGCAAAAAAAGCCATAATATTGAGAAGCTGCAGACAGGGTGTGTACACGCACTGTTTCGACCTGTAAGGTCTCTTCAGTGCAGCTGTTGACATTGGCACTGTGCTATAGCTTTTACACTAGCGGGCAAACTAATTTCCACTTTGTGGTACCTTTCGGTCAACGTCGATCCGTTGGGTGCCCTACACTGAGTACCAAACAACAGAGACGAACCACTGTGGAGCGCACTATGGCCAAACGGATATGCTTGGTAAGTGTGCCCGCTAGTCGAAAAGCTAGCACAGTGCCACTGTCAACAGCTGTAGTAATGAAACCTTACAGACCGAAACAGTGCGAGTACACACCCTGTCTACAATGTATCTAATTACGACACATTCCTTTTCAGATCCAGCAGCAGTTCGTCGGCAATATCGTCACGATACCGAAACTTATCGTCGTTTCCTTGCAGTTTATCAGTATATCAACAGCAAGTTCAACACATGTTAAAAATCACCAGTAAATCATTAACTCGCTTCATAAGGAATCAGGATACTTTGTTAAGAACAAAAAAATCCCCGTTTGCTAATAAGTTAATGGTTTTAAAATCCAGCAGCTGTGTCGTTTTTTCCGCATGCTTTTGTGTTTCAAATGTACCCACCCTGAGTTGTACAAATATAACCACGTAGTTTTGTGTCCAGTCGATGTGTTTGTTCCCTCTCACATTATTAAATAACCCCAAACTTGGCCCGTGCTTACTTTGCATGTGTTTTATTCTGTGTTGCGAAACATTGACTTAGTTGTTCACAGCGTGGCAACGATGATGTCTTGTTTTGTCTATGTCTTGTCTAACTGTCGAATGTACGGTATGTAGAATAAAAATAAATGTTTATAAAACCAATACTGACTGCAGAATATCAGAAGCGAAGGGTTTCAAATCCAAACTTTAATGTTAGAAAAGAAGTTGATCGTGGTTAGGTGTACGAATTACTTTGGTTCGGGGCTGCTTTTGTTTCCGAAAGTTGTTGGTTGGTGTCATGAAACAAAGCAAGAAATGCATTGGTAGTCGATATAAAATTTTAAATAAAAATTTTTTTGCACACCCGTGTACCTCGGTACACAGTTGGGGAAACCTACCTCCGACTGCTGTGGGCCCTGGCGAGCAGCAACGACTGCACCCACCTCTCGTGGGTCTGTAGAATATCACGCAATGCTCACAAGTCGTGTGGAACTTTGCTTGAGGTAAAGGCAGACGTTTCATCAGATTCAGTCAAGCGTGATTTTTCCCATACAAACTCAAGATACCATGAACTTGGAAGACCCAAAAAAAGCAACCGTACTAAACAGTTTGACAGAGACAACTGCAATAACTATCGTTCCAGCTGTGGACAAGGGATAATCGAATGACTGTAGTCCAAAGCAATCGTAACATAAGTTTCATATTTTCTTCTACATGTTTATTTGATAATTTTCACACCTGTAAAAAAAAAGTAGAATCAGCGCTAAACTAAATTTCCAATGAAGCAGTAAAAAAATGGCAGAAACACATGGCTTTCCTGCGCTGCGATACTCTGCCATCGTGGTGAACGTTTACAACCAAATCCCTTTTAAGCGTGGTTTAATTCGCTTGCCTAACATGGGAACACTCTGCAACAAGAAGATAAATTGCAGAAACAACATTTCATGAGTGCAAAATAACTGGAGTTAATAAGTTTAAAAATTAAGCCAAAGCTAAGATTCTGTTTATCTTAACATTAAAAGATTAACAGCATCTTAGCTTTGGCTTTCATCTTAAAAAGCATTCCATGAGTTTGATTAGAATATTACGACCAATGCAATGCTTTACGGTAGAATTTTTGGACTGTTGTATTTAATCCTTTAAAGATTTCGTTGCCACATAGATAGGTCTCGATATTACGGGCTCGATTTTGGAGAAGGATAAATTTTCAACTATCAATAAAAGTCAACAACATAGAAAACATACGATGTGATTTTACAAGTAGTTGGTATAAAAGTATAAAAACAGCTCAGGTAAAGAAAATGTGAAATTTCTGTGCGGCTCCATTTCGTACAAAGGCAAGATTTCAATTATGAGCTTGGGGAGTTAACAGTTTGCCACACTCACTCATTCAAGACTGAAATCACATTCTTCGAACTCAGCACTAAACCGTTTGGACCGAGAAACCACTTCGTGCGTGACAACAACACATATACAAAGATAGAAAGGTTTACTCTTCTGGAGTTGGAGGTCCAAGCGGCAAATACGTTTGTTACACTCATTAAATTATATTTGCATCAATATTGTATGAAATCACACGGGTAAACAAACAAAGTTGAAATATTATCACAAACATATGTGGTTGCCACTCGACTGAAAGAAATTTCTGAATTTTTTCCGCACTGGGATTTAAAATCTTGCCATCTCGCACATAAATGCCCACAATGCCCAATAATGTGGTGATTAGCACCAAAGCAAATACCTAAACGCTTGCGCTACAAAGCAGATTTTCCGTAAAGATCTCGGGCGAAGATAAAAATGTTGATGTTTTTTGTCATAATTTCGAAAGGGTAGCAATAATCTTCGCAACTTTTGATACTTCTTTGACCACACGCCAGTTATCGTTTGGTACACTTGAAAGTATCAATAATATTATCAACATTGTCCGATTCCTTCTTAGTAGCCTTCGTAGGTTGGAAAAGTAGCTTCAGGCAGAAGCGTCTCAGTTGCGGTCAACGGTTGCGCTTTCAAATTGCGTCACACGTGTTCGCCAAAAGTTGGATTGAGATTTTTGGCCATCAAATCAGCCACGAAATCACTCTCTTTCCGTTAAAACGCAACCAAGCGGACAAATTTTCTTGTTAAAAACTTTGGAAAGAAAGCTTGGCTCCAGGCCTCTTTTCCTAATTAAAACTGACCCTAAATAATGCAGTTTTTGAAACCCCTGAACCAAAGATTACATCGCGTCATACAGCCAACATAACTTCAAAACAATCTTATCGTTTCTCATGTACGATTTGTGTAAACCAACAAGCCCCCACAAATTGTTATAATGATGCTGTGCTGACGATAATGGCCAAAACGTGGGGTTACAGTTAGTGCGAAACAATCCCACATTTATTCACCCACTAGTTGACACCAGATCGGTACCTTTTAATAAATCAGAAAGGTGATAAAGAAAATTTTTAACAAAATAGGAAAATTTTAGGCTCATTTTGTATTTTGATGGGAAAAATTGCTTCACCAAGTAACCTAGTGAAACTACATCTAAACCGAAGTTACAAATATGCAGAAAAAGTTAAAGTCTTGTTGTGCCTAATTTTTTAGGCTTTGTCCATGCAAACTATCTTGAATACAAAGGGAATGTCTTTCTCATTAATCTCTGCGATAAAACAGAAACTCAACAACACAACAAGATTTGAGGTATCGAAACATATCAATTCGAAATGACTGTCATTCATGATACTCCATCTCTAAACACGTGGTTTGTTTTTTCTCTTTAGAGATTAGGTTACCCAGTCAGGCAAACAGACGCCTTGTAAATACAGGAATCTAATCGATCGCACAGTATTCTGCGAGAAGAAAAAAGGGGCTTGGTTAGGTTGGCCACATCATTGACCAGGGCGCCGAAGAAAGCACGCGGTCAGTTTAAAAGCACGAGTTAACAGAAACACATCTTCAGACTACCGGAATCACAGGTTATGTCGAAAAGGATTTAAACATTTATGATTGTGTTTCAGGGCTAAAATTTTTCATTTGATTGCGATAAAAATGACTCGATTTGCATTTCTTGGGCTATTTATATTGGTAGTTGGAGCAGCTGCACAACAAGGTAAGCAAATCATTTAAAGGCAAAATTTACACTAAATATGCTCTGAAACGACATGGAATTAAATATATCGTCAAGGATATGTCTTCAAACCATAAAGTAATTTGCACGTTTAGGACCAGGTCTGTGGTGTTTCACCGGACAAACATCATTCGCACCTGATGGATCGGTTGTACACAACAACCGCACTTCAACTGATTGTGGATTCGAGAGTGTTTGTCTTAAGTATAAAATCGTAACTGTCCATGAAGGATACAACAGTAAGTTTGGGCGTTTGTCTTTGTTCAATACAATAAAACAAATTCCAACCTGCTTCATTGGTGTTGATACATTGACACAAGTTCACAAACAAACCATGGATACAGAGTTAACTCGTACCAGATTATTCTCAGCAGTGCTATATTCAACCCAAAAATGTAACATTCTGTTGCAGTTACAACAGATGTGGGAATCTGCGCACAGGCATCCCTCATCAACACGCTGGACTGGTGCCAAGCAGCCCAGAGCTACTCGGCCGACATGTTTCTCTCTTGCAATTACACAACTTGCAACACAACGGGATGCAACGACTTTGCTCGACCAAATAACTGTCCACAAGAACCAGAAAATGGTATAAAAAGTAGGGATGCACCGAAAGATCGGTTTGCCGAATTTATTCGGCCGAAACTAAGGAATTTGTAATTATTCGGTTTCGGCTTACCAAACTTTTTTACTGCATACAACGATGATACGTAAAGTTTAGTATAGATTAGAATCATTGTTCAAACTGCATGATTGTGTTCGTTTTATTTGTTTATTGTCACCGAAATAATGAAAATCAACTTTAGGCAGTTTGTACAGCAGTAGAAGCTATTCTTTAAGTGCCAACAAAAGGCTGTATGATAGGATTAGGTCCAATCCAGCACATGTTTCGTTTAAATTCATTGCGTTTAAAGAGATGGATACCAAAATTAGCTTCGGTTTATTCGCCGGATTTTTTCGGCAACTTTTGCCGAATATTCTGTTTCGGCGGAATATAAAAATTGCTGTTTCGGTGCATCACTAATAAAAAGAGAACAGCAGCGTGAATGTTCCTGTTATAGTTTGATGTTAAGTAAAATTTAAATCTAAACATGGAGATACGAAACAACACATAAGAAACTCAACCTTAAACTGCAAAATTATATTTTAAGACGTCAATATCCTTCCCAACTGCACAATGCGTGAAGTCATCCATGAAATGCAAACATGCATGGAACCACTTGTTCTCGGCTATCCATACCACGACCAAGAAATGTGCTTGTAAGTTTACTAAATAATCGTGGACAGTTTTGTGCGGCAACACAAACTATCTAAAGTATAAATTTTAAACTTCAAAAACATTTTCCTCAGGTCAAATGTTGACGACGTGGTTGCTTGTGTGGCAAGAACAGCAGTTAAATGTCTTAACAGTCCATGTCCCACTGTGCTGGACATCATTCCCGGTTTGAGAGATTATTATCGGGTAAGGGAAACGTGTTCTGAAGCTTTTCCATTTGCTTTATGAGACCAAATAGATTATATCAAAAAGGGAGAAAGCTTTAGGATATGAACTAAGCAGGAGTTGCTTCTTTCCCATGAAAGTATCACAACCGAAAGTCAATTTTAATTTGTTGGATTTCACCTCAAACATCTTTATTTGTCGTTAGATAATCACGTACGTCGCACCCCATGTCCGCAGCATACACGATATCCTGACAGCTTTAAATGTTACCATGGATATTGGTATCGATCAAATACTCAGGACCTACGTTTGCCCCATTCCCGGCCAAGCCCCTCCTCTGCCTTCCGTGGAAGACATAATGTATCTTATCGGTGACGTTCCAAACCCGATATGTGACGCAAGCTTCTTCAGGGATATAGCATCAGCTGGAATTGAGTGGGCACACCAGTTCTACTCTGTCCAAACACAACAACAACTTTGCGTGTAAGTGTTTGTTGTTACTTTACAATTATTTTGCAAAGTTCGAGGAGTTAAAAAGCTGCATAGATTTGTGTATATTGAACTGAGCAGAGTAATTATAAAAAAAATGACCAGGATTCAAGTTCGGCTACGTTTGCACTTGTCTAACAAAACAAATTTATATTCTTAAGATACAACGTAAAACACCATTACTTTTCAGGGCATTTAATGCTTTTGCTACTCGCATTCACACAATGGTGACAACGAGATGCAACGTGGATGAAATTCCAGGCCTCATCCACCACGTTATTCCCGAGCCTTTCTTGAGCATTTTTGGGCCGACAATTCACAAGGCTCTCGGCATATTTCAGGAAATATTTAATAACATTCAATTGCCGGATTGCGGTGTTACTCCACCAGGTAAAATATGGCATATTGTAATATTAATGTACATGATCCAAGTTAAGTTTATGTAAGTACACCAAACTGTATGAACACATTAACTTCTGTTCAGTGACCGACTTCAATTGTGAACAATATTACCACTCGTCATCACCTTGTGGCCAGAGAAAGGCTTGGTTCTGCGACTTCATACAATGGCGCCTTCACATAGTTCCGAACTTCGTCAAATCTTACTACGAATGGGCAGAGCAAAATTATATATCTATTCCCTTTGATACCTCACGATGCAATCCACAGTCAACGAACTTATGTGTAAACCGAATGAGTCGTAAATGCGTCAAGGACTTTGCGGATTGCCAATTCTGCTTTTGCACCGACCTCGAATTTAAAGGTACGTGACGGATCCCTAATTTTTAAGAAATCTAAAGACCAATCTATGCTACAAAGCATTTCAAAAGATAATGCATAAACACAGTGTATCTAATTACGACACACTCCTTTTCAGATCCAGCGGCAGTTCGTCGGCAATATCGTGACGATAGCGAAACATATCGTCGTTTCCTTGCAGTTTATCAGTATGTCAACAGCAAGTTCAACACATGTTAAAAATCACCAGTAGATCATTAACTCGCTTCATAAGGAATCAGGATACTTTGTTAAGAACACAAAAATCCCCATTTGCTAATAAGTTAATGGTTTTGAAATCCAGCAGCTGTGTCGTTTTCTTCACTTGGTTTTGTGTTTTAAATGTACCCACCCTGAGTTGTACAAACATAACCACGTAGTTTTGTGTCCAGTCGATGTGTTTGTTTCCTCTCACATTATTAAATAACCCCAAACTTGGCCCGTGCTTACTTGCATGTGTTTTATTCTGTGTTGCGAAACATTGACTTAGTTGTTCACAGCGTGGCAACGATGATGTCTTGTTTTGTCTATGTCTTGTCTAACTGTCGAATGTACGCTATATAGAATAAACAAAGGTATCCATGAACCGAACGGAATGAATAACATAGGTATGTCAGTGTTGAAGAGAAATGTTAAGATTTAAGCTGGCATTGTCAGGGCAGCAGCAGTGCAAGATAAGAACACAAAAACACCATCAACACTAGGACAACATAATTTGCTACAAATTTATCAGGTTTAAATCCTCCACATCGTTTAAACACGAGAACAATGCAAGAGAGCATTCGTGTACAGATTTAAGACATCCAGTGGTGTGAACAACACAATGCTTTTTATGTCCAGGCGTAATGTGTCGTCTGGCGGTTCGAGAACTCATTGTGTTCGTGTAACCCCAGACCCTTACAAAAAAGCGAAAGAATGCGAGTTTTATTTGAAGAGGCGAAACACTTCTATATGTGTGGTTGGGAAGTCGCGTTCTTTCACAATTCGAGTTCATCCCATTTCACTTTCACGAATTACAGAAAGGATGGGTTTGTAGATCTCGCTCAGACTTGTTGGGAATAGTGGCTGATCCAGCTTGGCTGCGAACCTTGTGATCAGAATATTAGAGCTGTGATCGCCAAATATAAAAGGGCCTGCGCAGTGGGGCGATCCTGCCTTGCTATGCGTAAGCATTGTATTACTTCTGCGAGGATGGGTTTGTATCATTATGGGATAACTACTGAAACTTGTACATCTACGTCCTGACACTGAATTCTTATCGGCATTTTGGTGATTTATTTTGGAATATGAAAAAAAATAACAAAAATAGAAACATTTTATTCCCAACACACTACAAGCAAGAATTCTGCTCAATAACATACTAAGGTTGTTAGTAAAACTACACTGTTAGTGAAAACTGGTGAGAATAATATACAAAAACCTAATTAATAGACAACTGTGCACAATGATATCAAAATATGTTTATACAACACTAAAGTTTAGCATTGTCACATGACTTGAGATTGTAATGAACTTAATTTAAACGAACGTTCTTGTTGTAAAACTATAATTTAACATAATAAAAATGGTGAAGGTACCCAGGTATGTAAACCTGTGGGGAAAATATATATGGGGGAAAGGGTAAAGCCAGTCGGCAAACTCTCACACAAGTATTGAGGCATAAAATTTGACACTAGGCAAAAAGTCGTACAGGAAAAGAACGGGAAGTCACCCGTAGCAGAAGGATACGCTTGACTTCAAGTAAAATGCGCAAGAAAAGTCGTCGGAGATAAGAGAAGATCTCACCACTTCACGTGGGCGGGTAATAACAGCATTCCGGGGTTAGGTCCGTCTTTCATTCGGCCACCCTTGGGTTAATCTGCACAATAACCCACCATATTTCACCCCGGAACCATGACAACGCAAAAAGCAAAGTTCGGCACTGGAATAAGGTTCGCGTTATTTCTGTGTGATGCTTTTCAGGTTGTCGAGGTGATGTAGAGCCCTGTGACACACAATGGTACAGAAATGAACATTATATCATTCAGCGGCTTTCAGAGGTTTAACGAAAATAGGAGAAATGCGCCAATTCCTCTCAATTGTTCGGGGTAAAAATTCCGTTTAGAAATAATACCAAGCTTCAATGCAAAAAAATCCGAACCTGTTTAAATCATTGTATGCAATCGAGCTTCATCGGTCAACAAACTTTCTAAATCGGTCGAAAGTCGTTATTGTGGGACGTATACACATAAGACATGCAGTGATCGTAATTATTGGAACACTACTGAATTGAATTTTGCAAATTAAACCGGAATTCGAGTGATTGCAGCAACAGCTTCCAGGCGGCCTAGACCAACACGTGATCGCAAAGAAACGCGCAACCAAAATTTGTTTCTCAATTCCCGAACACTTTTCACCAAACGCACGCGGCATCTCGAGGCCACGTCAGCACCCATCACGTTACGCACAACAGCATCGCGTGCCGTCAAGATCACGGGACGCATTGTGACGTACGTCGGCATGGCAACCGGATAAACGCACCACAACAGGTGAGGGTTGAATTGAAGCACTCAGCAGTTTTTTACCGTTTTCAAAAGGTTTGCCCAGCCGTGGGACCGCGTGGTGTTCAACGAAGATTTCAAGTTGCGTGATTTTTACTTCCAATAAAAACTCTTATTCCCACTTGCGAATAATTAACGAGAGTCGTTTTGGGTTTACATCACAATAATTTCGTGTATTACGTCACAATTACCTTAAAAATCGTCAACTAGCAAAAAATTTACAATTAAACCCAACAACCATGATATCGTAGTTTGGGGAATAGCCAAGAAAACCACCCAGCATGGATCTAGAGGAAAAGTCTAGCTTGTTTCTGGTAAATATGTTGTGTGTGGTGGCAGTGAATCCCTAGTTAACAAGTTACTTCCCTTGCAGGCGCGATCATAATGCCGGCAACGAACGCGAATAACTTCCGAAATCAATTTTCACCACACGACGCCAAATTATATCTTACAACAAAAGTCGTGAGGTAATGGAGCTTCACTTAACCGTAAAATGCCGAGGACTCCACATGCTGCCTCACTCAAAGCAAGTCACGCGTGACCTCGGCTCTCGAATGAAGTCAACCGGAACCTAACGAGCCATCCATCTCTCCGAGTTCTATTTCAACCAAACCGCATTATTTTTTCAAACTTTACAGATCACCTATTTACGAGACCTATTTACGTGCGCATTGTGACGTAAAGGTTGAAGCATTGTCCAAGTAACGACATTTCCCCGTCCACCATAATTTGTGAAGCATTGAAACCGGAAATTGTGTATGAAAAATAAACCCAGGAATAAGTTTGAAGGGGGATTATATCGTTTCAAACAGTAAAAAACAAACATTAGGAAACTAAATCCATCTTGTGAAGGACGCCAAACTAGATCATCAGCCATGGTCATCACAATCAAACGCAGACACAAAAGTTGCAGGTTTCAAACGCAGACACAAAAGTTGCAGGTTTCAATTTTATAAATCAAAAACGACATTTTTCAAACTTCTTGGCGCAAAAAAATGTTACCAGTTACACCCCAAAGATTTTTACCCGAAATCCAACAACGTAAATCTAAAAGCAATGTCGGAACGTGTAACAAGGACTTTGTGCCATTAAACAATATAGGTTGACCACAAATCGGACGTTGGCTCACAAATCAATGAATCAACACAACCCACTTGTTTTGATAAGCAACAAAACGGAGTTACATACAACACGGTTTCTTTCAATCCGGGCGCACAAAAGACCCAACGCACACAGGAGAAAATTTGATTCCCGTTCCCGTCTGTTCGAAGCACACAAGGTAGTCACGTAACAATCGATGGGAGGATACGAACGTGATGAAAAAACAGACAAAACTTGACAAAATATTATCGGCGCACGTTTGAAAAAATAAGACGCACCTTCCTCATGAGTGATATCATGAGCTACCATCAATCTTGCACCAAAAAATAAGAACAACTCCAAAGCAACAAAAACGTTTATGGAGAAAATATTCGCATTGATACAACTAATGTCAAGTAATTTATTGACCAGCAACTAATATTACAGCTGGCTTACAGTTATAAACATGCCTTGCTTTGTGTTGGGTCTCTTTGTAAACTACGGATAAACCCAAAGAATAACAACGGTATGGTAGTGCTTCATATACAATTAACTATACAAACATACTTAACATATCATGGTAAAGTATTCAACCGTACATATAACTTCTCTGGGAAAGCATAATGTTTTTCATCAGATTCTACTGATTCACGCAAAGGTTGATGATATTATAACCGACCCAAACCCTTAGGTGTTCGCAACAAAATTCGCGAAGTAGTGAAATTGTTCAACCGAAGCAGCTGTAAGGGTTGAAATTTTCCAACACGTTACAAAACTGTACGAAACGCACGTACGCAGAATCTATGGATTGAATTGCCGCTGACGAAGCGCGTTTGTCCGTCGTGAACCGAGGGCTTATCAAGTTTCAGTGGACCTTCAGTCGTAACGCATCAATTCCGTTGTAAGTTAAAACTAGTCGCCTAACCTTTGTAGGGAGTCTTCTCCCTTCAAATCCTCCACATTCCTTTCCCCACGTTCTGTCGAAAACAAAATACGTCAGCACGGAAAAATACAAGGGACTTTCGGGGATTTCGCGGTGAAAAGTTTGTCACGAGCCCCTTTTCACCAAATGTTCAGACGGTTGGATTTTTGAATGCGAAAACGAAAAACAATCCGCTATTGATGTTGCCAGGCACATTAACAATTCAAAGGCTCTGGTAATTGCGACAAAAATTAGCAAAACTTACGAAATTCGAAACACTTGTTTTAAACCAAATTCTATGAACCTAGGCGACCAGTGGTGAAAACATGTCTGAATGCCGTTCCGTTGAGAATTCGTGTCCCAAATAGCTTTGGAAAATTTATTCACTTATGTCACTGAATATGTTCCCTTTTTTCGTGTGAAGTTATTTCGCCTGTACATGATTTAAATTTTTACCACCAAACAATATTTGGTGTAAATTCATAGCGCGCAACTCGGCAAAAAACACCTTTGTTACCTTGTGTTTGTGACGAAGTGAGACCCTGTAGAGTAAATATCATGTTCTTCAACGCTTCAACAGAGCCAGGTTGTTTTCCTCCGCTCAAACTCGCAAAATCGCCATTCTTTCGTCACAATAACAAAACAATGAACTTTATTCAGATCGCCTAAGCGATGAGTGCAATGAATTGGCAAAGAACCACAAGAATTGTACATCTCGGGTAGTTGGCGGCGTGTATAGACTTACCGATGGAGCGAGACAGTTCCCCATAAAATCTTTCACTGCCGTAGGTTTCCCCTCCATGTGCAAGGACAACGTGATTTTTGACGTTTCGTCATCACCGTCAAAACTGCTTGAGCGCTTTCTGTATCAGAAACATGAAACAAACCAACGAGTTTTGATTAAGTAAGGAGAAACAATTTAAAGAGAAAAACAGCCTTTAACCAGCTTCACTCACAACAACAACTCGGTATGATATTTTAAACGTGTTTCAATTACCTTGATGGATGTAATTCCCAAGTTCGATCTCCTTCCAATATTTTATCTGTGTCAGTTGAGCTTCCGTACAAACTTTTGTCGCCAGCAACGAACGATTCAATTCCACCTCGCCCAAAGGGTGTCCTACCAGCATTCAGGGTCAACGTATCCTGTGTTTTTGATGTCTCAAAAGTGTCGCAAAAATCGTCAGGACCCTTCCCAATGCCTTGACTTAACACAAAACACATATTTTGAAAGTTTAGTGAATTTGAGATGCCCAGGGTAATGGTAAAAGCTGTATGGCCTTAAAAACTTTAATCGTGGTTTTGACATTCAATATTTTCTCACCAACATGCAGAATTTTACGCACAAAAATGGTTCCCCATGTCAACCGAAATCGCCTGGTGCAATTAATCAGATTGTCAGAATGACATAATAACTATACTAACCTTACAGTTCTTTTATCAATCAAGCGCATCGCTTCCGAAATGTCATCATGGCTTAACACTGTGTAGTTGTGATCTATCAACAATAAGTTGGTTTTTGATCAGAGACAAAATAACAAATATATGTTGCCGAAATATGGGAAATATTAACAAGCAGAGAACTATTTTCATAACCAGAAAAACTAGCAATAATGAACTTATTTGCTTTTCTTTTCAATCGTTTTATTCAACTGTTTCAAACAAGTTGCTAAAGTTGTGTTTGGAACGAGGGCCCATAATATTGTCAAGGTTGTGGAAATATTATTTCCCCCAAAATAACAGGCTTGGTGTGTTTCCAACAACAACATTCCAACAATGCGGCGAAACACAAAAGATAATCCCCAGTGTTCGTGGGGCCTTAAACCAACCTTGACGAGGTTGAACATGTTCAGTCAGGTGCGGGATGACCGATGTTTTATGTTGAGGGTCGTACGTGGTTTGTTGGGCTCTGAATAGAACGGGATTTGTGGTAAAATTTAGGTTGAAGTTTTATTTTCGCTTGGATTGGTGGCAAACACACAGTTTAGTACGATTGGCTCCTTTCAATGAGAAAGCTATAAAGATGGTTTTCGACAAATTGAAACACTTACAAAAGAAACGAAAAACAACCCAATATTCACAATTGAAACAAAAACTTTTTGAGTTTTGGTCGGTGATGCAAGCAATGCCTTTACAGCAATCATGACCACACAATATTATTAACCGACAAAAATAGCAACAACAAAAAATTTATAGTGGAAAGTCTTTTACTAAGATTTCGCTCAATTCAAAAGAATATCAAAGTATTTTGATGAAATTCAATAAATCCAAATCATCTTGATTCGCACAAATGGAGCGGAAAGTGCATATACAAACCATCAAGACTATTATTATCAGGATTTACGTCCGATACAAGGACTTATTACGAAACACGAAGTTGCGCAATATTTCTCGGGAAAACTACCAGCTATTTTCAAAGTCACTTAAGCTTTAGAATCCTAGCATGACCGCGTTAAAAGCTTTTGCGCACAAACAAGGTTCAGGGAACAAAAAAATAAAAGTTCTTCGAGCACCTCTTCGGTTCGGCAACGCCTTCTGTCGTCACGGTTGATGAACTCACGTGAGAGGAAGCACGTGATCGGTGCGTGACCGCGGAGTGATCGAATATCTCGTCACGTGAGCTAAAATTCGACAAGATTCGCGTCACCAGAAAAAAAGATGGCGCGTGACACAAAATAAGCTTCTATTCAGCAGCGGTTTGCTGTGTGGAATTTTACTTGTACTCGGGGTGAACGCCACTACTTTAGGCTGTAGAACTATCATGTGGCCCACAACCAACGATATTTAGAAACTACTTTAGGATTCTGTACAGAGAGGGTAAAATTGAGACTTTATTATAACATACTAGGTTACAATATATACATCTTGGTTTTCCTTTATGAAAACCTGCTCCGAATCACTTTTCAATCCATTGAAAAACTTATCTATTTATTATAATGACTAGATCCCGTACGACCCCTAGCGTCTGTATATAATAAACATGCCATCCACATGGTGACAGTACTGAGCGCACAACAACGGGAGAAGTTGCTATTTAATTGGAATAAGACATAACACATAAATGTCAACACTTTTTTAAAATCTAACCTGTCTGAATCTTCCGAGTCCATCGTCGAAGCAAAATTTGAGCTCGACCTGCAGGTGCTTTCCCTTTTCTGTCCCAATGCAAGAGAGGCATCCATTGCCTGCCTAAGGGCGAACTCCTTCCTCCTGACAGTTGCTGTTAACCTGGCAATCAGGTCAACCAATGATTTGCGGTCCGGGTGGTGGTGCTGCAGAGTGGATTTTTCAGTTGAAGCAAGATCAGCCTAAACACAAGAAAATTCATTAGAGCAATTGGTTTAAACTATTTGGTACAAATACTTTAAGTGCATAAATATATATCCTAAAGGTAATGCAATTTGCTTTGTATGGGGGAAACAATCGGAAAATCATTGCTTTTTTGATTGAAAAAAACGCAGCACTAACAAATAAACTTAAAATAAATCTGATTTTGAATCTAAGTGTTACTGATCAGTTTAGTATTATCATTGATGTCCTTTAGTCAGTTAAAGAAATGGGCCAAAGTTGAACCTCAGTGATGCCACCTTGTGGTACAGTTTTGTAAATGATTTCCACACTTGATGTCAGCAATTTTTTAAAAAATTTCATTAGCATGCATCATTAGGGTTTATTGAACCCATTTATATGTACTGCTCACTTCTCGCAATATAATATTATTCTGCAATGGGTAAAACATACATATTTTGAAATTTGCATGAAATATTCAAGATGAATGTAATTCATTTTTACTGAACATACCTACATATCAAAAACAACACAAATGTTATTAATATGGATACAACCTAACACACCTTAAGATCATCAACCAGTCTCCAAGTTTTTTCAATATCTTCCATTTGGTCATCAAACTGAGACATGCGACTATGGGATTGAAAGGAAGCTGAATGGATTGGATGAATTTCATCAACACTGCCTGATGAACTACCATACTTACTTCTTTCATCACCGAAAGTAAACTGCAAACCAAACAAAAGCTGACCATATTTTAATCACCAAGCAAAACATAATTGACTATAATCAACTAAAAAAAGGTTAAACTGGTTATTAAACTTAACTACATCATGTGTTGATTGGTGCCAACAATTTCCACCAAAAAAATGTTTCGATAAGTTTGTACAAAATAATCTTAAATACCTGATCATCTGCAGTGTCATCTTCAGGGAAATGAAGAGCTTTTTGTACACGACTTGAATGATGTCTTCTGCAAAGAAAGAATTACCCTTGAACCAACAAATCAATGATGAAACACTATTTAAATCTTTTAACAAACCTCGAGTAAGAGGAAATTGAGGAATCACTTTTGCTTGACACACTCCCACTGGACTAAAAATGTTACAATTC
Source organism: Ascidia mentula (assembly GCF_947561715.1). Taxonomy (NCBI): domain Eukaryota; kingdom Metazoa; phylum Chordata; class Ascidiacea; order Phlebobranchia; family Ascidiidae; genus Ascidia; species Ascidia mentula. The sequence goes on along the minus strand of NC_138569.1, from coordinate 21,904,652 downwards.
ATAAAAAAAAACATAAATTCAATGTGAATTATTTTCCTACTATAGTTGAGGAAGATTGGGGCCTTGTAGTGCTTGCATAGCGATACAGTTTTAATCCGGATGAACCTGATGCTTCTCTGTTACGAATGGTTGACAGTGTGTTCCCATATTTAGATGCTGACAAACGACAATCCTAAAAAACAAATCATTTACTGGTTGTAAACTGTTTCAGTAAAATTCCTCATAAATACTCGAGTATAAAATATATATCAAAATATATGCTGCTATTTCTGTTGTCACATGAATATAACTGGTACCTAAGGTTTAAGCAGAACTGAATCAAAGATTTAAGGTTATTCAGGTGGCAAAAAAAGAGTATGAAAGTGGAGCAATTTGAATTATGCTTACCTCTAATTGTTGTGGTTGCATACATGAGGAAGCAGCAAGCAGTTCATCTGTTGCGAGACTGCTCGACTTCACACTGCCAACATAACTTGATGGAAGCAACTTTTGAGCAAGTTTAATTTCTTTTTCAAGTGTTGAAGGATCTGAAAACGCTGTCAATCACAAAACTGCACAGAACCCAACATTTATACATAAATGAATATAGAGGTTTGCATACATAGGCGTTTTCCTTCACTGAAAAACTAATTTTACCACTGGTAAAAAATATGTCTTTTCCATGAATCACAAGGAACTTTAAAAACAATGCTACATATTTAAAACAATAGTAAACATGAGCATGGACCCAAGGACTCAGACCCTGGAACTGCTCTTGTACAAGAGCATATGAACAATGTGATGGCCAAAAAACATCACAATGTGGACATTTTAAATACATATTACAAAAATGCATACCTGTACCAATCTTGTTCTGTTTGACTGGAGTTTGGCAAGTCGCAGCAATTACTTTTGCCAATTCAATTGTTTGCTGTCGATCATATTCTTCAATATATTTTTCAAGAGCTTTGGAAGCAGATTTAAAGGATTTGTCTTGAAAAGTGATCATTACACCAGCTTGTTTTGGTGTTCTGAACAAATGTTTAGTTTTATTAACATTGAAAAAACAAGACTTATTTTTATGCAGAAATTTTAATTCTGAAACAGCTGTGGAAAATATTAAATATATAGATAGATGTATAGAATTAAGTGCATACATACCTGTCACTGGCCAGTGTTTCACTGCCAGCATTACAATAATCATCACAAAACAAACTGGTTATGGTCGATGCCTTTGAGCCTAAAACTTGATGCCTCATCCTAATGACCCTGCAACTTATGAACGTAATCTCTTAATACTAGTGCTAAGGATTTCGGTTGAATCATGTAGTGTGTGAATAAATCAAGGATTTTGAAAGATGCTGAGTGAAAAGTCAAAACAAACAAACTAATTCACTTAACGTTTGTCAAGCGTGTGACTGTTAATTGGAAACTCTTGTTCTATGTTTACACCCAAAACAATGACACACCACACAACTCAACAGCATCACATACAGAAAAATCCTGGTCAGTTTGTCATGGTTGAAGACTTTTTCATTAAAGAGGAGCTTGGCTGTTTAATAAATAAAATTACAACAATAAAAAAGTTGGTGATATCACCAAAAAAATTGATTTGAAAACGATTGAAAAGTTCATAATTCATACATAGGATTTTTTCACAAATTTTGAATATGACGCAACATTTTTCATATTATAAAGTACATACAGCACGTGCTACAAAAGCAGAATCAGACTGGTTTTTATTCAATGTAAAAATATATATTTTAACCTATGGGCATCTTTGGTTCCATAATGGAAGCACAGTGATCACCATGTGATCACTTACAGTTCTTTGCTAAGATTCATATATTTAAATGTCCAGAAGTCCTAATAAAATAATGCATTCGTTAATTTTTTTCAGAGCGGAATGCGAATCAAATTTTAAAATGTGACATTTTTTGGAATCTGGCTAATGAGCTCAAAGCATGATTTTTCATGAAAGCAGAATGCATGACAAAAAGTGTTTTTAAAACATAAGGACATGAAGGTTAAAACATCACAATGACTTAACACTAGTAGGCTACCCCAGACGAGACAAATTGATATTTTTTTAATGTCAATGCATTAGCCAATAGTTTTTACGTGTTTTGCCAATAAAATTGCACAAAATTGTAATTTGCCCCAAACTGGCACACGGCACAAGCACACCAGATTGGACGAAATGTCGATAAATATTAAGAAGTTAATGCATTGACATTCGAAAATACGTCCAATTAACGATCGGCGAAAACGAAAGTCTCGCACAAAAAAACAAAGTTTCCCATCTGGCAAGCACAGTATACAGAAATGCATAATTTTGATATCGTTAGAAAGGTCAGTCTATGAAGTTTTACGTGTAAAAAAATCATGCTGATATCTCGTAGGGCTGCCGAGTAACTCGCGTTTAAAGTTTTGTTAACTAGCGATTTTTGTTTTGTCAACTAACATCCCACTGCCCTCTGGTGCATATTCCAAAGTCAAATTTATTGACATATGCCGGAGCTATCGTGCAATTCAACAAAAACGTACAGCGTACAACAATAGTAAAGGGATAACAGTACAAGAAAATGTTTGTTTAATTTAACAAAATCATACATTTTCTAACAAATAAATTAATCAAACAAATAAACCAGATCAACTTCAAACACGCCGCCTGGGGTTGTGCATAAATTAACGGAACCCACATAATAATAACAACAAACATTTAAACATGTCCAATTTTCCACAATCTTATCTCTTAATTGTGCAATTGGCGACAATTCAAATCTTTTCGACTCATGAAAATATAGTTTGGAAATAATTCTAAAACTAAATAACTGTAGCTTTAAAAAAAATCGTTCAGCATTTCAGCCAAAGCTATACCGGTATTTGGAAGGCGGGTGCGCGGAACATGCTTCTCTACATGAATATGCTGGTCCAAAAATTTGACGCTTAAATCAAGTTAGATAGGGTTAGCGGCATGTCTTTGGACTTTGAAAGGATATAGGCGAGTTTTACATTTAAACACCAGATAAAATTCAGGTGAATGGGAGTCTTGTGTAAACTACACTACATGGAAGTTTTCTGCTATGATAACCATATATAGCACATTCCGCACACGCAAGGAATTTGAATCCCGAAACTCGCTTGCTTTGGTCTGTTTTATTCTTCACTCCTAGCCAGCGGAAACTTGCTTGCAAGCCGTTAATCGTGTGTAAAATGGGACTCTTGTTGAAAGGTAATAGTCAACAATAAAGAGGGCCATCTTGACTTTGTTTTTGAGGAAAAGTCGATCACAGTTCAGCTCTTACGAAATTGCAAGGACTACAAATTGTAGTTGCTCGGTTTCTGCGAAATGTTGCAAAAAGCCTCATGTGCGTAATATCCGGGTGTTATAATATGATTAATGGGCTAAGTTTAGAGAGTGGGTATAGTTCATAAACACTGTCAGTTGCCTATCGTGGTTTAAATCACAGCAAAGAAGCTGCGTAATGTTAACGAGCTGACAACTTGGTTTGCCACAACTTCTTCAGCAAAATTCCTGGATATGTATTTAGCATTTTTCTACGGAATAAGTCAGCTTAACGAAATGTTAGCACAGGAATCAATCGCGAAAAAATAAACATTTAAAATCTGCCTTCCTAAATTTTGTATGATATCACTAATCAACAACTTTTTTTGCAGTAAAATTAAGCTACATTTGTGTAATGACTGCATGATTTGTATGTTATTATAAACTTGCAGAACAACTACCCTTATTAGAAAACTTTATTGATGGAAAGCGATAGTTTTTATTTTGCCGTCTCTACTGTTCTGTTTGTTCTGGCGGTTTTTGGAACTTTTGCGAATGGAGTCACTGTATTCGCTATAGCAAGATCAAAAACTTTAAAGTTAGTACGGTTAAAAGTTTATTGAATTTTTGCATTAAACTTTTCTAGAGGTGCGACATGTCTGTATTGAATTAAAATGACAATGAAACACGTATAGCCTACTAAAACATTTAAAAGCTCTTAAAGGCTGCATTTTATACAACACAGGGAACCGTTTTTCATTCTGCTGATGAGTCTTTGTGTGTCAGACATCGTTTCCGGGCTCATCAGTGTTGCCATGGCAATCGGTCTGTACATGTATCCAAGCAATCCAGGAAACGATGTTTTTCAGGTTATTCATGAGTGTGATTCCTGTTTAATATAACAAAACAAAGATAACTTACCGCATTTCCCAAGCAATGTGCTGTATGTGTAAAGGAAGGTTGTAACATAAGGTGGACGAGTACATGCATGAACACAATTTTTTTTTTTTACTCAGTGGGCCGAGTTTATAGCTTATGTCCCCATGGGTGTGACGTCAATACACGTGAGTGTTTTTTGTATTCTTCGATTTGTCTCACACCGGTTTCCATTCAGAAAACTTTCGGTTGCATTCGCGAAGGTAAATTTGACTTCTTTTTACCTTTTCTAAATACTAAAGTTTAACTTGCCATATATTTCCAATGTGGTTTAAATTGCTAATAATGACTACTTTTTATAATAGTGGACAGCTTTTGGAATATGGTTGTTCGCCACTACAAGCCTCTCTTTGTACCTTATCCTTCTCTATTCAAGCCCCCAAATTCACACCACGCAAAGGCAAGATTATAGAGTTTTTGCTAAGTTCCTATTGTAAACAGGCGTATAAATATTCATGACTGGCGTCACGCTCTGCTGATGACGTTGACGCGTCAACCCACGATCGCTGTTTAAAACTTGACACGAACAACACAAAGACATACGCTGTGTTAGAAAACCATAGGCCCATTTTAAAGCATAACGTAATTGCTACTTTCACATTTAAACCCAATGTGTTACTTAATAATTTAAAACCTATCATTGGTAAAATGCTTTTGTTTATTTGCAGGTCGGCCTTCTCTAGAATGGTTGAAGTGATTCTATTTGCACTACTGGCATTGATCACCTTTTTCACCTGTGGTCTGACTATGTCAATTTACGTCAATAAGAAAAAGATTCTTAGCCATTTATCAGGTCTGTGTCAATGAAATATAACATGGTTAGGTGTTTTTTGATCTGTTCCAACGCATTTGCCCCAAAAATGAAGGGTCAATGTCGTTTTTCTCTTTTGTTTTGTGAAACCTTTAAATGCATTTTTCTGGAAAACTTTACGAATCGCAGCAATGAAACACAGTTTTGTAACCAGACGAAGCAAGAGTTCGTCGCGAATCAAGAGACAAGTTCGTGATCTTCCAACTCATGTTGATTGTGCTTTCCTTCTACATCGGCTACATACCGCAATGCGGTAAGATTTACACAATGACTAATTATTATGCCTAATTTATGTTGCTCGCTACATACAAACCTCTTTTAATGGTTAATTACATCATTGTATGGGTTTTCAGTGACGTCTTTTCTCGATTGACGTCATTGAATAAAAATTTATTGAATTTCTGTTCCATGTTTTTTACACCAGTTTATTTGGAAATTCTGATTCGAGCGCAACAACCTGCGACCAAATTTGTCGCCCTAAGGACGTCAGTTTATCTTTGTACGCGAGCAAGCGAATGTCTTAATCCTATCTTCTACAATATCTCCTCAGAGTAAGTTTGTTTTAATGCATTTAAACTGAACATTCATACATACGGCTATTCGTAGACTGCAGTTTGTGCTTTGCGCAAAATACAACTACCACAGTGTCCAACGTAAAAATCAGGTCCACAAATCACTTTGGACATTACCACTTTATTTAAAACACAAATTGTTTGCATGCGTTTAGAGAACATACTAAACACTCCCCCTTTAAAGCATGGCGCAAGACTAGTTGTCCCATTATTTTTTATCGTTAAAGGAAACTGCGAATGGAGTCAAAGAGCTTTCTTCGGTGTCTTCGATCGAAACTCAAGAACTTTCTCTGTGAGACAGATACAAATACAACCGAAGCTTCAAACCATTCCAATGACGTAACACTCGCTTCAGTAGAGGGCGTATTGTAAAACTTGTACAAACAAAGCAACCTGACCACGTGAGTCGAAGCATTAAAAAAATGAAACCGTGTCGCAATAATGCAATAGGTATTATATGATGTAATTGTGACTGCATCAAAACTGAATTGTCTCATTTCTATGTAGGTGTCAGTTATCACTTTTATGAGTTTCATGAGTTTATCACTTGTGTTTGTTTGAGCGGTGCTATTAATGACTGAATGTACGGCACATGCACGGGAGTATCATATCTTATGACGATTGCCAGGGATACTCTTATCAATAATGCCCCCTTTACATGTAAACAATTAGTTCGGCACAATTGCTTTTCGCATTCAAATTAGTTTCACCTTACGTGTGTAAGATAATGACGTCAACCGAATACTGAGAAACGTATAAAATAAACGTAAATAACTTTTTTTGAGCACCGAAAACTACCGTTTTTGTTAAGTTTCGAAATACTGTCACGGTTTTTTACATGCGAAAAAAAAGTATCTGTATCAGCCGTTGTTTCAGAATAGTTTATTTGTTTGTGCACTGGCTTTTTGGATGATAGTGTATAATCAATAAGAAGTTTAGCATTGTTTTGCTTTTTTTAGCTAATGCCATTGTTCAGTTGGCGTTTGATTCTTACGCAAAGGTGTTAGATCTGATCCTTGGAGGTGCGTGGATTTAACCAAAAACAAAGTGACTACAATATAAGACAAGGAAGGCGGTTGCCCTCCACAATTTCACCAAATAAAATTTGTTGCATATTTAATTGTTTTTTTTCTGTGTAGATATGCAGTCAAAATAAAAATAAATTCTACAAAAACCATACGGTCATGTTGAGGCTAAACGACGACCAATTTTCTAATAATATTTATAAAAGCGAGTGAAAAATTTGGTAACGCCTGAAAACACGATCTGACACTTTAACACACAACGTGTAAAAGGCGAAAGAAAAAGGGTTCGGTAGAACGGGACAGAGCGTGGGTAAGATAAGGTGAGATGTGTTGGTGGTGCTTGCTCAAAACATTGACAAGACAACTGCTGACATGAAGCTTCTGTTACTTTTTATAGCTATAAGTTTTGTGGATGAACACAGCATTGGAGGTAAGGTTTTCGGCTTCGAAAATTGTGTTGAAATTTCTGCTATAAAGTAAATTGATAATCACACATGTTTACGTCAGTTCTAAACGACAATAAACAATATGTTGCGGCTATAAGCACAAAACTATACAATGCACGAAAACCTCCTTAAAATACGAATATACGTAATTCAAATATTTTACAAGACGCACAATGGTAATTGGGGGTCTATCGAGATTATATTTTTATCGTCGTTGTGAAAAGGATTGCACAAAAATGGTAACAATTATGTTGACAATATTTACAATTGTTAAGATTTCTATTGTTCGTTTACAATTTCACAAAAAGGTATTGAAATTTATTTTTTAGTGTCGTTTGCAGTTTATTTGCTTTATGCCTTTGTTAATGAATGCACACAGATGATGTGATGGTTTCAACGCCTACAGAGTAGAATGTACAGGAAGAAAGCGTGGGTTAGAAGCTTTGCGTTGGACGAATATGTGCGGGTTTATCGATATAGCTTAGTTGCTGGCAAGCCACAATAAGATACTTCTCTAATTGGGAACATGTCTTTCCACAAAAACATCTTGTTTAAACGATTTAAAGGGAAGTGGGTCAAATATATTTTTCTCAATTTCTGTGATTGTTTTTCCCCACAGAGTTTACCCACGTCGCCTGCGAATCGCATGGAAATCAAACGCTTTCATGCCCGAGTGGAAGTTTTTTACGCGTCTCTAATGCTTACTATGGCAGAACAAACTCACTTTTGTAAGTTTCTTATGCAGTTACGCAAACATAACTGACAAACCCGTTGCAAAAGAACTTCGACAAGATAACTGTACAGTGGATGATTTGTGAAGAGTTTTTAATGTGCGTGGTTAACAATGTAAAATAGTGAGTGCTATACTTCCTTGATAGATGCTCCAACAACAACAACACCAACATTGAATGTCATGTCAGTGCATTATGGCAAGTTAAAAACTGGTGTGAGGGGAAAGAATTTTGTGTCCTTGAGCCCAGTATCAGCGTGTTTGGAGACCCATGCCCAGGAGTGACAAAATATATCGACATGACTTATGAATGTGGCAAGTAGAGTAAAAATAATCCCCGTGACCAACAATAGCGCAGATTGAAATTAAAACAATAAACTGAAACGTTTGTTTAGTTGGCTTGGTGCAAACACATAAAAAAATATATTTTGTTTCGGTGACGAATCATAATTTTGTTTTATTATGTGCTCGCGGTTTTAAATCATTTAGGACGTCATACTCTGAAAGGCACATAGGAAATGCGAAAAACATAGGGTAACGCCCATACGATCAAAAACATCACGAATTTAAGTGAAAGTGTGGTATATAAAATATATGTAGAGTATATGTGCATGATGATTAAAGTTATTTACTATATGATGCAGTTCTGTTAAGCCACCGGCAAATCGTTTGCGAATCTCAAGGAAGCAAAACAGTGTTTTGTCCCGAAGGCCAAAGAATGTTAAGTGTAGGCGGTTTCTATGGAAGGAAAAACACCAGTATGTAAGTGCCTTTAAAGTTGTGTGCTTTAGTATCTTTTTGGCTTGTTATATCTAGAAACGTTTTTACTGTGTGTTTAGTTGTGCAGACGGCAGCAACACCAGGGATGATTGTTATAATGCTTCAGCAACCAACATTATCAAAGGATTGTGTGAAGGACAGAATTCATGTACCTTATACCCACATACTGATATATTTGGAGATCCTTGTCCCGAAGTTTCCAAATACATAGACATGAGCTACTATTGTTGTAAGTTTATTTCGAAAAAGTCCAAATGGTTAAAGTGAATAGATGCAGCTTAGCTATTTAAAAGCAATAATGTAACCTGTACATAACAGAGGTGAATTCAATGTACAAAGCAAATCATCAATAAAGCGTATATGGTTTGTCAAATTTTTTCAGTATACCAGGTAGTTGCTTGCAAGTCGCAAGGAAACAAAACAGCTTCGTGTCCAAAGGGAAGTTATATTCGAATCTTGTATGCTTACTACGGAAGAACCGACAAAACCTTGTAAATTGCTTCTCAATGTATTTGTGTATAGTTATACAGACATTCACAAGAACCGTTGACATGCGTTAACTTCGTCAGATGTATGGATGGCAGACACAACGGTGGAAACTGTAAGGCTCAGTCATCGGATGAAATCATCAGAAACTTGTGCGAGGGCAGGGAATCGTGTGTGTTGGCTCCTCTCGACTCTATGTTTGGCAAACCGCCGTGTCCACTCCTTTCCCACTACGTTAAAGTTATTTATCAATGTTGTGAGTATAGCTAGTGACGTTTAAGAACAGCTTCCTTTGCATTTACGGTTGCAATGTAACCAACTGTAGCCAATTCGGGAAACCGCAGATATAAATATGAGTCAATTTTTTAGATTCAGGTCATACTGTTAGCACCACCCCAGGTTTACTGCAATCAACACATCCCGTTACAATCCCCTCCACTGGATACGAACCATCTTCCACAATGGCAACTAAGATCCCATCAAGTGAGTTGCTTTGAAATTATTTTTTGTTTGCTAGTCTTGGATTATTTTGGTTTAAATCTGAGGTGACTTTATATTGGAGTTTATGGCTTTGAAATGTCTTTACATGTGTAGAGTTCTATCTTCATGAATTCACTCAAATCTTTGCACCATACGGAACTAATACAGGAAACCTAACGAAGAAGCTGCAGCAAAATTTGTTTAAAGCGTTTAAATACTCTAACAATATTGTCAAAGACGTGTTGGTAAAGAGTATTGCCAATGGTTCATTTGTAAAGTAAGGGATTTGGTGACATTACTGGTTAGTTAGGACAAGTCCCGAAAGGCAGTGTTTATATTCCAGGTATTACGTGCAGTATAGCACCGAAAATTTTCAACCACCAGCAGTTTTTGTTGAATTTTATCGTAACTTTGTTCAAACAAACCAATTTCCCTATTGGTTGCTGCAAGGAATACCTAAATCAAGTACTTTGCTTTGTATTTATTGTTATGTTGTACTTTTGTTGCATTTATAATTTAAATTATTTTAAAGCCAACTGTCAAAGCGAAAGTCTGGGAGGATTCGATTTCCCTGAAGTGTATTTGAATCAACTAAGCTATTCTCAACAGAAATGCAAAAAAGGTTTGCATCAAATTATCTTTACTAGCCACAAATAAGCTAATTCAACCATTTTTTTAAGGTTACTCTCAAGCGTCAATACGTTGTATTCCTACTAACAGTCTATTGTCATACGGCGAACTTTATTCTTCAAAATTTGATATTTCGAGTTTCATTTCCATTGCTTGCAACACGAGCGTTGCTGACATTAAGGTCGGTAGTATTTTACAAAAATAACAAAGGTCAAATTGCCTCATCTCTTTTCAGGTTAAAGCATCAACATTGACCCAAGAAAGTGTGGAGGAAGCAGCAAGTTCACTTCAAATCATCACGTCTGGTCCAACATTGCAAGACAACGAACTGAAAGAATCGATCGAAGTTGTTGATTCGCTTGTTCAAGCGGTGAAAGAGGGAAAAGTAAAGGTAAGAAATGTGATGTTGGATCTGAATTAAAACTTTCAAAAATCACGTTTTTAATAATGAGCTTCATAGGTTACAGAAATTTTGCTACTTAACGTTTTCGTTACGACGTCGCATCTTACACAATCACTTCAATCTTATCAAAGGAATCAGCAAGTTCCAGCTAAACGAAAAAAAAATTTACAAACCATTGCAGAAACCTTGAGTTTATTTGCTCACAAGTTTGTTTTTAAAAATGACACAGAACCAGTTATTAGAATCAGCACTAACACCATTGCAGTGGAGGTAAAGAAGTTTTTTACAACCTTGATAATGAACCATCAACACATCAGTTAATAACCATGTAGAACATGCATGCAGTTACGATGTGAAAATAACAGACAAGTTGGTTCCAGTATCAAAATCAGCTTTAATTCATAAGTTTACAAAGATTTCAGATCATACTCGGAAAACAAATTATGGTGATATTTGGTTCGCCCCGGAAGACGAAGTCGATCTTCTGGCCGGTAACGTTGCTCCCATTAATATCACAATTCCAAATTCGGCTTTATCACTATCTTCCAAAAACTCCAATAAAACTGATTTGAGGACCGTCTTCATTCTCTACAAGGGAAATACCCTGTACCCATCCGGGAACAAAGAAGTGAAATATGTGAGTATATAACAAACTTGTATTTCCGATGTGCAGTGTTTTATTCGGAGATACTTTACTTTTAGGTTATCACGGCGGAAATTGGTGACCAGTCAATATTCAACCTGAGTACACCAGTTTTAATTGAGCACACAAACGAGAAAAGTGATTACGGTAAACGAATTCCGAGCGAAGACCAGTTGAAGGTACTGTACAGCCGCTTAAGTATATCTATATATAGTACCACATTTCACGTAATTTTGATGCTTGTAAAGATACGGAAAATTCGACAGCAGTGCGCATATTGGGATACAGATGACTTTGGTTGGAAAACCGACGGCTGTTGTCTTGACAACACAGCGAGCCCTCCTGTTTGTAAATGTAACCACTTGACAAGCTTCGCTCTCCTTGTGGTAAGAGAGAATGAATAGTGCAAGACATCATGTGGTACTTGTGAGTTATTTACAGTCAACAGTAGAAGTGCCGACGAATAAAGTTCTCTCCACTGTCAGTGATGTTGGATGCGGACTCTCAGTTTGCGGATTTATTGCAATCCTTATCCTTCATCTGCTAAACAGGTCGGCCAATCCCCACAAATTAAAGTGGCCTTTTCAAAGATGCATTTAAACGCATAAATTTTTAATGTTAGAAAACAATGGAAGAAATTTCCAACTCAAATTCAACTCCACGTTTGCATCAATCTACTTGTCGCCTACATAATTTTCTTGTTCGGAATTTCAAGAGTAGATCACCCGGAAACATGCACAGCTATCACAGCAATGATGCAATACACATTCCTAACAAGCTGGATGTGGATGGCTGTGTACAGCCACAAACTATATACTGCACTAGTGAAGGTGGAAACTGCCGTTAACACTTTAACTTATTAATAAAAATAAAATATATATTGTTGTATTTTAGGTGCTTTTCATTGCTAGCAGCAACTATATGGTAAAAGCTTGCATTTTCGCTTATGGCATTCCTTTGGTAATTGTCAGCATTCATCTAGGTTTGACAATTGGTTATTTTGACAAAAAATTATTTAATGAAGATTTTTGTGAAGAAGGTAAGTTTGATATATTTGCTGATTGTTGACCTTCCAGCTAGTATGAAACTCCTGTTGCTGCCAGTCATATTGCAGTTTAAAATATACTGCTCTTCTGGCCTAAAATTTACGTGCTGTATTGTTACGACGTTTTGTCCGCCATTCAGCGAGACTTCTTTTTGATACCGCAATTTCAAAATAAACTACACTAAAACATTCAGGGGCAAAAAAAGAAAAGGACTAGTTGATACTGCTTATCAGATCACGTGGCAGAGGCAAACATCTAGTGTTTGTTTTACAGAATATCTTCCATCAAGCTATCGGGCTGAGAACATGTGTTGGCTTCACGGTCATTCACTTTACTTTGGCTTTCTACTCATTGTAGGCTTGGTTTTGATAAACAATATTGTGATCTTTTCCCTTGTCTTGAGAAACGCGATTTTCCGGCGCTCAAACGTTAGTATTCGACGCTTCAGAAAGAAATTTAATTTAAACTTTTCTTCTTGTGTTTAGATACAATCATCATTATCATCTGGACAAATGAATAGAAACCAATTGATAATGGCATGTACTCTTGCATTTACTCTTGGCTTCACATGGATTTTGGGATTTCTTGCGATGTTTTCGACAGATCCTACATACAACCAAGTCATGAACTGGTTATTTGGTTTGTTCAACTCTACGCAGGTAACCTAAAATAGAAATAAATTGCGTAAATCAACTCAAAACTAAAATTATTTCACATTTATTCAAAGCGGAATTACTAAAAATGTGTCCCAACAATTTTAGAGTTTAACATAACGCGACATCTTAAAACTGAATCCCAAATAATTGTTTAGTGGCAGATTATGAAACATTATGCCGCCAATGAAAAGTAGTATTTCGTCATGGTCCATTAACTTTTAGGGAGTGTTTCTCTTCTACATCACCTGTGTAAAGAGGAAGGACATGTTTGTCTTCTGGTGGAGTCCGATCCGGAGGTGTCTAGGAAGATTCAAAATAGGAAAGAAGAAATTTGCAGAAAGAGAAGCAACATCCAATGCTACTCCCATGACAACTAATTCCACTGGAGTACCAACAACCATCTCTGGGCAACACTAACTGTTACCTTGTATCATAAAGCCTCCCAATATATTTATTTTTGACTTAATTTTTAATTTTCAGTTTTTCTTCCATCTTGTTTGTGCTTCCCAAACCAAGCTCTTACGTGTGTTTACTTGGTTATATTAAAGAACGGCGTTGTATTTGTTGTTGCTCAGTGAACAATTAAATCTGAATAATAAATGGAAATTATTACTGACCACAGAGTAAAACGTATGAGTAAAACATGGTATGCTTTGAGAAGTTTTCGTCATTATCACTGACAAATTAGTCCTCAAACAATGAAAACACAATGATTCCCTCACGAAGAGTCACGTATCGCGTTAGTTGGTCATTTGGCCGTGCTGTACGAAGCGTAACCCTAGTAGAGTGTTTTAACATAGCTTATCAATGTAGTATTTCGAATAGTCATGCAGTATTTTGTATATAGTTTGTCTGTAGGCTTCCTCTACGTGAACGTTTTTATTACACAAGTAACGGAATGAATCATTAGAAGCGCTGCCAGTAGAGTTACTAATACGATGCCACACAATCCCTATGAATAACAAACAAAATGAATAACCAGCACTCACGCGTTGTTTTCTATCCAGAGGTCTTTGTTATTCCTTCATTCGCATGCTGATCGCCTTGTATCGAAGATGTATCGTCTGCTTTTGTTTATTCTCTGGTGTGCTCCATTCATTGTTGGAGGTAAGTGATAATATTAGGTTAGAAATGATTTATATTGAGCAATCAAAACTTGTTGATAGTTTGAAAAACCTTAATTTCTCTACAAATACTAAAAACAGTAACAAAAACCGTTGGTTTAAATAAAGTCACTGACTCTCTATTTACCTGAAAAAGAACTGTTATAATGTAAACGTCGCCTGACATTTAGTACAGCATAAAGAAATGTGATTGACAATGTAAAGTTTTAATATTGGTCGTGAAGATTTCAGCGTCATACTTAGCCAACAAGTCAGCACTGGCCGTAAATGTTTGTTAATCTTTTATTTATGTATTACGCCATGAGATTTGGTTGTTTACATAGAGTTTATAAAACAACTGCTACTTCCAACAAACTAATACAAATAATGTGGATGATACATACTGGTACATGCTGGCTTTAACAATTTCCATTACACGTTTGCCTTCGACAACTTTGTCATAAAACAATGTAAGAAAAAAGTTTATCTTTGCATTGAATAAACGTATCAAACGTTAGACGACCGCGGTCAGTTACTGATGCCTCATGGAGGAAGTCTAATGTGGTATAACACTACTTTCTGTCTTCTTACTTTGCATTAATTATTACCTACGTGAACTTAACACAAATTATTTGTTACATCAATGACTGATTGATGTAAGTGTATCGAGTTTCCTTCGGAATTATTCAAATTATCGGATGGTTGTGTAGCGAAAATGTCGCATTTCACTTTAATATTTGTGTTGTGTATTTAAATTACTTTTTGTTACCGTATGCGAACAACGCACAAGAGCATTCTCGGTTTCCTGCGCTCTCGTTTTATCAAATACCCCTTTGTTTATATTACCGCACTGCACTCTGTATATTTGCCACACTATGTAACGCGCCAATTGTTCACGTGTCGTTTGCTGATTGGCTGGTGGCAGAAGTGCTGCGAGAATGCGATGAGTCTTGTGGTGGGCGTCGTGCTGCATGTAATGATTTTCGGAGGTATTTAATGCAAGGCATCTGCAGGAAACTGATGAAAACAAAGGATAGTGCGGTGTGTTTCGCGCATATGTAATAAAGAGTGCATTAAATAAACAACACAAATAATTCAAGAAAGCATAAAAAAGTATTAGTACAATGTGTTATTTTCGCTACAGTTGCTTCAGGTAAATATAAACTCATCACATATTTGATTTCTGTCTTTATATTCGGCAGATACTTTTACTGTCTCCCAAGAAGGTTCCTCTGACCCTGATGCAACTCACATGCCACAAACTACTACTTATTATAATCATATGACAACAACACCAACAACAACACTAAACAACCCTATATCACAAACAACAGATTCAACTACAACGTTAAACATAGAAACCAGCAATACACCATCAGGTAAACTAAATATATTTAACTCATATATATTGCAAGAATCTTTCAAAATAATCTTGAAGTTATTCACTTGGGAACTGCCTAATTACAAAACGCATTATTAAAATTTGTTTTTAGTTTGTTCGGTAACACAAGTAAACAGCTTGTTTATTTTCTGCTAGTTTATATCTAGTGGGTTTAACAAAGACACTAAATTTATATTGGAAAATATTTTTTAAACCTTATATAACATCAGCTGGTATCGTATACGATACAAATTTATGTGAACTCGGATATACGAAGTAGAGTTTTAACATTGGTCACAAAGATTCTTCCGCCAATAAGTCACTGGCGTAAATGCTTTTTTCCTTTTTTTTTATTTATTACACCAAGAGATTTGGTAGTTCACATAAAGTTTATAAAACAACTTGCTACTTTCAACACACTAAAAAAAAATAATGTGGATAACACGTATGCCATTGGTACATGCTGGCATTCACAATTTACATTACATGTTTGCCCTTCATAACTTTATCATAAAATACTGAAACAAAACATTATAAATTTGCATTCGGTAAACGCATTAAACAGACGACTGCATAGAGTTATTGATGCCTCATTGCGGAAGTTTGACTCTGATATTACTTTGCATTTATTATTACCTACGTGAACTTTAAACATTTATTGCACCAATGATCAGTATAAGTAAATCGTTTTTTCTTCGGAAGTATTTATATCATCAGACGGTAGCTTTAGGTAAAGATGAACATTTAACTGTTGTGTTTAGAATCTGCAGATACTTTTACTACCTCTCAAGAAAGTACATCTGATCTTGATACAACTCACATCCCACAAACTACTATATATTACAATCATATGACAACAACAGCAGCAGCAAAAAACCCTACATCACAAACAACAGATTCAACTACAGCGATAAACATCGCAACGAACAGCACACCATCAGGTTTGCCTATTTAAGACAAAGCAGATTCGTGACGCTTTTTAGTTTGTTTCTTGATAGAAACACATAACCCACATGCTTATTTTGCATGTGAGAGCGAGTGGTGAAACTGCGTGCGACGATAAGCAATGTAAAGTACGCTTCACGCTTCTGCAACATATTTCATATTACATATTTTGTTTACAGCCTGTTTTCGCTTGTGATTTGATAAACTAAATCATCGCATTGTTAACCTGAGAATTAGATTGAATAAACACCCCCAACAAAACAAGTACATCAGCCCAATATTTTGCGCAACTTGAAAATCCATAGCAGCATAATATGCTTTAAATTTCTGATTTTCTGATTTACCAGATGACGCATGTTTTCTTGGAACACACAAGTGCCACATCGAGGCAATCTGTATCCCAACAAATGGTAGTTATACATGCAAGTGCAAGGATTGGTTTGTTGGTGATGGCTATGATTGCAAGGGTACGTTACACCTTTGTCAATTTTCCTGTATATTGTTTTCCATTTCGACTGCTGCGACTTTAAGACAAACAGCAGTCAAGGAAGCTTTAGAAATGCTGTCTCGTAAAATGTTTGACTTCTGTGTTTGACATCGAAAAAAATCTACTTACTGCAACAAAATCTGTTTTTCCAGGAAAATAGTAAATGGAGGATTTGTTAGATTTTTTATGGTTGCATTACGATTGTTTAGCTCCATATTTCACAGTTATTTTTCCCACAGGTTACTGTAACGTCAGCTGCCCCAGCTATTGTCATAAGGGGCATTCGCTTTTTGGCAGTTGCGAAGATGGTCCGCATGGCTATACTTGCTTTTGTGGGTTTTCAACAAAATCAGGCAAGTTATTTTTAAAAAACACTTCTTTGTTTTATCTTAAATGCGACAGAACTTACAAAACTGATTCTCTACAGATCCTCCTATCTTGAGGAACATCAACGTCAAAAAAGTGTCGTTTTCCGATGTTTTAGTGACATGGGAAGTAGGAAATGCGCTTTGGGTTTCTGTGACACCCATCCCTTTGCCAGGAGACTACGGATCATCATTAACGGCTGCATATTTAAATGGTCTCTCTGCAAATCAGCAATATTCAATACATGTAGAGGCACAAAACTACCTTGGATCGTCTACTCTACAAACCCTGTACTACCATCGAGGTAAGATCGGTTACAAGTAAATAAAAGAATAAGTTCATAAGGTTTCACCGCAGACCCACAGCAAACACAAAATATATCAACGTCGACCGATGACAAAAATACAACGGATTTTTTCCCATGTAACAACGAAACACATTGTTGCCCTGGGTTTGTTATGAACGCTTCAAGATGCCAAGGTTTGTTACGTTTCTACTCAAAATTTAAAAAATGTGGGCTACAGCATTACAGTAGTTAATTTTCGGCTCTGAGCAAATTATTTCAAGCCGTGCGCCAGGAAGTAGGCGCCTTTATGTTACTTAAGATTGATTCGGAATCTCTAAATTCATCACAGATATTAATGAATGTGCTTTGGAGATGCACGATTGCCACATTGAAGCGACTTGTTTAAACACAAATGGAAGTTATGCGTGCAAGTGCAGAGACTGGACAGAGGGAGATGGAAAATTGTGCATTGGTATGAGAACAACCACATAAACGAAAATATAAGCAAAATGCAAGTACCTTACGAAACGAAGAATGTTTACTTCCATGTATGAAACTAAGCTACAAAAAAATTGCAAAGTGTGCATTAAAGAAAACTACATACATGCAGAAATTTGAAAAACTTACTTCAGTCGGAAATTGATGAAATGTAATTTTATGAAATAAGTTTTCTTTTGATTATTTGCAGGGTATTGCAATTCATCTTGCAAATGTGATCGAACTGTAGTAGGAGCAACCTGTCAGTTTATGGGTGAAGGTATGAGAAACTCGATTTACAATTTAATCATATACTGTCGTTTTTTTAAATCCGATCCTTTTTGCACTATAATACACATAATCCTTCGCAAGCTTACTTTTGTATGTGCGAAAACTTGGTAACTATAAGCGTAATAGAAAATGTGTCAATATAACACTTTTCAAATTTGCTACAAAAATTCACTACCTTTTTTCCAAGTCTAAAGTGATAGTAAATTAAGGGAGTAATTTATTGTTGTAAGATCCAAAAGTAAGAAGCTTGCGGGTTCCATGGAAGAATGATACCACAGCCATAGTAGTTTGGGAACAAGGGTTTTCTACACAAAACAGAGTTAATATCAGTGACGGAAATATGAGTTTGGAATACAAAAACATAACGAGACAGATTTCCTTCATAAACCTTAAACCCAACACGACGTACAACGTAGTTGTAAAACCCATACCTTATTTGGACATCGGAAAAAAATCAATACATTTTACCATAGGCGAGTCGTAAAAGGGAAGAAATCTAGAAACTAAATCATGTATCATACATTTCTTACAGTGGCTGACAACCCTAGGAATGTTTCAAATAATTCAAAAGTTTGTATGCAGTCAGATTCTCCAACATGTTGTGATGGATACGTTCATGCAAATGAATCTTGCGAAGGTTTGCAACTTCATGTTACTTTCTAAATTTCTGCAGTCATAAATCGAGAAAATTGTTTATTTTCGCCATAATCTTAATGTTGATTGTAAAAATCACTACACAATTTAAATTTAGTTTCAAATTTAAATATATTATGCAAGTGGTTGTTTGTGCGCTAATCTGTTTGTCAGATTTTCGCGCAATCGTATTTTTGTGCATAAATTGTATGCTGATTCCAATAACGACTCCTTATATTGATGGAGCTACACCAACCGCGTCATTCAAGCTGATGATGGCATAAGTTCTTGTCGAAACGTTTTTTCAAACATGACAATGTTAATAACAGTATGGGCCAGTGTTTTTATTACCAGACAATATTTTATTTTAAATATTGTTGTTTAAATGTTCCTTGCGTTCAATATTCAGATTCAATGCCCAGAGCTGAATATTTCAGATATTATTCGACTTTATACGCCCAGGTCTTACTGGCAGCCGTATACTTTATACACAGATATAGATGAATGCTCCACGGAAGCACACGATTGTCATATTGAAGCAGATTGTATCAACACAAATGGGAGCTACATATGCAGGTGTAAGGACTGGTTTGTGGGAGATGGAAATGTTTGCGTTGGTAAGCAAAATTCAACTAATGAAAATTACTCGGTAAAAACTAAGTCATCTCTTTACATTCGATTTTGCAAAATGCAAAATAATTCCAATCTGAACCCATAAAATTTTTTGCTATTTTAAGGATATTGTGACTCGTGCCCCGGAGTATGCTACGAAGGAGCATATGGATATACTTGTTTTTGCACGTCACAATGCACAAGTAGAGTGTCACAATTATTCTTGAGTTTTGCTTTTAAATTAATTTGCGTGATTTTAAGACAAACCGAAACTCCTCGATGTTCGCTTGATTTGGGAAACTTCCACTAGTCTCGCTTTTACTTGGAGAAGTGGAAACGCGATCAGAAACATTGCAAAACTCCAAGGGCCGGAAACAGAACATTGGCAACATAATTTCAATGAAGCAGTTTTTACCAAATTGCAACCAGGAACAGAATATAACTTCACTATATCTGCCCAAAATTTCGCTGGACAATCAGTTTTCCAAGGCCTATTTTACACTTGTGAGTAATAATTTCACTTTAACACAAAAACAGATACTGTGGCAAATTTGTGTAGTCTAGCCGTTTTACTTGCGATATGTACGTTTGTATTTTAAGATGGTAATCCACAGCCATTCGTAAGTTTACAACTTTCATGTCAAAACAACTCTACAAACTGCTGTGATGGCTTTGAGCGTAAGAATGGAAATTGCACAGGTAGTATTAAATAAGGGGTTTGTTTTACTTTTGTGATTGTTTATTGCGTAATAATAGTAAATGATATCGAGTCACGCGCTTGTGTGAAAGAGTTATGCTGACGAAATATCACCGCCTGTCATAGCACCAGAACATCGCACCGGAAGGTAATGGGTTGCGAAAGACTACCGGACCATGCTATCACTTTTTAACAAAAACATTGATGTACGCAGGAATTGTGTAAAAATTCACGCAACAGATTCACAGAACGGCAACGATATTTCGTTTAAACTTTCGTCATACTGGCTATTTATATGTTTTGTGTGTCTTTACAACAGATATTAACGAATGTGAAACCGGGACTCATTCCTGTCACAAGAAGGCCACTTGTCACAATGTTTTGGGAAGTTACACTTGCAAATGTCATCCAGGATTTACTGGTGATGGGGAAACTTGTGTTGGTAAGATAGCCTTTACAGAAGGCTTTTCGCAAGTTACCAAGGATGGTTGACATTAACAAGGATCGTTTTAAGGGTTTTGTGGCAGTTTTCCCCCAATTCATATCTCTCATTGGGAGCATGGTATTTTTCCAAGCTGTCGGTTTTACGGGACATGCACAAATGGCGGCGTTGGATCTACGTGCGAATGTACATCAATTCTTTGTGCAGGTTTTAATAATTACTTGCACGACCGCATTATATCTTAATTACATTGCATTCAGGAAATATTTATAACCTACGGGTTACTTCACGATCAAAAGTGTCGCTAACATTTTCATGGGAGAAAAGTAACAAGGAATATTTTCTGTGGAAAGAAATGAGACTTTATGAAGTAGTCAGCAACAAAATTATTGCTGTCTATTACGGATTTGAAGATATGCAAGCTACTTGGCAGTTTAAAGCCTAGTACCATATATAGGTTTTCCATATATTTGTATATAGCACACATTATCCATAGCACACATTATTCGACCGCAACAGGTATATAGAATATCGTCAAGGTTGACGAGGAAAAGTTATTTATTTGTTTCTTTAGTTTCAGAGTCGGATGTTACTGCCATTGCAGTTGGAGCCAACAGTATACTTATATCGTATGGCCCAATAAACGGAACAGAGTACTATGTTATTGCCTTCAGCTCAAGTAGGCATTTTTAAAAGTTTCTACATATTAACAGTTTCGAGTTATGAGTTATATAAAACAGCTAATAAAAAATAAATGCGTTCAGTTACAATCATTGTTTCTCAAACTTTTTCCAATCACGTACCGCTCATTTGTTTTTTAATACACTGCGTACCACCGTATTACTATACCATAACTGTTATGACATAACACCAATAAATAACAATTTAGCCAATATCACCAGTTGCTTGGATTTCTTTATTGTGCATTTGTGACGCAATAGTATCAACGTGAAATTGTTGCACTCACAAATACACAATAAAGAAAACCGACATCATGTATATGCAGCGGTTTTGGCTTCTGCAAAGTGCGGCAAATTGTATAGAGTAGACTAAATCGCGTACCACTTAAAAAGCTCTCGCGTACCACTAATGGTACGCGTACCACAGTTTGAGAACCACTGAGTTACATGATAAGAACTAATTTCATACGTTTACTGCAGAAAGTTATTCAGGAAATATTACAACCAACGATCTCCAATACAATATTACCTGCCTATATGAAAGCACACAATATGAAATAATAGTTTTCTTCGCATATGAAAGATATATTGAAGAAGTGGGAAGTGTTGTTGTTACGACAAGTATTTTAAACACAGTTAATATCAAGTTGTAGTCATCTAAACTAACAACACTGAATGGTTTCAGAATCCTCGTTGAATAATAATTGCAATTCAACTACTTCTTGCCATGCAAATGCGACTTGTATTACCACAACAGAAAGTCATAAGTGTACATGCAAAAGCGGATTCACTGGAAATGGAATATGTTGTACAGATATAAACGAATGCGATCCCCATTTGTGCAGTACTTCGGCTACTTGCATTAATACAATTGGCAGCTACGAGTGTAAATGCAAAACTGGATTTTCTGGAGATGGGTTTAATTGCACGGACATTGACGAATGTGGGGTGAAGCTATGCCATCTAAACGCTTACTGCAACAACACTATGGGTAGTTATCAATGCACGTGTGACTTTGGATTTACTGGGAATGGATTTCAATGCATGAATTTGCTTCAATGTACTTGCGAAACTAACGCCATATGTCTTAAATCAAATGACAACTACAATTGCTCTTGCAAAAATGGATATTATGGTGATGGAACGTTCTGTGAAAGTAAGTTCGAAAAAAATGCAAAATGTGTTGAACTAATGACTTATATTTGGCAAAACAAATTGATAACAAAATTTTGAATTTTACCTGTGCAATTTCAGAGTTATTTCTTCATGAATTTAGTCAAAATATTTCTCAACACTTCAATAATAAAAAAGATATAACCATAAAATTGCACGATGCTCTGCTCACACGATTTCAGTTTAAAAACAACTTTGTAAAAGGAATATTCATTCAAAGCATTTCTAATAATTCCATGGCAAGGTAAGATACAATTTAACACTTAAATAAGCGCAGCCTTTAAAGATCTATATATTTTAATAGATATTACGTTCAGTTTACTGATGGATTCCGGTCGCCTGCACAATTGATGAATATTTACTTACAATATCACAAGTCATCACTCGAAGAATTATCTTTAGGCGTGCCTCGAAGTGGTAAAGATATTTACGTTATACTTACATTTCCGTCTATTGTATTCTCGTATCGTTGTCGTTTAGTATCGTGCCATGCAAAGAAAATTGGGCGGTTTGACTTTCCCAGTGCTGGTGTGAACATAATAGGTTATTCTCAACAACTCTGTCCACAAGGTGATTGCATAACTCGACGTAATATGAGGATATGACACATATTTCTTAGTAGGTTACTCCCAGGCTTCGATAACATGCGTTCCAGTTATAAAATCTGTCCCGCATGGCGAGTTGCATTCGGCACAGTTTGACGAAAAAAGCTTGTTCTCTGTCAACTGCAAAACTAACATCAGTGACATTAAGGTGGGTTTGTTTTGTGCATAAGTTAAGTTCTTCAGCCATTTTTAAATGTGGGGCAGGTAAACTTGTCAAACATGACGCAAGAAATCGCGGAAAGGGCAGTGGGTGTGCTTCAGATTATAACCTCCTCAAACTCTCTTCGCGAAGATGAGGTGGCAGAAGCAATGGAGGTTGTCAATACTATACGTCAAGCTGTGGCTGAGGAGAAAGTTAAGGTACAAGAGTTGCATGCATGTTTCGTATGAACGCATACAGTCCACACATCTTTTGCAATTGTATTTTTCTAATTTCTTTTGTGATATTTTATAACATGGGGATGATTTTGGTTCTGCCGTGTAAGAGATACCACTTGAACTTAAGTTTAAGATATTTACGTTCCATCATTTTTCTCCTAAAGTTAGGATTAGTTGTGTTTAAGTTAGTATGAACCAGTTGTGTCTCAGGTCACCGAGTTTTTACTGATGAATGTTTTTACCACGGCATCTCATGTGACTGAATTACTGCAAATATCACAAGTGAGCGGAACTCAAGGCGCAATACAACAAACATCTTCTCAAACTGTGTTGGAAACATTGAGTTTATTTGCTCACAAATTTGTCTTTGGAAACACAACAGATTCTGTGATTGAGATAAAAACTAAAACGATGTCGATCATGGTAATGTTCTAGGATATTTGTTAGCTCTTAAAAAAGGACTCTCTGGCGAAATTTTACGTAGTTTTTATCTAAACAATTTTGCTACATCAGTGCTTGAAGCAGCACCACTTTCTGAGGCCTAAACATATTTTGATTGAAATTTACAGATCACAGAACAAAGAAAAAACACTACGCCGGTGAATGTTTGGTTTGCTCCAGAAGACGAAGTTGGTCTTGAAGAAAAAACAGTTACTCCAGTCAATATTACTGTTCCAAGCTCAGCTTTGGCTCAGGCTTGGAAAAACACAAACCAAACAAAATTCAACATTGTGTTTTTTCTGAACAACGGTGACGCACTTTTCCCCTCCAACAATGAAGTCGATTTCGTGAGTTTGTCAGGCTTTTATAAAATGTATGACCAAATATCTGCAAAGTGATGCGTTATTTCGAGTTTATGTAGGTTGTTACTGCTGAAGTTGGTGACAACAACATTTCCAACCTTCAAATGCCGGTGTCTATAGTTTACGAGCATGAAGAAACTAATTACGGGGACGAAATTTCAACATCTGAAGCCCTTAAAGTATTTTACTTTTCAAAAAAACTGAACAATATTTTTACGTCTTTAGCGTAAAGACAAAAGTAAACTCTAAAGTGTTTTCCCAAAGATCAAACGAGTTCAACAGAAATGTGTCTACTGGGATACAAAGTCACTTGATTGGAAAACCAATGGCTGTTGTCTTGACAACACAGCGATCCCTCCTGTTTGTAAATGCAACCACTTGACCAACTTCGCTCTCCTCGTGGTAAGTGTGTTCAGTTCAAAAAGGTTTGTGCTTCATTTAATCTGCTGTTTTTTAGTCAACAGTGGAAGTTCCTAAAGACCTCGTACTTTCAACAATCAGTGATATCGGATGCGGAATCTCACTTTGTGCAATTGTTGTCACCTTAATTCTACATCTTATAAAAAGGTTGGGAATAGCTGATTTTTATACGTTTAGGCCTTTTTTATTGAAGTATACATATTTTAGGGATCAATTAAAAAAACTACCGATTCAAATTCAACTCCACGTTTGCATCAATCTTCTTGTCGCCTACATAATTTTCTTGTTCGGAATTTCAAGAGTAGATCATCCGGAAACATGCACAGCTGTCACAGCAATGATGCAATACACATTCCTTACAAGCTGGATGTGGATGGCTGTGTACAGCCACAAACTATATACTGCACTAGTGAAGGTTGGTTTGATCAAACTGCTCCTATAGAATAACTTTTTACTTCTGGTTTAGGTGTTTTCCGTCACCGGAAACAACTACATGAAGAAGGCTTGTGTTTTCTCATACGGACTTCCGTTAATAATAGTTGCGATTAACCTTGGGGTGACTCTTGGATATTTTGACTCACGACGTACGAACGAGGATTTCTGTGGCAAAGGTGAATATATTGTAAAAATATTGCTTTCTGTTAAAAATAACATATTTGTATGACAGAAGACGTGAGATACCTCCCTTCTAGTTACCGGGCTGAGAACATGTGTTGGCTTCACGGATATTCACTTTACTTTGGGTTTTTAATCATAGTTGGTCTGATTCTGTTCAGCAATATGGTCATATTGTGTCTGGTGCTCAAAAAAGCAATATTCAAGCGAAAAAAGGTAACTTTAACTACAAGCTGTGTTATTTTGTGCAAACTTTTTTATTTTAAGATTCAATCTTCTGCATCTGATCGAAGTAAAAAGACTCAAGTGATTATGGCTTGTTGTCTGTCAGTCTCTCTCGGTATGACCTGGATATTTGGATTTTTAATGTTGTTCTCAACCGATTCAGTTTACAATCGCGTTCTCAACTGGCTCTTTGCATTGTTTAATGCTTTTCAGGTACATAGTTATACTTGTTTAACATCATGCCGTATAAAGGGATTGATACTCTTCATTTCAACTTACTCCTCTCGCCACTTCGTGTCATAGAAGCATTGTTGAGTTTACCAAAAACTTGAAAACGTCTTTTTCCTGACCTCTTTCGATTAAGTCGTTAGATAAGTGGCAGGGTGTCCAGAGTTGCAACTTGCATTGACATGAGAAAGCACATGCGTTTCCATGTAATGCCTCTGTGTTGTCCGTCAGCTAATTCCATGTACCTCCTGATAGCAACAGTGAACATGCATTCTAGCTTTGATCTTTCTTATCTTGTGATTTTTAAATATTTTTCCCACAACCCTTTCGTTACAGGGAGTGTTTCTCTTCTACATCACCTGTGTAAAGAGGAAAGACATGTTTGTCTTCTGGTGGAGTCCGATCCGCAGGTGTCTCGGAAGATTCGAAATAGGAAAGAAGGATGATTCTAGACGAAACATGACAACCACCACTGCATCCAAGGCAACCGATTCTAGTAGAGGTCCAACCAGTTCCACAGATGCAACAAAATAAATTATGCTTTGGATTTCATTTTATGTTTATTATTTATTGACTTCTATAATTCGTGACAGGGTTCAAAATGTTTCCCATATTTCAATTTGTAGATATTCAGTTTTTTTTATTCCTCGTAGACATCGTTTATCAGGCGCAGCTCTGTGACTCCCAATGACTGAAAACTTAACATGTTGTATTGCTCACTAATATTTGTTTTTCAATCAACGAATTTTGTAAGTTTAAATCTTTTTTGCATACTTCTTATTTTAAAACCAAATTGCTAATTCTGGAAACACTTTACATCCAGCACCACAAGCCATCACTAAACATAGACGACATCTCCAAACCACTGTACCTTTTTAACACATGGTCCTTAATGCAGCTCGACACATCTGAAATGATGACGTCACTGCCGAGATCTAGTGCAGTTTCTGTCACATGATGTTACCCTTGTGTATGTTTTTTTTCTGCTCGTTCAGTTACCAGCCCACCTCAGTGCTTTGTAGTTGTAACTCATTTCTAAAATGTACTGATGATGGACGCAGTTGTGTTCAAAACGTCTACTAAGCATGATTAACAGAATAATAGCTCTGGCTTTCATATTTATAATTAAAATTTTTTGTTCATATTTTTGCATATTATTATCAATAATAAAATCATATTTCATTATTACTGCTCACAACTGAAACGTAATTGAGAAATATTGAAATGCTATAGTAAGGAGAAAAATGGATATTGGTTTTAATGCCAGTGATATTACATCGACAGCTAAACGCTTGCTTGTTTGTTGAAAAAGCGGTTTTCCTTTAAAAAAAAGGACTGGATTTGCAATTAAAAAAAAAATACTTGGGCATGCTTCTTTGTTTTTTCTTCCATTTTGTAATGCAAAAGCACCTTTGCAGCGCACATAAATAGAGTTCTGGGAAATTAAATTCATTTTTGACAAAACTTTGTATTGACAAAACTTCCCCTGTTGGTGGCGTAAAGGTGCTGTGTTTTCACCAAATAAATTGTCGTTTAAATGTTTGCTCAAGGAATGTATGCATGACACGTGAATACATAACCTGATTATGGCCGCATAACCTAAGCAACAAAATGCGTTTTTGGCGGCAAGGTGCCACATGCATTCTCGCACAAATTCCACCTCACATTTTCTACTACCGAATACGTCATGACTCATTTATAACCAAGTTTCCTGTATGGTGATGGCTTTACTAATTTACCTGATATCGCATTTGGCATATTTTCCACATCTGTCTATTTTCTTTTTTTTGCTTTTTGTTATTTCTAAAGGCAATTGGCATTCATTAAACTATGTTATCTTGTATAGCCACAGACTGTGGTGTAACCGCAGGTTGTGAAGGTTATATGTCACACTTTTCTGTTTACCTTGGCGCCATGACAAAATTTACAAAGAACGATCACTTAAAAGACTTGAAAGAAAGGAAACAAAAAGGTTATTATTAGTAGGGCAAGATGAGATAAAGATAGAAAAGTTGGGTTCGTTTTCCTTTCATTTTTAGAGCGAAAGCTCTTATGTAGACAAAACTACATCGTTCTCATGGTTTGGATTATTTTAATTTTAAGAGATTTCCTATTTTCAGGTTAAATTGTATTGCATGCAGATACGCGTGATAATGAGTTCCATTTGATTTCTCATTCGGCAGAGGAATTTCCACCGTTTAAACATTAACTTACAGCTTTGTTTGAAATCTTTAACCGGCAATATTTATGTTGTGTTG
Source organism: Ascidia mentula (assembly GCF_947561715.1). Lineage (NCBI taxonomy): Eukaryota > Metazoa > Chordata > Ascidiacea > Phlebobranchia > Ascidiidae > Ascidia > Ascidia mentula. Next base: position 21,876,635 of record NC_138569.1, on the reverse strand, counting down.
TTCCAAGAATAACACGCAACCTTTTCTCAGTAAATTTCCCATTAATGAAATTATGTTCATTTAAATGTACATGCGTCCATACAGTGATCAACACACACCAATATCTCAAAGTTGGATAAATGTAGATTTGTTAAAAGTGGAACGTTTCGTAACTTCATTCATTAAAATAGAATAAAACCTTTACTACTTATACAGACGCCCGTTGCTGATACATGAAAAAAACAAATTAATAAAGTCCTGGTTGCATTTCTAGAAGATTTACATAATAACACATCGCTTCTTCTTTTCGGGTACTTCGTCTATACCTAAACTTCCCGATTCTCCCAGATGCGCATCTTTGCCATCGTTTCCTTCCGCCTCAACCAGCATCATGTTTTTCAGATTACTCGGCTTGGTTTCTCCGTCCGATTGGTTCTGCAAATTTGAAACGATGTTTGTTTACAACAATGTTTCGTTTCTTGTCGAAACTGAAGCTAAAATACCTGATAGCAAAATGTTTCATCTAATTCTCCACCCATTGTTTCCATTTCCAACTCAGATCATGCGAAGAGTTCCTCGAAAAATGTTCGACCTTCGTGACTGTGGCCAAAAATCAGAGCTCTGCCTTTAAAAGGCGTTTGAAATAAAAACAATTTTCACAACGCATAATAGGTTTCCAAGATACGTGTATTTGTATTCTTGTTTCCAGGACACCAACGGTTGAAACGCTTTTGTCTGAAAACAACGGACTTCTCCCACAAGTTCGTAACTCCTCCTCCACGTAAGCAAGTAAATCCATTAAAAAGTCGGCAAGCTAGGACTTGCCCTATGAAATGAATGTTAAGTCAGCAAAAAATCAATATTGCTTCAGCAATTTAACTGACAGGTGACCTCTATTTTAATTTGGCCGGGTCAAAATGAGCTTCCATCCCCATCTGTTTGTCCTCGTATCTGTGGCATATTGAGTTGGTTAAAATGCAGCGAGAATAAATAAATATTACGTAGAGAAGAAATTACATTGATGTTTTGCCGTTTCGCTGTGATTGCATCAAATAGAGTTGACTGTGTTGTTAGGACTGGTTTGTTGCTTGTTCAAGTTTGGAGGAAAGAAATCAGCATTTTCTCGATTTTTTGCTCGTGTGTTAAAAATTTGCAACTGACTAAATTTTAACTGACCGACAGCATGTTATTATATTGGTCTGTTACTAACCATTCTCAGCTTGATTGGTGGAAAACTTTCCGACAAAATACATCAAAACAGTTGCTAAAGTTCAGTATAAGCCTACACAAATATACAAACATTTTGACCAAACTTGGTCAACAAGTCCCGATACAGACTAACAATATTTCATAAGTTAACATACGATAGTGAATTACCGCAAGACGTAATCTATTTAAAATAAAATCCAAATTAGTTGCAGAACGCCATCATGTGACCGTACGCTCAGCCCGACCACTGCCACTAAAGGTCGACAATAAGCGATTTTCGTTTTCGAAGAAATCATTGAAATGGCGATTTATTCCAAAAGAAATCATTGAAATGGCGAAACATATTCCAAGTAAAAACCTGATCGTGCTTTAAGTCTAGAATAAACTGGGTTCGAATCCCGAAAGCGGGAAAAAGCAATTGGCAACATTGGTCAAAACGCTCGACCCAACCATACATATCCGAATTCAAGATCGCTAGAAGGATATCGTTGGTACGAACCCCGGTGGAGCATACAAAGTCAGTAGAAAAGACAAGGGATTGACAGCATTGATCGTAACGCTTTGCAGGTCTGCCAAACAAAAAAAAAGCAAACCTTTTTCAAATGGTTCAGTCGATCAGTCAAAAGGAAACCATTGCTTTCGCTGCAGTGATCAGACTTTCGTCTGGTTTCTCAGAGATCTGCTTACCAAGATTGTTTAGATACCCATTTATGTTCACTTAAACAAACTAAATCCAGTTTAATTCAAGTAGACTGGAAATGAGCATGTTGCCTTAAAATACCATGGATATATTTTTCATGCATCATGTCCATATTTGTATTAATTTATTGAATCGTTGTGAGGGTTAGGTGATATAGATTTCCCTTTTTTGCCGATTCAACGCAAGTAACGGACGGTTGGATACGCTTTGTTGCGCTTCGCTGTCAACTTTCGCGCAGGGATTTAACTTGCTATGGTTGGGTGAATGCTACTCATCCGCAACATCTCCAATATGGGTTAGACTGGTATTTTGAACACAAAATAAGCAGTCTTGGGTATTTGGATCCAAGCTCAGCTACCAATGACAAATAAAGGTTTGCTTTCAAATGCCACCTTTTGAAATCTGAACAAACAGAGTGTCACTAATATTACGGGCTTGACAACATAATGTATCCACATGATGTAAAAAACTCAAGAATTTGTGGAAATTTTATCCTTTAGCAAACATCTGTGGGGTACATAATCTAAATTCAGTTACCTTCCGACGCAATGAACCACATAACCATGTTAATGATGTGCTTATTCCCAAGCTTTTCACCCTAAAGATTCACCTAAAAAAGCACACGAGGCGATCAGCTCACATACAACATCTAGTGGTGTGAATTAATTTTAAACATGGCCACACTGTGACGCTGTATATCTATTCAGAAGTCGGATTTTCCCTGCATTGGCAATATTGTTCCCGGTCCATATCCCAAGTAGAAAACCTGATCGGGATTCATGACCAGGATAACGTGGGTTCGAATCCCAGTGTGGTAAAAAATATGACCACGTGTGGTGTACAAATTTTGGTCCGGAAGAAATGAGTGTGCCCAGGATGCTCCATATATGAATGTTGACATTTTGAACACACCATGTGGAAAATGAATGTTGAAGTGTACAAGATTTCGGTATGTTACATTTTGTTATATGTAATGTTCTTTACTCAATAAAGTGGTTCCCAATTAGCTTAAATATAAGCATTCACCTGAAAACAAAGATTTGCTGATATAAATGTAATCCAGTATAGCTCAATGAATTGAGTACCGGTCCGAAATTTTCCGAAGTTAAAATTTTAACAGTAACGTGTTTTTCTCCTACGAATGCTGCACCATTGCATCGAAATATTTTGACAACGTTGGAAACGAAGAGTAAAAAGAAGCAAAGTTTGAAATTGGGCTCCAACCGGTCGTCTGCGAGCCGAAGAGGTTTTTTATGTGGTCTCAGCAAAGAAATTTTTGTTCAATGTCGCAGCGCCGATGCGTTTTGTGTGGATGCATTGTTATGTTGACTTACCTGCCTCTACAATACGTTTCCTCTGCCTTTCTTATAAATAGTAATGCGCGATTATCTACACTAAACTTATGACCTGTAAGTATAGGTCTGTTAAAACATAGATGGTCCTTCAGCCGAAATTGTTGGACGTTTCTTGTTTCAACAAACTTCCCATGCAAAAAAAAGTTAGTTAAACGCACTCAACTTCAAATACGTGTATTTGCATTGCTAGTTACCGCAGGATGACGCCATAGAGTTAGTATGATGAAGTCGTATTGTTGATTGTGGTTGGTTCCTCAAAATATCACGTGACCATGCGCATACAATTTCTATTGTTGCCATGGATCCAAATTGAAGGAGCTTTAAAACCCTTCATTTTGTTACATTAAAAAATCACAAAAAAACGACGCGTGAATTTTCTCCCAAACCTGGTTGTTTGCTTTTGTATCACTACAAAAGCATCGGAAAAGATAGTGGCATTGCATTGTTAACATGTTTTTTGTGAGTGGGAACGAATGCAAATGGACTTCAGTTGTTATCATTTTAGTGATCAACGTGTGCCACTTATCTGACGGTTTATGCGAGTAAATATGTTTTGCGGCGCTTACTTACACAATACACTTTGTTTAATATGCCTGGCAGATGGACGTTTCCCTCAATGCGTCTGCGCAAACAAAGGGCAGATAGACAAACCACAATTTTCCATTTCGAATTGTTCAGTAAATTTCAAATATTATATCAGCGGGTTGATTAAAACCCGCATATTAGGACTTTTTTTCTTGACTTGACAACGACCCAACTTGTATTATTTCCTTGTTTTGTGTTTATAGGTAGCAATTTATGCAAGATTTTATTAAGAATGCAGATTTGATGTCAGCTTTTAAGGAAGTGAAGCAACAATATCAAGCAGTTTTTGCTGGAAATGTTTGGCTTTCCTTGTACAGTTGAAACAATGTTTTATTTTCATCCGAAAAATATTGCTTTAGATGCGATAGACGAGTTCAAAAATTATGACACACAATTTAATCAGCTAAGCGTTTTATTACGGCAAGAACATTTAACGGAAAATGCACAATTTGAGAATATACACAAAATTCAATTTGGCCACAAGACAGGTTAGTAGGTAGTTAACTACACACTACGAAATGCTTCAGTAAACCCGAGGTTCACAAGATGACGCACATTCTCCTTCCGTCTCCGCCATCGCAGCACTGCTGGCTTGCTCCAGCGATAAAAGCTGCCTTTCCACTCCCACCAGCAACACGGTCCATCTCTGACTAAAATTGTTGATGTTTTAAGTATGTTTTTTTGCAATTTCAAATCTTACATTGGTTACAGACTCTTGAACTTGTATTTCCAAGTAACAATTTGTTAATGGCGCTTTTATGTAATACTTAGAATAAGTTAAGAATCAATCAGAAGCAGCAAAAAGAGTTTTTGCAGCCAAACGTTAATATAAGACACTAAAACTTGCAAACCTTTATTGCTGGTGTTGATTTTTCCGATTCCCCATCCATTTTCTTTCGAATTTTCACTTTTCAAACTTGCTTTCCGCGAAATAACAGGACAAATGTTAAGGGCGACTGTCTTCTTGTCGTAAACAGACCAACTGCCTTCGTGTTGCGCCACTTTCCGGGCTATTAGAGCGCAAACAAGCCCGAACTTGTTCCTGGGTTTGGCGGCAGTTGCGTTATTTAACAACAGGAGCATTGAAAGAGAACTGGGAGGATTGAGATCGGATGGTTGGAAACGCTTGAATGTCTTGTTGTTCTCCAACGGTTGTGACGAAACTAAAGTCACACAACTGGGGAAAAACGCTAGTTAGACAATAGAAATGTGAACAACGCCCAATGTAACCGTTTGTGAACGTCCCGTCCTTGGGCCAACCTTTTTGTCCTTGAAATAGTTGTTGTTCAACCCTTTCCTACATTGCTTGGTTGCATTTGTACAAAGTAGCTGTGGAATTATTCTGTTGTTGCTGACTGTCATAAAAGTTTTTTCTCTGTGCTACAAATTGTATATTTATATAATGCACTTAAAATGCAGCTTTCAAAAAAATTTGCCAAAATGCAAAATTATTGCATATTAGAATTGTGTAATGTCGTCCAGGATGCCTTGCATGAAAAGTACCAAGTTACAAAACATGAAAGAACCAAGGCGCACTTCAGTGTTTTTGATCATTCAGCAAATAAACAGTCAGTTCCCGTTGAACAATTTGCTTTTTTTCAACGAAACCAGTCAGAGTGCCTGCAGCGCCACCTTGCGGATGAAAGGTCGCTTTTCATACGGCTGTTTTCGTTACGCCAAGCAACGGAAACACAAGCGTATGTTTTGTAGGCATGCTGTCCTTGGTTGCTTCGACCTTTCGCTACACAGTATTGGGTTGCATTGTGTTAGTTGGGGACAAAATAACAACGCTCACATCCGTGGATCTCAAACAACGGCCTCAACTGTTGGCAAGTCCAGACAATCCTGTAATTTTGTTTACTGTGGTGAAACTATCAGTAAGTCTACAAAAATAAGCTGGTGATTTATGAACAAATCAGTGTAAGCGGAATATGGCTCTGTACGAAATAAAATTTAAATAAAAATAACCTGGGTATGTCTTAACGATATAATTAAAAGGGGCAAAGATTGGCAAGGCTACTCCCAAATCGGTCACTCTTGTCACGTGCGTGTTGATTCATTCTTACTGCAATTTGTTTTGTTAAAACCAGATTGTACGCTCTCGCGTTTCCTTATTATTCCAAATTAATGGTTTCTGTCAATAAATTCGAGTTGAACAAACCTGAAGATATTTTTTTATAACGTGACAACAGAAACAAATCAAACTTTGTATTTCACAACAGATAAGTTTTGCATTTACAAGAAGATGAGACTACGGTATGAAATATACTGGTTATAATGTGGAGGAACTTCTGCTTTTGAATTTAAAGAATTATGCAGGGGCAGCCGCCATCTCTTCTTCCGTCTCCACCCGCTTCATATTGCTTCCCGGACAACGGCACTTTGGTAAGTGTCTGTGAAACAAATCAAAAAATAAATATGTGACTCAAAACAAGAACCATCGTCATGACATGGCACAGCGCCAGTAACTTTCACTTTCAAATTAATTTATTCACAATAAACATCAAAAAAAGGTTACCTGCAAAGTTGGCTTGCCAGTTGGATCATCCATGGTTATAGAATGGAAAACTTGCTTTGATACAAAATCAAGTGGTTGAACTTTTCCGTGTTGATTCAACACTGAGTGTGGATCGGCGTTGTTTTAAGGAAGTTTAAAAGGGATTGCCTTCTTCTCAGGTGTCAGGGTCTCATACACAATTACACCGACATGGTGGGGGAGAACGCCGAGACATATTGGTTTCAGACGGTTGACATGGAAACGCTCTCCATGGCAACAATTTTATCAAACCTGATCCTCGTCACGTAAACGAATCTCACACAGGTTTTCTTCTTTGTGTGTGGGTCGAGCGTTTGACCGAAGTTGCCACGGCGTTGACAAACGCCTTCCAAGTGAATGCAGCGCCGCCATGCGGAAATAACGTTGCTATTTTCTTCACATCAGGGTTGCTGTGGAGACATTCTTTCGCATAACTTTAAATGCAAACTTGACGTTATTTCGCTAAAATTATTAAATGTTTATTTTGTGTAACTAGAGGATTTCTGGCTTCAGACAGAGCGTCCAAATGTTTTTCTATTTACATATTTGCAAAATCTTTTTTTTCTTACTGGAATCAACGAAAAGTCGATAGGAGTTTAAAGGGCATAAACAGGTTCAAATTATCAAACCCACCTCTGATAAAGTTGAAAGGTACTCACTTGACGATGGGGAATTAAAAAGTCTTTGAATCACGGCTTTTATTCAATAAACAATGATTTTCCAGATTAGTTCAGACTAGGGGAGACCGGGGATACCTCGGACACGGGGATACCTCGGACCATGTATTTACGTCACAATTAGGTATTGTTGAGACACTTTTACAAAAGCTTTATGTCTCCATCACACGTTAACAGGAAGTTTGGAAGTAAATCATGTCTGCTTAGAAAATTATAATCGAAAATGTCAATTTATCAGTGAAACCAAGTTTTTCAATTTGTATGTGGAAGGTTATATATCAGTCACAGTTAATCAAAATGCAGAATTTTTTAGTTGATTGCATATTCAAATATGTATTCATGGATAGGCCAATGATGATTTTGCCTAACCTTTAAAAATACGACCATATTTTAATAATTTCGATGTCGTCACGTGGTCGGGGATACTTCGGACATCATGGCAAGAAATCGCAAGAAGACAACATTTTTGAGATTTAGGAAAAATTATCAGGTTATAGAAGAGAATAAACAGAGGCTGAATGAATTGAATTTAGGCAGTAAGAAAAAGCCCCAAAGATAAAACATCGTTTGTTGACCCGAAGGTCTATGATATCCGTGCTCCGTAAAAAGTACACGAGTGACGTAAAAAGTACACGAGTTAAGCATTAGAAAATCTTGTACGTGTGGAAGGGTTGAAACGATAAGTGGCCACGCCGTGATTCCTGAAAGCTTGAATGATATTTTATGCGCTAATGCTGACAATGCGCCAAGTTTCATTTCAGTTATTTGCAAAATAAACAAAAAAGCGTCTGTTAAAACTTGCTGTCCGAGATATCCCCAGTCACGTCCGGTGTTATCCCGGTACCGGGGTGACTTCGGACATTTTAGACCTGTTTAAAAAATGAGCTGAATGATCATTTTTAGTGAGATAAAACGAACGAAAAACCTTTTGTTTTTTGAGTAATGCTTTACTAGTTACTACAAAATAATATTTGAGAATGTGGTTCACAATTTAAAAAAAAACTATGAGCAAATTTCCAATAACCGTCCTAGCGACCCCCGGTCTCCCCTACATCGCCATAACTGAGGAATAATTTGAGTTGGCCAAGATGTGGTGGACGATTGTTTTTCGACATTATTAATCTGATGGGTTTTTAAGAATTTTAGGTCAGCAGACCGAAAATTATGAAGTCCCGATTTATTTACATCTTGACCACAAGGTGTGTTGGATGTCGACATCAAGTAAAGAGAAGAAGGTTGTCAAGTTTCACGCTGTTTTAAGCTCAAAGTATATTATAATAATAATAATAAGAACAAATGGTCGCAAGATGGCGGTAGCGAGAAACACACGCTTTAATGCAGTGCTTTTTTGGCCACACCGGGATTTGAACCCAAGATATCCTGGGCACGAGTCCCGATCAGGTTTTTCTTCTTGGTATTTGGGTCGGGCGCTTGACCAATGTTGTTTCTTGAACAAAAATAAAGAATTCTCCGTCAATTTTGCGCAGAATTTGTCTGTGATTTAAACACAACACAGAAAACAAGAAAGGGATATTGGAGGGTGTAGACCATGTCTGCAGCTTTCCAATATTATGGCTTTTTTTGCACATAGGAAAAAAGCAACGAATATAAGTGCATATGAAACCAAAATTTGAAACAAAAAATAATTGTGCAGGAAAATAATTGTAATTCAAAAAAATGATTGACCATCGGTTCTTAGATACAGGAGATTAAAGTTATATTTCAACCATTGTGAACGCAATTGACCATAAGCGACGTTACGTCACGAGGACTTATCGTTTCTGCTTTTTCATTGTGATACCATTATTTATACCCCGATGAAGTGAGTCGCGAAAGCTGTGTTTTCATGAAAAATAAAAAGACGTTTTAACAGTTCCAAGAAACGCGCAGTACGTTTAGGAAGTTAATTGGCAACTGAAAAACATCACAAATGTGCCAGGACCAGGATGTCTGCTGCATGTCGGCAACGAGTCAAGGGCAGAAAAATTTTACGCATCTGTAACCATGGATAAACTAGTTTTACAATGACCACTAAATGGTGATAGTGAGGAACATGGATCAAGCCAAACCGTTTTTTTCCGATTTCTGGAACCTTAGGACATAAGGAGCTGTAGAAGGTTAAGTCAATACCACGATTAGCCAGAGAACCGACTTAACTACACCACATCGACTGTTTCGATTTTATCTACCACGGTCTTTAATAGAGACTGGCTCCTTCCAGGCCACTACAGTTTTTTCAGTTTGGTTTATTCTGCGAAACTCACAAAAAAGCAGAAAACAATTGCACTGATGTCCATTGTTTTGCTGTGGTTTCAGCGTGCGATGCTGACAAGAGAACACGAAGTCCTATATGTCGGGTAGTCAGCACCGCACACATCAGGATGCTGCTGGTACAATAAGAACCGCACACTGTTACGACCTTCAGCGGGATATATGACGCAATGCATGCTAAAAGTTTTCTTTTTCATTTTTTTTTAACTTTCTGACATGCTATAGAATAAATAGCTCAAATTACTGTGTTTTAATCATCAATCATCAGACAGTGACCAATAATATTGTCAGGAAAAGGTAGAAAATTATCTATTGCTATTCTATCGTCTTTTAGAGGTACAAGACATGAAGATGCAGTTGAAAGTTAGAATGCTTAAAGTGCTTTTAGCTGTGATGATTCTTTCGTGTGGATAATTTCAAGTCATTTTCATGACAAGGCCATCAAACTTTACAGGAAATAACTTTAAAGTCAAACCAAAGAAAACATGATCGGCTACGAGGGTTATTGAAAGCTCCCAAACGCTGCCAATATATGAAAACTGTCTTCAAAATATGACCAGTGAATTTTATGTTAGTTTGGCAAACACTTGAATGATATGTGCAGATTATGTTTGGCACACAGTGTGTGGGGAACAATAAACACAGACCGTGGTGCGTATTTCGTTTGTCAGTTCTTTTAAGAGCTACCAACGCTAATTTCATACAACGCAACGAAGCGTTGACGGCTGTTAGATTTGAATTTAACTATAGCACCCCGGAATTATCAGCTTACCATCCACGTATTGTTTCACTGGCACTTAATATTCGTTTGAGGAGGAAGCCGGTAGTGGAGTAAATGACGCCATGTTCTGTTTATAGTTTATGTTGCATTAGATTAGCCACTGTTCTGTGAAGTGTACTTATGCATGTTTTATCATTATTGTTGTTAAAACGTAAGTAAGATGAACATTTAGCAATACCAGTAAGAATTTACCCGTCGTAGCAGAGTCTTTTCACGGGAAGGTAGGCAGCAAAATTATCTGTTGCTGTTCCATTTTCTATTGGACGTATAAGACATGAAGATGCAGTCGAATGTTAGGACGCCTCAAGTGCTCTTTGCTGTGATGATTCTTTCGTGTGTTTATTTCCAAGTCAAGTTCATGACAAGACCATCAAACTTTAAAAGAAATAACTTTAAAATCAAACCAAAAAGAACATGGTCGGCTACGAAGCTTATTGAAAGCTCCCAAACGCTTTCAATATGTGAAAATTTTCTCCAAAATATGACCAGTGGGTATTGGACCAGTTTGCCGAACACGAATACGTCAAAGTTGGATGCTGATTATCTTTATTACTGGAGAAAAAGAGGGATTTTAAATTTTCCTTGGAGAGATGATAAAAAATGTGGTTACGAAAAGTAAGTAAAGTTACTTGTAGACAGAAATTCAGTTTTAACTAAACTTAATTGATACTTAATTTCCAACCACAAGTCTAAGCAAACTTAAAGCCACACTTTTAATTATTTGAACGCCTGAACGACTGAACGACTGAAAATCTATATTTCACAGGAATTTTAAACTTTAGTTACTCAAAATTGTCAACTTCTAAATTTATGATTGAATGTCAAAACAAAACCAATCGCATCATTGCACATAACAAACATGTGGGACTGTTAGGCTCAGTTGTTTCAATCCCATCATTTTCCATATGGCAATTTCTAAACAATGACATTCTCCGTTCTAGCAAAACAATAGACGGCAAATTTCCTGTATAATAAACGCACAAATGTTTTGTTTTTGCAACAAACTTTATACGTTAAGGATTTTGTGACAATCTTGGATGCCTCCTAAAAATATATTTGGGTTAAGAAAGGCTGCTGTGTTACATAGTAACATGTAAAGGTTTTTTTTTAAATTGAAAACTATCGCATAAACCTGAATAAGGTTTTCAGATATCTTCTTCAACATGGCTGTAGTATTTAACTGTCCAATTTGATTTCGTTTGGATGTAAAACAAAGAATTGACAAGCGAATACCTGCCAAAGACAAGCCTAAATATATACTTGAATAAGGTTTCCAGGTATCTCCTACAACATGGCTGTAGTATTTACCTGCCAAAATTTAATTCTTTTGATTAACAGCGTCCTGAGCGAAGTGGTTGGAAGCGGGCAACCAGCGCGTCCAGGATGGTGCGACAGACGAAGCTCAAAACCATGTTGTAACGATAAACAAAATGGAATCTGTTCAATTCCTTCTGAACAAACTTGCGACTGCGACAGGTGAAACTGAACCACATCCGGTGTATTAAGTAATTAACCCACGTTATTAATACAGCTGTGTTGATTTGAGAAAGTACATGTACGCTGAACTGGCCGAGTGGAAGACATTCGACCCACGTTGCCAGTGGCAACTCTACAATGCAACTGAAGCTTGTGAAGTCATCGATAAGTCAGAGTTTAACGACATACGTTTTATCGGAGACTCACTGGTGCGTAACATGTTTGCCGCTTTCGTCACGTTGCTCTCTGGCGACAGGGAGCGGGGAGCATGGGGCAAGGAAATGACTGGTGAACAGAGAGATAAATGCGTCGGGGTCAGCTTCTACTTCTGGGACTTCTGCCGTTCTCTTGTTTTTTCCCTGAACGATTCGTATCAGGAGAAAAATCTTTGCGGAGGAAAGTCTCACAAATTCGCTGCAAGTGCAAATAACTTCTACAGCATGACAGAGAGGTTTTTATTTCATGATGAAGTCAAGGGTTTAGTGGGAAAGCAAGGTATAGAATTATAAGAAGTAAATTATGAGTCTGCTGTTCTTAAAGTCTAATACAAAGTAACGTAAGCTGCTGTTGCAAATATTTTTATAATTTTTTGAAGTATAGTCCGTGCTGTTTTTTACAGGGTCCCTTGTAATAGTTGGAGTGGGTTTGCACATGAACCTAAACCCGGAAGCACTAAAAACCGCTTACCTGGACCCTGCGATTCAATTACGGGAAACTTTTTACAAAGACACACAGATTCCACAGGAGAAACGCTGGCCACAATTCATATTCATTCTGCCTTTGCTGCCTGGACTTTTGAAACCGTTGGATTTCTTTAAAGTGCAAAATGATCAGGTTGTTACGCGGTTTGCCGATGGATTGCGGGAATATTTGGATCAGTACAAAATTCCCGTCTTTGACTTTCGCAACTTCAGCAAAATGGTTCATAGTTTCGACGGCACTCACCATGGTCTTGGCGTAAACTTAATGAAAAACCAATTTTTGTTGAATTACATCGCGAATGCTGCGCGACCTCGATCCGACTCGTGACTGCTTTCAATGCAAATCGTTGTTGCTTAAAGCTAAAGTAGCAACAAATTATTTCTGCAAGAACATTTTTGATTGAAGAAATTTGTGTGAACAAATCTGCCGACTGAAACATTGCAGATAATTTTGCATGTTATGGTTTTTCTTCCAGTTGATTTGCTCAAAAGGATAGAAAACTTGCATTGCATTGTGACAATAAAATATTTTAAACGGGTACATTCATTTTCTATAGTATTTTAAACGCAAATAAATGATCCCAGTTGATTCTATGCCAAACGTCCATGGATTTGTACCAGACATTCCATTCCTCCTATCTCAAACAAATTAATTCGGTTACAGAGCGACAAATTAAGAACAGAAACTTCCCAAGGACGTAGCAAAGGGTTTTGTTGAATGTGTGAACTGTGACATAGGTTGGATTCCTCAAATTGATCACGTGATTTGTACTTGTTTGGTGCCCGTTAGGTGTCGGCAACAAGCAAAAGCACATTTTGGCGATATGTGCATGAGTAATAGTCGTTGTGAGCCGACTGTTGCTTTAGAAGCGTGAATTCAATTCCCCCAAGTGGACAATTATATATGAACGAAACATGATTCTCGTCAATTAAGAGTAAGAAAGCATTGTGTGATTCAATCAATTTGGGCCTGCGCAATTGGACGATTCTGTCAAGCTATGCGTAAGCATGATAATACTACCACTGCGTTGTCTGATTACGGTGTTGAGATACGTATGTCAAGGTCGCCTGGGAAGTTGTGCGCTTGCGCACCAGTGTACCTTGGCCACAATATACCTCGTAAAACCACTGAGCTCCTGTAGCTCAGTTGATAGAGCGTTGGGCCTGGTTAGCCCTGGGTCGTGAGTTTAAACCTCACCGGGAGCTTGATTTTTCAGATCTCGCTCCGTCTTGTCGGGAAAATGTCTGATCCAGCCTGGCTGCAATACCTTGGCTGCGAAGCCTGTGAACATTGTGATCTTAATACGATAGCTCAGATCGCCAAATATAAAGGGCCTGTGCAATGAGGCGATGTTGCCTTGCTATACGAATACATAAAACATTACTGTGTTGTCAATCAATTTGGGGTTGAATTACAATTTGCATGCAAGAATTATACTGTGTGTAAACCCAATACATCAACTATTACAAAATAAGTTGGTTTGCACAAATGTGACAATATTTGAGTTAAAAAACACTTCTTTACTCTATTTTCCGCATGACGTCAAAGTATGTCATATATGATATAATATAATAAGTATTAATTGTTTGGAAAAGTTGTCATGCCAACAATGGACTCTATAGTCGCATACATAATTTTCAGAAAAATGATAAAGAAGTTTCCTAGGCACCACAGTTATTAACCATTCTTGATATCGAACATTATAATTAGGGCATACCCTAGCATTGTGTTTGTGTGCTTCACTCGGCAGTTGAAGAGAAAAAGGACGCGCAACGCGAAGCCATTCACCAGCAGGCTAGACATAATACAACCGCAGCAAACACGTGCTTCCAGATCGATACGACTGTGGGTTGAGAATGAGGCGACAGTGAGATTTCACGGTTAGCTTGATTTGAAACTTTTGGCGCACACACGCCTGGTCATATGTGAAAAATCTACTGTCAATTGCTTAGAATTGATACAAGGCAGCAGACATCAGATCAAAAAAGTCAGCTTTTTACACCAGGCCGAGTGCTCACGCAAAGGAATCTGTAACATTCCACAATGGCTGAAGATGGCAATTTATCTGCTAAGGTTACTTTGAACCTTGTCTTGGCCACATCCATGGCAGTGGTTGGTTCGACATTCCAGTTTGGCTACAACACAGGAGTGATCAACGCACCGCAGAAAGTAATAGAAGAGTTTTACAATCAGACATTCATTCTAAGGCGAGTGTTTACAAAATACTCGAACAGTTCCTACTTGTATTTCAACCTTTCGGGAAGCCGCCGAAACTTCCTGTTGTTTACCGACATGCATCATTAACCACGGTTTGATTGCCAGGGGATATTGTTTATTATAATTTACAGTACGAACATGTGGTCGTTTCTTCTGTTCACACCTTCTACAGGTTGATTGAGCTGGGTCGATGCAGTTACATCGTTTATATCACAGCAACCTGATTCAAACATAAACTATTTTTTGAATTTTAGCCCATGTCTTGTCCGCCATGCGTAATGCAAGCGATGCATCTTGCTACAGAGTGGTAACTCTAAGGCCCACTTATAAGCTATTGGTGTGCGCTGTGTTTATCTTGTAACTAATCCGTTGTCGCCGTGTGTTACAGAAAGGGCTGTTACCGCGCCGCAGGGGCAATACTGTGGAATTCATTGAAATCTTTGCAATTGCAGATTTGGTCATTCCATATCTCAGTCAACCATCGACCTTTTGTGGGGCTTCACTGTTGCAGTTTTCGCTGTTGGCGGAATGCTGGGTTCATTATGTGCAGCACCAGCAGCAGAGCGCTTTGGATTGAGGGGTTCAATGCTGTACAACAACATTGTTGCGTTGCTTGCTGCTCTCTTCATGGGATTATCGCAGCTGGCTAATTCCTTTGAAATGCTTATTATTGGTAAGTAAACCTCGTGTTTTGCAAGCCAGCATAGATAAGTAGCCGTGGTTTTAATATGTGGCAATTATATAGTGGAACATATATAGGAATAGAAAAACAAAGGAAAACCCTGAAAGTATTTATTTTAAAGTCAAAAGAACTTGGTCGATTAATTAATCCTACACATTAACGAGATTTTGTTCCTAAACATCAATTTCTACTGAACCTTCGACTTAGTTCTGTTACCCACCTGAAAAAATCCCTCCAGTGCCACTTTGTACAGAACGGAAGTGACGTCAATCTTATTTCCTTCATCGCTACTTCAATCTTATTTCCTTCATCGCGGTTCGTTTCACGCTTTTTGTTTCAATTCTTCAGGTCGGTTTATCATCGGTCTTAATAGTGGTATCAACATGGGGATTGCACCCATGTACTTGACAGAATGCGCGCCTGTTCGATATCGCGGAATGTTTGGCACGCTTGGTCAACTTGGAATTGTTACGTCACTGCTCCTGTCACAGGTGAGCGCCCAGAAGGAATTTTTCGGTTTGTCATTCAATCTGAATTATTGGAATTCGGTGGAACAGAATTTAGTTTTTTTATCAAATAGTTCTTTCCTGGTTTAGAAAATACAGGTCATATTATGATGCAAATAAATATTTACGCATAAAGTGCTTCCAAAGCGTCATTTGCGCGTAACAACGCAAGTTGATTCTACTCGAATAATGTTTGAAACTTCCTCACAAATATATTGTTGATGGATTTCGTTCAGATTCTCGGCCTGCATTGGCTTCTTGGAACTTCTCAACTCTGGGGTTTGTTGTTCAGTCTGACCGGTGTCTTTGCAGTTTACCAACTTTTCGTTATCCCCATGTGCCCAGAAAGTCCGAGGTAGTGGTTTTTCTTACATAAGTATTGGCTTGTAACACAGCGCGCGACTTTGATTGGGTTGTGACGTCATAAGGTTACATAAGCTTTGTGGGGAATACCCCGTACGATTAGCGGCCTGTACGGCAACATTCGCTGCCGATTTGTCGCTTAATCTACAGCAAACACAATATGAAGAAAAGTAGATTATGTAAATACAATGTAAATTAATCTGATTCACAAAAAAAAATAAGCTTGCTAAGTAATAGTTGGCGTGAAATTTAAACCCGCTCTTTCAAGCAGCTTGTTGCATAACCACCCTGACTTGTCCGGTTTATTCCATCGACCAAAGCATTCGTAACATCTTGTTCACAAAAAATTTATGTTTCACAGGTATTTGCTCATCGTGCAAAAGAACGAAACGTCCGCTTGCGAAACTCTCAAATGGCTTCGCGGCGATGATTATGACGTAACAAAAGAACTCGCCGACATAAAGTTAGAGTACAAAGCAAACAGTTCGCGGTCTAAAGCAAGTGAGGTTTTTCTTTCAAAGAGTTTCAAGTTTCTTTGCCGTTTGAATAAAAATTGCCAACAGCTCGTTGCCTGAAAACTCCCGCGCCTTTTCCTTTTTTTGTGCACAAACTTTATCACAAAAACGAAAATATGGTTTTAAGTCAACACAAGCAATACCCACAAAGACCAGTAGTGTGGTTTACCATCGGAAATTGTTTTTCCGCACGATATAATTAAAATTTACCGAAAATGTTTGCGTTATTTTCGCAGAAATATGGGAGCTGTTTAAATTTTCCCATCTGCGAAAACCGCTTCTCATTGCAGTGGTGATGCAGCTTTCACAACAGCTGTCAGGAATCAATGCTGTGTTTTATTATTCAACCCAGATATTTATGGACGCCGGAATTCCTGAGGAATATACGTAAGTGTCAATTTCCGGTTATCAAACATTTGCTTCTAAAAAGTATTCCCTAGATTCAGATTCTCTTTCAATTTATTTCCTAAACTTTTCTAGTTCATAAAGAATAAAGAATTATACCATTCTCCATGTTAAACGATTTTATGCGTTTACGGTTTTGAGAACTTGGAAACCTAAACCTTGATTCCTTCCAGGAGAATAAGAAAAAATTTGACTGAGAAAATCAGATTTTTTTGTTTGCTTTTTTTGTCAGGTAGCAATCATACTTTACAATGGTTTTGGGTGCAAACATTGATTGTGTTGGGCTATTTAAATAAATGATGCCTTTCTTTATCACTTTTCCATTGTCACGAGATTCTTTGTCCATCATGCATTGTCTCTAAAATTTATGCTAAGTCATCGCTCCTTTTTTGCAACTCCTTTGAAATGTGACTTGGATTTCCCAACCGTTTTATCACGATGACTTAAATTACTCGTGACAAATATCACAAGGCAAACAATTTCTTGGAGAATTGTGTAACCAAGCAAACTTACTACGTCAAACTGCCGTTGTTATCGAATGCATGTGTTTGCGCGGATAACGCGATTGCAAACAGAATGTTTGCTTAAAACTTCCAGGTAACAGCGACTTACGGGGTGGTTTGCACTAAGAAATATTTAAACTTATCCCATGAGTAATGAAAGAACAAACGCTTAAATATTGGAATACATTTATGTTCATTGGGTATCCCCGAGATTGGTAACTTTGGGCTGTTAAGTTAATTTGCATCACCTGGAATTTGTAAGTTGTCCAAATAATCAGGTGGCAATAATTTTACTTGTTCAAATATTTCAACAAATGATTCAAGTGACGACAATCTTAGTTCCTTAAAAAAGTCTGTAGAATAGTTGAAGGAAATCATAGATTTGTATTTCTTTTCTTGTGCAGTGGACTTGCGACGGTCGGAATTGGAGTGGTGAATGTCGTCATGACGATAGTCAGCGTGTCACTCATAGAGAGGGCGGGGCGTAAAATCTTGCACCTGATTGGATTAGGAGGAATGTGCGTTTGTGCCGTGGTACTGGTGGTAAGATTTGTTTGCTTCATCCGCTGCGTTTACACAGGATTTGAATTATGTCGGTTTCTTTCTACGTAAAACTGCACGCGTTAATGTGCGGCTGGTTTGCGTGCGAAAGCAAATAAATTGCTGATACGAAAAACCGGTGCAGCATTAACAACACATTTTCACCAAAACGTTTGTGTTTTCCCAAATTGAACCTCATTGTTTTTTCAATTATCGAAATCTTTTTGATGACGCACATCATACGATGTAGTTTACGAAAATAACTTCTTTTTTCAGGTTCTTTTAAACATCACACAATGGGAAGCAGTCTCGTGGTTGACGCTTGCTCCAATTCTTCTATTTGTTGCTTTCTTTCAAACTGGTCCAGGAGCAATCCCATGGTTCATAACTGCTGAACTTTTTGACCAAACACACAGACCTTCGGCCGTCAGTATTGCGGGGCTCACGAATTGGCTCGGAAATTTTGTGGTCGCTCTTTCGTAAGTTCTGAAAAAAAAAATCAAAAATATTTGGCGTCGCCCAATTATTGAGCAATGGATCGCAAACTCCAACTGCTCAATGAGACAAATTCAAACTTTGGAGGTCGCTTTACAAAGATTGAAACCATGTTTATAATGTGGGCAAAATTTTTCCAACCTTAGTTTAATAATTGAGACAGGGCACGTATATTAAGTTTAAAGGAAACTGGACACTGTGGGTATGCTTTGAATATTAACACATAGCCTTAATAGTAAATGCATTTTTGCATTTTTAAATTTTACTGCATTGGTACAATGTTACATTGTAAGAGTGTATTATTAATATATTTTCAGATATCCGTCGTTAGATGGTGCTATAGGTGGATACACTTTCATTATATTTGCGGTGTTTCTAGCTCTGTTCTGGATCTTCACATTTTTCAAAGTTCCCGAAACAAAAGGTCGGAATATAAGCGATATTACAGCTCTGTTCCAATCGAATCGTACACCGGGTGTGCTTGTGAGTGATGACAGTTGGTCGACTGGAGACAAACAAACGATTTCACAACTTTGAAAAACATAATTAACAATGTGTCCGTATTTATGCCCTGTTCACGGCAACGCACACACAACACTTCCCCTGTGCACACATAAAACACACTTCCCTTAAATTGAACAACTTCGTTGCCAATAATCCTGTTCCAATTACACGCTGTAACTGTTTTAAAACATGTAAAAGTTTGTTGTCAGGCCTCGACATTTTGGGATTTTAACAGAGACCACAGTGAAAAATCATTTAAGTTCCCACACAGAGTTTAGCACCTTGTGTTCTGATGTTTGCTGACGCTGTTTTAAAACTCCTATGTCAATATATTGCAATATTCATGCAAGTTCCTCCACTGCGCCACCTCGTGTATGGAAGTTCACGCAATATTATATGTTAATCTGATTACATTCCACTCAATATTAAATTACACAGATAATTGCATGCAGTTTTGGGCAACAGCTCTTGTAGTAACTGTGACAATGTATCTTCAATTTATTGACAAGGTGTTTAATTCTTGGGATTCCTCTTCTTCCGTATAAAATCCTTCAACAAACACAATAATTTTGAAATAATATATGCTATTTCCAGTGCTTTACATTTGTCCATTTCGTCAAAGCAGCCAATATTGTGATTAAGATATAATAGCGTGGTGTACCTTGTAAAGCAGGAGATACATTGTTCAAGTATTTACACAGACAAGAGTCCCAATATCGATAAATGTATGATCAATATATGCAGATATATGGTCGACATTTTCACAACACATTTGTTGCACTTTTGTTAGTTTCTTGTTGCTGCAATATCTCACAAATCGATTGTCAGTTGTTAAAATGACAATATTTGGATATAAAATATTGACTTAAAACTAGGCAGAATAAGTTATCGTTACCTGATCTGTATTCAATGAAGTGTTGGTTGCGTTTGAGAGATATTCATTTGCTTTTCATGGGAATTTAACTGACGCGTCGTAATAGTCTACTTGCGTTCGCTTTTTCATTGGTTATTAGCCTGTCGTCCACTGATTAAACAATACAAGGAATCATGAAGATTTTCTTGTAACTTGGGGTCATTTGTTCAGTTTGTACTTGTCTGCTTAACTTCAGCCGTACGGTGTTCAACTTCATTCCGAAATATTTCCAAGCGAATTATGATAGAAATCGGTATGTGCAGAAACGTTTCGGCATTCGTTGTAAAGCCAACAGTTTGAGATGTTTTATTGGCTGTAATGAGATTTTATGTAGAAAAAAACAGGAACTCATAAATCATCGAAAATCAACAATGCACCACTGGAAACAACATGACAAAATTTTCTATAACAAACTTGATATGTGTAAGTAACGTGAAACTAAAATCAATTCTCTTCAGCCTGTGTGCCAGTGATCTTTCGAGCGACAACAGGGAAAAACGTAAAACACTTTGTTGTGAACTTTCAGTTGCTTTTCTGCTTCCAGCTTTATGTTGCGTCGACGTTAATACAATGGCTTCACTTTTTGCTTGCGCAGCAACTGTTGAAATTTCTTTTGTGCAATTAACGTCCAACATCCTGTTTATAGCGTTCGCCTTCTCCCATCAAGTTGCGTCTCGTTTAAATTAGAAACTTGCGTCGCTCAGTTTACCGACAAACAAGCTGCACACTTCGTTCGAGCCACTACTCTTGTGTATTGAAAAGATGATAAAAGTAATTGGATTTCTCCTCGTCTTGGAATCATTGAGCAACGGTCACATGTAAGTACTACTGATAAAACATAGTAAATGAAGGCCTGTATGTGCAACACTTGAATATAACATGCAATATTTTTATTTCGCCGTTTGATAAAACGCGTTTCGCAAAAACTTCGTCGATTTGAATTTTGATTTTTTAACTTATTAGAATCAAACTCCAACGTCGAAAAACATTTCATCCTGCTATCCAACACTCAAACACGAAGTACTTGAAGTTTGCTGCTACTGGAAATGGTCGTCAACCACTGATGAACTACCATAATGTAAGTGCATGGTTGCAGTTAAGCCACACTTCACGTGGATATCTTATTACAGTTACACTATATCGGAGAGATTGCAATAGGAACGCCGCCACAGATTTTTAATGTTATCATTGACCTACAATTTTCTAATTTGTGGGTTCCTTCGGCTCACTGCAAGAAGTCTAATCCTGCCTATGGTAAGTAGAACCCTTAGGATTGCTTGCATTGAGTAGTGCAACGTAATGCAGATTCTTCCATGATAGTCTGTGATATTTACAGCAAGCAAACACAAATATGACAGCGCCGCATCCTCAACATTTGTTAAAAACGGACAAAAAGTTACCTTTCGAGGCTACGGCGGGTTTTGCAGCCAAGATATTGTCTCGGTAAGATAGAAGTTACGCTCTACACAGTTAGGAATTCCTATTAACTCCGATTTATGGATAATTAAAAATAATTTCGAACTAAAACATATCGAAGCATTCGTTATGCGTTAATTGGATGTTGTCTTGTCAATAATCGGTACACGTAAGCATTAAGCAATCGGTACACGTTGATGAATTTTGTATTAATTGCAGCAACTTTACTAACAGCGAATTATTTTGTTAAGTTTAGATTGGTGGTGTAAAGAGTTTCAACCAAACCTTTGCTGAAATAACACAAGAACCAAACTACCCTGAAGCTACATTTGATGGGGTGCTCGGAATGGGATACCCTGAAATTTCCATAAACGGCATTACGCCGGTTTTTACTCAAATGTTCGAGCAAGGAACCGTGGCAAAGAACCAGTTCTCGTTGTATCTAAATAAGTAAGTCAGTGAATTTGTGTCGCCAACAACATTCCGACATCAGAGTTATACATTGAACGTAAGTCGGTTCAAGGTAAAATTAACATTATATTAATTTCAGTAACCCGTCGCAAGCAGATGGTGGGGAGTTGTACTTGGGTGATGTGAATCCTACAAGATTCACTGGCAAGTTTGACTACCACAAAGTTGTAAAGAAGGCAAGTAAATACATGTTTTCGAACTGGTGAATTTGGAGTAACGATTGAAACTGCCTTTAAGGGATACTGGCAGATTTCTATGGACGGTTTGACAGTTGGTGGCAGCAATGGCGTCAAATGTTGTGTTGGAGGCTGTCAGGTTGTCCTGGGGTCGTCGACTGGTCTGATTAATGGACCCCAGTACGAAGCCCTAAAGATCAACAATGCTATCGGTGCTCGACAGATGAGAAAACGCGAAGCGGTGCGTGGCTAGTTTTGTTTAATTATTCCCTTTTCACAACTTGGCAATTACTGCACAAACACTTTATTTACATTCCAGTCTATACTACCCTGCGCAAACGTCACCAAGCTACCAAATGTTACCATCACACTTTCTGGCCTCAAATACGTTCTAACACCGGAGCAATATATTTTTAGGGTCGGTGAAAATTACTGTTTTCGTCGATGTGTGATTAATATTATTTATTCTGCTTGTATCGACCAGGTAAATAACATTGATTTGATTAACCACAAAACCACGTTGTGTTGTAGAGTGAGAAGACATGCTTTTCTGTGTTCTATGGTGTAGATGTGCTGCCACCTGTGGGTCCACTTTGGACCTTGGGAAATCCATTCATTGAAAATTACTACACGACTTTCGATTTTGCAAACAACCGCGTTGGATTCGCTGCATTGAAGCCATAGCAGATATTTTGGCTTCCAAATAGAATTTTTTATATGTGAAGTGAACCTGATGTAGAATGTTTCACAGTGAACATCTTAATCATCTGTATGTAATCTTGAATGTGTCTTTTCTTGTTCTGAAGTTTCGCAAAATGTAAAAATTGCTCAAATTAAAATCCAGAATAGCCTTTGCAAGTCCTGAAAAGTGCATATTGTATGTAAAAAGTGTATATTGGTAAGCTTCTGTATTTATACAACCTTTTATCACAGCCTCCATGCAGTATATCCTATTACAAAACTCCATTGTATGTGGCTGGTAAGGATTGAGTTTGCTGAACCATGGTTCCCTTCATACACAAGTCACTATTCAACATCTTAACTTTGCAGCTCATCCAGGAAACACGTGAGCCCGGTTTGACAAAGAACCTGTTATACGCTTTGCCACAATGGCTACGTTTTCGTTGTAGGTCAAAGTTTCATTAACCGAATGCAAGTGTGTAGAAATCTCACCTGAAAATCAGACCTCAGTAATTCGGGGATTTTATTTTGTCAATTACAACATTCCGTCGCGCAGTTGACGCCTTTCGCCATCAATTTAATTGTTCAGATCCTGGTGTTTTTAATTATAATGTCACCTCCACCCCACAATGTTAGCTTTATCTTCAGGTAAATGCACAATTTCCGCAACCATCAAATTCATACTGATGAGAATGTTCAATGACAGACCTATAAAACCACCTATAACTCTGGGCTATTGACGACTGTTCCATTATGTACTGCTGCATAATAGCTGCCTGTGGTTAGGTATTTTTAACAAAATCAAGCATTCAAGAAAATCGCCACAAAATTTTTCCATGAGGTTTAATGATGTCACCCTCGTGACGTAAGATCCGCAATCTTTTCACAATGACGTCACAATAATAAACTTTCCAAATCTGGCGGCGCACATCAAAACAATTTGTAAGAGTTTTGACATCACATTGGACTTATGGTTACACAAATGCGGTTTTTGCTGAAGGTTTGAAGTTGTCCTGACAAATTGTACAACTGCGTAAACGTCAAGAGTTTTTGAAAATAAAAAAAATCCGGTTTGTATTTACACCGCGGCGTATCTAACAACGTCTCGTGGCACACCGGTTGCGAAACAACGTCTGAGACCAAATAAGAAAGATATAAATGCACATGATGTTACGTCATCTCTTCGTTAATGTTGGACTGCAGTTGGCGAAGAAAACAAACTACCCGCACTATGATATTGGAGGAGCTGTAGAGGAAAGTTCTCCTTCAGGATTCAAGTCGCGCTTCCTATGGTTTGTCTTTACCTCGCCAGTATCGGTTTCAACCAAAAACCACGTACGCACTTCTCATGAATGAAGGCAGACTTCCTGTTGAATTCACTTTTATTTGTTTAAAGTTTCACATCAACTCCATCAATTATTTTCTCAGCTAGATCATATGGTCCTTCTTCCAAAGTGTAAAGCTTGGTTCTTTCGCAGGTTTAATTAGTTGTTTATTATCAACTGTTTTGTTTATGAACTCAGTGGCTGCTTCTTATACTATGATGAAAAAAGTAATTGCATATCTTCTGCTGTTGAGTACACTGAGCAATAGTCAAATGTAAGTGTTGGCAATTTATTTGGTTTACTTCGCAGCCCAAGCATTATAGCCTAACTGGATTGCATAAAACATTACTGTTGCCAATTAAGAAGTAATCATGCTTTCCCATAGCAAGACAGGATCGCCCCACTGCGCAAGCCCTTTATATTTGGCAATCACAGCTCGTATCATCCTCATCATAAGGATCCAGCTTTGCTGCAGTGCTTTGGCTGCGAAGCCTGCAAACCTTATGTTGCCAATTAATGTATGTTTCTTGAATAAGTGTTGAACCGTTTTTGCAGGTGCTTATGTTGTAGCAGCGCTTCCTAAACTTTTAGTGTCTCAGAAATTGACTTGTGACATTCATACAAAGTCATGCACATACATAGATTGTTAACTTACGACATTTTTTTAGTATAAGGCTTCAGTCTCACCATAAAACAACTCGTCAAAACGTTGAATTTCGTGGAGCAGACGTCAGCAACTTCACGTACACGAAGTATTTCAACTTTGCTCGTAGTGCTCGTGTTGTACATGGTCGGGAAATGCTTATCAATGACCATACGGTAAGAATAAGGTTATGGTAGAACACTGAAGCTCATTTAGTGAATGTCCTTATTTGACAGTTGGATTATTATGGAGAGATATCAATAGGAACCCCTCCACAAACTTTTGCAGTTGTTTTTTGCACATCGATGTCAAATTTGTGGATTCCGTCGATTCACTGCAACAAAATTGACAAGTCATGCGGTAAGAAACATCTTCCGGTTTTCATCTTGTTTTACACACTTTTTCACATGATTATATTCGATTTTTTCCAGTGAACCATCGTAAATATGACAGTGCTGCTTCCTCCACTTATGTTAAAAATGGGACGAAAATAGTCGGCAATTTCCTATTTGGTTATTGTAGCCAAGATGTGGTCTCGGTAAAAACGCTTACAATTTAATTTCTTGCTAAATGTTTGGTTCTGTGATCTAAGAACAATATCATAACGATCAATTCAATCCAAGATTGTTTTTTTTTTATGCCAGTCACTTTCAATGGTGCGGTACTTTAATATCTCAAAATTGGTGTAATTAGGTTGGCGGCTTGAAAAGTTTCAACCAGACCTTTGCCGAAACAACCAGAGAGCCTGCAGACATGGATGCTAATGAGCCATTTGATGGATATTTTGGATTGGGATATCCTGAGCAGTCTAACAACGGAATTACGCCTGTTTTCTCCCAAATGTTCGAGCAGAAAGTCGTGGCAAAGAACCAGTTTTCATTGTATCTAAACAAGTAAATCAGTTGACATCTTTATTCGATTGTAAAACGCCAGGAAAAACTGTTAAAAACTACTTGAAGTTGTCCTCGACTGTGAGCCATTCAAGACCAAAATATTGGCTCCTGGGAGGAAGTGGGATAAATATTAATACGAACCATTAGGACAATTAACTCAATTTTATTTTTGTATTTTTTTAACACAAAGGATTTTGTGGTAAAGTCAAACCGTGCAAATAATTTTAGAAATCCACAGCAATCAGACGGTGGGGAATTGTACTTGGGTGGTGTAAACCCTTCGAGATTCACTGGCAAGTTTAACTACCACAAAGTTGTGAAAAAGGCAAGAAGGAAATGGCGGAAATAATAACGAACGAGTAACGATTATATTACTTTCAGGGACATTGGATTATTGCCATGGACGGTTTAACAGTTGCTGACAGCTCTGGTACAAGAGCATGTGTAGGAGGTTGCCAGGTTTTGCTTGCTTCTGATGAGAGGTTCATTACTGGCCCAAGCGATGAAGTACTCTTGATTAACAAGGCTATCGGTTTCAATGGTGATACACTAGACGGTTTGGTGGGATGCTTGAAATTAATTCGTTTAATTTTTTTGAATGTTGGTAGTGGCAATCTCATTGAAAAAAAGTTTACATATATTGCAGTTCGAATTCTCTTGTTCACTGATCTCAAGAATGCCGAAAATTACCATTACTCTGGCCGGCGTCCATTACACCCTCACCCCAAAACAATATGTTTTCTACGTAAGTCACGTATTATAAAAAGATGACCTAATGTGAAAGTGTTTTCTCCCCACAGATTCCCGGTTCAAACAATGCTTGCTTGTCTTTATTTACTTCTAACGGCATTCTCTTACCCGCGGGTCCATTGTGGATCTTGGGTGCATCCTTCATGAGGAATTACTACACCACTTTCGACTTCACCAACAGCCGTGTGGGATTCGCTAAGTTGAACTCAATAGACTGAGAATATATTTAGGCAAAATGTCGTAATCTGTAAATTACTATGTTTTCTTCGCAGCTTGTTTTAAAGTTTAAAAGACACATGTATTTTGTGACTGTAAACGAAACCATGTATGCAGTTTATTTAATACACAAGGTGGTCAATTCATTGGGTTTGATGTTTAAAATGGTTGTAATATTGACTGGACAGAGGGTTGCTGTCAAATATATAACAGTTTATTGCCAGAGGAGTCTTCGTGTATTGATAATTTGCCTGGCAGCATCAGCAGTGAGTTGTTCTGCACATATTCATATTTCAGGTCATTTTTGGTTTAAGTCTGAACAATAACCCCCTTCTTGTCGAAGAGACTTCAGCAGTGATTCCTGTAGTGGTCACTTTCACAAATATATTGATGCAATACAATGTGATTGCTGTCACGCGTATTGTAATTTCATAGAATCTGTCTTATTGGCAAAATTAAACATTAAGTTGTAGCCTACATAAGACCGATGGCCTTGAAAGTCTACATACGTACCGTCCTCTTTTATCTGTTTCTGCACAAGATGATATGAAAGACAAAGCAGCAACAAATTAGTAATTGCTGCGATCTGCCACATAGGAGACTATAACAATGCATGTCGAAGGATCCATGTAAACGACATAACTACCAAGGGCAATACGAAGTCAGTTGTAACAATGAAAAGCAAAACGTGGGCAGAGGCAAGCCAGCGGAAGTGCGCAGAGAGCTGCGGTTGCTTCACATGTATGGTATTGTTGAATAGGCAGAGACAAACAAATGTCAGTTAATTATGTCCACTGCAAAGGCTAAAATAAAAGGAGTTGCACAACCTTTGCTTGTGGACAATTAATGAAACAGGACATGTTAACCCATAATGAATTCAACTCAACCGTTTTTTTTAACAATAAAAAACATTTTATTAATCGGAATTGCTCTTCTGGCACTTAGTTTCTAAAGTGTTTATTGGAAACAAAAAACAGGCTTTGTGCTTCAGCTGTAAGCAGAAAAAAAATTGGCTTCCGTGTTGGCAATGGAAGTCCAAATCCCATGACTTGGGCATTTTCTTAGAGGTTTTTGCAAAGTAAGCATTCAGTCTCGTGATATTATGACGTAACACATCACGTGTTTGGACGATTTTATTTGTGTGTGTTTTTAGGACAAAACATAATCTTCAGAGAAGGGGTTGGTTTGTCAATTTTAGGAAGAGCATTGCCGATGCAATTAGTTATGTGTGTATACCGGTTAAAACCGGAAAAAAGCTGTCACACGTTTCCTGTCTCGTGCGCAGGCAATTAATTACGTAAGGCCCAAACAAAAAAAACGACGCTGGAATGTTGATTCATACCTGTGTTTTTTTTTCGTGGTTGTCTTAGATTTGGAACAAATGGCAGCATAAAGTAGTGATGAAACAAAAAATTTGTTTTTTTAACACAGGAACGTTTCTTTGTCATTTACTGCTGAGTTAAGTTGTTTTATTTCTGCCTAGCTGCCAGTAAGTTTGGCAAAATGATAAAAACAATCGCAATTCTGTTCATGTTAGGCACTTTCTGCAGTGGATACATGTAAGTTCACAGATATATTCCTTTCATGTGCATGTTTTTAGGAACTAAAATTATGTATTATTGTCTAACTATACTTGTGAATTCATGATTTTAGTGGTCTTTATTTTTAAGTGTGAAGCTTCAGAGACACAAGACAGTTCGACAAGATATGAGGGAAAAAAAATCTGACATTACCAGATACCCAAACACAAAATATGTTAAGTTTGTGTCTGCAGCTGCCGGAAATGCACCCGAACCCTTGACTAACTACTTGGATGTAAGATTTGTAAAATTGCACTTTCTGCTCACAATCATAAGAAAATAAAACTTTGCAGGCCCAATATTATGGTGACATCACAATTGGAACACCAGGGCAAACTTTTACTGTTGTTTTTGATACTGGGTCTTCAAACTTGTGGGTTCCTTCGATCCAGTGTAAGATAACAGATATTGCTTGCTGTAAGTATTAATTACACACTGATTTTTTTTATATTGGGGTAAAATATTTATCTTTAAGTGATGCATAACAAGTATAATAGTGCTGCTTCATCGACTTATGTTGCTAATGGAACAACATTTTCTATTGAATATGGAAGTGGGAGTTTGAGTGGCTTCTGCAGCCAAGATGTTGTATCTGTAAGTTGAATGTTGTTATATTAATGATTATAGTAAACATAACCAACAACATGATTGAATAATTTGTTTAGGTTGGGGGTGTTCAAAGCAAACATCAGATCTTTGCTGAGGCAACCAAAGAACCTGGTATCACATTTGTTGCTGCAAAGTTTGATGGGATTTTGGGAATGGGATATCCTGAAATTTCTGTAAATGGAATTACTCCTGTCTTCAACCAAATGTTCGAACAAAGAGCACTGGCAAAGAACCAGTTCTCATTTTTTCTAAATAGGTATAAGGCATAATGTATATACACATATATACTACTTATTTTGTCTACAACCTGTAAGCAAGAAATTGCTTTGCTTACTATTAAAAAGCAACTCAACAAGAAAACTTTTGTTACCAGAAATATATCACAGAAGGAAGGTGGTGAGCTATACCTTGGAGGTGTGGACCCAGCAAGATTCACAGGAAATTTCAATTATCACAGCGTTGTCCAGAAGGTTACCAACCCTTCAAACATACTGATATTGTGAACTCAAGTTAACTTTTTAATTCAGGGATACTGGCAAATTGCCATGGATGGATTGTCTATTAGTGACAGTGCTGGCACCAAGGCTTGTGTAGGTGGTTGTCAAGCCATTGTTGATTCTGGCACTTCACTTCTTGCTGGACCTACAAAAGAAGTAGAGATGATCAATAAAGCTATTGGAGCCATTCCAATAGTTGCCGGAGAAGTATAAAAATTTTCAACTTTTCTGTTAAAAAGGCTATTCATATAGCTTAATAGAAAAATTATGGACTTAATACAGTAAACTTATTTTGTGCATTGCAGTATATGGTGACCTGCTCCAGAATTCCATCAATGCCAAACGTTACATTTACTTTGTCCGGCATAAAATATGTTCTTACTGCTGAGCAATATGTTATGAAGGTTTGTTTATTAAGTTACCATTCGTGTGCACATTTATTCTTCCAAATGTCGCCTTCAGAAATTTGGGAAGGAAATTGTTGGCTTAAAATATAATTTTATTTTGACCCCTAGTTCATGCCACCCATTGGCGTTTTTGTGCTTCCAAATTAGAAAAATGTACTGCAGATAGCATCGCATGTTTCTGTGCTACTGGTTGTATGTTGTGGTTCAATGATTTACAGCAACATATAATTGTATTCTAACAAAGTTGTTGTGGAACAGGAAACTACTGCTGGAGAGACTATCTGCATCTCTGGGTTCATGGGGATTGACATTCCACCACCAAGAGGACCTTTGTGGATCCTGGGGGATGTCTTCATGGGGAATTACTACACGACATTCGATTTTGCCAATAATCGTGTTGGATTTGCCACAGTGGTACCAGATAAAAAATACCATGGCCCCAAGTAACTTGGCCAAATAGATTATGTGTATAGTGGCATTAACACACCAATAAAAAGTATTCATTTACTTGCAAGTTTTTTCATCATGGTACAAAATCCTGATTAAAATTTCCCCATAAATCAATTCTTGTGGCACTGTGTTTGCATTAAGTTCCCCATTTTTCCTGTGTAACCTTGCTTGAAATATACAACCTTCAATAAATATACCTGATGGTTGTCATGCATCTTAAAGTGAGGATTGTTTGTTCGTTTTTTTTGTAATTTAGTAGAAGGTTGAAGTGATACTGCTGTGACATGCACGGTTATTGATGTGGATGACATGTGTGCCAAAAAATGTCTAACTATCTGCATTTGCTAACAGTAAGCACATCTGTGTTTGTCTAGAAATGGATGGCAATCCTGGCTACACTTCGTAATTAACGTTTTTGGTTGCCAATAAATTGAAAATCTTTCACAGCTTTATTTTTAATGCAATGAAACCATGAATACCAAAATCCTCTTGAACACAATAAAACCCCAAATAGATTATGAGCCAATAAAAATAGCATAATTGTCTGTATCTGAGGTTGTATTGTTATTAGGCGGCATTTGATAAAGATGTAATGATCACAGTAACCCACAGCATAGGTTACTATGGTTTGCGCAGACAACACAACTTCCGCCGTCATCACTCTCACTCAATCGTCTTCGCTGGGGTTTCTGTCTGGGTGTTTTCAGCTTTTGCTTGTGGATTCCTTTACTTTTCCATTTTCACAGACATTTAAGCGAAATTCGGTTTGAAGGTATGTTTAATTGTCTAGCCTGAGTAAATAACAAGGAAAATAATAGTAATTAATAAAGGATCAATCACAAAATCAGCATCTTGTACCCAGTGGTGGGATTCAAATTTTTTTCAGTCGGTTCTATCACAAAAGTCATAATTTTTCAGCGGGTTCTTCTACAAAAAGTCAGATTGACAGTAACCAGTGATGCCAACCGGTTCGCAGATCTTATAAAATTTTTGAGACAGTTCTATAGAACCGGCTGAATCCCACCACTGCTTGCACCTATGTTGACGCAATTTATGTTTCTGTGGAGAAATAGCCTATGCAACAAGCCCCAGATTGGAAAGTTTAATATTTGCATGGATTCTTTGGAGACCATTGACCAGGCGGCATTCCAATCAAATTCTATATCTTAACGTCTTGGCACAGATTGTCGACAAAATCTGATATATTTTTCTTTTGGATCTGGTACGAGCCAAATTTATTATTTCTAAATGACACGTAAAATCGGCTTTTTATTTTACAGTTATAATTATTACCAAAAAACAAAATTCATTCCAATGAAATGAAGCAATACATAACTACATAACAGATGATAATTATTAAATAATTTAACATTAGGCCAACCACTTCTACGACCAAAATTTCAACACCATCGTCGAAATTGATACTCCAGTTTTAGGTTAGTTCCACCACACGGGTAATTCCCGTTTTTTGCGCTATCATTTTTTTGTATTCCCCAGCAGGATTTAAAAGAAAGATTACAAACAACTAAAATAAATCTCTAATTCTGCAAATCACCATCAACATTTGAATCTCAAGACAAAATTCTTGTAAATGAGTCCATTCGATTTATTACATGATTTGTCATTCAAACGGTACACTGAAAAATGATCAATTTATTCATATTGTACACCCACAAACATTTTTTATTTGCATTGATTGTATTTAAGTGTTGCAATGAATTTTAATTAATCTTTCATGTCTTGGCATACCAATTTTCTGAACAAAATTATTTTTCTTGTCAGAGACCACCCCATTAGTCGACAATTAGTCGTTAGATAGCGCACGTTAGCTGACACAATTTGCGATTTAAAGCGGGAAAATAGAATCTATCGCTCTATTGTTGGACGCTATCACCGTTTCGTGTTCTATTTTACTAATGGTCAACGGTCATATCTGTGGATGTGTAATGCAATAATATTGGCGATGAATTAATTCAGGTAATTCAACCCTTAAATTAAAATAACAGATATAACGTGCAAGTATAAGAGCGCATAAACCATGTAAAAAATATACATGGTATTCTCATGTATCGACTGTTTCACCTCGTGATAGGGCACTAATATTTTCATTGGAAAATATAAAACAACTTCCTAGAAAAGTCATAGGTAGCTTAAACTGCCATATGGAGGATATTAAAGAAGGATTCCAGGTATATATGTATCTACTTTTATTGTTATTGTGCTGAAAAGAGTTGGGATTGACACTACATTGCAACTGAGTGTATTTTTTATTATAATTGAAAAAAAGCATTTTTGCTACTCGTTCAGCCCACATATGGTCAAACAAGGGGCCAATAATGTGTCTCACAGACCAACAGTCTGCAAATAGTGAGTTGCAGCCCAAATTTGAATCATAAAACCATAACCATCTATCCACTTGGGTTGCTAATTAGATGTAAATACAATGATGTTTTTTTACAGTATCCCAATGCTTACATATTCGAAAGTCTTAGTGTTGTCAATATTGCAGAACAGTCAGTTAATTTTTCTTACTATTTAACCTTTGTAATATGTAGGTCACCATCAATTTTGACAATAGTTGGTGATCGAAACGTTGTTTGGAGCTGCATTATGTTTATTCTTCCTTGAGCATC
Organism: Ascidia mentula; assembly: GCF_947561715.1. Lineage (NCBI taxonomy): Eukaryota > Metazoa > Chordata > Ascidiacea > Phlebobranchia > Ascidiidae > Ascidia > Ascidia mentula. The sequence continues at coordinate 21,843,974 of NC_138569.1, read as the reverse complement.
AGCTGTTTTGGGCCTGGGTGGACAAGAACAAACAAGCTTAGAAAATTGTGGTAATTATGTTGCTAAAAGTTGTAATGTAAATTTGATATCAGTACCTCCTAATACATATTTACAGTGCATGTATAATTTAGGCTTGATATTTTTTGCGTGGCACAAGTACAATTGTTATTGAGACTGGCATAAATGTGGCCAAGTCTTGGTTCAGTTTTTTTCTAATTTGTGCACGATAATACTGTACAAGTATTTTGTTCTATTGCTATTTTTTGTTACTTAAAGGAAAATATGATTTTACTGTCATATAGATTTTGAGTTTTCATACAATGGCTGTGAACCGAATTTGTTAATTTAAAGTTACCATTTTGTTAACCTCTTTTCTGTAAATACGTATAATTTTGCTAATCAACTGATATGTAGTAAAATATATATTTAAATAAATGTAATACCTGAACAAAAATTAAAAAATTCGTTACTTGTTAACAGCATAGGCCTTTGATAACGTTAGCTTTCACAAATTATAATTTTATGCACATGTTCAAATACTTTTTGCAAACATGTTTTGGCAGGGAATTAATGTCTGTTAATAATAAGGAAACATGGGGAAAGAAAAGCTCAAATGGAAGCATTTTTTTTTAAATAGTGATCTAGTGCTGTAGACAAGAAAGAAGAGCCACAATCAAGTGCCAACTATATTTCACATACTGGTGGGTGTGCTGCAAGTAAAAAATAAAAAACCTATGTTGCTACAAAGTTAAATTACCTCTATTGAAATAAAATCATGTGTATTTTGCACAACAAAACACAAAGAAATGGGCACCGATAAAACCATAGGTTATCGAGTCAGGTATCCTTTATTAATCTCACTGTATTTAACACTAATTATTTTAGGTGGTCAAGCAATAGATGGTCGGCTAGCTGAAAGCCCGTGCCACACAACTACAAATATAAGAAGGGAAGTTTAGCAGCATTTGAAATGAAGTGTGCTTCAGCTGTAAGCAGAAAAAAAATTGGCTTCCGTGTTGGCAATGGAAGTCCAAATCCCATGACTTGGGCATTTTCTTAGAGGTTTTTGCAAAGTAAGCATTCAGTCTCGTGATATTATGACGTAACACATCACGTGTTTGGACGATTTTATTTGTGTGTTTTTTTAGGACAAAACATATTCTTCAGAGAAGGGGTTGGTTTGTCAATTTTAGGAAGAGCATTGCCGATGCAATTAGTTATGTGTGCATACCGGTTAAAACCGGAAAAAAACCTGTCACATGCGCAGGCAATTAATTACGTAAGGCCCAAACAAAAAAACGACGCTGGAATGTTGATTCATACCTGTGTTTTTTTTCATGGTTGTCTTAGATTTGGAACAAATGGTAGCATAAAGTAGTGATGAAACAGAAATTTGTTTTTTTTAACACAGGAACGTTTCTTTGTCAGTTACTGCTGAGTTAAGTTGTTTGATTTCTGCCTAGCTGCCAGTAAGTTTGGCAAAATGATGAAAACAATCGCAATTCTGTTCATGTTAGGCACTTTCTGCAGTGGATACATGTAAGTTCACAGATATATTCCTTTCATGTGCTTGTTTTTAGGAACTAAAATTATGTATTATTGTCTAACTCATACTTGTGAATTCATCGGTTTATATTTTCAAGTGTGAAGCTTCAGAGACACAAGACAGTTCGACAAGATATGAGGGAAAAAAAATCTGACATTACCAGATACCCAAACACAAAATATGTTAAGTTTGTGTCTGCAGCTGCCGGAAATGCACCCGAACCCTTGACTAACTACTTGGATGTAAGATTTGTAAAATTGCACTTTCTGCTCACAATCATAAGAAAATAAAACTTTGCAGGCCCAATATTATGGTGACATCACAATTGGAACACCAGGGCAAACTTTTACTGTTGTTTTTGATACTGGGTCTTCAAACTTGTGGGTTCCTTCGATCCATTGTATGATAACAGATATTGCTTGCTGTAAGTATTAATTACACACTGATTTTTTTTATATTGGGGTAAAATATTTATCTTTAAGTGATCCATAACAAGTATAATAGTGGTGCTTCATCGACTTATGTTGCTAATGGAACAACATTTTCTATTGAATATGGAAGTGGGAGTTTGAGTGGCTTCTGCAGCCAAGATGTTGTATCTGTAAGTTGAATGTTGTTATAACAATGATTATAGTAAACATAACCAACAACATGATTGAATATTTTGTTTAGATTGGTGGTGTAAAAAGCAAACATCAGATCTTTGCTGAGGCAACCAAAGAACCTGGTATCACATTTGTTGCTGCAAAGTTTGATGGGATTTTGGGAATGGGATATCCTGAAATTTCTGTAAATGGAATTACTCCTGTCTTCAACCAAATGTTCCAACAAAGAGCACTGGCAAAGAACCAGTTCTCATTTTTTCTAAATAGGTATAAGGCATAATGTATATATACTACTCATTTTGTCTGCAACCTGTAAGCAAGAAATTGCTTTGCTTACTATTAAAAAGCAACTAAACAAGAAAACTTTTGTTACCAGAAATATATCACAGAAGGAAGGTGGTGAGCTATACCTTGGAGGTGTGGACCCAGCAAGATTCACAGGAAATTTCAATTATCACAACGTTGTACAGAAGGTTACCAACCCTTCAAACATACTGATATTGTGAACTCAAGTTAACTTTTTAATTCAGGGATACTGGTAAATTGTCATGGATGGATTGTCTATTAGTGACAGTGCTGGCACCAAGGCTTGTGTAGGTGGTTGTCAAGCTATTGTTGATTCTGGCACTTCACTTCTTGCTGGACCTACAAAAGAAGTAGAGATGATCAATAAAGCTATTGGAGCCTTTCGAGTACTTGACGGAGAAGTATCAAAAATTTTAACTTTTCTGATGTTAAAAATACTATTCATATAGCTTAATAGTAAACTATGTCAATTATAGAATATGCATATTTCCATGGACATGCTATTATAGACTTAATAAATACAAGTAAACTTACTTTCTGCATTGCAGTATCTGGTGACTTGCTCCAGAATTCCATCAATGCCCAAAGTTACTTTTACTTTGTCCGGCATAAAATATGTTCTTACAGCTGAGCAATATGTTATGAAGGTTTGTTTATTAAGCTACTATTCTTGTGCACATTTATTCCAAGTGTGGCCTCCAATAATTTGGGAAGGAAATAGTTGGCTTAAAATATAATTTTATTTTGACCCCTAGTTCATGCCATCCATTGGCGTTTTTGTGCTTCCAAATTAGAATAAATTACTGCAGATTGCATCGCATGTTTGTGTGCTACTGCTTGTATGTTGTGGTTCAATGATTTACAGCAACTGATATTTGTATTCTAACAAAGTTGTTGTGGAACAGGAAACTACTGCTGGTGAGACTGTCTGCATCTCTGGGTTCATGGGGATTGACATTCCACCACCAAGAGGACCTTTGTGGATCCTGGGGGATGTCTTCATGGGGAATTACTACACGACATTCGATTTTGCCAACAATCGTGTTGGATTTGCCACAGTGGTACCATAACCATGGCCCCAAGTAACTTGGCCAAATAGATTATGTGTATAGTGGCATTAACACACCAATAAAAAGTATTCATTTACTTGCAAGTTTTTTCATCATGGTACAAAATCCTGATTAAAATTTCCCCATAAATCAATTCTTGTGGCACTGTGTTTGCATTAAGTTCCCCATTTTTCCTGTGTAACCTTGCTTGAAATATACAACCTTCAATAAATATACCTGATGGTTGTCATGCATCTTAAAGTGAGGATTGTTCGTTTTTTTTGTAATTTAGTAGAAGATTGAAGTGATACTGCTGTGACATGCACGGTTATTGATGTGGATGACATGTGTGCCAAAAAAATGTCTAACAATCTGCATTTGTTAACAATAAGCACATCTGTGTTTGTCTAGAAATGGATGGCAATCCTCGCTACACTACGTAATTAAAAGTTTTTGGTTGCCAATAAATTGAAAATCTTTCACAGCTTTATTTTCAATGAAAGAAAACCATGAATACCAAAATCCTCTTGAACACAATTAAACCCCAAATAGATTATGAGCCAATAAAATTAGCACCAAACAAACTATGCACCAAAGGAAAGTTTTCTACAGCGAAGGAAAGTCAAAAATATTGACCAAGGTTAAAGTTGTTACGTTTTTTGCAGGTTGATCAGATGTGATATTGAAGTAAATTGTCTGTATCCGAGGTTGTATTGTTATTAGGTGGAAGTGTATTCATTTGCAAAAATTCTTGATATGTTTTAAGCAAATTTCACAATGAAACAAAGAATGATCCTTGCGTAAATGAGCTTTTGTCTGATTAAATGTTTTATCTGGAGGTCAATCAGGACATAGTGGACACTGATAATCTAGTTTGTATTCTTTGATTATTTCCAGCTTTTCAAAAAAATAGTTCACATTATTCTGAGTATTTTTAACTAGCTTTGATTGATTTAATTCTTTAAATATTTTCTTCTCTTCGGTAAAAATGACTTTTACAAATTCCTTGCGGCAAACGGGGCAAAATTCTTCCTCACAAAGCAGCCTCATTTTCATCCGAGCATTTGATACAGATGTAGTGATCACAGTAACCCACAGCATAGGTTACTATGGTTTGCGCAGACAACACAACTTCCGCCGTCATCACTCTCACTCAATCGTCTTCGCTGGGGTTTCTGTCTGGGTGTTTTCAGCTTTTGCTTGTGGATTCCTTTGCATGTTTCCATTTTCACAGACATTTAAGCCTAGCCTGAGTAAATAACAAGGAAAATAATAGTAATTAATAAAGGATCAATCACAAAATCAGCATCTTGTACCCAGTGGTGGGATTCAAATTTTTTTCTGTCGGTTCTATCACAAAAGTCATAATTTTTCAGCGGGTTCTTCTACAAAAAGTCAGATTGACAGTAACCAGTGTTGCCAACCGGTTCGCTGATCTCATAAAATTTCGTGACACAGTTCTACAGAACCGGTGCGAACCGGCTGAATCCCACTACTGCTTGTACCTATGTTGACGCAATTTATGTTTCTGGGGAAAATAGCCTATGCAGCTGCAGAGAAACTGTTTGATTAAACGTCATTTTTTTGTGTATTGAAATTCCGTACAAAGCGCAGCTGGCATGTAGGTCAATCGTTTCGTTTCTATTCGCCAGATGTGTTAATCTCGCACAGATGTGTTAATCGGTTTTGGTTTTAATAATCACATTGACGTTCTGTAATAATCCACCCCATTAGTCGACAATTAGTCGTTAGATAGCGCACGTTAGCTGACACAATTAGCGATTTAAAGCGGGAAAATAGAATCTATCGCTCTATTGTTGGACGCTATCACCGTTTCGTGTTCTATTTTACTAATGGTCAACGATGTGTAATGCAATAATATTGGCGATGAATTAATTCAGGAAATTCAACCCTTAAATTAAAATAACAGATATAACGTGGAACTGGCAAGTATAAGAGCGCATAAACCATGTAAAAAATATACATGGTATTCTCATGTATCGACTGTTTCACCTCGTGATAGGGCACTAATATTTTCATTGGAAAATATAAAACAACTTCCTGGAAAAGTCATAGGTAGCTTAAACTGCCATATGGAGGATATTAAAGAAGGATTCCAGGTATATATGTATCTACTTTTATTGTTATTGTGCTGAAAAGAGTTGGGATTGACACTACATTGCAACTGAGTGTATTTTTTGTTATAATTGAAAAAAAGGATTTTTGCTACTCTAACATGTGTCTCACAGACCAACAGTCTGCAAATAGAGAGTTGCAGCCCAAATTTGAATCATAAAACCATAACCATCTATCCACTTGGGTTGCTAATTAGATGTAAATGCAATGATGTTTTTTTACAGTATCCCAATGCTTACATATTCGAAAGTCTTAGTGTTGTCAATATTGCAGAACAGTCAGTTAATTTTTCTTACTATTTAACCTTTGTAATATGTAGGTCACCATCAATTTTGACAATAGTTGGTGATCGAAACGTTGTTTGGAGCTGCATTATGTTTATTCTTCCTTGAGCATCAGCTGTTTTGGGCCTGGGTGGACAAGAACAAACAAGCTTAGAAAATTGTGGTAATTATGTTACTAAAAGTTGTAATGTAAATTTGATATCAGTACCTCCTAATACATATTTACAGTGCATGTATAAATTAGGCTTGATATTTTTTGCGTGGCACAAGTACAATTGTTATTGAGACTGGCATAAATGTGGCCAAGTCTTGGTTCATTTTTTTTCTAATTTGTGCACGATAATACTGTACAAGTATTTTGTTCTATTGCTATTTTTTGTTACTTAAAAGGAAAATATGATTTTACTGTCATATAGATTTTGAGTTTTCATACAATGGCTGTGAACCGAATTTGTTAATTTAAAGTTACCATTTTGTTAACCTCTTTTCTGTAAATACGTATAATTTTGCTAATCAACTGATATGTAGTAAAATATACATTTAAATAAATCTAATACCTGAACAAAAATTAGAAAAATTCGTTACTTGTTAACAGCATAGGCCTTTGATAACGTTAGCTTTCACAAATTATAATTTTATGCACATGTTCAAATACTTTTTGCAAACATGTTTTGGCAGGGAATTAATGTCTGTTAATAATAAGGAAAGATGGGGAAAGAAAAGCTCAAATGGAAGCATTTTTTTTTAAATAATGATCTAGTGCTGTAGACAAGAAAGAAGAGCCACAATCAAGTGCCAACTATATTTCACATACTGGTGGGTGTGCTGCAAGTAAAAAATAAAAAACCTATGTTGCTACAAAGTTAAATTACCTCTAATGAAATAAAATCATGTGTATTTTGCACAACAAAACACAAAGAAATGGACACCGATAAAACCATAGGTTATCGAGTCAGGTATCCTTTATTAATCTCACTGTATTTAACACTAATTATTTTAGGTGGTCAAGCAATAGATGGTCGGCTAGCTGAAAGCCCGTGCCACACAACTACAATATAAGAAGGGAAGTTTAGCAGCATTTAAAATGAAGTGTGCCCTGAGGCGGAATATTTCATAATTTTGCAATTCGAATCATATTGAAAAAATACCAGCTGCAACTCCAAACACAGCTTTTCCGCAAGTAGCACAGGGCAACAATTAACATGAAAACAATGGAGGAAATGGGAATTGTAAAGCAGGAGGAGTACCAAGCTTTCAAATGCATGTGAATTTCCCACAACCCAATGGATTAACCGAGTTCTACTGTATGCGTAATGAGTATTTACTTTATGTTGTTTATGTGGCAGTAGTAGTGGTGGGATTAAGCCGATTCCTGCAAACCTGTTCTTGAAATTGTAATGACCTCCGTAAATCAGTTATCCCGGTTAGGAAGCGTATGTACAGGCCTATGTTTCACTTTATGTATTGTATTCTGACTGCTAATTACATGCTATTGATAGCTTACAACTTTTACAACGTATTGTGCAGAGACAATACATTAGAACTCGTATATAACCTATGGCATAGTGAAAGAATCCCACTACTGGTCAATAACAATAATTTTCGTCGAAATTGGCATTTTGTTTGATTGAATAGGTTTCGTTTTTCGGTGTCTATTTACATGTTTAATGCATTTGCTATTCTGCACGCTTACTCCGTGCTTTTGTTGTCAACAGATGTTAAAAATGCTTCGGAAAACGTGCCTAAAATCTTTTGCCGGCAAGGTTTTTAACCCTTTTTTGTCGTTTTATAAATTTATAATATGTGCAACTGTTGTTTAGTATCGCTGACGCTGCTTTCTATTTGAACAAGAAAATCGAGCGATATTGTTGTGTGTTCAAATCTTCATCAAATTGTGCCTGGGTCTTCGAATATTATATACACAGAATTTCCCAGCACTGGCTGTTGCGACGCCATTGGTATCAGTGAAACCTGTTGACAGAACAACTCCTATTTTTTTGTAAATTATGGTTTACGTGATAAGCAAGGGACAATGGGCAAGTGGTCATGCGCTTCAGTTTCCTGCATAAAATTTGCGGAATTAAAATGAAAACGGCTTAGTAGGACAACTCGAATTACTTTGCAGTTTGTGTTTTAAAAATTTCAAGCTAATTGAGTAATAAACAAGAAAACTATAGTGTCACATCATGATTGCGTAAAGGGGCATGACCATTGAGGGTTAGCCTGCTTCGGAAGACAGTAGGCAAGCGCTGCGCGCTTCTGTCTCATGCATAAAATTAACAGCGTTTAAACGAAAACGGTTTAATAGAACAACTCTAATTACCTTGTAGTTTATGTGTTGAAAGTTTCAAGCTAATTGAGTAATAAACAAGAAAACTATAGCGCCACATCATGGTTGCATAATGGGGCATGACCATTGAGGGTTAGCCTGCTTCGGAAGACAGTAGGCAAGCGCTGCGCGCTTCTGTCTCATGCATAAAATTAACAGCGTTTAAACGAAAACGGTTTGGTAGAACAACTCGAATTACCTTGTAGTTTATGTGTTGAAAGTTTCAAGCTAATTGAGTAATAAACAAGAAAACTATAGCGTCACATCATGGTTGCATAAAGGGGCATGACCATTGAGGGTTAGCCTGTTTCGGCAGACAGCAAGCAAGTGCTGTGCGCTTCTGTCTCATGCATAAAATTAACAGCGTTTAAACGAAAACGGTTTGGTAGAACAACTCGAATTACCTTGTAGTTTATGTGTTGAAAGTTTCAAGCTAATTGAGTAATAAACAAGAAAACTATAGCGTCACATCATGGTTGCATAAAGGGGCATGACCATTGAGGGTTAGCCTGTTTCGGCAGACAGCAAGCAAGTGCTGTGCGCTTCTGTCTCATGCATAAAATTAACAGCGTTTAAACGAAAACGGTTTGGTAGAACAACTCGAATTACCTTGTAGTTTATGTGTTGAAAGTTTCAAGCTAATTGAGTAATAAACAAGAAAACTATAGTGTCACATCATGGTTGCATAAAGGGGCATGACCATTGAGGATTAGCCTGCTTAGGAAGACATTAGGCAAGCGCTGCGCGCTTCTGTCTCCCGCATAAAATTAACAGCGTTTAAACGAAAACGGTTTGGTAGGACAACTCGAATTACCTTGTAGTTTATGTGTTGAAAGTTTCAAGCTAATTGACTAATAAACAATAAAACTATAGCGTCACATCATGGTTCCATAAAGGGGCATGACCATTTAGGGTTAGCCTGTTTCGGTGGGCGGTAGGCAAATGCTGCGCGCTTTTGTCGCTTGCATAAAATAACATTATTCTTTTGCGTTGTTCACAAATGAGGTGAGCGATTTTGGGGTGCTTTATTTTCGATGCTCGGGGATTAGTACGAACTGCGAAGTTACAAACCACATCAAAATCTTTACTTCAACATCCTTTGTGTGTCTATTGTTGTTGTTTGTGACGTGAATATCGATAACAATGATGATCATGAAAATAATATGCAGAAATAATTTGTGTCACACTGTTACTTTCGTTGGTACTGGTAGGGCCAATACATTCTACTTTTCTGTCCAGTGTTTGTTTTATCCAATTTGTAAAGCAACAACGTTTAGTAGTCAAAAAGATTTATTGTGAAACAAGTGTAAAGCTGCAAACATATCACTGCCGAAACAGATGTAAACTGAAATGAATTTTCTCCTGCTAATCAATACAAATGCACGTCTGAAAGAGGAACAAACTAATTTTAAACACTGGTTTAAAATTAGCGAAGGCACAATTACAATAATACAACTAACACAAATTCTTATCCTCAGATTACAGTACTACATTCAAATGTTGCACTATCATTTCAGGAAATAAAATATCACATACATCTGTTTTGCATATACATATATATATCGAAGAGCAGTTAAACACACACATTAGTATGTTTTTTTTCACATTCATTTAAAAGCTTTGGTACAAATCCTGCTTTATAATTCCCATTTCCTTCAATGCTTTCATGTTACTAGTTGGCCTGAACTACTTGTGGAAAAGCTGTTCTTGAAGTTACATCTGGTATTTTTCACCACACATAAATTGCCAAAATTATCAAATATTCTGCATCAGGAACACACTTCCATTTAAATTTTCAGCTGAACCTTCCTTCTTATATTTGTAGTTGACCATCTATTGCTTGACCACCTGAAAATAAACCTTGTGGTTTTATCGGTGCCCATGCCATTTTATTTCTTGTGTATATTGTTTATACATTTGTTTAGTAGCACAAAATACACATGATTTTTTTCCAATATTGGTGTATAGTTTGAAAACTAGGATACTATGGATAAAAAAGCCCTCCAATTTTTACTTAACCTTGCTCATGTACCAACATAGCTCACTTCAATGCACACTTACCAATGAGTAAAATATAGCTGGTGGCTGTTCTTTGTTGTCTACAGCATTTTCTAAGAAATGCTTGCATCCCACGTGTTTCCTAAAACATATTTTTTACATCATTTGGCTCATAGCCATCATAAAAAAAATTTAATTAATCTAAGACTCAAAATTGATCCAATCCGTGCAACAGTAAAATCATAACTTAATAATCTGTTCTTCTGGCATATATAAAACGTAACTTTATTCACCGACGTTTCGCCTGTTATTCAACAAGGCTTCCTCAAGGTGTAAAATCATATTTGCCTCAAGTATCAAAATATACAAAAACTACCAATAAAACAAAATATTTCCACAGGATGATCGTGCACAAATTAGTGACCTATCACAATCCCACCTGGAAATAAACCACAATTATGCCAGGCTGAATACCAATTGTAGTTCGCAAAAAATATCAAGCCTTAATTAAAGAAGAATACATGCACAGTAAATTTATTTTATGAGGTACTGATATCAAATTTAGTTTACAACTTTTAGCAACAGAATTACCACAATTTTCTAAGCTTGTTTGTTCTTGTCCATACAGGCCCAAAACAGATGATGCTTAAGGAAGAACAAACATAATCAGCTCCAAACAACGTTTCCATCATGAACTATTGTCAAAATTGACGGTGACCTACATATTATAAAGGTTAACAATAAGAAAAATTAACTGACTGTTCTGCAATATTGACAACACTAAGACTTTCGCACATGTGAACATTGGGATACTGTAAAAAAACATCATTGCATTTACAGCTAATTAGCAACCCAAGTGGATAGATGGTTATGGTTTTATGATTCAAATTTGGGCTGCAACTCTCTATTTGCAGACTGTTGGTCTGTGAGACACATTATTGGCCCCTTGTTTGACCATACATGGGCTGAAAGAGTAGCAAAAATGCTTTTTTTCAATTGTAATAAAAAATACACTCAGTTGCAATGTAGTGTCAATCCCAACTCTTTTCAGCACAATAACAATAAAAGTAGATACATATATACCTGGAATCCTTCTTTAATATCCTCCATATGGCAGTTTAAGCTACCTATGACTTTTCCAGGAAGTTGTTTTATATTTTCCAATGAAAATATTAGTGCCCTATCACGAGGTGAAACAGTCGATACATGAGAATACCATGTATATTTTTTTCATGGTTTATGCGCTCTTATACTTGCCAGTTCCACGTTATATCTGTTATTTTAATTTAAGGGTTGAATTACCTGAATTAATTCATCGCCAATATTATTGCATTACACATCCACAGATATGACCGTTGACCATTAGTAAAATAGAACACGAAACGGTGATAGCGTCCAACAATAGAGCGATAGATTCTATTTTCCCGCTTTAAATCGCAAATTGTGTCAGCTAACGAGCGCTATCTAACGACTAATTGTCGACTAATGGGGTGAATAATCGCATTTTTCCAGAATGGAAAGTTTAATATTTGCATAGACTTACAAAATTTGTAAGTTCCACCACACGGGTAATTCCCGTTTTTTGCGCTATTGTACAATCATTGTTTTGTATTCCCCAGAAGGATTTAAAAAAAGATCACAAACAACTAAAATAATTCTTTAATTCTGCAAATCACCATCAACATTTGAATCTCAAGACAAAATTCTTGTAAATGGGTCCATTCGATTAATTACATGATTTGTCATTCAAACGGTACACTGAAAAATAAACATTTTTCTTTGCATTGATTGTACTTTAAGTGTTGCAATGCATTTTAATTAATCTTTCATGTCTTGTGTAGATGCGTGTTCTATTTTCTGAACAAAAGTATTTTTCTTGTCAGAGACATGAAATTGTGAATGGAGAATATGAGCTGACAGATGGTTAATGTGAATGGGAGAGTGACAGCGAAGAGGATGTTGAGAAGAAAGATGGTGCAAATGATGAGGTTAATGCACTTGCTGTACGTATCTATATGCTTCACCCTAAATCATTTTAATAAAATGTAATGAATAAAGATCACTTTAAAACAACCTGTTTACCCTGTAAAAGTATGTGGCAAAGTGAAACAAAAAAAATACGTTTATACAAAACCAATGTAGTCAAGGGTGCTGTGCCATCCTTAAGATGGTGTCTTAGATGGCTGGGAAAGTTTACAGTTTAATTTTTTCTTCAGGAAAATGCTGGAACAAAGATGAAAGTGGATAATGAAACCGACGAAGGTATGTGCAGATATTCTGATAAATAACTATTTTAACTTAAAGATCATTTTGCTTTGAACTCTTGGATAGTTGAAAGGTAAAGAAATATTAACTCTGCAAATTTTTGGAAGCGGCTAATGGTGTTCCTGAATTTTGGTTGACAATCCTCAAGAATATTTCCCTGTTCCATGACATGGTGCAAGAACACGATGAGCCGATTCTTTCAAAACTATTGGATATAAGAGTTATTTTCTCAAAACCAGAAGAACCTATGGTAAATTTTTGAAACGTATTGTTAAAAATTCTTTTAAGAGTAGAAGATGTGATTATTATAAACATGACTCCCAACCTTTGATTTCAGAATTCTTTTATTGAAGGACCTGAAATTGTCAGTTGCACAGGGTAAGGGAGTGATTTAGCAATAGAAAATATTAATAATAAAAAAATTGGTATCATTGGTGAAAACTTGTTTCTGATAAACTCGGAAGCAAAAAAATAAAGGAGTTTATAATTGTTATGAAAAATGTGCATTGTAAAGATATCATGTGCATATAGTATGTTACCATGTAGCTTGTTTGGTTTACTGGAGGAAATGTCAATCCAGCCATTACAGTTCTGGAGTGTTGTGTGGTCTCTGTCATCATTACACTGGGGAATTTACAAACAGCAAATGCTGTAATTCATATATGATGCAACTGTTTAAAAATATAGATTACGTAATGGGAAAAATAAAATATATATTGTGTCATTTTTTCGTGACCATTATCTATTTTTGCCATATTGTGGCACACAGAAAATTATTGGTTTTTAATTCAGTTGAAAAATATTGGCAAAGTGGTTTCATGCAAGCAGAATTTTCAACACATAAACTTGTTAACACAGAAGTAGTTTTGTGCTTTAAGACCATATGGGACTGGGTAGGGGTGTAATATAACCTGTATTGTATTTGTTGTTACTGAAACTTCCTACTTATGAAGGCCAAATTCACTAATGAACATTGCAAATTAACCAGGTGCAAAATTGACTGGGTCAAAGGTAAGAATGTGACCGTGAAGACGATCAAGAAAAAGCAGAAACACAAGGGAAGGGGAACTGTTAGGACGGTGACGAAACAAGTTCCAAATGATTCTTTCTTCAATTTATTTTCACCTCCTGAAGGTAGAGAATGAATTATGTATGCTAACATCACATTTCTCTTGTTCTGGGCAATTATCTTGGACACAATTAGTCCACTTGTTGTATAAGTGCTGAGCAAGGAAAAGTGACTTTTCATGGTGTGCATTCTTTCACACTTATTTTCTTGTTTGTTAAATATAGGCTGGTATTTGTAGTTTTCATAACTTTTTTATTTAAACTGCGCTATATGAAAATATCGCTGCGATATATGAAATAGTACAAATTTTGACAAAACATATAACTTTGTACGATGAGTATAATGTGTTTTTTGCAATCAAATTGTGGCCAAATAAACTATTAAAAATAAATCTATTTTATTTCAGTTCCAGTTGATGATACAGAGATGGTATGTATGTTAGGAAAGTTTAAATTGTCTTTTAAGTTTAAATCCTAACTGTAGCCTATTGTATTGAGAAAGTATTATGTCGCGAATATTTATACTGTGAAGCGGGTAAATCATTGTCAGAACTGTAATTATTAGTTGCTATCTCCCAACATTGTATTAGCACAAACTATTCCTGCAAGGGCCAAAGTTTTTGCACCAGTAATTAAAAAGAAAGATTTATCCAGAAAGAGGCGAAAATAAAAGCAGTTGCACAACCTTTGCTTTGGGACAATTAATGAAACAGAACATGTTAACCCAAAAAAACTTCAACTCAACCGTTTTTTAACAATACAAAACAGGCTTTTGTGCTTCAGCTGTAAACGTAAAAAGTTTTGCTTCCTAGTTGGCGATGGAAGTCCAAATCCCATGTTTTGTTCATTTTCAAATTCCCATGATTTGAGCATGTTCCAAATCCCATGATTTGTGCATTTTCCAAATCCCATGATTTGTGCATTTTCTCAGAGGTTTTGGCAAAGTAAGCAAGTCTTGTGATACTATGACGTAACACATCACGTGTTTGGACGATTTTATTTGTGTTTTTTAGGACAAAACATGATCTTCAGAGAAGCAGTTGGTAGGTTGGTTTGCCAATGCTAGGAAGAGCATTGCCGATGCAATTAGTTATGTGTATATACCGGTTAAAACCGGAAAAAACCTGTCATACATTTCCTATCTCTTGCACAGGCAATTAATTTTGTTAAGCAAAAAAGCAATGCTAGAATATTCATTAATATTTTTGTTATGTTTTTTGTTGTGGTTGTCTTAGATTTGCAACAAATGGTAGCATAAAGTAGTGATGAAACAGAAATTTGTTTTTTTAACACAGGAACGTTTCTTTGTCATTTACTGCTGAGTTAAGTTGTTTTATTTCTGCCTAGCTGCCAGTAAATTTGGCAAAATGATGAAAACAATCGCAATTCTGTTCATGTTAGGCACTCTCTGCAGTGGATACATGTAAGTTCACAGATATACTCCTTTTATGTGCTTATTTTTAGGAAGTAAAATTATGTATTATTGTCTAACTATACTTGTGAATTCATGATTTTAGTGGTCTTTATTTTTAAGTGTGAAGCTTCAGAGACACAAGACAGTTCGACAAGATATGAGGGGGAAAAAATCTGACATTACCAGATACCCAAACACAAAATATGTCAAGTTTGTGTCTGCAGCTGCTGGAAATGCACCAGAGCCCTTGACTAACTACTTGGATGTAAGATTTGTAAAATTGTACTTTCTGCTCACAATCATAAGAAAAGAAAACTTTGCAGGCCCAATATTATGGTGACATCACAATTGGAACACCAGGGCAAACTTTTACTGTTGTTTTTGATACTGCGTCTTCAAACTTGTGGGTTCCTTCGATCCAGTGTAAGATAACAGATATTGCTTGCTGTAAGTATTAATTACACACTGATTTTTTTTATATTGGGGTAAAATATTTATCTTTAAGTGATGCATAACAAGTATAATAGTGCTGCTTCATCAACTTATGTTGCTAATGGAACAACATTTTCTATTCAATTTGTGGGAAGTGGGAGTTTGAGTGGCTTCTGCAGCCAAGATGTTGTATCTGTAAGTTGAATGTTGTTATATTAATGATTATAGTAAACATAACCAATAACATGGTTGAATATTTTGTTTAGGTTGGGGGTGTTCAAAGCAAACATCAGATCTTTGCTGAGGTAACCAAAGAACCTGGTATCTTTGTTGGTGCAAAGTTTGATGGGATTTTGGGAATGGGATATCCTGAAAATTCTGCAAATGGAATTACTCCTGTGTTCAACCAAATGTTCAAACAAGGAACACTGGCAAAGAACCAGTTCTCATTTTTTCTAAATAGGTATAAGGCATAATGTATATACACATATATGCTACTTATTTTGTCTACAACCTGTAAGCAAGAAATTGCTTTGCTTACTATTAAAAAGCAACTCAACAAGAAAACTTTTGTTACCAGAAATATATCACAGAAGGAAGGTGGTGAGCTATACCTGGGAGGTGTGGACCCAGCAAGATTCACAGGAAATTTCAATTATCACAGCGTTGTCCAGAAGGTTACCAACCCTTCAAACATACTGATATTGTGAACTCAAGTTAACTTTTTAATTCAGGGATACTGGCAAATTGTCATGGATGGATTGTCTATTAGTGACAGTGCTGGCACCAAGGCTTGTGTAGGTGGTTGTCAAGCTATTGTTCATTCTGGCAATTCACTTCTTGCTGGACCTACAAAAGAAGTAGAGATGATCAATAAAGCTATTGGAGCCTTTCCAATAGTTGCCGGAGAAGTATCAAAATTTTAATTTTTCTGATGTTAAAAAGGCTATTCATATAGCTTAATAGTAAACTCTGTCAATTTTAGAATATGCATATTTCCATGGACATACTATTATAGACTTAACAAATACAAGTAAACTTACTTTCTGCTTTGCAGTATAACCTGGTGACCTGCTCCAGAATTCCATCAATGCCAAACGTTACCTTTACTTTGTCCGGCATAAAATATGTTCTTACTGCTGAGCAATATGTTATTAAGGTTCGTTTATCAAGCTACTATTCTTGTGCACATTTATTTTTCCAAATGTCGCTTTCAGTATTTTGGGAAAAAATGTTCGACCCCCAGTTCATGACTTTCACTGGCATTGTCATAATTACATGCTTCCATGTTAGAATAGATTACTGCAGATTGCATTGCATGTTTCCATGCTATTGGTTATATGTTGTGACAGCACCATCCTTTAAACAAAGTTGTTGTGGAACAGGAACCTACTGCTGGTGAGACTGTCTGCATCTCTGGGTTCATGGGTATTGACATTCCACCACCAAGAGGACCTTTGTGGATCCTGGGGGATGTCTTTATGAGGAATTACTACACAACATTCGATTTTGCCAATAATCGTGTTGGATTTGCCACAGTGGTACCAGATAAAAAATACCATGGTCCCAGTTAACTTGGCCAAATAGATTATGTGTATAGTGGCATTAACACACCAATAAAAAGTATTCATTTACTTGGCAAGTTTTTCATCACAAAATCCCTATTGAAATTTCTTCATCAATTCACTGTGTTTGCATTAAGTTCCCCATTTGTTCAGTGTAACTTTGCTTGAAACATATGACTTTCCAATAAATATACCTGATGGTTGTCATCGCATCTTAAAGTAAGGACTGTTTTTTTTTTTGTAATTTAGTAGAAGATTGAAAAGTTACTGCTGTGACATGCATGGTTATTGATCAGGATGACATGTGTGCCAAGTAAATGTCTAACAATCTGCATTTGATAACAATAAGCACATCTGTGTTTGTCTAGAAATGGATGGCAATCCTTGCTACACTGAGAACTAAGTTTTTGGTTGCCATTAAATTGAAAATCTTTCACAGCTTTATTTTCAATGAAAGAAAACCACGAATACCAAAATCCTCTTGAACACAATTAAACCCCAAATAGATTATGAGCCAATAAAATTAGCACCAAACAAACTATGCAGCAAAGGAAAGTTTTCTACAGCGAAGGAAAGTCAAAAATATTGGCTAAGTTTAAAGATGTTCCAGTTTTTGCAGGTTGATCAGATGTGATATTGAAATAATTGTCTGTATCCGAGGTTGTATTGTTATTAGGCGGAAGTGGGACAGAATTGGATGAAAACAAACTAGGAAAATCTTGGTCGGGATTTTGTGACTTGAAGCCTCTTTGCTTAACTGGTGGCTTGACAGGCGCAGGGTTGTGAACGTCTTCATGTTTAAGCTGAGGAACAACATCTGGTTCAATTATTTTACCCACGGTTAGTGTGGTTCCAGCATTTGTCTGAACCTTTGATGTCTTTGGCTTGCTCTTTTTAGGAAGCCCGGGAAAGTCATTGTTGTTGATCATAAAACCATTGCTTGAAGTAGGCTTGTCTGTAACTTCATGTTTCTTTTTAGCTTGTGGCTTTGGACCAAATCCAGGAGGTGCAGAAACAGCCTTTGTGGTGGCAGACAAACTAGGATAGTCAATCACTGCAAAAGAGTGCATGTTAGTTTCACTGACACAACCTTTTTGGGATGCTTTATGGAATGGTACACACTCAAAGCCAGGAGGAGCTGCAACAGGCTTTCCAAGTCCCAACATTGGAAAATCATCAACTAAATCCAGAGATTTAGGGTTATTTTGTGTGCTTTGTTGCTGTTTTTGACAGTCTGCTTGTGTTACCAGCTTCACATTGCTACCTTTTTCATCTGCAAAACTTGAATAACTTTCAACGTGTTTGTATTTACCTCGCCCAACCAGTAATGAATTTTCAGGGTTAAGTGTTGGAAAGTCATCATCCTCTTTACTTGCATAGTTCTTGGAATGATTTTCTGCTTTTTTGACTTTTTTTCCAGCTGCAGATGAAGATTTAACATCTTTGACAAAATCTGATGCTTTCATTTGCACCTTTCTTTGGGACTTCCCACTTTTAGAACCTGTTTTTGTTTGTCCTGAAGAAGTGGAGACCCAAGTGTTTATTTCATTACTTGTTTTTGTGTTTCCAAGCGATGGAAAGTCTTCTTCACTTAGATTTGGCTTCATAGAATTTGCAGACGTCCATTTTTGCTTGTGAGAAGTGTGTAGTTGATCTCCACCTGGTTTGTTTACTTCAAGATGACTCTGCTGGGGTGAGTGAGATTTCAAAGATGGAAATTCTTTCTCAGTTAAACCTGGTTTTTTAACATTTGGTCCCTTGGTCCATTTCAACAATGTGGAGGGTGCAGCACTGGCAGTAGGTTTGTTTGATTCAGAATTTCCTTCACTTTGATTCCCAAGCACGTTTCCAAGAGATGGGAAGTCAGCTGATGTATCAAATATTTTGTCATCTTCCTGTTCTTCCATGTCCTTTGTTTCAGTTCTTTTCTCTGACTTTGCTTCATTTTCTTTCATAGACAAAGCCATGGCTTTTTCCAAATCACTTTCACGCTCAAATGCTTTGGCATGTTCAGTTCTGTACCTCTGATTTCTTGATGAGTGAGCCTGACCTCTGGCGTGCCCACGACCTCTTGATGATTGCTGCTCACGCTTTGGGTACTGAAATCCCAAATCAATTTGACGATCCATCTTCTGTTGATGTTTGCTCTTGTTGTGATTGTGCACTGCTGCTTTGTGTGCTTTTAAATCTAGTTCAGAAGGAAAAACGCTAGTGAACTGTTGGTTTCTGCACTCATCAATTTCACACACAAAATGGTCCTTCTTGAAATGGCTGTGCAAGTCACGATAGCTTCCATAAAACTCATTGATGTCTGCTTGGTCACAAATATGGCAGTAATAGTGCTGCTTTCTGAGATGGCGAAACAACTGATCATCATCCAAGTATCTTTCTTCACAAAACTCACACAGTGGATGGCCACGATGAGAGGTGTCGTCTTCATCACCCATTCTTTTGTGTGTTGCTAGATCCTTACGGTTGTACACTTTGTATTCATTGCAAAAATTCTTGATATGTGTTAAGCAAATTTCACAATGAAACAAAGAATGATCCTTGCGTAAATGAGCTTTTGTCTGATTAAAGGTTTTATCTGGAGGTCGATCAGGACATATTGGACACCGATACTCTAGTATTTGTTTGTATTCTTTGATTATTTCCAGATTCTCAAAAAAATAGTTCACATTATTTTGAGTATCTTTAACTAGCTTTGATTGATTTAATTCTTTGAACGTTTTCTTCTCTTTGGTAAAAATAACTTTTAGTAAATCCTT
This sequence comes from Ascidia mentula, assembly GCF_947561715.1. Classification (NCBI taxonomy): domain Eukaryota; kingdom Metazoa; phylum Chordata; class Ascidiacea; order Phlebobranchia; family Ascidiidae; genus Ascidia; species Ascidia mentula. The sequence continues at coordinate 21,824,209 of NC_138569.1, read as the reverse complement.
ACGACAAACGGGGCAAAATTTTTCCTCACAAAGCAGCCTCATTTTCATAGAGCATTTAATACAGATGTAGTGATCACAGTAACCCACAGCATAGGTTACTATATGGTTTGCGCAGACAACACAACTTCCGTCGTCATCACTCTCACTCAACCGTCTTCGCTGGGGTTTCTGTCTGGGTGTTTTCAGCTTTTGCTTGTGGATTCCTTTGCATGTTTCCATTTTCACAGACATTAAAGGAAAATTTGGTTTGAAGGTATGTTTAATTGTCTAGCCTGAGTAAATAACAAGGAAAATAATAGTAATTGACAAGGATCAATCACAAAATTAGCATCTTGTACTTATGTTGACGTAATTTATGTTTCTGGAAAAAATAGCCTATGCAACAAGTCCCAGATTGGAAAGTTTGTTATTTGCACGGATTCTTAAGAGACCACTGGCTAGGCCGCCTTGCAATCGATTTTTATATCTTAAAATCTTGACACAGATAGTTGACAAAATCTGATATCTTTTTGCTTTTCGATATGGTACGATCCAAATTTATTGTTTCTAAATTATACGTAAAACCGGCTTTTTATTTCACAGTTAAAATTATTGACAGAAAACAAAACTGATTTTCATTAAAGCAGACAAAACATAACTATATAACAGAAGGTAATTATCAAACAATTTAACAGTAGGCCAACCACTTCTTAGACCAAAATTTTAACAGCACCGTCGAAAATGATTCTCCCGTGTTACACTACATGTCAACGTCACAGACAGGAAAGTAAGTTCCACCACACGGGTAATTCCCGTTTTTGCCCATTGTTGCGCAATTATACAATTATTTTTTGTATTCCCCGGCAGGATTTATAAAAAGACCACAAACAAATCAGATAATTCCTAATTTCTGCAAATCACAATTTACATTAGAATCACAAGACTAAATTCTTTAAATGGGTCCATTGTATTTATCACACGATTTGTCATTCGAAAGTTATTCTAAAAAGACCAATAATTTATTTATATTGTACACCCATAAAAGTAATTTTACTTTTTTTGCGTTTGTTGTATTTAAATGTTGCAAAGAATTTTAATTAATTATCTATTTCTTGGATGTTAAACCGACTTACCTTCATTTTTGTTTTGTAATGGTAAACAAACCGCAACATTAAACTCGAAAACAAATTGCAAACAAAATAGTGAAAAACCCACACATAAAAATATAAAATAACATGTGTTTTCGTGTGTTATATTATGGCTGATGGGATTTATACATTAAAGTCGAAGAGGAATTTCCACATGTTTCAGGAAGAGGTTGGCGGTAAATCAAGATTTTGATTAAAATACAGGCAAAAAGAGCATTTGTATTTATGCGAGCAACATAAATCATTTCAGTTAATTATGGCTGTTTTTTGAAGACCTTCTTCAGTGTTGAATATTGTGCTTAATTGCTCGCTTTTGTAAATCTTTAAAACGTTATGGCGGGTGTCGGTGATGCCGATTTGCAAGAAGTTGTTTCCAAGGAGGAAACAGAAGAGAAGGCAGATGGAGCCGAAGATGTTGTCCCTGCTCTGCCCTCTGGTAATATTAGTTTTGCTCATTTCATGTCCTTTACCTAGCATCGATTTTGAAGTAGGAAAGTATTATGTCGACTTTTGTTCGTCAAAAATCAACTGACAACTGATTTTCAGTAATTGAAAAAGTTTAAATAAAAGTGTGATTTTCTTTCAATTTGTTGTCTTCAGCAAGTCAAATAACATCTGAAATGATGCAAAATCCTCAAGTGTTGGCAGCCCTTCAACAGCGATTAGAAGGCATTGTCGGATCACCATCAGGGTATATGGAAAGGTAGAAGTCAGAAATGTGTATTTGTTTTGCTGTTTGTATGTTGTTTTGTAAAAGCCCATCCTTAAATTCAAACAGCTGGCTCATAATTCATATATTTTGTCAGAGGATTCCTCTGGTAATTATTTAGCTCTTTGATGCTTTTTATACAAACTTATTGCGGATTTAGGTAGTTGCTAGTTCCTTGGTGAAAGTGTGCTTGTGCTTTAAATCACTTTATTTACAATATAATTTTTTTGGGGGTAAGATTGTAAAAACCATAATAATACAGTGAAGTTTTTACTCTTCTTATTTTAGTCTTCCAAAAGTAATAAAGCGCCGTGTGCATGCATTGAAAAATCTACAAGTTGAGTCGACCAAAATTGAAGCCCAATTCTATGAAGAAGTTCATGAGTTGGAACGAAAATATAGTGAAATGTACAAACCACTGTTTGTGAAGGTTAGTTGATGTTATCAAGGTTTGTAGTTCTCAATATGTGAGGAAACCTTAATGTTTGCATGTTGTTTGATGTTTTTTTTGTTCCCATACTAATTTACGTATATATATATAAGTTATGTTTTTCTGAACAAAAGTATTTTACTCGTCAGAGACATGAAATTGTGAATGGAGAATATGAGCCGACAGATGGCGAGTGTGAATGGGAGAGTGACAGCGAAGAGGATGGTGAGAAGAAAGATGGTGCAAATGATGAGGTTAATGCACTTGCTGTACGTATCTATATGCTTCACCCTAAATCATTAATGCTGTGTAATGAATAAAGATCACTTTAAAATGAAGATTTTATTGTTTGATGTAACAACCAATTTTAAACAGTTTGTTTCTTTTTAAAAAAAAAATGTTTTTGCAAATAATTTTTGTAACCTTTCACAACAGATTTATTCTAGCTACATGTGATGTGTTACACCAATGTAGCCAAGTGTGCTGTGCCATCCTTATTTCTAAAATTATCTATTTTTTGGTCAACATGTTCAATTTTTTAATGGTATTGGTCAAATTTCTATCACTGTCACATGCTGTTTTCAGTCAGCCCCATTTTCAACTCCAGATCCATGGCAACCCTGGCTAAAACCTAACTTAAATAATATTTAGTGTCGCTGCAGTGTTAGTAGGTCATTAAAGTTTTTTACTTTGAAGGCATCAATTCTCAGAGTAAAGTTTGCATAAAAATTTGCATGGCAGTGTCACTGAACTGTTTACACAGCTGTTGCATGAAAATACTCAAGTTTTATTGCTGGAAAAATTTACTTTTAATTTTTTCTTCAGGAAAATGTTGAAACGAAGGTGAAAGTGGAAAATGAAACAGACGAAGGTATGTTCAGATAATCTGATAAATAGCTCTTTGAACTTAAAGATCATTTTGGTTTGAACTCTTGATAGTTGAAAGGTAAAGAAATATTAACTCTGCAAATTTTTAGAAGCGGCTAAAGGTGTTCCTGAATTTTGGTTGACAATCCTCAAGAATATTTCCCTGTTCCATGACATGGTGCAAGAACACGATGAGCCGATTCTTTCAAAACTATTGGATATAAGAGTTATTTTCTCTAAACCAGAAGAACCTATGGTAATTTTTTGAAACAATTTTAAATATATTGTTAAAAGAGTAGAAGATGTGATTATTGTAAACATGACTCCCAACCTTTGATTCAGAATTATTTTATTTTGCAGGGATTCACACTGGAATTTGTTTTCGGCACCAATCCATATTTTTCAAATAATATTTTATCAAAGTATTATAAACTACAATCACAACCTGACGAAAAAGATCCATTTTCATTTGAAGGACCTGAAATTGTCAGTTGCACAGGGTAAGGGAGTGATTATGTAATAGAATTAATAAATAATGGAAAACTTGGTATCATTGATGAAAATTCATTTCTGATTAACTCAAGCAAAAAATAAATAAGTTTACAAATGTTATGAAAAATGTGCATTGTAAAGATATCATGTGCATACAGTATGTTACCATGTAGCTTGTTTGGTTTACTGGAGGAAATGTCAATCCAGCCATTATAGTTCTGGAGTGTTGTGTGGTCTCTGTCATCATTACACTGGGGAATATACAAACAGCAAATGCTTTAATTCATATATGATGCAACTGTTTAAAAATATAGATTACGTAATGGGAAAAATTTGGGTATATACAGTCTGTATTTGTCTCTTGAGTAGATAAATGTAGTGTTGGCAATTTATCATTGATTAAAATATATATTGTGTCATTTTTCTTGTGACTATTATCCATTTTTGCCATATTGTTGCCCACAAAAAATTATTGATTTTTATTCAGTTGAAAAAAATTGGCAAAGTGGTTTCATGTGGGCATAATTTTCAACACATACACTTGTTAACACTGAAGTAGTTTTGTGCTTTAAGACCATATGGGACTGGGTAGGTGTGTAACATAACCTGTATTGTATTTGTTGTTACTGGAACTTCCTACTTATGAAGGCCAAATTCACTAATGAACATTGCAAATTAACCAGGTGCAAAATTGACTGGGTCAAAGGTAAGAATGTGACCGTGAAGACGATCAAGAAAAAGCAGAAACACAAGGGAAGGGGAACTGTTAGGACGGTGACGAAACAAGTTCCAAATGATTCTTTCTTCAATTTCTTTTCACCTCCTGAAGGTAGAGAATGAATTATGTATGCTAACATCACATTCATCTTGTTCTGGCCTCTGGGCAATTATCTTGGACACAGTTAGTCCACTATATTGTTGTATAAGTGCTGAGCAAAGAAAAGTGACTTTTCATGGTGTGCATTCTTTCACACATATTTTCTTGTTTGTCAAATATAGGCTGGTATTTGTAGTTTTCATAACTTTTTTGTTTGAACTGCGCTATATGAAAGTCACTGATTCAATTTAGTAACGATTTTTCACACAAAATAATATAGCGTATGTTCAGTATAATGTGTTGTTTTTGCAAACAAATTATGGCCAATAAACTAATAAAAATAAATCTATTCTATTTTATTTCAGTTCCAGTTGATGATACAGAGATGGTATGTATGTTACGAAAGTTTAAATTGTCTTTTAGGTTTAAATCCTAACTGTAGCCTATTGTATTGAGAAAGTGTTATGCCGCGAATAGGAACTGTAATTATTAGTTGTTATCTCCCAACATTGTATTAACCCAAACTATTCCTGCAAGGGCCAAAGTTTTTCGACCCGTAATTTAAAGGTGGGATTTATTTTAAAAAAATTTCTGAAATTAAAAGGATTCAGACACGGAAGCTTTACTTGCAAGCGATTTCGAGATCGGACATTTGCTACGAGATCGAATTGTTCCAAGAGCTGTCCTGTATTTCACTGGAGAAGCAAATGATGAGGAAGATTATGAGGAAGAGGAGGAGGAAGAGGATGACGATGAAGCAGGAGGGGTGAGTTTAGAATATTTACAACGAGTCAATAAGTCTGTACCTCAGACACAATCAAGTAGTTCTTTAGTTTGTTTGTTAACAGTAGATTTTCTGAAACCCCTATTTGAATTATTTTTGCAGTTCAACATTGGTGGCTCGGGGGAAGAATCCGACTCTGCAAACGACTCGGACTATGATCCAGAGGTTGTTTTTCATAAAAAATTTTACTTTCACTCTTTTAAATTGTACAAACCTATGTTTGTTGCCAACCATTAATATCTGCGTCAAGTTGGCAAATATTGTCTTGCTAATAACTCTTTGTAATTGCTATGATTATTTCAAAATTTTAAAGCATTTTACAACACAGAATGTAATTTTACACTTTGTTGTTTAAAGAAAGACCCCAAGAAAAAGGAGACGCCCCAGGAGTGCAAACAACAATAAAGACAATTTAATTTAACATCAAACTTTCATAATAAACCAAGGATAGCTTCTCAGTGCGGACTATCGTCACACTGTACAATGGAAACAGAGTTGGACATCACAACCGACTGCAATGTAGTATTTTTATTGACCCCATGAGGTGAACACAAATTGTCAGTGGGACAATGTCGTTTTCCTTGCACCATCCTATTTTTTATACACAATCGTTTCCATTAACTCAACCTTGCCTTAAAAGGAGAAAGTGAAAACTGCCGTTGTTAAGTTTTTGTTGTGAATCTTGATGCTGCCTGTTTGGGAATGTGAATACAGTTTCGTGTTAGAGTTTCACATCAGAGAAATAAGACTGACATAGTAATTTGGAATTAAAAGGTTGTGCATGTGATTCCAGAAAATGTTTCACAGGAAGGGTTTGCCTGACATTTCTGTGTTCTACTATCAACAATTGCAGCTTTTTGCAAATGAAAAAATTATATTTCACAATACTGGTGAAGGTTTCAAAAAGGAGAAAAGGTCCCCCCCCTTAGGGATACACAAAAAATTTTGCAGCATAGTAGGCAACAGGTTTTGGTGTAAGGATCTTATAACTTGTAGGGACCTTCATCCCTCACTTAATTGGTAATTTACTGAAATAGGGAGATGTCTGCATGTAGTTTGTCCAAAACAAATTACAAGAGTTCACCACTAAAAGCATTATTATACGTTCACACTATCCTGTAACTTAGAACATTATTTTATTTCTTTGTTGAGGATATTTATGTCAAAACCACACACCAGATTTGTTTTGTCAAGATAGTTTTAAATCTGATGCAACTTCTACTTCCAGATAGATTTTTTTCCAGAAAAAAATCTGCAGTTTGGTAGTGCACAGAATATATCTGCATGATTACCAAGCAAAAGCTACAGTCACGCAGTTCATCATATGGAAAAAACCTATCAAAACAAGCGAATAACTGTTGTTTATTTAGCAGTTTAAAACAGATAAAATATGTACAAAAGAAAGCATCAAAAATAATTCCCACAACACTGAAAAAGCGCAGTAAAATTTTCCATTTGGAAGATTGTCCACCAAAGGACTGGAAAAGTAAAAAAAAACGAAGTTCATTTCCCAGTGGCCGGAATTCAAAATTTTGAAGTTATATGTTTACATCCGATTAACTCTACTCGATGTGCCACTTAGATACTGTCTGGAATTTGATAGTTGCCTTTTCTTCACAGACTTTTTAAGAGGAATTGGAGTTGCACAGTTTTCAGGGTCAATATTTTCCTTGTTGTCATCACTGTCATAGCAAGTGTGACGAGGGGAGCCATCATAGACAAAGTCCAATTTCTTATAATGAGACTTAACACAATGTTGCTTGTCTATGTGTATTGAATTGAGACTGCTTGCAAGTGATGCTTGTGGTGATTGATCAGATTTCTCTTTACCCTTCGTTTTCTCTTTGCATTTAGTGCTTTTTGTTTGGGCCCTTTTCTTGCTTGTTCTGTTATCATGCTTGGCAAGTTGTATATCAGGTGACACCTAAGTAGTAAACGGAAAAATATTTGTCACAAACAGACATCCATACAGTAAAAGAAGAGTTATAAACTAAATTTCCAACTAACTTAAGAACAACTACACATATCCTGTCATATAATCCATATAACCATTAAAATGACACTTGAAGGTTTACTTTATATGACAAAACCATTTACCCATTTGACACTCTCATTGCAAGAAACAACTTTTGCCGTGCATGGGTTTAAACTCCTCATCTTTGGTGATCCATACTCATGGACTTGTCCGGTATTCCCAATCTCTCCCAGAGCCAATGGAGCTTTATGAGTGCTTTTCACTCTTGGCATAATAATGTTTTTTTTTACACGCGTTTTGGAAGTTGACATAGATTTCTTCCGACTGAAGAGTAAAAATACAAAATGAAATACATTCTATATTGGTCAGTAACAGGGCAGCCCCAATATACCCAAAGCGTCTTATAACATGAACTAGCACAAACAAATGTGGCTGCTCGCGGGTACAGTTCATTTAATTCGGAATATACGTTTGCAGTAAAACATACGCAATAATTACAAATACACACACTTTATTTCATCAAATTTCTAGCCGTTCGATTACATTATTGTTCTTCGCTTCACTTTTACAAAGCGTTTTCTGATTTGTTGTTTTCAAGTTTCGCGGCCCAACGGCGTGTCTACTCAAGCGAAACGGTGGTGACGCACGAACTCGTGACGTACTTTACGGGAAATGACGCAAATGATCGAAATTACGGATAAAGAGAAAAGGACACGCGACACTTTGAATAACAAACTTTTAGTCATCCAAATAAAAATTATTTTTATGATTGCCGAATTTAAATTATGTCGACCGTTCTATATCAAGGCAAGGAAATATTGTTGTCCATTGAAAATTATTTCAATTAGCGTCCTTTACGTTTTGTTTCTGACGTGCTTGCGTTGATGTTGTCTTAGATTCAAGCGCCCAACCCATATACCCAGAAGAAAACCTGATCAGGATATCTTGTGTTTTAAAAAAATGTTAAATGCAAGCGTTTTCCACCGTTTACCAACATTAGCCCATTTGTGCGACTTTTCTATGTCGGGAGACATATAACCCCTGGGAAATATCGCACAAACCACATTGGTACGCATGTTCCTACTGTAACACAATGGCTATATGAAGATATTCTGCATCAAGTTAATAAGTTACATATGTGGATATTTTCAAACCCACATTTGCAAACAGGGGCCTATACTGACGCTTATTCGGTATGTAAAAATTCACCCACTCATTGGGGCAAGGAATGTACCACAACACGTGATTCGCATTATGCCGGGTCCGAATACATTTTCATAATGGTCATAAAAAAACTTCCACTAAAGAACTTGTTTTTTCCCTAGTTCTACTTCAGTGTCCTCATTCGTGCGTACGCGATATAAATTTGTTTCTTGTTTATCTTTTTTTCGTGCAAAAACCCCGAGGACAATATGCAAGATAAAAAGCGCAGTTTCAAAATTCAAGTATTAGAATGTGGCCAAGCACATATCCATAATTACGGTGCATTTGAGTTTTGTCCAAATGATATTATACGAAGGGCTAACACGAAAGAGGAGTTGTGGTGGCTTTTTTGTGGCGGAAGTGTCTCTCGGCAAAGGAATCACAAATTAATACGTGCGGTTATAGCACTGTTAGGCCTATATGGTGGACTACGTTATAACTGAAATAGAAAATTAGTAATACATAATATGTATTAACATGGGGTAACCTATACGACCACTACCCATCCATCAATTATATGTTGTGAGTTCCAACGACGTATGTTGACCGATATGAAGCATGTAGAGTGTGTTTGGTCATTTACAAATGTAAACCTTGTACCACAGTTTTAGATTCTATCATGAAGAAAATATTGTGTGAGAGCACACAACTTATCCGACCCGTTTGTTAACCAAGAAGCTTAACACTTTATTCTGCAGCCTTTTAGTGCGACTGTGGATCGTGTGGATTCGCCAGGATCTGGTTTCAGTCCTTACGTGTGCGAACTTGCCGACTATGTAGACATAATTAAACTAAGCACCAGTTTCGATTGGTTTATTTCATGCATCACCGCAAGCCTGCGAAAAACACAGCGGTGCAACAACAACAAAAATAATGTGAATTACTCAAGACAACAAAAATGACTCGAAAATAAAGGAGATATCGCAAAAGTTTTTCTATGCCAGGAAAATATGAGACAATCGTCCCCCATCATTGGATAAAAACCTGAAGTTAAACTTTGATGAAATGCTTCATAACCTAAAATATGCGATCGTAGGCGGGATCGGTTGGCTGTTGTCGCGCTGGTCCAGCAGGAGGATGTCTAGCGTGGTGGTGGTGACCCGATGGGTTGGCGTTGCTGGGTCTCCGTGGAGGAGCAAGATACTCAAACATAGAAGTTTTGTGTTGTGAGAGCATGTTTAATAGCTCACACGGGAGTGGCTCGGTCCAGAAGAAGTCGTGGTTTAAAGCTTCGTCGGAGTCAATCCTGTGCTTGGGGTCGAGGCTGAGAAGTTTGTCAATCAGATCAAGGGCGTATTGGTCTTTCACATAGGGCTTGAGTCGCTCCTTGACTTTGCGCTTCTGTCCTTGGGGAAGTTCGAGTTTGTGGTAAAGGTCGTACTTGTCGACGTCGGTCCACACTTGGGGTGTGATCGACCCACAGAGCTGACTGATCAGAGTAAGCTGCTGTTGTTCCGTGTGACCCTGCAGTGATAAAATAAAAGATGTGTTGGCCGTAACTTGTAGTGTGTATTTTGGTTACAGAAACAGTTCGTGCATACAATTTATGCATTCCTAAAACACAGACCTTTCTGGTTGGCCTGTCAGTTTAAAGGCTAGTTCAAAAGCCTGGCGTGACAATCACCAGCTGCACTGATGAGAACTTGTTATACGTGGAAACAGCATAAACTGTCTTTAGCTCAATGATTATATTAGAGGCTCTTTCATCTCTATTTATAACCTTTGTTGGTTAAAAAACAACTTTAATGTTGCATTGTATACTACAAGTACAAGTTAGCACCTGCATAACTGGAGTCCGAGTCCACATCTCCGTCATTATACATCCCGCCCCCCACAAATCGATGGGTGGGCCGTAATCCCTGTCGCCTAGCAACAACTCAGGGGGTCGATACCAAAGTGTGACCACACGGTTGGTGTATCTGTTTGCCTGGCCTGTCTTTGCATAGCTAAATGCTCTGTAAAGGAACTCATTCGTTCTTAAGGTGGAATGACTAATTCAATGTTACTCATGTTTAATGTTCATTATACATTGGAATCTGTTTACCATATATTGCTACTACACTTTTGGTCAAAGAAATTTGCATTTTTTTCTTTTTCACAAAGCTTGGTTTGGATAATATGGAAAGCAAACCTTGTTGAGAGATTTACTACAACAGAAGAGTAAACTGCATTATCATGTTGTATCTTTCACAAGCTGTAGTAAATACCTGGCCAGTCCAAAATCAGCCAGTTTAAGAACTCCATTCTTGGTTATGAGAATATTTGCAGCTTTCATATCTCTGTGTAGGATCTTGTTCCGGTGAATATAAAATAAACCTTCCAATAGTTGCAACATCACCTGAAACATTAGCCTTTGTTCCTTATTATGCATTTCCATTAAGTAAATGTCTTTCAGTGAGAAAGCCAATGTTAAGATGCAGGACATGATAACCAAACATTTTAAACACAACTACTGTTTCAACAGTAGCACTAAAGATGAAACACATCATGCTAGCTTTGGCTTTCCTAATTCGAAGAGGTAAGTTCGAATTTTTTTTGCACCGGAATAATTTTTTTCCAAATGTATTTACTTCACCTATTTTATATTTTCATGCATACCTTTTTAATTTCTCCAAGTGTAAATTTTACCACGGCGTTACTCAACAATCCGGCTAAATCATGAGCACAAAACTCAAACACAAGATAAATAGACCCCTTGCATCTGAAAATAATTTCTTAAAGCGCAATTATTCACAATCAAGACATTCCTTACCGGTTATACTGTGTTGGTTTGGTGCGGCATATCTCTATCAAGTCAACAACATTTTCATGTCTCAGGAGTTGCAGGATTTTAATCTCACGCAGCGCGGTGATGGGAAACTATTTCAACATGGGATTTTAACTCAGTTTGTTGCAACTTATTGCCTTCTACTTACTCCTTCTTTCTCATTTTCCATGATCACTTTCTTCAGTGCAACAAGACGACCAGATTTTCTGTCTCGTGCCTTGAAAACCTCCCTGTAGATGTAGAACAACTTGGAGGTTGTAAAAGATTTAGAAAATTATGTTCAATACAAAACAAGAAATTGTAAGCTGTGCATCTGGTGATTATTGACGGTTTTGCAAGCTAACTGATTAAATAAAGACGATTCCAATCCACTGATCACTACTGGTTCACGGCTTTTACACAATGAAATGCAGACAGTTGTGCACCCTATTTCAATCAAAAAGCTTTTACTGGAAACTGAATATGTTCCAGATAGTCTACTAGCCAGCTTTATCATTCTAGACAGTGTGAACTGTCTACAGCTTACTGATATGTGTTGCTTATTTGCTTTTAAAAGACAAGAATTCCTGAGAAATATTTTTGCTTTAACAAATAAACTGCCGTCTCTCTTGGTACTAATAAGTGACAAATGGAGTGGAATACAATTTGCATCAAGGATGAACAAATAGGGTTTAGACACTTACCCAAACGTTCCTTGTCCAATTTTTGTGATTCGTTCATACTTTGCAACATCGTGACAGAATGGAAAGTCAATTGTTGATTCCACTTGTTTGGACATATTTTAAATTATTATTACAAATTCATGTTAAGTTAAGTGTTCTACTTTTCACAACCCTACAAGCAAAAACAGAGGGTTTGGTATAGGTGTTGAAAAGGTCCACGCTTGAAACACAGAAGAGGTAATATACTAAATGCACTGAAATAACATTATGAATGCTTCAATAGATTGATTCATGGGGTATTAAGTTTTTCAACAGGCTTGGAAGATGTTGCAGCACCGAAGACCTAAACATTTAACCAAGGAACTGAATACGCAAAGCAGGTCTTTTCTTTCTCTCGTTCTGCAACATTTTGTTGATCTGTAAAGGTAATTTATGTGAAGGAAAAAAAGGATTTCCATAAATACTATAAGCCTTTCATATACTACCTTTGTTATCGAAGACTTTCGAAAAACTGGATTTTTGATCAGAAAATCAACCAAGTTGCTGCAATGTTTGATCAAATTAACAATCAGTAATGGGACATTGGGTTCTGTTTCCTCATGCGTTTCAAGTTCAAAATATTTAAGTCTTCTACAATTCATTAAACTTGTGGAAAATTGTTCATTTATTTGGAAATGTTGATGCTTCAGCCTAAGACAAAAAGCATAATTTTGCATTGATGTATTTTTGTGATAAAAAGTGTTTTGTTACTTAATGCTTTGAAGTTGAGGTAGATGGGTGAGCATCTTATTAAGACTTTTGCTGAATACTGGAGTAGAGATTGGACCGAGACACAACAAAGAAACATCGTTCAACTTCAAACAACCCTAACAACATTGACATAAAAGAAAAATAAGATATTTAAGAGAGTGACTATACATAAACACACCACAAACAGAGAACTCTTTTTTGCATTTTATCTAATATACGTACCATTGCAATAGAAATCAAGAAAGCAAAGTCCCTCAAAAAGTAAAAATTAGACAAAGTCAACTTCTGCAAGGATTTAATCTGTGCCAATTTCTCCAAAGCTTGAGATATCCCGGATCGTTCAGGCGTTATACGAAGTTTGACATCTGTGCTATGTGAATATCCATGCAACTACCTCTGTAAGGTGGGGGAAAGCAAGCAAACCAAGAACATCACTTGTCCTCGAACATCCTCCAAACAATGATAAATTATATGAATTTAGTTGCTGCATTGTGCAGTTCAGTAACTTTTCATTACTGGGAAGATTCCATCCAGACAAATTTAAATGTTTTAAACGAGGAAAGTTTTGAAGGAATGTCATATCTTTTACCTAGAAAGAGATCACAATGTTAAACAATAAAACACAAATCCATAATTTTTTGTGCGGATGACAAACCTGGGAGTGAACACACTTTTCAGTTACTGGAATTTCTAAAGTTTCAAGGCAGGGGGCAATGATTCGACAAAGAATATCCAGATTTCCATTCTAAAACAACAACATTCTGAAATACATTTTTCTACAATCAGTCACAACGTACACAAGTAAAAAACCTTTATAGTTAGATGTTGTAAATGTGACAGATCAATTAGAGGGTAAGTTTCCTCTGTAGAAATAGGGTTTCCAAATTCCAAGAAAAACACACATGTCAACTTTATTAAATTGTGAGGGGTGGTAACGTCTATAATTGTAACAACACAACGATAAAAACAATTTCGAGAAAACAGAGAACATAAAATGATGCAGTTTTTACCATAGTTTCTTTAAAAAGACAGACTGATGTTATATAATGTACACAATTCAAGAATGTGAGCACTAATCAAGGAAGATATTATCCTACTGTGTCCAAATTAAAACACTAAAGGCATGTTCAAAGTTAAACAGTTACTATGAAATCAACATCAATTTAATAAGTTTTTTACAAGAAATAGGGTCCTAAGTCAAACCATGTGTGTTTAGCCAAAGAAAGTTAGGTTTAAAATCCCTTGGTATTAAACATTAATTCAACATCTTAGTACATACAGAATGGCAACATACCTATGCAGTGTATATTACAGTGAAAGTCACCAGTAAAAAGCTTCATAATCTTTTCCAAACTATGGGCAATGCAAGGAACATTGACACAAAGCTTTTTCAAAGTGTTCCATTCAATGCAACCCATCAGAGATATTGACTGAGACTGGAAAACAAATAGAACTAAGCTTTAGTTATTATTTATTAAAAAAAAATATTTTCACAAATAACTTATAAAGATGTACAAAAAGTCCAATGGAAACGAACAAAAAGACTGACCCTTTGCAAAACACCAACAAAATGTGGTAAAACTTGTGATAGACTCCACGTGCTGGTTTCCAGTTCTTTTAGCCTAATTTCTTTCAAATAATTTGCTGATGATTTCAGAAAACAACTCACAACAAATCCTGAAATTAACATTAATTTATGTGGGCAAATAATAACAACAACACACGAAATCAAATCTTACCTAACATAAACTTTTTCATGTGTGACTCAGTGACCTTTGAAAATTGGAATTGTAGATAGAAGGTTTTTATCTCAAAACATATCTATAGAAATAAATTTTTAAAATTTACCTATTCTGAATACAACAATTAAAACCATGCTTAACAATAATCACAAAACCACTAAGTGTTACAAAAGCAGCTCATACAAATTGACAATATTTGAAAGAAACTGGAATACATTATCATGTTACTAATTTGATGAAAACATTAAATAAACACCTGGAACTTGGCCTTTTTCATTTCCATGTTAACCTCTTGTATTAACTTGTCAGTAATTGTTATCGAGAAATTGTCTAACTTTTCTAAACCTTAAAATATATGAGTTTTGTTAACAATGTTTTTTAACCAAGCATACATACATTTGACAACATTAGGAAATTACTTTACCAGATAAAATATGCAACAAACATTTTCCAGTGATTGAAGAACATCCAGCCAAGTGCAAAGTGGATAGATTTAAACATTTGTTAAGCAACCAAAAATCTTGAGAATGCAGCCAATAGCAGTTGGAAAAATCTATGTATTTTAGAGCGGCATGGTTTGTTTGTAATATTTTACGGATGTCACCACCAGTTATCCAGTGTTCCTCGATAAACGAAAGATTTCTACAACATAAAAAGCTTTTTTTCAAACTTTGCTGTTGTATTAAAATAATTTATATAGCAGTAATAAACATATAGCATAGTTGAAAAAATGTTCTATTGCTCCGTAATAAAATAACTCACCGTCTTAATGTGAAAAATGCTGCTCTCTCAAAAGCATCGTTGACAAATATAGTTGACCGAATACGATCTTGTAAAGGCAAGTACTTGATAATTTCTATCAAGATTTCTTCATTCAATCTTTCCATGACATCATGATAATCAATATGTCCGACAGTGGTGATGCAGTTTTTCAATTTGTCCTTCCCAATTCCCACATTATCAGCACTAATACAGGTTATGCCAAACACAGTAAAGTTGTCATAAGATTTATACACCAAAGTTAATAACTAACACCCTAGCTCTACAACAAAAAGACAATAGTTACACACCTTATTGCATGCATATTTACAGATTTACTGCTTTTACAAAAAATATGCATAGCTCTAGTCAGAAAATAGAAAGAAGACAATAATTTCCTTTTTGAGAGCATGTGAGTCACAATAATTTAATGATTGATGATGGTTATACAAATGGATTCATCCCCTGTTTGTGACCTTAATGTTTGTGACCTGGCCGGAGTTACTCTCCTTGAAATATGCCATAATGGTATGTAAACATTAATTAAAATAAATTCATCAGGCTGAGAAAACAAATGTTTTCTTAAATATATACAACACCAAAAAACAAAAAAATCAAGGGCAAATGTTTTTGCATAATTTTTGTACTAAAAATGCTAAAAAAGTTCACATGTCACAGCTTATACAATATGATAACTGTAAATTACAAGATAACTGGACAACATTTATCAACAGAATATTTTTACTGTCTGAGATCAATTACTTTTGGAAGCTGGAGTTGTTTGTTTTTTAATCAAATGTAGGGCAGTTATAGTTGTCACAACAAAACGACAAACAAAACATGCACAACAATAAACCACATCAGGTACTGTGTGAACAACAAAATGACAAGTTCCAACCACACCTTTAACTGTTAAACTAAAAACTGTGAATAAGTGCACAAATATAAAAATAACAGGAGCAAATATCGACTGTACAAGTCTAGTTACTGAAGAACCAAATGCAGAAACAGTTCTTGGGATGTTTTGCACTGCACGGATTGGATACAAGATCGTATCCTGGGCAGTTTGAAGTTTTTCTATTCCATATTGAAAACTGACCAGCAGTTTGAGAAAGCCATTGCACAAGGCAGAAAATCCCATATAGGGCTGTAACGTTACGGCTAACATAGGTAAGCGTCCAAGATCAGTAAATTGGACAAAATCGGTAACTTAAACACGTGACTGCAGCGGCAAACAGGGAGGATACATATTTTCGGCCAAGGGGAGTAATTGAAATCATTTAACCTGTACTGCGTCATCGATAGGTAACTTCATTAATTGTT
The DNA here is from genome assembly GCF_947561715.1 of Ascidia mentula. NCBI lineage: Eukaryota > Metazoa > Chordata > Ascidiacea > Phlebobranchia > Ascidiidae > Ascidia > Ascidia mentula. Next base: position 21,807,802 of record NC_138569.1, on the reverse strand, counting down.
ACGAGAATCACGCTATACCTTGCACTATGTCCATGATAGGTAAGTTTCTTAATTGTTAGGGTAGTCACGCTATACCTTGCACTATGTCCATGATAGGTAAGTTTGTTAAACGTTAAGGTAGTCACGCTATACCTTGCACTATGTCCATGATAGGTAAGTTTCTTAATTGTTAGGGTAGTCACGCTATACCTTGCACTATGTCCATGATAGGTAAGTTTGTTAAACGTTAGGGTAGTCACGCTATACCTTGCACTATGTCCATGATAGGTAAGTTTGTTAAACGTTAGGGTAGTCACGCTATACCTTGCACTATGTCCATGATAGGTAAGTTTCTTAATTGTTAGGGTAGTCACGCTATACCTTGCACTATGTCCATGATAGGTAAGTTTGTTAAACGTTAGGGTAGTCACGCTATACCTTGTACTATGTCCATGATAGGTAAGTTTCTTAATTGTTAGGGTAGTCACGCTATACCTTGCACTATGTCCATGATAGGTAAGTTTGTTAAACGTTAGGGTAGTCACGCTATACCTTGCACTATGTCCATGATAGGTAAGTTTGTTAAACGTTAGGGTAGTCACGCTATACCTTGCACTATGTCCATGATAGGTAAGTTTGTTAAACGTTAGGGTAGTCACGCTATACCTTGCACTATGTCCATGATAGGTAAGTTTCTTAATTGTTAGGGTAGTCACGCTATACCTTGCACTATGTCCATGATAGGTAAGTTTGTTAAACGTTAAGGTAGTCACGCTATACCTTGCACTATGTCCATGATAGGTAAGTTTGTTAAACGTCAGGGTAGTCACGCTATACCTTGCACTATGTCCATGATAGGTAAGTTTGTTAAACGTTAAGATAGTCACGCTATACATTGCACTATGTCCATGATAGGTAAGTTCGTTAATTGTTAGGGTAGTCCCGTTATACCTTGGATTGTGACGCAATAAGTAGCTTTGTTTAACGTTAGGGTAGTCACGCTATACCTTGCACTATGTCCATCATAGGTAAGTTCGTTAATTGTTCAACGTTTAACAAAGTAAGCCATCATGGAATTAGTGCAAGGTATAGCGTGACTACCTTAACGTTTAACAAACTTACCTATCATGGACATAGTGCAAGGTATAGCGTGACTACCTTAACGTTTAACAAACTTACCTATCATGGACATAGTGCAAGGTATAGCGTGACTACCTTAACGTTTAACAAACTTACCTATCATGGACATAGTGCAAGGTATAGCGTGACTACCTTAACGTTTAACAAACTTACCTATCATGGACATAGTGCAAGGTATAGCGTGACTACCTTAACGTTTAACAAACTTACCTATCATGGACATAGTGCAAGGTATAGCGTGACTACCCTAACAATTAAGAAACTTACCTATCATGGACATAGTGCAAGGTATAGCGTGACTACCTTAACGTTTAACAAACTTACCTATCATGGACATAGTGCAAGGTATTTAACAAACTTACCTATCATGGACATAGTGCAAGGTATAGCGTGACTACCCTAACAATTAAGAAACTTACCTATCATGGACATAGTGCAAGGTATAGCGTGACTACCTTAACGTTTAACAAACTTACCTATCATGGACATAGTGCAAGGTATAGCGTGACTACCCTAACAATTAAGAAACTTACCTATCATGGACATAGTGCAAGGTATAGCGTGACTACCTTAACGTTTAACAAACTTACCTATCATGGACATAGTGCAAGGTATAGCGTGACTACCCTAACAATTGAGAAACTTACCTATCATGGACATAGTGCAAGGTATAGCGTGACTACCCTAACGTTTAACAAACTTACCTATCATGGACATAGTGCAAGGTATAGCGTGACTACCTTAACGTTTAACAAACTTACCTATCATGGACATAGTGCAAGGTATAGCGTGACTACCTTAACGTTTAACAAACTTACCTATCATGGACATAGTGCAAGGTATTTAACAAACTTACCTATCATGGACATAGTGCAAGGTATAGCGTGACTACCCTAACAATTAAGAAACTTACCTATCATGGACATAGTGCAAGGTATAGCGTGACTACCTTAACGTTTAACAAACTTACCTATCATGGACATAGTGCAAGGTATAGCGTGACTACCCTAACAATTAAGAAACTTACCTATCATGGACATAGTGCAAGGTATAGCGTGACTACCTTAACGTTTAACAAACTTACCTATCATGGACATAGTGCAAGGTATAGCGTGACTACCCTAACAATTAAGAAACTTACCTATCATGGACATAGTGCAAGGTATAGCGTGACTACCCTAACGTTTAACAAACTTACCTATCATGGACATAGTGCAAGGTATAGCGTGACTACCTTAACGTTTAACAAACTTACCTATCATGGACATAGTGCAAGGTATAGCGTGACTACCTTAACGTTTAACAAACTTACCTATCATGGACATAGTGCAAGGTATAGCGTGACTACCTTAACGTTTAACAAACTTACCTATCATGGACATAGTGCAAGGTATAGCGTGACTACCTTAACGTTTAACAAACTTACCTATCATGGACATAGTGCAAGGTATAGCGTGACTACCCTAACAATTAAGAAACTTACCTATCATGGACATAGTGCAAGGTATAGCGTGACTACCCTAACGTTTAACAAACTTACCTATCATGGACATAGTGCAAGGTATAGCGTGACTACCTTAACGTTTAACAAACTTACCTATCATGGACATAGTGCAAGGTATAGCGTGACTACCTTAACGTTTAACAAACTTACCTATCATGGACATAGTGCAAGGTATAGCGTGACTACCTTAACGTTTAACAAACTTACCTATCATGGACATAGTGCAAGGTATAGCGTGACTACCCTAACAATTAAGAAACTTACCTATCATGGACATAGTGCAAGGTATAGCGTGACTACCCTAACGTTTAACATACTTACCTATCATGGACATAGTGCAAGGTATAGCGTGACTACCTTAACGTTTAACAAACTTACCTATCATGGACATAGTGCAAGGTGTAGCGTGACTACCTTAACGTTTAACAAACTTACCTATCATGGACATAGTGCAAGGTATAGCGTGACTACCTTAACGTTTAACAAACTTACCTATCATGGACATAGTGCAAAGTATAGCGTGACTACCCTAACAATTAAGAAACTTACCTATCATGGACATAGTGCAAGGTATAGCGTGACTACCCTAACGTTTAACAAACTTACCTATCATGGACATAGTGCAAGGTATAGCGTGACTACCCTAACAATTAAGAAACTTACCTATCATGGACATAGTGCAAGGTATTGCGTGACTACCCTAACAATTAAGAAACTTACCTATCATGGACATAGTACAAGGTATAGCGTGACTACTCTAACGTATAACAAAGTTACCTATCGTGGACACAGTGCAAGGCATAAAGTAAATGATTTCAATTATCCCCCTTGAATGAAAATATGTACCCTCCCTGTTTGCCGCTGCAGTCACGTATTTAGGTTACCGATTTTGTCCAATTTACTGATCTTGGACGCTTACCTATGTTAGCCGTAACGTTACAGCCCCTTCTCGAAAATCCCCTCCACAGCAAATGTAATTTATGGTTTGAAGTTTTAGCTCCAGACATTGTCAAGTCTTTTAAACAAGTATCTCTCATCAACTACATTATTGAGAAACCTTTGACATCTAAGAGGTTACAAATGTTCAGACACGTAAGTCGCCAATACAAAAGTTTTGATAAAAAAATAATCTAACCTAACAGAACGCAAACTAGAACAAACAGAATAATATGACCTATAATGGCACCTAAATCAATGATACTTTGAGAATTAGCTTAGTACAACACACGAGTTTGGACTATAACCTATATAACATCTCCCCAAAAATTAAAAATATTCTTTTAATCTTTCGCTAGGTTGGTAGCTTTCCCTACATTTGGTTGCATGGATGAGAGCTACACATTGGTAGTGAGTAAATTGACATTTAATGTGCACGAAATGTTTATTATCCTTAAAGAACACCAGTTGTAACACATTATTACAGTTTTTGCAACAAATCGTTTCTTTCAATAACAAAATACCATGGTTTACTGATAGATACATAACTTGGCCACAGATAATTCGGATGAGACATAGGTACGTGCAACCGCGAAATAACGAAGCAAGAAATTAAATTTTCTGCAACAAGATAAATAAAAGCACAGTTGAAAAAGATGCCACCAGGTATCGATTCAACGACAACTGGTAGACGTGAGTCTTCTCGACTACTTGAAGCCAATTCTAGAAGGGTTTTGGATGTTGCCACGAGACAACGAAGGCTTAACAAACAACTAGAAGCTTTGGAAAAGGATAATTTTCAGGTATTGACTAAATTTCAACAACTCATAACCGAAAAAAAACCATCAACGCCATAACCAACCGCTATGTTATTCAAAAGTCTACTTGTGTCCTTTATCAAAATAGTTTTTGTCTATTTTTATAGGAAGATCCTTTGGAGCATGTGGACACTCCGAAGAAAAAGAGACCTAAATTTGGGATACCTTCTGATCAGGAGGATGGGGAAGTGGAACAAGAGAAACAGGTCAAATATTATCTTGTTCGAAAAGGAAATGTACAATTGTTGTTTGTTTTTGTTAAAAATGGGCCGGTATAATGATAAAAGTAACTAAACTTGAACTTCATTGAAAAAAACCTCTTATGTTGATGGTTAGGTTCATCGGTATCACAGTCAAGGCGTTGATATTTTTCGAAAAAAAAATTTACATAAGCAATTTTTTACGTTGAAACACAGCCATCAAAAAAGAAAAAAAGGACAAGAGGAGACCATTTTAAACAGCGCTTTCGAAAAACTTTTGCCGCTGTTTTAGAAGAGGAAAGAACCGGATTAGGAAACAGTGAACTTCCAAACTATTTTACTGCAGTTGTTCCTCCTTCTAAGTGAGTTTTGACATGAACTGATTCTCAGTTGCAGCATTGCATACTGTTGTTATAATTTTAGGGCTAAGTAGTACTAAGGCTTTTGTTGGTATTAACAGGAGTTATTTTTATATTATTGTTTAACAGATTTCCTGCTCGCCATTTCTGTTCCGTTTGTGGGTTTTCATCTGCCTACACCTGTGTGTCATGTGGTGCAAGATACTGCAGTGTTAAATGTCTTGGTACTCACCAAGATACAAGATGTCTTAAGTGGACTGTCTGATAATATATATGGACTGCCAATGTTTGCCAGTGGTGTCATGCAAGTCTACAATGCCTAAATGATATATCACAACAAGAGACATGGAAGGAAAGATCGAACTGTGTTACCATGCAGCTGGTCACCTTTGAAGTTTTGTTTTACTGGTTTATTTGTTATCTTATGTCATCTTTTCATTCATTAGTTTTCCATGTGGTTAACATTTTTTTGTACACTATTATCTGTACTAACCTATTTCAAATAGGTGAAATGATGCAACACACTTTTGCCTTTAGATCATAGGTTGATTTAAAACAGTCAGCTATGGCGCATGATAGTGATGTGGCTCATCTCAAATCTGAGCTAAAAAGCATGCAGAATATGTTTCAACAGCTTACTGAAGAGAATCGAGAGGAGAGTTATGACATTCGACGAGCTTACATGCTTAAAGCACAAGTAATACAACTCGAGAGACAATGCATGCTATTATCAGAAGCACTGTCCTGTCGTGAAAGTGTGATGCATGATATTGAAAATGAGATTATTGATCTCACAGGAGAATTTCAGCAGCTACTTGCACACCAAGGTACTGGACCCACTGTACCCATTGCAAGAAAATCCCTAGTATCTCACATACAAAGGCTACAGAAGCTTAAAGGTAGTTTGATCAAACAGTCTGCAGGAAATAACTTGGAAAATTTGTCTTTACCTCAGATATCGGGATGGAAATTTGCGAAAACAGGAAAAGTTTCCTGTCTGGATGTTTGCAGTGGAAACAGCAAACATTTGAACATGCAACATGTTGCCAAGCTTGAATTAAACTTATCCAAATTATACAAACAACTTGTATCTTATCAAACCATGCTCTGTGCTAACTTTCCTGTTGATTTACAAAACACTTCAACAGACTTTCCCGAAAAGTACCTTTACAGCAAAGCATTTACTGATGTCAAGGATCACACAGAATCTTGCATACACACACTTGATGACTGTTGCACGGACTTGTTATCTGTTTCATTGCTACATCCTTCTGCACCTTGGGCAGTCATTCAAAAACCTGAAAAGTATGGAATGTTTAAACCAGATGAGATTCTCCTAAGTCTTCCATCTACTTTGCACCGTAGGCAGGAGTTAAAAAACTGTGTGAACTCGCTGTGCAAACTTCATAGTTATTATATGCACATGAACAAGATAAAGATGAAAGAAATGCAAGTCAAGTTGGAGCACAGTGCAGCCTATCACAGAACACAAACACACTACATGAACAGCTTGTTGAAGGGTGTAGTCCGTGCCTACACAGAATGTGAGAAGGAAATGCAACAAAAAATTTGTCTCCCTCTTCAGGAAGTTGTGGGAAAATGGTTTAGAATGAAGGAATCACAGTCTGATGAAACCTTGCGTCAATTTTTGACTGCGTTTAAGCAAAATGAAAATGTTTTAAGGGATTTTACCATAACAAAGGATGATCACTCTAACAGACCAAAAGCATTTGAAGAATTAGAACTGGAACTTAAACAAAACCTCAATAAACTAAAGGTTGAATGTGCTGTTAACTGTGATAAAGTTTGTGAAACTTTGTCCAAATATACAGAAGAAAATGAAGAACAGATTGCAGCAAGTTTGAAAGTCATTACGAGGAAATAATTGATTTTTGTATGTGTTCGGAATATTCTCTTAATGTTTTTTACTGTTCTATTGCAACCCTAAACTGCATTCTTTTTGAAGTTCTATGTGTCTCGCCTGTATTTCTTAAACCATGGACAAAATTTTTCAAAAGAATAAAGTTTATTTTGACACAATTTTAAACAACAAAAAGTATTTCATTTGCAATTCCCACAGAGAATTAAGGAGGCAAGACTGAATAAGCCAAGGAATCTAAAACTGGCATTGAACCTCTGCTTGAAATCGTCTTCAAAATACGGCCCAAAAATTCACTACATTCATTAAAGTCAGATTCCTTCTTGAGTAGTAATTTGCCACTGATATTTTGTACACCTCTTTCCCAAATCATCCCAAAAGCAATTGCCTGGGTCATGATTTTCACCAGGGTACCATGCACCAGTTTTTCAGCTTGGTTTCTCTTCTCTAGCAAGCAAAGTGAGCTGACTCGCTTGAGGAATTCACTGTGTGCATGAATAATGTCATCTAAATTTTGTGCATTCTGAAGTTGGTCAGTAAACGTTGCTTTCTCAGCTTGTATAACACTAACCATTATAAAGCTGTGCCAATGTTTGAGCAGATGCAAAATTTTAGCCCGAAGAACAGCAAGTCGGTGTGATTTCAACGAGACTGGCATGTCACCCTGACAAGTATCTGGGCCATTCTTCTCAAAAATTGTTTCAAATTTCAAACACTCAACGCTGTGCACAGCACGTTTGATTTGCATGAGATAACTGAATATTCTCTGATAAGTTTCGATGGATTCTTCAGATAGAATTAAAGCAACAGGCCAAACAACATCATATGCAATGTGCAAATCATCGGTTAAAGTAATCGAATGCCGTTGTGGCTGTTTCTTGCATATTTTCTCTCCAAGCAATCCTTGACGGTCAGGTAGCTTATTTTTTAAACTCTTGTGTGTCACATAAACATCTACTGGTGTTGATGATTTTTGAGCGATTGCCTCCTGAAGAAGAATGTTTAATCCCACCAGATCCTGGCTAATGTTGCCGTAATTTGCAATGTCCTGAAATATGTTAGTGCAGAATTCATGTAACACATCACCCCAACCCATTAAGTGGAAGTTATGAAACACTTCTAATGAAGATGCTAACCCAAAGTGGGATTGAAACACATCCAACAAGCTTCTACAAGCCAATCTGCATTTTTCATCAACTAAGGGATAAAGAGACCGTTGTATTAATACAGGCAAAGGTATCTCACTTCGGCACAACTTTGACAAATTTGCAACAACTGGCTCGGTAAAGTCCTCCTGGTCACATAAAATTTTGAAATTTGTTTGCAATAAAATGTCTCCTTTTTGTTTCGCAGTGGATTTTTTTCCTTCTTTAAAGTCTGATTGTGAAACAGCAACGTTTCCAAGCATTGCAAGAAAGTTTGTCTTGAAAATGGAATAAAGTTTGGTCTTTGCTTTACCAGCATTTGGTGCAAAGTTGTTTTTACTAGGTTGTATTAGCAATGTCTTGACAATTTCCATAGATTTGCCACCAGTAATAACTTTCTCAAGCAGTTGGTGTAACCATGGTAGTTGTTCTTTGACATTGACAACAACTTTCGAAACTGCTTTGTTCCAGAACTGCACATCCTGACAATTTGGTACATTTAATTGTCGTTGCAGCACAAACTCCTGCTTTGGATCAACCAATTCACCAATACTAATCCATCCATCAATAACATTTATGTATGGTTGAATTGTCTCGAGCCACAGAAACAATAAGACGTCAACACTGTTCACCTTATCACTACCATCCAAAATCTGTTGGTTCCATTCGTCAAGTAAAGCAGAACTGATAGCACCAAGCAAGCGACATGCTCTTACAGCTGTTGTGTCATCAGAAGTATCACCGCCAATTGAGGAATCATATACATTGCTGATAGTATTTAATATGTTAAGTTGATGCATGAGCTGTTCCTTCAAATCATCAAGCAAGAAAGTGTCTTCCAATTTTACGACAAGCTTTTCCAAGGTCATAAGGTCTGTTTCTAACCATTTAAAGTATGCCAACAATCCGAAGCTAAATGCTTCATAAGTCAACGATTCATGAGACTTAGAGGAAAAGACAAAACTTCTAAGTTTTGAAATGTGTTTGCCACACTCGCCAAACGTGGCTATATTTTCTTGGACACTTTTTTCAGTTTGATGTGAAAGTAGTAACTTTTCAGAAGCATTCTCATCTGGATAAACATGTAAGTTATCTCTTCCTGATAGAAGCCAAATTGTTTCCCTCAACAAATGCCACTCGGTCAAAAAAGTTGCTCGGGTGTTAGTTGGTTGACTCTGCACCTTGCACAAACCACTGTGAATGGCTTGTCGATCCAAATCTGACACTTTGTGTTTCCAATAGCTTTCAACCAATTTCACACATTTATCTGACTTTAGTTGTTTAAAAACTGGCAGTGGTACATGTGAAGGGTGACATTCATCATTCTGTGTGGTTTTAGTTGGAACTTGCTCCAGGTCAAAACTTACATCTTCATCATCTGAGGAAATGGGGGAATCACCCCAGCCCCATAACTTGGGATTGTCCTCTCCTTCCAGAAGGTAAGCTCTCCAGTCAGTATTGTCCTGCTTTTTATTCTTGGCCTTTGATTTTGTTTGGCTGTAGGAGGCATTTATTGGTCTATCAGACAGGTTCAGGATAATATTGAGTAAACTATAATGCACTTGGCTTTTAGAATAACTGGTTTCGGAAATATTGTTGGACACAAAGTAAGTGAACAACTTCTGCAGCAATTTTGCTTTTTCAGGTTGGGAATGAATGAAAAACTTTTCACTAAGCGCTGTAAATTGGCGCCCGATTTTGTGACTGTCCGCTTCCAGATATCGATGATGAAGAAAGTTAGAAAGGGAAAATTCCATACACGAATCATAGTTTTCAGTCCCTTCGTTAAAATCCGTTAAAGTCGATATTAGTTTTGACGTCAGCTTCTTTAAACTCTTTTGAAACTTCTGATTATACATTTTAAGCAAAGTATTATGTACAGTGTGACTCTATTTACAAAGAAAAGCAAAATAAATAAAAACCAACTTCAAAAATTATACGCGTCAAAGATTGCTGAATCATATTTTTAGTTTTGCAAGTTAATTATTTTCATAGAAATCAAGTGCGATTGCAAAATATATTTCTTCAAAGTAAAATAACGAAATTATATTTATTTATGTTTATTACGGGCGCAAAATTCATATTTATTCGTAGAAACTGCATCTAGCGTTTTTATTGAATATAAATTTAATCGTTTTTGAACCTTTTTAAACACATTTCTTTGGTCTACTCTCAATCGTGTTCTAAACCTTATTATTGCAATAATATTCGTTACTTAATCGGTGTGCAGAACGCATATTTCCTTACTTAATTCCTCACACAGCTAGATCGTAGGCGGAACAAAGAATTTTTTTACTGCTTGGAACATTTGATGTGGTGAAAATTTTCCCCTAAAGTTTATCACTAGCCTTATTGCTGTATTTGATACAAACTAACAAATACCCAAGCATCGTAAGGATACAATAAAGTATAATCATCAAAAGAATAGGTATGCAAGATCAAGTAAGTAACCTATACGATATTGCGCAATCTATTTTACCGGTCAATGTTTGTGAGGAAATGCATAGCAAAATATAGGCGAACTCACTAAAGCGTAACCATAAATATGCCATTTCGATACGCATAAAGTAAGAGAAAATGTAGAATAACGCAAGTAATAGTGTGAAAAAGTACTGAAATAGAACGCTTGTGAACCTCAAAAGAATTCTCTACGCGCACATATGTACTGTGGTACTAACACTCATAGCCTGTTTTTACGAAAAAAGCACCAATAAACAGCACCCACGCGCCGTGATTGATAGCGAGAATGCGTGGGTCGTGAAACATAGTCAGTGCAATACGTTGTACCAGCAGGCGAGCCCACGCGCATCGCCTTTATCAACTCGTTTATAACTTCGGCGATTATCACTTAGTAAACTTTGATAACTAAGAAGACGTTAACAGAGTTATCTTTCGTGCGTCAAATCATCACGTGATTTGTCATGTGGCAATTGCATTGTCTGTTCCCGAAGTAACGAAAGACAAAGTCCAAATGACAGTCGTGGGCGTTGGTCCCATCAACCGAATAAAGGTTTAAAACCAAATTCGGATCGCACTTTTATCTGTGGCCTCGGAATAAACCGAAGGAAAAGTAGTCAACGTTCTTAAGTTAGTTTTCAAAAAACAATAAACGTCACAAGCATGAACTGGGCCGTATCAAGCATCCTACGGGGTGGGGCTACAAAACCTACACGTTTCAGTCACCAACTTCGTGTGGTTTAAAAGCGGAATCCATAAACAAGTTAAACGGTGTTGGCGCCACTAGCAAGGCAAGTCCAATGGCTAGGAAGACTCGACTGGGAATTATTCGTGCGAAACTACAGTGGGAACCAAAGGAGCTGGAAGGCTCGTTGAAACATCTTCGTCGAGCGACGAATGTTGAACGCCCGACAAACCGGCAAACTCCTCAATGTCTCTGTGATCGTTGTATGGTGATGACGATGCTGATGAACCGTCTGTCGCTGACCCGTCGCTACACATTGGGTAGTCCAGGTCTGCTGCTTTGTGTGAAAGGCATTTATCAACTTCTGTTCGGATTCGCTCGGAATGTCTCTCGATTCCTTCACGCATTTCGTGTGCTTCCTCAAACAACCGATCGGTCCTCGAGAAAAATAATGGAAATTGTATGGGTTCATTTTCATAGCATTCTATTTTAACCACTGTCTGGGCTGTAATGTTACAGCCACAATTGTATTGTTTTCACCAATTGCAGTTAAGCAAGATTAAATCTTAAACTTTAAAACAGTTTCCTGAGAATGAAGAGATTGGATACTATTGTCAACATTGTCATATTTCATGCGGACGTTTCGGCGAGCACTTATGCCATCATCAATTTAAAATAGTATAGGCCAGTCTGTTTTTTCTCAGAATTATGAGCAATTCTGTCAATAGTGTTCCTAAAACAGTGTTGTTTTTTTTTAGAAAATTGACCAGATTGCCAACCAAATATTTTCTCATTGGATTTAACTAACTAATCACTGTGCACTTAATGTTAGCATAAATATCACAAACGTAGTTTCCGTAACTTTTAAATCAAAACCAATCACCACTTCGATCTACCTTTCATGTAGTGATGCTAATTCATTGAGGTTCTGATACATTAGACGTAAACCTGGACACAACTTCTTCTCTTGGCCATCGGCTTCCTGTGTACCGCTAGGAATCTCTCCATTCATGTAAGCATCAAATTGTTGTTGGGTAAGTGACAGACTGGCAGCATTCAAACCATTCTCTTCATTTTCAACGAAAGATACTGCACAGCACTGTGAAATAATTACTTCCTTATTTAATCATTTTGTAGAATGTTGTTTTTGCAATTAAGTTTTACGACCAAAGCTGTGACATCTCCTTTGTAGATTTTATTGCATTTAAACAATAAATGAAGTAGTAAAATTTCGTTTAGCATAGGATTTGCTTTAAGCTGAACCATTTGGCGTGTGGAGTAATAGCATTGATCACTTCAACAAACTCAATAACATAATTGTAATATTCTAAATAAAAAAGCCAAAGCTGGAATGCTGTTCATTATAATGCTGGTAAACGTTTCGAACTCGTACAGGGTTCATCATCAGTACTCAAATGAATGAGCAGCACCAGCATTATGATGAACAGCATTCTAGCTTTGGCTTTTTATTTAGACTACTTAACTCCAGATACTTTGCACCCAAATATTTGTAGTATGTTTTTCAAAAAAAAACATATTTGAGATGAAGCAAGTAATGCAAACACTAAACAAGCCAATTAACTGGTTTTACTCACTAAATTGGTGAAGTAATATGCGTCCTCTCCCGACATCACTCGACTGGGATTGGAGAATCTCGTTATGTAACGAATGTTTGATTTCAGTAACGGTGGATTAGCTTTCAGTATAATGTAGATGAGGGCGGGTAAAAAGTCATCAGCACTCGCTGCTGATCCATCAACCTTTGTTGAAATTTAAACATACAATAAGTCTTCAAAAAATATGTAAATACAATGGAGCAAATAATATGTGGGCTGTGCCAGGGTCCATAAAACAGCCAAGAAAATACTTTGTGGTAACCAAGCAGTTGCTGAGAGCCGCTGGTACCAGACTTAATAAAACCAGCTGGTTAAACCAATTATGTTTGAAACTAGTTGGATTCAATTAAAAATTTTTTTTTCACAATTTTTTAATGTTTACAATATGGCTAACACATCCTGATACCATGGTAACACGCTTATACTCAAACGGTTATCCGGCCTCAGTATTCTGTGACTGATGAAAATAATACTATATGCCATATTACAGGGTACATTGAAAAGTATATAAGATCATCCAACAAACACAAACAGCTGAGCCACTTAAAGAATAGCTGGGGTAAAATACAGATGCACTGCCAAAATTACTTTAAAATTACCTTGGTGTTTTGAATTGCTTCAAAAATACTTTTACTGCATCTTGTAATACAGGCAAGCTTGTCCTGGGGTGCACGTTTGGAATCCATCTCAATAATTGCTGCAAAACATTTGCAAGCATTTTTATGACTGATATTTGGTTGTGAAACGGTATTTTGTGTTATTCTACTTTCATAACAAACAAAAAAGAGAGTAATATTGTGTTATGTACACTTGACAAAACCGCTAACTACCTTTTCTAGCTTGTGACAAATTTCACACTTGGATTTATTGTCCACTATTCACAGCAGCATTTCTTTTTACTTTTTGAAGCTGGACTTACCAGTAACAAACCTTACCAGTAATTGCCTTGTCAGTGCACTCTGTCACGCTTGGACGGTTTTCGTCGATATTTGCATCCAACATAGCTGCAGTTATCCAATGAAGATTTCTGATTCGAGTCTGCAATAAACTGCTCAATAACCAAGGGCAGTGAAGCAAACACAGGTCAGTAATCAAAAAAATTTCATGTTTGTGCTACAATGGAATCACATCTCCACAAAAACCGAAAGAAAAAGCATACAAATAGAATTTAACTAAAATGTTGGCCTTCCCACGCCAAATTCATCTTTATGTACACAAAACTATATCAACCAAATTAAATTTGTTTTAAAGACAAACCAATAATAGTTTTACCTGAACTTTTAGATCCTCTATTTCGTCATCAGTTTGGTCGTTACAGAATACATTGCGATAAAGGCGAGTCATGAGGAACTTTTCAATATTGTCCATGATTTTTTCTTGATCAGTGTCTGATGTGTATTGTTTGAAGACAGGATGGGAAATAAGGCGGTCGCTCATTGCTTGGTAAAAGTCTTGTATCATAGCTGACTGTTCATCAATAGTAACATCCTGTAAAGTTAAACGAACGATGTAACTTGACATACACAGGATGTTTAACACATTCTGTAGATTACAAACAAGTTTTACAAATTATTACTGTAGATGTTTGTGAGCTGCTAGTAGTATTTGCAAAATATTGGTTACAGGACAACCAACCACTTTCAAATTGTTCCATTTAAGCAAAGTAAATCTATGCAAAATTTTAAAATTACCATCATAAACAGAAAGCATAATTACTACCTATGAACTCCAGACTGAAGTACAAGCAACACACTACCTCATTTTCTACTACTCTTTCCATGAAATGCTTGCATTGCTTCAACATGTCTTTTGCTTGGGGTTCACGAAATGCTTTCAAAAATTCCAAGAAGTCTGAATGTGCTCTCTTGCTTTCAAAGCTTGGCTGTCTGCTTCTTTTTGGCCAGTTTCCATGCAAGTTTGCCTCTGTGTTACATATATATCAATATATGCATTGTGTAACAGCTGGCCAAATTCCATACTTCACAACATGGAAGTTCATGTTACTTTAATAAAAGGACATACGAGAAGCCAAATATTTCGTCTTACTTTCACTTTGATGCACTTTTGAAGATAATGGTGATTTAGAAATATTTGCAGAATGGGACGTTGCATCTTGGGTTGGGGAAAAAAAATTCTTCAAAGTTCGACTGCGAAATCCTTTAGCTTGAACACGCTTTTCCTCAAACTTTGAGAAGGGTCTAAAAACATAACTTTCATGTGACTCCCAAGTATCAATTGTGTGTACTTACTTCTAGAAGACTTTATCTTAAATGTGTTTTAACTAAAAGTTAAAGACACCACATGTTATTTGCAACATGTATGTTTGTGAGAAAAAAGGTACTTCATACTATACAGATTAAAGGTAATCTCGTATGAAATGGAAAATTTAGCTAAACCTTTTAAGTGCAACTGGTTCTGGTGTGGATGGTTGTTCTGCTTGGTGTTGTGGTGATGTGCTTTGGGATGGTAAACTATTATTGGAAGCATTTCGGGCAAGTCTTGCAGCTTGATTTTCTTGTTCCTGAAGCTTTTTAGCATATTCATGATCTGATTCAATTTGATGTTTCTGTTCCTCCTCCTTCTGTTTTTGTAATTGCTGTTGTCTGTGATACACCTCTCTCCAACATTTTGAGCAGTAACCCTGGTAATAAAGGTTAGTTTTATTTGATAAGCTATGTATGGCCATCTTGTGTTTAGTCCACACAACTTTGATGCACATTACCTGCCACTGTGGATTTCCATAAAAGCCACAGCCATTTTTGCACATTAAATCAGACTCATTCACGTGTATTCCTCTGCGTTGATGGGGATAATTGGGATCCATAGTTTTAAAGACGACAAATAACAAAATAAACTATTTCAATGCTAAACCAGAAACTAAAGTGGATTAGTCCAAAAAAAACAACATTAATTACGCGTGTATTGTCTTGCAGTTTACCCCTACACAGTACTTCATTCATTGCAAAGGCATAACTTTACTTCACCCTTCCTTTCAATACAGAATACAATCTAAAAAATCAACAACAGGCCCAGGGCTTTTGTCAATATTGACTGTTAAGCATTCAAGCGTGACCATTAAAAACGTAGAGGAGTTGAGTTTTTCCCGTTTAAATCATTTCAAAGTTATTGATATCAAAACCTCATCAAAAACATGAATGCGATATGCTGTCAGCAACCAAATTGTGGCCGTCGTTTTTTTAATTGACACGTCTAATTATGCATGAGATTAGGTTTCGTTTAATTATGTGGACAGTAATCATGAGTACTAAAATGTCATGATTTAATACACTATTTTATCTGATAACCATCGACCATGGAACCGCCTCTGCAAGAAGAAGCGTGTATATTTGCCACAGCAAACGTAGACGTATCAACAGAAGCGGAGGACATTTTGTTCACAGAGAGCTTTTTTCAAGCTAGAATGACTGCACAAATCATATCGGTATGATTTGTGCAAGAACGCCGGTGCTATTCGGACTTCAGCTTGTGGTTGTCTGACCAGGCAATGCGCGCGAAAATGTCATTATCACTAAAGTAATCTGGCATTTAACTTTAGCATGTCGGTATAGGGTCTCCAATTCCTAATTAATTTGTCAGCATATTGTCGTTTACACTGTTGTATAATTAAAATAATGTTTATGTTATTTGGAATACTTATGGCTGTTTTGCATGCAGAGAAAAAACGTGTGCCACTGAATGATTAATTTATCAGGGAGGACAAATTCATAGTAAGCTGCGAAACATTTTATGTTTCCTAGGATTGTGTGATGGACACGAAACAATCAACAACTTCATAAACAGGATCTTCGACATTAAATGCACGGAAGTCGTTTCAGAAGTTGCTGAGCTAGAAAGAAGTAAAATCCATTGTCTAGGTTTCTGTTTGCTCTCGCCTTGATATTGTTGATAGTGTAAACTGTAAAGGCTTAACCTTCCTCACCAGCAAACGGTCGGTTACAATACCGGTAATTCTAGTCTCGCACATACTTTAGTGTCTATAGCTACATTAAGTAATTGCAATTCACAAATCACAAAAAAATGATATCATGTTTATTTTTCCGTTTGGACAGCTCTATGGATACTTTATTTCTGCCAATCAGTTGCTGCAACTGTTAAGTGTACAAAAAGGAAACACACGATCGAATTGTGTTCCTTTTTTAATTATTAAACCCCATCCGGTAATTTGACATTAATTATGAAATTCTTTTTCCTGAAAAGCTTCTGAGGAAAACAGTGCAAAAAGCATGAGACGAAATTACTCACAGACGATTTTGAAATAGTTTAGGATTTCGCTTTGTAGTGGTTGAAACGATTTCAAGAAACAACACAAGATTCGTCATAATCTTCATCAGTTTCTTAGTAACATCCGATGATCGGGGTGTTTACTGGTCCGTGGCTTGAGGGATGCGAATCCCACTCTGTCGTTGGAAAAATCGAACGTGGTGTAGTAATTGAACATGAACCACTGACCAAGTACCCAAAATGGACCTCCAATTTCTTCGGGAACGTCAGTACCAGTGAATGCAGAGTAGCACCTCTTTTCATACTATGACAAAGCGCATGTGTTTGTTAACTTATCACTAACGTACATTTAACAATTAATTTTACTGGCATTGCAGCTAAGCCATCGCAGCTAAGCTATCGCAGCTAAGCTTTCGCAGCTAAGCTATCGCAAGTAAGCTAGATCAAATACATTGTTCCGACAAGTCGGAGCAAGTTCCGAAAATTCAGGTTCCCGTATAGGTTTGAACTCACGACCCTGGGCTGAACAGGCCCAAGAGCTCAGCGGTTTCACGGGGTGTTTTGACCATGATGCTATGCTGCACATGCGCACAACTTGTCCGGCGACCTTCACATTTACGTATAGGGGATCTCTACCATCGTAATCAAAAATATTCCTTCAAACTTAACAATCAACTATAAACACCCTGTTACTCGACGAACCTGAAAAATGTATTGCTCCGGTGTAAGTTTGTATTTAATTCCAGAGAGAGTGATGGTGATATTGGGCTTTTTCGAGATACTTTTACAGGATGTAAAGCACTGCAAGACAAAATATTCCTGTTTAATTTTCAGTTAATAACATTGAATAATTAATATTTCTGACGAAATATGTCCTCTGATGGCAGCCAATAGTCTTGTTGAGCTTCGTAATTTCAACCGTTGGTCCATAGATTAAATTTGCACCAGATGCCATAACAGCCTGACAGCCTCCAATGCAACATTTGACACCAGTGCTATCGTCAACTGTCAAACCGTCCATGGCTACCTGCCAATATCCCTAAAAAAATAAGCGTTAATCTAAATGCATTTTCCATTCCATAGGCCTACATAGAGTGTTAGTTGCTACTTGCCTTCTTTACAACTTTGTGGTAGTTAAACTTGCCAGTGAATCTTGTAGGGTTCACACCACCCAAGTACAACTCCCCACCATCTGACTCGAATGGATTCCTAAATGTTTGACCGTTAGAAATGTTCAAAGTGGTTTTTCTAGTCTGGTTCACCTGTTTAGAGAAAACGAAAACTGATTTTTTTCCACTGCTCCTTGCTTGAACATTTGGTTGAACACCGGTGTGATACCGTTCAATGCAGCTTGTGGATATCCTAATCCCACAATCCCATCATATCGATCATC
Source organism: Ascidia mentula (assembly GCF_947561715.1). Lineage (NCBI taxonomy): Eukaryota > Metazoa > Chordata > Ascidiacea > Phlebobranchia > Ascidiidae > Ascidia > Ascidia mentula. Next base: position 21,789,449 of record NC_138569.1, on the reverse strand, counting down.
AGGACCAGGTTTCCTGATAACTTCAGCGAACGTCTGATTGAAACTCTTCAAACCACCAATCTAAATCAAAAGTTATTCATCAATTTTGTCGACAGATTACTGATAAAAAGTAGGGATTTACTTTTAAGTAAACTTGAGTTTTTCGTCAATATGCCGTCTTGTGTACAAACATTTCGCATATCTGTGCTATTTCCAGCTTCACAGAATAAGATAATCGTAAACATGAGGTGTAGCTCGCCGTCACTTAATATTCTGACTATTATTTATCATTCCAAAAAAATTTCGAAAATATTCCGAACACGATAAACATGAGGGAGCAAGTGTCTTATAATCCCCATTGCTATTTGGTAAGGTGGCATATTTGCTTGTTGGGAATCTCGCGGTGCGACGTCAACGAACGATTATATCAAATGGAATCAAATAGATATTTGGACTCAAATACGCAGAGCTTGCATTTTATATAAGTTTTGGCACAAAATCATTCCAAGTGTAACAAATTAATGTTTGCAAGTTTAAGACCCAATATTGTCTATTGCTACTTGTGTATTAGGACCATGCACGTGATATTCCAACCAATAAAAATTAATTCAAACTGTAGTTGAAAACTCCTTACCGAGACGACATCTTGGCTGCAGTAACCACTCGATAGTTGATTAAATATTTTCGTCCCATTCTTAACATACGTGGAGGAAGCAGCACTGTCATATTTGCGATGGTTCACTGAAAAATTCGGATGTAATTATATGAAAAAGTGTGTCTAAAACACAGTTGAAAACCGGAAGATTTTTCTTACCACATGACTTGTCAATTTTGTTGCAGTGAATCGATGGAATCCACAAATTTGATGTCATCGTGTCAAAACCAACTGTAAATGTCTGTGGGGGAGTTCCTATTGATATCTCTCCAAAAAACTCGTACTGGCATAAAAGATTCACTTGTTTAATCCGCTCAAAACATATAAAAAAACATTCATATCATTTAATTACTTGATTGGTGCTATAGAGTGACTCGCGACCAATTCCACCAGCAGCAGATAGGAACTTGGCGTATTTAGTGTTGTTGCGGTATTTAGTGTTGTCTGATTGTTTTTCGTAATGTGCAACTACCCATTGACGTCGCAGCTTGATACTAAAAACATACCAGAACTTGGAAATATAACGAATTACATCAACGTAAAACGTCAGACATTAAAAATATACAATGCCTTGAGGTAGCTTTGCATGAAAATAAATAGTTAACAAACATTCCACAGTGACAGGCACTTGTAATTTGCAACACTCACCTGTAACCTTTGCTCAGTGTTCCAAACAAAAGAAGAAACAAAATTACTTTCATCATCTTGATAATGACACAGCAATGACTGGAAACATATGATATCAAAGAACTGATGTTGTTTGTTGTACAACGATATAAGCTGTTGACGCCTGCAAAGAAAACCATAAACTATTGAAGGCAGCAAAAGAACTCCACGTCCCTTCCTGTAGTTTGTATAGATCCGAAACTTAAATCAATAAGCATTCAGTTTCATACAAAAAAGGAACATCAAAGGTTGTTGTCTGGTCGATGAATTCGTTTACCCATGTATGGGTTTGAATTTATCTTTTTTTGAGTCAGCATTCGCACAACGACATTTATGTATTAATATTATATTTGTATGCAAAAGGTTGCAATGGGAGATACAGTTCTTGATGGTTGAGAGAGTATAGTCAACAAGGTATTCTTAAATGGGTCATTGATGATTTTAACAGTAAGTAAAAACGGCCATATTTTAAACCTTCCATGAAGTTTTCATGCTGGAAAACGTACGAGTTTCCATGGCATTGAAAATCTTGTACGTTTGGGAATTCCAACGGTCACATTGCTATCATTCCATACAAACCTTGATCACTACAACATGCGCAAATGCTCCAATGCTGATAATGCGTAGATTTTTAATTTCGGTTAGTCGTCAGGAGAGCATGGGAAAAAAACTAATCACCCGAAATAACAGTGTCATATGTGACCTAGCAGGGATTTTAAAGTGCATATGACACGGAAAAATAAAACATGTTAATAATCAAACTAAGAGATGTTCATAACTTTAGAACATTTTTGGAGAAAAAAGTAGCTTGATACGACGACTGGTTTCTGAGATACAGTGCGAAAGCGAGATATTGTTGCGTGACGTCATAGAAGGCGCTTCGGTCGTGCGCGAGTGCTGGCAGCAAGCCTTATGCGTAGAAATGGAAAACATTGTAAAACTGGTTTAAGCATAATATTGCATTAAACAGGGGACAAAAAGGAAACAAGTGAAATAAACGGATTTTGATGTTAATTTAAGCTGAAGACAGATGGCCGCTGTTCGACCTATTATGTCCTATTTAGTTGTGTAATAATAAAACAGTTACTGGGACAGGGTGTTCTTGTTGTTACAGCATTTATGATCGCTAACGTGATACATGAACCTTTGAAAACACGACAGAGACAAACCGTTAGTTTAGCATTGTAGTTTTGTCCACTCACAGTTATGTCGTTTCTGCTATACGCTATGGTCTTCCGCTAATTAGAGACAAATAAGCCTTTGATTCGTGACGTCACAATGACAAATTTTTGTTTGATGCAAAACCCTGTCCTGACCTTTACGGTAACGTAATCTGTGGATTCTCCCATGTTTGAAACTATTCGATATCTGCAAAAAAGGCGCCTTCTCCTATCTAAACAATGCATTTTTTCGACGCGAGTGCCTTATGTGATGTCATTTTCTCCTTAGCGCAAAAGGTTTACGATTTTTGGTCGCCGTTACTTTTCGTGCAGTTTCTTACATTTTTTAGTTGACGTAGAACCGTGAAACTTTGGATATATGTTTGTTGTAGATGTACCTTTAGTTTTACGCAAAGTTGTCATGGCCGTGTCATATGCACTTTAAGTTTACCGAAACTATCGCCTGGTTGTTTTTACAAGAAGGATTTTTGGTTCGTCCTGTTGCCTGGTTCACTTGACATCCCCTTACGACTTTAAAAAAATAGAAGCAATTATCGAATAAAATGTTTTAAAAACCCCAACCACAAATTGATAATTTACAACAGCGTCATGTTCGACTATGTGTATAGGGGAATTATAGAGGAAACTTATTAAGTTGGACGTTGGAGAACTAAAAGGATGGCCTTTATTGCACAAAACACACATTTTATATTTAAATTACTAGATCCTGTTCGTTGTGTGGTTTTCAGCCATAACACATCACTCGCATATCTTGAATTTGAAACGCACAAAGCAAACGCTGCAATGTCCAACCGTTCTGTTGACGCTTATATATCTTACACTTGTAACATTCCATTCAAAAATTTGCAAACACAAGAAGGCAATTGATAAAGATGAAAAATCACGAATCTCTAAACACACATTTATTCAAATGCACAAACGAGAACGTTTCCACCTCTAACTTTGCTGAAATCACAATAGTTTCAGCAGGCTTTCACTGCACAAAATGTTGTGAATTTATATGGGGGAACTATAGTTGTTTCGGCCAATCACATCTTAGCTAGTAAAAACGATGCACTGTGAGCTGGTCAGTGGCCGAAGTAGGGTTGTTTGTCTTTTTCACCACAAACGGGGATAATACGATGGGTTAGAGAAATCACTTTGCGCAACATTTTATTTAATGCTTGTCTGGTGTACGCCCAACTCCTTTACCAAAATGTCGTAGCAGTCTTGACGTTGCATTCGATCGAGACATGCCTCCAGGGCTAACGGCAATTCAACGCAGTACCCCAAACAATAAATTAATACCAATTACTTCACCACGACAAAGAGACTTCTTGGCACACAAATAATGATTTCCGCAATAAAAACGACACAAATACGACCGTTAATGTGTTCTTTAGAACAACAATGTGCACTACGACATCCAGTGGTGGCATTCAAAAGGAAATCTGTCACAGAAAGATGGAACCATTGGCGCAACGAAACTTTAACAAGAGTTTCCGAAGACCCCCCGAATGCCATCACTGCATGCAGCATAATGCGTTCGGTGCGAATATCTTTGGACACACAACACAATAATCTATGTGAGGATAGTTTAGTTGATAACATGTTGGGATGATATGAGCTGATGACGTAACTAGTAATAGAATGGTTACATGAAGTCATCAAAGTCGTTGTACTGCGACAAATCGTCCATGGCGTCGTGCCGTGTCGCTTTCACGCCTCCACCAAGCTTCGCTTTCGTGGATTTTTTGCCGCCTTTCCTTTGCTGTGAAAAATGTCCACAGCATATTTTTTGGCAACTATAGTCCTTATTACTGGCCTCGTGGAATTATAAAAAACAAAGGGCACTTATTCTTAGGGTGTTAGACTACATACCAATTCTGGAGAAAAAGCTTTACAGAATTCAAATTAATTTGAGTGGTTAAACTGTAGTAAAACGATCCTTTAAATAAATGGTTCTCGAAATAAACGTCACAACCTAAGTTATTGGAGACCACAAACAATTACAACCCAAGAATGGTGATTGGATGTTTATTGTTTCAACTTCATTGTTGCATAACAAGAATTACCTGATCTCTTTTTAAAATAGGGGCATAAATCAAAAAACTTTGACAAGCTCTGGTTTACTTCTGAGATCAAGTAATAAGTTTAAACTGACAAACTAATTCCACGATGATATACCACAAAACAGGAACATTGCTTGTATGCATTTTCATTGTGTGCTGCACTATTACACACATTGTAAAAAAAAATTGCTGGGCCAATTGCAAAACTTCTACTATGCACAAAACACACTCACCCTTTCTTGCTTTAATTTTTCTGATGAAAGTACGTTTATTGACGAGGACAATTGTTTCAACTGATCAGTTTCCACTAAAGGGAGTGAAAAAATAATTGAAATCAAACTAAAATTTCTTGATCAACAAAACACTTGAGAAATTCGTTTGTGAAGATAATTATACTAAAAAACTAGTTACAATCGTTACATATGCCTAGTAACTGCCACATTCCATTGGATGTTTATGCCCCTAGTAACATACTACACAATCTTACTAACATGAAATCATGGCTGCCTTTTTTTTAAAAAAATACTTTTTATAACTGAAACAAAATGCAGTATTAAGATAAATAACTTTAAACCTTGATACAACTCAGCAATATTAAGACTTTACAGCCATCAATTTTAAGTTTTTGGTGCAGGAATTTAAACTTACAGGATACAATGGCAGATGAGAGGAAGTTTTCTATCAAGTAGAAATAATGAGGTGAGCTTTCAAGACTTGTAAATTTATCTTTAAGGAGTTTTGAAAAGTTCGTAAAGTCTTCTTTTGTTCTTGGTTGTAAATTATCAAGGGTTTGTCGATCAGGATCAATTTCTTGTGTTTCTGAAAAAAACCCACACATTATTACTACATAGCAATTTACTCAGGTATCAGTTGTGGTTCTGTAGTTCGGTGCTTTTTTTGTTTTGTTTTTAACCCAATATGTTTGCTGCATTTCGTTCATTCAAACTTTTGTATCATGTTTATTTCGGCTACAGCCACAGTCTGACTAACCTAATCGCAAACATTTAAACCAATATTCCTTTAAATAAGCAACAAAACCCTATGCTAATTTTATTTCATAGTTGTGTACATATGACAATAGTACTCCAGAATTTAATCTAAAACAGTTGAATGCAGTATAATATATTTTTCATTGACCTGGTATATGTTATGTTTGGTTTCCTGTAAAATTTCACAGTGGGGAACCATTTTCAGTTCACAACTTTAGTCTTTGCTTAATTTCTACAACCAAATGCATACGTAAGCATTTAAATTACCGAACATTTGTTTTGTGACTTCCAAGTCTGATTCCTCAGACAGTTTTTGTGCCAAAAGTTTATCTCTCATTTTCTCCTCAGGAGTTTTGCTTTCTTCTTCCAATCTCCTTCTTTCCGCCTCTTTTCTTTGTTCTTCTTCCTTTTCTTTCAACCTCTTCGCTAAATGACGCTTTCCACCTTTTTTTGGTTCTTCTTGAGGTTTTTCAGACTCTGAATATACACCAAAAAATTGGCTCTATGAGCATAATTCAAATGGAGTTATCAACGACAATGTGATATACCCTCCTGGGTACAAATTGCAGTGTGTTAACAATGACACATACTTCAATACTAACATATGTATAATTTGGTGACACAACCTTTTGGTTTTGTTTCTTCTTCCTCATCGTCCCAGTTATCTTTCAAATCATCTTCTTCATCTTCTCCCTCCCATTTGTCACTCACTGTAGGCACTTTTGGCTCAAAATCCTCATCATCTAAAGGAAAACATTACATACCCAAGACTGAAGAGATTGTGCAGACTATTGCTGTTATTGACCAAACACAAAAACTCTGTTTTACTGTTAGTTTTGAGCTACCTATATTTACCCCAATTGTCCATGACTTTTCGGTCTTTTGAGTGCAGATGTATTTGATCGCAGAAGGAAAGCTTTTTTGAAGATAACTGTTACACTGAAATACTCGACGTATCACAAAAATCCTTTCAAAAAGACTTGAACTGAGCTGGCGTCAATCTATACTTTCTGAATGTCAGAAAAATATTTTTGAAAGCGTAAAGTTGTGTGTTACCTCTTGTAACTAATTCGCTGTGTCATAAAAACTATTAAAAAAACAATCAGAAACCAAAACTTATGTACTACTTTCCACACAAATGGCACAGCAGGAACAAACATGTGTACCTTAACCGGATACCATCTGTTTTGGGTTTTGACCTTTTACCTTTGCGCAAGAGTGAGCGCGGATTTTAATAATGGCGCCAATTTCGGAAAATACCTGCGACAATATTGTGTCGGTTTTAACTGAATATAAGCTAGCAACGTTTTGACTGTTCGTGGGTGGAGTAATGTACAACTCTACTCGTTGATGGTCTGTAGCCGTAACGTAATAATGTCCATGTTGATTTATTAGTAGAAAATCTTTTATCATAACCCACCTGTCAACTATGGTTTGTGCAAAAATTCATTTTGAAGCAAACTTTTTTATTGTTGTATCTGTAGATTTATTGGCACAAAAATACAATCTCAAGAAAGTTCAGGAAAACCTAAAGTAAACTAGAACTTTATTGGAAAGAAAATGCATAAACTATAGAAGCACACAAAACTTGAAATGAAGCATTGAGTATGTTGGTGTTTGACGTTGTTGTAATAAAACCGAAGCGCCTGTCACCATTTGGACTTGCAGTGGAGTTGCTACTTCGTGGACCTTTAACAAATAATTTAACATACATATTTACGAGTTTAGTATTTAATGAACAATGTTTTGGGTAATTTCTTACAAGTAATAGGACTGTTGCAAACAGCATGGATTATAGAAGCTCCTTGGCAATCCTGTTCTCTTCCACTACTACAGTTTCTGAATCTGGTGTATTGACCTTGACCACAAGTTGCACTGCATGCGGACCATGGACTCCATGGATCAAATACTGGAAGATAAAAGTATGTTTATATGATATTGTATTTGTATGTTGATATCTATTTAGTCACGATAATATGCTTTCCAAACTAACTGGCTGATGTAATCAAACAAAACTGTAATTTGCCTGCTATTATATAACATTTGTGGGCTTAATAGTTGTTTTGTTACCTGGACACACTATAGAGTTGCAGTTTTGTTGTTCAGATGATTTGCCAGGGCAGTTAGCACCACCACTTCCTTGGTTACATGTCCTACTTCTGGTTTGTTGCCCAGTTGCACAGGTTTGTGTGCAGGTTGACCAGGTTGCCCATGGGCTCCAAACTATATATAAAGGATTCAAACTTTGTACAGTATATGTAATTTTGTTATACATCAAGGTATAAATTCAGATTTAGCGAATCAAAACTATGCAACGACACCAGTTGGAAAGTGAAAATAAGACTGGATCTTAACCCTTGATATTTATTGTCCTGAAACAGTTGTTAAACATGAGTGTGTTATCAACCTGATGTTGCACATTGTGGTCTGGTGCATGTGTCTGTTTCAGTGCTGTTGCCAGTACAGTCTGAATTTCTTCCAGTGTTACAAGCTCGTCCTCTGGACATTGTTCCTTTTCCACATGTTACTGGACAATTTGACCAATTTGACCATGGACTGAATGCTGCAAGAGGTTTATTTTATAAAAATAGATGTTTGTTTAATGAGCATTTGTCAATTTGCTATGATCACTGTATTTTGGATATTTTTTTGTTGGAAAATCACACATAAGAGGATAATAGATCTTACTATAACTTGTAGTTGCATTACTAGTTCATAGGTTAATGTAATTAATAGTATTAGTAAAGAATTGCATGCCTGGACAAGAAGCTAAATTGCAGATTTCCGTTGATGTTATTGACCCTTGGCAGGGTGGTCCACTGTTGCCTATAATACAAGATCTAGTTCGAGTCTTGGTTCCATCACCACATGTCTGGCTGCAAGTTGACCACTGACTCCAATTTCTCCATCCTTTTGGCAACAAACACTGTTGTTTTACTTGAAGCAAGTTTACTGGGACAAAAAGTGCATTCAACTCACTTGACATGGAACACAGTCTTTCTTGACAACTTTCTGTTGCCGTTGTTGGTCCACTGCAATCGCTTCCTCTACCTGTGCTGCATGTTCTTGAACGACTTCTTTCTCCACTTCCACAACTTACTGAACAAGTACTCCAATTGCTCCATGGACGAAATGCTGCCCAAATCAGTAATGTTATATTAATTTTATTATATATTGGCATAAATTAGTAAGTTATACAGCTAACAGTAAACTTGTTGCCATGGGCTGGTTATTGGTGGTTGTAAATGTAGCGTAATGCTTCACTGGCTGTAACGCCCCAGTAATCATGACGTTACATGTAGGCTACTATATAAGGGCGACCAGGGCTAATGTGAGCCCTTACCGCATGTTCCAATTACGGATATACATGGTGTCAGAAGTGGGATTCGAACCCACGCCTCCATTCGGAATGTTCAAGGCAATGTTTGTTTATCAAGGCAATGTTCAAACACTAAAAGAGTTTAGGTTCTAAACTTGTATTTTGCCTACTTGGACATGCATGAGTGTTGCAGTCCCCAGAGTCAGCGGCAGTCCCTGTACATGTAGGGCCACTGTTGCCCACATCACAAGTTCTTGTTCGTGTGTGAGTTCCTCCACCACACGTGGCTGTACAAGTTGTCCACGAACCCCATGGAGCCCACTCTATAAATGTTAGTGACAACATCGCTTTACAAATGCGAAGTTTTATGCAAATCAATGACATTCGTAAAGGACTTTTTCCATGCATGGTAGCAGTTATCACTGGCGCTTACTTGAGTTTTGACAAGCTGGGTTCGTACATTCTTTCGTAGTAATTGGGCTTCCTGTACAATCTTTGTCCGTACCGGTACTGCACGTTCTGCTCCTAGTTTGCTGCCCTGTACCACACGTTGCAGAACACGCGGTCCACGTCGACCATTGGTCAAAACCTAAAGCAATACTCTTGAAGTTACTACATCAGATGTTGTTTGAAGTAATTTTCTTGTTTTTAATTGCTAATGATTGGATACTTCAAGGTTTACATTGTTATGACAACGGCATAATAAAATCACTTTGTTACCAAGGCAACAGCAAGGGGCCGCAACCTTTGGGCATTGCAAGTATTTTTCTCGAATCGTAATTGGTCGGATTCTTATTTTTGCCAACCATATTTAGTACAGATAAGTTTATTTACTTGGGCAAATTTTCGTGTTACAAGAGATAGTGGCTTTATCTCTTCCCGCGCAAGTTGGTCCACTGTTTCCTCTGACACAAGATCTAGTTCTTGTTCTGGATCCACTTCCACATGTTAAAGTACAAGAACTCCATGCTCCCCAACGTGTCCATTCTGAAAAATCAATCGACGAGGTTGTGTGGTCATGTTCGGTGCAGTTACATGTTACTTACTACTTGTGGTGCAAAGTGCGTCGTTACACTGTTCCGATTGTTTGGGAGTACCGGTGCAATCACTCGCAGTTCCACTACTGCATCTTCTGTTTCTTGATCTCCGCCCATTTCCACACGTCACCGAACACTTGCTCCAAGTTCCCCAGTTTGTAAATGCTGCACGACAAATTTGGCAGTTCAAGTCAAAATTCCCGGAAATAAAAACATTACCGCACTAGACTTTACTGTAATTATGTTTTCCGCATTCGTAGTTTCGCTTTGTTTAGCGTAAGACACATTCTTTACACCCGGAAATATAGAAGTTTGTTGTAGTGCCGAGAAAGTTTACGAGAATAAATACTGAAAATAATCGCCTAAATACATGTGCACAAAGTTTCTACGCCAAGAATTCGTCGCAAATGTATCTGAATTTTGTGGCTTGATTTAAACTTCAACTGTGAACCATACTGTGGATAGTTTTTGGTCAGGGCTTACATGGACAGGTTTGCTGGTTGCAAACTTGATTCAACAAATCGTTTCCTTTGCATGTTGGTCCGGTATTTCCAACGTCACATGTCCGACTCCTGCTTCGTGTTCCGGACCCACATGTTCTTGTGCAAGTGCTCCAAGTTCCCCAAAGTCCCCATTCTGTAAATATAAAGTTGTGTCCATGTTTTAACGTTGATCGTTGTAGAATAATTCGTGTGGCTGGATTGGTTTGTTCGGAATTTTCGAGAAACTGATATTGTGAAAGCAACAAATACAGAAGTTGTTTGTTATTGCTTTATGTTGAAAGCAGTAACTTCGTATTACAGTTTACTCTTGTTTAAAGGTGTTCAGTACTAATTTCTTGTGTCAAGTAGTGTTGTTTTACTGGTTTAATACTATCGCATGGCAAGTTAGGATCGCTGCACTACCTCAGCTGTTCTCGTGTCTTAGTATAATTGTTTTTACTTACTGGACGTGGTACATGGAGTTGTAGTGCAGGCTCTGCTTTTTCGTTTTCTTCCTGGACAGTCACTGTTGGTTCCACTGCTGCATCTTCTGGTCTGTTCTTTTGTTCCAGTCCCGCACGTAGCAGAACACGAACTCCAAGTAGTCCACGTTGATAAAGCTATAAGATAAATGTCACTGGGATACGTGCACAGCTTTGTGTGTACATACGATTTTGTTTGGGCAAAAACTGCAATACTTCCACTAGTTTTGGCAGTGCATACTTTATGTATTACTTTGTTACTTACTTGGGCAAGCTTGTGTCTCGCATGATCTAGTTGATTGTGGATCTCCAGCACAAGTGTTTCCATCTTGACAGGATCGTCTTCTAACTTGTGACCCTGACCCACATGATGCTGAACAGACTCCCCAATTATTCCATTGTGACCATGCTGTGAAACATACAACACACTCGATATTATTTGAAGCTTGATACACTTTGTTAGTATTGTACGCTGTGGAGTATTGCAGAACTCATTTAATTTTTTTATTTGCGCTTATGAGCAAGTTTATAATCCCAACCATATTTGACTGTTGCTTGCGTTGGAAATATTTACGCCGCCAATCGTCACTACTTTCTACTTTACATATGCTTCAAAGTAATGCAGACTTCAAAAATTATGTTTAATGTAAAACTAGTAGCAGTGATTGTTAAAACGTACTTGGGCAAGCTTGTGTGGCACAGGGCTCATTTTGAACTCCCAAACCAGGACAAGCTGGGCCACTTCCTGTTGGACAAGTTCGTCGTCTTGTTCGGCTACCGCTGCCACAGGAGGCGCTACACGATCCCCAGTTGTTCCACTGTGTCCAGCCTGTGTAGAAAATATTTGTGTTTTGTTTGTGCATGAGGTGTTTTAACTCCCATGACTTTTGTATGTCGGATATTTTGCTGCTTACTTGGACAAGCTTGTGTCTCGCATGATCTAGTTGATTGTGGATCTCCAGCACAAGTGTTTCCTGGTGGACAGGATCGTCTTCTGACTTGTGACCCTGATCCACATGATGCTGAACAGACTCCCCAATTGTTCCATTGTGACCATGCTGTGAAACATACAACACACTCGGTCTTAATTGATTCTTGGCCCACCTTTATCCAAACACTATACTAGACGATGTAACGCAAACTATTAAAAATGTTATGCATGAACCCATCACATTAAAACGTACTTGGGCAAGCTTTTGTGGCACAAGGCTCATTTTGAACTCCCAAACCAGGACAAGTTGGGCCACTTCCTGTTGGACAATTTCGTCGTCTTGTTCGGCTTCCGCTGCCGCAGGAGGCGCTACACGATCCCCAGTTGTTCCACTGTGTCCAGGCTGTGTAGAAAAGGTGATTGCTTGTTTGTACATTGTTGCACATATTTATCACAGAAACTTTTTCTTTTGCCAAATTTTGCCTCCAGCTCAAAGTTCTGTGTCTGCTGTGATTGTCCGCTAAAATGTTAACCCTGTTACGACGATCTCATATCGAACTTTTATCTCTTTTTTTAAACATTTGCAAAATCGACATTTCTTTCAATAAAATCCTGGGAATACCTGTTTTGTTTACTCCACAACTTGCAAAAAAGGGGCCCTTTATTTTTTCACAGCACAATACAACATAAATTCATCAAACCACATTATTAATTACTAATTTACTCACAAACAAAAAAGCAATACAACTAAACAAAATATAGATGAAAATACAAACGAAGAATTTATGTTAATGCGATAAGATGAAGATGTGGTGAAAGTGAAACGTTTGTCGTTAATTTGAATGAGGGCCGTGCTTGTAATGGTTGTAGTTTTTGACGACGCTATTTCAGTCGACAACCCAACGCTAAAACCTTAAAATAAACAGTATGACGTTGTGGTGACAACTTTTGGAGTTTTAGCAGGGATTTAAGCCTATGTATGCTCGCACGTATATTGCTGCCACAAATAAATCATTGCCAATGGCTGCATTGCCAGGTTTTTATTTTTCTTTACTCCCCTACTATTTAATTCTTATTCTCTTTATTATTTCAATAGATTTACTCGAATCGAGTATTTGCGAGTTATGAGGTGTTCTTGTTCGTTTCAAGCGGATACCGAGCTAATTTTTTTAACAATGGATTTTCTTAAGTCCAGATTGCCAAAAATCTTGCAAAAAAACTCAATCCTTAATGATTTTTCTGAAACTATTCGCAAACACCATATTTCTATATGCAAAAAAAAACAATAAATCGTAACTTACTTCTTTGTGGTACGACAGGACAATTCATTCTCATGCAGCTTTTGGTATCACGAAGTATTCCCACACAACTAGTAGTGGTACCTTGAGGTTTGATACAGGTTCGTGTTCGTACTCTGATTCCTGGACCGCATGATTTCGAGCACGAATTCCATTTCGTCCATTGTGTGTAACCTTCGAGAGTGGTCATTTTTTTTATAATCAACAGATTCAGTGAATCGTGCATAGGATTATGAATTGTTATTAATCATCCTTATTTTCCTTACTTATTTTTATATTTGAAGCAAATTTTTGGTTACATTATCCTTGCAAGAAAATGCTTTTTTGATATTCCGGCCAGCAAATACTTACTTGGTGCTGCTGTTGTTGTTGTTGTGGCACAGTTGGGTTTGTTACACCGCCTACTCGAGCTTGCCAAACCTGTGTTGCAAGTTCCTCCAACACATTTCCTGGTTCTTACTTGCACTGAAGTTCCACAAGATGCCGAACATCTACCCCATGTGGTCCAAGGTCCCCAAGACCCTGCACAAAAACAATGTTGCTAGTTACACTAAAAACCCTTTAGTCTAAAAAGCACCGAAAGTTTTCTTGGCAGAGTAAGAGGTTTATTATGGATAATGAAATTATGACAAAGAGGCCAAGACATCATAAACATTTAAAACTTCTTCCAAATATTTTTTTTGCATGTCATCACCGAAATAATAACTAAATTTTTTAGTTTTGCACACGCGTTTAGCTGAAGTCATTGTATTCGTAATTGCACGTTTCGCTCATTCGGTCACAACACGACATAAATATCCGGAGTCGTGATAATATGGCGAACATCTATATACGGTAACCTACCAAAATTTTAATAAACTAACGTGAAGTACGTGGCTAACGTTTGGTAGAGAAGGCAAAAATTAAATTGTTAAACGTACGCCACTGTAAATAATTACGTTTACTAATAGCACGTCGCTGTGCATGTTTGGCGTCAACGCTTTATCTGTTTTGTAACACGTGCTTTCTTTCATAACATCTGTATAAAATGTTTACGCACCTGACGTGGAAGTACATCTATGTGTATTGCAAGTCCCACTCTCTGTATGACTTTCTCCGCAATCTGCGTTGTTACCAGAACTACAGGCACGGGTTCGAATCCTGGTGCCGCCACCGCACGAACTTGAACATCCCTCCCATGTCCGCCAGTTGTTCCACTCTAAATTGTAAAGAAAAACGTGAGATTCTTGTTTGAATTTAACTTGGATCAGAGTAATTAGCTTTGAACTTGTTGTGTGAAGCTAATGACAAGCTCACCGAATAACATATATTCCCTATTGTGTTAACGTTGGTTGAAAACTTACGCAAAGCGCTTACTTGGACAGGGTCGACCGCTGCTGCCACCACATGCTATTGATTGTCGGTTGCTTCCAGGGCAGTCACTCAACTTCCCGCTGCTGCATTGTCTCGTTCTGCTTCTTGTTGCTCCGCCACATGTTGCCGTACATGCACTCCAGTTATCCCAACGCTCCCAAGCTGAAAAGCAAACTCTGGATTATTGCTTGGATGTCGAAAAGTTCCGTGGCGTTTTCTAAATCAGGACCTGCTGATAAACAATGCCCAGCTGAGTGGCACTGCTTTGTTAACTGAAGTTCCAACTGTATTTACAATAAAGTTACACTTGTCTATTACCTGCTTGGGTTGTAGTTGAACCTCCATTATTTCCAGTGCACCGAATGTTTCTTGAACAAGTAAAGTCGTTATTTATTGAAGAACCCGAGCAATCAGGATTGATGAACGTGGAACACCAGCGGTTTCTCTGACGCTTTCCTCCAAACCCACAAGTTTGTGAGCAAGCCGTCCACTGCGACCACTGTGACCACCTTGCAACTAATAAAAACATCTAACGTTGAGCCTGTGAACATTAATATTGTATACATTATTGAATTTGGTGACGCTTCATGCTGGACAATAACTGTTCTTTAAAAGTCTATTTTTAGTTTGGCCGGTTTACTAATATCTGTCCAAACGATCGTACGAGGACCACTTCTACATGGTGCGTTGTGCCAAGGGGAGTCATGAAAGAGATTGTATGTTGACCTTGTATCAACGAATAACTTGGTAAATTTGCTCACAGTTTACCTGGCGTTACCGCCCTGTCTCTAGCTCGGTTGGTGCAGAGTTTGTCAACACAAGTATCTGTTGAATGACATCCGCTGCACGTTGGCCCTGTGACGTACGGTACCCTGCAAGTTTAATATTTGTTGGAATGACATTTTTAAGGTTGATCTTTCTTAGAGTTCACACCTTGTAATCCAATCTCCTGCGGGAATGTAGTTGCACACCATAATTGTGGCGTCCTGCCACACGACCCCATTCACTTGTATAGCTGAGCACTTGCTGATGCCGCAGCCCACTTTGAACGTGTCTTCCCATACGAGCTGTGATGTGATATACAACACTTGTTAAAGCTACCTATGCGTATACACTACTGTATCAGGAGGATAACAAGTATAGTGACCTGTCTGTAACGTTTGCATCGGTCTTTCGCACTGCAAGTGTTTCTATTGTAGTTGTAGTACCGGCCTTCTTCATTCCATCTTGTAACAGCTTGTGGTGCGTACCTTGTGTCGTACCCTATGCCTTGCGACACATAAAGCATTTCTCCAATACGATTAAAGCGGGCTAACTTCTTTTTCTGCGAGAAACATATGCTTTGATTGAAACATTTCTGTTTTCCTAATATCATTGTTTCGCATTGCTGTTTTTTTTAGTGCTTTTTATCCTGTTTTTGTATCTTTAGTTAAACATTTGAATTTCTTGGCTTCACGTTACATTGTTAATAGCGAAGGTGCATTTCTTTGCGTAGGCGACTGCAATTGTTTCCATCGATGAATCCCATGATATTTTCCTCATGGCTGTTGCCGGAGGTGAAACGGAACTTCGAGCGTCATTGTGGGATTTTACTATGGCGGTTTTTACAGCGTCTAGAAAGACAAATCGTAAGTGAGTAGTTAAGTATTGCGTATCTTTAAGTTGTGACATTTGTGTGTATATAGTTGTTGTGTAACATGTTGTACACAGCTGCGCCAGACAATGCTTATGTTGTTAGTTTAACTTGTATATCCTTGTTAGTCATTTTGTTGACGCATTGTCTTTGCCTCCCTTGTTGTTTTTCTATGTTGTGGGGTTACATAGGGTTAAGTTAACGGGATGAGTTTGCGAGAGTTTCCATGCGGATATAGACTGACCTGTCATTGAAAAACTTCTGGTTACTTGACTTGTTGAATGCTTCCTGCCAAAGTTGGGAGCTTCAATTGACCATCTGCCAATCAGTGAAGATTAGAATAAATAAGGTTTAATTTTGAAATCAGCATACAAAGTTTTGACAGTTACACAGATTAAACACAACATTTTGCTGCTGGTTAGAAATGATATCAAAATGCTCCGCAAATCAATTTCATTGTGATTCCTGTTTCATTTCCCTTATTTTAATGTTTGTTCATTTAGATTTGCCCTAATTTACTTCAACTAATAAATAATTGACAACATATAAGCATCGGATGTACCACGTTTTTTGCTTCCGTGATATTTCGCACCTGTCTTTAGTGGATTTCTAGTGGCAGCGTAAATGTTCGTTTATTCCATTGCTATCTCCTAATGTTATATTTTATCCTACATTGTTTACGGATTATGTTACGGAATATGAAAATGTAATTTACAAAAACCCAAAACGCGGGTTTGACAAATCAAAACGTCCGTTTACGTTGTAGATAATAGTTTTAAATCAAGTTAATATGCTCACCTAACAGTCTGTGATGATGATATGTCTGTATGAATAACTACCAACACTAAAAGGCAACAGAAAAGGTTTCTGCGCTCTCGAAGCATTTTTATGTTCCACAACAGCAACAGCGTTCTGAGAGTTTCTACGTTTTTGCAAGTATATTTTACCTGTAACAAACACATATCTTCTGTATCTTCTGTTAAATTGCGCATCTGTCAACAAAAGCTGTTAAATTATTGGCATTATTATCTCACATCAACGACACTGATGCGGTTCCATTACTACAGACATCATTTTATCCTGGCATACCTCCCATTACCTTGTTGTTAACCACTTCAAACTTTGTGTACATTATAATCTGGCCTTCAAGGCATAAAGTTAGCTGATAGTTCGTGCCTGTAAATTATTCCATCTGGTCAAGTAACAACCATTGCGCAGCTTGTATTTTGATGTCACTTTGCATGTTGGGCGGTCATCTTACAAAGCATTTTTCCCCTGACATATTGTCTGCTTAACATGATGCACAACTATCTGTTATTTTGAATCTCTTCCGGTGGCGGTCTTACACCCGGAAGAGAGCAACTTATCAAAGCACAACAAGGGACTCACCAGCCATTATCTAATGTCACGATTTGCGTTGTGACGTACTATGACGACACTTTAAATGCGTCATCTCGAGCGTTCTTCAAGCAAGTTGGCAAATCGCCTTTAAACACAAGAAGCACGTGAATTCCCCTTTAAGTGTGAGGCATGATTTAAAAAATGATTTCTTGTTTTTCCTGTTTTCTGGAAAACCGGAAACGCATAAATTAACGTCCTTATTTGCTTATCTTTCTCGCAGCCATTGCGGATATTTAACAGACGTCTTGATCGTAATTCGTACGACACTTGCATCTCTTCTGTCGTCTCGTAAAACTGTATATTTGTTGAGTCTGATGAAACGGATCGGTGTGGGATTAGTTTTAATTCATGTGCTGACCTTTCCAAAAATTTCTGCCCTGTATTTACAGGTTTGTTTAACAAATGGAAACGAATGTATTTGTATGTTCCTTATATGTATGTTCTGATGCTGTGGCGTCGGTATTTCGTTTAACCAGATACGTTATAACCTGTTCGTAAGAGACAACCTGCAAATCAACATATGGACACATTTTGTCCAAAACGCCATTAAAACCCATTTTGGGGGATACTAGTTTTCTAAAATAGTCACTGCTATCTAGTGTTTCGTTCTACCTTCTGCTCCATACTTGGTTGTTTTATTTCTTGCTTATTTGTATTTGAGGTAAAACTGTTCCCATATATCGCTTTGATAAAACAAATATGCGTATGAGCGTTTTTCAACCGACAATTACAGGCGATAAAACGTGAACAACATACAGGACAAAAAAAACGTCTAATGACAAAAAGAATTTAATTCATGTAATTAAATATGTCTGATGTGTTTTCCATTCAAACAAAATGTTTAGATTTCGATTAATTTGTGATAAATTACGCATTGGGTCTACCACACGATTGTGTCAAAAATACATGTCAAAACCTACTATCTGACTATGCAGATGTTGTATTAAAATGGTTAGTGTGGACGCTCGGCTGCACCATAAAAAGGTTGTTATCGCTCATAAGTTTTGTCAGCTTGTTAAACACCTGTGTTAAGATATTGTTGATATTAGTGGACGGTTCACACCGCAGTTGTAAAAGTGCGACAATATGTTAGACATTGTTTTGATATTGACGGAGGTTTTCCATGTACTGTTCGTAGGGACGTTATTCTGATTTGTTGACTTTAGTTTTCTAAAAAAGATTTTATGTTAGTCATGTTACCCCCGTCCATAATACGTATGTTTGTTTTATTGCAAAAAGATAAAAATTGTGAAAAAATAAGGTCAATCTAGACTGTATTTTCAAATGCATCGTAACTTGGTAATTTGCACTTACTTCGGCAGTTGCGAACTTTGCAGTACTTTGAAGCTTGTGCTTCACCGATGCAATCTTCTTGTTTTCCGGTAAGGCAACTTCTAGTTCGCCGCCTATTTCCTGGTCCACACCGGGGTGAACATCTACTCCACCTAGACCAACTGCCCCATTCTGTAACAAATGATGCAATGAGCATGAACTACTGGATTATGTTGTCAACATTGGTAACGAATGCACAGAAATCGTGAGAACACGTCGTCGTTGGTACCTGGTTGTACACAGGCCTGTTCGTTACAAACGTCGGTTTCTTGGTGTGTTCCGCCGCAATCTTCCTTGTTTCCGGTATTGCAAATTCGTGTTCGGATTTTTTCTCCGCCTCCACAACTTACACTGCATGAATTCCAAGTCTGCCATTCACCCCATTCTAAACAACATATCTTTATTTAGCAATTTAATGCACGTTTGAGGAACTTTCACACAAATACCTGGACATATGTTGTCATTGCACTTTTCTATTTCCTCTTTTTCTCCCTGGCAATCTTCATCGTTACCAGTGTTACAGGATCTGCTTCTGGTTCTATTTCCACCTCCGCATGATGTGCTGCAGTTTTCCCAATCCTGCCATGCTTCCCATTCTAACAAGAAAAATAATGTTATTGCTTAAAGTATGTTTAATTTTACTAGTTTTAATTTAGAAGGCAATGTCGTGTTTAAACTAAACAAGGACGTGAGGGATAATGTGGTTTTCATGTTCATGAAACAGCAAACCGTAATATCGTACCTGGACAAACTTGTTCATTACAATATTCCGTCTCAGTGTTATCTCCCTGGCAATCTTCATCGTTACCAGTGTTACAGGATCTTCTTCTGGTTCTATTTCCACCTCCACATGAAGTGCTGCAATTTTCCCAATTCTGCCATGCTTCCCATGCTGACAAACGACAAAGTACATGGTCAGTTACGTTTCCGTCAATAAACTTTGCACGTGCGACCTTGTTGTGCGTTGTTTGGTTTCGCCAAACCAAATTCACCTGGAGTACATGTGTTTCTGACTGACTAGCTGTCACTTAACATTGTTCCACTCGGAACAGTCTATCCCTCCAGGTGTCAGAGTGTTGCACTACTTTATTATTGATAAATTTTAAGATTTTAAATCATGGACGTTTTGCTCTTTGCTTTATGTTTTGTTCCCGCCTTCCACTGTTTATAGCGAGTCGCTGTGCGCGACTAGGCATTTGGCTTTAGTTTTGATTTTTGTATTTAGTTGGACAAGTAAGGGTAGCGTTTTTATTCCCATGTATTTGATCATTCAGTACAACTATTTGTTGGCAAAATTGGAAGACTGAAACTATCGCTAATATGCTTTTCATGTATGTACAGATTAATTTCGACTCTTTAGTCAAATTTAGTCGTACCTGGACAAACATGTTCATTGCAGTATTCCGTCTCAGTACTGTATTCCCCGCAGTCCCCATCGTTACCAGTGTTACATGATCTTCTTCTGGTTCGGTTTCCACCTCCGCATGTTGTACTGCAGCTTTCCCAATCCTGCCATGCTTCCCATTCTAACAAGCAAACATTTATGTTAGGAGCAATGTTTCAAACAACGCAGGATTGATGGAAAGTTATCAGAACGAATTTACTGTGCCTCGTGGGGTTGGAAAAGGGGTTGTACCTGGACAAGGGTCTTGATTACAACTTTCCGTTTCGATATTTTCTCCATCGCAATCCTCATCATTCCCAGTGTTGCAAGATCGCCTTCTTGTTTTGTTTCCTCCCCCACAAGTCTTGGTGCAGTTATTCCAATCCTTCCATGGATTCCACTCAGCATCTACTGTAAGAATAAATCGTTTGAACTTTGCATACATGCACAAATCGATAGGACAAATTCTTAGTGTTCGGCCAGAAGCAACTCGTGTATGTGAGCTCTAATAAACGAACTAATAGCGAGATACGAGCGTTAGCCATGATCACATCAAGTTGCTTGTACCTGCTTCTAAGCATGGTTCTTCATTACAAGTCCCTGTTTCGGTGTTTGTCCCTTCGCAATCTTCATCACTTCCAGTGCTGCAAGTGCGGTTTCGAACTCTTTCACCTCCGTCGCAGGGTTGATTGCAAGAACTCCATTTCTGCCACCCGTTCCATTCTAAAAAGGAAGAATATATATATATTTTTGATATATTATCGTAATATGCGCGTTTCTGATAACGTAAATGACTTGAAGAAAATAACCTACACTAAATACTTGTGTATACCTGGTAACGGACAAGGATTTCCGCTGCAAGCTTCTGTTTCCTGGTTGGTTCCTTTACATTCCTCGTCGTTGCCAGTGTTGCAAGTACGAGTTCTTACTTTAATTCCTCCAGAACATGTTTCACTGCATTCACCCCAAGACTGCCATAGATTCCACTCTAAGAGTAAAAAACTGTTCGCTTAAAAAACTATTTGCAATACCAGCTTCTTACCATCATACATATATCGCAATTGCTACTGTAAACATCATCAGAAGTAAATATTTTACCCTGACAAATTCTTTCATTGCAGTATTCAATTTCTTCCTTCTCTCCCTCGCAATCCTCGTCATTTCCGGTATTACAACCTCTGGTTCTTGTTTTTGTTCCGTTACCGCAAGTTGCAGTACACATTTTCCAAGGCTGCCAATCGTCCCATTCTAATTGAAAGTCAGGTTAATATTCAAAAATCAATACATAGGTACTATATTTGAAATCTTACACAGCACGACAACCTTACATTCGTTAAGATTGGAACATCAAGCTAAATGCGAACCTGGACAAATATTTTCATTGCAGTGTTCCATTTCTTGTTTGTCTCCCTCGCAATCCTCGTCATTTCCGGTATTGCACAATCGATTTCTTGTTTTAAGTCCACCCCCGCATGTTGTACTGCAGCTCTCCCATGCTTGCCATGTCTCCCAATCTAAGCAATACTAAATACAGTTAAAAGTCGACAAAAACATGGAAATAATTGTTCGAGGAAATCGAGTTTTCAGGTTGTAACTTGGTGGTTGTTTCATGCAAAACGTTACCTGGGCAAATGTTCTCGTTGCAAACTTCGCTCTCCTGTTTTATTCCTTCGCAATCCTTGTGGTTTCCAGTGCTGCAATCGCGAACCCGAATTTTCTTTCCACCTCCACACGTTACATTGCACGCTTGCCACGCCTGCCAAGGATCCCACTCTGATTCACAAAATATAGGGTGTTGTTTGAATGTGACAACAAAATCTAAATGGTCACAGCTCTGTGTTGAATTGCATTTTTTTCCCCGGTTTATTGTTAATAATTTTGCAATCTTTCAATTAACATCTGGCTTCACTTTAACATGGGTATTACCTGGCATAGAAGAACACGACATTTCGTTGCAAGTCCCACTCTCCGTATGACTTCCTCCGCAATCTGCGTTGTTACCAGAACTACAGGCACGGGTTCGAATCCTGGTGCCGCCACCGCACGAAATTGAACATCCCTCCCATGACCGCCAGTTGTTCCACTCTGGTAAAATTGACAAAATTATGTGAGGGTTTGTGTCAGTGATTACATCAGTAGTAGAAAATATTTTGCTTCTGACAACGGCCAAAAAAAACATCCAGATCGTGAGAATCTCAGGAGTTGTTTTGATCACTTACTTGGACACGGTCGCATGTTGCAAGGTATCGTCATTACAGACGAACCGCTGCAGTCGACGATTCTCCCACTGCTACAAGTACGTGTCCTCATCGACACACCTCCACCACATTTCTTTGTACACGGGCTCCAGTCATCCCAGCGGTTCCAACCTGTTGCAAATTTTAAATCTCTGTTGTGTGGATTTGTCTCGTTTTATTCGTTTAGGACCAGTTTAAATTTATATATCAAATATCAATGAGTTTCGGGGTTTATTCTATCACTTGACGAAATCACTTGGCACCAAACTAAAAGTGATGTTCTTGACTACACGAAAATTATCGCTTCATTACGTGCTGTTTTGGTCATGATGAAACCAAACGTTCCCGGACATGGAATGTGTCCTGCACAGTTGAAGTCAAGTTCCATCGTCCTTGCGAATGGATTGTCCGAACAATCCTTCTTGACGAAAGTGCTGCAATACCTTGTTCGCTTTCTGGAACCGCCTCTACCACACGTCACCGGACATTGAGACCATCCCGACCAATCTGACCAGACTGCGTCTAAATGTCAAAAGGAACTTAATTATGTAAAAAAAATCAGCTCTCTCTAACCTCAATTTACAAACTAACAACATCGTATAACGTCACCTTTCCTTAATCAGCATAAATGTCGTTTATTTTACGTTGCTTACCTGGTCTCACTTCTAAATCCCTGGCTGGATTGCTGCACAAGTTGTTTACGCATGTGTCGGTATCGTGACACTCACTGCACACATCCCCGGTCACATACGGACGTCTAAACAATTAAGTAGCGAGTAGTTCAAGTTTTTGTACTAAGTTTCATTTCGAAAAGCAGTTTATTGTACGAAAACCAAATTCATTGACCGGAAAGGTTGACGCACTGAAGTTAGAAGAATCTGTCCCTCGCTTAGGCACTGTCATATCTCTACGATATCAAATTAATGGAAGTACTAAGTTTGAAGGTTGTTGTATTTTGTTGTCCAATAACCGGAAGTAGTTATCGGTGTTACTTTGTCTGGTGTGGCTTTCTGTGCCGATTTGTAGTTATACTGGTTTGTTTACATCAAAAAGTAATTGGTATGTTCAATGCTTTGTTAACATGCAATGCAAAGTTGTGGTTGTGCATATTTTCATTTCTTCTCTGTGCTAATCATCATCGATTGAATATAAATGGGCATATATAGCCGGCACTACTTGGCATGAGTGGGCCGGCTATCAGAAGGTTTTGACAACTTTGCATTAGAACGTGTTAGTGCCAACCAACCTGTTGATCCAGTTTCCGCCTGGCACGTAATCGCACACCATAATAGTTGCGTCTGTCCACACTCTCCCATTCACCAAGATGGCAGAACATTTGCTGATTCCGCAACCTACTTTAAACGTGTCCGCCCACAGCATCTGTAACACGTTTCAAATAGTTTCGATTAATTATCCGTTTATTTGTTTGCTGGTTTGGGTGGTACTAATAAGGCGGCGAAGAACCTTTACTGTGTGTTGTGTAAAGAACGCTAATAAAACGCCACGTATATGCGAGACTGAAGAGAGAGAGAGATAGAAAGGAAAAAAGGAAAAAAGGCGCTAAATCCGCTTCGCCAGAGTCGAACACACGTGCGCTACAGTACAATGTTTTGAATGTTTGCAGTTGCTGATGCCAACAGTAGTGAAATGTTTTAGATCTGTCTTTAGTTTCCAAGACTCTTCTTACTTTAAAAAAAATTGCGATTGTTTCGTTGACTTTGCGGCATATTAGGTTCGGTGTTTTAACAATCTAAATCTAATCATCACCAATACATATAATGTAATATAATGAACCGAGACGATGAAGGTTTGCTAACATCACCTGAGTGTAGCGCGAACATCCCTCTTGTTTCGTGCACTTGTTCATCTCGTAGTCGTAATATGTTCCTTCCTCTCCCCATCGTCCAGTTGCTTGCACAGCATAAAGTTCGTCAAACTCGATGTCTTGTGAAACGTAAATCAACTCCTCGACTCTTCTAAATCTCTTCATTTTCTTGTTCTGTATTTACGTAACATCTTCTTGAAAAGGTGTTTTTGTAAACCTATATTGTTGCTTTATAATGTGTGGTTCTTACGGTTAGATTCTGTCACGTGGATAGTCGATATCCTAACTAAAAATATCTTCATGTCAATTTTTCATTGTTTGGCTTTTTGGATTTGTTATATTTATTCCAGTACCTTGTTTAGAGCAAACTTGCACTTTGTGGAATATTCGCTTGCCAACTTCTCCAAGTCATTGTCCCACGTAATTCGTCTCATGTTGGCTGCACGGGGTTCGACTGTACGGCGCACTAAGTTGTTCGTGTCCACAATGGAAGCCCTTATTTCCTCTGCGCGCAAAAGATGAACGGTTTGACGGACATTATGTTGAATTTTATATCGTTGCTTCCTCTTAAACAACCGAAAAAGCTTCTCTTACTGCTTAAGTTGTAGGAGACTAAGAGGTGGCTTCCTGGTGCGTTTCTGGATGATCGGGGTGCATCAATCGACCATCTAGAAAACACATGAAGTTAAAACAAATCTGAAAAAAAAAACCTTCTGAACCAAGGACCATTACCTCTTCACCGCTTTACAAATTATGAGAGCTTAACTTGTTACTAAACAGGGCGTTTAAACCTTTTCTTTGTGCATTCGCACACCATGAACTAATCTTACTGTTTATATAATAAACACGATCAACAGAATAAAGTTTTATTAATAATATACCTTCCGTTTTGGGAGATTGACGATTGAACAAACGCCAGAAAGAAGACAAAATATACAGACAAATATGACACCTCCATGTCCCACACACTACTTATACAGCCCTGTAAAATATAAATTTTTGAATAATATGTTGCGTTTACTATTTACATTGATAGAGATTGTTTCGCTCGGCTACAGCGATTTAGGCAACTCCCACTTTACCTTTAATACTTAATGCAGCCAGTCGCGTTCTTACAAACTAACGTTCTCTTATGTTAAAGTTGCCAACTCGAATGAGTATATATAGTAGGTTTAAGCAGCCAATAAATGTCCGTTTAAAAGGTCACAGGTTCTGAGAAGTGGATTTTGACGATATACCGACGCGCTTAGTCACGCTATCTTTAACTTGCGTCTTTTCGATAAATATCTGAATATAACTGGTTCTTCTGCACAGGCCTATCACGAATTACTCTAAACTAAGGATGCATGCTTGCCAATGCTTCGGAATATTTGCAATGATGAAAAAATGCCGCCGCAACGGTTTGCGGCAACAAATATAAGTTTCAACATTACTACAACGCACGGCTTTTAATCCCCGTGTTGTATATATGAAGACTGACGCCCGAACCACTTTATGATCGGATTTTCGACCTAATTGCCGCCCAACTGCGCATTACTAGCGAAGGTCACAGTACGTCAATCTCAGGTAAGTAATCCACTTCGTCTTTTCTAATCACGGCGGTAGAAAATATTTTTAGCATTTTCACGGCCCACATGTGCGTTCAAAGACGTCAGATTAACCGCAAATTGTGTCTTCTGGTTGATTCTGCGGTTTGAACTTGTGGGGAATTATGTGGGGAAAAAGGTCGTCAGGTACATTGACGCAAATGGCAGGAGTTAATCATATAACGGTTTACACGTGTATTGTTTATGTTTTTATAATTAAACTTTAAGGGTACGTTTCGGTCGTTCTTATTACCAAGGTTTACTGAAGGTGTTTGAATGTGCGTTTACTCCTTCTGTCGGGTTTGTCTGACAAATGTTTTCCAATATACGATGTGTGTAACATTTAAAGTTAACCTACAGCGATTGAGTCACAAGTGAAACTGTGTACTTTGGCGATGTCGGTACAATCAGATAATTGGTTATAAAACGATTAAGAGATGTAAAACCTGTTTGACTCCTGTGACAGACGTCTGACTCATTAGGTATCGTGTTCCTGTGTTGAGTAAAACACTGTTGGCAACCCCCCTACAAATTTCTACGTTTAAAGTTGTCTGGCCATGACATAAATCTAAACGAACTTTATTGAAAAACACACAGAACACCGACTATCACACGTGTATAAATATCAAGGAAACCAAGTAGACAAAATATATGCGTAACATGAAACGTTGCCATAAATAGATGAAAAGGGATCAGTTTTTACTGCAGCAATCTTGCGGATTTCCACTACTGCATGTTCGCTTACGAACTTGAGTGTCGGATGAACACACATCTCCCAACGTATCCCAATCTCCCCACGTACTCCAAACTTTAAAAAAAACAAAGAGTTAGGTTTTTTGACCTCATACGCATAATGGCAATGTTTACTTAACCAAAATCGTGTGTAATGTTATTTGATTCGTCTGACAAAAAACACTGAACAAAGTTTTAATTTATGCTTAGGTTCATAGAACTTAAAAACTGTTGTCTTCGTTGTTTTAAAATCGATCAGTTGGCTGAAGTTGTTGCTCTATGACACCATCTACCGGTACATGTAAAAGTGTTTACCTGGCTTGGGACAGATTTGTTGGTTGCAGTTCGATGTCGAGTGGGAAAGTCCACAACACTGTGTGACGTCATCAGCCGAACATTCCCTCGTTCTGAATCTTATTCCTCCACCACAAGACTTCGTGCACTCGCTCCACTTTCCCCAAACTCTCCACGTAGCTACAGCTACCGCTGGCTCGGGCTCTAGAGTGACAAAGTAAAAAGGTTTTACGGTCATGCTTTAGGTAGAGTTGTTGCTGTGGTTGAGACGAGCAAAATGGCGACTTACCCTCTATTATGCACTTCTGTGTGTTGCATGCGACCCTGGAGGACGAACTTCCTGGGCAAAGCGCGCCCGTGTTTCCTACACACTTTCGACTCCTCGTCTTTATTCCGATTCCACAAGTCTTGCTGCATTCTGTCCACGAACCCCAAATCGCCCACGCTGCAGATACGGTTTGTAAATTTGTATCAAACTGCATTACTTTCTGGTCCATTTCACAATATGCCGGAAATTTTACACATGTTAATTTTAAATGACAAATCTGTAGCATTATGACTTGCTTTTATTATTAATTTGTTGGTCATCATCCGCATGTTATGGTGACAGAAAACCTCTACAATGCTTGAATGTGGACCAACACCTTCACAACATGCTGATGATATTGATGAAATCGCATGGTAGGTTACCTCGTCTTTTTGCTGCACAGGATCTAATAAAGCATCTCTTGCTATCCCGGAGATTGTCTGGACAGCTTGATTTCAAACACCTTCTCGTCCTTGTTTTCACTCCAGCTCCGCACGTTGTCGAACATCTCGACCATCGCCCCCACGCACTGTAGTCTGGTGAAAGAAGTGGGGTAATTTATTCTGGCCGATTTGCATCGAACACAAACGCAGTAGATTAAATGCTGACGTCAGCAAGATATTGATGGTTTATTAAAAGTATTTCAGAAGTTTTGTTTGTCGTATGTATCTCTATGGTTGCATTGTAAATATGGTTATTGATTGTCCTTGTGAGGGTAATTTACAATTGTTGTTGCAAGCGCTTTATGGAATAACTGTCCTCAAAATACTCTAGTTAAATCCTACCTCTAGAGGAACATTGTGAAGTATTGCAATCTTGACTGTCCGAATTTTTTCCTGTGCAATCCGAGTTCGTCCCAGTATTGCAAGCCCGACTTCTTGTTCTTGCGCCACCGCCACACGGTTTAGAACAAGAACCCCAACTTCTCCATGCACTCCAAGCTGCAAATGAGTGGCAGTTTGTTGTTTGGAAAAAAGAAAACAACAACACACAAACATAGTTGTTAAACAAAGCAAAGACGCAAAGATATAACTCCACCTAAATGTTGGGAACTTTAGAATTTTAGTATTTTTTTCGTCATCAGCGTTTGCGTTTCAACGCATGTATTTATTTCCATTTTAAACAAGTAATTTTTTAACCTACAATTAATTGTGTACACACCAGCACATGGTCTTGCATTGCATGGTATGGTGGTGGTTGAAGTCCCAGCACAATCTCTCGCTCTTCCCGTGCTACAAGTTCTGGTTCTCTGTCTTGTGCCACCACCGCACGTCTTTGTACATTTACTCCAACTTCCCCATCTGTTCCAGCCTGAGAATGCGGTCAATTATACACACGGTACATTCCCTTTAAAAATTTTGTTTCAACCAAAACATTCGCGTTAATCCTGTGTGCAATAAATTGAACAAAACTCACGTGGTCCAGGAGAGGTCGGTCTCGCCGTTGATGACGTACATGGAAATCTTGAACAGAGGAACTGAGATTGTCGAGAAACTCCCCCACAATCAGTGTTGACGAAGGTCGTGCAGAACCTCGTTCGGCTCCTGGAACCTCCCAGGCCGCATGTTTTTGAGCAAGGAGTCCATTGGGTCCACGGGGCCCAAACTGGAGCTGCAGGTTGAAAAACGTGGTTACATAATCTACATTAACAGTTCGTCGTGGATTACGTGTGTTCTTCTGGTTTATAATCGATGTCTACGATGCATTGTTTGTTGCCGGTTCAACGAAGTATTTTGAAAAATTATATGCTAGGATAATGATACACATACCCGGTCGACTGACGTCTCTGGCTGGGTTGGTGCAGAGTTTGTCAACACAAGTATCTGTAGGATGACATTCACTGCACACTGGTCCAGTCTTGTACGGTTGACTGTGTGATAAAGTTTCATGCATTAAGATCTATGGCACGAAAAGGAAAATATTAAAAGTTTTACCCAAACGAAAATTTACCTCGTAATCCAGTTTCCGCCAGGTGCGTAGCTGCAAACCATCAGCGTGACGTCAGTCCACAACCCCCCGTTCACAAGAGCAGCGGAACATTTGCTTACGGCACAACCGACGAGGAACGTGTCAGCCCACACCATCTAAATAACGCATTGTTCTGAGACATGAATACAATGTACCTGTGCTCCACGGCATCCATAATCAAAACACAAAAAGTATTTTAACATTACGACAAAGCACCTGTCTGTAACGGTCGCAGTTTCTTCCGGCCCTGCAGGTCCGTGTTTTGTAGTTGTAGAACGCCCTCCCCTCAAGCCACCTCTCAGCTGCCGTGTTCACGTATTCATTGCCATCACGGAATTTGACGTCAGCTGTGACGTAAACATTCTCTTCGACTCGTCGGAATCTGTCCAGATCGTTTTTCTGAAACATAAATTATGGTTTAAATCTTTTTTTTCGTATTGTTTTTATTGCTTCTTGGGTAAAAAACACTTCAACGAAATGTTTCTTACCATGTTCATTGAGAAAATGCATTTCTTGGCAAACTTTGATGCTTCGTTGGCAAGTTCGTCGTCCCAAGAAATTTTCCTCATGTTTGTCGGTGGAGGAATCACGTTGCTCCTTCCTTCGTTGTGGGCGCGTACTATGCTCTGCTTGATTTGCGCTGAATAACAAGAAGATTGTTCTAGTTTAACTTTCCGACATATATGTTCCAGTGAGTAAACCAAACCACTATATCACAAACTTTTGCGCAGTTTCATGTTTAATGCAATCGCATTATTCCAGGTTCGAAGCCTGTAAACGCAACACAATTAAGTTCCACTAACTTACTCGTCATTTGATAGGACTTGAGCAAGCGAGCTCCTGGTGCTTTTTTCCCGTTGTTTGGAGCGTCAATTGACCATCTGCAACGAATCACACAATTCTAATAATTCTAAATATGCCAACAAACTTGCGAGTTTGTTTATTTATAAGAATAGTGAAGCGCACAATAAACATACCTTGCTGTGGCAGCTTCGTTTGTCATCGCAATGACAAGCAGCACTAGAGCGAAATTAACACAGGTTATTGTGCTCATATCAAAAATCCTATGGTACATTGTTTCAAAAATATTACACTCTGCAAAAACATCAAATTTATGTAATTTAATTTTGTATTGCGCAAAACCATGCATAAAATTTCACGTTTTGTCGAAATTTTTAATGATCCGGTCCACTCTGCACTCAGATATTGCAATCTTGAAATTAAACAAGCAACACTGTGTCTATAGTAAGACCCTTTATCTTGAAGCTCACTCTCAACTGATATCTCGGGTGTCTACCCATTGCTGCTTTTAAGCGTTTTTCTACGCAATCGAAGAACAGATCTGGCCGCCGATTCACCCGCTAACCTTGTCATAATCCGAAGCTCCTTCGCCGAAACAACTTCCTCAAACAAGGAGAGGCGAGAAGGTGCGCACATAATTGCTGACTTTAATCAATGAATCAGCGGTTATATCGCACGAGTCCGCCGACACCGTGACATCACAGTTTATTTATGTGCAACAGCGATACGGCGCATGCTGGCCTGGGACTTTTAGCGAGTCGTAATGCACAAGTTAAACAACACCCTCAGGCTGAAACTTACAAAGCAATTGTGACTCATTTGACGTGACTTAAATCGAAATTGAGAAACTCACTACGTCAATGTTGAGAAGGTCACAACTTATTGGTTTATTGAAGACGCAAGTTAACGTTGTTTATTACAAACCTATTTACAGGTGGGTCGAGTTGTTTGCAAGCGAAACTTGTTTCTTCCAGGTTTTCATGGAAGCCGCGACGAGGCGTTGAATCCAAACCTCAACGAATCGTTTGCCGGAATTCAGAGTCTGGACTAAATACCCCACTGAAGAAAAACGCAAAGCCTACACCGTTAAAGGATGTAAATGCTTCTTGCATTCAAAGATATGTAAATCTGTGTTAGCCATGTTGGTGCTTAATGTGCAAATATCGGTTCCTGGGAATACGATCTAAGTGGGATACGGTGTGCACATGATTATGTCTGGAAACTTAGATGCAAACTCACAACTCTATGGTTTAGCGATAAACACGTATTGCAGCTTATATTCGTTGATAAAACAATTATACGGCGTCCATTTGAACGTTTTTTTTTGTATGCTAAATTGCAATTGATGTAACAAGATATTAGCAGCGTTCAAAAAGGACACAATACATTTTGAATAACCAACGCCACAACAGCCTTTTTGAAAACCTTTTCTTACAGAGTTTTGTGACAGGGGGAATGTGTTCATTCAAAGGGAAGGTTGTATTGGTTGTAAGTCTGGTTTTATCGGTTGACAAGGGGCGCCTTGTCCCAAATTTATTCGTTAAGTGGCTCAAGTAGGCCCACTTGTAAGAATGCTAATTTAGTGTCAATCAAAACCGCCATTGTTCACTGTATATTGCATTGGCGTTACCTTTTGCATCTCTCTCTTTGTCGGGAATTGATTTGGTTGTTGGTCAACTACAAATTTTTGATTTTGTTGGCTAAAGGTTACCAGTGGTGATCTTTTTTTGCAAAATAGTGTCATGCGGGATTTTGGTTTACATTGCTTCTCTTTGCGATTGCCAGACGCGAATTTGTGTTCGGAAAAAAATCCGGTCAACTTGACATCAAGTTTCACTTCTTTTCAACTTACAAATTACCTCAAACCATATAACGCTTTGCAATCCTATATTTTGTTTGAATTATGAGCTGTTCAGAGAAGTTTCAGCATTTGTTGTCTGATTCAATGTGTAGGAAACCGTTTCGATTTTGCCACAGAAACCCATGCTTATGTCTCGACCCTGCGTTTTGGCAGGTGAACATTTTCCAGGTGGACATTTTGTGGTTTTTGATTTCATGTTTGTCGCGTGGTTTGACGGCGAACTCTGGACAAATTGAGTCATTAAACCGCAGGGTAAATTCCGTCCTGGAGCGCACAAGGAAATAGTTTGGACATAATTGGGATCTTGCGCCGAATGGACCGAGCAGATAATCAAGCAGCTTCCTGACGTTCGCCTTTCGTGTATTTCTTAACATGTAAAAAGTTATGTAAATGTTCCCAGTTGCGGAACATTGAGCTGGAAAATCCTGTTGCCACTATCTACCATATATTTAACAAATTAAACACACTATACTTGACGACAGATGCACTATTAAGTTTTCTATCAATATACCACATCTAAAGGGCATATTAACTTGCAGTAATTGAGTAACTTCAACTGAATCCAAGTGACCGAGTTTAATCCGTTTAACGGGATTAATCTTTAAGATTATTCGACGCGGGATGTGTAGTTTCAAGTGCAAAAGGTGCGGCCAATTTGTCCGATTACAACCGATTGTTTTTCTGTGAATGTGAACTTCTCTTCACATTCAGCGACGACGTCACATAGTATCGACTATATACATGTGTGGGAATGACTTGGCGTAACATCTTCGTTGTTTTTATACCGTTGTTATCCTGTAGGAATTCAGAAGGGCAGTTTATGAAACAGGTCAAAACGCTTTCTAATTGCGCAATCTTTACACCTGTTTGCAAAAGTGTGCGACGCACTTTGAAATATTCACCGCACTCTCCTCCATGCTTATCACAAATCTACCAGGACCATATATTTTCATGTTTAAAATTTTTCTCCATATTTCCTAAACAATTTCAATTTTTTTTTGTTTAAATTGTTACGTGAAGCCCTTGGAACCATAGTTTGAGAACGTCGGATCTAAATCGTTATTCCTCAAAACTAATTCTTATTTTTCCACGTAGTGTTTTGTTGCACGATCATATTCTGTAGCATCAGTGAAATATATTGAACAGAAAATTCAAAACAGCGAAAAAGACAAAATACACAACAGAATTACAGAAATCAATTCGAGATAACGAGCCTTTTGACAGGTGCTTGATCCGGAGCACTGCGGTCTTCGCACAACTGCTCGAAAAAGATATGACGATAGTTTAATTGGAGGTGACGATGTTAATAAATTGGCTATTCAAAAAACCTACAGTTTATCAATTCTGCATATATCTGTATATGTACAAAAAAAGTAGGTTTTCCGACCTGTACACGAATGTGTGTTGCAGTATTCTGTGTAACCGGAGGTGTCCCGACACCAACCCTCCAGACAGGTACGTTTGCGACTTCTCCTTCCAGTTCCACATGAGGCTGAACATTCAGACCAAGCATTCCAGTCTCCAAATTCTTTGCAATAAATTGTGTCAGACATTGGAAAAATATATACAAAATCGTTGAAATTGTGTTTCAAAATTAACATAAGGTTACAGAAAAAAAACTGTATATTTGTCATTGTTAAAGACATAGTAGCCGGTCTGCCTGCAGGTATTCTGACCAACGTGCACAATAATGTATTGTATATTGATAGCTAATGTTGTAAAGTTGCTTAAAAGCCTGAGTCTCATGTTTACCCACAAAGTACGTAGATGGAAAACAATAGCAAGCCAAACGTAAATAAATCAATGAGTTTCTGTGTGACGTAATCAGCGCGGATTCGGTTGCGAATCCTTTAACCTGCATTAAGCAACATTCTCTTACTTGCTTTTGTATTTCCGCAGATATTTGGCGAGCAATATTTCTCTTTTTCGTAATTTCGACCCCAACAATCCTGAGGAACGAAGGTGTTACAAAACCTTGTGCGCATTCTTTCACTTCTACCACATGTGGCGCTGCATTGACTCCACGGCGTCCATTGGGACCAACACGGACCTGGAATACACGTAGGTGATAACTTGCGTGAAATTATATAGATTGGCTTTTGTCCAAATCATGCCTATAGTCTGTTTTGCCATCTTTGGCAAATTTAAAAACACGGACGCCGATTCTGAATATTGAATGACAGGATAATGTGATGCATTCGCAAAAAAACGTTTTTTTGCAACGGCTTGTTTTATTTTTAAACATGAAAAACGTTTTGAAGGTGTATTTGGTTTCAACCTTGCCATGTTGTTGTGTCAACTCATGACGTTAACTCACTTGGTGGCAGTAGTGTGTCCCGTGCTGGGTTTGTGCATAGGTTGTTGACGCAAATGTCTGTATGGTGGCAACCGCTGCAAGGCCTTCCAGATACATATGGTGAACTGTCATACAACAATTATGAGGTACAATGGTATATGTACATGCATCGACGTAAGGTTTTATAGAAAATTGCGTATACATGGCAGGAATTTACATACAGGAAAAACGTATTGGCAGGGTAAAAATTACATCTATACAAAAGGATTTTTTTTTTAAATCCTAATGTTTGATTTTCTGGTGAAAACTGCCATATTTTGTATAACTTACGTTCCTATGATATTCCCTGCCGGTCCATAGTTACATATCATGATCTTGGCGTTCGTCCACACAGCTTTTCTCACCTTAACTGATGAACACAAAGTCACTCCACATCCAACTCGAAAACTGTCGGCCCAAACCACCTTGGATGAAATTGCGTCACTTAATAATAAAAACGATTACCCACCGGAACAGTGATATGTAACACAAGAATAATACAGAAATGCAGGCATGTTCAACTTTGTACAATTAGGATCTACATGAATTGTCCTAGAATAATTGTAATCTACCTGTGTGTAGTGCCCGCACATCTTGTTTGCTGGACAGAAGTCTGTCGCGTATTTGTAATCAACTTTCTCGTTGTCCCACAAAGTGACTGCGTGTCGCATGAATGCGTCGTCAACCGATCTCCCTTTTGTGATGTAAATATTCTCCCCCACACTAAACCGACTGTGCCTTGCATGCTGTCAATTACAAAGCAATTTATTATTCACAATCGAATAACAATAATCAAAACTTAGAATCATATAAAATCAGAGATCGGGTAGTGTTTTGCGATGTTGTATGCACGAATATCGATTTTCATCCGGAAATATTGGACTTAGATCTGCGATTCCCAACCTTTTTTTCCCGTATTTCCTACTTTCAGTTTAAAGGGAATCTTTTTTTCCACTAATATTTAAATATTTTCAACTTTTAATTTGATTATTGCATTTACGCTATATCTGCTGTATTTTTTTTACGGCATTGCGTCACCAATTGCCAATAAATGTATGACGCACGGTGAATACAGAACATAACAACTACTTTGTTTACAAACCCTATAATTTCGCATATAGTTGGAAATTTCCCACCGGTTAAGAACCACTGACTCGTTTACGTAGTCTATGACGTAAAGAAACTTGCTTTACTCACGTTGCTGTGGCTGAACAGACAAAGCTTTGAATACTCTGTAGCCACGATTTCCAGTTCATTATCCCACGACATTTTCTTCATATTTGTTGCGGTTGGTTCCACGATCGTCCGCGCCTTGTTGTGTTCTTCAACTAACGTCTTCTTGAACTGTTCTGGAGGTTTTCAAAACACATGAGTGTGTTTAAGCAAAGATTTTTGTAGGTATACGCGTGGTAAACTTTGTCGATTTGGAGAAATACAAAGCGTTTCGAAATGCTAAATCATACGGGAACTAAGAATACGCTCATGCATCAAGGTATAGCCACTGTTCATCTTAATTACCCTTAACACAGTTTGTTTCTTCACTTTGGACAATTTACTCGGGTAAAAAATTACACTCATTTATTATCAAGATGTTTACAATATTTTACTGTATTGTATTTTTTTTGTATTATAACTTAGTAAATCCGGTCCTTTGGTGAAATGACAGTTATATTTTAATGGCGATCCGTATGTTTTACCCAGCATGCCGTATGTCTCCATGGCCCTGTCTGTCGCTAAGGCAGCGGGTTCGATTTGAACAGAAGAATTGCCGTCCGTCCAACTAAAAGCAAACAAATACATGTTTGTTGGTGTTTGTGTTGTTCTGTTTGCCGTTAGGTTTGTAAAAATTGTTAATTTTAGTAACGTACTGCTTTGTTGCAAAGATATATAACGATTGTTAGCTAAGACTTAGTAAAGCTGTCTGTACACACAATCGACCAAGATGTTAAATTATGCATGGTGGAATTATTCATTGAAAGATGCATGCGTGAGTAAAGTTCCAGAAGACAAACTAAACCGAGTTCTTATCACAAGCTTGGTTTCATGCGTGTTGAAAGACCCACGTTAGACACAATGACTGCGTGGGTCTGACGCTTTTCCGTGCATAGATGCTTGAATGATTGGTTGTTTCAATACTCGCCATTGCTTGCAGTAAGGCGACTGTTTAGGTTCTACCACGAAGTTGTCATGGGCGGCAACCACGATATTCAATAAATAGACGACGTTCGGAAAATTAGCTGATTATTTCAAAATGAATTTCATAAATGATTTAAAAAACTTCGAAAATTATGCTACAATATATTACATACGAAGTGAACAACAATGCAGTAGAAAATAATATTGCAAAAAATACACTTTACTGGACTCACCCTGCTTGACTGTCGTAAATACGAACTGTTACTTGTTCAACGGCACTCACAGCGAGGCACGAAGTTGCGTAAAGCACAACAGTCCATAAATCCATGTTTACTTCACGCCTCAAGCAGGTAATGAAATCATCGGCACTTCGGTCAATTACTTAAATGCTTTTCGCCACACTTGCTACTGTGATTAGATTCCTCAGTAAATATGTTGACACCTTTAAGACTCCTTCACGTTGCTTCAAAACACAGTGACGATGCAGATATTCACCTGATTTCCAAAGTGGTTTGCGACACTTTAACAAAGTATAAAACTGTGTGCGAGTTTTGTTCTTGGCCGTTTGCTGGGTTGTCTGAATCGTTGTGAACAACGCAGACACAACAGAGTCTTATTAAGTTTTCGTCTGTGAGGTAAACGAATGTCAATCGAAAACTTCTGTGTAAAGACAAAGCTCACTTACGATGCATTCTTCTCCACAATCATTGTTTGCTGCCATTAACCGCTTTCCTCTAACCTTCTCAACTACTTTTGCAAAGCTAAGTTAGTTCATGAGAAGGTTTTGGCGCCTCGTCTTGCTTGTCTGAGTCAAATCAACTGGCGCAGGTTGCAAGTGCGTGTAAGGTATGGCATACATCCTTGTGACTACAGTCACGTGTTATGGCGGAAGCAGGGACGTAAGCCTAAGAAGAATGTCTGCGAACACCCGTGTAAACTGGTTGCTGCTTACCGTGCCCATATTACTAAGCTAACTGTTTTTACTTTTTGTCACACTAAACAGTAAATAATTGCTTGTTGTTGTTTTACAATGCACAGTGTATATGTGAACATAATCTTCAATACAAAACAAAATAGCCAATGCAATAGTCGAAAAATTCATAATTCTTTTTTTCGTATTACAGTGCATATGCTTACTTAGGCCTTCACACGCTGAAATGATGCAAGAGCTTGCGGAAATGTGATGTCGGTGGTGTTTGGCAGTAAACAATTCAAAACTGTCGGAATTGAGAAACGCACAACGTAATTACAGGTCACCAATTATCACATCATCAAATTGTGTTCACAGAAACGTTTTGAAGCGCTAAAGCGGTTTTGATAAACACGTGGCACTGTACTGTTGTGAAGGTTTAATACCAAAGTGCCTTGCATTCAGAATATAAGTTAATACATAGTAAAGTGTTTGTTCGTCTTGAGGCAAATTCGTGTCACACGAAGATTCAGTGAGAAAAAAATAGAAATTTGCGAAAATAGAAAAGTTGTTGCCATATACGGAGTGGGTTGTGATATTTGCAGCATCACGTATTACCACGTAAAGGGCTGGATGTCAACCAAAGGGTTACACAATCACTCCCACTTTATACATTGGCGTCGATAAACACACGATCTTCATGTGTTATTCTGTGTCCGTCATCATATGACGACACACAAATCATAACGTTCTGTTCCGCACAAAATATTATAAATAATCCTGAGTCGTCTGTTTAACGTTTTTATAATAAATATATTTCGCCTGTGTTTGCAGGCATCATCAGTATCGCAAAAAAACAAACACAAACAACGCAGTTAAAACCAACACTGATACAAGAATATAAAAATATAAATGTGAAATAACTCACAAACTGATAATTAGATGTAACGATTGAGCAAGGTGAAACTAAACTCTCGGGCTTTGGCTATTGTGGAGACGCTCGATAAAGCTATTGTGGTGAATAAAATCAAAGGAAAAAAGGGGAAAACAACGAACTGCAAAGGATAGCGAAAAAATGCCGCTGAAAAACATATTTTTTTTGTTCTGTTCTGCATGACGAAAAACCCAGGCTTTGCATTCTAACATTGGGCAAATTAATTTAACGCAAGACAAACATCTTGAAAAGAGTTGATAAACAGAAGATAAAAGAAGCACATTTCGGTGCTGCTGCACAACCCGTCCCTGCAGTTGTGCTGCTAATTGTCACACACTCTCCTCCGCCAGCTTTTTCCTTTGCCGTATTAATGATCTTGGTCGGTTTAGGTGGGTTTTCCGGTTTGGGTGCAGTTGTGGTTTTCTCTTTTGGATTTCTGCGGTCAGCTGAATAGAAACGAACAACATACTAGGCCAAACCCACCCATGATAACACAAAGACCATAGTTGAGTAGTAGGTTACAATGTGAATAAATTGGCTATTTAAAACTACTCAATTCTGCATATGTCTGTATATGTATAAATCAAAAAGTACGTTTTCGGACCTGTACACGAATGTGTGTTGCAGTAATCTCTGTAAACGGAGATGTCCCGACACCCACCCCTCAGACAGGTACGTTTGCGACTTTTCATCCCTTTTCCACATGAGACTGAACATTCAGACCAAGCATTCCAGTCTCCAAATTCTTTGCAATAAATTGTCTCAGACATTGGGGATAAATATACAAAATCGTTGAAATTGTGTTTCAAAATTAACATAAGGTTACAGAAAAAAAACTGTATATTTGTCATTGGTAAAAGACATAGTAGCCGGTCTGCCTGCAGGTGTTCTGACCAACGTGCACAATAATGTATTGTATATTGATAGCTAATGTTCTAGAGTTGCTTAAAAGCCTGAGTCTCATGTTTACCCACAAAATACGTAGATGGAAAACAATAGCAAGCCAAACGAAAAAAATTGAATGAGTTTCTGTATGACGTAATCAGCGCGGATTCGGTTGCGAAACCTGTAACCTGCATTAAACAACATTCTCTTACTTGCTTTTGTATTTCCGCAGATATTTGGCGAGCAATATTTCTCTTTTTCGTAATTTCGACCCCAACAATCCTGAGGAACGAAGGTGTTACAAAACCTTGTGCGCATTCTTTCACTTCTACCACATGTGGCGCTGCATTGACTCCACGGCGTCCATTGGGACCAACACGGACCTGGAATACACGTAAGTGATAACTTGCGTGAAATTATATAGATTGGCTTTTGTCCAAATCATGCCTATAGTCTGTTTTGCCATCTTTGGCAAATCTAAAAACACGGACGCCGATTCTGATTATTGAATGATAATGTGAACACTTTTGGGAGGTGTATTTGGTTTCGACCTTGCCATGTTGTTGTGTCAACTCATGACATTAACTCACTTGGTGGCAGTAGTGTGTCCCGGGCTGGGTTTGTGCAGAGGTTGTTGACGCAAATGTCTGTGTGGTGGCAACCGCTGCAAGGCCTTCCAGATACATATGGTGAACTGTAACGCAACAATTATGAGGTGCGATGGTATACGCATATGTATCACTATGTGCATCGACGTATAAGGTTTTATAGAAATTTACGTATATGGCACGAATTCACATACAGTAAAAACCTATTTCAATTTCTTTAATTTGCCGTGTCAGTCTCTGGTCTATGCCTATAATGCTTGCTGGTGCACTGTTTTTGTGAGAGACTGACTGGTAAATAACTTTATTAGCACGTCATTTACTGCACCTGAAAAAGCGAGATAAAGCTCGCGAAAGCTCGTGCTATAATAAAGTTATTTACCAGTCAGTCTCTTACAAAAACAGTGCACCAGCAAGCATTATAGGCATAGACCAGAGACTGACACGGCAAATTAAAGAAATTGAAATAGGTTTTTACCTATGATGCTTGCTGGTGCATTATAGGTAAAAACCTATTGGCAGGGTAAAAATGACATCTATACAAGAGGAATCCACTAATGTTTGTTTTTATAACCTTTTGTTTGATTTTCTGGTGAAAACTGCCATATTTTGTATAACTTACGTTCCTCTATTCCCTGCCGGTCCATAGTTACATATCATGATCTTGGCGTTCGTCCACACAGCTTTTCTCACCTTAACTGATGAACACAAAGTCACTCCACATCCAACTCGAAAACTGTCGGCCCAAACCACCTTGGATGAAATTGCGTCACTTAATGATAAAAACGATTACCCACCGGAACAGTTATACGTAACACAAGAATAATACAGAAATGCAGGCATGTTCAACTTTGTACAATCAGGACCCACAGGAATTGTCCTAGAATATTTTTGTAATCTACCTGTGTATAGTGCCCGCACATCTTGTTTGCTGGACAGAAGTCTGTCGCGTATTTGTAATCAACTTTCTCGTTGTCCCACAAAGTGACTGCGTATCGCATGAATCGGTCGTCAACCGATCTCCATGTTGTCATGTAAATATTCTCCCCCACACTAAACCGACTGTGCCTTGCATGCTGGGAATTACAAAGCGATTTATTATTCACAATCAAACAACAAGAATCAAAACTTATAATTATATAAAATCAGAGATTGGAGAGTGTTTTGCGAAGTTGTATGCACGAATATCCTGTAATATTAGACTTAGATCAGCGGTTCCCAACCTTTTTTCCCGTATTTCCCACTTTTAGTTTAAAGGGAATCCTTTTTTTCTACTTATATTGAGATATTTTAAAATTTTAATTTAATTATTTTGCTTTGCTTACATTGCTGTGACTGAACAGACACATCTTTGAATACTCTGTAGCCACGATTTCCAGTTCATTATCCCACGACATTTTCCTCATGTTTGTTGCGGTTGGTTCCACGATCGTCCGCGCCTTGTTGTGTTCTTCAACTAACGTCTTCTTGAACTGTTCTGGAAGTTTTCAAAACACATGAGTGTGTTTAAGCAAAGATTTGTGTCGGTATACGTGGTAAACTTTGTCGTTTGGGGGAAATACAAAGCGTTTCCAAATTATGCTAAATCATACGGGAACTAAGAATACGCTCATGCATCAAGTTATAGCCACTGTTCTTCTTAATTACCCTTAACACAGTTTGTTTCTTCACTTTGGACAATTTACTCGGGTAAAAAATTACACTCATTTATTATTAAGATGTTAAAAATTTTACTGTATTGTGTTAAGTTTTGTCTCTTCATCATAACTGGGCACATTCGGGTATTCTTAACTCCTGGAAAGCAGAATGAAAGTAATCTTTTCATCTTTTAACCACATGACGATCCATATGTATATTAAGATTGCCTCAACGTTTTACCCAGCATGACATATGTCTTCATGGCCCTGTCTGTCGCTAAGGCAGCGGGTTCGATTTGAATAGAAAAATTTCCATCCGTCCAACTAAAAGCAAACAAACACGGACTGCTATTTTTTTTGCTGCCAGGCATACTAATTAATCAGAATTGCTCTTCTGGCAGTTAAGTTTCTGAAGTTATTTATTTGAAACCGACGTTTCGTCTGCCATCCGGCGAGACTTCCTCAGGGTTATGTCAATAATAAAGCAACAATCGCATTAGCACTAAAAACGCAAGAAAAACGTAAGAAAAATGCTGGAAATCCGTGATTTACAACAACTTGTTGTAAGTGTTACGCCCCGATACACCTGGTCACGTAACGATACAAGCGCTGCCAATGTTATCCATTCCCCTTTTTCTTGTGTTTTTCTTACGTTTTTTTGTGTTTCTTAAGTTTTTCTTGCGTAGTGGTGTTTATGGGCTTGCTGCAATATGTTGACATAACCCTGAGGAAGTCTCGCCGGATGGTGGACGAAACGTCGGTTTCGAATAAATAACTTTAGAAACTTAAGTGCCAGAAGAGCAATTCTGATAAACAAATACATGTTTGTTGGTGTTTGTGTTGTTCTGTTTGCCTTTAGGTTGTAAAAATTGTTAATTTTAGCCACGTACTGCTTTGTTGCAAAGATATTTAACGATTGTTAGCTAAGACTTAGTAAGGCTGTCTGTACACACATTCGACCAAGATGTTAAATTATGCATGGTGGAATTATTCATTGAAAGATGCATGCTTGAGTAAAGTTCCAGAAAACAAAATAAACCGAGCTTTTATCACAAGCTTGGCTTCATGCGTGTTGAAAGGCCCACGTTCGAACAATGCCTGCATGGGTCTGACGCTTTTCCGTGCATAGATGATGGAATGATAATTTTTTCGATACTCGCCATTGCTTGCAGTAAGGCAAGTGTTTAGTTTCTACCACAATATTCAATAAAATCGACGACGTTTGGAAAATTAACTCTTTATTTCAAAATTAATTTCATAAATGATTTAAAAAACTTCGAAAATTATGCTACAATATGTAAAATACAAAGCGAACAACAATGCAGTAGAAATTGAAATTGCAAAAATGTATAATATATAATATATGTTGTTCACTTCGTATGCTATAATATATAACATACGAAGTGAACAACAATGCAGTAGAAAATGAAATTGTAAAAATGTATAATATATAAT
This sequence comes from Ascidia mentula, assembly GCF_947561715.1. Classification (NCBI taxonomy): domain Eukaryota; kingdom Metazoa; phylum Chordata; class Ascidiacea; order Phlebobranchia; family Ascidiidae; genus Ascidia; species Ascidia mentula. The sequence goes on along the minus strand of NC_138569.1, from coordinate 21,746,768 downwards.
ATATGTTGTTCACTTCGTATGCTATAATATATAACATACGAAGCGAACAACAATGCAGTAGAAAATGAAATTGTAAAAAAAGTACACTTTTCTGGACTCACCCTGCTTGACTGTCGTAAATACGAACTGTTACTTGTTCAACGGCACTCACAGCGAGGCACGAAGTTGCGTAAAGCACAACAATCCTTAAATCCATGTTTACTTCACGCCTCAAGCAAGTAATGAAGGCATCGGCACAGGGCTGTGAAAGTGCGGTAAATTTCCTGCAATGCAGGAACGAACAATAGAAGCGCGCTCGCTGCGTTCGCGGCGCAAAGACCGCTTATGAAACAATTGTTTGTTGTGCCGAAGATAAAAATAACCGGTCAACAATACTGGTTGAAAACACGGCCTTACAATCTATTCATTTCTGCTACAATTTCTTCACAGAAGCTGCAAATATTTGTAGCTAAACGAGTATTTTGATTTTCGTCTGTTTTTAGTATATTTCAATAATATTAATCTCCTTCCGCTAAACATCGATGTATGTTTAATGGAGCAAGAGCACATCCTGGTCCATTACAAATTTGTTTCTTAATTGGTAAACTTTAAAAACGATTCCACCGCAATACTTTATACTCGTCGAGGATACAATCGCATTGTTTCGTAACAGGGTTTGTTTTTGCGTTTTTAGTTAACTTGGACAAGCGCACGTGTACACAAGCAACTAAAAAGTGTTGTGTTTTCGCGGCTAAAGCTGAATTTACATGCGTAAAAAATTGTAACCGCAACTGAACACCCCTTATATTTTTTCTGGTATATACTTATTTAGGCCTTCACACGTTGAAATGATGCAAGAGATTGCGGAAATGTAATGTTGGTGGTGTTTGGCAATAAACAAGTCAAAATGTCGGAATTGAGAAACGCACAACGTAATTACAGGTCACCAATTATCACATCATCGAATTGTGTTCACAGAAACGTTTTGAAACGCTAAAGTGGTTTTGATAAACACGTGGCACTGTACTGTTGTTAAGGTTTAATACCAAAGTGCCTTGCATTCAGAATAAAAGTAAATACATAGTAAAGTGTTTGTTCGTCTTGAGGCAATTTCGTGTCACACGAAGCTTGCGTTAATTTTGTCAGTGAGAAAAAATAGAAATTTGCGAAAATAGAAAAGTTCTTGCCATATACGGAGTGGGTTGTGATATTTGCAGCGTCACGTATTACCACGTAAAGGGCTGGATGTCAACCAAAAGGGTTACACAATGACTCCCACTTTATACATTGGACGAAAAACACACGATCTTTATGTCTTATTCTGTGTACGTCATTATATGACGACTTGGCACAGAAATCATAACGTTCTGTTCCGGATGACAAAAAAACAGGCTTTAAAGCCTCTGATGAACTCTAACAGTTGGCGAATTCATTTAGCGCAAGACAAACATCGTGGAAAGAGTTGACAGATAAACAATAAAGAAAGCATATTTCGGTGCTGCTGCACAACCCGTCCCTGCAGTTGTGCTGCTAATTGTCACAAATTCTCCTCCGCCATCTTTCTCCTTTGCCGTATTAATGATCTTGGTCGGTTTAAGTGGGTTTTCCGGTTTGGGTGAAGTTGTGGCTTTCTCTTTTGGATTTCCGCGATCAGCTGAAAAGAAACGAACAAATAAGAGTCCAAATCCACCCTTTATAACACTTGGTTTCAAGTTAAACTTCGTTTTTGTCAAATCCGACTTCACTTTCCTAGTGACAATAACGTTATCAGTGTTTGGGGATGCAACCTTGTCCGTGTAGAATGTGGGAAGGTGAAAACTAATTAATTTGTTCAACACTTACGCAAGCATGGGATTGTGTTGCATATGTCGAAATCAGTTTTCGATCCGGAGCAGGTCGGGCCACTATTTCCTCGATTACAAGTTCTGAACCTTTTTCTTATTCCCCCTCCACACGTTTTTGAGCAGGTTGTCCACATTCTCCACTTCGTCCATTCTTAAGTGGAAAATATATAGGATTTGAACTGTTGTTTGTAAGGTTATGTGTACGCGTCTCATTGTAACAGTTTGCATATTGATATTAAAATACCAGACTACACGGCGCATAGATGCAACAATGGTTGTTGTTCATCAGATAAAATAGATAAATAGACATGTTGTTGCATCCGAACGTACAGCGCATGTATCAGGGTCTTACGTGAATTCGTGCATGGCCTTAGCACGCAGGGCTGAGTTTCTTCATTGCTTCCTCGGCAATTTCCCCCAATGCAAATCCTGCGTCTTAATTGACTTCCTGTTCCACACGAGCTTGAGCACTTCGACCATTGCGACCACGATGTAAAAACTCCAAGCGCTGGCGTAATAACAGTAGCTGGGAAATCAAAATGTTATTGCTACGGACGATTTTATTCAAGTAGTGTTTGCACGTTGTGCGGTATGATTATTGTGTTTTTTAGAATCAAATTTCTATAAAAGCTAAAAAAAGACTGTAGCTTGGTAACAGCAAGAATGAATTGGCATTGCATCTTTTCACATAAACTCTTGCATTATCTGGGCAACTGTTCGTGTTGAATGTATTGCTGGAACGGCTATAAGGCAATTTGTTTGGCATAAAATGTCCATGTACGGCTTACTTGTGCAGTCTTGCATGTTACATTTGACTGATGCTGCAGCCGAACCCACACAATCGGGGGCTTTCCCTGTGCTGCAACTTCGACTTCGCGTTTTTCTTCCACCGCCACAACTTTTCGAACAGGAGCTCCAAGCTCGCCAGGGACTCCAAGCTGCAGAAAACCCGAAGATTCTTGTTTATTTCGTTGTTTTTTAAATAAACATTTTACTTACTCGGGACAATACAATCTTGCGTATTGCATGGTGACGTCACTGTAGCTCGTCCCTTGCAATCTGCGTTTGTTCCAGAAATGCAAACACGTTTCCTTGTTCTAATTCCATTCCCACAAGGCTTTGTACATGCGCCCCATAGTTGCCATGGTCTCCAAGCTAAAGAAGGAAAATACATTTACAAATTATAAACTGTATTCACAGATTCAAGCCGAATAATGTACTTACACGGGCAAGATATGGTGTTGCACCTCGACGAAGCTGTGGCTCTCCCATTACAATCTGCGTTGTTACCGGTACTACAGGTGCGACCTCTTGTATGTTTCCCTCCACCACAGGTCACTGTGCATGTTCCCCACGTTTGCCAGTTGCTCCAAACTTGTTCATAAAGGGGAAAAATACAATTCACTGTCAAATTACACAAAGTCTCACTGTGAGGAAACAACCATAATAATTTAACTTATAGCATTTGCCTAACAGAAAAATTTTTCCCAATATAATTTCTTGCTTCTTTTTCCTATCTGCAAATTTAGGCTTTGCTACAGAAAAATATTGGTGCCGTTAATGATCAATAAATGCCAGGTACCATAAACAGGTATGCCTTTTAAAGTTTTACTCGCTTTCTTGAAAACAACTCACCTATACACGCTTGAGTGTTACATGTAGATGAATCCGTAGATGACCCTGAGCAGTCTCGCAAGTTTCCAGTGCTACAAACTCTATTCCTTGTTCTAATTCCTCCAGCACAGGATTGCGAACAAGTTCCCCAGGTCTGCCAAACTCTCCAACCTTACAACAACAAAAGTTAGAAACGATTTAAGTGCTTTTGTGATGGTTAATATATATTGTAGTGTCTTTTTAAATGCAAAATGGTTACACACATTCTTTGGCACGTCCACCATTGCCACTGCAATACAAATGCTCCAAGCGTTGGTGGAATAACAAAAGCTACAAAATTAAAATATTATTCTACGGTAGCAGACGATTGTATGCAATTGGAGTGGGGATTTTGTACGTTGTCGATGAAAGTCGAATAAAAACCAGTTCTGCCATGAGCTGCATTGCTCTCTTCATATCTACGTTTGTTGTTTGGTAACAGCATTAATTAATTGGTGTTACATCCTTTTCATGTAAGATCTTGCTTCAATTTTATTTTGAAAATATCTTATTTGTGAAAAATGTTAATTTCACTTACTCGGGACAATACAATCTTGCCTATTGCATGGTGACGTCACTCTAGCTTGTCCCTTGCAATCTGCGTTTGTTCCGGAACTGCAAACACGTTTCCTTGTTCTAATTCCATTCCCACAAGGCTTTGTACATGCGCCCCATAGTTGCCATGGTCTCCAAGCTAAAGAAGGAAAATACATTTACAAATTATACACTGTATTCACAGATTTAAGCTTCTTAATGTACTTACACGGGCAAGATATGGTGTTGCACCTCGACGAAGCTGTGGATCTCCCTTTACAATCTGCGTTGTTACCGGTGCTACAGGTGCGACCTCTTGTATGTCTCCCTCCACCACAGGTCACTGTGCATGTTCCCCACGTTTGCCAGTTGCTCCAAGCTTGTTTATAAAGGGGAAAAATGTTGTATGCAGCGTTTTTTACATTTCTCTAAATTACACGAAGTCTGTTTGCCATCTCGAATTATCTGCATTTACCAGATGGAAAAAAAACATTTCCAAATATCATTTCTCCAAATGTGGCGAAAAGAAAATATAGGCGCCCGTGATTGTTAGGGTTTGAAAAGATAGACAACTAGCATTTGTGTGACCCACTCATCCTAATCATATGTAAGTAGAAGTCACATTTCGACTCACCTATACACGCTTGTGTGTTACATGTAGATGAATCCGTAGATGACCCTGAGCAGTCTCGCAAGTTTCCAGTGCTACAAACTCTATTCCTTGTTCTAATTCCTCCAGCACAGGATTGCGAACAAGCTCCCCAGGTTTGCCAAACTCTCCAACCTTTAAAAAATGAAAGTTTAAGCACGTTTTTATGAGAAATTGGGTTCTTCTAAAGGTTGTGAAAAATCAACGTTTTACCCGAATGATGTAGTTTAACTTCGTGTAATGTGTGTTACTTCGACAGTACGGCACAGCTACACAGAGCAACAAAATGCATACTTGGTGTTTCCGTACATGACGTTGTACACAATTCCATTTTGGCATTTTTCCCCGGACAGTCTTTTCTGACAAATGTGTTGCAGGATCTCCGGAAAATAGCGAACCCCCTTCCGCACGTTGCACTACATTCGCCACTCTGGGACCACTGAGACCACTGGGGATCTGAAGGAATTTTTTTGGTCATTAAATGCGTCGGCAAGTTAATTTTATCTGTTTAAAAACTAGAGGTTGTAACCACATATACAGACAATACTTGGTAAATGTGGATACACTGACACCCACTTGTTGGTTTTGCTGCGTTTCGAATCGGGTTTGAGCAGAGATTATTCACACAAGTATCTCCCTCCGCACATTTACTACAAGGTGATCCAACTTCGAATGGTTGCCTGTGTGTGAAAGGAATAAGGAAGTTTTATTTTACTAACAGTAACAGTTGCAACGTTGCGTGACTTCTATTATATTCAGGAATCCTAAACCATGTATTTCCTTTGAGTTTATCAACTTCAGGTTTTCCAAACAAACTTGATTAAGATCAAAATCAAAACGTACCGTCCCCTGATGTTGCCTCCAGGTCCGTAGTTACAAACCAGTAACGTAGCGTCAGTGTACACAGCTTTATCAACTTTCACTTGAGAACAAAGACTTGCCCCACAGCCTACTTTGAACGATGTCGCCCATACGACCTGTGCAAAGCCAACTTTAATCATGGCAAATCTGCTTAAAACTAACTCCAGTTCACCTTTGGTCAATGTATGCGAATAGCCAAGATGGACAATGTATGTGTGTTTTGCCTCTGTACCCACCTGTGTGTAATGACCGCATAGCTTGTTCGGGGTGCATGCCATTGTGTTGAAAGTGTAATCTTTCTTTTCCTTCTCCCATGCCCAAATCGAACCATTCGCGTACCACACACCGAACGGAAGGTTCGAAGAAAGAAAAATGTTCTCGCCCACATACGAAAATCGGCTGTGGCGGCGATTCTGGAATGAAATTATAAAATGCGTTGGAAAGTGTTTTCGTGGTGCCCAGAAATAACTTTAATTAAAACTCCAAGTTGTCTGACCACTTTATTTCGCTAATAAATATGTTTGTTGAATAAACAGTAGTGTGACTACTGTAATATGGTTTAATTCTTAACGTGAGGCTCTTGGTATTTACCGGGTTGTGTTTAAACAAGCACTGCTTTGAGTATTCGGTCGCTAACGTTTGCAATTCGTTGTCCCACGACATCTTCCTCATGTTGCTTGCACTGGGTGAGGCGATAGACCTTCCACCGTTGTGCGCCGCCACAAATGTGGACTTAATTGCGTCTGAACAATGTGAAGGATTATTTTTTGTCTCTGACAGGTCCATTGTTGTGTGGTTGCGATTTTCAATAATATTGACTAGTTAGACGTATTGGATTCTTTGGAAAACTTTTGCTTTCTTCTTACAGACCCAATGCTTGTGCACGTGTGTCAACGTTCTTACTTGTTATTCGAAATGCTTTGATGAAGTTTGGTGATGCGACGAGAGCTGCAGGGGCTTCTGGTGCCTCTGTTGGCTTTATTGTTTCAACTGTTAAACTAAGAAATACGATGATTTGTATACGTAAACTCATTTGTTGCTTTAAGATAGTTATTTACGTTTCAATCTACGTTTCTTTTCATTCATACTTTAAAAAGTTTAAGTTCAGTATCGTGGTTTATAACAAATAGAACAAACAACAATGCCCCCAACCTCGCTTCGTCATCTGCTTCCGCTCCATGCATCACATCGTTTCCATACGTCACACAGACCATTGTGAGCAAACAGAGAAGGGCAAAATTGTAAACAATCATAGTTTGTTGTTTCATTTCTAGAACTGTGTGTATAAGTGCAAGTTGGTAATTATTTTCCTTATCGTTTGCATTTAGGTCTCCATGTATGCTGTATTACGTCACGTTCTACTTCATCACATTAGAAAGGTACTCAATTAATAGTTGTTCTCAGAATAATTTTGCAACTGATACGAAAACTATTTGATCAAACTTGGGTTAAATTACAATGCAAAAAGTTACCAATGGTTTACACCCTTGACGTCCAATGCCAATTATCGCTTATTTAACATCGAGTTATCAGCAAACTTATGCTAAACGACGATAACTTTTGCCGATTTTTTGCAAATAAATGTTTTAGTGGTAGAATGGTGCATGCATCACTTCTAACCGTTTAAAGTTTTTCTGAAATACCAAATAATGTAGATATCCTTTCCTCAACCGCATGTCACATGTGACAACCCACTTCCTCCTATGCTACCTCGCAAACCCCAACAATAATCGGAAGCCATGTCACTGTATCATATATGCAGACTTACTAAGGCCATTATGACGTCTTCCACGACGCTTCTCACGATCCGTGAATGACACGTGATTGTGTGTGCTTCCGCTGAATTCACCCGACTTAATGTGAAATTAAAAATCACCCTTTAGAATGACGTAGTTATTTATATTGTAAATCGCATGATGTGTTTCGTCGCGTACAAGCACTTATTCTGCTTTTTCACGTTACACGGAAGCTCTTCTATCCACTTGTCTAATTTAAGATGTTGGGTTGAGTGCCACAGGATTTTTCGTGTTCGGACTAAGCACTATGACAGAAGGATGTTGTAACATTGCTATTATTTGGTGGATCTCAATACATGAACGTGTTATTTTTACCACAAGAAATGTGAGCATAATGCAACATAGTTTTGGAGGTAACTACCGTTGTCGAGCTTGCTGTAGAGTGTTGTAACCTCAATTTGGTGATTCTCCGGAAAAGATGTGATTGTGCATCATGTCTGATTCCTGTGGCACTCCACCCAACACACACACATGTTGATTTTATTTATTAGAGATTTTTATAAATTAAATCTAAATGTAGTAAAGTCTTGATAACATTTGGGATTGACGTTTTTGTAGCAAATGCTTTAAACATTTGCGTGTTAACCAAGATCAAACCTATTGCAGTGAGAAATACGAGTGATCAACCTCTAACCGCACGCTGGCAATGAATTGGCACTCGTTTATATTTTCTGACGTCAACTCGATTTGACCGTGAACAAAACTTGCACAGTCGAGAAGCACCGGCGAAAACACATCAAAAACATGGTATTTGACTGTGAAGAATAACCAACCAATAGCAAAACGCATGTTCGTGTACAAACACATCACTGGTGGGTTTTGCTTTTGTTTCACACCAATTTTTAAAATAGTTGTGAAATCCCCTCGATCTGTTTGTTATTTGTATCAGTAACAAAAGTTTTTCTGTGCAAAAATAGAAAACTTCTTGCCATATACGGAAAGTCTTGGCATGCTACATGGTCACGTATTACGACGTAAAGGCTTGAAATTGAACAAAAAATGTTTCATATTGTCACTTGCACTTGGTTCAACCGCGTTGCAAATCGCATGTTTTTCTTTGTCGTGTTCATCATGTGCCCTGCTGACATAATAACTTAATAATAAATTTACAATTGTTCTGTGCTGCTTTTCACTCATAAAGTCAATCATTTAAGCCACAGACAAACAATAAATACACATTCCTTTATCGTAAGACAATAATCATGAAAATTGCCAAAAGATGTGGAAGAAAGGAACGACTTTTCGGTGCTGTGGCCGAACCCGTTGGTTTAAGCGGGTTTCCTGGTTTGGGGGAAGTTGTGGTTTTCGTTGTTGGGTTTCCGGGCTTAACTGGAAAGAAACAAACTGATATGAAATTACGAGTCCTCTACATTTGCGGTCGTTTAAAGTGAAATGTTTCGATTTTCCGTGAGACTATGACCATTTCCAAGCTTCCACACTTTCAAATTTATGCTTATCTTTTGTGTGGGTAATATATTTGCAATCTGAAACATTCAAACAAAAACCGGCAAAGTGAGGCCAATAATATGATTTAAACTGCAGACACATGGCTACAATTTCGACCAATACGACTATCGTCACACGGGGCGCAACGGATCTATTGATTTGGCCTTTGCTTGATCATGGTGTTGCCACCTTGCTTTCACTGTAAGGGTGCACCTAGTTTGGTGCCCAACGGAAGACTCTTATCAATTAAGCTGCACTGTTGAGACCTTATAGGTTGAAACAGTGACCATCTGTATGCAGCTCACAGAAAAAAAACCTATACTGTCTGGAAGAACTTCAAAAACACCCACTTGATGAAGTTTCTGGGTTTGAGCAGAGGTTATTCACACAAGTATCTCCCACCGCACATTTACTACAAGGTGATCCAACTTCGAATGGTTGCCTGTGTATAAGAGGAAATGTTGACTTTATTTTATCCACTTACGAATACCTAAATGCGAATAATGAATGGTTGAAAAGGTTTATTCTGAAATCAGCCAAGAATGACAAAAACGTTTCGAACTGAAACCCACTTCCAGTACGCAAAGTGTTTCTTTCATGTTTTTCCTTACCACCCTCATTATGAGATATAAACGTACCGTCCCCTGATGTTGCCACCAGGCCCGTAGTTACAAACCAGTAACGTAGCGTCAGTGTACACAGCTTTATCAACCTTCACTTGAGAACAAAAACTTGCCCCACAGCCAACTTTGAACGATTCTGCCCAGACGACCTGTGCAAAACGAACTCCAAACATAACTGCTGCTGTAAGCGAAAGGGAATGTCCTCTTCCAAATACTCGGTTAAAGATTCGTAACTTTTTTTCAAAATGTTGAATTTGTGGCTTAAAATTTGTCAAAATATTATGTCGTTATCCACAACCAGTTATTTGCTTGCGGGAGGCGGTGTTGTAGACAAAGATTTTTACGAATTTACGACAAAAACATGCATGGCTGTGATCATCACTAATATTTTTACTTTATCTTTTTTAGAGTAAAGAGTTGATTCAAGTTTTGGTGTGGATGACTACAAAATCCAAACAACGTAAGCTTACCACTGCACATACCTGTGTGTAATGCCCGCACATCTTGTTCGGGGTACATGACATTGTGTTGAAACTGTAATCGATCTTTTCCGCATCCCAGGCCCAAATGGAACGGTTCGCGTACCGATTATTAAACGGGATCCCAGAGGACAGAAAAATGTTTTCGCCCACGTACGAAAATTGGCTGTGGCGGCGATTCTGCAGTAAGGTAGAGGTATTAGGAGGTTGTTGCTGTATTGGAACAATATGCCAGGCACCAAGGTTCACATTCATCATGGTGCGCGAACCAGTAGAGGCAATCTTTGGAAAAAATTACGATTTTACAATTTGCATTCCAGGTTGTTTGACAGCTTTTTGACACGAACAAACAGATTTTTGGAATAATACACTGCTATTGTGATTTAGCTCGGGCCAGGAACCATTCTGTCGTTGTAATCGTGAAGCTGATTGTGTTTACCGGGTTGTGTTCAAACAAGCACTGCTTTGAGTATTCGGTCGCTAACGTTTGCAATTCGTTGTCCCACGACATCTTCCTCATGTTGCTTGCACTGGGTGAGGTGATGGACCTTGCACCATTGTGCGCCGCCACAAATGTGGACTTAATTTCGCCTGAACAAAATAAGAACAAGCTTTTAACCACACCACATTCTTTAAACCACATTCTTCTGAAAACCACATTCTTTTAATAATTTCTCATTATTAAAAATTGAATTTTTTCTTATACACGTCGTTCAATCAACTTACTAGTGATTGGAAATGTTTTGATGAAGTTTGGTGATGCGACGAGAGCTGCAGGGGCTTCTGGTGCCTCTGTTGGCTTTATTGTTTCAACTGTTAAACTAAGAAATACGATGATTATTATAAACAAAATAATATGAGTCGCGCCCAATATGGTTATTTGGTCTTAATTTATATCTTTTTCTAATTCGTACTTCAAAAAGTTTAAGTTTAGTATCGTGCTTTGAAACAAATCATCAAACCTCGCGTCGTCATCTATTTCCGCTCCATGCGTCACGTCATTTCCATACGTCACACAGACCATTATGAGCAAACAAAGAAAATTGTAAAGATTCATCTTTTGATTTTCCACGGTTGTTATTGGTTAACCAGTTCTACGTATAGGTGTAATTACATAAATATTTGTGTATGACTTGCGTACACCTTCCTATACACATGTATGCAGAATAACATCATCTTGAACGTGTATAGATTCTTATTCTAAAAGTTTAGGAACTTACTTTAAACCCGTTACCGTTTGTATTAAAACCTGAGTTCAATTAAACTGTCACAAGTCACAACTAGTTTGCAAGCTGGGCATCCATCCAGCTCACATTTACACGACAACAAACTTCTGCTGAAAGGTTTTAAATCCAATTCAAGTTTTTCTCCAAACAAATATCTTCTAATTTTTGAATTCGCAAAACTGTTTAAAATTTTGATGAAGCAAATAAGCAATATATCCTCACTGAAATCACCTGCCACATATGACAACCCACACCACATTCAACCCCGGCCAACTGCGACATCGGAAGCGACCTCGCTGCATTGTAAAAGGAAGCTTACTATAACCATTATGACGTCATCCACGACACTTCCCACGATTCGCGAATAAAACGTGATTAGATTAGTTTCCGCCAATTTCACCCTAGTTGGTAAAATCACGCTTCAGAAAAGTGCTTCTTATCCTTTCCTTGTCGGAAACTCTTTGAAATTACCACCGGTTTTGGCTCCCCGTACTGGTATAGAGGTTGTGTAGTGCATTATTTAACAAAACCTCAATATTTACTCCCCCCGTACCCCATAGAACCAAATCTCGCATCCCCATGTGGTTCTAATACCTTTGTTTGAGAACCACTGCTTTAGAATGACGAAGTTATTTACAATGTTACATGTTGCGTCGCATAATAAGTTAACACAAACCACTTTATATTCGGAGACGCTTCTCCTCGTTACACGGAATTTGTACATTGCGATTTACTTTCCGTACTTCCTTAAACATTCTGTGCAGTCAGATATTTTTAATGTCTATTTGTCCACTTGAATTCTGCTTTAAATTTTTTCCAGAGTGTTACCAGAAAATATGTCTGCGTTATTACTATTTTATTTATGGTTAATTACGATTATTAGTACACTCACTACACTAATTAATCCTTGGTTTAATCTAATCTGGTTACATAGTTGACACAGCATTCCTTATTATAAACTAAGACTTTTTTTTGCAGCAATCCTTATTTTTTCCAGTGCTGCAAGTTCTTTTCCGAATCTGTTTGTGTACGCAAGAACCACCCACGTTTTGCCAATTTCCCCACTGGTTCCACACTGAAAAAAATTAAAAACAAACATTTAGGAGCATGATTTTAGAATAATTATTGAGACAAGGTTCGCTTGTCTTATGGTAAAACTGGTATCAGTTCAGAACCTTGATACTAGACTTTGTTATTTTCAAGAAGAAGTAAGTAATGGCGTACTAGCTTGACCACCGTTACCGTGCTTGCCATAGAGAATGGCAAGTGATTGCCGAATACTTGATTTCTCGTTTATCAATGAGCACTTTTGCTTCATTTTGAAATGACAAAGGATTTTTCCAGCCAACACATTCCTTTTCAGCTAATGCGAACAGTTATATCTTAATTTGTTTTGTTACAAAACGCGTTTATATTGGGATTGACATTAAATTTTGCTTTTAAACGTTTGGTAGTAGAGTGAGAAATGCGAACCTGCTGTTCCTTCAGGGCAATCAACTTTGCATGGTTTCGTTTTTTCGGATTTTCCTTTGCAGTCTTTGTTGAGAAATGTGTTGCAAGTTCTTCGATAAAGAGCGACCCCCTTCCCACACTTGACACTGCAGTTGCCAACCTGGACCCACGGCGACCACTTGGGATCTAAAATTGAATTTCACTCGTGGTTTTGCTTGTGGCGTTAATAAATCTGAGCCCTTAACCTTCGTGTTATTTCGATTAGGAACCGCAAGCCAATATAGGCTGGTCCGTCAGAGTTAGACAATAGTGTGCAAAATGATTTTGTTTACATGCGTTCTTGTTTGTTACTAGTATTTCATAGTCACAGCATTATAATATATTCAATTCATTTTGATGTCAGGTTCTTGTTATACGAACGTTTTTAGCTTAAAATAAATACTAGCTAAGATTCACTGAAGTGGAGTCAGTATAATTTTATGTTTCAATGTGTCTGGTTTTGTACTTGCGGCTTCATTAACACCTACTTGTTGGTTTAGCTGCGTTTCGAATCGGGTTTGAGCAAAGATTATTCACACAAGTATCTCCCTCCGCACATTCACTACAAGGTGATCCAACTTTGTAAGGGGGCCTGTGTGTGAGAGGAAATGTTAAGTTTACGTTACAACATTTTTGGACGTCACGCCCTTCAAGTCTGATTTACAAATTGTACAGTTTACGCTTTCAACAACATACTAAAATTTAACCCACAAAATAACTTAAAAAAACTGCAGTTTACTCCAGATAATTAAACTTATATGCTTCGTGATAACAACTACACAAACTCAGAGGAGCACCTAAAGTCAACTTACTGTCCTACAATGTTTCCTCCAGGTCCGTAGTTACAAACCAATAACGTAGCGTCAGTGTACACAGCTTCACCAGCCTTCACTTGAGAACAAAGACTTGCCCCACAACCGACTTTAAACGATTCTGCCCATACGACCTGTGCAATACAAACTTTCATGCTGGAAACTAAATATATTTAAAACCGCTTTGATAAATTGCATTTCAAGTTTGCTTTTGATAAGTAAAAATTACCAGAACCAAGTTGGGTGTAATGCCCGTTCCTGTCACATTTGTGTTAAAATTATGACATGCCTGTGTTTACGGACCGACGTCACTTGCGATAAACGTTTCAATTTCGATGACACCACGGTATAGGGATTGTACTCACCTGTGTGTAATGTCCACACTGCTTGTTTTCAGTACAGTTTATTCCGTCGTAATTGTAATCTTTCTTTTCAGCATCCCAGGCCCAGACAGATGAGTTGGCGTATTGAACATCGAAGGAAATTCCTGTGGAAACCATAATGTTCTCTCCCACATACCAAAACCTACTGCCCTGGGAGCGGTTCTGGTGTACAAACATGAGAAATCTGGTAAGCTTGACGTTGTAACAGTTACGGGTCATGTTACATGTTTCCTGTAACCTTAATATCGCACGTATTTCACTGACTTTGGGACTTAAATTTAACTGGGAAAAGCTAAAAGCAAACACAGCCAGGTTGACATTTTCGATCCACATAGGTCTATGTAGCACAGAATTTTTTGCCAACATAGACGTTATAATTAGGCCTATTATTTTCATTTCAACTTATAACTAAAAATGTCAGTTGTTTGCCTTGTTCACATCTAACCGTTAACATTCGCGCAGATTTCTATGTAACATAGACTTATATGTGGATGGAAATGTCGCCCAGGCTATGTGATAGTACTCCAGCATTTTCCTATTTCATGAAGGCTGTTGTCCTGTGGCACAACCTGGGCATCGTCCCATAGCCTGTAATCATTAAGGATATTTACCGAATTATGTTGGAATAAGCACTGCTTTGAGTAGTCGGTCGCCACCTTCTGCAATTCTTTGTCCCACGACATCTCCCACATGTTGCTTGCACCGGGTGTGACGATAGACCTTGCACTGTTGTGCGCCTCCACCAGCATGGACTTAATTTGCTCTGTGCGATTTGAAGACTTAGCCAAAATATCCGTATTGCTATTGCATGTTTGCCAGTGGTTTCTGAGCTATGCGTCGTGGCCCTCGAGTATTGAAGGGCGTCGCGTTATCATTTAATCCAAACAATTTAAAGTTTTTATTTAAAAAATAGAGTCAAATAGCAAGTTGATTCAGTTTTCTGCGAGTGAAATTTTTTAAACATAGGAAATTGTAGACCCGGCAGATGTATAATTGGTAAATGTGTCTAAAGTGCGGTGAATTCTTTCCATACTTTACAAGCCCGTGTAACATTCTTACTTGTCATTCGAACTGTCTTGACGTCGTTCGTCAATGATGCGATAGATGCTGCGGCATCCGATTTGGCTTCTGGCGATTCTGATGACTCCACTGCAAATCTATCAAAACAAAATCATATTTGTTGAGCACATGTTATCAAAGTCGGTGTAGCTATTTTGCCTCGGTCGTTTTTTTGGCTTTTTTTTGTCAAAACAAGCAACGCAAATATCAATGTTCCCAACCTCGATTTGTCATCCACTTCCTCTTCACGTGCCGCGCTACTCCCATACGTCACACAGGCCATTGTTAGGAAACAGACCAGAGAAAAATTGCAAACATTCATAGTTTTGGAGTTGTTGCTCATTAATCCGCATGCATAAATGGAAGTTCTAATCTATTTTCTGTAATAGTTTTGTATACATTTTATACAGACTGATCACGTCGTTCCGCTTATCAAGTTAACACTGCCACGTACACAGCTACGGGTTTTACCTATAATTGTCACAAGATATTCTACACCAATCGCAAATCCATCATCAATCATTGCAAGATATGAATGAGCACAAAACAAACATTTAAAATATATAAATTCGTGGGTATTCTTTACGCCAATTACATTAATAATCTACTAAAAGTGTTCGACTTTTCTAGAAAGCATTGGAATTTTACTTCTATGCAAATTAACAACAAACTCGGGTCGCCAATGTAACCGTGAACTTCACTTTAAAGTTTAAAGTTCATGAATTTGAAGTTAAACCAGACTTCGTGCTGAAAAGCCAACAATTTCTTCTGACTTTCTGTTCTTATTGAATTATCTCTGTCTTGATATACGTACAAATTTATACCTGCCAACAGAACACAAGGCAGGTAAAGTTAAACTTCTTTTTACATACGTAGATGACGTAGCAAGCATGAGAAAAATACCTGGCAACTATTGGTCAGAGAGCGGAAATGACAGCACCAGTCGGGTGTGTGAAATAGAGTTGGAACCCACATTAAATGCTAAAAAACATACTCTGTTAAGCAGACTTGGTCAAATGCTTCTGAAAATTAAACCTGACACAACTCGGGGGTTCGTCCGGCGCTCGTGACGTAATACTACAAACACGTTTGTAGTAATAACCTAAAGCCTAAATTGCTGAATACACGTAGTACTGATAACCATGTGTCATTGCCGTTAACCATAGACAGGCACAGAATGAGGCAAACCGACGCGATCAAGTGTTTTATAACATAGGATAATGACTGTGATGGAACAAAAACAGGAAAACGACATCAGGTTGCACGTGTGCACTACACAGACTAGTTTGTTCGATTACGGTTTCAGGCAAAAGCAGAAGTCAGTTTGCCTGCAAATTATACAAGCGGTCACATATTAGGGATGTACCAAAAGATTCGCCCAAATCCGAATACTTGAAGACAATATTCCGAATATGTATTAACCACTTGTATTTTCATATTGGTCATAAAAACACTTTGTCCACCACAAATATCGGTTTAAATTTTCGCTGTAGCGACCAAATTCTCCCTAATTAGCTGATGTATGTTCCGTGCATAAATCCTCGTCTGGATTTTAGGTCGGCACATCTCCATGACACGTATGTAACCTTACATCATATACGCGCAAAAGTGACTTAGGATGCCATGAACCTGATGGTCGAGTTTGTGCGAATTTTATGTGGTTTGTCTGGGTTATTTGGTTGGAAAAATTTTTAGTGGAAGGCTTTCTGTTTTGGTTTGTTACAATCGTATCAAGTTTGTAATATGTTGATACTTAAATAGGAAAATTTCCATTTCTAACAGCTTTCCAAAAATGCCTGCTTGTACTTCCTATCTAACTAGGTGGAATAATTTTACATGCTTTTATTGGTTGTTTATTGTTCATATATTAAACATATACCTTGAATAAACATGAACGTGCATAAACACAGAGTATGGGGGCTATAGTAAACACTGTGTGGTGATCGTTACTACGGTTCTTGAATGCAACAATCCTCTGTTCTTCCCGTACTGCATTTCCTTGTACGAATCTGTGTATCTGATGAACAAGCATCCCCTACATCTTGCCATCTTCCCCATCTGGTCCACACTAAATAGGTTGGAACATAATTTTATAGGCTAATTTTTCTATTTCTGGGGTGGAAAATAAGATAAAGCTCAGATGCCACAAAATAACAACACTATAATTTTATAGTATCTAAAAACCATAAATTAATTCGTCGTTCAAGTCTTGAAAAAAGTTTTTAAGCTTCGTTTACAATCTTAACCTCGGACCTACACAGAAACCACTGATCTGCTTCCAGATTTTTTTCCCCTTACCACACCGACAACGCGATCCGAACCCAAGTTGTTCGAATTCCGATCAGGCTGTCTACCTGTTGTATGGGTCAGGTAAAATGTTGCACACTTACCAGCTCTAGGGCACGGCTTGGTATTGCAATCTCTCACAGAATGGGAAACCCCACAACATGCATTCGGATTTCCTGAGGGACATTCCCTACTGCGAAACCTCACTCCTCCACCACACGATCTTGTGCATTCGCTCCATTTGTCCCAACCCAAGTATGGAACTGCAAGGAATAAAAATAAGATATAAAAGTTTTTTAGCCAAACTGGAATTCGAAACCGGGCTGTGCTGCCATAGATAATAAGTTGATATATATTACACGTTTATTTTTGACCACGCCGATATTGGAACCGATCAAATATCCTAGCCAGGAATTCCAATCAGGTTTTCTGCATGATATATTGGTCGGCCGTGCAACCATGGGAGCAATAGCTGGCGCTGTTACAATCTCCTGCCCTGAAAGGCTCTGATGTCATCTAGTGACTAACAATTAGCGATCAAGCATTCGACAGGTGGCGTTAGAGTTGCAGTATTACTTCTATTTCTGGATGGGCATCGTTGAGCGTTGCAGACAGACAGCATGGTTGAAACTCCGTCGCATTGTCTGTTGTCTCCCGTATCACAGTCACGTGACTTCTGTCTCCTTCCGCCTCCGCACGTTTTGCTGCATGTAGACCAACTCCCCCATTCCAACCATGCTGAAATGTAATTTCGAACGTTTAGTAATTTGCCAGTCTGGAAGCTATCCCGGTGCCGCAGTCATCAGCTGCACTGATGAGAGGTCGAAAGTACACCTGTCTGCAGCTTTCATTTGCGTTATTGTTTTTCAAGAACACGAGGTTTTCTGGCCTCGCAGCCATCCCATTGCAGCCACTTTTCCCGACAAGTTCGAGAGAAATTTAAAAAATCAAGCTCCCGCTGAGGTTTGAACCCACGCCCTGGGCTAACCAGTACTTTCCCAATGCCATTATTATAATACTTACCTGGGCGATATAACAGGTACATTTAAATGCCTGGGTTTTAAATAGAAATCCACTTACTTCCTGGGGGTTGTGTAGGTGCAGGTGTTGTGTGAACGGGACAAACAGGTATTGGGGCACAGAACAATGATAACTGTGAGGAAGACCCGCTGCAATCGGATGACACAAACGTGTCGCACATTCGATTTCTTCTCCTTGTACTAAATCCGCAGGTCGCGCTACAGGGGCTCCATTCTCCCCACGGTCCCCAGTTACCAGCTTAACATACATGCAGTTATAGTTACTGTTTTTTCTCTCCGAAAGTTAATGTGAACTTTTGCGCAACTGTAATTGTTTCTCTGTCTCCGAATACCATGCCAAGGTAATTTCATTATTCATTTACGTAATGATATGACATCAAAACTTGTAGACGTTCCGACTACATTGAAACCTAAGGGGACCACCGTGCTGCATCATGTCACTAGTGCAACTTTTAACGAGTAAACTACGTTAAAGTTCAGACGTACAGGGTGGGGGGTCGACGTCGCGCACTGCATTGGTGCAAAGTCTTCTTTCACACGAATCTGTGTCGTGACATCCGCTGCATGGTTTGCCTTCCAAGTAAGGAGCCCTGCGTGATTAATTAACCAATAGCAATACAGGAAGGAAAATATGTTTACGCGACAGTCGTTCGGTTACTAACGTCTGTGTGCATCAATAAGTAGTCCCGCCGTAATGGAGCAAATAAGATAACCAATTTTAGCAAAATTTTATCCAATAATCGATAAGAATTTTTGAAGTTGCCGATTATCAATTGATGATGACTCACTTATTTTGCCAGTTTCCGCTTGGGGCGTAGTTGCAAATAACCACAATTCCGTTATGAATTACTTCCTGGAAGGAGTTTACTGTGGAACATTGTGTGATTCCACAACCAATCTTAAAAGTCTCCGCTCGCACAATCTGAATAAGGCACAAATTACAGATTTTCTCTGAAATATTCAGTTTTGAATAATGCAATTGAGGTTTCAATATTTTCCATAATTTTACTGGAGATTAAGATTTTCAGTCTAGTATATTGCATGAACCACATAAATAAATGATCCATAGTGCGTTCTGCTGGTCAATTCACGATTTCGAAATTTGTTGCATCGTTAACCACACAAAAATCTATTTCATGTTCTTTCCGGAAGCCAACTATCCGATTGCTACCTTTTTCAAAAGAAAAGTTGACAAATTTTGTTTTACCTGTGCGTACTTCGAGCAATCTCCAGTGTCGTCGGAACACTGTTGAGTGCTGACGTTGTAATGTTGTTTCCCTCTCACAAAGGATTGAACCACAGATGAGATGTAATGGTTGTTAAACAGAGTGTTTTGAGATAGGAATAATATCTCCCCAACAGACCGGAACCGACTGTGTGTTGTGTTCTATGAAACAAGTATATTGCAGTACAAGTATATATTTTTAGCGAAAACTTGGTTTGCAACTAGGACGACCCGAAAGTAGCGGGGAATGAACTATTCAAGCTTGGTGATTTAGTCACTTTGCGAAAACGCTCATAAAAAAGCTACACCTACCGGATTGTTTTCGAACAAGCATTTTCTTGTGTGTTGGAGAGCGATATTGGCAAGTTCACTGTCCCACGTGATCTTACGCATGTTGGACGCGTCAGGAATGGGTTGTCGTCTCACAGCGTTGTGTTGATCAACGAACGCGGCTATTTGTTCCACTGCAAATATGTACAATATTCTTCCTCCATGCATTTTATTTAACCGGTGACTTACCGCTAAGGTCAATTGCGTCCAATATAGTTCCATGAGTTAAACCGTTCGTTGTCGCTTCTGTACATTCAACTGAGATCAAAATGCTGCACAAGTAGACACATCTTTTAAATTTGCGTAAATACCAATATTTCATTAAAACACAGTCATATAAGTAGTAAATATAACACAGATGAGTGTTTTCCAAATGCTGTAATGCAGACAATACAGAAGTCGATATGCACCGGTTAAAATTTTGTGTTAAACAAAGCTTACCTGAGTAACACCAGAGAAAAAACAAGGACTTTCTGTGTAGTGCCCATACTGTCGAAACTCACACACAACGTTTGCAGAAAATCTGCACCGCATTTTTATAAATAGTGCTCTTTGTGCACATTGACTAATTTGTCTGATAACTCCAGACATGTCTAATTGCCTGTTTTCCGATCACGAACGGACAGTCGGTCTCGCGTCGTATTGTTGCGCAATTGTTCATCGCGGTTGCATCTGTGTGCTAAAATTCTTAACGTTATGGTCGACGTTTAAGATAATTGGATTAATTGCAGTACAACCTCCACTACCCTTTAAAATTTTCATTTGTTTCAAAGCGAATCCAATTAACCTTGTTTGGTTCCCAGAATTGATTTATCGGTTATGGAGTTGTTTTTGCCGAGGGAAATTTACCCACATTTATAAAACTAATGATGAATTTCGTGTTTAAACTTTATGCAAAACACAAGGTGTTTGTCACATAACAAGGTATTAGTATTAGTTTGTACTGTGGATTATCTATCTCACCTGCTCATGTATGCAATAAACATTATCGCTTATTCGAACAGCGTTTTAAAACGAAGTTTATAGTTTTTGTGTAGTTAATGGGCGGAAAAATTGTACAATCGAAGTAGTTGGTTCTGTTACATTTGAAATATTCATTGATTTTGGGAATAACATTATTACAGTGTTTGTTATTTCCCATACACATTCATATCAACTCATAAACACTCACTCGAGAGAGCGAAACTCTTGCGAAGTCTGTTTCGCATCAACAAGATCTTGTCGTAGATAAGAGCGGACGCACAAGGGGCGAAAAGGGAAAAAGCAGCTGCAACCAGGACGATCTCCCGGGGTTTGTGACGTCACAGACAGATGACCTCACTGTGATTGCCATTCACTGTAGCGCGATTGAAAGTCAGTCTTGTTGCTTCAATTACACGCGCAACTGTGTGGATTACATCGAATATTTATGTTCTGGGTGCTTTTTAAATTAGGGACAACGAACGATGCTTAAACCTAAACCAAATCTGTATGAATTACTGGTTTATTATCTTGTTTAGAGTAAGCGTAAGAAGATGCAAATAAAAGGAATCACTGTATTGGATTTAAAAGGTGACAAATTACAATGTTAGTGTGACAAGCAGGTATTCTCAAGACTTTTCGTTGTAGATGGATGTAGAATTACAAGCGTGAAGTGTTTCAAATGTTTTTTTATTCAGCGCCGTGCTGTTGGTGAGATAGTTGTACATAGATCCGGGCATTGGTTCTGCTTGTGTGGCTGTGATTTGAAAAGTTAATTTGATGGTGACTTGCAATGAGAGATAGAGAAGACAGGAGTCCTGTTTTCACTTCTGATATCATGGAACAAGAAGATAACGGTGACGACGGTTCGCGCGGCAGGTCGGTTAAAAATTTACTTTTGGAATATTGCAAAGAAATACGTGTGATCACACTCAACAACCGCAGAAACAGTTCATATCCATGAGCTGCAGAGTTATTGATGTCGACCCATCAAGTCTCATCATGAGTAGTTTTATCTTGTTTACTCCAAGTTTATTCAAAATATTGACCAATTATTATTTCTTTCACAAAATGTTGTACTTCTTTGGTGGGCGGCTTGATTTTGTCTAACCCTCGCCATTGTAGCAACTTTTTAATAACTTTAAGTATTCATTACATTATTACAGTTTTGTAAGACACAAGGACCTACCACGTTAACTCACACAATTTGATTAATAATTTTTCTTCTATTGTTATTTGGTTGCCGCAGGTCACGTGGCAGACGAAGGACGGCAAAGGAAATTGCACAAATGTTTGAACAACTCAAACAGAGACATATAGCAAGGAAAAGGGAATGGCAAAATGAGAAAGAGGAATTGCTCAAGCAAGCTGCCTTGGTACATTTATACAATAACATTTTCTTTGTCAACTTATGATTCAACTTGTTTGCAAAACAAAAAAAGTTTGGTTTACTTTACAGCGAAGTGTTAAAATTAGTACGAAACATCCTTACAATAAAAAGCAACATTTCCTTGTGGTGAGTCTAGAAATACATTGACAAATAATGACGTGATGTGATGTGAAGGCTGATGAGAGCAAGAGGATTTTGGTGGATCTTAAGAAGATCCTGGAGGAGCTACGGGTTGAGTTAAGGAGTGAAGAGAAGAAGAGAATTGACGCTCAGTCGGACCACGCGAGGATGAGAGAGATCTGGAATGCCGAAAAGGACGAACTCCTTAGAATTATTAGAAGTGTAAGAAAAATGAAACAAATATTTTCCAGTAATGTGATGTAATGTACACTGCAACTTCTAAGTATACTAGACATATGGTATTTAACCAAAATGGAGTCAATAATAGAAATTAGGTGAGTTGCAGACAGATGGCCACTGTGTCAACCTATCAGGTGTCTGTGCAGCTTGGTGTCTCTTGTATACGATCTTGCTCGTAAAACGGTGAGGCAAACACTTGACTAAGCTGTACTGATGAGACCCTGATAGGTTAATTCTGCAGCTCACATAATATTAATATGGTAGTTGATTAATTTTAAAATATTTTTTGATCATATTTATGAGCAAAATATGGAGTTGCTTACCTAGGAACTGAGCCGCATACGTATATATGCACCATGTGACATACGTTGGGCTTCGTGCCATCATATAAATAAGCACATGAGTTTAATCAGCGATGCAGGATTTAAATCCAGACCCACAACAAGTCCTCTACTCACCGTACGGAAACCACGTGGGAATTACATCAGTATGTCATGTGGGAGTAAATGACGTCAGTGGTGTGATGCTTGCGTAAGGTTTATATTTCTAGTGTTCGGGTTGGGGCATAGCAAGAAAGTTATTTCATCTGTTTAGAGTCGTGGTAGGGCGTCATTCTGTTTTATGAATGCCTTTTTTAGAAATGGTTAAGCAACATTTCCCACAAAACAATAAACACTGAAAGGCTTTTGATTCCAAGTTATAGATACTTTATTGTTACTGGTAAATTTTAAACACAGCTTTTTGCGAACTTTGCATAAAAAATTTTTGTCATGTTTTGCTGTAATTCAATGAAGGTTCAGATGCCATAAATTTAGCTCCTCATTTCGGCAGCAAATTGTTCTAAACCTTCTGTATTTGTGTTTGCAGCTCGAAACTCACAGCAGTCACAGCCAGAACCAACACCTCACTTCTAATCAAGCAATCGACTCCTTAAAACAACAAATTGCCGCTCAAGAACGCCACCTATCGGAGATGGAGTTGTCGAACGCCGAACTCCGTATTAAGATGCGCGAACAACAGAGATTCTTCAACGACGAGAAGACAAAGCTCATGGACAGCCACGAAGGGGAGAGGAGAAATTGGGACAAAGCTAAGCAAGTTATGCTGGAAAAAATTGAATCGGTGAGATTGAATGAGATTGAAACGGGTGTTGGGTTATGCGCTTTATAAACTGTGATATCCAAAAGCTTAACAATACTTCCGACTACAGCATAGATTCAATATGAAGCATTTAACAAGTTTTAATTTTCCGCAGCTTCAAGAAGAAAGTCGCCAGCTCCAGTCCGGGGCATTCCCATTGCACGGAAGTCACGTGGTGTCGGATGACGTTTATTTGACGTCACCGATCACGGATGAGCGCTCTTCTGCAAACGAAGACAAAGGATTAATGCATTCGGTAAGTTTGTTGAAACGCAGGTTGCATTATTATGCAACTGTTTGCGGAGGTATTTTGGTATTTAGCGAAATCTACACCGCGGGCGTGAATCCTTCTAGCTTCTTTCTAGCTTCTAGCTTA
The DNA here is from genome assembly GCF_947561715.1 of Ascidia mentula. Classification (NCBI taxonomy): domain Eukaryota; kingdom Metazoa; phylum Chordata; class Ascidiacea; order Phlebobranchia; family Ascidiidae; genus Ascidia; species Ascidia mentula. Next base: position 21,722,826 of record NC_138569.1, on the reverse strand, counting down.
GTTAACAAGCTTAAACATTTGTCGATGCACCAAACACAGATTAATTTCCTCCTAGTGACAGTTTTTGGGCAGTGAGACAAACCTTCTTTTCCTCGTTAGTAACCAGCTGCAGATAACCGAACAACAATTGTGACGTCATAAACAGGTCGCAGAAGATCACTCAGCTGTACAAGCGTAAAGTGGTCGCCAATAAATCTCTGCTGAGTGATTGATTTGTGCAGCATGGGCCGCTCCCCCCTATTAATACGTGCGAAAGTATTTTGCAATCCTTGCTTTAATAATTGTTTTTTATTTACCGCAGTTTTAGAAAATTATAGCACAGCCGCTATCCACTGTAACGTTAACACGTTGTTATCTAGCCAGGTGAAGGTGCAGTGTGTGTTCAATCTTGCGATAATTCGAGGAAAAATTCACGGGAGGAAACGAAATACAATCACTTTCAGAAGACTGTGGATGAGGTATATGGAATCCACTCTGTTGTTATCCACTGGTTGCGGTGCGGTGTTGGTTTTACTAAATCCACTTAAGTTTGGGGCCCACAATGTTTGTATTGCTTAAAGTTTGCGGACCTATGAATAAAATTGTCTCAAACAGTTGCTGGGACAATAATGCACATAGTATGTCAGTTTTGGCATCGTTGAACTATCAAGGTTTTGTAATAAAGGATGTTAGTATCTGCCGGCAACTTGCTGCATTTACATAGCTAACGCAAGCGGTACATTCAGACGTCGCGTTCGCTTGTCTCGTTGATGCAATCCCACGCCAAAACAAAGCCCACTTTCCCGTCATGCTTCTCTAAGCACTGCACTTTTTCGCTGCTATCGATACGGCGTGGGTGAAAAACAACAGGATCATCGCAGACCTTAGTGGTGCTGTGAAGTCGAAACGCTCATTGAAAATCCATGGAGTAAATTACAACACAACACTGCGCAACCAATTCAGTCGCTCTCTTTCTTTGCATTTCAAAATATACCTCTCGTATGGCATATTTCGCATTCTATGGAGGGTTCACATGTTTCAAAACCTTCCTCATCGGTCATTTTTCTCGAATTCCATACAGTTCGCTTGTACGACTTTTATTTTATCTCTCTCAATGCCTGAAATAATATACTGCTATTTTTGTTGCCAGGCATACTAATTAATCAGAATTGCTCTTCTGGCACTTAGTTTCTGAAGTGATTATTGGAAACCAACGTTTCGTCTGCCATCCGGCGAGACTTCTTCAGGGTTATGTCAACAGTAAAGCATCACGCACATTGTGACGAAACGTTGGTTTCCAATAAACACTTTAGAAACTAAGTGCCAGAAGAGCAAGCCTGAAATAATGTTTAATTTCATTCGATAGTAGTATGGAATAGGATTGTTTAATCAAAAGCAGAACTTGGTATTTTAACACCGTTTGAAAGGGTTAATCGTGTAGAATGCTCTGCTCTAAAAATTTTTGGCAGCGAATCTTGTTTTTGCAACTTATGTCATAATACGTATATCATATTCACAACTGAATATGAATATGTTCTTTTTTCATAATTTTGGTGGCCGAGTAACCCGCGTTCAAAGTTTTGTTAACTGGCGTTTTTTTTTGTCAACTAACATCCCTCTGGTTTCAGGACTGCCGGCTAATATTTCCATGCGTCTGTAAGTTATGTTATCAGAGCAAACTATGTATGCGACGGTTCCACAATGTCATGAATTGCGGTCGTACAACTTGTTGGGGAAAGAAATAAGCGAAATTCATTTCCTGTGTTTTGAGAAAACCGACACTTTTTAGCTAGAAAGCTGACGTAACAACATTTGGAAATATAATTGTTTTCAATAATTCGATCCCTGCATATTTTTCCGTCAGAAATAATTTTGTTCAACTTTAAGGCGCTGAAGCAAATTGAGAAAATCAGCCAGGATCTGAACACGATTGAAGTTGAAGGCGAAAACAAATCTGGGAGCGCAAATCGTTCAACTCCACTCAATTCAAACGTCACAAAGTCCATTGTGTCGTCACGCTCACCAAGACCTTCAAGCAAAGATCGGTTCCAGGCATCCCCAAAGATCACCAATCAAACTCCTTCTCCGTTCGAAAACAAGGGAAAAGCTTACAACGAGAGAAAGATATCTGTTACGTCACAGGAGGATGGTGATGTTGCCGGATGCAGTAGACAGTCTGAGTTGGTTAGCGCGAAAAGTGTTGCTTCATCAGATGCGGGAGAATGGATGCGCGGAAGGTCGAACTCCTGCAAGGTCAAGGCCTCATCTAAGTTGCCGACACGCCGCTCATCCTATCAGACTACTCACGTGACCAGTGGCGTGGACAGTCCGTTAATCGCGTCACCTCCGACCAGTTGTAGTGTTCCGGGTTTCACTGAGAGCGGAACCGATTCTGGACCTCCGGAAACATCAGCTGGTTCCCCACAACAGAGAGGAACATCTAAGGCTCAACGCACAAAGTCGGAGGTCCCCATGAGAAACGAGGTTAAAAGAAGGCAACTGCACAACTCCCCGACCGACTTTGTAAAGGTTGAGAAACGTTATTCGACCCCGAAGGACTACAAGCCTGGTTCGCTTGAAAAATCAAGCGTTAAAAAGCTTCCGAACCTCCACCAGAAGCTGTTGTTTCACAACGCTGAAAGGTCGGGCCACGAAGTGCACGAATCCCCACAACCTTTAGCAGTTAAACATAGCAAAGTGAAGGAGGAAATAGAACAGCAAACTTCTGTTGATCACTCACCCTCCTTTGATCCCACCAAAGGCATCATGAGAAGCAAATATCCGTCGTCACCTCGCATGCAGCATCGAACTACCTCCTCGCCAAAAATATCCACCGGCGAAATGCTCGGTGTTCCAAAAAATCTTCCTGAAAATCATATAGTAAGATCCGGGGGTCAGGACAATCAAAACAACTTTGTGGAGGCCCCTGGCAATGACAAGAAGGGATTTCCTTTCGTTAACGTAGAGGAAGCCCCGCCTCCTCCGGTCCGACCTAAACCAAGCATCACAATCGAAAAAGATGCGAGCGGGAACGTCCTCCGTGTAATCACAGATCCTCGCTTCCAGAGGCAGGGATCACCCCATGCACCCGGTGATGTGGAAGCCGATTTCAATCCTCCCGTATCCATGACGACGCGTAGAAGAAGATCAAGCGGAAATTTAAAAGAAGCAACTGGTTTTCACTCTCCTCTTGGTCGCAACGTGGAAGCTTTAGACGGACAGGAGTCAGGTATTTTACCGCGTCAGGAAAAAACACAAAAAGAGAAAAGTGGGAAAAATTGGATCAGGAAGAAGTTGTCGTTCCTGGACACCCCTAAGGATTCGGAAGAAAAAGGAAAAAGCCCCGACCACAAAAATGGATCAAAGTCTAGAGGAGGAAGAACAAGATCTTCTTCCTTGAGAAGAGCGGATAAAGATCGAAATGGAAGCTCATCGGACAGTAGTGATGTGGACCAAGGTGATAAAAACCGAACAAGGATCAAAAGAAAAGGAAAGAAAGGTTCGCCAAACGCTGATGAAAAAGAAACAACAAAAGGACCGAAGTCACGAATGAAAAGATACACGCGAAGTAAGACTGATAACTCGCTTGAAATGAAAAACTTGTTTTCACGATTCCGTCAGTCCCAGTTCAGCCAGAAGAAGCCGTCGATTGTGAAGCAGTTCGAACGAAAATTGTTAGAGAACGAGATCAAAGCTCTGGAGGATAAGAATGCAGAGGAGACAGCGAGCACAATATCTGAGGGAAAAAGCTCGAGAGGAAGTAGGAAGGTTCGAGAAGGTGATGAGGAAGGTTACAGTGGCGAAGATGAACTTGATGGGGAGATTAACTCCTCCTTGAATGAGAAAAAGCAAGATGGTGGAACTGTAACCACCACAGCGTCGTTAACTTTGTCCAAAGTTTCACCGGTCAATTCATCACAGAGTGATCCAAGAAGAAAGTCGTTGCCCGGTGTTCTTCCGAAGCCTCGTTTACACACGAGTATGGTTGACCTGAGGTGGGCGGGTGATGCGGCAATACGGGAAGCAGTCGAGTCGCCTGGAGACAAACCCACACTTCAACCAAATTCAACAACACCAACCAGCGACGAAAATCGGTCAGTGACAAACTTAGTTGGAAAGTTTGACACAAAGAAATCGCGCAATGGGGGAAGTTTTATCCGCGGGGCTCCTGGAAGATTTTCCCTGAAACAGGAAGAGCTTCGTCAATACAGAAGGAACGCAGAAGGAATTAATGAAAGTTCCAATAAATCTGTCGATTTCCGAAAGCCGAAGCGACTTTCGTGGGTGACTGACATCCAGGATGGGGATCATTCCACACCATCCTGGAGGGATAAGATTATCGCCAATGAGGAAGAACCGAAAAAATCGTGTGCGGGAAATCCTCCAGGGAGGCGAAAGATGAGCGAAGATATGCTGAAAAAGAAGCTCAACTTGGAGAAGATCCTAACTGATGGTCCGAGGACACCCAGGAACAGGAGATACAAACGATCGGAAACACAACCGATTGAGGCAACACGAAGAAGTGATGAGAGTGAAGAGGACCGGGATATTGATGCAGATCTGGTTCGGGACGGGATCGGTGGATTTTGGAATCAAAATTCTTCATCTACACCCGGAATAAATCGTTCAACAAGCTTGCAGGAATTTGCAGAGGTAAAATAAAGCCATAATCCTCAAATTGGTTATTGGCATAAATAATTTCGACATGAACAAATAACCTTAAATCGAGTGGAATCTGACTTAACCCAAACGAATAGTTTGACGAAAAAAGTTCAAAAATTTAGCTCAACAATTCAAGAAAGAAGTTGAATAGTTGAGCTCAATTAACTGCCAAGCGACTTAAACTTTATTCTACGCAAACTTTGTTGAAATCTTTTTTGGAAAACCCACACAATAAGTAAAAGTGTAATAAACATGTTTCAGGAAACACAGCACGAATCAACCCCTCCTTCGTTGCAGTCACGTTTCAAGCGTCCCAGCATTAACAACAGACGTCCCACAAGATGGCAGAGAAAAAAGGACCACTGACGTCACTTGTGTTCGTCGGTGCATGACGAGCAGTTCGAACGTAAACAACTTTTCAGTGATTTGATTCCTTTCGTCGGTTTTCCAACTGGCCGAGCGTTAAGATCGCGCTTTTATCGATGCGCGGGAAAGGAGATATCTCCTTTGCTCACCAGGTCATAACGGTTGTGGAAATAAAACAAGCTTCCTGCTAACCTCGCCCTTTGCTTCAAATATTTTTGCCATTTCTTGCTTTCGCGAAAACACAAGTATTTGATCATAGTTTTGGATGTCGCTGAAAACATGAAAAACTGCTTTGGTGGTGCGAGCATATCTGCAAGCTGTTTACCAGAACACCCACGCATACTTAAAACAACATTGCTGCACAAACAACGCCCTTCTTTTACGTGAAATCGTAAGAATGCAAGCGTTGTCATGTGTCTCAAATTAGTGCAGCACTTCTGTTGGTATCAACATATTGAAATAAAATACAGTGGAAATCGGCCAACTCTTCACATTGGCCACAAATACAAGCAGCAGATTAGTTTCACTGACTTCTTGATCCTGTGTATCCTGTGCAGGTTGTTTTTCAGATGCCAGACCTTCTATTGTAACATTGCAGATGGTTTATTCATCGCCCTTCTATTAGTTATTGTCTTCTACACTTAGTGACTGTTTGCACACAAACCAGTTTTTACATGGGCTGAATCGATAAACAACGACTTTCACCGATCTTTCCATCAGTAATTTGATTACCAACTAAACCGAAACTTTTTTACATGAACAGTGAGGTCGACTAAGGCTTGTAAAATTTTGTTGCACATTTAGCATTATAACTGGAAATATATCGCTATGGGTTATCAAAGACGTCCATCTGATATTATATACGAAGACACACAAGAAACGTGTGGAAAATTCAGAACCTGAAAGTCCCCTTCTTTAAAATATCTTTTCATACAAGCTAAACAAGATTTTTGTGTTAGACTCTCCTCGCCATTACTATTTTTCAATTCAATGCCAACAATTGTAATCACCGCAGCCAATTTTAATACAGCAAGCGTATATCAAAAGTACGCGCAGCGGTATGTATAGTAAAACACCGGACAGAAACCAAAACAAAAAGGGAAAGAAAAACAACGATCATATATTTAGAATAAGTAGATGAACAAATAACGTTTGCTCCAAGCATGTTGTTTCTTATAATACTCACTAGGTTCTCGAATTTAAGATAAAATGGAAATAGTACCGGATTTTTAGATGCCAAAACATGAAGTCACAACTTGCACAAAAATTATAAATATGAAAAACGCCAAACATGATTTACGAAACAAATCTTGCGGATGTCGGTACTACGACATGTGCTGCGCAGTGAAGGGAAGAAAAAGTGTACGCTTAAGGTCACCGGAGGCATTCTTTATCGCACGCCTGTCGAGTTGAAACAAAACGTGACCAATTCGAACGTACAAGCATAGAGTGGAAAAGTCACTCTTCCCTCTACGACCAGCCAACCGAAACTCTTGTTCCGAAAGTCGTGACTATGAGTTTTTAAATTTACTCCTCGCTTAGTTTTCAACCGTGGCAGGTTTTTAGCTGTGCCCCCTCTTCATCTTGTTATATTTACTTGCCACGTGGCGATTCGATACATACAACAAGGTCAAACAAAAGTCACACGTGTCTATTCAAACACTTCTTCCAGGGCTGTTGACGTGGACGATATTGGACTCCTTGAATGGTTTCCACCGTTGTAATTGTTTCTACTAAACGCCACAGATATGTTGTCCTCATCTGGTGGTTCCCCGCAGCAAAATGGACAGAGTCTCATCCTCCACGACTGATAAGCGAAAATAACGCATATTTGATTGATGAGAAGGTTGAAGTCAAGAATGACGAAAGATATGTAGAGATCCCCAGATACCATGGCTCCCACGACCGTCAGCAGATCTGTAATGGCGCTTATACTCGAGGCCAAAAATATCCGTTTTATTCTCGAGAAGATGCTCTCAGTGTTGTGTCGCTGAATGGCAGCTTCAACTACGTTGATTGCGCCCGCTTGGCATACGAGTGGCTGTATGAAAAGAATAAAGAACATAGCTTGGAACAGCAATGCAAGAAGGCCAAGGACGAGCCAAGGAATGAAATCGTGCATTGTTCCCGTTTGCACCGGGTTGCAAGGCGCCCATGTGTAGTTGGATGTTGCGTTTGCTGTCAGGTTTCGTTCGTATTTCTCATTTATCATGAACAAGCTCAATGATCCACCCTCGCTTAGCAGGAAAATGAGAAGAACAAACCAGCTGATACAAGCTGTGCAGCCCCAACTATTGTGGCGCAGTATAGGATTTAGGTACAGAACACGTTGCTTGAGCCACAGGAAAATGTACTGAACTGTGAGTGGAACTAAGTAGAAAACAATGTGGGTTCGGATGAGGATGTCGCAGTTTATCCAGGAAGTGGATTCGTTGTTGGCCAAGAAAAGGATCGCATGTTCAATCCCATATCTGAGAAGAACTAACCACGAGGCGCACAGACAAAGTCGTTGTAATGCCACAGCGTGGTTGGTTGTCACCGGAACATCCTGGGGATGTCTTCTGCTGTTGCCGTTTCGCACAAAGTGCAGGGAATTTTGCTCTCGGTCCTGATGATCCTCTCTTGGTTGTCGTCCGTTGGGAGTGGGACGGCGTGGGTTTCCGTTTTGTTCTTCCGTTCGTGGGTCTCGTTGTTGACCATTTTCCCTTCTGTGCATTTGTCGATCCTTTCCCTGCCTGTTCTGTTGTTGTATATGTTGTGGGTGTTGATGTTCACCATCTTTTTTGTTCGGTCTGTCGTATTTCTGTTCTGATTCTTTTTCTTGTTTGTCTTCCTCAGTGTGATGTGTGTTCCGACGACTGCGTTGATTTTGTACAACATCATGTCTCATTTGTTGGCCATTGCGCAATGGCGGTCGGTTTTTGTGTTCATTCTTGTTTACTCCATTGCGAAACACCGTCTCTGGCATTTCTGTGCGTCTGGGTTTTTCCACTTCCACGGCAGGAATTCGTGGTTTGCACTGAAACCAGGTCAGTGCTATGACGATATACACGCTTAGTATCGTGCAGACGCCAACACATGCCTCCAAAATAATTAGCTTAGTATCCATTTCTCGTTCACGAAAGTAAAATGTTTTAAGCTAAAAGCTAGGACCTGGAAGCATAGCAAGGTTAAGCGTTGTGGTTAATTTCTGTCTTTGAAATATATTGGCCTGTTGCAGCTGCAGACAGCGTGAAAACTCACTTGTTGTTTTAAGCTTGCCTGCTGGCCTGTACGCTCTACATTTTAACACAGCAATACTAAATCACTCGTTCAGCAAAAACGATGCCATTTCTATGTTTGTTTTCTGTTTAAAATGCTGAAGAAACTTTGACGCATTTTTAACACTGAGAATTATATACGTAATACACTGACAATTGAACTTATTGTAACCGTTTATTTTTTCAAAATGGCCGACGTCTGCGTGTTTACGCGAACTGAATTGTTGTTTACAAGCTTTCAGATAAACGTAAGTTTTTAAAGGTAACCGCGTATTTTTATTTCAAATCACAAAATTGCGAACTTCCAAAGCTGAGAACCAAATTCCGATAATGACGACCATATTGTCTTCGCTAAATACATCCTTTCTCTGGAAGTCTGTCCCCAAAACACTTTCGTTAACGTTAAAGTAAAACTAAAGGGGTTTCATAACCTATAATTATTCCATTCATTGACAAACCTTATCTGAAAATCACTACCTAAGGTGTTACATACGGGTCACACGAACCGGCTCAAATTCTATTTCGAAATTAAATCCTCTCCAACATAAACCAGCCCCGTCTTTTTTCCGCATCGTCGGGCACGCCATTATTTGAGCTGTTTCTGCATGACACGCATCAGTGACTTGGCCTACTCCCCTTGCACGTCACGTGAACGTCTGACGTATCAGGGCATTCCCCACTTAATTGGTCTGGAGTTGTTTTTTAATATGTGCCTTTATGGATGTGTCCGCTCGATAAAGGCGACCCCTGGTGGTCATATCCTGTTAGACTAAAATACTATGTAAAAATAAATAACACTTGTAGATCCGCAATTAAAAATACTTTCGTCCCAAAGTTTGTTGTTAGTTGAGTAAGTTTTTACTCGAATTTAAACATTAGGCATAATTGGTTATTATTTCTTTGTTAAAAAAAAAACATTATATTTGTTTGAACAAAGTCAAATTGACTTCTGTAATTATGTTCCTTCGTATCCTTATAAAGGTACGAAACATTTGGTAATTTCTTCCTTGTCTGACTAAAGCCTGCTTGTCTCAGTGACAATTGATGAATTGGGCACTCGCTAATCCAACAGACTTTGGGAAGCAAGTCGCCAGAAAAAGTGGCTTTAGGTATGATGGCGTCACAGTTCGTTAGACACGCCACTGACTTGCGGTTGTGCAGTCATGCGCGACGATATTTGCTTCCCCACCAGCATTGCTGTGGAAACAAGGAAAACAGTCAGAAAACAAAGAACTGTCGACAGTTCGCCAGGGGCGGCCTATTGTTTCAAAGTGGACGAAGCGGGTAAAAATGTTAATTTTGGTCGGCGTTGATCCCTCGGTTGAATCGAGGGCTGCGTCTTATCTTCACATCTTGCACTTTGGTAATAAATCTTCCAGATTGTGTTCCTGTTTGTCCAACAGCGGGCATGCGGCAGTCGTAAATCATAAAATGTCTCTACTCCAGAATATCTTTTATCTGCTTGGGCGTTCGGTATTTGCTTCAACATATACTATATACGTTAATGTTTGTTACTTTGACATAATGCTATGTTGAAAGTAAAGCTTATTTAATTTGGTAAATAGTGCGTTTGATTTGCGCAAAAACAGTTTTTACGTGACTGTTCAATAATAGGTTTAGTTTTAGCCCCAATGTAAGCTTGGTAACAATATAATTAGCAGTTAGTCATTTAGTGTTGATCTAGTTTTTATTTACATAAGCAAATGTAAACAATCTGTTAATTTCAAAAATAAAATCATACTCCGTAATTACGTGGTCATTGTTCGAAAATATGATCACTAACAAAGATAGAATGTTATGGTGAATTTGCCCATCGCGCTGCAAGTTATTTGTACTGTGGGATATTCTAGAACAATAGGTGTTCGGTGATGCGTGACAGCCCGCAGGTACCGCAGACTTCGCGGCTCCTTTCCTGTGCGGTCAAGGTGCACCACTTGTAACTGCAAAAGCGACTCGACTTCTTTTACCATAACAACACTCAGTAATTGTTTGGTAATGTAGTCTACCTCGTACCTGACAAAACGCATGGCGTGGTGCGTGTTCTTGTTAAGCCGAACTACAAGAACAATTTCAGCTGGTTTTTCCAAAGTTCAAAAATGTCATTGAAGCAACAAAATGTTAATTAAACCGAAGAGTTTTCGTCAATCAAACATTTCTGGTAGTTAAGATTCAAAGTTTGCTTTTATACTTTTTCAGCAGAGACTGACGTACTTCCGCGCTGCATTGCATACGCTAGACGGTGCTACAGAGTTTTCTCGTTTCGTGCGCTCATGTTTTGCGAAAAGATTCACATTCACAAGGCTACGTTGTATAAGCATGACAAGTGAACGTCGCTTGTTGTGGTGTAATAAACATCATGCATAAGTTGACTTTTAATTTGGGTATTTTTATTAATCAAATATTACTGACGCTGCCTGGCATGTTTTCTTGCTGAAATGCTCTTCTGGCAAATTTATTGTATCGACGTTTCGGTTTCTATACAGCAGCCTTCTTCAGGAGATGCTGCAGCAACCGAAACCATCTCCTGGTGAAGGTTGCTGTATAGAAACCGAAACGTCGATACAATAAATTTGCCAGAGGGGCATTATTTCAGCAATTTTTATGAATCGGTCTCTTCCTTTCACATCAACGGGTCTATGGTGGCCAATCGCCATCATCGCCGTATTATTAACTTGTATTAGGTGAAACCGACAATTGAAACATGCAAAGTAGAAAGGTCGGATTCCTCTGAGACAAATAACCAGTTGTTCCATGTGGAGACAGAAGGGAGAAGGTCACTGTCGGGTAAACATCCATTAACGTGTGATTAGTAAAACGTCTACGTGATTCCTTGACACGAAACCTTTGCGTTTGTGGCTTTTCCGACACTCGTTGCGTCAGTCCTGTATCTCCAATTTGAGGGAGCAACATATCATGTTTTTTTTTGATCAACCGTTTACAGGTTAACCACACCTCTCCCTTGTAAAGGTGGAATTTGTTGCGCTCAACGCACAAGTGGTTTTGTACAAAAGATGCGCTTGATGTGACAACAAGGTTACAAACTTCCACCGATAAAACGCCGTGTCGCAACCGTATTTTCCTGTACCAATTCCCCTAGCTATGTCTCAAAATGGCGATTTGTAACAGAGGAAGTTCGCAATTTTTTTTCACTTTTCAAAGTTTATTTGTTTGTTTTCCACGCAATAGAAGTAAAAATTTCAAAGACAAGTTGTTTACAGCTTCATGTTTGTTGATCATGGATGCCAACAGTTCCATTATTACCGTTAGAAATGTTAAAAATAAATCGTTTTGTTGTCATTTTAACAGCAGGCGTAACCGGACTAGTTGGTGAAAGTTCTACAATGTCACGTTTAACACACCAAGGAAACAAACGGTGCTTCCAGTTTTTAAACGAACACACGATACTAATGAGATTTATCACCAAACTACCATCGTACACAACGTTGGACACAAGTATTGGTTTCTCAAAGTTAATCGCAACAAAAGTAAGGGTGACAGCTACAACGTCGGATACCACGCAGAAGCAAACAGCCACAACCGCCCGACGTATAATGGGAGTGATTTGTCTTCCTTTGCTTCTTCTGCTTCCCATTCTGGACAGTGTATGGCGGTGCTGGATATTGTGCTTGACAAGCGGAGCAACGAACAAATAAACCAGCACAAACTGCCAGGTCACTGAGCACGATGCTAGAACTATCCACGGAACATCTCTTCCTATGGTTGCAACAACTTCACAACGTCCGTTACAGCTACTATATGATCGGGTTGACATGAAAAGGGTGGTGACAACGATCAACGAAGCGACCATTGTGACCAGAACAAACCAACTCAAAAGCCGGGTGCAAGAGGAGTTGTATTCCCTCATGCTTTGCTCCTCATACAAAAAACGTTGTCTGTGCCACAAGTGCACGTAGATGAAAGTCATGGTAAGTGCGTACAAAAAGATGTGAAGCCGCAACGCAAACGTGCAGCTTCTGTCAGTGGCTGCACCCCAGTAAATGTAGGTGATCTCAGCGCAACATCTTGCAGTGGTGGAAAGTGCCGCTCCTATGCAGAGAGTATTCACTAAAACTTTTCTTCTCCGTTTTTGATTGTCCTCGTGTAGTCTTGCTCTTTTTGGCGCAAACCGTTGAAGTCGATACTGATGAAAAACCAACGAAACTGTGACGTAAAAGCTGATCAACGTTAGCAGGGCAACAAAACACGTCAAGGCTGTTAGTTCTATTTCCCACGTTGTTGTGACGTCACTGTTTACAGCAGTAGTGACGTAATTAGACCATGTGGAAGTCATATTTCATGTTTGCTCACATAAGACATAAGTTCACCAACCTTCGTATGTTTTTTTACTTACAATATCGCGCTAACCAAACAAAACTCTAAACAAATGAAAACAAGCTTGAAAAAGTTCACAAAATATCTTTCCATGCCACAAAAAACGTTCTGCCTTTCATTTCAAATATGTTTACCACATCCTCGCCAATTTTGCTGTGTACTCGAATAAAACCCTGCGCTTGCTGCATCCCGTTATGTCCGCTCCGCGTGTTGACGGTGAATGGGAAAGGCCCAACTACTTCCAGCCGTACATTTATTGCGCTAAGTGAAAACCAATCCTGTCGAGTCATTGTGTCGCGGTAGGTGAAGTAATGAATTAACGATTCGACAAAGTCGGTTGCTCCCATAAGGTGCTTTCCCAAACTAGATTTCCCAGTCTTTTGTGGGCAGTGGTCTATTGAATTCACGCAATTATCCTTAACAATGATAACAGTCGGGATGGGTTTTATTTTGTCACGGAAATTACTTGGGTTATATCTCCAACTGTGGAAACCCCGTTGGGCTTCTATGATGCTGAATGTCCATCTCATTTTGCGTCTTTATGTTGTGTTTTTTCTTAATCTGTAGCAGACCTGTTCATTACGTTCACGTCTAATTTACCTGTGTTATACCCATGAACTTGTCGCGCAATATGACAAGATTTAAAAGTTTATCCACGAAAGCTGTTTTCAAAATGGTTTTAAAACTTTTCTAACGAATCTGCGAGATAAATTGTGTGTGCAAGTATTAGCAGTTGACACAAATTAGTTGTTCAATCGGTGGGTACTTGTTCAATGGACGCGATTCAGAACTAATCATATGTTTATTGTAGCAATTAAAGCTTGAGAAATATAACGTGACAGATGCGACAAATAGTACGTGGGCAATATGACTGTTAAAACACCTCGCATATCAAAATACACAATTTTACCTTTGTTAAACTACATACAGACCATACATTTTATTGGTTGATTGAACAAAAAAAAAACATCTTTCGCAGGTCCCTGAGATTCGCATCAGACACAATTGTTTGCATAACTTAAAATGGCTGACGTCGTTGTTTAGAATTCCACACTTCGTCTTCACTGTAATCAGTGCTGTCTCCGACTACATTTTTAAACCTCTTGTTGCTTATACGGATATCGGTTGGCACGTTTTCGTGTGGCTCGTTCCCGTTTCGGCCGATCATCTCTCCACTTGAACCGTAAACGGTTCTTTCCTGTTTGTAGGGGCGAGTCGGCTGTGAGATGAAAGTGAAATTTGATCACTCGATTGTTCGTATCGCTTGCTGGTATCATATGGGAATATTAACAAAATAGGTGCCTATTCAGCCTATGCATTTCTTAACTGTGTTATAGCAGGAAGTAAATTTCCCTTGTTACGTAAAATACGATAGGCGCATTTTTACAGCAACTGTTGGTAGACTAAAAGTAAAATGCGGATTGCTAAGAATTATAATTATAAAGTCTTGCCTTCAGTTTGTTTACATAAGGCAACAGTTCCACTTAAATCCGAGTCTTGCTTACCGCTTTCTCCGCGTCCCTTTCGGCCTTCACCTTGTCGGTCCTCATGCTTAACACGAACTCTTGGACGGCCACCCGACTTTTTTTGTTGTGCTTAAAGTAACAAACCCCAGCTACGATGACTCCACCTATCACAGCCACTAACAGAAGGATAAAGAATGCTCCAGCATCATCCAAACCACCCATGAAGTTGACGTAACTGCTGGTTGGGTGTGGTGGAACCGTAATTGTTTCTGTCGAGTGTCAACCGTTAATTTCTTGTAACGTAATCTATTTGTCCATTTGTGGGTTATAATATATACATATGTTGAATCAAATTTCTGTGCTAAAAGTAGTGGGATTTTTTTCTTTTTTTAGGTCTAGTATAATTTCCAATGATTATAATCGTTCTACAACATATCACAACAAAAGTAGCAAACATATTTTTCGTGATAACTTAACACAAAGTCACAACTAAAGAAATCGACGAATGCCTAAACATTTAGCGTATTAACCTGATGTAGTCGGCAAAGGTGGATACGTTGTCGTCTTGTGGTAATCCGCACACTCATTTGCTCCTATCTCTGCCTGTGACAAGGACGCCATCAAGCGGCCGGAGAGCGTCACGGGCCACGAGCACACGAGGTTGAGTTGATCGTAACTCTTCTCAGTCCGCGAAACCGTCAGCAAGTGTTGGTAGTAGAGAGTGACGCCGGCACAGCACAACCACGGGTTCGGGTAAACCATGCTCGTCTTCACCCGTCTGTCTATCTCTGCCGTCCCGTTGTTTCGTTCGATGTCAACGAACCACGATGCCTGGGGAAGAGTGAGTTTGTTCCCGAACAGAGAGAGGTGGTTGAGAGACGAGAGACCGGACAAACCCTCCCTGGCGATGTCGGTCAGCTGTAAATTTATTTATGAATGTAAACATGGAAGGGTTTTGTCAGGCTTAAAGTCGTTTTCAATTGTAATTTATATCGGCCATTGCAACAAAACAAATTAAACTTGTTAATAAAACTAATCAGACTATCGAATTTTTTTCGGTGAATTTGTAGCCAATTTAGCAAAAAAATCGCATTGTGACTTATGTCTAATGAAGTTCTTGACAGAAAATGTGAATACAAAAATTTAGACTTAAAGTATTTTTTGTCGATCAGTGACCGGGTTGTTTTTATGCTCACTTCGTTCGATGCAAGATACAAAAAGGAGAGCTTGGAGAGTGACGTGAACTCTCTTCCAATCGTTGTGAGTTGGTTGTTCTCCAAGTCTAAGTACTGCAGCATGGGAACATGCTCAAACATTCGTTGTGGCAACTCTTTGAGCTGATTGTTAGACAAGTATAGCGTCTTCAGACTCTTTAGCCCCACCAAGGTGTTATCGCTGAGGCCTGGAATAACCACGAGGTGGCGTTAATAAGTCAGAGAAATGCACAAGGACAATTGGCAACATCGTTCAAGTGCTCGACCCATATACCAAAAAAAATTTGATCAGGATTCGTGTCCAGGGTTTTCTGGGTTCAAATCCCGGTGTGGTAAAAAAGATGATGGTAAATAAGCAACACTTGCTGTACATTTCAAACGTTAACTTGATAAATTTGACGCTTGCTTCTTATTGCGATTTTTAAACACTTGGCTATTCTAGCACAGTAATTTTTTTTTTCTTAATTAAAACACGTAAACAATATAGGCATGTGACCAGCATCACACAACACGCATGGGGTGACATAACAACCTGTGACATAATGACATATGAATCATAAAACTTGCAAATCAACACCTTGTAATGATAATTATATGACAAATTAACCCCTTAATTATTTGCATTGGTCTGGAATGTGTTTTATGTTTCAAACGTAAACTTGAACATCTTCAAACTTTTTATTTAGGCAGCAAGTCAAATTAAACTTGCATTAAATAAGTGTTTGTAACCAATGCGGAATTAAAAGGTTATGAAACTGTTTGCTTCTTACCCTTAATGCTGTTTCCAGACAAATCCAGTTCCGTAAGCAAATACATCATGTCAAAAGACATATCTTCAATTGCCACAATCTTGTTGTTTGAAAGATAGAAATTTGTCAGCTTGAGTGAGTTCAGTCGTTGTAACTGCAAACAAGCGTTGCTGATTATTTTACGACCACAATGAACTTACAAGCACTTCCTTCCTTGGTATTATAGATTAATTTTTTTTTGGTGCAATTGTTAAAAATTATTGTATTTCAGCTCTCAATGATTATTATGGCTCTTTTGCGCATATTATTGTATTTGTTTGCTATTTTTCATTTTGTGTTTGTCATATAGTTGCAATACTAAATTTGTCCAAAAAACGCCTGTTTGACATGACATTTCATGTCTTAGATAAGCCAAAAACGTTGCGCTGTATTTGTCATAGTAAGGCTTACAAGAATGGCATGTGACACACTCTCTTTGCGGAAGTGTGTTGAGTCTATCTGTTGCGTCATACAACTGTTTTTAAGATGACAGTCCGCCAAATTGCGTCACAAACAGTTTGCAGACAAAACGTGTTGTGAGCGCCACGACGGACGCGAAGCCGAATAAGGTTAAAATCAAGTCTGCGTTGTTTATTTCTGCTTTGCAGTCACTTCACAGTTTCTTAGGATTATCCGGAACGGATGTTTAAGTCACAAATATGGATAATATGACCATACAAAGATACTCAAAGTTCGATTGCGTATGTTATTCTAAATTTTGCACACTCGTAACAGTTTCTGTTATAAAGTGGGCATTCTTGTACCACAGCTATTTTGAATTATAGTTTAAATTGATATCTACCAGTGCAAATAGTAAAATCACTAATTTGTATATTTTCACTCAAATTGTGAATTGCTTCAAAAGCACACACCTGATATCGCATCAAAATCGGTCCAATGACGCTTTTATCCAAGTCCAACCAAGCAGTTGTGTTTGGTAGAAGTTGTGGTATTTCACTGATTGCAGAGCAGCTCACAACTCCGTCGACTGCGTCCCCACAATCACAGTGGTTGTTTGGCGGAGGGCAAGTCGTAGACTGGCCCCTAATATTTGTAGCACATAACACCAGTAAATAGAAGACCGCTGATGTCTTCATCGTTTTGCAGAATAATTTTTAGTTTTTATTTCCTGTTGGGAAATAAGCGAATATATAAAAATGCTGCGTTATTTATGCACGAAATTTAAAAAGCATAAAAACAAGTGCCTGAACTATCGTTTAAACTATACAGTATGATTTCCTACAATAAATTGTTTCTAAAGGGTTTGCTTATTTTATGTTCGTTCCTCCTCTGTCATTAGGCACATTTACTTTATATAACGTATACTGCACACATAACCTATCTGTACCGCACATAGTTAAACGTAAACTGAACATAAGTCCGCATAGACCCTCGCCGATGCTAATTACACATCCTCCATTGCCCGATATTTAAATACAGGCTCGACCCCTGGCAACGGGTTCTTATATTTCCTCGCGTAAGGCGACGCGCGTGCGCAGCTTGTAATTTCACTGTAATATGCTGCCTTCTTTCTTTGTGCAACTCCTATACTGAGATTCCCAAAAGGCCCCCTCCTCTAAGCGGTGAATACATTCAAGGAAGGTGGGGAGCTTCTTCTACGCGTGCAGTGCGTAATGCAAAGTGACACCAGAGCCAACCCTGAATGCCTGACGCATCGGACTTTTCCTTTTAAAGCTGGCAGGATGTTATACTACGTTTGCGTTATGACATGCATGAGCCAAGCTGAATACGCAGTCCTGCCTAAATAGAGTATCCCTCTCATAGGTAACTGTGATGATATATCGTGCCACGCTTCATCGAGAATGTTGTGAGTCACAATTCACCTGAATTGCTTCCGTTTGCTCTCACCAAGATTACTGTTGCCCAAACCTAAGCACATACAATTTCCTAATACAGTTCTTACACAGGTTTAATGGTCTGTCCTGATTGTAAAAGTGATGCCGAAATAAAAGTGACCGTGACCTCATACATTTACAAACAAATAATGTCTTTATTTTCATGATAAGGTTTACCTTATAGATTTTGTCAACTGAAGTTGTACATTTATGTAAAACCACCACAATAATAAATTTTATGTTGTCACTTCAGAAGACCTGTTGCTAAAACTAACCACTGTTTGCTACAGAAACCAAACATTGGGTTCACGGTAAATGTGGATATATTAAAGGTATCGTATATTCGTTGCATGGTGCTTAATGTACAAACACTCGTCAAAGTAGAACAAAGATTTTTATCGCCCATCGTTAACAAAAGACAATTCTTTACAATAAAAAACAAAAAAACAAGTGAAACACGGATTTTACCCAGATGTGAACGGTTACTGTTTGAGAAATTCAGTCGATTTGTTGTTGCCATTGCTCGCACATTCTACACTACTGACCAAATTCCATCATCAACAATTGTAGAGGTCATTAAAAATACAGAACGATACAACAGTGCGTGTGATTATAATGAATTCGCTTATAGTGGTTTTGTGAACAATATACTAGATATCGGTAAACATATTTCAACAATAGAAGTTGTTTAATAGATGCAACTGAATTGACATGTTTCTTTTGCATTCAAACTCCAATACGACTTGACAATGGTTAATATTTGTCCACTGCTACGCGTCTTGAGGGCTTCTGTGGAGCTTCGGGGGCGTCAGGGGTTCGATCGTACTTTTCCACCGCAACTTTTTTACTTTTACGCTTTTTCATTTCCTCCTCGTGTCTTCTCTGTTCCTGTTGTCGCCTAAATTCCTCAGCTCGCTCCAGTTTGGCGATCTTTATACAAAGGTCGGTTTAGTCGTGAAATAGGCTGACATCAGTCACGTCATGTTGGCCAAATATTTAGGTCAATCAAAGAGCTATTGTTGGAGTTGTTACGGTGTTGTTGCAATTATTTTCGAAGATTTTCAAAATAAAAGTTCTTAATCCTATTATTTTTTAACTCGACTCTTGCAAAACCTCACCAAAAATATTTTGGTAAATCCTTATTACAAGACTACGCAGCAACCAACTCCCCACACGTAATAAAAAAATCTTTCGAACAACGTTTGGTTTTTCCCTCTTATAACTTGATCGTTGTTTGTTTTTGGCGCGTGCGTTTCAACCAAAATTCAGCTTGTAAATCACGTTACTGCTGAAGCTTTTGTTGCGTACATTGGCTACAAACCAATTTATAGCTACCTATGTGGCAACAGTTCAAACACTAACCATGGGATTCTCGTACTCAATGGATTGACTTTTGTAGAGTGGTTTGTCGGGTTTCACGGCCTTCTCCATCTTCACCATAACCTTGATCTTGTCCTTGTCTTCCTCTTCATTCAGTCTCTCTTCTTCCCTTCTTATCGCGTTTATGTCAAAGTCGTCCATGGGGACGATCACTGATGGTTTTCGTTCCGGCTTCAGTTTGAGATCAATTTCCTCCAACTCCATGGGCACCTGTGTTGACATCAGAAAGTGTGGTTAAATATTCTATGTTACGTGTGATTAAACCGTGGTTTTATTTTGCCATTAAAAAATCATCTTCAGTACTGTGAATTGCAGGCGTTTAGCAGCAACATTATTTTTTCGAACGGATTTCACCAAAACTAGCAGGTTTGTTCAGCTGCGCTTATGATAAAGCAAAATCAATCATATTTGAGGAGCGTCAGGATCGATCGATCAAAGCTATGTAGCTTGCTCGCTTATTGTTCGTTCTGCCGAATATCATCGTCCAAAACGTTAATAATGGCTATGGCAACAATGTGGTTGATACAGTTAGGACTTCCTGAGTTGCATCATTTTGCAGCGCCCATGTGAGAAAACGCCTGCAGCATATTGGAGTGCACTGAAGCGAATAATTATATCCCCTTTTTTCTTTTGTCTGTATTTGCGTTGCTGAAGCGATTTTGTGGGCCTGCAGGACTGGACGTGAATGGTCTGCACATCGTCTAACCGTTTTAGGGAGTTTTGGTTTTAAACATATTTCTATATCTGCAAATCATAACCGCTTTGGAAAATTAGTGGCACGAGTACAAATGAAAGGCTTTCATTTTTATATCAGAGCTTTATGAGACTAACACAACACTTCCAATTGGCATCAATCATTTACATGGCGTCGTTCGTTTATGAACCACCATGTTTACAAAATGAACCTTAAACAAAGCCGAGTTGCGCTTGTTTCGTTTTACCACGTAACCGTCATGCTGAACTTGTGCCTACAGTTTGACTTATGCCATTACTAATATACGGGTTGTTTCAGTAAATTTAGTTGAATGACACGAACGCATACATTGCGCTTCATCCATATATGTTGTATCGTCCCATCCGACACCTTAATTAATTTCCAAAGTAGTAAAAGTTCCTCATAAATATTGCTTGTTTGGCGTAATGAGAATGCCGACAAGTGAGCGAAGTGACAATACTTTATTGCTGCTTTATATGTTATGGATGTTGCTATATTTGCCCAAAACTGTTTTTATGTATGACAAAAGAAAAATAGAGAACATGATTAAAATATACTTAGGCAGCGTTTTTACCTTAATTCCATTTGATTTAAGATCGTCGTCTCTGTTTCGCTTCTCAGGTCGATCGTAAGCAACCGCCAACGATGGCCTCACATCCTTGTCATTCGCGTAATCCTCATCCTTCTCATACTCTACCCTCCGTTTCACTCCGCTCCTCGCAAATTGATCCGCCTGTTCCTCAACCTCCGAGAAGATGTGGTTGATGTAACTCATGTCGTCATCATTGTCATCCTGTATGCTCTCATAGTTCGGGTTGCTGTGTCCGTGCGCTCCAGCATATGAAGCTGAAACAAAGTGGGAAACATGGCACCTGTGGATTTGTGTATAAGCTGCAGACAGATGGCCACTGTTTCGACCTAAAAGGTCTCATCAGTGCAGCTGGTGTGACTATCAGACGACTTTGCTGACCAAACGGCCAAGCAAAGACTTCCACTTTGTGGTGACTATACAGCAAAGTCGTCTGATAGTCACACCAGCTGCACTGATGAGACCTTTTAGGTCGAAACAGTGGCCATCTGTCTGCAGTTTATACACAAATTCATATTATTGGCTCCACATTGCTTATCATATGGCACCTGTGGGTTTACCAAAGGTTTGCGAAAAAACGTCTGTCACGTGATGTGTAAAATGTTTTTTGTGGGCTGTGTACAGATGGCCGCTGTTTCGGCCTAAACGGTCTCTGGCCGACAATATCGTCCATGGTTACACCAAGCTGCACTGATGAGACTTCATACGACGAAAAAGTGGCAATCTGTATGCAGCTCACAAAATTCATATTATTGTTTATATTATACCCCATACTTTCTGATGTGAAAAAAGCTGATATTGCTCATATATATGGTTTGTAAAAAGTTTAGGGAATTAAACTTTACATAATATTAACCTGGGTTTGTTGGCGTAACAGGTTTGATGCCTCCGATCATTGAGGGATGAACCCAAGTTGATGTCTGTTTTCTCGCTTCTCGAATTAGCTTATCGCGGTTTCTCACTCTCGAACGAAGCGTGGCATCGGATTGTGACGTAATACTGCCGCAGTGTTCGAGAATAAAAAAGAAAAGTGCCACAAGGATTACTGCTCCAAGGATCCCGAATATGCAGGAAACGTAAACTAAAACGAAAGTTGAAGCACAGGTATAATCTAACGTTGCGTATATGCTAAATTTTTCTAGCAACAAAAGGTGAATATTACCATTAACCAGTTAATTGTTTGCTGTTGCAGCATTACGCCGGTTAAACCACAATTGGAGCTTTTTATCAAAATTCCGTCAAGCGTCATTGTCCTCAGGTTAGCTATCTATTTTTAGAATTATCTATGTTTGACCCTGCGACAACGATTGCTTGTAACGAAACAAAATATCTCACCAACAACATCGTCATAAGAATGAAATAAGGGCGAAAAGTTGTAGGTGATCGAGTCTGCAATGTGAATAAGAAGTAGATATTAACATAACCAACACGTCGGCACTTTTTAGGTAATAACATTTAAATTGTTGTTGTCGTAGAAATAAGAATGTCTCACCTGGCCCTTCGCCTGACATGATTCAATTGCAATACAACCAACACAAGCTTACATACTGTAAACACATAAAGCAGTATTATTTAACCTTTCTTCAAAATATCTTCTTCTTAACATTTTGAGCAGCATTTGCCTAAAACACTATGTTACATAATCACCTCACAACTGTCCAACTGTGAAACAGAAAAATCCGCAAATACCAATGCCCAGTGTCGTAAAAACTGGCTTTAACATTCGCGATCTGCGGCAAACGACTCGGATAAAACAGTTTAAATATTAACCAGGGTGAGATAGCAACACAGTGATACCATCATACCACCGCACCTCCCCTTTGTTTGTCCACCAATACATGGACGCTGTGTGGCTCGGAACATTCTGATCTCCGTTGATTTAAAAGCTCGCGTTTGTTCGAGTTTACGATGTGCGATTCGTGCCGTGAAGTTTGCTGCTCGTATGTTGGTTCAGAGCGTGCCTAAAGTAAATGTCACGTGCTGTTTAGTTTACGCCCAACTATGTCTGGCCGGGAAAAACTTGAGTGCCACCCGTGGCTTTACTTGGCAAAGGAATAGATTACATTACCACCCAGACTTGAAAAAACATAAGTCTTTTTGAATGTTTTTAGCGTGGATAGGTATGACGTTTCTACATTCAAAATATATCTCCATTGCGTCAAACTTTTCTCAGACATTGAAAGAAGGTTTTTCCGTTTGTATTATCAAACGTTTACAAACGCGTTATACCAAAAAACATCTTTGTCTGAACAATGTATCGCTTTCAGCACTGGAACACATAGAAGTGTGATACTGTCCCTAAACACACTGGGCTTTGCGTATGACGTCGATCCGTTGTTAAGTGATGCGGCGTTTACAAAACGGAAATTCGAGCAGCGGCATGTTTATACGAAGCTATTTCCAGCATTTGTCTATACAGCTTTCATTGCATTGCGGCAGTTATTAGATATTTGCTAAAATGGACTTCAATAATTGTTAGCGATGGAAAGTACAACTGTGGGGTCGGGAAACTTAAACTTAGATGCTTGTCGCGCATCGCCTACAGATAAGTCATTTTGTTTTTATTCTTATCAGTTTAACTATGCACTGATGCATTGATTGTTACGTCAGACTGGTAGAAATAAAAACAAGATCTACTTTATTTAAATACAGTTGTTTAGATTTAAATGTTAACGATCGATGAGGAAAAGGAAGATAATCAGCATCAAAAAACATCTTTAAACCACTCGGTTGTAAATGCTGCCCAGACAAACTTGTCGATATTCCATATGTAAATAAAATGTAAAGATGCCAGATTCCAGATCGAACAGTGTGGAACACGATACGTCACAGCATCATTACGTCATCAGACAACCGAGGGCTCCCCCTCAGAATGACAATATTTTGTTGGCGGGGAGTTTTATTCCTCCCCCTGCTCCTGTGAACTCCAGGAGGATCAACGTGGACTCCTCATCGTCATCGATTCAATCCATATCCCATGATGAGGAAGACGCGGAAGATGGCGAGATCCACGATCTTCCGACAAGAAGATGTTTCGGTTTGATGCGTGAGCGGGTGAGGACAGATGACCTTCCTGGATCAATTAGGACCTATTTATCGGGTAACCATGACGACGAGATTACTGTAGAATATCAAACGTGGTTACTGGATTACGACAACGAACAGGAAGCGATGGATGGAGAAATCTCATCTCCTTCGTTGATGGCAACCGCTCCTCCAACTCCGCCTAGTACCCGCGAGAGAATAATGAACTGCTTTGAACCGGGGGGTGTTTGTTTTGTAATAATTGGTGTTGGGGGTGCAGTAATTATTCTACTTGGAATTGCTTTTCTTGCAAATGGATTTGGAAACTTGGCACAGAAGACATCTAATGATAGCTTGGTGGGAATTAGTCTTGTGAGTGTCGGTGGGTTTCTTGTGCTGTGCACTTTATTCTTGTACTGCTTCTCGGAGATCAGAGCTTGCCGGATGAGAAACAATGAAGTTAGCCACGATTTGGAGCTGTCTCGCCAGGCCTCAATGATATCATCTGACCCCAGAAGCAATGTTTCATTCACATTCGCCAGTGGAACTCCACCAAACATAGACTTTAACCCAGTGGTGATTTTAGGGGAACTGAGTCGACAAGCAAGCATTCTAACGATGAAATCGAGTGATTCCTCATCCAGTATACGACCACCACCGTACACGGAGATAGTTCCAGTAATTACAACTTCTAATAATAGTCGTTATGCATTTTTACCCGCCAGAAACTTCGGCGACTTTCGGCGGTCTGCAAGCGACGCAAGGTGGAGCCAGAGATCCCAAACATTGGCACGAAGTCGAAGCAGAAGAGCGAACTCTCTCAGTGTAAGGCTGATAGCCCAGAAAAAATCATTTAATATCCAATAGCTCCCGTCAATACAATTTGCGTACTATCAGATGGTAGAAGAGAATAATTATAACCAGTCTTTCCCGTTTTATTCTACCGTTTTAATCAGCGTCGCAAAATGTTGGTGAAAACAATCCAACAAAGTTTTAAATCCTCTGTCGCAAAGCATTGGTGCGACATTTTCTGAAAAAATCTCGTATCGTTTTCAAGTGACCCACTGTCTCAGCCTGTTAGGTTTCTTCGGTGTAGCTTTGTGGCAACTATGCGAGGATTTTGCTCACCAAACAGCCAGGCAAAGACCCTGAGTGCAGATCACTGAAAAACATGTTGTTGGTATTCCATTGTTAATATTTTATGTGTGGACGGGCTTTATCTGCCTTGTAGTTGATAGTTTAAAATTGCAATCAACAAATGAGCTTGCATTTTTGCATATCGGAACGTTTATTGCTTCAACCTGCTCCTACAAATTTTACATAAGACCGATTGTAAACTTGGTTGATTTATTTCGTGACTTGAGAGAATGGAATCAAATACGAAAGCTTGGCACGTCACTACATGGTACGTCACCACATGGCACGTCACTACATGGCACACTCACATACTTTGGCACCGAAAATATCAGATTGCGGAAAGAGAAAACATTTCCTAACTAGGCAGTATATATGTGTATTAAGATTTAGTTGTTGTACTGCTGAAAACACGAAAGCCAATTTTAAATGCGATATATGTTTCATGTCTACAAAGTATAGACTGCGCAAGCAAGTTGATTAAACACAAGCGTAAATTAACTGCCAAACATTATCGCTAAACGTAGC
Source organism: Ascidia mentula (assembly GCF_947561715.1). Lineage (NCBI taxonomy): Eukaryota > Metazoa > Chordata > Ascidiacea > Phlebobranchia > Ascidiidae > Ascidia > Ascidia mentula. The sequence continues at coordinate 21,697,533 of NC_138569.1, read as the reverse complement.
AAAAATGTCTCCATGGCCGTGAAGGGCACGATTTGGCACAGTGACACAGAGACAACACGGAAAGGGGTGAAGAAACGTGGGCTTTTCAAGAAACAAGCCGACAAATGAACACATACAAAATATTGTAGGAACACCACGACATAAAGACTAACTGCATTAAAAACACAACATAACTAGTAAACAATACATTGTGTTTAAACGTTGCCCTTTCAAAAAAGTGGTTTTATAGGGTTCCTTTTTCTGTGTAGTTTTTAGTTCCATGGAGTGAATGATCCATATGCTTTTTTAATGTACTCTTGGAAACGTTCCAAGCAAGCATGTCACAACTTAACTCCACTTCATAAATCAAGTTCACATTGGACAATTGGGCAAGAAACACAAAAAAACGTTATCCAGGGTTTCACATCAGAAGCGTAAAGTAAAAGTAAAGCGTCGTCTTTAAAACTATGCAAAAAATTCGGATATACAAAGCTGTCACGGTTAGCAAAGGAAACAAAACAACATAAACGCACAAGCAGTAATGGAAACACGAATATTATGGAACTATAAGCTTATAGGATGAACGAAATATTAATGGAAACTATGCAGGGTTTTATGGAACTGTGAGGAAAGAATGTTTCAGATTATTAGCAGACTTTTAAAGAAGTTGTTACAACGGACACATACAAACTGCATTCCTACAATAACAGCAAGGTGTAAGTTGAAAACCTGCAAGGGGGACACGCCGGACTTCACGATTTATGTATAGTTGAACTATTTTGTTGTATAAGGGAACTACTTTGTAGTCGACGGCGCATTATGTCATGGTACACTTACAGACGCATGTCATGGCTTTGCTACCGTGTGCATGGTGACAGAAGCAATTAACAGTGCGCTAAAGCGGCATTTACACGACGCAAAAAGCACAACCAACGCTATAGAAGTATTTTGGAAAAGAACGTAAAAAGTTGAAGGGAAACAATCAGTCAAGCAGTTACACTGAAATAAAAAGAAACTTCATGGCCACATATGGCACTGGAGCAAATGACAGCGCCCTGAACAGTTACCAGTAGTAAGAAACGTCTTCTGTATTTATCCATTGTTCTTGCTATTGGTGTTTCAGCACCAAATTTCATCTAAATCGTTAATGTACAGAATATACATTTAACTCTGCGAGTGATAAGCTAAACTTCGGTGCAGGTTTGGGTTTTGACTGTGCCGGTTTCTGCTTCTCACAGAAGTAAACATCATATCGCACCCGGGAACAGTGCACTGGTGCATCTCTCTCAGATGCACCGACTTGAAGTGCACCCTCAATGTACCCTTGTTGCTGTACATGCGTTTGCAGATACTGCACTGCACCGGCCCAGTCTTCCACGTGTTGCCTTCCATGCTGAGCGTGGGATCGTCCATCTCCGTTACACTGCTAAAGGGGGAACCCAGACTGTTGATCATGCACCTATCACTGTCGCCACTCATGGAGTCTGCACTGGGAAGACTCACACCGCTTGAAGTTGTGTCTGATGGCGCCATCGGGCGGTTGGCGGCAAAAGCGGCTGCCCAGATGTTCATCCAACTGCGGTTGAAGAGGTTGTGATTAGGAAGAGGATTTCTGTTTCTCACTGCTGAAGGAATGTTGGGAGCAAATAGAAGAGATGGAGTTTGTGGGAAGAGAGGATTGTTCCACATTGGCAGGAAACCTGCGATAATTAAATGATTTTATTTATTATGGGTAAAGGATCAAGATAAGTAAACAAGATTAAGTTCATAAAATGTATGTTAATGATCAAGTAATTAGCATTCGTGTGATACGCCGTATCGTCAGCCGTGGCAATCAATTATTTCACTGATATTTACCTGCAAACTTATTGCTCGTCTCAGTGGAGAACAACTTGTGTGCCGAGAATGATTGCGATATTTCGGTCTGTGGGTTGTACATCGTCTGCCCGAACGCCGTTTGAGAGGATAACCTGCGTTTCTCCTCGGACTGACGATCACGTGGAGAAAATGAGTTTGCAAATGTTGACATCGGTGCCGACTTGCGTCGTTTGGGGTCAACGGGGCCGGACGGGCGGTCGTCGTTGTTTTGCACCGAATCGGGAGATTTGGCTTCATCTGCATCGTCGTCGTACGATCGTTTGCTCGAATTTGTGCGTTTATCCGATGGAAGTTGCGCCCATGGCTTGTAATCCTCTTTGTGGGCTTCGGCTCTAACGGCGTTTCTTTCGGACGCATGGCTGCGTGCTTCGTCATGTTTGACTGGCTCTACAGGCTCCTGAGTTTTGTGTTGTTTTGTTTGTAAATCTGAAACCAAGTGACATCGTGGTGACATGTACCCCACGTCACTGTTGATGTTGTGACGTGCCAGAGGGGGTATGACGGTGCTGACCGATCGGCGTTTGTTTGTTTGTTCCAAGTGCGTCGTCATGTCGAAGCGCCTTTCGTCAACCGAGAACTTTCGACCCGCATGCAACTTTGAAAAACCAAAGGCTGCACCATCTGATGCTTTGAACGTACTTCCAGCATAGAGATCACCGACTGTTGTTGGAGTTTGGTTCAATTGGAAGGGGTGGATTCCAGGGTACTTCGCGAAGCTTCCGCCACCGTATGCTTTCATTGTTTCCTCATAAACCCGTCGATATACCGCGTACACGTCGCTAGATGTCGCCGCGGAACTGCTGTTCGTCTGTTTCGTCGATGGTGTTTCTGGCAGTCTGTTTGGAATGTGGCCTGTTGTTGGTAATGGTATTTGTGAAGTAACACTTGTTTCGTTGTGACGTAGACTTTCTGTGGCTAGCGGGATGTTCTTCGCATCCGGTTGACTTTCGTGCTCGCGTCCAACTCCTGGGATCCCGGATGTTGAAGCACAGATTCCTGGAAGAAGTTGTTCCTTTAACTTTTCCGTCATTCCCGATGTTTGGTAGCTGATGCGTGGATCGCTGTATATTCCACGAAGCTTCAGTTTGCTGTAAACATGTCATGTTGTCATTGGTTATTGCAGCGTGCCAATTACTTGGTATTTAGAATAGGAGAACAACATTAGAAACATCAATTGAACTTGTGGCATACGTGTGGACACATTTGGTGCTCATAGCAGACAAACCTGGAAAGTTATAAATGAGTAAATAATAATAAAACAGACTTTAGAAACACAGAAACGCATCATATGTTCTAGACGTTTTCAGAGCGAAAAGAATTATAGAGGCAATTTTTTACCAATTGCCCTGCCCGTTTCATGCCGCGAATGGTTCGTATTCAAAATCACATCCAAGAAAATGGCGAAAAAATCACTGATTTTGGGGCATTTTGTTGTGATAAAAAAGTTCCGAAAGCAACTCAACTTTTCTTTACCACAAAATTGTGTTATGCCTTATCACTAGGGTTTGCATGTTGTCACTACAGTGGCATGCACCGGGAGGATGCAGGGATCTTAGACGGATCACGTGTGCTCATTCAATTGTTAAATGCAAAAAACACTTGTTGCTTGAGCGCCTTCGATAATGACCGGCAAAATATTGAACCTAGCTTCTGTTACAACGTTACGGTCACGTTCTGTCGCACGATTCAAGATGATTTTTGTGTGCAGAATCGTGACAGCGAAGAAACAGTCTAAGGTTTCTACAAACGTGATGGGTTTTAAAGGTGCTTCGTTTATTCCGAGTGTAAATGAGATGTTGTAAAAACGTGTTTGTGAAAAAAAATTGCATAAATGACGTTTTTGTGTATTCGCTTCTGTGTACGCTTAGACTCAAAACATTTTTGTTATGTTCCTTGCTGGGCCTATTTGGCAAATTGTTGATGTTGTAAATACAACAGTTACTTTTTGAAATATTTATTGCCAGTTCCATTGTTCTACTATCCTGATCGATTTGTGGTTTTGGAGTAAAAATCTTTCACTCACTTTAACTCATACAACGTTTGGAACTCGCAAAATTTCGAGCTGACTACTGTATTGTGCACTACAACAGTTTGTTTCCCTTTTTCAACCAAAAATGTCTGACGTTAAAATCTATGGAGTTATGTAACGTACAGTTGACCGCAACGGACATGCCGAAATTAAAATGTGATTTCTACAGCAACTCTTACGCCGCGGATTCGTGGAAAAGCCACAGACCACCCGCCATCGATCTAAATCAAATCAAACAGTGATTTAGGCATTCTCATAACCGTGGGGCAACTTTATATGTTTGATTATTTGTTTGCTGGTTATTATTTAATTGGTTGCCTCGTCAGCGTTGTCACGACGACCTTTCCTAAGTCTCAGGAATAAGAGGAAATTTGATGTCGTCATACTTTCTGCTGTGGAACAAACGCATCATCTTAACCACTGTTTTATCTGGCTCAGGAGGTGCGCAACTCAAAAAAAACAAAAAAAAAACACGCGGGCTAATTCCACTTATAGAATGTCAGCAAATGTATGTTGCTTTAGAACCAACAACGTTCCATCAAGCTAGTTTTTCAATCCGGTTTAAAGCCCTAAAATTGGTCGCACATATGTTTGAGGTAGTACACAACAAAAATGGCACGCATCACTGCTTGAGTTGTGCACTTAGGTAAAATGGCCGTAGCAAGAAAATAAAGTTTGTTAGAATGATGTACAAGTTTGTAACTTTTCTTTTGTTTATATTTTTAGAACATAAATATATAAATACATTTCTCAAGGCAAACATACTCGGAATGTTCAACCTGAAACTTTTCCTTCCGCTCAGAAACACTAATGGTCTGGTTGGATTACCGAAGGTTTAGATATCGTTCGTAATCAAAAGTCACACAAACCTGTGTAAATTGGCGTTGGCGCTGTGACGATCCCTGCTGCGTTTCGACGGAAAAGTTGAGTTGCATCCTGGGACTGAACACTGCCACATCTCCTTCAGATGAACATTTTTGATGTGGAGCTTAACACTGCGCAATAATATATATAATAGACCTTTTAGTTTGCAACATAGTTTTTGACCACTGTTGGAATGGCTTAAATATGGCGTAATTTGACCAAGAGGAGTTAACGAATGACAGTCGTTAATTTGCAAATAAGTTTTCCTGGCAAACTTGGACATGGCCCCGTTAAGTATATTGGTAACTACCACCTTCTACGCCATTCCGAAGTGATCTAATGGTAGTTGTAAATTCTTTCGTGTCGTCGACCTCTTCTTGGAAGAGCTATTTTTAGACATCGGACACGTTTGGAATGTAAGAGCCATCTTCAGCGCCGCAAACGGCATTGGCAAAAGCCACAAGCGTGCAATTATATATATACTTTCTTGTCAAGCCACTTTTAAATAAGCGCCATTGGCTCGTGTACTTAACTAAAGTTCATTGTGAGAAAATCAAGTTTTGCTACAAGAGTCAGCTGTCAGGTCGCATTTGAACAAAACCTGCTTGTTTTGTAAATTAAGTGGTGCGAAATTCTGTGGTTTACTATATTTCAATACCATACTATATTTAGCCAACACAGATTGTCGTTGTCTGTAAATATTAACCACTTGGAACATACGCGCAATGCATAGTTCTACCTGTAGACATTTTTAAATTCCTTTCCACAAAGATGGCAGTTTCGGGATCTTGTAGGAATCCAGACGCCCCCGTGTATTTCGCCTCCGGGCAAACAGAAGTCTTTCGATTGAATCTTTTCCTGATCGGAGAATGCATCGTAGAGTCTTCTGTCTCCGGAGGTCGAGACTACGTTGTCGCTTTCAAGTCCTCCGGAACTCGGAGGATGATTTTGAGAATGTGGGAAGGGTAAGGATGTGGTCCCGGACACTGAGGAGCGTTGTGCATCCTTGTCTTCCATTTCTGTATCCGAACTACTCGCATCCCGCGAAGAAGATTGGGCATCTTCGTCGTCAGGCTCCCCCGGGGAAGAAAAATTCATCCCGTTCCTCCTCACCCGAAATCCACGAGAATCTGAAGAGGAAAACTGTTTCTCTGGATCGGAGTAGGATCCGTCGCAAACACTATGTGGAGAATTTCGGTGGTTTGGAACGGATGTAGATCTCCGGAACAATGGGGCTCGAAATGGTGGAATCGATTCAGATAGTTTATCCACCACAGGAAAGTCCTCTTCCTTGGGCAATGAAGATGACGATTCCATCACATTTTGTGATCGCTGCCCTTCTGAGGATTCATCATCGCTCTCGAGCTTCTCGTCATTGAGCTTTGCTTCTTCAACGTCGCTTTTTTGTTGGTCGATCTCTTGCTGAAGCGGCTGCGAGTAAGTTTTCTGTAATTGTTTCATCGGATTGTCGTTCCTTGCATTTGTTAAATGAGCAAGGAGCCAGGGAAGAGCAATGTTCTGGTATTGGTTTTGCAGGAGATCGAAGAGGGGATGAAAGTTTTTTGACGCTGCAGCGTTTTCATCTTTTTCCTTTTCAACCTCTTGAGTGGAAACTTCATCTGCATCACAACGAAATGGATGAGAAGATTTTCTTCGACTCCTCTTAAACCCACCGGGAGATATGTCTGCACTTCCCTGGTCTACATTTCTATTGTCTTCCATTAGATGGCAAGAATCGGAGTTCGTTAAACCAAGATTAACATCCTCAGTGGTTTCTTCTAGATTATCTGTTGTTGGTGCCAGGCTTTCCGAGCTGCAGTCGCTTCTTTGATCCGCAAAGAGGATATTGCTTTGTCCACGTGGTGGCGCTGCGTTCCATGAGTTATTCCTCGGGGAGGACGGACCAGAAATTATTTCGTCTTTCGCTTTTATTCTCCCAATAGACAGGTTCGCCTTGCTGGTCGCTTGCAACGAATGAGTATGATTGGTCAAATCGTTCGAGACGTCATTGTGTGCAGAGTGCGTCGTACAGGAAGTGACGTGGAAGTTGACGTTTGGTGCGGACATTTTTGATGTGGATTGACATGAAAATGACGGTGGAAGAGAAAAAATGCACTGGTCCTAAAAATCAAAATGCAATTAAAGTGAAACTGGCATCACTGGTTAGCCTAATGTTACACCCAATTAATATATTATGCCGTAACATATAGCCTAATGTAACCCATAAGTATGTTAATTCACGTGCAATGCGTAGATTAAAAAATTGACACAACCGCACACACTTTTAACAAGATGTCGTTTATACAAAACTAGCAATTCACGTGATCTACAAATTTGCATTGAGGTTTTCACGCAAGAGAAAGAAATTAACAGCTTAACAAGGTGCAACCGAGACGGTGATTGACGTAATTACATATCTCATGGGTAGCAAACTGTTGGTAGTTGGTTTAAAACTGGTTAACCACTATGTAGGGTGGTATACCTGGTAGTCTGCCAGCATTATTCTCAGCGTAACGTCACGTGTTTCGTTGAACGAAAGGAATTGAAAGAGTAGGACTTGCTCTTCAATAAACGAGAGCAACTGCCTAGGAAACTCCTCTTCCCCCTGAGTGAGTTATAAACCTGATTAGGATTTTGTTAAATCTTCCAGGTTTAATATTTTGCATTACCTTGATATTATAGTAGTTATAAGAAAATACTGTTAAAGCAAAAAGAAAACTTTCAATTACCCTTAGCTTGTATCCTCTCAGATATTCGGTGTAACTCCAACCCAAGTCAGTAAGTAGGGATGCAACTTTATTTGCCGACAAGGAACACAGCAGACGATCCAGCAATATTCTCAACCTGGATTCAAACAATATTTAAATAGTCTTAAAAAAAAACCCATCATTTTGCAGCAAAATCCTAACACAAATACTGAACTTTCGCTTTTGTCCAGAAGCAGAACCCAAGCAATGCAAAACCACTGGACTGCTTTTGACTCAAGGCTCGAATAAAGTGATTAATTTAAAGCTCTGAATTGAAAATCGAGATAGTAAGAAATGCTTTAAAAGAGAATTGTTATGTCCCTAGAAACATTCTGTATCTGGTATTAGGAAGTGTACATCTCAATTTCAAGTGGAGGAAATTACAAACTTTCTTGGGAGTTTCTCCTATTGGACAGTTGGTAATTGACAATATCGGCTTTGTTATTATGCAAAGTTTTGTTTAGCTCTTCTGCATAAAGCGACAAATCTGGGATTGGTGTGACACGAAGCATAGAATTAGTCACGAAATCACACCCAACATTATGAATAAGAACGACTGTAATTACAAAACAGTGGACCTTTTCACAACGCCAGCATCGCGGCTTGGGTTTCTTGATTTTCTGTAGAGACCGCTTACAATTAGGAGCGATCATATCCTGCCGAAGAACGATTAAACACTTGTACGAAAAAGCACGTTGTGACATTTCAAGTCCTTAAAGTGGGAATATAATAACATTCCATGTGGCCAGCAGGCATCCTCGCCAGTCTATACAAGCTCCTTTTGCTCATCGATCTTACCGGTAGATTTGTCGGGTAATTACGACCTATGCTGGCACACACCCAGTTTATTATTCCATTAAGTTTAAGCCTCCTTATCGCGACGTGCAATCGGGGGATATTAATATATATTTAACCTTGACACTGCCAGCATATTCAAAACGGGCGATTGTTACTCGGGTTGTCTGTGGACATTTTTTTCGCACACGTCTTGGACAGAAGTACATAATTTTTACAATCTTACAACCAATTGACTTCCTTTTACAAAGTATAAAAGAGAAAACTTTCTGATATTGAACCAAAACTAATCAAATTAATCAAACCAAACGAGTTTGTAACACTTTAAAGAACAGCAAAACGTCAAGGGGAATCACCTTACAGGGATTGCTTCAATTCCAAAGAGCACCAGGTTTGTCACGTGATCAATGTCGTCACTATCGGCTGTTCTTGCTTCGGATTCTACTGCGGGAATAACCAGTTTGCTGCATGCTAAACAAAAAGTTCGAATTAAACATCTTTACTCCCTGTAAGCTAAGATGGAATCACCAACATGGTGTCCAACCTGTAGTCGCCGAGGCTGAAGGTAAACTCAGCAATAAGTTATGACAGCCAGTACTAACTCTCACTTAAACGTTTTCTGATAAAGTTGCTTGATCTAAACCATCGCCCAAGCGCCGGTAAGGCTTTCAAGCTGTGATCACGTTTACTCCAAAATATATTGGAATACCCCAAGAATCTCAACCTGCTGAAGCTGAGTTCTTGACAGCTCTGAATCTCCGCCAAACCCTTCGTCTGACCTCACTATTAGTTAAATACACAGAAGAGCTAGGCGAGAGCTTTTTCGAAAAGTTATTAGCTCAAGTGTAGGAATGCTGTAATTACTGTGACGCCTGCATGTGTGGCAAGGTCCGGTTCTGACCTGGTGCTCATTAGAAACCACTTAAAATCATGTTTGGTGGTGGAAAAGGGACAATCGAATTCTCCCTTAAGTTTGGGTGCCAATTTTATCACACGATTATGGGCGTGTGCACCAATATAGAAGCCGTTAACGCCTGATTTAAATTTTGCAATGTTTTAGTGCTCAGCACATCAACAAAAAAGTTAATTGTTATTATTTGCCAACAAAGAGTTATCATGACTACATTTAAATTATCTTGTCAGATTGAACACTTTTTAACACATCGCGATTCGAACCCGGGTTATTCTGAACACGAATCATGAACGGGTGTCTTGCATGTTATGTGGGTCGGGCGATTGACCAATGCTGCTTACCGTGTAAAAGCCAAGGATAAGGGCAAACAGCGCACTCCCGTGGACGATTTTCAGCTGGTGTGAAGTGGTGACAGGGACAAAATCTTACTGTGGAATTTTTGTGGCTGGAGCTGCAAGATCCTTCAGCCTGAAACACAACAAAATTACAAAGGATACAATACATATATATGCACCCAAGTTTGGAGTAAAATTTAGCAACGACCGCAACGCTACATCGTTTAAAGGTTTTGTAGAAATTGTCAAGTTTGCAGTTCGCATACATCACATGACGCAATCTCGAAAATGTTTTCCAGACAAGGTCAATGAACAAAATTTAATTTTTAACATTGTCCGACTGTCTAAGAATGTACATATGTTGCACTGTTGAGGTCAAAACCCGTATCTTACTCAAGGACGGGAATAAAAGGCAGGAAGTGATTGAGTGGCGACTTTGTCGCAAATTCCCTCCGAATGACTTTGATGGGTCACGGAACACGTGACAACAATAGACTCCGGTCAAGTGGTAGCAGCCTTTATTGGCAGGAGGTGAATCAAAGTGCTTGTCGCACAATTGTCCACAGAATAATCAGCAGGTCGCATGAATGCAAGTACAGACACGCGAGGCACAGGTGACGCAAAAGAGCTCGCGATTATGACGCATGTGTGGGTGTAAGTCGCCAGAAAGCGAGAGCTGGGGCGCGCGGGGTTCGGTTGGGTCGGTTCCCCCCACACAAAAGCGATGTATTGTAACTCGGCATGTCATTCTGGTGTCGCAGAGCAGTCATTATCTCCTAGTCACCGGAGATTCTCGTGTGTGTACAGTAAAAACACTGGATGCTCGCGCGTACTGTAGCTATGCCGACAGATCACAAAGAAAATCGGCCCGTGTGCGTTCATGCGCAACTAATGACGCAAACTCGGTGACGATTATTACTTCGATAAGCACTAAAGTATCCGCGACGAAAAATCAAAGCGCGCAAGTTTGGGACTAACAAAACACACAACAGCCGCTACTTGAGGAGATTTTTCTTTGTCTGTCCAGCGAACAAAAGATATCTGAGTTGGTGTCTTAGAGATCCAAAAGTGCGTGACCGTCCGGCGTATAATGATGTATCTAAATATGAATCTGACCATTGCAATGACGTTCATCTGAAGAATATTGCATGTGGTTTAAGCGTATGAGTCAGTTAATATTTGATAATCTAACACACAATATTCAACATGGCAAGTTTTGTAACTATACTGTCTAAAAATTACTTTGTATTTAAAGTAAGGCGGTGGTGCGATTTAATATTTGCTTTGTTTTGTTGCAGAGTGGAGTTTCCTATGCTTGGTTTGCCCAGTTGGACTTATTGTATGATGGTGACACGCGAAACAAGGTCTCGGGCGGGTTTGCGGTGTGGAATTACGATTTGGCGTCAAATTTAGTGGCGGGCGATGTATCGTTACCTGCTTCTATCTAAAATACAAGAAAATTGAACCCTGACACTTGGATTAACGTTCGGAGAAAATTGCCGACTGTTTAAATTGCTTCTGGGAAAATCTTGGCTTCAACCACCAGCCTTTGCGGTTAAAAACGACTGTTCTCAATAACCGCCTAAATATTAAGTAATTAAAGGGCGTTTAACATAACATCGGTATGTTTGCAGATTATGCTTTAGGGTGAAATCTGACTTCACGTTAAACATTTGAATCAGATTCACAAATGGATATTTTAAAATATTTCTAAAGTACACGAGCCATTTAGACAATTCAAGAAACCGGGTTTTCATGTGGGTAAATTTCAAAGGGTCTCGACGCATAGAATTTTGCCAGCCTCGCCAAACATGGAAAATGCGGGCGACTTTTAAAGGGAGGAATTCCTCATGTTTGGACACGAGGGGAGGCAAAAAAGCCCAAAACCTTGTCAGTTCTTATCTTCCTGACACGACTTTGTACCGAAGCAGATAAGCGTTTTGCTGCGGCAGATATTTACGCTTTCGTGGCCGCGTTCTCACTTCTTTGAAATGTCGTGTAGTGCGCATGTACTTCGCGTCCTGCGTGGTCAAGTAAACCTTTACCCACAGTAAACATTGCGAACAATCCACTGGAAAGACCAATCCAAGCCCAAAGCTTTAACATGAAGAACAATATGGAACACGCACACATAAGCAATCCCGCTTCAAGATATCAGTAGGGCGGAGCTGATATTTCACAGCATTGTTTATGAAAGTCATTGTGTGTGTCGAATCGCCAGGGCTCGTTGAACTTTGAAGTGAGCGTGTACAACCACAGGCAGTGTGTCTGACCGGGGTGGAATTAGTCACGCTCAAATAAGCGCATTCGTCGCCGCAGAAACTTGGCCCTCGGCCTTGTTCTTTGCAGTTAAACTCGCCATAAACGTTCGTTGCTTTCAAACCTGCAGGAGTTGATAATTTTCCGCATTCCTGGTCCGCGTGGCTCTGACTAAGAAGCTTATCTCCCCTGTCCAACCGGGCGTGCGCTTGAACGACTTGTCGTGGGGCGACGTGTTTTTCTGGGTCCGTCACCGTCCATAGGCCAAGGGTTGGCGGGCACTTAAACTCTTAATGATGAAGGATGCTTTAAACCCGACCCACACGCCAATTACGCCCCCTCCAATTCTCTCTTTGTTTCTCGACAGCATGGTCTCAAGGTCATGCCACGAGGTACCAGCAAGGTTAAAGTTGAAACTCTTCTCGCCCGAATTATGTGATTAAGGACGTTTTGTACGTGCTTGTTCACTTAGACGCATATATTGTTTAACTTTCCTGGGTCTTTCAAAATATTTCCAGAGTCTTTCAAAATGTTCCAATAACACACCTTGTTATGTCACAAAGCATGTCAAGGTGCCACCAGTTGATATACAAGTATTTCAGTTTTGCAAAAGATTACTTTCAAGAAGTTTTGAAAAATTGAGAGGCAGCAAAAAATACTTGGAAAAGTTAAATGAACGAACATGACTTGGTTGTAATGAATCGACTTGGTTGTAATGCATCGATGACTTTATTCCAACAAACCAACATTCCCCACATTGCGATCATTGACTTGAAAGTTTTTGTCAGCAGACATAGCACCCGAACTTTTTTCACACCGTTTGATGTCGACGATTTTTCTCCCGACGAAAACGCTTTGGAGTTGGAACGACAAAATATTACCGGGCGCCTCTTGAAGAAGAACACACATTGAACCGACAATCTTCAAAGGCGATTCACGATGTCGTTGAAAGTTTGTTACGACCTTTAGTGTGTGGCAAGTTTGATAGCGCCTTGTTTACATTATTCGTGACTGCTTCTGGATTTTGTCACTTCCAGTCAACATTAAGACCCCAAATAAATTTGGCCTTTACCATTTCATCTAAATATGCCTCGAATCAGTGACAGCTTTCCGTAAATATTATTGCTTTCAAACTAAAAAAATTAGCGGACGTGTTTTGTTTATTATTACTTCAGGGCAGTGTCAAACATCCAATTTCTAGCTTTGTGCTGTTGTCGTTAACTCGCAATTGGTAAAAGTGGTCTATTAATGTCTGTTGTAGTTGTTAACATGTTGTAGCAATCATAAACTACTGTCGCTGATTTTAAAGTTTCTTTTGAGAAATATCTTACGTGTTTTCCATTAAAAAAGAGAAATTATACGAGAAAAGGAATTGCATCTTCCTTGGTTGTTAAACACGCAAAACATGGTGGGACAGCTCACCCTAATGTGAATGCATCATAAACGAGTTTAAAAACGTGAATCTGTCATTGCTGCAGAAAGAAATGCTGCACTGCACTTATCGCAGCACGTAGCAACAAACTTTCATGGTATCCACATTTTTAGGCAGATAATAGTCACACAAATCTCTGGATTCGACTCAGTTCAGTAGCCAACAGATAATCTTCTAAAATCCGGGATCATTGTAAACAGTCACTTATGATTGCGAACACTTTGCTGAACAAGGTTTAAACTTGGTGTTGTGGGCGTGAACCAAATCTGTTACAGGAACGTAAAACCTCATTGCTTTTGCCTCAACACACTTGACGTTCCTGAGACAGGAGATTATTGCAATCTGCAAACATCTTGCAAATGTTGGATTGAATTATCATTAGTTTCATCAAACAATAGGTTTATGCGTCCACAAAGTTCAGATTTTGCATATCTAAAACATTTCCAAAATGATACTTTAAAATAATAAAATACATGTCAATCAAAAGCCGCATTAAGCACAGCATTTAACAGGTAATTTTTTAACGTGACTTAATTATTGACTGGAAATAAAACAATTTAAAATAGGAACTTTTGACTTCGAATATGTCGTCAACACGGCAAGTCCAGACATAATTCGTAACAAATATGAAACATAAACAAAACACTGTCGTTTACATTCAAACCCAGCACGCGACTCGCGAGTTTTCTGCTAAGCAATTGCGGCAAAGTTCGATATCAATATCGCCGATCTTCACCGTAAACAAACGAACGAGGACACGACTCGATTCTTCCCATCGCGATTATCGCTTCGAAAATATTCGGTTGACGCCCAAAATGGTTTCAGATTTTGAGGAAACATTTTGGTCTTTTTTCGTTTCGAATTGGCCAGGACATTGCGCTGTGCAATTTATTGACATTATGCTTTTTTTTCTATTTTTTTTAATTTGTTGTGCTTAAATAGAGAAGCAACAGTTGACAGTTGACAGAAAAGTTGACAAAGAAGCAAAGAGCCGACTTGGAGTATAATTCTTTTGTATTAATTCTATGTTGTGCAAACAAAACAGTGTGAGAATTCGAGCAATTCCGCCACACAAAACCTTGTTGCGCAACTGACAATTTGTTTCCAAACTCGGATAAATTTTTGTACATTTTCCTGCGGGAAATATTTGGTTATGAAATTATTGTGTTCGCACTCGTGCCTCTTGTCGTCAGACACGATCAAAACCACCCATGGTTTCCAACGTTGGTTAGAAATAAAAGGTTAAATCGATTTTAAGTTGAGTACAACGCCGGAAAACGCTTGCATCGACGCGCGATGATTCATGCACCGAAATGCTTAATTACAAGCGAACAGATTTTTCTACTAGATTGGTTTCTATAATTCTATGTTCGGGAAATGACAGTGACCTTTACGTGTGGGTTTGAAGTTTCTGTCTTGATTTTCTGCCTTGTAATACCCGAGTTTTAATCGGTTCTCCCTTCTACAACGACAGGATCAAACCTATGGCACTCTCGCGTGGGGACAATAGTGTTCAAAGTTGAAATTTTGGGTAAAATGTTTTTTCTGCATGGTTGTGCCACAAGTGAGAATAAAAACTAAAAAAATTGCAGCTTTATTGATTATTATGGCTCTTTTGCGCATATAAAAACTAAATTATTATTTCTATGATTAATTGTTGTTAATGGGTGAAATCGATTTTCGAATTGAAAATACTCAGTTTCTGCATTAAGATGTAACAAACTCTTCACCAAATCTTACCATGAATTATACGATGTTAGAGAAATCACAATTCTTTCCCCTCTGCTTCATGACGTCACTGAGGGGTTTGCAGCGGTTGTGGCAAATTGTGGCAAGTTGTGGACGTGCTAAAAACAATAAGATGAGTTTGCATTTCAGAGTTTAAATTAAACTTGTCCCCTTTCAAAAATTACGCGAGTTATTATAAGCATTAAAGCTTGGCGTATTACTGCCACATTTTATGGATGTGGATTTCGGTCGTATTGAGACAAAACATGAGGGCGCCACCTTGTGTTCAAAGGTGTGATGACGTGCAAAATTCGTGACAGGATGGTGACATATTTAGAACGCGCGCGCGACGTTTCAAGTAATTATTCTCGAACAGGGGTAGCATTTACAGGAACCTGATTACAATCCACCTGATGAGACGGCGCAAATCTTTACGCGAGGGAACGAAACCTTAAACCTTTCTTCAGCGTCTTCAAAAAATATCGTCGGCAGCTGGTTAACGCCAGATTGTTCCGTTGAAATTACGGATATTGATAATTGCGTTTTCATGCGCGTCGTTCACTTGATTATATCCCGCAGTAAGAAGAAGACCGATCATTTGTACGTATATTGACGTCAGGACGGTAGCTGATTGGTTATTGCATTTCTCCGTTGCTTGGCCACCGCGGGTCACGTCCGCATTCCTGCAGATGTGACTGTGGGAATTTTTCTCAAAATTTCGGGAATTTACGGATTTATTTGTATTAATTAATAATTATCAACAATCTTAAGTAAAATCAAACACTTTTTTTTGTAATACGTTTTGACATTTTGTATGAAAGTTGTTAATAATTAAATGGTTTTTCTTCATAGTGTTGGCAGAAGTTTGAATTCTTCCGAAAATAACAAGGGTATTTTTTATGTTTTTCCTATTTCCATTCTTTCAAGGAAAACTGACCCTAATGAACATCGGCGTCAACATTAAATCAAATATGTTGTCCTTTAAGATCGTATAGCCGACATTTTATACAAATATGCACGATGAGCCACACAAAAACCAAAGAATCCCAAACCTGTTTGATGCAGTATTGTCGACAATTCAAACTGTACATTAGCAATTAAATTGCTTTTCACGGCTTTTGCATTAAATATTATAGATGATATTCAGGTGTTGGTAAGCTTTGCGCCATTTTCCTTCATAATCTGGAAAGTTGTAGGCGCCATTTTGAATCGGCGATTTTTGGATTGATTAAAAAAGTTTTTTGACGATAAAAGAGCTTTTCCACTCGCAGTCTCTTCGCATCGTAACGCAATGCGAATGTTTACAATTTTACAAGTGTGTCTGAGGGCATAATGACAGCAGATCCGCCCTCGAACAAATTGATACTTATTTGTTAAGAGTGTTGAGAAATTTATTAAAAGCCATGTGAAATATTTCGTTTATGGCATTTCTCCAAAATAATTGAATTGAACAAATTTTGGAGTTGAACAACAAAATTTGAACTAGGAACAACACACATTATAAACGCTGATTAGTCTGCAAACGTTTTGATTATTCGTGGCAAACTTCCAGGAAAAGCTGTGCTACATAAGGCCGGAGTTATTTTTTTGCATAAATCTAAACGCTGATGTTTTCTGGTGCCGACATCTTGGTTTCAAGCAATTTTTTAGACCCTAAACTGAGTCGGCAAAAAATCTACACAAAAAAAGAATTTATTCGCCGCCATGGCAACAACACATATAAACGCAATCAGTTTTCAAACTGAACTACATCCTTATATTCTGTGGCAATTGCAATAATGTTTAATTTAAAGCAAAACTCCAAATTGGACGGATTAAAATCAGTGCCATCTTGCTCTGTCATTGAAAGAATTCTTTGCACTTAGTTTGGGTCAGCAGCGGAAGTTACTTCATCAATGGTTTTTTTTTCATCATTTTGCCAGAGATCAACCTTGATATATCTTCCATGATTTTAATATGGAAACGTACGAGATCGATAAAGGACGCTCAAATTCATGTGCAGTGACCTTACGTAACTAATATCAAAATTAACGCAGGAGCGATCACCTTTTTTCTTAGTTTTTTATAATCTTTAATCCCAGCCACAGTAAACTGAGGTGTTTTTATATCCGTAAGTAAAGTGTTAAAGGTGAAGGTTGCCAACCGCAGGAGGAGGTACCAAGACTCCAGCCAATCTGTGACATTCTAGAGTTACACCGCAACAAAGCGCAACGTTGTCCTCGCCGAAATGTCGCGAAATTGCCGGTGTTAATTCTCCAACGAGCAATTAATGTCATATCGCGCCTAAGTCGCGCGATCCACCACTGCCAGCGAGAGTTATAAATAGCTCAGCGCGACATTTGATTGTTTAACGACGCTCACGATTCACGCGGTCCCGAACTCTTCATTAAATGCAGAGACGGACACGCATTCTTATATTTCTCTCCGCCGGCGATAATTGGAGAGCAGATCCGCATTCTAGATAAGGATGCGTTTCTGGGAAGTGTGCAGATCGGACGAGATGTTGGCTGGAGCGTTAATCGTCAAACAGGCGATTTTAAATGTCACTCGAACGCAAAATCCCAACCGCGCCCGCGCGACAAAATCGTGTCATACAAAGGGGATCGTGGACGATACCAAGGACTAAACGTACAAGTTCATACAGTTCAACGATATGTTTGTTCAAAATAAGTTTAAATCCTTCCATGATTTTATATTTCAATAATAGTGTGTGCAGATTAACAACTCTCCCAACGATTTAACAGATTGTAACTGTGACAACAGCACCGAACTCGCACAACAATATCATAGGAACGTACGACACAAGTACGAGTAAATCAAATTTAAGAGCCAATAGCAATTGGTCACTAATAGTTAAATACTCAATAAAACAATATTGGAGACAACTTGACCTGTTTAATGTTTTATTTGCAATCATCGCAAAAATCATGATCTCACCAAAATATTTTCTGTGTTACATTTTAACAAATTTTTCAATAACTCACATTTGACGTCAACGTAATGGCTTGTTTTATCCGAACGGCGATTTTCAAATCTCTCCTGACTTGTGAAAAATACTTCTCTACAGAACAAGCTACAGAATATTAATGTCGGTCCATCGTCGACAGCGAGGTAAGGCAAGTGACAAGAGCTAAGTTAAACTGATAACACCCTTGTTTACGTTTGCCCAAAAACCTCGACCCCGGCAGCTCGCGGGGCGCAATGGGAAAAACAATGGTTGAAGAACGTCGGGCGACTCGATAAACAAAGAGTTGTGGAGGGCGAAGAGCGCGCGACGACCCGGCAAAATTCCAGAACGACAAAAGCCCGCCTTGTCAGTAGAGTCCTTCCTTAATTGGACAAATTCTCCTTCACTTTCGAAAAGCGGTTTTTCCGGGTCTCTGATCATGGGTCATCGGCTCGTCTATCAGACCCCGCTCCCCCGCTCCCGGTTTATTTTAGATCGTGACCCCGAATATCGATGCCACAGCGACGAACGGTCGGCAAATATTAACCTCCGCCACGACTTGCCTCCATGACATTGAAGGATGGTTCACCCCTGGTATGATTCTCTTTGAAGCCGTTTCACCCAAAGGGGTCGCGGCTTTCTCGTTTCGGTCCACTGCACAACCGTTGAGACAGTGACCAAACAATGGCAACCGAAAATCGAGCTGATATCGGGTTTCAAGGTCGCTTGAAGGACATCGGCAAATTCGAGATGCGAGCCATCACATTCATTAACGCGAGAAGCGGCGACTTTTGTGGAGCCTGTGTCAAAGTGAAGATCGGAGAACGGGGAAGTAAAGCTAGTCGAGATTTCGGCTGTCACGCCGTTGGCCTGGCGCGGATTTAACGAGTTTAGCGGCAAGCCGTGACCATCACTGCACAGGAGACACCACAGCAAGACGCCAACGCGTTTTTGGACTGACTTCTGTCGTTTAACTTATTAAAATTCCTCTTCCCTCCTTCGCTCTACGCGACTCCCCCGATTGACCACGTCACAAAGGCAGCGAGCTTGAACGCCAAGTGACGACATAATGATATTGTCTACAGCGGTTTCTATTAGCTGCTTACCCTTGTGGGTTGAAAACTGGGTTTGGGTGCCCCTTGTGATCCACGAACCAATTAAGATTGCCTTATCTCACTGATCTCGATTCCTTTCTACCATGAGGAGGGATTGACAAGCGTGGATTGCCTTTGTTGTTGTTTCAACACTAAAGGTTTAGAGGGGGAGGGGGCTGTTGTTTGTTCCGCCGAGCGAAAAGGCGCGCGCGCGACAGTGCTTGAAAAAAATCGGGGACCTGTGGGTCCTGGGCGCGTGCCCTCCAAGAAATTACCCCCAAGTAATAAACGACGAACGCCTAACGATGCGGAATCTGAGCGCCCATGCGTGACGAGCCAGTGCACGGGTGTTTGTATATTATTGGATAAGCGAAGAGTTGAGGACACGCGATAGAAGTTCTAAGAAGGCTCTTGGGCTTCGGTGGGAGTGCGTGGAGGGAAACTCGGTGATGGATAAACATGAGGCCGTGGGTAAACACGAGAAAAAATTGAAGTAATTAAATTACCATTATCTCGCGATTAATCACAGGCAAGTTGTAAGAGTGTTCCGCGGCTCTCTAAAAGATTCGAACTTTTGTTGATAAATACTTCTTTACTCCCCGCATTACGACCCAGCCTGAGGTTTGCTGTACGTTTTTACTGTGTTTACACAGCGACGAAGATGATGTAACCTAGACAACCGCGGCCGCGCTCGCTTCCACTCGACAAAAATCCGTTGCGATTCGAGTTTTAAACAACATGTGTTTGTATTGAAAATGATGCACACAAAGTACTAACTTAAAAACAAGACCAGCCTTGTATCACTATGTGTGCGCCTTGCAAGTATTATTACGAAAAGATCAATCGCCAGGTCAGCATCAGCAGTCTATGGTTAAAGACCTTTTTTTCCATGCTGAAAGTTGTTTCACATGAAATATGTTTTTTATCCTGAAAACCATGCGACCGTATCCACAACAGTTATCAACGTGAACTTAATCATCCAATTAGAACATCTCATATTTGTTCGGTCACCGCAGTGGAACAGCCCCCCCCCCCCCCCCCCCCCTTGTTTATTGTCGCTCGCGTGTCGGTTCCTTCAAAATATCGATCGCATCCGGATACAAATACGTGACCCGTTGCAGAGTCGTGACCTTCGGAGCGTGAAAATTCCTGAGCCGTTACCTCTGTAACCCTCATATGACTCCCAAAATAGAAATAGAAAGACGATTCCTTTCCCTGTGTACATTTCAAATACTCTTACTGTGAGTCGTGTTTTTGGTTTCGCCGAATTCTTGCCTACGGTTTGTCGCCAAAATCAAACACCCCGAAACGAGAGGGGGGAAAGATTATCCCCGGTTTTTCGATTCAGAATTTCCACCGAATCCCACAGACAAAAACAACATAATCACACTTAAGCATAAACTGATGTTGGTGTTAATTCAGTGTTTAATTGATATCACATGATACGGTGCTGAGCGTTACAAGTTGTCTACAAATACAGAATTGCATCTTCAACTGCATCACAACCCCACACAGCTCATATAAAAATAGTGAAGGAGTGAAAAAAGACAGCAAGATTTGTTCAGCGCAGATTTTAAAATTTAGTTTCAGATATTTCACATAAAATGTCTTCGTCTTACAGATGATTCAAAGTATTGGAAGCAGCGATTTTGACCAAAATGACAATTTGGAGCAAAAGAAGTGACACTGTCAGGGGATTTACCCGATTTGTGTGAATATAACCTTCGTAATCCAAACTTACTGGACTCATGTTTAAGCAATTTGAAACAACACTGACAAAAAAACTAGCCATGTTTGTTTTTATCGGAGTTTAATCAATTCAATGGTTATGATCGTGTCTTTCTTGGGCAGTTTACATTGTGGGCATATACGTGGACATGATAAAAAACAACATCGCAAACAATAAGGTTCTGTCCGTGTCTTATAAGGACAGGTTAGAGTGTGAACACACGTGGACGTGATGTGAGTGCGTCAAACATCAAATCGTATTTGTGGATTCTCCGAGTTGATCTCACGCTTGATTGACATCACGATAAAGATGGAATCCGTTCCACTATTTATCGTTTACTGCAGGGCAGAACGTCTCTGATGAGATGAACCCTGTGACCCCGCGACAGCTGAACGCCAGTTGATTAGAGAGTTTTACTCGGAAGAAGGAAAGTCACAAACATCATCGGTGAACGCCAGGTGTTGACGGCTTTGACAGAAAACAACGCTCGGTGGTCGCTTCCGAGAATGCGGGCGAGATTATTTCTTAACCTGATGCGGGGGGAGATAATCTGTGAGAAACCGTGTCCCCCCTCTCCACGCAGTTTATTTGGACGCAAAAAAACAGGAGATAATATTTTATCGACTTTTGCATCCCCGTCTCGCGAGACGACAGGACGACCTGCTTCGTATATCGCGACGTTCAAGGTCATTTATCACGCCCGTGTGCGCGCTCAAGGTCGTGTTGATACCGACGACATTCGAACTAATCTTCGCGGGATGCGACCTTTCGCTGACAGGACCTGAGCGGAGTTTGGCGGGCGATAATTCGGAGTCTGACTGCACCGCGTCCGCATCTCCTGCCAATATGTAAACACAACCTGATTTGCGCCCGTGGCTGTTGGCGTGTGCAGGGAGAACAGAATGTGGCGTGAAGGAACAATGATATGTATTCGAAATATCTGTCTTTCATTTCAATTCTGTTGAGAAATTGTTTGACAACGAAGTTTGACACAAAGCAATGGCGCAAGGTTGTTTAAAGACGATTAAAATCAAATGTAGAGCAAAGAACCAATCATGGTTTGAAAAAGAAAATGTTATGGTTTTGTCTCTTTAAATCATTTAAAACTACGCAATCAGGGCTATGTGTTGTTCTTATTTTTAATGAAAAATCCACAGTAAAAACTTTTGTCCCACTCAATGAAAATATCCTTCAATGATTTACGTTCCCACTTTTATCCACTTTGTTTTCAATTAAAGGCAGACATTCACCAACATGTTTTGTGCGACATCACCCTCTGTAAAGATCGAATAATTTCCTTCATTTTTCGAAATTCTACAAACTCACAATACTGTGTTCAACGCAGCATCATAAAATTATTTGAAGAAAATCAAGTTCTCTGTCGTTCTTAGGTTTCAGAAAGGTGGTATCACAAAAACGCAGGAAAGGAATGTTACCAACAGCATTGCGTTTTTAATCTCCCAAACCAACAAGAGGTGAAATATGCAACTCTTGGTGACATTATTTGTTTAACCCCTGAGATTTTAACACCTAACATCGAAACCGCTCTAATCCCCCGGGTTCCTGTTGGGATTCAGCGCTTTCTTTGGTAACCAGGCGTGATTTACTGGAAGCAAACACTCTGCTGCCACGTTCTGTTCACGACGTCCAAGAATGTGCGAGATTTTTTCTTGGACCCGAATACAAATGGATTTTCGAGATTTTTCGTCTCCTCAATCGTTTACAAGGTGTGAACAGAAACTTGTGAAATAGGAAACTGACGTTGATTATCTTATACTGATGGTAATTTATTTCACGTGTATTTTCACGTGTTATTGTGTTTTTTTTGAAACAGCAGAAGCCACCAGCTTGTATTGTTGGTTGTATTTTTATTGCACACTAGAAATTAGAGTCACAAAATGATTATTAACATGTCCTTGTTAAAACATTTTGTGGTGAGGATTTTTAAGAAAAAGTGAGCAAGGTCACTGTCTGACCCAATTACTTGGATGAATTCCGTTTGACGATTGTAATCTTTAATATCCGATTAAGGACATCGGACAAAATTGTAAAGGTGGAGGTTTGACACTTCGCGTTTGTGCTCTTCACAGCTTTCTATAAATACACGTATCAGTTCGCATTGAAACCTGTATTTAGAGTCACGACCAAGCAAGGCCAGCCACATAAAACCAAACGCCACCCATGTTCAAGCTCAAGAGGGAGTCTTCATCAAGATATAAAGACGAGACTCGAGCTCTCCGCCCCGCGAATCTATAATCCCGCCACATTGTCACGAAGCACGAAAAGCTCGCGCCTTGTCGCGCTTCTGGGAACGAATCGTTCGAGATTCTCATCGCGTCGCGCTCTCGATGCACGCGTCGCCCTATCGCTGTTCCATCTGACCTGTCTTGAAGCTTATTGTAGCAACGGACCTCGCGCGAGTCAAAGTCTTCGATCTTGAGCCCGAGATTCGCGATGCGCGATTGGACACGCTCGACAATTGGGAACATCACGACAGAGCTGGAGATTATTTGTCTGTTAGGAGACTTAGACACGCTGTGGGGAAGACGCAACGAATCAAATCTGTTCGAATCGTATTTGTCACGCCTTCAGCCGGCTTTTCCGGTGTCATAGCTACAGGGACATTTTACTATCTCTGGTGAAACACCGAATTCTTTGCAAACCTGCACTGGTTTCGCTGCTTTGCTGAGTTTCAAGATCACTAAAGTTACCTAGCACCATTTTCACAACAAAAAAAACTTGACAAGCGGTAAAGGATTTTGAATTCTGTATTCATGCAAACGCAAGAATTTGGTCAATTCCAAAAATTGAACTTGAATTCCTTGAATTTAAAATTTCAGTTCGATTTTCAGTTATTCATTTTGAAAAATTTGACGTAATTGCTCGTTCTTTCTAAATTCCTTAAAATAGTCGCTAAATTATCAACAAAATCAGAAACTTTCGTTGTATTTTAGCGCGGATAAAATCAGAGGTGACCTTTCAGCCATACTGGATTAAGTAGGATTTGACGCAGAACTATAAAACGCAAGCGGTTTGATCAGCTTTGGACCAAACAGGTTTCAGGAAGACTCTCACCACAAAGTTAATCCCACAAACAAAAAAATGCTTGCCTGTTACATTCAGTTAAACTCCTCAAAATTTACAGATTGTAATCCAGGGAAACCAAAAAAAAACAATTTTTTGCTCGTATTACTTTTCTTGCAAATGACAAATTGTAATTTTCAGCCATGGCAATGTTTCATCCAAACATTTCGACAAGTTGCGTCTTGATGCAGGGATAAAAGGCGACAAAACTGCGCAATTTAAACGACAATCAAGCGTGAGAATTAACCAATTAAATTGTGGCACTCTGCAAGTATCGAATGATTCATATTTGGCATTGAGACCAGGACATCAAACCCAGACGAGTCGCAAAGTGTTTGCCGTCTTACTGACATTAACATTTCAGAGAACTCCAAAAGTGTAATCAACACGCGACAATTTTTCTTTCGCGGCAAATTTAATCGCTGGTTTCTCCGGTTTATTTCCAAATGTCATCAACATATTGAACCCTCTTGACCCGAAAACTTCACTTTCGCGACATGACTGGTCGAATAATTGCTTTAATTAGGTCTTGAGTCTGACATAATTTACCACGTGTCGTGTGAACGGAAAGGTTTCGTTCATGATGTTAATTTTGCCACACTTGACTTCTGGTAGCACACGTGACCGTATATGAACAAATTATCGAACAGTGCATACAGAAGTATGTAATGATGTAACGTGGCAAGCCAATGGTTTGGCTGCGATTCCAGTGAACCTGATGATTAAAAATGTGCATGCTTTAAACTATGTAATGATTGACAAATTCACTTTTCAAAATGAAAACACAAAGATTGGGTTTATAATTGGAGTAAGCTAACACGATACACCCACACCCTGGATTGCGCAAGGTAAGGTTTTGGAAGAAACAGTGCTAAGGTCATTTAAGGTCACGACACATCACGCAAATATTTTGTAATGACGCAATAAAGCATTCCTTTTTTTCAAGCGGCGTTAAAACCATGCTGAAAACCTGATTGAGACACAGAAATATATATATTTATTTATGATCACGTTTCTGTTTATTATAAAATGTTGCAGTTGATGAGGTTTTTGGCACCTCGCACGAGCTCAAGAAAATTTAGAGTAAAAAATTCATGCACAAGAATTCAGAAACAAAATTGGTCACCGCCCGTATCAGCATGCGTTCGTGTTTGAACAATAGCGTTCATACTTGACATGATCGAAGGCTCGTTAAGTTGACGAAACGGAAGTGAGCGGAACCCCCTCCCCCAACAATGATCAACATCCTTCAAGTTCACTCGGGTTTGTGACGTAACAACCCCAAACTTCCGGAGTTTTGCCGAAAACACAAACTTCAACCGCGGGGTCACGCAGGATTTTAAGGAGGGATTGTTTTTGTCACCAACACTTTAAAGCAACCCACCAACCGTTGAATGAGTCATGATTGTTTTTGCCAACGAGCGGCTCCAGAAGTCGCGACGACGTATTACGACACCGACGCGATAATTCGATAAACAGGATCACGTGACCGCACAGAGGACGACGCGCGTCAGCGATGACGTCACGACCGGGATTGAGGTTTGGTGCCAACCGCACTTGGAGTGGATGCTTCTCGACGCCTTGTCGCGATAAATTTACACTCTGCCATATTTCTATGCTTAAATGTATTACAACTACACACAGTCCTAAATGTCTTTATTCGAAACGTGAGAAGTCAAAATGTCTCATATCTATAGTAACAAACAGTCATAAATAAATATTTTGGAGTCATAACCAACCCTAAACAAGTTTCACAGAGTGGTTACAAAGCAGACGTGGTTTTTGCATAGCAAACTTACAACCCACCAACTATGTAGAAAAAATAACAACGACTTACTTCTCGGTAATTCAATGTTGTTTCTGTTCTTTATAGCGGGCTTGCATCAGAGAGAGTGGTTTGTTGAGTTAAACTACAGAATAAAAACCTAAAAAGTAGCTCTGGAACAAAAACAAACAAAGAGGCTCAACTAATATTTCACCCAGTGAAACCTCCGCTTATACAAATTTAACTGCGCGCTCCGTCGACCGAGCAAGGCGATTACTTGACACCACAGTCAATCCCTAGGACAGAAAACAGCTAAAACAATTCCAAAACAAGTCATGTACGGTTTAGGCGAATAGTTGGCATTCCGTCCCAGCAGCGAGAAAGGGACAGCGCGACATTTTCAAACTGATCGAGTGACAAGTGGGGCCGGTTACCCAAACAAACAGGCTCGGGAACCGCGACTGAGGACGACTTTGGGTAAAAGAAACGGAGCTTAGGGGTCCCGTCCGTGATCCCACATACCTGATGACGTTTGAGACGGGTTCGGGTTGCGTAAACCGTACGACAGTCGCCGACCTGGTGTGGGAGGGAAGACGATTGATCGTCTGTTTGTCACAGATTTTGCCTGGGCGCGATGCCCAGTGGAGTCGTTAAACTTTTCACAAGCCCTTGTCTATTTTCTGACGCAAACCAGGTTTTATTAAACAGCATCAATTTATTTATATCGAGGTAGACGATGCGTTGCCAACGTTCTTGGTTGGTTTTTGATTATAAATTGGAACAAGGGCATTACACAAAATTTAAATCGCTTATGTCCGAACTTAGTCGACAAACAAAGTCACCATCGTCCTGCCATTCTTACATACAAACTTTTCAAGCAACGCCAACGCAATAACATTGTTATGTGTTGACAGAAATCCACAATATATTTTGTTTTAAGGACTTAATCACGACGGATTACAACAATCACGAAATAACCTTTAAGCTTGTTGAAAAATCACGACCCCGGAGGGACATCAGTCGATACAATCCAACCACACCAGTACAATACTCTGCGAAGGAAACACAAACACATAAATCCTCATCAAACACGATTATCTAAACAAACGCCTATCTTCTGTTGAGCTTAATTCCTGGGCAAATGTCACGGGTTTCAACTAGGATAATGGGTGGCGACATGTAATGGATAGGATTGGTTGTAAATACGCCAGGTGATAAAATGTACCAGGAAATCTATGTGTTCATCACATCTAGCAAGAGGCCAAAAATACCTGTTACACATTTTACAGCTTGTGTTTTAGATTTCTTGCTAAAATTGGGAGTAAAACATTGGTCATGGAAAAATAGAAACTAATTATTGATAAAACTTGGCGCGTAAAAGCTTTCACGAGTGGATATAAATGCCTGTATCTTTTTACTTTGTAAGCGATGGGTATTATTAACGTTAAGGCGGGTCATGGCAATTAGATTTGCTGTTACTGTAATAATAAGCGTAAATGAAGGCGAGAATTATATAAAGGCGCACAATTACAGCAAGATCTGCCCGACAAATTACCTCTTTGCGTTTTCCAAGAATCGTCTTGTAACTATTTCTCAGTAAAGCCGGTAATTTCTTGCAACAAAATGGTGGAAAGTGTCATGGAGTTAAAGTGGCGCAAAATCGCAGGAATCTAGACCGCCGCGCTCTGTCGCATCTTGCAATACTGGCTTTGTATAATTTTTTAAACCTGGCATTACACGGTGGTTTTTTTTTGTTCTTCTGTCGTAAGTTTAGCAGTTTCAGCCCAAATAATTGTGTTTTCCGGGAAAAAAATATATTTCGCGCACAAAATTCTCTTTCGATATTCGCAAAACAAAATACGTTTATAAGTTGTCTTGATAAGCAACGTGTAGTGCGCTTTATACATTATAAGCGCCTCCTAAAGTTCGTCCTTCGATTTTTGGTTTGGCAATGTGTATCATTGTGTAGGGAAATCACCGTCTGGGCAATTTAAATTTTCATAAATGACCGGTTCGGTGGCCGTCCTTGGCACGTTTAAGCTCCAACTGGCACGATACCTTCCAGAGACAAGCGGTATCAGCATTTCTTCATCCCTAATTATGCGAAAATCTTGATAATTGCCTGAAAACTTCGCGACGCTTTCCCCGAGCTTCACCTGTCCGTCACACGGCCAGTCTAGCGTTACTGGTCACGTGATTAACCGGGATCCCTTAAGGCAGCTGTGAAGAGACTCCCTTGGCGGCGAAACACTTGCCAGGTCAAAATTTCGTGGATAGAGTTTCTGTCTCTCAGATTATGGCTGGCCACTGGGGGATTCGCTTTTTATACATGACTTTTCCGTGGATACTGTCTCACAGCTAACGATATGAACAAGAGTAAACGATTTTGTTACAAAGCTTTCTATTTCATAAATAACTACAACTAAACACGGTGTTAAAGTTCTCCAGGGAAAATCTCAATCTAAGTTATTTAAAATTGAACCTCCAACTTCGGTTTAAAACCAGATCGCCTCTCCTGCAAAATCTGCCATTTTTATCGCTTGGGAAAATATCCTCAACAACCCTCAAGTTTTTCTTGGCACACAAAGTGCGCATTGTTTTACTCGGGAGTAAATTTGTCACAGTCGCCAAATGCCCTGTGAGACAAAACAAACATTACAACACATCTCCAAACATTAATATACCTACCAGCAGGCCATGTTTTTACTTGCAACAGCAAGACGCATGCCTATCTCCACCGCCTTAGCTTAAAAAACCAATTTTCTTGCACCTGGCCATGGTTTCTGAACGCCCTGGTTTATTCACGTGTCAATAAACATTTGCATTAACCCTTCGAAATTGCGCTGTCGGCTTAAAATAATGTATTGTGACAATTGGACAGTAAACTTAATGCCTTGACATTTGTCTTGTGGTGCCATTCGTTAAAGATATTTAAAATACAATAAACTATTTGCAGGTTGTACTATAACAGGGGGTTGTACAGGTTGTACTGTAACAGGGGGTTGTACAGGTTGTACTTTAATGGGGGTTGTACAGGTTGTACTGTAACATGAATGAAATACAATATTTAGTACATGATGCATTCACCAAACATGATAATAAAGCCGTTTGGTCAGCAAAGTCGTCCGATACTCACACCAGCTACACTGATGAGACCTTTCAGGTCGAAACAGTGGCCATCTGTCTGCAGCTTATACACAATAATAATACAGGTTTTATCTTCTTCATTTAAAGTGAAACATTTTTGCTGCAAGTTATTTGGAAATTAAGATTTATAAATTTTGTTTGTAGCTAAAGAGAATAATATCTATACATTACAACGCAATTGTAAATTGAATCAACTTGTTAATTTAAGTTTTGAATTTTCACATAAATTTAACAGTAAACTTACATCTAATTTTTTTAATATTTTAAAGAAATATTCAAGGTGCAAAATACTTGGAGTTATTAAATTGAATATAGGAAAGCCAAAGCTGATAATCGTATTTAAGGTAATCACAGGAATTTTAACAAGTAATCATAACATGATTTTGTATCAGGCAAGGTATCTGACAAAAGCAAACCCCATCCAAAAGCATCACACATGAGATCTTAAACTCCATTCCCACAAACCACTCGGATTGAAGCGACAGAACTTTGCGCTTTTATCTCATTTTCGGTTGAGTTGCGCTGGAAAGTTGGAATGGCGGATAATCCTTTAAATTCGCGAGTCAAATGTCTGCTTTGCATCAACAGCCATTTTATTGCCTCGCGTTCCTTCACAAGTTTACATTATCTGTCGTGAGCACGGGGAGGTCGTGACTCCGCCAACTTCGTCGACTCATAGTGAAATTTTCTGTCAACATTTTGCCATGTTACGCATCGCTTAGAAATTTGGAGAACTTGTTCGTCCGCGATCCAAAAAGGGAAAATCGCGTCCCGTTTGTTATACAAATATTGTTATAAGTGGCAACCAACCATTTTTGGTATAGGACAACCGAAAAGGTGAAAAATATTTTTCAATAATTTAAGAAAATCAAACATAAAGGCGGAATTCTAGACTTGGCCAGGCAAAGGTTTTGTAAAACAACCATTCTGTGCTTTAAAACGATATTTTCAAGAACAACAACCAACAACTACTTCCCGAAACAACCGAAAAGGTTTGACAAGAAACACGAGACATGAAGTTTTGTAAACAGGAGAGCGCATCCGCTTCAACGCATGCGGACTTGAAGGTTTCATGACGAAAAGTTGGTTCGTTCGAACTGACAAGGGCTTGTAGATCGTTTTCCCCTCATGTTTTGCAGTGTGACCTAAAAGCTGTGCACGTTTTATAAAAATTGCATTTAAACGCACGTACTACATCACTCTTAATACTGGAATAACAAACTGTGATTTGGGATTGGTAAAAGTATTTTAAATTTGACGCAAAGAAACGGAACTGGAGTAACGCCATAAAGTGTGTAAAATACTTAATATATGCTTGAATGTAAATTATATCAAACACGACTTGCCAGCGACGCAAATCCTTACGACTCAAAACAGAACAAGCGGAGAACCACGAGCGACATGCGACTATGAACTTGGGACGAAGAGAAGTAAAATGGCGGAACACTCAGAGAAAGTGTGATTGGCGTCGCAATTAAATCCTTTCCTGTCTGAAACTCTAACAGGTTTGCGATGATTTCAAATTCCCACGCAAACAATAACCCACATTTTCTTCTCGATTGTAAACCTTCGGGTGCCGAAGTGTAAATTTGTCGGTGCTGATCTTTTGCAAACCAATACTGTACGTAACGAGATATATGACACTACTTAAAGCAATGACCTTTCATTTATTCTTCTCAGAAAAAGGTCCCAACGTTGTTAATGTTGGTTCATACTATTAATGCTATCCAATATGCTTCAAACAGAAGCAGTTACAAATGCATGCATTGCATTACCGCGATAGATGCTCAACCGATTGAAAAGCGGACAATCCACAAGCATTTCTTTCACAAGTATTCTGAGTCCCACAATATGAAGAATACTAACTGATGTCTTCCTAAATCAACAATTTGCACTTCTGCCATAGTAGTTTCACTCTTTTACGATTATCGCTGGCATATCCGACTGACATATAAAGTTAAGCACCTAAGACCACATGCACAAATCCCGCTCTCTCTCGCACGGTATTTAGCTTAATCCGAGGCAGCTGAGTATGCCACTCATCTCTTAAATTGTGCAAATCGCAGTACCGGCACGCTTCTGAATCGCCGTGGATTTTATGTGATACCGCCCGACTAGCAATTTTGAATCGTTTTTGTCTTCCATTCACTCCAACCACGCAAGACACACTTTATCGCATCGACCTCGGTCTACATTCTTAGCTGCTGTTGTTGTCAAGGGTGAGAATGTCTAAAGCATGGTGCTTGTCGCGGCGGAAAAAAGGCCTCAAGACGCCGCTTTGCCGATCACACCAACCTCGATGTCGCAACGACGATTTTACGATTTCCAACAACCCGATGACATAACCGACTTCACCATATCACCGTCCGTTACATTTGCACGGTTTACGGCAAGTTTTCAAAATTAACACAGGACGTAACATGACAGTTAAAATTTGCAAATCATTTGCAATATTCTATAATGCCACAACTTCACACAATCTGACTTTACTCTTAAACCCGCAAAATTTTTCGCACGGTTTTACAGCGCCGCATTTCTCCAAGAAAAAAACACATATTTCGTGCAAACAATCACAGCAAAATGTCTTCATATTTCCAACTACACATTTCAAACCAACCAATAATCACTGATAGCACGTTCTTAGCAATCCTTGACAATAACCTTCCCAGACACTAATCTACTGAAAGTACAGGAGTTACGAACAAGACATGAAGCGCTCAACGCCACAGGGGGTCGCGAGACGCGAGAGACAGTCGTTGTTCGAATTCACTCCTCCCTCGAACCGCGATATCTCGCTTTTTGACAACTCGATTATATCTTGCACGACGCGAAGTTAAAGAATTTCTTCGCAAACTGTGCTCAGTGGCGCAGTAATTAGGCAGGCCGCGTCGCGCTCGGGTTTGTTATGATAACTTGACTCTCGAACGATGACAGTCGTAATCGGTTGGTTGCATTCTGTTTCCAGTGAACGTTGTTTTAACAGCAAATTATTTCGACAGTTGTTGAAGCTCAGGTAATGGCATTGATGACGTTATATCGTAGGCTCCTGGTGGTTAGTTTTGTTTTTAATTCTCATGAAATTTCGACTTGTATATTTATTGCATTTGGTGCAACGGTTGCCACACAAATTCTTTTTGCTTGACGAAACTTTAAACAAGGCAAAATAAATGTAATGCATTTGCCACCATCATTATTCCCTAGCAGTAACATAAGGGACGCATTTCTGTACCCGTGCATTACAAAACATCAAAGCAATTATATCGATGCTCTTCCCACCTTTAAAATGAAGGTTGACGGGAAGCACGATTCAATGAAGTATTTTTCACACCTCACTGAGTCCTGATACCTTCGCAATACCTCTTATTCACAGCACGTGCTTGTGCAGCCATGCCTCTGACATTTGAATCGCTGCCAAACACCACGAAGTCTCTACGCTTCGTGCAGTAAAATTTACGTGAAAGAAAACGTGTCTTTGTTTCTGCTTCAGGCAAGATAGCCGAAAACGACAAGCTGATTTACAACTTATTACTCTAATGATACGCAATGAGATTTCAACTAAATATTGATCCATAAACTCTACGAAAGGCGGAACAACCTATTGTCAGTACACGTGTGAACCTTATGTCGCCGGCATGTTCCAGCAGGAGCAAAAAACTCAACAAGGAAAATTGTACCAAATAAGTTTATAGTGGAACATTGTGTAAAAAACAGACATTGAAGTTTACGAAAAAGTTGAAAGTTGTTTCAAGCGCCAAAGGATGAAAGTCGGCGCAACTGCCGTCGGGCGACGAAGTTTCGAACTTAACATTAGATCTCGATTAATGTTTACAGCGTTTAAGTAGTGCAGGGATAAAAGATGAAGCCCAGCGCCGCTCATCTGTTTTGACTCAAAAGCCGTAAGAATTCGCGTCTCGTCGGCGGCCGCGAGCCCTTAAAAGGAATAACTTTAGATCGGCGAGCGCTTGATCAATCGTCGCTCGGGTTGGCTCCGAATGTCGCTTGGCAAGAGATTGGTTACGGCCTCCGTCACGCTTCATTGCACAAGTGACGCATGTCGATGACGCCCTGAGGCCCAAAGTCGGGACCCGGTCCGGGTTTAGACGGATTAGGGGTGAAAGTATTTGCCAGAAACACGTTTTTTCCACCAACCCCCCTCATGTGCGACCCCGTTCTATGCCTGTATTGTGTTTCGCGTGTATCTCAACGCCACCCGTATTCGCCCACGTCGTATCTCATACCACCCCGGTCTCCTGAACCCACGGGGTCGCGGGCAGCGATTTTCGCGCCGACGCCGGCTCTAGACAAACAATTGGAGAGCTTCTGTTCGAGGTTAGTTTCGCATTTGACCCTCGAATCCTGGTGGAAGACGATGGGTTTTGCGACCTGTCAAAGTTCAGTCGCGGGGTTTGGGAAAAGGGAAGGTAGGGGGTAATCCATCGGGGTCCGCTGACAACCCAGGACCTAAGCTTTTCGCCCAAATCCCGAAACCTTTCCGCGCCACTTAAACGTGAGCTTGTTATTGTCAAATATTGTCCGCTCATTATTCTCATCAACTTTTTTGAGAGCTGCTGATATTTCTGACGATGTTTAACAAGATTTTAGCTGTGTTGATTTAAAAAAAAACATGATCAACAGAAGTGAATGTGACAAAGATACAATTTTTAACTTGTCTAATCTCACCCCCTTACATTCAACTCATGTGATAACACAGAAGCAGAAGGACCGTGAAGGTTTTTAACTTAACATGTTTGGATAGGAAGCATCTAACTTTGGTTGTGATCCCGGCTTTCCATAAAGACAAATGGCAAATACCAAAATGGTCGCCAAGTATTTACACGAGATCAAGGTTTACCCATTGAGAGAAGAACACACAAATCAATTTTCAATCAAGCCTGTTGAAATGCATTTTCATTTATCATTAGCGACATAGCGCCGTCGTGTTGTTCAACCTCTCACAAAACCCCTCCTGTCCCTAAGCGATGTATCGTCATTACAGACACCGTGGCTTCTACGTACTCATTGCCCTTGGGTAAAGGCTGGCCTCGGATGCATTCGGCCACAATACGTGACGACAACTGTTTTGCGACTCGGTGTCGCCGGACAGATTGCTCGCCCTCATCCGAAGTGCGATTTTGGCAGGTAGCCATGGCAACCTCGCCAGTGGGACGAGGCGACGAGTGATGCTGTCACTGTATTCGGTGTTCAACAACGCCTTACTTGCAACTTATACGTTTTCTATACGTGCAATCAAAAAGTAATGTGAAGCTTCAAAATTACGCAAATCATTTACAAAATAAACTAAACAGCAAATGCAAACAATAGGAAGGCTTCTGGCGTCATTTAAAGGTTTGCAAGAAATGTTTTTTTTTCAATTATTTTGTCGTGATTGTTCAACTTACATATGAGCGCACAAATGCGCAAGTTCGGAAAGGCAACGATCAAGACCTTTCGGAAAACCTTTACGCGATTTCCCGCGTGTGAAGCAGAGAGTCTCTCACACCGCCATGAACTTCATCCTCAATATTCCGCCCTCGTAATCAAATTACCAAAGTGTCGTTAGTGGGTTCGCTCCCATGGCGTTCCGCGCATTTGTAAGCGGCCTCTCGCTAACTTTCCAGTGTCGCTGAACATCACCTGTCTGGGGCGAGGGCGCCACCGTGCGGATCGGTCACCCCACCCCTCTGAGAGTTAGGACGAAACCCGTCGGGATTACAACTTGCCATCCGAAGTTCGACGTCGCGCAGATTTGCGCTAAAGAATGCGACAGAGTTGCTTAATGTGCCGACGTTTCGGTCAACCTAAGCCCTTTGATTCCCTTCAGAGAGATGGCGAAAATGCTTTGGGAAAGGACGCCGTGTGAATAGATTCGTGCTTATCCTCAGCGCAAAACAATGGCCAAGTGCGAATATCGATTCAGCGCTTCACCTCTATGTCCTGCATTTTAACAGCACAAGTTTAAACAGACATTTGCGAACTTATTTGCAAGCAAATTTTTGCCTCTGCATTTTGTCATGTACCGGAAGTCGTGGAAACAATTACATTCCGGTTGTATCATTTCAAACCAAATCGTCTTGTCGCAAACCCGCAGAATATCCAACAAACTTGTTATTATGGCAATCTTTTATGGCCGATGCGGTTTGTCTGTAATTTCTCCGTAATATACGTTACAACCACACTGCGTTTGCATGTTAAATTGTGGTGTTGGATGTGATTTACAGTTTTTGCAAGTTTGAAACTTACTTTGTGAAGGTTTTTTTAGCAACGAAATCTTTCGCTATTGATGGGAACTAGAATGGGAATTCGAGAATTCCTGGGGTTTTTTTAACAGTAATTTCAGGAGTGGCGCGTATATTTATGTCTGTTTGAGCCATGTTGTACAACCTGGGTTTTACCAATAATCCCGAAACTGTCAATCATCACTTCCACGCAGAAACCTTCAACATAACTTCGTGACCTTAAAAGTGGATCATCGCAGGGCGTTATTGGAAACAGCGATGACACTCAAGTTAGCTTATCACGACCTGGGACTTGTCGCTG
The DNA here is from genome assembly GCF_947561715.1 of Ascidia mentula. Lineage (NCBI taxonomy): Eukaryota > Metazoa > Chordata > Ascidiacea > Phlebobranchia > Ascidiidae > Ascidia > Ascidia mentula. The sequence continues at coordinate 21,662,271 of NC_138569.1, read as the reverse complement.
CGGTCGCCACAAGTGCTATCACCCACCTCAAATCACACAAACGTTTTGCATAAGGATTCTTGGCCGCCCATCATGAGTGGCGTCCAAGTCGTCTGCGCAGTTTATGAGACAACCTTTTGCGCTTTTAATAACTCGCGAACGGCCGGCGAGCAACTTCTCCAAGCTTTTGCGGCTCAGTCAACAGCTATCTCAAGTTCGATTCGGAATTCTGATATTTTTTCTCAGTATATTTAAGCTCGTTATAAAATCTTACGTAAATCTTTTTCTTATTTTGAATATTTGTATGGGCGACAGTGCAATATTCCAACCATTGATTTGATATTCATCCGAATAAAAATTTGGCTGAAACCTCACGTTACCAACAATGTAAATTGGTTACACACATGCTGGTAATTATTATTTTAAATCATGGTCAATTAAATACACCCACTTACTTTCAACAAGCAAACACATTCAATCCAAGCGGCTAAAATTATTTGGCCCAGAGGCTAAAAAAGTTGCTTATAAGTTGGATCATGTTCGTCACCTTAGGTATCCAAAAAACAAGAATGTTTTGTCACGATCAACTTCCCGTAAACTGAATATGCTTTGCATGTAATGCTACTTATAACAGCACTTCACTGACTTTGGTCTAACCTGAAGGCATTCTGACTATATTCCCGTATAATTCATGCCCTATAATTTTGGAAACTGCGACTCTGGCAAAATCTGTCAAAAACTGAGATAATTGTGCAATGTAGCTGAGCGTACAACGGGGAAAAAGTCAAACGCACCCGATTTTGCAAAATGAACTCCCGTCCTCACACGTTTATACGTCGCTATTTCATTTCTTGTCACTCACTTGTGTAAATAAAGTCAAGACATGCGGCGGAGTCAAATGTTTATTGGACTATCGTTAACGTAACAGGATGGGAGTAAAACAATGAAAAAGCTTTTGGGATTCAGAATTATGCGTCACAAAAATACGGAAATATATTTTGTATAGATTTTCAGACAGCGCTAGAAGACGTAACGCCAAAAATTGTTCAAAAATCAAACGTTTTGAAATGATATCCAAAACGAATGTCCAAGGAGTTTTCGCAATGATGGAACAAAGACACTTCAACTAGCGAGGAAAGAAGCTTTGGAGAAGAACCGAAAAAAACATACTTGAGAACATCCGCACAGGAAAAGTACTTGCTGGTATTTTTCAGGAATACATATGATGGCATTCTGGTAATAAAAATGAAAATGGGGCGATTTTAGGCAACTGTAAAAGTATCAGGTTGGCTTTGTTAAGAAAAAAATGTTTTGCATTTATCATCACGGAAATAACAGTGATGGCATGGGCATGGTTTTCATTTTTTGTTTCACAATTTAAACAACATGGGCTATACAAAAAACAAACAAAAAAATTTAAATTTTTCTATTCGTATTAGCTAGAGTATGAGTGCATTGCATTGTAAGAAATGTGTATATTGCTTAAAACAAATTTGTAAAAGTATGAACTGAGAAAATCTTACTCCGTTACACCCCACAACAAAAACATTTGTTATGTTTGGACACGTAAAAGTATTAAATGTTGACAAAGTCACCTGGCGAATTCTAATGGTTGTGTGAAAGTAGTGGTAAATTTATCAGGGATTCGTTCAATCGTTTGACGCAAAGTAAGTTTTTCTCAATTTAATTAAATGCCAACTTGTCTTTTTTATTAAGAGTCTTACAAACCACCTTGTATTTAACAAAATCCGGATGTAAATATGTTTGTAACCACACAACTGAATCAAATATATGTTTAATGTTTGTAACCATGCGCACTCTCAAATACAAATTAACTGTTAAATATCTTTCCATTTTTAGGTTTGTTAAGCTGTTAACTACCAAGTAATTTAGTAAACCTTGCTTTCAACATGTTTTCCACCGCAACACGTTATGTTTTCACTTCTGGCAAGCAGTTTGTTAGAAACATCGCATACGATGCAACCCGCAAAAACATGAAAATAAGCACAGCAACAAAAGTAATCTGCCAGGGATTCACTGGAAAGCAGGGCACCTTTCACAGTAAGCAGGCAATAGCATATGGCACCAATCTTGTTGGTGGGGTTTCTCCAAAAAAAGCTGGTACCGAGCACTTGGGACTGCCTGTATTTGCTAATGTGAAAGAGGCACGTGAAGCAACAGATGCTCATGCCTCTGTCATATATGTCCCACCACCGTTTGCTGCTGAAGCCATTATGGAAGCTATTGATGCCGAAATACCTCTGGTGGTGTGCATTACTGAAGGAATTCCACAACAAGACATGGTGAAGGTGAAAACCCGCCTTCAAGGTCAGGACAAAACCAGGTTGATTGGACCCAACTGCCCCGGTATCATTATGCCCGGGGAATGCAAGATTGGAATTATGCCAGGCCATATTCATAAGCCAGGTAACATAGGAATCGTTTCCAGGTCTGGCACTCTTACTTACGAAGCTGTGCATCAAACCACTAATGTTGGACTTGGGCAGACTTTGTGTGTGGGAATTGGGGGAGACCCCTTCAACGGAACCAACTTTGTTGATTGTCTTGAAGTTTTCCTCAATGATTCTCAGACTGAAGGAATTCTTCTCATTGGTGAAATTGGTGGAGGCGCCGAAGAAAGAGCTGCTGCATATCTTGCAGAACACAATACAGGCCCCAGTGCTAAACCAGTGGTGTCTTTCATTGCGGGTTTAACTGCACCTCCTGGCAGGAGAATGGGACATGCTGGAGCAATCATAGCTGGTGGAAAAGGTGGAGCAGAGGACAAGATTGCGTCACTCCGCGAGGCAGGTGTAAATGTCACTTTATCCCCGGCAGAAATGGGAACCACGATGATTCAAGAATACACCAAGTTTTACGGGGGAAGAAAACAAAGCCAGTAGAGTTACAGCTTTTGTTGCACCAACATTTAAATTCTACCAAAACCTAAGCAAGTTCATGTGGTTTTCTGTTACGATTGTTTGTAAACTTTACGTCAAAGAGTTATTGTTTCTATGTCTTTGTGCCATCTGTTAAGCGGTGAGTGTAAAATTAAAATGGTGATAATTTCAAAATATTTTCAGTGAGTTGTACTACTCTTGCTTTAAGTTTCGTGTTTGCTTGTCATTTAAAAAGAAATGCCTCATTGTACAAGTTCACAACTACCAACTTGCATATCAAATTTTCATTTGTATTGTCAAGGATGTGTTAAAAAACAGTAGTAAGAATGTCAGCATTTGCAAATTGTTGCAATGTCATCTTCTGCAAGTAGCAAGTCTGTCAATAGTTTTGTTCCTCCTAAGCTAAAGGATTTTATTTTCACTGAAAAGTTGGGAAGTGGGACGTATGCAACTGTGTACAAGGCCTATAAAAAGGTAAAACTTCTACATATGTTGATCTGTGAACCAATAATACTTTGTTTCTAACAACTGTTTGTAAACTGTTGAAAAAAATGTTGAATTTTTGCAAATGATGCTAGTTTTTAATTCTGTTTTTAGTCAAGTGACAACCGTGAAGTCCTCGCAATAAAATGTGTTAAAAAGTCCAGTTTAAATCGAAGTTCGACTGAGAATCTTCTTGTTGAGATTGAAATACTGAAACAGATCAAGCATGAGCACATTGTGCAGCTCATTGATTTTCAGGTAAACTTAAATGGTCGTGAGTTGACATCATGGTGAGCGTACCTGGTTTTGTTTAATACTTGGCATTTGCAAAGCTTGCTAATAATGTCTTTCTGTATTGGTACCAAACCATGTTGTGCATAATTTTGACAGTGGGATGATACGTACATTTACTTGATAATGGAATATTGTGGTGGTGGGGACTTGTCAATGTTTATTCAAGCCAGAAGATTACTACCAGAACACATTGTCAAAAGGTTTCTTCAACAACTTGGTAAGTATGGCACAACAGTATGTCTGCCAGCATGATAAGTTTAAACAGTTGTACAATTCCCTATAATCTGCTTAAGATCCAATATCTCTAACAAGCAACCATATGTTACGCAATATTGTTTACAGCTTCTGCACTTCAATTACTTTATTCTCACAACATATCACACATGGACTTAAAGCCTCAGAATATCTTGCTTTCATCTTATGAGCACCCAGTCCTTAAAATTGCAGGTTCTGTAAATGCTTGTACCTTGTTTGTATAGAAAATAACACATAACTATATGTATATACTATTGTTCACATCCTTGTTGGTATATATTTTACTGTGTTTGTTAGTTTAACAGTTTTACAAACCTAATAATAACACATTTTTGTCTTAAACTTTGTTTAATTTAAAATTCTGTACAATTACATATAGGCACATTTATCTAATAAACAAATGCCATAAAAATAAATTTGATTGTTTATAGATTTTGGGTTTGCGCAATACGTTGAAACATCCAACGATTTTTCAATCAGAGGTTCTCCACTGTACATGGCACCTGAGATGATTTTGCAACATCATTATGATGTGAAGGTTTGTCTTTTCAACTACGTTTAAACCTTTGTGCGATGCTGGCACATTGTTGTTACCTCACCATGTTAACTTTTTCGTCAGGTTGATTTGTGGTCGGTTGGCGTCATTTTGTATGAAGCCCTGTTTGGACGAGCTCCATTTGCTTCAAAGTCATTCGATGAACTTGAACAGAAAATTAAAAGTGACCAACCCATTGAAGTAGGAACTGAATGACTGTATTGTAAGCTAGACTCATAAAATATAGACGGTCTATCAAGACAAAATGAAGAGCTAAAATCTGGGCTTTTGAATGTTCCATCCTTCAATTAAACTTCCAATTTTGTTTTTTTCTTGAAACTAAATCCGTATCAGTCTGTGTAAATTTACCTTACAAGCTTGGTACAGTGTTAAATGAGATTTGAATGCTCACCAGACTCCTGCATCGCCCACTGTTTCAACACACTGCCATGATCTTCTCATAAGGTTGTTGCAAAGAAATCCACAAGAACGAATTTCATTTGAGGAGTTTTTTTTGCACCCGTTTGTTGACTTGGAACACAAACCATCCGCTGAATGTCTTCCTAAAGCTGTAAGTTCTTGAATACTTCATAATTTGCTCAAATAATTAATAATATAATAAAAAATGCACACTCATATTTTTGAGATATTGTTGTTTTAATTATTAGTATATTGTTGTTTGATTTTACAAATAATTGATCTGTCTTAATGTCACTGATTATGCTTTCTTTGTTTTAGACACAGCTTTTAATGCATGCAGTTGATGAAGACAGAGGTGGAAACGTGAAAGAAGCCATTAAATTATATTCCCAAGCTGTCCAATACCTTGTTCCTGCAATATATTGTGAGTATTACGCAGGTGTTTGTAATGGCTTACAGTTTAAAATCCAACTTGAGCTCTTGCAACTGATGTGAAGAGTCGTAACTATAGTGAATTTCCAGGTCACGTATATATTATTTACCCTAATGCGTGACCACCACATCACGAGTACATTTTATTCTCTTTCAGACGAACCCGAGAAGCAGAAAAAAGATATGTTGAGGAATAAGGTCGGTGATTTTGTTGTGTGTTGCTTTTTGGGTCTAAAAACTGACATTTATGCTGTGCGTATTCCTAGTTGTTTGCGAATGAAAGGCTTTTTTCAATGCATTGCAGGTAAAAGAATATTGCAGTCGCGCTGAAACGTTAAAAGAGCAAAGCAAACCGAAGAAGCCGAACACAGAAGCATCAGCCAAAGAAAGATTGTGTAAGAACCAATTCTCACATATATTAATTGCACAGCCTGAAGCAGTTTTTCCGTGCGAAATTTTCTACAAACGATTTGAAATAGAAACAACGTTGATGTGGGAATGACAAACTCTCTGTGTTGCACGGTGTTGACTCCAGTAACTGTGTGGTCATATTGCTAAAATCAACGCATTTTTTTTGCATGTTAAATAACAAGCGAACTAGACTGCGAAAAACCAGCCGATCGTTCAGTTGTCTTAGTTGTTTGTAGCACACCTCTCGTCCATACAACTATAGAATTATCAACTGTTTCGAAGCTTCGACTTTTATATTCAAGCTGGTAAATCATCAACCCCCTTTTTTACGTTCAGTTGAATTATCACGAGACGACCCAGACTTAATTCACGCTCTCCAATTGCTGTTCGATGGACGCGCCAAGGTAATGACGCGTTGTTTGTTCGTCAATAGAGACGTAACAATTCTTGCATTGTTTATTTCGTTGTTTTACTTATTTTTCTTTGTTTTTTTCTTTTGAACTTATTTTCAAGGATTCGAATATAGATAACCGCCAGATGGCAGCAATGAGATATGTAATAGTCCCAGCAAGTCTGGGTTTTTAAAATAACTTGATTTTTGTTCAGGAAGAAGAGGAGCTTTTCACCGAAGCACTGGATCTCTACACCAGGGCATTAGGTGAACTCATACCTATATTAGAAGGTAAAAACCCGAACGTTTTATGTAACCGTGATGTATCGCACACGACTTTGTGTAATAAATATTCAAGTAAGAACGTCGTCACTTAAACATTTCTTCTCGTGCAGGCGAACAACCTTCAACACGGAAGGAGCTTCTCCACGATCAAATACAGACTCACTTACACCGTGCGGAGTCGATTCGTCATTACATAAGTGTGAGTATTCGAAAGTATTCAACACAAAAGAGAATTATCGCTGCAATACGGTTCATCTGGCAATAATTCTTATTATATCAACGTTTCGGCCACCCATGCAGCAGCCTTCATCTGGATGTCGACATGATAAAATTATTGCCAGAAGAGCCGTATTGTAACAATAAAACATGCCTGGCAGCATCAGTAGTGTTTACAAAAGAGTATGCGCCATATGTTTAACCACTGCTTTCCAAGTTGGTTTTGTGATTACTGATTGTTACGTTTCAATGCCCACTTGTTTATCTCAATGTTCTTTTGCATCTTCCAGGTCACCGAAGTTCAAGTAAAGAAAGATGAAACATTTCCAACAACCGCAACCAGCAAGACTGGTAGCAACACTGTCACGATAGACGAACAAAATACACGTAAGTTGGTCACTCTTCATTTGACGCTTTGTCCTTTCCGGAGAAATATCGCAAACACAACGTGTGCGTTCGACCACTTCCTCGGGCGCTGAGCGTGGGTACTCAGCATAATGCCCAATGTCGCTGCCGTCAAACCAATTAAACAAGTCGTACTGCGATTCAACTATTTTTTGAGATATTTTTATCCCAAGAAAAGAATTTTTTTCACATGTAGGCAATTTACCTAATGCTTGGCTGCACTTGAACATTGAGGACAGTCGAATGTGTGGTCGCTAGACGGCGTGGCAGAGTCAGTGCAGAAGTAGATTGCCGCGATCTTTATTTCAAGCATTTTCAACGCTTGGTTTGCGAGCCAAGCAACGGGATTCGTATTTAGTAATCCCGATGGATAAACACTTCTCAGGTGCGAGTGCATCTAAACCTCCCGGTTTATTGAGTCGACCACCCGTCCTCTAATAACACGTATTTGTATGAAACAAATACAATCATCCTTCCCCACAGATAGCGAATCCCGTGTATTTAATTTCTTTGAACACCACAGTTGTTGAAACCCATATTCTGTCTACTTTAGTTAAACGGAAGTTGGTGTTGTCAAAATATCATGTAATTAGAAATGATAAATTGGAATGTTACTCGCATGTTTGGCCTGTAGGTTGGTGGCATTGGGATTAAGTATTTTAAATGTTCGATTCGCGTCCCCTACCTGTTTATGTTTAAATGTTATTTCTTTGAAGGCAGAGAAACACTTGCAAATTGTTTTGAGGAGGAGGAAATTGTGTATGCTGTATTTTGAAAACTGCGGGTTGACATAGGCTGAAACCTCAGCGAGATATTGAGATATTGAGTATATTTACCCATTGTATTGGTCCATGTAATCCGTCGTACATTTAAGCATCTAATAACTGTCGTTTGGCTTCTCGAGAGGGGTTGAATAAATAAAACTTGTTCATTGTACGTGTTTGACTACTTGTGGGATTGTAAGGTGACAATGAATCCGTTTGATTTGGTTATGTAGCACACGTTTATGTTTCCACGTAGATAAGCCCACAAAAGAGGATAATTGAGTCAAAATTTTTGTATTCTTGTGCTATTATATTCTTGGTCAAACATTCCTCATAATAGGTTTGGTTATCATGTGTATGTTTAGTGGGCAAACTCGGTTCGGTTGCAGCAGATTGTTGTTGTTTGCAGTTGATCGTGACAAATAACACTTTGCATTATGAAGTTGTAACACGAAAGCTTGTCTATACGAGTGGTGGAAACAAACTACATAAAATAAAATTTACAAACACTCACATCGTTTTGTGGCGAATGCGAACAAACAACTGATGACTGTTTAAGCGATTAAACAGTATCGACTTTTATTCGCATTTCCCTTTGTGTTTAAATCATTTGATTGTGGACCATGCTTTCTTCCGATTAAAAGCAGCATTTAAATTATTACTTACAATCCAGTGAAATTCTGGTTTGGAAAAGCAGTGAAACGGCCGCAAGATGTGAGAATAGTAGTAATAGAAACAGTATATGAGCCATAAATATCGTATCGTACCGAAATTGCGCAGTATCGACGATGCAGATCTATAACAAACATTATCGAAGTTGTGCTCGAATTACGGTTTGAGAGATAATAGCGCGCGGTAGGTTTTCAATTCCTTAAATAACTTTCATACCGGAACGTTTTTGAACAAGTTCACATCGAAATGTTAAAGTTTACGCAACTGGAGCGAGATGTTCGCACGAACGTGACTATCGTGTTTGCACAAGTAATTCCACTTTCACTCCAGCCATCCACACAACCAACTTGTTGCTACATCCAACCCAATCGCACGAATTTCGTGCCCATGATTGTTGTGTAGAATTATTAGAAATTCTATTGCTTACGTTTTATTATAAGGGGCGTTTTTGGAGGTTGGAAAATACGTTCTGCTTGACCGCACACGCTGCAACAATTGTTAACCGCATGTAATGTTGATACATTAATTGCAACCTTAAGTTTTGACTTCGCCCTCCAATGTCTGTTTGCATTTCGATAATAAGGGGGGTGTGGGCCTAATAGTTGATCCCCCGTAAGCAGATTATAACCCCGAGTCTCTAAAAATACTTTTTGCGGGAGATGGAACCTGAAATATCGGCGTAACCTTAAGCAGAGATAGCGGTTGGGGTTGGGTGTTATATTAGCCGCTCATAGGTTACGCCCTGTTGTTGTATCAAAACTTGCTTAAGAATGCCACGTGTTATCTGTGCTTTGGTGTGCAAGATATTACCTGACTTTGGGCGTGTTGCTTACGGTTGTTTGACGTCCATTTAAGGTCATGGTTTTGAATATTTCCCGTCGTTTTTATTTGCTGGCTAAAGTTAGATCTCTTAATATTTCATTAAAAAAAAATGTATTTCCTTGGTTGCTTTATGAATTTTTTTTTTAAATTTAACGGCAATATGTAAGGAGACAATTACAATTAGCACAGATTGTTCGCTAATTCTGCCTCAACGATTAAACAGCTGATAAGTGCAAGAAATATGGTTGCAATTTTTGTCGTAATTTGAATTTTGTTTCCGTGAACAGCGACGTGTCAGTGCTGTCTACACGTGACTTATGACCGCGCTTGTTTTTACGCCTCTGGGTCGAGTGGAACTTCGTGTTTGCCCTCTTAAATTATCCCAATCTCAGACCCCCAGGAATCGTGAATTCCCGCCACCCCTAACATGGCTAAATTCCCAATTCGGGCACGAGGTCCACTGTCCCGTGCTGTTCTTATGCGACAAACCGGGACCAGCAGGAGCAGAGCAATCTGGGTGGCTGCCGATGTCAAGATAGCGTATCCTACAATCAGCATTCCATTGAGGTACCACGCGTAAGGCTACACCCTGCCGCACAGGCTAAATTACACCACCACGTACTGACATGCTCCGGAACACGGCGTGTTGAATGATAGCACTTGACCGACGTGTACCTCCGCCTTGCTCCATGCAAAGAATAACACGAGTCTGTTGGATTGATTGACGCCCAAGGGTTGCATGCAAGTTATTTTTCGAGTCAAGTGTTTGGTCACAAACTCGGCGCGTGATTGTCATCGGATATCGAGGTTTACAAAAATGTTTTGATAGCTTTGTGTTGATGGTTTGTTTCTAACACCTGTTCCCTGCATTCTTTGAGGCTCTCGTGTCATAAATGCTAATGGTGAAATAGGGCAAGCGTGAATCTGTGGGTTTTCAGAGGTTTCAATGAGAATTCTATCAATTTTGCAAGTTGCATTGTGTTTTTCACACTTTCGTTCCTCTTTAACCATTTGCTGGTCGAATAAAGTGATTAAAATCACTATGAGAACGACTGCGCAACGTGAAAAAAACTAGAATTCGGTTCTCAGACCTTTTTGTGCAACCAAGCAATATTTTGTGGGTTTAGCCTCTTGCGTTGAAACCACGCAACCCTTCACGCTGGCATAGAAGCGACTAGCCTTGTGTTTGCGTCTCACTTGGAGGAAATTAAATGTCTCCCATCACATCCTCTGCATGTTTTGCGACAAGACACCCCGAATGTCGCATCACGAAACCCTTGAGACGATAGCGGATGTTGAAGATCTTCACCGAAGATAAATTGATACACGGCAAGTCTCCCATGAAAACGTGTGACTCGAACAAAAAAATGGGAAGAATATTTTTCTGAGCGCTAATTTGCTTTTTCAATCATTTTCCGCGAAACTCGTTGTTCTGTATCATGGCGCGAGCATGAAGTTCAACAATTCTCACAGAAATTTTTCCCAAGCCCGGAAGCCTTAACTAAACGTCCCCCCCATTCCAACGGCCCTCTCTAAGCGTCGCCGTGACAACGAGCACGTGGGTTATTCTTGTAATTGGATTTAAGCGACATTGAATGTTAGCGGAGCGGGGCAAGAAGCCGTGGAATCGCTTAACGCCGGCTTGCCATCCACGTGTGGGGTCTTCTTACTTCATTTCCGACTTCGGTTTAGGAAATTTCAACTCGCATTGGTGGCTCGTACATTTGTCCGGGAAACCCCCTCGTGACGTTGGGACGTGCCTTGTCGCGGCTTCGCCGGCATGAGTTGGATTGGGGGGAGCGGAAAGAGAGGGATCTTATACGGGATCATATGCCGTGTCGCATATATCGTGCAAGCTGATACCTTGAGTTTCGCGGGACGTCAACGCGTTTGACTCCATCTGCGGCTTGTTACGGAATTCCAGGGTTTTTGAAAAATCTGTAGAACAAAATTTAACGCAAGAAGATTACAGTTTAACTCATCAGAGAGTTTGTGTTACTTCTGACCGAAAATCGTTTGAATTTAAAATATCAAGGTATTTTGTATCGATTAAAAATGCAGTCAGTCATCTGCTTTTTAAATTCTTTTATGTCATTTGGCCCGGGCGGAGATTCGAAACTCAGATAACCCCTCAGATAATAATAACACTGAAGTATCGACGAATTGAACAATCTTCCCACAGCGGATGTGTTTTGGAACATTCCTTATTTTGTACGACGATGGTTATGGTCGGAATATCGGTTCCAGGGAAACGCCACCTTGTGATCCGGAAGGTTTGCAAGGCCCTGACATAAAGTTATAAGTTTGTACGTGGAAACTGTACGTTGGATGAATTTTGCAATACATAGAATATAGCTGTAAATATCACCTTTGACCCAAACACAAATTTTAAAACAAAATGAACATGTCTTTTTGTCATCAAATCCGTTTTTATAACTCCCGCAAAATGCCACGCGACAACTCTTGCCGAAAAATGTATAATATTCCCATTCAGCCCTTTCCACCACCTGTTCTTCAGCCCGTTCCACGATATTGTCACATAACAAAGACGCAACAGACGCTTGAATGTTTTAGGCAAAACACAATTAAAAGCGATCCAATGCTGTCACACGTGTTACGTCACAATGCATATCAACTGTGACGTGGAATTTGAACCCGATCGTAGATAAGGTCGTTTATTGTTAAATGCAAAAGTCGTTCCATGATCTTAAACATCTCTTAAACCCAAGGAGCGGAATGTATTACAACCACCCCCGAAAAACGCAATGCAAACTGGTAGCTGCTGCTTGAATAACACACAATAAAACTTCTGGGCGTTTTGTGTCGCTTCACTAAAGGTTGTCTTCCCGCAGGTTTGGGATAATTTGTGTCGCGAGAATAAACGAACAGTAAGAGGCAAAATGGTCAATTATATGCACAGCTGTTCGGCAAGCCAGCCATGTTTACATTAAACACGCGTCACCGCTTCATTTGTAGCCGTTCGTTTGTGTTCGCAATGCTTCATGAACACATCACGTGATTTGTCTGATTCAGATTGGGAACCTGGGAGGTTGGCGGCTACCCAGGGAACACAAAAGTACGTTTGCCCCTCGGAAAAACATATCGCACACCTGAGTATTACGTTTGTGGCGTAATTGATTTGAAGAAATCACATCAAGCCGCAGTGCGACAATAGGACCGCCTTGGTTTAGCCACATTGCCGAGCCATTTGAGTCAAGTAGTTTATAATAACGTTTCTTAACCGGATCACTGGTATACCCAAGGCTGAATGAAAAGTTTGTTTGTTCATCTCTATTTTCAAACATCGGCCATCGTCGGGCTGGCAATAATACCATCATTAATTCGGAAATTTGTTCGTGTTTTTTTTGACAATTTGCAGTCTTTGACATGTGCTGAAAAATGCCGCGCATTTTTTGTTTGATTTGGATTTTTTTGTTTGTTAAAAATGACGTGGTTGGTTGGTAAATCTCCAGGATTATATGGAGCTGACCTGACTGACGTCACAAATCATAGATATGCAGGAAATAGTGACCCTGTGTGCAAGAACATTCACGTTATTTTCCACAGTAAGTTATTCAAGCCACCGGCTAATTGGCCTTGAGTGACAAGATAAACAATAACATCAACGCCTATAAACTGACACTTGATATTAAGTACTGGCTTTTATCAAGTGCTGGCGGTTGAAAAACGATTGTGTTTAAGTGGGATAGACCTCAGAAAACGTTTATAATATCTGTGATGTAATTGGGCTTTTGATAGATTGAATGACTCACGTCGTGGTAATGCACAAGTTTTTTTGTGAACCGTGTGAAAGCGGTTACGTCCACTATTGTCTGAGTGCTGGCGTTTGACCGCTTTCCAATTATTTGTGGTAAAAACCAAACAAGCGGTCGGTGAAATATGTTTATGCGATGGAATTTGAACGCCACGTTGCTTTGATCGTGCTAAGTGTTGTATTGTAGTTACCTTCGCTGGTGTGGATCATACCATGGATCATATTGCGGTTGATGTTGATTAAGTTGTTGTAATTGTCTCATCACACTTCCAACGTTGACTCTTGAGCTAATGTGTCGTAAATACGAGAAGACGCTATGTCAAAATGGTTCACACCAGACATTTTTCCATGATTGTATCATGCAAAAAAATACTGAAAAAAAAAACTTAGTGCGAGATACTTGAAGCTTATCATCTTAAATATAAATGACTAAGCTGAGAATCTGCTCATTCGCATATATGATTGTTTCGAAATGCAAATGTTACAAGTAAACTGTGTTCATCATCAGTTAGGCTTCCAAATGACAATGCATTAGTAGATTAGTGGCCTACCATGCTCAACAGATTCCTAACTTTGGACATTTATATTTACTCAAAGAAAGGTGTTTCGATCCTGACAATCAACTGAACACAGAAACATTGTAGCGAAGAAAACATTTCCTTGTTTTGTGAGGAGTCAACAATGCACGAACACACAAACATCAGACAATCCATCCCCGGATCAACATAAGCTTTAACTCGACCTGTGTGGCCGCTCTTTCCCGAAATATTACTTCGTCCAACGCTCTTATGGTGACCCCGTGTGACCTTGTTGTCGCTTGGTGAAGGTCATCACGTGGTCCTTGTTGTTGTCTGCAATCCGCAGCATTGTTGTGTTGTACACACGAGGTGCGTCGATTGATCGATGAAACGTGGATGAAATCGCGCGGAAATTCCTGTTTAAATTCGTCTTGATTCGAATGGGATAATCTGCGTGTTGGATCACCCACACCAGAAACTTGTTCCATTCTCAATCTGTTTCGTCGTAAATGACTCGCGATGACATTGATCCACATTGTTGGCGGTATTTTCTTAATTCCTGATGTCTTGTGTTAGACCACCGTGCGGGAAAGACAACAGGTCGAATAAGCCAGCATGGCGTGTCAATATTGATTTCTAAATTGTCTGCATTAATTCAGACACATAAAGAAATGTTGTTGCATTAAAATTGAGGTCTTGAAATATAGGGAATCGTTAGTAAACAAACCGACAACTTGTATGTGGGAGTTTTGCTATTGTCACAAGTGCTTTGTCATATAAACCCTACCATACATATCTTACATCTTAAAAAGACATTTAAAGTAGGCCTAGACCAAAGCGATTCTGAGGCAAATCGACGATGCCTGAAAATCGATAATCCCAAGGCTTTTGTTGAAACCCACGTCATTTTACGGGTCACAAACATTGTTTCATATTATTGTATTTCTTTGATGATTTCAATCTCTTAATTCTCGCTTCATTGCCACAGTGTTTAGTTTCGTTCCTACAGCTACAAAATTGACGTCATAATAACACAAATTATGACGTCATTGCTTGTCAGGGCGACTCGCAGGGACCTCCCGTGTCGTCGGTGACCCCTGAAGCGACCCCGGTTTAACTTTCACTGGGCGGTCGAACCCTTTGATGTGGAAGTCGTCTGTGACGCCCTGTTAGAATCCGCTAATCGGTGTTTGAAAATCGCTTGATGCTTTAAAGACTCGTCATGCTTTCATGCACCTCGTCTCCCCGGGTCAGTTCTTCTTTTGTTTTCGAACCGCTCGTTGCATTCGAAAGTCCCTTGCCACGTATGTCACATGCTTACGAGCTGCACGTTTCCTGCTTGTCATGTATGTGACACGTGGCGATTACCGTTGCCACGATCGCACATTTGTGGCATATACCGACCACTATTTCCATAATACCACATTCGTAACACGTGTAAACTACTGTTGTCATGCTAAGACGTCGGTGACACGTGTCAATTACTGTTGCCATAGTGACACGTTTGTAACACTGGTAGGCAACTGTTGTCATGGTGACATTTATTACAGGTAGCTCTGCCTTGAGTTTCTTTTATAGTTTAAAAAAGAACGCATAATTTAGCATTTCGATTTTGTCCAATACTAACCCATAGGCCCTACGTTCGCAGGGCATTTTGTAAAACGTATGAAAGTCTGCAGTAATTCCCCGGCTTGTGAGACAAGAAGTTGAACTGGCCGCACACGTAGAAGTCCTTCCTTCCCACGAGTAACCCCTGTTGTTGTGTACACTGTCACTAATCGACCCCGGCATGTTTTGAGGCCAGCTAAGTAAAAACTTCTAACGCAGGATTACCGGCATCTTTCCTAATTAACTGTTTGTCGTCGATACATACAGAAACCACTCGGTCGCCTGCACACTCTTGTTTGCGAGCACTAAGTCCCCAAACGATCCCGACATACTCACCTCTGGGCGTGGAGTCGGTTAAAGGCTTGTAGCGGGAGTTTCTAATTGCTGTAAATAACTTTGAAAGCTGTCATGTGCTTTGTGCAGATGGTTGAGAGTTTGTTGACAAATTCGCGAACCCTCGGGTGCGTTGTATCGCCTGCAAACAATCAGCAATAACTCAAGTCGGTTTGTTTTTCAGGTTGTTCGCTACAGTAGCTGCTAACGTGTTCCAAGTGAGAATGAGACCACACCCAGGGCCGGCTCATCAACATTGATATAGAGGTGCCTGTGTTGTTTTTTGGCTTAAGCCAAATGCTTTTCTCGTATTTTGGTCTACCAATTACTCTCCGTGGAGGTCACACCGGTTCGCGCGTGCTTGCTGAGTATTGGTGCTGCACAAACATCAGCAAAACATACGGGGAAATTTAGCCGCGTTCTTCACAATCAATACGCGTTATACAAAAACAATTCTTGGTTTCTTTCTTAATCTAACTGATGTGTTTTGTTAATGGTGTTCTTACTTCTTAAATCCATACTGACCAGATATAACCAGAGAATGTAGTTTAACAAACCTAATATTTTGCGAATATTATGTTATTCAATTTTAGTCTTTAGTCGCAGTAAGATTATATTAAAGTTTTTGCCGCATGCAGCGGTTGTGAACTTGGGCCACAATGCAAGTGCACTTGTCTGAAATCTTACTTTCCCATCCTATTGACCCCAGTTGGAGATTTTCACACTTTTACTTGTACGTTGAAATACACATGGTAATAATTTATCTGACACATGTCGTAACATTAAATTACACCACTCTTATGACGTCACGACCAACGTGACGCAAGACTGGCATTGATGCGTGACGTCATGTGCCGTCCATCTTGCTTAGTCATAGTAAATGAAGATAGATTGAGCGTGAAGCAAAACAACGATTAGTACATTTAAAATTTTACATTCATGGGTCACAAAGCGCATTGTTTACGCATGACGCGTGACGTAAGTTCTTGGCAATGTTCCGTGTATGATTTCTATTACGTTTGTATTTGCTTATTTCTATATTGTGTACAAGTTCGTTTGGTGTTAGAGATTATCTTTAATTGTCCGCTGGCGGAATTATGCAAAGCGAGCATTAAATTGAAAACTGCTGCAATATTGTTTGAATATTGTAGTTTTTGCATGTACGGTTCCGAGTATGGTGTATATAACTAACGTCGTTGTGGCTACAGTGCAAACTTATATGTGGAGAGGTACACGTACGTAACATTTTTTTGCATTATAAAATTTTAATAACTTGGTTTCATGTTACACATACCACGAATCACAGTATTCAAGTTAAATGCGACCGAAACTTGTTTTATATTTTCGCGTATTTGTGTTCCCTTCTCAGTTTGGAAAACGATTATGAAGTCATGTATGGTTTGTGACGTCAAATAAAGTACAACAGTATTTATAGTTGTTTCAAAATTTGGAACGGGATATAATGGAGTAGTGGCACAGTTTTGTTTCCACAAGTCAGTTGAAGGTTTAAAAAATCAGCTAATGTCAATCATACCACGCCGGGATTCGAACCCTCATTATCCAGCACTGTCCAAC
Organism: Ascidia mentula; assembly: GCF_947561715.1. Lineage (NCBI taxonomy): Eukaryota > Metazoa > Chordata > Ascidiacea > Phlebobranchia > Ascidiidae > Ascidia > Ascidia mentula. The sequence continues at coordinate 21,645,198 of NC_138569.1, read as the reverse complement.
AGACCACTTGGCATAATGGCGAAGTCGATGTTACTTTCCACCTTTTAAATAGGAATGAATATGATGACAAGTTTGGCACCTAACGAATCGGTGCGATCAGTCGAAGCAATACGCACAACAGCCCAAGAATGCATAATTTATAAAAACATACATTGTGCTGCCAAACACATGTTTGATTCTACAATATGAGGCAGATTACGTTATGCCGTTCAACAACCAATTAAAACCAACATTTTCCTTGCGTTCAATTATTTTCATTCATGACAAACAAACGATAAAACTATAAATGAATTGACTTCAATGACTGTTTCCATTAAATGCTAACTCTTAAAAAAACGCAGGTGTTTCTGCCCACCTACAAAGGTGCACATCACGTGTTTGCCAAACACATTGAATGCACCCTGATGGTCAAATACCTACCCAGTCATGTTCTAGGTATCTTCTCATTAATAGTTAACTTCATAAACCACCAAGTAAATGGTGTAGAGTTAAGACGGGTTCTCACCTGTTTGCATAACCACACGCTAGAGCGTTTTTAACATTCCACCTCCTGTTATTGTGTATTGTGTGACTGGGGTCACAGATTGTGCGAACTAATATTTGCCCTTCTCATAAGTGCTTTACCTGCAAATTGTAATTATAGCTGCAGCTTTTTACTACTGGTTTGCATTTGTATTAAACTGTGGCAAATCGTTAACGCGAATCAACTTTTCAAGCGATGTATCTAAAAACATATAACACCGTGCAATGAATTCCTTACAAGAGAATTTCCCTCAGCAAGAATATGTCACATGTAATCATGGAATTCCCGCTAAATTCTTATCGCAATGCACACACTTCAGTTATTAACGGAGCACAGAATTTCAGAACAACCTGCTATTATCCAACAATCACTGGTATTGTGACTCACAATGCCAACATATGTGGGTTTCGAATGATGTCATTGTGTGCTTTACTCTCTTATTGTTCACATTTCTAGCGAACATTCTTTACATTGAGAAAAGTTGTTTTGCCTCCATTACACCTGTGAAATACGTGAATATAAAATACCTGACTATTGAAATCAACCCAACTGATTGTGGGCACGCGCATATTTAGGTTAAAACGAAAGTGGTCTGTTTTCTTGTATGAATCTGTCATCATCAAAAACATGCTTTAATCCCATTGGAAAGTCTTTTTGGGGGTAAATACAAAAACAGATTTGTTGGTCTTGAAAGAAAAAGAAAAGAAAAAAATCCGTTGCAGAATGACTGGCAGTTAAAAATCTGGTCGGATGCAAGGTCACGTGATTTTCACGTCGGAATCTCAAGAAATCTTTTGAAGAATTTCTTCTGAAGGAACTGGATGGAATGTGATGAGTTACGTGTGACTCTTGCCAGCCAGAATCTGAAAGTTCGCAAACGAAGCTGTTTCCCCTCAAAAGCTTCGATTCTTGTTTGCGTTTAGGATTATAATCGCGCACCTACACTAAGAGACGTCAAACCTGCCAGCTCCTCTTTTGCCCGGTATATTACAGAGGCTCAACGACCTGCTCCCTCTATTTGCGTTCGAACAAATCCTAATTGCAAGATAGGATTGAGCAGAGAGATTCAAGGCATCGGCCTCTTGTTTTCCTGCTTCAAGACTCTCCTTGACGTTTGACAGACGTCACTCAATGAAGGTGACGTCATAACAATGTAGCACCTGTTTGGAAGTTTTGGATGGGTTTTCTGTATCGCCCCGAAGATAGTTGGTCACTTTTTGCGCTTTATTTTTAGAAATTCCCTTGTTTCTAGTTTGTTGAAGATTAATAACAAAGAATCGCTAACTGTCGAGCAATAATTAAGGTAAATGTGTATGACTCGTAAGACTTGGAGCCAAATCAGGGAGGGTTATGTATGTTTAAAATGTAGAAGAAAAAAGAGTCCTAACATGATATTCATTGATCATAAGATAAGCAAAGTGGAGCCAAAGAGCTTTGCTTGGTCATAGTGTTTCCACCTTGTTTTCTCCGTAACCTAGTTTGGTGCCCAACGGATGACGGTGATTGTATAGTCACCACAAAGTGGAAGTCTTTGCTTGGCCGTTTGGTCAGCAAAGTCGTCTGAAAGTCACACCAGCTGCACTGATGAGACCTTTTAGGTCGAAACAGTGGCCATCTGTCTGCAGCTTACACAATGATATTCATTTATCAAAAGCGTGCTTTTTCTGGCGCATGCATGACTACATCATTATTGCGGTAACCGCCCCCCACTTGAGACAAATATTTGGATCCGCCCTTGCATGGGACAGTCATGATTAGGCCAACTTTCACAATGATTCAAGATCAAGCTTGAACTCGTCATTTTTGTTTCATGGGTCAACGTGATTGGACAGGGCCACCCGAGCGCGACGACTATGCGCGTGTGGTCTCATCTTGCCTAGGGTCACTTGAGGTCGTTTCATGGGTCGTGGTAATATCGTGTTTGTGCCAAAGAGATTTTGCTGAAACAACACATTGAGTGAGATTGTATGCAAGTCGTGGTGCAGCCAAAACCGAATCCAAACACCTGCTTTCGGAAACAATGCAGTGTTCTGTTCATTTTGAGATTTTCCGTAGAGCGAAGGAAAGTAAATTGTGTTTGCTTTCACCTCAAATTTCCTGTTCTGCGGTTTATCTTCGCCATCCCTGTCCCATTCACCGGTTTATTGTTTCTGCTTTGTGTGAGTTGGAATGCATGGATTTGTCAACCACAAATGTCCAACAATTCTCGATGCTGTTTAAAAAACATATTTCTGTGGGAAAAGTATGCTTGTCATTGTAGAAGCTTTAGTGTTCACTGAGCTTTAACTGATCTAGAGGTTTTGTGCTTTTTAAAGCTCGGGAATTTTCATGTTTATCAGTCTACGTCCCTTGCGAATTTTTTTGAATTTAACCTTCTGACATTAGTTGGTGGTATTATTGTATCCCATAATAAAAATATTTGAACACGAGCCAGTCTCGCGCTTTGCTGTAGTTAGGCAGTCATCTTTCACCGAGGCTACACAGGTACCACAACAAAACATACGAGACCACACAGGCACACAACGTCAACATTCATCCCCGTCCCCGCTTCCCTTCCGCACACAAACGTGGGTATTGCTGAAATTTTCTGCATCTAAACAAAGCTTGGGTAAACGGCTACCCAGGTAAATCGGTTGACAGATCCACTGTTTAACGATTTTCAGTGGAGGCGAAAGTACCTGGCGAACTTACCGAGCCTATTGTGGCGTAACTTGAATCAAACTGCAATTTAAAATTACTGTTATCGGTAGAAGTGTACCTCAATGCTGTTGCGCAATTTCGAAAGTAAACGAATTTGTTATTGATCCAGGATGTCGTAAAATTTCCAAGCTCGAAATCCTGAAGTACAACTGACGTCACAACAGTCCCACGGCTCATGTTGTTGGAATTGCTGCAAAATCACACTTGTGACGTTATGATGTGAAAAATAGCGCCCACGCAAATATTGCCACACGAATGCCCCCGATGACCTTGAGACCACAGCCCGAAACATGCAGTAGTAGCAAATGTGAAGTGAATAGTGAAATTGTAGAGTTTCCCACTCCAAGTTATATTGACCGGAGAACCGATCAACACAATTTGTCAACCCTTGACCTTCCGACGCGTTCTGTTCCTGTTTTAGCCCAATTCCGTTTTGGAACTCCCAGCCTGTCATTGCATATGAAACTTAACTCCACGGTGGGAACACAACGATTGGAGTTGTTTTAATGAGTAAGCTACATGAATCTTTGTGAAAAATTGTCCAACACACGTGTTTGGGTTGAAATCTTGACGGAACCTCTGCTGGGGTGGCGCCCCCTCACTGACCTTGACGCAAGGTTATTTCATTGGAAAACTTGACACGTGTTGTCGAACTTCGGGGGCCAAAATGGTCGCTTAACATTTCAATGTGCCGAAACCGCGACGTCACGCTATTTCAACAAAACGTCACAGAGCTTGTTTCGCACGGCATTGTGACATCATACGAAGACTGGAAAATGGCACAGGAGCCGATGATCGCGCGGAGGTCTTCGGACCGTTTGTCTCGAGTGTTGAGGCCCCATTTTAGGGGTTGGAAAAACGGCCAAGACCTACCGGTGCAAGGCTGTCAATCAACACTTGCGCAGATGCAAATCACAAGCAAAGAATTTCGCGTATTCTCTTTGCGGTCAGGTTAACGAGAAGAGCAAATAGTTCACGGGGCGAACAACAGAAGCCCTGTTTCAAACCAGCGCAGCAATGGCAAAACACATTAACCGTTTTGTTTCTGGCACAAAACCCAAGGCAATTATCACTACACCAGGAACAAGGTTGAAGTGTTGTTGACAACAAGTCATCACGTCCCTGGCGCTCATTTACACCAGCTTTGCTCACGGAGCAGAAATTCCTCGTTGTTTTTACAGCGCTCCCCTTGCCTCCCTCCCCCCCTGCTAATTGGTCTTAATCTGGTTTTAATTCCTTAAGCATGGATTATCAAAGTGGTTTGTTTGCACGCTTCTTCCATTTACCACCCGAGAAGGGGCCCCCACCACAATGTGGCCCCCACGGCGCCCGAACGCCCCGGACCCCAACGTCGAGCAATTACCCCCAGTCGAGGTCTGTGATGTTAGCGCTAATTTAGAAGGGAATTTTGTTAATTTTTGGGCGCCATGGCATAACAGCAGCTAATCGCGTAAGTGCCTCTGCTGGGTGGTGATGCATGCCTTACTCGATAACTGACGTTTCGCCGGTAGCATAAGGGGTTCACACACGACACTGACTCCAGCTTGCTACTCGCAACTAAGGAGCATCGAATTCCACGAAAGTTTTCCGCCATATTTAATTGGATTTGCAAAAATACTCTTCAGCCGGAAGGTTTTCCACTTTGTTGTTTTTAAATGCGGATATTTGTTATTTGAGTCTGCAGCTTATCGGTGTCGTGTTTCGTCTGATGACGCATTGTGACATGTTGCAAATACGTTGGATGAATGCGATTTTCGTTTAGCTTTTCTGACAATGTCCCGTCCTTGTATTGTGTGGTCCTGAAAAACTTGTTGTTACGACTCATGATTGTTTCATGCTCAAACGCGTACACGACCATAAAAACACTGGAGTTGTTAATTGGTTGGTAAAAATGCATTCAACAAATATCATGAACCTATTGCATTTATCAAACACGAGACAAATATAAATGTTGTACAAAACAAACTATTTTGTATTTTGGAAGGGCCTTTTCATTGTGGACCCCACACCAATATGCCAACTGTTGGAACATCACAGACGTAATTTGATGTTTTGGAAGTGCGCACATTGTCAGGTCGCGCTCTAGCACGCTAAGCCGAACGTGAAATATGGCGAATTCCATGAAATCACCGTTCAAGCTTGCGCGCACGTGTCGTTTCACCTCAACCTGTTGATTTTACCCGAACTGCTTCCGTCAACAGCAGAATTCCATTGAGCCGCTTTAAACAAATCGCGTCGCATCAAGTTTACAAATCGTGACAAAGCCAACATCTCGAACCCCAATCCGGGGCGGGGAAGGAGATGGTGATTAGGGGTGAAGACTTCGTTCCAACTCCCTACCATGTGGGGCCCCTCCATCGCTCATTATTACATCATAATCCGCTTCCCCCGATATCCGCTTATCCCTAAATCCAGCGCGCCAACTTTGCATGCCCCACGCTCCCCGCGTCAATCACCCTGCGTGTGGTCTGTGACGTCACAATCGCATCTCGCGGTGCCACTACTGCGATGTTTGTTTGCGCGCGAGAGTCGCCTGAAATCACTGTTAATCGCGAGAGGCTCGTACCGGGCTTTCCGCGTCGCCGCTCTATCAACTGTGCGACCCACAACCACGCAAAGTATTCGCGAATCTGAATACCTGTTAGTTTTGCGACGATGGCATGCAGGCGTCATCTGCCCTAAATCAACTTGCACACTTTTGGGGGTCACACGCGTTCAACATACTTGTAAGATAACTTGCACCCACTGTGGGCTTGGTTGAAGCAATGAGGTGTCGTATGTTTAATTTTGTACAAGACTGTCTTCGTCTTTTTTAATCATAAAGTGATGCCAACTATATGCAGTTATTGTTATCATGGCATGTTCAGTTACTTTGTTTTACAATCACCAGCGGATATTTCTGTTTTCCAATGTTCAGATCACATCTGCGCGATTTCCAGGCAATGTCCACATTATCAATTCTGATGGAGAAACATGTAGGGAGCTTTACGAAAGACAGGCTTGTAACATTTGAAACTTTTCTTGCCTACTTTCTTTCTGTATGTGAGGGGGTATTGGTGTGTAATAAACCTTCCGTCTAATAACACGATCATCGCTCGACAGTCAAAAGCTTGAACCAAATCTACCCAAGGTATTTTGGGATTTCATCTGTCGAAAAAACTTTGTTATTGCTGAAGCAATGGATTTTTTTGCTGGGAAAACTTCAGTGCGAACATTCAAAACACGCAGTTGTTGATATCTCGTTGAATGTTTGTATCCAAACCCTTTTTTGAACATTTTTTGGATTTTGCCTAAATTTTAATTTTAAAACATCTCACAGACAACATTCTATTTATAACTCACCAACACACTGGCGACAGCATATCGCACAAGTTGTCTGCCAATGCTCTGTGACGCAACAATAGGAGTATGCGACGATTGGTTGGATAGACCACACACGGTGGGCGTGAAACGATCGGAAATAATAACATTCAATGCTTCGGGTTACGGTTGCTAAACTTCCATTGCGGTTGAATTAACAAGAGCTGATCGTTTGGAAATGCGGGGTGCTGGATTTTATTTTACTCACCTGATGTTTGAATCATGCAAGCCAAGTGTAGTTTTGCGAATGGAGTCAACTTGCCACTTATCCGGAGGATTTTTATGTCGTCGTCGCCAAAGTTCAAAACTAAATTGTTTTCCTTTTTCTTCAAGTCCGTTACAGTGATGAAGAGATTTATGTAAAACTTCAGCAAACTAGGCCAAGTTCATCAGGCGGTTTGTCATGAAAACATCGTTGTTTGCTTTCCGGGTTTTCCCTCTTTTCTCCTATCGGGTTGTTTCAAACAAGGCATAACGTTTAAATTTGACCTTGTTAGCTTGCATTGTCTCCTGTTTTACCCTCTGAAAGCCTTAGGTCAGATTGGTATCAATCCTCTGACAGTGGGATGATTCGCAATAGAGGCGCGCATGCTCTCTCACGCCGAGTGGGTGGTCTTGTACGATTTGGACACACAAGCTATGTGGGGTCGCTATTTTTGTAGCAAAACCCCTTCAGCGGTTTGTGTGGCCAGCCTTCTGTCGCATGCAGCTTGTCGCCATCTGCGATAAACCTCGTCAAAAGCGACGTTCCGGATGTCGCGACGTTTCCAAGTGTTCTAAGATAAGCTGTAAACGAACCAACAGAACTTCTATGGATATTTTTTCTCAGGGTCAGCGGAGTTCTTGTGTTGATAACCCAACAAATATTTCGATGAATTGAGCTTGGTTTGTTGCGTCAATATTCACAATTTCGTACTAATTTTTTTGGAGGGTTTAGGAGTTGTAACAAATTTTCATTGGGTATTTGTATTAGTGAACGATGCGTATCGAAGGAAAGTGCCTCAGTTGTTACTGGCGGATTTTCAACAGACCAACGAACGTAAAAGTGGAACGTGCGGCCTCTGACACTCGCGCGTTCTTAACCCCGACTCGCGCGCCCCGCTTGTTTCGAAACAAAGGAGATTGTTTTGAAAACAATATGAGCGGGGATTGAAAGCAGGGCGACGGGCAAAGGGAGACTTGGACAACCGAAAAAGATTCGGCCGCAAGGCTCTCCAAGCAGACACCGCTAACGACTTGCGTCTCTCGCTTAAAACCCGTCAATGTTGTTTAGGGTGAAGACATGTCCTCAGAAACCCGAAGCTCATCTGGAAGCCAGACAACAAACCTCCCGGCGGAGAGCAAAAACGACCCAGGCAACTTTACCGGCTCCTCATGTCTCTAAATTGACATCCCTTGGGTGGTCTTCACATTTTTGTTGACGACCGACGCATTTTGACGTTCGCCAATTCGCGCACGATACGTCATCTCATTTTCGAATACGTCACGAATCGCGATGGCGTTAGACATCGCGCGGAAGCTGTGCCATAACAAGATTCCATCACATCTCTTCGCGAAGCACGAGAATACTCTAGAATGATGAATTGGGGCTCGATTGTGTCTTTAATCCTCACATGGGCGTATTATTCTTGCCGGAAGGTGGGGCGCTTGTTGACATTGGGGAGGCCACGATTCTCCTCCAAATAGTCGGGAGTCGTTGTTATGAATGGTTGCCAACCCACCCACAGTTTTAATCCACAGTCAAATCCGACGGGTGGAAATCTGTAAACCCGTTTCCACGCCCATGGTCACATATTGACAGACGGCGGACGACTCGAGTCTTCTCTACAACGGTGACAAAATATTGAAATTCTACTGCACTGATAACAGTTTTCGGTTAACCTGCGTAGAACGTATCAATTTATATGGACGCTTTTGTTGATGTTTTACATTGCTGTGGATTTGTTTGTTGCTTTGCATAGGTTTGTTCAATGCAACGCAAACCTTGCATCGTGTTTAAAAATTACAACAAGTTCTCATTGTTTATTGACCACAGCGCCATAAGCAGCCTCTTCCCCAGTTACTTTCGGTTGGCATTTGCATGTTTCGGGGTTTACCTTACATAGAATAATAATTATGTTATCGCGATTATAATTGCGTGTCCGACCCACCGCATTCAGGAATTTTTATCGCCATTCACCGTCGATAAAAATCGTCTTCGCACCCATATCGTCTGCGGCGATCCCGAAATCGAGAAATCGGATACCTTAATTACCCAAATCCAAGGTATCGTACCCACGATAAGTTCCATGGCTTGCATAGACTGGATTTCGCGTTGATCGCCTCATATAGAATGAGAACACACACAGGGATATGCGATGATTTGGCCGCTACGTTTCCTTCAGTGTTATCAGACCGTTACAATACAAACGACTACAAAATCATAACTTATGCACGTGCGATATATGCTCTGTACTCATGGGGGAATTTCCAACTGTTTTGCTCCGTTAAATATTTTTGTTTGTTTTATGGATATGTATGACGTCACGTTGAAAGAAACCATTTCGAATGTTCAATTTAAAGTTAAGTAAAAATCTTGTCAAAGAAGAATTGAAATCATTGCAATTTCTGCTGGTGTTTTTGTGGAAGCTTACGTGACTGGGGACGATATTTGGCGTGGATTCAACGTTAATGATCGCAAGATTCAGTGAAGGGTGCAAACCACACGCCTCCCGGTAACAAACGTAAATACGAAAGCGATGAAAACATCCACAGTCATCGCTTCTTGGTTTTCAGTATCCAGGTTCAAAATCACTTTCACGTTCGTGAAGTAAGTGCCACGGCCGATGAGTGAACGCTCGATTGAAACCATTTGCGGGGAACTGTTGGTGGTGAAGTCTGAAACGGCACTAGAGCATGGGCAAGGACGCATTTACTTGTTACTTTTGGTGGATGTTTGTGGAGTTTTTATATCAAGTTTAAATTTCTGCAACTTCGGTTTGCTGAAAATACCCACTGAAAAATAACTGGAATATTAACGAATATTTGAACAAACATGGACAAGTTTTTGTGAACGCCGCATTCAAAACATGCTTGGTTTTACTGTGACAACTCTTGCAAGCGGTGCTGTTATTTCCAGTGGGCGCGTTACAGAATTCCTATATCAAGTTTAAATCTCTCAAACTGTGGTTTGCGGACAACATCCCACAACAATTTGTAAACTTTGTGGTCAAACTTTATCACCATCTATACATTTTTTTGTAAAGTTTCCAAAGTGCTGCTTAGTGAGAATTCTTTCACCAAAGGTAAACGTAGTGATTGAGTTTTCCGTGTTTGCGCATTTTGAGGCCAATGTGACCCAAAGAAAAGAGATGGTCTGTGCGCAACAACATATATAATATATATAAATGTATAAAGAAAAGGTGCAGGAAATGTACGAAAGAGACCCTGATTTATTAAATATCGTTGTTGAAGATTTTCAGCGTCGTTGTTTATGACAGCGACATTTTAATGACAAAGCCGAAACTTTTGGCCTTTTCATTCTCTACTTTTCTGTAACACTTGGAAAGTAAAATCAACAAATGTTAAGTTTGATTGATCAAAAAAAGAAATATAAAAGAAGACGCACGAAATTTTTGAAGACGTTCGATGCAAAACAACAAGAAAAACTAGAACAATATAAATCTCTTTTGCGCGGAAAAACAAATGTGTTTAAAACTTTAAACTTGTGAAGGCAAAAAGAGTAAACAGCATAGTGCTTAAATATCGCAAGGCTTGGCGCCTTCTGTCAGAGTCGTTACTGACATTTTCTATTGACGTTACGCGTTTTACAGTATTACGTCCGCTCGGACATCTTAATCGTCTTCGCGCGGGACTTCGGGTGGGCCAAGTGCCGCGAAATCGTTGAAACGCAGTCGATCTGCATCCGCATAGCTCGAAAATATTCGAACGTATTGAGCGGCAGTTTCTTCCCTCAGCTCCGTCGCACACACAGGTGCTGAAATGTCGCGACGTTCTTTGCAAATTCGCAATGGCGCCGACGCAAGCGCGCGTGCACTGCAAGCCGTTAATCACTTGCGAGCAACTTCGAAGGAATTTCATTTGCGCTTTCCTACACCTAGGGTTGTGTTCACATCTCACACGTGACTCGGTACAACCCAGCCGACCACCGCGGGCCTTGAACAACCGCGGTCGACACTCGCGCGCTTTCTTTTGTTGCCTTTGACAGAATCCCTGATTCCACGTGGGAATAGGCGTGCTACTTTCGGTTCCGTATAAGCGTTGCATCGTGTAGGGATTACGAGTTACGGAATTCCGCGCGGTCGCATTCGCGTGCTTGCGGAGCAGGGATTCCAATGTGCAGTCGCAGTGCGCAAGGAGCGAGCTGTAGATCGTGTTGTTGAGAAGAATGAGAGCCTCGACGCACTTTGGAGGACACATATCTTGATCATGAGCCGCCAACCTCTTGTGGAAAACCTTCTTCCATCTTCTTCCCATCCAATGATGAAGATACTGGGAGGCGATCTTCTTTGGTCGAAATCTCTTCACCTTTTTCTTGATCCTGCTAAATTTATTCCTCTTCCTTGTTCTTATCCTCCTGCTCTTCTGCTTGAATTCACGAACAGATCTCACCAGCCTCCTGCGAGGGAACCCGTTGCTACTGGCGATATTCAGCATCCTCTGCATGATGTTGCTCCCTGCGTTTGGTGAACAGGAGGAAACAAAGTTCCGGAACTTGCTCTGGCAGTTTTTGTCCACCTGACATAACTTGTAGGCGTCGGAACAATGCAACTTCCAGCCGCTTCCTCCTCCACCAAGAAGAAGAGGCATCACATCCTCTATCACCTTTTCCCGCGTGGAAGGATGAAGATGCTCCCACGCCAACCACCAACGTGGAGTATCCAGGGCCTTCTGAATGCTGCCCCTAATATCCGTTGTGTGCACAAGTTCTTGGACCCATTCGTTCCAGGGGTTTTCATCAGCCACGTTCGCGATATCGAAATCATCCGCGTAATAACTGTGCCGAGTTGAAAGACCGAATTGTTGAAGATCGAAACCCGTTGGTCGGTTGTCGTTGTGCAAGGACACAGAGCTGTGTTCGCTCGAACAAAATACGAGTTTCAAGATCAGCGACCATTGGAAAATTGAGGCAATGAATGTCATTCTGCAAACGAAGTTTTAGTGTTTTTTACACCTGTTTATAGAAAAGTCCGGTTAAAGCAACTTTGCAAAACAACTTGAAGAAAAAAAAACATGAGTGAATAAAATTAAACTGGGAAAAAAACTTGCAAAAAAGACAAAATTAATAAATGGTGGTCGTTGCAATATATGTTTTATTGTCAACTGGAAATAAGGCTGCAATTTCGCAACATCACAAATACTACAACTGCGTGAATCACTCTACTAGCTCGACATCTCATTTACATACAACCTGACTGTTCCTCATCCACCTGTCATTACAGCTGCCTCTCGGATGCAGAGTACAAGACACGACCAAACCCGAGTGATCGAAGACCTTGTCTGAGTCTGGATTCCGCCCTGCTCATACTCTTGTACTCCTGCGTTGCATAACTACACCAGCCCCACCCTGTTTAATGTGCCAACCTTCCCGCCTTCATAGAAGTGAAGGGCGAACGCGCCAGTGTCGTAGGGCGCTGTTTACAGCAAATGTTTGCCCGTCTTTGGGCGACCATGAAGAAAATTTCGCCACCCGCACACCTAAATTTTTACACGCGGTCAAGCACCCGTTGCTTGGGGTCTGAATGGCACAAGATCGGGTGGTCTGTAATTTTTACCGCCCCTGCAAAACAACTCCACCCTACAAAGCCACTAAAGTGAGTTAACGCCAGACTTTTGAGCCGCACAGGACACTGTGCTAAGCTTGATTAACGTGGAGCAAAATTAGTCCCGATGGGGCGTGAATGTCTCGCAGTAGCTTCAGCATTGGGGCGACTCTCCTATAATCTTATTACATGGTCTGCGTCTTTCATCGAAAAGCTCTGTTTCTGATCCAGCATCTTAACACTGGGTAACTCAATCACACTGATAAGCATTAACACCTGCTCTTCCGAAAACTCGCAGGGGAAAATATCCATAAAAACCTTCATGAAACCGGATCCTGGCAAAGGTGTTCTCTCCGCCGCCAGATTAGCCGCTAATCCAACAGCTTCTAAATCCCCTTTCCACACCTCAAACTTCGCACTGAACCCCCCGCACCCGTGCTACATGCGAATGCTTCATCCAATACTACCTTGCTTCTCACACGTCCATCGGCAACCGCCAACTTCTGGTGGCAAGAAAAAGTTTTTTCTCACCCTGTACAGTTTTGTGTCCTTACTGAGAAGTCGAACCGCCCTTCGCGACTCGATGTCGGCGACACTACCCAAGACTGGCAGGTATTCTTTCCCACAAATCTGCCCACCGACCACCAGAAAAACTGTTCGAAAATGGCGGTGGCCGCTGGATTCGAATGAATGTGCAGGTGACCACACACGTTGTGTGTGCATGGCGCGTGAGTGTGCGCGTGCTTCGTCGTATGAATGTGTGTATGTGCCTTGCCGGGTTGCGCAGCAAAACAACTCACATTCGTTTTGATTTATGTCTCTGTGAAACCCACGTTGGTAACAGTGGTTATTGTGCGTATATGGGGTTCTAAACCGCAGGGTTGTTAAATTTGTTGCAATTTTAACTTTACATTTCCCTGAGCTTCTGTCATGCGGTCAGGGTATTCCTCCCAAATGATTGGGATTACTTTACCTTGAGTTGTAGCCTCATGTTTTGCACAACTTGCTTTGTGAAAGGTTGGAGCCGAAACATTAGATAAACATTTTGCAGAAAAACGTGTCTACGATTTATTGCTTTATAAACGACAACCTGACGAATATTTTTCACAATTATCGTAATTGTAACTATTTTTATTTTATTGGTTTTAAATGTGCTGTTAATCCAGGGTCCCGCAGGGTCAAGCAAATATCCCCCGTTAATAATGACTGTAAAGTGAGAATGACTAAATGTTCCTGCCAAGTTAAGTTTAACTGTTGCTTTGTAGTTAGATGGTTTTGTTTATGACATGGTGAGTGAGAGTTTAATTTCTTTGAACCGCCTGTGTAGTCTCTATGGCTAACAGAGACTCAGTAACGGATTAGTATTCTTGTTTTACTGTTGGTTAACTGCGTTGTTTGTGTTTGTTTTTAGCGATACTGATGATGCCTGCAAACACAGGCGAAACTTTAAACAGACGGATGACTTAGGATTATTTATATTATTTTGACATGATGAGCTATGGCTTATTTGCTTGGTCAAATTTGTCGACACAATCAAAATTGCTTCCGTTAAACATGTCATGCAAAAAGGCAGGATTGTCTGATTGACGATTGTGATGTCATACAGGTTACGGGCGCCACCTTACGTTAGTGTGGGATTAACGGAATTACGTATTTGATTGTGTTGATATTCTGAATCTTGCTACACGCGATTAGAAGTTAAAATATTACAAATCTAAGAAGAACGATATGACTTGTCAGCACGCCGATAGTCTTAATGCATTTGCTGTCCTTTCTTGGGTTCATAATTGTCAGTGTATGACGTAATTTAGGGTGGTTATTACGTAACAATTGGAATTGGGCTCATAACGCAGTGGTAAAACCAACATCAAAATCGTATTTTTCATTATTATAATAATGGCATTTTCCGGTCAATGTAATTGCGTGAAGGTGGAAAAGGCTGAAGAAAATCCAACTGTAGATGAGGAACCCGTGATAAAGTTTGGGAAATTTATTCCTGGCGCATTGCCGGAAAGATTCAAGAAACCTGAATTAATGCAAGGTTACGGGGTTAAGATTGACCCGCTTTACCGAACGACAGCCTCAGATTATGGTAGTAGAGGACCGAACCACCATACATCACCCAGCCAATTCCACGGTGTTAGCAGGAAATTCACGAAAAAACTTGCTAAGTGTGGAATGTACAGGAACCATTCGGTCAACTGAATAAACTTTTCTGATGGTAAAGCAAGTAGCGCTTGGTTCGTTTAAATTGGATACAAAAAGTTAATTTGGCATCACAGGCGGTTTTATATAAGACTGACATAATTTGTACCAACAGCGGCAAAAAAAAAACAACAACAAAGGGCCACCCTGCAGAACACTAGTTTTATTGAGCGTTGAAATCTTTGAAAAATCGTACAGCCGTCTGGCTCACTAGCGGCACATAGTGGCGAAGCAACAAGTGGTTTTCCCATAAAACCGCCGAATTTGCTCCGTTTCTTTCTGGATCGTCTATTTTAGGGTCGTATGTGCCTGAAACAAAGCACTATTAAAAACAAAAATCATTTTGTCAAGCATGTGTGACTTTGTGTGTTTGTGGTACAATATTGGCTGCGCCAACGTTATTTGCTGATTGCTGTTAGTGACGTATTAATGACAAATTTTAGGTCCGCTTCAATCATTTTCGACCTTTCTAATATCATCATATTGTGTTTGTACACATTTACTAACCTATCGATTGTGACTCAACATCAAATAACGAAGCTGCCTTGCTGTTGCTGTTGAGTAATTTTCTGGTTTCTTCCAATACTGCAAGAGCAAATTTAGACTGATGTACATGAAGCGAGATTGTTGACAAGCGCTTGATAAAAGATTTGAGAGCAGTGATTGTCACCTGCAAAAATAACTGATGTTTAAGCAAATGTAATATATTATACATAAGCAAAGTGGAGCCAATAATATGATCAGTCACCATCAAGTGGAAATGTTTGCTTGACCGTTTGGCCGACAAAGTCATCTAGAAGAGTCATACCAAACTCCACTGATGTGACCTTATAGGTTGAACAGTGAGCATCTGTCTGCAGCTCACAGAAATAATGTATTTTATTCACATGATAACTTTTTGCATTTGTTAAAATGTTTAGTGTTTGATGCATTATCTGTAAGGTGGGGAATTTTGGAATGAACATAATACAAACTGCTAGTTGGGTTGGAATTGAAACGACATCCATTGCTTTAAGTATTCACCTAGAGATCATACCTGTTTTCTTCGCTTATTAAGCATCATTTCAACACAATCTATGGCTGTTGTAAAACAGTTTCCCTGGCTGTTGTCTGTGTTTGATTTTTTGGATTGGTTGTTGAATGGAAGATCATTAAGTTGAGTGAACATGACCGTGTAGAAATTCGCAGGATCTATGTTAAGCACTTCGCCTTGACCTGTTAAAATCTACACAGAAATTAAAAACAGGTCAGTCAGTTTGTCGCTGATGCTGTCAAGAATATCACCAACAAATGGGTCAAATGAAAGTACAGGGAAAATCATTTTTAGCATTTTCCCAAGCAGTGGACATGCCAGGTTTGAAAATGATTACACTTAAACATAGGCACCTAGTTTTAATATTTCCAGGGGGCAGCTATATTGTGATGTCACAATTTGTTACATGACATCATGCTCCTATATATATATATATATAATATACCTGAAAAGCTGTAAATATACAGTGGAGGTTTTCCCTGATTGTAAGTTCACCGGAGGCAACAAGACGTTGCAGATGTTGAATCAAGTCACCAAAGAAGTCAACATTGATAAGGCGGGCATACTTTGCTAAACCCTCCAACACAGAAGGTAATATGGAGCGACAGCGAACCATTTCATCAGACTACATAATGACATGATTAGCTATAAAACCATTGTATGCTAAATGTATCTTACATTTAAATCCCAATAATTTCTCACAAAGATTTGTATTTAATTTGACAAAGTACACACACAAATTTAAATTTTTAAATATGCATTGCTTAAAAACAAATATTTTGATTTCTTAAAGTTTATCGTGAAGGTCTCACCTTATGCTTTAATATTCTGAAATACATGAGGAAAACAAGTTGTACAGTTTCAGTGTGAAGTTGAGTTCTTTGCTCAATATCTTCAGTGGCTGCTGCCTCCTTCAACTCATTTTCAATTAGTTTTTGCTTCTTCATGTGTTTCAATTGCCTTCTCGACATTTTCTTTTTTGCTTCCTTTGCCTTCTTCCTTTCCGCTTTGGTTTTAGTGTGCGCGATCATTGAATAATCAACTTTTGTGATTCTAAACACATTTTTTTTTTGAAACACCAATGATTTATATACTTCATAATTCAGCATAAAAAATAAACACACCAAAATTTTAAACATTTTAAACTCATTAACCAAATATTTTCAAAATAATGGAATGCCATTGCCTTGAACATTAAAACATAGCAGCCAAAAAACAAAATAATGCCTTGCATTGAACATAAATCATCCACTACTCACCTTAAATAAAGAAGTGTGTCCAGAAATTCAGTTTTTACTTTTCTAGGCCCCCTTTGTTTAGTGACATTAGACATGGCTTTAACTGTAGCATAGGTTGATGAACCGAGTTTATCAGTTTTGAAGATGGTTGCTATGGCATCGCAACATTGTTTTCTTATTTCCACATCAGGGTCATCATTTGCAATTGGAACAACAACCAAAGTAATGTTGTTATGGTAATTGAAGTGAGATGTTTTTATGTACAAGTCACATAAACAGTGTATGGCAACTTCACCTAGACTTCGATCAGCTTCTGCCGAAAGCAGTTGCCCTTTTCCTGAAAATTATAGTTAGAATTAGAAGCATGCAAGGTTTTTCAGGAATATGATTGCCTAATTGTGGCAGAATACGAAACAAAATGTTTTGGATTGGAGAGTTATTATTATGTTTCTTAAAATATTGTAATTTTCTTAAAAAATACACCTACCGTATTTTACGGACCATAAAGCGCACCCGATTATAAGGCTACGTAATAAATGTAAGCAAGTCAAGTTTACTTGTTACGTAATAAATGTAAGCAAGTCACAATAGTACAATGAGCAAAAGAAAAAATGAGCCTAGTGAATATCACAGTTGCTAGTTGCTTTTACCGTAGTTTATTGTGTAAGACGGTGGTTTATTTATATAATAATAGTATCGGTACTAGTTTTGAGTGTAGGCAATAAAGCATCCATACATTGATCCATACATTAGGCGCACGATCAATTTATGAGGAAAAAAAGGATTTAAATTGCGCCTTATGGTCCGTAAAATACGGTAGTTTACATTATTTTTACCCGGATGTTTTCGTTTGTTGATCAGTTTCTCAAGGTATTGAAGGAACAGTTGGTACTGGTGCAAAAGATTCTCCTCGAAACCTGTGAGAGCTTTCACATCTTTGCTAAGTTTCACTTGCTTTTCTTTTTCCGTTCTTTCTCGTATTCTGTATCCTACAAAACAATGAGAAGCTCAACTAACCATGGTCAACTTCAAAATTAGTAACAAATTTATATATATAAACAGGATTCAGGATTTTGGATTTGGTCAACTTTAAGTAGCCTCTGAGAAGTCAGAACAAAGTAATAGGGCACAACATGGATATTAGTAAAGTAATGGCTTAAAATGTTTCTACACAAACATATATACATAGACATAGCCCATGTTTAACACCTTTTAGAAAGTTAATTAAGGGATTTACAAACCTGGTATAATGTCGATGAACAAGCAAGCCAGTGATGCAATGACAAGTTTTCTGGTAATAACACAACTTTCTGGTGATTTTTCATCTTCCAGCATTAACCGTAGTTGCTTGATGTGTTTTACATTTGCCTGTGGTTCAGCGACGACGGCCGACGCTAGTTTGGCGATCTTGTTTTTGACCCTGATTATTTTCTGCTTCCTATTGAGAGATAATTCCTGCTTGTTTTGTAATAGCTGCTCTGGGTCTTCTTTGGGGGACACGGTTTGTTCAGTGTCACTGTCATCCTTTTCCACATCGACACTTTGCGCAACAAATTTTCCCGACGCAACTTTTATTGGGAGCAGATGTCTTGATTTTACATTCTCCTTGTTCAAAGCACAATTTTCCTCACCCTTGGTAAAACGCGGCTTTTTTTCAAAGCTTTCTTCCTCTTCAAATTTACCTTTACGTTTCTGATTCATGCCCATCACATTTATTTCATGTCATCAATAAAACAATGAACATAATATATAAACAGCAAGTGCAACACGTTTTTGTCGTGGCGTATTGATCCTCTCATCCGATTTTTCCTACAGTGTTTTTTTTATATCTGTACCTTCAGCAGTTTTATTTTCTTCGGAAAAAATGCAAAAATCACATTCACACCGATCAATTTGTGCGCCAATTTGCAATGAAAAGGTAAGTTGTGCATAATAGGATAGTATACGTTCAGAGCAATCTTAAGTTACCGATTTCCGCAGCAGTCCTGCAGCGTTCAAATGAGTTTAGCGGGCTGCTATAATTGAACTAAAGTCTGCGATGCGTGTTCTTTACTATAGCTACTAAATCTCAGTGAGCAGACTTATTTTATTAATTAGGAAAACACGTTGCAATATCAGGTGGCGCAACTTTAAATTGTTCCAAGCGCGTTTTACCGACTGTCGACTACACCCGAACTCTGGGACCTGGCAGTGGAGTTTTGCTATCGTGAAGCAGTTGCTATGCCTGAAAGTTATGCGGGGTTTTAAGCGCCCGACAATCGGCGCTTAACTTATGACGTTTTAAGCCAAGCAAAAAGTTCAGCGGGGGTTCTGCATAGCACCCTTCGTGTGTGTTCCAAATGTGTAAAGAATTAAGTTGGGAAACATGCGTGTGGTGCTACAGTCTTTGGTCGCTCTTTTTGAATGCCAGCTTCTTGTAACTTGCTGCATATATAATCTTCATCACCTTCTTGTTCAACCATTTTACCACAGAGATATGCCAGAGAATGTTGGTTTTGTGTCAACAAAAATAATTTAAAATGGGAATATTGTTCGTAAAGAATTGTGTTCACTCTCAACCTTGAGGTTTTTGCATGTTTTACCCAAATAACCCCCATTTTTAGGGGTTTCACCGTAAGTTGGCCAGGTTTGTATATACCATGCTACAGCCAGGCAGAACGCCAGCAGTTCGCCTTTTTTTGCATATGGTTGATGAATGAAGCACAAAAACGCGAGAACAGTCTCGGTGCGAGTTCATCCGCCGGAACACCTAGAAAGTGCACCCGACGGAGGACCTTGGTATGATACTTCTTTTTGACCTTGACCCGAGGGATGATCTGGGACGTTTAGTGAGAAAACACAGCAGGAGATTCCACAGAACAATTTTAGTCTGTGGTAATGGTTTATTGACAACGGCCAAACTGCCAGAGGATTGGTTACCGTGATAGCCGGGTTTGAATTCCAGTTGAGATGCAATGTTTTTAGGATAACTGTTCGATTTAAGACAAACTTTTAGGGAAAAAAACGATGTTCACCCACAGCCCTACAGCCTACAAATAATGAATCACAAGTACTGAAGAAATCTCTTTAAACTCATTATCGCAGTGACACCAAAATTTGGTAGTTTTTATTCAGTTATTTTTGAATTTGCGAAAATATGTAATAGTAACCAAAAAATCAAGTTTTAACCGGTCTGAGATCAATTCACTGATGCAGTAAACGAACCCACTTCATATTTTGACTGAAATTTACATTATTTCTTTTAAATGCATTAAGGTGGACATCATTTATTAATATACAACTTCTGTTGCTGCCAGGCATATTGCAATCATTTATTAACACTCGGCCTTATTGACCCGAGATATATGCATTAAATCTATGCACCAATTTACCAGTGACAATTCGGTTAAGCAATAAATAACTTTGGAAGTGCGATGTCCTTGTATGATGTTTGCTACTGGAGCTGCCACAATTTCTACAGGTGGACTTGTATGTTGGTTGCGTGTTGCTGCTGTTGTTTCAACACAAGATGTAACAAACCAAAACAGTTACTTTTATATTTGTTTGAAATCGGGCATCATATGAATACATGAATGATTTGAAACTTTACAGCCTTGATCCGGCAAAGCACTGTTGGTTTTATGAGCCGCAGGTCATAATAAGGTCACAAAAATCATGCATTTAAATTTGGCTTACTCAGACGATAAAAGAAATAATCGACAAAAAACTCTAATCGAGAATACACGTTTCAGCAAAATTCTATACAAACAAAAATTCGCTGTGACAAGCTATTACACAAGAATGTATATCAGTACATGATAATAATATTACCAATAAAATTCTTGATAGTTTCTGATTTGTAAGAAAAAATTGCGTCTCTTTTAAATGAACAGAACGAAATGCTAATTTGAGTTAGGCAGAAAATTGTTTCACTATTGTTACTGCCAGGTAAAATAGTCCGGGAAAACGTATAACAACGAAAGTTAAAGCACAGGTAATGAAACGCTGCGTATATTCTAAATTTTTCTGCCGGTGAAGTTTAATATTTCACCAATTTAACCCTCAACAAGTTAATAATTTGTTGTTACAGGATTGAGCCGGTTAAACCACAATTGGAGCATTTCATTCAAATTCCGTCAAGCGTCATTGTCATCAGGTTAGTTATCTGTTCAACAACAACCTACAGCCTCCTATCCTCATGTAAAGACAAATGAAACAAGAAGAAAAACGCACAAAATTTAACAGCACAAATAACAGTCATACGCCAAAGAGCCCGCCAATCTTCCCACACCATGACATACTGACACATTAATAAAGGCTGTTGGTCCAAAACTTTCCATGTGACTTCCGCAACCAAACCTTTTAACAGTGCATAAATAATACACATTTTAAGGTTAGTAGTCTATTGCTATTGAATGAAACTGAGAATGAACACACGCCCGTTGAAAAATTTGCATGAACAATCATTTGTTTTAAAATTTACACATAAATCAAAACAAAACCCTAGAAAATATTATCTTCGCAATTCCTTCTTAAAATATAAAGTTATTTTTACACTCATTTTCAAGTTGTTGTCAAAACGCCACACAAGAATGACATTTAGGCGTATAATCTATGTACATGGTTCATTTGTGCTATGAAAATGGTATCAATGGGATGATTATTATCGAATACAGGATAGAAATTATTACTAAAGTAGTTTGCATTTTGGTTGTGGACGGTAATTCTTCTTTTTTGTGAGTGCGTTTTACATATAATTTATTTTTTACTTTCGGTAACTTTTGCCAAAAAGTACCCGATTGTTTGGCCTATAGAGTTACCAACTTCAATTCCACCTTTCACACCGGAAGGACCGAACGGAATTCCCAAAAACCCTCCAGCAAATTTACCAACTCCTCCAGCTATGAATTCAAACCTTTCTCTGCGTTTACGTTGCTGAATATCCTTGCCACTTGCATTCAGATTTTCGACGGCTTTGTAATTTTCGTCCAACTCATTGTGGCATTTTTCAATTAACTTTTCCACTATGTCGAATGCGTTTTCGCCAAGTTCGTCAGTAAACCTTTCACCAACTTCATTCATGAATTGTTGGTGCGTTTCATGCAGAAGCGCCGGTTCAACGTATGTTTCATTGCACACCTTTAAAGTGCAAAACCGAAAGAAACAACATTAGTAGTTGGTTCAGCAGAAGCACATGATAATTATTACTGGCAGATTTAGTTTTTTTCAAACAATTGTTTGCAAAAAAGTAACACGTAATAAAGGCGAAATTCTATCATGGATTGCAAAACATGATGTAAAATCTTGTTTGGTTCTAAACACACAAACAAACCCACCTCATCCATTAACTTAATGTAGGCCATTTTGATGCTTTGTAAAACCTTCTCACCTTTTTCCTCAAGCATCCACTGTATCAAAAAAGTCAAGTTTATTTCAGCTTAAAAATTGCACGCTTCCCTAAATATTCTCCGTTTACCTTTAAATCATTGTTTCGTTTGCCAACGAGCTGATAATGTGTTATATAAATATTAAAATATAGATGGTCGTGCTTACAGAGCACAGTTTGAAAATGTGTTTTTTTACCTTTAAGTCATTGTTTTTTTTGGAAACAAGTTGGTAATGTCTTTGTATGTCTCCTTCCAGGCGAGTTCTCAACAACTTAAAATCATTTTGAGGTTCACTAAGTCCCCCTTTATCATATTCGTCCAATGCTTTGTCCATTTCTTGTTGGTGAACCTTCTTCATTTCGTCTGCTTCCATGTATTGCTGAGTCATCTAACAACACACAAAGTCGAATGAAAATCTTCCGCACAAACAGTACTTTCAATCAAGTATGATATCAGAATTGTTTAAATAGCAGCAACATTACTTGCAAAAAAACAGAATATAGTCACTCACGAAGTCTATGGTACATTGGTAGCTTTCGTATGCATCAAGCTTTTTTTGTCGAAATTGATAAATTGCTTTATCCTGCAAAACGATAAAGTTTCTTTTTTGCATGATAACTAGGATATTTCGCCTGTATTACCTTTAAATCTTTGTTTTTGTTCTGTATCTTTTGATATTCGTTGTCGATTAATTCTTCAAACTTTGACATGAAGTCTTTGATGAGATGTTTTTTATCAAAAGAAGTGACAATTGTTTTAGCTTTTTCCTTGCTCTCATTGTGAGCTTGTTCAAGTTTCTCTCCGTCAACGTATTTGTCGTTGCAAGTCTGTCAAAAGTAAAAGTTAACTGTAACAGAGAATCTAATGGCATGATTCTAGACGCAAAACTGAAAATTTAGTAGAAACCATATTGACTCATGGGTCTTTTACCTTTGCTATTTCAAGCTTGTAGGTGTTTCCAGCTTTTTCCAATTTTTCTAATGATTCAATTTCAGCTGCCCTCTTCAAACAATAGAAACAAATGAGTATGATTCGTTCTTCGAAATTTTGGCAAAAACAATATAGGGCCTACTTACCCTTTTTGTTTCATTTGCTTTTCTATAGCTGCTTTGGACTTGTTGCATCATAGCTATCAACCTTTTTTGTTCGTCATTCTTAAGTTCAAAACTTTCGCCAACTTTTGAGCTAAGAAATTCTTCAATTGCTCCTTTATGATTTTTTTGATGAACTTTCTCAAATGCTTCCTCGGTCATAATTTCATTTGCGCAAGTCTAAAAAAATATCTACGTTTACCTTATTAATGAAAAAAAATGAAAAATAAGCTTTAAAATTGTACAAATTTAGTGGAATAGCTAAGATTGGCATTTGGCTCTCCAAGTGAATCTTTTGATACAATGGTGTATAAGTGTTTGCTTTAAATTTGCTTAAATTCAAAACCAAATTGTTTGTACCATCACAGATTCGGTCAACGAGAAACGACTTTGGCGAGACAGCTTGGGCTTACACACTAGTAAAAACACACCTCTTGCATAATTTCCTGATACTTGTTACATGCAGACTCTACTTCCTTGTCAAGTTCAACTTTCAATTTCACCTGAAAAAACACACATCTGATTCAGATTTAGTTCCTATGTCTTTTTTTAATGTATGTCTTCCACATTTGTAACACTGAACTTACAAACTTGTGACAATTTCCCTCCTGGAACTCTTTCCATTCCTGATACAACTGGATCTCCAGTTCACGTTGATAGTTTGCAACAACCTCCCCTGGATATTGTTTGGTTTCCTTCTTTAAAAATTGAAGAGCTTGAACCCGGCAACTTTGCTCCAATCCTGGCATCAAACGTTCCTCCACGTACTTTCCGCCACTTCCCTACAAACCCAACAGTTTGATAATATATTTAGCCAGCGTAGGCAGTGGCCGAAAGATTAAGATTTGAATGTGAATCGTAGGGACGTCCCAACACAAAAAATCGGCGTCGAACCAGTTACCTGCCGGTTGCAGATAATATTTGACTAACATTTATCGGCGGTATTAAATTTTTTATTGGTCGTTAACAATTATGACACAACCCTGTACAAAGGTGATTGAAAGACTACCTCGTTCACTACAGCAGTATGAAACTCCATGGTTTTTGTTATGAGCTTGCTAAATTCCAGTTCCATTCGCTCCTAAAGTTAGGTTGTTGGTTTATGTTAAAGTTGTTAGAAAACATTCGTATTGCGTATATATGAAGCAGCATAAGGCAGTTGTGTTAGATTTAATTACATCAAAATAATTGCTGACAGATCGCTTTACTTTTCAAACCAAATGTTCAAATAGCAAACCTTGTTTTTCATTTTGATTTCTTCAAAATCGTTGTCAATGATGGCATCTAGTAATTCCATACATTTATCCACGATAGATTTATCACTGACCAAATGGATAACTTCTTTAGCTTTTTGTTTGCCTCTGGCAGATGCTTCTTCGAGGAGAAGTTCCTTAACGTAACCTTGAATGCATGTCTGAAAACGTAAAGTTTGTTTTTGGTCCTTGCGATTTTGGTCCAAGCCAAAAAATTAAATTTATTCTAATTCGGGTCTTGACGAATACAGTGTATCACGCGGAAAAACAGACTTTGACCGCATTCCTTGACCAGGATAACCAGGGTACGAATCCCGGTATGGAAAGAATTGTCTGTTTGCACTTATTTTTGCATAGCTACCTCTTCCATTTTAGATGAATACACAATTGCCGCAGCGTTCAGTGTTTCGATAGTTTTTGTTTGGACTTGTTCCTGCAAATAATTATCATGTAACTAAATGAGCAAAACGAAACGTGAACCCTGGTTGTTGTTTTTTTGACATTGATGGACACAAGATATTTTACTTACACCGAACCATTAAAATATGTATTTTATACAGGTTTCCTGAGTGCAGAGTTGTTAAATGATTGTTTTAGGTTGCAATGATTTTTCCAAAACTACATTTTTTGTGTTAAGACTTCTCCTTTATGTTGTTACTTTCTCTATAGGCCCGATACATTTTTTGCAGGATATTTACTATTCCACTATGCTAAAAAATAACATTCGTTGTCCGTACGGCAGTTTTTGTAATTTCCTTACCCAATTCCTTTCTCCGGCCACTTTAAGTTTACTTTGACGCTCATTGATTCGCAGTAGAAGTTTTTCCTTTGTCTCGCTTCTTTCAGTTGTGTTCAAACCAACATCTGAGCTTTCAAATGTTTCCAATGCTTCGGTATTTGCTTTCTTGTGAGCTTCGTTAAAATCTTCATCGGACATGATCTGCTCTGCACATTTCTACAGATATAAATTGCTTTTAATATATTACATTGGCACCTAAGTCATGACGTGCAGCATTATATTGTGTCTTGTGGTGGTTTCCTTGTTCCTACAAGTTGTTTATGATATTTTGTTGTAGACCAACAAAATCGATCTTTTTCTTACCGACTTCATTGATTGCATGTAATTCTTAAAACTGAGGTCCGACAACTTTTCTAAAGAATTCTTCATTTTTTCCTGAAATTAAAATGTTTTTGTTTACATAAAAAACAAATGGTAACTTTTCTGATACTATTATCATTTTACTGATAACGACACCTAACAAGTTTCCAAACAAATTTTGCGATACTGATGTGATACGTCCCCACACTAGTCAGCAAACAAAACGTCCAAATTAGAATCATTTTGATATCCAGTAAAATAAGCAGCTGGAAATCCAATGTACAGGAATTACGCCTCCTACTTTGTGGAAAATAGTAAACATGCATTAAAGTGTAAACAAATTCAAACTGCAAATAAACAATGCTACACAAGTTGTAAAAAACCCTAAAGTAAACGGTCATACAGCTCCCCTAGAAAAAGGACTGTGAGTTTTACCAATTTTTCTCGCAGTGTCTGTTTAAATTTAAACAAAACATAAAATCTGTTCCCAATTTTCTTCATACAAGCACTTATTTTCCAGCTGTGCAAATATGTATCGGATTTATTTTGGATTCGAAATTACCCAAAAGTTTCGGGCATAGGCTCTAACCCTAAATGTGCACAGACCAATTATGTACCAAAACAAAGGCATCAACGTACGAGCTTTTCGATGCTATTTTGCTTGAGTTGTTGCTCTTGCCGACTCAATATTTCTTTAAGTTGTTGCAGGTAATCATTTTTATTTTTTTTGGGTAGGTTTATTGTTTTTTCCTCAAATATTTTTAAAGCTTCACTCCAAGATTTCTTTTCGACCTCAAGCAAAGTTCTTTGGTCAACATAGTTTCCAGAGGTGGACTGTGAAATAAGCGTTATTGTAAAAGTGTTTTTACTGGCGGATTGGTAATTTTACTACTTTAGTAGAATGAAAGATCAGCAATGCTCACCATGGTACATAAAATACAACATGTGCATTCAACAAATTAGACACATGCATTTGTTTAAATTTATGGGGCAAAGTCGACAACGCAATAAATATAAAAAACACTGTGTTTTAAAGGAGCCTAAACAAGTACGACTTGAAGTAAACAAGTACGACGACTAAACAAATATGACAAGAGTGATGCTAGCTTGTAATAAAAGTAATTACATTTCTTAGGCAATCTTCAAAGGCGATGCTAGCAGTTCCGACAGCTGCTTTTCCTTCCTGATCCAATATTATCTAATGCATAAACGAACAGTTTTCAGTATTATTGTAGTCGAATGAAGTAGACACATTACGACTGACTGTAACCAGTGAGATGTGGGACCATTTTAGTGCATGGGTGTATTGTGGTCACGTAACGTTGCTGCGTAAAGCGTACACTTGCAAAATGACCTTCACGTTTACGTGTGGGGAATATCTACCAACAGCCATGAGACAAAGTGTTTTATGCTATCGCATGATAAAGCATGGTCACCTTAATGCGCGAGCCCCTACTTAACGATCTCGCAGTCAGGTCGGATTGGTGGATATTTTAAATACTGATTAAACTCATTTGATGCCAACGCAAATTTGTTGAGGCAAAACTGTTGTATGCCCGGTGAGAATGCAATAGCTTTTCCTGATGTCCAGTATTAGTCGCTGGGCAACTTCATTTTAATACCTTTTTGTATTGAGAGTTAGGTTTTTACATTAAACCATTTAAATTGTATAATTCGAATTTGGAGGGGCGCACTATGCTAAGTGAATTATTTTTCCGAGATTAAAGTTGTTTAGATGTGTAAATGTGTAAAAGTACCTTTGCCTCTTCGTTTACCCGTTTGATATCCTTATATTCATTTTCGATCATTGCATTAAACTGCTCCTTGCATTTCTCATACAAATTGTCTTTGGAAACCAGATAAGTTTCTGCGTTTGTTTTGCTTTCCAAATGTAGTTGTTCGAGTTCGCCTTCTTCAACATAGTTTGTCTAAATTACAAATACGTTTCATAATAAAAAATACTTATATAGACACTTTACAGTCAAGTATAAAACATACATTTGTCATTGCAGAAACGTATTCTTGTTTCACATCTTCTAACGTCTCCGCTATAATTTTTTTCTGAGCCAATTCCTGACAAATACTTCGCATTTTAAAAACTTTCCTTGTTTAAAATAAAGTGGCGATTAGCTTTACCCTTCTAGTTTGACTGGACTTTGCATAGTTTTCTTTGATCTGTTGGATACGTTTTAGTAAATCCCTTCTTTCCAAATCCTTGTATTCATCGTTATTATCAGTGAATGCAACATCAAATTCATTCAAGGCTTTGTTTTCAGCAAGGTTGTGAACATCAGTAAACTCATCGTCGGACAATATGCACTGATTAGTTTTCTGCCGTATTTTAATGAACTTACGTTAGCGCACAAAACAATGCCCCTCTTTGTTTTATCTGTTTGCTATTCTGATAAAAAAACAAAACGCAAATGTTGCAATTATTTTTACATTGGCAGCTTACATCGCGCACGAAATTAACTTCAATGTGTAAAAAACAGTATTATATTGCGGTTGAACATAACAATTACGCCAACGACACTCGTAAACGTTGAAATTAGGTTTCTATGTTATAGTTTACAGCGATATGAATGTACCACATTATGTGGCAAATTGACGATGGCATTAATGATTTTTTTTGCCTTCACAAAAGTAGTACTAATAGAATGAGATTACCGGAACTCCAAAATAATCACATACCTCTTCTATCATTCTTTTGTATGAGTTGGATGCATTTTTGGAATTTGTTTCAAGCTGTTGTTTATGTCTCTCCTAACATGTAACTATTTGTCAACAATTCAAAAACTATGTTTTTAAACAAAAAATATGCCTAGATCCGAACTTACCAGTGTGTGTTTGTTGCTTTCTTCAAACTTTTCAAATTCAAGAGAAAGTTGTTTTTTGAGGTGATTTTTATAGGTTAAAACAACGTCCAGTGGGAGATTGCTTGTTTTCGTCTGCAACGAATTTACCGCCTCTTTTCTGCACTTCTGATCTTCATTAATGAGCGACAATTCATCAACGTATTCATCACCAATGTACTAAAAAATAGGGCAAAAAAAATTAGTGTTAAGTTAATAGTTATCGTTACGTTTCGACGAATTCCTCCAAGTCAAACCTAATAAAACCATCAAACAGTATTTAAGCGAGCACATCACAACAAAGAGCCAACGTTAATAATTATCTTCGATCTATTTGTTAAGAAAACTGACAAAGCTCGTGCCAAAAACTAAATAGGAAATCAGACTTCACTTTTTTAATCCAGTGTATGTAGTTGTTCCTTGAGTTATCCATTTCGTCACGGGCTTCATCCTTGACGGTTTCCTGGAGATTTTCAAAGGGAAAGAAAAAGTAATGATAAGTATTTCTTACAATAAATATATGAGTAATTTCCTATATTATTGAAGGCTACACTACGCTTTTTAAAATGGGAAACAAGCATGACAGTTGTGAACAAGCAGATAAACATATCTTTACCCTAACAGTTTTGTTTAATTGCTCAAACTCAGCCAATTTCTGTTCTATGTTTTCCACAAGGTTTTTCCGGTACTTGGCGATAAACCCTTCGTCTCCTAATTTACGTTGTTTATCAAATTCTTGTAAAGCTTGCGTCTTGGACTCTTTATGGAATTCGTGTATTTCTGCACAACTTCGGTACTCGTTTTCCAATTTCTTAAAAAAAAATTGCAAGATTGCTGAATAGATTTCGGCAGAAACTTACCGAATTCATTTGATCCCTGTAGGTTTCTTTGCATTCTTGAATGATTTTTAAAATAGCAGCTTTGGCTGTAGCCTATTAAAGACAAAAGTTCATTGAAAATAATGCACTACTTATGCTACAGCATACTTCGTTAACTTACATACTATGCTATGAAAGAAACTTTATAGTTTATAAGTTTGGTTTCGCAAATATATGTCTAAACTCCAAATACAAATGTCAGTAGCACAATACCTGCATAATTGTTTGCACTTCCGGCATTGTTCCGCTACTAAATACTTCAAAGCAGGAAAGTGTGTAGTTGATGAGATCAATTCCAGTCACGGGTTTTTTGTTGATTCGTTTCGCCACAATTTTATCCGGTGAAAAAAGTTCCCGCACCATGATGTCAACAGTTTGTAAGAAAAGGTCTCTCACGTCTGTTCCAAAGCAATAATAAGAAAAACAAATAATTTCCCAGCAGGGTTATTTATACCAGATATTTTTAAGTCGTTTCCGTCGCTTTCACTTCTCTCGGTTACACTAAGTCCAGGGTGGGGTATTAGGCAGCATGTTATTTGTTGGAAAGACTTTTCTATGTCGTTTCGAACGGATTCAGTGTCCTGATGTTCTGACTTAGGTTGTAGCACGTTTTTCAAAACTTTATTTCCTCCTTCAAATCCGAATGAAGCAGAACTGTCTGACCAGTCGCGAACAAGAAACATTAGTTCCTAAAAACATGTACATTGCTTGTGCAACATGATGTACCAGTTGCACTAAAGAGACCTGATATGTCGAAACAGTGTATACTGTTTGCGGTTTACTCTCCAATCTACCGCCCAGCGCAGTTTAATTGGTTTATTTCAGAAAAGCGATAACCAACTACTTAACTGACCTGAAATAGTGGTTCTTCATCACTATGCTTGACATGTTTGGCATATTCCGTAAAAAGCTAAAACATAAGCAGGAATATGAATGAAAAACAAGCGATGTCACAAAAAAAATTAAATTATATTTGAAAAGGAGCTTTACCTGCAGATACTGCAAAGTATCTTCCTGTATTTGACCTTGTACATTGTATATTTGTACAGAACTCAAAAGAATGCTGAGTCCAAATATAACAGAACAATCCTTAACACTGCTTTGGTGATCGAATGCTCCCTGAGTGTCCATCAGAAACAATGCGACCTATAACACGGCGTAGTTTTTTAGGGTTTTAGTAAATATGGGCTAAGGTTTTAGTACCTTAAAAAGATAATGAAAAGAAGTCCCGTGAATTTTAACTTAACAAACAAAGCAGGAAGGGTCGACTAACCCACCGAAGAGCGTGGTGATATTCGTGAAACCCCAAGTGATTTACGCGCGAATATATTACGCAACAATAAATACCTCACAATTACCCACCAAGTCTATGTTATATCTTCGTATGTAATGCAGTCCACTGTGATTTAAATTGCTAATTAATACTGTGTATGATACCGGACTGTTATAACCAAAGTGAATTAAGATGTCGTGTACCGAAGTTGTCCCTTTGCAAATTTCGTGTTATTCACACTCAACCTGTTCGCCAAGTATGACTGTTCGTTAATACTTTAAATTTGCGTTGTTTACTGATCGCGTCGCATTCCATGAACTGGGCTGCAGATTAAAAAAAAATTTTTAATCTGGAGATTACAGTTAAATCCTTGTGGCGGGGTTAATTGGCTGTGGAACCTGTAAAGTTAGCCGTGTTATATGACTTCACCAAACTTTGGGATTTATTCTTGACCTGCACCAGGCGGTAACAAAAGTTACCAAGTTGTCAGAAATTATAGAGATACCCAATAAACTGCATATTAATATAACGGAGCCTCGCAAAAAAAGTTGTCCAAACTATGTTGGTTGTACATATTGATGCTGATACACTTATCCATAGCGAGTAACTAAACAGCAGTTTTACTTTTCCCTTTGGTGTTTGAATAAAAAATGGTTCATCCCAAATCCAAATTCCCTGCGTGTGTCTCTCAGCTCCTCCTCTCCAAATGAATCCTTTGTTCAGTTTATCTTCTTTTGATGTCAACCAATCCACAGTCTAAAATGTTGGTATACCGTTGACCTGTTTTTTTTCGCTTGCACAAATTTAATTATCTTTTACCGCGTTCTTGTTCACCGCAGATAAATACCGCAAAAAGAAATTCAACATAAACGATTTTCCTTTGCGAAAAGCTCCGGCCATGGAGTAGATAGCAACAGGGGTGTTAGCGACACTGGGTTGCCCGAATATCCTTTCAATTTCTTGACGTTTGATGCAATAACCCCCATTTGTATCGACGTCAGGTAGCACGATTTGGACTGCTTGATATTCATGCTTACCGATTTCTGTAATCAATACATGCATTAGGGGCATTTTCTTCAAGCAAGTCAAAAGCTCTACTTTTACTGCTGCCCCGAAAGAAATTATTATAGTATGAAAACCATTTTTTTGTTCAAGCACAGTTTATCCTTCAGTTATCTTTATTCACCTGGAATGGATACGTTGGATTTCGTAAGCTTACTTTGCAATTTTTCCGCATGTCGAAGGATCACCCCTGTTCTGCAGGCAAGTTTCTTCCGCACAGAGTTTAAATTTTGTGCTTTTTCTTGTGTTATTTCAGTGTTTGTACCACTCTTAAAACCAGAATTTAACAAAGGCACATTATAGCTACTGCATCAACAGGCTTTTGGATAAGTTTAGATCGTCAAGATTACTGCTAAATAATTGTGGAAGAAAAGCTTAAACCATTAGTAGCAGTAATTAATGATCTCTGTTTTGTTTTTAGTTAGTAACTTTGTTTTAAGTTTACTTACTTCCAACTTGTGTTTTGCACTCTCGCCAACGAACCATTTTTCGCGAGCTCCTTGAATGTTAGTTTTTGTCTTCTTACTTCCATTAGAGAGTATTTCAATGAATGTGACGGGTTTTGCATCTCTATATTTGCAACTTTTCAGTCGGGTGTTGATCTCTTCGAGTAGCTCGCCATTACGGCACTTGGTTTTTACGCAATCTAATGTTTTAAGGCTTTCATGTGCAATGGTTAATATCATTTCATTTTGATCTAGTTTTTTCACAGACCCTCCAGTAACTTCTTCCACGGTTTCGCGAATTAAACGAAACTGTTTCTCGCTGTCTCCATGTTTGCCTGTAGCCGACCTTGAACAACCATGCAGTTTAATTTGAATTTCATTCCATTTTGATGCTTTGGGTAGTGGAAACGACGCTCCGGATGAACTTTTGGCCCAACCACTTGGGCCAAACTTTTCACGAGCATTCATAAACGTTTCACCCAAACCGTATTTTTTTTCCATGGCTAGGCTACCCTTTTGTTATCTACCACAATAAGCAGTTAGGTTTTAAAAAGTTCTATTAACTTGACGCCATTGCTTACAATGTAGTTGTATGGAATAGCAGATCTATTACAGCAGAATTTCGGTACAATATTTTATTATGTTTTGATCTCGATAAAACATTTTTGAAATGAATTAAAAAGCGCATTTTGTTTCACGACAATGAAGTTGTGGAACGGTACTAATCACCGCTAAACGGACCAAAAACACTCCATCCTCACACCAACAACACTCTATCCTCACACCAGCAACACTCTATCCTCACACCCACAACACTCCATCCTTGTACCACCAATATCCTCACACCAACAACACTCTATACTCAAACCAACAACACTCCATCCTCACACCAACAACACTCCATCCTCACACCAACAACACTCTATCCTCACACCCACAACACTCCATCCTTGTACCACCAATATCCTCACACCAACAACACTCTATCCTCAAACCAACAACACTCCATCCTCACACCAACAACACTCTATCCTCACATCCACAACACTCCATCCTTGTACCACCAATATCCTCACACCAACAACACTCTATCCTCAAACCAACAACACTCCATCCTCACACCAACAACACTCCATCCTCACACCAACAACACTCTATCCTCACACTCACAACACTCCATCCTTGTACCACCAATATCCTCACACCAACAACACTCTATCCTCAAACCAACAACACTCCATCCTCACACCAACAACACTCCATCCTCACACCAACAACACTCTATCCTCACACCCACAACACTCTATCCTCAAACCAACAACACTCCATCCTCAAACCAACAACACTCTGTAAATTCACGAAACGCAAAATAATATCATTGATACAGTTAAAGTAAAAAATGACGTGCTCATAACTTTAGTTCTGCATAAACGCGCAAAATTATCAGGACTATGTGCATTCGGGGATAGTTGAATGGAGATGCCATCAAACAAACATAAACTCTTACAACGTCATAAAACTTTACTTTGTCAACATTAAAGCTAGCTCGTGTGCTTGCAAAACAGAAAAGGTTAACAATTTCACGGGGGTGAGGTAAACTTTATGGTAAAGTAAACTCCATTCCGTCAGGTGATTTACACACAATGACACGCATTGTTTTTGACAATGAAACCAAATTGTAGACATTTAAACAAAGTTGGTTGCGATGTACTAAAATATAAATTTCTTTACAAAACCAAATCTGCTTTATATTTTACCAAAGGGTTCATTGATTTTACATCAACCATTATGTTAACCCAAAGAGAGTAAAATTTTCCTTTGTACTCAACATTGGCATTAAACAGGGCCCAATTAGATTCTCAAGTAAAAACAGACGTTAACTGAACAACTCTTAATGTAAGAACAGCGATAACAACACTAAAACTGGTGCGTTTGTTTGCAAACAGAGAAGATTTGTTTTTCTCCTGCGTGTGCAAGGACTTTACGGCATAGTTTCAATAAATGTCGATTTGTTCAACGTCATAAACTGCTTAAAATGCGCAATTGACGATTTTTTATTATCGATCACGCAGAACGATACGTCGTTGGTAGGTGAATAATTGACAGTCGTCTCTGCATGTTGCATGCGACATAATATACGACCACCAGCAAACATTTGTCTTGTTAAACATTGGGCGAAATAATTGCGATTTTGATAAAAACGTAAAGGCGCATAAAGCGCGGGTAAATGCGAAAAAGTCAGTGTTCAATGTAAGAAACTTCAAGCGAATTTTGAAAACAAATTTAAACAAAACTTTTTATTATACCACTTATAGCACGCCACATATTATAGAGCTTCCGTTTTTGAAAGTTGTATAATTTTATGTCGTTGTAAAGATCCGTCAATAAACTATGGTTTGTGTAAAAATTATACGGATACCTCGCAAGACTGGCGATTTATCATAAAAAATGTTTGGTTAACTTGTCCCATCCGGGGATGGGTATCGGTCGGTAACCGGCGCAGACCAGTTGTCCCTTAACGTTTTTCACGTGCGACACACATTGAAAAACTTACAGAACACTCGACACACAAATCATAAATCTATCAGGAAGTTACGATTTGTTTTCATGCCACTTTATTTGCCTGCATTATTATCCAAAAAAATTTTTATTAGAGTTTTTAACGCGAGCCCCTTGGAAACTTACAATAGCGCACCAGGGAGTCACAACGCACACTTAGAAAACCTCTGTCGTAACCCAATGGGTGCTATTGCGTTATGGTGAAAAAACAATCAAGGATATGATGTTTTCACGATAATGCAAGGGTCATCAACACTGCCTCAAGCACTTGTACATTACTTTAATCCTACTTCCAACAATGAGATTATGACTGTGTGTTACTACTTGCGGTCAACAGTTTCCTTGTCCACGGTTAAAATGTCCTTGTTAAATTCAAGCACTTCAAACCGCATATCAGTATTTCTATTAAAAAAAAGAGTTTTCTAATGTAATAAAGATATTCACCCACGTAACAAGGCAACCGGTGGTGCATGGAGGCCAAATTTAGGGTTGAATGAGCAGGGAGATACGTGCTGTTGCCAGGATGATTTTCAGCGTGTTTGGTGCAGTTTTAGGACCTATGTAGGTATTAAATTGGGCAAATTCTGTTTTCAAGGCCCTCTGCAATAATGCACCTGGTGACTGTTCCACTTGTTTTCCAACAACCGTTGATGGGTCTCGTGACTTACATAGGGACCTAGTATTCTTCGAGGTAAAAAAAATTGCTGCTCCTGGATGAAACTGCACAGAGCAAGGACTTGTTACGCCTCCTGGAAGATCATATCACTAACAGGGGGGTCATAAACAGCCCTGGGGGATTGCCATTGCATAGAGAAGAGTTGGGACTTACACAAAAACGCAAATGAGTGGGCAGTTAAACGATTCAATTTTCTGCAAAATTAGGTTTCATTTTTTGTTGCTCGTTTTACAAAAATACTGAGTAATCAGGGTGGCAAATGGCCCTAGGGGGGCGGCTAAACCATTTTTTCACACACTAATTTTGATCAAAATTTGTAGAAATTGGATGAATCTTTCATAAAATCACAAATGATTGGACACCAAAATTATTCTTTTTTTCCACAAATACAGCCTGATTTTTTTTGCTCCATTTTCACCATAGTTTTCAACAGCACCCACCATCAAGTAACTACCTCATTAAAATAGCCCAAAACCCCACAAACACCCTAAAATTCGCCATGACACGCACATGTGCGCTCATTCAACCGTAAATTTAACTTAATTGCGTGACTGCTTTTCTTGGTCATGCATGACTTTCCATTGTGACACAGGTCTACGCAGTGGGCATTTCCCAGCACCAAAACTAATTTTCATAGAAATACCAATATGCGTCCTTTAGTGCAATTTCGCCCTTTTCATTCAGCTGGTCATTTAGTGCTGTGTGTTAACAAAAGGTTTGTTGAATGCATCAATCAAAATTAGTTGCAGGATAGTTGCTCAAGGCACTCCCCAAGGGGCATCTCGGCCCCTTGTTCACATTATTTTAGTTGAAAAGGCTGCAAAGAATGTAAATTGTTTTGTGAAAAAATGAATCACATAACCTCATCCAATTTGCAATTTAATGTTGGTCGTAAACCTTTTCTATGCAATGACGAAAAAATTTGTCACACGAAAGTTGTTTCGTTAGCCCCCCTGTCTGTTCCTGCTATCCTATCGGAGATAAGATCCTCCTGAAGGCTCCTCAGATCCTTCTTGTGTTTTGTCCAATGCAGCTGCAATCATTTTTATCCTTTAAATGGTACTAGTGGATCAAAAAAGCAAATCAATCAGTATGGGAGTAATGCTGATAACCTTTAAAACTTGATTTGGGAAATTTAATACAGATATGGGGACTTAACTAAGATACTTTTTCATTTCTAAACAATTGGCAAAATGAGACATGTCTTAATTCAACAAGCAATTTATTCACAACCAGACACTAGATTTAAAATTGTTTTTTTTTGTGAATAAATAAAAAGTTTTGGACTGCACCATATTTAAATATAAAATTTTCATCACACACCATGTCCACAACACACAACTACACAGACATTCTACAAGCCATTAAGTACTCTACAATTCATTGCAAAGAATTAATTGTCTAAAATTATTATTTAAATGAAACTAGGAACTATTATGTTGGTATACTAGCGAAGCACATATGACTAACATGAATTGCATTAGTTTCAAAAGTGAAAGTATTGAGATCCCTATTTTAAACAAAGTATATTCACACTGCAATATTTCACTACCTTCAGTGACAATATGCACAGTGCTTAGTTCATAAAATAATTTTATTTGATTAGTTATGAATAATTTTATTTGAACCAAAGAAAATTAGCAACATTTAATCCAAGATATTATAAACATGGATTAATAACAGAAATTGTTGTTGTGAATAATAGCACATGCATTCATACTTGATAAGTACAAACTTTAGTTAATTGGTGACATTGGTAAAATGACATCAAGCAGGACAAAAACTTCATCCCAGTAAAAACCTGTTTAACCAGGCTTTAAAACTGACTAGACAACATACCCCCTTTCACCCCAATGCTTGTTATTGCAGCAAGGTTCAATTAAGTTGTAGAAAAAAAATTATTTCTTATACCCTTCCCTATGGTTACAACACACTTGTTTTTTTTTTGTTGTTTTTTTAGTCTGCGAGTTGGATTTTTAGTCACATAAAGCACATACTTATTGAAACCTATAGCGATCCGTACAAGCCAGCACTGAAGGTAATAATTACGCAAATAATTGGGGCTTTTGCAATCCTGCTATAGCTCAAAGTCACACATTGGTTGAAACTTCTGTGTGTGCTACAGGCATTATTTGCATACACACGTATAAATAATAAATGGTACAAATTTGCACAAATTTTCGAAAGATAAACGCACAAACACAAAAATACATTAACAAATAATAACTACTTAGTATTAAGTTTTTTTTTTCTTTTAGTTTTAAGTTTTCACCAAATAGAAATCCATGCATCATTGCCAGTGGTTCCAACGCTCAAAAAATCGTTCTAGAGTTCGATGACTCAGCAAAACTACAATGTAAATTAGGGGCTGTCCCCTGTCGGTCGGATGAGACAAAGCAAGGGATGTTTCTTAGTAATTTTAGCAAATATAGCATTGACATTGCCTTTTT
This sequence comes from Ascidia mentula, assembly GCF_947561715.1. Lineage (NCBI taxonomy): Eukaryota > Metazoa > Chordata > Ascidiacea > Phlebobranchia > Ascidiidae > Ascidia > Ascidia mentula. The sequence goes on along the minus strand of NC_138569.1, from coordinate 21,607,372 downwards.
AAGTATTTTTATGTACTTAGTAAATTTTTTTTGTTTTAACTTTTGGCATTAAAGAAACCAACAATTAACTTAATACGTCTACTTAATATGATTTGCTGAGTCATAACTACTTGGTTACGATAAACATTGATCAAAAAGACCTACGGTAGTCAAAGCAATGCAATGATTGAGGCAAGTAAGGCCACAAACAAAAACCTAAGTTTCAACACAAAGGATCTTTAACATTACATTTGTGACAAGCAACCTGGATTACTTGTGCATCTATCAAGTCATTTCATCATTTATGCTGCGCCCTGTCTACCTCATTAAGACGTGTGACAACAATCTTGTCATCACCTTTAACACCAACGTCATACGTCAACACCAACGTCATTTTTTCCTTTTACCTGAACTCAATTAACTGCTCTCGCCCTGGCTATATATTCCATGCATATTAATCAAACAATCAGTCAACAAGAGTCAACAACCAGTCTGGAAGGAGTCAACAAGAAGTCAACATAGAGTAAGAAGGAGAGAGAGAGAGACAAAGTCAAAGACCGAACTAAGATACGAAGAGACCATAAGCAAAGAGCAGATCAAAAAACGATTGAATTGATTGTCGTCTAGCTGTACGAGCTATTGTTTCGGAACCGATTTGTTGCGTGGTTTGTAAGTTGTCGATGGTTTTTGTTTGTGTTCAACGAATTAAATTGAAGGATAAATCTTAAAGGTCTACAGTCTTTGTTTAAACAGTAACGCAGGTCAGTGCACTTGACGCATTTCTAATCCAGTCTCGTATTCTGATTCTGAAGTTGAGGGTATTAGGCCCCACGATAAGGGATGCAGCTGGTGCGGTCCACCATACCCCATACCTCTCAGGGTACATGTATACCAAATGGGGGCTCAAGAACAATATTGTCTACTTTAAAGCTAAATGAGCTCTAACGGAACAAGATCAATTTGATCTAAAGTTAAAAAAAATATTTTAAGAAAAGCTCCTCGCAATGGTACACATATTCTACCTCTCAATGACCATGTGCTAGAAAGTACAATATCCTGTGTTATCCTTATGAATTAAAAAGTTGGTAAATCTGCAAATTCCCTGTCCATGATATGTCATGCAAGTTATGTCATCTGTATTGTTTGTGATCATCACAAGTTCAACCTATATAGTATTTTGACCAACTACATCTCACAATTTAAGAAACAACACCAAGTATGCTAGGTTAGTTTAATGCAGTTATTTTTTACAGTTTCTACACGTCTCACAAAATATACAACGACATAGTTTGTGTATCAAATGAAAAGAATGAATACAAAACATATCGTATCCAAAAAGTCAGAAATAATCGTAACAGGGGCCGAGTCCGCAGCTCACTAAAATCATTTAAAAATCTTTTGCTTATATATAATTGTTAATGGTACAGCTCCACTACGAAATGGGACATATAACGATCAGTGTAATATATGTACATGGGCGTGTATACAAGTCTTAACGATTAAAACTATCTTCAAAACTGGCGATATATATTGTGTATGATTTTTATTATGGAAAAAGCTTTTGGAAGTATAGATCAACTAACATGGGAATGAAGGATTCGAACGTTTGATGCCAACTTTATTCTTTACTTTCCGTAATTTTTGCCAAAAAACTCCCTACAGCCTGTCCTACAGCATTACCAATATCAGCGCCAGATTTCATACCACTGGGACCAAGCAAGAGTCCTACAAGCCCTCCAGCAAATTTACCAATTCCACCCAAAGCATTCGCAAATTTTTCTCTGCGCTCACGCTTTAGAATATTCTTGTTCTCTTCATTCAGTTTTTCGACGCCTTTGAAATGTTCGTTCAACTCATTGTGGCATTTTTCAACCAATTTCTGGACGATGTCAGAATCGCTCGCTCCGAGTTGTTCAGTAAAACTGTTTTCAACTTCGTTCCTTAATTGTTGATGTGTTTCCTGCAGAAGTGCTGGTTCAACGTATGTTCTATTGCACATCTGGAATTACAAAAACAATATTGAGAACGTGTAACGAGACTGCAGGTTTTTTACTTTGTCCCACAAAATTTACTCTCTTTCTTACTGCCTACAATCGTTTTCAAACGCTATAAAAAAAATCTGTAAAGCGTATGTTGTATAAGAATCAGGCAATATTTGGTTCAGACACAGTAAATCAGGCAATAGTGTAAAATAGAACGTAACAACATTCAATGTTTACCATAAACCATTTTTCCAATCTATGCAATAACTTTATAAGCCAACCGTGACAGCTGACGTCATGGGAAGCGGTGCGAAGACTTCAGAGGCGCCAAATCCCTCTAGCGCCCCAACTCCCTCTGACAAGAAGACACCAGAGGCGCCACAAACCTCCCGCGTCCCAACGCCCTTCGTCGACAAGACTCCAGAGGCGGTGCGACGTAGCATGCAAATGCCAATGTTGGCTGATACCGCCACAACGTCATCATCAATAACAACAATAACAACAGCTGATATCCCGGTAGCGACCTCTACCCCAAAGGCAAACCGGGACAACCAAGGATTCACCGAGGTCACCCGCCGCAACAAACGAAAGAGCAGCCCCGGAACACAACGGAAGTCGACACCATGCTGTAATACAGCACCACGGGCAAGAATATCAAATGTTTATGCGGCATTCTTCATATGAGATGCCGGTGCGGCCAATGGGCGTCCCAAGATGCCTACGCGAGCCCCTCGACGTGCGCAAACAGTAACTGTAGAAGGCTGCTTATCGCATGCGGTTGCGGCGCATATTATAACTTGAGACCGGGAGAGAAAGTCACGTGTAATACATGTACAGCACTTATCCCTCATGACTTTAATTCGACTTGCTTTTAACTCCCCCACCCCCCCTAGCGGACAAAAATTATTTGTTTACTATAATTTTTTTTTGTTTTCCCCAACGTAAATTTCCACTTTTTTTTTCTCTTGTTTTATAATGGCGCCCACATCGTATATACGCCTGTGCACTTTAAATGTAAACGGCCTAGGCCGAGCACCTAAGAGAAAAGCCCTGTTCCGGTACCTTTCCTCTTTGAACTTTGACCTTTATTGTCTTCAAGAAACTCACTCTACTCCCCAAACCGAATCTCTCTGGAAGTCTGAATGGACTTCCGGCCCCATCCTCTTAAACTCGGCACCTCTGAAAGGCTCTGCTTTAGGAGGTGTCGCAGTTCTTCTAAACTCCTCCAACCTTCAAATTCTCACTTCAGTTTTCTGACTCTTGCCGGCCGCATTAAACAATAATTTTTTTGACTCCCTCTACCCCTCAATACTTGCCGGAGATTTTAACTGCGTCCTCAACTCAGCCCTTGATAAACACCCCCTCGTACAGACCCGCCATACTAGTCAAACCTTAATTAAACTATTAGCCACCCTCGACCTTCACGACTCCTTCCGCACCCTCCACCCAACCTTATGTCAATTCTCCCGCCGCGCCACCAATTCCCAATCAAGAATAGATAGAATTTACCTAACTCCCTCCTTAATCCCTAAACAACATTCCTTCATCCCTTGTCCCTTTTCAGATCACGACTCAGTAACTATAACCCTTAACCTTATCTCTTCCCCTCCCAGGGGCAAAGGCTCCTGGAAAAACAACACATCCACCCTCACAGATCCCGCCTTTCTAGAAGACCTCGCACGCCTCTACCCCCTCTGGACAACCCTGGCTCCCTCTTTCCATCCCAACCCCATGGACCATTGGCTCGCTCTCAAAGTTAAATTTAAATCCCTCTTGCAGACTCTTTCGAAACGCTTAGCCCTCCAACGCCGCACCCTTACACACTCCCTACAACAACAACTTAATAACGCCCGCCAAACATTAAACGACTACCCAACCTCCCAGAACTTGGCCCTTTTTCAATCCCTTAAAAAATCCCTCAAAGATAACTACATTTCCCAAGCACGCTCTTCCTTAATCAAATCCCTTTCCTCTGATCCCCATTTTAAAAATATAACAGACAAATCCCTCTACTCACAACTCTTACCCACACGCAGACATCCCCCCATATTAGAATTATAGGACCCCCATGGACTCCCTCTCTCAACTCCCAAAGAAATCCTATCACATACACGCACTTTCTTTACAGCCCTCTATTCAGATCAACACCTCCCCCCTAACCCCGGCTATGATTTTAATAACCTTCCTCAAAATCCCATTCCCGATAAATACCTTGACGTTCTTTTAAACCCGATAACACAATACGAAGTTAAAAAAGCCCTATCTCTCTTCCCCACTGGTAAAACCCCCGGTCCCGATGGTCTCAGCATCGAGTTCTACTCGCTCTGCTGGGACTTTATCGGGGCCGACCTCACCCAAGCCCTAAACTATTCCTACACACACGCATACATCCCCTCAGAATTTAACCTCGGCCATCTCACCCTCATACACAAGAAAAACGACCCAACCCTCTTAACTAACTATCGCCCCATCTCTCTCCTCAACACAGATCTCAAAATCCTCCATAAAATCCTCAACCTTAGACTCAAGCCCTTCATACCCTCCATACTTTCCCCCAATCAATTTGCAACAACCGGAAATTCCACATCAGATTTAACATCCCTATTACGCGACCTATATCATCATGCCTCCTCCACTCATTCAGATTATTTTTTCGTCTCTCTTGACTTTCAAAAAGCCTTTGATTCTATTTCCTTCCCTTGGCTCTCTCGCCAGCTCAAACTCAAACGCTTTCCCCCTCTCTTTACTAATTATCTTTCTGCGCTCCATTCTTCCGCCACCTCCCGGGCCTTCGTCAACGGTTTTGCCACGATGGGCTTTCCGGTCAGGAGAGGAGTCAGGCAAGGTGACCCCCTTAGCCTGAACCTCTTCCTGATCGCCTTAGATCCGCTCCTCGTTGCCCTCCAACACCACCCTTCTATATCATCTATCCCCGTGCCATGTCGAAACACCCCCAAGGCAATTGCTTATGCCGATGACGTCACCCTTATGGTGGCGCATCGGCACTCCCTATCACAGGCCCTACTCCTTATTGATAAATTTAGTAAATTCTCTGCTCTTAAGCTAAACAATACCAAGACCCAAGCAATTGCCACTCTCCACCCGCCTTTGAACGATCCCCTATTAGGTCAGATTAATTGGAACGATGATAAAATAGAGCCACTTAACGTACCCATTGGAAAACCCTCTGCAATCAAAGCGGCATGGCACAAACCAATTCTCTCTTTACGAACCCGAGCCACATCTATCAGCAACCCCTTTCTCACTTTTGACTCCAAATGCATTCTTACCAAAACTATACTTTTACCACACATTTCTTATTTGGCCAAAACCTACCCCCTATCAACCCAGCAGCGAGAGCGGATCGACGGCATCGTGGTAGACTTTGCCGTCTAAATTACTCGACCTCAAAATTAGAAATAACCTCCCTCACGCGTTCCGTCCATCCCCCCATTATCAATACCTACTCTCCCTTATATCTTTAATCAAACCATCTGAATTAGAACTTCTTTCCCCCAAATCAAAACCCCTCTACATTAGATTAACAAACCCCCCTCAGAATCCCTTCAATATCACAGACTGGAAACAAATTCACAACCCCATTTTTCCCAATTACTTGAAAACCTTTAATTATCGCCTCACACACAGAATCCTCCCCCTAAAATGCCAAAAATCCTTTCTTCCATTAGACCAGACCCCCCATTGTCACTTCTGCGCCTTTCCCTTCGAAACCTTTACCCATCTGTTCCACAACTGTCCCTCTATCCAGCCCCTATTATTTCTAGTTAAAAACACCCTAAATACACTCCTAAAACACACCTCCACCTACTTTGACACCCCGGCACACCTTAGATTCCCCAAACTCCCAGAGCCAACCTCAAAATACGCCACAATCCTCACCGCCCTTCTCAACACCGCACTATCACACATCATCTGGAAAACACGCAATCGAATCCAACACGACCCCCGCCCCTTGAATAACATCCCTCATTACCTGATAACATCCTTTAAATCCTCTATCAACTTTAAACTGGCTATACAACGAAACAGGGACGACCCTTTTCTCGAAGGCGTCTTGGCCGATACCGCCACCGCCACCTTTCTGAAATACAATTGACACTCTCCCCGGCAAATTAAGCTAAACATTGTACTTATTCAACTATGTCCTTTTTTACCTTTCCGCTCTCCACACCACTTCTTCAAAACTTCTATCTTTCTTCCTTTCCTCTCAATATTCGTGTAAAATATATATTATTGTCGTTGTACCTTACATTGTTATTTATTACCGTTATATTTTTTGTATACCGCGTCTGATATTCGTGGATGTGTTTTAGCGCGCCCGAATAAAAAAAAAATAAATAAAAAAAAAGAAAGCTCCTCGTATCAGTGCATATTTTTACCTCGCTAATATGACCTTGCGTTAGAAAGCACATTTCATGATGAGAAACTCAAGGAATTTAGAGAGTTTGTGAGAAATTACGTTCACGTCCTCTGTTAGTCTGGCTTGCACAGTTAAGTGCAGGTACATTCTCCAATGTATTTGTCTACAACAGGATGACAATTCCCCATCAATAGCGATTCGAGTAGTGGTTGAACCCGAGGTGAAGTTGCGCAACATTTGATTTTGTTTGCTCCTCACTTCGTTAAGCAGTCGTGGGCGGGACTAAAGAGTCTTCGCGGACTCTGACAATGTATGTTGTGTATGATTTGCGTTATGGAATAAGCTTTTGGAAGTATAGTTCAACTAACATGGGCATAAAGGATTCGACTGTTTGATACCAACTTTATTTTTTACTTTCAGTAATTTTCGCCAAAAAACTCCCTATTGCTTGGCCTATAGCATTACCAACATCAGCGCCAGATTTCATACCACTGGGACCAAGCAGGATTCCCAAAAACCCTCCAGCAATTTTACCAATTCCACCCAAAATATTTGCGATTTTTTTTCTCCGCTTACGCTTTAGCACTTTCTTGTTCTCTTCATTCAGTTTTTCGACGCCTTTGAAATGTTCGTCCAACTCATTGTGGCATTTTTCAACCAATTTCTGGACGATGCCGGAAGCACTCGCTCCGAGTTGTTCAGTAAAACTGTTTTCAACATCGTTCTTAAATTGTTGATGTGTTTCCTGCAGAGGTGCTGGTTCAACGTATGTTCTATTGCACATCTGGAATTACAAAAACAAAATTGAGAACGTGTAACGAGACTACAGGTTTTTTACTTTGTCCCACAAAATTTACTCTCTTTCTTACTGCCTGCAATCGTTTTCAAACGCTATAAAAAAATCTGTAAAAACATATGTTGTATAAGTATCAGGCAATATTTGATTCTGACACAGTAAATCAGGCAATAATGTAAAATAGAACGTAACAACATGCAATGTTTACAAAAAATCTGCGCAGGTAATTTATTATGTTATAAATGACCATTAATCGTCGAAAATTTACAGAGTGTGCAAACACATTCATGGAAAAAGCATTTGGTTGTAATCACTCAAACCAACTTACCTCATCCATTAACTTGATGTAGATCATTTTGATGTTTTGTAAAACCTTCTCCCCTTTTTCCTCAAGCATCCACTGTATCAAAGATACTTGAGATCAATATACGCAAACAAAATCACCGTGCTAAATTTGCTGTGGTGAAAACTGATAAGTTATAAATATGGCCGTGCACTCGTGCTTATAAAACACATTTTGAAAATGTGCTTTTTTTACCTTCAAGTCATTGTTTCGTTTGGAAACAAGCTGGTAATGTCTCTGTATGTCTCCTTTTAGGTGATTCCTCAACAACTTAAAATCATTTTGAGGTTCATTAAGTCCCCCTTTATCATATTCGTCCAATGCTTTGGCCATTTCCTGTTGGTGAACGTTTTGAATTTTGCCTGCTACCATGTATTGTTGAGTCGCCTACGCAAACATCAAGTCGAGTGTCAATCAGCTTTCTTAACTTCTCATCGAATGTTTAATATTGAATTAGAGTTTAAGCTCTTATGTTTACACCTTCCTTTCTAGTCAAATCTATTATTTTTCAGGGTTGAGCCAATCCAGCATAGATTTGGCCGAATCCGAAGAATCCAAACATATGAAGTTTAACGGCAAGTCATGATTTCATGTACCATTGTATAAAGATGAGATGTTGGCTTATTAAATCCGAACATATCACTTCGTTACTTCCCAATAACATTTAACATACTAGAAGAGATACAAGTGGTTTACTTACGCTGTCGATGTTCTTTTGGTATCTTTCGTATGCATCAAGCTTGTTTTGTCGAAATTGATTGATTGCTTTTTCCTGTAAAAATAGAGATATTTTGACAACTTGTGGGTTTCAAAAGCAACTCACATCATTTTCTGCATGAAAATCAAGCATTTTATAAAACTAACTGCGTTACCTTTAAATGTTTGTTTTGATTTTTCATCTTTTCGTATTCGTTGTTGATTAATTTCTCGAACTGTGACATTAGGTCTTCAACAAGATTCTTTCTTTCAAAGGATTTTAAAACAGTTTCAGCTTTCTTCTTTCCCTCATTGTGAGCTTGTTCAAGTATGCTTTCATCAACGTATTTGTCGTTGCAAGTCTGTCAAAAGAACGTAAGGAACAACGCTTGAAAAAATACCTATTGATTAGGCTAAATAACATCAACATTTCTTCCAGAATGGGAAAAAAATCAATATTGTAGATGGTGGTTTAACTTCTTCTTTACCTTTTTCATTTCTAGCTGATACGTGTTTGCAGCCTTTTCCAATTTTTCTAATGCTGCGACCTGAGCCGTCCTCTGAAAAACAACAACAACCACTTTCCCTTTTTCATGCAAGATGTTTAGGCACAATAAGGATAATGAAGTGGGCCTACCCTCTTTATGTCATTGTCTTTTTTGCAGTTATTTTGCATTTGTTGAATCAAGGTGGCCAATCTCTTCTGTTCTTCATTCTTAAGATGAGAATTTTGGCCAACTTTTAGGCCAACGAATTCTTCCATCGCTTCTCGTTGAGTTTTTTGGTGAACTTTCTCAAAGGACTCATCAGTCATAATTTTATTTGAGCAAATCCTGAAAAAAAAAATTGACATTTGTATGTTTGCAGCTAATATAGCGAACTATTGTTGTGTTTTTACAAATAACCTACAACAAGAATTATAATATTCTTAGCATATTAGTGCCGTAAACTCCTTATTCAAAGTAATGAAAAGCTGTAGATGTAGCCTATGTGTATAAAAAAGCAGAGGAAGATGTTACGATCTAAAACTGTTATACTTGCGGGGAAAGAACCACGATGCGCACCAATGTACCTTTTGCATAATTTCGTTGTACTTGCTAGATGCAGACTCTACTGCCCTTTCAAGTTCATGTCTTATTTCAACCTGAAAAATTACAAATGCGATGGATTTTTGTTTTGAAACCTTATAATCTATCCATGTTTAGCGCAAAACAAAAAATTAATTTAAATATTAAATACATTTCTATCTCATTTTTACAACTTACAGACTTGCGATAATTTCCCTCCTGGAACTGCTTCCATTTCTGATACAACAGGATCTCCAGTTCACGTTGATAGTTTGCAACTACCTCCCCTGGATATTGTTCGGTTTCCTTTTTAAAAACGTCAAGAGTTTCAACCAGGCAACTTTGCTCCAATCCCGACATCAAACGTTCTTCAACGTATTCCCCACCGCTTTTCTGCTGACAAAAGTTTGATGTAGAAATCCTTAAATTTGTCCCGTATACAAGTGAATTATACCTTTTTTAACTCGAAGGCATGAAATTCCACAGATTTGGTCATGATCTCGTTTATATTATGTTCCATGTGCTCCTATATGTAAGTTATATATTTTAGGGTATATTCGTAGTACAGGGACGTAGAACTCATGTATAATTTAACGCCAGAAAAGTTTATTATTAGGCTTTCTGCTTCAAAAAGTTAAACAATTAAAAATACAAGTTTGCAATGAATGCATATACCCCATTCACTGCTTAAAACTGCAAACTAAACTATTATCTTGTACGAAACCCGACCTTAAATACAGTATTAAAGTAAATGATTAAAACATGCCGTGGGTGCAACCAATCTCGATGTACATCAGTGATGACTTTCTAACGATAAAAATCCTTGCTCCAAATAAAATTTCTTGGTTGGTTTCGGTCGAGACAAACCTTGTTTCTTATTTTTATTTCCTCAAATTTGTTGTCGATGATATCTTCTAGTAGTTCCATACATTTATCTACGATTGATTTATCATACACTGAAAAGATAATTTCCTTAGCTTTTTGTTTGCCTCTGGCAGATGCTTGTTGAAGGGACTCTTCCGTGGCGTAACCGTGACTACAAGTCTTAAGAAAATAACGTTTGATTAAATCAGAAAGTGAAATAAGAATGTTGCAATCATACACCAAGCAAAGAATCTGGTAAACTGATATAGGACAGAATAACTTCGTTTGATATTTAACTAAAATATACTCATTTCTTGCATGCGCACCTCGTCCATTACACAGGAATACGCAATTGCTGCAGCACTTAGTGTTTCGTTGGTTTTGGTGTGAAATTGTTTCTGCAATTATAAGTGTGTAATTGAGTCAGCAAAAGTTAACTTAAATTCCACGTTACTTTCACTAGACATATTACAGTGACCACAAGTAGACATATCGGCTCGACCCAAGCCAGAAAATATGATTTGACAATAATATACATGTTTACCGGAAACACATATGACAACTGTTAGAAGTAAACCGATTTTGTGAATTTACTTACCCTATTACTTTCAACTGCAGCTTTGAATTTACTTTGACGATCACTGATTCGCAGTAGAAGTTTTTCCTTTGTCTCGCTTCTTTCACTTGTGTTCAAACCAACATCTGAGCTTTCAAATGTTTCCAATGCTTCGGTATTTGCTTTCTTGTGAGCTTCGTTAAAATCTTCATCGGACATGATCTGCTCTGCACATTTCTACACAAGAAATCCTTTATCTGTAAATGCAGAAATGCTTGCAACAATTTATTTTCTTACTGAGTTCATTACTTCCACGTAAATGCTGAAGCAGAAATCCGCCTTCTTTTTAAGAGAAATCTTTATTTTCTCCTGAAATTCAAATGTATTTGTCAACAAGGTTGATCTGTCCGTGTGGTTTCTTGTTCTTGTCCAGGTGTATGTACTGTTTTCTTTTGACATTTATGTTTGGCAGTTGCTCCTAAGTTACAGTGACTTAAAGCCTCATGTTCATGTCCAAATAAACAATTAATATCATTACAAATACACAGACCACCAACTCGTTAACTTACAAGCTTGTCATTGTTGTTCCGGTTGAATTCATCCTTTTGCTGTTCAATGGTTTCTTCCAGTTCTTGTCGGAAGATTTCTTTAACTTCTGGCGGTAAGTTTGTTGATTTTTTCTCGAATATTTTGAAGGCCTCGTTTCTAGATTTCCTCTCAACGTGAAGTTGAGAACTCTGGTCAACATACTTTCCATATGTAGCCTATAAAGAATAAAGTCATTAATCAAGCATTCCCGTCGTATTTAATTTAGTTTAAACGTGGTGCTTATTATGGTGTCGTTTCGTATTTTCAGTTTGTCCATTTACTCGAGTGGAAAAAACAATAACATTAATCGAAGTTATCAAAAAAGTAAATCGCCTATGGTTTTGCTTTATAATAGAATGTAAATGCAAAGTTGACAACGCAAGGAGAAATTTCGAACTATTTTACCATCAACCTCAAGAACTATGAGTCACTATGTAATAAAAGCAATTACACTTTGCAGGCAATCTGAGAAGGCAAGTTTGGCATATCCAACAGCCGTTCTTCCTTCCATATCCAACCTTATCTAAATCATAAACAAAAGAAAACGTTGACAGAAGAAGAATGTTAATATATTCTTCACGTCGATTGAAATTGTTCATTACAATTTTTTCCAAACATTTGTTTCATGCCAAAGCGAAATAAGCCCCCTTTCAAATTCTACAGTAAAACGTTTTCCTGTTCATTGAGTTTGGAAGTTGCTGATTACATTCAATTGTTTAGTTACTAATCATTTAGTAAATATTCACCCAAATTCCAAGAAATAAGTTTCCTTTCATGACGTTGGTTCAAGCATAAGTTACCTTTTTGTCCCTGTTGACCCTCTTCATCTCTCTGTATTCACTTTCGATCATTGCGTTAAACTGCTCCTTGCATTTCTCATACAGCTTGTCTTTATAAAGAAAAGAAACCAGATATGCTTCAGCATTCTTTTTGTTGTCCAGATGGAATTGTTCCAGTTTCCTTTCTTCGGTACAGTTTGCCTGGAAGTTTCACAACCGTATTTTATTGATAAATACTTATTCCATAGATAGACAAATATGTCACAAACCATTTTCTTTGCAGCAACGTATAGTTGTTTGACATTTTCCATCGTTTCTGCAATAAGTTTCCTTTGAAACATACTCTAAACAAAACATTCCTTTCAACAATGCTCAAAATGGTATCACCCGCATTTAAATAAATATTCACCCGTTTTGTTTCGTTTGATATTTGATAGTTGCCTTTAATTTGTTGAATCCATTTGAGTAAGTTTTTTCTTTCTGTGTCCTTGTAGTCATCGTTTTGTTCATTGAGTGTAGAATCAAACTCATCCAAGGCTTTGCTTTGAGCAAGTTTGTGAACATCAGCATACTCAATGTCAGTTAATATGCTTTGATCAATTTTCTACAAAAATGGTATATTTTTAATTAGCTTCTCTATTTTAAGGCTTTTATCCCCTTTAATCTGTCACAAAGTTAAAGTCTCATTCAATAACTGTGCACGAAAAGCACAATTTTTCCAAGTCAAGCACATCACAAAAAGTACAGCTCACGTCAAGCATGGAGTCACACCGAAAGTGGCCGTTAAGGCATGAAAGCGACAGGAAATTCCACCCTGTTCAAAGAGTTCTGGGTTGTATCGACACTGCCCTGACCCAGAAATAGATTTTTTTGCTTTGCACTCGGATGTACACAGCGCAACATAAAAGGTTCATTTCACATCCCCAGGTATTTTCACCATTGTTCTTCATTTATTCTTCATATTTTGTTTTAATCAAGCTTTATTTTTCCACAGACCACCCAGATTAAAAAAAACCTTGTTATAATGCCCCAAAAAGCGATGGGAAGTGTTACAATAACGAGACCACAGTTTGATGTTGTTCATTACGGTTTTTGGGTAAAACTAAACAACATTTCTATCTAGCCACTTACTTCTTCCATTATTTCTTTGTACATCTTGAATGCATTCAGAGAACTTTTTTCAAGACGTTGTTTGCGTCTCTCCTAAAAATAAAAAACTTTTACCGACGAAGTCAAATTTGAACAAACGAGAGTTGTATCTTGCGCAGAACTTACCAGTTTGTGTTTGTTGCTTTCCTTAAACTTATTAAATTCCAGAGCAATTTCCACCTTAAGTTGATTTGTGTAAATTACGACAATTTCCGGTGGGAGGTTGGTTGTTTTCCTGTCGAAAGATTCCAAAACCTCTTCTTTGCACTTCTGATCTTCATTACTAAGTGAACGTTCATCAACATACTCATTACCAATGTACTGAAAAATGAGAAGAAAAAAAGCAGTAATTTACCTTTGTTAAATGGTTGTGATAAATTTGTAACAAATTGATAAAAAAAACAAATATAAACTGCTTCAAAAAGTAATTAGCAGCAGACACAAACTTTTGTAATCATCAACCACTACTTAAATTCATGGGTCTTTTTTTTATATTTCAATTTTAAAATCCATACAAAGCTCACTTTTTCCATATAATATATGTATTTGTTCCTTGCGTCTTCCAATCCGTGACGAACTGTTTCCTTACAGTTTTCCTTGAAATATACATAATGTATTCCTTGAAATTTGCACAAGAAATACTTTGCTTACCATAAGTGTTTTGTTAAATTGCTCAAACTCGGCTAATTTTTGGTCTATGTTTTTAATGAGGTTTTCCCGATGCTTCGCAACAAACGTTTTGTCATTTTCACACAGTTTTCGTTGTTTATCGAATTGTTGCAAAGCTTGTTCCTTGCAATCTTCATGCATCGCATGTATTTCTGTCAAACTTTGGTATTCGTTGTTTAGTTTCTTTAAAGTAGTTTAACTCTTGTAAATATGTACACGAATTTGCTGCATGTATTGAAGCTTACTAAATTCATTTGATTCCGATATGCATCTTTGCATTCCTCAAGCATTTTCAAAATAGCGATTTCGGCTGTAGCCTATTGTGAAAAGGAGGAAATGTGTGTGGAAACATGTACTTATCTTGTGTCTATATATATATATCATGAATATTACAAGCCCCCAAAGCATCAGTGATAGATAAATATCAATAACGTTTTGTTTTATTGTTATTTTTATGTCACGCCAGAAAAAACTCACTCGTCTGACTTTTCGTTCATTACCTGCAAAATTGTTTGCACTTCCGGCATTTTTCCGCTTTGGAATACATCGAAATAGGAAAGAGTGATGTTGATGAGATCGATTCCAGTCACGGGTTTTTTGTTGATTCTTTTCGCCACAATTTTATCCGGAGAAAAAAGTTCCCGCACCATGATGTCAACACTTTGTAAGAAATCAGTCTCCACGTCTATTCTCAATTTTGAAATCAATTAGGAAGTTTAGGCCAATGTTAATAACTTTTTTCCTACCAGATATTCGCAAATCATTTCCCTGATTTTCAGTTCTTCTAGACACGCTAAATCCAGGATGGGGCATCAAATAACATGTTATTTTTTCGAAAGAATTCTGTATGTCGTTTCGAACAGATTTTGTGTCCTGATGTTGTAATTGAGGTTGCAACCATTTTTTCAAAACTTTGTTTCCTCCTTTAAATCCATAGGAATACGCTGGGTCTTGCCAGTCCCGAATAAGAAACATCAATTCCTGAAATCATCAAACCGGCTTTACTATAATTATGGTTTGTGCCATCCGCTAAAAATAGCAATTTATAACACGCATATGTGTTTTCTCAATTCTGATGTAGGCTTTAGAATCCACAAAGTGGCAAAATCCGCACATCTTTTGATGCAACAACCGATTTGTTATTTTATGGTCTAAAAACATCTTTAATGGAGTTTTGGACTAACTTACCTGGAATGTTTTCTCTTTGTCGTTCTGGTTTTGTTTGGCCAGTTTGGCATAATCCGTGAAAAGCTGTTAAATGGATATGTAGAAAACCAAAAATATACATTTTCGACAAAATCAAAGAACTTTGCTTACCTGCAGGAACTGTAAAGTGTCTTCCTGTATTTGTTCTTTAATATTGTAAATTTGTACAGAACTGAGAAGAGTGCTGAGACCAAATATAACAGAGCAATTCATCACACTGCTTTGATTGTCAAACGCACCCTGAGTATCCATCAGAAACAAAGCGACCTAAACATATTTCCATTTTTTCAAAATTCTGGAAACAAATTTAATCTGACAGTACAACGTTAGAAAATTTGTATTTTACTTTGCATTTCGTAAAAATACTTTACACATCCTCCTTTTTCATATGGTTGTATTCACCAGATTTTAACCTTACCTTTCCCGTTGGTGTTTGAATAAAAAATGGTTCATCCCAAATCCAAATTCCTTCCGTGTGTCTCTCCAATCCTCCTCTCCAAATGAATCCTTTGTTCAGTTTATCTTCTTTCGATTTCAACCAATCCTCAGTCTAAAATGTTGGTATATCAGAATACCAGCTTTTTGTCTCTGAGAAAAATTTTAAAGAAAATTAGAAATAAATTTCTTACTGCGTTTCCGTTCACCGCAGATAAATATCGCAAAAAAAAATTCAGTATGAAAGATTTTCCTTTACGAAAAGCCCCAGCCACTGAGTAGATAGCAACAGGGGTATTAGCCACACTGGGTTGTCCGAATATCCTTTCAATTTCTTGATCGTTGATGCAATAACCCCCATTTGTATCGACGTCAGGTAGTACGATTTGCACTGCTTGATATTCACGCTCTTCTACAAATTACACATGTATTAGTAAATATTCTTTTTTTTTCGTTTCCATACCTTGCTTAAGGATGTCAAGTATTTGATTGATGTATGCCATTCTTTCTTCTGCATCTGTTAAACACAAAATGAAATGGGGAACCTGTTTTTAATTGATGTCATTCATATTTCAACTTTAAAATTTGGATGTTGATTTATGCTTAGAAATTATTATCACCCGTACATGCTTTTTTAGCAGCACTCAAAACTCGAGTTTCTGAATATCCCATTTCTTTAAAGTATGCCAAAATGTTTTCGTCCATTTTCGCCATTGCTCCATCAGATGATTTCATACCTTCAAAGTTTTTCTCCGTCAGAAACAAAAACAACTTTTTGTGCTGTCATTTATACCCACCTGGCAGGGACTTAATGAGTTTGTTCGTCTTGTGTATTGCACCACTAATCATGCGGCTTAAAGGTTTCTCAGAAACTAGTGGTTTAGTTTTAGGAACTGTTTGTAGACCTTTTGGTGTGTCTCCAGCCCGTACATTCCACCCATAATGTGGCCCAGTTCGCTGTGTACGTGTTTGTGTAGTCCCAGTAGAGTTAGTACCCCCCTAAAAAGACAACATAAAAAACTTTAAACAATAGCACGACAGGAGATTCAAGTGATTAGCAACAAATGCAATGTGATTCTGTAACAGCAATCCTTCCAATACCATTTACAAGTATTTTTCGTTGCTATCAACACAGCTGATTCAGATATTCATAAACTTCCTTTCCATACACTTAAATAACAGTAAAAGTAATTCTATAAAGTTAAACTTAAGCAAACACGAGTTGAGGTTTCGTTTCATTCCGGTGTTACATATGATATGTTAACTCACTGTTTGTGCTGCACTTCTGATATTTTGTTTTGTAGGATCTGCATTTTTGCTTGGGCTTCGCAGAATATTTTCTTTGGTTAGAATTTTAATGAAAGTGAATTTTAGTGGTGCTGTTCTCGTCACGTTGTGTCTTTTCAGTCTGTTGTATATCTCTTCCTTCAGGTCGCCACTTCTGCACTTATTTTCAACACGGGTAATTACTGCTGGATTTTCATGTGAAAGAGTTAAAATCATTTTATTCTGATCGAAATTTTCCACAGAAGCTCCTGTGACTTCCTTCACCGTATCTTGAATTATTCGAAACACTTGTTCGTTGTCTCCATGCTTTCCTGTAGATCTTGGTGACCAACCTTGCAGTTTAAATTTAATTTTACTTCGCTTTGACGCTTTGCTGTTTTTAAGTGGTGACGAAAATGAACTTTGGGATGAACTTTGATTGGTTGATTTAAAGTTTCGATCAAAACCTCCCTTTTTAGCCATGGTTACTTAATACCTACCACAAAAATAGTTGTGTGCGTTAAAAAATTTCGGTAATCTATCACAAATGCTGATAATGTAACTATATACACAGTGGCATCTAGATTTTCAGAAAGTACTGTTTGTGTTTTCGTAAAAAGTAATGATTCCTTTAAAAAAACGAGTTACCCTGGTAGGCTGTCGATCAATAACCGTATGTTGCCGAGCAAAATTTTTTTAGTCATTCTTTCAGACAGCTCTTTTAAAGATGTTGAATAGGTTGACAAAAAAACGCTTTTCCACACGATGGAATATGCTCAGATCCACGTGAAATAAGTTTCAATGCATACCGGATAATGATGTCACAGCATTAAGGCTGATGCCCACTGCCGTCGTAAGCGCGTCGTAAGGGCCTTACGATACGTCGGTTACGACCGTCGGAGCAGTTGTATGCCCACTGCGTCGGAGCGCCGTCGGAGAAGCATTCGGCGGCGCCGCTTGCGACGAAAGAAGTCAATCTAACGACGCTACGATCGAGTAGAATTGAGTTCTACTCCGTCGTGCGTCGTAAGCACATCGTAGCCAAATAGCTTGTTTTAGAGTGGAAAATATGATTCGCTGTGCTGTTCACAAGTGTTTTAGGATTGTTTTAATGCTCGCTACTGGCGAAGAATGATTTTTTTAGGAGTCAATATATAATGTAAGAGTGAATATGTACAAGATGTTAGCATGTAGCAGCAGTATTTTATCAAAAAGTGCTTTTGTTACAGTCATTTACTATTACTAGGAATTTGACTGTGCATCAACTGCATATACCTGTAATTGAATATTTGACACAGAATGTGAGTATAATTATGGTAAAGTTACATCAAGTTTAATATTGCATTGTCAGTGGCTTTTTGTGGTTTGCCACAAAGCTGTTTTGTCATTATTATTCAAACACTGTAAATCATCTTATGGCACAGTGATTACTTGCAGAATACCCATAATTTAGATTGTTCATATATTTATATGTATTCCTGGTAACATCTTTAGTTCTTTATTAAATTGACATATTTACTGTTTACAGAAGAGAAAAAAATGATCATATTTTCAAGCAGTTGGCAATGAAGTGACCCACTCCATAGTCTGGAAATTGGGTTGTTTTTCCCATAATGTATGTTATGTGTGAGAGAGGCTATGTCATATCTCTTAATCTTATAAGGACCCACATTCGAAAACCAACAAATTATTTTTTGTGAAAATGTTTGAAGTAGGTTTGCACGCGAACATTTAGCGTTACTGGAACTATATATAAAACACACCGAAGCACTTGCGTAGCGAACAATCGTACCAATGTGCATGGGCTGTCGCAGCGTCCTATCAGAGACGGTTTGAGAAATCGGGCGAGGCGCGGGTATTTCCCAATCGTCGTCGTATCGTTAGCCAGTGGGAATCAGCCTTTAGGCAACTACTTCAAAACAAAGCATATTCATCTTTTCCACCAGAAACCCTCATTATCACGGTGTTACAGTGTGACATTCGTGCACAAACCGTCTGCAGAATTTGGATGTATATGAGGATATGTGGTTGCATAGGACACGGGCACAGATCAACGTGCAGAGTATGATCATACCTGTATGCAAATAGTATATTTGCAATGTGCCTGGTTTGTTTTCGATTGCTTTTGTTGTTTTGCTGTAGCGTTTTACGTCGTCACAATTGTGTGGCACTACCAACATACAATGATTGTGCGCCTAAAGGCTCAAAAGTTCGAACCTCGTGTTCCCTTCTTTGTGTTTTTTTTCCTCTTTACGGTTTATTGCATTTTTAGCGTCGCGTATCGACTTGCTGTAGAGTTTTGTCAGGCTTTGTGCGATACATTTTCTGTTGGAAATTTACCAGTTCTTTTCTTATATTTTTTTTGTATAATATTTTTATTAAGGTATTTTCCTTCAAGTGACAGACCTTCGCTTTTACTTGGTTATTTTACGTTGTTTTGTACACTTTGCGGAAACTCATGATGCCCTTTTCAGGGCAAAATATATTTTTCTGCTAAACATAAAAACATCTTTAAAAGAGCTGTCTGAAAGATTGACTAAAAAAAATTTTGCTCAGATTCCTTTAAAATATTTCAATTTACCGAAAAAAGTTGAAAGCAAGACAAAATAGTCTGTGACGATCTACCAAATCCGGCGGATGCAGGCCTAGCGATCACTGTAACTTATTCAAAATACTAAAAAAGCAGCAGCAGTAGCTTTTTATTACAGGATTAGCCTGGCTTATAATCAGGAATATATATTTCGCCCCATGGGCATCTTCAGTTCCTGCGCAGTAAACATAATAAATGATTTTAAAAACGTCTAAAAAACAATAACAGTAAAGAAAGCTCTAGTAATAAAAAAACACTTCGACCTCTTGCTATGCTGTATGTGCCAAGGCAAAACACTGAGTTACCACCCTTCCATGAAAAGGCAAGAGAATTGCGCACACGGCGGAGAAACAGCACCAGACGCGGGTGGAGATAAGGAACGCGCTGATAAGACGAACGGCGTAAAACCACCTTGAAAGCACACACAAAAAACATAGAACCATTAAAACGATTAAAAGCAATTAAAAAAGGATCTTAAAAAGCATTAACGCACCCTAGGCAATATCATTTTCTGTATGTTTTAATGGTGGCACCTGTAAGGTGAAGCCACTTTGCCTCGCACATGTCTAAATCCCCAAAATGTGGTTGTTCTACAAAAAATATATAAAAACAATCCGCAATGTTCGGTCGATTTACGATAGTGGACTTGTGCTGGGTTGCGTAGTGCTTTAGCAGAGCTACGTTGTCATCCCCTTTGTCAATGGAAAAGCTCTTCCACTTTGCTCTGTGGCCACGCTATTTGACGGCGAAACTATTTTATTTTTATTTATTACGTATACGTATTTATTTCCAAACAGCGTGCACACGGCTACGTATATGCCATAATTCTGGATATTTGGGTTGGTATCATCTTCTATCCACTGCAATCCGACAACGTACTGGGTATAACGAAGGCATTGCAGTGGATAGAAGATGATACCAACCTAACTATCCGCACAGCACACAAAAAATAAGATCCCTGCGCGCGGGCTACGTGGTTTCCTAATCTTATCAAGCATACAGAAAAGAAAGAACACTTAAGCATAGTGCCATGATCGCCTACAAAAGACCACCGACAATATCCTGTATATTAACAAACTACAAGCGAATTACACTATCTGAAGATCAAACTACTGTTCAAGGCAGTTCTGGCCCTAGTGGGCATTGCAGTTTATGTGGGTGCCACGGAAAAGGGAAAGACATGGTTCCAGCAATGTCCTATATCACCCTCCAGACCAGCACAAAAAAACTCCTACAAAAGTTGACTTGCCAGAATTACGGCATGTACGTAGCCGTGTGCACGCTGTGTGGAAATAAATACGTGGGCCAAACTAAAAAAAAGATCGCCGTAAGGTAGCGTGGCCACAGAGCAAAGTGGAAGAGCTTTTCCATTGCCAAAGGGGATGACAACGTAGCTCTGCTAAAGCACTACGCAACCCAGCACAAGTCCACTATCGTAAATCGACCGAACATTGCGGTTGTTTTTATATAATTTTTGTAGAACAACCACATTTTTGGGATTTAGACATGTGCGAGGCAAAGTGGCTTTACCTTGCAGGTGCCACCATTAAAACATACAGAAAATGATATTGCCTAGGGTGCGTTAATGCTTTTTAAGATCCTTTTTTAATTGCTTTTAATCGTTTTAATGGTTCTATGTTTTTCGTGTGAGCTTTTAAGGTGGTTTTACGCCGTTCCTCTTATCAGCGCGTTCCTTATCTCCACCCGCGTCTGGTGCTGTTTCTCCACCGTGTGCGCAATTCCCTTACCTTTTCATAGAATGGTGGTAACTCAGTGTTTTGCCTTGGCACATATAGCATAGCGAGAGGTCGAAGTTGTGGTTTTTATTACTAGACATTTCTTCACTGTTATTGTGTTTTAGACGGTTAAAAATCATTTATTATGTTTACTGCAGGAACTGAAGATGCCCAAGGGGCGAAATATATATTCCTGATTATAAGACAGGCTCATCCAGTAATAAAAAGCTACTGCAGCTGCTTTTTTTAGTGTCCGTGACAATATCATGTTCCTACCCCTAAATGTAATATCTCACTTTGGTTGTGGACAATAGAACGTCATCACCATAACTTGTATCTCTCATTGCTGCGGTCAACAAAACGCTTCTCGAAGAAAAGATATTTGCGAGTAAATTATCAAATGAACACTTCAAACAAAAACAAACTACTCCATAACTTCCATAACGTACTCTTTTTCGCCGACGTCCGACAATATGAACTAAAAACGTAATTTCTTTGCTGGAGAACAAGTATTAAAGAAACCACGGAACAACACCTATGCTGATAAACAAACTTTACAATGATTCAGCGCTACGTGCGCTCAGGAAAGCAGAATGCAGACGCCTACACGGAAACACGTCAAAAAAGTGTTTTTCAATAAAAACATGAAAGCATGACAGTTCAAAAATGTCATAATTGTTCTTACAATGAATCGATTTGATCAGGTGGTTTTGCATCCTAAAACAAACATGTCTTGTTCCAATTTGGCTTTATTGAATTTACCCCAATTTTGACTTACTTGGATTGAAATATAAGTGTTTACTTTTTTGTTTCGTTTTTCAAAACAATGGAGAATTAAATAAGACAATTTAGCACCTTGTCGCCCACGTTGCAAAGGTTTATTCTCGTTTACGAAATTTCGAGGAAACCTCCAGTAATCCACCGGATTAACGGCAAAATAAATTACTTTGGGCCTCGGTCTATTTATAAGTTTTGCCAAGTGTCGCAATTTTGAATGTCATGAGGCTGAGCAGAGGCACCTTGACGTTGTACCTCGTGACGTCGGGGCAAGCATTGTCACAAACACTCTGAGGGAATTGTTTTGTGAAATGAACCTTGGTACAGCAAGATATCTCTCTTTCAATAAGTTTCGAACTGCTGTAATAGGAAGGGACAAAAGGTGCATGAAGGCAAATGACTTCTAAAGCTCAATTTTTAAGATTTAATTGTGAAATACGGCCATAATGCAGCTGCAATCAAATATTTTCTGTGATCAGTAATAGTAACGTTGCCCCACAAGCCCCAGCAAGCAATTGCTTTTTGGCAAACAAGCAAAACTGCCCCCAGGTTAAAAATGGTGGGTGCCCTTCAAAACTTGATATTCAACACGTAATTGTGAGAAACGACGTTTAGTCAACTGGTAATGCGGTGCTGGCTGTGGTCAAAAATTCGTCAAAAAACATCACAATGTTCAAGGGAATGTAGCTAAAATTTAAACCGCAGATAGCCTACTTGCATTTGATATTTTATGTTTGGCCCGCCCATTTGTTAACGCATTTAGCTTAAAATTAGATCCAGGACAGTTACATGAAGTGCCGCCTGGTCGGAAACTTTTTGCGATAAAGGCTGCAAAAAATGTGGGTTGCTTTTGTGATACATTGATCACAAAACTGATTTACTTTTTAAATTACGCATTGGGGCCACCCCTTCAATATGCAATAACGAAATAATGCTTTGGCTGCCCCTGGAGGATCCTCAACTCAGATCCTTGTTATGTTTAGGTTCAATCAAATTATTCTTTAAATTTCATCTTATTTAAATTCTTGTGATTTGGTTTTGAAAATGCTTCGCTGACTTTTTCAATAAACTTCGTTTTTGCGCATCCTGACATCATAATAGTTGCCAGTAAATTATCAAATGAACACCTCAAACAGAAACAAACTATTCCACAACTCCCATGATATTCTCTGTTTCGCCGACATCCAAAAATATGAACTAAAAACGTAATTTCTTTGCTGGAGAACAAGTATTAAAGAAACCACGGAACAACACCTATGCTGATAAACAAACTTTACAATGATTCAGCGCTACGTGCGCTCAGGAAAGCAGAATGCAGACGCCTACACGGAAACACGTCAAAAAATGTTTTTTGCAAACATGAGAGCATGACAGTTCAAAAATGTCATAATTGTTCTTGCAATGAATCAATTTGATCAGGTGGTTTTGCATCCTAAAACAAACATGTCTTGTTCCAATTTGCATTTATTGAATTACCCCAATTTGACTTGCTTGGATTGAAATATAAGTGTTTACTTTTTTGTTTCGTTTTTCAAAACAATGGAGAATTTAATGAGACAATTTTGCCCCCTTGTCGCCCACGTTGCAAAGGTTTATTCTCGTTTACGAAATTTCGAGGAAACCTCCAGTAATCCAACGGATTAACGGCAAAATAAATTACTTTGTGCGTCGGTCTATGTATATGTTTTGCAAAGTGTCGCAATTTTGAATGTCATGAGGCTGAGCAGAGGCACCTTGACGTTGTACCTCGTGACGTCGGGGCAAACATTGTCACAAACACTCTGAGGCAATTGTTTTGTGAAATGAACCTTGGTACAGCAAGATATCTCTCTTTCAATAAATTTCGAACTGCCGTAATAGGAAGGGATGAAAGGTGCATGAAGGCAAGTGACTTCTAATGCTCAATATTTAAGATTTAATTGTGAAATACGGCCATAATGCAGCTGCAATCAAATATTTTCTGTTATGAGTAATAGTAACGTTGCCCCACAAGCCCCAGCAAGCAATTGCTTTTTGGCAAACAAGCAAAACTGCCCCCAGGTTAAAAATGGTGGGTGCCCTTCAAAACTTGATATTCAACACGTAATTGTGAGAAACGACGTTTGGTCAGCTGGTAATGCGGTGCTGGCTGTGGTAAAAAAATCGTCAAAAAGCTTCACAATGTTCAAGTGGATGTAGCTAAAATTTAAACCGCAGATAGCCTACTTGCATTTGATATTTTATGTTTGGCCCGCCCATTTGTTTACGCATTTAGTTTAAAATTAGATCCAGGACAGTTACATGAAGTGCCGCCCGGTCGGAAACTTTTCGCGATAAAGACTGCAAAAAATTTAGGTTGCTTTTGTGAAACATTGATCACAAAACTGATTCACTTGGAAATTACGCATTGGGGCCACCCCTTCAATATGCAATAACGAAAAAATTTCACAGGAAAGTTGCTTTGGCTGCCCCTGGAGGATCCTCAACTCAGATCCTTGTTGTGTTTAGGTTCAATCGAATTATTCTTTAAATTTCGTTTTATTTAAATTCTTGCGATTTGGTTTTGAAAATGCTTCGCAGACTTTTTAATAAACTTTGCTTTGGCGCATTCTGAAATAACATTATTGTTGCCAGTAAATTATCAAATGAACAATACACACCTCAAACAGAAACAAACTATTCCACAACTCCCATGATATTCTCTGTTTCGCCGACATTCGAAAATATGAACTAAAAACGTAATTTCTTTGCTGGAGAACAAGTATTAAAGAAACCACGGAACAACACCTATGCTGATAAACAAACTTTACAATGATTCAGCGCTACGTGCGCTCAGGAAAGCAGAATGCAGACGCCTACACGGAAACACGTCAAAAAAGTGGTTTTTAAAAAACATGCAAGCATGACAGTTCAAAAATGTCATAATTGTTCTTACAATGAATCGATTTGATCAAGTGGTTTTGCATCCCAAAACAAACATGTCTTGTTCCCATTTGCCTTTATTGAATTTACCCCAATTTTGACTTGCTTGGATTGAAATATAAGTGTTTACTTTTTTGTTTCGTTTTTCAAAACAATGCAGAATTAAATCAGACAATTTAGCCCCTTTGTCGCCCACGTTACGAAGGATTATTCTCGTTTCCAAAATTTCGAATAAGCCTGTAGTAATTCACCGGATTAGCGACGAAATAAATTACTTCGTGCCTCGGTATAAGTTTTGCAAAGTGTCGCAGTTTAACTATCAGGAAGCTGAGCAGAGGCACATGGAGGATGTAACTCGTGACGTCGGGGCAAACATTGTCACAAATCAGTAAATTATCAAACAAGCACCTCAAACAGAAACAAACTATTCCATAACTCCCATGACATTCTCTGTTTCGCCGACATCCAAAAATATGAAATAAACACGTAATTTCTTTGCTGGAGAACAAGTATTAAAGAAACCACGGAACAACACCTATTCTGATAAACAAACTTTACAATGATTCAGCGCTACGTGCGCTCAGGAAAGCAGAATGCAGACGCCTACACGGAAACACGTCACAAAAATGTTTTTTCATTGCAAATTGAAAGCATGACAGTTCAAAAATGTCATAATTGTTCTCACAATGAATCGATTTAATCAGGTGGTTTTGCATCCTTAAACAAACACGTTGTTAGATTTCTGTGCGCGTAACTTT
Organism: Ascidia mentula; assembly: GCF_947561715.1. Taxonomy (NCBI): domain Eukaryota; kingdom Metazoa; phylum Chordata; class Ascidiacea; order Phlebobranchia; family Ascidiidae; genus Ascidia; species Ascidia mentula. Next base: position 21,581,854 of record NC_138569.1, on the reverse strand, counting down.
CCATGTGAGGAAATATCACAACAATATAAACGTCATAATGCCCCTACCTGGTAGGGCCTACCACCTGTATGATGCAAGGCTAGTGCCAGCAGTCTTAATGTTTGCCACCTGTTGAACTTGTCCGCGTGCATTAAACTGTTTTGGTGGTTAAATATCTGTTGTGAATTGCAGTGAATTGACTTTATTTGAAAACTTAAATAGTGACTGCCTAACGTAAATTTACCTGGTGCAACCGAATGCTATTCGAAGTCGGTCCTTTGTGCATCTTGTATTGGTGAGTTTAATACCGTATGTCATGTTGCATGTGTGACTGTTCGCTAATATGTGTTTGTTTGTTTAGTGAATGTGTCACAGTTTGTTAACTGTGCCGCAGAATAAAAGAATATTGTTCTTTCCTGACGGTGCGGTCAAACCCCTGTGACAAGGCTAGCTTAGCCGTGTTACATCGTTAACAAACTAGGAATCGTCAACAAGCGAAGGATCGACGATTGATTTGGTCACGACGGACATTGCCACGCCGTGAAATTGCATCACAAATAAACCGTATGACGGAAGATCAAGAAAACGAAATAGCAATTAAAGCAGTGTTTCTCAAACTTTTTCCAATCACGTACCGCTCATTTGTTTTTTAATACACTGCGTACCACCGTATTACTATACCATAACTGTTATGACATAACACCAACGAATACCAATTTAGCCAATATCACCAGTTGCTTGGATTTCTTAATTGTGCATTTGTGACGCAATAGTATCAACATGAAATTGTTGCACAGTTGAATACACGATGTCAGAATTACTTCAACAGTGCAACAATTTCACGTTGATACTATTGCGTCACAAATGCAAAATAAAGAAAACCGACATCATGTATTTGCAGCGGTTTTGACTTCTGCAAAGTGCGGCAAATTGTTTTGAGTAGACTAAATCACGTACCACTTGAAAAGCTCTCGCGTACTACTAGTGGTACGCGTACCACAGTTTGAGAACCAATGCTTTAAAGGCTCTACGTTTGCGCAGAGAGTCTTATGAAAAAGCCGCAAGATCTTTCAGCGCTACGTGAGTTCCTGCCCCAAGTAAATGCAAAGTTTGATAAGCTAATTGAACTTCACTCAAATATGTCGGATAGTGATAAACTACCTGAGAGAGCGAGATTATTGCCAAGACAAACAAGAATTCGTTGAAAGGATCGCAACGTGGATATCGAAGCTGCATGACCCGCAGCCTAGATCCTTTCCCCTACCATTGTCACCAGTCGACGCGTTGTCTGTTCACTCGAGTAGAAATTCAACCTCGAGTTCTATACGAAGTGAAATTCGACGCAGTAAGGTGAAACTACAGCTTGCGAAATTCGCAAGTGCTCAGCAAGCCGAAAATGTACGAGGGGCCTTAGAAGAAGCAGATCGTGCACATCGTACGGCCGAGCTGGAAGCAGATCGTGCACGACGTGCGGCCGAGCTGGAGGCTGAACGAATTCGACGTGAAGCAGAGAATGAAGCCCGGCGCATCAGCGAAGAAGCGGAGAAGCACGCTGCGCAAAGGCGCCACGATTTGCAACTCGCTGAAGCTGAAGTGGAGGCATGGGAGGAAGAGTCTACCGGTAATTCAAGCCTAGCGTCTGTTACAAAAGGTAGTAAAATTTCTATCCCTTGCCCACAACTACTGTCAAATGTTTTTCAACATACCAGCTCGCTATTGGTATCAAATGCTGTACGTCGCTCGTGCCCACAAATTAGGTCAAATGTGCAACACATGGAAGCGCCTGTGAACGTGCCCGCACCACGCATCGAGAAGACTGGTACGTTTGATGAAATCCCTCGTGCAGACGCAAATAGATGTTGCCCTAGTCCCAAAAATATCTCGCCACTACCGAAGATGTATCAGGACGCATACCATGTGAACTTGCCAAGTCCTGAAGTAACCAAATTTGATGGTGATTCACTAAATTACTGGCTATTCGTACGACAGTTTGATACCTACATTGCTAAGAAGGCCCACAATGATGAGATGCGACTGTTGTATTTGGTACAGCACTGTAAGCCCCATATTCGTGAAAAAATTGAACGCTTCAACGCGAAAGCTCCAGCCGAAGGGTACAGGCTGGCCTGGCAAACCTTGTATAACGAATATGGCCAACCTCACATTATCGCACAAAGATGCGAAGAACAGCTGATGTCAGCTCCTGTTGTCAAGGACAACGACCCCGATGGTCTCATGAAATTATCTGTGCTGTTGGACAAATGCTGTACGGCACTACATGGTGATATAAGACATGCTTCTAGTGTTGATTCCATGGATGTCATGTTGGCTATTATTAGGAAACTTCCGTTTAGCATGCGAAAGGACTGGGTTTCGATGTCCGCACAGATTGAGCATGACACTGAAAAACGAGCTACCTTTGCGACTCTTACAGAGTTTGTAGCACTAAAAGCAAGGTTGCAAACTCAATTTTTGGTAAGGCGCTGTATTCATCGAAGGAAGACAACAAAGGAAGCCGCCGGCGGAAGGCAATTGCGCACAGCACTGTGGCGACTTCTGCGCCGAAAATTAAGGACAAAACACACGTGCAAATGAAGTGTTTGTTGTGCAACGGGAGCCATTCTCTTGACTCATGTGTCCAGTTTAGGAAAATGTCGTGGAATGATCGACGCAGGTTCGTGCGTTCATTGGGTTTGTGTTTTAAGTGTTTAAACGCTGGCCACCGTGCTAGTGACTGTGATTCCAGTCAAAGTTGTTTTGTCAACGGATGCGATGGTAAATCGCACCACAAATTGCTGCATTACCCGGCCCCTCCTACTGTATCCGAAGGGGTAAAGAATGACAATCCTGCTTGTGCTACGATCCGAAGTCGCGAGTACAGTGCAAGTGTCAACGCGTCTAGTGTGTACCTGAATGTTGTACCTGTCGTTGTTCGCCATGGAGCCACTTCCATTGACACGTACGCTTTTCTGGATCAGGGTTCAACCACAACGTTTTGTGAACGTAAGTTGGTAGACAAATTAGGTGCGTCTGGACGACCCAAACAAATTTTGTTGAACACACTGACGACACCGCAAAAACTGGACACAATCGCAATTTCCGTGTCAGTCGAACCACTTGATGGAGGTGAGCAAATAAACTTGCCAGAAGTAGTAGTTGTTGAACAAATACCTGTGAAACCGAACAAGTCTCCCACCTGGAAAACTCGGAAGATGCACCCATCAATAAGGAGTATACAACTGTCTTCCATTGCTGGTGGAACTGTCACATTGTTGATTGGTGCTAATGTACCTGTGGCACATCGTGTACAGTGCAGTCGTCCTGGAAACGACGAATGCCCACATGCCGTGAAGACGCCTCTTGGATGGTCTTTGCTAGGTCGATCGCTCGAGGCTGTCCGCAAAACTGCTGCAGATGCCAACTTTGCTTGCGTCATGGAAACCGCGCATACCATGTTTCTAAGCGACGAGAGTGACCCGATCCCCAAAGAAGAAGACGAATTGTTTGGAAGTCCTTTCTCCAGGGAAGATCGGAGGACGTACCAATTGATGAAGGACTCCGTCCAATACATTGATGGACATTATGAATTGCCACTGCCGTGGAGACATGATCACCAAGTTTTGCCTAACAATCTGAAGATGGCCAACAAAAGATTGGAATCGTTGAAACGTCGATTGAGCAACGACGAGAAAAGGGCATCAGAAGTACACTGAGCAAATGCAAGCAACAATCGACAAAGGATTTGCCGAAAAAATACCAGAGGAGGAACTGATGACCAAACATCGGACGTGGTACATACCTCATCATGGTGTTGTGAACCCTCACAAACCTGGTAAGTTGCGTGTTGTGTTTGATTGCGCAGCTCAATACCGTGGACTGTCTTTGAACCAAACGTTGATGCAAGGTCCTGATCTTGTCAACAGTCTACTTGGCGTCTTGTTGCGCTTCCGCAAGTCGCCAATTGCCTTGGTAGCTGACATTGAGGCCATGTTTTACCAAGTGAGAGTTGCCCCTCGTGATCGTGATAGTTTGCGTTTCCTTTGGTGGCCTGGAGGGAACCTGTCAGGTGAGCCTGTGCCCCACAGAATGAATGTACATCTCTTCGGGCAACTTCGTCTCCAAGCTGCGCAACCTTTTGTTTACGTCAAACCGCTAGTGATTTTGGGAGTGAATTTGAACCCATTGTTGCCTCTACGGTTGAACGTAATTTCTACGTCGATGACTGCCTCACATCGGTGACAGACGTTGGAACTGGATTGCAGCTTGTCGATGGTCTGCGCTCCTTGCTTGAGAAGGGTGGATTTCGCTTGACCAAGTGGTTTTCAAACTGCAAGGAGATTCTTTATCGCTTACCAGAAAATGAATTATCAATGGCTTTGCAGGTGCGCCCGATGGACGCTGAATTACAAGAGCGTGTGCTCGGTATACAGTGGAATGTTCATACTGACGCATTTCTATTTGCTGTTTCGTTGCCAATGAAGCCGCGCACTCGCCGAGGCCTCTTGTCAACTATGAATTCTCTATTCGACCCATTGGGTTTTGTTACCCCCGTCGTGTTGCGAGCCCGGCTTATTTATAGAAGCTTGTGTAAGCAAGAAATTGAATGGGACGAAGAGATGCCTGCTAAGGACTTACGAAAATGGGAGAAGTGGTTAGTCTGCTTATACAGCCTGCAGGAAAGGCGTATTCCACGATCATTTGGTTTGGTGTCAGCGCCAATGTGATAAGATGTCAACTTCATGTGTTTGCTGACGCATCCAAAGAAGCCTACGGAGCTGTGTGCTACCTCCGATCAACGAATAAAGAAAGCGAAGTGACCTGTACCTTGGTTATAAGTAAATGTCGCCTAACACCCCAGGGTGAAAATTCTATTCCACGGTTGGAATTGATTGCCGCTGTTCTGGCTGTGAACGTGGAACTGATTGTCAGAAAGGAAATGTGTTTGGACCTGCGTCCCTCTATATTTTGGACGGATTCGTCTGTGGTGCTGCAAAGCAATTAAAATGATAAACGAAGATTCTCGTCGTTTGGCAATGATCGATAAGAATTCCTGTGAAGAACTGGTTTTTTTCCGACGACGGAAAACCCTGCTGATTTGGCTTTGAGGGTAGTCCCAGACGATGCCCTGGTGAGGAGTGAATTGTGGTTTGACGGACCAACGTTTCTCAGGAGGGCGCCCGACTGCTGGCCAAATATGTTTGGTGACGCTGCCACAGATCCTGTTGAGGTTAATGTATTTGATAAGAAACCTTGTGGTGTGTTTACTGTGGCAGAGAAATGTCCTCCCACAGATGTTTTAATAACGAAATTTTCTTCGTTTGAAGGCAATTCTGCGAAGTGCGAGATTTGGCTCCTCGGCCCTGAGAGTTGATGAGCTGCAGACGACTGAAGCCGAGTTGGTGAAATACGTGCAACGAGGTCATTTCTCACAATGGATGATAGCAATTACCCCAGATGGAAACTTGAAGAAACCAAGTCATTGACAGTTTTTCGTATGGATCCTGTGATGGTTGATGGAATGCTTAGGGTTGGCGGTCGTTTGGAAAAGGCGCCTATTCCTTTTGAGGCCCGACATCCTGCCATTTTGCCTCACAACTCGTACCTGACTGAGTTGCTAATTTCCCATTTCCATGCAGAGTGTGGACATTCTGGCGTGAACCACATTCTGCCCCAGATGAACCAACGCTTTTGGATCGTTAAAGGTGCAGTGGCGGTGCGACGTGTTCTCCGCGCATGTTTGGTATGCCGTCGTCGTAACGCAAAGCCTGTAGGGCAAATTATGTCCAATTTACCGCCAGCTCGCCTGCAAATGAATGAATTTCCCTTTGCATTTACAGGAGTCGATTATTTCGGACCTCTAGTCGTCAAGCAAAGGCGCTGCGAAGTTAAGACATGGGGTTGTCTCTTTGCATGCCTAACTACAAGAGCAATTCACCTCGAGGTGGCACATGACCTAAGCACCGATGCCTTTCGCAGATTTATTGCTCGTCGCGGCGAAGTGCTGCAAGTTTATTCCGATAACGGCACGAATTTTGTGGGTGCTGCGCGTGTTCTTCGTGACGCCGTACGTGAATGGAACCAGAACCAAATAGAAGAGTTCTTCAAAAAGAAAGAAGTTCAGTGGCACTTTAACCCACCTGGTGCAAGTCACATGGGAGGTGCCTGGGAAAGGATGATTCGGTCTGTTCGACGCATCCTCTCCTTGCTGACGAACAAACGAGTCCTCAACGATGATCAACTGCAAACGTTTCTGCTTGAAGCGGAATCAATTATTAACTCGCGACCCCTGACTCTGGCCACACTTGATGACGTTGGTGAGTCACCATTGACACCTAATCACTTGCTAAGGATAAATCCGTCCGGAGGGTTGCCTCCAACCGTCACAAGTGAGCGTGACTGCTACGCGCGCCGGGGTTGGCGCAAGGTCCAATATATTGCAGATCAATTTTGGAGACGATGGTCTCGGGAATACTTGCGTACAATCATCGCTCGCCAAAAGTGGCATCATGAGAAGAGAAATGTCCAGGTCGGTGATGTTGTCCTCCTGGTTGATGATGCTGTCCCCAGACGTTCTTGGTCGATCGGTCGCGTTGAATCAACCAATCCTGATGACTTCGGTGTGGTCCGCAGTGTTCGAGAACGATTGTGCGAAGATTTACAAGCTGTGTGTGGTCGTACCAGTTGATGGGAGAGGAGACGATCACCTGCCTCACGTTGACCCGGCGACAATGGTCACTAAGAGACACTGATAAACGATTGATGCAAACGCGCGTCGAAATTGTGTTGTAAAAATTGAACGTCGCTGCGACGAGTTATCAAACAAGCACCTCAAACAGAAACAAACTATTCCATAACTCCCATGACATTCTCTGTTTATGAACTAAAAACGTAATTTCTTTGCTTGAGAACAAGTATTAAAGAAACCACGGAACAACACCTATGCTGATAAACAAACTTTGCAATGATTCAGCGCTACGTGCGCTCAGGAAAGCAGAATGCAGACGCCTACACGGAAACACGTCAAAAAAGTGGTTTTTAATAAACATGAAAGCATGACAGTTCAAGAATGTCATAATTGTTCTTACAATGAATCGATTTGATCAGGTGGTTTTGCATCCTAAAACAAACATGTCTTGTTCCCATTTGCCTTTATTGAATTTACCCCAATTTTAAGTTGCTTGGATTGAAATATAAGTGTTTACTTTTTTGTTTCGTTTTTCAAAACAATGGAGAATTAAATAAGACAATTTAGCCCCCTTGTCGCCCACGTTACAAAGGTTTATTCTCGTTTACGAAATTTCGAGGAAACCTCCAGTAATCCACCGGATTAACGTCAAAAAAATTTACTTTGTGCCTCGGTCTATTTATAAGTTTTGCAAAGTGTCGCAATTTTGAATGTCATGAGGCTGAGCAGAGGCACCTTGACGTTGTACCTCGTGACGTCGGGGCAAGCATTGTCACAAACACTCTGGGGGAATTGTTTTTTGTGAAGGGTCGCATGGGCGAAGACCCGACATCAAGCTTCTGACACTATTTTGGCAGCTGTTCTTGTAGCGATGTTCGGTTTGAGACCAAAACAGAGATCTTTTACCGAACACCGTGATCTGCGCTGGTCGATCAGACCAAAAATTATGATCTGAGAGATCACATTGTAATCTGTTAGGCCAAAAGCCATGATCTGTTTATTTGTAGAGAGAGTCGCAAATATATAGGGATTCATCAAAGACGAGGCAGAAACAATGATAGAACTGCTGCGATTACGCGACAAAGGAGACTTAGAAGAAATAGCGCAAGTTGAAAGACGTAACGCAAGCGAGATAACTAGCGATGGCGTCAGAATGTCTGAATGTAAGAGTGAGAAAAGCTGTTTTAAAAAATCAAGTTTAAACAAAATATTGAGAATGACAAGCCGAATTCCCTACATGTGAAATGAACCTTGGTACAGCCAGATATCTCTCTTTCAATAAGTTTCGAATTGCCGTTATAGGAAGGGATGAAAGGTTCATGAAGGCAAATGACCTCTAATGCTCAATTTTCAAGATTTAATTGTGAGATACGGCCTTAATGCAGCTGCAATCAAATATTTTCTGTTATGAGTAATATTAACGTTGCCCCACAAGCCCCAGCAACCAATTGCTTTTTGGCAAATAAGCAAAACTGCCCCCAGGTTAAAAATGGCGGGTGCCCTTCAAAACTTGATATTCAACACGTAATTGTGAGAAACGACGTTTAGTCAGCTGGAAATGCGGTGACGGCTGTGGTAAAAAAATTCGTCGAAAAAACTTCACAATGTTCAAGGGGATGTAGCTAAAATTTAAACCGCATAAGTACAGTTTACTTTCATTTAATATTTGGATCTCCTCTTTGTTTACGCATTTAGCTTAAAATTAGTTCCCGGACAATTACATAAAATGCCCCCTGGTCGGATTTTTTTTTATAAAAGGGCTATAGAAAATGTAGGTTAGTTTTTTTGAAAGTTAATCACAGAAACTGATTCAATATGCAATGGTGAAAACAAATTTCACAGGAAAGTTTTTCGGCTGCCCCTGGAGGATTTTCAGATCATTGTTGTGTTTAGGTTCAATCAAATTATTCTTTAAATACAACTACTGTACCTTCATGGGTCATGCAGAGTTTTCTTTGCCTGAAAAGCAAATCACTCTGGCAAAAAACAAATCATATGTGTATTAATGCTGTAAGCCTTACAACTTGATCCTTCAGAAGAAATCAGATAAAGACTTCGACTGTGACAATCTCTTTGTCCCTGTTCAAAATGTCCTTGTTAAATTCAAGCACATTGCTAATTTCCCTTTTTATTTATTCACAACAACATGAGCCTTGTCTTAATTTCACAATAACTTTATTTGCAACCAGAAAGTAGATTTAAATATGTAATATTTTATCATTAAAAAAAATTCGGCAGTGTAAGTATTGAAATCCTTATTTAAATTTATATCACAATAGACCACTTCCCTTGGTGACAATATGTGTGGTGATTAGTTCACAAAAAGGAATATAACTGACGGTTTTGCACATCTTTAATATAAACAAGATAGCCATACAATGGTAGAGAACTTCATACTGACGTTTCGATTGTTTTCTACAATCATTTTTAATGCAAATGAAGGCGAACCGGCAAAATGGTACGGTGAAGTTGCAATAAGTAGAAAAAGGCGGGGAGTTAAATAAGCGCATTTGTTAAGATTAGAGCCGAACAAAATTGCCTGTGGTAGTAATAAAAACGAAGGGAAAAAACAAATTAAATGCACTGTGCACGATAAAAAAATAAAAATAATATAAAATACACGACGACCAAGGGAGGTATATATGTTGAAAAGTCGTAATGACACAGAGAGTGAAAATTTTGGTTGTAATTTGCTTCCAAAAAAGCTCAAGTCACACATTGGTTAAAACTACTGAGTAGGCCTACACTAATGGCATATATAAGTACAAATTTTCACAAAATTATTCTAAAAAATAAAGGCACAACCAAAAAATACAACAATAAACAATATCTTCTCAATATTAATTTTAAACCCAAATCACAATTCCACCTAATAGGAACCCAAACATCAAAACCAGTAGTTCGCTCCTCATGAGGTCCTTGAGGTTGATGACTCAGCAAAACAACAATGTAAATTAGGGACTGTCCCATGTCGGTCGGATGAGACAAAAATAAGTAATGTTTCTTGCTAAATTTTAGCAAATATCTCATTTTTCAGTAAAGTTTTTTCAATTATTGGCATTAAAGAAACCAACAAATAATTTAAAGCATCTACTTGATATGCAATTGCAGAATCACAACTACGTGAGAAATGCTTGTCTTAAAACAATCCGAACGTTTTGACTTTGGACGACACTTGGTTAAAGACGATAAGCACTGACCGAAATAATCCAAAACGTGGCAATGCATTGATTAAGGCAAGTAAGAAACAATACAACAATACACAACAAGGATATCTGAGGAGCCTCTAGGAAGGTCTCAATTATGTCCCATAGCATAGCAGAAACAGCCCCAGGGGCTGCCAAAACAACTTTCCCTTTAAAAATATTTGAATAGAGAAGGGTTGGGACTAGCAGTGAATTTGGATAATTGTTTTGTGATTCATTTTTTACAAAACCGACTTTAATTTTTGCAGCCATTAGCTAAAATAATGTCCGACCAGGGGGCAAAATGCTCCTTTGTAGGACCAGGTGAGTCCTTTGTTCACACCTGACCATTAACATTTGCACAGATCTCATATATAGATGAAGTTTGGCAAATACTTTGTGTCCTGGTGTAATAGCATTTTCCGCCGCCGATAAAAACTATGCCGAAAAATAGTGGGAGAGCGCTCACGGTAAATTGTGAACGCTCATAGACATCGCTTACGCTGTATTCGTGTATCCGTTACTGTCGTTTTCTGGTCAACAGACACAAATTCAATAACCTCGACGTACAGCAAAAGCCAAATTAGGATTCGACTGCTCTTCACCATGATAACCTAAAGGTTTTTGGGAATTCCTGATACCTGACATCGTCGTATGATTGCGTGAAAACACGTGTTATTTCTTTTTAATCCAGGGCAGAGCTAAAATTTGCAAATGAGAGACAGCAGCTCATCACGAAAGACAAGAAATGGGTTGTCTACGTTTATTTATGGTTATATATTTACGATTGATTAAAGCAACATATACATGTCAGCACAAAATATCAGCGGCGATTTGAAACTGACACACCATTCGAAACGGAAGTCGTAAAATACTGTATCAGAATTACTAATTGTATGTTCTAATTGAAAAAAAAAATCAGTTACAACAAAACACAACTATGCTACATGTACATAAAACACCCAAACAACCGTTTGATATAATCCGAAAACAAAGACATTTAAGGCCCATCCCTATACTGTGGCATGATACTTTTATTTACAATAACATGAAGGTCACAAACAGAATTTGCAATTTAGGCAAAATTAGTTGCCTGAAGTAATTTTTGGGGGCTTCACATGACATAAGCTTTAAACTACTTATTTCTACTTTCGGTAATCCTTGCCAAGATGTTGAATATTGCTCTCCCTACAGCACCACCAAAACTGGCTCCACCAGTAATACCGACAGGACCAAGCAATATTCCTAAAATCCCTCCAGCAATTGTACCAAGTACTCCACCTACGACTTCAAAGTTTTCTCTTCGTTTTATTCGCTTTTGTACATCCTTGTTATTTCCATTCAGGTTTCCCACACTTTTGAAATGTTCGTCCAACTCATTGTGGCATTTTTTAACTAACTTTTTCACAATGTTGGAAGCAGCGTCTCCAAGCTCTTCTGTAAACCTTTGTTCAATTTCGCTAATAAACTGTTGATGCACATCTTGCAGATCAGAAGGTTCAACGTATGCTCCATTGCACAACTTAAAATAGTAAATTAAATGTAAAACACTAGTAGTAGCACAGAGTGCTAGTATTTTGTGGTGATGTGCCATTTTGCAATATTTGTAACTATCAAGTTTATCACTTATGTAATGGCACTATTAATAAACCTATAAAACTAATCATGGTTTGGTTCTAAGCACAAAAACCAACCTACCTTATCCATTAACTTGATGTAGGCCATTTTGATGTTTTGTAAAACCTTCTCCCCTTTTTCCTCAAGCATCCACTGTATACAACCGGTTGAATAAACACACATACAAAATTGTGATTTTTTTTAATTGTTAAATATTTTTTCACAAATTTGTGTTACTCTAAATTATGTTTTGTTTCATAAAAACAATGTAAAAATTCGTAACCAAAGTAACTGGCTTATGAAGCACAACCTTGTCATGCTTCTTAACTATTTAGACAAAGATCCTTTGATTGAGGTTATCCAAAGTTTACTGTGTGCAGGCCTATGTACTTTACCTTCAAGTCATCATTTTGTTTGCAAACGAGAATGTAATGTTTATTCATGTCTTCCTCCAAAATATTTCTCAACAATTCAAAATCTTCCTGAAGTGCATCGAGGTCTTCTGTGTTATGTCCATATTTCTCCAATGCTTTGTCCATTTCCTGTTCATGAACTTTCAGCAATTCTTCTGCTTCCATGTATTGCTGAGTCATCTACATACAGACAAAACAGGTATGTTTAGCATATACAGCAAATTGGAATATTTTTACATAACAACACTAATTTTATGCAAGCAAACAAAAGAACCTACTTACACAATCGACAGTTTTTTCATAGCTTTCGTATGCATCAAGCTTTCTTTGTTTAAATTGATTGATTGCTTTTTCCTGCAAAAAATAGAAGTAATTTTGCACTTAATTTAAAGAATCATGCACAGAATTTAAATTTAAAGCTAACTGCGTTACCTTAAGATCTTTGTTTTTGTTCTGTATCTTTTGATATTCGTTGTCGATTAATTCTTCAAACTTTGACATGAAGTCTGTGATAAGATGTTTCTTATCAAAAGAAGTGATAATTGTTTCAGCTTTTTCCTTGCTCTCATTGTGAGCTTGCTCAAGTTTCTCTCCGTCAATGTATTTGTTGTTGCAAGTCTGTCAAAAGTTCAAGTTGAAAGTAACATAGAACAACACCAACCATGATGGTAAATTTTAAGATGCAGCAAACAAGTATTTTAAGGGGTTACTGTATCTATACCTTTTCAATTTCTAGCTTATAAGTGGTTGTCGCTTCTTCCAGTTGTTCCAATGCTTCAACTTCAGCTGTTTTCTTGAAAAAATCGACTTCAATATGAGTTTTATTTATTTAACATTTTTAGACAAAAACAACTCTCTCAACTCACTGTTATAATTTCATTGTCTTGCTTGCAATTGATTAGGGTATGTAGTATTGCAATGCTAGGTCTTTTTTCTTGTGTTGTCTTGGGGTGAGAATTTTTATCCACTTTTGAATCAGCAAATTCTTGCAATGTTTCATTATGAATATTATCCAATGCCTTCTCATCATTTGCAACAGTCTTGAAAAAAACAAATAAATTTAAAACTTCAAGAAGGATACCAAAGGAAAGCTTTCGAAATTCAAAACCATACTATTTGCAGCATTTTAAAATCGGCCAAGACCTTATTATATTAGTCTCCTTATGCAAAAAGCACACATATGTGAATTAAATGTTGTTCCTAAAATCTCCAAGATTAAAGTGATCCTTTCAAAAAACTATTTTACAGGTAGATTATTTATTTATTTAGGTAGATTATTTATATCTTTTGACCACTTACAAACAGTTGACCATTCATTTCCTGAAATTGCTTCCATTTTTCTTTCAATCGAATCTCCAGTTCACTTTGATGGTTTGCAACAACCTCCTCTGGATATGGTTTGGTTTCCTCCTTAAAAAATTCAAGAGATTCAACCCAACAACTTTGTTCCAATCCTGGCATCAAACATTCCTCCACGTACTTCCCACCGCTGTTCTGTACACGAAAGTTTGATAACATTATAGCCAATGTTATTGAGTTTTTTTATATGTTACTTGGGTGGTGCACAACCTTATTTAGTGATGTACCATGCAACTCCACTGCTTCATCTATGAGGTCTGCAATTTCCTGTTTCATTTTCTCCTTGATACAGGTTATTGTATTTTAATGTGGCAGTGCGTAGCAAAATATTTGTAAACAGCCTTTTGAATAATTTTTTATTTGGCAAAATTTGGCCAAAACCGAAACTTTTTTACTGCAAGCAACGCTAATACGCAAAGTATAGTATAAATTAGAATCATTGTTCAAGTTGTACGAATGTGTTCGTTTTATTTGTTTATTGTCACCGAAATGTTAAAAATCAACTTTAGGCATTTGGAACAGCAGTCGCAGTTACTCTTTAAGTGCCAACAAAAAGGCTGTATGATAAGATTCAATCCAATCCAGTACATGTTTTGTTTAAATTTATTCTGTTAAAGAGATGGATACCAAAACTAGTTTTGGTTTACTCAGCCGAATAAAAAAATTACTGTTTCGGTGTATTACTAATTTCCATATATTTATCCACCATAGTTTTGTCACTAAACAAATAAGTGTAAAGGCTAAATCAACATAGTCCTTTCTCAATCTGGAATAAACTTACCTTTTTTTTATGCTCAAGGTAAATGTGGTTAAAATTGCATTTTCATGAGCCTTTAATTATTACAAGGTTTTTTTTTGAAAAAAAAAGTTTAAAAAAACTTACGAAAAAAACAACTGTAACTACATATATAATACCTTTAGGTCTTTTTGTATCATTTTGATTTCTTTGTATTCACTTTCGATCATTGCATTAAACTGCTCCTTGCATTTCTCATACAGATTGTCTTTGGAAACCAGATAAGCTTCTACGTTTGTTTTGCTTTCCAAATGTAGTTGTTCGAGTTCGCCTTCGTTTACAAAGTATGTCTAAATTACAAATATGTTTGGTAATAGAATGTAGTTACACAGACACTATGCAGTCAAGTATACAACATACGTTTATCATTGCAGAAACGTATTGTTGTTTCACATCTTCCAGCGTTTCCGCAATAATTTTTTTCTGGGCCAATTCCTAAATAAATATTTTCTTTCAAACAAAGTACAACCACCAACTGTATAGTTTGTACTGGAGTTGAGGTAAAGCGTTTACCCTTTTTGTTTTATTGGATTTTTCATAGTTGTCTTTTATCTGTTTTATCGAAACAAGTAACTGGTCCTTTTCCATGTTCTTGTAGTCATCGTTATTCTCACTGAACCCATCATCAAATTCATTCAAGGCTTTGTTTTCAGCAAGGTTGTGAACATCAGTAAACTCATCGTCGGACAATGTGCACTGATTAGTTTTCTGTCAAAACAGTCAACAGTATATAAGATATACCTCTCAATAAAAATAGCCATAAATGTATGTCTTAGTAAAAAATTACCAATGTCTGACTGTAGTGTTTTGTTATTCAGACAAGACAAGCAATTGCTGTTTATGTGTAATGCGGTGTTAGGTGGCATAACTGCCAGAGTTTGATTTACATATTGTTTTATTTTTAGCAGTGTTTTGTTTAAAACTAGATGGTAGCTCATACTTTTGTTAGTATATGTGAACAGTTATGTTTCTGAGCACCACAGAATAACAAACTAAAATGAGGGCCATTATGTGTTTAAAGTAATGAGTTGTATCCCTAAAAGAGCTGTCAGTATCATGAATGGTTTTAGACATAAAAAAAAATATTTTACTTCTTCCATCACTAGTTTATACGAGTTGGATGCATTCTGAGAATTTCTTTCAAGTTGTTGTTTGTATCTCTCCTAAAACATTTTAAAGACATTTTGGTCAAGGCAGGATTTGTATTAAAAAAATGAGAAACCTACCAGTATGTGTTTGTCACTTTCTATAATCTTTTCAAATTCAAGAGCAAGTTGTTCGTTAAGTTGATTTTTGTAGATTACTACCATTTCGGGAGGGTGGTTGCTTGTTTTCTTGACGAACTCTTCCAAAACCACTTCTCTGTACTTGCCATTTTTATTTACCAATGACTGCTCATCTCCAATGTACTGAAAATTACAATGATAAAAAAGTTATTAATAATATTGTTAAAAAACCTAGTCAAGTGCTTTTCCAAACTAATAGTATGTTTAATGTTGGTGGTATTTGACATTCGTCGTGTTCTTTCGCTTATGTTTCACAGGTCTGCTGAAAACAAACATTCTAAATCTTACAACTGCTATTTAACAGCACACAAATCATACTTTAGAAGTCCAAAAACATGAATAAACTTGATGCCCCTATTGCAAAAGAAACAAACAGTTGGATTAGAAGTGTATTAACTAAAAAAAACCTTTTGCAGACAATCCACATATTTGTTCCTTGCCTCATCCATGTTTTCGCGGACTTTTTCCTTAATAATTTCCTGAGAAGTTCGGTAACAATGAGCACAAAAAACACAACTTATTTTAACCTCGTTTGACAATATGATTTCACACATAAACGACTGTATATATACATCTTGTTAAATTTTAATTTACTCACAGCAACAGTTTTGTTCATTTGCTTAAACTCGGTCAACTTCTGTTCCAAGTTTTCAATCAAGTTTTCTCGGTACTTTGAAATAAAATCCTTTTCTCCCCATTTATTTTGTTGATCAAACTGGTGCAGAGCTTCTTCCTTGCAATTATGGTGGATTGCATCTATTTTAGTTGTACTTTGGTATTTATCATTCAGTTTCTTAAAAAAGAACACTTTTAAACTTATATTATGACATTTAGTTTTGTCAGAAATCTTACAGAAATTATCTGATTCCAGTATATATCCTTGCATTCTTGAATGATTTTCAAAATAGTGACCTCGGATGTAGCCTAGTGAAGGAAACAGTTATTAGGGTATTTCCATACCATAAAAATAATATAATGGGGCCATTAACTAATTCATTACCTGAACAATTGTGTGCACTTCCGGTAGTTTTCCGCTACTAAACCTTTCAAAGTAGGAAAGTGTGTAGTTGATGAGATCGTTTCCAGTCACGGCTTTTTTGTTGATTCGTTTCGCCACAATTTTATCCGGTGAAAAAAGTTCCCGCACCATAGTGTCGACGGTTTGTAAAAAAATATCTCTCACGTCTGTTGAAAAGTCACTACTACTACAAAAATGACAGTCTGGTGCTACTATAACTGCAATGGTGCTTACCACATATTCGCAAATCATTTCCCTGGTTTTTAGTTCTCTCAGCCACTTCAAGTCCAGGATGGGGCATCAAACAACAGGTAATTTTTCCAAAAGACTCCTGTATGTCGTTTCGAACAGATTTTGTGTCCTGATGTTCTAACTGAGGTTGCAACACTTTTTTCAATATTTCATTTCCTCCTCCAAAACCGTAGGAAAATGATTTGTCTTGCCAGTCTCGAATAAGAAATAGCAGTTCCTAAAAACAATTACCCGACTCTGCTTTGTGATTAGTATGTGTGATCTATCACTTCTAAAATAGGAAATTTTTACACAGATGCCCATATCAATAAGCATGCAATAAAAAACTTTGTGTAGTGGTCCGAGAATGCATCGGGAATATAATTTTGGGTTAACTAACCTGAAATGGTGGTTCTTTAATATTTTTGTTTTGATTGATGAATTTGGCATAACCGGTGAAGAGCTGGGAATACATCATAACAAAAACATAATTATGAAAATAAATGCCTTGGGCAAAATGAAATGAAATCTGCTTACCTGCAGATATTGTAAAGTGTCCTCTTGTATTTGTTCTTTAACGTTGTATATTTGAACAGAACTCAAAAGGGTGCTGAGACCAAATACAACAGAACAATCCTTAACAGTGCTTTGATGATCGAATGATCCTTGAGTATCCATCAGAAACAAAGCAACCTAAATGTAACACAACATTTGACATTTAAGGCTTTTTGCACAAATTCCTTTAAAACCACTTTGAAAATCTGAATTATGCAAGCATGGCAATAATGTAACAATAAACACATCAGCGTGTTTCTCTCCACTTGACCACAATCCTACCTTTCCCATTAGTGATTGAATAAAAAATGGTTCATCCCAAATCCAAATTCCCTGTGTGTGTCTCTCAGCTCCTCCTCTCCAAATGAATCCTTTGTTCAGTTTATCTTGTTTCGATGTCAACCAATCCTCAGTCTAAAAATGTTGGTATATCAGAATACCAGCTTTTTTGTATCTTACAGAAAATGAGTAACCTATCTCTTACCGCGTTTTCGTTTACCGCAGATAAATATCGAAGAAAAAAATTCAACATAAACGATTTTCCTTTGCGAAAAGCCCCAGCCACGGAGTAGATAGCAACAGGGGTGTTAGCGACACTGGGTTGCCCGAAAATCCTTTCAATTTCTTGATCGTTGATGCAATAACCCCCATTTGTATCGACATCAGGTAGCACGATTTGGACTGCTTGATATTCACGCTCTTCTCCTCCTGTCACTAAGCAGTATGGAGTTATTATGGAAACATTTATTTACAAACATTTTAAAGAATGTCAAAACCTTTGTTTACTGTATCTGTAAAAATGTAACCAACAAATAGTTGAAATGTGCACACTGAAGTACTAAAAACAATATTTACAAATCATCCTTTTTGTTCACCTGGAAATCGATGCTTGTCCAACAATTTTGCTGGTTTATTGGGAACAGGAGGCTTTCCATCCATTTTGTGATGTGCAGTTGCTTTGTTTCTGCCAGCCTGGCTGTTGGTGTTTTGCGTTCTTCCATGTGTCGAGCATGCACCACTCTTAAAATCACTTTTATGTTACTACCATTACAAGATTTGCAAAGCAAATAGTTCCTATAAAATAGGTAACATGCAATGTACAAAAGAAACTTCATCCATCAGCCTTCTGGTAGAATAGATAATTTTTTATATAAATATTTTGTTGTATTTTATTTAGTTATTACTTTCTGTAGCCCATCCTAGCTGATTGATTGCATGAATCACCATGAGGTTTAATTTTTTATTAGATTTCATTTTCGCAATTTTTGAAAAAGAAACAGATCCTGAGGATAAATCTTAAGATATGTTTTGACTTTTTTTAAGTTCTTTAAAAGCATTTAAAGTGTTCCACTCGAAGTTTTAACCAATGTTAATCCCATAATAGAGATAAACCATTTTAACCTTAAGTTACAATTCAGTTAAAAGAGAAATTTTATGTTATACATTGTATAAGAAATAAAAAAGGACTTGTGTATTTGGAAAACACATGTCCCTACCAAAGGCTGCTAACAATGCAAGCAAGACAAAAAACTTTTGTTCAGGCAATGTTTTTAGCATGCAGTAGATGACCGACTTTGGACGGTAATTAAAACACACATTATGATTATAAATCATTGGTTCTCAATCTTTGTCTTATTGAATCTGGTTTTCATGTTAATATGCTAGAAGTGGAAAACTTTGGTGAAACACTGAAATGTGATCAATATAAACCCACACTTCTGCCCATAAGAATTCATTGTCCATTACATTCCTGGAAAACAGAGAATCATCAGCATAAATGCAGCAAATGAATCAGACTGAATAGACAAAGGTTTATGAGACTACACCAAGCTGTCTACTATGTTTTCCAACATGTTGGTTGGGCCCTAAGTTGGGTCGCCTGAACATTATTCTGTGTCGTTTTCCTATTGTTGTTAGTGAAGCACAAATATACGAACTATGCTGTATTGTATGCTTTTTGTAATCCTACTCGCACAGCATTCAATTTTAGTGATTTACTGATTTCAATAAAAAATATTACGACATAAAAAGCTCTGTTTGTTGTGTCAACAATTAGTTATTTTAATCATACAATGACAGTAAGCACTTGGTAGCTGTAGTAGTGTAAAAAGTAACTGTAAAACCAATGGATTACAAAAGGCTGGTAAATGTAAGGTAAAACGTTTATGCGATGAAGCTTTTTTTAAACTTGCTTTTACTGAAGTTAGTTAAGTTCCCTCAGCTGAATCAATGAAAAGGAACAAACAGCTCTGACATTTAGCCCAAATCATCCAAATTATGTTGGCAAACAAGATCAGATTTTTGAGTTTTCAGTGAATACTTGGGTAACAAGATTTTGCAAATTAGAATTCTTTGAAAAATTTAGTCACTTTAAAATAAAGTTTGGGAACCGCTGTGCTGTGGGATAAATGCTCCATGTAAAAAAGGTTCGCTGCCATTCTGGATCAGTTACTTTTCTCGACAAGCACCAGGTGAGGTTTGGGTTTGAACTCCTGATTTTTTTTCAAATGCTCTCAATAGCAAAAAGCCAAATGCTCTTGGCAGCAAAATGACACAATCCAGTAAACGCAGGAACACTTCAGAGCTGTCAATAAACGTGTAATGAGAGATGTAGGAAAGACAGTTCAATTTAAAAGAACCACTGTTGAGAACCACTGAATATAACCTCTTAGGATAATTGTTACGTCCAATTTACATAGTCTACAATTGTCATTATTGTTAGAGTTTGGACCAGGGGTTCTCAAACCTTTTTACGCTCATGGCACACTTGGACCCTTTGAATTCGTTTGCAGCACACCAAATGTTTAAGTCAGTTCAAGTTAAAAGGAAACAACAGTATGGCGAGGTTAGGTGATCGAATTGCTTTGGTTCCGAACATTGTTCATCGCTTTTAACTATTCTAGTGACATGGAGAAAACAATAATTGCAGTGATAGCCTGCAGTGATAGCCTGCACCCTGCAGCAGTGGCAGCCCACAACAAACCATTGGTTTATCCGGAAGCCTGGATATGAAAGTTCCTGAAAACACTTATATACGGTATTGACAGATGAGCAATAAGAAAATGAGTTTGATGGTAAACAGACAGTCCTCCAGATAAAAAAAAATGCTTTGTCATACGACGTAATAAAGAGGTATTTACAAACTTTTGTGTCTCCTGTCTGGGATATAATTCGCAGAAACACGCTAAAAACCGCCCTGGCAACAACCTGTGCATCTGTGCACATGCAACCAAACACTGGCACCCATGCATAACCTGTTGGATTGTAATACACCTAGTTGCGCAGTAAATAGGAGAAGGGCATTTCCCAACCAAACAACTCTTTTCTATAGAAATACAGAGATGGGGCCTTCAGGCACCCCACTGTAAGGACATCTGCAAACTTAAAACGTGAGCACTGTGACGGAAAAGTTTGTTTTTAATAATCAATAGACTTCGTTTGCATTTAACTTTGGGAAACAATTTGTCGATCGCCTAATTAATGGCTGAAAAGAAAAAAACTGTGTTGGTTTTTCTCGCTTAGATTTACAAATGGTTTGTTTGCTTACCTCAAACCGTTGGGAAGTCTCGCCAACGCGTGTTTTACTCCTAGCTTTTATTGACATCCTATTTTCATTGAAAATAATTTCAATACATCTCAGTGACTTATTGGAAAAAGCCGCTTTCGTCACGTTGTTTTCATTAAGTCGGTTTTTTTATCTCGTCCAACTTGACCTGGGTGAATGTAGCTGGATTTTCATGTACAGCAGTTATGATCATTTGATTCTGCTCGAAATTTTCCACAGAAGCTCCTGTAACTTCTTCCACTGTTTCTCGAATTATACGAAACACTCGCTTTTTGCCCTCATACGCAAGCGACTTTATTGACCAGCCGTGCAGTCGAATTTGAGTTTCATTCCATTTTGACGTTTTGCATGTTTTTTTGGGTAGGAAATCCGGGAAGGATGCATGCATTGATTTCTTACTTTGGTTAAGTTTTTCCCTAGTAAAGTTTTTTAATTCCTCGACTTTGTTCTGCATAATAAGACTGGTTTGTCTTCTACCACGACGCTTTTCTGAAATCACAGCATAACCTTTTCATTAAAACTTACATTAATAACATAATATAGGCCTAAAAAGCAATTACACCAATGACAATTAAGCTGCAATGCATGCTATATTACACTTAACTTTTATCGCAGTATATGCAAACACAATCGCTAACAGTTAAAAAAACACTTTTCTCTTGCAAACAAACTCGTTGAAAATGGAGGCAAAAAAAAATATTTTTACTGTGACATTGTTAAAATAAACAGTGTTAAAGGTCCGAATGACTGGTTTTGGTCATAACTGACTTCCTAAGCCAGGGTACTCTAACTTTATTTTGTTCATTCAAACTGTTAAGTTTAAACGTGGGGCACAGTACCATTTAGCTTGAGAAAATTATATAGTGGTATAATATGAAAATAAGTGACTCTAGGGTACGAGTGTAGTTGCGTATATTTACATACAGACTCCAGCAAATTCAATAAAAATTTGGGACCTCGTAAAGTTTTTGGTAGGGCGAATGAAACTTTACGGCGAGGTTTACAACAAGAACAAGTTGTTTAAGTTGCCTTGAAGCAAAACCTCTTATTGTTCCCAATTCTACATTTCACCGCTAAACTACATTGCATATACTTTTATTACCCTGTTAAAAGATTATATGGGCACTATCTTGGACGGAAAGAAGTCATAATTTTTTTATGTGATTGTTTTGTTGCCATAAGATTTAAATTTGTTTCATGGATTTTATACAAAAACAAAAACATTGTGACTTATACAGTTCATTAAAGAAATAATTAATTACACGAAGACTTCAAATCAATATCTTGCAAGGAAGTACATGCAAGTTCAATAAAAGTGCAAAAACAAAAGTCGTCTGACAACATTATACAGGTTAACGATGTAAGAGACCCGCCATAGGAAAACACTGTGATGTTAACTTTCGCTGAAATAAATTTTATGGCACATTTATGATAAAAGTCGGTAAATCATGGCGTTGTTAATAAGGTAACGAGTTTCCAATTCTGCATTTCACCGCTAAACTACATTGCATAAACTTTTATTGCCCTGTTGAGAGATTATACTGGAACCATTATTCCCAACGGTAAAAGCCTTCCACAAAGGGCCTGATAATTTTTTGCCAAAACTAAAATTAACTGGCCTTTACGACAAGCTTGATTACAAGTTCACATTTTGGGACGACGAATCATCTAATTTTCTTTTATCTACTGCTAATTTTGTGCAAGAAAAACAATTTGGAGTAACATTCCAAAAATGTCTGAGATATAATTCGCGGGCGAAAAATGAAATCGCTGGCAATATTTGGTCCGCATGCTTGTAGCTGTATCACACTGTTTTACTTTAAACAAAGTTGTAAATGATCTCTTTAAAATAAAGGGTTGATTTAACTTCAAGTGCCACACGTATTAACATTAAACAATGACGATCTACAACAACAACATAAAATTTTTTGAACAATTTTCATTATCAGCAAAAATCACCCCACAAATAAAGCTAAAGGCAGTTTCTCTCTGTAGGTTTGCATGCTGCGCTATCCCCGCAACAATTCTGTACCTGCTTTCTGTTTGTCAAAAAGTCAAAAATGTATCTCTAAACTGATTTTGGGCCTTATGAAGGCAGTAAATTTTAAATTAACGGAAAATCTTATCAATGAACCTTGAAGGAGAAAAAACTCAAAGTCAAGAACAGGTGAGCCTAAAAAGTGCTTAGAAAATCTGAAAAGTGAGTCACAACAACGCAAATAACATCGTACAAAGCTTTCAAGGTAAAACGCAAACTTTCTCGAAAAAAGTCTTCAGCATAACGCGATAAATGACTAAGAGATACGCGTGGTTATATATATTCAAAAACGAACGCCGAACTGACAAACGCAAAGACAATTTAAGACCTCGTAAAAGTTTTTGGTAAACACTTTTAAAAGTTTATGTTGTTTGTTTAACAGAACATGTCTTGGATTTTACGAGGGCGAGCAAAACTTTACGGCCTAGTTTACAACGAGAACCACGCGTTTAAATTGCTTTGAGTCAAAACCACTTGTTGTTCCCAATTCTACATTTCACCGCTAAACCACCTTCCATAAAATTTTATTACCCTGTTAAAAGATTATACAGGCACTATCTTGGACGGAAAGAAGTCATAATATTTTTGTGTGATTGTTTGGTTGCCAAAAGATTTAAATTTGCTCCATGGATTTTGTACAAAAAAACAAAAACATTGTGACTTATACAGTACATTAAAGAAAAAAAAATTATTTGTATAAAGACACCAAATCAATATCTTGCAAGGTTTTCTTTGAAGTACATACAACGACGTGCAAAAAAACCTTTAACAAGATGAACTACCGACGAAGAACCAAAGCACTTGACCATAAGGAATCTAAAACGGATAGGTAAAGTCCAATGCGAAAACAAAAGTCGTCTGACAACATCATAAAGGTTAATGATGTAAGAGACCCGCCATAGGAAAACACTGCGATGTTAACTTTCGCTGAAATAAATTTTATGGCACATTTATGATAAAAGTCGGTAAATCATGGCGTTGTTAATAAGGTAGCGAGCACTGGTGATTGTTCAGTGGCCACATGCCGGTATTTTGGTGTTCCTCTATTCTGGTTCCAAAACGCCGCAAGCTCAATTAAGAAACACAAAATTCACTGTTTCTTTCATTTTTTGATTCCACATGCTACGTGTAAGAAATAAGTCTCTGTGTCCAACGTTTAGGCGAGTTAAAACAAATAATCATTTTAAGCCTAATTTGACGTTATTTATCATTTGCAAATTAGGCACTGAGGAACGGAACAGCAATGGAAATCGTTACGACACCCAGTTTTTCCATTAGATTAACTTCAAACATGCTACGTGTTATGATTATTTTGCGTACCCACTTTTATTCAATATTGGCCCGAACCTTTTCACTTAAAAAAATTGCGAATAAAGTTGGCACGGGAAAGTTGCTTGGCAGCTCCCTGGGACTGTTCCTAGGAGCCTTGTTGTGTATTGTCCCATGCTGTAATCAATTCTTTCCCTTTCAATGATACTATTGGACCTTCTTGTTTTGCGCAAAAAAGCAAATCACTCATTATGTGTGACTACCAGCAAAGGCCCAAAAAATCCTTCAAAACTTAATTTTTGGGTTTTAATACTGATATGGGCCCTGAAAAAGAACTGATAATTTCACTTCACAATATAAGGAAGAACATAAAATATGTTGGGCCAGTTTATTGCCGTATATGCATGGTAGGTCCGAAACAGTTGTTGCAAAAACCAGTTGCAACCAACTACCGTTTCTTTTGTTTCTCTTTGCTTATTCGTGCAATCACATGTTTTGATTCCTTTTTTCCAAACGATTAGATATTAAGTAAATATTAGAAATTATTACTTTCACCTTTTGTCAATCATCTCATAATTTGTTATTTCCTTGAAACATTTCCTTACGTGCAAAAAAAGCCATTTCCTTTCGGTTACCTAAATTTCAGTATACTTGTTACTTCCTTGGTTCAGTTTTCTGAGCTGGCCCATCCCGTCAATTTTAAGGGAACTCTGTTTTGCAAAACATTACTGATTCTATTGCTTTTGTATAAACATTAGTGGTAACTCCACTTCACTATGAAATTATTCACACAACGATCATTGTTATATATGTACATGGACACAATTGCTTCGCACAATGGGCGTTCGAAGAAATGAGATTGCCTTCCTCCTGGAAAACGTGAACTAAAAAAATTACTCAGAAACAAAAATAAAGTTTCAAATCTTTCAAATCTTGGACTTTTTCTGTGGACGCCCATATTCCGGAGTTTGCATTCTGTTTTGCTAAAGATAGGTCCACGGTTTTATGTTTCAAGAGGCCCCTTTCTTTTTTGACGACCGTGAGATTAGATGTTGCCAGTACAACTTAATTATGAAACATCCAAAGCTTTCACCAAATGCGCGGATGCAAACCAACGACGTCCCATGATCCAAACAATAAGTTAAATTTACATAATTTCCAAATACAGTTTTGTAATGGTTATATTTGATATATATGTTTGCTACCAAAACACACAATTAAACGTTCGAAAAATTAGTCTACATCACACACGCTATAAATAATTTTTTTGTGATAACTTGTGACTAAACTACTGGGTAATTTGAAAAAAATAAGGAAACACAACGACAACAATATATTGTGTTCCAAATTCAAAAACAAAATTTCAGGATTGTTTGGCGTACGAACAGTTAATAAACTGCGGGAAACGATTTGAAGATCTTAGTCATATGTTTGCCCGGTCTGTATGGTAAAACAGTTTCGTATCAATTTATTTTTATGAAGATCAATTATTTTGATAACAGCCAACCAACAGCACTACCAACAGCACCACCAACAGCGGCACCCATTGGCCCTGCAATCATTCCCACACCAGCACCAATACTCGCTCCCGCTGCTGCAGTAAATAGCGTTTTCCTCGTTTCCTCACTGCTTTCTGCATGTCTTGGACATTTTGTTTCGGCATTGCAATTGTTTTTTGAAACCGTTTCGAAACGTACATTTAGTTGTTGTTTGCATTTGATTTCGTATACTTTCAAGATCCAAGGGGCACTGCTTAGTTCTTCTGATACTTGCTTTAGCGCCATATCCACGTGTTGATTGTGTTCTGTTTGCAGCGTCATTGGGTTGACGTGAACTCCATCTGTGAGCTGCAACGAAAACGAGGTATTAATATTTTGCTTCTAAATTTTACCTCATTCGGCTTGTCAAGGAAAATACGTTGTTTTTGGCAAACATTGCTACTTTGAGGTTTTAGTTCAATTGACCTTTTCCATGTTTTGTGCGTATTCTGATGCAATCTTTGACAAGCATGCGTCACCCACTTGTTGAAGCTTTTTCTGTTTCAAACAAGTTTTAATTTCAAACAACTGACAAATGCGCTGTTAAAAATACCTATTATTACCTTTTTAGCTTCATTATTTTCACGAAGATTTTTGTAGTAGCCATCGATTTGGTCATTCAGTTTCGAACTAATGGAGTCAAGTTTTTCCTTTAGGTAAGCTGGTCCTTCACTTGTGCAGGATTTTAAGGCTTTTTCCTTCTCGTTATCATGCAGAGTTTCCAAACTTTCATCATCTAAGACGTTCTTTGTTTCCTTTGTCACAAGATGTGTTATTATTAGCATTGCATTTTATGGAACATAAAAGGTCTCAGTTTAAAAAGATAATTGAAGCATTTTCCCACGAATTTTCCGTTTCCCCCCTTTTTAGCTTTTATAAAAGCCACCGTATTTAGCGATGTCGAATTTCGTATCAATCATGAGGTTGAAATTACTAAGACGGAAGCATTCGCGAAATAACAAAATTTAAATGTTAAAACTTAAACATATTACAAGAATCGTAAAATTCTAGAAAAGTAGTTTTCATGCAAACTTACTAAGGCCATTTTTTTGCTGTAGTTGTCGAATGCAGTGTTTCTTTTTTCTTTAAGATCGGTAATTACTTCGTTCTGTCACAAAAAGTACGTAAATAATTGATAGTAATCAATCATTTTTTTGATACGCAGTAAGATAACCTGTAAACGGGAATTGTTTCTTTTGAGATCAACAAACTTTGCATCAATCATTTCGTTGAACTGCGACAAATCAATTTGTCCGACACTTTCACTTTCAAACCGCAAAATGCCAACCCATGCTTCTTCCTTGCACTTTCTGTGTGCTCTGAGAAAACTTTCTTTGTCCATGGGTACACGTCCACACATCTGAAATATTTAAGTGAATCGTAGTAAGTCCACTACGGAAAATCACCGCAAATCTTACAGAGTGCATTTTTTCATTGTAAAGTTTCCCTGCATGTTCCAATCGTTGTGAACAATCCTAAAAGTATGAAAACACCAAACATTTACCAGCGGATCCACTACAAATACAAAGTTATACCTTTTTTGCTTGATTGGCTTTTTGAAAGTTTTTTTCTGCCGCGTTGATTCTGAGAAGCAGATTCTCCCTCTCTTTGATTTTTCTTTTTTCATTCTTCGCAGTAAATGATGCATCAAACTTTTTCAACGCCTCTGCTTTGGCGTTTCGGTGAAGCATGGCAAATTCACCGTCGCTTATAGCTCGTATCTCACAAATCTAAATACGTAGCATTGCAAATTATTGGAAACTGATTACACAAAACTGCAATAGTTTTGATGCTGAAGTTTAAAACAAATGCTCATATAATTTTTGCTCGACGAATGATGGCCAACTACAGTGTACACCAGATGCTTGATTGAATAAATATATAACCCGCGTCTATGCCAATGAACTCACTTCGCACATCTTCTCTCTGTAAATTGCTGCTGTGCTTAGCATGATCTTTTCAATTTCGGTTTGTAATTCCACCTGCATTGTTCATTTCAATTTATTATAACTTGCAGGTTGAAAAAGCATAAAAGTTAAATGATAATGTTTATTATAGCGAGCTGCAGACAAAGGCCACTGTTTTGACGTATTAGGTCTCATCCGTGCAATTATGATGTGACTTACAACGATCTTGTCAGCTAAACAGCCAAGGACTTTCACTTTGTGGTGACCATACAGTTGTCATTTAACTGACAAGATCGTTGCAAGTCACACCATAGCTGAGATGGAAAAGGTTGAAACAGTGACCTTGTCTGCAGCTCACTAAAAAATATACAAAAAGCTCACTTGTTTCTTTTTATTGTTGTTCCAAAATTGTTTTAGCTCTAATTCAAGAAACTCTTCTAATGCAGGTTGGTTTTGTGATATTAGTTCCGAGGGCAGTTTTGATTTATGGTATTTTTTCAAAATTTTTTTGCGAATTCGTGGCTCATTGTCCTGCAAATCGTCTATCTCGACACAATCTCCTCCGCTGAACTGTTAACAAACAAATATGTAATCTATAGATTAATTGTTGAGAATAAGTGTCCACTGCAGGCCTTTATACGTGCCGCGTAAGCGCTTACCTTAAAAATCCTTTCTGTACGTTGGGGGAATCACCCAATTACGAATTAACGGTCATTGAAGAATTTTTTTAAGGAAGTGGAAAATGTTGTCGGTTCGTTAAAACTTTTGTAACCTCGTCGCACAGAGGATTCAGCTTGTAACAATTACCTCATGGCATATTCTTAATAGTCAACAAGCCTTAAATTTCGGTTTCTATTATATGAGAGAGAGATCAACTTGGAACCAAACAATGATGCACATTTCGCCGTAACAGATATTTGTTAACTCGAGTTTACCTTCTGGAGATAGCTCGCATACTTCTTCCTAATGTATTCCGTGTGTTGTAACAACAAAAGTTTGTTTCTTTCCTAAAAAAGACTTTATATTCGGCAATGAAAAGTATTATACGAAACAGCAATATTTTAGGTTGATTTTTTTTATATTTGTTAGGCTTAATTTTTTTCGAATAGGTTTACAGCTTTTGGTAAAAATGAATTTTGCTTGTTCTATATTATCATAAATCACTGTAAGAATCAGCACACTTTGCTTATCTCAATGCACTTGCTGTAGTTATTTAATCTACAATCTTAGACTAACCAATGTTTTTTTGAATTTGGTTTCGTAAGCGCCAAAGCTTTGTTCGATTTTTTCAAGTAAATAAGTCTTGTATTCTGCAACCAACTTCTCATCCCCTAATTTAGGTTGTTCGTTGAATGTGGACAAAATCTTGCTCATGCACTTTTTATGAATTTGACGCAAACTCGCATCACCTGTGTCGTCGCAACTCTACAAGAAAGACAATTTTGTAAAAACTACAAAAAATCTAATCCGTGAACAATTTTAATCAACTTCTCCGTACTCTTTGATAAATTATCAAAATCCCCAAACAGGCTTTTGGACAACAAAGGCTAGGTATCTACAACTTTTCGACAAGTTGCATAAGAAAAAATCCTTAGTCGTTACGATTGTAATTTTTTTGTGTATGTTTCGACTCCTTTTAGACATCGCCAGTAACACTTGTTGTATTAGAAAGATCAACAGTGGTTATTGTCATAATTACCGTACGTTAGTCTGCGATAATCTATTTCAAGTATATGCAAATGAGATTAAACAAAAAAGTACAGCTTTTTACCTTGTCCATTAGTTCTTCGTATTGGGATTTGCAATCGTGACATAATGACAAAAGAGAAGCTTTAGAGGTTGCCTGCATCAAAAAAGAATGTCGTGCCACTTAAAAAGATATCCTTCATACTTGCTTGCATTGAGATTTACCTGAAAAACTGTGTCAACCTTTGGCATTTTACCGCTGCTGAACTGTTGGTAATAAGTCAAAGTAAAGTTTATGAAATCAACTCCTTTTACCACTTGGTCGTTGATTTTTTTGACAACAATTTGTTGAGGTGAAAAAAGTTCTCTCACCAAGTCATCAACAGTGCGAAGAAACTCTGGTCTTACCTCTGCAGTATAAGATTTTTAACAACGACGAAATATTACATACTATGTCTGGAAGGTATACGTTTTAGGCTTAAATCGTTTCCTTCACTTTCTTTTCTCTCAGTGACATCATATCCAGGATGAGGCAACAAACAACATTGAATATTTTCAAACGATTCAAGCATGCTTTTGCGGACTGACTCAGTATCATGATGTTTTAGTTTGGGTTGCAGTAAGTTGTCCAGCACTTGCTTTCCTCCACTTAAACCATAAGAAAAAGCCCCATCTGACCAATCACGAATAAGAAACAATAGATCCTGGAACGAAAATAAAATTAATCTTTTCGGAAAAGTTGTTAGGGTGAACCTACCTGAAATTGCTTTCCAGTAGGTCCTTTACTTTGTTGAGCCGCTTTTGCATATTCAGTAAAAAGCTAAAATAGTAACTAATATTTACCGACATTTTAAGCAGGAGATATTGTTGAAGTTCCAACCTGAAAAGTTTGCAAAGTATCTTCCTGTATTTGACTGTGGACATTGTAGAGTAGAACAGAACTCATGAAGGTGCTGAGTGCGAAAATTGCTGAACAATCCTTTTTACTGCTGTAGGGATCAAACGCTCCCTGGGTGTCCATTAGAAATATTCCAACCTAAATCAAAAATAACGACTTGGTCTTACGGCAGTATAATTAGTTTTAAACATTTCAATAGAACCAACCTTTCCTTCCCGCGTATTTGAAAAAAATGGTTCATCCCAAATCCAAATTCCTTGCGTGTGTCTCTCAGATCCTCCTCTCCAATCAAAACCACCAGTAATTTTTTCTTCTTGCGATGCTAGCCACTCATCTGACTAAAATAAAATCCTCGCAAATAATTTAACTATGTTTACATAGAATGGATAAATCTCACCCTGTTATTTCGTTCCGCCCACAAATACCTCAAAAAGAAGTTTAGAAGAAATGATTTTCCCTTCCTGTAAGCTCCTGCCAGTGAATAAACAGCAACAGGTGTGTTTTCATTTCAGAGTTCCCGAAAATTCTTTCCAGTTCATCTCTTTTTACGACATATCCCTCTTTTTTGTTTGGGTCGGGGCCCACAATTTGCACAGGTTTCCCAACAATATTTCCTCCTGCAAATGTATGTAAAATAACATGTGGATTTTGCATAGTAGCACTTTAATTGTGTAGTATCTATTTAGTTGGGATGGTTGCACGATATAGTAACCCAACGCACGTTACAAAACATGTTCTTTGCCCATTTATCTGTTCGTTATTTGACCACACACCAGGAACAAACAAACAACAGTCACATACCAGTACTTGAGGTCGCACTATTCATTTTGCTCGTCTTTCTGAAATCTGCAACATAAATGACAACATTGGCCAATCTACAGACCCATATACCAAGAAAAGTATTTTACGGAGACCTGCTTATTTCCCGTACAAAGAGTCTTTCTCGCAAGGAGGATGACACGTTACGACCAAATGCTAGCTTTAAGATGTTACAGCGAGAATTTTCGCTTGATTCGGGTGAACATTTAACGAGTGATGTGTTTAGTATTCATCCGCGCATGTGCCTGTCTTTAGGACGACAAGCTTTTTTTAAGTAAAATTACAATAATACTAAACTTTTTCTGTGTTAATAAATAACTAATTAAACTTTATCGTGTTTATATTAGAATGAAGCTTAAGGCGTTGATATATTTGTGTTTGAAACGCTTGTGGAACCACTAGCCTTGGTACGTTTGGTTTCAGTTGTTTTCGTAAACTTGTGCGAAATAATTTGCGGGTCTAGGGCGGAATCTTACGTACCTATGTTTCGGACAACTGGAAAACCCCAAATTACGTTACAATGAAGGTAGGGTCAAGTTATGACGCACTAGACCCTATAATTTGCGAATCATGGATATTTAAAATGTACCTGATTAATTGGTAATTGTGATAAAAGACGTAATATGTCCCACATCGTTTACAATAATTGTATTGTAACGTTACAACTTGCTTTATGTATCTGTTTTTTACTGAAAAACCGCTACGCTTTGCAATACGAACATTCGTTTTAAGCATTTATTGGGTCGTCTTTGTTCGACATTGGGTAGGCGCGTTTGACAAGTGTAGTGAGACGAACTGCACAGGACCAGGCTGCGCACAAGCGATCGTTCGTTACACTTAAGATAAAACATTATCACAAAAAGTACGATTTCTGCATACATGGTTCTGGTTAAAAATGCTGCAGTTGATTTATTAACATATGTATTACATACCTGGATTAAATATTCGAGAAGACATGCTGTAACCTGTATATCAATGTACAAAAGTTACATTGTTGTAAAATGTAAAAGTCACGCTAACATGAATCCAATTTAAAGAAATTTAAAGAAATTTCTTGTCTGAACTTCAGTTCTACACAACCGGAGGAAAATTTTCCGCTAAAATGTAAAATTATGCGTCAAAATCCAATCGGTAGCTCGTTATTAACGTCCTTGCCGCAAGCCCACACTTTACATGTGGTGATGGTTCACCTGGCAACCCTTCTACAAAACCTTCCGCTGTTCACTTGTGGTGTCAAATTTTGACGACCTTTCCGAATACTGAATGACCTTCAGTTGGTTGTAACGGCGTGCCTGGCAATCCTTTTTGAACAAAGATAATGTCTATGCTCATGGAATGTAGGAAACATTAAACCTTGTTTTGCTCGCTTGTATCATGCCAAACAAGCTTATGCGCTTTTGTATTTTTCGCAACATGACCAACAACGCAGATGAACAAAAGAAATAAAAACACTATGGGAACCGACAACAACATGTTTTTAGTTATGACTGTGAGCCGCTCAAACGCGCAACAATGACTGCGTTCAACATATCCTTGTGGTGAGAATTATTTTTGTTGGGATGATCCCCGTGGCTTGCTTGTTTTGCAACAATGAATTACTAAAAGAGAAATGAATATACCAAAATGGCCCAGCAAAATAGCAATAAAAATTGAAAATAGTCTGACGTTGTTAAATTAGAGTGTTTGTTGCAAAAAAGTCGCTTGATGGCCCAATACTAATTCCCTAAAATCAGGCTTTGAAGGTTATCAGTATTAATACACATACTAAGTAATTTAATTTTCGCCAAAACAATTCCTATGGCTTGTGACCCATGGAGGTTGGCTACTACTATTCAAAGAAAAAGAATTTATTGCAGCTGTCTAAGACTGAGCTGCGGATTGGGCCTCTGTTTCGACCTAGCTTTAAAAGACTATATTCCACTTGTTTTACTGAAAACAAACTCATATTGTTTCCGACATTCCACAGACGATAAGTTTTGCAGTCATTTGTTTGATTTGATGCATAAACTATGTCGGTGTATATTTCGTGAGATGTATGTAGAAATCCTAAAAATATACAATTAAACTAACCAAAGATATTTGGTGTTATATGTGCAAAATTTGGTGTTGTTTCCTTAATTGTGATGAAGAATTGGTCGAAATACTATAGACGTAGGACTTGTGATGACCACACACAATGAAGATGACATAACCTACATGACAAATCATGGACAGGGAATTTGCAGATTTACTAACTCTGTAACGAGGA
The DNA here is from genome assembly GCF_947561715.1 of Ascidia mentula. Classification (NCBI taxonomy): domain Eukaryota; kingdom Metazoa; phylum Chordata; class Ascidiacea; order Phlebobranchia; family Ascidiidae; genus Ascidia; species Ascidia mentula. Next base: position 21,548,762 of record NC_138569.1, on the reverse strand, counting down.
GTTTTTCTTGGAGTGTTTTTGTAAAATTTTAGATCAAACCCAACTTTTACGATAGCTCCTTTAGTTTTGATGTAGACAGAATTGTTCTCGAGCCCCCATCTGGTATCCAATACCCTGTGAGGTAGGGGTCTGGCCGCACCAGCTGCATCCGTTATCGTGGGGCCTGATCTGCTCTCGAGGATCAAAATACGAGACTGGATCCGAAATGCGTCAAACAGTCCAGGTTGCTTATCACAAAGTTCGTGTTAAAGATCTTTTTTATTGCAATATATAATTTTGTTTGCGGGCGTGCCCTAGGAGATACATTACATCGCAGTAAAAGTTTTGGACAATTTGGGTCAGTCTTTATCGTCTTCAACTAAATATCGTTAAAATATTTAAATTTGTGGAAGAAAATCATTGTACACATAGTTGTGACTCAGCAAATTTACAGATTGAGTTGATATTTCAAATTAATTCTTGGTTTTGTTTATGTTAACAATCGAAAGAAAAAAATTATCCGAGTACATAAAAAATACTAAATGAGGTAATGTCTGTGTTATATTTGCTGAAATTTAGGAAGAATCATTCCTTGCTTTTGTCTCATCCGACAGAAAGGGGACAGTCCCTAATTTACATTGTAGTTTTGCTGAGTCATCGACGTCAAGAACAACTTGTTGAGCTTTGGAACCGATTGGCTTTGATGCATCAATTTCTATTTAGTAAAATTGTGTTTTGTGTTTAAACTTAATATTAAGAAGGAATTATTTGTTAATGTATTTTTTGTTTGTGCCTTATATTTTCGTTTTACGTTTTTATGTGCATATGTCATTAGCGTCAAAAACAAGTTTTCTTTGAAACATAATTGAATTTTGTTGCAATAAGAAACAGTTAACTGGCAAAGAGTATGTTGTGCACTCCGTTGGTGCCTCTAAAATTCCATTGTAGGCATTGAGTCTAGGCATTGACAGCCTATGATGCCTGACTCAATGCCTATAATGCCTAGACTCAATGCATATGATGCCTACAATGGGTTTTTAGAGGGACCGGTTTTAAACTCTGGTCAAATAGCTTTTACTGGGACAAAATTTTTATTTTCATTCTGTTTGATGACTTTTCACCAACTTTTACAAATTAACACAAGTTTGTTCATATCTAGTATAAAATTTCACTCTCAACCCTCCTCACAATTTTACCACACTATCTGTTTCTTACTCTAACTAGTCTTCTTTATCTATCATGACATTTACATCAATTTCTGTTATTGATCCATATTTGCTTGAAAATTAGTAACATTTAGTATCATGAATTAAATGTGACTAATTTTGTTTATTCATAAATAATCAAATACCATTGTTGTGTGAAATAATTGCTAGGCTACACATATTGTCACGAAAGGATATATCATTAATAAACATTCGAAATACTTACACTGTTGAAATAAAAATGTTAAAAGTATGAGCATCACTAGTTTATCAAGTAGTTTCTAGTTATGTTTGACTGATGATTAAAGTAAATAAATACTTTGCAATGGCCGGTTGGGCACTTGACAAGAATGTTTGTATAATTATGTGTTGTAGCCAGTGTGTGATAACAATTTTATATTTGAATATGGTGCGGTCAAAGACTTTTTTAATCACATAAGATTGCAATTTTAAATCTACTGCCTGGTTGTGAATAAATTGCTTGTCAAATAAGAACAGGTCTCATTTTGCTAGTTGTTTAGAAATGAAAAGGTAACAGAGTTAAGGCCCTATATCAGTATTAAATCTCAAAAATCAAGTTTAAAATGTTATCAGCATTAATACACAGAGTGATTTGAGGAGCCTTCAGGAGGATCTTATGTCTGATAAGATAGCAAAAACAGTCCCAGGGGGCTGTCACAGCAACTTTCCTGTGACAATTTTTTTCATCATTGCATAGTAAAGAGTCCGTGCCAACATTAAATTGCAAATTGGATGAAGTTTTTGTATTCATTTTGTCACAAAACCAACTTACATTTTTTGCAGCCTTTTCAGCTAAAATATTGTCCGACCAACTAATTTTTGCCTGAATGCGTTAACAAGATAATTTTATGCCTTTTTAACCAAATTTTTGATCGCCCCGCAACACCACACGCCACCCTGCTCATTCAACCCTGAAATTTGACCATCATGCACCACCGGTTATTTTGTTGCGTGGACGGCTTTATTTATGACGTGGGAAAACTTTTTTTGAAAACAAATACTGATATGCGGTCTAAAATGCTTGTATTTGTAGCGCGTTACTTAAAATGTCTACATAAATAATAACATTGCCGTAAACTGACTCTTGATAAAAGGGTACTGTCAAACCCATAGTCAATCGATTAGTTTAATGCCAGTTAACAATCGCACGACGACTAGTAAAAACACGTCACACATACAACCACGCACAAAGTACTGAATTCTCTGTCTGCCGTTTCTTGTCTAGCCCAAGTCGCTTTGACTTGTCTTGTGATGACTCTGTGTGTTCACTCCATTTTATGCAATGGATATGTGGTTCATATAGAAAATGAATGTCCAGTTTGATTAGGTTGAAATTCGGCCGAGGCCTATTCGAAACGTGGTCTTATTCTCATATCTTATTCTGCTGAGAAGACGGTCCTAAACAAATAACGGTTAATCTAATTGTCGTTCGTGGATGTCAGCGAATTAGCGCGTTTGACGTAAGTAGCAACTAAAACGTGGTGATGCCAGAACAAGACAATTTAAGAAAATGAATGTTGCAATAGTGTGAAAAACGACATAAAATGTGGGAAATCTGACGTTAACAGATACAAATTTAACAAGGACATTTCAACCGTGGACAAGTAGTAACACACAGGCATCATCTCATTGTTCGAAGTAGGATTAGAGTAATGTACAAGTGCTCGAGGTAGTGTTGGTGACCCTTGCATATTGTGTAAACATCATGTCCTTGGTTTTGCATCATAACGTAATACTTATTGGTTTACGCCAGAGGTTTTCAAAGTGTGCGCTGTGACTCCCTGGTGCGCTATTGCAAGTTTCCAAGTGGATCGCGTTAATAACTCTGATCGAAATTTTTTTGGGGAAAATGAATGCAGGCAAATAGCGTTGCATCAAAACAAACCATGCATTGCTTCAGCCGAGTAGGACCACTATAAAAAAAAAGAGTTTCCAATAAAAAAGATCTTTAACATGAACTTTGTGACAAGCAACCTGGATTATTTAACTCATTTCTGATCCTGGCGAGCAGCCAAGGCCCCACGACAGGGATTGTATCTGGTGCGACGCGCCTGAATCTGTTGTATTCTTCAGTCACAAACAGTTCAAGTCTATTGGTACAAAACGGTGCGCAGGTTTTATAGGCAAAGCCAACACGCAAATAACGCCAGGAACGCAATTATTAGCCACTGAGGTGCGCAGTAAATCCACAGACGTAAGTCGCATTGCCAGACACGCTGATTGCACGGCGAGTCTAAAGCGCCGTTTTCTTAGGTCAACTTTAGGACACATAATGATACAATTTCACAACACATACCGATTTAACGGGTCCATGAATACCAAATGGAAGCCAACAAACACTATTGTATTGCGAAAGCTGGGTTTCACCTATAAATTCCTAAAAAAAAGCATTGAAAGAAAGCTCCTCGTATCAGTACATATTTTTACCTCGCTATGACCTTGCGTTAGAAAGCACATTTCATGGTGAGCAAAGGAATTTAGTGAGTTTGTGAGAAACTACGTTCACGTCTGGTCTTCTGTTAGTCTGGCTTGCACAGTTAAGTGCAGGCACCTGTGTATTGTCTACAACAGGATGACAATTTTCCCGTCGAACCCGAGGTAAAGTTGAGCAATATTTGATTTTGTTTTCACTTCACTTCGTCAAGCAGTCGTGGGTGGGACTAAAGAGTCTTCGAGGACTCAAAGCTAACTTGGTTCTCTTGCATTATTTTCTCCTTCGTCAGGAAAGTGGAATTACTTAAGGTTGCTGAGCCGAAACTTGAATGTGAATTTGCTAGGAAAGAGAAGTCAACTCCAGCACGAAATAAGTTTTGTTACTTTATTGTGGTTGTTGTTACTATTTCTGTTTATTCGTCCCTGCAACATATATATACACCGATGTAGTTTATGCAACAAATGAATACAAAACATATCTTCTGCGGAAAGCCCGAAACAATACGAGTTTGTTTTCAGTAAAACATAGTGACATATACACATGGTTGGTCGAAACACGATGTCTGCATCTTACTAAAAATATGACTGGTATTATTGTTTACATATAAATGTTGATGGTAAAGCTCCAATGCACTTGAAATAAGACATACAGCGATTAGTGTAATACATGTACATGAGTTTATATACAAGTCCCAACGAGTGAAACTATCTTGAAAAACTGGCTATTACATATTGTGTATGATTTGCGTTATGGAAAAAGCTTTAGAAGTATAGATCAACTAACATGGGCATAGGATACGAATGTTTGATACCAACTTTATTCTTTACTTTCGGTACATGTTGCCAAAAAAATCCCAATTTCTATCCCTATGAAATTACCAATATCAGCGCCAGATTTCATACCAATGGGACCAAGCAAGAGTCCTACAAGCCCTCCAGCAAATTTACCAACTCTACCCAAAGCATTCGCAAATTTTTCTCTGCGCTCACGCTTTAGAATATTCTTGTTGTTTTCATTCAGTTTTTCGACGCCTTTGAAATGTTCGTCCAACTCATTGTGGCATTTTTGAACCAATTTCTGGACGATGTCGGAAGCGCTCTCTCCGAGTTGTTCTGAAAATCTGTTTTCAACATCGTCCTTAAATTGTTGATGTGTTTCCTGCAGAAGCGCTGGTTCAACGTATGTTCCATTGCACATCTGCAAAAACAAAATTGAGAACATACAATGTGACAGAAGGTTTTATTTATTCTTCATTTTCCCAGTTTTGTACGTATTTACACACCTAATGACACTAATTTTTAAGCGCTATAAGAATGTAGAAAACATATGTTGTATAAGAATCAGGCAATATTTGGTTCTGATTCTGGTTACCAGGCAATAGTGGTCAAGTCAACGTAACAACATTTTCGTTGTTTACCGTAAACCGCTCAGTAAATTTATCACGTTATAAATGAACTTACTTAATCGTTGGAAACTGACGAAGTGCGTGAGCATGTGCTATGAAAAAAAGCATTTGGTTGTCATCACACAAACCAACTCACCTCATCCATTAACTTGATGTAGGCTATTTTGATGCTTTGTAAAACCTTCTCACCTTTTTCCTCAAGCATCCACTGTATCAAAGATATTTGATATCAATATGCGCAAACAAAATCACTGTGCAAAATTTACTGTGGTGAAAACTGATAAGCTATAAATAGATGGTCGTGCACTGGTGCTTATAAAACATAGTTTGAAAATGTGCTTTTTTACCTTCAAGTCATTGTTTCGTTTGGAAACAAGCTGGTAATGTCTCTGTATGTCTCCTTCTAGGTGATTCCTCAACAACTTAAAATCATTTTGAGGTTCATTAAGTCCCCCTTTATCATATTCGTCCAATGCTTTGGCCATTTCCTGTTGGTGAACCTTCTTAATTTCGTCTGCTTCCATGTATTTCTGAGTCATCTATATACACACAAACTCGAATTTCCATTCAATTTCGTAAACCTTTCAAGTATTAAAAAGTATATGATAACATTCGGCCTTTTTCTGATAGTGGTGATAAGCTGTTTTTTTACAATAATAAATGAGAATCCTACTATGGTGCATATAACTTCAAACAACAAGTTAATATTTTAAGTATCATTGTATAAATATGACATAGCTGTTAGCTCAATAATCTAGGATCTTTGTAAAATACATAGATTCGTATAAGGATCTAACTATTTGGGTTCGTTCAAACCTTGATGATTTCCCAATAAAAGAAAATGGAAATGTAATTATGAAATTCCTGTTGCTGCCAGGCATATTGCAATTAAATGAAGTCTCGCCGCATGGCAGACGAAACGTCGTAAAATACAGTACGTTTATGCCAGAAGAGCAGTACATTTGTAATTGGAAATGTAATTACTTACGCTGTCGATATTTTTTTGGTAGCTTTCGTATGCATCAAGCTTGTTTTGTCGAAATTGATTGATTGCTTTTTCCTGTAAAAATAGAAATATTTTTTTCCTATTTAGTAGATGGAAACAGTTTATATTTTTCTTCACGAAAATCAGGCTGTGTTACCTTCAAATGTTTGTTTCTGTTTCGTATTTTTTCATATTCGTTGTTGATCAGTTCTTCGAACTCTGACATCAAGTATTGAACAAGTTTTTTTCTTTCAATGGTTTCTAAAACTCTTTCAGCTTTTTTCTTTCCCTCATTGTGAGATTGTTCAAGTTTCCCTTCGTCAACGTATTTGTCGTTGCAAGTCTGTCAAAAGAACAGAAGGAACAAAACAATAAAAAAACACCTGCTGGTTGTTAAACTAATTCTCTAAAATAGGTTAAGATTTCAACATTATAGATTGAGGTATAACATTGTCATACCGTTTTCATTTCTTGCAGATAAGCGTTTGCAGCTTTATTAATTTTTTCTGATGCAGCGTCCTCAGCCGCCCTCTAAAAAATAATGCCAACCACATTTTTTTCCTTCATGCAAGATGGCAAAAATAACGAAAATAAAGTATAGGCCTACCCTTTTTTTTTCATTGTCTTTTTTGAAGATACTTTGTATGTGCTGAATGAAGATACTTAATTTTTTGTGTTGTTCACTCTTAAGATGGGAATTTTTGCCAACTTTTGAGCTAAGGAATTTTTTCATTGCCTTTTTTTGAGTTTTTTGATGAACTATCTCAAAGTCCTCATCGGTCATAATGTCATTTTCGCAAATCTTGAAAATCAGATACATTTATCTTGACATCAAATGTAACAAAATTTGTTATTTTTACGTAACCTAATATAACGCAGAAGTAATGCCATGCTTCCGCATATGGGGCGATCCTGCCTTGCTATATTATTCTGAGAATATTAGAGCTGTGATCGCCAATATAAAGGGCCTGCGCAGTGGGGCAATCCTGCCTTGCTTTCGCATAGCATTACTTCTCCGTTGTCTGATTACGGTGGTAGAGATCCTCTACGCATGTGAAGGTCTGACAAGTTGTGCGCTTGCGCACCAGTGTACCTTGGCAACAATATACCCCGTGAGGCCACTGAGCTCCTGTAGCTCAGTTGGTAGAGCGTTGGGCCTGGTTAGCCCAGGGTCGTGAGTTCAAACCTCACCGGGAGCTGGATTTTTCAGATTTCGCTTCGACTTGTCGGGAAAAGTGGCTGATCCAGCATGGCTAATGCCTTGGCTGCGAAGCCTGTGAACCTTATAACCTAATATAAATATGATATTCTAAATAAAAAAGTGCCTGAAACTATTAATTAAAAGTCATGAATTGCTGCAGATGTATGCTTTCAGTAGAAGAAAAAAATAAGATCAAAAACAATCACGCTTGCCGAAAATACTGCTTATGAACACGTATGTAATATTAACGAAACTGCAATCTGAACTAACCTCTTGCATAATTTCCTCGTACTTGTTTGATGCAGAATCTACTTCCTTTTCAAGTTCATGGTTTGTTTCAACCTGAAAACAGAAATGCGATTAAGGTTTGTTTCTAAACCTATCCATGTTTACCGCAAACAAAAATAAATTTAGATATTCTGAAAAATTTCTTTCACATTTTTACAACTTACAGACTTGTGATAATTTGCTTCATGGAACTGCTTCCATTCCTGATACAACTGGATCTCCAGTTCACGTTGATAGTTTGCAAATACCTCTCCTGGATATTGTTTGGTTTCCTTCTTAAAAACTTCAAGAGTTTCAACTCGGCAACTTTGCTCCAATCCTGGCATCAACCGTTCTTCAACGTATTCCCCACCGCTTTTCTGTACACGAAAGTTTGATGGCCAACTTTTTTGTCGAAATCCTTAAATTTCTTCTGTTAACTAAAAAAGGTTAATGATACCTTTTTTAACGCAGAAGCATGAAACTCCACAGCTTTTCCCATGATCTCGTCTATTTCCTGTTCCATGTGCTCCTGTTTGTTAGTTTTATATGGATTGTAACAAAATTAAAATAAAATGCTTGTAATATATGTATATGCTCCAATAACACTTAGGCCTTCCAAATCATGTATTCGCTTTAACACATGCCTTTAACACCATAATTTTAATAGTTTGCATAGTAAATGATTGAAATAGGTTGTGGGCAAGAGCCAACACATTAATCAAATCAATGATGACTTTCAATAGGTAAAACTTCTTGCTCCAAACAAAATTCCATAGTTGGTTTGCGCAGTGTTGCTAACTGGTTATTTACCCTATGTTCAAATGACAAACCTTGTTTCTCATTTTAATTTCCTCAAATTTGTTGTCGATGATTCCATCGAATAATTCCATACATTTATCCACGACTGACTTTTTATTGATTGAACAGACAACTTCCTTTGCTTTTTGTTTACCTCTCGCAGATGCTTGTTCGAGTAATTCTTTTTTCACGTGACCGTGACTGCATACCTAAGCAAATCACGCTTGAATAAACCAGAAAATAAAAGAAAATGTTGCAGTCCTCCAGGGGGCGGTAAAGGTTAATTTTGTCGTATTTAGCAGGTGACTGGCATTGTAAACATGAAACATTGTAAGCATCCAAACGCGTGAGCAACTCAAATGCATGGCAACCACAACAATGCTGGTGCGCCAGGTGTGGATCCCAAAGCTCTAGAGTACGATAAAGATATCTTAGTAACGAAATCAAATTTGCAGTGCAATGCTGCAGAGATGATTTGTTTCTAGTTGAGTTGGGATACAAAATCAGCAAATGTCCGACATGCCTAAGCGCAATGGGATTTGTGTCATGTTGCCAGGAGTTTCACCTGGAATTCTGAAGAGAGATGAATATCTTCGAATGCGTCCAAAAAGCAAAAGGTACTATTACATGTGCCTGTAATTCATTCAATTGCATCCCGAAGGCAACGATGACTATTAATGCTTGCATACCCTCAGTAATCGTAAAGTAATCATTTATGATTGTTGTAAAGTATTCACACAGCTTATAAATCCGAACGAATGTTTTTGTTGCTACACTGTTAAAAAAGTTGGGTAGATGCACATGTATTGTTATCAAATTTTGTTCCACCGCGCGCTCCACAAACCTCCGGAGGTTTAACGCCGAGTGACGTAATGCGACACAATGGATATACTCGCCGCTCATTGGTTGAATATTCAAACTTTATAATGACGCATTGTATCAAGCAACGGGGAGATAACTCCGCCGAAGGGCGATGTTTAACTTTTTGCACCGTAAATGTCACATAACCTTTTGGCAAAAGACCCATTCTAGTCCCTTCAACGAGAAAGTATGGCGGGAAGATATTTGGTCCCATGACCACGGTAATAGCAGAGGCGTAGTAATCCGTTTCATTAAAGGCCTGTTCTATAAGATAAAACACACTCTACTCGATTGCGAAGCCTGATTCATTTTTTTCACTTTGAAATTAACTCCAAAACCATAGTCTTGACCAATGTCGGCGCACCCAACAAACATTCCCCAGAATATTTCCAGAACCTTTTTTGCTGAGCTGTCAAACTTTTCGTACGCACCAATCGTAATGGGAGGGGTTTTTAATTTAGCATTTTACGCCTGACTTGCCAGGAGCCGAAACACCCAACGCTCCCAAGGATTCGTAATTAATTTTCATGCAACATATTGCTCGTCTAAAACGAAGTGTTTGTCCGTTTTTAGGACAAAAATGCCTTCCCAACTATCCGGTAAAATTAAGTGTATTATCCGGCCGGGTCAGGGTATTAGACATTGGTCAATATCCGGCCGGGTCCGGGTACCCGGATCCGGCGCAAGACATCACTACTCATGCCCTACTTGACCTACAAACATTTTTTTCGATGTTAATTTCTCGCAAGTATAATTGTTGCCTTTTTATTGCTTTCTTTGGATTCGCTATGTTTTCAAAAAAGAGAGTGACATTATTGATCATGTCACGAGACCCATACAGCAAGCATTGGACGTGGTGAACAGGTCAACCTGGGTTAGTCTGAAGTTTGACTCAAATATGTTTTTTTGCATGCGTACCTTGTCCATTACTGATGAATACGCAATTGCTGCAGCACTTAGTGTTTCGTTGGTTTTGGTGTGAAATTGTTTCTGCAATGATAAATGTGTAATTTATTCACACTACTGTTGGTCAAATTTACGACATTTCCAGCAGACATATTACAGTGAGTGACCATATACCAGCTCGACCGAAGCCAGAAAATATATTGTGACAATAATATACATGTTTCGAGGAATGCAGGTGCTTCAGCTACAGATCCTCGTTAAATTTTAGATCATAAAAATGTTGCAGGCGTACTTTGACATTGGAGCGGCTTTTGTGAATTTGCTCACCCTATTACTTTCAACTTCAGCTTCAAATTTACTTCGACGCTCATTGATTCGCAGTAGAAGTTTTTCCTTTGTCTCGCTTCTTTCAGTTGTGTTCAAACCAACATCTGAGCTTTCAAACGTTTCCAATGATTCGGTATTTGCTTTCTTGTGAGCTTCGTTAAAATCTTCATCAGGCATGATCTGCTCTGCACATTTCTACACAAGAAGGAATCGTTTATATCGAATAGAATTCGCTCATCTTTATAATATGAAAAGTTTGTTTAACAACTTTTACTCTCTTACTGATTTCATTACTTCCACGTAAATGCTAAAGCAGAAATCCATCTCCTTTTTAAGAGAAATCTTTTTTTTTTCCTGAAACAAATATTTTTGTCAACAAAGTTGATTTAAAAATGTACTGCGCTTCTGGCATAAAATACACGCGCTGTATTTCTTTGACGTTTCGTCTGCTATGCGGCGAGGCTTCATCAGGTATAAGTATCGTCTCAAGGCAGACGAAACGTCGAAGAAATACTGCTTTTATGCCAGAAGAGCAATACATTTTTAAATTGCAATATGCAACAAGAATTTCATAAGAGTTAAATTTCATATGATTTAATACGCAGATCACCCACACCTTAACTTACAAACTTATCGTTGTTCCGGTTGAATTCGTCCTTTTGCTGATTCATGGTTTCTTCAAGTTCTTGTCGGTAGATTTCTTTAACTTCTGGCGGTAAGTTTTTTGATTTTTTCTCGAACATTCTGAAGGCTTCGGTGCTTGATTTCCTCTCAGCCTCAAGTTGGGAAATTTGGTCAACATATTTCCCACGCGTAATCTATACAAAATGAGAAAAGTGTCATTATTGAAATAGTACCGCTGTAATTTATTTTATTCGTGGTGTTAATGGCCTTGTTGTTTCATATTTCCGGTTTGGGCATTTATTCGTGTAGAAAAACATTATACAGTCGAAAAAAGTCAATATAATTTATCAAAACGTCAATACGACTATAAATCATCAGCCATCTGTTTTTGAAAACTATTTTTCCAACATTCCCAGGAACTGTGAGAGTGCCATTATGTATGAAAAGCAATTACACTTTGCAGGCAATCTGTAAAGGCAAGTTTGGCAATTCCAACAGCCCTTCTTCCTTCCATATCCAATCTTATCTAAATCATAAACGGAAAGAAAACATTGACTGAAGAAAAGTGTAAATATATTCTTCTATTGATGTTGATGGCCTAATTTTCACCTAAAAATACATTTTATACCAAATCGTAATAAGCTTCATTCTCAAGCTAAACGTTTTCTATTCCAGTGAGTTAGGAGGTTGCTAATTAAATTTAACTGTTAGGTTACTGATCATTGAGTAAATATCCAACTAATCTCCTTTTCTCACATTGGTTCATGCTCAAATCTGATTACCTTTTTGTCCGTATTTAGCCTTTTGATCTCTTTGTATTCAATTTCAATCATTGCGTTAAACTGCTCCTTGCATTTCTCATACAGATGTCCTTTAGAAACCAGATCAGCTTCGGCATTCTTTTTATTCTCCAGATGGAATTGTTCCAGTTTCCTTTCTTCCGTACAGTTTACCTGGAAGTTTCACAGCAGTATTTTAATGATAAATACTTATTCCATAGATAGACAAATATGTCACAAACTATTTTCATTTCATCAATGTATTGTTGTTTGACATTTTCCATCGTTTTTGCAACCTTCCTCTGAGCCATATTCTAAAGCAACATATTCTATTTTAAACAATACTGAAAACGGTATAAACAGGACTTGAAGTAAGTATTTACCTTTTGTGTTTCATTTGATTTCAAACAGTTGTCTTTAATTTGTTGGATCCATTTGAGTAGCTTATTTCTTTCCATGTTCTTGTAGTCATCGTTTTGTTCATTAAACGCCACATCAAACTCCTTCAAGGCTTTGTTTTCAGCCAGGTTGTGAACATCAGCAAACTCAACGTCAGTTAATATGCAAAGATTAGTTTTCTGTCAAAATGGTGTTTTTAATGAGCTTTATATCTATATGTCCTCGAAAGTTTAAGTTCCATTTGACAACTGTAACGTAATTTTACGTTACAAAGCAACTTTTGCATTCAAAAATATATGATCAATGGTCACACAATGACCATTATCGTCATTACCGACCGCAATCTTTTTCCATGGGGTTAAGGCATTCGTTACGTAGCGTCTTGTCCAGCATCGCATTTCAAAATGTATAGCAACGGTTGCTTTCTCATGTGAACTTTATCAGTTTCTACTCAACATCTGTGGTTTCATGTGATTTTGTTGGACAGCTACAAATGTCGCCTTAGAGACTTGTGAAAAGTTTTTCATTGTTTTCTGTAGGTTTCCGTCATTGTTTAACTGTTTTCTGACCGTCCTTCTTTTCACAACCCGTCGATCGCTTTGTTTCTCTCCGGTTTAAATAATGGAACTTTGTGTGTGGGTTTGGGGGCAGGGCGCGCAGCTCAGCTCGGTGCTGTGCTCAGTTCTTTGGTTTTGTGATACGGTTCTGTTCAGCTCTGTCTGAACGATTGGGCGTCATTAAATTCACTTAGTCACATTGGTATTATTGCGTGTGTTAATAGTGTATCCAAAATTGTTCGTGAAAAGATAAATATTTGTGTAGTGTTTGCATCAGGTTTTCAATTAAAGTCAGATTAGGAAACACAACAATTTGAACTCACGTGCGATCTTTCGTCAATTGCGTTAATCAAAGAAGATTTTCCCATCAATCATCAATAATATTGTTAAGACCTAAGCTTTAGGCTAACATTTGCCATTGAAGTCGCAAAATAAAGTAAGAAGTACATTATAATAAAAAGCACATTTTGACAAAACGTCGAAACAAATGTGTAATTATAACTTTTTATATTGCTGCCAGTTTTGTTGCTAATTATCAAACTACCGCCTATGATGCACACATGTACACCTCGCACATAAAGCGTGAAAATATTGTTATCTTTTCCCTTGAATATATTTTTCCCATGATAGCAAATTCATTTTACATTTTTAGCAAACAGCGTTACAGGTTGTTGCCATAGCATTGCTAAAAATTTATGATGTTTAATACGGTTTTTGGGTAAAACTAAACTACATTGCCTTACTTCTTCTATTGTTGTTTTGTACGCCTGGAATGCATTCTGCAAACTTCTTTCAAGTTGTTGTTTGCATCTCTCCTGAATCGTAAAAAGTGTAATTTGTCCAAACGAAAGTTATACCTTGCGCAGAACTTACCAGTTTGTGTTTGTTGCTTTCCTTGAACTTTTCAAATTCAAGAGCAAGCTGTTCTTTCAATTTATCTTTGTAAATTACTACACCTTCATGGGGAAGGTTAGTAGTTTGCACGTCAAATGATTCCCAAACTCCTTTTTTGCACTTCTGATCTTCACTACTTAGGGACTGTTCATCCACATATCCATCATCAATGTACTGAAAAATAGAAAGTAAAAATTGATACATTGTTAAATACACAGATCAACAGGCATATTTGTATATACAGTAATTGGCCTTTGGTAAATTGCTGTGATCAATTTGGAACAAATTGCAACAAACCGTATTGCAACAAACCAAACAAACCATGAATAGACTTTTGTCATCACCACCGCAAATTAAAGCTGTGGACATTTAATTTATATTTCGATTTTAAAATCCACATAAAACTCACCTGTTTCATGCTCTGTAGATATTTGTTCCTTGCTTCTTCCATTTTGCAACGAACTACTTCCTTTTTGTTTTCCTTAAATTTCCATGTTGATGAGAAAATATTTATATCAAAGTAAATATAAGTATCGATATTGTTATTAATTACACAATGTCTTGATGTTTTTTTTTTAATTAACAACTGACAGGAATCTATTCACTTACCTCCCTAGTTTTGTTCAACTGCTCAAATTCGACCAATTTGCGTTCTATGTTGTTAATGAGGTTTTCCCGATACTTTGTAACCAACCCTTTGTCACCCAGTTTTCGTTGTTTATCGAATTGGTTCAAAGCTTGCGCCTTGCAGTCATAGTGGATCGCATGTATTTGTTCCAAACTTTGGTATTCGTTGTTTAATTTCTTCAAGCAGTTAAACTTTGGTATTGTGATGATATTACTGCATGTATTATAGAATCTTACCAAATTCATTGTATCCCGGTAAGTATTTTTGCATTCCTCAAGCATTTTCAGAATAGCAACTTCGGCTGTTGCCTGTCATACAAAGGAAAAATTTGTATTTACATATTACCTATCATATAACTATATGTCTCCAATACTACGCTTTTAGCCCCAAATCACGAATAAAATATAAACATCACAATTGCTTTATTTCATTGTGTCAAAAAAAAATCTGACACTTCATAATTCCTTTCCCATTACCTCCATAATTGTTTGCACTTCCGGCATTGTTCCGCTACTAAATACTTCAAAGCAGGAAAGTGTGTAGTTGATGAGATCAATTCCAGTCACGGGTTTTTTGTTGATTCGTTTCGCCACAATTTTATCCGGTGAAAAAAGTTCCCGCACCATGATGTCGACGGTTTGTAAGAAAATATCTCTCACGTCTGTTGGAAAGCAATAATGTTCAAGCAATTGAGATAAATGTGAATTTGGTCGAACCTACCAGATATTTTCAAATCGTTTCCTTTATCTTCACCTCTTTCGGATACTTCATATCCGGGATAAGGCATCAAAGAACATGTAATTTTTTCGAAAGAATTCTGTATGTCGTTTCGAACGGATTTTGTGTCCTCATGTTCTGACTGAGGTTGAAGCACTTGTTTCAATATTTCATTTCCTCCTTCAAAATCGTAGGAATACTGTGGGTCCTGCCAGTCCCGAATTAGAAACATCAGTTCCTGAAAGCATTAAATCGCCCATACTGTTAGTATGGTTTATTGTCATCTACTTCATATAGAATCATAGGTGGTCATTCACTTTAGGCCTGCAAATTTCACACACAGCGCCAAAATCCGCAAGTCTTCACAAACATACCCACTTTGTTACTTAAAGTGCAAGAGCGCCTTTAACGGTGCTTTAGACTAACTGACCTGGAATGTTTTTTCTTCGTCGTTTTGGTTTTGGTTGGCCAGTTTGGCATAATCCGTGAAGAGCTGGTCATATGTACAAAAACATTCTAAAATACAGGTTTTAAACTAAATCAAAGAACTTTACTCACCTGCAGATACTGCAAATTGTCTTCCTGTATGTGATTTTGAACATTGTATATTTGTACAGAACTGAGAAGAGTGCTGAGACCAAATATAACAGAGCAATTCTTGACATTGTTTTGGTGATCGAACGCACCCTCAGTATCCAATAAAAACAGAACTACCTAAACATGATAGAGGTAATTCTTTCTTTTGATAAACGAATATTGTCTTATTAAAGTTGATTACGTCAATCACCAACAAAATCAACGAAACGTACAAACTGTGAGTATTAGAATAAAAACACCGATTTTTGACGTAATAATACCTCACCCATCCTCGACTGTCTTATTATTTTCTATCATCGCTCTCTATCTCTCTATCTAATAGCAATCTCACCTTTCCCTTTGGTGTTTGAATAAAAAATGGTTCATCCCAAATCCAAATTCCTTCCGTGTGTCTTTTAGCTCCTCCTCTCCAAATGAATCCTTTGTTCAACTTGTCTTCTTTCGATTTCAACCAATCCTCAGTCTGAACATGTCGGAATGCCAGCTTTTAGTCTCTTGCAGAAAATCATAAGAAAAAGATAAATAAATCTCTTACCGCGTTTTTGTTCATCGCAGATAAATATCGCAAAAAAAAATTCAACATAAACGATTTTCCTTTACGAAAAGCCCCAGCCACAGAGTAGATAGCAACGGGGGTTTTAGCGACACTGGGTTGTCCGAATATCCTTTCAATTTCTTGTTCGTTGATGCAATAACCCCCATTTGTTTTGAGGTCAGGTAGCACGATTTGCACTGCTTGATATTCACGCTCCCCTCCTACAAATTACACATGTGCTGGTTGGTATTTTTCATATTTCTTTTCCGTTTTCATACCATCCTTAAGGATATCCAGGATTTGATTGATGTCTGCGGACTTCCCTTTTGCATCTGAGTAAACACAAACTTGTATAGAAAGAGGGAACATGTTTTTATTTGTGTTATTCATATTTCAACTTCATATTTTGTTTCATTAGAGCCTAAAGCATTTTCATTGCGTATATTGGGTTTGGATATTGTCTTCTGAACATTACCAGCTTTTTTAGCAGCACTCAATACTTGAGTTTTTGAATATCCCATTTCTTTAAGGTTCGCCAAAATGTTTTCGTCCATTTTCGCCATCGCTCTACCGGATGATTTCACACCTTTAAAATTTTTCTGCGTTAAAAATAATTTTTGGTATTGTCATTTTTACCCACCTGGCGTGAACTTGGTTAAATTTGTTGCCTTTTTTATTATACCACCCAACATGCTGCTTGATTTCCTTGGTTTTGGGGGAACTGGTGGTTTTGGGGGGTGAGGAAATATTGGTAAGCCTCCTTGTGTGTTTCCATCACGCACATTACGTCCATGATTTGACTTAGAGTTGTGTGTTCGTTCTTGTTTTGTCCCAATTGATTTGCTACCACTCTTAAAAACACAACATAAATACATCTTATCCTTGATTCATCATTGTAATTTGCAAAAATTTTGATACAAAAATTGAATTTGCTCTATTTAACATTAGATTCCATTATCTTGTAATAGCAGTTATTGTTAAAAGGGATTTTAAAAGCTTTTTCTAATGGAATAGAATGACTTTTCCAAGTGTATGAGTTTTAATTAGGTAATTTTTTCTGCTATCAATATAACGTATAACAGTAAATTCCGAGATTCATGAACTTGTCCTCTATATTGCTTTCTATAAAGTGCTGATTAATTTAAAGCAAATAAAGACATGAGGTTTCATTTTATTTTGGTATTATTCAGGTGTTACAAATACTATGTTTACTTGCCTTTTGTGCTACACTTTTGGATGTTTGTTTCGTGGGACTTGTAGTTTCTAAGTTGGTGTTTCGCTGAGTATTTTCACTGGGGAGAATTTCAAGGAATGTGAATTTTACTGGTGCTGTTCTCGTCACGTTATATCTTTCCAGTCGGTTGTGTATCTCTACCTTCAGCTTACCACTTCTGCACATATTTTCAACGACAGTAATTACTGCTGGACTTTCATGTGCAACGGTCAAAATCATTTTATTCTGATTGAAATTTTCCACAGAAGCTCCTGTAACTTCTTCCACCGTATGGCGAATTAATTGAAACACTCGCTCGTTGTCTCCATGCTCTACTGGATATCTTGGTGACCAACCATGTAGTTTAATTATACTCTCATTTCGTTTTGACTCTTTGTTGTATTGGAGTAGTTGCAAGTTTGAAGTTTGTGATGAGTTTGGAATTTGGCCAAACTTTTTTGAATTATCCAAAGTGTGTAATATAACTTTTGGCACATTTTTAGCCATGCCTTTCTATGCTTCTGCCTAAAAATGTGTTTCATTTTGTAAGCGATATTTTTTTTATTTTTAACTGGCACATTCACAAGAAAATAAATGCGCATGAATGATTTGCATACTTGTAGACGAATTTATGCTTTCAGCGAATTTAGTGTAGCAAGACTTTAACTATGTTTGAACAATCACATAGATATGTTAAAACTTTAACAAACAGATTACAAGTAAATTAAAACAAAATTTTTCACTAGCCCTGCTCGCTTTGCTACGAATTTAGTCGCGGGCAAGATTTTGACACAAAACTGCTGTGCTTTCACATGAAATCAAGCCTATTTTGTCAAAATTCGCAGTTTGTTCAGCTATTTAGTCGAAAGCAAAAGGAACTGGCAACTGCCAAGCTTCTATAGATGTCACGCTGCAGACAACATAATACAAACCTCCACTTCGAACGAAACAGGTAATGACCTAATAAGTCAACCCTCCTGATTGAAGCCTTTTAAGAACACTTGGAGGCTACCAATAAAATACTAATTACATTGATGAATTGTATTTTCATTCAGTTTATAAGAGGCAAAAGATGTAAGTTCAAGGATACCTTCTCAATCCAAAACATTCTGTCGTTTATCTGCGGCTTTTTTTCGCACAACCGACTGCTCCACGATTATGTGTTGTGTGGCCAAGCATGTGAATAACACACAAACGGAGTGTGTACATACAAGGCTAGAGTATGGTGTTACCATGCTTGGTATAGTTACTTAGAAAAATGACAGGGCGTAAGTGTAGCGTTGCGGCGGTTACCCGACCTGCGGTTATATGGTTACTACTCATGGAAACCCCAAACATGGAATGCCTTACACGATCAGCAATGACGTTGTTAGCTTTCCCTAAATATCTCCGGTGTAACGTTGTCATACATAAAGTTAAATTGTCATACAATAGTTCAAATATTTTAATCCTTAGTAATAAAAAAATAGTAATAAGTTGCCTCGACCTGTAGCCTGTGTATGGGTCTTAACATTTTATGATTGAATAACCTGCATGAAGTGTAACTAGCCAGGCAAAGGCTATTCTATTGTTACTTTTAGTGTCTGCTGCTTACAGAGGCAATCTGCTGAGGGGAGCCGTAACTCTACAAAATCCGTTTTTTTGACAAATTGTTATATTATTATATACGGGACAATATTGAAAGGGAAGAAGGAAATTTGTTCCCATAGGTAAAACAAGGAACGTGCATGTGCACACCAGGCTACAAGAACATAGTTGTATGTAAGAGAGGATATGAGCAAGAGCATTAGCACACCCATAGATGTGCAACGAAGGATGGAGGGCTTTGTCACGTTATTTGATAAAAGGGAAAAGATTTCTTTGGAATTTAAGGTTTTCTTTTTCACAATTTTGCCATAGGGGCGCTTAAAGCAATTTTCCTGCAACTAATTTTGACCTGAATGCGTAGACAAGAGGCGGGCCTAACATATAATGACAAATTAAGGTATACTTCTGTGATTCAATTTTCAGCTACATCCCCTTAAACATTTTGATGCTTTTTCAACTAAATTTTTAACAATACCCAGCATCAAATAACTTGCCAACAGAAAAGCTAAACACTGCACTAAAACTGCACCAAATACGCTAAATATCGCCCAGGCAACAGCACATGCATCACTGCTCATTCAACCCACTGTTTGCCTTGTTACTTAACGACTTTCTTAAAAGGAGACGGGCAAACACTGATATGCGGTCTATTACAGTATACAAGACACAGCAGTGCCACCCACAGTGACATCGGGTGTGGGTTCAAAGGCTCAACCTGCATACAGTGTTAACTTAAACACCGAAGACAACTAAATGTTCAACGTCTTTCGTTTCAATAAATTTTAAAACGTTTTTTGGATGGTTGTGTCAATGCTAATACATGCAGTGTAAGTGATGAAAGACATAGGATCACAGTGGGTTGAGTTTGGATAATAAACCTAGGAAGGCATTAAAATTACATCTCCTCAACTTTGTGCTTCCACAGCGCCAAACTTACTTTCACGACAATATAAAAAAATATTTGCAATATCGCCACACCTGAGGGTCGGTTTCAAATGAACAATTTGAGTTTTTTTAGTGCCCTGGCTAAAAGTAAGTGAAGTTATTGTTTTTTAATTCATACTTTACGTTGCAATTATGATCATACGTAACAATGATCATGGTATTTTGAGCATAATAATGCTTGACAAAAAGCTTTAAACCGATCAATTCTCTTCTCGCAGTATCACATTTCCGACTTACTGCCATCATTTATAAACCGCAACTCACTGTGGGCCATTACGCTTTGATTTCATATTCGCCGCAGTGTGGTAATATTTACGTCGGATACAGCTTTGTTCGAATACGCATTTATAAAATCATCGCAACTGCCTGCCAATGTTACAAATTCATTATTGCGTAACAACCACTCGCACGTACAGGAAATGACAAGTATGGTGAATCGACGCCCCATGGAATAAACACATAGGTTATAAATTTAGCAACATCGAAACGCTTGAGCTTACAACACATATATGGCTAATATGGTTTATTCACCGCCGCCAAACCCCGTTGGCGTTTTTATTGTCTGAATAAATTTGGCGCGGACGCGAATTGGTTTTAATGGAAAAAAACTGTTCTCTTGCGAAGCGAATAAAAAGCAAAATCCTTGCACCAACCTGATCATTGTATTCCAGATCTGTTGCTACATACAACCAAATATATTTCTTTGTCGAAACCGATCTTGTTTAGTTTTGTAAAATTGGACATAAAGCGCTAAATATGTGCAAACCAAAACGATAACTTTGCGTTGTTTTGTCTTCTTGATGCCTGGCTAGCAATGCATATCATCAATATCACAAATCAAACCTACCCTAAAGGATCATCTTTTGTCTGCCACTGAGCGTTATAACCGTTACCGTCAAGATGTCAACATTCTTTTCAATCCGCAATCAATCAACATTGTGCCAAACATAGCTTTATAATAAGCTTAGCGCCAAGCCTTATAAATTGACACCGTAACGGAAACGTCGCATTAAGACCATGAAATATCTGATTGAGCTCTAACGTCAAACGGTTTTCACTAATTAGTATGATGCCAAGCATAGAATGACGAATTTATTGAACAAGACATTTCAACATAAGAATACCAAATATTTCCACTTGCTTCTTTTCTAAATCACGCTTTAAAATCGCGTTTCATCAGTTTTACCCCAACTTCTTCGCATTTTCGTATAGGTGTAGATTATCTGATGGTAAAGAACATCATTAATTAGTAGAAATTTAAATTACCCAGGTCTGCCAGCAAATTAAAGTCAAAACACGCAGAAATATTACTTTTTTTGCCCCTTTGATGCATTGTTATGTCACAATAAAGCCATATTGTTCGTTGCGTTGTGAGTAATTTACTGTATATCGTCTTTGCCCAAGTCTGACAATGCAATATAACCTATATGCATCAAAGGGGCAAAAAAGTAATATTTCTGCGTGTTTTGACTTAATTTGCTGGCAGACCTGGGTAATTTAAATTTCTACTAATTAATGATGTTCTTCACAATTGATGTGCCTGGCACTCTATTTCTATTGGTTGCCACGTAAAGTCCTTATATGGACAATGTCACCATACCACATGGATGCGCGTGTAGTGTTGCTTCTTTATAATTGTCCTTTATTGATGAGGTTTACCTTTTATTGCAACTGCCTCTGCTGAGACCTGGCGATAACCTTCTGGAGTATTTCAATACCTCTCGTACTGCAAAAGTATAGAAGCAAAGGTCCAGGTTAACCTTTTAAACGGGAACAAAATTTAATGAGTTTATTTGGCTTTCCACGGCCATGCCAAATAAAATTTAATCCCATCGTCGCTCGTCAATTCTAACTCCGAAATTACTGATAAACCTCCAGTAATCCATCGGATGACCGTCAAAATAATTTACTTCGTAGTCTATTTATATGTTCTACAAGTAACGCAGTTTCACTATCATGAGGCTGAGCAGAGGGACCTAGACGTTGTAATTCGTGACGTCGGAGCAAGGTACGTCACAAACACTAGGGAACTGCTTTGTACAATTCGCCTTAAAACCAAGTTCAGCAAGATATCTCTCTTACGATGAGCTTCGAACTGTCGTAACAGGAAGTGATACAAACAATATATGGTGTTGACCGGCTGCATTCAACTTTCCTTGACCGTCACATATTTTGTGTTTTTTTAGATCTTATCGCTAACATTTTTTTCTTATCGAATGCCTACAACTTTAGCATCTACCACTTTGTGGTGTTCGGCAGTCTGCCATAAGACAGAGTCAGCTATAACCTACATTGCAGCGCTACATCTACCGTTAGTGAATGAACGTGCAGGAGCGACTTCAGAGAAATTACCGTTTTTCGGCATGAATAACTTTTCAATCCCAGCTTGTTCTTTTAGATGGCAGCCATGTTCTCGGAAAAGTCTGGAGAAGGCATGCACGCCTTAACAGCGCCAATAAAGCGCATCCTTGAGCACTCGGAATTTATTTTAACCTTTTATTGAGACCGCATATCAGTAATTCTATTAAAAAAGGTTTTCTTCACGGGAAATGTCCTCTATCATAAAGCATGATGACACGTAACAAAGCAACCGGCAATAAATGAAGGTTAAATTAAGGGCTGTGTGAGTAGCAGCGCATGTGCTGTTACCAGCGTGTTTCAGGCACATTTTTTAGGAATTTTAGTCTGGTAGCTATTTGGTAGTGGGTGCTGTTAAAAATGTGCCAAAATTTTGAGGTGGATTATGTCGAAAATTGAATCAATGAAAGTACACTTCGTTTGTGATTTTGTGTTAGTAACATCCCTTATCTACAAAATCAGGTCAAAACTATTTGCCAGACGAATTCTTTAGCCAGTCCCCTAGAGGGAATTTTGTACAATATTTTGGGCTAAAAATCATAAATAGTTGTTTTGGGAAAAAAATTAGTCACAGAAAGTACACTACATTTGGAATTAAGTGAAGTCACCAACAATCGTCCACAAAATGCACTCAGAATTAATTTGTTTTTACGAGTGATGTGTTTAGTATTCATCCGCGCATGTTCCTGTCTTAAGGACGACATGTTTTTTGAGGTGAAATTATAATGTTGATGAACTTTTTCCGTGTTTATAAATAACTAACTAAACTTTGTCTGGTTTCTATTTCAATGAAGCTTAAGGCGTTGATGTATTTGTATTTTAAACGTTTGTGGAACCACTAACTGCGGAATAGTACAGCCATGGGTCACCCCGCAGTTGGTACGTTTGGTTTCAGTTATTGTTGTAAACTTATAATCCCCCAAATTTACACCCCAAATTACGTCACAATGAAGGTTGAGTTATGACGCACTAGACCCTCATTTGCGAGTCATAGGTATTTAAAATGTACCTGATTAATTGGTAATTGTGATAAAAGACGTGCTATGCCCCACATCGTTTACAATATAGTTGTATTGTAACGTTACAACTTGCTTCATATAAGTGTTATGGTTTTTACAGAAAAACCACTACGCTTTGCAATACGAACATACGTTGAGAGCAAGTAGTGGGTCGTCTTTGGTAGCTTTTGGGTAGGCGCGTTTCAAAAGTGTAGTGAGACGAACTGCACAGGACCAGGCTGCGCACAAACGGTCGTTCGTCACACTAAGATAAAACACTATCGGCAAAAATACAATTCTGTTCACACGGTTCGCGCTATTAACGTCCCTGCCGCAAGTCCACACTTTACATGTGGTAATGGTTCACCTGGCAACCCTTCTACAAAACCTTCCACTGTTTTCTTGTGGTGTTCAATTTTGACGACCTTTCCGAATACTGAATGACCTTCAGTTGCATGTAACGGCCTGCCTATATAGCAACCCATTTTGAACAAAGATAATGTTCATGCTCATTGAATTTAGGAAACATTAAACCTTCTTTTGCTCGCTTGTATGATGTCAAACAAGCTTATGCGCTTTTGTATTTTTCGCAACATAAACAACAACGCAGATGAACAAAAGAAATAAAACACTATGGGAACCGACAACAACATGTTTTAGTTCCGCCTGAGCCGCTCAAACGCGCAACAATGACTGCGTTCAACAAATCCTTGCGGTGAGAATAAATTTTGTTGGCATGGTCCCTTTAACATCCCTGTTTTGTAACAATGAAATACTAAAATCAACATGTATATACCGAAATGGCCAAGCAAAATAGCAGTAAAAATAAAAATAGTCTGACTTGGGTAGAATAAGTACTTTTTGATGGCCCCATATCAGTATTATCGATATTTTGATTCATCCATTAAATATTATTAGGGGATTCCCCCGATTGACATGTTGTTTATGTAACTTACTTATGGAACATCCAAATCGTTTTTAAAAGAGTGGATGTAACCAACGACATTCCATGACATCATTAAGTTAAATTTACATTGTTTCAAAATAACGTTTTGTAATGGTATATTTGATATATATGTTTGCTACCGAAACACACAATTGTACGGTCGTAAAAGTAGTCTACATCACACACGTTATGAATCACTCATGTAGAAAATGTGTGGAAATATCAAAAATACCCTTTTTGTGATAAGTTGTGACTAAAATAATGTGTATTTTCAAATAAAATAAAGAAACTATTTCGCTCCAAATTTAAAAAACAATTTTTCAGGATTGTTTGGCGTCAGAAAAGTCAATGAACTACGAGAACCGATGTGAAGATTTCAGTCAAATGTGCCAAGTCTGGATGGACAAAATACTTTTCATTTTGTACATCAATTTATTTTTGAAAATAAATATTTCATTATTTTTTTTTGACCACACCGGGATTTGAACCCAGGCTGTCCTGGGCACGAATCCGATCAGGTTTTTTGGTTGATATACGGGTCGGCCGCTTGGTCAAAACCGCCACTTACCCTCCTTTGACATTAAATATCCAACCCCAAGCCCAACAACACCCCCAACAGTGGAGCCTACCGGTCCTCCTACCGCTGCAGTAGCACCAAGGTGTGCTCTCGCTATTGCGCCTCCGACTCCAGCGACTGCAGTAAGTGGATCAATTCCCGTTCCGTCACCGCTTTCTGCCTTCCTTAGACATTTTGTTTCGGCATTGTTGTTGTTGCTTGATACAATTTTGAAATGTACATTCAGTTCATCTTTGCATTTGATTTCGTATACTTTCAAGATCCAAGGGGCGCTGCTCAGTTGTTCCGATACTCGCTTTAGCGCCCAGTCTACGAGTTGATTGTGCTGTGTTAGCAGTGTTTCTGGGTTGACGTGAACTCCATCTGTAAGCTGCAACGAAAACGAGGTTTTAGATTTTTGCATTTAAATTTCGCTTGTCAAGATACTTAGTTTTTAGCAAACATTGCTACTTTAATGTTTTAGATTAATTTACCTTCTTCATATTTTCTGTGTATTCTGATGCAATCTCCGTCAAGCACGCGTCACCAATTTGGTGAAGCTCTTTCTGTTGAAATATAATACGAATAAAAACTGAAGCTGAAAGATATGAATTATTCCCGAATGGCTTCGCGAAGGGAATCTGAATATTTGTAGCAATGTTGTTAGAAGTTTCTAAAATATTGGTGTGCTAAGCTTTAATTTTAAACAACAAATGCGCTGTGAATAAAATACCTGTTTGGCGTCATTAGTTTCACAAAGATTTTTGTAGTAGCCATCGATTTGGTCATTCAGTTTCGAACAAATGGAGTCAAGTTTTTCTTTTAGGTAAGCTGGTCCTTCACTTGTGCAGGATTTTAGAGCTTTTGTCTTCTCCGTAGCATGGAGAGTTTTCAAACTTTCATCATCTAAGACCTTCTCTGTTTCCTTTTTTTCATATTTAATTATAATTATATTTTTTTCATTGAACTTAAAATGTCTTTGTTTATTAAACTATTTGAAACTTGTTGCTAATTTTCTGTTTTCTCTTATTTTCGCTTTTCGAAAAGCCACCGTATCAAGCGATGTTGGCCTTTGTAAATGATGAGGACGAAATTGCTATGAAGGAAGCATTCACGAATAAATAAAATTTTAATATTCAGACAATGTCGAAACTTAATCTTGAGACAAGAATCGCCTTCAAAAAATTTAAAGAAGTTTTATTGCATACTTACTGAGGACATTTTTTTGCAGTATTTGTCGAATGCAATGTCCCTTTTTTCTTTAAGTTCCGTAATTATTTTTGTCTGTCACAAATGTACGTAAATACTCTATGGTAATCAATAATTGTTTTTAATCTGCAGTATGATAACCTGAAGACGAGAATTGTTTCTTTTGAGGTCAACAAACTTTGCATCAATCATTTCGTTGAACTGCGACAAATCTATTTGTCCAACACTTTCACTTTCATACCGCAAAATGCCAACCCATGCTTTTTCCTTGCACTTTCTGTGTGCTCTGAGAATACTTCCTTTGTCAATAGGTGCACTCCCACATACCTGCAATGTTTAAAGTGAACAGGAAATTTACGGTAAATCATCGCATATCTTACAGAGTGCATTTTTTCGTTGTAAAGTTTTCTTGCATGTTCCAATCGTTGCGAACAATCCTAAAAGTATGAAAACACCAAAAATTGTAACAGCGGACCCATTAAAAATAAAACCATACTTTTTTTGCTTGATAAAAATAAAACCATACGTTTTCTTGGATCGCGTTGATTCCGATAAGCAGAATTTCCCTTTCTTTATTTTTCCTTCCATTCTTCGCAGTGAATAATGTTTCAAACTTTTTTAACGCCTCTGCTTTGGATTTTCGATGAAGCATGGCAAATTCATCGTCGGTTAAAGCTCGTTTCTCGCAAGCCTAAATACGTAGCACTGTCATTTATTTTAAGTATGTTGTACAAAACGCAATAGTTTTGATGTCAAAATTAAACACAAATTCTCATATAACTCTTTCTTAAACCAACGATGGCCAACTACGCATTGCTGGATTGAATAAACATATAACACGCGTCTACGCCATGAACTCACTTCGCATAACTTATCTCTGTAAATTTCTGTTGTGCTTAGCATGATCTTTTCAATTTGGGTTTGTAATTCCATCTGTGTAGTAAAAACGGCTTTGTCAATTAATAATAATTTACCAGTTTAAAGTACACAAACGCTGGAGTAGCAAAAGAGGCATTAATAATGGTATAGTGAGTTGCAGGCGTGACTTACAACAATCTTGTCAGCTAAAAAGCCGGTATAAGACTCCCACAAAACACCCAATCTGTTTACACCCACTTTGTAACCAAATAGTTAATGTTGGCTCTGTAATCACCATAAAGAGGAAGTTTTGCCGACTATTCAGCTGAAAAGATCGTTGTAAGTCACACAATAAAAAATATACAAACGCTCACTTGTTTCTTTATATTGTTGTCCCAAAATTGTTTTAATTCCAAATCCAGAGACCCTACTAATGCAGACTGGTGTTGTGATATTAGCGTCAGGAGCAGTTTCATTTTCTGGTATGCTTCCAAAGCTTTTCTGCGAATTCGTGACTCAAACTCCAGCAAATCTTCTCTCTCGACGCAATCTCCTCCGCTGAACTTTTCACAAACAAGTGATAAAGGTGGAGAAAATATTGTCATTGCTTCAAAACATTGCAATCGTGTCGCGTAATGGATCCAGCTTGTATATTTTCGTTTTAAATAATGAGAGACAAATTTTCAAGTTCAACTTCGTACACATCAATAATACACATTTTTCACGTGTTCGGCGTATTTCATACAGATACAATTTTATAAAACGCGTTTACCTTTTGGAGAGAGCGCGCATACTCACACTTAATGCATTCCATATGTTGTGACAACAAACGTTTGTTGTTTTCCTAAAGAACATATTAATATTCGGAAAGGAAACGTAAATTTCAAATATCGGTATTTTGGAGTAAATTGATTTATATTTGTTGCGTTAAATTTGATTCAAATAAGTTCAAAGCTTAAAGTAAAAGCAACTTTCGCATGTTCTGTATTATCATAAATTACTGTACAGCAGTTGTCAATTTTCAACTCAATTACTGCAGTAATTTAATCCATAATCTTAGACTTACCAACATTTTTTCGAATTCGGTTTCGTAAGCACCAAAGCTTTGTTCGATTTGTTCAATCAAATAAGTCTTGTACTCCGCAACCAACTTCTCGTCCCCTAATTTAGGTTGTTCATTGAATGTAGACATCATCTTGCTCATGCATGTTTTATGAAATTGACGCAAACTCGCACCACTTGTGTGCAATTCGTCGCAACTCTACAAGGAAGATAATGTGATCAACACTGAAATAATACTCTTTGATGAAGTTCTAGAATTACCGCGCTAGTGGGCAACAAAGATTTGGTATCTGACTTTTTCGGCATATTATATAAAAATAACTTCTAATAATTATTGTCATATTTCCAGTACTTTGGAGTGGGATAACCTACACTTAAATTACAGGTAAGGGCACAGCAGCAATTGAGATTGTTTTTACCTTGTCCATTAGTTCTTCGTATTGGGATTTGCAATCATTACATAACGACAAAAGAGAAGCTTTTGAGGTTGCCTGTATTTATACGAATAATGCAATCTTTTTAACGATATCTTTCATACTTGTTTGTTTATGAGATTTACCTCAAAAACTGTGTCAACATTCGGCATTTTTCCGCTACTGAACTGCTGGTAATAAATCAGAGTAAAGTTTATAAAATCAACTCCTTTTACCACTCGGTCGTTGATTTTTTGACAACAATTCGTTGAGGTGAAAACAGTTCTCTCACCAAGTCATCAACAACGCGAAGAAACTCTACCCTTACCTCTGCAGTATCAGATTTTTAATAAAAGTCAGAAGTAACATTGCGTACTGTGTATTGAAGGTACACGTTTTAGGCTTAAGTCTTTTCCATCACTTTCTCTTCTCTCAGTGACTTCACATCCAATCGACGATTAACCGAAAGGTACCACAAAGTGGAAATCTGTGTGCCTGCTAGTCTACCAGCTAGCACAGTGCCACATCAACAGCTGCACTGATGAGACCTTACAGGTCGGAACAGTGCGTGTATACACCCTGTCTGCAGCTCTCATTGATTATTATGGCTCTTTTGCGCATATAATATGATTTGGGTGAAAGCCGAGCCGATAGCGCTATTGGGTCCCAAACAGTTGTTTTGGCCATAGTGCGCTCCACGGGGTTCGTCTGTGTTGATTGGTATACCTAGTTTGGTACCCAACATATCGACGATTAACCGAAAGGTACCACAAAGTGGAAATCTGTGTGCCTGCTAGTCTACCAGCTATAGCACAGTGCCACATCAACAGCTGCACTGATGAGACCCTACAGGTCGAAACAGTGCGTGTATACACCCTGTCTGCAGCTCTAATTAAACTTTATCTTGTTTATGTTAAAATGAAGCTTAAGGCGTTGATAGATTTGTGTTTGAAACGCTTGTGGAACCACTAGCCTTGGTACGTTTGGTTTCAATTGTTTTCGTAAACTTGTGCGAAATAATTTGCGGGTCTAGGGCGGAATCTTACGTACCTATGTTTTAGACAACTGGGAAACCCCAAATTACGTTACAATGAAGGTTGGGTAAAGTTATGACGCACTAGACCCTATTATTTGCGAGTCATAGATATTTAAAATGTACCTGAATAATTGGTAATTGTGATATAAGACGTAATATGTCCCACATCGTTTACAATAATTGTATTGTAACGTTACAACTTGCTTTATGTATGTGTTTTTTACTGAAAAACCACTACGCTTTGCAATACGAACATTCGTTGTAAGCATTTATTGGGTCGTCTTTGTTAGATATTGGGTAGGCGCGTTTGAAAAGTGTGGTGAGACGAACTGCACAGGACCAGGCTGCGCACAAGCGATCGTTCGTTACACTTAAGATAAAACATTATCACAAAAAGTACGATTTCTGCATACATGGTTCTTGTTAAAAATGCTGCAGTTGATTTATTAACATATGTATTACATACCTGGATTAAATATTCGAGAAAACATGCTGTAACCTGTATATCAATGTACAAAAGTTACATTGTTGTAAAATGTAAAAGTCACGCTAACATGAATCTAATTTAAAGAAACTTAAAGAAATTTCTTGTCTGAACTTCAGTTCTACACAACCGGAGGAAAATTTTCTGCTAAAATGTAAAATTTTGCGTCAAAATCCAATCGGTAGCTCGTTATTAACGTCCTTGCCGCAAGCCAACACTTCACATGTGGTAATGGTTCACCTGGCAACCCTTCTACAAAACCTTCCACTGTTTTCTTGTGGTGTCAAATTTTGACGACCTTTCCGAATACTGAATGACCTTCAGTTGGTTGTAACGGCGTGCCTAGCAACCCTTTTTGAACAAAGATAATGTCTATGCTCATGGAATGTAGGAAACATTAAACCTTGTTTTGCTCGCTTGTATGATGTCAAACAAGCTTATGCGCTTTTGTATTTTTCGCAACATGATCAACAACGCAGATGAACAAAAGAAATAAAACACTATGGGAACCGACAACACCATGTTTTTATTTATGACTGCTGAGCCGCTCAAACGCGCAACAATGACTGTGTTCAACATATCCTTGTGGTGAGAATTAATTTTGTTGGCATGGTCCCTTTGACATGCTTGTTTTGTAATAGTGAACTACTAAAAACAACATGTATATACGAAATGGCCAAGCAAAATAGCAATACAAAATTGAAAATAGTCTGACGTTGGTAAATTAGAGAAAATCAGGCTTTCAAGGTTATCGGTATTAACACATATACTAAGTGATTTGATTTTCGCCAAAACAATTCCTATGGCTTGTGACCGATAGAGGTTGGCTACTACTATTCAAGAAAAGGAATTGATTGCAGCTGTCTAAGACTGAGCTGCGGGCTGGGCCTCTCTTTCGAACATTTACAGGCTAAATGCCACTATGTTATACCGACAGCAAACGCATATTGTTTCCGACATTCCAAAGAAGAGATGTTTTGCATTCGTTTGATTTGATGCATAAGCTATGTCGGTGTATATTTCGTACGACTTAGGCCTATATATCAATCGTAAAAATATACAATTAAACTAACCAAAGATAATTGGTGTTGTTTCCTTAATTGTGCGAGAGTTGGTCGAAATACTATAGACGTAGGACTTGTGATGATCACACACAATGCAGATGACATTAAACTACATGGCATATCATGGACAGGGAATTTGCAGATTTACCAACTCTGTAATACATTGAGATATACAGGATAGCATAGGATATTGTACTTCTAGCACAGGGTCATTGAGAGGTAGATTATGTGTACCGTTGCGAGGAGTTTTTCTCTTTTTTTGTTTTCTTTTCTAGTGTTTTTACAAAATTTTAGATCAAATCTAGCTTTTAGGAAAGCTCCTTTAGTTTTTAAGTAGTACAATGGTGTTCTTGAGCCTCCATTTGGTATCCAATACCCTATGAGGTATGGGGTCTGGCGGGCCGCACCGGCTGCATCCCTTACTGTGGGGCCTAATCTGCTCTCGGGGATCAAAATACGAGACTGGATCTGTAATAACGTCAAATAATCCAGGTTGCTTCTCACAAAGTTCGTATTAAAGATCTTTTTTATTGCAATAGATTATTTTGTTGGTGGCCCTGCTTGCCCTAAGAGATACATTACATCGCAGTAAAATTTTTGGATAATTTCAGTCAGTCTTTATTGCCTTCAACCAAATATCGTTAAAATATTTAAATGTATGTAAGAAAGGCATTTCACACATAGTTGTCACTCAGCAAATTTACAGATTGAGTTGATATTTCAAATTAATTCTTGATTTTCTTAATGTTAATAATCGAAAGAAAGAAATTATCTGAGTGTATAAAAAATACTAAATGAGGAAATGTCTGTGTGATATTTGCTGAAATTTAGCAAGAATCATTTCTTGCCTTTGTCTCATCCGACAGACAGGGGACAGTCCCTAATTTACATTGTAGTTTTGCTGTGTCATCGACGCCAAGAACGACTTGTTGAGTAAAGAATCTATCGGCTTTGATGCATCGATTTCTATTTAGTAAAATTGTGTTTTGTGTTTCAACGTAATATTGAGAAGGAATTATTTGTTAATGTATTTTTTGTTTGTGCCTTATATTTTCGTTTTACATTTGTATGTGCGATTGTGCGTAATTGCGTATGTCATTAGCGTTAGAAACAAGCTTTCTTTTATATATAATTGAATTTTGTTGCAATAAGAAACAGTTAACTGACAAAGGGTATGTTGTTCAGTCCGTTGGTGCTTCTAAAATTTCATTGTAGGCATTGAGTCTAGGCATTGACAGCCTATGATGCCCTGACTCAATTCTTAAAATGCCCTGACTCAATGCTTACAATGCCTACAATGCCTAGACTCAATGCATATAATGCCTACAATGGGTTTTATGAGGAATCGGTTTTAAACCCTGGTCAAATAGGTTTTTACTGGGACAAAATTTTTGATTTCATCGTGTTTGATGTCTTTTCACCAACTTTTACAAATTAACACAAGTTTGTTTATATCTAGTAAATAATTTCCAATTCAACCCTCCTCACAAACCTCACAATTTTACCACATTTTCTGTTTCTTACTCTAACTAGTCTTCTTTATCTATCATGACATTTATGCATATACTATTATTCATAACATCAATTTCTGTTATTGATCCATATTTGCTTGAAAATTAGTAGCATTTAGTTTCTTGAATTAAATGTTACCAATTTGATTTAGTGATAAATTATCAAATAAAATTATTGTGTGAAATAATTGCTAGGCTACACATATTGTCACGTAAGGATATATCATTAATATATACATTCGAAATACTTACACTGTTGAAATAAAAATGTTAAAAGTATGAGCATTACTAGTTTACCAAGTAGTTCCTTGTTTGGTTTGACTGATGATTAAAGTAAATAAATACTTTGCAATGGCCGGTAGGGCACTTGACAAGAATGTTTGTATAATTATGTGTTGTAGCCAGTGTGTGATAACAATTTTATATTTGAATATGGTGCGGTCAAAGACTTTTTTAATCACATAAGATTGCAATTTTAAATCTACTGCCTGGTTTTGAATAAATTGCTTGTCAAATAAAAACAGGTCTCATTTTGCTAGTTGTTTAGAAATGAAAAGGTAACAGAGTTAAGGCCCAATATCAGTATTAAATCTCAAAAATCAAGTTCAAAATGTTATCAGCATTAATACACAGAGTGATTTGAGGAGCCTTCAGGAGGACCTTATGTCTGATAAGATAGCAAAAACATTCCCAGGGGTCTGTCACAGCAACTTTCCTGCGACAATTTTTTTCATCATTGCATAGTAAAGAGTTCGTGCCAACATTAAATTGCAAATTGGATGAAGTTTTTGTATTCATTTTGTCACAAAACCAACTTACATTTTTTGCAGCCTTTTCAGCTAAAATATTGTCCGACCTGGAAGCGAAATGTCCCCTGGAGGGCGCTTTGAGCAACTGTCCTGCAACTAATTTTTGCCTGAATGCGTTAACAAGATAATTTTATGCCTTTTTAACCAAATTTTTGATCGCCCCGCAACACCACACGCCACCCTGCTCATTCAACCCTGAAATTTGACCTTCATGCACCACCGGTTGCTTTGGTGCGTGGACGACTTTATTTATGACGTGGGAAAACTTTTCTTGTATAGAAATACTGTTATGCGGTCTAAAATGCTTGAATTCTGTAGCGCGTTACTTAAAATGTCTACATAAATAATAACATTGCCGTAAACTGGCTCTTGATAAAAGCTACTGTTGCAGAGAAACTGTTTTATTTAAACGTCAATTTTAGTGTTTAATGGTGCAATTTAAATGAGTCGTCTACGTCCGTGATTTTATGTGGGTCAATCGCTTCGTATCTATTCGCCAGATGTGTTAATCCCGCACAGATGTGTTAATCGGTTTATATTTTTAATTTCGAAATCGACGTTCCTTAATAATCGCATTTTTCTCATTTTCGAAATATTATAAATACCGTCGCACGGCCTTAAGCCAAGGAGACCAGAGAGAGTACGAGACCGAGTAGAAGGAACGAGATTGACCGAATTACGCGCATACTAAGAAACATTGTATGTGTATTAAACCAAGGTATGTTTGTTTATCGTTTTGTGTAATAATAAAAGGTTGCAAAGGTAGTTTCTTTGGCAGAAGTTTTAATAGTGTTAGGAGTCAGATAAACGGCAGTGTTTCGTTCTGCACACCTTAGGTCGCTGCACTGTCAAACCCATAGTCAATCGATTAGTTTAATACACAATTAATAATCACACGACGACTAGCAAAAACAGGTTACACATACGACCACGCACAAAGCACTTAATTGTCTGTCTGCCGTTTCTTGTCTAGCCCAAGTCGCTTTGACTTGTCTTGCGATGACTCTGTGTGTTCACTCCTAGCTCTCATTATTCACATTTTATGCAATGGATATGTGGCTCATATAGAAAATGAATGTCTTGTTTGATTAGGTTGAAACTCGGCCGACATTTGTTCGAAACGTGGTCTTATTCTCATATCTTATTCTGCTGAGAAGATGGTCCTAAACAAAGAACGGTTAATCTAATTGTCGTTCGTGGATGTCAGCGAATTAGCGCGTTTGACGTAAGTGGCAACTACAACGTGGTGATGCCAGAACAAGACAATTTAAGAAAGTTAATGTTGTAATAGTGTGAAAAACGACATAAAATGTGGGAAATCTGACGTTAACAGATACAAATTTAACAGGGGCATTTCAACCGTGGACAAGTAGTAACACACAGGCATCATCTCATTGTTCGAAGTAGGATTAGAGTAATGTACAAGTGCTCGAGGTAGTGTTGGTGACCCTTGCATATTGTGTAAACATCATGTCCTTGGTTTTGCATCATAACGTAATACTTATTGGTTTACGCCAGAGGTTTTCAAAGTGTGCGCTGTGACTCCCTGGTGCGCTATTGCAAGTTTCCAAGTGGATCGCGTTAATAACTCTGATCGAAATTTTTTTGGGGAAAATGAATGCAGGCAAATAGCGTTGCATCAAAACAAACCATGCATTGCTTCAGCCGAGTAGGACCACAATACAATAATGAATTTCCAATAAAAAGATGTTTAACATGAACTTTGTGACAAGCAATCTGGATTATTTGACGCATTTCTGATCCTGGCGAGCAGCCAAGGCCCCACGACAGGGATTGTATCTGGTGCGACGCGCCTGAATCTGTTGTATTCTTCAGTCACAAACAGTTCAAGTCTATTGGTACAAAACGGTGCGCAGGTTTTATAGGCAAAGCCAACACGCAAATAACGCCAGGAACGCAATTATTAGCCACTAAGGTGCGCAGTAAATCCACAGACGTAAGTCGCATGCCAGACACGCTGATTGCACGGCGAGTCTAAAGCGCCGTTTTCTTAGGTCAACTTTAGGACACATAATGATACAATTTCACAACACATACCGATTTAGCGGGTCCATGAATACCAAATGGAAGCCAACAAACACTATTGTATTGCGAAAGCTGGGTTTCACCTATAAATTCCTAAAAAAAAGCATCGAAAGAAAGCTCCTCGTATCAGTACATATTTTTACCTCGCTATGACCTTGCGTTAGAAAGCACATTTCATGATGAGCAACTCAAGGAATTTAGTGAGTTTGTGAGAAACTACGTTCACGTCTGGTCTTCTGTTAGTCTGGCTTGCACAGTTAAGTGCTGGCACCTTCTCCTGTATTGTCTACAACAGGATGACAATTTTCCCGTCGAACCCGAGGTAAAGTTGAGCAATATTTGATTTTGTTTTCTCTTCACTTCGTCAAGCAGTCGTGGGTGGGACTAAAGAGTCTTCGAGGACTCAAAGCTAACTTGGTTCTCTTGCATTATTTTCTCCTTCGTCAGGAAAGTGGAATTACTTAAGGTTGCTGAGCTGAAACTTGAATGTGAATTTGCTAAGAAAGAGAATTCAACTTCAGCACGAAATAAGTTTTGTTAGTTTATTGTGGTTATTGTTACGATTTCTGTTTATTCGTCCCTGCAACATATACACCGATGTAACTTATGCAACAAATAAATGCAAAACATATCTTCTGCGGAAAGCTTGAAACAATACGAGTTTGTTTTCAGTAAAACATAGTGACATATACACATGGTTGGTCGAAACACGATGTCTGCAGCTTACCAAAAATATGACTGGTATTATTGTTTACATATAAATGTTGATGGTAAAGCTCCAATACACCATGAAATTAGACTTACAGCGATTAGTGTAATACATGTACATGAGTTTATATACAAGTCCCAACGGGTAAAACTATCTTCAAAACTGACAATGTATGTTGTGTATGATTTGCGTTATGGAATAAGCTTTTGGAAGTATAGTTCAACTAACATGGGCATAAAGGATTCGACTGTTTGATACCAACTTTATTTTTTACTTTCAGTAATTTTAGCCAAAAAACTCCCTATTGCTTGGCCTACAGCATTACCAACATCAGCGCAAGATTTCATACCACTGGGACCAAGCAGGATTCCCAAAAACCCTCCAGCAATTTTACCAATTCCACCAACAATATTTGCGAATTTTTTTCTCCGCTTACGCTTTAGGACTTTCTTGTTTTCTTCATTCAGTTTTTCGACGCCTTTGAAATGTTCGTCCAACTCATTGCAGCATTTTTCAACCAATTTCTGGATGATGCCGGAAGCACTCGCTCCGAGTTGTTCAGTAAAACTGTTTTCAACTTCGTTCTTAAATTGTTGATGTGTTTCCTGCAGAAGTGCTGGTTCAACGTATGTTCTATTGCACATCTGGAATTACAAAAACAAAATTGAGAACGTGTAACGAGACTGCAGCTTTTTACTTTGTCCCACAATATTTGCTCTCTTAATGCCTGCAATCGTTTTCAAACGCTCTAAAAAAATCTGTAAAAACATATGTTGTAAATCTGTAAAAACATATGTTGTATAAGATAAAAGTATCAGGCAATATTTGGTTCTGACACAGTAAATCAGGCAATAGTGTAAAAGAGAACGTAACAACATTCAATGTTTACAAAACAACATTTTTCCAATCTGCGCAGGTAAATTATCATGTTATAAATGACCATACTTAATCGTTGAAAATTTACAGAGTGTGCAAGCACATTCTGTGGAAAAAGCATTTGGTTGTAATCAGTCAAACCAACTTACCTCATCCATTAACTTGATGTAGGCCATTTTGATGTTTTGTAAAACCTTCTCCCCTTTTTCCTCAAGCATCCACTGTATCAAAGATACTTAAGATCAATATGCGCAAAAAAAATCACCGTGCTAAATTTGCTGTGGTGAAAACTGATAAGTTATAAATAGATGGTCGTGCACTCGTGCTTACAGAACACAGTTTGAAAATATGCTTTTTTTACCTTCAAGTCATTGTTTCGTTTGGAAACAAGTTGGTAATGTCTCTGTATGTCTCCTTCTAGGTGATTCCTCAACAACTTAAAATCATTTTGAGGTTCATTATTAAGTCCCCCTTTATCATATTCGTCCAATGCTTTGGCCATTTCCTGTTGGTGAACGTTCTGAATTTTGTCTGCTACCATGTATTGCTGAGTCGCCTACGCAAACATCAAGTCGAGTGTCAATCAGCTTTCTTAACTTCTCATCGAATGTTAAATATTGAATTAGAGTTTAAGCTACTATGTTTACACCTTCAGTCAAATCTATTATTTTTCAGGGTTGAGCCAATCCAGCATAGATTTGGCCGAATCCGAATAATCCAAACATATGAAGTTTAACGACAAGTCATGATTTCATGTACCATTGTATAAAGATGAGATGTTGGCTTATTGAATCATAACACATTACTTGATTACTTCCCAATATTATTTAACATACTAGAAGAGATACAAGTGGTTTACTTACGCTGTCGATGTTCTTTTGGTATCTTTCGTATGCATCAAGCTTGTTTTGTCGAAATTGATTAATTGCTTTTTCCTGTAAAAATAGAGATATTTTGACAACTTGTGGGTTTCAAAAAGCAACTCACATCATTTTCTGCATGAAAATCAAGCATTTTATAAAACTAACTGCATTACCTTTAAATGTTTATTTTGATTTTTTATCTTTTCGTATTCGTTGTTGATTAATTTCTCGAACTGTGACATTAGGTCTTCAACAAGATTCTTTCTTTCAAAGGATTTTAAAACAGTTTCAGCTTTCTTCTTTCCCTCATTGTGAGCTTGTTCAAGTATGCTTTCATCAACGTATTTGTCGTTGCAAGTCTGTCAAAAGAACGTAAGGAACAACGCTTGAAAAAATACCTATTGATAGGGCTAAATAACATCAACATTTCTTCCAGAATGGGAAAAAAATCAATATTGTAGATGGTGGTTTAACTTCTTCTTTACCTTTTTCATTTCTAGCTGATACGTGTTTGCAGCCTTTTCCAATTTTTCTAATGCTGCGACCTGAGCCGTCCTCTGAAAAACAATAACAACCACTTTCCCTTTTTCATGCAAGATTTTTAGGCACAATAAGGATAATGAAGTGGGCCTACCCTCTTTATGTCATTGTCTTTTTTGCAGTTATTTTGCATTTGTTGAATCAAGGTGGCCAATCTCTTCTGTTCTTCATTCTTAAGATGAGAATTTTGGCCAAATTTTAGGCCAACGAATTCTTCCATCGCTTCTCGTTGAGTTTTTTGGTGAACTTTCTCAAAGGCCTCATCAGTCATGATTTTATTTGCGCAAATCTTGAAAAAAAATTGACATTTGTATGTTTGCAGCTAATATAACGAACTATTGTTGTGTTTTTACAAATAACCTACAACAAGAATTATAATATTCTTAGCATATTAGTGCCGTAAACTCCTTATTTAAAGTAATGAAAAGCTGTAGATGTATGTGTATTAGAAGCAGAGGAAGATATTAAGATCTAAAACTGTTATACTTGCGGGGAATGAACCACGAGGCGCACCAATGTACCTTTTGCATAATTTCCTTGTACTTGTTAGATGCAGACTCTACTTCCCTTTCAAGTTCATGTCTTATTTCAACCTGAAAAATTACAAATGCCATGGATTTTTGTTTTGAAACCTTATAATCTATCCATGTTTAGCGCAAAACAAAAAATTAATTTAATTATTAAATACATTTCTATCTCAATTTTACAACTTACAGACTTGTGATAATTTCCCTCCTGGAACTGCTTCCATTTCTGATACAACTGGATCTCCAGTTCACGTTGATAGTTTGCAACTACCTCTCCTGGATATTGTTCGGTTTCCTTTTTAAAAACGTCAAGAGTTTCAACCCGGCAACTTTGCTCCAATCCCGACATCAAACGTTCTTCAACGTATTCCCCACCGCTTTTCTGCTGACGAAAGTTTGATGTGGAAATCCTCAAATTTGTCCCGTATACAAGTGAATTATACCTTTTTTAACTCGGAAGCATGAAATTCCACAGATTTGGTCATGATCTCGTTTATATTATGTTCCATGTGCTCCTATATGTAAGTTATATATTTTAAGGTATATTCGTAGTACAGGGACGTAAAACTCATGTATAATTTAACGCCAGAAAAGTTTATTATTAGGCTTTTTGCTTCAAAAAGTTAAACAATTAAAAATACAAGTTTGCAATGAATGCATATGCCCCATTCACTGCTTAAAACTGCAAACTAAACTATTATCTTGTACGAAACCCGACCTTAAATACAGTATTAAATGATTAAAACATGCCGTGGGTGCAACCAATCTTGATGTACATCAGTGATGACTTTCTAACGATAAAAATCCTTGCTCCAAATAAAATTTCTTGGTTGGTTTCGGTCGAGACAAACCTTGTTTCTTATTTTTATTTCCTCAAATTTGTTGTCGATGATATCTTCTAGTAGTTCCATACATTTATCTACGATTGATTTATCATACACTGAAAAGATAATTTCCTTAGCTTTTTGTTTGCCTCTGGCAGATGCTTGTTGAAGGGACTCATCCGTGGCGTAACCGTGACTACAAGTCTTAAGAAAATAACGTTTGAATAAATCAGAAAGTGAAATAAGAATGTTGCAATCATACACCAAGCAAAGAATCTGTTCAACTGATAGAGGACAGAATAACTTCGTTTGATATTTAACTAAAATATACTCATTTCTAGCATGCGCACCTCGTCCATAACTGATGAATACGCAATTGCTGCAGCACTTAGTGTTTCGTTGGTTTTGGTGTGAAATTGTTTCTGCAATTATAAGTGTGTAATTGAGTCAGCAAAAGTTTTACTTAAATTCCACGTTACTTTCACTAGACATATTACAGTGACCACAAGTAGACATATCGGCTCGACCCAAACCAGAAAATATGATTTAACAATAATATACATGTTTACCGGAAACAAAATTACTTAAAAACTGCATTCACGCCCACATATGACAACTCTTAGAAATAAACGGATTTTGTGAATTTGCTTACCCTACGGCTTTCAACTGCAGCTTTGAATTTACTTTGACGCTCATTGATTCGCAGTAGAAGTTTTTCCTTTGTCTCACTTCTTTCAGTTGTGTTCAAACCAACATCTGAGCTTTCAAATGTTTCCAATGCTTCGGTATTTGCTTTCTTGTGAGCTTCGTTAAAATCTTCATCAGACATGATCTGCTCTGCACATTTCTACACAAGGAATCGTTTATCTGTAAATGCAGAAAAACTTGCAACAATTTATTTTCTTACTGAGTTCATTACTTCCACGTAAATGCTGAAGCAGAAATCCGCCTTCTTTTTAAGAGAAATCTTTATTTTCTCCTGAAATTCAAATGTATTTGTCAACAAGGTTGATCTGTCCGTGTGGTTTCTTGTTCTTGTCCAGGTGTATGTACTGGTTTCTTTTGACATTTATGTTTTGCAGTTGCTCCTAAGTTACAGTGACTTAAAGCCTCATGTTCATGTCCAAATGAACAATTAATATCATTACAAATACACAGACCACCCACACGTTAACTTACAAGCTTGTCATTGTTGTTCCGGTTGAATTCATCCTTTTGCTGATTCATGGTTTCTTCAAGTTCTTGTCGGTAGATTTCTTTAACTTCTGGCGGTAAGTTTGTTGATTTTTTCTCGAATATTTTGAAGGCCTCGTTTCTAGATTTCCTCTCAACGTGAAGTTGAGAACTCTGGTCAACATACTTTCCATATGTATCCTATAAAGAATAAAGTCATTAATCAAGCATTCCCGTCGTATTTAATTTAGTTTATTCGTGGTGCTTATTATGGTGTCGTTTCGTATTTTCAGTTTGTCCATTTACTCGAGTGGAAAAAACAATAACATTAATCGAAGTTATCAAAAAGTAAATCGCCTATGGTTTTGCTTTTTAATTGAAATGTAAATGCAAAGTTGACAACGCAAGAAAAAATTTCGAACTATTTTACCATCAACCCAAGAACTATGAGTCACTATGTTATAAAAGCAATTACACTTTGCAGGCCATCTGTAAAGGCAAGTTTGGCAATTCCAACAGCCCTTCTTTCTTCCATATCCAATCTTATCTAAATCATAAACAAAAGAAAACATTGACTAAAGTAGAGTGCAAATCTACTTTACGTCGATTAATTTGTTGAGTACAATTTTGTCCAAAAATTTATTTCATGCCCTTTCAAATTCAACAGCAAAACGTTTTCATATTCATTGAGTTTGGAAGTTCTTGATTACATTCCATTGTTAAGTTACTGGTCATTGAGTAAATATTCACCCAATTCCGAGGAATAAATGTCCTTTCATGACGTTGGTTCAAGTGTAAATACCTTTTTGTCCCTGTTGACCCTTTTGATCTCTTTGTATTCAATTTCAATCATTGCGTTAAACTGCTCCTTGCATTTCTCATACAGATTGTCTTTATAAAGACAAGAAACCATATAAGTTTCGGCATTCTTTTTATTCTCCAGATGGAATTGTTCCAGTTTCCTATATTCCGCACAGTTTACCTGGAAGTTTCACAGCAGTATTTTATTAATAAATACTTATTCCATAGATAGACAAATATGTCACAAACCCTTTTCATTGCAGCAACGTATTGTTGTTTGACATTTTCCATCGTTTCTGCAATAAGTTTCCTTTGAAACATACTCTAAACAAAATATTCCTTTCAACAATGCTCAAAATGGTATCACCCGCATTTTAAATAAATGTTCACCCGTTTTGTTTCGTTTGATATTTGATAGTTGCCTTTAATTTGTTGAATCCATTTGAGTAGTTTATTTCTTTCCATGTTCTTGTAGTCATCGTTTTGTTCATTGAGTGTAGAATCAAACTTATCCAAGGCTTTGCTTTGAGCGAGTTTGTGAACATCAGCATACTCAATGTCAGTTAATATGCTTTGATTAATTTTCTACAAAAATAGTATATTTTTAATAAGCTAATCTATTTTATGGCTCTTATCTCCTTTAATCTGTCACAAATTTAAAGTCTCATTTAATAACTGTGCACGAAAAGCACAATTTTTCCAAGTCAAGCACATCGCAAAAAGTACAGCTCACGTCAGCGGAGTCAAACCTATAGTGGCAGTTAAGGCATGAAAGCGACAGGAAATTCCACCCTGTTCAATAGGGTCTGGGTTGTATCAACACTGCCCTGACCCAGAAATATATTTTTTTGTTTTGCACTCGGATATACACAGCGCAACATAAAAGGTTCATTTCACATCTCCAGGTATTTTTTACCATTGTTCTTCATTTATTCTTCATATTTTGTTTTAATCAAGCTTTATTTTTCCACAGACCACCCAGATTAAAAAAATATCCTTGTTATAATGCCCCAAAAAGCGATGGGAAGTATTACAATAACGAGACCACAGTTTGATGTTGTTCATTGCGGTTTTAGGGTAAAACTAAACAACATTTCCATCTAGCCACTTACTTCTTCCATTATTTCTTTGTACATCTTGAATGCATTCAGAGAACTTTTTTCAAGACGTTGTTTGCGTCTCTCCTAAATTTATAAACCTTTTACCGACGAAGTCAAATTTGAACAAACGAGAGTTGTATCTTGCGCAGAACTTACCAGTTTGTGTTTGTTGCTTTCCTTCAACTTATCAAATTCCAGAGCAATTTCTTCCTTAAGTTGATTTGTGTAGATTACGACAATTTCCGGTGGGAGGTTGGTTGTTTTCCTGTCGAAAGATTCCAAAACCTCTTCTTTGCACTTCTGATCTTCATTACTAAGTGAACGTTCATCAACACACTCATTACCTATGTACTGAAAAATGAGAAGAAAAAAAGCAGTAATTTACCTTTGGTAAACGGTTGTGATAAATTTGTAACAAATTGATAAAAAAACAAATACAAACTGCTTCAAAAAGTAATTAGCAGCAGACACAA
The DNA here is from genome assembly GCF_947561715.1 of Ascidia mentula. NCBI lineage: Eukaryota > Metazoa > Chordata > Ascidiacea > Phlebobranchia > Ascidiidae > Ascidia > Ascidia mentula. The sequence continues at coordinate 21,505,659 of NC_138569.1, read as the reverse complement.
AATTTTGTAATCATCAACCTCTACTTAAATTCATGGGTCCTATTTTTATATTTCAATTTTAAAATCCATACAAAGCTCACTTTTTCCATATAATGTATGTATTTGTTTCTTGCGTCTTCCAATGAGTGACGAACTGTTTCCTTAGTGTTTTCCTTGAAATATGCATAATGTATTCCATGAAATTTGCATAAGAAATACTTTGCTTACCATAAGTGTTTTGTTAAATTGCTCAAACTCCGCTAATTTTTGGTCTATGTTTTTAATGAGGTTTTCCCGATACTTCGCAACAAACGTTTTGTCACTTTCACGCAGCTTTCGTTGTTTATCGAATTGTTGCAAAGCTTTTTCCTTGCAATCTTCATGCATCGCATGTATTTCTGTCCAACTTTGGTATTCGTTGTTTAGTTTCTTTAAAGTAGTTTAACTCTTGTAAATATGTACACGAATTTGCTGCATGTATTGAAGCTTACTAATTTCATTTGATTCCGATATGCATCTTTGCATTCCTCAAGCATTTTCAAAATAGCGACTTCGGCTGTAGCCTATTGTGAAAAGGAGGAAATTTGTGAAGAAACATGTACTTATCTTGTATCTTTATATCATGAATATTACAAGCCCCAAAGCATCAGTGATAGATAAATATCAATATCGTTTTGTTTCATTGTAATTTTTATGTCACGCCAGAAAAACTCACTCGTCTGACTTTTCGTTCATTACCTGCAAAATTGTTTGCACTTCCGGCATTTTTCCGCTTTGGAATACATTGAAATAGGAAAGAGTGATGTTGATGAGATCGATTCCAGTCACGGGTTTTTTGTTGATTCGTTTCGCCACAATTTTATCCGGTGAAAAAAGTTCCCGCACCATGATGTCGACAGTTTGTAAGAACTCTTTCCTCACGTCTGTTGGAAAGTTGAATTATTCACTATTCCTTCAAAAATCACAGTCTGGTGCTACTAAAACTGTAATGGTGCCTACCACATAATCGTAAATCATTTCCCTGGTTTTTAGTTCTTTCAGTCACTTCAAGTCCAGGATAGGGCATCAAACAACAGGTAATTTTTTCGAAAGAATTCTGTATGTCGTTTCGGACAGATTTCGTATCCTGATGATCCAACTGAGGCTGCAACACTGTTTCTAATATTTTATTTCCTCCTTCAAATCCGCAGGAAAATGATTTGTCTTGCCAGTCCCGAATAAGAAACATAAGTTCCTGAAATTCAATGAACCAGCTTTACTTTGTAAGTATGGTTTGTGCAAAATAGCAATTTACAACACGCGTATATGTGTTTTCTAAATTCTGATATACGCTTTAAAATCCAATGGAGGAAATCCACACATCTTCTCATGAAATGACCAGTTTGTTTTTTTATGTTGTAGGAACATCTTTTCTTAACCTGGAATGTTTTCTCTTGGTCGTTTTGTTTTTGTTTGGCCAGTTTGGTATAATCCGTGAAAAGCTGTTAATGTATATGCACAAAACCATAAGTACAAAAATATACATTTTCGACAAAATCAAAGAACTTTACTTACCTGCAGGAACTGTAAAGTGTCTTCCTGTATTTGTTCTTTGACATTATATATTTGTACAGAACTCAGAAGAGTGCTGAGACCAAATATAACAGAGCAATTCTTGACAGTGCTTTGATGATCGAACGCACCCTGAGTATCCATCAGAAACAAAGCGACCTAACCATGAAGCAGTTACTTTTTTGTTGTGAACAAATATAAACCGACAGTATAAAGTTAGAAAACTTGTATTTTTACTTTGGATTTCGTAAAAATACTTCACACATCCTCCTTTGTCATAGAATTGTATTCACCAGACCTATCCTTACCTTTCCCTTGGGTGTTTGAATAAAAAATGGTTCATCCCAAACCCAAATTCCTTGTGTGTGTCTCTCAGATCCTCCTCTCCAAGTAAATCCTTTGTTCAGTTTATCTTCTTTCGATGTCAACCATTCCTCAGTCTAAAATGTCAGAATGCCAGGTTTTTGTCTCTGGGAAAAATTAGAAATAAATATCGCAAAAAAAAATTCAGTATGAAAGATTTTCCTTTGCGAAAAGCCCCAGCTACGGAGTAGATAGCAACAGGGGTGTTAGCCACACTGGTTTGCCCGAATATCCTTTCAATTTCTTGATCGTTGATGCAATAACCCCCATTTGTATCGACATCAGGTAGCACGATTTGCACTGCTTGATATTCACGCTCTTCTGCAAATTTTAAAGGCATTAGTAATTATTTTGTTACATTTTTTCCGTTTCCATACCTGGCTTAAGGATGTCCGGTATTTGATTGATGTATGTCAAACTTTCTTCTGCATCTGTGTAAACACAAACTCGTATTGAAAACGGAAATATTTCCACGTGTTTTTCATTGGTATCTCCCATAATTTAAATCTATTTTTTTAAAGTTAAATCTTCTTCAGTGTGTTACGGATTAGAGATTATGTTCAAACATTGCCAGCCTTACATGCTTGTTTAGCAGCACTCAAAACTTGTGTTTCTGAATATCCCATTCCTTTAGGGTTGGCCAAAATGTTTTCGTCCATTTTCGCCGCCGCATCTCCAGATGATTTCCAAACTTTGAATTTTACGTTAAAAAATAGTTTTAGTGTTGACATGTTTACCCACCTGGCGTGGGATTGATAAACTTTGTCGCCTTTTTCATTGCACCACTAAACACGCTGCTTTTTTTCAAGGGTTTGCTGGCAACTGTTGGTGGTCTTTTGTCAGGAATTGTTTGTCGGGGTATTGGTGTGTTTCCATCAGGCACATTCCACCCATAATTTGATTTTGCTGCTGGTTTAGAGTTGGTGCCACTCTTAAACACACCATAAACACATCACATTAATAGCAAATTTGGCAGTAAGCAAAAATTCTGATGGTTCGAAAATATTTATTTCTTTATTGAACGATTGATTCTGCAACAACACTCGTTTCAGAAGCATTTGTTATTAAAATGTTTACAGGACAATTGGAACGTTGTAATTGTTTGAAATAGTTGAGCCAAATGTTTTAGTTTCAATCATGTAATTTTGCCAGTTTATGAAATGTGTAATTGTGTAATTTTAGGTGTTATTGGTATAACGTACAGCACTTATTTCGGAGATTCATAAACTTACTTTCTATACCGATTAGTAACATGAACTTTGGTTCAACAAGGGTCATAAATTACAAATAAGGTTAATTTCATTTTGGTGTTACAAATGATGTTTACTTACCTTTTGTGCTACACATTTGGCGGTTTGTTTTGTGGGACCTGCAGTTTGTAATTTGGCGTTTCGTTGAGTATTTTCGTTGGGGAGAATTTCAATGAATGAGAAATTTACTGGTGCTGTTCTCGTCACGTTGTATCTTTCCAGTCGGTTGTGTATCTCTTCCTTCAGCTCGCCACTTCTGTGCTTATTTTCAACGCGAGTAATTACAGCTGGATTTTCATGTGAAAGAGTTAAAATCATTCGATTCTGATCGAAATTTTCCACAGAAGCTCCTGTAACTTCCTCCACCGTATCGCGAATTAACTGAAACACTCGCTCGTTGTCTCCATGCTCTCCTGCAGATCTTCGTGACCAACCATGAAATTTAAGTTTAATCTCACTTCGCTTTGACCTTTTGAACGGAAACTGCGGAAGATCAGAAGTTTGTGATGAACTTTCCCCATATTTTTCAAGAGCATCCAAAGTGTTCAACATAAAATTTTGAACTTTTTTAGCCATGCCTACCTTTGCTTCTGCCGAGAAATTTGTTTTACTTTAGCAACAATCCAGCTTTATGAAGAGCTTACATAATCGTGAATTAGATAATCGAGAAAAGGCACTTATCAACCCAAAACGCTTGATAGAAGGCTTTTTTTAATAGCAAAAGTTTAAACAAACACTTGCATTGATTAACTTCCATCTTATTATGATGCACAAAAGTAAGATGGCGCCCTCCGATTTATGTTCTGCAAGGAAGTTAAATATGATAGGTAGACATCCGTCACTAATCTGTCAACAACTCTTTACAAAGACGAAATTTCCAAACAGGTGAGACATACATAGGTTTTACAAACTGCATGAGGAACTGACTTTTGGCGCCCCTTCCAATAACGTACTATATAACTGCTTCCAAGCAGAAAGCCTGAATTGAATTACCAAGCTTTATTAAATAGAACTACAAATCTGATTGCTACTCACTCCAACGGAAGCCGCTTTTTACATTCTACCGAGCATGGCACACATATTTCTTTAACATGAACGAAAAGTGAAGTTAATAAATACCCTTGAATGGTTTTTGCGGATTAAATTATGCGTTCAGCGAATTTTATGTAACAAGGCTTTGCCTATGTACAAACAATCACTTACATTGCACCTGTTTACCGTGTAATTACACTTGCTATCACGACGGGAAAAAATAAAAATATGAAATTTTCAAATTATGGAAAAACGTTAACAAGCAAATTACAAGCAAAAATACTTCAGGTCTTGCTCTGTTTACTATGCATTCGCTCTCATTATTCACCCAAAATTACAAAACGATCTTACGTTATGATAACTATACAAATTAAACTTCATTTTCGCGTGGAGTGAGCCTTTTATTAAAATTCGCACTTTGAATCGTTGCAACATCGTCTATACCTCACTAGTGCACGATAGCATTTGGTTAAAACCACCTCATACACGCCTAACCAAGTTTTGGAAAGATTTTTTGAAACGCAAATACGAGAATTTGCCAAGAGCAATATACTCTACATCTTGTTACACTGAAGTGTTTGCCAGCAAGGTACCACGTACAATGTTTTTGTTATGGTTGTTGCATTTTCACTATAGGTCCTCAACAAGCTCGACTGGGTTCAACGTTCAAAGCAAGTCAAGCCAAACGAAACGCAGGCACGACTTGATTCTGCAATCACATAAATTTGCCATTTTCGCACAAAGTAATGAAACCCGTTGATGACAAAATTAATTGGTTTCGTATCCTCATAAGGAATTATTATGCAAACGTTTGCAAATCGCCCATTATCGCACATTACCCTGTCCAATGCTCAACAAAATCCCATTTCAAGCGACAAGTAAAACAAACAACACCACAAAAACCCTCGATGTTTCGCGTGACTTTTTGACGGAAATGTGTACAAGCCAAACTTGCTATTTTGTATCGAATCAGGACAAACCTAACGCATTAAATGGTTGGATGACGACGGGACTGCTCTTCAACAGGGTTGGTTTACTAAGCTTTCTGTCTAGCACAGCAAGACAACCTTTTCCGCTCTTCATGATCTTTTCCGCTATCCACCCGAATATTGACAATTAGTGTCAATTTAAATTTGCCTGTTATTGGTCACAACCCGAATCACTTATCGTCAGTCCACGGATTCAGATCGCCAGGCAAGTTTTACCATTCTATGTTTTCTTGTACACAACTTGGTGGCACTAAACCAATAAATACCACCTGATGTCAGTAAAGAGCTAGTAAGTCAAAAGCAAAGGACCAGGCCATAACCAAACAAATGCAAAATTCCAATCACTAACACTTCCTAAATGTCATTCCGAACAGAACTGGAGCCCTACTTTTGTTTTCAAAAATTCGCCCTAAAAAATTTCAATTTTAAGCAAATTGATATTATGATGAATATTGGCATACACAAGAGGTTGCTTGAATTATCAGCATTTCCTTCCCGCCACTTAATAAAATGATCACATTTTATTGAACTAAATAACGTCCCATTTTCGTATTGTTGCGTCACTTAATTACAATTTCGAACGTGGCTCGTGGGTTCAATTTCAGCGCTCTACCGACTGAGGTGCAATTGGTGCCCAAGCGGACAGCCTCCAGCGACCTCAACACTAACAAAGGAGATCTCTACCATCGTAATAATGCTATCACATGATAAGATCGCATGCTGCACAGGCCCTGACCTTGGTGATCACAGCTATCGTATCGAGGATTTGTGTAGTAAATTGTACAGATCTTTTCCTCTCCAAGGTTTATATATGCACATATATGCAAAAAATCGGAAAGAGTGTAAAATATACACTACACAGCACAAGAAGATTTGGAATATACACAGCAAACAAACTAAAAATACACTTTACAGTAAGAATGTTAATTCTTAATGACGCTTGTGAATGTTGCTATACAAACATCAATTAACGAAATTTTACAAATGATACAGTTACCAATATCTCACATAAATTGAGTTAATGTACATACATAAAAGACACATGCTACGGCGAGATAAATGCATTTCTGCCTTAACATTCATGTTGTACTGGTTTTGTTGCGTACTTTATCAGATTCCTTACTTTCAGAAATTCTGGCAAAAAAGTTCCCTAGTGATTCGCCTATGGCGCCTCCCATTTGACCACCAGCGGTCATACCTCCAGAACCCAATTGCATGCCTATAAGTTTTCCGACAAGTTTCCCAATGCCTCCAAAAATGTTTGCGAACTTTTTACGACGTTTGCGTTTTTGTGCATTCTTGTTATTCTCATTTAGTTTTTCGACGCTCTTAAAATGTTCGTCCAACTCATTGTGGCATTTTTCAACCAATTTCTTGACGATGTCGGAAGCGCTCACTCCGAGTTGTTCAGTAAATCTGTTTTCAACTTCGTCCTTAAATTGTTGATGGGTTGCCTGCAGTGCCGAAGGCTCAACGTATGTTCCATTACACATCTTAAAATTAAAAACACAAGTGGCAGCGTATGCTGATTTTTGCCGGTTAGTTCAAAATGATTCTACTAATTTATCACTTATCAATACATATAACCACTCAATTGTCAAATCCTTTCAAGGAGTGCAAAAATCTGCATAGAATCAAGAAATATTTGACACAAACCAAGTCACCTCATCCATTAACTTGATGTAGGTCATTTTGATGCTTTGTAAAACCTTCTCCCCTTTTTCCTCAAGCATCCACTGTATCAAAGATATTTGAGTTTAATTAAGCAAATAGAACTTTATTTCATATTATTTCTTTGTTTTTTTGAATATGTTACTTTCAAGCATGACTCTTACTACATGTTGTTTTACCTTTAAATCATTGTTTCGTTTGCCAATAATCAGGCAATGTTCTTTCATTCCATCCTCCAAGCGATTCCTCAACAACTCAAAATCAGTCTGAGGTTCATTGTCATCACCCCTGTTATATTTCTCCAATGCTTTGTCAATTTCCTGTTGGTGAACAGCCTGCATCTCCTCTGCATTCATGTATTGCTGAGTCACCTGCGTATCAACAAAGTCAAAAATCCGGTTTCATAAACTTTCCCTGTTGAAATCGAATTGCTGGATAACAATACATATGGGCACTGCCTTTGGAAAAGTATCGTATTGTTATCAAAGAGCTCTTTTTGCAATACTTTTATTGTTGAAAAAAAATTGATAAAATCGCCTGTTTTCCTTGGTGCCAAGAAAAGAACAGTGTAACATAATACTGATACGACTTATTTTAAGTAGTCAACGACGTCATTTTTTCTGTCCCAACTAATAGCAGTGCAGCCGACTCAGTATCAGAAAAATTAAAATACGTATTTATACTTACATAGTCGATACTTTTGAGGTAACTCTCATATGCTTCAAGTTTTCGTTGTCTAAATTCATTGATTGCCTTGTCCTGCAAGGTAAGCAAAAAATTTACCACATTTTAAAAGGTGTTTGAGTCGGAGAAAACTTAGTGTATCATAATGACACAAACTCTTTGTAAACCAACTGTTTTACCTTCAAACCTTTGTTTTTGTTCTGTATCTTTTGATATTCGTTGTCGATTAATTCTTCAAACTTTGACATGAAGTCTTTGATGAGATGTTTTTTATCAAAAGAAGTGACAATTGTTTCAGCTTTTTCCTTGCTCTCATTGTGAGCTTGTTCAAGTTTCTCTCCGTCAATGTATTTGTCGTTGCAAGTCTGTCAAAAGTGCAAGTTATGTTTCTAGATGTCGTGCTACCAACCGGAAAGAGGATAATGAGTATTGTTAAATTAGATTGGGGTAACTGTGTCATCACCTTTTCAATTTCCAGCCGATAATTTTTTGCGGCTTTCTCCAATTTTTCCAATGCTTCAACTTCTGCATTCCTCTTCAAAAAATTAACAAACCCTTTTCATTTTTTTAGGTGAAAACCATTATATTTACTCACCCTTTGTATTTCATTGTCTTTTCTGAAGCTGCTTTTGCTTTGTTCCATCACAATGATTAATCTCTTCTGTTCTTCACCTTTTAGTTGAGAATTTCCGCCCACTTTTGATCTCACGAATTCTTCCATCGCTTCTTTTTGAATTTTCAGATGAACTATTTCGAAGTCTTCATCGGTCATAACTTCATTTGAGCAAGTCTTAAAAATAACACAATACATTTGTTAACAATAAACGTAGCAAGGTTTGCCTACGCGTTTTGCAATCAAGTAAAACATGCCATGTTTTTAGAATCACTGCATTTAATATATTTTTAATGATCCCACCCTGACATTATATTCCTCCCCAGGATTCGAACCCTTACCACCCTGGCCATGAACATCAATTATTATTTATTTTATGCGAATAGTTAATGTCAGAGCCCAAATCGTTAACCAGGCCATCCCTAAAATATATTTTCCTAGTAAAAACACACCTCCTGCATAATTTCTTGATACTTGTTAGATGCAGATTCTACTTCCCTTTCAAGTTCAAGTTTCATTTCCACCTGCAAATTCAGAGAAATCATTCAGCTCTTTTATGTTTACCTCATGTCATAACAAAATGCATGACTTCCGCAATTGTAGTACTAAACTTACAAATTTGTGATAATTTTCCTCCTGGAACTGCTTCCATTCCTGATACAACAGGATCTCCAGTTCACGTTGATAGTTTGCAATTACCTCCCCTGGATATTGTTTGGTTTCATTCTTTAAAAATTGAAGAGCTTGAACCCGGCAACTTTGTTCCAATCCTGGCATCAAACGTTCCTCCATGTACTTCCCACCACTTCCCTACAAACCCAACAGTTTATGAGTAAGGACGTCTACAGTTTGTATTACCGAAAGCTCCAGGTTTTTCTCTACATGTGAATGATACCTTCATTAACGCAGAAGCGTGAAATTCCATAGCTTTTGTCAAATTTTCGTCAAGTTCTTGCTCCATTCGCCCCTAGATATATTAAATGTGGCATTTTACCTTGAAATAATGCTCATCGCCTAGACTGTGTTGCATATTATTCTCAAAGCTCAAAAAAGAAAATTAATGAATGTCTGTATCATAAAGTAGTTAAACTGGTAAATTTTATAACATATGTGGTGAACAGAATAGCAGAACAGATAGAAGAAAAATAAATGTTTATGCCACAAACAGTGATTAGATTTATAAATCCACCGTCATTTTCTTCACGATTTAAAACCAATTCAGAAAGAACTTTTTTTTAAGATTTGTTTTTAAAATTGGTCACCGCTGAAATACTTTGTATGTTTAAATGACAAACCTTATTTTTCATTTTGATTTCCTCATATTCGCTGTCAATGATGGCTTCTAGTAGTTCGTTACACTTATTCACGACTGTTTTATCTTTGACAGAACTGATCATTTTCATGGCTTTTTCTTTGCTTTTCGCAGATGTTTTTCCGAGAATTTGTTCGCTGACGTAACCTTGACTGTATTTCTGAAAACAAAACATCCTTATTTCATTCGTAAATCATTTGGGTGATGGTTACAACTTTATTGTTGTTATACGTCAGAGGGCGCTATAAGTCCAGTGTGTTTGAAACAACAAGCGCATCGGTCGGTATGGCAGTTGGCAGCCTGTGAACTTATCTTGCTTACCTCTTTCATTTTGGAGGAATAAACACTTGCTGCAGCCTTCAGGGTTTCCCTTGTCTTAGTTTCCATTTCTTCCTGCAATAAAAATACGGAATAACTGAGCAGGTTTGTTTCACCCAGGTTTGGTTTGACTGCAGGCTTTCGATGCTTTTGGGCAGAGAATATATCAAAAGATATATCATATGACTTAACCCCAAATGTGATGCTCTGTATATATACAGGATGACCCAAAACGATTTTACGTGATATTGTGGAATCAATAATAACGTTTGTTTACATAGGCGTTAAGCGGTTTCTGCACAATATTAAATCCCCTTTTCATGCAGTTGCTTACGTACATTTTCATAAAAATTACAACAGTCGATGTGTGTCCTTACCCTGTTTTTTTCAACGGTTGCTTCAAATTTACTTTGACGCCCATTGATTCGCAGTAGAAGTTTTTCCTTTGTCTCGCTTCTTTCAGTTGTGTTCAAACCAACATCTGAGCTTTCAAATGTATCCAATGCTTCGGTATTTGCTTTCTTGTGAGCTTCGTTAAAATCTTCATCGGACATGATCTGCTCTGCACATTTCTACACAAGGAATCGTTTTTACAACTCATGCTCATGTTGTGACGCACAATTTTGTTTGTAATTAAACTAAATCTTCGTTGATTTCATAAAATTATACCGGTTTCATTGCTTGCACATAATTCCTATAGCAGAGATCCGTGAGCTTCCCTAGTGAAATCTTTATTTCTTCCTAAAATGGAAATATTTTTGTCACCACAATTGAATTAAAACCAAACCACACTCGTCAACTTACAAGCTTGTCATTGTTGTTCCGGTTGAATTCATCCTTTTGCTGATTCATGGTTTCTTCCAGTTCTTGTCGGTAGATTTCTTTAATTTCTGGTGGTAAGTTTGTTGACATTTCCTCGAATATTCTGAAGGCTTCTGAGCTTGATTTCGTCTCAACTTCAAGTTGGGAAATTTGGTCAACATATTTTCCACACGTAGACTATGAAAAAAAATATTTAAACCTTGTCGTATTAAAAACTTGTTTGGTATAGATTTAAAGCAGTTATGCACATTCAAAAGTAGAAATAAAGTTAAGTAAAAGTCAATATAGTCAACAGGTAAAAATAAATAAAATTTATCATGTTTTGAATTCTGCTCTCAACAGATATTCGCGTTCTGTCTGGATTAAATTTTTTCGGAGGCTGCGACGAATGTTTTTGTGAAATGCCATTACATTATTAATATGTTCCCTATCTTTGTCCGATAGTAGTTTGGAAATTGTAAGGACCCCCGTTGCATTTAGGTAATTGTTGTATAAGTGTCGCTAATTCCACACCTACTAAAATAGATATTGCAGCGCCTTCTATACTCTTAATGATGGTTTAAAGTGGCGCCTGCGTTTATAACGTTTGGGGAGAAATAAGTTTTGAACCCTGATAAAGTATTTCTGTATGGCAGACGAAACATCGGAAGAATACGGTACGTTATTTTTATGCCAGAAGATCAATCTAATTTAAACTGTAAGTTTTACACTACCTGGGCGCAATGAGTCACGCCAGCCCCGGCGCCAAAGGAATGAAATAATGCAGTACAGTAATCAAACTTACACTTCGTAGGCAATCTTCAAAAGCCAGTTTAGCATTTCGAACAGCGTTTTTTCCTTCCTGGTCAAATCTTATCTAAAAAAATTAAATGAACAAATTAAGAATCAAGTTGTTGCTTATGAGGTTAATAATTCTTCGAAAGCACAATAAGTTGTCTTTGAAACACCACATCTACAGCAAATTGTTGCGTGTTTCCTTTCAATCTAATAGCAAATATGCATCATGGATATTTTTACGCGTTTTTATATGATTGGTTTCCTAACAATATTATGATAAGCAATTGCATTGTACGACTCGTTGCTGAAAGGATTTACTTTTAGAGAAAAAAGCGTGTACAACTCAAAGTATATACTTTAAGATTGCAGATTTTGAAGGTCTTGACAATTCCTGCTCAAATCTTATCTAATGCAAATATAAACGAACTATGTAAGATTCGAACTCTTTACAGAAGGTCTATGACAATCGTGTAAATCAAAGTAAGATTACCTTTGTGTCCCTGTTGACCCTTTTCATCTCTCTGTATTCACTTTCGATCATTGCGTTAAACTGCAACTTGCATTTCTCATACAGATTGTCTTTGGAAACCAGATAAGTTTCTGCGTTCGTTTTGCTTTCCAAATGTAGTTGTTCGAGTTCGCCTTCTTCAACAAAGTTTGTCTAAATTACAAATACGTTTCATAATAACTATATGCTTGCTTGTGCACTGCTTTTATAAGAGACTGACTGTTATTTTATAATAAAAAATACTTATATAGACACTTTACAGTCAAGTATACAACATACACTTGTCATTGCAGAAACGTATTCTTGTTTCACATCTTCCAACGTCTCCGAAATAATTTTTTTCAGAGCCAATTCCTAAAAGTATTCCGTTTATTAAATACTGGATATACAAACGTCAAATGTATCTTTTGAACTGGATCTAATGTTAAAGCGTTTACCCTTCTAGTTTCATTTGATTTTTGATAGTTGTCTTTGATCTGTTGGATCCATTTAAGTAAATAGTTCCTTTCCATGTTCTTGTAGTCATCGCTATTCTCAGTGAATGCGGAATCAAATTCATTCAAGGCTTTGTTTTCAGCAAGGTTGTGAACATCAGTAAACTCATCGTCGGACAATGTGCACTGATTAGTTTTCTGTCGAAATTGTAGTTTGTTACAAAGTGAAAGCTTTCTCTCATTTTACTAATGACTTTACAAAAAGCACGAAACATTTTGTTGCCGTTTACATGTTTTATCCAGATACATTGTGTATTTTGTTTGTTAGTGAGGTGATGTTGGTTTGCGGTATCACGTGGATGCACGAAAAACAAGTTATGTTGTCACCACGAAAAGAAATACATTAGGGTTATATCTGTGCTAATCTATCTAGGATGGTTATTGAGAGACCACACTCCAATGGGTGTTTTTAAAATAACCATTCACCAACCAACCAACCACTTACCTCTTCCATCTCTAGTTTATACGAGTTGGATGCATTCTGAGAATTTCTTTCCAGTTGTTGTTTGTATCTCTCCTAAAACATTTCAGAGACATTTTGGTCAAGGCAGGATTCGTAAAGAGGAAAAATTGTTTTGTGATGAAAAACTCACAAGTTTGTGTTTGTTATTTTCTTTCACTTTGTCAAATTTATGAGCAAGTTGTTCCTTAAGTTGAGTTTTGTAGATTACGGCAATTTCCTGTGGGAGGTTGGTTGTTTTTGTGTTGAACGATTCCAAAACCTCTTCTTTGCACTTCTGATCTTCATTGCTAAGTGACGATTCATCCACATACTCACCACCAATGTACTGAAAAATGAGTCAGGTTGCAGTCTTAGATCCGAGGAAATCCCACTTTCAAATATTAGATGACATTTTAAATTACAAAATCCATGCACAAATCTCTCACTTTTTCAATACAAGTCTCGTATTTGTTCTTTGCTTCTTCCATCACGTTCCGTACTTCTTCTTTAATATTTTCCTGTTAATATAAACATTGATGAAAAGAAAAGGAAACGCACAAAGCTAGACGACTCATTGTAGTATTTCGCTTCATAAATTATATCTTTTGTCAACGAAAGAGTTTTTAGGGGAAAAATGTATTTCGTTGCAGGACGTTTGTTGAGACACTGCTGCTAAATGCCTTGTATTCATGGAAATCCTTTTTAGCTCCAAAGAAACAATCATATTTGGAGGCCGAAAAAAACATGTGGACCGAAAACTGTCCCAACACCAACCCCAACCCCCTTAGAGGTCTACCAAATGGTAATGTGGACAAATTAATGGGTGGCCGAATACGTAACAGACATACAGAGTCCCGTATATACCAGGAGACACGAAATTCAGGTGCGATAAGAATCAAGATAGAGGAATCACTGGTTCGCTGTTGCAATCACTGGATAAGACCACCACGAGGGGTCAGCAGTGAGCAACTAATACATCATATCAAGTTTGTACATATTTTTAGCAATCAGTACCAGAAAGCGAGCGAAAAGTACATTATACAAAATCCGACACTGCCTACTTTACTAATTTGCAGAATTTAAATGAGCTGGTTTGAAGGTGATCAGGACACGGTAATAATCATGGCTTTACTTACCACAAGAGACTTGTTCAATTGCTCAAACTCAGTCAAATTCTGTTCTATGTTTTTGACCAGCAATTTCCGATACTTCGCAATGAAATCTTTGTCCCCCAATTTGCGTTGTTCATCGAACTGGTTCAAAGCCTGTGTCTTGCTATCAAGGTGGAGTGAATTTAACTCACTCCTACTTTTGTATTTGTTGCCCAATTTCTTGAAAAAAGTTGCTAAATAAGTTGGATGTTGGTGCCGGTTTATTATGAAGTCTTACCGAATTCATTTCATTCCAGTAAGTGACTTTGCAATCATGGATGACTTTTAAAATCGCAGCTTCGGCCGTAGCCTACAGGAAAAATGGTTTATGAACAAACACATGATATTTATTTTCCATGTATGCAACTTTATAATTCGTGGCACAGCTGAGCGTAATTTGTGGAATGTGCCGCAATATATCATGTGATTATCCGTGTCCCCTACTCGTGTGTGTTATGTCAAAATCAATCAAACTATCTTTTTTGGCTGCCGGTTTTACTTTCATTGTGTTGTATTACAATCATTACCACGATATAGAACAAAAAAAACACAAAAGTTAGATTGGAAAATATTCTTATTTTGCACCAACGTTAAATGTAATAGCTGGAATTTGATTCTCATTACCTGCATAATTGTTTGCACTTCCGGCATTGTTCCGCTACTAAATACTTCGAAGTAGGAAAGTGTGTAGTTGATGAGATCGATTCCAGTCACGGGTTTTTTGTTGATTCGTTTCGCCACAATTTTATCCGGTGAAAAAAGTTCCCGCACCATGATGTCGACAGTTTGTAAGAAAATATCTCTCACGTCTGTTGGAAAGCAATAATGTTCAAGCAATTGAGATAAATGTGAATTTGGTCAAACCTACCAGATATTTTTATATCGTTTGCCTGCTCTTCATCCCTTTCGGATACTTCATATCCGGGATGAGGCATCAAAGAACATGTAATTTTCTCAAAAGATTTTCGAAAGTCGTTTCGAACTGATGCTGTGTCTCGGTTTTGCATCAGGGGCACTAAGACGTCTCTTAAATATTTGTTTCCCCCGTTAAATCCATATGCGAACGATTTGTCTGACCAGTCGCGGATAAGAAACATCAGTCTCTATAACAATGAGAGGATGTGAATCCACCATTAAGTTTTGGATGAAGGCGAACCATCGATCACTGCAGGATGAAAACTGGGCACGTTTTTATGTAAGTTGTGTTTCAACGCAAGCAATTCGTTTTTGAATCTTTTGTGTAAATTACTTTTTAAGGAATTACCAAAGGCAAATGTTGTAACAAATTGTGATTGTAATTAAGGTTTACTAACTTGAAATGGCATTTCTTCATCCTTATCATTTTGCTTGGCAACCTTGGCGTAATCCGTAAAAAGCTGAAACCATAAACGGGAAAAATGAATGAAAACAAGGAATTTGAAGAAAATATATGGGGAAAAAATCGTCCCACCTGCAGATACTGCAAAGTGTCTTCCTGTATGTGATTTTGAACATTGTATATTTGTACAGAACTCAGCAGAGTGCTGAGACCAAATATAACAGAGCAATTCTTGACAGTGCTTTGGTGATCGAACGCACCCTCAGTATCCATCAGAAACAAAGCCACCTAAACATGCAAGGATTGGTGATGATTACCCGTAGTTCCAGGGGTTTTTAGTTTGTTTAATGTAATATACAAATCCTATTTAACGAATCGAATCCCACAGTAGAAAAAAAATAAGTGGACATGAGGATTTTACCTCTCCCTTTGGTGTTTGAATAAAGTACGGTTCATCCCAAATCCAAATTCCTTCCGTGTGTCTCTCTGATCCTCCTCTCCAAATGAATCCTTTGTTCAGTTTGTCTTCTTTCGATTTCAACCAATCCTCAGTCTAAAATGTTAGAATACCTGGTTTTTAGCTTTAACAGGTGAATAAAAATTAATCTCTAACCGCGTTCTCGTTCACAGCAGATAAATATCGTGAAAAGAAATTCATCATAAACGATTTTCCTTTACGAAAAGCCCCAGTTACGGAGTAGATAGCAACAGGGGTGTTAGCCACACTGGGTTGCCCGAATATCCTTTCAATTTCTTGATCGTTGATGCAATAACCCCCATTTGTATCAACATCAGGTAGCACGATTTGCACTGCTTGATATTCACGCTCTTCTCCTGTTGTCATCAAAACGTGTAAAAGAACACAGTTTACAATTAATTTCCATTATCAAAAACACTAACAACGGGTTTGTTCTGCATGCAGAACACAATAATATGTTTTATTTATTTTAAACTTTATGTAATCATCCACAGATGTATGGAGCTGTCCTGACGGGCGTCAAAGAACGTGAAGAAGTCTCACGTATGTGGTCACGTCATGTACAATAGATATCAGTCCCATATAGTGAAACAGAAGAACGATCATTACCTTTTGTGTCGAACACTTCATTCATCATCTCATTTTCTGCATCTGAAACAAACAAACAAATGCAAGATATCGATTGGCATCAAACCAAAAACATGTGCACTTGCTAACAATATTTTACCGAAAATTTTTGTTTTGTGGACAAATAAAGAATGACTTGCCCATTAACTGTACAAAAATCTGGCCCTCAGTTGGGCATTGTCTTTTTCTCTGCGACAGCAATCTACTGCACTATGGTACAGCATCTATTATGACGCAACAAACCTATTTATGTCAGCAAATTTATTAACAAACATCGATTTCGCTTTTTGATATGTATAGAGTTGGTAAACATAACGAAAATTACCCGACGTTCCCATTCCCATCCAACTTTTCTTCGGTGTGCTGCTGAGTTCTTTGTCTTTTTGTCCTAAAGAGCCCAAAGAACGTTTTTTCATCAAACCAGCCATGTTTACTCTCGTCTATTTCTGTGAAAATATTTGTTATTTCAACATTTCCAAGCGCTGAAAAAAACACGCATAAATTTCTTTGACGAAATCTAATGTTAAATTTCAGAATTTACAAAGATTCCTTCACGCGATAACGTCATCACAACATCAGCAAAAACATACAACTTTGTCCACTTGCTCTAGACCTAGTCCTAAAAAATTTCCTTCATAAACCACCAACGGTTTCTAAATAACAGCCCAGCATTGATGCAACGAAAAAAATTCTGCCACTAAAGTCCTTGTTTTTTACGGACGTTTGAACTTGGTGCGCGTCTGACGTCACGCAAGCAAATGCAGACACCACTTAACATAGCGTTTCCTTGTGTATTGAATTTCAACCACAATTAACCAACACCCATTGCTTCGTTTGGGCGCATTAAATACATCATCAACATTCACTGTGTGACACCCTTATTTTGTTGAATCAACACGACATATTTCTCCACTTAGATTCTGAAAATATCGGTCGGTATCAATCTTAACACTGTCGTTGCAACCATTAAAATCCATAAACAAAACATGCCGGAAAAAGTGTCTGCAGCTGTTAAAATTCATTTCCAAATATTCGCCAAAACCACAGTCGCTATATGTAGTTTGTCAGAAAACATTTTGAACGGTGTTCGGGCTGAGGCTGCAACGGAACCTGCAAATAATGGGTTCATTTGTTACGGCTTCACGGTTCGGTAAGTAGACCGAAGCAGGGCTTGAGAATCACAGACAAACGAGCAACGCGAAATGCGCGGAGAGCTCGATTTTTTGCTAAGAGCTTCGTCATTCGGACAGGAAAGTAGGTTTAATTACAAGTGGGTTCGTTGTACCATCATGTTTTACTCGTCCACATGCCGTAGTGTCCTGTAAGATACTTAAACACGATCGTAAATTTGAATATTAGAATTTTATTGCATAAATTTGCTACAGAACCTTGGTGTGGGTCAACTGTGGCTTGATCAAACAGCGCAAGAATGTCGGCCAGTCATGCGGAACAACAAACTACGTAACCCGAATTTTTCAATGCAAGGGGAAACCCGAGTTGGCTAGTTGTTTTTTCCTACCTTTGGTTTGCGCAACAACCTGAAAACATGGTCAGAAAAAAACTGGGAATCCCCGAGTATTCGGGTCAACTAAAAAAGGACGCTAGCTAATAGATGGTCCCCATTCAAATTTACCAACATTTCCATTGACATTATGTTTTGATTCAACTTTCCAAATTGATGACACAATTACATGAATATTCTTGCGACCGAATTAAACGTTAAATCAAGTAAAAGCAAAAAATCACCACTCAAAAAAGTGCGTCTCACATATGTTTGACTGGCAATGGATAGTTAACAGCAAATATGGCACGGATAACTGCTCAAGTTGCACACATCACCTTAAGCATTTAACTTTATGTGCTCATCAGTTCCCTGCTCACATTGGCGTAAATTGCAAAAACATTTGTGAAATATTAACAAATACTTTCCTATGTAAACTGAAATGGTTGCTGGAAAGCATTTACTGTCACGCAAAGTTTGTAAACGAACAAATAGTGACATCACTTCATACAAATCTTCCTTACGTATTTCCGACATAATCAGCCAACACCAATACCTTGCCACCCAAATCAGTACCAACAGCAGAATTCTTTGCGCGAAACACGTGTTGTTTATTTCCTTTCACCAAATCCTACATCTCATTTCACCCATAATCTCACAACATATAAAACACAATCCAAGTACACTTCGATTTGAAGTAATGCAGTGCATCATTAAATTATATTGGTAATAAATTGTAGATGATTTCGACTGCAATTCGTAACAAAGTATTTGCCAACACCAATAAATTCTACTACATAACGCCCGATTGTGTTTACCAGCTTTACCAAATTCCGACATTTCTAATAGTGTTCACTCACCGCTACCACCGCAAACTTTCAAACAATGGATTTTGTTTTAACTTGTCTTGAGAGTCGGCGACGCGTTCATTTTACTGCAAGTCGGGCAGAACCGGGCAGGACGCGGTTTTTATCTTCAAGGGGTCGATTTCGGACTGAGTAAATTAAGAGTTTCACAGCAAGTCGAGCAAAAAGGAATTCGGGTGTAAAATAAATTAGGTGGAATTTCCCAGATTGCACCACTACGTAAAATTTTTTTGTTTTCTTAGCGCTTTGTCATACGGACAGGAAAATGTGAGTCTGATAAACGTGGTTTGGTAATTTGTCGGCTTATTACCTCGCGTTTTGCTCGTTCACATAATCACCAAGCGATCAATTGAGTATGCCGAGTAATCGAGTATCGTAAATCTTAATTAAAAAATTTAACCAAATTTTGTCATCATTGCTTGCTATAGAACGCGGTCTACGTCAACAGTGGCCTGAGAACAGAGCGCAAGCATGACAACCAATGGTCAGCAAAAAAAGGTCCACTGGAATACGGGAATATATTTTTTTTATTTTACTTTTTGAAACGCTGACTCATTCAATTAAACTTGTCAAGACTTTTGTGCTTGTTGTGCACATTGAGGCAAGTATGACACCATTACGTACATTTTCAATTGAACGTCTTTTGTGCACGGCGTCAAACTGTTGCTCGCACGAATGGCGACAGGTCATGCGGAACAACCTTTACCTAAAACGAATCTTTGACGTTTGGTTGAACGGAGAAAACCACCGACAATGTTTTTTGCTGTTTCTCTGCAATAATGAAACCTTGGTCCGGGTTAGTTTGTCGTTTTTTTCTACCTGTTGGTTTGCGCAACAACCTTGAAACCTTAAATACGTCAAAACTCTTTCGAACCAATTAAAAACGTTAAATCAACGAAGAGCGAAAAATCACCACTTTAAGAAAGTGCGTCTCACATATGTTTGACTGGCGATGGATAGTTAACAACAAATATGGCACGGATAACTGGTCAAGTTGCACACCTCACTTTAAGCATTTATGTACTTGATAAAGATATTACCCTGCATCTGATTTACTATTCCCAGATTACATTGGCGTAAATTAAAAAAAAACATTGTTTACTGTTTATAACTAAATCTTTTCTAGCCACAATAAAGAGGTTGCTGGTACGCATTTACTCTCACTCAAGTTTGTGAACGAGCAATTACTGACTTCACTTTACACAAAGCGTCCTTGCGTTTCAACACTAATTCATTGCAACCAATCAGTACCGACAGCGAAATTCTTTGCACAAAGCACGTATTTTTTCAGAAGTCGTAAATCTCATCTCACCCATAATCTTAAAACACAAAATGCAACCAAAGAACAGATCAAACACTTCTAAAACATACTGGTTATAAATTGTAGCGTTCTTAAATTGCAATTCATAGCCAAGTATTTTCCAGCACCTGATGTGGTGTCACCGCTACCACCGCAAGCTTTCAAGCACACGGTTTTGTCGTCACCTTACACTGAGTCGGGGGCGGGTTCATTTCACAGCAGGTTGGGCGGAACCAGACATCGTGTTTTTATCTTTTGTTTCTTATCATTGCTTCAAGGGTTCGGTTACGGAGTAAATTAACGAGTTTAAAAACAAGTCGAGGCAAACGGAATCCAGGTGTAATTTATATTACGTGCTGGAATTTCCCAAATTGCGTCACAGACGGAAAACATATCGTCTTTCATTTGTTTTCTCTGTTCAATTTTTGTACTGCGGCTTTACTAAGCAAACATCCGGCCCCAGTAAAAACCATCATTTTAAAGTTTAATTTTTTGCACTTGAAATTTTTTGTGAAAATTTTACTGCCAAGCTTAATTCTTTGTGCAGTAATGATTTTTGGTTAAGGAACGCGAAACACATTATTAGAGTTTGTGTCAACCAGCTACAACATTCTCTACATGAAACGCAACCCCATATGGCTCTACATTAGTACAACTTCTTACCCTCACCACAACACAAGAACAAACATTTCAATTAAAAACAACTTAAACTATAACAGTTTCTTCAATGCACTGTGTCAGTCTCTGGTCTATGAACTATAGTACTTGCTGATGCAGTGTTAAACAACAGTCAGTCACTTATACCAAAACAGTGCATCAGCAAGTACTATAACTATATAATAGAAAAGTGTTTCCCAGCAACTGTATGAACGGTGCTCTGTCACAGTGCGCGGCTCAGCTTTCAATTACTAGGTTTTGTTGTTGTCTCTCACACGAGTCAACGACGAATTCGTTTCTCGGTAATTTGAGAGTCCATGGCGGGCATTCTTACTCAGTCGTGCGTTAGTCTGCGATAATTGAAAAGCATCTTTTTCCTGGGGTCATGGATTTGATTTTGTCCGGCCTCAAACCTAATTCCAATGATTTATGAAGTTTATTTCGCGATCTTTGCTGCGTTATTTGTTTTCGCTGTGAAAAAGCATTGATATTCGGACAAATATTGTTTCGCCTGCTGATGTGTGCTTTTACTTACTATGCACTGATGTTGAACACATGCAAATTATCTTGGAGAAATTCCACCAAAAAAATGTTTGCAAATAAGCTGCAAGTTTGTCAGTAAAATAAAAATAAGTCAGCAAGGAATCGTGTTGTGGGCGTTCCAGGGTCGTTGCATTAAGCCATTAATCTTGAGCAACCAAAGAGAAAATACACGAAAAAATGCACCACATACAAATCGCTTGGCTACCACAGACTCCAGGTATATTTCTTCGGAGAAAATTAGGTCGTGATTGATGCATTTTTTACGGTCCGGAATGTTATCAACCAAAAGTTACTGAAGCATTGATCATGAAATAAATTTACCAATGTAAAGTCTGAGTCTGCGTCAACTGTGGTCTGAACACAGATCGCATGAACTGCGACAAGTCATGCGGAACCTCCAGCACAAAAAAAGATCTATGACGTTTACGTGCTGGGGAAAACCACCTCTGGGCTTGTGGTTTTTCTGCATCCCCTGAAGTCAGCAAAATTATGGTATCTGGAAACTACCAAGGGTCTCAATTAACCGAAAGGTGCTTTCCAAATTGACGCACATATTAAAAGAAATTCCATGGTATCTTAGCAAGGAATGTCGCATGTCCTTATTTGCAAGAGTTTTTATTAGTTTGGACATATGCTTGCTTGTGCACTGCTTTTATAAGAGACTGACTGTTAAACAACTTTATTCGCACGAGCTTTCGCGAGATTGATCTCGCTTCATCAGGTGCAGCAAATATTAGTTTAGTTTGGAGAACATTTAAATTTAATTACAATCCGTTTGCTTCCAAAATAAATGCATAATTTTTAATAATGTATTAAAATCCAAACACAGCGATCTTCAAACAGCTCAGATCGATTTATTTAGAGAAAAATATATTTCGCCTAAAACGGCATCATCAGTTTCTCCATTTACCAAAACTGCCAAAAAGGAAAAACAGAAAGAAAAAAGTCAAGAATCTAACGCAAAAAGGTTACGCAAGCTAAAAATAAATAAAAATTAATAAAAACTATAAAAATATTCAGGTTTCAAGCATTAACTAAAAAATAATAAAAGTATGAATTAACTGCATGTGGTCAGACCTGTCTGTACTACTTTGCTTTCAAAAAACCACTGGCGCTGACACCGAGTGAGCACACAAACATACAGAAGCAACTGAATGTAAAAACAGAACAAAAGTGGAAGGGGAATGGACGTCACGAACTGCAGACAGGTAGGCCTGTGGGCGAACAGGTGTGACCGATAAGACTCGGTGAATGATAAGACGATAAAAACAGGTTAACAACACAGGAAAAGTCATCAACCCGTTACAGCGAAAACAAGCGCAAACAAAAACATAGTCCTACGGGCGGGGAATAGCAAAACAAACTATTTGCATGATGGTGTTACCATGGTTTGCACATTTATTTGTGCCCGTATTCTGTGCAACCATAAGTCCTCATATAGATCCAAACTCCCTGCAGGTGGTTTTTGCACGAACGTCACGTCATAGCAACTTGGCAATATGGGTCTTTGCTGGAATGTTTCGCTATGCTTCTTCAGGTAGTGGTTACCCAGCGCCGTAGCATCGCTATCTAGCGAGCACTCGAAGTGGTACCAAGTAGACCTGTGAGCATTCCAGCGAGTGGAGAACTTGTTTTTCGTCTGCCCAACATACTGGGCTCCGCAGGTTTTGCACGAGGCCACATATATCCCATAGTCGCGACATGTTAGTCGCTGACGCAACATTATTCTGCCTTTGGGGGTACACAGGAAGGTAGTTGTGGGCACCATGGGCTCGTGGTTACCATGGTGCCCGCACAGCGCACAGTGGCCGCAAGGGGCCGATTGGCCAGTGTCCCGAGGCTCGGTGTGATGGGCAAGCTGCTTGTAGTGGCATAGTTTGTTAAACATCGTTGGTCCTCTCCGATAAACGATGGAAGCATTTGCCTGGAGGCTCAATTCCTTGGGCGAAAGACGCAGTATATGAGGGAATGCTGTTGCCCAGATAAGTTTGTGCAGGCTTGGAAGCGAGTCTACCGACTTGTTGTGGAAGAATCTAGACTTCCAAGCGCTGGCTGTTGCTAACACATCGCATGTCATCCTCACCGGGAAATTGGATTTCACAGCTTTATCTTTGAGCCACAATAGGGCCTTTTTGTAGTCGCTTTCATTCTCGTTTAAGCGCCGCATCCGTTGTGCTCACTCGGTGTCAGCGCCAGTGGTTTTTTGAAAGCAAAGTAGTACAGACAGGTCTGACCACATGCAGTTAATTCATACTTTTATTATTTTTTAGTTAATGCTTGAAACCTGAATATTTTTATAGTTTTTATTAATTTTTATTTATTTTTAGCTTGCGTAACCTTTTTGCGTTAGATTCTTGACTTTTTTCTTTCTGTTTTTCCTTTTTGGCAGTTTTGGTAAATGGAGAAACTGATGATGCCGTTTTAGGCGAAATATATTTTTCTCTAAATAAATCGATCTGAGCTGTTTGAAGATCGCTGTGTTTGGATTTTAATACATTATTATTGATACGGTGTGCGATCGACAGCCTGCCAGGGGCCTTTGGTTTTTTTTTTTTTTGGATCCAGATTTGATTTACTAATCACATTGCATAATTTTTAGGTTTTTTTGCATCCCCTCAAAAGGGCCTACATTAATATAAAAAGTCGCATCACTGAAAAAGCGGAAGAGCAAAACAAGCATTTGTTTGATCGTCTTGATTTCAAGCTGCAGATCAGTTGCAGCTTATTATATTTAACACAATGGAAATAAATTTTCAAACCATCCTCCTTTTGAATACAAGGTTTTGAACTTAATTGTTTCGTTACAAAAATATTACTTCAGTATTGTCATTTTTGTTTTCTTGCACGCCACCTAGTGATCAATAACGAGTTAATATATTTTCCACACGGTGTCGTCGAAGAAATATTTAGTACAGTCATGGCAGTTGTCAGTATTTTGCTGACATAATACAGACAACTGCCATTTCAGGGCGTCTTCCAAGTCCAACGGTTTCTTGCTGAGCCAAGCGGGTTTAATCACGCTTGCTTGAAGATGAAAAAGGACATCTAAAAGCACATGTTTACGTACTTCAGATTTAAATGACCTACTTAATAAATATTAACAAAGTTCTGCAATATAATAAACGCAAATACATTGATTAAAGCTTTACACTTGCAATGTGACCATCTGGCATATGAGACAAGATCAACGTCATCTGGTTGGGTTCGTACAACGTGGGGTTAATCTGGCACGGCTGAAGATGAGCTTGTAACAAACTTTTGCTTTCGCTTCTCAATAATTTTTTTACTCGGGAATCACCAGTTTTTGATGGATTGCGCATTATACTTCAATATTATATAATCTCCTGTCAATCTACCATTTTATAAGTCATGTTGGTTTGTGATTGGCACTCTACAGTGTGACGAAGTCCGCGACGTCTTGCGTGGCTGCTATATGCAGGTTTTTAGATGAGGTCGCACAAAATGAGTTAAGTCGACCTTGACTGAAGGTGAACACGCAACGAACGTTAAAACAGAGTTGTCAGCAAAAATGTTGCCCAATACGTCATAACCACATTCCATAGGTTTTATTTGATCAAGATGCCAAGTCTTGGTTGAACACAATTTGACATTTACATATGATGACGAGTTGTGTAAGTTGAATAAAAATAATGTGTGCTTAACAAATCTGTGGTTATTTACCACTGTCTATGACAGCAGCTGCTTTTTGAGCTTCTCGCAACTTCAAAGGCATCTGGGGGTAAATCTTGTGTTTAGAATGCGTTCAGTTAAACTTTTGTAAATTAGCAACGTCTCCTATTAATCAATTATTGCACTGTTTTCAGTAAAGTTGTGTACAGTATCCAACCAACTTTTGTTTGATTTATTACCACACAATGCGCCAAATTTTCGATTATATTAGTAAAGTAGGCTATATGGGGTTAATTTCTAGTGTATTAGTTTAGACGTATTAGCAATACAGCATTAGTTGAAAGCACACCCTTGGTTCACAATTTTGTTGACGTATTGGTAGTTGGAAAGAAATTCGCTGTAAACTTTGAAATCACGTCGGTAGTATTGATGCATGAACTCTGGTTCTGTAGAAATGTATCAAATGTTAGGACTAATTAATTTTCTTTATCGGATTAGGAAGATTAGGCTGACAGAAAATCTTCTTCACTGTTGCAATCATGCACAGCTTAATCAACAAAGTTTGTAGATTTCAACGAGTCGACTTTGATCACTTACTTTCATATTCTTGGTCATCACACCAACAGAAGAGACAGGTTGCCGAATCTTTGATACAGTTTCTGTAGCTTGTAGAGTGGCACAAGTTGTAGGGTACGGTAAGACACGAGGGAGTTTGCTGAGGAAATTCGATCCCGTTCTGAGCCACCCATCGAAAGTAAGCAGGAATTTGAGGTTGTACAATTTCCCATCTCCACTTCACGTAGTCACAGAACCAAGCTTTCCTCTGCTCGCATGGATGTGGTGACGTATAATAGTGGCTACAGTTGATCAGCGGACCTAAAGCGAGAGGAATTATCTTTAGCTTCTTTCTTAAGTAAAAACATCACAAATTACAACTATCTTCACACTCGAAGACATTTTATTTACTAATAAACATTTAGTTGATTAGGAAACATCACCTGGTTCCCCGCATTCCGGCAGTTGTATGTTAGCAAACTTGTTCCTAACTATTGTAAAGACTTTCGCTATGACAGGATGCAGTTGTATGTAAGGTCCAGTTAACAGGTTGTTGACGAATCCGGGAAACTCCTCAAGATCACATCTTGTACCAATCATGTATTTCACGTGGCTCGCGAAGTTGTTAAACGATCTGAAATTTGCAAAAACGTCGTAACTATTGTGTCGTCCTGTGGCCCTTCTGAAGCTCATCAACAAAAATATCAATGTGTCAGTGTAACGCCAATGCAGACATTTTGCTTACACGCATAGTTGTTGTTTTGTGGTCGCCAGATTGAAATTTTTCCATAGGTCAAGACTTGCTGATGTCAAGTTTCGAATGAAACCTTCGTCACACACGGGATTGGACAAATTACTGAATATAAGATCTTCGACACTTGGTAGTGATGGAGAGTAACCGTGTATTGGACATATGGAATATTTGATAATATCTTTTATGTTAGCTAATGTTCCAGGCAATCCAAAAAGCTTTTCAATCATTGTGAAAAGATCGTCAAATGTTTTTGTAGTGTTAGAATATTGTCCAACATCCTATCAGAATATATGAGAGATAAAAATTATACAAAACCCAGAACAGGTACTAACTTAAATGGAAAGTATTCATTATGTTTGTTTCCCAGAGGTCGGGATTGTTTGAAAATCACAAATAGAAATGTTGTAGATACCCTGTAAATTTTACGAACTTCCGGATAAATGTCAAACACCGTGAAACATGATCCACTGAAACATTTCACTCCAACACCAGCCATGCATGACGCCATCTGGTCGAGGTTATTTCTATAAACGTAAATGTTTAATAGATTAGCAACCCAGCAAACTGGTTGCAAGCCATTCATTTTATGGTGTTGTTGTCGTTTTCAAATCGTACTTACAAACATTTATTTTGGTTAAGGTAAGGAAAACCATCGAACAGAGGTTTTGCACATTTTTGTACTTCGTGTAAAGTTTGTCGGAAAGAACAGTTGGGAAGTAACTTAATATCTGTTGATATAACAATGTATATGGTTAAACTTTTTGCACTTGTTTTAAAACAATATTGAGTTATTGTTATGAATGTATTCTAAGCTTGTCCTACCATCTTCTGACTCTTGTGGGCAACCATCCGGTTCTCTGAATTCATTGCACCAAGTGCTGTTGCAGACTTGATACGTGCAATTGAGATATTGAAGTCCGTGATGATCAGAGGCTAACTTACAAAGATCCAAGGTTGTCAATGTTTTGTTCAAACAGATTCCAGCTTGTGTTGTGACTATCAATAAAGTTCAAGCTTAACCAATATTCATATAACCGACATTGATATTCTGGTATTTTTTGAAACAAACTTACTGTTAACTCCATATTGATTTGTGAGAAGTTCGTACTTGACACATATTTGATCCAAGTTTTCACATTCAACCAACGTCATGTTGTCAAACACAACTGTTCCATCTGGAGTTTGGGACCGAGCGCCAACATAACATCCCAGTGGTTGAGTTTCTCCGCAATCTTTAAACATAAACCATGTAATCTGTGAAATTATGCCATGATCGCCTCCACTTACATGCTGCGTTTGATTCAACAACTATCACACTAAGCATAAATACAACTTTTCTATCCATATTTTGAATTAGGAACTGCAGTTCCGTAATCCGTAAAAATGTGACAATACCACATCAGCGAAAAACCATAGCTTCCAAGTAAAGATTTAACAGCAGATCTAAAGTAACATCAAGTTTGTGAACCACTTCATGTTGGTCATTCCACATAATTTAGCTTTTTAACTCGATTTTCTGCTGAGTTATTGTCTGCAAAATATCCCAGAACCTATTGAATTCGTATAAAATGCTTCAAAGCCCCTTGGATTTATGTCGAACAAAACTTGGAATTCGCGGCAAAAATGCCATAATTTTTCAATAGCTTTTTATCCTCCTTAAGCGTGCTACAACTTATCATTGTCATTAAATTTAATCCAACTTTAACATTCAGCAAACTTCACACAACCAAACTCATCAGATCAGTTCCGCTTGGATCGCACCGGTGAAATAAAAATAAAAAATTGTTTTTGTACGAGTTAACCTCTGTATTTCGTCAGGAATATTATGGTCCAATCAGTCCCAAATTTGTCGCAACAAAGATTTGCGTTGGAGGTTTTACCAATTATTCCTAAATCGAACCAATTACAATCACATTCTGGAAACGTGCCGATAAACTCATAGAGATTCACAACGATTGAATAAAATCGCATCGTGCGTTTTAGCAACAGATTTTAACCGCGCATATATTTTTTTGCTTTGTTGTTGTTTGCAACCAACAAATTGTCAATATGTTGAGAGCTGAATTTGAAAATGACTCTTTAAATTAAAGCGATTTTTCTTTTGCAACACTTACACCCTATGACCGTCTTCATACAATCAGGTGTGGTTTTAACTGTCCCTCGACTTCTTCCAAATAGTCAGATTACATTTCTCACTTTTGTAATATGTATTTTGCGGACGATGCATACCAAATGAATCTAAATTAATGGTCTGCTGTAATCACAATTAACCAGTTTTTGCAGTATTCCTTTCAAAAAAAAATTTAAATGTGTAGCAATAACTCGATTACGGTATATACAAGTTAATTTTGTTTACTTACATCCTGCTGATACTCCTGACACTGCCACAAAAATAATATACAGAATATATCCATACATGCTTGTATGCGGAGACTGTTTAAACTGTGCTTTGTGATCACACAGCTGAATAAAGTAGGTTGAACTTATGACTAAAAACTGTGTAAACTGTCACTCGATTTTCGGCGTATATTTGCCCTCATTTAGCTCCCGTTGTATGTACCCTGAAATGCATGCAAATATCTAATCACCTGTGTTAACCGACGAGTTCACGATATCCTTTGTACCCGACGAGAAATAGTAGATTCGCACTGCCGATGTAGATGAAAATGTTTGGTTGACAGATTGACCTCCGGTTAGATTCACAGATAATTCGCTCCCTTCGTAAATCTGTATGGATAGAATTTCTTTGTTCCGTGTAAAAATATAGACATGAGTTTTAAAAACGGCGTCCTAGATTTGAATATTTGGGTAAGAGGTACTGGTTTCAAACACACTGTATTATTTTTAAAACCGTTTATAACTATAACCAAACATGCTTTTAAAACAACCGCTTTTTTCGATAGGGTATTCGATAGGGTACCTTATATACTTTTATTATCGAAAACATAAAAAATCATTTGACGACAACCTCATTCAACGCGTCTACACCTTTACTTTACTTTACTTGGTTTTAGCTAAAAAAAACTATAGATAAATAAATTAAATCAAGAAATAAACCGGAAAAATTGTGAACTAACACAAATCACTTATGATACTATGCATAGTAGGTAACTGGATTTTGGTCAACTATGTAACCTCAAAAATACTATTGCTGTCATTCTGCAACGTGACTGCGGCTTTCAAGTCTATTTTTGATCCATTGGGGAAGAAATTCCACCCACACTGCTGGACACCCTTGGCACCGGAAAGATCCAACGTTAGCTCTGTGTTGTTTGTTGTCTGGGTATATCCGCAAGTTTCAACTGTTAAAGTAAGTGTTTGAGCGTGTAATATAATCAAACAGAAGTAAGTTATTTTCTTACTATTCAGTACT
Organism: Ascidia mentula; assembly: GCF_947561715.1. Classification (NCBI taxonomy): domain Eukaryota; kingdom Metazoa; phylum Chordata; class Ascidiacea; order Phlebobranchia; family Ascidiidae; genus Ascidia; species Ascidia mentula. The sequence continues at coordinate 21,476,101 of NC_138569.1, read as the reverse complement.
GCTGATAAATACCCAAGGTGATGGGATACTAGGGTTCATAGACTTTAATGAAGCAAACAAATATTTTTAAGTGCGCTTTTGATGTTTATCACGCGGTTTAGTATTTTGCAGTAAATACGTGTAGTTTTGATGCTTCCTTTAAACAGCTTTAAATCGCGGGGAAATGAGGTTGGTTGGTCATTTTAATTACAGATGACAGTATACAGCTATGGTTCACACGTATTGACACACCTTCCATGTATTGGAATAGAAATCCTTCGCGGTTTCCAACAGATCCATCGCTGTAAAAAACAAGTCTTGCTGAAGAGCTGTGAACTACGATGTTTATGTTGCTTGTGCTTCCTGTGTAATTTCCAAGTAGATTGTTGCCATCAAACACCTGCATGAAATACTTGAATTTTTTGACCATTCAAGACTTAAATTTGGAGTACAAATATTTCGCACGAAACACTATGTTTCGGTTTGATTACTGTATACATATAAAGTGCGATTTACATTGAAGTTAATTGCAAACAGAATGTGGATGCTGATAGCTACAGCAGTGGAGTGCCTGTGACAGCGTCAAAAAAGATGGCATACTCTAATTGGGAATGATTGCATTTATATGGGCAACCAGTTGGTATTGTGGCAAAAACGACACACGGCACCAAATCTTGTCTTTATGCTTTCTTTGTTCACCTGTGTTGTTTATTTAAATCACTCTTTATTACTTTTATGTTGTTTTTCTATGTTTGCCCCGTCCCGTGACGCCCCACTGATTTATGTGTGAACCGTTGATTGGTTGATTGGCCTGTGCAAAGAGGTGCTTTCTGTATGACCGAGTTAGGCTGGAACTAGGCGTCGTGCTGTACGGGTTGTGAGTGTCGCCAAACGAAAAGAGATCGGACTTGTATTGGCTTTTACTGAGTATATGAACGTTTTATCGTCGTTTTAGCTGTTTATCAAAAGAGACGCCCATTTAGTGATACCAGTGGCTTTCGTGGTGAGCCGTTACTGCAGGGTCCGGGCCGTTGTTGAATTAGGAAATAATTCCGTGACAGTTTTTAAGCAGTTAGTCGGTAAACTGAATCAAAAACACATGCAAATGTTTTCACCATTGCTTATACCTGCAATCTATCGCAACATGTTTCCAAATTGAGGGTCACAATTTCAATATACAAGCTCCTGCATGAGTTTTGAGGGGTCAGGTTCCACGTGCAGTTCGAGTTGTTTTCATAGTAATTGGGATAGCCGATAGAGTAGGCTTCTTGGGTGCTACTGTTTGCCACCAAATCCCCACCACATGTCTGTGCTGTATCATAACAAGGTGTGATTATACTAAGTTTGACAACATTAAATGTATATATTCCGAAATCTACCTTTTTTCCAACGCCACTTGTGCGTGACACAGGTGGAAACTTCACGTTTGCAAAATTACAATATCAAATAGCCTGATGTCAACGCATTTATTTTCAAGAAAACTTGAAAATAAATGCGTTGACATCAGGCTATTTGATATTGTAATTTTGTATACTAAATTTGGTCCAATTGCCTGCGTTCAATGATTCAGTCATGTGCGTATGTTTAATAAAAAGTCATCAAAATTTTTTTGTGGTCTGTTCGCCATTAATCAAGCGTTGCCTACTTCTGTGGCCAATATAGACAACGGTTCAATCCAAACTAAGAATCTTACTATAAAATCGAAGGCTTTCTCCACTATTATATTAATTACACGCTTTTGGTAATTTTAAAATCATCGTTCAGTATTAAATTGCAATTATTTTATACTCACGTGAAAATAGGATACATATTTCAACAAAACAAACACTTTGATTCACTAAATACGTACAATTTAAATACATTGGTACTGACGCTGCCGGGCATGTTTTATTGCTAAATATGCCAGTAGAGCAGTATTCAGCAACGCACAATTTAATTTTGTTTTATTCAAGCAACGTTAAGCAGCATTTTTAGCACTCAAAATAGTTTGTCACATGGCCAAATGCACAGAAGCAGATCAAGGAGAAATTAAATGCATCTTACACGAAGAAAATTTCAATTGTCCCAGAATAAGGGCAGCGATACAGTAGGTGCTTGATTTCATCATATACCACTTCATAATCCACACGTTTGGCTTACACACAAATGCTATTTGTAAACACTGATACTTATTATCCGATATACACACAGAGCTGCAACGCACTGCAGACAGTAATAAGATAAATGTCAGTTAGAATACGCCTGCCCTACCCCCAATCCCCAAGTCATTCATAGCTTCCGCATAAATCACTAATGTGCTTAAAATACAACTCCACGTTAGTCACTCTTAGCATGGGTTAAATTGTCTATAAAAGTATTTTTCTCTTGGTATAATTTAACCTCGTAGAAAAACCTACGCTTTACTTACTTTACCATTTAAAAAAACCATCACAGTTACAGGCCAATGTTTTCAGCTTTAGCAAGATTGCTACACACTCCACATGTTGCCAGTGCTATGTTTTATACAAACAAACATAGCACTGGCAACATGTGTTTAACGATTATTGTTGGATTCAGCGTAATACTGGCCTTCTGTTTACTGGTCTTCTGTTTACTGTCCATCTATTCTAAGCCCAATCCTTACCGCCCGCTATGTTATTTGTCATTGCCGCATGTCTGCGTTACTTTTGATGAATAAACATGTTGTTGAGCGTGAGTACTCTACTCTTTACACTTTTGACTTTTGCAACTAACCCAAGTCTAAAAGCGTTAGGTTTTCACATTTTTTGCAGAGCGTATTTGTCACCAGGTATTGCATGGCTGCTCAAGCATCCAGCTTCAACCATGTCTATTCAGCTAAAATACTGTGATTTTTCGCGCTTGACTGAAAACACCCACGCACTGAACTGATGGTAGGTATTGCATTACAGCGTGCAGCGATCTAAAACACAGTTACAAAGTTTTTGTTGCTATGTCAACACTTTCAATTTAATTCCAAAATTTTGTTTTACTTATAAACATTTAGTTGATGAGAAAACATCACCTGATTTCCCGCATTCTGGCAGTTGTATGTTAGCAAAATTGTTCCTAATTATTGTGAAGGCTTTCGATATCACATGCTGCGTATATATGTAGGGTCCAGTTAACAGACAGCAGAAGTTGATGAAATAACTGTAGCAAAATAAAGTAAGGCCGGCGAATTTATTTGTGTAGACAAAGGCGTGTGTTTATGCATTTGTGTGGGGAATAGGTTTCACTATCTCAGAAACTTTTGTTTCAGGCTGAAATCTGTCAGTCTTGTTGAATTAGACAAATTTCGCTTTATTAAAAGCATTATCAGTGTCTAAGAAAAAGCCAAGCAAGAATTATGTTTTAAAAAAAGGAAAATCCCGCTATCGGGGAAAAAACAGCTAAAATACTGTGCTTATTCGCGCTTGACTGAAAACCACTGCGCACTGAACTGATGGTAGGTATTGCATTACAGCATGCAGCGATCTAAAACACAGTTACAAAGTTTTTGTTGCTATGTTACCACTTGAAATGAAACCCATTAAACTACAAATTATTGCGACAAAGCCCCCAAAAAAAATTTTCAGTGCCTCGTTTTCCTATTTTCATTTAAAGTCTGTACCACTAGGTTAGCAAACCATAAGTTTAATAAAACACGTTAGGTAATGTTAGATTTGCCGAAAATGTTGGACTTGCCTAATCTCTGATACAATTTCTGTATCCTGGAGAGTTGTTGGGTACGGTAGGACATGCGGGAGTTTGCTGAGGAAATTCGATCCCGTTCCAAGCAATTTTAAATTACCACTTCACGTAGTCACTGAACCGAGCTTTTCATCTGCTCGCATGAGTACGGCAGACACAGCAAAAATGTCTTGCTGTGGCGACGTATAATAGTGGCTACAGTTGATCAATGGACCGAGTGGGGCGTTATAGTCTTTAGCTTCTTTCTTCAAGTAAACATATCACAAATCAAAACTATCTTCACACTCCAAGACATTTTATTTACTCATAAACATTTAGTTGATTAGGAATCATCACCTGGTTCCCGGCATTCTTTCAGTTGTATGTCAGCAAAGTTGAAGGTCTTTGCTATGACAGGCTGCATACATATGTAGGTTCCAGTTAACAGGCAGCAGAAGTTAATGAAATAACAGTAGCAAAATAAAAACAAGGCAGACGAATTTATCTGCGTAGATAAAGGCGTGTGTTTATTCATTCGTGTGGGAATAGGTTTTAGTCAACATTTTGAATTTACTATTTTAGTTACCTTATTGTTTAGCTTGTCGTTGGATGCGAAGTTCCCTGGGCTTTAGTGCAACTACGGATCCATAACTACGGATTCTCACATCTCATTGGATGGATCAAAATCCCCCGATGCAAAACTTTGGATGTATAAAGCTTGCGGGGAGAGGAATTATGCATGTATTTAATTGTGACAAGTCGAAAGTTCGGCGATTTCTAATTAATCTCGCAACAGGAAAATGCTACTGAGTCAGCAGTTTCAGGGGGGCTGTTTGGCTAATTCTTCTCAAAAAAGGGACACCTAAAAGCAAATGTTTACGTACTTCAGATTTAAATGAATACTCGGTTACTCGGCATACTCAATTGATCGCTTGGTGATTATGTGAACGAGGAAAACACGAGGTAGTAAGCGGACAAATTACCAAACCACGTTTATCAGACCCACATATTCCTGTCCATACGACGAAGCGCAAGCGAAAAAAATTTACGTGGTGGCGCAATTTGGGAAATTCCACCCACCTATCAAATCTGGAAAACACCCGAATTCCTTTCTGCTCGACTTGCTGTGAAGCTCTTAATTTACTCAGTCCGAAATCGACCCCTTGAAGATAAAAACGTCCTGCCCGGTTCTGCCCGACTTGCAGTAAAATGAACGCGTCGCCGACTCTCAAGACAAGTTAAAACAAAATCCATTGTTTGAAAGTTTGCGGTGGTAGCGGTGAGTGAACATTATTAGAAATGTCGGAATTTTGTAAACCTGGTAAACACAATCGGGCGTTATGTAATAGGATTTATTGGTGTTGGCAAATGCTTTGCCACGAATTGCAGTCGAAAACATGTACAATTTATTACCAATATAATTTAATGATGCATTACATTACTTCAAATCGAAGTGTACTTGGATTGTGTTTTATATGTTGTGAGATTATGGGTGAAATGAGATGTAGGATTTGGTGAAAGGAAATAAACAACACGTGTTTCGCGCAAAGAATTCTGCTGTCGGTACTGATTTGGGTCGCAAGGTATTGGTGTTGGCTGATTATGTCGGAAATAGTACGTAAGGAATATTTGTGTGAAATGTTGTCAGTATTTGTTCGTTTACAAACTTTGCGTGACAGTAAATGCGTTCCAGCAATCATTTCAGTTCAGATATAAAAGGTTTTGTTATTATTTTACAAATGTTTTTGCAATTTACGCCATGTAATCAAGGAACTGTATAGTACGTAAAGTTAAATGCTTAGTGTCAGGTGTGCAACTTGACCAGTTATCCGTGCCATATTTGTTGTTAACTATTCATCGCCAGTCAAACATATGTAAGACGCACTTTTTTAAGTGATTTTTCGCTTAACGTTTAATTCGGTCGCATTAATACTCATGTAATTGTGTCATCAATTTGGAAAGTTGAATTGAAACATAATGTCAACGAAAATCTTGGCAAAATTTGAATGGGGACCATCTATTAGCTTGTGTCAACTCAGAGGACACCTTTTAGTTGACCCGAATACTCGGTGATTTCCAGTTTTTTTCTGGCCACGTATTTCAGGTTTCAAGCTTGTTGGCACACCAAAGCTAGGAAAAAACAACAGGACAACTCGGGTTTCCCCTTGCATTGAAAAATTCGGGTTACGTAGTTTGTTGTTCCGCATGACTGGTCGACATTCTTGCGCTGTTTGATCAAGCCACAGTTGACCCACACCGAGGTTCTGTAGCAAATTTATGCAATAAAATTCTAATATTTAAATTTACGATCGTGTTTGAGTATCTTACAGGACACTACGGCATGTGGACGAGTAAAACATGATGGTACAACGAGCCCACTTGTAATTAAACCTACTTTCCTGTGAGAAAGACGAAGCTCTGAGCAAAAAATCGAGCTCTCCGCACATTTCGCGTTGCACGTTTTGTCTGAGATTCTCAAGCCCTGCTTCGGTCTACTCACCGAACCGTGAAGCCGTAACAACTGAACCCATTATTTGCAGGTTGCGCTGCACCCTCAGCCCGAACACCATTCAAAATGTTTTCTGACAAACTCCATATAGCTTTATTATTGCGACTGTGGACTAGGTCTATAGCAAGTGGACAAAGTTGTATGTTTTTGCTGATGTTGTGATGACGTTTTCGCGTGAAGGAGGGTTTACTCGAATGTTTGTAAATTCTGAAATTTAACATTAGATTTGGTCAAAGGAATTTATGCGTGGTTTTGTCAGCGCTTGGAAATGTTGAAATAATAAATATTTTTACAAAAGGTTTCATGAAAAAATTTCTTTGAGCTACCTAGCACAAAAAGACACTGCACTCACAAACACACCGAAGATGACTGGGATGGAAATGGGAACGTTGGGTAATTTTCAAGATGAAATTATTTGTAAACTGTGTTCTTTTAAACGTGTTGATGACGACAGGAGAAGAGCGTGAATATCAAGCAGTGCAAATCGTGCTACCTGATGTCGATACAAATGGGGGTTATTGCATCAACGATCAAGAAATTGAAAGGATATTCGGGCAACCCAGTGTGGCTAACACCCCTGTTGCTATCTACTCCGTAACTGGGGCTTTTCGTAAAGGAAAATCGTTCATGATGAATTTCTTTTCACGATATTTATCTTCTGTGAACGAGAACGCGGTTAGAGATTAATTTTTATTCACCTGTTAAAGCTAAAAACCAGGTATTCTAACATTTTAGACTGAGGATTGGTTGAAATCGAAAGAAGACAAACTGAACAAAGGATTTATTTGGAGAGGAGGATCGGAGAGACACACGGAAGGAATTTGGATTTGGGATGAACCGTACTTTATTCAAACACCAAAGGGAAAAGTAAAATCCTCATGTCCACTTATTTTTTTTCTACTGTGGGATTTAATTTGTGTTATAGGATTTGATATTACTCTAAGCATACTTAAAACCCCTGAAACTACGGGTAATGATCACCAATCCTTGCATGTTTAGGTGGCTTTGTTTCTGATGGATACTGAGGGTGCGTTCGATCACCAAAGCACTGTCAAGAATTGCTCTGTGATATTTGGTCTCAGCACTCTTTTGAGTTCTGTACAAATATACAATGTTCAAAATCACATACAGGAAGACACTTTGCAGTATCTGCAGGTGGGGCGATTTTTTCCCATATATTTTCTTCAAATTCCTCGTTTTCATTCATTTTCCCGTTGATGATTTCAGCTTTTTACGGATTACGCCAAGGTGGCCAAGCAAAATGATAAGGATGAAGAAATGCCATTTCAAGTTAGTAAACCTTAATTACAATCCCAATTTGTTACAACATTTGCCTTTGGTAATTCCTTAAAAAGTAATTTACACAAAAGAATCAAAAACGAATTGCGTTGAAACACAACTTACATTTAAACGAGCCCAGTTTTCATCCTGCAGCGATCGATGGTTCGCCTTCATCCAAAACTGAATGGTGGATTCACATCCTCTTATTGTTATAGAGACTGATGTTTCTTATCCGCGACTGGTCAGACAAATCGTTCGCATATGGATTTAACGGGGGAAACAAATATTTAAGAGACGTCTTAGTGCCCCTGATGCAAAACCGTGACACAGCATCAGTTCGAAACGACTTTCGAAAATCTTTTGAGAAAATTACATGTTCTTTGATGCCTCATCCCGGATATGAAGTATCCGAAAGGGACGAAGAGCAGGCAAACGATATAAAAATATCTGGTAGGTTTGACCAAATTCACATTTATCTCAATTGCTTGAACATTATTGCTTTCCAACAGACGTGAGAGATATTTTCTTACAAACTGTCGACATCATGGTGCGGGAACTTTTTTCACCGGATAAAATTGTGGCGAAACGAATCAACAAAAAACCCGTGACTGGAATCGATCTCATCAACTACACACTTTCCTACTTTGAAGTATTTAGTAGCGGAACAATGCCGGAAGTGCAAACAATTATGCAGGTAACGAGAAACAAATTCCAGCCATCACATTTAACGTTGGTGCGAAATAAGAATATTTCCAATCCAACTTGTGTTTTTTGTTCTTCTTCGTGGGAATGATTGTAAAACAACACTATGAAAGTAAGACCGGCAGCCAACAAAGATAGTTTAATTGATTTTGACATAACACATACGAGTATGTAACACGATAACCACATGATATATTGCCGCACATTCCACAAATTACGCTCAGCTGTGCACGAATTATAAAGTTGCCATACATGGAAAATAAATATCATGTGTTTGTTCATGAACCATTTTTTCCCTGCAGGCCACGGCCGAAGCTGCGATTTTAAAAGTCATCCATGATTGCAAAGTCACTTACTGGAATGAAATGAATTCGGTAAGACTTCATAATAAACCGGCACCAACATCCAACTTATTTAGCAACTTTTTTCAAGAAATTGGGCAACAAATACAGAAGTAGGAGTGAGTTAAATTCACTCCACCTTGATAGCAAGACACAGGCTTTGAACCAGTTCGATGAACAACGCAAATTGGGGGACAAAGATTTCATTGCGAAGTATCGGAAATTGTTGGTCAAAAACATAGAACAGAAATTGACTGAGTTTGAGCAATTGAACAAGTCCCTTGTGGTAAGTAAAGCCATGATTATTACCGTGTCCTGATCACCTTCAAACCAGCTTAATTAAATTCTGCAAATTAGTAAAGTAGGCAGTGTCGGATTTGGTATAATGTAGGACTTACTTTAATTATCACCTGCTTTCTGGTACTGATTGCTAAAAATGTGTACTTGATATGATGTAATAACTGCTCACTGCTGACCCCTCGTGGTGGTCTCATCTAGGGATTCCAAAAGCGAACCAGTGATTCCTCTATCTTGATTCTTATCGCACCTAAATTTCGTGTCTCCTGGTATATACACGACCCTGTATGTCTGTTACGTATTCGGCCACCCAATAATTTATCCAGATTACCATTTGGTAGACCCCTAAGGGAGTTGGGGTTGGGCCACTTTTGGGTTTCCATGAATCCAAGGCCCTCATCTGCTGTGTCTCAACAAACGTCCTGCAGCGAAATACAGTTTTTCCTCGTAAAATTCTTTCGTGAGCAAACGATATATTTTATGAAGCGAAATACTACAATGAGTCGTCTACATTTCTGCGTTTCCTTTTTCGTTTCATTAATGTTTATATTAACAGGAAAATATCAAAGAAGAAGTACGGAACGTGATGGAAGAAGCAAAGAATAAATATGAGACTTGTATTGAAAAAGTGAGAGATTTGTGCATGAATTTTGTAATTTAAAATGTCATCTAATATTTGGAAGTGGGATTTCCTCGGATCTAAGACTGCAACTTGACTCATTTTCAGTACATTGGTGGTGAGTATGTGGATGAATTGTCACTAAGTAATGAAGATCAGAAGTGCAAAGAAGAGGTTTTGGAATCGTTCGACACAAAAACAACCAACCTCCCACAGGAAATTGCCGTGATCTACAAAACTCAACTTAAGGAACAACTTGCTCATAAATTTGACAAAGTGAAAGAAAATAACAAACACAAACTTGTGAGTTTTTCATCACAAAACAATTTTTTCTCTTTACAAATCCTGCCCTGATCATAAAAGTCCTAAATTTTAGGAGAGATACAAACAACAACTGGAAAGAAATTCTCAGAATGCATCCAACTCGTATAAACTAGAGATGGAAGAGGTAAGTGGTTGGTTGGTTGGTTGGTAAATGGTTATTTTAAGACCACCCTTTGGAGTGTGGTCTCATAACCATCCTTGATAGATTAACACAGAGATAACGCCAATGTAGTTCTTTTCCTGGTGACAACATTGCTTGACAATCACCTCACTAACAAAAGATATACACAATGTATCTGGATGAAAATGAAACATGCAAACGGCAACAAAATGTTTCGTGCTTTTTGTAAAGTCTTAAAAAATGCTTTATTAAAGAGAAAGCTTTCACTTTGTAACAAACTACAATTTCGACAGAAAACTAATCAGTGCACATTGTCCGACGATGAGTTTACTGATGTTCACAACCTTGCTGAAAACAAAGCCTTGAATGAATTTGATGCTGCATTCACTGAGAATAGCGATGACTACAAGAACATGGAAAGGAACTATTTACTCAAATGGATCCAACAGATCAAAGACAACTATCAAAAATCAAATGAAACTAGAAGGGTAAACGCTTTAACATTAGATCCAGTTCAAAAGATATATTTGACGTTTGTATATCCAATATTTAATAAATGGAATAATTTTAGAAATTGGCTCTGAAAAAAATGATATCGGAGACGTTGGAAGATGTGAAACAAGAATACGTTTCTGCAATGACAAATGTATGTTTTATACTTGACTGTAAAGTGTCTATATAAGTATTTTTTATTATGAAACGTATTTGTAATTTAGACAAACTATGTTGAAGAAGGCGAACTCGAACAACTACATTTGGAAAGCAAAACAAACGTAGAAGCTTATCTGGTTTCCAAAGACAATCTGTATGAGAAATGCAAGGACCAGTTTAACGCAATGATCGAAAGTGAATACAGAGAGATGAAAAGGGTCAACAGGGACACAAAGGTAATCTTACTTTGATTTGCACGATTGTCATGGACCTTCTGTAAAGAGTTCGAATCTTACATAGTTCGTTTATATTTGCATTAGATAAGATTTGAGCAGGAAGGAAGATCCGCTGTTCGAAATGCTAAACTGGCTTTTGAAGATTGCCTACGCAGTGTAAGTTTGGTTGCTATATTGCATTACTTTCCCACGTTTGACGCTGGGGCTGGCGTGACTCATTACGCTCAGTGCAAGACTAATTTGACGACTAAACGAGCAATCAACAAACCTTTAATTATTTTATTAAAGAATTCTTATACTGACAACATTATGCCTTTCCGAAAGTATGAAGTCTTAACCAAACGAAACTGTAACTTATGAGCAATGTTTATTTTTTTCATAGATTACGTGTGGAAAATATGTTGACCAAACTTCCCAACTTGAAGTTGAGACGAAATCAAGCTCAGAAGCCTTCAGAATATTCGAAGAGGAATCAACAAACTTACCGCCAGAAGTTAAAGAAATCTACCGACAAGAACTGGAAGAAACCATGAATCAGCAAAAGGATGAATTCAACCGGAACAACAATGACAAGCTTGTAAGTTAACGAGTGTGGTTTGGTTTTAATTCAATTGTGGTGACAAAAATATATGGATTTCAGGAAGAAATAAAGATTTCACTGGGGAAGCTCACGGATCTCTGCTATAGAAATTATGTGCAAGCAATGAAACCGGTATAATATTATGAAATCAACGAAGTTTTAGTTTAATTACAAACAAAATTGTGTGTCACAACATGAGCATAAGTTGTAAAAACGATTCCTTGTGTAGAAATGTGCAGAGCAGATCATGTCCGATGAAGATTTTAACGAAGCTCACAAGAAAGCAAATACCGAAGCATTGGAAACGTTTGAAAGCTCAGATGTTGGTTTGAACACAACTGAAAGAAGCGAGACAAAGGAAAAACTTCTACTGCGAATCAATGAGCGTCAAAGTAAATTTGAAGCAACCGTTGAAAAAAACAGGGTAAGGACACACATCGACTGTTGCAATTTTTATTGAGACTTGTACGATAGCAACTGCATGAAAAGGCGATTTAATATTGTGCAGAAACCGTGTAACGCCTATGTAAACAAACGTTAATATTGATTCCACAACATCTCGTAAAATCGTTTTGGGTCATCCTGTATATATACAGAGCATCACATTTTGGGGTTACGTCAAATGATATGTTATTTGATATATTTAGTACCCAAAAGCATCGAAAGCCTGCAGTCAAACCAAACCTGGGTGAAACAAACCTGCTCAGTTATTCGGTAATATTTATTGCAGGAAGAAATGGAAACTAAGACAAGGGAAACCCTGAAGGCTGCAGCAAGTGTTTATTCCTCCAAAATGAAAGAGGTAAGAAAGATAAGATCACAGGCTGCCAACTGCCCTACCGACCGATGCGCTTGTTGTTTCAAACACACTGGACTTGACACATAGCGCCCTCTGACGTATAACAACATTAAAGTTGTAACCATCAAACAAACGATTTATGAATGAAATAACGATTTTTTTGTTTTCAGAAATACAGTCAAGGTTACGTCAGCGAACAAATCCTCGAACAAACATCTGCGAAAAGCAAACAAAAAGCCATGAAAATGATCAGTTCTGTCAAAGACAAAACAATCGTGAATAAGTGTAACAAACTACTAGAAGCCATCATTGACAGCGAATATGAGGAAATCAAAATGAAAAATAAGGTTTGTCATTTAAATATACAAAGTATTTCAGCGGTGACCAATTTTAAAAACAAATCTTAAAAAAAAGTTCTTTCTGAATTATTGATTTTACGCTATGAAGAAAATGACTGTGGATTTATAAATCTAATCACTGTTTGTGGCATGAACACTTTTTTTCCTTCTATCAGTGTTGCCCTTCCGTTCACTAGATATATTCTAAAAATTCAATTTGATACTTACCTGTTTTATAGTGCAAGTAATGTCTAGTTGTTTCACAAAAATATTATACTGCGACACGGTCTATGTAAAAAGCCTCATCTAATATAAGAAAGTGTATGTAGGGGCGAATGGAGCAAGAACTTGACGAAAATTTGACAAAAGCTGTGGAATTTCACGCTTCTGCGTTAATGAAGGTATCATTCACATGTAGAGAAAAACCTGGAGCTTTCGGTAATAAAAACTGTAGACGTCCTTACTCATAAACTGTTGGGTTTGTAGGGAAGTGGCGGGAAGTATGTGGAGGAACGTTTGATGCCAGGATTGGAGCAAAGTTGCCGGGTTCAAGCTCTTCAATTTTTAAAGAAGGAAACCAAACAATATCCAGGAGAGGTAGTTGCAAACTATCAACGTGAACTGGAGATCCAGTTGTATCAGGAATGGAAAGAGTTCCAGGAGGAAAATTATCATAAATTTGTAAGTTCATTGTTGCAAATGTGGCAGACATGCATTAATTTTATTATGATTTGAGATATACATGAAATATAAGATCCACAGCCAAAAGGCGTCTCGAAATTTTCAGGTTGAAATGAAACTCGATCTTGAAAGGGAAGTGGAGTCTGCATCTAACAAGTATCAAGAAATTATGCAGGAGGTGTGTTTACCATTGTTTAATGCCTGGGATTACGTTCCACTTGAACCTAATCTAGTAAAAACAAACATTCGGTGAACTTTGGCATTGAAACATAATCCTTCTATTTTGAGACCTTTAATTCGAGCTTTGCTAAAATGTTAAACAAGGCCAATTGTATAAATGACGCAATAGGGTCAAGACTCAAACGCAATTGAGAATTTAATATGGGGATGACCGTGGTAATTATTGCTAACACCTCTTGTATGGAACTAAACCCATTTAGCAAGCAAAAACCTGATCAAGATTTGTTTTCAGGACAGGCTGGGTTCTAATATCAGTTTTTGTAAAAAAAAGATAGATAAGGCATCTGCCACAGTGGCTGTTCCAAATATTTTTAATACAATATTTTTGATCGAATGCAAAATGTTATTGTTGTCAACCAGGGTTGCGTTTTGTTTTTAAGACTTGCTCAAATGAAGTTATGACCGATGAAGACTTTGAAAATCTTCATCTGAAAATTCAAAAAGAAGCGATAGAAGAATTCGTGAGATCAAAAGTGGGCGGAAATTCTCAACTAAAAGGTGAAGAACAGAAGAGATTAATCATTGTGATGGAACAAAGCAAAAGCAGCTTCAGAAAAGACAATGAAATACAAAGGGTGAGTAAATATAATGGTTTGGTTTTAACCTAAAAAAATAAAAAAAAGGTTTGTTATTTTTTTGAAGAGGAATGCAGAAGTTGAAGCATTGGAAAAATTAGAGAAAGCCGCAAAAAATTATCGGCTGGAAATTGAAAAGGTGAAGACACAGTTACCCCAATCTAATTTAACAATACTTATTATCCTCTTTCCAGTTGGTAGCACGACATCTAGAAACATAACTCGCACTTTTGACAGACTTGCAACGACAAATACATCAACGAAGAGAAACTTGAGCAAGCTCACAATGAGAGCAAGGAAAAAGCTGAAACAATTGTCACTTCTTTTGATAAGAAACATCTTATCAAAGACTTCATGTCAAAGTTCGAAGAATTAATCAACAACGAATATCAAAAGATACAGAACAAAAACAAAGGTTTGAAGGTAAAACAGTTGGTTTGCAAAGAGTTTGCGTCATTATGAAACACTAAGTTTTCTCCGACTCAAACAACTTTAAATTGTGGTAAATTTTTTTCTTACCTTGCAGGACAAGGCAATCAATGAATTTAGACAACGAAAACTTGAAGCATATGAGAGTTACCTCAAAAGTATCGACTATGTAAGTATAAATACGTATTTTAATTTATACAAGTAGACTGCTGTTATTATTTATTTATTTTTTAAGTTTCAGTAGGGAAAAACAAATGTAACGTTATTATTCAACGTCCCACCGCCTTTTTTTCAAGAAATTTTAGACTTTGTCTATACTTTAGGTAACTCAGCAATACATGGATGCAGAGGAGATGCAGGCTGTTCACCAACAGGAAATGGACAAGGGCATTGGAGAAATATAACAGGGGTGATGACAATGAACCTCAGACTGATTTTGAGTTGTTGAGGAATCGCTTGGAGGATGGAATGAAAGAACATTGCCTGATTATTGGCAAACGAAACAATGATTTAAAGGTAAAACTACATGTAATAAGAGCCATGCTTGAAAGTAACATATTCAAAAAACAAAGAAATTATATGAAATAAAGTTCTATTTGCTTAATTAAACTTAAATATCGTTGATACAGTGGATGCTTGAGGAAAAAGGGGAGAAGGTTTTACAAAACGTTAAAATGGCCTACATCAAGTTAATGGATGAGGTGAGTTGGTTTGAGTGATCACAACCAAACGTTAATTGCTTCTATGCAGATTTAGGTAACCGGTAAAAAATCCTATAAGAAAATCGCCAGGCCTAATATGCTATTCATAGTAAGCGTTTCAAACAACTACTGTGTTCATCATTAGTGCTGTAAGGTAACCGCTGTTGCAACTGCTCGTCTTTGTAGTTGCCTTTCCTCTTCTGTGCGCGCCTAGCTGTAATTCAGTTACCTTACAGTACTGATAACGAACACATTAGTTGTTTGAAACGATTGCTTTTACCATGAATAGCATATTAGCTGTGGCTTTTCTCTATCGTTTAATTAACTAGTTTTCAGCACTTAAAACCTTTGAAATCCTAACACTTCAGTGACACTTGTAATTCTAATTTCAAGATGTGCAATGGAACATACGTTGAGGCTTCGGGACTGCAAGAATCTCATCAACAATTTGTGAACGAAGTTGAGAAAAGGTTTACTGAACAACTTGGAGCAAGCGCTTCCGACATCGTCCAGAAATTGGTTGAAAAATGCCGCAATGAATTGGACGAACATTTCAAAGGCGTCGAAAAACTCAACGAAAATAACCGTAACATACAAAAACGTAAACGTAGAAAAAATTTCGAAAAGATTTTTGGAGGAATTGGTAAACTTGCCGCCAAGCTCATACAAATGCATTTCGATCAAAGCGGTAGTGATGATGATAGTGATGATGATGGTGGTGGTAAGAAGGACAAACTAGGCGAAACTATAGGCGAAAATGTAGGCAAAACAATTGGAAAATTTTTTGCCAAAATTGTTGAAAGCAAGAAATAGAAAAAGGTCGCAATTAAACCCTCATACACAATCCACAAGTAAAATAAAACAGTGGCAGAGATGTTATTATAAAATTTTTGATTATACTTCATGAGCCTGTAATGTGGGTTAAACTATGTTCATAGTTTATAGGAAAAGTTTTTGGCCCAGTGTCCTCTGCTCTGTGTACAATTTCTATGAATGGAGACATCCTCTGCTTAACTCACAAGAATTTTAATGTTTCTGTCCACGATAAATTGTATTTTTTCGTTTTAATATGTTCGCCCAAACCTGATTTTGTTTGTCGTGTCTATTTTGTACAGATGCCGTTTGTATAAAGTTATACCAAAAAAATGCATGTATTCCTTTGTCGCCGCACAACACATGTATATACTAAAAAAGGCCCAAAGCGTATAACTATATTATGACCGAGAGTTAAAACCAAAGTCATTGTAATCACGCGTTCAACGCATGTCCAAGTTGTGATGTCCAATAAAACGACATGGGAAAAAAGAAGAACTCATTTCCGGTTTAGGTCAATTCCTGACCGGACAATTTAATAGGAAAAACCTGCCGAGCTGGTGGCAGGTGAAAAAATTGTAGCCGGTAGAAGCAGCCACATTATAGATGTGTTATAAACGATGTAATTTGGGCAATAAAGTCATATAGGTAACTTAGGCAACCAAACTAACTATGTAAATCAAGTTAAAATAATTACAGACATTTCTTTGGCAAATAATAAATAAAGGTTGATTTAAACACAAGTACTTCTTTCGCAAATGATAAATAAAGCTAAAATAAACATAACTACTTTTAGTTATTCTGAAAACAAAGTCTACCTATACATAAATAACCTATTAGGGCACTTAGTTAATTAAGCTATATAAATAACTGACGTAATCGACCAAATCGGTCAACTTCAAGTTGCATTCAAGTTGCGCAACAACTCCAAATAAGGTATCAATACGTGTGGCCAACCGCAGACTATATAAGCAGAGCGACTAGCGCCTTCAAAATCAGTGTGTTTTAACTGTTGCTGTGTAAGGGTCTAGGCTGTTGGTTCTGCTTTATTACACTGTATAGGAGCCCCAATTGTACTGTACTGTACTTGGATTTATTCGTTGGATTATATCAATAAATGGATTTATGAACAACTTTGGACTGGCTTGAAGCTTGGTGGATGTATGTGTTTAGTCGGAAGTTAGACTATTTAGAAGACGCACAGACTTGTGTAAAGGAGTTCTTTAACTCCAACAGTAAACCTTGAGATAGAGAAGGCAAGTTGCCTACGAGGCCGAGTTGCCAACGAGACTCAGTCGGATCCCTTGGGGTGCGAGGCCGAGACGCAGTCGTACCCCACGGTCACCCAGCGGGGACATACCCCGACAACTGGTAAACCGACAACTGGTGCCCAGAAGTTTGGCGAGTTCACTGCACAAGTCAGTGTCATCAAAACTTGTCCGGATATTATTCCGACCATTCCCGGATTTAGCAGCCAAATTTCCCGCCGAACGGGTTAATTCACACCCGTTCCAGTTCCAGCAGCCTACCCAGCACAGCAACAGCAAGCAGTCAACTGCACCAGCCATTAACAAACAAGAAGACAACTTCCGGCAACTGTTCGGATTATACGGATTATACGGATTTATACGGATTTATACGGATTTATACGGATTTATACGGATTTATACGGATTATACGGATTATACGGATTTATACTGATTTATACGGATTTATACGGATTTATACTGATTACGGATTATACCCGCAACTGGTCTGCCCTCATTCTTTTCAAAGAAAAGAATACCCTTATCAGGCGCCAAACGGAATTACCTTACTATTGGATTTACTAAAGCTTGTTCCTAATTACATCCCATACGGAGAAAGAACACTGGAACTACAGGAAAGTGCCATCAGGAAGAACAGCTTATTCAACAAACATTTATTGCATCAAAACGCTAATATACAATCATCACGTTGCCGCACGTGGTAAAGTCCGCAACTTTGGCTGAGAAAGGCAATAAAAAACGTAAAACTGTACCACCTGGTAACTCAATTGCATCTAGAACTAGATATCAAACTCAAATAAGAGCAAGTATGGAAGCCCCAGTCGACACCTTGTGGGCTGAAAATCAAGGAAACACACTGCCACTTTCAGGTCGCACTTCCCCCAGACCAAACACAAATGATGTAGAAAGTTTGGGCAGAAACCCATTTAGCATACCTCCCTCCCAAGATAAGCATGCTGACATAAGGCCATCCAACACCGACCAACATGTTTTTACAAACGCACCTTTTCGACGACAAACGTTTAACTTCACAGCTGGAATTAAAATTCCAAAACTATGGTCGCAACACAACTACCGCTCTTATTTTCTGTACCTCGACCGATACTTTCAAACGTATGATATAATGGACGACAGAGACAAATTTGCTCAACTTTTGTCAGGATTTTCACAAGAACAATGTGCCAGATATGAGCACGTTATTGCACAGGCAGCTATTTCACTTACCCCTTATACAACTCTGAAAAATTCTTTAATTCGCTTGTCCACTGGAACAAGCAGCACAGCTTGGCTCTCAAAGCTGAAATCTTTGAGGTTAGACTCAGGTGAACTTCCTTCAACTTTCATGGGACGATTATGCGCAGTGTGCGCAAAAGACCCAATCTATGACGAGACAACACGCCAAATTGTGGTGGACAATTTTCTTGATAAAATGCCAAGGGACGTCAGCAATGTACTTCGCGCCCAACACCCAGACATATCTCTAGAAGAGCTGGGGTTGCTGGCTGACAGAATCATTACGCCAACTGATTATGGTGTACCGGAAGATCAGACACAAAACAATGAAATGCAGAGAATTACCGGTCAGATACAAGAACTGTTTACTGAGTTAAAGTCTGATATAAGCAATCAAAGACAACAAAGTCGCAGAAATTTTGTTGAACAAAACAAAAGTAACAATATGACCAACCGACGAAAGTTTTCATACCGCCCGACAAGACAAGAATATGCACAACAGTGTAGAAATCAAAACGGTTATTACGAGCCACAACAAGGAAATCACAGACAGCCCTTCCGACAATACCAAAGGCAAGGGCAAATAAATACTCAGTCTACCCAGCACCAACACCAGTCAACAGATGGCTTGTGTTTTTATCATGCACGCTTTGGTGACAAGGCGTTAAAATGCAACAAACCTTGCAATTACAATCAAGTCAATAATATCAACATCTGTAGGCCTATGAACCGACCGAATCAGATTCCAAAAGCACCAAATCGACGGCAATATTCCGAGTCGGCCTCAAACTCTTTGCCGCATGTCTACGACAAAAATAATAAAATGTCATTTCTGTTGGACACTGGATCATCCAAAAATTTCCTCCCAGTTACACAGCACCACACCCAAGAAGTTGAATCAGACTTTATTGGACCAGGCGGAGAGCCCATACCCTACTTTGGACAAACTGTACTCAACATTGACATTGGCTTCGGCAACATGCCTGTAACTTTCTCTGTTTGCAAAGTTAAAAGACCTGTTCTCGGATACTACTTCCTTCAAAAGCACGACTTGTTTATCAGACCTGATAAAAATCTGTTGCAGTCATCACAAAACAGGAAAACAGTTCAATTTAACATGAAAGAAAGCTCAAAGCAAATAAATACAGTGCTCGTAAAAGTTCCGCATCGAGACAGTCATGCAAATAACACTCTTATCAAAACAACTACAAAAGACAAGCCTAGTATTGTTGTGGCAAACACACTTGACTCAACAGACGTGCCCCAACATCAACAAAAAACTAAACTTCATTCTTCTTCAACTGCAGATAAATTGCCTCAGTACAAAACCAAAAAGGCCAGGTACCCAAGCGTCAGAAAACGCCAAAGTAGCAATGCAACAATTACAGGAGGAAACAATCCTCGCTTCCCAAAGCAGTCTTTTAAACCGCAACAAAAACTGCATGTCAACTCTCCTTTTTCCGGTGATGGAAGTAGGAAATATTTTTCCAAATTCAACTGCGAACAGTTTCGTATGCATCAATCAGAAGCGACCATCATGCGGAATGACCGCCATGAAATTTCAAGGTATGACTACTCCGGTCTTGGTGAAGTCATCCATAAAGTCACAAGACTTTTACAATTTACAAATATAGTGAGCCGTCTGTGTTTACTGAAGGCCGCATAAAATTTCCAACATCCGGCATCTGCACAAATGTTGATAAATCAACAAAGCACACTTTTTACATAGATTCGTTACATTTTTTATGTTTGACCCACCAAAACGTTATATGTGTTTATATATGTATAAGAACCGAATCAATGCTTAACACAATTTCACTCCGCCAATGTAATCTCATGCAACGTGCATCGCCTTTCTTTCTGCATCTCTCAAATCAGGATATAAATTCCTGAGGCAGCTATCTCATGCGACGCGCATCCTTCAACACGTAAACATCAGCAGTGATCAACCCCACAAAACCTTATAATAACTGAATGGGGTCACTCGATCAGCGACTGCGACAGCCGACATATTAATGCAATTGTGCTGTTCAAATAAATATAAGTCATGAGATCCCTACGTTTGGAATCTATTCGCGACAAGACTCCGTTCCACTGAACCTGATTTGGGCCCAGTCGGGTGACGTGGAATGGATCTTCTTGCAATAAATAACGTAGATCTTCACTTCATTTCGCGATTTGTATTTACCTCGAGGAATGCGAATTGCGTTTTTATCTTCAACACATAAGGCATTTTACAGCCATTTACAGCCTTGTTCATGAGGACACTTCTGTCCAATATCTCACTTTTTCTGATATCAAATGGCACCAACGTGGAAGTAGTTGGTATCCTATGTAATCACTCTTCCACAGTTCAAAATTTTGAAGCAATTTTTCAAGCCATTTCACGATACAAACAACGAATGCGCGTGTACCTACTTACACCTTGCTTGCAATTTCAATGGTGTAAAGCCTAATAACGCTATAAACAGTTTCGCAAAGCGACAAACCGAAATAATAAAAGAGATATATAGTCCACATAGTGGCAACTATTAACAATCAGACGCTTACTTAACATCAATTATACGCTTGTTACTGTGTTAATAACACCAGCTATCGCCTATGTATCAATGTAAAATTTGTGTATATGTATTCTCGTTGCTCTCCATAATGTACTAAAATAATCTGTGGATCTACAATTATATCTTTGTAAATGTCTCCTCGTCTAAACAATCGTGTCCCGTGATTGCTTTGTTATATGTATATATGTTACAATCGAACAACGGAAATTTGTGTAAATATATATATTTTGGTGTACTATAAAATATATTTGTGAGTGTACTTTGTACGTCGCTCTCTTCAACAGAACCAACAACTTGCGTTCATATATGGACCGCAAGTACCAGACAAGCGGGGGGGGTATTATGTCGCCGCACAACACATGTATATACTAAAAAAGGCCCAAAGCGTATAACTATATTATGACCGAGAGTTAAAACCAAAGTCATTGTAATCACGCGTTCAACGCATGTCCAAGTTGTGATGTCCAATAAAACGACATGGGAAAAAAGAAGAACTCATTTCCGGTTTAGGTCAATTCCTGACCGGACAATTTAATAGGAAAAACCTGCCGAGCTGGTGGCAGGTGAAAAAATTGTAGCCGGTAGAAGCAGCCACATTATAGATGTGTTATAAACGATGTAATTTGGGCAATAAAGTCATATAGGTAACTTAGGCAACCAAACTAACTATGTAAATCAAGTTAAAATAATTACAGACATTTCTTTGGCAAATAATAAATAAAGGTTGATTTAAACACAAGTACTTCTTTCGCAAATGATAAATAAAGCTAAAATAAACATAACTACTTTTAGTTATTCTGAAAACAAAGTCTACCTATACATAAATAACCTATTAGGGCACTTAGTTAATTAAGCTATATAAATAACTGACGTAATCGACCAAATCGGTCAACTTCAAGTTGCATTCAAGTTGCGCAACAACTCCAAATAAGGTATCAATACGTGTGGCCAACCGCAGACTATATAAGCAGAGCGACTAGCGCCTTCAAAATCAGTGTGTTTTAACTGTTGCTGTGTAAGGGTCTAGGCTGTTGGTTCTGCTTTATTACACTGTATAGGAGCCCCAATTGTACTGTACTGTACTTGGATTTATTCGTTGGATTATATCAATAAATGGATTTATGAACAACTTTGGACTGGCTTGAAGCTTGGTGGATGTATGTGTTTAGTCGGAAGTTAGACTATTTAGAAGACGCACAGACTTGTGTAAAGGAGTTCTTTAACTCCAACAGTAAACCTTGAGATAGAGAAGGCAAGTTGCCTACGAGGCCGAGTTGCCAACGAGACTCAGTCGGATCCCTTGGGGTGCGAGGCCGAGACGCAGTCGTACCCCACGGTCACCCAGCGGGGACATACCCCGACAACTGGTAAACCGACACCTTTTATTGTGGGCACCAGGCCAATTTTTCGTAGGGATAATTAAGCGACCAGGCAGATGTTTTGATAGTTTGGCAACCTCTAATTTAAGAGGCATCTTAACTTCACATAACCGATAATCCGCTTCAAGTAACTCATTGCCAGACAGGATTTTGGTAAGTTTGGCAGAGGAACAGCTTTCACCAAGAATCCCTAAAAATCCTCCAGTTTCTGTTGGCGGAAGGAGTTTTCCTTAAAGTTGCAAAACACAAAATAAAAGTTTTTTTTACATCTTGCAATTCTACCTGCATACGTACCATCGAGCCAACCACATTTTTTATTGAAAATGACACCTGAATATATATTCTATTTGTGGCGTCTCTCTGGCGCTCGTAACGGCCAGTACAATAAATAGCATACAGTGTACATGGTTGGAATTTGGAAATCATCGTTTATTCGTTGAAACATTTCAAATGTGGTGAAACACAACCTTTTCGAACAATGTTTTGTGGTGGGACACAACTTTTTTAAACAACTTTAAGCTTTTATTCAAACAATGAGCCAATCGTGTGGGCTTTGTTGTGGCATTTGTCGTGTGTGCTGTTATACTGTAAGTATTAAATTATAAAGACCAGGTGTCTAGAATTTTAACAGAACCTATTGTTTCAAGTCAAAAAAACTATTATTTTTACCTAAACAATGATTCAATTTTGTGAAACTTGTCTAATTAAATGTTGGATAATCTATTCAATCAACATTGCTCATAAAATTGGCTTCAAATTACAAACTTTACAAAAAATAAATTTTCCATTTTTATTCTTGCAGATTTATGAATGTATCTGCTGCAAAGAAGAAACTCCAACAACTCCAGTATACAATGTGATTTGCATCGGAGTGACAAATTCTGGAAAATCTACTTTGCTTTCTGTTTTAACACACGAAAATTCTGATACAGTTGTTCCAACATTAGGTACATAACTGGTTTTATAAATTAATGTCACATAAGCAGTTTTACAACAGCATCAGCAAACATATGTAGGCCTACCTAAATAGGAACGTTGATATGTTTGTATATACCTAAATAGCATGTAGATGATAAAAGAGAATACCAAAGGTTTCTTTCTTAGGATTTTTAATGAAAGATATCCGACTTCCAAATGTCACCTTGAAGGTCAAAGAACTTGGAGGTTGGAAAGGCTTTGTTTGTTGATATGTTTTTGAGATTTGTTCAACAAATTTAACATTTAGGTGGTGACAACATTCGAACATACTGGAATCGATATTACAATAGCGCACAAGGAGTCATTTTTGTCATTGACGGATCTTGCACACATGACAGACTTGAAGACACAAGATTAGAAATTCACCAAGCGCTTAAACACCCTGATCTACAGAGATTGCCTTGGTTAATATTATGCAACAAACAAGATTTAGATGGCGCCTGCACTGATGAAAAGGTTTGTTGTTGACTTTTATAAGTTCATATCTTAACAATGGATGTTAATTGACACAAAAACTGGAACCCAAACAGTTCGTTGGTGTGTTTGAGTACAATAGATTTGGTTTAAGCAGAAGCTTATCTTATACACTGCCAGGATTAAAGTTTTCCTCATGCCATTCATTGTTATGTGGAACATATTGATGTAACTAACATTTGGTGTGCTGCATTAGATCCTAATGTTTTGAAGAATCATGTACATCATATTTTACCACACGAAGTGCAAAAGACTACATCACTTGTTTCCATTTTAGGTGATTGAAGAACTTCATCTACGGGAATCGATGCAAGCCAACTCAAACCTTGTTATAAAATCAAGTTCAAAAATTGATGTCACCGGACTATTTTCAATCTTTGAGGCGTTTGGTGACATGCTAAGACAATTTTATTCAAATCAACAACAGCCTGTTGGCAGAATTTGACTTTTCCATGCTTCCTTCATTAGCTGCTGCTGCATGGCCATTATGCCAGGGTAAAACACTTTCATCTAACAGTGTTTTTTGATAAATTCTTCCACTTTAACACACAAATCCTTGAGATTTCAAGGTTTGCCCAGTGCCTGCACTTTGAAACACAATTTTTGGGTTATTTTGGTCCGTTATTACACAGTTTACCGAAGTAAACAAATATTTGATTGAGTAAATATTGAAATGTGATAACTTGTTTTTCTTCTAAATGTTGCAACAGGAAAGTTGTTCATTTGCAAACACTGTTGGTAAATTATCTGTTGGTTTTACCTGATATTTGTGATATGTGTTTTGTTTGAAACAAACTTGTGCAATTTGTTTTCTGTTTCTTGTTGTTGTTTACAGTATGAACAGTGGTTTTCACACTTGAGAATACCTACTATTACATACTGCTCAAACTATACTGTTGGTGCTCCTAAGATGTGTATATGTAGTTAAAATGAATTTCAACCCATTTTTGCCCAATGTAAAACAACTATACTTTTTTTGCTCTGTGGAAAATTGTCTGTGTTAATGCTTAACAGTATTAGGCACTTTTTGTCTTTGCTACCATGAGTACACATACTGCAAATACATAACAATATGTTGTTGCTCAACCAAAGACACAGTTACATATAGTCGTAATGTTTTAATTTGACAGCATAATAGTAAGATAATTTTAAAGTTTGGTGGCAACAAGAAGAATGCATGCTCTATTTCATGGCCCGCCTTGTTCGTTTGTTCCAAGAAAAGTTGGCTCCATATATTTTGGGCTGCATCTGCTTTTCCTTGGCTTCATCCACATAACAAGACCACCCTGAAGCAGAAGGAAACTTATTTACAGGTCGTGATAATAAAGCATTTGGTTTGCTGGCGTTGCATCCAAACTGGATCAGCCATTTTACTCCTGCCAAGTCAAAAGATAAAAAAATCAAGCTCCTGGTGAGGTTTGAACCCATGACCTTAAGCTTACCAGGCCCAACAAACAAAGACTATGAGCTCAGTGGTTTCACAGGGCATATTGTAGCCAAGGTACACTGGTGCGCAACCACACAACTTGCCAGGCGACCTTTAACATATACGTAGGGGATCTCTACCACTATATTCAGTTAACACAGTTATGTTTCATACCATTCAAAGGCAAGGCAGGATCGCTCAGCTGTGCAGGTCCTTACTTGGTATATTGTGATTTGCGAACTAGGTATTTATGATAACATGAAACACTTCTGTGTTCATTGTGAAGATTTAATAATGTTTGTTGATTAAATGCCAGTCTACTTGAGATGCAGTCTGACCTTGTCTTTCAACAAAAGCAACAGCATCATCTTTAGTTTTGAAGGTCATCGCCATGGAAATGTTTGACAGAGGATCAGCACTAGAAACCAAACAATGGTTAAAGAGAAAGTTTGTGGCAGAGATGTTGTAACATGTTTTGTGTAAAGCTTAATTATTTTTTCATACATAGTTACATATTAAAATTGTTTAGCATAAATTGCTGCATTTTTTATAACTTTGAATACTAGTGTTATTTATTCTGCCCTACAAAAAGGTGTTACTCTTGGCGCTTACACTAAAATAAGGTTGGGAACCACTGGTTTAAGCAAAACTGATTTTAAACATTTTAAGAGAACTAACTTTGATCCCCATCCCATAGTTGGATTTTCCCATCTCTCCCGAGTGTCAAACTCAATTTTCCAAAGTTTTGTGATCTGATTGCCAGATTGCATTGCGTTTTTGGCAGGTCGAAATACCCGAACTCTTCTTGTCACAACATGTTCTTCAGGAACACCATTAAGACAGGAAACATCCTTGAGGAAAATGACAACTATAATTATGAACGTGAACTGATAAACTTCATGTGAAACAGGTTTCAGAATGTTTCAAAATTGCATTTGATGGCAAATTAAGCATCAACCGAAACATATCTCAAACAAATTTGGATACAAGTTTAAAATTGTTACACATTTCAAATACTACAGCTTTAATCACAACAATGTTAGTTTAAACCAATAAAATACACCATATTTTATGAACCTTTTGCTATGCAGTAGCTGAAAAACAATGTAACCATACCCATGCAAGGTAAACTGTTGACTTACAGTGCCGGTTGATGGAATCTGCAGTTGAATAGCTGTGGTTTCTGAGTCGATTTTCTCTGACTCAGGGTCTTTTCGTGATTCCAATTCATATTGAATTTTGTGGCTGGATATTGTTGATTTTACATAGGAAGGAAGATGGATTTTAAAGTTGTCATGGGCGGCAACTCTTGATGTTGTTGACAAACATCTAAAACTAAACCAAATTAAACAAGGAAAAAAATGTAAACCTGTCATGTCATTAACTACAGATTTAGGTCTAACAAAGGTATACAATTTGCTCAATTTGCTGTACTTTATAATAGCTGCCTAGTGGGTTAACAAGTCATAAGCCCATCATTTGGAGCAATTGTATATAAAATATATCAATCATAATGTTATTGTTACAAAAAGGAACATATTTTTGACCAACAGTAATCATAACCAAGATCATAAATCCTACCTTGAGCTAACGGAAGGCAATTCCCGTACAAGACGGGATATCCGAGAAGCCATGGCCAAAATCAAACTAAGAACAGCTACCTCAAACAACGCAACAAGACAACAACGCAAATTTTCACAGGAATTTACTCAGCAAAACTAGGATGCAAATTAGGGACTGTCCTGCTTATAATGGATGACAGAAAAAATACTGATTCATTTTTGCATTAAAACTTCAAATTTGTATTAATCCTGACATATAATATTGTCTTTAGCAAAACAAAAATTCTCTAGTTCAATACGGTCTCAATGGTGACCAAAAAAGCAATAAGTAACTATTAGTGACATGCAATTGACTGCTTAGATATTTTATGAATTTATATATAAAATATTCCAAAGGTTTGCCAAAGAATAATAAATTGCATGATCAAGAGAGTATAATTAGCTGTGTACTTGCGGTTAAAAGCCGTAACTTCGGTCAGATCAGAGTTGGCCAACCACCAAGTGTTTCTCCAATGAAAATTGTTTTGTTATTAAGTTTCAGTTTTTTTTGTCAAAATCATACTTTTTGCAAAATATTTTTCACAATTGTCTGATTATACACCTTATAGTCTAAATAAATTTTACTACGACCACTAGGTGTCAGGTTCGACATCCGGTAAAATCATGCCTCAATCATTCTTTTCCTCAGTAACGTTAAGGGCTCACCGCTGTTCTTGTTTAGTCTGCAATCTACAGGATTAAGTCGGCCCCATTGTCATAAAGATCACCATGAGTGCTTACAAAGAAGCGGGCAAAGTTCCCCAAGAATCTGAAGCCCCGATTCACAAAATCAGAATCACTTTGACATCTCGCAACGTGCAGAGCCTGGAAAAGGTTTGCAGTGATTTGATCAAAGGGGCTAAGGACAAGCAGCTTCGCGTTAAAGGACCGGTGCGCATGCCAACTAAGATCTTGCGCATCACATGCCGCAAAACACCCTGCGGTGAAGGTTCCAAGACCTGGGATAGATATCAAATGAGGATCCACAAGCGTCTCATTGATCTTCACAGCCCCTCCGAAGTTGTCAAGCAGATCACCTCCATCAGTATCGAGCCTGGTGTTGAGGTCGAAGTCACCATTGCCGACACATAAAGAGTTGTTGTGCAAATTGGATGAAATAAAATGTCCTATGTTCACTTTATTGTGTTTGAGTAATGCAGCATTACTATGAAGTTTTACATGGATGCCACTTTTTAATCACTTATGGCTGAAAAATTATTTTACACTGGGACACAGCTAGGTCACAAAAACTGATCTACATATAAGTCTATGTAACACAGTAAACTTTTACACAGATTTTTATGTTACATAGTCTTACATGTGAGTCAGTTTTTTGCGACTTGGCTGTGTCCTGGTGTCAAAGCATTTTTCCTTTTTGCCAGCTAAAAAAAAACAATGCTGCAACGTACACAAATCTTAGCGGTAGCAACGGCATACACAATCACACACATAACTAACTTTACGGCAATATTTATTTTGCAGTGACAAACTGAAACAACTGGAATAAAATTGCATAGATGAAAACAGAAACAACAATAGAATAAACTGTGCCAATGCCATGAACATTGAAGTTAGAATCAACCACACTCCTGGAACAACAAACTTGAAAGTTATTTACAAAACAAACACAACAAGAATACTAACCTCCTTTGTTTGGGCAATGGATGTTTTAAGTACTTCTTCAGTTGATTTTTCCTATGGCGATAAATAAGGGGGAATCCTTTCCTCAAAGCAAGGCTAAGTTCTAACAAACAGTATGTACATCAAAATACACCAGCAACATATCACATTAGAGTTTACCAGGTTTTGCTGCTGTGCTGGTGATTGAAGTTCTGCATATGGGGCATGGACAATTTAAATGATTTTCATTTTGTTTGTTCCAAAAGCGCAAGCATGTTTCACAAAATATGTGCCCACATGGAAAGCACTCACAGGGGAGAAAGTAAATTTCAAAACAAATTGGACAGGTAAACCTTTCTTGGACAAATCTGGACTCAGATAATTTCAATTCCTTTTTGTATCTTTCCTGTGCAGAATAAAGTTGACATGGTATAAACACAATCTTTTTTAAACCTTACCATATGTAGGGTTTTTCTTTGAATGTGCATAATTTGTCTCTCTTGATAATGCACCTTGTTTTTGTTTCTATTTTGTCTTGCACTAAATACAGATAAGGATTTCATTTTTTTGGCAACACTGACACAAACTTGATGTTCACCTTGTACTGTGAAACACATTATTATGCAATGGTTTAGAAGATGTTGGTGATAAACTAGAATAACTGGTGGGAATAGATTCATTATCAGTCTGTTTTGTTTTCATTGTTGTCCTATAGTTGCAGCCATCTGTGGAAGACTGGTGGTCAATGATTGTCCATGTTTCATCAACCAAATCACTTGCTCTTTGTGAAGTTGCAGGCTTAATTTGTGACACAGATGTTGCAACATCCACCCTTGACTTCATCAGCCACACAGGAGGGGCAACAAACTCTGAACATGCGCATCTTCGTGGATGGACAAAGTCGAATGATCCAAGCCTTCCACCACAATGCGGACAATCAAGCTTTCCACTTGACCAACCACCCTATTAACAACATTAACATTTCTCAATCACTCTATACATCATGACACAAAGCATTTTATGCTGCTTTATTGTGGATAAATGCCAATTATATTTTCTTCGAATAAAAAACACTACACTCATATGTTCCATGTAATGATGTTTATACAAAATGCTACTTTCAAATAGGAATTACCTGATCAATACTATCTTTTACCCATTCCGGAGATTTGTCAGAGTCAATATGCCACAATGTTGCGTTTGTGTTGCCATCACAGGATCTTTCTGCATCTATTGTACAAAGAATTAGAAACAACCAAATAGAAAAAAAATTTCAAAACAATTAAACAGCAAACCTTTTTCAATTGGTAAGTTGTGTGTGTTTACAAGGCAATCGGTCATCATTAGAAAACATCGACATTTTCTGCACTTAACTTTTGTGCCCTCCATTAAAAAAATTGCAATACGAACTTATCACTCCGCATTTGAATGAGTGGATAGCTTGGTGGCTAACGAAGAGGACACCGAAATATACTTACAAAAACAATAACTTCTCCAGTTTATTGCGAAAAATTTCATATGTAAATTTTCTTATATGTTGGATTTTAATTTTTGCTCGTGACAGTGCAGTTAAGAATTTTATTTTGTGTTATTCCTAAAACCGCGGATCCCTCCTCCGATTTCGTCATCACGCGGATAAAGTTTCGAGAAGCACAAATCTGATTTAGTTGAAATGAATAAACGTAGTTGGTCGAATTTGCTGCCTTTGAAATCCCACAAAAGGAAATTATACTCGCAATGTCTCTTCCACTCTGCCTGAAAACTTGAAGGTAATTACCGTATAGGTAATGTACAGTGTAAAGATATAACAGAGTAGGCCATACTGTGGGTATTTTACTGTATCTGTAGCAAGTACTGTACAGATAGTTATACGTCATTTTGTGTAGAGTACATACATCACTACCTTTAAGTCAAACATATTGTGCTGATCAGGTAGGTGGGTACAAAGTATTGCATTTCATTGTGTATTCGACTTGCTATATTATACATATTTTATACTTCATGTACTTGTAGCATATTTTTACAAATATTTGTGCACCTGTAAAACAATGTCTGAAGATGTGGGAAAGTTGTTTGTTGGTGGGTTGTCATGGGCGACCAATGAAGAGAAACTGGGTGAATATTTTGGGCAGTATGGCACAGTTGTTGAAAGCAAAGTTATGAAAGACAAGGTCACAGGTAACCCAAGGGGTTTTGGTTTTGTCAAGTTCGAAAATCCAGACAGTGTTGAATCGGTGATGAAAGCAAGACCTCATGTATTGGACGACAAACAAATTGACCCAAAACCATGCACTCCAAAAGAAGTGCAACAGAAAAGAAAAGAAGCAGAACGATTACATGTAAAAACCCACAAAATATTCATTGGTGGTCTGTCCAGGGACATAAGTGAGGATGAAGTGAAAGACTATTTCAAAACATATGGCGAAGTTGCCGATGTAAACTTTGCCATCAGCAAAGTGGACAATAAAAATAAAGGCTTCGGCTTTGTTACATTTCTGTCTTCTGAAGCAGTGGAACAATGCATCACCAAACATTACCATGAAATTGGTGGAAGAAAAGTGGAAGCGAAAAGAGCTGAGCCGAGGGAGAACCGTAAACCACCAGATGGCCAGCAACAATGGGGAGAAAACAACTACAACAACATGGGTCAAGGCAACACGAGTCAGGGCTACAACCAGATGCAAGGTGGTTGGGGCGGTGGTGGAGGTTATGGGTATGGAATGCCCCAAATGATGGGACCATCTGGGGGATACATGCCCCCAAACCCTGGATATGGTTATGGAGGGTATGGAGGCATGTATCCTGGTTATGGTGGATATGGTTATCCACCACAAGGCCAAAATCAATCCAATCAAAATCAACAAGCAGGCAATGGTTATCCACAGATGGGTCAATATGGCCAGTACGGTTCTTCATATGGACCTATGTATGGAAGTGGGGACAATAGCCAGAATCAAACCACTTCAAAAAATGGCAGCGGTAAAGATCAGACAGCCACAAACAAGCAAAGTTATCATCCGTACAAGCGTTGATCGTAATTGCGTGAAATACTTTAATACTCTGTGTACTGACATGGTAATTTTTACTAAGAAACTGGTATTATTAGAAGTCATTACAATTGTAAAAAATGCATTGTTCAATAGTTGCAGAATACTGTGTAAATAACTTGGCTACCATGTTTCCACTTTTTGTTTTAGTTTTGTGCATATATTTGTTCAACATTTAATAAAAAAAACATTTGCAATGCACTAGACTGGTGTCACAAATCATCAAATTCGACAAATCTTGTCATTAAACTTTCTTCTGCTTCATTTGTTCTTGTAATTCTGTGTTAATTGACACATAGGAATACCCAAGGAGGTAAGTCAGAAAAAGTCCAACATATCCCCCTGGATTGAAGGAAGAAAAACACATTATTTTTTCAAACAAATCAAAACTTTAACATACCTCTCATGAACAGTCCTTTCACGTACCAACCAAATGAATCAACACCATTGATTCCAATGCAGTTGAACAACAAAATACACCAATAATTTAACCCAAGCAACAAATGCTTGATTCTCTGAAATTGAAGTTTACATTGTGGTATGCTGAGTAAATAGTCGGTGTGATACCTTACCTTGTATTGTGTATCCTGAAATCTTTGAAGCAAATACAGTTCAAAAGTCAGCCCAAACCAATTGAGAAATGCCCATAAGCACGTTTGTATTGAAAGTCCTTGCATAAGAACCACAATAATGAAGGAAATGCCCCCGGCCAAACCTTCCTTTGTCACTTTCTGATGGCCTTCACCCAAAGGGTCGTAAATATATCTACAGTAATTGTAATACGTTTCACTGTAAATGTATCAAAAGTATTAGCAATGTGACTTTTATCAAACCGCAAGGTGGCGCTAACAAGCAGCAATGTGTGGCAAAGACTTCACAGGATTTTGTTTAACAACTATTTTACCTGCATAACCAGTGCTGTATGCCACGGTCAAAGTAGGTATCGGCAAAGGTACAAATGGTTGCTATGTTCTTGCAGCATCCAGGCGCGCCATCATACCCGTCCACGTGTTTTGCTACACTACCTGTAACTGCATACAGAAGGCGGCCTTTCATCCAATCCAAGTAGACATTAGTAAAAGCCAGGAAACCTGCAAGAATTACAGTCAACGTCACAACTTAATATTGTACACGTCTGAACACACAGCTAGTGCTTAAACATCGAATTGGTTTGTGGTAATTTAACAAAATATTCTAAATTTACGCTACAAAAAATAACTTCAAACTGAACGTTTTTTCCGCAAACCGCTTCAAAGAAATGTCTCTTTGTATACACAAATTACCTAACACAAATGAAGGAGACCTTTGCATGAATTCCGCGTCCAGAGGCAATGACGAAATGTGAAAGAAATGCAAAAGAAAGTCTATAACAATCATATAACCGGCAATTCTTCCAATATCCTTGAGAAGTGTCTTATAAGAAGGGGATTTCCCAGTTTCGTTGCTCTGCAATAAAAGATAGAACTTTTATGTATTCGCTTCTTTTTCAACGTCTCTGCACAGGTGTTTGGTCTCGTTTCTAAATTTTTGATATTTTGAAACAACGTATTATTAAACAAAGGCAAATTCCCAGGGTCATTGCTTAATTTAGCATGATTGCTTTATGCTTTATTGTCGGCTTTTTTGACAAACAGAAACATAACCTGACTTGCCCCATTTTAACAAGGGGAATTACCTGTTGACTAAAACTGTCATACGTCATCACTGGACCAAAAAAGTAATAGGGAAGGTAGAAGTTATAACGGAACAAGTGGAAAGCGGTAAAATGATCTTCATTTGGCGTTGCGCTGATACGACATCTCTCGAAACCGAAGCTGCAGCATCGAAATATTGCAAACATGAAGGAGGAGTGAGCCATCACAGAGTAGTGGTTCCCGAACAACATAAACTGTCAGGGAAAGTTTTGGTTAATTTCAAAGCATTAACATTTCCACAACACTGGCGCGTAATGCAGGATTTGTTTACAGCGTCCACCAAAAAAATGTTAAGTTCAGCTTCAAAACAAATGAGTTCGTGGAAATTTTAGCGGTAAAACCACCTTATTTTGTTCACCTTGTTAAACGGCGTGAGGTGCGTGGTGAACATCAAACTAACAGTTAAGACCCACAAGTACGTTTCGTCGCGGAACTGTGACACGTAGAAATACGTCACACATAACAAGGACATGGTGATGACGTAGGCACCTCCAAATAGACCGTAGACCCAAAGTAAGCCGTGGATGAAAAGAAGAGTTTCTCGAATCTGCGGAAATTTGAAAAAAATCATTTGATCGCTTCACAGTTGAACAACTTGCAACGCCTGATACCGTTTGTAGTGAAATTCTGTATTAACTTTATACAATAGTTTTGTTGGCACGTTGTTATACGGTACATATTTCGGTCGGTGTGAAAACAGATTGTATAGAAATCAAGTATTTTTAGGGGATAAATAAATTTAATATTCAGAACCTGTTAATTGTAGTGACAATATCGTGAAACCCATTTAGTTTAACGTAATACGTAACATGTTTATAATTAGGGGGCCAACAAAACAGTACCTCAGGCAAATATTTCTTGCATAAAACGCTGATCACTGTGTGGGAGATGAACATAGAAATCACAATAAATCTTGCTTGTGAGAACCAGAATGTCCATTCGAAGTCGGCGATATCTTTCTTTCTTGACATCACGAACCAACCTTCTCCCAACACCCTCTTTTTAGAGAGCGTGACGTCATCGTCATGGTCTACTGATTCTTTAAACACGTGGAACAGCGCGAAGAGAGATACATTGAGGAGAACGAAGCAATATATTTTACATTCGCTGCTGAGTTGTTTTATTAGCTTCGTTGCGTCTTCTATGTAAGTTCTTATCCAATTTGTTGGTTGAATTTCTCCTCTTCCACTCTCACTTTCCATCGTAAATCTCACAACAAACCTCAAACAGCAGCGCTACAACCAGTTTCCCAGCCGTCTCCTACCTTTTACAACACAAATGTAAATAACACATCTCGTTTAATGAAAAGGCCAAGCGTATGTTCCCTTCTATTCAGTCGCACTATGCTCGACTATACACAACAATAAACTGTTTCCTGCCGATATGCTGCTGTCATTTTAATGTTAGCGGTTGCCAGGAATGCGTGTTATCAACTGGATCCATACCAGCCCCGCGCTGCTTTGTCCATGTTAAATCTTCCCTAGCTTGACAAGCGACGAGTTCAACCGGGTTTGTTTGACACAACAGTGTATAGTTTGTGTATCCGCTAAACTCGCTAGCGATGTTTATTTACGTTTCACTTTCAGCGGTTGATGTACTACCGACTGTCAACGCCCGAAGCAGAATATCGCAAGCTGTGTTGCGCTGGCCTGAACCACTACAACACGTAATTATATTGACCTTGGTGTCTGTCGTACGTAAATGCCACAGCTACAGTATACGTTCAGTCGCAGCCTTTACGTATCTAGCTGTTATTTAGGCTTATTTACCTCAAGATGTATAGGACAACCGACGCTCATTTTTTTCTAAGAAAGACGTTTCTTTATAAGGTTAGACAACCTACATGTGTTTCATGGGAAGCCTTTATCCGGTGCTGGCATTCGTAAATTGCGTGACGTGTGAAATACGTCATTTCTGAAGCACTTTTCTGCGGCTTCCTTTTCGTTTACAAACTAACTTCCACTTTGAAACACGCCGCATTCTTGTGAAATGAGGCGACATCGTTCGAGGGCTGAGTGCTGTCGGGTTGTTGTGGTTTTAACATTACGTCACAAATTCGTGACGTGACGATGTGGTTTGTTGTCGTGTTTCCCCACACAGCAACGCGTCGGCATTTGAATTTCAGAAGTCGTTTTTCAAACAACACTTGTGTTTTGTTGCAGTGGGGCAAACGTTAATAATAAACGGTGGTGATATTTTACCTGTTTTTGATGTGTTCTTCTTATATGTAAAAATAATTAAACTGTTTCTCCAAACGTCTTTCGTGGTTTAGCCCCGAGTAAGTTTGTTGCAGTTGGCCCAAACCTCCAAAAACTGACATGCTAAAAAACGGTCATTAAAAACCAGCACTTAGAGCAGGTTTCATGTAATTTTTTACCAGTTTTTTTGGCCCCGTTGGGTTTTCAACCGTGTATAACAGGACATTAATTACGACCAATAATTTCACACGTTGCATTGGTTGATCGACGTTGACCGAATCATCCGCCCACACAGTCAGTATCAAGTTTGGGTAATCCCCAATTACGTATTTTTGCATCTTTGGCGACACCGAGTGGGGAGATAAAGAATAATTTTATCATTCATTAAAATTATTTTGACGTGAGTTGGGCAGAAGTGGCCGAGTGCCGTAACCCTGCGGTCACCGGAGCGTATAAACCTTTGTATGGTCTTCGTTAAGTTTTTGTATTTTCCTTCACCTTTCATTAGGTTATCGACCAAAAACAGAAGCGTCGACCCCAGCGCAGCCCGCCCCATGTTATAGAAACTTCACAGTGTGTGTGGCCGATTCCATCCTCCTTTATCATTTCATAATGTCCGAAATTTGTTTTTCATATTACAATCACAACCATCTGTTATATTTTTTTTTTTAAATACGCTTTTTTCGAACCTACATCACCAGATGGAAGTTTGTTTTATGGATGAGGAAAACCATCAGTAAATTAAAGTTAGTACTTTTGTAAAGGTAAACATTCTGCTTTCATGAAACAAAATTCAATACTGCAGTATTGACATTGGATAAGACCGTTACAGCTGTTCTGCGGCATATGCAGTTGCTGTTACCAGCGTGTTGAATGCAAGTGTGACTAAACGGAAACACATGAACAAACACTGGGAGTAGACCAGAAATTAATCTAATTAGGATCAGCGAGAAATCAACCAGAAATTTGCATTCAACCCGCTTGCAACAACGTATGTTGCAGAACACAAACATTTTCCAATGCAAAATCCATATTTCCAACACGGGCATCTACAGCGTCCCGGCCTATATGAGTGTCAAGACATGTCAATGTATTTGTAAAGGTCGCTCGGTGGTGATCTCGTTTCGCTGACACTCAAGGGAAAGATACAATTCCTTTTATCATTGAATGACAATGAAGTGCTTCCTTTTAATCATCGGGTGATGCTAATCCCTCATATGGTCTTTTGTCAAATCAGCGCCAAGCGATCAATCAATGCTTGCGGTTCGCATATAATTATTGACCCACATGACCTTCAAAATCCTCACGAAGAGATAGATTTGGATTTGCTTTCCACGCACAAAAAGGCCACGATAAATTACCCAAAAAATAAATGCATTCTCTTTGCAAGGATGGCATTTAGGCGGGATTCTACTATCGCGTTTTACGAATGCTTCCCCGATCCATGGCATAAATCAGGGCATTTTGTTTAAAAGCTGCTCATTGAGCAATTTCCAAAAATGGCGTCTCTCGGCAATTAAAGTGTCGGCTTTTAATTCAATGCTCAGGTCGCTAAGGCGATAACTTGCCCTTCTATTTTTAATAACGCGTTAAAGTCAGAAAAATTAGGTTTACCACAATGATGTAATGACCACCACAGTTTTCAACACCTCTGAGCAATTTGTGGATTATATTGGCATTTGAAAAGATCGGCTGCCTATGCATATTTATGAGGAAACTATCATTTAATTGACATAATTTTCGGTCATTAAATTGACGTCTTTATTAATTCATGGGCACGCGAAATATCTTCTATTTGGAAACCGCTCGGCGGTAAAATTCTTTCAAAACCTTTTTGCGCCGAATCCCCTCTCCTTATGATGAACCAGAAACGTAGGTGATTTCTATTCTCGGCTCCTGGAAGATTATTTTAAGCCAGCGTTGCGGGTTCAGCTTTTATAAACGAATTTATAAACTGCTGTCGTGAAATTCCGAAAACAGATTAACGCCAGCACAGAGAAGTTCAAACAACTCTTTCAATAAAGTTATTATGGAATTTACAAGATTTAAATTGATTTCTCTATACTGATCTTTCCATACTAAACAACGCACAAACCATGACTGTAATTGAAATATCATTTGTAGAGAAATCATGCAATTTACATTAGTATTATAACTATAAATATCACAATAATTTGTTCTCATCAAAATCCCAACAGTTTTGTGGCACCCACAAGTTTGGATTAACATGAATTGAACATCATCACATTAAATATTAATTCCCATTTCCATGCATACAAGCATTAAGTAGGTTGCCGGCGAAAATTAGATTGGAGTGGTGACATCCCCAGAGGTCACCTCACTATGTTCAATACAAGTAAGTTTGTGACGTCAATGCCGATCTTCGGACGTCATAGAAAACGTCAAATGGATCCGACTTGTTCCTTCCTGCAGCAACAAAGGTTAAAATATAATAACCTTTGGCCAAAGCCATCACATTTCCCAACTAATCCAATTGCTTCCATGAAATCCCACTGTTTCTTGATAAAAGTGGCCTAAGTTAGGTATAAATGAAAAATTGCAAATTTAACAAACCATGATCTCAACAGCATAATCATGTTTTTTGCTTATCATCGTACCTACGACTTGTACAAAGTAACCGTGCCTTGTGAATTTGTTCTGGACAAATATTGTGCCGCGATGCTTGCTTTGGTTTAAGGGACCAGGAAGTTACCACATTTCCGCCGAATTTACGGGTAGGGGTTCATATATTTGAACGAATACATAAACTAGCCGTTAACCAAGGCCTAGTATGGTACGTTTATTGAATTTGTTGGTCATTCTTATGTCTTAGCAAGAGAGGAATTTCAAACTAATGGCAGCAAATGTTAGTCCCTAACACTTTTGATTTAACAATTTTGTTGTAATTTGAAATGAAATGTCTCCCATGGAATAAACTAAAATGCTTGATGCGTAATTGTCCGCATATTTGAAACTGCAAAACTATCTTCCAATCATCTTAAATCCTGAGCCTTAAAATTTGAATGATGGTGGACCCGCAGCCATTTACAGTTTTTGGACTCGGTCCAAGGTAACTAACATTCAAATTTGAACAATTCGTTCATACAAATTTCAATACACAATTTATCAACCTTCCAAACACATAACTTGAGAATCTTATGCAACCACGCATAGTAAAATATGCATTTGTATGCCGCTTATATTACAGACTTGTCATTATAGAAGTCTTAGCCAATCCAATTGGATTATTGATTGCTAAAGGCCTTGTACCAAGATTAGGACTTGTGGCCTTGTTAAGTTTTTCACCGTTGGCTTGTTACATCTAAAACCCTGCTTGTCTGACTAACTACCTCAAATCACCAGCTGGGCCATTAGCTCCATCACTTGTTTGTTTGTTGCCATGCAAAAGACGGAAATGCACAAAAAACGTGGTCTTTATTTTGGTGTAACATTCTTGGTCGATAGTTAAACACTTTGTACAAATAGCAAAAACGTTGCGATCATTTTGGTTTACTGAACGGAGTAATAACCGTCCACCTTCTCTTTAACTCCTTCATCTTGTGTTCCTTCCACCTGAAATTAGGATATGGAGTTTGAAAACTCACCGCGTTGCGTTGAAACGAAGCACAAAAAACACGACTCTTATTTCATCGTTTTTATATATATAGGATGCGTTTCAATACCATACGACAACACACACAAATAAAATTGGTTCATTGGCATAAATCAAATGCGAACTATTTCCTTAACACAGAAAAATATATCTGCAAAATTAAACTGCTTACGTCATCGTGGTTGTTTGTATCGTCCGCATAACGCTTGATAATGGCTGGGTTGAATCCGAAGCTTTTCTTGATAACAGCTGGCATAATCATCTTCTTATTCCTGTGTGAGGGAGATCTCTTAATGATGGATGGAACTTTGAGACGTCGGATGATGGTCGGGTTCGAATATCTTTTGATCACTGAAGGAACATTGAATCGTTTTAGGATGGAAGGTCCTCCGAATCTCTTCACGATTGAAGGCATCATCATCATCCCTCTCTTGTCCACCTCCGCGGTTTCCTCGTCAATCTCCCCCTCCTCCCGGGGCTCATTAGGAGAAGTTGCATCTTCCTCAATGCTGCTGATCAACTACGTCAAGAGTTACCAGGGTTAATTTCCCGGCACTAGCAGAGAGATACAGCCTTAATTAAAGTAATTCAAAAATCTTAACGAAACTTGCTGCGATTCAGTGGATCGTTAAATGACCGATGAAAAGAGTGACCAATGCCATGTAAATAAAGACCAAATAAACCCTAATAGTAAGGCCTTTATGCGTGATCTATATCCATTAAATTTCCTCGCGGGTAAACATGTCAGTACGTTTTGTGTTTTGTATAATGTGTAATTCCGATTGAATTGCGCATGTGTTAATAAAGCTTTACGTTTTCGAGTTCCCTTTTGAGGATAAATGAGTTTCCGTATCTCGCCGCCCTCTGTTCCACGACGTCATAATCGGGTTCTTTCTCTTCAAGTAGCGCCAGAAGCTCGGGATAAAATCCATCCGTCTCAAGAAATTGTTGGCCGACTTGGTCGCTCTGCAATAATGCTTAAAAATGTGACACTTGTCTCAAGGGCCATTATTCAGTGTAATCTTCACCCTTATCGTAACGGAGCCTTACACCGCCCATTAAAAAGGTGTTATTTTTGCCCACAATGAAACCAAAGTGTTTGATTGAAAGCTGTTACAGAATTGAAATGTTTTCGAGTGGTTCGACCCATCCACTGGAATGCATCGCACAAGTGGGAGGTGCCGGCTTTTAGGCAATTTATTCTTAAGCAGTCTCTGCATTAACACGACAGCAACAACGCTGTAAGATAATTGTTACTCGCATTGAAAAATCTCGTGACAGAAAAGAAAATTTGCAATATGAAAAATTTCAAATGACCACAAATAGTTAAACACGCGTGCTGGAATCCGCAAAAATGTTCGCAACTTCTTACCGCAAAATCGGGTTCCTCGCCGAAAAGTGCTGAAAATAAATAAAGTTATATAACGTTATAGAATTGCTGGATTGGTGAAGACAATTTAAATTTCTAAATGTCAATCTGCGCGTTTCATAATCGATTACCTTGCTTGACTACGTGATACAACTAATTAGGGCGGAGAGGAATCGAAACGCAACGAACCAAGGACAAAGTTCGCGTCACACTCAGTACAAGTCAATAGTTTAAAAAGTTAACGCTGCGGCAAAAACCTGACAAAGAACGACTTCCTCTACTACTGTGCTACGTATGCTGTCAGACATACCACAATTATTGCGTTAATTTGTACCAGAAGAGCAGTCTTAGTTAAATCCATGTACATTTTAAAAGCCATTTAATATTATTTTACCTTCATTCTGTGTATCTCCAAGGACAAGAGTGGTTGCCATAAACAAAACCATAACAAGGACAGCTTGAAAAGACATTTTCTTGTGAAAGTTTTCAGTTCCGCGCACGAAATTTCAAACAACAAAATTCTGAAAAAACGGGAAATCGACGGTTAAGGTAGTTTTTTTTTAATAAACGCAAACACAACGTCTGAAAGCGACGAAAACAAACAACAAAGTTGTCGTTTTCTCAAAATATGTGCAATTATTTGGGATTCAGCATCGCCATGAGGCAAGGCTCCAACTATTCGTAATAAAAAGTCGTATCCTTGGAAACCCTGACCTATTGATGCATTTTCTGCTTCACTATTCGCATAAACCTGGACCTGATCCTTCGATACGTGAACTGAGTCACACCGAAAGACGTTAAACAAACTGGGGACGATAAGCGCACTCTTTTATAGGCGGAAAATTAGCGAAGTAATGTCGCTCCCGATCATCAACGCCTTATCGCAATAATCGATCTCTTCCCGCGAAAGTCCAACCGATCCACCGCTAATAATTCATCACCTTTGCTTCTCCTGCCAACATCAGCAGTGAACGATCGAGTCCCGAGCGTAGAACGGGGCGAGGCATCGCGACGAACAAGTGTCCTGAGTCTTTTATAGAGTGTGGAAAGCTCGTTTATGTCTCTCGTGCCATATTGATTGCTCTATTCATCCTCCACATCGATCTCCGCACCTCCTCCTTCACTTCGCGCGATGTTACGCGCACGAATTATTAATGCGACGTCATTAACTGTTGTATTGGACCCCGCGGGATTCAACTCGCGCGTTCCTGGGAGAGCAACCGGACATGTGTCGATGTGGGGGTCGTAAATTTTAACCATCTCACACCCTCGTGTACTCAGGATTTTCATTAAAGCGCTGAAAAACTAACTCAGTTATTATCAGGTCGTGCGGCAATCCATGAGGTTGGAGTGCGGCATTCGGAAGTAGTTTCTCAAACAGCTTTTAGTTGAAACTACTTGTCCTGCACACGTACGTTAGTGGGACCGCACATATAAGGGGTCGGGAACCTCATTGGCTAAAGGAGTCATGAAAGCTAACATATTTTTAATTGTATTTCTGTGAGAGCCATATAATATTTTCAACACTCAATGCAATTAACGTGGGCATTTTTAAGCAAAAGCAACAATTTTAGACAACGGTAAATGTACTAATAAGCAAATCGATTTACAGTAATATCTTGGCAAACAAGTTCAAGCAACCGAAATAACGCCTGGCATTTCTTAACACGATTGTTACGTTATCAAAAGAGCCACATGTGACTCGCGAGCCATAAGTTCCTCTGGCATAAGTGGTAATTTAACATATCAAAGCAAAAAGTTTCAAAAATTTATGTTATTCTCATGCATATAACTTCGCATGATATGTCACATCTTGCGTTGCGTGGTTATTGCGCCCTCTTAATTCGCTTCTTTATTGACTGCATACCATGGTAACCATTTTCCGTTGCACATTGGGAGACTTTCGCAACCATTTCCTGTGCAGGTTGAGAAATGTGAAGCAACCAACCTCGTCGCTATCACTCCTACTCATAAATATTTTGCGGAACATTCCTTGCCACAGCAAGTAGATTAAGAGAAACGTTCTGTGAGTCGGGTTTTGTGCGGATGAATTGATTGTTTTGTCGATTCGCGGTTTGGCGGCAACTTAGTGCGACCGATTGTGACTTCTCCAACTCGCCTGAAACCCGATCTCCACGTTTATGTTCCAACTGTTATTGTTCCGACTCGCATCGACTTGTTTAGGAAAAAAGAAAAGGATTCGTATATTTACAACTAACACAAGCGTTAAAAGAGAAGTCTCAAAAACATATTATATGTACAAGTTGTTACGAAATGCAATTAACAATGCGCGGTCAATGGTGAAACTGGAAAAGTTTGTGATCATATATCAATTGCTTCCAATTCTTCGTCTAACTTTTCGATATTATGTCTTAGACTATGGAAACATTTCTTGTGTGCGTAATTGGAAAATATCGCCAACCTTTTTCTTCCCTCTTTGTAGTTTTCTGACTTTATGTGATATAAAATGGCATGCAGCTTGCCGTACATCTCAGCGAGAGTAATCAAGTCGTCTTCCAAACCAGTATAATTTCCATTTTCTGTAATCGTTTGAAGTTTTTGTTGAAGTTCCTCGATAAGCCCGAGTACTTTCTTCCGTGATATACTTTCTTTGATGTTTGATTTTATTTGACATTTTTTGTTTATGTTGTTCCTTACGAACAAACAAAATATCAACCACATTAGGAAGCCTTCTTTCTCTGTGAATTGGGGGTCATTTTCATAAACTTCTCCGTATTTGTCCAAAAAATTATTAGGGCAATCCTTGCAAAACATTATCTCCAGACAACAATAAATTAGATTCTTGACCATTTTTCTGCACGTGGAAAATAACGGTTCCAGCTGCAGTTGAATCATTGCTTCGTACAAAATACTCAAGGAGTGTTTCCCATTCATCGCGAACAAAAGCAAGATTCCGGAAAAAAATGTAAATATTCCATTACTGAAAGTCCATTTGATGAAATTATCATTTCCGTGCTGATTTGGAACTCCCATGGCGATTCTTTGTAATTCCGCATAGTTATTTATAGCCTCTTTGTGTTTGGACAACTGGAGACCTACTTTAATGCACTTGGTCGTTTTACCAAGTTCCAGATAAAGGAATAAAATGTAAAGTTTCTCTTTTACCCACGTAGAATCCTTCCAGGGTTGAAACTTCATCTTTTCACGACGTGGAATAACTTGCTCCAAAAATTTACAGAAATCTTCAGACCAGCTACACGACAATTTTGGTACTGAGCTAGTTTTCTCCATGAAAGCTGTAGGTATTTTGAAACTTTTAACTTTAGAATATTTATCAAGGA
Organism: Ascidia mentula; assembly: GCF_947561715.1. Classification (NCBI taxonomy): domain Eukaryota; kingdom Metazoa; phylum Chordata; class Ascidiacea; order Phlebobranchia; family Ascidiidae; genus Ascidia; species Ascidia mentula. The sequence goes on along the minus strand of NC_138569.1, from coordinate 21,432,453 downwards.
ACAAAAGAGACGGAACGCCTTCAGATGCCTCAAAAGGCATTTCTAAACAAATCTCAATGTTGACTTTTATCTTTGTTTTTATACAGTAGCGCTCCAACTTTTTTGAATAATTTGTCAACAAATCTTCCCATGTTAAGTCGGGTTTATTTGGTTGATTCGTATTTAGATCAGCGCCCGATTCGGACTTTCCAGTAGATTCATCAAGATTTTCTTCAAAAAAGCTTGCTGCTCTTTCGGGCATAAAACGAAGTGCTGCTTGGCATAAAAAGATGTCGGTTTCAGAGTCACCAGAAGACAATAATTCTCCATTCTTATCGATGTACTCATGTTTCTCTAGAAAGGTTAAGGCTTCTGATTCGCTTGCCATAGTTGTGAATGAAAACATTAAATATAATCTATAGGTTTCGAGACTAACAGGTTTAATCTCAGGTTGTTCATAGACTGAATATGACAATGAAAGTGCAGTTGCCAAACATGATGCCAGGTTGTCCGTGCCAACAAGTGTGATAGGTTTTCTGAAAATTTTATTCTGTCTTCCGCAGATTAATTTTTCTTTCATGTTATAATCATCAACTTGAGCTTGACGATCGTTGTAAACTTTAAGACGAAGTTCTCGAGAAACGGCAATGGCAAATTTAATTTGTTCTGCATCGGGTGGTTGCAAAAATTTTCTTTTAACAAGTTCGTCAACCACGTTGTAACTTTCGGCAAAGTAGATTCCGTGAAACCAAGCCAATAGGTACAAGGGGTTCATAAGCGTTTTGTACGAAATCGTTTTAACATCAACAGACGCATGATCAACATGATAATTGACGAATGTCAAAGATTTTAGGTGTTTGAACAACTCCAATATGACTGTCCACATGTCAATGTTGCCTGTCTCTAACCTTTTCGTCTGAAACATGTCATAAACTTCCTTATTGCCACAACAATAGCAAGTTTGAGTGAGCATTTCGGCCAGGTGATAACCATTCTTCCAGTCTACCTCCGTCTCCAGGTATTTAAGCATTTCACTAACAGGTTTTATTAACTCTGTTTTCCAAGGTTTCAGTGGTGTTGCATGTTGACGCCCAAGAGGCGTTTTGCATGCAAACGGGGCCATGCCATCAAACGAGACACCCGAAGGTGTATAAACATCGTAGAACCAGTTGTACTTTTTTCTCGTTTCAGGGTCGGATGTATATGTGTTGTTTAGAGTCGGTATGCAAACGTATGGTAAAAGAGTTTCCCCAAAGTTAATCAAAACTACCTGAAAAATGACGGCAAACCATCGAAAGTACTCGGTCCGCTGTTCAAGAAATTCTTTGCTTTGATCTTCTAAAAGAATGAAACACTCTATGTCTGAATAAGGTGTAACTTCTCCTTTGGCAAGTGAACCCATGGCCGCCAATGCGAAACGACACGGACGTGTACCAAGAAGTTTTAAGCAACGGTTAACAATACGTTCTATTATGTTCTTGTACTTTTCAGTTATTTCATTCTGTATTCGTTGCATAACATCAATGCGCGACAACTTTTCTTCTCGACTTAACTCTCTCGATAACACTTCAATCTCGTCCAATTGCAAACCGACACGTTCTCTTAATTTTACAAACTCTTCTTTAAACGTTTTGCTTAACTCTACCAGGTCTTCTTCTTTACCATGCGCTAGATTCAAAACATGACCGCACAATTGCTTTAAACTGCGTAGAAATTTTGGTTCGTTTGGGACTCGAACCAACGCTGCGTTGTACAAAGTTGCGCTCTGGATTAACGCAATTTTGTCCGGACTTTTTTCTTCATAAATTTTTCCCAAGTCGTGAAAAATATAAGCTGCCTCACGAGCTGCCTCGTCATCTTTTTTCCTCCCTTCAGAATCACATATTTCTTTTAGTTTTTCAACAAGACGTTCTTCTTCCTGGCTCACATCCATTCTGTTCGCAACAAGCTTACATTCAATCCTTGTTTTATCTCATTTTTGAGTGGTATTTTAAGTGAAACAACATCATATCTGTACATGAACGAACAAATCGTGTTAAAATAATTCTTTTCTGCGCATACTTTTACTATCAAGTCCACATGGATTTGTCGGTGTTGCCTTGGTCTGGCAATTACACCACCAACATGTTGCTGGCGCAATACAACCTTACAAAGCACCTGTTTGAAAAGGTTTTGTTGTAATTGTTAGGTGAAAGAAAAGAATGAGCGCGGACGCGAAACGTGATCGCAACCAAACATGAAAACCAAAGTGAAATAATATACAAAGGATTTAGTATTATTCCGTCTGACCACCCCGACAAGGGTGATTGTGCTGTCACAATAGCATGTATCCTTGGTTGCTACCTTGTTCACTTATATGTCAGCGGCATATAGTTGATTTATGTGACGTATTTAAAGGCGTAAAACAAAGGCGTATATTTTAACATGAATATTTTAATGCCCCACTTTTCATGATACATATGTGTTGTTCATCGCACAATCACTGGAAAACAATTTTTTTCTCCTAAACAACATCAACGGTTTATTTTAAGTTGAGTTGATGACGCTGCAGCCACTTCTCCCTTGGGGTAGGCCACAAACTAATGTGTTGCGTTGTCCCTGCGAGAATTGTACATAATTGCTGCATGTATATTAGCGAAATATGGTATTATTACTTCGTTAGAACTCATCTATATGTTTTTTTGAAAAATTTGGGCGTTTAAAATTTATTTTAGCAAAGATAACATTATCTTCCACGCTGCGTACACGAAATGATTAGTCCGGATAAATACGTTTATGTCATTTAACTTGTAGCCAGTCATGCATGAAAGTTAGTATTTTTTTCTTGGCAGGGAAATAATGTGAATTTTTTTTATAAAATCTAGTTGGTGTTATTACTGCGCCCAAGTAAATCTTTAATACAATAAATGCTCCATGGGGAGCTGGTGGTCTTCAGAAGTCAAAGCCTGTGTTTTTTGTGAAGTAATTCGAAGCATTGAAAACACAGAAGGATGCAAAGACCCGAAAATCCTGAAATGGGATGAGAATTACGTCGTTTTTAGCGACATTCGACCAGCTTCTGCTCACCACTATCTCGTGGTTCCACGAAAACACATCACGAACCCAAAAACTCTCAACGGAAAAGATCATGCAGAACTTATAAAGGAAATGTACGCGTTTGGCTCAACCTTTCTTGCCGAAACAGCCCCGGATGCAGTAAATGACGCCCGCTATGGGTTTCACGTGCCCCCATTTATCAGTGTTGAACATCTTCATATGCACATGATTAGTCCATGTTCACAATTAAGTTTCATTAACTCTCATTTGTTTAAAAAAGATACATGGTACTTTTTGTCACCAGAAGTGCTTATTGAAAAATTAAACAAATAGTATTTTTTTATACTCCTATTTTTTGTAACTGTACCAGTGTTATTGGGTGGCATTTGTGCTATTGTTTATTTTTAACCTATTAATAACGTTCATATTATATTTTTAACCTATCCTCACAAACATTTGTTTTAAGTGCATTGTTGTATAATTTCAGATGTAGGCTAAGTGAATCATTGCAATTTACTATATTATGTCTGACACTGTGAAACTGCTTGAACGCAAGTGTACATTTTGTGACATTATCAAATCATTGGCTCCAATCCATACTACTGAAGAGAAGGCAAGGACATCGGAGTTGTCTTCAGTGCTACTGCACAATGAAGATCTTGCAGTTTTTAGAGATCACAGGCCAACTGTTGTCCATCACTACCTTGTGATTCCATGCTGGCATGTGAAAAATCCAAAAGCTTTAAGTACTCAAGAACACATTGATCTTATCAAAAATATGTTCCAGTTTGGAAAACAATTCCTGATAGAACGTGGATTATGTGATGCTAATAATGTTGAGGTTGAAGGAAGATTCGGGTTTCATTATCCTCCATTCATCAGTGAAGAACACCTGCATCTCCATGTGCTTTTTCCTGCCTCAAAGGTTACATCCCGAAAATACAAGAAAAACTCTTGGTTCTTTCGAACCCCCAGCCAGTTGATAGAAGAAATAGAAAAAAAAATCAAAACGCAAACAAACCAAGCATAAATTGTTGAATGCAGTCATGTCAGTAATCATGCTGTGTTTGTTTTAATCCAGTTTTTATGTTTTTTATATTTTCATGTGGTTGTTTGTGTTCATATAATTGTGTAGTTTTATGGTTTTTATTTATACATGTCACAATGCACTTACATCATATGTTACAATGCACTTACATAATATTTCATTATTTATTTCATTTTCTCTTACATTATGCAGAATGAAACCATGAACCTTGGATGCAATCAAAACACAAGGTTGCACACAATGGTAGTATAGGCATGTTGATAGTACAGGTTACCCAGTAGAATGTCTACAACCGATGCATCATACCGGGCAGCTCATGGTAAAAGGCATGAATCCTCGTCTGAGGAGGAAGGCCAACTCAGCGATGATTCAAGTGATGAATGTTTTGGAAAGAGAATGAAGGTGTCAGACAATGGTTTCATCCGACAAAACCATCAATCGACCGTTTTTGAACAATCTGCTGCCATTAAAGCAGGCCAACCTAAACTTCGGCAGGCAAAAAACATTTGGGGGTCTGTGATCGCCGATCAGTCATCTAACGATATTTCCAGCACATTAGGAACGGTTGGAATGAAGAACTTTATGTCAAGGTAACATTGCATTGTCCATGTTTCGCCAATTTTATTTCCATAATAAAAAGACTTGAGTTTATGATCATTTTTTATGACTACTTTGAAGAAAACTACTTACAGGGGCCCTGAATCCTTTTCTTTGCAACTCGCATACAAAGATCGAAAAGATGCCAAACCTTCCTGGAGCTCCTCTGATGATGAACATGATGAGGTTGGTTTGTTATTAAGGTGGACAAAAGATTTTTTAATTTTTTTTTTAATGCTAATATGTGGCCATATTTGTGGTGCCATCAAATTTTACAAATTCTAACGTTAGTTTTTTTTAGTCAGAAGACGGAGAACAGACAATTGAGCAAGAAATGGAAGATTATCTCATAAAAAGACAACATTTAAACAATCCACAAAACAATGCTTCCAACTCGCAAAAATCAGAGAAGCAAAACCTTAAACGAAAACGACCAAAGAAGAGGAAACCTGGTCAGGTTCCAAAATATCAGCCAGGACAAAAGGTCACTCTTAACAGAAAGTATGAACTTTCTGTTGAAGATTCAGAGGAGAAAGTCGCTGAAGAACTGGCGTTTAGGTAAATGCTTCCTTGTTTTTCCTGGCAACTTCATATCAAAATCTTTTGGAGTAAAACTAAGTGGTTCCCAACTATTTTATAGTCATGTTCCAACATAAAAGTTAAGTCTACAGACCCTACAGTTAAAACTTACAAACCAGGTTGCATATGTCTGGGTGTAGCATAGCGGACAAAAAAGATTAGAAACCAAACTTAAAAGACTGAAAATGCACAACTACAGAACAGCAAAAAAATACCCAAAATATCTAAATGCAGTTTTATTAACCTGGACCCTTGGAACCATCTTATGAGGTCCATGAACCCCAGCTTGGAAAATGCAAACTTTTGCTTTGCATGAACCTTCTTATTTATTTGTTACTGATTTGTGAATAAAGAATAATTCTTGTTCATTAAGGTTATGGGAAAAGAAGAAGGATTTGGTTAAAGCTCTTGTGTCGGCCATGGGAGTTGAAAAGTCATTGTTTTTATTTGAGAAAACTGCAGCATTGGAACTGAATGGAGGTTTAATGACTTTGCAGGTGATACTTTATCCAAACAAGAAGTTTATTCATAATTTTTTCAATAATGAAGACAAAAATACTTTTCCAGGGCAACAGACGCAGAACTCCAGGTGGAACGTTTATTTATTTGGTCAGACATGATGAGGATCTTGATCAAAGTGCAATTAATGTAAGTAATTGGATTAAGTGTAATGGCCAAGTTAAATTACACCCTGATATGAAAAGGTCATCTCACAATGTTTTTTATGAACTTTATGATTTACTCTAGTATTTCAAGACTATAAAATAGTTTAAAAGTTTGTTTAAATTGTAAAAAACAACTTTGGGACATTAACAGAAAGTTTTTGAATCCGAGTCGCTACGTGAGAAGGAATGGCTCGCGTTAAAACAAACAAAAAAACAACAAAATGTGGAAGTTGGAGAAACCCCACATAACAGTCCGTCACTTAACACATACCACCTGCACGCGCCCTCCGTCAACGATGGTGACGTCATGGATGACGTACCCACCAACTCCCAAGATGTCATCGACGAGGAAGTACCTAGCACTGATATGTTGGAGACTTTCGGATGAGACATGCGTGGATTGAGGATCATATCTAGGTTGATGTTTTTATTGTCGTTGAGCTGACGTCATTTCTGTTACCAATGCTCCGTGAAGTCCACTCTGTGTCGGTCGAACACAAACACACTTTGAAAACTTTCATTTATCTAAAAGATGTTTTCTTCGGAGAAATTTGTTGTTTTGAAGTTTAGTTCAAATTTAATAGATTATTTTGTCACGTTGTGAACTGCGTTCAACCTGTTATTCTCCAAGCTGTTTTTGAAACGAAAAAATTTCGCATACTGTCCTACGTTACATTGCAGGACTTTGTTCCATTAACTGTTTTGCCTGGTTTATTATTATGTCAATTGATTCTATTTTCTTATCTGGTCGTTTTGAAATACATCTGCCAAACGAACAAGGTAAAGCAGGTGATCGAGTAGATTGTAAGGATTTGAATGCTTCCGTAATAATCTCATCACTGTGTATTTCAGTTTGTGGATGAAACCAGTATCACTCGTCCTGCAGTCTGCCACAAATAGAAGTTTGTGTAATAAATGTTCGCAAACAAATAGACGAAATGAACGAGGCAAACATTTTTACAGCGATACTGTTCATTTCCGCTAGATGGCAGACTCGAGTTGTGGCAATCACGATTTGGTGAGCGAAGGTTGGTGTAACGATTCGCTTTGCTGATGCTTACAGGCTACCATCACGTTGTAGGGCTTGTATTCAATGTGCAGGTCAACAGCCGGTTCGTAAACCAACCTTGCTGCGTAAAGTATGAAATTGTAATCACAATAAACATAAGCTAAAGATCTGGAATGGAGAATACGACTGGAAATGTTAAATTTGCCAACTATGTCTTGGTATCTAGAAAAAAAAGATCCCGACGGCTTTTTAATGGCTTTAGAAACCGGCATCTACTAACAAAGTTCCTATGTATTTATATTTACCCGTGCAGGCAACATCGATTTTTCAGTGTTTGTTACAAAACCAGGCGACTTCAATCCGAACTTCTAAAAGTTTTAAATTATTGACTTTCTATCGGAATAAATTTGGTGTCGCTGGAAGTAATGACAATGCTCAGTAGAGGGTTATATTCTGGTAATATTAAGGAATGAGTCTTGTCCATATTTGCTATATTATTTTGGATAGCTGCACCATTGCACACATGGGACGACCATGTCTTACAAAGTTAGGTTGTAATGAGTTATACTGTAATGTTGTACACAATATACGAGTACTCTGGGCTAAGCTTGTAACAACATGTGAATCACATCCTCTTGTGTTCGGTCACCTTTAGTTTTTAATCAATCTCATGAAGTTTTCGTTCCTCTTTCATAAGGTGGCGACCCTTGAGTTCTACGAATCATGAAATTTATAGCAGTGCGAACGTGACCGGATGCACAACACTTCAAAAACTCCCGGAATTTTGCTTTCGTCCAAACAATTTCAACAAACAATTTGGCGAGGAATGTAATACTCAGTGTTAAATTTATAAGCTTACAAATGTGAACTTCGTATTTAAACAAACCTTCCGAAGAAAAACATTTCGCGAACTTTTTATGATAAAATACCTGAAATTAATCACACGTAAATTATACATTTCTATTTACAGTAATTGGACGTCGCTACAGGAAGATATTACTTAAAAATATTTAGTTAATTCATAAATTCGATGACGACCATTCAAGTTTTTGTTTGTATATTTATTAACTTGGGTGCAAAATACTTTTAGCGTTTGATTTTGCAAGGAATGCTTTGCACTGATAATGAACTATTGCAGTATTACTGAAAACGTTAGTGTTTTATTCCTTTTCAAGAACTGTTACAGACACTGACGAGGCTTTTAGCGAAACATATATTTGTCTTCTGTGAAAGCCGACGGATTTTTAGCAAACGGAAACATTGATTTCAATAAATGTTTTCAAGAACATTCATTAATTTACATGTTTTTTTTTTAATGTTTTCGTTTAAGTTAAAACAACGGACTACGGACTTCGACCCTATAACCAACCTGACCTGACCGACCTCCCTTAGTAACTTGGTAACCGAGGAAAATCGCTTGCTTTAGTTTTTGATTTATGAAAAACAAAACTAAAATTAACCTCCTATAAAAACCCTTGTAGTTTGTTACCGACTTGTAGAGCCATTGTTTGGTGGCAGTTTCACATCAATCTTCATCGTTTATACACGATTTACCTATAGTTAGTATCACTACATAGCAAGTAACGCCTATAAGGGGCGGTATGGAATTTCCCATGTTGTTGTTAAGACATTACTCAAGGCGCTGGCCTATAGAGTGAACTTCTCAGTTACCTGCTGGGCATTACCTAATATGTGACTAATCAAATTCACCGTATGTCATTTTTGTCGTTTTACGTTAAAAAGTTGCCTATTAGTTATGGGCTGACATTGTTTTCACCTTTCCAGAGAAGGGCAAATTTGCAACAAGCGTGGATTTCTTTCTTGCAAAGTTGCAGCACAAAACTAATTAATCGAAAACAATTCCCGCCTATATTTAGTTACCGGTCATCCGATATCGTGCGATGAATAACTAGCGAATTAAATATACGATTTTCAGGTCACTTGATTATGTGCCGATACTCTGTAGCCAAATTAAAACCGAGCAGTATAGATACGTGAGTTATATCATTGTTATAACAACTTTTCTTTGGTCAGTTAAACCATCATATCAGACGTGGTTATATCGATCAAAACGTATGAAATGCACGTTACTATCGTCATATGCCGCTTAAAATACTTATTTTCGAAATAAATTTGTAGTGATAATATTCCTGTGCTATGACCTAACAGAGAAAAAGCAAAATAATATGAAATCGTGCTGGTTAACAAGCTTTTCTGAATCAATGGTGGTGAAGGATATCACTATTCGTTGACTCTGAAATATGCCCGAGAATTTGGAAAGCTTTGATTTCGAATGCACTCTTGTTCATATTTTTTACAAAAATTACTCTGACTCAAAAAAAATCGAATGTGAAATATTAGTTTTGTTTACGTACGAACCAGTGTGAATCAACGTAAGGGTTCGAAAACTTGTTTCGACAAAACTGATAATTCGATTAAACATTTTCACTATGTTGAGTGACCTGAGGGACTTTGAGGACTCTACCTCCCCCTGGGGCCCGCAGAAGGAACGAATTTACTTCACAACCAATTATCATCACGTGTCATAATTGACGACGCTTTGAAATGTTAAAGAGGTTTGAGGGTTATTTGGGTTTTAACTCCATAGCTGCTTGTTGATTGCCAGATTCCCATTACTTGGTCTTAATGTAATGCACAGCTGCAGAATTTAACTTTCGAATTGTGGGCGACTATATATGTCATTTGCCTCTCAATTGTTTTGTGTATGTGTGATTTCCGTATTTTCTGCAATGTTTAGCTTAAATGCTTAGTGAACTTCGCATTAACTTACGCCGGTCCAGATTTAAAGATGGCATGAACAAAAAGGTTTCATTGTAAAGCAACATCAAAATGTATAAAATTTTAACTTCAATTTCGCAAGCAAATATTTGACGGTTGGGGTTGCATCAGAATAACTGGGGGGAAGTCACTGATGCAAGTTTGCTTCCTGTTGGTTGATGACAGCGTCCTCTTCCTTTCGACAACTCTGAGTCTTTGAATGTTAAGATTGATTAATTTAAACTGCTGTAGCTCGTTGTCACAGCGAAAATTGTCGGTCGTGATTTTAGGAATAAACAACTTTTTATAACCAGAAATGTTCGTACAAATTGCTGTGCAGTAATGATGGCCTGGCTCACTGGTCGTGTGTTTATGGTCGCGCTGGACAGCGTATAAACAAACTAATGGTAACAGTTGACCTCATATAACCTTTAATAAAGGTGTTTTAATGTCTCGCTTGGCGGATATTTGTATTAACTGCGTACTTATCATAATGCAGCTAATTCTCCACTGTTTTTCAAAGTCGCTTGGCACCGCATATTTAACTCAACATGTTGTTTATTTGTACAAAATACCGAAACGGGAAAGAAAGAAATATAAAAACAGTTAAAGCACTTGTCATGAATCCATAGAAAGGTGAAAATAGAGTTATTACATTCCTGTCAGGATGAAGATACAGAGTTAGTGTAAAAAAGGTGTTTTATCGCCGTGCAAATACAATTAGAGCAAAAAACTGTCAACGATACATGAGAAATTATGATATTTATCATTCAAGAAAATTATTCAGTTGACGAAAGTTTATTTAAATAAAAACGTGCAACAAAAACATGAAAATAAATCAACGATGAAAATATAACAAACCGACGCTCTACGTCATATCGCGTGACGTAAGCATGGCGAAACTCAAAGGATGTGAAGGGGGGAACGCGAATTGTTTACGAACCAAACAATAGGAAATCGCGACGATCGCTTCTCGTCGTGTTTGTCTGCGAAATGAAAACCATGGACATAGGAAGGAAGGAAACATACCAGCAGTCACCGCGCGCGAGCGTTCTGTATTCTTCCGCTTGTAAATAGATTATTAATGAAAATGACAAGCATTCGTCAAAAAACTATTGGATGGGTTTGAGTAGCTGGTATTGTTTTGATAAACAAACGACGACTGTGACGCAACGCGTGCAAATCATGCGTATCCCGTAACATACAAACAACACACACTGGGGCGCAAAGTAACCATTACACCGGGTTAAGTAAGGCAGCTTTGGGCAACAAGGAAATATTTAGGGTTTGGTTTGATTTGTTTTTAGTAATTTTGTTGCCTGTTTGTACCGTGCAAGTTTAACGTTTGCTGAGGGTGGGTTTGGAAACCACGAACTGAACGTGACAACAACGCGCACGTTTCTCACAATAACTTAATTCTTTACTCCAAATATAGGATGTCCCGAAACTTGATCAGATTTTCCCATTTTAAACCGCGATTAGATCATTGTTGTCATAGAAACATGATGATTTACGCAACGAGTGCAGTGGGCGGCGTGGCGGAAAACACGAACCTCACGCTCAGTCCTTGCGAAATTCATGCAACACTAGCAGGTTATACAGAAGGCAACTATAGAACGTCTCACAATATTGCCATGTGGCGTACTTCATGTACGGGTTTCTGCCAGTGGTTCTTTGGCGACAACGCTGCTGTCATCCTCTACAGGCGAGCTGGATGAGTGGTGGTTAGCTACACGTTGCTGTGCATCCCTCCTAGACTGGGCCATAGTGAGGATTAAGCGGGTCGTGTTGCTTCGGCCGCCGTTTCCGGACACCGAAGCGTTCTGTGCGCTTCTCCTTTTAGCGAGTTTCCTGTCAAGCAAACGTACACATTAGTGTTAAGCACATACATGGCCACTGTTTCTGCCTATCTCATCAGTGCAGCTTTGGTGACTATGCGACGATCTTGCCCACCAAATGGCAAGACGAATACTTCCATTATTGGCTTTATTGTTTATAATACATATTAGTGTTGATATTAGAAGGAAAGGTCATTGCACACAGAAGCTATGCATGCTTTCGGAAACAAATGCAATGTCAAGGAGTCCAAATTAAACATATCTAAGTTTAGTGTTTTAAAACAAAAATCTGTTGTGTTCGCTACAACGTGAAATACACATTTGTCATTAATCCAATCGTCTGTTTCTCTTATTGGTGAAGGGTATTGTGGGGAAGAAATTTATTAAAACAAACAAACTCAGCTTACTTGGCGCAAAACGGCATGATCATGTTGGGCCAGTCGCGGAAGGACATGATGATGCAGATTATATTGAGAAGGAGGTTGATGTCGAAGATGGCGAGATACACAAGCTCCGGAACAATGATCATCATCTGCACCACGGTAAAGATAACGTCGGATAATACACAGGTTAGAGTCAGGAGAAAAGCTTTACGGATAAACTGGATCACTCGGCGACCTTGTTGGGTTCGGGCTCTGTAAGAACAAAGGTCGTGGGTTAGTGGATCCGTGTTGCAAATACTGTTTTTCTTTAGTGCTGTCTTGCGTTATCACCTTTCCTTATGTTTATATTAGTTGTAAATGTTATAAAAATAAATTATTCAAATAATATAAAATTCTGCTGCATATTAAAGAAAACAAAACTAATCGATGCAAAGCCCTTAATTCGCACCATGGGTGGTAATTTTATTCTGGAATTGTTTCATAATCTTACCTTTTGGATCTCTTGGATTCGCAAGAGCTACTGGAGGTCCTTCTCACTCCATCCGTCGCACTGGACTTCGAGAATCTGCTTTGTTTGTTGGTGTCGTTCTTCACTTTAATGGTGTTGATGCCAACATCCTTCTTCTTGTAGAACACACACGGGGATTTGAAAAACTTCTTCTTGGACTTTTCCGAAACAAAGTGAAAACTGGTCGTGGTTTTCTTCTTCACTCCAGTCTCATCTCTGCTCTCTCCATCATTCGGTGAAGGGCAGTTGTTGTAGGATTCCACCTCCTGTTCTCTCTCATTGGTGGATGCTGCCGTGTCATCCGCCGATCGGTAACGTTGCGTCTTCTTGGTCAGAAGCGGGTAAACGAACAGAGCCAGGAGACTCAGCTGGAAAGAAACGGTGAAAACCACAACAAGTGTGGGGACAAGATCAAATCCCTGCTCCGTTGCAATGTCCCTGCATCCGTCTTCTGATGCTTTATAATGCCACCCGGTCAACTCCGGGATGACGTAGATGGTTGTCAGGACAGCGCCTCCGGTAAGCATGACGAACAAGGTCGCCCAACTGAAGAAGGTCACCACGGGGTTGAGCACGTGGGAAAGAACAGGGTTGGCGTAGAAGATACTTTGACGGAGCCAGAGGAAGATGTAAACCGGGTAAAGGCTGAGGGAGTAGAACACAGTGCTGACTGCCACAGAAATCACACAGTTTTCGTCACGTTGCCACCCTGTCACAGCAACCGCTTGATCTACGACGAAGCGACACACTGCCATGGCAACGCTGATGAGGCACATTCTGTAGAGGATTTTTCCCTTCTTCCCGCTGAGTTCTCTTCCGGGCTTGCAGTGAGTGATGGTGGCGTAGCGAGCCAGACACACGAGAAGGTAGATGGCAAAGATTGTGACGAAACAAATAACAATCTCCGAAAAAATCCAGTAGAGGTCGTTGTAGGGTGCTACAGGGGAAACCCCCTCGGATGAGGTGACGTCATGACCCGTGGTTTCTTGCTGGGCCAAAGCGGACGGATTTGAAGTTCCAGACATGGCTAAGTTTGTCTTATTTTAATTCTGGAAATGGACATGGACTTGTTTACTTGGACACATTGACAAATTTATGGATAAAAAATCATTGACATAAATATTTCAAAATATATTGTGGTGACATTGTTGTGTCATCAAATCGTAATAATACTTGACATCTTTTAAAACATTCAAACCAAATGTCAGGACGAGATCGAGATAATGTCACCCTGCTCACCAAAACCATAAAGCCCGGCTATCACATCTCCAACGTGTTCCCAGTTTTGTCGTTCTATCTATACTCGCATGTTGCACTCGGCGTGGTTTAGTGACACGACAAACCACATCCAGAGCGCCCACAAAACCACACTAATTTGTCGACATTGGCAAATTCGATTTCAAACGAACATTTAAATCTGCCGAATAAACTTACAAAATTGCATATTTGTAAGCAATGTTAAATATAGCCTGATGCACAGCCCAGTCTCAATCTGACACTGCAAATTACCTTGTTTACAAAACAGAATATTTGCCACCAACCCCGACCCAGCTAATGCACCTCAGCTTCCTGTGTTTATCCACTTTATAATAAGCGAAGTTTTGACGAAACAACTTTACCGCGACTCATGATTCCATTATTACGTCACAAAGCATGTAACTCGGACAGTCATATTTGTTCTTTGCCAAATCACCCCCCTACAGCCCCTACCCAATATAGTAGAATCGCGTGACGCGCAATTATGATGCGTCACACAATGTTGGAATCATAGTCAACACATCTCGACAATTTTTTATTCTTTTACCGAAACAATCGACCGCGTTTCCGGCGTCAGCATGAACTTAGGTGACTTCTGTCCCCATATTGCACTAAACCTGCTCAGTCCCTAAACTCGTTAAACCCCTTTGAATCCAGTCGCCTGAGACGGGTGGAAATCCTTGCATGTCAAAGTGCAGAAGGCTCCCACTTATCCAATGTCTACAGACACGTACAAGTGTGACAACTGCGTACTCTCGTCTACGCGACAAAACAAGTCATAGAAGCAAGCACTGAATCCGCATATGTTAAAGTTACGTAAAAGGTATTGAGAACATGCATATTTTTTCCCCTCTGCCAACAGATTTAAGCCAGCCCACACTTGGCCCTATATCGTACCAGCGTTAGTGTAAACATTCTGCAGATAAACATTCATCAAAATCGTGTTGGCTTGAAAGGACGCATCACTAACAACAAAACAAATAACTGCGAGACAGTACTTCTGCCTCGTTAAAAGTGCCCAATACAAATATGCAATTTTTGCTCCGAAACAGATACGTCATTAGCCTAACAAATATTAAACCTGGCAGTGATGAAACCGCCATTTATTTGTACTATATAACATTGGCAATAAAGTATATTCTAATCACAGATGCAAGCAACTAACCTTCTTCATTTACAAAGAGTTTTCGTTTAAAACAATATATGTCCCTGAAAAGGATCCACTAGATTTAACAGCCAACAACAACTACATATGTACATTAAAAGTTGCAAATTCCAACACAATTGAACTTGTGTCGCATACAGAGAAAGTGTTGGTTATATTAAAAGCCTCGACCCTATATTGGTACCGTAAACGTTTGGGTTGTACAGATGGCAACAGATTTGGCCTTCATCAATTGGCGAACACTAAACCCAAGAGGAAACGTCATTCACATTACGCTGTTGCACGCACCAAGAGCCATGTTTGGAGTGACAACGAGGTGATATCATATAAAGCAAATTGTCGGATATTGTAACCAACAATAGATTGCATTTATTTATTCAGTAATACTCGCACAGTAATATTATCTATGTACGCTAGCTGTAATAATTAATTATTCAATGACAGGGCTGCAGACAAAATTCTGCGTGTCAAAAACACCTGCATTGTTTGAAAATTGATGCGTCCTAATTCCAAAGGTTCGTTAAATCTTTTCCTATGGCTGCTTCGTCTCATTTTCATTAAGATGTGCAGATTACGCTCACAAAAAGCGCTATTTCATATGAATATCGCCAGCCTTTTTACCTCTTTTTAAACTAGTAACACACCGCAAGAACGACCAAATCTGTCAATTGTGTTAAAGGCTGCAAATACGTTATTGCTACAATGGCAGGTAAACACAAGGTGATGGATACGTGGTCGGCGGGTGGAAATGGAAACGGATGCATTGTTAGATGACAAATATTATTGTGACGCAATGACCTCGATAATATGCTGACGTAACATTTGATATTTGTCTTGTGGCTTTTGAAAAGCAAATGCAAGTGGCCCAGCTAGCATTGACAAATTAATGTACTCTTGGTTTGTTGCACGTATGGGTGTAGATATTTAGGTTACTTCTAGTAAATCTACTGATTTAACATACGATAAACATAATACTTTTGTTTAAAGTTTGCATTATTATAAGCTACTTTAAGCCACGAGCGCCCTTGAATTTTATATTTTTGGCTCAAGCAACCTTTTCCCGTTTGTTGGCCTAAATTTTTTGTCATTTTACGACCAAACAAATGTCATTACGTTGAAATGTATCATGTTTAACATCCCTTGCCCTTTCAGTCGGCCTTATTTCGGTTTCACATTAATGGCAGCCCTGAATAGTTGGTATTTTATGTATATGCTTATGCAGGTTACACAGACCCTGTGTAGCCCACTGTAAGGCGTTACGTTAAAACATTTGCTTACGTGATGGAATGCCTGCAAACGTTACAAATTACTCGTCCACTAATCTAGTTCGTTTAAAGTTTTGGTTAAAACATATTTTTAAATGTCCTAACGTACAAAACTGTAAAAATATTTACACATATGAAAGTTTTTTCGTCAATCTGGGTGTTTTTGTTTGAAGTGTTGATTCCGCCATTGGTCGACGCGGACAACGTTGCCATGCGATCCCGAAAACGATACCCGTGAGAAGCTTACAAAGTCGATTGTGGACCAGTTTCCAAAATAAATCTTGTTCTTTTGTAGCGATTTTGAATGCGAAAAGTAATTGCAGAGTTGTAGCAAATTCCGGGGGCACGAACACAAACCCGAGCCCAAATAATTATTTAAAACTTGAATCACACCCGAAAGTTGAGTTACGACACAAATTTTTAACTTTTAATTGTTTCAAATAGTTGTGACGTAACAAGGCTCTTTTACTGTCAAAGGAGTCATGATTGACGTCATCACAAAAAGTGTTTTGCAGGAGGTTTTCAGCACCTTGCACGTCCACATTCGCGTAAAGAAGACAAAATCACGACTTAAATATGACATCAGGGTGCAAATTCAGCCCCAAACCCGGCACGACCCAAAGTTATTCAAACACATTACTCATTTCGAAATGCATTCAGCTTTGGCTTGAATTACCTCCGAACAGTTTTTATAACACTTCGTGCATTTCACATAACACCATGGAGAGCAACATTAACTCAAACTCAGAGAATTTATTGCGAAAACTTGAGTATTGGCAATATTCCTATAAACTCAACATCATTTGTTATATCTGCACTGAATATATCCTGGTTATTTTGCAAAAATCAGTCAACTTTCTTTCGACGACCTCAGTCTTGCTACAAATAAAGTATCACAACTTACACAATAATTGCGAATGTTTCTTTCCTAGCACGCCAAAACTTGGCCTAATTTTAAAAACATTCGCCTTCGCACTGCAGCAACACCTGCCTAGCGAGAGTTGCCAGAAATCAAACTTGTTTATCTTCGAACGTGGGAAGGAAACGAGGGGTTCGTTCGGTTTAAAGCGAGCGGAAGAAGTTCGCACCTTCCTCAAACACGATGTCAGCATCCAACTAACAACACGCACGAGGCTAACGCGACTATATACTGGTGTGAATCGCACCAAATCTTTATAGTTGCCGCTTGCGCCTTTTTTCTCGCGATATTTCGATGGGCGTTTGCTTGGAGCAGAAGCGACGCGAAACGTGAGCAGTTCGAACGAATGATTGCAAGATTTTAAAACAATCTTTCTCCAAAGATTTTTGTTATCATACGAAAGTATGAAGCGTGTTTAAACGACAAGCACAATCGTTTTACATCCACATGTAATAAACAGCAACTAATGTGCATAAAAAGTGAAAACAAAAATTTGTAGCACAGAAACGCAACTTTCATAGAATATACAAAACCTCGTGTCCTTTGCAAAGTTCAAAACCTTTTCTGGTAATTGCCTTGTTTAATTAAGTTTTGAGCTTAATCGCTTATAAATGCATGGGCGTTTCAACTTCCTCAATGAACTTTTTATGCGAAAAGTTCAACTCACGCGCTATTCAGGCCCACGTTTATTTCGAACTAACTTCACAAAGTGTTCACGACCCTTACGGACTTTGTGACTCCTTTCCATGTACGTTTGGTTGGTTATAATGCAATTACAAATGTAGGCTAATTCGTCAACCACTTTATTATCCCGCGTACTAGAAACCATACTGGCACCTAAACAAACAACAGAAATAAAACTATTTACATCTGTGGCTGGTTGAAATTGATTTAAGGATTTCTACACCAACAAAAAACTAAAAATCTGTCGTTGTCGAAACTTCTTTAACTTTCCGCTTAGCGTGGCAATCAATGCTGCTGTGCCATGCGAGCGAACTATGCAAATTTCAGTTGCCGACATGTCGGTAGCAGCCAGACACACCTAGCTTGCATACGTCACAACTTTTCAAAGACACACCCCGGCTAATATGACTCCACTGATTCAACACCCAAAAAGGTAACTGATTCTGACTTTAGCATGAAGACTTCAAGAGCAAAATAGTTAAATTTTGTTTTGTTTTCGACAAACATTTCAAAGCACGTCCGTTGAAAATAAATATGTTATCTTAGAATAGACAAACTTTCATACTCAAAAGTGAGGTACTTTTGCAGAAACACTTTCTGCAGATTATTGTTTATAGACACACAAATATTGTGCAGTTCCAGCGGTTTAAACGCGATTGAACTCTTTTTCTTTTTATTTTAGCTCGTAAGACGTTCCCACTTCACGCGTTTCATCTGTGGAGATTTGAGTCAACTCCCTGCAGAGTGTCTTATTGCACCTCTGGTTATTCCTAATTGATCAAGTGTTGACATAAGTGGACTTTCTAGCCGGGATATATATACTGTGTGTCAATGGGTCGCATTCATCTTGCACCAATGCAAATTACTAAACGATGCGTTTGATAAACTACAGTTTGACTTGTCTTGAGTGTTTTGCCTTTTGACCAAGTTTGAAAGTTTCTTATATAAACCTGTTATTCATTTAGCAGCAAATATATCACGCATTTTTGAAGCCACCAGCATGCAATTTACAACAGTTTCAAATATTTGACAAATTTGTTAGTTTTTCCAAATGTAAATAAGATCAGAGTCGTTCGTTCGTTGGGCCGTGGTATTGCGCAGCGAATGCACTTTTTAACATAGAAGATCTTAAATGACGACCAGTTGAGGATTACTGTCGGGTTCAATGAGTTCAGAATCCATCAACCGCATAGTCAAGACTGAACTGATTGGTCGGGAATTTCCCGATCGCTGGTCTTGCACCTTTCAGGCGATTCGATTTAAACTCGCATCGACTGCAAAGCTGTCATAAAATCATTAAATGCACTTTGCCTTGTTCACTTATATTCTGTATATCCAGTATAGCCCTTTTCACGGTTTGCTGCTTGCTTCATTAATATTTTTTACCTTTCTTGAATAGCTTTTTCACCACCACTAAATTCTTTCTACAAATTTATGGATTTACTGCGCAAAGTAAACAACAAGATCAAGCAAATTTACACGTCATAGTCTTGCAATGACGTTGCCTGCAATGCTTCAAATATTTTGAAGGCAATTTGGTTGAGATTGGAATCTACTCGTCAATGGGATTTTGCTCGGTTATATCAGCTGTACACAAAGATTATTATTTTAATTAATCTTCTCCATACACAATGCGACTATTAAAATATTTATGCAAAAGTTATGGCGGTTGTTTAATTAAAGTGGTGGAAAAATAATGGTATAAGCAAAGATCAAGGCATTGTTATGCTAAATTAATTATCCATAAGTGATCCCTGCATGATTGGAGTGTTGCAATAAACTACGCATTGTGTTTAAAGCATGTTCCGAGTTGCTTTGTACTTTGTTAGGTTGAAATATCTAAAACCAACGGACGGAAACAAACATTATTTGAATCCTTCCATTTCGCCTGAACGCGTTCGTGAGCGACATCCCTGTCATATGATCGTGATGCCATCTTGGCACTCGTGATTGACGGTGAACAATCAATGCAACTGTTCCGTCGATACGTTTCCCATTTGATGTGCGTTCCGTGTTGAGATTACAGATATCCCTCAACCCTCCCGCTTGGCATCTGCCACTTACAGACACCCGACATACGAAGCGTTCAACGCCAATTTTACCGAATGTTTAAATCGCAATTTGATTGTTACGCTGGCTTAATTCGATAATCTAATCCTCTGTCTTGGGACATAAGGTTGCGGGCTGGTGCTATTGCGCTTCCTGTGACTGAATAACTCATATTCTGTTGCAGACATGATTGTCAGCGGCTTGACCTGCAACAGTGCAGTCTATTTTCGTAGCGGTTTGTGGTCGAATGGCAATTTGCTATTACCAGTTGTACAGTCGATTAATACTGAATGAAAAAGAAAAGTCTGATAATATTAATTAATTTAAACAAATATAAAAAGAATGGGTTCTTCATTGAACTGTTGAAATCGACTGAACTTGATACAACCTATGTTGAGCAGCCCAGCTATAACGTCCACAAAAATGTTTAGAAAAGGTTAACATATAATTTCGACAAAACTTTGTTAACATTTAATTTTTGTGTCATGAAAACACAAAGTTTTCAAATAGAGATTGGAACGCATGTTGGAATTTCAGGTTCCTGTTTTGAAACAAAGTTGCCAACATTCGCACAAACAAAATCATTCTGAACATAAATGGCGCTCGTCACAGTTGACTCTTTACCTCCACCAACCGATCAACAAATTTTGGTTTTAAAGGAACGTAAAAGCTTGAAAACAATTTACTTTAAATATGCTGCAATAACTTTAATAATTTTTTGTTCCTTTTTCGCAGGTCCCACAGGGGATGCAGTCAGTGCTGCGTCACAACAGAGCAAATGAGCGTCTACACGGGCTGTGAATATCATTGTTATTTTGAAGGCGAATTCAATCGTTTTACATTAGACTCTTCAGCATTAATCTGATGCAGGGCCCTTAGAAAAAGGTTTTACTTAGAAATTCATGATAAGATCTCTATAATGAGAGCCTTTTCTTGCCAAAAGTTTTGTTTAACTTTTGGTCACAAAACTTGCTTTTCAACCTCAAAATGGTGATAAAATAATAAAAATAAATTTATTTTACATTGACAAATGCAAGAACAAAGTATTAGACATGTGACCAAACGTCAAATTCTATGTATGTACAAACATAACTGAAAATTCTCCCACTAAAAAAAATTGCAAAGCATTATAAACATATCATGCAGTTGAAAACTGTTCTATAAATTCAACTTGTTCAACTTCCTGCTTTTTCAGTGATTCATGTTGAAGTCGCAATCTAAAACACATTAAATTGTCTAAATAGTTGTAATATTATGAACCAGAAATGTATGGCAAACAAACTCGTCTTTTAATCAACTATTGAGTACGAATTCATTATTTTTGCACAACAAAAAATTGTCATGATGAGGATACGGGGATACTTTATGAATGCCAGTTTATGAAACCAACCTTTCCATTTCCGTTTTCTTCTCAGCAATCAGGGCTCGTAGTTGTTGCTGTTGGGAGTCCCGTTGCTTGGCAACAGACTTGAGAAGATTTCTGTATCCAATGGCCTGCAAATGTTCATGAGTAAAAGTCAATCGGTCATGACTTTTGTTGATGCTTATGTCATTTAATTTTTAATGTCTATTGTTTATCCACAAAATACACGTAAATCTATTAGACACACAATTTCAAGAGTTTTAATTTAGGTAAATCCAGGAGTTTTTAGGTTTTCAACATAAATTCTACCTTCATTTTTTCTTTTTCCACTTCTTTTGCGAGCTCATTTGTCATGTCAATAAAACTTCCAACAACATTCTGGAATTCCGTTATTTCTGCAATTTAAGCCAAAATTTATGCCCCATATATTACTGTAAACTGTTACATATTAGTACTAAATGTAATCTATTTGCTCACAGATCACAGCAAAACAAATGACGAAACCATGAAACTAACTTGAAACGAACTCATGACATTCTTCTTTCAGTTCATTTGTCTGTTGTGCAGATTCCGGCTCCAAAACTCGCAACTTATTAAGGTCATCAAAGTGCAAACCAGCTCTTGTTAGTGCGTCCTCGGCCATTAGTTCTCAAACAAATTGCTACGATAATTTTCGTTTCCCATCCAAACAAAATTTACAAATTTTTTGACAGGTATTCAACTGACAAAAAGACAGACACCATAGAAGTACAGGTAAACTTTTATCAAGGTGGCATTATCATTTTATTTGATAGTTTGATATATTTTAAGCACAGTTTTTTAAAAAAAATTATTTAATTATAATTTAGTTGTTAAGGTTTACAAATGTATTTATGTTACGACTGTAGTTGCTTAAATCATACTTTAGCGTTGTGATTTGAAGTACAATAAACAATGACTAATAATTATTCATGCGTTACCTAAGAAATAAAGTACTTGCTTTTCTACAAACATTGGTATCTACATCCATTGCTAAACACAGCGATTACTAGCACATTAAAACATATTTTATGAGACCCACGCCAAAGTACGGCTGAATGGAAAGGCAAATAAATCCCAAAATATAAAAGCAGTCCAACATGTTTGGACGTTAGAATCATAACGTTTTTCGTTTCTGTATATTTTTGTGTACACAACACGCCAAATAGTGACATATTCGTATTATTGTCAGCTCAGTATAACTTTGTACACCCGGCAAATTCATCATTGTTCGTTTTCCACCGACAGCACTTCTTGAATCCAATTCCTTACAGCCCCAATCTGCAAACATGTGCAGTTCTTACACCAGGGTTACTTTACATGTACAGAATAACAGCCTAGGTCAGCAAACCTTCACGTAGACTCCCGGTTTGTTCCTACTTCCGCATGTCGTATGTCCGTAGGAAGTTATGCCATGAACATAGAACTGACCATCTGCATGTTTGCAAAATAACGGACCGCCGCTGTCGCCCTGCACAAAGAAGCCACATGCACTTAAAGGCAGCATAATGCAGACAACTGCCTAGTGTCTTTTTACTGAGATTCGAGTCCCAATTTGGTTGACTAGACAACACAAACTGTAAATATGTGACAATGACCATGATATTGGAAGCGATACTTCTATTGGGACCTATTACTCTACCCTTATATTCACAAATCGTAACCTTTCCATGCATTGTTTAGTTGCAACTAAATTGACATTGTGAAGCAACTTTGTAAGCATGGTTGCTACAGATGTTATATACCCACGCGACATGTGTCTTTTTTGGGGAGACCTCCGGCACAGAGCTTAGCTTCATCTCGGTGTACGGGCATCTGGTAACTACATGTAGTCAATATGCATTCTCTCCGTGGAAGAATTCGAACTTTTAGGACTTGAAGAGTTTTGGAATGACTTCCCTCTGAATCTGTGAAAAGTTCTTTGATGAAAAATGTAAGTGGAGGAAATAATTGAATTGGAAATGTTTTGTACATTGGAATAAGTTTTAAGCTGATATGTTCTTTAAGTGTAAAGTTAAAACCCTCAATGTCTAACTGTAAAGGCAAAAAGTGCAGCAGACTTAAATGTGAGTATATAAGAATTCTTTCTGCCAAACAATGGCGCCAATCCATGCACAAATGAATACCGGTGATTCCCCATCCAACGACTGTGCACGTTCTGTCGGCAAAAGTTGGCCGTCTGGGACCATCGCTGTCATAACCGTTCCATACCAGTCGAATGGGTTGGATTGTGTCGTCAAACTTCAACTTTACCCTCAACTGTGTAAGAAGAACTAGTGTTGTGCCAAAAATAAATATTTCGAGTGGAATAACTTCAAGTTGGCGAAGAATTTAGGTCATTATCGTGAAGCAAAAACAACTGATAACCAAAAATTCACATAGCATTGGCAAATAGACTGTTAAGAAAAACGTATTTTGGGAAATTTTTGCAATGTTAGATACCTGTAGCAGTGCTACGTCGTTGTTTAATTGATCTGGGTCGAAATCACGATGGGCGATAAACTTTTGTACAAACCGCCTGTTGCGTAGTTTGGCATAATTCTTGTTCGTTCCAGCAAGAATTAAAATGATGTCCTTTGGACTGCAAACACAAACTATTATATAACCGATACATATTTTGCACGGTGTTGAAAAAAGTTCAATGGGACAAGAAGGATATAGTAACTGATGGACATCAACAAACCAACATGAGATTTCAGTTGGGCTGGTATGGATCGTAAGGGATTCGAAATTCAATATATCATTGGCATCGCAAAATTTTCGTTATCGAAGTAAACATGCTTAGATATGCATGACGAAAATTGAATATTTTATTTTCATCCCTTACCTTGGAAAGCAATGAGCTGCTGACAACACCCATTGTTTGGTAATAATGAAACCACCACAGTTAAACAGAAGAAAGGACCCATTTTCAGCTAACGACAACCGCGTTACCAGTACCACCCAGGGATATGCATTTTTGACTGCATCTGACCCACCTACAAAAATTTTAATTCGCAATGTAAAAACTAGCACAGAAAACTACAACGGTCTGGCATTAAAAAAAAACAGAAAACAAAAGCACAGTTTTTTGGAAAAAAAAGGTTTTGTAAATTTTACTTTAAAGACGGGCGAGCATTTATTTGACACAAATACTGCAGAAATTCAGCTGGCAGGAAAACGTGACACAGCAACAAGTTTGCCTATCAGGCTTCGTATAAACTGTTTTTTCTTTCCGTCCTATGTTCGTATCTTTCTATTGCTCCTAAACAACAACAATATTATTCTACAGTACAGAGCATTAAAAATTATTTTGTAGAAAATTATTTAATTTGTATACGTGCTTACAAAAATAAAAGTTTTTTTTTACCTGATTCAAGTGCATTAGAAATGTTGGATGAACTGTTTATCACTATTAATATTGCTATTATCGTAACAATCTCTATCACAAACATGGTGATAACCCACAACCGGCTTGAATGTTCGGTAATGTGAAGTGATCGCAACACTTGCGTATTGTACTGCTAGCTGTTCGTGCAATGAACAATAAATTTTGCATGTACACTTCTGCATATTCAAGTATTGTTTGTTTATTTATTTTAGTCAGAAATTCCCCTGTTTCCGGTGTTGCTCATCCAAAGCAGCCAGCACTGCAGAATCGCCTCTTTTTCTCCTGGTTTTATTATTTTTTTTGATATTCTGTTGATTTCAGTGCCTTTAAAAAATAAAAGATATTGATTAACGATGGGGAAATTTATACGGGTTATTCCCCGTCAACACGTTGTGTTGGCAAAAATGAAAATAGTTCTTAATCGAATTTAGTTTTATTACTTGAAGGTTTGTTTCTTTTTTACACTTTGACGATGTTTATCTGAATCGGAAAATGAATTTTATATGTTTTGATCGGCCTATCATAAATAGGCCACTACATTACCTATATATACTTCTTATTTTTTTTGACATCAGCCATCAGGTTTGCGAATTTTATTCGTAATCCACGAAAAAAATGTCCAGTACGTCATATGAAAAAAACTCTTGCTAGTCCATGCCAGGCTGGTAAATTTAAAATTTGCGCGAAGGATTTTTTTCGGCGACAGTTTATTGGTCAAATTATAAGAACGTGTTTCCTATGTTAATACATGTTGATAATAAAAAAAATGTTCTGCGCGGAAGATTTATTCTTTTTTTTAAACAATGCAATAATTAGCCAATGCCTTAACATACGGAAAAAAACCGTGCCATGCATGACATTTTTGCCAGTTTAATGTCTGTGCATTATCTACATGATTAATTATTGGCAAAACAATTACCAGACGGATGTTAGTTGACAAAAACATTGCCAGTTAACAAAATTTTAAACGCGGGTTACTCGACCGCTCTACGAGGTAGCAGCATGAAAATTCCCTATTTAAAAATTACTTCATTCCTGACCTGTCAACCAACAAAACAACTTACTTTCAGGAGCTGACTTCATTGTGGTTTAGTATAGTTAGGCACTTATAAGTCAGGATTTGAATTCAACACAAAATCAAAATGACGCAGGAGAAGCAAACGTCAACAAAACTGTCACTGAACTTGCGGAAAATGAAATTCATGCAAAGGGGCATGACTGAAGAAGAAAGACAGTCTCTTGAAGATGCAAATAACAAACTGGTAACCAGGGAACATTGGGAACTTGATTTACCTCCTATGGAGAAAACAGACAATAAATATGAAGTTGTTGATGGCATTGGAATGTGTGTCAAGTTAAAGCATGGAAGAATGTCATTTGGAGGATTTAACAAGACAATAGAAAAACTGATGTATGAGTTGGATCAAGAAAATCGTGTCGAAGAAGAAGGTGATACAATGGACAGTGAGGCTGATGTTTCTGATGAGGAAATGGCAGAGAGATATTCAACGCTGATTGGAACAGTTGCTAAAAAGTTTGGTGGAAAAAAGTCGAGGCATGAAAATTTATCTGGACGTAAAGGTCGAAAACCAGATGATGTTAATGACACTGATGAGGTTCCCCCTAAAATACAAAGAACTTCTGACGCTTTAAATAAAAAGCGTTTTTTAAAGCCTTCCGAGTAAAAATTCAAGTTACTGTTTTTATATTTGTTTCTGTGTCTTTGAAGTGCATGAACAAATTTTGGTTTTTGTTTTTGTCCTAAAATTAAAACAACACTTCACTTGTTGTAGCCTGTTTATAGAACTAGTACTGTGTAAATTGTGTGCTGCAATATTCCAGCCCTATGTTTTAAAACCAATTGAGTTTCAATAACAAAGTTTGCTTTCGAAAGGTTTTCCAAATGCATGTTCAGACAATTAATATTTTACCGGTACTGCTGCTGGCCCTGTTGGCTGTTGTTCAGTCAAGAAAACCAAACTTTATAGTAATATTTGCTGACGACCTTGGTTATGGAGATTTGCATTCTTATGGACATCCGACTCAGGAGAAGGGACCGATTGATCTGTTGGCTGATGAGGGGATGAGATTTACACAATGGTATGCAGCAGACTCCATGTGCACACCAAGCAGAGCTGCATTGTTAACAGGTATGTAGTTTATTCAATGGCATACAACTATTCACCAATTCCTAGTTAAAAATCGATTGTTTATGTAATATATGTACATAAAGTTACAAACCAGACTTTGTAACATAATGAACCACATAACCCCAGGGTATCTGGCTGTCACACTGATTTTAGATTATCGTGTAAATATAGGACTATACTTGTAATGTGTTTTGTTGAGTGTAGCATTGAGCACAAGTTTAATATTTTTTGGTTAAATATAGCTGAAAACCTATGGCTTGATGAGGTAGCAAAACTATTTTTCTATCAACAGACATGCTTATTTTTGTTGGCTTTTTGTGAAATTATTCTATTTCTATAAATTTATATTCTAAACAGGAAGACTTCCAATCAGGAGTGGGATGGTTGGTCAGAACAGGGTGGTTTGGCAAATTGACTCTGGTGGATTACCAAAAAATGAAACCACAATCGCTGAGGCTTTGAAAAAACAAGGATATCACACAGGAATGGTGGGAAAATGGCATTTAGGTTTGTGACCCTTATTTTGTT
The DNA here is from genome assembly GCF_947561715.1 of Ascidia mentula. NCBI lineage: Eukaryota > Metazoa > Chordata > Ascidiacea > Phlebobranchia > Ascidiidae > Ascidia > Ascidia mentula. Next base: position 21,405,265 of record NC_138569.1, on the reverse strand, counting down.
TAAGTGGTATATTTTATTTAGATCATAAAACATGGAGTAATTTGCAAAGCTGCAGACAGGGTGTGTACACGCACTGTTTCGACCTGTAAGGTCTCATCAGTGCAGCTGTTGAGTGGCACTGTGCTATGGAGTAATTTGGTTCTTGTAAGCTGTGTATTCCCTGATTTGTAAACTTTTCATTTCGTCCCCCGGTTACATTCAGTTTAACATTTTTTGTTGAATAAATTCAATTTAATTTTAAATTCATATCAATGTAAAGCAACGCTTCCAAAGTTTACTGGACACAAATTCGAATTTTATTTATAAACAGGAATCAACCAATTTGTTGTAAATGATGGCAACCATCTTCCCCACCATCATGGATTCGATTATGTCGGAACAATGATTCCATTCACCTTCCACTTTATGTGTGACCCCACCAAGGTAGGTTAAACATGTTTCCTCAAATTTAATTTTGTACAAAATATTGTTTTGATAAAGTTGTACAGGGTTTAGTAAATATGGTATATACAAACTTTTCTTTCATATATGTTCTGTTGCCAACAATGTGTATCGTAATCCTGAGTAATGTGGCAAGAAAGATTTTAATCATTCTACAATGTAATTGAAACCATTTTAAATCAATATCATGTTTAACATTATTGTTCCTAAACATGAGTAATGCAACAAGGAAATGTTTTGGTCATTTTGCAATATGCTTTTAAATGCAAAATTGTTCGATTGAAAAACCATTTGATGATCAATATCATGTTTAACATTATAGTTTAGCGTTGAGGAACAAGTCAACAAGTGTTTCCTTTATCGAAACTCATCAATTGTTGAGCAACCAATCGACACAGAATTGATGACTCAGCGCATCACCGATGATGCAGTAAAATTTATTGAGAATAACCATCAAAATCCCTTCTTTCTTTATCTGAGTTTACCCCAAGTTCATGAAGCAGTTATTTGCTCAACAAGATTTTGCAACACTTCCAGGAGAGGTGATTTAAATTTTACAAAATGTAACATCAAAATTTTTACTGTTTTGCTATGTTTAATATTGCTGGCATTCATAAAGGCTAAAGATGACCTTGTTTTGAATTGTTGTGCTGTATAAATGGCTACTTCAGACCAGGATGTCTCCTTATTAGGCTTTTAAGTGCCCAAGCCACTTGTGTTCTAAATTAAAATTTGAATTGTCATGTTATGACCAGGCAATTGGGCAATTGGACAGTTGAAGTTATTCATACTATACTATTCTAAATATATCAGTAGTTAAAATGCATTGCACTGGAATGCCTCTCTAACAATTAAAACTCAACATTGTTGGTGTTCCAAACAGGGGTGTTTGGAGATTTTATGAATGAGATGGCCTGGTCTGTCGGTGAAGTTGTTGATACCGTGAAAAAACTTCAACTTGAACAAGATACCTTGGTGTTATTTCTGTCTGACCATGGACCTCAGATTGAACAGTGTTCCCACGGTGGATCCCCTGGATTTCTGAAAGGTAACTTGATGATAAAATACCGGTGTTGTTTGCAATGTTGGGCCAGCAGCATTGTTTAATCACTGAAAATGCATTATTACATCCTATCAGCATAAAGATTACGGCCAATCGAGCAAACCTAGTATTTGCAGATTAAATAAACATTTGCCGTTAAAGTTTATTGCACATTTATATTGTACTTCAATCAGGCCCAACGAGAGGTGGGTGCAGTCGGTGCGGTGGGTGCACTCAGTGCGGTGCACTAGCCACAAGGGCTCATACCAGTCTAGGGGTCCCTTAAATAACAATACCATTGTTTGTTTTTTAACTAAGGGAACTTCATCTGATCCCAAAATTTTTTTTTGCACCAGAGCCTTTTTCTCCTTAACAATTGGAGCTGGCTACAATTGCGTTATTTACTAATCTGTTCGTTCTTCCACTGAATGTTACCTGGTGGTAAAGGCCCATTTTTAAGTTTCCAGTACAATTACCTCAATAACTGTTTTTACCCAACTTCCTAGGAGGGAAAACAACAAGTTGGGAAGGTGGAATAAGAGTTCCTTCCATTGCTTGGTGGCCTGGAAAAATTCCACCAGGATCAGTTAATAGACACGTGATCAGTTCCATGGATATATTTCCAACTTTACTCGCGTTGTCAGGTTTGTAATCCTGTGACCTGGTTTCGAGATTTTCTGGAAACTAAATCTAAATTGGCGCGAAATGCGAAAAACTTGGAGATAATTACACGGGATTGAAAAGCCAAATCTAATATATGGACCATTATAAACGAACACTGTTATAATCAGTGCTGTGAACTAACTGACTGGGTTGCTAATAAGGTAAATCCTCTTTCCATCGTTCCCTTTTTTGCAGTAAAAACTATTTGAGCCCCGTTTCCAGGGCAACCGTCGTTTAACTTGGTGATAGGAAATGTTTCTGTACACGTGACGTCTGTCCGAGTTTAACAAAAACGCTACAACGAATCCTATTGTGACGAAATAATGCGACTCTACCTGTATACCCGACCGTTGGGCATTTTATATACGCCTGAAAAACATAATCCTGCGCTGTTAATAGTAATTGAGACGCGGGATATGGATTACATTTCATGTCTGCCTGGTCTCCTTACTGTAATAGCTTACAGTTTCTGACATTAATTCAAAAACTCGACCAATGTTCGAATACTGACACACAAACAACGTATGTGGGGTATAGATCGCCACTTGTGTCTCCAAATAAAATAAATTAATACGTAGTTTCTAAAAAGGGCATTTCAATTTTATGTAAATGACTTAAACTTGAACATGATCAAACAACAAAGTTGTCGACCATGTTTTTTATATTAGGAGAAACCAACATAAAAAGTGACAACAATATTCTGGATGGTGTGAGAATAGATCACCTTCTCCATGGAAATCATGCATCGGAAAAACCGCCTCATGAAATTCTATTCCATTACTGCTCAGATCAGCTTATGGCGGTTAGACTCGGCAAATACAAGGTATCTTTCCTTTGTACTTAAACTCTCGTTTTTTAATTGGAACAATTTAGACTATTGGGATTTAACGGTCGAGAGAGTTGTATTATGTTTTCGAATTGGTAATTGAATTTTCCTTTGTGTCATTACCGTTTACGTCTCTGCTGTTGTAAATGACATGATATTCTTTAGATTCACTTCCACACCCACAATCTTTCCGCACATAATTTATCTTCAAACTGCTTCAACGCAATTCCAGCCCGAGACATCTTGAGCACGCTTGACTGTTCCTTGGCAGCGCATCACGATCCACCAATCATATTCGACGTTGAGAATGACCCAGGTGAGAGGTATCTACTCGACGTTTCAAAGCATCAAGATTTACTGGAAAGAGCAGAGGTTTTGATACGAGAACATCGAGCGACCATAACCCCAGTTCCAAAACAACTGGATAACTTCAACCCAGAATTACAGCCATGTTGTGACCCCCCACTATGCCGATGCAGTCGTTACGACGATGCAGGTTATCTTAACAAACAAGAGAAGACGGAGTTGTAATGTTGGTCGATGATTAACAGTTTGCATGCAATAACTCACCATTAACTACACTGCTCGTTTGCGTTTCTTTAATTGCTTGTCTCAAAGTTCCCAGGTTTTCGTGAAAATGCCTCGTTTTTTAGAGTGACTTTGATCTAACCGAACATACCTTCTGGTGTTGTGGGTGCAACTTATGAAGCTTTTACCAATTCACCTTTTTTAATTATTGTGGACAATTCAAAGTGTTTCGATTAATTGCAGGGAATGAAGACCATATTCCATTGGCGGGTGAAGAGTTTTTATGCCCGTTTTAATTTTTATTATTATTATTATTATATGTATCCAGAGGAGAAAGCATAAAAACACTTAGTGGTCGAATATATTATTGTAAGTGTCTATGTGCTGCTTATTTGTTTGACTTCTGCAAGCACGTAAACCGTTTGACTAACATGTGGAACTAAAACGTACTTTATGCAATTATTTTTTAATAAAGTGCAATTATTGTGAGGCGCTGTTTAGATAGTGATTGTAAAACTGGTACAATTGTTGTAGTTTTTTTTATGTTTCATAAAAATGTATTTAATGTCAAAAATCTCAAGTCGCGGTGTACAAGCGGTCCCTCTAAAACCTCATTGCAGACAGTGTAAGGCATTGAGTCTAGGCATCGTAGAGGCTGTCAATGCCATAGACTCAGTGCCTGTAATGCCTACAATGCCTACGATGCCTACAATGGCATTTTAGAGGCACCCGTGTATAAGCATTTGGTTCATCCGCGTTCACGTCTAATGCATTGTTCCAGAAGCTCTCAAAGAATCGATCCATCTCAATCGGTTGATCGCCAGTATTTCATTTCTGTTGACTTGTGGTAAAAACTAAGGCATCATTCGGCAAGTGTTGGTCGGCGGATCTCAGAAATAAAAATAAATGTTTTCTTATTTCTGTAATGGGAGTTTAATGCCCGTAATTTGTGCTTGCACCAGCGTAATTTCTTCTATACACACATACCCCCACACAACTACAAAACAAGCCACCAAGTAACGACGAGCAAAGTCTGAAACAACATCGTGATTTGCCGCACGCACAGCTGTACTGACGCCAACATATTTACGCAATTGCGTCACACATGTTCGCGTTACAAGTTACGGAAATAAAATCCCCAACATTTGGAAACATGTTCTTTGTTCAGAATCACATGTCAATGAAATTGTTTTGTGCAACCACAGCGGTTCGTTGCTTTCTCGCAAGAAAACATTTATTGAACATTTCTATCCAATCGCCGCTTTGTGTCGTCACAGCTGTAAAAACGTAAACAAAGAAAAAAGGCGTCGTGGACAGCAACAAGTCTAAACTATGGCCCAAAACAAAGGTAAGTTAAGTTAGGCCATTTTGGTAGATGTTTGCATACTGATAAAGTCCATTCTGTTTGCATTGATTTGTTTGCGTAATCGGCTTGCCCAGGAGCTAATGTGCAGATTTCCACATTTGAATTATGGTTAATGTGCAATGGCTTCGAGATGCTTCAAGGTTTTATATATCCATATAAATTACTATGTAGTGTTTAGGACAGTTCACCTCTGATGATTGGGTAGCATTTAGACAGAACAAATAGATATGTTTTTGAGCTTAGTAACAGAGAGAATTAACACTTTTTCCAATTTATACCCAAAACCTAAGGCAGCAAGTCCTAATCAAATCTGTGGAAATTAATTTCTGAAAATGATTTACTTTCTACAAAACCCACAAGCTTGTGAAATGCAGGGCATATAGGAAGCAATATTAGCTGGATAACTTGACCAACAACCAAAATTTATAAATAGATGTATGTGTTGGCAAAGTCCTTTCCAATTATGGCCAAGGTGCTTGAACTGTTTTGTTCATGCTGCAAACAGTTCAATGTTCTTTCAATCAATGAAGCTGCATGAAAGAAATTGAAATATTCATAACCTTTAATTAGGAAAACTCTAAATATTATTTATCTGTAACAGTTGGTAAATGTACGTCATGTTTACTATGCTGAAAGCTTTGCTATATAGTTCTTGCTGTCATGCTCACAGTGTAAACCAAACACGTGCTGTTTATGCGTTTGATACATTATTGTTGACATAACCCTGAGGAAGTCTCGCCGAATGGCAAAAGAAACGTTGGTTTCAAATAAACACTTTAGAAACTAAGTGCCAGAAGAGCAATTCCGATTAATTAGTATGCCTGGCAACAAAAATAGCAGTATACATGCTTTGTTCATTTGGTTTAGTTTATTCTTTTGTATTATTAGATGTAGGGGAGAATTCACCTCTACTGGGTGCTGATTATTCTGGTGCTGCTCTGTACAAAGAAATACGCAAGGAAACATCTGAAAGTGAGCAAGCTGTCATGGGGCCAAAAGACAAGTAAGCATTATAATTATATTGTTTGACAATATTTGTTACATCATATTGTTTGAAACTTACATATATGTGGCATGTAATTGTTCGTCTATTTCAAACATTTTGAATTTTCTGAAGTACATTTTTATGGGTTACACATAACTGTATGCATCTGGTGAAGACTTTCTTTAATTAACAACATCTTCAAGATAAGGGCACATGTATAATGGCATCAGCTTTGTAACCTTAAAACAGTAGATTATCTTTTATATGCGCAAAAGAGCCATAATAGTCAATGAGAGCTGCAGACAAGTGCACACACTATTTCGACTTGTAAGGTCTCATCAGTGAAGCTGGTGACCGTGGCACATATGCTAGCTGGTAGACTAGAAGGCACACAGATTTCCACATTGTGGATTATCTTTATTATGAAGCAAATTGCACCATAAAACATGACTTTCGTTTTCATTCATTCAACAGGTTTCAGGTTGTATATCTTTCGTTTTACTTTCTTGGGTTGGGAACGCTTTTGCCATGGAACTTTTTTATTACAGCGAACGATGTAAGTGGTTTTATAAGCATGCGTACAACATAACTTTTATCCGGGAGTGTTTTTTTTCAGTACTGGATGACTAAGTTACAAAGCAACAGCTCTACCTCTAACAACACAATTGAAACTGTAAATGCAACTGTAAACGCTTCAACTGTTGGTCCCAGCTCACCAGAATTCAACAATCTACAAACCTTGTTCCAAAGCACCCTCTCTATTTGTGCAATGCTTCCAAATGTCATCTTCCAGTTTATAAACACCGTCCTGCAGCAAAGGTAAATGTGCTTTTTTATGTCAAATAACATGGTTGTGGAAATATATAATGTTGTTATTTTTTTGCATTTTAGGATAAAAGAAAAAGTGAGGATACTTGGATCAATTGTCATAATGGTCCTCATGTTTGTCATAACTGAAGTCTTTGTCAAGGTAATTTTTATTAACTTTGTAACAGTTTTTAGTAAAAAGCCAACAATGAAATTTGAAGACTTTGTTTAGCGCGAAAAAACTTTTGCCTCCCACAATATATCATGGAAATTGTTTCCAGATTGACACCAGCACCTGGCAGGAATTGTTTTTCACTTTAACGATGATCTGTGTTATTATTCTCAACTGTTGTTCTGCTATCTTCCAATCAAGTATTTTTGGAATCTCTGCTTTGTTACCCCCACGTTACACTGCAGCTGTCATGGCTGGCCAGGTAAAAGTTATACACATCCTATGTAACACTCTATGAGGGGTGCCAAAAGCATTTAGTGCTATGAACCATATTCACATACATAGCTGGATTTGAAGCAGGCCATATAACTTTGCAAATAATGGTGCAATTAGGGTTTTGTTCGTAGAGTAGCAACTTTACACCATAATGTTGTTTTTTGACATCATAGTAAGGGAACTTGTTCAACTTAAAGAATCAGTTTTTATTACAATCACGAGAAAACCATGGAAACATGCTTGGTCGACTGGATTAGGGGTCCATAGTTGAAAATAACCTGCAAGAGAGAGTCCTTGTACAATTGAAATATATATACAATATTTCAGTTTATTAGTTGTAGTTGTGGTGCAATGTTTGCTGATTTAAAAAGATGTCTTAAATCCATTATTGCAACTAATTCTTATTATAATTTGTATCAAATCTTATCTTTTCCTTTCCTATGAATATTTTTCTTTTCCTGTGTTATCAACACTTTTTTGTTACCAGGGTATGGGAGGAGTATTTGCCTCACTTGCAATGATTGGGGCTCTTGCATGTAAGTTTGTTACCATTTATCACGAGGTATTTAAACCTGAGAGTTTCATGTATTCACAGACAGCAGTGACTCCACAAGTAGTGCCTTCGCATACTTCATGACAGCTATTATTGTTCTTGTGCTCACTGGGGTTTGCTATGTTGGGTTAAGAAAGAATGTAAGTTCAAAACCAGTGCTTATATTAACTTTGCAATAATCATAAATATCTTCACAATACTGAATATCAGCTGACTTTACCAAAATTATGGAAAAAAATTTTGCAAGTTGTAAAACAGTTTTAAACAAAAATTTTTACTAAACTTTATCTTGGAGAAACATTAATAATGCACGTTTTGCAGAAATTCTTCATCTTTTATCGTTTTGCAAGAAATCCAAGCATTGTAAATGATAAAGATAAGGAAGGTAGGTTGGATGGATGGGACTGATTTGTGATAATATTTAAAAATTTTGGTTATTTTAAAATCTTTGTGTTTTAAAATTCACACCAGCAATAAATCGGTGTAAGTTGTAAAAGAGACTTCAACTTTATGGCCTAATTTAGTGTATTAAGCTTTAGTCGTTTTACGTTCATACATGTTTAAAGTTGACCTTCCAACTGACTATCATGAAAATGCTGTTATAAGGATGTGCCGAGTAACGAGAATGTTAACGTAGCAAGTTTTTAATAAGTGTTTGCAAATTGCAAACTCGTGGTTTTCTGCTACTCCATCCTAGGGCAAAGTTCAGTCTTAAAAATATTGCAAAATATGTTGTTGCGCAACTTACTGCTTTGAGGGATGAGATTTTAGCCTTTGTCTGGGAATAATCTCTTGGTCACAGTAGGGATTTCCTTTGTTTCTTATTTTTTTTACATAAGTTTTATCTGTGTCAAATGTCTTTTGATACATTCATGATAAATTTCATGTAATTTCAACAATAAGAACATACTGGTTGTAATAATTTTTAAGAAGACAAAGCATGTATTACTTCTAATTTGACCTTTGGTCAAGGTCAAACTCATAAAAAACATTGTTGCCAGTTTAATAAAACGAACCTATACTTCCTACATCATTTTCTGCTATGAGTTTCATTAAAACAATAGCTTACTTCTGCTCTCTTGTACATGAGAATTATTGATGATGTTTCTTACATTACTGTGTTTTAGAAGGTCACATCACTCATCGTGAAGATGACAAGATGCTAAGTGAAGGCTTAAACCATTCCATCAATCAGAAAGGAATGGATGTGATGATTGCCCATGAATCTCCCGGTGACGCTAAAGACTTTGATCCACTCTCTGTTGATTCTGTCCACATGATTCAGGTTTGTGGGTTCAAGAGTTCAATTTTGTCATCTTAACATTTTATCCTGAAATATTTAAGACAGTCATTATTGTTTGTGCAATAGAAGGATATTGTAGTTGCCTAAACGTTTTTTTACAAACATTTTGCCATACTTTTTACAGCATAGTATTCACATTGACTTGTTGATTTTTTGTGATAACCACCATTTATTAATTAACAACCACAATTTTTCACCTATGCACCTATTTTCACCTTTTAGCCGAAAACTGTTCCACCGATCTGGCTGATTTTCAAACAGATTTGGGTTTATTGTTTCTTGATTGTTTTTACCTTCTTCGTGACTCTTGCATGCTTTCCGGCAATAACAGCAAGTGTCCAGTCAATGACCAAGGGAACTGTTTGGAATGGTAGGCCCCACTTGTAAAAAAAAAACAGTTTAAAAGCAGCAGTCGACAATATAACCACTATGTTACATAAAATATTTTTTTTAATTACCTTCAAACCACTGCAGTTCTAAAAAAGTGTTATTTGTTGTGTCATTAAAATGAAAAAAACTTGAAACTCATGGTGATGGGACAAATTATGTTGCCAGTATGACAGTCAGCTTGATAAACAACTCATACACAATGCATTGTTTGTGGTAATATTAACAACTTCAACTCTCCATGTGGTTTAACATTGGCAATTTCCGAAACAGTCATGTTAGGTTTGGTGCCCTGTGATCTGTCTATGTATTTTTCACTTTACCAAACTAGGAGCTGTCTATAATTTTTTTCCCTACTGCGTTATTTTTGGTTTTACTTTTACCAAAGACATTAATTAAGTACGATTATGTTTGTTGTTGCTAAACTCGTTTGAAACTTTTTAACTTTTGCAAAACTTGCATTTGGATAATATGTTTCCTTCATTAAAGCAACTACAACCTAACTTGCCCATTTTTTTAGATATCTACTTCACTCCTGTTTGTTGCTTTCTGATGTTCAACTTTATGGACTGGGTGGGCAGAAGTATGGCAGGTTATGTCCACTTTGTAAGTATTAAATATTCACAAAATGCAGTGCAACACGTTTCCATCTGGGGGCAAATTATGTGAATTTTGTTTTATATTAAATATAAATGCTATAAAAGCTAGGGATCTGCTGATTAGAATGGTATTGATACAAATATTTCTATCCCTTCCCTAACTGTGTTCAGTGTGGTTATTAACTGGCGGTGATGATTTATTGCTTGAAACATTCACATTAATAATCTACTATCAGCACATGCTTTGTTTGTACATTTAACTATTTGTTATATTGGCAACATTTTAGTGTTGTTTTACAATCATTATGTACATTTTACCACTGTATCGAGAACCTCATGTAGTTCCCAACCAACATACTTGCGGTTTCGAGTCTAAAATTGTTGAGAACCGCTGGCATTTAGTTAAAACCAGGGTATCATGTTTAAAATTTACTGTAGAAAATCATAGTTTAATTCTGACTGCGTGATGTTGTTTTGCAGCCCGGAAAATCCAATCTCACAGGGTTGGTGATATGTGTCCTTGCTAGGGGAGTTTTCCTGGCTCTCTTTGCCCTCTGCAATGCCCAACCACGAACAACCCCTGTTGTATTTGCACATGATGCCTTTTTTATATCCTTCATGGTCTTGTTTGGAATTTCTAATGGCCATCTAAGCACATTGATCATGCAATATGGCCCATTGTAAGTGGATTTCTGCCTATGAAAATATTTTGTTTTACTAAATACTGTACATTCATGACAAGATACAGACTTTCTGATGTTAAATCTAATAAGACAGGAAATGTTATTTATGTTTTTTTTTTAACAGGAAAGTGGAAAATCCTGAGCACGCAAGTACAGCTGGATCTATGTTAGCTTTTGCGATCTCTGTTGGCCTGTTTGCTGGAGCTGGATTCTCGTTTGTCATCAAAACAGCATTGTAGATTATTGCATTTATGGTGATTTTTACAAATTCGCCAAAAACAGATACTCAAAATAATACTTGATGCAATAAGGCTATTTGAAATCTTTTAAAATTGTGCAAAAGTTTGTTTGAGAGCAATTAACAAATTTATTTTCCAACTTTGCTTGCTACATGAAAATCTGCTCTTTGTACTGACTCAGCGAAAAATATTACATCATTGTGTTGGTTAATGAAAAAAATTTTGTGAAACCAGTGTTTTCTGTTGCAATTATTTTGGTTTCTGTCAGTATTGTAAGTAGGGTTGGTTGTGAAGAGTTTTTTTTGAAGATCAATATTGCTAATTACACTTGTTATTTTGCTCTGTGTACTATGCTACAAAACCCTAAAACTCACATGATTGACTTGCAAGTACTACTCAAAATTTCCTGAATGAATTTTAAATGTGCAGCCAAAAAGTATCCTTGTATTTCTGCTTTTTCTTAAGTTTTTGTTTATTCAGATCGAAAAGATAAGTCGATTTTGTGCTGACTACTGTAATTTTATTCTTGTGTGTTGTGGATTGTTCCCTGTTTAAGAAGCACTATACATATGTAACATATTTATACATAGTATATATGTACATGCACGTGTATTATTTCTTTTTTATTGTAAAGTGTGTTTCCCTGTGGCTCATATACCCATACTTATTTGTGATTAAATAATACAAGGTTTTGTGTTTGGCAATATGAAGCAAACTGGAAAACATCTGCTGTTTTTTCTTTAGATCTGACATTAGGTTATGTGTCAATAAGACTATAAGTATGCTGTCATGTTGAAAGCTTTGGGTCAGGATATCTTGGTAAACAATAACGTTAAATAATAACAACAGAAAATTTCTTTCCCATAGAATATAATGTGAAGCCCATCTGTATAGCAGGTGAAACATTGGACAACAACGGTCATGGTAATTGCACCAGAAGGACAGATTATTAAAATAAAAAAAAATGGTTTAAACATGACCTTTGAACCTGGAGTTTCAATAACTTTGCAATTTGGGGTAAAACATGCATGTTTATATTTTATTATTAAAAGATCCCAAAAAAAGTTTACGACGTATTCTGCAAAATATTTTTAGCATAGGGCAAACACCTGCTAAGGTTGAATGAAAAGTATTTCGACTTAACAGGATCTTCACTCATGTGTCTTCCACTGCCATTACAGAAACATAATCTTTATAAAGGACAACCCCCCTGTCCGGATCAACAGCAGCTGAAAGAAATTCATCCATTTCTTCCTGAGTAAACGGTTCCGCTTCCTCTGTCATGTACTTTGTCAGTTCTTCTTGTGAAAGAAATCCCTTGTGTTCTGTGTCAAGGACTTCAAATGCCTTCAACAGTTGGTCTTCAGGTGCAGGTTTGTATCTAACAAAAATCTTTAGTTGAAATGGTCAAAAGTAAGTCACTGGAGCCTCTAAAATGTCAGGCTTTGTAAGATTTATCTTTGGTAGGTTATTGGTTAGAGTAAACGATGACCTAGACTAAAATATTTCAACATCATATACAAATTTATATTTTTACACAAATTGCTAACAAAGATGTCCTTTTCAAATTTATACTCTGCCTACCCAGTAAATTAATCTAGGCAACCCCAAAATCCCCATATAATATATTAAATTAACAAATATACAAGCATGGCATTTAAAAGATTAGCACATTACAGGTATTTCAACAAAAAGGCATGTTGAAACTACCTGTGTTCCATCAAGATGTGCGTCATCATAGGGAGAAACTTTTCAAATCTAATGTAACCTGTCGGTTCTTCCTCTTCAATTTCTGCAAGCATGTCATGCAGTTCACCTAAAACACATGTCATATATCACTCAAAAACCCCTGCTACTTCTTAATGTAAACTGCACATAAGCCAGATTGGAAAAGTTATCGTGGATAAATTGGCTTCACACTTATGTGAAAATTTACCGATCAGATGCACAATAAAAATTAGCTAATGCTTTGAAAAACGTTGCGATGGTCAGTACAATTACTTAACCATCGCTGATAAAAATTCTCTGCGCATATAGCAAACTTTCTACTCTGATCCAATAGTATTTTACCTTCTGATGGGCAACAACCCAGTGATCTGACAATTGTTCCAATTTCTCTTACATCCACTGTCTTGTTTGCTTCATGATCAAATATGTCAAAAGCTTCTGTGATTTTTTTCTCAATTTCAGCAAGCATAGACTCTGGCAAATTAACGCAACAAGATCAATGTATTTCTCCAGACACTGCTACACACATAAACATGAAATAATTTTCCATTGGTTTTACCTTTGTTTGAAATACGGTTTTCAACCTACAAATTAAGTGCCAGAAGAGCAATTCCCAGTAATTACTTAGTTAGATTTGTTAACAAGATTAATAGGACCAAATTCTTAGTGCTAAATATAGTAAAAATATATACATACCAGCAGATTCTTTTTCCCCAGATTCGGCCATTATTTATGATGTTTTTAACCAAAAAAGATGTTTTTGCCAAAAATACTTTTCGAAAAGTTTGGGTACATCCCCTTCGTTGCCATGGAGCTATAATGCCAGGAGAGGGTGCTATGTGTAAAATATATTTATAATAGGAGCCAAAAACGTTGATTTAATCAGTGTCCATAATTTCTTATATATCTTGTTTAGTTGCATAATGTGTCAAATTATATCACGCGAAATATTACCATTTATTTTTTTTATTTTAGAATGTAATTATATCTGCGTAGTGTATTTCGCCCAAAACAGTAATGTCTTTAAAAATATGAGTATTTATGCAGATATTTAAAAATATTGCCCGGCTTTGCCTGAAATTATTAGCATAAAATCCTTCCGTAGTGCTGCGCCTGAAGTGCAGTTTGGTGCTTTTTTTCAATGGTGAGGGATTTGTTTGCTTCCAAATATTTCTGTTGTACAAATCTTTAAGGCCATTAAAGTAGAAAAATATTGGGGCGAAAAATTATATGTTTATTTTCAGCATAAAATTGTGCGCAAAAATAAATACAATAAGTTTCTCGGAAGTTGGAACTCGTATAGCAGCTCACAACAACAAGATAAACAACAAGAAAAGACAAATATCTGTAGAAAGTGTTCTTTTTTGACATGCATACAATAGCAGCGCTGCGCCTGCTGAGGTACATGCATTAAAATGCAAAAAAACTGCTTGCGGACCAGTCTAATATTATCATCTAGCGGCAAATTAGCAGAAAGCAATGAAGAAACCCACGTGACAGCGCATTTATGCATCGGATGACGTCACCATAAAACTAATCCGAATTGGAAAAAATACCAGGTATAACTTTGTTAAGGGTTTTGGGGATTTTCCCAGCAACATTTCCTAATCACTGTTTCTCAAGCGAAAATGGAAATAAAAATCTTTGCAATATGACAAAAAATCACTCTAAACAATCTGAGAGCTTCTAATCGCAGCAGTAGTTTGTGCGCTTGTGAATCCAATCCTTGTAGTGTGCGATGTCGGTGTAAACGGCTGGCTGGCGATCAAATGCGAAAGTGTTGCAAGTTGGCGACCCGAAGCTCGTCATTCCGAACAACTGCCACCTGATCACTCTGCGGCGTCTTTCAATCACGGGTATCGGCCCAGCTAGAGGTCCGCCGGAATCGCCCTGCACAATGCAATAAACAGTTAAGTAATGAGACCATTTAGGTCGAAATAGTGGCCATCTGTCTGCAGCTTATACACAATTCATATTATTGGCTCCACATTGCAGTTAAGTAATGATTTACGACAATTATTTTTATGTTGTTTAAAATCATTTGTTTTCTTCTGAAAAATGTTTGTCTGCGAGCAGGGGGAAATATTTAAAAACGCTCGACCCTTGGCAAACTTTACAAATCTGTCAACGAAACTATACAATTATATTTTCGTTTGTTTCTAACAATCTACTATGTCTATGACATCACTGTAGTATGCGCGAGACGCGCTACATATAATTTATTGCAAGTTCTCTGACACGAAAATAGAACAGAATTGCTGCCTACCGTGCAAGTATCGTGTTCAAGTTCTCCACCAGCGCACAGAACACCAGGGGGTGGATTATCTTCGAATTTGGGGACCTGGCTGTTGCAAACAGTTTCGTTGAGAATCTTCACACCGAGTTGCTTCATATTCTGGTTCGAGGCTCCGCGATCTGCAAATTGAAAATTCAATCAAATAACTTTCAGTGAGAGTTTGATTTCTATGAATCGCCTGTGTAGTCTCTATGGCTGACAGAGACCCAGTAACGGATCAATGAAGAAAATGATAAATATTCCTAAGTCGTCTGTCTGTTGCAAGAATAACTTTCAGACTTTACATTAAACACCAGAGGAATTTTTATTTCAGTATAAAAACAACTGAAAGAAATAACTTACTTTTGGTCTCTCCCCACCCAGTGGCCCACACGATTTGGTCGACTTTGGCTGATTTTGTTGGGAGACAGATAGGTTGGGCGAAATCGTTGTATTCGATGTCTCTTTTCAACTTGATGACTGCAATATCGTAACCGACGACGCCCCTGGATACACCGCTCTTGAAGTCTTCGTGGAGTTCGATGAAATCGATATCTGTTGCAACCATAAGAATGTTATTTTGTTACCACTGAGTGACGGCAGCTCAATTTAGATTTTGGTAAACGTAGAAGTTGTAGAAGCGGAAACCAACAACGTGAATATATCAAGTTTCGGCATATTATATTTTAATAACCTGTTCTTATATTTTAGTAAAAAAAAGAAAACTGTCAAGTTTTACCTTTGCGTCCGTGGAAAACTTGAATTTGCTTTCCTGGTGAGTAATCCTTGCCCATGTAACGTCCCACGTAGATTGTGTAGAAGATTGCATCGAGACTGGGGTTAAACATTCGGTGTTTAAAATCCCGAAACTTACTTTTGTACAAATAACTTTTTGCCTTTACTTTTTCTGACTGAAGTTCAGTCTCAAAACGATTAATTAAAAGAAACAACTGAACGAAAGCAAAAAAAACAAAAACAATATAAACGTACTCTGGCACTGAGCTCTGCCTGGATTGTTTGTTAAAGCAATGTGCGGTGGTCACCAACCAACGCTTGCAGATGATCGAAGCCCCACAGAGGAAACTCTTCTTGCCTTCGCTCTTCACAATCATCACAGTCCATGGGTGACTGAAGGGATAAGCTCTGTAGGAAGTGAAAGTTTTTGATTAAATCAGTTTATGTTTATTGCAAAAAAAACTATCCAGAAGAGTTCGCTAAATTATTCAACTAAATATCTCTCTACACAGGCCAATGTACACAGATACCGTGTTAAACATAACAGGTCAGAGGTAGGCAACCTATGGTTTCGGAGTCATATGTAACACTTTCACCCACTGCATAGAAAAGGCAAACTTAAATACTGTAAATTGGTTGCTGATCGTTGTTGTAGGAACAGCCAGGTTAACACACACCCCAAAATTTATAATAACACTTACTTAGATCCGCCGACAATTTTCTTGAACGAGGATGGAACTGTGTTTTGTGATCCCGGGAAAAACCTCGGTCTTCCACAGTCGGTTGGGTAACACATGTCGATCTCAGTGTTCTTTACTCTGTATTGACGACCTGTGAAGGTTGTAGCACTCCACGTTAATTTTGTTTAATTTGTTTTAATATTGTTTTTGTATACATTGGAAATACTGAAACATTTTTGTTTTTGTGAATTGCGATGAAGACTTGGGTGATTTGAGAGAGAGAGTTTCCATTTATTTTTAGGGTATATGATCTTTATGTGAAAGACAAATCGACTTTGAACAAGTGACATTAGTAAAGAAATCCCATATGAAACACATCGAGTCAAGCCAAAAAACCACCGATCCCTGCCCACAAAAAAATGTTATAAAACTTACATGATCCCCAACGGCACACAGTTTTCATGACGAAAGCAGGTTGGGTTGTGAGGACTCTCGCCTGCCTCGTGGTGGTAGCAACGGTGGTTGTTGTGGTGGTTGTGGTTGTCGGTTTCCTGACAAAGATAATTACAAAGTTAGGACAAAGTGAATTGTGGAATTGAATAAATTGAAATATAAAACACCAAGTTCTTGTAAATTTAAACGCTTAAGTATAATTTTATGGGAACACTTCACAGGCAAAAATGTCACAGAAAGGGGGAGTAGAAAACCTTACAGACCGGGTATTACACTTAAGTTGTATCAACCAAACCTAAACTCCGGTAAAACCTCGCGGAAATGAAGACATTATAGCGTGGTACTTGGGAAGATGTAAGCGTCTGTACTTATCTAGTTTCACGAGTGTCAAACGAGCGTATAGGATAAATGTGGTAATCAATTACTCCGGCCCGACACGGCTTGAAGTGAGACCCGCGCTTATTCTTGGGGCGGTGCCATTTACGCTCAGCGGAAGGAAGCTCGGCCTTTCGCGGAAAAAGGAAATCATCATTATTCGGTTTGCGGCCTAAGGGGTGTGAAAATGGCTGCACATTATGCACGATCGCATGGTGAGGTGAGGATAATATGCGCCTGGACCCACGTAATTCCCGGGTTGATTTCAAGGAAATCCTTCCTACGTGTGCGTCACCCATGTTATTGTAAATGATTAAAGCCGGTCGTTGCGGCAAAAGTACAGTTTTCATTTAACCCGATGCGATTAGGTCAATTATCCCAGTGGGGGGATCTTCTCACGTTTTGTTGTCAGAATTGGTGAAAATCGTATTAGGCTGAAACAATACTACCGAAAATTATCACATTTTTTAGACATTGCCGTAATTAGGATTCGAACTGAAACAGTGTTCAAATTAACTGAGGGTAAAGTGACAAGCTTACTCCCCACTATAACAAAACGCCCTGTAGCAAAGAATTCAGAATAAAACGCGAAGGAAATGCATCTTTTCGACATATTAGGGTCAAGCTGCAAACACTGCTAACATTGCGCGCTGATTTTAGCAACAAAACGTGTCAAGCTTGCCCTGGCACATAAACATCTTTCGAATCTTGCGGGGCGTTCGCCACGTTAGGTATGTCGACCCGCGTAACAGGTTCCACTTGCATTTTGCTCCCAACAGTCGACCAATCATAATCGGTTAAGGTTAACGACCACGGTTTGGTGTCAAGGGTGATTATCACGACAGGTCACATGACTGTATAACTGTAGGTGATTGGCGCGCTTAAACAAGTTTATGACCGGTCGTACGTCTGGTCATATAACGTATCTGCCCATTGCAAGTACGCTTTGCACTGAAGAAGACCATTGCGCTTATTTGACATTATTTCATGCGGAAGGTCCTTGGTGTCATTTGGTTCTTCGGGTCTTTTTACGATGGTTCAAACAGTTAAAAATGTCGAATAGAAATATGCCTGCTCATATCCTTGAAATGTTATGTTTCTTGTATATGACATTTATGCCAACCGAACATGTTGCTGAATGACTTCCAAGTTGGTTTTAACCGAACGCTCTACGTGATATAACAAACCACGTAATTCACATAGGACGACGTCAACGCAATATGTTAAGTTGCTTTGCATTCTTGACGATAGATCACGCCGTGCGTAGCATGTAATACTTACGGTGTTGTGGTGGTCGCGGTTCGATTCCGTTTCCTCAGCAACTGGGTAATACTCTTGCTCAACAACTCGACCACAGAGTAATCTTCCAATCTTCCGCCGTTCTGCACGAGAACGTCTAGAAACTTGGGTTGTTTTGTGGTTGTGGGCACGGGTGTAGCAGTTGTGGTCGGCACAGATGTTGTCGTATCGGTAATCACAGGTCCAGGTGCAAACTGGTTTGACGACATAAGCACTGTGGGTGGATCTGGACAAAAACATTGACGCTTTGAAGCTAACTCACTTGACAAGTAGTTTTAAATCTAAACGCAATTGTTAAATTTCCTTTATGTTTAGATTTCATTACATCATGCAACTATCCGCACAAATGTGGTGCTTTTATGTCGGGCAAGTTCAATGGTATCAATATAGGATTAAGTAACATCTTTCCACCCGAAAAGCGACACAATTTATTTTGATCTTTTGAACGTGTTTCAAAGTTGAACACTTCCAACACCAACCTTGTTCAGCGTAACAGGTATCTTGACCGGCGACTTGCTGCCAGCAGCATCCGGATGCGAGGCAAGTTTGCGGGGTGAATGCGTTACAACGAGTGAGTGATCCATTCGTTGCTAGGCATCTGTCACGTGGGCAGCTTGGGTTGGCAGCTGAACAAAAAAACTAAGTAAATTACTACATACATGTATAAATGCTCAACTACTGTCAGATTTCATTCTCACTGTATATTTATTGGGCGTTTCAACAAGATTTGCTCACCATATAATTGATTACGTGTCTAAATTTACAACATACAGATTTATTTGCGAAGTTTACAAAACTTAAGTACGAGTAAAATTCTTCAGTTGGTTTCCAAAAATATAAAAAACCACGTTGACTTACGAAGTGGGAAAAAACATCTCCTTTCTCTAACAGAGTCTGAGGCGTCGTAACAACACCCAGCATTCATGCATGAGTACATGTCGACGGATCCTTCAGCATAACACGAAATACGGCGATATCTTTCAACCGAGGTGCAGTGAAACAGACAAGACCCGGAAAACTCTGCGGAGGAATATGTGTTTAATAAATAGGAAAGAAGATTAGTCTGAAGGGCTTGCGGGCCTAGCTCGAAGCCCTTGATTGACATCTGAGTTTACAGTCGCGGAGATGACGTCACAACGTAGGAACGTGTGGAATTAAATGAGCTTCATGTATCAGTGTGATTATATGTGACGCCATAGCTTTGTAAATTAATTGTTGGATGCTTGGCTGTAAAAACTGCATAAATTGTTAAGCGTGGCGAATTTTTACGAATAACTGTCTTTGGGGAGAATTCCAATACTTTCAGAATAATGATCAGGGGAAATTTTCATGACGTCACTTACGGACTCTGGATGTTGTCAAGGTGATAGAAGGGCGGTTCTGGGGATTTCCCTGTTGAAGACGTCCGGCAGAACCAACCGAATTTTCTGTGTCCCCGATAGGTTTGTAGCAACGCCCCTTACTTTGGCTGTAATCATAGCAGCATTCTACAACACAACGGTAGGATAGCTAAAATATAATTTAAAAAAGGGGGTACAAAAACGACTGAAAACAGTTTAGGTTAAAGTAAAAAATAAAAATTAAACAGTTTGGTTACCATAACGCATTATGCAGTAAAATGCTTCATCAATCTGTTTCCCTGCTAAATCGAAGCAGATTTGATGACGCGGTGGTCGTTTTGTTGGACAAAGTTGATTTTGGGCTTCTGTTAAAACAAAACAAATGCATCGATATTTACAATATTAACACCATATAGTATCTTAAATATAATGCTAGTCAACAGCTAATGAGTAATTTACGAGCCAAATCAATTCTATGACATTCACAACACAAAATAATACATTGTAAAGTTGATAATAAAGTTACGCTTCTTCGTTACAAATTGTTTGAATTAAAAGATTTCCCCACCTGTTGCAACGAAACAGGCACAAATTATTGCGAGGAGGCATAACGTGGTCTTCATCTTCCTGCGTGTTTTGAATAACCTGAAAAATATCAAGAATTTTTGTAAAGTCTAAAATAATATTTATGTATTGAAGGATATATGCTGGTGAAAATGAATCAAAATTGGTGAATGTCAGATTATATTTGTAGTTACGCAACACTTGCGTGCAATCTTGAATAAAAGTCACCCAAACCCATTTCACATGAACTCTGTGTTAAGCAAATCCTTCCCAGACATAAGGTTACAATTCAATCACGCAGGATTAATTTCGGCAACAACTCAGCAAATTTTGTCACGCAACAAAACACGTTTTTACCTCGAAGTAGAAAAGTTGAAACAGCGGATTCAGCAACGAAGCGAATTCTCGATGAAAGCTGGAATCAAAATATTTTCCTACAAATGTTTTCTCATTCCAAGAGAGTTGGACTGAGATTCTGCTGGGAATAAAATAACATTATTTGACAAATAGATAAAAAAAAATACAAATTGCCGGTTTTGTTAGTGCAAAAATATCCGCTGAAATCCTCACTGAATTGAACTAAATCTCAAAAACTTTTCTATGCTTGTAAGAATCAGCAACGTGCGAAGCTCTGGCTCGTTCTGAAGCAATATTTCTCCACCCCGCACCTTCACGGGCCTTTCGTATATGACCGGTCGTATTTATCGCGCCCGGCAAAAATATTGCAGGACGCCGGCTCGGTCATGCCCTAAAGGTACGATTAGTGTGGTCGGTCGACCCTGGTGCAGACGTGCACTTGTACTTGCCACTAAAATATTTGATCCGATGCCAGAGCGAAATTCTGCAAACCTTTCGATGTCGAGCAGCAATTATTGTGTATCAAGTCAACGCGAGCACCTGCGTTAGCATAAACGACGGAGGTCTTGCCGCAATCAGACATAATCAGTGCATTAAAGGCAATGCATTAGGCCGACTTGAAGCATTAATACAAGGAGCCCGAACGCCCGAGGTCGTAAATATGTTTGCCTCTGATACTTTATCAGGTTTTCCAGGTACTTTATCAAACGATGAAAATACACCCTTGAATCTACGATGTCCACCATTATATCAATTTGTATAAAATCGCATCAGCGCTTTTCAATAAAATAAACAAGAATTTCCGAGCTTTTTTTTAAAGGTAGCTCGCCAACGATACCACAGCGCCAACAGTTATCCCCGTAACATGTTTTGCAAACTTAAGGATTTCGCAACCTCCAATTACGACAAAAAGCCTCTTAAAAGTGGATAGAGCTTTAACGGATCATCCTCCGAGATACTCGGACTTAAAAAGTTTCGCACACACTTACATCCAACTTGTTACTCTTAACTACAAGCATTTGGTGACACACGAACGACAACTTGACCCCCACCACCACCTTCTAAACATTAGCAGAACAATTTGTCTAAATTATCGCGTATCCAACTCAAACTCTCAGCGCAATCGATACAACGCCACTGCTCGGAAAACGTTTTACTCTCATCGGTAACGTTTGTGACGTCACAGAACGTATTGGTCACCGCAGTCACCACCTCCCACCACCAACTTCGCGCGTCTGAAGAAAGCAAGTCGCGACGTTCGAATTTATAGAGGCATCCGTGTGAGGAGGGACGACCCTCTGCGCCCTACCGCGTTTTTCATTGTTTCGTCACAAACAAATACGTGGAAAACGTCCGATTTGACAAACCTCGGGATTTTTTCTTGTGTTTGCTTTCACGTCGATATTTTTGCTGATATCACGGTTGCATGCCAGAGATATAAGAATCTTAGAACTTTTTTCTTTTATGGTTGAATGTCGTGATAATAAAAAAGTTTATTATGCGAAGTATTGCGCAACAATAACTTTGCCGTAGCTTGTAATCGTGATAACTTGAGTACAAAGTTGTATCCATCACAATCTAACACAAATTCATATAAAAATTCAACAGGTTGTAGTGTCATCGAGTGATAACGACTAGTCCAGTGTCGCGACTCTTTTAATCAAAACCACGCATCCGACCGCTTCAACTTCTGTTGAGATAAGATCTTTACATAGAATGGAAATGAGCGGCTCCCGGTTAGGTCGAAATCGTGAGGTTTGTCGGTGACATTTTGACATCTCTTCATGGGCCGACATTTCGTTATAACAGGCCTGTGTATCAAAATTTATTAACTTTGGTAGCTTTTCTGGTGTCCATGTCATGATAATCATTGCAGTTTTTGTTTTACAGCAAGTTTTGGCACCCTGATAAAAAAATTTTGTCTTTTTCCAAACATACAAAGAACTGCATTAACCTGAGCACTGACAAAGCTTAGGGTGCTGCGTTGTTTCCTTGGCCTATTTTTTATGGTCGTAATTTTGGAAGTGTAACAATAATGCACGTGAAATATTTGTTTATTAAAAAACAACTTCTGGATTGTTGCAATTTCCACAAGTTAAAGAAAGGAATATTTTGCGATAAATTCCAACGCAACAAGATGTAAGTTGTCCGGTTTCGCGACATGTTTACTCAAAACATAAACCCAACTGCGGTTCTCCTTTAACATCGCGAACATCACTTTGCCTGGCACGGAAGGCAGGCCACTATTTCGGGACTAGCCCGAGGCGTTTTGATCGCGTTATCGACGGTGGTAGGCGCATAATTTTCATCCCGCGCTTCCCCTGCTTGGTACAGAATCTCCACCAACTCTCACCGAAGATCTCAGCCTGGAGTTTTAGGTACCTCGGCCACTTGGTACGACCAGCGGTGCTTCAACACCACGGAAATGTTTGTTGCTACAAGCGTAATTGCACCATTATCATTGTTTTTGCAAAAGTCCACAGTAGCATTGGAATGCATCACATCACCTTTGCGAGGTTCATTGGGTATTTTTTGACATATAGTTTACCTATTTTTAGCAAATCTTCGTAGCGTAAAACCTATAATAAAAAGGGGTTTATAAAAATCTCTGAGTATTTTAACGCTGGTGAAATAGGAATGGAAAACTTTATCAGTTTCACTGTCATAAAACCAAGACGTGTAATTAATTTTAATTCATGAATAATTAAATTCACTTTGCACACAAGCAAACCTCATTTCTCACAAAAATTTGCTAACCCTGGTTGTATTGGTTGGCATTTCCCACCAACTGTAACAACCAGCAGATGCACCAGGAAGCAGTTTAGATGCTGGCAGTAGTTTGGCCAGATCCATTGCAAAGTAAGAATTCGGATATTGACTTTCAGCGACAACTTTCCACTCCGTTGTTACAGATGCCACGCAACACAACATCACAAGCGCCGCCCTATTAAATCACGTGGTTCCTTCGCTATTAAACGTCACATTATACTTCTTCAGATGTTTGTAGATAACCCCAGGGCCCTGTAACGGATCATGACGTAGCAACTTTTAACGTCAAGATTTCAATACTGTAAATTAATTCAGCGCAAATTATGTAAATTTTATCTGAATTTTAAACCTTTAGGTTTGTGCAACATTTTTAAACTAGGTTTGTGCAACATTTTTAAACTAGGTTTGTGCAACATTTGTTGATGCATGTGTTTTAAATAGATGGTTTAAATAGTTTGTGTAGGAAATATTGAATGCTGCTGCTTCTGATGCTATGACGTAACTTGCGGTAAGGAAAATGGTGAACAGTATGTGGTAAGCATAACCACCGGCTGGCGTGTTCACTTTGTTATCTCCCATTTTCGAGGGAAAACCACTAAAATATTTCTTCTACGATCGCCAAGTGAGATAATTTTCAGTGACAGCGGAACCATTGTTCGCAGCGGTTTTAACGACCACGCGATCGCGACTCTTACAAATTGTCGTTTCCCCACATTTCATGCGTCTCAAACGTTCTGCCATTTTGCCGCGATCCGTTCGGAATGTTTATTGCCGTCGAAAAGCGATACCTTCAATCGTACGCGCTTTCTCTCCGGTGTTTACCTCTGAAACGTGTATCGGCGCCGCTGCAGGTAATAAAATATCACCAACATGGTGAAACAAGCTCACCGAATATTTAGAAGGCATCTCTCCTCTCCAGAAATTTTCCTTGGTGTCAATACGAGTTCAATTGCGGAAATCGAAAACCGCGACACGTAATTATGACGCGACAAAAGCAGATATTGTGACGTAGGCGCGAAACATGATTTTGGATTTCAAGACTTAATCGAAGTGGCGTGCGAGTAAATTTGTCCCACAAGTAACATGCAATGGCTTGCTTACCAAGAGGGGGGTGCTTTGTTTCGAAGAAAACTATGAACACGGTTTGCTGTGCCCTTATAAAGCGGCGACTGTGCTTGCACCCCCTTGCTCTACCGGGAAGCTGGTGTTCCGCGCGGCCAATTTTCATGCACGGAAAGGTGGCATGGTGGAAAACCTGCGTCAATCGACAAAAGAAAAGTTATTTTAGTTCGAAATGTTCCGATAAAAATGTAAAATTTCTGGAGAAAAGTTTTGATGACTTCAACCGTTCGCGATTACCTTGTTTGGAAAGAAAAATTCAATTGATTGTTTTAACGTGTTGCCCGTATTTGACGATATGCGGTTGTAAAAAATGGTTTTGATTTCTTAACGTCGAGTCGTAAAGATTTCCACGGTCAAATACTCGTTCAATTTTTTTCGAACGAACCCAAATATTCTGTATTTCGGTTCGCTTGGCACATTGTTGAGTCGAGCGATCTCAACGAAACACAAAATTCTTTTGCTCCGTTCTTGTGGGAACGGAAGATTTCAAGTGTTCATGTTTGCACCTCATGTTTCGACCTCAAGTATTTCAGATTGAAAACGAGAAACATCCGAAATATAAGAGTTGCCTTTCCCTTGTGAGACGGGTCGAACCGGATGCCAGGCAATCTTCAACGCCTGCTTAGGGTGTGGTACGTAGCGGTTTCCGTAAGTGCCATGTGTCAATTACCATCCTTGTGTCATGGCTTTCTAGTCGCCGCTTAATGTGGAAATTGGCGGCACTTGGCAATAGTCGCGAGAAGTGATGAGCGTCTTTTAATGACGAGGTTGTGGAAAGGGTCGAGGTTGTGACCGCGGGAGAACTGACCTTCGAATGTTTCAGTGTTTGTGCAAATACGACAAAACGTTGCGTATACGCGTACTTCGACCGCCGTAAACAAAAGCCCTACAACACTTGGCAGAGCGTGAGAATTGAAGAACGGGGGTATTACGAATAGTAAACAGCGCCCATCCCAAGCGCTTCTAAGGTCGTCTCGCTCTCGTACACACAGTCGTAGTGATTGAGGATCGCATTTGGTCGGTCTTGCTGTGCAAGTCGAGAAAAACAAACAAGCGATGTCAGCACGTAAACAACCTGACACTTCCGCAAGGTTTTTCCCACCGTTGTAAATCAATTGCGGAACCGCGAACTTCTATCACCGTTTAATGATCTCGCCATACTCGCAAAACCACTACACGGAAAGTTTCTAATGCTTGCTTTTTGAGCAATTACTCTGGGCGGAATTTAGCTTAAACCCTTTGAAAAGCATGTTTTAGCGAAGCGTCGTTATCTTGATTCAATTACAAAAATTTTAAACCAAAAAATATTTGTTTTTATTTTAAAATTATGCCTTTACATTAAATGCGCGTGGCACAAACACAGAAAATTAATTAATCATGTTGACAATATTATAATACTATAAGCAACAAGTATATATGCCTAAATTATGTTAGTCTTGACATTAAAAAAATATATACATCAAGTGAGTTAATCCCTTAAACATCCGGATAAAGCATGAGCTTGCCGTAAATCCCCGACTCTTACCCAACATAAGATAATGACGAAAGTTAATTTAGTTTGTAATCCGAAAGGTAAGCAAGTACGTGTCGGTGCATAAGACAACCAACGTGGAGAAAAGGACACTCCTTCTGAAATTTTGTTGACGCAATCGAACCATTTAGCGGCGTTATCATTTTTGTGAGCTTGTGTCTTTTGAACAAATTCATTTCTCTTTATAATTTTGAAATTACACAAAAACTGTGCGGCTAAAATGTTTGTAACTTAATAATCTGTTCTTCTGGCAAAGATAAAACGTAACTTTATTCACCGACGTTACGTTTTATCTTTGCCAGAAG
This sequence comes from Ascidia mentula, assembly GCF_947561715.1. Classification (NCBI taxonomy): domain Eukaryota; kingdom Metazoa; phylum Chordata; class Ascidiacea; order Phlebobranchia; family Ascidiidae; genus Ascidia; species Ascidia mentula. The sequence goes on along the minus strand of NC_138569.1, from coordinate 21,378,862 downwards.
AACAGATTATTAAGTTACAATATGCCTTGCAGCAACAAAAACATTATAAAATGTTTGTTATTGACAAGTACACTTATAACGACAATATGACTAATGCAAGCCTATCTAATATAGAAAAATTAAAATTCACATAAACAAATGACAAAAAATGTAAGGCAAGGAACAAAAACGTGCTCGTGTTAAATGGGCAAATAGGCTTATACACTTAATACTGTACTTAACAAAACACACAGGGTTCTTGAAAACGCGGTTTATCGCCTCCTACAAGTTGTTATTTCCCTGGAACATTACTAGAAAGTGTGTATTGCCTGCTGGACATTTTCCCAGGGTCCATTGGACGGTGTAACGTTACAGTTGTAACTTGAAACTTTGTTTTCTTTTCAGTGGATTAAGAGTAAAGTCAATGTTTCTAACCTGGCAAAGCGAATAAACATTATGGTGATGTTACATGACAATGCACAAGCGAAAGTCGACCGAGCACTTCAAATTACAAAGTGGAAAGACTGAATGTTTATTTGGTTGCAAAATTTGCCTTGGGGCAAAAGATATTTTCGAAACTTTATCAAAGAAACAACTGGCGCGAAGAAAATACGGGATTTGCAAAAGCTGGGCTCGTCCGGGATTTGAACCCGGGACCTCTCGCACCCAAAGCGAGAATCATACCCCTAGACCAACGAGCCAGACGATGGTCGAACTCGAAAACGAGGTTGTGATTGCGTTGGTTGGTAACCCGGGCATGCGACGTGTGTTGTTCAAAATATCGACCGGTTATTCACCAAACCGGACTTAATATTTTTTGTTTTAGTGTAGCCTACTGTTGTTTAGGGGGTACAATGCTACATAATAGTGCAAGACATTTATTTTATATTCATATAAGAGCATCTGGGCGATTTAACGGCAATAATCGACCATCACCTACACTAATTGCTAATCACAAGCAAACAGTCGCCCTTCCAAATCCATAAAGTATATCCATGTAGAGAAGGCGTGGTGTTAAACTGTATAATTTCCATGAATGAGTGACGTCAAACAGATTAAAAACTCCCCATGTTGTACCCGATCTGGCATCACGAACTTTCGAGCGTCGCTATCACTGCTTGTAGTGATTAGGAATTGCTGGAATAACGGATATGCTTTTCCTCTGACTCTGCCAAGAATTGGACCGATAGTAGACTACTGCCACTCACGTGTTCGTGCAAATCGCGCGACAGCCTGACCAGAATTTGCATCTTTCAACCTATTTAAATTATTACAATATGTAAACAACACAGTTCCACGGGCAAACTATGCTGATGCAGACAACTTAATTTGTGGTTAGGGGTCAGTTAAAAGCCAGTGGTTGGTTTTCCGTCTGTGGCATGCTATGGGATGCAGACATTAATAAAATTGAAATTACCAATTTTCGGAAAAGTGTAAAATTGACAGACGGTAATAATAACATGTCCTATCGTTGACATCTACAGGCAATAATTAAATGGAAATATTGTAGCACAAAATTACCACTTTCATATGGGTATTTGCATGCAAATCTTTAAATTCAGGTTAAACTTTTCCCTGTAGTTGCCGCATTTACACCATGTCTGTTGGCTTACAACTGTTTTGTAATTATAAAGATTCAGTTAATCTCAACCCTGTGCTTTGGATGTAGATGGAGTCGCAAAAGACATTTAGTCACTTAATTTCAAGAAGACGGAAATGTTGAAACTTTTGTTTCCTCGTTTCACACGTCCGAAATCCCGCAACAATTTTAACTCAGGAACACTATTAATGATTTGCGACGTCAGTCAGGTCAGTTCCATACAATCCTAGAGCTAGACCAAGCGCGTCATTTTTAACTGATGGTGACATGGGTTCTTGCCGAAATGTTTTAAATAAAACATGTCAATGTTTTCAACAATATGTGCCAATCTCTTTATTCTCAGAATTTTTACTCTTCTTTGACAAAATTGCGAAGGTAATGAGGCAAAGTCCTCTGAAAATGTGATGGCAAAATACTTTGTATGGTGCTGATGTGTTTACTATGTTCGGTTGTACGACACGTAAAAAAACCCATACGGTTCGAACACTCTGTGTTTCATATTCGAATAATACTTGTGCGGTGTACTTACAAAGTGTTGTGAACAATATGTGTCAAACATCAGTCAAGCTTTGAGACGTTATTAATCATGATTCAATCCAACTTGAACACGGTAGTTCATAGGTAAACTTAACGCAAAGTCACGAATCGACCTTTCCGTAAACAATTATGACTTCACCGGTCAAATTGGATGGACGTGATAGACAGGGGCGTTACCCAAACCCGAAACAACAACATAAAAGTTTTGGCAACGCGAGTCAAACTATCGCCTAATTAGATTTTCTTTAGTTAACCAGTGCCAGATTTTGGGCGTTGTTTTGTTATTGAACTGTATTGAACCGGCCACGTGGTGGCAGTGAAAATCGTATTTGAACCTATTTGACCCAATCAATATTTCAAGTGCTTTGATCACGTAGCTGTCAATTTGAAAAAAAATTGAATTCAGCTATCTCAAAAAACAACATCTCCAAGTGATGATAAACCTTTTGCAAAGAAATTTGGTTGCGTCACAAGCCACAAACGCAGGCATAGTTTCACATTCATAAAAAAAAAATGCTTGTGAGTTTGTGTCACTGGCGTTTGCAACAACGAGACAAGGTTTGAACGACAGGTAATCCCTTGCCATTCTTACAAGGAGCGTCGTTCGCGTGCTTCGGGAGCCACCGTGACATTGAGTGGAGTCAAAGAGGTTGTAAAGCGTTATCGGGGCGAAGCTTTGTTGTGAGTGATTGATTTTGTATTTGTTGGAGTCTGCAGTCGAACAGCTCGACTTGAATACGCGCTGAGGTCGCACATCGTTGCAGCAGAAGGAATAAAAGTAAAAAGGATACCACGAAACATCGCTCAATAATAACAGCACCTATAGCGCCGATGAAATCACAGTTTTACGCGAAATATACAAACAAAGTAGATCTATCTTACCTCTCATAATAACCCTGAATGATAAAGTAACGTCTAGTTAAAGCAACAACGAAACTTCAAAATACAGCAGAACGCATTGCGGAAATCACATTAATTTTCCCTGTTAGTAGATGTGTTTTTCAACTCGTAGTTTTGGCAACGCTTTAGTGCCACAAGTGGCAGAAAGTTGTTTTTCACGTGTCCGCTATACGACGTGTGTTGCAAGGCATTGTGCCTTTTGATCGAGAATAACGCGGGTTCGAATCCCCAGGTGGCGGGGAAAAATTTTCTTGATTGAGCGCTAACATTCTTTAACCAAATTTGAAGAAATATTGATAATGGGCGATATTAAGTTTGTACGTCTGTGTTATTGTGATGGGTTTTACTTTTATGTGAGGTAGACCAATGTAGAGTTAACCAACCAGATTTTGTATCTAAACACATAATATTAGAGTGTGTTTTAGTTAAGAGGGTTCCCACGCATAACTTTCATTAGTCAAGATACTGAAACGTTGGACTTTTGGTTTTGTTTGTCTTTCTTTCTTGAATATATTGAGACAGGGTGTTGGCTTATACTATCAAAATGTTTTGCAACAAACATCAGAAACAAGGTCATAACCTTGAAGCTATAAATGTAGTTATGAAAAACAGAATATAACATAAAAAAGATAAAGCAGAAAGTGCAAATTCAATGAAATTATTCCACAAAAATAAACTATGCCTGCAACACAACAATATAAAAGTCCAAAAAGATTTATGAAATTTTAACAACATATATTAAACAACATAAGTTTTTCTTTTCAAAAAAAATTTTTTTTTTCAAGTAATTTTATGCACATTCATATAACGAGTTCTGACAAACTTATTTTAAAGGCAGTCCCACATTTAATCCACACACTTTAGCACACAACAATGAGAACAAATATAATTAAAAAAATGTGTAATGACTAAAAACTTCTACCAATATGTCTACAGAGGATAATATCGGTTCAGAAACACATGTATCATACAAAGCACAGTAAGTTATTTCAAGTGAATACCCAAGACATTAAAAGGCATGTTTTGTAAAATAACACACACACACACACACACATAAGTTTAAATTAAACTGACCAATTTTGTTGAAGAACTTTTGTGATTTTTGAAGCAAAAATTTTACAACTAACTACTGAAGTGTCAAATTTGATTAAGGTATTGCTGCTTAATAAAATGAACCCAGTCTCTCTGCTGTTCATCTAAGTGTGCATTTGGTTGCATGTCAACCCTATGTTTCATGTGGTATTTTAAGATATCTCCATTAACAGACATAAAGCAGTGTATCAACAGCTCTTCCCAATCAGTCTTTGCACTCCCGATTGCTGTGTGGTCCAAAAACGACCCCAACACTGGCTTTTCTGCAATCATAAAGAAACAAAACATTAGCATTGTGTGGTAATAAAAGAAATTTTGTCTTCGGAAATAAATCTACAGTCTTACTGTTTGCAAGTAAAGATGTAAAAAACAATATATCTAAACACCAGAAGTTCGCGAACACAACTAGTCTTGAGACCTTTCAGGTCTAAACAGTGGCCATCTGTTTGCAGCTTACACATAACTAGTCTTGTATGTACCAAATATTTGTTTGAATTATCAGGCAGATACAAACCATATGAAACTTAACACATTTTTGGACTCACCTATGCAATTTGAAGGTCTTATTTGAATGTTCCACTGTTCAGCTATATTGTCGAAGTTCTTACATAACTCTCCATACAATCGTTTTACAGCACGAGTTTCCTCTATAGTTACCTCCTGCTCAGTTACAGGATATTGGAGGGTTTGTCTTTGATCAAACATGTTGTCCATTTCAACTGTTTGGTCAGTTATGTGTTGGAAAGTCTGTCCAAATGTATCAATCACGTCGGAAACACAAATGCCTGCAACTGCATATTTCTCATTAATCATTTCCTGGAACTGGTTTAAACCAACCAAAAGGGTTGACAAGTCCATAAACTCAGTTCCCATCAAAACTTCTACATCGACTCCAACTGCATCCTTCCAGTATTGGAAGTTAAGAATTGCAGACCTTGACGCATGCAACATAATATGACACCAATAAGACTGACACTGCAAAGTTAGTGGTGCATTCACATAGTCATCAACTAGCTTGAAAAAGTGCACCACATTACCGGGCATTGAATAAGCCTGAGCCTGTAGAGCTTTTAGGACAAGACACAGGGAAATGTGCTTCAATACTTCCTTATCTTTGATGTCAGCATTTGGGATCATTGATTTGAAGTTTATGGGGAGTTTGTCAATAACTCCTCTTGTTACAGCACACCAGGTATGAGATGAAAGAAACCCGATTGCTGAAGTCAAAGCATCGAACACCATTGGCATCACCAGGTTTTTAACAAAGTTTTGCCAGGGGTGAAGTTTTGAAGCAGGAGTGGAATTCAAAAACTCGAGGTTGAGAAAAGAGGACTTTGAAAATGCTGGCATTGCTTGGATTGATGAGAATATGATATGAGGAAACATGTGGGTTTCCCTGAGAGCTGACAGTACGTCTTCCTGCACTTGGACCATATTACTAAGAGGTAGATCAACTTTTCCAGTTACCAAGTTTAATGCAAGATGACAGTTTCTGGTTGCCAATGCATGAAGGGTTTGTGGCAACCATTTGTCATCTTGTACAGTCAAACTTTTTAAGTACAACATTATTTCTGCCTCATCAGAGAGAGAATGTACCAAACCATCCCAGTTGGAAGGGAAAAGGGTCTGATTAATGTATGGCAACCATTGGATTGTTTTCATTTTTCCAAAGTCATCAACTTCCAGTTGCCGTAGGACATCGTGAACCTCCTCTGTAGGTGAGGCAACCATGACACCACACACAAATAATTCAGATAAAGCTGTGTGAAGTTTTATGACTAGATCTTTTCTCTTCTCTGTAGTTTCAAATGAGGGGCATATTTCAGCTGGATTGTCAAACATGTCCCACATTAAGTCATAGAAGCATGTTAATGTGCCTTGAACATCGAGCCATATTTGGTTGCTGCGATTGTGCGACGGTACGCAGTTGCAATACCGATCTGTCAAAACTTGAACTATATCACATACAAGCTCACAAACAATCTCTCTCACCATACCACAGTGCAATTTTGTTCGTAGATCGACAATCAAGGTCTTACAATAGGAATGCCACATTTCTATGGCATATGAACCTCGTTCCCCTTCATAAAATGCCCGCATATCTGTCCAATGATGACTGTCTGGGTCATGCATCAGCTGAGTGCTCAACTTTGACTTGTGGTACTGGATTAAAAGTTGCAACATTTGACAGCGAAGGGATTTGTAAAGTTGCAGAGCACCATGAAATGGTAATCTGTTATCATGCTGCATTTTTGATGCACAGAACTGCAACACTGACAATATGTCACATGCTGTTGCCAGTACAGATGATAGGTTCTCAGGTGTTGCTTTTTCCGGGACATCATCAGTTACGGTGGTTAAATACTGTTTAAAGTTCTTCAAACTTTGATTGACTGAATCAAGAAAATCAGACTGCATCTTCACTAAATGTTTGTTAAGCCCACCAAGAATAGCAAGAGGTAATAGTTGCAGCACATGTTTTAATGTCAGTGCAACACACTTGATGGACTGTACTGGATGCAAGAAACCTGGTAATTTGTGTGATGCTGCAGGAAGCATTTCAAGATCGTAAGTGCTTTTGTACTTTTCCTTTGCCTCATCAAGTGAAGTTTGTGTTATGTCTTGTATAGAATTTGCAAGGCTCCCTGACAACAAAGGTACTAAGTCTTTCAGGCATTCATGCCAGTTCCACTGTCTTGAACTCAAAGGCAATTTGCTGTAGGGCATGGTATGGTGACTGGATTGGATTAAGTCAGGTAAGTTAAATGGATGTGGTTTCAGAACACCTTTCTTGGATTTTCCAGTGTTGCTGTAATCAAGCATCTCCAGAACATCTGGAGATTTTAAATAAGCTTCAAGCTTTAAAAATATATCAACAATATCTGTGAAACCAACCAACAAATGTTGTGGAAGGTGTGACTCTTCCTGGCTGGCAGCAGAGGAAAATTGTTCAACTCTTTTGTCATTTGCACTTGGTGACCTGATTTTGTTAACTTGGTTCTTCAATGACCCAATAGAGTCGGACAGAGAAAGTAATCCATATGTGAGCTTTTCAAGTATAGTGTCCTGAATAAACTCCAAAACCTGGTGCTTTTCTTTAAATACCTTTCCACACAGCAAGCTTGTCACAACATCTTTAATCAAAATTCTTGCGTCCCTGGATAACCTGACAAAGTATATTTTGGTCTGCGGAAGGTTAGATAAGGGATTGGTGTCTGTTGTCAGCTGATGTTGCCGTAAATCATCCATGTGTGAGGAAATTGTTGCTCGATATTTTTCCTCTGCCTGCCTTTCCCCAATTAGAACTTGAATCTTTTGAACACAAGTAGTAACAAGCCATTTAGAAGCAGATTTTAAACAGTTTGGATGTTCAGGGGTCGTTTTTATGCTCGCTGCAAACGTTTCCTTGATCTTTGTGTTGTAATACGTAGCAAGCATCCATGTGAGGGACTTGAAATTTTCTAGTGTTTGATATTTTTGGGTGGAAACATGTTCATTTTTACTTCTTCTTATGCTTGCTTGGCTCCCCATAGATTCACATGGTGACATTTCTCCATCAAATGGAAGAAATTTACCCAAGAAAGGTGACAAATGCATGAGAATGCAAAAAATCTCATCTTCAGAAGTGAATTGAGTTTGCAATGCTTGAATAAGAATGTGGGAGGTGCGGTTAATTGAGATTTCAATGTCATCACTTTCCATAATCTTTTTTATTAATTTTACAATTAATACACTAACTGTAAAACAGGCTCTGGGGGTAGAAAACACAAAATGTCACACATTTCAAATCCTTTATCACACTTGCTTGCCAAATGCACTTGACCAAGACCATATTATTTCCCGGTATGGCCTGGAGCCTATAGGTGAAAGTTAAGTAGCCAAAGCAAAAAAATGACCTGTCATATTATATTTTGTGTGCTTGGCATATTATAACAAAATAGTCGTGACCAAAAACCTCAAACTTTTTTGGGCAGTCACTTAAAAATAAGTTTTTATTTGAAGTACTTATTTTGATAGTGGCGCCTTAACTACGAACGATTTAATGTTTTTTTAATTTAGTTGCCAACTCTCGTAATTTTTTATTTGTTTACATTTTACGTATTTTCACAATTATTTGGTAGTGATTGAACCCACGTGAAAATACTGCATAGAAATATAAAATCATTATTTTCCATTTTTTTTCCTATTTTGAAGACTATTGAAAAGCAGAAGTGTTTTATTAGTAATTTGGTATATTTGTATTAGTTTAAGGGCTAAATTTTTCGAAACAAAGCAATTATTTCAAACAAAATAAACACAAATGAACTACTAATCGTCTGAATACATATCCAAAGTTGGCATGCAAAATTGTAACATAAATAGTTCAACTTTGATATAAAAACAAACGTAAATCTCATTGACTATTATTATCAACTGCTACCAACGCTTCGAAAAAAATTTGGGGTTTTTCACACAACGCAAAATGCCAGAGCCATTGTTCTAATATGTTTTATGAAAGTTAAAATTATTAAATGGTTTTATTGGCTACTGTATAACGATGGAAGAAAAATCTTTGTGGATAATAAATAGACAAATTTTGGTCGATAAAAATGGTATTTTCTGATTTTTTTCGCAGCTGGTGTTTGTTCATTTGGTTGGTTGCTGAGTCATTACGATTGTGGTAGCTGTGGTTGCAGATGCTGAAAAGCAATTCAAATATATTTAGCAAACTTGGTAATGGATTTTATGTAGTTATTAGTAAGTGCTTCTTTCGAAATTCGCACAGTATCCTAAATATTAATCTTTTTTAAAGTTAATTGAATTCTATGTAGACGTGCTCTAAAACAATCTTTATTTGATAGCTGCAACATTGCAAAGTGACCGCATATTTTTACTCATACTTACGACCGTTCTCGCGGGTAGGACCGTTTTCATGAAGTGGCTGAAAAATAATTCAAAAGTTATCAGGTGTATGCAACTTAATTTTCTGATTTGCTTCGTAAATTTCCGAGTTTAAAATGAAAAATGAACTGAAAAGTCTGAGATGCTGCCCTGTATTTATTGAAATTAAACCCCGCTAGCTACAGTACATTAAGTTGAACACCACTGGTATTTGGGCGATAAAATTGTAAAAGTACTTGCCTCTTCACTGCACCCTCCACCGCAGCAACCTCCCACACCAGCGGCGGTGGTCGCCTGAGGACAATACTTGGCGCTTGAGAAGCAAGCTCCAGTTCCAGCGAATCCCAGAACGGTAAGTATGATCTCCATAACCATACCAAACGGGTAGTCTAAAAATAAGGGCAGTCATTTTGACAATATGTCTGACAAGAATTTGGTTTCTAAACACCCATTTTTCGGTGTGGAGAAATTAAAAGAAGTGAAACTGTGCAGCAATATAAACTGACATGAAAGTTGCACTTACGTGTGAGGTAGGTTATAAAATAAAGCACAGAGATGATCATCAGTATAAAGGAAAAAATTGTGCCTATAATCGAAAAAGTCAAGTGCCAATTGATCTGTAAACAAAAATAGTTTCATTTTAGCGCAAAGCTAAAAAACATGATGACATATGGGGCGAAAAAGTGTTTCGTAAAGTCGCCAACAATATTTATTCACTTGAAATTACATTTATGCGTGATATCGCGCTTTAATAACGATGAGTCATATTAAGTTTTGATGTAATGACGTATTTGCCGGACAAGAAAAGAGTTTTGTTAAGCTGAATTTCTTTCGCATAGTGTTTTTACAATTTTGTGTCGTTTGTACCATGCATGGGGTAACAGTCTTCTTTCCACAAACCACTCCCGTAACACCAGCAGCCACAAGCCACACGCCGCACCATATCCCCTCCGCCAAGTTGATGTAGGTCACCAGATGTACATAAGAGGAATACTTGGACAGTTTTATGTAACGAGCTGTTTGCGAGTCAATCATCAGCATGACTCCAATTGTCGTGCACATAATTCCCATCGTCAATTCTGCAATCTATAAATATATGAGTTAGTTACTGTTGTTACGTTTTTAACATTTTCTTCATAAGAGCTTTTTGTTTACGTTGCATCAAACCTCACCCCTAATATCCTCAATACTTTCTTCGCCCGTTTCAACGATGTGACAGTTGGAAGAGAGGTTTCAAGGGTGGTGGCAAGGAGCTCTATCATTTTGGAGGAGTAGCAAAAAAGGTTTTCCTTGAGTTCGATGTTTTAAAAGTTTTTGTTTCTGCAAATAGATTCTTTTTTATTCGGCAAATAAAACAGATAAACATAATCTTCCATTTATTGCGTTTTATGTCGTATAAAAAAAACATTTTTCTGCAGATTTATTCTTTATTCAGAACTTTGACATCTGCCAATCGCTAAAGTATTTCATGAAATATTTTCATTACCACATTTTGGTATTTTTTACTGGGCCTCATGACAACCGTAAACACTAACACCGGAACACACTTAGGTCGGCTTCTTCTTAAGCATATTACGTGCAACATAGAAATCTGTGCGAACGTCAACGGTATTTTTGGTTTAGATTAAAATTGAAATACTTTTATCGTGTACAATCTTTCCATGATTTCTATGTTACACAGACTTAGATCGAAGATGCCAAACAATCTGTGTCCAAGTATTTTCCAGTGACAGCACCCTGCTCTGCCAACTGTAGTTATCTCTCTAACTTCATTAACATCCCACAATCGTCAAATAACAGCCCGGAAACGTATATGAAAGCCTCCAGAATGCAGGAACATGACTCAAAGATCTGCCACCGGATTTAACTACAGGAAGTCATATTTCGTCAGTATAATGTTTGTTGTTTTAAAGTTTTCGTTACACCAAATAATTTCCAACGTATATACATGTTGTAAAGTAGTGGAAGCAATATGACTTGGGTGTTAAGCATTTCGCTTTACTTCCCGTAAATTTCCTGTTCATTAGCAAACATGGAAACAATATTCATTGCTATTAACTTAAATGTTTCCAGGTCTGTGAGCAATTCTATCAGAATTTATCAAAAACATTTTGGGCCGGCCATTGTTTTTGTGTTTATTAATTGGACGAAGAGTAGTTGTTGTAGTTTTATGCTTTTACGCCAAACTGGGATATGAACTGGGCTTGTGATGGACACTAAATTTAACCAACGTTTGGCGGGCGGACAAATGACCAAACGTCGAATTTGCCCATATCTGATATACAGTTTGTCACTAAAAATACATGGAACTGAAAAAACCGGAGAAATGTCTTGACGTTAATTTAAACAGGGACAATATAAACTACCTTTGTGTATATGAATATCACAGTGTAATGTCATTCCTTCATTACTAAAGCAGAGGATTCAAACTGGCTTCATTACATTGAGGATTATTGGCTAAAAATTAAAAAGCTGGACACAGCAATGACAGTCTAAGCAAGGAACTGGTTTTCGACCCACGCATGCATGAAAAACGCGTGTGTGTTTAACCTTTCAGTGAATGAGTCATTGAGTTTCGAATTGTTTGTATTGTATTGCTCACATCCATGCAAAAACACAGAGAATTGTAAACAGTTGAGTGGGATTTGTCGGTTGGGAATTTGAACAGGCGCCCGCCCGCCTGCCCCACAGACAAAAACCATTAGTCCATTACCAAGCAGAAAACCTGATCGGGATTTGTGGCCAGATCCATGTATGGTAAAAACAAATCTGTATTTGCATCCGGGGTTCTCGAAATGTGCGTCGTTTTGTCGTTTTAAGTTTCCAAGGGCATTGCGTCACAATTTAAACAAAATAAATTGAGTTTTATATGTGCAAAAAAAGCCATAATATTGCAAAGCTGCAGACAGGGTGTGTACACGCACTGTTTCGACCTGTGAGGTCTCATCAGTTTTGTAGTACGCTCCACAGTGGTTCGTCGTCTCTGTTGTTCGGTACCTAGTATAAGGTACCCTGCAGATCGACGTTGAAAGGTACCACAAAGTGGAGACTAGTGTGCCTGCTAGTGTGAAAGCTAGCACAGTGTCACTCAACAGCTGCACTGATGAGACCTTACATGGCGAAACAGTGCGTGTACACACCCTGTCTGCAGCTTTGAAATTGAGTTTTCTTTCACGAAATATGGAGGCAAATAGTTAGCTTGGTCAACCCTCTGGGACTGAACATTGTTAACATTGGAATAAATCGTTCTGATGAATTTATGATTGAAGCCTCGTAAGTCCGTGAATCCTTCACAGTTCGTCGAACGCGAAAAGTTCGTCACACACGAGAACCAATGAGTTATAACCAGAGGTTCGTTTTTTATTGTGAAAGTTCACAGAAATTGGGCAGACAACAGCAATAAAGTTTGTCGATTAAACACAAAAACATTAGAAGTTGATCCTCGAACCAGGTTTCATTAAAACAACAAAATTTACCACTACCAATTTTAAATAAAAAATTAAACATTACTTCCTAACCAGTTTGCAATTGTAACGGAGTCAATGATTTCTTTTACTTGAGTAAAAACCAAAGTACATTTTAAGACATTAACATATGACACTGGAAGCTAAAATGTCAACACCATGTACAGTCACACTCACAACGACACACATGCAGGATCTGGTCAGGATTTACTGGGATTTCTGATGATCGGTTGTCACAGCTTCTTCCTCGCCAACATCCAGACCACAAATGATCTTCTTGAAGAGTTTGGCAAGAACAGGATCACTCCACATGTAAAGGAACGGGTTGGTGGCGATAAAGACCTTTGCTGCCAGCTGTGGAATAAAATTTGTATTATTGTCAACCGCTTGGTGCCGCTGAAAGCCAGACTGTTACGATTCCATAATTCAGTGCATGCCATAATGATTTTACTATTTATCAAGCAGGGAAGGACACAGAGTTAGCAAAAAGTAGGTTAAAAGGTGTGTTTAAAGGTAAAAAAAGCTCTCCAACAATCTGATAATTATCGGGATACGAAATATCCAGGTGCGGAAATACAACCGTGACGTTAATGTTTACAAAACATTGCTTTACTTACATTGTTGATTGCGACCAGGTAATCAGGATAAGATGCAACTCCGACAGAGATTGACAGGAAAGCGTAGAATGCATAAGGTGTCAGGCTCAGTATCATCTGCGTGGGAACGACCCACATCATCTGGGATGACACAAAACAAACTCTGTTATTTTCCCTCCACCTGATTTTACTCCGAACTGGATTCCATGGTGTGAGAAGTTTAATGCTTTTGAACAGGTGTGTAAAAAGAATTTGTCATTGCACACAAATAAAAAGCAATGCTACATTTGGTCAGAAAAGCCTTTATAGTTAGTTTGTAACTGTATTACTGTTGCTGCCAGGCTCATTGTAAATTATGAGGAACTGATCAACCTGCTCAACACTGATTTGATTTGCCGAAGTTTAGCCAAAACCTTTGTTAAGTATAATTTTATAACTGGCGAAACGTCGGTAGAATAAAATAAACATGTAATGGTTCCGGAATCTCGATTCCTCAGAAGTTAGTTTGTACGTAAGAAGTTGCTCTGAAATCAATGTCACAACTTACGGCACACGACTTCTTGTTCGCTTTTGCGATGCTTCCGTAGTAGGAGATGATATTGTAAACAGGGAGAATGAACCATACGGTGGCGATCATCACAATGTAGAAACGGTATTTGCTGTACAAAAAAACATACAAATAGTGATTGAAAGATAAAAAAATGTTACTGCAGTAAAAAAGTTGCATTTTTGCAACTAATTAAAGGCGATCTTTAAGTTTTATGAATGAAAGGGGATTTTTAAATGAATGAGGATCTTGAGTAATTTTCTATTTCACCTACTTCGTAATTTCGGTGTTGAATTTTAACAAACAGCCGGTCTGGTACTCGGGCTCATCCGCTTCAAAGCCATACTCGCCGAATCCGATGAGTGGAAGCAGACCGCCGATTGTTCCAAGAAACCAAACCAGTTTGATGTAAAACTTGTAACCTTGGCCAGCTGTTCATACAAATATCACTTTTGTCATTGTGTTTGAAGTTTCAATTAGGATATTCAGAATAAATTAAGATTATTTAGGTTTAAAATACCCGTTAACAAAACTTGAAATTGCCAAATTCCAGCATATCCGTTTAAATGCAATATTAAGCAGTTGGACTGCGGTTATATTTAGTATACCCAGGCAGATTAAAGCTCCATCTCACCCTTAATTGGTTTGCATACTCTGTAATATCGGTCTCGTGCGATCCAAGCTGCATTGGAGATGCTCACGAAAGTACAGCCCATTCCTATAATCGCATCGACCTGTTCTCGCATAACCACACGTGTTAGTCACGTTTACATAAGTGACGGAAGAACGAATCTAGAAGAGTTTATGCGACCAACTGAACCGACAAACATCATTTAAATATTATCCATTTATTCACTTTTCACACAACTTAGCTAGCATGTGTTAATGATTTAGTCAGCATGTTGGCAGCAAAAGTACATTAAAATTCCCAAAAAAGTAAAGCGCTCTTACGTAGCATCCAGCCATTCCGAATGGCCAACTTCCATAGAAAACAGCAGCAGTCGAAGCAAATGCGTGCATTGCAATCATGACGTCAGAGTAACCCAAAGAAATCAGAAAGCGATTCTTTTTTACTTGATCGGGGCGTCCCCATAAGAGCAACCAGAGTAGGGCGTAACCAAAGCAGCAAATCCCGCCTGTTATAAAAGTTTAAGATATGTGAATTTCATGTAAACATAATAATGTGTGTTTCCGCAACATTGTCTTACACCATTGATACATGGAACGTTTCGCTGATGGATAAGAACCACATGTTTTTGAAAAATGTACGTTTTTTAAGTTGGTCAATATGCTGATGAGTTTTACAGGTTACAGGACTTGACTCAATTCTTACCAAGCACGGCCATTCCAATCCCGTAGGCATATCGCACTGATTCGGATTTCATTTTGCACTACTTTTCACAATCTCTTAACACCTGATTACAAAATATTTTTGCATATACTTAACAATGTCAATTTTTTCATATAAAGCGAAATCTACATGCACAGTTTATTCGAAATCTTGCACATAAATAGTTACACACTGACCAAAGTCATCGTATGTTTTCTGAAATATACGTTCTTAGTAATAACAGCGCACTTGCAGCGGTTTGTAGTTTAATATCATCAGTCTTCTTTGTGCCGCTGTCAGAGTAATCGGCTTTAGCGAGATTACAATTTCATAGCCCTAATCCATTGCCAAGGGATTTACTCGAATCAATATTCATCGCATATTCTATGTTTTCGTATTTTTCCCGTCCCTCTGTACGATTTCATAGTTGCATGTTGGTCGCGTTTAATGTGGTTGCCATACGACCGGACTTTCCCTGACATGTATCAGCAATAGTCGCCAAAACTACACCAGTGAGACCTATAGTATTAAATGTCCGGAATATTTGTGTAGAAATCAAGGCAGAAATGACAAAAATATCCGCGATTTTGAACATAGTTCCTCTTGTCGGCGGTGAATTAACGTAATATATATCATACTTGCGACGCCAGGGATCCCAAAAGGTCATATGCGATACATGACCATGAAGTTGTTCCATAGTTTTCCTGCTATCTGAACGCCCAGCGAAGGGTTATTGTAAGCAACATTAATAGTATACTAGCTAGTTTATTATAGCCGGAAAATCGATTTCGCCGCCATACACATATTTGCAGAAACTCGTGATGCATATGCAGATGAAATCGATTTTTCGCGCATTTCTAACGAACTAGGTGACATTGTGACATTATTCCAAGGTCATTTATTTCACACGTATATAAATATTTCAAATAGTTGAAGATTTAGATGTTAAGCTGGCTGATTGTGTATTCCGAATTGCTTTTAAATATACGCATATTAACTGATTAGCTAAAAAGCCGCATGACATGCAAGTAAGGTTAAAACCACGCCGTTAACTCTTACGATAATACGCTTACTCCCCACTACTACATAGCAATATTCGAATCTCACGATCTTCCAAAAGTTGGAAATAATAAATTCGATTCATCCATAACTGCTGTGCGATTCTGTGGCTAAATCACTAAAAAAATCGTCGCCAACAAACCATTTCGTCACCAATAACATTAATTACAATTAAAATTGACTTTTTCCTCTCCCTTCAACTAATTCATATTATAGACCTTCCACATGCAAAAACAACCCGTCCCGGAACGGATCCAGGAATTTCCTCTAAGGGGGACGATTACTATCAAAAACCCATTGTGGCGCATAAGTAGCGAGTTGAGCTCGCCATTAGCCATGCATGCGCCAGACAAAGTACGCTAGTGATTATTGAAAATCAATCTTAAGCAATCCTTTCGTCTGCCACCGCATTGTTTTTTTCTGTATTATAATAAATTCCTGGGTGAGTTCGCCACATTCGCCTTCCCCTGCATCGCACCTGACCTTGTTCAAATCCCAAGTGCAAGAATCGTGTTTACCAGTAGCGACAGATGTGGTCCCCTTCCTTTTATCTCTTCAAGAACCTTTTTTTTCGCTGTGGGCAAATACAAAATTTTGATACCGGCGTCAAGTGAGGTCGAAGTAAAAATGAATCGAGTTCATCCTTCAGCTTTCCGAGCATGAGAAAGAGATTGGAAAGTGCGATTAACACTGATTGCATGCAAAGATAATCCCGGATTCCAGCGGTCCGGCGGTGAATAAGGTTACGAGACGCAGTTGGGTGGCATTGTTTGTGTGCGATGTTGGGTTGTTCCTTGAGCTGTTCATATGAAGGACAAAGTATGCATTTCGCAAAATATATTTGATTCTGTTTGAATAAGAAACTGATGATACTTATATAAGCGAAACCAATTTGTCCGGATACACCTGCTGGCATAAATTAGAGGTTTGTTGCTTCAAAAGACATATTAATGTAAATTTTCCCATACAGAAAAAAAATAGTGCTTCATATCAAAGTTGGTGGTAGTATTGATAAAGTATCAAATTTGTTCACTCAAAAAAGGATCTTCTGACATTAAGAGTCAACAACACACCTGAAAACTTCAGAAACAAACCGTTAAAAGCAATAATACCATTTCAATGCAACTGATCCTTCACAAACATCAGAAATATCAAGTCCCCTTTGAAGAAAATTATGTTATTTTACTTTACGGCATTGGAGAAGAGTTTGCTGTTCCGAAGACGGAATAAAACAATGACTGATTTTTTTTGCTCAAACATTATCCCTGGGGTGCAGCGGACTGCGGTAGAATGCTTCATTTTGCTTCTTGCTAAATGTTATAAAGTTAATATTGGACTTGGTTTAATTTGAATTATTTTATTAAGTCGTGTTGAAAACCCAGAACTTATGGAGAAAAGATTAAACGAAGCCAATTCTAATCACTCGAATCAAACCACAAGCGATTCCTGTCAATCATTCCATAAAGATACCAGCGATGTGATCTGAGACGAACAAGATATTTTTGTGAAAGGTTGCTTTCATCTGGAAATTCACCAAGTTGCCAGGCTGACGCTGTCCTTCGATTGGCATTGTCTAATCACCATGATTGAAACGGAGTCGTTCGGTTTAAGTTGATTGGTCGGACAGACGACTGGCACGAGAAAGCAGAAGTGGTTACACATAAATAGGCAATTAGTGGTTATTTTCAGCTAGTTTTTTCAATGAAACAAGACAAAATTGTATTTTATTTTCATTGTTTTGGTTAGAAGCATGGTTGAAGTTTTAATGCATTGAGTTGTCACGGAAGATAAACAGGAATAACACGCGACGAACTTGTATAGCCAGGAACATGTGATTGAAACTTCCTTCAGAAAAAGCTGCTGTGTAATGATTCGCGCACATCCTGACTGGGTTATCGTAAAACCGAGACAAGTTCCCTCTTTTATTTAAGAAATTCTGGCACCTATGAAGTTACATCGTTAAACAACAACATAAGAGGTAATGTAGTTTTTGGACTTTTACGTAGCAAAATAATGAATACTCGTCATAACCGCGGTCATTAGTTCAGTTTCAAATGTCATAAAATGGCAAAGTTAAAAGTGTTGAAGATCGTCAACTTATTTAGGCGATACTGCATGAAGTTCTGGTTTATTCTGTAGCCATAAAATCAATGTAAATTGGACAATGGAAGCAGCCTAATTTTGCTGGTAGGCGATAAATACTTTTCTGTTTCAGACGTTTTGATTCATATGTAAAATGCCGCTACTCCCTGGCATACATAATGGCACATTAAATTTCACGAATATTACGACTCATTCTTCAATTGATGCTGGGACTGCAATAGATGTCGTTTATCTAATCTTGGTTGCGCTCGTCGGTAGTTTTGGAAATTTGATGGTAATTTGCTCCATTGTCCACGGGAATAAGATTCACAAAAACGGAAACTTGTTCATCATCACCTTGGCTGTCGCGGATCTTATAGTAAGTAAAATGTGAATTTAGTAAGTCACAAAACTGATATAAATAATAGAGGTTGGAAGGCAGAGTAGAAACATATTTGGTTACAGAATGAAAAAATCTTGATGTGTTTTAGGTGACTGGCGTTCTAACTCCACCGATAATTGCCAACCTGTTGATACAACGTAACGTTCTGCCCCATGCTCTGTGTGATGCTGCCGGATATTTTATTTGCACTTCTTGTGTCATGTCGGTGCAATGTCTGGCTGTTATTTCGTTAAATAGGTGAGACCACTTTCTTTAAAAACATACAGTTAATAACGGTGATGTTGTCGAATTGTATTGAGTTGCGCATGACGAATGTCGTTGTGTGTTACCAAAGCTAAAAAGTTTTCTTTATAATTGGTTTTCATACAGCAGAAAAGAGAAGTAAAGTGGTGAACGATTGATACAGTTTACTGATAATTTGCATGCGTCTATGTGTTCCATTAACTCCGCATTACGTGGCCTGTAATGTAACTGTGGGTGGTCAATCGCCCGTATGATAATCGCCAGCTCGTATCATTTTCTTGGTTCCTCCACAACACGCGGTTTTCACTTTCAGATACTGGGCAGTTGTGCGGAGAGACACTTTCCACGAAGTTTTCTCCAAGAAACATTCCTACGCCATGATCGTCGCCATCGTGCTTTGGTCGCACTTTTTGATGACACCAGTGCTTTTTGGCTGGAGCAACACGATGTAAGTATTGAAAAGATTTGCCAAAAGATGTTTGTGGTTGTTGCGTGTGTAGCATTATTATAATGAAACAATATTCAATTTATAGTAACCATTGTGCGATTGTTGTATTCAGGTTCCTATACTTAGGTCATCGGTGTATACTTACGTCATCAGAATATACATACGTCATCAGAGTATAATGTACTTTTAGTAACTTAACCTATGACGCGAATGTTTTGATTTTGACTTCCCACATTGCTTTGGAGCTGCGATCCACGCATTTTATAGCATGGCAAGTCCTAATCAAGAAACACAATATAGATATGACGAGAAGATCATGGTGTGCACATTTGACAACAACGCATCCCGGGATTACACAATCCTCATCATGATATTTGGTCTCTTCACACCAATAATCCTCACCTGTTATTTCTACGCTGTTCTCTTCAGGTAAAAGTTAAGATTCCAATACTCATTATGCCCCACTGACTCTGCTTACGTGTCATTTTTAAGCTGGCCTCGTTATGAAAAGGTTATCAGTTATAGTTGTCACGTTAAGGATGCCATGTTCAGATTTTGCCTACGTGTCACGTCTAGACCGTCCTCATCATGGGGTTTCGGTTGTCATGTTAAGCAGCAAGTGCTGATTTTCTGACATGAAAGTTGATGGTTAAGATAGAGTAATGACAGCTGGTATGGGAAGCGGAGTTGCCTTGTTATTGACAGATGCAGGTTTGTGTGCGAAGTTTTCGATCCAGGATAAGTAACATTTGTTAATGAGAACAAACTCCTAGTTTCTGGGTCATGCACATCAAAGAAGCATATCAAACACGTGTTAACCCGAAAGTTTCAAAAAATGTGTCATAGGTTTTTTGTTAGGAAGATAAATGACTTTTTGGAATGGAAAATGAGGATCTCAATCATATACTGTAGATGCTGACCTAGGGTTCACTGTTCTTTCCGTAATAATACAACAAAAACCACTAGCTCTAAACCCAGAACTCTATATTTCGCCCTGTGGGCATCATCAGTTTCTCAAATAAATAATGCCAACAGGGAGAAAAGTATTTTTCTAACTATTATCGGTCTGATCCTGTTTTAAAGCCAGTGCTATGAGTGTGTATTGTTAGTAAGGTATTATGTCATGCATTATTGTATTCGATTGAAAAAGACAAGCGATATAAGTAACACATACACTTTTCACTTTGACACATTCTGGAGAGAAGTTCAGTTCTATTGTGAAGATGTTACCACAACCAAAATGCCATCCCAACATGTGACCATTGTTAACTGTGAATGTATTTCATGCAGAAATGTGAAATTACATGGCGACAAAATTCGAAAAATTCGACGAGTTTCTTCAAACCTCTCAAATCCTTCCTCAACACAAACAGCCTCGGAAAGAATTCTTGCAAAACGTGAACAAAATCTCATCAAAACCCTCGTGACGTCATGTCTTGTTTTCGTCATCAGCTGGACTCCCTACGTCGGTTACATCATTTTCACACCCTATGACGTGGACCCATTGTTTAAAAGAGTAAGTTAGGATATAGAAGTTTGTAACAGGAAGGAAGTGATCGATTGCATGAAGAAAAGCGATGGTCGACTTCGTGCAACTAAGTACATATCTAATATGAGAAACTAGTGTGTTTATTTGCGCTACAACGGGTTGGTGCCCTCTGTGAGCTGCAAACAGATGGCGACTGTTTCGATAAGGTCTCATCGGTGCAGCTCGGGTAAGACTCTTGTAGACGATCTCAGACAATCTGACGAGAACTTATTTATGTCGAAACAGTGGCCATATGTAGGAACTCACAGAATTTATGTTATTGGCTTCATGGTTATTTACAGGTTGTTGCTCGTCTGATCTTGTCCAACTCAGCGATGAACTTCATCATCTACGGGTTAATGAGCAACATATACAGAGATTTGTACAAAGAATTCCTGAAGGACATCTGGAAAAAGCTCAGCTGCCCCACCTCGCGATGATTTTTTACGTGTAACAAACGTTTAATTTGTTGCAAACTGTGTATAATGTGAACTTGCTGTGTTTTCAGCAATCCATAGTATGATGCCGTTGTTTATTTAAGTTGATTTGCTGTTGAAAAGATTTTTTTATCAAACGGGATTTTAATTATTTGCATCAAAACTTTATAACTTGTACCTTTTCCCACTGTTGTGACGAAAAGTTTACTTAAAGTTCCATTTATCCGAAAACACAAACCTACACACACACAAACCTACACACACACAAAACTCGACACAGGCTATAAAACGCAACTTTTACGCAAAATAAAAATGGTTTTATTCGTATACAAATTGCTGCAAGAAGTTTAAAAATGCAATCAAAATATTTAACTTTTGGAAGTATTCAACACTCTAATTGCTTTTGTGTGTAAAACGTGACTGGTAGTTAATTGTGGTCGGAAAATCATTAAGCTGTGAAAGGTCATCAGTTTTGCATGTTTACATCTTTAGCAATTTCTTCAGTTTGTCGTGTCAGTCTCTGATCTATGACTATATGCTTGCTTGTGCACTGCTTTTATAAGAGGCTGACTGTTAAACAACTTTATTCGCACGAGCTTTCGCGAGATTGATCTCGCTTCATCAGGTGCAGCAAATAACGTGTCAAATAAAATGCGGTAACAGCGCTAAAAACAAGAAAGAAAAAAAGGAAAAACGCACGAAGAGGTGATAATTGTTGGTCACTGAGTGCCCGTGGCATCTTGGTGCGTATAATGACTCATAAAGCCCCAGTCTCTATTGAGACCGTGGTTGATAGAGTCAAATTTTTGGATGTGGCGTTGTTCTGCCGTCTCTCTCGCTAGTCTCGTTCTTCTTATAACCTTCTGTAGCACCTTTAGCAATAAACCCTTTAGGAAAAATAATAAAAATTTCTATTACTATTAATACAACTAATTTCAATGTCGAAGCTGATGTATCAACTTAAGATGGAGGCGAAGAATTTGCTGCTGCGACGGCGGATGCTATGATGACGGAAATTTTTAATTATTTTCTCGTGCATTTCCCGTGGGGAAAGGAGCCTGCTGTATAGAAGGCTTGATTTTGCTTTTTGGTAAATGTTTTATACATTGGATAAGGTTTAATACTTTATAAACCGTTACACTACCAGGCAGCTCTTTTTTAAATTATTTGCTAAAGCATGTTGAAAATCCAGACCTTATGAAGAAAAGGTCAGTCAAGTCATTGTAAATCATCCCAATCAAACCACAAGCGATTCTCGTCAATCATCTCATATGTATAGACTCGCGTTGTGATTTCAGGCATTGGAAGATAGCAAAGGGTTTTACTGTCAACAGGAACTTGAACAAGTTGTCAGATTGGAGCTGCCCTTCGGTGGACATTTCTTTATCTCAGTGATTGTAACGCAGTTGTTCGGGTGTAAGTTGATTGGTTGAACAGATATGTGTGAATGGTGTAAACAGTAGTGATTATATCCAGCCGGTTTAGGTGTTCAAAATGTTTTTAACATATTGAGTTGTTTTGATTGTTTAAAAGAAAATCGAGAAACACGTGCGCCGACCTTGCTTGCAACCCGCTGCAACTTCCTGGTAACATTGGCTGAAGTTCATTTTTCTTATTAAGTTTATTTTATGTTGCTCGCTTACATGCGATTGGGAGAACCAAATGCAAGTTAATATCATCAGAGTGCTTTGATCATAAAGGGTATATCTGATGTCGTTTTTGGATTGAGGTTACCGCAAGGGAAAATCGTTATAACAGAAGTCAATAGTTCAGTTTAAAAAGTGACAAAATACAAAGATTGAATGTGGTGAAGTTTGTCAATTTATAGCCTATAGCAGACTTGGTCAAATGCCGTCCGGCGGCCAGATATGGGCCGTAGTGTTACAAGCTGTCCAGCCAAAAGTTGGTATAAACTGGTGGGCCCTAAACCACACTCCTCATGCTTCAGTTTGATGTAATTTTTCATTCCCCTGGTCTATGCCAATAAATCAATGCATTTTAAACAATAAAGCCTGATACTTTTGCTGGAGAAAAAGAAATGTTTTTCTGTTGCAGGCGTTTTTGGTTACGTAAAATGCCGCTACTCCCTGGCATACATAATGGCACATTGAATTTCACGAATATTACGACTCATTCTTCAATTGATGCTGGGACTGTAATAGATGTCGTTTATCTAATCTTGGTTGCGCTCGTCGGTAGTTTTAGAAATTTGATGGTAATTTGCTCCATCGTCCACGGAAATAAGATTCACAAAAACGGAAACTTGTTCATCATCAACTTGGCTTTTGCCGATCTTGTTGTGAGTGAATTTATAAATTGATGAATGAAATTGTTGCATAAAAGCAATCGAGCTAAGAATGATCATTGATATTGATATTGAACTGGCAACATATTCCTCTGCACCTGTGGTTTTCAAGCTGTTATAGTTTGTTATTTCGCCTCAGGGGGTTTTGGGCCAAGTTTGCTACCAATGTTCGTGTGGCACTTGGACAGCAAAGTAGACAAATACTTTGCTCACAAATTACGGACTGAAAAAATCTTGGCATGTTTTAGGTGACTGGCATTTTAACTCCACCGATAATTGCCAACGTTTTGGTACAACGTAACGTTCTGCCCCATGCTCTCTGTGATGCTGCCGGATATTTTATTTGCACCTCGTGCGTTGTCTCCGTACAAAGTCTGGCTGTGATTTCGCTAAATAGGTAAGATTTCCTTCTCTGAGAACACACGGGAATACAACGGTAATTTTATGGCACTGCATTGAGTTGCACCTAAGGAGAATCCCATGAAAGCGTGTGCCACCAAGGCTAGATTACCGAAAATTATGTGTAATTTTACTTTACGGCGTTGGCGAAGAGTTTGCTGTTCCGAAGCCGGAATGTTACAAAGACTGATTTTTTGCTCATACAATTTCTCTGGGGTGCAGCGGGCTGCGGTAGAATGCTTCATTTTGCATCTTGCTAAATGTTATAAATTTAACATTGGACTTGGTTTAATTTGAAATTATTTTATTGAATCGTGTTGAAAACCCAAAACATATGCAGAAAAGGTTAAACGAAGCCAATTCTAATCACTCGAATCAAACCACAAGCGATTCCTGTCAATCATTCCATAAAGATACCAGCGTTGTGATCTGAGACGAACAAGATATTTTTGTGAAAGGTTGCTTTCATCTGGAAATTCACCAAGTTGTCAGGCTGATGCTGCCTTTTGATTGGCATTGTCTAATCACCATGATTGAAACGGAGTCGTTCGGTTTAAAGCTGATTGGTTCGACAGACGGCTGGCGTGTGAAAGCAGAAGTGGTTACACATAAGCAATTTGAGGTTATTTTCAGTTTTGTCAATGAAACAAGACAAGATTAAATTTTATTTTCATTGTTTTGGTTGGAAGCATGGTTGAAGTTTTAATGCATTGAGTTGTCACGGAATACAAACAGGAATGACACGCGACGAACTTGTAGAGCCTAAGAACATGTGATTGAAACATCCTTCAGAAAAAGATTTCACGCACATCCTGACTGGGTTATCGTAAAACCGAGACAAGTTCCCTCTTTTATTTAAGAAATTCTGGCACCTATGAAGTTACATCGTTAAACAACAGCATAAGGGGTAATGTAGTTTTTGGACTTAAACGTAACAAAATAATGAATGCTCGACATAACCGCGGTCATTAGTTCTGTTTCAAATGTCATAAAATGGCAAAGTTAAAAGTGTTAAAGTTCGTTAATGTATTTAGGCGATACTGCATGAAGTTCTGGTTTATTCTGTAGCCATAAAATCAATGTAAATTGGACAATGAAAGCAGCCTAATTTTGCTGGTAGACGATAAATACTTTTCTGTTTTAGTCGTTTTGATTCATATGTAAAATGCCGCTACTCCCTGGCATACATAACGGCACATTAAATTTCACGAATATTACGACCCATTCTCCAATTGATGCTGGGACTGCAATAGATGTCGTGTATCTAATCTTGGTTGCGCTCGTCGGTAGTTTTGGAAATTTGATGGTAATTTGCTCCATTGTCCACGGAAATAAGATTCACAAAAACGGAAACGTGTTCATCATCACCTTGGCTGTCACGGATCTTGTTGTGAGTACAAATAATTTAGTAAGTCACAAAACTGATAAAAGTAATAGAAGTAATAATGATCGTGTAGTTGCAAGTTAATCTGACGTATATATTCAGCAGACAAGATACTGGCTTGAACTTGCAATTATCAACCAGTTGCTCGGCCATAGTGCAGTGGTTTTCGAACTTTTTCACTTACAACGATTCACAGCCAGTATGCCCCCAAAATGTATTTGTATTGTTTTTTGTTTAAATTCATAAGCGATGCCTATGAAAATTAAAGTCGACGCACGGTTTAACAATCTATGATAAAGTGTATTGCTCTGTAGCTCTTCACTTGTATCAAATTTGCTCCCTATGTGGGTGTTGAGCTTGGAAGGCAGAGTAGAAACACATTTGGTTGCAGAATGAAAAAAATCTTGTTGTGTTTTAGGTGACTGGGGTTCTAACTCCACCGATAATTGCCAACCTGTTGGTACAACGTAACGTTCTGCCCCATGCTCTGTGTGATGCTGCCGGATATTTTATTTGCACAATGTGTGTCATGTCGGTGCAAAGTCTGGCTGTTATTTCGTTAAATAGGTAAGATTTCCTTCCTAAAAAGTACAGTTTAGCATTGGTGATGTTGCCGAATTGTATTGAGTTGCGCATGACGAAACAAGGAGAATGTCGTAATAACATGTGTTACGAAAGTTAAAAAGTTTTCTCAATAGTAGTTTCAATACAGTATAGAGTGGTAAATGACTGATGCAGTTTACTGCTAATGTGCATGGGTCTATGTAAAATAAACGAAATGGAAGTTTTTAGCATTTTTTCCAATGACCCTTTAATACGTGGACGTAATGTGATTGTGGATAATCAATGTAAAGTATCAGTTCGCATGATTTTCTTATCTCCTCCACGGTACGCGGTTTTCACTTTCAGATACTGGGCAGTTGTACGGAGAGACACCTTCCACAAAGTTTTCTCCAAGAAACGTTCCTACGCCATGATCGTCGCCATCGCGCTTTGGTCGCACTTTTTGGTGACACCAGTGCTTTTTGGATGGAGTAACACAATGTAAGTATGGAAAGATTTGCCAAAATGTTTTGGTTGTTACGCGTGTATAACGAAACTATATTTAATTTACAGTAAACATTATGCGATTGTTGAGTTAAAGTCTTGATTCGCCTTCAGGATTCTGTACTTAGATCAACGGTTTATACTTAGGTCATCGGGGTATACTTACGTCATCAGAGTATACTTAGGTCATCGGGGTATACTTCATCAGAGTATAATGCACTTTTAGTCACTTAATTTATAACGCTTTGTAACCATGTTTCGATTTTGACTTCCCACGTTGCCTTTGGAGCTTCCTTCCACGCATTTTATAACAATTCCTAATCATAATCACAATATAGATATGACGAGAAGATCATGGTGTGCACATTTGACAACAACGCATCCCGGGATTACACAATCCTCATCATGATATTTGGTCTCTTCACACCAATGATCCTCACCTGTTATTTCTATGCTGTTCTCTTCAGGTAAATGTTGGAAAATCGATTATAACACTCATCATGCTACACTGACTCTGGTTACGTGTCATTTCTTGGCTTCCCTCTTTAGGAAAGGGTTGTCATTTGTAGTTGACACGTTAAGGATGCCATGTTCAGATTTTGCTTTCGTGTCACGTCTAGACCGCCCTCATCATGGGGTTTCGGTTATCATGTTAAGCAGCAAGTGCTGATTTTCTGACATGAAAGTTGATGGTTAGGATAGAGTAATGACAACTGGTAATAGAAGCGTAGTTTCCTTGTTATTGACATATGCAGGTTTGTGTGAGCAGTTTTCAATCCAGGATAAGTAACATTTGTTAATGAGACCAAACTCCACGATTAGTTTCTGGGTCATGCACATATCAAACACGTGTTACCCCGAAAGTTTCAAAAAAATGTGTCATAGGTTTTTTGTTAGGAAGTTAGATGACTTTTGGTAAACAAGGATCTCAATCATAGACTGTAGATGCTGACCTGGTGCTCACTGTTCTTTCCGTAATAATACAACAAAAAGCACCAGTTCGAAACCCAGAACTAACATCAGGAATCTATATTTCGCCCTGTGGGCATCATCAGTTTCTCAAAAAAATAATGCCAACAGGGAAAAAAAAACATTTTTCTAATTAATACCGGTCTGATCCTGTTTTAATGCCAGTGCTATGAGTGTGTATTGTTAGGAAGGTATTATGTCATGCATTATTGTATTCGATTGAAAAGGATAAGCGATATAAGTGACACGTACACTTTTCACTTTGACACATTCTGGAGAGAAGTTCAGTTTTATTGTGAAGATGTTACCACAACCAAAATGCCATCCCAACATGCGACCATTGTTAACTGTGAATGTATTTCATGCAGAAATGTGAAACTGCATGGCGACAAAATTCGAAAAATTCGTCGAGTTTCTTCAAACCTCTCAAATCCTTCCTCAAAACAAACAGCCTCGGAAAGAATTCTTGCAAAACGTGAACATAATCTCATCAAAACTCTCGTGACGTCATATCTCGTTTTCGTCATCAGCTGGACTCCGTACGTCGGTTACATCATTTTCACACCCTATGACGTGGACCCATTGTTTAAAAGAGTAAGTTAGGATATAAAAATTTGCAACAGAAATGAAGTAATCGATTGCATGAAGAAAAGTTATGGTCGACTTCGTGGCAACTAAGTACATATCTAATATGAGAAACTAGAGTGTTTATTTGCGCTACAACAAGTTGGTGCTCTCTGTGAGATGCAAACAGATGGCCACTGTTTCGATAAGGTCTCATCTCTGCAGCTCGGGTAAGACTCTTGTAGACGATCTCAGACAATCTGACGAGAACTTTTTTATGTCGAAACAGTGGCCATATGTAGGAACTCACAGAATTTATGTTATTGGCTCCATGGTTATTTACAGGTTGTTGCTCGTCTGATCTTGTCCAACTCGGCGATGAACTTCATCATCTACGGGTTAATGAGCAAAATATACAGAGATTTGTACAAAAAATTTCTGAAGGACATCTGGAAAAAGCTCAGTTGCGCCATCTCGCGATGAGTGTTTACATGTGTAACAAACGTTTAATTTGTTGCAAACTGTGTAATGTCAACTTGCTGTGTTTTCAGCAATCCACAGTATAATGCCGTTGTTTATTTAAGTTGATTTGCTGTTGAAAAGATTTTTTTATCAAACGGGATTTTATTTATTTGCATCAAAACTTTATAACTTTTACCTTTTTACACTGTTGTGACGAAAATTTTACCTAAAGTTCCACTTATTCGGGAACACAAACCTACACACACACAAACCTACACACACACAAACCTACACACACACAAACTTACCCACACACAAAACTCGACACAGGCTAAAAACGTATTACGCAAACAAAAATAAATGGTTTTACTCGTGTACAAATTGCTGCAAAATTTTTAAAAATGCAATCAAAATATTTAACTTTTGAGTAAAAAACAATGCTGGTAGAGTAAATTTGCTTAATTCAATGGGGAGCAAATGAAACACAAACGTTGTTATGGCTACTGATGGGGGCACCTCTGACTTCCGACCGCCTTAGAAAAGTCTTCTCTGACAATACGAAGATAACAACATGTTTACATCCTTAGCAATAAACCCTTTAGAGAAATAAAAAAAATTGATGCTGTTAATACAACTGATCCCAATGAAACAGCTGATGTGTCATGTCAACTTAAGATGGTGGCGTAGAATTTGCTGTTGCGAAGGCGGATACTTAATGATGACGATAATTTGTAATTATTTTCTCGTATATTTCCCGTGGGGGCAGCAGACTGCGACAGAAGGCTTGAATTTGCTTTTTGGTAAATGTTATGAATATTGGATAAGGTTTAATACTTTACCAACCTTTACACAAGCAGGCATTTTTTTAAAAATTATTTGTTTAAGTATGTTGAAAACCCAGACCTTATGAAGAAAAGGTCAGTCAAGTCATTGTAAATCATCCCAATCAAACCACAAGCGATTCTCGTCAATCATCTCATATGTATAGACTCGCGTTGTGATTTCAGGCATTGGAAGATAGCAAAGGGTTTTACTGTAAACAGGAAATTGAACAGGTTGTCAGATTGGAGCTGCCCTTCGGTGGACATTTCCTTATCTCAGTGATTATAACGCAGTTGTTCGGGTGTAAGTTGATTGGGTGAACAGATATGTGTGGCTGGTGTAAACAGTAGTGATTATTAATCAGAATTGTTCTTCTGGCACTCAAGTTTCTAGTGTTTATTTGAAACCGACGTTTCGTCTGCCATCCGGCGAGACTTCCTCAGGGTTATGTTAGCAATATTGCATCAAGCGCATAAACACAAAAAAAATAGCAGTAGTGATTATTTTCAGCCGGTTTAGGTGTTCAAAATGTTTTTAACATATTGAGTTGTTTTAATTGTTTAAGAATCACGTGCGCCGACCTTGCTTGCAACCCGCTGTGAGTTTCTGGTGAAATTCGTTGAAGTTTATTTTTCTTATTAAGTTTCTTTTATGTTGCTCGCTTACATGCGCTTCGGAGAACCAAATGCAAGTTAATATCATCAGAGTGCTTTGATCATAAGGGTAAATCTTATGTCGTTTTTGGATTGATTTTACCGCAAGGGATAATCGTTATAACAGATGTCAATAGTTCAGTTTAAAAAGTGACAAAATACAGCAAGGATTGAATGTGGTGAAGTTTGTAAATTGCTCTTCAGCTGTATAAAGCCTATAGCAGACTTGGCCAAATGCCGACCCGGCGGCCAGATATGGGCCGTAGTGTTACAAGCTGGCCAGCCAAAAATTGGCATTGGCTGGTGGGCCTTAAACCACACTCTTCATGCTTCAGTTTAATACATTTTTTCATTCCCCTGATCTATGCCAATAAATCAATGCATATTAAACAATAAAAGCTGGTATTTTTGCTGACGAGAAAGAAATGTTTTTCTGTTGCAGGCGTTTTTGGTTGCGTAAAATGCCGCTACTCCCTGGCATACAGAACGGCACATTGAATTTCACGAATATTACGACCCATTCTACAATTAATGCTGGGACTGCAATAGATGTCGTATATTTAATCTTGGTCGCGCTCATCGGTGTGTTTGGAAATTTGATGGTAATTTGCTCCATTGTCCACGGAAATAAGATTCACAAAAACGGAAACTTGTTCATCATCAACTTGGCTTTTGCCGATCTTGTTGTGAGTGAATTTATAAATTGATGAATGAAATTGTTGCATAAAAGCAATCGAGCTAAGAATGATAATTGATTTTTTGAACCGACAACATATTCCTTTGCACCTGTGGTTTTCAATCTGTTATAGTTTGTTATTTCGCCTCAGGGGGTTTTGGGCCAAGTTTGCTGCCAATGTTCGAGTGGCACTCGTACAGCAAAGTAGACAAATACTTTGCTCACAAATTATGGACTGAAAAAATCTTGGTGTGTTTTAGGTGACTGGCGTTCTGACTCCACCGATAATTGCCAACGTTTTGGAACAACGTAACGTTCTGCCCCATGCTCTCTGTGATGCTGCCGGATATTTTATTTGCACCTCGTGCGTTGTCTCAGTACAAAGTCTTGCTGTGATTTCGCTAAATAGGTAAGATTTCCTTCTCTGAGAACACACGGGAATACAACGGTAATTTCATCGCACTACATTGAGTTACACCTAAGGAGAATCCCATGAAAGCGTGTGCAACCAAAGCTAGATTACCGATATGACAGTGAAACTTCTGCAATTGTTTCATTAACCTGACAGTACTTAACGGTCAGAATGCAAAGTTATAATTTTATTTGTTACTCCACCGTAAACGGTTTTCAGGTACTGGGCAGTTGTGCGGAGAGACACTTTCCACAAAGTTTTCTCCAAGAAACGTTCCTACGTCATGATCGCCACCATCGTGCTTTGGTCGCACTTTGTGACGTCACCATTGCTGCTTGGCTGGAGCAACACGATGTAAGTAAGGAAAATATTTGCTGCCAAAACGTTATGGTCAATGTGGCTGCATTATATTATGAACATCAATATCAAAATATACGTTTAATGCTTAGCTCACCTGTGTATATGGTGCGTCTATTATATAATTCATCACGTTACTGTTTTGATTCTGAGTTCCTGCATTGCCTTTGAGCTTCCTGCATGCGAACTTCAAACGCACTTCTGCACGCAGTCTTAATCAAGTCTTAATTACAATACACATAGATATGACGAGAAGATCATGGTGTGCACATTTGACAACAACGCATCCCGGGATTACACAATCCTCATCATGATATTTGGTCTCGTCACACCAATGATCCTTACCTGTTATTTCTACGCTGTTCTCTTCAGGTAAATGTTAAGATTCGATTACAATACTCGTCATGCCCCACTGACTCTGGTTACGTGTCATTTCTTGGCTGGCCTCTGTATGAAAGGGTTATCAGTTTCAGTTATCATGTTAAGCATGCCATCATGCCAAATTTTACCTTTTAAGGGAGGAATCAAGATAATGAAAGCAGTTGACTTTAGCTGTAAGTTTGTGACCATAATGGAAACTAGTTGCTAAAAAGTAGTTTGGCCACAAAGTTAAAATTATGATAGTCCTTCATGGTAGTTTTGTTAACAACAATTGATCTGTACCAGCAGATCAGTTGAGGCTACTTTCACGCATGTTATCGTCAGCGCATCCTCCGCAAGCCCAAATAAAACAAATAGAAATAAAGGAGTCGCCGCATGAAAAGCTTATAATGACACAAAGGTTATTTGAAGGTTAGGACACACAATTGACAGATGGCATGGGAAGTGGGGTTATCTTGTTATTAAATGCTGTAAGGCTTTCCCCCTTCCAAATCACCATAATAAATAACATTTCAGAATGAGAACCAACTAAAATTGAGCACTTGGTTTCCCAAAGAGCTTTATAAAATATGTCTTTATTAAAAAGATTTTTGGTTTTCATCATATTTTATTTTGTTCCATTGACAAACAAAATATAAACAAATACTTTGTGTGATAAAATATTTTATTTAAACATCGGATATAAAATGGAAACTCTCTAAATTTTTGTTCTACGTTGATAATACTAACGGTCACATTAGTCTGAGAAGTTCAGTTTTATTGGCAACATGCAACCCACAATCGAAATCCCAACATGTGACCATTGTTAACTGGGAATGTATTTCATGTAGAAATGTGAAATTACATGGCGACAAAATTCGAAAGATTCGTCGACTTTCTTCAAACCTCTCAAATCCTTCCTCAAAACAAACAGCCTCGGAAAGAATTCTTGCAAAACGTGAACATAATCTCATCAAAACTCTCGTGACGTCATGTCTCGTTTTCGTCATCAGCTGGACTCCCTACGTCGGTTACATCATTTTCACACCCTATGACGTGGACCCATTGTTTAAAAGAGTAAGTTTGAATATAGAAGTTTGTAACAGGAATGAAGTGATCCATTCGACGAATGTGGATTAGTCCAACAATTGATGTTGTGGTAAATTACTACTGGTTCCTAACCATGAGGTTTGCAGGCTTGGCAGTCCAGGCAATGCAGCCTAGCTGGATCAGCCACATTTTTCTGACAAGTCGGAGCGAGATTTGAAAAATCAAGCTCCCGGTGAGGTTTGAATTCACGACCCTGGGCTAACCAGGCCCAACGCTCTACCAACTGAGCTACAGGAGCTCAGTGTGGTTTCACGGGGTATATTGTGGCCAAGGTACACTGGTGCGCAAGCGCACAACTTGCCAGGCAACCTTCACATATACGTAGGGGATCTCTACCACCGAGAACCATGAATAAATGGTTGATAACCATTAGTAATTTACAAACTTCTAACCATGTTACTTTTCTTTGTTTTTTAGTTGGTTAATCATTTTGTCGCATTTATTCATGCTTTGTGTGTATGGGTAGGAACTTATATAGGAGCAGTAGCTCACTTATGTTGCTCATCACATTTCCAAGTTTGTTCAGAACTTTTTGTATTTAACTGTTGATTCTCAGCACTGGGTGGAAAAAGAATCAGTCACTTACATAAGCATCTGATTAATAAGCATGTTTACCCCAATTTAATGTTAATAGCGGTTTTGTCACAGTGACGATAAAAGCAATTTCCGACTTTGTAAAAACTAAGCACGGATCTGACGCACAGAGAAATCAATGTTTATTTGCGTTTGTTTTTCTCTGTAAGCTGCAAACAGATGACCACTGTTTCGACCTCTGATCAGTGCAGCTCGGGTGTGACTCTTGTAGACTATCTTGGGCGATCTGATCAGATCCTTTGGTCAAAACAGTGGCCATATGTAAGCCAATGACAGAATTCATTTTATTGGCTCCATGGTTATTTACAGGTTGTTGCTCGTCTGATCTTGTCCAACTCAGCTATGAACTTCATCATCTACGGGTTAATGAGCAAAATATACAGAGATTTGTACAAAGAATTTCTAAAGGACATCTGGAAAAAACTCAGCTGCGCCACCTCGCGATGACTATGTACAGCTTGTCAAGTTTTCATTTAAGGTTTTTATGTAACAAACGTTTAAAAGCTGATTTTTTGAATTTCTTGGAAACAATTAAAATGCCCCAGAGTAAATCTCTAACGTACGAATATGAGGTGAATGGCACTCAGAGGTTTACTTTGGTTGAAATAAAATACAAATTCTATTGTGAAGTGCGGACGTACTATCAACTTGCTGCCAACAAGATGCTACTTTGTTTATTTTATGTCGTTTTAGTGTCAAAAAGTTTAAAATCTGCTTAGTGTGGCGAATTAGCATCAAAAAATTTCCATATAAACCATAACTTGTTTTACGGGCAGTCACGAATATTCCTTTTTTGACTTTATCAACTTCTACGCCGAAAAGTTCTCGTTTCTTCCTTTTACTACTGTATGTTTACTATTTCTCTTTTTGGTGAACATCTTGTTTTTCGGTGATAACGTAAAAAAGTACGCCTGAGTTTGTCTGCTGTGTTTTATTCGGCAATTATAAAATACACTGTACAACAACAAACAGGAAACTAGGCGAAAGTTGTAATCAAATATTTGGAAACCTTAAACACTGAACTGGAACATACTGCAGCATTACACGCACACATACACGCACGCACACACACACACACACACACACACACACACACACACACACACACACACACACACACACACACACACACACACACACACACACACACACACACACACGCACACGCACACGCACACACACGCGCACACACACACACACACACACACACACACACACAGAGAAAATATCAAACACGTACAATGCGACAAACAAGCAAAAATAAACTTAAACCTGAAATGAAAGCTTAATAAAATTTACCTACGAAACACAAAACCCGACAAAGGCTAGAAAAGACACTCTTACACAAACAAATAGAATTGCCTTTACTCGTATACAAATGGAAATAGAATTGCAAAAGTGCCATTACATCAAATATGTAACAATAATTTGAAAACGCAACAATATTGTGCCATTTGGAAGCAAAATACGAAACATGGTGTCTGATAATAGTTCGAAAAGTCATGGTCAACGTTTGGTAGGATTCAACATTCTAATCGCTTCTAGGAAAAAAAACATGGCTGGTGGCAGTTTATAGTGGACGGATGGATATAATGCATCACAAGGTTTTGAATAATCCTACTTGTAAATTTGCATAATTCAATGTGACAGAGGAACAAATGAAACATGGACACACATCTATGAAGAAAAGGAGTTGCAGGATACATTGTTGTATCCTCACGTATCGTGAGAAAAACACCTCTGTGCAAACCAGTGGTAAGTGCAAGTAATGGCCACCAGTGGGATAAAAGTGAAACTGGGCAGCGTAGTTGGCTTGGTGACGTAAATTTTGTAACGGTCGTGGCGAATGCCAGCGGAACATCTTGTCATACATCGAACACTTTGTGGGTAAAATTGAAGATATATCGAAAACAATAACACATACAGTGAACAAAAAGCCCCCAACGACTAC
Source organism: Ascidia mentula (assembly GCF_947561715.1). NCBI lineage: Eukaryota > Metazoa > Chordata > Ascidiacea > Phlebobranchia > Ascidiidae > Ascidia > Ascidia mentula. The sequence continues at coordinate 21,343,671 of NC_138569.1, read as the reverse complement.
AAACGATTCCAAACAATCACATTTGACGTAGTAACTGAATACTCCTATGTCGAGTCGCTAACTTTCACTTTCATTTAAATCCCAACGTCTACAAAGTTTGTGCAAATACGGATTTTTTTCTTTGTCACAAAATAGCATCGTTGTCTCCAGCGCCTGACTATTCGAAAGTGTATGACGTCACAATATCATAATCGTTACGTCACACTTCGGATTCTCTCGATTTAACAGGAACTTGAATTCGAATATCTTCCAACTCCGCGTCGTCACGTGATGACTCGCTATGGTTGGTTGCGTTTGTGACGGAGAGGTTTTTAAACGTTTCGCTTGAGAGATCGTGGGCTGAATTACTCGGCGGGACTTTGGTTGGTCGCCGAGTTCCGTTGGGAATTTCGGATTGAGTGCGACGGTGGATCACCGGACTATCCTCCTCATCGTCGCTCATTTGTATCTGTGACGTCATAATAGAGTTAAATCCTGGCGCAAAATAGCATCAACTTTGCGGTTTGGTGCGAAAAATATTTCACTGTTTGTGAATTTGGACAAACCAACAGTAAACACTTGCGAATTAACAATGCATGACTTAAAACTGATCAATAGCCGCAACGTCGCAACATAAATAGGCCAGGTGATTATGTTTTGCATACATTTTTTGTAGATGATCATGGCATGCTAGTCTTTCGGTAGATGATTCGATTGACTCGTATGTAACGCCAGAAGTGATAACGCAAAAGTTGGAGGTAATTTTAAAAGTTGTTCAGCGCACTAACGTTCCAATGCATGAGCACAGAATAACCTTCACCTGTAAGAGCATCAGACTGTTTCGCTTCAACCTAGCCTCACGTTCCAACTCTGCCACCTTCTTGTCAGCTGGAGCGTTTTTCTTATCTCTTCTCAGCAGACTGTGAGGCCTTCGAAACGCCGCAGCTGCTGTGGCTGAAGGTTTCACTGATTTGCTCTTTGGTGATGGTTGATAACGTTGAGATACCGATGGTGAATCCTCAGACTTCCGCCTGGATCTTGCCTCAGACCCACGTCCAAAACTCTAGAAGAAAAAAACAAGTTAAGATTGTTGCAGAAAAATATTATATTTCTAACGAACATCATGAGGTTTTCGGGCTTGGCAGCCCAGGCAATGCAGCCTAGCTGGATCAACCACTTTTTCCTGACAAGTCGGAGCGAGATTTAAAAAATCAAGCTCCCGGTGAGGTTGAACTCACGACCCTGGGCTAACCAGGCCAATCATGCCATTGCATGTAATATTGCTGCGATATTTCTGACGATAAACAGAAGGCCTATAATGCCATTTAAAGTTACATGTTTTATTTAGTTGAAACGATTCGGCAAAAGTATCTGCCATTATCAGCACTATGGGCCAGTCTGTTTTTTCTCAGAAAATCCGTTTATAAAACATTATAGGTTTGGGAAATATTACAAATAAACACTCACTGCAAACACATCAAGCTTTTTAAAAAAGTTACGTTTGGTGTATAGAGCATTCGCTTGACAGTTGCGCGCATGTCATTCTCAACTGCCTGTGTTCTGGGAATTACTTTACCACATGTATCCATTGTGGTATTATTGCTGTCGCTTTTGATATCCCGGCTTACGTCACATCGCAATACTTCCTACCTTTGATGAATCAACAGCAGCGGAAGCTGGACGTTTGTTGAAGTGCAGATTTCCGTTATTACTGCAGTTCCTGGTTCCGAGCTGGGGTGTATTAGAGGCACTGGATTTGGTGTCGGTGTAGAAGGACTGTAAGAAACGACATTGGTTGGTGGCAAACAAAACAAAAAGTGAAATACAGAACTATAAGAACCACAATAATGATTATTGAGCTGCGGCAAAATATTTTTTAACATAAAACATGGCATGTATTCGAAACGCGTCCACCTAAAGCAAGGGGTATTTTTGTTTATACGTTTTCAATAATAAGCCACTCCGCACCTTGAGAGCGATACTAAGAGAACACTAGACAGGTTTCACTTCACAAGCGCAAGCAAACGTATAAGCTATCGGCTTCAAACCACTTAAGTTCTCAACCCTGAGTCGAGTGTTTATTACCGCTGGTATGCTGTGTCTCGCCAATATAGTCATCGGACTTGGTTTGACGTTCAACCTGCTGTTGCTGTTCGGGGTTCCAGGAGCTGAGCTTCGACGGCGAGACCTAAACGAAAACGTGTTACATTAGAAAGTCGCTTACTTCGTTGTTCGTCGTACGATATGAACATACATGTGCACCAACCCAAGTGTGCGCCAAACTATGAATAAATGTATAAGCAATAGAGCCAATAATCGTTTTATAGTAAGCTGCAAACAGATGGCCACTGGACCTAATAGGTCTCATCAGTGCAGCTATGGTGTGATTTACGACGATGAATAAATGATTTGGAATATCTTTACTAGTGTCACGTGCTCGTAACTCTTCTTGGTGGGATGTGAGAACAAGGTTTTGGGACCGTTGTAAGTTGCGGCAAAAGCAAAACAAGCAAGCCATTCGCAACCATCCACAGTGCAGAAAGTTTTTTATTGTACGACCGTTTTACCAAGAACGTACGATGCCAAGCAAAGGCTGTGGTAGGGCTATGATAAACATAGACATTCGGAAAATGGCAGGGTCTTAAAGTAATCAAGGCACTATTGCGGAAATAGCGCATATCACTGTCACCTGCCAAAACAACCGCTAGCATTTGTCACACAAAATGTTTGTGGAAAGAGTGACATTTCTATGAATCGACAGCATTCACATCCTCATCAACGGTGGTAGTGTGACTTGTGGTTGTTAATGACATATTGTTTGTTAGTTTCACAGGTGAAAATGCGTTGTGGTGTTTGTGTGATGAGCTGTACAAGTGACTAACTAACTTGTCAAGAGATTTCTTGAAAGAGTCGAAGGTTCCTGGTTTTACTTAAAACCACAACCAGTACAAACGCGACTGTTATGAAAAACGCACATTATTAAAAAAATTTTAAATGTAGAACGCATAAATACTTCACGTTTGCAGTAACATGTTCCTATAGTCAGTTAACTGATAAAAAATATGCTCCCCCAATTTATGTTCCCGACTAGTTCCCTCTCTTTTAACCTTGTGTTTTATTTTGTTCTCCAGGAGGTACAAAGTACAAACCTTCCCTCCCTTTGCGGGCGCCCGTGGTCGCCACGAGCGCGATACAACTGTGCAGGAGGTCGAGCAACTTACTTATAAAAAGAATCTGAATGCTGTGAAGCGTGGAGGCCGGTAGATGAAATCTTCTTCGATCTTTTGCAGGTGAAGATGAAGAAGAAGAGGTTTCTGTATCCTCGTCTGAAGACAGGGTTCATCGCACCGTAGATCACAAAGTTGACGGCAGAATTACTCAATCCCAACCACCCGAATGCCTGAACACAGTAAAACAGGTTAGTGTGAAGAGTTATATCGAAACGCCTGTCAGAAAAATTCCAAAATGTTTTTTGTGGGTTTCGTTCACCGCAAGTTCCGGTAAACAGATTTTATCAAATCACCGAAGCGTAAAGGTTGTTATTCGCCAACAAATATTTACTTTATTCCAGACCAAAATGAACTCCAGACAGTTGACGTACAAGTTGGACAAGCTAACGAAGTTATTGACACATATTACAACACTACTCAACTCCATAAGAATATTGACGAGCAGATTGGCTATAGCTCAATGCTTCCTTATGTGTGTATGTTAACAGGAGCACAAACATATATCACCTTTTTCGCCAAACCGGGAACTCCATCAGCGTCGATTATGATCGTCAATGCATAGGGAAGCCAACATATGCAGAATACGGCAACAGTGGTAGCCAAGGTTTGCAGCAAGTTTCGTTCCTTCCTTTCAGATCTTCTGTTTTGTTCACTGTTCACAACCCCACTCCCAACACTGAGGCTTCGAACCCAACGTCCACTCGTCCGTACAGTGCTGAGGAGAAATGTGATCACATGAAACGACCTAGTATTAAATTACAGAAATTTGAACAGTTTTATTGTTGAAAAAACGTGAAACTGCGCGCGTTTGGTGTCAGGCTGTTAAGACAGCCCAAGCACTTCCAAAAGCGCTACTGTTTACCTTCAAATAATGACTTGGTGTTAACATATTAAAAAATGTTGCTGAGTTCGCCAGTTTCAGTAAAACTGAGGTGACCGCAAAAATATGCGTGCTGCCAGGCGTAAAAAAATTCTATTCCTGCTGCAGATTGATACCGATATGACGTCACAGAATCCTGCAACCTTGGGTGCGGCAACCGCTTTGTTACGTCACAGACAGAGTCTATTATTACGTTACTTCTAAGTTCCCCGAATTGGCGATAGTTGCTATGCGTAATGAGGACGAACGTTTCAAACCACAGCATTTATATTTAACCTTGCATATCTGTGAAACTGGCAAGTTTCGGTAACTTCAAGATGACGGTGGCCGATGGACGATAACTGGCCAAAGTTGCAACACAAATATACTTTGCTATGATAATAAGACACTTAACGATCTTTACACAAGACACTACATTGAATATTTAATCATAAAATTTATCGTAGACTGGAAATTTCGCAAGGGTCATGACCGACGATCGTCGTCCACAATTTGTAGTAATTTACCGATAAAATCTAGTCCTATTTACAGAACTTAAACGATTGCGTGACAAGTTGAACAAATTCCAGCCAAAAACAACTTTCGGAAATTTTTGCAAAGGAAAGGGAAGTATTTAATTATCCAAATTGCTCTGTTAATAAATTATGAAATATCGTACGACTTTCCGTTAAATTACATTTTTGTAGTAGGAGGTAATTAATTATTTGTAACCCGCTGGCAACGTTTGAAAGGGAGATGACACCATTTATGTCGAATCGAGTGAGATTACTTTTTCATGAAAACATCAACGCTTGGAATTTATATTGGCGTACCCAGTTAAAAAATAGTTCTATCAGCAAAAAATGCAAGGTACCAAAGGATGCCGAAGGCCTACATTGAGCGTGTTCGTACTATTTACTTTAGTGAGGATTTCCTTTTCATGCAGAGGATATATTGCTATCCTTTCATTTACCCATCTTAAGCTAAGTTTGTTATAACGGAGCATCCGGTGATACTAAGGAAGTGACGTTTTGCGTACGGCTTGACCGTGTTGCACGTCACCCAGCCAACTTATGACTTTCTACACGAAACATTCTAGAGTTGCTTCGATAATAACAGTTCATCCACTAAAATATACTGAACAGAAACTGGAAAAAATACAGCTAATACATACTACAGGTCACACGCACGTCTACGAAGTTTGGCAAAAATAAAACCGGGCAGCGTTCTCGGGTCAAGCGATTTGCTAACGTATGTAAACGGTTGGTTCCCACCGATTGGTTTGTCAAAACTGAAACAAAAACGAGCAAATCAGAATCCGACAACGTTTGTTTGTATCCAATGCAATCCGACGCAAATTTAACAAGTAATAACTCTAATTCAAGATTGCAAAAAAACAAACAAAACAGACTAACAAAAACAGACCCCAGGTTGCGCTTCATCAACCAATGACGTCACGAGGCGAAAGTGATTGATCATTAGTTGCGCAACTAAGTGGCGGATATATGGAAGTCATGCCACTCATACCAACTTAGTGTGGGGCCAGTCTTTGGACAATCTAAAGACAACACATTCTCCGTTGCATGTGGATGAGACTTTATTGGTCGAAACAACAGCCATCTCCGTATGCAACTCTCAAGAGTCATGTTATTGGCTCCATGCCTTTTTATAAGACTTTGTTTGGTTACATTTTGGATTAACAACTTAAAATTTTGACAGAAATGATCCGGAATTAATGATAACACCCGAAATACTTCAGCCTTCATTCAATTGTTTAGAGATTATTATGCTTTCATTAGATGTGGTTCAACGAAAAGTCGTTCGGTCTCCCGAGTATTAACATTGATAGCAATGACAAGGTCAGGTATATCGTCAGTCTCATGAGATGATTGTGTACAGCAACGATTCCCAAAGTCGATTACGCGGAACCCGGCATGTGTTCCTTAAAAATTATGAAGGTTTTCATGAGTTGTAATCTAGTTTGAAGCAAATGTTGACACATCTGATTGTTAAGTCTTCGCCATTTTTCGTTTTCAATAACTTGATTGACAGCCTCGATTAGAAATTACACATCGGCCGCAATGTGTGTTGAAATGGACGTTAATCTGACTGTTTGCCAAACTAAATCCTCATTACCAGCGTTTATGTAAATGGTTTTAAAGTTTACTGCGCACCAAATATGAAGAAGCACATCTGGTTGTAGCTAAGCTTACAGGTTTAGTTGATCACGTTGAAAGTTTAAAGTGCGTATCTAAATGGATAAAAGTCTGTGATTCATGACAGCTAATTTTTTACTGTAGCAATATCGATTTCCCTTACGTATAATGGGAATCATTGGTTCCTTATTTAAGTAGACAATGCTCAACCAAGACCAGATGGTACTGGCATGAAAAAGCAAATTTTAGCTATGTTTCATGAATACCAGTTACAGTTTTACGTATACTAATACAGCAATTTTCTAAAGATGAAAGTCAAAGCTGATGTAAGTTGTTTGTAAGCATTGACGTTTCATGCACTTTATCAGTGCTAATGGTTAACGAACGATTAGCAGTAGTTTCATCAGACATACTTTGTAACCTTACACAATCACGGATTTCCTCACAATTCTCAGAACAAAAAGGCTGGGCTACATTGGTGATTATTTCGCTGACAATAATTAGTGACGACTTACGAAAAAAGTTTCCAGTAGCAAAATGCGATGACGACGAGAGGGACGAAGATCGCGCATCCAGCGAGGAAGATGGTGTAACTGATGGCAATCGTGTCGTTCCAAGAACAAAGCATCATCTTTACGTCGTAACTGCGTTAAAAACAACAATTAGAAAGTTAAAAAAAAAGAAAAACAAACGTATTTTGATGTCGTTTGGATTATATTCGGATAAACGTTGAATTTGATTCGATTGCAATATTTGAGAACAGGCGGGTGGGTGAAGTCTGGCGGAGATGGCAGGAATGCTTGTTGGGTTTCACGAACCAAGATGCGTTATTAGTGGTAAAGGGATCCGATACCGTCATATTGAATGATGTCTAAACATGCCGCATGGTTTGTTTACCGCAGAAAATAACGTGTAAATAATTGTGACGTAACACACGACGCTTCTTGTTGTTACGGCGTGTAGCTTTTACAAGCCCCAAAAAAGTTAGTTTTTACGGTGTGTCATCACACCCTGCTGTAGCCACGAAGAAGCCAACTTTTTCATTGTAAGCACAGAGATTTATTTTCTACCCAAACGTGAACGGCCAGTCCTATCACCGCAGTATTTTTACATTCTATTTTAAAATTAACAGAAAATGGTTTAAAACAATATGTCCAACAATTCACGACTAACACAGGTCATGGTTTCGGTTATGCTACAGAGAAGTTGCCTCGGTTGATGCTTTCTACAGAAAGCGAACTTCGCAACATATGACATGACTTGTATAGTTTATTACCATATTCGTGTTTTGTTCGTGGTTGTCCGATGGTTTCGACTTCACTCTAACTTACTCAAGTGGTTTCACAAACGCTATATCTTGTTAAATATTCGGAACCGAAACATGACAAACATTACTGATATAAGATCATGATTTCACGTGGTTTCACACAAGCTCTTCTACACATGTACTTTTTATGGGCAAGGGCCGGTTCATGTAATGACAAGAATGCGGTTTAATTTAAGATAGGAATATCACTTACTCGACACTCCCCCAGCCAATAAGTGTGGGCATGCTGACGAGGTTGCACCAAATCCAGCATCCCAGCACCATGATGTAAACCCTCTTCCGAGTGAATTTCCGCGGGTAGGTCTTGCTGTGGACAACCGCCCAATATCTGTGGGTGCAAAAATAATGATCACTGGTGGTAAAAGTAACCCCTGTCCATTGAGATAACACGGAACATTTTTCATGGCTAAAGTTTCGTCGAAATGTTGACGTGTGATGGATTTATTTGTAAATGGAGTGGATTCGTCGATGCACCAAGATCATGGAAATAGTAATGTAGATTTTAAAGGTTAAAATTCCATATTTCAAATGTCAAACGCTAGGTGGTGTATAAAGACGTACGTCAAGAATTTACCATACATCCGGGATATCAAAGATATAAAGGTTAAAAAGCGGGCAAATGTCGAGAAACTGCATGAGTTTACTCATTAAAATTCATATATTCATGAAATGAGATTGCATGAGTCGCGACGCAATGGTGACTGAAAAAAAAAACATATTTTGGTGCATATTTGTTGCAACGCGAAGTCACAAAAACTTGACACAAATCGTAAATAAGCACGAAGTGTTGTAAAGGTTGCCTACCCCTTAATGGCCAACATTTCCTTCTAACCTCTGTTAAGGGAAGGACAAGCGGTTTATGTTCAAAGGAAAGGTTGGGTTTAATTACATGCAAGCTAATCCGTGTTGTGGCTTATGGGTGCGCGGTTTGTCAATACAAGTACAGCACGGTTGTAATTAATAATGTACAAGCCGCGATCGCTTACAAGTATACGAGTGTACGTTAGATGAAAATACAGGACGACCTTGCACTTCACGCGTTGATTAAAACAACGTTTTAAACGATTAGCTTTACTTTTAGTCCGTGCGTACGTAATTAACGTTTATTTTCAAAACACGGAAACGCATGTGGAGATTTGCTTCAGAGTCAAAACATTGCGTCGATTGAGTTCATTTTCAACAATAGCATCAGTCAATTACTGATACGAATTTAGGCAATTACTGCACACCATTACTTCCTAACCTATACCGTGAATCAAGTTGTTGGTGTTTACACTGCACGAGCCAAAAGGACATTATCACCAATTCAGCGAAGCGATGACATACAACTCCCTAATGCGTTCGTCCTGCATTGATTCACAGGAGGTTTAGTTGTGGTTTGCGTAGTTTACTTATGACGTTGACGACGAGTCGTAAGTGCTTACAGGAACTGTTAATTACCCACGTAGGTTGGGATGAAATTAACCGTGCAACAATTATGTTCAGTGCATTTGAGTTGACTGCAATTCCCCCACACACTTTATATGAATTTTAATATCTTCTAGGAATAGTGTTAGCATTTTGATTTAACAGATTTATGTGTTGTTGTTTTAAACGGACCGTTGACAAACTATCATCTGTTTTTAACTTTAAGCAGTGGGTTTCGGCCAAGGTTTTTATTTGGGTTCCAAATTTATCTTTAATGAGCAAATAATCGATGGCTTTCTATTGATTTAAAGGCTTAAGAAAGATTACCTCTCTCTGCATTAAACTTCCATTACCGAATTTATGTGTTACGCGACCTACGGTTGCGGTTTGACGTTCAACTGTTCATCAAATGCAAGTTCCTGTTGATTCTAATGGCTTATGGATTATCTGTCATTGAGCAAACAAAATAACTGGAGGGACGCGAGCGTAGTTGTATCGGTGGCTCACAGTCAACGAACAAATGGACTTCCACAAGCATTTTTTGCATTCTGATTTTTTTCTGCAACCACTGTGTATTTTGCCAATATTCCCTTACTATGTGTCGGTTGTGTGCTTAATGGTGGATAAATTAGTGATAAATTATCGGACGAAACGTTTTCCACGTTTGATGAATGCGGTATCCGATTTATCACTTTCAAGAACACATGCTTCTTTCGGAACCAGTTTCTTACTTTAAGGTACTTAAGACTCACCTGTTTATCGCGATTATCATGAGGTTGGCAACTGAACAGGTGCAGGTGACGGTCACAGTGTATCCAGCTACCTTGCAAGCATAGAACGGGAGCGCGTTGCCACCGGCAACCACATTCGCGATCACGGTCGGTACGACAAAACCGGTCACCTGGAACGTGATGGACGGTGTTAAATCGTGTGCGATTGTGGAAAAGCTTTGTCGACAACAGTTTACCGAACCTCCAATAAACGCAGTGATCTTGCGATACGCAGTGATTACCGTTAGGGCAGTGGTCTGTAAAGGCATGCGGTAAATTTGTTGTGACGAGTCCTAAGCTTTTTGGGCGGCCAAATATAAAGGTCGCAGGTGACATTACTTCGACCTTGCTATAAACGTTGTCAAATAAAATCGCGCGCCGTTATTATACGCGTAACTGTGGCCTTGATATTTATGCATAGAAATGTTCTTCACTAAATTGTTGTGTGATGAAAATTTAATATTGTTCCCAAGCAATTGTACATTAAAACACAGCACCTTGTTATTGAGACCGCCCAAACACGTTAACTAAGGCAATTGGACACCCATAGTAAGCACTCAGAATGTCACGTAACTGGATCAGGTCATGTAAACCACAGCGCGCGTTTTTAACGTATCCACCTGCAACCACGTGTTAAGAGCAACGCCAATGACGTCATCCCTCAAGTGGGCTTGGATTGAAACAAACATGTTTTTAATATTACCGTTGACGGGTGGAGGGCCAAGTCTTAGGTCCAGTTAACCTATTTGGCCAAACCGGGCCCAGCGCTTCCAAAGGGCCCGCAATTTACCATTAAGACCAAAAAACGCCCTGGGTGAGTGGTGAAAAAGTATGGTGTTACCTCAGCATAAACAAGAGCGAGTAATCATTGCTGCAACGTTTGTGATTGTTACTTGGTGAAACTAAGTGAATGATGACCTCGGGCGACGAAAGCATAGAAGCTATTTGCTAAGCACGCCGGTGACATTCCGCTGACAGATTATGGCATGAAGTGCCGTTCAAATTTCGCATTGAAATGAAGACTTTATTGCTGGCTTATGCATTTCCCAACAGACCCATTTTTTTCTGTTTCTCGTTTTTCTTTAGGAGTTGTCACCGAGTTCGCTTTAGTGGAATGCCGAAACCATCCCGAATTACGTGTAAAACACATACGTAAATGATATTAAACCTATAAGGGTTCTGGCTGGTGGGTGACCGGTGGATATGCGATATGCTCTCTTTCATCTGAATCAATACCAAGCGACGTCGTGGCTCAATAAAAACTGCATTAAATTCGTCACGGTCAATTCCGACACTGTCCACGTGGTTATGACCCGAGCGTTCTTTGCGTTCAGACACACAGAGAATTAAACTTGCTTTTTAATAGTTGATGGAAACATGTTAAAACTTAACACGAGTTAAGCGTTTGTCCCACGTCTTTTTTAAGGCGCACTTTTAAAAAGATAAAGTTGTTCAAAATATTTGCTCTACACTTTAAATGCACGTCTTCGTTTTAAATAACTTTTGCAAGCGCCCCCTTATTATGACGCAACAAATGCCGCCACGAGATTTTTGACTTACCGTGATTACAGAATAAATCTCCGCTATTGTGACGCGACAATGTACGGCTTTACGTAGCAGAGACAGGTACAGAAGCGCGCTTCCGCGCATAACTATGACGTCACAATCAACTTACCAAAAGATCTGCGATTGCTAGGTTGATGACGAACGCGTTCCCGTGAGCGTGGACGCGATTCTCGTGAATAATTGAGAATATCACAGTGAGGTTCCCAATTGTTCCGAGTATCACAACAATAGATAGGTAGAGAACCTCGAAGTATTCCTGCGGACCAAGCGGACCCCAAAGGGCCACGGGTGTAACGTTGGTGACGTTGGGCCCAATAGTGGTCAAGTTAGTTCCATTTAAAGTTTCCGAGTTCATCTTCAGACGATCAGTTGAATGGACATGAGTTTTTCTATATGTTCTGTAGTGAAGATGCGTTACAGAGAGTGTCAGAATACAAATCTGCGAAGAAGTCAACAATTTTTGCGTTAAAACAAAAAAGGAATTCTACAAATGAATGATAAGTTCCTTGACAGACTCAAAAACAAAACCTTGTCATATCGAGTCATGCACAACCTTCTAATTGGAACTTGCACTGTTATAACCAAAGCGTTGTAGGTTTGATACCAAATTCCCAAAAGCAAATAGGAAAACATTCGTTTCCGAACCTGCACTAACATGCACCTTTCTGCATTACTGGTTCAAAGTTCATCATGCCGGTTACTTGGAAACTATCTCTGCCTCATTGAAAACCAAGCATGGTAAACAGCTATAGATTGTTTGTTTTTGTCACAAGTGAACAGCAAAGTCTCTGAAATCATCATTAGTCATTTACCGGACTGCAACATTCGGCCTAACTTCACACCTCACTTTTTACGCACACCAACCATCATAAAAGAAAGCGTGTTCATTTGTATGCCAGTTACGCAGACATTGTGCCATGATCAGATAACACATGATGCGGCAACAGTAAGTGTTAAGCCAGAATCATCGCTTAAATTTATGCAAACTCAATATGTTTACGCCCACGTTAAACTGGTATGATGTGAATCAAACGCCAGGTCAAACCGCGACAGTTTTTAACCGTGTTGTGTTTTATTGCCTTCCGATGCGGTCGAATCAAACTGAACATAAAAATTGTTATGCGGCGAGTCTATGAATCTAAACCTCACCATAAATTTCAAATAACACTGACGCAAGCTCAGAAATATCAAATTTACTTCTGCAACTTATTAACAGGCGCGTAGCAACTGCAACTCACAACTTTTATCACCCTTTTTTGAACCTTTTCACAAACAGGCGTAGGAACGACAAGCACAGCTTGTGATGGGCACCAGCCTGTAACCGACGAGCAGAGCAAGAGTGAGTGACGAAAACCTCACTCAGCGGGAAATGAACGATGAAAATGCCCGAGAAACGGAATAACAGGCTTCGCGTCACTGGAACGGTTTGTGTTCGTGTGAAAACCACTTGAATTTAAATCTGCTTAACCGGTAAGTCAAATCGTCCCCGGCAATTACGCGTTCGCTAATCATTTAATGACAAAAAATTTGGCCGTTGTCAATTACTGCGACCAAGTTATTTTTGTTTTTTTGAGCAAATGACTTACCTTACTTTGGTAAACCCCGAAGTTACCTTACTTTGGAAAGTCCCGCACAACTGGGAAGTTAAGTTTTTCCATAAAAGAGTTTGACCTGCAGCACTAAGTTGCGGTTAAATGTAAGATCATGATTCAATTTTATCGAGACAACGCAATTATCCGATCTGCCGGCTTCAAACTTTTCTCTTTCCCCTGTTTGGCTTCGCTCCAAACGCCTGCACTTTCATTGTGACGTTGACAAACGTCGACAAGCTAAACATTCCAGCTACGTCCTGATCAGATCAACTGCATGAAGCACAGTCAAGCGATCATGCACCGACTTCCGCGTTGTAGGCAGGGAAGCGCCATCTTTCGTTAAAACCCTTTACTGTTTTGACGGTCGTTCATACAGCGCTTGTCATATAATGTCTGTCATGTATTGAGCGGCGCTTTTTTACACAAGCCAGATCAAAAACATTGTTGGCGATACAAAAACACATTTGATACATCCTGTACAAAATGTGATGAAGCATTACGTACATTTCCTACATAACAAATAAATCCTGCTTGAATGAAAATCGGCCTTCTGCTACACTTCAAAGGTACCAAATGATGACTGCTTTCCACAGATAGTTTTCCTACTATTTTCAACCCAGGAAGACACGAAGACAGCACGCAGGGGTTGTTTTCCTGAAGGTTTTACACGCAAAGGGATTTTTTTGAAACTGAAGCTTCAGCCCAATATTTTGCCATTAAACCTCCCCTTCAACGAAGGCTGGGTTACCCGCAAAGCAGGGACCTTTCAGTCAGAAATAAACCAGCAGGCGGCAAGTGAGCACTCCATGCCCGTGAGTCACTGGGGGGGGTGGTTATTTTCGACCTTGAAAAATTTCCCCGCGTCTCACTTCTCTCTTTCCGACAAGAACTTTCGGGAAGCGCTAATCGCACCGGCACGATTGTGACGTCACAACGAGGCGCTTCCGCTCCATTTGACCGACGTTGAAGGTAGCTTATTTTTTAAATCGGTGGCTTTGCCGACGCCTGGCCAATTTAGCGGGGGAGTAAAAATAGAGTCAAGTTTTTTCGGATATTTACCAAAATAAAATTTGCTGCGTCACCAATCCCGTGGTGAGGGTGGTGCCCAATATTTTGTCGAAATAAAACAAAATATTTTCACCTACTAAAGCAATACTTTAACTGAAACGTACACTTTTAATGGGCGCTAAATTTAACTGCAAAGTGTATTTCCTCAGCAATTAGTATAATCTGACAGGGATTTTACATTGAGCTAATACTATTGGTCAAACAAAACTTTCCTAATCCACGCGTCCTTAAAAACACAAACAAATATCTCTCAAACAAAATTTACGTAACTTTTGCCCTTGCTGCAGCTTAAAATCCTGTAACAAAGCTTGCAAAGCGACACGCGACACGAAAACTTATTGGAGAGGTTTGTATATCATAGCTTTAAACTTTCAATGACATGCAAGAAGGTAAACGCATGACTAACCACGCACAAAGCTAGTCACCCCCTTCAGGTACCATACAAGGAAAGCTCACCGACTACCTCATACAAGCTTGCTCTTCAATTAGTCGGCAAAAGAAAGCAGTCATCTTCGACTCCTTGTCAGCTTTTCTCACAGTTCATTTCTGCATTTGTTACTTGCAAATTGTTTCATTCAATAACGTTTGGGTCTTAAGTATATCATTTAACGCAAAATTGCATTGTAGATATTTATTGCCGCTGGCTTAAACCACTGGGTACCGCGTAACCAATACAAAGACCTAAAACTCGACTTTGATCGTCAACATGTTGATCCAGAGCGTGATTTAGGACGCTCAGCTTCGCCAATCTGGAAGGTTGCCTTCAAAATTGTTACGCCCGATTAAAAATACAAACGAACGTGCCTGTTATAAAGTCCAGGTTGCACACACAAGCACATTGACGTAACGAACCAGTTCAACGACCCACATGTACAGACGTGAAGTGGGATTGATCCGCGAAATGCTGCATCATTCTGGTTAACACAGTCTGTCTGTTTGCGGGTGCGAGACAGACAAGCACATTAGGTCCCGGTGGAGAGGGAACGCCTGCATGATGGCATTCACTCAAACCCATATTGCAACCTGGTGCGCTGTCACCGTTTGTTTGACGGGAAGATTAGTTATTACTTTTCTTACCGATTAGTTCATAGTGTTGCCCAAGATCTCAATGCTTATATTTAAAATTTAAAATGTACTGCTTTTCTGACATAATATATACGTGCTGTATTTTTACGACGTTTCGTCTGCCATTTAGCGAGACTTCATCAGGTAATGATACCGCAATTTCAATGTAAACTACACTAAAACATTCAGGGGCACCAAAAAGAAAAAGACACGTTGACACCGCTTGTCAGATAACGTGGCAGAGGCAAAACACGAAACACTGCGGGAGGCGCAACAGTAACAACAAATTGTTATGAACTGCCGGAAAGTATACACATTTTTCTTTGTCGTTGACGTCAGAAGAGCAGTACATTTTGAATGACAATATGCCTGGCAGCAACAGGAGTTTCATGCTTATATTCACATTTAGCGGACATGCTTGGCCTACCAACTGAAAGCCGACCCGGCATCATTCAGTGGAAAAACTGCATTCACAACGTCATTTAAAACTGAGGCTAACTTCCTAAACTGTGGCTGTCGTCACGCTTCCTTTGCCATTAGGGCGCAAGGGGCGTTTGCCTCATAATATACACGGCGTAGCAGCTTGCAAGCCTTGGAAAAAACGGAAAGTAGTTCTTACTCAGAGTACCAATCTTTTCACGTTTATATCTTGAAAAAATCTTAGTAATTCAGCAAAGCTGCACTGATGAGACCTGTATTAGTCAAAACAGTTGCCCAGTCCGCATTATTTATAAGTATTAGAGCCACGAATTTAACAAAAAAGAGGTGTTTCGGAAATTTCCCACATTAACATGTACACAAATATATAGAACACAAATCTTGCGTTATCAATAAGGTCTACAGATGACGTTGTATCGGGCATCTTCGCCCACAACGAGTCGTGGATTGCATGCTGATGAATCTAAGAGACAAGCTTCTCTTTCACTACAGACTAATAAGCTCTGCGGTTCTTTCTATATGCAACACAATGCAGAAGTGCGGGCAAATTAAAACACTCGCGAAACATAACAAATGCCTTTGCATGGTAATTGGTGAGTAGTAAACATAATGTCAGGACTACAATGCGTTCAGTTAGAGAAGAGAAAAGTACATGAAAATCTTATTTACTGATATCAGTTTCGAAAGTTTTACGATTGTGTCGTGTGCACAATGTCAAGAAAATAATACAATCTTTAGTGAAACGTAAAACAACATAAATATCCTACAGAAAAAGACTGAACTCCTCCAAGTCCTCTTTTCCGTGATTAAAAGAGCACAACCTTTCTGATTACGCACGAGAAATCGACCGCGACCTCTATAACCACCTTCCAACATTTAAACGCATAATGCTGTTTCAAATCACACGACGCCTGCTTATGTACGGCGGACAGACATTATACATCCTGTATTCCCCGAGCTAATCCAATCAACTAAGACGACTCAATGCTTCCGGGCCGTTTATTGCACGCATGGCGAAAAAGGGCTCGGTTACCACAAGACTAAATACGCTCTTTGGCGCCTTATCGTGACTGAACGCACCACAGTAACTTCAATTGTTAAATTTTACCCCCTGCAACGATCATTTTCCATTAGAACTTTTTCTAAGTTAACTTTAAAGCCTACAGAGCCGTTATTTTAGTGCCTAGTGTTTAGAATGTGATCGGGAATACACTGTCACCTAACGTATTTTGTCGCCTAACGTATCTGAGAGTATTCCCTTAGGCCGGGTCCACGCACTCACGCTTTGAGCCGGCGGATTCTTTGTTTGTTTCAATGTCCCGAGCGTACGCCCGCACGCCGGCGTATAATGAAACAAACAAAGAATCCGCCGGCGCAAAGCGTGAGTGTGGACCCGGCCTTACTCAATTTTGAGGTTTAATGTTGGCTACAACATAACCTACAGCTCGTATGATTTCTACCATGCGTGTTGCTGTTGTAATCTAACCCTATACTTCAGCGTTCCGGTCTGGTGATTGCGAGACCCTGTGCCAACAAAAGTCTTTTGAGTATTGTTGTCAAGAACGACTGGACCAGTAGCTTGCGTAGCCTATGATAGTTTGCAAAATAGGATGGAATTGCAAAATAGGATGCAAAATCAGGACAAAATATCGGCTTCTGTGTGTCTATGCTTACTGTTCATTTTTCGCAACTTTCTTTCATTGAAATATAAGTAGAAAACGGTTATAATCAAAGTTATATAACATTGTTTGCGTTTGGATAGTCCACCATAGATGCAACTAAGTATGGTCCACTTGAAAATATACGCCCAGCCGACATTTGAAGAGGAACACGCTGCAGAAATAAGATACATACATGTCATAGTTGACGCCGAGCAGTTGGCAGAGGTTTACGGACAAATTAAGAAGGTTTGCAAGATTCACTACCACCAAGACATTCCCTCTCGACCGTCAATTCCAAGAGGAAGCAAGGGAATGTGCGCAGTGGAGATCAAAATACCTGGCGACGGTTGGAAGATAACTGCATGGTATACCTGGTTTAACGTGGAGTTAATGGACAGACTGGAGGAAATAGGTTGGAACTTGTTGCTTGGGAAATCCGTATTTGATGACCACGGTTTGATTTTCAACAAAGTAGTGAGCGAAATAGTCAAAGAGCCGACTTTAGATGAAGTGCTTGCCGCAACTTCAAAGAGAAGAAAACGAAGAATATGAACAAACATTGACGCGTAAATATACGCCATGTTTTTGTTGTCTTTTGCTGTATTGAACAGGAATTTTACCGTGATGTTAAGTCTTTCTGAATTCTTCAAATTATTTAAAAATCCTCAAAATGTATGATATTTCTATGTAAGATAGATTTCCCTAAACAAGGAATTCGCTATTTCGTTCCGCTTGATTACCTTCTTTGTGACCAATTTTGCTTTGTCTGAAAAAACTCGAGAATATTTTTATATCACAGTGATATTGCGCCTTCGTTTTTTTTTTGCGTGAAGAGCTTTCTGAGCAAAGCTAAATAAACAACATGGCTTTGGTGGTGAAGTTTCGTTTATTCGATTACCGGGATAAAAAAATTTTTAATGAGGAAAGACTGGATTTCGATAAAAGTGACATCGATGGACAAGCGTTGTTAGATTCTGTTTCTCAAAAACTTGGAACGCCGTCAACTGATATAGGTACGACATAATTGAGACTGGTTTAAATGCTCACTAAAGTTCATATTATGTTTCAAAAATCACAGATGTCTTTTTTTGTGGAAGACGCATTAAACCAAGTGCAGATTTTCTTCTTTGCGATGAAACTGGGTTTGAAAGTGGATGTGATGTGCAAGTCCTATATAAACCTAAACATGAAACCACAAAACAACAACCAGGTAATGCAGTTACTGCATTTTAAACTGACCCTAATACATGCTAATACAGTGGTTTACAATTCTTCGGAGTGTAGTCACAGACCAGATTGGAAAACAAAATTGGTGATAATCAAAGCAAAAAAATTAGCTGCTTCATTAACAATAAAACACTTTCTGATAGTCACATAACAAAAGAAATCACAGTTAACAGTCACATGTAAATGTCTAACTTTTCAATCTTGGTTCTTTTTAAACATGTGTTTTTGTTGAGAAGTTGTCACATTGCAATTCTGTTTGCCACAAAAAAAATGACTAATAAAGCATATTTCAAGGCCTGTTAAAATTGTTGAGAATTATCATTTTTTAAATTTGAGTTGATAAATCACATAGCACACGGATTCATGTGGCCCCCTGGCAACCCTCGGAAGACATATATGTTAAATAAACAAAATTGTTCATTTTTTTTCAGCAAATGTTGATGTTGGGGAGCTTAAGATGTGTATGGCTGGCCTACACCTCATGCTAAACAACAGACATCAAAAATGGAAAAGTCGCAAAGCTGTATGCAATCTTGTCATTCACACCACTAAACACATTTGTGTTTATAAAGTTAAACTTGTCAATATTTTAAGGTGATGAAAATTTTGAAAAACAAAGATAGTTTGCAGGAAGTCATTGACTCAACACCTGGCATTAAAAATGATACCACTGCTCTTGGTAATTTCTGATATGTTTTTGTGACAGTCGAAAACCATATAATTAGCTTATGTTTGTCACAGATGTTTTATCAAATGTAGACCTGTTTGCCACTGTCGTTGATCCAAAGAATTGCGAAAAGTAAGAACTTGTTTTAAAACTGTTAATGGCAGGTTGACGCTGTTTGACCATTTATTTTTCTACAATTGATTTAGTTTGTATGAACTTCACAATGCATTGGCGGCTGCCATCATTGAAATTTCACACAAAGTCTCAACAAAATCTTCCACTTTATCACCTAGCAACCAAGTTGAAGTTACCATGGATACAGAAAACACACCAGTAAGCGTAACATTGACTGTAAAATTTGTTGGAATGCAAAAAAATGCTTGCGTGTTGACAACATGTATTCCGATTGTCATTTGTTCCAAACAAACTTGTTTTGATTTTGTTGAAGAGCACTTCACGATCCGCAAGAGGACCTAACAGACCATCACCACTTGCATACTCGCCAAGAAATCAGAGCATTATATCACATCCAATCATAACATCCAATCAGCTTGCTCAAGCTTTGTCCCTTGCAAACTCACCAGCTCCTGGTAGAATATTTCCATCACCGATGGGAACACCATCTAGTGGCAGTATTCAGGTATGAATTTGGTTTAAGTACTTGATGACAATTATGATTGGCCTTTGTTTAATGCAGATGTATGAGTTGATTTATTTGTAGGGATTTAAATGCTTAGTTTTGTGACAAACTTATAGTAAATGCACATAAAAAAGTTTGTCAAACACAACTGCCATGACAACTTACACTTAAACATTACAAACCAGGCAAAATTTATTGAATACAGAACTCGCAAACAGCAACGCCTTCTACCGGATCTGGAAGTGGTGCAACGCCGTCGCAAGGTGGCGCCACAAGAACGGCACCTGACGTGTTCAGTTTGGCGATGCAACAAGCTCTTGCCCAGTAAGTTGACTTCAACCTAAATTTTTACTTTATGTAACTAACATAGAAATGTTAACAGAGCCGGTGCTGTGAGTTCGGACACTTCGTCAAGCGGGGACAACCCAAGTAATGTTCAAATTCCTGAAAACGTCATGCAGGTAAGTTAGTTTTTTGCGCCTGGCATTTTCAAATATGAACCACATATATAAGGTTGTCTTTGCAACAAAAACAAAATGTCATCAGTACAAGACGTTAATTCTACTGACCACAAAACGCTATGGTAAAACCCAAAAATCCCAACAAAAAGGTTTCGTTGCTTATAAAAAAGATCTTTCTTAGAAATTAAATGTAATCCTCCTTTTCATAAATATTGTGTTGCCAATGCTTTGGGGTTAGTTGTAAATACCAAGAAATGACCTAATGACGTAAGAAAACGTAAATTTTAACGTTTTGCGTGCATGTTACACAAAGCATCCCTTTTACATTGCATCAGGATGGTCTTGAACAACTTCGAAGCATGGGAATTCACGACGAAGAAGCGAGCAGACAGGCTCTGGTTGCGGCGGGGGGAAACGTTCAAGCTGCTGTTAATATATTGTTTGCATCTGGAATGGATGATATGTAAACTTCGATATAAGATATTGAGACGATTCTTTCTCCCTAACGATAAAGTACAAGTTCTGTGTTTGCTTTCTCTTAAAAATAAACATGCACGCTCTATATGTGCTCAGCTGGTTAAGGTGTTGCGTGAACGGTTCAATTTCGCAAACCGTTTCTAAGAAAGTGCGGCTTCATGACAAAAATATCGTGTAGCATAAGAACGACATGCACTCGGTAAAGCCTCTAATTGTGTGGCAACTTGCCTGACAAGGTATAAGCAGAGTTCTACGAAAAGAGGCGAATCATTCGTTGAGATGATCGATCAATGACCACATCTCCACGCCTTCCCTTGTTCCAAGCATGCAAACACAATACATGTGCGTCGACCCAGAGATCAAAGGCTTGCGATATGATCCG
This sequence comes from Ascidia mentula, assembly GCF_947561715.1. Lineage (NCBI taxonomy): Eukaryota > Metazoa > Chordata > Ascidiacea > Phlebobranchia > Ascidiidae > Ascidia > Ascidia mentula. Next base: position 21,322,699 of record NC_138569.1, on the reverse strand, counting down.
AGATATCAGATGGATTTTATCGCACGGAGACTTTGACTTATCGTTGTTAACATGCTCCGTGCGTGCGTCAGAAAGTGGGACAATTTAAACGGAAACTTGAATCGTTACATGCCCGACTAAGGAATCATTTCGAAGTCGCTCCTTTGTTTTTCGTGTTTTTTTGGCACACGTCCCGCCTAATTAGGGGTGCTTTTCACCTGTGGCGGCTCAGGTTTTTCGCAAACACACGTTTTATCTTGGGAATGATTTTTGATTCCAAGTCTTAACATGGTGTTGAGAGCACAGTAATGTTGGCATAGTTCAGGATCAAGGTTTCGGGTTGGTACAAAAAAATAAACTCATTGAAATGGAGGAATTACGGAAGTCGGTGCATTGTTGATTGTGCGTTTTTTCCGCGTAACGCTATAGTGGCCGCTCTGTACTGATTTTATTGCATTATTTTAAATCACAAAGAGTAAAAATTTTCACAAAACGAAACATCTTTTTGGAGATATTTTAAATAACGACCTTCGGAAACATCAGAATATATAAAAGCCGTTGTCGTGTGTATTGGGTATTCTGTTTACGCAATACTACTTGTGGTATACTGATAACTCGGCAGTATTTCGAAGCAATGAGTGAAGTAGACCACAATGTCAACTTTGTAGGATGAAGGGTTTAAACAACGAACTTTCGCGCACAAGTTTGTGCAAAAAAAACACGTGAACGTCACAAAGATACAATGAAATGAAAAGCGGGCAAATTTCTCCTTGTCAAAATTACAAATTGGATCCGAACGTGTCGCGGTCGTTTATTTTCCATTCCCACGTCCCTAAATCAACTCACGAACATCGTGCTCCCACATGTGTGATTTAAAACTCCAGTTGCATTCATCTCCGCGGAAGGAGAACTTAAAACTTTCCGCAATAATGTAAAAGGCGTTCGACACAGTTTTTTTAAGATGGCGATAAGATTGCCACGAATTCCGGTCTGTTCGTTACTTCAATCGCTCCCTTATCTCTCTAAACGTGGTATCAAGTTTTGTCGCGGTTTAAAAATTACCACCAATGCTCTCGATTTTGTGGGGTGCGTACTCGCCTTTGTCAGTCTACTATTGTATTGTGTGTTTTTTTATGATATCTTATATGAAAATGTTAGGTCCACACAAAGAGCAGAATCTTAATTGCTTAGTTAAACTAATTAAATAAAATAGAACTATAGCTATACCGGTTATTGGCAGCATAATTATTGCGTGGCAGTAAACATAAATACGATTCTCAATGCTTGCGTGTGTCTATAAAAACAGTGAAACATAAATCACAGCAAACTGTAGTGTTTATTTTGTAGCGCGCAGCAAGGGGAAACAATCATGCGTGTTTCTTTAAAAAATAAATATTCTCAAGAAATAATTGAACCGGCGGTTGTTGCATCTGACAAGCGAACAGTGCCTGCCAGTCTCACAAAAATGCGGCGGATTCGTAATTATGTAGTATTATGTAAGCCGGAGTTACACAACACGAACCGAGGTTGGAAATTGAAACCGGTTTGTTCCATCGAGTGGCAGAATCGTGATACCTGATGAAGATGGAATGACGCGCAGTCAAGAGATGCGATATCGAGAGGTGGTCCGAGACACCCAGTATCGCTACGCCACGTTTCCTTGTGATGTATTGAAGCGATCAAAGGGTGCTTTGTGTACTGATGGTGGGGCTACCGCCACCAGATCTCGTTTGATACCAGCCTATTTATCAGCCACACACGTTCACTGACCATTTACAACAAACACATCGTCTGCAAACACTCCACTGCGGTTTCAGTTTGTCTTGCTGCTCATTATGAATATGTTTTAAGGTATTGCATCCTAATGTACAAATATATGCTGGGCTAGGCAATATGAGCACGAATATGTTCCATTAAGTTTGACTCAATGCCGTTTATGACGCAATAGTAAGAACAAAATTAAGTTTACGTCACGTATTACTTATAGTTTTGACTATAGTCAACTTTTGTTTCGCCCAGCGATATCGAGCAAAAAGTACAATTAGTGCAAGTGTTAACGCTGCGGGGGCAGGAAAACCGGACATACTTGCCAAAAGGCAGTATATTTGCTTTTTTCTAACATATTGAAGATGATTTAAACTTTTACAATACATGTTGTCATCGCGAGTTTTCATGTGTATTTTTTTTTTAAATAGAATTTGCAAAATCGGACATCACCAGCTCTACTTTAAGTTTCAAATATTTCGATTTTTCCTTGGGAAGTTTCAAGAACCGACTTTCCCAAGAACTACAAAATCCAGTTTAAACGAACAAAAAAATGCAATAGAAACTGAGGACGAAGCTGTCCATATATTTGTGTACATGCTGTGGGTTGGTGCAAAGTCGTAAGTGGCTGAGAAATTTTCCGCCACCCCCCAAGGTTAGACATCGGTCTTACTTGAGTCGAAAGAGTGGCTCGACTCGCGGAGATCGCTTATCGGGCGTCCGGTAATGGATGGGACAGGCAATGTTGGACCGAGACGTGTTGCTTTAACGTCCATGAAACGCGCTTTCCCCGATTTTACACAAATTTTATCGCCATAATTCATACCTGTGTGTTTACAACTCTTATCTTTCCGGGAAAAAATTGTCACCTCTGAAAACTAACTGGAACTAACTATGAGGAAAGGTTGTAGTTTCTTGTGTTTGATTACGAGGTAAAGGTGTTTATTGAAACATGCGGTTGCCATTTTTTCTAAGAAGAACACCGTTATTTTCGTAAAAGTTTCCTTTATTTTATCGCAAGAATATACGGTGCATAGATTTAGAAAATACGGTTGCTCTGAAACGACTTCTCAACTCCACGCTATAACTGCGTCAGGACACAAACAATAAAAGTATAACCCAGTGGTTCTCAACCGCGGGTCCATAAAGCCGTTGTCAAGGGGTCCGCGGCAACCTCTTAATTCTCATGCCATATATGATTGATAAACTCCTATTTTCGGAATATGAAAACCAAAGGGTTCGCGACAAATCTGACGTCATCAAAACGGAGCCGCCAGCACGAATAGGTTGAGAACCACTGGAATAATTTGATGATTTCAACCACAATTCGTGCACCCTGGTAGTCGATTTACTTGAGTGATTACATGGACTAAGCCGGTAATACACAAATACACACCTTCCTTTTACAAGCTCAAGTCTTCTTGAAATTTACCGATCCCATTGAAACGTCCACCGCAGCGCAAGCCGTAAGCTTCTGCATTGCGTGCAAAGCGAAATGGTTATTAAAATGCAATAACGTTTTAAGTGTAGAGGTTATAACGCCACAAACCATCCAGTTTTAATGCCCATGCCCACAATAACCTTTAGTTGCACGGAATTAAAACGGAAGACTGCGGTTCAATCTTGGCAGCAAACCTTACCAGCGGAGTTTCCACGCAATTCGCTGAAGTTGGCATCAGAAATGTTGTGATACTATTTTTAGTTTCAAAGGATGATAATCGTTCTCCTAATTTGAATGTAACGGGTCCAGGATGGAAGGTGCAGCGACCGCAATATCTTGTTCGATCATCACCAGTATGTTTCATCTTATCCATGATTCACCCTTGCAAGGCAAGGTGATAATTTTCTCTAAATTTGCGGTGTTTAGAGCTTAAAGTTCGCTGCATTTTTGTTTGTTGAGTAAATTGGTTGCGTTTGTCACATGACTCAGACGTAAGCTTGATGTACTAATTTGCAGTTTTCAACTATTCAAAATAGAAAATTGTAACAAACGTACTATCGTGATACTTAATTGTTGTCGCGTAAAGCGCGTGTTTTGAATTTCAAGTTTTACTTTCTGGCAAAACTCATTTAGTTTTGATGTTGGTTTCCTCAAGCAATGTCTCTAAATGGAAAAGGTCGATGCTTAAAAGTGAACAGCCAGGCCAGGTTTTAGGTACAGAAATACGAATAAAATCTGCGATAAACAACTCCATCAAATTTGGATTCATGCATATGCTATAAACCCTAAGGTTCAAGGAATCCTTCCCAACACAGCATTAACGAGCAGGTAATGAACCATAGCAAATTCCCAACCTAATGTGCGTTTATTGCTCGAAGATTAAAGTGATTTTACGTGGTTGAGAATTTCGCATCAACCACAAACGTTTTTTCCGCTTTTCCGTAAACCGGTTGGGGGAAGAAATAAACGCTGATCACATTTTGTATTCTCTTGTTGTTGTCTTGTTTGCTTAACAATTATCGATATACGATTGCAAACAATTGCTGCAATTTCACGCCTGTTATCATTTTTCAAATATTGCCCAATATGCGTTGGTTCGTTACACGGGTCAAAGAATTCACTGATGTTTCCCGACCGACAATTTCACTGAAACCAAAATCACACGGAGTAAATTCTCGATGTGCTCGGGATCATTTGCTAGGCAACGCCATTGCTTTTATACCCCAGTCAGTTTAAACATTCTTAAATTCACCTACACCCAAGTTATTTTGGAAGCAGGCAGGTTTAACAAAACTACTCAGTCAAAAATCCTTTCGAAGATCCAGATTTTGAGGCATTGTAACGTTGAGAAGTGGAAATGTGGGAAGCAAACATTATCACAGTTCCTTCCAGACAATCTTCGGTTGTTGTAAACAAAAACAAACAAGTGGTTCACGTGATTCAAGCGACCAGAGAACGTGAAATCAACATGCGGATCTTGCCAACATGAAGCGACAAAACTTGCTGATGACGAAGAAGATCGTTCCAATGCGGCGCTGACTCCTCGAAACTACAACGTAGCAACAAACATCGTGCCCACATATAGTCGTATCGCATGACACCAAAGTCAAGCTGGAGACGGTAAGACCGCATTTCGTGGAAATCTGCAACGTCTAGTGTGTTTTGGGTGAAGACAAGAGGTCACACTACATCGCCACTAATATCACGTTGCACCTGTTTATCCGATATTTCGAATAAACACAATTTTCGTCGAAGTGAAATGGGGGCCACGCACCTTTCCATTGGATAAAATCTTTGAAAGCAAATAACGGAAATTGCAACCACCTCACAAGATAACCGTACTTAAAAGCAAATGTTTTCGACAACCAGGCTAATGGTTCAGCCCCACTGTAAATGATTTATTTCCAAGGGGTAAAAAAATAATTGTTATTTAAATGATAGTGAAAACAGTCAGAATAGCATAGATAAGAGTGCGTATGGTCACCAGTCGTAGCTTTCCTACAGTATACTATACTTAAACAGTTTTGAAGATTTGTTTACATTGTAGTATCAGCTGATGTATAGGTCACAAATGGCCACAAATACTAACCTGAGTTAATCTGTAAGCCAGGGAGGAAATATTTCGTGTATTTAGCGCTGTATCTTCTCCAGCACAACTCCCTGGTTCATAAACATTCATTGCCAGAAAGAAACAAAATTATCCAGCTAAAACCACGCCCCCTTTAAATGCCATTGCAGACAATACGGCCAATAATTGGCACTTTCGTTAAGGGTCACAAGCACGCGAAAACACTCGAACTTGCGACTCGAGGGACAACCCTAGACCACAGTGGCAGCCATCGACATCAATTGACTCCACTCTGTAGGGTTTCCGACGAAAATAGATCAACCCCTGACACTGTACACACGACTGGAGTGGGAATTATCATCAATTTTGGCGAATTTGCGGTTAGCTACCAAGCGACCGGAACAGGTGTATGGGTACTTTTTATACAGGGTGTTTCTCCGCATGTTAACAGCTTCAATAGCGAACAACAACAGGTAGTTGATGTTCAAAAGGAGAGTTTAAATGCACAATAATTCGCTAAAGAGCTCAACCTCACTACGAGCAGCAAAATCGTGAACTTACGCGTGTCCTTGCAAAGCCAGACTGGACATTTCTGCAAATTTCACAAAGCTGTAAACCGAGCGGTGATTTGCCTGTGAAGCCATATTTCTTAAACTAGATAGTGCTGAGGATGGATAGTATTTTGGGGGCGCATTTTAGCCATCTCATAATTTTCTGCGATTGCACTTCAACGTGAAACGTGAGTATGAGAGCAAAGGTCACCTAATGGCTTCCCCTACTAATAGTAAAATTGTTGAAAATCTTGTAGATTCGTTATGACGGCTGTTTTTTATCACGTGATAATGGCTGGTTTATGCCGCTACAGTGGGTTTATTGCATGAATGGGGCATCCCCTTGTATGATCTGACAGTTGGTCGTGTGAGTTGGGTATGTGTCATGGTCAGTGTTGTTTTGGTTAATAACTGGATCATTTTGTAGGGACAGCTAGTTAGTTTCCGTGTACATTAACACATGCGACATCGGGTCAGATGTAGCTTCACGTGCCGGCAATTTAGATTGAGCAAAATAACGAAACCACGTGACTTGTGGCGTGAATGAGGTGAGATATTATACCCGGTGTCTCGCAAGTGGCAGAATTTGTTCTGCTTTAGCGACCAGATATCTTTCATAGTGAATCTTTACCACATGTGTTGATAAGTTTGCTTCCAACCGCTAAAAATGTCTGGCGCCAAAAATTTTAAGACATTTTTGCGCTCTCAAGTTTGGCGGCGTATTTTCTTATGTCAGACCTCCAGTTGTGGGTGATGAGTTATCACCTCAGATGCATTATGACAACCACCAGCTGTGCGTGCGCCACCAACACTTCGGTAATCTACCGCTAATCACCGCCCCAGGAAACGTTCCTTATCACCGCAGAGCCAATTAGATTAATCCGAAGTGTGGTTTTAAAACCGGTCTTAGGCATGAGGTGATGATGTTCAGTTTCCGTTACGTTACGCGACAGGAATAACCATTTGCCACATGTGGATTTGCTTTTGAAGTGTGAAGATTAAGAATGACATTCTGCCAATCAGCAGCTACTTATCTAAACACGATTTCATTGACTCAGCAGGCCAAACAATTTATTCGGGTCCCAAATCTTTTTAGTGCAAGTGAGCAAAAATCGTCGGCTAATAAATCATATCGCGCAACAACAAACAACGAATCGCGATTAACTGCATAATATTTTGAAGTACTTTAGACCAAAAATTGTACATTCAAAAAATAAAAACTTGCGAAATGGTAAGTCACGGACCATGGCCCCCTTTCACCCCTTGCGTCAACGTAGAGTTAAACCCTACTTTCTTGTTTCAAACGGCCAAGTTAGGTTTCCGTTAGAATGTTTGCGTGCGATTGATTCCAGTACCACAGGCCATGTTTTCCGGTACAGTTTAAAACGTGACAAATGAAACTTTAAGTTTAACACGATACTGTGATCGAGTGACATAACTGTTGTGGGTTCGTTAACCCAGTTGTTTAACAATGCCCAGAAATACGAAGCTATTTTAGTGCTGACATTGCATTTTCTTTTGTTTGGCTTTAAAGTCAAAGCCCAATCGCTACGTTAATTATTGAGTCATTTCTGCGTTGATTAAAACCCCGTATTTGTTATGTTATGTCCGAAAGAGTGGACGTCAAAGCCGAGTTTCCAAGAACTTTTCGATGGGTTTGGGAAACGGAAATGTAGCGAGGAAGCATTTGACAACTTTCCAACTAGCCTTGCGCCAGAATCGCGTTTCTGCTGTGCACGATATTTTGCTTGGGTAAAGTTTGCATACAAATACAAATACGGAAACGCTAAACACGATGAAAAACTCTGCTTAAAAACTTACACGACATCAAATGTTGACGAAAAGTTTTCGCTATATTTGCATTCGGTCATTATTCTAACGATATCCGGATCCGGTTAAAAGTTTCGCGACAGATTCGAGTATTATTCTAACAATATCCGGATACGTCTGGAATGAAGCACGATATTTACATTCGGTCTGCATTCCGGAATTATATTCATTATCTACATGCATCAAAGCTTTGTTAGTTTTGGAATTTTTTGTTGGTTTTGTTTTAGGCAAAGAATGCCACCTATTGCACCGCTACGCATCACGTGATTACCCATTGGCAAGTGTGGCTACGGGGTAAGTGTGCTTACTTTTTGCCACAATGCTTTCATATGTATAGCGCACAGTCAAACACAGATCACAAATAGAAGTACATACGTATGGTGCTAAGCGTAAAGATATCCTTGGAATTACGTCACCTTCGATTACTCATAAACTCGCCTCACATTTATGGGAACTAAAAACCTTTTGCGAACATTTGTTTTCGCAGGAAATATTCTGGCAATAGAAATATGCAAAATTTTTAAGGTCGCCTTGTGCTCGCCGGCACCAGGAACCGGGTGGATGGTGACAAATCAAAGGCCATAACTTTCCAACTGGCGGTTGGTACTTACCGAATAGTGGTGAATCACGTGTGTATATTTGTGCGTGTGGCTTTTTGGTTTCGCGTGGAACAAGCGAATCCGATCCGTGTTCAGAATATTTAATCCGAGATTTTTGACAAAATCTTCAACGTATACACGCCTTGGGGCTGACGCGCTTAAACGGTAAATAGACGCAAAATCTTCACCGTCGTCACCGACGAAAACACGCTGTTTTAATTTAGCCTATGTTTGCGGTTGAGCCTCCAGGCTAGATTTGACGTAAGGGCGTATCCGTAAGCGTGTCGGTTGCATGTGCATGCGAAACTGCAGCTAATTTTAACGCGTTGGGACTGAAGGCCCCACACGTTGTACGTCTGTCATACGTAGGAAGTTATTCACAGAGAGCCTGACGTAAACAGGGTTTTTTGGACCCCATCAAAATCCTAGTGGTAACTTTCACCTGTTTAAAATCAAGTGTGTTTTCAATTCATATGGAACGTTGGTTGAATTACTGATGTTTTGATGTAAACTCCCTTTTCCTAAACACAGCGCGTTATACAAAGCATAGCCCATACAGGGAAATCTGAAGACTACAATTACGTAAATAAGCACTAATAACTTACTAAAGAACCACAGCACCAAACCCACTATAACTAACATTTTCTGTTGCCCTCTAGTGGACGTCCCGCATTTAGGAAAATCGTATTGGAATCTTTTCAATCAAGTTTTGTAAGTGTAGCACGGAGCGCAACCTACGTGCATTATGCTGTGCAAACGTATTGAAAGTAATTTCATTGAAAGGGCAGTGGCGTACGAACAACACGAAGTTCGTCAACTAACAAACGCTTCATCACGCGTGAATAATTAGTTCGGCAAATAACCACCACGAAAATTGAATTCTGGCCAAACCGAAACACAGCAAGCATAAAAGATAATTGGGACAAAACAAAGCAACAATTAAGCGCCTTCTCTTTCACAGAGAAGAAATCCTATGAGGACGTTTAAAAAAATTCAGCTTCAAAAATTCAGCATTGTCGTGTATCTTTTTCCTGCGGAGAATTTCGCATTATGTTGTGATGCAGCTAATTTAAATAAACACGCCCAAGACCTATGGCATTTGGAAATTCCATTCATTCCACATACCCTGCAAAACGTGTTGGTTTAATCATACTATCTACCCACGTTCAACCTTAATTAGGGCACCTAACCAATCACGCGCGGTAAGAATTGATGCAAAGAAACACAAAACATTCTCAGAAAAGCGACGGTTCGTTTAAAGGCGGTTTCTAAAATCATGCTCGCTGGTCATGGCGTCGTGGATATTGGGGCTATATCGATGCTTGTCATGCAAAGCCTAAATAATGACGTCATTCAACGGGTGTAAAAACTTTTCATGCACTTTGGGTGTAACAGTTGGTTGTTTGTTTTGTATCAGAAGAAATCCGATAGTCGTGTACTAAGTATATGCGAATAGAAACATGACACAATCGCTAGATTCGACCCAGTTGTTGAAAAACAATTAAAAAGATTTTATGCTCGCTTTAGTTCACCGGGTTTTCAGCCGATTAAAGGAAAAACAATCATGTTTAAATGTGATCGGAGCATGAAACTTCATTTCCCAATTCCAAGTATTATTGGACTTCGTGCTTCAAGTTTTACGTGTCAGGTCAAAGGCCAAGCTCATTTCTGAATCTCAATGTCGGTATTTTGGTTTTTAAGCACGTTTGTCTGTCAGAACAAGCCCACGTGTTCGACACGGTGTTGATAATTTAAGTGCCACCGAATTTTCCAGTGCAATGTTTGATTTTTTCTTTTTCGTCCAGAATTTAAAATCTACAAATAATTTTGACTCTTTTTCCGCCAGACCTAAAAGACGGAGATATTTTCTCAGCTTTATCCGAGAACACAAAAAAACGATAGCGTCAATGTTTCTGTCTTGTCTAAATGGAACCCTTAGCTTTAATACATAAAACCCAAAACGGCCTTAACTTTGCCTGCACCACCACGCAACACCCACTCGAAATAAATACCATCATAAGATAATCGTGGGATGTAGCATGAAGTGAGGAAAGACCTCCCCCTGTCGTCCACCTTCTGTTTGTCTAATCCAATTTCCCACCACTGCGGCAGACGCTGAGGCAGCCGTCCGGGGAAAAAAGGTTTGCAGTGTATAAATATCATCGTTCCGGTGTCAGGGAAGTTAGTAACCGAGGTACGAAGTTATGTACTGGAGAGCAGAGGCTATGGGTTTGCTACGACAACGAAAGCAAAGGGTCAAAGCACGTTAAAAGGTAGTTGTTGATGTGTTAGTTGGGAAATAGTCACGCGAATTTTGTAACAAACGCTACTGAGAGAACTCGGCCTTTTCTAATGTAGTTTTCGCTATAACGCATCAGCACATATATAACGTATGAAGAGTCTTGTGATCATTTTATAAAAAGACTACAAAGTTGTTCTTATAGTGAAAGTTACATCGAAACAAAACGCATTTCTTGTGAAACTCGTGCTCAGAAATTCCAAAATAATCGAATCGAAACCCCTTAGCGATACCTGACAACACTGGTTGCGGCTATCAGCTAAGTTAAGGAGAAACTAGAGTGATTTTTATGTTTATAAACTAGACAACCATGTGTTGATCGAAATGTTTGTCAATCATAACTGGTTGGCTTTATAGAACTGTGGCAGAAAACCGGCTTTATTGATTTTGATCGTGAGCGTCAGTAAAAACTTCCCGTTGATTTCTTGTAGGCACGTCGTGAGATTTCTAGCAATTGGCGACCAGATGCAATCATACTTTATACTTAAACGTTAGCACCAGGTAAAGGGTAATTCCACTGTGATTAGTTTGGGATTTATAGTCCTTAAGAGTTACCCCTAACACTAAACAATCGTGATGAATATAAAACATGAAAGGGCGCTTTGGTTTGTGGAGTGTCTCAACTAAAAGCAACTTTAAAAACTTAACTTTACCGAAAAAATAACCGACAATCCGGTGGCAGTCATTCACCACCCACCAAGATTGAAACTGTAAACCAAACTACTCGGTGAAGTCAGGGCACAGCGCAATCGACCTCCATTTATCAAAATCCGGTCGTGAAACAGTCGCAATATTACAGCAGCGCCAGAATTTACGCTTGCGCTGCCCAAACAACTTGACGGAGAGAAGATTGACGCTCGCAAAGCACCTCAATTGTCTCTTTGAACGCGCGCTGTTCGACTCCCGGCCGACATAAATCCGGGGAAATAAGCCCGGATATTTTCTAAATCCAAGAATCGGTTCCACTGCCCAGAATTCCATGGAGGTCGATGGGGGCTTTTGGGGGTGAGCCGCTGGAAAATGCGGATAAACGGAAATAGGTCAGAGATAACAGAATGCTCGATGCAAATGACAGCGACCACACTGTTTGAGTTGGGAAGTCGTGTTACTCCTATTATAACTCGCGTTTGTGAACAGAGGTTTCAAAATTTTTCAGCACATCTTTGTACCGCTATGCCTTATAATGTTTCGAAAGTGGTTATGAGCCTATATTTCTAGGGTAGGGTTTGATTGTGCGCGGTGAACATTTTTAGACGAATGCTGAACTGGTTTCGAGGTTGTGTCTTGCAATCGCAAACTTCACAGGGCATAAGTTTAGACTATTTCGACAAGCTTAAAGGAGACATTTCCGCAATAAAAACGTGATACAAAAGACAAAAACTAAACAAACCGTACAGCAGCTTTGATCAGGTACGTGCGCCAAACTTCCCATGTCATGTGATTTCGCTTGCGCACACAGAAATAAACCCACTTCCATATCCATAAAGCGGAAACGCGCAAACAATATTTCTCATTAAAGCACGGTTTGTCAGGGCATAAAGCGGGCCATGTAAGGGGTGGTCGCATCGTTGTGAATAATTAATCCTGCAAGTTTGAAACTGTTTTGCTTCTTTACACGCATTTGACGGCAGGTCTTCAAACTAACTCAAAACGACCGGCGAATTTCAAGGGCCCACCTATCTTAAGTCGCAACAGCCAGCTGACTGTGGTTCTATTTGGAGTTTGCCCTGTTTGCTTTGCCAGATAAGGCCGGAAAGTGTGTTTGGCGAACACTCGTTGACCGAAACCGGCTAATTGCGGATTGTTATGTTGTAATTCACGTTACATCTCATGTGGTTTCGTGAGAAATCTATTGTTCGTTTTTCGCTAATAATATTCAATATATGCCTATGTTATAGCCTATGTTAAATATTGCTCAAAATCCAACCCACTGATGTTTCTGCACAGAAAATAAATATAAACTTTTACTACAAAAACTTATTGAGTTAATTTCCTGAAAAGAAGATGTCCGCCATCACTGAACAAGCTCCCACTGTTGACGCAACACCAAAAGCTGACCCAGCAAGTTGCATGCCATGGCCCATCCCACCACCCAACCCAGCATTGGAAATCAAATACACCAAGGTAAGTCAGATATAAATTATTATCTGGTTCAGTCGTAGCAACAAAGATTGGAAAACACTGAATTCCAACGTTATCACAAACGTGGGAATATTTGAGCTCGGAACTTTGCAAAACGATGTTTTAGGACATGTCTATTGTTTGCACGGTATGCATATAGTCCGTGCATAATGTGTCTCTAAACGTTTATTATTTCGACCAAGGTAACCTTTTTCACAATGATTCATTGTTTTTCATCAAAAATATCAATGAAAGCTTACACTAAAAAGCACGGAAATTCACATTGAACCCAAACGCACGAAACGGCAAGGGATGTCCCTGAGAAGTTATTTGAAACCACGTGCATTTACCAACTTTGTAAAGCCAATAGTTCCGGGGTAACATACGGACTGTGGCGGTAAACAGTTCGTGAAAACCTTGCAAGCGAGATATTCCCAACTTAAAAGTGTTTCCATAAGCTCCAGCAATGATTCACTCGTCCCTATAACCGTAAGTACCCTGATTGCCAGTCAACGCAAACAACGCCCACAACCATACAGTGACCACGACCGACAACATTACATTCTTGCTGAGTAATGAATTTGAACAAGCGCGATCGCTGCATCATGGCGATGACGATTTGACACACACCAGACTTGCCCCCAGCCCTTAGCAATTCCACAAGTACCAGATAACAACTTCCAAGGGTGGACGGACGCGTGATGACGTCATTGACTTTGATTCCCGAGGAGAAATATGGGGTTGGTGATATCGTTGATAAAGCTGTCTGGGATAATTTTAACTTTTTACGGTTGTAAGACTTGGGATTTTGAATTCCGATTCGTTTTAAAGGATTCGTCCTATTTCGAATGGGACGGCGAATGTTTAAAATGCCCTTCATCTTGTTGCAGTGCAAACATAGAATTTCTGCAAACGAAATTTCCACAAATGCGGATATTTTCCCCTCTTAGTTTGCGCTAAATCGCTTTGTGTAAATAAGACCCCCTTTGTTCTCGTAAGTAAGTAATCCGTTGGCCCAAGACTGGAAACTTTTCTGTTGAACTTGAAAAGAATATTTGACAATGGCAACGTTCCAAACCGAGACCTATACGTCACAAGAGACGGTCCCATTGTTGAGTCACAATATCGCCCACGCGCCTACTCACATTGTGGAACTTCAACCGTCCAAACTGTCTACATTGACGTGAGCATTCCCGACTAAGACGGCGGGAATGACGTGTGACGTCACTACGATGTGAGTTTAGTGACGTCAAAGCAATCGGGAAAAAGGACGACGCGTCACAATGCAGTTCGTTGGCCCAGGGACAAATATTGCAGCATCGAAATACGGGAGGGGCAGGAAATCAGAGAAAACAGACAAATCAACTTGCCACGCAAAAACATGACTCATGTATGTTTTAAAACGTGTTTCATTCTTTCAAAGCAGCGCATACCCGGCCATGTATTTTGTGTTTAAATTAATGCGTCGCTGGTGGGCTCAAAGAACTGATGAAATAGCACAGAGGAGATTTGCGGTAAATTTCACCACAGATAGATCCAACTGACTTAATGAAGCCTTATAAATTCGCTTTTTTTTCATTTCCACACGGTGTAGAACCATGAGCCTGTCAGCGACCTCTGGTGGGCATAACAAACCTTTGGGGAAATAGTTTTGTTATCGAACACAAACCCTCGCGCAGTTTAAACTATCACGATTCAACCTGTGGGCGAAAAAGAAATTTTCCCAACGCCTGTTGCGCGGCCCGGGGTGTTTGTTACGTCAACAATGAAACGACAGACCGCCGGTATTTGCCACCAGGTGGGGTGCAAACATAGCCTGTTGTGACGTCACCATGTTGGGTTTGTGATTAATGCTTTAGCTGCTTTATTAATGTTTGTGTTGATGATAAGAAGATAACTTAACCCTATAAGACGGTGGCTTTCTAAAACGGGAATTTAAGCAAATGCACCTGGGAAACATGGATTTGCTTCGAACAGTAAACAAACACTTATACCTTAAATGCAGCTGCATACTGCTAATATGCGAGAGCCCTTTTCGTGGGAAAGTTCCTGGTAAACAGGTTGTTCTCATAGCAGCTGTATGTTACCGATAAAAACCATTTAAAACATATTACGTGATTTAGCATTTTTTTAATCAATACTTCCCCGAAAATTGTTTTAGTGTTTCATTACAAATGCGTGCAGTTTGGTTGTTTATCACTAAATTCCTAAACCCACTCCAAAGAGTGAAGGAAACAGTTGTAAACACCAAACAGATAGCGATCGCTCAAACAACACGTTACGTAAGAAGGAAAATTTACCTCCGATATCAGGGTCTAATGGAATTTTGTCCGATGCAGATTACAACTGAAGGTTGGCTGAAATTTCCACGGTCAAATCCGCGTGAAATTGGTTGAAGAACGGGGGCCTGGGTAGATTTAAGATAGAGGAAACGAAATTGAGTCTGGCAGCGGTCAAACGACGCACCGTGTTCTGTGGCAATATTAAGGGTAAATCGGTGGACTGAGCGTAGTTTACGTGACATTTAGCCGCGGATCCAATCCAGATGATCTGGTGCGAGTACAAGCTAACGTGAAGGTCCCTGGTATTATCAGTGAACACTTGAACGCGTGTATGTGAACGATTGCAACACGGTTCAGTGAACGAAATGATTGCTCGATATCAACCGCCAATCAACCGTGTTCGAACGCATTGTGTTCATTGCACTCGTACACACGAAAATGACATGATTGCAAACACTGAGCAAAACTGTAAATATCAATCAGACAGACAGCTCTAAAGATGTTATCAGCAAACTATATTTCGTCTTAAAATGACGTCATCATTTCATGACCCTGTAGTATCGTGAAACCTCTTTGTTTAAAAAAACGTCAATCCACTTTTGGTGGTATGCAGTATACTAACTAGTAGTAAAAAAAGAATTGGACGTCAACCATAACCGCAAAACCACAGGGCGTACAAGACGCTCCCCAGAAAAAACTGCGCCCAAATATACCCTTTAACCCTACGTTGTGTTTGACTTGTCACGGTGCCGCAAAAGTGACCATTTATTACACTTGAACGTCAAGAGAGCGTTTGAAAGACACAGAAACTCACAAACCTGTAGGATGGGGTCGAGCAACTTGGCAATGATGGTAGTTTATTTCATAAGAAACGCTCAATCGTCTGTCGCCTTCACAAATGAAGTGTGTCCACAGTTATCACGCGACCAAATAATGTTTTACAAACGGGTGAACGTAGGTTTTGGTCGATTGTAAACCAATTAGTCCACTTTATATTTAAGATATTTCACATCCAATCTTGCAAAATTCATTTAATAAAGTTATATGATACAAACGAAGTAGGATATACATGAAAACGTATTTGACAACATATGAACACTTACCAAGAACCACCATCTACTACGCAACGGGGAATAACCGAAAATAATATCGTGCGCACAGCATTTCGATTTATCGCGATATTACTTTTCGACTGGGCGATACTATCGCACTCTTAGCTTGGATCAAACGATATTTATCGTCGAGCCATCTTATCGCACCTAGTGATTCGTCCCGTTGCGCGCGAGTCGATATAAAATGTCAAACCTGGCACTTTTGATTTGTGACGCGGCAACAAGAGGAAGCTATACATTTTGTTGCCGACAGAATATTTGTTTCAAGGGCAAGTTTTCATTTGAAGAAACGTTTTTTTTCTTGGATACGCGTATTTCAACGGCGGATATTACTTAGCTCGGCTGTGACATACGAGCTGCGCCAACAACAAAAGCAATAAAATCGCGTCAATATTTCTTTTTTAATCTAGGAAGGGAATAATTCACTGCTGACTTCTCTCGCGTAACATTCCGACGTGGTCAAATTTGTTGTGTTTTTTTCATGCTCTGGCTCTAATCAAGCTTGCGTGCAACCGATGCGTGGTATTGAGCGAAAAGTTATGTAACCCGCGAGTTAGCGGACGTGATGTATCGAAACATGATAACTTTTCTCGCGTGCGAAAAGCTCGAAACCGAGTCAAGGTTTCTCCTCGGCACGAGTAAATATTTAATCTTCATACACGCTGACGATGGAATATTTCGCCCGCCAAAACCTTTGCTAAATAAACAGACGACCTTGGACACCGATAAAGTGGTTTAGGGCGTTTTGTTCTCTTAAAGCACGACGTTGAGACACGCAAACATCGCGACAGTTTTAAGGCCTTTTGTAGCAAAAAAAAATATCAAGTAATTTCGGTGAGGCCACACTCTAGTTCATTTGGCAAAACAACACTGTCAATATTATTTAGGAGCTTAGCAACAAACAAAAAACGGAGACTTCGATAGCAAAACTCAAACCCAAAAAGTTACATAATACCACAAACTACAGTTTCGGCATTCGTTATAAAACGAAACTTTCCAACGAATACAGCTGTCCTATGTAACGAACTGTTTGCTTAATAGTAAAGATGGGAGATCTGTGATTCCGCAATCTGACAATGCTTTGTAATCCGCGAACGTAAAGCACTCGACTACTTCGGTAGTTCCCAGTTCCCCAAACGTTATTATAAACCCACAGTGAAACCGGCCAACCTGACACATTGTCACTCAGTTTCGCATTGTCATTTAGAGAAATGGAAAACGCCTCCTATACATTCTGTGTACACAACATTTCATGTGGCGGTGATTTTTGCAACAAACAATCCCGTTATTGACCAAGACCAAATTGCGTAAGTGACGCCAGACCCCTTTAGCTAAACAGCTTCCAATCTGGTCTTAACGCCTTAAAGGAAGCAGATGTTACACAAAGCAGCGATGGAAACCACGGCAAGAGTGAAAATAAGTCAGGGAAACTACGCAACTTATGGACGGTTTCAGTCACAATCCTGTTAAACCCACCAGCCCTGGAAATTAACGTTCGGTAATCTTAAAGGCAAAACATATTGAATTGCAGATGTTCATCAGCAATGAGTGGCAAGACGCTACAGGAGGTGAGAACTTTGATGACATCAACCCTTCCACCGAAAAAGTAATCGCCCAAGTCGCCGAAAGTACTGAAGTGAGTTGTACTGTAACAAAGCTGTGGCTTCTCGAATCGCTTTATCATCGTTATGACTTGATATTTACAAACAAATGTCGAGAAAACCGATAGCAGAACTGTTGTTTTTGTGGAGGGAAATTAACTTTATCGACACTGGAACGCTGGGTTATCGCAACGCTAAACGCATGGCTTCATTTAGATGAGATTTTAGTTTCAAATAAACGCAAGAGTTTAGCTTTCGGTTTCCCATTGGTTGCACAGTTTGCCGAGCAGCTAAGCATGTGTGCGCCTTATCGCCACCGCCAGGCACATCCTTCACTGTTGGTGTCGTTGCTTGCCACTTACCAATTTCTCAATATTTAACAGTTATATCGGGATTCGTGCCCTGAACACCCTGGGTTCAAATCCGGTGTGGTCAAAAATAAAAAAACAGTTCTACCAATTTTCCAATATAAGTTATGACTACAAACTTCATCATATAATCTTGTTGTTTCAGACTGATGTTGACAGAGCAGTAAATGCAGCTACAGCGGCTTTCCAACGAGGTTCTGCCTGGCGTAAAATGGACGCATCTGATCGTGGAGTCATGATCAACAAACTTGCCGACTTGATCGACGAAAACAAGCACTACCTTGCTGTAAGCACCAACAGTTACATCCAAACCCTGATAAACCGCATGTTTGGTGATAAAACCCGACTGGCTTTACTATGTTTACCATATCTCAAAATAAGACCTAATTTACATACAGAATAAAATATACAAATGCCACAAACTTTCAGCTTGAAAAATGTTCACAATCATTCTGCATTAACAATTACCATTGTTTTGTCACACAGTGCTTGGAAACTCTGGACAGCGGCAAACCGTACACTCACGCATTTTTTATGGACACAACCGGTATTTCCAAACTATTGCGTTACTATGCTGGTTGGACGGACAAAATGCACGGCAAAACAGTACCAGTCGATGGGGATTATTTGAGCTACACTATGGTACAGCCCATGGGAGTCTGCGGGTTGATTTTGCCGGTAAGTTTTGATTAGGACTAAAGAGGTTTTTTAGTTGACAGTTTATTGCAGCATGGGCCCTGATAAGTACTACAATTTGAACGTTGGTGGCTGCTTAAAGTTTTATAAGTATGATGGTTAGTGTGGAAACAGAGTGTAAACTTGAAATCACACTTTGCTGCACTTAACTTGTCATTTACAGTAACATAAAACATTTTTGGTTTGAAAGGACTTATTAGTACAGACAATCTTTTGACAAAACGGTTCCCAGCAGCAAAATGAAATTTGTTTGACTAAAAACAGTCGGTTCCACGGCCATTGTAAACTCGTTACCACCAGTTATCCTGATAAACAACACTTACCCATTTGTGTGCAGTGGAACATGCCTCTCATCACTATGGGAATGAAAATGGGACCTGCGCTGGCTTGCGGCAACACAGTCATAGTGAAACCAGATGAAAACACCCCGCTGACCGCTCTGTTCATCGCCTCGCTTACCAAAGAAGCTGGTTTTCCCGCCGGTGTCTTTAACGTATTACCTGGAGGTCCAAAGGTTGGGGCTGCTTTGGTGAACCACCATGGCGTGCAAAAAATATCTTTCACCGGTTCTATCGAGGTAAGTTTTACAATATATATTACCACCATATTGTGTACACTTTTTGAAGGATGATACAAAGTGTATTGAACAAAATTAGTTACAGTTAACTTCTGTGTAGTCTCACTTTGAAGCATGGTCACTGATGATAAAAAAAGTATATAAAACAAACAGTAGAGTCAGTGGTTTTGCACCCTCTGTTACCTTTGGGTTGGTCTCATTCTAACCTAGTACGTATTTTAGATTGGACGAAAAATTGAGGAAGCTTCCTCTAAAACAAATATGAAGAGATTGACCCTGGAGCTTTCTGGAAACTGCCCGAATATCATCTTTGCTGATGCCGATAGTACGTTTAAACTTGTAACACTAATACAAACCCGACATATGTAACTTGAAATATAAAACCAAAAACACACATTATTCACTTCGTGATTTTCCCAGAGTAAAAATACAAAGCAAACAACAACTTTTTATTCCTCAAATAGCGCTAAATTTCACTACTATACTCAATACGAACAGTGTACAATATTTGGTTCAACTTTTTTAGTCGACTACGCCGTGGAGCAAGCTCACCAGGCCGTGTTCATGAACCAAGGTCAAATGTGTACTGCCGGTGCAAGGACGTTTGTCCACGAGGACATTTACGACGAGTTTGTGAAAAAGAGCGTTGCTCGGGCTTCGAGAAAGATGGTAGCTGATCCATTCCAGCTGTTTTCGGAGCAGGGACCACAGGTAGGTTTGTAGTTGTAGCGTAAATGTGAGGAAAATGTGCGTTGGGCAGATATGCCTAAAGTTCAGTGACCTCAATCTCCAATTGAAGGACAATATTTAAACAAAAAGGCCGGAGTGTCTAGTCGCAAATTTCCTATTCACAAAGTTTCGCACAAGGACAAGAACATAGATAATTTCCACCAGTAAACAATTCGCACGTGAATGTAACATATATTCGTATCAGTATGCAATGTAAAATACAGGTTACAATTCTCTATGAGTCGACTTATGTTGTTGAATTGCTTGCATGATATCTTCTCTTATACTTTTTGGCGTTACTTTTGGTCCCCAAGCTTCTAAAACCTTTCCCTCACCATTCAACAAATATTTCCAAAAATTCCACTTCGGTTCCCGTCCGGAGTTCTCTGAAAATGTTAAAAAATCACCTTTTTGTAAATTACTTTTTTTTAAGTTCAGAAAAATTAAAAAGTTATTGTACCAGAAATTGACAATGAAAATATTTTAACATAATGAAATCCAATCATTTGAACAACATTTAAACAATTAAAAAAAAAACAATGTTGGGGTTTAATGAGTAACCAATTCCCTCTGACCAGGTCATTACAAAGTAAACAACACTTACTTGCTAAAAACTGGTAAGCGGGATGAGCAGTATGACCGTTGACATCTATTTTGGCAAATAGCGGGAAACTGGCCTTGTAAGTTTGCCTCGCGAACGTTTCAATCTCCGCATTACTGTGAGGTTCTTGTTCGCCAAACTGGTTGCACGGAAAACCGAGTATAGTAAACGGCTCGTCGTTTTTATCCACTAGGTCGCGCTGCAGTTCGGCCAGGTCCCTGTAGTGTTCGTCCGTGTAACCGCATTCGCTCGCCAAGTTCACAACCAACGAAATCTGGTCAAAATAAATCAGTTTTTAAATGTTATCAAATTAAAGCACAAGGATATATTGGGTTCTTCTTTTCAAGTATTTCGGTATGTGCAGGAATTGTTGATAAGAAATCTGTATCAAGTTATGTTGCAGGCCCATTACATTGGGTTGCAAAACTTGATCACGTTTTACATTTTATGTAAACATCATTTATATAACTGAGCGTTAAGTCGTAAAGTAGAACTCTAAAGTATTTGCGTGGAACTTCCATGACGCCATAGCAATCTTTTCAAGGAACCTGGAAACGCTTCTATTTGATTATCGGCAAGCATGCCCAGGGGATTTCAAGCAGTTCTTTATCGCCAAGCAAGTATCGCAAGCTAATTCTCGCCACCTGTTAGGACAGGAGGACCTTGTCACAAAGCAAACTAATGTCGTTAAATTCCCGCTACTTTGTGAGTGGGTAGCAGTTACCGCAAACCTAGGACGCGACGAGACGCAACTATTCCAATTCACAGCAGCCGGCGTGCAAATACAGCCACAGGCCTGTAAGCATCATTCTCCATACTTCCAAGTACGCAAGGGCGGCCGGCTTTCCAGACGTCGCTCTGGGTTTCCGTTCATAGCAAAGGAACGACAACCTACGCACTTTTACAGCAGTTTCATGCGACTATTAAACAAGCAGTTACATATTAACCAAACTGCACTCAAATGTTGCAAAAGTCAAAGTAAAGATGATTCACCTTTCCTCGATATTTCTCCAGAGAAACTTGCTTTCCTCGGATATTCTCTACCCTGTAACTATAGAAACCGCCTTTTCCGCCCAATCCATAGCTGACTAGCAGCAAATTCACTAACAGAAGTTGCAAAATACTTGTTAAGAAATCCATTTCCTTGTCCACGCGATTCTGCTGCAAGATACCTCGAAATGACGCTTGAGTGATTTTCGTCTGACGCATTCCTTTTTTCTCTTAAACGCCCTTTTCTCTTTTTTCTCACATACCTGCAAAATACATCCAGAAACTACACCTTGACGCGACATGTAACACTTACATTTTCATTTAAAAATTGCTATTATTTGCATTAAGAGTTACTTGTTTTAAAATTGCCAAACTTAAACATTCAAACCCAATGAAATAAAGACTGACTGAGACAGTCGCAAACTATTAAACATGCCGGATCAGTCTTTGCGATGATAAAAATTAGGCACTCTTTTGTGTAAGACTGACTTTTGTATCACAAAAAGTACACTAGCGCTGTGGATGTGGATTTTTTAAAACAAACATCTTCCCTTATTGCAGATAAGCCGCAAACATTTCGACAGCATTATGGGTTACATTAAGTCTGGAAAGGAAGAAGGTGCTCAACTTGAGTGTGGAGGTTCGCAACACGGTTCAACAGGTCTTTACATTCAACCAACCGTCTTCTCCAACGTCACAGATGACATGAAAATCGCCAAAGAGGAGGTTGGTGTTCAGTTGTACTTTGTTTATTTCAGGGATCGCCAACCTTTACCTAGCCGAGGGTTAAAGTCAAACTCTGCAAGGTTTCAAAGGCCGTTTTATTTTCCACTAATAGTTACGTTCCCATCAGTGTTTATGATGATGTGATTTGGGGGAATTTTTGATTTCCTTCCATAACGTAACAGCACCTGTCGGTCCATATAGTTGCCACAATTAGGCTGCGAGCCGGGCACCACAGACCAAGCTGTTTGGTAATATTTCTATGTTGGGTGTCAATTGTTTTTTCCGTTATAACAAAATGCGCATGTTTTTTGCCGGGACAACACGATATTGGACACAAATAATCACAAACACAATTTTCTCAGATATTTGGCCCAGTCCAGTGCATCTTCAAGTTTTCAACCATCGAAGAAGTGGTCAAACGGGCTAACAATACGCAGTATGGACTGGCAGCAGGCATATTCACTAAGGACGTCAGTGTCGCCCTTGAGATTTCCAAAGCCCTGGAATCCGGCACTATCTGGTAAGCGAAAAATATATTTCACAGTATTTAGTTTAAGGACGTAGTGATTGAGAAAAGTATAAATGATTTAATGTAATTGAATTGGTGCAACTTGGAATGTAACTTGGTTTGTAAACCAGTTTATTTCTACCATGCAGGGTGAACTGTTACAATGCATTCGCAGTCCAAAGTCCATTCGGTGGTCTCAAAATGTCCGGAAAGGGAAAAGAAATGTAAGGTTTATAAGTTGTTCAACCAGAGACTGCTGGTTAATTTCAATATTCTTGCAAACAATTGAAAATAAAAGTAAATAATATTGCAGATAGGTTAGGGCTAATCCTTTAATCTGATGGATCGATCATCAACACTATTATGTTGAATCCCGCCGAGTACACTTTGGTTAGTTTTGTGATTGTAACAAACCCATCTCTTCCATAGGGGCGAGGAGAGTCTTCGCGAATTCTCAGAGGTCAAGACAGTGACCTTGAAACTTCCACAAATTCAGAACATCTCCTTCAAATCGAACGCCACCAAGCAGTACAGCATGACCACGTGATCTGCTTGCGACGTCATCACGTACAAACATACGAAGTATTTGTTTCCCCGTGGTCAAATCCGCTTGAGCAATACCGACGGACATTCTATTTATTACTGTTATTCATATTTTTCATTTACTTTCTGTAATTCTGGAACCCTCTGATTGGTATTTCATGTATTTTTTTATGCCCGCGTTTTCTTTGCTAAGGTTTGTGTTGCCGAAAACACGCAAATGTAAATATTCGAACTATACAGTGAATTTACAAATGAAAGACATCCATGTATGCAGATGCTGTCGCTTTGGAACTTATAACAAATGGTTTGTGACAGTGAAAATGTGTTTGTTACTTTGTATTGCCCTCAAATAAGTTGCTTTGTGAAAGCTTTGTTGTAACTCCAATCTATTGACAAGAATCAATCCTTTCTGCTGTAAAGCTTAATCTTCCGCTGATCCAAGTTGCCTTCTGAACCTTCCACCTTCGCGTCTTGTATTTTTCTGCATTGTACTTTTGTACGCTTACTGCGCCCATCGTAAGCTAACAAAATAACCTTCAAAAATGCTACGATCTGTTTACAACAAATCGTGTTCGGTTTAGCAAGTTAGTCGTAGAAGTGAGTAAGGCTGCGAGCAGCGACGAACAGTCAGCCCGAATTTATGGAGGCCAAATATTGGATGGATTCAAAGAAGTATAAGTTTTAGATTTCAAACCTCACGTCAAGAAAACAAAAAACTAGACTTTTTGGGGATGTAAGCCTTTTTGCTCGGTTTCAATGCAAATAATTATATTTTCTTTCCCCTTTGATCTTAACCGGACGACTAAACTGCGAAGGGCTTCTTGTAAGGCAAATTGGCTGGATGACCTTCTCGAGGGGCCAGATTGAAATCAAAATCTACAAGCTTACATATAAGGAAGGGCTGTACCTAAACTCGTTTCAAGAGGGATTTTGTGCTGTATTTTTTCAAGCTTACGGCGTTTTATAAACCCTTTGGTTTGTCGTGTATACTGAATACAAATAATGGGTTTATTTTCACAACAATACATGCAAAACGACACGAACACGTGTGGGGAACTCTCGACCACATTTCGGATGGTAACCGGCATTTTTGCAGCAACAGATAACCTGTATGAAGGATACGAAATGAATAAAAACGCAATAGAAGACTGCACAAAACACCAATGTTTGCCACCTACGTTATTCGTCTTTTATTCTCCGCCAGTGGGCGCCGCTGCTCCGGTACCTTCTTTTCCTTCAGCTTTCTTGCTTCCAGAAACTATGTCGTCTATACGAAGCAGAAGCATCGCCGTCTGTTGAACAGGCAACGTTACAGATGTACTCAACAAAATTGATGCAATAAAATTGAACAAGGTTTTATCTATTTTGTCAAGATCTTGAGAAACCAAACCCATTCAAGGGTTATATTATAATTTCCTTTCTGCTTGTTGTTACGAACACTTGGCTATGGTGTTCTTTCATGTGTAACAGAAAATCAACCACATTTTCACGCCGCTCACAAAAATGTGCGAAATAGTTGACACCTAAATCCCTCCCATATCCACCAACAACACTCATTAAACAGGGCAACCAGTATAGGAACACTGCTTCACTGGTGTGCATCATCCAAGGAATAGCAAATTAACCTCAATGTTCAACAAACCAATACTAGCAGGGGATGATATTGTTTACCTCCATAGCAGTCTTGTAAGTTTGTTGTTTAACTGATAACGGTTCCCAAATATCGAGTGCTTTCATATCAACAATTTCTCCTGCTTCACCATTAACTCCCCAAGTCGTGTTGCCCTCAGTTGCATGCTTGGCCTGAAAAGATATTTGCAATATTTATGACTGCAAAAAGCTTGGGCTTATGTAAAAGTAATGCATGGGTTATGTCTTTGGTGCAAACAAATCTCTCCTAATAGAGATCCCTTGCATCAATCAGTGCAACAAATTTTGAAATATACGTAAGTGTGGGTAAAAAAATATGATTATTGTCATAGCCACACCACTAGCATACTAATTATTCCAAAAAAAGGATTTCTCAAAATAAAGTGCACTTGTACCACCTTACCCTCAGTGCAGTTAATGTGCGAATGGTGCTGGCTCCACAGTTTTGAATAAGTGTCCTTGGAATGACCTCCAATGCTTCAGCTACAGCGCGATAAGGCCACTGTTCCACTCCAGTCATTGACTTTGATTTTTCCTTCATTTTCTGATGAAACATAAACAAATGATTCACAATCTGTTGCATGTCACAAAAAAACAATTAGCAGACGCTTTTATATGCTGGCAATAATTGGTCAAATAAAAATTAAGGTCTTATTTATTGCAACGGGGTGTTTTTAAGTTTACCTGTGCCACAGCCATCTCCACAGCGCCACCACCTGGAACCAGTCTTGGATTGATCATGACATTACGAGCAACCTGCATCGCATCTTGTAGGTTTCTCTCGACTTCCATGAGAATATCCTTGCTTGCTCCCCTCAGCAGAATAGTGCAAGCCTGTATTAATAACACAGGTCTTATTAGCAGACATTACAAACCAGATGTAATAAACAGGTAGTTGCAGTAATTGCATTCTGCATGTTGAACAATATATCACATATTGCTGTCTTAACTACAACAATACTTTAGTCTCTGCAAATGACAATTTGAAAAAAAATGTGTTATTCTGAAAATGTTGTGATTAAAAAAATCAGGGTTCACTTTTAAATTTTTTAAGACAGAAATATTGATTTCACCAAGCGATGGTAATTATCAGTTTCAGCCTTATTAAATAGAATCTACAGTAGTGTGCAAATTTAGCTTGTCACTTATTTCAAGTTCATCCAAATACGGAAACAAACAAACCTTGGGGTCTTGACATTTGGTGATAAATGTGAAATACTCATCACCGAATTTCTTAATTTCAAAAAGCCCCGCTCCAGTACCGATATCTTCCGTTCTAATCTCATCTGTTCTTGAACATACAGTTCCTCCGCAAGCACGAGCGATTCTATTATTATCAGACTTGCGCACTCTTCTGATAGCTGTGATGTTGGCTTTCGAGAGAAAATACTGGGCAAGGTCTGGAAACAGAAAGAAAACAAAAATTAGGAATAATGTGAGGAAATAATACTAAAGGTTGTGTCTTGTAACAGTCAATACACAATGTTAATCAATCTTTCAACTGAAGACCAACTAACAAAACTCAAAATTGTAAGAAACAAAAGTGTAGCTAAAGCAATGCAGACCTGAAATTCCCTTTTCAGTGAAAACAAGATCTGGTTTGAAACTTATTATCTCAGATGTAATCCTGCGGACATAGTCTTCTTCCATTTGGAGCACTTTCTCAAAATCAATATCTTTGCTCAATTCCATATCAGTCTAAAATTCAAATAATTATATTCATCATGCGGAACGTCATTGTGTTTTTTTTCCGAAAACTTTCACTTAATTATTTTTTTACCTGACTTTCTCCCTTCTGATATTCCAGGGAGCAATCCAGGAGCAAGATCCGAGGATTCTCGATCCTCCTCCGCATGCCAGGATGAGTGACATCCTTGTTCAACATTACTCCATTCAAAACTTCAGAGTCTTCCAGTGTACCACCAGGTACCTGATAAGAAATGAGTGTAAAATATTCAGGAAATACATGAAGATCAGCAGATGACTAGCATCAGCTTAAACATCATACTGTAAGTCAACACTAAGCAGCACATGCTGATTCTTGCAGTCTTTTATGACCGTCTCAATTATGTACAAAATGATATATATTTATCTTATTTGATCAGTCAAAACCATTGTCACAATTGATGGGTTAATGTGAGGCAATGCATACACAAGATTTTTTCACAGTAATAGGTTAAGTAAACATGTCCATTATAACTTTAGCAATTAAACTGAAAAACATACTTTTTCCACTTTGGCATATCGCTTGATGTCAATTTCTCTGCGTCCCGTACTCGTATTTTCCACTGAAACAGTGCTTACAGATTTGATTGCCATATCGCATGCCAGTTCTGCCCACTTGTTAATAAACTTAGTCCCAATTGCGCTCTTTACAATTTTCCTCATTTCTTCAGCTTGTTTCACATCAATTTCAACACTACAAGCAAAAGAAATACAACTCAAGTATTGGTTACGACCAGGCAAACATTACTGGTACCTCAGCTCAGTGAGGAAACTTTGCATATCATCGAGTGCTTTTCGGTACGCAGCGATTATCACAGTTGGATGCATTTTCTGTTGAAGGAATTGCTCTGCAGCAGACATCATCTCACCAGCTAAAATTAATTCACACTCATTAATAACAACGAAATTACGAAACAAATGACAAAAAAAATTTTCACAAAAAAAAAATTGATATAACTTCAATTCACAGGCTATCAGAAAAGGTATTCCGCAAAGAAAACATTTGCTTGAAGCAACTAACTTACCATCAAAACATAAAAGCTTCACAGAACAGTATTGTGAACCCATAATAACCTAGGGGTAAATTTTGTCTTTACAACTGCCAGAGGGTAAATTGAGGACAAACAGTTAGGAATCTCACATTCTCTAGACCAGTGCTTCCCAACCAGTGGGTTGCAAAGTTACTTCAGGTGGGTAGCGAAGCATTTCTAAATGTTCGCATTAATAGTAAATTGCATGTGTATACATTGTTTCTTTTCTCATTAAATTGTTTTTCATTCGTTTGGTCATATCTCATTGTGGGTCGCACAATAAAACTTGCATTAAAAGTGGGTCGCGAACTAAAAAAGGTTGGGAAGCACTGCTCTGGACAATCAAGCACAATCATTTTTACCAAGAATGATAACAGACGTTGTTCCATCACCAACTTCTTCATCCTGTGTTCTGCTGATTTCAATCATAGTCTTAGCAGCTGGATGTTGCACTGTGATTTCTCTGAGGATCGCGTTTCCATCGTTTGTCATCACAATTCCACCCATCGGGTCCATCAACATCTTTTACAAACAAAAAATTTCTATGATGAAGGAAATAGTAGAAAGTTCCTTTCATATTTTTCATATCCAATTAAATTCAGAGTATGTTAAAGTGGGACACAGTGCAACTTCAAGAGAGTTTGTCACTTACCTTAAGCATTGAACGTGGTCCAAGACATGTCCGAATGACATCAGCAATAGTCTATAAAAAACAAGGTTATGTTAAATCCCCATTTTTACAAAGCAGAAGGAAAAAATGCAGTAAAATCCAGAATGCTATATTTGTGAAAAATACCTTCGCAGCGTTAACATTTCCGATTTGAACTTTTCTTCCAGTTTCACGCTTGGAATTTTGATCTAAACGTAAAACACTGTTAGTCACATAAACCACGATATATATACATATGGACATCAAGACAATGAAACTTACTCAAAACTAAGATTGGTGCCGACATTTTCCTGATACTGGTTTGCTGTTAGACTGAGTTGCTGTTTCTTTTGCGATTTGCTGCTAGGCACCCACAGATCCTTCTAGATTTTTACAAACCCACGTTGAATTTCGGAGCCGCCAAACCACGTGACAAACCGTCAACGATTTGTTCCGAACTTTCCCGAGTGGTAAACAACCACAACACTGGTTCATGAAAATGAAAAGAATATCTTGATCATAATGAGGAAGTACGTTATAGCCGAAATAATGTTTATTTATCAATTTAAATAGTTTATTACAAAAATAAAAAGTGTGACTACGGACGCTAAGAAAAAAAACTTATTAATACTTGGCTTTTTTCAGGTTCACTTCTGTTAAACATATTTAAACACGTACAAAGAAATTAAACCTATTAATATTAACTCAACTAAACAAACTTTCAATCTTCTCAAATTTATATTTGCTACGTTATGATGTCGTAAAATTTTCTCATTTTGATTCTGAATTTCCCAAGGCGGGTGAATATAACTTTTCGCGGTAAAGGTAAATTCCCAAATAGGAATAAATTTTCGTTTGTATTTTTCAAAGTTTTCTTTAGCGATTCAAGTAATAAAAATCCAGCATGTCGTCGGAAGTCAATCAAACGATATGCGAATTAAATGGAGAGTTAGTAAGTGAGCATTCCTTTCAAGGAGATATCTTGCTGGATGGACAGGTCCGATTTTGCATATTACCTGATGTCCATTTAAAATATACACATTTGTTAGCACTGACAATAATCATGTCGCTTAATGAACAGGTTTCATCATTTCCCGAAGTCCGCGTGACTTCTGAAAGCTTGAGAAGGTCTGCAGTGACTTGTGAAAGTGCACAGTCAGCATTTTTGGAACATGACGAAACATTTTGGCAGAGACTTCAATCAGCATGGTTTATTGACTTGTGCAGTAACTTTCAAATTAGATTTTGTTACAATAAATCAATTGTTTGTATAACTTTTTCCTGATCAGAACCTTCTCATGAAAATGATTGCTATCCATGCAAGCTATTAAATGTTTTGTTTTAACATTTTCCATATGTTTTATGACTGTCAATCATTTATTTACAGGTTTGGCCATGGTTTAATTGGAGCCTTGAATGAAATATGCAGTGATGAAAGAAATGAAAATGGTGACCAACAAACTTTAATCAAAAACAATTGTTATTAAAAATTCAATTTAGTTCCAGGTCTTCTAAAATCATCTTGCCAATACTTGTTGATGTCCCTTCGATGGTTTGGAGGAATGCAGTTAACTTTCTTTCCTCACCTGAAGGTAAACAAAAAATGCAGCTATTTTGTCTTTGGTAACTAACAGATGTCAGTAAAGTTTAATCTTCTCTTTTGTAGCTTTCCAATGATGAAATTCTCCAGTCTTTTTCTCAGAACAGTAACTGGTAATTGTGTAACCAAAGTTAAAACCAAGTTAGGATTCTAACTAGGTATTGTATCCAGGTTGGAGAGTCCCATACGATATTTAGAATGGCATTCCAAAGCAAACAAGTTTGCAGTGGCTCTTAAGGATGACACAATCAGAGTGTACTACTGTGACAGGTCCCTATGTTATGATGCATTTCTCACTAATTATGAAGGGATTTATAAAATATTAATTAGTCTTTAACTGTATATAAACTAACTATTAAATCAATAACACAGTAAAGAATGAAAACAAGTTAAAACAAGACTTTATTTTTAATGTACTTTTGTGTGACATTTATTTCACTGCAATCGGAATGCTGCAATCTTATTGCATTGCCGTTTATATGTGGCTAAATCCTGTATATATTTCAAACAGTGAAACAGTCCCTATGCTGAAACACAAGCTGCAGCGTAACATCACCGAACTGAAATGGAAACCATTGTGTGCTTCCATTCTTGCGGTCGGAACGCAAACTGCTATTCTTATTTGGACAATTGACCCAACTTCCCTGTCAACAAGGCCCTCCACTGGAGCTGTGCAAGTTCTGTCATATGGAGGCCACAGTCCGGTAACATCCTTATCATGGAGTCCACATGGATTTGATTTGTTGTTTGCTTGTTCAGCCCTCAGCACCGCCATTGTGGTAAGCTTTTTTATTAGAATCTCTTTAGCTTGGCATAGGAGAACACTAAAAGGAGATTTCAGGCTGCTAAAACTAAAATTGTGACCACATAATTATATCATACAAAGATCTGCTTTGTTTGTGGTAAGTTTTGTAAATAGAATCTCTTTATTTTTGGGACAGAAGAACACTCAATTTTAGGTTGTTACAGGGAAAATTTTCGCCACAATTTTGTATTGTGCAAAAAACTCATTCCATGTCGGTCAGGTATAATTAATTGTTGGCAAGAAATAAATTATTTCTTTGAAAAAAGGTTTGGAATGTCAGCCACAGGAAGCACCAAGTATTACAACATGTGACAACAAGTGGTGGAGTATCAAGACTTCTCTTTTCACCGGAGGGCAGCAAAGTGCTGGTTGCCACCCCTTCTACATCATTTCGTGTATTTGAAAGTTCCACATGGACAAATGAAAGGTGGTCAAACCTCTCAGCCAGAGTTCAAGTATGTTCAAATTCTGAACAAATAAAATTAAAACTTTCTGCAAACTCGTTGGCAGCCTATTGTGAAGTCCTGTTTTGTTGTTCGTTTTTCTGTAAACAAAAAGAATAACATCATATGATTAAATCATTGCTGTATCGATCATCGTTCAGGCGTCTTCCTGGAATCCCGACGGTTCTGTATTGCTATTCTCCCTTCTGGGAGATCCCCGAGTATATTCACTCACGTTTGGGGATTCCCAGCAGAGTGTTGGACCTGCAGTGGACGGGTCAAAGAACGCTGTTGTGGTGTTGGATTTGACCTCAGACGACGAAGCGGAAAGTGACGTAAAAAGGTTTGAAGAAACTCCATAGTTTTAGGAAGGAGATTGTTTCATGAATAAAATATCGTTTCATAGAAATTACATTCACTCCATGGCGTGGGATGAGACTGGCGAGAGACTAGCGATCATGTTCCACCCCGATGACCCCAGGAGTCACGTGGTCGCTCTGTTTTCTGTGTCGTCACATCCTGTTTTCACGCTCACATTTCGGTGAGTTTTTTTCTGGCCAAGCATATCTTATTGTTTTTTTTGTATGTTTTTCGCTCAAAAGTCGGCATTATTGTCAGTTTTTGAAAAAACGTTGAAGTGTTTGGTGCTATCGCGTGACAAGGCAGAACCGCCCCACTGCGCAGGCCCTTACTTGACGATCATACCTATCGTATCGTGGTCATTGGGGTCATTACAGCCAAGCTGGGTCAGCTAATTTTCGGACCGATCTGAAAAAACAAGCTTCCGGTGAGGTTTGAACTCACGACCCTGGGCTAACCAGCTTAGCTGTTAACCACATGTTCTAAAATTATTCCCCACCCTGGTGGAAACCCACCCTAATATGTTGGTTTTCGTTTCAGGGGAAACATAACAGGAGATGGTGAAGTTTCTCCGACGTTCATCACATTCAAACCTAACTACGACCTGGGAGCTTGTTTGACTGTGGTAAGAATAGCTTAAATCCATACATTTACTTTTGGTAGTTGCAAACAAATAGCAAGCGACATTGATTATGTTGACATAACGACCGAAATTTCAAGACGATAGTTTTAAAAAATATTCCAAAAATTACTTTTAAAGCGGAATAAAAATCGCTTGATAAAAAACACAATTCGTGCAGTGTTAAAGGATAAATACTTTTATTTCTTTGACTGCTGGCTTTAAACAGCCATTTTTCAAATTGATTTAATCTACATGCTGTCTTGTTTAAGTTTAAATATTTTATTTAACATAGTTTTTTTGAAACTTTCTTTAATTCGTGAGACGAATCCTTGACGTAACCACTTGCTTACATCGCACACGTGTTAATTTCTTGTTACGTTGACAGTGTTATTCGGATGGTCGTGTCACCTATGTTCCAATGTACTTCAAGCGTAACGATCGCAAATCGGTAGCCTGGAAACCCGTGATGTCACCACTCGATAAGCTCTCTTTCGCCCACTCGCGGTCGGTACTCAACTCCAGTCAGTCGTTGTGGAGTTCCCCGCATGACGTCAGCAGCGGTATTACGTCATGACAATATTCCCCTTGGGGATGTTCTATTTTGCAATCATTTTCTGATTTTTCCGTTTGTGTTTTCTTTGATGCCACTTCAAACATTTGTAAACCACTACCGTTCCGGCGTAACTTTAATTGAGGCCGTGTATAATTGACTTCTTGCGAAATCCAAATCTTTTCAAATAGCTGCGTTTATCGTAAAAAAGTAAACTACAGTTGTTACGTTGGCGACTGGCTTCTATATTGAACCGAAATGACTCACGACCAGAGACAGTTACTTGTTTGTGCGAACAATTCAAATCTTCCACTAAACCCAGAGAAATTCGACGAAATGTCTTTTTTCCGTTGCGATGTTGCATCACGTGAAAGTATTTTTAATCGTCGCTTGCGCCGGGAATCAGCTGTAGGCGGAATAATTTCAGACATTTGGCATTAATATGACACGACCAAGCCCTTCCCAGCAATGCGTAGTGGTCTGAGTTCGATCTTAATCAGTCGCCGCAGTCCGGATCGTCCACATATCCAGTTCTAGTGTTGGGGCGGTTTAACTCGAGACGAGATTACAAGTGGAGATTTGGTTGGGAAAAATGTTTTACCAGGAAATTGTGCCTTTCCTCTGACATTCCTAAATGCGCTTTGGCATTTTCTGGAGCGCAGACAGAATTTAAAGGTTAATGAGTTTCCAGGCATGAGTCAGCAAATAGTGAAGCAGGGCGATCTTGTTTTTTAAATCAGCGAAAAAGCATTTAATACGTAGTTGTATAAGAAACATATTCTGCAGCAACATATAATTTCGCTTCCATCATAAAATCGCCACAGGCTCAAATTTAACTTGACGCACAACGCGTAATTTAATTCAAATTTAACGGTAAGTCACATCCTTGAGCCACCAGAGTAACACGTATGGAAATATTTCTGAGTGTTTTTGAAAATTTTTATTATCGTCGAATGTCGAGGCAATCGTCATGAAGAAAACCAAATACTTTACCGAGGGATTGCAGGATATATGCGGGAATTCAACCTTCGTTTTACTGAGTTATGAGAAGAACAGACGAAGTTGCACGGGAACAGTATTTGCAGTCAGATTATAAAATACTGTAAGCAGTGTTTGACGTATGTTTTAGTACTGACTCTGATGTGAACTGTCCGCAAAAATATACAGAGTAAATGAAAAAAGCGCATTAACTTCATTAAAAGAGATTTCATTTCGGTCTTCAGCTTATCTTTTTAGCGTGACCTTTTTACGTAAAGTTCGGAAAGGAGTGCACGGTTTTTGATATTTCCAAACGTGACCATTTCAAGCGTTTTAAGATGGACGAGAGCAAAAGAGTCAGTTTTAAGTGGATTATTCATAACATCAGCAAGTGGCTGTAAGACGATAATGTTCAGACACACCTTGTATGTTTGTAAACTATCGTTGAAATCGAGAAGACGGACAGGAAGAGCCCCAGGCGGAGGCCTCAAGGATGCGCTGACGGATATGATGCGGAAATGTAACAAATTAAAAAAAAAACAGTTTGCATTTTATAAGGAGTTTAAGGAGCTAGTTACAATTCTGAGAACAAAAAGGCTGCCCAAAGTTTGAAATAAAATAAAGAGTCAGTGGATTTTACTGTTTGTTCCGTTCACAAATGCCTCTTTTAAAATTTTCAAAGATTTTGAAATTTGTTGTACTAAATATACGGTATCCTATTGTAATTTTGAAATAGCATTACTTCTTGTCAAAAAGTGGCCAATTAGCATCATAAATATAATCGTTGACGATCCTTGTTTGATGGTTCATTGCAATATGCAACATTGTCGCGTGTCATAACTTTGTGAAATATACTTCACGAAAGGACGTCAATCTTTTCCTTGGATTAGAGACGCAGTAAACAGAAGGAGAAGTGCTTTAAAAACTCCGATGAGTTTTCTGTCTGCGGACAAATAGATTTCCTGTCTCACGTGACGCCAGCTTAAAATTCGAAACCTTATACGATTTTTTCGCCCGTAAAGCCCTCCACCAGAAAAAAAGGGAACCCGGGTTAAACCTAAAATTCGAATACATGATCACGATATGCTCAAATGTATTTCCTGCATCGGTCGCCGTGTCTTTAACGGGGTCTTGAGTATTTATGGTGTTCTTTTGGAGTTTAAAACATCAATGTCAATCGAATATGTTTGCATTTTGGAACGTTTGATTTTGTTATTGTTGCGCTAAAAAAAATACGAATGTGGATAATATTCAGTGGATGAATCTTAAAATTTAAAAAGTGCAAAAAAATTTAAACATTTTTTCGTTTGTCACAAAATTTATTTTCCTAAGCCTGACGTCTTTGAAATCCATGAAATCTTGTTAAGGTTTATGTGCGTTTGAAAGTTAGAAAGACTGGATGTAGGAGATTTAATATAGCTGCAAGTTAATACACACTAAGGATGAAGCCGTTGTTCATCGCCATTTTATGTTCCTGCATTGTGAAGTTTGCATCAAGTAGCAACGATTCCACCAGCAATATTACAACTGCACGACTGGAAGGTGAGATAAAATGAATATTTAGTTTGTGACGCTGCATCCTCTCGCGTTTTGCACGAAAAAGTAAGAAGACTCAAAATATAAACACACATTGCAAAAAAGAAATTACAACTAAGCAATATTTTCTTTGCTTATTCTTCTCGTGTTGTTTTGTATTCGTAAATTGTGTTTTTGTCTTAGTAAAAAAGGTTTTAAGAACAGAAATTAATTTTTCAGAAATCATGGATCTATTTCCGAACCGCTCGCTTGCTCTACACGAGATCGTCTGCCATAAAGTACACAACGACATCAGGAAAGTTCATGGTCTTCCACCTCTTGAATGGGGCGAATTCTTCGTCGCTCTGGCCGACAGTCGTGCGATCCATCTCATGTACAGCAACTTCCCGTTTGTCTACAGCGACCTCGCCAAACGATACTTCAAAGAAGGTGCATATTTATATATACAGCCCACGTACGCACTTAAATGAGAGACTTCCCAGTAACGGCGGCGCAAATCTGCATCGCATTTATTTTAGAATATAGGAAAATACATTTTTTATCGTTAAACATTGTTTAGCCGATTTTGTATCTTACAAAAAAAAACGTATAATAACAGGATCTTCTTTTTTTGATGAACGATTGCTTAAGCTAAACAATATAAACATGAACCGACAGTGGGTATATTTAAATTAGACACTGACGATGCTTCTTTTATCGAAATGTATTGGTCTTGAGTAAGAAAACTGTCTGATTTCTGCAGAATGAAATGTTTCCACGCCGCTTGTGAGGTAAAAATTAACAAACCCCAAAGAATCGTGTTCAGTTACAGTAAGAATATCAATAGTTTTTCAGTCAAGCAAAGTATTCAACCCCAAGCGAGATTCAACGATTTAAAATAACGCGTGACAAATCACG
This sequence comes from Ascidia mentula, assembly GCF_947561715.1. Lineage (NCBI taxonomy): Eukaryota > Metazoa > Chordata > Ascidiacea > Phlebobranchia > Ascidiidae > Ascidia > Ascidia mentula. Next base: position 21,286,468 of record NC_138569.1, on the reverse strand, counting down.
TGAGAGCGAAACGTTAAAACGGCGTCAAAACAGGCCCCGCCCTAAATAAACGGCATCCGAAGAGCGCAAAAGTCATGGCGTGATGCGAGATAACATCAGAGAACACGTTGGGGCAGACGCAAAGATTGTTAATCGGTTCGGATGGCTCATTCTGTAGAGGAATCAACAGGGATTGCTCGTGGGAAGAAAGTTGTCTTTACCACATCGTTAACGTTGCAGGCGCCCAGTGGGCGATTAAGTTATTTGTTACATCGAGTTGGTTTACCGGCGTCTGTTAAATTATCCGCCATGACCAAAAAACCAAAGGGTAATTTTCTGCATAAAATGGTTTCCCTTCGGATATCTGATCAATGTAATATTCCCTATCAACTGGTTTTACAAGTTTATAATGCGCTCTAAATACGGTCACAAAGAAACTAAACGCGATCAACTATTCGGCGGAAAGAAATATGCAAAATAATCCCACAAATATTTACCTTGGTATTTTAGAGTGTTTTTTATCAAGGAAAATATTGTTTGCCAAAAAATAATCCGAAACGTGCTTTTAAATTTTGGTGAAATATCTTGGTTGTGCTTGCTGTTGTTGGCGCTGGGCACAGCAGTTTTCAAAACGTCTGCCAGACAATGTTCAGCATACTTGTACACGAACGATTACACAGTGACATATATGTCCACCGTTTAATCCTGACACATTTTACAGACGAACTGAGTTACGTTTTCGAATCGCGGAATGTGCAGATTTACCAAAACCGGCGTCGTCGTAACATTGAAGATATCGTGGCGGTGGAGATCTCAACGTCGTTACGTCAGTGGTATCTATCCGGTGTGTTCGATCCCAGTAACGCTGGAGGTAAATATTATCAATGACAATCTAAAGAAGGAAGTTGAAATATAAACGGTGTAAATCTTGCTTGGCTATTTAGCTGAGAAGATCGTTGTAAGTCACATCGTAACTGCACTGATGAGACCTATCAGGTCGAAACAGTGGCCCTGCATGCTGCTATTTATATAACATGATTGACTGTATTGCTTATACCATTGCTTCCCAACCAGTGGGTCGCGAAGCTATTTCAGGTGGGTCGCGAAGCATTTCTAAACGTTACAGTTTTCTATTAGATCACGAAATTATTGCATTATAATTACGTAACAGTTATGCACATATCTCATTGTGGGTCGCACAATAAAACTTGCATTAAAAGTGGGTCGCGAACTGAAAAAGATTGGGAAGCACTGGCTTATGCAGTATGAACGGTGTTTTGAATTAAGCGCTTGTTCGAATGTAATACGTGCCCATAAACTCACGTGTCAGGGATTTCGTGCAGATTAAGATTTAAGTTTCCTCACCAACCACCTTCTCATTGTTACAGAAAACTATCAAGCCATCCTTGATCCTCGAGCCATCTCGCTTGGTTGTGTAGTTCGGCTTGTCACGCTTAACTCTACCATGCAGAAGATGTACTTTGTGGTCGCTTACCGCAAGATGCCACTCGAGAGCTACGGTGTATCGGTTGCATCCGGACAGACCAATTTTCTGACACCGCTTCCAAGTAAGGCCAACTTGTAGCCAAGAAAAAAAAAACCTTTACGCGATATGAGTCTAGTGGGTCCAGCGCTGATCAACAAGTAATATCATATTTGTGAACTGTAAATGCTGAATTAAATTGAACCAAAATTTTGCATTTTGGGGAAATTAAAAAAGATTTAAATTTTTGTGTGATAAAACATTACTTCCTTCTTCCAACACGTTTGTTGGTTTCACAAACGTTGTAAAAACTGATATCAACAGATTTTTCCTGTTTCTCTTCGTGCGGGTCAACAAAGAAATGCCTTTCTCATAACATCGGTTTACAAAATGGATTTTGCTCCTGTGCGGAGGATGGCAGCCAGCGACCAGTTTGTCTCAACACGTGCTATGTAAATTGTCATGTGGCCGCTAGTGGACAGCAGAGTGCTTGCTTTGGCAACACTACGTGCTCTTGTGACGTCACAGGGATGGCCATATGTCTGTGACATCCCGTGAAAACGAAGCTATTTAAACAAAACGAACGATGACCAATGTTGGTCTATTAAGTTTAAATTTTGACGCTTTCTTGTTTTCGTAACCGCTTGTCATTTGCCGGACTTCCCCACGTTGTGTGGTGCGATTTTTTTTCAACTTTGTAACAACCTGTTTGTGTTTTTTGCCCATTCCTGTTTGTGTTTTTTGAGGTAGGAGAACATTGTGCGCGGAAATAAAAACACCTTGGTTTCGGTAACAGCAAACCTCAAAACGGTTTGTTTTTCACAATTAATTGAAACGAATACACACAAAACGTGAAAGAAATCAATTAAATGACTCTGTGTAGTGGTTTCGTATTGACACGGCTGTGAAACATGTTTTGAAATGAAATACTATGTTTGGGTATTTCCTCTGCAAAAAACGTCAATTTCATTTTTTTGCTTCGAAAATTTTTCTGAACAATAAAATTCTTGTTTGCGCAAATCTCTCCTGAAGGTCAAAAATTTGGAACAGATGTGCGTCAAAATTTCCAGTCTCTGCTACTAGGCTTACTAGAGGGTAAATGTTAAACCCCTAAATCTTTGCGGTAAGAAAATTCCGACTCCAACTAAACGTCCCACAATTGCCTGTTGCTGACATTGTCACAATGTAACGATTGTTCGTTTTCAATGCTCCCTTGTGACATGGAATGGGTTGATTGTTGTTTTGGAAGGTGCTGTTGTTATATGTTGCGTTTGGAGTTGGTACACTAAACTCCAGCAACAAATTAGCATATTTTCAATAACAAAGAATCCATTATATTGAATGCCCTCCATTGATGAATTTAGGTTGAGCCATTCGGCGTTCAAATAACTTAATAAGGTTAGTTTTGTTGGTCAAGAAAATATAGCTGAACTTTAATGCCAACGATCACTCTTATTGAACGTAATGCATAATCAAAAGAATAATAGAAACGATACTGGATCTATGCTTAAACCAATCTACCCTGACAAGTACGCACATACACAGCGGGCATTGTGTTGCCTATCCAACTTAACTTAATTGTTCATGTTGCCTATTCAGTGGCATAACAATAGATCCCTCCTATGCGAAATATCTTTTTTTTTAATATGAACCATGTACAGAGCGGCGTTTTCAACATTGACATGAAGTATATTTGGCGGTTGGGGTAAGAGTAACAGAGCACAACAGCTGGCTACAACGGCTCGTTTTGCTCATTTTCCATTTGTTGTCAAAAATACTGTTTTTTTATAATTGCTTCTTAAATTGTTTTACCTTTCCTTCAACTAGTTTATAAAATACTTACCTTGTAACTAAACATTTCAGGATTTGAATTGTATCAAACCACGCATTTCTTGTATTTTGGATTTTTAATAATAAAATAATAAAATGGTTGAAGGAAAGGAATTTGTTTCCAGCTGCAGAGAAAAACATCAATCAGGCTTTTGTATCAGATTGGGTACAAAAACCCCAATTGAATTAGCTCGTCGATTAACATAGCACGCATAACTGTAGACCGCGGAATTCGATCGTGAAACAAGACTGCTGCTTTACTGCTACACCTGACTGACACCAGGAACATTCAGACAGACGTTACCTTTTCACATTGGTCGCCCTTGTTCAAATCCAACCCAGTGACACCAGAATTTGACGGAGTTTGGATTTCACTGTAGTACATTGTTTTCATTTCGGTAACCTTTAACCTGCACTCTGCAGCTACTGCTATTCTCTGTTTTGTTCGAAGCACAAATAATACATGTGTATTTTGTCGTAACATGGGAAAAATATTCACTCTTATAGAAAAACTGAAAGGTTCAAATTAGGGATGACGTCAAACACTTTGCTGCTTACACTATTGTGTTATTTACCATTTCCAGGATATAATGTGGAACAAAAGGAGAAACTCGTGATGAAGAAACGTGTTGAACGAATTGATAGTAAACCTATCGTGCATCTGAATGCGAAGAAATGGAAACGTTTATGTTCAATTTATCTTTACATCGTGATCGCCTGTTTACGGTCGATAGACCAACCTTTTACAACGTGCCATGTAGTTCCAAATATTTCGATGTTATAATTTAAATACTTCTCATATGAACGTTCTGTAGCTGGGAAAATGCGCCGGTTTAAATCAAGAGCACGGGGTAACGATGCCCACAACAACAATTCCTTCCAGTGGGACTATTTCGACATTTTATCTGTTAGTTGTTCGCAAAACTCCCCAGCCCCACTGGCCTTTTACAGACATGAGAGCGAACAGGAGTTGGTTTACATTTTTTTTTCTGGCAGACAACAATGGGTAAAAAGGGCAAAGTCAAACAACTACGTCGTGCAAAATTGTTTACTAACTTCACCAACTCTTCTTGCAAACGTGACGTCGATGCCAACAATTGTGACGTAAGACCAACGTCATGGGCGGTTACTTGCACGAGAGGTTGCGATGCGAGGCAAGCACGGCACGTTCACATGCTTTACCGTTTACTTCAGCTTCTGTGCGCCAATCTTAATAAAAAACAATGCAGTTACTGCAAATCGATCATATAAAAATAAGAAAGCATAAAGTTTTTCTCTACAAATGAAAAATTTCTTTACACAAAACTCTGCAAATGACGTCGAATCATTTGACAATTTCAGCAAGTACAACTCTCCATACTAAAGATAACCATGTTGTCGATATCCACACAACACTACAGGCGTCTTCAAATTTTTGTGGAAAACCGCACGAAGCGCGACAAAATAGTTCTCGCACGTAAGCGCACTTACCGCCGTCCTCTACACCTGTCTGTGACGTAACGTCTTTAATTGTGACGTGTAGGACGGTTGCCTGCCAACTGAACCTGCATTAGCAGCATATTTGTTGGGTTTCAGTAGATTTAGATCAGACACATTTCCACGATACCCTTCAAGTTTGTTTACCAGGGCTTTTCTGATAAGCCTTAGCTGTGTTAAATATATTCTGTGATAGTCAGTTGTGAGTCAATCATATCGCTCGTGAGTCAAGCGTATCGCTCGTGAGTCGATCATATCGCTCGTGAGTCAGTGATAACCCATGTTAGTAAGTGATAACTTTTCAATATACTGATAAGAATAACAAACAAAAGCGGTTGTTAAGCTTACAACGCACCATGAAGATTCTCAGTGGTATGTTTCGAAACTTTTCAGGAATGTTTTTTTTTTGCTTTACTTGCTACGTAAAACGACGTTAGCTGGAAATTTTGAACAGTAGTTAAACAAAATGGGTTTGGCTTCGCGTTCTTTCGCAACAGTCGGCAAGGTTGTTGAAGCAAGGAAGATGTCTGACTCGACAAATCAGTAAGCTGACAAAACGTAGAACGACGGCATTATTGAGTTGCTCTTTTAGCCCTTTTTCTAGTTTTAAAGAAAGAGTTAAGTTTTTGGGCACTAACACAAAAAACGTTCTGCAAACCGTCTATAAAATGTGTCCATGAAGACCTAAAAGATCTCGTTTTGTGGCAAATTTTTGCTCATAAATTTGAGTTTTTTCGCTTCGTGAAGCATCATTTTTTTGGCATACGTGAGAAAATCACCACTGGAAGGTGACCTGTCAGATTAAACCCCGCCCCACTCGCTATTACATGAAGCGTTGTGTGGAAACGGAAAACATGAATCATGCATCACAGCCCGAAACAGTTAAGCCCCCGAGTGCAGCCCCCGGGTTAAGTGGGGTTTGACGCCTGTGGTTGCCACCAAACCCAGTATTTCGAGTGCTTTGAGGCTCACCCGAAATTTAGGCTCTGTTTTTCCGTTTTAAAACCACCCGCCTATTTATAACTTGACATGAGAACTAATTCCGGTAACCACCCAATATCCGGAGTAGTTTTCCACTTGAATCAATTGCCTACTAGGGTGTATGTAAGAGGGGAACCACTATAGTGGCGAAGGTTTTTTACGTCGAGGAGTCGCTTGTGGAAGATAAAGGTGGGCTAATTATAAAAGGTTTATTTGTGTTCGATTTTTCCCCTCATAAAAAACCCACAGGTCATAAACATGGTTCAAAGCAGGGGTCGGTGGTGCGGGACAGTCAAATTCTGCAAGGTCCAAGCAGACACTAACAATTACGTTCAATAATGTTGAGATACCATGTGGATTTTAGGAATTATATTTAGATTATCTTCTTATTTTCATAACAGCACCCGTTGGGCCATATATGCTGCGGGCCGAATTATTTTGCTGGGTGGACCTTAGGTTGGCCGAACCATGTGTAAAAGTAAAAATATTCGACAAGAAATATTTCTGTATAAGCTGCAGACAGATGGCCACTGTTTCGACCTAAAAGGTCTCATCAGTGCAGCTGGTGTGACTATAAGACGACTTTGCTGACCAAACGGCCAAGCAGAGACTTCCACTTTGTGGTGACAATCACCGTCATCCGTTGGGAAATATTTCTGTCCACGATTTAGCGCTGCGAAAGTCCAGCTTACTGCACCACAACTATGACACGTTATTGTAGAAGTATTTCCCGTTGGACTCCTGGTTGCTTCAGGGAGGCGCGATACTTTATCGCATAAACACGGTCCCAAGCCAGCAGATATATCGCGCAAATAGTTTGTCAGAAGTCGAAACCTCGCGGTTCAGTCGGTGGAGAATGTGAGGAATTCGTCGCCCTTCCAGACATGGGGGCGACGTCAGGCGCAAGAAAACAACAATTATTGTGAATCGCGTCCCGAACTCGGGCGCCTCGCGCGCAATAGAAGGGCACAGCTTTCGAGGAGCGACTGCTGGTGTTTCCGGGAGTTTGAGATGAACATCGATTCTAACGCGCGAGTCCCGGTTTCCGCACGAGTCTACGGTGTCGAACTCTCGAACGAACGCCGACGCTCGTCCCGATGATGGAAAGTTTTTTGGCGTGCCAAGTCGTGGGGGGAATTCCCGTACTGTCACGCGCGCAGGGTTGGGGAAATACGTCACGTGACCGCAGGAATTAAATCGAAAACCTCCGTCGGCTGAGTTACAAACGACGCGCTTAAAATTGCTCTAGCAAAGCCGTATTTGAAGATATACAGTTTGAAAGCAGTCAAACGTGAAAATGTATCAACGGCAATTCAAGCAGTGAATCTGTATGCGCTAGTTTTTTTTATTACTTCATGCAAGCGGTTAATAGAGTTTTGTTGGTTGTGGAATTGAAATTTCCATCCTGTCGGCAAGCTGTAAAATTTGTGTAGTTTAATCCTTGTTTGGTCGTTAGATTCCTCCGGTCTATAACAAGCTTTTCAGTAAGACGACATTGAAAAGGGAATTTGTTAGTCTTCGTCTTAAGCAGATCGTGAGTGTCGTGATGTAAATATCACAGTATATCTACTATATTGCCGACCGCGATCAGCCAAGTTCACAGAGTTTTTCCGGATCATCCACGTTGGAAAAGGGCGAGGCTTGCGATCGTTCGACGTAAAACCGGTGACGCATATAACGCAGTGAGTGCAGGTAACAAGGGGGTGGTTGTTCGTTGTGTTGGAACACAGCTACGGTCTTGTCGTTTCTTGTCCTTTGTCGCAATAGTAAACGCGCACACCCCTCCGGAAGACGGTCCGCAAACGACAAAAGTGTATAGATTTATAGCGATCTGCTGACAGGGCCCTTGTTTTGACGTAATAGGTTTCATCAGTGCAGCTTTGCTGGCTCTTTTTGGCACGATCGTTGTTAGTCACACCATAGATATAAAAGAGCGGCCCTGTCTGCAGCTTATTGTATAAAGCATTATTGGCTATATTGCTTATACATGGATTTAATTTACAAATCTGGTATCATCAGCTGTTTATTTTTTAAACACTCGCTAAATTAATGGAAAATAAACCGAAGTTTGCATGTTTCGACACTTGGTTGCTTCCCCGTGCCCGTTTAACAACTTTTAAACGGAGTAAATAAAAAATGTATTTGGTGATGGCGAACAGAGTTCTACAATATTATATCGCTTTATAAAAATAATTTTTGCGTGTTTTTTCACACCCAAAAAAACGACAGTTTAACAACAAACACTATATTTTGGTAATTAATACATATCTTCCCAATTTTACAATGTAGGGATTTGTAAGTTGTGCTCGGTATTTTACAAAATACAAACTTTAGGTGCCGAAAAACTCCTTAGTTACAACAAAGACCATTGTGGCGTCACTATCAACCCTTTGTTTTTGCCCGTACTGAATTCCGCACATTTTCCTGTAGACACATCACGTGATTTCGCATCCGACCCCATCATATTTTTTTTTTCTTTTTCGGGGTCTCTTTGACACACGGCACATATAAATGACATGGTTCTGTGATGGAATGGCAAATTCTGCCTTCGGAGAGCCACATATTCTGAAGAGTTCAAGCTCTAATGGTTAAGCTATAGTTTGCAGCGGAAGGATTCAGGCCATTTCAGCCATACGAACAATTACAGAGCTCGCTAGGCTAATATTTGTGCCATCATCGTCAAGATTTTAGGGTAAAATTGCCACATTTTAAGGAAAACTTAGAAAAATTGGTATAAAACAAGTTGTTTTTGAAGCCACTGAACGAATTAATATCGGTTGTAATTCCATTAAAACGTGTGAATAAATCTTTTAGAGGGAAAGCTAAGATTTCTTTCGTGTCTTGAACTAGGCCCAAGCTAAAAGTTTGCGAACAAATTATTTTCGTACTAATTGAACCCAAACTACGGGCTCTCCGTCGGCTAATGGTCGGGTTCGAAAAACGGTGAAGTTTCTCAACAATATCCACGGGCAGCAATTACGGCGACGAAATCGACTAGAGGTTGTGTGAAATGTTGTGATGCAGCTCATAGTTCCGTAGCACAAGTTTAAGGTGAACAGTCTCAAATAGACGTATTTAGGGCCCTTCAGTATGTTGATTTCTTTACACTGTATATTTGGGCATTGCTTTTATTGTCTTGGATATAGTTGCAGTGTGTTGTTATACTACTTGGTAATGTACAAAATGCTTTGCAAAACGACGTTTTCCAATGTGTTTCATACGCGCTTTAAATTTTCCCTTAATGCAGTCGCGCACGTGTGTTCTATTCATTTGCACATTTGTTTGTGGAAAAGCTAATGGTAAATTTGATTAAAAACGAGGTTTTCTGTTGTTTTATTATCAAAGGAGACAAATTGCAGGTTTTTTGTCCATCGCGCGCTTGTGCGGAAAGAAGGTGCGTGACCCAGACGTTTCGTCATGAAAGCAAACCCGGGTTGTAGCATTTCGTCTGATGTCTTATGGAGAAAAACCCGGGACTTTATTACAGGGCAGTTTTAATTATAATTAGTCTGAAAAATATTGCAATAATGGAAATGAATTTTTTAGTGGATAGGTGTATAAAAGTCGACGAACTGTATGTGCCCAGAGTGTATTTACAAGAGTGTAATTGAACTTGTGCAGCAAGGCCTATGACCAGGACAGTCCTTATCTTTGCATGTAGACATAAGAAAACGTTTTACCTAACTCGACATACGAGCAAATTAAACATATTTTTGTGAGCTGCATACAGATGGCCACTGTTTCGACCTATGAAATGCAGCTACACTGATGAGATCTTATGGCCATCTGTATGTAGCTCACAGGAATCATATTATTGGCTTCACTTGCTTATAAATAAATAAATGTACAAGTAAAGAGCCAATAATAATCAGTGAGCTGCAGAAAATTGTACAGCGGGTGACTAATATTAAACAAAAATTAATTTAATGCCTAAATGTTTCTTCTATTAGGTTCGACAGATATTATATTTAAGAAAAAAGTTCAGGTAAAAAGCGATAACATGGTGACAATATGTTGGTTGGTCGCCACCCTTTTGACTGCATTCGTTCTCTCGCCGGAAGTCACTGAAGCGCAGAGCGGAGGAGGCAGTGATGGCATTGAGTTGAATGACGGCGTCCGAGGCATGTCGGCGAAAACCTTCAAAGAATGTCGACTCTATACAGACAGTGAGACAATAAATGACAAACTATGATTTACTAACAATAGAGTTCGTGTATTTATTCTGTCTTGATCATTTGTAATTTTCATCCTGTTGTTAACGGTTGAAAAAAAGAGTGTTTATTACATTATTAGTTGCACTTCGCCTTGGAGATGACGCAAGAGACACAAATAATTACCGCCGTGGTCATAAAATATTTTGGAAAACTGATTCGGAGTACGAAGGCTAAATTAAGATTTAAATTTGTCTCTTTGCGATTGGCTGCTTCGCCAGCAATTAGGTTTTGCTTTTTAACTCTGAGCCCCGTTCGCAGGTTTCAAATAGTCAAGATAATATGTTGCAACTTTCTACTTTCCCGTTCCAGAGAGCGAACAAGATCTCGAGCACGCATTGATTTTGACTCAACCTCTTGAACTTATGACCGTTCTGTTTCACTTATTGCGTCATAATTGTTTAACCGCGAGATGGGCTCCGTTTTTATTAAAATTATAATCTAGACGTTCGGTTTATTTCTATTGGGAATCTGTGATAAAATATTGCGATCAGATATACCCCAGACATGTTAAGGGGTCACGCGAAGCGGGGGTGTGGCAGGAAGCACTGTCGAGTGGCACCTGTCACATGCCAGACATACCTGCCACGCAATACGCCTTTCACCCCTTGGCAGGTGTCACCCAGGTTCAGTTTCCGAAGCGTAGTGGAGGCGTCGCCACTCGTAGTAAGAGTGGGAACTATTTTTGGCAAGGGTTTGGTTCAATCAGCATCTTGTGATGTGGTGACCGCGGGCCTGCCTCGAACGACCTGAGGATTGAGCGGATTTTAAATAAACCTTGCGGTCTTCTAATAACGCGGATAGATTATTTCTGGGTCGCGTTTAAAGGTTACTGGCTTGTAGTTTATTTCGATAAAAACAGTTTACTGGGTGTGGTCAAAGTTCGCTTGACGTTTCAGCTACCGCACTGTGTTTTGGGCGTTGACTTGGATATAAAAACAGGGAAGATAATTTCACATTCACCGCTGAGTCCAATCTCTATTTTTACACAAAACGACGCCAATTCATCGCTCACACGAAAAAAATAGTGGAACACCGCTGTTAAAATTTGTTTTAAAATGTAATGTTTTTATTACCTTTTTTGCCTTTCAATTATTTACAGTTGAGTGCAAGTACAAGGGTAGAAGATATACCTTCTTCAACACATGGCTCACCGATGAATGTCACAAGTGCACGTGCTACGATGACGCAGTTATATGCTGTGACGTGTAAGTGATGGAAGTGGCGTAAAATATTTTTACGTAAATAAATACTTGTTTTTTCATTGAATTCATATCAAGAAACTCTGTTGCTTATTTCAGACTGCAGTTACCAGTTGACTGGCACCAAAAATGCAAACCTAAAATCGACAAACAACGTTGTCGGGTTGACCTCGTCCGCATCGACAAGCCGACACTCCTGTGCGCCTACAAGCGGCCAAGAACAAGAGGGGAGCACAGCCACATAAGAGCGCTAAAGTTACGGCGCACGACTCCAGCGGTTATATCTGTGTAGCCGCCACCAAAACCAACCGCGGTTCAAAGGATATTGTCTTGTATATATTTATTGTACAAAATCAAGCGTTCTACCACCTGTTACGTCATATTCTGTAATGAATGAGGTCACAAGTGAATATTAAACTACACAAAAGTTGGAATTGTTAAGTTGGGACATTACGTTATTTGATATTATGTGTTTTGTTTGTGTGGATGTAAATGGAAACGTGTAGTTCACTTACCAACTCATCAAATAAGTTAAACAAGCCATAAAGAAAACGTTTGGTTTATATTTTTTTACCTTTACACAAATACCAGCGCAGTGGCTGCAATGTTTGATTGAAATAAAATAAACAGAACCTTGTGTTTTCGATAAGTGTCCATACTTTTTTGAAATTGTGTACAACAAAAAGTTGTTTCGTCTTCTGTGGCGATGATTTTGTCAAACTGGTGGTAAGTTTACGTTTTCCAAAGTGACCTTTCTTGAACTGGAGTATTCTGTTTAATTGCAGTGCTTTACATCTTGTACAAATATCTCGAAAATGCCGAATGTCACCATCACTCTATCTGGTATTAAATACAAACTTACACCGGAGCAATACTTTGATCAGGTTCGTCGAGTAACGGAGCGTTAATAGTTTATTGTTAATTGTTATTTTTGTAGAAATATATTTGATTAAGATGGTAGAGATCCCCTACATAAACGTGAAGGTCGCCTGACAAGTTGTGCGCATGTGCATAGCACCAGTGTATCATGGCCACAGTATACCCAGTAAAAGCGATGAGCTCGCGTAGCTCGGTCGGTAGGGCGTTGGGCCAGGTCAGCCCAGGGTCGTGAGTTCAATCCTAAACAGGAGCTTGATCTGCCAGACCTTTTTCCGACTTGTCGGAAGTATTTGATCTAGCTTATGCCAGTGAAACTAATTGTTAAGTATATGTTAGTGATAAGTTAACAAATACATGTCCTTTGCCATAGTATGAAAATGTGTGCTACTCTGCATTCATTGGTGGTGATGTCTCCGAAGATATTGGAGGTCCATTTTGGGTACTTGGGGCAAACTTCATCTCCAATTACTACACCACGTTCGATTTTGCCAACGACAGAGTGGGGTTCGCATCACTCAAGCCACGGACCAGTAAACACCCCGATCATCGGATGTTTCTAAGAAACTGATGAAAATAATGACGAATCTTGTGTTGTTTCTAGAAATCGTTCATTCTTTCAGCGCACTACAAAGCGAAATCCTAAACTATTTCAAAACAGTTTGTGAGTAATTTCGTCACATGCTTTTTGCACTGTTTTGTCTAACACTGTATGTAAGTGCTCTGTAGTGTGTTCCAGGAAATAAACATATATTAGTCGGCGGCTTCAGATTCCTCAGAAGCTTTTCAGGAAAAATAATTTCAAAATTCGAATTTCACAACTAATGTCAAATTACCGGGTGGGGTTTAATAGTTAAAAAAGGAACACAAACCGATCATGTTGTTTCATTTTTACACACTTAGCAGTGGCAGCAACTGATTGGCAGAAATAAAATAGCCATAGACCTATCCAAACGTGTTATTTCGAGAGATTGTATGAATCGTGTGGTGAAGTAAATGCATCTGTTAAGGCTTAGTATCTCTATTAGAAGGTTCAACATTACAATTTACAAGCATTTACATATGGGAGCCCGACTTAATAACCTTGGTGGTTTTATCCGTGGCCTTGTGATTTTGTTTTTTGTGTATGGTTCATCTGTGTGGTTGTTATTTGTGGGCAAAATACACATGACTTTAATTTGACATTCCTTTGTGTCTTGTGAATTGCAATTATCGAATGTAGCTATAGATAAGAAAATATGTGACAGGCGCGAATTACCGGTATTGTAACCGAACCTTGTTTATGAAAATCAAATTTTCACGTGCGGTTTAAGGATTATCATCAGAATAGATATTTGAAAGCTCCCTGGTTTCTATCAACAATATCAAAGAAAGCAAACAGAAACCTAGACAATGGATTTAACTTTTTCCTAGCTCAGCAACTTCTGAAACGACTTCCGTGCATTTAATGCCGAAGATCTTGTTTATGAAGTTGTTGATTGTTCCGTGTCCATCACACAAACCTCGGAAACACTCAGAGTTTCGCGGATCGTCTCTCCTGGTCACAATAGCTTGGCTAAAACTAAAATGTTGTGTCACAGCATTAGTTTGTTATAATTTATTAAATAACTCACTGCTTTGTTGTATGTTGACACCAAGATGAAAGTTATTGTGTTTCTTCTGCTGTTGGAAACATTGAGCTGCGGTCACATGTAAGCGATGCGAATTAAGGCTTTTCCTATCCAAAGTTTGCTTTGTGTGTTTAGTGTAAAACTTCAGAAGTACAGAAACAGCCACAGAGACGTGAAGGAACGGGGAACAGAGAACATCAAATACACACAGCACAGTAAATATGTGAAGTTCTCTTCTACTGGTGTTGGAATTGGTCGCGAACAGCTCAGCAACTATGGCAATGTATGTATATGGTCATTGTACGAATAGATTAAACTTTCAAGTGTTTTTTCAGACCCTATATGTTGGAGAGATCGAAATCGGGACGCCCCCTCAGTTGTTCACTGTGAAAATTACCACGTGGTCTTCATTTTTTTGGTTGCTATCAATTAAGTGCAGAAGATCCGATGTTTTTTGTGGTAAGATCATCTGTTGTATTGATTCCGATTATCGTTTGCTATACAAACACTAAACATTTTTTAATGCCTACACTTAATGCCTTCTGCAGCAAGACATCGCAAATACAACAGCACGGCATCTCTAACCTATACTACAGATGGATTGAAATATCATGAGGACGCAGTTAGTGGTTTAGTTGGTCAGGACGTGCTAATGGTGAGATGATGAATCGATTATTTGTACGCGATTGAAGCAAAGTTAAATTAGTTTTTTATCCGAAAGACATAACTCAATAATATTATGACAATAATTCTATAGCTTAGTGATTCCCAACCTTTTTGTGGTTGTGTACCACTTGGAGGTAAAACAAATTCTTCGCGTACCACCTAGTTGAGTGTTACAAAGGACCCTAGGAGATGAAGTAACAAACATTTTGGGATCACTAACGGTTTTTCCAATACGAAATTTATTCTGCAATTAACGGGATGGTGCTCGCGTACCACCTTGAATGCCTTCGCGCACCACCAGTTGGGAAACGTTGCTGCAGCTGCAGGATTATTTCCCGGCCTTTTGTTATCGCAAAATTTCCTTGTCGATTCCGATATTTGAAACATTTGACGTCAAAAATTTGAATATTTCTTTCCTTCTTGAAACGTTAAACTTATGTGCTTAAATCTATGGATCTGCGTAAACTCAAACAAATATAACCCATTGCACCTTGACAAATGAACTTATGAAATATCCTCATGCATTTTAGATCGGTGGCGTGAAGAGTTTTAACCAAACATTTGTTGAAGCAATCAGGATTTATGGTGACATGTACTCTGAAGCTCAATTTGATGGTTTGCTAGGAATTGGATATCCTGAAACTTCGGCGATCAGTAAAAATGGGCTAAATGTGTTTGGCCAAATGTATGCACAGGGAGCAGTGCCATGGAATCAATTTTCGTTGTATTTAAACAGGTCAAGTTGCATATATAAAATATGTAGTTATTGTAACATTTTGAGTGACGTTCGCTTTTAGGGATCCGTTTAAACGTGATGGCGGGGAGTTGTACTTGGGAGGTGTGGATCCCACAAGATTCACTGGAGAGTTCAACTATCATACTGTCCAAAGTGTATGTTTGTCAATTATAACTCACAAGTATGATTGTGATCCATATCACTATAATGCAGGGGGCATGGGAAATTGCAGTGGACGGTATGAGGATTGGCGAAGGCAATGACGCACAATTTTGTGTCGGTGGCTGCAACGCCAAAATCGATGTGGGGACTCCATATATTTACGTATTTCCGGATGAACTCGAAATAATTCGAAATATTCTTGGTGCTGATGAACATAGTGAGATTCCCTGCTCAACGATTCCCACACTGCCGAATGTAACCATCACGCTGTCAGGCATCGTCTACATACTCACACCTGAGCAGTACATATTAAAGGTAAGTGGTATTACTTCCGTGTTAAAACAACTGGAGTGGCTAAGTAGATAATCATAATAACGCGCACTACCTTAAGTTTCGGTTGCCGCCACTTGCCTGTATTTAGAATGGAGTTGTTGTCAGGTAACCTGCATTCATAGCCTATACTTGTAGCAGCTTTAAGCCTTTACATTTTTTTTCAAAACTTTTGTAATTGTGCCTACATTGTCAAATACATTAAAATAAGACACGTATGTTGCTATACCATGATGTATACTTCGTAAAGGTAATTTATAATGCTCAAGTTAATTACTGATAATGCTACAAAGAATATATTTAATACGGATAGGCTCTTCGGCAATAATAATGTTAAAGGATGCTGATAAGTTATATACAAATATTATTGCCAGAAGATACATTTAGTATTGAATACAACGTTTTTATGGTGAGGCGATATGTTACAGGAGCCGACAGCATGTCAAATTGGTTTCGGTGAGGTAGAAAATATGTTAACCTGGGTCATCGGCCAAGTTTTCCTTGGAAATTACTACACCACTTTCGACTACGCTAATGATCGTGTGGGATTTGCTCAATTGATCCCAAATGAACGATAGACGTTTGAATGATGTCAATGAGAAAGTCCTGTATTCCTTGTACTGGAGACTGTATCTTATTTCAATGTAAATACCGATGTTTTGTGTGAATGTTTTCATTGAAGTTTCTTCGACTCAGATTATTTGGTTGAAATAGACGTAGATTAAACGGTGACGTCACAAGTGTGCTGATAGTTTAGTTGAGATATTAGGTGAAGAAATGTTTGAAAAATTCCTCACAAAGAGTGGCAGACAACCAAGGCAATGTTTCATCAAGTATGATCACAGAAATTGATGGCACTGACGCTATCGTTTGTTACGCTTTGTGAGTAATATTCATTCATTCATTTATTTGCCCCCACGAAAACAAATTGAAACACATTATATTGGAGCAAATACTGAAGTTAAAGCTGTAAAGACATGGGCAGGGAAACGCTGAAATAACCCGAGTGTTTTCAAAGTCATTTTGGATATCTGACCGGTAAAGACAGATCCGTCGGTACCACCGAGAAAAACAAGCCGATTACTTTGCTGCTTTCCCCATAAATAACATTTTCCCCATAAAATGTTTCTTGCTGAATCGAAATTAGATGTTATGTCCACAACATGGGAATGCCTTTAAATTAAGTAGTCAATGATACACGGATGTGCAAAACAACCACAAGGAGTGATTGGCTCGGAAAAGATACTTGAAATATAATGTTTCTGTTGCTTCCAACCATATTGTCATTTAATAGTCTGTTCTTCTGGTACAACAAAAACGTGACTTTATTAACCGACGTTTCGCCTGTTATCCAACAAGGCTTTCTCAGGGAAATGATACAGCACACAACCAACACCGCACTTTTCCCTGTCATTAACAGAGCGATTGTTCTATGGATGTGGAGCGCTTCTAGGAAATGGCGATGATTTTTTTAAACTGGTGGTAAGTTTACGTTTTCCAAAGTGACCTTTCTTGAACTGCATCTAATCGAACAAAATCAAACATGAAATCGAGATTATTTCAAATTATTTTTGATTCTCAACATTCAATAGTCCCTTAGTAACGCCAGAAACAAAACATCCATGCAAATACTGTGACAAACACGCGAGTGCAAGTCGATACAGGGACAATGGGCTTACGGGGTGCTTACTCAGCAACTGTTGAAATTCCATCCGAGCATTCAACGTCAGATATCCGGTTCAAGAAGTTCCTGATTGTTTTAAGTTACGTGTCGGTAAAAGGTTTGAAAACACGAACAGTTATCACAGCGTGAAATATGTGTTGTTTATCTTTGACAGTCGTAATAACTTGGTTTTAAGCAAATCATATTCAATGAGAGGTGTTTGCCATCATGGAACATTTATTTTCTATGTTAAAGTCATTTTTTATCATATTATATTTATTTTGGTCTCACGACAACCAAAATCTGAACAACACGAATATTCGTCCAAACTATTCCTGCCACAATTTCTGTCTTTGCATTCCAGCAACGAAGACGAAAGGATGAATTGTGTTATTTTGTATTTATGGGACAAAACACAAAGATGAATGCAAACCCATGGGTAGATGAATTCATCGACCAGACAACAACTTTTGATGTTCCTTTCTTGTATGAAACTGAATGGTTATCGATTTAAGTTTCGGATCTATACAAACTGCAGGAAGGGGCGTGGAGTTCTTTTGCTGCCTTCAGTAGTTCCTGGTTTTCTTTGCAGGCGTCAACAGCTTATATCGTTGTACAACAAACAACATCAGTTCTTTGATATCATATGTTTCCAGTCATTGCTGTGTCATTATCAAGATGATGAAAGTAATTTTTTATCTTCTTCTGTTTGGAACACTGAGCAAAGGTTACAGGTGAGTGTTGCAAATTACAAGTGCCTGACGCTGTAGAATGTTTGTTAACTATTTATTTTCATGCAAAGCTACCTCAAGGTATTGTATATTTTTTAATGTCTGACGTTCTAAGTTTATGTAATTCGTTCTATTTCCAAGTTCTGGTATATGTTTAGTATCAAGCTGCGACGTCAATGGGTAGTTGCACATTACGAAAAACAATCAGACGACACTAAATACCGCAACAACACTAAATACGCCAAGTTCCTATCTGCTGCTGGTGGAATTGGTAGCGAGCCACTCATCAACGACAAAGATGTAAATAAATGATATTTTTGTGGTTTTACATGCTTTTAAGCGGATTAAACAAGTGAATCTTCATTCCAGCTATATTATTATGGAGAGATATCAATAGGAACTCCCCCACAATTTTTTACAGTAGTTTTTACCACGATGATGTCAAATTTGTGGATTCCGTCGATTCACTGCAACAAACTTGACAAGTCATGCGGTAAATAAAATCATCCTGTTTAAACTTTGGGCACATTTTTTTAGAATTATTTCCGATTTTTTTCAGTGAACCATCGTAAATATGACAGTGCTGCTTCCTCAACCTATGTTAAGAATGGGACGAAAATATTTAACTTTATTTCGAGTGGTTACTGCAGCCAAGATGTCGTCTCGGTAAGGAGTTTTCAACTACAGTTTGAATAAATTTGTAATGCTTGGAATATCACGTGCATGGTCTTCATACACAAGTAACAATAGACAAAGTAAAATATTGGGCCCTGAACTTGCAAACATTAATTTGTGGCACTTGGATTGATTTTGCAAGAAAACTTTACAACAAAATGTAATCTCTGCGCATTGGAAGCCGAATACCTACGTAATTCCATTCAATAAAATCGTTCGTAGACGCCGCATCACGAGCCACCCAACAATCATTCATGCCATTGGGCCAAGTAGCAATGGAGAAAAAAAACCAATTACTCCCTTACGTAAATCATGTTCAGAATATTTTCGCATAGTTCTTAGAACATTACAAAATAATCAGAATGTGACGGAGAGCGATGCCTCGTGTTTATTATTATTTATGTGAAGCTGGCAAAAGCACAGAAAAAATGTTTCTACACCATGAAGACACAATAACAGAAAAGTCATGTTTATGTTTGGTTCATCTTTTTATCAGTGATCAGTTGACAAAATTAATGAATAACTTTTGGGTTAGATTGGTGGTTTGAAGAGTTTCAATCAGACGTTCGCTGAAGTTATCAGGGATCCTGACGGTTCGGGTGTGCCATATGATGGGATTGTGGGATTGGGATATCCACAAATAGCAAAGAACGGCATCACACCGGTGTTCAACCAAATGTTCAAGCAGGGAGCAGTGGAAAAAAATCAGTTTTCGTTTTATCTAAACAGGTGAACCAGACTAAAAAATCACTTTGAACATTTATAACGGTCAAATATTTAGGAATCAATTCGAGTCAGACGGTGGGGAGTTATACTTGGGTGGTGTGAACCCTTCAAGATTCACTGGCAAGTTTAACTACCACAAAGTTGTAAAGAAGGCAAGTAGCAACTAACACTATATGTAGGCCTATGGAATAATAAAGATAACGATTATTGGTTTAGGGATATTGGCAGGTATCCATGGACGGTTTGACAGTTGACGATAGCACTGGTGTCAAATGTTGCGTTGGAGGATGCCAGGCTGTTATGGCATCTGGTGCAAATTTAATCTCTGGACCAATGGTTGAAATTACGAAGCTCAACAAGGCTATTGGCTGCCATCAGAGCACTGACAAAGTGGTCAGAAATATCAATTATTAAACGTTGTTAACTGAAAATGAAACAGGAGTATTTTGTCTTGCAGTGCTTTACATCTTGTACAAATATCTCGAAAAAGCCGAATGTCACCATCACTCTATCTGGTATTAAATACCAACTTACACCGGAGCAATACTTTTTTCAGGTTCGTCGACTAACGGAGCGTTAATAGTTTATTGTTAATTGTTATTTTTGTAGAAACATTTTTGAATACGATGGTATATATCCCCTACATAAATGTAAAGGTAGCCTGACAAGTTCTGCGTATGTGCACCAGTGTATCATGGCCACAGTATACCCCGTGAAACCGCTGAGCTGGCGTAGCTCAGTCGATAGGGCGTTGGGCCAGGTCAGCCCAGGGTCGTGAGTTCAAACCTACACGGGAGCTTAATTTTTCAGATCTTGCTCCGACTTGTCGGAACAAAGTATTTGATCTAGCTTGGCTGCGATGGCTTAGCTGTAATGCCAGTGAAACTAATTGTTAAGTATATGTTAGTGATAAGTTAACAAATACATGTCCTTTGCCATAGTATGAAAATGTGTGCTACTCTGCATTCGTTGGTTTTGATGTCCCCGAATATATTGGAGGTCCATTTTGGATACTTGGGGCATACTTCATGTCCAATTACTACACCACGTTCGATTTTGCCAACGACAGAGTGGGGTTCGCATCCCTCAAGCCACGGATCAGTAAACGCCCCGGTCATCGGATGTTTCTAAGAAACTGATGAAAATTATGACGAATCTTGTGTTGTTTCTTTAAATCGTTCAGTCTTTCAACCACTACAAAGCGAAATCCCAAACTATTTCAAAATCGTGTAAGCTGCAGACAGATCCTCTCATTTCGACCTATAATGTCTCATCAGTGCAGCTGGTGTGACTATCAGACTACTTTGCTGACAAAAACGCCTTTAACTTTGTGGTGACTAAATAATCACCGTCATCTATTGGTCATCAAACTTGGTGCAAACCTACAGAGAAAACTAGGTGGAAACACTATGGCAAAGCAAAGCACAACCAATAGTGACCTCAGGCAACGTGTCACTTTGCTTATCATATTTCAAAATCGTTTGTGAGTAAATTCGTCAATTGCTTTTTGCACTGTTCTGTCTAACACTGTATGTAAGTGCTCTGTAGTGTGTTCCAGGAAATAAATATATATTAGTCAGCGGCTTCAGATTCCTCAGAAGTTTTTCAGGAAAAAGAATTTCAAAATTTGAATTTCATAATTAATGTCATATTACCGGATGGGGTTTAATAGTTAAAGAAAGAACACAAAAGTATCAAAAAGAGCTGTCCAAACGTTTATTTCGAAAAAGAGTACAATTCGTGTGGTGAATTAAATGCATCTGCTTTTTAAGGCTTAGTATCTCCATGGGAAGGTTCAACATTACAATTTACGAACATTTATAGATGGGCACCTGCCTTAATAACCTTGATGGTTTTATCCGTGTTCTTGTGATTTTATTTCTTTTGTGTATCGTTCATCTGTGTGGTTGTTTTTTGTGGGCAAAATACACATGACTTTAATTTGAGTTTCCTTTGTGACTTGTGAATTGCAATTATCGAATGTAGCTATAGATAAGAAAGTATGTGAAAGGCGCGAATTACCGGTATTGTAACCGAACCTTGTTTATGAAAATCAAATTTTCAGATGCGGTTTCAGGATTATGATCAGAATAGATATTTGAAAGCTCACTGGTTTCTATCAACAATATCAACGCGAGAGCAAACAGAAACCTAGACAATGGATTTAACTTTTTCCCAGCTCAGCAACTTCTGAAACGACTGCCGTGCATTTAATGCCGAAGATCCTGAGCGCTAAAGTTACGACGCACGACTTCAGCGGTTATATCTGTGTAGCCGCCACCAAAACCAACCGCGATTTAAAGGAAATTGTCTTGTATATATTTATTGTACAAAATTAATCGTTCTACCACCTGTTACGTCATAATCTGTATTCAATGAGGTCACAAGTGAATATTAAACTACACAAAACTTAGAATTGTTGAATTGGGACATTACGTTATTTGATTTTATGTGTTTTTGTTTGTGTGGATGTAAATGGCAACGTGTAGTTCACTTTCCAACTCATCAAATAAGTTAAACAAGGCATAAGGTAAACGTTTGGTTTATTTTTTTTACCCTTGCTCATTTCACAAATACAAGCGCAGAGGCTGCAATGTTTGATTGAAATAAAATAAACAGAACTTGTGTTATAGATAAGTGTCCATACTTTTTTGAAATTGCGTACAAAAAAAAGTTGTTTCATCTTCTGTGACGATGATTTTTTTAAACTGGTGGTAAGTTTACGTTTTCCAAAGTGACCTTTCTTGAACTGCATCTAATCGAACAAAATCAAACTTGAAATCGAGATTATTTCAAATTATTTTTGATTCTCAACATTCAATTTTTCCTTCCAAACACGAAAATCACCAAAAGGGAAACAGTAATGCCAGGAACAAAACATCCATGCAAATACTGTGTTAAACACGCGAGTGCAAGTCGATACAGGGACAATGGGCTTACGGGGTGCTTACTCAGCAACTGTTGAAATTCCATCGGATCATTCAACGTCAGATATCCGGTTCAAGAAGTTCCTGATTGTTTTAAGTTACGTGTCGGTAAAAGGTTTGAAAACTCGAACAGTTATCGCAGCGTGAAATATGTGTTGTTTATCTTTGGCAGTCGTAATAACTTAGTTTTACGCAAATCATGTTCAATGAGGGTTGTTTGCCATCATGGAACATATGTTTTCTATGTTAAAGTCATTAATTATCTTGTTATATTTATTTTGGTCTCACGACAACCAAAATCTGAACAACACGAATATTCGTCCAAAGTATTCCTGCCACAATTGGTGTCTTTGCATTCCAGCAACGAAGACAAAAGGATGAATTGTGCTATTTTGTATTTATGGGACAAAACACAAAGATAAATGCAAACCCATACATGGGTAGACGAATTCATCGACCAGACAACAACCTTTGATGTTCCTTTCTTGTATGAAACTGAATGCTTATCGATTTAAGTTTCGGATCTATACAAACTACAGGAAGGGGCGTGGAGATCTTTTGCTGCCTTCAATAGTTCCTGGTTTTCTTTGCAGGCGTCAACAGCTTATATCGTTGTACAACAAACAACATCAGTTCTTTGATATCATATGTTTCCAGTCATTGCTGTGTCATTATCAAGATGATAAAAGTAATTTTTTATCTTCTTCTGTTTGGAACACTGAGCAAAGGTTACAGGTGAGTGTTGCAAATTGGCCTGACTCTGTGGAATGTTTTTTAACTATTTATTTTCATGCAAAGCTACCTCAAGGCATTGTATATTTTTTAATGTCTGACGTTCTAAGTTTATGTAATTCGTTCTATTTCCAAGTTCTGGTATATGTTTAGTATCAAGCTGCGACGTCAATGGGTAGTTGCACATTACGAAAAACAATCTGACAACACTAAATACCACAACAACACTAAATACGCCAAGTTCCTATCTGCTGCTGGTGGAATTGGTAGCGAGCCACTCATCAACTACGAAGATGTAATTAAATGATATTATTGTGGTTTTACACGCTTTTAAGCGGATTAAACAAGTGAATCTTCATTCCAGATATATTATTATGAAGAGATAACAATAGGAACTCCCCCACAACCTTTTACAGTTGTTTTTGAAACGACCATGTCAAATTTGTGGATTCCGTCGATTCACTGCAACAAACTTGACAAGTCATGCGGTAAATAAAATCATCCTGTTTAAACTTTGGGCACATTTTTTTAGAATTATTTCCGAATTTATTTAGTTAACCATCGCAAATATGACAGTGCTGCTTCCTCAACCTATGTTAAGAATGGGACGAAAATATTTAACATTATTTCGAGTGGTTACTGCAGCCAAGATGTCGTCTCGGTAAGGAGTTTTCAACTACAGTTGAATAAATTTGTAATGCTTAGAATATCACGTGCATGGTCTTCATACACAAGTAACAATAGACAAAGTAAAATATTGGGTCCTGAACTTGCAAACATTAATTTGTGGCACTTGGATTGATTTTGCAAGAAAACTTTACAACAAAATGTAAGCTCTGCGCATTGGAAGCCGAATACCTACGTAATTCCATTTAATAAAATCGTTCGTTGACGCCGCATCACGAGCCACCCAACAAGCATTCATGCCATGGGGCCAAGTAGCAATGGAGAAAAAAAACCAATTACTCCCTTACGTTAATCATGTTCAGAATATTTTTGCATAGTTCTTAGAACATTAAAAAATAATCAGAATGTGACGGCAAGCGATGCCTCGTGTTTATTATTATTTATGTGAAGCTGGCAAAAGCACAGAAAAAATGTTTGTACACCATGAAGACACAATAACAGAAAAGTCATGTTTATGTTTGGTTCATCTTTTTATCAATGATCAGTTGACAAAATTAATGAATAACTTTTGGGTTAGATTGGTGGTTTGAAGAGTTTCAATCAGACGTTCGCCGAAGTTATCAGGAATTCTGACGGTTCTGATGTGCAATACGATGGGCTTGTGGGAATGGGATATCCACAAATAGCAAAGAACGGCATCACACCGGTGTTCAACCAAATGTTCAAGCAGGGAGCAGTAGAAAAAAATCAGTTTTCGTTTTATCTAAACAGGTGAACCAGACTAAAAAATCACTTTGAACATTTATAACGGTCAAATATTTAGGAATCAATTCGAGTCAGACGGTGGGGAGTTATACTTGGGTGGTGTGAACCCTTCAAGATTCACTGGCAAGTTTAACTACCACAAAGTTGTAAAGAAGGCAAGTAGCAACTAACACTGTATGTAGGCCTATGGAATAATAAAGATAACGATTATTGGTTTAGGGATATTGGCAGGTATCCATGGACGGTTTGACAGTTGACGATAGCACTGGTGTCGAATGTTGCGTTGGAGGATGCCAGGCTGTTATGGCATCTGGTGCAAATTTAATCTATGGACCAACGGTTGAAATTACGAAGCTCAACAAGGCTATTGGCTGCCATCAGAGCAATGACAAAGTGGTCAGAAATATCAATTATTAAACGCTATTAACTAAAAAATTAAACAGGAGTATTCTGTCTTGCAGTGCTTTACATCTTGTACAAATATCTCGAAAAAGCCGAATGTCACCATCACTCTATCTGGTATTAAATACAAACTTACACCGGAGCATTACTTTTTTCAGGTTCGTCGAGTAACGGAGCGTTAATAGTTTATTGTTAATTGTTATTTTTGTCGAAATATATTTGATTAAGATGGTAGAGATCCCCTACATAAATGTGAAGGTCGCCTGACAAGTTGTGCGCATGTGCATAGCACCAGTGTATCATGGCCACAGTATACCCAGTAAAAGCGATGAGCTCGCGTAGCTCGGTCGGTAGGGCGTTGGGCCAGGTCAGCCCAGGGTCGTGAGTTCAATCCTAAACAGGAGCTTGATCTGCCAGACCTTTTTCCGACTTGTCGGAAGTATTTGATCTAGCTTATGCCAGTGAAACTAATTGTTAAGCATATGTTGGTGATAAGTTAACAAACACTTGCGCTTTGCCATAGTATGAAAACTGTTGCTACTCTGCATTCATTGGTGTTGATATCTCCGAAGATATTGGAGGTCCATTTTGGATACTTGGTACATACTTCATGGCCAATTACTACACCACGTTCGATTTTGCCAACGACAGAGTGGGATGCGCAGCACTAAAGCCACGGACCAGTAAACGCCCCGATCATCGGATGTTTCTAAGAAACTGATGAAAATAATGACGAATCTTGTGTTGTTTCTAGAAATCGTTCATTCTTTCAACCACTACAAAGCGAAATCCTAAACTATTTCAAAACAGTTTGTGAGTAATTTCGTCACATGCTTTTTGCACTGTTTTGTCTAACACTGTATGTAAGTGCTCTGTAGTGTGTTCCAGGAAATAAATATATATTAGTCGGCGGCTTCAGATTTCTTAGAAGCTTTTCAGGAAAAATAATTTCAACATTCGAATTTCACAACTAATGTCAAATTACCGGGTGGGGTTTAATAGTTAAAAAAGGAACACAAACCGATCATGTTGTTTCATTTTTACACACTTAGCAGTTGCAGCAACTGATTGGCAGAAATAAAATAGCCATAGACCTATCCAAACGTGTTATTTCGAGAGACTGTATGAATCGTGTGGTGAAGTAAATGCATCTGTTAAGGCTTAGTATCTCTATTAGAAGGTTCAACATTACAATTTACAAGCATTTATAGATGGGCGCCCGACTTAATAAACTTGATGGTTTTATCCGTGGCCTTGTGATTTTGTTTTTTGTGTATCGTTCATCTGTGTGGTTGTTTTTTGTGGGCAAAATACACATGACTTTAATTTGACATTCCTTTGTGTCTTGTGAATTGCAATTATCGAATGTAGCTATAGATAAGAAAATATGTGACAGGCGCGAATTACCGGTATTGTAACCGAACCTTGTTTATGAAAATCAAATTTTCACATGCGGTTTCAGGATTATCATCAGAATAGATATTTGAAAGCTCCCTGGTTTCTATCAACAATATCATGGCGAGAGCAAACAGAAACCTAGACAATGGATTTAACTTTTTCCCAGCTCAGCAACTTATGAAACGACTTCCGTGCATTTAATGCCGAAGATCCTGTTTATGAAGTTGTTGATTGTTCCGTGTCCATCACACAATCCTCGGAAACACTCACAGTTTCGCGGATCGTCTCTCCTGGTCACAATAGCTTGGCTAAAACTTTGTGTCACTGGATTAGTTTGTTAAAATTTATTAAATAACTCACTGCTTTGTTGTATGTTGACTCCAAGATGAAAGTTATTGTGTTTCTTCTGTTGTTGGAAACATTGAGCTGCGGTCACATGTAAGCGATGCGAATTAAGGCTTTTCCTATCCAAAGTGTGATTTGTGTGTTTAGTGTAAAACTTCAAAAGCACAGAAAAAGCCACAGAGACGTGAAAGAACGGGGAACAGAGAACATCAAATACACACAGCACAGTAAATATGTGAAGTTCTCTTCTACTGGTGTTGGAATTGGTCGCGAACAGCTCAGCAACTATGACAATGTATGTATATGGTCATTGTACGAATGGATTAAACTTTCAAGTGCTTTTTCAGACCCTATATGTTGGGGAGATCGGAATAGGGACGCCCCCTCAGTTCTTCACTGTGAAAATTACCACGTGGTCTTCATTTTTTTGGTTGCCTTCAATTAAGTGCAGAAGATCCGATGTTTTTTGTGGTAAGATCATCTGTTGTATTGATTCCGATCATCGTTTGCTATACAAACACTAAACATTTGTTTAATGCCTACACCTAATGCCTTCCGCAGCAAGACATCGCAAATACAACAGCACGGCATCTCTGACCTATACTACAGATGGATTGAAATATCAAGAGGACGCAGTTATTGGTGTAGTTGGTCAGGACGTGCTAATGGTGAGATGATGAATCGATTATTTGTACGCGATTGAAGCAAAGTTAAATTAGTTTTTTATCCGAAAGACATAACTCAATAATATTATGACAATAATTCTATAGCTTAGTGATTCCCAACCTTTTTGTGGTTATGTACCACTTGGAGGTAAAACAAATTCTTCGCGTACCACCTAGTTGAGTGTTACAAAGGACCATAGGAGATGAAGTAACAAACATTTTGGGATCACTAACGGTTTTTCCAATACGAAATTTATTCCGCAATTAACGGGATGGTGCTCGCGTACCACCTTGAATGCCTTCGCGCACCACCAGTTGGGAAACGTTGCTGCAGCTGCAGGATTATTTCCCGGCCTTTTGTTATCGCAAAATTTCCCTGTCGATTCCGATATTTGAAACATTTGACGTCAAAAATTTGAATATTTCTTTCCTTCTTGAAACGTTAAACTTATGTGCTTAAATCTATGGATCTGCGTAAACTCAAACAAATATAACCCATTGCACCTCGACAAATGAACTTATGAAATATCCTCATGCATTTTAGATCGGTGGCGTGAAGAGTTTTAACCAAACATTTGTTGAAGCAATCAGGATTTATGGTGACATGTACTCTGAAGCTCAATTTGATGGTTTGCTAGGAATTGGATATCCTGAAACTTCGGCGATCAGTAAAAATGGGCTAAATGTGTTTGGCCAAATGTATGTACAGGGAGCAGTGCCATGGAATCAATTTTCTTTGTATTTAAACAGGTCAAGTTGCATATATAAAATATGTAGTTATTGTAACATTTTGAGTGACGTTCGCTTTTAGGGATCCGTTTAAACGTGATGGCGGGGAGTTGTACTTGGGAGGTGTGGATCCCACAAGATTCACTGGAGAGTTCAACTATCATACTGTCCAAAGTGTATGTTTGTCAATTATAACTCACAAGTATGATTGTGATCCATATCACTATAATGCAGGGGGTATGGGGAATTGCAATGGACGGTATGAGGATTGGTGAAGGCAATGACGCACAATTTTGTGTCGGTGGCTGCAACGCCTATATCGATGTGGGGGCTCCATATATTTATGTATTTCCGGATGAATTCGAAATAATTCGAAATATTCTTGGTGCTGATGAACATAGAGTGATTTCCTGCTCAACGATTCCCACACTGCCGAATGTAACCATCACGCTGTCAGGAATCGTCTACATACTCACACCTGAGCAGTACATATTAAAGGTAAGTGGTATTACTTCCGTGTTAAAACAACTGGAGTGGCTAGATAATCATAATAACGTAGATAATCATAATAACGCGCACTACCTTAAGTTTCGGTTGCCGCCACTTGCCTGTATTTAGAATGGAGTTGTTGTCAGGTAACCTGCATTCATAGCCTATCCTTGTAGCAGCTTTAAGCCTTTACATTTTTTTTCAAAACTTTTGTAATTGTGCCTACATACACTGTAATATACATTACAATAGGACACGTATGTTGCTATACCATGATGTATACTTCGTAAAGGTAATTTATAATGCTCAAGTTAATTACTGATATTGCTACAAAGAACATATTTAATACGGATAGGCTCTTCGGCAATAATAATGTTGCTGATAAGTTATATACAAATATTATTGCCAGAAGATACATTTAGTATTGAATACAACGTTTTTATGGTGAGGCGATATGTTACAGGAGCCGACAGCATGTCAAATTGGTTTCGGTGAGGTAGAAAATATGTTAACCTGGGTCATCGGCCAAGTTTTCCTTGGAAATTACTACACCACTTTCGACTACGCTAATGATCGTGTGGGATTTGCTCAATTGATCCCAAATGAACGATAGACGTTTGAATGATGTCAATGAGAAAGTCCTGTATACCTTGTACTGGAGACTGTATCTTTTTTCAATGTAAATGCCGATGTTTTGTGTGAATGTTTTCATTGAAGTTTCTTCGACTCAGATTATTTGGTTGAAATAAACGTAGATTAAACGGTGACGTCACAAGTGTGCTGATAGTTTAGTTGAGATATTAGGTGAAGAAATGTTTGAAAAATTCCTCACAAAGAGTGGCAGACAACCAAGGCAATGTTTCATCAAGTATGATCACAGAAATTGATGGCTCTGACGCTATCGTTTGTTACGCTTTGTGAGTAATATTCATTCATTCATTTATTTGCACCCACGAAAACAAATTGAAACACATTATATTGGAGCAAATACTGAAGTTAAAGCTGTAAAGACATGGGCAGGGAAACGCTGAAATAACCCGAGTGTTTTCAAAGTCATTTTGGATATCTGACCGGTAAAGACAGATCCGTCGGTACCACCGAGAAAAACAATCCGATTACTTTGCTGCTTTCCCCATAAATAACATTTTCCCCATAAAATGTTTCTTGCTGAATCGAAATTAGATGTTATGTCCACAACATGGGAATGCCTTTAAATTAAGTAGTCAATGATACACGGATGTGCAAAACAACCACAAGGAGTGATTGGCTCGGAAAAGATACTTGAAATATAATGTTTCTGTCGCTTCCAACCATATTGTCATTTAATAGTCTGTTCTTCTGGTACAACAAAAACGTGACTTTATTAACCGACGTTTCGCCTGTTATCCAACAAGGCTTTCTCAGGGAAATGATACAGCACACAACCAACACCAAGAAAACGTAGCAACACGAAAAAATAACGCTAACACCGCTTGTGAAATCACGTGATGTTATAAAAAAGGCAGGAAACAACAGTTACAGCAAGTTATCATAAAGCACCGGGAAATAGACGCACTTTTCCCTGTCATTAACAGAGCGATTGTTCTTGGATGTGGAGCGCTTCTAGGAAATGGCGATGATTTTTTTAAACTGGTGGTAAGTTTACGTTTTCCAAAGTGACCTTTCTTGAACTGCATCTAATCGAACAAAATCAAACATGAAATCGAGATTATTTCAAATTATTTTTGATTCTCAACATTCAATAGTCCCTTAGTAACGCCAGAAACAATACATCCATGCAAATACTGTGACAAACACGCGAGTGCAAGTCGATACAGGGACAATGGGCTTACGGGGTGCTTACTCAGCAACTGTTGAAATTCCATCCGAGCATTCAACGTCAGATATCCGGTTCAAGAAGTTCCTGATTGTTTTAAGTTACGTGTCGGTAAAAGGTTCGAAAACACGAACAGTTATCGCAGCGTGAAATATGTGTTGTTTATCTTTGACAGTCGTAATAACTTGGTTTTAAGCAAATCATATTCAATGAGGGTTGTTTGCCATCATGGAACATTTATTTTCTATGTTAAAGTCATTTTTTATCTTATTATATTTTCTTTGGTCACATGACAACCAAAATCTGAACAACACGAATATTCGTCCAAACTATTCCTGCCACAATTTCTGTCTTTGCATTCCAGCAACGAAGACGAAAGGATGAATTGTGCTATTTTGTATTTATGGGACAAAACACAAAGATAAATGCAAACGCATACTTGGGTAGACGAATTCATCGACCAGACAACAACCTTTGATGTTCCTTTCTTGTATGAAACTGAATGCTTATCGATTTAAGTTTCGGATCTATACAAACTACAGGAAGGGGCGTGGAGTTCTTTTGCTGCCTTCAATAGTTCCTGGTTTTCTTTGCAGGCGTCAACAGCTTATATCGTTGTACAACAAACAACATCAGTTCTTTGATATCATATGTTTCCAGTCATTGCTGTGTCATTATCAAGATGATAAAAGTATTTTTTTATCTTCTTCTGTTTGGAACACTGAGCAAAGGTTACAGGTGAGTGTTGCAAATTGGCCTGACTCTGTGGAATGTTTGTTAACTATTTATTTTCCAGCAAAGCTACCTCAAGGCATTGTATATTTTTAATGTCTGACGTCCTAAGTTTATGTAATTCGTTCTATTTTCAAGTTCTGGTATATGTTTAGTATCAAGCTGCGACGTCAATGGGTAGTTGCACATTACGAAAAACAATCAGACAACACTAAATACCGCAACAACACTAAATACGCCAAGTTCCTATCTGCTGCTGGTGGAATTGGTAGCGAGCCACTCATCAACGACGAATATGTAAATAAATGATATTATTGTGGTTTTACATGCTTTTAAGCGGATTAAACAAGTGAATCTTCATTCCAGCGATATTATTATGGAGAGATATCAATAGGAACTCCCCCACAACCTTTTACAGTTGTTTTTGACACGATCATGTCAAATTTGTGGATTCCGTCGATTCACTGCAACAAACTTGACAAGTCATGCGGTAAATAAAAT
This sequence comes from Ascidia mentula, assembly GCF_947561715.1. Lineage (NCBI taxonomy): Eukaryota > Metazoa > Chordata > Ascidiacea > Phlebobranchia > Ascidiidae > Ascidia > Ascidia mentula. The sequence goes on along the minus strand of NC_138569.1, from coordinate 21,255,003 downwards.
CATCCTGTTTAAACTTTGGGCACATTTTTTTAGAATTATTTCCGATTTTTTTTAGTTAACCATCGTAAATATGACAGTGCTGCTTCCTCCACCTATGTTAAGAATGGGACGAAAATATTTGATTATATATTGAGTGGTTACTGCAGTCAAGATGTCGTCTCGGTAAGGAGTTTTCAACTACAGTTGGAATAAATTTGTAATGCTTGGAGATCACGTGCATGGTCTCAATACACAAGTAACAATAGACAAAGTAAAATATTGGGTCCTTACCTGAACTTGCAAACATTAATTTGTGGCACTTGGATTGATTTTGCAAGAAAACTTTACAACAAAATGTAAGCTCTGCGCATTGGAAGCCGAATACCTACGTAATTCCATTCAATAAAATCGTTCGTTGACGCCGCATCACGAGCCACCCAACAAGCATTCATGCCATGGGGCCAAGTAACAATGGAGAAAAAGAGCCAATTACTCCCTTACGTTAATCATGTTCAGAATATTTTCGCATAGTTCTTAGAACATTAAAAAATAATCAGAATATGACGGCGAGCGATGCCTCGTGTTTATTATTATTTATGTGAAGCTGGCAAAAGCACAGAAAAAATGTTTGTACACCATGAAGACACAATAACGGAAAAGTCATGTTTATGTTTGGTTCATCTTTTTATCAATGATCAGTTGACAAAATTAATGAATAACTTTTGGGTTAGATTGGTGGTTTGAAGAGTTTCAATCAGACGTTCGCCGAAGTTATCAGGAATCCTGACGGTTCTTATGTGCCATATGATGGGCTTGTGGGAATGGGATATCCACAAATAGCAAAGAACGGCATCACACCGGTGTTCAACCAAATGTTCAAGCAGGGAGCAGTAGAAAAAAATCAGTTTTCGTTTTATCTAAACAGGTGAACCAGACTAAAAAATCACTTTGAACATTTATGACGGTCAAATATTTAGGAATCAATTCGAGTCAGACGGTGGGGAGTTATACTTGGGTGGTGTGAACCCTTCAAGATTCACTGGCAAGTTTAAATACCACAAAGTTGTAAAGAAGGCAAGTAGCAACTAACACTATATGTAGGCCTATGGAATAATAAAGATAACGATTATTGGTTTAGGGATATTGGCAGGTATCCATGGACGGTTTGACAGTTGACGATAGCACTGGTGTCAAATGTTGCGTTGGAGGATGCCAGGCTGTTATGGCATCTGGTGCAAATTTAATCTATGGACCAACGGTTGAAATTACGAAGCTCAACAAGGCTATTGGCTGCCATCAGAGCACTGACAAAGTGGTCAGAAATATCAATTATTAAACGCTGTTAACTGAAAATTAAACAGGAGTATTCTGTCTTGCAGTGCTTTACATCTTGTACAAATATCTCGAAAAAGCCGAATGTCACCATCACTCTATCTGGTATTAAATACAAACTTACACCGGAGCATTACTTTTTTCAGGTTCGTCGACTAACGGAGCGTTAATAGTTTATTGTTAATTGTTATTTTTGTAGAAATATATTTGATTAAGATGGTATATATCCCCTACATAAATGTGAAGGTCGCCTGACAAGTTGTGCGCATGTGCATAGCACCAGTGTATCATGGCCACAGTATACCTAGTAAAAGCGATGAGCTCGCGTAGCTCGGTCGGTAGGGCGTTGGGCCAGGTCAGCCCAGGGTCGTGAGTTCCATCCTAAACAGGAGCTTGATCTGCCAGACCTTTTTCCGACTTGTCGGAAGTATTTGATCTAGCTTATGCCAGTGAAACTAATTGTTAAGCATATGTTGGTGATAAGTTAACAAACACTTGCGCTTTGCCATAGTATGAAAGTTGGCAACGTGTCACTTTGCTTATCATATTTCAAAATCGTTTGTGAGTAAATTCGTCAATTGCTTTTTGCACTGTTTTGTCTAACACTGTAAGTGCTCTGTAGTGTGTTCCAGGAAATAAATATATATTAGTCGGCGGCTTCAGATTTCTCAGAAGCTTTTCAGGAAAAATAATTTCAACATTCGAATTTCACAACTAATGTCAAATTACCGGGTGGGGTTTAATAGTTAAAAAAGGAACACAAACCGATCGTGTTGTTTCATTTTTACACACTTAGCAGTGGCAGCAACTGATTGGCAGAAATAAAATAGCCATAAACCTATCTAAACGTATTATCTCGAGAGATTGTATGAATCGTGTGGTGAAGTAAATGCATCTGTTAAGGCTTAGTATCTCTATTAGAAGGTTCAACATTACAATTTACAAGCATTTATAGATGGGCGCCCGACTTAATAACCTTGGTGGTTTTATCCGTGGCCTTGTGATTTTGTTTTTTGTGTATCGTTCATCTGTGTGGTTGTTATTTGTGGGCAAAATACACATGACTTTAATTTGACATTCCTTTGTGTCTTGTGAATTGCAATTATCGAATGTAGCTATAGATAAGAAAATATGTGACAGGCGCGAATTACCGGTATTGTAACCGAACCTTGTTTATGAAAATCAAATTTTCACATGCGGTTTCAGGATTATCATCAGAATAGATATTTGAAAGCTCCCTGGTTTCTATCAACAATATCAAAGAAAGCAAACAGAAACCTATACAATGGATTTAACTTTTTCCTAGCTCAGCAACTTATGAAACGACTTCCGTGCATTTAATGCCGAAGATCTTGTTTATGAAGTTGTTGATTGTTCCGTGTCCATCACACAAACCTCGGAAACACTCAGAGTTTCGCGGATCGTCTCTCCTGGTCACAATAGCTTGGCTAAAACTAAAATGTTGTGTCACAGGATTAGTTTCTTATAATTTATTAAATAACTCACTGCTTTGTTGTATGTTGACACCAAGATGAAAGTTATTGTGTTTCTTCTGCTGTTGGAAACATTGAGCTGCGGTCACATGTAAGAGATGCGAATTAAGATTTTTCCAATCCAAAGTGTGCTTTGTGTGTTTAGTGTAAAACTTCAGAAGCACAGAAACAGCCACAGAGACGTGAAGGAACGGGGAACAGAGAACATCAAATACACACAGCACAGTAATATGTGAAGTTCTCTTCTACTGCTGTTGGAATTGGTCGCGAACAGCTCAGCAACTATGACAATGTATGTACATGGTCATTGTACGAATCATCTGTTGTATTGATTCCGATTATCGTTTGCTATACAAACACTAAAGATTTTTTTAATGCCTACACCTAATGCCTTCTGCAGCAAGACATCGCAAATACAATAGCTCGGCATCTCTGACCTATACTACAGATGGATTGAAATATCAAGAGGACGCAGTTATTGGTGTAGTTGGTCAGGACGTGCTAATGGTGAGATGATGAATCGATTATTTGTACGCGATTGAAGCAAAGTTAAATTAGTTTTTTTATCCGAAAGACATAACTCAATAATATTATGACAATAATTCTATAGCTTAGTGATTCCCAACCTTTTTGTGGTTGTGTACCACATGGAGGTGAAACAAATTCTTCGCGTACCACTTAGTTGAGTGTTACAAAGTAACCTAGGGGATGAAGTAACAAACATTTTGGGATCACTTACGGTTTTTCTAATTCGAAATTTATTCCGCAATTAACGGGATGGTGCTCGCGTACCACCTTGAATGCCTTCGCGCACCACCAGTGGTACGCGTACCACCAGTTGGGAAACGATGCTGCAGCTGCAGGATTATTTCCCGGCCTTTTGTTATCGCAAAATTATCTGCCGATTACGATATTTGAAACATTTGACGTTAAAATTTGAATATTTCTTTCCTTCTTGAAACGTTAAACTTATGTGCTTAAATCTATGGATCTGCGTAAACTCAAACAAATATAACCCATTGCACCTCGACAAATGAACTTATGAAATATCATCATACATTTTAGATCGGTGGCGTGAAGAGTTTTAACCAAACATTTGTTGAAGTAATCAGGATTAATGGTGACATTTACTCTGAAGCTCAATTTGATGGTTCCCTAGGAATTGGATATCCCGAAACTTCGTTTAGCAGTGAAAATGGGCTAAATGTGTTTGGCCAAATGTATATACAGGGAGCAGTGGCATGGAATCAATTTTCATTGTATTTAAACAGGTCAAGTTGCATATATACAATATGTAGTTATTGTAACATTTTGCGTGACGTTCGCTTTTAGGGATCCGTTTAAACGTGATGGCGGGGAGTTGTACTTGGGAGGTGTGGATCCCACAAGATTCACTGGAGAGTTCAATTATCATACTGTCCTTAATGTATGTTTGTCAATTATAACTTACAAGTATTATTGTGATCCATATCATTTTAATGCAGGGGGCATGGGTTATTGCAGTGGACGGTATGAGGATTGGCGAAGGCGATGAGTCACAATTTTGTGTCGGTGGCTGCAACGCCTTTATCGATGTGGGGACTCCATATATTTACGTACTTTCAGATGAATTCGAAATAATTCGAAATATTCTTGGTGCTGATGAAAATGAAGCGATTTCCTGCTCAACGATTCCCACACTGCCAAATGTAACCATCACGCTGTCAGGCATCGTCTACATACTCACACCTGAGCAGTACATATTAAAGGTAAGTGGTATTGCTTGTGTTAAACCAACTGGAGTAGATATATCGGCTGAGATTAAACCTAATAACGCGCACTACCCAAGTTTCGGTTGACGCCTCTGTTCAGAATGGAGTTGTTGTCAGCTAAGCTGCATTCATAGGCCAAACTTTCTGTTCTTTTGTCTTGTCTCACTGCACGACCAAGCCATTTACGCATTGCTTTATGATGAAAACTTGTGTTTGAAGAGGTTTTAACGTTGGTTCTTCCGTCAATAGACCTGCAGCAGCTTTAAGCCTTTTGAGGTTTTGCTTACAAGCTTTGTAATTGTGCTTGCACTGTCAAATATTTTATAATAAGGCAAGTATCATGTATACTACGTAAAGGTATTTTATAATGCTCAAATTCATTACTGATATTGCTGCAAGGAACAGTTTCAATACAAAAAGGCTCTTCGTCAGTAATAACGTTGATGGATGCCGATATGTTATATACCAATATTATTGCCAGAAGAGACATTTTGTTTGTTGCTGATGCTGCCAGGCATAGTAATTAGTAATTAAAGGCTCTTCCGGAGACATTTTGTATTGATTACAAAGTTTTTACGGTGAGGCGATATGTTACAGGAGCCGACAGCTTGTTACATTGGTTTTACCGAAGACGAAAATTTGGCAGTTTGGGTCATCGGCCAAGTTTTCCTTGGAAATTACTACACCACTTTCGACTACGCCAATGATCGTGTGGGGTTCGCTCAATTGAACCACGGTTTCCGAGAATACCCGGATCCCAAATGAACGATAGACGTTTGAATGATGTGAATGAGAAAGTCCTGCATTCCTTGCACGGAAGACTGTATATTATTTCAATGTAAATACTGTAACATACGTCACAGAAATTAGCGCTTGTATTGTGTAATGAAGTATTTGTAACATACGTCACAGAAACCAGTGCTTGAATTGCGTAATGTTTTGCGTGCAGCTTTGCACATGTACTGCATAATCCCATAATGTGACCCAAATGATTTAGCCACCGAATATTCTCGAGTAAAGTGATTCATTCAACATCCTGTTTACCACATAAAATGTTCTCCTATGCTTAGGTCACATCACACCTATGTTCTTGTATTACATTACTTCGAGCGGTTCGCGATATCACGTGACATTATTGACCAATCAGCTCTCAGTATGGAGAGCTTTAAAAAGCCCAGTTTAGACCGGTGAATTCATTCTATTTGATTCCATTCAATTCTACTTGTTTCATCGTACTACTGTTACACTGCTATTATTACTGAGACTCTACAAGCTATTCGCCGGCTTGGGATTTATTCCCACAGCCTGATAATAAACTGTTTATTTGGAATCAGCGGTTTGCTGGTGAGAACGAGGCAGAAGCAGATTTAACAATCAAAGAGACTCAATAACCGCTCAGGTCATCGAGACACTGTTAAATATCTCAGAAACACTTCGAGTTATTTACAATACCAATGTTTTGTGTGAATGTTTTTATTGAAGTTTCCTGGACTCAGATTAGTTGGTTGAAATAAACGTAGATTAAACGGTGACGTCACAAATGAACCAAAGGTGGGCAAAAAGTTAGTTACGAAAAGCCGTTGCCATGACCGGAGAGGTTGTGATGATGACGTCACAATATTATAATTTGGTCGAATATAAAATTGATGGAATTGAATCAAGAGTAATTTTTGTTTTTGCAACATCACTACATTTTCGACGTTGCCAAAGAAGTCCGAGGGTGTGATATTTTTTGCATCTCAGACTCTAAACCATAAATCATGGACTTCGATTCACAACGCTGCTCTACAACACGAAAAAAAATGTTTCCAATGTTCGAGAATTGACATTCCCTGTACTTTCAAAAGAAGGTACAAAAAAATCCAAAAAAAGAAAAATGATTGCACCATATTGAATCTTTACAAAACAGCAAAATAAAAGACATTGAAAACAAACCACATTGTATGGAGGGTGAATTGCTTTTGGCTTTAACTAAAAGCTACATGATAATGATTAACCAGGAGTTGGTCAAGTTTCTGCTGATTAAGCATTAACTTAACACCCTACCACATGCACAAGTACTACAAGAAAATCAACTCGTGCCACTGTTATGCCAAAAATTACTAATGTTGCTCGAGCAACAAAACCTGTAGTAATTTCTGATGGAAGTGATAAAATGTGGTTTTATCGTCATATGTTGGCTATGTTTGTTGCTATGGATGGTACTTTTGTCAGGTAAGTCAAACAGTCAAGGTCCTTTAATCCACACTTGTGACAAGACGAATGCTGAACCACAGGTTCGAAGGTATTGCGTAATGAACACATATTTCACGGAGTTATCATACATGAGTGTACCTAAGTGTATGCTAGAAAATACTGAAAAAATATAGTTTTCAAGCTACCCTGCTAGAAATGCAGAACTGATACATTATGTGCGGATGCAATGTTTTCAGCTTGTGTTGGCATATTTGGCAGAATCTGTATAGGAATATCCCATGTCATTGTTTCAGTCTTGATCTGCCCAGGTCCCTGCCACATTCGATCGCCCGATTGTCCTGTTTCAAGGTCCAGGCCTTTGAGTGGGCCAGTGGCAGTCACAAACTCAAAATGAAGACGCCATTTGAAGCACACTGCAAATATGGGTGGAGATCAACAAAGCAGGTGGTTGGAATTACATCAGGGATTAGAAATAATATAACTTTGTGATTCTTTTTCCAATGGGTAGAGCTCTCCTTTTACCCATAGTACTACTTCATTAACCAACATAACTTGTGTATTTATTCTTTCTTGATCATTTGTAATTTTCATCCTGTTGTTAACTGTTGAAACAAGGAGTGTTTATTACATTTTTAGTTGCCTTGGAGATGACGCAAGAGACACAAATAATTACCGCCGCGTGGGTGTGGCAGGAAGCACTGTCAAGTGGCACCTGTCACATGCCAGACATAACTGCCACGCAACACGCCGGGCATCCTTTGGCAGGTGTCACCCAGGATCAGTTTCCGCAGCTTAGTAGTAAGAGTGGGAACTATTTTTTACAAGGGTTTGGTTCAATCAGCATCTTGTGATGTGGTGACCGCGGGCCCGCCTCGAACGACCTAAGGATTGAGCGGATTTTGAATAAACCTTGCGGTCTTCCAGTAACGCGAATAGATCATTGCTGGGTCGCGTTTGAAGGTTACAGTCTTGCAGACGATTTTGATAAAAACAGTCTACTGGGTGTGGTCAAAGTTCGCTTGACGTTTCAGCTACCGCACTGTGTTTTAGGCGTTTACTTGAATATTAAAACAGGGAAGATAATTTCACATTCACCGATAGGACGAATCTCTATTTTTACACAAAATGACACCAATTCGTCGCTCAAACGAAAAAAAATAGTGGAACACCGCTGTAAAAATTTGTATTGTTTTGTAATGTTTTTGTTAACTTTTTTACCTTTCAATTATTAACAGTTGAGTGCAAGTACAAGGGTAGAAGATATACCCTCTTCAACACATTGCTCACCAATGAATGTCACAAGTGCACGTGCTACAATGACGCAGTTATATGCTGTGACGTGTAAGTGATGGAAGTGGCGTAAAATATTTTTACCTAAATAAATTCATGTTTTCTCATTGAATTCATATCAAGAAACTCTGTTGCTTATTCCAGACTGCAGTTACCAGTTGACTGGCACCAAAAATGCAAACCGAAAATCGACAAACAACGTTGCCGGGTTGACCTCGTCCGTATCGACAAGCCGACACTCCCGTGCGCCTACAAGCGGCCAAGAACAAGAGGGAAGCACAGCCACATAGGAGCGCTAAAGTTACGCCGCACGACTCTAGCGGTTATATCTGTGTAGCAGCCACCAAAACCAACCGCTGTTTAAAGGATATTGTCTTGTATATATTTATTGTACAAAATCAAGCGTTCTACCACCTGTTACGTCATAATCTGTAATGAATGAGGTCACAAGTGAATATTAAACTACACAAAACTTCGAATTGTTGAATTGGGACATTACGTTATTTGATATTATGTGTTTTTGTTTGTGTGGATGTAAATGGGAAAGTGTAGTTCACTTACCAACTCATCAAATAAGTTAAACAAGGCACGAGGAAAACGTTGGTTTATATTTTTTTACCTTTACACAAATACCAGCGCAGAGGCTGCAATGTTTGATTGAAAAAATAAACAGAACTTGTGTTTTCGATATGTGTCCATACTTTTTCAAAATTGTGTATCACAAAAAGTTGTTTCGTCTTCTGTGGCGATGATTTTGTCAAACTGGTGAAAAGTTTGCGTTTTCCAAAGTGACCTTTCTTGAACTGCATCTAATCCAGGGGCGCACAGCCTTTTCATTAATGCCGGCCGCATCGTACAGACTTAATTCACCAACGGCCGCCAGTGAGTCCAGTACTGATGATTTCGCATTTGCTTATGCCCACAACTGTCATGAAATGCTATATTTAACTATTTTTCTCACCTAAAAATACAATATTTCATTCTGTTTTATAACAAACACTGACCATTTCAGTAACCAAACATCCAGGCAAAACTTGTTGAGTTTTTTACAATACGCGGCCATCAAAACAAATGCATTATAAAACATGTGTTCGGCCGCATGAATTAGCATACACGGCCACATCAAACATGAAATCGAGATTATTTCAAATTATTTTTGATTCTCAACATTCAATAGTCCCTTCCATACACGCAAATCACCAGAAGGAAAACAGTAATGCCAGGAACAAAACCTGCCTGCAAAATACTGTGACAAACACGCGAGTGCAAGTCGATACAGAGACAATGGGCTTACGGGGTGCTTACTCAGCAACTGTTGAAATTCCATCCGAGCATTCAACGTCAGATATCCGGTTCAAGAAGTTCCTGATTGTTTTAAGTTACGTGTCGGTAAAAGGTTCGAAAACACGAACAGTTATCGCAGCGTGAAATATGTGTTGTTTATCCTTGACAGTCGTAATAACTTGGTTTTAAGCAAATCATATTCAATGAGAGATGTTTGCCATCATGGAACATATGTTTTCTATGTTAAAGTCATTAATTATCTTATTATATTTTCTTTGGTCACATGACAACCAAAATCTGAATAACACGAATATTCGTCCAAACTATTCCTGCCACAATTTCTGTCTTTGCATTCCAGCAACGAAGACGAAAGGATGAATTGTGCTATTTTGTATTTATGGGACAAAACACAAAGATAAATGCAAACCCATGCTTGGGTAGATGAACTCATCGACCAGACAACAACCTTTGATGTTCCTTTCTTGTATGAAACTGAATGCTTATCGATTTAAGTTTCGGATCTATACAAACTGCAGGAAGGGGCGTGGAGATCTTTTGCTGCCTTCAATAGTTCCTGGTTTTCTTTGCAGGCGTCAACATCTTATATCGTTGTACAACAAACAACATCAGTTCTTTGATATCATATGTTTCCAGTCATTGCTGTGTCATTATCAAGATGATGAAAGTAATTTTTTATCTTCTTCTGTTTGGAACACTGAGCAAAGGTTACAGGTGAGTGTTGCAAATTACAAGTGCCTGACGCTGTAGAATGTTGGTTAACTATTTATTTTCATGCAAAGCTACCTCAAGGCATTGTATATTTTTTCATGTCTGACGTTCTAAGTTTATGTAATTCGTTATATTTCCAAGTTCTGGTATATGTTTAGTATCAAGCTTCGAAAGGTAACTGCACCTAACGGAAAACAATCAAATAACACTAAATACCGCAACAACACTAAATACGCCAAGTTCCTATCTGCTGTTGGTGGAATTGGTAGCGAGCCACTCATCAACTACGAAGATGTAAATAAATGATATTATTGTGGTTTTACATGCTTTTAAGCGGATTAAACAAGTGAATCTTCATTCCAGCTATATTATTATGGAGAGATAACAATAGGAACTCCCCCACAACCTTTTACAGTGGCTTTTTCTATGCTCATTTCGAATTTGTGGATTCCGTCGATTCACTGCTACAAACTTGACAAGTCATGTGGTATAAAAAACAATTATCCTGTTTAAACTTTGGGCACATTTCGTCAAAACTTTTTTTTTTTTTTATTTCCGATTTTTTTCAGTTAACCATCGTAAATATAACAGTGCTGCTTCCTCCACCTATGTTAAGAATGGGACTAAAATATTTAATCAACTATTGAGTGGTTACTGCAGCCAAGATGTCGTCTCGGTAAGGAGTTTTCAACTACAGTTTGAATAAATTTGTAATGCTTGGAATATCACGTGCATGGTCTCAATACACAAGTAACAATAGACAAAGTAAAATAATGGGTCCTGAACTTGCAAACATTAATTTGTGGCACTTGGATTGATTTTGTGCCAAAACCTCATATAAAATGCAAGCTCTGCGCATTGGAAGCCGAATACCTACGTAATTCCATTTAATAAAAACGTTTGTTGACGCCGCATCACGAGCCACCCAACAAGCATTCATGCCAAAAGAGCCAATTACTCCCTTGCGTTTATTATGTTCAGAATATTTTCGCATAGTTTTTAGAGCATTAAAAAATAATCAGAATATCACGGCGAGCGATAGATCATGTTTACTATTTTAAGTGAAGCTGGCAATAGCACAGACAAAATGTTTGTACACCATGAAGACACAATAACAGAAAAGTCAAGTTTATGTTTGGTTCATCTTTTTATCAATGATCAGTTGACAAAATTAATGAATAACTTTTTGGGTTAGATTGGTGGTTTGAAGAGTTTCAATCAGACGTTCGCCGAAGTTATCAGGTATCCTGGCGGTTCGGGTGAACCAAATGATGGAATTGTGGGATTGGGATATCCACAAATGGCAAAGAACGGCATCACACCGGTGTTCAACCAAATGTTCAAACAGGGAGCAGTAGAAAAAAATCAGTTTTCGTTTTATCTAAACAGGTGAACCAGACAACAATATCACTTTGAACATTTTTAACGGTCAAACATTTAGGAATCAATTCGAGTCAGATGGTGGGGAGCTATACTTGGGTGGTGTGAACCCTTCAAGATTCACTGGCAAGTTTAACTACCACAAAGTTGTAAAGAAGGCAAGTAGCAACTGACAATCTATGCAGGCCTATGGAATGGAAAATGCATTTAGATTAACGATTACTTGTTAGGGATATTGGCAAGTATCCATGGACGGTTTGACAGTTGACGATAGAACTGATGTCAAATGTTGCGTTGGAGGATGTCAAGCTGTTATTGTATCTGATTTAAATTACATCTCTGGACCAACTGGTGAAATCAGAAAGCTCAACAAGGCCATTGGCTGCCATCAGAGGACATCTTCGGTCAGAAATATTAATTATTAAACGTTGTTAACTGAAAATTAAACAGGAGTATTCTGTCTTGCAGTGCATAACATCTTGTACAAATATCTCGAAAATGCCGAATGTCACCATCACTCTATCTGGTATTAAATACCAACTTACACCGGAGCAATACTTTTTTCAGGTTCGTCGACTAACGGAGCGTTAATAGTTTATTGTTAATTGTTAAGTTTGAAGAAACATTTTTGAATACGATGGTATATATCCCCTACATAAATGTAAAGGTAGCCTGACAAGTTCTGCGTATGTGCACCAGAGTATCATGGCCACAGTATACCACGTGAAACCGCTGAGCTGGCGTAGCTCAGTCGATACGGCGTTGGGCCAGGTCAGCCCAGGGTCGTGAGTTCAAACCTACACGGGAGCTTAATTTTTCAGATCTTGCTCCGACTTGTCGGAACAAAGTATTTGATCTAGCTTGGCTGCGATGGCTTAGCTGTAATGCCAGTGAAACTAATTGTTAAGTATATGTCAGTGATAAGTTAACAAACACATGCCCTTTGCCATAGTACGAAAGTTGGTGCTACTCTGCATTCAATGGTATTGATGTCTTCAAAGAAGTTGGAGGTCCACATTGGCTACTTGGTGTATACTTCATGTCCAATTACTACACCACGTTCGATTTTGCCAACGACAGAGTGGGGTTCGCATCCCTCAAGCCACGGACCAGTAAACGCCCCGGTCATCGGATGTTTCTAAGAAACTGATGAAAATTATGACGAATCTTGTGTTGTTTCCTTAAATCATTCAGTCTTTCAACCACTACAAAGCGAAATCCCAAATGATCCTATAATGTCTCATTTCGACCTATAATGTCTCATCAGTGCAGCTGGTGTGACTATCAGACTACTTTGCTGACAAAACGCCTTTAACTTTGTGGTGACTAAATAATCACCGTCATCTATTGGTCATCAAACTTGGTGCAAACCTACAGAGAAAACAAGGTGGAAACACTATGGCAAAGCAAAGCTCAACCAATAGTGACCTCAGGCAACGTGTCACTTTGCTTATCATATTTCAAAATCGTTTGTGAGTAAATTCGTCAATTGCTTTTTGCACTGTTTTGTCTAACACTGTATGTAAGTGCTCTGTAGTGTGTTCCAGGAAATAAATATATATTAGTCGGCGGCTTCAGATTCCTCAGAAGTTTTTCAGGAAAAAGAATTTCAAAATTTGAATTTCATAATTAATGTCATATTACCGGATCGGGTTTAATAGTTAAAGAAAGAACACAAAAGTATCAAAAAGAGCTGTCCAAACGTTTATTTCGAAAGAGAGTACAATTCGTGTGGTGAATTAAATGCATCTGCTTTTTAAGGCTTAGTATCTCCATGGGAAGGTTCAACATTACAATTTACGAACATTTACAGATGGGCACCTGCCTTAATAACCTTGATGGTTTTATCCGTGTTCTTGTGATTTTATTTCTTTTGTGTATCGTTCATCTGTGTGGTTGTTTTTTGTGGGCAAAATACACATGACTTTAATTTGAGTTTCCTTTGTGACTTGTGAGTTGCAATTATCGAATGTAGCTATAGATAAGAAAATATGTGACAGGCGCGAATTACCGGTATTGTAACCGAACCTTGTTTATGAAAATCAAATTTTCAGATGCGGTTTCAGGATTATGATCAGAATAGATATTTGAAAGCTCACTGGTTTCTATCAACAAGATTAACGCGAGAGCAAACAGAAACCTAGACAATGGATTTAACTTTTTCCCAGCTCAGCAACTTCTGAAAAGACTTCCGTGCATTTAATGCCGAAGATCTTTAACAAAAACGAATAATTCAGAAACTATAATCGCTCGCACACGCATTTAATTGTTTCAATGTGCATATTGTGTTTCACCCCTTTAAAAGCCTAAAAGCTCCCATAAGACCTAGGTCGCTAGGGAAATTTTCATAAACTTACATAGTTTAGCGCCAATTGTTTGTCCGGCATAACGGTTTGTCACCACCAATAGGAAACTGTAATAATTGCAGACTGCTAACGCAATACCCTGTTGTTTTTGGCAATTACAAATTAATGCAAACGCCTGTTGTTTCGGCATTTGCAACCCATCTTCCCCAAGCCAGCATATTGCTCCAGACGCCATTTTTTTATTAACTTTTGTGTTGGGTTTCCCAACAAACTTGTAACAGCCACGTTGAGTAAATTCACAAAGGAAGCCACTTTTTCGCCCGTAAGTAAGCGCACACGAAGTAAAACAGTAACCCCATTATCCCCAATGCGCCAAGCGACCGCACGCAACCAAATGAAATGCAACGTTTAACAAGCCAGCTACAGGAATTGTTAACCACGTTTCAATCTTCAGCTACAGGACAGGGCACGCCAAAACCGAATTATTCTGATCGCCAAAATTATCAATATTACAACAGGCAAGCATACCAGTGCAGGCGTGACGCAGTTCAGCCACGTAATACAGCACCGCAACGCGCGACCGGAAGCTCTCATCAGCTGTTTCAGCAGCCGCAGCAGTACAGTACGTCACAGCAGCCGCGCAAACAATTTTCGGGACATCCCCCAAATAGACAGCGTTATAACTCAGACTTGTGTTTTTATCACGCGCGTTTCGGTCCCCGTGCAAATAAATGCACCCCCGTTGCCAATGGAAAGGCAATTAACAAGACATCCCTCCTTGTACATAATTGTATTATTAACCATGTTATGGTGCACCGGCACAACTGCCCTCGATTTCAATTTGCGCATTTGTTCGCCGCAACAAGTTGCGGAATACGAGATATTCCCCCGGAAACCTGCCATCGCCACCTGCTCAACATGACCAAAAAATGTTTAATGTTTTCCGCCCTGATAGAAATTTAAAGGAAATTCCAGCCATATCATGTCCCGCTGTAGAAATAATTACTACAGACACTTATTACTTTTTTGGAGCACAAACATCCCACTCCATGCGATTTTTTCCAGCCCAATTATCAGGCACTATTACGCCCGCCTGCTAAGGCCATGCCAACTGCTATTGGTTTTTACCTAAACGATTTAAATGATCAATTACGATCAAGTTTCCAACACCTGAATGCTGATGCATCTTACCTAGAATGTCAACTGCAATCTTATCTCTCGTTGCTACTTGCAACTAACGCGCGCATTACCCCTCTCTTACTATATCATTACTCACGGGACAACAGAAAGTAGCCATTACTGGAGAAACTATCACAGAGATAGGCTGCACGTACCGAAATGTACGTATACGCTCTTTACAATACATTAATGTGTATGCCACAATCCATTGTTTACCGAATTAACAGGGCCCGCTAAATCGAAGTAAACCGTTTGGCAGCTGTATTCTAACAGAGAATTACACTCAAAGGTACAGTTTGTAGAGCACTACCAACCTAATAGGATTTTTCACTTCAAAATACAAGAAAAAATCTTTCGGTTTATTAATTGTACAATGTCCCACGTTGATACGAATATCAACCAATCATCCCCGCAATTGCTTCCTATTAATATGTCGATTAAGTAAGATAACTTTATCGAAGCTTCGAACATTCTATAGAATGTTCCTATAGGAACCCCTCATTACCCGCTGAGGGATCTAGACTCAATTCTTGCGTTACTGGCACAGACCAAACGGCAGAATGAACGCTTAGACTCGTATTTTGGAGGCAAAAGGACGCTCCAAAACGTCGGATGTGGCAAATTTGCGCATCTTCAAGCAGTATCCATTCAGTACTTAAACAAACGTTATTAATGGCACTCCCCTCTATAACAGACCCATTTTGGAGCAGTATCTTGGCTATTTTAGTCATTTTATCCTTAATTTGGGGTGTCATACTAACAGGCTTTGCAATTAAGCATGTCTGGCTACGCCTATACCCACGTGTAAGACCAACTATTGCTCATTATATAGCACGGGCTCGGACAAACTTAAATCCCTTTAAAAGGAATGCACCAGGTAACGAGCCTGAAGCAGCAGTACAAAACGAGGCTGAAAATAATCCTTCGCATGCATTGTACCCTGATTTACAAAATGTAGATGCCCAGCAAGAACCAACCGCACCTCCTACTGCATAGGCGCATGGCCCTATCCATAAATCTTTTTAAAGGGTGAAGTTTCCCGCATTGTTATCAACCCCATGACAGAGTAATCTCCCTTTGTGTATTCGCATGTCATTGCACATTTGTTGTGACTTTTCCTTGTGCACCATTATAACCGAGATTTCTCTATTAATAACATACCAAATGATCGCGATACGATAGCTGTGATCGCCAAGCAAGGACCTGCGCAGTGGGGCGATCCTGCCATTCATGCCATGGCACGAAATATTACTGCGTTACCTGATACGGTGGTAGAGATCCCCTACGTATATCTGAAGGTTGCCTGGCAAGTTGTGTGCTTGCGCACCAGTGTACCTTGGCCACAATATACCACAATATACCTTGAAACCACTGAGCTCCTGTAGCACAGTTGGTAGAGCGTTGGGCCTTGTTAGCCCAGGGTCGTGAGTTCAAACCTCACCGGGAGCTTGATTTTTCAAATCTTGCTCCGACTTGTCAGGAAAAAGTGGCTGATCCAGCTAGCCTGCAATGCCTGGGCTGTCAAGCCTGCAAACCTAATAACATACCAAATTTGCGTATTATATCATTTTTTCCGTACCTACCATTTGCATTTTAGTCGTTCAATCTCATTAACAATCTTTTAATCGCCCACAGCTGATGTTATATTCATCACCTGCAAATCTGGGGGGAAGTACTTGTAACATACGTCACAGAAATTAGCGCTTGTATTGTGTAATGAAGTATTTGTAACATACGTCACAGAAACCAGTGCTTGAATTCCGTAATGTTTTGCGTGCAGCTTTGCACATGTACTGCATAATCCCATAATGTGACCCAAATGATTTGGCCATCGAATATTCTCGAGTAAAGTGATTCATTCAACATCCTGTTTACCACATAAAATGTTCTCCTATGCTTAGGTCACATCACACCTATGTTCTTGTATTATATTACTTCGAGCGGTTCGCGATATCACGTGACATTGTTGACCAATCAGCTTTCAGTATGGAGAGCTTTAAAAAGCCCAGTTTAGACCGGTAAATTCATTCTATTTGATTCCATTCAATTCTACTTGTTTCATCGTACTACTGTTACACTGCTATTATTACTGAGACTCTACAAGCTATTCGCCGGCTTGGGATTTATTCCCACAGCCTGATAATAAACTGTTTATTTGGAATCAGCGGTTTGCTGGTGAGAACGAGGCAGAAGCAGATTTAACAATCGAAGAGACTCAATAACCGCTCAGGTCATCGAGACACTGTTAAATATTTCAGAAACACTTCGAGTTATTTACAATACCAATGTTTTGTGTGAATGTTTTTATTGAAGTTTCCTGGACGTAGATTAGTTGGTTGAAATAAACGTAGATTAATCGGTGACGTCACAAATGAACCAAAGGTGGACCGGAGAGGTTGTGATGGTGACGTCACAATATTATAATTTGGTCGAATATAAAATTGATGGAATTGTTCAGGATTGAATCAAGAGTAATTTTTGTTTTTGCAATTATCACTACATTTTCGACGTTGCCAAAGAAGTCCGAGGGTGTGGTATTTTTTGCATCTCAGACTCTAAACCATAAATCATGGACTTCGATTCCACAACGCTGCACTACAACACGAAAAAAAATGTTTCCAATGTTCGAGAATTGACATTCCCTGTACATTTAAAAGAAGGTACAAAAAAATCCAAAAAAAGAAAAATGATTGCACCATATTGAATCTTTACAAAACAGCAAAATATAAGACATTGAAAACAAACCACATTGTATGGAGGGTGAATTGCTTTTGGCTTTAACTAAAAGCTACATGATAATGATTAACCAGGAGTTGGTCAAGTTTCTGCTGATTAAGCATTAACTTAACACCCTACCACATGCACAAGTACTACAAGAAAATCAACTCGTGCCACTGTTATGCCAAAAATTACTAATGTTGCTCGAGCAACAAAACCTGTTGTAATTTCTGATGGAAGTGATAAAATGTGGTTTTATCGTCATATGTTGGCTATGTTTGTTGCTATGGATGGTACTTTTGTCAGGTAAGTCAAACAGTCAAGATCCTTTAATCCACACTTGTGACAAGACGAATGCAGAACCACAGGTTCGATGGTATTGCGTAATGTCAAAATGAACACAAATTTCATGGATTTGTCATACATGAGTGTCTAAGTGTATGCCAGAAAATACTGAAAAAAATATAGTTTTCAAGCTACCCTGCTAGAAATGCAGAACTGATACATTATGTGCGGATGCAATGTTTTCAGCTTGTGTTGGCATATTTGGTAGGATCTGTATAGGAATATCCCATGTCATTGTTTCAGTCTTGATCTGCCCAGGTCCCTGCCACATTCGATCGCCCGATTGTCCTGTTTCAAGGTCCAGGCCTTTGAGTGGGCCAGTGGCAGTCACAAACTCAAAATGAAGACGCCATTTGAGGCACACTGCACATATGGGTGGAGAACAACAAAGGAGGTGGTTGGAATTACATCAGGGATTAGAAATAATATAATTTTGTGATTTATTTTCCAATGGGTAGAGCTCTCCTTTTACCCATAGTACTACTTCATTAACCAACATAACTTGTGTATTTATTCTTTCTTGATCATTTGTAATTTTCATCCTGTTGTTAACTGTTGAAACAAGGAGTGTTTATTACATTTTTAGTTGCCTTGGAGATGACGCAAGAGACACAAATAATTACCGCCGCGTGGGTGTGGCAGGAAGCACTGTCAAGTGGCACCTGTCACATGCCAGACATAACTGCCACGCAACACGCCGGGCATCCTTTGGCAGGTGTCACCCAGGATCAGTTTCCGAAGCGTAGTAGTAAGAGTGGGAACTATTTTTGGCAAGGGTTTGGTTTCATCAGCATCTTGTGATGTGGTGACCGCGGGCCTGCCTCGCACGACCTGAGGATTTGAGCGGATTTTAAATAAACTTTGCGGTCTTCTAATAACGCAGATAGATTATTGCTGGGTCGCGTTTAAAGGTTACAGTCTTGCAGACGATTTTGATAAAAACAGTCTACTGGGTGTGGTCAAAGTTCGCTTGACGTTTCAGCTACCGCACTGTGTTTTGGGCGTTTACTTGAATATTAAAACAGGGAAGATAATTTCACATTCACCGATAGGACGAATCTCTATTTTTACACAAAATGACGCCAATTCATCGCTCAAACGAAAAAAAATAGTGGAACACCGCTGCAAAAATTTTATTTTGTAATGTTTTTGTTAACTTTTTTACCTTTCAATTATTAACAGTTGAGTGCAAGTACAAGGGCAGAAGATATACCTTCTTCAACACATGGCTCACCGATGAATGTCACAAGTGCACGTGCTACGATGACGCAGTTATATGCTGTGACGTGTAAGTGATTAAAGTGACGTAAAATATATTTACGTAAATAAATTCATGTTTTTTAATTGAATTCATATCAAGAAACTCTGTTGCTTATTCCAGACTGCAGTTACCGGTTGACTGGCACCAAAAATGCAAACCGAAAATCGACAAACAACGTTGTCGGGTTGACCTCGTCCGCATCGACAAGCCGACACTCCTGTGCGCCTACAAGCGGCCAAGAACAAGAGGGGAGCACAGCCACATAAGAGCGCTAAAGTTACGGCGCACGACTCCAGCGGTTATATCTGTGTAGCCGCCACCAAAACCAACCGCGGTTCAAAGGATATTGTCTTGTATATATTTATTGTACAAAATCAAGCGTTCTACCACCTGTTACGTCATATTCTGTAATCAATGAGGTCACAAGTGAATATTAAACTACACAAAAAGTTGGAATTGTTAAGTTGGGACATCATGTTATTTGATATTATGTGTTTTTGTTTGTGTGGATGTAAATGGAAACGTGTAGTTCACTTACCAACTCATCAAATAAGTTAAACAAGGCACGAGGAAAACGTTTGGTTTATATTTTTTTACCTTTACACAAATACAAGCGCAGAGGCTGCAATGTTTGATTGAAATAAAATAAACAGAACCTTGTGTTTTCGATAAGTGTCCATACTTTTTTGAAATTGTGTACAACAAAAAGTTGTTTCGTCTTCTGTGGCGATGATTTTGTCAAACTGGTGGTAATTACTTAAGTTTACGTTTTCCAAAGTGACCTTTCTTGAACTGCATCTAATCGAACAAAATCAAACATGAAATCGAGATTATTTCAAATTATTTTTGATTCTCAACATTCAATAGTTCCTTCCAAACACGCAAATCACCAGAAGGAAAACAGTAATGCCAGGAACAAAACCTGCCTGCAAAATACTGTGACAAACACGCGAGCGCAAGTCGATACAGAGACAATGGGCTTACGGGGTGCTTACTCAGCAACTGTTGAAATTCCATCCGAGCATTCAACGTCAGATATCCGGTTCAAGAAGTTCCTGATTGTTTTAAGTTACGTGTCGGTAATAGGTTCGAAAACACGAACAGTTATCACAGCGTGAAATATGTGTTGTTTATCTTTGACAGTCGTAATAACTTGGTTTTAAGCAAATCATATTCAATGAGGGTTGTTTGCCATCATGGAACATTTATTTTCTATGTTAAAGTCATTTTTTATCTTATTATATTTTCTTTGGTCTCACGACAACCAAAATCTGAACAACACGAATATTCGTCCAAACTATTCCTGCCACAATTTCTGTCTTTGCATTCCAGCAACGAAGACGAAAGGATGAATTGTGCTATTTTGTATTTATGGGACAAAACACAAAGATAAATGCAAACCCATACTTGGGTAGACGAATTCATCGACCAGACAACAACCTTTGATGTTCCTTTCTTGTATGAAACTGAATGCTTATCGATTTAAGTTTCGGATCTATACAAACTACAGGAAGGGGCGTGGAGTTCTTTTGCTGCCTTCAATATAGTTCATGGTTTTCTTTGCAGGCGTCAACAGCTTATATCGTTGTACAACAAACAACATCAGTTCTTTGATATCATATGTTTCCAGTCATTGCTGTGTCATTATCAAGATGATGAAAGTAATTTTTTATCTTCTTCTGTTTGGAACACTGAGCAAAGGTTACAGGTGAGTGTTGCAAATTACAAGTGACTGACGCTGTAGAATGTTTGTTAACTATTTATTTTCCAGCAAAG
Source organism: Ascidia mentula (assembly GCF_947561715.1). Taxonomy (NCBI): domain Eukaryota; kingdom Metazoa; phylum Chordata; class Ascidiacea; order Phlebobranchia; family Ascidiidae; genus Ascidia; species Ascidia mentula. Next base: position 21,233,984 of record NC_138569.1, on the reverse strand, counting down.
CTACCTCAAGGCATTGTATATTTTTTAATGTCTGACGTTCTAAGTTTATGTAATTCGTTCTATTTCCAAGTTCTGGTATATGTTTAGTATCAAGCTGCGACGTCAATGGGTAGTTGCAGATTACGAAAAACAATCAGACAACACTAAATACCACAACAACACTAAATACGCCAAGTTCCTATCTGCTGCTGGTGGAATTGGTAGCGAGCCACTCATCACCGACAAAGATGTAAATAAATGATATTATTGTGGTTTTACATGCTTCTAAGCGGATTAAACAAGTGAATCTTCATTCCAGCTATATTATTATGGAGAGATATCAATAGGAACTCCCCCACAATTTTTTACAGTAGTTTTTACCACGATGATGTCAAATTTGTGGATTCCGTCGATTCACTGCAACAAACTTGACAAGTCATGCGGTAAATAAAATCATCCTGTTTAAACTTTGGGCACATTTTTTTAGAATTATTTCCGATTTTTTTCAGTGAACCATCGTAAATATGACAGTGCTGCTTCCACAACCTATGTTAAGAATGGGACGAAAATATTCAACAATTATATTATTCAAACATCGAGTGGTTACTGCAGCCAAGATGTCGTCTCGGTAAGGAGTTTTCAACTACAGTTTGAATAAATTTGTAATGCTTGGAATATCACGTGCATGGTCTTCATACACAAGTAGCAATAGACAAAATAAAATATTGAGTCCTGAACTTGCAAACATTAAATTGTGCACTTGGATTGATTTTTTAAGAAAACTTTACAACAAAATGTAAGCTCTGCGCATTGGAAGCCGAATACCTACGTAATTCCATTCAATAAAATCGTTCGTTGACGCCGCATCACGAGCCACCCAACAAGCATTCATGCCATTGGGCCAAGTAGCAATGGAGAAAAAAAGCCAATTACTCCCTTACGTAAATCATGTTCAGAATATTTTCGCATAGTTCTTAGAACATTAAGAAATAATCAGAATATGACGGAGAGCGATGCCTCGTGTTTATTATTATTTATGTGAAGCGGGCAAAAGCACAGAAAAAATGTTTGTTCACCATGAAGACACAATAACGGAAAAGTCATGTTTATGTTTGGTTCATCTTTTTATCAGTGATCAGTTGACAAAATTAATGAATAACTTTTGGGTTAGATTGGTGGTTTGAAGAGTTTCAATCAGACGTTCGCCGAAGTTATCAGGAATCCTGACGGTTCTGGTAATTCATATGATGGGCTTGTGGGAATGGGATATCCACAAATAGCAAAGAACGGCATCACACCGGTGTTCAACCAAATGTTCAAGCAGGGAGCAGTAGAAAAAAATCAGTTTTCGTTTTATCTAAACAGGTGAACCAGACTAGAAAAACCACTTTGAACATTTATAACGGTCAAACATTTAGGAATCCATTCGAGTCAGATGGAGGGGAGTTGTACTTGGGTGGTGTGAACCCTTCAAGATTCACTGGCAAGTTTAACTACCACAAAGTTGTAAAGAAGGCAAGTAGCAACTAACACTATATGTAGGCCTATGGAATAATAAAGATAACGATTATTGGTTTAGGGATATTGGCAGGTATCCATGGACGGTTTGACAGTTGACGATAGCACTGGTGTCAAATGTTGCGTTGGAGGATGCCAGACTGTTATGGCATCTGGTGCAAGTTTAATCTCTGGACCAACGGTTGAAATTACGAAGCTCAACAAGGCTATTGGCTGCCAACAGAGCACTGACAAAGTGGTCAGAAATATCAATTATTAAACGTTGTTAACTGAAAATTAAACAGGAGTATTTTGTCTTGCAGTGCTTTACATCTTGTACAAATATCTCGAAAAAGCCGAATGTCACCATCATTCTCTCTGGTATTAAATACAAACTTACACCGGAGCAATACTTTTTTCAGGTTCGTCGACTAACGGAGCGTTAATAGTTTATTGTTAATTGTTATTTTTGTAGAAACATTTTTGAATACGATGGTATATATCCCCAACATAAATGTAAAGGTAGCCTGACAAGTTCTGCGTATGTGCACCAGAGTATCATGGCCACAGTATACCCCGTGAAACCGCTGAGCTGGCGTAGCTCAGTCGATAGGGCGTTGGGCCAGGTCAGCCCAGGGTCGTGAGTTCAAACCTACACGGGAGCTTAATTTTTCAGATCTTGCTCCGACTTGTCGGAACAAAGTATTTGATCTAGCTTGGCTGCGATGGCTTAGCTGTAATGCCAGTGAAACTAATTGTTAAGTATATGTTAGTGATAAGTTAACAAATACATGTCCTTTGACATAGTATGAAAATGTGTGCTACTCTGCATTCGTTGGTGTTGATGTCCCCGAAGAAATTGGAGGTCCATTTTGGATACTTGGGGCATACTTCATGTCCAATTACTACACCACGTTCGATTTTGCCAACGACAGAGTGGGGTTCGCATCCCTCAAGCCACGGACCAGCAAACGCCCCGGTCATCGGATGTTTCTAAGAAACTGATGAAAATTATGACGAATCTTGTGTTGTTTCTTTAAATCATTCAGTCTTTCAACCACTACAAAGCGAAATCCCAAACTATTTCAAAAGACAGATCCTATAATGTCTCATTTCGACCTATAATGTCTCATCAGTGCAGCTGGTGTGACTATCAGACTACTTTGCTGACAAAACGCCTTTAACTTTGTGGTGACTACACAATCACCGTCATCTGTTGGGCACCAAACTAGGTGCAAACCTACAGAGAAAACAAGGTGGAAACACTATGGCAAAGCAAAGCTCAACCAATAGTGACCTCAGGCAACGTGTCACTTTGCTTATCATATTTCAAAATCGTTTGTGAGTAAATTCGTCAATTGCTTTTTGCACTGTTTTGTCTAACACTGTATGTAAGTGCTCTGTAGTGTGTTCCAGGAAATAAATATATATTAGTCGGCGGCTTCAGATTTCTCAGAAGCTTTTCAGGAAAAATAATTTCAACATTCGAATTTCACAACTAATGTCAAATTACCGGGTGGGGTTTAATAGTTAAAAAAAGGAACACAAACCGATCGTGTTGTTTCATTTTTACACACTTAGCAGTGGCAGCAACTGATTGGCAGAAATAAAATAGCCATAGACCTATCCAAACGTGTTATTTCGAGAGACTGTATGAATCGTGTGGTGAAGTAAATGCATCTGTTAAGGCTTAGTATCTCCATTAGAAGGTTCAACATTACAATTTACGAACATTTATAGATGGGCGCCCGACTTAATAACCTTGGTGGTTTTATCCGTGGCCTTGTGATTTTGTTTTTTGTGTATCGTTCATCTGTGTGGTTGTTATTTGTGTGCAAAATACACATGACTTTAATTTGACATTCCTTTGTGTCTTGTGAATTGCAATTATCGAATGTAGCTATAGATAAGAAAATATGTGACAGGCGCGAATTACCGGTATTGTAACCGAACCTTGTTTATGAAAATCAAATTTTCAGATGCGGTTTCAGGATTATCATCAGAATAGATATTTGAAAGCTCCCTGGTTTCTATCAACAATATCATGGCGAGAGCAAACAGAAACCTAGACAATGGATTTAACTTTTTCCCAGCTCAGCAACTTCTGAAACGACTTCCGTGCATTTAATGCCGAAGATCCTGTTTATGAAGTTGTTGATTGTTCCGTGTCCATCACACAATCCTCGGAAACACTCACAGTTTCGCGGATCGTCTCTCCTGGTCACAATAGCTTGGCTAAAACTTTGTGTCACAGCATTAGTTTGTTAAAATTTATTAAATAACTCACTGCTTTGTTGTATGTTGACTCCAAGATGAAAGTTATTGTGTTTCTTCTGCTGTTGGAAACATTGAGCTGCGGTCACATGTAAGCGATGCGAAATAAGGCTTTTCCTATCCAAAGTGTGATTTGTGTGTTTAGTGTAAAACTTCAAAAGCACAGAAAAAGCCACAGAGACGTGAAAGAACGGGGAACAGAGAACATCAAATACACACAGCACAGTAAATATGTGAAGTTCTCTTCTACTGCTGTTGGAATTGGTCGCGAACAGCTCAGCAACTATGACAATGTATGTATATGGTCATTGTACGAATGGATTAAACTTTCAAGTGCTTTTTCAGACCCTATATGTTGGGGAGATCGGAATAGGGACGCCCCCTCAGTTCTTCACTGTGAAAATTACCACGTGGTCTTCATTTTTTTGGTTGCCTTCAATTAAGTGCAGAAGATCCGATGTTTTTTGTGGTAAGATCATCTGTTGTATTGATTCCGATCATCGTTTGCTATACAAACACTAAACATTGTTTTAATGCCTACACCTAATGCCTTCCGCAGCAAGACATCGCAAATACAACAGCACGGCATCTCAGACCTATACTACAAATGAATTGAAATATCATGTAGGCCCAGTTATTGGTTTAGTTGGTCAGGACGTGCTAATGGTGAGATGATGAATCGATTATTTGTACGCGATTGAAGCAAAGTTAAATTAGTTTTTTTATCTGAAAGACATAACTCAATAATATTATGACAATAATTCTATAGCTTAGTGATTCCCAACCTTTTTGTGGCTGTGTACCACTTGGAGGTAAAACAAATTCTACGCCTACCACCTAGTTGATTGTAACAAAGTAACCTAGGGGGATGAAGTAACAAACACTTTGGGATCACTTACGGTTTTTCCAATTCGAAATTTATTCCGCAATTAACGGGATGGTGCTCGCGTACCACCTTAAATGCCTTCGCGCACCACCAGTGGTACGCGTACCACCAGATGGGTAACGTTACTATAGCTGCAGGGGTACTTCCCGGATTCCGATATTTGAAACATTTGACGTCAAAATTTGAATATTTCTTTCCTTCTTGAAACGTTAAAGTTTTGTGCAAAAATCTATGGATCTGCGTAAACTCAAACAAACATAACCCATTACACATTGACAAAGAACCTATGAAATATCCTCATATATTTTAGATCGGTGGCGTGAAGAGTTTTAACCAAACATTTCTTGAAGCAATCAGGATTTATGGTGACACTTACTCTGAAGCTCAATTTGATGGTTCTCTAGGGATTGGATATCCTGAAACTTCGTTTAGCAGTGAAAATGGGCTAAATGTGTTTGGCCAAATGTATATACAGGGAGCAGTGCCATGGAATCAATTTTCATTGTATTTAAACAGGTCAAGTTGCATATATACAATATGTAGTTATTGTAACATTTTGCGTGACGTTCGCTTTTAGAGATCCGTTTATACGTGATGGTGGGGAGTTGTACTTGGGAGGTGTGGATCCCACAAGATTCACTGGAGAATTCAATTATCATACTGTCCTTGTATGTTTGTAAAATATAACTCACAAGTATGATTGTGATCCATATCATTTTAATGCAGGGGTCATGGGTAATTGCAGTAGACGGTATGAGGATTGGTGAAGGCGATGACTCACAATTTTGTGTTGGCGGCTGCGACGCGAAAATCGATGTGGGGTATCCATACATTTACGTATTTCCGGATGAATTCGAAATAATTCGAAATATTCTTGGTGCTGATGAACATAGAGTGATTCCCTGCTCAACGATTCCCACACTGCCGAATGTAACCATCACGCTGTCAGGCATCGTCTACATACTCACACCTGAGCAGTACATATTAAAGGTAAGTGGTATTACTTCCGTTGATATCTCCGAAGATATTGGAGGTCCATTTTGGGTACTTGGGGCATACTTCATGTCCAATTACTACACCACGTTCGATTTTGCCAACGACAGAGTGGGATTCGCATCACTCAAGCCACGGACCAGTAAACGACCCGATCATCGGATGTTTCTAAGAAACTGATGAAAATAATGACGAATCTTGTGTTGTTTCTAGAAATCGTTCATTCTTTCAACCACTACAAAGCGAAATCCTAAACTATTTCAAAATCGTTTGTGAGTAATTTCGTCACATGCTTTTTGCACTGTTTTGTCTAACACTGTAAGTGCTCTGTAGTGTGTTCCAGGAAATAAATATATATTAGTCGGCGGCTTCAGATTTCTCAGAAGCTCTTCAGGAAAAATAATTTCAACATTCGAATTTCACAACTAATGTCAAATTACCGGGTGGGGTTTAATAGTTAAAAAAGGAACACAAACCGATCGTGTTGTTTCATTTTTACACACTTAGCAGTTGCAGCAACTGATTGGCAGAAATAAAATAGCCATAGACCTATCCAAACGTGTTATTTCGAGAAACTGTATGAATCGTGTGGTGAAGTAAATGCATCTGTTAAGGCTTAGTATCTCCATTAGAAGGTTCAACATTACAATTTACAAGCATTTATAGATGGGCGCCCGACTTAATAACCTTGGTGGTTTTATCCGTGGCCTTGTGATTCAATGTGATTAGTAAATCAAATCTGGATCAAAAAAAACCAAAGGCCCCTGGCAGGCTGTCGATCGCACACCGTATCAACAATAATGTATTAAAATCCAAACACAGCGATCTTCAGACAGCTCAGATCGATTTATTTAGAGAAAAATATATTTCGCCTAAAACGGCATCATCAGTTTCTCCATTTACCAAACTTATTCAAATAGTTTTCGATGTGGGGGCTCCATATATTTATGTATTTCCGGATGAATTCGAAATAATTCGAAATATTCTTGGAGCTGATGAACATAGAGTGATTTCCTGCTCAACGATTCCCACACTGCCGAATGTAACCATCACGCTGTCAGGAATCGTCTACATACTCACACCTGAGCAGTACATATTAAAGGTAAGTGGTATTACTTCCGTGTTAAAACAACTGGAGTGGCTAAGTAGATAATCATAATAACGCGCACTACCTTAAGTTTCGGTTGCCGCCACTTGCCTGTATTTAGAATGGAGTTGTTTTCAGGTAACCTGCATTCATAGCCTATACTTGTAGCAGCTTTAAGCCTTTAGATTTTTTTTCAAAACTTTTGTAATTGTGCCTACATTGTCAAATACATTAAAATAAGACACGTATGTTGCTATACCATGATGTATACTTCGTAAAGATAATTTATAATGCTCAAGTTAATTACTGATATTGCTACAAAGAATATATTTAATACGGATAGGCTCTTCGGCAATAATAATGTTGCTGATAAGTTATATACAAATATTATTGCCAGAAGATACATTTAGTATTGAATACAACGTTTTTATGGTAAGGCGATATGTTACAGGAGCCGACAGCATGTCAAATTGGTTTCGGTGAGGTAGAAAATATGTTAATCTGGGTCATCGGCCAAGTTTTCCTTGGAAATTACTACACCACTTTCGACTACGCTAATGATCGTGTGGGGTTCGCTCAATTGATCCCAAATGAACGATAGACGTTTGAATGATGTCAATGAGAAAGTCCTGTATTCCTTGTACTGGAGACTGTATCTTATTTCAATGTAAATACCGATGTTTTGTGTGAATGTTTTCATTGAAGTTTCTTCGACTCAGATTATTTGGTTGAAATAAACGTAGATTAAACGGTGACGTCACAAGTGTGCTGATAGTTTAGTTGAGATATTAGGTGAAGAAATGTTTGAAAAATTCCTCACAAAGAGTGGCAGACAACCAAGGCAATGTTTCATCAAGTATGATCACAGAAATTGATGGCTCTGACGCTATCGTTTGTTACGCTTTGTGAGTAATATTCATTCATTCATTTATTTGCCCCCACGAAAACAAATTGAAACACATTATATTGGAGCAAATACTGAAGTTAAAGCTGTAAAGACATGGGCAGGGAAACGCTGAAATAACCCGAGTGTTTTCAAAGTCATTTTGGATATCTGACCGGTAAAGACAGATCCGTCGGTACCACCGAGAAAAACAAGCCGATTACTTTGCTGCTTTCCCCATAAATAACATTTTCCCCATAAAATGTTTCTTGCTGAATCGAAATTAGATGTTATGTCCACAACATGGGAATGCCTTTAAATTAAGTAGTCAATGATACACGGATGTGCAAAACAACCACAAGGAGTGATTGGCTCGGAAAAGATACTTGAAATATAATGTTTCTGTCGCTTCCAACCATATTGTCATTTAATAGTCTGTTCTTCTGGTACAACAAAAACGTGACTTTATTAACCGACGTTTCGCCTGTTATCCAACAAGGCTTTCTCAGGGAAATGATACAGCACACAACCAACACCAAGAAAACGTAGCAACACGAAAAAATAACGCTAACACCGCTTGTGAAATCACGTGATGTTATAAAAAAGGCAGGAAACAACAGTTACAGCAAGTTATCATAAAGCACCGGGAAATAGACGCACTTTTCCCTGTCATTAACAGAGCGATTGTTCTTATGGATGTGGAGCGCTTCTAGGAAATGGCGATGATTTTTTTAAACTGGTGGTAAGTTTACGTTTTCCAAAGTGACCTTTCTTGAAATGCATCTAATCGAACAAAATCAAACATGAAATCGAGATTATTTCCAATTATTTTTGATTCTCGACATTCAATAGTCCCTTAGTAACGCCAGAAACAAAACATCCATGCAAATACTGTGACAAACACGCGAGTGCAAGTCGATACAGGGACAATGGGCTTACGGGGTGCTTACTCAGCAACTGTTGAAATTCCATCCGAGCATTCAACGTCAGATATCCGGTTCAAGAAGTTCCTGATTGTTTTAAGTTACGTGTCGGTAAAAGGTTCGAAAACACGAACAGTTATCGCAGCGTGAAATGTGTGTTGTTTATCTTTGACAGTCGTAATAACTTGGTTTTAAGCAAATCATATTCAATGAGAGGTGTTTGCCATCATGGAACATTTATTTTCTATGTTAAAGTCATTTTTTATCATATTATATTTATTTTGGTCTCACGACAACCAAAATCTGAACAACACGAATATTCGTCCAAACTATTCCTGCCACAATTTCTGTCTTTGCATTCCAGCAACGAAGACGAAAGGATGAATTGTGTTGTTTTGTATTTATGGGACAAAACACAAAGATGAATGCAAACCCATGGGTAGATGAATTCATCGACCAGACAACAACTTTTGATGTTCCTTTCTTGTATGAAACTGAATGCTTATCGATTTAAGTTTCGGATCTATACAAACTGCAGGAAGGGGCGTGGAGTTCTTTTGCTGCCTTTAGTAGTTCCTGGTTTTCTTTGCAGGCGTCAACAGCTTATATCGTTGTACAACAAACAACATCAGTTCTTTGATATCATATGTTTCCAGTCATTGCTGTGTCATTATCAAGATGATGAAAGTAATTTTTTATCTTCTTCTGTTTGGAACACTGAGCAAAGGTTACAGGTGAGTGTTGCAAATTACAAGTGCCTGACGCTGTAGAATGTTTGTTAACTATTTATTTTCATGCAAAGCTACCTCAAGGTATTGTATATTTTTTAATGTCTGACGTTCTAAGTTTATGTAATTCGTTCTATTTCCAAGTTCTGGTATATGTTTAGTATCAAGCTGCGACGTCAATGGGTAGTTGCAGATTACGAAAAACAATCAGACAACACTAAATACCACAACAACACTAAATACGCCAAGTTCCTATCTGCTGCTGGTGGAATTGGTAGCGAGCCACTCATCAACGACGAATATGTAAATAAATGATATTTTTGTGGTTTTACATGCTTTTAAGCGGATTAAACAAGTGAATCTTCATTCCAGCTAAATTATTATGGAGAGATATCAATAGGAACTCCCCCACAACCTTTTACAGTTCTTTTTGACACGATCATGTCAAATTTGTGGATTCCGTCGATTCACTGCAACAAACTTGACAAGTCATGCCGTAAATAAAATCATCCTGTTTAAACTTTGGGCACATTTTTTTAGAATTATTTCCGATTTTTTTCAGTTAACCATCGTAAATATGACAGTGCTGCTTCCTCAACCTATGTTAAGAATGGGACGAAAATATTTGATTTTTTTTCGAGTGGTTACTGCAGCCAAGATGTCGTCTCGGTAAGGAGTTTTCAACTACAGTTTGAATAAATTTGTAATGCTTGGAATATCACGTGCATGGTCTTCATACACAAGTAACAATAGACAAAGTAAAATATTGGGTCCTTACCTGAACTTGCAAACATTAATTTGTGGCATTGGATTGATTTTGCAAGAAAACTTTACAACAAAATGTAATCTCTGCGCATTGGAAGCCGAATACCTACGTAATTCCATTCAATAAAATCGTTCGTTGACGCCGCATCACGAGCCACCCAACAAGCATTCATGCCATGGGGCCAAGTAGCAATGGAGAAAAAAAAACAATTACTCCCTTACGTAAATCATGTTCAGAATATTTTTGTATAGTTCTTAGAACATTAAAAAATAATCATAATGTGACGGCGAGCGATGCCTCGTGTTTATTATTATTTATGTGAAGCTGGCAATAGCAACAGAAAAAATGTTTGTACACCATGAAGACACAATAACGGAAAAGTCAAGTTTATGTTTGGTTCATCTTTTTATCAGTGATCAATTGACAAAATTAATGAATAACTTTTGGGTTAGATTGGTGGTTTGAAGAGTTTCAATCAGACGTTCGCCGAAGTTATCAGGAATCCTGACGGTTCTGGTAATTCATATGATGGGATTGTGGGAATGGGATATCCACAAATAGCAAAGAACGGCATCACACCGGTGTTCAACCAAATGTTCAAGCAGGGAGCAGTAGAAAAAAATCAGTTTTCGTTTTATCTAAAAAGGTGAACCAGACTAAAAAATCACTTTGAACATTTATAACGGTCAAATATTTAGGAATCAATTCGAGTCAGACGGTGGGGAGTTATACTTGGGTGGTGTGAACCCTTCAAGATTCACTGGCAAGTTTAACTACCACAAAGTTGTAAAGAAGGCAAGTAGCAACTAACACTATATGTAGGCCTATGGAATAATAAAGATAACAATTATTGGTTTAGGGATATTGGCAGGTATCCATGGACGGTTTGACAGTTGACGATAGCACTGGTGTCAAATGTTGCGTTGGAGGATGCCAGGCTGTTATGGCATCTGGTGCAAATTTAATCTCTGGACCAACGGTTGAAATTACGAAGCTCAACAAGGCTATTGGCTGCCAACAGAGCTCTGACAAATCTATGGTCAGAAATATCAATTATTAAACGTTGTTAACTGAAAATTAAACAGGAGTATTTTGTCTTGCAGTGCTTTACATCTTGTACAAATATCTCGAAAAAGCCGAATGTCACCATCACTCTATCTGATATTAAATACAAACTTACACCGGAGCAATACTTTTTTCAGGTTCGTCGACTAACGGAGCGTTAATAGTTTATTGTTAATTGTTATTTTTGTAGAAACATTTTTGAATACGATGGTATATAACCCCTACATAAATGTAAAGGTGGCCTGACAAGTTCTGCGTATGTGCACCAGAGTATCATGGCCACAGTATACCCCGTGAAACCGCTGAGCTGGCGTAGCTCAGTCGATGAGGCGTTGGGCCAGGTCAGCCCAGGGTCGTGAGTTCAAACCTACACGGGAGCTTAATTTTTCAGATCTTGCTCCGACTTGTCGGAACAAAGTATTTGATCTAGCTTGGCTGCGATGGCTTAGCTGTAATGCCAGTGAAACTAATTGTTAAGTATATGTTAGTGATAAGTTAACAAATACATGTCCTTTGCCATAGTATGAAAATGTGTGCTACTCTGCATTCGTTGGTGTTGATGTCTCCGAAGATATTGGAGGTCCATTTTGGATACTTGGGGCATACTTCATGTCCTATTACTACACCACGTTCGATTTTGCCAACGACAGAGTGGGGTTCGCATCCCTCAAGCCACGGACCAGTAAACGCCCCGATCATCGGATGTTTCTAAGAAACTGATGAAAATTATGACGAATCTTGTGTTATTTCTTTAAATCATTCAGTCTTTCAACCACTACAAAGCGAAATCCCAAACTATTTCAAAATCGTGTAAGCTGCAGACAGATCCTATAATGTCTCATCAGTGCAGCTGGTGTGACTATCAGACTACTTTGCTGACAAAACGCCTTTAACTTTGAGGTGACTAAATAATCACCGTCATCTATTGGTCATCAAACTTGGTGCAAACCTACAGAGAAAACAAGGTGGAAACACTATGGCAAAGCAAAGCTCAACCCATAGTGACCTCAGGCAACGTGTCACTTTGCTTATCATATTTCAAAATCGTTTGTGAGTAAATTCGTCAATTGCTTTTTGCACTGTTTTGTCTAACACTGTATGTAAGTGCTCTGTAGTGTGTTCCAGGAAATAAATATATATTAGTCGGAGGCTTCAGATTCCTCAGAAGTTTTTCAGGAAAAGAATTTCAAAATTTGAATTTCATAATTAATGTCATATTACCGGATGGGGTTTAATAGTTAAAAAAGGAACACAAACCGATCATGTTGTTTCATTTTTACACACTTAGCAGTGGCAGCAACTGATTGGCAGAAATAAAATAGCCATAAACCTATCCAAACGTGTTATTTCGAGAGATTGTATGAATCGTGTGGTGAAGTAAATGCATCTGTTAAGGCTTAGTATCTCTATTAGAAGGTTCAACATTACAATTTACAAGCATTTACATATGGGCGCCCGACTTAATAACCTTGGTGGTTTTATCCGTGGCCTTGTGATTTTATTTCTTTTGTGTATCGTTCATCTGTGTGGTTGTTATTTGTGGGCAAAATACACATGACTTTAATTTGACATTCCTTTGTGTCTTGTGAATTGCAATTATCGAATGTAGCTATAGATAAGAAAATATGTGACAGGCGCGAATTACCGGTATTGTAACCGAACCTTGTTTATGAAAATCAAATTTTCACATGCGGTTTCAGGATTATCATCAGAATAGATATTTGAAAGCTCCCTGGTTTCTATCAACAATATCATGGCGAGAGCAAACAGAAACCTATACAATGGATTTAACTTTTTCCTAGCTCAGCAACTTCTGAAACGACTTCCGTGCATTTAATGCCGAAGATCTTGTTTATGAAGTTGTTGATTGTTCCGTGTCCATCACACAAACCTCGGAAACACTCACAGTTTCGCGGATCGTCTCTCCTGGTCACAATAGCTTGGCTAAAACTAAAATGTTGTGTCACAGGATTAGTTTCTTATAATTTATTAAATAACTCACTGCTTTGTTGTATGTTGACTCCAAGATGAAAGTTATTGTGTTTCTTCTGCTGTTGGAAACATTGAGCTGCGGTCACATGTAAGCGATGCGACTTTAAACCTTTTGATTTTTTTGAAAACTTTTGTAATTGTGCCTGCACTTTTGAATGCATTAAAATAGGGCACGTATGTTGGTATACCATGTATACTTCGTAAAGGTTTTTTTATAATGCCCAAGTTGATTACTGATGATGCTACATGGAATAGATTTAATACGAAAGGGATCTACGGCAATAATAATGTTAAAGGATGCCGATATGTTAAAAATAAATATTATTGCCAGAAGATGACATTTTGTATTGAATAGAAAGTTTTGACGGTGAGGCGATATGTTGCAGGAGCTGACAAAATGTTACATTGGTTTCGGGGAAGCAGTCGGTACGTTAGTCTGGGTCATCGGCCAAGTTTTCCTTGGAAATTACTACACCACTTTCGACTACGCTAATGATCGTGTGGGATTCGCTCAATTGAACCACGGTTTCCGATAATACCCTGATCCCAAATGAACGATAGACGTTTGAATGATGTCAATGAGATATTCCTGTTTTCCTTGCAAGGGAGACTGTATATTATTTCAATGTAAATACCGATGTTTTGTGTGAATGTTTTCATTGAAGTTTCCTGAACTATTTGATTGAAATAAACGTAGATTGAACGGTGACGTCACAAATGAACCAAAGGTGGGCAAAAAGTTAGTTACGAAAAGCCGTTGCCATGACCGGAGAGGTTGTGATGATGACGTCACAATATTATAATTTGGTCGAATATAAAATTTAAGGAATTGAATCAAGAGTATTTTTTTGTTTTTGCAATATAACTACATTTTCGACGTTGCCAAAGAAGTCCGAGGGTGTGGTATTTTTTGCATCTCAGACTCTAAACCATAAATCATGGACTTCGATTCCATAACGCTGCTCTACAACACGAAAAAAAATGTTTCCAATGTTTGAGAATTGACATTCCCTGTACTTTCAAAAGAAGGTACAAAAAAAATCCGAAAAAAGAAAAATGATTGCACCATATTGAATCTTTACAAAACAGCAAAATAAATGACATTGCAAACAAACCACATTGTATGGAGGGTGAATTGCTTTTGGCTTTAACTAAAAGCTAAATGTTAATGATAAACAAGGAGTTGGTCGAGTTTCTGCTGATTAAGCATTAACTTAACACCCTACCACATGCACAAGTACTACAAGAAAATCAACTCGTGCCACTGTTATGCCAAAAATTACCAATGTTGCTCGAGCAACAAAACCTGTAGTAATTTCTGATGGAAGTGATAAAATGTGGTTTTATCGTCATATGTTGGCTATGTTTGTTGCTATGGATGGTACTTTTGTCAGGTAAGTCAAACAGTCAAGGTCCTTTAATCCACACTTGTGACAAGACGAATGCTGAACCATAGGTTCGAAGGTATTGCGTAATGTCAAAATGAACACAAATTTCAGGGATTTGTCATACATGAGTGTCTAAGTGTATGTTAGAAAATACTGAAAAAAATATAGTTTTCAAGCAACCCTGCTAGAAATGCAGAACTGATACATTATGTGCGGATGCAATGTTTTCAGCTTGTGTTGGCATATTTGGTAGGATCTGTATAGGAATATCCCATGTCATTGTTTCAGTCTTGTTCTGCCCAGGTCCCTGCCACATTCGCCCGATTGTCCTGTTTCAAGGTCCAGGCCTTTGAACGCCATTTGAGGCACACTGCAAAAATAGGTAGAGATCAACAAAGCGGATGGTTATTGGAATTACATCAGGGATTAGAAATAATATAATTTTGTGATTTATTTTGCAGTGGGCAGAGCTTTCATTCTACCCATAGTACTAATTCATTAACCAACATAACTTGTGTATTTATTCTTTCTTAATCATTTGTAATTTTCATCCTGTTGTTAACGGTTGAAACAAGGAGTGTTTATTACATGTTTAGTTGCCTTGGAGATGACGCAAGAGACACAAATAATTACCGCCGCGTGGGTGTGGCAGGAAGCACTGTCGAGTGGCACCTGTCACATGCCAGACATAACTGCCACGCAACACGCCGGGCATCCTTTGGCAGGTGTCACCCAGGATCAGTTTCCGAAACGTAGTAGTAAGAGTGGGAACTATTTTTACAAGGGTTTGGTTCAATCAGCATCTTGTGATGTGGTGACCGCGGGCCTGCCTCGCACGACCTGAGGATTGAGCGGATTTTGAATAAACCTTGCGGTCTTCCAGTAACGCGAATAGATCATTGCTGGGTCGCGTTTGAAGGTTACAGTCTTGCAGATGATTTTGATAAAAACAGTCTACTGGGTGTGGTCAAAGTTCGCTTGACGTTTCAGCTACCGCACTGTGTTTTAGGCATTTACTTGAATATTAAAACAGGGAAGATAATTTCACATTCACCGATAGGACGAATCTCTATTTTTACACAAAATGACGCCAATTCGTCGCTCAAACGAAAAAAAATAGTGGAACATCGCTGCAAAAATGTGCTTTGTTTTGTAATGTTTTTGTTAACTTTTTTACCTTTCAATTATTAACAGTTGAGTGCAAGTACAAGGGTAGAAGATATACCTTCTTCAACACATGGCTCACCGATGAATGTCACAAGTGCCCGTGCTACGATGACGCAGTTATATGCTGTGACGTGTAAGTGATAAAAGTGACGTAAAATATATTTACGTAAATAAATTCATGTTTTTTCATTGAATTCATATCAAGAAACTCTGTTGCTTATTTCAGACTGCAGTTACCGGTTGACTGGCACCAAAAATGCAAACCGAAAATCGACAAACAACGTTGTCGGGTTGACCTCGTCCGCATCGACAAGCCGACACTCCCGTGCGCCTACAAGCGGCCAAGAACAAGAGGGAAGCACAGTCACATAGGAGCGCCAAAGTTACGTCGCACGACTCCAGCGGTTATATCTGTGTAGCAGCCACCAAAACCAACCGCTGTTTAAAGGATATTGCCTTGTATATATTTATTGTACAAAATCAAGCGTTCTACCACCTGTTACGTCATAATCTGTAATGAATGAGGTCACAAGTGAATATTAAACTACACAAAAGTTGGAATTGTTAAGTTGGGACATCATGTTATTTGATATTATGTGTTTTGTTTGTGTGGATGTAAATGAAAACGTGTAGTAAAGTTTTTGGTTTATCAAATAAGTTAAACAAGGCACGAGGAAAACGGTTGATATTTTTTTACCTTTACACAAATACCGGCGCAGTGGCCGAAATGTTTGATTGAAATAAAATAAACAGAACTTGTGTTTTCGATAAGTGTCCATACTTTTTCAAAATTGTGTACAGCAAAAAGTTGTTTCGTCTTCTGTGGCGATGATTTTGTCAAACTGGTGGTAAGTTTACGTTTTCCAAAGTGACCTTTCTTGAACTGCATCTAATCGAACAAAATCAAACATGAAATCGAGATTATTTCAAATTATTTTTGATTCTCAACATTCAATAGTCCCTTAGTAACGCCAGAAACAAAACATCCATGCAAATACTGTGACAAACACGCGAGTGCAAGTCGATACAGAGACAATGGGCTTACGGGGTGCTTACTCAGCAACTGTTGAAATTCCATTCGAGCATTCAACGTCAGATATCCGGTTCAAGAAGTTCCTGATTGTTTTAAGTTACGTGTCGGTAAAAGGTTTGAAAACTCGAACAGTTATCGCAGCGTGAAATATGTGTTGTTTATCTTTGGCAGTCGTAATAACTTAGTTTTACGCAAATCATGTTCAATGAGAGATGTTTGCCATCATGGAACATATATTTTTTATGTTAAAGTCATTTATAATCTTATTATATTTATTTTGGTCTCACGACAACCAAACCTGAATAACACGAATATTCGTCCAAACTATTCCTGCCACAATTGGTGTCTTTGCATTCCAGCAACGAAGACGAAAGGATGAATTGTGCTATTTTGTATTTATGGGACAAACACAAAGATAAATGCAAACCCATACATGGGTAGACGAATTCATCGACCAGACAACAACCTTTGATGTTCCTTTCTTGTATGAAACTGAATGCTTATCGATTTAAGTTTCGGATCTATACAAACTACAGGAAGGGGCGTGGAGTTATTTTGCTGCCTTCAATAGTTCCTGGTCTTCTTTGCAGGCGTCAACAGCTTATATCGTTGTACAACAAACAACATCAGTTCTTTGATATCATATGTTTCCAGTCATTGCTGTGTCATTATCAAGATGATGAAAGTAATTTTTTTTCTTCTTTTGTTTGGAACACTGAGCAAAGGTTACAGTTAAGTGTTGCAAATTACAAGTGCCTGTCACTGTGGAATGTTTGTTAACTATTTATTTTCCAGCAAAGCTACCTCAAGGCATTGTATATTTTTTAATGTCTGACGTTCTAAGTTTATGTAATTCGTTCTATTTCCAAGTTCTGGTATATGTTTAGTATCAAGCTGCGACGTCAATGGGTAGTTGCACATTACAAAAAACAATCAGACAACACTAAATACCACAACAACACTAAATACGCCAAGTTCCTATCTGCTGCTGGTGGAATTGGTAGCGAGTCACTCATCAACTACGAAGATGTAAATAAATGATATTATTGTGGTTTTATACGCTTCTGAGCTGATTAAACAAGTGAATCTTCATTCCAGCTATATTATTATGGAGAGATAACAATAGGAACTCCCCCACAATCTTTTATAGTTGTTTTTGACACGACCACGTCAAATTTGAGGTTTCCGTCGATTCACTGCAACAAACTTGACAAGTCATGCGGTAAATAAAATCATCCTGTTTAAAGTTAGGGCACATTTTTTTAGAATTATTTCCGATTTTTTTAGTTAACCATCGTAAATATGACAGTGCTGCTTCCTCCACCTATGTTAAGAATGGGACGAAAATATTTGATTTTTTTTCGAGTGGTTACTGCAGCCAAGATGTCGTCTCGGTAAGGAGTTTTCAACTACAGTTTGAATAAATTTGTAATGCTTGGAATATCACGTGCATGGTCTTCATACACAAGTAACAATAGACAAAGTAAAACAATGGGTCCTTACCTGAACTTGCAAACATTAATTTGTGGCACTTGGATTGATTTTGCAAGAAAACTTTACAACAAAATGTAAGCTCTGCGCATTGGAAGCCGAATACCTACGTAATTCCATTTAATAAAATCGTTCGTTGACGCCGCATCACGAGCCACCCAACAAGCATTCATGCCATTGGGCCAAGTAGCAATGGAGAGAAAAAGCCAATTACTCCCTTACGTTAATCATGTTCAGAATATTTTTGCATAATTTTGAGAACATTAAAAAATAATCAGAATGTGACGGAGAGCGATGCCTCGTGTTTATTATTATTTATGTGAAGCTGGCAATAGCACAGAAAAAATGTTTGTACACCAAGAAGACACAATAACAGAAAAGTCAAGTTTATGTTTGGTTCATCTTTTTATCAGTGAATTAATGAATAACTTTTTGGTTTGATCGGTGGTTTGAAGAGTTTCAATCAGACGTTCGCTGAAGTTTTCAGGAATCCTGTCGGTTCTGATGTGCCATATGATGGTGGGATTGTGGGATTGGGATATCCACAAATGGCAAAGAACGGCATCACACCGGTGTTCAACCAAATGTTCAAACAGGGAGCAGTGGAAAAAAATCAGTTTTCGTTTTAACTAAACAGGTGAACCAGATTACAAAAATAAATGTTAAAAGACTACCTTTCAACATTTATAACGGTCAAACATTTAGAAATCCATTCGAGTCAGATGGTGGGGAATTATACTTGGGTGGTGTGAACCCTTTAAGATTCACTGGCAAGTTTGACTACCACAAAGTTGTAAAGAAGGCAAGTAGCAACTAACACTCTATGTAGGTCAATGGAATAATAAAGATAACGATTATTTTTTAGGGATATTGGCAGGTATCCATGGACGGTTTGACAGTTGACGATAGCGCTGGTGTCAAATGTTGCGTTGGAGGATGCCAGGCTATTATTGCACCTAGTATAAATCCTATCTATGGACCAACGGTTGAAATCTGGATGCTCAACAAGGCTATTGGCTGCCATCAGAGGACTGACAAATCTATGGTCAGAAATAACAATCATTAAGCGCTGTTAACTGAAAATTACCAAGAATATTTTGTCTTGCAGTGCTTTACATCTTGTACAAATATCTCGAAAAAGCCGAATGTCACCATCACTCTATCTGGTATTAAATACAAACTTACACCAGAGCAATACTTTTTTCAGGTTCGTCGACTAACGGAGCGTTAATAGTTTATCGTTATTTTTGTAGAAATATATTTGATTACGATGGTAGAGATCCCATGCGTAAATGTGAAGGTCACCTGACAAGTTGTGCGCATGTGCACCAGTGTATCATGGCCGTTGGGCCAGGTCAGCCCAGGGTCATGAGTTCAATCCTAAACGGGAGCTTGATCTGTCAGATCTTGCTCCGACTTGTCGGAACAAAGTATTTGATCTAGCTTAGCTGCAATGCCAGTGAAACTAATTGTTCAGTATATGTTGGTGATAAGTTAACAAACACTAGCGCTTTGCCACAGGATGGAAATTTGTGCTACACTGTATTCAATGGTGTTGATATCCGCAAAGATGTTGGAGGTCCATTTTGGATACTTGGTGCATACTTCATCTCCAATTACTACACCACGTTCGATTTTGCCAACGACAGAGTGGGGTTCGCATCACTTAAGCCACGGACCAGTAAACACCCCGATCATCGGATGTTTCTAAGAAACTGGTGAAAATTATGACGAATCTTGTGTTGTTTCTTGAAATCGTTCAGTCTTTAAACCACTACAAAGCGAAATCGTAAACTATTTCAAAATCGTGTAAGCTGCAGACAGATGGTCACTGTTTCGACCTATAATGTCTCATCAGTGCAGCTGGTGTGACTATCAGACGACTTTGCTGACAAAACGCTTTCAACTTTGTGGTGACTACACAATCACCGTCATCTGTTGGGCACCAAACTAGGTGCAACCTTACGGAGAAAACAGGGTGGAAACACTATGGCCAAGCAAAGCTCAACCAATAGTGACCTCAAACAACGAGTCACTTTGTTTATCATATTTCAAAATCGCTTGTGAGTAATTTCGTCACATGCTTTTTGCACTGTTTTGTCTAAAACTGTATGTAAGTGCTCGGTAGTACGTTCCAGGGAATAAACATATATTAGTCGGCGGCTTCAGATTTCTCAGAAGTTTTTCAGGAAAAATAATTTCAAAATTAATTTCACAACTAATGTCAAATTACCGGGTGGGGTTTAATGGTAAAAGAATGAACACAAACCAATCGTTCATTTTTACAAACTTAGCAGTGGCAGCAACTGATTGGCAGAAATAAAATAGCCATAGACCTATCCAAACGTGTTATTTCGAGTGACTGTATGAATCGTGTGGTGAAGTAAATTCATCTGCTTGTTTTTGTTTCTCTATTAGAAGGTTCAACATTACAATTTACAAGCATTTACAGATGGGCGCCTGGCTTACTAACCTTGATGGTATCCCGAAACTTCGCTTATCAGTGAAAATGGGCTAAATGTGTTTGGCCAAATGTATATACAGGGAGCAGTTTCATGGAATCAATTTTCATTGTATTTAAACAGGTCAAATTGCATATATACAATATGTAGTTATTGTAGCATATATACAATATGTAGTTATTGTAAAATTTTGCGTGACGTTCGCTTTTAGGGATCCGTTTAAACGTGATGGCGGGGAGTTGTACTTGGGAGGTGTGGATACCACAAGATTCACTGGAGAGTTCAACTATCATACTGTCCTTGTATGTTTGTAAAATATAACTCGCAAGTATGATTGTGATCCATATCATTTTAATGCAGGGGTCATGGGTAATTGCAGTAGACGGTATGAGGATTGGTGAAGGCGATGACTCACAATTTTGTGTTGGCGGCTGCGACGCCAAAATCGATGTGGGGGCTCCATATATTTATGTATTTCAGGATGAACTCGAAATAATTCGAAATATTCCTGGTGCTGATGAAAATGAAGCGATTTCCTGCTCAACGATTCCCACACTGCCGAATGTAACCATCACGCTGTCAGGCATCGTCTACATACTCACACCTGAGCAGTACATATTAAAGGTAAGTGGTATTGCTTGTGTTAAACCAACTGGAGTAGGTATATCGGCTGAGATTAAACCTAATAACGCGCACTACCCAAGTTTCGGTTGACGCCTCTGTTCAGAATGGAGTTGTTGTCAGCTAAGCTGCATTCATAGGCCAAACTTTTTGTTCTTTTGTCTTGCCTCGCTGCACGACTAAGCCATTTACGCATTGCTTCATGATAAAAACTTGTGTTTGAAGAGGTTTTAACGTTGGTTCTTCCGTCAATAGGCCTGCAGCAGCTTTAAGCCTTTTGAGGTTTTGCTTACAAGCTTTGTAATTGTGCTTGCACTGTCAAATATTTTGAAATAAGGCACGTATCATGTATACTACGTAAAGGTATTTTATAATGCTCAAGTTCATTACTGATATTGCTGCAAGGAACAGTTTCAATACAAAAAGGCTCTTCGTCAGTAATAATGTTGATGGATGCCGATATGTTATATACCAATATTATTGCCAGAAGAGACATTTTGTTTGTTGCTGATGCTGCCAGGCATAGTAATTAGTAATTAAAGGCTCTTCCGGAGACATTTTGTTTTGATTACAAAGTTTTTACGGTGAGGCGATATGTTACAGGAGCCGACAGCTTGTTACATTGGTTTTGCCGAAGACGAAAATTTGGCAGTTTGGGTCATCGGCCAAGTTTTCCTTGGAAATTACTACACCACTTTCGACTACGCTAATGATCGTGTGGGGTTCGCTCAATTGAACCACGGTTTCCGAGAATACCCGGATCCCAAATGAACGATAGACGTTTGAATGATGTGAATGAGAAAGTCCTGCATTCCTTGCACGGAAGACTGTATATTATTTCAATGTAAATACTGTAACATACGTCACAGAAATTAGCGCTTGTATTGTGTAATGAAGTATTTGTTACATACGTCACAGAAACCAGTGCTTGAATTGCGTAATGTTTTGCGTGCAGCTTTGCACATGTACTGCATAATCCCATAATGTGACCCAAATGATTTAGCCATCGAATATTCTCGAGTAAAGTGATTCATTCAACATCCTGTTTACCACATAAAATGTTCTCCTATGCTTAGGTCACATCACACCTATGTTCTTGTATTATATTACTTCGAGCGGTTCGTGATATCACGTGACATTATTGACCAATCAGCTCAGTATGGAGAGCTTTAAAAAGCCCAGTTTAGACCAGTAAATTCATTCTATTTGATTCTACCAATGTTTTGAGTGAATGTTTTCATTGAAGTTTCCTGGACTCAGATTAGTTGGTTGAAATAAACGTAGATTAAACGGTGACGTCACAAATGAACCAAAGGTGGGCAAAAAGTTAGTTACGAAAAGCCGTTGCCATGACCGGAGAGGTTGTGATGATGGAATTGAATCAAGAGTAATTTTTGTTTTTGCAACATCACTACATTTTCGACGTTGCCAAAGAAGTCCGAGGGTGTGATATTTTTTGCATCTCAGACTCTAAACCATAAATCATGGACTTCGATTCGACAACGCTACTCTACAACACAAAAAAAATGTTTCCAATGTTTGAGAATTGACATTCCCTGTACTTTCAAAAAAAGGTACAAAAAAAAATCCGAAAAAAGAAAAAAGATTGCACCATATTGAATCTTTACAAACAGCAAAATATAAGACATTGAAAACAAACCACATTGTATGGAGGGTGAATTGCTTTTGGCTTTAACTAAAAGCTAAATGTTATTGATAAACAAGGAGTTGGTCAAGTTTCTGCTGATTAAGCATTAACTTAACACCCTACCACATGCACAAGTACTACAAGAAAATCAACTCGTGCCACTGTTATGACAAAAATTACTAATGTTGCTCGAGCAACAAAACCTGTAGTAATTTCTGATGGAAGTGATAAAATGTGGTTTTATCGTCATTTGTTGGCTATGTTTGTTGCTATGGATGGTACTTTTGTCAGGTAAGTCAAACAGTCAAGGTCCTTTAATCCACACTTGTGACAAGACGAATGCTGAACCACAGGTTCGAAGGTATTGCGTAATGTCAAAATGAACACAAATTTCAGGGATTTGTCATACATGAGTGTCTAAGACTCTAAGTGTATGCTAGAAAATACTGAAAAAAATATAGTTTTCAAGCAACCCTGCCAGAAATGCAGAACTGATACATTATGCGCAGATGCAATGTTTTCAGCTTGTGTTGGCCTATTTGGTAGGATCTGTATAGGAATTTCCCATGTCATTGTTTCAGTCTTGATCTGCCCAGGTCCCTGCCACATTCGATCGCCCGATTGTCCTGTTTCAAGGTCCAGGCCTATGAGTGGGCCAGTGGCAGTCACAAACTCAAAATGAAGACGCCATTTGAGGCACACTGCAAATATGGGTGGAGATCAACAAAGCGGGTGGTTATTGGAATTACATCAGGGATTAGAAATAATATAACTTTGTGATTCTTTTTCCAATGGGCAGTGCTCTCCTTTTACCCATAGTACTAATTTATTAACCAACATAACTTGTGTATTTATTCTTTCTTAATCATTTGTAATTTTCATCCTGTTGTTAACGGTTGAAACAAGGAGTGTTTATTACATTTTTAGTTGCACTTCGCCGTGGACACGGCGCAAGAAACACAAATAATTACCGCCGCGTGGGTGTGGCAGGAAGCACTGTCGAGTGGCACCTGTCACATGCCAGACATAACTGCCACGCAACACGCCGGGCATCCTTTGGCAGGTCACCCAGGATCAGTTTCCGAAGCGTAGTAGAGGCGTCGCCAGTCGTAGTAAGAGTGGGAACTATTTTTTACAAGGGTTTGATTCCATCAGCATCTTGTGATGTGGTGACCGCGGGCCTGCCTCGCACGACCTGAGGATTTGAGCGGATTTTAAATAAACCTTGCGGCCTTCCAGTAACGCGAATAGATCATTGCTGGGTCGCGTTTGAAGGTTACAGTCTTGCAGATGATTTTGATAAAAACAGTCTACTGGGTGTGGTCAAAGTTCGCTTGACGTTTCAGCTACCGCACTGTGTTTTGGGCGTTTACTTGAATATTAAAGCAGGGAAGATAATTTCACATTCACCACGCTGAGTCCAATCTCTATTTTTACACAAAATGACGCCAATTCATCGCTCAAACGAAAAAAAATAGTGGAACACCGCTGCAAAAATTTTATTTTGTAATGTAATGTTTTTGTTAACTTTTTTACCTTTCAATTATTAACAGTTAAGCAAGTACAAGGGCAGAAGATATACCTTCTTCAAAACATTGCTCCCCGATAAATGTCGCAAGTGCACGTACTACGATGACGCAGTTATATGCTGTGACGTGTAAGTGATAAAAGTTGCGTAAAATATATTTACGTAAATAAATTCATGTTTTTTCATTGAATTCATATCAAGAAACTTTGTTGCTTATTTCAGACTGCAGCTACCGGTTGACTGGCACCAAAAATGCAAACCGAAAATCGACAAACAACGTTGTCGGGTTGACCTCGTCCGCATTGACAAGCCGACACTCCCGTGCGCCTACAAGCGGCCAAGAACAAGAGGGAAGCACAGCCACATAAGAGCGCTAAAGTTACGCCGCACGACTCCAGAGGTTATATCTGTGTAGCCGCCACCAAAACCAACCGCGGTTTAAAGGAAATTGTCTTGTATATATTTATTGTACAAAATTAATCGTTCTACCACCTGTTACGTCATAGTCTGTAATGAATGAGGTCACAAGTGAATATTAAACTACACAAAAGTTGGAATTGTTGAATTGGGACATTACGTTATTTGATTTTATGTGTTTTTGTTTGTGTGGATGTAAATGGAAACGTGTAGTTCACTTTCCAACTCATCAAATAAGTTAAACAAGGCATAAGGAAAACGTTTGGTTAATTTTTTTTACCCTTGCTCATTTCACAAATACAAGCGCAGTGGCTGCAATGTTTGATTGAAATAAAATAAACAGAACTTGTGTTTTCGATAAGTGTCCATACTTTTTCAAAATTGTGTACAGCAAAAAGTTGTTTCGTCTTCTGTGGCGATGATTTTGTCAAACTGGTGGTAAGTTTACGTTTTCCAAAGTGACCTTTCTTGAACTGCATCTAATCGAACAAAATCAAACATGAAATCGAGATTATTTCAAATTATTTTTGATTCTTAACCTTCAATTTTTCCTTCCAAACACGAAAATCACCAAAAGGAAAACAGTAATGCCAGGAACAAAACCTGCCTGTAAAATACTGTGACAAACACGCGAGTGCAAGTCGATACAGAGACAATGGGCTTACGGGGTGCTTACTCAGCAACTGCTGAAATTCCATCCGAGCATTCAACGTCAGATATCCGGTTCAAGAAGTTCCTGATTGTTTTAAGTTACGTGTCGGTAAAAGGTTCGAAAACACGAACAGTTATCGCAGCGTGAAATGTGTGTTGTTTATCTTTGACAGTCGTAATAACTTGGTTTTAAGCAAATCATATTCAATGAGAGATGTTTGCCATCATGGAACATTTATTTTCTATGTTAAAGTCATTTTTTATCTTATTATATTTTCTTTGGTCACATGACAACCAAAATCTGAACAACACGAATATTCGTCCAAACTATTCCTGCCACAATTTCTGTCTTTGCATTCCAGCAACGAAGACGAAAGGATGAATTGTGCTATTTTGTATTTATGGGACAAAACACAAAGATAAATGCAAACCCATACTTGGGTAGACGAATTCATCGACCAGACAACAACCTTTGATGTTCCTTTCTTGTATGAAACTGAATGCTTATCGATTTAAGTTTCGGATCTATACAAACTACAGGAAGGGGCGTGGAGTTCTTTTGCTGCCTTCAATAGTTCATGGTTTTCTTTGCAGGCGTCAACAGCTTATATCTTTGTACAACAAACAACATCAGTTCTTTGATATCATATGTTTCCAGTCATTGCTGTGTCATTATCAAGATGATGAAAGTAATTTTTTATCTTCTTCTGTTTGGAACACTGAGCAAAGGTTACAGGTAAGTGTTGCAAATTACAAGTGCCTGTCACTGTGGAATGTTTGTTAACTATTTATTTTCCAGCAAAGCTACCTCAAGGCATTGTATATTTTTTAATGTCTGACGTTCTAAGTTTATGTAATTCGTTCTATTTCCAAGTTCTGGTATATGTTTAGTATCAAGCTGCGACGTCAATGGGTAGTTGCACATTACGAAAAACAATCAGACAACACTAAATACCACAACAACACTAAATACGCCAAGTTCCTATCTGCTGCTGGTGGAATTGGTAGCGAGCCACTCATCAACGACAAAGATGTAAATAAATGATATTATTGTGGTTTTACCCGCTTTTAAGCGGATTAAACAAGTGAATCTTCATTCCAGCGATATTATTATGGAGAGATATCAATAGGAACTCCCCCACAATTTTTTACAGTAGTTTTTACCATGATGATGTCAAATTTGTGGATTCCGTCGATTCACTGCAACAAACTTGACAAGTCATGCGGTAAATAAAATCATCCTGTTTAAACTTTGGGCATATTTTTTTAGAATTATTTCCGATTTTTTTCAGTGAACCATCGAAAATATGACAGTGCTGCTTCCTCAACCTATGTTAAGAATGGGACGAAAATATTCAACAATTATATTATTCAAACATCGAGTGGTTACTGCAGCCAAGATGTCGTCTCGGTAAGGAGTTTTCAACTACAGTTTGAATAAATTTGTAATGCTTGGAATATCACGTGCATGGTCTCAATACACAAGTAGCAATAGACAAAATAAAATATTGAGTCCTGAACTTGCAAACATTAAATTGTGCACTTGGATTGATTTTTTAAGAAAACTTTACAACAAAATGTAAGCTCTGCGCATTGGAAGCCGAATACCTACGTAATTCCATTTAATAAAATCGTTCGTTGACGCCGCATCACGAACCACCCAACAAGCATTCATGCCATGGGGCCAAGTAACAATGGAGAAAAAGAGCCGATTACTCCCTAACGTGAATCATGTTCAGAATATTTTTGCATAGTTCATAGAACATTAAAAAATAATCAGAATGTGACGGCGAGCGATGCCTCGTGATTATTATTATTTATGTGAAGCTGGCAAAAGCACAGAAAAAATGTTTGTACACCATGAAGACACAATAACGGAAAAGTCATGTTTATGTTTGGTTCATCTTTTTATCAGTGATCAGTTGACAAAATTAATGAATAACTTTTGGGTTAGATTGGTGGTTTGAAGAGTTTCAATCAGACGTTCGCCGAAGTTATCAGGAATCCTGACGGTTCTTATGTGCCATATGATGGGCTTGTGGGAATGGGATATCCACAAATAGCAAAGAACGGCATCACACCGGTGTTCAACCAAATGTTCAAGCAGGGAGCAGTAGAAAAAAATCAGTTTTCGTTTTATCTAAACAGGTGAACCAGACTAGAAAAACCACTTTGAACATTTATAACGGTCAAACATTTAGGAATCCATTCGAGTCAGATGGAGGGGAGTTGTACTTGGGTGGTGTGAACCCTTCAAGATTCACTGGCAAGTTTAACTACCACAAAGTTGTAAAGAAGGCAAGTAGCAACTAACACTATATGTAGGCCTATGGAATAATAAAGATAACGATTATTGGTTTAGGGATATTGGCAGGTATCCATGGACGGTTTGACAGTTGACGATAGCACTGGTGTCAAATGTTGCGTTGAAGGATGCCAGGCTGTTATGGCATCTGGTGCAAATGCAATCTCTGGACCAACGGTTGAAATAACGAAGCTCAACAAGGCTATTGGCTGCCAACAGAGCACTGACAAAATGGTCAGAAATATCAATTATTAAACGTTGTTAACTGAAAATTAAACAGGAGTATTTTGTCTTGCAGTGCTTTACATCTTGTAAAAATATCTCGAAAAAGCCGAATGTCACCATCACTCTCTCTGGTATTAAATACAAACTTACACCGGAGCAATACTTTTTTCAGGTTCGTCGACTAACGGAGCGTTAATAGTTTATTGTTAATTGTTATTTTTGTAGAAACATTTTTGAATACGATGGTATATATTCCCTACATAAATGTAAAGGTAGCCTGACAAGTTCTGCGTATGTGCACCAGAGTATCATGGCCACAGTATACCCCGTGAAACCGCTGAGCTGGCGTAGCTCAGTCGATAGGGCGTTGGGCCAGGTCAGCCCAGGGTCGTGAGTTCAAACCTACACGGGAGCTTAATTTTTCAGATCTTGCTCCGACTTGTCGGAACAAAGTATTTGATCTAGCTTGGCTGCGATGGCTTAGCTGTAATGCCAGTGAAACTAATTGTTAAGTATATGTTAGTGATAAGTTAACAAACACATGTCCTTTGCCATAGTATGAAAACTGTTGCTACTCTGCATTCATTGGTGTTGATATCTCCGAAGAAATTGGAGGTCCATTTTGGATGCTTGGTACATACTTCATGTCCAATTACTACACCACGTTCGATTTTGCCAACGACAGAGTGGGGTTCGCATCACTAAAGCCACGGACCAGTAAACGTCCCGGTCATCGGATGTTTCTAAGAAACTGATGAAAATTATGACGAATCTTGTGTTGTTTCCTTAAATCATTCAGTCTTTCTACAACTACAAAGCGAAATCCCAAATGATCCTATAATGTCTCATTTCGACCTATAATGTCTCATCAGTGCAGCTGGTGTGACTATCAGACTACTTTGCTGACAAAACGCCTTTAACTTTGTGGTGACTAAATAATCACCGTCATCTATTGGTCATCAAACTTGGTGCAAACCTACAGAGAAAACAAGGTGGAAACACTATGGCCAAGCAAAGCTCAACCAATAGTGACCTCAGGCAACGTGTCACTTTGCTTATCATATTTCAAAATCGTTTGTGAGTAAATTCGTCAATTGCTTATTGCACTGTTTTGTCTAACACTGTATGTAAGTGCTCTGTAGTGTGTTCCAGGAAATAAATATATATTAGTCGGCGGCTTCAGATTCCTCAGAAGTTTTTCAGGAAAAAGAATTTCAAAATTTGAATTTCATAATTAATGTCATATTACCGGATGGGGTTTAATAGTTAAAGAAAGAACACAAAAGTATCAAAAAGAGCTGTCCAAACGTTTATTTCGAAAGAGAGTACAATTCGTGTGGTGAATTAAATGCATCTGCTTTTTAAGGCTTAGTATCTCCATGGGAAGGTTCAACATTACAATTCACGAACATTTACAGATGGGCACCTGCCTTAATAACCTTGATGGTTTTATCCGTGGTTTTGTGATTTTATTTCTTTTGTGTATCGTTCATCTGTGTGGTTGTTTTTTGTGGGCAAAATACACATGACTTTAATTTGAGTTTCCTTTGTGACTTGTGAATTGCAATTATCGAATGCAGCTATAGATAAGAAAATATGTGACAGGCGCAAATTACCGGTATTGTAACCGAACCTTGTTTATGAAAATCAAATTTTCAGATGCGGTTTCAGGATTATGATCAGAATAGATATTTGAAAGCTCACTGGTTTCTATCAACAATATCAACGCGAGAGCAAACAGAAACCTAGACAATGGATTTAACTTTTTCCCAGCTCAGCAACTTCTGAAACGACTGCCGTGCATTTAATGCCGAAGATCTTTAACAAAAACGAATAATTCAGAAACTATAATCGCTCGCACACGCATTTAATTGTTTCAATGTGCATATTGTGTTTCACCCCTTTAAAAGCCTAAAAGCTCCCATAAGACCTAGGTCGCTAGGGAAATTTTTATAAACTTACTTTTGTGTTGGGTTTCCCAACAAACTTGTAACAGCCACGTTGAGTAAATTCACAAAGAAAGCCACTTTTTCGCCCGTAAGTAAGCGCACACGAAGTAAAACAGTAACCCCATTATCCCCAATGCGCCAAGCGACCGCACGCAACCAAATGAAATGCAACGTTTAACAAGCCAGCTACAGGAATTATTAACTACGTTTCAATCTTCAGCTACAGGACAGGGCACGCCAAAACCGAATTATTCTGATCGCCATAATTATCAATATTACAACAGGCAAGCATACCCGTGCAGGCGTGACGCAGTTCAGCCACGTAATACAGCACCGCAACGCGCGACCGGAAGCTCTCATCAGCTGTTTCAGCAGCCGCAGCAGTACAGTACGTCACAGCAGCCGCGCAAACAATTTTCGGGACATCCCCCAAATAGACAGCGTTATAACTCAGACTTGTGTTTTTATCACGCGCGTTTCGGTCCTCGTGCAAACAAATGCACCCCCCTTGCCAATGGAAAGGCAATTAACAAGACATCCCTCCTTGTACATAATTGTATTATTAACCATGTTATGGTGCACCGGCACAACTGCCCTCGATTTCAATTTGCGCATTTGTTCGCCGCAACAAGTTGCGGAATACGAGATATTCCCCCGGAAACCTGCCATCGCCACCTGCTCAACAAGACCAAAAAATATTTAATGTTTTCCGCCCCGATAGAAATTTAAAGGAAATTCCAACCATATCATGTCCCGCTGTAGAAATAATTACTACAGACACTTATTACTTTTTTGGAGCACAAACATCCCACTCCATGCGATTTTGTCCAGCCCAATTATCAGGCACTATTACGCCCGCCTGCTAAGGCCATGCCAACTGCTATTGGTTTTTACCTAAACGATTTAAATGATCAATTACGATCAAGTTTCCAACACCTGCATGCTGATGCATCTTACCTAGAATGTCAACTGCAATCTTATCTCTCGTTGCTACTTGCAACTAACGCGCGCATTACCCCTCTCTTACTATATCATTACTCACGGGACAACAGAAAGCAGCCATTACTGGAGAAACTATCACACAGATAGGCTGCACGTACAGAAATGTACGTATACGCTCTTAACAATACATTAATGTGTACGCCACAATCCATTGTTTACCGAATTAGCAGGGCCCGCTAAATCGAAGTAAACCGTTTGGCAGCTGTATTCTAACAGAGAATTACACTCAAAGGTACAGTTTGTAGAGCACTACCAACCTAATAGGATTTTTCACTTTAAAATACAAGAAAAAATCTTTCGGTTTATTACTTGTACAATGTCCCACGTTGATACGAATATCAACCAATTATCCCCGCAATTGCTTCCTATTAATATGTCGATTAAGTAAGATAACTTTATCGAAGCTTCGAACATTCTATGGAATGTTCCCATAGGAACCCCTCATTACCCGCTGAGGGATCTAGACTCAATTCTTGCGTTACTGGCACAGACCAAACAGCAGAATGAACGCTTAGACTCGTATTTTGGAGGCAAAAGGATTTCTCCAAAACGTCGGATGTGGCAAATTTGCGCTTCTTCAAGCAGTATCCATTCAGTACTTAAACAAACGTTATTAATGGCACTCCCCTCTATAACAGACCCATTTTGGAGCAGTATCTTGGCTATTTTAGTCATTTTATTCTTAATTTGGGGTGTCATATTAACAGGCTTTGCAATTAAGCATGTCTGGCTACGCCTATACCCACGTGTAAGACCAACTATTGCTCATTATATAGCACGGGCTCGGACAAACTTAAATCCCTTCAAAAAAGGAATGCACCAGGTAACGAGCCTGAAGCAGCAGTACAAAACGAGGCTGAAAATAATCCTTCGCATGCATTGTACCCTGATTTACAAAATGTAGATGCCCAGCAAGAACCAACCGCACCTCCTACTGCATAGGCGCATGGCCCTATCCATAAATCTTTTTAAAGGGTGAAGTTTCCCGCATTGTTATCAACCCCATGACAGAGTAATCTCCCTTTGTGTATTCGCATGTCATTGCACATTTGTTGTGACTTTTCCTTGTGCACCATTATAACCGAGATTTCTCTATTAATAGCATACCAAATGATCGCGATACGATAGCTGTGATCGCCAAGCAAGGACCTGCGCAGTGGGGCGATCCTGCCATTCATGCCATGGCACGAAATATTACTGCGTTACCTGATACGGTGGTAGAGATCCCCTACGTATATCTGAAGGTTGCCTGGCAAGTTGTGCGCTTGCGCACCAGTGTACCTTGGCCACAATATACCCCGTGAAACCACTGAGCTCCTGTAGCTCAGTTGGTAGAGCGTTGGGCCTGGTTAGCCCAGGGTCGTGAGTTCAAACCTCACCGGGAGCTTGATTTTTCAAATCTTGCTCCGACTTGTCAGGAAAAAGTGGCTGATCCAGCTAGGCTGCAATGCCTGGGCTGTCAAGCCTGCAAACCTAATAACATACCAAATTTGCGTATTATATCATTTTTTTCCGTACCTACCATTTGCATTTTACTCGTTCAATCGCATTAACAATCTTTTAATCGCCCACAGCTGATGTTATATTCATCACCTGCAAATCTGGGGAAAGTACTTGTAACATACGTCACAGAAACTAGGGCTTCTATTGTGTAATGAAGTATTTGTAACATACGTCACAGAAACCAGTGCTTGAATTGCGTAATGTTTTGCGTGCAGCTTTGCACATGTACTGCATAATCCCATAATGTGACCCAAATGATTTGGCCATCGAATATTCTCGAGTAAAGTGATTCATTCAACATCCTGTTTACCACATAAAATGTTCTCCTATGCTTAGGTCACATCACACCTATGTTCTTGTATTACATTACTTCGAGCGGTTCGCGATATCACGTGACATTATTGACCAATCAGCTCTCAGTATGGAGAGCTTTAAAAAGCCCAGTTTAGACCAGTAAATTCATTCTATTTGATTCTATTTGATTCTACTTGTTTCATCGTACTACTGTTACACTGCTATCATTACTGAGACTCTACAAGCTATTCGCCGGCTTGGGATTTATTCCCACAGCCTGATAATAAACTGTTTATTTGGAATCAGAGGTTTGCTGGTGAGAACGAGGCAGAAGCAGATTTAACAATCGAAGAGACTCAATAACCGCTCAGGTCATCGAGACACTGTTAAATATCTCAGAAACACTTCGAGTTATTTACAATGCCAATGTTTTGTGTGAATGTTTTCATTGAAGTTTCCTGTACTCAGATTAGTTGGTTGAAATAAACGTAGATTATACGGTGACGTCACAAATGAACCAAAGATGAGCAAAAAGTTAGTTACGAAAAGCCGTTGCCATGACCGGAGAGGTTGTGATGATGACGTCACAATATTATAATTTGGTCGAATAAAAAATTTACGGAATTGAATCAAGAGTATTTTTTTGTTTTTGCAATATCACTACATTTTCGACGTTGCCAAAGGAGTCCGAGGGTGGGTATTTTTTGCATCTCAGACTCTAAACCATAAATCATGGACTTCGATTCCACAACGCTGCTCTAAAACACGAAAAAAAATCTTTCCAATGTTTGAGAATTGACATTCCCTGTACTTTCAAAAAAAGGTACAAAAAAAATCCAAACAAAGAAAAATGATTGCACCATATTGAATCTTTACAAACAGCAAAATAAATGACATTGAAAACAAACCACATTGTATGGAGGGTGAATTGCTTTTGGCTTTAACTAAAAGCTAAATGTTAATGATTAACCAGGAGTTGGTCAAGTTTCTGCTGATTAAGCATCAACTTAACAGTCTACAACATGCACAAGTATTACAAGAAAATCCCCTGTTATGCCAAAAATTACTAATGTTGCTCGAGCAACAAAATCTGTGGTAATTTCTGATGGAAGTGATAAAATGTGGTTTTATCGTCATATGTTGGCTATTTTTGTTGCTACGGATGGTAGTTTAGTCAGTTAAGTCAAACAGTCAAGGCCCTTTAATCCACAAGACGAATGCTGAACCACAGGTTCGAAGGTATTGCGTAATGTCAAACTGAACAGAAATTTCAGGGAGTTGTCATACATGAGCGTACCTAAGTGTATGCTAGAAAATACTGAGTAAAATATAGTTTTCAAGCTACCCTGCTAGAAATGCAGAACTGATACATTATGTGCGGATGCAATGTTTTCAGCTTGTGTTGGCATATTTGGCAGGATCTGTATAGGAATATCCCATGTCATTGTTTCAGTCTTGATCTGCCCAGGTCCCTGCCACATTCGATCGCCCGATTGTCCTGTTTCAAGGTCCAGGCCTTTGAGTGGCAGTCACAAACTCAAAATGAAGACGCCATTTGAGGTCTTTTGTCATTTTTATCCTGTTGTTAACAGTTTAAACAAGGGGTGTTTATTACATTATTATTTGCACTTCTCGAGTGGAGACGACGCAAGAGACACAAATAATTACCGCCGTGGTCATAAAATATTTTGGAATACTGATTCACTGTACGAAGGCTAAATTAAGATTTAAATTTGTCTCTTTGCGATTGGTTGTCGACAA
Organism: Ascidia mentula; assembly: GCF_947561715.1. NCBI lineage: Eukaryota > Metazoa > Chordata > Ascidiacea > Phlebobranchia > Ascidiidae > Ascidia > Ascidia mentula. Next base: position 21,199,466 of record NC_138569.1, on the reverse strand, counting down.
GCGGCTTCGCCAGCCATTAAGTTTTGCTTTCTAACTCCGAACCACATTCGCAGGTTTCAAATAATCAGCGCGCAGGATTTACACAAAGATAATATGTTGCAAGTTTCTACTTTTTCGTTCCAGAGTTGGGTTTGAGCGAACAACATCTTGAACACGCATTGATTTTGTTTTAATTTGAACTTATGACCGTTCTGTTTTACCTATTGCGTCATAATTGTTAAACCGCGAGATGGGCTCGTCCTTATTAAAATTATAATCGTTCGGTTTATTTCTATTGGGAATCTGTGATAAAATATTGCGATCAGATATACCCCAGTCATGTTAAGGTGTCACGCGAAGCGGGGGTGTGGCAGGAAGCACCGTCGAGTGGCACCTGTCACATGCCAGACATACCTGCCACGCAACACGCCGGACATCCTTTGGCAGGTGTTACCCAGGTTCAGTTTCCGAAGCGTAGTAGAGGCGTCGCCAGTCGTAGTAAGAGTGGGAACTATTTTAGGCAAGGGTTTGGTTCCATCAGCATCTTGTGATGTGGTGACCGCGGGCCTGTCTCGCACGACCTGAGGATTTGAGCGGATTTTAAATAAACCTTGCGGTCTTCCAATAACGCGAATAGATCATTGCTGGGTCGCGTTTAAAGGTTACTGGCTTGCAGTTTATTTCGATAAAAACAGTCTACTGGGTGTGGTCAGAGTTCGCTTGACGTTTCAGCTACCGCACGGCGTTTACTTAAATATTAAAACAGGGAAGATAATTTCACATTCACCGATAGGACCAATCACTATTTTTACACAAAACGACGCCAATTCATCGCTCACACGAAAAAAAATAGTGGAACACCGCTGTAAAAATTTGTTTTATTTTGTCATGTTTTTATTACTTTTTTAATAAAAACACCTTTTTTACCTTTGGATTTTTTACAGTTGAGTGCAAGTACAAGGGCAGAAGATATACCTTCTTCAACACATGGCTCACCAATTAATGTCACAAGTGCACGTGCAACGATGACGCAGTTATATGCTGTGACGTGTAAGTGATTAAAGTGGCGTAAAATATTTTTACGTAAATAAATTCATATTTTTTCATTGAATTCATATCAAGAAACTCTGTTGCTTATTCCAGACTGCAGTTACCGGTTGACTGGCACCAAAAATGCAAACCTAAAATCGACAAACAACGTTGCCGGGTTGACCTCGTCCGCATCGACAAGCCGACACTCCCGTGCGCCTACAAGCGGCCAAAAACCAGAGGGGAGCACAGTCACCTAAGAGCGCTAAAGTTACGGCGCACGACTCCAGCGGTTATATCTGTGTAGCAGCCACCAAAACCAACCGCGGTTTAAAGGAGATTGTCTTGTATATATTTATTGTACAAAATCAAGCGTTCTACCACCTGTTACGTCATAATCTGTAATCAATGAGGTCACAAGTGAATATTAAACTACACAAAAGTTGGAATTGTTAAGTTGGGACATCATGTTATTTGATATTATGTGTTTTGTTTGTGTGGATGTAAATGAAAACGTGTAGTTCAGTTTTTGGTTTATCAAATAAGTTAAACAAGGCACGAGGAAAACGTTTGGTTGATATTTTTTTACCTTTACACAAATACCGGCGCAGTGGCTGCAATGTTTGATTGAAATAAAATAAACAGAACTTGTGTTATAGATAAGTGTCCATACTTTTTCAAAATTGTGTACAACAAAAAGTTGTTTCGTCTTCTGTGGCGATGATTTTGTCAAACTGGTGGTAAGTTTACGTTTTCCAAAGTGACCTTTCTTGAACTGCATCTAATCGAACAAAATCAAACATGAAATCGAGATTATTTCAAATTATTTTTGATTCTCAACATTCAATAGTCCCTTAGTAACGCCAGAAACAAAACATCCATGCAAATACTGTGACAAACACGCGAGTGCAAGTCGATACAGGGACAATGGGCTTACGGGGTGCTTACTCAGCATTTGTTGAAATTCCATCCGAGCATTCAACGTCAGATATCCGGTTCAAGAAGTTCCTGATTGTTTTAAGTTACGTGTCGGTAAAAGGTTCGAAAACACGAACAGTTATCGCAGCGTGAAATATGTGTTGTTTATCTTTGACAGTCGTAATAACTTGGTTTTAAGCAAATCATATTCAATGAGAGATGTTTGCCATCATGGAACATTTATTTTCTATGTTAAAGTCATTTTTTATCTTATTATATTTATTTTGGTCTCACGACAACCAAAATCTGAATAACACGAATATTCGTCCAAACCATTCCTGCCACAATTTCTGTCTTTGCATTCCAGCAACGAAGACGAAAGGATGAATTGTGCTATTTTGTATTTATGGGACAAAACACAAAGATAAATGCAAACCCATACTTGGGTAGACGAATTCATCGACCAGACAACAACCTTTGATGTTCCTTTCTTGTATGAAACTGAATGCTTATCGATTTAAGTTTCGGATCTATACAAACTACAGGAAGGGGCGCGGAGTTCTTTTGCTGCCTTCAATAGTTCCTGGTTTTCTTTGCAGGCGTCAACAGCTTATATCGTTGTACAACAAACAACATCAGTTCTTTGATATCATATGTTTCCAGTCATTGCTGTGTCATTATCAAGATGATGAAAGTAATTTTTTATCTTCTTCTGTTTGGAACACTGAGCAAAGGTTACAGGTGAGTGTTGCAAATTACAAGTGCCTGTCACTGTGGAATGTTTGTTAACTATTTATTTTCATGCAAAGCTACCTCAAGGCATTGTATATTTTTTAATGTCTGACGTTCTAAGTTTATGTAATTCGTTATATTTCCAAGTTCTGGTATATGTTTAGTATCAAGCTTCGAAAGGTAACTGCACCTAACGGAAAACAATCAAATAACACTAAATACCGCAACAACACTAAATACGCCAAGTTCCTATCTGCTGTTGGTGGAATTGGTAGCGAGTCACTCATCAACTACGAAGATGTAAATAAATGATATTATTGTGGTTTTACACGCTTTTAAGCGGATTAAACAAGTGAATCTTCATTCCAGCTATATTATTATGGAGAGATAACAATAGGAACTCCCCCACAACCTTTTACAGTGGCTTTTTCTATGCTCATTTCGAATTTGTGGATTCCGTCGATTCACTGCTACAAACTTGACAAGTCATGTGGTATAAAAAACAATTATCCTGTTTAAACTTTGGGCACATTTCGTCAAAACTTTTTTTTTTTTTTTATTTCCGATTTTTTTCAGTTAACCATCGTAAATATAACAGTGCTGCTTCCTCCACCTATGTTAAGAATGGGACTAAAATATTTAATCAACTATTGAGTGGTTACTGCAGCCAAGATGTCGTCTCGGTAAGGAGTTTTCAACTATACAGTTTGAATTAATTATGATTGGTTGGAATCGATCACGTGCATGGTCTCAATACACAAGTAACAATAGACAAAGTAAAATAATGGGTCCTGAACTTGCAAACATTAATTTGTGGCAATTGGATTGATTTTGTGCCAAAACCTCATATAAAATGCAAGCTCTGCGCATTGGAAGCCGAATACCTACGTAATTCCATTTAATAAAAACGTTTGTTGACGCCGCATCACGAGCCACCCAACAAGCATTCATGCCATGGGGCCAAGTAGCAATGGAGAAAAAGAGCCAATTACTCCCTTGCGTTTATTATGTTCAGAATATTTTCGCATAGTTTTTAGAACATTAAAAAATAATCAGAATATCACGGCGAGCGATAGATCATGTTTACTATTTTAAGTGAAGCTGGCAATAGCACAGACAAAATGTTTGTACACCATGAAGACACAATAACAGAAAAGTCAAGTTTATGTTTGGTTCATCTTTTTATCAATGATCAGTTGACAAAATTAATGAATAACTTTTTGGGTTAGATTGGTGGTTTGAAGAGTTTCAATCAGACGTTCGCCGAAGTTATCAGGTATCCTGGCGGTTCGGGTGAACCAAATGATGGAATTGTGGGATTGGGATATCCACAAATGGCAAAGAACGGCATCACACCGGTGTTCAACCAAATGTTCAAGCAGGGAGCAGTAGAAAAAAATCAGTTTTCGTTTTATCTAAACAGGTGAACCAGACAACAAAATCACTTTGAACATTTTTAACGGTCAAACATTTAGGAATCAATTCGAGTCAGATGGTGGGGAGTTATACTTGGGTGGTGTGAACCCTTCAAGATTCACTGGCAAGTTTAACTACCACAAAGTTGTAAAGAAGGCAAGTAGCAACTAACAATCTATGCAGGCCTATGGAATGGAAAATGCATTTAGATTAACGATTACTTGTTAGGGATATTGGCAAGTATCCATGGACGGTTTGACAGTTGACGATAGAACTGATGTCAAATGTTGCGTTGGAGGATGTCAAGCTGTTATTGTATCTGATTTAAATTACATCTCTGGACCAACTGGTGAAATCAGAAAGCTCAACAAGGCTATTGGCTGCCATCGGAGCACATCTTCGGTCAGAAATATTAATTATTAAACGTTGTTAACTGAAAATTAAACAGGAGTATTCTGTCTTGCAGTGCATAACATCTTGTACAAATATCTCGAAAATGCCGAATGTCACCATCACTCTATCTGGTATTAAATACCAACTTACACCGGAGCAATACTTTTTTCAGGTTCGTCGACTAACGGAGCGTTAATAGTTTATTGTTAATTGTTAAGTTTGAAGAAACATTTTTGAATACGATGGTATATATCCCCTACATAAATGTAAAGGTAGCCTGACAAGTTGTGCGTATGTGCACCAGAGTATCATGGCCACAGTATACCCCGTGAAACCGCTGAGCTGGCGTAGCTCAGTCGATACGGCGTTGGGCCAGGTCAGCCCAGGGTCGTGAGTTCAAACCTACACGGGAGCTTAATTTTTCAGATCTTGCTTGTCGGAACAAAGTATTTGATCTAGCTTAGCTGCGATGGCTTAGCTGTAATGCCAGTGAAACTAATTGTTAAGTATATGTTAGTGATAAGTTAACAAACACATGCCCTTTGCCATAGTACGAAGGTTGGTGCTACTCTGCATTCAGTGGTATTGATGTCTTCAAAGAAGTTGGAGGTCCATTTTGGATACTTGGGGCATACTTCATTTCCAATTACTACACCACGTTCGATTTTGCCAACGACAGAGTGGGGTTCGCATCCCTCAAGCCACGGACCAGTAAACGCCCCGGTCATCGGATGTTTCTAAGAAACTGATGAAAATTATGACGAATCTTGTGTTGTTTCCTTAAATCATTCAGTCTTTCAACCACTACAAAGCGAAATCCCAAATGATCCTATAATGTCTCATTTCGACCTATAATGTCTCATCAGTGCAGCTGGTGTGACTATCAGACTACTTTGCTTATAATCACCGTCATCTATTGGTCATCAAACTTGGTGCAAACCTACAGAGAAAACAAGGTGGAAACACTATGGCAAAGCAAAGCTCAACCAATAGTGACCTCAGGCAACGTGTCACTTTGCTTATCATATTTCAAAATCGTTTGTGAGTAAATTCGTCAATTGCTTTTTGCACTGTTTTGTCTAACACTGTATGTAAGTGCTCTGTAGTGTGTTCCAGGAAATAAATATATATTAGTCGGCGGCTTCAGATTCCTCAGAAGTTTTTCAGGAAAAAAAATTTCAAAATTTGAATTTCATAATTAATGTCATATTACCGGATGGGGTTTAATAGTTAAAGAAAGAACACAAAAGTATCAAAAAGAGCTGTCCAAACGTTTATTTCGAAAGAGAGTACAATTCGTGTGGTGAATTAAATGCATCTGCTTTTTAAGGCTTGGTATCTCCATGGGAAGGTTCAACATTACAATTTACGAACATTTACAGATGGGCACCTGCCTTAATAACCTTGATGGTTTTATCCGTGGTTTTGTGATTTTATTTCTTTTGTGTATCGTTCATCTGTGTGGTTGTTTTTTGTGGGCAAAATACACATGACTTTAATTTGAGTTTCCTTCGTGACTTGTGAGTTGCAATTATCGAATGTAGCTATAGATAAGAAAATATGTGACAGGCGCGAATTACCGGTATTGTAACCGAACCTTGTTTATGAAAATCAAATTTTCAGATGCGGTTTCAGGATTATGATCAGAATAGATATTTGAAAGCTCACTGGTTTCTATCAACAAGATTAACGCGAGAGCAAACAGAAACCTAGACAATGGATTTAACTTTTTCACAGCTCAGCAACTTCTGAAAAGACTGCCGTGCATTTAATGCCGAAGATCTTTAACAAAAACGAATAATTCAGAAACTATAATCGCTCGCACACGCATTTAATTGTTTCAATGTGCATATTGTGTTTCACCCCTTTAAAAGCCTAAAAGCTCCCATAAGACCTCGGTCGCTATGGAAATTTTCATAAACTTACATAGTTTAGCGCCAATTGTTTGTCCGGCATAACGGTTTGTCACCACCAATAGGAAACTGTAATAATTGCAGACTGCTAACGCAATACCCTGTTGTTTTTGGCAATTACAAATTAATGCAAACGCCTGTTGTTTCGGCATTTGCAACCCATCTTCCCCAAGCCAGCATATTGCTCCAGACGCCATTTTTTTATTAACTTTTGTGTTGGGTTTCCTAACAAACTTGTAACAGCCACGTTGAGTAAATTCACAAAGAAAGCCACTTTTTCGCCCGTAAGTAAGCGCACACGAAGTAAAACAGTAACCCCATTATCCCCAATGCGCCAAGCGACCGCACGCAACCAAATGAAATGCAACGTTTAACAAGCCAGCTACAGGAATTGTTAACTACGTTTCAATCTTCAGCTACAGGACAGGGCACGCCAATACCGAATTATTCTGATCGCCAAAATTATCAATATTACAACAGGCAAGCATACCCGTTCAGGCGTGACGCAGTTCAGCCACGTAATACAGCACCGCAACGCGCGACCGGAAGCTCTCATCAGCTGTTTCAGCAGCCGCAGCAGTACAGTACGTCACGGCAGCCGCGCAAACAATTTTCGGGACATCCCCCAAATAGACAGCGTTATAACTCAGACTTGTGTTTTTATCACGCGCGTTTCGGTCCTCGTGCAAACAAATGCACCCCCCTTGCCAATGGAAAGGCAATTAACAAGACATCCCTCCTTGTACATAATTGTATTATTAACCATGTTATGGTGCACCGGCACAACTGCCCTCGATTTCAATTTGCGCATTTGTTCGCCGCAACAAGTTGCGGAATACGAGATATTCCCCCGGAAACCTGCCATCGCCACCTGCTCAACATGACCAAAAAATGCCATGTTAAAGGAAATTCCAGCCATATCATGTCCCGCTGTAGAAATAAGTACTACAGACACTTATTACTTTTTTGGAGCACAAACATCCCACTCCATGCGATTTTGTCCAGCCCAATTATCAGGCACTATTACGCCCGCCTGCTAAGGCCATGCCAACTGCTATTGGTTTTTACCTAAACGATTTAAATGATCAATTACGATCAAGTTTCCAACACCTGAATGCTGATGCATCTTACCTAGAATGTCATCTGCAATCTTATCTCTCGTTGCTACTTGCAACTAACGCGCGCATTACCCCTCTCTTACTATATCATTACTCACGGGACAACAGAAAGCAGCCATTACTGGAGAAACTATCACAGAGATAGGCTGCACGTACCGAAATGTACGTATACGCTCTTTACAATACATTAATGTGTACGCCACAATCCATTGTTTACCGAATTAGCAGGGCCCGCTAAATCGAAGTAAACCGTTTGGCAGCTGTATTCTAACAGAGAATTACACTCAAAGGTACAGTTTGTAGAGCACTACCAACCTAACAGGATTTTTCACTTTAAAATACAAGAAAAAATCTTTCGGTTTATTAATTGTACAATGTCCCACGTTGATACGAATATCAACCAATTATCCCCGCAATTGCTTCCTATTAATATGTCGATTAAGTAAGATAACTTTATCGAAGCTTCGAACATTCTATAGAATGTTCCTATAGGAACCCCTCATTACCCGCTGAGGGATCTAGACTCAATTCTTGCGTTACTGGCACAGACCAAACGGCAGAATGAACGCTTAGACTCGTATTTTGGAGGCAAAAGGACTTCTCCAAAACGTCGGATGTGGCAAATTTGCGCATCTTCAAGCAGTATCCATTCAGTACTTAAACAAACATTATTAATGGCACTCCCCTCTATAACAGACCCATTTTGGAGCAGTATCTTGGCTATTTTAGTCATTTTATTCTTAATTTGGGGTGTCATATTAACAGGCCATGCAATTAAGCATGTCTGGCTACGCCTTTACCCATGTGTAAGACCAAATGTTGCTCATTATATAGCACGGGCTTGGTCAAATTTAAATCCCTTTAAAAGGAATGCACCGCAGGTAACGAACCTGAAGCAGCAGTACAAAACGAGGCTGAAAATAATCCTTCGCATGCATTGTACCCTGATTTACAAAATGTAGATGCCCAGCAAGAACCAACCGCACCTCGTACTGCATAGTCGCATAACCTATCCATAAATCTTTTTAAAGGGTGAAGTTTCCCGCATTGTTATCAACCCCATGACAGAGTAATCTCCCTTTGTGTATTCGCATGTCATTGCACATTTGTTGTGACTTTTCCTTGTGCACCATTATAACCGAGATTTCTCTATTAATAGCATACCAAATGATCGCGATACGATAGCTGTGATCGCCAAGCAAGGACCTGCGCAGTGGGGCGATCCTGCCATTCATGCCATGGCACGAAATATTACTGCGTTACCTGACACGGTGGTAGAGATCCCCTACGTATATCTGAAGGTTGCCTGGCAAGTTGTGCGCTTGCGCACCAGTGTACCTTGGCCACAATATACCCCGTGAAACCACTGAGCTCCTGTAGCTCAGTTGGTAGAGCGTTGGGCCTGGTTAGCCCAGGGTCGTGAGTTCAAACCTCACCGGGAGCTTGATTTTTCAAATCTTGCTCCGACTTGTCAGGAAAAAGTGGCTGATCCAGCTAGGCTACAATGCCTGGGCTGTCAAGCCTGCAAACCTAATAACATACCAAATTTGCGTATTACATCATTTTTTTCCGTACCTACCATTTGCATTTTACTCGTTCAATCGCATTAACAATCTTTTAATCGCCCGCAGCTGATGTTATATTCATCACCTGCAAATCTGGGGGGAAGTACTTGTAACATACGTCACAGAAACCAGTGCTTGAATTGCGTAATGTTTTGCGTGCAGCTTTGCACATGTACTGCATAATCCCATAACGTGACCCAAATGATTTGGCCATCGAATATTCTCGAGTAAAGTGATTCATTCAACATCCTGTTTACCACATAAAATGTTCTCCTATGCTTAGGTCACATCACACCTATGTTCTTGTATTACATTACTTCGAGCGGTTCGCGATATCACGTGACATTATTGACCAATCAGCTCTCAGTATGGAGAGCTTTAAAAAGCCCAGTTTAGACCAGTAAATTCATTCTATTTGATTCTATTTGATTCTACTTGTTTCATCGTACTACTGTTACACTGCTATTATTACTGAGACTCTACAAGCTATTCGCCGGCTTGGGATTTATTCCCACAGCCTGATAATAAACTGTTTATTTGGAATCAGCGGTTTGCTGGTGAGAACGAGGCAGAAGCAGATTTGACAATCGAAGAGACTCAATAACCGCTCAGGTCATCGAGACACTGTTAAATATCTCAGAAACACTTCGAGTTATTTACAATACCAATGTTTTGTGTGAATGTTTTCATTGAAGTTTCCTGGACTCAGATTAGTTGGTTGAAATAAACGTAGATTAAACGGTGACGTCACAAATGAACCAAAGATGGGCATAAAGTTGGTTACGAAAAGCCGTTGCCATGACCGGAGAGGTTGTGATGATGACGTCACAATATTATAATTTGGTCGAAAAAAAATTTACGGAATTGAATCAAGAGTATTTTTTTGTTTTTGCAATATCACTACATTTTCGACGTTGCCAAAGGAGTCCGAGGGTGGGTATTTTTTGCATCTCAGACTCTAAACCATAAATCATGGACTTCGATTCCACAACGCTGCTCTAAAACACGAAAAAAAATGTTTCCAATGTTCGAGAATTGACATTCCCTGTACTTTCAAAAAAAGGTACAAAAAAAATCCAAAAAAAGAAAAAAGATTGCACCATATTGAATCTTTACAAAACAGCAAAATAAATGACATTGAAAACAAACCACATTGTATGGAGGGTGAATTGCTTTTGGCTTTAACTAAAAGCTAAATGTTAATGATTAACCAGGAGTTGGTCAAGTTTCTGCTGATTAAGCATCAACTTAACAGTCTACCACATGCACAAGTACTACAAGAAAATCCCCTGTTATGCCAAAAATTACTAATGTTGCTCCAGCAACAAAATCTGTGGTAATTTCTGATGGAAGTGATAAAATGTGGTTTTATCGTCATATGTTGGCTATTTTTGTTGCTACGGATGGTAGTTTAGTCAGTTAAGTCAAACAGTCAAGGCCCTTTAATCCACAAGACGAATGCTGCACCACAGGTTCGAAGGTATTGCGTAATGTCAAACTGAACAGAAATTTCAGGGAGTGGTCATACATGAGCGTACCTAAGTGTATGCTAGAAAATACTGAGTAAAATATAGTTTTCAAGCAACCCTGCTAGAAATGCAGAACTGATACATTATGTGCGGATGCAATGTTTTCTGATTGTGTTGGCATATTTGGTAGGATCTGTATAGGAATATCCCATGTCATTGTTTCAGTCTTGATCTGCCCAGGTCCCTGCCACATTCGATCGCCCGATTGTCCTGTTTCAAGGTCCAGGCCTTTGAGTGGCAGTCACAAACTCAAAATGAAGACGCCATTTGAGGTCTTTTGTCATTTTTATCCTGTTGTTAACAGTTTAAACAAGGAGTGTTTATTACATTGTTATTTGCACTTCTCGAGTGGTGACGACGCAAGAGACACAAATAATTACCGCCGTGGTCATAAAATACTTTGGAAAACTGATTCAGTGTACGAAGGCTAAATTAAGATTTAAATTTGTCTCTTTGCGATTGGTTGTCGACAAGAGGCTTCGCCAGCCATTAAGTTTTGCTTTCTAACTCCGAACCACATTCATAGGTTTCAAATAATCAGCGCGCAGGATTTACACAAAGATAATATGTTGCAAGTTTCTGCTTTTTCGTTCCAGAGTTGGGTTTGAGCGAACAACATCTTGAACACGCATTGATTTTGTTTTAATTTGAACTTATGACCGTTCTGTTTTACCTATTGCGTCATAATTGTTAAACCGCGAGATGGGCTCGTCCTTATTAAAATTATAATCTAGACGTTCGGTTTATTTCTATTGGGAATCTGTGATAAAATATTGCGACCAGATATACCCCAGTCATGTTAAGGTGTCACGCGAAGCGGGGGTGTGGCAGGAAGCACCGACGAGTGGCACCTGTCACATGCCAGACATACCTGCCACGCAACACGCCGGACATCCTTTGGCAGGTGTCACCCAGGTTCAGTTTCCGAAGCGTAGTAGAGGCGTCTCAAGTCGTAGTAAGAGTGGGATCTATTTTAGGCAAGGGTTTGGTTCCATCAGCATCTTGTGATGTGGTGACCGCGGGCCTGTCTCGCACGACCTGAGGATTTGAGCGGATTTTAAATAAACCTTGCGGTCTTCCAATAACGCGAATAGATCATTGCTGGGTCGCGTTTAAAGGTTACTGGCTTGTAGTTTATTTCGATAAAAACAGTTTACTGGGTGTGGTTAAAGTTCGCTTGACGTTTCAGCTACCGCACTGTGGTTTGGGCGTTTACTTGAATATTAAGACAGGGAAGATAATTTCACATTCACCACGCTGAGTCCAATCTCTATTTTTACACAAAACGACGCCAATTCATCGCTCACACGAAAAAAAATAGTGGAACCCCGCTGTAAAAATTTGTTTTATTTTGTCATGATTTTATTACCTTTTTTACCTTTGGATTATTTACAGTTGAGTGCAAGTACAAGGGAAGAAGATATACCTTCTTCAACACATGGCTCACCGATGAATGTCACAAGTGCACGTGCTACGATGACGCAGTTATATGCTGTGATGTGTAAGTGATTAAAGTGGCGCAAAATATTTTTACGTAAATAAATTCATATTTTTTCATTGAATTCATATCAAGAAACTCTGTTGCTTATTCCAGACTGCAGTTACCGGTTGATTGGCACCAAAAATGCAAACCTAAAATCGACAAACAACGTTGTCGGGTTGACCTCGTCCGCATTGACAAGCCGACACTCACGTGCGCCTACAAGCGGCCAAAAACCAGAGGGGAGCACAGTCACATAAGAGCGCTAAAGTTACGGCGCACGACTCCAGCGGTTATATCTGTGTAGCAGGCACCAAAACCAACCGCGGTTTAAAGGAGATTGTCTTGTATATATTTATTGTAGAAAATCAAGCGTTCTACCACCTGTTACGTCATAATCTGTAATGAATGAAGTCACAAGTGAATATTAAACTACACAAAACTTAGAATTGTTGAATTGGGCATTACGTTATTTGATATTATGTGGTGCGATGGTGCGATCCCGCCTTGCTATGCGTAAGCATGGCATTACTTCTGCGTTGTCTGATTACGGTATGGTGGAGATCCTCTACGCATGTGAAGGTCGCCTGACAAGTTGTGCGCTTGCGCACCAGTGTACCTTGGCCACAATATACCCCGTGAAGCTCCTGTAGCTCAGTTGGTAGAGCGTTGGGCCTGGTTAGCCCAGGGTCGTGAGTTCAAACCTCACCGGGAGCTTGATTTTTCAGATCTCGCTCCGACTTGTCGGGAAAAGTGGCTGATCCAGCTTGGCTGCAATGCCTCGTCTACGAGGGCCTGCGCAGTGGGGCAATCCCGCCTTGCTATGCGTAAGCATGGCATTACTTCTGCGTTGATATTATGTGTTTTGTTTGTGTGGATGTAAATGGAAACGTGTAGTTCACTTTCCAACTCATCAAATAAGTTAAACAAGCCTTAAAGAAAACGTTTGGTTTATATTTTTTTACCTTTACACAAATACCGGCGCATTGGCTGCAATATTTGATTTAAAAAATAAACAGAACTTGTGTTACAGATAAGTGTCCATACTTTTTCAAAATTGTGTACAACAAAAAGTTGTTTCGTCTTCTGTGGCGATGATTTTGTCAAACTGGTGGTAAGTTTACGTTTTCCAAAGTGACCTTTCTTGAACTGCATCTAATCGAACAAAATCAAACATGAAATCGAGATTATTTCAAATTATTTTTGACTCTCAACATTCAATAGTCCCTTAGTAACGCCAGAAACAAAACATCCATGCAAAATACTGTCACAAACACGCGAGTGCAAGTCGATACAGGGACAATGGGCTTACGGGGTGCTTACTCAGCAACTGTTGAAATTCCATCCGAGCATTCAACGTCAGATATCCGGTTCAAGAAGTTCCTGATTGTTTTAAGTTACGTGTCGGTAAAAGGTTCGAAAACACGAACAGTTATCGCAGCGTGAAATATGTGTTGTTTATCTTTGCCAGTCGTAATAACTTGGTTTTAAGCAAATCATATTCAATGAGGGTTGTTTGCCATCATGGAACATTTATTTTCTATGTTAAAGTCATTTTTTATCTTATTATATTTATTTTGGTCTCACGACAACCAAAATCTGAAAAACACGAATATTCGTCCAAACTATTCCTGCCACAATTTCTGTCTTTGCATTCCAGCAACGAAGACGAAAGGATGAATTGTGCTATTTTGTATTTATGGGACAAAACACAAAGATGAATGCAAACCCATGGGTAGATGAATTCATCGACCAGACAACAACTTTTGATGTTCCTTTCTTGTATGAAACTGAATGCTTATCGATTTAAGTTTCGGATCTATACAAACTGCAGGAAGGGGCGTGGAGTTCTTTTGCTGCCTTCAATAGTTCATGGTTTTCTTTGCAGGCGTCAACAGCTTATATCGTTGTACAACAAACAACATCAGTTCTTTGATATCATATGTTTCCAGTCATTGCTGTGTCATTATCAAGATGATGAAAGTAATTTTTTATCTTCTTCTGTTTGGAACACTGAGCAAAGGTTACAGGTGAGTGTTGCAAATTACAAGTGCCTGACGCTGTAGAATGTTTGTTAACTATTTATTTTCATGCAAAGCTACCTTAAGGCATTGTATATTTTTTCATGTCTGACGTTCTAAGTTTATGTAATTCGTTCTATTTCCAAGTTCTGGTATATGTTTAGTATCAAGCTTCGAAAGGTAACTGCACCTAACGGAAAACAATCAAATAACACTAAATACCACAACAACACTAAATACGCCAAGTTCCTATCTGCTGCTGGTGGAATTGGTAGCGAGCCACTCATCAACGACGAAGATGTAAATAAATGATATTATTGTGGTTTTACACGCTTCTAAGCTGATTAAACAAGTGAATCTTCATTCCAGCGATATTATTATGGAGAGATAACAATAGGAACTCCCCCACAACCGTTTACAGTTGTTTTTGACACGATCATGTCAAATTTGTTGATTCCGTCGATTCACTGCAACAAACTTGACAAGTCATGCGGTAAATAAAATTATCCTGTTTAAATTTAGGGCACATTTTTTTAGAATTATTTCCGATTTTTTTTAGTGAACCATCGCAAATATGACAGTGCTGCTTCCTCAACCTATGTTAAGAATGGGACGAAAATATTTGATTTTTTTTCGAGTGGTTACTGCAGCCAAGATGTCGTCTCGGTAAGGAGTTTTCAACTACAGTTTGAATAAATTTGTAATGCTTGGAATATCACGTGCATGGTGTTCATACGCAAGTAACAATAGACAAAGTAAAATATTGGGTCCTGAACTTGCAAACATTAATTTGTGGCAATTGGATTGATTTTGCAAGAAAACTTTACAACAAAATGTAAGCTCTGCGCATTGGAAGCCGAATACCTACGTAATTCCATTCAATAAAATCGTTCGTTGACGCCGCATCACGAGCCACCCAACAAGCATTCATGTCATGGGGCCAAGTAGCAATGGAGAAAAAAAGCCAATTACTCCCTTACGTTAATCATGTTCAAAATATTTTTGCATAGTTCTTAGAACATTAAAAAATAATCAGAATGTGACGGCGAGCGATGCCTCGTGTTTATTATTATTTATGTGAAGCTGGCAATAGCACAGACAAAATGTTTGTACACCATGAAGACACAATAACAGAAAAGTCAAGTTTATGTTTGGTTCATCTTTTTATCAATGATCAGTTGACAAAATTAATAAATAACTTTTGGGTTAGATTGGTGGTTTGAAGAGTTTCAATCAGACGTTCGCCGAAGTTATCAGGAATCCTGGCGGTTCTGATGTGCCATATGATGGGATTGTTGGATTGGGATATCCACAAATAGCAAAGAACGGCATCACACCGGTGTTCAACCAAATGTTCAAGCAGGGAGCAGTGGAAAAAAATCAGTTTTCGTTTTATCTAAACAGGTGAACCAGACTAAAAAATGACTTTGAACATTTCTAACGGACAAACATTTAGTAATCCGTTCGAGTCCGATGGTGGGGAATTATACTTGGGTGGTGTGAACCCTTCAAGATTCACTGGTATGTTTAACTACCACAAAGTTGTAAAGAAGGCAGGTAGCAACTAACAATCTATGTAGGCCTATGGAATGGGAAATGCATTTAGATTAACGATTACTTATTAGGGATATTGGCAAGTATCCATGGACGGTTTGACAGTTGACGATAGCACTGATGTCAAATGTTGCGTTGGAGGATGCCAGGCTGTTATTGCATGTAGTATAATTCGTATCTATGGACCAACGGCTGAAATCTGGAAGCTCAACAAGGCTATTGGCTGCCATCAGAAGAATGACAAATATTCGGTCAGAAATATTAATTATTTAACGTTGTTAACTGAAAATTAAGAGGAATATTCTGTCTTGCAGTGCTTTACATCTTGTACAAATATCTCGAAAATGCCGAATGTCACCATCACTCTATCTGGAATTAAATACAAACTTACACCAGAGCAATACTTTATTCAGGTTCGTCGACTAACGGAGCGTTAATAGTTTATTGTTAATTTGATTAAGATGGTAAAGATCCCCTACGTAAATGTGAAGGTCGCCTGACAAGTTGTGCGTATGTGCACCAGAGTATCATGGCCACAGTATACCCCGTGAAACCACTGAGCTGGCGTAGCTCAGTCGATAGGGCGTTGGGCCAGGTCAGCCCAGGGTCGTGAGTTCAAACCTACACGGGAGCTTAATTCTTCAGATCTTGCTCCGACTTGTAAGAACAAAGTATTTGATCTAGCTTAGCTGCGATGGCTTAGCTGTAATGGCAGTGAAACTAATTGTTAAGTATATGTCAGTGATAAGTTAACAAACACATGCCCTTTGCCATAGAATGAAAATTGGTGCTACTCTGCATTCAGTGCATATGATGTACCCGAAATTCTTGGAGGTCCATTTTGGATACTTGGTCAGTGGTTCATGTCCAATTACTACACCACGTTCGATTTTGCCAACGACAGAGTGGGATTCGCATCCCTCAAGCCACGGACCAGTAAACGCCCCGGTCATCGGATGTTTCTAAGAAACTGATGAAAATTATGACGAATCTTGTGTTGTTTCTTTAAATCATTCAGTCTTTCAACCACTACAAAGCGAAATCCCAAACTATTTCAAAATCGTGTAAGCTGCAGACAGATCCTATAATGTCTCATCAGTGCAGCTGGTGTGACTATCTGACTACTTTGCTGACAAAACGCCTTTAACTTTGTGGTGACAGAATAATCACCGTCATCTATTGGGCATCAAACTTGGTGCAAACCTACAGAGAAAACAAGGTGGAAACACTATGGCCAAGCAAAGCTCAACCAATAGTGACCTCAGACAACGTGTCACTTTGCTTATCATATTTCAAAATCGTTTGTGAGTAAATTCGTCAATTGCTTTTTGCACTGTTTTGTCTAACACTGTATGTAAGTGCTCTGTAGTGTGTTCCAGGAAATAAATAAATATTAGTCGGCGGCTTCAGATTCCTCAGAAGCTTTTCAGGAAAAAGAATTTCAAAATTAATTTCACAACTAATGCAAAATTACCGGGTGGGGTTTAATGGTTAAAGAAAGAGCGCAAACCAATCATGTTGTTTCATTTTTACACACTTAGCAGTGGCAGCAACTGATTGGCAGGAATAAAGTATCCATAGACCTATCCAAACGTGTTATTTCGAGAGACGGTATGAATCGTGTGGTGAAGTAAATGCATCTGTTAAGGCTTAGTATCTCCATGGGAAGGTTCAACATTACAATTTACGAACATTTATAGATGGGCGCCCGACTTAATAACCTTGGTGGTTTTATCCGTGTTTTGTGATTTTATTTCTTTTGTGTATCGTTCATCTGTGTGGTTGTTATTTGTGGGCAAAATACACATGACTTTAATTTGACATTCCTTTGTGTCTTGTGAATTGCAATTATCGAATGTAGCTATAGATAAAAAAATATGTGACATGCGCGAATTACCGGTATTGTAACCGAACCTTGTTTATGAAAATCAAATTTTCACATGCGGTTTCAGGATTATCATCAGAATAGATATTTGAAAGCTCCCTGGTTTCTATCAACAATATCAAAGAGAGCAAACAGAAAACTATACAATGGATTTAACTTTTTCCTAGCTCAGCAACTTCTGAAACGACTTCCGTGCATTTAATGCCGAAGATCTTGTTTATGAAGTTGTTGATTGTTCCGTGTCCATCACACAAACCTCGGAAACACTCACAGTTTCGCGGATCGTCTCTCCTGGTCACAATAGCTTGGATAAAACTAAAATGTTGTGTCACAGGATTAGTTTCTTATAATTTATTAAATAACTCACTGCTTTGTTGTATGTTGACACCAACATGAAAGTTATTGTGTTTCTTCTGCTGTTGGAAACATTGAGCTGCGGTCACATGTAAGCGATGCGAATTAAGATTTTTCCTATCCAAAGTGTGCTTTGTGTGTTTAGTGTAAAACTTCAGAAGCACAGAAAAAGCCACAGAGACGTGAAGGAACGGGGAACAGAGAACATCAAATACACACAGCACAGTAAATATGTGAAGTTCTCTTCTACTGCTGATGGAATTGGTCGCGAACACCTCAGCAACTATGACAATGTATGTATATGGTCATTGTACGAATGGATTAAACTAGCAAGCGTTTTTTCAGACCCTATATGTTGGAGAGATCGAAATCGGGACGCCCCCTCAGTTGTTCACTGTGAAAATTACCACGTGGTCTTCATTTTTTTGGTTGCTATCAATTAAGTGCAGAAGATCCGATGTTTTTTGTGGTAAGATCATCTGTTGTATTGATTCCGATTATCGTTTGCTATACAAACACTAAACATTTTTTTAATGCCTACACCTAATGCCTTCTGCAGCAAGACATGGCAAATACAACAGCACGGCATCTCTGACCTATACTACAGATGGATTGAAATATCAAGAGGACGCAGTTATTGGTGTAGTTGGTCAGGACGTGCTAATGGTGAGATGATGAATCGATTATTTGTACGCGATTGAAGCAAAGTTAAATTAGTTTCTTATCCGAAAGACATAACTCAATAATATTATGACAATAATTCTATAGCTTAGTGATTCCCAACCTTTTTGTGGTTGTGTACCACATGGAGGTGAAACAAATTCTTCGCGTACCACTTAGTTGAGTGTTACAAAGTAACCTAGGGGATGAAGTAACAAACATTTTGGGATCACTTACGGTTTTTCTAATTCGAAATTTATTCCGCAATTAACGGGATGGTGCTCGCGTACCACCTTGAATGCCTTCGCGCACCACCAGTGGTACGCGTACCACCAGTTGGGAAACGATGCTGCAGCTGCAGGATTATTTCCCGGCCTTTTGTTATCGCAAAATTATCTGTCGATTACGATATTTGAAACATTTGACGTTAAAATTTGAATATTTCTTTCCTTCTTCAAACGTTAAACTTATGTGCTTAAATCTATGGATCTGCGTAAACTCAAACAAATATAACCCATTGCACCTCGACAAATGAACTTATGAAATATCATCATACATTTTAGATCGGTGGCGTGAAGAGTTTTAACCAAACATTTGTTGAAGTAATCAGGATTAATGGTGACATTTACTCTGAAGCTCAATTTGATGGTTCCCTAGGAATTGGATATCCCGAAACTTCGTTTAGCAGTGAAAATGGGCTAAATGTGTTTGGCCAAATGTATATACAGGGAGCAGTGCCATGGAATCAATTTTCATTGTATTTAAACAGGTCAAGTTGCATATATACAATATGTAGTTATTGTAACATTTTGCGTGACGTTCGCTTTTAGGGATCCGTTTAAACGTGATGGCGTGGAGTTGTACTTGGGAGGTGTGGATACCACAAGATTCACTGGAGAGTTCAATTATCATACTGTCCTTAATGTATGTTTGTCAATTATAACTTACAAGTATTATTGTGATCCATATCATTTTAATGCAGGGGGCATGGGTTATTGCAGTGGACGGTATGAGGATTGGCGAAGGCGATGAGTCACAATTTTGTGTCGGTGGCTGCAACGCCTTTATCGACGTGGGGGCTCCATATATTTATGTATTTCCGGATGAATTCGAAATAATTCGAAATATTCTTGGTGCTGATGAAAATGGAGCGATTTCCTGCTCAACGATTCCCACACTGCCGAATGTAACCATCACGCTGTCAGGCATCGTCTACATACTCACACCTGAGCAGTACATATTAAAGGTAAGTGGTATTGCTTGTGTTAAACCAACTGGAGTAGATATATCGGCTGAGATTAAACCTAATAACGCGCACTACCCAAGTTTCGGTTGACGCCTCTGTTCAGAATGGAGTTGTTGTCAGCTAAGCTGCATTCATAGGCCAAACTTTCTGTTCTTTTGTCTTGTCTCACTGCACGACCAAGCCATTTACGCATTGCTTTATGATGAAAACTTGTGTTTGAAGAGGTTTTAACGTTGGTTCTTCCGTCAATAGACCTGCAGCAGCTTTAAGCCTTTTGAGGTTTTGCTTACAAGCTTTGTAATCGTGCTTGCACTGTCAAATATTTTATAATAAGGCAAGTATCATGTATACTACGTAAAGGTATTTTATAATGCTCAAATTCATTACTGATATTGCTGCAAGGAACAGTTTTAATACAAAAAGGCTCTTCGTCAGTAATAACGTTGATGGATGCCGATATGTTATATACCAATATTATTGCCAGAAGAGACATTTTGTTTGTTGCTGATGCTGCCAGGCATAGTAATTAGTAATTAAAGGCTCTTCCGGAGACATTTTGTATTGATTACAAAGTTTTTACGGTGAGGCGATATGTTACAGGAGCCGACAGCTTGTTACATTGGTTTTACCGAAGACGAAAATTTGGCAGTTTGGGTCATCGGCCAAGTTTTCCTTGGAAATTACTACACCACTTTCGACTACGCTAATGATCGTGTGGGGTTCGCTCAATTGAACCACGGTTTCCGAGAATACCCGGATCCCAAATGAACGATAGACGTTTGAATGATGTGAATTAGAAAGTCCTGCATTCCTTGCACGGAAGACTGTATATTATTTCAATGTAAATACTGTAACATACGTCACAGAAATTAGCGCTTGTATTGTGTAATGAAGTATTTGTAACATACGTCACAGAAACCAGTGCTTGAATTGCGTAATGTTTTGCGTGCAGCTTTGCACATGTACTGCATAATCCCATAATGTGACCCAAATGATTTAGCCATCGAATATTCTCGAGTAAAGTGATTCATTCAACATCCTGTTTACCACATAAAATGTTCTCCTATGCTTAGGTCACATCACACCTATGTTCTTGTATTACATTACTTCGAGCGGTTCGCGATATCACGTGACATTATTGACCAATCAGCTCTCGGTATGGAGAGCTTTAAAAAGCCCAGTTTAGACCGGTAAATTCATTCTATTTGATTCCATTCAATTCTACTTGTTTCATCGTACTACTGTTACACTGCTATTATTACTGAGACTCTACAAGCTATTCGCCGGCTTGGGATTTATTCCCACAGCCTGATAATAAACTGTTTATTTGGAATCAGCGGTTTGCTGGTGAGAACGAGGCAGAAGCAGATTTAACAATCAAAGAGACTCAATAACCGCTCAGGTCATCGAGACACTGTTAAATATCTCAGAAACACTTCGAGTTATTTACAATACCAATGTTTTGTGTGAATGTTTTTATTGAAGTTTCCTGGACTCAGATTAGTTGGTTGAAATAAACGTAGATTAAACGGTGACGTCACAAATGAACCAAAGGTGGGCAAAAAGTTAGTTACGAAAAGCCGTTGCCATGACCGGAGAGGTTGTGATTATGACGTCACAATATTATAATTTGGTCGAATATAAAATTGATGGAATTGAATCAAGAGTATTTTTTGTTTTTGCAACATCACTACATTTTCGACGTTGCCAAAGAAGTCCGAGGGTGTGATATGTTTTGCATCTCAGACTCTAAACCATAAATCATGGACTTCGATTCACAACGCTGCTCTACAACACGAAAAAAAATGTTTCCAATGTTGAAGAATTGACATTCCCTGTACTTTCAAAAGAAGGTACAAAAAAATCCAAAAAAAGAAAAATGATTGCACCATATTGAATCTTTACAAAACAGCAAAATAAAAGACATTGAAAACAAACCACATTGTATGGAGGGTGAATTGCTTTTGGCTTTAACTAAAAGCTACATGATAATGATTAACCAGGAGTTGGTCAAGTTTCTGCTGATTAAGCATTAACTTAACACCCTACCACATGCACAAGTACTACAAGAAAATCAACTCGTGCCACTGTTATGCCAAAAATTAATAATGTTGCTCAGGCAACTAAACCTGTAGTAATTTCTGATGGAAGTGATAAAATGTGGTTTTATCGTCATATGTTGGCTATGTTTGTTGCTACGGATGGTAGTTTAGTCAGTTAAGTCAAACAGTCAAGGTCCTTTAATCCACACTTGTGACAAGACGAATGCTGAACCACAGGTTCGAAGGTATTGCGTAATGTCAAAATGAACACAAATTTCAGGGATTTGTCATACATGAGTGTCTAAGTGTATGCTAGAAAATATTGAGTAAAATATAGTTTTCAAGCTACCCTGCCAGAAATGCAGAACTGATACATTATGTGCGGATGCAATGTTTTCTGCTTGTGTTGGCATATTTGGCAGAATCTGTATAGGAATATCCCATGTCATTGTTTCAGTCTTGATCTGCCCAGGTCCCTGCCACATTCGATCGCCCGATTGTCCTGTTTCAAGGTCCAGGCCTTTGAGTGGGCCAGTGGCAGTCACAAACTCAAAATGAAGACGCCATTTGAGGCACACTGCAAATATGGGTGGAGATCAACAAAGCAGGTGGTTATTGGAATTACATCAGGGATTTATTTTCCAATGGGCAGTGCTCTCCTTTTACCCATAGTACTAATTCATTAACCAACATAACTTGTGTATTTATTCTTTCTTAATCATTTGTAATTTTCATCCGGTTGTTAACGGTTGAAACAAGGAGTGTTTATTACATTTTTAGTTGCCTTGGAGATGACGCAAGAGACACAAATAATTACCGCCGCGTGGGTGTGGCAGGAAGCACTGTCAAGTGGCACCTGTCACATGCCAGACATAACTGCCACGCAACACGCCGGGCATCCTTTGGCAGGTGTCACCCAGGATCAGTTTCCGCAGCGTAGTAGTAAGAGTGGGAACTATTTTTTACAAGGGTTTGGTTTCATCAGCATCTTGTGATGTGGTGACCGCGGGCCCGCCTCGCACGACCTAAGGATTGAGCGGATTTTGAATAAACCTTGCGGTCTTCCAGTAACGCGAATAGATCATTGCTGGGTCGCGTTTGAAGGTTACAGTCTTGCAGATGATTTTGATAAAAACAGTCTACTGGGTGTGGTCAAAGTTCGCTTGACGTTTCAGCTACCGCACTGTGTTTTGGGCGTTTACTAGAATATTAAAACAGGGAAGATAATTTCACATTCACGGATAGGACGAATCTCTATTTTTACACAAAATGACACCAATTCGTCGCTCAAACGAAAAAAAATAGTGGAACACCGCTGTAAAAATTTGTATTGTTTTGTAATGTTTTTGTTAACTTTTTTACCTTTCAATTATTAACAGTTGAGTGCAAGTACAAGGGTAGAAGATATACCCTCTTCAACACATTGCTCACCAATGAATGTCACAAGTGCACGTGCTACAATGACGCAGTTATATGCTGTGACGTGTAAGTGATGGAAGTGGCGTAAAATATTTTTACGTAAATAAATTCATGTTTTCTCATTGAATTCATATCAAGAAACTCTGTTGCTTATTCCAGACTGCAGTTACCAGTTGACTGGCACCAAAAATGCAAACCGAAAATCGACAAACAACGTTGCCGGGTTGACCTCGTCCGTATCGACAAGCCGACACTCCCGTGCGCCTACAAGCGGCCAAGAACCAGAGGGGAGCACAGCCACATAAGAGCGCTAAAGTTACGCCGCACGACTCTAGCGGTTATATCTGTGTAGCAGCCACCAAAACCAACCGCTGTTTAAAGGATATTGTCTTGTAAATATTTATTGTACAAAATCAAGCGTTCCACCACCTGTTACGTCATAATCTGTAATTTGTGTTTTTAGAACTTGTGTTTTCGATAAGTGTCCATACTTTTTCAAAATTGTGTACAACAAAAAGTTGTTTCGTCTTCTGTGGCGATGATTTTGTCAAACTGGTGAAAAGTTTGCGTTTTCCAAAGTGACCTTTCTTGAACTGCATCTAATCGAACAAAATCAAACATGAAATCGAGATTATTTCAAATTATTTTTGATTCTCAACATTCAATAGTTCCTTCCAAACACGCAAATCACCAGAAGGAAAACAGTAATGCCAGGAACAAAACCTGCCTGCAAAATACTGTGACAAACACGCGAGCGCAAGTCGATACAGAGACAATGGGCTTACGGGGTGCTTACTCAGCAACTGTTGAAATTCCATCCGAGCATTCAACGTCAGATATCCGGTTCAAGAAGTTCCTGATTGTTTTAAGTTACGTGTCGGTAAAAGGTTTGAAAGCACGAACAGTTATCGCAGCGTGAAATATGTGTTGTTTATCTTTGCCAGTCGTAATAACTTGGTTTTAAGCAAATCATATTCAATGAGAGATGTTTGCCATCATGGAACATTTATTTTCTATGTTAAAGTCATTTTTTATCTTATTATATTTTCTTTGGTCACATGACAACCAAAATCTGAATAACACGAATATTCGTCCAAACTATTCCTGCCACAATTTCTGTCTTTGCATTCCAGCAACGAAGACGAAAGGATGAATTGTGCTATTTTGTATTTATGGGACAAAACACAAAGATAAATGCAAACCCATACTTGGGTAGACGAATTCATCGACCAGACAACAACCTTTGATGTTCCTTTCTTGTATGAAACTGAATGCTTATCGATTTAAGTTTCGGATCTATACAAACTACAGGAAGGGGCGTGGAGATCTTTTGCTGCCTTCAATAGTTCATGGTTTTCTTTGCAGGCGTCAACAGCTTATATCGTTGTACAACAAACAACATCAGTTCTTTGATATCATATGTTTCCAGTCATTGCTGTGTCATTATCAAGATGATGAAAGTAATTTTTTTTCTTCTTCTGTTTGGAACAATGAGCAAAGGTTACAGGTGAGTGTTGCAAATTGGCCTGACTCTGTGGAATGTTTGTTAACTATTTATTTTCATGCAAAGCTACCTCAAGGCATTGTATATTTTTAATGTCTGACGTTCTAAGTTTATGTAATTCGTTCTATTTCCAAGTTCTGGTATATGTTTAGTATCAAGCTGCGACGTCAATGGGTAGTTGCACATTACGAAAAACAATCAGACAACACTAAATACCGCAACAACACTAAATACGCCAAGTTCCTATCTGCTGCTGGTGGAATTGGTCGCGAGCCACTCATCACCGACAAAGATGTAAATAAATGATATTATTGTGGTTTTATACGCTTCTAAGCGGATTAAACAAGTGAATCTTCATTCCAGCTATATTATTATGGAGAGATAACAATAGGAACTCCCCCACAACCTTTTACAGTTGTTTTTGACACGATCATGTCAAATTTGTGGATTCCGTCGATTCACTGCAACAAACTTGACAAGTCATGCGGTAAATAAAATCATCCTGTTTAAACTTTGGGCACATTTTTTTAGAATTATTTCCGATTTTTTTCAGTGAACCATCGCAAATATGACAGTGCTGCTTCCTCAACCTATGTTAAGAATAGGACGAAAATATTCAACAATCAATTTATTCAAATATCGAGTGGTTACTGCAGCCAAGATGTCGTCTCGGTAAGGAGTTTTCAACTACAGTTTGAATAAATTTGTAATGCTTGGAATATCACGTGCATGGTCTTCATACACAAGTAACAATAGACAAAGTAAAATATTGGGTCCTTACCTGAACTTGCAAACATTAATTTGTGGCACTCGGATTGATTTTGCAAGAAAACTTTACAACAAAATGTAAGCTCTGCGCATTGGAAGCCGAATACCTACGTAATTCCATTCAATAAAATCGTTCGTTGACGCCGCATCACGAGCCACCCAACAAGCATTCATGCCATGGGGCCAAGTAGCAATGGAGAAAAAGAGCCAATTACTCCCTTGCTTTTATTATGTTCAGAATATTTTTGCATAGTTCTTAGAACATTAAAAAATAATCAGAATGTGACGGCGAGCGATGCCTCGTGTTTATTATTATTTATGTGAAGCTGGCAAAAGCACAGAAAAAATGTTTGTACACCATGAAGACACAATAACAGAAAAGTCATGTTTATGTTTGGTTCATCTTTTTATCAGTGATCAGTTGACAAAATTAATGAATAACTTTTGATTTAGATTGGTGGTTTGAAGAGTTTCAATCAGACGTTCGCCGAAGTTATCAGGAATCCTGACGGTTCTGATGTGCAATATGATGGGCTTGTGGGAATGGGATATCCACAAATAGCAAAGAACGGCATCACACCGGTGTTCAACCAAATGTTCAAGCAGGGAGCAGTAGAAAAAAATCAGTTTTCGTTTTATCTAAACAGGTGAACCAGACTAAAAAATCACTTTGAACATTTATAACGGTCAAATATTTAGGAATCAATTCGAGTCAGACGGTGGGGAGTTATACTTGGGTGGTGTGAACCCTTCAAGATTCACTGGCAAGTTTAACTACCACAAAGTTGTAAAGAAGGCAAGTAGCAACTAACACTATATGTAGGCCTATGGAATAATAAAGATAACGATTATTGGTTTAGGGATATTGGCAGGTATCCATGGACGGTTTGACAGTTGACGATAGCACTGGTGTCAAATGTTGCGTTGGAGGATGCCAGGCTGTTATGGCATCTGGTGCAAATCCTATCTATGGACCAACGGTTGAAATTACGAAGCTCAACAAGGCTATTGGCTGCCATCAGAGCACTGACAAAGTGGTCAGAAATATCAATTATTAAACGTTGTTAACTGAAAATTAAACAGGAGTATTCTGTCTTGCAGTGCTTTACATCTTGTACAAATATCTCGAAAATGCCGAATGTCACCATCACTCTATCTGGTATTAAATACAAACTTACACCGGAGCAATACTTTTTTCAGGTTCGTCGACTGACGGAGCGTTAATAGTTTATTGTTAATTGTTATTTTTGTAGAAATATATTTGATTAAGATGGTAGAGATCCCCTACATAAATGTGAAGGTCGCCTGACAAGTTGTGCGCATGTGCATAGCACCAGTGTATCATGGCCACAGTATACCCCGTGAAACCACTGAGCTCGCGTAGCTCGGTCGGTAGGGCGTTGGGCCAGGTCAGCCCAGGGTCGTGAGTTCAATCCTAAACAGGAGCTTGATCTGCCAGACCTTTTTCCGACTTGTCGGAAGTATTTGATCTAGCTTATGCCAGTGAAACTAATTGTTAAGCATATGTTGGTGATAAGTTAACAAACACTTGCGCTTTGCCACAGGAAGAAAATTGGTGCTACTCTGCATTCAGTGGTATTGATGTCCCCGAAGATATTGGAGGTCCATTTTGGATACTTGGGGCATACTTCATATCCAATTACTACACCACGTTCGATTTTGCCAACGACAGAGTGGGATTCGCATCACTAAAGCCACGGACCAGTAAACGCCCCGATCATCGGATGTTTCTAAGAAACTGATGAAAATAATGACGAATCTTGTGTTGTTTCTAGAAATCGTTCATTCTTTCAACCACTACAAAGCGAAATCCTAAACTATTTCAAAACAGTTTGTGAGTAATTTCGTCACATGCTTTTTGCACTGTTTTGTCTAACACTGTATGTAAGTGCTCTGTAGTGTGTTCCAGGAAATAAATATATATTAGTCGGCGGCTTCGGATTTCTCAGAAGTTTTTCAGGAAAAAGAATTTCAAAATTCGAATTTCACAACTAATGTCAAATTACCGGGTGGGGTTTAATAGTTAAAAAAGGAACACAAACCGATCATGTTGTTTCATTTTTACACACTTAGCAGTGGCAGCAACTGATTGGCAGAAATAAAATAGCCATAGACCTATCCAAACGTGTTATTTCGAGAGACTGTATGAATCGTGTGGTGATGTAAATGCATCTGTTAAGGCTTAGTATCTCCATTAGAAGGTTCAACATTACAATTTACGAACATTTATAGATGGGCGCCCGACTTAATAACCTTGGTGGTTTTATCCGTGGCCTTGTGATTTTGTTTGTTTTGTGTATCGTTCATCTGTGTGGTTGTTATTTGTGGGCAAAATACACATGACTTTAATTTGACATTCCTTTGTGTCTTGTGAATTGCAATTATCGAATGTAGCTATAGATAAGAAAATATGTGACAGGCGCAAATTACCGGTATTGTAACCGAACCTTGTTTATGAAAATCAAATTTTCACATGCGGTTTCAGGATTATCATCAGAATAGATATTTGAAAGCTCCCTGGTTTCTATCAACAATATCAAAGAGAGCAAACAGAAACCTATACAATGGATTTAACTTTTTTCTAGCTCAGCAACTTCTGAAACGACTTCCGTGCATTTAATGCCGAAGATCTTGTTTATGAAGTTGTTGATTGTTCCGTGTCCATCACACAAACCTCGGAAACACTCACAGTTTCGCGGATCGTCTCTCCTGGTCACAATAGCTTGGCTAAAACTAAAATGTTGTGTCACAGGATTAGTTTCTTATAATTTATTAAATAACTCACTGCTTTGTTGTATGTTGACACCAAGATGAAAGTTATTGTGTTTCTTCTGCTGTTGGAAACATTGAGCTGCGGTCACATGTAAGCGATGCGAATTAAGATTTTTCCTATCCAAAGTGTGCTTTGTGTGTTTAGTGTAAAACTTCAGAAGCACAGGAAATACCCCAGAGACGTGAAAGAACGGGGAACAGAGAACATCAAATACACACAGCACAGTAAATATGTGAAGTTCTCTTCTACTGCTGTTGGAATTGGTCGCGAACAGCTCAGCAACTATGACAATGTATGTATATGGTCATTGTACGAATGGATTAAACAAGCAACTGTTTTTTCAGACCCTTTATGTTGGAGAGATCGAAATCGGGACGCCCCCTCAGTTGTTCACTGTGAAAATTAACACGTGGTCTTCATTTTTTTGGTTGCTATCAATTAAGTGCAGAAGATCCGATGTTTTTTGTGGTAAGATCATCTGTTGTATTGATTCCGATTATCGTTTGCTATACAAACACTAAACATTTTTTTAATGCCTACACCTAATGCCTTCTGCAGAAAGACATCGGAAATACAACAGCACGGCATCTCTGACCTATACTACAGATGGATTGAAATATCAAGAGGACGCAGTTATTGGTGTAGTTGGTCAGGACGTGCTAATGGTGAGATGATGAATCGATTATTTGTACGCGATTGAAGCAAAGTTAAATTAGTTTTTTATCCGAAAGACATAACTCAATAATATTATGACAATAATTCTATAGCTTAGTGATTCCCAACCTTTTTGTGGTTGTGTACCACATGGAGGTGAAACAAATTCTTCGCGTACCACTTAGTTGAGTGTTACAAAGTAACCTAGGGGATGAAGTAACAAACATTTTGGGATCACTTACGGTTTTTCTAATTGGAAATTTATTCCGCAATTAACGGGATGGTGCTCGCGTACCACCTTGAATGCCTTCGCGCACCACCAGTGGTACGCGTACCACCAGTTGGGAAACGTTGCTGCAGCTGCAGGATTATTTCCCGGCCTTTTGTTATCGCAAAATTATCTGTCGATTCCGATATTTGAAACATTTGACGTTAAAATTTGAATATTTCTTTCCTTCTTTAAACGTTAAACATATGTGCTTAAATCTATGGATCTGCGTAAACTCAAACAAATATAACCCATTGCACATTGACAAAGAACCTATGAAGTATCCTCATACATTTTAGATCGGTGGCGTGAAGAGTTTTAACCAAACATTTCTTGAAGCAATCAGGATTTATGGTGACACTTACTCTAAAGCTCAATTTGATGGTTCCCTAGGAATTGGATATCCTGAAACTTCGTTTATCAGTGAAAATGGGCCAAATGTGTTTGGCCAAATGTATGTACAGGGAGCAGTGCCATGGAATCAATTTTCATTGTATTTGAACAGGTCAAGTTGCATATAAACAGTATGTAGTTATTGTAACATTTTGAATGACGTTCGCTTTTAGGGATCCGTTTAAACGTGATGGCGGGGAGCTGTACTTGGGCGGTGTGGATCCCACAAGATTCACTGGAGAGTTCAACTATCATGCTGTCTTTAATGTATGTTTGGCGAATATAACTCACAAGTATGATTGCGATCCATATCATTTTAATGCAGGGGTCATGGGTAATTGCAGTGGACGGTGCGAGGATTGGTGAAGGCGATGACTCACAACTTTGTGTCGGTGGCTGCTACGCGGTAATCGATGTGGGGTCTCCATATATTTATGTATTTCCGGATGAACTCGAAATAATTCGAAAGATGCTTGGTGCTGATAAACATGCTGCGATTTCCTGCTCAACGATTCCCACACTGCCGAATGTAACCATCACGCTGTCAGGCATCGTCTACATACTCACACCTGGGCAGTACATATTAAAGGTATGTGGTATTGCTTGTGTTAAACCAACTGGAGTAGATATATCGGCTGAGATTAAACCTAATAAATCTACCCAAGTTTCGGTTGTCGCCTCTGTTCAGAATGGAGTTGTTGTCAGCTAAGCTGCATTCATAGGCCAAACTTTTTGTTCTTTTGTCTTGCCTCGCTGCACGACTAAGCCATTTACGCATTGCTTCATGATGAAAACTTGTGTTTGAAGAGGTTTTAACGTTGGTTCTTCCGTCAATAGGCCTGCAGCAATTTTAAGCCTTTTGAGGTTTTGCTTACAAGCTTTGTAATTGTGCTTGCACTGTCAAATATTTTAAAATAAGGCAAGTATCATGTATACTACGTAAAGGTATTTTATAATGCTCAAGTTCATTACTGATATTGCTGCAAGGAACAGTTTCAATACAAAAAGGCTCTTCGTCAGTAATAATGTTGATGGATTCCGATATGTTATATACCAATATTATTGCCAGAAGAGACATTTTGTTTGTTGCTGATGCTGCCAGGCATAGTAATTAGTAATTAAAGGCTCTTCCGGAGACATTTTGTATTGATTACAAAGTTTTTACGGTGAGGCGATATGTTGCAGGAACCGACAGCTTGTTACATTGGTTTTGCCGAAGACGAAAATTTGACAGTTTGGGTCATCGGCCAAGTTTTCCTTGGAAATTACTACACCACTTTCGACTACGCCAATGATCGTGTGGGGTTCGCTCAATTGAACCACGGTTTCCGAGAATACCCGGATCCCAAATGAACGATAGACGTTTGAATGATGTGAATGAGATAGTCCTGCATTCCTTGCACGGGAGACTGTATATTATTTCAATGTAAATACTG
The DNA here is from genome assembly GCF_947561715.1 of Ascidia mentula. Lineage (NCBI taxonomy): Eukaryota > Metazoa > Chordata > Ascidiacea > Phlebobranchia > Ascidiidae > Ascidia > Ascidia mentula. Next base: position 21,168,396 of record NC_138569.1, on the reverse strand, counting down.
TAACATACGTCACAGAAATTAGCGCTTGTATTGTGTAATGAAGTATTTGTTACATACGTCACAGAAACCAGTGCTTGAATTGCGTAATGTTTTGCGTGCAGCTTTGCACATGTACTGCATAATCCCATAATGTGACCCAAATGATTTAGCCATCGAATATTCTAGAGTAAAGTGATTCATTCAACATCCTGTTTACCACATAAAATGTTCTCCTATGCTTAGGTCACATCACACCTATGTTCTTGTATTATATTACTTCGAGTAGTTCGTGATATCACGTGACATTATTGATCAATCAGCTCAGTATGGAGAGCTTTAAAAAGCCCAGTTTAGACCAGTAAATTCATTCTATTTCATTCTACTTGTTTCATCGTATTACTGTTACACTGCTATCATTACTGAGACTCTACAAGCTATTCGCCGGCTTGGGATTTATTCCCACAGCCTGATAATAAACTGTTTATTTGGAATCAGCGGTTTGCTGGTGAGAACGAGGCAGAAGCAGATTTAACAATCGAAGAGACTCAATAACCGCTCAGGTCATCGAGACACTGTTAAATATCTCAGAAACACTTCGAGTTATTCACAATAGTGCCCCGTCTTCGGCAACTCCCTTGAGATCAGAGGGAAGAAACAGACGTCGTTCACCAGCCAGTAGACCAAGATACCCGGCAAACCAACGAGGCAGCCAGTGCAACACCAGGCGACCAGCACGCCAACCCAGACGCCCAGAGGACAATCTGTCCCCAACATCTCAAACATTTTTCGACCAGGAATTCCAGCTCTATTCCCGGCCGCGCAACCACTCAACCTTGGACCCCCTCTTGCTAAGCGCACTTAGGCGCCGAAGACAATTATCTGGAAGCAAGGGACCTTCAACACCTCACAACGCAACATCAGGACAAGCGAACCCGTCTCCACAACAGGGAAGACGCCCCACTCAACACCCTGGAACAGGACAGAACAGCGAAGGAGATCGGAACAACCGCAGCAATTCTGCACAACGAGAGGTAGAATACCTTCGACAATAACAAAAACAAATAATTCAAAAACTATAATCGCTCGCACACGCATTTAATTGTTTCAATGTGCATATTGTGTTTCACCCCTTTAAAAGCCTAATAGCTCCTGTAACGTATGATGTCTATGGTATAAAAATCTTGGTGTCGAGATTATTGTGCGTTATTGGGCCTTGATAAATTGTCGTCGGATGGTATAGTGGTTATCGTGACTATCGTTGTTAATCAGATATTTCACATTAATCAACATTCATTTCTGATTTGGTGACGAACCTTCTGTGGCGAAACATTACAGTGGTGGCAGCGGTGACCATTTCAGAAGTGAACAGTTGAATCGATTATTTGTACGCGATTGAAGCAAAGTTAAATTAGTTTTTTATCCGAAAGACATAACTCAATAATATTATGACAATAATTCTATAGCTTAGTGATTCCCAACCTTTTTGTGGTTGTGTACAACATGGAGGTGAAACAAATTCTTCGCGTACCACTTAGTTGAGTGTTACAAAGTAACCTAGGGGATGAAGTAACAAACATTTTGGGATCACTTACGGTTTTTCTAATTGGAAATTTATTCCGCAATTAACGGGATGGTGCTCGCGTACCACCTTGAATGCCTTCGCGCACCACCAGTGGTACGCGTACCACCAGTTGGGAAACGTTGCTGCAGCTGCAGGATTATTTCCCGGCCTTTTGTTATCGCAAAATTATCTGTCGATTCCGATATTTGAAACATTTGACGTTAAAATTTGAATATTTCTTTCCTTCTTTAAACGTTAAACATATGTGCTTAAATCTATGGATCTGCGTAAACTCAAACAAATATAACCCATTGCACATTGACAAAGAACCTATGAAGTATCCTCATACATTTTAGATCGGTGGCGTGAAGAGTTTTAACCAAACATTTCTTGAAGCAATCAGGATTTATGGTGACACTTACTCTAAAGCTCAATTTGATGGTTCCCTAGGAATTGGATATCCTGAAACTTCGTTTATCAGTGAAAATGGGCCAAATGTGTTTGGCCAAATGTATGTACAGGGAGCAGTGCCATGGAATCAATTTTCATTGTATTTGAACAGGTCAAGTTGCATATAAACAGTATGTAGTTATTGTAACATTTTGAATGACGTTCGCTTTTAGGGATCCGTTTAAACGTGATGGCGGGGAGCTGTACTTGGGCGGTGTGGATCCCACAAGATTCACTGGAGAGTTCAACTATCATGCTGTCTTTAATGTATGTTTGGCGAATATAACTCACAAGTATGATTGCGATCCATATCATTTTAATGCAGGGGTCATGGGTAATTGCAGTGGACGGTGCGAGGATTGGTGAAGGCGATGACTCACAACTTTGTGTCGGTGGCTGCTACGCGGTAATCGATGTGGGGTCTCCATATATTTATGTATTTCCGGATGAACTCGAAATAATTCGAAAGATGCTTGGTGCTGATAAACATGCTGCGATTTCCTGCTCAACGATTCCCACACTGCCGAATGTAACCATCACGCTGTCAGGCATCGTCTACATACTCACACCTGGGCAGTACATATTAAAGGTATGTGGTATTGCTTGTGTTAAACCAACTGGAGTAGATATATCGGCTGAGATTAAACCTAATAAATCTACCCAAGTTTCGGTTGTCGCCTCTGTTCAGAATGGAGTTGTTGTCAGCTAAGCTGCATTCATAGGCCAAACTTTTTGTTCTTTTGTCTTGCCTCGCTGCACGACTAAGCCATTTACGCATTGCTTCATGATGAAAACTTGTGTTTGAAGAGGTTTTAACGTTGGTTCTTCCGTCAATAGGCCTGCAGCAATTTTAAGCCTTTTGAGGTTTTGCTTACAAGCTTTGTAATTGTGCTTGCACTGTCAAATATTTTAAAATAAGGCAAGTATCATGTATACTACGTAAAGGTATTTTATAATGCTCAAGTTCATTACTGATATTGCTGCAAGGAACAGTTTCAATACAAAAAGGCTCTTCGTCAGTAATAATGTTGATGGATTCCGATATGTTATATACCAATATTATTGCCAGAAGAGACATTTTGTTTGTTGCTGATGCTGCCAGGCATAGTAATTAGTAATTAAAGGCTCTTCCGGAGACATTTTGTATTGATTACAAAGTTTTTACGGTGAGGCGATATGTTGCAGGAACCGACAGCTTGTTACATTGGTTTTGCCGAAGACGAAAATTTGACAGTTTGGGTCATCGGCCAAGTTTTCCTTGGAAATTACTACACCACTTTCGACTACGCCAATGATCGTGTGGGGTTCGCTCAATTGAACCACGGTTTCCGAGAATACCCGGATCCCAAATGAACGATAGACGTTTGAATGATGTGAATGAGATAGTCCTGCATTCCTTGCACGGGAGACTGTATATTATTTCAATGTAAATACTGTAACATACGTCACAGAAATTAGCGCTTGTATTGTGTAATGAAGTATTTGTTACATACGTCACAGAAACCAGTGCTTGAATTGCGTAATGTTTTGCGTGCAGCTTTGCACATGTACTGCATAATCCCATAATGTGACCCAAATGATTTAGCCATCGAATATTCTAGAGTAAAGTGATTCATTCAACATCCTGTTTACCACATAAAATGTTCTCCTATGCTTAGGTCACATCACACCTATGTTCTTGTATTATATTACTTCGAGTAGTTCGTGATATCACGTGACATTATTGATCAATCAGCTCAGTATGGAGAGCTTTAAAAAGCCCAGTTTAGACCAGTAAATTCATTCTATTTCATTCTACTTGTTTCATCGTATTACTGTTACACTGCTATCATTACTGAGACTCTACAAGCTATTCGCCGGCTTGGGATTTATTCCCACAGCCTGATAATAAACTGTTTATTTGGAATCAGCGGTTTGCTGGTGAGAACGAGGCAGAAGCAGATTTAACAATCGAAGAGACTCAATAACCGCTCAGGTCATCGAGACACTGTTAAATATCTCAGAAACACTTCGAGTTATTCACAATAGTGCCCCGTCTTCGGCAACTCCCTTGAGATCAGAGGGAAGAAACAGACGTCGTTCACCAGCCAGTAGACCAAGATACCCGGCAAACCAACGAGGCAGCCAGTGCAACACCAGGCGACCAGCACGCCAACCCAGACGCCCAGAGGACAATCTGTCCCCAACATCTCAAACATTTTTCGACCAGGAATTCCAGCTCTATTCCCGGCCGCGCAACCACTCAACCTTGGACCCCCTCTTGCTAAGCGCACTTAGGCGCCGAAGACAATTATCTGGAAGCAAGGGACCTTCAACACCTCACAACGCAACATCAGGACAAGCGAACCCGTCTCCACAACAGGGAAGACGCCCCACTCAACACCCTGGAACAGGACAGAACAGCGAAGGAGATCGGAACAACCGCAGCAATTCTGCACAACGAGAGGTAGAATACCTTCGACAATAACAAAAACAAATAATTCAAAAACTATAATCGCTCGCACACGCATTTAATTGTTTCAATGTGTATATTGTGTTTCACCCCTTTAAAAGCCTAATAGCTCCTGTAACGTATGATGTCTATGGTATAAAAATCTTGGTGTCGAGATTATTGTGCGTTATTGGGCCTTGATAAATTGTCGTCGGATGGTATAGTGGTTATCGTGACTATCGTTGTTAATCAGATATTTCACATTAATCAACATTCATTTCTGATTTGGTGACGAACCTTCTGTGGCGAAACATTACAGTGGTGGCAGCGGTGACCATTTCAGAAGTGAACAGTTGCAACTTCATTGGGCTGGCGAATCAACATGGCTTCGTCCTCAAAAAGCAAGGGGAAAGAAACAGAAAACCTGTTACAGACACCTCATCCAACACGGGTGGAAAAACAAATCGGCGGAAAAAGGAAAACCGACGAGGCAAAGGCTTGGCTAAGAAGGTATGAGGGGATATATGGTGAAGGCTTGGATTTTCCGGTAGGGACAGGAATGCCTTCCAAATGGGTGAATTCACCACCACAATTTGACGGCAGACAAGATTTTGCCGCATGGCTGGCTTGCTTTGAGAACTTTGCTGACATTCTACATATCCCCTTGGATCAACGGGCCTTTTCAATGTTAACTTTTTGCTCGCCGGAAATTGGTCTAAGAATTAAGAAAATGAGTTTCGACGAAGAACAAAAGAGGGACTTTATTTACTTCACGGGCTGTCTGAGAAACATGTTTTCTCCGGAATTGGATAGCGGTGCTGCAATGTGCAAGTTAATGGAAAGAAAGCAATTGGGTTCGGAGTCGGTCGAAGAATACTTGGGTGAGCTAAATGACTTAGCACGCTTAGCTTATGGAAACAAAACTGAATTTAAAAAGATAACAGACCAGGCAGTACGCAGTGCTTTTCTGCGTGGTCTTTTGGATAGAAATCTGGCGTTCCACATTTTCAATACTGACAAGGATTTATCTCCAGATGACTTGTTAAAAATAGTTGACAAATATCGGCGTGGCGCTCAACTGCTTGGAGTTGGTTTGAAACCGAGTGGAGAGAGGGTCCATGCGTTGCACGGATGTCCTGAAAATGAGCCCAGGGTATCAACCGATGTCCGCCTAGCAAATCTTGAAGCCGTAAATAAACAAATGCAAGGGGCAATGAAGGACATATCAGAAAAACTGAGTGACCTAGCCAAATTAAACTTTCAGGAAGAAAACCCCAGGCGAAGGTCAACATACAGGCCACCGTATGGTCTCACCTGCTACGGCTGCGGTAAGCCTGGACACATTCGTCGGGAATGTCCTTTAAACGAGAATGGGTTGGGAAACCGCGGGAGGAGTTTGCCCCAACCCAACGAAAAATAGTGCCTCTGTCCTCTCTACAGCATTCCAGTGGCGCGAGCTCGGTAGTACACGTAAATGGCGCAGTCGAATCTCGGTCCGTCGTGTTTACTATTGATACCGGATCCCCAGTAAGTCTAATTGCTTACGGCATGTGGCAAGCGTTAGGGTTGAGAAAAACTCATCTGGCTGCCTCTCAAACGGTTTTGTTTCAGGCGGACGGACAAACCTTGCTTCCAACTGACGGCGTTGCATCGCTGTCGTTTCAGCTCGGAGGTCTGTCGAACGTTTTTGAATTTTATGTCACAAGGAGTCTGGACAGAACCTGTCTCTTAGGTCATGATTTTCTAACAGCATTTCGGTGTGATATTTTGTACTCGCAGGATGTGTTGCAAGCCGGTGACGCATTCGTTCCATTTTCCTCTTACACCGCTGCGCTGTCATGTCAACGCGTATATGTCAGTCGTAATTGCGTTATTCCTTCGGGTAGCTATGGTCACGTGGTTACCGATCTCGGAGTCAACAGTGCACACGCAGCCTCCATGGTAGGAATGTTCGAGTCAAAATCAGAATCGCAGGTGATGATTCCGCGAGCCTTGCTAAAAACTGAAAATGGAAGAGTTGTAATCTGTGCACTAAATACTTCTGACTCTTCAGTTTGTTTGAGGAAAGGGGCAAATGTTGGTGTGTTGCATCCCGTGGCTGGTTTCGGAAGGTTGTCAGCCATACCGAAAGATATGGTGGCGGTGAGAGATGTCTCGGGGGAGAGCGACGGTGACATGCACTGCTCGGAAATAGATTGGAATGATCCGGATTTTGCGACCCTGTTGAAGCAACTGCATTTTGAAGAGATCGAAAGGCGATTGGAGAAACCTAAAGTGTTAGCACAGCTTATCTGGGATAACCGTGAAGTATTTTCCAAGCATTCCGATGATGTTGGCTATACGAAGCTTGCGCAGCATAAGATTGAAACCACTGGTTCCCCCATCAAACAGCATCCGAGACGCGCACCTTTTGTGCATCGGAAAAGGATTGATGAGATGGTGGAAAAAATGTTGCGCTTGGGTGTGATTTCCCCCAGTGCTTCCAGTTGGAGTTCACCTGTCGTTTTGGTGCAAAAGTCAGACGGGTCGTACCGCTTTTGTGTGGACTACCGGAGGCTCAACGATGTGACCGTGAAAGATTCGTTTCCGCTTCCTCGGATTGATGACACCCTGGACGTTTTGGGTGGTGCGAAGTTTTTCTCTACATTGGATTTAACTTCAGGTTATCACCAGGTGGCTATGTGCGAAGAGGACAAACACAAAACCGCCTTTGCCACTCACAATGGTTTGTACGAGTTTAATCGTTTACCGTTTGGCTTAACTAATGCATGTGCCACATTTCAACGTTTAATGAGTGTCGTTTTAAGGGGTCTCAATGATATTTGCTTGTGCTATATTGACGATATTTTGTGTTATGCCGCTAATGAAAATGACCACAATGCCAATTTGAGCAAAGTTTTGTGCCGCCTTAAGCGTGCTGGACTAAAACTTAAACCGTCTAAGTGTCGATTGTATCGCGATAAAGTACCGTTTCTTGGATATTTGGTTAGCGATCGTGGTGTCGGTCCCGACCCTGATAAAGTGAGCCCTGTATTGGGTTGGGTTGTTCCCCAATCTGTTTCTGATGTAAGAAGTTTTCTTGGATTGGCTTCGTACTATCGTCGCTTCATTCGAAACTTTGCACAGATCGCTGGTCCATTGCACAAATTGTCAGCAAAGAACAATGAAAATTTTCAATGGACTGACATTCACCAACAGAGCTTTGAGACCTTGAAGTCGCAACTGACAACGGCACCTATTTTGGCATTTCCGCGCGAGGATGGGAAATTCACCTTGGACTGTGATGCAAGCGAAGGTGCCATTGGGGCTGTACTGTCTCAGATGCAGGATGGTGTCGAACATGTAATTTCGTATGGAAGTCGAACGCTGAGCAAGGCGGAAAGACGATATTCGACAACTCACAAGGAATTGCTGGCCGTTGTGTATTTTCTAAAGTATTACCGGACTTACCTTCTTGGGCGACCTTGTAGTGTGAGATCGGACCATGCCGCACTTCAATGGATTAGAAATTTGAAGGAGCCTTGTGGACGTGTGGCGAGGTGGCTGGAAACGCTAGGAGCCTATGACTTTACAATCACTCACCGCGCGGGAAAAAAGCACTGCAACGCTGACGCTCTGTCTAGGATACCTGACCGGAAGTCTGTTATGGCTCTTGGTGGTTCCAGCCATGGTCTAGACCTTCGTCAGGCACAGGAGATGGATGGAGAACTGGTTCGGGTGCTTCAATGGCTGAACGTGGGAGAGCGGCCGAAATCATGTGACCTTGATGGAGAGTCAAGGCAACCAAGGGCCTATTGGAACATGTGGGACATGTTAGTCTTAAGGGAAGACGGGGTGGTTTGTAGAAAAAATGAAAGCGATTCTGGCCGTTCTACGGGTCTTGCTAACAATCTTCAGGTCATAGTGCCAACAACAATGAGAAAACAAATTTTGGAAGAGTTTCATGACAAGCCATTGGCTGGACATATGGGCCAACGCCGGACATTAGCCCGCATAAAATTTGGATATTACTGGCCGGGTATGAACGATGATGTCGCCACATATTGCAAATCATGTGAGGTGTGCGAGAGCCGGAAGTCCCCTCAAAAGCAGCGCCGAACACCTATGATACCCAGTAGAGTAGGATACCCAAATGCAAGAATTGGAATCGACGTCGTTGGGCCACTTCCTGAAACGGCCAAAGGTAACAAATACATTCTGGTTATGGTCGATTACTTCACCAAGCATGGAAGAGCGGTTGCTATGCCGAACCAAACAGCTATGACTGTGGCAGAAGCTTTGGTTGTGGAATGGATTTGTGACCAGGGTGTCCCGGAAAGGATCCACAGTGATAGGGGAACTAATTTTTTGTCGGAAGTCTTTCAAGGGGTGTGTTCTGCATTAGGTGCACATCGCACTATGACTTGTAGCTACCATCCCCAATCAAATGGTCTCTGTGAGCGTTTAAACAAAACTATTGGACAAATGTTGTGTTCGAGTGTATCGTCGGACGAAAAATCCTGGGATTTGAAATTACCAATGGTGATGGCCGCATACAATAGCAGTGTGAATGAGACGACTGGGTTCACACCGTTCTTCATGCAACATGGACGCGAAATGAAAATTTCCGTGGATCTCCAGGAAAACGATCCACCTTTGCAAGTTGACTCTAAAACCTACGCGGAGAGGATTCAACGGGACTTGCGTCTGTCGTTCCAGCTAGCTCGACAACATGGGTTTCAACAGCAAAAGAGACAGAAAGCAATTTACGACCAGCGAATACACGGTGCCCCGTTTGCTGTGGGTGACTTGGTGTATTTTCACGAACCTGTGATGCCCAAAGGTCACTGTAAGAAATTCTGGAAACCTTGGGTTGGCCCATTCAAGGTGGTGAAAGTATTAAGTGAATCGACATATCGAATCCAGTCACATGGTTGGGGACGGAGACGATTGCTTGTTAGTTTCGATAAACTAAAGCCTTATTTTTCACGTGGCAATGATGTCGTTGAACACTCGGGGCAACGATCAATGCCAGAAAAGATACCGGATATTGCGGCTGACGAGCCGGAGGTTAGCGACATACCAGAGGAGGGAACTTTGTCGTCGCGGTTATCGCGCGGGGGTCGTCGTGTTTACCCTCCAGGACGTTATGGAGAGTGGGTGTACTATTGAATTGTCCGTTTTTTTCGTTATTGTTCTGTTTGCTTTTCAGTCATTCGCGGGACGCGAAACTAATGGGGAGGGCTCTGTAACGTATGATGTCTATGGTATAAAAATCTTGGTGTCGAGATTATTGTGCGTTATTGGGCCTTGATAAATTGTCGTCGGATGGTATAGTGGTTATCGTGACTATCGTTGTTAATCAGATATTTCACATTAATCAACATTCATTTCTGATTTGGTGACGAACCTTCTGTGGCGAAACATTACAGCTCCCATAAGACCTAGGTCGCTAGGGAAATTTTTATAAACTTACATAGTTTAGCGCCAATTGTTTGTCCGGCATAACGGTTTGTCACCACCAATAGGAAACTATAATAATTACAGACTGCTAACGCAAAACCCTGTTGTTTTTGGCAATTACAAATTAATGCAAACGCCTGTTGTTTCGGCATTTGCAACCCATCTTCCCCAAGCCAGCATATTGCTCCAGTCGCCATTTTTTTATTAACTTTTGTGTTGGGTTTCCCAACAAACTTGTAACAGCCACGTTGAGTAAATTCATAAAGAAAGCCACTTTTTCGCCCGTAAGTAAGCGCACACGAAGTAAAACAGTAACCCCATTATCCCCAATGCGCCAAGCGACCGCACGCAACCAAATGAAATGCAACGTTTAACAAGCCAGCTACAGGAATTGTTAACTACGTTTCAATCTTCAGCTACAGGACAGGGCACGACAAAACCGAATTATTCTGATCGCCAAAATTATCAATATTACAACAGGCAAGCATACCCGTTCAGGCGTGACGCAGTTCAGCCACGTAATACAGCACCGCAACGCGCGACCGGAAGCTCTCATCAGCTGTTTCAGCAGCCGCAGCAGTACAGTACGTCACAGCAGCCGCGCAAACAATTTTCGGGACATCCCCCAAATAGACAGCGTTATAACTCAGACTTGTGTTTTTATCACGCGCGTTTCGGTCCCCGTGCAAATAAATGCACCCCCCTTGCCAATGGAAAGGCAATTAACAAGACATCCCTCCTTGTACATAATTTTATTATTAACCATGTTATGGTGCACTGGCACAACTGCCCTCGATTTCAATTTGCGCATTTGTTCGCCGCAACAAGTTGCGGAATACGAGATATTCCCCCGGAAACCTGCCATCGCCACCTGCTCAACATGACCAAAAAATGCCATGTTAATGTTTTCCGTCTTGATAGAAATTTAAAGGAAATTCCAGCCATATCATGTCCCGCTGTAGAAATAATTACTACAGACACTTATTACTTTTTTGGAGCACAAACATCCCACTCCATGCGATTTTGTCCAGCCCAATTATCAGGCACTATTACGCCCGCCTGCTAAGGCCATGCCAACTGCTATTGGTTTTTACCTAAACGATTTAAATGATCAATTACCATCAAGTTTCCAACACCTGAATGCTGATGCATCTTACCTAGAATGTCAACTGCAATCTTATCTCTCGTTGCTACTTGCAACTAACGCGCGCATTACCCCTCTCTTACTATATCATTACTCACGGGACAACAGAAAGCAGCCATTACTGGAGAAACTATCACAGAGATAGGCTGCACGTACCGAAATGTACGTATACGCTCTTAACAATACATTAATGTGTACGTCACAATCCATTGTTTACCGAATTAGCAGGGCCCGCTAAATCGAAGTTAACCGTATGGCAGCTGTATTCTAACAGAGAATTACACTCAAAGGTACAGTTTGTAGAGCACTACCAACCTAACAGGATTTTTCACTTTAAAATACAAGAAATAATCTTTCGGTTTATTAATTGTACAATGTCCCACGTTGATACGAATATCAACCAATTATCCCCGCAATTGCTTCCTATTAATATGTCGATTAAGTAAGATAACTTTATCGAAGCTTCGAACATTCTATAGAATGTTCCTATAGGAACCCCTCATTACCCGCTGAGGGATCTAGACTCAATTCTTGCGTTACTGGCACAGACCAAACGGCAGAATGAACGCTTAGACTCGTATTTTGGAGGCAAAAGGACTTCTCCAAAACGTCGGATGTGGCAAATTTGCGCATCTTTAAGCAGTATCCATTCAGTACTTAAACAAACGTTATTAATGGCACTCCCCTCTATAACAGACCCATTTTGGAGCAGTATCTTGGCAATTTTAGTCATTTTATTCTTAATTTGGGGTGTCATATTAACAGGTTTGCAATTAAGCATGTCTGGCTACGCCTATACCCACGTGTAAGACCAACTATTGCTCATTATATAGCACGGGCTCGGACAAACTTAAATCCCTTTAAAAGGAATGCACCAGGTAACGAACCTGAAGCAGCAGTACAAAACGAGGCTGAAAATAATCCTTCGCATGCATTGTACCCTGATTTACAAAATGTAGATGCCCAGCAAGAACCAACCGCACCTCCTACTGCATAGTCGCATGGCCCTATCCATAAATCTTTTTAAAGGGTGAAGTTTCCCGCATTGTTATCAACCCCATGACAGAGTAATCTCCCTTTGTGTATTCGCATGTCATTTGTTGTGACTTTTCCTTGTGCACCATTATAACCGAGATTTCTCTATTAATAACATACCAAATGATCGCGATACGATAGCTGTGATCGCCAAGCAAGGACCTGCGCAGTGGGGCGATCCTGCCAATCATGCCATGGCACGAAATGTTACTGCGTTACCTGATACGGTGGTAAAGATCCCCTACGTATATCTGAAGGTTGCCTGGCAAGTTGTGCGCTTGCGCACCAGTGTACCTTGGCCACAATATACCCCGTGAAACCACTGAGCTCCTGTAGCTCAGTTGGTAGAGCGTTGGGCCTGGTTAGCCCAGGGTCGTGAGTTCAAACCTCACCGGGAGCTTGATTTTTCAAATCTTGCTCCGACTTTTCAGGAAAAAGTGGCTGATCCAGCTAGGCTGCAATGCCTGGGCTGTCAAGCCTGCAAACCTAATAACATACCAAATTTGCGTATTATATCATTTTTTTCCGTACCTACCATTTGCATTTTACTCGTTCAATCACATTAACAATCTTTTAATCGCCCACAGCTGATGTTATATTCATCACCTGCAAATCTGGGGGGAAGTACTTGTAACATACGTCACAGAAATTAGCGCTTGTGTTGTGTAATGAAGTATTTGTAACATACGTCACAGAAACCAGTGCTTGAATTGCGTAATGTTTTGCGTGCAGCTTTGCACATGTACTGCATAATCCCATAATGTGACCCAAATGATTTGGCCATCGAATATTCTCGAGTAAAGTGATTCATTCAACATCCTGTTTACCATATAAAATGTTCTCCTATGCTTAGGTCACATCACACTTATGTTCTTGTATTACATTACTTCGAGCGGTTCGCGATATCACGTGACATTATTGACCAATCAGCTCTCGGTATGGAGAGCTTCAAAAAGCCCAGTTTAGACCGGTGAATTCATTCTATTTGATTCCATTCAATTCTACTTGTTTCATCGTACTACTGTTACACTGCTATTATTACTGAGACTCTACAAGCTATTCGCCGGCTTGGGATTTATTCCCACAGCCTGATAATAAACTGTTTATTTGGAATCAGCGGTTTGCTGGTGAGAACGAGGCAGAAGCAGATTTAACAATCAAAGAGACTCAATAACCGCTCAGGTCATCGAGACACTGTTAAATATCTCAGAAACACTTCGAGTTATTTACAATACCAATGTTTTGTGTGAATGTTTTCATTGAAGTTTCCTGGACTCAGATTAGTTGGTTGAAATAAACGTAGATTAAACGGTGACGTCACAAATGAACCAAAGGTGGGCAAAAAGTTAGTTACGAAAAGCCGTTGCCATGACCGGAGAGGTTGTGATGATGACGTCACAATATTATAATTTTGTCGAATATAAAATTGATGGAATTGAATCAAGAGTAATTTTTGTTTTTGCAACTTCACTACATTTTCGACGTTGCCAAAGAAGTCCGAGGGTGTGATAGTTTTTGCATCTCAGACTCTAAACCATAAATCATGGACTTCGATTCCACAACGCTGCTCTACAACACGAAAAAAAATGTTTCCAATGTTCGAGAATTGACAATCCCTGTACTTTCAAAAGAAGGTACAAAAAAATCCAAAAAAAGAAAAATGATTGCACCATATTGAATCTTTACAAACAGCAAAATATAAGACATTGAAAACAAACCACATTGTATGGAGGGTGAATTGCTTTTGGCTTTAACTAAAAGCTACATGATAATGATTAACCAGGAGTTGATCAAGTTTCTGCTGATTAAGCATTAACTTAACACCCTACCACATGCACAAGTACTACAAGAAAATCAACTCGTGCCACTGTTATGCCAAAAATTACTAATGTTGCTCGCGCAACAAAACCTGATAAAATGTGGTTTTATCGTCATATGTTGGCTATGTTTGTTGCTATGGATGGTACTTTTGTCAGGTAAGTCAAACAGTCAAGATCCTTTAATCCACACTTGTGACAAGACGAATGCTGAACCACAGGTTCGATGGTATTGCGTAATGTCAAAATGAACACAAATTTCATGGATTTGACATACATGAGTGTCTAAGTGTATGCCAGAAAATACTGAAAAAAATATAGTTTTCAAGCTACCCTGCTAGAAATGCAGAACTGATACATTATGTGCGGATGCAATGTTTTCTGCTTGTGTTGGCATATTTGGTAGAATCTGTATAGGAATATCCCATGTCATTGTTTCAGTCTTGATCTGCCCAGGTCCCTGCCACATTCGATCGCCCGATTGTCCTGTTTCAAGGTCCAGGCCTTTGAGTGGGCCAGTGGCAGTCACAAACTCAAAATGAAGACGCCATTTGAGGCACACTGCAAATATGGGTGGAGAACAACAAAGGAGGTGGTTGGAATTACATCAGGGATTAGAAATAATATAATTTTGAGATTTATTTTCCAATGGGCAGTGCTCTCCTTTTACCCATAGTACTAATTCATTAACCAACATAACTTGTGATTAGTAAATCAAATCTGGATCCAAAAAAAACCAAAGGCCCCTGGCAGGCTGTCGATCGCACACCGTATCAATAAGCAGTTCGTGACGTCCATTCCCCTTCCACTTTTGTTCTGTTTTTACATTCAGTTGCTTCTGTATGTTTGTGTGCTCACTCGGTGTCAGCGCCAGTGGTTTTTTGAAAGCAAAGTAGTACAGACAGGTCTGACCACATGCAGTTAATTCATACTTTTATTATTTTTTAGTTAATGCTTGAAACCTGAATATTTTTATAGTTTTTATTAATTTTTATTTATTTTTAGCTTGCGTAACCTTTTTGCGTTAGATTCTTGACTTTTTTCTTTCTGTTTTTCCTTTTTGGCAGTTTTGGTAAATGGAGAAACTGATGATGCCGTTTTAGGCGAAATATATTTTTCTCTAAATAAATCGATCTGAGCTGTTTGAAGATCGCTGTGTTTGGATTTTAATACATTATTATTACCAACATAACTTGTGTATTTATTCTTTCTTAATCATTTGTAATTTTCATCCTGTTGTTAACGGTTGAAACAAGGAGTGTTTATTACATTTTTAGTTGCCTTGGAGATGACGCAAGAGACACAAATAATTACCGCCGCGTGGGTGTGGCAGGAAGCACTGTCGAGTGGCACTTGTCACATGCCAGACATAACTGCCACGCAATACGCCGGATTTCCTTTGGCAGGTGTCACCCAGGATCAGTTTCCGCAGCGTAGTAGTAAGAGTGGGAACTATTTTTTACAAGGGTTTGGTTCAATCAGCATCTTGTGATGTGGTGACCGCGGGCCCGCCTCGCACGACCTGAGGATTTAAGCAGATTTTAAATAAACCTTGCGGTCTTCCAGTAACGCGAACAGATCATTGCTGGGTCGCGTTTGAAGGTTACAGTCTTGCAGATGATTTTGATAAAAACAGTCTACGGGGTCAAAGTTCGCTTGACGTTTCAGCTACCGCACTGTGGTTTGGGCGTTTACTTGAATATTAAAACAGGGAAGATAATTTCACATTCACCGATAGGACGAATCTCTATTTTTACACAAAATGACGCCAATTCGTCGCTCAAACGAAAAAAAATAGTGGAACACCGCTGCAAAAATTTGTTTTGTTTTGTAATGTTTTTGTTACCTTTTTTACCTTTGAATTATTTACAGTTGAGTGCAAGTACAAGGGCAGAAGATATACCTTCTTCAACAAATTGCTCACCGATGAATGTCACAAGTGCACGTGCTACGATGACGCAGTTATATGCTGTGACGTGTAAGTGATTAAAGTGGCGTAAAATATTTTTACGTAAATAAATTCTTGTTTTTTCATTGAATTCATATCAAGAAACTCTGTTGCTTATTTCAGACTGCAGTTACCAGTTGACTGGCACCAAAAATGCAAACCGAAAATCGACAAACAACGTTGCCGGGTTGACCTCGTCCGCATCGACAAGCGACACTCCCGTGCACCTACAAGCGGCCAAGAACAAGAAGGGAGCACAGCCACATAAGAGCGCTAAAGTTACGACGCACGACTTCAGCGGCTATATCTGTGTAGCAGCCACCAAAACCAACCGCGGTTTAAAGGAAATTGTCTTGTATATATTTATTGTACAAAATTAATCGTTCCACCACCTGTTACGTCATAATCTGTATTCAATGAGGTCACAAGTGAATATTAAACTACACAAAACTTCGAATTGTTGAATTGGGACATTACGTTATTTGATATTATGTGTTTTGTTTGTGTGGATGTAAATGGGAAAGTGTAGTTCACTTTCCAACTCATCAAATAAGTTAAACAAGCCATAAAGAAAACGTTTGGTTTATATTTTTTTACCTTTACACAAATACCGGCGCAGTGGCTGCAATGTTTGATTGAAAAAATAAACAGAACTTGTGTTTTCGATAAGTGTCCATACTTTTTCAAAATTGTGTACAACAAAAAGTTGTTTCGTCTTCTGTGGCGATGATTTTGTCAAACTGGTGAAAAGTTTACGTTTTCCAAAGTGACCTTTCTTGAACTGCATCTAATCGAACAAATTCAAACATGAATTCGAGATTATTTCAAATTATTTTTGATTCTTAACCTTCAATTTTTCCTTCCAAACACGAAAATCACCAAAAGGAAAACAGTAATGCCAGGAACAAAACCTGCCTGCAAAATACTGTGACAAACACGCGAGTGCAAGTCGATACAGAGACAATGGGCTTACGGGGTGCTTACTCAGCAACTGCTGAAATTCCATCCGAGCATTCAACGTCAGATATCCGGTTCAAGAAGTTCCTGATTGTTTTAAGTTACGTGTCGGTAAAAGGTTCGAAAACACGAACAGTTATCGCAGCGTGAAATGTGTGTTGTTTATCTTTGACAGTCGTAATAACTTGGTTTTAAGCAAATCATATTCAATGAGAGATGTTTGCCATCATGGAACATATGTTTTCTATGTTAAAGTCATTAATTATCTTATTATATTTTCTTTGGTCACATGACAACCAAAATCTGAACAACACGAATATTCGTCCAAACTATTCCTGCCACAATTTCTGTCTTTGCATTCCAGCAACGAAGACGAAAGGATGAATTGTGCTATTTTGTATTTATGGGACAAAACACAAAGATAAATGCAAATCCATACTTGGGTAGACGAATTCATCGACCAGACAACAACCTTTGATGTTCCTTTCTTGTATGAAACTGAATGCTTATCGATTTAAGTTTCGGATCTATACAAACTGCAGGAAGGGGCGTGGAGTTCTTTTGCTGCCTTCAATAGTTCATGGTTTTCTTTGCAGGCGTCAACAGCTTATATCGTTGTACAACAAACAACATCAGTTCTTTGATATCATATGTTTCCAGTCATTGCTGTGTCATTATCAAGATGATAAAAGTATTTTTTTTTCTTCTTCTGTTTGGAACACTGAGCAAAGGTTACAGGTGAGTGTTGCAAATTACAAGTGCCTGTCACTGTGGAATGTTTGTTAACTATTTATTTTCCAGCAAAGCTACCTCAAGGCATTGTATATTTTTTAATGTCTGACGTCCTAAGTTTATGTAATTCGTTCTATTTCCAAGTTCTGGTATATGTTTAGTATCAAGCTGCGACGTCAATGGGTAGTTGCAGATTACGAAAAACAATCAGACAACACTAAATACCACAACAACACTAAATACGCCAAGTTCCTATCTGCTGCTGGTGGAATCGGTAGCGAGCCACTCACCAACGACGAAGATGTAAATAAATGATATTATTGTGGTTTTACATGCTTTTAAGCGGATTAAACAAGTGAATCTTCATTCCAGCGATATTATTATGGAGAGATATCAATAGGAACTCCCCCACAACCTTTTACAGTGGTTTTTTCTATGGCCACTTCGAATTTGTGGATTCCGTCGATTCACTGCAACAAACTTGACAAGTCATGTGGTATAAAAAACAATTATCCTGTTTAAACTTTGGGCACATTTCGTCAAAACTTTTTTTTTTATTTCCGATTTTTTTCAGTTAACCATCGCAAATATGACAGTGCTGCTTCCTCCACCTATGTTAAGAATGGAACGAAAATATTTAATTCTATTTGGAGTGGTTACTGCAGCCAAGATGTCGTCTCGGTAAGGAGTTTTCAACTATACAGTTTGTATTAATTATGATTGGTTGGAATCGATCACGTGCATGGTCTCAATACACAAGTAACAATAGACAAAGTAAAATAATGGGTCCTGAACTTGCAAACATTAATTTGTGGCACTTGGATTGATTTTGTGCCAAAACCTCATATAAAATGCAAGCTCTGCGCATTGGAAGCCGAATACCTACGTAATTCCATTTAATAAAAACGTTTGTTGACGCCGCATCACGAGCCACCCAACAAGCATTCATGCCATGGGGCCAAGTAGCAATGGAGAAAAAGAGCCAATTACTCCCTTGCGTTTATTATGTTCAGAATATTTTCGCATAGTTTTTAGAACATTAAAAAATAATCAGAATATCACGGCGAGCGATAGATCATGTTTACTATTTTAAGTGAAGCTGGCAATAGCACAGACAAAATGTTTGTACACCATGAAGACACAATAACAGAAAAGTCAAGTTTATGTTTGGTTCATCTTTTTATCAATGATCAGTTGACAAAATTAATGAATAACTTTTTGGGTTAGATTGGTGGTTTGAAGAGTTTCAATCAGACGTTCGCCGAAGTTATCAGGTATCCTGACGGTTCGGGTGAACCAAATGATGGGTTTGTGGGATTGGGATATCCACAAATAGCAAAGAACGGCATCACACCGGTGTTCAATCAAATGTTCAAACAGGGAGCAGTAGAAAAAAATCAGTTTTCGTTTTATCTAAACAGGTGAACCAGACTAGAAAATCACTTTGAACATTTTTAACGGTCAAACATTTAGGAATCAATACGAGTCAGATGGTGGGGAGTTATACTTGGGCGGTGTGAACCCTTCAAGATTCACTGGCAAGTTTAACTACCACAAAGTTGTAAAGAAGGCAAGTAGCAACTAACAATCTATGCAGGCCTATAGAATGGAAAATGCATTTAGATTAACGATTACTTGTTAGGGATATTGGCAAGTATCCATGGACGGTTTGACAGTTGACGATAGAACTGATGTCAAATGTTGCGTTGGAGGATGTCAAGCTGTTATTGTATCTGATTTAAATTACATCTCTGGACCAACTGGTGAAATCAGAAAGCTCAACAAGGCTATTGGCTGCCATCAGAGGACATCTTCGGTCAGAAATATTAATTATTAAACGTTGTTAACTGAAAATTAAACAGGAGTATTCTGTCTTGCAGTGCATTACATCTTGTACAAATATCTCGAAAATGCCGAATGTCACCATCACTCTATCTGGTATTAAATACCAACTTACACCGGAGCAATACTTTTTTCAGGTTCGTCGACTAACGGAGCGTTAATAGTTTATTGTTAATTGTTAAGTTTGAAGAAACATTTTTGAATACGATGGTATATATCCCCTACATAAATGTAAAGGTAGCCTGACAAGTTCTGCGTATGTGCACCAGAGTATCATGGCCACAGTATACCCCGTGAAACCGCTGAGCTGGCGTAGCTCAGTCGATAGGGCGTTGGGCCAGGTCAGCCCAGGGTCGTGAGTTCAAACCTACACGGGAGCTTAATTTTTCAGATCTTGCTCCGACTTGTCGGAACAAAGTATTTGATCTAGCTTAGCTGCGATGGCTTAGCTGTAATGCCAGTGAAACTAATTGTTAAGTATATGTCAGTGATAAGTTAACAAACACATGCCCTTTGTCATAGTACGAAAGTTGGTGCTACTCTGCATTCAGTGGTATTGATGTCCTCGAAGAAATTGGAGGTCCATTTTGGATACTTGGGGCATACTTCATGTCCAATTACTACACCACGTTCGATTTTGCCAACGACAGAGTGGGGTTTGCATCCCTCAAGCCACGGACCAGTAAACGCCCCGGTCATCGGATGTTTCTAAGAAACTGATGAAAATTATGACGAATCTTGTGTTGTTTCCTTAAATCATTCAGTCTTTCAACCACTACAAAGCGAAATCCCAAATGATCCTATAATGTCTCATTTCGACCTATAATGTCTCATCAGTGCAGCTGGTGTGACTATCAGACTACTTTGCTTATAATCACCGTCATCTATTGGTCATCAAACTTGGTGCAAACCTACAGAGAAAACAAGGTGGAAACACTATGGCAAAGCAAAGCTCAACCAATAGTGACCTCAGGCAACGTGTCACTTTGCTTATCATATTTCAAAATCGTTTGTGAGTAAATTCGTCAATTGCTTTTTGCACTGTTTTGTCTAACACTGTATGTAAGTGCTCTGTAGTGTGTTCCAGGAAATAAATATATATTAGTCGGCGGCTTCAGATTCCTCAGAAGTTTTTCAGGAAAAAAAATTTCAAAATTTGAATTTCATAATTAATGTCATATTACCGGATGGGGTTTAATAGTTAAAGAAAGAACACAAAAGTATCAATAAGAGCTGTCCATACGTTTATTTCGAAAGAGAGTACAATTCGTGTGGTGAATTAAATGCATCTGCTTTTTAAGGCTTAGTATCTCCATGGGAAGGTTCAACATTACAATTTACGAACATTTACAGATGGGCACCTGCCTTAATAACCTTGATGGTTTTATCCGTGGTTTTGTGATTTTATTTCTTTTGTGTATCGTTCATCTGTGTGGTTGTTTTTTGTGGGCAAAATACACATGACTTTAATTTGAGTTTCCTTCGTGACTTGTGAGTTGCAATTATCGAATGTAGCTATAGATAAGAAAATATGTGACAGGCGCGAATTACCGGTATTGTAACCGAACCTTGTTTATGAAAATCAAATTTTCAGATGCGGTTTCAGGATTATGATCAGAATAGATATTTGAAAGCTCACTGGTTTCTATCAACAAGATTAACGCGAGAGCAAACAGAAACCTAGACAATGGATTTAACTTTTTCCCAGCTCAGCAACTTCTGAAAAGACTGCCGTGCATTTAATGCCGAAGATCTTTAACAAAAACGAATAATTCAGAAACTATAATCGCTCGCACACGCATTTAATTGTTTCAATGTGCATATTGTGTTTCACCCCTTTAAAAGCCTAAAAGCTCCCATAAGACCTAGGTCGCTATGGAAATTTTCATAAACTTACATAGTTTAGCGCCAATTGTTTGTCCGGCATAACGGTTTGTCACCACCAATAGGAAACTGTAATAATTGCAGACTGCTAACGCAATACCCTGTTGTTTTTGGCAATTACAAATTAATGCAAACGCCTGTTGTTTCGGCATTTGCAACCCATCTTCCCCAAGCCAGCATATTGCTCCAGACGCCATTTTTTTATTAACTTTTGTGTTGGGTTTCCTAACAAACTTGTAACAGCCACGTTGAGTAAATTCATAAAGGAAGCCACTTTTTCGCCCGTAAGTAAGCGCACAATTAGTAAAACAGTAACCCCATTATCCCCAATGCGCCAAGCGACCGCACGCAACCAAATGAAATGCAACGTTTAACAAGCCAGCTACAGGAATTGTTAACTACGTTTCAATCTTCAGCTACAGGACAGGGCACGCCAATACCGAATTATTCTGATCGCCAAAATTATCAATATTACAACAGGCAAGCAAACCCGTGCAGGCGTGACGCAGTTCAGCCACGTAATACAGCACCGCAACGCGCGACCGGAAGCTCTCATCAGCTGTTTCAGCAGCCGCAGCAGTACAGTACGTCACAGCAGCCGCGCAAACAATTTTCGGGACATCCCCCAAATAGACAGCGTTATAACTCAGACTTGTGTTTTTATCACGCGCGTTTCGGTCCCCGTGCAAATAAATGCACCCCCCTTGCCAATGGAAAGGCAATTAACAAGACATCCCTCCTTGTACATAATTGTATTATTAACTTTGTATTATTAATTATTAATTGTATTATTATTTAAAATTGTATTATTAATTATTAATGTTATGGTGCACCGGCACAACTGCCCTCGATTTCAATTTGCGCATTTGTTCGCCGCAACAAGTTGCGGAATACGAGATATTCCCCGGAAACCTGCCATCGCCACCTGCTCAACATGACCAAAAAATGCCATGTTAATGTTTTCCGTCTTGATAGAAATTTAAAGGAAATTCCAGCCATATCATGTCCCGCTGTAGAAATAATTACTACAGACACTTATTACTTTTTTGAAGCACAAACATCCCACTCCATGCGATTTTGTCCAGCCCAATTATCAGGCACTATTACGCCCGCCTGCTAAGGCCATGCCAACTGCTATTGGTTTTTACCTAAACGATTTAAATGATCAATTACCATCAAGTTTCCAACACCTGAATGCTGATGCATCTTACCTAGAATGTCAACTGCAATCTTATCTCTCGTTGCTACTTACAACTAACGCGCGCATTAACCTCTCTTACTATATCATTACTCACGGGACAACAGAAAGCAGCCATTACTGGAGAAACTATCACAGAGATAGGCTGCACGTACCGAAATGTACGTATACGCTCTTTACAATACATTAATGTGTATGTCACAATCCATTGTTTACCGAATTAGCAGGGCCCGCTAAATCGAAGTAAACCGTTTGGCAGCTGTACTCTAACAGAGAATTACACTCAAAGGTACAGTTTGTAGAGCACTACCAACCTAATAGAATTTTTCACTGTTAAATATCTCAGAAACACTTCGAGTTATTTACAATACCAATGTTTTGTGTGAATGTTTTTATTGAAGTTTCCTGGACTCAGATTAGTTGGTTGAAATAAACGTAGATTAAACGGTGACGTCACAAATGAACTAAAGATGGGCATAAAGTTGGTTACGAAAAGCCGTTGCCATGACCGGAGAGGTTGTGATGATGACGTCACAATATTATGATTTGGTCGAATAAAAAATTTACGGAATTGAATCAAGAGTATTTTTTTGTTTTTGCAATATCACTACATTTTCGACGTTGCCAAAGGAGTCCGAGGGTGTGGTATTTTTTGCATCTCAGACTCTAAACCATAAATCATGGACTTCGATTCCACAACGCTGCTCTAAAACACGAAAAAAAATGTTTCCAATGTTCGAGAATTGACATTCCCTGTACTTTCAAAAGAAGGTACAAAAAAATCCAAAAAAAGAAAAATGATTGCACCATATTGAATCTTTACAAACAGCAAAATAAATGACATTGAAAACAAACCACATTGTATGGAGGGTGAATTGCTTGTGGCTTTAACTAAAAGCTACATGATAATGATTAACCAGGAGTTGATCAAGTTTCTGCTGATTAAGCACCAAGCAGTCTTCAACATGCACAAGTACTACAAGAAAATCAACTTGTACCACTGTTATGCCAAAAATTACTGATGTTGGTCGAGCAACAAAATCTGTGGTAATTTCTGATGGAAGTGATAAAATGTGGTTTTATCTTCATATGTTGGCTATGTTTGTTGCTATGGATGGTACTTTTGTCAGTTAAGTCAAACAGTCAAGGTCCTTTAATCCACATTTGTGACAAGACGAATGCTGAACCACAGGTTTTAAGGTATTGTGTAATGAACACATATTCCAGGGAGTTGTCATACATGAGTGTACCTAAGTGTATGCTAGAAAATACTGAGTAAAATATAGTTTTCAATCTACCCTGCTAGAAATGCAGAACTGATACATTATGTGCGGATGCAATGTTTTCTGCTTGTGTTGGCATATTTGGCAGAATCTGTATAGGAATATCCCATGTCATTGTTTCAGTCTTGATCTGCCCAGGTCCCTGCCACATTCGATCGCCCGATTGTCCTGTTTCAAGGTCCAGGCCTTTGAGTGGGCCAGTGGCAGTCACAAACTCAAAATGAAGACGCCATTTGAGGCACACTGCAAAAATAGGTAGAGATCAACAAAGGAGGTGGTTGGAATTACATCAACGATTGGAAATAATATAATTTTGTGATTTTATTTTGCAGTGGGCAGAGCTTTCCTTTTACCCACAGTACTACTTCATTAAGAAGCAAGCAAGAAACTTACCAAGATCAGTAAGGAACCCTGGAGCAACATGCAGAGGGATTGGGAGTATGATATGGGTGCGCTCAGCAAACAGGCAAAACTCAATATGCTTTCCATAAGAAATAACAACATTGCCCTGGCCTTGGTTACGTTGGCATTCTTCAGCCAAAGTTTCTTCACTTTGCAGACATACAGAATACTGAAAAAAGGTGGTATTTAGATCTTTACTACATCCTGCAAATACCATTACATGAAATGAAGAAATTACAAAGCAATTTTGCCACAGACGGAAGCAAACAGCTTGTGGCATGCAGCAGGTAATGTTGATATATTGCAGTCTAGAATGATGGAAGATATACCTGTAGACAAGGGACAGTCCCTTCACCGAAACTAAAAACTCCAACAATATCTTCTCCAATCTTAGCTGAACTTTTCATGAGGCAAAATATTCCCATCAGACCTCGGCTGTTGGCAATCTTGTAGTTGCCTAAACATGGAAATCACACATTTAAACAGCATGAAGTCGTGTATTTTGTCTTATTACGTTTAGTGAGCAAACAATTAACAAAATACAGGGAAAAATGTATTACATCACCAATAAATACTTAATATTAAGTTACTTACGACTAGATTTTCTGGAAGTTATTGTACTGAGTACCTCTGATGCAATATCAAGCAAATTAGCTTTTGAGGTCGTTGTTTCCAAGAAGGGATTGCTTGGAATTTGCTCCTCATTTATCTGATATTCTGTAAGCCCTGTAAACAGCATGCAAGTTAAACCAAACAAAGTGCTTTGACATTTTGAAAAGTCGTTTTTTGTAATTTGATTAAAAACAACAAAAGCAATTTGATGTTACGTGTAACAAATTAAAGCCACAAGAATAACAAAAAAACATTATTGGCTGACAAAGACCATTGCATCTACTGCTGTTAGTGATATTGTGCATACCATAGACCACCAAAACTCTGAACGGGATCCTCAGCAATTTTATAGGAGAGTTAACTCTCTGTGTTCCGATGGTTAGCTTGTAAGAATATTTACAAGATGATCCTCTATATGTTGGCGGAGTATCGCTCGGAATCACTTCGCTAAAGTGATCTGTAAGATAAAAAAGATTGTATTTTCTGATGTTTCGCCTGTACGAACAACTAGGCTTCTTTAGAAAATAAAACAAACACAGTAGCGAACCCACAGGCAAAGAAATTAAGCGACGAAAAAGTACTGTACAGGCAAAACATCAGAAAATACGTTGTTTTTCACCAGAAGAACGTCAGATTCATAATTCATTATGATACCTGGTGGTCAAAACCTATTTTCAGTTTTCAGATAATTTTAAGTTTAAGACTTTTTTTTTTCTGTTTGTGTTGTGCTTTGATTAACCAACAGCAAGCATTATCTCACATCAGGGGCGCAGAGCTCAAAACAGTGACGTGAACTATTTTTAAATACTATTTGGCATTTGTATTATGTTTGTCAAGGCAAGAAAATTAGGAAAAAAGCATTTCAGAACAAAATGCATTAAAGTTAGTGGGTATATATATCACACAACATCGACAGAATCTATTTATATTTACAACTTCTGCTTTGTCCAGGTTCAAGCTTCTGATCGCAAACAAGAATTTTAACAGCAGTTTGCATGACACAGTGTCCTTGTTCATCCTTGTTGGGAATAAATGATGTTGCATGACCAGTTCCAGCTAAAACAAAACAGTAAAAAATAAGGTGGGGAGTAATAGAACAACTAAAAAACAACAATGTTCCAATTCGAATTGGTTGGGCCTCATTCATGTCTCAATAAAGTGCAACAAAAGTAAGTTACAGATAAAATAGCATGGGCACTGATAAAACAACAACCCAAACGAAATAAAAACACAAATATAGTTCACAGGATGCGCTCATTTGAAATGCTCGAATTAGTCAACAAAACAAAATTGAATGCTTAAAACTCACGTCCTGTCTTGATTGCTTTCGTTTTGAGTAATGCAGCTGGTAGAACAACTCTAGAATCATTCACACTACAGTGGCAGAGAATTTGTGCACTAGCCCACGCAATTGTCTCTGTATTCCTGAATGTAATGTACAGCCATATTGTTATTTTTGCATAACCTAAATATAATTGGATGGATAACTTACTCTGGGTCTTTCGAAATGTTTGTGAAACAAATCGTACAACTGATTGTTTCTCCCGCAAAATAAACCGTTCCTCTTCCGAGTTTTGCAGTGACTTCAATCATTCTGTTTTAATGCTTGTCAGTTGTAACAAAAAAAATTAATGTCAACATTGAAGAATGATAACTTTTATGTTCAGTCAACCGTAAAATTGTAAACGACAAATAGGCCATCTTATGTTACCATTGTATTAAAAACAATTAAATAAATATTTTATAAAATTTTAATTGTAAAACATTCCGTTTAGTTTTAAATTCTTTTTGAAAAAAATTGCATAATTTCTAATCACAGCGAACAGTTTGTCTTTAACTCATCCATCGCAGATATTGGGGATTTTGTGCATAATGCAGTCATGCGTAACATATGTGGCTCTTGTTTTTGTATGAACGTAAATTTACGTCAATAATTAAAATACATTTCAAAAGCACTAATCGTCCCAACAGACACACCTAAATATAGGACAAGGTAACTTAAAACAAAAAAGTTATCATCCGAATGCGAAGTATTAAACTTCATAAATGCCCGTTCAATTGCTTTTTGTCTGCAAATATTACCCAAATGTGTCTTTGTATCACAGGGTCTGTTGTTAACTGTAATTGGATAAAAAAAACATATGGAAAACTTTCATCAAACAGAAAATGGCCAAAGTGACATCATAACCTGCAGTGCTCCTATCAATATTGCCATTATAAAATACTGGGGTAAAAAATGTGAAATAACTAATACCCCATTAAATTCTTCCCTCAGTCTCACATTGAATCAGGTAGCTTACTGTTTTCTTTTCAAATCGCACAGTAATACAAAATTGTTTATTTACTAAAACATATTTTATTTCACAAGTTGTATTGGCAGAAAAGTATCTCCCATGACAAAACTTATGTTTAGGATCATTTGAAGACAACGACCAACATTGCAACATCTTCAGATTTTGAAGAAGACAAAATATGGCTCAATGGCAAAGAGCAAGATGTAAAGAATAATTCCAGGCTTCAAACATGCCTAAATGAGGTGAGATTTTAAATTATTATAATATAATTTCTGTATGTACTCAATTATAGAAAACCAGTAAAGCCATTTAATGGCATGTGATCTGCGGACTGTGCCATTTTAACCTATTAGGTGGCCAGTCATAGCTGGAATAATGAGACCTTATAGGTTGAAACAGTATATATACACTGGACATGGGCAAACTGCTCAGGCTGTTGGTTCTTTCAATCTGGCCTTACTGCCTTTGTCCACTTTTACTCACATGGAGTGGATAAGTTTAGCATGCACTGTCTTCAGCTTACCTGCTCAACTATTTTACTGACAACGATGCCAATAAAAAAGTGTTAATGTTTCAGATGAGAGTCTTGGCAAGAAGGCAAGCATCAAAACATAATGCAGAACCAAAAGAACTTCTCAGAATTTCACAAAAAGTCCACATCAAATCAGAAAACAATTTCCCCACTGCTGCTGGATTAGCGTCATCAGCTTCTGGCTATGCTGCCTTGGTTTATG
Organism: Ascidia mentula; assembly: GCF_947561715.1. Classification (NCBI taxonomy): domain Eukaryota; kingdom Metazoa; phylum Chordata; class Ascidiacea; order Phlebobranchia; family Ascidiidae; genus Ascidia; species Ascidia mentula. The sequence continues at coordinate 21,140,651 of NC_138569.1, read as the reverse complement.
GACTTGGCAAACTGTTTTCTGTCCAGGGAGACTTATCGCATATTGCACGTCGGGGTTCTGGCAGTGCATGCAGAAGCATGGATGGAGGTTTCGTTGAATGGGTCGCAGGCACCAATGAAGACGATAGCATTGCTGAGCAATTTGTTGATGAAACCCACTGGCCAGAGCTTAGGGTGTTAATTGTTGTTGTGTCTCAAAAGAAGAAAGATGTTGGCAGCACTGGAGGGATGAAGAATACTGCGATGACATCATCACTTCTGAAACACCGGGTTGCAGATATTGTGCCTCACCGTATGTCAGCTTTAAAAACTGCCATCTTGGAAAAGGACTTTCATTCTTTCGGGGAGATTTGCATAAAAGAAAGCAACCAGTTGCACGCGGTTTGCTTGGATACATACCCACCTCTCTTCTACATGAACGACACGTCACGAGAAATTGTGAAACTTGTTCACCGTTACAACAATGTATGTGGCAGCACACGACTTGCGTATACGTTCGATGCAGGTCCGAATGCTTTTTTGTTCACCCTGGATCGATTCGCGGGCGAAGTTGCTGCTTTGATCAAAACGGGATTCGGAAATAATTCCGAAAACTTTTTCAGGGGTTTGCCATTAACAGCTGACGAAGAGCCGCCGTTTCAAATCGAAAATATCAGTGGTAATGTTGAATACGTTATTTGCACCAACCCGGGCCGCGCCCCACAACTAATAATTTAAATTGCTTGCATGAAAGTTTATTTCTATTTATTACACGAATAAAAGCGCACCTGACAAATCGTACGATTTATTAAGAAGCGATTTATTGAAAATAGTTTGTGTTTAAGCTGGTGTGGTCCAACTTAATTTTGTTGCGGGCCCTAAAGTTTAGCACAATAATTATGGGAAAAACTTTAACTTGATTTACGTAGTTAGTTTGGTTACCTACGTTACCTATATGACTTCATTGCCCAAATTACATGGTTAATAACACATCTATAATGTGGCTGCTTCTACCGGCTACAATTTTTTCACCTGCCACCAGCTCGGCAGGTTTTTCCTATTAAATTTTCCGGTCAGGAATTGACCTAAACCGGAAATGAGTTCTTCTTTTTTCCCATGTCGTTTTATTGGACATCACAACTTGGACATGCGTTGAACGCGTGATTACAATGACTTTGGTTTTAACTCTCGCGGTCATAATAAAGTCATACGCTTTGGGCCTTTTTTAGTATATACATGTGTTGTGCGGCGACAAGTGTTTGTGTTTAAGCTAGTTTGGTCCAACTTAATTTTGTCGTGAGCCATAAAGTTTAGCACAATAATTATAGGAAAATATTGATATAACTGTATTTTGTGATAAACTTGCTTCTCAAAACTTCTGAAACGAGTTTGCAAAATTTAACCACAAAAAACTTTAGTGGTAAATACTAAGGTTTAATTCGCAAGCCAAAAAAAATTAATCGCAGCCTGTGGTCGATCACGCCTGTTTTAAGCAAAACTAAATTTGTGTTGGCAAAAAACTTTTAGTGACGAAGGGTCTGTCTAACTGCAGTCTATACTGCTTGAAAGAAAGCATTTACCGATGCGAGGACATCACTTAAAATATAGAGAAAAGAAATTCCTCAATTCCAAAGCAGTGCAAAGAATGGAGTTCATGGGCGCCTATGGGTCATAGGCTCGACATCACCTCGCGTTTCTGGTGAAATAATGCCGCAAGTCTAGGTTGGGAAGCTTAAAATTCTCCCAACATCGAATCACCACTTCCACAATTTTATTGAAACCAAATTTATTATAAAAAAATAAACAAACACAAAAATATTCGAATACAAACAAAACCAAACTGTTTGGTTGGCAACGGGGGAATTAAAGAGAGCTTACGCTCAAATTGCCGACAACGGTAAACCAAGACTTTCCGGTTTTAAATTGCGACAATGACGATTGTAGATGATAAAGATGAAAATGATGACCACAACCAGGAGAACCCCGCACGCCGAGAACAGCAGTGGATAACCTGCTTAAAAGCAACAAAGAATGTAAACTTGTTTTCTTTCGGCACAGCTGGTCGGGATGTCTTGTCATATGCTGGCAACGGTAGCGAGCATTGTTATTTTTTACCTTGGTCTCGTGTTTTTAGAACTAAAGATTCTAAGCGAAACATGACTTTATGGAAAATATAGCGTTGGGACACAAGGTTTGAATATTGTAATATTGTAAAATGTAATGCGTATCCAAAAGTGGCGCTGGGAAAAGGTTGATTTCGTGAAGAGAACTTTCCCATTACAATAAATACATTAACTCACCCCTCACGAATATTTCCTCCGACGGAAGAATTTTCGGTTCCAGCCCAGGCTTCTGTTCCTTGTAAACATCCACATGGGTGTTATTACCAACCTTGTCAGAACCGATTTCAACCACCGACTTGTCCAGCAGGAACGTCACTTTACCGTTGCCTTCTTCCTCTTCCAGGACATAAACCGGACCTACTACAATATTTCGGCCGTCTGTGTCGTCCAGAATCGACCTCTTTCCACGGTTGCAACGCGGTGCACTAGCTCCGTCGGGACAACTCTACCATACAATTATTATACGATGGGTGAAACTGAAGACCTGGCTTCGTGGGTCAACAATGATATGCAAACATTTGAACCAAAGCAAGATCTCAACTCCAACGATTACCGTTTGCACCGCATCGGGGCAGACGTGAAGGCGAACATGGATGTAGAGTTCTGAACAAACTTTGCTCCTCGGGAGACGGAAAGAGAAGCAAGCTCTGTGATCGAGTGTGGACGCCCCCATCTCAGCTGCAAGGGCTCGTCCATGTTCGGTTGGGCAGCTATGAATAAGTGAAGAAAGCATTTGAGCCATTGCATTGTCGTAGTGCGGCGCGTCGAAGCGTCTAGAGGGAGCCATTAATAGCAATAGGGGCCCATGAACATCATTGTTTGCACTATAACGGGAATTTTGCTGTAAATTCTGAACCGATGATGTGATGTTGTTAAAAAAACTGCCATTTTTTCCCTCTGTATTACAACACCGTTTGCAGATGGAGTGTGTTGTTTATGTTGATGTTTCTCGCACGGCTAAGTTTTTGTCAACACTTACCCGTTTTCGAGAAGTTGAAATTGTGATCCTTGCTGAGATCCGAACGGATCAGAGGAAGAACATGAGAGTACGGCGTACTGAATTGTTGCAACAGCGTTGGATTGTTGCAAGTTATTTATCGATGTTCCCTGCATGAACAAAAGTCATATACAATTCACCAATGCATTCGCAAACAGCTTTGTTTTGCATTATGGTCAATGGAAGCTACCATGCTATCAGAGATGGCCACGCAATTTTTAGAAACCTCGAAGGTTTTGAATCTGCGTGCACGTCATGCCCAGGGGATTCGACATTTATTGGAGTTGCAATATGTTACTTTTGAATAAGGGTGATTTAAATCCATCCGGTTAATCTTAGTGGTAAACATATAAAAAAGATTAAGAACTATTGGTCTAACCGGTTGGGAGACGCCGAAGTCGATATGCAGTGTTTGTCCAACGGTGTAGACCGCGGATTGTTGGACGGTGAGTGACGCAGGGCAGGCAGAATTGCACGTGGATACTTTGCAAAGGGTGGCGGAAACTTGGTATTGGAGGTCATCTGTAATAATTGGTGGAACGTCCATCCTGGATAATCAAAATATAAAATTATTTTTAAGTTTACGATTCCTTTTTTAATTTTTATGGATGTGGTTTTATTCTAGATGGGCAACACCCGAGACAGCGAGTTATAGTTCGCAAATCCTTGAAAGTGTTTCAAAAATCGGTCGGTCACGAGACGTGCACTATGGAAACTCTAGCTGTTAAAAAACCACCAAGAATGATACTGCGTGGTTTGTATGATTATGGCTAGATGTGTTTGTACTTACAGTGGTTTGATTGATGTGTAGATGGTGTAGGAGTTGGCGTAAATACACCTAAAGCGAATGATACCGAACGGCATGTCATAGGAAAACCCAGTTGAACCAAAGTTCTTGTTGATCCACAAAGCATTGGTGAAGGAAACACTATTAAAACCATCAGGACCAACGTCTGACGAGGTTTGTGTTCCACATTGGGTGTAAGGGTGGGACATGGAAATCCGGTAGGTGGAGCCAACGAGCTGTGCTGTGATAATAATTTACGCAGATGAAACAAAAGAACACCAAAAAAGTGTCAATGAAACATAGTGTACCTCGACATTGTGGCAAAGTACTCCCAACCCCATCCACTGTAGGAGACATATAAATGATGGTGTTTGCTTGATTTGCGTCCCATTCCGCATAGAATTGTTGCGAGACAGTGATTATGATCTCGTTGGATGTGCACTGAAGATCTGGGACAGCTAAAATTAAAATTATAGAGTTGTTTCGAAAACCGTTGAGCGGTAGTTTTGTTTTATTTGTCGCCTCGGTGCGTTTTTTTTCAGTCAAACTTTTCAAACAGATCTTACGAATATTGCACTGCCTTCCGAGATACCCCGTGTTAGAAATGCAAACGTAGCCATCCTCATGCCGGCACGACTCCTGGCAGACGCAATCCCCACTGCAAGACGCCGAATCGCAAACTAAACTTTGTTGACTTTCACAGCGAGGTCCTTGCCACGGACTTTGACATTCGCACCTTCAAAGCAAAACTTCTTAATATTTTAATACCTCTGTGGTGGTTTTATTAGAAACACTGCAGTTAAACCAAATTGTGTTTTAACTTGCGCTAATCCACTGTTTTTTAGTCAACTGTTCACACTGTATAGGTCAGGAGCAACCTTTGTTGATGAATAAGGGGAATTACCTGTATCGCGACCCATCTGCGTAGCAAGTTCCACCGTTTTGGCAAAGTGCTGGAGGACAAGGAACGAGTTGTTCACAGTTTGCACCAGTATATAGGATAGAACACACGCATCTGGCAATGTAACGGTTTGTATCTTGCATTAAAAGCTTAAGAAACTTCAGAAACAACATTCTCATCCATCGGGATTCCCCCAAAAAACTTACGTGTTTAGTAAGGATACGAGACATCTCGTACTATTTATGAATTCTTTCCGAGCGCGAGTTATCTGCTTAGCTCTTAACAATAAATCTAGGGCGGATCCCCATATATTCTCTAGAGGGCGTAGTTGCAATGAAACACTTATTGCGGAGCAGCCATTTGGAACGCAAGACAAATAGGTAGCCATGCATGCGCCAGATAAAGCACCCTAGTGATAATCCGCCCTACAATTAAGACGGGTTTCGAATCATTATTGCAATTCAAGGAGTCCTGTGTACGGGTTGTGATAACCACTTATGCTTAGCTGCCGGTAACAACCGTTGTTACATCGGGTAACTTTTACAGCACGTACCGAAATTGCCCTTCAGTGAAGTAACAAGTTCCTCCATTCTGGCAATAGCCGCTCGGGCACGAACTTTCAGGGTTCACAGTAGCGTCACAACGTGGCCCAGTGTGGGTTGATGGACAAGCGCATCTGTGGAGTTGTGTGATTAGGTTTCGCGGCAAAACTTACACCACAAAAAAATTCTTACCGGAACGAAGGAATTTACAGGGAGAAAAATTTTTTTCGTATAAGAGGGGAGGAGAGAATTCTCAAACAAATTAATAAATTTACTAAATTTAAAGTTGCTCATAAGTTTTCGGGCACACCAGCCGATTAATTTGTAACGGAACACGGACCGTTCCGGTTTACTTTCATTACTGCTGTTCACCTGTACTGGAAGCCAACCTCGTAGCAAGTCCCACCGTTCCGACAATAACCGGGAGGGCATCGGGGCACTGGGATGACGTCACCGCAGAGATATCCAGTAAATGGTGGAACACATATGCACCTTGGAAATAGAACAAGCCAGTTCGTCACGCGGGAGCTACTGTGGGGCCACTGCTTTATGGGTAAACTTACGTGTTGTCAGTACAGGTTCCTCCATTTAAACACCGCATGAATTGACAAACTGTGGCGGGTATAAAGCAGTTCGGATAACCTCTGAACCATAGGAACAATAGTAACTGATTTACTCAGAATTCTAAAATCGCGCAATATTTAAACTGATGATGGCGTAAGTTTTGTCGAAACGTCTTCAATAAATCATGTCAATGTTTTTAGCACTATGGGCTAATCTATTTATTCTGTTTTGATATTGTTAACGAGGCGCTCGCTTATGGTCAACTTACAGGTACATGATGCAGCGTTCTCCTGCGTTGCAAACAACGCTTGGTGGACAGTTTGAATGAAATTGTGTTTGAACCCCGATCCTAGACTCCACAATATCTGTTAAAAAGCCAGTTAACGCTCGTACGTTGGCAGGTAAATAGCGTCTTACACATCTACGTTTTGATTGTTTTCCTATAATGCTTTATAATTGCAAACATGATTAAAAGTGTGATGAAATCATCAACTGGTTTCACACATAGTTCTGTATCATTCATCCCTTGCAGAGATCACAAAGTATAGCAACCTTGCCATGCCCTGGGGACTTATTCACAAGTAATAATTGTATTTTAACACAGGAAATATGAAATCTAATTTTATCTAGATTTCGGTCAACCGAAAATCAATCTTTCTAGCTTCAACCTTCTTCCAACAGTGTTTCGGGTTCCAGCTCGACGGTGGCTGATTTCCCAGTGACGTCAGATTCCTCGTCTACAAAATCCAACCGAAAGTGTTACGTAACTTCGTAACGTGGAATTTAATACAATATGAACATTGGTTACAAAAGAGCAGAATATGTCTTCACATTCGGAATCTCTTCATCCCATTTCAAATACGGAATTAACAATATGAACGTTTGGTTGATGGAACGTTATTTTGCACACACCCACATTTAACTATGCCTCAACCCCTTTAAAAAACGGTTCTTGAAATGTTTGCACCAATTGCTACAAAGTAATAAAATCTTATTCTCTACACGATCCCACTCACAAGCGTGATTTAGCTTCGTTTGTTAAGGAAGTTCCAAGAGTAGATTTTTAAACTTACCTTCGAATAGTGAAGTCTCCACCGTTGCGAACGCAGAGAGAGCCAGCAACCTGTTCAATTTAAAATATCAGTAAATGTTAATTCTAGTGGATACCCGAAGATAAAGCTTTCCGGCAAAGTCAGGCTAATTACAATTTGAACGTGGTTACGTAGTTTGGGTTTCAACAGTGCAAGTTTAAAAAAAAACATTGGAACGAATCTTGTTTGGTCCCTCAATCAAAACCACACTTACGTAAACAATCCCCAAGTCTTCATAACGGTAGCAAGGGGAAAAAACCTAACAAACTTATGCGCGCAAACTTAACCAACAAAATGACAACAAACTCTACCAACGCAAACGAAAAACCCCAGTGCTGAGCATGTGTCCCTTTATGTATGAGCATTCCAGACTAATTAATCAATCACCGTCGTCACCTTAATTGAAACGTAGTTTGCCTCGAATTTAATCGAACAAAGCGGCACATGAAGTAATAAACTTTATGAAAATATTATTTAACTGGTGCTAACAATGGAAACGTTTTCTTCAAGAAATCAATTTTATTCCAGCAACAATTTTTTTTCTTTGAAACAAGCGGAAACTTCACAGTAAATTTCAAGATATTAAATAACCGTGTGGTTAAACGCTTTTATTTTTCGAAAACATGTTTCGCTTTAATAAGCATCTTCAGTTTTAAAACATAATATTGCCACAACAAGGTTTGTGCATGAATATATAAATTTAAAAAAAAGGATTGGGTATAGAAATGTCTCGAACGCACTCAATTAAATTCCGCACTCTTCCGCGTAATTCAGCGCAATCTTGCCACGCACAATTCACGTGACCGCCGTCCGTATAAATACAAACCAGCCTCGTGTTACGTCGTATTCTTTATCCGTGTTGTTAATTTGTAGCCGGTTGGTGTTCTAGTTTCGATTGTTTGAATAAGTTTCGATATAGTTTGGGAAAATGAAGATGTGCTGCTTTTTGTTGTAAGTTGCAGTGTTTATGTTCCTATCAACAATTTGCTAAATGGTTGATTCCGGTATTCTTTTCTAACGCAACCGCTAAAATAAATTGTGTTGTTGTCGAAGGTTGCTGCTGTTGGCTGTTACAAGGCCAGTTACTTCGGCTGAAGGTTTGTGAAACTGCTTGGCAATGGCAATGGTTCAATTTTGTAGAAAATGTTGAATTAAATAGATCTAACAATTTATGGTTTGAACTCCGCAATACGATTTTCATCATTAATAAAAATAACAGGTGATGCTTCTGGCGAACCAGTTGTGCGAGCGAAATCTGCTGTTGGTGAGTAGCGTTTCAATAAGCGTGAAAATGATTTAGTTGGAGCCGATACTTGTAGATAGCATGATATATGAATAATATATAGGTGCCGAGTTGGATGGAGTTGACGAGGACGGGGAAAAGCCGGTGAAACCCCGGTTGAGCTATGCGCCCGAATGTCCACCAGAGGTCGCCTGCAATGCCGGAGAACTCTGCATAATGCACGCGTAAGAAAAATAATAACCTTTCTACATCTAAATGGATTGAAAGCTCTTAACATTTATCTGCATTTATAACTAATTCAGGGGCTTTCCCAGCTGCTACGACCCTAACAGTGCTTGTCATTATCTTCCTTGCGAAAACGGAGGAAGTTGCTTTAATTTGCGGTAAGAGTCCCTTAAACATCTACAAAGAAACTGCCCACACGACAATGTCCCTAATAGGTGTACCTGCCTTCCCGGCTATACTGGGCCACTCTGTCAACACGAGCTTCCAAAATGTCCTTTGGGATATTGTCTCAACGGTGGATCTTGTACATACGATTCCTACACCTACCTGTTCAGGTAACTACAGAGTAGTGGATGCGGCGGTTTTAAATTCCCCTCCACCAAGTTACAAAAACATAAACCATGCTACCATTTCTGTTTAGCTGCGCGTGCCTTGCTGGTTTTCGTGGCCAACGTTGCGAGATTTCCCCCCCTGATGCCCCATCTTGCAACCTTTTGTGCTACAATCAAGGCAGCTGTGTTCTCGATCCATTCAGCATTCCTCGGTAGGAGAGTAATAGGAACTTCACCGTGATCCATGCGCAGCCCTGGAAGGCTCTTCAACGCTAACCGTATTAAGAGTTTCTGTGTAAAGCTAAATTTAAAGAGCTATCTGCCTAATCAGTATTTTTAGTTTACACGAATATAAACCAATCCAATCATCTTATGCGCAGATGCGTTTGTCAGGCTGGCTATACTGGCGATAGATGTCAAATTTCAAATTGCAACCTTGTCTGCCAGAACGGTGGAGTTTGCTATAAAGACCTGTACGGACAACAGAGGTAACAAAACCCCACGCTATAATCAGTAGCTAGAAAATAAATTTGCACCTTCCATTTAGGTGTAGATGCTCCTCCCCATGGGTTGGTCCAACTTGTGGCACTTTGTCGCCTCCAAACGATGCGATTTGCAACAACGTGAACTGTGAAGGCGATTGTGTCTGCCAAGAATCTTGCCGTCATGCGAACGGTTACGTTTGTGCGTCCACCGCCGGGTTTCTGGGTCGTCACTGCACCATACGTAAAGTGTACCTTCCAGGTTACACTTAATCGTTTCACTGACTCTTTTTGTGTTTAGCTGTCCCAGATCTTCAGTGCACATCCAATGAGATCATAATCACTGTCTCGCAACAATTCTATGCGGAGTGGGACGCGAATCAAGCAAACACCATCATTTATATGTCTCCTACAGTGGATGGGGTTGGGAGTACTTTGCCACAATGTCGAGGTACACTATGTTTCATTGACACTTTTTTGGTGTTCTTTTGTTTCATCTGCGTAAATTATTATCACAGCACAGCTCGTTGGCTCCACCTACCGGATTTCCATGTCCCACCCTTACACCCAATGTGGAACACAAACCTCGTCAGACGTTGGTCCTGATGGTTTTAATAGTGTTTCCTTCACCAATGCTTTGTGGATCAACAAGAACTTTGGTTCAACTGGGTTTTCCTATGACCTGCCGTTCGGTATCATTCGCTTTAGGTGTATTTACGCCAACTCCTACACCATCTACACATCAATCAAACCACTGTAAGTACAAACACGTATTTCTCGTGGTTTCTTTGCATTTTTGGACTCTCTCTCGATTTTAAAACAGAATGGATGAGCCACCGATCCTCACAGATGACCTCCAATACCAAGTTTCCGCCACCCTTTGCAAAGTATCCACGTGCAATTCTGCCTGCCCTGCGTCACTCACAGTCCAACAATCCGCTGTGTACACCGTTGGACAAATGATACACCTTGATTTTGGTCTCTCCCAGGTATATCATGATAGCCTACTCCCAACTTAAACACTTTTACCATTACTTTGAATCACGAATAGTTCAGCAGCGCTGTTATCAACCTTCCAACGCGAGCTTCAGCCTTCATTCAATACGTTACTTTGTCCTGCTCGCCTTCCTCGTCATCCAACACATTTGGTTTGGATCCTCTTGCACCACAGAACTCGCAATTCCCTCTATTCCAAAATGGGTGAAAACAAGCAAAAATTCATTAATAAAGTGAAAAAAAACCTGATTCTACTATTGATTGCAAACAGCTGCCCAACCGAACATGGAAGAGCCCTTGCAGCTGAGATGGGGGCGTCCACACTAGATCACAGAGCTTGCTTCTCTTTCCGTCTTCCGAGGAGCAAAGTTTGCTCGGAACTCTACATCCATGTTCGCCTTCACGTCTGCACTGGCGTGTTCCTACAATCGGTAACGCCCCTTTGTTTCATTTTATTACCTAGAAACACGTACGCAAAGTAATTGCGATCAGTTTGAACCAAGGTACCCGCACTGTATCACGATATGTATTTCTACACGACAAAATATAACTTCTAAATCAACTGTGCAGCTGAGCAGCCTGCAAAATCGTGCTTTTATAAGTTCACATTTCAGACTTGCCCGGACGGATTTTCGAGTGGATCTACTTGTTCGACAAACCGAAGGAAGAGATCCGTCGACGAAGCTACGACAACCAGACCGTTTGTGATTGGTCCAATATACACACTACCAGAAGAGGAAGGTGAAGACCAATTAACTTTCCTCATCGATGGCAAATCGCTTGAAGTGAAACCAAGAAACCGCAACTTCACGGAATTGTACAAAGTGAAAATTCCCAACCCTAAGCCTCCACGAGAATACATCCCACCTTCTACAACCACCAAAATGTCTCCAGGTAAGGTTTCCATATTAACCCCAATATTGACCTATTCAATCGTGTCATTTTCACCATCAACAGTGAATTCCCTACGTTTTCGGATCGTTTTAGTGTGAATTCCAATGCGTTTTTTTGCCATTCCTTTTAAATAGAATTTAAGATTCCCCTATGCATTTTTCAGATTGCTTTATTTACAATTAATTTATTCCTATACATTAATTGGTAAAATAACGCCATGAAACACCCAATATATATATATTCTTCTCTCTCCGTTGCAGGTTTGGGAATGACTCTCTTTGCAACTGCCATCTGCGTTTCCCTCGTTATTTTGTCACTGGCCGCAGTTCTATTGATTTTACGCCGACGTCAACTTAAACCAGATGGTCTTGGTTTTTGATTTACCGCCTTTACTAGATTTAATTTATTGCCTTGAAATGTTCCAAAAACCACGACTGTGTTGGTTTCGTCTTTTTTTGCTTTTTATTTCGTCTTATGCTTTCTGCTTTATTTTTTAAATCCGAAATAAAGTGATATTGAATCCATCCTCGTGTCATGTCCTTATGGAAACCCGAATAACATACGCAATATTTTCCCGCAAGCCTTAAATACTTCCAATACTAATGCTGCAGGCGTGTTAATTGCTACAATACGGCTCATTAGTACCAGGTACAGAAAAGGAACCACTACCACCACTAGGCAATTCTGACAAAACGAACCATGAACCAGGTATAAAATCCATCCAATCTTTATTTACACAAGAACAATCCACCCTCAACGGGTATAAATGAAGATTGTGCTGTGAAGGTCGTTCACAAACTTCCCGTCGCCTGTGATTGTTCTGTTGATGAACACGTGCTCCTTTAAAGTTTCCCAAGCTGAAAAACGTACACGTTTTCTACAAATTCATGTAGGGGTCGGTCCTAAACCAAACTAACCTGGAAAATCTCCACAACGCTCAGGGTTGTTATACCAAGTGTTTGCTGATCCAATGCAGAATTTCGCAGGGTCTGTACCTTTCCTAAGGCTGTCAAAAAGCGCATGTGTAAGTTTCGTTGATCGTACGCCGCAAAGTTGACAAAAAGAATAATTGCATGCCAGCAAAAATTATGTATTTTATGTGTTGGAAATAAATGCCGCTTGGCGTATAACTCCCACATAAACCTACTGGCAAGGAAGTAACACAGTGTGGAATATAAATATGCTTGGCAGCTTTAGTAACAATACATCGCTTACCGAACTCCGGGGCACAGAGCGAACGGGGATCCGTTACTGTCGTAAGCGCGAAACTGGACGAAGTTTTTTTTCACGCCTTGGTTTGGAGAAGATATTTTTCCCTTGGTAACTTTCACAGGTGTGTAAATATCAGAGGGAAATGTAAGGGCTGTACTTTGAACTTCGGGTGAGGCTGAAAATAAACAAGTGTGAAGGTCCTTCTTCTATGTGTGTCCTTATTTACTTAATCTGTTAAATCCATACCCAGGTAGTAATGAGGCCTGAAAAGTGTACGTTTAATTGTGCCAGAAGAACACACTAATTAAATACAATATGCCTGGCAGTAACAGCAACATACTATAACTTATTGTTCAGTAACTTAATCTGGTTTGTAAATTAGTTAAACGGGGTTTCTTAACGGTGTCCACCTCAAGGGGATGGACACGGGACGTTTTATGGGGGGGCACGAACGAAGCCAGCACTGATTGCGTTACACTAATAGTCATCATTAATGAATGGTGTACCACGGGACTTGAGCATTACTGTACAGGGAGGGGGGTGGGGGTTGGTTTGCAAACAATTGCCCTTGAAAAACAAGGTACTTACTACAAGAAATGGGCATTACTCGTTTAAATACAGGATAATGCATGTAATATAAACTGGTATTATTTAACTTAAACTTTTCTGCAAAAATAAAATGTTGGGCTGGTGCTAGTTTGCAGACAAAAATCACCAAATGAAAGAATTTCACTTTTTACCAGAAAAAAATAAAAACAGTTACAATATTACCTAAAGCGTCAATAACCGTCATCAAAAACGTTTGTATTTCTTCTCGGTGTACATAATACCAACCGCTTCTGTCAGGTTCAAATCTAAAATGTTAAAACCAGGGGACGATTTAGTCATAGTTTACTTCATGTGATAAAAGTAATATTTCGCTATAAGCTAGATCTATTTATTATAAATGATATAAATGCCTGATATCCCACTGTCCGTTTCAAAGAGATTTAACATCAAAGTGTGATTTTGTCACACCCGGTGAATCGTGAATGCCTGTTTTGGTAGGACTTTGGATAAGAACAATCAAAGTGTGCAAATAAAATGCAAACAAGGTTTAACTTCAAACAATAATAAAAATTAGTAATACGAACGGCTGGAGCGACTTTACATAGTTTTAACCGCGCGAAGCAAGCAAAACAAGGACTGGCCTCATGTACACAAACTTTTATTCATTTTACCTGGTAAATAGAGTGTATCCTAAGACGATATTTTTTACCACTTCAGTAACTCCCATTTCATACGTTTTCTCTCTCCCGCGATTAGGGTGCGTTGGAACATAGACCGTGTTTGGAGCTGCGTTATTCTGCAAGATGCCTTAGTAAGACTGATAGCCACAAAATGTATGTGGATATTGTGACTTAAATTAAAAATAAGCCTAAAAACTAAATGACTGGCTAACATCGACGAAAACTTTGATATATTTCATTGGTTCTTATATATGGGAAAAAAATCAATATTTACTTAAATTTATATTAATATATTGATTTCCATAATAATCAATATATTTATTATTTAGTTTTATTTTAACTTTGATAGAAAAAAATCAATAATCAATTTGATCGGATGATTTGGATAGTTTCGATTTTGCCTCATAAAACTTCCATTACCCCATATATGGCAACCAAGCAACTCTTTTCCCACAGAGCAATAAATGTTCTAAAAAACGGCTTGGAATTTCCGATGAAATTATAGTCCCTAAAAAGTTCTGTAACATTGGGATACACATTCCACCCTACCAATTTTAATTGCATAATTTTTTTCACTGTATTGTCATTGATCAACTTTCTGTGATTGCTAGTTTACTATTTTGGACAGACTTTCGCGAGTTTAATCTCGCTTCATCAGGAGCACTAAATAGGGTTTTTGTAAGTTAGTCTGTCCAAAACAGTGCACCAGAAAGTACTGTAAGTTATAGACCCGAGACTGACACGGCGTATTGAAGAAATTTTGTCAGTGAACAACCAGCGTAGACCTGTACTTACATCATACGATTGGATTCGGAAAAATACCAAAGCCACTGCAGGCTTTCCTTCACCCCTATTACTTATATGATGATATCGGGCGTATGCATGGCAACGTTTGTACGACAAAGTGATTGTAGATGTCGAATATCTTGCATCCGCTTCAGGACGAGTGACAACCTGTGAAAAAAATGTTGGACGTGTTACAATTTTGTTATGCAATAACTTTAATAATAGTTTATGAAAGGACACGGATACTTGCGAGCAAGCAAGAATCTGCTTTGGGTGTGTCTATAGTTGTTATACCATAATAAATGTGCAAGGCAGTGGTTCTTAGCCGTAAAATTGTTATGAAAGTATAACAGATATAGCGCAAATGCAATAATTTAAATCAAAGTTTAAAATATTTAAATACTAGTTGAAAAAAGGATTCCGTTTAAACTTAAAGCGGAAAATACGAGAAAAAATAACCACAGGTGTAAGGGTATCACATATGGTAGCTACACTGACATCATTCTATCTATCTCTCATTGCGCCTCAACCGACCTTGAAAACGAATTTTGAAGGATAGTCGTCGAAATTTGAGACTGTGGCCATCGTCAGAAAGGGTTGTCCACCCGAACTGCTCGTCACGTGGTAGGTCTTCGAGTCGCTGCGAAGTGTGACGTTGTTTTAAATATAAAAGAAGGGCGTTCTTGTGATATGAGTAGCTTACGTGTAAGAATCTCCATACTTGATTTGTCTGTAAGGTTCGTCGTTTATTCGGAAGTACACCTGCAAAACACAACAATACAAAACCTCTCTGTATACATATGTTGTAAAAACATAAATATTTATAAAATAATCTAATTCCCTGCTCATACACAGTTGCGCTTTTGCCGGAGATTTAGTTTCAAATATATTTTCCTACGTTGTGAAATTAGTCTACAAAACATAAACATTGACTTTTAATTACTTTCTATACAGTCTGAAAACTAATTTATCCTCCATAGACTTTTTTAAAATCGATTCTTATGAACTTTTGTTTTATTATTCATAAAATATCAGTTACTTTGTTCTCCAAATCAATGACCTGTCGACCTCGATTAGAAATGTAAGCAGAGGAAGTTAAACTGTTGAACGTGTAATTAAACCAGTTGTTTGGGGGTTTGAAGTTCTTTTGAACTAGTGGAGCTGTCTTCTCATCCATTCCTTTCACATGAAAACTCCGATATTTACTCATGTACAGAATATAAGCCCTGTTGGTCTGTATTCTTTTTATTATAAAGCTTATTGTGATATAAGTGGTTCTTAACCTTTTTTCATCTTATTTCCCACTTTCAGTTGAAACGGAATCCTTATTTTTCACTAGTATTTAAATTTTTTAATTATTGCTTTTTTCCATATCTGTTATACTTTTTTGACATTTTCATCCTCATGACACCACCAGTTGCCAATAAATTTACAATAGACTGTGAATACAGAACAAAATATTTCTTTTCCAACCACCTTTTGTATATTTCGGTGCCGATTAATTACCCACCTACAACCCTATAATTTCCCATCGGTTAAGAACCACTGCATGGTGTACATCCATTTTCCAAATATAGACCAATCGTTATTGTTTTTTTGTCTGTGTTGTATCATGGCAGTTTATGTATTACATTAGTTAGTATATGTAGAAAAGAGGTTTATTTAACGTTATGCCGTTTAGTTTGTTTCTTAAATTCATAAAGAGTGAACCCATATAATCGCGATTCACACCATTTACAGCGATTAAAACCTGCAAACAAATTAACATAGTTCGAAAGAAAACAAGCTATCGTGTGGGAGTGGTTGTACTTATGCGGCGAAAACATGATGATTACCTATGATGTCCAAAGTCTCTAGTGGTGCGTGATCTCTGTAAAGGTTTCTTAGGGAAGAACCGTAGTTATTTAAAAAACCATTTGAAGTGTGGTAAGTGAGAAAGGCCTTGTCTTGATACTCGTTGACGTGAGCATTGTTGGGTACATGAGAAAGCATCACATCACTTGCCTACAACAAAACGAGATGTTTCATGGAAAAGTGTGTGACTATATTCCTACTATTGCAAGAGCAATGTGGTACCGATATTCAAATAAATTATTTTCAAAACAAACATTTTAATTCAGCACGATACATTACTACGCACTTTAAACGTAAAACATAAAAAGCATCCGATAAAACCGCAAGGGTTATCGATTCATGCGTACGCCGATGTACATCTATGATCAAATGATATTTCAAAGTCTTGTTTCGGGTATGTTACTATCAAACGCTACAAGGATACGTACGTTTCCAGTAAAGTACAAAAATCCTTTGTAGTCGTTGGAAGTTGCATTGAGCACGTCACCCATCGTTGATTCATCACTCCAACTTTTTGAACCTGAAGTGAAAATTTAATTCTTCTTTTCTTATTACAACAATCAAATACTGCGCGAAAGTTGTAAAATTAATGTGGAATTCGGGGCTAAATGCACCTAGAAAAATTACTTCAAACTCACAGCATCACGCACAAACGTGAAGCAACCTCACCGATACACATGATAAGTTACCTTTTCCATTTATAAGAGCTGTGTATGTCATTGGACTGTACGACCACCTGTCGCTTACGTTGCACTTTAACCCATCTTCGTTGCGATGGATCGAAGCCACCAAACTCCACCCGCCTCCCGCAGTCGTCATGTCACAATAAACCTTAATGCGTTTGGAAACACTGCAGTAACACTACTATTGCAAAAATAACACATGTTGTGTCGTAGAATCAATCCATATATGGTATAAAAATTAACGAAAGAATAAAAGAGTCATTAATGGGTCACGAAAATTAGTTCTTTGTTTTTCAGAAGACGAATGTCCAAGCACGATATTAGACGGCCTTTAAAACGTTTTAAAATATATTTATTCCTTCAAAGCCTTATACATTATCTTGTCTCTCCCTGTAAGGGTAGAAATAGATGCATGCAATAAAGTTGCAACTTTACATCATGATAACTTCCATCTTGAGCTGAACGAACTTTATAAATTCCAGTTTCTACAAAACCGTTTTTGAGAAGTTCGGCACAAGATTCGTATTGACCTTCGGCCGTTGTTGCGGAAGCTGTGGGACAATTTTGTTTAAAAAAATATTTGTTGTTTTGCTTACAATGATTATGTTACCTCCCGCGACGGAGGTTGAAGTTTGTTCAGTTGTTGAATTGATTTTCTGAAAACAATGCGTTTTATTTGCGAAATAAGTTCAACATCAGCCTCATTTCTTCAACTTAATCATAATTTCTTAAACTTACGGGTTTGCAACCGTATTTTTAAAATTTTACTCAGTATTTGCACGTGCAGTTATAAACGAATATGACAGACTGCACAAAGTGCAGATCATGGAATGTTTATATTTGTGCTACTTGACACAACACGAAACTAGCTGTCTAGATGAATTCTTTGTATTATAATTATCCACAACGACGTTGGTTGATTTGTATTAAGTTTAGTAATATTACATTGGCTCTTACCATCAAAATGAAAACTGCGATGATGCAGAGCACGACAAGTAGGAGTAGAACACAGAGCGACACAAACTTAACGAAGAAATTTCGCTTTCTTGGTTTCTGCGTCCCGGGAGTCGAGCCTACGTTAAATGACGGCATGAAACTGAGCGCTTTGAGTCCAAGCACGATTTTAGAGCTTTGATAATCGTGGGGCATGTGGCAGTTAAAGCGATATGCTGTACTTGTAAAGAAAACATGCTAATACACTTGTTCAGTAAACTTACCAGCTTTTCACATGGGACTGTTAAAGGGAACTTTTCACGGCATTACTAATGCAAGTTACTAATTACAGAATTTGGTTTACTAAAGTTATTGATTTTTTATGTATCACAAAACTTACATTCCCAATATTATGAAAACTTGCACGTTTGGATAAACAAACTAAGCACGCCAATCGAAAACAACCATGTTTCTTTGAAATTGTATGTATTATTAAGACACTACTCTTCAAAATGTGTCCACTATCTCAGAAACTTTAGTTTCAAGCTGATATCTGTCAGTCTTAATAAGTTAGACAAATATATTTCGCTTTGTTAAAAGCATCATCAGTGTCTATGAAAAAGCAAAGCAAGAATTACGTGCTTCAAAATATAAGCACATATCTTAGAAACAAAAAGCACATCACGGCAACTTTACACTAAAAACACCAACCTGTTCGGACAGAAACTTCTGGGTTTTCGTAAAGATTGGGCGTTTCAAAACCTGACATTTTCATGAACTCGACAGATAGAAGAAAGCTTGCGTTCAGCTTTGGAACTTCTTACGAATGGCGGACATTTAACTTTGTTCAACCTTTATATCAGGAAAACGTCACGATTTTCAATCCCAAATATGGATAACCATGTGTGCGTTCTGTCATCCGATGAATGGCTGGAAACATAGTCAGAGTGCGTTGCAACGTATACACTGAAAAAACGAAACGCACAACAACGTATGTACTGAGAAAACGCACGATGACGTTTTTACTATGAAACGAAACTTAATTTCGTCAAATTTAAAACGGCAAACACTTATGCAAGAACACACTATCAGTTTAATGTTTCGTCCTAAAGAGACCAAGGAAACCTAATAATACTGTCCCACATGCTTGCAATATCGCATGGTTCAGCTAATAAAAATTTAGCACTTTAAAACTTCTGTGCTCACTTAATAACTGTATACGATCAATTTGTTTCAGGTCGCGGATATGACCAACGTCACAGAAACAAGTGTGTGACGTTTCGGTGTGATTTGCTTCGAGCGAAAAGCGCTCGGCATGTTTCAAACAGTAGACGGCCAAGCGGGGAGTTGATTCTTGCACCAAAAGCATGAATTTTTCTGCTCTTAGACCTGAGAAGCATTTGGAAATTGTAAAACACAACCAATGCATCGTCATGCGAGCTTGTTCGTTTTCTGCATGTACTGTTTGTCAAAACCCTTGAGATTTATGTACATAAAGCTGTGTGTATGCCCAATTGCACTAACTGGATGTAACAAGAAGGTCAAAACAGGCTTAAAGTCTTCAGTAAAGGAGTGGAAAAGTTGTGTTTCCAAGTCAACAATATTTTCAGTACGGTTGCAGCTGGAGATAAGACACATGTTACAACACAAGCAGGTGAAAAGTTTATTATAAAGTTTTTACCAATCGCATAAAGTTGAAAAATGCTTAAATGTGTTTGTTTCTAAACTGGTTTTATGGTATTGTGGTATCACACCTGTGTACGTTCAATATATTATACCCTGTGTATTTTTACTTTACTGTAACATTATCAATAACAAACGTGCATTTTAAGTCACAATTTTTGTAGTTGGCAGACGAAACCGACATAAGAAGAAATGCTGTGTTCAATTTTGTGGTTGATTTTGTGTTTAAACGCCTGTTGCAAGTTCGCACACTCGCAAGAGATTGTTGTTCACCAACTTGAATGGAATACGGAAGCTGGATATGAACTTGAAGGGAAATTGAAAGTAGGGGATGAACTTCAAGACAGTGAAGATTTTGTAACATGGGGAGAGCGTTTGTCGAAGTTGTTAAACTCAGTGAGGGAAAGGAACCCACAACACAATCCCTTGCTTCAAATCGGAAGGTATCGAGTTTAATTATTAACAAACTAGTCGCGATATATTGAAATAATTTGTGTTGCAATCAGGTTTGTTAAGGTAATTGCGTGACGTAAAGCTTTCTCTCTATGGTATGTTTACTATTCAACACTCGCTGTTATACGCATTAATGGCGATTCGGGGAGACGGACTTGTGGGTGAAAAAGTTCACTTCGGTGAAGTTACTTCACTTGAGCCGTGCTTTCGGTGCAGTGACTTCACTCGGTGCAGTGACTTCACTCGGTGCAGTGCCTTCACTCGGTGCAGTGACTCACTCGGTGCAGTGACTTCACTCGGTGCAGTGACTTCACTCGGTGCAGTGACGTGAAGTTGAGTGAAGTGACTGCACCGAGTGAGGTTATAAGGTGAAGTCCCTTCACCGAGTACGGTGATCGGTGAAGTTACTTCACCGGGTGAAGTAATGGGTGCAGTTGCTTCACTCGGTGAAGTTGAGTGAAGTGACTGCACCGAAGCGCACATTTTTACGCACAACCCCTGTTGGATTCGGGAGTGGAGACAGTAGTGATGCGACGGACGTAAATTAATGTTAAACTAACCATTTCGTTTGGTATTGAAGAGCTGTATTTAATGCTATGACATCTCCTAAGAGGCGATTGCCCCGTTCGCCGCCTTCTGGATTCGCCCTTGGTCTGTACCGCATAATGTTGTAGAATTTAGGTGGTTGGATGGTTATTGTATTAAGTTGCAATAAAACAAAGTTGATTTATTTATCCAGTATTATCAGTTCATTTATTATTTGTTCCCAATGCGTACGGAAATCATGTATCGCAAAAAAACATAAGGTCTTTTGGCTGAGAATCAACCACAACACCCTTAAACATGTTTGCTTTCAAAAAACATAAGGTCTTTTGGCTGAGAATTTGGGAACACCTAAAACATTTTTACTTAATTTTAGTAACAAAAAGACGGAAAATGGCACCGAAAGTCACATCTCATCGCAGTGTGTCAACGCCCTGGAAAGGTGGTTGCAAGATGCCAACAACCGCAGCTTCTATGCCTTGCAAAGTGAGTCATGAAATTACGTTTGAAATATGGTTTAAATTAACACCATTTGAACAAAATCATTCGAATTTCATCGCAAACAATCGCCCAGCAATTACAGCAGACAAATATAATGGGAAGCTTTTTTATATTTTTGATTCGCCGCGTTTGGCCTCTGTGTGCTCATTTCCCTCCTTTACTAAAACGTCCTTCAATTGCTACGTCGCAGTCCGGCACCTGTTATGGATTGATTGTATTCGTTTCAAGTGTTGGACGCCTGGGCGAGACCTGAGAGCGGAATATTAGAGGGAAATGTAAGATGGCCCGGTCACTACTACGAATGCATGAACGCCAGAAGTGCAGAAGTTAGTGGGCAGTGGTGCGTGACTTATATGGGGAAAACCCACCCGGTAAATTGATCTGACACAAATTCTCTTTAATCAACTTCTTACAATTCTGCCTGTCGACCTTTCGTTGTCATCAGTGGAAAACAATGCAGGCTAAATATAGTTGCTGAATACTGCCCTTTTGTCAAATTTTATTTTATTTACGTTTCTCAACGTTTCGGCTGTTATGCAATTAAGAAATGTAAGTTTAACAAAGTGGACACATTTGAGGCACATAAACAAAGAAAAACGCTACAAAACTTACCTTTCTTACCTCCTGATGAAGGTTGTTGCATAACAGCCGAAACGTTGAGAAACGTAAATAAAATAAAGTTTACCAGAAGTACTCGGCAATAAATATGCCTGGCAGCATCAGTAACAATTTATTTGGCTAAATATAATGTTTTGACGATTATTTTGGCCTATTAGTTTTTCACATTCAAACATCACCTAATTTTTGAAAAAATCACATGATTTGCGTTTTTCTGCAAACCATTTTAAAGCGCAGACTCAAGCAAAACAAAACGGTTTATTTACAGTGTTCGCTTCACACTTTAGGTTGAACACCCGGGAATTCCCCTGGTCATGATGTGGGGGTCGTGCTTTCCTTCTGGTTGTTCCACTGACGATGTGGCGACCATCACTGAACGGATGAAGGAAAGATATTTTCTACCACAAACTCTTTCCACAACTTGTCCGAACCCAGTGATGCAAATCGACGCCATAGACATCGTAGCTATGTACGCACTACATTATTTATTTTTCATAAACGATGACACGTCAGAAAATGCATTGAGTTTAAATAAAGTTTTGTTGTCTTGGTAAACACAGTACTAGCACTGTATGAAAAAATGTTAGTGATGTCCCTCCTTATTAAACTTTTTCCAGAGTAATGACGGCAATTATACTTGCACTACTTGTAATTGGAACTTCCATTGATGCACACATGCGAAGCAGACCAGACAAAGAAGCAAACTTTAATAAAGGCAAATAAACCTAAGCAGTTCACAAAATAGAAAATCAATTAAATAAATAATAAAATTACAAAATATGTTTCTTTATGACAGGTACAGGGATGAAGTTATTTCTCTGTTTTTCGGTGATCCGAAACGCGAAACAAATCCTCTCAGTTAAACAACACCGCGGAAATATTCCAATTTTGGATGGAATTCGAGTCATCAGTACAACCTGGGTCATATTCTCACACTGCTTCTACTTGCCGATGAACATGATTGGTACGAACTAAATAGTTACCACTATTAGCGTTTTTGATTGGCAACATGACAAACAACATACCTCTGAACATTCCTCTACATTTATACTATTTCTATTGAAACAAAGAATAATGGCTTTGTGACGTAATAACAACATGACAGACAACTTTGTTTCATTTCGAGTAACGAGTTTGAGATTAAGAAGCTGCAACTGTGAGGTAGAAGGCCGGACAAAGTAAAGTAGTTGCTGGTGTAATTACTAAAGACACAAAAGGGAAAATGACTTTTTACTTGTTCTGTTGCTTTCGTTGTCAGGTTTAGCAAAAGGCGATAGTACAGACTATTTGCTTTGAATACAGCACTAATATATTAAACTTGTTTTATACTGCTATTTTTGTTGCCAGGCATACTAATTAATCGGAAGTGCCAGAAGAGCAATTCCGATTAATTAATAAACTTTTTTTTGTTTTACCCGTGGTATGTGATTTATTCTGGTTTTGATGCAACTGAGTTTAACCCTATTGCATTGGGGCATACAACTTTAAAAGCCCTGTTTCACTTGTTGTTAAGATAACGCTGTACATGCAAACAAGTACTATCGGCAGCATGGTGAACTTCAGCCCCTAGCAAATGGAACACTGGCAGTGGACAGTTTCTTTTTTATTAGCGGTCTTCTTGTGTCCTATATTGTACTTCAACGAATGAGAAAATCTGGTGGCTCACTACATGTGCTGCTGTTGTATCTTCACAGATACTTGAGGTAAAGAGATTGCTATTTTTTTTAGTCACTGCTTTCACTAAACGTATTCTTTGCTGAGATCTAGTAGGCAAATTATGAAGTTAATTAATGCATAAATTTTTGTCGCAGAAGAAGACGTACAGGTTAAGTTCATTGCTAAAGTAAAGCTAGTGTGTGCAACATATCACTTTCATATGCAAGCTGTTTTCCATTTCTGCTTCAAACGACCTTTAAACATGTCTTTAAGGTTAACGCCTGTGTATGCCTTCCTGCTCTTACTTTCAATGAGTCTCTACAAGTTCAGTGGATATGGACCTTTTTGGTCGGACACGGCCTCCAAGATGTATCACTCCTGCGCCGACGGAAACATTTGGATTTTTAATCTTTTGTACGTGAACAACCTGTTCCCAGCTGCAACTCAGGTACTTTGAACATTGTTGTTTGCTCAAACGTTTTAATTGTGACATCACACTATATTGGGCCAGCGAGTAAAAGTGAATATGGTCATATTAACATTCTTGATTCAAAAGACAAAACTGCAGCAGAACATAACAACAGATTTTCTCACTACTGCAAACTTAATTTTCTTATAAACAGGTATGTTATGGTTGGAGCTGGTATCTAGCCAATGACATGCAGTTTTACGTGGTGGCTCCTTTGTTTCTCTACGTGGTATACAGGTAAAAAATATTTCCATAAATAAACGACAGTGCGTCAGGAACAAGTAAATCTCTTTGCATGTCAATTTAACAGCTCACTGTTTCAAATTAATAATTTGTGTATCCCAATCATTTGCTGTACACATGTGAACCGAAGTCGCTTTTCAGGTGGAAGATACCGGGTGTTGTTTTGATGATTGCCGTGTTGGTTGGAAGCGTCGTTGTCACAGCTGTGTTATCCTATGACATGAATATGCAGCCTGTCTCTGTCGGGTTTGGTCTTCTGATGTCAATGTAGGTCAAAATAACACAAATCTGTTCTTTTGAAAACATGTTGTTTATTTATCCACTGGCACATTTGCTTTTTGTTAAAACTGTGAAAAATTTCCAGGCAAAAAGATTTCTGGTGTTTTTTTTGTGCCTAACACATTAATTTGCCAAAAAAGGTTTTTTCAATTTTGAGACTTTCGCACTTTTTCAGAGTCGGTCGCTATTTTCCAAGCGAAAGTGAAAACATTACTTACATTGAGCGATATCGAACCGACACCTACACAACACCTTGGTGTCGAATTGGAGTTTACATGGTTGGAATGATCACCGGATGGCTACTTTTCCTCAAGCAGAAAAAACTTCGAATGCCCAAAGTAAGTTAATTCCTGTAACCTGAAAAAGTTTAAAAGAATATTGCCATGGTTTTATGTTTTAAGTTAACAGGGATGACTAACATTTTCGAATAAACACAATTAAAAAGCTTAATATTTATGAGCTGTTTTACAGGTAGTGGTGTTGATCGGTTGGCTGTCTTCAACAGCAGTGGCATTGCTTCTTGTATATGGAACTTACGGCCCGGTGAAAAACTTCACCACAATGCAGTTGGATTTGGCGACTTTTTATGTGTCCGTGTGCCGTCCTGTATGGGGATTTTGTCTGGCGTGGGTGGTGATTGCCTGCACGTCGGGTTATGGGGGTAAGTTCTGTTATATCAGCGAATCACGACCTCGGAGTAGAGTTCAGTTGTCACTCCGGCTATCCGGGATTGCTTCACGCCTTGTTAAAAAACGCTGAAGCATGTGTTAATGAATTAGAAATTTTAAATTACATAAATGGCTTTTGTCCTTTTTCCCTATCTGTAAGTTATAAATAAATTTTAATCTAAACTTTGCGCTTGACGTTGCAGGTTTAAACCCAACATATACGTTGTCAAATAAACTGAATAGTTCATTTAGCAACTTACACCACAGCAATACTTTTGATAAAAAAATGAATATGCTTGAATAGACGTTCATATTTTATACAGGATTGGTTACAAAATTTTTGGACTGGAAGTTGTTTATACCGTTCAGTCGTCTTTCATACACTGCCTACCTTGTACATTTGTTGGTCGTGTATTGGTATATGGGCACTCAGGAATCTATGTTGCATTTTACCATTATCAATATAACGTACATATATCTTGGTGAGTAATTAATTGCTCGTGCGCTGGTTGGTTTGTATACAACTCTATCTGTTTTAAATTTATTCTAGCATTGCCTGCACATAATATTGTGAAAGTATAGACCTACTGTGTGTCCTACTGTTAACGACGAAAGTGTGTAGAAAACGATTTGTGTTTAGATAAAATGTTCGTCAACCCTGTTGCTATCAGAAAAATAATTTTCCAGCTGCCTTGGCCATTTCTAAAACTATATCTGCAAACCCCTTGTCTACAATATATTGCTTTATTAACCAAGCGGTTTGCAGGTACTCTGCTCTTAACGTACGTACTTGCCTTTGTGGCGGCCCTGACTGTTGAATGGCCTTTCATGGAAGTGGCCAAGTTAATAATGGTGGGAAGGAAGCATAAAAACAAGCAAATCAAACCCTACACACTGCAGACAAGACTTTAAATGTACGGTATAGTACTGTATCGAAGCAAGGCGCGGATGTTCATTTGATTTTATGATTGCTTTAACAATTACAATATTTGTTTCCGCATTTTTGTACATGCTGGTTAGTTTACAAGCATCAGTAGCGTCCAAAAGTAGTTTGCAAATGTGCTGCAAACACAAATAATGTCAAGGTAAGTTGGATTTGGTCTTGTTTGTTGCGGAATAGGCAAAAAAGAAGAAGTTAAAGTCTAAAAAAGTGGGGTGGACAGCCGAGAGGCTTTGATTGGCCAACGCGGCAATTTCCAAAATGACGTAAACGTCACGAATGGCGCATGACGAACTGGCATTCTTCATCTGGCTTAGTGTTGTTTTTGCGTTTGTTGGAAAAGTATTCTTTGACCAAATGTTGCCCTTCGCCAGAAAAGAACACCTGGTCTAAATGTATAGGGGAACATTAACCGCTGGTGCTAGTACCAAGCAATTCACGAGTTCATATTCCAATACTTTTGTCAACTTCCGCGATTGCGTTGTATGAGGGATAAAGTTTAAAAGTGCCTGAACGTCCGGGAATTATTCGAACTTACAATTAAAATTCATGCAAAGCGGCGGGTGCGACGCAGTAGCAGCAACAAAAGGTCAACATAATTTGGTGTGCATATTCGAAGTCCCCGATCGCGGGGTTACGGCTTTGTCGTCAGGCAACACGACCCGAAATATCAGAAAAGTGTTGATGCCGCGATTAACACATTTCCACGGTAAGTAAAAGTGCTTGTGTAACCTACGTGAAGGAAGTTGCATAGAAGATTTATCGAAGCTGGTCAGTTTTCTTTGTTGCTGAACAAGATTTTTCAAAGAACTAACAGTTATCTTGGTGAGTGGAACAAAAAAATTCACACATGTAAAGATTTAGGTTTAAGCCTACCAGAATCCCTCTTGTACATAATCCGATGTTCCATCACGTGACATGTTCATATTTTGCGTTTATTCATGGGTGATAAACGAATTCTTTTGGGGAATACTTCAACGGCCGTTCTTTCGGATTGTTTTCAACGCGTACGTCGAAAACAACCTCCGCCAGAATGGCAGGGAAATACACGTGGCCTGTAGCTACTTACACACCCACAAAAGCAAAGCTGCGCAGGTCAATTAATCGAGCAATGTGTGATGTCATGCAGAGTAACACTAAATTATTTGTGAACTATGAAGACATTTTGTCAACAAAATTCCTTCCTGGCATCAATTAGCCTTCAATAATCTCGAGTGTTTGGACAAAACCACAAGGATATCAGGTGTTAAATGTATTTCATGTACAGAACTGAGGTGTGTACCAAGTAACAGCATTGCATGTACATACGAACAGGTTGACTTTGTACAATGGTTGCTTTGTGTAACAATTACTGCGCACGTTTTTGTATTGGAAAATGGAACCCAAGAGCGCGGCGATAAGCAACAATTAGTGCATATAAAATTGTTTCACGGGCATTTCCGATCGGCACCAAAACTGGAAGGCTGTTGCGGCATCAAAATTTGTACCGCATAATGTTAGACTCTGTTAACTTTATAATTATTTTAGTGCAAACTGTTTGTAAACAACACCAGTTTTTGTGACACTTTTGCATGGAAGTTGTGCAGATTCTCCAATATTAAAGAAAAGTATTTTAATATTTACACTGTAACGTAAGGGTTATTGTCATGATTAAGTGCAATAAGGTGAGCGAACCGAGTTGATCCACTGTACAAGCTCAGTCCTCAGTTAATAAGATTCGTCGGGTTTTATTCACAATATTTTTCAATCTTTTGAAAATTGTGATATTTCATATTGTAATTGTGGTCGTAGGTTCGGAGACATAATCCGAGTGCACGGTCGCACATGCATTTAATCTGCTCCTTTTTCTCGTTCAGCTTTTCATCTGTGGAATTGCAAACAGTTTTAAACGTTGATGACGCGAGAACTTGTTTCACGTTTACTATTTGAACATCTGAGTTAAGTTTTAATCCAAACATGATTTAACGTAATTTTTATACATATTTGCATTGATATCAACGTTCAAAAATAGGTGTTAACTCCTCTATAAAACAGTTAGGTTTTGTTGACCCAGATATTTTTCAACATGCAATCAAAAGCTAGAAGAACACATATTGTGCAAAACCACTCACCACAATGAGCCTTGTGCTTGTCGTAGTCGAACTCATACTTGTAAGAAACGAAGTAAACATCCAACCCGGTCGATACATTATCGTAACACTTGTCGTGGTGTTGACAGCATCTACCATCATACAAACATTTCATATACAGCGCAGAAACTGTACATGCTATCATGACAAAGCCGACTCGCCCCACTGCACAGACCCTCAGTGCTTTCAATCATTACGTTCCCTGGCATCGCAGCCACTTTTCCGACGAGTCGTGCTTGGTTACGATGCTATAGTCAACCTCACATTCACCATATTTATGGATATTGAAAATAATCTTGCAGTTGAAATGGGTCAGTATTGTGGTAGTAGTTTTCTGGGACCTTCACTGTTTTACCAATGCCATGCATGCCGTTTCAATTACTACATTTCTTGTTCAAAGTCGAAATACCATGAAGTAAGACCAAGTGTTTGACCTTGGTGCACGTGTACCCACCTGTCAAGGTCATCCCGCGGTTTTCCCAGCCCTCCCTGTCCGCAGTAACAACCGTATGACAGGTATTTAGAAATTAGTTTCCCAACCTCCGTGTCCATTTCAGTCGAAACCAGCTCCGCCAAAGCGCTGGTGTAAACCTGCAAACCCCACATAAAACACTTTACAACATCATTCAATAAAGTTAGGGGCAAAATGTTGTTTGAACAAAATATTTAGGTAAGACTAAAAAATGTCGTCTTTAAATGGGAGATACCAAGTTGTTTTGATATTGTTGGTTTATAAGCTCAAAACGTATGGTCGGCAAAGTCGTCTAAAAGAGTCTCACGCCAAACTGAACTGATGAGACCCTTATGCAGGTCGAAACACTGGCCATCTGTACGCAGCCCACAGAAATTGTGGGCTTATGAAAACTATTATTATTTTTACATGGCTTTGGCCAGGATTACATAAAACACGGACGTTAATATACGATACGTTTTTGACCAGATGGTTGTAGCAAACTTCTTAAAACAGGCAGTGCAAGAATACATGGTTCATTGGCGTGTGCCTAGTTGGAAGTTACTTGCACGAACCTACCTCGCCTTTAGGGTCGTTTTTCCCGGGACGTTTCTCGCCTACAGACAAACATCCAAACACAACCTGCACGAATGCCACCAAGCATAGCCCCGTGGCAAGTTTTTTCCTAATCATTATTTCAGCTAAAATACAAATTGTTGATGTAACTGATCCTCTAGAACAAAAATATCCGTAGAATGTATTTAACCAACGTTTCGTCTGTCAAACGGCAGGACTTATTATGGTTAATAGCAGCATTTTAAACATGACGTGCCACACCAAAAAAAATGATATATATAAAACACATGCAGCAGTCCCTGTACATTGGAATGCAGCATGAAAGCAATACATGTAATCTTTTCAAACTAATGCTTACTAACACTTGAAACAGGCTAATTCGCACAACCAAAACAGACAAAAACCCGTAATAGCGTGTGCCATTACGTCATAGCAACAGGAAATGTGACGTAATAACTTCATGGATAATCACGAGGTTGTTTCATTGCACGTTCTCATGTGTCAAGATGAATTTAGACGTTAACTCCCGAACCAGCAGTTTTTGTTTGATAAATCAAACAGTTTGTTGATATGTTTGAACCAGGTGACAAATATATTCAAGTTCAACAGCCCAAAGCGAAAAGATTTAATTTAAATCTTAGTTGAAACATACGAAGGGTGACGGCTTTAGTTTAGTTGTGTAAATATAATCAAAACGCTTCTGTTTTCCGATCTCAATATTATACTGGTCAGTATGGGCTACATCTGACTTGCCTACGTGCGTAACAACAGTGGAGGTAATGACTGTATTGTGATGCAAATGTATTGTGATGCGACAAAACAAGAACACGAGTTCATTTGTAAATACTGGATAAAACATTATTTGACTTACGCGTTTTAACGCCACACCACATCAATGCGTCCATTCAAAAACACAGCCAGTATGAAACAAGTGTAATTCTTGTCATTTATTGGTGTGCCACCGACCATATTTTTGTACATACATTTTTTTTAAATTTTTTTAATGTACTTCATTGTCTAAATCTAAGCTATACTTTTTGCCTGGTTTCCAAATTATCTACTAGAGGCGACGCCAAAAGAAAACGTTACTTGGTTTCTTTAAATGGTGCTGAACCTTAACACACATTTTCCTTCTGTTGAACAAACCTAATTTTCATCCATTGAGCTGTTAGTGTTCATCACATGACTACAATGTCGACCAAAAAAGCTTACCTGGCTTCACGGTACAATGGCATCGCTCTGCCTGAAAAGCTCCCAAACCCAAAGATTAAACAACAGCCTTTCTTGTCTGCCAGGCCGTCTTTGCGGACGAATGATTTCCTTTCAGCCACGCACAATGGCTCAGTGCGTCCCGTTACTTTTAACGACTGTGACGTCACAACGAAGGGTGGAATTTTTCGAATGAACCCGTTTATTTACGGCTGTAGCACAGTGGTGTCAACGCACATACCCGGCCGAAACCGAAAAAGGCCCACGAAAAATGATAAACATACAAAACTAGAAGAACAAATCAAAACACACGTTTTTTTAACCACCATAATAGCAAAATGTACACCGGTCTGTAGCTGAAGTTGTAAACAGTTATGTTGACCAACGTAAAAACGATCTTTTTGTCGACACAAACGTACACAACAAAGTATGAAAATACAAGGAGGAAAAGTAAAAAAGAAAATTCAGCATATAAAAAGTATCAAAAAAGTACCAAATCAACTACAATCAAAATACATTGGCACCTCATTTCAGTGAATGTATGCGTTATCGCCATTTTCTGAAATTTGGTACAAAAATATTCCAAAAACTTAGAACATCTGAATTTAAGGTGTCATTACACAAGTCCATCAGGTGTATGAAAGTAAATTGATTTCATATGACCCCTCAATGTCAAATCTGCCCAACTCGACCTTGGGTGTGGATTGAACTGCTTTCTGTGCCAGTTGCAGGATTTCCAGTAGGTTTTCTGATGCCGCCTCTGGGTCTGGAAGTCCATTCAAGTGGGCCTGGTCCCTTGGCTTAATTTCGCTGGAAGCCACATCTTCAGTATTGGCCAGCCACCTTTAAACAATCATACAGATTGCTTTTTTGGGTTATAATATCATCATATCTCAAATGTCATTTTATTTCTACCCAATGAAATTTTTTTCCATGACAAAACTCGCAGCTTTGTTAATCAAACAGTGAAATCCATTTGCAAACATTTCTAATCATATCTGCAGCCATGTGAACTGTACTGTTTTTCACCAAAACTACTTTTTTAAAAATTCTTGAAAATATGTTTTTTGTAACAGCGTATTTGCTATTTTAATGTTTACATCTGTAAAACAATTTGGCGAGGTTTGGTATTGTGTGGCTTATCTTACTTTGGAATTTCTGAGCTCTGCGCATTTACATCTGTTTTGGCGTGGATGTAGATTTCCTCCAAGGTAAATGTCTTCCAGTTAGGAGAAGGTTGCCTCAAAATCAACCTCAGAGCTGATACACCATCAGGTGGCTTGCAGAAATCAGACCGGGTGAGGTTAAAATAGCTCTAAACACAATTTGCTTATGTACATTCCACTATTGACCATACACACAAATCCATACTGACATGGATATTTGACTGGAACAAAGACTTTGCTAATGCAGATTTAATTCTGTGCATTACCTGGCTTCCAGTCTCACAGTGAGGCTTTGGCATCAATGTATAATTTCTTAAACCTGTGATCCAGCACTGGCTTTGTTGATTTCCGGATGTCTTTTGAACCTATTGATGGTAGAAGTTAAAACTAGTCACAGGTATTTTTGACACTTCGAAGTCAACTTCAACTCATCAACACAAAAAAATAAAAACAAAATTTAAAACAAAAACAAAAAAAAACTAAATTTCACTATTTAAGCAAAAAATTCTTAGAAAAACACCCTTTTTAAGAAACTGTGGTACAATTTCTTTACAAATGTAAGCTTGAAAAACCTACCTTCATTTTCACAGATAGTGTAGCAGAATAATTATTCACAAAACTGATTCTTCCAATGTCAGCCGGCCGCATGGTTGGAAATACTATTTCTATGACAGCACATCCAGAGTAAAACTCATTGGTTCCAATCGTCAGGTATTTTGCTGGTTTTATGTTGCAAATTACAGGACTATCTGTTGAAGATTCTTCTTCACCAGCCATATTGTTCAGTCCTGTTGTACTTTCAGGGATATTTCTTGTGGCAATATCCAAAAATGCACAAAAAAACCTGAGCAGTCTCTACTTCAACTTGCTTGCAACACTTGGTCAATTTAAGTCCAACAATAACTGGTAATGGCCAGTTGGTTCTCAGTTAAACAAACTGAATCCTAATGCAACAACAGTTAATTTGTGTGCAGCTTGGACAAGAGCAGTCGCAGTTGGGTCCCTGGAAACCAGGGCAAGAAGGACAACTTGGACACTAAAAAATTAAATCATGTTAAATGCCTTGCAGTTGCTTTGAATATATTTTGTGTTTAACACCACACTTTGGATAATTTTTGAGGGCAAAGTTGCTTTTTCTTGTAAAATATTCCAGACCAAATAATTTAAACAAATGTGTTCAAAGGTACTTAGAATTGTGTTTCCTGTATTATTTGACAATATAATAAATGGTACATTTTGTGTTTATGCCATACATACCTTCAAGTTAAACGAAACTTCAAATTTAACATAAAAACTAAATGCTACTTTTTAAAGCAACAATGAAAAGCTTTAGCTTTAAAACCAGCAGTGAATTGAAAGCAAACCATGCAAAACAAACTAGAACATGCAAAACCATGCAAATGTTAGGAAGCTGTTCATGCAAATTTAATGCAATTATTTTCCTCAGTAAAAAAAAACAAACCTAGAAGCAAATTTGTGTTTGCTTTCATGAGCAATTGTTTATGATGTATGTAGCTTAATTATGTGAACAAACGAATACCATCCCAGGCAAACCTTCAATATTGACAAAAGTCAATACAAATTTATGTCCAACACAGACACAAATTTAAAACACTCCATAAGCTAAGCTTAAGCAGCAGTACAATGGCCATCTCTAGCTGCCACTAGAAAAACTTTAACTATTCAAGCCTTCTTCAGACACATACACTTATCTTTGCTCCTGGCAGCAGAAGCAGAGTGAGTCGCAATCTGGTGTTTGGCAGGTACACGTACACATTGGGTTGTCAGTCTGCATTGGGTTCAGGACAAAAATACCAAGTATGAAAGGTTAGTGACATGCTTACCGGACGAGTATTGACAGTTTATGATGTCCACCAAGAGCATGCCAAAATTGCATAGGCAACAATGCACCAATAGGATTGCAAGGCATACATTACAACAATAAAAACATGATCAATTAACCACAAGATGAAAAAGTTAGATAGGGCATTGTCAATGATTATACAAGTAAGTATCAGGATAGCATTTGTGGACCATTTCTTTAATTAATTATTATTGCAATGTGGAGAAATTGTGGGTATTGATTGCCAATGAAACAAAGTAAGGTAAATTTAGATTTTTTAACACATGTTATACAAGGTAAAATACCGGATTCCTTTTTTAAGGAGGTTTTACAAAACATACAAAGTTTACATGCTTATATTAAAGTAGAACAGAGAGTTTAAAGACACATTATTGTATTTTACCTCGCAGCCTCCGCAACAACCACCTCCACATGCAAGGCAGTCACCAATATCACACCTCTGGAATTTGACACAAAGTAAATAAAGTGTTTGAATATGAGTCATAACCTTAAATTTCTCCATAAACATGTGTGTTTTGACATAAGGTTGGTTACAAACAAAAAATTATAAAGAAAACAAAATTTAACACAAAATTATACAAAACCAAAAAATATATTCACGCAACATGTAGAAATAAGAAATAAACCAAAAGTAAACTCTTTCGACCCAAGGTCAAACTTACCCTTCTTGGTCCACAAATGGCGTCACAACAAGATCTCAAATCAGGCACGTTGCAATTGCAGAACTGAGCACAGGCAATGCAACACTCACAACAACTACCGTCGTCAGTTGTTGTGCCACAAGTGCACTCTGCACAGAAACCTTTTTGCTGAAAGGTAAGAGCAAGATTTAATCAAGATTGCAATGCTCTCATTATTGCCATTACTATTTGAAATCTCATGTATCACATTCACCTATTCAGACTATTTAATAAACTAAACCTGTTTCTTCAAAGCTTTTCACTTAAATTATTTCTTCACTTTTCAAGTAAATTAGTCTGCCTGATGCCTTATCTGCACTGTTAAATGTTTGTTAATTTTTCAATTGTCTAACCTGGATATATATTGTGCTGATACTCTTGTGTAGAGGAACTAAAACTCGCTGAAAAACAATTGTTTACCTTCCAAACTGCCCTTTTTAATGTGTGGCTTACACACAATAAATAAATTTTAACATAATTTAAATTCATAACACTGATGTTGATTTAACAGTCACAATCTCACAGCTACCTCATCAACAAAAGTTGAACACCCAAGTATGCATGCTCTACTAAAACAGTAATAGCAGCAAACTTGAAAACAGGGATGAAATCTTTCGCTAATGCTTTCCTGCAATAACAGAATTTTTTTTTCAGAAAAAGAGAATACTTTTTCAAGATTTTTTTCTGTCTGTAAATGCAAAGTAACCTGCATATCAACATCAAATTAAATAATTTTGTTATAGGACCATAACAGACATGACACAGCAAACTAACCTTAAAACACTGACAGATAATCACAAGAATCAAAACGGCGACCAAATAAATTGCAGCTCCAATTAAAAACCACGCTTGCAACGAAAGATCGGAACTATTGGGAGCAACAGTTGTAGTTGGAAAAACAATTGGCTGCAAATATCAAACAACATTTTAAAAATGCATCTCAGACTTGAAAAAGTGTCATGTGCCGTGGATACATATTTACAAACATTCCAATCTTGAGCCTAAAGTTGTTTAACATTTAATGTGATTGAGGCAATGCAACATGTTGTCAATTCGCCAGGACATCACTATTAAAAGCATGTTAAGAAACATTTCCGTTGCTTACTGCTCCTAATAAACCTGCAATTGCCTTTTGAGGTTAACTTAAAGACTCAAAAATTAGTCCAAATTGGGTCTATCGTGGCAGTAATATATAATGATAATAATAATGGTAATATACACATGTACTTACAGCCATGAACGAGATAAAGCTTGGGTTGAACAACTTATTATTCAAATAATGGCGAAACAATCCTTTTAAAATGTCAAAACTTGATCAAACCCATTACATTGTTTAAAATAAATACGAATTAGCTTTCCTACCAACGGAACGAAGTTATTCCGTGCCGATGGAAGGGCATTGTGCCTCTAGTGGATGCGTAATTTTGGTATTGATTGTACATTTTTGTGCGCGGGGTGGGTAAGCATTTTTTGTTTCCCAACTATTTTGGCATTGTGTGGAAACCAGAACAGATAAACTGTGTAAACCTAACACTAAACTATATTCTTGCAAAATTTTTCAAATATATTCTGTCACGAAACTGAGTTAGGTAAGTCAACTATCCATTTTGTGTTGTTTTTTTTATGATATACCGTGCGGTATTCCCACGGCTATTATTGCATCCAATCGATTAAGTTACATTCCAAGTTAGAAATAAAACGTACGAGTTTTAATTTTTATTAGCGTTAAGAACTTCGGCTGAAACAAGCAATGTCGTATGTTAACCAAGCGACTGTACAGCAAATAGCATGCATTGACAAACTTACCATGCGACGCAACTTGGCAGTGCGATGCACGCAAATCATTGAAGAACATAGCGGGTAATAACTTTAAAACAATGAACATTTTTTTAAGCAAGTTAAGAAATACAACTTAGTTCACGCAAAATGAAATTTGTCCCAATCTTTTCCAGTGAAAATGTTGTGAAAATGTCGATTTTAAGAAACAAAAACGACGATTGACGTAATCGTACCAGCAAAGTCATGCCAGTGTACAAAAACCGTCATAATAGCATGCGACATAGCTCATAAAGCTTCACAAACAAGCACAAGTATTAACGTACACACAAGCTCAACTTGAATAGGTAAATAGATACGACATCTTTCATAACTCGAGAAAAGAAGACATCAGAATAATAGCGATAAATTAGTACATTGAGCTTTCCCAACACAAATATTGAAAATGAAACTAGCAACTGAAGAAATGGTTTTGCTAATTAGCCAGTTATAAAAAAACAGGCATTATAATGAATGCAGCAAGCTGAAATAGAGAGCCTTCTGGCAAGTAAACGCACTGCCAGTAATGTTTAAAGGAATAAATCTGCAATAATAGGCGTCATATGCAGCTCAAAAACGATGAAGTATGTGTGAATAAAGTTTAATGTACCTATTATATGGCTTGAGGGCGAAAATAAATAATTTCCTAAAATCGTACTTCGTGAAGTTAAAAGTGCTCGGGTTTCGCAAATCGGAATGGAAGTTTGTACATTTCGGTTCGAGTGTTTTATACATTTTCACGAAAACTGGTGCATATTTTCGTTTTTCACAAACAGTGGAAATTGCGTACTTGATAAAAGGAATAACGCTTCATGCTTTTTACGGGGAGGTACGCATATGGTTAGTTACATGGCCGGTTTTAGGAATTGTGGGGTCTACATTAAACCTAAAAAATCTCAATTAGAATTGACCTTCTTTGATCTGAATGGATGTGACAAAATCGGTGAAATGCGCCCAAGACCGGCCGTGGTTAGTTAAGTTAGTAAAGTAACAAACAAGATAATCATACACCGGTGTGGAACCAAACATTTCTTAATATATTCCACGACGAAAACTCCCATGTTTCATCATAATCCTGGTGCCCTGGTGCTGAACTGGGTTGCCTGTATTACGTCATCACAGGGTCACCTTTATCACGTCACGAAGAGTTCTTCTTATCTATTTCCGCTGAACCACACCAGGTCATAAAAAGTCCTTCAGTTGGTTCCCGGAACGGTTGGAGGCAAAACAGGAACCGGACTCTTAGGAGGAATTCTTCCTACGTTGCTGTTGTGCCTGAATGAAGGAGGACGCTGACGGGGAAGAACCAATCTTCCCGGGATCCCGGAGTCGGTTTTAGGAAGAGTGCTGGTGAGGGGAGATGCAGCGAGATCCGGTCTGGAAACAGGAGGACCACGCAGTGATGCGGATCGCATTACAGCAGCTCGGGATTTGGGAGGAACTGGAGGCTTGATCTTGTTTCCATGAGGAGCAGAGAATGTTGGATGCTTCCGGATGCCTTGGGAACGGGGTGGTGGAGGTTTGGTGGGAGGACTTCTGGGCATCATTATCTTTATTGGAGGAAGAGTTGACATGGGATACACGTGGTCTGTAGGAGGTGGAGGATATTTATCTCCTGCTGATGATGATCGGAGGTGGATGTGTGGAGGAGGAGGAGGTGGAGGCGGCGGAGGTGGTGGTGGTGGAGGAGTGTCAAGATCGCTGTTGTTATTATTGGAAGAGTTTCCTTCCGATATTGTTGAATCATCCAAAAGTAGAAAAGGTGGAGGTTGAGATGGAGGGTTCCGGATGCTTCTCTGCTTGGGAGGAAGTTGTGGAGGAGGGGAGTCGTTGCGTGGATCTGAGGAAGAATATAGAATTAGATATGATTGGTTTTTGTTGTTTCGATTTTTGTTAAAATATTCAACGACGAAATGAGGAAACCCGCAAATTTTAACAGAACTGCGAAAAGTTCTAATGCAAACTGCTGGTTCTGCCTAAAGCTTTATGTACATGTGCAAAATAGTCAAAAGCGTTATTTGCAAATTGCTGTTTCTGCCTTTTGAGATTATGTTTGCTTTAAAATTGCGAAATCGTGTTTCTGACCTTCAGTAATGCTTTGTTTTCCGGGACTGTAGACGACTGATGGTGTGTTTGGATTTGTTTCTTCTGCTCGAGAAAGAAAATTAAATAAAATCGCAAAAATTCAGTTTTTCTACACGTTTAGAACAGCGCATACTTTTCTCTATTGAAGCTTTCCTCAATTTCTCAGCTATTCCATCGAACACTATTGTCTCCAACGTCTGGCCGTGCAACGGACTCGCTCTGTTTGTTCTGAAAGCAAAAAAAGAAACGTTTATGATGTTGGTTTGTGGTCAAAATTACAACAGGAAGAATAAAACAACAAACAATTCGACCATTGCATGAGCGCTGGGATTAAAGTTGGTCAATTGAAGTCAAAAAAATGTGCCATTACTAAGCAATTAAAAATTGATGTAAACAGATGGTTTATTGGTTTAAAGTGTGTAATAAAACAATTTACCCTTTTAAATTGAAAACAAATATTTTCGATAACCATGATGATCATGAACATGCCCAGACAAAAAAAAACACCAAAAGACCCTCGTATAATTTATAATAGAAAGAACTAAACACTTGAACTATAAGAAATATAAATTCTACCTTTCTTCGGCATCTTCCATCAAGTTGTCCTCGACAGAGGCCAAACCCCCAGGGAAATCGTTTTCTGCAACGGAAACAAATCCAAAGTTAACACAGTGACGCAACTTACACCAAAACTACACGATTGATTCCTACAAGAAGTCTTACCTTCCAAACTTGAAGGAGTCAGTGGAGCGTAGGGCTGTCGTGTTGCTTCTACATCATGTGACAAAGTCGTCGGTCGCTCAGTCGGTGAAGCCTAAATAGAAAAGTTTCAGACGAGCTTGAAACAACCTTAATCATTGTGCACGGGAATGTACAACGAGAAAATTAATATCCTAATAACATAAAATAACCTAATGTGAAACTTAATATCGCTCATAATCAAAGGAACTCTGGTTTGCCATAAGCAGTCAACCAAAGAATTACTATCATACATATTTTGGAAAGGAAAATACATACTTTAATGACAATATCAATTGTAGTAACGACATGCCAATTTGTTTGTTCGCACTGCTTCAAAAAAAATACGTCCTTCAATGACTTCCAAAGGAAAATGCATCACATAGTATTCTTAGCCTTGGGAGTATTAAGTGTAAGCTTACCCGACTGCTGCTGTTTCGTCCAATCACCATGTAATCCATTTGACTGTTGTTCAGTTGAGATGGCGACGTAAGTTTCGCCACTTCCACACATTCGCTGTCCGCACGGTACTTCCCCTTACTTGATACACTGAATAGACAACAACAAAAATTTAACACTGGGATTTCCCCAGGAATACAAAACTTCACAGAGGGGGCATGGCGGTCATGCTTGAATAGATGGGAAGTCGTGGATGTTCCCTATTGCATTTAGACACCATTACACACAAGCACTGAGTTGCAGCACCGTGCATGAAACTTTTATTCTGCATTTTCGTGCGGGGAAAAAACACAAAACAAGAGTAGAAGAAAATCCCGCGGAGGAATACGAAAAACTTCATGGGAACAAAACATAGAAATCAGCGAGGTTTCGGTTTGTGGAAGTTACACAGAATACATGCGTTCAAACCCACTCCCGGAATCCGTTCTCCTTTCTTTAAGTCGGCGTAAAAACGATTGTTAAGATTTGTTAAAGGTTAAATTTCATAAAATGAACTTTTGGAGACTGATTGTGTGTTTGTTGTTTCCCAGCTACAGGCTGACATATGGTTTTAATTATCCACAAATGAGTAATTCAATAAAACAGTCTCACCATTTCCATTATATTTTTATAGCTTCAGTGGAAAATTCA
Organism: Ascidia mentula; assembly: GCF_947561715.1. Lineage (NCBI taxonomy): Eukaryota > Metazoa > Chordata > Ascidiacea > Phlebobranchia > Ascidiidae > Ascidia > Ascidia mentula. The sequence continues at coordinate 21,100,944 of NC_138569.1, read as the reverse complement.
ATTCAAGTCATGACAACTGTATAATTAAATGTGCAATTATTCTACAATCTTGTGATATCGTTCACTATTCTCATAAAATTAGATATCGGAAACATATCGAGGATGTTTTTGGTAGCAAACACACTAACCCTGGTCTATAAAAAAACTCTGATTTTCGTTCGTGCGTCGATGCAAAAAAAACAATAAACCGAAGACTTACTTGTGTGAACCGGTGTGCTTTTGTTTGCAATGCATGAAAACCGCTCCAAGTATCAACCCCAGGATGAAGAGAAGTACAGCGATCACTATGACGACCGCACCGCCGCTATCACCGGTTGAAAGTCCGTCCTTTGATCCCCCTACTGTGGAATACAGACAATAACATAACAACAGCTTGGGCAAGTATTAACATGTGGTAAACCGATGGGATTTGAAACTTTTTTGCAAGTTTACGCGACTTTTTTGCAAGTGACTAACAATATCATACTCAAAATAAAACCACACAACAATATCAACATCAAACAAGATCATATTTACTGATCCAATTAAAACTTCATATATTTTTTTAAAGACGTTTGCAAGACATTGAATCGGGCCAACAAAAGGGCATTTTTCATCAGCCTTCTGTTGAATATTTTTTTCAAACTTTTTTTATTGCATTTTTTTCAATCTTTCATTTTAGTAGAAAACTTGTAAAATAATAACTTGTAAAATTAAAAGCTTGTAAAATAATTGCAACATCGTGCATTGTCACGCATTAAAATGAACTGCAGCTTCCTCATGCTTTTACTGAAAAACAATCTTGCGAAATTGTGCAAAGCAACAAATAGTTTGCATCAACATAGGAAAAAATTAAGAAAACCACGTGTTATAAGAATATTATTTAGTCATGCTATTAACTTTTCATAAACATGTGCAAATACAGTTAAAATAATATGTTTTGGGTTTGTCAATTCCAAACAAATGAATGGTTGTATTGGTAAAACTATATGGCCAACAACGCCACCCAGCGGTCGTGAGGGTAAATCAGATGAAAAAAACTTGATTGCTCGTGCAAGGTCACGCATGATTGAGCGCAAACGTGGCCACTTACTATTGGCTGGAGTGCTTCGGTCTGTCGTTGAAAGCGGATCAACAGAAACTGGTCGAAAACATTACGAAAGCCATGAAATTTGTGAGAACTTGAAAATATGCTGATGCAGCAAAAGAACTTTGACAATTTTTAAGGAAATTGAGTCATTTCCCAACCATATGAAAGTTGTGATGTTCCCAGTTTCAAATCATCCAGCCAAAATTATATTTAAGCGTGCGTTTTACTGACGTGGTAAAAATACTTGGAGGAATCAACTATTAAGCGAATGAAGTTTATAAATGTGCTAAAAAAACAACTTATTTATGATGTGGTTCCGCCTCTAATAAAATATCTTCATTGAGAAACTTATTGAGAAACTCAATGCAAGCAACTATCCGGTAAATTTAGGTGTATTATCCAGCCGGGTCCGAATACCGAATATTGGTCAATATCCGGCCGGTTCCGGTTACCCGGATTCGGTGCAGAACATTACTTATTCGCTTCAATAGCCACCCATTGCAATACCTTGAACTTCAGCAGACGACAGTAGAGGTTTTGTTGTAATGTACGTTTATTAAAGGACGCAATTGAACATTTTATACTGCGAGAACGAGATGACGGTAAAACGTTGTATAATGGAAGCGACAGCGGCAAAAATAACAAGAAAGGGCACTTTTCATCATCTTGAATATATATTTCCAAATACGTGAGGCACACAAATATCAAATAGAGGTCACCGCACCAGCGGCAAACCAAACACAGCAAAACTCTACCCGTTAGATTTTGACAATATACAATGAACGCAAATAATATAGAAGGGAGAAAAACACTGAAGAAATCAACGAAACGCAAAAAGTTGAAAAATAAAAAGCCAGTAGTTTTTATTGGTTTTACTGCATTGGAATACGGAAGCTTGTTGTATATTGGGGTCGTGTGTAATACTAGACGTTTCCTACAGACTGCATATCAACTACAAGGCACATCTACTGCAAACGTAAGAGGTAACTCTGCCTATGTGTGTTTTTGGGCAAGTGGGGGCCGGACACTATTTGTTGTTGACCCGTGTTCAGTGTGAAGGCAAACTTAAAGTAATTGCTTTGGATGTGACGGAGATCTGGTCTCACTACGGGAAACATGAGGTAGAACTACCGCAAGGAAAGGACACAAATCGCGCGTTGCTCAATGGAGGCAGTAGCTATAGTTCAGGAACGATTTTCATGTTTGTTTAAAGTAACGGACGACGTCCACGCCGGGTAATCCCCTTTTGCTCGGCGGCAAAAGCCACGTGACCGCCCTGCCAATCACAGTGACGTAAAACAACAAGCGAACAACGTCGGCAACAGGAGCCTTTCGCACTTCACACGTGTGAAAGGGCAGCCCAGGGCGTTTCTGGAACTTCCGGCAAAATAAATAAAATGACAAAAAAAAACCACCATGCGGGGCAAGTGGGAATTCCCCAGATCGAAGACTCCCCTCCCCCACAAGTTGTGTGATCGACATGACGGGGGAGGTACTAAACACTCCCTGTCGCTCCAGGCAGTGGGTGAAGTTAAGTTATGATGTGTTTGTTGTGTGTTTGACGTCACTTTTCGGTGACGTAATGGCGCTTATGACATTCTCCACTGGTGCTGATGTGGACTTACTGATAGTCCATGAGGAAATCTGCTAAGCAGCCTTTGTGAGTTTTTAAGTTTTTTGTTGCAGAAAGTAGTGCAGTTTGATCTTGTTGGAGGACCTGTGTCTCTCAATTACGAATGGAAGGGAATGCGAAGGCAGCATGCCGTACACCACTGTTTTCTTCGAACCTTTTTTTATCGTTTTCTCAAAGTTTATAAGATTTTGATTGAGAGGTTCCAGGGAACACTTATAGGTGAAGAATTCCCGCAGGCTCTCGAGGGACCTGAAAGCTATTCGTTCCGGCATGTCGGTATAAACCCCTCCTCTCCTTCGGGCTCGAGCTCGTAACAAACCCCACAGATCCCGAGGGAGTGTTTGTACTTTTTTCCAGTAACGACAAACTTTAGGCATGCGGGGTTGTACTTGGTTGCTCGCCTGTCTGCGTCGTCGCTCCTGTTGACTGCTGGTAACCGCCAAGTTTTTGTTGAACTTCCTTTTCTCCCTCACGCATCGTCGGGGCTTCTTCTTCACATTTTGCCACAGAGAGTTGAACCAGTCGCTGAGGCGCTCCTCGAGGCGCGGGTTGCAGGCTACTTGCCTCCCGTTGCAAGTGGCATTGTTAAGACTGCACCCTCTCTTTGCTGTGTAATGGAAGCTTATCTTTACTTTTTCAGGTACTGGTGAGTATTGGATGAGGAAAGGCTGGCGTGCTTCGACCACAAGTTCTGTGTGTGCACGAATCGGGTTATACTTGCTCAACGTCTTGTTCATCGCCTTTAATAGTGGCAGGTTGGCTTGACCAAAGAAGGCCTTGACATCTACAAGAAACACAAACTTGCACTGCTTTGGTTGGCAATTCTCGGCATTGGACTGAGGGTGATGACGACATGATTCCACAGCTGAAATTTTCGTGCAGTTTATCGCCGTTTCCTGCGCAGTTCCGCCTGTTAACGTGTCGCACTGTGCACGGTAGTCAGTCATAAGATTCTTCATCGGTTTCCAAAGAGTTGGGGCCATCGGAACACTGAACGTGGCCATCTCTGTACAACGTCGTCCCTCCAAAGCCTCGTCCCAACAACGCGTTGGCATGTTTTTCCCTGCCATGTTCTCCACAGCGTCATTGTGCCACGTCTCAACTTCGCGCATCAGTAAAGGGTAAACGTGGGTTAAACTGGTGACAGTTCCTGTTTCCATGGAGTTTTCATTCTTGTGGTTTCGCAACACAAGTTCAGTCGTCAGCTGCAGGGCCTCACTGAGCTGTTTCATCAGCTCGAGGGTCTGGCCGTCCGGGAGAACGCTCAGAGTATTAGAAAGTTCCAGAGCGACTTTGGGCAGGACCTGTTGATTGAACAGGTTTGAAAGTTTGCCAGAGTCCGCTCGGATCCTGCGCTTGTCCTCGGCTGTCATGTCTTCAGCGCAACGATGCTCGACAATTTCTTGGCCATCGTTCGTGGGCGAGGGAACAATCGCTCGCAAGTTGGGAATAATTTGTTTTCTCGGCCGCTGCGTGGGGCGGTTGGAGCAGGCCGGGGTGTCGGCTTGTAAGTTTTCTGGTCGGTTTGGGGTTCGCGCCGCATTTTTGCGTTCGGCGCAAAGGATTGAGATTATGGCGGGGTCCAAATTACTTTCGTTGCATTCTGTAAATGAAATGAATCTACATGAAACGGAAGCCCTGCAGTCCAGGCAAGCAAACACAGTCACACCCGTATTTTGTGTAAAACATAAACTAGTAATATTGTAAGTATGACATGACGTGAGTTAACTTGGGACCAGAAAAGGCCCAATAACAAAAAAGAAGTGTTAGGGGGATGCTCTATGGGTTAATCAAACAGGGAATAAACACAACGGTAATCTAAACTCAGTGCTATTAGTAGGGGTCGGATTAAAATGGTGGACATCCTATATATAATTAGCAATGAAAACTTCATGAACATGCAAGTAATAAACTCGCTGACCTGCTACTCATTAAAACCTGCGTCCTTGCTTCAGGCTGTGGTAACACTTCTTTACAATTTCCATAAACTAACTGTCCTGTATGACTTCAATACTATTCGACAACCTCCAAATCTTCAGCTGCTTCTGAACCAAATCTAATATTCGCACCCTCAAACAAAAGCACCCTTCACTTTCCACCCATCGCAGACCTCGAAATTAATCACAGCATGCAGATGTACCGGTAGAACACTACTAACGTGCGGGGCTTAGCACACGAGTAACTCATATCGGGCACTGCACTACTGCACACAGTACTACAAACACTCGACTGGCAACATAACCTAATCATGTACATTTTCGCTAACGTCAAAGTCATGGTTCAGGCAGTTGCAAACTATATGGGATTTTTAAGCCCCGTAAACGTCCTTAAATCCATCAATATTGTCGTTTTTTGGATTTAAAATATAATGCATCGAATCGTGATAAACATAACCCAGACCATGACTTTAAAACGTTTTGTTGCGTCTTAATATGCAAGATCTGTTGGTTAGTAGTAGTAGACGTCACAGCCCATACCTGGTGCTTGGGTTAGGGAGCAGGGCACCGGTTTTCAGGCTGAATGCTTCGACGCGACGCAAAGCTCGTGTTGATACCGAAAAGCTCGGAGAAAACTGAAAAGCGCGCGGCGATTCGGGTTTGGCAAGCCCGCGGAATTAAACGTTTCTTCCAATATTGTTTACTAACTTGTCTAATGCAATTAAACTTAAAAATATTATTGGTATTTGACGCAATTTAGCACTTGACAATCTAGAAAAATTTTTACGTAAACGATATTTGTGGCATTACTACAGCACCTGTTAGTATACACGATAGCCAGGCAGCATTACCACACGGATTTTAAAGTTCGGAAATCGCGTATTTAATTTGTTTTCCGACAAGAAAACCGCAAAACCGACCAGAAAAAATCGCCGTTGACGCATCGATGACGTCAGATCCGCCGCACAATTATCGCGTATTTTTTGCCGCATGGTGGGGTGTGGTTCTCACACCATTAGTAAGATGGCAATGCATGAACGGTTCTGACATGCCGCATGCATTTAACTACACCAGATTTCGTATATTCTGTGGCATGCAATCGGTGGTCGGGCACGTGTCACCAGAGAAAGACACAATACACATGCACCACCTGAAAATAACATGCACGTGAATAATTACGTTAGCTTATGTGGTTCGAGTATGATCAACATAAAATGGTGGATGCTTATTTGGATAAATCGAATACTCCTTTTGTTTGTCATAATAAAGTCTCCCGTTACCCGAACATGCATGGAATGTAACTGTTAGGTACAACAGCTAATCACAATTCATTCAATTGATTTTTATAATCTATTTAACTTTTGTCATAATAAAGCATCTTCGTGGACGTAAAATGTGGGTTTGGCAAACCGCAAAATTTTTTGACAAAATTTCATTACAATAGGATATAAAACCTTTAAATTACCGCAGTTTACCGATTCCACATTTTGCTTCCCGCAACTTCCTTAAAGATTTGCATTACCATCATCACGTGATTTGGTTAGATAAGCTTTGAATTATCAGTACAGCTTGGATTACAACGGAAAGTAAAGTGCAGTCACTTACCGGGTGGCGCTGTTACAGCTTGACAATCGTTTGGAATCGTTGACATGTCGTTGACTGGGGGTAGATCAGGGCTGAAAAAAGCAACGTCAAAACTCAGTAAATAAAATGCTTCAAGCGTACGTTGGGCAAAATAGCTTCAAATGAAATATTTCATTATAATCACCAAACTTTTTTTGTAAACCTTTTTCAACTTAGGTGCAAATACATATTTTACTTTGAATAAGAATGCCGTAAGAGCTTGCTGATTAACATTTCAATGACTAACGCATTACTGCTCAATCATTTTAACAGTTTGCACATAAAGCACTATCAGCAAAGTTGCAGTACAAGTTTATTTACCTGTTCTTGGGGGTTCGGAGAATGCATTTCTCATTTACCCAACCACACTCGGGGTCAGCGTTGCAACAGCTGAAATATCCAAACAATAAGTTTACATTTGTCCTGCAGCTTATTTTTGTATAAAAAACTACAACAACAACTTAAAGTTTTGGCTGGATTACGAATTACACGGACAACTGGCTTAAACTATTTGCCAAACAATCTCCAAAACTTTAAGCAGGTATTTCTGCTCGCTCAGATATTGGTAAATATGTAAACATGTTCTTTAGTTAAAGAAATTGGAGTCAAACAGCATTGTGACCTTCCAGAGGTTAAGCTTAATTTTGCAATATGATAAGGCGCAAAAAAAAAATTGAAAATAAATCTCTCAAACTTACTCAGCTGCGCCGTACGACTTGCACGTGGTTACCGGCGTGCGAACAATCTGATCGGTGAAGGCGACGTAAGTTGTCGGTCGGACGACATCAGATGCGAGACAGGCGTCAAAGGTTGGCCGGGCGAGATAGATGGACCGAACCGCACACTCCTTCTGTCCTTCGCACTTCTGCTTGTCAACAAGACTCGTTTCTTCCAGGAGAACTGCCTTTGTGTCCTGGTGAAAGGAGGTTATTTGGTTTGACTGCAGATTTGAAAAATAGTTGGCCGCTTGGTGGCGCTGTCAAGCTACCAATAGCTAATTTCAAACATCGGTCAAATTATGGCCAAAAAGTTGGATTCTAATGCAAACCAGAAGTTTATACATTAAGCGCAGAATTGCCACCGCGTTGATCAAATGAATTCCAAAACTTACGTCTCTATTTCTTTCCAACCGCGGTCTCACGCGGAGAATCCGTCCATCCTCTGTACCGAGGTACATCATCAACCTGTGTTGAAACCCAGAGTTCTTGTCCAAGGTGATCTGGGTGAGACGGACGCTGTAAAGACGAAACAACCCGTTAGTTAATCCTGGTATAAGGGTAAATACTTTATGCAATCACAACCACACTTACTCAGATTCTGTCGTGAAGATTGGTTTCCCGTATAGGGGAAGCACCGGATCGTACATCAAGGGGTGGTTTTTGGTGAAGGACGATACGTCATTGGGTACGTCAGCGCTGTGGCAGCTGAAACACAATATTTGATGTTAGATTCATATATATTTCCCAAATTTTATAGGCGAGACAATATTTACGCCTACGAATTGTTCTGGCATCAATGTCATTGCCTACCTTCCAGGTCTCGGATGTGGAACCACCGAATCCGCAACCGGCACTGCTCTGACGGTTTCTGTTGGAATGGAGTAAGACGAACCGTACATGCTGGATCTACAAGAGGAAATAGAGGATTATGTGTGGTTTCCAAGTGGAAATGTGGAAGTCAGTCCACGGCCCCCGCGGATTCACCCACACACGCGAGAGCGATCAAATGCGCTACATTGATGGATTTCCGAAAAAATAGTTTGTTTCCACAAAAGCCAGGTTAAAATTACTTGATTTCAAGTCAAAGTACTTGCGCCTGACCGGCTAAGCGAATATCCCCCTAGTATGAATCCTCGCGCTGTGGAATTTAGCTAACTGGTGGCTGGATTTCGACGGAGTAGAAGGGAAGTGACAACGGTAATAAAAACACTTAAAGCGTCCCCGTCCCATCTGCTCTCAATAAATCTTCGATCGCCAACCGTGTAATGCTCTTCACGCCCTCTTTCAATTTCGATTGCTGTTTTGTTTTCAAGTGAAACAATGCGAACCGACGATGTCTCTAATATTCCGAAACTATTACGTAACTTCGTTTTCTCGGGTGACGTCAGCGTCGGCAAACAGCCACACCTCAGCTCATGTGCTTTTGTGTCGACAGTTACGTGCGTGTACTTGTACGCATAAAACCAACTCACATATAAACGTGTTAGTAAGCTGGTAATACAAGCGGTTTCATTTTGGTTTGAATATGGGAATTCCTTACCCTGGCTTGGCCTGAAGCTGAGTCTTTCCGAGAAAGTTGCCGGTGTTGAAAAGTGCTTGGATGCTATCGCTCATAGAAAACATACAGACAGCAGACATGGACACGGCATTCCAGGCCCTGTGGTCGATAAACAAGCACTCGTCACGTTATTGAACTCGGTAAAAAATTAACTTGTTTCCCAGTATTAGCCAATCGGAAGCAATAAATTCATGGTTTAGTGCGCTTCATTATGGCCGAGCAAGTTTTATGGCGTGGTAGAACGCACCGACAACAAACTGCGCAACAACAACCGTTGCGGTTCAAAGTAAAAGCAACAAATATATTTTACATCTTTTCTTAGACGCAGAACCCACAACTTTGCAACAGTTCTCACCATGGCGTGGTGAAAGTAGCGAAAATGACGTCCATTCTCGTTCCGTCGGCACCCACGACCTGAGTGACGTCACTCACTGATGTCAGATTGTTGAAGGTCAAACCTTCGGTCACGTGATCGCCCGGGATCGAACACTGGAGGCGCGCTTTCAGGAAAGTGCTCCACTTGTTACGCAAAACGGTACTTCCCCCAATGTCGTCCTTGCATACTTGGGCGACGCGAGCGTATTTCATCTGAAAGAAACAGAATTATATAAAAACGGGATGATCATAACTCGGTCATAACAATTCCATTTATCTGTAGTTTGTTAGAAAACCAGATCAAAATCCAAACCCAGTGGACTTACAGGAGATCCGACCCCAGTCTCCACCTCCATGGCAGTTTCCACGAAGAAGAGATAGACCTTGTCCTCATACTCGACCAACTTCACAAAGGTTGGATCTAAATGTGAAGAAAAACAAACACTTTCCTTTAAACGACTGAAAAATATGTTTACCGCAGTTTCCCTTTAAACATGTGGTATATGATGGCACTCGTCTGACCCCCGCGTCTAATCGGTTAACACCACATCGATCGCCAATTCAATCCATCACAATTGTGACGTCGCGACCACTCGATTGTGACGTCACACGGGACCGAGCGACAAAGCAAACAGCGGGGGATTTGAAGTGTGAGGGTGTGCAAATATTGTGGTGTCGGAAAGGCGATGATGTAATGTTTTTTTGGTCGGCGGCGGATAAAAGATTGTTGACACTGCAGTCTGTTTACCTATTTTCATTTCAAGATAAACCGGGGCCTCGTTGAAGATTTAAGAGATTATTTTGTTGCTCTGTTAAAATTGAGCAAGCATAACCAATAAGTTTAATAAGGCATCAGACGCATGAGAAGGAGGGCGCGATTTCAACAACACTTCTTGCTTAAATCGTTTGTTTTCATTTACTTTGAATTATTTCCCAAACACAATCTTTCTTACCGTTCAACCATTCCTCAACTGTCTGGAGATGGTGATCCCCACTCCTCATCATGAGTGGTTTTTTCCCCAGGTAGTCGGTTATAGCGGCAGAAAACATGCGGGATCCTCTTGCTATAAAACAACATTAAAACCACGTGATTACACGAAGGCGTCATTATATTTTTTACATCACAAACGATTTGCAAGCAAATAGTAGTGGACTTGTTAAATGTTAATGTTGTCGGTGGGTTTGTGGCAATTTAACCAGTTAATGACGCAAAATAGGGACAACCAGTCAACAATAATACATTGTCTTGATGAGGTTTCCGTTTAAAGGGCGCTTATATGTCAGTTTGTCTCTAAAAACCGGGCTAAACCAGCTACAACCACACTTATAACATCCTAACTAATATTATCTGCATTGGAAATTAAATAGAAGACCAAATTCTGCGAAACTAGTGGATCTCCCAATTTCCAATGAACACAACGAAGAGCGATGAGGAAACGACAGTCTAGCCTTAATTGCGGGACAAGTTCGCGGTCACAGCTGGACAATTAGTCCGGCTACAAGATTTACACCGGCCACGGGCTAAACCAAATCATCACCGTTGCGGTTTTAATGGTGTACTTTCCCAAGCCCGTGTATCCGGTGACACGATCAAACAGACCGATGTCGAACAACGTTTTGATTGGATTCACAAAAGCCCACTTGTGTTGTGGCCGTTTAGGTTTTGTCTTTAGGCAACGTATGTATAGTGGCTACAAATTGCAAACTCCTTCCTCTGACGTTTCGGAACAAAAACAAAGTTGATATTTTGGGGGTCAGTGCTTAGTCTTTTCCTTTCCAATAAAGGCCCCAAAATCACAAAATGTCGATAGGAGAGCAACCAGCATTATGGCCTTTAACTTAAACGTTTCCCAAGAAACATAAACGCACACTTACTGGTGTTGGCGTAAAGATGTGCGCTGGTTGATACCGGGTTAAAGGGACAACCACACGTATTGTCGCAATTCTTTTCGGAATCGAACGCAGTGTCGGTGATCGACGGGATCCCAGATATTTGGTTAATCTGGGTTGGAAAAAATACTGTCACTATTTGTTTACAAAAAAAGTGATTCAAAAACACAGCTTTAACATCTCAATCTCACAGGTCGTCTAAGTATTATATTTGTGAAGGATAAAGGTGTGTTCGAAGTACGCCAAACATAATTAAAAGACGATTTATCCCCACCGAGTAATATCTGCACATGGGTTGGTAAGCGTTGGTCCCACACACGTACAACTGCCCGTTGTCCAAAACTTCCACGATGCGGATGAAGTTGCTGCATTCATACTGTAAACAAAAACATATCGGTAAGAGTGGCATACCTACGATTTCTATGGCCGAATGTTCAACACAGGAAAATTATTGCTGCAAAAAACACGCTCTCATTTCCGCACAATAGTGCGCTGTTTTGAGCAGATTTTGCCTGAGGCCTTAGTGCTGGAACGGCGCGTGAGAATGAAGCACGCTTTCGCGACCAACTTACACACTCGTGTTTGGAGTGGAACGTTTGAAGGTTTGAGTGGGGATATTAGTGCAAGGTCAAATTCTACATATTGTTGAGTCATTTGCAGGAATGCGCATGCGCAATCAGCGTGATTACTACGACATGAAAATTCTTATTTTTGTGCTGTTCCTCATCACCGTAAAATATTTTACCATCGCAACAACATCGTTTAAGTTCAGGGCCCACACACCGTCTTAACTAACAAAAACTCAACGAAACTTACTTCTCCCTTGCTCATAACTCTGCACAAATCGTTAGTTGTCGGTAGGGGATCCCACTTTAGTAGTTTCATGTAGTTCAGTTCGGTGTCGTTCCATGTTTCAGACGCATTGAAAACGTATATGTAGTTCCTGCAAATAGAAACGAAAATTTTAACACTTTCGTATGAACTACTTATAAACTTGCAGTTAACTGTTCAGAAAACATAGCTAGAATGAACGGCGCACAAATCAGCAGTTTATTTTGTAGCAAACCTCCCCCCTTAGTTTCCCATGAGGGAAAATGCCGTGTGTGTTCCCAAGATAGCTTTTGTCAAAGGTCTCCAGTAACGGCTTCAAAGCAACTACAGTTCGCAGTACACATCAAGAGAAAGATGGTTTCGTGCAAAGGCAGGGGACAACAATCACACTGAGTGGGTTTGGTAATGGGCGGTACCTGACGCTCTAAAAGTTCAAGCTTTCATGAGTAAGGCGGCACCATTGCTTTTGAATGTCGTGCAAAGTTATGGCAGCGACAGCAGGTCTATTGACATTTAGCTCAAGTTTGATGCCTTTTACTTTTACTCGGTGTTTTGGTCTGAAACTATTCGGATATGCATATGATCTCTATGTGCACTGCAGCATTTATAATAAGCTTGCAAGTTGCAACCATCAAAGTCAAAACTATTTGTCGAGGATCCAAAATTTTGCAAAAATCGAATCGTGCACTGGGACTTGTGATGCATGAAAACAGTATCGCGTGCGCGCCAACACTAATTCTCGACAATCCCACGCTGCCAATGACGTGCGCGTGACGTCATAAACCAGACGCTCCCATTGAACGAGTCGCGCTCGGTGGTGCCCTTAAGCTCATCTGCGTGGTGAGAGGTTTACGATTTACTGCTTACAATGTGACGAGATTTTATCGGTTGTTGAGTTAACTTGTGCGACCGGGGGATGTCAACAGTTATAACCGGATGTGGATCTATTATTCTCACATCGCTTGACGGCGGTCAGAACGCGCCGAGAGGTCAACCGTTGTGAAAGGGGCGCCCGCCACATGTTATGATATGCGTGCGGTCCATCGCGACTCCGCCGATGCTTTGGATTTCGAAGATAAACAAAGTCACGAGAAACAGCGACTGCATTGTTACGTGTGACAATGGAGGCATTCTGGAAATAGCGACAACACCGATAGGGGGGCCATTTCCGAGTGATCCTGTCACATCGGGCCGGTGTTTAAGTTTAAGGCTCCAAAGCGGGCATTGATTGGTCTTTCAAAAAGAGCACGCCTTTTATGCGGGAAGTTGTCTTAGTGTCCAATATAAATAGGCACAAGGGCGTTTTGTCCGCGGAAAATCGACGTTTAATGAATCGATATCCCTTGTGTGTTTTTTATTTTCCAAGTGATTCAGAGCCGCCTCTCAGACCACCAAGGTGAGCTTCTGATAAAATAAACTGTTATTCGCGCGCGGCTGAATTTCGAGGCCGCGTCTCGAATAACACACGACCGAATGTTATTCCCACATTCGTCCTTGCAACTTTTAGGAGAATAATATTGTGCATTAAATTTGCTACAGATTTCTCTGATAAGTTACTATTCGACGGCTTTTCTGGCAAAATTAGTTGTAAATGGCGGTTTAGTATTTGCCTGGCAGCAACAGCAACGAATTATCTAATGGTTGGGATACAGATTCTTGGCCAATACGCAATGCTCGGCTGTTGGACCATTGCTTAACTTTGATCTTAGTTGCATTCTCCCAAGCGTGGAAGTAGCGAAATCGGAACAAGCAAACGTCGGCAAACTATTTCCTTACAAGGCATAAATTTAACAAAAAGTGCACAGCAGCGTTTTCCGTCCGCGGCGCGAACAAAATCTCCCACACTGTGAAGTAGAGGAACTATTTTTGCATCCACTTGTCGGGAGTGGAATTACAGACGACGCGGACAAGCTTTTTGGTCGGAAACACTCAAATGCAAAGAGCGACTCGCGGCTTTTTGTCTTTTGCGGCAGATACCGCTTGCAGCTCAAACCACAACACTAAGGCGGCGAAACTCAAAATGCCGCATCTCGATGGGTATTTGTATCGAATGCATCTACACAGAGCCCGCATTTTCTGAAAAGGTCGGCATTTTCAAAGGCCGTTTTGTCAGTTTCTGAGAAATAATATGAACAGCCCAGTGAAGGATATTTGTGCTAAAATTCCCACGCAACAGAAAACCAAACTATTATAATGCAAAAGTTTCCAAGCTAACTGTCGAATCACAAACAAACGTCTCTATTGAACGAACTGGCGGCAACTTCATTAAGAGTTCTTCCATTACCTCAGAGCCAAACCTAAATTTATAACCCAGGCTACTTATGGCAGCGTGTAGATCCATATCGGTCATTTCTCAGGCCGTCTAACCGGGATGGACGCACCCACAGCCCACCCGATTTGATTGTATCAAATTAATGCTACAAAGCAAGTCCGCACTTGTGTGTACGAAACATACGACTCCCACAGGTGCGTTTGAAGGCGGGCATTTTCTAACCCGGTTAAAACCAATCTCGACACACGCACGTGTAATGAGGAGTCTATAAACGCGGCCGAATCGTGACCACATGGTGCGAAAATAACTCGCACGCCTTTCGGGTTCGGTCGGACGGCTGGGGAAGAAAAATATACACAGGGTTTAAAGCGGAAGGTGGAAATGCCGTTCGTGGTAAAACAATGCCCCTCATTCATATAGCGTGTAGCGCTAACCAGAATTACTACGGTGGCATCGGTGCAAGGTGATGAACACTCCCAAGTGCGCGACCCCGCGTTTTTAAAGTCGATCCTCCGGCTGTTGCCCTTACAAGCACCGGGGTCAGGTCTTTCGGTGAAACTTTCGCTTATCCCTGGGATCTCGGATGTCGAATCCCCGAACAAATCCCCTAATGGGGTCAGGACCCCACAAGGGTGGGGCAGCCTGTTTGTTTACTCCTAGGCAGCGAAGTAATTGGTATACAGGCATGGGAACGTTTGAAACGCGATATACCGGCTGAGGTTCGAGGCCAAACACATGCAAGGGAATATCGTCCTTGTGACCTCTTTGACGCATCAGGGAGGCCCACGAGCTTATTGACTTCACCAGCCTCCATGGCCAGCTAACTTATTAATTAAAACTTGGTGAAATTTTTGCTGTCAGCAAATTGACAAGATAGCACAGAAGCAATTGAATCGAGCTCAAAATAAATAACGTTTCCGATAACAAAAGAGAACAAGCGACATTTCAGATGCTGAAAACAACAAATAATACTTGGAACCAAAGGTTAAGAATGCGAAAAGAGAAGATTAATCTCCAAATATGGGATTAGCCCCGAACAAGTCTAAAAATAACCCCTGTGGGTGTCGCTTGCGAAGGAAGTTTAGGTTACACTGTACAAGTGAGCAAACACTTCATGTGACTGATGCCTGTGCTCTAAAGATTGAGCTGGGAGCGGAACTTAAAGCCAAAAATCCGGGGAAACTTTAAACTCTGAAGCGGGTGTGGATAGGATTCTTATCAAGAGTTAAGGTATGTAGCAGCTTGTTCGCTAATCCATCTTGCAATGTGATAGGGTTAACCCACTGCAACAACTCCAGCAACTGAGCTGTCGCTTCATTCAACTCAAGACAAACCTCTCGGAACCAAAGGCTTGAAATAGGAAATAAGAGAGGGTTGAGAGACGAAGGGATGCAGTGGATTTTTTCTGAATTTTGCTAAATCAATAGAAACACCTGCTGCAAATACGATTCGTGGTAACCTAATACACCGTAATATATAGGATTTAAGAAAAAATCGCTTTGCTAAGGTTTTATGGTCAATGCAGGAATATTCACCCCGCAAGGTTTCAACTACGGTTGAAGACCTCGATGTTTAGCTGAAATTCTTCCACGCTTTTCCGACTTCCAACCACAAAGTGGCTATTGCTCACATTTCACTGAACCTTACTATGGGAAGATATATCCTTCTCGCTGCCACAAACCGCAACCTCCATTCGTATTTGCCGCACAAATGCCAGTGTTGCTAAACATTTCCAAGGATACGGTTCCGGTTTTGCCTTTATATCTCTTCCATATATTTCAAACTCCGCAAAGTTCGAATGCCCGCACTTTAAACGTAGACCACGGGCATTTTGTTTTGGTTCTGCGCTCGATGAAGCAGAAAACTAAACATTCTAAAAATACCCGGAGGTGAAAGTTTAAGAAGATCCCGATGACGTTGCTTCAATAAGAGTGGTTTGAAACTATCGGGTTGCCAAGTCAGCGGTGATTTCGGGGAAAGGTATGTTTGCCCAAGTAGAAGGCGATGATATCAATTTGCCTTTGCCTGAAGCTGATGCGAACAGATTGAAAATACAGGGCCGATGGGTTCAAATTAAGTTTGTAAGGAATATATGGCTGTTGTAATCTTGACTCAACAACGATAATCTAGCTACAATCAACTAAAACTGTGGATGATTTGTCTTTAAGTCGGCCAATAACAAATCATTCCTGTTGTGAAAGTAAGAGTTAACAAATAGCTTCGCAACCTTGAGAAACAAAAAGTTAAAGGTAAAGGTCAAACGTTTTTTGCATCCGTCCATGCAGATCGCTGGCGTTTGGCCGCCAAAGGGCAGAGTTAGTGGAGAATTCCGTTTGAAGCCGGGAAGAATTATTCGCCCGTCTTTCAACGGAAGACACCGAAAAAGCGTCGATTTTCCGTCAAACGTGCGCGTTTCCCTCTTCTGCAGAGAAAACAGAACCACAAGGGTCTGTTCCGGCCTCCGCTCGTGATCAAAGTGAACTCACCGAGCCGGAACACCGCAGCTAAATGCCTCTGTGACGTCATAATTCGATCTCTGCATCGCGAGAGTTGGGTTAAGCCTCGAGAATTTCGGCGCTTCTAGGTTTTTTGCAAACTGCCAAGGATTATTAGGAATTGGGGAATATTTTGTTTGAAAAAAGCATTCCAAACTTACACAAAGTCGACATCAAACCAATTTGCAGAAGAAACAACATAAGTTTTTTTCGTAATTTGAGATCAGTGAGCGTTAAAGCACTCCAACAGCAACCGTCCTGCACAAGTCGGTAGATAACCCCCGTAAACAGAATGTTTTCAGCCAGATTACCTTCGGCCTTTCAAACCGGCATCAAGTACCGTAACTGCAGGCTGTGTGTGTAAAGGAAACGGAGCCGTATAAGGTCCCTGTCGATAGTCGACACTGGAGTGAACTTTGCGATTAGCGCAAAGCAGGAGATCGGATTTTGCTCGGTGTTTGCATGCGTTGCGGTGCACGGTGTGTTTTGAGGCTGACTTTTAACGTGTGTGGCGCGATGCGGTGTCTTTGAAGCTTTCCGGAGACGAAATTCTACGAGGTATTAAACGTGTGCGGAAACAGAGTAAAGTATTTTCGCCGCATTCATGCCTTTGTTAAGCTTGATTAAAGGGGGTCGCCGCCAATTCGCGTTCGCAGTAATCTCAAATCCACAAGTCTCGTCACAGGCATGTCTGCTGCCCTGTTGTTTGCCTCCAGCTTCTACATTTCAAACTATGTCCGCTATGTTGTTTACCGGCCACCCGCATCCCAAGCGTCTGATAAAACAGTTCGCAGTTGTTTTCGACGTTTATCATAAACACGCCGACTACGTCACAGTAGGTGACGTAACACCGGCAAAAACAAGCGGATTTTCCGGCGGCTTAGCTTACATCGTGTGCTGTGGAGGTGCAGAACGACCTAACTTTGCATTCCCAGACCAATGCGTTTCTCCCCAGCATTCCAGTAAGCTCTGGCATTCATCAGTGGAACTTCCACAGGGCGAGTACTGAGATAACAACGCCGACAAGCCCCACACAGTGGGGCGCTGTCGCGTGGGCGCGACTCCAAACAACTGGAAAGACGACGTTGCGCAGACGACCGGGTGTCAGGATTAACAAGTCGTCGGCGTGTGGAGAATTTTTCTGTATGCTGATCTGGTGGCGAAGGACATAAGACCGGGTGTTTTCGATCAACGTCTTGTTAAGATGTAAACAACATGATTAAACCCGCCATTCAAAGTTGCTGCAGAACGACGAAGATTAAGTGAAGCTGCGCGATCATCAGAATGTAAACCCCGCTACTGGAGATAAAATCTGGATTTCCTTAATTTGTAAACAGATCATCACATGAACATAGGGGAGTGCTTTTGTGCAAAACAGTGTTGAACTTTGTATGACCCGCCGCTTGAAATGACCCCAGCGGGATTCACGGCAGGTCGATTTTGAGCTGATAATGTGAACCTTTTCATCCGCAACTGGTCAAAGATTGCAGCTCGTAGCGGGGGGAAATTGGGCGCAAGCCTTTGCGCGTGTTCGTAGCGCAAACCTACGCAGGCAAGGCTGATGACACATAACTAGAGTACTAAGCGTATTGACACAAGACGACCGCGCCCTGCAATACAAGAGGCAAAGCACCGCAAAAAATGCGCCGCTTTGATGTGGACAATCCAGGCTGTTTGTATCGTCCGACGTTTGCTACAAAATCCCAGCGTCTGCGGTTGAAAGTCATCTTTAAAAAGAACCGGGAGAAAATGTTTGGAGCCTGAGGCTTGTCAGTATAATTGACTGAAGAATTCCCTCGATCACAATCATTTAGATGGTAGCACTGTGCCCCATCAGGTTAGTAGATGGAACATCCTTGCATTGGAATGATATTGTACAGTCTGCTGGGCCTAATTATGAATGAACAACATCTTGAACCTTGAACCCATGATATTAGTCCTATACAACGGTTTAACAGTAAGTGTCCAATCCTTTGGAGAAAGAAAATACAGTATTCCACAATCTCCCTAAGCTTCGTCATTAAAATAGCGGACACAACGTCGGGGCCTCCGGTAGCCAATTTGGAACAAACAATGCATTGACAGTATGAGGAAGACCAGGGTGCAGTTATAAGATAATCCCTTAACTACTTCCCACGCTGCAGGTCGGCACACTGTCCACGACCCGCGGTTTCTCCTTTGAACCTTATCTATATCCCTTGCATGCCTGTCTTTGCAGGTAGAATGTGAGTAATGGCGAGCAGTGGAAGATATAAAGATGCCTAAAATAGATTCGGTGTTTTTCCAGGTAATTTTATCGCTGTCAAATGACAGTAGTGACATTGTATGATATAACATCATCTAGTTAACATTCGCCTGAACAGATGGCATGGCATATTTTACTCAATTTCAACTAATAATTTCACGTCCAGATGAACAATCAGTCACTTTCTTTAGATTAAAAAAACAAACACCTCCACAAATCAACCACAAGAAGCCGATAATCTTCGTTTTTGTGCAAGGTAACATTAGGTCTTTATTGTGAGTTCTTAAACAGGCGCTTACAACTTATCCAAGCAGACCAAGTTTAAAACGCGAAGCTGTTGGCAAATAGAAGGAGCCTTCAGTGGGCGGTAATCACATTGCAGTTCAAATCACCGAGGCTTGAAGCAAGAAAAGGTGGAACTTCAAAGACGGGGATGCGATTGGTCGGGCGGGGGACGAGTTTACTTAGGGCTTTCAATTGCTTGGCGCCGTTTGAAGTTTGTGGGGCTGCACAACCGAGAGGGGGAGGCTCATTTCTTATTAAAGGGAGCTAAGCTGCGGGTTTACTATGTAGGTTGCTGTGTCTGGGCGTGTTTAGAGGCATTTCTACCCTTAGTCATCCCGCGTTCATTCGGAACATCATTCTGACTGCACGCTTTGTATAGCTGTTTTCTTTAAAAACAACATTTTGTTGCTCGAAAGTTCACAAAAACACAAAAGAAAATTTCCCAAAATACAATTACGATGAAAACAACTTCAACAAAACAAAGCACAATGATATTTACGTGAAATAGTTACAAAACACCCCAGAATAAATGTGAAAAGGTTGCCAACAACGCAGGCTCTGCAAGAACTGGTGGGAAAAACCGTGCAACAAGATAACCCGAAAACCCGCCTAAACGCTTCCAAGCCCAATACTAGCTTCATAAGCTTCAATATTGCAAGGTATCTGTTCGTAACCTTACAATCAGGTAAGCCCACGTCCGGTTGGGGAGGTTGTTTGTCGGTAACATTGGCCCCTAGTGCAACCCCCAGGGATGCGGTTCGATTGTTCGATCACAATCCGAGCGTTGTTACGTGAGAAAATCTCTCAATCCAGGTGTTCGTGCGGTCACTCAAGCGCGACCGACTTGTCACATATACGAGGCAAAAAGTCACTTTTTCATGATATATAGGTTCATGAATCAGACAAGCTGTAAATGTTGTTTTGAAGCTTGTGTGAAACAACGGTTTACCACAATCCAAGCCGAACGAACGCGTCTTACTGATCCTACTTCTTTGCATAAGGTAAGCGGCTTTACTTAATTGAAGCAACAACAATAACAACGATGGAAAGATGATCGTGTCAACACGTGAGAAGTCGTCACTTGGAGCGTAATTTGCTCATTTACTTGACCAAGGCTTGTAACATTGACAAACTGCAGCAGCAATCAAGACACAATGCGCCGGCAAATGTTACAAATTACATCCGAAAAGTGGTCGAATGTGTTTGGGTTTGCCGAGTTGGCTACAAGTCAAAATTGCCGTTGAGCCGGTTGCGATTAACTTCTTACAACTCGACTTCAGGGATTAATTGCCAATTAGCGATAAAAGAGTGATCGGTGGTGACGTCAAAGTGATTAATCTCTCGTTTGAAACTGAAATCAAGTTTTTAATTGTACAAGGAATGAAAGATAATTAAATATGTTAGTTGGCTTCACAGAGTTGACACAAAACAGGATTGTGAAATGCAAAAGGAAGACTGTTGCATCTTGCAACTCAGAATGCAACCGTGATTATCTTGTTGCAGCATTTTTATCGAAATCACAATCGAGTGTTCTGTAATAATGACCATTGTTGTTTGAACCGCGACGTTCGACCTCTGCCACGGTCTATTTCTGTCCCTTGGTTAGAGGATCCCTTTGCGACCCGAGCTATTAGGGTAGGAATTGGTCCGTGCGGTCTCTTGCTGACGGAAGCGCCCAAAAATAACCCGGACAGCTTAGTTCAGACGCCAAAAATCCGACGACGCTACGTAATTGTCGTATATCTGGCGCTGCGGTCATCCGATTCCGTGACGATAAGACCAAAGCATGACTTATTTCCGGTCGATTGAAACAACATTAGGCATACAGGTGTCATTGTCCCGTATGTCGCTGTACACTGTTGGACTCCAGTCACGAAAGCAAAGAAAATTTGTATCCACAATTCATCAGGTTGCGATAACTTTGTGTCTTTATGATAAGGTAAGTCATGAAACAAGTTGCAGATCGCTGGCAGGCGGCAAGCAGTCACCCCGTGCGACTACACGATTTTATCTTTCACCTTACAAAGAACCTGGCGTAGGATCCCGGCCTTAATGGGACTCGAGTCGCGTTCGCAGGCGCTTAATCTGACATTTAAACCGTAATTTGCTCGAGGCTACGCCGAGAAACCTCCTTCCGCCGAAAACAAACAAAAAAGCGAAGCCAAGAAAACCGAGGACGCGTAAACAGCGTTCGCGAGGAGCAAGAGATCGGGATATTTCGACGCCCAAGGTCAAGGGTCACACGCTTGTGGCTAATGCGATTTTCCGGGGTTTCGATGAAACCCTGATGGCTTGAACTAATATTTGTAAACTTGGAACGCGAAACATGAGAACTCTGACAAACGCATCGCCGTCCAATGAGAATAATCACCATGATATAAATTGCGCAGAAAAATCCCCTTCATTCCAATGATTGTAAACAGTTTTACGAAGAAGTATCTTCGCAAAGTACATCGTGATGTAGAAAGAAAACAGCCGCGTTTCAACTCGGCTGACCCTGATTTAATGTACGCACTTCAGAACGTGTTAGTGACATTGAGGATGATATCTTCAACCCTTTAATAACCATCAAAGTTGTCAGAGGTGCAACTGACGGTGGCAAACAGATGTGTTGCGCACACTGCTTCTGAAGCAAGCTCCAAACTCCGGGACGCCATTTCCGCCATCTTCTATGTTTGTGAGGAACTGGAACCGCAGATTGACAGACGATCCGGTAACATCCGGCAATTAAGAGTCTGTCGTGTTGACGGAATTGACATTTTGCACAACAGGAAATTGGCATTTCAATGCAAGATTGTTTGTTTCACTTGAGTATATTTTTACGACATAGACTTCAATGCAAAAAATCTGCAGTGTTTACGGAATATGATGTTTCTCAAGAACTGAATAAGTCAAGTTGTGAAAAGGGGAAACATCGACATCGTTTAGCGCAGATTGTTTCCCACGTAAATCCTGGTGACTCCAGGTCAGATATTGCAAGACATGAAATCTCCTGCTTTATGGGTTTCGCTGTCATTCAGGTGGGAATTGTTGAACGCATGAAGCACTGTCACGTTTGTCGGTCTAACCACTGCTTTGGGTTTCCGCGGTTCAAATGCTAGTGGAGTAGTTCGAAGTGTTTGCTGTAACGAACGATTTTCTCATACTGGAACTTCGAATTAAGCAAAGATCGACAACGACGCACGGAAGAAGACTGGAAATGCCCGGAATCGCGGTTCAGGACCGCGTTGAGCTTGTTTGACGACGAGCGGATTTCTGTGACAAGATGTTTTGACATCTCCCCCCCCAGTCACTACCCCGGCGTACCAACTTATCCAAACTGATGTGACTCGGGGCGTGTCACCAGTGTATCCGAACCATGGATACAAGTGGAGCCAACAGATGTTCTGCGGTTTCACGCGGATGAAAAGATTCAACGGATGGCGAAGGATTTGTTGGGATTCAGTGTTTCGAACACCTCCGTGGGGTGCTAGGAGAATAATCGAACTTGTATCCGGTAAAAACCACAAAAGGGCGCGCGGCGATTTACCAGGCGAGCACTTGAAATAAATCTCCGCCACCACTTCGTGTTGTGGCATTTTCACGCTTTTCGTAAGAAGAACTGCATTTTTCAACCTGGGTTAAACTTACAACCTGGGTTGAAGCTTGTAACCTGGGTTGAAGCTTGTAATCTGGGTTGAAGCTTGTAACCTGAGCAAAACCTTAGGTTTTCGAATATTTAAACCTTTTGCACAGCACTATTTTTTCATCTAAATATCATCCAAGACCGCTGAATACGTTTGTCGTAATAAGTTGTGAAGTTTCCCAGCCTTGTCTGACGTTGTGTTACGTAATCAACGCGTCACAGCCAAGCGCAAAGAGGGGTCGGGAATTTGCGTGGCGTCGCAAAAAGCGTAGAACAAACCGCCACGAACCCGCGAGGCGTCAGCATTTCGTCAACACAGCCATAAATTAACGTCGTCGGGTGCAGCGGAATTCGATCAGAGCAGGTTTAACTGTGATCGATTCTCTCGTGTAATATTGCAACGATGACATGAAACCAATAGCCGTGTTCTGCATCGTTGCCACAAAAAAGTGAGGCTGGATTTTATTAAAGGAAAAACCGGAATAAAGGGAACCAAACTGTCATGGAAATCATGGTTGTGCTTTAAGGTCGGCCAACCGTGACACATCTTTAAAGGAAAATCCCATACTTTAAATGCAGTGAAAACATAAATGTCAACGTAAGCCCAATATCTCCGCCCACACACACGTCTCGGTTTCAAATCGCGCCCCTGTGGCGGCCGTAAAAAAACTTGGAACCTTTGGTTTTTCGCGAAACCCGAAGAATGTTTGGAACGTGGGCTATGTGAGATTTATTTGTGGAACAACAAGGCGAATCCGGAAGCGCACGCGGCCGTGGCATACAAGACCTAGAGCCTCCAGCGCAAGACCGAACAACCGATGGTTCCTCTTGAAGGATTAGCGAGCGCTTAGCTGTGGCGCTTTGGTAGAGGTTTTTCGGGAATCAAGCCTTCGCCGGCCCGCCCCGTAGTTGATGAATGAGATTGGGAGTTGAGAGCCCACGTTAACGCCTGGAAGTAAAGCGTTACCCAAGGTGAGGATTTTAACGTAAATAAACAACGGGTTTCACGTCCCCATTACGGCCTTACAGGGGATTTAAGATCAAATGCGAGCTACGTGTTCTTTACTGCGTAGACCACTTCCCAGCGAACTTCTCAGATTCCTTCAACTCTTGAACCCAGAAACATATTCAGACGACGTTCTTTCCCGCATCAAACCAGCCCAAAGGGATTTAAAATCAAAAGAAATGGACGTTAACGGCTTCAAGTCAGCCAATAACTTCACCACAAGACCTCGATTTAATTGGACATGATATTTACACCAGTCTCTGACCTTACAACACGTCGCACTGACGTTCCAGCTCAAAAACAACGGATAAACATTTATCAAAGTCTGAGATCTCAGTCGTCGAATTGAAGCCGGGTCGTAGGTCCACGGTGACGGCGATAACCTCAGTCCCAAACACAGCTTAATGTGAAAACGCGCAGCAAACTGTCTTTCATGTTCGGCGTCGCTCTGTCTAAAGCACTCCACTGAATGAGAAAGCCTTGCTTCGGCGGATTTGCTGCTGACCAATTACTCACCGCTGGCCGACCTGTGTTGTGCTGGGGTAAGTATTGGTTTCTGTTTTAAGTCAGCAAGCGTTACAATGATGGAACTCCAATATTACTCGCAAGCATATATCTGCAACTCCAAAGTATGGAGAATACCTTGACAACTTAGACACCGTGTCTTTCGATCCATTATTAAAGACATGAAGTCTTGCGGTTTGTAAGCTCCATGGATAACCACGTCATCGCAAAACTTAGCATTAATATTTCAACATCGCAACACCGCGGTGAGGCCCTGACACGGCGGTGCACACATTAGCAAACCGCTCAAAGCCTTAACACAGCGTACTACGTCACAAAGTAGCGTGACTGAGCCTGAGTATGTCCTTATGAGGCGAGAGCGAACTAAGGTGATGTGGAAGCCGAAAACACCGCTGAATTTTTGCGGCCTTTACCAGATTTTCGTTGGGTTTTCGAAGTAGTGACTAGTAGAGCATAGGATCCCCAAGCTGCTACGTCACAAGCGAGGCTAAATACAGCCTTGTTGAGCTTGTGGTTTGAACTGAGTTGTTGCAGTGATGAAAGAAATCCGAGGTTCAAAAAATCAGGTTCGCCTTATTCGGAATTCTGGTGTGGTTTTGATCATCTTCAACCTCACTCTTTCATTCAATCAATAAGCTTTGGTCTGAACGTAGACATTATGTTGTGGGAGCTCAAGTTCAAAGATCCAGTTGTTGTTGTTTTTGTCGTTGTTTTGGAAGGAAACATAGCATTGGGGAGGTGATGCACACTTGACGAATATCCACATGAATGTGTAGATCCTTTACAGGTAACTTAATAACTTTGATCGTAATTATAAAGCCAAGGAATCAACACGAATCCCAATTTTCCATACCTGTTACCCTCGATTCTGTATAATGCTACATAGCTTGCTCTGTGTACCACCATACGTTGGTCGGGCGCAGTACAAAGGCAGCCACAAGCCTCCAAGGATCCTCGTGTTTACAAGTTCCAAGGACATCCGCTCCGTGTTAGCGGATATTACTGGTTGTGTTGTGCCAACAAGGACAGCGGGCCGGAGATGCTGCTAACGCCCAAGGCGTCGCGCTCACGCTAAGTCGTTTGCTCGCCTTCCATAGACTCGCCGATCGTGTCTGTATTATCGCGAAAAGAACACGTTGTGCTCGAGATTATTTGACCTACTTCCCAAGGCCACAACACAACGTCAAAGTCGGATGTTTGCTAAACAAAGTTCAAAAAAATATGAGACATCGAGGAAAAAAACTTATTTCATTGCGAAACGTAAATCCGAGCATTTCAAAAGAGATTGCAGCCACTTGCACGGGCAACTGCGCAAAGCAGCAACTACCGAAAGTATCCATTTATTCATTATTTCTCTAAACTTGCAAAGGAAGGCAACACCTTTCGCCGATTATTATTCATCTTCCTCCAATTTATGACCCGATCTCGACCAACCCCTCGTATACCGACAGGTCATGCAGTGAACTGAGGGGATAACCAGAATTAAGCTCAGGGGTGAACTTCCTGTGAAGGTCATACGGTTGAAACATACAACGAGGTAATTAGTGGTAAGTCCAACACAAGTCGACGGCGTCAAATACTTCAAACCATAGGTGAGCATAAATACATTTGCTATTAAACCCATGGGGACAAGTCACACCACAAGTCAATGGTGCCTTCTTTTAATATCACAACAACTCATCAAAGTTACCAGAACACAAATATGTTTGCTGGCCGTGTTTCAGTTTGATTTTTTCGGTTATGGAACCAGAAAAAGAACAAAAATTAAACTACCGACTTCGTCGGCCACGAAAGCTTTTAGAAGTAGAAATGCGAGAGAAATCCCTTTTGTCGGCTCAGCACGTGCTTCGGACGCGCTGGAATAAAGCTGTTTGACCCAATAAATCAGGATAACGAAGTTAAAACCGCGTTGGAGCTCGCTGGGTGGGCGCGCGCTCAAAGACGGCCGCCGTTGCAACCTCGTTGGAGTCAAACACGGGCATTGGGCACCGGGTCGCCCGCCAGTGACAAGCACAAAGCGATCATAACGCTTCATCATGGGTGGTTTATGCGTGCTGACGCAAGGAGACTCTACCTTACCTTGCTATCTAAAGGCAGACTTCCATTTCTTTTTCTCCCATGCAGATAACGGCAAGGGTTGCCGCAAACCCTAGTTGAGTGGAAGGAGACGAGTGCTCAAGATAACGAGAACACTCCTGCACGTCAACTTAAGTTGGACTCCTTCGTTAAAGTAACTTCGGTTCCCTGGCAAATCAGTGAGTTGCAGGGAATTGCATTGTGTGGTAAACAACGCAATTATTTGTATGTAAATCGATTGCTAGTTTGCATACAACAGAAGAGTTACTTTGTGCAGATTGCAGCAGACGTCAATACTGAAGTGTAAAATTGACAGAAGAACACGTTTTCATTCAAATTTCGGGCAAACCTAAGTACACAGAGCACCACAACAACCACAACACCGCAAGACACTTGGTGGCAGGAAAAGTTTCGAGGAACAGAGCACAGCATGACCGGTATGACCACCTCGATATCTGTCAACAGTGGGTGTTTGGGGCAGCTGCGGCTTCGCAGCGTCAGCTAGCACCGCAACCACACGACTTCAGTCTAATTGGTCGCATCAGGTTACGAGTCGCGTAGAATCGCGCATGCTCCGTATATGGCAACAAGTCAGATCTCAAGGGAGCTTGCTGGCTGACGCTGGCTTGCCAGAACGGTAAGCTGATTGTGGCGCTTGCGTTGAGATGAAAAGCGAGTATCGTACCGCCGAGGTCTGAACGCAAATGCAGGCTTCCTCTTACGAGGCGCCACAAGCGAACGCACGACGGTGCTTGGTGACCCTTACATGCTTACAAATCCCTGCTCGCAAAACCGAGTTTTGCATTTAAGTGAGGAAATAATACTTTTCATTCAAGTCGGACCAAAGATCAATGTAAAGATTTGGTTCGAAATACAACAGTATTTTTGGTATTTTCCGTGTCAAGCAAGGTTCAAACATTGTTCTGTCATAAACACAAGAAGTGCACATCCAAGTTCGACTGCCTCAGTCAATGGCATTGGTTATACCGGTTGTACAGGGAGCACCTGTCGAGTTCTAATATTACATTTATCACGTCGCAGTCTATATCTTATCTGCTCCCATTGTTAACACACGCCCATTCTCAGAGAGGATTTCATTTGCGATGCCTGGAGTTCGCAGAAAGAACGTGTCTCGCGGTGTTAGAGTCGCGACGTAGCTGCTTTATTGTGATACGAAGTTTACTTAAGACAAACACCAATAAGTTTCTACAGAAGCTGTGATAGAGATCATAAACTGACGTACTGTGTAGGTTTATTTAAAGTACGTGACACTTAGACGGTCCCGAGACGAGGCGGCCAAAAAGATGTTCACGATTATCGTAAATACATATTGTTGTCGCGGTCGAATGCTACACAGACGGCAACAGATGAACCGCGGCTTTATGACGTCACAAAGGGGTCAAGTAGGGGCGTTTGGCACCGACTTGGGGACTAATGGCTTCCATTCATAGAGAGTTGCCGCGCGGCATGGGAAAAGCAAGTCAGATTTTCGGTGAAAATTCTTTTCTTTTGTTCCGAGCGTCCCATTAGCGCGACCGAAGAAAGTCGTCGTTTAAAACAACACGGCCTTGCAGACAGATTCTGTTTTAGCGCTCAGCTAATAGTGACGAACAGTAAAACTATGACAGCAACGTGCGGAAGAAATCATAAGCAAAGGTTTTTGGAAGCGGCCAACGTCAACACCGGGGCTTTTGTTGTGAAAATGAGTCGCCCCATCTTAACGAAAACAATTTTCGCCGAACCCCATATAACCGGGCTATGATCACACGAACGACGAGGTGGTGACGTAATGATGCGTTTCAACTTATTATATTCAGTCTTGTAATGGTGACTTGGCATACGAAGTGAAAGGTATGTTTTCCGGGTGTTTACAAATTACCAAATTTAAGCAACGACCCCTGACTGAAAGTAAAATAACTGAGCAGTGCTTAAACGAACGAAAACAAAACAATAATCCTTCAACATTCCCTGCACAAGACTGTACACAAACCTTCCCTTTGTTGTCTGTGCGCAAGAAGTGCAGCATTTGGGCTTCGGAATCCACTGGTCTGTTTCTAATATTAGTGGCAACAAAACAGCAAGTCCCACTTTCACTGCTTCAACAAAAAGTCCACGAAGCATTATCTGCCCACTTTGATTGATCAGCCAACTGTTAATTTAACACTTGCGGTTTGGAGAACGCAATCAGTGCTAACATAAATAAAACAACGAACAAAGCGGTTTTTTTCGTAAATTGCTTTAGTTCGACGTGGTGCGCGTGTGGGCTCACAATAACGAAATATTGGGTTACAAGGAATAGAACAACGTCATTTAACAGAACGTAAGTTGACTTAGCCATTAGGTCAGCCCTCGTAACATCACGGCGAGGAGACAAGTCGTATTATAAGGCGTGAAAAGCGACACTTTACGACGACGAAGCTGCGGCGAACGGGGAGGTTTTGCGCCGACAATGCTTGGTTATGTTATGAGGATAAATAGGGATTTAGAAGATTAACACTGGGGTTAAAGGGTGTAGCGCGCATTAGATGGAGATTATGGTCCAAGGGCGACAAGTACGCTGTGCAAACAATAGAGGTCATTAACTAAGTGACGATTGCTGCATTAACCGAAGAAAACAAACATATCCCAAATCGCGCCATACAGATCATTGTCTGAAGGCTCCTCGACTGTGCACAAAAAAAACAATTATGACCAAAGCTCAAGTCAATATGTCGAGTCGGCCACTAGGCAACATATATTCTAATTAGAACTTCTCCAGCATGTCGGTTAGAAAACAGGGCTACGTTGTCAATGGAGCGGATCCTGTCCCACGGCTTGCGACCCAAACAAGCCACCCCAGTTGCGATGACCTTGGCGAGGTCACCGCGGTTACAGCACGCGGACAATGGCGCCAAGAACCGACGCAAACCAAGCGGTCAAACGTGCGGTACGTGCCATGGAAGAACAGTTGCACTTGAATCTATTGTTCGTGTGAGAAAGGTTCCGAAAACGTCCCGGAAGCGGAAGTTTGTGTTACGTGCACAAAGGTACGTGAAAGGTCGAACGACGGCCACGTCTTAAATGAAAACCTGACGTTGTTGGTTTAGTTTCTTCCGCACGTAAAAACGTGACATTTCGGCGCTGTTTTGGTTCGGGTTCTGCACTGCAGGAACCGTTTGATTTGGATAACGCCACAGGTGACGACATACCAAAATTACAGCCTTACCAAAAGTTGCGCACATGCTTTCAATGCTTTCAACCGTAAAAGTGCAACAGGTTCTTACCTCCCGCTTACGAGCATGGCATCGGTGAATTCATCTCCCCAGTTCTTGACAACTTTCATGGTTTGAAAATCCAAGGGGTGACGTTTGTGGCTGACTGACCGAGCGCCGATGTTCGAGGTGGAGGTCGATGCAGTGATGACTCCGCGAAATACATTCGTCGTCGTTTCTGTGCAAACAACAAACAATGGTTGTAGAATAGAGCGGCGTCAACACGTTCGTCATACAGGATAGGGTGGTTGAACATTAACTTGCTGTCCTAGATATTTTGAAGGGTGAACTACAGTAACCTCCATCGTATGATAAACCTATATATTGAGTGACTTGTCGACTCTTACCAACAACAGAAATGCGAGTTTCATCAAAGTATTAAGATAAAGTGAAGGTGCAAAATTTAAATACTCTATCTACGTCCAAGAATACGGGGATGTATCACAACGCATATTCGTTAGATTGTATTCAAATGCAAAGGAAGTTGCCGCGCGACGTTAAACAATCTACATGTGAACGGACAACAAAACCGGCGAAAAATCGCATGTCTAATCGCAATGACTCGTGATATTTGCCACCGGTGTTCGAAACCGATCCACGCCTACCTGAGGTGCGAACCAGCGGCACCTTCGCTTTCGAGTTGGCCGCCACTGTGTGGACGAGAACGGCGAGCACAACAACAAGCAAAGTCGTCGCTCCAAAATTGCATCGACGCCTTCTCATGGAGGTGGAGGTGGGTTGGGACGGGCAAGGTGACAATAATCCACATCGGATCAAAGGGCTTTCCAGTAATCCCGACCTCTTGCAATTAGAAAAACATAAGCGACGGCCGAGGGTCGTTGAAGCATCGTCGGCGGGCGTGAGGCCTCTGGACAGCTGGCCGGGCATCGAACCTCGAGTGGTGGCTGATGGATTTCCCTGCGCCACGGTTTTGTCGTCGAAGTTAAGTCGGGATTTGTATTGCTTGTGGCCACGATCACTGATGGGGGAGATGAATCTTACAGTCACTCCGCGGTCCTGCCGGAGACTGCTAACCTCATCCATGGTTTGCACTTGTCGCTTGCAGACAGGTGTTGTTCAATCCACAGGCGCGCTTTAACACACGGCGCACTGCTATTCGAAGTCCCTCAAGAGATATCCACGTGTTCGTTTTCTTTTATCTTCGCCAAACAAAGTTATTCCGAGTGCATTTCAGTTACTTCACAATAAATGCTTTGGCACAAACACTCTTAAAATCTATGTAGTATGCGTGCGTATTCGACCTGTGCACAAAAGAGGAGATACATTAGAAAGGTATTCTGATTAAAGGCCGTCTGCCGGCATCAGAGGAAGAGACTTGCCCCATTCCTGCAATGCCAAGTCGGCGATGTAACAACTAAGCTCCCGGGTCTGTCAAAATCGGCCGCCTCTTTTCATTTCAAATGTGCCCCGACGCTGGCTATTCATGATGCCTCAGTTACACTAAAGACTTAAATATCTGCTACAGTGCGTAAAAACACAATGGGCGCCAACCTAGCTCGCCCTGCAGTGGTATGCTGGCGCAATCACGCGATAACATAATTACCATATGCTATTCGCCTGCTATTTGGAATTAACAGACTTTTGCTATTCCTACGAAGTGATTATTTCGTAATTCTCCATTGATTTAAAATGGCGTTTACATAAAATAGAACCACATATCCTAGATAAGGAACATAACTGTTCAATTTTTACCTGAAGACTGCATACTAATTATTGACCTAAGCTATTCTCCGACCTCATCGAACTGCCCTCACTATCGAACGGCGATAAAGCGTCTGCCTGCTGGGAAATCCTAAGAGCGCTTCGAGCGCCCGTGTCTTTTTTCTCCTTCTTGTTCTGCCCGGTCGTTTTTTCTGCCTCGCTTTTCCCGATCTCAAACTTGTGCTAACCGCTGCAGTAAAACCTCTTCAATCATTAAGCTGTAAAAGTTCAACTACGCCGTTCAAATACAAGCATACAAAGTCCAATGAGCTGTTCAAATACTTCCACATCCAATCACCAATGAAACCTAAACTGTAGATCTGAACCTCGCGCAATTTAGTATCAAACCCCGTTTCCTGGCACAGAAACAACCACAACAGTTACCGAGACGACATCAAAATAACATATCCTCGAGACCGGAGCTACAACGACAAAAAGGCCGGAAAACGCCACTCTCAAGCCGGCGGGCGCGGCATCCGCACCAACCATCGCCCCCACTACGTCGCATTCGTGCGAAGTGACTCTGCTTCGAGAGCGAAGCTTCGCGCTTTAAACCAAGTAGAGAAAAAGGCGCGATTGGCACGTGACCGTGAGATTGCGATGCACCGAACTTCGAAACGCGAAACGACTCGATTCGGTTGCATTGGGCGAACACTGATGTTAAATTCTCCGATAAGCATCAAATGTAAATCGGTTGAATTGGTCATTAATCCGAATTAGCATCAAGTCAAAGGAACAACTCTTTTCTCCGACTGACCCAGATTTTGTGTCTGCTTGAAATATTTCTCAAAAAAACTAAAATTTCCAACCAATTGTCAAATCTGAACATAAATTAAAGTAAAGAATAAAACAATTAAGGTCAAGTAAAATGCCCAACAATCTACCAGAGACACAATGTTTCGATGGATTAACTACTTTTATCGCAAAGGCAGCACCGCGGTTTTAAGATTGTTTCCATACAGGCAATCTACACGCAATTCATTTTCTAAAACGTTGGGAACGAAAATTGTGTAATTTCGACGACGCAGTTCTTCTAGCTTATCTCACATTATGACGACATAGAGAATCAGAGATGGGATCAGAATCGCCACCACATGCTGGGAGAAAATAAATTCGAAAAATTTTTTGAACATACGTCACGAGCTACGTCATCAAGTCCGAAAATTAAAAATGCGTTTCTCGGAATTTAACATGATTTGGGCAAACCTTGTATTTCTTCCTGTCATTTTCTGCTAAAAATCTCACGGTGAAAGTTCAATGGATATTTACAAACATGAGTAAGCACGGTAGTCCCGAAGGTCTGTGAATAACAAAGTCCAAATCTAATGATTACCGTAAATAACACAACGTGGCGAAACCAAACCGAATATCGTGTATTGGATACAAAAATACAGGGATTTTTACCCAATTATTTGTATCATCATACAACAAACTCCATAAATACGCGCACGTGTTCGATGTCACGTTTATTGGCACCAAAACCCACCCTCAGCACAAGGGGCTATTATAAGTTTCGTGTAGTAAACATTATTCACTGACCGCAACCGCAATGCTCAAAAGGGCAACGTATGAAAAAAACACAACGATTTTAACTGCGCAGTGACGACCACCGGACACCTGAGTTATTACGGGAAACCTTACGCGGTTTGCAAAAGGCAAAAATTACGTCAGCGATCCGAAAACGACTTCGGCGAGCGATTTTCTACTTGCCTGACCACCGGCGTGACGGTCTCATTCATGCGACAACCCACGCGGCGCAGGGCTCCCCGGCTCCAACAAGTCAAAGGTGAAAAAACATCCTACACAGCAGCAGTATAAAGGGTGTGACTCACCGGCAGATTTAAGGTGATCCCGGCATCAGCTTGTGAGCGTTTGCCGACAGTATTACAGTGAAACGCGACACCGAATAAGTTGAAATCGCATGAAGGAGGTGGGGGTGTTTCCCACCGTAAATTCTCGACTCTGTGTTCGGACAACTTGAATGAATTGTCCAATTGTCCGCGGATGGCAAACATTATGATTTATCCCAAAACTGCGTTGTTTTGTTCGTAAACAGAAATAAAGTTCACCATTGACCACGTTTTGTTTTTCAACATGTTTTAGTTGTAATTTCAGTTTTGCCAGAAGAGCTATGTCTGGCAGTATCTGCAATAAACGGCTTTAAAACAAATTCACCAAAAACATTAAACAAATATTTCCCACCCATTTCAACGGCGATTTATTAGAACAGAGTAAATTATTTTCTTTTCATCACTTCATCAAATGTTTAAAATCCAGCATGAGAAAACGGGCGTGTCAGTAAATTGCAGATTTTCCTAAACACAAAACAATGCGGATCATTCACGCGCGATTCCAAACCCCGATTTGCAACAAAGGAGTTTCCGAAGGTGGCTGTTATCCAAACAGAAGACAGGTGATAGGCGGTTTGGAGCGACGGGAGTGAATAACAAACCTTGCAGCGTAAAGTGAAGCTCGCATTTTGCAGCTTTGGTAGATTCCCTCAAGGTTTTCTTTCAGTTCCACAATCGTGAGGCGTAAACGACCCTCGCGAGGAAACGGTAATCCGTAGGCCAACGTCACCGCCATTGTATGGTGTATTATACTAGGGGACTGTTACGTGCTTACGGACCGCCACACGCGGTTATCTAAACTCCCTTTAAGTTAGTAAGCGGATCGGATGTCTAATGATTTACACAGGCGGCGATTTTGCTGGCTTTTCGCTTTCGCACGCTATCGCCGGATATCCATAGGAATGCTTCACGTATTTGTCCGATTCAAGCAAGGTGAGGTCTCATTATAACAGCTGTACCGACACGAATGAAGCGGAAATGTTAAATAAACATCACGCAGATTGTAATACACCACTTACGTTGATTTTTGTTTCTGGGAAATATGCATTTGTTTTCGTAAGTGATGGCCACCTGACTCGATTCCACATGGTTTCATCGGTTTGTTTGTCATTTTATATTTCATGATTATTGTTCATGCGCATGGTAACTTTGCGTACAAAACAAAAGTGATTAGATTTGATTTGGTGTTGAGCAAGTGGAGTGTGAAAAAAGCGGTCATGCAGTCAGTATTATCGTATACAATAATTATGAAATATAAAATGACAACAAACCGATAAAACCATATATATCGTAACACTTGACAACACATACTTAAAACTTGATTCCCTAAAGCAGCTATTACTCCCAAAGTTAAAACCACTTTGCAGTAAAAAGCTAGTCTGTCATTTT
Source organism: Ascidia mentula (assembly GCF_947561715.1). Taxonomy (NCBI): domain Eukaryota; kingdom Metazoa; phylum Chordata; class Ascidiacea; order Phlebobranchia; family Ascidiidae; genus Ascidia; species Ascidia mentula. Next base: position 21,066,568 of record NC_138569.1, on the reverse strand, counting down.
TCGACCCAAAAGTCATTCCGTCGTTTATACGAAATTCCTTTCCAAGAGATTCGTTCCAATGACGGACCACCAACGTGAAAAATAACATTCCAATGAAACCCCAAAATACGAAAGATGAGACTGGGGAGCAAATTTGATTTGAAATTTTCTTGACTGGACGTCCATCACAGCCCGGTTGTTTTCCGATGCCCAGGTGTGTGTGTGTTTGTGGCCCACTTGGGCGTCTTGTTCGCATGAAGAGAACGGTTTCCGGCAAACACAAAGCGCCGTTGTTGCCGGAGTACGCGAGGCCTCACAGCCCGCAACAGGCAGCGGCGTTTTCTGGGCGAGCGGCAAACCTCGAAGTTCCACCGTAATTGAAGGCATCAATTTGTTCATTACCACAATATGTTTATTGATTGAAAAACTTTGGTGAAAGTTTTGTCAAAACGCGATTGAAATAATCAAATTAGAATCTGATTTAATTGTCTTCTGGAATTTTTTTGTGGTCAATACTACTTTGTTTAATTACAGGCTTTTATTTATTTTTTTACAAAGAGCAACAAAATCAGAATAAAACGCAGCTCTTGTAAAAGTTGGACAACAAAAAATATATGTGCATAAAATTGCTTCAATGCAATGAAGCACAATTCATAAAATCAACTGCTACAATTAATACGAAAATGATGCCACATCGAGAAGCAGGTTTTGCCAGAAACAAAAAGCTGGCTTTATAGAAAATATGTAAAATTCTTATGTTTCGCAACATATCAAGACGAAGCCAAGAGATGACAGACGACCCGGGGCAACTTCATCACATGTCATCTCAGCTAACGTATTTTCTACAACCGCAAATTTCCAGGCGTTAAGTCAGCGTACATTCCTTGGTCTCGAAAATAACCCGGGCATGATAAGTCGCATTAATGACGACAAATAGGGTAAACCGAGCGCCAAATCTCGTGACGTTTACGACCATGAGCTTCCATGCTTGCGTAAACGTGTACATGCCGCTGCGGAATGTGACGTTGGGGGAATGAACAAGCGTATACAACTATAGTACGCGATACCCCACGTCACGTCGATACGACGACGTCAGTTCTGTAATGCGATTCCGAATGGAAGCAAACCGAAGTTATTTTTATGGCGTTGGTGCAAGCGACATTCAGGCTGGAAAATGCACACGACAAACTGACAACGATTTACAATGTGTCAGAATATTCAAAGAAATACTTTTGTGACAAGCTTACATACATAAATCCAAAGGTCAGACAGATACAAGAGCTTGTGCAAGACTACTCTATCCGTGCATTGGGATGTAATTGCCCTGAAAATGACCAAAAGTATCTTAAGACTCCCAAAATTACCAACTACAATCCACGTATTCTTTACAATTAAAACTTATGATCATTAAATATTTAAAAGGTTTGGACTTCCAGATGAATTTCAACAACGACAAATCAAACTGATCCATTTGACTGATGAGTCCTTGTTAATCAGCGAACAGTGGCTGCTTTATTGCCGGCCGTTCTATTCGCCAGCCAACAAATCGATGGTAATTGCGAACCCAAAAAGCGGCTGCTCTGCACCCGTGGGAATGGTGAAACCTTATGTTGCCGTGCTGGCCTGATTGCTGCTGATCGCGATAGTACAGATTGGATGGAAATCATTTGATCAAACACCAATGCGTGTTCGAAAAGGAAATTGGGCGGCATGGAAACCGATGAGACCACAAGAGTAAAATGGTCGTATCTCCAAAAACGGCAACGCACTGATTTTTTCACGAAGGACATTGACTTTTGGAATTAAAAATTGTTGCTTTTATTGTTTTAATAACTGATCAAGTACAAGGCCTTGTTTTTACCAAGACGTAAAACAATCTTTTAATTAAAGTAAAATAAAGGTAAATGTATTTGAGATGAAACATGGTTAAGACAAACGTGTTGCAAGTCAAAACTTTAAGGCAAGAGATTTGTTGAAGAAAAAAACCTCATCCAAGAATGCAAATGACGATTTTGCAATGACCATACATGCATAGAATTTTCTCAGAATTCAGCATTATTTGCACATGATGATTTGAGGAAAGAGTAATTTGCATCCGAAACGAGTTTCCAGTATATCCCAGGCTTTCGTAGTGTGACGTAGGTTGGCAGATCACTGTCTGAAATCATGGAAACTTCACAGTTCCAATGTTGCATTGACATTGCCGGTTTTAGATCAGTTTGAACCCAAACGACTGAGAAACCAACGCGTGCATTGGGAGAAGAAACACTCCCATATACGTACCGCCACCCGGGAGCCACGATAAAGCTCCAACAGCCGCCTGTTCAGCGTCAATACGAGCTCTAGGACTTCCTTTTCGCATCGCAAACTTGCGCCGGACGAGTCTGAACGCAAGCTGTTGCAATGGCGCGAAAACCTGTGCCACCTTGCTCGTTCTTAGCGAACCATCCACGTCCAAATGTCAAATTTGGCACATTGGCATGAAACGCGTCATGCCTTCCTGGTCTCGCAGAAGCACGTGCGTAATTAACGAAGTCGCCGTGTTCTCACGATGGCTGCTGGGTCTTTGCAGGAAGGAAGCATTCGGTCATTGTGAACACACAGAAATTCAAACGTCATTGCCGTTCACTAATTGCCGCAGATCACGGTGAAATATTTCACCATAATTTCAGCCCTTTGCAATGAAAAAATTTAAACGAGTGTTTTTTTCCAAAATATCCAAACGTGAAACAGAAATTTTACACAAGAGCTTTTCTTTCGGAAAACCCTCAGACAAAATGTGTAGGTTTCAAAACGATTGTCATAATTGACTGAAATCGCCAATGTTGATGGACCAATGTCGTGTGGATGCGAAAATCATTACGCACCGTCAGTGTATAAGATTGTATGCCGTTTATAGCAGGAGGAAAATATACAAAAACCCTGTGAAATGTGCCATCCTTAAAACGGACAATTTTTAGCAATCCTGCAGATTCGAGTTCACAACTTTTCTTCTCGTGCCAAGTGTTAATTAATTGCCGAATCGCTCGCGTTTGTTTCTCATTCCCGAATACAACCCGACCGACGTCACAGAATGACCGGGGAAGAAAAAAGAGCAGCGAGGTTACGAAAATAGTTGGAGAACCGGAAGTTTTCCCCAATGCGTATTTCCGACTTGACCAGCTGACAACCTGTACCAACCCACCATCCAAGGTCTTGCTTAAGCCTGAATGACCAATCAGGTCGAAGTTGGCAAGTTTTTTTGTCAAAGGCTGGATTTTGTAACATTCTCTCTTCAGATTTGATGAATGAACGTAGTAGAGACTTTCTCCCATTAAAGATCAGGAACTGTTGCTATTTCGGTGTGAATCTTGGCAGACTGGGGGTGACAGATTGCCAAGTAACACAAAGGGGAAATTATTGCGATAAAAGAGGAGACCATTTTAGTGTTTGGGAAGTACGTAAAAGAGTTTTTCTCCCACAAGATCAAGTACAAGATACAGGAGTTTCACAGACCCACAACTTTGAGGAAGAGTTCTAGTATTTGGTGTTAAACAATACGAATATCGTTTATGACGAAACGTCTGACGCGAGAAGGCTTTTGTGCAACATTTCAATGATAGAATACTTCCCTTGTGATCTTTTGTGTTGTCACAGTTGTCAGTTTACAATGGGTTTCGACGCCTGAACTTTAAAATAAAAGGAACCTGTATTACCTTGTTGCAAAGCAGAGTTTCTCATCTGGGGTTCCATTGACCCTTGAGGGTACATCGTGACCCATCGAACAGTAATAATACAATGAGCGATGAAGTTCATTTTTGTGCGGTTACCACCAAAAAAGGTTCATCATCAATACCCTGGGAGTTTACTAAATTGGGCAGGTGGTCCATGGAAGGGGAAGCATGTTGTAATGAATGTAGGTACCAGCCCACGTTTGATGATTCGGCACCGTTGGGAATGCGCACGATCAGGTTTCCCATGTCTGACTTATAAATGCCATGTCTAAACTGGGGTGTTATGCGGATGAACAAGGCTGTTACAACAACGAGTTTCGAAAGGTATATTTAGTTCCCTGTAAAGACTGACATCAGTAATTGGAGTTTGTGGTTAAGTTGATTCGTTTCATGAACACAGAACATGTACTTGTCTTCACCATAATCATTTTTGGGTACAAAAAGCTCACTTCGCACATTTGTATATTCATCTCAATGAGCAATGATGCGTGCTATACATAGAGAATACGTAATGGATATTCTTGAAAATTTTTAACGTTAAATTAACAAAAAGTCTGTTTCTTGCCAGTGGTTATTACTCGACCTATAAGCCTTGATCTATTATTTATTCATTTAATGAAATTCAAACGGTCATGTCAAAGTTACCACTAAGGCAAATTAAAAACTACAGACAAACTATAAGTTATGGAGAAAAGAAATATGTTTTTGTTTCCTTTTAACGGTACACCCACCTACCCACCAACACAAACCTTGTAGCAGAAGCGAAATTGACCGTAGACGTGACACCTTTCCGACAGCATGACGTCACTTACTCGACAGACGCGTTAGAAGCTTACCATGAAACATTCATAGAGTCGGAGGATTTCTCTAAACTCCCGCCTCCATTAGCTGATATATACACAGCGCCGAAGAGCAGGTTTCGCGTCGAACCAATCAATAAATCAATGGAAGTCAGCTTTAACGTTCATGAGTGCGGCCGGAAAGAGGTCCGTTCCCTCACATAAGGGCTAATGATAAGAGAGACACACGCGGTGCTTTGGTTAAGAACTTCCCGGGTAAGTTAATTGAAAACCTGGGCCTAATTGAAAACGTAAACCACCATAACACGGTTTTTGTTTGAAATTAATTTTTGGCATACACAAGCATGATACAAGAAAGACAATCATCCGTTTTTTCCCTGGGGCACTTTAATCCTGGTTGCTGCAACTGGTTTAACAAATGCAATCACGTTAAAGTTGGTCACTTTGACTTGGTGTACAACCGTATGTCCACCGTTTGCAACTATCAATTACAATTCCTATAAACATTCAAAATTTGAAACTCGAAAAAGTCTAAACATTTTATCAAAAAAACTTCACAGCATTTATGCAGTTATTGGTGTAACTGCAACAAAAAGTAACAATATAGCTGATTAGTCTTCGAACAATCCTACGTTCCAAGTATACAAATTAGGGATGCACCGAAAGTTCGCTTTGTCGAATTTATTCCGCCGAAACAAAGGTTTTTGCAATATTCGGTTTCAGCCGAATATTTCTGCAAAATTTGGCCGAAACCGAAACTTTTTTACTGCATTCAACGCTGATACGCAAAGTTTACAAAAGGTTAGAATCATTGTTTAATGTTCGTTTTTGTTTCTTGTCACAGAAATGATCAACTTTAGCAGTTGATACAGCAGACAAAGTTATTCTTTAAGTGCTGGATGCTGATAGGATTAGATCTAATCCAGTACATGTTTAAATTTATTGCGTTCAAAGAGATGGATACCAAAATAAGTTTCGGTTTATTCGGCGGAATTGATTCGGCAACTTTTTCCGAATATAAAAATAGCAGTTTCGGTGCGTTTAATATTTCTATGCATTTGAAAACTTAAAAAAACTTCCTAAGAATTATTTTAAAAAAAGACTTGTAGGAGTGTAACTGCAACAAAATGTAATAATATTGCAGATTAGCTTTACCGAAAAGTCCCTCCGCTTGTAATCCCAACAACTACACATCATTACTATATAAAGTCGAACCGCAAATCTTATAGAGGGAACCAATCACATTCCTCATAAGGCAACAACCGGGATTGCAAACCTGTGCGCCTTGAAGTCACAGACAGCACGTTCTGACACAATAGATTGCATCTAATCACCGACCCCTGAAATCACTCGATGTCACGACTCAGGATCTCTCGTGTTGTCAGCAAACATGGATGAGAGGAAGGTCGACCTTGAGATGCGAAAATGCGCAACATCGGACACGACCCCAGACCACGAGGTTTCTATCCATTACCGTTCCAGATCGAATCGCTGCCCGAACAAAGAATCCACGCGCGATGCCAGATTATCAGCGCTTCCGCCGGCTACATCGCGTTAATCCAAGCCACGTCAACAATCGGAACGCGAGAGCGCGCGGCCGCGACATTGAAAGCGGCGGCAAGCGAATTGTTGAGTATATCGCGGCAATAGTTGGTGGAGAAGTTGACCGGTTTACGACGTGAGGAAGATTGCTATCTTTGCCCTGGGGGTGTGGACGCCTGCTTCGGTTCGGTGACATTTTGCTGCTCACCGCCGAGGAATTTAAATCCACCCGCAAAGGCCAAAGCAGATAGGTTGGATAAAGCGTCTCGGACGGAACCGTTTCAACGGACAAAGTGGCGCATTGTTGTGAAGGCACCATAACAACCCGCTCAGGTACTGCAGCGATTTATCACTGGGGAATAGTGAATGTAGTAAAGATATCAAACAGTTACTTTGTTCGTGTGCTCGAATCTAACGATCAACATGTTTCACAGCTATGAACATTCCGCCACAGTACAACCATGATTTTACTTGCCAACGTTAGAGTGTTGCTTTATCAAGGATATCAAACCAAACAACAAAAGCATACGTAGAATTTTTCAAAAATTTCAAAATATTTTTTCAAAATATATTTGCATCTACATTAAGAATTAAACTGCAGATGCGAGCGTAACACGGTTTATCCGGGGACATTACAGCAATCCTGTGTTACTTTTCATCAGTGAACCATGAAGTCACGTGCCATGTTACGTGACGTCAAACCCAAACAAAGCGATCTAATAATGTCTATCGAATCGCACGGCCGACTGTCGCTCAAGAATCCGACTGGAGACATATTTTGCCGTTTCCGCTTAAAAGCTCGACAAACCAGGGAGAAATTCGCCACGAGCCACTCGAAAACGACAATACAACTTCGACTACACAAGTGGAACAGCTAAGTGCCGCTCGCCGCTCGATGATTACATCGTTATGTTGTCGACACAATCGTCTGGCAGTCAAGTCCACACAAAAATATATGGAAATTTTATGGGGTCAAGCATATATCAAGTAGGGGATTTAAACTCCCAAGCTCTTAGAAAGCTAAAATTATCCAAAATGTCAGTGCACGTTAGATGTAAATTAAAAAGCAGTGGATGTTGTTCAAAACTAAACATTTACAAACGCAAGTCTCAGTAATGAATCTACAGCCTTTTGCTTGAAGCTCAATGAATTATTTATTGGGCTTGTTGCACAGCAAGGCACTCTCGTGTAAAGTTGACAGTGCCACAAACACAACTTCTGCAAGGCTCAATTTAATTTGAAAACCATCCTATATCAGGTTAAACGTCAATAGCAAATCACATTGTGCTGCTTCTTAACTTGCAATCAATACTAAGAAAAACCCCTGGGGCTGCACACCGCGATTGGCCATTTGCTCATCTGCTCTACAACAACACAACAACCACAACAAAGAGGGTTACGTGACTTTCATCTGCGTGCGTGTGTGTATTAAAACATGTTTAACTTTCATTAGCATCACAAAGCGACTAAGCCTATTTTACATGATTATACAAAATGCACCAATACAAAAGTTTAGTACAAAATTTTGCCCAATTTTTGATGCTTTGACTGAAGTCACACATGATGAAAAACAACTAAAACAGAACATATATTAAAAGCATACACTATCGACCGCACTGGAAAGCTATCCAAATGTCAAGACTTACCTTATACTTCCTCTTTCCATTCGACCATACAAGCAGTCGGAAATGTGTGCTTTGCTCAGAGCAATAGTGAATGGGTAACTTGCTGGACGACCGAGCGGAACAATGGGTCGATTTCAAAGACACGGTAGTTGAATTTCAGCACCCAAATACCCTTTTTCAGTTGCGTAAACATGTCGGTAAGCTGGTATGGGAGACCTGCCTCGGTGAACACCACTGGACAATACATTGTTACAACATGTTTACTGCCAAATAACACTACTGCAATTCTGAGCTAACTTGATATTGCTGAAATAATATTTGCGATATATTCTCATACCCCTGTTGTCCTGTCACACTCTTGTTGCTGTTCCAAGTTTTCAATCATACGTGAAAGAGTTTCAACATTATTCGCTTCAACGACAAAAATCTAACCAATAAAATTACGCCACGTTTATTAACGATGCTTGGACCATGTCCCCAGTCATCGTGTTTACAGCATGGCCGGCAATAAATGTGACCACAAAGTTTGAGAGCTGCACTTTACACAGGGTTAGAAAACAAATAGACCAACCCAGCTTCTTTCTATAACACACACTTAAGTTGCGCGCAAAGGTAAAAGAACGCACAGCGAGTCGCGCGCAGTCATGGTTGAGTGACTTCGGTAAACGGCAGTCTCCAACACAAACAATCCACTGCAACAACCTTCCTTATCTCGACGAGAGGCGGATAGCAGCCACGATATTGACAAAGCAACAGACAGAACGGGCGTTCGACATCTGGCCTGTCGATAGCGCAGATATCACCCATTGTGATGCGTTGTTCATTTCCTTATTTCGCGGAGTGTTTTTTAATTTAGAGACGAGTGCTAATTAATAACGTCCCAAGACATGGTTGGTTGCAGTGCGCGTGTGGCATATGGCACTGTTTGACGGATAACAGTGTGTAACAAATGTACCATGTGCGCAATAACATTGTGGATGCAAAATTTATGTACGTAAATAAACTTACTACAGGATATTTGGATAAAAACCTTTGATCAATATCACAAAACCCCACAAGCAATCAGCGTTAACACAAAGTCATGATGAAATACAGCTAAACATTGCTTAATATGTGGGGTAAAAGCTGTGTACAAAGTTTCACTGAAGATAAGAAGATAACTTGCGCAAAAACCGTGTGACATTCTGTGATTCACACTGAGAACGGCCCAAAAATTTACACATTAACGTGGCCATACGTGGGGGTCGCCCATAAAACTATGACAGGTTATCTACGCATCAGCAACTGTCACGTGAAACTCGAACCACAGACGAAACACCTTTCTCCATACGCAAAGTTTTCCTAATTAGGAAATTTCAACGCGTCGCCCGAAAGTAACATAAACCTGATTCACAAGACTAAGGAGATAGGACAATTGATTCAAGGGGTTTACGGACAGTCGTGATTCATTTTAATGATGAAAAAGGTCAACATCCGAAATGATGTTGTGTCAAAAAACAATTATTGTATCATAAAACTTTCGTATGTTTTGCATGAAAGCGTCACCAGTCTTTGCTACTTCCATACAATGCCAAGACCTCTGAGCTCTTATAATTACCCTAAGCATGTCCAAAAGGGCGCAGTGGCCACGATGTGCAACATGGGGCCGTTCTGTCATCACATTTACAAGTGATATCGTTTTTTAGCCTGATGTTAGTGGTAGTTTGTGGTCGCCTGCAGCATTGATCTAAAATGTCAGTTAAATAGGAGCATGTTGGGATTTGTTCTATGAAAACACGATTGACAACTATTATTGGAAAACAGTTGTGACACATCTGTATTCAGCACTACGAATATGATCGTTTGGGAACGATATCGTTCATTTTGAAGAAGCAAAAAAATGAACAAAATTCTCAAAATACGTCATTCCCACGCTTTACCGTTCATCGATGACGTAAACCTGTGCATAACGCAACCACCAGACAACGTAATGGCTATATCCGCTCTTTGAAACAATGTCTAAATCCTAAATAACAACCTGTCACAATATTCTTAATTTGCGGCGATCGTGTGAATGTCGATATTTAAACCATCAGCAATTGTTCTCGCACAGGTTTAAGCTAAAATTATAGCCCAGATCAAATCTTCAACCCACTTTCAGCAGAGCAATGCCAACAACGTTTTAATAACAGGCCACGATAGCCACAGTCTCCGCTTGACACTGAAAGTGTTTATCTTGTGTAATTGCACGTCCAACTGCCCGGGTATGATTTGAGCGTCCGTTCGACACCGCACGTATATTTTTGTACTAAAAGGTGAAAGGTCCAGATTGCAAATTGCCATGGCAACGTTTCGACGAAAACTCGCAATGATGGTTGCCGGCAAAGTTTATTAGTTCAATTTTAGTAAACAAACATTCAAGAATGCTGCACAAATGCACACTGCACAGCATCACTTACCCAACACTATATGCTTGCATTTTACGCCCATGTGTCTAAAGCCGTGTTTTCGGATAAACGTAATTTTGTGTTAAATCTTGCGAAAATCGTTTGTAATCTGTGTTTTACCAAGTTTTAAAAGTTGCATTGGATTGCGCTCCAGAAGTAAAACAAAATACGGAGAAGAAAACATTTCGAAAGAAGATACCTATGCAAACTCTCATATTACAGATTTAAGACAATGTTCAAATCAACCTTGGGTGGTCGGATTAAGTATTTCCTCCGTAGATATTGGTGAAAAGTCTCGGTGTTTGAGGAATGTTAGCAAATGCCGGTTTGGGACGGGGTAAGAAGAAATCATGACGCCAAGGAATCTGTAAGTATAGAGAGCGGATCGATTCCGTTTTGCACGAAACCAACCGGGATGACTTTTCGATAAAGAATTTGCATTTCTCGTCACGCAATAACAGAAGGTTTCGTTAGTGGGGGGGCGGTGTCACCACTACACGGACTACACTGGGAATAAGGGGGGGCAAATAGGAGGGGGGGTGGGGGGCAAGTTATTTTTTCACACAAACCTCCCATGTGTAGTTTGTGAGAGTGGTGTTGTCAACTTACATAAGCACGGAAACGTTAATTCCCAGAAAAATATATGTCGCTTTTAGAAGCATCGCCAGTCCAAAAAAATAGTAGCATTTTTACACGAGGTGTTTCAATATTTTGAAATTGATGGAGAGAGTTAAAGTTGACGTGACGAACGCACGAAGAAGCAAAAGTGAACACTTGTTATTTGTTGATGGGAAAAACACTTCTAACGGGTTTAAAACTACTGGATACAGACAAGTCACTGAAAATTACACATAACTTCTAAAGGGACACTCCTGTTTCGCTGAGCGGTTACTTAAAAATACAAACCACAATTGACTTGTGACGTAAATCAGCGTAAAGTGCTCACAATAAACCGATCCCATTCTGCACGAATTCCCATTACATCACTCCGTAAAGTTGTCTCTACAACCTACGTAAGAATGACGTGCGCGAGTCGATACAACATGAGGTAATGTCAAAATAAGAATCACCGTGCACTTGTGCAAATGCGACACGGGCCAAAAGTTCACAAGAGAAACCCGCTATTACCCGGTGAGCACGCGTACTTTGACACCTGCAACACTTGGCACTCACTTTGGTACAGTAAACGTAATTACGTTGGCGGTGGATAAAACTGGCAAAAAAAGCCCTATTTGGTCACTAACTGTACAGACTGCGTCCAGTCACTCAAGTCAGACTTATGTGTCACGTATTTAAAACATTACGGACAATTTTAATGGCATCCTCTCTGACAGGTCCGTCTTCATTTCTTTTAGTCGAACATCACGTGTCAAGCAATATCGAGCCCATGGGCCAATTTTTTAAACATTCAATTTAACAGTTTGTGCTTAATTGGGTCGCTAAGTACCTGTGGTAAGCCCAGAGAACGATGAATCTCCATGCCATAATTTCATTAGGTTTAGTCATGATTACGTCGCGCTTTAGCCAACCCGCTCGTGAGGAGTCAAGTCCCACCACTCAGAGCGATCGGCATAACTTGTGGCAAGACTCGTGTTCAAATATGTCCGAGTGGAAACAGTTCTCCCAAAACTGGACCCCGCAGCTCAACAACAAATTAAGTTGTAGAAATCACCAAATAAAGTGATTCCTCAAGTTCATGTATCGTCGTGAATTTATCGAGTAACAAACAAATTGGTTTTAAATACGAAAAACATTTAACAGTATAAGCATTCCGCCTTTTCGTTATACAAGTTGTTCGGCCAGTCAAAGTAGGTATGCATAACACAATAATGATTTCCACAAAGAAGGCTGTTTACAGCCTAAACATGCATGTTTCGCAAGGAAAACTTGAACCAAATTAAGCAAGACACAGCTTGAGGAAGCCTGGTCGTTTGGACCGGCGGAAAGTCGGACATTATTTTTAAGCATATGTTTGTGTTTTGTTTTCTCGGAAGAACGAACAGATCGGCAATTTATCATTTTTCTCGGTGACCAAAACCTATACTTTAAGTTTTTATTTTGAATCTACTTATATTTAATAAACAGCCACACCACACGCCAATCGAAATTTACAGGCAATATCCATCAATCAGAACAACGTTGATCCCATTAATAAAATCAAAACTCGCATTCGAAAGTGCTCACATCAAAACACTTCAAAAATAACCCCAAGTTTTATCCTGCAAAGATCACACGGAGCCGATGTTCCTGGTTTGCCCTCTCTCGACCGTTTAGGAAATCACTCACGCCTGGAACACCAAGTGCGTCACGCCCTGTACACCTGCCGCCCAACCCTTTGCGAACGAAGCATTTCTTAGCATTAAAGGCGCGCGGTATCGATTATTCCCACTTTCAAGTCGAGAATGGAGACAGGTCTTGGCACAAATAGCGTCCCGGTAGAAGAGACCTCCATTATTCGTCACTGCACTGTTTAGCAGAGTCATCCCTTTTTCAGAAGAAGTCTCGCCGAGGGGGCGCGTCAGTGCTTTTATCTTTGAGATGACGGAACACAAATCGTTTCGCTACTCACGGTTTTCCCGATAACTTGCAAATAAACACGAAAACAAACTGGCGGTAATTTTAGCGTCAGACCTTCAACGGTGTTTTCACGAACAATCCTGAGTCGCATTCGTCTTAAAAACCGCCCTGCGAAGTTTCCGATTGCTATTTGGGTAAACCATTGTTTATACTAAGTTAGATTGAACTCTTTATCTGCCCATATATTTCTTTCAAACGAAATTGTAAAGGAGTTTACGAGCAAGGTGGAACTAAATGTGTTTTCTGTTTATTGCCTAGTGTGGCCTGCCATTAATTTCCTAATATTAGTCTAATTCTAATGTCTCGATAATAATGACTGGTTTCTCAAACTGCGCAGATTCCACTTCGCCTAAAAATACTTGAACACCGATTCACGAAACCCTGTATTCTCAATCGCTAATACATTTTGGTGGTACCAATCTACTACAACGTCACCACTAATTATTGCTTTAATAACGATTACCGCATTAAGACACGCTTAAACCTGACTCCCTCTTATTGCTGACACAAAATCGCGTACATTTTGCACATTCCGTTTATCTTCAACTTAACACACCCCACTTTGACTTTTCCAACCAAATTGAAGAGAATTGTTCTGCATCTGGTCAAATGACATTCTCAGCAAATTGCCCGAGCAGCGCTTCTAATGGCCTCGGGTCTCATGCGTTTCTGTACGATGGCCTTTACGAAGTTCAGGCGCGGTCCTTTATCACTGATAACGACGACCTGTGTGGCCCGAAACAATGTTTCAACGGATTGTGATGCAATTGCTTGATTTTATGACTTCGTTCTCTAAAGCGAGGACAGGTGCAAAATAATTATCTCTGACCAGTTCAACATGACCCTGTATGGTTCAAGGTTACTCTTGACGATATGACGAAAAAGTCAAAATTTATTTTGTAAGCTTTTGCTACTATTATTATATTTTGCTGTCGGTTGCTGTGTTAATAATATTTATGTTTTCTGTTACCTTCTGTGCAGAACTGACAAACACAATTATGTGACATAGGACAGAGGGTCCGAAAAAACAGATTCACAAATAAGGGTGAAAAGTTTGTATAAAAAAGTTTGTGAAACACTGTTGTTTCGCCGTTTATTTGTTGAATGTGTTCTGAAATTACTGTATTAGAACATAAATATAGTAATAAATACAAAAAATAGTACCAAGTACTGGCTATGGTTTGGTCGAATTGTAAGGATGATTTGATAAAATGATTACCAGAGAACAACAGGACATAATTAAAAAAAGTTATTGAAGAATCTGTTGACTATAAGGTTATCAGGGTAATTCCCGTAAACTATGTAGATATATGTTTTTCCAAAAGTTTCTTGCTACATAATAAACCTCGATAAACCCACACGGTAACCATCTTAAACCAGAAGAAACGACAGGCGCGTGCGTCACTATTAAAACTTCCTCAGTTTATTTACGAGTTCCTGCCACACAACGACGACAGGTTGACATTCCCGCTTCATTTATCGGGGATGTGAAGCTCGGAGTCAAAAGCGAAACGCCAATAACTTCCCATGCCTACGCACCTGTCGAAACACTACAACCACATAACACGACCTTTCGGCCACTCCATGGTTCCATGGCGGAACCCCAGGGCCCTCGGGCCAGGCTTTTAATTAGAAATGTGAGACCCCTCTGCCCCCTGCTTTTTGAAGTCGTCGGAAGAGCCCCTTAGTGGCGTGAGGAGTTGGGTTTAAAGTGTTACGCGGTAAAGCGGTTCCGAAAAGTGAGACACCACGACTGGCATGGGAACATGGCTGTCTACTGGAAGGGCCTGCAAGCAGCTGCTCTCCGCAATAGAAGCAATATCGGGTGGCAAGTCGCACGACTCCGTGAGAAACTCCGCACAAATGGCGCTGTTTTGTAAAACAATACACAGGGGATCTCCCCGAAGGTGGAGAGGTCGCCGTAAGTTTTTTTCGAATCTGTTTTTGTGTTTGTTGTGGCGAGGAGCAAAGCTTGCACCGTATGATGTCCAGCAGGACCACATTTTTAGTCACACTGAACTGCTCGAACATTGAGGGCGTATTTAGCAGCAATACTGATGATGCCTATAAGTAGGCGCAAAATACTGAGGATTATATACAAAAACTGTCCTCAGTACAATAGTTGGACTACTGGCGGAAAAAATATTACACAAGCTTTAAATTCTGAAGTAACATACATTTATATGATATTGGTTTTTGAATTGAACACATTTTTTTATCTAAACAACAAAGCAAGCTTTGGCAATATCTCGGGTAAAACGCAAATTAAACACTTGATGAAATATCCCTTATTTACAAATATGCTACTTTTTAGTCCCAGTCGTGTTGTTGAACGACGTCGTATTGACACGTCTTGGGAAAACAACTTTACCAACTGCTGTGTACAGGAATGAAAACTCTGTTGGTCGAATTTCATTTGCGGTAAACCGCTAGAAAATTGTAGCGAGTGCTCACAAAAAAACACCACAACTCACCCAGAGCCGGTTGAAACGGAACAACTCCGGTGATATTGACAGTAAATACTCCAAACTTGGCCGAGTTAATTAATCCGAGCAAACAAGGACCCGTGTCGACCATTTAAGGCAACACTGCACTCTCTTCAGACAGAAGTGAGTGATTGTCGAAACAACATACGAGCTGGAAGAAAGGTTGCAGTGAACTTTAAACGCACTTTACCAGTGCATATTTCCTAAATAACAAGCGTTTATTTCACAAAGACAACGTTGTCCCATAGTTATAACATGCTTGCGATAGCATTGCATGGGAACCAATTATGCAAGGAGTTCAATTAAAGTTTCAACAATGCTGCATATCTGTATCGTGGATATTAGAAAAAATATAAACTTGCACAATTCTGCAAGATGTTTCATTATATTTGCTTCAGTTTACAATAAAACTACTACAGTGTGACAACTACTTAGTGTGTTAAATATTCAGGACCTTGCACAACAAGCTACGGTATATCAGGAAACTAAGTTAGACTTTTATCTCCTGTGAGAATTTGACCCGTGCCAAAGGCGGAAGTTTTGAGAAGCCAACTCGAGAAAAAACGGGCGTCCCGTCCAGAGGTCAAATCACCCCATGACCTTGGGCGTTGTTACGTCCAAAACGACCCTTGACATTGAGTTACCCCACGGCACAAGGTTTCACGGTCTGGGATATTGTATTACGGTCATTGGATCTTAGCGAACCGCGGGCTTGTGGGAGTTGAGTTTTGTATGTGGGGTGTAGTTCATTGGGCAGAAATGCGGTGCAAGTCTCCTCACATTGGAACAGTGATTATGTAGGTAATTTGCTCTGTTTGCTTAGCAGGCCGGTCAAGGTTCATCAAGTCATTGGCAATGGGCCAATGACTTTTGACGTTATCTGGCAAAAACATCCCGAACTTCTATATACGGTAATGTCTTTTCCGTAAAAAGGAAGATATGGGCTCGCCGCCTGCATGGCCCGTGACCTTTGTGTTTTACCACAACACCGGACAAATTCCTCCCGTGCCTCAACAAGCATTTTCGGGCTGAAAGCACAACAGCGACAGAATACCTGAGACACCATCTCACCGCACGTGCCAAATCCTCACAAAACCACGATTTGCTGTGAAAACAGTTGCGGAGTTTTGTCATCAAACCTGGGCTTATTGTTCGAGCAAAGAGTAGGTTGAAACCAGACACCTGAGTCTACCCAGTCCCATCACGCCCGGCCAATCACTTCTAATTCTCGAAAACGTTTGGGTAAATGACCCCTGTTAACACTTCCGGCTGCATTGACCCGTTCCGTCGGGAACCAGATCAGACAAATTGTGTTCCTAGAATCGGTCCCACGTGCGTTTAAGGTCAAACGTCATGAAGGTCAAATGCTTGGCACTAGACCGCAATCTGGGTGGGTGTCACCGATTGCATTGCAGGTGGACTTAAACAATAATAATATAATGGCCCTAAACCTCCGGTAACGAATTTACTGTTTTCCAACGTCCAACTTGAACAATTTAGTATTTTTTCGGCACATATGTACTAAGGTGCCAGTGTATTATTCGCAGATTTTTTACCAATGTCCCTAAGCGTACACAGTCACACACGACTTGACATCATTCATAAAAATAAAAATTGACCATTTTTGTGCGGTCAAACCGCGTGCTTAAAACTGAAAACACAATTTGAAAGTTTCACCTGCCCCAGTCAAGTTGTTTACTTTCCCCGGCTTCAAGTTCTTTCCATTGGCTTTCATTAGCCACAAACTCTCAAGCAAAACCCAAACACACTCGAAAGCCAACCACGGTTGCTAAGAAACACTCAACCCTGTCACAAATACACCTTTCTTTCCCACACTTAACCTGCTGTAGCTTTCAAACAATTCGCATCCGTTTGTTTCAATTACAACTACGCTTGTGACGTAACAAACACTCTTTTTTGTCATTTTGGCGCGTAACGAAAATAGAATCGAGCCAGTTAAAGTTCTTCGACAGAAAGTAGGGCAAAGTGCAGCTAATGTTGCAGCCAGTCAATATTAACGTTTAAAAAATATTAACTCTTCTAAATCAGTACACAAGATTATTTATAGAAAAAGATTAAAGGATTAAGGCTAAGCTATTTGTAGAATATGCCACTTTTGCACCAAACATTGTGTACATTATTTTAGTTCCATATAATTAAGGATGAAATTTTATTTTCCAAGTTGTGCAGTGTGCAGAGCGCAAGAATCTGCCATAATCTCAAATCTTAAATCTCCATAATTGCCAGTCACACTTTTACGCGACACGTGTAGTACAACCCGTGACTCACGATTAAGCAATGTCAACCCATGCTGAGCACAAAACAACACCAAAGCGACCAGATCAAATGTAACAATAAATAATATTATGTTATGCTCGCGCAGTGACGTAGCAAAGGCCGTTTGAAGGTCCGCATTGACCTTGGCAAAGACATCGCTCAAGGTAGCAATTACGTCCTGCGCATAATCCCGCGGAAGCAAAATGTAGAAATTGCTGGAAACTACCGCAAGTTTCACGGACAGACTTGTCATGTTCTTTATCCTATAGCTGCCCAGGAGCATTTTGGAACGTTACAATAAAGTATTTAGGGCTTCTTTCCGCCAGTAAAGACGAGTTACAGAAAAGAACGCATTGGATTGGATTGTAAATAGCGTGTAATGGATGTTTTACTGATAAGATGATTCTGTGTTATATAAACATACGACTACATTGTAAATTCTTCAGTTGTTCAACATTTTTTCAACTAAAAGTTGTCATCAATTACCTGATAAAGCTCAGTAAAATAAGTTTTTGATTTAACCTCTAGTCTCGAAAGTGCAAGAAAG
Organism: Ascidia mentula; assembly: GCF_947561715.1. NCBI lineage: Eukaryota > Metazoa > Chordata > Ascidiacea > Phlebobranchia > Ascidiidae > Ascidia > Ascidia mentula. Next base: position 21,048,596 of record NC_138569.1, on the reverse strand, counting down.
TAAACATTAGGTCAGATGAGAATATCAACGCAATGGTCATGAACAGAGTCCCCAAATGAATATCAACAACAACCCATGCCTTCTCCAGCCAGACTAACTACGGGAAGCAAATGAGACGGGCAGTGACCCGGAGGCTGCTCTTAAACCTGCGAGGTTAAGTGTGGCTGGACTTGGATGCGCAACATTGCCATGTGAATTCCACCAAGGAGGTTTATATGCTATCGAAACTGGCCTGTAGGTTTTGCCAGTTTTGCAATTTAATCACAAAAAATGTCATTGGCTGTTGGATTTGGTTCGAATTTTTACTAGGGTTCATCCACAACGAGCTCCTATTTAATACAAAACAGTGGACTTAGCACTACCTTAAAACCTGGTTTTCAATTAATAAATGCAACATTCCACACAAAATTAAAGTCAAGCACTATTAAGTCATTTGCGTTGTTGTCATCTACACATTTATCACAAGTTCTTGGCATCAAATTTGACATTAAAGTTTCTGCGCCATAAGACAGTGGTTGAATTTGCCTAAAAGAAAAGACTGAATGGTTGATACATTGCCATGATGACCCTGAACTCTGCGTGGGCACCAATTACCAACGAGACATAACCACAAACCTTTCGCGGTTTGCAAATAACGTGGTGATATTTGCACCAACAATTGCTACAAAGTTTCCAGAAGTAAAGTTGAGACAAATGGAAGGAGCTGATTCCATCCAAATTACCGGGCCGACTTTCGTTTGTCTCGCTCCGAATTCCGGTTGATTTAATCGCCTTGAAATAAGCACCCCCGTCTGGTAGGGTTGTGATTAAATACCGCCAATTGTCGTTTCAGCCTGGGCCAGTTGGCGGTCGCTTTTGCCGCAAACAGACAACAAATATAGCACGAAGTTGTGGAACCAAACACTGATCCCGCTTTCCTCACAATTGCAAGTTACATTTTGTCGAGATTTCAGGCAATTATGGTTTGATGCCGAACAATCGGATGAGCGAGATGTTATATGTCTGTAGTGCGAGACTGTTGTGAGTCTAATTGCCGATCAGTTCGCGGGTAATGAGGTTTGTAATTGCGACTGAGTCGACCACCCGATTTTCCACACTGATTTCCGGTGTTTTTTTTCGATCCGACTTGTCACAAATCCTTGGGTAAAACCCCGACGAATTCCGCAATCCAACACAAATGTATGATTTATTTTTACACTTGGTTCTATAGTATGACGGTGATTGAATAGTCACCACTAAGTAGAAGTCTTTGCCTGGCCGTTTGCCTGGCAAGATCGTCTACATCCAGTTACACCAAGCTGCACTGATGAGACCAAATGGATCGAAACAGTGGCCATCTGTCTGCAGCTTACATACGACAAATATTATTTATTGAGAACAGCTACTCAATAAAGAAGTGGCCAAAGGTAAAAGCCTGTTTAAGACTAACCTTGACCTTTTGAGTGACTTTATAAACAAATGTTCTATTCATGAGCAAATTCAATTCTAACATTAAACTAAACTGTCAAGAAATGTGTCCAAAAAATCACCGCTGACAGCAGAAACATCAGCAATCCACCAACTAACAGCTGTACAAAGAGTTGGCTGGAATCCTAAACACATAAAACCACCCGATCATTACCTTAATCCCCGTATCTTCGTCAAACGTATTTTAAGATTTCCGTTCGTCCTTTAGTTGAAACGCGTTCAAAAATAACTCCCTTGTATGAATAGTATCACTGTTGCAAATTTCCCCGGCGCAGACTTGTGGCAATCGCGCGAGATTGTTCCAGAATATTATCGGGCGCTCGAAAACCGCGCAGTCGGTCCAAAGTAGAAAAATCAGACGTTTTCACAACAAGCAGCAACCTTCCGACGTCATACGAGATATTTACCGAAATATTACACTCCGCAAGCCCAGGTAAAGTTCAAATGCAACGACGCCGCCACGTGGTTGCCCTTGTGGTGACATTGACACCACGAGGTCATGGTTGGGAATTGGAAGGCGGTCCGACTTGCAAGAAAACGTGTTTGGTTGCAAACATTCGCCTTCGAATAATGGTCGCGAAATTGCTGGCCCGAGACCATTTAAGGAATCCGCCGATCGCAGTGGGTGGCTGGGTGTAGTGTTTGTGGGTGTACGGAGAGCTCCATGCCGTTCTCATGGCCTTCTGTAAACATCGTCTTCTCGGTTTTCAACAGCTTTTTTCCATTACCCCCATTGAGCACATTGGTGTTTACCTTAAGAAGAAAACTCCTTGAGAACTCTAATTCGCTCCTGTTAAAAATCTATTTATTTTAAATGGTTTAGTCCGAAATGTGTTTGTAAAATAACACGATAGGTTTGGTTATAATACACATATTGTTTCACAACTGCTTGTACATGAAATCGTGCGTGACATGCGTGTTCTTTTATAATCCAAGCTAATGCATTTTAACGTGAATGTAAGCGAGCGTATATTTGTGTATTACCCAAGTAAAGCTGTATTACCAGATGTGTGAAAAGTTCACATATGTTAATTATGATTACATTCCACACCCAGGCCATACCTAATACGACAAACGTGTCCCCAATAAAAGACTCTCACGTGCGTTTTTTTCCTTGTCCTAAAGGAGACTTGACACGATCAAGGTCACGATCAAAGTCACGATCAAGGTCACGATATTACAGATATGAACTTCGACTCTAACAATGTTAGTCACGCATGTCCGATTATAATGCAACGTTTTAACGAGAGTTTTGGAATCTCTTATGACGTTCCGCCAAACGAAGGTTGTTAAAAATTAGTCGTTTAAAGTTTTAAGCAATTTGTTTGAGGAATAAAAGTTTGGTGCCTTAATGTGACAGTATTCCAGAACGTAGCCTTTACAACTTTTATAATGTACATAAAATTTATATTTGCTGTTCCACTATTGGTTGAAAAAGGAAAATTTGTGTTTTCCGTATACTATAAAAAACACTAATGCTGTGGAAAAATATAATGATTGTTTTAAACAGGAATTAAACAGTTTTTGAGCTGTGTACTTACGCTACAAAAACAAACAAATGTTTCGCGAAAGGACGTGTGTCGATCTCAAATATGAGAAATGAGCTTTTATTGTAACGAATACCAAGTGTTTTAGGAACACGGATATAGTCGAGTTGGCCATTTCCGCTACATTAGGCGATGTTTGCCGGAGGATTAAAAACCACTCGTATTTGCGACAAAGCGACGAGTCACGCGTTCCGCGACACGCCACATTGCGTCGCGTGTCTGTCAGCAACTTGTAACGCGATATCAATTTGAGATAGAGTATTGATGTCAAACTGTCATTGACAGAAACCTTTAATTTATGTTTTTGTCGAAATCCATTTTCCTATTGCACATTTCTGCCCTAATGGAACATTATGAAGTAAACAAAAACAAATGGTAAACAAAATAAAAAATTAAAAGAAGATAACTAACGGTTTATTGAGACAGTTTTGACAAAGTAACATGGGCTATGATGTTTGTCCTAAAAAAACAACGTTAGAGTATAGTCTTAATTCTCCGTCTGTTCAACTCTTTAAGATGATTAGATTCGCAGACATTGTAGCCGAGCAGGATCAAACACTTTTCCCCGACAAGTCGGAGAGACATCTGAACAATCAAGCACTTCTGCGTTATTTGAGAAGAAAAACGTGTTTCAATGTTATCCGCGCGCGCCTTGTGTATTGTAACGTTCCTGGGCGTAGTTGAAATTTCTGCAGAATGATTGCAAAGTAAACTGAGTAATTTCAATTCCTCTTTCTGCTTCCAACGCAAAACGTCATCGCAAACAGGCAACGTTTGTAAATTCGTACCCGTGTAACCTTGATATGTGAAATCAACCGTGACCCCTTTTCCCCTCAATTCTAAGCTAATTGGGCGAAATTTTATCTCCAAATAGCAATCACTTAAAAGCTGGCCACAACACTTAAACCATCCAAGAGGAAATGTTCGCGGTAATATTTTCTGCAAACAAATAGAAACAAGCGGGTGCTGATCTTACCAACAAACGAAACATTGTGATCATTTTCATTACAGAGTTGTTTGTGAAATTTCCTTTCCAGTGATGTTGTTTGTAAGGAATTATTAATTTCTCAACAAACCCCGATTCTTGGAAAGCATTTAGATAACAAGACTCATAGCAAAATGCAAACAATTTTCCTTAAGGTTCGCCTGTAAATAGCCTGTATCGCACCCTCGGCGTCTTTTATGTGGTTTCAAATTGCTCTGAGGTTGTTTGAACCTATGACAAAGTATCAATCGCATTTGGGCGTTCCTGTCATACTTGATCACGAAACCCTAAATTGGAAACATCTGCTGTGTTTGTGTATGTCTGAGGTCGGCAACCTTGCCCTTATATTCGCCGGCCAAAGCTAAACTCTTGCAAGGTATCAGCGGGCCGTACTTTTTCCACAGAGAATATCACTATCTTCACTGTTATTACACTGCTATTAAAAGCCTTGCAAGTTAGGGCAATTTTATTCAGATTATTTTCGTATTGGGAAGTCATATAATTACTGCAATTTATAATGAGGCTGCGGGCCGGATGATTTTGCTGGACGGGCCCCCGGTGAATGTGAAGTAAGATTGTCACAAACTCCACACTAAAATTAACTTTATTAATATCGCGAATTGCCCTTTAAAGGTCCAATCAATCAACGTAAAAGTTTCCTGTTTAAGCTACAGAATATACGTTGAATTAGACACGCACAGGGAGAGTCGACCTTCGCACAGAAGGGGGCATTTTCTTGCGAGTTAAAATATCCCCGTTATGACGTGTTTATGGGGGACACACGCGGCGTCGAAAATGGCCCGCCCGGTGTCCCGCGCCGGGGTCGGTGATTGGTCACTTGACGATGACGTATGACAGTGACGTATGTGCGAGGGAGGATGGGAACGTGATTTTCTCCTCACGTGGGAAAGATTCCAGGAATGCTTAGTTAAAACTAAATACACAAATTACCGTAAGATTAAAAATACTGTGTATTTTGGGATAATTCTCTTTACAACTCGTAATCCCCCAGTCCATCTCGTCAGTACAATGTGTGCAAAGTTTCATTTGATAGTTTTAGACCCACCATGGCCCAAAGCGTTAGCCCTCGTAGAAATGTTGCAAGGAATTTTGTAATTAAAAATTGCACATTGGAAAAATGTGAAACGTAAAAACAACAAGATCTGAAAAGGATTAGAGTTGTGCTACCTGCATGCTGTTGTCACGTGGGATAGTTGTGAAAACCCGATGGATGTTCCCAGCCCTGTGTGTCTATTTCTTTGCCAAATAAGAACACATCGCCCACCACTAAACAAACGTGTTTGGTTTCTGTTCACACGAGTCCCAAGGAAATCAGAAATCATAACATTTCCCGCTGCGTCAGCACGATCGCGGCGTCTAGCTATTGTGACGCAACAAGCGGATGAACGCCCCCTATCCTGGCACAGAATCCGATCGTTTCGCTTCACGCCCAACACAGCGATCGTTCCCAAAGATCGGGTGACCAGAAAAACACATAATTTCCGACGTCTCCTTTGTTTTTCGACCGGTTTTGAGTCTCGCGCACATCTGGGAGTGATTACTAATGCAAGCGGGCGTGGGATCTCAGTTTGTTAAAACCTGTTGAAGCGTCAAACATCTGCAGAGCATTGCAAAGCGACGCCAGTGTTTTTGATGCAAACCTCTATGGTTAGGGCAAATGTGATGTAAACGTTTACGGTTTAAAAGTTGTTAAATCAATGTTTATTTGTTATTCGACCTTGCATTTTTAGTGGTGTCCTTGAGCACGAGGTATGTTTTAAATGTTTACGAGTGATGTGGAGTGCGAAAAACCTGACTTATAAAAAGTCGCACATGTTAAACTTAGCAACTCCTGTAAATAGTCTCATGTAGTTTAATTGGCGTTTTCCTGGATCGGTTTCGCAAAAAAAACACGCTGAAAAAAGCAACACAGTTTCATAACCAGCATAAAGCTTAGTGTTGAATTTTAACTGCTGGTGATGAAACATGTATGAGTGAAATACTTTATTTTGCCATCGTGGTGATATTTTTTCTCCGAAACAACCAATCGTTCGTCAGCATGCTGTTGCTAAGTTACTCTGCTTGTGAAGAAAATTCCTGCTCCGTTCCCACGAAAATCTATTCCCCTGTACTGTAGTTATGCACCATTAGTTGCCCATCGCTGTCCCATTGCCTCTTCTCCAATGAGGTTTTCCTTCCAAAGAATAAGTTCTGATGGACATTCCTATGTTCGGTCGCAAGCATCATTCCTCTCGCTAAAAGCGACTTCCTGGAATCAGGTCGCTAAAAGCCTGAAGTGGCGAAGTCGTGTTTTTGTTTGCCACAAAATTACGCTTGCTGTTTTCGATGACGTCACGTTGGAGAAATTCAATATTTTGAGGTCAAAACTCCAGTTTACCTTTAAAAAAACTTCGGTGGCAGAAACGCTGTCACAACATTTTTGACAAGAATGTGAAACACAGCTGAATCCAGCCTGGCATGCGGAGAGCGGACTTTGTTTAAAGGGAAACATTTAAAAACATTCAATTTAAATTTCTTCACGGTACACTTAACATACAGGACGGGTGATTAATGCAATATTTTCCGTAGTGTTTGTGATTTTACTGATTAATAACATTGTAAAATTTGAATACACGAAAACCAAATGAATAAAACACAAACACTTTAACGCGACAACCCAACCTGTAAGGACGACACAAATGGCGAACACGGTAAAAAATTCTCACAAAGATTTTAGACGTGATGTCATAGCGGTAACATCATACTTGGTCCCATCAAAGACTCCCAAAATCAACCCTTGAAACTTTAAACGTCGACCTTGCGGTTAGGGTTCGTTGCTGTTGGACTCGCCATGAAGGCACATTCGAAAATCAGCGACAGTTTATACACACGCGAAAGTTCCGCACCTTTACCTGTGAGGAAATCAAACCATGACCAAACACCTGGTGTGAAGGACAAAGCGACTTTTTGAGAAGATTTTGTGTCAAAACGGTTGCCGTTTGTGTGGTCGTTGAAATTGTAAAACCGCTCCGCATCTGTCGCGTGTTGTAAGAATGTCGCGCTGCATTTTAAAGGGGATTATTTTTACCGTTTCAGTAAAAGTTTTGAGCTTAACTATCAATACAAGTAGCTTTTAACTTAGTAGCAGGAAGGCCTGAAGCTAAAGGTCACAATGCCCATCAATCTTGTGCTAAGTTTCCGAAACATTGTTTTTTTCTTTTGGGGAAATTCTAATTTTAACAATTTTGTTATAGCACATTAAGCGGAACACTCAAAATGTACCAAAACCACTGCAAAAAATTACATACATCTAGAAAAACATTTCACAATCTCGAAAGCGCCCAGCCAGTAAAAAGTATGTAGTAACATTTCAACTATAGAACATATTTGAAATGCGTCACAATGGGTCACCGTTATGGCGTAACAGACGACCCGCGAATTACAGTTATTGACACAAGACTCTTAATGGCTTACCACAGCGGCTATTAGGGGGCTACCGGCGCCGGTCTACAATCCACAAGTTCAGACAAGGTCACTCACCTGCGTATTTTGCGGTCACTCGAGTTACCCGTACAGTTGAAGCGAGTAGCGAGTTGTCAAGATCGCCGGCCCCTGTGCAATACGACACCCAGAATTTTTGTGTTTTTAGGTTGAAGAGAAATGTTGAAAAACTACACACGTTAAAGGTAGTTCAGCAATATCCAACTTGACAATTTCACAGCAAAATCATAACCTAAACCTTACAGGTTTTCTGAACGCCAGGAAATGTTGTTTATAGTGTGTCAGTCCTGTTCGTTTATTAAATTGAGGTTTTCTAGTTTTTGCTGCCTGTGACTATGCGACTCCAGGGGTCTTTATTAATACTTTTTCTCTTTAAAACGTGAATGTGTGATAACAGTTTTGCGGCTAACTCCTTGATGTGCAATTTGTTTCAAATAACCTGCAAAAATGTTTATTTCACAAAGGTGTCCAATATTTTAAATGCATTTTTTTCACATTTATCTGTGGTGCCTGTCTAAAATTATTTTCAGAAAACAAATTTCACTTATTGAAGAAAATCGCAACCCATCTTTTTTTAGGTTTAAAATGCGTCGCATCTCCTTTAAGTTCAGCATGCACTGTGTTTGATGTTTGCAGCCACATCAAATAGACCGAAGGGGACACTTTCGTTTTCGATCACCCATGAACGCAAACACACCCATGCAGATTGTATTACGCGCACTTCAAAAGTTGCCACTTGTTTATTACCGCACACATCCCATTGGTGCGTCATAACCGTATTTGTTACACGCGTACTTGATAAGTCACATGTTTTCAAAAATGTGCTTACTATTTGCATGCATGTCATAGAGTGCATTTTATTAACCATAAAACTACAAATTCAGTCAAATCATTGTGTTTTGCGAACTAAACTTTATTCGTCATTTCTATGTAAGGAAAAACACCTTTTTTGGAGACCACATGAGATTGTTGGGAAGTCACTGCTTTTCGGTAGAAGTCCCTTAGTTTCAAAGCAAACAACGGTGTTCTTGGTTTCCCATGACTGGTTTGAACCCTACCGACTGCACCCCCTCTCGTGGGACCTGCCTTAAATTTCCATCAACAAGCTCGGCTTTACGATAGCATCAACTCTATTGCGCCACTGCGTGTATAGAGTGTGCCACGTTGGTAGCGCACACAAACTGGGCGTGGCAAACATAACTTTGTACAGATATGTTACCCATCGAAGTTACCCCTTCAACCATACCTATATAATAACCACTGACAACTGTTTTGTAACGCGAGAACAGCATGTGTATCCTACAACTAGTCGATGTCTTGTCTCATTGCATTTCTGTTTTACTTGGAGAATAATTATCCTGAAGCGCCATGTAGGTCCGGACTCAAATGCATGCCTATGCATTCCGAATCAAGAATTAAATATCCGAATTCCTCAATGCAACATTTGTAAAAGCAAACGTGTTGCAGACAGCCCTCCGTCCATCACCACAACAAAACAAATTCCCGACAAAAGCTGGCCACCTCCCGACCAGGTAAGCGGTAACGTGAGCTACTCGTCTGTTCAATTGCCACCCGTTGTATTGTGCTTGTAGGCGGAGTTTTACAAATGTTCCGTTATTGTGAGCTGCGAGTTTGTACAATTAGACGCAGCTTAAAAGGTCTACGCAGATGTCCTAAGAAACGTTATGGAATCGGCATTATGTATAGCTGGTCGAATGTTTTGGTGACCGTGGTGGCATGTACAGCAATTGATACAACCACACAGTACCTTAGCTGCTTATACCTAAGCTACTCTTTGTATAATTTAATAATAATATGCTTGAGTTAACGTAGTTGCAGTAAAGGTTTCCAATCGTTACAGACATCGCTCTTATATTGAGTACAGAGACATTTTGGTGCCTGACTTACAACAAACAGTTGTGTAAAGTGTATGGGTTGTTGAAACAGTAAGTCACGGTAGACTTCAGTCCCTGGCCGGTGGATTCTTTGCTTGAAATAATGATAATAAGAAGACTACACGATATGTACATACTCTAAAAGGATTGGAATAATTATTTCGGTTTAATCGGCATCATCATAGCCCATTTAACGATATTGTTACAGGTAAAGGTTTGGACATTTGAGGGCGCGACAAAACAGTGTTTGCCAAAAATTTTTACCCAAGGCGTTATTTAAAAGGATAATTTCGCTTTATCGAGTACAAAACAATGAAACGGGAAGACAAACAAATCGGGGTGGTGAAAAACTTCACTGCGGATGCTGCTGGACTTCCGGAGAGAAGAAAGATGCGATCTTTTTCTGCACAGCCAAGGTAGGAAATAGTTGAGCTTCTTGAAAATTAAACAACATCATTAGAACCTGTAATACAGTCCCTTAAAATTTTCTTTCTAGCAAAATTTATCTCGGTCTCTGTTTTGGGTTAATTTAATATGCATGTGAATGCAGGGTCAAATACTTACCACGCTTCGCTTGAGTGGTTATCTATTTAATACGCTTGTTGTTTCATTTTAAGGTTATTAGTAAATGAAATAAAATTAATTATGCCACACTATTAACTGTTTAATTATGACCAAAGCAGTCGTTGCATACTCTTTGCGAGGCTCATACGCAAAACTGTATCACCCCTGAGTCATGTTTTGTATCTGCAGTCACCTAAAGCTTGCAAACATAAAGGGAAACCACCTAAAGTACATTTTTGATCAATAAAATTCTTTGTTGATGCTGGTGTTGCTGTCAGGAAGTTTGGGAATTTGTGTCTGTGCTGTGTTTGTTATAATACCATTTTTCTTTAAGAGTGGTTAAATTCCTTTGTCGGAAACTTGATACCTAAACATTTTTTAAGCATGTAAACATGACGATTATGTGGTGAACAGTTATACGAAGCGCATATTTTGATTAATGTATTCTTTCTTGCAGAAATAGTTCCTACAGCAAGTTTGTTCAGCGTGGACAAAAGATGGATGATGAAAAGTTTCCAACAGATTCAACAACAAAACAGTAAGAATTAAACAGGTTTTGTGCTTTTATCAACAAGTTTTGTTTATGCGTCATGACTTTACCGCCTACAGAATTCATTTTTCTCTGTAACTAGCAAAATCATTACACAATTTTTAGTTCAAATGATGCGGAGAGGCCTGCGACCTCTGCAACTGTGTCACTGGGTGAAGGATTAAGTGATGCAACCCCGGAGACGTCCACTCCAGCTAAGTTCCATCCTGGTCGACCTGGTTTTGCTGGAAGCAAGTTAAAAGTGGCAAAACGAAGTATTTCTTATTCAACTTTTTATATTATATGATAAGAACATGTATATTGGTATAATTGAATATCATATTAAAGTTGAACTCTTCTAATACTGCCTATGATTTACATGTTGTTCACCTCAATGGAAATCTTGTTTTGTGTGCAGAGTTCCTACATTTAGCATTTTTAATATTATTGTATCTAAATGTTATCAAACGTTATGTTTCTCCAGGTTATACTGCCCATCCAATTATACCAGCAGAGAGCAACGACATTGTGTCTGTTGCCCAAGCAATGCACAGGGAAAAGTTTGGTTATCGACTGAAGAAAATATTTGAACCAGAGACTGAGGCTGCAATCAAAGCAATGCAATCAGGTACATGTTATATAGATACATAGAAGTCAACTACTTAATACAAACCATTATGTGGTAGTAATTTTTTGTCAACTGTAAGATAATAGTGTGCGTAATAATCCTTAAAGTTTTATCAGTGCCCATTCCATTCTACTGTTTGATCGTGACGTTCAATCATGTTGTAGTCTTTTGTTGCTTGTCACTAATCTGTTTGTACATAACAGGCTTAAGTAGTCCATATTTTTTCTACCTTAATTCAAAGTAAATCTGTCACAGGTGTTTATGTTGGTTGGAGATGCCCGGAGTACACATGGGATTGCATCCGAGTTGGGGAAACAAGTTTATGTTTTTGTGGTCACAACCTGACTGAACACAACCAGTACGAAGGTGAGAAGTTGATGCTAGTTTCAGAAATTAGAACAAACCTTATAAAACTGGTTCTAACCAACTTCAAATGCAATAAATTGTTTTTACTATAAAGTCTACCAAACCAGCAGCACTTCTATTTGAATAAGAGCTGAAGATGCTTTAATAAAAAGCAAAACATGTATTCTAAAACTAGAAGCGTGGACACAAAGTTGTTCTGGTAACATTTAAAATTCAACTTCAAATAAACAGTCTTTATGCATACCGCTATGTAAAATGATGACCCATGATATTTAAAATAGGACTTTAAGGTGGTGAGCCCCAATCTTGGATGAGCGGATCTATGCAGTTCATTAAATGTGCAAGAACAGCCCACTCATTAAATTTTCATGTGTATTTTTTAATACAACTTGTTCTCTGATGTTCCCTACTTACTATGAATTTTTTTATTCAAAGCAATGGGAAATTTAGTTTGATCTGTAAGGTAACTTTTATAGTAGGTTTTTTTTAAAGTTAAGGGTTGACATGAAAACAACAGGTTGGGAACAATTGCATAAGGAAAGCCACGTTAACACTCTGTGTGATGATGCATCCTAACCTTATTATATGTCCTTTTCTATTTCTCATTGAAACCAACATTCTGTCTTCTTTCCACAGGTGTTAAATCACAGGTGCCTTGTGGAGTTCGAGAATGCAGATGTCGATCTTACGCGTTTATTCCTTCACGGCCGGAAGATGTTGGAGAATTTTGGTTGCAACGAAGACCGAACTTTGATCCGAGCAAGTGGAAAGCAAAGTGCAGGTAGGCTACATTTCCTCCAATAAATTTCAATGCCCTGTATATCTTGTACTGTTCCAATGTTAAATTAAAAGGACAAGGTATAGACCTGTACTGTCAAAATGATTGGTATTGTTAGGATGTTTACAACAAACCAATATTCAGTACAATGTTGGAGTTTTTATTAGGTTTTTAAAAAAATGCTGTGTCAAAACCATTGCTTGTTCATATGCATAGTCTTGCTCCTTACAATTATGTTGTGGATACTTTGGGTCATAACCACATTGTTTTCAGACTGGATTTTTTGTTATAAATTTGGTCACTTCCATTTATAAGAAGGCTTGAAAGCTATGGATTTTTGTGCAAGTTACTTGACATTTTTAAGTACTATTTTCTAATGTTTGTCTCTTTTACAATGTGGTTTTAATCAATGGATTTGTCACTGTCATCAGTTAAAGATTATAATTTAATTTTAAGATGCAAGCATCCACATACTGATCATTGCGCTACTGGATTAAGACAATGTAGTGCAGAAGGCTGCAGGTTAGTTTGTAGATATGAAAAAAACAAAACAATTTATTCATTTTTGTTGCTTTTTTTAATGAGAAATATAACACTTCTTCAAAAAAATTATGTTGAAAAGTATGTTGTTATGAAGTTCCAGGACAATGCTGGAGGGTGTTTTTACTTTTTAGATGTGGACAATTCCAGTCTAGCTTCTTGTGTGCGGCATGTGACAGACATTGGGAGGATCATGGAACCTTTTTTGACACAGAAGACAAAAGGGTAGAAAAGGGACTTCCCCATGGTATTGTACATAGAGATTAGTAGTAGGAAGATGTATTAGAAGTGAGCAATTATAAAATCTGTTAAAAGACTTATATGGCAGGAAAGATGAACAATTCTTCTGTTCAGATATTCCTTGCCTCGGTCAAATGTTTTAAGATAAATAAAGTAATTTCATTTAAATACGAAGTTGGAAATTTAATAGAAGGGATTCCAATTAACTATTTTATGTGTGATGCAGTTTAAATTTGTAGTTAAAACGTGTTTTTAGGTGAGGATTACTTGCCTTTTGCTGAAATACCAAGACTGCGAAACATGGCGCTCACTGGCAAAGGAAATGACAATCGCAAGTATAATGTACTGACTAATGGGTCGGCACCTTTGGCTTTAAAAGATGCCCGTAAGTCGGGCCCGGTGGATAACAACACGCCAGTCCCTTTCGGATATAATAAACCCAAGCAATCACCATTTGGTTGAATATTTGAGGATATTGGAATAGATGAATATTTGAGTGCAAATAATTTGTTCCAGAAAAACATTTCTTGTTTGTTTATTGTAAGTATTGGCACATATTGCGTTTCAATTTAGCTTGTAGCAAACTGGTTTATTGCCTTGTTTTTATGAAAAAAACCTAGAGGTACTTTTTGTCTTTTATTGGAATTTTAGTGATAGCAAAAAATGAATATAAACACTTTTTATAACAAGAACAAACTGTTTTGGTGTATTTGCTGGTGGTGTTTGATGAGCATTTTTTAAATTTATTTAATACTTTTTTGTGTCCGTTGGTGTATGGAGAACTCACATAATACCATGTGAACTTTTTTCATTGTACAGAAGTCCTATTTTACCTTTTAAGCGCCCAATACTTTCACGATGTGTGTGTATTGATTTATATGCTTAAGTGTTTAAATGAAATTGTAATTTAGTGCTTGGGTTTCATAAACAACCGAAAAGCACTGTATATGTGGCATGCCTCAGTAATTTTTTGCACCTGTTGTTCCAGAAGCATTTGTTTGACTTTGACAATATACAAAAATGTATCACGATCAACTTAAAACTGTTTGAGGATTTCACTCCCCTCTGTGGGACACACTCCAGCATATATTAACAAACTTGGCAGTGCAATTTAGTTTACAAAAACACTGCACATATAAATTTAAAATGTAACATTAAAAATTCCCCAGGTAGAAAAATAAGGTCCTTGTATAATTCATTTCAGCTGAGTCAACACAAAATTGCACATGTTTAAACATGCTACGAGATTTCACTGTTTTGGCACAAGTTCTCTTCATGTGACAATGACACCTTATTAAAAGACAGCAACCCCTCTAATAAGTCCCTTGGGTCGCATTCAGTCGTAACTGAATCTTTCAATGTCAAATCGGACAATTTGCTTTCCTTAATGTCCAACTTTTCTTGAATGTCAACCACAGCTTCTGCAGCCCTTGAAATGCATTTAACAGCTTTTGTCAGTCTGTGTTCGTAAGACACAATGGTTTCAACAATTTCCTCATAGTCCAAACTTTTTGAGGTGCTCTCCTCTGATGGTGTCTCATCATACAAGAATTTCTGTGCAGTTTCTGTGGCGTGAGCTTCTTTTTGCTTGTACTTTCTCAGCAGTCTGTTCCACTGTTTTGCTTCCTCCTCCAGGGCAGCATATGTTGTGTAGATTGAGTTTACTCCATCAATACCTGACATGTTCTGGTCAATATTCCCTGTCTTTGATGATGATGATCCAGGTGCTTCGCAAGTACTTTCTTCAACGGCAGGTATTGGCGGACGGTCTTCAACACATTGAAGTGTCTCAGCTAGAGATTTGCGTTTAATCGATGAACGTCTCTTCTTCATCGGTACAGGGGATGGCGTGTTTGACAAATGTGATGACCTCCTCGTACGGGTGGCAATGGGACTGAAGACTTTCATGGTCTTCGTTTCAGGTTCTCGTTCCATCATTTGCATGTTCGCAGTTGATAACAGTAACTTAATCCAACCTGAAAGTTACAACAGTAGTAAAATGTGATTAACATTTACAAATGTAGGTCAAGAACACAATTAAATATTTAAATATGATAGCTCTGTACCAATGAATTGGTAGATGGAACATGTTGCAAACATAAATAAGTTTGTTACTTTGCAGTTTTACAACTCAAATTTTGCATCGAAAACTTGTCCAATGTAAAGCAAAGCAATTTCAAAATAAGGATAACATCATCAGTCCATTAGGTAGAATGAAACAATTTAAACACAATATGTGATTCAACACAATTTGACAGACAATATATATATATTTACTAGGTTGTTGCATTGTGTGTGGGATGGAACAGACAGAGTAATTGTTTTACTGCAAACAACACAAGTTTAAACAATTTCCCAAACATGATATCAGATTTTAGCTCGCAGCCACCAATGTGCGCTTTTCCTTTTGTTTCGACTCCTTGCTCTTTTGCTCTTCCAGTTCATCAGTGGGAACGTCAGGAAGATTAACTTCCTCTTGTTCTGATTTTACTCCCAGCAGTTCATCAAGCTCAGCAAGAACGGAAGACTCATCTTCTGGAGTAAGTGAGCCGGCCAAAAGATCATCCAGCTCTTGCTGATACTGTATTCCCTCCTGGGTCTCTTCTAAAATCTTTTCCACATCCTCATAGGACATGATTTTATGCATACTCTTCAGAGACTCATTACCAGTCTTCAATCCCTCCATCACGCTCATTTCCATTTGTGCAAATTCTATGTCATTTGCCATTACTTCCAAGTTGTCAATTTGTTGGTCAGTCTGCTTCATTAAAGTTTCTTGTCGCTTTTTCTTCTTGAGGAGAAGTTTCGCTTTGTTCTTTTCACCATTTTTAAGACATCGCTTAGCAAGATCTCTAAGTTTCTCTTGCTCTGTTTCTATCTTCCTTTGATAAATTTGAAGTTGATCTCTTTGCTTTTTCAGTTCAAGAATCGCCCTGTCTTGCTCAGTCACCCGGCTAACGGGTTTCTTTTTCGAAAACAAACCTCCCATTTTAAAATCGAAATTTTGTAAACTTTAAATTTTGCAAAACGCAAAAATGTAAGTTTTCAATTGTTTCAACAAGAAAATATTTGGAGCAAACGAAATACAACAGCGCCCTCCTCAGGTTTGCTCTTTCCCGGTAAAATATGATTTAAAAAGTTTCAAAATATTTTTTTAATATTTGATATATACGGCCCCAAAAAATGTGCTAATTGCTTTGATTTGGTTGTTGCCATTGGCATTGTGGTAAAAAAGGCAATTACTATCGAATAATTAATGAAAAATTGCGCCCTCGAAAGCAGAACTAGTTTATCCTCATTAAGTACATTTTTTATCTTTTGTCTTCAAAAAATAATTCAATTAATGTTACACAATAAAAACTATAAATACAAATAACGTCTCCAAAATATATGAACAGACATTAAACTCAGCAAACGGATACCATTATTTCCATGAGGCGGCCTCGATTTGCGTCATGGTAACAAATCAGCTGATTACAGTGAAGAAGGCGTTTGCTACAAACCGGCATTGTTAAGACTGCAACATAACGCACGTTATTTTGCGCACTTAAAATAATGCAAACGCCTTGACTTTGAAACATTATGGCGTCTTACCAGGACAAGGTTTCCTTTATCCCTTCTTCGCCGAAATTACCAGACATTACAAGCGGTGGTGTTGGAAATTATTCTTCTAGCAGGTTTGTTGTTTTGAAGTATTAAAACTTCAGTAAACCTCGCTAATAAATTGCATGTGACTTATATATAATACGTTTGATTTGTGAAGACAATAGTTATTTACAAAAAAATCTTATTATTGTTTGATGAATTATGTCAGTATGTTTAAGCTTTGAGCATCATGATCACAAAAATTTTCATTAAAAAAAACTTAACATTGCACTCTTTGAGTTAAGGGTTATATTCTTCTTTTGTCTTGGGTATTGGAACTAATGAAAAATACCCCACTTAACCTGTGCAACTAATAATAAAGTCTGATTGTTACACCTCATGAAAGCTAGTGTTAAAAAATTGAGTAAATCAGCCTGTCTTACCATATATAATAATACCATATATCACAAAGAGCAGTCAAGTGACATGAGTCTTAACTTTATGTGCCTTTTTTTAGAAGACAATCTGCCACACAATGGATTGGTCCACTGAAACAGCGAATAGATTACTCTATAAGCTACAGTGGAAGCCCACATAGTGAAGATGTGGAGGAACTTAGCAGAGAAG
Organism: Ascidia mentula; assembly: GCF_947561715.1. Taxonomy (NCBI): domain Eukaryota; kingdom Metazoa; phylum Chordata; class Ascidiacea; order Phlebobranchia; family Ascidiidae; genus Ascidia; species Ascidia mentula. The sequence goes on along the minus strand of NC_138569.1, from coordinate 21,031,344 downwards.
TTGTCAAAACGATGATTTCTGCCTTGCAGCCAAGTGCTTCAAAGCAGGTAATTTAACATAAACCTTAAGCAAAATATTTGTGTATAATGTAATTTTGATGTATGATGAATTGATGTATCATGTACTTTTGTTGTGGTTTAGGTGTGGTTGGATCTTAATCACATCATAAACGTTGTTACTCCATACAAAGACTTCTTGCACACACCATCCATGTCCCACTATGTGGAAAGACTTTATCTGTTTTATAACTCAAACATGGAAAAGTTGTTTGATGTTCCAATTGTTGACAGTCTCTCTCAGGTACATTTGCCAAACTGTTTCCTATTTGTTTTTAGCCTACACCTTTATTATATGATTTCTTAAATGTGCCTTATTATATGGCAAGCATGAAAACTTTTGTTTTTTCATTACATATGATAACTTTATTGTTGTGAAGCCTGTTTTATGATGTATTTACAAGCATTTTGTCCACATGCAACTGGGCAACGTTTGTTTAAATGTGTGCAACTGGCAACCAAATTTTTAAAAGCAGCTTTGTTGTCGTGATTTTAAACCAGTTCTTTTTTGTACACTTAGCTTTTCCCATATGACATTGAAAGACTGAGGGCCATGTATGGTGGAGGTGCTGGAGGGGCAGAAAGATTTGTGAGGAAAATTCTCACACAACCAATTGCTGAAATGTCGCCAACAAGAGGTAAACATTAAAATATTTAATGGAGGTTGCAATGATATTTAGGACAATTGTATATTTTTTAAATCAAGTTTAATTTTTATTTTAAGCTTTAATCATCATAAAGCCTGAAGTAAGACAATCAGTTATATTCACAAATATAAAAATACCTGAATTTTGCTTTGAATTTTTTTTGTCTAAAGCAGCACCTGTCTGGTAATGTGTTCGCCAGTTTGCATTTTTGCCTCAAATAGAATGAAATGATTCTAGTTTATTTAAACTAGAGAAATATTTTTTCAATAAAAATCACCAAATTATTTAAGGTTGCCCTTTGACTTTACAAACCCTTGACTGTGTGCTTTTATACTAGATGTTCTTAACCATGTGAAAAGAACTCTGTTGCCAGACTAATATAAATTCAGTTCCTTTGTTTCAATTGCCTTTTGGTTGGATACAAATTGAATAACATCAATCATTGTCTGATTCAATTGATTTTGCGTCCGTTGTGTTTTTGTTGGTGGATCTGGTTACGATTTGATTTCTCACCATTGAGCGTGTAGTAACTGGGTTTGTTATGATAGCAACAGACCTTTACTAAGTGAAATAGTATGATGTCTCATGTGACTGTATATGGCAACATATGATTTGTTGTTAAATGGTGTGATACATATTTTATTCAAGCTTACATTAAAAACACTTTTCATACTTTCAGCAATAAAGATCACCATTTCATATTAAATAAGAATAACTGTTTTCCACATTAAGTAATAAAAACTTACTGTGGCCAGAAACTATTCATCTCACAATTAACTCCTCATTAGAAACAGATTTCCCAGAAAATGATCCTCCCCTTGTTTTACCCGATGGAAGGAATCCCTACACATTGGTGAGAAGGGGTGAAGAGCCAGAAAGCTTTTTCAAGGCCAAACCTCTGACTTTCAGCACCATTAAGTAAATTGTCCCCATTTTGACTCTTGTTCAAATATTTTATGTTGCTAAAATGGTTGTTGGAATTAAAGATCTTTTCAAATTAATTTGTATGTTGTATACAAACGCTTGAACTTATTTTTTTAGTTTTATGTACAGCTATATATAACACAAGAAATGATAACAAAACAAAAATGTAATGTAAAAATTTGCTTCAGTGACAACCTCGGCCATGTTGCCATGGAAGCAGCTAGAAATGAGTCTTTGTGGAAAGAAGCCCAAAGCACAACGGTGGCTGCGATTAAAGTTGACCTTCCAATGATGTTTGAGCATGTTTCAGAGCCCAGCACAAGGTACGATGTTATTGTTGTGACCTTGTGTGTCTGTCCCATGTGTTGTTTGTCAACATTTGGGTGAACATGTTTCATATTCATGTGATATCATGTTACAGGTTAGGGTTGGGATGTTGTACATCTTCCTTATTCTGAAAATTTATGAAAAATTGTTTATTTAAAGCAAATGATGATAGGGAAGCTGTAGACAGTTCGCTAATTACCCTACAAAATCATCCTCATTAATCAAGTTGTAATCAAGAAAGAAGCCACATGTAAAATGTCCTAAGTACTCAAAACAAAAACAAAAAATGGCCCATATTGCAGAAAAAAATTGACATGTTTTTCATTTAATTAACTCAATTTAACATTAACTCAATTTAACATATGGGCCAGCTTTTTTTCTTCTAAGAATTGTGAGTAAATCGTGTGTTATAACGGACACATTTTTAGTCATCCCCATGCACCTTTTGATAGAGTCCCAAGCAAAGAAATGTTCGATTTTTCCCATCTCCGAAAATCCACTTCTCCTCGCAAGAAAAGCGAAGAGTTCATTTCCATGACCGGAAGACAGGCTGTTGAGCTCTTTCTCAAACACAAACACATGCACAAAGTCAAATTTATTTATCTCAATAAAATCAAAAACAGACATTTCAGGTTGGTCAAACTTTTTGGCTTTTTTCTACACTCTGTTGAAGTTATCGTTCATACCTAAAAACATTTGTTTCCAAAGATCCTAAAGTACTTTAAGCTCAAAGATTTGAATGTTTTACTTAACTAAACTAAGCGTCAATTATATCATATAGTTTCAGAAAAATGGTGTTCCAATTTTGTATTTCCTTACAAAATAATTTGTGCTGCGTAACCATTTGTTGTTTAAATGTTTTTTGATACTTCTGCAGACCTTATGATCTGGTCTCTGTGCCACGAGAGCAATTAGACAACGAACACTTCATCTTCTCATCATTTGGCGTCTTGCACATTTACCCAGATGGAAATCACTCTGACACTTTAACCTTGGCTGATTGGAATAAACATGCAGTTCTGTGGGGAGTTCTACAGAAAATTCCCTTCTTTAGAAATTATTTAATCAACAAGACCTTCCACAGGTTGTCTATATGAGAGTTTCCCAAACGTTTATGCTCGCTGCCCTTTTTAGCAGGTTAAAATATTCCATTGCCGTTTAAGTTTCACAACAATATTGAGTGTTTTATTGCAACAGCTAACAACATTGAAAACAGTGGTAAATTCTTAGGAGATTAATATTTCATGAATTACTATGTGTTGTACGTTTTGTGACTTGACTCTTAGCGACTCATAAAATTCCACATGCATCCCCCGGTAGGGTCTTGACCTCCAGTTTGGGAATCCCTGATCTTTTATAATCTTAATTTACAATAAAATAGAATCAATTTAACTGTGTTCTGCTATAGACAAATACTTTGTCTTTCCCTTGATTTTTGTTTTAGTCATCCTTTACACCCCTTTTTCAGATGGTTGAGTAATGTAAAGCGACTCCGATACAATCGTTTGAGGAAAAGAATCTCCCTAAATTTACTCCACAACGTCCCTGACTTTGGGTCATCGTTGCTCCATGTTTTCCGCTTGATTCATGAGCTTTCTGAAGTCAGGTTTTTAACTGAGAAGAGATTGGATGGAAGCCCCTTCACAGTTGTCGAGTTTGAATCTGACAACCACAGGTATAATAAAATATTTTTAATAAATATACTTCTTTAATAAAAACTTTGCTAAAATATGTGATCAATAAAACAAACTTTTTTGTGATAAAAAAAACATGCAGACACAGTTGCAAAAATTAGTGTTTTGAATCAATGTGGACTTGTATATTTGCACTCTAGTCATGAGAACGACAAGTACCACAGAGTTTAACATTTAAAACTTCTTTTCTAGGCTTAGGCTCGATGCTAAAGCTGTCTTGGGATTGTTTTTTCAATACTGCAAAAAGGTGGTTGATACCACAAGACAATCGTGCTTCGAACAACTGAAGTATTTTGAACACCAGGTGGTTCAATTTTCTTATTAAAATTTCTGTGTGTGGTTAAATTTGCATTGCAACAATGAACAAATCTTTATGTTTGTTAATTATGCATTTTAGGCCAAACACACAAAGCCATTGTTCTGCAAAGAATCGCTTTACATTCAACGACGTAAGCGAGAGGCGAGAGCAAAAAACCTGCAAAAAGCACAGATTACTACACGTCGAATTCCATCATTTGTTATTCTAGTAGACCAGGCCATTTCTGTCCATCTGGTGGCGCTGGCAAGAGAAGCAATAGTCGAGTAAAAATCTTGATATTCTATGAATTTGTACTCTATTTACTTTTAAAGTCAACAAAATGTCAGATTGCCAACAATAATATGTGTTTTTCTGGCTAAGTCACATAATTTGACCATAGCATTGATACTAATTTTTTTTTTGTACTAGCCACATTTTCTCAGAGCAGCGATACTAATTCCTAACTCATTCTTCCTTTAGGTTTGTTGAAACCCTGCTAGGATTTTCTGATGGGGATGAAGAGGCCAATGATGAAGAAACAATGTCAACAACCACTGGCAGCCATGTGACCAGCAAAGGTACAAGTTTTATGCATAAGCAATAGAACCAATTATGTCTTTTATAGTGAGCTGCAGACAGGGCCACTGTTTCGACCAAATGGGTCTCATCAGTGCAGCTATGGTGTGGAGGTCTGGTAAGCTATTTAGCTGACAAGATCTTTGTAAGTCACACCATAGCTGCACTGATGAGACCCATTTGGTCGAAACAGTGGCCCTGTTTTTTTTGCTTTATGTGATTCTGTGATTTTTGTTGTTTCATGTAAATCTCATTTCCTATTTGTAGATATTTCCAGTTCGAACAGAGACAGAATTGAACCAACAATAACGATGTTTTCCACAAAGTTTGGCTTCAACCGACAATCATGTTGTTTGGAAATGCAACCGTCTCTTAACAAGTATGTTATTGTGGTGAGAATCCCCAAACAGAAATTACAACAAATATCCTGTTGTTTTTTTTCCATCACATATTCAAGACCTGAAGTTAAACCAATTTATGCTGCATGTTTTGCTAAATACATAATAGGTTGTTATTCAAACATAGACCACCCAAATCCATTGTCAATGATGGTGCTAAATACTAAACATAAATTTTCACGCCAAAGCCAAGAAATTTCTACATTATAATTTATTGTTTTCTGATTACATCAATAAACTCATAACCCCTTTGTTAAGCCCCATTTAAATATTGACCACCCTAACATTCCACAGATTTCAGGCTGTGATGCACTCTTCAATAGAAGGGATTATCGATTTGGTTTGCCACGAAGCATATTCCATGCAATCCGTCTCTGTTATGAGTGATTCTAAACGCCCCGGATCTGCTCCTGCATCTGTGGGTTCATCTGGATCAGAAAATGATGTTTCCGAGCGCTCTTCAAGATCCTCCATGATTTCAGATTTTGATTCTGTAACCAACAACGATGTCAATGATGCTGCTCATAAATTAACTCATGAGGTTTGTAGGTGACCTTATTTAATAACTTATGTCTCGTGAAAATGTCTTTTGAATAATGAGGTAGTACATATAATAATATAACGCAGTAATATTTTATGCAATGGCATGATTGGCGGGATATTTTAATATAAGGAATAAAATACACACATACAAAACACAAGGCAGTTTACAATGCTAAAAAATACTTTAAATATAACCAGTATTTAGACAAGATTAGAAATGTTTTTATTCTGTTTGATAAACCAATATATTTTGTATAAAGGTACTTTTTACCATTTGTATCAATTTAATTCAAGACTGTATTGTTTTGTGTACAGACCCCCGCAGATCAACGGAGACAGCAGGCAATGCACATTGTAACAGGTAAAATGAAAAGTTATTCATGCCTATGTGTCTGTGGTACAAAAAATCATGTTGTAAACAGGTCGACAGTACAACCAACATGATTTCATTGATTAATGCAGGATTTGAAATACATAAATGAAAATTACAAAGTTAATCATAGTTTGTACAAATGGTGTTTTTTTCGAAGAGAAACAAATCTTGATGTCTGCTTAACCATTACTTTAGATAGCATTTAAGACAACACATTTATTGGTTTGTGATGTAACACTGGTGTGTGTCTAGGTTTGACTGACCCGACATTATCCCCTCGACCGTTGCCAACAAAACAGGATGATGCAGATGGAATTGTTACCCCCGAAATGATGGCTTCCTCTGGGCCAGACGCCATTTTAGGAATGATGGTCGGGGGTCAAAGCTTAATGGGAAACTTTAACCCTCTGGATCAAAGCAAACTCAGAGAAAGAATGTTGGCTGATCCAGAGGTATTTTCACATTTGCAAGCAACATTAATCCTGCTGTTGATCTGACCTGGTTGTAAATATTGTCTGTAAATCTGCAGTATGTTTTTCTGGTATAATTGGACCCAGTCAGGTTATAGCTGATCTGCGCCTGCTGTGCAAATTAGTTGGATATAAAGTTTTCTAATTCCAGAACAGGAGCCTGCAAATCTTGACAAATTTGAAAACCCTAAAAGTGGTTTTGTCAAGTTTTTTCTCTGTAGATTATTTGCCTTCTTTGCATGAACAGATTTCCACAGCTGTGGCAAAGCAAGAGGAACTTGTAAGATCAGCTGTGGAGGAAGTCTCAAATTTCTGTGAAGAACAAAATGAATGGCTTTTTCCAATATACAAGTTTGTTTCCACATGGAATGAACTTGAATATGAGAAGTGGAAGGGTCGTCCAGCAAGGGTTATAGAGGAACAACTTAATGTCATTAAATCTTGGATAGAGAAGGTGTTGCTTTTTACCTTCGAAAAAATAAATATTGTTTATTTAGCATTCTATGTAAATATACATACATCTACATATTCTACGGTAAATAATACTTTATTTCCTTGCCAGTTGAACTACATTTAGGTGACACAGAGCTGGTAACACTATTGGTTTCTAGACAGTAGTTTGGACACAGTGTGTTCAACATTTGTTTGTACCTAGTTTGAGTGCCTGATAGGTACTATAAAGTAGAAAAGCCTTTGCCTCGCTAATTAGGTTGCAAAACAGTCCCCAGTCACCAACTGTACTGGTGAGACCTGATTAGGTTAAAGCAGTGTGCACTATTGTCAATAATACACATTTTCAATACTTCTGACATGTTTGTGTATCTTATGAAGGTGAAAAACATGGAAAGGTTATTGTTGACGAGGAACAAATTATTGTACGTTGACTGTAGAGCTCCTTATACACTTCTCATCCCAGCTCTCAACAACATTTTCAAGAAGCTAATTTCAGCGGTTCGTTCTAGTTGCATTTTAATGACCAACAAGCTCATGCACAATTTGTGTTAATGATGGAACAACATCATGCTCCATTATTACATTTTTGCCACAAGCGAAATTTTGTGTTAATGATGGAATAGTTGCATTGTAGAGTTCCAGAGCATCATAAACAGCTAATGGACCTTTTTTTAATGATCCTTAAACAGCTAATGACCTTAATTTTGTTTATTTGAGATTTTATTTCATGTGTAATTCGAGGTCAAATAATCTGTGCTAACCTGGGTTTTGTAGCTAAGCTTTGCATACTGTGGCATGATTTGCCATATCTGACCAGAAGTAATTTTAAGTTTGATCAAATGTATACAGAAGAAGGGCAACAAATGGTTCTTGTGCCATGCAGTTCTGTGCAAGTGGATTTATCCTGAATAATTTTTAGGCTGTTCTTGAAGCTCAACACTTTGCATTGGAAGTAACTAGCGAAGCAAAAGATGCCTTGAAGATTCTCAAAAACAAAAACACAGACATGAAATCTTTTGCGGAGTATGCCAGAAAGGTTACAGATTCCCAAAAGAGAAAAGATGGCATGACGGAAAAAGTTACCTACATCAGGTAAACCACAAACACCATTGTTGACATTCTTTTGTAAAACATAAAAGTACTTTAATGGGCTATTTTGTTCATATTAAAGATGTACAAAACCGTGAGTTATGTTCATAAAAGTACTTCATATAATGCAAGCATGGATTGGTCAGCATGCATGCTATCCAAAAGAGTCCCAAATTTCCATTGGGAAAACAGACAAATTGATTGAAGAATTGTCCTTCTGGCATATGATCTGTGTGACTTTTATGCCAGAAGAAATTTCTTCAAACATTACAATGCCTAGCAACAGTACAAAATAGTGATAGCACAAATTCTAGTATTAGAATCCTACAACCTAAAATTTTTGGCCTGAAAATCTTAGGACATGTTTTCTGTGTGTGATTTTTTTTTTCTATTTTATTTGGAACCGCTTCTTTCACAGATCTTTGTACGAGGTTGTGAGGATGACGTACCGTCAGCTGACACAGGATGAAGAAAAACTCGAAGAGAGAGTAAAGTCTACATGGGAAGCATTTCTGTACCAGGTAACCAAGCTATTCACATGAATAATAATTGTTGCTTTGATCATTTCTTCATTGTGAGCGCACATTTCTCAGCTATGTGCAGAAAACCATCACATAGTGGTGTATTCTTTCTTTTTACATTTGTTTTGTTGTGTTTGTATTTCAATTTCTTTAAACACTTATCCAGAAAGTATGGTTACTTTTTATAATCCAAGTTGAAATTTCCGTTTCTTGCCAAATAAATAAAAAAGGAAAATTGTAACATCTGTAAAATAAAAAAAAAGTAAAAAGATCAAGAAAAGACAAGTAAACACCAAATATCTTCCCAGCTAAAAGATGCAACCAACTTTGTGGCAAACCAGCGTCCAATCATTATGAAGCAACTGGACACAGTGTTTCAAGCCCAATACAACAAGGCAGAAGAAGTCGCCAAACTGGCATCATCTGGGAATCCAGTCAACCCCAATGCCAACTCTAATGATGTATGTCTTAAAATTGCACATCTAATTGCTTGGTTTAAAATATTTAAAAAAATGTTTAGGTTCATAATAATTTTTCTGTGGATAGAATATCCCAATATGTATGCACAAATTTTCCTTTTTTCACCACAGCTGCAATGCTTTTGCAGCACTTTAGAATTTACAGTTTAACCAAACATGATATGAAAGACACACTAAGTTGAAAAACATCCCTTTGAGCAAGTACACTGTAATGCAACCTGACTATAGTAACATGTTGACTATAAAATCTTATTTGTACCATAAACAAAATTAGGCACCACTGTTGTGATAAACTTTGATCAACTTAAAAGATACACTTAAACATGGCCATTTTCACAGGTTATCATTGAGCTAACTGCATTCATCAGTGAATTTAACGAAATCCACAAGCGACTAATTGAACTCAGTCACTATCGTGAATCAGTGTGCGGAGAACAATACAACCTCGTCGATCTCCAAGAACTCAAGGAAGAAATGGAAACACGCTTGAATCTGTGGAAATTTTCAAGCATTTCTGAATATACTATTGCTGAATGGAAAGCCACAACATTTAGGTTGGAGCTGCAAATATTCCATGTATTTTGTATGTGATTGAAATAAATTGTTAAAAACTTCCTTCGAAACTGCAGCTGTGGTGTCTTGTTTGCGCAAAGTGGCAAACATGTGTTTCTTTTGTATAGTGGAATAGCAATTGTTTTTATTGAAGCTGTAAATATTATTTAATTGGACTATATGGAAACTTAATTTTAGTTTTTCAAAACGAACCCTTTCACATTGTTGTTAATGTTAGAAGTATTTTAATTGTTGAATGTCTTTTCATTCAGGAAATTTAACGTTCAAACTGCGATGGAGAAGATTCAGGAGTGGAGGCAAAATGCTGCATCACTTGTCGAACAACTTCCTCCTGATGATGTTGTGTTGATCGGATGGAACCAGGTAATAAATAAGCAAATATCTGGTGCGAATTTGTCCAAAACATTACACTCCCGTACCTGTGTCAACTTTTCCCAAAATAGTGCACCAATAACTCGGAACTGCTACATACATATGTATGTATATATGCATATTTATATATATATGTTTTAAATGATTGCAAGAACTGAAACTCTTTCAAAAAGTGTGTTTCGAGTGTATGATGACAACCAACTATTAAATATTAAAATATTATTGTTAAAATATTAAAAAGCGGTTGAAAAATATATCTTGTACAACTCTATACTATGTTTCAAATTCAACACAGGTTCTGTGTCACAAATTTATTTAACTAAATGAATTGGCAAATTCAAACTTTCCTTTTAATATCTGCTTGTGAATCAAGGGCTGACAAAGAGTCTTTTTTACAATACCAACTTCAAAGAATCTTTTTTTTATGCTTCAGTCACTTGACAAGATGGCACGAGAACTTCCACTTCTGCACAAACTCTCGAATGACGCGATGAAGTCGAGACACTGGAAGGAAGTTTTTACTGGGATGGGAGAAACGTTTGCAGCAGAATGGACTTTCACAGTTGAAGAACTTCTCGCCTACAAACCATCGCAATACACAAACACCATTAACAGGGTGAGGGACGATAACAGAAAACTGTATACAAATACATGCTTGACTACAGTTAAGGAGATAACAATGTAATATACTGGATCTGTATTAAACTTACAGTGTGTGGTTGTCAATTATTTTTTAAGAATCAAATGTGTTCCCATGATTATCAAAAATATAACCACTTTGATGTTTTTGGACAAATATTACTGGTCATATTATTTTCATTGTTTAATCCAGATCCACAGAAATGCATCGGCCGAATATTCCTTGGAGCAGCTGCTTCGCAAGATCAAGCGGAGATGGGAAGAAAGACAATTCCAGCTCGCCAAACACATTTATATTGTTCAAAATTTTCATCAAGATTCTGATACCACTGGTTTGTCAATTTTTTGTTAAATTTTATGCATATTCTTTCTCTTATGTTTTGCTGTTGTATTTTTATCAGTAAAACTTTAATATTTTTTACAATACTCTTAACACTTGTCAAGGTTAACTAAGGCTTCTGTTGTGTTTGCAGCAATAGGGATGTTAAATGCAAACAGAAATTTAGACAAGAAGTTGTTTGATGAATTGGACAGTGAACCTCTCTCACAAGTAAGTAGAGAAGCAAAAAACTTTTTTGGGGAAAAGCACCTTTTTTGTTTCTGAATATTTAAAACGGAATATTTACAACTTTTCCAATACCAACACATGCCAGTTGTTATATAAACAGATGTGGTTTCAAACGGTCCCCCAACTGTATTGTCTCAAAATTATCAATAACTGTTTAGTATTGTAAGTGAGCTTCAAACAAGGCCATTGTTCTTTGGTAGCTTTGGTAACTATATGAGTATTCATTCGTAATTAACAACTTCGAGATTGTCATCATCAATATTTATCCACCCACAGGAAAAAGACAGCGAGACTTTTATTCTTGTGGGTGTGGTAGATCTCCTCAGAGACGTCTCTGACAGTCATGTTATGTTGCAAGGTATGCTGCAATCCAAGCATGCAGTTGAAGTTAAAGGTGATGCAGAAATATGGAGCGACACTTTGCAGCAGGTAACCTTGCTGTATTTTTTATCAAAGAAGAAGTTTTTTAAATAACATTTTGTTAACAAACATTAAAATTGTGTAATAAGTTTCTAGGGCAATGCTGGAGTGTTTCATGTTATCATGTGGCAAGGCAGAGTTGCCCTGATGCACAGCACCTTTTTACTTGTATGTCTCAGCTGTCGTATTTGGATCATTAGGTTGACTGGCATCACAGCCAATTCACAATGTCCAACATGTTTTAACGCTACTCTTACACCGACATGATGGATAAAACATTTGCTGAAGCAATAAAAATAAAAGCATCCCCATTAATTCTGCAATTTGTGCCCATACTTTTCCACTGAGGATAAACTTTTATCACTTTGTTCAGATTGGCGAAGTTGTGAATCTTTGGGTTTCCTGCCAAGACAAGTGGATGTACCTGACCAAAATATTCCAAGGAGAAGTTGGTTTGAGTAGACAGTTTTCACATCTTAAACCACAGTTTGATGCTGCTGACCTCATGTACAGAGAGTACATATCAGCCACGTCTCAAGACCCAAAAGTTCTTTCAGTGATGTCAAGGTACTATTCCAATAAGCAATACTTAAAAAGCATTTTCAATTTAATGCCTAATTGAAAAAAAACAGGAGCATAATATCATTCAATAACCGAGTAAATGTTAAATACACAACTGTTTGCCTTGTCACAATGTGTGTAAAATTGCATAATAGGCGGAAGTTACCGACTATTTTTAAATATTGTTTTGTTTGTGCTTTGTTGCAGTGCCCGATGCAATTATTTGTGGCAAGTTTACTTGCTGTAAGTCGAAAGGCATGAACTAAATGTTTCTACTCATCTATCTACAGGTTGCATGGCCAGAAGGGCTGGCGTGAAATGCAGGGAGAAGTTCTCAGAAAACATCTTATTTCCTGCATCAAGATCGAAGAAGAAGTTTTGTACGGTATCTCAACTTTGCTCGAAAACTTTAGAACTCATTTTCCGAGGTATTTGTCTGTTAGATTAGAAGTCATGATCTATTCAAATTTTGAGAAAAACTATTAGCTTTCTTATTAGATCTGAAAGAAAAGTCGTAATTTTTTTTAGAATGTATTACAGTATATCAAAAACTAAACTAGATATACTGGTACCTGGGTACCCTTGCTGGCTGTCAACCATGAATCACAAGCAGTATTACTAATAAAACATTTGAGCTGACTTGGTCGTTGTTTTGATCTCGTACAGAAATACTGCTTTACAAAGAATATTGAATAACGTTTTAGTCAAGCTCCAAACATGTCTTGTAATTGACACTTTCGTAGATTGTATTTTCTGTGCGATGAGGACTGTGTGAGACTTTTGGGAATATCTCGTCAGCCAAAAGCACTTATCCCCTATGTGAGAAAGTGTTTTTCGAGCATCAGGTCAGTTACATTCACCCTTCCCAAAGGAGATGCCAAACAAGCTCGCAATACTAAAACATCCCTTGTACAAGAACTCCACTCACACAAGTAAGTTGCATGACAGATACATAATTGCCTTTTTTCCAACAACTGTTCTCAAAATTTTTTTAGTTTTTTGGTGCAAAAAACTTGGACTTAATTACAGGGGATAGGAAAACCAAAACTAATGCTGCCAATTATTAGGCAAATGTTTCGAACACTGCTGTGTTTGCATTAGCTCATACAATATTGCTGCTAATATCACACCTTCCATGATGTACGCATGTATTTAAAATGAAGCTGTTGAATATTAAAGCTGTGATCGCCTATATAAAGGGCCTGCGCAGTGGGGTGATCCTGTCTTGCTATGCGAATGCATGGTATTATTTCTGCGTAGCTGTTGAATTTACAAAAAATTGTTTGGCAGACTTGAAGTTACCGGAATTGTTGGAAACTACAAGGAGTCGGTTGACATTGAACCTCTGGAAAGTCACACAGATGCCACCATGTGGTTGCGTTGTCTTGACGATAGAATCAAAGAGTCTTTACGAAAACAGCTTAAAAACTTGATCGAGTTCAAACTTCAGAAAGGTTTGGTTTTGTGAAAAACAGTTTATAGCTAAAATATGAGGTTGTTGGTCATCCCAAGACCACCAAACCTTTATTAGCCATAAAAACCTCTGGTACAAAACCTTTTAATACAAATCTATCTAAGTGTTCTGGTTGCAATATGACACAAGTTGTTTTTCTTTTATGAAAATTTTGGCTATTATTTATATGATGACTAGTCCTTAAATTAGCTGCTAAGTTGTTTGTATGATTACAGCATGCTAGATAGCTTTTACCTTGCTTAGATGTTTCCAGTGTGTTGGAAGCAATGAATGATGTGTTTGATTTGGAGGCGATAGCTGATGAGGACAACCCACAAACTGCTCAATACAGGTATAATGTTTATTATCAACTCTTAATTGTCATTGTTGCTAAGACCAGAAAAACATCCAATGTCTTTGTCCTGGTTAATTCCACACGGTGACTATGATGATGTATAGTGTTATAATTTTTTTTTATCATCAGACACTGGCTGCTAAAATATCCTTGCCAAGTCAACCTGCTCGCTGATGCCGTTCTGTGGTTTGGGGTGGTCAAGAAATATTTTAAATCCGGTGCAAGTTCAGAAGATCTGGAAAGGATTAAGAAGGAAACAGTTTTTCATCTCAAACAACTTGGGTATTTGAATGACAAGTCTTTAATTAAAAAAAAAAGTTTTCCAAATAAGTAAAACACAATTTGGTTGTTATGAAATATTGTTTGCAGTGCTCTGCATTTCTTTTCTCAGTTCTTCTTTTGTTTTTCAGTCAAGCTATGCAGGATAGTTTAGGGACTTCTACAAAAACTTCTGTGCAAAGAAGATTGCAGTCTGTGTTGTCAGCCCTCATTACACAGACTGTTTATCACAGGGATATTCTAAGTACACTGGAAAAATGTGGGATAAAGACAACAAGTGCTTATGAATGGCAAAGCATTATTAAGTATGTCAAAAAATTAAGTGGGTAATACTCTCAATAAAAAAGGTTTTCTGTTTTTTAGACTTGCCTGCCACTAACATAGTCAGTCATTTGTTATTTTAGCTTGACCATGATAAGAACATTTGTTATTGGAACTTCTACTACCGGCACAATATCATTAGATTTTTTTCCAACTGGCATGTTTTGAAAACTGTTTTTACGGGCATTAGAATATGTATGTTGGTTTTCCCTTGTGGGGATATTATGGACAAGATATAAATGTTGTGTAGCTACGAAAGCCATCTGTATAAACATAATTTATCTCTGTGTATTTGGTCCTGTGCAGATATTCAGCAGATGTCGTTGATTATTCTGAAATCAACTTGAAGCTTGAAGAAGAGATCGAAGGATATCCCCATTCATCGCTCACCAAAACTGCGGTGGCCGGCAATTGTTACATCGACCAATTGGGCCACAAAACTGACTACGGTTACGAATATTATGGCATCAGAAAAAACTCGGACACCTGCGTTGGGGCAGTGGCCATGGCAACAGTGGTCACTCCAATGACTGAAAGGTTTGCACTTTATTATATCCATGTATGGTTCTTAGCTGTAGAAAACCTTCTGTTTAGGGTATTTACAGTGCAGTATGCATATGTATGTCTTTTTTTCTAATTTTGCAGAAGTAATCAGCACAGATATTCTACAGGCGGCAGTATTGTTTTAAGTAATTTAAATAAAATTTAAACATTATCACGGTCTGTGTAATATAAAATTTGAAAATCAAATGTTTCAAATCTGATTATCATTATGCTGTCATATTTCAGATGCTCCGTTAACTTAGCAATCACCCAACAACTTGGTAGATGTGGAGGATTGTTCGGTCCAAGCAGTGTTGGAAAATCTTTAGTTATCTCTGAACTGGCCAGAGCTTTTGGTCGACACTTTATCAACCTGAGTTCTTCTGAGGATCTTAGTATTGCTTTGATGAAAAGGTTTGAAAGATACACATTGCTTGTATGGATTATTTCATTTTTGGAAATAAGCTTTTTTTTGAAACCTTTATTCACAAACATTCTTAAAAAAACACAACTTCTGGTTACATGTCAACAAAATTTTGACTTATTACATTTAAAAATGATTCATTAGCAACATAATATCTTACTGTGACGCCAATTCTATCATATGCTATACTTCATATGTCTATTGGCATGGCAAACTTTTGTACGCCAAAGCAATTAATTTGTCAATCAGTTGGCATGACAAACTTCATCACATGGTCTAAGCTTATTGTTTAAATTGTTCAATTTGTTTTAAAATATTCCATGCCTATCAAAATAGGGTCAATTTATTATTTCGTTTCAGAACCTTGTGTGGAATGGTTGAGACCGGTTCCTGGCTGTGTTTCGATCATGCTGAGCACTTGAAACATACAACACTGTCCATATTATCTCAGTACATCAAACAGATCCAGGACGCCTACTTCCTTCTCAAGCAATCCTTCAACACCAAATACACAGTTCATGGAAATGATGGAAACAACAGGTTAAAGGTAAACCAAAATAATATTTTTAATAAAACAATGTTGTAAAAGAGGTATATATGCCATAATGATCAGTGAGCTACAAACAATGCACAAACTACTTCGACCTGTAATGTTGTGTCCAAAACCAGTTTACCAGCTATTCCAGAGCCGCAGTGACTAGCTGCATTGATGAGTCCTTACAGCTCGAAATATTATCCACTGTCTGCAGCTCACTAGTCTTGTTTACACATGCTAAATTTTGTAATTTGTGTAATTCACAAGTAATATTGTGAGCTTTAAACTATTGTTTATATCACAGAGAAGCAATTCGGTTACAACTCTACACACGACAGTAGGACCAGATGTATGGTGTCCTCAAGTGTTACCGTCATACTTACATCAACTTAACAATTTGCCCATCGAAGAAATAGACCTGAGACCACAGATGGATAATAGAAAGGGAATTGGAAATCTTGCGTTTGACAACAAACTTCTAAAAGTGAAGGAGGGATTTGGATTGTTTATGACTTTCACAACCCAACCAGGGTAATCATGCAAACAAAAAATTCCACTGCTCTTTACCAAAAGATTTAATTTTTTTCGAGCTTCGTACTTTTTTCAGTACTAATTTATGTTTCATCATGTCAATGTCATGCATAGTTTCCCTACTTTTATTTAAACATCACTCCCAATAATAGCTGCAAAGTTCATTGCTTTTTCTCTTTCAGTTGCCAGCCCGAGATTCCAGACAGCTTAAAAGTCATTTACCGTCCAACTTGTCTGATTAAACCAGATGAAGCCAAGTTGATGGAGGTAAAATAAATAAAAACAATCCTCAAGCTAAATTTCTTTTTTAGCAAGTTTTCCAGATATAAAAAAAAAGTAGTTACTTAATGTTATTGGATCAACTTTAACATTCCAGGTCTGGTTGCAAGCTGCTGGTTTTATGGATGCCAAAAATCTTTCTCAGAAGCTTCATCTTGCTTTCCAGTTTATGAGATCCAATGTCGATTATGTCACCTCAGAAGGAGCAACCGTGGCGAATGAAGCTGCAAGTGTATGAAATTGTTTCAAAAACATATTTTAACCAGCATTAAAGTAACAGTTTCTGTAATTTTTGACCTTTCAGTTAGTTATATAGGATTTTTGACAAAAGTTTCTTGGTATAACTTTATTTTGTGTTGCATGTTTTTGTTACCCAACTGCAAACACCTTATGGCTAACATATTTTTATTTCTAATTCTTACCTTCAGATCGCAAGCCTCGGGTTAAACAATGTCCGTTCGATCATATCGTTAGCTGCACGTCTCTTTCCACAACTCTCAAATCAGCAACGAAGCCGAGGAACTTCCATGTGTGAATCAGATACAGGAGGAGGAGGATATCCTCCATCATCAACCTCATCTGCAACGAGCGTCAGTCGCTCAAGTCGAAGATCTGAGATGATTCTCGCCAGTCACAATGAGGAACTTGCACTGGTTCATGGTCTGCTGATTACCTACAAGGCCAAGTTGACTGAGTAAGTGGAGATTAGGTTGTGTGGTGAACACAATTACAGTGTGGACGAAAGAATATTTGTGGTTCAACAATGTTCACTTGTGTCAAGATAAAACTATGTTCAAAGTATTTTTGCTTTGAACCGAGAAACAAATATGCTTTTCCCTTTAGTCCACAGATATTGGCCCGTTTAAAAGAAAACCTGAAAACCATTTTTCCTATGGTGACCCAACCCCTTGCATCTAAAGACCAGGACACCAAACTGGCAGGTACATAAACAGGCATATTTTTCATGCATATTAGAAAATTGATATTTACAGAAATTAATTTTAAGATCAAATGCTTAATTCATTTTGTTAAACTTCTGGTCAGCAACGCATTTAGATTGGATTTTAAGTTCACAATTTTCATGCGAAATTAGTTCAGTTTTCCTTTTCTTGTTTTCCTTTCTACAAAAATACTTTTGAGAGCCACTGGTTTATTGTAAAACTGCACTTCAGTTCAAAGATAAGTATTAAATTTTTCCCTATATCTGCTTACTTTGGTAACAAAACATTGTTACCATTGGCAATATTGGCTTTCTGTTCTTGAATAAATGTGACAATAACCCATACTGGGTATAACACCTAATATTGGTGTTTTTTATGGATCTTTAGGCACAATACAGCAGCAAATGGTCACAGATGGTCTGCAACCATCAGAAGAGTGGATAAACAAAGCATGCCAACTCTACACTCTCCTCAAACTCAAACAAAGTGTTGTTATAGCTGGTGCAGCTGGTTCTGGCAAAACAACAATTTGCAGGTGTGGGAAGTCTTTGACAACATTTAGAAGTTAAGAATACTGTTATTGTCCTTATGGATGGTGTAGGTTATCGGTGACCAACATTTTGCTTCCAATGTGCCAGTTTTTTTTCACATTTAATTCAAACCCCAAATTTTACCTCTTCATTCTTTTATGTGTTTCTATTATGTTAGTTTTAGATTTGAATTAATTTTAGTAAAATTCATGTCTAGTATTATTACTATTATTTCACAAGCAATCCTGCTTTTTCTTTCATTATTTATGGGTGAAGTGTGCCACTTGTAATCAATAGGTGCTCCCCTCTGCTGTACCTAGTTATGTCCATTTGGATTAATTTCTTAAAGTAAGTTTTCATTTGTGTGCACAAAAATCACATGTTCTGTTTTCAGAGTTTTATCCAAAGCTCTAAATAGTCTTGGCACAGAGGCACTGATTGATGTGGCATTATTCAAAGGGAAAAGCACTTCGCAAAGTGGGCAGGTACCACATGTTATTAGACTCTTGCTATGCATACTATATACAAACAATATCATGTCATTTTTCAGACCTTTGGAAAGAAAAGTCTTAAAAGTGGTGTATCCACTTCTGCAAGTGAATTCATTCAGTCGGATGTTTTTGAAGCGTTTGGTGAGTGGGATATACGGTTTCCATTGTTAAATACAGTAAAAAATTTGTTCTTTGCCAAACTCAGACAAAATTCAGACATCATACAGAAGAAGCATTTTCGTAGTGTTTTCCCCTATCGTTTTAAAAATTCTGTTTTGTAAATTTTTTGAGGATGTTTAAAAAGTTTTTATTGAGCTTTACAGTTTACACAGGCCTGCTATTTATTACAGCTTTGCGGTTAATTTAATAAAGCTTATGTGCCAGGCAGTTCCAGCCAACGTTTTCTGATTTCTTCTCTTTACAATTATTTGTTTTACAGATGAAGACACACAATGTGGTTATGGTGGTTTGTTGGACACAGACTCATATGGAAGGGTGGACATAACTACGCTTTTTCCCAATGCACACACAAATGCTGATTTGTTTGGATTCCACAAGCCTAAAAGTAGAGTGTGGAAAAATGGTTTGTTCATAAATAAAATAATTTTTTAGAAACTTGGGTCTAAAATTTGAGTGTTTTAAGGTTTGTTGGTGAAGCTGCTCAAGGAGTGCACAATTATTCACAAAGTTGGTTCATTGAAAAAAGACAAAAGATCTGAAAGTTTACAGCCATCGGCTGGAAGACAAAAAAGTGCTGGCACAGATATTATGAAGTCCATGCCAAGGTGCAGTATAAATTATTTAGTTGGGAATACAACTTTCTCAACATTTTACTAATTTCTCCTCAAAACCATAAAATTGATCAGATTTAATATAAAATGTTGCAAAATTGTGATATTCAGTCTGAAAAAGTGGATAGTGATGGACGGAGAAATCCAGCCTTCATGGGTCGACAACATTAGTTGTCTGTTGGATGACCACAAGAGGGCTCACTTGAGCAACATTGATGACATCTCGCTCCCAACATCAACCAACTTTATATTCGAGGTTGACAACTTTTCCTCTGCGTCACCCGCTATAGCTACGAGGTAAACCTACTTTCTTACATAAAACCTTAAGTACAATCTGACCAGCAGGGTTTGAACCAAACAGTGACTTACCACGCTTTAATTTAATTGCTATATAATTACAGGGTATTTCAAAAGACAAAGGTCATGAAATGTCATAACTAATGTTTTTTAAATTTAAAACTGTGGTCACTCAAATATCCTGGACACCAGTTAAAACATGGCAAATAAATGAATCCTCCATTGTTCACTTTGAATCACAGTCAAACATAATCTTCATATCCAGTTGTATTTCAAAACAAAAAGCTAAAAAAAAAATTTTTTCCCAACTTTGTTCTTAATACAGGTGTGCCATAATGCACTGTTCGGTGCCACAAAACTGGAGAAATGTTATAACAACATGGTTGGATGGTGCCTACAGTCAGTATGCACTCACTCAATCTACTATAAAAGTATGGAGAGAAATGGTAGAAGATTTGGTTCCACCTATACTGAAATTCCTCAGCCAAAATTATGGCTCACTTTTGCAACAAGGAATGGATTATTTTTACAAGGTCTGAACTTTAAACTATTAACAAAGCTATGCAATGAGCTGTGTTCTTAGTGTGAGTTGTTTGGATGGTCAGAAAACTTCCCACACAAAATGTTAAGTGTGGTTGAATTCTTTCACAGACGACAAACAAACCTTGTTCCGGAATTCACGAGATAACTTCATTTATGTCGATCTTGTCTTCTTGTCTAACCTCGCACATGTTCATGAGGGGCAATTCCGGACACCAGGAGGCATCACAAGATGATGTGACGATTGGAAAGAGGTTCTAATTTCCAAATTATTTCTCCCATAATATTTTTTGGGAGGAAATTGCATGTTGTCCCTGCTTATGCTGCCAGACATCATATACTGAACGTTTGGTGACAAAGTTATACCTTAAGAATATCATGTCTCAAACACATCTCCTGTATTCCACAGAAACTTACAAGTGTAAACTTTTCATGAGGTTCCTGCTCATTAAGGCATGGATGAACCAATAAACTAAATTACATCACAGCAACAATCAGAAAATATATTGTGTACAAGAGCAGTTGCAACAGCAATCCAAATGTCAGTTGGTTTTAACAAGTCATTGATACATGAAGGTCACAACAAACTTCTCCTGATGACGCTCGATCAACGAGAACAGGAGCAAGTGGAATTCGCTCTCGACTCGATGACGCAATCCCCGACTCCCACCATCAGATTGCCATCAACCTGTTTGCTTTTTCATTTGTTTGGGCTTTCGGGGGAAGCTTGCCAGAAAATGAGATGCAGAAATTTGATCAAGTCGTGAAGGAAGTCTTTGATAAGTCAAGGTGATTCATGTTCAATTGTTTCGAAGACAATCCTCACATAGCCCACTTACCACTAAAATATTATCTGTAACTGCCTTAACGGGGAATAGCCTTACTAAGCATTGCATCAGTAATAATATTCACATACTTTTTGTGCAAAAAAAACATTACAAATAACTTACAGATTCTTATATTTCATTACATTAGTGTCAACCTGGAGCCTCAAAGGTTTAAAATTATCCATTTATAATTTTTAGACACAACAATCCCTTCCCATCCTATGAAACTGTGTACGATTATTTTGTGGATGAGGAATTTGGTCGGTTCAGCATGTGGGAGGATAAAATAGATCTTAGACCCAGAGGAGTAATGCAGGATGGCTCCCAGTATATTCCTCTCCACCAGGTATTTTTGTGTGCTTCAGTGTTAAAAATGATCACAAGCTAGTGCATTTCTTTCCAAATGTAAGTATTGCTATTACATAGGATACAATGTAACAGCAAAGTGCACATTTACGCCATTGCTAGTTTAGAGCAACTAACACAAGTGTAACTGAATATTTGTTGTGTTTATGCAAGCTGTTTGTTGTTATCACAAACTTGCTAATGGTCTTTAATTTAATAGTTGGAGCGCTATGCACACATATCCTCAATCCTTCTAAGCAACCAACATTCTGTTCTTCTCGTTGGTGACAGAGGGAGTGGAAAATCAAGTCTTGTTAAAAATCTTCTGCAGAGCGAACATAACCTCACTAAAATATCAGTCTCACCAGGTGAATGTTATTTGTAGTTTGACCTTGTTTATGATTCGGAAATATGGTGTTTAGAAAATGGTTGTCTGTTGGTTTGTAACAAACATGTGTTTAAAGTAATTGTGTGACAAACAAAGACTTGTTGTTTGATCTCAAGCACAAGAATGTAAATTTAAACAAAAACCACAATTAAAACTTTGCCCTGTGACTGCTTTGTAAACCAGGGATTCCTAACCATTTTCCTTGTTGGCATCCCATTGAAATCACCAACCCGCTGTGATGTAAATATTCATCCCTAACGATTCAGCCACCCCACAGATATAGATTTCAAACCACTCGCTTTAAACTACATCAACATCTGTTAGAAGACGTAGTTGAAAATTATGCACTAAAACGATGGGGATAATTAAGTAACAATTATAACAAATTGCTTTCTACAGGTTTAACTGCTTCCCACTTTCAACGCTTGATCGAATCGAAAGCCTTGCCTTCATCCAAGCAACACAACCTAGGTCTGATGGCCCACCCTAATGCTGTCATCGCTTCAAGATCTTTCAGCAAATTCATGGCATTGTTTTTCTTGGACGATGTGTCTTGTGCACGTTGTCCTGGGAATGGTGGTTCACGAGTACAACCAACGTTGGAACTACTCAGACAGGTATGTCATAATTAACTTGTTCAAAATGGTTTTGATTGCCTTTCGAGAGATTCCGCTAAATTATTTCAAATTTATCTTTTCCTTTTCTTATTTTTCTACTTCCAAATAAATATTGTTCTTTATTTTGTTTCAGATTTTATCACTGAATGGGGTTTATGAGTTGGAGAGGTTGCTCTTCAAATCCTTGGAAGCTGACATTGCATTTGTTGCTACGGCAACCACACCGGGATCACCAGGATCTGGTTTGGGAAAAGTTTCACAATCTCTCTCACCAAGACTGACAAGAAACTTCACTGTTTTGCATTTTTTAAAGGTTTTTATTTGACTTTTTCTAATTTGGGCCATTACAAATAGAAAGTTGGAATTTAGTTGCAATTTTAAAGAATCTGTTCTTCTGGTAGTATTATATGGGCACTGATGAAACTGTAGAGATTATATTTTTTTTAGCCTGGCAAAGATGCAATTCTCAGCATGTATCACAGTTCTGTTCAATCTTGGCTTGAAGAATTTCCGGCTTATTCCCTGGTGCGACATTATGACTTGTCACAGGTACGGAATTAATTTGTCAGAATTACTGAGTCATGTTCCAGTGTCCCTATGTCATGTTGCAGTTTCAATATGTCAAACTATTGGTGATATAACAAGTTAAATTGTGGTTTCACCTGCTACTGATTTATGTGCAGGCCATCATTGCCGGTGCATATGATCTCTATTCCACTGTGGTGTCGCATCTGAAGCCGACACCCAACCAACCACATTATGTGTTTTCTCTTCATGATATTGGACACATTATGCAGGTAAGAAATACAAAAATATTTCCCAACATCGTACTGTTGCCCAGTTTACTTGTACATATCATTCAAAATTCAATTTCTTTTCCCGGGCACATTTCATTCATTCATTCATTGGTTTATTTTTGCCCAAAGTATTTCCGCAATAAAAAGTTGGGGAATGCGAGAGTATGGGCAGGGGGACGCTGGATTAACCTTCAGGTTTTCGGTGCCAAGCGTCACCCTTGGTCTATCTGTGAAACTATGGAGTAAGAAATGTTGAAAACCACTGTTTTTCAAACTCATTGTATGATTGCTGCTGTCTATGCATATAGAAGGTTAAACAAGATGTCAAAATAAGTTTTCAAGTTTATCCAATTCTCATCTTGTTCCAGTCACATATTAGCTTTGCTTAAATATTTGCCTGCAATAAAAGTTATAAATGGTTGAAATGGGGATGTTGTGTCATAAGGGTTTATTTCTTCTCACTCCCCGAACTCGAGGACGTCCGATGCCGATCAGACGTCGACCTGGAGGAGCTGAACAGTTGAGAAGGCCAGCTGGAGGTCGACAAATCGGAAGGTTCAGAAGCAATCGAGGTTGGGGTGAGATATTCAAGATCAGTTTACCATTAACCTCCAATTTAATGATCTCTGATTCTTTATAGAAATGTTTCAAAAATAAATTTGCAGTTGGGAAAATAAATAAGAGAAGAAAAGGAAAAATAAATTATTTTAAAATATTTACTTTTCTTCTTTTAGTGATACCATATTGTAAAATAAATTTGTTGGAGAGACTAATTTTGTCAATATTCAGAGATCATTAACATAGATTAAAATTTTCAGGGTTTTGAACCCTTCAGTTATCATTGAAAATGTTGTTTTTAGAAACCTTCCTTTAACAAGGATTACCCCTTTGACAGGTGTGCTAAGCATTGGATCTGCACCCATGATGAGGACAGTTGTACGTTTATGGCTTCATGAATGCTGCAGAGTGTTCCACGATCGGCTCACCACAGACCAAGATAGGCACTGGTTTTCCAGAACTTTGCATGACCAGTTGAAAAAGCATTTCTGCACTGGTGAACCTTACATTTGATTTTACTTGCTACATTTTAACCTTCCACAATAATCTCCTTGTTGGCTTTGTTGTTGGAAATTTTCTATTGCCTAATTGGTGTAAATTTAATTGGTTGTTTATTGGAGATAATATTATCTGAATTGTATTGTATAAGTGGTTATTAACCTTTTTATATTACCACATCACTTTTTATATAAATGTACTGCACTATATTGTCCAACCATACCTAGAGATTCCTACAAACAATTCGTGGGAACAGACCTCCCAACTGGGGCCACCGCTGGTTAAGGAAACTTTTTCCCCAACAATTGGTTACGAGGGCAGCATTTTAATTATGCAGACAAAGAACACCCACCAGCATCACCTGGTGTTGAAAAGGTGCGGATTGTGAAAACACCAGTGCCCTCTGGTGGTGCAACTCCCATGCCTTCCATCTCTCGCACATCTGGAAGTACCGAAATTATTCCTTCATCTTCTCTGGGTGGGAACGACACCGATATATATGTAAGTTTAAAAAAACATAACCAACGAAATTGTCTCCTTATCTGTGGCAGCGAGGAAGTCTGTTCTTTGTTACATTGTTGTTTTATGGCATTTATGTGAGTTGATTATATGAATATCCCCAATCACCTCAAATATTATGTGGTAGCATGTTTGTTTTATTGCCTTGGTTTTTGTGACCTTCACTATAAAAATGTATTGCAAGTGTTGCTGTCTGTTGAATAAAGTCAAGCATGTTGCATTTGAACCCTGCTAAGGATTGATTTAAAACACCCAAATAAAAATGTAATCTTCATTTAAACACAAACAAAAATATTTCAAGCAAGTATATCTGCTCAGATTCAGAGCAGCCCAGAGAATGGAATCTTTCAAGCTGGCTATGATGCAGATCAAAGTACTGATACAGAGAGCATTGTTTCACATAAGGTGTCAGAAGTCACTGTGAATGTTACCGAGGTAATATTATTTTTGTGTAATTTTTTATAGTATAATCATAGTGTAAATTTAATAATATCTGACTTTCCTGTAAATAATTTAAAAATAATAATTTAAATTATCTTTAAATGTTTCAAATACTATTTATTTATTGAGTGTAATTACTACTTCATAATTGTTAACATAGATTCAAGAACCAATGGTGGTCACCAGCACCAGTGGAGAATCCTCATCAGTGTCAGTCAACAAAGAGTCTGATTTCTATGAGACCGATGACACAACTTCACCGTTTTCAAAAATGGAAACGAGCACTTCATCGAACACAACTAAAGGTCAGTTTTGACGGTTTTGTGAATTAATGTTGAAAACTTACAATTTATGTGTTTTTGTTGCTCAAAAATATGTGAAGGATTGTGGGTTATTTTGAATGTCAGTTTGATGTGTTGCCCCTTGCTAGGCACAACCAGTGCATTCAGTCAACATTTAGTACTGATAATGAACATAGTATAGTGTTTACCTCGCCCATGCTTACCAGCAGACTTATGGTTTTGGCTTCCGCGTTTAGAATAACATTTGTTCTTTTGCAGAACTCCACATCAAAATTCCTTCTGCGTCGTCGCTACAAGACACTTCCATTGATGATGTCATAAGTGAAACCACAACAACACAGATGAAGAATGAAATGAGCACAACATCAGATGATTTTGAGTCTCGCCCAGCAACAGAAATGACCCAGGATGAAGATGGGAAGTCAACAATGACCGGATACACCACTGAAATTGAAACAGGTTTCAAAATTTGCAGCAAAATCTATGTAGCTGTGTCTGAATATTTTAGACAACATTGCGGGCCAAACAGAATTAAAAAATTAAAATTATCTATTTGTTTTGGAACAGTTATTACTGATAATAAATAAAATAAAATAACACAAACGAAAAAATTTAAACTAATTTGCAATTGAAGCAACTGGTAGAACGAAAAATTTGAACTAATTTGCTATTGCAGCAACTGGTAGAACGAAAAATTTGAACTAATTTGCAATTGAAGCAACTGGTAGAACGAAAAATTTGAACTAATTTGCAATTGCAGCAACTGGTAGTGTGATTACGATGGATGAATCGAGCGATTCTGATTCCTCAACAGAAATCACAGCTGCCCAAATTAATGATGAGAAACCAACAACTCAGATAAGGTTTTCAGGTAAATATCACAACCCTCAATAATGACAGTTTCAACTTGTTTGATTTTGGATGTTTTTAATGATGGAATCAGATTAAAGAAAATGTGTCTCAAACATAAAATCTAGCATTGAAAGAAATATGTCCTTGTTATAAACAGACATTTTGATGTTTTGTAAAATCTTATCGGTCTTTATTGCTCTTGTTTTTTCATTTCATCTTCACTGGATCCAAACACAGTTGATGAAAACCTCAAGCTATCTGGAAAATTGATTCCTTAATGCACTAAATCAAAATATTACCTTCCACTATTGTCAACAGATGCACCCCTCCCTTCAGAAGGTGCAAGAGGTGGAAGCGTAAATAAAACAAAACCAAAACGTCCCCAACATGGTGGTGGGGCAAAGGTGTCTCGACCCGGTGGTGCCAAATTAGGCGTCACTTTTGTTCCTGGGTTAATCGACGATGCAGACGCTGATGTGAATTCTGCAGGACCTTTGATGAACCTCAATCAGGTGAATTACTTGTTTGTTGTCTTGAATCCTTGCATTCAACATAATAAAGCAGTGGTTCTCCTTTTTCAGTGCATGATGTAAATGTAAGAGTCTTTTTGGGAAAAAATGGGCCTAATTAGTTCAGTCTTATGCTTTTTTTTGACGAACAGAAATTAGGAGATAAATTTTGTGAAATAATTAGTTCTATAAATTTTTACAACCAAGTTGAAACAGAGTTTTTTTCCATGCTATGTCAAATAAATGCCAAATAACTTTGTTTAGGTTCTTGATGATAACGAGGAAAGCACTTCCATCCTTTTTACACATGGAATTTTGTCAGTTGCGCTTGAGCAAAAAAATTCGGATGCTTACACAGAAAGCACTGAAGAACAACTCAGTGGCGCCCTCAAGTTGTGCCTGGAGCAGTACAATAAAAGTAAGTATTGACTACTTAATTCAACGGATTTGTCTGATATAAATAGTGTTGTTTTAGATTTATGTTTTTAGAAAAAATAATGCATGAACTTGTGTATGGAATTCATGAGGTTCACAGGCTTCGCAGCCAAGGCACTCTTGTGTATGGAAAATTTGTTTTTCGTTTTTAGATGCAAAGACTGCACAGGAAAGGATGAATCTTGTGTTTTTTGGACAAGCTGTCCGACACATCGCCAGACTCTCACGTGCCCTTTGGATGAAGCGAGGTGGTCACGCTCTGCTACTGGCATCATCATGCTTCACTGGCCGTCGTTCCTTAACAAAACTTCTTGCATATTTGTGCAATGCATCTGTGTTCACTGTTGCTTCTAATGGATTCAGTGAAGATGACCAACAAAGCTGTACAAGGATGAAATTTAGAAAGTATGGTTAAAAAAATACTGAATACTGCAAATATTTAAATGTTCAATTACTTAAACAGAACGAAACAATTTGTACATTTTGTGCACGTCTCATAAGCTGAATTAAGGATCTACATTATGTGCATTGCTGTAAATGTTTTTTCATACTTTTGCAGGTTAGTAAAGGAAGCAAGTTACAAAGCTGGAATTGAAAACGCAAAAGTTGTGCTAGTGGTGGACCAACCATTCTCAAGCAACACGGAATGCCTCGATGATGTTTGTGCCCTTATTAAAGAAGGTATCTCTATTGGTTCACCTTGTGTAATGTTTGTAAAGAGTAAAAATGGGGTAGTAAAGGTGTTAGAAATTGAT
The DNA here is from genome assembly GCF_947561715.1 of Ascidia mentula. Classification (NCBI taxonomy): domain Eukaryota; kingdom Metazoa; phylum Chordata; class Ascidiacea; order Phlebobranchia; family Ascidiidae; genus Ascidia; species Ascidia mentula. Next base: position 21,003,210 of record NC_138569.1, on the reverse strand, counting down.
GTCCTTATAATTGTAACATACACTGCTTTTGGGTTTTCCCCCTAACAATATTTTTAAATTTTTAATTTTTGATAATTAAAAAAATCCAGGTGCATAATCCTTTTCTTAAATATGAATTCCAAAACTACAAATCTAGCATGTATATGAAATGCATCCATATCATGCTAATTAGTAGATCCTATCTTTGGCATTTATAGTCTAAATATTTCAGAACAAAATAAAACACGTTTTTTTGTTTTTAAAAAATATGCACAGGTCAATGCCCAGCTCTCTATAGTCACACGGAACTTGCAAAAATTGCGGCAGAGATTGCTCCTGCTATGTCCTCTGTAAAAACAACCTCCGAGACAAACGTGGGAGGACAGCTTACATCTCTAGAGAAACTCGATCAGTTTTTGGATGGTTACTTTGCAAGAATCTTGAACAATTTGCATGTTGTGGTGTTGGCAGAATATCCTGCAACTGAAGGTGAATTGTAAAAATATGAAATAAGGTGTTGTTTTATGGAAAGGAATCAGTTGTTACATCTTGCTTTACTCCAAAAGTAACATATATTCCAAATAGATCCTAAAACTTAAAAATATTTTTGGGGCTACACAAATTAAAATTACAAAAAAAATTTCTTAAAAAATACCAATCAAAGTTTTTTCGGTCCAACCATAGAAAAACAGTTTATTTGTTTACTAACTTTTCTGTTGATATTTTTAGCACCATCTGCCACAACATGTGGTGAAAGCAGTGCAAATGTGATTTTTGGCAACATGAGTTTGCAGAAGTTTCATGACATTCTTAGGAGGTACATCTATTTATTTAGTTTTTATGACAGTTTAACCAGTATGTGTTTTTAACCTTAAATTCTTTAAAGATATACTGCACATAACCTGCATAAAATGTCATCTCTGGAAATGTTGTCATATCGTAATTTAAGTTGGGAAGTGGATTTGATCTTATGTGATTAACTTGTAATTATTCATAACCTTTAAAAACTGACCTATTTTAAAATTACCTTTTACAAGATATGTGGCACATGAATTGATAATATTTCTTTTGCTTGTTTAGATGTCCAGACCTTTTGACACAGTTTTCATGTATTGACTTGTACCGTGCGTGGGATCACCAATCCTGGCAGATGGTCGCTCAATACCACTTGCAGTCGTATGCTGGCCTTCTCGGCGATGATTATATCACTGATAATGGTGAATTTGTGACATTTACACCTGTAGTGCAATTTCAAATTGAAAATGTGTTTTTATGTGTAAGCAAGTAAAGTTGTTCAAGAACATTGGCAGCTTTAAAATTCTAGTTTTTTATGGAAATCAAACATATTTGTAGTTTTTGTCAACTACAAACACGGTGCCTAAACATTGTTATTTTTCTTTTATAGAAGTTGTAAAGATACCATGGTCGAAGCAACACACTATTTCCAACCAAATCCTACATACTAGTCACTTGATGGCGCACATGCACCAGGATGCTCTTTCCCAGGTGAAAGGTGGGATGTGGTCATCTGCATGTTGTGAAAAGCAATCCATAAACTTTACATTTTTTGTAGCTTTGTTGCCTGGCAATGCGGAAGAATTGGCGAACCCTTTTATATTCCAACAAATGGTTCAAATGTTTGTGGGTATTTCTACCATGGTCAGGTCCAAAGAAATCCAAGTAATTCAAAGGTACATTGACAAGTCCACCACAAACTTGTTACTGACAACTTTGTGAACGGAGGAACAGTTATTTTTTATTAAGCTCTCAAAAAATGTAAGCCAAGCAAAAGAAGTTCCTCCCTAAGGAGGGATTTTGTGATCCCAGGGAAGGAATTTTAACAAAACACACACAAATTTTATATTAGAAAAAGTTGAAATGAAGAGTTTAACATTTTAAAGAGTTTCAAATTGATTTGTAAAACATATTTTTTGTGTCCAAAACAGGATTAATTGTGCGTTTACCAAGGATGTTGTAATTCCTCTTTTTTTTCAACATATCAAAATCATTGACTAGAATAATTGCTTTGCAAGGTATGAGCAAGCACTCAAAAAAGTGAGGGAAGCAGAAGACTCGATGTATCGTTACCATAACGACCGGGAACATTTGCATCCCAAACTGGATGAGGCAAGAGCAACAGAAAGAGCTTGGAAACGACATGTTGAGGAGGAGAGACAGGAGTATGGGGAGGCACGACAAAGATGCACCATTGAGGAGGAGAATATTGAAATATTGGAGAAAGAACTGGAGAGATTGAAGTTTGACACTAATACGGCCAGCAGTAAGGCAAGCATTGTCTTGCGTGAATTTCATTGTAATTTTTATTTTCCTCTTATCCCACTTATTTTCCTGTGAATTGAGTGGTTTGGGACAATGTCCATAATGCCCAGGGTTGTGAGTTCAAACCTCACCAAGAGTGTGATTTTTTATATTGCACTGATACTGTTATAATCTAGTTTTGGCTGCAACACTTCCGCTTCTTTGAACTGATCCTAATTGGTTTACTCTATCAGGAACAGTGGCAAATTTTGTCATCACATTTTTGATTCTGGTAGAATTTCACAAAACTTTGCCATTGTCATAACAACCAGACTACTAACCAATAACAAACTGTTTTTAGTCGAATCCACTTTTCCAAGTGGCACAGGATGCTTTGAATGCCTTGGACGAAAGCAGTTTGAATGAGATCAAGCGTTACAAGAACCCACCACCAACTACTGTACTCGTTGTCAACTGCCTCTGTCACATGTTTGGTGTTTCCCCTGCTAACTGGGAGAATGGGAAAGTTCTGATAAACAGGGACAAGTAAGTATTGAGAAAGTGTATAATAACACACAAAGAACTTGCTTTTTGAACAAATTTTTGAACGAATCCACCAGGCACCATAATATCCCAGTTCAAACAGAAAATGTTTACTGGATATTTCTTTTTATGATCAGGTTTTTTCAAGATATTGAATTTTATGACAAGGACAACATTCCGGAGAACATTTATTGCACGATGATGAAGTTTGTTCATTCTCCTGAGTTTTTGGTGAGCGACGTGACTTTTAACAGTAGGTTTTTTTGGACTACTCACAAAATATTAGCCACGAAATACAATCTATTATATATTTACAGTAAAAACACGGATTTTAAACAAGTCTAGGAAAATAGGAAAATAAATATACAATAGCTATAGAAAAATATAGTTTGGTTCAGGACAATATATGCAATGTATTGATCAGCTTCAGGAGAATATATTTATCTCTATGGGCATCATCAGTTCCTAATTCAATTAACAGTAAAAACTATGACTTAATCTGATTCAGCCCAGCAATGTAGTGAAAGGCAGCAAAGCAGCATCAATGCTTTGCTCATGGATCCATGCTGTCTTCCGATATGCTGAAATCCTTCGGTATCTGGAACCAATCTTGGATGCACAAAAAGTTGTTGAAATGAAGTTGGAGGCAGCCCAAGTCACCCTTGGAACTAAGAGAGTCAGGTAGAGTTATTTTCACTTTAAGAAATAAGTCCTTTATATCAAGTTGTGTGTTCTCAATTTACAAAGACCCTATAACCACTGTTGTTATATCAGTGTCCATGCAACTTTGTTATAATTATTTGTTCAATTGCCCCGAAGATAAACATACGATATAGATAATTTAAACAGCCTTAACATTGTCTGAAAGGATAATCTTAATGTTCAAATTAATCCAGTTCCACTATGATTTTATTAAGTTTTATCATTTATAGAATGCGACCAATACATTGTTTAAAAGTTTGTAATCAACCTTCAGGTGCAATCAGATTAAACAGGAACTTGATTCCAAAATACAAATGCATAAAAATGCCAGCATTTCTGTCAAGCACTTTGAGAAGGAACTGAAAAACCTGGACACGAAAATAGCAAAGGTATTTTTACCAATATATCAAAGAATAAAACTATGTATTTGTTTATACTGGTTTCTGTATTGTATGTAATGTTTAGTGAGAAACATGATAATGCAGAAAAAAACATCTTCACATTTTCAGGCGGAAGTTTTAATGGAAAATATGCAAGAGCATGTTGACCACTGGAGGGAGCTGAGAGGTGAGGCTGCATCGCGTTTAGAGTCTGCCATTGGAGACAGTGCAATTGTTGCAGCTTGTGTGACTTACTTTGGGTCAATGAACACTTCACAAAGAGCATTGGCTTTAGATAATTGGACAAACGCAGCTGTTAATGTAAGTTTGTACTGAATTCGCAAATGAACAAGTCAAGCTCCTTGGTAAAAACTACCAAAAACATGCTTTTAAATTGTTTTTGTGGTACCATGTGATTTTATATAATTCAACTTTACCAAGTGGCAATAATTGATTTGCTTTTTTTAATGCTTTTATATATTTTGTTAAATCTTTCCTTCTAATTTGTGAATTTCCACCATTGATTGCATTTGTGTAGGACTTTCTGAATGTAATTGTTTTTAATATTATAATTATAGCCATATGTAAACTTTTTTGTACATTGTTCTTACCATCAATTGTTTTTTTGATCAGGCATACCTGGATCAAATCACCGGTGGTTTCAGTGTTCCGTTGAATGTTGAGAAACCCAGAGATGTCTTGAAAGGGAGAGAGATTGCCTCATCGACAAGTAAAAGTGACTCAGACTCTTTGTGGGATGATATAGAGGATGTGGAGGCATCTGATGATAACTCAAGTGATGAGGCAGTCATGTTTTTGAAAGTGAGACCCATAACATAAATTTGTTTGTGAAAATTTGGTCGCATAATATGATTTATTAAAATACAATACACAAAATACTAATACGTGGTAATATTAGTTTACCACAAATCTTGTTTTTGTGTCAAGAAAATTATCAAAAAAAAGTTGTGTATTGTATTTTAATATTGCTTTAATAGCTATTGTATTTGTTAAGTTTTAAATCATCTCCCCTTGTTTTTTAGGTCAGACCCAGCCTGATTCCAGCAGACATCTTGTCCACACCCAGCGAACAGCGCATGTGGCATCGAAGCGGTTTATCGAGAGATGTTACAGCAAGATTCAACGCACTTCGCTTGTACGCACTCTCTCTCTACCAAGACTTGGCATGGTGTTTGATATATGACCCTGACAACCAAGCGTTGACCTGGCTACGAACGATCCACAAGCGAGTTAGGAAAGACATGGAGAGCATTGAACCCATTGCGGGTGAGTACATTAATTATCCACATGTTTTCAACATATTGGTTATGTAGTTAAAACCAAATCTAAACTTTAATCTGACATATGTATTGAATTGTACCAGCACAAATTAACCAATACTGAACTTTGGTGGAAAATACGCAGTCGTATACCAGCACACATTAGAATGTTCCTAAGTTTTATTTAATTTAATACAAATAAAATCAATAATATTAGCAGCACCCAAAATTGACCTACAAGTTTTCCCTTTAGTCACTCAAACATGTTTCAGCAGTATTCAACATTTTGTTATTAACAGCAACATGTTTTTACCCACTGTCGTTCCTGTCTAGAGTAAGTAACAGCGGATATTTGTTTATCCCAGCAACCCCTGCTCTCGACCAATCCCGACCACCGACCAGTTCCCAAAGTGGAAGTCTTGGAATCATCGAAGATGTGGGCGGACAATCTTCTTCCCTTTCCAACCCAGCAAACACAGAAGATGTGCAAAGTTCAACTGGAACTGAAGTACTTTTGTTGCACTTATTGTAAAAAAAAATAAATAACCAAAAAAACATTATATCTGTGCCTACTAACAAGCTCAAGTACCTAAATTAAATCAAATTCCTTTCTTGTCAAAGTGCAATTGAGTTTATTGTTTCTTTTAACTGAAACATGATTATTCAAATAAAAAAGTTGATAGTTTAAGGAAGTAATAAAGAAGCTTTCATGTCATCTGTTGGTAGAATTGTTAAAGCTTTGAAAACCAATAACTGTTGTTATCCCACTCCCACAGGTGACTATATCTGTGAGTGCAAGTGGCACCGTTAGATCAGAAGCTGCAAAACTGCAAACATCTCCACAAAGCGGGAAGGGAGTAAGATTTGCGGATGAAGATGTGGAACAGTTGAGACAGGAATCTACTCCTCAAGTCATGGAAGAGATAGATGTTGAGTTGAATAAGGAGTCTGCACTGGAGGAGGTAATTTTGTCCATTTACAATCAACTTTACAGGAAAGTGTCAGCTGATGGATGATTACCCAATACTAGCAATGGCTTAATTGGTGCAGTCTGGCAAAAAGTTTGTGGAAGGTCAAAGGCCTATCGGCGGATTGTCTGAATGTCTCTCCCATTTGTCACTCTGTAGAAATCACTAGCAAAATGTTCACTCTTATATACAGTTTATTGTTATCAGGTTTTTCCTACTAATTTTAATTTTTGAAACCAACTTAACCTCAAGTGTTTTATGCATATAACCTGCTTTCAATTTGGTTGTATTGTTGTTTGATTCTGACATATTCTAACCACTACCACACAGTTATAATGTCAGCTTTTTTTTATGTGTGCAGCCCGATGACAATCATACCCACGAACCAATGTTTCCACTGGATGAGCTGTGGGTTTGCAAGTCGACAGATCCAAAGTTTCCTAAATGTCTGGCAAGCGCATCATTGCACGGGGCTTCTTTGTACATCAGCCACACAGAGCAAACCCAGCTGCCAGATATTTGCGTCAACAGAAACATGGCAGCAGATGTCCACCCCAACTTCCGCCTATACCTAGGAATTAGTATTCCCATGAATGTGGCAATACATCGCGCTCCTGGATTATATTCACCACCAGTTCACAAGCTTCTTGTTACTGACTTATCTCTCAATCAGGATGGTTTGTTGGAAAGTCTGGAGCACATCGTCCTGGATCAGGAGCGATCCGAATTTGAAGCTCAAAGGAGACTGATGGAAGCTGATGTGTTTCATCTTGAAGAGCACTTGGAGCAGTTGGAGGACAACCTCCTATCAAGGGTGGGTGGTTAGTGTTGGAATATTGGGCATTTGGTTGGTAGAAAAGTTTATCAAATCTCACCAATGTTACCAAAATCTTTGTAGATTTAAAGAACAATACTATGTTCAATAATGGATTTAAAATCTAAAATAAAACATGGTATATTTCTGTAACAGGTTGCTGGAGTGTCTGGAGCCATTCTATCCGATGGGGGAATGTTGAATGCTCTACAAACATACAAGAAGGACACAAACACAACAACGTCCAGTTTGCATGAAACTAAGTTGATGGAAAATAATCTAATGCAGGTTGTTGCTTGTTCATATCTGTTTCCACTTCGGTATTTAGATGGTAGATTTGATTTAGTATTATGCAGAATATTACGAATAATTGATATTAAAAAAACATAGGATGAAACGTGTTTACTGTTTGTGATTATCCACGAAGCAGTAATGTTTCTTGCAATCGCATGATTGGTAGGATAGCCAAACTGTGCAGGTCCTTACTTGGCGATCACAGCTATTGTATCAAGATTATTAGGACTGGGCTGCAAAGCCTGTTAACCTAATGGTACCACAAACTGTTTGTGTTGGATCATAACAAACTGCTTTTGGTTTCAGAAAAAGTTTGACTTGTCATTTGTGGCAAGCCATGGTTTGAGGCTTTTCAATGCCTACCAAACAACTGCAATTATCAACAAAAGTTTGTATCAATTCTCTGCTTCCGAGTTTATCCTGCTTTTTGCAAAATGTCTGAAGTCTCATGTCAGGGGAAAGTCAAATGCTGGAAATTCTGGTGCTGGAACAAGTGGATCCCTAGTCAGAGTAAAAGACATTTTCCATTTTTCATTTTATTTTCGAGAAACTAATATTTTTTACTTACTAAAGCCTTAACATAAAGGTTTTTTGTGTACTGTAGCAGAGATTTTATGGATTTTTATTACAAACTGCCAAATAGCAAAGGTGTAATTAACTCACAACACCAAAATTTCGAACTGTGGTGACCTTGCAGACTTGCCAGATGTTTTTGTTTGAACAATAACTTGTCTATTTCAGTCAAGAGTTTTAGAGCTGAAACAAGGTTTGACGGAATCAATTATGGATCTGGCTGAACGCAAAATGTTCAAGGCTGATATGATTATCTTTATGACACTCGTTGCTTTGAACCAAATGGTCGCTACAGGAAAAATGTCTGAACAGGAAATGAATGATTTCATTGGATCTGAGCAGGTATCTAGTTAAATATTCCATGCCTAAACTGGGCATTGAATTTTGACAATTTAAAATAGTTTTTGTTTTATTTGTACACTTGGTAGATAGGCTTCAAATATTTTAGTAATCTGCGTTTATGTTGTTTTACTGTAACAGGTGTTTTTTCACTTGAAATTATCACTGTTATTACTGTTATTTTTATTTACCACAACATACCTAATAGTTTTAAACAAAGTTTTTCTAACATTTAAAACTTTGACAACACTGTGTTGAGGTTTATAGTTGGTGAATGTTATTTTTTACATTCCTTTAATATTTTTTGTAATAAGTAACCCTATTTAATCGACAGAAAACAAAACGTCTACCAATAGCTGAAAACCTGCAAAACCTTTACAAACCAGCTTGGATGCCAGACAACTTATGGCATGAGGTTTTGCATTTAACTCAAAATTATCCAAAATCTTTCGGCAATCTTGCATGGTCAATATCCACACAGCAAAAACGCTGGCAGGAATACCTTTACTCTGCTCCTGTGCTCTTGGGGAAAGTCCCTTGCAACAAACTACATTGTGAGTCACAATCTTATGAGATGATAAAAATTAAAATCAAACCTTGTTAACTACTTTTATTAAAAACTCTCAGTTTTAAATATGTATACATAGTTTATGTACACTTCGTCAATATCGGTTAATCAAATATAATTTTTGTCGGCCATAAAGTTGGCTGGAGATTCCACTGTATCAAATTCTTGAAGAACTTTTTTATGGATATTACAGGCACATTTCATAATCATCTAGCAGTAAAAAAATGACAAGCATCAGTTTCAGAACTTTTTCATGCATTCCTGTTTTTACCAGATTTGACAATAGGGCAGAAGGCGCTGTTATGGAAATCTCTTCAACCAGAAGTGCTTCACACTGTTGTGCACGATATGACGACAAGTGTCCTTGGTGGTGTTGCCATGAGAAAATATATCTTTGACCTTGACAATGTCATGGAGGATTTGTCAAGATACAAACCATGCTGTTTTATTTTGCCTAAAGAAGGTATTGGAATAACCTGCAACAAACCCATTTTGTGGAAAACCGAAATAAAAAACATTAACTTTCTTTAGGTTGTGACTGTCACCCTGATATTCACATTTTGGAGAAGGCAAAATCGCAGAATATTATATGTATTGAAAGGTATGTTTAAGACAAACACATTAAACTTTACAAAAACATGCCAATTTTAATATTCATCATTATTTGCTCACTTGTTTAAATGCAGGACACCTCTGTTCAATGACGACCTTGGAGATGTCCTAGAGGAGTGCATGATCCATGGGAGGTGGTTGCTACTCCATAACTGTCACTTAGCAACCACATGGCCAAAGAAATTCCTACAACTGTTGACGTACATGACAAACCAGATGCAAGAAGGTGGTTCTGACGAAACAGAAGAATATGGAAAAGTTGCTACCCCAAATGCACATCTGTCTTTACTAGGATTTAAAAGCATCACTGTGAAAACATCCTTGACAAACACACAAGACATGGCAGCAAATGGCAACCCTGAATTTACTTCTGATGATGAAACCACAATTGACCACAAGGCAGTTTGCCACAAGGATTTCCGCCTATGGCTGGTGGCTCGGAACAAGGATACCATAGATAGAGACCTTCCAATGCAAATAGTGCAAAACTCCCATCTCATAACACTTGACTTGCCGTCATCTCACAAAGATCTGGTGAAAATGACCCATCGACTGATGAAAAAGCTCACTCCATCTTTTACGCAACTAAATCCAATTTCATCGTCTGCAGTTAGTTTGCAAACTAAATCCCATGTTCCTTACAATGTCCGCTCAGCCATTACACACTCAAACTTCCTTCCCATCGGCAAGAGGAATTTAATTCTGCAACTCTCAATGCTTCACGGAATACTTATCAGTCGAACAAAATTTGGTAAAACATCATTCGCAACCCCCTGCAAGTGGGAAGACACCGACCTGGTTTCCCAGCTGGAGTGTGTCATGATGGCCAGAGATATTTCCGTTGCCAAGAGACTGACTGGGCAAATGTTGTCAAGTCAGATTAGTGATGCAAAGTAAGTACAAGATAATATAGGGACAGAAATATATGAAATATTCACGTCTTTTTACATTCAATTAAAACTTTTGCGATTGTAAAAAATTTTTAGTATGGACATTATCTTTGTTAAACTAGAGAATTACAAAGATACTGCATTTTTTTATTTCACAAGAAATTTTAATTAATTTTTGTAATAGGCAAGACATTTGTATTGCGAGGTATAAATGGAGCATACATTTGTTACAGTTGAGTATTTACACCACTATTGACAGTAAAATAAATAATTTTTTGCAGAGACGTGGATATCGCTCAGATGATGATTGACAGGTGCATGGTCCAACCAAAAGAAGGTGTCAGATATCGAGGCCTCGCTCACGATATTCAAAACCTCCTGAAACACTGCAGAAATTCTGAAAGTGGTTTCGACGTGTTTTTGCAGGCATGTTTACTGGGAGTTTATTTATAGATACAAACTTTGCCACGGATGCGTAATGTTTGGTTGTACGCAGTTCAAGTCGTGTAACAACATGTAACACCACTTTTCTTTTACAACTAAGTACTAACCATGCGGAAAACTGCTATTGGTATTTAAAAACTAGACACCTCTGTATGGAAGTTGCATAAATCAAAATTTTTACAATTTTTAACAAAAGTAACTGCAATTATGTTTTCATTCTCAGAACTATGAGTAATAACATTTTTCAAAAAAATTTGCAACAGAACAATTGGCTGGTTGTATTTAAAAAATGGTAATTTGATTTCTGTTACAGAAGTGCGATATGAACACCATTGGACTTCACCCCTCAGCTGACACAAACACAGTTTCAAAATCAAGCCAAAGGCTTTCGAACGCTTTGCTTGAAATTTGTGAAGATGAAAACAGGAGACTGGGAAATGTTGAAGAGTCACAGATAACTTTTAACATGATTTCAGCTGAGGGTTTTCACATAAAGAGAACCGTGGAAAGTTTTCTTCTGCGAGTTAGTGAACAGATTTTACTTTCTATATGTCGTCAATCCCAAAAGTGGGTTACGCAGAACTCTAGGTCTCAAGTTTCATGAACACTAGTTTTATGAAAAAATTAGTGAACTTGTATGTTGAGCCTGGGCAATAAATACATGATAACAAACCAAAGGAATATAATGACTAATTTTATACAATAAAAAACTTGTTTATTTGGCCTTTTAATGGTTCCTTGCCAACTTTAATAATCCCACCCTGTTTTATAAACAATAAAAGTTCTTCCATGTGATAAAGTTAATAAAGTCTCATTAATAAAGTTTTTCACAAGCAGATAGTTATTATGACTTTATTGCAAAATAACGTCTTCACCAATTACTGCAAAAAATCTCTGTGGTCCCTAATTTATCATTATTACACTTAAAAAAAAACTGTTCAGTAAACTGAAACACTATTCTCAGCTTAAAGAAACGAACACTCCAGTGGCTCACAAGCACATCTTATCACCTGTTATGATGGAGTTTTACTCATCGGAGGTCGTCAAGTTAAAAAGTGTCATTGACATGGTGACGGCCGACCTGAACACTTGCATGCTCATCATGAAGGGGGAGATGGAGGTAAAAACAAGATATGTGTGAATTTACAATCATGAGGATCTTTTATGTTGTGATCGCAAAGCTGGATCTGGATTAAAGTCACTGTTTTTAAGATAAGAAGTTTGGGAGCCCAGTGGCAGAGAACTGGCCATAAACCTCACCAAACGTTTGATTTTTCATATCAGGAAAAAGTGGCTTTGATCCAGCCATGTTGTAATGCCAGTGAACCCTGTGTTGAATTTATTAGTGGTTAAAAAACATGCCAAAAGTGGCGCTTGTAGAAAAAACATTCTTATCAAAATTTCAGGGGTTGTAGTGACTACACTGCTACTATGGCGCTTTAATTTTTCATACTGTATTACTTTTTCTTAATAAAGATGCTAACATGAACTTGTTTAGTTGACAGCAAAGCATCTAGAATTGATAAACAGCATAATCCCCGACAAGATTCCATCAACCTGGTCACATGACTATGCCCAACTTTTCCGCTTTCATAGCTCAGACAGTCTGAGCAACTTCGTTAACAACCTTGACACACGGGTCATCCTGTTGCACAAATATATGGAGGTTGCGGCCGAACCGGATTCAAATTTTTCTCCCACAGCTGAGCCCACTGAGGTTGGAAGGTTTTTTCTTTTGTTTCAGTTTCAATTTAATCAGAGAACCTTCAGCTTTTGGTTTAAAGCAGAGTTTCTTAACTGCTGGTCGAACTTAATTTTTTTACCAGTTTTTTTACCTTTTTTATTTAATTTTTTACCAATTTTTTTACTTTTTTTATTAATATGATCTCTTTGTCCCAGTTTAATTCAGATTATATGAGAATTTTGCATTTTTTGTTGAACTTTTTTCATTTAAGATTTTTGTGTCTGTTTTTTTATCTAGTCTATCTTTTGTCCTTGTTTATTTCTTACCATTGGGATTGTGATCTGCTTTGCAGGCAACAAGCCGATGTTCTTCAGCCACACAAACAATTCATACGTACAATCTTGCCGTGTTCACACGCCCCGATCTATTTTTTACATCAATTGTATTTTCTGTGGCAAAATCAAAATACCACGACCCAAGCAAGTACACCTTGAAGAAGGAGGTACTTCTGAGTTCATTGTGGCTCTGTTGTTTTAAACACTTTATTCAGATGATCACCAGATCATTACTACAAAAATAAGCTGTTCACCAGATGTTTTTATTTAGTTTATCACAAGATCAGATGAAACTGACACAGTTGATCCAACACCAGCTACCTTGCCTTTTGAAACTATTCATGTCGAAGGTCTTTACCTACATAACGCTTCCTTTGATCGCCGTACTGGAAATATTCAAGAATCAAGGTCACAGAAACTATACAAAATGCCTCCACTGAGAGTCAAGACTGAAAAGTTGTCCCATTATAAAAGGTTTGTGTTGCTTCCAATATATTTCAATATAACAACGCATACATAAGTAAGTTAAAATTGTAAGGTGATGGGGTGTTTTTCAAATCGAACAAAATGTTTGCTATCACAGAATACCACAGCTTGCATTATGATAATTTTCCCAATGTTTGAATTGTTTGTGTAGGATATTAGTTGGTAATGATTACTATTTGAGTATATTTAAAACCAGTGGTTCGGAAAGTGTTTGTACTGGCGGAACCCTTATTATGATGCCTGAATAGTACAGGCCCTGTTTTTGATTTCTTGTTATATGTGACAAAGACTATATTTGTCCATATTACTTTCCAGATGTAGCACCAATGACAATGTAGCCTTCAGTTGCCCAGTAAGACTGTGTAGTGATAAAGTACCAGATATGTCACCAGACCGTGACATAATCACATACGTTCCTATGGCAACAGATGATTCAAGTACACATTGGCTTGCAAAAGGAACCTCTTTGCTGTGTCATCTCAATGAACTTTAAAATCTGCAAGTACACCCTGACTAAGGTGTTCTCTCAAACAACTGTGTATATTATTTTAATTGTATATTCTGCTTTTCTTGCTGTAATTAGTTGTTCGCTACCTAAAAAGATATATTTTTTACCTTTGTTTGAACATGTGTGTCACTGTGTCCCTGTGTGCATTAAAGGCCTTTCCTGTTTATTTTTATAAAAATAACTCAAAAGTGTGCATATGAATGATTTTTTTTTGTTCAGTATTATTCAAAAACATTGAAAATGTAAAAAAGAAACAAGTTGGTTTTATGCCAGTTCACAAGACCAGCTTTTCAAAATGTGCAACAAAAACACATATTATTAAATTTTCCTAGAAATGTTCTTATTTTCTAAGCAGTAATTGATTTTTTCCAACCTCCACAGAAGTAAAAACCACTACTGGTCTTGGAAGCTGAAACTCTGGGGGCAAAAGCTTTTGGTTCATCTTCCAAATTAGGGGTTGAAAGAGACAAATTACTAAATATGGCACAGGTTATTTCTTTGAGTTTGACATTCTTTGTCGTATAAACTGATCAACGTCCAAATAGCGTTCAGCACAGTTCGACAAACAGGTTTCTTGCCGTCCCAAACTTGTTCCAACTTTATCGACGCATTTGTCCCAGCACTCACTGGCCAACTTGTTAACGATCGTCTTCAGTTGCATCTAAAAAATTAACATTTTAACACAAAAGTTCTTTCGCTTAAAAGTAATGCATTGGTGTTTCATTCATTCCTGCTAAAACATAATGTTGGCATTATTACACATTCCTTGACAGCACTTAAAAGTTCAAATTTGCAAAATTTTTTCAGTAATCTGCACAAAAAAACTAGCTCCTACATTGATACAAAAAAATTTTTCCACCGCTTGTGCAATCAAGATGTCACTAAAAAAATGCTCTGTGCAAATTACCAACTTTGCAATTTGGCTTAAAATGTGGCCATCATCCCAGATTGGAAAGTTTGTTTTTTGCGTAGAGGTATTTTTCGGCGATCATTAATAAGACGGACGATCGCAACGTTTTTTTCGTATGTTAATGCATCAGCTAATTAATATTGTGCGGATTATCGGTAAATTTTTGCAAAAGTGCACAACATTTTTTCCAATCTGGCCATCATCCAGATTAAAAAATTTGAAAGTGAAAGACATTTTTTCACCAGCACAGACAGAGTAAAAATGATTGGTCCACACACAATAGAATAAATAATAGAGCATATACAAAACCGTTTTCATTCCATCCCGTACCAGGCTGGCAAAAAATAGACAAATTTAAAAATTTACCTGGGCCTCCATCTTCTTTTGTTCGTCCATCAACATTCTCGCCAACTCCGGGTTGTTTTTCAATTGCTGCGCAATATCCTCCATCATGCCCGGGTCCATTTTTGTTCAGGTACGTGTATAAACTTAAAAAATTACTAGTTTTTATTCCAATCACAAAACCTTCAACGCCAGGTCAAACTTCTACCTGTATCACATGGGTTGGTATTCCAGAGCTACAGGGTGCGAATGTGAAGTCGTTTCATGTTGTCAAACATATTTTGCCGCTGAGCTTTATTGATTAGGCATGTAAAAAATATTTTAAATTTTCCTGACGTATTATTTCTGCAATTTTGTTTATTTAATTTTACTGCTTTAAAGGTACAGTATTTACCTAAACCGATGGTGGCTATAGTAACTTGCAACGCCTGATTGCACACCACCAAGGTTCACGCTTGAGCGATCGCTAATGTGGTGTTGTTTGCACAGCTTCGGCCGTTGATGTTTTGAAAAATAACTTAACGATGATAAACAACTTTCAATGCTCGTTGCATCAAATAAAGCAATAGGGGATAAGAAGCAATTGTACAATGTATTTGTGTTAAGCCTTCAAGTTGGTATTTCGCATGGATCTGATCGGCAGAGACGATTCAGATTAGATTTGTAATTGTTAAACTTACACACAGAATATGCGTTTTTGTGTACCTGGTTTACGCTATTAACGGTTTCGCATATTTGTAATAGTAGTTTTCGTTGCAAGGAATTGTGTTAAAAACTATTAAGTTTGTACCAGACAAGCAATTTGTATAGCAATCTAACAGATTAAATGAAACCCAACCAGCGTCCAGCACTGCCTGTGGCTTTTCCAATACTTAAGTTAAAATATTTTCCAATATTAAAAGTTCAATTACAATTATCTATAATAATGATTATAAACTATTAAAACATTGGTTATCTTGTTGTTTTGCCTTTGTGCATTTTAATTAGGTTTATTTCCAAGTTAAAATGTCCAAGTCTGTAATGTTCAAAGAAGTTTTACCAACATCTGGGGAGCTTTACCAAGAAGATTTTCCATCTGTTGTTCTTTGCAAGCCTAAAATCATGCCCCTGAAGTCAATCACCCTTGAAAAGATGGAAAAAATGCAACAGGAAGCACAAGAAACCCTAAAAAAGCAAAACGAAGAAATTCAGGAGCAGCAGCAGAGCAATTAAGATAGGTTTCTGCTAGTTTAAAAACTTATAACTACTCACCATGCAAGCTCGGACACCGAGCAAGCCGCTAACCCTCAGGGGTAAGCAGATCCGCACCCCTAAGAGTGCCCCAGCATATCGAACAAAATCATATCAGTCAAATGTGGATGAAACGTTGTTCGGGGGACCAACAAGATACAAGCAACAAACTGAAACCAAGCGAATGTCTGATGAAAAAGAGTGGGACCCACCATGGGTAACAAGCCCTGGTAGGAAGGGAGTCCCACTGCTGTGGACACCGTTTGAGTACAAGGGCTTCAATGGTGTGTATGTTTTATCTGCGTTATAGTTCTGCTATTATGTGACATATAATAGGCATTTTTAATGTATAATCATTATATACATAGTTTTATTCAACAAGCTGAATAAAAGCTCTGTTTTCATTTTGTGGAAAAAAGAATAAAAACTATTGTTCAAGTTGCCCAGGTCCAGTGAAATATGTATTGCTAATAGAGAAAGAGAATGGTTTATTTCCACATTTATTATTTTAAAGGCATGCTAACAACAGAACAAGCAGAAACTAGAAGAGCTTCATCAAAACCATCCACTCCCAGATCTGCACGAACTCATAACAAATACAGGTGTGAACACTTATTGTTGTTGCAACTGTAAAGTTTTGTGGTGACACAGCACTGGATAAATACCAAACATTGGTTTTGATATCCAAAGAATGTAACCAAATCTTTAAAATAATCATATCACACCATTCTCGATTGCTCGTGCCCCATGTTGGAAAACTTTGAATATGATAGTTTTAAAATTTAAAAAACAACAGTTTGCAAATTTTCTCTAATTTAGTCATGGCATTTTAGCATAATGTGCAAATATGATTAATAATGTTGCTTTATGTTACTTTGTATGTTGTACTCAAAGTGTCTTTGCAAAGTGATGACTGTGTTAAGGAAATAGTTTAGAGTGTAGCAGCGTAATGCAACATTCCTCACCTAACGACCCTGTATTCAGACTACGAAGCCACACACCCTCTTATGTGGATGAAACCCTGTTTGGACCAAAAGTGGAGGAGCCCACTTTCCAAGCCCCGTGGAACAATGAAAACAATAACAACTCAACAGGCAGACAACTTCTATGGTCACCACAAGTCAAGTCCTACCCATTGACGCCACGCTCGGAGGCAGCGTCTCTTGATAGGCCTGGATCACGTCTGGTATGGAGTTTATTGCTATTGTGGCTTCATTATTTGGTGATGGAGACCACTTTGGTATTGTGATCTTGTTGTTACTGGGGAGCTATTTATACATGCCATGTCTTAGGTCTACAGCCACTATTATTCCATGTTATAAGTACTATATAGAGAAAAAGTCCTATTTTGGCATTTTTATTGATTTGGCTATTTAATTAAAAACTTTTTTAGATGATTTATGCGTTTGTTACATTTTAGATATTGTGCACTTAAATATGGCTGTATACACTCCATAAAAATGGCTGTAGAACGATTAAACCACTTCAGTTTCAACGCAAAACCACACACAAAAAATATCAAATATATTATTTTTTATTCTTATGTTAATTTTATCATGGATGTATGTAGTAGTTGCCCATTTTTACCTGTTTATATTTTCTTGGAACCACTTTCACCAAAAAGTATGTTCTAATTTGTTTAAACTTAACAATATTTCTATATGAATAGGGTGAATATGATGATCCCTTCATTCCCCCAACACCCAGAGATTCAACGAACAGTAACCATGCAACTCCAGTCATAAGACAGAGGCCTGGTTCGTCGATTAAAACCCCAAGCAAAGTTCGACCTGCCAGCGCAAAACAAGTGAAGCAGAAACTCCATTTTGAAAGTTAGTTTTATTTTATTTAATATTTTGGAACAGCTGTACTTTTACTCATCTCTGTTGCTTTTATTAAAGCTACTAATAGTTGCAAGGAAAAGTTTTTTTTTTTATACATGAGAAACTAAGCCTCATTTACAGATGTCCCAATGCACAAAACTGTAATGTGTCAAATAATCGCAGCAACTCGTTGGAAAGCATCTCCAAAGATCCGCCTAATTTCATTTTGGTTTTAATTCAACTTTACTAAACGTAAATTGCAATAATTTTATAAAATTTTAATTGAATTGTGTTTCTACACAGCTGAGGAAGATGCCGACACAAAACAAATTATCGACAGAGCATTACACCTCGCGAAGATAACAAGGGATGCTGCACTCGCAGAACGGAGAAATTCTGATGGTTTCTCTCCCTGGAGAAGACCTGCTTCAGCAAGAGGTTAACCATAATATTTACACCTTCGAGTAAAACCTTTTCAGTGTTGTCTATTACCAACTAGATCAATGCTTCTAAACATATTTTGGTCATGACCATTCCCCTATATAAGTTTGCAACATGTTTTTCACATAAATGTTGTGTACTTTAGTTTTACATTTAGGCTGAAAGCCACAATTCCAACCACTTTATTGCATGACAAAGCAAAATAAAACGGAAAAATATTTACAGTATGGATAACCAACCACCTAATTAAGAACACTGAACAAGCCCTGGAGCGACATTATCTTAAAACTAAATTCCAAATAAACGCTGCCAGTATTACGAAACATGTTTTCTTCACAGAACGTCCGTCACCCAGAGTCCCGGGATTAAGGACTGCTCACCTTAGTGATTACGCATCAGATGATGACGATATTCTTTCAGCAACAGGAGTAAGAATGCCGCTATCGGCACGTAGTGACCGATCCAGCCGACCCAGTTCAGTCAGGTACAAATACGCGCAAAATCCAACCACAGCCATGCCAGGATCTAAACGACGTAAATTCTACATGAAAATACAAATTTAATCTTGCGTGTGGTGCAAGACTTGAATTGGTAATTTATAATGGCCAAGATTTTAAACAATTCTTCAACGGCTACCTTCACTGGTTGTTGGGTAATGCATAATTTTGCAACGTGTATTGCGCAGCTATTTGCATTAACATCTTATATCAGCACAAAGCTTTATAGTGTCAACACAAGGATCACTGGCAAACAAAAACGGTGTGTTTGTCATTACCCTGTTACGGCTTCGCCGTCAACAAAACAAACGACCCCCACCTCCCGTGTTTATGTGCTTTAAAAAAAATTTTCCGGTATTGAACTTCTCCACGCTTGACTTGCTTACGTTCGGCAGTCTGTAAAATGTGTTTACCATAACGCGAGTAGCTGGAACTTGGCTATTTGTGTTGTTTACACAACAAGTCTCGTTAGCCTCAAAAGCATCAAAATCCTGAGGTGGTCTTTGCAGAACATAGAAATCGTATGTGGTGATTATGCAATAATCGAATCAACAAATTTGCTCAAATATTTTCTCATCAATCAATTTCACCAAAATGTAAACAGTTTCGCTAAAGTTGATGTCAGTCAACCCAAGGTTGGAAGAATCATAACCATTTTTTCTACCTCTAATTCTGACTGATCCCGTCACGCTCTGCTTGTTTGTATGTGCAGGTTAAGGTCTCGCTCGGCGCAAAGAAGCAGCGGCGGAATGTCGGAACGACCTTCTTTCAAACCATAACAACTTCCATTTCGATATATGACGTCATAATCGCACCGTATGACGTAACAAGGAAGGAATGAACGATGTTTTGTCGGAATTCCGGCCTTTTCGTTTGTCTTCACTTTCTTTTTTGAAGTTGATGATGACATCATCATATTGAATTGTGACGTAGAAGGAGATGCCAGTGAAAAACAATGCATTAATTCATTGTTATCGCATTATTGTATGCGGAATATTGTTTTATTGCGATGCGGCACGTCCTTTTACGCATAGTTTTGTGTCGAGTTTGGCCGACAAATGGAACAATGACCCAAGATTGCCCCAATTTATGGCCTGTGCCCCATTTTCCATGTGTTTACGCAGCCAAGCAGAACGCCAACTGTTTACGCATAAATGGCAAATCGATTCATTTTATCTATTACTTCCCACTGTTACGTTGGCCCCTTGTCAAAAACATATCATCTAACTTTAACAGAATGCTCGAAACGACCTTGCATTTCCACATTTCAATCAAATTCATTCTATCTTACCGATGCGAGGTTTGCGAAATAGGTGGGATATTGTTTTGGATCGAACATTGTTTTCAGTATCGGTGCTTCCCCACTTTACCGACGGTTACGCATGAAAGAGTCCTATGTGTTATGTTGTGTTTGCTTTAACTCGTTATGTGGTAAATTACCTGCTCAGGTCTGATTTCCCGGCGAAGATTCAAGTATTCCACTCATAACGAGTTGTTCTTCGTGTTCATAACCGGGTGTGTTTTATATTAGTGAAATAAGGCGTCCAATATTGGCAGTATGGCAAGTAAACGTGTTGTACGTTCGATGTGACTTTTTGCACATTTTGTGGGCGTCCATTTAAAGTTCAATGTTACCAATGTTTGGAAACTTTTACAATAACTTTTTGAATAATTTTGGGCTCAATTTTATTCAACGCGCAAAGAAACTATTTTTTATTTTTGCGGAATTTTACCTTTGCAATCCTAGTATGTTGATTGTGCTATCAGTTCATATACAATACTGAACCTTATAGTTGTATCCACGATAAGTTGATCTTTTGGAACTTACCATCTGACGTCACATCCGGTTTAACGAAACTAACCTAGAAATTAAAGCCTTATTTCGAATTGCAGTAAACTTTTATACATTCGCGTTAATTCTGCAACCAAAGTTGGTTGGCTGCATTCAGAACCGCTCTCTTATACTTGGTCTTATTCTCAACTGTTTCCTCTCTACAGTAACACATATTGCACCAAATATAACGTAATAAACTTTATTGTTTGAAAGCTTTTTAACATAACACAGTAGGCGCACTATTTCATGTACATTTTCACAGAACTTATTGCGGGACGGAACCAAATATACTGTGGCGAAAGAACACAGCTGCTCTATTTCCAGTGTGACAAACTCCTGAGTTTTAAGTGAATAAACTTATTTTCAGCGGATCGTGTTACGGTGCAAAGTGACGCAATGTTAATGCAGGAAAAAAAGCGAAGCTATATATACTGCATTACAAGTTGTGGACGGGGCGAGACAAGAGCTTGGTACAAGCGCAAGATGGAATGGAACGGAGTCAATAATAAACAAACTGCAAGTTCTTGTTGGTTACATTCAACTGTGGATGACGCGGGGTTTCAATACAAGGCGCGCGAATTTTCAGGGATCGCATAATTTATGTCTGATTCTGTGCATTACGATATTTTTATCGACGGGATAAATGACGGTGCTGGCGACAAAGGGATTTAAAATATAGTTTCCACAATTACCAACGCAGATTATTTACTCATTATACCGTCCGCCGCCATAAGCAAAACAAAAGACAATAAATTCACTGCGGAAGCCATCAATAATGTTGATAGTGGCAGAGCTTTACAGTGGAAAACGATGTTTGCTTCTCAAGATGAAACATTGTTCCACGACATCAGACAGCGGCGCTGATGACTTGCGCAACTTCTATAGACCCGGATCTTTTGACAGCGACGCGGTTTGCCTTTCTTGTTTCTCTCTTCAATGTATCCGCAACGTTAGTATCGCTTTGACTGACGAGTCGATCCCGACGGCAAGACTCTGCCGCTGCGGAGTCGACACTGATAATTGGAGGGCCCACGAGTTCCGCGGGCACATTTTTGTTCGATTGACTTTTCAGGGACATAAGGAATCGTTCTGCTTCGGCGCCGGCGTCTTTGCTGACTTTGCGTTTCTTGCCCTTGGACTTTTTGGTGGGCGACGGTGTTGAGTCTCCCGCCTCCCGCACTGCTGCGGACTGTAAAGAAAGACAAGCGTTGTGATAACAAACTAGGTAACAGACAATGTAGGAATCGCATAATCGCAGTTAATTGCTGTGAAACTTGATATCGGCCACATATTATAATGGGTTCTGTCTCTGAGTCACCATAAGCTGTTAGTGTTGTGCGTTTTCGTAAATTTTTGCGGAAAAGTTAAATATTTCCTTTAAACAAGTTCTTCTTTGATGCTTTTGAAGTTATTGAACTCGACAATAACAAGCTCTTGAGCATGTAAGTGTTGAGGTTAGGGATATTTTGTTGCTTGCAAACACTCAATATAGACATTATATTATATTTGCAGGTGTAAGCTAATCTTCTAAACGTTGGTGTAGATAAAAAAAAAAGGGGGTATTTGCAAAATTTGGTATAAATGAAAACAAAAAATACCGTTTCTTCTGGTTGTTCCACCTTCTGCTCAGCTTGTTCTTCTTCTTCAACCAATGCAGCTTCTTCAGTTTGAATGTTGATCACACGATCCATGAGGGGAGGTCGTTTGTGGAGCGTTTTCGCTCTAGCCAAAAGAGCATCAACTGAACTCATTTCACCTTCCGGCACCGAATCCTGAGTGGAAACGTAACAAATAATGAAACCTCTTGTTGAATTTCACAAACCGAAGCCAATATCCTTGAAATAACCCATCAAGGGACCGTTTTTCCGACACGTATCCACAAACATATATAAATTCTACCACTATGAACTTGCTGAGTCAACGAAAAAGAATGAGACATAACATTGGACTGGTCGAAATGGCTTTGTGAGCCAGGGCGTAGAACTCCGCAATGTCAAAGCGAGATATATCTTAAACTGATACCAACCTGATCTGGCTGCTGTGTACGCTGCGATTTAACTTCGGAAGACTTCGTGTGGGATCGGAAGCGCTCGGGAAGATTCTGCTGCACCGGATTGCCTTCGGCGTAAAGCTTGGTGAGTTTTTTCATACTGAGCAAAGGTGCGGGCAGTTGCTGTATGCGATTTCCTGAATTGAACAAGAGTATTAAATAAATGCTGAATTACACAAAAATTGCGCAAGTTTCTAAAATGTACAAGATGATGGTTTTATAATCAGAAACTTATACACTTATATACGTGTGTTAAGTGTTTTTGCTTTACGTAACTTAAAACAACTATGACAGTGATAGGATTGAGATAAGGCGACATTTACATACAGTGGCCAATATAACGAGCATGCAGACGAGTTAAATTACCTGTGATGTCTAGTTTTGCCAAATGTCTGCATTTCTTTAAAGAAAGTGGGATTTCAGTGATTTGGTTGTTGGATAAATCGAGTTCCTTTAGCGGTTTCGGAAAGTCGACCTTCTTCGGTAGTTTCTGTACCTGAACATGGAAATAAACACATCAGAAGATGTTGTTTGATTATTTTTAGTCATTAACAACGAGCAGCAAGCTGACTTTTCAATCAATCTGTACTAACAGCGGTAAAAAACGTGTGAAAATGGCAGTAAAAGCCATTACCTTATTCCCACCGAAGTTGAGGTAGGTGGCGAACTTGAGTTTGCCGAGCGACTCTGGAAATTCATTCAAGTTGTTCCTGGAAATGTTGAGTGACCGAACCTAAATTTTAACCACATAAGATAAAGTTTGTAACGAACTGGGGTATTCCCTTATTTGTTTCTTGTTTGCCTAATTTGTTATATCCAGCACAGAATAGACGTAGTTTGCGAGTTTCAGGGGCCGCAATACCGTTTCAACGCAAGCTGTTCGGCTGATAATTTGGCTTATAGAATTACCTGCAGAAGGTACCAACAACTCACCTCTCAAACTTTCATTAAAAAAGCCTTAAATTATACTTGGATGATGTACGCTGTGTTTGGACCACCCTAATCCGTCACTTGCCACAACGCAAGGCGAGGAATTTCGTTCTTAATTCATATTTCACTTGCGTGGCAAAGTTCACACCTATATACTGCGGTATCGATAACATCCATTTCAAAACTTACCGAGATCATCAGATCAAGGTCATCTTCAATCCCATCAAGGTGATTCCCCGATACGTCAAGCACTCTTAGTACACCAGGTGGCGCTGAGGAGGGACGTTGTAGCTTCTTTAATTTGTTGTCGTTCAAATGAAGGTTCTGAGTGAGTGAGGCATGAACAAGTTATATTTTTTGACAACCAGAGAGAAACATAAAAATTATTGCCTGGTCGCATACAACCAACTACAATCTGAGAAATATAGATTTTAGGTCTTTTTCGACGTTTCCATTTCTCCCTAGTTTTTATATCATTAAACTTTTTCGGAGAATTCTCCCACGTATCATAGAACTTTTCGTTATTTTATCCGTAAACAAGCTGAAAGGTCACACAGTTTAATATAGAAATAATACTCGTAAAGTATCGTGTCAAGTAAGCTTGCGACAACAACATTGAAACAGAACAGTAAAAAGTCATTTGAAAACGTCGGGATAAACAATCTTCCGCCAACTTTATGTAAATTCACCTCTAAACGTTGGAGCACAAAAACCTCGGGTTCAATTTCCTCCAAAACGTTGAACGAAACATCCAAAGTTGAAAGTGATACGAGTTGGCCGACTGCTTTGGGCAAGCGTTTCATTCTGCATCAAGTTAGAACTTATAAGAAATAATGATCTTTAAGCGGAAGATAGTTTACATTATTTCAATGCTAGACAACAAGACCGTTCCAAGTCACCAACTACACTGATAAGACAATATGCACAACTGTGTGCAGCACACGATTTGAAAAACATACTCAATATGCAGCAAAACTTTGTCGAAATATGTAATACATAATCTAAGGTCAGATTCTGCTGGTAAAAAGAGAAAATCGATACACCAGTCATACTTGTTGTGCGATGCGTCGAGTGTCACTAGGTGGCTCCACGTGCCTACGTCATCGGGCAATCGTTGCACCTGATTGGACGCCACGTTCAACTTCGCAAGCGAGTAGAGCTGGACCGACGTGTTCGGCAGCGCCGTCAAGCGGTTGTTGGACAGGTTGAGGTCGCGAAGTAAGTGCAGGCGACCCAGGCTGTCCGGAAGTGACGTAAGGTGTGACGAGGAGAGGTCAAGCGAGGTCAAGAATCGGAGTTCGTTCAGGACGCGTTTTGGAATTTTACCTGCGTTGAAAGAATAAAGTTGCAACGGTGTGGTAATTTTTGAAAACACTCACAACAACGCTCAACTAAGCATTTACTTTGTATCATAACAAAACCATTCAAAACTAATCACCGTAAAATCATGATAATTCGATTTAAACCCATCCACGCATAGACCTGATATTGGGTGTCTGCACATTTTGAGACTTTAAACTAAACATAATAAAAAAGTTACATAACGTTGTGGAATGTTTAAGCAAACAAAACCAACCCACGACTTGAACCAAAATATCAAAGTTCAATGCCCACATTGAAGTGTTTGCACAAGCGAGCACACCCTCGAAGATTAAATTCCTTTTAAGATTTCATGGAAACTTGCTAAAATGTTTTCATTCCGTGGTCTTTAAATCGCGTCAATCAAGCAGCTGCTCACCGAGTTGCATGGGAACTATTTGAAATCGTGATCTAAAGTAAATATTTGGAGAGTGTGCGGCACCCGACATGTAGCGACACGCTACGCGCGACACAAAGCTCGCGTTTTTGAACTCGATGTTTGTCGACACTCATCATATTTGACGTTGGTTTCTATTCTGTCTTTTGTGCTGTTGTATTTCATGAAACCCGTTTCGCCCTTGCAGGGTGCGGAAATTTCAGCAGCGATTGTGAAAGTAATTTATATTTTCAGGTGCGGATTCAATTCGGGGCCAACAACCTAATTCAAAGCTACTGTAAAGTGATCGATCGCGTGGAACTGTGGCATAAGGTTGGTTGTAATTTTGAGAGCAACTTGCTCCAGTGGATTGGTGGAATATGATTAATTGCGCATTGGACCATGGTGGTCCAAATTCCAAAAAGTTGCACTCAAATTCCTTACATAACGAAACAGCTGTATCATACTGCAGCCAACACCAGAATCAAAATTTACAAAAAAATATAGGTTGATCATATATTCCAGCCAAATGCATGCAAAAAAATGACCACGAATTCCTATCCCTTAAAAACGCACTAGACAAACACAATGCCACGAACAAATACAACACAAGTTAATGTTTCCAAACGTTTTTACCTTCAAAACTGTTTCCGCGCGCCTTCAACTCGGTGATTCCCCTAGGCAGAGAGCCATATGG
The DNA here is from genome assembly GCF_947561715.1 of Ascidia mentula. Lineage (NCBI taxonomy): Eukaryota > Metazoa > Chordata > Ascidiacea > Phlebobranchia > Ascidiidae > Ascidia > Ascidia mentula. The sequence continues at coordinate 20,977,063 of NC_138569.1, read as the reverse complement.
ACTCTCAAGTGCTTGGAGTGAATTATTGGAAAGATCGACGTTGCGAAGCGACCTCAGAAAACCAAACGGCTGTGGAAGTGATGTCAGATCGTTGTTGGCGGCATTTAGTGACGTTAGACGCCCGAGTTGGCGCAGTGATGTGTTGAGGGTGGTGAGGTGATTGTTGCTGACGTCAATAGCTCGAACCGAACTGTAGGGGAAAGTACCGTTTTAGGTATATCTGTATGTTAAGTAGATGCCTTTTGTAGTTTGGAAATGACTGCAAAAAATTTGTTGCTTTGTATGTTGTTTGCGAGTCAGTAAGTACAGTTTTGTGATGATTTATATCAAAAACACTGTGATTATTCCTATGAACGATGTGAAACAAAAGCAAACCAATGCTTTTTGGGGAAAAATAATTCATTCTTTTCATCAAAATAACCTTAAATTTCCGATGCTTTGAGGCAACCCCTCCAATTCGTTATTGGCGACTTGAATTTTCTTGAGAGCGCTCAAGTTTCCAATCGTCTCCGGCAGATTTTGAAGCTTGTTGTTTGAAAGATCCAGGTTGTACAAACTCGGCATGTCTCCTATCTCACCCACAGTGGAAATGTTGTTTCGTGAAAGATCGGCTGTCACCAAATCTGACATCCCAGCCAAGCTCGGCATCTTTGAAATTTGGTTGTCCGAGAGATCTAAGCCCTATAGGGTGGAAAATATTTACTTTGTTAAAAGTCAGAGATGTTGTCGAAGTTAAGGCAGTGAACAGAGTTTGGTATTTAGCGCATGCAAGTGTGATTTTGATTTGCGGGTCTCCTTTTTTATTTATTTAGTTCTACGTACCAGATCACAATCAAACAAGCAACTGATTTGATCTCAAACCTTATATAACACTCCACAACTAACCTGCAAACTTTTGATATTCCTCAACTTTCCGGGGACAACTTCGATCTTATTCCCTCCGCAGTCTAAAGTCATCAACTGACTCAACTCAGCCAACGATTCAGGAAGATTTTGGAGTTTGTTTTCGCGAAGATCCAGGAAACGCAGACTCTCGAGCGCCCCTAGCGTCTCCGGCAAGTATTCCAACTTGTTCTGGCAAACGTCGAGACATATCAGTTGTTTAAGCTCGCCGATGCTTTGGGGAAGTTCAGCCAACTTGTTGCCGCAGAGATTGATTGACTGCAAGCTGGGTGTAAAAAATAAACATCTTTGTGTTTTCATACACATATATAGAGTGTCGTTACACACAGCCTGCGATTTCTCTTAACTGATCTTTTACCGAATTTTTTCGGTTATATTTGCACATGCTGTTCTTTAGTATATTGTTCCATTTATTCATTTACTGATGTACTTTTATACCAACTGTATTTTCATCAATATTTTTATTTCACGGCAACACCAAGCGTCAAAAGTCTCGTTGTTCGGAACCGAGACATCAAGATTTCGCGTCAAGAAATTATTGCTTAATTTGTTTTAAACCCCGGAAATTTTAATCCAACCTTGCAAGCAGTGAGATTTTGCTTGGTAAGATTTCTATCTCGTTGTGGGAAGCTTCGATGCACCGAATCCTCTGATTGGCTGATTTCGGTTTCTTTACTTCCGGTTCCGGTAGCTGACGTAGTTGGTTCCCAGCCACGTTTAGAACTTTTTGAATTTGGTAAACTGACTTTGGCACCGATCTACAAAACAATACCTTTGTTGTTTGGAACAGTTTTTTTATGTTTCTTCAGAATCATTTGAATATGTTAGAACCAGTGTTTCTTAACCGCCGGACTTTTTTACCGATTTGTTCTGGTGCGAAGTGAATACTTGTCTTTTGTCAAATTATATTTTAATTAATATGTTCTATTTATCACATTGTAGTTTAAATGTTACCAAATAACCGGGCCGTGACAGATTTTAAAATTTTACCTTTGCAAAACGTGCCAATGACAATTCAGAAATGATATAAACAACATTTTGAATAAGATTCATTGGGAAGCTTTTACGAAAAAATAAACAACAAAACCACCTAAATTACTCACTTGAGGGCGTTTTCGCCGGCGTCGAGCATCAGTAAAGTCGGAATGGACCCGATGTGCTGAGGCAGGCTACGTAGTTTGTTGTGTGCAACTTTTACGGTGGCGAGAGCGGCACACTTGTGCAGGGTCTTGGGCAGCATTACCAGTTGGTTGTACGTTGCGTTAAGTTCGACAAGAGAGCTGAGGTTGGCGAAAGTTGAAGGGAGGTTGCGCAATCTGTCGAACACAAATGGGTTCTGTTAAACTTACCATGTTGCATAATGGAAAATGATCACGAATTTGTTTCTTCTAAGTAATAAGGATGAATTTTACTCATCAGTAACATTAGTTTGGATGGAATTTACACAAGAACCTGTATATTTTCTGTTTCGGTTTAATGACCAGATTTTTGTATTAAGTCACAACTTTTCTACCAAAAGCAGACTTCATTCAAACTTACCTATTTTTGGATAAGTCCAAGCTTTTCAAGCAAACAAAGTCGCCGATTTCTATGTCCAGGTGCTTTAAGTTGTTGTCAGACAAATCCAGACCGATGAGGTACAGAACACACTTTTCATACAAGAACTCATCTTCGAAAAGCTCCACTGGCAGAGATTCCAATTGCAACGAGGAAAACTTGAGAGAGAATTGACGATTTTCAGCATCACGTCTCGTGCCACCCGTTCGTTTCAGCACGCGGTTGAGAATTCTGTCTGCCTCCTTATCCCGAGCCTTGGGGTGTTTCAGTTGTCGCCTGCGCTGGATTGTTGAAAAATCAAGGTTTTGCTTGACTGTTGGTTTCCTGAGAGGCATTTTCAGTTCTGCTACAGTTGCTACTCAGCACTTAACACTGCAAAACATAACTTTGTTACCCTTGGAGGCAACTCAAAGCTCTGACGTGAATCAGAAACACCGTCGCTTTGCGCAGCCATTGCGAGGTCAGGTCACAAAATCACCAAACATTCTTGTCTTTGCCTGACCAACGCAAGACGTCACAAAGCTATACGCAACAATGGTACATAGTTTGTTGCCAAACATAAGCCATTGTGAGAAAACACTAGGTAGAGGCGTTACTTTTATTTGCAGTCATTCGCCCGTTAAAGTGACTGTGGATCTTCGCATTGTGGTTGTAAAAGCCCAAATGACTTTTCCTGTGGCTAGCCTCATTAGTATTGATGGCAGCGCTATTGTGCAGCAAAGTAAGCCCCGTTCAGAACGCAAGGCATCAGAAATAGCACAAAACTCTTTTTTGGCCATCATAGATTAATTTTGGTTGTCTGCTTTCTAAAAGAGGGTTCATTATTTTTAAGTCAATTTAATTTTTTTGCGTAGCTTTTTTATTTTTTTGCGTAGGTTCTTTTATTGCTATAATATGTACCTTCACGTGATAAAGACAAATTTATTCAAGCTTGAATTTACAAAGTTTGAACTGTGTTCGAATTTGTTTGCGCACATACAGTGTCAAGAGTCATATACAATACAATATTTAATTAATTCTCCCGTCTTAAATTGTACCAGTTCAAGTCGAGTCAGGGCGTTACGTGACCTAAGACACCATTCCCTCATGTAACCCACTTAATAAACTTCTAAATTTAGGAACCCATTTCAAAATAGCCTGTTGTTGTTTTGGATTATCAGGTTTCGCATTGTCCGAGGCTTTTAAACTGTTGCGCAGTGTTTGTAACAGATGCTGACCTGCAGATTCGAACTCGCATGGCATCAATTCTGTTGGTTTTGGAAAGCCTCTTGTCGGAGTATAAGTGTTTCATATGTGGCTTTGTTGACTTAGGGCATCCATTAACAAGTTACACACGTAATTTGGCCTTTTCGGTGTGTAACTGGAAAAGTTTTTGAAATGTCCTTTTAAAGTATTTACAGAGAAGCACGCTATTATCAGGTCAATATCATTTTTTTAGTTTAAAAAAATTGGATTCCAAACGTTTAAACAAAATACGACAATTTGTGACTTATACAATAAAGGTTTAAAAAACGTTGAAGAATCTTAAAAACACAATAGATACCAGCCAACTTTGGCGCCAAAGCGCCCACAATAGTGACTTTAAAAGTGCTCAGGTTCTTTCAAGTATCTTGGATGGGTGACAAATTACCCCACGATAATCAGATATTCAATCACTTTGAGCAACTTTTCTCACTACAAGAAATTGTTACGTCAAGACTACCATGGGAAATGCGCAATGTTAAAATACAACAAAAGCAATAGGTTTGCCCTGGTTTATATAATATCAATATTTTAAAACAGTGCAACACAGCATTCAACACGATTAAACATATACAACAACGTATCGGATGGCTTATTCTTTGTAAGTTTCATCAATTAATTATTGCTCGCAAAATTTCAACGATTGGGTATTAGCCAAACCTGATTAAATAACAATAGTTTTTGTTAATCGCGCATGGTAGATTTTACGTAAACTTTTTGATGCATTGTTACAGACCCACGAACAGTTTATGAAATAAATCTTGCGTCGGAAATTTAAAATTGGCTTAATTCACAATTCCTAACATTCATACCACTGCGTTTACAACACGACAAAAACCAGCTTACAAGTTGCCCTGACGCCTTTAAACCTCGATCTGACATCCCAAATATTTCAGGTATGGTCGTAATAACGCTGGACGCCTCCTTTATATACTTTGCGAGCCATTCAAAGAAGAAAAAAACATGAATACTCATAAACATTCTGGCAAAAACAGGAAGCATTTACGTGGTGTTCTGACACACTTCCCTCATTTAATCTAAAGACGACAAAGTAAGAGATATCGTCTTACATGTCAAACCGGCAACACCGAATGGCTTCGCGTAAACCTGTTGGAAAGCCAAACGACGCGGCCTTCAAATCTCGTGTAGCACGTCACAGTGCTTTCAATGTGATTGTGTACATTCTCCTTGTTTGGCGAGCGTCCAAGCAGCTCAGAGTTGTTCGGCCGCACTCAGCTCTTGTGTACACTGAATCAGTGTATGGATAGGGACGTGTTTTGATGTATGGACCTCTGCCAACTTTCGGACATCGATAAACCACCCTTCCCCCTCGACTTAAATCCCGCTGCCGCGTCGAGTGGACACTTATCAAGTTTCCAGTGTTACGTCATAAACGTTTATGTTGTTCTCGAAATGACGCGATCGAGGTTTACGGAGATGTATTTCCGTTTTGGGATGAAATGCGCACAGGGTTTAGGGTGTGGAAAAATTTGTTATGCTGAAAAGCTTGTGACGCATTTCGTGTTATCTGAAGCAGCACGATACACGAGGAATCGTTTAAAGTAACGATATTATCATATTGCACTGACGTACAGCCTTTGTTGGTGGAAAAGTTTTTGCTCTCTGAAAGTTTGTACACAAAAATAGCGTAAATATCAGTTAAACGAAAGTTTCATATTTTCGTATAAGTGCTGACTAACCAACCACAACGTAATGCATTGCATTTTGGAAGTATAACTACGGCTGTGCCTTTGTTGCCTAATCAATAATTTAAAATGTTTTATGCAGATCGTTGCAACCCGCAATTTAATTCTTTCAACTTGTGATGTGACGACACAATATTCATTTATACGTAACAATCGCAACCTGACCGGCCTCACGAACAGCTGACGTCAAGTAGGATTTTACTGTGATTCCACACGTATCGGTTTCAAATCTCCCCTAATTTTCTTTTGTTTGTTTCCCTGTTTCCACTTTCTGTGGTGTTCAATTTCGGGGCATCATTAAATCATAATTATTTGGAGAGGAACTTTCTTTATTCACGTAACTGTGGGGTCTGTTGCGTAATAATGCTTTTTATAGCCCGCACGTAACGACCGAAGCTACCCGAAATAATTGGAACACACTCCGGTAACGTGTGGTTGCAGTTTTCCAATGTTTTCACATGGATTGGGGAGAGTTGTACTCTGGGTTTTCACATCGAGATTTAACATCGTATCATACGCACGTCTGCAACGTGATGCTGTTGCCATGACAACACAACAACATCGGTTGCGGCTTGTGACGGTGACATGCTCCAAATTTCGCACTTGGCGAACTAATTTCAACGTTTGTGCAACTGAATGCACATTTGGAACCTGGCCTGGAGGTCTAATTGTTTATCGTTCGAAAATTAATTTACGAATATCTTTTCCGTTCAAACCAACAGTGACAAACTATAGTTTAAATCGTCTCACACCTTGTTGGGTCGAAACCTTGCGGCTTGCAGATCGATATTCTCACATTAAGAACTTCGTTGACGAAACCAGCTACCGATAATGCGTTACAGTCTTATTTAAAGCAAAGATATTAACTTCTAACCTTTAGCACACACTTTCTCTTCTTTCCCATTTGCGCAGGCAACTCCACAATGACTTTGTCTGGGCTTCTCCCATTCCCGTTTTCACTCCAAAGTCAACAGAACGACACGTTTCAGCGTCGTTAGCAGCCGAGCGACGCTCGACACAAACACAAGGCTCCCCCATATGCCGATGGTTTCTACCAACCAGACACAATTCCGTCTCGCTACATTAGCTTGTGTTGATATATACAGATTTAAATTGCTGGTGTTATTGATTTTTGGGATCGGTGCGGTAGTGTTCACTGGCTTACAGATATTTCACAGTCCTCTGTATCTCCTGTCCCTGGCAATAAAGTGGAGATTTGTAACTCTCATGAAAATTTAATGTCGAATTGTGTTGACTCAGTAGCTCCAGGTACTTGTGGCATTTTAAGCTGCTCCGTACAGTCTATTCCACGTAAAGTTGATGGAATGTGGTATAGGTTTTTTTGTAACCTGACACTGCGCTACTAGGATATATATGCAAGTCACTACTAGGTTACATACTTCCACGCTAGGATATATATGCAAGTCACCGCCAGGATATGTACTTTCACCACTAGGTTGAAACCACGACCAACGCATGGTGTTTGATCTCCCAAACCCCAAATCATAAACGAACAGAGAACGTTTTTATTGAAACTGTGCGTCGTAAAGTTTGCACTAAATGTACACAGGGATGGCGAGAATACGAGTAAAATTTATTAAGTGCATGGACAATTGCAACACTAACATCTTATGATTGGCTTAATACGTAGCAGTGAAACACACCCGATTTTAAACCAATTCTTGCCAGTCGAACAACACAAATACACCTCCAAGTTGCGACTACTATTTTGAAAAATAAAATGTAAATTTTGCATGTAATGGAGTAAGTGGTGCACGGAAGTTAAAGTTTCTATAGTGCCTTCTTATGAACCGTCAATATAAAATTGTGTTGCAAACCGACGGTGAGATTGTCTTAGTTTATCCAAAAATGTAATTAAAGAATGTACCGAGCGTCAAACAGTCTATGGTGGACGTCATGCAAACACGTAATAAAATTGTAACCGGATCTTATACGGACGTAAATATTTTTGCTCATAACTGTTTAAAAATGCGCCAGAGCAGGGGCCCAAAAATGGTGGCTCGTGACCCAATTTTGGGCTGCCAGATTATCAAGTTTGTTTCGCGACCTTACGTCACAGTTATATTGAGATTGTCGCGCGAGCAGAAATGATTGGCAGATAAATCGTACATGCTACTATTTGGGTCGCGATACATTACGAATACCTTTTGGTGGGTCGCGCCAAATACTATTTGCGGACCCGTGCACTAAAAGCAGCGGAGACGGCAAGTTGACATTACCATGTGTTGTTACATATCAGACATTTAAGGGTAAGAAATTTCGTCAATGATTGCTGGTGGATGCATGATGCTCAAGAAACATTTCTATAGTCCAGTGCTATTTTTTTTTATGTAACGTACGTCAATCACACGATCTAGTTTGAGCTACAAGAAACACCACACGTGAAATTTATGCCAAAGTCATGAAAAATTATTTAATGGTCGCTTACCGAAAGTCGGATGCTTTAAGTACCGGCACTGGCACTGGCACTGGCACATGCACAATAGTAGCACTGCTATGGTGGTTGTATACCAAACCACATTCCGTTTTTAACGATACTTTGCAAATTGCTTCACTTTAAACTGCTCACAGACCAAGGAGAGACACGTAAACCTATAACGTATTTTCCTATAATGTTTTTAGACCTCTTTTTTGAACAAGCATTCACTCTATTGCATCGTTATTATTATTTTGTTCGGTGTGCTGTACGTTAGGCCTTCTAGACCAGTGTTTAGATTGGCGGTAAACCATGTATGGATGAACCAGTGTCAGAGCACTGGAGGTTAGTAAAGCTGCATGAACGCTGGTGAAGCTAAACCAAACCGCCATCTTGAACATGGCATACTGCAGAAGTGCTACCAAGCCTGCTATGGTCTGGCAGATCCCGTACAGCTTTCCGAAGTGCTTTTGCGGGAAAGTCAAAGCCATGAAACTTGCGTTGCCGCCGGCTATAAACGAACGGAACACCACCAGGAGCACGAATGACGACAACACCTGTTTGCAAAGGGTGCAAGCTGCTAAAGAAACACCCAGAAGACTTGTAACTGTGGCAGAAACGCAAAGTCCTCTGAAAGTTCTCGCCTTTTGGCTCGTCAACTTCTTCTTGTAGTACTTCGTGATTCCGTCGGTGAGTAGACCGTTGAGTGGTGCCACAACAGCTCCTGCAATCAACATCACTCCGAAAATGTTTGTATGGCTCTCTACCGCTCGTGGCGGCTGGAAATCGTCAAGCCATAAAACGAGTGTCCCAATGTAAAATCCCATCTGTAGGTTTGTGAGGCTGAAATGGAATACGTTGGTCCAGAGAATCGGAGACCTCAACCATTTTTCAAGTGGTTCTGTTTCAATTTTGACGCCGTTCGCAATGAGAACGTCTCTGCTCACAGATTCCAATCGTCTATCCCGTTTCGATCTAGCGGTCATACGTGGCATGATTAAAAACGTCCGCAGCCACAAGAGGGCGGTGCTCCCCGTCATCACCAAAAGCGAAGTCCTAAGCGGAGTTCCGCTTTCGTAAGCAATTTTTAACAGCAGGTATACTAAGGATGACGCGTCATACATTCCATTCACCAAGGTCACGTAGATTGACCTACAGGACGGCGTCAACGCGCTAAGCTGGAAATTGCTGATCAACAGCGCCAAACCCGCCACTGAGATAGAAATCATACACGGATATAACACCCATGGTGCAGATGTCGAACAGATAGCGAGAATTAGATATGCCAGAGTGTATAGAGTGGTAGCTACTGAACGCATTGCCCACGTGCCGTATTTATCAAGGATATGACCAAGTGGGAAGGCGGCTAAGCTTAGCGCAGACACAGACAATGTAAATACAAGATTAAATGCCGCTTGTTGTTCTTCGCATGTTGTCGAACCGGTTGTATTTCTGGTAATGTTGAAGGCCACTGTATGGTTCGATGCTTCTGGCTCTGCACACGTCTCATTGAAGAAACCGACATTAAGGAGAACTTGCTGCAGACTTGGCCAGCCAATGATTACGCCTGAAAACAACAGGCATTCCAATAATGATGTAGATATTGCTATGACATCCTTTTTCCTCATGGTTCTGTTAAAACGATAAAACACAATCATGTCACAACGCATAATGGTCCTTAATGACCTACATAACCGAGCTTTGTTGCGTAATAGAAGAGTCCTTGACTTGTCAACTACCAAAACTTGCAATGTACGGTATTGGTAATTAATTTCATACTAAACTATCTTTTTTGCCTAATAACTCGTATGATAGAAACATGTACAAAGCAAAATTGGCCTGTGGACTGTAAACTGTTACAAAATGTTAAGCTGCCTGATGACTAAACACGCTGATACGCCTCGCATGCAACGACTGGAAGCAGTAGCAGCTGCAACGTAACAGGGTATATGGCAGTTGTGGTTCTAACTTCGAACCACTCAGCCCTAGCAAGTTGCTATGACGACACAGAGGAAAAAAATGCTCACCTATTTTAGATGAACGAATTCGCTTTGGTATTATCATGTATGGAATAACAATACGTATTTTTACACCACAACAGCTCGAAGGCAATGCAGTAATAAATTGATATAAAATTCGTAAAGCTTCTTATAAAATCTACATAAGCTTGCGCGCCACCTCACCCCCCATCAATAAACGACTCTCCAGTGCGTCGCGACCCTATATTTCTAAACGTCTGTCATGCAGGTTTCAATCGAAGGTTAACGGTGACATTCGAGTTGATGATTTGTTTCAAATATAAGTAATGGGGTGAGAGTTAACTGAGGGAATGCATCCTTTAAAACTTTAAGGTTATTCCAGTTTCACCCATATCTTACCTCACTGACACTATTCCTCTAAATGGTCACAAATCAATTATTTACAGAGTCGCCATGTGTGTATGGAGTATGTGCAACTATCGGCGGTCAAGGTTCAGTATTAGCGTGGTAACCTCAAACAAACCTTTGTAAGTTAAAAAAAGGGAAATTATTGCTAAAATTATCGTGCCACAATCAAATTGACTCAAAATATTCATGGACTATAAAACACGGATCTACAAACTGGCTTCTGGCTCACAACACACACGAAGAACAGCAGGTGCTACATAGATTATAGAATATATCTAATAACCGCGAAATTCGATATTTTAGTTGTTGTTTTACCTTTTATGCATTGAACTCTCACATCGAACTGTTTTGCTGTAAATTGCACAACGATAAACTATAAAGTGCTATATATGCCATTGCTATTGAGCTGTTGCAACACCTGATGTCCTTGAGTGTAAGTGACCTGTGTCGCCATGGTGCCGGGTCTTACACAAACAAACGCGTGGAACTTCTGACAAACACTAACGCGACGCACATACCTCTGGATTATTGGTTCACACCAGTTCTACACAGTGGTGGGATTCAAATTTTTTGTCAGCCGGTTCTATCACAAAAGTCAGATTTTTCAGCCGGTTCTGTTACAAAAATCCATTGACAGTAACCCGTAATGCTAACCGGTTCGCTGATCTCATAAAACTTCGTGAAACGGTTCAAAAGTACCGGTGCAAACCGGTTGAATCCCACCGCTGGTTCTACACACTGCAGGGGTAAGTCCCGTACATGCGACACACATAAGAGTCCTACGCCTTGTTCACATATTTCAATGTTAAATCTTCGCTCTACTAAGTGTAAGCACATAAACCGCAAAGTTTTCACTTCTGTTGTATCAATAATAGTTTGCAGTCATATATCAACCTATACCTTAAATAAAGACACCATTTCTAAGCCTGCTGACTGAATGTCAAAATAAGAAAGTTTGCGTTGAATAACAATTTGTATCAAGTTCAGAATTCAGTATGGTTCGACTTACGAGTCTTCTTTCCCGGTGTCGGTGGTCATTCAAGCGTGAAACAGTGACGTAAATTTTGTGGTGAAACACTTTTAAGTTACAACACGCTGCCCGGCGTCAATCAAGCGCAAGGACCGGCTTTAGTGCAAACCGCGTGGCAGCAACTATTATGATAACGAACGGTGGTCAGTTCCGCATTAAACCTTTCAAACGAATCCAAACACATCGACTACAAAACGACGGCAGCGTTCTGTTTACAAAATAACAAGTGCACGATTTGGCTGGGTGGTGTTTATTTGCTACACGTTGACAATAGCATTCTCATAAATATCTTTCAAGTACCTCGCAATTTGTTCCACAAGAATTTCCTCTACAATTTGCCTCAACATAGGTTATACGCAGGGTTAACTCCCGGGATATAATGAGATTGCTTTGAATCGGGTTGAGCTTAAACCCTCTGTCACTCAGCCGTGAACTGAATTGGGCGTAACACACATCTACGTCAATATCGGATCAAATTTTTTTTCAGCTATGCTATCTGTGGTGCTTTTTTAAGAGTTCAACATCTTCCTCTTGACACAAAAACAACAAAAAACAATTACAAGATCGGTCAAAGTATACGATGGCTGTTAGTGATTTTAAGACTGACATTAATTGAGATCCACATGTAGTATTAAAATTTATAGCGCGGTTTTAAATTCTAATAAATGTTTCAGCTCCCTTTATCCAGCGATGTCGAATAAGTCAAATAAACCGTAACGATCTCCACAGTTGGATATAAAGCTGATCGTTAAAACTGTATGCAAAAGTCAACGTACTGTATTTAACAAGTTAATTTTCCTTGCTATACTTAATAGAGGTCCACACTGACCCCAAGCAATCGCCAATCGCCGACCCGATATTAAACTACACTATTATAGTTGTATCTCCCAATCCCAATTTTCTGACTAAAAATCACAATACAGTAAGCTGTGCTTGCGTACACGCGGCCGTTAAAGCCGCTGGTAGTTTGTCGCCTGTTGCCGTTTTATAAGGAAGCAGAGTGGAAACAAGCCGACACTTTTCGTTTATAAACAACAACGTGTACAGGTCATCGCTTGTCCCCATTATGCTGTGTTAATGTTTGAAGCCGTGGCTCGTCTGAATCATGGCTACAAGCGTAAACACAACACAATCACGCCCACCCTACGAACACCTTACATTAACGGCCTCTTTTATTGCTACTCCTCAAAGAAAATAATCCTGCAGTATAAGTAACTCCAAACTACAGCCTATCATTCGCAAAACGGTGCGATTTCCATGCTGCTAGAATACAGGGTTATAAAAGGTTACTGTTCCACGCAGACACCGAGTTGCATATATAGCGACGGCAGGCTAGGTTACGGAGCCAGTGAAGCCAGCTGTGTTAAGCCAGCATTTCTGAATAACTTCCTGCTCTAACAATACAAAACCAAGGCCTTACTTTGAGCCTTTATAACGTTTGCAAAATTTCCAACAACATGGCGCAACTGATGCCTTATTTAAACAAGCATTTTAACACCAGTGTTATGTTGACTTGAAGTTTCACAACCGTCTGATTCTCCATTGCATCGTTGTGTCTGCGGTTAAGTTGCCAACAAAAGCGTGCGGTTTTTAACCCGCCCACGAGATTAAGGCGACGGACTTTGAAACTATACGATAGAGCCAACAGTCAGTGCGAAGCCTATACACGTATATTGCCGTACACGGGTACCCGAAGTTATTTACCTTCCAAAAAGGTCTTGCGACATAAACCAAGGTTTACTGGCTTCGCAGGCAAGGCGTCGATACGATAGCTGTGGTCACCAAGTAATGACTTGCGCAGTTGGGGGCTCGATCCTGCCAATTATGCGGTTTTACATGAAATACCTCTGAGTTGGGATATAAAGTAACAATTTGCTCAAACTATGTACTGGAAAGAACGGAACAATCCCGACCCTCCCGCTATCGAGTAACCACAACAGACAACGCATTTCCCATCAAACTATCACAATACCCATTACTTATAATTTCCTTCCAACCCGTCACTGGTCGCGGCAAAGCATAAACAAATGATAGAATTTGCCGATGAAAAACAACGACATCGTCATTGCACGCTTTGTCATCACAATATTTCCTGGGACTTAAACTTCGCACACGCTTCCACACGTAAGCAACACACTGCACTGAATTGCAACCCGACAACATAAAATATAATATATATTACGAAAGTTATAATTGGACTGGTGGTTTTGTCGTCACTTCAACTTCGTGGATTATTCCCAGGACGACATCAATTGGCGGCGAGAAGGCCACACGCAGAAACCTGTGCTGGATCCTCTCTGTCCAATTATAACTTGTGTAATATTATATTTTATATTCGGCAGAATCCGTCATGAGCTTAACTCAAATTTAAAGACAGCATCTGAAACTGTGCAAAGTTTTAGATCTGAATAAAAATTAAAAGTTTTCAAACCATGATTAACTTTTTAGTCAATTATTCGGATTTGGCCGATTATTTGATGAAAGCATTCTTTACTGTGTTTGCGCATCCCTAGTGTTAATACATAATTTTCATCAAACAATTGATTACTTCTGACAAACCGCTGTTAGTGTTTCGCTTATGACGTAACAGAAGGGTTTTTGTAGGGAATTCGGCTTGTCATGATTCGAAACATTTTAAAATTTTGTTTAAAACTTTGTCTTTTGAAACCGCTTTTACACTATTACATTTACGCCTTCGCTGGTTATGTCACTTATTTTTGCACCTTTTTCAACAAATAAACAGATCATGGTTTTCGGTTTAACAGATTGCAATTTAGTCTCACAGATCAGTCCAGATCTCCGTTTGCGTCTCAGACCAAACTTGGGTCCAAGAACAGACCATCGGTGACAGGTCCTGCAGCCACCGTGGTGTTAGACTGAGACACAACGTTAGGCTTGAAACGAATGTCTATGGAAATGCGGATAAATTTATAGGACGAATTGTATCTGAATTAACCCAGTTCTTTTGTGCTTATAAGGGCGGTTGATTAAAAACAAAAAAATCAATAGAAAATATCTTCCCTGAATTTTTTCTGCAGATGTGCCTGACCTATCGTAAGTTTTAACTGCATTTTTGTGTTCTTTTTCGCCTGACAAACACTCATACTGTAAACACATTTAAAAACCAATCCACTCTTTTTAGCTCTCTTAGTGAGTCACGTTGTTTAGCATCACTTCCGTAAATAAACAAGTGTCGAGTTCAACCAAGCGATGATGCGCATTTCGATATTGTTTTTAATTGTTTTGTGCATTAACATGTTTACATCAGTTTGTTTGAAAGTGAATTTTAGCAAAACGCTGGCGGACGCACTTTAACGCACATAACTTGGCCATCTCTCAACAGATTTCCATTATTTTTTCGCCAATACAAGATATTACTTGCATCGTTGAAAACGTCATTAAAAACCTTTGCAACCATATCCAAGATACATATTTTTTGCCGGGAGTCCGTGCCTAGCGTACCGGCCGAATGCTGATCGTAGTCTTGCATCGTCATAGAAATAGCACGTTTTTGGTGGAAACTTAAAAGCTTAAAAACATATCACGGTATTCGATGACTCCACTTTTAACAAACACGATGCTACTGGCAATACCAGTATGGAATCCAATTCCGGTGTGGTAACAAGTAACATTGAACGAGCAAGCTTGGCTTATTTTGCAGGTACACAAAATAAATTTTAGTCCTACCCTCTCTGTTAAGTTATACTATCCGAAAAAACTATTTTGCCATCACGCAAAACACCTAGGTGAACATAAAGGAAACCCAGGACAAAAACAAATAAATAAGCTTCCAAATTTGCTGTTGGTGTAATGTAATCATTATTTCAATCATTACAAGCTGACATACCATTGAAGGCCTAAAGATAATAAACAAGTGTTAGGAGAGGTATTGAATATTAGGTAAATTTAAGCACTAACGTTTCACAGACTGGGCCAATCAAATATTTATGGTGTTATTGGTGGTATTTGCCTTTCTGCAAAATACATCGATAACCACAAACTGCTTACATTGAAATCATAATGTCCTTTTTGTAACCCAACCAAAATTTGGTATGAAGGTGGTTGCAAGTGCAAGAAAAACATTCAAACTGTTGCAACAATGACAAATAGATATAAAATGTAGTTATTTTTCCTTGTCCAATAGTGCTGATCGTATTCCTGCTCCTTTCAGTTCTTCGATAAGATCGCCGCTTTGGTGCATCTGTAGGAAAATGTCGCAGCCACCAACAAATTCACCTTTCAAGTAAATTTGTGGAATGGTTGGCCAGTCCGAAAACTCTTTTATACCAGCTCGTAACTTTTCATCGACAAGAACATTGTGGGAATCATATTCTACGCCATGCATCCTCAGGATTTGGACGACAGCGTTGCTAAACCCACACTGAGGTTGATCAGGAACTCCCTTCATGAACACAACTACATCATTATTATTCACAAGTGACTGTATGTGTTCTTTGCTTCCACTGTCTACTGAGCTATTCTCAGTGGAAAATTTTGCATTGCCCATAAAACAGGTCTGATTTAAGGGAAATGCTTGTAGTATGTTTGTCTGTACACATGCCAAGGCACGTTTTGAAGCTGGGAACGGACTTGGTGTGACAGAATGTGATAGCGTTCTGATCAATCGAACAGCATTGTTACTTCTGGCTGAGCAACGGTTCAGTGTGTTTGCCACAATCCAAGCCACTGACATTGTCATTGCATCGGATAATAAGAGTTGCTGTAAAAAGCTTCTGTGGTTTAATTTTGTAGATTGCAGTCAATTTTCAATTATCAAACCTAAAAACACCATAAAATTTAAAATAAATACAATTGTACAATGTTAGCTTTATAAATATGACACTAAAATAGTTTTCAACTTCATTTTTTTTATGGAAAGAAACAAGTGCAACAAACAATAAAATGCTTGCTAAAAAACCCTATGTTATATTTTGCTGCATCACGCTGTTAGTAATGATGTTGTATTTTTAAATACACAAAAATGTATTTAGCCAAATTTGTTTAATGATAAACTGCAGTGCTATTGAAGTATTTTATCTATAAAAAATATTAAAAAAAATTTTCATGTCCAATTAACTTGTCTCTATGGAAAACCAAAATGGGTAAAAACTGCCCACATAATTTCCAAAACAAAACCAATCACAAAAGTAAATTATTACCACAAAAAAAAATTAGGTATGGTCAAAATTCAAAACAAGATTGAATTATATTTTTTTTGTAGAATTTATGTTGCTTTTGTTTTTTCATTTTAAGTATATCTGCTGTTCTGCTGATTGGATAAATGCGAAACTTCGAGAATGCGCACATTGCAAAAACATGTACGTTTTATAAAGTTTATCGCACAAGTGTTTCTTTTTGTTTTGTCTGTTGTTCGTGCCGTTAGGTAAACTGTTGTTTATTAATGCGTGTTAAATCGTTTTTATTTATTGTAGCTTAAGTGTTGTACTGTGTACGTTTAGTTGGCCAAACAGAGCATTACTCGAAAGTCAACTGCACTGATACTGCGATGGTAAGTCCAATAACCAATTTTTTAAAACAAAATGATGCATGTGCAACTATCATTTATTTTTGAAGAGTGAACAACTAAAAAGCCAAGGAAATCAAGCTCTTCGCGATGGTAAAGTCGCAGAGGCTATAGAATTCTACACAAAGGTTGGTTGGTTAAATCAAAGTTAAAATTTTTTGTATTGATAAATGTACTCTCTTCTTTCAGGCAATCGCAGTGGATACGAAAAACCATGTTCTATACAGCAATCGCTCAGCTGCTTACGCAAAAGACACAAACTATCTAGATGCATTGAAAGATGCTGAGACTGTCATCGAAATCAAACCAGATTGGCCAAAGGTGAATTATGGTCAAGGTTATGGAAGATACAATAAGGAATTAAATCAAAAAAACTTGGTTTCAGGGATACTCAAGAAAGGGGTCAGCTCTAGAATTTTTGAACCGTTATGAGGAAGCAAAAATGTGCTATGAAGATGGGCTTAAATTTGATCCCAACAATGAACAATTAAAAACTGGGATTGTGGAATGTGACGGTCACTTGACAGGTAGTGCATTTGACATTGTATCTGTGTTTATTTCTTGAATAATAATTTTGCCTATCAATTGTATTCTGATCAGTATTGTTTACACTGCATATAATATTGCATGAGTCTCCCGCTTAATTTTCAGTTTGTAGTCTTGTTTTTTTATCAAATTGAATAAACTTTTTTTACAGGACCTGCAGGAAGCCAGCCAATGAACCCATTCGCTGACATTGAAGCCATAACAAAGACTCTTAAAACTCACCCAAAAACAAAAGATTTCTTTAAAGATCCAAGTTATATGAAAATGTTGGAAGATCTCAATAAAGACCCAAAATGCATTGCACAGTACTATATATTTTCATATATTTTATTTCAATTCTGGTAGTTTTTAAAATATTTGTGTGATGTGAACCAACATACATAATGTAGCCGTGGTTATAAAGCCTCAGATAAAACACATTTAAGGCATGCTTTTTTGGTTATCCTACACTTTCATGGATGTGATTTCTGTTGTTAGAAAACTACAGGATCCAAGATTCCAGGAAACGTTGAGTGCCATCCTGGGCATCAACCTTGGCATGTCTAACGGTGGTCATGATGAGCCGATGGATACAACGCCATCCACATCATCACAGGAGAAGAAACCAGAACCTGAAAAACCAAAGCTTGGCACAGATCAGAAGGCAGTAAGTTTCAGTTTTACTCCTAAGGTTTGTGAGATTTAAAAGTTTCCTATGTTTGACAAAAAATACAAATGATCCAATCATTATATTGTGTTATAAATTTGTACAGATGTGTCAGAACATTTTTGTATGCATGTTGACCTTGGCAATCAAGGTTTATTTGGTTGACTAAACTTGGTGAATGAACAATATTTAATACAATTTCTTATTTTTTTTCTGTGCTTTATTGATGTTCCAATCGCTGCTTTATTTATCAAAGGCTCTCGATGAAAAGGCTTTGGGGAATGTGGCTTACAAGAAAAAACAGTTCACAGAAGCTTTGGAACATTACCAAAAGGCCTGTGAACTCGACCCAAAAAATATGACGTTCCTTACAAATATTGCTGCGGTGTATTTTGAACAAGGGGAAATGGAAAAATGTCGAGAAGTTTGCCATAAAGCCATCAATGTGGGCAGGGAAAATAGAGCGGATTACGCAGTCGTTGCGAAGTATGTTAAGTTTAACTTTTCATGTTGTTATGTGAATATTTTGTTAGTCAACCCTTATATAAAAGCTGTACAATAGTTATTATGTGCTGAAGTGATTAAGAATCTCCTGTAACTTCTATGAATATATCATATTTTATAGCCCGCCAATTCATGTTGTGTCCTAGACAGTAGTGTATGTTGTGGAGTATATTAGGGTTGTCTGTGTAGCATCCCACTTCTAAACTAATTGCTTTACAATCTGGATTTTGTAGAGCTTTCACCCGAATCGGAAACTCGTACGTAAAAGAAAAGGAGTACGAAAATGCGATCACGTTCTACAACAAATCACTGAGCGAAAACAGAAACAAAGAGACACTTTCCAAACTTCAGCAATGCGAAAAAGCAATTGCAGAAGCTAAAAGATTGGCGTACGTTAATCCTGAACTGTCATTGGAGGAGAAAAACAAAGGGAATGATTTGTACAAAGAAGGTTAGAATTCAAATGTTTCTAGTTTAAAATATTAGGATTTTTTTTCTCTGTTGTTACTTTGGACCAATGTCAACTGTTTACTCTTTTATTAAATTGAGTTGCTAAATTAAGATAGGAACATCCATGCTTGGCAATTAATTTATTTTCTGACCTATTTCTGTTGTACAACGCTTGAACACCACTTCAAAAACACCTTTGCTTTTGTATTAGGGAAATACCCAGAAGCGTTGAAGTGCTACACTGAAGCGATCAATAGGAATCCTGACAATGCCACTGTTTATTCCAACCGCGCTGCTTGCTACATGAAATTACTTGAATTCAGGCTTGCGCTTAAGGATTGTGATGATTGTATTAAAAAAGATCCACAATTCAGTAAGTGTTCAGATTTCTTTCAAATAGTGCAAATAACTGTAAGTTATATATTTTTTCTACTTGATCAAGTGTTAAAAGTTTAGATTTGTGGCTTGAGTTTTAGTTTTGCTTTGTAATAAATGCATCTCCTTGTTGATTAGTCAAGGGTCATGTACGTCGAGGAAGTTCGCTGGAAGCATTAAAGGAATTTTCGCGAGCTGTGGATGCGTACCAAAAGGCCTTGGACATTGATCCCAACAATACAGAGGCCTCAGATGGCCTTAGACGTTGTCTACATGTAAGTTAATATTATGTTTTATTTAATTCTTAAAAAATAGACGTTTGGACGTTAGAAATTTCTTTTTTAACCTTATGCTGTGTGTATGAAACTATTGGAATGAATTGAAGTCCTCTTTACAGTTCCTAAAGGTTTACAATCGATTTTGTTGTCATTTTAGTTAATACCTTAAAATCTGTACATGAAATTCCCTCTGCAATTACCTAAGCAAGGCAGTTGTGAGTCTGTTTAGGAGTGATTTGTAGATTCAGTCTCGTTTGCAATGTTTTCAGGGCGATTACAAGAATCGAAACAACCCTGAAGAAGTTCAGAAGAGAGCGATGGGTGATCCGGAAGTGATGCGGATTATGAAGGATCCCGCAATGAAGATGATCCTCGATCAGATCCAAAGTGATCCAAGAGCACTGCAGGAGTATGATTCTTTATATCCGAGACTACTGCGATGAAAATTATGTTGTTTTGCAAAGAAGTATTTTTTGCTGCAGGCATTTAAAGAACCCAGAAGTCGCGCGAAACATCCAAAAACTCCTCGACGTTGGAATTCTCTCCGTGCGCTGAGTGCCTGCATCACGCCCCCTTGTGGAAAACTTAGGACAATAACGGTATTTCTGTGCCATTGCTGCTGATGTTGCAATGCTTCCAAACCTTTTGTATCAAAATAGCCGGCTTTTGCATATAACATGTGTCGAGTATTTTTCATATGTTTGTCTCTGCACCAAAAAAAATTCCTGCAATTTTGAAACACCTTGAATTCGGAATGCCTTCACCTGGTAAATGAAAACATCCTGCATGGATGCAAGTTTTTGACAATATTCGTTCATAATTTTTGTTCAAAATGTTTTTGTGTGTAAAGTATTGTTGATTCCTTGTTCTGTCAATGTCGAATCCCTGCAAGTTCTTATAAAACACATAATATTTGTTCCATTAATATTACCAACCCAAGGAACGAGGGTGTGTAAACTGTATTTTTTTGCCTCCTGGCCAATAAAAAGTATGACTGTGTCCTCCATGAATGGCAATCTGGTATGCTTCTAAAATTTTGAAATTTCCTCAAGAATTTGTCGGAAATATGTTTTAACGAAAAAAAAATTGTCTGGGGTTCTTTCACCCAGAAAATTTATTTTTGTCTGTCAGTTATGGGTAAAATAAACAAGAATATTGAAGGTGTTTTAGGCAGAGCCTGTTGGAATTCTTTAGCTGAAAGCATAGCAGAGTGTTAAGTTGTTTGCCAACTTTTCGGCACAATCGCACAAATACGGGTTGCCCTCTATACAAACCACTCAACCGTGAACAAAGGTAATCGAGATTTGTTCGCATGATGTTGTGGGTTCGATTCCCGGGCCAATACAGTCTTTGATTTAAAGTCGCGAAATATACGTGCGGTTTTTAAAAAGTTTTAAATTAAGCAACATTTTTTTCAACCAGACAGACAAATATTCCCAACTATTGTCCACTGCGGTGTTGTCAAACAGTTTATTTTACAACCAAACTAATGCGCGAACCACAACAACGTGACAATATCTGGGACTGCTGATTGCGAAGATTTCACTACTTATTTTACTACCGTATGGAAAACTTAAAAGAACTTATCCTTTCCGGCGGACTGTGCAATGGAGTTACGTGATCTTTGTTATCACCCCCCACGTAAAAGTCGTCAAATTGTCAACGTGTGTTTACCGCCAGTTCTCGAATGACCGGCGCAAATAAAGTCGCGCGGATTGAATCAACTGCGGTGATTGTGAAGCCACTTCCCGCCAAAGAAGAAAACCAACATTGAGAGTTGGTCAGTTTGCTTGGCAGAGGGGCGTAGGCTGAAATAATAGTTTGCCGGTTTGTTCAAGTTATTGGTTCCGGTCACGTCAAAAGTTAAAGCGCCTTCCTTGCAGGTCAGCAGTACTTCGGCAAACTCATGTCGACAAAAGCGTTATTGGAATTGTTTGAGGAATATTAGTGGTTCAATGGCATGTAGCTTTTTGGAATTGCACACATTCGTCTGTACATGCATGTTTGAACGTTTCAGATTAAAAACAATCAACTTCAGAGGTTAGTTCGGTAAACTCACTATTCAAAGCAGGATTTGCTCTGGTTTGTGAAACCATGTAGTTTTAGAGAGATTGATTTTCCCAATTAAACCTGATCAGTTGGCATAGTTACAACATAGTCACCATAATTGTAGCAACTGGACTTCTTCGCCCTCTCGATGAACGCATTGCTAACCTTGTAATCCTTGTAGAATTCGTGTTCAGTCATCTGGAAAATTCTCCGACGCAAGCGGAGTGTATCGCTATGTGTGATGTCACAATGCTCTTTGCAATGGGCAGGTCCAGAGGATTGGTGCATTGGTTCAAGAGATAGAGTGATTTTAATTTTCAATGGCACGTTGCTGGGAGTTACAAAAGTAGCTTATGTTGATTAAAACAGCGCCGAGCGTTTGTGTGGATTACTAATGTCTGCAGGATACTATCAGCATGCCATTTGCCATAATACGAAACTAATAAGATCGGCTTAAATACTATACATAAAATAATTTCTGAATATCAGATGCAGATGCGTTTTTTACATATGCAAATTTGTCGAGGGTCTGTTGAGTTTGAAACAATACAATTCTTTTTGTCTGCTTGACTTAAGTAAATCTTATTTCAATTGCAAGAATCGGAAATTTGTAAATATAAATGATGTTCAAATATATGGCATCCCATGCCTAAGCAGAATGACATGCGTGTGTGATTGAAGGGGTGTAATTTGGGAACAGTGCTGGCGGCAATATAAAAACACTACGCTGCCAGTCGTGGTATTATCAACAAGGCGACGAGTGCCGTGCAATCCCCCCGAGGCGCTATTTGCAAATAACTTCTTTTGTGCAAACAGTGCGAATTGTCAACATGTTGTTGTTAAAATGGCGCAAATTAATTGGTTTAGATCCTTCAGTGTCTGTAGATTGGCAAAATAGGCATTTTTATGTAGTATGGAACCTTTTTGGCGTTCAGTCGTGTACAGAAGTTGTGGTGTAGTTGGTTGCAGCAATAAATCCAGGTTTACGCACAGTGAAACTGAACACAGAAACTACAAAGTTGCGTTTAAGACCGACCAGACAAACATGGGGTTGTAGCTTTACTGGGCTGCTCTGTCGAAAGCCCAGTGACCACAGAAAGTACATTTTGCTGCCAGTGCGCTACTTTTTAACGCTCTGTTGAATTTCAGTCAACATAAAGCTTGAGATTTTGTTCCTGAGGTTGCTTTTAAACATAGGTGCTACAGAAGGAACTGAAAGCTTTCACAACAACCAGGTTTGGTCAGGTTAACGGGGATACAGCACTTATTATCTCTTGAAATAGTAAAATAAACTGTTGCGAATAAATTCTTAAAAGTCAAGTACTTAATAAATGCTGCGAAAATAATCTGAAACCACAGGTGTTTACAGGTCTATGGCCGGTCAGCATAAACCAAAAGCGATCACAAGGCTATTTTTAGGCGCCACAATTTTTGTCGTAGCCTCGTCTGGAATAATTCCGCACATTCTTCTGTGGGCGGTTGATCTGCGGGTCGATCTTGTACCGGCGCCTTTGGATTGCAGTGAGAAGTTTATTTTGCCCAAGTTGTTATGTGAAATCCGAGAAATTTGACAGTTTACAATTCTTAAGTAATTGCATTATTGGGATTGTCTGTAGGATTCGAGGTTAAGGTTGTATTAACTTGTTTGGTTCGTTAAAAAACAAATCCAGCAAAGCGCATTTCTGTATATCTGTTAAAACTTAATAAATTTTAAACGTACGCATGCTTTGATTTAAAAACTTCTGATCTACAACGAAAATAACTGAAACGTTTTATATGTAGGTCAGATATAAATAGCCCAGTGTTTGAAGGTTGGTCATAGTCTAAATTTTCGTCAAAAACATCTGCTGACGTCATCCATTGAATTGCAGTGAAGCATGTCGTTCTTCAGCAAACTGAAAAAGCTCCAATGTTTGGGCGGCGCGGAGGAACCCAGGCCAAGTAAGTGTTTGTTGTGACGACAAAACTGAACGAAAGTTTGGGCGAAATACAAATCAATACAATCTCCACTGTTTAATTGACTCAAAATTGCACATTTTTTAGGGAGTAAGGGCCTCAGTGCATGCGTAAAGAAGTCACAATAAACGATCTTCATTGGTACCAAGTGGTCATAAACCCAACATTTTTAATTGTTTGCCCGTGCTGTAATGTAGCTCTATACAGCTGGTGGCAATATAACGGTTGCTGACAACATTGTGATTTAGTGTTTGGAGCATATTAATGGTGCATGTCCCGACTCGTGTGGTCATTTACCCCGAGGTTCTAGATTTGAACATACCAGCCTAAAAACTTGGTTGCGCATACCAGTATTAAATGGTTAATTGATACAAACAAATTTTGATATTCATACTTGTTTTTTGACCTGTGGTAGAATTTTCCAAGCATTGGGCTACACGTTGTTGCTAGCATACGTTCCAAAGAGGCGCCATTGGAGTTAAAGTAAATCACCCGTTTACCGACTTTATGGTTGCGGAAATTGGTGTCTGGCATGCGTCTATCTCTCTGTCCAAATTTTACCGTTTTAGTGTTGTATAAAAATCGCTATCACGTTTAATGAACGCAAAACAATCTAATAGGGTGCTTAGCTTATAACCTCTGTAGTTAATTTTCACTATGGAGTCGAAACTGTTTTCAAAATGCTTTGAACCTGGGACTTTATTGATGGATCTTGTGGCGAAACGTTTGCTCACACCTGTTGCCGTAAATTTTATTGGAAGTCTATTAACGCCCTTTTCTTCTTGGTGTAGCCAGTAAGGTGAGGCCAACGGGGACATGACCCTTTTCAAAATAACCAGATAAAAGATTAGTTAGTTTGTTTTTTTTTTTTTTCGAAATGTCCAAATTAATTTGGTGTTGAGCGCGCCAAATTATTTTCTTGTTTTAAATCAAAACTTTCACTCGCATAACCCCACAAATCATTGACCTTCACCAAAATTTTGGGATGGCTTCGCCACTGCTTTCACCTGCAAGTTTTGCGGCCTGATGTTCGAAACGGGAACTACCACGAGCCATCTGAATCGAAAGTAACATTAGAACATAATCGACGTCAACGACTCTTATATTATCATTTTCTCATCACCGTCAGGACTTACAGTCAATCAATCCCACGCACTAGCTGACGTAACACGAGCTTTTGTTGCCCACACAATACACAAACAATGGCACATATATGCGGTTACAGATGCGGTTGTTAGAATCGAATAATAAGATTGTAGTTTCGTGTTGGGCTGCTGATTAATTTAGCTTGTTGCTGAATTAGGGTTGAACATAAGCTAAAATTATGGGTGGTAGAGGCAAACGTAAAAGTACATCTTGTTGTTCTGTTTTGTGCTGTCGTTCAACGTCTGTTGTTGATATTCCATCGTCATTTTCAGGTACAAATATTGCTTGTTATAGTGATTACCGGTCAGATGTATCTATGCTCAACTAACGTCTTGTAAAATACATTGAAACAGTGTTTATTAAACATTACCATACACTACAGTTACGGAAGTGATGGAAATGACCTAAATTATGTTCATCAATTCTGATATTTGTCATATTTTTGGTGCAAATGTTTGGAGACCCTAGTTGTAAGTCTACACTTGGTAGTTTATTACTGGCTACGTAGGCACACCAGAGACTCTTAATTCGTGAAGCTTGCATTTGTCTCCACTAAGAATTTTTCTATGAAAGAATTTTTTTTTTAATTCTGTACTTGTAGCAATTACCAGTGTTAAATTTTGACCATTGACATTTTTAGCGGAAGGATTGGATTTGAAGACAGTCGACTGTGATTGGATGAACGAAGAAAATGAGCTCGCCCATCACACCAATGAGTTTGCGACAAGTAATCTTGTGTTGCGCAGAGGTCAAACTTTTTCCCTGAAAATGAAATTCCAGCGGAAGTTTCACAGGCAGGCAGACAAAACGGTGCTGGAACTAAACTTGGGTAAGATATCTTAAGCACGTACAAACTAAAATTTTACAGTTTTTGTGAACCAGTTCTATTACCAACAGTAGCTCATATCTTGAAATCCAAAACCGCTGGCTCCGATAACTGACAATTTTTTAAGAATAAACGAATTATAAACTAGTAAGTCATACTAAAATAATGCATTTGGTGTATCCATCTTAACGCAGCATGCCAACTTTAATTCGGCCCTACGTGGAACAGAAAGCACCCCAAAAAGTTGTAGACTTCTCGCGTTGCACAAGGTTAACACCAACTTCTCACAGAAGTTGTGTCCTTGTAAGGCTCGCATCTCGTATTTGCATTTTTCTGAAGCCGAACGGATCGCTATTTCAGGAATATTCATTAGCAGACATTCCTGAATGGGGTAAAGGGCGTTGGCGGGGTTCCAAAAGTTTAGGAAAGTCTGTTGTGCATCGCCCGTCGCTGACGTAATATCCAGAAATTGCGAACAAATAATTAACAATCCCTGTGGGGGTTTGGTTTCTTGAATGCGACGACAGACGGTAAACGTAACAAACACAGTCACCGCCAACCTTGTCGTGTTGTGCCAAGTTGCATATCATTCATTGCCTAAACATTCAAATTAAAATGCACAAGCAAGTTGGATCCCACTCCTATTTGAATGACAATTATTAAATCTATACCTTTATTGTGCATTTTTCACATGCAGCATTAAAATGCTTTTATATGCATATTGAGCATTTTATATCACATGCATGTAGTATTTTTTTTTTACTACGTTGAGATTCTTACAGAAATTGCAATTATAAGAAGGGACTTTTCCACCCCTGGGGTTTAACCTTTAGCATGAGAATTTATATTATGCGTACACGCGAACTATATGGGGTTCAGAACTGACCTAACTTATTTTGTACTGGTTTTAAAAATAACTGAATTAATGTAACACGTATGCAAAACGGCTTGTAGTACAGGGTAGTTACTCTTTGTGGGCGCACCATTTACGAACCAAACATTCCAAAGACAATTTTATGAGAGGAGGTGGCGTAGTTATAACAATTTACGACTTGGTATCCGTTACGCTCGTTTACTTAACCTGGTACTCGCAGGCCCAGTAAAAAGTTTGGAAATCCTATAAAACCGTTCTGTGTCAGCCCATTTATGTAACCTTTTGTGACCGGCAACAATGGTTTGGTTTGGTTTGGTTAAGGCTACAAACAGTCTCATATATCCAGCAATGTTTATGATAAACCCAAATGCTTCACAAACACCGTGGTTGCTGCTTCGGAATAATGACCAAATGTAGCCAAACATTCTAGTCCAACGCCGCTATCTGCATGTTTACTAGTCCTGGCATTTTAACCCTTCTGTGATTCCTTTTCTGTACACGGATTTCATTCAGGTTATTAAATAATCTATTCAGGTGCCAACCCCCAACTGACGAGTTCATCCAAGATACGTTGTCCGCTAGTGGACGCTCTTGACAATAGCAAGTGGGGAATGCAGATAGTCGATGAAAACGAAGAAACTTTCCTGGTCACTTTCAAAGTCAACATCCCGCCTACCACCCCCATAGGACAGTGAGTAATGCGTTGTTTTGTGTTGACATGTGTTCGTTATTTGGTAGGGATGCACCGAAAGTTCGGTTTGCCGAATTAATTCGGCCGAAACCAAGGTTTTTATAATTATTCAGTTTCGGCCAAATATTTTTGCAAAAATAAATTCATTGCGATTTTAAAGAGATAGATACCAAAATTAGTTTCGGTTTATTCAGTCGAATTTATTCGGCAAAAGGCGATCTTTAGCTTCCGTGAAGCAAAATTGTAACAGTCTCATGTATGTGTGTTACTACATCCAATAAAAACGTACGTTCTACTTCCTCCTGTATGAATTTCCGTCAACTCCTTCCATCCTTGCTTCAGATACAAAGCGGTAGTCGAGTTTACGAGTCATTTAAAAGACGACCAGATCGTTACAACACGTGATAAGGAACCTGACGTCATCATTCTGTTTAATCCCTGGTGCAAAGGTTTGTTTTAAATATTTCAATAGACAGCTAACATGATCGTTTGGGTCTCAATTAATGCAGATTTGATATAAAATTATTCGAGACGTAAATGATTTATTAAAACGACATGAAGTACATATTTCAATGATAAGCTCATTCAAGTAAAAGCAACTTTATTCAAACGACGTTATTTCAAACTAAGTTTATTTTGCGGCAAACGTTCGATATGTCTCTTTCTTTTCAGACGACGCTGTTTACATGGAAAATGATAAGGAAAGGACAGAATATGTCATGAGTGATCTTGGGATAGTTTACAGAGGAAGCAGCAGATGGATTTCACCGAAGAAGTGGAATTTTGGGCAGGTAATAATGAGCTTTAAATAGATTTGCAGGTAAAAAGCCTTCAATATCACAGACGTAATGGAATATATTGTGAGCTTTACCTGAGGCTTTTCATCGCATTATTATGTGAATTGTGAAACCAAGTTAATCGACTGATATGAAGTTGCCTTTTTGTGCTGCATCAAATCTACATCCGTATAAACAATAGATCGCCAATAACGTTTATAGTGAGCTGCAAACCACTGTTTCGACCTAGTAGATCCTATTATTTGGTGACTTGATACGGTCTAACCAGCTAAGCAGCAAGACTTCCACTTCGTAGTGAAAATAAATTAATAAAATATTTGTTGTTTAGTTTGAGGAGAATATATTGGAGTGCAGTCTCTCTCTCCTGGACAGAGATAAGCGAGTCAAGCAGAAACCAAACAAGTGGACAAAAAGGAGGGGCGACCCCGTGTGGGTGACGCGGCTCATTTCTGCTGTCGTAAGTGGGCGTTATATCTGCCAATTATACAATAGATACAATTAACGTGATGTGTATCTTTATAATATGATGTTTTACCTGTGAAATGACTTTCCAAACAGTTGTGTATGGGATATTTATAATAAGCTCTGTCACTTCAACAATGCTTTCATCAGGGCTAAAGAAACATAAAAACGAATTCTTTGTCAACAAAAGTATTGGGTTGTTTTTATTTGTAAGATTTCCAAAGTAAACTTCCTACACACAAATATAAAGATGCCTGCTGTAAACCTTCACGTGACCGAACTCCTGTTTGTGATAGGTCAACTCCCAAGACGAGGATGGCGTGTTGGACGGTAATTGGTCGGGAGATTACACAGGAGGTGTGGCGCCAACCAAGTGGAACGGAAGTGTTGAAATTCTCCAGCAATATTTTCAAACGGGGAAGTCTGTGAGTTTCGGTCAGTGCTGGGTGTTTTCCGGTGTTGTCACAACGGTTCTAAGATGCCTTGGTAAGTAGTGTTGTTTCTTTGGTTGTTTAACAAACAGTTTCTATATCTTTACACTTTTAAAGTCTGACATTTTTGCCGTGTGTAAAACAAAAATAGCATCTGTGATGGTACTTGATAGAATCAAAACTAGAACTTTGTTTCTGTAGATTATTGGCAATAACAAATTCTTTTTATTTCGTCATACAAAGCTGTTTTTGTTGATGTTATTGAGAACTTGTACTTGCAATACATGTCAATTTGTCAAATATTACCCTCTATGGTGATTTGTTCAAGAAACACTCCTAGAGGCGTTACTATTATCAAGAACAAATTTTCGAAACTTCGTTTGTGGTAAAGAAAAAATTAACTTTTTCTAATTCAACTTTTCTGTCTCAGGAATCCCAACTCGCAGCATCACAAACTTCGCATCAGCCCACGATACGGAAGGTTCGATGACGATTGATAATTACGTCGATACCAACGGAGATGAAATCGAACTCGGTGGCGACAGCGTGTGGTGAGGAATTTAACGGTTCTAAACTGTGTTGCAAAAAATAAATTGTGGTTATGAACACGGTGTTTCGCGAAGTTTTCGTCACTTTGAATGAAAAACTATGGGAGTTTGAAGGATTTTTTGTTGCGTTGACAGTGTATGCTGTGGAGTAACAATACTAATATTATCTTTGTTTTACCCAACACTGTTTAGAGTGCAATTGTTTTTACTACATGAAATCTACCTAACCAGCAGCACTTCTTTCACGTGACACAAGTTAACCATCAATTCAATTTAAATTTTACTAGAACAACTTTGTGTCCACGCTTCTAGTTTTAGAAAACATGTTTCGCTTTTTATTAAAGCATCTTCACTTCTTATTCAAATAGATTTGAAAATTGTTCAGAATGCACTTTTAACACTGCAAACATTCCAGGAATTTTCATGTTTGGAATGAATCTTGGATGAAGAGAGATGACCTCCCTGCAGGTTATGGAGGTTGGCAAGCAATCGATTCCACTCCACAGGAAGTTAGCCTTGGCTTGTACCAAACCGGCCCTGCACCAGTTACTGCTGTTAAGAATGGTTCGTATGAAGTTGCGAAAACGCTTTTACGTTATTTAGACCCATTTTTTTCCTGGATTTTAGCGTATGACAAATATAGTCTGTCGGACATGAAACTACCATTTTTAACGACTATTTTTTGCCCAAATTTAATGTCAACTAACACAAACTACTGGTGATATGACAGTTTCGTATATTTCCATATTCGATCGAATCCATGCTAAACATAATTTCCTAAATGCAATTTGCTTAACTCAGATTCTAACCACGGCGAATAAAACCGTGCATTTCCCTTTACATTTATGCATGAAGAAAAAAAAAACATTATCGAATTTAGGCCATGAATAACGACATTAAAATATAAGTATATGTCTATTATCTCCGAATATTTTTCGGTTTTCACATTCCTGAAGCCTCGCAACCACATGGGGATTACGTCATTTTTATTCTGATTTGTAGGTGAAGTCTATCTGGGATTCGAAACGGGATTCGTTTTTGCCGAAGTCAATTCGGATCGAGTAAACTGGATTGTGGAGCAAGATGAGGCGGGCGATTACGTCATAACGAGTAATAGAACATTCTAGCTCTTACTAAATCAGAGAAGCTTTGTGATATTGTCAGATACTTTATAAAAGCGTTTATTTGTAATTTCTTTTTTTTTTGTAAAAACAATTTAAAAAAAAAGAAACAACGTATTTTTGTTGTGTAAATAATACAGTTTTTTCCCGACGCAGGTGTAGGCAAGAGGTCCCCACGCTCCGTCGGAAAGTCCATCAGCACCAAAGCTGTGGGAAGTGACGAACGTCATGACGTCACACTCGAGTACAAACACCCGGAAGGAAGTGAACAGGAGAGGGCGGCGTTTAAACGAGCTTACGCGTTCGGAAGCCAACCGGAATACCAGGATGGGTTCCTGGCTGTTGAAGAGGAAGGAAAGGGATTGACTTTAGGTGAGAATGAAGACTGGGTTTTTGAGTTTCCGTGTGAAATAATTATATGTCTGTGTTTTCCCAAGTGTGTTCCATAAAAATTATGTGGGATTTCGTGAGCTATCTGATGCTTTTGGGTAGCTACAAGGCATGAGAACTAAGTAAAATTAACAAAAATACAACGGCGATAAAGGCGAAAACATATGTTTTTTTACTTGACGTTGTGTGGGTTCCTAGTGAAGTTAAATGTGCGGTTTCGCGGACAAAAAAGTTTGGGAAACACTGAATTAGGTTGAACTGTGTGTTGGCGAAAGGCTTTCTAGTTTAGTTGTTATCCTATTGTGGTAATGGTAACACACCTGACCCTAAATCCTGTGATCCAATCCTGGTAACATATTTTAGATGAACTTACATTTTTCTTTATTGAAAGATCCATGTAAAGTGGTTTGAAATCATGGCGAACTTTCTACGTTGTGTCAATATCATTTTTTAATAAATGCTAAATGATATGTTTACCATCTAATGCACAGTTGCTGATCAATTGTTGAAACAAAAGTGAACTTTTGACGTTTCTTTTAAAAGATTTTGAGACGACGCCATCCGCTAACCTACACAACGGCGATAGTTTCGCTGTCCTCATTAAAATCAAGAATGATACAAGCGAGGCATCAACAGTGGATGTATCTGCTGTGCTCCATTCCACTCAATATACTGGAGAGAAGAAAAGATTTATCAAAAGACAAGGATTCTCGGCAGTCGAAGTTCCTGCCAATGAAAGTAAGTTTTACTGAAAAAAAACACAATATCTCTTGAAATTTGCAATAAACCAGAAGTATTTGAACTTACTTTGCCGCACTTTTACGATCTGTTACAGTGGTTCTTAACCTTTTTTCTCTGATTTCCCACTTTCAGTTTAAACGGAATCCTTTTTTTGCCACTAGTATTTAAATTTTGAAACTCAGCAGTTAATTATTGCATTTTTAATAGAGTGGCCACATGCCAACAATCGTAAGACACACAGTGAATATAAAATATAACGGTTTTGTCTATATTTGTATATAATTTTGTATATTTTGGTGCAGGCTAATAACCATATACAACCCTGTAATTTCCCACTAAGGTCTTACAGTGCAGTCGGCGACTGACGA
Source organism: Ascidia mentula (assembly GCF_947561715.1). Taxonomy (NCBI): domain Eukaryota; kingdom Metazoa; phylum Chordata; class Ascidiacea; order Phlebobranchia; family Ascidiidae; genus Ascidia; species Ascidia mentula. The sequence continues at coordinate 20,945,078 of NC_138569.1, read as the reverse complement.
TGGTCGTGTCGACTGTCTAGCATTAAAACAGTGCGCTGTTTACAGCTCACTGATCATTATTGGCCCATTTGCTTCTTCATGACATTAAAACTAAGTGGAAAGTAATTGTGACGTAACATTGTGTATTGTTACGCAGCGGTTTCCCGTGAGTTCGCAGTAATGTTCAGTGATTATGACGGCAAACTGGTCGGACTAAACTCTATGAGGATGAGTGTGGTAGCGAAAGTACGTGAGAGCAAGAAGATGTTCGCGGATAGATTCGAGTTCAGACTCGACAACAAAGAGGCCATAGATATCAAAGTAAGTTCTCCGTCGTAACTTTATGCTCTGCGCGAAATTTGGGTAGTTCAAGGTTATCTTTGGCACAATGCGATAGACATTGCTTAAATCTTATGCCAAGGTAATTGTAAACTGTAGACTACAACCGAAAAATGCATTGTTTGGTGTTTTATATTTGTAGAAATTAGTTTGGTAGGTAAACCTGACTTGGCTGGTTTGTGTTCAAAAGAATGTAATTGCCAGTCATTAGGAAATTTACAGTAACACATTGTCACTTTGTATTTAGTTGGATAGTGGAAAGCTTCAAGTTGGAAAGGAACACACAGTGGTTGTTAATTTGACCAATCCGTTACCGGTACGACTTACGAACGTCATCATAACACTTGAGGGACCCGGTGTGAGCACACCAATGACCAGAAAGCTAGCGTAAGTTGGTTGGAGTTTCAGGGGGGTTTATTGGTCGCAACATTTTAATATTCGATGTGTATTTGTTGGAACATGACTTTTAATTGGAAAATGTTGCGATGTTTTGGTTTTGTTTCAAAACACCATAAACTACAAATCCATCATCAAAATTACCTCAAGTAAACTTAATCGAAATCCTACTTTGTATTTCAGACGTGGGGTGGTTGCAGGTGGAACTGCCCAAGTCACGTTCCCCATCAACCCGAAAAAAATCGGTCGTAGGGCGCTCCTGGTGGACGTGGACGCCAAGCAAGTGAAAGACATCAAGAACCACTTGGAAGTTGACGTGGTGGCGAAAGTAGAGTAAAAACATGAACGAATTTCAAACGAGGAACCCCATGACGATGCACCCAGGTCTCCCTGCTGTGCCCGGGTTTAAGTTTTAAGTGGTTTTTAACCGGGAACACACCTGACTTTTCTTTACAACACACGGGCATTCTTCATTACCTCATTGCGGCCACACTTTGTATCAACCATCACAAAATTAACCAAAACTCCAGTTTTAACTAAACACGTATGTTTTTTCCTCTGTTTGAAAATAGTTGAGAAGAAACTCATGATGTTGGGGATGTATATGATAATAGTGCCCTCCTGTGTTTGTGTTTTCCATTCACGGTCGTCGTTCTTATCATTCTATCATGTTCTTTCTGCAATCTTTTTACAACCTAAACGTCAATAAATATCATAAGTTAACACAAGGGGTCGCTGTGTGTCCGTCTTTCATGAGGTTGGAAGAAATATTCAAGTATTTGCAGAGAAACAAGAAATAAATCTATTTTGTGTCGATTGCTTCACGCCACTAGTATGGAGCAGATTAAAATTATACAGTTCTAGTTATATTAAAAGTTTAAACCAATAAAGGCAAGTTTTAGAAGATATGGAACCTCGCAACGCGATTTAAATCTGAAACGAAGACCCTTTCCGTTTTTTCAGATTTGGGGCGACACAAAAATGTCCTGTTTTGGGTGGAAATCGCCGGAATATTCCGGTTTCAAACTGGTTTGGGGCGGTTTCAGCAGCCTCTCGAACTTCTAAACCGGTTTACACCGGAATCTAAAAGATCAAATTTTTGTCGAATTTTGAAAAAACACCAAGGCTAACCCTTACCGTTTTTTTTAGATTTGGGCCGACACAAAAATGTCCTGTTTTGGGTGGAGGTCCTCTTTTGGGCGTTTTTTTCGATTGAATACCCGGTTTACACAAAATGCCACAGGTCTTCATTATAAAGTCGTCATAGGAATCGGTTGCGTTAAGCGTTTGATAAATTCAAAAGCAAAAATCACGTTGTAAATTACCTGGTGTATTATGAGAGGCAGCAGGTTACAAGATGGCGCCATAACACAAAGGGAATGTCAAATTCTCAATGAAAACGATTCACACAAATTACACAGCGATGAATTTTGAGGAATATACGCACGAAACTATCGATTGAAAATGGCTTTCTCAGCAGAAACGTGGCATCGGACAATTACAAGATTTCGACTGAATGCACTTAATTCATCTGCAGTGATAGCAGCCCATATAACCACCAACATTATTGTTGCTTCATTTGAGAATTAAAGCAGAAAAATTCATTTCGAACGACACAACGCAATGTCTGGGTAAGACTGGTATGCAGCAAATCGTTTTACGGTTTTCAATTTGTTCGCATATTAAACTTTTTCTGAGGTCGTATTATCAGGTGTTACGTGGAGACAAACATGGGGCTTGGTGGGGGAATTTGCATGTTGGTTTTCGGAGGTAACTTACTGTTTTTGAGAGGTTTGAATTTGAGAAATCTTAACGCAAACACACGAGTTCACTGTCCTCAAATAACACCAAAAAATCTTCAAAAAATTCCCGAACTCATATTTTCTCGTTGAGCGGGTAGCGTTCTTCCATGGGGGAATTCCCCCCGAATACCTTCATGTGCCGCCAGAAGAGGGCGCACGTGACGCTCGCGAAGAGCGCGAGGATGAGAAGGAGAACAAACTGAACGTAGAGCGCGACTTGAGCTTCGGTGGTGTCAAGGTTCATTCCCAGGAATTCGGTGGAATCTTTGAATATGGATTGGCCTCGCGACGTGGGGTCAGTGTCATCGTCGCCTTTGGGACTGCAGTGTTCCCTATCTTCGTCCAAACAAGAGGCGTATCTGTAATGTACAGAAAATTGAGAGATTGCAGAAAATTGAGAGCAAAACTAAACTAAAATCAAACCGAAACTGACAGCATTTTAAAAGTTGCAAAAATGTTGCAACGAAAACCGTTGTTAAAATAAAAGAAAAAAATAATGGCAGTTTTAAACAATTAAAGATCACTGTGAAAACTGGAAAATTGAACTTTGAAAGTCCGAATATTAAGACTTTTTGCAAAAAAGTCGAAACGTGTTTCATGATTAATTATATGAACAACAATTACGCGATTATTTGATTCATTTCTTTGGCTACAAGATCGCACAAGTTCTTTCCTAACTGTAGGACATCAATTCACAAAACATTTTATTAATTTATCAGAAATTGAAAGAAAATCTCATTTATTTCTTATATCAACAAATTCACCTCATGACTCTGGCTATGTACGTTTGGTCGTGGGTGCCGTGGAACAAATGGGCCATCGGTCCCAACGCATAAACCGCCACATCCTCTCCACCGTGTGTTTCAGAGTGGCGGGGGGCGGCGCTCTGTTGGTTGTAATCGATATGTTCTAGAAAAGAAAATCACCGTTCTTACGAAGTTGGAAACGGCCGCTTGGGGGCAGAACAGAGCACAAAACAAGTTGTGAATGTTACCCTGGTTACTGCAGCAGAAATATCTAAAAATTAGGCTACAGTCTTCCGTATAACGGCTTTGTTCTTTTTCCTTCAATTTACAACACTTTTTGTCAGAAAGCAGTGTAGTGACTATAACACAGTCCTCAAAAACTAGGCTTTGTGCCCGTTATATACAATGATGTTGCTGTTCCTTCAGATTTTAGACTAATTTTTGTAAAAAGTGACTTCAGTCTTCAAACCTATAAATATTTCGAATCTTGTTTCAAGTGAATATTTTTTTAGGGAAACTCGCGATCCCTGCATCATTATTCCGGTGCATCCCTGTGTTGCCTTGGAAACGGTCTCCATAAAACCAATGTATGAATAAGAAAGTACAAAGTACCAGTTTGCGAAATTAGGAAATCGAATTCCACGCAACAACAGAACGTTAAAAACACGTTACACGAACCAGTGTCAATTCCTGAAACATTTGCTCTGGAGTCGCAGTTTTCTTCGGTGCTTCCCCTAAACCCGGGTCCATTCCCGTACAACAAACTTGTGTACGTTTTTCCATCCTTCGCAAGCTCCGGTTTGTCATTTGAAGGAGCTATGCCTGCGCAACGGAAAGAGCCACGTTAAAGTAGAATGAAGAATGAGATCAATGTTCGATAAGATTTCCGCAAAAAGTCTGGAGCACAAGAATTATTACCAATATCTTGCCGGGGTATTTGTGCAAAAGGATATGGGTTCGAATCCCAAAGTGTCACCCACCAAAATATACAATGTCAACACAGAATTTCGCAATGTCCGGATTAAACCAGTTTAAATTATTGTGGTTACTGAAGTGTGTTTTTTATGTGGTTTTGTTACCATGGACATTCTTTGTGTATTTGTACATTGCACACCGCAAGGAATGAGGCTTATGTCGTACAACCCACCTAAAATGGGGTTTCCCCTCACGCTGTACCCTCCTAACGTGAACACGTGACTATGATCCGCGGTGACGATTAGAAGGGTATCTGTCTGTGACGTCAGATCCATCGCGCGGGTCACAGCTTCGTCGAAAGCAACTGTGTCGTGTAGAGCAAGGTGGGCGTTGGTGGCATGGTGGGCGTGGTCTGCAAGTAAAGGTTACTCAAGGTCACGCAGGTAACTTTCGGTCAAACATTTTTTATTTCCTCTGCTAGTTATTAACATTAGTTTTTTTTAAACAAAACGGGAAGGTGAGATAGTAAGATTTGAAGGTAATTATAATCATGACTAATATGAATAACGTGCGACATTATTTTTTATTTTTTTTCCACACCGGGGTTTGAACCCAGGACATCCCGGGCACGAATCCCGATCGGGTTTTTCGGCTTAGTATATGGGTCGGGCGCTTGACTGATGCTGCCAATCACCCTTTGAAGTGAGAAAAAAACTGTCTCACCAATCCTGCCGCCCTCCACCAACAGAAAAAATCCCTTGTTGTTTTTCTGGAGCATTTTTATCGCTTTTCCAGTCATATCAGCAAGTGAAGGTTCCTCTGGTTTGTCACTTGTCTCCAACTTCCTGTGCGCTTCATATTTCATATCTTTTGGCTCAAACATTCCTGGGAAAGAAAACTTTTCATTGAAAATTAAGTAAAAGAAATTATTTCTCCGTTTTTGTGCAACTTAGTATTTTGCTCAAAAATATATTATGAACCCTGACAATATGTCGGTCTTAACAAAAAAGCAAAAATAAATCCAGAAACAAAGACAACTAAACAACAACAACAATTGCATGGAATCGTCAAAACAAATTCCAAATGCAGCCGCACGGTGGCGCCGCAACACCAACCTAGCAAGGTATCGGTGTTTGAAATATCCACGGCATCAAACTGTGCTTTGTTCCACACATACTCGCACTTCTTGCCAGCCGATTCTTGCTTCTGTTTCCACTCGGCCACCAAATCCCTGCCATCTTCCCTCACGTTGGCTTGTTCCGTGTATTCTGGGTCGTTTGTGGTGTTCGGTTGGAAATATTTCCGTCCGCCGCCCAAGAAAACCTTCACAAATTGTTTGAAACGTTACGACATTCGTACAAGAAAGCACAGTTACAGGCCAAATACATTTACTGTTGAGTGCAATAAATTTCCCAAGCCGGAAACTTACGTCGAATTTGTGCGAGTGATCAACGAATTGCTCGGCAATATCGCGGCATCCGAGCCTCTTTGCCTCCTCCGTAAGATCGGCGTCACCGTACCACATCCTGCTGGCAGAATGAGCGTAGGCGGCAGCCGGGGTTGCGTGGTTAATTCGGGTAGTTGTCACCACGCCAGTTGCTTTCCCTGTTCATGTGACAAAAGAACAGTTTTGCGGTATTTTACGAGCTATTGTGGGTGAACAAAATACATGATACACATGATTTGTTGGGTAATATAACGATTTTGAACAAGATTTCGGCGACTTTTGATAATGTACGTCAGTTATTTCAGAACATATAACACTCTTCTGTAGGTATCATGGTCAAGCGACATTACTTTGAATCTAAAAGGCAAGTGTCGGTGAGATTTTGTTCCAGCGCCAAAATTCTGCGAACTGTAAGCTCGGTTAAAACCGCATTCGGAAATGAGAAACCGCCAATGACAAAATTGCGCTCAAGCAAAACTAAAACAACCGTCGGAGAAAGGAGGTAAGAAATGGACCCGCGGGCCTTCGGTCGACGATCATAAGAATGACTAACCGGCGTTAAAAGCATCAACGAACACAGAATCCGGTGATCTCTCGGTTGGTAGGGAACTGGCGCAGTCGGCAAAGCGGGCGGCAGCGGTCAAACCCACCATCCAGAAGTTGGATTTGACTCCGCTCAAGATGGCTGTTGCCGTGGGTGCGGAATCAGATGTCTGCCTGTCCACCGCGTATGTCTGCACATAACATGTGGTTATTTGCACCAAAGGTGTGGAGTTAACAAGAAACTGCAAATCTTGTGGAGAAACAAAATGCTGGTTTGTTCCGCTGTTCAACAATAAACTTAAAGAACAATGAAAAGCAACAAATTACGAAGAAAAAGAGCTTGAAACAGAAGTGCCCCCAAAAAAATTAATTTATATTGTATGTGGATCCCCTTTTAGGCCTGTATAATATTTGTTAGATGAACATCAGTTTATCCTTTATGTTCGGCATCGAATAGTTGGAGAAAACGAAAAAGGCAATGTTGCAGAAATTCATAAAACGGTTATTTTCATTAAATATCACCTTGATTAACGCGGCATTGGGAAATTTGTCAAACTCCAGCAAAGACTCCTCGCCCGGGTGACCTTGAAGCTGACCTTTCATTATTCTTCCGGCGGTTACGGTGGAAACGCCCATGCCGTCGCCTGAAAATCAAACATCCTATTTGAAGTGACGTACTTTGTGGTTTAATCTTACGCGGGGGCCGTCCCGCCTTTTCCAACGTCTGTCCCATTTTTTTCCCATTTTTACGTTTCTCCCGCGTTTTTGTGACACTCAAAACTATCGCACAATTTGAATGAAATTGAACGGGTGACCATACTGTCCTTAGCGTGTTAGAAAATATCGATATTATTGTGGTGATTTTAACACTTAGTTCAAACAAGATTTCGGGTTTTCCCCGTCCGTGTGTCAGGGGACATCACCCCTAGAAAAAGTCTACAAACTTGACGGGGTGTTATGATGTCTATGAATGTCCCAATTTTCCAAGTAAATACTCTCGTCACATTTGGTCGCTTTCTATACAGGGTTAAAAGTAAAAAAAAATTCTTACAAAAATCAACCATTGTCTTTTCGTATGCCAGGTGATATATAAGTAAATTAAGAATACTAAATTTAAGTTGCTCATTACTAGTTTGGATTACACCATCCGTTGAATTGTTACTGGAACGCCGTACTTTCAGCACTGATTTTGAAGTAAGATATTAGTGGCAGTGGAGGTGGAACAACTACACTGACAAATTTAAATGCTATTACCTTTGATTCGTTAGATTTTCGCGCAACGATATCAGCCAAGTGCATTTTATCGATTAAAGTACGGTTGTCTTTTAGGGTAAATCAAAGCAATGGCTGATTTTATAGCTGTAGTAACTTTTTAGAGGTTTATTTAAGCTGGTGCTGCATCGTTACTTCTGTTGCACATCAAAGGTAACTCCGGTGCCCAATGTCTGCCCGGGTTAATCATGCGGGGGGTCGTAAAGCGTCGTAACATTAACACAAGACAATAAAATGGGACCACGCGCTCGACACGTGGTCGTTGGAAGGTCATACGACTGACTTAAGGTCAAAAAACAAGTACAATAAGTCGACCAGCAGTGGGAGGAATTCGATGCGTTCACTTTCACATTTACCTTCTTGATAATATAAATTTTCATTCAAACAGAATGAGACAAACGCAGACCACAAAAATCTTACCATACCGATCATAACAATGACGTTTTTTGCGACATTCAAGTTCTTCCTAACGTTGAGAGCAACTTCCAGTTCACGTTTGGTGGAGTCTTTCCAGAACTTTTGAGTCTCCTCTGTAAAAGTAAATGCAATTTTCTCCCCACTTAATTTGTAGAATCTGAACGAATAAATTGGAACAACGAAACGTGTTATTTGGTTTGCCACAAATGACACGCTATTTTGTCGTCGGTCAACGCCTGCGTTTGGGTTGTAGTCGTTAGTTTGGAGTATACAAGACTTAGGCCAGAAGTCTTTTTTTTAAACGATGGCCACTGACCGGTTTTGTGAGGTATAGACTTCCCAAACACCAAATTAACATTTAGCATAAGCATCATTTCGCCATAAAACTTATTATGTTGAACATCGTACGAAAACCTTAACATAAGCCTTTTATATAAGCTAAGAAACAAATCGACCAGCACCTGTTTTAAATTACACCTACTTTAAAACTGGTCACCAATTAAGCATGAACATAAAGCACTTACCAGCTGGATCATATAAGTCCACATTCGACACCAAAAAGCAGATAATTACAGCTTTTACTACAAAGAGACGCATATTTTCTAAAAGCCTAACAACGTTTAAAAAGTTTCTGTAAAATAAACTGTAAGTATCGAATGCAGAAAACAACGTTATTGTTGTGCAGACTTTGCGACTTAATGACAGACATACTACTTTCGGGTTTAATGTTTAACACCACGATGAGAAAATCTTTTCCCTCTATCTTGTTCAAATATTTTGCATCTACCTGTACACTCAACTCCCTGCCAGACGACACAATATAAACTGAAGTCTTTGTGATCAAACAATCACTTCGACAATCACACTGTTCTACTTTATCGGTACTGAGCTAGTAAATCCACGCAGTAACTCCTTGGGACCACATGAATTTGGAGCACAACGCCTCCTTTGCTGCCGGCAGTGTAGTAATTGTATAACGGCCACGTGTTTGTGCCATGTTATTTGACGCCTTGGAGTGGCCGCTTTTTTCTTCTGCTTTTCTCGCCAAATGTTTTCCAAGTAACCACAGAAGAAGGCAGAAACTCAGGAAGACAACTACTAGCTTTGTTCACGCCATAGCAAGCCCTTTCGTGGACAATTATTAAGCTATTGTGTGAAGTGCGTTGACTTTCATCTGTCAAGGTCATGCCCGTGATAATGGTGCTTTGTGGGTAACTTTCGTCAGAGGAAACACGCTAGCGGGCGTCTAGTTCACTTCCACAAGCACAGACCCGGCCACGAGGCCAACACCATATGCCACCAGCTCTTCGGCACAGTTTACGTCAGGGCCATGCGTTGTACCACACGCAAACAGCCAGGCTGTAAACGTCATCCATGACGAATTAGTCGAAGTAGTGCGGATCCAGAGATTCTCTCTAGGGTGAAAATTTCCTTTCAAATTTCATCGTGACGCACAATTAGAAATTTTGGGCGCTGGACGAGAAAATAGTCATCCGCCAGACAAAACGACGCTATGGTGTAATAAACAAAAGTCAATTTACGATAACCTTTTTGTCTGCCGTTGAAGCGTTTTTTTCAGTGCTGTTTCAATCGTCCCCTTCTGGAACCAGTATCCCGACCACGTTTTGGTCCTGAAAGTTGGTTGTTTAAAGATATTTTCAACACTCAATTGGCCTTGATTTACATAAATTTTTGTGTTGACCACAAATTTCTGCTCGGTTTTAACAAATTCATCATGATAATAACATGTTGACTTACCACATGCGTACTTTTGCTAAAGGTTAGTTAAGCATCACTTCTGATTGGCAAAGTACACATGATTACAAGTCCAGGAGGCGCATTTGTGTTTGCAAATACTTAAAACAGTCGCAATGATCAACTAAACAACGTCAACAGATGAACATCTGCTATGCTCAATGCTTTATTGTGCTTACACCGATTCATATTCCCACTAAAGGGCGGTAAACGAGAAAAAACACCGTGGAAACATCAACGTGAAGAAAATAGCGAAAAACAGTTGTCTGCCATACCATTGTGACGTAACACACAAGTGGTCACGGCCGGTTGCCCACCATTATAAGTGTGAAAGATAAATGGGTCGGCGTTGAAAAGATTTCCAAAATACACAGGTGACTTCAACTGCGGGGGGAATTTGCTTCACAGAAAACATAGAAACGATTATAAAAGTGTTTGTTGAACTGCATTTGAGATGTGGTTGGTATAAAAAAAAGGGAATACTTGGATGAAAACCAACAGGACACTAGCCGTCAAAAAATAAGTTCATCAATGAGTATAGAGTTACGAAATCCGCTATCGCTACAGAAATAAGGGAATTGTTTATATAGGATGAAGCTCGAAGCCAGCGGTTTGTTGCGTCACGGAAGGGTGTAAGATTTACATTGTTACGAAACAATACCTATCACTTTTTTCATGGTTCCGAGGACAGTAGTGCATCACAATACTTACACGACGATCAAATAAAAAGTGAAAAAAAAACGCACACGATTTCTGGTCAAAGCCTACAGACAGAAACAGGAAAGAAACAATGAAAAAATCGCGAAGTTGTTGTTGTTGTACGGTGGGGTGTACGGTCAGTTTCAAATCAAACTAACGGTGGTGAATTCTCGATCAAATAATCACTCTTATTATTGTTGTATTTCGTAATAAGGAACCAATCAACAAACGGAACATTACAAGTTACCAACAAGATTATTCTTAGAGGGCTTTGAGTTGCAAGATATCAAGGAAACAGGCCAAGTATATTTCGATGGTAGATCGTTATATCATCGAAAACCACGACATCCAAAACTTATAAAAAAATGTCAAAAAGTCAGTCATTGGCAGCGGGAGTTACCCAACTTGATGAAATTGAATTTGGAGGTCACAAAAAAAAACGTCTGACGTTCCTCCAAGTTTGTTCGACAGTATGCAGCAAAAAGTTGAGCACAGTTGCCCACTGGGTGGCAGGCTAGAGCCATTCGGGTCCAGGTAACTTTTCGGCCATACTGTATTGTCCACAGGTTGCGATGTGGAGTTAATGTCGTTGTCGTTCAACAAAGATCATCAGACATCCATAAAGCGCTGGGTTACTGCTTTGAACGGAGCGTTCCACATCTGCTTCAAGTCGCCCTAAATCGATCGAGTTTTCTTGTATTATTATGACGTAATTTTAAGTATTCTTGTATTACTATGACGTCATATTGGGTGTTCTAAAAAAAGTCAAGGTCAACACCAAAGCAACTGTCTATACCAGAGGTTCCCACATTGTGCGTAGTTTTAATGTTGTCGGAGTGTCGCAAGCTTACTGCAAGGCTTTGGATGAGCATTGTTTCCATAACAAACTGCGTAACCTTTCGGCTGTTGCATTGATATATTATCGTTATACTCAAGCACAATCACAACAAGAGATGAGTGCGTCACCGGTTCGTGGAAGTCAGGAACCACTGCTCTACACGTTTGAGGTATTTGTATTAAATTTACCTTACAATATTTTTACAGCTAAAACGTTAGAATAAAAACCCCGCGACAACTTTTGACCACTTCTATGCACTGAGATACCCCAAAAAAATATTTACAACATCGCGTATGCCACAGTCACCAGCTGCACCGATGAGACCTTACAGGTCAAACAATGTGTACACCTGTCTGAAGCTCTCATTGTGGACTCGGATTTACAAATCTTTTCAGTTGGTCAGAATTTAAGCTCTCAAGCAACAGATTAAAATTACTGCAGAAAACATAATAAGTTGCTCCTCACCTTGATGTAAGCCATGGTGATGAGAGGGAGGAGCGTGAAGGGAACAAGATAGAGTAGAGCTGGTTGAGCGCTGCTGTTCACCTCAGATGCTATCGTCGCTGTTACCAAACCTGCATACATAAACACACTACGTCACAAATCACCACAAGCCTTCGCAATCGTAAACATCCTTGGGTTTCCGTCGAACCGATGACGCGAAAATGCGTTTGTGATGTCACAGATTCTGTGTGTTCACGCATTGGAGTTTTCCCGAAAAAAGGTTTGTGTGTTTTGCCGTGAAATCAGTTTCACGTGTTTATTGGAATGGCGACGCGCGTGCAGACGGAGTGTCGGAATGTCTATCGATCATTACTTGAAACAGGGAATCCCTTTTAGCGCGTCTTGGACGAGGGTGTGGATCGATATGTGCATGAGCATGTTTACAGCAAAAATTCTACTAAACGCGGAGGCGCATGACACTGATGATTGCTGACAAATATATGAGATCTTTTGTTTCGTCAAAATCGGGCGAGTTTAGATGAAATGGTTCGGTTGGGCAGATAGCAACAACAAGGACTGGAATAACCATGCGACAGGTTTTTAGCTACTGTCAAAATTTCCAGGTACCGGTAGGTGTTTTTTTCCAGTGTCCAAGCAACAACCATGTGGGAGGTTTGCCACTTTACAAGTTCATTTAAAAACACGATTCACATTAATCTCTCAAAAGGCGAATACATGCAATAAGCTAGTTTGTAACACCAGAAATTATTCTGCCAAATACCCCCTTGAAGTATATTTGCATTGTACATAAAAAAGGGATTTTTAGCAGAAGTAGGTTGATACTTACCCACAAAATATCCGATGAGGGTACAGTGGAAATAACGGACTCGGTAGATGAGATTCCCAGGTGATGAAGGAGCATACATATCACCCTCCAGTTTACGCTTCTTGTAGTTGTCATATCTTAACACGAAGCAGAGGAGCAGGCCTGGCATCACGATGTCGCCCAAACCAAGCATCGAAAAATGCTCAGAGCCAAAGTTGGAATCGAAACTGCTGCAAAATAATGTTCATGGTTCAAGCTTCAGCCTAAGGGCATGATTGTGGGAAGAAATTGGTTTCCATTGATCTGCAGACAGGTGTGCACACTGTTTTGACCTGTTTGGCTTTAAACTAAACTAGTTTCCCAAACTATTCCACTTTATAGTGATTTTACATATAACGTCGATCTGTTTTGTACCCATGGACTACTGCCCATAGCTCAATTATTATTATGGTTCTTTCGCATTTATAAAAAATAGTTTCCAACACCAATCTTCTGTCAAATATACAGTTTATTATTGAGTTTGGTTTAAAGTATGATTGACAACGGTATTTTTAAATTGCCGACAAATAAGACCTTATTTACATTAGAAGTAATTATGCTAATTCATGTTTATTGTTGTATGAGAAAGGATAAAATGGCAGGTTTGGTGACATAACGTAATACCAACAACTGCTAAATGCACCTCATACGAAGACTCATTTTTCAACTACAGAAGTCACATAGAAGAATTTCACATCTACTCAGAATTGAGAGCATTTTAGGTTATGTTCATAAAAATATTTGAACTTAGCAATGAGAACATGTCCATAATCTGTTGTGCTTCTGTTTCATATAAAAAACACTTGCAAGAATAAATTAAGTCCTTGTATGCAAAAGCAGTAGAAAATTTGACACTTTTCCCACCAGTAAACCATTAGCACCCATGGTGTATGTGGACATTATCCTTACTCTGTTGACTTACACTAAGTTACTAAAACCAATGAGTCAAAGAATCATCAGTCAAGCTGTCAATATAATAAAGTACAGGAACTTCACAGGGGAGTTTCAAAAGACTTAACCGAGCATAAAATAAAAGGCTACCAAGGGAAATTACTTGCAAATAGTTTTTAATGAAATTTAACATTTTGACTGTTATTGAACAAACACCCATTGGCCAGTTTTCCAATTAAATTATTACCTTTTGTCACAAATTAAATTTGTCTTGGCCAAAGTGGTAGGACCAGAAAATTGTACTTCACAAAATTAATTGACCAGCTTTGGAAATAAATGGACTATGACAAAGGAAACAAACTAAAAGTGGTTGAAATTCCATGATCAAATGGAGGCCAGTGTTGTTTTAGGTGGGAAGGAACTTCAATTCGGCAAATACTGGATTCTACTTAGTCATGCTGATGATATGGTACACTATACAGCTGCACCCATTGTCAATAATTTTTGTTTAAATAAAGAGAAAAATATAAGTTTGCTTATTCAAGTAATGTGAAATTAGTTCTCAAACAATTGTCTGACGAAATGAATACAACTGTAAAGTATACATGGTGCACTTCGGGTAACCATAGTTAAACTACTGACATGACAAATAAAAAGCAGTTGTGTGTGTGTGTTTTGATAGCAGAAATCTATCAAGATAAGGCAAATATATTTGTTCAGTTTGAAATCTGTTCCTGCCACTCCCACTAAATAAACACCAAACACACAAATCAAAATAACCTTGCCATCACATTTCATGTTACTCAGTAAAAACTTTTCCTAGAAGTCTGACCCAGGTTTATGTCATATACAGAAGGCCTTTCCAATGATTTGTAGTTAAATATAACTTCTATAAGTCAAAGATTTTGTATGTACGAATTTAATAAATATCCGTCAAGCATAAAAGAAATGCATATTTACTTTGGAAAGACCAACTTTCCAGGCAGCGAGAGTTGGGGAGCATCCTTGGCCACAGCAAAGTTGAACTTTCTGGCAAGAACTCCGACCTAGAAGTCAACAAGCGTGTAAACAACTTCAAGGTTACACACCAAGAGAGTACGGTGCAATCCACAAAACCACATGGCAGTGTTTCTTAACGTTTTTGCCACATTTATTTTGCTATAATACCTCGTTAGCTATAATATGATTTCTGTTTTTGGTGTTAAAATATACTTTCACCTGGCATCATGGCCCAATTGAAAACAATGCAATTGGCCACAGGTAGAGAAACACTGCCATACACCATTCCAACCAAGTGTAATAGAGATTTACCTAAACTAACAGGACAAGGAAACGTAGCACAGGAAGGAAATGGTAAATGAACAAAGCTTCATAAAATCTACCGAATAAAGCATAACAATTGCATTGCTGGGAACCATCCAAAATAGGTAAGTGATAAACTGATTTCTGCACTTTTTGTTCACCAGTTGCAGGGATTTTTGTAAATATATGAGTAATGATTGACAAATAAGTGCCCCAATAAAATTATAAAAGTAAAATATTTGTGAGCGTAAATCATTGGTAACTCGAGCATAAAAACATTTGAAGTGTTAAGACTGTAAGTGTGCTAGAACAGACTGGTGCACATGCATTGCACAGTCTACAACAGGATGCAACCACAATTCTCGTTTCCCTCATCATGAGATAAGATAAGATAAGGTAGTATGAAAAGCATGTAGGCGGTCTCATAATAATATAGTTTGATGAATGCTTTCCAGGTTAAAATCTTATTCATGCGTCCATTTTAAACTAACATCATTTGGTATTGTGAGTCACCCAAAACCTTGGTAACAGTTTTAAATAATCTAAGCAATTATATATACTTTATTTTTTTGTAATTTGTAACCCTATCAGTACTTTTCACCTAATATAAACCATTAAATATATTTTCCATAGCAAGAGTTTCAAATTAGCAATGCAAAGATATTTTAGTATTGCAGAATGTTTCAGAAAATGTAAAAAGTTGCTTGCAAACTCAATGCAATGATGTCTGAAACCATCATGCACAATTACAACAGGACAAGAAAACTTGCACACATAACGACCATTACAAATCACAATACATTTAAAGATAATATTAAAAGTAACATGGCACTTACAGGGTTGTCTGCTTGTGCGGTCGCAACCTGCACCATGACATTGGTGTTGAATATGTAGGATGAGAAAAAGACCCAAAATACATCGTATATGAGGAGACCAGACAGCAGTAAACAGGAAACTTTCAGACTAGGCAACCGTAGCAGTGCGATCATTGAGACGCACAAACCCATGCTCAGTGCTGAAATGTCAACAAAACATTTACCAGTGCTGGTAAGCAGCATGTTCTAGGTTGAACCATTATATTTACAGATCAGCCATTGAAAAGGATACAGCTGTTTTGGTGCACCTAAATATTTGTATTATCAAATCTAGCAACGCAGGGTTGAACTATCGACTGTTTGAATACACAAATTAACAACCTGCAGTACAAGCAGTTTTAACAAAGGTTGTTGGACCTTAGGCAAGCACAAAATCATAAACAAAATTATGCTGGAACTTTGCTTTATAAAAATGTTTGATGCGTTTGTAAGGCACACTTATGTAGAGCCGGTGCAATAATACAGGAAAGCATACGTAAGCTTTATCTTGTTTAACAGAAACAGGGCACTTGAAAGTAACATAGATACAACAGGAACCAATCACTTATTTCAAGCACTCATTGATAGCAGTAAAGTTACAATGAATGGCTTACCATCCATAAGGAGCCAGTGACCTGTGAACACCCAAATTGAAACAAACAGAATGGAGAGCGACAGTGAAAGAAGTTCTGCGGGGGTGAATCGGCCACAAACACCCAGCGACAACCTGGCAGAAAACAAATGGGCCAAAATTAACCTATGCCTAACTTACTACAAACAAGAAATCCAAAAGTGTGCTAACATAATACAAGTTGCAACATTGTTACAAAGTTTATTTTAAAACTTCCCAAAGCTTTTCCTTCATTTTATTTATGAAATTATATTCAATACAGTAAGTGTAATACTGTATAATCTTTATCACAAAACTACCTAAAGAGCAAGTTTAACAGTTCCAAAACACGACTTTATGAAACAACTTTTTCGAAAATTTTACATTTGTCACTTACTTGTTGGGCGACGAACATGGTCTCATAATATATTGACACATTGGCAACATCAAAAATGCAAATGCGGATGCGGCAAGAACTAAAAAAAATATATTCACATTAAAATATCACCATAAGTGACATATATACAAACACAATCAGGGTGCCAACTGCCAACATATATTTGACCTTCAAATATGTCATTTGCACAAGTATAAATGTGTATGATTTCTGTCAGACCAAACTATGTAAGGCAAGATGATTCAACTTTTTGACTTAAAGGATGCACTTTCCAGTTGATCTATTATTAACGAGCAAAAAGATTAAAGGGGACTTACCAGCAGTACAGATGGCAAAAACAAGTTGCATGGAATCAAAAAAGAAAAACATTATGAGCAAAGACACAGATGCCCCAATGGGTAGACATGCTGCTTGTGTTGTGTTGATCATTTGAAAAGCAGCTAAAACATAAAAACAATCATTATATTTCGGAACATACAACTCGCGGTTTATATATCTTCAAAACAAACAGTAAAGCCAATGTAACTGCTAAGAAATTCATTTTTAGATGTTTCAAATGTAACTACAAACATTTACAATGTGAAATGCAGAGCTGTTTTGAACATTAGATTTCAAACCAGCTTTTAGTTTGCTAAACAAAACCTTTAAACATTGAAAGCTATAATTTGTTAAACAAAATACCAACAAGTGTGCAATTTTGCACGTATTTCAAAACTCTACAGGAAAAGTTTCTCAAATCTTTTAGGGTCACAGCAAACTTGGATCAAATTAATTTGTTTGTTTCACACCAAAGTTTAAAGTCAGTTCAGGTTAAAAGTAAACAACAGGTGGCTCTGATCGTTAGGTGTTTGAATTGCTTTGATTCGGGGCTGCATTTGATACCGGGCATTAGTGTAATGACAATTGCAGTGGTAGCCAATAACATTTTACATTAAATTTATTGTGGCACACTTCAACCCGCTTCAGGGCACATAAGAGTACTGTCATACACAGTTTGAGAAACCCTGATCTATAGTAAATTGTAGCATTAAACAAACACAAATTACATACACTGATCACCAGAACCACTTTCTGCTGGTTTGTCTTTATTAGTAGATTCCTGTTCCATGTTAAGTGATCTGGAAAAATCAAATTTTAACTCATTGTTGCACTGAGTGGAGGAAAAGCAGTTTAGTACAATGTTCATTTGTACAAAACAGGTAAACACAGTTGATTCAGACAAACAGACAGCAGTTAATTAATGCTTTCATCACACTTTATATAAAAGATAGGGATATCGCAGCCCACAGGCCAGATCTGGTCCATTGGGTCTTTAAATTTGGCCCACCAGGTGCAATCAGAAATTCGTTCATACCGAAGTTCAATGCAATTTTATTGGATTTTTTACTCTGCTTTTACTTCAACTTTAACAGTGCAAGACGTTATGAGTGAGCACAGAATAATGAGTTTCACATACACTGGCATTAACAACTATCTGCAGCTCACTAAGTTTTACATACATGTAAAGTCTGCCATTAACATATCTTTCGCATACCTGAAACTTCCATAAACAATTAGAAGAATTGCGATAACAAACGTTGAGATTCTTGATGAATCCATTAAAGAAAAGGCCCTTAAAAAAAACAAATGTTATGTGTTTTGATCAACTCAACACACTGTATCATAGAATGATGGAATATCAACATAAAAAAAAGAAATGCAAACTTTCTTAAAATTTAACCCATGTAACATCATCTGGGGAAGATACACTTGTTCAACTCACTACTTTTAACGTATATATATGCAAATAATTGGTATACAATGGATAGTATACTTACCATTGATAGTCACCCTTGGGAAACGAAACAGACAAAGGTATGCCTTTGACATTATTATTAGCATTAGCTTCCTTTGGCTTGGCAATATTGACCTGTTGTGGAGGAACCCTTCCCATATCATCCACAGCCAAGGCCTGAACATTGTCCTGTGCAACAGCTTGTACTACAAGCAGCACCAATACCACACAAAGCATGCAGCCAACATGGCGATAATTCAAAGAAAGTCTTGTTCTTTTAGATAGATTTCCAGTGCACAGACCTCTTCTTCCCATCTTAACACTTTAACTCACAAGTATACAAAAGTCTTAAGCAACCAAACAACACAAGGGTGGTGTCCTAGTATTGTCAGGTCTCTGTCATTTGAATAAAAAGAAAACACATTAGTCATTATTATTGTGTTTAGGTTGACAATCGCAAACACAACAACTCATGTCCTTTAGGTGGTTCGCATTGGAAACAGACAACAACAACAGTATGACCCATTTATGAGCATGTTATAAATGAAAGATAAACAAACAGCCCCCACTCCACCAAGGTGAGAACTGGTTCATAAATCCCGACTTCTTGCTTTAGAAAGTTTTAAAAAACAGAATATTATCCACCTGTTTGTGGACTGACTACAAAAACATTCACAAATGGGTTTAGTATGCACATAAACATAGGAATATCCAATTTGTTGTGGGTTAAACTGAAAGACACCTGTTTGCATTATTCATGATATCATACCATGACAAAACAAAATTGTGGTCAACTTTAGTTTATAACATCTACACCACACACTAGTTTTACCCCACCATCCATATGGAATGTGCCTTTAAAAGGAAGCAGGCATGCTATTATGCAGCCATGCAAACAGCTGCAGTGGCACACATTAAAAATTCATTTGATTAAGGATGTTTTGCTTTGCGTAAGTGTTGAAAGATTTTCCATACTTATTTTAATATTACCACCAAGGGAAAATAGCTTTCACACAAGATAGTAAAAGAAAAAAGTATATATTAACCAAGCGTGCTTCTTGCTGGTTTTAAATGTCAGACATTAAAGAAAAAATAATTAAAACAATAGTGTTTCAATTTCAACATATTGTTTTTAAGTGGTATCACTATGAGCTGGGGGTGCAAAATTCATATGGGGTTTAAACAGTGTTCTTCACTTTACAAGTTGTAACAAATTCAGTCATTATGGAGAATATATAAAAGGCCAATAATGATCAGCAAGTTGCAGAAAATGACCACTGTTTCTCATCAATACAGCTGGTGACCAAACACAGTCTTGCCAGGCCAGCTAACTGACAAGACTAAATGGGTTGAAAGAGTGTGCATTGTCTGTATCTCACTCAGCAATTATGCTGCTATACTCTTACAAATCAAAAGGTAATAACTTTAAAATAATAGTTAAATGCAACGCTGCAAAGGAAAAGAAATAAAAATTTTACATTTTACAGTTGAAGTGTTTTGAAACCAATTGCACTCACACAAAAGTTGTTGCATCTAAAAGCTAATGAAACATCACTAGTTCTTAAACCATTGCATGAAGACATATCTATTCTACGAATTAGTGCTTATGTCAAACGTTGTTGCCTTACATTCACAACACATTTGCTAAATCAACCAAACAACAAAACAAGTTTATAGCAAAGTTAAAATTGTGCATGCAAACTTATGTCCTGTGCCATAATCATGAAGGACGACTGAGCGACCAACATTCAAGTTTAACGGCAATTTAAAATCCTTTGCAAAGACAAACCAGACGCAATTGCAAAGAAAAGAGTATCCTAATAATTATAGTATTTCTTAAAACACGAATAACAAAAAAGCAAAAGCGTACAAAAATGCGCACATAAAACACAAGAAAATCTGAAAACTGCTGACTTTTCACAATGCCGACTGTCAGCAAAACGATAATTCCTTCCATCAGCCATGTTGGTAAACACAAAGACTGAAGGTGTTTTACAGCCAATCAGAACGCGTTATTTCTTTGGTGGCGAGGGACAGTACTTTTCTTTTAAAATAAAAATCCTAATCTGAAAATCAGGCGATTTTTAGGGACATGTTTATATTCTTGTATAACACAAAAAAATCCTGAATACAGATAGTTCTACAGGTTTAACGTCTGTTCTTCTCTTTGCAGTAAAATCAATGTCACCAAAACCGATCAGCTTTTAAAGCGAACACATTCTGAATATTTTAATTTTACGCAAAATCGCTGAAATGTTTTGTTTTAAACTGCACATATATTACACGCTCATATGCTTTATACTGCTCTAAACAAAACGCAACTTTAAAAGAAAAAAGACTTAGGCTAAGTATTAAACCAGAGACAGGGTCTGTACCTCTAAGCCAGAGCTTTCCTGCAGGATGGATTAAGTATGGTTATTTCCGCCGCTGGAATCCGGACTAGTATTGGTTACAGCGTCCCAGTACTTTCTTGTTTCTATTTTTATTGTCGTCGCGTACTTTAAATTGTTCAAGGAAAGTTCATTTAGTCATTCACTTCAAAATCCAGGAAAAACACAATCAACCAAATAAGAGTAACTATGTTGTAATACATTGGCTGAATTTGTATTAATCTCTATGACTGGTTGTAACGAAAGTTTGTGAAAGCACTTCCAAGCCCTCCCAACGACTTGACCGTCCAAAATCATTTATTCCTGCCTGGAAACTAGTTTGCGGATTACCCTAATATGAACTAGGCAATATAAATAGACAAGGAGTTAACCTAATGTATGATTCTGGTTTTGTTTGGCACAATGGCCAAAAACAATTATGACCAACACCAAAGTTTAGCAAAATTACGGTTTTGTGACTTCACTTTGTGGCAATTTTATTTCTTTAAAGATACCGCTCGGTGGCAGTCGTAAAAACTTGTCAGGCGGAATAATGTTTTTTCTTTGAAAAAACTAACAAACCTTGAATAAAATACAAAACTATTTTGTCACATACCTGTGCTTTGTCATGCTGTTAGGTTGTCGTTAAAAATGTAATGGTGATAGATACGTCATACTGTTATACACAATAACAACAATTGATTTGCTAATGCAGTTCCAATAAAATCTGTAAGGCCGGGTCCACACTCACGCTTTGCGCCGGCGGATTCTTTGTTTGTTTTAATGTCCCGAGCGTACGCCCGCACGCCGGCGTATAATGACACACAGAAACTGTCGCGAGCGTAGCGTACGCCCTTCCACACAGAGAGAGAAACTTGGGGCTAGCGAGCTCGCGCGCTGGCGGAAAGAAAAAATCGGCGTCCTCACTCACGCCGGGCGTATTTTCGCGGCTACCGGTCATTTGCGTTCTTATGTACAAGACAATGGCTGTTTGTGAAGAGTTTGTGGTTGTTTTATTGTTGTTTGTTATTTTGATGAAAAAAAAGAAGATAATGGAAAGAAAACGAAGATATTGGGTTCATCCTATTCTGTTAACACGTGAAACACTGCGTCAAGGTAAAGTGCTCATTTTACATGGGCTTTTATCAACATAATTTTACTTTCAGGAGACTACTTTAACTTGAACAGGGACATGCGAACGATGACACCGAACGATGAGACCAAGCCGGTCCGGGTCATTAAGTTGGATGCATCTAAAGGTACTACAATTGATGACTTTTAACAATCTTTGGCAAAGTAGCTGAATGGATGTCAATTTTTTTTAGTTTAGTTAGTTTGCAAATGATTTAAGACACTACTTGTGCAATAAACCTGCATACATCATTTTTTTTCTGGAACCTTTTACTTGAATTAACAATTTGTTTGATTTACTTAATTCAAATGCTTGTTTTCTATTTATAGGAATTAAACGATTACCTAAACCGAAGATACAAGAATCGCAGCTGCTTAAACCTGGCAAAACTTTTGGTAGTTTTTTTTTACGTTTTATATAATATAAGCTTGAAAGACCTGTTTTGAATATAGGATCACAAATTAAAAAGAAAGGAAAGAGCCCAATTTCACCAAAAAAAGACAATGTATTGAAGAGCTGTGCCAGCTATCTGGAACGCTCATCATCATCAAAAGATGGTGATTTTTGCCATGATATAAATAAACATTTGCAAGTATCTTAACTTTGGATTTGGATAAAAGACCAATTGTATGCTTTAAAGATGTTGGTTTAATAGTATCAGATGTCTGGCACTTTTGTTTCCCCATTAGCCATGAGTGATAAAATTGTCCGCAGAGGTTTTGAATTGATAATGCAGAGGTTTTGAAGTGATAATGCAACCACTTAAATCACAACAGAGGCAAGTTTATGAACCTCCCAGCAGGTCCTGCTATAATCCGTTATCACGGCCCTCAGGATACTATTAAAAAACATCCTCCGATTTTCCCGATGTATTGTATCCCGCAACGATTTGTATTATATTGGCCCCCTTCATGCTGGCATGTCAACTGCGGGTTAACAGGTCAATATTACTTAACAATGTTGTGTGCATTACGTCTGCATGTCACTCCTCATGTCTGGCCTATAATACCATTAACGGGTGGTGTTTGTAACATAATTTTATTTGCAAACATTGATTAAAGTGAAAAACAATGGAGTTCGTTAATAGGTTTAGTGTTTTAACAGCTGATTTGTTTTTTTAGACGAAACTGACAGATTTTGCAGCTGTCTAAGTTTGGCTCTAAAAAACGTACCGAGAAAAAAGCGGAATAGTTTGCAACTACAAATTTTGCAATTAGTTTATGATGCACAAGAGTTCTAGTCGTTTCATGTATTTTCTTTGTGTAATAATGTCATTGTGAAGTAACGTAATTCTGCATGCTTTTTTCTGTGTTGATGCAATTATCTGTTAACGTACTTCTTCATGTTTATTGCTGTGTTAGTGCAATTGTGTTTAAACGTACCTGACGTTTATTTCGGTGTTAATGCAATTGTCTTGTATCATACTGCCTCATGCATATTAATGCAATTGTATTTTGACGCACTTCTTGATGCCAGTCACTATGCGATTTCTTCAATTCGCTTTTAATACATTTTGTACAGTGTTTTATTGTTAAAATGTATTTTTCAGGCACTGTGTTTTGTCGTATTTACTTCAAATACATTTGCATTGTTTTACGGAAATTCAATTTTGCAGAAGTAACTAGTAAACGTAACACGAAAAACGTAGTCATTTCGCTACCAGCTGCCTGTTTCAATGTTCACATGCCACTGTTCGATTTCTTCAATTTACTTTTAATACATTTTGGGCAGTGTTTTATTGTTGAAATGTATATTTCTCTATTTCCCAGGCACTGTGTTATGTCATATATTTCCACCATTCAATTAAAATTGCACTGTTTTATTAAAATCGAGAACTAGTTGACACGAAAAACGTAGTCATTTTGCCACGGCAAACTGCCAGCTTCACTGTTGAAATATTCGCGAAAGTTACGAATAGTCGTCAGTTTCAGCATGGACAGATTCTACACCTTTTTCAAAGAGCAAAAGGTTGTGCAGGACGCAATTATAGCGTTTATGACGTGATCCGCATACTTCGGGTCCATCCGGATTGGTGCTCGCAACACTTGAAACTTTTGAACCAATATTCCAAATGCCTTTTTAATCCGTCCTCGGGCTCGCGAGTGCCTATCACACACACATAAAGATAATAGTATGGCAAAGCTGAAAATAGTTTATTAATCCCACCTGAAATCATATATTTTGTTTTCCCTCGTTTGATTTGCACCTCCATATGGTCGCATCAAATTTGGATGTAAACCAAATGCAGCATCTCCCACGAACACAAACGGAATATCAGATGAAGTGGTACCTGGTAAAGGTTGGTCTCATCGTTCGCATGTCTCTGTTCAAGTTAAAGTAGTCTCCTGAAAGTAAAATTATGTTGATAACAGCCCAAGTGAAATGAGCACTTTACCTTGAGGCAGTGTTTCACGTGTTTGCAGAATAGGATGAACCCAATATTTTCGTTTTCTTTTTATTATATTCTTTTTTTTCATCAAAATAGCAAACAACAATAAAACAACCACAAACTCTTCACAAAAAGCCATTGTCTTGTACATAAGAACGCAAATGACAGGTAGCCGCGAAAACACGCTGGGCGTGAGTGAGGACGCCGATTTTTTCTTTTCGCCAGCGCGCGAGCTCGCCAGCCCAAAGTTTCTCTCTCAGTGTGGAAGCCAATGCGCCAGCGCGTGAGCTTCTTGAATAAATTTGCTAGTAACTAATTGGTCAACACCGGCTATTCAATTCTTACCGGGCGACGTTACTGAGCAGCACTAACAGAACTGGCGTTTCTTCGTGTAATAATTTCATCAGACCTGACTGAAACTTTAACTCTGTTCAAACAAAACAAGCATTTTTCGTATGGCATGATTCCTAACCGGATTTTGTACACATACACACGAGATGCAGATATAATATAAGATAGAGAGAAGTTTTGGGAGACAGCGAAACAGTACAAGAACATATCCAACAAGTGTAGAGAATCGTCGACTATGACGTCACAAACCGCATGGTGCAATCAATCAAACGCACCTGAAGTTCGGGGAAATCATTGTCGTTTTTTGATTTTCACAGAATACGTCATGCGACCAAAAAATTTTAGCGTTTTTAAGGTTCGCAAACAACACGAAAAAACATTGCCAGCGAAAACTTTTGCACATTTAAACGATAGAAGAAATTATATCGGCAGCAAGAAAACCCATCCCTGCATAAAAGCGTGGTTTTACTGAACATTGACGTCACATTGGCGGGTTTACATAAAAATCATGCGTCTTTATGGTGATTCCACTTGCAGATTCGATGACATTCTTCATATGCCAGAAAGGTAACAGTATTTTCAATCGTGACTACTTGTCACAAACCCATGTTTGAGCGAGTTGATACTGTGATATTTTCCACCTTTTTCGTTGCAAGTCGCTAAGAGCATCACACCGATCGTTGTGAAAATTAAAGTGCATATAAAGGGGCCAAAGCAGAAGCGGATTTCGGCCGAGATTAATCTACGTTTAAGAACACCAGAAAGCAGCCAAACTACATTTTTTCAAACCGTCCGCCGCGTTTGGTCCATTTACCACCACCGGTCAATACATACTAGCAGCAGCGCCCCCTTGTGGGCAAAGTGGGAGACATTTTGGAGAGAAGTTTATATATGAAAACACGTCACACAGGGACATAAAAACGTGCCCCGCGAGGTGGCGACAGAGAGGAAGAGACGAAAATATATTTATATACTCGCATAAACGCATGTTTCAATGGGGTGTACTGAGTGATTTTATATACCTCTACAGTCAGTGGAGAAATGATTGGCGACGATGGCGTTTTCGCAAAAAATGATTCTTTTTAACAGTTATTACGTCACAATGCTATTGTAGTGATTTATTTGGTAACTCAACCTAAAAAAAGGTTGATTTTGGGGGCATGCAATGTAAAAACCAGTCTCAAGTGTCCTTTTAACACAAAATAATTTTCCCTATTTAGTCGATAGGCCGTATTTGACCGCACGGTGTCGCACGGTGGGCGAGATTTTTCGAACATGGGGTGGAGCGTCCCGCAGTTCGCGCAGTGAGTTATAATATGTTGGTGCGAATAGGTTAAGATAAACTTGAATCAGAATTGATCTTCCAACAAGTTGCAGAGAGTTTGAGCCACTTCCCCGTTGCTTGCTCGAATAGTGAGTCGGTACATCTGTAAAAAGTGTAGATATTTACCACCTCTCATCCATTTCGATTTCGACAAAGTGGTGTGGTTGCATTCAGCGTTAAAATCACACCAAGTGATTTACAAAAACGTCTTTTACAGTCAGCAAATAATCTACGTGAACAAAGTGAAGGTAAAGCTGCAGACAGGGTGTGTACACGCACTGTTTCGACCTGTAAGGTATCGGTTACCAAGCAGATCCGTTTGGACATAGTGCGCTCTACAGTGGTTGCTAGTGTGCCTGCTAGTGTAAAAGCTAGCACAGTGCCACTCAACAGCTGCACTGATGAGACCTTACAGGTCGAAACAGTGCGTGTACACACCCTGTCTGCAGCTTTGCAATGGTATGGCTTTTTTTGCACATAAATGAAAGTAAAGATATTTCCACGTCAAAAAACATTCGCCAGAGCAAGGTGGTGTATTTCTGATTATCTTGGGCAGTTCACATATCGTCAAATCAGCTACATTCCAAGTTATGCCGAAGAACCAACAAAGCGTTACCTTGGCAGCTTGATTCGGTTCAAGACGTAGGAGGCAACCGACTTGCAGTTCCTTCGTTTTAACGATACCCGCACCCACAAGATTGTCCGGGTTGGGGTCGATTCCACCTAAACACGCCAGACCAAAACCTGCCGAAAAGAAAAATTCTTCCTTAAAACGCCAAAGAATCAACGGGTCAGTGCATTACCAGAAAGGGCCACGGTAAAATATTACCACAGTTGATAATATCTTACGTGGTTACGTAAACGTACACGCTTTTCACATTCGACACTAGGCGAGAAATAATAAAATTATTGCCTCGAAGCGAGAATTACAAATTTATCATTCATTTTTTTTCAATATTGCAAGGGCATTGTAATACTTACCAGTTAGTTTTATCTTATTCGCACTGCTGTCAATCGGAAACTTGGCTTGGAAAATCTTCTGGCATTCCTGGGACGGCCTGACGTAATAAACAAGGATTTGTTACGAAACAGTGGTTTTCTTTACATGACAAAGTATTGGGGAAAACATGTGCTCGTGCTTAATTGAGAGGAAGAGGGTGGTCGCCCAGAAAACAAAACGTGTTCTATTTCCGCTATATCTGGGTCGGGTAACCCCCGCCCACTTCCTGCCCTGTGCCATGGTTGCTTCCACATAAACTTGCACCCGGTTGGCACCCGAGATAACTTTCATAGGTTATTTGATACTTGGAAGGGTTTAGTCAACGTGCTCAGTTCAACTTTCCATATTTAGTGTTTCGATATTTATGCGCTTTTCTTCACGCCACTTGACGCGATACTGGTTACACCCATGCTCAACTCACTGTCCAAGCTGCTTCCACCGATTGAAGAAATTCGAGGCGTCCATGTCAGTGCCTTCGAAAAACTTGTTGGCCAGAACAGGCAGTTTTAGCGCCACCGAGTGGGGAGCGCCCGAATGGTTGTATCTGTCGAAAGAAATAAACAACTCGATTCACAACACTGAACAACAACGTGCCAAGGAATAACATTTTGAATTTATCAGGGGATATTGTCAGTGTTCGACCGAATATAATTTATTCATTAATTTCTACCCACCTGATACGAAGCACTGGTGAATCGTGGAAGGGTTTCACGCATTCCATATTAAGGAAATGTTGAACTTGTGCTCCTCCGTCTATTTGATCTGGGGCCTCTTTTTGAGTTGCCACGTTGAGCTGAGGAAAGTCGAACAGGTTAAAACTGTATTTACGTTTAGTGCAACATTTAGTTCGGCATTACTATGTAAAAAAAACTCAAATAATGGCACAGTGTACGTTAATCAAGCATTTCACGCCAAGCAATATTTCATGAACGTAAACAAAACAAAATATTCTACGAGGCCTGAATCCGTTTGAATGTAAAGCTGAAGGAATAAACCCAGACCCACCCATACGTTTGAAGGCAACCTTTTAGGGCAATTCTGTCAAAAGCTGTTTGAAAACAAGTATGTTGGAGTTTTAAAGCAACGCACGAACGTTGATTAATCCACATTTACGTGTTTGGGTATAGTTTTTTTTGGTGTTTTGAAAACACCCAACTTTGAACCCAAAAATGATAAAACCTGCGTTACAGTTTTGAAACAACGCACGGATGAAACTGGACCAACATTTCATGCATCGGTGCTTTTTTCACCAGTGATTGACATAGGAAGGACTGACATCGCCAACAAATGTCCTACCAATTTTCAATACCCGGACCTAGCCGGGTAATGCACCTAATTTTACCTGATAGTTGGAAAAGCATTTTTGCCATAAAAACGGACACAAATTACTCGTTTTTGGGACCAGTCTGTGATACTCGCCGACTTCCGATTCTTCTGTTGTTTGTTGTTAAGGTTTTCCGTGAGGTGTTATACCATATTAATAAATACCCACGTTTATTTGTTCCATTCTGTTTGGCAATCAAACATTTTTGCCGATGAAATACACGAATCGGTGTTAGCAAACTGCCGGATTCAAATTATCCGGCCGGATTTGATATCCGGAACTATCCGGGATAATTTGGAACTGGAAACATCACTACATAGTAGTCATGCGCTCCATGGAGCATCTAAAATTATTTCATGCAAGCGGGTTTTAACCAACCTTGTCCTTGAGATCATCGGTAAGAGAAACAGAAGCTGAGAAATGCACGAGGGTCGTCGGGGTTTTGTTGCCGAAGAAAAGACCAACACGACCTGTGGAAAATAATACAAACTTAATCTTAATGCTTGCCAATTTACAGCCAACTGTGTGTAACCACGGCTTTTAGGAGAAAAAATGTGCCGATGCGAGGGTTTTTTCTTTTGGAGATCACGAAAATTTATACTTGGAACCCAGCTTTTACTATCAAAACCCCTTTGTTTTGACGCAAACAATATTGTTCGTGGGTCCCTTTTGCAATTTATGGTCCATCTATGGCATGGACCCTGGTGCACCGGCTGCAGCCCCTGTGGTGGGGTTTTTATGTTTTTTATTATGTAAAAAGTACAAAATACATATATCGGAACCAATAAATAAACCTCATATTTGAACGAGTGTGTTATCGTATATTGAAGTTACACAAAAGAAAACACAGATTATTGTTGTTGGTTTGTTACAATTAACACCTACCGTAGTGGTCTTTGAATTCACATTTCACGCCGATTTGCAGAAGCTCGTTCTCAAAAAGCACCCCGCTATTCTTAAAGAGGAATCTGCGCAACAAAAGCGCCGCAATGTTATACACTGAGATATTACGATGTGTTGGTAACAGTGCCCAGTGTAGCAAGCTGAAAACACGCGGAATTGTGACAATCAAGTCTCAAACTTAGGAAAAATTTCCCGTGATTGCTGAACAAATTGAGTATTGTGGTTAATGCAGCCAAGTTTTTTGTTTAAAATACAGAATTCTCCAAGAACTTTTTTTTGTAACTCGTGTCTACGCTACAGAAAGCTTTATTGCAAATCAACCGTATGGCATCCCCAACTTTTGCAATACCAAGATTTTAGAATTAGAAATATTTGTGATTCGGGGCCATACAGAAAGAATACGCGACAAGTTTGTGGTCAGTGATGTTCTCAGCTTGTCATAGCAACGAATGTTTTGTGATTCTATGGCTTCCTTTAAAATCGAACGGACAACACTGTTAAGTGTAAAGCTACTTGAAGAAAACGTATCCAAATCGAAGACGGGTTGCTTAATTTAGGCAGAATCTAACCCTCGATTAAGCATTGCCTTATTACCAGCGACACAAATATACCGAAATATAAATTAAACTAAAACACCAGCTGCACTGATGAGACCTTTTAGGTCGAAACAGTGGCCATCTGTCTGCAGCTTACACAATAAATTAAACTGTTTCAAACAAGATGTTTCGGATTGGAGTTCAGCTAGTATCTTGTAAGCAATACACTAACTGACTCCAGCCCAAACCATCTCGTCTAAATCGAATATTTTATCACAAACGGACAAGGATGATCACAGGACAATACGGATACAGATACGAAACCAAACTACCATCCAACACCAGCTACACAAAGGCCAAAACTTTTGTTTCGCCTTTTCCACCAAACCATTTCTCTATGGTATAGCCGCTAACACAGATATCATATTCTAAGCACTGGTTTCTACTCTGCGAATGGACGGAGAACGGTTGAAGATGGAACAGACAGCACTACGACAACAAGAAAATGGTTTCTTGCCCTTCTTCACTCTTACTTTTCGAACCACTCTGGATCGCTGTAAACCGACTCGTTGTCGGCATCGGGTTCGGCAGCGACAGTTTGGCCAAAATTCAGACTCTCGATTCCCGCTAACTGATCAGGTGAGGTTGGGGTTGATGTAAGAATTGAGGAGTCAGCACCAAATATGTCCAAACCGGGTATCAGAGAGTTTTCTTCTGGGGTTTGTGAAATTAGGGCTGGTCCCAGGTCGCCAAATCCAGCAAGCAGAGTACTTTGGCTTCAGTCGCAGAAAGACATAAGTGATGTAAGTTAATAATCGTACAAACAATTTAGGAAAGAAGTTCGTACGCTCACAAAAGTGACATTTGTAAAAATACACGTAAATTCTGCAAATCCCCAATCAAAACATGATTTTTAGTTTTTCATTATATATTGCCAATTATTCGCAATTAAAAACGCCCCACAAAACTGGTTAACACCCAACGGTGATCACTTTTCTAGTTTATTAAAAGGAATTTTGAGTGCAATGCCATGGTGTCGAATTGTTTCAATTGTGGTTGACGTTTTTTGGCAAATTAGCCATCGACCAATCACAACGACGCACGTGGTCACCTGACTCAACGCCATGACAGCCGATCAAAAATTAATCACACTCGGCAAATTACTTGACTCGCAGGGGAATCCCCTCCACCACAGAAAAGTCAAACCAGGACCACGAAAAATTACAGGACGCCACACAAAACTGGCGCTTACTTTGTCAGATATTGGACCTCAACGTCAGTGGGTGCCTCTGGTTCCTGTTGGGGCGCCGCTTCTTCTGCGGCCCTTAGGGGTCAAATGGAAAGGAATTTATTTACCCCTATCGGGTGCAATGGAGCGCATCTCATTATTATAATGACGTTTATTTCATCACAAACACAGAAAGCGTCAATTTACTTTATAACATTTTGTAAGTAGGTTTAAAAAAAAGAAAACAAAAACAAAATAAAACATTTCAGTTTGGGCCTTTAAAGCAGTGCAGTGGAATCCGGTTAACTGCGTGAAGTGACTTCCGAATTTGACGCAACGCCTTAGTAAGTGAAACGCAAACAACATACGGCGGATAAGTTTCTAAATTTACGGTCTTAGAAAGGGCAAAATTCATGGTCCTTCTAGAACTAACCGAGACCCACTGTATTGTTTGACATCCGGCCACGCGTTGACAAAACAAAAGTTATTGTTGCGAAAGGAGGTAAGGATCGAATAAATCATAAACTCACTTGCTCAGATTTACGTCAACCACTTGTTCGTTCGGCGCGGTGCTTCCCCCGAATACGTCCCACAATGCATTTGTGTTTTTGGCTTCCGGGGCAACGGCTGGCGTTCCGAGACCAAGAAGATCGACCGAGTTCGAATTCTACGAAGGAAGTTCGAAGTAAGGTGATACGGTGAATGAAAAGTTTTTTGAAACCTCTGCCTATAATTTCATTTTCATACTATTTACATAGGAGACAGTGAATCAATAGTTGATCATTTCACATTCCGCTAACTGGAAATTACAAAATTGTGGCAATGATCTACAACGCATAAGCATTGAAAGAAATTGTTTTATGACTTACTGGCACTGATGGTGTTTCTTTGGGTGTATCGACATGATTTGTTTGAACACTTGGTGGCGATGTAGATTTCTTGTGTTTTTCCTCGTCTTTTTCCAAGGCCTGGAAAACATGATAGTATTTTTTGTAAAAAACAACAAAAGAAATCTAGCAAAAACTAAGTTGTTTTTGCTAAACTAAGAGCGTGAGCAACAGGACAGACTTAGTGTAGGAAAATAACCAACAACCTTAAGAGAATAATTACATCCAATAACAGTAGCCCCAACAAGACTACTTTCTGGTCTGCATATTTTCAGATTTAAATGAACACTTATTTAAATATTTCCAGAAATCACAAATAAGTAGTGGGTCTGGATACTGAACTTGTAACTGGTTGAGGTTGTTTTTATTTTTTACTTGAGTTAATGTTAATGTTTTCTGATATCTTTTTTACTGTCACATGTGTTTGACACCATATGATAAA
Organism: Ascidia mentula; assembly: GCF_947561715.1. Classification (NCBI taxonomy): domain Eukaryota; kingdom Metazoa; phylum Chordata; class Ascidiacea; order Phlebobranchia; family Ascidiidae; genus Ascidia; species Ascidia mentula. The sequence continues at coordinate 20,912,908 of NC_138569.1, read as the reverse complement.
ATATAATTTCCTCAAATAGACCAGGCTGACCCTGTTCAAGCAAGTGCTTTGTGTGTGAATTGTTTATTATTACTTAAAGGGCATTGACCAGTGATTATTAAGTTATCATCTGCAAGTTCTCATATTCAACACTAAAAATCATCAAATAATTAGTAGATACATTGACCCGGGTACCTGAGCGGAGGCCGGCTTCTTTTTCTTAAGTTTTGCCAGAATCGAGGATTCCCTTTCTGGAAACGGAGGCATTTCCTCAAGAACGGTCGCCAACACATCTTGCGATGTGATCGAACTGAGCTGTGAGTACTCTAACGCCCTCTGCTGGAGCTCAACATCAGCGTTACGAAGTTGATTGTTGTTGCGAAGAACATTCTGTGACGCAACAAACTTTTCATTGTACAAAACTAAGGATCGCATGATGTTTTGTCAAAGTTTCATGGAACAACTTAACAGCTGCCAAATTTTATAGCAGTAAGAAAAGCCGCAACCCCACCAAAATTAACAATTTATTAATATTTGTTGCAGTGTAATAAATATGTTTTGATGACTCAAAAGGTACCAGGTTATTTAGACTTGACAAACAACATTCTTGTTTACACGAGACTACAAACATACATAGAGGCTTCATGCTGTGTTTACTGCTGTGTTATACAGACATATTTACAACTTCCTTTAGTCTAAAGTCAATATGTGTTTAGTCCTTTATGTATGTTAGCCACTAACTTATTTGTAAAAGCGGTACAAACATTTCATAGAGTTTGGGAAGTCGGATAAAAATAAGCTTGTGATGCAACTTTCAGGCTTAACCGAAGTTTATTGTAATATGTGACATTAGAACAATGTTTGGAATGCAAATAACCAACACCAAACTCACAATCAAAACATTTCAACGCGGCAAGTAAATTGGTAAAAACGTACACAACACACACCTGGATGGTAGGCTTGATCTCGGGGAAGAGATTAATAAACTTGATGTAAGTTGAAAGAAGAAGAGCGCGTGTGGCCGGAGTGCAGAGGTGGAATTTGGAATGAAGGAGATTAAACTGGATGAGGGGTGAGGAGCGGGAATCCCCGGCGATGAGATTTCCGAATTCTCCGAGTATGTATCCACCAACTTTCACCATATTTTCATGACACGCCGGAGCTTGCAGATTCTGCATCAAATCACAGTTTAAAGTCATGTATATATTTGGTTGTCACTTCTGTCACTGAAATTATATCACTAGTACATTTGCTTGTTTCAAGATTGGGATCCCGCAGATAACTAGTTAACTTGAAGAAATGTTGACAAGTTTAGCTAAGATAAAATACATGCTATGCATGCTGTACTTTCTTCACCAAATTGTAAAAACTATAAAGTTGGACTCCATGACATTATATCTTAAACAACATCGTGCAGTAGTGTGTGATAAAAAAAACGTTAACAAAAGAAACAAAAACTTCTACCTCAAACACAGTTTTTGCTGCATAACCTTGGGCGTCGTCACGATTAATCACAATCTGAATAACCCGATGCCAAACTTCTTCCGAGACGTAATCTCCGGCAACTCTGATCAGCTGCAGAATGGTGTCGACATACCAAGTGTAATCAGACGCATATTTCTCAGACAGAATCGCAACCTTCAATACCTGCAATATATAAAGTATACAAAAAGTTTACATGAAAGTTTTTTTTTTAATGATAATTTTTATCTTTTTTGAGTAACAGTTTAGTTTAACTGAAGGAGAAACCATGGAACTATTTGCATTGCCCAAGTCAGTTGAAATCACAGCAAGACATTGTACAGAATTCATATCAAAGACCTACACAGCTACACTTATTGTATATGTGTTAGTAACACAGTGTTACAGTAACATACTGATGCATTAACCAAAACAAACTCTAATGAGACTCACTAAAAGTCACTTTATTGATCCACAAAAAAAATAGGGACAGACAAAACTTACCACAAATATTGATTAGTTTGTTACACTGTCTTGTATAGCACACACTGGAGTTTTAAACAGAGCACAAAGATCAGTATGGTTAACACACAGTAATTGACACAAACATTTGCAGAGACAGGGTTTCTCACCATTTCTTCCCTTATGGCATAGTCAGCAATCTTCAGGTAGTCGAGCATTTCTGCGACGATTTCTTCCGAGTTAGTTTTGTCGCACATCGCGTACAACAAATCAACAGCTCTCTGCCTCACACTTACATCTCTCTCAGTCTAAATGTAAAAAAAAGTTTTGTGCAGTTAAAAACACCAAAAGGAATGTTACCAACATATCACAAAGAACACAACTGGAGACAACTCTTCAAACTTTTAGACACAATCATGTAGAGCAAGAAACAAAATTGTAATATTTAAACCGATAGTATAAAATCCCATGTCATTTGTCCAAGCATCATTGCATGTTCAAATAAAATCTCAAAATTGATGTGTCCCACTTAAAGAAAGTTGCTACAACCAATATGCAAGTATTTAATCCATACCTTGAGAGCATTTATAACGGTTTCCCGGTGCTTCTTTACAGCATCTGCAGAAAATTCTGATCCTGCCAGATGACACATGCTCTCTAGCGCCAGATAGCGGAGATTTGTCTCGCGATGTTGAAGAAATTGGCCGAGCTGGTTGCAAGCTCGCACGAGTAAGTTTGGTTCACTGTCAAGAAGTTAATAACATGAACTTTGCTATTTTTTAAACTCTATACAAAGGGAAGTTGTCAAAGGTAAAAAATGCATAGCTTTGGCAGTAAAGGTAAAGTTAAATAATTTTGGGTTTTTGATAATTTTTAAGGAAAATTATGGTTAAAACGGTGACAACAACAACCTTATCACAAACCCCACCATAAAAATAACATTCACACATATAGGCCATATGAATGATGCAACTAATCCTTACAGTGCTACAATGAACATATTAAGCATGTTAACCAAGTGTTAAATGCCACTGAAGCCAACAATATGCACTTGAGCTGGCTGTTACAAGTCTAATAGACACTTTACTCAAGTACATTGCTCAAAAAGGCCTCAGAAAATTTCATGTAGTGTTAACGTAAATTGGAATGTTGGAAAAGTTCGGACTTGTATATTGTTTTACACATACACATTTGAGTCATAATGAGAGTATTATCTGAGACATGGTTGGTTGCATCTCAATCAACTACGCTTTAGGAAAAGTCAAGTCTGTGTTTGTACAAAGCAAACAAAAACCAAAAAACATTTCTCCTTGCTCTCCCGGTTTCATTCGATGACATTTAATTTCACAACATCATGGAATTTTATATTGAGATATATCAAACTTTACTCCAAACGAGGTATTGTTACTATAGGTCTGGTTTGAACAACACAACAATAACAATAGTTCCAATGGGGTTGTTGGTAAAATCCACAAGTTGATATATTTATAAAAGGAAAACCAGTGACACATTTCACACAACTGAATACTAACCATGCTTATTATATGCATGAAAAGAAAACTACTCACAATCTTATTTAACAGAAACTAAGGACACCACAGAGAAAAAAAAGAATAATAGGTATATTACAAAACATTTCGTAACTTTTAACAATTTACAAACCTGTCAATATGTATGATAAGATTAATTGCTTCAAAAAGCACAGCATTTTTTGCATTGGAATGTTGGACTTTCTTGGATTTTGGTGGTTCCTGACACTTGTTGAGAATTGTCTCCAGACACTCCACCAGTCTACCACGAATTGCTGGTTCTTCTGGGGACAAAGAAATTATAATCATTTGCCGACAGATTTAGTAAACATTTCACTTTCGTGTTTTACGACAGCAGCTTTATTACCAGAAGAAAAACATGTTTCGGGTTAAGAAAAATAAAACATATGAACAGCTTCAGATTGTATACCCCACAAAAAAATTAGCCAAGCACAGTTTTTGCGCTACATGTTACATAATTGGTAAATTAAAAAATCACATTTTGGACACAAAATAATCTGTCAATATACCTGGTACAGGATAGCATTGAAGTAGTCGGATAAGTTTCACACTAAGCCACGGTGCAGGAACAAAATAATATGTGTAATCCTGCGAAACAGAAACAAAACCTTTATTAATTTTTGATTGTAACAACACAGTTGAAAATATTTACACATTGTGCTTCCCAGGGAGTGAATTTTAGGTTAGGAAACTTGCATTTTTTTACAAAATACAAATTGCTTCAAAAGACAAACCAGTAAATCCGTGTAAGTTGATGTGACAATTCGACTGAGTCTGGACACTGCAAGCGAAACACACCCTTTGTAATCACTCGGGCTGTGTTGCGACAGTGAATGGATCAAACTTGCAGCTGCCGTTACCACTCCCTAAAAAAATGCACAAAACATATCAGAAATTGTACAATAAACATAACTATGTCTGCATTAAATACTTTTAACTAATGAATTAATTACAACGGAAGCTTTCCCAAAACTGCTTAACAATTTACCAAAGTTCGTATTCTGATACACTGCATTGCTTACCATGTGTTGGTCATTTAATAAGTGAATAACTCTAGACGCCCACTCTGCATAAGTCATCGACTCTGGGAGAGTTCGGAACAGTCGAAGCAAGCAGAGAGCTGCACTTTGCTTTACTGATTCATTTGCTTGTCTGTGAATTGAAATAAAAACAAGTTATGCAATAAATTTTGACCAACATGTACTTAAATATAACTGATAAATTGGTGTCAACAGCTACATCAATAATGCATCCAGTCAACACAAAAATCTTGTAAATGGCTAAAAAAGTACATAACGATACACAGGGCCGTATCCAGGAATTTTTAAAGGGGGGGGTCCAATTTTTTTAGGGAATTCCCCGATTTTCAGGTATAAACTAAGTGTAAACTATTGTGAGCGAGAATCGCAAAATACGAGCGCCGGTGTTCGCGCCAATCGTCACATAAACGGTGGCTTTCTGGCTTGCGCAATTGTGTAACGCTATGGAAAGTTTAACAACTAAACTAATCGACTTTCACGCAAGTAAACCGCTTGTCATTACAACGTGGCCACTGAAAAACGACGTTTCGTCCGTGAACTGACGAAAAATGACACTTGTTTCGTAACAATGCGACATGTTTGGTAACAATGCCAAGTGTTCGGTAACAATGCTCCCTGTTTGGAAACAATGGCGAATGCAACACGATGCGGTTTTAGGTCAACGTCAAAGAAAATTTCTGGTTTTCACACGGATTTTGACAAAAAAATACAGTGGCGTTTGTTTAGTTATCAAAAAAGACCAAAATATTTCACAAAAGGGGGGGGTCCGGACCCCTCGGACCCCCCCCCTGGATACGCCCATGACGATACACATGGCCCACAGGCAAGATCACATATATCTTGTAGGGCCTTACAATGACAACAAGACACAACTTACGCAGATACGAGAAGTTTTGGAACTTCGGAGCCGAAAGCCTCGGCCATTTCAATAGATCCAATGTTGGCGATGCAATGGAGAGCCAGGTTGACATGGACTGGCTTTGGTGAGGAAATATCGTTTTTGATGTTTTGGATGATCAACTTCATCAAGTCCGAGTTGGAACTCACCAGTACAGAAATAAACAGGTAGCCCTGAAAGTTTGCAGTTCAATAACTTCCAAGTAATAATGGCAAGTACAAAACTTTGTAAAAACATATTGGTTTCCAGTGCATTGGTCACTAATAATAGAAACTGAAGCAAATTGCATCCAGACTAGGGTAATTGCAATTTGACCTAATTGCCTTGTAATTTGCATCTAGACATAGTACGTTTTAAACCAGTTAAATCTAAAATCAACATGAGTGGCTGGCAGTCATTCCAAAACTATTGTGTTTTGATTTGCAACAGCAATAGCGATATGGCACCTACTGTCATTGAGAAAACATGATTCAGAGAACTCTGGATAGCATAACAAATTTGGGTTCTAGAATTCAATTTGTTTAAGTTTTCGTAGTAACCACTCCCTTATGTTTCAATATGGCGTGACCAAAAACAGTGGTTTTAAAAAACCTTATGTCTGTGTAAAGGAATTTATTGTGATGTAGCGGAAAACACTTACAATCTGTTTTTCTGTGTATTTGTTTGAACTGAGAAGGTTTACTGCCTCCATGTGGCCAAAATCAATGTCATGGCCGAGCAGAAATATGAAGAGGAGTTTACAAACATATTTCTTCTTGCTGTAGCCATCCAAGGTTTTGTCCCCTGAAATATAAAAAAACGAACAAATGTTAAAACGCTGTGAATAAATTTATGTTAAAATGGATTTGGCTCCGTTCACTAACATAGCTACACTGGTATAGCATTGGTAATATGTAAAGACCAGACATGTGATACACCATTGATTGAACAAAAGGGCAAAGTCAATGATTCTGAAGGTCCCTAGCCAAATCCTACAGGCAATAGGCAATTCATTCATTGATTTTCCAGCAACTGCCCAAGTATGCTCATTGTGCACTGGTTTGTATGTAGCCCAATTAAGTGGGAAAGTTGGTCAAAACTGTCTAAAACTGTTCTTGAATTGCACTAACAAACTCATATGACCTATAAATTTGGAAAGAGTTATTTGTAAATGTATATGTGTTAAACATTTTTTTGTGTTTAACTATTATCAAATAGAAGGAAATAATTATACATCAAATTATTTAAGTCACAGCAACAAGAGGTTATGTTGACATTTCACAGTTAACATATTTCATTTTCTCCAAACTTTAGCTTGATTTTTCTGGAGATATTGATGCACAGTTTTAATTGTTTAGTTGCAAGTGACTGCACCACACTGGTACGGAAAAGCACTGCAAGTTAATAATTGTCCATGTCTGTTTGAAACAAGGGGACACATACGCATTGTGTGGGTCAATAAATCAAGTTGCATTGAACAGATGGCCATGCTTCTATGATGTGGCTGACGAGCTTATGGTCATTTACGACACTAAGATTTCACTAAACACAGCATTGCATTGTGAAGTCGGACAAACTTGTATTTAACATGTACATGCTGTATTTAGAAACTTTTGTCAAACATTTATAACAGTGAATGTCTTTTCCAGGTCATTTGGCAAAAAAGATTGTCCATGGTCCCACCAAGCTCCACTGGTGAGAACTTATAGGTTGAAACAGTGGCCATTTCTAAGCAGCTCACAAAATTTATTAATGTGCCTCAAATAATTAAAACACACGCAAACACTTATAAAAATTTGAGTGAATGCTTATAAGCCTTAACAAGAACATATATATACAGGTGTTGATTCTCCCAAAGTTAGCGCATCAAAATATATATGTCCATTTCTTTAAGCAATACTGCTCTGATAATTTTTATTATAATGAGAGTAGATTGTTTGTGCAATGGTATTCCAGGCACCAAAGTACTGCTTGTTACTCTCAGTGTGGTTAAGAACAGGAAACAAACAATGCACTGACGTAGGAACATTATTCCCCACTGACTCCCTTGCGGCCTTAATGCAAAAGTCGTGACAACATGGAGCCAGCAAGCAATCTCAGTTTACACAGGATACTATAGATCTGGTAAGATTATGAGTCACAATAAGCTGATGCAAAAATCTGTAGTAAGATCAAGTTTCTTACCTTAGGTACTGCAAATTTACAGCAATGAGTTACAGCAAATTACACCATTTTACAAAGATAGTTTAAATATTTTATTTTAAACATTTTCAAACGTATGTTGGTTTTATTACCTTTAAACTTTGATCTAATGTTTGCGAGTTCTTTATTTATCCGCTTGCTTTCAGCTTCTTTACTTTTGCCTGCATTGAAACAAAGATGCGTTAATAACTGAACCCACACTCATGGAAATGAAACTATGCATAAAATCTACCCACATATAAAACATACTTACATACATGTTAACTGACAAAATCATCGAATTACACACAAAATCAAATCTCAACTTTAAACAAACTTACAATAATATTTTACGTAAAACTGTACCAACAACTAAATTGAGCACACCTCACATTATCTGGTTAACTCTATATATTGTATTTAAACTGTTGTAATGCTTTTACTTACAGTTTCTTATATCTGATATGAAAACAGCAAGGCCTCGCATGGCATCTCCCCTTGATACAGCCGGCATCTTGCACTTTCACAATATTCCCAAACAGAAATTACTGCAATACACTCAACATACATGCACTGAAACCTGAATAGACACAATAACACTTGCTTGGTTTGGGCTATGTTGCATATGACGTTGTATATATCTTTTACCACAAAAAATGCTTTTGTCAAAACATCATTGTACACAAAAATGACAACTAATATGTGGTAGCAAGTGATCAACAGGTTGGGACAGGTTACAACAATATAAACTTTGCAGCAATATAAACTTACACAGATAAGCCAGCTAAATTGTAAGGTATTGGTTTATTTCTTCTGTTTTTAATTTTTTCCAATCTGGAATACACCAAACTGTTTTCAAGTTTTAAAATACCAAATAAAAATATATTTATTACATAGTCATGTTCACAGGTAGTTGGAAAATACATTTGAATCCTACAGGAATTTAGTGTAGGCCTGTCCCAAATATTGAAACCATGTTAAATTTAAAGGAACATGTTGCCTTACAGGTTAAACAACAATACAACAGCAGTAAACTATTGATATGACAGCTGCATTATCTCTCAAAAAACTACTGATACAAGTTTATATGGCAAAAAAGGAATATTTTAGTAGTGCAAGAGATTAGAGAACGTGTATTAGTTACATCACGTTACTTGCCTACCCGGTTAAATGTTACGGGGCAGTGTATTTTATAAATTTGCGAAATCTGGCATTGAATAAAATCTCTCAAAACAATTCGCACCGCTAATGTAACAAACCAAATTAAACATCGCTTTTCAAGATTTACAAACCGGCATTACGACTTCGTTCATTCACAAGCGCGAACAACTGCGTCACAAATCACACACCCTCGCTGAATCACGTGACCTAGCTTTCCGGTGAAATTCGGTCAATTTGGCTCCAAACATTTTTTCCCATTTCCGGTCTTGACAACGGTTATTGTGGGGCCAAATATTGCCTAAATTGCCGGGTTCGGGGTAAAATATTCCGCCATGCAGCGAAAACGCAAAGCCCATAATTATAATTTAGAAACCGCCCAACTCGAACTATTTCTGTTACATCCAATCAGCACAACGTACTTGCAAGTTCTATAGAGATCAGTGATAATAACACAATGACATTAATTATCGTAAATGCAAATATTTTGTAACGCTTATCTAATTTTATTTATCCAAATCCCTTTCTGCAAAAAAAACGTTTTTATCGCGTCACTTCGTTACAATGAGTCTGCAAAATATTGGAAACCTTACGTAATATTTCTGCCCATTTAGTAAATTACAACTCTGCCAGAACCAGTTAGTACGTGTGCATCACGTACAATTCATCACAAGCACCGAAGACGAAAAGGTTGCAGTGTCAACAGTAATCATTACAACTTCAATATATTTGTGTGTATTTATACGGACTTGTAGCACCTCACAACTGTACAATGTTAATGCGGCACAGAGCACGGGAAATGACACCATTTCAGAACTAATATTTTCACTGGCAGAATCCATCCTCCATATAGACCTTATCCAAAGCAGCGTCACCCATCCAGTCTCTGCCTCTCTCGGCCACTAAACGAATCTGCAAGACACACACAAAAAAATTTAAGTGGAAGGAGATCTTGAACGCCCAATTAGCGGTAAAAACCCAAAGGTATATATTTATTTGTGGTACCCGTCCAACAAGCGGGATAAATTGGTTGGACTGTTATCTAATTTTCGTAGTTAATTTTAAGGTTTTGCGGGTAACAACTTCTCCTTCAAACTACGCTATGTTTGCAAATCAACCACTAAAAGCAGAGGTCACCAAACTTTTTATACAGAGGTGAAAAAACAGGACAGCACATGTTTCTAATATGTAGTGAATTACAATATGAAAGTGCATAAAGTACACTATTTTTACTTTTTGGGGTATGAAGCTCGGTGGGCCAAATGAACCGGCCGTAGTAGTTTGGTAACTCCTGACTTAGGGCAAGCGGTACATTTTTACTGAACCTATTTTTTACAAAAGCTCAAATCTACGTACAACAATGTCACCTTTTTCGGCTCGAGTGAATTAATCTGAACGTATTTGTTCATCCAGGCGTTATTTGGTGCTGAAGAACTCATTTCGAACAAAACCACGTCCCCGAACATCGCAGTGAACTTGTGACCTCGACTACTGACCATGAAGTTGAAATGAAAATGCAAGCAGTAACATCCTAAGATGTCTTCGGATTCAAGGATCGCTCTGTTACCAGGTTGTGTTGGAGAGCTTGCTTCCATGTACACGTAATATTTGCCTGAAATCAACGACAGAAATAGGTACAGCTTATACACATCAATGTGTTTTTAATAAAATATCCTAATTATCTGTAAAGTACAAAGGGCCACTTGTATACATAAACACAAGCCCATCCAAGAAACATTTATAGCGTGTCGATATTACATGTAGATATGGAAGTTTCAATGGAAACCTTTAATCAATGGCTCCTCTATTTAAATTCAAATTTCGTTGATCGCAATTAATTTTTAAGTGGTTCACGTGATTTAGTCCCCCGATATCTGCTGTTTCAACTTCAATTGTTGACGAAACAAAATTGTCCAATGCAAGATAATGCGATAAGGTGCAAGTTCCAGTTCGATAAATTGGACGTCTTTGCTTTAGGCTATATCAGAAAATATTTGTTAAGTTTTATGTGAAACCACAAATACATCCACATTTACGCAGTTTGTTGGCAGGCGATCATTATAATCTGACGCTCGAGCGATATTTTGTCCTACGAAGTTCTGAAAAACACAACTGTGTCTACAAAACGCGGCGAACAATTTCGCTAATTTGAACCTTCGTTGGATCACGTGCTTATGCTCACGCAGCTTGAGGGGATTTTTGTCACAAAACACAACAACTTTTTGGCAGTTAATTTAATGAAAAAACAAAGCAACAATTTAAATCTGTGGCGTATACAAAAAGTTTCTCTGCTTGTAGCGGTTACTATTCACAACTCGTTGTAGCAATTATGGGAATTTTGTATGGCCAATCTAGTGATCAACAAATTTCAATCTTAGACGGCCCTTTTGAGTGCCACTGCATCATTTTTAGCTTTAAAACATAATACTGGATCAAGCCCTGTTGTAAATGCGATTCATCTATGTGACTTGGTGTGTACAAATGAAGAGGCGTTCAGAGGCGTTTAATGAATCCCCAAAGTTCAACTTGAGTTTAGCGAACATGAACTTATGACCTACCGTCGAAGGCCCTCGAGGGCCCAGTGAATAAAGATGAAGTCGCTCCTTTTTTGCGAAGCCATCCGGTGTTGCCGACGTCCTTCCAAGCCCCCATGTAATTACTGTCATCCTCAAAGTCGGTGTCGTACTTTCCTGTTTAAATATGCAAAGAGAAAAAAGTCTATCTTGGTTAAAGGCTGTTACCATTTTGCACAAACACCATACGTTTCTGATACAAAACATGAACATCTTTCTTTACGTAGAAAGCGATCTTATGACAAAAACACTATTTTTTTAAATATTTTGCTTGAATATAACAGTGTCACCGTGAGAATTAAGTCTTGTTATGTTTTTAGAGATATTTTGTTGGTACACGTGCTTTTGCTTAACTATTATATGTAAGTGTAAAATTTGAAACTTTTTAGGTCTTTGGTTGTTCGGTTAATACATGTGCTTTTATCTTACAACTCACCAGAGGGCACATTGTTATATTGTGAGTTCACACAGAACTGTTTCCCTGCCACTCCCCGTACTGTTGTAAGAATTCCCGGCAGAGCAAATGGTGTCGTAAACACCACTTGTGGCATCGATGGTGCGGGTGGTTGACTGGTTTCTGCTGGCATTGGTTGTGTTGCCATTGTAGTGGATGGAAGTGGTGGTGGTTGCGTTGCCATGGTTGTTGATGGCGCTGGTGGGTTTGTGGCAGCTGGAGTTGAAATAGGTGGTGGCATTACCGTTGTGGTAGCTGGTGCCGGTGGTGGTGTTTGCATAGTTGTTGATGGTGCCGGTGGTTCACTGGTTTCAGCTGGCATCGGGGGAGGTTGCGTGGTTGATGGTGCGGGTGCTTGACTGGTTTCTACTGGTATTGGTGGAGGTGGTAGTGTTTCCCTGGTTGTAGTTGGTGCTGGTGGCATCATTGTTGTGGTTGATGGAACTGGTGGTTCGCTGGTGACAACTGGTACACTGGGTGGTTGTTGGGAGGTCGATGGTTCATCTGGCCCAGCTGGTGCGTCAGTGTCAGGTATTGGTGGTGGTGGAGGTGGGGTGTCTCCGGGAATAGGGAAAGGAGGTGATTCTTCACACGAGATGTCTCTCGTTAAGCCTTCCTGGACTGTCTTGAAACTTCTCACAACTGTAGCCCTGAAGGAAAAGGAAAACATCAGAACTTTCAGGATTAATTTCGCTTCAACTGACAGAATGAAAACGTGTCCGAATGATTGAACAGTTAATTGTTTGTTATAATTTTGCAATTCCTGCGATCTTTTTAACGCGACCGACCCAAATCCCATACGCTACACGTGAAAATGTGAACGGAGAAGTCAAAAGTCACGTTAAACTTCAGCAAAGATGACCAAAGTTGGTCCGTCGCATATTTGACCGATTTAATCAAATTGAGCCCCACGGGACCAAAACAAGGTCATCACTAAAATGCTGTCTTTTCCTATTGGAACCCACATTTCCTACGACTACTCCTGCATATGCCAAGTGTATACCATTATATACGCGGTAAAACAACTTGTTTGCACACAGGCGGGTGATTGGCGGCATTGCTCAAGCGCCCGCGCCCTCGGAAGAAGAAAACCTGATCGGGATTCGTGACCAGGACATCCTGGGTTCAAACCCCGATGTGGCCAGAAAAGAAACAACAAACAAAAACAAACAACTTGTTTACACAAGAAAGTGGTACCTGATTGAATAAGTCGTGCCTGGAGTACAGGAATCCGGCGCGGTCCACGTAAACGTAACTCCGGGTGTTTTTAAATTATTGTTGTTATGCCCAACGGCGCTGTTCATTCCAAAAGGGCAATTTAATAACTGGAACCCATCGCCAGGAGCTTGCCACGAGCCCACAGCAGCTGCTGGCCCTGAATTTCCGCCCCGCACTTGAAGCAGCAAACCCTTGAAATCCACATTCCCAGTTATCGTCACTGCCAACAAAATGTATCGAGTTAACAAAGGGGTATAGCAATAGACAATATATATTGTAAAGGCTTGTTTAGCAAAATTATCGTCAAGGTCAAATGCTTCTGCTTGGAAATATGTAATTAAGTACACGCCTCCAGGCAATATAATATAACGGTATTTGGGCCACTATCTGTAAACAAATTCACGGAAGGCATTTGTCGAGATTGTAAAACGGAACTCTTGCACAAACAGTTAAGTTGCGTTGTAATGAACAATGACAAGCACAAGGTCAAATAGTTCAAGGGTAAACGGGAAACATCTCTTTCGGTTGCCATAGCTATATTTTGTACGCAACGCAGAAGTGTTTCATGTAACCGCATGAAATGCAACCCAAAGGTCATTACTTGGCGATCTTTTGTACCCACATTATCGTTAACTTTTTGTTGTCATCTTTCGTGAAAAGTAATAAAAGCAAAGTTGTCTCACCTTCGAGCGTTGCTCCTGGAGAAACTGTGTTAGTCATGGTCGAAATTCCGTACCCGAGGTCTGCCGATGCGACATTGTGGCCAATTGGTGTCAAAGAGGCACACGTGACCAACGGTGGGCCACTGGGCAATGCCAGGGAACCTCCAAAAAGCAGTGGTAACAACAACGCAAAAGTGTAAAAGTACCGCTGCGTTTTCTCCATGGTAAAGCAGTGGTTTTTCTAGTCAGTAAAACTACACGTTTTTGCTACGAGGTCAAAACAGGACAAGACATTTTATTATAGCACACTAAATAGTCAAGCTAAGTATGTCTGGCGCATATCCCCCCGCGAGCAACTCTTGAGCTGTAATATAAACCTTATATAATCCCGATCGTCTGCCCCCAAGGATAAAATCTAACATTACAAAATGCGATGATTTTTACACCAAAAAATAGATTTGGGAACAAAGGCAGGAGTTAAGACTTAAATTTTTCTGAGGCGAATTTAATATCTTCAACGTAAACCTCAACTCTTCAACAAGCAAAAAAATAACGCATTTGCACGGATTGCACCCGAAACCTACAAAAAGAAAATAATCCGCATATTTTAAAAATTTTGCTACCACCATCCTTTTATTTTAGGTTAACTCCTGATAAAAGACTTAAAACAGATTTACAGAAAGAATCAGAACCTCCTTCATCTTCGGCGAGTGCAACAAACAAACAAACTTCAGGTGTTTGAGGCGAATCGTCTTCTCATGATCTCGAATCGAAAAAAAAGGGAGACCTCACTTTGCCCTGGGGGCGTGTTGAGGGCGTGTAATGGCACCAACAAACTCTGCACATTTGCATTGCTTCCCTCGCTATCCAACTGAACTTGAATGAGGCGAGATTCGATCTCAACCACCCTGGAAATTTGCAGATTTCGGTCACGAAATTGCAGCTTGTGGGCGGACCGTTCGCAAAGAGTCGGGTGTGGTGAGTTTATTACAGGAAAGTCGTGAGAGTGAAATCCCAAAATTGGCTTTGGAGAAGCCACAGGTAAACAGCTGCCACTCTTGCATGAGACCACGTACTGTTTGTTTCGTTTAGGAGCAGATGGGCGAATGATTGGCAAGAAAACAAAACAAATTCGCCCAGGTAATCTTTTATCACAACATGATTTTGAAAGATTATACATGGATTTGTGAAAAGCATATGATGGGATAATAAACAATTTATTTTTGCGAACCTTCTTGTTCAGTAATTACACAGAACACCGCTCGTCTTTGGTAAATGAAATTTATAATTTAACACCCACCCTCACGCCAAAAAATATGACGATATTTGTGCAGCTTTTTTCAGTGAACAAAATTCAGGCTTTTGTCGAAGCTGTGTTTCACACAAATAGCGCCCGAAGGCCGGTGTGGTTTGGACGGCGTAGCGCTGCAAAATGTTTGCGGCGAAACAATTCAACAACACGGTGTTTCCAGCAGCGCGGTTTACGCTATATGCAAAGTTCAACTTTGCACACGAGGTCAACTGTCCTGTTGTGAAGGTGATACCTGCTAAAAAGTGTAGCTCCGGGCGCGTAAACCTAGTTGGGAGGCTGATTAATGCAAAGCTATTAGATCGTTTTAAAAGGCTTGGAATATAAATGTCATTGATGTGGCATTTTCTGAAAATGTTTAACGACTTGTTTGTCGAGTTATGCGTGTTTCTTTAAAGTGCTGAGCAACTCTCTCAACCACAAATATAGAACGGCAAATAAATAGGGAATTTCTTGCAAAAACTTACCAATGCAATCATATGTAGGTCAATGTTAAGAAGGGAGGGTCTTGCAGGGCATCGACTCGCAAGCAAATCGATCAATTTACATACCGAACGAAGTAGGTTTGTTTTGATATTTCGGTCGGTATGATGGCGTGACGGCAAACAATCAACCCCGCGGGGTTTGGTCTCGCCCACGAACTTGAACGGTTAACGAAACAGGAGGAGCGTTGCCTTCAGGGGTTGGAGCAGGCAACTGTTTACCGCTGGGCGTTTAAGCACATTCATGCAACGCGATA
Source organism: Ascidia mentula (assembly GCF_947561715.1). NCBI lineage: Eukaryota > Metazoa > Chordata > Ascidiacea > Phlebobranchia > Ascidiidae > Ascidia > Ascidia mentula. The sequence goes on along the minus strand of NC_138569.1, from coordinate 20,897,245 downwards.
CCGTGTGTGTCGCGCCCGAATTCTGATGGAATGCGATAACATTTTTATCCTAAAGGAACAATCCGTACACACAAGCTGTACGTTAGATTCCATCATAACTTTCGCTCACGATTCGTTTATGCACTACACGGTTAAATAAACTTCATTTGTTGCACAATATCAGAAGTGCCATGACATCTTATGTTTTATAAGGTTGTTCGTACCAGAAAAGTTGTCCCTTAACTCAATATTACTTATATTTTAGAAACCCTACAGAAGATTCTTTAACAGCAATATATCGTGCATTCTGCACTTGCTCCTACCGAAATGACTTGAATTAAATACCCGTGCATTCAGGCTGTATCGTTGTATTGCTGCGGTCGTTTTCAGAAACTCACAATGCAAATTAAGTGCGCATGGGCGTTGTGATTATTGCACGGTTGGGTTGAAAAAAGTTTACACGCAGCTCCAAAACACCGTCCAAAGAAGAAATCTGAAACAGAAAATCAGGTTGTTTAACTTTCTTGTAAAATGTTACTAATAATATTTGTTTGTCGAAAAAACTTTGTAGTTGGTATGAAAGAAATTATTGCAATGAAGCGCGTCCGGAAAAATTCTATATTACATAAAAGTCATCAAAGGTATTTTTGCATTACAAAACTTTATCTTTTTTACTCCCAAACCTGCCTAAATTTCTTCATCTTCTTCTTCGATGGGGTAGATTTGCGAGGTTTTGCGTGGAACGATGCTCGACGTGTGGCGTGAAAATGACTGGAACCGGGAGGGACCTGTATTTTAATACGTGTTAAAATGAACGTACGGACATAACTCTTACAACATCTTCTACACACGGTGGTGAATCCCTAAGGTGCTCGGAACCGTGTCCAGCGTCACCGTTTCACGTCGTATCACGAGGAGAATGGCGAACTCGCATTCGTGCAGTTTCAGCTGCAAAAATAAACAACAATTACGTTTACTGCGTCGCTCCCTAAAATTCCTTCACAGTTTCTACGGGGGCGGAAAGATTGAAATTTTATGGACGCTTTCCATTATTCTGTTTGAATAATACACCGGCGATGATTTTCAAAGCGAAATCTATTTGTCTTAAATAAGAAAGCAGACAAATTTTAACCTACTGAAAATTAACGTTTCCATTCTTGTGGTATAAAGTATACGAGGTGGAAATCGCCACGATAATTACAGTATAGGGGGTGATTTTTTTGCCCCTGATGAAGCAAAGAGTGTGCTAATAAGTTTTCTGACTTTAAAAAATAGTGCACCAGAAACTATAGATGTTATAGATCAGAGACCAATACGGAGTACTACAAAAATTTAATATAATGGGGAATAATTTCCAGCATCGATTGACAACAACTTCTTCGGTCATGGTAAAAAAAAGCGGCTTGTTTAGGCGTGCTATAAAGTGGCATTTCGCAAATAAACAACGATTTCATGATGAAAGTTTCACTCTGGTTTTGAATATTGCTATACTGCATTAAACATATCTATTAACACAGGAAGATACCGGACAGACTGCAATATTTTCTATGTCAAGTTTAAAACGTAGATCATTTTTTTCTCGCAATATTACAAATGGCTGAGAAAAGTACGTTAGCCAACCAGGACTTAACGACGCTGTCACCTCTTCATACTCTGGGAGCATCAATTGGGGAGCGGTGATGACGCAACTTCTCGGTGTCGGGGTCACCACTGAGCCATGGATCACCGAAACTTCCAAAATGGCGTCGGTGAAGAAGAATGTTTGGTGATCTTGGTTGAGTTCGACGATGTAACCCTTGGCGAGATGGAGGTGGATTTCTTCCACTCCGAACGCCTGTAAACGAGGGAGGAAGTTTGAATTGTGTGATGTTTATACGATGTAATCTGTACGTCCGATGGCTTACGCAGTTATGAGGTGTTTTCTGATCACCTCTTCGTGCGTTTTTTGTTCGTGTTTTTAGCGCCGTTACCGCATTATATTTGCCAAGCTATTTGCAGCACCATAGATGAAGCGAAGTTAAGCTCGCGGAAGCTCGAGCGAATAAATGTTTTTTTAATCATTCTGTCTAAAACAGTACACCAGAAATTACTAAAGTTATAGACCTGACACCGACACAGCGTATTGAAGAAATTGAGTTATTAGGAAAGCACGGGAAATAAGCAGTTGGTTTGTTAGCTTTGTAAACACCCAGGGCCAGAGTGCATATTATGATTAGGCGAACAAGGTGGCCGCCCAGCAGAGCGCTTTACCTTAAGCGGGCGTAGAACTTACTTTGCAGATACCAGAATGCTTTTAACATTAAATTGACTATAACTTATTCAAGTGAATTGTGGGGCATTGCAGCAAAGCATTCGATGCTTGCCTAGGGTGAAAAATAGTCGTGTACCGGCCCTGTATTCACCAACAATAAAAGAAAGACATTTTCGTTTCAAACAGTGCGATATCGAATACACTGCGTTCTTCTTGGATATTCCCCTCGTACATACGTGACAAAGCACAATAAACAAGAAAAACTTTGCATTTTCGAACAAACCACATGATATTGTATATTGTTACAGAATGAAGTCCATCAAACCTGGTATTCGAGATGTTCGAGGTAGAGAGGCACACTAATCCGGACCGCCACAACCTTCCACATCTTCTTCTTCAGGTCCGGAAACTTTGCGAATGCCCCGACCAGGTCTTCCCGGGAGAGAAAATACGTCTGAAAAAGTTATACCAGCGATTGTTTTGACCGCACTGGGATTCGAACCCATGTCATTCTGCACATAACAACCGCCCTGATTTGAGCAAATTTACTATTTATCACCAGCGTTTAATTCATATCAGTTCAATGTAAGTTTTTTTAAGGCGCGTTTAGACAGCCTCACAAGGTTTTACGGAAATTTCATCTACGGGAAGAACCTTTCAACAGTGTTTACCTGTACGGCGGTTTCGCATGTGACTGTGCAAGTTCGGTTACTGTTGGTGAGGAAACCGATTTCCCCGATAATGTTTCCGGATCCCAAGAAATCTTCTTGTTCCGGTTCCAATTCAGATTCATCGCTAAAATGTTAAACAAGGTTAAGGTTGTACGTACAGGGTGTCTCAACCTTTCTTCCTTCAAGTATGTGGCACACGTTTATTTTGACAAAAGCTGCATGCCTCACTATCTCGTTTTGCTCGGCTATGCTTTGTTTGATTTGAGAGACGTGGCTACGGATATCCCAAGTCGTGGGATTAAACGAACGACCCAAACTGTCTCTAAGATTTTCACGTTTTCGTAAACGCATGATATTTCTAACATGATGCGAGTATTATTGGGATGCACTGTTTAAAACGACTAATTTTTGTTTTTTTAAAAAACACGAGCTTTCGCGAGATCCCCTCTCGTTTGATCAGGTGCAAGTAAGTGTTCATTATTGGAATGTTATTTCTATTTCTCGCAGAGCTTTAGCAGAGTTGGAGAAAACTTACGTTTCGTCTGTGTCTTCCTTCTTGCTTGTTCGAGTGCTGAAAGCACTGGTGAGATTTAAATGCTGGATGTGACCGTGGAGAGAACCGAACAACTGGATATGAAAGTATAATTTATCGCTGCGTTTTGTAGATAGGATTGGTACTTAGGGTGGGTTAGTCAACAAAATTAGAGTATGTTTCCATGTAAATGAATAAGTACACTGTTTGATTAGCTCCACATTAATTTAGGATATTACTAGAGAATACGATTTATCGCTTGGTAAACATGCACATAGCATTGTTACAAATGTTCATTATTTCAATATAGAAGCGAACAAATACCATCAAGTGTAAACACACTCGACACTAACCTTGATCATTCCGTACACGATGATGTGAACTCCGTCAGACACGTCGTCCTCTTCCATAATGGTGTCTCCATAATCGTAATCCATACACGTGGCATGCTCTTTCACGAATTCCAATAAGTCCATGTTGTCTTAACACAAAGATAAGCATAACATGTACTGCAAATAATTAGCAGTCGTTTACTCGTAAACACAACTCGGGTTGCGAATAAAGCGGGGGGGGAAAGTGTGTACTGGACACGACCATCAACTACTTGCCCGATGAACCGAAACCAGGGGTGAAGCAGATTATGGATAGTTCAAACCAGTATACTGGTCGACAACCTGCGGAACCGATTCACCGGTCGTTTAGTTTTTTAACACGCACCGTAGCTATAGCAACTATTGTTTATTTTAACATACACTGCGTGTTAACAAGTAGAACAGTTTCGGAATTTCGCGTTTTTTCACGGGGTCTACTGTTTTGTTAGGAAATAATGCTTTACCAATAATGAACATATAGCCGCAATATATTAGAAAAAAAACAATACCCACGCCACGACAATTGGACGAAAAACCGTAACGGATAAATGCTAATATTTAAACAGAGACCGCAAAACAATATTAATAGTCAAAGTTGAGGAGAAAGGAGATTGTCGGGAATTCTCAAAATAAAGGGCATCCGTGCTCTACGGATTGTTCTCTTACCTCTTATCCAGAAGATATTCTCGAGCAAATCTTCCGGAGGCAAGGGAGCAACGGTGGACGGGAAGGTGGAGAGTCTCTTCTGACGGATCTCGACTCCGCGCTCCAGGAGCTGAGCTTCTGTTTCATCCAAAACTCCTCCTATAAAGAAGTATACGTAAAAGTTGGAAAGTTGCTCTCGTCTGCACCAAGTGCAGAATTAATTGTAAATTGCTGAAGGTTTGTCATCTGTAGTCAAGACATATCATTTAATTGTATATTTAAACGTACCAAGACTTTTAAAAGACTATTTTAACAACTGCAAGAATATGTGAACAGAATAAAAACTGTCACTGTAAAAATTAATTTTGGAAAATAAAAAATCTCTGATCCAACTTACCAGCACACAACTGGTGGATGGTGTCTCGGGAATGGTTGAGAATGGTTCGAACAGCGTTCCTGGTTTTAACGCTGATGGCAATTCCAGGGTGGTCACGCTGAAGCAAACCTGAAAAAAAAATAATGACATGTGTTTCTACATAGAAACTCAATACTAAGCCGAAATTTGTGGTGTTAAAATGCAACCTGTTGCGCAACTGCAGTTTAGCAGAAAAATTATACGCTGATCATAACATTACAGTTAACAAAGGTTTTTGATAAGATGTGTACTGGACCGGGACTCGAACCCGCGCTACTCGGCGCACAATCGCGTTACCCACTTTCTCAACGCGTCATTTAACAAAACAGAAGAAAATGGGTAACAACTGACCCATCTCCCTCGTTACAAGCAGTCTGTTCCTATCTGAAGCCTCGATAAGTTTGGATTGAACTCTTCTGTTCTCACTGATGCTGGCGATCAACTTGTTCACCTCCTCTTCTCCCGTCACAAAACCCTTTCCCACGTTGTAACCGAAACTCAACCTGGGGATCAGATAGGAAGTGGTTTAAGTTGTTTGTGTGTGAATGTGGATGACAACGAGGGTTTATGTTTTGCGTGGATACAGAAACAGAGCTGACCAGTGAAGGTGGGAATGAAGTAATTGCCAGCAGGTAATTGGGTTTATTTTTTGCAAATCCCGTATTTCTGTTGTGGTTCCAGGAATAGTGACGTAAACTATCCAAACAGAAAATTTTAGTTCACGGTAAAAAAGAATTTCTCTACAACCTAAACCACATGAGCGCAGGGTGTGTTTTGGAACACAAACATTCCACCTATCTGCATCCACAGTGAGAAAATTAGACCTTGAAACCCGGTATCTACCTCTTGTTGATAAGTTTGTTTATGAAGTCAACCATTCTGGGCATGATCGTTTTGGACAAACGCAGCAACCTCGTGGCCCTCAGTGTCCGGATTGCCTTCGTGGCTCGACCGAACTTGATAACCTTGGTTGTTCTGATATAGAATATAATATGGACGATAAGTGAAGGAACGTTTATTTCTGAGGTCTGATATCGCGACTTTAACTAATTTAATATTGTTGGGTGTAAAAAGAAAGTCCTTGGTTTTGCGTCCAAACCACTATCGTCTTTAACGCAAATATTACCTTAAAAAGGAAATTTTTTTCATCACATAAAATTTTGTTGGGAACATAAATCACGGTTTATAAATTTTCAAGACTAGTTATACGGGCTAAATTACTGTCTTGGAAGTTTTGTTAACTTTCGCTTGCAACAATTCTGCGGTTGTCACTAAAATTAGTAATTGCCAGGGTACTTGGGTGTTATATTCACCTGACAGTTTTAACGATGCTTCCAGACCCAGGGGCGCTGTCAACTAAAGTAAAGTCGATTATGATTTCTATGAAGCAGAAGGCGAGGATGAGAAGATCGAATTGGTTCCAACGACTTCGGATGTATTGCTTCTTCCCCAAACCCAGGACCTGCAAAAAATCGATCAGTTGCGGAATCGTTAAAAACGTATCAAGTCGGTGTCGAGCCAACGTTCGCTTAAATCGTCGCCAAACCAGCTTGTCCAGTCGCGTTGACGGATGACCGGTGAACATTAACAGTAACGTTACAATGCTCGTTCATCATGCTCTGGTCTGGTGACGAATGGCAAAAACAAAATAACACCAGCATTGATTCGAATCGATTCCGGAATTTATAAAAATTTTCACCCACGAACGAATAGCGCAGTTCTGTCTTCCGCAAAGGCGCACAGCCGTAAGTCTCAGTTTCATTACTTCTAATCGAATTGGTTTATAAATATTTTTTTATTTTATTTGCAGGGACCCTGCTATAACGGATTGCGGTCTTCCATATTTGTATGTTGTATTTAAACAGAGTTATAAAGTAGTATAAAACGTATAATCCAAAGTAGTAAAGTAGTAAAGTAGAAAAATTAATTAACCTTACATACGTCAACGTTTTACCTTCAAGACGACTTCCACGCAGTAAATAGCGATGAACACCATGTTGACTATCTGCAAAATAACATTGACGTTAAGTTACATATTTCTTCTATACGATAGCCGCCGTTACGTAAGCTGCTGCTCCTGTGGTTTCATCCTATACAACGTGTTTACTAATAAACAGGTTTTAGAGAACAAATTACTCTGCATGGGTGTGCATGCTTCGTACTTTATCTGGAAAACGACCGCGTATTGTGACGGAATCGGAGACAACAGTTTCATTATACGATGTCTCGTATCTTGCTCAGTTGAAAAGTCGAAACGCTCTGGCAGTGAAATCGTTCGACGATTTGGATATCATAAATATCGTCCGGCCACATTTAAGCGCATGACTTCGCCCCATGTTATAATTCCATGAGTTGTTTATCACCTGCAGGGACAACCACCAAGTCTCAACGTTCGTCCACGTTTCGTCAACGGAGAAATCGAGCACGATGGGGATGATGTTCAGGATGACGATGCACTGCATGATTATCTCGAACTTGTTGCTGATCACAAGACGGTAGATCTTCCTCAATTGCCGGTTCCTATGCAACAAATGCATACCTTTATAAGCGGAGAATTTTGTGCAAAATGTATGAGGTCTAAGCAGGTTTCAAGGGGAGTAAACAGCTTGCTTAGCAAAATGATTTCCTACTAACATTTTATCATATATATACGCTTACCTCGGTGGTTTTAAGTCGTTGCTTCTTTTACTGTACATCCAGTCTTCAAGCTTGCCTTTTGCGTAGGGTAGAAAGCCTGTAACTTTCCAGTTCTTACTGATCGTATCCACGTTCACAAACCTGGAACAGGAAAAATTCGATGTTAATAATTATAAAATTAAACCGCATTTGTTTGGGTATTTTAGGAACTGAAAGGCATGGTTTTGTCGCTTTTGCAATAAAACATCAATTTTATTACAAAACTTGTACTCTACTTTATTTTCCAATGACAGACAACAGCATCCCAGACATTATAAAAAATTCGCAAGATAAAAAACTTAAACAAGTAAAAAACAAGCTTACGCTCCAGGTTTATCTGCGGCGGTGTCAGCGGCCGATATGAGGACTCGGGCTTCTTGGTCAGTCAACATTCCGTTGCTGTATTGTTTACCGTACGACATCTGCACAAAAAAACTTGTTTCCATAACAACTGTCGCCAACTTTAGTTCTTTCAAATTTGGATCTTTTGTAACGTTCCAACAATTCAGTTTTAAGTCCGATATTAGGAATTATTATGGCAAGGAATAAAACCTGAAGACCCGCACTCCCTAAGTCAAGTGAATTTTTTTGCATGAAAAAGTGTGGCTTGCCATTTGGTCAGTACAGTCTTACCTTGAGTGCTTTGATCATACGCAGTCTTGCTTCTTCAAACAGGTCCTTGAACGTGTCGTCTTTAGAGTTGTAAATCTGATTGAAACAAAATAAACTAGTTATATGAGCATTAATCTAATGATGCCCTGATGATAGTTGAAACGGCAAAGAATAAAGGGAGGTGCCCTCTTGGCTTGCGATAACATAAAACTGTTGAGTTTCAAAAGCATTAATGACGATATTAGTAGCATTTTATATTGGAGCTTAATTCGAAAAAATCATTTCAATTCAGTCATGTTGTCTCGCAATAACATCTTACCTGAATCGTTGTGAGGTGTTTTGATTCTTCGCCATCTATGTTATCGGATCCCAACTAAAAGTCAACGGTTCGTGTAAGAAAACTTTTTTCTATGGACTTTATACATTCCAACAAATATGAATCAGAAAGCAGTGCGTATATTCAAAGAAATTGTTGCAAGAATTGTTGTATATATTGCAAATTGTTTGAGGAACATTTCACCTCGAACTTCTTCAAGTTTAATCACAACCCTAGTTCATGTGACGTAAGCTTGTCACCTTTTCGTTATCTTTGTACGGGTAATCGACCACTGTCATGTCTTCCACCATACTCCATTTCGCATCCGCCAAAAACCGATCGTACTTGAGCACGCCCAACGACCGCTTGAGGTCGCTCTGGATGCGGTTTACGGCGTTTTTCATTGTCATCTGCTGTGCATTGGTGATGTCCAGCATACCTTGAGGCACATACAAATAGTTTGATAAGTACGTATTGGTTTGTGCTCGTGCCTTTTTGATATGAAAGAAGCGTTTTGTACCAAAGCCTGGTGGTGATAGGCAACTCCTAAAAGATTTCATGACTATAGTCAACATCTACGATATGTAACAGATAATCTTATACCCAGTTTCTTGAGCGCTGCTTCAATGGTGCTGGCGTTTATGATCAGCGTAAGAACGACGATTCCACCAGTGTGGATGAGAATCTGGAAGTGCAAGTCAAGGTTACTAATGTCACTAGTTGAAAATAATGGCATGAAATTGTACTGACCTTCTGAAATATTTTCTCAAAATCCATATCTGTAAAAACAAACAAAGCTCAAAATAAACTGGTCGTTAAACGCGCTCATATGACCACAGAGTCTGTAGCTATGATAAATCTTCAAAATTAAAAAAAAAGTTTCAAAGTTAAAAAGATTTAACCTAAAAAGAAATATTTTGAAACAGCTTTTTTTTCTCGTGTGGAAAGCCCTCAGGCATTTATAAATAAAATTTAAGTAGTTTTTAAGAAAGTTCAACTTGAACAAAAGTGATTCGAAAAAGTGTTTTTTTCTCGTGGGTAAGACCCATATATATTTGCTTTCAACCAATTCGCTCGTTTCAAGTTATGGTTTAAGTACCAACCTGCCATGGGGTTGAACATGGTCGAGTTGACGTCAAGGGCTGTTGTGGTTGGTGGCTCGAGGGTCACGTGATCGCCAGCACCGGCGTGGTCAGTAGTTAAGTCGGGAGTAAGAATACTGGTGGAAAGTTATAAATGCACGGGTAAGGACGAAATGTATGGGCAATAAACCGCACTTGTGGGTGTGTTTATAATATGATCAGTTTAACTTCAGCATGTTTTGTGTAGAATTGTTCATTACAAAAATTGAACAGATTTAAAAGTTTGATGCGTCGCAAACGAAACTAAAGCATCCAAGTGTGTCGTGACCCAAAATGGTCAAAAACCACTGTACCAGCTTGCATCATATAACCTAAATATTACCATGATTTGCATAAACAATCAAACTAGCTTAATATATACAGAAACTTTATAAACATTGTCCTATACCTGACGTAGCTATTGAGGTAAATCGCTAGAGCGAGTCCGACAGCCCCCCTCAGCCCTCCCCACGTCATGACAAGCACGTGACGCCAGGAAAGTTCGATCCCGAGTTGTTTCATCGCCGGGAAGAAGCAGAAGATGCTCAGACCTCTGTCATAGTAAATTCCAACATTAAACATGAATGGAACACACGTGAGCATTGGAACATGTATCACGAATGTTAAAGTTCGTTCTTTGGATTTCGATAAAATCTTGCGGTATTGCCCGAAGATGAAGCAATCTAGAAAGTTTTTTAATTTCCAGGCAAAATGAAGATCCGAGCTTCGGAAAATCCACCCTGTTGTTGATATTTTTTAGTGCATTGTCTCGCATCGAATATCGACAAATAGTAAAAGTGGCAACGCTGCCCGAACACCCTGAAGTTAAAATAAACATCGAAATAAACTTTCGACGTCTATTTGTCGAAATAAACTTATTGTAGCGGATAACGCAGTAATATTACATACAATGGCATGATAGGCAGGATCGCCCCACTGCGATCACAGCTATCGTATCGCGATCATGAGGTTTTTAGGCTTGGCAGCCCAGGCAATGCAGCCTAACTGGATCGCCCACTTATTGCAGCGGTTTACTATTTTTGTGGGTTTAATCTTAAAACTTGATATATAAAAAACACGTGCGCACATGTGTAGACATTTGTTCTACCTAATAAACGTGATTCCGATATAAATGATGAGTAGGTAGCCGACGTCATACGTCGTGATCTGTTCCATGTGATTCGTGATCGTGATACCGACGATCACGAAGATGAGCGTGTTGGCGAGGTAAGCGAGCATCTCCCAAAATCTGTGGCAAAATTAACCTTGGTTAAAGGGTGGGGTGTCTTATAATCTTCAATATACCTGGTTATTAATTTTATTCTACTTATTATTTGTATTCTGTGGGATCGACAGATTTATGCCCAATAGACCATTTTATATTATTTAACCCAAACCCAAGTGACCATTATATTATTTATTTAACGCCATTTCATGCATTTTGGTGGATATTTTTTATTTGTAAATTGTTTTTGTTTGCTACTAAAGCTTCTCCGTTTAACAGATGAACTGCATTTTTTTTGAGAAAACAGACAACAAAATACAATCAGCGCTTTCCTACCTGTGTAGAAAGTGGTCAACTTGTGGAGTGATGGAGGCTCGGTCGAGAGCTAATCCAAACGTAACAACAGCCAGAACACCTGATGTTTCGCACTGTATGAATGGAAAGATGTCAACGTTGGAAATGGGATACGATGAGGTCTCATAAATGTTCACAAACACATAAATGAGGAAACTAAAATTATTATGCCATGCAGTAGAATGTGAAGCTGATCGAAATGTGGTTTCTCAGTAAATTTTGGTATTGTCACCTTATAAACAAAATCGGTTAATGTGTCAGAAAATCACAAAGCTTTTTGTTGCAGGTTAAGACAATGACCAATGATCCTGTACCATTAACGGTATGTTTTTCAATATTTATGGGTTGCAAAATAACAGTTGTTTTTTTCATTTAAAAACCACTCATTTTGAATAAAACTGTACAGAGACGTCATTCTAAACTTATATATTTGCTACCGAACCAACTTACAACTTCACCAATGTAGAAGGTCATGTAGGTGAAACTGAGGGTGACGGTGATTTCGGCGAGGGCGTCGTTGTAAATCTGCAGTAGGATGAAACTGCCGATGCGGGCAAGAAGCCAACCTATCACTGGACCGAGCAACGATTGCTGCATCACCAGCTGGAAGGTGGTAAGCGCTGTGGAAGAAAGAGGATTATTAACTGACAGCAGATTTTCTTGGCATTACTTATTGCGCAATAGAAAACGTCAAATAAACAGTACAAAATTCCTCATTTCCCTTTTCTGGTATATTGGCTTTTTTGAAAAAGGCTGGTCATCAAAAAAAAGAAATATATTGTTTTATTATTTTTAAATCTTTGCAAATTTTATTTCCAACGATAAATTCTTGCAAACCTGTCTGGCTTTCAAAATACGGGGTCATGGATTTCAAAAGTTCCAGAAAGATTTTAAACACGACTATCGCAGCTCCGTCATTTAACAAAGCCTCGCCCTCGATAATTGTACCCAAGTACTTCTGGTTGCCTGTGGAAGCAAGAAAAAACGATTTTCTTCGGTTGATAAATATATCAGTAAATTCAATACCAATGGATTTACCACAGTTTTCATCAGATCTGTAAATTAATCTTTTACAAGATTTAACACCAATAATTTATGCTTGACAAGGAAGGTGGGTTCTATAATTCAGCACCTAGCTCTTTCAGTAAAGCCACCACGGCGACTGGATCTGTTGCACTGATAATAGCTCCGAATATGAGAGCAATGTATATTTTAGCTTCCCAGTTAACGATGCCTCCGATTTCAGGTATTACGAGGGATAACGCTGCTGTTAACATTGTTGAAAGCAAAAGTCCCGGTACAGCAAGCATGCTTACGTGACCAATGGACCTGAAAATAAAGATTGTAATATTTTGGTGCAGGACATTTCTCTATAAAGCGGTGGTTTAGGACTCGTGTAACAGTGTTAACAAAAAAATGAGTTATGTTTGGAAAAATAGACGTAAACAACAAAGTTAGCCATCTGCGACTGAAAATTTTAAACATACAAAGAATTGTCCTGGTGGATTTATAATTGGTGCGCCGCAAGTGCGATGAACCTTTCCAAATGCTTTGCACTCAAAACTGTCTGAGAACCACTGCTATTGGACAGCGGCAGTTGCAACTAATCAACAAATCAAAATGAAAAGCATGACACCTGACAAGATAGACTTCCACTCTTTTTTTCGTGCTCACTATCAAAACTATTTACTTTGTTGTAGCATTACTTGTATGGACATTGTCATATCAGACAAGTAGTTCTAGTTCTAGTTCTAGTTCTACCTTTAGGTCAACGCTTACGCCAAAACTTTGACCCAAACCGATTTTTTCACGTGTTTATCGCATTGTGAAGCTTGCAAACAAGAAGCAGAATTAACCAGCCAACTACACCAGCAAGCAACAGCCAATGATCAAAATTGCGCATTGGCAGAAAAAAAACACCTTCAGCGCAATTTGCTTGAGGTAAAATCACCTCCAAAAGACGTGAATGTCGATGACGTAAGCAGATTCGAAAATGACAACGGGCAGAAAAACGTGAAGAAAAAGTTCGGGGTCCATTCGGCTGAGGAGGTACGGTTGGACGTCCTAAAAGTTTTAAGTTGAGGGTAACAGTAGTACAGAAACGTTACAATAGATTGTTACCGCTGGATATTGGAGGCCAATTGCAGCGACGATCATACCAATGATAAGCAGGAAAACGGTGTAAGGCAGTTTCATCAGGCTCCCCCATTTCCATCGGCTTACAAACTCCGCCCACTTACGTAGAAGTATTCTGAGAACCGCTGCCAACATACATGTAATTTTTGTAAATATTTTTCCATCAAAACCAAGTTAAATCAAAATGATAAATGCACTTACCGCCAACGCCACAACTTCCAAATATAAATAGGATATGGTACGGTGGCTCGTGGTGCTGCCCGTGGCTCCCCGAGGGTGTTGCACCAGTTACGTTGCTGCCATTAACGACAGCGGTTGTGTTAAAATACGGCGGTAGTTCGGTAACGGACATGTTTTATAAAATCTTCGCTGGTATCTTGCACGACCCAGAAGTTACCAGCTGGGCGACGTTTTGCTTCAAAATCTTGACATTATCTGACTTTTGCTTCAAAATCCAGTGCGTTAGCTTTTTATATACAAAGACAGTCCCAGAAAGGTCTAACTAAAGAAACTGTCCTGAAATTTAGGTAAAATCTGGTCTACCCTTGAAGTATTACTTTTCACAGCTGGTTCAAAGTCTGTCTTGCTTTTGCTTTATGTTTTGTCACAATTACATTTATAGTCGCTCTGTGACGTAATAAAGGGTAATGAGAAGGTAAACAACAAGAGTGGAGTACGGTTTCACAGTTGCTGCGATTTTTTTACAATGTCGGGCGATATGGCAACCGAAGATCCAGGGCGACAAAAGTTCAGCGAGGCTGTCAGCAGCATAAAGGTAAATGTCACAAGCATATAGGCCTAATTTTAACACAGTTAACTAAATTACAAGGTAACTTTCACTCGCAGAAAGTACACATGATGCTAGACAGAGTTGGAATCGACTTGACCTCAATTAAAAAGAAAATGAAGAAATCTTCGATCGCGTCTCATTCGCAGAACCGCATAAGAAGCAAATCGGCTGGAGGCGTTCAACATATAATGTAAGCTAAGTCCTTTCCCTTGGTTGCAGGTCTTGATAGCGCTCATTGCAACTTTTAAATTACAAAGCGTAGTACGGTACGTATTCTATTTGTACGGGCGGTTTAAAACCTTGCTTTGCGAAACCATTTTATGACGTTAATACTAAACAGCATGCCATTAGTAGCCGAGTGCAAATGGAATGTGGGAATTGTAAAAGCGATGGCAAACAAAAGTCACGTGACCAACGTGAGCTCAGCTATCCATGTTTGGAATAAATGAAGTACTAACAGAACCATAAATTGATGCAGTGATATATTACACAATATATTACCAGTTCAATAACACCTATGACTTCAAATATTGAAAAATTGGGATCTTAACCATGGATTGCAGATGCTGACCTGTACCTCCCGTAATGGCAATATGAACACAAAGCATTCGCTTTAAAAACAGGACCAGTCTGTTTTTTTCATGGTGATCTCCGAAACTGGCTTTCATGATTGACTGGCAAATTAAAAAAAAAACAGGCTAATCCTGTTGTTGAACCTTATGCTTTGTGTGCTTATTGCCAATAACACCTGTATTTTTTTTCAATATTTCTTATCATAGTCCAGTGTTTTTTGGGTGAAAAATATAATGATACAGGTTGTACACAAGATAGCATACCTCGTTGTCAACACAATTTTGTTTCCATAGTTCGTAATTCTATAAAACGTGAGTTCGTCTTCACCAATGATAAACTTTTTTAAAGGCGGTTTGTTTTATTTCAAAAATAAATGCAACGAACTCGTGAGTAAATTAAGCCCACATTTTGTTTTTAAGGAATGATAAACCCGTACCCCACACAGAATCACCGCTGCAAGATCAAACCAAAGAAACTCGTTCACTGCTGATGCATCGTAGAGCGCTGTCTCTCGGGCGCCCACTTGGGGATGCCAAGGGAGCTGGAGAAGTTTGTGGCACAAAAGAAATACTTTCAAGTTCTATTCCGGCGCGAAAAATATACTGGGGAAGGAACGACGACAAATCGTTGAGCGACACAAACGCAGCATCACCTGACGGAAAGTTAAAAACCAGCATAAAAGACACACGTGGGCGCTCTGTGGACGATCTGAGTGCAAATGACTCGAAGCTGTCTGATCGCGGTAATCCGTGTATGAATTCCAATATATACCTGATAGGAAAGTTATATGAGAGCTGGTAAACATGTTTTCACTAAAAACAGCACACAGAAAAACTAATAATAATATTAAAGTAAACATGAAGTTATAAAATATCAACTTCTCCCCCATACTGTGCACAGGTTTACCACTCGGCGCGAAAAGAGACAAAAACAGAAGACAAAAGTCACGTGACCGTTTCATGGACGCCCGACAGTCGCCAGGTGGCGTGCTTCCCGACAACCCAAAACATCCTCGGAATCGCAGATCACGTCCGCCGCCAGCTCGCGAGCGCCCTCCAGACGCTGAAACAAAAGACTACAAAGTGTGCAAGGGCGAGTCGGACGATGACATCACGCCTACCAACACCCCTCGCACTGCAGGGTCGAACCAAACACTGCATTCGCCTTACAGAAAGCCAGAAGCACACAACAAACCTGATACATTATCCACAAACTCCTCTTCAAGCCACAAAGTGTCTGACGGTCAGGTCACCTCTTCGCACAAACCTGCACGTGAGCGAAGAAAACTCAGACGCGGCTCCGCAGGTAAAGATTCCGAGGCAAAAGAACCAGTGCTGCCACCAAGTGGATTGGAGATCATCTCCAACAAACCCCGACCTCTTCCGCGTTCACCAAGCAAACTTCCAGCACCAAGGAAAAAGCTTTCAAGCAAGTTTCAGATTAAAGAACCTCTGGTGTGTTTAGGGTTGACAGAAGAAAAGCAAAATTTTAATTCTGTTCAATCCCTGCCATCTGGCGGCAAGTCGAGAGAAAACTATTTTCCACAAGGTAGCGCCAATGTTACAACTTTGAAAGACGCCGAGAAATTGTCTGCTTTGACCGATGTGGTTCTGCCGTCAGACAAGAGAAGGCGTCATAACGCACCGGTCACTAATACTCCAACCAGACAACTTGTCAGTTCCCCGAAAGTCGTCTCCTTCAAACCGAGAAAACCCGACGAAAAATATCTCGAAGTCAAGGGAAATACCCTTCTACAACCCAAGGTATCACAGGAAACTGACCGAAGTCACGGGGATGCCCCCAACCTGATCAAAAGTGAGAAAGTTAACGCGTCTCAGAAGGTCGAGATAAATTCGCCGCGACGAAGATCCGCACCATCTGGGCACGCCGAAAAGTGTGATAGTTCCCAATCGAAAGAGTTGGATGATTGCATGGATGGCAACACAGATGGGTTTCTCCATGTAGAGGAAAACACTTCACATTTGATGAAATCGTCGATTGGAACAAAGGAAGAACAACCAGCGGATGATGTGGAACGCGATGTGATCAATCTGATGAAGGACGGTGCGGATACTATAGGGTCAGAATTATCTGACACTGCTCCTTCGCCAATCAACAAAACTGGGAGAAACGAAATTAAACAAGAAACTTTGCAAACTAAATTGCTTGAAAGTGAGCTCAGCACGAAGACCATTGAAAATTCCGAAATTGCCATGGCAACCGGAAGACACCAAGATAACGAAAACAATGAAACGGTTAAAAATTTAAACAACCTCGAAATTTCACCTTCCACACTAAAACAAGAGCCAGGCGACAAATTATCAAAATATTTCAAAACGCAATCCAATGCAGCTGAACGCCGCTCCCCCCACATGAATAAACTGATTGTCAAATTTGAATCAAGAAGGAAAAAACAGGTGATACCCGAGCAACCAATCAGCGAACAAATCGACTTCACGGTTCGTCGATTGGTGAACGCTGCCAGCGAAGACTTGTTGAAGGAACTGTGTGGCAAAAAATCAAGAATTCTTCTCGTGGAAGATTCGGACGTTGCAAAAGCGGATGAGGGAGCGCCGGAAAAGTGTGATTTCTATGACTGTGCTGAGGTGTTACCGAACATTATGAGAAAATTCAAATACGAACCGACTCGATTGCATTTTGAAACACGAACCTCGGCGCCAAAGCACGCAAAGGTACTTTAATATTCTATGTCCATAAGTTTTCCTGTGGATTATGAGGAGGTTTTTTTTTGTTTCGTTTCAGGAAAATTCATCAAACCATCGCACCTCATGCCAAACTACATTGGTCACGTGAGTCAATGTTTTTCATTGTAAAAAATGCTTACTGCGTATTATCAGTAACGTACAGTCCCACAACACTGATGGCACCTGTATGATGTGGAAACAGTGGCACTGTCTGGAGTTAACATTTCATTATTATCTCTATGGCTTCCATAAGTAAAATACCTTTTTTCATGTTAAAAAAAATACCAGAACGTTTTGCTTAGGGAGGTTAATGTTTTAAATAAAAAAATGTTATTCTCAATCAGGAGCAAGAGTACAGTTCCGGACGTAACAATGAAGGACAGTGACGTAACAATCACACTATCAGCATCACCAGCCTGCTGTACGAATTCAAAACGACGGAAACCTTCAGAAATAGCAAAATCGTTACTTTTGCGTGTGTTCTACAATATGGCGGCGATCTTTATGACGTATGTGCTATTTCGTTTGTGCCTCAGCGACGATGATGTAAGCGACATTTTTAGTTGTAGCGAGTTGTATTTACGTGACGTCATTGAGTTTCGACGAGTGCATGGGCCACATGGTGGCGTGTGGTGATAAAATTTATGCTATGATTTCTATGCTTGGAAACATTTAGAATGCCCGGAATCCTGGTGAGACCCAGTGGTAATTTTATATTGGAAAAAGCATGACTTATTGCCCGTTGAACAAATAGCATTGGCACACATCAACGTAGCACTGCAAAGCTTACCACAGCTAACATGATTGCGGAACATTTTTCCAGTCACAAATCATTCGCAGCCATCAAGCGTTTTCTACAGAAACAGCTGTGGTGGTTGTGAATCTTACGCATAATTTGTGACAAGGGTAGCAGCGCTTTACACAGTGAAGATTGTTGCGTTGTTTTGTACACGGCATGCGATTTGAAACATTCTGCTCTAACCAACAGTCACACTTTAGGGAAAATGAGGATTAAGTTCGGCCCGTGCGTAACTACAGTCAGTATATACTGCTGTATTTTTTCGTGGAAAATACAACATCAAATACAATTTAAAAAATATCAACTTGAATGGAAAAATGAAGAGCAGCAATTTTCAACTTCATATTTATAGGTGAGTAATGATGTCACTGAAAATTACTAACAGCCATAAAATAGAAGAAGTAAAACGAAGGAGAATGTGCTTGTAATGCTGCATTTTTCATCAATAAACTATTAGCCTGCTGGTATAGTAAAGGTAGAAATTAGAAGGATA
Organism: Ascidia mentula; assembly: GCF_947561715.1. NCBI lineage: Eukaryota > Metazoa > Chordata > Ascidiacea > Phlebobranchia > Ascidiidae > Ascidia > Ascidia mentula. The sequence goes on along the minus strand of NC_138569.1, from coordinate 20,878,581 downwards.
AACATCTTTGAGGGTTCGGGTTCGAGGTATAATGATTGGGGACGCGTTATGATTAAATTTGATGCTTAGCCTCATGATTGCCGAAGAAAGCGGTACCAAGAGGTATTTCATATAAAAAAGGAAGGGTTTATGTTTTATTTTGCTCAGTGCAGTGACTCTCCTTGTCAAACTCCGTTGAATGCTTCCTGTCTGTTAATTCGAATCTGGGAAACCCACACCACGATTAAGGCAACGAATACAAACCCGGCTGTGTATCCCAGAGTTACCGCCCACCTCAAGGGGTAACCGCTCTCTGTGGCCCCGGATTGACATATCGGTATGGAATCCCCTTTCGGTGAATACCCGTTGCCGAACCACCACTGGTCAAGTTCTGGCACGACGTCTTTTTGCGCCTTTGGAGTGTTTCTGAGCTTCTGACAGAGCGCACACAAGCCGTTGGCGTTGCCAAAACGACGGCTTTCCGCCAATGCGGTGACATGGCGGTCTTTAGCGCCTCCTGGCGGATTTTTGTACCATTCCGTATCGTTCATCCAGCGGAAATAATTCTCGTAAAGTTGGTCATCGCGACTCACGAGTTGAAGATAATCCGCGAGTTCTCGAACAGTCGGAAAATCGTTGACGTGTATGAAGGAGTGTGGGGGAGCCACCAGCTCGTAATCACCCCGGGAAGGTCCCATGACCACGGGAATAGCCCCACTTCCGAGCCCCATGATCCAGAACTTTTCGGTGATGTAATCCCGACACTGAGAATTTTCCAAGGAGAAGTAGAATTTGTATCTGGGAGGCAGGAAAATTGTTAAGGAAGTTTTAAGAGACTAACTGTGGGTAAATAAAAAGCTGCAATTATTTTCATTGATGTAAAGCATTATGAACATTTTAGTTAAAAAAATTTACAATAGCTTTGTAGTCAGTTGTATGCGAGAAAAAATAAGTGTATATATTTTTGTTTTAATTTTCCACAAAATGGAAAAGTCTTTGCCTATGGCTGACAGCTAACCGGCAAGAGCATGCTCAGTCACCAGCTGCACTGAAGAAACCTGATATAGATATATACCATGTGGACTGTTTGCAGCTCAATAATCATATATGACTCATTTGCTTATATTTCATTTATTTTGTTGTGCAATGATTGTGTGATGTCATAGTTTTCAATTCCATAACATGGCATTCTTTGTGGCTGTTAATTATCCAACATATTTAGAAAACTTCTCCCACATCTTGTCAGTAGCAATTTAAGGTAAAGCTGTTGGTTTCTTAAGCTTTACTTACTTTGACAAAGTCTTATATTCGCAATCTTCCCTGCATAAATTTCGGGAGCTGTATTCACTGAAAAAAACAGGATTGTATTTAATAATTTTAATGCAAGGTTACTTTGACAAACATTAATCTGCATAAAGTATTTAGCGTAAAGGTCATTTCAATGTGATTTTAAATGTTACTAGAACAACTTTGTGTCCACGCTTCTGGTTTTAGAAAACATGTTTCGCTTTTTATTAAAGCATATTCAGTTCTTTTTGTAATTAAAAGCTCTTCTGGCAAAAGAAAAACTTGTTTGTTCGACGTTTCGGTTGTTATACTACAAATAGTATGCCTGGCAGCGTTAGCAACAAAACATCTTCAGTTCTTATTCAAATAGAATGACAACTTTAAATAAGAACTGAAGATGCTTTAATAAAAAGCGAAACATGTTTTCTAAAACCAGAAGCGTGGACACAAAGTTGTTCTAGTAACATTTAAAATTGAATTGATGGTTAACTTGTGTCACGTGAAAGAAGTGCTGCTGGTTAGGTAGATTTCATGAAGTAAAAACATTTTATTACTCATTTCAATGTGTTTTTGAAACAGCATCTTAAATTCACCGAAACAACTTTCTCGTCTACCTTGCCAGTGCGTCATATAAACATCTTCCCTTGCACAGAGGTTTATCAGAGCATTTCCCATACACATCCACTGCTATGAATCGCTTAATTTCCTTCACAAAACGTTCTCTCGGAGGTGAGTGACAATTGGAGACGACCCAGGCAGCCATCAAGGAAGGTTCCTTGTGGGATTTAATCTCTTCTAATGGCCTGTAAACATTGAAGGAAATTTAACGCAACGCCACTATATCTTGCGTATATTTGTGCGATTTACAGGAGCTGTGAAACCGAAAGCGCAGCTACAGTTGAATCCAATGCTGGATTTTGGCTCTAGTGGCCCTAAGGCAAGTTATGCAACGCGGCGTGAAAGTACACGTGTATTTTTTGCGCTCAGGGTCAAGGGTAAAAGTACTAAAGAGGAAATCCGTCAATCAATTTTCGAAGTCAAGCTTGTGGAGGAATTTACTTTCAATGCAGAGAAGGCGTTGTTGTCCGTTTGACCTCTTAAATCTCAAACTTACTACACAAAGTTATTTAGGTGGCCCGAGTTTGCCTATGGTTAATCCGACACTTGTTGAATCCGTATTTTTGGGAGACAAATCGGAGCTTATTTCCAGCATTTAATAAAATAAATCGACCAACTCAAAAAATCGGAACTAAAAACAAAATATTTCCAACCTTTTGACCAACGGCATCTCCCCGTACGAAGCGAATACATCAGAATCGACTCTATACGTCATCGTCCAATTAAACACATTTCTGAACCCGGAAAGAGTTTTGCCGAACACATGGCGTACGTTCCATGGAGGTTCCATACACAACCACACCCATCTATAACAATAATACACTTTTTTACAGTAACTTCAAAACAAACAGTAAAGTCCATGTAACCGCTAAGAAATTCATCTTTCAAATGTTTCCATTGTAACCACAATCATTTTGAGAATGACAGCGAATATTTGAGTGTATTTTGAGAGAATATTTAATTCTATATCGAAAGGCAAATATTTGAGTGATTTACTTGTGTGATACAAACTTAAATCAGCATATCGCTACTTGGCCTTTGGTCAGACCGTACAAAATTTGACAATTGTCTATTATCAGGCAAAACTTTTCACCAAACTGAACCCACCGAAATACATGGCATCATTTCCAACTTCTCGGAGCGACTGCGAATATTTACCGAAGCAGACGAAACTCTCATTCACAAGAGAACAGTTTCACCCAAACCGTGGAGAGTCCCTCTTCCCCCCTTACCTTTGGTCAGGGTTCCTGTGTTTCCACGGCAACCAGTTGACGTCATTGCGCGTCTCGGTGCAGTGGAATATGATGGCGTCGGCGTGGGGGGCGGCCTTCTGGTCGTAGGTAAGCAAACAACCAGGGCAGGCGTTCGGATCGGGGACAACGGCGCCGAACGATGGCTTCCACATAAGAATCAGGGGTTTCCTCTCTGCAGAGCATGCGCTTGCGTTCCTGTAGAAAGGAATTTCTTTCACCGATTCAAGTCGCAAAATAAAACGACTAGACTGGATGCAAATCACGTTTCGTGACGAAGCAAGATGCAAAAACCCAGTTTAATTTAAAATAGCGACACAAGGCACCCCGGGCCATTACTCTGCCCTCTGTATGGGCTATAGGAGCTCACTTGAGGTGGTTGGCGTTTCTGGTCGAGATTCTGGCTTGACTGTTACCATAGCAACTCATGAGTCTTGGTTTGAAACCAATTATACCGAAAGGGATAGAAATCGTATGAGGACTTTGTAAGTCATCTTTTATTAATTTTTTTTATTTTTAACAACAAAGTTTAAGCTGGACTGGGATTTGAACCCAGATTATCATGGACAAGAATCCCGGTCAGGTACTTGGTGTTTGGGTCGGACGCCTTGGTCGATTACCTAATTGTCCGCCATGCCATGCCAGTTATCTTGTATTCAAAATAACTGGCGACACACAATGCAACAAGTAGAATGTATTTGGTAACTTGCACCTACCTTGTCAGGAGGTGTTTGTCGAAGGTAAACATGGATTTAGCCGATACGTCAGAATTCACAACCTTCTGGGTCATGAACCACGTGCGTACTAAGTGGGCAGATTCGAACAGGTATGCATCGCAGTAGTAATACACCACAATATAACATATCAGCATCAGAAGAAGAAACTGATTGCGTTGGTGCCTTTTTAAGCACATCGTTTTTCTGAAGTGAAAACAACAATAAAGTTAGTATTTCGTAAATTTCGAAAAAAATCTCTTGCAAATCTTCGTTTCAGGTTTTCAGGCAAGTGGAAATACGAATAAAAAAACCTTTACGACACAAAATTTTTTATTGCTGCTTAGCATTGCAGTATTACAGTTTTAATTTAGTGCATACAATAAACGCACAACAAACACTTTAAGGTATGATAACAGTTATTTTAACATTTTTCGAAGAGTTGCAACCATAATGTGTCACATAAAAACGTTATGGACATCACTTTACGCTGAGTAAAACAAATTAGGAATTTAAAAAGCTTCTTTTGGACACGTTTTTCGGGCCAAAAAGATCGATAGTCATTGTAAGGTAAGAAGTATTTACTGAGGGAAGACTACATTCACTATGTTTTGGAAAGGTTCCAATCTCGGCGCTAAGTTTCAAACCGTCGAGTTATTAATGGTTAACTGGAAAATCCCCACTTTGGTGGACAAACAAGATTAAGAAGGCGAAAAACACTTTGTTTTCATTTTTTCTACATGGCAAACTATATAAGATTGATAAGCAAAGTGGAGCCAATAATATGAATTGTGTATAAGCTGCAGACAGATGGCCACTGTTTCGACCGAAAAGGTCTCATCAGTGCAGCTGGTGTGACTATAAGACGTCTTTGCTGACCAAACGGCCAAGCAAAGACTTCCACTTTGTGGTGACTATACAATCACCGTCAACCGTTGGGCACCAAACTAGGTGCAACCAAAACGGAGAAAACAAAGTGGAAACACTATGGCCAAGCAAGCTCAACCAATAGTGCCGTCAGGCAGTGAGTGATTTAAAAACTCATAACTTTAAAAAATGACCCAAAACGTTGGTTAGAACAAATATGTAAATTTTTATTTTTTTGCCAAAGGAACCTAAAGCGCATAGCGCACAGCGCACAACAACTAGAAGATCCTCAGCAACGAGCAAATATTGCGAAGGGGAAAAACTAAACGACTTATAGTAAACGCACATAAGGTTGGCAACGTATCTTGACAACCACGGAAAGGATACTGTTGACCATCATGACTTGATTTATGCTGTTACTACCTTTCATTTTTGTTTGATCTTTCCCGTTGTTCAGCACAGCATTTACACTCTATAGTACCGCTTAATAACCTAAGATTAACCACTGGTAAATATATGGGGTTGCCATGCTGTGATTATTTCCAAGAAAAGTGCTTATTGTGGACTAACGTGGTTGTTTTTTCATCAAATGCGGATTATTAGTGATATTGTACAGTGCCAGACATGTTTAGATGGGAAAGTATGACCAGAAAAAAAAACAGTACACATATTAGAGCTTTGTAAACTTGATAACAGTAAAAGCATACATCGCATGAAATTTTAAATAAAAGCATTTATTTCCACGACGTGTTGCAGAAATGCCTCAAACAATGACCACAAATGAACCTTTTATTCCTGTTAGTTTTGAACCTGACTCAAAGTCTTTGACATTTGACATTTGCTGGTAGTTTAAGTAAAAAAACAAATACACTTTCGGCAATTGCATTCAATCCAACCTCCTTCTGCTCAGAAATCTTTGCCTGGTGACAGAACAAGCAGACAACGAGGACAACGTTAGACTGTGCCTCCCCAGCAGTCCTTACATTCACATCGAGATAAGAACTGAGCGACAAAGTAACCAGCGCATGTAAAAGTTATGTTGTCACATGGAAAAGTGATGTCATAGCGTCATCGCGTCGCCCGAAGTTCCACGTGACCCTTGCTTTTGTTTGGTCAGCAATGGGCTGAAGGATGACTGCAAACTTTTGAATGTTAAGCTGAAAGCTTTTGCCATCCTGCCATACGACCGAAAATTTGTCGAAGCTATTTGGTCGATCGATACCTTTAGGTTTGGACAAGTTTCGCTATGAATGTAAACAATGACCATATGCAAGCAAATGCCATTGATTGTTTGTTTTCATACAATTTTAAGCTAAACACATGGTGTTTCACGAAAATGTTTAACAGTCATTTGTAAATGGAATTTTCAGGCTTACCTTTTAGTTTTTCAGCCAAGTAAGGACGCTTATGCCAACCGTTACACTCTGTGAAACTGTTCACTAACCTAGAAGTATTTGGGGGCCTCTGGGTTCCCAGCAACGACCCCAACGATACAACAATAAGTGAAAGCAATAACCCAGTGCTTCATCCCAACCAGTGGGTCGCGATCTATTGGTGGATCGCGAAGCATTTCTGATGTTACAGTTTTCTATTAGATCACGAAATTATTGCATTATCATTACGTAACATTCGTTTGGTCATATCTCATTGTGGGTCGCACAATAAAACTTGCATTAAAAGTGGGTCGCGAACTGCAAAAGGTTGGGAAGCACTGCAATAACCTATTTGTGACACAGGCAGCGCATATTCTGACAATTACTATTGTATTGTTGACCATTATGACATCTATATGGCGATTGTTCTGCTATCTTCGTATCGTTTATTATTCCGCAGTAATTACAACTTGATTCAATCTCCCTATAACTATTCAAAAAAAGTAACCACGCTCTAAGAAATTCGTACAAAATAAGTCGGTTTTGCTTCTGTATGAGCAAAATGAAACAGACAAAATGAACTTGGCAAAGTTCAAGTCTCCAGACAAGGAGAAATTTTTAAGAAAAATTTCGGCAAACCGACTTTACTTTTTGAAAAAACATTCAAACAAGTTTACGACCTTTTAACTAATTCAAACTTACGTGTTTGGTAGCAGACGCTTCAGTTTGGTCAAACACATATCAACTGACTAACTTGCCACAAAGGTAATTGCATACGAATAAGTCTGAGAAATTCCCACCTGATACCACAAGGTTAATATCGGTGACTCTTCGAGGCTTACATATGTTAAGCTTCGCCCTGAGAAGGTTTGAAATTCTGTTCTTTTTGTCAACAGATCCCGGCAACCGCCGATAGCGCTCGGTACGTAGAGAACACGCGCAACATTCCAAATGCCAGCCAGGCAGTCAACGTTTACTCTGCAAAGTCATTAAATTCTTTTTGTTAAGGATGGCCGCAAAATTAGGGGCCGTAAAATGATTTGCACGGCCGTAAAGGTTTGCGATAAACCAAGGCCTGTATCATGCTTTACCCCAAAAACATCCCGATGCATTCCGAAATTACAACAACAATTTGTGATTTGCTATTTTCACTGGTTTGTCACAAAAGCCGCCTATTTAAATGTTGCTTATTCGTTTGGTTTCTTTATACACACGTTTACGGCTCGTGACGTAATACAAAATTTCCAATCGTCATTTCCTTAATATTTAAAAGTCGTTGAAATTAAATTAATGAACTTTCTTTCTTCATCAGCCTTTCCCAACTAAACTGTTTTGCGAGATACAGCAGGTGGAATCATTGCAGTTAATTGCGCAATATTACAAAAACTCATCAAAACCTCGAATTCATGGTTTATTTGACGAACGTCGGGCGCTTGACTGATGTTGCCAATCACCCGCTCGCCAGCCTAAAATCATGCATATTGCGCTCTGACGTCTCTATCGCCGCACAAGCGGCCGGATGGCAACAAATGCGCATCCGCGAGTTGTCGTTTAGGAACAAAGTATTCGCGGTTGGAACCAAGGAAACTCACAAAGCGTGCGTTTCGTTCGTCAAAAAAACATAACTCTTGGTTTGCAAGAGGTAGAAAACGTACCGACATCACCTTAGCAAAACCCCATAATTCCCGTTTAAGACGAAGTCCCCCCTATACAACAAAACTGTCAGGTAAACATGTTTTTTTTTCAACTTTTAAAGGACATTGTTAATGGTTTGTCACGACAATCATCAGCAACAATGGAAAAGGTTACTGCTGTCATTGTAGTTTACAACTGTCAGAAGTTGCGAATGTACATCGCACTTTTTGCCTAAAACTGGACAGGAAACGGAACCCTTTAGATCAGTGATTCCACTTGGGCGTACCACTTGAAGGAAAAACAATTTGGACGCGTAGCACCTAGTTGAGCGTTACAAAGTAACCTAGTGGATGAAGTAACGAAGATTTTGATATCACTTACGGTTTTTTAAATTCGAACTATTTCCGCAAAATACTGAAATGTGCTCGCGTACAACCTGGACTTCCGTCGCGTACCACAGGTTGGAAAACACTGCTTTAGATTCTGTTACGGAACTCTGCATATTCAGAAAGGAGGGACTCGAATTTATCAGGGAGCAATTTTGACGCCATAACCTGTAATTTCACAACCACTTTTCAGGGCAACTGGTGGATTGAAAGCTTTTCACGCGGTTATAAAAACACTAATATTGTTTTCATAACGATTAGTCCTCCGCTTTTTGAATGCGGAAAATGGTCCAACGATTTGATTGATACAAATTTACACTGACCCTGTATACCGAAAAAAAGTGTTAGTGTTCACTATTTTCACTGAAAATATACATTTAGCGAAAAGGTTTGCATAAATAGAGTTAATATAATTCCCCCCGTGTATTTTTAGAATTTATAGAACAATCGTGGTCCATTGGGAACAAAATTCAGTCCTGCTAACAACTCGTCTTAATTGCTCAGAAGACGTTCGACAACCATACGTGACCAACACTAGGATCATTAGTTGCATTGAAGCGTGACACCCGGTTATTTACATTACGTGACCACGGATTCAACGAAGGCGGGATCAAAGAGTTTCTCTCTAAAAACAATCCCTAAATACTTTGTTTCCTCTACAGTCATCTTCTGGGCGTTCACTCGACGTCGAAAAGGTCGGCACGTGACCCTCAAGTTCCCGAATAAAGTCACGCTAAATTGTTTCCAAAACCCGTTCTCCCGTTTGAAAAGCTCCATTAGTTTCGGTCAAATGTTGATTCGGATAGATCGAATATGCGTCGAAGGTATGCGCAGATTACCTTTTTATGGATGCGGTTTCTTTATCTTTCTTCGCATGCATGGTAGCGTGTATATACCCGATATGTTGTAAGGCAAAGGCAGGTTTTATTACCCGACACTATATTGCGGTTTTAGAAATCGTCACATTTACAAAGTGTTTTCAATCATTGAAACGATTATGTTCGAGGAACATTAGGAACAAAGTTAGCGACATGCTGTTATGACCTCATCATTTTCAAAATCGTACCAGAGAAGGCTTGATGTTCAGCATTTTTAAAAGTTTAATCATCTTAATCTATAAAGAGCTATAGGTAACGAAACTAATACGGTACAGTTGAATTAACTAATTACTATCTCAAGAACTTCAGTTAAAAGGTAGGAAAATGTCTAAAACAACAGAATCAGATGATTTATTTGGATTATAAGGCAAGCAAAAGGTGCGATGGGCTTGAAGGCAAGCTTTCAATGATATGTGAGTATTCTGTGATGGATTTTGTATAAAAATTATTTTGAGGAAACTTTTTGTTTCTTCATAGTTTTGCACAGCAAGGTCAAAAGGTCAAACGATAAGAATAGGATTGGAAAATATGATTATTGATTTACTTCATAAATGGCAAGGCGGTATATAGTGGCTACACAACTTGTTACTGGGCCTGCGCAGTGGGGCGATCCCGCCTTGCTATGCGTAAGCATGGCATTAGTTCTAACTTGTTACTGGTGATAAATTTGATTCCAACCGTTCTGATTTCGGTGGAACTGTACACACAGTGTACAAAACCACACAACCGATAACACATCGTATATTGTTGCATGGCGCAATGCTTCAACAGACAACTTTGTGTCGGTCTGCCCTGTAGATGAAGTACCTGTTCAAAACCACTCGGTCTGCCAATCCCACTCGGATGAGCTCGCAATTAACCACTGCAAGGTTGTCATTGGCGTTTTGTAGGCGATAGAAGTCGGTGGCACTAAGGTGGCGTTTTGTAAAAAGATACCCTTTCAATGGCAAAGTTGCAACCATAAACAACACGAATCAACATAAATGGTGGCTTGGTGGCGTAACTTACCCTTGTGATGATTTGAATTTTATTCAAGACTCTGAAAAAGCTATGAATAGTTTATCAGGTCGTAACTAATACAAACCCTTACCTATACTCGTAAACTATAGTTTAATGTTAGAGTTTGGCATTGTGGTAATTGCATATCACAGTAATAAAAGACAGCGATTCTAAACCTTTTTCACTCCGTTTGTTTTTACAGTCCTCGGTTTCTTCGAAATCTCCATAAATATTCTGTCTTTAAATTTGATTCTCCTGAGACGCGAAACCCGAAAGAAACAAACGGGCGAAAACAATCCAATACGCCATAAATTTATGTCTGGCGTGTTAGGGCCCGCACAATACGTCAAACTGCATGTGTCCAGTGCGAATTCAACGGCCTGCCGGGTTGATTTGTCATGGAGATATTTGACGTTAAATAAAGATTTGCCAACGGTAAACAACGGTCCCGTGTATTTGGTATAAGCGTCGGAGTGAGTGCGGAACCAGTACATTGCCAAGCTGCAGTTCAAGGTTCAGTTTTGGCAGAAACGCGCGCGAGCACAAATTATATTATTGGGCCCTGCTGTAGAATGACTTTAAGTGCACGTGGTTTTCCTGTTGTTTTAACGTGAGGAAGCAAAAAGGTTCGTTAGAAAGTATAGAAAAAGTGGAAATAATGTCAGTGGAAACACTTGATATGGATGAGAGTAGAGGAAAAGACGAGACCAAACTACAGTACAACAGGACAACCGTTAGCTGTTAAAGGTGCAAAGCATTCACTACCTTGCCCTAATATGAGGCGTAAACGTAACCGTCGAACAATCAACGTATATTCAATACTGAATAAGATTCCCGTTAAACGCCGTAGATGGAGACCTTAAACGTTAAAATGGGAACCCATCCAATTGCTGTCCAGTCGTGTTGGCGACTTCCGATAAAGTCTGGCCGCTTGTGAATCGGACACCGCAATCAGAAGGGTATTACGTTGCTTTTGATAGGAATAGTTAGCCCGAAGCCGGTCTTTGATCGCGATCTGTTGCCACCGGGTTAAGTTACAACCGAGTCAGCTTCGAAATGAGGTGGTAAGAACATATTAGCGCAAACAGGACTGGTTGGGTCCAGGGTAATACTTGATGGGTTTTAACTCGGTGAGGTTTAGAGCTATGTATATCAGAACTACTGGAACCCCTTATGTCCGTTTCACAAAACCGCCGCAGGTCGATTAGCGGTAAAATGTTACAAAGCAAATTCTTCTGCGCCTGCGTTTCTATGGTTAACAGACGAATTTAAATATTCGGAAAACTATAAAATGATTTTAAGGTTGCAACAATTTCAAGGTGTTTTCCGAGGCGCAGCAATAACACGGAAAACTACGTCGAATTTGGAAAACTACGTCGGCATTACAATCTAGCGAGCTGAACAAACTAATGGCGCAATATAATCTCGTAAACCAGTATTTCGCCACGAGTGCCATTACATCAGAAAGAGCAGTCAAATAACAAAATGATCTAAGATTATCATTCATCTTGTCTTAGCTTCTTTGCCGATCAATGAGCAGTGAGGTTTCCAGGGTTTCTCGGACCAGTACGCGTTTCGTGGGGTGGTTTCAGGGTGTCTGCGCATTAAATTTTACACTTTATGTGTGTGTTTCACGTTGCCGTTGAATTCCCGGTTAAAGTTTGATTTCTAATCGTTCCTGTCTGATATACCTCACACCGATTCGTTCATTCAAAGAAATAAACAACTTGCACTTTTTATTGAGTGCGCAAATTTGAAAATTGTATAATAGGAGTCTGTGCATATAAAAATAGTTTGGGAGCAACTGATTTAGAGCGAAAATCGCAATTTACCGCCGTTCTCCTTATACTGAAAACAATGCCGATAAATCGGTAAAACAGAAAAATTTGAACGCAAAACACACGGTAACCCAGACATTTACGTGTGGACTTTTGATGAAATCATAACCGCGGAGTTCGCACTTTGCCTTGAGGTTTGGAGAAAACACCGATAGTCGCCACACAATATATAAGGGTTCGTTTCTGGCGACTGGCACACAATGAATTATTAATATCGGTATTACATAAAGCGCCAAGTCTTGCGGAATGAGGAACTATAATGTGTTGCGCAAGGTCGTTTCGCAAGGTCATATTTTCAGGATTAGGTTAGTACAAACTCATAGTTTCAAGCAAGCGCAGAGTAATGTTGGCAATGGCCGAAGAAAGGTGTTTGTGTAATGAAAAAATCAGTTGAGTGGCGTGATAACGAAAAAGTTTGCCTTCATGCAGCATCAAGCTTGAAATGCCAAAACCTAGATATATTTCGGGCGTTGCTTAATTTTCTTTCCTTCCAGCATTCAGGGAAACGTGTTTACTCTTTCTATTAGCGCGGAGTTGATTCTGACTCAAGGCTAAGTGCTTTCTGCGGTGGCGCCAAACCTTTTGTGCGCAAGTTCAAGTGCAGACAAGAGCCAGGCATACATCTCGCTTCATCGGAGGAGCGGAGTGTAATATCCCGGATGAAAACCGAACTGACGTCAATTTCTGCGTCAGGTGACGACGAGTCTCCGCTATCTGACAATGAGGTGCGCGATTGGGATTCTGAACATTTCACAAAATTTGGAAAACCTAACATTGAATTTACTTAAACAAAAGGTTCACTTTTAACCTTAAAGAATTTACTTAAACCAGGCCTTTCTGGAGCTCCGCCCGGCAAAGTCGCTGAGCCTCATCAAGATACACGAAAGCAGGGGAAATCCCAAAACTAGGACTCAAAACCTGCGCCGTCAAAAGACGAAGATTCAAATTGTCGCTGCTCTCTCGGTTCTGACCCTGTTGGTCGCAGTCAGCATCATTCTCTACTTCGCAATTACCCACTATACCACCACAAACAATCAATCCGGGTCCACAGAGTCAGGTGAGACAAAAATTATGAATTTTTCAGTTTTAATCCTCAAGAAATGAAATTAATGGAATCATCGTGTCTGTTGTGGATTAAAAAGAAAAATCCAATAAATTTTTAAACATTCAACCAACATGTTTACTTTTTCATCACCGCAATTTAGGCACTCAGCCTACAAATTTGACCACAACAACATCACTCCAACATGAAGTTACCGAATCGACACGGCCCAACCTCACCCCGGATTCGACCAATAGATACGAAACCGATAGCACCACAACAACGGAAGGTATGAGTGAAAAAAAAAGAACTGAAACTGATTAACGTAGACCTGCTGGGGCTGATTCGCGGGAAAGTATGCAAATGTCGGCCGCGGATTATTTCAAACAACAGCGTCTAACGCACATATAGGGTTGTGTGCTTTGAGCGTGACTCCACTAATCTGCGGGATTAATCACCAGACAGTTGGGAAAAAAGGTGTAACCTCAGTTTACCCGGAAATTCTGCGCATGACTGACACCCATGTATGGAATGTTAGCGAAACACCTGTAGACACCTACGTACAATTAGCGGTAAATGCGAAACGGATGACTGCGCACGACACGACATATGTGTCTACCAGACCGTAACAAGTCACGTGTGTTGAGGAGAACAGTAATAAGAGATATCTTGCAATTCATACCTGACCCCGTAGATATTTGCCGCAACGCTTTGTATTATTGTTCAACGTATTTCGCTGTCTGTATTTTTTAGTGTATTTTATTCTTAAAAGGTGACACAAAAACCTCATAAACATTACCGAATATAACAGGAACGTCATCCAGCGTGACGGGTGTGAATAACGTCACCACCACAGAGAGCGTTCCAGCTGAAAAAACATCGACGCACACCAGGATTACGACCGAGAAATCAGAAATCGCCACCACGCATCAGACAGGTGGGCGGGTTGGGTTGTGACAAATACCAAACATGGTCTGGTTTATACTCCGAAGAAGCCTTGTCGTTTGGGCAGGCAAAACTTACCACAACATCTATATTCGCAAAAAGAGCCATAAAAATCATTGAGAGGTGCAGACTTTTGCACTTATAATATGATTTGGGTGAAAGTTGAGCAGGTAGCACCATCGAATACCAAGCAGTCGTTTGGCCAAAGTGCGCTCCATGTGGTTCGTCTCTGTTGTTTGGTACTCAGTAAAGGGTACCCAACTGATCGACAATTTGCCGAATGGCACCACAAAGTTGAAATCTGACCCCGTAGATATTTTCCACAACGTATTGTTTCACTGTTTAACGTATTTCGCTGTCTGTATTTTTTAGTGTATTTTATACTTATAAGGTGACACAGAAACCTCATAAACATTCCCGAATATAACAGGAACGTCATCCAGCGTGACGGGCGTGAGTGACGTCACCACCACTGAGAGCGTTCCAGCTGATAAAACATCGACGCACACCACGACGACGACCGAGAAATCCGAAATCGCCACCACGCATCAGACAGGTGGGCGGGTCGGGTGGTGACAAATACGTACCATACCTGACAGCGTCTGTTTCTAATGTTTTATTCTTCTTGAGAAAGCCCTGTTGTTTCCTTCCGGCTAAACGTCAGAAAAATATATAGAAAAAGAATATAGAAATCATACTTGTGACCTTTCAAGGGCGAATTTAAACTTGGGTTGCCATGTTGTTTTGAAAATCACCAACTCACGCCGGTTTTTATTTCCAGTCCCTGTAAAGTACGTAAGAGAGCGAATGACGTTTCAAGAAGCAATGGAAAGATGCGAGAAGATGGGGACTCAGCTTGCTTTCAAGGAAGATCTTCAGAAAGCTTATGAAGCCGGATACGAAAGGTTTGGTTCGATGTTAAACGCGATTGAATAAAATCTACGCCCAACTATCTCCACAAGTAGAAAACGAGCCACGATTTAGGAGACTTGGGTTTAGAAATAAACAGTATGGCGCCTGGGACACATAATAACAGTAATGTTAACCTAGGAGAAGGGTCGGCAAACTTTTGTTACGCGTGCCAGTGTAAAAATTATGTCAAAACTTTATTGACCTTGCGTGCAAACCTATATGCGCACACAGAGACTACTTCGGGGCCTTCCATTGTAAGAATTTCACAGTGTTTGCCCGACGCATGGCGAAGTATTGGAAAATGAACTCATAGATCACAGCATGTCATTAAAATTTACTTCGTGTGCCAAAGTGTCATGACTTCGTTGTCTTTTCTACCCTTCAATCTTTACCAAATGATTTGTTTTAGAAGTTACAGTTTTGCTCCTCCAGGTGTGCTTACGGTTGGCTCGGCGACACCCACGAAGGTTTTGTGATGCAGAGAAGCAACCCCAGATGTGGAAGAGGAAGAACTGGAGTAATTTATTCCCATTCTCCTTTAAACATCAACTCGGTCAGACAAGGAGTTTACTGCAAGACTTCTCCAGGTAAACAGAACCGTGTGGACTTGAAGTTTAAACCGTTTTCTGAGTGGAAACTGTATTGGAAAATAAATAAACGTTATGGCAAATTAAACTAGGTGACAAAAACTAATTAAAAATTTTATAATTGTTGGATAATGAGCGCAGCTCTTACAGGGTTTGACAAGACACATACGTGGAAAAGAATCGAACAGAATAATTACATTCAAAACAAAATAACTCAGTGGCAACATCCTGACAAACTTAAAAATAAAAAAATCTCAAAAGCAAACTTTACATTTATGCAGAAAAATCGGACGATAACCCTCCGATCATCCGACAAACGCAAAAATCCGTCAACTGGTGGGTCAGAATCGACCCCGTCGATATTTACAACCTAAAGAACATGCTGTCCTTCTCGTGGCAAACCCCGGTTACTAAGAAGCCCCCTAGCGACGACGCTGCGTCGCCCAGCAACCTTCTCGGTTCACTGCGCGCGGTTTATCCATGTTGCAACTTCCTCAACATCTCGTGGGTGAACGATGGAAAGGAGAACCGGACTTTTGTTCGTTTGAAAAGGTGAGCTAGCTATATGTCACGTGATGTCTGGTTGAAGCATGGTTTCCCTGACCGGGGTCCATGACGATGGAAGGAAATATGTGACATAAGACAGGGAATCTAATGTAAAAACATTTTTACAAATTGGGGTTCGCAGCCAAAAAGGTTTGGGAAACTCAGGTTTGGACGAATGCAAAAATATTTTAACTGGTGGCCGATACGTTGACGGATATGTTATTTGAAACCGTATTTTACAATTAATATAACTTACATGTAAAATTTCATTTAAACAAATATAAGTTTTTTTCCTCTTAATAAAATCTGTACACAGCATCTGGTACTTTCACCACAATGTGAAAATTAAGTAAAAAACCGAAACACTTTGTAACAATCATAAGATAAGTAAAGTTTGTAACAAGTCCAAACCACAACTTTTTGGTCAGCTCAATGGCGAACATGAAATATCTGGCGGATGAATATCGACGACAGTTTACAAACTTAAGTGTTCTGCCTCACGTCTACGCGTCATATGAAGCCATGATGTTGCACGGGGCCGCCACAACCAACAGGTAATAAATGTCAGTATGTTAAGTTCGCTTGTAATAAACACCCAAGGGTATCCAAAATAACTCACAAACAGTGATACGCTATCAGCGTCAGTGCGATAACTAACAAGATAGGAGAGATCCGCCGTTACCACCTAGCAAACAGGCTGATTATTCGCTTATGTCTAAGGATAGGTAGAGAAAGAACAAGTTTAAATGCCATTCTTCGGCAAAGCGGTTACTATCCGAAACTCAACGTGACGCAAAATGAAAATTTTGGTCGCGAAGCGGGGGTATAGCCATATAATGCTCAATTCGTCTTTCTTTTGTAACTTTTGGGCGTGACTTATGATGGAAGCGTACAACAACTATTTCATTTTCTTCCAACATAGGACAGAAATCATAGGAGACTTGGTGGAAAAGGCAGCAGCGGCCGGGGTAGACGGCCTGATTATGGATTACGAACCGGCAACAGAATACACACGCGAACATGCGATTGTGTACAGGTATGTACCTGGTATGATTGGTTTGTTAAAACGAAACGTCATCAAACGTAGCCGTGCCAAAACATATTTGAACTAAACCAGGAAATTCATTAACGATGAAATGCAAATTACGATGGGATAAAAAAGCTCTACTTCTGAGTGAATATTTAGCTCACGTTCGCTTAGCTAATGCCTGGACTGTATGAAGCCTGCAAACCTAATGATCTCGATACGATGGCTGTGATCGCCAAGTAAGGACCTGTGCAGTGGGGCGATCCTGCCTTGTCAGGCAATTGCATGAAACATTCAACTTATATTCGGTTGCGCAGAGATTTTGTGAATGAACTCACCAAGAAGATGAGAGAGGAGAACATGGAAGTGGGGATGATGATATCTGGGTGGGGGATTCTGAAGGTAGTTGAATTATTTTGTTTAAAAACTGTTGCAGATGAATATAAAAATGAGAGTTGACAATTCACATCTTGTAAATACTTTCAACAATATATACTGTAATAGCTAAAGAGAACGCAGTAATGTTTCAAGCTCGCCTGCAATTGTTAGAAGCATTAGCTATAATATTCATTCAGTTGCAGGCAGATGAGTACTGTTTCGACCTATAAGGTCTTGTCAGTGCTGGATTTGGCAATTTTTTTAAAAAACATTCTGCTGTAATTGCAAAGTCGTCCAAATTTCCCAATCTTGCTATAATGCACATTTGTGGTCAACTCAATAGCATGTAAATATTAACAAAAACCGAAGTAAAGGTAACTCTAAAATAACCAGCAAAGCTGCAAACTATTGGGAGATGTAACCTAGACGTTCAGCAGCACGTTCACTTTTTTATAGTTTTACGACGTATACAGCACTGTGAACTGTCGTATGGTCGGTTCAATGGCGAGCACATATTCGGGTGAAGATGTCCAGAGGAACATAAAGAACGTAGACGAAATGCTACTCCACATCGCCACCCAGCGGTAATTTTGTTTTGTCAATATTGCCGTTGTTAAAATAAGAAACCTATACCCCGAAGCCTATAGGATTTATACCCTGGATTGAGTCACCGTTGACGCATAGCTGGAAACAACAAAATTTAAAGAAATATTTAGCGGTTTTCTTGTCTTTGGTTGTTCTGATTACAAGCTGCATTATAGCATATTGTTTTTACAGTTTCTTAGAAACCGTAGTGCGTCGGCTTGTAAGTGAAATAACGATGCTCATCTGTTTTAATTTAAATACAGTACATAATACAAAGGCCCCTTAGCCATCTGCGCCTGGAACCTGAAAAATCTGCTCTAACTGCTTTTTGCGTTCGACCGCCTTTTTCTGATTATAAGCAGATTCCTACTTTGCATTGAACGTAGATGCCTTTAACTAGTGGCAAAAGTAAAAGAATTGTTACCGGAATGGTGAATAAATTTAAGCAACAATTTGGGACACACCGGCCGTTGAATTCTTATCGGACAGTTCCGGCTTGATTTTAGCATTACCTCTTACTGTTATTACTTTTCTACAGACTCCAGATAGGAATTGGTTCCATGCACGACGATGAAGAAGTAAAAGTTCGACCAGACTTCGGCTGGGAACCTGATGAGCTGAACGAATTCTTTGGACACATGGAAAAGGTCGGAATCGAACATTTGCACATTTACCCTGGTCACTGGGGCGCCATCCAGTGGACGGAAGATTTTTTCATGAATTCGTTGCTCGGTTTCGCTTCTGCGTAATTTTGTTGCCAACTTATTCGAAGTATACTTTCCATGACATCGTAACCGCGCGGCGTTTTCAAGGTTTAACGGAGTGTAACCAACTTAAAGGCACGTTGTTGATTTCTGTGAAAATCGTTGTAGCCTTTTTTGTTTCGACGTTTTGCGAAATGCGATTGTGTCAAGTTGTTGAGCCTAAACATAGGTTGTGTTTTGCTTGTGCCCGAGTTACTTGTTGTTTATTACTGTGACGCCTTTGTGAATATTTCATTATCACACTGTGACAAGTTCTTCATAAAAGTTGTAAGTGCTTACTTTCATACGATACAACAGAAAACAACTCATCTTTTAGTGGATCAAGTAGCCCACTGAATTTTCTGTGTGAGGAAATTTTTTCAAAACTTGGTTCGAGTTGTACTTTCCATTTCAAGAACATTTCACGAAACACTTTTCAACCGAAGAATACACCTAAAGTTTTGCGTTTGCGAGTGCATCTGATCATGGCAGAAGAACCCAGGTTTTTCGTTGGCAGCACGTTTACAATTACATTATAATTCTTTTGGAACACAATATATGAACATGTGAATAAGGCGAATCGCGTAAAAATAAAACACCCTTCAAACAGCATTACCTAAAACCGCTTTAGCATAGATATTAAGCAAAATGTCTAAATTAAACTACAGAAATTCGTAATACAGCATCCCCAGTGTTATTCCACATAAACGTCAATAATTTCCTGGAAAGAAAGGGCAAACCACTTTGCATTCTCCTTCACCTTTTGCCTTTGAACATTTGCACCAAATCCAATGAACGCATCCTGAAAAAGCAATAGTTCCATTAAAATGATCAATTTTAAATGTATTTCGAAAGATTTGGAAAAAGTTAAGCGACTACAACCTAACATAACAATCGTATTTTTCGTATTTTATTCAAAACAAGTATAAAATATCTAACGCACGTAATAATTCCGAATATCCTAACGTCCAACTTAGGACTCTTAATAAGATAAGTTGTTACGTAATGATTGCAAAATCCCGCTAGTGTTCGTTTAAAAACATGCTCGGGTAAGTAATTTCCCCCAAATATCAGGGTATTAAGCAAGGGTTGAGCAACCAGCAGGGGTGCCTCTAAAACCCATGCAGACATCGTAGGTATCACGTGATTATGCATTCAGTGTTTACCATGCCCACAATAGGTTTTTAGAGGCACCGACGTAGCCGACACGAGAAACTTTAACCGGCGCAATACAACGCAAGCGTTTAATCGGCGAGCATGGCCTTCAATTTTACCAACTGATGTAGGATGTCATAGTTGTTACCATTGTAAATGATTAGTTATTGAACAACTTATTTATTTTGGGGTTTGTAAAACTACAAGTCAATATGCCAGAATAATTTAGCATGAACAGACGGGTTCAGAACCCCCTCAATATTGTAGTGTTCTAGGCTTATGACTCTCCAAACCACATTGTATGGATGCTACTGGCATCTCGCCCCATGTATGTATATTTCCTTTGATACCATAGGTGTCGATTTTTTAACTTTTTGTAAAATATTAAGGGTGACCTTTCCAGGTTTTGGAAACACGCAAAAAACATCCGTCAGTCGTATCGCCCTAAACATAGGTAAACGACGCAAATTCCGTTTCCCGTCACTTTGTTTTTGCACTGAACCATATGATATTGTAACATACGTCACAGAAAACAGTGCTTGCATTGCGTAACGTTTTGCGTGTGTAACATACGTCACAGAGGCCAGCGCTTTGCACATGCACTGCACAATCCCATACTGCGCCCATATGATAAATTCATCGAATGTTCTCGAGTAAAGTGATTCATTTAACATCCTGTTTACCACACAAAATGTTCTCCTATGCTTATGTCACATCACACCTATGTTCTTTGTTATATTACTTCAAGCGCCTCAAGATATCACGTGGCATAAGCATAGGAGACGTATGTTACACACGCAAAACGTTACGCAATACAAGCACTGTTTTCTGTGACGTATGTTACAATATCATATCACTAGGTTTTAAACACTTTAATTCCGAACCCCTCACTGAAAGCGGGACATTTTTGTTTCACTCGGTCTATTGTAGATTTAGTAATTATGAAGTGACAAACAAATCTATTACGCAACAATGCCGATTCTTACCAGTATGCCGCAACTTTTGCGCTACGTAACAATAATCGACGAGACACTTGTGTTTGTCCTGATAGTGAAGGTGATAATACAGGTCGTTTGAAACTAGCTTAACGCATGTATGTGTTTTTTCTGACAACTAATTTAAATGAAACCAGGGGTTACAATACATACGTTTTCACCCCTGTTTGTTTGTGAGGGGTGTGACATGTCACCCCTAAATCGACGCCTATGCTTGATACTGCACATCTATTTTAATATTACCCGTTGTTTTAGTTTTTATACCATCAATTGCACATTGGCAGGAACAATGGTAAAAGTAACCTATTTTAATTGGGAATAGAGATGGGTTCTTTGTCTCTATGAACAATGTTGTACACAGCTTTTACTACAAATGAAAAAACTTCAACATACCGCTGGAGGGCAGGCTTCCATATCTGTTGCACCATCTCCAATCATCACCAATCTAATGGAATTGTTTAACACTGTTTACAATTTATCAACTTTTTGCTTTCACTTCAACAAAGCAAAATAAATTGTTCAACAACAAATTTCAATTGACATTTCAAGATATTGTAATTTATTCAAATGGATAATTTCCCAAAAAAGTTGATCTTTCAAACCTCTTATAATTGAACTGTTTTTTTAAATTTTCCACCACAATAGGCTTTCCCCCCGATCTTGAAGTGGGACAACTTTTATCGAAGTCAGCAAACTCACCTGAAAATTTATTCACTTATTTGCAAAATTTATCTGCATTCCATTTAAACAACGAAACACATTTGAAAGCAAAAAACTTAATACAAATAATATATATTTTAGAGATGTACCAGAATAGAAATACTTTAGACGGTTGGCAAATATATTTTTCTTTGGAATATCAAGCAAGGCAGCAACTGGCTCAATTAATTCCAATATTCCACCAGACACAAGAAATACTGCACAATGTTTGCTTTTCAAAAGGGCCACAAATTCTCTGCACATAAATACATGATAAATCTGGACCACTTGGTTTTGTGAATGGGGTAAAAAAAATCTGTCTTTAAAGGAGTATTGGATTCTGGATGTTTGGCTAAACAAGGTATAACAGTGATAAATTTACTCCTGATATTGAATACACACTTTAACAAAAGATGTCGCAAGTAAAATTAACTATGCAAGACATGCACCAAAAAAAGAAGAAGACATACTTTACCCCAGGGGTCAGCAAGGGTGGATGACCTTCAAGAAATTTTGTTATTGTTTCTCTACTCGGATTGATTATCTGCAATCGAGCGTTAAATGATTCCTGAAATGTAACACTGCCTCCCATTGCTTGATTGGTCCTTTGAACAAATGTTGTTATAAGTGCTGAAACAACAATTCAGAAATATTTTAGTTATATTTTGGAAGGAACTTACCAATCCTTTACTTGTTTTCCAACGCCACAATAATCAGCAAGGGAATCAATTCCTTCATCCTTGCAGACAGTGCTATCCACATCTAGACATACTGCATCAGCCTGCCTTAAAATATCTTTTATGTCCAGTTTATCCATTTCCAAGTTATTAACTTTATTCACGGCAAGTAAAATAGGAACAACACAAACAAAAAGAACACCACTTGAAAAACAATGTGTTGTTATTTATGTGTGTAGCGAATAAATGAAAAAGTTTAAAACCTCAACATAAATTATTATTTCTTGTCACAATTTTTTTTATGGGTAAATAATTGTTTTTAATTGTTATTCTTGTTCTTGTGGAATCCTTGGTCGTGCAAAAGCCTCCTGTCGCTTTGAAGTTCAAAGTTTTAAAACATTTCGTCACGCCGGCACAACAGAAGCAAGGCTGCCAGATGGTCAAAACACTTGACGGCCAATTTTTTTTTCTCTTACGGCCAAAATTCGGCCAAATCACGTTATAAGTTTGATGATTTCTACAGAAACGACTATATAGCCGGAAATAAATTCGTAAATTGTATGTTTAAAACACTGTTATCTATATGCTTATCAGTGGTTTCAAAACCGGTTATGTTGCTAAAACATTACGATTGCAACATAATTCTTTACCAACTCAGTCAAGATTAGTTTATGACGTAACAATTTTTCGGAGACATATTTATGACAACACAATCGTCCACAAATCTATTGATAACCTGAAACCAGCAATGCCTTTTGTGCATTCATATAGTACCAAGTGAAATTCGGCCAAATATCTGCCTTACGGCCAAACGATTTTTTCGCGGCCAGGCCGATTTTCAAACGGCCAAAAATTTGGCCGTGAACACGGCCAAATGGCAACCCTGAACAGAAGTGGCGTGATGATGACCACGCCAGGAGAAAGGGAGAAACGCGACCTTTGCTCCGAAACAAAAAATTCCATTTGATTATTGGTTCGTTTTGTTACACAACAACAGAGACTCGGCGAGCGTATTAAAACCAAGCCCTAGAAAGGAGGAAGTTCTCGCTTTATCAAGCAATTAAGCTAAATTTTAATTGTCAAACAGGCACATGACAGAAGTACATGAACTTTGTTTCACAAAGGAAAATTATAAGAAATGGTCGCCAACGAATTGTATTGTTTTCCAGTAAGTTTTAATAGTTCAAGCAGACGGTCTACCCGGGATATAATAACATTTTAGCTTGATAGTTGTGCAGATGTTAAATAGTAATGCTTTTGTTCACAAAATTTAACGTTAACGTTGGTTAAAGATCGTACAATGGTTGTTTTTTTGTCAGATATTATTTGGGTAAATTTGTTTAGCATACATTATTCTTGTGATAGTCATGCTTCTCCGACTTACAATATTGTTGTTTGCCTGCTTTGCCCTTTCTGAATGTACTTCTGTGAAATACAAAGACTGCGGCTCAAAGTTTGCTAAATTGAAGAAAATTGAAGTCTTTCCCTGTCAAGATGGATCAGCTTGCAAACTGACAAAAGGCAAGAGTTACACCATCAATGCCACCTTTATTAACTCAGAAGAAATTACCAGTGCGACTGCAGTGGTTCATGGAATAATTCATAATATCGCTGTTCCATTTCCACTAACAGTTACAGATGCCTGCAAAGGTGGAGTCAGTGGACTTGACTGTCCCATAGCTGCGGGTGCAACCAGTACTTATTCTGCAACCCTACCAATCAAAGCTCTCTATCCTGATATCAAACTAATCGTAAAATGGGAATTGCAAATGAATCACCAAGATATTATCTGTTTTGAAATGCCAGTTGCAATTGTCTCATAAATACTGTGCACACTGATTCAACGAAGACATATATATCAAAAATTAAATCTAGTTCATGCAAAGTAGGACTTTAGTGATGTTGAAATGGCGCTTTAAAATTATATTACAGCTTTTGTCATAATGAATGAAGCTAACACCACATATATACTCATTTTCTAATATGTGCAAAAAATCTGTTGTGTGTATCTTCCTGCTTTTCCATTTACTGCTTTTGTGAACATTATCAATTGTTATTCTTGCTTAAAACTTTGACAAAACCATTTGCTTCTGTTTTAATAAAGTTCTTGTATCATCATTTTCATCTTCAGCAATTTGTGGTTCACTTACATTTATTTTACATGTAATAACTATTTATGTGTATCATGTTTTCTCCTATAGGTATAGACACAAAAACTGGTTGTGTTGTTATATCAGTGGAAATATGTCAAACCGGGGAAAATTTAGAGGAAAATATACAATTCGTTGAGTATAATTAGTCAATAAAAAGTTTCCTGTAACAACTTTTGTACCTATTTTAGCAAATTATTTGTTACGTGTAAATCTAATTATTGTACATTTTTACTGTTTGTGGTACAGAGGTGTCCAACACACACTATGAGTAGAAGGTTTGCAAATGTCGTAGTAAAACTGGATGGTCAAAATGATTCTAATCCCATCCATACTGACATATTTATGTGGTAGTTGTAGTACTAAGTTGGCTGTTGGTTGTCAAACCTATTGAATAAAGGGGGCATTACTAAAGGGTGCAAAAGCTTTGTTTTTATTGTATAAACTGTTGAATTTCTGTGACTCTCTTTAAGTTTGTGACTTAAACCATTTAATAAAACAGAAAATGACTACTACGACGACAACGGAAGCGGTTATTCCCAACACGATGACCGCACTGGGCCTATGAAACGGGGCCGTGGGGGGCGCGGAAGGTCGTACAGAGGAGGAGGGCGTAATCACAGTGGTGGCAGTTACCGTGGTAACAACAGTCGCTCTGGTTATCGGGGAGGTCGTGGTGGAAGGTATAATAATGACAGGGGTGCACGAGGGTAAGTAGCCACTTCAACTAATAAGCCTTGCCTGTATTTCGTCAAAAAGTAAATGGCCTATTTCTTTGAAACAATTTCATGCAAGACTGTGCATAGGAATTAAAAATATTCATCTTCGAAACATTGGGGAGTGTGTTTTAAAATAAAAAAGAAGTTCACAGCACCAAAATCCACATTAATAAATTGGCAAACATCAATACCAAATCTATTCATGACTGAGCACACAAAATAGCTGCAATTACATAAAACAATGAGAAGAATAAAGTTAGACCAGCCCAAATATGCCCATAGCAGCTCCCTATGGAGTTGAAATTTACTTCTGCAGTCGAGGAAGAGGCTCCTATTCCACTCCATACAACCGTGATAATAATGACAACCAAGAAGACGAAGATGGGGATGTTAACATGGAAGGAGATGCCAAACCAAGCAGATTGTAAGCTTTATTTTAATGTGGTTGTGTCGAAAATGCACAAACTTTTAATTAAATCAGATTTATTGTGCATTTTTGGATAGTGTGCTTAAATAAAGTGCTCTGTTGTTTTTTGTTTTTTACCGGGTTCACCTTTGTCAGTAGTGGTAGGAGAAATTACATTTTTGTTTGGTAGGCATGGACTACCATGTCGCTTTAACATCAAAATTATGGTCACATTTTAAATATTTACAAATCTTACTGAGTCTATTGTTTCCAGCAACCCTTATGCTCGGCCGTCTAGTTCCCGTGGCAACAACAGAAAACAGCCATACCAACGTCAACCAAGGGATAACTGGTATCAAGTTACGGTCAGTAGCACATTATTTTTATGGTTAACATGGATCTGGACTGGGTCTCACCATTCCAACCATCTCAGATTCTGGATGGGGAATATATTGACGAAGCCTGGTTGCACCAAGAACTACAAACTGTTAATTCCATTCAGTACCAACCTGTTCAGGTAGTGTGTTGTGGAATGCTATACAATTATTAGTATTAAGTTAATTATGTGTGTGTGAACGTTATTTATTTTGATTCAGTGTTTTTGTTTGTTGGATTGTTAAAGTTAATAGGATCCATATTCTTTTTTCAACCACTTTGTAGTTTTGTTTCTGGTAAAATAAAAACAAAAACATGTATATATGAGTTTACCAACTAAAAACACACATCCCTGTACAACAGTAATTGTTTAAAAATTGTGAATATTGTTTTGTTATTGCTTAATTTAGTACCACATTGATGACAAGAACTCTTCATTCTTCCTCAATGATCGATCAGCAGCTGAATCAATAAGAAGTTGCTCGAAAAAACTTCATTCACCGAATGGAGATAACGTAAGTTGATGCATTTTTTTCTTTCTGATGAACAATACTGTTGGTAACTTTCGGAATAGGTCCAAGATCAAATGAAATGAATGTGTATCTGTATTTTGTAGCCTACAAATTGGTTTAAGTCAGTAACATATAAGTGTGTTGTTTAAATTGTGAAACAAAATACAGTTAAGGCCTCATCAATCATAAACATATATAGGCGCCTGTGTTAAAAAATACTTAGTTTTGTCGCATGAGTTTAGTTGAACAAATCTGGATGTATCCAGAATAACTAAATCAAGAATGTGGTGGAAGGTTTGGGTAAAAATCTGTTTTCAAAGTTTTGTATTAAATGGCAGGGTTTCCTTTGTCATCTACTTTTAATTTCTTGAAATGTTTGACGTTTTATTAAATAATTTAAGGTGAGTCATATTGTTGTTCTTGTATGTTTTTCAGATAACAATTTTAATGAGATCATGTCAACATGCACCTTTGTTGGAAACACAAGTTTCTAAGTTAAAGGTCAGTATTGTGTGTGAACCTACAAATATTACCAAAAAACAATTTTATTATATGTGCGACATCGGTCCTATTTTACCAACAACAATGATGAGGGCTAAAGTAGTGACACTGTGGGGTAAAGTAGTGACACTGAACGGTTACTTTTTAACAAATTGGGATTTATTACCGAACAGCCACAAAAGTTTCTTTTGTGCGAGCCTGTATGCAATGTTGTTAACCAGTTCTTTTGTGTGCATCCACTTATTATGCCATCCTAAGCTATTGTTAAAATTGTCTAGTGGTTGCACCCACCCACACATATTGTTTATTTACGTGTACAATTCCAAAATGTTTCTGTTGTTTTTCTTTGTAGTGTTACGACTTACCTGCAGTATGTGTTGATTTGTAACATATTGTGTTTTATTGCATGACCAATTTAAACTTAAGCCTACCAGTTTGATTTCAGAAGCCCAGTAAACTTTTTAATAATAGTAAAAATCTTAAAAATGCTTGATACATTATCTACTCACTCTTGCAGGAAGTTTTAAGCAAGAGATACAACTCCACTGGACAACACCTCGATTGCTCTGCTCTCTTTCTTGATCCTGACCTCAAACCAAATGGAATTTTTGTAAAGTTAGGCGACCCTGCACATATCTACACAGTGGCACAAATTATTGCACAGCACATCTCATCTGTAAGAACCTTTGTTATGTTTTAACTGATCAATACACCATTTTCGTCCTCAAAATTTTGTTTTACTGTAAAAGCGATGACAAAGTTTGTATGGTTATAAATGAAGCTCAGTAATTTTTTCTTGAAAACCTAATGTTACCAATGATGAACTTGTAATACTCTACTGTGTAGGGATAATAAACTTGTCTGATCAATTTTTCAGCTTTACACAAAAACACTGTAGCATGACAAATGTAAACTATTATAAATTGTTTTGCCCACAGCTGGTTTCCTTGGATGTATCGGACAACAGGCTTGTACGACTGCAAGGCCTCAGTTACCTCACTAAACAAACCCCCAACCTGAAGAAACTAAATCTGTCAAAAAACCAGGTATATTTAGTTGTAAATATTGCCACCCATTGTCCACTCCATATATAAGCTGATCTTTCCTTCCCCAGATCAAGCGTTTGGATGAGTTCAAGTCGTTGAAACACTGTGATATTGTGGAACTGACTCTTGACCAAAACCCAATGTGTGCCCAGTATGAATCTCAATCTTCATATATCAGGTACATAATGTAATAATTACACAGCAAAAAATGCTGACTTGTGTGCAAACTTATCTCATTTTACAGAGTAAGTCACACTTCTCCAAATATCACATAAATCCAAGTTGTTCTTGTTTTTTGTCAGAATTTTTTTGTTTAAAGTCTAAACTAAGCCGATAACTAGCTAGTTGACAAAAGCAGCTTTAAGATATACCAACTTTTTTTGGGGGGAAAATTAACCTGTATTTTGTTCTGTTTCAGTGACATTCGAGAATACTTCCCCAATGTTTTGAAACTTGTAAGTATTTCAACTAAACAAATAATTGGTTTATAGCAGGCGAAAGTCACGGAATAAAATAATTCGTTTAATTGTGCTGGAAGAACAGATTAATTGAAACCAATAATTGAGTTTGAGTTATTCCACTAGCATAAATATTGGTTATAATGCAGTTTTAGTTGCAACCAGGAAGTTGGTGATGCCTTGTGACGCATTTAATGCAAGGCAACACTATATTTTGGTTGCATAATTTTGCAAAGGATTTGCCAAAGCATTGCGACTTGTATGTAAATGAGGCAGATGGGGAAATTAATCATCTGCAGCTTAAAGTCCAGTCAACTGTATAAAACAGTAACATGATGGTCTTGTGTTACTTCAATAATATAATCAACTGCTTTTGTGATAAGTTATTGTCTTTTAGGACGGACAATCTCTCCCCCCACCAGTCAAATTTGCTGTTGACCATGAAGCCCTCCCCAAGTCCGTACAAAACTTTCTGCCCAATCATGGTCAAGAAATAATAACGAGTTTTGTTGAAACGTAAGTAACGTTTTTAGAAGTTACTTAACCAAAAAACTGAATTTTAGGGCTTCAAAACCCTTAAAAAATGCCATATTAAAAATATTTGAACAGTATTCATGTGGTTTTGTGTTGGAAATTATTTAAAATAGACTGGTCTTCTCGCATAAAATTAATGTACTGTATTCTTCCGACATTTGTTATTTTTATGCCGGAAAAGCAGTCTATTTTAAATTGTAATAGGCCTGGCATCAATAGTAGTACGAAATAATTTAAAATGTGCCGAATTTTAGATATTTCAAATGTTTCGATGGTACCCGATCAGACCTTGCAGAAGCTTACCACGAAGATGCATTATTTACTCTAACTGTGCCCACCTCCCCAAGAGGCCCTCCACTCCGCAACTACTTCGAGTTTTCAAGAAATCTTAAACTTATCAAGAAAAGCAGTAAGCATCATTTCTGTGATTTGGATAGAATTTTTTTTATAGTTGTCGTTAAATGTGTGGTGAATTGTTGTTTTGCGTAACAGACAAATGCACAAATTTTCAATAAATACAATTCACTGTTGAAATTTCCAAAATTTTAACATATTTTTTGTTAGGTCAGAAAATGGCAACAGTTGTTTCCACTCGGAGTAAAATTATCTCAAAACTTGAGAAACTGCCCTCGTCTACCCATCACTTCCACTTGTTCTCTATCGACGTCCCGTTGGTCACCTCTTCAATTGTTAATTTCATCATTAGAGGAACATTTAAAGAAGGTACAGCTTTTACAGCTAATATGAAATTTCTAGGCCTTGCAAATTCATCTTTTTAAACTATTTAAAGTTTCTGCACAATGTAAAATGGTTAAAATCAATGTAATAGTTTCATCTTAAGAGAAACATTTAAAGAAGGTAATACTAAAACTGCTCTTTAAAATTTCTGCTTTATTATGAAAACACTTTTGTGTTATTTAAAGTCGTTTAAAGATAGCACGTTTAAAGAGATTTAAAATGTAGTTGATAAGTTTAATAAGTATAAGGACAAGGCAAGCACTTTATAAGAAAGAGAAAATGTATGGAGTATAATTAAGGGCAAGTTTCATCCATTTCTAAGATACTATAACTTTTTTTCAATAGGTGGAAAGTATGGAAACATCCGAGCATTCTCAAGAAGTTTTGTCTGCCAGGCATCAGCCAACAGGTATAAAGTTTTGGCGGGCAGAGATAATATTCCCTTTGTATTCATTACACACCTGAACAAATTTGATTTCTTCTTTAAAAGTATTTTGATAGCTTATTTTCTTCCATGTTTGTTAATCAGAAGTTATACCATTTTTTAGAAAAAAAAAGGTGGTAAATGTTAAAAAAAATAATAAAATGTCTAAAACTTTTGCAGGCATTTCTGAAATTTGTCATAAATTCTGTGACAAAAAAATTTTGAATCATTAAAAACCCTAATTGTTTTAATTCCAGCATAAAAATCATCAACGAGCAGTTTTCAATTAGAAATCCTGTGCAAAGTGAGTTGGCTGCAGCCAAAAAGCCCAAACCTGCAACCCCAGCAGCCCAATCTGTGAGTATTTATTTTCGACAACGTAGCAGAATTAAATCAGATCCTTGGTTCAATTTTTCTTGCAGTTAAAAAATAAAAATAAAATAAAAACATAATAAGAATATGATGTAAATTAACAGACGACATACAAAACCTTCATGAGAAATTTGATTACAGTGTTATGTGATTGCTAAACTTGGTTTCATTTCTGTTTGTGGTGTATAGGTACCATCTACGTCCAGCAAGCCTGCTAACCATGTGGAAATAGTGGCCAGGTTTGCCAAAGATTCTGGAATGAACTTGGTTTATTCAGAGCAGTGTTTAGCTGAGAATAACTGGGATTACACCAAGGCTGGTCAGACCTTCATTCAACTCAAGGTATTTCTTCCTCTCTGAACCTAAAGTTTTCTTTAATTAAATAACGACAGATTGAGAAATTGATACGAATTTAAGAATTAGAAAATCTTATGTCAGAAGACATCAGAACTAAAGATGCTTTTTGTGAAACACCCAAACATGAAAATAATTTGCATTTTGAAGCAAACGTTTTTCAAATATTGTAAATTCATTTTTCTCCCTGTTGTTTTCTTAAAACTCAATTCTGGGCTTCGTGTATATGTTTTTTTATCAGATTGTCTGGAAATGGGCAGAAAAATTATGTGGCATAATAGTTAGTTGCATATCCTAAATCACACGAAATTGATTGTTGGGAAAATAGCAAGAATAATTTTGTGACATATTAATTAATTGGTTATCCTTTAATCATATGAAATTGTTTCGGCGTTTGTTTGTATATTCTTGGGTATAAACCACGAACCATTGTTGGTTAATAGTAAGCATGAATGTAACATGGTTCATTTAAAGGAGGGAGGCAAGATACCTGCAGAAGCTTTCACCCACTAACTCCCAACAAGACACTGCATAAAACTCTTACCAAAAATAAAACTTTGGATTTTCTGGTTGAAGAAAAGAAGATGGAGGAAAATGGACTTTTACTGTCTGTGTATTTGGCAGGGATTCCTGTTTGCATTGTTTAATTTGTGTGCAAAGTATGACCATGTTGGCACAGTTCTGTGCAGTGTCCTTGTTAAATACCAAATTCCAGACACAACATGTTCATTCTTTGCATGTGCTTTCGACTTTTTTATTTGTGTAAAAATCTCAGTTTTAGTGATTTTATTGCTGTCTGTTGGAGGGGGGAAATGCACGTTCTGGCAAAAACACTTGATCAAGGTAAAACCCTCATTTTTTTACTCTACCCAATTGTTCTATGATTGCGTTTGTTATTTTTTTTGACATGTACTACTTGCTGTGGTCAGTTTTGTGCCTTCGGGGTCCCACGTATTTAGATTTCTAGGAAATTTCTTGGGTTGTTTTCAAATATCCATGCACGATATCCAATGTACAAAAGTACAACGCCCAAATATGGCAATAAGAGTCCTGAAAATGAACATGTTTCATCGGGCTCAATGCACAGAAGTGAAAATCACTGAGACCATTATAATTGGCTCAGTTTATGGAAAGGAATGTTGGTTGTTTACCAATGACTGAATACATGTGAATATGCATGGAAGGGGTAAAAGGGTTGGGTTGGGATTAAGGGGACTAATAGTCGACCTTGCTGGCAAAAAACAGACTACAACAAGAGCATTTCCCCCCTGTGTTATTTCTGTGTGGTGTTTTGGTGGTTGTTCTAAAGTTCATGTAAAGTGTGCGAAAACTGGTAAAAAAATTACCGAAACTTCCAAGGCACCTGGTGCGTTTAATAGAAATGAAAAAAAATCTGGACCCAGTTGTCCCAAAAAGAACACTGTTTATGTTTTGTAATGCATCCAGTTTTGGAAACCTTGTATATGTCGAAAACTATGTCTGTGGAAAACATGTGTTAAAATATCAATGAAGAGAAATGCAAACTTCGTGCTTGGTATGGTGCCTTTAAAATCCAAAGTTGAAAACTGAAAAGAAATTGCTTGAATTTGCACAATTTTTATTATTTGAACGCATTGCTTACAAACTTGAAAAATCGTCATGGAAAAATTCATTCGCAACTGTTTCGTAATAAAAAACAAAGTTTTTCTGGCTTTAGCTTAAATTCGTTTGTAAATCTGTGTTGTTGTTTTTCGCATTTTCAATAAAAAAAAAACTTGCCCCGTCATGCGTATCAGGATGACCTTTGCTTCCGGCATATTTCCAGAGAGTTTTGTAAACACGCGAAACCAAACAAGCATTTACCTTCTTACTGATGGTAATAGTTTGGACAGCATCACAATCGAGAAGGATTATTATTAGTGGGGCAACGTGTTACAGATAACTTGGAAAAATGTTGCGTTGTGCTGCAAGAACTCTGACCAAGAGTAAGTTGTTCAATGTACATGCATTTTTAAATTTTGACAAATGTGCAAGGGTTAATTGCGTTCGTCTGCTTTTTTAATTAGTTTCTTCAGTAAATGTGTCCGCTGCAAGAATGTCATCAGACAAGAGTGAATACAAATTCGATACATTGGCTGTTTCATCTCCCAAGGAATATGTTCTGCATATTGAATTTAATAGGTTTGTCTTTCAATATTACCACAATTTTTAATCAGTGTTGAAACAAAGAGTTCATCTGATCAAACATCTTTTTTAGTTTTTTCACATTTGCCCCTTTGTGCCATTGGTACAATGTCATAGTTTGCCCTTGCACAATTTGTGGCTTTAAACTGCTAACCAAAAATGTTTTAGAGAGAAGCAGTTGAACTCGATGAACGCTTCCATGTGGAAAGAGATGATTTCTTGTTTCAACCAGGCTTCATATGATGAAAATGTGAGATCCATTATCTTGTCTGGCAGAGGAAGAATGTTCACTGCAGGTAAGATTGTTGTTTTGTTACGACATATACCATTCATTAGGTTTGCAGGCTTTGTAGCCCAGGCATTGCAGTTAGCTGGATTAGCAACTTTTTTCTTAAGTTGCACAGCCATTTGCATAAAACATTACTATATATGACAATTGTTCAAAAAATAATACAGATTTTTTACATATTTAATGCTTTTCGCAAATTGCTATTATGAACCTGTAAGCCAATAGACCAATCAGTCAGTTCACACTAAATTAATTCAAAGCATAACATTCTGGTTTAAGATAAATTTACTCTGTCTCCCTGTCTGGATATTTAAATGTGTTGGCCAAAAGATAAACCTGTCAACCCAACCACTTGTACAACAATTCTGTTTTTGACAGGCCTTGACCTCATGGAAGCAGCCTCTACATTACAACCTGCTGGTGATAAAGATGTTGCCCGAAAGGCTTTTGAACTAAAACGGTTTATTGAAATCGCCCAAGAGAGCTGTAATGTCATTGAGAAGGTGTGTCAGAAATATGGAATGCAGTGGGTTAAGCCCATGTGATTACTGCAAAAAAATTCACTCCTTCCATTGTACTGAATCATTTTAACTTCTGTCAAATTCATTTTAATAATTAATATTATTTTGTATCTGTCTCACAGATTAGCGTGTAATAAATTTTTTTCCCTTTACTTCAGTGCCCAAAACCAGTTGTGGTTGCGGTCCATGGTCCATGTATTGGTGGGGGAATGGATGTAATAACAGCTTGTGACATCCGTATGTGCACAGAAGATGCTGTATTCTCAATAAAGGTGAAATATTTTTATATAGTGATTAAAACTACTCATATTGTCTGACTATTTTTGTACTCATATGAACTGATTATACACTCTAAATTCAGTGGAAAGTATTTTTTCACATCTGGTTATGTAACTTGCTATTTGAAGGAAATTGATGTTGGTCTGGCAGCCGATATGGGAACTCTGCAGCGCATGCCCAAGATTATCGGAAATGAAGGGCTGGTACGTGAGTTGGCTTATACAGCAAGAAAGATGGGATCAGCAGAAGCAAAAGATTGTGGATTAGTAAAGTAAGTAAAATACAGTTCCCCAAAAATCAAAGACAATTACTTTTTTATTGCCATTTATTTCAATTAAAATGTAAAACGCATTGCATGGGTTCTTTTGTGAACCAAATATTTTTGCACTGATTGTGCTTCCACAAAATAATCTACTTTTCAATGGGTGTGCTTTGTTTCTTTCATCTTTTTAATGTTTTTT
This sequence comes from Ascidia mentula, assembly GCF_947561715.1. NCBI lineage: Eukaryota > Metazoa > Chordata > Ascidiacea > Phlebobranchia > Ascidiidae > Ascidia > Ascidia mentula. The sequence goes on along the minus strand of NC_138569.1, from coordinate 20,844,165 downwards.
TTGCCACAGCAAAGTCCTAAGTGACAAAGACAGGCTAATGGAAGAAGCCATTCAACTTGCTACTACTATTGCCACGAAAAGTCCAGTTGCTGTTCAAAGCACCAAGGTTAACCTCAACTATGCCAGAGATCATTCCATCAGCGAAGGATTGGAATACATGGTAAGTCATGATGTGACATGATGAGAGTTGTGTTGCATAATTATGTAGTTTTATCAAGAAAGTGTTGTGACCTTACATTTTCAATCTATGAAACAAAAACCTTTTAATTAACGATATTGTGCAACATTCCCATCCTAGGGCTGGCTTTGTATAGCCAAGTATGGTTTTAACCAATTCTTTGCCACTGTCTATATCATTTTGTTTTGCAATTGTGTATTTTGCTAATGGTGAAAATAAAATAAATTGAATTATTCAACCCTTGTTAAACACATGAATGTGCACATTTAAAAGTAATGTTAACCCTCGATGTTTTTGTAGAAATCATGGAACATGTCAATGCTCCAAACTGAAGATATCATGAAATCTGCACAAGCCTTGATGACCAAGAAAACCCCAGCTGATGTAACATTTTCAAAGTTATAGTTCATGGTTTAAATTATTGTTGATAAAGCTACATTTTATTTTGTATGTGTGATGCAATTTTGTTTGAAACAAGAAACTTATTGTAATTGCCAATTTCATGTTGAAATTTATACCATTACAATTAAAACAGTGCAGAATTAGCAATGTCTGCCGTAGAAATATTCTGGTGCTGCAATACTATCCTTATGTCCGTATTGCATATTCTCATTCTGCATGACCAAGCCTTGAAAAAAGATGATTTTGTTTGCCTTGTTATACCAAATGTTGCTGTTGAAAATTGCGTAAAATGTCTGCAACACAATTTTGGCACTGCTATCAATTTTGGCTTCACTTTTAGTAATTTATACATTTCAATCTCCAGAATGACAAATACAAGGAAAATAAAACAAAAAATGTGTAAATTGATTTCAAAAAAGTAGGCTTAGTCGTTCTTGTAAGAAATGTTTCTACTTTTAAACAAAAAGACAGTTGTTTGTAGCAACATATTCGATGTGTTTAAATGTTGTGCTGTCCTGGTTTCTGATAGCTTTGCCACTTTTTCTGCCTTGGTTTTGCCAACCGCGATAGTGTTTTTGATTGAAGACAGTTTCTTCAACGGGAAATACCCTTATCGTACTTTCGTTGTGAACAGCAGGCCGGTTTATGACAAGCTTTGAAACGGATTATTCACGGAATGTTTTAAAGATTGGTAATTATTTTGAACTGTCACAGATACGCGAGTAGTTGCTGTTGCGAATTTCAGGGATTTCCATGAACGAGAAAACATTGTTGCTGTATTTCTTTGTAAGAGTTTCTTTAGGATAGTTACAGTGGAGTCATGTTTTTCTCCACATACGGTCAAAATAGGAAGGGAAAGGAGACGCTGTATAACATGTGACTCGATTTTGACCAGCAAGCCTTCCTGCCACATTAAGGATTAAAAGATCTTCGTGACATCGGGTGCATGTCGTTCAACAGGTAAATCTTTAGGTGGTTGTGTAAGTTGTTCCGAGTTTGATTTACAGCACGTACTTAGACTGTGTAAAACCTTGAGTTATTTAACGATAAATGAATTCAGGTTTTCAGTTTCTAAAACTAATCTGGGAACAAAAATGCCATAAAGTAAAAGAACAAAAGATAAGTTTGCAAACTGAAACAACAAGACTTTGGACAAAGGTGCAGTATATAAAAAAAGGTGTCAGTCATTAATGGTTATCCAGTGTCTCCTGGCCCTCTAGGACATATAACACATTGCTATGTGCTGTATGGAAGTTCCCGAAGAGATCTCGGGTGTGTAAGACTAAATCTTTTCGCGTGCGCACGTGCTCGACCCCTTAACCCGCATGCAACGAAAACGTCTTTCTGTTAATTGTTTTATGTTTAGACATTCATGGAGCGAAAAATTTTCGTGTGCAGTAAGAAAAATTTGGCGTGCAAACAAGAACAGAAAAACTTGCGCGTGCAGCTGCCAAACTCTGCAGACTGGTTAAGAACCCCATTGCAAAACCATCACCAAATGTTAACATGATTGCAAAAAAATTAGTTAGTCACAGACTGAGTGAAACTGTGCAATTATCATACTTTCACAACTACCTCTGCAGCTGTTGTTAAAAATGTGCATTTCATGTTGGTTTTGGCATAATATAGTAGGTTTAATGCCATAGATTTCTTTGAATAGGATTTTTCAGTAAATGTCTCCATTGCAAGAATGTCACCAGACAAGATTGAATACAAATTTGAGACATTGGCCATTTCTTTTCCACAAGAATATGTACTGCATATCGAGTTTAATAGGTTTGTGCACAAGATTTTCTTATATTTTGTGTGTTATGTGTATTGTATAGCTGACATGCCTCTGTGTGCTATTTGGAAAAGATCACATATTCCATGGTGTTGGTGTATGAGGAATGGCAGTGATTTCGCATGTATATTTGGGTTCATTTTAGCCAGATTAATCTGTATGTGTGTAATGTGCACATACAGACTTGTACCATGCTTTTACAAGTGCAACCAACTGGATTTATAACCACAGTATAACAAATGTTTAGAGAAAAGCAGTTGAACGCAATGAACACTTCTATGTGGAAAGAGATGATTTCTTGTTTCAACCAAGCTTCATATGATGAAAATGTGAGATCCATTATCTTGTCTGGCAGAGGAAGAATGTTCACTGCAGGTAACAATGTGAATTTAAAACTTGAAAAAAATGTACAATTTCAAAAAGCTGTTTTGTCACAATATCTGGCAGTTGTTAAGAATGTTAAACAGTATATTAACTACACATCATATGCTTTTTGCATTGCTATAATTTAGCCAATAGAGCAATCAGTCAGTTCGCACTAAATTAATTCAAAACAGAACATTCTGGTTTAAAAGAAAATTACTCGATCTGGATATTTGAATGTGTTGCCCAACAGATAAACTTTACAACTTATCCACTTGTACAACAATTCTGTTTTTGACAGGCCTTGACCTCATGGAAGCAGCCTCTACATTACGACCTGCCAGTGATAAAGATGTTGCCAGGAAGGCTTTCGAATTAAAACAGTTTCTTGAAATCGCCCATGAGAGCTGTAATGTCATTGAAAAGGTGTGTCACACATAAGGAATGCAGTGGATTAAGTCCATGTGATTACTGCAAATAAATTCACTTTTTTCATTGCACTGGGCCACTTTAAATTCTGTCTTGTATTGATTAATCTAAGTGACTTTCTGTCCTCAGCTATACAGGTAATAATTTTTTTCTCTTTTTTACAGTGCCCAAAACCAGTTGTGGTTGCGGTCCATGGCCCATGTATTGGTGGGGGAATAGACGTAATAACAGCTTGTGACATCCGTATGTGCACAGAAGATGCTGTATTCTCAATAAAGGTGAAATATTGTTTCACTTGTCTGATCACAAACTGTAGTTACTGTAATCAAATGCACAAGAAAGTTTGTATAGTTTAAATTCATACTAGTTCGGTTACTAAAGTTGTTGGTTTTGCTAAAGGAAATTGATGTTGGTTTTGCTGCCGATATGGGAACTCTGCATCGCATGCCCAAGATTATCGGTAATGAAGGGCTGGTACGTGAACTGGCTTACACAGCAAGAAAGATGGGATCAGCAGAAGCAAAAGATTGTGGATTAGTAAGGTGGATAATGTAGGGATAAAACTAATAAACAAACTAGGATTGAAATTAATTCAATCATATACAGACAAAATCGGTTAATCGCATAATCCAGTTTCTTGCATAGGGATCGTGCATCCCAAATCGCCACCACTTGCACCGTACAACATATCTGCTTTTGAGACGCACCTGACTACAAAAGATAGAAAAAACATCTCCATCGCCTTAGAATAGTGTTATAGCAAAGTTATGTTAGCCTCAGGAAATGTAGATTGGAAACTCTGTTAACAACGTGTGCCGATTACACCACTATAGGATAACCAAGTCCAGTTAATTACATAAGAAAATGATACGATTAACACGTTGGAGAATTGTTTATGACAAATGTAAGTTGGTGAAAGTGAATTAGTTTCTGTGATAACACATCGGAACATTTGTGGCGCCAAAATACTTTTGCGCCCATTGTCCTTTTAATAAATGATTCCCCTTTATCACAAGCATGGGATTTGCATCATCTTCATAATATCTACTTATTGCAGCAAAGTCCTTTGTGACAAAGACAAGCTAATGAAAGAAGCAATTAATCTAGCTGCCTTTATTGCCACAAAAAGTCCAGTTGCTGTTCAAAGCACAAAAGTCAACCTGAACTATGCCAGGGATCATTCCATCAACGAAGGCTTGGAATATATAGTATGTCATGACATAGCTTAAGAATAGTTTTTTCTGCATGGTTATGCTCAGCAGGAATGTTCTGAGCATAACCATGTTTTTTTGTGGAACTTTGACATTGTATGGAGTTTGAGAAATGATTTGTGATATTTTTCTTGACAAATAGCTTCTGTTATTCCTTGGTGTTTTTGTAGAAATCATGGAACATGTCAATGCTCCAAACTGAAGATATCATGAAATCTGCACAAGCCTTGATGACCAAGAAAACCCCAGCTGATGTAACATTTTCAAAGTTATAGTTTTTTTTTCTGTGACTCCGGTAACAACAAATTGATTAGTGGTCGTCAAGTCTTCTGAAATTGATGTTGCATATTTCTGTATGGCCAAGATGAACATAAAGACAATTTTGAATCCCATGTAACAATGATGGCGCTGTTTATTATTGCGTGAAATTATTTGAAATGTTCTTTATTCTTATTGCGTCAAAGCACTATTTTAAACTGTCCTTTTTTCTTTGTTGTGTGCCACAGTCCACACGCCTGTAAAATTGACATCATCGCCCTATTAACCGTCAGTGTGACATCATTTAAGGCAACTTCATAAATGAAATGGGAAAAATTTAATTTCTTCTTTTAAAAATCATGCACATACATAACATACACGTTCTCTTTCAGTATGGTCAGGCAACAAATGAACACAACTTTTTGTACTAATGACATTTAATATTGCGCCATAAATTACCTCAACACACAAATTTATAACAGTGCATTCCATGACTCCTGCATATTTTGCGATTTCAAATGTTTCATTTTTGAGAAAAGCAAATGCAAGAGAAAATGTAATAAAAAATACTGTTACAGTTAAAATCATAGCGTAGACACTCAAAGTCCACTTTTTAACTTTCGTAGCTTGTACTGTATTGCATATGACCGATCAAGAAAACTTTCTGAAACCGGTGAAGGCGCCACCCCACCGCGCAAGTTAACTTGCCCTGATTTCAGCTGCAAGCTTGTTAAGTTTTCCTTGGGTCGGATGGAAGAGCGAAGGTCAAGACAGGCATCATCCTGCATACAGCAGCAAGTTCAAAGCAGTATAATTGTTGTATTGGACACAAGTGGGTGAGTGTTATTACGATATGTCACAACAAATTCAGCGGTGTATTCCAATCTATCAGTCTCGAATGATATTATTTAATTAACATTTTTTTTGTATATTTTTAGTGATAAATAAAACATGTTGCACCAGGTAGTACAAAACCTCCCGTAGATCATTATTTGTTAATTGTTCAAATGCACATAGTGAGAAAATAAATCAAAAAACTTGATGTACTGCATGTCACCCCACCTAATGTGAAGAAGTTTTGAAAGCAGTTAAAAAGGTAAAACTGTTCTTGTGAAATAAAAATGACTCACCTCCGACTTGGGCACTCTCTTTGGAACTGTATTGTGCCATCCTAATGCGCAATGATCGGGAAGTGAAAGCGAATCTGCACCATCGTGTGGTTTCAATCCATGTTTGGGTCGATATCTGTACGAGCACAAAGAGGTTGAGCTTAGTTGCTAATTGCTGGGTCTTTTCATCATTTATATTCACACAGTGACAGCAAACATTTGTCATTATTATTTATGTTTTGATGTTGTGACAAAAAACATTTATCTGTGTAGCAGATGCAGCAATGCCCAATTAGTTTTATTACAACTTACAAAGAAAAAAAACAGAAAATGGTGCTGTTTCAATCGGTCTACAAAATGTCCACAGGGGAATTAAAACAAATTGGCCAGAGGTCCATGGATGAAAAACTATTTAAGAAAGGAGTTTGCAGAACATGAACAGATTTTATCATATTACAAATGTATTGCTAAGATTCAAGATAAAACAAGCTGCAGGCACCTGTATGGGGAAATAAGTGAAGCCTTTGGAATTGAGACTCGTATGTATCTTGGTGATGCGACACAGCCTGGCTTTCCACAATCACTCGAGTCCACAGGAACAGGAAAGAGGCGTTTATTGATTGTGTAGTTAACAATACGGGGATCTCTTGTATCGCTTGGGTCTGGACTCCTTGCCGACACCCTCTACGGTAAATAACAGAAAAACATGACAAAAGATGGTTTTTGCATTGTTAGCATTAAGAAAGCATGAAATTGTATGTCACAAGCAAAATTTGCAACTTCATTGCTTACATGTAGCTTTATTTGTGGTGAAAGTTCTTGCAGAGGAGTTTTTGGTGTTTTGATCATTTCATTCCAAGTCCGCTTACTCTGGCAGTCTGAACGATTTAACTTTCGAAATTCCTTAATTTCATCCAGGAATGAATCAGAGTGATCAACTTCTGGATCTTCATTTTCAATCACTCCGGCAATCCAGTCATAGCCCAGAAGCGGAGGCTCAACACTTTACACACAATAGCAAAATCCTTAATTTTAGGGTTTTGGAGCGTGGTTTACAACATTGTTGTGCATATTCAAAACAAAAAATATGCTTAAATACTTATTTCACATAAATTTGTTTTTTATATTTAGTAACATTGTTTGATTTATTGAAACAGACCTGATAACTTGACGCTGAGGTGTTTTTGTTACACTTCTATGATTTGCATCCATGCTCACTGTTTTCTCTTCTCCTGTTTTTACTAAAATTGATTTGGGTCCTGTAGTTTGATCCATAGCTTTATATGGCCTGGAAAATAGTAAAGAGTGATGATTTTTCAAGTATTTCAACAACAAAAATTTTCAACACAGATGCATGGAAACACACATTTCTTGAAATAGTTAGTTCACTGTCACCTGCATGACACAAACAAAGCCCCTTTTTCTAAACAGCAACAAAAATGTCAAACACAGCCCAAAAATAATAAATCAAATCAGACACAAGAAACAAAACCATCATTCAGTGTAGGTTTGGGTGAAATTTCAGAGGGTGAAAATTTAAATATAAATACCTTGTGTTTCCAGGGTCTGTCAGCATTGGTTGTTCTGCTGGTGTTTCACTAAATGTGAGATTCTTCCCTTTATCTGTTTGACTCTTGAGAAAATTTGAGATGATTTCATACTTTGGAGATGCTGAAGAAGCTCTCGATGGACTTCTAATTATCGGTGTTGGCAAACTGTATAAATCATCATTGGTAAAGCAATAAACGTTGTGGCTATCAACAAGCATTTTGCTTTTTCCAATGTATTACGGTGGTATAATTGGTTACAAACCACTTCAATTATAATTTATCCAAATATTAGATGTTGTTGCAATTTGTTTTTACTTACTGAACTCTTTTGGGTGTTTTGTTCTTTTTTTTCAATATTCCTGCCAAACAAATTTTAAAGAATCAGACATTTTATTAAGAAAACAATCTATTGATAACAGAGACTTGGGTAAAAACTAGTGAATGGCCACCCAGGGTAAATAGAATTTGCGCAAGGGTGAACCTACAGGAAGGGGTAAATGATTTCTATTTTATATTTCTGTTTGTACGCACTACTAGATTTGCACCTATCCAATATAATTCCAACAAACATGTCAGACAAATAGGTTAACTGCAGTAACTCAGTAAACTTAGCATAAAAAATATTAAACTGTACATCTTGTACAATACACAAAAACCATAATAACAATATTATGTAAAGTTACGGTCATAGCGGTTTTTGCCTTTGGGTGAATGGAAAGCAGCATTCAGTGTGAGAGGGATGAACAGAAACGAAAAAGTTTTACAGTGTTATACAGTTAACAGGAACCAATTTAGGGTACCTGGTGACTTTGTGAGCACACTTCTTGCTTGACTGATCAACCTCCCAGACCTTCGCAAAACATCATCATTATTTCTATGAACTACTGTTGATGTTAGGGGGACACCAGTCAGTAGTCGTGGGTCAGAATGCTTTGATGCCACGATCAACCTTGCTATCTCCGCCTGAAATGAAAAGAATAACATGGCAGAAATACAAAATATAGTAGCAGTGCTTTGCAAACATGACATCTTTCTTAACATGTTACTGGGAAATGTCTGTAGCTCGTGACGTTCAATTACTAATTAACAATATGTATATATAAAAGTTATACCTGTGACTGCTTAAGTCTTTGCAATAACTTTTTGTTTGCGTTTCGAAGTTCTCCATCGGCAGGCATTGCAACGATTAATAAAATGATTCCAGCAAATTGTCGAGCAGAACAATAAACAACTTTAAAATAACCGCACAACGAAGTTACATAGAAATCATATGCAGATGGATTTTTATTAAAAAGTTGTTTTTTAAATTATATATTTATTTCGTGCACATACCGACAGAAATGTCGTAATTTTGCTATTTTATTCAGCAGAAACTTGTTAGCAGCTTTCTTGATGGATTTACTGCGCACAAGCACTTCGATACTAATTAAATAAGCTGTTTTCTTACGTCAATCCGCAATCTTCTACGTCAACGCTTCACAACCACTTGCTTCATGTAATAACCTCAATTTCACTCCGTACTGGTAAAATCTCCAAATTTATTTATCTCTGCGTCACAAACGGACAAAACTCCCTTAAACGTCAAACACACCAGAAAACACAAAAGGCTTTCACATTGCAACTGTTTTGGAAACTTTTTCAGTTTTAGTGCAGACAACTACGTGGTCAATGCGACCAATTTTTTATAGCTACAAAAAAGCAAAAGCAATGCAAGGGCATGACAATGAATTAAAGCGCTCAAAACGGCGATATATTAAGATTATTTCTAATAAATATCCTGTGTTTCTAAAAGACATAAAAATTACGGGCAAACATAAAAAGCTAATTGATAATGCCGAAATTTTATTCTATAGAGGCACTGAACAAAGTATTTTGTTTTCCAATAATACCGTACACATGTTTGCATATTAAACGAAATAAGTTGACGTAACACGTTGAAAAAGAACACAAAATTCTAAAAGTTTTCAGTTTTGCAGAGTGCAGTTATAATTTAACATGGGAACTAGTGACAAATGGAGAAGCAAGCATTTTTTCTAAAAAGCATGGTGATGAGGTTCTGTGCAATTCACATAATAACGCCGCTGATAAACTGTTGGCCGAATTGACCTATTTTGAATTTGCATTTGGATACTTACACGACGATGTTGCATATCCATGCACCGAAATAATTGTGTAGAATTTATGGTGTCTTTCACATTTTAGCTATACAGTAGTGAGAGGGATATTAAACAGATAATTACCAAAAACAACATACTTGTTTGAAATTAAAGTAACACAGAAAAAAATAGTTTTTAACCAGTAGTGAGGGGAGATTGTTAAAGAACGCATTTGTGAATCTTACAAATTGTCAATACGGGCGTGCAAAGCTGTTCAAAGGTTTACAAAAATGATTTGAGTGTTCGCTTGCATGGCTTGTGTATCTAAAAGGTCCGTCATAAAAGCTGAATGCGTCGACCAAAAACTGACTAAGACGAAACATTTGTCAAATAAAGTGACACAGGAAGTGTCAAGCTATTATAAACGTTGCTTAAATTTAGGTAAGAAGAGGAAATGGATTGCTGACGTGTTAACACGTGGATTTCATTGATGAAGGCGCAACCTTCAGCATATTGTTTCAAACCAGCAGGATCTTACAAAAAAATTGTCTTTAAAGGGGCGGATCGTTAGTTATAAAATTCGCTAAGTCCATGAAAACTTCCAGAGGTAAAGGTCGCGTGCGGCTTTGGAAATTATGACCTGCAAGACGCAGCGGCGGTTTCATTACACGAGAAAGAGCCACAGGAGGAGACACAACAGATTGCAAATAAAGCGACGAAACATTTTACAAAAATACGAATAAATAAACTTTCACGCAACGCAGTTCACATGTGCTAGAAATCATAAAGGCTCGCACACTTTTCACCTGTGCAGTCATCGCACTGTGGTCCCGAATGTCCCCCACACCCCAACTGGCCGTCGGTTTCTTGAAGTTTTTCCCTTAGCTCGCACGGTCTCTCACAAGTTTCCGGGTCGTGTAGAAGAGCTTGCACCGACGAATCGACGGCAACGTAACACACGCACGTTTCTACGCCACCTCGCGAGCTGCTACGGAGTTTGTGCTTACCGCATGGTGTCCCCACATTCGCAGACCTAACATAATGTATTCAGGTTTTAAATTTGTGTTTGAAAAACTGCTTGGTTGTGTAGACAAAGTTAAATCGACGAGATAAGCAATTTTTGGACAAATGTACAAATGGATTTCTCATAATACCATACACCCTGGGCATAGGCGCCTAGTTTTCATTTTTCCAAGGGGGGTGGCTATATTGTGACGTCATGAATTGTTACTACGACGTCATCAGGTATGAAAAAAATTGAATTTTAATGCATGAGGTGCATTAGCCAAAAGGGCGGCGTTAACAATGAACAAACGAGATCGGTCTACAACAAGTACCTGTTGGCATATCACACTGCGAGACTGACGTTGCAACAAACCATTTCAGCTACGCAAGCAAAACAATTTTTGTGTGCTTCCAACATAAATATGGGTGATTTTCTCTAAATCTACTTCTATGATAGCTCCATTAAAAGTAATTGAACAGTTAATAGCTTGTTGTTTTGGGCTGATAAAGCAGCTTACACATTATTATTAAATTTGTGGCATGCTAACTTTATGCAACATTGCTCAAGTATGAGTTACTGCGTAGTTAGGCAGTTTTTTTTGTGTATTACGTCTTACACAAACACCAATAGCAAAAATGACAGTTATAGTGGTATACAATTCAATAATAAGCTGTATTTTCCAATTTGTGCCTCCTTAAAATCTGTTAGTGTCTCTAACAGGTGTTTCATGCAAATCATCACGGCCAGGTGGCTGGGTTATTGACGTCAGACACAAACCCTACTCAGAATACCAGGCCACCAGTTGTGCAGCCAAGCATGCAGGCAGCAGCGAAAAGTGACAACACTGTCACGAACTTTGCATTAAGATGTCACCAGCACGTCCAGCAGTGCGGGTAATGCAAAATACCCCAAAATAAAAAGTAGTCTTACGTTTTTTTCTCTGATTTACCTGGCACCCTTTTAAGGACTAAATTTACCCCCCTGTTTTAACATATTCATTTTGCAAAGCAAAAGAGAGGTTTTGAAATACATATCCAAACAAAATTGTAAGAAACCTAAAAGCACTACAGCAAAGCAAAGAAATAATGTAAAAATAACTAATAGGTATTTCCAAACTTAACCGTTTCAAAACTTCTTGGCATACAGTTAAAAGTGCAAATGTCTTGCTGACAACTTTAACCCAAAGGTAACTCAAATTTACTGCCCGTTGGTAACCGGTGTTTAGGCGCTCCTAATGTTTTTATGTACACTTCCATGAAATATGGATTTTTACTTTTATGGCAGTTTGGTTGACGTTGCAACATATTATGGCACCCAAAAGAAGAAGATTATGAGGTAATAAATAATAATCTTCAAAACAAGCATTGTAAATGAAAAAATTCAAATTTGGTTATGTACTCCATCATGGCAGTGTGCTATATATGTTTGGTCTATGCCTATGGTAACCTTACATACATGAAACATGTCACACACAAAAAGTGATATTGTTAACAAATTCTTGCTTTTATTTGTAAACAATTACATTAATATTAAAAGTCACAGAAATAGTGACAGTAAACACGCTGATGTCAACACCCTTTTGTCATTTTGAATGTACAACATTAAACAAAATTTGCAGAATAACCCCAGCTAATGTTTATGGTAAAAGTATGACACACATCAACAACAAGACTGTTGACTGAGGAAGTGACAACATGCCACATGCTTTTCAACATTATTATATCCTAACATGTATACGTACAACCTCTGATGGACCTATTCATTTTGGGTTTCCCCCCAGAAATTTTCGTGATTTTTTAATACTATGTCAATCTGTAAGTACTGTAAGCATTTAACATATGATTTGCGTTTCTGTGCTGCCATAGTAACAACCCAGTAAAATTGAGTTGTTGAAATCATGTTACATGTAAAAGGTGTTAAACAGTTAAATTGTATATATAACATAGCAATAAAAATTAAAAAATTCTTTTTTCCATAATTTTTATTTAAATTACCTTGTTTTCCTTGTCCTGCAGAACCATAGTAGAAGGGTTGCAAAGAGAACAAGTACAACACATACACCTATTCCACCAGGTATCCACACTGCAAAATATAACACTAAATTCAAATACATGCTATTAGGAAGAAAATACAAGTGTCTTTGTGTTGAATTAGTTTCCTCTCAATATTGACAACATTAAAATTAACTATACTGATGTTTTCCATCTACTTAAACAAAAACAGGCTGATGAAGGTAACTACCAACCTTTGAAGTTAAGAGTAGAATGTATTTTTCCATCTTCTGTGTGCCCCATAGAAACTTCAACCGCTTCTGCAATAAAATCACAGAATTTCAATGAATTGAACAAGGAATTATTATGCATTACAGTTTCACAGGGTTACAGCTAGCCAATAAAAATGAAAGCCAATGGTTTGTGTAAAGCTACAGGATACACCAATGGCCACAGAGTCAAATACTTGGAAACAGCCCAATATGTGGTTTTATGGAATGCTATTTTCCAGTAAACGAGATTAAATTCTTGAATGAAACAAACCACAATTATACCGCAGGCACATTTTCTCATGCTTGATCATACTTACTGTGTTGTTTTCAACTATTTATACCAGAAAAAACACCTAATAAAAGTTTATCATTGGACAATTGGATATGTTAATACATTGAGCGAGATGAGACCACAAACAACTTTGACATTTAATTCCTACCTCCATCAGGCCAAGATTGAATATTATGTTGCTTTAGTTCTTCCAAATGTAAAGATTCAGAGGTAACAGGTGATTTTGTTGAGCTGGGTGATGGTGGTTCAGTGGAAGGTATTATTTGAGGTTTACCGTCTGTACTTGACACTTGCGGAGCATTGTTTGGAGTTAATCCTATACACGGCAAATCATTGTCACACCACCAGCAAATAGTGCATAGAAATCAATCCTTTCAGTGCTACCCACTTGGGTTTATTTGCATAATGACGAAAGTATGGTATATACCTGGTTCAGCATAAAATTTTTCTGATGAAACTGTTGGCTGCGTTGATAAGGTTTTTACAGCATTCGTTGTGGTGCTTGTGGTTGTGGACAAAGATGAAACACTGCTTAATGGTGCACTGGTTGGTGTTGCTTTAATACTTGACGTACTGGAGTGTGCAACACCTGATAGCAGAACATACACACGGTTTAATTTTTTTGAAGCCACGCAGACGTGTAAAAAAGTACAAACAAGCAAATTTACTCACTCTCAAGAACAAAAGATCTGGGAATTTCCAAACCATCTAATGATGTTATTCCATTTTTATGAGAACCTACCAGAGGTACCCAATTATACTGGACATTAACTGTCATCAGGCCACCATCATTAGTCTTGAAATAAAATAAATCCTTTTAAATATCACTTGTCATGCGTAAACAATATGCAGTATATGCTGTAATTTCATTAAAAATATTTAGTTTTACTCACAACAAATTACTTACAATGACTCCATTATGAATACCAGCGGCACATAAATTTGACGACGGGCTATAATTTGTAGTGCCCTGTATCCAAATGAATGATTGTAAACAATTCCCTGGACATCTTATAACAAAACTGGATCTAGATGTTGAAATTGAATCCAGCGTATTACTGCATGATACGTTTTCTGAAATTGAATAATAAATACAACATATGTACATTAAATTATAAAAATTGTTTAATATTACTTACGTATTTCTTCTTGCTGTTTCACAGGTATGGCTACAATACTTTTCAGTATAACAACTAAAATTAAAAAAGGTATCGTGGAGAATATACTTGTCAACATATTTACAGTCTGCAAATGAATCTCACAAGGTCAGTTTTTTTAGCATGTTCACTTGTCTTTTTCCTAGCTGTATTTCAATGAAGCAGCAAGCCCCTGCTACAAGTAAAAGTCATTTTTGTTCCTCAAAACTGTCTGTTTCAGAAACAAGATAGTAAACAAAAACACGACCGCGCCGCTATGTTTTATATGTAAACATGTTCACTGAGAAACGCTCACTTGTCACATTCATCAATCACGACAGCAACAGAACACCAAAAGCCCACCATAAGTCACATTTTATATCTCAATAACGCGACCATCTACCGCTCAATGACAAAACCAGATGGTGGTCTAGACTAGAGACCGGTTACTACACACAGTGCGCCGCCAGCGTGATACAATCCCCATTGAACAAAAATTTAAGGTCACGTAGTCGTCAAAGCATAACCTTTCATTGTATTTAAATATTTACTGAGTCCAATAAGATTTTCACGACGTCCCAGCTGCACTGTCAGCAGAATATAACACAAGGAATCCTTCCTGTCGAAAATCGTGCTTTTTCTCAGTTTTTTCTCAGATTTTTTTGGCTGCGGGAAAAGCTAACTTTTTTCGCCTCGTCATCACAGCCCGTAGTACTACAATTGGTTGAACACGCCCTGGCACGTAACCCAGTGCAAACAATGCCCTGGCCCTGTTTGCAAAAGAAAAATAAACACAGAGTCGGACCAAGCAGACATTCAAGGAAGTTAACTTGAAAAGTTCCACAGCCTTAAAATTGTATGTCATCCAACTTCTGTATATTTTGTTCATTTACAGAACTTTCCATCACACAAAATAGAATGGTTTATTTTTATTTGTGGCAGAGGTTTAGAGTGGACGCTTGCGGAAATTATACGTGACGCGAGACATATGGGTTAAACCTTCGTCATCGAGCGTTTTTAAGTGCTTAAATGTATTTTATACCTTAGATAAAAGTATTTTTTGTTGTGAAACTAATAATTGCGAAAATACCGACGTTTAATTCTTGAAAGAAAAATTCGTGGTGAAAAAAGCAGCGGTGTAGGTGACTATATTGGCACCAGCGAATTCTACGTCAAGGTTCGTCTTATCAATATTGAAATGAATTAATTTGTGACAAGCCACATTCCCCATAATGTATTGTGTTAGAATATTTATTTAATGCGCACCACGCCCTGCTGCAGGGGCAAATTTTAAACGCAAAGAGTTGCCTTTTTGTGTTTAACTGTTAGGCCTTCTCAGTTTTTGGAAGGTTCATCGGTCAACTGCTTCTAACGCAAGTTAATTCCCAGGTTCGTTTGGAGTTTCACTTGTCCAAGTGCTTGCGTTGGAGTGTGGTTTGTTTATTGCTTGAAATCAGTGTCGATTTGTAGTATTTGAAATTGAACATATGCCAACTAAACTTGCATTCGCATAACTCCTTTTAATATTTGGTAGGCTATGAGGGTTTACAAATTTTACATTTTGTCTGCTTTCAACAAAATATCCCTTGTGTTTTTCAGCATGTTTTAATTTTATTGAACACACCGGGTATTCGAACCCAGGCTATTCAGCTTTTCTACTCGCCGTTTTTAAATTTTAACAAAATAGACCTAAACAGCTTCACAGCGACACTCAGCGGCATTAATTATGTGTGGATATGTCGCCGCTTGGAGCATCCGCTCATACAAGTACCAGGGTAGATGCTAAAGAACCGTCACCCAACAACGACTCCCCAGAATATTTCCACAACCTATTCGCAGAACTGTCAAACTTTTCTGGTGCGCCAGTTATAATGGGGGGGGGGGATTTTAACCTAGCATTTGACCCAAGACTTGATAAAACCGGAAACGCCCATCACCCCAACAAACGAGCAAAGGAGGCCTTACAAAACTACATGCAACACTCGAATCTTACCGACATTTATCGACTTAAATTTCCCTCAACAAAAAAATTCCCGCACTCAGAAATCGCCACTGTCACTATCACGAATTGACTTTTTTCTTGTCGATCGCAGCTTAATTAGCGACGTAGTAAACGTTGACATTGTCCCAGGAATTATGTCAGATCACAGTGTGCCTTAGATGTTGCAATAAACCCATCTCCGAAAGGAAGGGGCTACTGGAAGCTAAATACTATGCATTTAAAAGATGAAAAATACAGGGCAACAATCAGGAAAGTCATCAACAACTTCATTCTTGAAAACCCAGAAACAGACACAAATCCCCACACCAAATGGGGCGCATTAAAAGCAGTAATTCGGGGTGAGTCGATCCGATTTGCGGCCGTATTAAAGCGCAAATTAACCGTCAAACATAACGCCTTAGAGAAGCAAATTACGTCACTGGAAACTGAGATAACCAACCTACAAGGGGACGATAAACAGAAGCGAGTCGAAGCACTTTCAAAAGCTAAAGAAAACTTGGACACCCTTTTAGAGCGACAAACAAAAAGTGCTATTATTCGGAGTAGGGTACGTTGGGCAGAAGAAGGAGAAAAAAACACAAAATACTTCCTGAACTTAGAAAAACGACATGTCGCAAAAAAAACCTCTCTAGAATATTGATCAACGGGACTATATCCACTGACCATAAATTAATACTGAATAACCTAGCTGGCTTTTATACCCACCTGTATGAGAAACCTCCATGTTCGACTCCAAACACCCCATGCTGACAAGTAACCTAGAAAAGCTCGCGCTGCCAAAAATCACTTGCGAACAAGCGGAAAAACTGAATGAGGAGACAACGGAAGCGGAATTTTTAAATGCAATTAAAACCATGCAAAAAAACAAATCGCCAGGCTTGGATGGCTTCCCGGTTGAATTTTACAAGATATTTTGGGATGATATCAAACTGGTCTACCTAAATGCATGGAAGTTTACGGTTGAAACCGGTAAAATGTCCGCGAGCCAATCTGAAGGACTCATCACCCTAATTCCCAAACCAGGGAAAGACCTTTTACAGGCCCAAAATTATCGCCCAATAACCCTGCTAAACGTTGACTATAAGATCGCCGCCAAAGTGATTAACACAAGAATACGCGGTGTTATCGACGATATCGTATCCAACGACCAAAACGGCTTTCTTCCACACCGCTATATAAAAAACGCAGTAAACCCTTCTATTTCGAAAAATTTATAGACGCGGGAGTAATGGCCCACAACGATCTATTAGACCACAATGGGGAATATTTGAAATATGATGCACTTACTACAAAATATAGTCTTGACCCAAGTACAACAGATTTCACTAAGTTTCTCAAGCTTATAGCATGCATACCCGAGGAGTGGGACTATGGACCAGTGCCTTCACATAAAAACCTAACAGACGTTTTAAGAAATATCTTGACACATTGCGAGAGCACAAAGGCTTTGTATTCGTGGCTTCAAACCGCCAATATAATTCAACCCAAAGCACAAGCTGTATGGGAATCCTTAGTCAATGACAGAGTACCTTGGAGGCAAATATATAAAAATATACCGCAAGCTACAGTGGAAACTAAATTAATAAGTTTTCAAATTAAGCTAAATCTCAGGGCCATTGTGACCAATAAAAAGTTAAAAGATCTAAAGTTTATAGAAACAGGTTCATGTGTCTTTTGCGAAAATGCCGAGGAAACGGTTTTACATTTATTTGTAAATTGCCCTATTGCAGCACATTACTGGGAAAATGTATGCAGTTGGCTAAGCGCCAAACTTCGTGTACCTTTGTATTTTTCTCGTGCGCATTTACTGTTTGGTAGACATGAAAATAACAATATTTTTGAATGCTTTTTAAATTGCGCTCTTCTTTGTGCCAGATTTGTGATTTATCGATGCAAATACGGTAAGAGGAAACCAACAATAACAGAATTTGTAAATATGTTGCAAAAAACAAGATCTATAGAACTAAACATCGCCAGTGAAAAATACCGTAGCGAAACGAATTATTACAGAAGAAAGTGGTCCTACGCTGCTTGAAGCATATACCCAAATAACTTGACTCTCTTTTGCTGATTTCTCGCCATTGTGTTTAACCATTGTTTTTTGTCTTCTTGCTTAGCCTTTTCTTCAATTGTACGCCTTTAGCGTCCTTTTTCAATAAAAAAAAATAAAATAAAATAAAATAAAATAAAGAACCGTCACCAGAATTAGTCGAGATATGAGATCCACATTTAAGTCAATGTAACATAGAAATCTATGCGAATGTTAATGGTCAGGTGTAAGCAAGGCAAACAACTGGTATTTTTCGTAATATATTGAAATTAAAATATTACTTTAAATGATAACTCTTTAAATTATAATAACATTTCTATGTTACATAGACCCTAATGAGATCGCAAATCTCGACTAATTCTGGTGACGGTTCTTTAGCATCTACCAAGTACCAGCCAGAAAAACCTTAGGGGTTTCCCCGTGACGTCGTTGCTCCACATTTGCTCCACATTTGCTCCACGTTTGCTCCACATTTGCTCCACGTTTGCTCCACATTTGCTCCACATTTGCTCCACGTTTGCTCCACATTTGCTCCACGTTTGCTCCACATTTGCGCCACATTTGCTCCACAGTTAAATATAATGACTGACAGTGATTCCCATTGTTTACCAGGAAGACCAAAACAGATTAGGTCTCGCAATTTTGCTTTCCACAATCGGAATGTCCTTTTTTAAACACAGGGAATTGAACTTCCTTGGACCGGTCCTGTTTCTGTTTTTTAGACAACGCATTCAATTGTCGTTTACAACAAAATGCGAACTTTTACTGATTATATATTGCTTGCTACAAACAAGGTTACCTCACCAAGCTTATTTCCATGATATGTTCTTATTTTCTCACACAAGACATGTGCTTATTTTTGGCATCAAAAAGCAGCGTGCTTATTTTTTAGTCCATGTCGGTGGTAACGCTATCTACATGATATTTGCTATGAGGGGTGCGGCAAAAAGTTGCTGATTTTAAACAGGTGCCGACGAAAAAATAACTGGGATTTACTGGTGTGGAATGTAACACCACAGGGGAAACAATCTTGCAGCCAAGGGAATCCTTGGATTCACGCGATGTTCTTAGTTATATTTGATTGACAGGTGGTCGGTTACTGACCAGTCTTTGTGCTCTCACACGATCTCTAAGCGAATTGTCCAGTAAATGTTTGGAGAGGGTTCGTTTCACACGTGCCTGTTGTAACGCAACACTTGCTAGAACTCACGTGTGGCCTTGTGTCAAATGCACTAATCAAATAGGATTTCCTTATCTTTGGTTAATTAATATTGTCAATACCCATAGCGTCAAGTTAACAACATTTGGCGTATAGGTTGCAACAACAATCCATCAATGTGTCAAAACGTTTTAATCACATGTCGGTGTCAAAGCGAACACCGTTACGCTTCAGTGAACACGTGCTAGACAAGCGCAAATACAATTTCATGCATGGACAAATTGAAATGTGAAATAAACGTGAGCAGAAACCTTGTGTGGGAAAATCATAAAAACGATATGGTAACAAAGAAGAGCAAACACATCGCTTAATTTGTTTGCGCGGGCCGCCATTAGCGGGCCCCTAACGTAAAAGACACAGGAGCAAGTTGGTGAGGAAAAGTACCAAGTGCACGTCACAGGTGAAGTGTTCGTTTAAATGTGGTCTTCGTGTACCATGATTTCGGTTGCTCTGTCCAACTATACAAGCTAACGCCGAAAGTTGCCAAAAATAAAAGGATATTCAAACAGTTTTGGAAACAATTGGTCCAATTGTATTCGTCATGCGGCACACCACTTGCGGAGCACTGCTTTACAAACTAAGTAATAGCAGCAGAATAATAACGCAAGCTATTTTCCAAAACCCACAGATATACGACAGAAATTGAGCGGATAATATCACGGATTAATCAACATCACTACAACATTTAGTACCGAGAAGATAACAATTTGGAAAAAAACAGTTGAGTTGATTTGCATCTCCAGGTATGTTTAATTGTTGAAATTTGTTAGTTGTAATGTCAAGACATTTCAATGCGCAAACGCACGGACTCATAAACGCCTTAAATCCTTAGTTGTTTAACATTCTTCTTCTCAATTGTTTTTTGTGAAAAAATATGAAAAGTTTCTATGTCGTGCGCAATTGGTATTGCTGTAATTTTTCCTTTACCGGAACACGGCATCCTAGTTTATGGCTCAGAATATTTCTCGCATCCCGATTGGCCGTCACCTTTCCAAGCCTTTGTGTTAAACAGGCATCCCTCCTGTCTCCATTTCGTATGTCAACAGAGGGTCTGCGGTATCAATCCGTGAACTCGCGCGACGCCGCGAGCGACCTTGCCTGTCGTTTCCAGATTCGGACGGGGCGCAGCAGCATGTTGGGGTATTCATCCAACATCTGAAAACACGAAATCGGTCAAAAAACATTTGCCCATCTGAGTGCACAATTGTTTAAAGGTTACGCCCTAATATTTTACCAAATAGAACAAAATTGTTTTTTTTGGGGGAAAGGGCATCAGGAAAAGACAAAAATCACAAATATTTGCAGGCATTTCGGAGGTTTGCCAGAATGTTTTCAGCGGTTTGTGTTACTTGGAAACGAATGTTAACAATCCACTGGTCGCTCTTCAAGGACCATTAACACTACAGCCTATGACCCCGACATATCGTACGCGTGTGTTAAGATGTTCCGCATTTGCACACTACGGCACACAATGTTGAAATAACGCATCTACCAGGCCTCAAGTCAAAAACAGTTTGGGCGGGTGTTTTGCGGCATTGGCAGCATTGGTCAGGCGCACGACCCATATACCAAAAAGAAAACCTGTAAAATTTCGGCTTGGTTTAAAATACTTGTTTCCGCATTGTTCCAATGTATGGTTTCCGAAAACAACGAGTGCAATAAACTTGGTAGTAAACTGGCTTTCAAACAATCGTTCCACAGAAAAACACGACAGTAAAGCCAACCACATATTGTCAGCGGGATTACTCATTGACAAATGAGGGAAGCAACCCAGCGTTCTTTTATGCCAAAAAGCGAACTTGCCGCCAGGCAGCCGACTTGGGTACAAACCTATGGAGAAAACAACAGAACCCACTGCACGGGTTAGCACATTTGCCACTTTCACCATAAAATACGTTTCTTAAATGTTACTAGAAAATTAGATACCATGTCTTTGTGGTCATGAGACTGTCGGGAGATTCTCATACATGTTTTAAAAGTTTCTATGTCACTACAATACACAACAAGCCTGCCAGGTCCCACTAAGTCGATTTCTGATATCTACAATATACACCTGGGTTTCCTTGTGTCATTTGTCGGTCATTGAGCGATTTTTTGTCAGAAACACTTCAAGTATTTCGGACATAATTATAATTTGGTAATTTACACCGCATTCTGATTTACGCCCAGGTTCTTTAATTTCTACGTCCGTGCTATAAGGGTAAGAAAACAAAAACCACATAATGCTCGTCGTCTATGGAGGGATTTCGTAGAGTCGCAATGGACCAACTTGAAATGGGAGAAAGTCATGTTAAAAGAAACACAGCTTTTCAACTAGACATACAACGAGATACAACGAGAGACGACGAGCGTCTTCAAACGATTTACACGGGAGAGTGCAGATGTATAACAACTGAATTCGTGAAGGAATCTGTTGCACACATAAACTATATTACCCGGCCCCACAAACTTGCTTCAATACAAATTGCTTTTGTGCCTCCTATAACCCAGGTTTGCCCGAAGATAAATGTTTGGCAAACGACCGTTGGTTTACTTTGAACATGAGTTGGTTTAAATTTATACTGTATGTTCCTGTTCTTCTGCTTTGGGTTATCGTTGTGTAACAAATTGAGCTTTATGCAATCTGTGTAACGTGGTGGTTTGGCATGTAAAGACCTATAGTTCGACTGGAGAATAGTTAATCCCAAACATCTTGTAAAAACGCTTTGTTTGACTAAACAGGATAAGGCCTTTCAATTGCATTTTCTCAACAGATAGACTTAAGCCCAACAAAACAGAATCAACCTTTTCTAAACGCAGCCAAACAACTCATGGCAAACAAAAGTTAGGCAAGTTATGTTCATGTTTTTAATACAACATAAACTTATACAATGCCGGATTTACAACACTTAGTTTGGTTAATTTAAGCAAACAAAGGTTACAGAGTATGTACATCCCATTATATATTTACTAGGTACATGATTGCAAGTTGCAAGACATAAATTTCTAATTTGTTTCACAACAATACCTTTTATTTTGGTTCACGTGGATCCACAGTTCGCGGATTGTTTTTTTGCAGAAAAACAGCAGGACAAGGATGATAACCCCAACTATTACCCCAACTATTTTCACATCAAATCCAGCTACTAATAAAACAGAAATCATTGGTTGTCTGGAAATAAGTAACAAACATATAGAAGTCTTATTTTAATGCCATTGAATGTTTTTGAAAGGCCATTGTTTCAAAGGGTATTTAATTAATTTATATTACAAACTAGAACAATAACCAACCAACCAAAAAAGTTCCGACTTAACATTAAAGTTTGGTGAATCAGAACAGCTCCCATGACTTCTGTTTAAATGGAAAATCAAAAAAGGAAGCCTCATTTAACCATTGACTGTTTACCAGAATTTCAGTTGGCAGATTATTCTATTGACTAGTTGACATATCAATAATTCCCAAGTTATACATATCAAATACATCAAAAACCTACCCTTGGGGCTCTTGAATTCTGCTACTTCACTCCCTAAAATACGTTTGCTCGTTAAATACTACTGTATATCCAATTACAATATTTAACGGCTTTGTTGCAACATTTTACCTTCAAACATTTATTTATTTAACATAGACTTTGCACAAAAAGATGATGCTGACAATTATGTGAACAGATTATGTCTTTAACGCTGGTGAAACTGTCAATGTGTAACATAGACTTTGCACAAAATGTAACATCACCGTTTGCTTTTGTGCTTGTAGTTGGCTGGCTTGTGGATGGTTGAGTACTGGTGGTTGAATGGCTTGTGGATGGTTGAGTACTGGTGGATGAATGGCTTGTGGATGGTTGAGTACTGGTGGTTAAATAACTGGTGGATGGTTGCGTATTGGTGGATGAATGGCTTGTGGATGGTTGAGTACTGGTAGTTGAATAACTGGTGGATGGTTGAGTACTGGTGGATGAATGGCTTGTGGATGGTTGAGTACTGGTGGATGAATGGCTTGTGGATGGTTGAGTACTGGTGGATGAATGGCTTGTGGATGGTTGAGTACTGGTAGTTGAATGGCTTGTGGATGGTTGAGTACTGGTAGTTGAATGGCTTGTGGATGGTTGAGTACTGGTGGATGAATTGCTTGTGGATGGTTGAGTACTGGTAGTTGAATGGTTGGTGGATGGTTGCGTACTAGTGGTTGGCTGGCTGGTGGATGGTTTCGTACTGGTAATTGGAAGACTTTCCGTTGTTATACTGGCTGTACTGGTCACTGGAATATTCAAATTGTTTTTTTTTTGTGAGAATCTGTCATAATCAAATTGCAATAACCAGTGTAAAACTATAGATTCCCTGTGATTGACATTTTACCTGAAGTAAAGCACAACTTTTACTTACCGTATGGCATGGGAATGAATGTCCGGGTTGGTGGTGGTGGAAACCGTTGTATGACCACGCGAATTTTTACAAGGTCACTAGTAACTCCACTTTTCCATGCGGCAACACAGAGTTTTGAAATTTCTGAATATTCGTTAGTTGCGTCGCGAAAAAGTCTTGCAGCAGCATGCGAATCCAAACAATTTGACGGACACTTGATGATAAAATCAGAAAACGGGCGTTGCTTGAGCAGAGTTTCGCTACAATCCACATCATCTGAAATTAAAGCATAAAAATCACACAGAAGATAATAAAACTCCGATAACAATGAGAGAAACGTTTATTTAGACGTTAAGATGATTAGCAACACAAAAAAACAGAACAATGTAATTTGAGAAGGGCCACAGACGCAATCCTTCAAAACAGCTCGAGAGCGCAATTGTTGTGCAACAACAACACGTTATTCGTCATTTGAAAAGTTTTCAATCAATACCAAAAAAATACTGTACTGAAAACATTTGTTGGTGCAAAAGCTGTAGGCTAAATGACAATCAAATACAGGCGAACGTTCTGCTGTGTACAAATTCGAAAATTCCGCCACGCAAGAATATTTGGATTAAAATATTTAGCCTACCGCATTTACTACATTGTAGTAAAAAATTTCAGAAACGGATAAAAACCGACCAAATGTTCAAATCTGCAAATTTGCAAAATGCGCCTGAACTGCAAGGCGCCTGAAAACACTCGAGCAGCAATTGCGCCGAATTGGATGAAAAAAGCGTCCCACTGGAAATCCTTCGTCCACCAAAAAACGCTGTGACAAATTGCAAGTGGTCTTTGTGTTACGAGTCTCAAATTCGTATTGTGCATTTAGCGTTGTGACATTTTGTGACAAGTTATGATCACGTCGTGTGCACTCACATATGTTTTTTGGGTTAATCGTTTCGCTTTTCAATGACATATGGGGATAATAATTCTTGTTTCATTTCAACATTGATATAATTATCGCTGGCCTTAAGCCTTAGAAACTGTCGGGTAAGCAAAAGAGGCACAAATACACATGAACAATTGTGTCACGCCGCTCAGGACGCACAGGCACGGTAGGGTAGAGTCGGGTTATTTTGAAGAAGTGGCTAGCTGTACGCATGTCTTTGTACGAGTTGACACATTACATCCTGCTTATGACGTTCCCTATAAGGTGATAGATAAACAGCCATGTATATTTGCAATGAACGGGCGTGAAAACACTGTCACCGTTAACCGGCTTATATACAGTAGCGAACTCGCCTTCGTTGCAAGATTTACCCGACGTTTCACCAATAAGCGCTGATCCCCTTGTTAATGAAATTTCACCAAGTTAACAGAAATATCAGACGCTCTTCCGCCTACCGCCGTGCAGTAAACAAGGAACTGAAGATGCCCATGGGGCGAAATATATATTCCTGATAATAAACCAGGCTAATCCTGTAATAAAAAGCTACTGCTTTTTTGGTGTTATTAAATAAGTTACAGTGATCGCTAGGCCTGCATCTGCAATCTTGGGTAGATCCCAACATTTCAACTTTTGAAGTCAACTTTTGACAAAGTTTGTTTAAAATATATCTTGAGCCAAGCCTCAACCTCCGTGAATTACTATGTCAAGGCTACTCACGTATTTCAACAGCAGCAGAAGTGGTTCTAATCAGAAATCCTCCGAGAAGCCAAAATGCCGCAATAAACGTCCTCGACATTTTGCGTTATGTTCATTAAGCCTGAAACCAAACCTAATGGTTAGTTTAACACTGCATTCAGAAAAGAGTAGAAGGGGTTAATTATGAAAACAATGTATTTACTCAATAAAAAAGTGTAACGTTTACTCAATAAAAAAGACATAAGTTATAAACCGCAGACGTCTGTAAAACATCAGCAATAAATTATAGGAACCGAAATCAACATTAATATGTTGTAGCAGTAACTGAGCTAGCTAGATGTGCTGTGCACGTGTGGTGTACTTTCGGAATGAACATGCGGAACCAATCATAAAAAGTTAAAAAGAAGGCCAAGTTACTTTCGGTGGTCATGTTGCGTGGTCTACGTCAGGTTAAACTGGGATTTTCCAGGCCCGCGAACGCATCACGGGTTCTTCATTCTTCTGAATTCTGCTCAAACCAAACTGCCCGCGTGCAGTCGGGGCCTGCGTTAACATGCCCATGCCGCTACTGAAAACTTTCTCCCTAACAGTTTTTTGCCGCTTCGCAATTACTGGGTTCATTAACCTATTCTAGCTCTGCATGAACCCTTAATCCAAGCAGCCTGTTAGAGGAACCAGTCCGAGTCTGTGCCTTTTGACACCGCTAATCGCCCGCAAACATCATTGCTGAGTCTGTTTGCGGGTGATTGAGCGGGACAGATAACTAGAAAAGGGTTTTAAACACCTTATCCTACTTCAGGTGTTTGTGATGTATTCTGCGTAAGAGGAAAAAAGTTTTCGGTCGTGAACAAGGGAAAGAAAGGTCGGCGCCTTGGTGCAGAAGTGGTTTCTCCAAACCTAGGTTTGCTCTGCGCTGAATAAATATTTGTTTGTTGTGTAAAACGTCAACCAAGCCTGGAAATACATGGAGCATGTAATCTTGAATAACAATGTCAAAGCCATAAGATGCTGGACATGTTTAGCAGACTTTTCAAACACAGTTGGGCATTCTTATTCAACAAAAACACATTTCGCAATTTCCTTGAGTGCCGTCAGGTCCCGTGTCACGGTAGTCATATATATAAGTATAAGTAAGTGTGGCCAATAATACGATTCTTTTTGGTGCCCAACGGATGACGGTGATTGAATTTCACCACCAAGTGAAAGTCTTTGCCTGGCCGTTTGGTCGGCAGAGTCGTTGAGTCACACAAAGCTGCACAATGGCAATCTACCTGCAGCTCAATCACATTATTGGCACAACTTGCTTGCAATTAAAATAGCTTGAAATAGATTTTCTGGGGACCACTGCACCGTTCTGACGCGATTGGTGATCTGATCGCGCATCACCATAAGTTTCAATAAATCCAGCGAATCTATAAGGCACCGCTCTTGCGATTTTATATTGAACACGTGCGGTAAATTGTTTTTCAAACATTCGCATCATTTTAAATCAAAACACATGAATTCTTAAAGCACAACCTGAACTACCGTTACCCCTTTATTTAAAAGCTTGGGGAATTTCGTCATAGCTCAGAATGTATTGATATGCATATAGCTGACGCATCGTACCTTATCGGAAAACACACACAGCAGTATAGAGCACCGACACAGGTCGATAAAAAATACATCGAACAACAAAACAAAAACGGATCCGGCACCGTTCAAGAATAAAATTACGTCACAAAGACGTAACAGAATGTGGTGACGTCACAGCAGCGGGTAAACGAGACAAAGCAAGCAAGGGTGGGATTTGGTAAGAATGACGATGTATAGACATAAAAAAATTGCGTTTTAGTGATTCGGAATGGAAAACGATAGTTTGTTTTTTGCTTCAGGAGCTGTTGGAGGAATGCGGCCGATCGAGAAGTTTGAGAATTCCTTTCAGTTCGCTCAGGACTTCGTCGTTTAATTCTCCCTGGACAAAAGGCAGATTAAGTAAAAAGGCAACATGCGCGCGCGCGACATTTTAAGCAGCAAGTTAGTGATTCTGTAAAGCGTCGAGTCCAGTGTGTAATATCAAACTTTCCGTACATTTTTACACATTTTTGCATAGTCAGCAATAACATAATAACAAGGTGTTGACATAATCTCACCTCTGCCGCTTTAAGAAGGTGGTTCCTGTATATGGCTATGGTTTGGTTGTAGTCATTCTCGGATGTCTGCATAAACAATAAACAGCATCACTATCTGCATCACTTTTCTCACACAAAGGCGGAGCTTTTTAAACTTTTTATCGTGTCACCGCGTGATTAATAAAAGCCTCCTTGGCTTTTTTCGCGGTATAAGCTTACCTGGATATGCTTGCACAGGTGGTCGAGCTGCTCCTGCATGGAGTCGATGCGTTTACGTTCCGCTTCGTTGAACTCATAAAGCTTGAGTGACGTCACTTGGGCCGAAAGCTCTTTCTTGCTTTTGCGCAACAGCGACACCTGGCGCAAAAATTGCACAACGCTAGAGGTGTGCTAAAAAACCGGAAAACATTCGACACTTGTAGTGCGCTCCACGTGGTTCCTGTACCCAGTTGTGGTTACACAGCGCATCGACTTTTAACTGCCCAGCTTCACTAAGTAAATAAACCTGTACCTGACTGGTTTACAAGCCAGTCAATAGAGTCACAGTCACTAGCGACAATGGTGCGACCTTAGCAGGTCGAAACAGCGTGCACTGTCGGCAGGTCAAATCGCGGTTCTTTTGCCAATTTCCGCGCAAGACTATTGGTCAATATCCATTTTTTACCATGTGACGTCATAGTACCTCGTCTAGCAACCGTGTACATTCCCGTTTCGCTTCGGTAAGTTTCTGTCTCGCTCTGTTGCACTCGACGTCACTTTCATTCCGTTTACTCTCGGATCTCTGGAGTTCTTTCTCCAGTTGAGCGACCTTCGCCTCCCTGTGATTCCTCTCAGATCGGAGTTCGCTCATTGCCTACAAATCGCATCACACACGTCACAAAGTATACTATGACGTCATATTGATCATTCAACGATGTGTAACAAATATAAATGAGAAAGCAACGAGTTTTTATCAACAACTTTAGAAAACAAAAACTTTTTATGGTCACAAAACGAAGTGAACAATTTTTCATAGAAATAGTTAAATTTTGACAGAGGTTGCCACATGTCGAATGACGTCAGTATCCACAACGACTCATACAGCGACACTGAACGCAAAAAGCGGGTCGTCTTCGATGGGCGATTTGAAGGTCATCCGGCACCTTAATTTCAAATTTGTTAATTGCATGTGGTAGAGCATTAAATTTCCGTTCTCGTGATATTGGTCAATATTGGCACCTATTGCAAGAACGCCGAGCAGAATTCTTTGTATTAGGGAAGTTTTTTGCATGCCGCCATTATGCTGAATCGCAAAACCAGGCGATTTTTTTAATTCGCGATTTTTTTGATTGATACAGCTGCGAAAAAAATTGTTTAAGTGTTTTTTGAGGTTTGAACTGCTTGCTCATCCCTGTAATTTGATTCTAATCCAAAGGAAACCAATTTTTGAGTAAATGCCTGTTGTTCCTTTGAAAATGTGGCAAATTTGCAAAATTATTCTGCCAGAATTCTGCCAGAATGAGGGTGGTCAAAAAAAACCATCTCTAGATTATTGATCAACGGGACTATATCCACTGACCATAAATTAATACTGAATAACCTAGCTGGCTTTTATACCCACCTGTATGAGAAACCACCATGTTCGACTCCAAACACCCTGCTGACAAGTAACCTAGAAAAGCTCGCGCTGCCAAAAATCACTTGCGAACAAGCGGAAAAACTGAATGAGGAGACAACGGAAGCGGAATTTTTAAATGCGATTAAAACCATGCAAAAAAACAAATCGCCAGGCTTGGATGGCTTCCCGGTTGAATTTTACAAGATATTTTGGGATGATATCAAACTGGTCTACCTAAATGCATGGAAGTTTACGGTTGAAACCGGTAAAATGTCCGCGAGCCAATCTGAAGGACTCATCACCCTAATTCCCAAACCAGGGAAAGACCTTTCACAGGCCCAAAATTATCGCCCAATAACCCTGCTAAACGTTGACTATAAGATCGCCGCCAAAGTGATTAACACAAGAATACGCGGTGTTATCGACGATATCGTATCCAACGACCAAAACGGCTTTCTTCCACACCGCTATATAGGAACAAATATCCGGTTGCTGTTCGACATGATTGACAGTACGGACCATTACCGCGTTCCTGGGGCAGTACTGTCTTTAGATATTTATAAAGCCTTTGACACTTTAAGGTGGGAATTTATTTACGCAACTCTCTCTGCGTTCGGGTTCGGAGTCAGATTTGTCAATCTCATTAAATGCCTTTACCAAAATGCCTCTGCGAGAGTCACCAATAGCAACTTTCTCTCAGAATCTTTTGACATAGAACGTGGCGTCAGACAGGGAGACCCACTCTCCCCAACGTTATTCGTGCTCTGCATCGAATGCCTAGCAACTGCGCTTTAAGACAGGGTGATTTTGAAGGCATACGACTAAACGACAAAGAATACAAAACATCCTTATTTGCGGATGATACATTCGTTTTTACTAAAGGTTCTGATGCGGATTTCACTAAAATCTTTCAAATTTTAGAGGAGTTCGGCGAAATGACAGGTTGCAAAGTAAATATGGAAAAGTCCTGTGCCTTTTTCATAGGTCCAAATCGCTCAAACCATCACAAGCCATTTCAAAAGGATGGTCTTCAATGGCCCTCGGAATCTATTAAGTACCTTGGGGTTATAATACCACTCACAAAATACAAAGATGAGGAACTTATCGAACTAAACTTTTCTCCGGCACTAAAAAAAGCGAACATAGTAATGAACCTTGGGCGACCAGAGGATTAACCCTTCTCGGCAAAATAACAATAGCTAAGAGTCTCATTATACCTCTATTGACATATAAACTGTGCGTCCTACCAGTGATCATCCCAAAAAAGTGCATTTGTAAAATCGACCGAGCCTTATTTAAATTTATATTGGGCTCATCTTGGGAACGAATTAAAAGAGTTACCCTGTGTAAAAGTTTGGATAACGGCGGGGCGGGCATGATACATATTGAGAACTATATGTTGGCTCTAAAATTTAAAGCGCTCAGGGAATTATTTTGCGAGGAAACAAAAAATATAACGGGTCTTCAAACTCCCCGACCACGCATGCAACAGACCTCTCTGGCTTAAAAAAGCATTAAAAAAACGCAGTAAACCCTTCTATTTCGAAAAATTTATAGACGCGGGAGTAATGGCCCACAACGATCTATTAGACCACAATGGGGAATATTTGAAATATGATGCACTTACTACAAAATATAGTCTTGACCCAAGTACAACAGATTTCACTAAGTTTCTCAAGCTTATAGCATGCATACCCGAGGAGTGGGACTATGGACCAGTGCCTTCACATAAAAACCTAACAGACGTTTTAAGAAATATCTTGACACATTGCGAGAGCACAAAGGCTTTGTATTCGTGGCTTCAAACCGCCAATATAATTCAACCCAAAGCACAAGCTGTATGGGAATCCTTAGTCAATGACAGAGTACCTTGGAGGCAAATATATAAAAATATACCGCAAGCTACAGTGGAAACTAAATTAATAAGTTTTCAAATTAAGCTAAATCTCAGGGCCATTGTGACCAATAAAAAGTTAAAAGATCTAAAGTTTATAGAAACAGGTTCATGTGTCTTTTGCGAAAATGCCGAGGAAACGGTTTTACATTTATTTGTAAATTGCCCTATTGCAGCACATTACTGGGAAAATGTATGCAGTTGGCTAAGCGCCAAACTTCGTGTACCTTTGTATTTTTCTCGTGCGCATTTACTGTTTGGTAGACATGAAAATAACAATATTTTTGAATGCTTTTTAAATTGCGCTCTTCTTTGTGCCAGATTTGTGATTTATCGATGCAAATACGGTAAGAAGAAACCAACAATAACAGAATTTGTAAATATGTTGCAAAAAACAAGATCTATAGAACTAAACATCGCCAGTGAAAAATACTGTAGCAAAACGAATTATTACAGAAGAAAGTGGTCCTACGCTGCTTGAAGCATATACCCAAATAACTTGACTCTCTTTTGCTGATTTCTCGCCATTGTGTTTAACCATTGTTTTTTGTCTTCTTGCTTAGCCTTTTCTTCAATTGTACGCCTTTAGCGTCCTTTTTCAATAAAAAATAAATAAAAATAAAAAAAATAAATAAAGAACCGTCACCAGAATTAGTCGAGATATGAGATCCACATTTAAGTCAATGTCACATAGAAATCTATGCGAATGTTAATGGTCAGGTGTAAGCAAGGCAAACAACTGTTATTTTTAGTAATATATTGAAATTAAAATATTACTTTAAATGATAACTCTTTAAATTATAATAACATTTCTATGTTACATAGACCCTAATGAGAAGGCATATCTCGACTAATTCTGGTGACGGTTCTTTAGCATCTACCAAGTACCAGCCAGAAAAACCTTAGGGGTTTCCCCGTGACGTCGTTGCTCCACATTTGCTCCACATTTGCTCCACGTTTGCTCCACATTTGCGCCACATTTGCTCCACAGTTAAATATAATGACTGACAGTGATTCCCATTGTTTACCAGGAAGACCAAAACAGATTAGGTCTCGCAATTTTGCTTTCCACAATCGGAATGTCCTTTTTTAAACACAGGGAATTGAACTTCCTTGGACCGGTCCTGTTTCTGTTTTTTAGACAACGCATTCAATTGTCGTTTACAACAAAATGCGAACTTTTACTGATTATATATTGCTTGCTACAAACAAGGTTACCTCACCAAGCTTATTTCCATGATATGTTCTTATTTTCTCACACAAGACATGTGCTTATTTTTGGCATCAAAAAGCAGCGTGCTTATTTTTTAGTCCATGTCGGTGGTAACGCTATCTACATGATATTTGCTATGAGGGGTGCGGCAAAAAGTTGCTGATTTTAAACAGGTGCCGACGAAAAAATAACTGGGATTTACTGGTGTGGAATGTAACACCACAGGGGAAACAATCTTGCAGCCAAGGGAATCCTTGGATTCACGCGATGTTCTTAGTTATATTTGATTGACAGGTGGTCGGTTACTGACCAGTCTTTGTGCTCTCACACGATCTCTAAGCGAATTGTCCAGTAAATGTTTGGAGAGGGTTCGTTTCACACGTGCCTGTTGTAACGCAACACTTGCTAGAACTCACGTGTGGCCTTGTGTCAAATGAACTAATCAAATAGGATTTCCTTATCTTTGGTTAATTAATATTGTCCATACCCATAGCGTCAAGTTAACAACATTTGGCGTATAGGTTGCAACAACAATCCATCAATGTGTCAAAACGTTTTAATCACATGTCGGTGTCAAAGCGAACACCGTTACGCTTCAGTGAACACGTGCTAGACAAGCGCAAATACAATTTCATGCATGGACAAATTGAAATGTGAAATAAACGTGAGCAGAAACCTTGTGTGGGAAAATCATAAAAACGATATGGTAACAAAGAAGAGCAAACACATCGCTTAATTTGTTTGCGCGGGCCGCCATTAGCGGGCCCCTAACGTAAAAGACACAGGAGCAAGTTGGTGAGGAAAAGTACCAAGTGCACGTCACAGGTGAAGTGTTCGTTTAAATGTGGTCTTCGTGTACCATGATTTCGGTTGCTCTGTCCAACTATACAAGCTAACACCGAAAGTTGCCAAAAATAAAAGGATATTCAAACAGTTTTGGAAACAATTGGTCCAATTGTATTCGTCATGCGGCACACCACTTGCGGAGCACTGCTTTACAAACTAAGTAATAGCAGCAGAATAATAACGCAAGCTATTTTCCAAAACCCACAGATATACGACAGAAATTGAGCGGATAATATCACGGATTAATCAACATCACTACAACATTTAGTACCGAGAAGATAACAATTTGGAAAAAAACAGTTGAGTTGATTTGCATCTCCAGGTATGTTTAATTGTTGAAATTTGTTGAAATTTGTTAGTTGTAATGTCAAGACATTTCAATGCGCAAACGCACGGACTCATAAACGCCTTAAATCCTTAGTTGTTTAACATTCTTCTTCTCAATTGTTTTTTGTGAAAATATGAAAAGTTTTCATGCTGTGCACAATTGGTATTGCTGTAATTTTTCCTTTACCGGAACACGGCATCCTAGTTTATGGCTCAGAATATTTCTCGCATCCCGATTGGCCGTCACCTTTCCAAGCCTTTGTGTTAAACAGGCATCCCTCCTGTCTCCATTTCGTATGTCAACAGAGGGTCTGCGGTATCAATCCGTGAACTCGCGCGACGCCGCGAGCGACCTTGCCTGTCGTTTCCAGATTCGGACGGGGCGCAGCAGCATGTTGGGGTATTCATCCAACATCTGAAAACACGAAATCGGTCAAAAAACATTTGCCCATCTGAGTGCACAATTGTTACGCCCTAATATTTTACCAAATAGAACAAAATCGTTTTTTTGGGGGAAAGGCATCAGGAAAAGACAAAAATCACAAATATTTGCAGGCATTTCGGAGGTTTGCCAGAATGTTTTCAGCGGTTTGTGTTACTTGGAAACGAATGTTAACAATCCACTGGTCGCTCTTCAAGGACCATTAACACTACAGCCTATGACCCCGACATATCGTACGCGTGTTTTAAGATGTTCCGCATTTGCACACTACGGCACACAATGTTGAAATAACGCATCTACCAGGCCTCAAGTCAAAAACAGTTTGGGCGGGTGTTTTGCGGCATTGGCAGCATTGGTCAGGCGCACGACCCATATACCAAAAATAAACCTGCAAAAATTTCGGCTTGGGTTTAAAATACTTGTTTCCCCATTGTTCCAATGTATGGTTTCCGCAAACAACGAGTGCAATAAACTTGGTAGTAAACTGGCTTTCAAACAATCGTTCCACAGAAAAACACGACAGTAAAGCCAACCACATATTGTCAGCGGGATTACTTATTGACAAATGAGGGAAGCAACCCAGCGTTCTTTTATGTCAAAAAGCGAACTTGCCGTCAGGCAGCCGACTTGGGTACAAACCTATGGGGAAAACAACAGAACCCACTGCACGGGTTAGCACATTTGCCACTTTCACCATAAAATACGTTTCTTAAATGTTACTAGAAAATTAGATACCATGTCTTTGTTGTCATGAGACTGTCGGGAGATTCTCATACATGTTTTAAAAGTTCTATGTCACTACAATACACAACAAGCCTGCCAGGTCCCACTAAGTCGATTTCTGATATCTACAATATACACCTGGGTTTCCTTGTGTCATTTGTCGGTCATTGAGCGATTTTTTGTCAGAAATACTTCAAGTATTTCGGACATAATTATAATTTGGTAATTTACACCGCATTCTGATTTACGCCCAGGCCCTTTAATTTCTACGTCCGTGCTATAAGGGTAAGAAAACAAAAACCACATAATGCTCGTCGTCTATGGAGGGATTTCGTAGAGTCGCAATGGACCAACTTGAAATGGGAGAAAGTCATGTTAAAAGAAACACAGCTTTTCAACTAGACATACAACGAGATACAACGAGAGACGACGAGCGTCTTCAAACGATTTACACGGTTGATCGCACATGTATAACAACTGAATTCGTGAAGGAATTTGTTGCACACATAAACTATATTACCCGGCCCCACAAACTTGCTTCAATACACATTGCTTTTGTGCCTCCTATAACCCAGGTTTGCCCGAAGATAAATGTTTGGCAAACGACCGTTGGTTTACTTTGAACATGAGTTGGTTTAAATTTATACTGTATGTTCCTGTTCTTCTGCTTTGGGTTATCGTTGTGTAACAAATTGAGCTTTATGCAATCTGTGTAACGTGGTGGTTTGGCATGTAAAGACCTATAGTTCGACTGGAGAATAGTTAATCCCAAACATCTTGTAAAAACGCTTTGTTTGACTAAACAGGATAAGGCCTTTCAATTGCATTTTCTCAACAGATAGACTTAAGCCCAACAAAACAGAATCAACCTTTTCTAAACGCAGCCAAACAACTCATGGCAAACAAAAGTTAGGCAAGCTATGTTCATGTTTTTACTACAACATAAACTTATAAAACGCCGGATTTATAACACTTAGTTTGGTTAATTTAAGCAAACAAAGGTTACAGAGTATGTACATCCCATTATATATTTACTAGGTACATGATTGCAAGTTGCAAGACATAAATTTCTTATTTGTTTCACAACAATACCTTTTATTTTGGTTCACGTGGATCCACAATTCGCGGATTGGTTTTTTGAAGTAATAGAGCAGGACAAGGGTGATGACGATTACATAAACAACAGCAAAAATTACCCCAACTATGTCCATAGCAAATCCAGCTACTAATAAAAAAGAAATCATTGGTTGTCTGGAAATAAGCCACAAACATATAGAAGTCTTATTTTAATGCCATTGAATGTTTTGAAAGGCCATTGTTTTAAAGGGTATTCAATTAATTTATGTTACAAACTAGAACAATAAACAACCAACCAAAAAAGTTCCGACTTAACATTAAAGTTTGGTGAATCAGAACAGCTCCCATGACTTCTGTTTAAATGGAAAATCAAAAAAGGAAGCCTCATTTAACCATTGACTGTTTACCAGAATTTCAGTTGGCAGATTATTCTATTGACTAGTTGACATATCAATAATTCCCAAGTTATACATATCAAATACATCAAAAACCTACCCTTGGGGCTCTTGAATTCTGCTACTTCACTCCCTAAAATACGTTTGCTCGTTAAATACTACTGTATATCCAATTACAATATTTAACGGCTTTGTTGCAACATTTTACCTTCAAACATTTCATTTATTTAACATAGACTTTGCACAAAAAGATGATGCTGACAATTATGTGAACAGATTACTTGCGGAGCACTGGTTTACAAACTAAGTAATAGCAGCAGAATAATAACGCAAGCTATTTTCCAAAACCAACAGATATACGACAGAAATTTAACGGATAATATCACGGATTATTCAACAACATTATACATTTAATAATGAAAAGATAACAATTTGTATAAAAACACTTTTTGTTGAGTTGCATCTCCAGGTATGTTTAATTGTTGAAATTTGTTAGTTGTAATGTCAAGACATTCAATGCGCAAACGCACGGACTCATAAACGCCTTAAATCCTTAGTTATTTAACATTCTTCTTCTCAATTGTTTCTTGTGAAAAATGTAAAAATTTTTTCACGTCGTGCACAATTAATATTGCTGTAATTTTTCCTCTTTTACCGGAAAACTGCACAACAAAGTTTTTGCACAGAATGTTATTTTGCCATTTTGTACTTTCTCACGATTAACACCATTCACCACGGCCGTAATGTCTTCGGTTATAAACAGCACAATTCGCGCGTTTGTGAATGGTATACAAAACAAAGCACCAAGTGTGATAACTGGCAGCGAAAATACGCCGAGCGTGATTGAGGACGCGCTCAAAGTTATTCACTCTGTGTGGAAGCCAATGCGCCAGCGCGTGAGCGCACGGGCGTACACCGTTTCCGCGACAGTTTCTGTGTTGACCCGGCCTCAGCCTTTGAGTTCAATAAGCATCTCGTCTATCTCCGTTTTGCGTGTCACTAGGGGTTCTGCGCAACCAACTGTGCAACTCGCGCGAAGCTGCGAGCCACCTTGCCTGCCGCTCCCAGATTCGGACGGGACGCAGCACTGTAGAGAACTCATCCAACCTCTGAAAACACGAAATCTGTCTATAAACATTCGCATATCTGAGTACACTGTAGCGTAATGCTTCACAGGCTGTAACGCCCCAGTAGTTTCAAAGTTACGCCCTAATATTTTACAAAATATAAAGTTATCACGAAAAGACAAAAATCACAAATATTTGCAGGCATTTCGGAGGTTTGCCAGAATGTTTTCAGCGGTTTGTGTTACTTGGAAACGAATGTTAACAATCCACTGGTCGCTCTTTAAGGACCGTTAACACTACAGCCTATGACCCCGACATATCGTACGCGTGTGTTAAGATGTTCCGCATTTGCACACTTCTGCACACACTGTTAAAATAACGCATATACCAGGCATCAAGTCAAAAAGGGTGTGGGCGGGTGATTGGCGGCATTGGTCCAGCTTTGCACGTTGCTGTGTGTCGTGATTTCACCTGCTTACAATTGCACCACGTACAGAAGTTTAATTTCGGCTAGAGTTTAAAATACATGTTTCCGTATTGTACCAATTTGTGGTTTCCGAAAACAACGAGTGCAATAAACTTGGTAGTAAACTGGCTTTCAAACAATCGTTCCACAGAAAAACACGACAGTAAGCCAACACATATTGTCAGCGGGATTACTTATTGACAAATGAAGGAAGCAACCCAGCGTTCTTTTATGCCAAAAAGCGAACTCGCCGTCAGGCAGCCGACTTGGGTACAAACCTATGGGGAAAACAACAGAACCCACTGCACGGGTTAGCACATTTGCCACTTTCACCATAAAATACTACAAACAAAGATCAAAATATGCAATAAAACTTCATTAAACAAAGGTATGAACAATTTTCTTAAATGTTACTAGAAAATTAGATACTAAGTCTTTGTTGTCATAAGACTGTCGGGAGATTCTCATACATGTTTTAAAAGTTCTATGTCACTACAATACACAACAAGCCTGCCAGGTCCCACTAAGTCGATTTCTGATATCTACAATATACACCTGGGTTTCCTTGTGTCATTTGTCGGTCATTGAGCGATTTTTTGTCAGAAACACTTCAAGTATTTCGGAAATAATTATAATTTGGTAATTTACACCGCATTCTGATTTACGCCCAGGCCCTTTAATTTCTACGTCCGTGCTATAAGGGTAAGAAAACAAAAACCACATAATGCTCGTCGTCTATTGAGGGATTTCGTAGAGTCGCAATGGACCAACTTGAAATGGGAGAAAGTCATGTTAAAAGAAACACAGCTTTTCAACTAGACATACAACGAGATACAACGAGAGACGACGAGCGTCTTCAAACGATTTACACGGGAGATCGCAGATATATAACAACTGAATTCGTGAAGGAATCTGTTGCACACATAAACTATATTACCCGGCCCCACAAACTTGCTTCAATACACATTGCTTTTGTGCCTCCTATAACCCAGGTTTGCCCGAAGATAAATGTTTGGCAAACGACCGTTGGTTTACTTTGAACATGAGTTGGTTTAAATTTATACTGTATGTTCCTGTTCTTCTGCTTTGGGTTATCGTTGTGTAACAAATTGAGCTTTATGCAATCTGTGTAACGTGGTGGTTTGGCATGTAAAGACCTATAGTTCGACTGGAGAATAGTTAATCCCAAACATCTTGTAAAAACGCTTTGTTTGACTAAACAGGATAAGGCCTTTCAATTGCATTTTATCAACAGATAGACTTAAGCCCAACAAAACAGAATCAACCTTTTCTAAACGCAGCCAAACAACTCATGGCAAACAAAAGTTAGGCAAGCTATGTTCATGTTTTTACTACAACATAAACTTATAAAACGCCGGATTTATAACACTTAGTTTGGTTAATTTAAGCAAACAAAGGTTACAGAGTATGTACATCCCATTATATATTTACTAGGTACATGATTGCAAGTTGCAAGACATAAATTTCTTATTTGTTTCACAACAATACCTTTTATTTTGGTTCACGTGGATCCACAATTCGCGGATTGGTTTTTTGAAGTAATAGAGCAGGAAAAGGGTGATGACGATTACATAAACAACAGCAAAAATTACCCCAACTATGTCCATAGCAAATCCAGCTACTAATAAAAAAGAAATCATTGGTTGTCTGGAAATAAGCCACAAACATATAGAAGTCTTATTTTAATGCCATTGAATGTTTTGAAAGGCCATTGTTTTAAAGGGTATTCAATTAATTTATGTTACAAACTAGAACAATAAACAACCAACCAAAAAAGTTCCGACTTAACATTAAAGTTTGGTGAATCAGAACAGCTCCCATGACTTCTGTTTAAATGGAAAATCAAAAAAGGAAGCCTCATTTAACCATTGACTGTTTACCAGAATTTCAGTTGGCAGATTATTCTATTGACTAGTTGACATATCAATAATTCCCAAGTTATACATATCAAATACATCAAAAACCTACCCTTGGGGCTCTTGATTTCCGCTACTTCACTCCCTAAAATACGTTTGCTCGTTAAATACTACCGGTACTCTATATCCAATTA
Source organism: Ascidia mentula (assembly GCF_947561715.1). NCBI lineage: Eukaryota > Metazoa > Chordata > Ascidiacea > Phlebobranchia > Ascidiidae > Ascidia > Ascidia mentula. The sequence continues at coordinate 20,804,618 of NC_138569.1, read as the reverse complement.
CAATATTTAACGGCTTTGTTGCAACATTTTAACTTCAAACATTTATTTATTTAACATAGACTTTGCACAAAAAGATGATGCTGACAATTATGTGAACAGATTACTTGCGGAGCACTGGTTTACAAACTAAGTAATAGCAGCAGAATAATAACGCAAGCTATTTTCCAAAACCAACAGATATACGACAGAAATTTAACGGATAATATCACGGATTATTCAACAACATTATACATTTAATAATGAAAAGATAACAATTTGTATAAAAACACTTTTTGTTGAGTTGCATCTCCAGGTATGTTTAATTGTTGAAATTTGTTAGTTGTAATGTCAAGACATTTCAATGCGCAAACGCACGGACTCATAAACGCCTTAAATCCTTAGTTATTTAACATTCTTCTTCTCAATTGTTTCTTGTGAAAAATGTGAAATTTTTTTCACGTCGTGCACAATTAATATTGCTGTAATTTTTCCTCTTTTACCGGAAAACTGCACAACAAAGTTTTTGCACAGAATGTTCTTTTGCCATTTTGTACTTTCTCACGATTAACACCATTCACCACGGCCGTAATGTCTTCGATAATAAACAGCACAATTCGCGCGTTTGTGAATGGTATACAAAACAAAGCACCAAGTGTGATAACTGGCAGCGAAAATACGTCAAGCGTGAGTGAGGACGCGCTCAAAGTTATTCACTCTGTGTGGAAGCCAATGCGCCAGCGCGTGAGCGCACGGGCGTACACCGTTTCCGCGACAGTTTCTGTGTTGACCCGGCCTTAGCCTTTGAGTTCAATAAGCATCTCGCCTATCTCCGTTTTGCGTGTCACTAGGGGTTCTGCGCAACCAACTGTGCAACTCGCGCGAAGCTGCGAGCCACCTTGCCTGCCGCTCCCAGATTCGGACGGGACGCAGCACTGTAGAGAACTCATCCAACCTCTGAAAACACGAAATCTGTCAATAAACATTCGCATATCTGAGTACACTGTAGCGTAATGCTTCACAGGCTGTAACGCCCCAGTAGTTTCAAAGTTACGCCCTAATAATTTACAAAATAGAAAGTTATCACGAAAAGACAAAAATCACAAATATTTGCAGGCATTTCGGAGGTTTGCCAGAATGTTTTCAGCGGTTTGTGTTACTTGGAAACGAATGTTAACATTCCACTGGTCGCTCTTTAAGGACCGTTAACACTACAGCCTATGACCCCTTCATGTTGTACGCGTGTGTTATGATGTTCCGCATTTGCACACTTCTGCACACACTGTTAAAATAACGCATATACCAGGCATCAAGTCAAAAAGGGTGTGGGCGGGTGATTGGCGGCATTGGTCCAGCTTTGCACGTTGCTGTGTGTCGTGATTTCACCTGCTTACAATTGCACCACGTACAGAAGTTTAATTTCGGCTAGAGTTTAAAATACATGTTTCCGTATTGTACCAATTTGTGGTTTCCGAAAACAACGAGTGCAATAAACTTGGTAGTAAACTGGCTTTCAAACAATCGTTCCACAGAAAAACACGACAGTAAAGCCAACCACATATTGTCAGCGGGATTACTTATTGACAAATGAGGGAAGCAACCCAGCGTTATTTTATGCCAAAAAGCGAACTTGCCGCCAGGCAGCCGACTTGGGTACAAACCTATGGGGAAAACAACAGAACCCACTGCACGGGTTAGCACATTTGTCACTTTTACCATAAAATACGTTTCTTAAATGTTACTAGAAAATTAGATACCATGTCTTTGTTGTCATGAGACTGTCGGGAGATTCTCATACATGTTTTAAAAGTTCTATGTCACTACAATACACAACAAGCCTGCCAGGTCCCACTAAGTCGATTTCTGATATCTACAATATACACCTGGGTTTCCTTGTGTCATTTGTCGGTCATTGAGCGATTTTTTGTCAGAAACACTTCAAGTATTTCGGACATAATTATAATTTGGTAATTTACACCGCATTCTGATTTACGCCCAGGTTCTTTAATTTCTACGTCCGTGCTATAAGGGTAAGAAAACAAAAACCACATAATGCTCGTCGTCTATGGAGGGATTTCGTAGAGTCGCAATGAACCAACTTTAAATGGGAGAAGGTCATGTTAAAAGAAACACAGCTTTTCAACCAGACATAAAAAGATACAACGAGAGACGACGAGCGTCTTCAAACGATTTACACGGGAGATCGCAGATGTATAACAACTGAATTCGTGAAGGAATTTGTTGCACACATAAACTATGTTACCCGACCGCACAAACTTGCTTCAATACGCATTGCTTTTGTGCCTCCTATAACCCAGGCAAGTTGCAAGACATAAATTTCTTATTTGCTTTACAACAATACCTTTTATTTTGGTTCACGTGGATCCACAATTCGCGGATTGGTTTTTTGAAGTAACAGAAACGCAGCAGGACAAGGATGATGACGATTACAACAACAGCAAAAATTACGCAAACTATTTTCACAGCAAATCCAGCTCCTAATAAAAAAAGAAATCATTGGTTGTCTGGAAATAAGTAACAAACAATAGAATAAGTAACAAACATTTTATTTTACTGCCATTGACTGTTTTTGAAAGGCCATTGTTTTAAAGGGTATTTAATTAATTTATATTACAAACTAGAACAATAACCAACCAACCAAAAAAGTTCCGACTTAACATTAAAGTTTGGTGAATCAGAACAGCTCCCATGACTTCTGTTTAAATGGAAAATCAAAAAAGGAAGCCTCATTTAACCATTGACTGTTTACCAGAATTTCAGTTGGCAGATTATTCTATTGACTAGTTGACATATCAATAATTCCCAAGTTATACATATCAAATACATCAAAAACCTACCCTTGGGGCTCTTGAATTCTGCTACTTCACTCCCTAAAATACGTTTGCTCGTTAAATACTACTGTATATCCAATTACAATATTTAACGGCTTTGTTGCAACATTTTACCTTCAAACATTTATTTATTTAACATAGACTTTGCACAAAAAGATGATGCTGACAATTATGTGAACAGATTATGTCTTTAACGCTGGTGAAACTGTCAATGTGTAACATAGACTTTGCACAAAATGTAACTTCACCGTTTGCTTTTGTGCTTGTAGTTGGCTGGCTTGTGGATGGTTGAGTACTGGTGGTTGAATGGCTTGTGGATGGTTGAGTACTGGTGGATGAATGGCTTGTGGATGGTTGAGTACTGGTGGTTAAATAACTGGTGGATGGTTGCGTATTGGTGGATGAATGGCTTGTGGATGGTTGAGTACTGGTGGTTAAATAACTGGTGGATGGTTGCGTATTGGTGGATGAATGGCTTGTGGATGGTTGAGTACTGGTAGTTGAATAACTGGTGGATGGTTGAGTACTGGTGGATGAATGGCTTGTGGATGGTTGAGTACTGGTGGATGAATGGCTTGTGGATGGTTGAGTACTGGTGGATGAATGGCTTGTGGATGGTTGAGTACTGGTGGTTAAATAACTGGTGGATGGTTGCGTATTGGTGGATGAATGGCTTGTGGATGGTTGAGTACTGGTGGTTAAATAACTGGTGGATGGTTGCGTATTGGTGGATGAATGGCTTGTGGATGGTTGAGTACTGGTAGTTGAATAACTGGTGGATGGTTGAGTACTGGTGGATGAATGGCTTGTGGATGGTTGAGTACTGGTGGATGAATGGCTTGTGGATGGTTGAGTACTGGTGGTTAAATAACTGGTGGATGGTTGCGTATTGGTGGATGAATGGCTTGTGGATGGTTGAGTACTGGTGGTTAAATAACTGGTGGATGGTTGCGTATTGGTGGATGAATGGCTTGTGGATGGTTGAGTACTGGTAGTTGAATAACTGGTGGATGGTTGAGTACTGGTGGATGAATGGCTTGTGGATGGTTGAGTACTGGTGGATGAATGGCTTGTGGATGGTTGAGTACTGGTGGATGAATGGCTTGTGGATGGTTGAGTACTGGTAGTTGAATGGCTTGTGGATGGTTGAGTACTGGTAGTTGAATGGCTTGTGGATGGTTGAGTACTGGTGGATGAATGGCTTGTGGATGGTTGAGTACTGGTAGTTGAATGGTTGGTGGATGGTTGCGTACTAGTGGTTGGCTGGCTGGTGGATGGTTTCGTACTGGTAATTGGAAGACTTTCCGTTGTTATACTGGCTGTACTGGTCACTGGAATATTCAAATTGTTTTTTTTTTGTGAGAATCTGTCATAATCAAATTGCAATAACCAGTGTAAAACTATAGATTCCCTGTGATTGACATTTTACCTGAAGTAAAGCACAACTTTTACTTACCGTATGGCATAGGAATGAATGTCCGGGTTGGTGGTGGAAACCGTTGTTTGACCACGCGAATTTTTACAAGGTCACTAGTAACTCCACTTTTCCTTGCGGCAACACAGAGTTTTGAAATTTCTGAATATTCTTTAGTTACGTCGAGAAAAAGTCTTGCAGCAGCATGCGAATCCAAACAATTTGACGGACACTTGATGATAAAATCAGAAAACGGGCGTTGCTTGAGCAGAGTTTCGCTACAATCCACATTATCTGAAATTAAAGCATAAAAATCACACAGAAGATAATAAAACTCCGATAACAATGAGAGAAACGTTTATTTAGACGTTAAGATGATTAGCAACACAAAAAAACAGAACAGTGTAATTTGAGAAGGGCCACAGACGCAATCCTTCAAAACAGCTCGAGAGCGCAATTGTTGTGCAACAACAACACGTTATTCGTCATTTGAAAAGTTTTCAATCAATACCAAAAAAATACTGTACTGAAAACATTTGTTGGTGCAAAAGCTGTAGGCTAAATGACAATCAAATACAGGCGAACGTTCTGCTGTGTACAAATTCGAAAATTCCGCCACGCAATAATATTTGGATTAAAATATATAGCCTACCGCATTTACTACATTGTAGAAAAAATTTCAGAAACGGACAAAAACCGACCAAATGTTCAAATCTGCAAATTTGCAAAATGCGCCTGAACTGCAAGGCGCCTGAAAACACTCGAGCAGCAATTGCGCCGAATTGGATGAAAAAAGCGTCCCACTGGAAATCCTTCGTCCACCAAAAAACGCTGTGACAAATTGCAAGTGGTCTTTGTGTTACGAGTCTCAAATTCGTATTGTGCATTTAGCGTTGTGACATTTTGTGACAAGTTATGATCACGTCGTGTGCACTCACATATGTTTTTTGGGTTAATCGTTTCGCTTTTCAATGACATATGGGGATAATAATTCTTGTTTCATTTCAACATTGATATAATTATCGCTGGCCTTAAGCCTTAGAAACTGTCGGGTAAGCAAAAGAGGCACAAATACACATGAACAATTGTGTCACGCCGCTCAGGACGCACAGGCACGGTAGGGTAGAGTCGGGTTATTTTGAAGAAGTGGCTAGCTGTACGCATGTCTTTGTACGAGTTGACACATTACATCCTGCTTATGACGTTCCCTATAAGGTGATAGATAAACAGCCATGTATATTTGCAATGAACGGGCGTGAAAACACTGTCACCGTTAACCGGCTTATATACAGTAGCGAACTCGCCTTCGTTGCAAGATTTACCCGACGTTTCACCAATAAGCGCTGATCCCCTTGTTAATGAAATTTCACCAAGTTAACAGAAATATCAGACGCTCTTCCGCCTACCGCCGTGCAGTAAACAAGGAACTGAAGATGCCCATGGGGCGAAATATATATTCCTGATAATAAACCAGGCTAATCCTGTAATAAAAAGCTACTGCTTTTTTGGTGTTATTAAATAAGTTACAGTGATCGCTAGGCCTGCATCTGCAATCTTGGGTAGATCCCAAAATTTCAACTTTTGAAGTCAACTTTTGACAAAGTTTGTTTAAAATATGTCTTGAGCCAAGCCTCAACCTCCGTGAATTACTATGTCAAGGCTACTCACGTATCTCAACAGCAGCAGAAGTGGTTCTAATCAGAAATCCTCCGAGAAGCCAAAATGCCGCAATAAACGTCCTCGACATTTTGCGTTATGTTCATTAAGCCTGAAACCAAACCTAATGGTTAGTTTAACACTGCATTCAGAAAAGAGTAGAAGGGGTTAATTATGAAAACAATGTATTTACTCAATAAAAAAATGTAACGTTTACTCAATAAAAAAGACATAAGTTATAAACCGCAGACGTCTGTAAAACATCAGCAATAAATTATAGGAACCGAAATCAACATTAATATGTTGTAGCAGTAACTGAGCTAGCTAGATGTGCTGTGCACGTGTGGCGTACTTTCGGAATGAACATGCGGAACCAATCGTAAAATGTTAAAAAGAAGGCCAAGTTACTTCCGGTGGTCATGTTGCGTGGTCTTTAAGCCAGCTACGTCAGGTTAAACTGGGGTTTTCCAGGCCCGCGAACGCGAACGCATCACGAGTTCTTCATTCTTCTGAATTCTGCTCAAACCAAACTGCCCGCGTGCAGTCGGGGCTTGCGTTAACATGCCCATGCCGCTACTAAAAAGTTTCTCCCTAACAGTTTTTGCCGCTTCGCAATTACTGGGTTCATATACCTATTCTAGCTCTGCATGAACCCTTAATCCAAACTGCCTGTTAGAGGAACCAGTCCGAGTCTGTGCCTTTTGACACCGCTAATCGCCCGCAAACATCATTGCTGAGTCTGTTTGCGGGTGATTGAGCGGGACAGATAACTAGAAAAGGGTTTTAAACACCTTATCCTACTTCAGGTGTTTGTGATGTATTCTGCGTAAGAGGAAAAAAGTTTTCGGTCGTGAACAAGGGAAAGAAAGGTCGGCGCCTTGGTGCAGAAGTGGTTTCTCCAAACCTAGGTTTGCTCTGCGCTGAATAAATATTTGTTTGTTGTGTAAAACGTCAACCAAGCCTGGAAATACATGGAGCATGTAATCTTGAATAACAATGTCAAAGCCATAAGATGCTGGACATGTTTAGCAGACTTTTCAAACACAGTTGGGCATTCTTATTCAACAAAAACACATTTCGCAATTTCCTTGAGTGCCGTCATGTCCCGTGTCACGGTAGTCATATATATAAGTATAAGTAAGTGTGGCCAATAATACGATTCTTTTTGGTGCCCAACGGATGACGGTAATTGAATTTCACCACCACGTGAAAGTCTTTGCCTGGCAGTTTGGTCGGCAGAGTCGTTGAGTCACACAAAGCTGCACAATGGCAATCTACCTGCAGCTCAATCACATTATTGGCACAACTTGCTTGCAATTAAAATAGCTTGAAATAGATTTTCTGGGGACCACTGCACCGTTCTGACGCGATTGGTGATCTGATCGCGCATCACCATAAGTTTCAATAAATCCAGCGAATCTATAAGGCACCGCTCTTGCGATTTTATATTGAACACGTGCGGTAAATTGTTTTTCAAACATTCGCATCATTTTAAATCAAAACACATGAATTCTTAAAGCACAACCTGAACTACCGTTACCCCTTTATTTAAAAGCTTGGGGAATTTCGTCATAGCTCAGAATGTATTGATATGCATATAGCTGACGCATCGTACCTTATCGGAAAACACACACAGCAGTATAGAGCACCGACACAGGTCGATAAAAAATACATCGAACAACAAAACAAAAACGGATCCGGCACCGTTCAAGAATAAAATTACGTCACAAAGACGTAACAGAATGTGGTGACGTCACAGCAGCGGGTAAACGAGACAAAGCAAGCAAGGGTGGGATTTGGTAAGAATGACGATGTATAGACATAAAAAAATTGCGTTTTAGTGATTCGGAATGGAAAACGATAGTTTGTTTTTTGCTTCAGGAGCTGTTGGAGGAATGCGGCCGATCGAGAAGTTTGAGAATGCCTTTCAGTTCGCTCAGGACTTCGTCGTTTAATTCTCCCTGGACAAAAGGCAGATTAAGTAAAAAGGCAACATGCGCGCGCGCGACATTTTAAGCAGCAAGTTAGTGATTCTGTAAAGCGTCGAGTCCAGTGTGTAATATCAAACTTTCCGTACATTTTTACACATTTTTGCAGAGTCAGCAATAACATAATAACAAGGTGTTGACATAATCTCACCTCCGCCGCTTTAAGAAGGTGGTTCCTGTATATGGCTATGGTTTGGTTGTAGTCATTCTCGGATGTCTGCATAAACAATAAACAGCATCACTATCTGCATCACTTTTCTCACACAAAGGCGGAGCTTTTTAAACTTTTTATCGTGTCACCGCGTGATTAATAAAAGCCTCCTTGGCTTTTTTCGCGGTATAAGCTTACCTGGATATGCTTGCACAGGTGGTCGAGCTGCTCCTGCATGGAGTCGATGCGTTTACGTTCCGCTTCGTTGAACTCATAAAGCTTGAGTGACGTCACTTGGGCCGAAAGCTCTTTCTTGCTTTTGCGCAACAGCGACACCTGGTGTAAAAATTGCACAACGCTAGAGGTGTGCTAAAAAACCGGAAAACATTCGACACTTGTAGTGCGCTCCACGTGGTTCCTGTACCCAGTTGTGGTTACACAGCGCATCGACTTTTAACTGCCCAGCTTCACTAAGTAAATAAACCTGTACCTGACTGGTTTACAAGCCAGTCAATAGAGTCACAGTCACTAGCGACAATGGTGCGACCTTAGCAGGTCGAAACAGCGTGCACTGTCGGCAGGTCAAATCGCGGTTCTTTTGCCAATTTCCGCGCAAGACTATTGGTCAATATCCATTTTTTACCATGTGACGTCATAGTACCTCGTCTAGCAACCGTGTACATTCCCGTTTCGCTTCGGTAAGTTTCTGTCTCGCTCTGTTGCACTCGACGTCACTTTCATTCCGTTTACTCTCGGATCTCTGGAGTTCTTTCTCCAGTTGAGCGACCTTCGCCTCCCTGTGATTCCTCTCAGATCGGAGTTCGCTCATTGCCTACAAATCGCATCACACACGTCACAAACTATACTATGACGTCATATTGATCATTCAACGATGTGTAACAAATATAAATGAGAAAGCAACGTGTTTTTATCAACTACTTTTGGAAAACAAAAACTTTTTATGGACACAAAACGAAGTGAACAATTTTTTAAAAAAAATGTTGACATTAAACAGAGGTTGCCACATGTCGGATGACGTCAGTATCCACAACGACTCATACAGCGACACTGAACGTGGATCTCACCTTTTCAAGCTCGGCTGCGGATTTTTTACTTTCGTTGTATTTCCCATAAACCGATTCCACCTCCTCCTTCATCAACTCCTCCTGCTCATCTCGCTTCCTCTTCTCATTTGCGACCTCATCCAACAATCGTTGACAGGTTTTCTCCAGGATGGAGATCTTAACTTGCAATTCCCTGTGTCAGGATGTAAAATTTATCGATACCTTGGATAAAGAAGGTTCAGGTATCAATGGGCGTGCAGGCGAAACTAGGTCTTGCTGCGCAACGATTTAAATTGTCGCAGGTGGCACTGAAAACACACCTGAAAGCTAAATAAATCGGTCTACGTAAGGATCAATGGACAAATAGATTTGTAGATTCCGACTCACCCTATATGGTTTTGACTTCCAGTATTTCCCGACAATTCCTCTTTTAATCTCGCGTTTTCTTTCATGAGGTTTTCTATAGTGTGAAAATGCTTCTTGTTGAGGGTTTCGAATTCGTCGAGGCGTTCCTGCAAACATACGGGTTTAGTATCTGTGTTTGCGTCTGTACTTATTTTCTTCCCTACACGTTTAATCAACATAGAACATATCAAATCACGTGTATAGGCAGTGGAGTCATGCCCAGAGAAAGTATTTTTCGTCACACTATAGGATAAGGTTTTATGGCAAAAATCCCAATATGGAGTCTCTTGTTTAGCGATCTTGCTCCGGGGCATATCTTCACTTCCTACAATGTTGATTAAACGCACTTAATTACCTGAAGGAACATACATCGTTTTGTTCAAGTTATCAAGCTCTGTAGTTAAATAAAATCGTCAGGCAAACGAATACAACAAAATGTGTTGCCGCCAGGCATATAGTATTTCAAAAACATCGGTTTCATTCAACAAATAATCTGACAAAATTAACTTTTACCGCTTCGTTTCGCAGCGTCACCACAAGCTTGCTATTTTCTTCATGGTACTTTCCCAGTGACGTTTGGCTTTTAGCGAACCTAGTCGTCAGGTTTTCAACTTCGTCCTCTTTTTCGCGAAGTCTTCTCTAAAAATTACAACAACAGACTTACAGGATTAGGAAAAACAACATAGGTGCTGAAACTTGTCGGTAAAGCCCACGTCCATTAACAAGAAGGGATTAACTTATTATCCATGTGTTTCTGGAGTTCACGAGCGATACCAAGCCAAAATTTTAGGTAAATTACAAAAAATATTTTATCTATCTGGCGCGTTTCACGTTTTCGTAAAAGTTAAAAAAGATAAACCTGACGCAAAACATACTTTTCAGTAAACTAGCAAATGTGTCTGGAAAAACAACAACCTTTCAATGTAATAAAATACTGTAACCCCGTAGCGCCTTGTCCAAAGAAACATGGAAAAATCAACAGGTCTCAACAATCGTAATTAAGTAGGTGGAGCAGGTTTCAATGGAAGAAAACCGACTTAAATTACACCGGGTCCAGATCATTTTAAGCGCACACTCCTATTATAAGTTGTGTTATCGTCTTTAAAAGGGCCCGACGTCTCAGACTGCCGTTAAACGATGATTGACTGACGTTTTAAACGCTATTCACGGGCAACGGCAATCATTCAAGGCCGAGTTACGAGAGATGGTTTTGCTGCATCAAAAGTATGGGATATATACAAGTTTTGAAACTGCTTTTTTCAGGCTAGACCATCACAAAACGTACGTTTCCAGTGAAACAATTTTACATCTGCAAACCTATTGAAAGCCGCTTTGTGACAAAACCGTCTTGCAAACTGTGTAAGCCAAAGCATAGTAATACAAAAAGTGATCCTATCACAAAATAAAGTAGGCAATCTTTGCATGTTTATATATAAGTTGGTAATAAGTTACGCAGATACCGCAGATAACAAAAAATAAGTTTTATAATTCGCTATAAAAAAGCATTACTCATATACAAAGGGCTATAAATATAAACACTAAGTAATTTGCTCATATTAAAAACTATGTTGCGTCATGAACACGAAAGAAATACAAGACCAATACAACTACTTTTTGGTATGTTTTGCCCGATAGTTTCAAAATTAATCTACACTCACTATTATATTAATTAGATATTTACCACAAGACTTACCTGCAAGGTTTCAAGCTCGTTTCTTTTGTGTTCCTCATCACTAGCACTCTTCCGCTGTCTCGCCTGACGATCCTGAACCAACGGCGCTTTTTTAAACAAACCAAAAGGCATGACACCTTTTTTACTACACACAGAACGCACAAATCTAAACACACACGGACAAATCTAACCTAACTCTACCCCACCAGTCGACCAAACCTTACTCTGTTACGTCACAATCGCACATTGTCATTAACTAGTTGTTACGTCACAAGTGCAAAAGCAACACGTTACCTCGTGCAGTTGTAGCAGAAGGGTTTTGAGCGCATCGAAGTTGGCGTCGGAATCTGCGTAAAAGGAGATGTTAGCTGTTTCGCCGAGGGCCATAAGCTTGTTTTTGGGCTGCCTACCTCCACACTCTGCGGTGGGAGCGTCTACAGCTCGCAGGAGCTCTTCAGTTTTGACGTCAAGCGCAATTTGCTTCTGCGCCTGGGAACTGTTGATTGCCGCTAGCTCTTCGTTCTGCGAAAAGCAAGTCGTATTTACACAGAAAATTTGTGACGTAGCACAAAACGTGCAAGGTCACGAGTATTCCATGTAATGTTGGATAGATGGAGAAATTTTCCATTTTCACCCCATCACCTCAGCCTGACATATCTATCCAATATTACCAGAAACACTATTTGTGGTTTTGTTTATTCATGGGTCAGAATTATTACATTCACCAAGAAAGCATTAAATTTAACGCTTGATAATCTTCCAAAAACAGAGACCTCCAATTCCCCAAGAAAGTGTAAAAGCCACTGTAGCGTGACGACAAGATTAAACCGGATTTTCGGGGTTAGAAGAGATGGAAGGAGGCGACTGTTACAACAAAATGCCAACCCACATAGAGAAATGCATTCCTGTGGCAAACAGTTCGAACACTCAGCGGGATTTAACGCCTGGTGAAGTAGAATAAAAACGTGCGTACTGGCTCTTACAGCGGTGCAGAAGTTATTTAGTATCCATGCCCGAGGTTGCAAAAGCTGTCTAACCACGGCATTTATTTTAGTTTAGCTGTTTGGCCCATAAACCAGGAAAATATACACCTTCGCACTTAAATTTATTTTGGGGAGTTACCACAACTGGCTGTTCGAGGATTTAAAACTTCGTACATTACCATATGTTGGAATAAACATTTTTACAAGTCGATTTGTACAGCGGAAACTCATGCAAAGTTGATACGCACATCTGAATTCAGCGCAGTATCAGCGATTTTTTGTTCAATCTGTCAACCAAACCTTACTTTCTTCCACTACTACCAAATGATGCCGAACATATCAACAGAACTCGTATGTCGTTGACAATAAAATACATTCTGGTTGTTGACAGCCTATACACTTTGCACAAAAAGATTAGAATAGCGATCTTCGAAACACAGGCAACAACATGGTCTTCATCTCCAAAGCATAAACAACGAACCAAAGATGCGTTTTCAGGTTGATATTGAAATCATGGAACCAAACACTCTCGAGCTTACCTGTTGTGTTAGGTCGGAAACTCTGCCGTTCATTTGCACGATTTCATTTTTCAACTCTTCGAGTTTTTGTTTTGCTTTTGTTTCTTCTTGGTCGCATTTGTCGAGTTGGTTTTGAAGTTTTCGACCTCGGGTAGCGAGTAACTCGTTCTGTTCGAGAAGTTGCTGCCGATTCGAAGCCAACGATCTGTTATCGTTTTGCAATTCCTATGATAATTAAAGACTGGTAACAGCAACTAATAAATAGGTAGTCTAAAACTGATCAGCAACCGTGATACAAATAATGGTGAATACAGTGGTACTGTAGACGACGCACGTGTTATTATTATATCTTTATCGCTGTCATGCAAACTTTATCTGTATTCTGTGAGGTGCATACAGACGGCCACTGTTGCGACTTATAGTGCAGCTTGGTGCGACCATTGTACACCACGTTGGACGGCCAGACAAGTCCTTTTTGTTGTTTCATTATCTGTATGGTTGTTTCGCTTGGTTCTGCAACTTCAAGTAAACTTTTACCTTGACGAGTGCTTCAGCTTTTCTGTTGGCCAACTTCAGCGTTTCAGCTTCCACCGCAACCGCCTTCAAACCTTTCAACTCCAACTGCAAAGAAGCCACCAGGTCGTCTCGTTCCTTCAGCTCTCCCGACAACCGCGTCACCTGACGTTTTAAATCCGATGAGGGCTGTTGCACTGTGCTCAAGGGTGACGCCATCGACGACTCGGCGGTGACGTAACTGCGGTTTTGCGACGAATCGTTTGTGACGTCGATGGATGAGAGGGAGGCGAGCGTACTTTTGCTGTCGTACATGTGGACGTCACGCTCGTACATCGTACTGAACTGCTTCGAGTCGTTGTATAGGGAAAGTACCCCGCTGCTGTTAGGATCCAGCTCTGGACAAGTTTTAGTCGCAAAATGTTAGTTTGAAAAAACAACTTGTCCAATTTCCGCGCATGTGTTGTCGAGGCACAAAAACATATTACAGGGATTCTTTTTTTCTCTCTTATTTATTTAGAATGGTTTTTGCATCAATTATGGTACAAGTAAATGCTGGCGGTTGTGAACGGACAAATACGGTTCATATATTTTATTTTGGACTCAAGTTTACTATTAAATTAGTACTTAATTAATGCATTTCTAAAGATTGCTGGACTAAGATTTCTGTCGTAAATTTGTTTGTAAAACTTCTTATGTATCGAATTGCATAGAACAGTAACAGGAAAACGGTAATGCAAGTTTAATATTCATTGAAAGACTTTGAGGGAAAGGACATAGAAATCCCATGGCCATAAAAATAACTCCCTCCTTCCCCGTGTTAAAGGCAGGCACAACGTCTAACTGGTTCCACAACAAGGTAAGCTATCGACTTACTGTTGGCGTACACCTGATTCTTAGTGTGAGTGTCGTGTTGTTTTGGTGCCACAGACCGTTCCGTCGCCGTGTCCTCAGACCCAGACGGGACAAAAACCTACCAACGAACACAAAACAACAATGAATTCGTGGTTTAATGGAACGACTAGTGGTTGTGGTGGGTGGTAATGGAAAATATTTGTGAGGGAGAGCTTCAAGGGGGAGTAAGCATTCTGTGTCGCTCTTTTCAGTCAATTCAATCCATTTTGAAATTGACAAAGCAATCCTGTACCACGGATAAAAATGTACACAGACTACTTCCCAATTACGTTGGAACAAGGTGTCGGTTTAGGTGAATTCCGCCATCGCCAATAACGACAACGTCACTAAAACCGGACACACATTTGTAATCTTCCGTGTGAACGTTACAAGTATGACACAACAAGTAGTACTTCAACCACATCAAGCAACATTTGGAAGTAGGACTTACATCACCCATAGATTTCCTGTTTGAATTCCGCTCCTCGATTTTATCGGTCGGTTTTCCACTTGTGCTTAAACGAGCCCCTTTAAAAGCAAGACAGATATGTTTGATTGACAGACGTGGCACAATATTACCTAATTGTGGAAAACCATTTGCTACAATACATAAAACCAGTTTGAAGTTAAGATTGTTTTAAACAAATACTTTAAAAATGTCCTATAATTATTGTGACAAATTATGCTTTCCAACAGAAAAACACAGTTGACATGGTGTAAAAAAAAATCAGTATGAATTTCAATGTTTGTTGCTACCATGTTCGTATGAATGGAATTTTTTTTGGCTTTTTCTACAGGCAACATCACATCATCAATATCTTATTGGATTCAAATGTTTTGATATATTTACATATTTATGAAGTGAAAGCCAACCAGGTTTGTAAAATATACTGTTGGCAAGTACATCAGACTCAACTATGTAATGTCAACAACACACTGTTAGTTCCACCTTTGTCAGTTTTTTTCGCTGCCTCAGTGAGTTGCATGATGTGCAAAGCATCGATGACGCTCTTTCTCGATCTGCCTCTTGCAACATCGAGAGCATTTCGGCCATCTGATAATTTTGCTTCATAATCTGCTCCATTCTCACAAAGTAGTCGGACCTGAGAAAGAATTAAAGCATAAATATGTGGCATATTTTATAATATACTCAGTAAAACTTTAGATTGCACTTGATTTAAACTGTAAAAACTGTTTTGCGCTTATTTAGTTATTTTAAACATAATTTGTAAACAGTGAATAAAATAAAATCTACATCAAAAGAACAAAGGCAATGTTTCAAAACCAATACAGATTACGCTTGGGCGGAAACATCAGAGTGTCTTGTGTCAAAGCAAAAGGTACTTGAATACAGATTTTTGATGTACTTATTGAGTGGCTCCTTCAACACAAGCCATCTACAAAGCTTTACACTGAACACAACAACAACTAGAGCATGACCCAAATGGGATTACCTTAAAACAACATAGATGTGACTGCAGCAGTGGAGGGCTAGGAATTTTATCATAAGACACATTCAACCCATACACACTTTACCCAATGCAAAGCAAAATAGCTGGGTACTGATTATAGAAGAATGATGTTGAACCTAAAATATGACATGGCCCCTATTTGAGCAATCACTTTTTGTGTGTAAATACATGATAGGGAATTGGCAGTTAAAAATATCATGTTGAATTGAGTTTAATATTATTTAAGAATTACCCATTTAATATTTTATATTGTAGCAAAAAACAAGCAAAACATTGTTATATAACAAAAAGAAAAAAACATTAAGGGTCTTCTATAAAGAAAAGGGTCTTCTATTGTATAAATGTTGTTTCATACGAAATATTTTTGTGTGGTACAAAATATTTTGGTCATCATTGATACAAGATATTTGTGTGTGATGAGTAAACACATGCTGAGTTGTCGACTGTCTGTTAAACATTAACCAAGAAGTGTCTTTTCGCCTCCTGTAACTGAGTGGTGGGCAACGAGCATAATAATGATCGGACAATGTTACTGCTCCCAAAAAAGATAATGTTGAAACACAAACTGGCTTTGTATGTTTGTCAATGTTTTCATTTGTAGTTCTGTGTTAAGTGTTTGTGTGAATGTGTCAATTAGCAAAACATTCATGGATTTGAGAAAAAATTATAACCCAGCTTTTTAAAACACCTTTTTCATTGATTATTATGGCTCTTCTGCACATATAATACTTCTGTACTATTGATATTATAAACCAAATGTTTGGACATGGATAAGTGAATTTTGTACAAAAAAGAACAAAAGAAACAGAAAAACAGTTCAGGGATTGAATAAACAGAAACTTTAACGAACTTACAACATCAGCATGGCCCGCTTCAGCTGCCAGTATTAAAGCAGTGTGTTGCTTGTCACTCGAGTCTCTGTGGTTCACATTCACTCCCCGCCTGATAAGCTCTGTACATACAGGAAGTCTTCCCATCGCCGCGGCAGCCATTAACAACGTGCGTCCTTCCTTTAGTGAGATTGAAAGGTAGCAATTAACAAGCAATCAGAAGCATACAAACTTAACACTGTCACCTGGACGTTTCAACAGTGTTTTGGCCAGCGAAAAAGTGTTGGATATTTAACTATCCCTATTTAATTACCTGGTGATTGGGGGTTTTATATAAAATTATTTTAGCAGCAAAAGCCTTTTTATTTATTTGATAACATTGAAGATCAAACCTACAGCACAATAAAAACACACTTTGGATCAATTACTTTACAAATTGCCTTGGGCATACCCAGGAGCACTATTGATAACTATCTGTCATCTTAATTCTACTTTTGGGCGCAATGTAAAGATTGTGCTTTTCAGCAAGAAAAAACTCAACATTAAATGTAATTTGACACCAATTTCATAAATCAGCAATTGCAACAATGCTTTTCTTAAACTTTGTGTCAGTATATTTCCCGAAACAGAGTTTACAAATACCAAACTTTTTGGTCATTGCCGTGTTACTTGCAACAATCACCAAGCACACACAATTACATGACTCACTTTATCTACACAATGTATATCTGCACCCTTTTCTTCGGCTATTAGACACAAGCAGCCCAGATGACCTTCAAATGCCGCAAAATGAAGAGCAGTACAGGAATTGTTGTCTCTTGCATTGACATCCACTGTCCGTGAAGCTAATAGCTTGGTTGTAGTTCCTCTGTGCCCATAACGTGCACTTGCATGTAGAGGTGTGGCACCTGAAAAGTCAAACAAGCTGGTATCTCAACTTTGGGATGCGTTTCGATTTACATGTTTTTAGTGTGACCAACATCTTTTGTAATCCGGTAAATAATCTGCAATATTAAAGCTAGCACAATAGTAACAACTTTTTAATAGATTTGAAATCAACTTTGTTCAATGCTTTACTACCAAAGCATGAAGTAACCACTTTGCATTTAGCAGCAAGGCATAATAGGCGTAGTGTACCTGTTACATCTCGAGTTGACACATTCGCTTTATGGGCAAGAAGTACGTTTAAACAGTCATCCAACCCTTTGGCTGCAGCATAATGGACGCTGTGCAATATAAATTATCACAGTTTTAGATTTGTGACAACTAAGCGAGACTGACCTCTGCATGCATATCTAATGGAGGAATTGTTTATAAATAGAACAAGCTATATGATGTACGACTTCACCTGTATTTAATCCGAATTTAACAAAAGATTCGTAGTTATAACTTAAACAGGGCTACTATACAAACTACTTCTGGTTTTATTGTACACAAACATAACAAAATGCTTCCATACACTGAATAGCCGACATCTGGCGATAATTTGTTGACATTGATGCTGTCATGCTTGCTTAGTTTTGCAGCAAGTTTCACAGGCTGATTCACAGCAACTGAATGCCAAATTCTCTGATCAAACTTGGACCAATCATCCTGTGAAAAGCATATACTGCATCATTTACATAAAAATACTCCCAAAGCAATTTCATCAAAAAACTACAAACTGCAACTGTCACTGAATTAGCACTTCAAATGAAATATGTTACATTTTTAAGTAGTCAGTAATAGTGCACCAGCAAAGTACAGAATTGGTAATATCACTACATACTGTGTAATTGAGCTCATATTCATAACCATGTCAAGTATGTATGCACGTGTGAACGACAATGTGCCTATAGCAACGACGTTACTATAGCAAGCTTACCTTGTTGCTTGGAACACTATTGGCCGGTTTCTTTAATTTGGCTTTGATGCTTTTCATATTATTCGGTCAGTGGTACAACCTTTACGCTTTAACTAGTTGCGCCACTCTAGATGCCTTGAACTTCATACGCCGGAGCACACACAACAAAACATAACAGCACTCAGATGATCAGTTGAAGGACTCTCGCGAGGTGCTTAGACAATAAACGCTATGTTGCGACTGTATCTCTGCGTTGAGGGCAATCAGCAGTAATTTAAAAGTTGCGATCACTCATGTTTTCGGCGTGGTCCGTTGGCCGCTCGACAGGACGCCACTCAAAAACTCATATGCCGTGTACTCGTGAAACGTTATATCAAAGCATTCACTACAAAAGCGGTCGGCACTCGGTGTTGTGCTAACGATCACGTGATTCAGTGGCAGTGAAGCGTGACCATCGCCGCACGCAATTTTGCTTCAAACCAGTGATTTCATAAATGCATTTACAACAACGAAAAGGTGTTCAACTTCTTTCCGTTGCGCTTTGCAGCAAATGTGCATTTTTATGTTAGTTCGTGTGACGACTGACATAGCGCTTGGGCAAATCTTTTCTTTATTTTAGCATTGGCCGAAACACAGCCAATACGCAGCTTTCGTTAGTGCTGATCGATTTGTAAAAACTACGTCATGCTTTACGACTATCAGTTCTTCTCGTAACACCTGGACATCTCATCTGAAGTCACCTACATTTCCACAGACACGAAACCAACGACACTAAAATGAAAGTGAGAGACATAGCTTGTTTCCCCATTGCCATCAGGCGTATTCACTACGGCGTTATAAAAATGCGCGCGAAACAACGGTAGTAATAAGAATAATAGTAGTAATAAGGAAAAGTGATGCACACATGAAATGTCGGGCAAAAGCAATGAATATATTAATTACAAAGGCAGGATTGGCGGTGCCAAATTTCGAAGCAGTGGGTGACGCTCGTCCGGAACATTTCACTTAATCCCACTATTTTAAAGTGTGAACGACAGAAGTATGATTTGGGTAAAGTGGACAAAGGGGTTTCGTAAGTTTTAATGTTGGCGAAAGTAGGTAAAGGGTGCCTTACGGTTATGACGGGGTCTGGTGTTAAAATTTTTACTGCAGCAATCCAATATGTTTGAAAATGATACAAAAATGTGACCATTGTAAATTAATAAGGTTTACGAAAACTGCATTGGAGCAAATGTACCACTGCAACCCTCGACCACCACTAATTAAATCCACTAATTAAAGTACAGTTCATACTATAGCCGCTGTCCCAGAAAGAAAATAACAACAAAAATAAATGAGAGAGGCGCTTTGGATAGTTTGCAAGCGACGCTCCGGAATAACGCCAAGTTGTATACGTGATCGCAAATTAGGCGAGAAGTTTTCACTTGATTATGACGCAATAATCGACACAATGATTGGAAGGGGAGATGGCGTGAAAAGGTCGGGTTGCAGATCTATGGCGACATCATGCGGTGAGAACAAAACCATATTCACATTGCGTTTTTGGACATTTCCGCAACACATAATATTGGCGGGAACTAGTTTGCCACGGCGTATCAAATATTTTATCACGGTCACACGTCGTGTCAAAACAGGGGAAAAAACATCTGTGGATACAAATTAGAAATTATTAGCGAAGAGAACTATCCGTATTTGATTTCCATATATGGTCAGACGTTGACATTGGGCGATAAAGTGGTCAGTACAATATAAGCATTCACGAAACAAGAAGATGAAATGCTCAGGCCCAGCCTAAGACCGATATAGATAAAATTTACTGCTCAGAAGCTAATTTCGCGAGGGTG
This sequence comes from Ascidia mentula, assembly GCF_947561715.1. Taxonomy (NCBI): domain Eukaryota; kingdom Metazoa; phylum Chordata; class Ascidiacea; order Phlebobranchia; family Ascidiidae; genus Ascidia; species Ascidia mentula. The sequence goes on along the minus strand of NC_138569.1, from coordinate 20,784,543 downwards.
CAGCCAAAACATCATCGGCAACAGATCATCAACAACTTGGCAAAGGCATGGACAAGACATTGCCTGTCTCGGAAAATAAACTAACGGAATATTAGGGTTTCTTTGATAACTTACGGATGTATTGTTTCGTCATATTGAGATAATGAGTGTAAATTCCAGAATACATTATATGGAAACAATCAGAGTTGTCACTCACTGATTTGAATAGCATTTAGACCACGGTATTAACATAATATCGAAGGTCGTTCGTGGGTTAAAGTATTTTGATTCGACTTTTGCAACTGGTTTAGTAGCGATATTCAAACCGCTGCCACATTTGGAATCCAGTTTAAAGAAGACACACGCACACCCAACGAGACTTTACGAATGAAACTAAAAAAAATGGGTATTAGTGCAAAACCAAGCGCACATGACTACAAAAACACACACTGTCGTCCACGCAGTAGGAAAACCAACCACGATCAAAAAACAATGTTCAGCGTAGATTTAACTAAGGTCAGTCGGTGAGTGCACTGCAACGAACAGTGGAAGAGGAGTGACGTCATAGGACAGGGTGATCACGTGAGTTTCAGGTTCTGGAGTTCTTTGCATATTTGTGCAAAGGTCAGTCTCTGGTCTGGATCCTTTGCCCAGCACTGTAACATGAGGTCGTGGATAGACTTCTCGCATCTTTCAGGGCAATCCATCCTGTATCCGTTCATCACCTTGTTGAGGATATCTTTCAACGGCTGTTGATCAAAATATTTCAAATTAAACTCCTCCCTTCATTATGTAGTTGTTGTATATGTATATTACATAAAAACTAGTGTAGATGTTGTAATACAAGTGTTGTGACACTGGTCATGTTGATTGACTCATTTAAAAAGTGTTTTGTCGGAAAAAATAGTTGCCACAATGAGGTTTGAAATTAACCAAAGAATCACTGCTTGTTTTAAGTTGGAGTTTTAAATAAAAAGTCTTTATCTTGGAAAAAACACTTTGTAAATATGTGCATTTAATCCTTTACACTGCAAATAATTAACATAAAAAAACAATGCTGCCCCCTTCCTTGCAAAAAATACTGAAATTAATATAAATGCATGCTGTTTCAAAACAGTGACCCTGTCTGCAGCTCAAGATAAAAAACATTATAGGCTTAAACTTAATTTATACATGATATTTTAACCTCCAAAAAGTGTAGTGTGAGACTTTTGAGTATTTGGCAACACAGAAATCTTACGCACCACTTTGGGGTATGGCACTCTGCCGAACGACCACATTTCCCATAGAGTGATTCCATAACTCCATACATCGGACTTGTTGGAAAATTTCTGAAACAAAATTACCACTTTTTAAAGGGGTTTAATTTAAATTTCATTGTTTGTAAATATTTTTCTGACCAAAATAACCAATCGGGTATGGTTTTAGTTATATTGCTACAACTTTACATTTACCAGAATAAATATAAGGAAGTTCAAAACCAATTCAACCACTTTTTAATAAACCCTCAAGAAAAGTAAATGTAAAAGAAAATAGGGTTACATAAAACGTACACTTTCTTTGAGTGCTTCCGGTGCCGTCCATTTCACTGGGAACTTCCCTCCTTGCAAGTTGAATGAAGCATCTCGAGCCAGGCCGAAGTCAGAAACCTTGGCTGTTCCATCTTCTGCTATAAGTATGTTTCTTGCAGCTAAGTCACGATGAACCAACTTCTTGGTCTCCAGGTAAGCCATGCCAGACGCTATATCCCTGAAAATCAAAATGTTTGCAGGTAAAATTGCAGGAATAATGATGCATAATGTTTGCTGAAAATTACATAACAGAATTGATTAGTTGTTGATAACGGCAATATTAAGGACCTTATTTTGCATTGTTTAAACACTGTAACATGGCCATGAGGCATGCCAGCAAAAGCAAAATCAATAAACACAAAATGTGGTACATCTACAACATGATGGAAATATTAAGAAAAAAATATTTTGCAACTACAGGAGATTTTAATTTTAAGTGTTACTAAAACAACTTTGTGTCCACGCTTCTAGTTTTAGAAAACATGTTTCGCTTTTTATTAAAGCATCTTCAGTTCTACAAACAAAATAAACAGAAAAGACATAGTTAGATGCTAAAAATGATAAAATGTTTTATTTTGAATTTTTTTTTAAAAATTGAATTGAAGGTTAACTTGTATCACGTGAAAGAAGTGCTGCTGGTTAGGTAGATTTCATGTAGTAAAAACAATTTATTGCTACAGGAGATTTATGCATAGCAAAATGGTGTAAGAGAAAGATACAAATGTTGAGCACAGCGGTGTTTCTGCCAACTTAGTGTGTGTAGTGATTGTGTGCCATCAGTTTCTTTTTCTTGTTTACTAAGCACACACAAACTTTTACGCAAGTTGCGAGAGTTCCCCCGAAAGTACTTTCGTTATAACACATTTACAAGTACCCTAAAATCAACCGGAAAACCAAGTTTAGAATGACATTTTTCAATAGTTTAAGTATAGTTAGATAACTTGTATCCACGTATAAACTCTTAACCTTATTTCATCTTTTTACCCTCAAAAGAGTTAGTTATGGACACATGATTGTCATAATTTATTAAACTCTGAACCTCAGGTTAAGAATGCAATATAGCATTTTTAAAATCATACAAAAAATGTTTCTGCATCAAGGTATGGTGTTTTTTTGTATGTTTAGTTTCCAGTTTTGTCCTTAGAATTTACAAACTCATTCGCAAGCATTTACATCACAACATAATAAAATAAATCTTATAATAACACCCTTGTTTATCTGCTGACAGTCTAGCTAGTCAATCCAAAGTGAAAGTGTACACAAGGTGTTTGTAAACTGTTAAATATATTTTCCATCCAATCAAGACACACTCCTATGTAACTATGAACATTTATGAGAATTTTAAGAGACACCTGCTCCTTGGAAAAGGAAATGAATCTTATTGGAAAACATCCATTTGTGCTTGCTATTATAAATTGCTTGAAGGTTGGGAACCTAAGGCCCTAGGGCCGTATGTGGCTCCTTTTACTCCCGTTGCATTGCTTCATTAAGGCAACAAACACATTAGGAAAATTATTGTAATGTAAAAAACAAACACATGTTAAGGTGCACTTGAATACCTGCATGTTTTGCAAGTTCAATAAAAACTAGATAGTGATGTTTAATTTTACTTGTGTGGGTAAAAGAATCAGAATAAAACATGACAACTAAGGTCTTGTGGCTCTGAGTTAGTTTCAGTTTGGTGCAAAAAGGTTGTAACTGGCTCTTTGCATGCTAAAGGTTGTCCACCTTCGACCCGAAGCTTACAACCAAAAAGTTTGTTTTGCTAATGGAAAAAGGGGATTGACAACAAAAAAGCAGTTATTTGAGACTTGATGCAAAACATACTTGGCAAACTTAAGCAAGTCGACGCTTGACACCATGGAGCGGCCTCTTGATCGTAAATACTCTAGCAACGCTCCTTTCGTCATAAACTCCAACACAACATAGATAGGATCATTTGACATACCATCTGGGATCACGACGCCAAGCAGTTGAATTAAATTATTATGGTGCAAAGACCTGTTTAAAAAAATAACAAAAATTTTTACTAAATCACAATGGTTTTTGCCTGTTAAAGGTTCTACAATTTCAAATGCACATTTTTTAGTCTTCTGCAAAGATGCCACAAAGTGTTGGTGGGAATAACACAATAAAAAATTGTCAACTTTTAAACATATATGTTACTAAACTGTAAAGAATACTGGTCTCAAAAAAAAAAATTAGTTATGATATGAAAGCATTTATTCCATGGTCTGGGGTTTTAGTCGTTATTACTTTGGTGTAAAAGTTACATTACATCAAAAGTTAAAAGACAACATCAAAACAAAGTATAAAATTGTGAAAATTTCTCATCGAGCTCAGTTATATTGTTAAAATTATAAATAAGTGCAAAATCCTAATGACTTTTTCCAACAGATTTTCGTGGGCAACAAAACAAACTGCTTTATTCAATGAAACAATAAAAAAATCAATATGGGCTGGTAAAACAAATTTGTTTTCTCACGTCATAACAGAAGCTTCAGCAAGAAACGATTGTGCAGCCTTCGACCGATCTTTTACAGATTTCACGGCAACTTTCTGGCCCTTAAATGTTCCCTCATAGACATCGCCAAAATCTCCCTTGCCCAGAATGGCACCGAGCTTGAGGTCTCTAAAGTTGATGGTCCAACCAGCTGCAACAAAGTCATGTTTTAGATGTATTGAAAAAAAAGTACATTTCTGATGATAAATGCATGCACATTGCTGGGGGAATCTAATGAGGACTAGGTGTGACTTTGAAAAACATAACAAATTCCAAACATAACAAAAAAATTTCAACCACTTTAATGGAAAAATATAACAATTTTGGTGTAACACCGAAGTATGCATGGGGTGACCCAATTCAATCATGAAATATGTAAAGGTTTTTGTCAAATATTTAACATTACCGAAAATTTTGACTGCAATCAGGAAATTATTAAACATCACGCGGTCACTCTCACATTGGCGACTGGATTTCAAGATTATATCAAGGATCAACACAAGTCACAACACAGTATGACATAACAGATATTTACATACATACAGGAATATTGAATCAGAAAATAATCAATAATCCCACCTTTCATATGGAAGGTAAACAGTAAAATCACACTCAAATATACATATAAATTATTAATTTTCCAAACTCTTACTTTATCACAAAAGTAAGGCCGGATCTAATGCCAGAGGATAATAATTTCTCTGTGAATTTCACCATTGAATTTCAAATAGGTTTTCAGAATTGAACAGTTATGGCCAAACAAAGTGTCAACTGGATGTACATTGATCAACGTGAATCATATGCAGTATCCTGTCTATGCATCGTATTATGTTGTTAAACAAATTTGCATACGCCTCTAGTAGACCTCTACCTTTGTTAGAAAAAAATTCTGTGGAGTTTCCATTGTTTGGAAAATAATTATTTACATGTAAATAGAGGACCAAATATTTCCCAACCGTCACAATTTTTCATTTAAACCATTTTATAAAAAAGAGCACACAAGCTTTACTTAAAAAAATGCAGGAACTTATCTTCAACATTAAGTTGAATAAAAGAAATAGGCATACGCAAATTTCCATTAAAGGCATTGGGGTAAGAAGAGACGTACTGCATGTAATTGCGTGAAACATCAGTCAGACGAAGATGAATCATTACATGACATGCAGAATGATTACAAATGGTGAAAACCCGTCATGAAGCCAACCTTTCCTAAAACAACCTCATTTGCTAATTCCGTGAAAACAAGTTTAGCAAAAATCCAAACAACTTAGTCAAAATGGGTGTAGACAACTTGCAAGTTTTGCATTGAGTTAAAATAAAACAAGACACTTCGTAGTCTTAGAAAGTATTTACTGGAAATCGCAACTAAAAATTTCCCAAAGTGAGAAGGAAACCACAGTAATGGTGAAATTCATTTGCCACGACTGGATCTGGTTTATGTTGAGGATTTGACAAATATTACAAAAGCACAGTTGCAAAGTTAGGTAATACACATGCTTGCAAATGAATTATTTTAAAACTGGCAACTGATGCACTTATTGAAATAAACAACTACAAATCAGTCACAAGCAATGTTACAAGCCAAATTTCTGTGTATAACTTTAGTGACAGAAGTGATCAATAATTGATGTAACATGCAGATGGCATTCATATTCTACATATTAATTGCAACTGTTATAAATGTTTAATCGAACTTGTGCAAAAAAACATTGTTTCATGTGTTTCAGTACAGACTTGCAGCAGTTGGTGGGCAGGCCAAGTTTATAAGATTTTATTCTGCCAGTTGTGGCAGGCCATTTCATAAAGGATAAGATTAAAAACCAGAGCTTTACAAAAAGCATGCCAAATATCGGTGTGATATACACTAACATACCCATGCAATTAGGTATGTATACAACTGTAAAATAAGCAATGGCATGAAACAACAACTGTATTTCGACAAATTATCTGAGCAAACACACAACTTTAAAACACACTTATAAAGTATTTACCTTTCTTAAAGTCTTCAGTGTCCACAGAAAATTCAAGTCCACCTTTCTTTTGGAGAGGTTTACGTAAAGTGCATACCAGACCATCAGGATCTCTCTCATAATGCTACCAAGCAAAAGACGTTTTTAAATGTCAAGCAACATTTCATTGCTTATCCCAACTATAATACCTCAACTTTTCTTCTGTTAAATTTAATAAAGTAGTTGTAAAACAAAAAAATGATAAAACGTACCTCGACTAGTTTAGTCAGGTTCTCGAAGAATTCCTCATCGTCAATGGTAAGTTTATTGTCTTTGTAAATAATCCGATAGTGCTCGACTTCATGGTCATACGAGACACACAGCGTGTAATCTCCAGGGTAGTTGGTGGACTCACGAACAAGAAAAAGACCGTTTTCTCGTGGGTTTAGAAGGTCTTCCGCCTTTTGTCGAGTTATTTTGCCATGAAACCACCTAAGTTAAAATCACAGTCGATTACATTACTTCGCTACTTTTGCATTTTCAACGGAATTAAAATTAAAACTGCTGTAGTTAAAACTATTTCTCAAAGAAAAACATTGACCAATGACATCGGAAAATATATATATTTTTTCTTTACACTACCACTATACACAGGAAGGGTTATTAGATGTTTCGAATTTACTCGGGCACATGATATAAATATACACTTTACAGTAGACTTACGGCATGGCTGTAAGTTTGACTTCCTTATGCTGCGAGGAAGAAGCCATCTATAAAAAAATATGAGGAAACAGTTAATACAGGAGCAACTTCAACACCAAATAAAGTCTGGATTACAATTATCTTACCCACACACTTTATAGAATGCATGGTTGTAGTATTAACTGTATTAAATATCACATATTTAAGCATTGTTAGTTACTCAAAGAGAGATTTTCTTTTATGTGCCTTGATAAAGCAATATAGTTTTAAGTCTACTTGACAGTTGACACAAACTTATGGGCAGGACAATGTTTTACTATCAACAAACAGCTAAACTTTTTCATGTAAACTAAACTTTTTATTCAGTTAACTGTTATATGTTTATTTTTTCTCAAAAGTGTTTAACATCTGCAAGGTTACTTGGTTTTATAGAAAACACACCTACTTTTGGTATTAGATAATTTGAAGGGACCATTCCTTTATCACCTTTCAAATTTTGGGCTCTGTACCAGTTGGGGTCTCTGGTCGTCTGTTGCAGCAAAGTGAAGTTAGTAATAACACTGCATTAAATTGTTATTTCACATATCTGAATACTTAAGATAAACACAACTGTAATGACTATAAAGTTGTTAACTATTACTGTCCACACTCAAGAAAAATCAAGTTAAGGTATGTTACCCTCATACTGTAAGTTTAATGCATTCAGTATGACGAGTATCTACTTTTAGCTAAAATCTTATGAAGGCATGTGACCAACTTTGGAAATAGGACTATTGTGTAATTTATATTCCACAGGCAATCTAAACATATATTTTCTTGCACAAAGAATAGCACAGACAAAAATATTTTCAATACGTAAGCATCTAAGTTTGTTAAATTTAAAAAGGGGAATCATAATCAATGAAGACAACAAATTACTACTAACATTGCGGCCTTTTATCTACACTCATTCATAACAACACGTCATTGCTATAGCAGGCAGGCATACAAGGAAATACAGGAAAATTAGGCAAGCCAGCATGCTAGACTTCACTGCAATAACCAGGAAACACACGCTGCCACAATACCCCTCATGTTACACACACAGACTAAACAACATTTTCATAAAAAGTATATGATCTGGATGGAATTCCAGTTTTTTCCCGTCGAACAAAAGTCGATTAGACTGTGGACTGCCTCACTTCCTCATACACTGTGATGCAACCAGTAACTGAAACGTAAGGCGCCTGGATGACCGGCATATACCTTACACCCACAAACGTGAAGCACATTGTAGCATCAGATTATACAGTGGGTGGTAGAACATCAGATAATTGTTGATTCATACCGGTCAGGTGTTTGTCACAATTAAATCATTTACATATGTTTGTTTGAATCAACTCTTACAACAAGCAAAGAAACCCTGATGGCCCAGCTCTTATTACATTTGATAAGAATACAGGTTTAATTAAAGTTGTCAGTCAAGAGCGACAATAGGTCACCCACATGCATCGAAAAATTTTTTTCAACCCTCAGCACAACTACTGGTTACATCACAATATACTAAAGCAACTACGCCAAGCTTTGGGAACAAAATCTACAATTCACAATTCCTTTTTAGCAAGTTGTCTGGACACCAACTAACATAAGGTGTTTAAAATTAAAAACGGTTGAACACAATTCGGTCAAACCAACTGAGGATGCATAGATTAAGCACATACATTAAGTTAGCTATAAAGTGCTTGTATGCACTTGCCTGTAAAATTTTCACAATCTCCCCTTTTTTGAATGGCAAATCTCCCTTGTTGGTACCAGAAAAATCAAACGCACCTTCACAAAGTGTCCCTGCGGCATGGACCTATAATCAATACATGATGATATAGATATTTTGCAGAAATGATTTTTCAAAATGCAATGGAGGCAAAGAGAAAGTCAAAAAAAAGCATCCATTTCACAACAACATTTAAATTTTAGGTTAGAAAAGTTGGAAGAAAACTCACTGCAAACAAATCAAGAATTTGAAAACTTACAGGGTTTTGCACCTCATGGTTTTCATAGTTTGGAGATTTACTCCTTTTTTCAGGACCTAGATCAATCAACCTTCCTGTGGGCTGCAATTAAATCAATTTATTTGCAAAAATCATTTGATCAAAATTGCACAAATCAAGAATTAAATTTTGCCATATTTCGGAAACTTTGGCTGATCACATAAACACAAAATATGCTCACAGTGAAATAATTTCTTTTTTTGCAAATCATTGGAAAAATTAATACTTTGCACAAATCCTTTCAAAGCACAGAATCAAACTTACCACCTTGGACATGATTGTTAACAAAGTCTTTAACTTGTTCTTCTGTTTTTTTCTTACTTCATATTACTATGCAGCCACCAAAAAAGTCAAAATGTAAGCAAAGTGATTCTAATACACAAAAAAATTATTAAAATAACCCTTAATGGTATAAATACAGTGAGGAAAACAAACAAATACTGGTTTTATGTTTCTAAAAATTTATTTGACTTAACACAGCTGAACTAAACTAAAAATGTTCTTTTTGTCAATTTACGGACCCTAAAACACCTAAAATAAATATTGCATATAAAAGTAACGTTGAAATTAAAAATATTTTATGTCGTTACGCAACAAAAGAACAATTGACTAAAACGAAACCAGAAATTAAACAACTATTTGTGCAATGAAAATGGCAATTATGTGCCTTGTTGCCACACACATTTACCCGCTTTGAATTCAAAGGGTTTCTAGCCTGTCGTGCCCACACAAGATATGCCCGTGATAAAAAAAATGCAGCAAAAAAATCGAGTGCTGCGATATAAATACACACACAACCACCAAACACCTAACTAAAATCCGCCACCGTCGCCCCGAGCTAAAAAAAACTTTCTTTTGCCACCCACAATAGCAAAGTACGCGACAGACGACTAGCGACAAGCGACAATTTAGTACATATTTTCACAATCAATATAAAAAAGCAATATTTTTTCTTTGCAGTGTAATAAACAGAAAAAGATTTGTGCAACATCAGAAATGCCGAAAGTGTTGAATAAGCACCCAATCCCCACTACAAGTGACAACGCAGACTACGTTTTGCCATCCAATACACTGCTCAAGGTATCAGTTCATGTGTTGTGCAGTTTACTGTTCATTAAAAAAACTATATTTGGCATTTTGTTCTGAAGATGTGCAATATTTAGTTTCTTTTTAATAATTTTCAAAAAAAGTTCATTCAAATCATGTTTATTTTGCGAAAAAAGCAACTACGCGTAAGAACAATAAATACAGAGAAATGAAATGGCATGGGCACCGATAAAGCCATAATGGTTATCATTCCTTCAGCAACAAAAAAGATAACGAAAATAAAACCGCCCAAAATACATCGTTTCAACAAAAGACAGCGTTTCCGACAGCTGTGGAATGATAATAAACATTGTATTACGTAGGCGAGATGTTTGGAATGGTCGGATATATAGGTGGGTGGAATTGATGCTTCACTATTAGGTTCATATCAATTGTGGCCCAAACAAATTGCACATGTTGATGTTGGACGAGTGTAGAGTAAGCCACTGCCGAAAAATCTGGCTCTTCGTCTTAAACCGGCACCGTTTGGTAGGGTGCATGCAGTTAGGCCTAGTTTTACGAAACTGCAAAGCGAAAATGGCTGGTATTCGTTAAATACGACTGCTGGTCAGTGCGATTGTAACTTTTCACCCTGTGCCCGGTATTTCTGGTCTTGATCATTGTATTTCGCGCATTTTTCGCGACTTTGCTTTGTTCAGGGAGTGAATTATCACCTGACGTTCTATATGCAGCCTGACACAACCCAGCGGTTGCTGTTTATCAGCGTTTTTTGCGCAAGTTACGAATATTAGTTTAGTTTTAACAACTCGGCGCCTTAAAACAAAGCAAGACATAATTTATGTCGGTGTCACAACTTTATTGGATGTACAAGAATCGTAAGTTGACAAAATACTCAAAGTTTCAAGAACAAACGGAGCAATACGAAACTCCTATGTTTACTGCACATGTTTTGTTTGAAGGTAAAACATATAACAAAAAAAGCGGCGCAAATTCACACGAAGCCGCAACATGCGAACTTTTGCAAAGGTTTTCGAAAATGTCTTGGGTCATTTTTTAAATGCATAAATGGCCTTTCCATTCAGCTGACGATCAATCAATTTTATACACAGTGTGATCTGAGAACTACAACATTTTTGTTTCAAATTCACGAATTGAAACGATCGATTTTATAATTGCAAGTAAAAGGTCAATTTTAAACACATTTTACTTTGACATTCAGGGTATAGGTGAACAATATTATGGTGGATAATAGTACGGCGCTAACAACAACAAATGTTTTTTCGGATAATTGTTACTTTACTAATCACAGTTGGATGAATTGGGAAAGTTTGCCAGTCGTTTAAATTATATCATCGCAAAAATACAACCTCAACGAAAACCACAGGACCACTAAATTTAGTTACCACAAAAATATAAGGAACGTGTACATATAAACCTCTGCCAGGTAACAATTCTTGCTGAGAGTTTTGCAACGTATATTTACACGCTGTATTGTTGTTCTGTGGCATATTTAAGCTACAAGGTGGCTATATGCGTATGCACGGCTTCAAGAAACTTGTTAAGTAAAAAAAGTCGTAATACTTCGCTATTCGCAAACGTCCGATGTTATTTTACCCGGATAAACTACTACATGGTGCGTTGTTAATGAAGTAATTTTTTAACTAAAATATATTAAAAAACAAATATTTGTTTTTCAGCAGAAAATACTCAAAACAAACTAAAAAAAAATCTTGCAATACTTAAAACTGCGCTAACAGGGCCCGGCGAAGCCGATTTGCTCATAATATGTTTTCTGTGGCTACAAAGCAGCTACAACTCTATAAAAAGTGAGCTGGAATCTTGCAATTTTAAGGTAAACGGGCAATGGTGAATTTTTGCACCGTCGGTTTGTGACAAATTCTCAAAACAACTTCGTAGCTGTCGCCGTCTTGGTTAACCGACAAACAAAGACCAGAGGCTGGGTTGAAAAGTCGGCCGATCACTTCCTTCTTGTCGCCTTTCCCCTGGAATTAAAAGTGCAGATAGTGAAAAATTGGTAAATAGATGACTTTTTTTCGTTCTAAGTCCGCTTTATGGTTGTGAGCCAGGCTTTGGCATTCCAGGAATTAGTTTTACTATTAACCCCAATTTATCAACAAGTTTAGGTGCAAAAAGATCGGAGTTAATTGCTTTGAACAGGAAAACCAAAACTAATATGCTAACCACTAATGATGAGGAGCGCAGACGTGTTTGAAACGTTTGCTTATGAGTGTTCGGCATATTAGCTTTGGCTTTCCTATGTTCAGAGTTAAAATGTGTTGCCTCCAACCATAAATGAGACATAACATGAAAGAGATTGTATGTTGCGATGAAAAAATTGAGAACCAGTGCTTTACGTGCACTAATGCGGGTAAGTCAAAAATACAACAGTTTTACCAGCCGGAAATCTAAAGACTTACGTTGGGAGTGTTAGAGATGAAATCCCACTTCTGCATCCCCCCTCCTCCCTCGCACTTCATCATCTTCGGAGTGGAGGAAGAAGAAGCGTCGAGACACAATTTCTTCATTCTGATCTCCCCTGAAAATAACGATGATATTATTTAGAAGAAAAAGTCTGGGAAAAAAGGTTGTGAAGAACCTGCAACAAAGTTAAACAAAGTGGAGCCAATAATATGAATTGTGTGAGCTGCAGACAGACGGCCACTGTTTTGACCTATAAGGTCTTGAAACCGCTTTTGTTAAACATTTAAGCGTCAAATGCAACTATAATGAGTCTCTACAGAGATACAAGATCGTCGTGACATTTGTATAATTTAATCGTTTTGGTTTCGGCTTATCAATCTGCCGAATAATCAAATTTATCCGGAACCAACCCAAACTGGAGTAAGTCCAAATCTCCTGGTCCTGGTCACACTCGCCAGCCATCAGGGGACTCCCCTTGGTTAGTTCGCTGAACATGCAAATTGGGAGGTCGGCAACTTTGATCGAACCCTGGGCGATGGCTTGGACAGATTTTCTCGTGGAGCTGTACTTGACCGAGGAGCGTCGTTCACCTGGAATCTCCAGTTCTGGGTAGACTTCCGTGAGATACCTTCAGAAAATGTAAAATCGCGATATTAGCGATAAATATTGCTTAAATCTACATAAATGATCCAGCATGTAGTTGTCAGTGGACGCATTGGTAATTTACAAAAAATCAAAAAGGTACAGGGAGTTAACGTCAGTAAGACTGACAAATACTTCAACGACATAACTCAATGCCTTTTTAACATAGAACCGATCTAAAGCACCATTACAACTACGGGTGGCGTTTTTAGTGTCGGGAATCAGTTTTATTTTTTGAAAACGCGTCACATGTGCTTGGTGGATTGACTACGAGGTCGTCTAGGTACCTTACAAGTGTTAAAATTACAAAACAAACTTATGCAAATACATTTTATCACAATTTTGTATCCCTAAAATTTTGTTACTCTTAACCGAGAAGAATAACTACTGAAATAAGAAACATATTCTGGCAAGCTCACCACTTGAAGTTCTTGCACTGCAACTTTTTCTTTAAATCAACTCTTTCCGAGACGTCGCCGGACTTCACCGAGTCATAGCGAGTCTGAACTTTCTGAAAGTGCGTCACATAATCGTCCAACCACACTTTTGCCAAGCGCACGGAATTGCGCAAGGCAGCGTCGCTGCCGAAACCGTATGGACGACGCTTCCTGAACACATGTCCCACTCTAGAGCAGGGGGCGATCTTTAGCTCTCCGCCACACATCCACGTACGGAAGGAAAGTTCTAAGTTCTCTGCTCCCCATTCGTCCATCCCTTCATCGTAACCTCCCATGTTAAAGAAATGTTCGCGGTCAACGGCAAAAAGACCGCCTGATATTGTGGGCGTGGGGTAGGCGTGGTAGGTTACCTGAGGTCAAAGATCCAAGGTTTGAGGTAATTATTGTTGGTTTGGGCACCATATGGAAAGAACACACACAAGATATTTTCGACTATTACATGGGGTATGGGTTTAAATGATACAAAAGAATATAACGCTCTCTTTAAACAAGGTACTGTTGCTTAAGAAGTACTGATAAAAGTAACCAAATACACAACTACTTGTTGAAAATGAACATACAGTATACTTACTTTAACATCAGAGGGTAGTGGTTCCCAGTTAAAATGCAATCCCCAGTTAAATCCACCACGCATTAAATCCGAGGGTGTGTATTCGAATGTGTCAGCATCAATGACGTCAACAACAGGACTCACTACTGTCGACCTTAATGTTTTGTAAACAAAGTCCAGTGAAACATGTTCGTTAAAATACAAAATGGCAACACATGGACAAATTTGAAATTGGCATGTTTGTAAAACTCACTGATTTATAACATTTAAATTTTTTGGTTGATTTTTGGTTATATAGGACTAGATTTTGCAAGTTTTTTCAATAACAGACGTTTGTACAAAATATTATAATGGAGATTATATTCGACTAAAATTTTATAATTTTTGTTTGCCAGAAGGTGTGTTCTTGAAAATAATACAATGCAATAATAACACATTATTTATTTTAATTTGCAGTTTAAATAAATGGACAAATTTTGCCAGTAATTTCACCTGGAACTGTTGATGGCATAGAGCAGAGGTTCAATCCAACCCTCTGTGACTTCACAATGGGAATCAAGAAAGACAAGCACATCGCCTGGATAATAATTACAACAATGATGTTTTTGTTTGTCATTTATCACAAATTAATGTTTAATTGGTTGAATAAGTGTGAATATTCTAAATTTTCACCTGTTGCATGCCGCGCTCCAAACATTCGTGCTCGAATTAAACCAAGCTGTTTGTCGGATCTCAGCATGTGAAGTTTCTCCTTGAGGAAATTCTCCTCAACAAATGTCTCAATCTTCTCACTGTGTTCTGTACATCACAACTTGTTGGTAAATAATCAAGATAGCATAGAAACAATAAAAATGGATAGAAATTATTCCCAAGCACAAAAGTTAAACAACAGTTAAGTCCCAACACAGTGCTTTGTTCTGACCCAGCTCTGAAGTATTTTTAAACATTTGCACAAAATTGTTGGTAAACAATCAAAGTAGCACAGAAACATAAAGTGGTGAAAATATTTGGATACCTTCAGCACTTCCATCATCTACAACTATCACTTCTTTAAGGTACTGAGGAGATGTGCGCTTGAACACAGTACTGATAGTACGCAGAAGAGTGGAAAGGGCTTCATTGTAGAAGCAAATAATCACTGACGTTCTACCCTCTGCCTCAAAAGTTTTGGATTTGCAACTGCAACCACAAAGTAGCCAATAGATATTATACATACTAAAATTACTTGTTTATGACATATCAAAACGATAAAAAACTTAGTACCTATTTTGTAACAAATTGAAAGTTTTAGAGACTATCTACGGCTTTTTAATATGCCAACAAAATCACACTGTTTTTACAAGTCAACTCAAATACAAACAGAACTGTGGTGTTATTCAACTTACAGGTTTGAGCGGTGATCAGGCAGAGGTCTAGCTTGGAATCCAATTCTATCACTGACCATTTGGTTGAAAGCATGATTTTTATATCCTTCTTCATGCGCTTGTAAATCACTTTCAGAATAGATCATTGCTACAAGCATTAAAGTGGTATTCAATTTTTAGGTATCGACATCAAGTTATAAAAAACAACAATTGAGAACAAAATATGAAACAAGAAAACAAAGTTATGTTGCAAAACACATAATAGAACTGAAACTATGATACTTCGACTTAATATGTGAAACAACGCAAATCAATATGAATAAATCTGCCACATACTTAAGTTTTGTGAGCTTTCTTTATTTGCATTTGACGTTTCTTGAACTTCAACATGTTGCGTAGGACGGTGAGACGACGCACGAAATATGCGTTCGGCCGTTTTTCGAAGTCTTTGCCTTGCTTTGGTGTGTTCCGTGTGTAGATTAAATGCCACGTACCAAAACAAGGTAAAAGCCATCAAAATTAGAAAAAACACCCACAATGAAAAGCTGTGCTTCATATTGTGTTCTTCAGCATGACTTTTTCTACTGTATAAATCGCCCATTTGCCAAACAATGGTGCCAGGCACTAAAAAAAGCAGTAAAAATCGATTTCAAAACATCACCAAAGTTGTTTGTTTACTGCAATTGAAATTCCGGCATTGGAGAAAAATTAAATGTCGACCAAGCGCAACGGTGATTGATCAACCATGAAAACACTTACTTCCCTTTGTTTTTTGTTGTTAAAAGAATAATAAAATATTTATTTTCTGTGTTGAAAATAAATTTCAAACCAAAGAAAACTAAATGAGTATCTTACTTTCACAACAGCCTTTTTTATTACACATACACGTTAACTCACAATCACATGACAACATGTAAATTTTTTTGAAATTTATTGAAAGTAATTCGAAAATAATTGCATAGATTTAAGAGCTTTAAACAGCAACTTTTATCAAAGAGTAAAAGATTGGAATAAAATTAAAAACGTTGGAACTTTTTTTTAAAATGCAGTCGCCACGGATTCCGAGGATGATTTCTCCTCACTGACGAAATCTTGGTGTCCATTTTCTTTAACGTCTGGCACGAACCCTCCGTTCTGATGGATCGCATAACCGTTTTCCGTGGACATTTTCTTAAAGATAATGAGTAGTCAATAGACACCAAAAATCTCTGTTTTTCATCTTGAGTTTTCCATGTGTTTAATAATAAGTAAGCACATTTTTTTCAGTAAACGTAAAAGCTTTTGGAAACAGAGTTCTACTGAACCACGTTTCTGCTGTTTTGTGTTAAAATTTTACCTTACCCTTTTTTTACTTGAAACAACAGCCTTAACTGTTATTCCAACACGTCGAAATATAAGATTCTTTATTACAGTTTAAGCTTTTCTTTTTAGTTTAAAATGACTAAAGGTTTCTATCTTAATAAATTGATGTCGCTGGTATAAGGACAATGTCTGGGTAGAGGGTTAGATTCTGGTAAAATTAGGGAACATATCTAATAAGGACAAAACTTATTTAATTACCATATCGGTCATTGAATACGGCGGGAGTTTCTTTTCGGGGTGAACATCATCATGTTCAACATTTCCGTTCTCCAAACTTGTTTTCTGCCCGATTTCACTGGATGCTGGTTTCACCACTGAGTGTCTCTTCGAGGAAAAAGCCAACTTTACTAAATTGCCGAACGGAAATTCTACGCCAAAAGCAAGAATGGTTCCACAACCAAACGAAATTATCATCGTTCCTGAAAAAAATAAATACGTGTTAAAAAGTGGTTTAATTGTTTGAAAAATTACTATACATGGCTTTAAGAAAAATTTTTTTTTGATTTTGTTGAAAACAATCTATATGTTATGAATTGTTTGATAAATTTAGTTTTGTGCACTGAGGTGTTTTTAATTAAGTAAGTTTCAAACAAATAATATAAATAAAATTAAAACACGTATCAAACAGAACGAGTTTAGTGATGGATAGCAGTTCGTCCCACCCATGTAAATGTAGACCATATTCATAGTGAGATAATGCAGTGTTCCTTCCTGGGAGCCCAGGTACCAGTCAAGTACCATGAAATGACACAGGTACGAGGAGTAAGTGAGACGACTCAATGGGGTGAAAACGGGAAAGTCCAGAATTTTTGTGATGGGACCTAAATGAAAAAAAATGCATCTTAAACCTATTTTGCAATATTTGTTTGGCTTTTGCATGATTTGTTAAACCTAAAGTATAACGATTTTAGTGTCGGATTTAACACGTTATCAAAAATATTAATTTGATAAATCCTTACCAAAAATGACAGACGCTTTAACAGCCAAAAAAAAGAATTACAAACCGATACCAAAGCGCACACGACTAAAACACATAAGGTACAATAACCGGTTAAAGCACCAAACTTTACCTCCGTAACCAGAGGAGCATGCAATGACAATCCAAGCCATTACTAATCCCCACGCAGGTCTGGCCGCCCCTTGATAGAAACCAGTAAGTTTGTCCGACATAACCGTTAGGTCTTCAACATAAGGATACACTCCGTATATTATGGCTGATGCTGTGGCCAATGACGAACACCACCCAATGAACACGAAAACCTGGCAGAAAAACAAAAGGATAGCTCATTAAAGTTTAAAAATATGGCTCTCGGTTTTGCTTTACGTTTGTGTTTCCCTTGATTATATTCGCAAAAACCGATGACGTTTATAGAAAGTAATCGATTTTTTTCAATTATTAAGTTGGTTGATATTAATCCGAGGATTTTTGGTTTAAGTACAGAAAATCGAAAGTTTGGGTGCTATTTTTATTTTGTTGGTGGAAAGATTCGGTCTTTAATGATTCCTTAGGGGCAAAAACGTTTCAAGCGGAACAAGTTTATGTTTATATCAAGTTTGCGTAAAGCATGAAAAGTGTATCGCAAACATTATTCAAAAAAATGTCAAAAAGTGTCTTATGCTGCTCCATGGAGTATTTTCCATTTTGTTGCAATTACCGCGGAAAATTCTTAGTTTCAAAAGTTGTTGATGCAAAACAACGTTTTTTAAACTGAAATTAGCCCCACCTTGTGCATTTTAATCTTCAACTTAAATTCGTACAAGATCCACCCAGTCATCATTCCAATCAAATAAACGCTGTAGCGACACCAAGGAGTATAGTAAACATCGTATTTCATCTTGGTGTCATAGGTTAAGGGTTCAGGATCGGTTGATACGAAGAAGCGGCCCCAACTGTGCATAGAATTAAAGACGCCGTTACATTGCTATTCAATAACCAGGTGATAGCCATCTGGTAGAACGTTCGTTAGAAATATTCGTTTGGTGTTTCAGTGGCGAAGGTCTTGGTATTGTATCAAAGTTCGTTTCGTTATAACCATTCAGTAACCAAATCAGAGCCATCTGGTAATGATTGTAGAATGTTCGCTAGAAATAAGTTTGTTAGTTTCTCCGTGCCGGAAGTTCTTTACACTTTTAAATTTGTTCAGGCAGTTTTTGTGCAAACTTCTCACATTATTACAGAGGAAAAATTAAACAACTTTAACGAGGGCAAAAGTGGTAAAGTTGAACACAAGAAAACAAGCGCAAAGTGTTTTGTAACTCGTGATGAGTTATTACAAATGGCAAAGGTAAAAATTTACTTACAATGAAGCTCCTATCATAAGTCCAATGGTCGAAGTTTGTATTTCATGATAGTAGGAAAGTAACCCGGTAACCAAAGCACTGGCCACAGTAAAAGTCCACAACAGAGCCAGACCAACCCAGCGATTTCTGAGAAAGAAAATATTTGATGGAGTTCAAAAGGTCAATTCTCTTATCAACGCTTGTTAAATCAACAACAAATTGACTCGTCTAAAACGCCGATAAATCGCAGGTCTCGTTTTGGTAAAATCAAGCACAATCGGATTTGTACCGATAACTTAGGGGGCATAATACGATGGAAACTAAAAAAAAAATGCATTAACCTGTAAAGGATGAAGAGGAATATGGGAGCCAAGATATAGAACATCATGTCGTTGGATAAATACCATCCAATTCCGAAACACTGCGAGTAACGAAGGGTTTAGATCTGAAGTCATCTCAGGTGTTCAGACTTTTTTTAACGTCGTATTTGTTGCCAACCAATGCTTCACTTTACAATTGTGTAAGCTGCAAACAGATGGCCACTGTTTCGACCTGTCTGCAGCTTACACAATTCATACTATTGGCTCCACTTTGCTTTACTTTACAACTTTTAAATATTTATGCATGCTGTGGTCACCTTCATTTCTACTGGGTATAATGTACTGATGTACAGAAGATTAGTCCACCAGTCGTTCTTGCACTGGTCATTGTAGTTATCTGCCACATCTTGCCATCTCGGTCCTATCCCAACATATCGGTACAAACCAACCGAGAAAAGAATGGCGAAGGCGTAAGCTGGGGTAAGTCTGTGTGCGTAAGTCAATGTTATTATTCCGCCACAAGTTGGAAAATTGCCGGAAGAAAACTCTCGACTTCGCTATCTTTTTGCTGCATTTCTTGACGAGGTATTCTGATTTTAGTGTACAACAAAACCCGGGACAATGCATATGTTTGTGTGCAATATGCCAACTTTGTTAGTTGCAGAATTATCTTTTTAAATAAATGGGGCATAGACTGCCCATTTGTTATTTAAATGAATGGCCCGACATTTCGCAGGAACATTTCTTTGGTATTTCTGATACCTACAAAAGGTCACGATTTATTGCAAGAGACACTTTACCGTGCGTTAGTGCTCGTGTCATATGTTCAAACAGTAAAAAATGCCTAAATGTGAACAGCAGACTACTTCCCATAAATTAATACGTTCACACGTCACATATCCAAGACATATGTCACAAAACGTACCGCAAGTATCTTTGCAAGTACATGAGTGGCACGTTGAGCCAGCCCTTGTTCTTCGTTATCTCTTTCATGCCCAGATAAGCCACAAGCAGACCACTGAGGAAGAAGAACGTGTCCACGGCGTAGATGGCGTTTGCAATCGGCATAAGGGACCAGTTACGAACCATCTGGTTCATTCTCACCGAGTTATCTACACACACAGTAATAATGTCGCTTAATTTGAACGCAGTGGAAAGCCACAATGCATAAACGGGTAAAACTTATGAGCCAAAAGGAAGGACTTGCATTGATAGAGATGTTAGTGGAAGTTGGTATGTCCTTTGAGTGACAAGTAGTCTCTGTCTGGTTGTGTTACAACAACACAAAACACTATTTATTGATTTAAGTACTTTGTTTTAAATGTTTGAAAATATCAAGGTTTTTGTGCGTAACCACTGGTGACACCGGGATTTTATATAACATACAATGATCTTCACACGTACTATATACACTGTCAGGTATACAGTTTCACTTGTGCAATTTTGCAGGCAATGTTATTATTACGGTCATTTGCTGCTACATGACTGTATATAGTTTTTAGCAACTAAAAAACAACGTAGTTATGTATTTAAAAAACTTCATAAATCTTTTCTCTTGCCCTTAGCAATGACGTTTCAAAAAACTGAAAACAAACTAAAAAATATGATCAGGTTCGGTGGTGGGCGGTAAGACACTTGTCGTGGTAAAAGCAAAGCTTACCCAAGTAAAAAATCATGAAATTGAGCGAGTGGCCGAATATGACCCACGTGGTTGTAATAAACCTCATTCCATCCAACACAGGAACAACCCCGGGTCGTTTCTTCATGTCCACCAACTTCTCTGCATTAGAAATCACCGAAAAACACAAGGCCATTTTTTCTGCAAGTAAAAATACAAGGGATTTTTTGTTACTAAAGCTAAAGCACGAAACTCCCGGGTTTAATGTGAAAATAAATATTTTTGTCGTCTTTCAATTGTTCAGCAAGTTTGACTAACTTGGCAAGCCATGGTTCTGCTCATTGCGTTTCGTTATTCGTCCATAGAAATCAACAAGAGTCCCAAGAACAAGGAAAACAAAGAGAAATGATCCAATTATTCTGGAAAATTAAAAGGTCTGTGAACTTGTTGTCGGCAAATAGTCTTATGGGCGATAAAACAGCGAAATAGTTTATGGCAGAAACAAGGCTTGTGTAAATAGTAGTTAACTTTTAAATTAAAAGGAAAAAAAAGTTTATGTATATTTAACAGTTACGAGGAATTATACTTTGTGTTTGGACATTGCAAAGTGCTTGCTTGATTTCCATTTTAAGTTTTTGTGCTAATGTAATGTTCCTTTCTCATTTTAACCCATATATCAATATATCAAGCAATTTGAACAACTTTATCAAACTATTCAGTATTTGCAAGTATGCCCACATAGTTTTAACTTTGATTTGCACCAGAACAGGCAAATCGTCACTAACACATAATATTTTTTGTTACGTCATTTGTTTATTCAGCGGGTCAAAGGTTAACCGACTGCTATGCGCTTGCACAGTCTGAGCGCAATGTTTGTTCAAACATCAGTTTGATGTATGGGACAGTTACATACATGGACAGTTCAAATCCTTTGTTAGTTGGAACATCTCAAAGTGTTATTCATTATAGCTGGTCTTGCCACCCGCGGAAAACACTTCTGTTCCATGTATGACCGAAAAGATGCAATTGTCATGAAATTAGGTAAATAAACGCATTAGGGTGTGGCAAGTGGTTTGAGATGCGACGAGACTGTTACAAAGCGTCATATAAGAAGGGTAGCCGTGAGTGTATGATGCCGATTTGTATTGGCTTCGGGCTTTACACGCTCTCAATGAGCACCGCTGTATACATAATAAGTGAAATCTTACATTCCAATAATGTCACCGGTAGAATATTTTTCCGGGGGTGGTTTCGCGCATTCGACTTCAAGTAAAGGCGGAAAATCTTGGAAGTGAGCATTGGATATTCTCAACAGCGTCAATACTGACTGTGCCGAGCAGTTTTGAGGGACGCATATTCCAGCAGCTATGTCGACTGGCACACCCATCATGTCCGGCTGTAATCCACAGACACATTTAGTTAGGTAGCCTTATATATCTCAACACAACGAAGTATTTAATACATTTATGTTGGCAAATGTAGATCTGCTTTACGGCAAGATCGTACGGTAAGTTCCTAACAGAGTTACAAATCGTAAGAAATGAATCGATTACAAAATTGCGTCGAGAGCTTTTTCATCAGCAATATGTTTTTCACATTGAAATCACGCCAGAGGCCACCTAGAAAATATTCAAGACTTTTAGCCCACCCCCACAGGATAGGAATTATGCGAAAAGTCAGAGCCTGAAGCATAAAACTCTTACGTTAACGACAGCCAATAATTTCGTTGTTGAAATAAGTCATCAGAACAAACGCCACAGTTATGTGCGGAAAATCATTTAACTTTTTATGGTGTTGTAAATGTGATCGTAACCCCCATATGCTTGGTGTGCCTCGGTGCGAGCGAGCCCAGATAATTTTTCGAACGCTTTAAATTACCTTTTATTTTTGGCGACTTATATGACCCCATAGTCATTGCATATTAGGTTAAGGTGTTCCGCCGAATTTCGAAATTTTATTCAAGTGTGACGCCAGTGAAAAGGGTTGCGGAGCTTAGACTTAAAACAACGCAAAATACCCATTTAACAGTTGCTCAATGTCCCTTTCACCAAGGAACGCCTCCTACAACAGAGATGGACTTACAATATATCTGTAGCCCCAGTAAGCCGTACAATACTTTCCATTCAGACGTTCATCTTCTTCGTATTTCGAATCCTTGCATTCGTAATAATGACCAGCCCACCTCACGTTGCCTTCCCACCATCCGCCTTCTGCGTATCCCCACGAATCCAGCACTGTAAACAGTCATTATTGTGAATTATTATTTAATGTACAAATTGTGACATTGCATTATCACATAAATGCCAATTTTTTATTGTTTTTTTTTTACTATAGAAGCAGAAAAGGCAATGCGGCCAATACAGTAGGGCGACACATAACATCGATTTTGACGACGATTGCATGTAGCGGGTTATCTTGGTCCAATATACGTTTCGGTTCTTACTTACGAAAGGATTTAATAATCATGCGGTACACAGGGCTGGCGATACTATAAGTTTCGAAGCAGTTGTTCGGTCAGAATAATGTGTTCCCGCCAAGTTTATCCCCGGGAGTTTGAACTCGTAGTTTGGCACCCAACAGATTGATGTCGATTGCCGTCGGTTTTCGCCTGACTATTAAGTTAGCTGACAAGATGATATCCAGTAACCGAGCCGTACTTTTGAGACTGTTAAACAATCTTATTTGTACTCACTTGTCACTGCAAAAATTGTACCGACTGACTGATGGTAGAGAACCTTATTCCAGCTCTTCACGCATGACCACAAGTTCCCATCATCTGCAAATTCCAACGGATTGGTCAAGATTTTTTCTCCAGCTCTAAAACGAAGGAATAAAACAACACATGACGTCACTCAAATCTACATAAGTTTGAATCAATGTCGTGAACAAGTGTTATTTTAGGGCATACTGCTGGGTCAATCTTGCCGTACTCGTTAAGTCGTGCATCATTTCCGTGTAACGCGCAACTTTCATGCAATAGTTTTACATTCATTTGTTGGCAATTTCAACCATATTTCAAAAATTTAAACTTGATGTATATAGGCTTCTGTTTTAGGTATTTCCTGACATCCCTATAATGTTAAAGGATGTATTTAAAAGTTTAAAGTCTGTAATCTAATCTATCTGTTATCGATAAGATTGTTCTTAAAGATGATCGTAAAAAAAACATTTTTCTTCGTACAGTCGTATGGAATCCAATGCTTCTTCCCTGCTTTGTTTGGAACCGTGGATTTTGCCGAAAAAGTCGAACAAGCCGTCCAATTTTTCGCGCTTGCTGAATTCGGGTGTGCCATACTTCCTGAGGTAGTATGTGTTCCTCACTATTTCGGACCCCCCTCTGTAAGGCGAGAAACCCCCAAACGAGGGTACAACCAGCAATATTAGACCGAGCAAAAGTTTCATGCCTGCTGTTATGTTTGTTTTTCTGAAGCCTGTTTGTGAAAAAAAGAAATGCTTTTTATTAAAACAGCAACACTACCTTGTCATGAAAACGCTGCGTTTTCTAATTTTGTTCCCTGCTCTTTCTTCATCTTTACATGCTTGTCTGAAAAAGGTACGTGAGTAGAACATCCAAATCAATACGTGCTAATATTGCAGGCAACACTTTTCCAGACAATATATTAAGCTGTGAGTACAATGCGTCGCTAAATAACTTCGACCCGACGCAAGATTTGTCAACATCCCCGACCTGCTCGCTGTTACAAGCGGTACAAAGTACGTATGGGACGTGCATGAGGTACACAAACGGACCACTGCCAAAAAGGTCTTTGGCCGATCTGAAGTACCTATACGCTGGGATACACGAAAAACAACACTAAAAACGTACACCACAACACCAAGCTATATACGTTATTTTGAAGCAGTCGAAATCGACGGTAACGCAGACAGGAGTTGAACGACACCCATTGAGTACCTGGTATTTATGCGCATGGTGTCCTCATGACCTGGTGTCGTAAACCAACGTGAAACAATAGCGGTTTGCGTCGATTTGTTGGCAAACAAATGTTGCGGACGTGTGCAATCAAATTGTGGGCCAACTCTCCTAACCATGGTCATATGATGCGGCAACAATTGAAATATTGGAAGTTTACCAGTATTATTTTGTCGACCCCACTTTTGAGGTCGGCATCAAAATTAGTCAAGAAACTCAATGTTTATTGAATGCTGGAGATATCTTTGGGAGATCCGGGTTTAATGACAAAATCCTAAACACATTAAAATTCATTGCGACGCAATAACAACGATTTTGGTCGCTGGACGAGATCGTCCCAATTGCTCCCGTTTTGAATCCGCCCCCTGGGGCGCGGAACCAATGTAACGGGTTGCAAGCCATTTCACACTAGGAATGTCGTCAGATTTGTGGTTGATTGATTAATTAACGTAGAACTGCTTTAAATCACACACAGTCTATAGGAAAGGTGAGGACTTTTTGTATTGCAGACATCGAAACACAAAAAATGCATTTTAAACAAAAAAAAAGTTTTCCGGTACCTGAATAAATTGTTCAAAGGGTAAATTTTAATTCAATTAAATTCAATTGAATTCGATTTTATTTTATTTTATTTTTGCCATCATTTTTAAAATACATTGATCTTAATCAGGTTTTTGTTTGCAATAAAGGCCATTTCTTATTAACCGTTAGGTAGTGCTCAAGATTAGCCCACAGTAGACGTTTGTTTTGAGGGTCATGGTCCATTGCACTTTGTCTTGCAGTGGCGCCCGAAGAAGGAAAAGCTTTTGAAGAATGTCTTCTTTATACGTAACTCGTTTGTCGCGTCGTGTCTGTAGCTCAGCTGGGTTGCTTTTAGATACTGACATGACTGTAAGTCAAAGGGTCAGAGAGTTAGTTGTGAAATGGTGGATGATGGTTTGTTTTTAAACTCTCTTGTTGATTGTGAAGTGCGATTTTAAACTCTTTAGTAAACGTCAAATATTGATTTAAGAGTGACAATATAGACAAATAACTGTTGTGTTGTGCAGTCAGTAAAACATGCTGTACAGTAGTAACAAACTTACAGAAATTTAACTCTTTGGCGCCATTAAAAATTAAACTGTCCAAGAATGATCAACAAAAAGCAATTGTTCTTATGACCTAGAGAGGTACAAAGGTTATTTCAGGTCAAAGGGGTTCATCAGGATCTTAAATATGCAGTGATGCATTGATAAATGATTACAGCTTGTAATCTGTTGTGATGTCGGTTGAATTGTGCGGAGATGGTGATGTTGTTGTAGGGGTCTATGTGTGATGTAAGTCTGTTTATGAGAGTCAACGTAATATTGAGTATGACAACTTCCTGCCTGTGTTGTTCGAGGACCAGCAGCGTGGGTACTCAGGCTCTTAGAGTGTAATTAATATTGTGGATTGCTGTTGATCAAGTAGTTTCTAGTAATATTTTTAAATTAAGGATTTTAAAATGAACGCATTTCTCTACTTTTTGTCAAAAAAACTATTGCCTAATAATTACTGGTTACTGGGCAGATAAATGTTTTACAAATTAACTGGGAAATAATTAAAAGATTTCAACCTTTTAACATTAATCAACGAAGAAATCTTCCAAGCATTTAAAAAATGTCTTTTGAAAGTGCCAAGAACATTGATTTGTCCGATGACAGCATTTCCATAACAGGTGAGAAAGCCTAGCAACATAATTTGTCTATAGTTGGTTTTGGACAAATAGTTAGAAAACTTGTAGCATTCTCTTGTAACTTAATTGCTTCAATTTCAAAAATAACTTAAGTTTTTTTTGCAGACTCATTGGATGGGTCACCAACACGAAAAGCTAAAAAAAAGAGGAAACTTGGATTATTTCGATACAGAAGCAAAAAAACTGAAAGCAAAGTGGATAGTATTGCAGTTGTAAACTCCAACGGTATGTGAACTTTATACATATGTATATACAGAATTCAACAGCTCTGTCAAACAATCTGTGAAATTTTTTGATTTGTGAAATTTTTATGTATTTTTTTTGCAGAAAGTGATGTTCATGTTGTGCTCAGCCAAACACAAGGTATGTATGTGAAATTTTCCATTACTACGCATGTGCATGTGTTTTTTCACACGTTTTTCCCCGTTTTAACGACGGTAGTGCATTTATCGCGAGTGAAATGACTCACGGGGTTCCCATGACCTTTTTTTCGCTTCCTGTGAAACAGTTTTGAAAAAACCACTAAACCAGTCGTAACAACGCAGCGTTTACGTAAACGGCATTAGAGCTATTCTGAGACAATACTGCAAATTGACAAACCGCAGCGGTAGAAATTGAGTTGCGCCAATGAAAAAAAGACTTAGTTTGACGAAATCCCGATACAACCAATATTCCACCGAATCCTAATTTAATGACATCATAAATTTTCATCGTTTGTATTTTCGCGAATGGAAATAAATGTACTTTGCTGAAGTTGTTCGCTCGCGAAATGTTTGTTGCTTACAATAGTATTTTTGTGCATAAATACCAACGAAAGTGCACAATTCCAGACGTCGTTGTTTATACCAGATTCAGATCCCATATGTAGTATCCAGTATATACGCATTTTAGCCGATTCTGAATCATGGGCTCGGGCGGGTACATTCCAAAAGCCTTTGTTATTGCCGAGGCAATAAATTTTTATTTAAAATTGCGTTAATAAACAACTACTACACAAATTTAAAACCTCCACTTTCAATTTGTTTTCAATAATCTTTATTTTACTTCGGGTAGAATTTTTATCATTGGAACAAACAAGGGTATGTGCTTATTGGAAACCCTAAATATAACTTGCATCATTGTTGCTTTGCGTTTTAGCTGTAATACATCAAAATGCCGGGGCCCTATTTCCCACTTTCCACGTATAAAGACGGTTGATTAGTCGCCGTAATTACCAGTTGTGCCCTCGCTGTGGCTTTGGTTGATCCGGCAGAACTGGCATAATGATTGCAATCGAAACGTTGTACACAGACGAAATCGCTACTCGTAAACTTACAGAGTTTCCCGCAAACAAGAGCCGAAATCGCCAAAGCAGATATGTTGTTACCTGCTATTGCAGAGGTTTCCAACTGTTTTGCCCACATTTGATGTCGGTAGTATTTTCACTGACCAACCTTGGTGTAACAGATAAACAACACATGTTAAACGCACTCAAGTTGCAACTCTACATAACGCTGTGCCACTTGGAGCAAAG
This sequence comes from Ascidia mentula, assembly GCF_947561715.1. Taxonomy (NCBI): domain Eukaryota; kingdom Metazoa; phylum Chordata; class Ascidiacea; order Phlebobranchia; family Ascidiidae; genus Ascidia; species Ascidia mentula. The sequence continues at coordinate 20,756,571 of NC_138569.1, read as the reverse complement.
ACAATACCGTGTGGTAGTTTTTGGTGGCTTGATAAGTGGGCTACTGTATTCGTAGCTGCGTACAAGTGAACTGCGGTAACATAGTAGTCGTTCTTTATTGATCCGCAAGAGCTATTGACTTGATTGTTTACATAGTGTGTTGATTTGCATCAACCGGTTATAAATACCTCACGAACCTGTACCGTTTCCCTTTCGGTTGGTTGGTGACCCCTGTTTAACGAATGAAACACCTGTTTTTAGTCACCACAACAACTTCAAGTATAAGCACACAAGATGTATCTTTGGCCTCCTCTGAAGATACCCACAGCTTAAAGTCAAACGCTTCTACACCACAGGTTATTTTTTTGTTTATTGCCCAAAGGGAGTTGTAAACATTATAAATTAGATCATTATAAATGTCCAGAATGTTTTTTTCTTTGGAGAAAAAGGTCCATTCTTGGGAATTTGCACACTTATAACAGACAGATAATACAAACACTGGTGCAGGTTTAGGTTTGTGGGTCTGTTTTGTCAAGTGATGCAAACTGTATTGTGGTCATAGCAATATCCCCAAATAGTCTGTACCTCAGCTGTGGATCAACATAATGTACCAATTAATGAAGAAGCTTGATCATGTATTTGACCATCCAATTTTTGCATATCTATTAATGGATAAAACTGCGCCATAAATAAAAGTTTTTTAGACCATGTTATGCTTGCATGACAGAGAATATGTACATGCAAACGTTGCAGCTGTCAAACTGAAAGCACCATACAGTTCACATGGTGGTTAGGAAGCTGTCATTTCACTGACACGATGAGTTTTAATATCATCACACTGTTACCAAATGTGTAACCTTGTTTTTTTTGCAGAATGAAACAGTGACCAACACCTTCTATGACAGTACCAACAACAATACATTAGGTCAGTGCTGTTTGCAATAGTACCAATTAAATCAAGTTTACAATTGGTCTAAGCCTTTTTATTGTGACTTGCATTCATGCATAAACGTTAACAGCATAAATGTTTTATGCAGAAGTACCAGCGCCCAAAAGAGAGTCAAGTTCCAACAAAAAGGTAGCCAAGAATTAGGACTTGAATAATTTAACTTCAATGAAAATTTAATGTGAATTATTCTTGCTTGAAAGTTTGTCTCAAACATTTACCTAGCCCTAGCCCTGATTTTTTTAACCCGCTCTCAAAAAGGAAGAAATCGGTGCAGGCTCAGAAGAAAAAAGGGAAAATGCAATCAACTATTAATAGCATGTCTAATCACCACAAAGCCTCACTAGTCCTTACTGAGCCAGAATTGTTGTGGCTGGGGTATTAAGATTGATGGGCCCTGAAAAAATTGAGCTGTATCAAAATACCTTTTGTGCAGCTATGTTTAGGTAGAAGATTATATATATTTGTATGCCACATTTTATTGGTGCAATAAAATAGTTATCTTTTTTAAGGAATTAATGAGAGATTATGTTTAGCCAGATTGCAACATAGATTTGAAAAATAGAATTGATTGAAACAGCAGTTTTTTGTTTCTTAGTGCTGATTAGTAGCACTCAAAGTCTGGACACATTTGTTAGCATGCTGTCTTAACTGTAGCGTTTTATGAATGGTACTGTATTAGGGTATCAGAGAGTTATCAAATATATGTAGTGTTGGATGACTTAAGGGGGATGCATCAATTGCAACTTCTCTAAACAATGGCCATCATCTGTCTGTACAAATAAATGCTATTGTAATTTGAAACCATGAGCTCAAACAAAATAATAACTATAATTTTTAAAATAATCATGTCTTAAAATGCCAAGCTTTAGTATTTTGCTAGTGGTTTGAGGTTTGTTTACTAATTTTGCTCATTACATGATAGTTGTGTTGAATCGAAGTATAGGAAGTCCTCTGTTTACTTTACGCAAACTGGCAAGTTCCCATGGCTGCCTTGTCTAATTTTGTCAGAAAAAAGGAAGTGGTTTTACTTTCAGAGGTTGCAATAGGTTGCGTTTAAAACATCAAGTTTATTTCGTTTAATTCCCATAAATGGTTGTTTTAAACTACTGGAGTTACTGTGACAAAAACAGTATTGTGGGTTGCACAGTACCAAGTAGGATCTAGTTACCATAAATATTTTTAAACCACCCAAGTACCACACAAGGCTGTTGCTGTTGTTTGCATAAATTTGTGTTTTGACTGTAGCAGTTTAGGGGATATTTAAATGCTAAACTTTGTCAATCACATTTGGCGGATGTAATAGTTTTTGGTTGCATATAATCATGGAGTCAAAGATGTTAGAATTCTTTCAACAGTTTCAGAACCTGCCTCCCACTCATACCCTCAAGATCACCTTGTTCAGCGGGGAGAATTTAGCAGCGCGCGACACAAATGGTAAGTGGTTAGTTTATTGGCTTATAATTAAAATAACTCAACAGTCAGCTTCTCTAACCTTACAGAAGAAATGCAAATTTTGATACCCAAGATAAAAAAAAACTGTAGTTTTTTAAGCCGACGAGTGTTTCTAAGAGCTTTTAGTTGGATCCGCGAAGTTGCAGTTGATACGAACGCCTTGTGATGTCATTTAGAAAAATCGCTGAAATTTGCCGTCAGGTAGTGGCTTTGAACGACACATAACGCAATTGCTTTGCGCCATCGTTACTAAAGTGGTCGTTACCGCAGTTTCGCCACTGCTACGAATGTGTTTGTACACTTTTATTGACGGATATCTGTTAATTGAGTGCATCAGCTACCCCAACCTAAACGTAATGATAAGGCCTTTAAGCGATAAAAGAGAAGGCTTTTTCATTTTGAAACGCAACTCCGTCAATCTCCATCTACCATCGAATGGGAATATCGGTCCCCAAAGTTAAGCGACATACATTTGTTTAAAACGTTTCGGGCACAACTTTACGTGGGAATTTACCTGTCGATACGTCACTGATGATAGCGGGAGAAACGACCGCGGGGTGATGACGTCATAAGTAAGTTATCATACGTTTTTGACAAAAACATCCAACTATTTGGTTGTTTATTGCCAATGCAGGCAATAACAAATTAAAAACAGCAGCAAAGAAAAATTTAAGAGTCTCTTTGGCACCGACAAATCAAATATAGTTTCTTCAAACACTGGTCATATTGTGTCGGTAGCACTTCGTGTTTGTGACCTATTTCTCAAAGTTTTTTGTGCAGCGTCTGCAAAAGCTGCTTCTCAGAATGAGACATTTGTCATTTCCGATCGCCACGTTTGTGTGAAAAACAATGCCTGCTTGGGTGCGAAATATTTGGAGTTGACGAGTCTAAAACGGAAAGCCAGAGCTAAAATGCTGTTTATCATATTAAGTAGAAGTTTTCGAACTATTGATGATATACCCAGTAAGAGAGCATTTTAGCTCTGACCTTCCTTTTAAGACAATGCCTGCTGTCTCCCAAAATTACTCGGTTGCTGTTTATGTGGCGGTGGCTTCCGCATTACCGTTGTTGCTGTTAAAATTAACTTGTTTGTGTCAATGAATTGTTGGCCCACTCTTATGTCCACATTTTCCTGTCAGGTATGAATCAACAACTGCACTTAACTGCTTGGGTGGTCTATGTCAGATACTGCCTTTTCCATTCCCTGAGATTTTTTAATTTTTATTCGTGGTCACGCTCAACAAATTCGAAAAGCTTTTTAAATTTTGATGTAAATTTTTGGAAACTGAGTAAATTCCAGGCACTTACGCACAAAGTCTTTGGGGTATTTCAGTTGCTAACCAGGCAACTACAATAAGGGTGATGCAGTACACATGGATATAGCATAGTGATAGGAGTAGACAAATCGTCTGATGTTCGACATGTAGGTAGCCCCTATGTGTATATTTTCAAACACCCCTCGAATACAAACACATCCACTCAACGCAGCCGCTCAATCCGCTTAATTAAAGGGACTTTCCTTCTTTCATTTCCAGGTTTAAGCGATCCTTACGTGAAGTTCAAGGTCGACGGGAGGACGGCGGGCAAGAGCAAGTGCTGCAAGATGACCTTGAACCCCCGTTGGAACCAAACCTTCGACATATTGGTGAACGAGGGCAACGAAGTGTCCGCTCACGTGTTCGATTGGGATCGCGGTTTTCGCGACGATTTCATGGGTATGTGCATTCTCGATTTATCGCGCGTCGACGTCACCGGAAATGACATCACAATCGAGCTGCACGACCCGTCAACCGATGAGGAGTTGGGCTATCTGCACCTGAGGCTTAGCTTGACTCCCCTCCGCGCTGATAACGAAGGCTCGGTTGAGGTGAGGAAAATAAGTAAAAATATTTGACCTTGTAAATGACCTTGCGGGTTCACTTTTCGGAAAATAAAGTTTCTGGAAACAAATCGTTCCGAAAAAAAAAATAATCACTACAGAATGTGTTTTACAGTTTGAGTGCAGTTATATCGCCCGTCGGTTTTCATCGGGTTCAGAGCAATGCTGCCATAAACCCTGGTGCAAAGCCGATTGTAAATGATTTGAGTGTCATAAAAACTTTTATGCAGCGTCAATTCAACACGCGTTTTTTACTGAATTCCAGACGGACGCGGCGACTGTTGCTTCCAAACCAATCCCCCACCCCAGTCCCCTAAAACACCACCCCTCACCAGCACGAAGGGAGAGTGATTTTAGTTCAATCCGTAGGAGGGCAGGTATGTGTGAAGTTACAGATGACTTGTTGTTGTGTTTCTTTTGTCTTTGTTGCAAAGTAGAAGCTTGTAATTCAATACGAATGCACGCACATGTTAAACCCAGCGGCACGCACTGTCGTTGGAATTTTTTCTCCAACTACCTGATGCTTTGGCTAAATCCGTTGTTCTTTCTATAAGGCAACCATGCAATAGAATTTCTTCGTACTACATTATACCTAGTAACAATATCGAATATTTTTACACTTTATCAAGTCGTTGTATAATTGTATTAGCACTGTATATCTACCACTAGCCAACCCCCAGCTGAACGTTTGGTGCTATCCGCATTCATACCCTGGCTTAAAATACAAATCATTCCACGCGAACTGTTGTTTTCTGCCATAAAACGTCACCTAAAGGGCAGAATTTCCAGGTAACAGTCGTTCCGCATTGTTGCGCACGCTCTTTTAGCTCGTTGGTAAAACGCGAAATGCGGGTTCCATTGTTCGAGTTTCGTCCAAACAGTTTTCTCGCGGGCAAAAATGCTTAAGTCGGATGCGATGTTTGGGACAATAGCTTAACTTTGTTTACCTTCCTCCGGTTGCCGGCCATCCTTTTGAAACCCTTTCAATCTGTTGTCGTTGTGCGGTGGCGGTTTCCACCTCTTTACATAAGTGTTTCTCAACTCCTGTCGGCAACTATTCGCGTTCATTTTTTTTACCTTATTTATTTTCACATGAAATGGAATTCTCATGGTGCGAACTGCGCAATTATACCTTATATTAAGTTTTTTTCAAACTGTGTTCTGTTCATTACACTTTGGTTTAGATATTTGAAAGTCACCAAACCGTTATAGTTGTCTTGTAATGTTACCGGTATGCAAGTGCAAAAAGGTTGGGAATCACTGCTTTAGAAAACCCCAATCACCGGTAGATAATTACGTCCAAAAACTAACCCGTTTTCTCACAGTACACCCAGCTGTGCAAATACAAGTAGTGTTTGCCTCCCACGCGGATATAATGTATACCTATTTGAACACCAACCCTATATTTTGACGATTTGAAAAACGATATGAGAATTCTGCAGTAATCACAGTGAGTGCGGCAAGGCGGTTGTTCCTTCTCACGTTACACCCACTTGCATAGTGCGACGTTACCGTACCGATAAACCACAGGAGTCAAAAGTGTTCGGTTGACTGTTCTGTGGCATTCAATTATGTTATTTTCCCGTTTAACACTTAGTAAAATATGTGTTTGTCCCAAGTCTCGCAAAGAGAAACAATTCACATTTTAGGCGAAAAAGAGTCTATCTTCGGCCATTATTCTCCATTCAAGCGAAAAATTCAGAGAGACCTCATGAGCGCTTGACTTTGAAAACCCTCGGGTTATTTTAGGGTCTCCCTGCCCATGTCTTCACAGCTTTAACTTCAATATTTGCTCCAATATAATATGTTCAAATTTGTGTTCCTGGGGCAAAATCAACGAATAAATGAATGCATGAAAATTGAGTAAAATTTTGCTTATTTCAGGTTCAAATCCAATCCGTAACCAACTTCCTGTAGCGACTGCCACCGTACAACTTGTGTCTGGTTGTGAATTACCAGCCAGGGATGCGAACGGTCTCTCTGACCCCTACGTCAAGCTACTGATGGCTAAACAAAAACGGAAAAGCAAGGTCAGTTTAAACATGCGCAACTGTACGTACTTTTCTTAGATATTTTGTGCGTGCATGTTGAACGAGGCCTCAATTTAAAGGCAGCACTTTACAATACTAGTCGGGACTTCGGTATTTTAATGTTACTATTATGTTGTAGATACGGCCGGTGATTAAAACTTATGTTAAATCTTCAACGTTGTATCATCAACATAATACATAAAATAATAAGATCCAACATTGTGGCAAGAGTAAACTTGACCTTCAGAGAATATCATCGGGTTCGAAACGGATTTTATATTAGATATTATAGGTAGTTTGACTGCCGGGTGTTTGCGGCGAGTCAATCCAAGCCCGGCCTTTTTACGCTAGGGTGAAGAACACTGCATGAGTACGTGAGCCGACTTGTTCACCATTGAAGTGTGAAACGGTATTTCGATGGGCAGCCTTTGAGTTTAGATCTTGCGTAGTTGAAATTTGCTGTGTCACTCCGATTTAGTTGTTTTTCCAGGGTCATGTGATTAGGTATATGGCATTGAAAGCAGAGCGCAGTCCGTGATCTATATGCACTGCCACTGAACTATGGCCGTAAATTTTGGTTGTATAGTTCCAATATATTGACTTTGAGCTTCCTTTTAGCTTAGTCTGCTGAGCATGGGAAGTGCAATGGTCGTGGGTTCAAACCTCACCTCCGGCGTGCGTTTTCTCGCTTTTGTCACCTAAAGCCACAGTGGTTTGTAAGGAACGCAAACTTTAAAGCTTTAACAGTTTAATTGCACCAATGACATGTTTGTGCTTCACCGTTAACTTTTTGAGCCTATAGTATTCCCGAACCCCGTCATCCGGCTCACTATCAGATTGTCTCTTTTGTCTCGACATTAAGTCGGAATATAAAGTGAAAGTGAATTGTAATCCGACTTAAACCTAACATGCGAAGACGAACTACACAAAACACGAAATGATTTAGAATTATTTTGAAGATAATTTGAATGCAGAAGAAATGTCGTGGTCCCAAAAGCTAAAGGATAACGTGGGTAAAGTTAAATAATGTGTATAATATCTTACATATATACGCAGAAGTGTTTCATGCAATCGCATGATTGGCAGGATCGCTCCATTGCGCAGGTCCTTAGTTTAATTTGATCACATACGACAGCTGTTATCGCTGATCACGAAGCTTGTAACCTAATATTACGTTAAACAATGTAATGTCTTACATATACATTTAAATTTTTGGAGCAAACGTTGGCAATGTTGCATTATAGTGAAACATGACGACGTATTTGGCAAAGTCTTTTCATATATCGCTTCGGTCATCAACGAAATGCACAAACGAAACAATTCTGTCGGTTGCCAGCCGTTGAAGATGGGTCTTGAATAATTTATTGTGATTTTTGTTACGCGGCAAACTCGGTGAAACAAGTTCACAATTTGCGCTGGCAAATCGCTTTAAGGAAAGTTATGGCGTAAAAATAAAAAAAGTTGTCCGTAATTTCGTTGGCAAGCAGAAGCCGAAATCAGGAGTTCAATGTTTCCAAAACCTGTCACACTTCTATCTCGTAAAACAACAAACAATTCCACTCTAGCATTACTTTGTATTCTTGTCATCAAGGTTTGCTACAAAACGTTGAACCCGGTATGGAAGGAGGAATACACTTTCCACCTTTTCACCAAGGAAGGGTCGGTACTTGACGTCACAGTGTGGGATCGTGACGTGTACAGGAGGGACGACTTTATCGGAAGGTAGGAGACGTGACGAAATATCTCTTGAGACGTTTATAGAAGAGCCGAAACGCTTCCCTTGTATTTTATTTTAATAATCTGTCCTTCTGGCACAATACATTAAAATATAATATGCCTGGCAGCAAGATAATGTTTCCCTGTACCACTGAATGGATTGGAGGTTTGTACCACTAAGGCAAATGAGCTGTCCTGTAGATATATCATTATCCTAGCTGTTTTTTATTGGACCCCGGCGACCAATCAACACAATCCAATAATCTTTACCAGCCGGTGTTTCCCCGTGACGTAAAGACATGTTTGTTACTATTACTATTCTAGCAAACTAGGGTGATTCCCGAAGTTGAGTCTCACGAGATTTTTTTTTTATTTCAACATTACAACTTTTGTCCTGATTTAACCTCACTAATTATAGATGCGAACTTGACCTGTGGTCATTGGAGCGCGACGAGACGCATTCCTTGTCGTTGAACCTGGTGGATACGTCGGGGTCCATCCTTCTCCTCGTCACAGTCCACAACAGTGTGGCAGATCAGAGCAATCCGACCTCGTTTGACCTCAGTGAACTACGACAGAGATATGTGAGTTGAAAGATTGACGCCTGTTGCTCTCACCTGTTTCTGCTGAGCAAAAGATATTTTTGTGGTAAAAATCCTGGGCCGTGGAGTGTTCCAAACCAAAGTTTTGGTTACAGATATTCTGACTATTTTCCTTAATATCATAGAAAAGTTTTGATATCTTTAACATGCTTGCCTGAATTTAAATGATAATTTTATGCCCAAAACTTAAGCAAAAATCTTTAAACAACGTTAATGCAGTTTGTGTTTTTCCGACACCGCAATAATGAGGGTCTTGCAACATAATTACTAATTATCAAAGCCATCGACAACAAATTACGTAAATACCAAATTAATTTTGCATATTCGACAACGCGCCGATTAATCAATTCAAGCATATACAGAGCACTCTTATTTTGGCCACAGCACTGATTGTTTTAGTTCCGTGTGCAAACCGGCGACGAGTAACAATTAAAACTCCTACATGTTTGTTGTTAATATTCCATCGCACGTTCCGAGTGTCGTTGAAACTTGAAACCAAAATGATTTTTTCGCATAAGTGAAGTGATACGTGGCAACCAACAGTTAAGCCCAAAGCATGGGAATAGATGGCAGGGTTTGGTAGAATTATAACACTGTATGTCGCCTTAATACAGTTTTTCCCATCGTTATTTATCCGACCACCTTTATCCCCAACATAACCTGTTCGGTGAAAGTGACTCGCGATTATTGACCTCGGGTGACCTTGAAAGCGAGCCCGTAGAGCCAATGCAAGTCGTGCTTTTGTATTCCCAATACCATATTGACACTCACTATATCACAGGATTAAAACCCCATCGAACAAGGACCTATGATTAATCCCCACAATCCGGGTGTACGTTTTTATTCACTGGCACTGCATCGATCGAATTTGATTGACGTTATCCAAGCTCACGGTCCCTTGTATGCAGACGTCCGATCGTGAATGTAAAATTCGGTTTTAACTGCGTAGATGAGGCCTGGTTTGGTTGTGACGTAGGAGGATGTAACTGACAACCCATTTCTCTCGTCCTAGCGCACAATACACAGTTTCTATAATATAGGCCATACACAGGGTTACCATACCGTGCTATATTCCAAGATTTCTACTTAGTTTTGGATTTGCCTGGTTTTCTCGTTTAAATGTGCTTGTTTTTTCTTCAAATATACCGAATATTAGTGATATTGGGTTTTCGGGCAGACCAGCCAAGATTAGTGGCAAATTTACATAAATAATCTGTGTTTACCTTCAAAAAAGCTTTTCATTTAATTCACAACACACAATGTCCTCCACAATCGGGAAGAGTTTCTGATATAAATCCAATTTCAGCATGAAAATGCAACGTGCCATCTAATTTTTTGGTCCAGGCCGATGGTAACCTTGCTATATATGCAAGTTATAACGTAATCGTCATATGATTAACTAGAAAAGAACCCTCAAAAGTGTCCATTGTGTGGAAGCAAATCGTTATTTAAATTGTCGTTTTGCTGTGACCTTGACTTGATGCTAATGAAGTCACGAATTTTGTGTCGTTCAAGTTGAATCGGGATAATTATACTCATTGTCATCATGCATTGTTGTTTGAGCATGATTTTCACGCACGTGATTATTACATAACAGTGATAGAATGGAAGGACTAAGTTTAAACACAAAAAAACTATTCCATCATTCGGTTGAATAACAAGAATTTATTCGACATTGTTTATTAAACTCCAACACAATTTACGGTTTCATTTGAATAGGAAACTGACGTTGCCGTTTTGGTGAAGTTAATATTTTTGTTTTTGATATGAAAAGATCGCACTGGCGCTCATCTTCAATTTCTCCTTTTGAGTAATTTTCTATACCCGTAAGGACATATCCGTTGATATCACGAAACAGAACAGGCTGATTTCAGTTGTTTTTTGACATTTTTCTTCGAAACGATTTATTGACATTCGATCCCTCAGGGTATTCAGTTTCTGTCCGTTAAACCGCGAACATCGATCTTAAAACTGTGATATTATACAATATTGCATTGTTCTTGCAACTAATTTTGTGTCTGTTAGCACTCCTTCGCGTATTGGGGGCTTAATATGAAGCCTAGGGTAATTATCACAGAAGGCTGTGTTGCCATTCGCTCCCGGTTTCTTAGACCGCCTCCACAACTGCCACGATTAATTTCTGCACAAAGTTGACTTTCTTCCATTTTTCAATTTTTTTGCGGGCACCGAACTTTGAGTGTCATGGGATCCTGTGTTGATAAAAACCATCTTCATCTTTCCAGGCTCTCACCTCCTCCTTCAAGGACCTCTCGGATGTGGGATTCGCTGAGATCCGAATCGTATCCGCTTCCAACCTACGATCCGCCGACATCAACGGGAAATCGGACCCGTTCTGCGTTGTTCAACTCTGCAACGCGAGAGCGCAGACTCAGACTTGCTACAAGACACTGGATCCGGTGTGGAACCGAGTTTGCACTTTGTGAGTTGACATATTGATTTTTTATGTGTGTTTGTTTGCGGTGAAATAAGTTTCTTGTTTTGGCTGATGAGCCAAAAACCAAAAACAGTGAAGTGTAACAATATGATTGTATAGTCACCACAAAGTGTAAGTCTTTGCTTGGCCGATTGGTCAGCAAAGTCGTCTGATAGTCACACCAGCTGCACTGATGAGACCTTTTAGGTCGAAACAGTGGCCTTTTGTCTGCAGCTTACGCGTGCGATGACGTAGCTGTTCAGTTAACAGGAAGTTTCGGGCGTTATTTTGATTGTTTACCAATCTCATGATGTTGCAGCCGTGAAAAGAAAACTTGAAGCAAAAAATTGCTGAATATAAACCTAAAAGTCCCAGCAACTATACATACGGTAATCGATCGACAGCCTGCCAGGGTGGCTTGGTTCACTGATTCAGTGAAGTTTAAACTAATACTGATTTTGATCACGTAGTTTCGTTTGCTGTTAAATTTTCGTTTTAATACACGGGTTAATTCGGGCGCTGACTTTCCATAAACGACGTTTACTTGACATTAATTTCCGGTGACATAGTTGAAAGAATCGTTCAGTTTCGGTCTGATTTAAGGACTGCAAATTTGCCTTCATTTCATTTTCCGGACGTGCGCTTAGTGCACCTGAAAGTGACGTATTCTCATTGTTATTGAAAGGTCGTGAAGGAAACTTCTTAAAAAAAGTTTCTTCTTGTTTTAATGTAAGCAAAATGTAAGTTTAGGATATTTTGTTTGGACACATTCCTGAAAGGTTTGAATTTCTTTTTCTATTTTTTTTCGCATTTTATCACGTGTAACCACTCATTTAATATTTGGAAACATTTTTGAATCCCCCAGCCCCGTACACGACATCCACGATGTTTTTGAGCTGCAGCTTTTCGATCAAGATAAGGACAGCGAAAAAGAATTCCTGGGGCGTGTTTCAATTCCCATCCTGCGCGTTCAGAACGGAGAACAATGCAGTTACGTTTTAAAGGATCGAAAACTGAAGGACAAAACCAAGGGCACGGTGACTGTTCAAATCAACTACATCTACAATTCTGTAAGTGGCCGAAGGTTTATTAAGATTTCGATCAATAATGTTTTCGTTGTAGGATATTGAAATGTCATTATTAATACTTTTACGATGCTACCTACAACAAATAGTTGTTGAGACACACGTGATAAGAGGTTTAGGGGTTTACAAAATGGGTTGTTGCAATTGGGTTTATTTATTTTTTAACATTTCTATAATTTGGGTTGAAATTGTTCAAGGTAAAATGGATACCAAATATCATTAAACTGTTTTGAATCGCAATTACGTAAAGTGCTTGTTTGGGTTCCACGATCAATAATTGAAATAGGAAAGAATTATTAAGCCTTGACTTTCAATCTCACAAGAGACAACGACTCCATTTGAACTTGACACGTAAACATGTATTCCGTCATGCATGATTTACTTTGAGAAGTAATTAAGTAAATGCGCCAGGTCTGTCGCACAACGTTGTATCTACAACCTCCAAACACCGTCCGTCGCTTTACTAATTTGTTGTCAACCTGTTTCCGTGAACATGGCCCGTAGGGTTGTAAAATGAAATTAACTTCGCCTTCAGCAACTCGTTTATGATGGGAAGAAACCCTGTGAGTGGAGTTTATGCAACCGTGAACCGAACTGTTTAATTATTCAGTGATGCAGGTGCGTGGATAATTGTGGCCGTGCGCTCCCTCCCAGTTAGAATCCTGAATTTAAATTTATCCACGTTACATATTTAGAGGAATAATAGTTTGTCATATAAACCGAACGTCAAGTTTGTGTCACGCTACTGTTTTACGTACTTGTCTGTAATTATACGTAAAATGCTACGCAGAATTTTTTTTCTTTTAAAATTATTGATAATATTTCCAAACACCATCCAGAAAGTATAAACTATTGTTGTTGTAACAAACTAAGTTGACCAAACATATGTGACGAACGAATGCTCGGGGGGTTTCCTTTATCCCCACTATTTGATTATGACAAAACAATCGATGTAGTTGTGAACGAGCCATAAACGAATTCGATCGCGCATATTGATCCACGTGCTTTTCGCGTTCGAATTACTGACAAGATGACTTAATTCAAGACATTCTTTGTTCTTATTTGGGATCACTGTGACGTAACATATATTGTGTCCTGTGGCAAGTGTTGGCTTGTGTAAATCACGCTGTTCGCAGTCGTGGGACGTTCGTCTAATTTACATATATCTTGTCATGTGATATTTAATGAAACTTGAGAATTTCCCAACAAGTACAGTAAATGTAGGTTTTACTCCGTGCCACATTACGAGTGTTTGTTTCAATAAACTTCCCCATATTTGCGCCCAAAACCGAACTCCCCAGTTAAGCTGAACTTGGCCCAATATCAGTAAGGTACTCAGCGTGTCAACCCTACTAGACTAATACATTGCGTTCTATAATCCAGATTATACATGATTTTTTGTTGTTGTGCGGATCCTGACGTCACTGTTGGTTTAGCTTTTGCTCGGCCACAGTATTTCCACCTTGGTTTGTATCCAGCGGGTTACGCCTTTGGTATCCAATTGTTAATGGTGGCTGTATAGTCCTCACAAAGTGGAAGTCTTGCTGACAAAATCATTGTATGTCACACCATAGGTGCACTTGTGACACCTATTAGGTCGAAAGATTGGCCATCTGTCTGTAGCTCAGTATAGATTACTTTTGTGCAGAAATTCGCGGGCGAAGTTTTAGTTTTGATCTGGAATTACATCAGCTTATATTACTAGGACATACATGTTGGTTTACCAGCAGTCAAACCATGGTGTGTTTAACCTTTAGGTCCGGGCCGCCGTGCGAACGTTCAGTCCGAGAGAGGAAAAGTTTATGGAGGAACCCGTGAAGTTTAAGAAGAATCTGCTGACTCAGAACTTCAGCCGTGTGTGGAGGATTGTCCAGAGCATCATTGCCACCGCCGAGTTCGTTAATTCCTGCTTCACTTGGGAAAATCCGCGGAGAAGCGGGTTTGCATTTTTGGTGAGTTGCAAGGTTATGATGTCAGCGATATACTCAAAACACATTATAAGCGAGTCATGTTACGAGAATACGAAATCAACACCGAAGAATTTTGCACTGAAAAAACGACGTGCAATTTTGTCGCTACAACGTGAACACAAACTGTTATTTGTAATTAAACAAGTGATATTTACGAATACAAGATTTTTGACGTTATTTAATATGGGGTTTTGTTTCGCTTTCAACCGATAATTAATTGCAATTAAAGGATAATTTATGTGCTGGCCCATTTATATTTTGCACATGACGTCACTATCGATCTATCTAACTAGTCTCAACGCAGACTTTCCTTCTCATCGTGTGGAATTTCGAGCTCTACATGTTTCCAATCGTCTTGTTGCTGTTATTCCTCAAAAACTACATCGACATATACGTCCGCTGCACACGACCACCACGTCACGAATCCGTCGACGATACCAGGTACGCGATGACGTCACAATTAAATTTGACGTCACAATAGTAAAGAATATATATTGTTTGCTGTTATTTTTCGTAACTCGCGTTGATGGAAAATGTTTTCAATCTGAAATGTGGATGGGTGTTAAATGCACTGAAGTGTGGGAGAAGTCAGGTTATTGACTTGTTTGTTTACTTTAAATTCCTAATTTACATAGGAATTATTTGTCCAGTGACACCACGTCCTGTTGTGTCAGGTTAGGTCCATTGTAACCATATACGTGAGAACAGTTCTTAATTTTACAATACATGGCAGCAAGAATACCACTAGAAACGTGTTGTTGTTGTTGTTTGAAGAGCTGAGGACGACGATCAGGAGGAAGACTCCGGTAATAAACTTTCTTTGATGCAAAAACTCAACGCACTTCAGGATGTTCTGGCTAAGGTGCAGAATATATTGGATGCCATCGCCTCTTTCGGGGAGAGAATTTACAAGTAAGTTAACCAACCCCGTTATAAGACTTTTACGTTTTTGTATAAATTTGTGCCCCATTTCCAGGCGGAATTGTTTTTGGGATTACCTCGGGGTCATGTTGGATAATATTAGATTATGAATAGGAAGTCCAAAATTCCTATCTAATGCGGCACAGAATTCAAACATTTTCGCAAAGTGCCATGAACTTTTTAACTGAAAAAAAAACAGAAATGCAAGCTTGCATTCAAATTGCTGGGAAGCCACATTGAAAGCTCAAGGCCACACCTCAGCACCTGTGCATATAAGGGTTTCTTAAATATAGGAAGTGTATAGGCAATGACAAACGACACGTTTTATTCTTTAAACGCATTCGGGCATTTTGCTTCATTGTCAGCTCTTTGGTGCCACCGCGCGGTAGTATAAAACTTGTATTTTCCTCTCTTGGGGTTTTGGCATTTAAAAATTTAGTACCATGAGAAGTATACAAGACATCTATAAGCAATAGGCCAATAATGAATACAACACAATTCTCATCTTCACATAATAGCTCTTAACATTATTAAAACTAGTTTTAAACCTAATGCCAGTACTCGAGTTTTTAAGATTCTATACCCCATGTAACAACATCCCACAACTACCTGATGCGAATTGTTTGAAAGTTATAAATTCTTTGCCAGGCACAGCATCCCACAAATATACTGTTAACAAAATCAAAACCCCATAAAACTGTTGTTTTTTTTGCAGTACATTCACGTGGAGCGTCCCTTTCCTATCTCGACTAGCCGTGGTTGTCTTGTGTGTGGCCGCCCTCGTCCTCTACTTCATTCCAATCCGAGCGATTGTTCTCCTATGGGGAATAAATAAGTTTACAAAACGACTGAGGAAACCCAACTTCGTCCCCAACAACGAAATCATGGACTTCTTGTCGCGGATTCCATCCAACGTTCAGTTGGTTCGTTCGATTTTTGTGTTGATTTAGATTTCTTTCTGTTTTAAACCGGGTCCAAATTCGAAAATAAGAATTCTAAGTTGAATTTACAGGGTCGATAAATGAAATAGAACGGTTTGAATATGTGTTTTTTAATTGCTTTCTAACACATGTATTTTAAACACGCTAGTCATCCTTGCAGAAGCGAAAAATTATTTAGATGTGATAAATCTGTCGAATTGCGACCACTTGTATAAAAAAAATGCATGCAGTAATCACGACGTTCAGAAGGTTGTTGCTACTGAAAACGTCTGAAGAACTGTGCCATGTTTTAAAATCTCTTACAATTGTTTATAATTGGTAATTGTGACGACTTTCGTTTGTAGGACGAATACAGAGAACTAAAACTTAACCCTGACTCACCTCGAGGAAGCAAAAAGAAAAAATCGTGATCTCATTTTCCCCGACCATAAAACACATGAGGACGTCTCAGGACTTTCACACGCTGGTCGTGTGACGTCATTCAACTTTATGTCGTAACAAAGGGAGTGATGGATGATCTTCAGTTTGTCAACGATTGAAAACTTTGGATTTTGGATAAACACAAATGATATTTTCTTTGGTTGGGAAGTTTTTGTAAAATTTTGTGTCAGAAATTTGTTTAGTAGTTTCGTGTAGAATTTTGTAGTTTTCGTGGCGTATTTTCTTGTACTTGAATTGACCAAAGACAAATATCCCAATATCGGTTGTTCCAAAGAAGGGCAAAGGTAGTTCACGGTTGATGTTGTATCATCTTAAGTGAAGATTGGTGATCGTTGCTGGTTGAGGTTACACAACAATTTTTCTTCTTTTATTGTCATCAGCTTGTTCTTTTACGCTCTGTTAAACATTCCAATCGAATTTCAAATAATAATTTTTTTTAAAATCAACATTCCCTAAATTCTACTTTATTTCAAAACACGCATATTTTATCGTGACTTTTCGCGTGGTGTGCTCCGTTTTGCCATCTAAAATATCCAAAGCTGTGCTGTGCAGTGACGTCATTATTTTTTCATTTTTCTTGCATGTTCTCTCGTCGGCCCTGATATTTGAACAAAACGTTCCAACAAATCCTTTATTGTTACCTCACATTACGCACCTGTTTGGTTATTGTTTTCATGCATTCGCGCTTAAAACTGATATACGGCTCAGAGCTAATAGCCATATCGTCTTGTGAATATCCGTGTTGGAACTTTTCCACATTAATGCAGGGTTGTTTTCGATACACAAAACGTTCCAGCGTTAAACTGCTCGAAAATCGCGCAAAGACTGTGTTTTATTACATGACTTGATGTTGACCGTTGCTTACATGTTATTCGCAATCACATATCAATACCTTGAATAACTTTTACAATCAATAGTTATTGTGTTTTTCCTGCTTATTTCTTTGCTATGCTCGATCCTTTGATTTTTGTTCCGTTCCGTTCAGAATCTCGTAATTCCATCTTAAGGTGTTTCGAAACACAAAATTATCGCAACCGAACCAAAATCCTGATTCAAAAAAAATCCCCATTTTTAATCACTATGGTAACCGTCAGCATGTCACTGTCCTTAGCCTTTTATACTGGTTATGTTGTTTGCACGCCAATATGTCATGCGATACAGTCATATATAATATTGCTTCGTCTCCTCCCGCAGTATACGATTTCTATGATCGTGCTTCGTTTAGTTTTTTCTTTGGTTCTTGTTCATGACGATAATCGTTTGATCAACGCTACTGTTATGGTTGCAATAAACTGGTCGTCACTGCAGGTAAAAACACTCACAAGAAGTTTGATTGATTGTAGTGTAGTGATAAAAAAGTCGCCTGCTTGTTATTGAACATTAAATACAAACACCCAACACAAAATATTTAAAGCTCAATGGCGACTGTTAAATTGTCCCTTGATACTTTTTACAGCCTATGAAACACGTTGGGTTTTTACATTTTAAACGAATTTATTTCCTTTTTGTTTTAAGTGTTACGTTTCAAGGTTATATTGTAGATAAAATCATACTTAGCGAATAATTAACGGAGCGTGAAGTAAAATATTATGTGAAACACTGCTCATTTCCTTCGCTTGAGTGAACACGCGATTATGACAGACAAGATTCGGGCACAGACGGAAAATGGAAGTCTGGGCTCTGGCCATTGGCGCAGTTAGCATGGGATTGTGAAGTGTGTGAGGGGTTTAGAGTAGCAGTGGTGTCGTAATTTCAGGCGGGACGTTAACATGAAGATCACAAGAAAAAGTCGAATTAAAAAACGCAGAGCAGCGAGGGAAGCAAGGACACCAAATCCAGGTTGGTGATTTAAATAAATACCGGTATAGTATACACGACCAGGACTTACCTGTTCAGAGGTTCTGCTCATATGTTCTTTTACTAAGTCACACGTTGAATTCTCGGTGTTGTTGTTACGCATGTAAATAACAAAACAAACTTAAGAAAAACTGCATAACAGAAGGCGTCAATGTGTAAGTAACAGTATTCAATTTTCAAATATTTGTTGTCATGTCGTATAATATCATGACCACAATCTGATTGGTAACCAATGCAAGGCAATAACTGCTAACCCGACACACTGTTTCCTTCAAAAATCAGTTGTATATTCAATATGAAATCATGTTATTCTTTAGTGGGCAAAATATTCTGCGAATTAAATAAACACTGTGGCCATGGGACAAAAACATGAGTCTGGTACTATTTGCAGGTAAAAAAGATCTTTGTAAAATACCTTACACATCAAATTTTGCTTTGGGAGTCATAACTTTTATTATTATCTTTTTGTTTTCTATATAAAGATATTGATTTTATTGCTATTTTTTTACTTTTGTGTAAAGTCATGAATTGTATGCACTACTAATTGGAAGTGGGCAATTCTCGCCTTATGCAAATAGGTTGCAATAGCTTGCTCCTTTCAAAAGTCATCAGAAGAAATTAACCGCCTTTGGGAATTCTTAAGATATCACATACAAATATGAACTTAATTTTCATCACATACAAATAGAATTTCATGAATTCCTTTTCACATTTCCTAAAGTATTTCTGTTTTCAAAGCGAAAAATGTGATTTACACATTAAATGTTTGTTTTGTTAAGAGTGCAACTGTTCTATAGGAAGTTATAAAGTATTACCACATATTGTTTACACAAATGATTCATTGCAGACTGGTGTTATATTATGACATACAACCAACACTTGTATGAGTGTCTGAATGAACACAATTTTCATTAGCTATCTACAAACATCTTTATTTCTCTGCTTAGTTTGGGATATTGTTATCAGTTTCTTTAAGGATAAATGTATCCAGTGTCCGCCCACTTTCATGTGAGTTCTTTTTTTATGAAGGGACTTCCATGTACCTTCCTACAGTGTTGTATGTAATATGGCAGCTAAATCCAAGCAGGCAGGAAATTGGGAACTTAATTATTGTACGACCAATGAGCTCCCAGACAAGCATTTCCTTTTTGAGGGGGTTTCTAGTCATGGTGCACAGATTTGGTTGCTGTAAACTTTGCAAACAAAACAATGAACCAACCACTGATGTAGGATAAGTTGCAAATTTGTGATTGTTTGACATTATTCAACAAAAGGTTATGTGTATTAATCATAATGCATATAGTTTATTGTGGCATCATGGTTTAACTTTCAGTCATAAAACATTGAAAAAAACACTGTTTTTCAACAGTATTGCTGGACATGTTTTATTTATTCAAAACAGTTTGGCAAGAACTTATGCCATCATGAGTTAAAAATGACGTGGTTGGTGTATCTCCAAATCTTTTTGTTGTTTTAGAATCATCAGATGATGAAACCCATCTGAAGCAAAAACGATTTCGTCGAAAAAGACGTAAAAAGGAAAATGACTATGAAGAAGATATCATCGATGGATTCTGCATTAAAAGCTTCAAAACTTATCAAGCCCTTCTGCAATCCAAAAACAGTGTTTCTCCTTCAGTTTTTGTGCCAGATGATCCTATGTCTAATAAAAAGAAAGAAGAAAGTACTGAAACAAGTTCTGCAAATGCCCGCGAGGAATCTTATGTAAATCATTTTTTAATTTTTTATTATTTTGTTGCTTGGTTTTTGTTGTTCCGCTTAAACAGTAGCCCGATTTTTGTTTCAGGCAAGTTCTGTGAGCACTTCTTGTCGCGGTTATTTGGTGAGGTTTTGTTTGATATTTTGTTTGCATGTTGTTGTCCAATGCTTGCTTGTTCCTAATTTTAAATGCATAAAAACTTTATCCCAGTAATGATGTTTGTTTGAATTTTTTTGTAAAAACAGTAAAAAATTTTTCTCCAGACAATTGCTATTTGTTGTGATGGCAGAGGCCAGAAATACTGGAATCTCACTGACAGACCTATTGCAATACACAAACATATATTTTATTGTTATCTTTTCATTTTCTATATTGAGATATTGATCTTATTGCTATTTTTACTTTTGTGTAAACCCATGAGTTGTATGCACTACTAATTGGAAGTGAGCAATTCTTGCTGAATGCGATTGAGTTACAGTAGCTTGCTCACATTTTTTTGTACCAAGCAATGATTTCAAAATCATGTTTAACATGTCTGAGAGTTAAAAAGCCTGTAATTTTGTTTTCATTTGTCGGCAATGTGCAATTTAGCAATTATCCACACCTGTGGTTTGGTATTAACCACAAACTTTCATTAATTGTAACCTCGAGATTAAAGTTTGAATTTTTTTAACTTCTGTTTTATTTCAACACAGGGAGAGTCAGAAAAAAGTGAGGGAGAAGAACCGAAGGTAAATTGAACATTTATTTTTGGTGATTTTTGTCTCATGTTTTTGTTCTCGGCCAATCGCATATGTTTCAAAACCAGTATTGAAGCCACAAAATCAATTCTTCTGATACAAAATGCAATTACTGCGGTCTTGCCAAGGTCATACATAAAAAAAAAAGATAATGCGTCTGACTGTCACCATTTTTATGAATAATTAGTTTGATAATAATTCCTTTGTTTTGACATAACGCACATGAGGTGAAACCTACCATGTTGTGCAGCTACAGATGGTGGCTGGATTTTAGTAATTATAAGTGATGCCTCGTTTGTCATCAGGCACTTCCTATTCATGAATAACAATAACCCAAAACATGACGCGTTTTCAGAAATCTGACGATGAAACATTCTTTCAAGCGCGAAAGTCTGCAAAAACATCTGCGCCGCTACCACTCAAGCCAGAAGAGCCAATTGTTATCTCCGATTCTTCCACAGAACGGCAAGGTAGGGTTGACAGATATTTAAATTTTTGTTTGCTTTGAGAGGTGTCTATTGATAAACAGTGATAGGATGAAGATAACAGGTGTTATTGTTTGTACCTGAAATCAATGTATTTAGTAGGAAGCAACCAGGACACAAAATCAATTGACAGATAAATACATACGTTTCAGTTGGTTTACCGCGGACATAAAAATGACCAGGCGTCTGCATTGTGCACACAAGAAATTTTCATGATTTCAGTTTCGAGAACTGCAGAAACTATTAGCTTTTTTCCATTCAATTTTAGTACATCATAAGCCTGTGTTTGACTCCATCCGTTCGAAACAAGAATTATACAAAGACATGACACTTTTGTTGATGGGTATCATCAACAATTTCCGGGGATGCTATAGACTTGTAAACCTACTTTTAGAATCAAGGCAGGATACGAAAAAGTTGAGCCAAAGACCTCGCCTAAAAATCTCGACCAACGGGAGAAAATTGCAGACAAATAGGCTTATCACAGATGTACAATTGCCCAACAAGCTTATGTAGGAAGTACATTGAGGGGCTGAACAACTTTCAATGTTGCACTTGTATCAGCGTACTATGGTGCTTGAGATTTGAAGTGTTTAGCGAGGCATGTTGATACAGCACAAGTGGTTTTGTTCGAAATTGTGCTTACTGGCATGCCAAGGAAACCACTTTACATGTCTTGGTATGAGTATAGCATTGTGAATGTATTTTTAGTAGCTTAATACATGTCAGGTATTGCCAAACAAAAATTCTCATTCTTTGCACAAAAATAGATACTGGCACATAGATATCTTATGACTTCAACATAATGAAACTTATTCTGTATTGTCGTTGAACTCATAGTTTGTATTGTTATAAAATACTCCCTAGTTTACGATTTGCTTAACCTAATAAATTAAAACATATTCACATAAAGTTTAGCAAAAAAATGTAAATAACAGTTGTCCTTCAACTGATCTTTCAATCCACTTTTTCAGGTTCTCCCCCCAAACCGAAGAAGCAGACATCCCACAGACCGAATCGACTTGCAGCAGAGTCAAGAAGAAGTGCTGTTGTCATGCCGATGGCCACGGTTGCCAAGCCAACTTCACTACACCACCAGCCATCTTCATACAAAGCTCTTTCACCAATGCGGGGTGCAAAACATGTGCCAAGACCCTACACATTACCCACGCCCTCTTTACCTTCTGCAATAAGTCCACAGCAAGGTTTTATAGGTATATGATAATGTTCTGAAAGCAGCTCTATAAGTTGTGCGTTCTCAAAATATCTTTTCTTATGCTATTTTTATTTATAGTCAATACTTTTTTTCGTAAATTTTCTTCTTTTTTTGTTTTTGTAATCTTTAACTAACTCCACATATAAAGGTGGATTTGTAAATGTAACAATGTTTTATTGCATCTAATTTTTGTTTTTACATGAGCTAAAAATAATACAGAGCAGAAATGTTGTTGGAATTTAGTTCGAAGTGTAACATGTTAGTCTTTGTTTAAGATCATCAAAGTTTCCTTCACGCGGAGTTAAACAGTCGATTCCTTGCATCGTCGAGACCACCGCAGCGTACAGAGTTCCATCAGCACACTCACCAACATACTCATCAACACACCATCACCAATCCATTCGAACCCATGGTATTTACCTATTGGTGTCATGACATTTTGTATATACCATCTTGTTTTGTAGCAAACTTAATCAAACTTTCTGTACAGTGTTTGAGTGCTATCTGTGATAGTTTCCAATTTTTGTTGATTCAAAAATAATTCACTGGACCCCGTGTTGTAAATCCTATTTTGTTCTCACAGCCTCCCTATTACAACCTGATGTACAACCATGGGGCATTCCAACAGAAAATATCATCATCCCTGCCTCCAAGACTTTTATCGGGGTCTCTACGTAAAGATCATCCAGTTCCTGCATACAGATCATCCAGAACAGTGAGTTTTGTTGCTTACTACCTTGTTAAGAAACTGAATTAAGTCTGTAAGGGATCAGTGCATGTTTTTTTGTTGCCATTTAAAGCACGTAAGACAATATTAAGGAAGGTATCGGTAAATTGTAAAACCAAATTCCATACACCTCAACTAATCTCATATCAAATCACATGTTTTTTTTGCATTCTGTTTGTCATCTTTATGGAAGTGAAGTCGCTGAAACATTTTTTAATAACCTTCTATGCCGGTGTCAGTTTTTAAGGACACTTTGTTCATTTGAAAAATATTTTTTTTTTATTTTCAAAGAAAAAAGGAGGTGCTACAACTATCATAAATCTCACAGAATGCAACAAGTCTTTAAAACATACAAATGCTCTGTTATAAAGTGACTTCATTGCAAAGCTACTCGATCCTACTATGTTTGCTTTCACCTCCAATGTGTTGACTCAGCGAGCAATTATAAACGTTGAGCAAAGAGAAGTTAAACTTTACGAGTTTTGCTTTGCAGAAACGTGGAAAGTGGTGCGCTTTGCATGTGCAGATCGCCTGGCAGATCTATAACCACCAACATAAGGTAACACTTAATCTAATGTGTATATTTGATAATTGTTTTGCTACTTCTAGTACTACTTTTAGCACAATGACTTTAATAAGTGGAAAATGCGACAAATATATCAATCAAAACAAAATATCGACTAAAAAACAAACAAAAAAAGAATGTTCAATGTTTGAGAAAATCATGAACCAGCAAGTTTCAGGCCATTTTGTTTCTGATTTGGAAACCTGAATCTGTCCAATAGTCTTAGCTGTAAGGGTTTTATTGGTACAACACAAGTTGTAGTGTAAATCCGAGACATATTATTTTCTTGTGTTTTTTATTAAAAATGCAAACTTTGTATTCAAACACTTAGTAGAAACCAATTGTAAAATTTTAAATGCCCACGCCTTCCAAAATTTGTGCAAAGTGACTGTGGAAGTGTTTCCACAATCTCCACTTGGTTCGTGGAAGCACACCCTGCTTTTGATTTTTGCAAGCAAAATAGAACAGTATTTATCATTCCCTGTTTCAATTCTTTCTGCAATACAACTATGGCAATAACAAACTTTCACACAAAAGGTGAATGTTAATCCACAGAGCAAGGAAGAAATAAGTTCAGTTAGCTCCCCCATGCAAGGCATTCAGAGCTCGCATTGCCTTCAATTTCCTGACAAGCGTTAAATAGTTTCCTTCTGCCTGCATGGCTTCCTGTTTGGGCGCGTATACTACTCGTTGCCAGCCCTCAGTACTTAATAGAGTGGGCTTGTGTGTGTATGTATACGCTGTTGCTTGCGTAAAGTGGACGAGACACCTTAGTTGGCCACTTAAACAAAACCAAACTGTAAGTCACGAACCATTGTTTTGGTGTTAAAATTAAAAAATTCTTAGAAAACTGCATGTTTCAAAAGCTGTGTGTGCATAATTGGCCTGTATTATGAACAATTTTGTGAATCGCCTTAATTTAGGTTTTCAGGTAACTAGTTAGCTTTAGTACTAGTTTCCATGATTAAAAATGAATATTTTTTTAGAACAAGGAAGGATCCACGACTTTATTAAAACCCCACCACCACCACCACAAGTCATCCTTCCATACTCCTAACCATGCACCCAACCATGTCCCCACTGGTGACCCCGCATCCATCCTACCTACAGGTGAATACAAACCCGTGAATTTGTTTCTATTAATTAACTAATATTACGGCCACAGAAGGGTGGGTGTTATCGGTGCAGCATTTTGGGGATGTTTGACATAAAATGCGCGCATACATCGAAAATGTTATACTGTCAAGAAAAATTGGCCGCGTTTCCGTCGCAACGCATGACAAATGTTCGTAACCACGCAAAATGAAAGTCGTTTTGTTTTCCCAGCAAAATTATCCCAGTTGCAAATTAAAAACGATATTTTTTAGTATTTTCTGTGCACCAGTGACACAAAAATAGCAAAATAATTTATAAATTTTGCTCAAAATTAATTACAAGATGTCAAATCAACCTTTCCAATCCTGTTGGAAATTACGAATACGACACAACTCCAATCCTGCCACTGTGACATATGTACATTGCGCATCATGTACTGTCACATAGAAATTGGAGTATTGATTTTTTGAATTGTAATATTGGCTGAGGCAAGAAGCTGTGTTTACAAACCCTTATATTGCAAGGAATGTTTTTCGGTTACATAATTTGCTTTGTAACGAAACAATCGCTTTTTATCTTAACAGGAAATTCGTTCGGTGGTCTTGGTGAACTCGGCAGTGCAGGTTGGTGCATCGAATTAAATATAGCGGTGTAACTTGGATTGAACTGTTAACACCTGCTCTCTAACTAACGTATGTTTCAGGTTGGAAGAATCGACACACTTCGTCAGTGTTTAAGAAACACATCGAACAATCGTAAGTTAGGTGTTATTTTATGTATTTTTACCGGGAAATGTTGACACGTGTCCAGGGCAGTTGTAAGGTGGCATTGCTTGATCACAAATTATTCAGTGCAACTTGTGTGTAATTAGTAGCTTGCACAGAGCAGCGTACACTGCCATCGTTTATTTCTCAATTAAGCGTTATTCAATCGTGCTGGACTTCAACCTACTAACGGAAGCGCATCATCCAGCTTCACGTTACAAAAGTGTGACCTCAGTCGCATGAACTTTAATTATGAAACGTCTAAATGAACGCCAGCAGTTGTTAATCAAGTACTAACTGCATTGTGGCGGAAGTGCGAAGGCGTTAATGTCAACAAACTGGTGTGAGACCAGCTTATTGATCACATGTTCAGTCTGTACTATTCGTCAGGGGTTTCCAAGTAACTTATCAGGGGTTGTCTACCATCGAACAATCTGTTGTATACTCCTATTTCATAGCTGTTGCCGAGTCTTTATAAAATTTGAAAATACGTTAATTCCCCTATCGCCCTGGTATGGTTTTGTGTGGGAAATTTACCGAAACCAGGAAGAAAGGTTTAGAAACCCCGCATTGCATCCTTCATATGCACCGACATTGTGCTTGGGTCTCCTGGGTATTAAATATTGCGACTTGCGTGAGTTTTCGTCTCGGAATGAAATTTATTCCACTACAATATATATGTTGTTAGATTTTAAATTCTTGCATTATTTTAGCTCAGTGGTTCCCGAAGTGGGTTCTACAAAATATGTGCAGGGTTCTATGAACTACTATCTAGGTTTTAGTTAACCATTATTAAATACTTCGTTAAGTCCACATAGGAAACAAGGGCACACGGACAAAGCCAGTAGAAAACATAAAACAACGCAAATTTTTTTTTGTTCCGCGAACAAAAAAATTTGGGAAACACTGTTTCAAACCAATTGATTTCGAAATGTCTGCATTCAAATTTTTAGAAGGTTTGAAATCATTTCGTTTAGTTTGATATTTGAAGGCACCGAATTACAACTAAATTAAACCAGCACCAATATTTCTACCCAATAGCTTTCCACTCTAAGCTTGTATTTTTGCACACAGAGTTTCAAATCAACGTCTGAAGGCCCACCAAGAACCCCCGAACTTGTTGACTCGACCATCGAGAGAAGGTCATCAAATAATGACCGAACTTACCCGACCCCCACCCCACGTTCTACCACACGCATCCAGCAGGTGAGTCAACTTATTTGTAGCGGTTTGTGAGATACTGGCGTGAATCGTGATGAAGATACCATGCATGCAGGCACTTTGTGACTTGCGTGTTAATCTTTAAAAAAATTAGTCATTTATGTAATTATCTGCCCATGCCCATCTTGCTATATTAATCTCTGAAAAACAGCAGTTGCTATTAACACAGCTACAATAGTTCTTGTATTTCACTCCAACATGTGGCAACATTGATGCGAAAAAGCGCCATACAAAAAACACATACGGAAAAGTTATTGGGGAAAATATGTTTTTGAACTCAGGTACGACTACTATCCGCCGCCACACGAAGGCGGTCTTCTGCCCCCCGGAATGCTGCTTCCCTATCAGTTACCCCCAGGGAGCGCAGGGGGCCACCAGTATTACCCCCCACATGCCGGGCAATTTCACATACCCCTGTACCCCCCAATGTACCCGACAGCGGCCGCTATGAGTTACGGCATTCCGCTGCCCCCCCAGCAGTATTTGCGGCCGCCGCATTAACAGTACAAGCATCACTACATGTGGTCCCAGGCCACGTTTATCCAGCTCCTGTTGGCCTCCATGGCCCTGACGATCTCCTCTGGAACCGTGTGTTCCAACCATACAAGGTTCAGTTCCCGCAGACGTTCCGAATCCAACATGAGGGGATGCCCCCGCCTAAACGAGAGAGAGAGAGAGAGAGAGTGCGTGAGAGGAAGGCAGTTATTTGTTCCTGTGGATTACCGACTGTCACACGACGTTTAAACATTTAAAACATGGAGTTTTACTGCTTGGACCAGGGCGTATGTTGCCTTTATACATTCTTCTGCTTATAAGCTCAAGTTTTTTTTTTTAGAAAACTCAACCTCTCGGTTTAATGCTTGTTTTGTTGTTTTCTATGTTGCCTAAAATGAAATTCCCAAATCGTCAACTCTTATATTTAGCACTAATTTATTTTCGTGTTTCGCCGCCTACGTTTATCGTTCGTGATTCTTCTCCGTCGACATTTTGTTTGTTTTATCGCAAAAGTGTTTTTCGTGCTGCCCCAGCCTCTCATCATGGGGAAATCACCATTTTTTCTTGCGTTTTTGCAAACTCGCTATTAAAAAATTACTCAAAAATAGGTTGCATTGTGGTCCTTGCATGTGGCAACGTGTTGAAATTAGAGAGATTTAGGTTTATATGAATCCCATTTTTGGGTCCCCTATATTATGGTTTTCCCACCCGTAAAGTTATTTTGGGTCGCTTGTTTTTAGCAAAACGATAAATTATTTGTAGTATCGCGTTCGTAGCTGTTCCGTTATTTTGTTTGGGGGGAAGGTTTTCTTGTTTACTGCGACAAGCTCACTTTTACATGACTTGCAAAATAAGAGTTTTTTTTTTAAAAATGGGAACAGCGGGAATGAAAATTTCAGATCTCCATTGTTCTTTGCACTGTGTGGCAGTGAACCCTGCAGTGGCAAAACCAAAAGTAGTTGCAATCTGTCCAGTCATGCACTTACCTCAAACCCTGGTCAGTCTCCCCATACTCATCCAGGTACGGAGCTGGTCTGAAAGTGCCGCGAGAATCGTTTATCAACACCACAGTACTTTCACGGACCCTGTAGAGAGATAAAAATGACGTCATGTTGATGGAATAAAAGATTACCGCTCGGGGACGCACCTGAGAAACATTCCGTACCCGAAGTTGCATTGGAATGCGTGGTAAGTACAAGCACCCACGTTGCTTTCATTAAGACTTTGTTGACAGCAATAACTCTACAAAATTGACAAAGGGTTGTTTTTTCTGTGCGATTGGTGCTTAATTTTTTTAACTAAGCACTGCATATCTTTGTTGGAATTTTCTACAATATTACATGGTACAGGTTTCTAAAATATCGCTTTCGTTGCGAGATGTTTATAGTGCGGCCGGTTGGAGGCGCCGGTATTCCCAAACTGGGTTCCGCGGACCCCTACGGTTCCATGAGCTACTATCTGGTTTTAAGCAAAAGTTTCTGAACATGTCCCTTAATGAAGCCATCCTTGCCAACTTTAATATTCTTGCAGAGTATAAACCTCCTGATAACACTGGTATATGTATTTAAATATTAACGCGCCTATTTCTCTCCTTTTTTTACTTTTACCCATTTCCGATATTAACACAAACGATGGGAGATGCCGGACGTGACTTGTACCCACGGCAACTACGGAAACCATTTTCTCAATACACAAACACCTTACCTGGGAACACAGCATCTGCCCACAAATTAAACACATGGTCGGGTTGACCGAATCGTCATCACTTCGAAACCGGGGACACACGAAGTTTGCTCCCATAGCTATGACGTCACTGTGGAGAAAGAAGAATCGATGACGCGTCGTTGTGGTCGATATACGTGTTAATATGAGGTTTGGTTTGTGAAATTATGCAACATGCTTTGTCCACTACGTAAACCTTGTTTGTGGCTTAAGTGTGATTCAAGAGCGAATGTTATGCGTTGTGAGGTAGCTAAACAGGACCGGAGTATTCGTTGGATAACACGCAAAAATCTTAATTTTCACCTTTTTGCGCAAACTTCTTTTGAGGTTTTTTCAACACAATTGAATTTAAATATGCAAGAACCAATATGCCTCAATATTTAACAGTTGGCAGTAGTGGTGGTGGTTTACATGTATGCAGTCTCGTGACTTGTGCAACGACTCAAACATCGATTAAATAGTTTGTTTTTACCAGAAAAGCTTGTAGGTCGGGTTAAAATAAAAGTTGGAGACTTCTGAAAGCTTTTGGATATTCGCTCACCTGTAATCTTGAGCAAGAGGTACCAGGACATTTATTTCGGATAAATCCGGATAATGAACCTTTGCCGATGTCGTTTCTTTGCACCGTTCGATAACATCTGGATGTGAACACCACCTGTTGACAGAATAACATCTCTACATTCGAACGGGTGTTAACTAAGTATGGGAAAGATTTGGACAGCAAGGCCAAGCTTTGAAATCAACTCATCTGGCAGGTAGTTGTTTATCTGAAAGGTTATTTTGTGCTGGAATAACTTCTGGCCCGGGGCTTACAGAAGGCATGCGGAAAACGTGTATGACGTCATAAAAATTAACCATCAGGGCAGGGTTTGCAAGACAATTTACACAAATTCGACTCGCAAAGTGCCAAGAATATTTCCAAGTGCACAAAAAAGTTTGAAACCCACTGAACTAGGGAACTCTGTGACGTCGTGGAAACCAGAGAAAGAAGGCGGTGGTCGCTAACATTGTACGTTTTTGTTTACATGAAGAAAACGAAGCTGAAATGTCGGGAATATGGGAATGGAATTCAAATCCACCAGGGGTTGTAATAATTATCAAAATTTATATTAATGTTTATCAAATTAATAAAATGAAAAGCTTTTAGAAAAATAACTCGTTTATTTTCACCTCTGTACAAGTGGATCAAGACTACAGTTTCCCGAAATATCGAAATATTCGTGGACGGTTTTTGGTAAATCGAGATATTCTAACAAGGACACAAAGTTATCGTCGCCCTCCAAGCTGGTCGGGTAAGGTTTGTTGGTGACGTAACGGGTGAAAAGTGAGCACGATCTACAAGAAAACATCAGTTGATTTCTCCTTACAAACACACATTCAAGTGGTTGGTATTTGCTGACCACTGCGATAATACAAAAGGCAATTGCCCGTATTGCATAGAAACGTAGTTGTGAATTTAAACAAACCAGAGCTAATATGCAGCTATACATTATGCTCCATACAGGTTGCTTTGGCTTCCTTGTTTAAATTAGTAAAAAGTGTTTTGCACCTAAACATAGATATGTTTTACTTATTTAAGACACGTTAGAGATAACTTCCGCCATCGCCAGTTTAATAAAAATGGTGTAATTGTTCCAACCCCATGGTTATATTTTAGAAGTGACCAAACCTGTTTAACAACGGCCCCCAAAAACTTACCTAACAAAAGGTTGAAACGATGTGAATATAACTTTGTGGAGTTTTTCATCGCAAATTCGAGTGCAGGTCGGCAGGTTGGCGTAAGATCGTACCTAAAAATCAAATACAAATCAAATACAAAGTTTTTACAGAAAGTTTCTTTCCCCAGAAAAGTGTTGACCAGAAGAACATAATGTCAACTCTCCAACAAACGTTTACACGGCATTCCAAATCTTTCGGCAAAGAGCCAATTACTTGCGCCACCCGGTGGCATATCCACCCAACATGACATTTCCATATTTACTAAGTAACTACTTTCCCTCCCGTAATGCGCTGAGATGTACTGTCATATGGCAAGTTGTCGCCGATGTGCGGTTTCTCACTTTATCTTCAGTATTGTTTAAATACTGAGGTGGGGATAAACTCAGAAATTCTACTAATCCTATTTTCTCGAGTCGGTCGTTTTGTGGTAATTTTACATAATGCAATTCTCCTTACTTGATTAAAGAGTTGAGACAGGGTTGAATCGTTGTCAACTTCACCGCACACTTGTCTTAAATCGACGAACAGTATAATCTGCACAATCTGTGAAACACAAAACACGTTCCATAAACCATTCATAATCATCCCACTTAACATTAGGGAAATTACCTGCGCCAAAGAGGTGATGCTGAGTAACCGTGCACCACGGTGGGATGCACCAACCGGTATATCCCCCAGGGTGAGACTTGCGAAGTAGAAGTGGGCGTGGCAGGCGAATATGTGCTTGCAGAGTAGAGGCGTGGCACTCTTGCCCAGCACAGTGCGAACGACAGCCTCGCGTGATTTTTGAAACAGTCCCTGCACGCGAAACCACACAGGTTACACAAAAATAACTGTGACCAGCTGCTAATTTTGCCATTGGTGTTTTCGACTGAGTGGCCGGTTCGGATTTCTATGGAAAGTGCGTTGTACCCCGGCACGATTTAAAATTTACCTTGTGACGATTCGCCAGTATAACGGATGATCGCATAGTGCTGGCGAGTGTCTGGCTTACTCGGATGGAGGGTGGGGCCATCAGGGGACGATTCCGGTAACGGGCCACCGCCTCGACCACTTGACACGTGGTGGCAGCAGCGAGCCAGAGAGGCAAACACGGATCTTCGGATTCAGAATCGCCCGGACAGTTCATATCAAAACTCTACGCGATAATAATTCGTCACAGTTTGTTACGTCATGCGATGACGTCACACACGAAAGTCACCTTGTTCATCGTATCAAGGACGAGCCTGATGGAATCCCCTTTTCCATCCTCTCCGACTTCCTCCATCGTTGCCATGGCAGCCGTGGACGCTTGTGACTCGCTCATGACGTCAGACGCGTCATGCCACACGTCACAGTTATCCTCTGACGTCACCATGTCTTCCAAGTCGAGATGGGCGACAACTTCCTGCTTCGTGTCGTCTGTTGGCGGGTCGACCAAATCCTCCATGGTTTTCATCCAATTAGAGAGTGACACGACACCACTTGGTGGGCCAAAGGTCGGGACCTTGTCGGGTGAGATAACAGGGAGGACACAGTTGCTTAAACGGCTGCGGAGGGAAGTTTTTTGAAATAAATTTTCATTCAAAAAAGTACATCTATAAAGGTTGCTACGGAAACGTCGAAAGAAATTATTCTTAAAATTGGGAATTTTTTTGTCTCAAAAAATAATTTATGAAATACACCCTGATAAAAATTGATGTGTGACAACCGTGACGTCGAAAGAAATCAACAGTTCTGTGTTGTCAGAACCTTTTGCAATGAGAATTTAGACTAAGTGAGTAAAATGACGTCACCTGCAGAGGGGACACAGATACTCATTGCGATCTGTGGAGAACACGGAAAGAAGACGACGCACGCGGTGATGTCGGCTCTCCTCTTTGCTCTTCACTGTAGCGAAGAACTGTTCCCAACAACGGTAGTGCATCACGTGACTACACGAGCTCACGTGGATTCCTGGGGAAAGGTTAAAGTGTTTATGGTGAAGCGAGCAGGTGAGAACGGGTTATTTGCAAAACAGCGTGTATGATGTTAAACTATTTTAACGTAATATATTAAGTTAACGTGGAACCGGTTGAAATATGGTTGTTGTATAGTTTTAATTTTACGCAAAGTTTTGCCATAACCATGTTACAAGCACTTTAAGCACAATAGAGAAACGGTCATTTTTCTGCATATTTCAACGATTCAAAAACTTTTTACAATCGCTCTACACTTTCATCTGAATTTCCAGAAAGTGAATGTTAGGGTTTGGAAACAAGATTTGCTGTAACTTTAGGTTTTATTTCACATTTCGTAAGAAGTTCTTTGGAAAATTTAACATTAACTTAATGTCGTTCCAAAATTTACGTGAAGGAGTTTATGAAACAAAACTAGCATGACAAATTCCCCTAAATAAAAAAATAGACCAAGCTTACCGGCCGGAAACGTCATATCCGGAAGTATGCGATAATCCAGATCGACGTTGACGTGCTTCCGTTTCGCGAGGACACTCGACCTTTGCACGAAAGCGGAGATGACGAGACAATCACTCGACACCGAGTCATCCTGGCATAAAATGCAGACTTTCGGTTCATCGACGTCGGCTTGGGACATTTGTCGTCCAACGGGAGTTGCAGGTTCGGGTTCCACGACCGGCTCCTGTGGCCTGGATTGGACAACACATGATATGGGTTAAGAACTTTCAGCTTTTGTGATAGTCGTGGATTATTTCAAAAGCTTTGAGTGGATGCGCCCACACATTTAGCTCAATATTTTGCTAGGAAAAGTTAAGGAATTACCGGTGGTCGGATTAAGCCGATTGCACCGGTTCGCGCGAACCTGTTCTTGGAATTTAATGACCAAACGAACCGTATGTGTAGAACTATGTTTTACTCCAAGCACTGTATTCCCGCTGTTACTGTGGCATGATGCTAGTAAGAGAACTGGATTGTAATATATTTGAATCTTACCACTGGGAATAACTAAATAAAATGATGCTTTGATTTAAAAGTGAGTCCAATATCTGGTGGACGTTCAAAAAGTAGCGGAATAAGTTTGATCTCTAATTTTACTAAAAACTTGTCAACCTAAAGCTTACACAAGATAAAAATAAAAATAGAACAGTACAATCGCAGCACCAATGTGCCAAACCATGCAGTTGGACACAACATTTACCTAACCTAAAACTTCAAAAGGAATTATGCACACACAACAATGTCTAACCCTCGAAGCAGTGAATTGGCAAACCTACTTTTCTGGGAGAGCTTCTTGGGTGGAAGATTGACTCTGCATCTCTGCATCCTCTGAGGTCGTAATCTCCTCATTCAGAGTGGGATTCACAACCAGGAAGTTCTTCTGCTGGAGAGACATCTGTGACATGAGCTTCCTCCTTCTGTCTTCAGCTTTCTGCTTTCTTATCAGTCTCTCGCTTTCCTGGCAGAAGATGAAATTGTAACATGATGATCAACAGTGAATCATGTTGTTTTATGCAAAGTCTATACTGCAATAGGATGCTTTGATGAACACAAACTATCACATTTACACTAGTTTGATTAGTCAAGCTAAAAACCGCAGCAATGTTGTTCCTTAGTTCACTATCATGGTTTTGTCAGGAACAAAAACTGCCAAATTCCGAAAGCAGCAATAGAAAGAGAAGCTCAATCAAATCAAGAAGAATCTGGCCCTCACTAAGGCATTGTCTTATGTCTGCGACATTTTGCAAGTAATATGTAGATGAATAAAGCAGAAAGCATCGGTTTAGTGTGAATTAACAGAATACCATACAGTTCAACCCTTGCTCTCCTTGAAATAACAACACTCCCCACACAAAACAATAGTTACCCCATCTTTGACGAGCAGAAAGCGGAAGTCCTCACACTCGATTCCTTGTCTACGATTCTCAACTTCTTCCACGCCGTTCATGATCCAAGCAATGTTGTCTTTGTGGAGGCTGGCAGCTGGGAAATCGGATAAACGACGCAAGCAGTCCAACAGTCCACCTATATACAATTAAACAAGTCATAACTTCGAAACTTGCCAGAAGTTTGTTTGAGTCTGCACACCGATCATGAACAATGCCATTTAATTTAAAAAACGATGTATAATAAAATTAATTTTCTCACATTTTTGAGCCTTATCACAGAATTGGAAATAACTGGATTGGTCGGCGATCACCCTTTCCCTCTCCTCCAAGATTGCAAAACCAATCAGGAACAAAATCTGGAACAACAACAAATATTAAATGGAACTGAATATCATAAATAAAATAAAACTTGAAAAAAAACAGGATAATTGTAAGTGGAACATCTGAGAATTTCCTCAGGTCTTGTGTACATTTGTTTTGCAACAAGAAGAAATGAAATTACCAAGTACGTTGTTACATCCAATGTGATTAAGCCAGCACTGCACATTTTCACAACACCAAGCATTTATGAGGAAGGATTAAGCAATACAATACAAGAGGCTGAAGGCTTATTCCAAAGCTGAGTAGTGGGGAAGAAACAAAAAAGTCAAAATTTTTGCTGCACACCTTTTCGAAAAGCTTGTCGGACCATCGAAGTGTTTGTGCGGCCGACTCATCCAATAATCTCTCCAGTGTTTCCTTGATAAAATGGATGAGAGTAGGGCAGTGGAGGAGATCGGGAACTTTTGAAAATAGTGGCACAAAAGGAGGAGAAAGATGGGGCATGAAAACTGCAAAAGTAATGTTTCTGTTAGAATTCAAAATGAAGAGCAGTGTTTCGCCGGTTTTTAATCAGATTTTTACTGCTACATAAATATACATTGCATGGCAGATGTATACGTAAATTTATTGAAATATTTACCATTATTACTAAGCTGGGTTTTCTTGTCAGACTTTACACAAACATTATTGTCATGCTTTAAATATTCAACGTTTAAACACAATTTACGTTGAATTTTCGTGTAAGTTCTAGTGTTCCTGAATGCTCAAATTTAAGGCAGATCCATTG
The DNA here is from genome assembly GCF_947561715.1 of Ascidia mentula. Lineage (NCBI taxonomy): Eukaryota > Metazoa > Chordata > Ascidiacea > Phlebobranchia > Ascidiidae > Ascidia > Ascidia mentula. The sequence goes on along the minus strand of NC_138569.1, from coordinate 20,720,915 downwards.
AGTACAGCATGATATGCAGCAAAAATATCTCTAAAGATACATTGTCACTTACTACATGATTGGTTTGCTGCTTTCTTTCTGCGGATAACTTCGTTTTGTGCATTGGTTTGTGCGGTCGGGGTGCTGTAGTGGAAAAAGCATGGAGACACTTTGTCCAAATAACTTTCTTTTAGCTCATACCTGTTGAAAACAATTGCAAATTAAAAAAACACTTACAACAAACAAAGATTCACAATATCAAGGAGTGTTTTGCACTTTTATCCTAAAAAATATTCAACCCACAAAATCCCATAATTTCAGTTGTTCAGTTAAAAACCTTTTATTACAAGAAAAATTGCAAAAACTATGGTGAAACATAATCCAGATCACAGGTAAACCAACTTTAAAAGTGCTCTTTTTAAGCCTCAACACCATTCCATCATTTTGGTTAAACTTCAACAGCAAACAAAACCACAATAAAAGTTTATAGTTAGTGCACCATTCAGTTACAGTCCATCACTACCCTGCCATGAAAGCCACACAGAAGACACAGAAGACACAGAAGACAGAAGTTTACTGCTGACAACGAACCATAATTACATCACAGGCAGAAATTGTGCGCATATTTCATAGGCAATCAGTAGAATATTAAGTGTTATGAACAAAAAGGATACCTTGCAACTGCCGTAGCACTTGTTGCAGTTTTGTAATCAGCAACTTCTTCAAGCATCTTTTCCCACCCTGGGGTTTCACTAACCTGCTCAACAAAGCATAAATAAAATTATTCAAAAAAAAAAATCCTAACATAGAAGGGAATATTGTTTTACCAACTTTTTACAAGAATAAAACTCAATGCAAAACCACTTAATGAACATCATTAGTTACTGAAACACGTAACTCCCAAATACAAAATTTGTGTGAAAATACAGCAGACAAGAAATTTCCTATCTTTTAACAGTACACGGCTGATTTTCTAATCCACTTCACCAAAAATAGAACAAACTATCAGAGGGTTTTGGCCACTGAAAAAACAATCTAATTACATGTTGTACCTCATCAGGCAGATGTTTGTTGATTTTAGAGTGGGGTCTCGGCCCACTTGCAAGTATATGAATCAGCTCATGTCGCGCGATATCTGCAATTGTCACTTGTCCGACTCCTTCCGTGAATCGTTCAACACAAACATAGATGAGGAGGGACAACAACTCATTGTGCAAAGGAGTCACAAACTGTTGACACAATTGTTTACATTCAAAACGAATATCGAATTCACAGGAAGTTTCACAAACTCTGCAATGCAGTTTCTAGTGCGAGTAATTATACACAATAGACATGACATGTGCATCAGTTGTTGTGCTTTCATGGTCAATAAACCGTGTCTTGCCCACTAAATGTGTTCTCAACATTTTGATGTGAGCAACAGGTCAATGTTCAAGTATTTAATAAATTCATTTGAATAAAATGATTTTAGTTGAACATCAAGCACCATAACCTAACTAAATACTAAACATGGAACAACAATTTGAGTAACCATATATATTACTTTAAGGCACACTTACCCCTGCTATTTTCGGTTCATCATTTAGCTTTAGTCGAGTGTGCAAAAGCACGAAAAAGTCGTTTGGATCAGCCAAAGCTGCACAGAGTTGTAACATCTGCAGGTCACGGTCAAACGCCTCAGCACGGCATTGGTTGTCATGACAATAGTAAACCTGATTGGCCAATGACAATCCATTTCTGCGCCAGCATCCAGCAACAACTTGTGCACAAAGGCTAACAGCTTGAAGGCTGTGTTCTGCCAGTGTCAGTACGTCCAAATGCATTCCGGAATCTCTAACACTTATTCCAAGTTTGCCGCACTGCACGAGAAGGCCCGCTGTGAGTCTTGTCAATGGAACCAACACAGAGACGGGTTTGCTCATGACGTCAAAGTCGGTGAGAGTGTACGTTTTCCCGTTGTAGACAACTGATGACTTTGAGTTGTGCAATTCCTGCTTTTTTTGAAGCTGAGTAATTGCTTCATGCAAACAACCAATCAAAACATCTTTCTGTAACAATAGTAAACACGTCGGGTCAATACTATAGGAGCATCTAAAAACATTTATAGTTAAGTTAACAGGAGGTATACCAGTCTGGATTTTTGTTTGCAATAGTTTTGACTGATCTGTTGGTAGAAATAAAAGAGTGATTTTCACCCTCATGTTTTAATTTTAATATAATCAAGACAAGTTGGCTCACAACTCTCGGACGGAGCCAAAGTTCTAAATTTAAGACGAACTGGTTAATTGATACTTAAAGACAATGTAGTTGTTCATCAAGTAATAAATTATGCACTACTTACACTGATGGAGCACCATTGATAAAGTGGTTTTAAAATAGGAATCAGTCTCATGAGCAATGTGATGCCAGTTTCCCATTCCTGGTCGTATTCAACGTGACGATCACTTTTATGAACCACAGAATCCATTCCCTGTGAATATTTTTTATAAATAATTGCAAAATACAAGAAAACGGTTTTGGACTGTGTTCGATGATGCATAAAGAGTTCACATTAGTAACTGTCTCGTCATTCTTGACAACTTACCTCCAGGACATAGAAAAAGGCAACAAAAGTTCTGAAAAATTGTTGGAACTTTTTTTGTAGCTTTGCATCCCAATCAGTTGGAACATTGGACAGAACATATCTAGAATAACATCATATATTTATCTTTGTACACTTTCCAAACCCGCTTTTAAAAATAACAACTTTAAACAATACAATATAATGATATACTTGTGGAGATATGTACAGTTCTACACTCAAAAACTTTCAATATGAACCACTTGAAACCATATTTCAACACTTTCAGGTTTACATGTAGCTGAGCGCTTTGCTTATCAATTATGTTGAGCAAAAGATTTTAAAGAAATCAAATCTTAACTTCTTTAACACTCAGGAGCAAAATCCTGTAAAGTAAAATCAACGAAACATACTTGATATTGTAAAGTGCGTACAACATCCTTCGAAAGTTTGTTCTCATTTTACGATTGTCAAGCTGATAAACAGGGGTTGCATCTGGATTGTCATCGTTGCTTTCGATTGTGGTGCAAAATGCGTTGATCACAGTTTTGAGCAAAACAAGTAGTAGATTTTCTTCGATAATGAGATAACGCACCTAAATATACAAGACTATATTATGTCTTTTGAAATTTCTATATCATCACTTTTGTTATCGTTTTCGAAATAATTTTGGGTTGCAAGCGTGCTAATGAAATAGTGCAAAGTATTTGCGAAATATGCAGAATTGACTGCCTTTCCTTTCAAAAAGGTGCAAATTTACAGCAGGATAAACAACTTCAATGCCACTTACATGAAAGGTGTGTGGTAATTTGTAGTAAACAATGGGAATACAAAATAGACATTAACTTAACTTAGTAGTAAAATTTGTGAACTATGGATCTGTTTGTTAAAGTAACAAACTAAAACCTTAAAAAAGTTTACCAACCAGGGTAGGGACAGTGAAGACCTGAACAGACATAGATAATATGGAATCAGCATGTTCATGGTCATCTTTCAAGAATTCTTTGACCAATTCTTCATAGGAACGGACGTATTCTACTCCAAACTTTTTCTTTGATTCCAGGTGCAGCATCACAACAGCCAGCACTAGTTGGTGATATCCATTTCTTGCACCTTTATTGCAAAAAGCATTATGCTTACAATTGTTTTATTAGAGATCATTTTGCCTTTGACAGTTTTGAAACTAATAATTATTATTTATAACGATTTAACTAGTTTTAAATATTAGGACCTCATGTAACATTACAGTTTCGAGCTTCAAACAAACCTTTATGTGTAAAATACAAAATGTTCATCATTATTTTCTTGCTGTAATTATCATTTATTTTTTTGTTGCCAACCATTAATTACGCATTACTCCAAAGCTTTTAGCTTTTTTCTCAAAACTAAACCAGTTGCAAGTATACAAAATGTTGATACCTTTCCACAGCAAAGCATCGTTCAACATACAAGTGGTGACAAAAGTTGCGTGGTAAGAAGGATCTTCCTTTAAAATACACTGGGCCAAAATAATCCGAAGTCCCTCTGCCACAAAAATCAATTAATTACTTGATGATAACAAACAAAATTAAGGGTATAGTGTTACTGTTATTGCCAGGCTTAGTAAATTTAAAAGGACTACCCTTCTGGCATAAAAGTTGCATGGGTTAAAATAATCCTGAAGAAGTCTGGCCAAAAGGCAGACGAAAGGTCAGTTACAATTAATTCCTCGTAAACTTTAATGCCAGAAGGCCAGTTCCTCTAAATTATGGATGTTTACCATGTATAGCAAAACAAGCTTGATTCACTACCTACCCCATCACATTACAAACCCACCTGACTCTTTAGCAATGGACTCTAGCCAGGACATTAGAAAAAGGGCCAGTTCCTGGTATGCGTAGATACTACTGTGCATTACTCTAGTTTGCAGTGGGCCCGGAATTCGCTGGCGGAAACCTCCCAAAGCATTCTGTAAAGAAAAAAAACATAAAAAAAAAAATTCATTAATTAAACATGGTGTTTGACAAAACACATTTTAGAAGACTATTTTGATAAGGTTATTTACACAGGTAATAAGACATCTTGTTACTCACAGATATAACTGTCTTGCAATCTGTACAAGATTTGTTGTCTCCCAATAAAATAGCTGAGCGGCCCTGAAAATTTTTTGATTTTACCAACTCTCAGTATAAAGCAAATCTTTTAATTCGCTACATGATAAAAAAAAACAAATTTGTTTATTGTGGAGCATGTATATATACATATATATATTGCGAAGTAAAAAACGAAACACACTAACATTGTTGAAAAATTTATACCTCACGGTCGATGAGTGTGGCATAGTCTGATGCCACACTGGATGTGCAGCCAATCGCGTCACTGAGAGTTTTGATCACATGATCAAACGTGTGCGACTCGTCGTTAAAAACAACCGTCACATATTGATCCGATGGACTTCTGTATTTAAATGTACATATGTTGGTTAGATTGTGCTTTTAACACACAAGTTGCAAATGTACCAAAATTTTTGCACACATGTATAGAAAAGGTGGCAACTTTTTTGATACATAAGCAATAGAGCCAATAATGTTTTTATAGTGAGCTGCAGACAGGGCCACTGTTTCCTAACAGGTTACACCAAGATTGGTACCCAATGGTTAATTGTGGCTATCTAATCACCACAAAGTGGAAGTCATGCCGGCTATTTAGCTGAAAAAATCGATGTAAGTCACACCATAGCTGCAATGATGAGACCTATTAGGTTGAAACAGTGCCCCTGTCTGCAGCTGACTAAAAAAGATTAATAATTGTTGCAATGTTTCAGAAGGCAAAAAGTCATATATTTAATACTACAAAGTTAGAGGCCGGCAGACTTACTCAAGATGCAGAGGTGGAGGCAAATCGCTGTGTTCTTCACGGACTGACACTGATGCATCAACAATATAGTGCAGAAGCACCTTAAAAACTTCATTTGCCTTGTTTTGAAGTATGGTTGGAAGTTTGGCTTTAGCATCAGCCTACAATACAAAGCAGTCAGCACTGTAGAAGCCTATGGGTGGTCACAATACCAGGCCACAGTCAGACAGTGCTTAACGTAGGATTGGCATATAACCAATTTGTAATTATTGTTAGTCCACTGAAAAAAACAAAAACAACTCATGTCATACTTTAGAGACACTCCTTTATAAATTGTTCCACATTGGTACTGAAAAAACATGTAACTGCTAGAATTCTTTTTTATAGTGATTTTAAACAAACGCACAAGACAATAAAGAATACACAAACATCGTTAAAAGTAATTCCCTACCGTGTTGCTGTCTGACATAACATCATGTTCACTGCAGGAAGGATATTTTGTCCACGCTTCAGAATCACCGCAGTCACAACACCCACCACCACCCGAAGAGTGAAGCTGAAATTGCTTCAAATTTTAAAATTGCCATGTATTACAATCAGTTCCCCTTTGTGTTTGGCTACTTCAATAACTATACTCTTGCATCATATTTTGTATTTACCACCTTGTAGATTATTAAAGTTTTCGAATAATTTAATCCTAATATTGGTAATGTTTTACTTATTGTAAGGTATTAATATTTTTGGTTCCTGATACATTTGTCCAATCTGGGTTTGATCCGTGATAAAACAGAAACACAACAATGATGATACCAGAAGTGTGAATGCATTTACATTCAATTAAGGCCAAGATGTGTGACCTAATTACATTTTAAACTTACTTCTGTGTGCACAAATCTCAACAAAGTATATGTTCCTATTGTAAGGAGGAAAATTAATTCAACAACCAACACAACTGACCATGTATTTGTGTTTCTTGTGCTCACTTTGCTGAAAGCATTTTCTGCATAATACGCAAGTTCTGTCCACAGCACATTCCCTGTAAAATAAAACAACATTGAACATGATCATTGATTGTCATATCATTGTACATTTACACAGAATGGTTTGAATATGAGTGGAGATTAACTGTAATATCATTGCACCATACAAAAAACTAAAACAGTACAAGAAGAAATAGTCTTAACACAAGTGTGATCCTTATTTTTTTGACAAATGCCTTTAAAATGCCAATTATGTGTAGACCATTAAAAATATTTACAACTGTTTCAGTATATACCTTACTCACCCATGATCATTTTACGAGCATTTTATAATTCTGCAACTGATAATTCAGACAATCTTACCGACAAGTGTAAGTTGCTTCACCACTTTTGAACACATGGCCACATAATTGTGAGGGGTTGTTAAGTTTCTGGATTTCAGCTAGTGCTTCATTTGGGTCGCTTTCAAACAGCCACCTACAAAAAAATTTTCAAATAAAGTTTTATTTCAAAACTACACATGCAATAAAATTATACAAGTTTATGCAATTACACAATGCACAACAAATGTGCTAAATAAAGTTGATTGCACAGAATTTGTGCAGGTATACGAACATTTTTCATATATTAATGTATTATTTATTTTTTTGCATTGATTGCAAATACAATTTTGAAAATTTACTGTTAGTTTGTATGGGAACAAAAACAGAAGAAAAAAAACTTCAGAGCTTTTGAAACGCGCTGAGGTGTGCATGAATAGTAGTCATACCATGCAATTTTGTCTCTAATCCCTTCACATGTTTCATTGTTTAAAGCTTCACCAACATTCCAAGCATCATAACTTTTCAGCAAATTTGGTTCCTCTGAGATGAGAAGTTTGTAAAAATTTTCCTCAAAATCTCCAACAGCTACGCTATTTGGACTAAGGGAAACCATTTCCCAAAAATGTATTTACTTACAAGCTAGAAAAAAAAGCGATTATAAAACCAAAATTATTGTAGTGTCCTGTTCTCTTTTGCTGCGAGGCATACTACAAATTAAACAGGAATGCTCTTCTGGAAAAAGTATAACTTTGCAAATTCCAACATTGTACTGTACCATACTTAACTGACATATTGTAACCATGTGCAGTCGTTTTTTAAGTTTGGCTAACTAAGATCAATGAAAATTTACAATAAATTGTCAAGATACGTTACAGAGTTTTTAGTTTCAGATTTTTTTTAAATTTTGGTCTTTATAATACGTAATGCACGACAACATCTATGGGTATTGCGTAATCAAAAATATTTGACAAGTTAGCGCCACAAACAAATACAGACGGAGAACATCTACCTTCGTCAGGATCCAAAAACACCGAAGTAAAATATTAATTGAACGTGACTGGGCTACACCAACTTTAACCACAGTGACATCCAGCGCTAGAAGGTCAAAACAACACTTGTTATGCGTAATAAAATTTTCAAACCATGCTACAATTATTATTTTTTTTAATATGCCAGACAAATTATTCTAAACTTTGACTTCTTGCGGTAAAGTTGTGTTTTTATTTTGCCAAATTTGTGTGATTTTGCCTTTCAGCAGTCAGGCGGAACGAGCTGTCAATCATGGTTGGCAAAAAGGGGAAACCCAAGTTTCGTCTTCTCAGTCAAGTTCGTGTGTGATTTTCCGCTTGTGATATTTGTTTGTAATTTACCAATAGCTGTTACTTGCTCAAACCTTTCAAAATTCTGGACAACTCAAGCAATCACTAGAAAGGAATTAATATTCAACTGACACGTGTTTTCTATGCCAACTTGTTTATTTTAGACAACTGTTTGTATGGTTTAATAAAACAATGTACCTGCGCCCGTTGACCAATACATAAATGGTTCTGCTAACGAAGAAATAAAGCCGGACGATGGTGGCTGAGGTATTTGGTGTATGGCTATATTATGACAAACCTTTTTTTCGTTTTGATTATTAAATCACAAAGAACTTGACCCCAATACACTAATATTAAATCACAAAGAACTTGACCCAATGTACTCCTTATTGTTGAACATTTGTTCACTTAATGCTGTTTTAGGGCAAACTAAATTAAAGTTTTATTTCAGATTGTTGTCAAGATCGAACTTGGCCACATTGCCCAGGTACGAGATGTTCCGAACTTGGATGGTCATACCCATGACTGGATGGTATTTGTGAAAGGAGCAGATGGAATAGATATTGAACACTTTGTCGAAAAGGTTTGTTTTAATTTTTGAAAAAGCTTTTTTGGGAGGCAAGATGAGATCAGAAGTTGGCATCATAAACTAATTGGGAATTAAAGTTTAGTGAAACTAAAAAGCGAACGTTTCAAACACTAGCTGCGTTCATCATCACCATAACGAGTGGAATGCAGCCGAGAGCCAGGTAGACATGGAACTGAACGGGCAGAAAAACAACAACATAAAGCAACAACTATGTTTTTGAAGCAACAAGCATCAACAACATCTAAGATAAATGACAGCTCAAAACCTCTCTACCTGTTGAAGATTTAGGTCTTCACTAATGACTTTGATGCTGTTGTCACATGATGTGACTCTAGCATGTTTGCTTATGTTGTTGTTTTTTTGCTCGTTCAGTTCCATGTCTACCTCGGCGCTGTGAGCATGCAGCTCATTATAATACTGATGATGAACGCAGTTAGTGTTTGAAACGTCTACTCTAGTTAACATGATCAATAGCATATTAGCTTTGGCTTTTTAGTTTCAAGTAATCAACTCCCACGTATTTTGCACCAAAGTGATGTTTTATAAAATGTTTCAGGTTGTGTTTTGGTTGCATGAATCCTACATTCCATCTAAATATGTAGTAAAAGCTCCTCCATATGAAGTGAAACAAACCGGTTATGCTGGATTTAATATTCTCATCAATGTCCATTTCAAAAACAAGGTACAGTATTTTGTATGTATGAAAATTTTTGGACTAATCTAAAAACTCTCACACATAATATGTCATAATTTATATTGCTTACGTTAAGTTATGTGTATTCATTTGTTGCAGTCTGAACCAAAGTATGTGAGTTTCCATTACGACATGTTCCTGCACATGGAGAACATGCCCCCTGTTAATCACACTAGGATAGAGATGCTTACTTTCTCTAACCCAGCTGATGATTTCAAAAAGAAACTTTTGAAATCTGGAGGTATTTATTCTTTGATATACATGGCAAAGATTTTTCAAATATTCTTTGTCTTGCTAGGTGTGCTACAAAATTCCGATGTACCCAAAGACAAAAAGACAAAGGTTGTTTGTGTTACATTTCATTGGGTTTAAATATGAGGTCACCAGTTCTTTAGTCCTAACTTTTTGCCTATATTGTAGGAGGGAGGTAGCAGCGACAGCAAAAAGCATCGGACACCACGTAAGTATAGTTTGACCAATGTTACACTCAAATTGCAAAAAAGGCTCAAGACATCATTAACATTATACAACATTATTAAGTAATTGATTATAAGCCCACTGCACCTGCCTCTCTACTCAATTATTTGTGTAGAATCCTGAGCATAACAAAAAATATATTGTGCAACTTTAAAAATTCTAACCTGGTTGCAGTTGAGGGCGATAAAAAAGTGAAAATCAGTCAGAAAGGACACAAACCGAAATCGAAGGAGGATGGAAAGAGAAGGAACAGTGTCACAGAAGCTGATCTGATGAAAAAGAAAAAAATTGAGGTGCCAACATAAGTGTTTTTACCATTAAAATATGATACTTTATTGTCTATCCTAACAGTGAAATAAACTAACGTAGCTTTATGGAGTGATAGCAAAATGTCCCATTGAAAGTAACTGGGAAAGTATGGTATTGGTACTAGACAATAATTACAAACACATAGTATAGTTAAGTTAAACTACCATTGCAGTTATTAAATTACATTATTCTACACGGTCGCAGTCCCCATAACTTTTTTTATATTTTAAAGGAAAAATTAAATTCGTCAGTTCCAGTTGAAAAGAAACCACGAGAAAAAGTTAACAAAATTAAGGTGAGGCAGTTTTTAAATCATCATTGTTCGGGGTGTGTGGGATATCTGTATGTTTTGTATCCTTGATAACTACTTACTTGTGATATTTCAGATTAAAATAGAGAAAGGACAAACACCGAGTTTGTTCTCGCGTGAAGAAAGCATCGATATCAAGCAGATTATGAAAAAGGAGCCATCGAAGAAAGAAGACGTGAAACGACAAAGTGAAAAAAGGTTGATTTTTACAGCAGCAGGGTTTTTCATCTGGGGGTCCATAGATATATATCGGGGGGTCCACTGGACTTTCCCAAACAGTAACTCTGTCAGTGTTCAAAATTTTCATTGGCCATGGGGTCACAGACCCAAATAAGTTGATGAAACCTGTACAGTATTTTTCATGTACGGTGCCATGTTACCAAAAATGTCATGAAAACATAACAATTATGCCAACCATGTTGTGAATTTTCAGACATTCACCTCCAGAAATTAAAGTTAAGAAAGAAGAAATTGATAAAGTTGAAAGATTTCCAGAAAAAAAGAAGAAAGACAAGTGAGTTTGGACGTTTCAAGTTATTTTTAAACTTTTGCGTTCACTTTAGTCAACCATGACCTGTACTTACCAGGAAGAGGACACCAGCTGCACCAAAAGTTCAACCGGAAGTTAAGCAGAAGAAGAGGCGGACGATGTCCTCTTCCGACACGGATGCAACTCCATCAAAGAGGAATGAACCATTCCCATCTGACTCGGACTCCGGGGAAGATCGGAGGGTGCGGAAGAAGCACAAGAAGGAGAAGAGCAAGGAAGTGAAGAAGATGGTGAAAAAGATGAAGAAAGAAAGGAAGCCATCACCTCTTCCACCGAAAAGGGACAACACGGAGCTTATGGACATGGAAATTTGTGTAACTCCGCCTCATGAAAGTCTCGTGACCAGACCCGAAACTTCCCAACCGAGCAGCGCCGCAACCAACGTTAAAGGTTTGTTTTGATGGGTTTTTTTTAGCTGAATGTTAAAATGGCGCCAATGCGATTAGGGCAAAAACTATCCATGACCCGAACTCGAACATGTCAAGCTCAAATAAACGTAACCCGTTATTTTCCTAGCATTAATAGGCAAAAGTTTTCAAATAAAAAACCTGTGTACTCGAAGCGAGTGCTTGGACAAGCGGTGCATTTGTCATTCGTGCTCTTTTATCTTTTACCAAAAATATGTTCGTGACGATTTTACCAACGATTTATGTTCGCGCAGAAAAACGGCATAAAGTCTCGAAGTCGAGGGAGAAGAACAACGCCAACAACACGGGGAGTAATAATAAAGAAGTTTTTTCCAACGTTTCAACACAGAACAAACACAAGATTGAGAGGTTTTCCCCCCAATCCAGGTTTTTAACTTTTTTGCTTCTCGTTAAAAATAACGTTTCTTCTCTGTTTGGACTGAACAAGAATTTTGAAACTTTTCTGATTTTATTTTCACTTACGGCCAGGGTTTGAAATTTTTAAGTGTCACAAATAAGCCAGAGCTTCTCGGAACTTTTTGGTCACCGACCCTAATTTTTAAGAAGTATTTCTATGCGAACCCAACAGCCATCCCACATGTGAACAACTGGGTGCATCTATAGCACGGATTGCCCTGACAGAAGTCAATTCGTTTCTTGGTCTTATGATTTAATTATGCCAGTCAGCATTAGTTGAAGCTCCGAAACGAACGATAATACAAGCGTGTAGTTTGTTAAACCCTGATGCCTTGCCGTATGTAACGACGAAACGTTGGTTGAATATTTTCTTAAGAATTGCATTATGTCTGACAGCAACAGCACTCCTGTGTAGAAATTTACTACCTTCTGTGTTGTGTAAATGGAAGAGTTTTTGTTGACAAATATTTTTATATTATTCAGAAATTCCCACAAAGACCGTTCTTCTACTAATTCAGGAGTGAAGAAAAATGTCTCGAAACCACCAGCGCCGGCCAGAAGTGGTGAGTTTTTTCCTGTAAAAAAACCTCCTTGCCGTAAATTAACAGTATTTTTTTTCTTATACAGGATGTATTCTACCTTTCACGAGCGACAGCAGTTCGAGTGAAAGTAGGTGATCCGTTAAGTTATGTGTTTTATATGTGGGCCGGCGTACATCCCCTTATGCTTGATAAAAATCATTGTTATTCAAAATTTTAAAACTTTTCCAGGTGAGACAGATCTCCCGTCGTCAAGACAACAAGTTTTCAAACGGGACTTAAGTAAGTGCTTTGGAGCTTGATTTAAAACGTCATCATGTTTAAGACTGAATAAAAGTGGTGATTGATAATATACTATACGAATTTGGCTCGTACAACCGTTTGAGTTGTGTACTACTACTGTCCTGCACGATAGTTTCTGTTTAATACTTAATTGTCATCTATTTGCTGGATAAACAATATTTTATTTATATTACTGATAGTATTTCAGACAAGTTAACAAAACTAACAAAAATCCCCCAACAGGAAACGTTGCATCGGCGTTTTGATGTTAACGCTACTCTTGGTGATTCGGACACATTTGTAACAAAAAATTAATCTTCACGATTTTTGTAGAGGATTTTTTTGCTCAAAGAACAATAGTTTGTTCCAAGAACCGAAATATTTGCAACTACAAAAATAAAACCGATTATTTCAAAGTTTCTCCGATCCGTTCGTCGTCCGAATCACCATCCCCCGTTCGTACCCCCCTCACCAACCTCTTGCGTCCTCTTGGGAAAGATGACGTCATCAGCCATACGAGCGATGACGCAATGACGGGAACTTCGCACGACGAAGTGGAAAGGTTGGTGACCGGTGATAAACCAGTGGTGAAAACGCTCTGGTTATGGTTATGGTTATTAGGGAAATGTGTAAAACTGGGTTAAAACCGTACCTCGCCAGTTATAGTGAGAACGAGGAATGTTTCCCCCAGAAATCCCAGGAATGTTTAAAAATTAAGATAGGATTAAAACAAAACTGAAACTTGCGTCATAAACGGGTCTTTTTTTAATGTACTTACTGCTGACGCTACAAGTCACAATGTTTGGTCCATTTCTTGTGGAGGAAACTATTTTTAAATATTTTTTTAATGTACTTTCTCGTTATCTTATTTTCTTCAGAAATGTATAAAACTGGGTGTTCTTTGCCAGTTGAACATTGAGGAAAAAATAAAAAATAACATAGGATTATTGAAAACTGACGCTCATAGCATGAACTGATAACGTTTTCATGGAGTTTATTTTTGATTATTTTTTTTAGCGGGAGCGACGGTGATTTATTCGAAGATGAACCTTCGCCACTTGGTGGCAACCATAAAAATTACTCGGAAGGGAAAAAACCTCCCAGGGAAATATCGTAAGTCAATTTGTGGCGTTTTTAGTTGAGGTTGTTGAGTCAATGCAAAATTTTAAAGTTGAAGTCGTCTGACCCACATTTATTTACAATTTTTGCTCGGTTTAAGAACTACTGGTGTACCTGGAATGGTCTGCGGTTGTTGAGGAAGATGTTAAGCCAATGCTCCAATACTTAAAATTGTATTCTTTTGGTCGTCCTTCCTTCACTGCTTTGCTTAGTTTAATAACTACTAATGGTTTCTGACTTTGTCGTGTAGACCGCCTGTCCGCGTTCCCAGGCAACCGTCTCCCCTGGTAACAGTGAGCATGGGATCAGAGGTCCGGAACGTGCCCGGTTTGAATTCGGATCTCTTTGAACAATTAAAGCAACTCCAGAACACCCTGTCACAAATAAACGACGTGGAAGTCATGAAAAAGGTGATTACTCTTTTCAAGACACTGAAGATTCATGAGGCCCAGATATAATACCTGTTCCTGTATTGTATGTGTCAAGTATTTGGTTTGATAGGAGTTTTTGGTAATGGGATCTCGTTCGAAACCGATTTGGAAGTTTTTGACCTTGAACAGCAATGCCACCGTTGAGTACAAAACTCTTGGTGGCTGTGACGCTGTCGTTGCCACGTCATCACTATAGTAGAGTAGAAGGCTTAAATTGACTGAACACTTTTACAAACCTAATACATGTGACAGGTTGCCTCCATCGTGAAAAAATCGGGAAGGTTTTCAATGGACGGCGAGGCTATGGATTTTGACCTGTGCGCACTGGACAGAAAAACAATTCACAAGATTCAGAAGCACTTGAAAGTTCACTGACCCCAATACTTCACACTGAATCGATGCATAAGCTGTTTCCTGCTTCCATTTCGTGCCTTAGTTATTTTTGCCATATCAACTATTGCAGCCATCGCTGAATCACACTCGCTTTCAACTGACAAGTTGCAATCTGATCCCAACCAATATTAACGTTTCATGGATAGTTTAACTATAAAGGGAGATGGGGCGTATAAAGGTTGTATCATTGCAGCATATTTGTGGTCATCATGATGTTTTTCAGCTTGAATATTGCGTTAAACGCTTTTTGGTTGTAATCATTGTTTGTTGTGTTGAGTTTTTTGCGTCGATCATGTTTGTGTTGCAGTCACCTTAGCTGATTTAAACATTTTCAACGGTTGCTGTCATAGCGTTTAGGTTTTCTTTGTCAAGCTTGTCATAAAATGTCCTTTACACTTTTGTCATTTATGTGGTCTCGAGATACAGCTCGTTGAGGTTGGCGGCAGGTACCGTGGGCTGACTGTTTTGTCCTGGATGTTTGTAAAAACAAAACTATTAATTAAAATTTTGACATTAGGAAATCACAGTTTAACAGTTTATACGCAGTATGTTTTAGCTCAACTGCATTTAGTCGTACAGGATTGTTTCACATTAATTAGCTTTTTGGCGAAGTGTCGAAGTGGGCCAAGTTTAAACTATGAAAACACGAGAGATTTTTCATTGTGTTTGCACAGGCACAGGCACAGGCACAGGCACAGGCACAGGCACAGGCACAGGCACAGGCACAGGCACAGGCACAGGCACAGGCACAGGCACAGGCACAGGCACAGGCACAGGCACAGGCACAGGCACAGGCACAGGCACAGGCACAGGCACAGGCACAGGCACAGGCACAGGCACAGGCACAGGCACAGGCACAGGCACAGGCACAGGCACAGGCACAGGCACAGGCACAGGCACAGGCACAGGCACAGGCACAGGCACAGGCACAGGCACAGGCACAGGCACAGGCACAGGCACAGGCACAAAAGGAGATGGCAGCGTAGCGTGTAAACATGATTTAAAAATACTAAACTGCGTTTACGCTAACGTTAATCCGTTCGTCGCTAGTGACGCAACATTTTAGCTATTTTGCACATCTATGAAAAAAGTCCCAAATCCTTGCAGCGTCATCTGGTGGTTTGTGGATTATAAAAGTTGGCCGTTAGAGAGCGTTGTAACGTAAGGTAAATTTTTGTAAGGAAAATAATGTAAAAACTCATCAAAAGTATAGAGCGTGCCCCAATTCGTGTAAGGTTCACATGTTAAGAAAGTTCTGAGCATTCCGTGAAAATTGGTAGGCAGAGTTTAAAGTGTTGTTTCTTTTAACATTTAAAATTCAAAATATTTGTACTTAGTTTCAAAATCCTAAATTCACGTTGCAATTCTCACAGGATGATTGCATAAAGATATTGGTAAAAACAAAGCTAGCATAAACTACCAAAATCGGTCCCTTTAAATAAAAATCAAACGTTCCTTGCATTGGATTTACCTAAAACAGGTTTGCGCTTTTCAAAACATTTACCAATCCAATCTAGTCAGTTATCAAGTTAGTTTCTAAAGGAAAATGTGGAACAAGCGTTAATGGGAGTGGTTGCTTTGATGATGATGATCATATAGTTTGCTTACTTTGGCAAGGACTTCACAAGCCTTGGACTCGCAGCCGTTGAAGCAAAAGCCACTGGTTGGTTACAAGGTACAGTAAACATTGCCTCAAGAAAACATTGCGCCTGCTGCTTTCATCGCAACGACGCGCCATGTTTTTGATAAAATTTCGACACAACATTGACGCGGCGGGTAGTAATGTGGTGGTAAATTAACACGTGTTTTTGCTGTGCTTGTTGCCTTTGATATGACTCCAAAGCAGTGTTGGGGGTTGATAAACTAGGTATGGTTAGTTTGATGTGGCCATGTTGGTATATTTTAAATGCTCAATGCGGTTTTGTAAGGTCACAATGATCGTCAATGCTGAAGTAAAAGACATGGTTTAACCTCTAAATCATTAAATTGTGTTTTTTGAAAACCTCGTTCACCTGCAGTCAGCCTTTTTACTTGATTTACACCCTGGCAAATTAAGTGTCCGGAAATTGTTGTCAAGTTTGAAAAAGTTCTTTTTCAATATTCAATGCGACTTTCGACCATTTTGTACTGTTTGGTTCAGTTCGTGCCGAAAACCTCGCGAAGTGCGGGAAACCTACCGACCACGTGATAAATGATTGCCACTGGATTACGCAATGTCTAAAAATCTGTGTACGCGAGTAAGTGCGTGAGTAATAGTGTTACAAAAAGGTTTTGGCACAACCACGTCGGTTGACATGCGAAATAAGAGGAATTGGCCTGTATAGGATGTTTGGATGTTGGTTAGCTAGGGGTCACTTGGAACCATGATAAAACGCCTGATATACTTCCGCAATTAATTGACTGTAACCCCCAGTGGTTAAAAATGTTCCAATTCTCTTTACGCTTTGTCATACCACTTGTATGTAATTTGTATGGATTGGTGGATTTCTTTTGCTCCATATTATCACTCCACCGACACTTCTTTATGATTCGAAGGCTCAAATAAGCCAAAAAATCGCTGGACCGGCAGGTTTTTGTTGGGTCGTCATTATACGATTTGACACATCCAACAATACAACGAGTGGATCTTTTGGATGTTTGGATACCCAGGAGTGGATCTTTAGATGCACTAACTTTGTATGCCCACATGCCACGAAGCCGTGCGTACAAGAATGAAACACATGGAACCGTATTTCAATAAGCAATAATGCGGCTAAACCTTCGACAGAAACACCGAGAATTATTGCGTCAGTTATCAAATCCTTCTGCTCTCCGTAGGATTGCAACGCACGACTGGCAGGGTTTCGAAGGTAAATGTCAACAACGCATTTATCGTAAAGCCTCGATTAAAATTCCAGACACTTCGCACATTTTTATAGCGCAACCTTTGCACCATCAATAAAAATTGATCTTCAAATTAAATGTTTTGCCGCTGGCCCTAATCTCGTAAGTCCCATACATTATCGCCCTACCCCAAAAAGGTGCGGCAATGCGATCGTACTTGGTTTATGTCTAAGCTACCCGAAAGCAACCATCGACCGCACTATCAATGCTGTCAGTATATCACCAGGCACCTTGAAAGGTTGTTGCTGGTAACGGAAAAGTATTTTATTCTGCTGTTTGGTGTTCCTCAATTACTTGCTTCTGTTCCGTATTTTACTTAAAAATGCGCCTGCTTGTTGTCGCACAAAACGCCCAAGGTTTAAAAATTCATGAGAATGCTGTTACATTAATAGGGCAGCGGTCGTGTTTTGTATCACTCTTAAGCTTGACAGAAGTGTCCAATGCTCATTTAATTATTTCCTCGAAAAAAGTTAAATTGCGCTTCGATGTGTTGGCAGATAATTTTCTTCAACGTACTTTCAGAAAGAAATCTTCAACAAAATGGTGGCCGTGCCGTGACGTAAAATAAGTAGATGGACCATTGGAACCCCACAGTTGTTGTTGATTGATGCAACTTCTGCTACTGTTTCGTGGGCTTTCCTTTCAGCTCGGCTCGTGCGTTGATGCGTGCCCCCTTCAAACGACTGCCCACCTTCGGCCCGCGCAGCTTGCTTTAGGCGTGCACCCCAAACCCATACTTAAGAAAGTGTCAAATAAGTGTACGTGAATGGTTTGTAACCGGCGCGTAGTCACAGCTGCCGGCCGGGATTCCACGGCGCTTCGACCGAAAATCAAAGGCTGGTTGCCCGCCGGAGCTGAAGCGAAAATGCGGCCTCATTGTAATATGACACCGTCTGTCGAAGTGCTATCACCCCTTAGGCCCAGGTCTCCTTATCTTGCGATCTGACTCGAAATGTTTGAGGTGCACCGGAGAAAGCGACACCGCAATGTTCAGCTGTACAAAGATGCGAACAAAGTTGCGTAACGCGTCGCGCGTTGTGTTTTTTGTCCGCCCCACCACTTGGTGAAACAAGTCAAGGCAGTAAATCAAGCACATCAGAACATAAGCCGCCGAAATTCTAACTAGGGCTTAAATGTTTTTTTAGTTCTAACCCCGGTGACGAACTTGTGCTCCGTGTGCATTCGACCAACTGTAATATTGTAAGGTTTGTTTAAGTCTATATTCTGCCTACTTTGGGACGTTGTTGGTATGGTGGCGCATTATGAAAAACCGTCTGCAGTTTTGCTGAATATCCGACGTGTTAATTTGCAAGCGAAACTTCTTATTGAAACCTTCTCTCTGGTATTTGCAACCTGCACCCTTCGGCTCAAATGGCCGTAAATCTGTCCACTAAAAACTCCTGGTTTGCGATGTAAAAATCGAGAAGTTTCGTTTTCTTTGTTTGTTTTATTACCGTTTGAAGCCATGTTGACCCATATTTGTAAGCATCGAAAATTGTTAGCAAAGCAATATGTTGTCAGGGTGGGAACCCATCGCCAACTTGTTGTTAGCACGTCAAGCAAGTGCGATATAAATAACGTTTAAAACAAGAAACAAGAAAAGTAACAAGGCATCTGGTCAAGTGTAGTTTCTATTATAATTTACATTTGGTAACAGAGCATTTTATGAAGTGCTCCACGATAATGCTTGCAACTTTATTTCTGAATGACAGTCGGTTGATGTGAAGTCTGGGATGTTTTGTCATAGCGTTGTATTGTACCGTATGTATATGTTGAAGTGGTATTGTTGGGGATAAAATTACCAAACGTATCCAAGCAAAAAAAAGGTGTTAAAGAACTGCCATTAGGGTTCGTACAACCTTCTGAAAATAAGTTTCATGTTGTTTCAATTGGTGTTGATTGGTGTTTTAGGCTTATTAGCGGACTACGATTTGTTAGTTGTACACTACCATATGTGCCCAAATGTCAAACAAGAGGAACTGGTTCGAATATGAATAAAGCAATGAAAGCAGAGCGGCACGTCCTGCAGATTGACCCGCAATCCTACATTTCGGCACCCGAAACTGAACGTGTAATCATAAATAAAGCAACTGAATGCTTTGGGTTGCCCGCAAAGGTCCAACAAGCAATAAAGCAATGTCAATGCCTGGAGAAGTGGTCGATTTAACGAAGCTTATTTCGGCGGCTGAGCGTTGCAAAGAGATTTTTGTGCAGATTCTCGGCGTCGCAAACTTTACCATCTTGCGTCAAACATTCTTGCGTCTTCCTTCTTCTAACCAATCGTTTTGCATTCCGGTACCCAGCATACGAACTGGCCGTTGTTTCCCTGCCGAAACAAAATAATTGTGTTAACTTTGATTTCTGGAACCTCGTTTTGCTGCAAGGTTGTTGTCGTTGTCGGCCGAATTTACATAATCCCCAGCTTTTATGATGCCCTGATGCCAAGGATCGTGAGTTCAAACCTCACCGGGAGCTTGATCTTGTCAGGAAAATTAACGTTTATTTGGCTTTGTTGCAATGTCAGTGAACCTAATGTTTGATTGCACAGAACAATTGGCCAAACGTAATATTCTGTACACCACACTAATGAGATAATCAATCTGTCTATCTTTAATGTGATTTAAAAAATCGTACAATATTTATAATTAGGGAAAGCACGTTGCTTTTGTAAATTGCCTTTTAAGCTGGATTAAAAAGTGCTCTTTACATCCTGTTTGTCTCCTTGTACAACGAATCGTTCATGCGCAATTCCACCAAGTTAAAAAAAGGTTTGTTGTTACCGCTTGTTTTTCGATTTACGATGTGCAGCGTTGAGCAGTAAACATTTGACAGGTTGAAGCCAGGACAAATTTAACCTCTGAACCTTGTCTGCTGCGACAAACAATTCAAGTTGCAGAGGTACTAGGAAAGTTAAAGGTGAACTGCGTTGCGATCCGGATTGATAAACTCCGTGTGTTGAATGTGGATGTTTTTATTTCACAAACTAAGTCCATACTAAATATGTTTAAATTTGTTACTAATGTGCGTCGTATCACAATTGCGTGAAATTCATGTTTCAACTGGTAGGATCAAACTGAAACATTTACGAACAAAACGGAAACAACAACGTGTGGAAGGTGGAAGGGTTCGACAAACGGCTGCGATGCAAACAGGTTGCTCTGTTTCTCGTTTCTTAGCGCAAAAACCATGCTCTGAGGTGGTTAGTGATAAAGCAATTATAAAGTGGGTAATCTATGTATTTGTTGTGTTGGTGTTGGTGTTCCACCACATATATTTACAGGAGACTGGTGAGCATTTGCTACTTATGTTTAGTTGTCAAAACCTATGTGCACTATCTTGCATTAAGCCGAAACGCTTTTCCCTTTAAACGACACAGAACAGTGTGCGGCGTTGAGCCATGCAAGCAGTTGAGCAATAATTAACCGAAAGCGTTTGAAGTCTGGGACGTTTACGACGCAATCCTTTCAAACACAGCTTGCCGCAAACCCTGCAAATCATAAGTTGCGACCACGATCCGAATTTTCCGTTTAACGACTTTACTGCGGCCCGTGGATCGCGCTGGGAGTTCGAATGGGTCGCGTGCCGAATTTTCTTCTCGGCTTGGATGTCGCGCGCCGGGCGGAACCAAACTGTAAAGCTTATTCAAGCCTTTATGTAAAATTGAAATGTTTTAAATCAAGCCTTTTTTTGTCTCGATGTGATTACGGAACAAACAAAAGTTGAAGGAAAAACGGTATCGACACCTATTCTGCTTTAACGTCCCCAATATGAAATCAATCCAACCCAGCTTAACTCGGGGTAAATTCAGGCTTGTAGTCAACTGGTAATCAACTAAAACTAAACTATGTACAAGTATTTGTGACTTGGAACGACCGATTATTATTTGCACCGAACCTACGTCAGTATTGACCTTGAAGTACTCTTCTAAAGTGGGGTGAACTACTAGAGGATACTTTATTGGGGATGTAATTACATTATTTTGTTAGCCACGTTGTTTTGTTATCCGAAAAGCTCATTATTGTGCATTGGAGGCCCTTTGTTACAGTTAACGTCAGGATTTTCCTTGACATGTCCGGGATTTTGGTGTTTAAATCTACGCCAGGAAGAAATGACAAAATTTTTCTGTCCTGAATTTTGAAAATGGTTCGTCTTGTGGGCAGTGAAACTTAATATTTCGCGTAGTTGCGATGTTAGGGATTGCAGAAAAAGGTTCATCAGCGATACTTAAACAAAAACGTGACGCCTTAGCGTGTAATTTTTTCTGCCTTTGGATATGAATGACAAAAACATCCCAAACCACGTTGATCATTAAGACGCGACCAACAACATCAACACCTGAAACCGATATGTTTGTACATGGACACTTTAAGGCCCTTACGAGTGCCGCAAATCCAACAACAACAAGTTGTCTGTCGCCAGTGCTTCGAAAACACAATGGTGTTGATAACTGCACTGAAAAAGGCGACAACCAAAGGCACTGTTTTTGCACGTCACGATTCATTGTTTCTTATCGTTAAATCCAACGGTTCCTGTCAATTTGTTCAAATATTGTGATCACGACTGTGTCGAAAATTAGCTGCGATGAAAAATTTGGGTGGGGTTGCGGTGGTTGTGACCTTTCCAATCCTTTTGATGTCGCAAGGCGATGGGTGACATAAATACGTCGGGTCACGTTACAGATTTTTTTTTTATTCTGGAAAGTGGTTTTATGACGTAATAAAAACAACGTGTCATCTGCTGTTTGGTTAGATGTAAATGATGACATGAGTTAGTTCACCACTTAAGTGTTAACGAGATTCCAACCAGTGCCGTAGCCATCCCATTATTTCGGTGGGGCCAAATAGTTTTTGGGTATAAAGTAACTTCTTTCGGTTAAAACATCGCCCAACAAAAGAAAGATGAAATAGAGGTGCTTGGCGTCGACATATTTTGCTAAAACTTACGCCAGACATTGGACATTTGAAAAAAATCCAAACTTAAGCATCTTAAACTCGAACACTTGAAAGGAGCCATGCCCCCCTCGTGACTACGCCAGTGATTCACATTTTTTCTGTTTCGTTTTTTTTTCACGGCGTCCCCACCTAAACTATTGAATTTCTTTTCTTCTCGTACGTGGATAATATGACATTGTGTCCTAAAGGCATACTTTATCTGCAAGGAATGGACCAAACCCATATACACAATCCTTACTTGGTATTTATCACATTACTGTCGAACAATTTATTGCAATTGCGATTCTGGTAATTTTCGCAAACCCCAGAACGACAAACATAGGTTTAGTATTGAAGCCTCGGGTTGATAAACACGAAACCCATCCAACTTTCGATCCCCTTAACCACCAAGAACTGCTCAAAAAAGCCGACAGAGTTCAATGAACGATTGAAACACAAGGCTTCACAATGCATTCTTATCTTCTAATTTCCGTGCTAGTGTGTATCGCCACCTCTCACATCCTGCTCAATCCAAACTAACCAACAAACAGAACATTGTTTCAGGCAATTTGACGAGTGCCTTTACTGTGTACAGGACCTTGATAACCAAGACTGGCACCCACCTATTGTTTGGCCTCTTGTGCGGCTGCTTATTCATGTGGTTAATGCGCAGCGATAACGCTAAAACGGTATTGTGAATTTTTGTCAGAGATTCGGTTTGACCCATTACCGCAGTTTAACCCCTTACTATGATTAACCAACATGTTGCAATAATGAAGTTACTTTTGATAAGTTATCTCTGATTGTGGACACGGTTTTGGTAAGAGTGTTCTGGTGATTTTGATATCTTTGTCAACAGCATTGCAATTTGATCGCTTTCCTAATATCAGTGCTTATTTTTATGGCTTGTCATTTTCCATTGCATCTATTGGCTAGTTTGGTGGTTTTGGGACGGTTTACTTTACGGACAAATAATCATGGCGTATATATGTTTGTTTCTTGTACTTTAACTGCTTTGTTTTGAAAGTGCGTCAGGATGTCGTTGTGCATTCACAAGTAATGCTAATCACGAACTTTCGTGACATTCGTCTTATTCATATGAAAGTCAACTCACCTCCGTCTTTACTCTGCCTCTTATTTTCTTCGGTTTGCTGTAAATCTTCTTCTTCGCGCACTTCGAAAACTTCTTCATACATTTAAAATCATCCAAGTCGCATTTCTCCCGGCAATCTGGGGCCTTCTGGAAGAAACACGACCTGCATGTGGTGTGTTGACAGTTGCCCTGGCAACTGCGATGCTCGATGGACCGGGATCTGTGGACAAACAAAACATTCATTCATTCCGATATCTAACGTCGGAAAATACCAGCAAAAAACTTTGTTCTTTTATGTGATCCTATTTGAAGCTAGGAGACGTTTTTGTATAAATTGAATGCTTTGCTATATTGATTTGATATTTTTCTTTCACCTTTAAAAAAACAATGCATTTATCTGTGGGTGATCTCAGCAACATAGCCCCCAAGGGGTTATTTTTGCTTTTTTCAGACGCCACAATTCCAGGCCCTTCGCCTGACACTGGCGTTTGACAGAATCCCAACATGATATAGTGATCTTATCTCTACCCGGTAATCCCACTCTAACCCCGTTTCGCTGTGACCCCATGCGGCCACATGGGTGTATGGAACGTGCCGCACTGCTCGGAGTAGCAGAAGTCACAGGGGGCGGTGCTTAGAACCATAACACCTTCTCGTTTTACGCCTTAAGCTTTCCGGCAATGGTAGTTTTTTTTTCTTGGTCTTTTTTTCGTGGTTGGTCAACTCTGTTTCATTTTTACCGCACACCAAAATCCTATTTCCTTTCTTTATGCTTTTTGGCAAAAGAAGTATTTGAGTAATATTAAAGCGATAACAAAAGTTTATTATACTTTGCTTGTTAGTTATGCGTAGCTATGACAATTTTCCAACCTACAATTAAACTATGTTGAATATCAACGGTTAAAAACACGGGTTTTTAAACACTAATATCCCGCCGAACACAATGTGTGCCCGATGTCTGTTCTCATGTACTCGCAATCTTTAATTCACAACTTTCCGCAAAAGAAAAGGGAGCACTTTGTCAGACAGACAAACAAGAAGAAAGGCAAACACTCCAGAGCACCGTGTCTTGAATGCATGTCGTTGTATAGGTATTACACAAACTTGGCATTGTTTTGGGATTGACTCTGTACCAATAACTGTGCCGACACTGGCGCAGGGGCAAGGAAGTGTTTCTTTTCGATCCAAGTCTTAAGGCTGTACCAAGTTATGATCTTTATGGGAGTTTGGATAAATGAATAAATGACAAAAAAATATGAACTCATTTCAGCCGAATTACGTCTCCGATAGCCAACGGTTGTTGAGCTATCTTGTATTTACCGGGTTTTATAACTTCACTCTAGTTGTTACCAGGGCGTTGCACTCGCAATGCTCACGACCCAAACAGTCGATCGTTCCGCGATGAAAACACGTGGAAAATGTTACCTTTGATCTCATCAAGTTCGCACGCCGATGCAGAATCAACACTCATACCCAATTCATTTAAATGACATCAAGGCAACGTTTAAACTTGTTGATCTTCCCCGCATTCTATCGAGGACGAGGGTCCAAAATCCAACGACAAGGCTTGCCCTAATCGAACACTCAAACGCGCGCGCGCTTGATGGCTGTTTGACAGAAGTTTACGAATTGTCGGCGCGATCCAAAGGGCCGATGGCCGGGTGGGGGGCCTTGCTAGCTCTGAAGGGGTCTCCCATACCGCTTGTTGACCGAAAAAAGGCCGCTTGCGCGCGTCGCTTTTGATAGTGTGTTTGTTTTCGTCAGGATTCTCCAGCAAAACAATGGCAGTCGAGGTGAGGGTAAACTGAATCGCGTGCAACTTGTCGACAGGCCAGTGTCGGCCCTTTTGACCCCGCTGTTGGCCAATGATACGACCTGGGTGTTTGCGTTCCCCAAACAGGGCAATCCGAAAGGCGTTGAAACAGATTAATCTCTAATCAAACTTTTAAGCCTTGAATGCGCCGCCGAATCGGGCCCCGCCAAGCTGATCATACAATCCGACTTAAACCCTCAAGGAACACTGGTTTATGGAATTAAGCCCCCGCTGACAACCCCCATTCAGAGGCGGGTTTATCGTCATTCATAACCAGCGAATGAGAACAAGGGTGGATTGTATTACCCCCGGCTTCTGTGCGCGCGCTTTGGTCACGTGTTTGAGAAACTAACTATACTTGCGTAAATCGACGTAAATTTCCCGACCCATCTCTTCGAAAGATTATTATGAAACTTGACCAATAATGTTTTCGTCCAGCGATTTTTAATAATTTCTGTAGAGTTTATTGAATATTTAACTCAGAGCGTGTTGCTTGTGTTATTTTATTAAACCCGACCTATGAAATAATCGCATTGCTTACAGTAAACCATAAAGCACACGAATCGTGATGAATAAGAAACGGAAAATTGAATTTTTGTTTAATATATTGCCGAAATAGGCCAACAAGCACCTTTACCACTGTCGCTCACCACTTTTGAAAAGTTTTTAATTTTGTTTAGCGAATGTAAAATAAATTTGTTAAACTCGGTGGTGTGGAAGTTTGGCAAGAGGGAGGGGGGGCGCAATTGTTTTTAGAATACCCTTTAAGCGACCAATCAGTCACCAAATATCCTTAAAAAGTTGTTTATTTTGTTTACTGTCGAAGATATTTGTAACCTTTACCCTAATCAGTCGCGTGATTTTCCGTTGTTTGTGTCGGTGAAATGCAAATATGGAACCGCAAACCCATTTAACCCGATGTTATTCGAAACTTGGACCTCGCCCTAGCAAACAAACAGGCACTTAAAAATCGCATGGTTCCAATAGGAAGTATGCAAAGGAAAAGTGTACAATTCGGACTCGTTTGGCTTCTAACTTAATCAATACCGACCCTTAATCGATACTACCGAGAGCTGTAACCAAACAGGATCTCTGCTGCTCGCAATTCTGACGTAAAAACGAAAGCTTTTATATTTTCTGTTTTTCCCGACTCGCGGATGTTGTCAGAAAGTTTCACCCCAGCACGCGTAAACAAAATTCCGCCTTTGCAAACCGAACGGGCGCTACTCGAAACTCGTCCTCACCAACCCCCGGTGACTCATTTCAAAGCCTTTTACCAAGCTATTAAGCCAATAGGGTGACGATATACACCACTAAACTCTAGAGCGAATATACAAAATTGAGCAACGTCAACGGTTTCTTGGTGATTCATCTTCAGGCACCCGACCCGCTTAACTCGCTCGAGTTCGTTCACATTAAGAACTTACCTCGCGGAACAGATTGTCCTCTTCTTTAGTCCACGTCGGCCGGTGCAGAATGCCGGAGTGCACTCGGGTTTGCAACGTTTCGGTTTGGGCGGAGCAACTGAAAAAGATAAATTCTGGTTGTTTTTGTGTTTCAAAAAGGTCGACATATTTGTTTTCAATTTACATATACCGCTGAACGATTTTTCTTGTATGTTTGTTGTCTGGAAAGAGCGAGTTCTTTTGTGCCATATTTTGAATGAGTGTTTTTGTATGATATAACTTTAAAAAACAGGTAAATATATTTCTTTGTTTCGGGGAAGTAGGTAAAATTTCTAAAATGTTTTGTTAAAACTTTAACAGACATACGCAACCTATTGCAACCTTCGGGAAAATTTCTGATAATTAGCAATCCCATACATACAGTGCACTATTTTTGGATGCTGTTTGACGTTTTCAAGTGCGAAAATGTTAACGCCACTTGGTGTAAGTGACGAACGATCTCATACTATTTCTATACCTCTCGACTGGTGGGAAATATACCATCACCTCCCGCCCCTAGTTAATGGCAGCTTATGGTTAACGTCCCATTGAAGCCAGATACCGAGTTCCCCATAATCTCCCGCCCCGAGCGTATTACCCTAGGGTGGGGTCTCATGTGGGAATATTTGACGACCCTTCGTGATGGGGCACGTTTAGGGACCCTTCAATATGGGTGAGGTTGCTCCTGAAACAAACAAACCTACTAACTTGCTCGCCTCACGAAAAACTTCACGACCAACCCGCACAAGTCGCACGACTTCTAAACAAGGTCAAGAGCCCCACGTCGCCTGTACGCGGCCGCCTTCGACAAAGGAACTCCCTTCGGGCGATCCAAGCGCTCCACTCATCTCATCACGCCACATTTTCCGGGTCGCGTCAGGTAATTTTTGCGTCACAAAACCCGCTTGTTGTTTTGTATAATCCTTACAAACTCTTATTTATTTGTTGTCAAGTGGGTAAGTGCCTTTCCGCCCACAGGGGCCGAGCGGGCCCCCTTTCAAAGCCCGAAAAGGCCCCACGCGCGAAACAGCTACGCCCTCACCCCGGGGTTGCCCCTTCTGTATGCTTATCCATCAAACGTAGTCATATTGACGTAACGGTGGTTGGGACAGCTTCAACCTCCTGCAATGGGGCCCTGACCCGCACAGATGGTGGGCTGAACCCTTGAGCATTTTTGGCGTGCTTCGTGGGAACCTTACACAAAACATGAGCCTTGTTTTTGCGATGTATCCAGCGATAAAGTGCAATTTTGAGGTCTGTATGGTTTTGCGATGTGCCGCTGTGTAAACAGTTGGGCGTGCTAGAAACACCTTGTTAGTGTTTCATCGCGCAAGCACGTCTAAGGCCAAGGCGACGCCTTTTTAGGGTGTCGGAAAGTTGCCGTAACGAGGGAGGTGTTTTTTTGCATCGAATGTTTGAAAACCCTTTACCGCACCGAACGTAATTGATGAAGTTTAGAAGAAGTTGTGAAGAGCATTTATGTGTTTTGCAACTTTCACCGCAATTGTGAAAGCATCAAAAACCACACCATCTTTGGACGATGACCGCAAATATTACACCAGTCGTCAGCTCCAGGCGTAATTTTAGGAACGCAATTTTGAGAAACATACACAACTAAAACAAATAGGGAAATTTTATCGGAAATTTAATGTTTTTGTTGCTGCCAGGCATATTGTAACTTAATAATCTGTTCTTTTGCCAGAAGAACAGATTATTAAGTTTTAATGGAAATATTCGTAATAGTGCGTTGCGTTTTAACTGATGCCTTCGTGTGAGCGTCAAACAGGAACAGTTTTCAGGGTTTTCCATTTTCAATCGGTAGTGTGTGTATATTGTTGCGACCAACAATCGGAAAAAATGCCCTGGGCGGGTTTGTCTTCCTCGAAATTCATAAAAGGCGACAATGAACTGAGCAAACAAGCTATGAACGAACTATGACGGATGGCTGGAAGCGATCGAAAAACACTTGAATTAAGAACAACCGATCTTCACTTTCACACGGTTCCAGGATCGGGGGGAAGAAAATATGGCGCAACCGCGTCCTCTCTATTGGCGACGCAGCTGTTTTAGCGACTACGCGACACCACAAGTGTGTTGGTCGCCAGACAGCGAACTCTCGAGCGTGAGGCGTTTTTCTCATTTTTTGTTGAGACTCCGTTTCCAAATCATTACCTGTAGCCAGGTCGGGACAAAACCAAACCGCGATTGTCGGCGACAAATCTCGAAACCGCGATCACCGTTGCGCGTTTTCTCCTCCAATCACTACCGGATTCTGAGCCACGCAGCTGTGGTTACGTCATACCACGTACGTCGTGTTTTTCTCGGCCGAAAATTTCCGCGTTTTGACCATGTTTGCTTCCCGTCGTTATGCCAACGAACAATACACATTGTTACGTAACAAGAAATATTTCGATAAACTTCGGCATGAACCCTGGCGCACGGGAGTGTAAAGAAGTTGGTGGAGATGACAGAACTAAAATAACGTTAAGTCAATATCCCAACTTCTCTGTGCTTGTGGACGTAGTCGAAAAGACAGACAATACGCGCATTAAAGCCTACTCGAATTGAGTGTAAGTTAAAACATAAAGAGAAACGCATATAAACCACAGATCAGAAACCGCCGGTTTGACAAACGCGCGTTACCAAAACACAGCACGTGTCGTTCGTCCTATCAGCAAAAACCTCCACTGGTTTTTCCTTTGAAATCATGCGGAACCCTAACTGGAGATAAGCTCGACGTTTACCTTGTGTACACACCTTCTAACTGACGGCTCTGCTATTTTTAAAGTTTGGCCTCTCCCTGTGGATATTCAGTATTTGGACGTGTACGTCTATGTTTTGGTTTCAAATCCAATCACACTTTCTGCTTATATTTTGACCCAATTAGCGTTGACATTCATCACCACAATCCACACTTAATTTCCTATTTGTACTTGAGTGTAAACAAAATCAAAGCCGCGCCTGCAGAAATCTCATGGCGGTCGAGAGCGGTTTGAAATCGCAAGGTGATCTTACGATATATCTTGCGTTAAAGGCGGGTCACATGTAGACATGTGGGCGTAGCTTGTGTGTGTGTTGTCAAATGCAAATGTACGTCAACATAAAAGTTGTGTATGCTGCTTGATTTTTGACTCTGCATTTCCATAGACGATTAAATTCAATTAAGTGGATTTGTGTGGACGGTCATTCTGTGTCATATGAAACTAAAGGATCACACAGCGACGTATAGCTATGGCCCCTCCCAAATTTATTCGCTAAAGATATGTAAGTTTGGGTTTTTCGAATACGCGGCAGTTATATGTGGCTTTTATTTTTTGAATAGTTTTCCATAAACTACACCCATCCATTTTCTGCTTTATTGGGAGGGATTTAAAACCAAAAACTATTTCAATTTAAACCGCAAAAATATTTGCCCCCACGAAATATTTCGGGCTGCACTGTTCCCACATATTAAACATAGGAAAAGAACGTTCCGTTGTAAAATCTATACCACGGCAGTCGTACGTTTGTGAATTGGATAATTATGTTTACATATTAAGGTTACTCCCAGAAATCAGTTACGACAAAACTTTTATCGAAGATCCCAAGACCTGTGTGAGCGCACACACCGCTGTCAGTGGAAGGTGTGTTTTTAAAACGTCAACCCAGTCAAAGAGAATTAAATTAAAACAGTTTTTGTTCAAGCTAAAACCAAAAATGGACTTTTCCTTGGTTTGCTTTCCCGGAACATGAAACTCATATCGCCTTCGTGCCCCGTGAGAGAAACAATATGTCGGTCTCATGGAGACCACATGAAATTATAGGTGGAATCCAGCCTTTAACAGACATCCCTTGGTTTCAAAGCAAACAATGGCGTTCATGGCCCCCTTTTTCTATCCATGCCCCCACCCTCCTAAACTGGTATGGCCCCTGGTGTGCCGCACCGACTATACGCCCTCATCGTAGGGCCTGCATCGCCTTATCATGTCATCAAAAATACCACGTGACCGAAATACTCGCCATCAGCATTACGCAGCAGATCGACAACAGTAAATATAACCTCGACACAAACATGTCGTTCCAGTCAGCCAGCAAGCCGGTATCGAACAGTAAACGCGACAGGAGCGTCACATCACACCGCCTATTTGTTTGCACAGCAGTGTCCACGCTAGTAACCATCCACAGTATCCGCTGCCAATGATAAGACACCTGAAACACTGTGATCATTAACGCATTAATCAAGCGGGTCCGTGTGATCCTGTCTGGCGACTTCCGAATAGAGATTCCGACTTCGTTGGTCAAACGCGCGTCATAGGCAGGTATGGCGGTGTAACTCTGTATATCTGATCTCACGTTAAAGCGCCCCGGGTTTGCGAACAAACAAATCAGCGGCAAATTAATCAACTGTCACCGAAAGCCAAGCTAGAGGCTGAGAAGTTTAACCAACAACACTCGTGTCTACCGACTCACTTTGCTGTAAACTTTAATTCTAGGTATAATTTTGAAGGAAAAAAAATACGTGATTTGGTAAATTTTATGTTGGTGAATTTTGCGGTGAGAAATATTTTGTCAGTCTTGTTTTAAATTTGTTTTTGTTTTCTGAGAGAACTACGTCTCCAAGCAATAAAGGTGTAACTAAGTTTGGTCGTCATTGTTATAATTCTCATTAAATTAGTAATTAGAAAAACCAAAATGAATTTTAGACAAAAACTGAAATAGTGAAAATGTTGTTAGATCACAATGATTATACTTCTGACACATTACGTGAACGTTATAGTGAGTTGGTTGGTTTATGTTTTTATACCAAACCATTCTTGTTACAGCGAAACCATGTGGTCACGTGCAACAATACAGCAATGTGTGCGGAGGTTGGAGTCATTTCCTACTGTGATTTACGCAACCACACGGGAGAGCAATTAAAATAAATCAATACGTTGATACAGGAACATTGTTAACATGATGGCGCATGATTCATAACTACCGCTACCGACTCGAAATTCCCTCACAGGAAATCGGCGAAACGTTTTGACGAGAATGCAAACTTCGCGTTAATTAAAAACTGTGATTTAGCCCCACACAAACATGAGTGACGTAATGCATTAACGGCCTTGTGTCAAGTGAACATTAATGATTATTTACGCGATGTAAGTTTTTTACAAGCTAGTCATCACCATGTGTGTACAGCGAACCGCCGCATCCTTAGCATACCATCGCCATCATCAGCACCAAGCACCTGCCTGATTTTCCCCTACCGGCTCTTGATCGTCGTTCAACAGTCCTCCCCTCCTTTCCAATTAATCGACCGCCATTGTCTCAACGGGCGCAGTGACGTAACTGTGTAAACTTTACAGAAAACAGAGGGACCCGTTCCGTAGCATGAGAGGTGACTCGAGCGATCCGACTAATTATTGTTCGATTTCGAGAGCGCATTAATCGACAAGCCGTATCGATTTAAAGAGAACCCCGGTCACATTGACAGCTGCTTGTACCCCGTGATTGATCTTCCGGTTAAGGACCCTGCAGCGCCTGCAGTTAACCGCTCAAAAGTCACTTGACTCGAGGCAAACAATTCCGTACACAATACAGCGTAACTATAAACAATGTGGGCGATGTACAACCTTTAGTTTTTTACCAACGCTCAAACTCTATCTGGAGCCACGATGTCGTTGCTTGTGACGTCACTTCTGGTCCTCTTACAACGACCCCTGTAGTCTGGTGCGGCGTTGAATAATTAAAAGCAGCGCAAGGCCCTGTTTGTTGAGCTTCGGGTTTCGTTTGCAGACCGCTTATCCACTTGAAACTCCGCCGCCATCGGGTCTTTCTAGTGACAACTTCCCGCCTTTGCTGCGACTGGACACTCGTATTGTAAATAGACTGAAAGCTTGTCGTACACGGAGAGTAACATGCGACCCTGGGGATGGACAGCAGAGTGGCATTCGTCTCTACTGGCGAATTGGCCACGCCTACTGGTTTAAGTGCAAACTGAGTGTTTAAAGATGGGTGTAGGTTGTGTACAAGGAATATTTTGTCCGCGGTTGTTGTAATTCTGCTGGTCCAGCACAAGCGACAGCGCCAACCATTGGAAATTGGAATTTAAAGTTTGTGGACGGTATTTATAAACTAGTGCGGTTAACCTGCTTCAAAAAAAATACATAAATTTCACAAATCAAATACATGTTTTTTTATAAAAATGGAACGATCTCACTGAAAACAGATGTTTGGACTTTGATTCAATCCCAGGATTTACGTCTTTCGTTTGTTTTTGTCAGTGATTCCAAACTTACTGTACACAACTACTTATACTCTTTTTTTGCTTAGTGCAGTAGCTGAAACGCCACGCAGTGTGATATGGAAATAAAATTCCTAAAGCCCCAAGTTAGCCTGCGCCGCGATCCAGTATTTCGGAACCTCTAGATCATACCCTTGCTAATACAGCCGCTCTGTGTTGAACTTTGCATATTGAAACAACAAGTAGTCACTCACCTTTTGTGCATACTCCTTTACTGTCCTCTGGAGTGTTCCTGGTCGTCACAATGCGTTCGTCCGTCGGCCAAAGCGTTTCGACGTTGCACTTCAACCCACGGTCGCATTTCCCGAAATGAAGGTGAGTTCCCCCGCACTCCTCGCCCTCCACTTTGGCGCATTGCTTGCAGCAGTTGCAGTAACCGTAAACCAGACCTCCTCTGCAGTTGTTTAAGTCAGTCTTTGGGCACGGGAGAAGCGCACAACTGCTCGGGCAGTTCGGTTCACTTGTACTGACAGTCTCCTCAAAGCTGGCGTTGGTCGGTCGGGTCATTCCTGTTGTGCCGGTTGGAACCTTTTTAGTTTTTTTCGGCTTCTTGCTCTTTTTCCCGCGATTTCGTTCTTTTTTTTTACCTTTTCCTCTTTTCGGACCCCGGTGCCCTCTCCTGGATGTTGGTTCATCCGAAGGAAGATTGATTGAAGGTTTACCAGGAGGAATGGATGTTGGTTCATCCGAAGGAAGATTGATGGAACGTTTACCAGGAGGAATGGTTGTTGAGTCATCCGATGTACGATCATCATCGATGGAAAGATGAGGAATATTGTTCCTTTGGTGCCGGGGAGACGTTTCTCTTCCTAGATCGAAGATTGGAGAAAGACTTTCGGAGGAAGGAGTCGCGACCTCCTCCTCTTTGTTGTCGCATCCTGAATTCATGGATGGATCGCAGTCGATTTCCACGTCAAATTCGTCAGCTCTCGAAAGCGCGAGAACGACAAAAACAAATGAGAAGGTTTGAAGGAGTTGCATTGTTTCTTCGTTCAGTTCTGCAAATGTTTTACGTAAATCTAAAAACGTAAGACGTAAGTTAGAAAAATATGACGTTTTGTTGTTAACCCGAAGAATTTACATCAACTAAACCTAATAGTGAAGCCGCAAATTCGATTTCACACCGATCTGTGAATGTCACGAACCTTTAATCGTATAATTCTCTATAGCCGATGCGATTTTAACCTCTCTGTGACCACGTAAAATTAATTCTGTTTATTCGCCAATAATCATCTGAAAAGTGCTCTTTGTAAATTAATGTGTTGAGCTGGTCTCGCAACCTCAATCCGACCACGTTAAATACACAGTACACAATCTTCGCTCGATGACACAGTCGCGTGTGCGCCTCGCTAATCAGTGTAATCAGTAATGCAAACAACTCACAACATAGCACCCACGGGCGCTGGCATTCAAGCTATTTCGAACTGACTTTAAGCCTTTTCAATGACTAACACAAGCGATTTTAGGCTGGAGCTTTACGGTTTTGAATTCGTGTGACTTAAATTTCATTGCGCAAAACGGTCAAAACTTACACAGTTTAGGAGGTCATCTTTAAACCCACGTGCCCTGTACGTTTTGTGGCTAAAAAAATAATTGTAGTTTTAAAGAGTTTTGAAGTGGTCCCCGCCCTGCATACTTTGCCCGGCAAAATTGCCATTTAGTTTCAAACACTCCTAGCATCTTGTTCCTATCTGAAAGTTGAGCAAAGTCCTTGTTTGATCTTCCCGTCGTTTATCTGAATGCACGTTTCCCGCTACACCTTTCGTATCATCTATCGACCTCCGCCCGATCTGGGCTCCAGGTTCCCGATGGAAATGGATCGCCTGCCTTTATATAACACGCCAAAACCACCGAAGAAAAAAGGAGTTCGGTGACGGCGTCAGCATTTCGCTCCACGCCCATATCTGCACATGGGTGGGCTGACCCGAGGGTCGCTTGTTGTTACGTCATAAATGGGGACTTGCGTTACGTCACGGTTGCATTTTCGAGTGGCGAAACCTTCGCGGACGACGTTGACGCTTTAAAAGGTGTCGCCTTGATCCGGATTCGACCCAACGGAATGCCCGTGGGCGTCCAAACCTACTCTGACGCACATGTACTTCTGCGTGTTCCGTTTATTGGTCGATTGCGTGCCTCTGGTCGGAACTTGGAAAGCTCTGGTTAAAAGGGCCACCGCGAATGGCATTATCACTGATGGCGATGTTATTGATCAATTTCTAGGGTCACTTCACAGCTATGAGCCAACGAAACGAGCAAATTCCTAATATGGTAGGCGTTAGAAAATTTGACGTAACATCGCGCAAAAGGTGGCCAAACATTTCATTATTTCCCATAACATTAGGCGTCCTGTTGTTTGTTGGTTATAGTGGAGTGTGATAGTTTAGGTTTTTTCTGTTTGACTCGGGTTCTCGCATTCGAACTGATACCGATTGGCCGAGTCTAGCTCCTGCGCGATCCTTAGTGGCGAACTTTTAAAACCTCTATGTATCAATATAATATCCGTTGCTTGTTACATTTTGAGACAGATAAGTTTTATATTAAAGCAAAACTCCTACCATTGAAAGAAAGCGCGTTTATTCGAGTTTTGGAAGTGACTGAAGTCTGCTTGTACCTATTGAGAAATATGACTATGATGATTGAATTGAGCTGTCGGAATTTCGTGGCCGTTTCGACGCCACTTTGGAAAGGAATCGACGGAACCCCAAAATAGAATCTTCCCATGGTGAAATCAATGCACTCTTGTCTGCCAACCATTCACAAGAAAACGCCGAGACTGTATTGATGCCTGTGTAAACATGACTTGGCAAAACGAGTTGGGGAATGACGTTTCATTGAGATAAGTGATGGAAGGCTCTGTCCCTATCCTCACCTCTGGTGGGAAATAACTTCCCATCGTACGAAACCAAAACCACAGAAATCGTGCGAGGACGATATTTTTCGACGCACGCATTGCGTAACAGGGCGTTACGACATTCGGGAGTTATCATTCCCAGGCTAAACCCAGCACGATATGTTCATATTTCTTATGATGGTGATGAAATACTGATAAATGACAACAAGGAAATAAAAGAACATGCAGAATACTATTGACTCAGCAGTTGCCGTTATTTCAGTGAAATCGACTGAAAGGAACAAAATAGTGTGTTCTGTTAATGGTGCATTCGATTGCAAATGTAACGCTAAGTTCAATCATGTTAGTTTCCATTCGTATTTCGGTTGTTCTTTGTGTAACAAATCCTATATATCGGGTAATTAGGCATGGTTTTTTTTGAAGGGATTTTCATGGCTATAGATTACTTAATGCTGAAAAAAGCCTCTATTTCCCATGTGAATCCTGGGAACCATCAATTTGAACCTCTCCGAAAAAAAGGTCCCTGCTCGTAAACTTTTTTGTCCTGACAAAGACATGCATGACGATTGTTGGGGGGTGGGCACATTGGTGTACGTATGAAGACGCCCAGAGGGTTCTTGTTAACAAAGATCTCGTGCATCACCTAGTGTAGAAACGTTTAAAACGCTATTTTAATGTCCCTTATGGTCAACCATTTAGGTTTTTAGTTGCAATATTGGATGTAGTTGGTCCAATCCACGTTGATATTTTTCTCTCGTTTATTCAAACTTGTGGTCTTCGTTGAAGTTATATTAAATAAGATGCTTGCGGCCAAGGAGTATTATTAGGTAATCCTTCCGAAAATAAATCGGTTGAAATATTTGCACTGGATTATGAACACAACTTTATGGTGGTTAAAAGTTGCCACAAACAAACAGTTTTTAATCTTTAAATTAAAACCTTCAAATTTGTCATTCAAATATTGAACAAACATCAATAGTCAGTTTTAAAGAGCTATTGCGCAAATCTGTAATCCTTAGCAAGTGGATCTGAGCGATATCTGTCGCAAATGCTCGGTACCTCAATAATTTCATTTAAACTCCTGAACAAAAAGGTCTGGTTATAAAGGACTGTGCCGTTTTTGACCAGAAGAAGAAGTGGGTTGCGTATGGAAGAGGTTCAGAAACAATTTCAAAACGGTGTTAAACCTCCAAGGAAAACTACGTGGTTTCTGCTATTAAGCCGAATTCACTAATTGACTCATTGATCAAAATGTTTAATGGTGAAAGATCAGAATAATCCACAACCTCGTGCGAATGTCTCGCGTCCGTTTGAACGGAAGTGTGCAATAATTTTAAATCGACATTAAAACGAGGTTTAAAAGGTAACAAATGAACAAACGTGAAGTTAACGGCGGTCAACCAATCAGCAACGCGATAAATTTAGTTGGAAATGTGGTGATGTTAGAATGAGGTTTGAACACATGACATGGAACAGAGCACGGTTCACACAGTGTAACCACAGATGGACGGATTGTACAAATACTTTATAATACAAGACAATGGACGGTATGCAATAAAACGAGGCCTGGCCTTCAGGTTACCCGCATTCCCAGGTAATCGTTCGGGCATTTTAAAATCGATGTAACAAACAACCGTTACAGTGGTGGCACAGACGACAGTAACACGAAAAATGTTTAAAATCACCAACCGGCGTTGTCAGCCACCGCTAAAGGCAATTATGTTCTTGTTCTAAATTTTGTTTTGTCTATTTTGTGTTCAAGGAATCAAAAATCCGACAAGATTTTAACGATTTAATTTGTATGAAAACTAGTCATCCGTAAAAGAGTCCGTAAAGACCCTTTGGATGGTTGTTCTGTGTGAAGAAACAAACGTCTATGTATGCAAGAAATTGCAGAAAGATCATCTCCAATAAATTGTCTAAATCGATCATGGATGAGTGGGAGTCGAAACTGACATCAAATCATCGTCTTCTTTTAAGCTGTATCCTCCTCCGCCTCACATCCATTGTTCCCGGAGGATGGACGAGCTCCCATTCTTGTTGATGCGGAAACCATTTGGAAGACGGCCTTGAACAAAAAAACATGAGATGATGGAGTGTGAAAAATATCAAAAAATTCCCAAGTGTTTCACGCCATATCAGGGCAAGACACGGTCGCACCACTGCAGAGGGTCTAACCATCGTATTTAGATCATGAGGCTAAACTTTAAATACAGTCGTTTGGACATAGTGCGCTCCGTGGCGATTCGTTGAGTTGTTTGGTAAAAAGTTGGGTAGCCGCCAGATCGACGATGATCGAAAGGTATCACAAAGTGGAAATCTGTGAAGTCTAAAAGCCAGCGCAGTGACGGTAACCAGCTGCACTGATGAGACCTTAGAGGTCGAAACAGTGTTCATACCTGTCTGAAACTTTAAATAGGTTGGGAAATTTGTGACCTTAAATGGAAAACGGATGGAGAAGTACTTTAATTACTGCTTGTTTACAAACCAAATGAATTGCGCCCATATATGGTCATGATGCAAATGCGACCATATATGGTCAACAGTTTGTAATACAAATGCCAGACGACGGAAAGGATCGTAGGTGGCCTAATCTAGAAAACTCCGTGACCCTATATGATTGCTAAGGTTTGCAAAAAAGTAACTTTCCTTGCTACTGTTTTACCAAAATTCCTTTCGAAATACACTGGTCATGAAAACGGTTAGTTTTTGCATTCCAGCAACCTTGAATTTCATCTTAAGTTTGAAAAACACTCCAACTTTTCGCTCCTATACCTTAACCTTTCTTCTGGCGTTGAACTTCTTCAACTTATCGACAGTCCCGTCCATGTGTACGAAGTTGGTCGCCTTCCCTCTTACCCATGGATGCTGCAAAGCTTGCTGGGCTGTGAGACGTTTCTTTGGATCCAGAACCATGAGTTTCTTTACCTGTTGACGACAAACGTTCGCTCGTTTACATGAGATATTGTAAATCAGGTGCGTTAGTGCGCAAAGAAGACTATAAATATCAGTAAGATGTAACTTGTAGAATGTTTGGTGATCTTATGAGGCCATGAGTTTAACCTTTTAAGTGACTAACACTTTTTAAGTTCTGTGTAAAAAGTTGGTAGCCCGGTCACAGAGTTTGGTAGCTCGCAAAAGGTTGAAGTTGTTTTTAATCCTTAATTGATTTATTGTTATTTTTCAGACGTTTCGTACAATATTTTGTAGTGGTGTTTTGCTATGAATGAACTGATGATGCCCACAGGGCGAAATATATATTCCTTAACACCAGCCAGGATGATCCTGTTGTTAACGCGAGTGCTTTGTGTACATGTGTAAAAAGTAATACGATTTGTTGCATTTCGTGTCTTGTCCGCAAACAGAATGAACAATGTTGGGCACACGAAAATGAAATTCATGGATTTTTTTGGGGGCGTTGATCTCTCGCTTCATTACCACAACTCTGCAGGTGATGCCCCCCAAGCATTGTGAACCCCGTATCGTCGAGAGGTTCAATATTTGTTTATGATACAACTCGCTTTGTGGGAATAAGAAAAGTGACATATGGTAACCCCATGTATTGTTTGCGTTACACGGAAACCCTACGGCAGGGATTGATTTATTGCGAGAATTGGGAAAGAGTGGTTCGAGTTAACAGATTTGAGACATTTCAATGCTTTTTCACGTAGGTCTTCCTCTTCAAAATTGTGGTCGAACGCAAAAAAGGCACAACAGTCAAATTTAACGGTTTATTTTCCGCGATATTGTCGCCACTTGATTATCCTTGACCTCTGTATGTTGTACCTTAATACATGTCTGTTAATAAAGTCACCAAGCTGTAACTAAGGAGGAGTGGCGGTGTGATAAATTTCTATCAATTGTGGGAAAATAAGTCCTGCATCACCAGTTTCCAACAGTTCAACACGTTGCGTGGCAACACGAGGAAATTATTCGTTGTGGATAATCGTAGTGAGGATAAGAGAAACTGCGGATCCAGAAGACCTTTGTTTTTAATAACTCTCCTAATTTTGGACACTTGGATGATGTTCACATGTGATTTTGCTATAGGTTATAAACGAATAGCGTTTGTGTGCGTGCGTGGTTCTACTTTTTTGTTCGTAAAACAGATGACAGAAGTGTTTTTGCTTCGGAAGATATATTTTCGATAAATTAGAGCAGAGGGTCTTAAGGGGTGTGAACAAACAGAACTCTTAATATTTCTGCAGACAAAAATGTTATCAACAACTGTTAAAAAGTTTAGTTAAATCAAATCAAATTAACTCAAAATCAAACAAATCTTCTTCTCACCAAATCCTTGGCGTTTGCTGACACCGTATCCCAGTAAGGCGACATAAACTCGTAATCACATTTGAGAATTTTCTGGAACATCGCCTGGTCGCCACGTTCGTCGTAGAACGGGTCGAAGCCGCACAATCTGCAAACAAACAACAAATGACCTTGAAGGTGAAAGGTATGACCTCTGCAACACGAGGATGGCGGTTAATGTTACGCCAGCAGATCGTTTTCAGCTAAAAAAAAACAAATCGGGAATTTTCGGGTTGTAACGTCCAATGACAACTTTCAGGTTGTATATCTCAGTGCCTTTAATGCAAAGTGCAGTAATTTTACACAGAGCTTAAATTTGGTTTCTGACATTTTTTTTTTGGTTGAACTCCAGGTATATCTTATATTGAAACGAACACTCACAGAATGTAAGCGATGACGCCGACCGCCCAAATATCCACGGACTCCGTGTACTGGTATCCTCGTAATATTTCTGGGGCGACATAACCTGGTGTCCCACAAACTGTTTTCATCGTCTCCTTGTCGTTGATCCGCGAAAGCCCAAAGTCGGCAACCTGTGTATTTACTGAGGTTTAGTGGATGTTTTGTTAAAAGACAATAATATACTGTTGAGTGAAGAACTGTACGGCAATAAGTGGTGTTATTCGTAAACTGGCGTGGGTAGGATAAATTATTAATTGGAAACAGCGCACTGATAACACACCATGTAAGCACAAACAGTATAGGTATATAATTTATTGGATTTTGCATCGACAATGATTGTACGATCGACACGTTTGCAAATCAGCTAAATGGGACGTATTCTAAAGATTTACAAAGCCGTGAGTTTGTTCCTAAACTTGGCCACTTCTTATTCAAATAGTTTCCGCATTTTTGACGCTATTGTTCCTTTCGTCAGGAAGTTTCCAATGCTGAAAACAAAACTATTTCTGTTTGTTGCGAAAAGTTGGTAAAATACGTGTAGTTTTCCACAGCGCGACCATTAAATTTTTAATTACGACCTCATAGAAATGATCACATAACCTCCTAATGCTCATGAAGTTGCGAAATGATTGGCCTACGTGTGAATTTTGGAAATTATAGTAAAGCGATTAAATCTGAAGGCAGGGCCGGTCTTTAGCATATTTGAGAAAGTGCCATACAGTTTAAAAAGCCCAATATCTTAGAAAGTAAAGAAAAGGGTGCGAAGTATCTGGAGTTGACGAGTCTAAAAAGGAAAGCCAGAGCTAAAATGCTGTTTATCATATTAAATAGACGTTTCGAACTCTTACTAGGTTCATCCTCAGTACTATAATGAACTGCTGGCAAAAAAGCGTCAAGGTAAAGAAAAGGGTTTTCGCATTTTTCGACAGACCCTGCTGCGTAGAGGTAGGTCCACTTTAAACTAGTTTCGTTTATTGCCGAAACAATATTGGGGTAACTAAACGCAAAGTACTCCCGCAATGTCAATTCCTGTCAAAAGTCGACACACCGGTCCCACTTAGCCGGCACTTGGATCGCAAACTCGAGATCGCTGTCTCATACATGATGAATGTGAACTAATGGCCCACGCCGAACGCTAAAAGGTTTGCCACACGATGAAGAATAGACGGTGGGAAAATGTGTGGGCTGTGGTGCGTTTTAATCGAACCACAAAAGATAAGATGGTGTATTGGGGAAATCCAATACACAGATGACTCGCATCAAAGATGGTATTGAATAGAAAAAGCTTTAAGATGTCGGCATAAGTTGCCACGCAACACGGAAAAAACAAGTAATTAGTTTCTACCGACATAACCGAATATAAACAAAATATTTTTTTGTTATTTTTGTACCTAATTTTCGCCAGCAACTGCGGCGATCCCCTTGCAATCTTTACAAACAATATTACGTCAGTTTAAAATCATAAATTCCCTGTCCTGTAAATTTAATTGCTCTCCTCACCTTCAACATGGCGTTATCGCTGTCGTCCGAATACAGAAGGTTTTCGGGTTTCAGGTCGCGGTGAACGATGTTCTTGGAATGTAAGTACTGCGAAAAAACATTTCTTTAAGAAGGGATAAACGAATCCTACATGTGTTAAAATTAAAGTAAAGCGTGTAATTACCGGTCATACACTACGTTAACTCTCTTCAACCTACAAAAACTTCCAGAGTAT
The DNA here is from genome assembly GCF_947561715.1 of Ascidia mentula. NCBI lineage: Eukaryota > Metazoa > Chordata > Ascidiacea > Phlebobranchia > Ascidiidae > Ascidia > Ascidia mentula. Next base: position 20,678,694 of record NC_138569.1, on the reverse strand, counting down.
TTACACATCTCCGCAAAGGCAACTGTAAAAAAGTTAACACAATTTGTGGTGTCGTGCCATGACAGCATAACACATTCGATTGGAATTTATCCCATCACCTTATGTTTCCAATAAGTCTAAAGTGCAACGAATTAGAAGGAGTAAGACCACGCAAAGTACAACGCCCAGTAATCCGTAGCGACATTTGGCAATTATCCAATTGGTGCACGCCTCCTGAAGTAGCAGCAGGCGGTAAAAAAGCGTATTAGAAGGGTGGGTTTTTCTAAAGCGACATTGATTGAGAGCGTTATAACAACTGGCTAATGCGGCGTGGGGTTTAAGACTGACCAAGACAATCAATATTCCGCTGGAAAGAGGCGCTTTATTTGCTAATGTCACTTAATAAGCTCACAGCAAGGCCTTTTAAATGAGCGCGATGTAATTTGTAAACCGATCTGGGGCAATTAGAAAATCACCAATTCGGACAAACAGAGCCCCTGGGAGAAATAATGGTTAAGTAGCGTACGAAGAATTTGCCAATGTGGGTTTTACAGACCTCAACATCCTCTTTAATCATTTAAAAGGTCAATCCCCGAAAGTTCAAATTGAATCTTGTGTTTTAATTGCGCGTTAATAAAGACGGCCTTCCAAACAAATCGGTTTGCAGTAGGGATTTCGCAAGCACTGACAGGAAGGCCGCAATTTCAATTCAACTGTTATTAGGTTTGCATCTAAACTGTTTACTCTTGATTTATATCATCCGGTTGTAAACTTGTAAATATATGTCACAAGAAAATTGATTTTCTCGGCCAGCAAGAATTTGGGGCAAGAAATGTTGCGTAGGTGGACGGAGTTATGAAAGCGCGTTTGATAATCCCTTTTCAAAACATGTCGATGTTGTGATCGCAGATCACGCTGAAAACCTTTTATGTGCGGGTGATGGAAGCATCTTAAATCTCCAGTATTTCGTGGTTGACAAGAACTGTTTTATCGGCACTTTGTGTTTATCGTATATCGTGTTTTTAGCATCGATGAGGAGTTTTTAGTTATCGATTGAGCATTGGCAGCACGTGTACAGAGAAATATCAAAAATTAACAAAACATAACCCATTGGAATGTTTAAAGAATATTTTAGTCATGGGATTTTCTAAGGGATAGGGAGTTGGCACCACCGGCCAATTACTGAAGGCGTGACCGAGCTGTTTGGAACGATGCACGGGAATCTATGAGGCCTGATGCCGCATTAATAATGCACAGCTCGGGGGCATTGGGACCTTCGCTGTGCATACGACAATGACTGGCCGGGGGCTGATAGGTCGCGGCATCTGAATAATTGATAAGGTCGATGTCAGAAATATTTTATCCGCCCCCCTTTCAAGCCGCTTCAATGTTGACACGCGAGGATTCTCCCTGCATCATATCGGGTGTAGGCAGAGAACAAACCCCGCTGCAGGAAGTCTGATACGTTGCAGATATTTGACTCTGTTGTGTTAGGGGGATGCAAACATAGATTGCTCTTTTATGGAACTGTGACCTCCAAGAGACCTTGGCCCAGATTCTTTTTTGTTGCAACCCTTTGGTGTTGTAAACCTGGCGGCCGTACACTATTCGTTTAAGCATGTGCTGTGATTGATGCAAAATTACGGTCCATGAATAATCCAATTAGTCCTGAGGGGCTGATGCGCTTGCGAGCCCATACACATTCTTAACAGGGAAGATTCCCGAAAAATCGACAAGGGATAAGCATTTTCACAACTGATTGCAGACGTCAAAGATTTGCGTGTTTGGCAGCGGCAAATTAATTTGGATGCCAATTATTTGTGGTAAATTCTTATAATTCACCTTACATTGAAACTCACCATTACTGCTTCCAAAATTTGCTTTATCGCGCCCGCTGCATCTCGCTCGCTGTAGAAACCCTTGTCCACAATTCTGCAAACAACAAAGCTACATTTGTAAAACGGAAGGGTTTTGACAAGGTTTAACCACGTTTACAAGGGTGGCATCGATAGAAGCATACAATAAATCTTGTTAGTTTTGCAAATTGAGTCGGCTTCAAGTTTTCCGACTAACCAATAGCTTGAAGAAAATTGAATCGCTGATGCTTGCACAAAACCACAACAATCTAAAAGTGCGCGAAAATCTAATTAGGTTTTGGCGCGACCAGTCGGCTGTTCCTGTACAAAAGTGATTTTTTGTGGTTGCGCACCGCTCGGAAATAAAACAATTTCGACGCGTACCACCTAGTTGAGTGTTACTAAGTAACCTAGGGTATGAAGTAACAAACATTTTGAGATCACTTACGATTTTTTTAATCCGAACTATATCCGCAAACAACCGAAAAATGCTCGCGTACCACCTAGAATGCCGTCGCGTACCACTAGTGGCACGCGTACCGCCGGTTGGGAAACACTGCTGTACAAGAATCAGAAACAGTAGGAATGATGTTTTTATACCCGATGGTATTTTTGAAATCATATTTACAAAAAAATCCATGTCATACCTGTCAAAAAGCTCCCCGCCAGTGACGTACTCGAGAATCAGGTGAATTTGAGTTTCGGATTCATAAATGTCTTTTAATTTGATCTGCAAAAATCATTCATGCTTCATTGCTGATTTTACAAACATTCTTGACATAATCAAAAGTTGCAAAATGCTACATTTATGTTAAAAATTGAGCAATTACAGATTCGCTTTTTTCAACCCACTATGTTAGGATGTTCCAACGTCAGAAGAATCCCAATTTCAGTTTGCACCAGCTTTTTTTGCACCTGCAACAAAACAAAAACAATGATTAACTTTTTTTCTTCTTACAAAGTTAAACAAACCCACTTTTTTGGTGAGCGTTTTCATGGCAAACATTTTCCCGGTGCCTTTTTGCTCGAGGAGATACACTATTGCACTGCTGCCCCTGTTTAACAGAAAAAATGTGTAAACAAGGATATTTTAAAGTTTAAATAAAAGAACAAAATCAAACTTTGTCTTTGGAAATGGAACTTCCTAAGTTTTCTTCTCCCAAATTATAACTTTCAAGTGATATTTTTTATTGGCCGTCAAAGTTACAGATCTTCTTATTTTATGACAATTTATGAAACTATTAAACCAAAATACTGTTATGGTCCTAAGCCTGGTACTGGTAATAAGGACAGTGTATAAAATGCATCATAGCTCAAATCTGCAACTCCTTCCAAAAAACTTTTACTTTTTTTAACATTAGGCATATTCCACTCCTGTACTTTTATGATACCTTTTATTTCAATACTCTGAAACTCATTGCTTTACAATGCTCTGACCACTGGCATGTGCCAGTCTTGCTTCTTTTATTATTCTGCCTTTGTGATATCCTGGAATCTAAACTTTCAAACTGATACAACTGCTTCTCCTGAAAATGCTCTTATTATGACAATTTGGATATATGATAAAACAAGTTTACTGTGCAAATACTGAACATAATACCTTCCTATTTCTTCTTTAACATCATAAAGTTCTTCCACCGGGCCTTTTCTTGAGTAACCAAACCATGGGGTTGATTTTTTGCTCATTTTTGTTGATAACAAAATACTGCCAAACTGCAGTAATTGACCTAACAAACAAAATATTACAAATTGCAAAATTGTGGTTACAACCACATTAGTTTTGATGCAGAAAGGACATTGCAACTGCTACACAATAAAACTGCAATGTTGAATATTCAAACATTCAATGCAAGGAATTTATTTAAGTAACTTCAGAGTAACAATTGAAAGCTCAATTCCACTGAAAACAAAATTGCATCATTTAATGCCATTCTGGACACTTCAACACTTCATTATGATGTCGGCACTAAGCACTTATAAGCCAATGCCAAGTTCACGCATAATTTTTATGCTTTAAACCGAACAATACCTTGCAAGGCACCGTTTTGCCAAAGCTTCGGTTGTCTGAAGGTTTTTGTAGTCGAGCGTCCTTGTTGTCCCGACACCGAGCGTCACGCACTAGTGAACGCAATGTTTTGTTGCCACTTACCGCCACCTTGAGGTTAAATAAATTTGCTTGGGCCGGTTGTTCGTTTATATTTTGCAAGGACAACACACTGTTGTTGTTTTTTTGCAGGAAATATTGTAATGTTGTTGCGTTTGTTTTTAATTATTCCCCTACACCATACTTTTTATTATTTTTAACCAGATTAATAGGAAATTCCTGGGCAAAATCCTCTGGAAGCTAGCGTAAATAATCACCACATCTGCACGCAATGTCATTCATCTCCGGTGTAACCTTAATTTCATGCAGACCACTTCCACTTCAGGCGATGTCGCTGCGGGCTATGATGTCGCGGATGTTATGCAAGCCCAGTCAAACACCCGTAAGCTATTTGTTGTACCATACGTTGTCTGAGCTTAGTCAAACAGATTGACCGGCCTACAATGACTGTAAAGCATCAAAATTTTAACATTAACCGACAACTTTTGCAAAACAGAAAACAGTTGTTGTGTTAATTTGGAGGTTATAAAGCATTGTAAAATGTGTTGTTGTACCAAAGTTAATTTTGCTGTATACAAGTGGTGATACACCTGGTTTTTACGCGTGAAAAGGAAAGACAGGACTGTACGTTCGCACCCCGGGCTAAAGTTCTGTTAGGCTTAAGACTGCCCTTTGCTGTATAAAATGGTTGCGCCTGTAGGGCAGCATGAGAAGGCGTAGACCCGGGTAATTCGCGCCTTCGAACAGTGCGGAAACGAGGACTGTAACGATGAATACAATCACTTGATTACCGTGAGGTGTATTGTACTGCATCTGAAGGTATATAAACTAATAGCAGAGAAAGCGGGGAGCTAATGTCAGGCAATGGTGATAAGCGTGAGACTTGAAATAGGCATATATTTTCCACAGAGAAGTTTGCGTTGCCCAAAACTTGACTTCAGGTATTGCATTTAGAGGTTATTTTTGCTGGGAAGTAAAATAAGATGGACCCATGGCTTGGACGCAACCGGTTATGATTAGTAGAAGATTGTTTATTGTTGTTAATTTGACGCTGATCACCAATTGAAAACAGAGAAATGCTCTGTTATATACCATCCAACCTAACGTTAGGCTGTCCAACCTAAAACGTGAAAAAACGATTGCCTTTTAGGGACGGTAGATACTTTTACACCGGGGCACAAAGTTTTTTCCAAACTTGATCCACATATAAGCCTATGTAACATAGAAATCTGTGCGAATATTAACGCTACGATTTCGTGTAGTATTTCAACTTAAATATATAAACAAAAATAACAGGTGGTTGCCCTGTTCACGCCTAATCATTAAAATTCGCACAGATTTCTGTTTTACACAGACTTATATGTGGGTCAAGTTTGGAAAAAACTTTGTGCCCCGGTGTAGTAGTATTTTCCTTTAGGGACAGGCATTGCATGCCACGGATTCATTCAATGCACCAATCCAGGGCGAAGCGAAACGCTATATATAACTCACCAGTGTAACATTGAGTTCACTATTTAACGGTACAGGTTGACATTCTCCTGTATCAATTATTGAATCGCCGAGATCCCAAACGTTGTTACAGGGAGAACGCACTTTTTCTACTGCTCAGCAGGTAAGTTGCGTCATAATCACGAAGGGAAAGGCAGCCACAGCGACAGTATTCCCGGCTGTATTGCTGAGCCAGTTCGGAACCTCAGGCTGCTTCCCTGAAAGCAAACTTTTGAATGCGACTGAATACGATCCGTTGTAGCATTGAAAAAAGGCGAGCGATTACAGAGAGTGAGATGTATTGTGTGTTGAGGTGGCTGGCCATGGGGTTTTGTGCTAAGGGTACTTTAGAAGTATTACTAAAGTTTTAACGCTGGTTGGCCAAAGGTCAAACACCCAACCAAGTGCCACTGTTGTTGTAAATTTCGAGGGTATAGCTATGTCTAGGTTTGCTAATATTGGACACAGTTAGTTAATTGAGCCAATTCCCTCTGGTATGTCTAGGCTTAGAAGTGTTTACAGTTTAACATTTAAACAAACTGTAGGCTTATAGCTGTTTGCTTTATTCCAGTACTGTGATGGCAAAGAATAGCCAGCCAACCTCGGCGCATGCTGTAAAGCGAAGTTCTAGTACCCTATGCGGGCTGTGTACCTCAAGTGTTACGGCTTGTGGTGACTGCAGGGGAACAGTGTATATTGTCCCAGTGTAGGTTTAGGAGAAAGTAATAATGGCGATTTCATCGCAGATACGCAGCAGTTTAGTCTTCTGTATTTCTGGTAATAATTTGAGAGTAAAACAAAACCTTCATAATGCCGGATAGCAGCAGTATTGAATTGCAAGAATCCAACAATAATGACAAGGCTGTGGTTGATTTTACCCCAATAAGAGAAGAAGATCCATTGTACGTCATCAATCAAGACCCACAGCCACAAAGATCTGAAACTAGAGGTCAATCAATGAAAATACTTTTCCTCGTCTGGTTTCCCATATCAACTTTATCTTACATGATATTCTTGCCGAACTTCATTTACAGAGTTCCACCACACCAATGCAAAGGCGTGCAGGTATTTTCACTGTATATGTAAGTGAATTGCAAGTTAAGTTGCAGAAGCCATAGCTCAGTATGTGTCAAAAAGACATCCTCAAATCGTTTCACTTACGTTAGTTGGATAATTAAATCTATGTCAATTGTAATTAAAGAACAACTTTGCGTGTCGATTATATTTGGATTTGAATGTTTACATTTTAAACGATGTATAAACTTACTTAATACTTAGATTGACAACAGTTCTTTGAACACGAGCCATGAATTTGGGGACTTCGCTTTCAAAACCGATTGGAAATGTCAGAGGTGAGAATTAGACGCCTGCTGTCAACAACCAGCCACAGTTTGTGTATGATTTCTCTGGAGTAACAACACAATTTCGTGGGCTGGAAATGACAACGGGAAATAATTTCAGAACGCTAGACGAGAGTGTTTTGTTGACAAATCGACGTTTGAACGAACAATTTCATTTGCCAATTGTCCTGTTAAAATTTTCCACCCGTCATGCAGGCACTGAACTGAATCTAGTAGTCTAACCAAAATTGGTTCGGCGACCGCAAATTCGACCTAAACTGTGATATAATGAGGGTTCGTCGACCATGGTGAAAGCCTGTCTCAAGTTGACGACTTACCTTCAAAACAGATAACAACTATAAGAAGCCGAGGACAAAGGTGGCTTTATTTAGAAGGAAGAGTCACTTCACACTATAAAGACACAATTAAATCAGATGTTTTTCAACGTGCAATGACACACATTTATTCTGTCTTTCCAAAAGCGTCAGTTGTGACAAAAGTAGTGTTTAAAACTAAAAAATCAATTGATGGATTTGAGTGCAACAAATTTTTTTTTGTGGAATAAACTATACATAACTATCTACAGAGATCAATCTAAACATGTATTCGACCACTTTTTTTTTACAGACCATCGTTTCCTGGGATTAACGGGTCTGTTTCGTTGTCAACTGAAGCGTGCACAGATGGCTGGGTTTACGATCTTAACCTTGGAACAACAGTTGTTACTGAGGTACGTCATTTTTATCAAAGGTTAAATCTATCGTAGACGTAAAAAAACCCGCGCTTATAACAACCTTTTCGTACTGAGGAAATGGAGGGATTCGGAATGTCAAATAGGCATTTCACAACCTCCCCGGTTCAAACAGACACTACGCATTCACTCATTTAAACGTTAAGTTATAGTAACCCACATGAAATAACGTTGTGTTGCGAAACAGAGAAAAGTAAAATTGTGCTATTGATAGATTACAGCATTTGTAATTTTCTGTTTACTGTCCAGAAGCAGTGCCCACACCAGGGAAGGTAATTCACTAAAACAAATCAGTTTTGTTTCAGTTCGATCTTGTGTGTGAGAATGCTTGGAAGAGACCAACCCTCCAGTGTGTGTTCATGATCGGTCTCATGTTTGGAAGTTTGTTCGGTGGACCATTTTCCGACAGGTTTGTTTCACGATCAGACAATATTGCAACAGATGTTAAAGTAGCATATATCATATAATTATCTTACTCGATTAACCCTTATGGTTTTATCTGTGTCCATGCCATTTTCTTTTGTGTATTGTTTATCTGCATAGTTGTATTTTGCGCAAAGTACATTATTTGATTTTTTTGACACGCGACAGATTTCCTACTTGCGTGTGTAGATTTTTTTTCAAATAAACGATCGGAGTCCAAGGTGTATACATTGGCAGAGATGCAATTTGTGCTTCTGTTTTTTAATGTCGTCATAAACGCAGTTATTACGTCACAATGTAACCATACGTTGCGTTTTCAGATTCGGGCGGCGAGTGGTTTTAAGGTTCTCCTTCCTGCTCGGAGGACTTTTCATCCTGGCTCTCTCGTTCGCTCCCTCCTACAACTTCTTCATCTGCGTCCTCTTTGTCGTTGGATTCGTTCACATTCTGACTTACAACTCGGTGTTTATAATGGGTACGCTTCTGGACGTGAATTAAACGCATCTGTGGCAACCTCTGTGTAACCCACAGCAAAAAGTTTGCCACACAAAGGCCTGTCGATCTAGGTACATGTTGCTTGGTGTAAGCTTTACTGTGGCCTGATGATTTCATTTGTTTTGCGTAGTTGGTGAGTTGTTTGTGGTAACGTTGTGTTGCATCGTTTTAAAAAAGAAATTCTTCGTTCCTTTTTTTCTTTTTAAAACTTCGCCGTAAACATATTTTGAAGACTGACCCCATGAAAATGATGATACGGCGGAATTGACTGAATGCTGGTTGCACCATTTTTTCCAGTTCTTTAATTAACAGTTTTTTTAACAATTGCTTTATAACTGAATAATTCAATTAGGGCCTTTGGATTGTAAAATTAGCAACTTAACACTTTATTTTTAAACAGCCCAGGAAAGCGTTCCTGAAAAGAAAAGAGCAACTGCAGCGTTGGGAGTCAATCTCTCGTTCGGACTCGGCTTCATGCTCGTTCCCCTGGCAGGTTACTTCATCAGAGATTGGAGGTGGTTGCTAAGGGCGCTTGCCATAGCGACATGTGCCTACTTCCCAGTGCTCATGTAAGAAGCTTTGATGGAAAGCGTCCTGAAATTCAGAATCTCGGTTGAATGTTTCATATTTGAAAATTTTATAACGCACGTAACGTTTTTTCAGGATCTTCCTCAAGGAATCTCCACTTTGGCTTGAACAAAAGCGGAAACAATCCTACGTTGAAACAACAGAACAACAAAAACGCGAAAAGCTTTCCGGGGTATAGGACAATTTAATTGTTGTTAAACGGAGCAGATCAACTCACTTTCTCTTCGTTCACCTGTTTTTTTGTGCTTTTTTCATGCTCACCTGCATGGTATATGATGAGGAAACGTTAAATTAGCTTTCCTACATTTGTTGGAGACTTCGTATAATTTTTTCCAGGATGAAACCAAAATGATCGAAACGCCAAAAGTTTTAAAGACATCACTTTTTTGCAGCAATTCTGTGATGAGGAATCGTTTGTTGATGTCCTGTTTTTTGTGGTAAGCATTTCTATCTATTACGTAATAATACGCGAGCGTGTGGAGGTAATTCCTGTTGGTCTCGTTTCTTTCTCTAGCAGTACACGAGAATTTCACCGATTTTCATAAAAATCGTAAAATTTCGTAAAACCGATTTCTATTAAAAGCGTAAAATTTTCACCTTTATCCTGATTTTCAACATTTTTTTCCATAGGAACGTGACATTTTTATCTTTCTACACTTTCTGTTTGAATGCTGCCAACTTGGGAGGCAACATCTACGTCAACTGTCTCTTCGGAGCTCTCGTCGACGTAGCATCCTACATCTGTATGTCTCTCCTACTCCACAAGACGGGAAGACGCAACTCCTTGTCCATCTGCATCTTCATCAGTGGAGCTTTCTGTCTTCTGACTCCTCCACTGAGAAATTGTGAGAATCTGATGTAGATGAAATGTGAATACAAAATATTTATATTCTTGGTATAATTATCGGTAAAAAAATAAGCTCATTCTTGGAGTAAACAAGATACATTCGGATTTGGGATTTGGGCTACAGTGCAGACTGTTTTATGCTTTCTAAGGTCTTAAACCCTATCATTTACAAATATGACGTTACGACTAAACATCCAGAGTAACCTCCCTCAAACCGAACATCTACACACCTGTCCGCACCTGTCATAAATTAATATGTTTCTTTTGCACACAATATTTAGGTTATTTTGGAATTTAACAATTAAATAAAACCGCGAAACAAAACCTACCGAGTTACCAAGCCTGGTTTCGATTGTAACCTTCAAACCTGGTTTCCAGTGAATGAAATGGTTGGGGTGGCATCTTCGATGGTGGGAAGGTTTTGTGTTACGACGTCCATGAGCATTGCGATCCTGTTCACTGGTGAAATGTTCCCGACCCTTCTTCGTAACACCAGTGTTGGAATCGCTTCTATGTCTGCTCGGGTCGGAAGCGCTCTTTCCCCATTCCTCATTTTCTCTGGTACGTTTGCTTCTTGCTACACATAACTTGGTTTGGGGTAGTGATGAAACAGCTGACCTACCAAGACTTATTTTTAAGCAAGCATTTTCAGATTATAATAAACGTTTAGTTTAAAGTTATTTTGCTTCTCCTCTGATGACGTACAACTTGGGTTATGGTTTGTGGAGCAGTTCACCAACCAAGACCTATTTTAAACAATTACTTCCGAATGTAAAATTTTGGTTTACATTTTAGAGGATGATTAAATTAAATCAAATTATTTTTATTTTTCGCGCAAAGTGACTCATGAACAATAAACATGAAACATAGAATGAGACGCCGATAAATTATAACGGTTGTTAAGTCAGGCGCCATATGGAGGGTGGTTTCTTCACGGAGAATCGATGCACAATTTTCCCGAAAAACAACATTTAAACCCAACAGCACGTAAATGTTCCCGTAATTAGATTAATTTAGCCCTAAACCACGATTTCCCCAACTGAATAACAAAGTTGTCACCTATTATGACTGCATAAAAAATATTTCTGCTTACGCTTTAGGTGAGATGATCGATTTGGCGATCCCGTTCTATGTGATGGGAGCACTTGCTATAATGGCGGCAGTTATGACACTTATTCTCCCTGAGACATCCCAGACTCCTCTGCCCGATACACTGGAAGATGCGATTGAACTCGACAAGTACAGGTGGGTGACTTTCTGTACAACTTGAAAAAGATTCGATGTGATTTGTCTAAAGTGCCCTAAAGCAATATATACAAGATATATAACCCTTGTGGTTTTATCGGTGCCCATGCTATTTTACGTTATGCGTTTACACATGCGTAGTAACTTTACGTGCTAATTAAAATGATTTGATTCAGTAGGAAAAAAATAAAAGGTAATGAAAAATATGGCCATGCGACCACTTTCAACTCATTTTAATCGAAGTTGTGACGAGAAACCACCACAGCTATTTACAATCGAAAATAACTGACACACTGATTAAATGGAAATGAATAAATTGCACAATTTTAATTCGACAAAAAGTCAACTTTTGCATTTTATTTTCAGACTCAGTGTCGTCCGTCGCAGAAAATCCCTTTTCGTCAAATAGTGACGTCAACACAACGTAATAAATAGATCATGACGTCACAAAAACTTGCTAATCTCGTTCATATTGACGTGTGTTGCTGTTTTATCATGCGTAATGACAATTATTGCAATGTTAGGGATTATGTTCCATCAAAATTATGCAATCTACCGAAAAGTATGAAACACCCATTTGTTTTTCTTTCTTTTCGTGGCGTGGATTTTGCGTTTATAAAACGATGGAGATTTATAAAACATCCAAAGTATTTCTGTCTGTTTGCGTTACATGCCTTGTATTACCTGCCACTAACGTTAAAAGTAATTAACGCTTAACTACTGTTATTATTCCCGCCAATTAAATACCCTGAAAATTAACAGTTGCAAGTTGTTTGAAACCACAGGTGCCACATTTTGTGTGTGTGTTATGCGTTGAAACACAAATAAAAGCCTAAATTAACTAATTTTCGTTTTTTATGCTTGGTTTAAAGCAGACCATTGATGCACAAAATAAGTGGACAAATCTATGAAAAAATCAACAGAAATCTTTGAAATATTTCGGTTTAAACGGAAAAGAACGACAATAAATTGATAAAACTTTTGTTGAGATTCACGTCTAACTGCAAACATTTTGCATCACAGTGTATTCGTAGCAGCATGTTGACATGACACGTTTGCAATCATCACAGATGCACGTAGACAATATTTTCATCATTTTAAACACAAAAACTGGTTGTGCTTCACGTTATTGATACATAAGTTGTGTTACATACAACTTACACGTGCAACGAACAGAACTATTTTAAAGGGAAAACATACAGAAGTCACAACACAATAAGAAAAAGACTGTTTGTTAGAAGTGAACGCTTTTATAAAAAAAAAAATTGAAATGAAACCAAATTTCTGCACAATCATTGTAACAATGGCAGTACTATTGTGTTAAATGTGGAAACACCTTATCCATTCCTTTATCAGTTGCGCATGTCCTTCTTAGTTACACTGTCACATTGGAGCGAATATTTTAAAGGCAGTGGAGCAACATCGTTGTTGGAACTTTGAAATGTGATGGTAAAAGTTTCTTCAAAACACCAATTTCTTCGCTAATCCACCTTCAAAAATATAAAAAAAAACATGACATTAATTTGTCACAAATTTAAGCGAGAAATTGAACCAAATCTTTTAGTGAGTGCAAAATTTAAATCAAAATTATTAAAACACTCAAACTAAGAAAGGCTTTTTTACCCATTTCCATATCTTTATCTCCTTTTCGTTTAATCCCAGCCTTTGACCTTTGCAGATCTTTGGCAAGTTGTGACGCACAACTCGCTGGGAGAGGCAATTTCTTGAAGGGCGTGGGTGCCGGTGAATTACCGAAGAATGGTAGTTTGAGAGCCTGAAAAGATGATAATAATGTTACCCAAGTACAAGCAATGAGCCAATAATGATCAATAAACTGCAGGCAGTGCACACTGTTTCTGCCAATAAGGTCTCATCAATGTAACTGCTTTGATAAGGCCTGATGTGCAACTGCCTGCAGCTCAATAATACAGGATATACAGTGGTCAGAAAGTTTTTGGGTTGGAGGTTTAGTCAATTAACAATAAACCTTAGCGCACCTATATCGCTGGAATTACACCCATCAGGTCAACAATTACATTTGTTTCTTACCTGGGCTGCAGTGAGTCTCAGAACAGGATTGTATCTCAGTAAACCTGAGATAAGCTCCAGAAGATCGTCAGTAGCCGCACTGAAACATTCACTAAGGGGAATACCAGGGAATTCCTTGAAGACGATATAGTCTGGAAGTTGTGTCATACCCTTAACAGAAATATGTAATTTTGTTTGAAACTGCTCCACAATTTTTTGCCTAAATCGTGAGAACTGGTGCTGAGTAAAAATTATATTAATCAAACAAACTATGCAAAATGCTTACGTCGGACCGAAAAAACTACATGGTGATTTTTTTTTCAAAAAAATCATACATTTGAAAAGGCATTTCAAAGCAAGAGAATTCCATTATTCCTAAAATTGCTAATATGTTTTTTTATACAAACTGATCTAAACAAAGCACATAACAAATTTATGTGTGAATTTGTGAATAATGTGAATCAACAAAATATGATATGAGAGGTAAAAGAGTTACAGCGGATGAGCACCAGTCTACAGACCAGCTGTTGAGAAACACAGATTCCATCCAAAATACGAAGCAACATTTGCGAAAAGCAGACAGACATCAAAAAATTTTTGTCAAAAATACTCACAGGCCATTCTGCTTCGGTCGGCGTCCCCAGTGTCTCAAAAATCTTACTTAGCTGATCAAGATCAGAATCTCCGGGAAGAAATGGAACTCGCAGCAAGAGTTCTGTCAGAATGCATCCGACAGCCCACATGTCAACTCCAACTCCATACAGCCTCGATCCATACAAAAGTTCAGGACATCTGTACCACCTTTCAATTATAAGAACATTAGATATTGCAAATTTGAAGTATTTTTTTGCGCTGTAAACATGTGGAAAACAATGTAAAATGAAACGTGCATGTTTCAAAAGATGTGCAAATTCAATAGATTTCTCGTAATTTATGTTTTCAAAAACAGTTACTATTGTAATAAACCATTTTAGAAGTATTGCAAAATCAGTATAATATATAACGATTCTGTTACCTAACTGCAATAAGTTGTAATATATTTTTTTAGCATAACAAAAAATTTTCAGTTTGTACAGTTCTGGGTGAATTTGTTTTTAAATTAAAAATAGTTAAAGATGCACCTGGTTACAACTTGGTGTGTGTACTCTCTACTTGGACTTCCAAAAGACTTAGCTAAACCAAAATCCCCTATCTTGAGAACTCCATTATGATCGACGAGCAAGTTGTTTGGTTTCAAGTCCTGAAAAGGTGCAAAAAACTTATGTAACTTTACATTTGTAAATGAAAATACAGTGGCTGATACTACAGGCAAAATATATGTACCACATTCACTTAGTCAGATAATTAAGACCAACTGTTCAATGTAATGAATAGTTGCACAGTTACTGAGGCAGTTTGGAATTATAATCACAGATCAAAACACTACAAATGTAAACAATCAAACACAGTAATTTTTTCTAACCCGGTGCAAAATCCAGAGTTTGTGTAAATATTCCAAGCCTTGTAACGTCATAATCATGTAAGCTTTAATATGTGCGGCCGTGAGTACGATTGTGTTGTCCTTTATAATTACTTCCAAATCTGTTTCCATAAAGTCGAACACCAAACTGATATTTGACTTTTGACCAAAAACATCCAACAGCTGCAAGAAAAGTATTGCACACTAGATGTAGATGTTAGTTCACAAGAATATGTGGAAGAAAAACAAAACCCTGGCTGCAAGACATTTGTTGTACGAGATGCATTAAAGTACAAGAAAACTAAGCTAGATCTACTGGTAGCAAGATACCCTGTTGCATTGTATCACAAGTAGTATTTCTCCATCATGCATATAGCTCAGTAAATGTTTGATGATGCCTTTTTAGCCAAAATATATTTTCTGAACAAAGAATATACCGTGTTTGAAACCTTACATTGAAGTATATACTACCCAATAAAATAAATGTGTTTTACACATTGAACACAATCACTAATTATCTCACCCCGATAATATTTTCATGATGAAGTTCTTGGAGAAGTTTTATTTCTCGAAGAGCAGTTCGGTTAATTCCATCTTTAGCTTCGGCTCGATTTCCAAGCTTTATCTTCTTAACGGCAACAATTCGATTGTTATTCTGCAAGTCCTTTGCCTTGTAAACTGTCGCAAATTGACCCTCCCCGAGAAATTCAATCTTTTCATACCTGGTTGATTTGCTGGACATTTTAAAAAGAAACTAATTGTTCTGCAAAATATGAACAACAATTAAAAAACCACACATTTTTGGCTTACTTTAGCATTTAATTCTCCAATGAACTTTATTTGCCTTTAAAATACACTATTTTTGTGGGGCAACAAAAACACTTTTCAGATACGCCAACCAATTAATCATGAAACACAATTTTTTGTTGGTGATTAATATTGGAAAGATCAGGATTCAGTAATTACCATTCTAAATGTGTGCAATATCAGGAAATAAGAAGGAATATTTTAATCATCTTCATTGTCGGACTGTTTTCTAGTCCTCATGTTTCTTTTTGACTTGTGGATGTGTTTAAAAGTGCCTGACACTGTGGGGTTATCTGTCTTGGGAGCGGCAGGAAAATTTTCGTCAAGTTTTCCAGCAATTTCTGCTTGAAATTCTGTGGCAGAAATATTCTCCAAATGGTCTAACTCCACCTTATCACATGCTTCTTTCTTCGCATCTGTGGAAACAGATTTTCTTTTTGGGCCTGCTGCAATGCCAACGACATGTTCCTGCATTTTAAAAGCTGCTGGCTTCTGGAAAGCGATTCGCTTATTTTTGTCTTCTGAATTTGGCTCCACTTCATGTTTCATGTCGACGTCATCCGTTGTTGATGACGTTTCAACAGGTTTTTCTTCCGATTTTCGACGTTTTTTAATGTCGTAAAAAAATGCGAAAGCGGCTTGAGTATTTTGCCGGTCGTTGGTTTCCGCAGTTTCCGAAAGATCATATTTCGTCCACTTTTCAGGGTTAGTTTTAAAGGCAGGCTTGTCGGGATTTTTTTCTTCCCTTTCTTCAACCGGTTCAGAGTCTTGCGTTTTCCGCTTCGATCCAACTGGCTTGATATCTTGCTTGTTTAGAACCAAACTGTTCTGGACTTTATCAAGGTCGCCAAAAATATCTTTACTTCGTTGTGCGAATTCTGCGTCTTCGTCCGCGAGATGATACGCGGTTTTCTTAGCCATAATATTAGTAAATTTCTCAGGTTTCGCAAAACAAGTTAGATTGTCGTCCAAAACCTTTTACAAACCATTTCTCTTATTGCATAAGCAACATTAGTTGCTAAATTGTAGGGTATTCCCCTTCTCGTGTAAAGATGGGAGCAGATTGCGGGACACAACGATTCAATCGCTTCCCACATATCAAATATAGTTTACTGTGAATAGCTCCCAAGCAATTACCCAAGAAACATTTTCAAGGAGATATTGTTTTAAAACTTACTTCAACCGAAGTTACTACGAGAGGGTAGACAAATGTCCTTTCAAACTAACGACATTTCCTTGTTTATAAAATCTGGAAGATACTTTTACACCGGGTCACTAAGTTTTTTCCAAACTTGATCCACATATAAGCCTATGTAACATAGAAATCTGTGCGAATATTAACGCTACGATTTCGTGTAGTAGATTTCTGTTTAACACAGACAAGTTTGGAAAAAACATTGTGACCCGGTGTAGTAGTATTTTCCATCAAGCCTATGGCTTGGGAGCGGAAATTGCATGCTTGGGTGGCGTCGGGCCGTGCAACTCGTTTTCCGGGTCATATACATTCGCATATACAGTACAACATTTTATCCGCCGCTCACTAAGAATTATTTCCCTAACATATCAAAATTCTCAGCATTATTTTTGTCCTTTATTCGAAGAGCAAAGTGGAATGTCAACGTAAGATGCAAACACACGAAATTAAACAAGAAATAATTCGAAATCTAGATTCACGCAACAATCAATTGAGCCTTGAGCTTTTTTTGTTTTATTCATGTTAACCGCAAGTAAAGTATGGAGCTTGAAAGCCCACACAATATGATCTCAATAGTTGATATTTCTTCACAAGTATTAGTGCTTGGCTGCGTAATCGCTAAATGCGACGAAAAAACATTCGTTTTGGTCAGGTAATGGAAATCAACGCGACAAGAGACATGAAGCTACAGAAATTCCCGAATATGAAAACGCACAAGAAATTCAACAAACTTAAACTAAACTCGTCCCCAAGGTCGCGACCTTGAAGCATTGTCCGCATTAAACTGGTGGCAACAGAAGCAAAAATCCCATGAGAGGATCGCGTGTTTTGAACTTTTGAGGAAAAAAAGTCAGGAAAATTAAACGTATCGGATGAAACGGGTTCGAACCGGATTAAACTGGTTCACACAAACCAGTGTCACACGCCTACAACGAGGTAGCAGCTCCAACCCTGATGTTGTTCAGTTTTTTTTCCTGCACGCGTCAATGACGTCATAAATCACGTGGTCCAAGAGTATTGATGTTTTGGCGCCAGAACGGATGAGAGCACGGCATCGGGATCAACCTCTTCCTCAACTTCCTCGTAATCGACAAAGTCATCTTCATCGCTAGTGACGTCACCTTGTCGCGGCACTGATGACGTCATCACCTGCGTCTCCTCGGTGCCGACGGTCGAGGCCTGTGTAGTGAGGGCCGCCACAAGGGCAGGGACGCACGAAGTCGGAATGAGCAAACCTGCACAACATTACCGGAAGTTTTTGTTAACACAGAGCACTGCAGTCACAATATCATGTCCAAGAAAAGTGACTCATCATTTTTTCTCTTTTTCACATTCCCGTTTTTACAAAACTAACGTCACACGAGTTTAACCGCAAACGTTTTTCTTGACGTTGTTAAAAATATTTACGTTTTCGCCTGTTATAAACCGACGTTATGGCAACTTGATCCGTTACGTAGCGCTAGCACGAAGATAACTTCGGTTTAAAGTTAATAACTTTACATCTGATAAGAAACATTACATCTTAACAAACTACTCACCGACCAACTTCTTCTTATCGCTTGTTTGCAAGCGAACGATCTGCATCTTGTAGTTAGCGCCCTCTCGTGACGAGAGAACTCCCTCCACAACTTTCCACACGCCGAGAACCGACCCCCCGAGCACGTGGTAAGTGCGACGTCGTTTACCCACGTGACAAGTTCCACGTCTGCAATTTCCCTGCCTGGTGGGAAACAAATGGTGGAATTTCTCGGAATTGAGATTTAGAATTCAGTCTTATTGTTTTATGACATTGTGGCGGATGCCGGCCTTAAGTTTATCAAAATGTGATGCTTTTTTGTGCGTCGTCTTTTTATTTGCGCCGTTTGGCAAAAGCAGCAAGTTCGTCACGCGCAGAGCAAAGACCAAGCACCCGCTACAACCCCGTGTTTCAGCGTTGCTTCTCATATACAGAATTTTACCTTTGTTTTAACTTGATTCGAACTTTACCCCAATATTATACAAATTTGTCTAAAAATGTTTGGTTTTACAGGTTAAGTTGTCATATAGCGCCCTATTTAAAAAAATCAGCAAGTGTTTGAATGAAAAATATGGTTTCAAACATGTCCATAAAGGAAACTATTACTTTTGTCTGAATGGTCACAGGTAAACGCGAGAGTTGGAATTAATGATAAATGAATCTTACCAGAACTGGTGACTGCATTGTTCCAACGACGCCCCGTGTTGTTTTAACCACCACTGTTCTGCTTCTGAGGATTGAACTCTCGTGTATTTCGCGAACAACTCATCTCCACTTTCTCTTCTGAGTTGTTTCCCGGTGTTGGGGCGGTATATGGTGAAAGTGCGTCGTGTGCGATGCCTTTTAGATGTGGCTTCGATGGCAAGTATGGACATGTGCTTCCCGCCGCTCTTCTGTACACGAAACCATATTGTCATTGTGGGAGTTACAAAGTAAGGCAACAACAAACATCAATGATTTTACAAACAATGGTTGTTATTGGTTTGCAAAGTGATTTCATGGTCAGGCAAATGCTTATCTTCAGTGACCACAAAATTTTTATTGGATCGAGGCTTATCTAAACTCGCAAAAATCACTGCAGTCATTTAAACAAATTACATATCATTATATGCCCATAGTATTTTCAGGGACCTGTGAAAAAATCAAAAAAATAAAGAATGTTTGCAAAAAAACCTGTGGATGTTTGCAACCTCCACTAAATGCCCTTATATTATATAATTTCAGACCAACATCCCACTTATTAATGGTGAAACAACAGAAGTCAAGCATATTATGACGCAACAAGAACCTGTAGTGTGACGTAAAAGCCACTGTCATCGCCCGTCGCACAATCTTCGAAAATTTTTTGCGCTTCAGTCCAAGATGTGCCCCTCTCTATCCTAACCGTGTGCAGAGATGCGTGACCCGCCAAGGTCACCTTGAAGTCACGTGTCTGGATTCGTTCCACATCGTCGCTTCCGGCACCGAGGTCTGAAAAAAGGTTGTTTTTCAGTTAGGAAGATTACTTAAAACGTAAATTGATTTCAAAACTTTTTTTTTCTAGCAAACAAAATGATGTTGTCTACAATTACATATTTCAAAAGCTTTTAGTTAAAACACCTTGTTTAACTCGAAGCAAAATGTAGTTTTTATATCAATTTGGAAGTTTCCATGTAATGTTGTTTGTGATAAAATAAGTCTTATACGGTCATCGGTCGAAGTTTTTCAACTTATAAAACCAGACAACGCACCAACTATGCCCTGGTCGTATTGCCCTGTACGTTTCGCCTCCTTAACAATCGATTCGAGCGTGTCTCGGAAAAAAGCGAAAATCCCGTTCTGGTGTTCCACCTCCATTCCAAGCATTCGGTTCATGAACTTGAATATGTTGTTGTAATCTACAAGAAAAAATTGGTTTGTAAACAGTGGACACGAATGTTTAAATGTCCAAAAATTTGGAAAAATTGTGTTTAAACTAAACAAGCTCAATGTATAAACACAAATTTCCACACACGAATATGCCAAAAAAGTTGTTTTCTAACCTTTGTCAAGCTGATAAAGCTGGTATCCGGCTTCTCTGTTAAGAAGTCCAACCCCCAACAAAGCTTGTCGGGCGTCTGTATAAAATACCACAGTGTTAATATTGCCCACAAGTTGGATGTAACGTACGCTACATAGTCTGTATAGTGACAGGCCGAATCACAATTGAGTTTGTTTTTAATGGAGACATACATACACACATGGTGAACTAAGATTGTTAATACACACACTGCTTCACTAACCTTATTTACAATTTCTATTGCGATTAAACAGAGATGTCGCAATTTTTACAGGTGAAAGTTACAAGAGAAATAACGAAAATACACAAAGTATGCAAAGTCAGGGAAATTCCCCAAAGTGACTCACCTTTAAAAAAGTCCCCACCGTAACCACGTGGTGGCGGTACAAGGGGAGCTTCGTAACCCGCGATAGCTCTCATGATCGAATCCAACGCCCTTCTGCCGTACTTCGTGTCGTAGTTGTACTGACTCAGGTCACGTGATTCGGTGGCGCGTCGGTCGCCGTGCGTAAGAGCGCCCTGGAGGTGGCACCAGAGAGTGGAAATTAAATAAGGTTTTTAGGTTAACGACAGCTTGCGGTGCAGACAAACAATTAGATACCATCTGCGATACATTTACAGGACAAGATACTATAAATGCAACGGTTTGTACACATTTGATCAGAATTGTAAAGATGTTCGTACGGATTATGAACAGGCATTGATTCACGATCAACTGCAAATTAAACCGTTAAATGCCTAAAATTCTTGTCTGTTTCGATTGATATATTTATATTGTTTTTTCATATTAAACTTACCGAAACGTAATGAAAGATGGCCCCTGCACAATTTCTATTTTTGCCACAGATTAAACTCACTTACCAAACTTTCAAGTCTTTTGGCAACAACTGAAGCGAATCTCTGCTCCCCTGCCAACTCTGTTATCATGAAAACGTATTCGGGTGCGTTCACTTGATTGGAACGATGCGTTCGGCCTGAGTGAAGCAAAATAACGGTTACGTCACAATAGTTTGGCGTTATCGCTTGCGAAAAACAGCATGTTCTAGGTGCAGCGTACGCTAGGAGGCGCTCACCAAATTGCTGTATGGCCCGGTCGGCGCTCCATGGCAACTCGAGCGTGACGTGCATTCGTCTACGTTGATTTCTGGCACGTTTGTCCGATTGAAGGGAAATCCCCGAACTTGCGGCCTCGCTAATAATGGCGATGTTCTTTTCACCGTCCATAAAACGCTAAAGAAAATTTCAATTTGTCAATTTAAGTGACGTCATTCTACAACTGATAGGGTTAAACAAGTTCAGTCACTATAGATCCTTCTTTGGGAAAAACAACGAATAGTTAACACAAAAATAATCCCAATCTATAGATCGCTGGGAAAAGACAGGTTTTTTAAAAATAGCTGCCCAAATACGGTATCGATTCGCCCATTTCATTACATGTTTACTGCGTTTCTTAATCGTGTACCTGCTTTTCGGTCATGTTGAGTAATTCAACTGGAATGTCGCTTTCTGCCCGAGTCTGATATTCTACGTTCCCCTCATCCGTCGCAATCACTCTCCCTTTCCGTCCAGTCATCTGTAAAATATTTGTGTGTGGATTCCAGGTTACAACAGAGGAAACACTTTCTCTTTGTGGTTAAGTTTAACCAACATGATAACAACGGTTACTGTGATACAAACATACAGCATAGATTTTGTTAAGTTAATGGCACTCATATGTAGGCGCCACGTTTTTACAATTATTGGGCTTGTCGCATATTCTGAGTACGTTACGTCAAACAAAACTATGTCGTGGTAGCCGTTTTAGCGTTTTAATCTAAATAAACCACTTCTTCACCGCTTTTATAATAAGATTTTCCATGAGACCGTTGCTAAGGGTTACAACACATATCTTCTATAAAACGCCTTGCTCGTGCACTCGGCACTCAAAACCACCGTTAGTCACGAGTTTTACGAACAGCCGAAAGCAAAATAGTAACGAGTTTTGTATTGAGCGCAAACCGAAGTTTCCAGTTAAACTTCTTGGTATGATTAAATATGGGGTTTACGCATTGACAAACGTCAACCGAGGAAATAAATAAAAACTTCAAGAATATACAAAGGTTAAAATGGGCCAGAGGCACGTTTCAATTCAAGTGCCGACCAACGCTGGCATTTGAGTAACACAAACTTTCATGGCGGTTTTGTTAAAATATCGGAGATTGGAATCTGGTAAACCCGTAAATTAAACTAATACGTTTCGGTATTACAACAAGCCATGCAGTTTTATCTGAAGAAAAACGGATAAAATGACATGGCTTGTTGAGGTGCGGCATTATCAGGTCTTTTTTCAGCACCCGCGTACTTAGCGTCTGTGCTGTGTACACGTTTTATAAACATTTAGGGTGTAACTGTTCATAAACTATCGAGGCATTTCCATAGGGGACTCATTTATTAACACTTACCTCTGCCACGTTATCTGGACCCCCTAAAGCGTCGATCAGTTCATCGAGCATGTTGTTCGGAAGAAAACCGCCCAAAGTTGAAAGGCGTTCCAACAATTCACGCTTCATTGCCTGTGCACGCTCCACTGGTCCCATGCCTGGCAGGTCAGAGGTCAAAGTTCCTGAGGAACATAGAAATATGAAGTGGAGAGCAATTTCTAGCATTCGTGGAAAACAATGCACACCCGAATTAAACCGACACGGATCATGTTTGAACACAAAGGCACAGCATAATTCAGACACACATTTAACTTAAAAAAAATTTAAATCGTTAAGGCAAACTTACCAGACACCAAATCTAAACTGTCAAGCAGACCGCCACTCCCACTTTCTGGTAGCCCTGCATCCTCTGTCACGTCACAATTAGTTTCTTTCATGCGTAACCCTTCGTCTTCTTGGTTGCGTTGCATACGATTGCTTGATTTTTTGGTTGAAGTCTTGGAACGTTTTTTATTTCGCTTTTTCCTTTTTACTGGACTTTCATTTTCTGCGAAATAATAAAGTGAGCCCATGGAAAATCTTGCGATTTCTTAAAAAGCGATTGAAGATTTAATTTCCAAAACAACATTTTATAGCACAGGTGTATCTGCCCATTCAAAAAATCACCTTCACCTCACATGGTTGACTCTTCTCAACGAAACGTAACTCGATTTACAATAATGATACAGTTGAGTAAGCAAACACCGCATTAACACGGCATTACCGTCACTATCAGATTCGTTGAATCCAAATATCTTTCCTATATCTTCATCACTCGTGATCATTGAATCAGCGCTGAAATTTGCCATGTCATCGTCGTCACTGTCATCTGAGCATGACTCGGCATTCGCAGCTTCGTTGGCCGACTCACTGGTGGAGGAAGCTTCGTCGATGCTTGAGGCCGAATCTCGTCTTTGTCGTTTTGCAGCAGCCGCGGGCTGTATTGCAAAAGTTGCGGAATTAAAACACTTTAAAAGTGTAAAAGCTAATGTAAAAGCTAGCACAGCGCCACTGTCAACAGCTGCACCGATGAGACCTTACCCAGGTCGGAACAGTGCGTGTACACACCCTGTCTGCAGCTCGCCCATATTAAGGCTTTTTTTGCACATATCACTTTTTTGCACAAAACACTTTAGATTGAGAGACAAAAATGTCATTTAGACAACTAAGATCAGCTCTTCTTGCCAGGTGGTATTGAAGCTTCTGTCTTATCTAGCCGGGTATCAAAAATTAGTACGCAAAATTACACTTACCCATGCAGTTTACCAAAAGTTGTTGGCTCCGTCACAATTAAACAGACTACATTAAAATCAGATACCCAATTTTAAAACCTATTGTTTACAGTTACAACACAATAAATAACAAATCCACACTAACGCAAAGGGTTTGAAACCGTTTACATTTAAATATGATTACCTTTATGTTGGCAAAGCGCTTTCTCTTTTGGGCCGCGGTTCGTTCCGCATCATTGCTTTTATAGAAATCTTTGCCGAAAACTTCCGCCACACGTTGGCGGTCAGGAGCAGGAAAATGCTTTAGGATCAAATTCTCGAAAACGTTTCTGTTATTTTAAGAATAATTGAAGCTGAAACATCCGTTGAGTGGATTGGATGCGTGAATATAACTCACAAGTTACAAATATATATATTTCAAATAACTTTTGTAAAAAACATACTTTTGTTTAACTTTCGCTTTTGGTCTAATTTTTTTTCGCACTTTACTCCATTACACACGAAAATGGGGTTATTCGGCCAACCGTCCAACATACACCATGATTGAACGAACGCCATAATACGTATGTTTGATAAATACGCGTATAAAAATTGTATTGTTGTATTAATAGGAAGCTCGCTAATTATGAGTAGGTTTCGGTTTCGGTTTTCGGTGTATCACAGTTTGTGAACGGGTTGAACACAAGCTACCGTCCAGTGCACATGTCAGGCTATTCCAAATACAGACACATGGAGGGGAATATACGTACTTGGCAGTGGAAACAAAATCATCGAGTTCTCCCCCGCATTTTTCAAGCTGGTCCACCGTACCAGCTTCACCCGTTGATTGCAAACCAATCACCACACACTTGCCGTGCTTTACGGCCTCCCTCACTAGCGACACCGTGTGTTTAACCTGGGGTAAACAAAGTTTGGTGCAAAAAACTTGGAAGTTAAGTTATTTGAACAAGAAAGTCAAAGCTAGTATCCTAGACATATAGAGCAGACGTTTCGTACAACGCTGTGTTCATCACCAGTGCTAAAGAAAGCTTTGTTACACAAGTTTTATTATAAAGTACGAGTGGAAGAGGTCAAATTCCAATGAGATAAGTTTCAAGGCTAGCAAAGTAATGTGACTACGTTGCAAAACTCAGCAAAATACCTTGGCAGAAATGCATAGATATTTGAAGAATCGTTGATGTGCCGACCAAAATTGACCCCACATACTTTTCCTCATGTGGTATTCCGCATCTAGGAGAGCTGCGGCCGCTTGGAACGCCTCCCTGGCCGTCACCCACTAAAAGTCACACATCAGTGTCAAAAATTAATGGGAAACGTTGCAAAACGTTTTTGTTGCAACGCAGTTTCCATTGTGCATTACCATCTTTGTCTTGCATACCAAAAAAGTTGTAATTATTCACGTCGTTGTGGTGAATGTGGACCTCGCACTGTTGCCAATTTTAGTGTTAAGTCGGTTTTCTAAGACGGTCAAGTTTGAATCCAAATATAATTTTGTGCAAAAAAGAAATAAATTCGCTTTCAAGGCCGGCAAACTTTCGACAAAAAATTAACCACCGCGGGTTCTTACCAGTCTCACAGCTTTGTTGTACATCTGAATGAATGACGAACCGAGAGGAACCTCTTCAATGTGGAATGAAACCCCGTAGAAACTCAGTTGTCGAGCAATGTAACTTCCGCGCATTTTCATGTCCATGGCAACAAGTTCCATTGCGCCCACACCACGACGTTCCACCGCCTGTGGCAGAAGGTAGGGGGTTGTTTAAGAGTGTTGCTTGTATGCTATTTCCGATAATTAATGTGATTTTTTTACATATATCACTTACTTCCTTTGCATTATGCTTAACATTGTGTTGTTAACATTAACATTGTGTTAATATGAAATAATGTCAGGGCACATTTACTAAATCTTAGCTCAGCAATAATATTTGCTAACATTGTGTTTAGCCCCATTTAAAACTACATTAACACAATTGCCCATTAAACACAATTTAAAATGCTAAAGTGGTTCACAAAGTGTAATGTGTAAATTTTCTATTTTCCAGGTTGAATACCAATGGTGCAGTGGAATGGAACCACATGCCCCAAATTAGGAAGTTATACCTGTATGAAGTCTAAGAAGATGGGAAATGATGTTCCAGGCCCCCATAAACCCAACCTTGACATGTAAGCCATGTTTCTTGGTTCAGAAGCACCAGTTGCACTTGCGTACACAACCCTACAATAAAATATATTCATTAATGCAAACAGACTTTATGGTGACATTACAGAGGTGCACTGTATATTGAACACTGTAAAAAATTTAGGGTATATTTTTCTTTCAAGCTGCATAAATCCTTGTTTAAGGGCAGCTAAGTGTCATAATCAACTACAATGCACCAACTATACAACAGCAACTCCATACAATTATCTAGACTCCTTACAGTTGAATAAGCGACTGGTTTGAATTACCAACTGTGAAGAACTCATGGGTAGTCACCAACCTTGCATTTGGAAGTTGGTTCTGGAGTTGAAGAACTGTTGCACCAGTTTTTGTCGATTTCCCTGAACCGGATGGAAGAAGGTTTTTGGCTTTGTGGCACTCATCGAATATTATCTGTGAATAACCCGGAAGATAAAACAAATATTTTTTTTTCTACACCAGAAAATTTGTTTACTGTAAAGATTAACTCCCATGATTTTGTAATATTATTTGCATCCATCAAAATGTTGAATAAAAAATTCAAATTTTATCAAATAGGTTCTGGGGATAATACTTTGCATATTCACTGCAAACTGATCAGTAAGCAACACTAGTTAACACAGAAAAAATAGTAGACCCCATTATAAACATCTTACTGGTCCATCGAAATCTTCACCGCACCAATGTAGGATCTGTTTTAGTCTTGTGTGATATTTGGCTTGGGAATGACTTTCACCAATAAGCGAGGAATACGTTGCAAAAATTACCCCCTTCTTTACTGCACCATTGTTTCTGGCAGTGATTTTGCCGTATTTGAACTAAAACATACAAGTTTTTGGGTCAACATAAACGTAACTATACTATTAATTTATAAAGTTATTAATATCACAACAATAAGAAATCTGATCCAAATATATAAATATATCTCTGTAATTTCTGCTATGGTTTGATGCTACATTATGGTTTTGAAAAGTACATCTAATCAAGCAAAACTGTCTGAAAACATTGTTGTTGCTTTTATGATAGAACTAAATGTATGCAGAGACCCTGTATGTAGCTCACTCATAAGTATATATAACCTTATTCAAAGCATAAACTTTAATATTCCTGGCACCGATGTCTCTGAGATCGCGTTCTGCATCGTACTTTAAATCATTGGACACACTGAACCTGTTAAACATAATGCAGGATTATTTTAAACTTGCACATTCCATGAGGGTAACAAGGGCATCATCTCACCATAGAGCTCTTTTCCTGCCAGCCAAGTAGTTTTCATAAATAATCCCAGCAACAGTTCTTCCTTTACCCACACCAGCACCATCTCCTGCAGAAAAAAATCAGCTTATTATTTTAACTAAACAATATGAATGTTACAACAATTTATGTAATCTCAGTTGGTCAATAATCAATTCAATTAAAAGAATGCCTCTGGCATTTAAATGTTATAAAATCTGCCTTTTTGAGTTAATCAGATAATTTGTATTCTGTACATTTTTTATTTACATATGTGCCCAATTGGGTATCAGTGGCAAAATAAACTTACAAAATGTAGCAGACTCTAACTTTTGATATGAATACACACTCCATTACTTAAACTTTATATAAACTAAGGAATCATACCGATAAAAAATCCAGCTCTTTCTCTGTTTTGTAAAAACACACAGTGCTTCTGACTTGCATAGACGATAGACTCCAACTGCAGGGCAGACAACTGACCCATGTCTATTGTGTCTTGAGGAATGGACAAACGATATCTTACATCTGGAGGCATTATGCTTGACAGCGAGCTCGTTTCTACCACGCTGTCAGGATGGGGTAGACCAATGTTCACTGAAAAAAGGCTCAGTGGAAATGGAAATGTTCACTTGATCAATAATCACAACAATTGGCAACATTTTCAATCACACTTAATGTGTTATATAATGCAACTTACACATACATCTTAAACAGTGATTAAGACCCCTTTTACAAGTATATTCCCTCTTCAGATTACTTTGTTAAGTGAAAGCGAGAGCCCTTTTCACTTACATTTGCTTGGCATGTATTCAGCGTATGTTTTTGTGTGTTTCATTCCTGTTTCTTCTTCTCTTTCTTCTTCAGCAACAAGATCTCCACCCTCTTGCTTGGTGGTCTGTAAAAAAATGCACTATGATTAACTTTCGTGTTGTTTTCATGTGCGATGCTCATGGAAGATTTACAGCACTACCAACTATAATTCTATTTTTTCTTTAATTGTTATGCAATGCCCTTGGAAATCTAAAACGATGGGGACCAGGTCTTTACAGTGTTGGGTTTAAGAACTTGGTTAACTGAAACAGGCTGAGGCCTTGTTTAAATGATTTACAGACTCTTTACGTCATTGGGTACAGGTACTACAACAAATTTAAGTTAATTGTGACCATAAAAAAGTATCTGCAGAGCAACAAACATACGAAAAAATGAAACATGTCTTAAAATCATATATTTATACATACGCTGTATGAGGAAATGCCACATATTTTTTATGCAAACTGTGTTGGATTGGCATATCCTATTTAAACACATCTGCACTCAATTACTTTGTGTAAAAACAGAAATTGAAAAGTTTTAAAATTCAATAATTTAACAATTAGACCAAACAACTTACAACAGGCATCGAAAAAGATCGAAGCAGCGTTTCCTTTCCAATATAATGGACTCTTTCTGTAAAATGCAATGAAATCACATACACACATGACATATCATAGCTTTCCAGGTTCTAAAGTCTGTCATGACCTTGGGTTTTCTGCATACACTTACTAAATATGAGGTTCACAGGCTTCGCAGCCAAGGCATTGCAGCCAAGCTGGATCAGCCACTTTTCCCGACAAGTCGGAGCGAGATCTGAAAAATCAAGCTCCCGGTGAGGTTTGAACTCACGACCCTGGGCTAACCAGGCCCAACGCTCTACCAACTGAGCTACAGGAGCTCAGTGGCTTCACGGGGTATATTGGTACACTGGTGCGCAAGCGCACAACTTGTCAGGCGACCTTCACATCTCCACCACCGTAATCAGACTTGCGCACCAGTGTACCTTGGCCACAATATACCCCGTGAAGCCACTGAGCTCCTGTAGCTCAATTGGTAGAGCGTTGGGCCTGGTTAGCCCTGGGTCGTGAGTTCAAACCTCACCGGGAGCTTGATTTTTCAGATCTCGCTCCGACTTGTCGGGAAAAGTGGCTGATCCAGCTTGGCTGCAATGCCTTGGCTGCGAAGCCTGTGAACCTCATGATCAGAATATTAGAGCTATGATCACCAAATATAAAGGGCCTGCGCAGTGGGGCGATCACGCCTTGCTAAGCATAAGCATGGCATTTATGAGTAAGCATGGCATTACTTCTGCTTCACTTACTAAATACTTACTTATCTGCGTATTTGGATAGAACACCTTGGTACAAACTATTTTAGATAATTTTGAATATCAAAGAATTCAGATAGAAATGTATGAAGCAAGGTTACCTTGTCGTGGCTTTGCTGTGAGTTTCATTGAACTTACAGTAGGAGCAGTTCCATTAAGTACAAGCTTTTCAGACTTAAATTTCAGTGAAGAAAGAGGTGAAGGCTGGAATTGAACATTGGTGGATAACTGAATGCTGTTTTCTGAGGCTTGCATCGTCTTGTCAGGGACTACAAGTGCAAAAGGGGAACCAGGAGGTGTTTCAAAATCAGAGTCTACAGACTTTTCAACTGTTTCCACAAACAGACTTCCAAGGTTGAGGCCGGAATTTGACACTTTTTTTTTGGAGTTGTGATGCAAGCCATTGGTTGATGGAAGATTCTGTTTCACTGAAAATGCTGGAAAACTCTGGGACTTCTTTAATGTACTATTGGCTACAATGGGCAGTTCCAAATAGTTTGACACCAAATGAGCTTTAGGTGCAGTATTCGATACAGTTTTTTTCACCATGTTTCCAGATAAAGGCACCACTATGGGTGCTCCAGTTGTAACCACCTTTGGCATTGAAGTTCGGTCACTTGTCTTGATAGTGACATTAGTGTTGATTGCTCCATTGGACGACTTTGAAACAACAGATAATGTACTAATATCAGTCTTGGGTGGGTTATTGGGTGATGGAGTTTGTTTCGAAGCAACTGGCTTAACAACATTGGTACTTCCAAGCCTGTTAATTTTGATGATTGACCCTAAAAAATAAAACAACAATTTTATGACAGAAATAATTTTTTTGTAACATGAGTCACTTTCAAGCTGTGCAAACCAGATTATTATCCTAAATCAAGAATATCTTGCCTACCAGCTTTTAATGCAGGAATCTTGATAATCTTAACGCCAGGAGGTGGTTTGCTCAAAGTATTAATGGGGATAGTTTTCACAACTGCTGTTGTTTGTACTGGAACATTCGATGGTATTTTTTTGTTCACAACCACAGACGGACTTGCTGGCAGTATAACCTAAAGATCAAACACGGGTGAAATTTAACATAAGACATGCTATTAAGATATATTTCATGAACAAGTGTAAAGTGCAAGTACATTGTTTGTTGGTTTCACTCTCAAAGCATCCAGAAGGGGATCAACCTGATCTTTTTTTCCAGAATTGGCACCACTTGCATTTGGGTTAGGGTCAAAGTTCATGAGTCCACTCTGGTTCAGAGCTGCAGAAAGCAAATCCAATCCATCACTGGATGCTTCCATGTTCCACTTGTAATTTAATCAGTTATGAAGTTATGTGCCTATCTGTACAGCAACTAACGTTTTTTCCAATATAAGCACATATAAATATTACATAAAATTTACATTGCTACAGTTTAGACATAGGCCCAATTCTAATTCGTTTTAGACACTTAAGTATTTACACTATAAAAACAATTGCATCAAAAAAACAAGCAATAACTAACGGCGGCCTTCAGGATATCTACCCCTCAGGCCCTGGTTTGGCGAACACGTGTTCGGCGACGTCGTGTAAACAACGATGACACTATTGTCTGGCATTTTTAATTCCTTTCACAAAGTTCAAGAAATATCCAGACTAGCTTGAAGACTCTACACAATAACCTAAAGGCACACAAATGAACGCCCGGCGAGACTGAAACTTGCGGTAAAGGCTTAACAACAGAAGTAAACAAAGGTCGAACGCGTGTTACCGCGCCGCAGACAGACGTACAACCTCTCGACTCTACCACGCCGAACGAATGGCAGTGGAAAAAATGCGTTCTTGCGTATATTACGTGATGTCATAAAGGCGAAATAACGGAGAGAAGAACAGCATCGTCACGTGACAGAAATATTCACAATTATTCGTGCGCTCATTTTTCACCCTCTTGTGAGATTTGGAGTTCGCTCGACAGCAGGCTGCTGCTTGTTTAATTTGTCGCGTATATTTTGCGATTTCGTGGCTAATACTTGTTGTTATTGCTCAGATTTGGCTTAAATATTATCATTCACAGTGGTTTAACCGACCAAGAGCTGAGCAAGCTGTACTTTAACAGCCTGTGCAAAGAAAGTCAAATCTGTTTGGTGGAACATCTGCTTGCCGAGTTTAGTGACATAAGAAAACAATCATGACGCGTACGTTTTATTCGATGAATTAGGATTTGTAAGCATATGAAGTTTGTGTGCTTTTGTTGAAAAGTTCAAGTGCCCAAATATTAAAATATTCTAATGTTAGTTGCATTTATCGATACCATGGTCTATTTACATTACATTCAACTTAACTGTTTTGTTCAGGTGGAAATCAAAGGGACTTAGCTCGTGCCAAGAACCAGAAGAAACTAACTGGCCAAAAAGGGAAAAAAGAAGATGGTTTAAGCAAAGAACAGAGAATGGCACGGTAAAAAGATTATCACTAAACATACGAAATATTTTTACTGGGATTTTATGAAGTTAAAACATTTAACTTGTTTAATTATTTGTTATAACGTGGTAACATACTAACAGTTGTGCTTGCAATTCTGTACAACTTGGGATTACCAGTAATTTAATTCGCAAGTTTGGGGAAGGGTATCGTAAAAATGTGAGAGGCTTTGGTTGAGGGGGGAAAGTAATTTTTGTGGAAAAGTCCCAACTCTATGATATAGTTTCTAAACTGTGATGCCTTTCACTTTTTGTTTCAGTGATGCGGAGATAATGAGGCAAAAACAAGTCAAGAAAGAAAAACAGAAAACCGAAGGGGGGTCAAGTTCATCCAAATAGTTCTTTGCTTGATGTAAATAAGACAATAAAAGTGCCACTAATTGCATCCCAAATCTCTTACTCTTTATGGAGGTGCCTTTGTTTGATCAAATTTATTAGAGGTGTGGTACATAGTATGTATAGTGGTTGTGAATTCAATTTGATAACCTTTACCCAGATAAAAGAAGTTCACTGTTCACTTGTGCAGTTGATGATAATTATGCACCAAGTTTTCTAAGTCATGTCATAATGTAAGCTTGAAACATGTAATGCATGTTTTGTTCAGTTTAACTAACACATTTTATGTACTTTATGGCTGTTAACTGTTAGTACTTTTACTTCTTCACCTAATAAAAAACAACACCCTGTCTAGCAGGTGGCTTTGAATGCATGTCAAGCTTGTTGTTCTTCTGCAGAATCAGTTATGTTTATTGTTAAATGCACAAAACATTAAAAGTGTAAAACTACAATCGATAATATGAGATTTCTTCAACCTGTTTCAACTCAATAATTTGTGAAGTTTTCATGTAAAAAGGTGAAAAAACGATAGAAAAAAGCATATCTACACCAAAGTAATTCCAAAAAACAACATATGGAAATTGCTGATAGTGGTAGCGAAAAATACATCACAACGGACTGTAACAAACAAGCATATTTTTTTATATTAAGGAGTTTCCGATAAATTTCCACACAGAGAAACCTGAAAGTAAAAAGGCAGTAAGATGAACAAAATTATTCAAGTCACATATATAGTAAACTGACCAACCACTTGAGTGAAATATTTTGTATGGAATCAAAACTAATTGATATTTAGTACACATGTTTTTTGCATGGTGTGAATGTGACTATTACATGTATTGTTTCCAATGATGGTAGTGTGACGCGAAAGTACAAGAAAACAACAAAATCACTTTTACGCGAATTCATGCAATATACATAGTGTTGCAATGTAGGCATCAGCTTGGTGTCCATCAATAGATTTTATCGCATACTGTTGTTTGTACTGAAACACTTCACAACATTTATAGGCAAAACTGCAATACTATCTACAGGTTGTTTTTTCAAAACATGCCAAAGGGTGAACTTTGCCATAACAAAGACAGCTCTACCACTTGTAAGCAAAAGCATTACAATCTTAAAAGTTTACCAACTAAAAAATGAACTAATCTGCAGCCTGAAATATACACAAAGCAGCAGTTGTGTCAAAGAAAGTAGTCTTCTTTAGTTGGGGAATTCCCTATCTGGAAAACAAGCAGGAGCCAGAAGGGTCCACACATAGATGATGATGGCAGCCCACGACGTGGCTATCTTCACCCACATTGCTGCAGTATTTCCATCTGTCAGTGACTTTTCCCAGCCATTTGGTCCGATTCTAAATGAAGATGGGAACGGTTGAAATTAGGAAAAAAAAATATTTTTATGATTTGTTGTGTATTTGTACATGTTGTCTCTATGTATGCTACATTGCTAGGTTGTGTATGGAATTAAAAAAGCTTATATTGAAATAATATCTTAGTTATAATGTAGAAAGACCTAACAGGTGAAAGTTGCTAGAATAAAACTGTTTATTTTACCTTATAGTGACAATTGAAAGATTCTAGCAACATAGTAACAACAAGGTGAATAACATGTGTTCAAAAGCACTCACGAAAACCAGTTGGTGAGCGTCATCATTGTGTAAAGTGTCGTCAGAAGAAAAATGAAATGGAAGAAAGCATAAGAATAAGAAACACCGTCTTCCTCGTCTTTAATCACTCCCTGACCACCTTTGTCATCTGAAACTGAACAAAAAATGATTTTGTTTGGATGCAAGAAACATGATTTATGCACAATCTTTAAAAAATTATTATCAATAAATCAAGTTGATTTAAAGAAGTTTATGCTAATTTTTTAGCCAACATGCAAATTATTTAGTCGTGTTATTCTTGTGTGAAGCGCGGGAAAACGTAAAGGGTATCTCCTTATTTCTAGAGTAAAGAAAATAATTTTTTTGCAGCATTTCAACATGCAAAATTAATCAAAATTTATTGTTTTTTTAGCATTTTACCATGCAAAATTAATCAAAATAATTTTTTTGTGTCGTAAGGCAACATGCTCTGATCTATATTGAATGGTTTTTGCCCAATGATCATAAGTTAGTCTCGAAAGCAACAGATTTTTACTAATAATTAAAACAAGAGTAAAACCAAAACGTCAGAAAGTATAAGAAAAAAATTATAAATCAAGTTCAATACATTTTTTTTATGAAGATGGCAAAAAAGTTTTTAGAGCCTACCCCAAAATATCTAATTTTTAATTCCGCAAAACAAAATGTGTAAGTGTCCAAACTACTGCAAACAAAAGTTGGGAAACTAATTAAGTGAAGAATGCACTATGACACACAATTACTACACTGTGATGTAACAAAGCAAATACACCAATAAAATTTATTTACCAAGTGGGTCGGTCTCCCCTGCAAAAGGAAATTCACAAAACTCAATTATTATTTGTAAATACTTTTTGTTAACTGCATATCAAAACTTTTTCTTTGTTGAAATTGAAATAACCAAAATAAAATCCAAACATGTGAAAAATGATCCTCTACCAGTCCATTTCACCAAAGAGAATTTAGCATAAAAAAAATAAAATAATTTTCTTTCTGCAAAATTTTCCAGTGTGAGCAATTAACAAAAATACAATAATCAGTTGCACATGACGCATAATCCTAACATATTAAATGACATCATGAATGATGCAGTGTCTATTTTGATTTAGACCAATAGCATATGGGACAACAATACAGTGTAACTGTACAATATGGCACCACATTTAAAAACAAAATATTTTATCGGTAATATTTTTAGAAGACAGAACAAATGTTTGTTCGTTTGTGAACCATGCCTGAGCATTAGAAACAAGCTGATCAAATTTGTGCAAAAGAAAAATGTGACTTGATTTGAAACTAGGTCACATAATTTTAAGATCAGCATATCAAAGGATTTATTTCCGCAATAAAGGTGGTTCAAGCATCGACTCATCAAAATCCTTCATTACAAATCAAAGTGATCAATCAATATACAGTGGTTAGTGACTACAGAGCAATCAGAACTAAAATAAATTTAGGTCAGTGCATCGTGTTAGAAATGCATCAAGGAAAGTGACCTATCTCAGTCAACAGGATCTCAAACTGTTTAACACAAGCAAGAAGCAATATATGCATAGGGCGGCGTATCAGATGCACAAACATGTAATTGAACAGGCAAGTGTGACTTACCTTCACCATTATCTGAGCCACCAACGCAGCAACAACAACAACTTGCTTCTTCGACATCTGTGTTGCCACGGATGGTCAGACGCTCCTGTTCAGAGGATGTGGTTGTTCTTAACCTGTGTCAGAACGATCAAATTTACACTCGGAGTTTATTGCAGAATTGTTATGGTGTGTTGGAGTTTGGCAGATTTTGCAGATATTTTGCGATTTCCTTAGTTTTCAATGTAAAGTTTTTATCAAAACAACTTTTGTTAAATTCCCATGCTTTCAATAAAGTTGACCAAAAGTTGGTGGTGACCACAAAATTACTTCATTATAAGTTACCAACTAGTTTGAAAGCATGTGGAAATATTATCATAGAAAACAAGAACGAATTGCTGCATTGACATGAGCTTTTTGCTCAACTTATTTTATTGGTTGATAAATTTTGTGACAAAAAATAAAATGACAATACTTACGAGACGTAAATGACAACAATAAATATAAACACAAGACCCGTGACTAGAGATATTGTGTCCGATGTCGCTGTTTGTCCTGCTTGAAAACACGTGACATATTTTGCCTGCAGGACATTTGTGTCATTGTTCAGCACGCTCACTGAAATACACAAAAATAATTTGTTTCATTTTGTCCCAGTATTAATATGACAGAAAGGAAATTTAATTCTGTAATAAAGACCGTTTAGTTTTTAACTCACTTAAATCTCCTGGGTTGCTTGCGATTGCCGAGTATGTTAAGTAAGTGACATAGGTGGCAACAACTGCAGCCTGCAAAAGGCCCGACTTGGGCTGATCTAAAAACGAAAATCATTTTTGTGTTAACTAGCACAATAAATGTATGTGAAAAGAATGAACAATCAAATTGCAAAATATGTATAACACCTCCAAAAATAAGCAAACAAAACTAACTTGATGATGTTGTTTTAATTTTTTAATGCACCATACTCATATATATTAGAAATCTCAATTCAAAGTAAATTTGAAATGTTATGATATTCACATGTGGGGCAAAGTACAAGATTGTTTCTTTTATGTTTGAGGTGACCACGCCTTTAATTGCTATTTATTGAAACACTTTGGTGAAGATACAATGACTCTGAACTAACTATGGTTTACTTTAATTTTATTAATTTTACTAGGATCAGGTTAAAGTCACAAGCATCTATTTCCAAAAATGGATAAGCCAGTATATTTAAACAAATTGCATTTAAATGAAAATACTCACGTTCCTGCACTTTGGGTGAAACAGCCAAAAGCGACACAATAACTATCAAACAGAAATTAACGCCGATAAAAGCCTTGTTGGTGACGCAACCAGAAGCATTTGTGTAAAAAACAATCATCAGTATGAAGCCAGTTAGAGAACCGGCAAAAAACAGGAATGTAAAAGTCGCAATTCCTGGATAAAAAAATGGTATTGTGGTTTAAAAGTTTGTGTACACAAGGCATAAAAATAACTACAATATACATTTTCTTATAATTTTGTACAGTTTTGATAAAACGGAAAGATTTAAAGGCAAATACCTCACAAAGAAATAACTTTTTGATCCGTACCTGCAAGCCAACCCTTGTTGTCCTCTGCACCAATCAACCAACTTCCATTCCATGTGTGAGCAAAATCGATCAACAGAATGAGCTGCAGGATAATGAAAAGTATTCCACCAACCATTCCAAAGTACATCCACACCTACAACAAATATGGATTTTTTTTGTGATACTTGTTGGCTATTGCCTGAAATCACCAACAAGATTATGGCAAGCATGACATGCCTCAAATTGTGCATTTCACAAATATACTAGGTTTATAGTAAACTTCAGTTTAATATTGAGGCATGTAACACAGATTCTACAAAAATAAATCATGTAGATTATCATTATTTGAATCAAAATGCTGCCAAAAGGGAATGTAATAGACATGTTTAAATAATTGTAACTATTGACCATGTAGTATTGTATTGTAGTTGGTACGCTACCTGGACAAACATGGAAGCGTCAGGAATGAAAAAAGACCCAATGCACAATCCAGCAAGAATCAAAAATTTGAAGAACCAAAACCTTAAAATAGAACATATATATATAAGTATAATTTTTATTAACCTGTGTTTACACAAATGTATAGTTGAGTTAGTTGCTGACATTGCCAGGCAAAAAACTGGATAAGGTCAATTGCATTACCACTGAAATGCCACAATAGTAGTTTATTTGTCACAAGAGCTTTTATGAATTTAATTAAGTGTTATTGGAAACACAAAAGTCATGACTGACCAACTTTAAAGGCAGCTTCTCAAACGTGCACATGTTTTGAAACATGTGTCTATATATGATAGCGAACAGCATACCCATTGTGTATTCCAGCCCTACAATCCTTTGTGGTGTTTATTCCTATCGTGATTAACATGAACAGGAAATAGAAGCACGATGCTCCAAACATGATTTTGTACACAGCGTCTTTGCCAAACAGAACACCACACTTTTGGTCGTTACTGTTAACTGCCGTGCAAAAGTGAGTGAATATGGGACTCTGTAACAACAGTGCAAGATTTTTTTTAAAAGGATATACCGGCCATTTAACCTCAAATATTTAAGGTTTTAACGAAAGAAGATACACAAACATTTAAACAACCATAAGAAACTTACATTCTGCAAAGTGCTTTGAACTGTGGAAGATATCATGACGCAACCGACAGCAGTAACAAGGACAAGAAAAAACATGTACATTAAACGAGTTCCTGTGGATGT
Source organism: Ascidia mentula (assembly GCF_947561715.1). Taxonomy (NCBI): domain Eukaryota; kingdom Metazoa; phylum Chordata; class Ascidiacea; order Phlebobranchia; family Ascidiidae; genus Ascidia; species Ascidia mentula. Next base: position 20,640,530 of record NC_138569.1, on the reverse strand, counting down.
TTTAATGCTGGGAAGGCAGGAACAGCACAAGGAGCATGCTGCAGAGCCACAACAACAGGCCGCCTGTATATATCAATGAGAAATTAAACATATTGCATATCAAGCAGTAAAAGTTTATGCTACTAGACTTTCCTGTTAGCTTTATGGCCAATAAACATTAAGCAATAGATTTAAGACATAAATAAATATAAATCAAGCCTAAATTCAAGTTAATCCCTTTTTATTAAGATTTCCTGTAGCCATAAAATTAGAAGTGAGATAAAAATTAATCTTAATGTGCCACAGTAACTCAGGTGCCCAATATTCGATAAAACCTGCTCTTCACAAAAAACACTGTTAACAGTCAATGAATGTACAGCTTACACATACATACCTGGCCTATAAGACATGGAATACACATAGTTCACACTTTTTGATGTTCAGCAAAAATAAGTTTCAGTAAAACTTTTTAGGAAAAAAAATTTCAAGGTATCTGCAAGGTAGAAATCATAAAATTTTGCTTACACACTATAAAAATGAACTTTTGTTTTAAATGTTCTACGTGCTACAAAAGTGCAAATAAATATGACAAACAAATTTAAACACAAAAAAATCCTTTAAGGTTCTTACTGAGCACCTAAAAGTCGCAAATACATAAATATATATATAATAATGTTGTAAGAAACTGGCCCAGTGCATTCTATTTCAACTTGTTACAAATTTAGACAACAATTGGGAAATACACAATAGAACACATTTTACACATTGCAGTGATAAACAATTGGTTTTCACAACAACTAATTAAAAGCAAACATTTGTAAAAAAATCTTTTAGACCTTTAAATCATAATACTTTGTTCCCAAAATTTTTTAATCCAAAGCTAAAAACAGGAACAGTGTGCATTTTTAACTTATCAAGTTTAAATGTTTGTAGTTCTGAAGATGGCGAAACTGTAAAAAGCTGAAACTCATCATTTCGTAATTCTGGCATTTGACCATTCTGTTCAGCATTGTTACTTTTTAAACACACAGCGAGATTAAAGACGATCCCATCTTGATTGCTGCTTGATTTTCCAATGTGCTCTAAACCCAGAATTCCCAGTAAATTAGTGGAGTACTTTGAACTATCTGTGACAATTGCTTCAAGCAGTCTTTGTACCAAATCATGGATACTGCGATCTGTTTGTAAGAAACATGCTGCAGGAAGTACAGAGGAAACACTGTTTAATCCATCAGGCTTGGAAAGAATGGTGTGAATGTTTCCACTGGTTTCCCACAGAAATACCACCCGGGCACATAGAAGGTGATGAGCATATAATACAGGCAGAATTGCTACTGTAGGGTCAGACTCAACAGACGCATTAAAGGTTCTTGTTCTTGAAATAAGTGGCAAAATGTCTTGGCACCTTAGATCAATAGCACCAGGATCAGAGAACCAACCAGCTTGCAGTGATTCTTTGTCCGCCTGATCTGTCGTTTTTAGTTCACCACCAACAATAGTACCAGTGAAAGTAAATCTTATCCAGTAACCACCCTTGTTCTCTTCGACACACACAACCCCCGAGGGTTTGAACTCCAGTCCTGCCTCTTCCATCATCTCACGCTTCACTGCCTCCACCAGCGACTCATTGGGATCCACTCTTCCCGCAGGCAAATACCATTGTTGGTAACAGGAAGATTTTGCTTCCTGAATTAACAAAACTTCGCCATTCTGATTGAACACAACTGCAGCGACAATATAACACACATTGTATGACAGCGCAACACCCTTGCATTCTTCATGAACACTGCATTTGGTTAGTGTTTGGCAGACACCATTGTTTGAAAGTACATTCTTTAGCACAGTAAAATCATCTGGATTATCCATTTCACCCTAATTATAAAGTAAGGTATTTGCTAAACACAGAAGGTGCCTACTGTGTGGACTAATAACAATATACATAAGAAATGATCAACATTCATTTAGTTCTAAATAAATCAATCACAAATATTCACATACTTTACAACATAATTTAAAACATAATTTCCCACAAACATAGAGAAATAACTTTTTTTAATTGCACTTTTAGGGTTTTTTCTTTGGAATCTTTGTTTACTTGCACAGAACTAACTCCTACACAGCACAAACAGTTGCCACAACACGAAAGCAAGAGGAAATATACTTTATCTTTAGAGTGAATAAGAATCTCATGACTTGACGTTGGTTGAATAAGAATACATTCCTCACACACCTGCTTTGTTTGGTTCGGTCACATGACTGTCACGCTTCAACGACGCTTAAATAAAATCATTGTGGATACCTTTAATTTTCCGCATGATCGATTCAATGACGACAATACAACTAGGATCTACTTCGTAGATTCTGATCCAACTTGGTTTCCAACAATAATGACATTGAATTTAAATCTGTAAGCAAATCAATAAATTTTGTTCGCTTTGCGAAATAATTGCACTTAGCATTATTACAACGAACGCTCTAAAAAAATTCGAAAAAAAATTATAACAAAATATTGATTTTGCAAAAACATTTCATGTTTTGAGCAGCAAATCTGTTAATCAAAACAGAATGACAGTGTAACAATTACGACACTTCCGGTCTATACGTAAAAGGTTTTTAAAATTTACGTTTTTCTGAGCACAAACATACGAAATGGGGTAATAGGCTTCGCATTAAATTTTACAAAAAAAAAAACTTTGAGTTTATTTATCAAGTTAAAATGTAAAACTAAATTATGAATTAAAAGTTTCGCAAACATGGCAACATTATTGAGACGATCTTTAATAAAGTACCAATTCACAAGGAACGTTTTTAAGCGTGACCGGTAAAGTAAACAGCACTTAAGTACACGAAGATATGCACATCGTGCGAGTCTATATTTAAAGATAAGATGACTGGAAAAAAATGCCCGTGTTATTTAATGTCACGAAACTGCAGATGTAGCTTTAGTTTTCTTATATCTCGCAGTAAGAACATGAAGTGGTTGACGTTTCTTGCCTTAATTCTGGTCGTGGGACTTGGACAAGTTTATGCCGGTGGAATAAACGGAGGTTCCACGTGTGCAGGTAAGCATTAAATAAAAACACATGCGTTTTGTTGTCGTACTTTTATTGTACCGTATTTTACGGACCATAAAGCGCACCCGATTATAAGGCGCACTGTCAATAAATTGCTTTGATTAGTTTTTTGTTCATACATAAGGCGCACCGGGCTATAGAACGCAACGTATTTTAAGGAGTATGGGTTACCGTATAAAGCTCATCAAACAAAAACTTGTTACGTAATAAATGTAAGCAAGTCACAATAGTATGAATATCACAGTTGCTAGTTGCTTTTACCGTAGTTTATTGTGTAAGACGGTGGTTTATTTATAATAGTATCGGTACTGGTTTTGAGTGTAGGCAATAAAGCACTACTTGATCCATACATTAGGCGCACCGGCTTATAAGGCGCACGATCAATTTATGAGGAAAAAAAGGATTTAAGTTGCGCCTTATGGTCCGTAAAATACGGTACATGTATTTAAAACTGTGCGTTTCAGCCATAAGTTACCTAAACGTATAAGTGTTAACAAAATCAAAATGCTTTAACAAAATCTTTTTAAAAATCGAAAAAAATATGAGCATTTATCATTGTTTTGAACAACAATTTATTGAAACTAATTTTTTCAGCCAAATTTTGTTGGGAAAAGAACAAAAACCGAAAAATCCAAATGCGCCAAATAGTTTTTCGAGAATTCTGCAACCACAGTCCTAAGGCCGGGTCCACACTCAACGCTTTGCGCCGGCGGATTCTTTGTTTGTTATAATGTCCCGAGCGTACGCCCGCACGCCGACGTATAATGAAACAAAGTGTGGACCCGGCCTAATGACATCAAAAACTTACTTATAAGTTTACTCCAATGGCAGTTTTATTAGAAATAAATATGTCTATATCTTGACTGGAACGTGCCAACTATCCAATGTATGAAAGACGTGTTCGAGACTGAACTATTTTTTGACGGGAATATTTGTTTGAGGCGTAAATAAAACTTTACCAGAAGTATAAATTAAACAGCTACAAAAATATTGCTTAATACTGCTCTTCTGACAAACTTTATTGTATTTACGTTTCTCGACGTTTCGGCTATCATGCAACAGTCTTCATCAGGAGGAAGTATCTAAGTTTAGCACAGTGGACACATTTGAGGCACATGAACAAAAAAGCGTTTTTGTTTGCCAGAAGAGCAGTATTAAGCAATAAAATATGCCTGGCAGCATCAGTAACAATTTAGCTGCAAAAATAGTGGAAAACTGTAGTTGAAGTGGATGCACCCGCGGTATACGTGACAACTAGCTTCGTCACTTATGGAGAAAAAGGGGATTTGCCACGCCCCCTGACGAATATATTTACTCAACGCTTCTGATAGTTTTTATAATTTATTGTAAACGCTTCTTAGCCTGATAAATGACAGCTGATTCGAGTCCCATCACCGACGGTGCGTCATTGTATCAACCAACAAATATCTCTGAGGCATCTTGTGCTAACACGAGTCTGCTCATAAATTGCAAAAACTTCTTCTTGCGGCAATTGCAGCTATAAACAATTACCTGTGTATATTCGCTCAGCGACACGTATTTGTTGCAATTTACGTCATCACATTGTGTTACGCCACTATTTACGTAATGGTAAAACACAGACCATTTTTCGAAACTGCTCCAGAGTTGAACATTATTAATCTGGCGTTCTTCCCACGTCGCATTCTATGGGATCTTTTTTTGGAGTGATACAAATTTTTTTACGCAAGCTGAATTTTGCATTGGTCGACTGTAAATATGATTTTGATGCTTACAATATGATTATAACTTCATTGAGACTAAATAACTTACATACTGATGTACAAAAAACTCTTGAATACAATTAACTTTCGAATATATTCAGCTTGTTCCCTTATTATTGGGCTGGTCGAACAACTGGCACAAGTTCATTCCACTGACGTCATATCAGCAGCCGAACAACGTCTGTGTCCAACTCTTCCAAGCCCGTTTGATCAAGCCTGCTATGGATTGCTCGACCGCTTCGGCCCGGCTTTGATCGACGCTATTTACCACAAGGAGACACCCGACATGTTCTGTCATCAGGTTTGTGATGTGGATTTAAATTGATACCAAGTTTCCGACGGTCTGTCTTGATTTTTTACCCGTCTTCCTGTACATATTGTTCCAACACTGCACGGTTTCAACACTTTTGCATTATGATATTTTCTTGTTATATGTACATTTTAGCTAGATTTTAACCTGGGCCGCGCGAAGCAACTAAAAAAACGGATCTATCGATATCGTTCATGTCGTTAGGTGATTATAAAACAGTGCCAACAGTACATTAGTTGCAAATAACATGTTCGGCAGCAGTACCTGTAAAAGAATATTCAGTTACAGACCCCCGAAACGAAATTGATTGCAACTGGGTCGGTTGGTATCTCGCCATTGTACAAAGTTTTCTTTCCTATAGATCGGACTTTGTTACCAAGACCCTGGAACAGATTTCTGCCACCTTTTCCCTCTTCCCCCGAACTTCAGCGGAAAGTTCGAGCGTCGAAACGTCAGACCTATGTTTGACGTCATCACATCACGTGATGTGACCGACAACCCGATCTGTCAACTTCCCGGTGTGAGCGAAGCATGCGAGACAATATCGAGGTAATTCATAAAATAGCTGCCGGTAGATGTCGCTGCTGAACTGGGAAGTTGAGAATTTACTGACGCGAATTTCTCAAAATTCGCGGAACATTTGAAAAGCCACTGACCACACGTAAAAACCTCTTAACCATTGGCGCAACATAAAAAAATCATACATATTTATATATAATGTATAAGCAAAGTATTTCACCACAAAGTGGGAGTCTTTGCCTGGCCTGTTGGTCGGCAAGACCGTCTAAGAGTCACAACAAGCTGCACTGATGAGAACTTATATCGCTCTCTGGTTAACAGTCATGTATTAAAATAAGTTCCATAATAACAGCTTTGCAACGTCTCCAGTTCCTGGATCAGCATCACGTCATGTGACTCAGATGCGCCACGTGTCGTTTTCAGATTCGCCGACGATCACTTTCCGTTGCAAGACAAGGACAAGGACAGCTTCAGTGTCGAGCCGACTCTGAGAGGTTACCACTGGAGGGGGCAAGACTGCAACGACGGTAGAAGTGATATTTACCCGGGGAGGAAACCGATTGACATGGACAGGGAGGTTGACTCCAACTGCAATGGAATTTTCGTACGTTTCAATCCAATCTAAAACTACTCTTGGTAGAAAAAAGTATAAACTAGTGGTTTCCATACGTTTTAAAATGCGACGCAAGTTAGAAAGATTCACCGTCATTCATAAAATGATTGATATAAAAGAAAGCGAATTATTATGTTATAAATTTTCAGTTCGAACGGATTTTTTTGTGTTTCAACAGTTTTGTTAACTTCGCCTTACTATAGAAACGGCATTATATTAAACACAACCCATGTATTTAACGTTTACAGGGAGTCGACCCTAGCAGTGGAATCCCATACGAGGAAACGTATTGTTCCGACTCGTCACCACGCGGTCTCGCCGTCCTCGGTGATTCGGCTGGAGCTCACTTCCATATTCCTCCCGAGTATTTCATGGCTGAGACTCTCAACAAGGTACAGTTGATTTAATTGGAATATTATTTTAAAGATTTTTCAAATTCGACTTGATCAAACTAATGAAAATCCATAATCGTTAACTGAATTCATCAAAGAAATCAGTCTCCCCTAACTACACTCGTTATCGTGAAACAGAGAAACTTCATTGCCATAGTCGGAAAATCAAGAATCTCGTGTCGAACGCAAGTTATTAAAAATTAATTGTCACGATTTAAATCAAACAACAATTTTACACAAAAATGTTATGGGTAGCTTTTAATTAAACCTGTGAATAAAGGTGGCGTTTTTTTAGGAAACGTTTAAGGATTTGATCATGTTACTCACTGACGAATTTGATTGGCCACAACTATCCAGTGTCACGGGTGAATATGAATATATTTACTTGGGTGAATTGTGTTAGTTTCAATGAAAAGCTAATTGTTTTATTACAAAGGAGTTTTTACCTCGAAACATGAGGTTTGAAAAAGTACCAAATTTCACGTTTAGCAAAGCAGAAATTACTTCCAGCAAGTTAATCATGCTTTTTTTAAGGACTTCAGTGTCAATGCCATCTTTAAATGTGGTATTCCCCCGTCCCGAAATGCATTCGGTCTTATGCCTCCGCACCAGCCATACAGTAAAACGTAAATAAGTCACTGTTAATATTCCATTCAATCGCACAGGCCACATGCAAAACGAATGGCCCGATTCAATCCACGGCCCGGTCGACTCAATGTACTTGAAACTGCACAAAAACAACAAGTGCATTCACCGGGACTACCAGAATATTGCTGTCAACGGCGCAAGATCGACCAACTTCGACGGGGTTGTACCGAGTCTTGCAAGAAACAACACGACCGACTACCCCCTCTTCATCGTATTTGCCCTCATTGGAAATGACGTTTGCAACGGGTACAGATATTATGACGTTATCAGAGATTATACAGTATTCAGGTTGAGAACCCAACAATTACTTCCCCAAATTAACCAAGCATTCAATAATCCATTCCCGTGCAAAAAGGACGGAACGGTTCAACCTTTTTAAGTGATCTTGATTGGCAAATTTGGTTGGGTTATTTTGTTTATTCGGAATTTACGTCACTGTGGGCCTAAAAACGTTTTGCGAGGAGCAATCATCTGATGGTTAAGTAACTGAATATAGTTAGAGTAAAAGAGGTCAACACTTTCTCAACCTGAATAAAAATAAGCTATTGTTTATTGGATATTACAGTACGACCAACTACACCAAATAAGGTTGCCGACTTGAAGTACCCCAACGGTGACCTGTTGGCATTTTCGTTTAGTCACAGTGACACCATTGAACACATGACAACGACTACGGAATATCGAGAAAGTATGATGCAAACGCTCCAGTACCTCGACGAGAATATCCCTAAAGGAAGCACGGTGGTGTTATCCGGACTGGCTGACGGAAGAGTGCTGTGGGATACAATGGCGGAGAGGTTAGTGCACTATGACATCATACTGGGGGTTTTTATTGCGTCATTCCTGAGGTGGCAAATGCGTTTCCTTCAGGGATCCTGGTAACTGTGGGGGATTGCATGGGAAAACAATGGGGCTGACGGGGAACACCAACGCTTTTCTGGGATGGAGCTAGGAAAAGCTTGTAATGCCACCGCTTGCCCTCTTGAAACAGTGAAATATTCCATTTAAGAACACGAATTCAATCGTTTTGCTTTCTGTTTACTGAAAAGAAATTCACCATCTGCGAAATTTCCTTCATTGCAACCAACTCTAAGATTTCATCAGCGTCGGAAATTTAATATATATATATAGTTAGACCCATAGAAATGACTGTGAATTAACACATTAGAGCAGGGTTTCTCCAAAGGTGTGCCGTGGCGTTGGCTCAAATGTACCTCAACATTTTTACCAATTATTTATGTTTCGTCATATGTTGATAAATTGTAAATCGTCAAAACTTAGACATTTAGACTCGAATCAAAGCAATTTGTTTACCAAACCCTGGGCGGCCACACTTTGTGTTTAAATGCTGTTTATTTAAAACTGGATCTGACTTATAGTTTATTGTATAGCGTGACCCTACAAAGCTAAAGAACCCCTCCATAAAAAGTTTATCTCTACTTTTAAGCAGGACAAAGTTGGGGAACAGGAGAACTAACTTATGAAAAATAACCAAATAGCAGTGAAATGAATTTTCACGTTTCTCGTTGTTTTCCATGCAGGTTTCATCCGATCGGTTTGTTGAACAGCGATGTTAAGTACAAAGACCTCTACGCTTATCTCAACTGCCTTCAGGAATCCCCATGTACTGGGTGGATGAACAGCAATGCAACATTAAGAGATGTTACTTCGGAGGTTTGTTTGTACAACTAGCCAATAAACAAGCTCAAACACAGTGGTTTCCAAACAGGCCAGAGTGAACTCTTAACGCGCCCATAGGGGTGATTACAGGCAATCCGGAAATAAACGAACTTTTCAATAATATATACGTGTACTTTTTCCTGCTTGTTAAGCCCACACCTATCTATTTATTGAAAGAAATATTTAACTTAATTCGTCAAAAGAGCTACAGGTAATTTTATGTACACAGAGAGCTGCCAACCTGAGCGCGGTTGGGAAGGACATCGCCGAGAACGAATCTTTTGATAGCTTCGAAAGTATTTACGTCGATTTCGATATACAAGCAGGTAGATATGTTTATTTTGTTGTTTGTCAAAGTTAAAGGTATTTGGGGTGTAATTTTTAAGCAAGCCATAAAATTTCACTGTTGTTGGTATTATTCTTGCATCACGACATTAAGACACCAACAGAATAACTCACATTTATTGCTTTTTGACCAGTTATGGACGCTTGGGAGTCAAATGGTGGGGAAGCGTTTCAGGTGATCGAACCGGTGGACGGATTCCACCCGAGCCAAGTCGGCCAGGCCCTGATGGCCCAACAAGTATTCGATTCCGTCAATGCCCAGTCCCCGGCGTCCTTGGGCAAGGTCAACCCGTACAACGACAAGATATCGACGTTGTTCGGCGATCAGGGGGGTTACTGAAGCGTGACGGTTACGGAGTGTGATTCTCGTGCTTTGCAGCAATAAATTGGAAATGTTTGGGGGATCTTGGGTGTTTTTGTATGAAACTCGCTAGAGTCACGCCACCTCCCGTTAACAACGGTTTAAGAGAAACTAGCTGATGTTGTCGTGTAGAACCGCATGACGCAGCGCAACTCGGTGGGAACCGCGTTTGAGTTTCGGTCACGTAGATAGAGTGGTGGTGAAATTTAAAGATAAGAAGTTTGATTTTCTCCTGTCGTTGAACTTTGGATTTTTAAACACATGTTACATATTAATGTGAGTGCGTTGGTAAAGTTGTGTATTTATGTCATATTATGGTAACTGCCGCTTTCTTACAGACAACAACACGATTTGATTTGGTTACTGAACCAAAAATTTTGTATTACACCTATGTATATAATGCGCTGTTGTGTCCCGGAACAACAAATTATTATCATGAAAGGCAAAAATTTGCAGCCAATATGGTCTGTGAGTAATTTCGTTCAACAAAAGCAAAATGTTACGATGCAAAAAGAGATACTGACGATAAATAGGCAAAATCTACGGATTTGTAAAAACATCTTACGGTTTTCTTACTAAAAAAATTGGGGTTTTTACATAAATGTAAATGATCCAAAAAGTTTATAAATATCACGAAAATTATTGAATCACCCAGCATGATGCAATGGTCGCTGTGGTATTTTCAATGTTGTTGAATTGTATTACACCAGTAGTTCACCACAAAAGACAGCATATTGTGATAACACAACTCTTCATTGTGACAATACAACTCCTCGCAGTTGCCAGCGATACGGTTCAATGAACACGACAAGTGTTGTCAATGTAGTTTCCGACGGGGACGATATCTTGTGCAAAAGGAGATTTGTGAGTAAGGAGAAAATATCCTTTCGCGACCGGTTGACCAAATATGGCGAACGAGGTTGCGACCGGGTTTGAAGAGAAATTGTTTGTGAATCAACGTTTGATTACAGGTGTTAAAGTAAAGTAGGCGGGGTCGACGAACTAATTTCTGCACGTAACACGGGTTTCACGACACCCGCTGTGATTGATGTCTGACTCTTTTTGAAGGTGATTCAATTTCCGTGAGAGGTAAGTTTAAACGGTTAGTCAGCAAAAGTCGGAAAGCCACGGAAACTATCAAACGTCATCGAAAAAACTCTTATTTGAGCAAAACCCCTGACTGAAATATACATGGGACAGGAAGTAAAAAACAGAAATTCAACTAAAAGATATTCACGCAAATTTCTACACTTTTAGCTTAAAATCCTGAATCTTTCTATGATAAAAGAAAATCCTACAAGAAAATATATTAAATTATTCAAAAATGAAAGTTTAATATTTTCAATACAACAGCCCTTTGTAACAATGATCATTGAAATTCATGCATGCATTTTCCACTGAAAGGTGATAAAAAACTTCGGTAAAGTTGAAACTTTTAGTGATAATTGTTTTATCATTTGTCATGTAAGAGTGACTTTGGGCCGTTGGTTCCTCCACAGAGATCGTTGAACTCGCGTCGCAAATATTTTATTGCCCTCGTCAAACAGAAACGTATGAATTCATCCATGTTCCTGTCAGGCTTCCATAGAGGAAAAGACTTTACATATCATTGCCTACATTTATTCAAATAATGTTGCGCCGACGAACTGTGTAGTAATGGATAAGATGTATTTGCAATTGCAAGGTAAAAATGCATTGCGTCGTCGAGGTTCATGAAAGCAGTACCTTTATTTGGCAGACAGCAATTGTCAACATGAATTTTTACTCTTGCTACCACACACGAAACACGTGAATTTGCTAAAACGGTTAAAAAAGCAACCAGGGAATTTGTTTTAAAATGATCTTTCACGTCTAACTAATAACTATGCGAGGGCCTCACACTTTTTGTCACGGCTTTTCCTCGTATTATTATTGAAATGAGTATTTGGATAAAGTTTAATTTAAACAATAATTATCAGCTACTGTACGAATCCTTGCGAGCTAAGATTGCCCAAATATACCCCGAGAATTATCGAGTTTTCAGAGCAAAGTCCGCATGTCAACCAAGTGCCGTTCCAATTAGACGGCGGTTAAAATTGCTGACCAACAATTTATATTTTACGACCGTATTGGGAAAATATCGGCTTTCAACTGCTGTGAGAGTCGTCACATTGGGCACACCGCCCACCTCACCCGTCACACAATTCATAGGGAGCCCGAATGCTACAACTTAGTAATCATAGACTCTATCCCGTGATTTCGGTGATGACGCACATGCCCGGTACTAACCGAAGCACAATTTACACGGCGTCTTTTTCTCCTTCGTTCCGCCGTCGGCTACTTATACCAGCGCTCCAACAACTTTCGCCACACAATTCGAAGTTAGCAGCACTGAAACTTCCCAGAAGCGACCAAGCAGTAATTTACCCGAGAACGACTATATCTGTGAATTCTGCAGCATTGCTTACAAACCAACCGACGAATTATTGTACTGACGAAGGTTCAAGAGAAATTCGACAAGCATGAATGCAATCACCGTTTGTGCATCATTATTATGCTTTGCTTTCGCAACTACCCAAGCTACTCCATTAACACCGGCTAAGTCACTGGTAAGTCGTAGATTCTGTTTGGTTGAAATTTTTTTTAATGCAGGCAAATGTGCCTTTACTTGTCAAGTATTCATGTGTTTAATTAACCGTATAAATTGATCATTTAAATATTAAATTATGAATTGACCATCTGTAATCTAAATCACAAATAGACCATCCGTAAATTAAATTACAAACTGGCCATCTGTGAATTAAAACTGTAATTTTTAATAAAACTTGACCAGGAAGTGGCAACCTTTTGTCGACGTCAGCGCATGCGAACACTATTCCTATTTGGTGACGTTTTGAAAGGTCACAGGTCTTTGGTCGGGTTATATTGACCATTTATGGTCCTTTGGCCGGCCTGCAAACTAGCGGATATTGCTTGTGCAGTTAAAGGCAATTAGCTTGCAGTTAAATGCGGAAAAACACACAACAAATGTGGGGTATATATGGTAAAACAATAAACACAATGCGAACTAGTGTGATGTAATGGATGAACACGTTCCAAACCATTATCTAACTATTGTTACGTTGCAAATTCGCAAGTTTCTCTGTTTTGTTTATTTGTGGTTTCATGCAGTACGAGTATCAAGTTAGGGTTTCACCACTATATGACAAGGTGGTAGTTCTAAAGGTACGACCGAAATATTACGTCACAACCACTTTACTGTTGCGACACAGAAGCCATGTAGAGAACTTAGCACACACAAGTTATACATCTAGTATGGACAAGTCCATCTGTTTGCAAAGTAAACGAAAATCGTGTTTTTGGAAGGAAGGGGTTTCCAATAGCGCTTGTTCAATAAAACCTCTGTATGGCAGGTTTGATAAGTGTTGTAACGGAAGTTGACTGTCTGGTATTATGCGCAGAAAGCAATGACTTTGACAATGATTTTTGTGACCTGCCCTGCGGTCATTAAACGCGAGGAAATACATCAAAATAATCACCATTGCTCGGATAATCGACGATAACCTTTGACTTAATCGTAGCATTGGAATGTCCGTGTTTAACTGCGAAGATCTACTTGTTGTCTCCAAAGCTATTATGCCCAAGTTCTTGAGCAGATTTAACGACAGAGGTACTAAGTTTGAAATGCCCCTGCAGTCATTTTCATTTTAATCCGAATTTAAATTACATTAAACTGTGAATTTTAATTAAATTTGTTCTTCCACAGATGTATTTGCTACACTACGGGCATGCGAAGCCCCCCGACCCACGCAAAGGAAACCTGATGTCATTGGAGGAAATGCAAGAGGCTGTGATGTCATTTCAACGTTTCGCCAACCTACCAATGACGGGGGAACTAGATGAACAGACCAGAGAAAAGATGAGCGCTCCTAGATGCGGAAACCCCGATATAGTCGGTAGGTTATTCACCTGTCACGCACTGGGTGGACGGAAACATTCAATGGATCGTATAATCTATAAGTTTGCGTGCCTATGTGGGGCTTACAAAATACTACCATTGAAATACAAGCTGTCAAATACCCTTTTGTCGTAAATGTCGAGCAATTTTTATGGCTGTTTTAAAGTTTAGCGTGTTACGAACCATTGTGTAATTTATCGCTTTAAGTCTTCAAAATTAAAAATATAGTTATTTAAACAGTTGTGAATAACATTCACCAGTTGCATTTTCCGGTTTTTAACCTTGCCTGTTTTCAGGAACCGACCAAAACCGCAAGAGGCGCTATGCGCTACAGGGCTCAAAGTGGCCAAAATCGAAACTAACTTACAAGTTTGACAACTACTCACCCGACCTAACACAAAGACAAACCGAAAACGAAATCGCCGAAGCATTCAACGTAAGTTGGTCGCCATCATATGTATTTACATGCGATATAACTTACATGTGTGATTGCCGTAGAGAGCAGCTCACAGATCATATTATGGCAACAAGATAAAAAGTAGTTTTGTAAATAAAATTTCGTTCATGCCAGCTCTGGGAATGGACGTACTTAGCTCTGTGTCCAGAGCTAAGCACGTCCATTTTAATATGCGCCGTTTTCAATGATCTACAAAAACCTCTTAAAACTGACGGAAAATTAACAAAGTCGTCATTTTTTCAGTGGTGGGCGAAGGAATCGGGGCTGACGTTCACTAAAATGGAGAAGCACCAGAAAGCTGACATCGTTATTAAGTTCGCCTCAGGTTCGCACGGAGACGGAGATCCATTTGACGGTCAGGGACAAACCCTTGCCCACGCATACTTTCCACAATTCGGTGGTGACGCGCATTTTGACGAGAGTGAAGTTTGGTCTCTTACGTCGGACAGAGGAAAAGGTGCGAACGGATTCTGTTGATTCTGTTTGAATTTTCGCGGTTGTCTGCAGTTCTGACAGCAGAATGATATATTAAATTAGAGTAACTTTACAATATCTAATATAAAACAAACGAAAAGAACTACAGGGCGGTTACAAAAGAAGAAAGTGGGATAATTTAAAAAAAAATTTACAGGTTCGAAAAGCACTTTTATTTAAATTTCTATTTCTTTTTTCAGTGAATCTCCGCATTGTGGCAGCCCACGAGTTCGGTCATAGTCTGGGACTTTCCCACAGTGACGTACAAGACGCCCTGATGGCCCCCTTCTATAACCCCCGATCTGACGGCCTCCACAGTGACGATATTGGAGGTTTGTGAAATCTTACAGTTCATCTCACATTCCGTATCAAAACAACTATAGCGTTACATTCCGTGTCAAAACAACTATAAGTTTCGCTAGGTGCAGTTACCAACCGGGGAGTCCATTTTCTTGACTTGCGAAATATTTACAGCAATTCAAACTCTGTACGGTGATAATGTGGAAAAACCGGGATTTTCGACAACCACCAGAAAGCCACGGCGCACTACCACCACCAAGCGGCCTGTGTACACTCGTGCAACGAAGCCGCCGAAAACGACGACCACCAAACCACCACCTGTGGGTGCTTGCAGCGGAAGGTTGGTGCAGATACCTTATATGTGACCAAGTTGTTTGAACGAAAACGAAGCGGAGACATTTACCAAATAATTCCAAAATAGTTACTACTGCGTTTACATGTGTCATACGAACAAAAAGCACAAATTGAACGGAGGAAAATTACATTCCTTTTTTTCGTAGATTTGACGCCATAACCCGAATCAGCAACGGAAGCACATACGCTTTTATGGGCGACCAGTTCTGGAGACTCAACAATAATGGTAAAGATGAGGGCTACCCCTTGAAAACAGACTCTGTGTGGGAAATTTCGGGACGTATCGATGCCGCTCTTACCTACGAAAAATACACCGACTTTTTCCAGGTAATAAACTAATGTGTTTCCTGCAAAGATCGTAATTTCATTGAATCAAGTTTGCTAATACAGTTCAGTCTTGATTTAACAAAAAAATACAACTGAAAATAAATTCAAGACAGAGGCTTTAAACTACTTCTTTCATTCTTCCAGGGACACAAAGTTTATCGATTTAAGAACGCGAAACTGCAACACGGGTTCCCGGTTCACATCAGTACGGAGTATAGCGGAATTCCGTCCTTTGTGGACGCCGCATTCCAATGGAGCGGAAACGGAAAGATTTACTTCATGAAAGGTGGATAAAAATACCATCCAAGCCCATACATTTATAAAATACCAGTTGCCAATATTTTCGTGCCATATATAACCGTTATTCTCCCAGTAATTTGGGCGGGATGTTACTTTGAGCAGAAACGGTCCAACTGTTTCTTAATACTATGAGAGCCAAATTGTTTGAAACAAGAAGGCTATGATTCTTTCAAACCTAAGCAACCAGATTATGAGAACCATGCAGGAATTTCATTATTTAATTCTTTCCTCAGGTGATCAGTACTGGCGTTACAACCCCGCCATGCGACGTGCCGACCCCGGGTACCCCAGGTCCATCTCCGTGTGGAGGGGAATACCCAAAAAAGTAGATGCCGCCCTCCAGTGGAGCGGAAAGACTTATTTCTTCAGTGACGGGATGTACTACAGGTAAATATCGACCAAGTGCTTTCATCAATGGAAGTTGTTGTGTGATTTGACTCGAGGGTGCAGTGGTTTGTCAAAGGGACAATGTATAATGTTGTAAATTATTTTTTAAAACCAACAATTTGCAGTGCACTTGCTATAACTGAAGCAAGTTGACTCCTACCAAACTCCTTGGACTCGAATTCACCAAGGTGTAATTTTCTTTCAGATTTGACGACGAGAGAATCAAGGTTTCGGAGGTAAAGGAATACCCTTACCCGCGTAGAGCAGACGAGTGGTGGCTCGGATGCAAAGACAACACCCTTATGTTCAGTAGCAACGACCAACAAGCACCTGGCGACAAGGGTGACGGTGACAATGCCGGAAATATTGCCGTCAGTTCAAAGTTCTTTTTGACCGGGCTTGTAAGCGCTACTATGGTGCTTTACAGTGCCATGTTGTAGGTGTTTTAATACTGTGATTTTCGTTGTTTTATACTTACCGTTCTGTGTGAGACGTACCCATAAAAAATTTTGTGGTGAAACACCACCGCAAAGTTGCGCGCTGCCAGATCTATTTTTTAACAATGTCGCTTTTCAGCTTTTAAGTATTGCTTTTGCTGCTTTGTTTTTTTTGATAACAGTCTTGTTGAGACGGAAAAAACGAACAGCAGTGTTTCCAATTTCAAAACACTTGTTCCACCAGGAAAGCGCTTGTAACATGGCACACTGTAGCTACTAACACTAGTTTCTTGGTGTTCTACCTGTCTTGTAATTTCGTTTCCATTTTTTAGCACTTTCAAACTCATTACAGCATTGAAATTATGTTACGTTATGCTGTGATGCGTTGATCGTATCGTCAGCTGATTTTCATTCCAAGTGTCAGCCATCATGTTCATTGCCTATTACCCCTCAATACCGTGCAGTAATGTTCCCATTTTGTATACCGTTTGCGTTATGAAATAAAAATTATTTCAATTAACGTGTTTATCAAGATGTAGTGGTTGCAACTTTCAGTGAACGAAAAAAAGTTTTGCAAAAACACAATTTCCCATAGAATCAAAGAGTTTAAATTTAGTGTGCTAGCAATTGTGAAAAAACTTCTTTATTGGCAGTCATAGTGAATACCCATGTACTGGTTGTATCTGATGTGGGTTTTCGTAACCCATAAGCTTGTGTATTGGCGAATCCTACTAAAACTTTGACAGTTCCACACAACGCCGCATGTAGGGATAGATCGCCACCCCTCCACCCTGAAATATGTTATGACACTAAAAATCCGCTTGGACGGGCGCCATTTTGTTGTATTTACACACATTTGCGACGCCGGCACGGTACAGCGAACAAAACTAAGTCGAAGAAATGAAACCGAACGACGTGAGAACGGAATATTCACTTAATAGAGATTACGCTCCAAAACGTTTCGCCGGGATTTCCCTAAACTAAAACTATAGAGTCGGGATACAACCTTTTTAAACATGAAAGGTCGAAGTTGATGAATTTCCCACGGTAAAAAACAACGGAACACGGAAGTGGCCACGCGGTGGCGCAATGGAACAAAAAAATATTGAAAAATGTAATAGTTTGCCCCGAGAAAACGTGGTCGTTTCACTCGACTTGCAGCTTTTGGATGTCAGCCTGTAGTTTCTTGATGTAATCAACGTTACTGATTGGCGATACATTCACAACGGTTACCCTTGTTCTGTCTTCGTCCTGTAAAAAAGGATACGTAAGTTAGTGCTGGTTACGAGTTTTCCTTTGTAACAACACGCCAAACTACGCAGCTTAAATTGGTGGTTTATGTCAAATCACAAACCACAAGCGATGTCGTATCGTGGTGGTTTCAGAAAATCACGCAAATATTGACATGTCCATTTCCACACGATGCAGCTACAACCACAACTACGACGTCGCTTTACACAAGACATCTTCTTTAAAACAGGTTGACAATATAAACTAAACTACCTAATGCCAGCACTCAGCTAATATTACTTTCGGTAGTTTGGAACTAAATCTTCACTCGGCAAATACGTCACAATGCAATGACGTAAACAGCTTTAAGGGGCATAACCGAATATTTCCTTAACCCCATTCAAAATACTAACGTTAAACCGATCCATTTTGACTCTCAGCTTCATAAAGTACGACTGGAAGTCGACACGCTTGAGTGCGTTTTCGAATGCGTTCTCGTCGGTTTGTTGAATTTCACCCAGCTCCTGCGCAGACATCCCGATCAATATTTCCCCTTGTTCCTGAAAACACGTGACCCACGTGCTGTCGTATTCATCCGCGACGTGCATCTGTCCCGAATATCAAGAGTAGGTAAAACCAACAAACAATTTTTTTGTGAGCAAACAACGAGACTTACGTTTAAAATAAGTCGGAATTTGAATGAGTCAGTGTTGAGGTTGCACTTCTCACACCGGTACTGACCTTGCTCAAGGTCAATTACCTTCTTGTTGCACTGCTCGTTCGGACAAGCCTAAAAATCAGTTGGTAGACATGAAAGTTTAACACACACTAAGGTTTTTGAGAAGTTAATGGTGAGGTAAGCCTTCTCTGCCCCACCTTTTTAATGTAAAAAGTTTATCACTAAAACTATCTTAACAAAGGTTGGCAAGGTTTCGCTTGTACGTTGAGACTACCTTGTATAAAACGTTCTCCTTCTTACAGTAAAGCACGGTTACTTTGGCTGTGATGTAATCGGGTTTATCCCCCATCCCCAGGTTTTCACCCTTTATGTCAGCGAGAGTTTTCCAATTTGCCGAACCTGAAACACATAAATGTTCACTACAAGATTTTCGGTATCTTCATCGCATACGCTCGGTCTGTTGTTGTTTACAAACGTGCGCATTCGGTAAATTGCTCAGTTGGCACTGGCACATAAAACTTTAAGCAACGTTTTATAACTTGCTCTATGGAGAAACCTAAAGATAATATTTTGAGTTGGCAACATGGAATCCTAGTTTGGTAGAAATTAGTGCAGCCAATGACAAACGTGAATCTCACTGTAAAAACTACAAATATTTAATTATATTGGGTGGTGGCCCACCAGGGCCCATGAACACCATTGTTTGCCTTAAACTAAGGGATTTTTGTAGTATACACTGAGTCCCACGTATAATTTCAAAAAAATCTTTAAAAGAAAAAGGTCTTTTTTTTTCTTAGTTCATTAACCACTTAACACACTTGTTCCACCGCCCGCTCCACTGCTAGTTGTAAGGCTTTGTGTTGTCTGGGTGCTTCCCCCCGATTCATACCTGTGCAGATACAATGTCTTGTTACAAAGAATTAAAGTTAGAAGAAAAGTTCCTTTGTCTCAAAATCGGGACACTAAAACATTGAATAATGTAGACAAAAATATAGTTCACCATTGTTTAAGTCTGTATGCCTCCGGTATGTCTGGGTTAATGCTAAATGTTGTCGAACCAGTTGCTGACAAGGAACAATTATTAAAATCTGACACTTTTGCCCCCTTCATCGCCACCACAGGATTTCCACTGCCATCAAACTTCTCTGCCTGCAAATTAACAAAAAACTGGTAAAAAAATAAACACCTTTTTACCGACAAATGACTGAGGAGTTAAAAGACAAACACTTTCAACTCACAATGTTAGTAAGGAAATGTGAATACGATGCAATTTCTATACTCACATCAAGGCCCCACAGAGTCACAGTAACCTCAGCTCCCGACTGATCAACGAGACAAAATTTACGAACTTTTGCTTCACGATTTTGACTTTTTATCATGACGGTGTTGAGTTCATCCACTGACTTTACGACACCGATGACATCTTGTCAAAACAATAATAAGTTTATCGTCTGCATTCACTCATACAGTACTATTGCTACAATACAAAAGCATATTTTAAAATCCCATTTATAAGTAAATATATGAGCAGGAACAGTAATGCAAGCCATATTTGTAAAATGCAACTAAAACAAAAGATAAAAACATTTTGGAAAAAGCTTCCCTGCTACCAATATATCAAATTTCACACTGAGACAACCAAGCACAACACTGTACTTTGTCCCAATAGATTCATTAATTACCAACAAGCCCATTGATCATCTTTTCAAGACCAGCAACATCAACAAATTTGTATTGGATTTTGGGAACCATTTTTTCATCTTCTTTGTCACAAAGTGTGACAGTTGAATCACGACGCAGTGTCATCTCATAATCGTGTGTTGTGTTATTGTATTGTGCATTGGCTGGTTTCAGAGATGCATTTGAAATGAAGAAAACCTGTGAAGATACATTTATCTTACACAATAAAAAATTCACAAAATATGCTGATGAAACACATTTAACTACATCAACAACACACATTCTATTCAACAACCAAACTGCATCAACACTTGTGACTGTAAGCACCTTTCCAACTTCAACCATGTCATAGAACTTGTCTGCCTCTTCCTTGAAGCAAGTAATGCGAATGTCCCCGCTGTCATCCAGTACTGTGAAACTGAAGAGTTTGCCTTCACCTCTGGCATTCTTCCATTCACGCATTGCCCCCTTCTGTGACACTCTGGCCTTAATTGACCACCTGTGCAAGGCAAATGTATATTACTTCTATTTTGTCAGTTGGTATTATACAACATTTCAAGAAAATTATCATGTATATGAACATAAAAACAACATTTTTTTACCAATGTTTAGTGATATTCCATTTTCAACATACTGTTCATTCAATATTTAAATGAAAGCCAAAACAAAAATTACTTTTATCAATAAAAAATAATTTTTGCAATACATACAGGCATAAAAACACAACATAAAATAACATGCATTCTAAAATGCACTTACTTGTTTTGGTATGGAGTTAAGGATCCAATGGGCATTACTCTTGTCTGAGTTCCACCAGGGGTAGTTGGTGCTTGATCCTTGCCAAAAGGCATCTTGCCTGTTGGTTTTGGGCTGTACATTGAAGAAGCCGGGATGCGGTTTGAACCTCGAGGATTGGCATTCTCATTTCCTGGTTTCGAGGTGGCTGCAATGCAAAATTTGGTTTAAATTTGATCATATCAGATTCAGTGATCAATTCCAAATCACATATTCTGAAAGCTAATAGAAATTTACCCTGTTGTGAAAGTTGCACTGAAATTGGGTTTCCAATTTTTCCACCAACTTCTTCTGCAGTTTGTACGACATCCAATCCAAGACAAATAACAACTCTCCTGAAAACAATATTTGGCACTTACATAACATGCAACACATTGGTCACTATAATCCACACAAATTCCATGACAAAAATACTTTGTGCAACAGTAAAATTCACAATCAATCAGGCAAAGTTATTATGATGGCATACTTGTTCGCTTGCAAGAGGGATGACTGATATTGGGTGAGCTTGAACACAGTGTTTTCTTCAAGTTTGCCTTCTTCCACGTAACTGTTCAAACCAGTAGCTAACATTGATGCTTCAAAATAAAAAAATCTGTTGATAAGCAGACTAAGGGTAGCCATCATAAAACAGACATACGGATACCAGATTGGAAAGTTTGTTTTTTGTGCAGAGGATTTTGTTTCGGCGATCGTTAATTGCGCGGACGATTGCAACGTTTTTTCATATGTTAATGCATTAGCTCATTGATATTGTGCAGATTATCTGTAAATTTTTGCAAAGATGCGCGGAGGATTTATCCTTTTTTTTCAGTCTGGTACGGGTATGTGCGTGAGGGGTAAATTTTCTACTTTCCAATCTGGCACTTTAATGATGTCATGTATGCCAGATTGGAAAGTGTCTAATTTACACAGAGGATTTTTTTCGG
Organism: Ascidia mentula; assembly: GCF_947561715.1. Lineage (NCBI taxonomy): Eukaryota > Metazoa > Chordata > Ascidiacea > Phlebobranchia > Ascidiidae > Ascidia > Ascidia mentula. The sequence goes on along the minus strand of NC_138569.1, from coordinate 20,618,581 downwards.
CGAAAGTTGATTGTGCAGACAAACTGACGTTTTTCCTCTGCTAGTGCATTAGCTAATTATTTTTACGTGGATTGCCGATGAAATTTCAAAAATTTGCACGTCTTGCTTTGTACTCAAACAAATATTGTGCAACATCGCAAACTTACATGTAAATAAGTGCACACCATCTGAAATTACAATTCTCATCCTTTTCATGTTGTTTGGAGAAATAGTTTTAATTCCAAGACACTGAAGTATGGGATCTTTAGGTGATTCCCCATTCACCAATGCCTACAAAAATAAAGGTGAACTTTGAAGTTACTAAATTCCCATTTTTATTTACAACTGACTGAAAAAGCCTATTGGTTCCACAAATTTGAAATAAACATACTCACATTAACGGCTCCTTCCGTCAATTGAACACCCATGATTACAGATGTTGTCTTAGAAAAATCAACCAGATTCCAATAAAAGTACGGAAAATACCAGAACTAGGGCAAGCGAAAATGCTCAAAGGAATTGGAAAGGAAATCTCTAAAGCTCAACTCCCGCCAAATGGTATTTCTTGTTTTTTAGTTCTCTACCATCAGAGGTCGCTCAAACGCTCTAAGGGGATATGATTTCTATTGTCTATGTAACAAAACAATTGGAAACCACAAAAAAATTGATGGTATTTCATTGATAGCTTCAATCTCGCCGAAAAGCAAAATTTATCATCCAAAAAAACAACATACACAGTTTTCCCAATATTTGGGCTTTTGACGTAATGGAACGTTACAGTGATAAAAAAAAACTCTGAAACTGTTTTCAAGTTTTGTTTTTTACCAAAATGTATGGATGGATCGATTATACTGTCTGCTGTTAAAATCTATATAGGCGTCTAGGTTTGCAGACAAATCTACATACTTTCATACAAATCAAAATCATGAGTTTTTTGGATTTTACTTACTGCAAAGCACGACACGGAATTCTCTGGCAAAGCACAAACCATTGCAGCACACATATTCGGACAAGCAGTGAAGAAGCACCAATGAAAAAGCTGAAGTCGTAAAATACGAGACACGTTAAACTTGATTTACGATTAAAAAATTTTGATAAACATACGAGTTAAAAACACGATAATTATGATAAATTTAAAGGCAGATCGAAAAACGTCAAAAACATCAGGCAAATCAGCGGCAATACGTTTGTTAGATCAACGACTCATCAGACACAATGTTATACAAACAAACACTAACGTTTAAAATTCGGAACACTTCCTACAGAAAATTGTTTGAAGAACAATTGGAAACCCAACAAACAAATAATTGAGCACAGCAGGCATTCATTATATACAAGGGTAATGGAGTATAAATGCTTGGGCAATAATTTGAAGAATAAGTTCTAAACAGTGAAAGGCACACAAACATATAGTCACCAAGATTAAACAGTTATTTTCCATACATGCAGAAACACAAATGGACGTATATATTTTACAGTGAAAGAAATTATTCCAGTAAACATTCTCACACTTGTGTCAGTGACAAAACTAGTAGCACATATCAACGTTTTTTTTCTAAAATACACAAAATCTACAAATGCTTAAAAAAATCTTTTTTTTCTTTATTTCTTTATCTTCTTTACTCCCAAGGTTTGGCAGCAGTACCTGGAAAAACTAAAATTGTAAACTTCCGAATATGGGGTCCAACTGGACTGTATCATCTAATACAGTGCTTCCCAACCAGAGGGTCACGAAGCAATTCAAAATGTTAGAGTTTTCTATTAGATCACGAAATTATTGCATTATCATTACGTAACATTCGTTTGGTCATATCTCATTGTGGGTCGCACAATAAAACTTGCATTAAAAGTGGGTCGCGAACTGAAAAAGGTTGGGAAGCACTGATCTAATGTGACATGCATCCTGATTTGTCGTGAACTCCAGTTTAATCAATTACACACGATTAAACTCAATTAATGAAATCATAGGCGAAATTTAAATATAAAGAAAACATGTCAAACCAAGGACTATTCATGGGAGTTGTTCAAAAACTCTGTTATTAAGTCTTTGTTGTCAATAAAGATAACAGGAGATTCCGATAACACAAACTTACATCTGCTTACCGTGTGTTGTTTATTGTTTAGCTTTCTTGGTGGGGTTTTCATCCGATTCCCCAGCAATGGTTTTTGAGCAAGAGAAGTTGGTAGATTCAGCAATCAATCTCTTATTTGTTTTGTTCGGCGGCTTGGGGAGGCCTTTTAACGAACAACAATAAAAAAACAATCAGTTTCCAGTTATTTTAACCTGCAACAAAGTTTTCCTCTGGATTTGAGAATCAGCAGAGGTTAACTATTTTAGAAATATCATTAAAATTTTTGTAGATGCAGTGAATTATAGAGAGGCTATACAGTAGTGTGCATAGGTGACAATATGAATATGAAAAATTTTAGCAAACTTTGCAATTAAACTTATATCATTACCATTCTGAATCTTAAAACACCACACAGTAATATGCTCATAAACTCAATGAAACTGTTTAATCATATTTACCTGATTGAGTGTCATGCACTGAAATTGGGTTTCCAATTTTGCCGCCCACTTCTTGTGCAGTTTGAACAATACTTATTGACAGACATATGAGAACTCTCCTGTAACATTGATATATTATTTATTCCACATGGAAAAAGTTGGGTGATGTTAATATTATCACTCACTTTTCCCACGGTTTAGGACAAAAAAACTTTGTGACACAATAAATACTTTACAACCAAACAGGCAAAGTTATGGTTATTACATACTCTGGTTCCATAGGAGCTGACTGATATTGGGTGAGCTTGAACACAGTATTTTTTTCAAGTTTGCCTTCTTCTACATAACTGTTCAAACCAGTAGCTAACATTGCTGCTGCAAATGTAAACAAAAAGTTTCAAAAACAACAACATTTTTAAATTACGAAACAGACACTGGGCCATATAGACAGAGCTTATATCACCTAATCGTGAAACAAACTGAAAATGAGAAAGATTTACTGCAGACAGAAAATTTGCAGACTTACATGTAAAATAGTGAACACCATCTGAAATTACAATTCTCATCCTTTTCATATTGTTTGGAGAAAGAGTTGTAATTCCAAGGCACTGAAGTATGGGATCTTTAGGTGATTCCCCATTTATCATTGACTACAGAAATAAAGGTGAACTTTTCAAAATTTTTAAGTGATTCTGAAACCTTTTTTTTTGTTTTAAAAATGACTAAATATCATTTATTTTAACATTACTTTGTTGAAGTTAGAAATCGACTAAAAATTGTCCAAGTGGAAGTTTTTGATAATACTCATTACATCTCTGATTTCTGTTTTACTTTTGTAAAAATGAAACAGACAAAAATATAAGTGGAAATTTCCTACAAATTTATGGCCTTTGTCATTATTATTATTATTATACAAAAGCTCTTAGCAAAAAAACAGACTCACAGCAACAAAACCTTTGGTCAGCGGAACAATCTTATTCAATGTCCTCAACTGATTTGCAGGGGCAACTTTGCAGCCTTCAACGAAAAACATATATTATGTAGGAAAGTTACGTTCTTTATAATTTTTTCTATCCTACACGGATACACACTTGGCAAAATTGCCTGTGCTTCACTTAAACATATGCAGTAAAATAACAATCATAATCATGTAAAATGGACAGTACAGCGCTCACTGATAAATTGGCAAGTACATACAATACATTGCTTTAATGGGTAATTTCATGTTAAATCACCAAACTAATTACCCTGTGTACGATTGTGACTAAACTTGGTACACTTGTAGAAAGCACAACCAATCTCTATTTATGAAATTTTGTTAAAGTAACTAAGTAGTTTTTGAGGTGTAGTAGTTTCAGCGCAATTGTCACCACAGGGCAGTTTAAACTTTTCTGTAAGTATCTCAGTCGTTTCTTAATGGAATTTCACATCGCTGGGTTCATTTGAAAGGTACCGTCGAACTTGCTTGAATCACATTACTGGACCAGGTTATCACATAAGAGACTTATTATAACCAAGATTGGAAAATTAATTTTGTGAGTCGATGTTGTTTGGGGAGAAACATAAATTGCACAGACAAGGAAATATTTTGGATTGACAATTGAAAATTAAAAAAGATCTGCACATTGCTGATAATATTGTAAAAATGTGTAATAAATCCTCCAGGCATAATTTTTATTCCAATCTCAATTATCTACAGTTTTTATGAATTCATTTTGCAGGTTTTCATGGTTTCAAACTTTGGACAAAAAAGGTTTTAACTCGAGCACACCTATTTCAGCATGTTTTGGGTTTCCAATTTTGCCGCCGACTTCTTGTGCAGTTTGAACAATACTCATTGACAGACATATGAGAACTCTCCTGTAACATTGATATAATATTTATTCCATGTGGAAAAAGTTGGGTGGTGTCAATATTATCACTCACTTTTCCCATGGTTCCAATAGGGATGACTGATATCGAGTGAGTTTGAATACAGTGTTTATTTTAAGTTTGCCTTCCTTCACATAACTGTTCAAACCAGTAGCTAACATTGCTGCTGCAAAGTTAACACAGTGTTAAGATTACAAAACAGACACTTTGTGACCAAAAAGACAGAGTTTACATCACCTAATAGTGAAACACACTGAAATTAAGATAGATTTGCTGCTGACAGAAAATTTGCAGACTCACATGTAAAATAGTGAACACCATCTGAAATTACAATTCTCATCCTTGTCGTGTTGTTTGGAGAAAAAGTTTTAATTCCAAGACACTGAAGTATAGGATCTTTAGGTGATTCCCCATTCATCATTGCCTGCAGAAATAGTTAGGTGAAAAGTTTTTTAGTTTTTGACAACACTGTAAAACTTTCGACTTCATTTTTAGACTGAAACTTAAACTCTGAGAGAGAAAAGCTTTCATGCAAAAAAAACACTCACTGCAATAAAACCTTTGGACAATGTTTCAACATTCTTTAATGCCATTAACTGATGTGCAGTAGGATTCACGCAGCCTTCAACAAAAATGTACATAACATATATATAGGTTATCTGTTCTTCATATATTATCTCTTGCAGGATAAAATGTTACTATACTACGCAGGTTGCTTATTTGTATTTATTGTGTAGTCAGTTACGACAGCAGTATCACATTTTTTTTAACTGAACTATTCATACTTTTATTAGTTTACTTTCCAGGTGCTAAATTTGACTGAAGTGTTTATTTTTACTCACCTGTTTGAGTACATGATATAGGCATTGGGTTTCCAATTTTTCCATCAACCTCTTCTGCAGTTTGTAAAATGTCCAATGCAAAAAATACAACAACTCTTCTGCAAAGAGCAAAGCTTTAGTTCAGATATTACACATAAAACAAGTTATTTTTTATCACACAGTACACCAAGACTTACGTACTATCCCGACATACGGTTTGATGTTGTGTGACTTTAAACACTGTATTTTCCTTAAGCCTGCCTTCATTAACGTAACTGTTTAAGGAAGTATCCAACGCTGCAGCTGTAAAGAGCATGACAATATTTTGTTTTATAGACAATTTACACTATCACAAACTGACAATAATAACGCAAACAAACAATTGCAGTATTGAATCGTATGCAGTTTACATGACTAAAATTCTCTTTTAACATGATTTTTAGTGGACTAGACAATGCTTTTCGAATAGTATTGTATTAGTTTTGTTTTTCTGCACATATTGCTGATAAAACTACAACACATTTGCCAGATCGGAAAGTTTGTAATTGTCCGAAAGATTTTTTGACAATTGTTGATTGGGCAGAATTCGCACGAACAAGCAAACGTGTTTTGTTTGTTCATACATAAGCTTTAACCTGCACACATGATTTTCCTTAGTCGGTTACAGAATAACAAACTGGTGCTGAAAGCACGAAAGCTTACCAACAAATGAGTGAACACCATCAGAAACTTTCATTCTGAACACAGTCTTGTTGTTTTCATCAGAAGCAATGCTTCTGATGCCAAGACACTGAAGTATGGGATCTTTAGGTGACCCTCCATTCACCATCACCTGCAAAAGTATTGTCACAATCTTTTTTGTGTGTTAATGACCTGGTAAGCTATTATTTTCAGAAGTAAAATTGCAATAAACACCATTTTTAAGACAAAGAAGGGCAAATTACCGAAATTTGGTCTTGAAAAGACCAATCTGGCAACTCAGGCCAGGCCTGATGTAGATACCAAACAATAATGATTTAATGTATTTATTTGAACAAAAAAATTTAGCACCACCAATTTAAATCAAATAACTCACGGCAACAGCTCCTTCTGTCAATGTAACAACCATAATTGTGGATAGAACTTCAGTTTCAAATTACGATTTCAAATTTAATCTTATCTTTGAGCCAGGGTTGCCAGAATATTTTTTTTGTTTAGAGCCAAACAACACGACAAAAAGCGCCAAAACTAGTTTTGAGTGAAACAGAAAAGAGCCAATCGTTTAAATACTGTATTGTTTAATTTTCTGCTTCCCGAACATATGTTCAATTGTATTTGCAGGCAAATTACATTCATGTGGTAGAGCAACATATAATCTATTCTTTGTTTATTTATGCTCTTGGATTATATCCGTCTTTCTATGTGCATAGCAGTGCCAGTGCTACGCAAACTTTCAACAAACAGTCTTTCCAAACTCAAATTATGACGTCACTAAACAAGTAGTCAAGTTTACGAAAAAGTCATGGAAGTGTTTTCTATGGACTTTGGTTTACGCTACCCACTACCCAGGCATACAGTTTGCAACGCTTCTGCACTAGCTTGGGCTGTGATGCGTGACGTTTTTACCGAAAAGAAGCATACCGCGAACCTGTTTCGTCACGAACGAGCCCGGGCAACTTCCGAACGCAAAGCTAACAGGAAAAACGCCAGAATAGGGCCAAATAAGCCAAACCAAATTTTGGGCGCCAGACAAAATAGAAAAAAGCCAAATTCAGGGAATTTGGCGCCGAAAGCGCCAATCTGGCAACCCTGCTTTGAGCTGCCTGTGAAGAAAAATTCCCGCTCTTTTATTTTTTCGTGCTTAATTTTATGATTTTTATGAGTTAAATATTTCTACCACCAGAAAACCAACTCTTCAACATATCACCACCAAACAAAAGAAAGTGCAAAGGTTTTTAACGACCAAAAACACTAAATCTAAGATTACATGTATACTTTCACACACTTGGTCCTTGACATTCCAGAACACGATGTGCAGAAGCACACGCAAGCAAACAGGCAACTCGAATACAAGAACTCTAACTTACATGACAGAGACTCGTCCGTCTGGTTTGATTCTTCGTGTGACTTGAACTCAATTAACTTGCACTTGCTATTCTTTATAACCCACAAACCCTTTGCTTAAAATTAGACAAACGATAGACAAAACAAGAAAGGACAAGAGAAAAGACAAAAACATAAGCCACGGGGGGTGGAGGACAAAACGGGTAGCAAAATCGATCTAGTGCGTAAAATTAGAGTAATATGTCATAACATGGGTCGCATTCTGGTTTGTATTTTTGAGTGTTGTAATCTTTGTCATTGCGTTCATGTTTTCAGATAAACGGTAGTTTCTTTTGCACAGGTTTAAATAGACGTCGCTGCAGACCTGATGAAAATCACGAACTAATTTACGGAGATAATCAAAGGTCGCAAGAAAAAAGGACGGACATAGCCTACTCATATTTATGTATGCTAAGTAATTATATAGGCTATTAGCTTTCTGTATAAATAACAACATTTTGAAAGTAATTTTTCGACATTTCGGCAGTTATTGTCGTCACAAACATTTTTTTTAAAAAACCCAGTGATTGCCAAATACTTCAATTAGGTTATTCGATGATTTTTATTGCCGAAATGTGACAGGCTAATCGCGTTGGTGATACAGAATTGAGAAATATACGGGAGGTTGGCCAATAATACGCGTTCTGACGATGAATCGAACTAGTAGGAGAGTAGTTTTTTTTTGCTGGTGAAGCTCCAATAAATTTAGCATTGTTTTCAAATCAGGGGCCTGACTTGATAACCTTTATGGTTTTATCGGTGACACGACGTCCATGCCATTATATTACCTTTGTGTTTTGTTCATCTGTGTAGTTGAGTTTGGACAAAACACACACGATTTCCTGAAAAAAAGCGTACAATTCGTGAAACACATTGTATTGCAATTGGTTACGAAAGACAGAGGTACATTTCAAAACGAACATAGCGCAGAGTATAAACATCAACATAGAACATGGACAACAAAAACACGATCCGAGACATGATTTAAACTTTACATCAATTAGTCGTTAGTTTGTCATTCATATTTTTCCATGAAATATTCATGAAGACTAGCAACGGTTCGATGCTCCACAGGACGTTCTACCTTTTTGGCAGGAATTTGAGGTTTTGGTTCTCTCTTACCACAGAACGAATCTTTCACTCGTAATCTCGTGTCCCTGAATTTAACTTGAAAAAAAAGCATGCAAATTGTTACTCCACAATGTAGCAATTGTGACAATTATGCAAAAAATGGTTTACATAAACAGAACAGTTCGGCAAAGTTCACATAATTGCAACCAATATTTCCTGCTTTAAAATAACCAAACAAGTCTGTGCTTGAATAAAACTATTTTGTGGGAAGATTTCACTTATTAATTTTTGAAAATTTGACAAACACACATTTCGTTACACATTAATAAATCATCTTGACAGGCTTAATTAAGGTTTATTTCAATAAATATTAGTTTGTCCATCACACTGCTCACATTACCTTTATCCTCCATATCCATTGGAACTGGGGTGCCAATAATATCACCGACATCCCCATTCCTAATGTTTTCTAGAATGTCTATTTCATAACACACAATGACTTTTCTGAAACAAAAACATAATAAAATGTCTTGAGCATAGGCGTAGAGTTTTGCACATCAACGGGGGTGCGGGGAAAAAAAATACTAACGTCAGAAGGTCGCTTGCACGCCATAATATACAAGTTAAAGCGTCGTCTATGTAAGCACGTTCATCACCAACGTAATTTCGCTTGTTGCGTATTTGTTGCTCGCGAATACGAGACAAACAAAACAGCGTGTTAAGCACTTTGCGTGCTATCAGAAGGAAATGCGCCTTTATTTTTGCTGCGGTTTAAATCGACGAAAGGACACAATACGATTGCGTTGTAAATTTAGAAAAGGTCGGGGGTGCGCGGCACCCCTGCACCCCCGTACTCTACGCCAGTGGTCTTGAGGCACTTTTCTTACATATCCAGGTTTTTATTTGCATTCTCTAATTTTTAATATTAATTTTTATCAAGGTACTTTCCTTTATGTGGCAGACTTCTACTTAGTTATTTTACGCTGTTTTGTACGGTAGACACTTAAACCACCTCACGGACGGGCGAAACGGGATTTCCCCGGTTTTCGTGATATGTTAAACTAGCTTTTCACACATGTTTGTTGGAAATATCATTCTTTCTGAACTAAAATAGTTATCAAGGCACTGTATAGAGGTATTTTAAAAGCAAGCAAAACATATTCCATCAACAAAACGTTTGTTTCGTTCACCACATGCTTCGGCAATGCTACACACGTCCTCAAGTATCAAAATTCTTGGTCTTTAGGCAAATCTACCAAAAAACAAAATGTTCTTAGTGTATAACAACGTTTTTGCATAAACAAACTTAATATTGGAGTTATAATATTGCAAAGTCTTCGTAAAAACTAATGTTGAGAAGCCACGCATATAACGGGGAAGTCCCGTTTCGCCCGTCCGCGAGGTGGTTGAAGTGCCTACAGTTTTGTACACTTTGCAGAAACTGATGATGCCCTTTTCAGGGCGAAATATATTTTTCTGACAAAAATAAAAACATCTTTAAATAAGCTGTCTGAAAGATTGACTTAAAAGTTTTTCTCAGCTACTATGTCTTGAGGCAATGACACAAACACACACTTTATGGTCGGTGTGTAATGTTTTTTTTTACTTTATAGCCTTTATTTGCTTATAGCATTTTATTTGGAGTTTACCATTTATGTATAAGAATACTAGTAACAGTAATGCATAGCCAAAAAGTAACAAAAAGTGTTTTCACTTACTCTGTTTGTTTAATTACCCGTTTCTCGTATCTATTTAAACGAAAAATGGTATAGTTTGCAAACTTTCCATTGCGCACATGTTTGTGGAGTTGTGGAACCAGAAGGGCAACTGGAAATTTAAGCGTTTTATAAATTTGAATAGCAACATATGGTAATGGAACAAAAACTTATACATTCAAATAATATTAAAAGTTCCAGTTGCAACAACATCAAAAATATCAAAACAAGACCTCAAGTTTTATCACCCTGTTTTCAGAACTACTTACTAGTTTGATGTACACCATCCGATACCACCACCCCTGTTCTGGAGCCGCCAATACCTCCTATAGGTGTTGTGTAAAGACATTGTAGAACGGGATGTTTAGGTGTTTCTCCACTCAATATGGCCTGCAGAAATTAATTTTTTATATAAAGTCACCTTGGAAGTTGACATAAAAAAATAAAAATAATATTGAAATAGAATGTCATGCATTCATGCATAGAGGCCTTTTCTAATCTCCACCAAAGTTTGTTTAGCAATCGAATGTTTTAGATTACTTCAAATAAATATATTAACCAGTCAAAAAATTGGTGTCTTCTTGCTATATTACAATAAAACTTTTGCATGTCAACTTTAATGTGCATTAAATGGTGGTCTATCTTGAATTGTCATACTATAGTAGTTATATATAACGAAAAACATAACAAAATTAAAAAAAACAAAAATTCACGACAACACAACTACAAATTAGGTTGAGATTGATAAAAGCAATTGTTAATACGTACAGAAATTGCACCCCTTGTTAGTCTAATGTCCATGACTGAAGTGATTACTCCAATAAACGCCAAATTCAATTGACCCACTTTCGATTCACAAAAAAACCCTACTTGGTGCTTAGATATGTATTTGATTGTATGATTTCTATTTTTCGGTCTGTACCAAATCCAAATTGGATTTGCGTATTTTAAAAAACACAACTTATTTGCTTTTCTCACTGAAATAGAAGTTATTTCTTTCTGTTCAGAAGCTAAACAAAATTGTTTAAATATCCTCGTGGGTAATTTATTTCTACATGTACATTTTAGATTGAACAAATTTTGTAACGTATACTATCTAGTAATTTAGGGATTACGTATCATCGAATGCCGCTTTCATGCTTTTGTTGCAGATAATAACAACATTTGATGATAATAACAACGAAGTAACTTTTATTGGAATAGACAAAAACAGGAAATATTGATAAAGCAGTCCAAAAGTCACGACACACAGAACATTGCACGTAAGTTAAAAGCAGTGAACACATTCTTTGTGCAAGTGGGCAAGCATGGGCAAAATTCCGGCAAAGTACGACAATTTTCTAATCAGATGGTAGAAAGTAGAAAGACAACTTCCATCAATTTATTCCCCATCTGTGGAAAGAAGTTCTTCTTGGTCAGATTTCTTCCTTCCGCAACACGTACAATTCGTGACCAAAGAGGTAAATTTGTCGCATATCCGGCTCATCCAATGTTGATTTTCTCGATCCGGATTAAGAGCGCTTTTGTGATATCCGTAGAAGAAGTAAATAGCCAGTCCTGCGTGTGGATTTATGATAAATAATTTCACGGCAAAATACTTTTTGTATTCAAAACGCCATGAATTAAGAAAAAGGATATGTTCCTGATCAGCAGAAACGCGGTATGCGCTGATTCGTCTTTTATAAAGTGTCTTTAAACTTTTAATGGAAGAAATACTGAAATGTTTTCATTATTTCAGTCTGCCAAATATGTTTGAAAAGAAATACTGTTAACAACAAACTGGGTGCAGTTTTCCACATACCGGCTGATATCCAGATGACAAGACGGATCCACGTCATTGCCTGGAGCTTCATCATGAAGAAAACGTTGGTGCAAATACAAAGATACGGAACAAAGGGAACGAATGGTACCTGAAACACACGGTTTAATAGTTGGGAAACATGGGTCTGAAACACGAAGCTTGATGTTACGTGAAACGTTTTGACTTCTGGAAATAAAAGGTAACAAAATACACAGCGATGTTCCTGCATTAGGAGAACAGAGAGTGTATAAAAATTAGGTTCACTATCAAATAACAAAGGTAATAATTTAATTTAAGATTACGCTTATGTATAAAAATAAGTTATCAGTTCTATAAATAACAATGGGTCGGTATGAACATTTTCAATATGAGTTTTAACGAACATCTGCCTGGAATTGTTTCAAAAACAACCCTCGTATATAATGCCTCGATACCTTAAAACTCTTGTCATTGTGTGGTGATACTTGTTGCTCGTAGGCGAAGATAATAAACAGGCATCCGCATGTGCCCAAGAACGAGATGACGAAGAGCAGGATCACCCACCAGGAGGCGTGCAAGAGATCGTCCCATCTTTCCAGTAGCACCAGCATTCCGCTAACACTGAAGACGACTCCAGTCACAAGACTGACGATCACTACATTGGACGAATTGAACTGACTAAGATAGACTTCAAGGATTGTCCCATGGTATCGTGGTTTCAATGAACCCGCCGTTGTCACTGGTAACGACTTGGGTGGGTCGATAGTTGCGTGCGCCTCCGTGCGGTCAACGGCGTCAGGATCTTGTGTGATTTTTGTGGCGCCCCGCATAAGGTTGGTGGTTTCCGCAGCAGCCGAGGTCAACGGGAGCTTTTGAGTTTTGCCTGAATATTCGAAAATGATGATGATTTCTCATTCCATGATTAGAGTTCATAACTTTAAATAGCAAAGCCCAAATTAATACGTTGCCCATTTGTTTAGCAGACATTTCGACCCTGGCTGTGCTTATCATCAGTGCTATTACTAACTAACATTTCTTTGCGCAGGTATTTGCGGGGTCCTTGACATTTGTAATATTCCTGTTCCTGTGGTCGAGGTTTGTTTCACATTTAAAGTAAAGTTTCACATGTAAAGTGTATGTTGACGACAGTTTTTTTTAGCTTTCTCGCTTTAATGTCCCCCAACTTACCGTCAGTTTCAATTGAAAGTTCTGTTCCCGTATTTGGCGATTCTTCCCCGGGGTTTGGGATCGGAGAACTTGAAGTGGAGGAAATTTGTTCGAGGCTGAAACGAAATAAAAACACGGGGAATTTGGGTCTGAAAGTTTTTATGCCTGTGTGAAGTAAAGAAAGAAACCATCATGTAATTAAGTATTTATAGCAAGCTATAGAGCAGGTGTGCACAACTTAAGCGGAAAAGTGTGCAAAAATATTTCATACGTTCGCGTGTCACACCTTATTGTTTAAGTAATTGCTTTTATTTTAAAAACACACCAAAATAACACAAAATAAAAAAGGCATCTTGAAAAGTCCCCAAAACACTGACTGACAGCAAGGAAAAGGATATGAAACCAATATAAGGTAACAGAATAAATACCAATCATATAGCGTTACGCATGCCACTTTCCAACGTATGGGCTGACAAAGTTAGCACGGATCAAATACACGTAGAGTAAACTATACCTGCCGTCATGGGAGGAGCTGTTTGGAGTCGCAGAGAGGGAGTTTGAACCAACTGCATTGTAACGAAGCAAGATAACACAAGCGGCTACGAAGGAGTAAGCAGTGAGAGTTCCAATCGACATAAACTGGACCAAGGTTTCAAGATCAAAGATGAGAGCCATGACACTGCATAGAAGGGCAGTGAAGCCAACTGATGCCATCGGGACCTGAATAAATGCAGTTTATGGGATAATTTCACATAAGAATAACCAAATATTTTGTCAGTGCAAAGCGTTTGACAGTACATCAGGAGCAGCGTAATTGCATTAAAAGTAAATTTGGTAATTTACTTCTACGTTTCGATCAAAAGCTAAAGTAACTTGGCGATGTCGAAAGATACAAGTTAACCTTTGGCCTCGGGATAATGCGTGTAACAGGGCTGCCATCCAAAAATAAGAACGAAAATCATTGATTTTTCTTCACTGTTGCCACATTTCACAGAAATTGCAACCTTTCTTTTGGTAGCGATGTAAGAATGGTAAAAACAGATGATGTTACCAAAAAAACGTCAAAACATACAAAATAATAAGGTCCCTAATGTGGCTAAAACAACTTAATATGGCCTAAAATAAGAATGACCAATAGCAAACAAGAAACAAAGAAGCTAGTATTTGTTAAAACGTCAATCTTGACCATAAAGACAATTCTTTCAAATGCGGACGGTGAAGCAACATTGTGCCTTGGTTATCGAAGGTCTACAACTTTCGTAACGTTCAAAAGTCAATCAAGCGTTTTCAAACCTAGATTGGTTTGTTTGAGCCAATGTGCCCTGCGTTTTCCTTTTCCTTACAGCAGCCCAGACACAAAAACCGCCGACCATATCGATTTCCCTACCTGGGTATTTTCGCTCACGTACGATAGAATCGGGCAGAGCAATCCGTCTTTTGAGATTGCGTACAGGATTCTTGGCAACACGAACAGACCTGACAAAAGATGAATGATATTTGGCGCTAATCTCATTGCGAAAATGGATTTCAAGGGTTTAATTTCGAATCGTTTGGCTCGTAATGCGAAGAAGAAATTTCAAATTTGCTGCTAAAAAATCACTGAAGGTTTCTTCACACAAAATTTGAGGACAACAACCAACTTTGTATATTTAGTGGGCAAATAATCTAAGCAAATTAAACCGCTTAAATACGTTCAAATTTTTCCGAGTTATTTAGAATAGTGACGATAGGAGAATGTATTACTGAGCTTAAAATATCTGATACTCTGTGACGTCATTCCTTTTATTACATAATAAAGTGAAATAGGAACCTGAAAACATGCTTGTGGTCATAGTGCAGAGGGAACCGACGGTGACAATCACTTGGGCCCACTGCCAACCGTCATGCCGTCCATAGGCATCTGGAATGGCCGATTTTGGGACGATATCGTTCCTGGTAACATACACGTTTATGGAACACACTTTACAGAACCCCTGAGAATAATCTTAAAACTTGGTTGTTTTTTAAACATCGTTCTTGAATTACAAAAAATTACTTTGCTGGTAACGTTGAAATTCATGTTGTGTTTTTATAAATATACACTTTCTTTTTCTTTTTCCGACTGATTCTCTTTATCACATGATTCATAAGTATTGTTTGTTTTAGTTACCATGGCACCATCAACGTCAGAACCGCTGACACACCGACGTATGAAAACGTCACCACAGCAAGACTGATTGCAAGGGCGATGGGGATGTCCCTGCGTGGATTACGTGCCTCTTCACATGACGATGCGATGATGTCAAACCTGGTGACGTCATATTGTTGTAATACATAAAATTACATTAACCTTGCCACTATGCGGCAGCATAACGCGTCACGTCAACAAACGTTTAACACACATTCAATATTCCAAAACATCTTCTTTACCCAGCAAAGGCGAAAAAACACCTCGAAGCTCCAGCTATGACCCCCGAAGCCCCATAGGGGAAAAACCCTCCTTCCACTTTAGTCCAGTTCTTGATGTCGGCCAAACAAAAACCTGCAGAAAGAAATTTGTTATTTTGACTTTGTTTTGCTTTGTTATTATGACTACATAGGAGCAAAAAAAATGGCATTTGCCACAAGAAACGTCACCGATTCTTTTGACGTCACGACGCCGTATGGCAGAGGTCGACCCATTAAATGACATTTAGGATTGAAATCGATTCTCGATCTTATCGCTGTTGTGCGTTTATGGCTAATTAAGCGATAAAGCGAATTTGGCCCTTTGTGTAGCTCAGTGGACTACGTTATACGTATTGTTCCTTTAACCTAGGTGATTTATTTGTTATTTTGCACCGTTCTGTTTGCATAGATTGCATTTGCCCAACAGCAAGAACAAGGGTTCTGTCAGAAAAAAGGTCTTCGCAACTCTTGGACATACGGTACACAGTCGGTGGTGACACTTCCACACGCAGAAAATACCTGTTGTGATGATAAATAACACAACCATGATGTTGACTATGGCGAAAAGCATGTTGAATCGCGTGGAAGACTTGACTCCAGTTGCAACAAAAGCACAGAGTGCCAATATTATTGCTGCGGCAACAAGATCTGGATATTCTCCCAATGGTCGACCGTCACCCATTGGTAAGTGTTCCGATAAATAAAGCTGAATGAGAACAAACTTGAAAATTTGTGTGCACTTTTGCATGCTGATATTTTATAGATAGTAAACTATTATATATAAGCAAAGTGGGGCAAATAATAGAATTCTTTGAGCTGCTTAATGGTTTGGCATTTGCTTGGTCGTAGTGTTTCTACCCCTTGTTTTATCCTTGTGGATGCACAGTTTGGAGCCCAACGGATGACGATGATTGTATAGTCACCACAAAGTGGCCGTTTGGTTGACAAAGCCGTCTGAGGACATATCGCGCTGTACTTCTGAGAACGCAGAATTAAACTGTTTGTTCAAAAATCTTCAAATCTTTGTTTTTAATGTATATATACTTGCATGTGTTGGTCGGTTCCTTAAGTGTAACTGATTTATTTAAGAATTCTGCAAATCACACATGGACGTTTCAGACAATTGCCGCTAATAACTTAACCCAACTAAACGACTAGTTATCGACTGCCGATGATGAAGGAATTGATCCAGTGGCCATATATGCGGCCTCAAAGAACTTAAATGTTTTTCTATTAGTTGCGATTGAGCGTAATGAGGTAGCGAACGACCTTTCACCCCGCTCAAATTTTTCGAATCGATTTTTGCAACAGGGTTTCCCGGCAAATGGTATGGAACGATATGTCGTATCGATCCGTCGTTTGCAAGTTCGACGCGGGCGACCGATACTGAATCGGTGACTTAAACCTTGATGAACTCTGCGCACGCAGTCGCCACAAACCGATTTACAAGACCGGACCACAGTACGGGTTGCCATGGAAACAAGAGATGTGTATTAGTATTTAGATTTCTTTTCAGATGGAACACATGGAAACTTTTACGCAAAATGCGAGATCAAAACGCATAAGTTGCCGCTTCCTTTATTCAAATAACTTCGAAGATCATTGTTAGTTGAAGCTTAAAATATTAATTTATTCGCGAGATTTGAAGATTCCAAATCAAAATAATAAACCTGATCACCTTAATGGGATAACCCAGTACGGAATCTAGATATCCACTCCAAGCTTTCGCTACCGATGCCGCTCCGACGCCATGCTCCAAGACCATGTTCCAGCCCATTAGGAATCCCCACAATTCACCCATCGTCACGTACGTAAAAATGTATGAAGAGCCTGATAATTACGACAGCAATTAAAATTCGAAACACATTAATCTTCATCCAAACTGCTGGTTCATAACCACGTACCGTACAATCATGAATGTGGGTTTAGGAGAATTTAGACAGTTCGTTAATTTTTAAAAAAAAATACATTTTATATTATTATGCCTCCTTTTGTCTTGCAGTTATCTTGTTACGTTAGAGAAATTGATGGAGTATCGTCTTACACACACACACACACACCTGTGGTGGGAATTCTGGCCCCGAACTCTGCGTAACACAGGGCGGAAAGAAACGCAGCCACAGCCGCCGCCATATAGCTGAGCGTCACAGCGGGGCCACTGGTTGTCTTGGCAACGGCACCTGTTAAAACGTAGAGTCCGGCTCCCAGCATCCCACTAACCTGTGGCAATATAAACACAAATATGACGTTTGTGACTTTAAAGATGGGATGCGTGTGGTATTTGGGCGGTAATCACAGTTTCGTGTTATTTGGTCCCTGTTAAGTGGTACGAGGTTGAATTTGTGCGTGTGTCTGAGAGTGAAGTTCAACCAGGGCACATTAACGGTGGCTGTGACAAAACAAACTTCCGCGTTCACAGAAAATCAATACATAAACATATACATAGTGTTAAACTGGTTAAACACTGTCCGAGCTGAGATTAATTCTAAACAAAGCTCATTGTGATAATGAAACGCTTGTAAGATCGTGAAGATCTGCCGCAGTTATCGGTATCGTATCGTACGTCGGTCACAAACCGTTCCGGACGTCGAAAAACCGTCTATATTAATAATTAAAGAAACGACGCAAAGATAAATTTTTACGTCACGAGAATTAATAGAAGGTCGATATTGACTGCAATTGAACATGGGCGTATATTGTTTCTATGCCGGCTTCCAAAGCGATCTTTCAAATTTTGGGTACAAACTAATACAAAATTTTAACTTATTACGGTTTCTTGCTGATGCTGTCAGGCGTAAGAACCTTAAATTACCGTCGTCCAAAATGTGTAACAAATTAGATGGTTCGGTATGTGAATGCCATCTAGCCAACCCTCAAAACGTCGTTAGCCCAACATTTCCTGTCTGCCATTTGTTTGCTTTGGTAGATGTGAAAAATCAATAGCGGATTTTGGAAAAGGGCAATATTCTGGGTACGTTTCAAACCAACACCAACCCACTATCTGTGGTGACTCTCCTTCATTCGTATCAACATTCCGTTCCCAGGGCAAAAAGCAAATACGTTATTGAACAAAACAGTTCTTACCCCGAGTAGAGTGAGGTCAGTTATTCCCAAACATCGGTGAAGTTCGGTGCAAAGTAAATTTGCATCCAGCGGTTTTTTGCGATTGACTTTCTTGCAGCATTTTAACAGTGACATAGTTCTCATGCACCGATATCTATACGTGTATATAAACGCACCTCTATATAAGCTGTAATTAATAAGCTAATATTATATATAGAGGTTCTTTTACGGGTTCAATATCCACGTAAATTCATAACTTAACAAGAAACTAAATGTAGGTGTGTCGTCATAAAGATACCCTTGTTCTAACATTGTAATCAATTTCTCGTTGTTTCCTTATCACTACAAATCAGAAGAGCTTCATGCTTTGTCAAGGTATATCGCTATATCCGACTTTTCGGGAAAATGTGGCTTCGATCCAGCTCAGTGAACTAAATAATCACCGCTATAACAGCATGCTGCTAACTTCAGCGGTACGTCAACCACCAAGCACCGAAACCAGCCTTCTACTACATCTAAACTACATATACCAGTCCAGAAGTAAACAGGCTCCCCCTTTTTCAGTCGTTCTGCAGTTCGATACGGTTTTCGGCCATGGCCTGTTAGCTATTAATAAGTCCATGTCAAATTGCCGAGTGTCAGCCATTCTGCTTCCACGGCACACGAACAAGAAATACCTCTAGTAGGTTTTGCATATTTAATAAGGCTCGACGCATCCACGAAATAGTCAAATAGACCACAACCAAGCCAGCTCGCGGACTGAAATCTAAAACAAAGCCCACAGTTTCCCCGTGTTCTGTGACGCAACAATTAAACAAGCGCCGCTTTAGACATAACCGCAAAACGCGGTTGGTGATTCCATCGTAGCGAACAATTCACTTTCCATTTGAGAGGAACCGGCATTATGGACACTGTTGGCTCGTTTTAGTGACGATTATTTCATTTGCGAGAACACAGGACGCACTCTTATGGATAGAGTCCATGGAAATAGCGTATTGTGTATCGCAATGCAAGGTTGCAAGTAACTGAGCGATTGAATTTACAGGAATAAAATACACCATTGTGTTTTCGTATACTACGGGAGATTTCTTAAGTGAATAAATTTACTAAATTTAGGTTTCTCACAACTATTTGAAACACACAAGTCAACGAATTCTAAACCCGAACGGTGTAGAGGCAGAAATTATTTTACAAAAACGTCTTATACTTTCAGCACGCCGGCAAGATTTTTTAAGTAGTAAGTATATTCGTACTGTATGACCCATACAAGATATAAAAACTATCTGCAGAAACAACTAGACGTGTAAATGACTTGACACCTTCCAAGCTAGAATCGTAACACGCAGATTTCAAAACGACTCTGTTATCTGTGCACAGACTCTCACAGGCGGATAGCCCACTATGAGCTCTGTTAAACATGACTACGCTTGGAATATTTGAGAATTTTCGCTTGGTTTCGCTTCTAAATGACCGCGACTGATGGAGATACTCCAGGGGGCGAGTTTTCATTAAAAAGGCGAGGTCGCAAATGAACGGCGCGTAATAATGGGAGCATCGCGAGGCGACATCAAACTGCCAACTGCGTACGCACGAAAATCAATAGTTCGTTAAAATGCGACCCCAATGTACAATACATATCTCACGACCAGCCTTTCCCATGCCGTCTCCAACACGTCAGGCTGCGTCGAGATTAGCCAGGTGCGCGTGACGTCATGAAGATCGATAAGGTAAACGCGCGAATTCCATGGTGTGTTTTTGAAGCGCGCGGCTTAATTGCCGTCATTTGACGATTTGTAGGGGTTGCTATCGATCTGCACCACCTGACAAGTTCCATTATAATTTCACAACAAAAGAACATTGTTGCGTCACACTCGTATTCTTAAAATGCCCTTCGTTGGAGAACAGACGTATTTTTAAACTAAATTGGTAAAATGTCGACCAGTGCTTGGAACAACGTCATAAGAAACGAGCTATATTGTTTGCTAAACAAACACTTCTGAAGTAATATTGTCAAAATTTATGAACAGAAATGTATTAAGCAAATAGTGTAAGTGCAAACAGAATTATCACAGATAAGATAGTTCGATTGTTAATTATGTTGAGAATCTTCATAATATCACGCTTTGCTGTATGTAAACTTCACAACTACTTTCCCGTTATCCAAGTTCAACGTCTGGAAAAAGCAAACTCGCGTTTAATTTTCAAAATTTTTTTGCCAATTTTTATGTTTTTTTTCGTGATAAAACTTACGTCTAAAAGTTCAGTTGGGCTCAATAGCTCCCTCATCTGGACGTAATCGTGTCCTTCAAAGTGATACTTCACTGTATACTTGTTCTCACCCAACATTTCCGGAACCGCCTGAGGACCAGTGACACACAGAAATCGTAAACAAGTTTTTTTGGTTTCAACATAAACCAACTATTACCTCCACTGTTTTTTTATTCCATTGGGAAATATTTGAAATCTCCCCCATTTTTATGATATCTGTGTGATGAACATTTTCTCCGTGTTGCAATATTTCTTCTATTGTTGATCCATCTTGTTTCAGAACTAGTTTGGCGGCTGTGCTTCCAACTTTGTCTATAACTTCACCCGGTACACCTTGCAGTACAGAATGTTTTTAGTAAGCTTGCAACCTTACATTTACGAAATATCCATATACCCAAGGAAAAATTACCTCAATAAAATGTTATACAAGTTTTGAGACAGAGAAAATCTATGTGTAAACCAAACTGAATTTTTTATAATACAAGTAAGACGTAAAGGATAGCATACATTACGATGATGATTTCGTACTAACTCATATACAAACGCTGTAATGAAGAAGTTAATATATAGGGACAATTAGGTTTAAAAATCGTCTCGTTAGTCTGGTGGCGCTTGGTGTCAATAGACAATCACGTGATTTGTCGTACCAACGAGTTCCAGGAATTCCTGTCGATTTTCAGCACTAACTCTGTTCCATGTACCAGACAATGCCATCCTTGCAATACAATTTCTTCGCACGCAATGTTTAGATACGCAAATTAATCTTTACATAAACCTAAAGACGATTTTATTTGTAAATATACGTTTTTAAGAACATCTGGTTGAGTCCTGCATCCAGTTTGTCTGTCAAGTTGTTGGCCTTCAGTCAGCAAAAAAATTAGCCATAATCTCCGTATGCTACAAAGAACTTCCGCATTCACTCCAGCATACGTTATGGTGCCATATCGCCAGATAAATCACGTTACAACAAAGACAAATGATAACAATAGGGTTTCATATTTCGTAACAATGAGCTCATTCATGCGTCATAGACGACAAATGACAACATTACACTGTAGTAGTGTTACGGAAAAGTACAGAAGAAATACTGCGTCCTTTTGTCAATTCCTAAAATAGGCAACAGGTTCTACTGCAGCACATTGTTTTCATCTACATCAGCGGTTCTCCAAAAATAATAGGTGATTGCTTTGTTAACACTTGACCGTTAAGGTTCGCACAGATGTCTATGTTACATAGACTTAACTGTGGATCAGGGTTCGCGACCCAAGTGCCTAAATTCGTTATGCATCGTTTCCAGGTTAAGCAAATAAAAAACTAAGGTATCGTGTAAAAGTATGGATTTATGTGTGTCACCGCGCGATCACCGATTTCACTTGTTTTTCCTAAAATAGTTTAAGAAGGTGATTGTTTGTTTTACCATGGCCCACGAATCGTCGGAAAATTTGCAAGGGGATTGTTATAAAAAAAATTTTGAGTGTGAGAACCACTGGCACATGCTTTTCCCCCAACTTTTGATTCTAAAAAGTTTTTAGGCGGTAACGGGTATAGTTCCAAGGTTAAGAACACACTTGGTGCCAAATATTATGGTTGAATCATCTATCATCTCCAGTTACTTTTTGTGTAATATTTACAAAAAATCATCAAAAACGTTCACTTTGGAAACATATTTTAGGGGTGACATTGTTGTCACATAAAATAAAACAGGTTTGATAAGATTCGTAAAACAATAACACATTTTCTACTCTTTCAAACACATAGCATCCTCTACTTGGTGTAGCGAAACCTGGCCACAACTTTACCACCGTCCAGATCGATAGTCTGAAAGTAGGAACACAGCAACCGTTATTATTATAGATGTATATAAGTTTATATGTTTGCTACATGAAAGCACACATCTCTCACATCGAGAAGTTCGTCTGGTTTCGTCACTTCCCTCGTGATGACGTAATCATGACCTTCAAAGGTGTACTTCATAATATATTTCTTGCCGTGTATCAACTCAGGTACAGTCTGTGACAGGGATAAGATAGAGTTGTAAGTGTATGACGATGTAGGCTATATTTATTGTTACACTTGCTACACTTGGTTTTCAGAATTACAAAAACAATTTAGGTGTTTTTTCAGTTTTTCCATAGCCTGTACCAAAAACCACAGTAAATTTTAACACCACCCAAAAGATATAAAAAAAACTTGAGTTGGCGGAATCACTGGCCAGGTTTATGGCCGACAAATGCTTGGTGCCAGATTACTATGTAGTCACGAGAATAAAGATTTAGGCATTTTTTAACGCGAATTATATAGTTTTTTATGGTTTGTACCAAAACTAACAACTCCTAACACGAAAACTTGAGAGCGTAATATCTTTATACCGAAAGACTTGGTGTCAAATTGCTTTTCTTTAAAATTACGTCTTCCTTGGTGAAGATATCAAATTAGTTTCATTAAAACCTATAGTAGTAAATTTATTAATTAACAACTTATTTCTTCTTACATCTGCTGTTTCTCCATTCCACTGAGTAATGGTGCTTTTTTGTCCAAACTTAATGGTCACTGCATTGTGGGTTAATCCCATTGATAAAATTTCTTCTAATCCTGACTCGTCCTGCGTTAAAGTAAGGACAGGAATCACATCGCCAAGTACCTGAATCATTGGCTTTGGTATTCCTAAAAGATATAACGAGACAGAACCACATATACATTTGCTAAAGTCAGTGCCATCTCGGAAAATACTGTACTTCCATGAAAGTAATTTCGTGTTTTCTTACCAATTAGCTGCAGAAGTTCCACCCCATTTTCAGCATGCGATCTTGTCCAGGAGCCTTCGAAAGCCATTATTCTGAGTAGCTATGTAGCTTGCAGCATAAATTACTAAAACTAAACGCACACAAGACCTAAAACGACCAAAAAACAAAAACTGCAAAGTTTGCTGACGTAAGGCTGTAGAACTATAACACTGTTGTTTATAATTGTTTTTAACAAGACAATTGTATAAAGAATCTATCGACAATTAATAACCAAACACCTTGCAACAAAAAGTCCAGTTTGCAAATTCAGTTGATTGAATACCAGAAACGTATGCCACAATTTTGAACTATGCAGCTCAGTCACTCGGCAAGCCAGGACAGAACAGTTTACTTGTCGGGACAATTACACTTATACAACAGACGTCTGAGATTGGTAAGACGATACTCAGCAATATCAACACAAAACTATGGCAGGTCGGAGTGTACGGACCGCAGGGACCGGAACTAGACGTGACTTCAGTAATATTGTTTACAATAACCGACTCAACCCCTGTTTAAGTGTGAGTGTATATCGGTCGTGTGAGTCAAGATTTCGTAAACGTAGATTGCCAAATAACCATACTGTTTAAATCTAATACTTCGTGATTAACTGCACAAGAATCTGGACCTCGGTTAGTCGTTGTGTTTTATTCTGCAACAGCAAATTATTTTTTTTATTGCTTGGAGGCTTGTTGCTTCAAAAGAATGTTGACTATCAAACCTTCAGCTCCAAATAGTTCACCCGAAATTAATGCTAATCACCACAAACATCTGATCAATTTTGTTTGCAAAAAAAGGAAAATTCTATTTGCAGAATGATATTTAAAGATTTTCGTTAGTTTCTTTTGGATCAAAATATTTAATGCTGGACTTAATGTCTGCTATTTTCACATCATGTTCAACAAGTTTATCTGTAAAAAGGTAGAAGCATGGAAAGTAAACAACGTTTTAAGTCTTCCTTATTTTCGGTTTCGAATCGATGTTAACCCTGGGTGTCACTCTTATTTAGCGTCTAAAACAGTGGTGTACAAGTCGCAAACAATGGTATTTTAAAAAAGTCTCCAAGGAAAGTTGTGTGCAATGACGTCAAAACGTATTAAAACTAATTTGCATATTTTATCGATGATTTCATGCCCGCTCGAAATAAAACTTTGCAACTGCCTTTCCGCCGTCCACATCCAAGGTCTACAAAGCAACCAACGTCACAAGACTATATGTTTCACAACATGCAACAGATCTTACATCAAGAAGCCCGTCAGTTTGGGTGAATTCTCTGGTTATGACGTAGTCGTGATCGTCAAGCGTGAACCTTATCACATACTTTTTGTCGTTCACCAGTTCTGGAACAGTCTGTCACGAAATAATGGCGGTTAGTCCTCTTTTGCAACACGCACTTTAACTGTACCCATGTAAGTACAACCAATTTCCACAAGTAACTCTACACGTCATGCCAAACGTAATAACGGTGACATGACAACGTACAAGATAGCAAGTACGCGAAATCGTAGAATATAACTCAAACTAAAGGTAACCGCTGGATCCGCCGAGACTCCAGATGGGGTCGACAGCGGTTCAAATGTGAAACCACTGTGTTGACGCAAGTATATTAGGTAACACACACGTCTGCAAATAAAAAACAGTATAATGTATGTGACAAAGTCACTGTTCCCTACTTCGGCTTTTTTCCCGTTCCATTGAGTAAGGCTGGTCTTGGCACCCAAGTTAATGTTCTCTGTGTGTCTGTATCCTCCCACTGTGCGAGTTTCTTCAATTACCGAACCTTCCTGTTTCAACGTCAAAACGGGCGCGACGTTTTTTAAGGTTTTGATCATAGATTCAGGCATGCCTATATATATAGGGGAAATGAAACGTCATAACTTGCGGTTTGCACCATATTATGTTAAATCAATTTTATTTTGTACCCAAAGTTATTACGCGCCGCACATGAACAAAAACGTGATACATGAAATGACATGGACACCGATAAAACCATAAGTTATCCAGTCACGCGCCCTTTGAACGTAATTTCCTCACGAAGAATCACCATCTGCCGCAGGTGAGTTTACAAGGTAAACTTCATTCAACAGATATCAAGGTCTGATTGCTTGTTGAATCACTATCGTGTGCAGCAGAAGGAAGAACAGTCACTCACCGATTAATTTGAAAACTTCGTCGCTGTTTGCGACTTCCGATCTTTTAAAAGTCCCAGTGAAGGCCATTGTTGCACTTTAGGTTCTATTTTCCACTGTAACCTTTCAACTAAACATGATTTCATTCAAGTTTTAAGTAGTTTCTTCTACCATCTATAACATGTCACTAACTTTACCGTGTCGCTTTCGCAGAACTGTGACATGTCAAAATGCTTAGACTGATATCTCATCCCGTTAACACTAAAGGTGTTTCCGTTCATAAACAAACTAAGGCCAGATGAAGTCAAGAAGTCGACACGACAAAGTTAATCGCCTCAACTGAAATCAGCATGAAATATTCAAAGCACCAGCAACGGCATTGTGTGTGAACTATACACAGGGATCCCTATAGTCGGTTTGCCCGACCGCCGCTGCCATGAGGTTATCGCGCGTTGTTCGACACGTGACTCGGGGGAAGGATTCAATAGCGCGTATCGCAAGTCAAACACTTACTTAGGCCAAGCCCGTCCTGTGCCGATTGCCCAACAATTGATTGAACCTTGGGCTATGCACACATCTACTACCGGCATAGGGCAAAAGTCAGTTTGGTGAATCGACATGCTTGCTCTTTGCCCTGCACGTAACGATACAAAGATTTCATTGACAAAAGTTGTGGGTTAGCGGGTGACCTTGGCAACACGAATTAACAATGAGTTGCCGCCAAATTTTCTTCCATGTTACTGCCACGTGGTGCCACGTGGATAGCTTGTAATTTTAATGGAAACCATTGGATATTTTCCGGGGAAGAAATTGTTTGAGGACCTACAGGGGTGAACATGCACACGTTTATTAGTATCTCTGGCATGCTTATGATAAACATTTTTTTCAGTTTTTACTGCTCATTTCTGCACTTGGATGGAACTTTGCTTTGCACGTGTTTCGACGAACAGCACAGTCAGAAAATAACTTGGTTTGAATAACGGTTGTTCAATGGTCTAACCTACAGCGACAGTTCCTTGCTGCAGGAACTTCAGACCCTGGCATTCTCAAATTTAACTAGGACTTGACAAAGTTGACCTTAAACAAACCTGTCTCCCCCGCCAGCATAAAACGATTCTTCCCTAATGTTGAGAAATTGGAAGAAAGGTGATGCTAGGTTTTTAAAACCAACTTGAAGAGGTACACGGGAAATAAACGTGCGACAAGATTGACTAATTTACAATATTTTAATTTACAACAACAAATAAACAAGCTCAGTTCATTTGAGTGAATTTATTGAGTGTAAACCTTCATAAGGCGAATGCACAAATTTCGACGAGTTTCTTCAGTTAGGCGTTGTACAGTGATAGCAACAGAGAAATTACCAACGGGTTATTGGGAGAGTGAATTGCTGAGTTAGCTCTTCGTGTAAATGAATTTCCCGACCACTTTTCCGTTGTCCAAATCGATGGTCTACAATGATCCATTATCAAAGCCATTAGTTTATTACTGATGCGTTTTTATCAAGCTTGAATCAAACGTTAACATGCGAGTTATGTACATATCACCCAACCACTTTTGTGTTAAATTGCAATCATCTGTATATTAACGTACTCTTATATACTTACTGCTAATAAATATTATTACTATTAGAACGTAAAAACATTATCAAAATTACATCACGGTCGTAAACTAATTTGTATACGACTCGTCTTTATAAGTTAGTATTTAACTTGTAGGAAGTAAGTAAATGCATCTTACATCGATCAACTGGTTTCCGACGATTTCGCGGGTTGCTTTGTAATGGACTCCGTTGAAATCGAAGGCTGTGTCGATCCTTTTGTCGCCTGTTCCAATAGGAACGCACTACAAATAACATATTAGCTACAGATTAGTGGTACGTGATCATAGTTGTATGAAATCAACGGATTTTTTTGTGTTTTTTTTTCGAAAAAAAAAATTATTTTACGTGGCTCAAATATTTTCAAGATTTTTGCTAATTTTTACGTGAAAGATTTTACAAATTACAAACGTCCTTATGTTACTGCGCTTTCAAACGTGCTTTTTGCTAACAAATGCGGATTATTAGTGACATGGTGCGCGGCGCTAGACGTTTTTTGACGTACCACCTCCAAAAAATCGTTATACTGATGAAACTGATTTCAGCGTGTTTTTTTTGCTCCGGTTTCATTGCAACCCTGATATACGTGTTATACCTTCACCATAACTCCATTCCACTGCTTCAACTCGCATTCTTTTCCAAGAGTCGTCAGGGTTCTGTTCTCTGTTGGACCCGTTTTACTAACTTCGTCAAAGTTGTCACCGTCTTGTTTGATGTTCAAGCTCGCTTCAACACTGCTAAAGCCTTTGATTGCATCCTCTGACATGCCTTGAAATCATAAAAAACTTAAAATTTGTCATTTCGAACTTCATGCATTTGGGGCACAATCAAACCCGCCTTTCGAGCCCTTTAACATTTGCACGATTCTGCGTTTAAAGATTTTTTTTCTCAACCTAACACAGGTTACCATGTGTAAGAAAAATCCCGATCAGGTTTTTCTCTTGTTGTCGACATAAACAACACAACTTTTTTCTAGTCGAGCAGAAAATTTACATCTCGGATTTTTTTGACTAATTGAAGGCTCATAGTTGTGACAGTTAATTGACACACTCACCTATGTGCTTGAGAACCGCTAGCGCATTTTCATTGCCAGTTCGTTTCCACAATCCGTTGAAGGCCATTACAATTTTACTGATTTAAATTATTTAAGAAATACTAAGTTAACTTTAAACATAGGATAAATATAGGTTGAAATTTGATGCATTGATCGAAATTTGTAGATCTTTGTTTCTTCGCTTTAATTTCTCAAACTCACAATAGCTTGTCATCCTTGTCACAGGTTGATAAATACGCTTTTCGACTCTACGCTCTTTTTCTTCTGTGCAACAAAGATTGAAACCAATCATTTTAAACACTCAGCACCACCCACAACGACCGACAAGTGCATATTAGGTGCTCGGTATAATGCCAAAGCAAACGAATAGATGTCGATGTGGCACCATCACTTCATCAAAAGGTGCACAATCACGACGTGGCTTAGCTCCCACTTTGCTCGGTCAATAATGCATTGTGTGTACTGACTTTATTAATCGCTTGCCAAACACAGAGAACGAACAAAGTACACGCGCCACTTTCAAATCACACGTCCGGTGATACGGGTTGCAACTGTTGCTCGCCTTGCTGCAAAAAAAACACCAACAAATAAATATGAGTGGTTGTTGGTTCGCGTTTAACAACGTATCTTGTGGAGTTGCTTTTCCTGAATAGAACATGATCTATCACATTCTCAAAAGCAACATTTTTTCTGAATTACAGCTTGTTTTCGGCGGGAAGCTATGGAACTAGTGGATGAAATTGCTTGTATAGAAACTGAATCTTTCACTCCAGAAACGAAAACTTCGCCACAAACTTACGACACAGTATATTTTTATCCAATGCGGCGAAACAAAATCCCATCAGCCGGAAATACGTTACACCAGCCACATGACGTCACATTCGACACACAGGTTATAAAAATTGCAAATTTAACAAATTGTTAAGTTTCGGCAATGACGCGAGATGGCAATTGAAGAAAGTGGATGCTTCCGTCGCAGTGTTTCCAATATAAAAATAATAGCTATTTCGTGTGTAGACGAAAATGCAGATCTGTAATGCTGAAGACAGAGGTCATATTAGTGTCTCGAACATAACAGAAAAAAAACTTGTTCGTTCTTTTGAAAGCATTTCATATTCGGGGTAGCAGTGTTTACCCCCCAAAAAATACGTATTTTGATTTTTGTCGCGTTTCGGCCATAACGGAATCAATACACGATTAAAAAAACCTGGTACAACTTGTAAAAATCAATATATAAGGGAGTGACGTCATTCTCCCACATACTTCGAACGATTTGTTGGACTTTGGTTCAACAAAGGACGAATATGTTCGCATTTTTGAAAAACAAATCAATGAGCAATAAAGGATGTTCGTGTCCAAATTCTGGTTTCTTGGAATATGAATTACTCTGTTCGGAACCCACGTCCGCATTGTCACCGCCCAATCCCAGCGATCCCATCGAATAAAGTAGGAAATAAAGCGGTTGCAGAACAAGGTTCCAAAAATAAAAGTAAAATGAGAGCGGCCGTGAATCCGCTGAACAAAAAAACAATCAAATCAATAATAATACCCGACAACGAGGACCGACGGAAACTCAACCACGCTGTGACTTAATGCAAAATCCGCCTCTAAATGGAATATAATAAAATAGGAATGCGCCTGTTCTTTTTGGTGGACAATAACGGCGACCACGTGACCTGAAGAGCTGACGTAGTAAATCTGGTAGCTTCGTCAATCATCAGGCCCAGACCTGAAAAAAAATCGTAAGCTTTGGATAATTTGTTGAATTAAAAACACGAGTTGTGGTATTTGCACGAGGCCTTACGACCAAGGTAATTGTCATTTCAGTTGGTCCGATAAACGTTTATTTAAAAAAACGCAACTGGATGATAAGTTTGTGAGTCGGGCTAACAGTTGAGTAAAAACAATTGGGAAAACAGCAAGGTTAAAATTGGAAACGGCGTCGTTCGTATTAACCGTTTAGTGCAGCTCAAAGTGGAAATCTGTGTGCCTGCTAGTGTACAAGTCAGCCCAGCAGTGCCACAGTCACCAGCTGCATTTATGAGACCTTACAAAAACAGTGTGTACACCTGTCTGCAGCTTACAATGATTGCAAATACATTTTGAGCTACTCTTTCTCCGATCCGCTACAGTTTAAAAAGATCTTTTGGCATAAATTAACGTAGTTTAATCAGTTCTACATATATGTTACATTTCTTACCCGTAAGGTTGTGTCCCAACTCCCAGTGCAAAACGCGGTGCCGTCCGGTGACATCTTGAGGCAACTTACGCGGTTTTCGTGACCGAACAACGCTCCGAGTTTGACCCCTTTGACCGTATCCCAAGCATGAACGAGATAATCGTTGTATGCCCCGAAAATAATGCGGCCTGAAAAGCATAAAGTCGGGTCAATTTTAAACCTCAGTTAATCCGGATTCAATTTTACCAAATATTTAACCGAATTAACCGAGGTTAACCGTAAAAGCGTGTCTTAATGATAATATTGAAGCAAGTTTCAGACACAATTTGGCCAATAGTCATTACTTTGCCTTTTCCAGTTGTCAGTGCAATATAATAAAGTAAAATGTGTCAAAACCTACCAACGCAGATATTACATAAGATTAGTGCGAAAACACCCCAACCCCGCACCAAACCTTAACCGAATTTGGGCAAAAAATCCTTTAAACGAAAATTAGTAAACTTGTGATAATAAACGACTTACCGCTAACAGAGAAGTCGACAGAGTTAACACCGAATATGACGCTTTCTTTCGAGAAACAAGCTATCTCTTTGTCCGCTCGGAGATCGTACATGCGGATCTGATGACAAATACCAATGAAAATACAATGGGCATGATCTAATTCGGTTTTAAGTAATGAATAGTCAAGGTACCAAAGTACGGAACTGTGTACAGCATGTGTTTACGTAGGTTTGTTGACAAATACAGAAGACAGTCTTACAAGCCGAACTACGAGAGGTTTTTTTTAAAGAAAATTAGTGAAAACAAAACAAAAATATAAATACAACCCAAGACAATCAACAATTGTGCAAACTTCATTCACCTGCTCGTCACGCGTGAACGGCCATGCATGAACCGCGTCACGTGGTACATTGTGACGTGGAAGAAACACAACAAGGCAAAGGCACACAGCGCCATCATGCGGGCGGACAACAAGACTCGGGTGCACTGCAAATCGACAGAGAACAAAAACGAAAAGAACATGAGATGACGTGGTAATCAGGTCACGTGATTATGACGTCCATGCAGGGTTAGTGACGTGAAAAGGGATATAGTGATAACATACGTTTACTTTTTACGTCTGTGTGAAGTGTTATTGATAATTATGACGTAATATATATCAACGCCATTGCGGGTGTTTTTAATGCAAAATGGCGTCGCGGCATAAATTTTAAAATCACACATTTTGTTCGTAACACATTGCTGGACATTCCGGTTAAATTCACTTAAGCTCTTGGTGTATGCCGAGGATCGGTTAACAGGAATGTACAATTTTATCATTTTCGGCGCAAACAAATGATGTATGATGAAAATAGCACTGGGAATGTGACGTAACAAAAGACGGAAAGCATACCGTTGCATCATCAGATCCTGTCGCGAACGCTTCACCGGTGGGGAACCACCTAAACCAAGATAAAATTTTCAAATGTAAGCGGGGAAACTTGTCGAAACTTAACGAGGATAGATTTAAATGTTGAAACGCTAGTTCTTTAAGTGCGTAGCTGGCGGGATAATGTAAGCAAGCATTGCCAGACTCTTTTATCTAATTTTTCTTTTGTCGTGCCATCACTTAGACATAACAATACAAAGTTTAACATTCGGTGACTGGACAGTGCCTAAAATCCTAAGGACCGCCAGTGGCTACAGAAAAACCCAAACGTAGAATTATTATCTGAAAGACCGCCAAGCAAACGACAAATATAAAGCGTTACAGAACTTTTTTGAGTTATTTATTCAGTGTTTTTGCAATTTATTTCCGTCAATCGACCCTTGACCAACTGGTGGAAGACAACCCCAACTTACCTCACAGAATTGATGTCGGAATCATGGGTTTGAAACGATTGAACACACTTAGCTGTCCTCATGTCCCACACATACGCTGTTTTGTCGCAACCCTGAATAGAAACATTAGATCGTTAGATTATACCAGAAGTGCTGAGCATTTACAGCAACACAAGTGGGGTGATTGTATACGCTGCTGCTGGCTCCCTGCCGTGCTGTAGTTTGCGGCTCTATGCAAGTGTGCCGCGTGCAGTTTGCACTAAACCCTCTTCTTTTGTAAAGGTGTTTGCGAAAACTTAATTATACTCAACTATACATGGCGGTGAACCAGTCGGAGTTTCATCATTAAAAGATGCCAATAAATGATTAATATTGTTGTAAAAGGTGCAGAAAATGCAGGCAAGTTTGCAACAACAACCTCACGCGTTCACGACTTTCATGTTTACAACGAAAGCAAACGAACAATACACAATTGAAAGAGGGTGGTTTCAGTGCATCCTGTGGCACATCAACCACTAATTGTTGGGTTTTACGTTGCAAAGTCTTAAGATTTGCAAGCAGAAACTTAGCAGCCAAGACCTGTGACCGGTGTAAGTAGCTACGCAGTTGATGGCCTGACCCCAAATCAGACAATCGTGCTCTTAAACCGTGCCCTGTGTTGAAGAGAAACCAGCTCACTGATTTGTGTGATTGAAATATCCCGTCGTGTGGAAGGGGTTTTAAATCAGGCTGCCTCATCACACACGCAACATAACCGACACTTTATATGCGTTTTGCTTGCGAAGCATATTGCAATCCTGTTGACTGGTTTCGATCAATACTTTGTGCCGTTTCTATCATTTTAAAGATAAAACCAATTTTGCGCAATGAACAACTGAGCAAAATTCCTGTTGTGGTACAAGTTATGAACTGAAATTTATTGTCATGACACGTCAATTGAATTAACTTGAGTCCAGGGGAATTGTTCACACGGGCTGGTGAGATTATGTAACCCTGAAAGTGAGTCATTTCATATGTTGATTGCGCCAAAAAAGTTCATGCAGGATAACTCGTAGCATCCTTGATGTTGTGTTTACAGTATAGAGTCGCCCCTCACATCCGAATAGCTACGTACGCCAGCACTGTTGTTGTAAGCTACCTCTTCCTGCTTTCAAAGCACGACCAAATACTGCGTGTGCGCGCTTAAGGTTTTCCGTATTATATTTTAATCCGATCAACGTATCGACGAAGGGCTTTTAATCAGGTGTTGTGG
The DNA here is from genome assembly GCF_947561715.1 of Ascidia mentula. Lineage (NCBI taxonomy): Eukaryota > Metazoa > Chordata > Ascidiacea > Phlebobranchia > Ascidiidae > Ascidia > Ascidia mentula. The sequence goes on along the minus strand of NC_138569.1, from coordinate 20,585,009 downwards.
GGTCCACTCGAAATGGTAAGACGCTTACCGACCGATGAACGCATTACGTGACCGTCAGTACCAGCATCGCTCTTATATGGAAACAGACTCCTGCTATTGATTTGCGTCTTGTTCCTTGTACAGACCGGAGTAAGGTTTTGCTTGCCAGGGCACGCCGGTACTTGGGCTAATAAATATTGTATTGCGCAGTGGGCTATTCAGTGCGTAGGTTGCAACTATACATCATTATTTAATGGTGAATAATTTCGTTTAGGCGCTGTGGGAAACAAAAAAAAATTGGATTTTCGTTTGACAGAAAAAAACTGAAATAGATATGAAGACAAAAAAAACTACAAAAACAATGTAGATGCACATTTAACACAAAAGCTAACACTGTAATTTTTTTCATATCAACTTTTGCTGTACAATTCTTCACATTTATTTGTATATTTTGGTTTATCATATAGTTGGGAATACTCACACCAGATATGAAAAGGTTTCCAGTTTCACAAGGTGATAAAGCAGCATCCATGACATCAGACTGATGTCCATGGAAACTTTGTAGTAATTGGCTGCTTTCAACGTCCCACAATGCACAAGTACTATCTCCTGATGCTGTAAGAATCTGTCAGAATCAAACACGCAAAATGTATTTGACAGACATGTGTAATTATTACAAGATACTTATATTTGGGACCATCTTGTAACGGCATACAATTACCTTTTTTTTGAAAATATATTACATGTTTTAAACTCACACATTGCACCATTTCACATCATTTCAATTTTTTCGATAGACCTGACAAACACAGCATAAACATATACCTGGTAATCTGAATGAGTAAAGGTACATGAAGAAATGTAGCTCGTGTGCATTGCCACCACTTTCCGTTGTTGCATAATTGTACCAGAAGTAGAGTCAGTTTGTCCTGCTGAACCAGTTCCAGTTGGTTTTGTGCTTCCAAAACTTGTCACGCCACTACTTCCAGATGTTGCCATGGCAGAGTGAAGTGGAAAGACAGAACATTTGTTGTCCAGGCCACTGAAAAATTGTTTTTAAAAGACAAACTTAGTACTAAGACCCCAGCTAATTGTGCATTCAAGCATACATCATCAAGTAACTTCACCAACAATTCACAAACTTAAATGGCATAAAATACCAGATGTGTGAAAAGGGTTTCAACGCGTGAAATTCACTCATTTGGACAATGAGAAAGTAAAGAAATAACACAAGGAAAAGAAGATAATTATTTCATTTCTATCAGTATTTCAACTTACCCACAAGCAATGGAGCCACCAGATGGTGCATAAGCGCAGGCGTTGACCCACGTTGTTGGAAGACTGATCGCTTGTTCCTAAAACAAACTTCATGATGCACAGAATATGTAAAGTAAAGTAAATCTTACCTTATTAGTTGAAAAAGCATCCCACACCAATATCTTTCCATCCTGAAAAAAAATTTTGTTAGCCACAAATGCACCACCCACTTGCTATCAATGTGTTGCATGCCTTAACACTAAGCTATGATGAAACATTTCATTCGTCACTCAAGGAAAAAAATTAAAAATAAAACTCGATGGAATTGAGGCAACAACAGTTTGGGTTAAGCTGAATGCTACAATCTGCAGCAATAAAAGCAACATATTACATGGTGTCTTTGGGCCAAAATGACTTGAAATTGCAGTCATAACAATAATTATACACAATTTTGCAAGATAAGTTGCAACTTAAATATACGAGAAATATGTAAAAAATTACACAGACACTGATAACCATTAAGATTCACAGTCAGATGCACTGGGAAATGGTAAGTTATGACAGGGAACAATGAATGACAAAAAGATATAGATACATGTTGTTCAAATGGAAACAATGGTACCTGGGAAGAGCTGACTATTCTTCTTTTGTCAAGAGACCAATCCATGTCAAGGACTTTACTGGTGTGGCCTTTGAGAATTCTTCTGCAACGAACTTGGAATGGCATGTTTGGGGTTTCAGACTTTCTGCCCATGTTGAACACTGCAAACAAAATAAACATTGGACTTTTTAAACTTCAAGCCACAATGAACACAACGAAATCAAAATGCTTCAAGGATAAGTGATTGGGCATATGTTTTACAAAAGCTTGCATGTTATATAAAATCAAAACTATTTGGAGCATTTGGAACAGCAAAGGAAAGCACAATTGTTTGCCCAAGCTCCCCATATTTATTGGAACAAACTATAAATTCTAACTTACATTCGGCATCGTTCAAATTCTTTCTATCTTCTTGCAGTTTCTTCCTCAATTGTTCAGCTTCTTTTTTCAAACTTTCAATTGTGTCCATATGCGCAGCGTTTTTATTACCCGCCATGACGGCCTGCGTTGCCTTCAGCTCGGCCAACGACGATCTTTTACCTTGCCTCGAAATGCCAAACTTAACCTACTGCAAACGAACTGCCAAGAAGCTTGACTGCTTACATGAAATCAATATCTCGATCCCAATTCCCAACCACCTTCACTAAGCGAACTCGCTTGACCGTCGTCGGTTCCCTGTCACCACTACGCGGCGCACCATAAAACGTATGAAGGAAGTGCTGGTACGTCTTTAATATTTTTATGTTTTCAAAATATAGTTTCCAAACAACTAAAGCCAAATTATTATGTTTTCTTTTCATTACACGATTTCAAATAAATGTTTTTAAATTTTCCAAAGTACATTAGGACGGCATTAGTCACAATACGTTCTTTCAATTTCCTTCTGTGTTTTTGGTGCATGGAAATTTACTACAATTGTTTATTATTGTACGGAGCTATGGGGTATGTACCTTTCACCAGAGCACAAACGTCTAACATCGGCAGCAGTAATCATTTTTCTAATTTAATGCACAAACAGACGAAAACACACAATCATCAGGCCATTTATTGATCCTAAACTTTGTTAAAGGCAGCGATGTCGACAGATTGAACTAATTCTTCAAAACATGTGATGTTTTCTTCAAGGAAATCGGTGGAAATCTATCCAAAAAACAAGATTTTTACTGTCAAAAGTTTTTTAAAGACAAAGAAAGTTTTGCACAATAACATGTAGGTTTGTGCTTACTTTGTCATCTTCCACAACACAGGAAATTTGTAACTTTTTGATGCCATAGGCCAAAGGAACAAGTTTTGCTAAAAATAAAAATAAAATTGTTGGAAAAATTACGAAATGTGTTTAAACAGGCTTATGAACACAAGTATGCAAGTGAAGGACAGCCAAAATTTACGCCAACGATAAAACGAATTTTACTCTTATGCTCATTTTGATTGCATGTTGAACCCCTATAGCAACTTACATGCTCCCCACAAAAGACCATCAGCTTCAATAGAACGAACACATTTCTCCATTTCCTTCATATCAGTTGTGTCCTCCCACGGTTTAACGTCAAGAATAATATTGGATTTGGCAATTACAACAGCCTCTGAAAAAGACAGTTCATTGCAATATTAAAAAACTGATGAATAAATCTATACTGCTAGATTTAGCAATTAAAAGCTCTTCTGGCAAAAAGAAAACTTGTTTGTTCGACGTTTCGGTTGTTATGCAACAAACCTTCATCAGGATAATGAAGTAAAAACGCCCACACAGCGATAAATAGTCATGCGCGCATAAAGCAAAAAAGGGGCGAAAGAAACAGAACAAGCAACAAACTATACTGCTAGATTTTGTTTCAAACTGCCTTGTTTTTAGTGATACTGACGATGCCATATTGTAGGCGAAATATATCAGAAACTACAGAAAGACGAGTGACTTTGGTTTTCTCGAATATAACTGGTTAAAAAAGTCAGATACACAGTCTTTGTTGCCCATAAGACTGTCTGGAGATTCCTACCCATATTTTAAGAGTTCTATGCTGCTAGATTTAACTTAATTTTGCCACTTTGCAACATGAATGAAAAAGAAAATATTCATTACTTTTGCTCTTCTTTTCAGCATACATAGCCAATCTCTCCTTCCTTATTTTTTCTGCTTCAGCACTTTCCTCTTCATCATCGCTCCCGAAGAGATCAATTTCGTCATCACTATCTTCTTCGGCATCACCATTCACCTGAGCTGGGCCATATTTGTCGATGGGCTGTTTTACTCCAGGAAGGCTAAAGTAATGATAAGGACATCAGTGGCAATTTTTTCATTTTTGCATAAACACTAAAATGGGTAAATGAATTTTTGTCGAATCAAGCTTGCTGGTCACTCTTTTAACTTAAAAAAATCACGACCCAGAAATAGGAGCTGACAAAAATATAGATAAATATAAACCAAAATGCAGTTACGGTATTTTATAACAATTTACCAGATTAAAAAGTATTATATTCCTGAGACTCCCAAAAGGAGTACTTACAGCACAATAAGTACTATTGTTTAATCATTTTGGGGGGGCATTGGCATGTCATTTTTCCCAAAATAACAACACACAAAGATTAATGTATGCTGGTACCTGCCAAACTTTGATTTGTAGGAGTTGATGTGATTATACCAACGCAGGGCGTGAGGCAAGTCACTTGATGGAGCTCCAGACATGGACTCGAAAACAGCCACATCAGCTTGCGAAGGTACATAACTGAAAATAAGATAAACATCTTGGACTTTAAGTAAAACACTGCAAAATAAAAAGTTGAAACATTTGAAGGTATCAAACATGGCAACAAAAAGTGGTGATATTCGTTTTTGGTGAACTATAATTTTTTACTAATGTATTAGACTTGTCTTACCCTTCAATGTAGCTCTTGTCAGCCAAGTATTCATTTAGAGCTGATAGTCCAGCTTGAGATTTGATGTTTCCAAAACCCATTATACCTGATGAAGTTGATTTTTAATCCCGGTAAATTAGTCAAAAAATTGAAACCTAACACGCAATTTGCAACGTGGAAAAGAAATTTTTAGTCCGTACCAACGTAGCTCGAGACTTTTTATATTATATTTTAATTTTTTTGTCACACAATATATCCACATTTTTCAATTTGCTTTATAGCTATCATGATTGTTGTGATGTCGTCGTGTTTCCTATTGTGTACACCTATATTGTTTGAACCCCCCAATATATATTTTTTGTTTTGTAAAATTGTTTAAGTATATCCTGGTAGCAATTAGTCATTTATCACTGAATTGCAATGATTACATATCGCATCAACTAAAATTGTTCATTGCTGCACCAACAAATAAAAATTGCAGCTGTGATGTTTAAATAACAGTTTGACTATATTTGGAACAAAAAAAGTAGTATTCTGGCGTCTGAAACGACACACAATTCCGATAAATAAATTTTTCTTCGTTGCAAAATATGCTTTTAAATCTTTAAGACCTTACGAATTTTCAGTTTGATTTTAAAAATAAAAGCATTTTATCATTTGCAGATTTTTGTGGTAAGCGATGGATTTTTTAGTAAAAACAAAAACAACAGCACACGTGTGTGTTTGTTTTTGGAATTTTTATAAGATGAGACGAACGGTCTAACGATAATTTGTCATTCTTTTGCCATTGATAACATTTTTAATAAGTAACGTTACTGATTTATTAATTTTTGCAGTCATTTTCTTCCTTGCAAACATATAAATAATTTTAATTTCACATTTTTTGGAGCCGTTTCCTATAGCTCATCTTCTCTTACGTTCGCGCTTTTTCAGGTTCAATTTCAAGAAAAACTGACATGATGCGATAAGTTTAATCGAGAGATTCTGAACAAACTTAAAATGACAAACGCTCTAAAACAGGCAGATGAGCTGTTTGAAGCGATCCAGCACAACAACTTTCGGTTGGTACTCAAAAAAATACGGTATTGTACTTCTTTACAATCGTTGAATATTTTTCAGTCTCACTAATAAACTACTGAAGAAGGGTGCAAATCCCAATCGGTTGCTTTTGAATGGAGTTACCCCATTTCACTTAGCTGTAGCAGCAAGTTCCACATCGTCGTACCAATATGTTGAACTTATTCTTGAGTTCAGGGGGGATCCTAATGTACGGTAAGGTTTTTATGTCATATCTCGTATATAGTACCCATGCCATGAGCGTCTGAAATATTTTTTTTGTAATGCTTACTGTGAGCAGAGAGATTTTGTATTTGGTTGTACTTGTCATAGTGATACGGAAGGACTTACTCCTCTACACATCGCAGCACAATGGGGCAAAGCCGATTGTCTTCAGTTGCTTTTGCAGTGTGGCGCTGACCCAAATATTAAAGACAAGGAAGGCAGGGATGCTTACTGGTATGGCTGATTTTTCTCACATAAACTTTTGAAAATATTTCTCAAACTGCTTTTGTCTCTAATGCTTCTTCTTTTTGTCTTTGCTCAAGGTTTGCGAGGGAAAGTACAAACTGCAGTGTTATACTGGACGAGTTTATTGATTCCACAAACAGTGCGTTTGGTAAGAAAAAATATATGTACATATTTTTAATGAATAAAAAAAATGAACTTACATATTTTCATAACATCTGTCTAGATCTTAAACTGAGAATGTTTTTAATTTATTTCAATTGCAACCAGATTTCAAAATGCAGCAACTGAACCCTGAAAAACTCCGAGATAAACTTTGCTTAAACTGTGGTAAAGTTGAAAAAAACATTTTAAACTTCAACAACAACATTACTTCGAGGTCAAAGAAAGATAAATCTGCCCGTTTAGAAGAAGGCCAAGCTGTGGCACCTTCAGGACACATTGAAAACAGACGGGAAGATTCAGGAACTCACAATGACTTTGTCGTTAGAAGTGACCCTGCGCAAACTCTTCTTGTTCCTCATGAGGAAACTACTTCTGTCTTACAAAAACCTCCCGATAAACCAGCATCAGGAGATCGTATTTATTTGGATCCGAATGATGGTTCTTTTAGCACTGGCCTAGATGCAACTTCTCCCGACAATTGCTTCCTCTTTGTCAGACCTCACAAGCGACCATCATCATTAACGGTCTTTGACAAAACAGTTCCAGTGTGCTCCCAAAGATCACCTTTAGTTTCGCAGAAGGTTATGGACTCTTCAATTTCACCCAAGTTGGAAGCTACATTTTTTTGTGAATCTCCAGAAATTTTAACACAAAACCGGATCCAACTGCTGGGAGTAGCAGAAGAGGTGGAGGACTTAATGCCAGAAGGGAAGGTGGGACTAAGGCAAGCTTCTCCGATGGAAAAATCTACAGAAACATTTATAACTCCACAGCAGCAATTAAAAATGTTAAGAGGCACGAAAGATAATGTGTTTCTAACAAGAGAATGTTCAAATGAGCAAACTGCATCTCCCTGTTTGAAACAATGTAAAACTGATCCATCTTCCTCAAATTTTCATCCTGCCCCAACAAATGGTCTTCCTAAAAACTTCATTTCAGAACCAAGTGTTGATAGGACTGTTTTATATAGTTCGTCATTTACACTTGCGGATTCCACTGTGCCACTAGAGTGCAGCAGTGAGCAGACTGAGGAAACTTTTAAGACACCTGACAATCTTATTTCATGGCATAGGGAGAAAGAACAGGCAAATAAAAAATTTAAAAATGACGGTTTTCTTCAAAGTGACACTAAAATTGACAAGATAAAGGATAAACTGCAATCAACATGTTATGACGACTTCACCGATGTTCTTCCAGAAAGCTTGGACATTAGCCACATTTCAGGTGCATGTTTATTTGAATTTTAAAATTGTAACCACAGGTTGACAAAAAATAACCTTTAGTTAAAACCAGTTAAAAATTCAATGTTCTCCACAAATCATGCCACTACCTTACAAGAAGGCAGAACTATTTGCGTTTAAAAATTTGAATTTTTTTGTTAACTAGGATCCCTTGGACAATTTTAGTTGAAAAAAACATTCACACAAGCACATGTATGCTTTGCAATGTTTTTGATGTCGCTATTGTGATCTGGGTTTTTTTTTTGTGTCATTTGTCTGTCATTGACCCAATTTTTTTAGAAATGTCACAAAAAATAAAAGCCATTTTGGACACAATGTCCCAAAGGAAATTGGTTGGTAGATTATTCAATTTGCTTACTTTTTTGCGAACCAAAGTATTATACCGTAAATGACTAAAATAAATTGAAAATGTCCTAAATTTTTGCTGCCATTTCGGTCATTTGACAGAAATTTTTTAGTGAAAAAAAAACCCAGATTGTGATTTCAAGTAGAAATGTTTTCCAGGCCTTAACAGTTGATCTCCAACAGGATGTGTATTATCTGCTATTATTGGTTTGAGCATAAAGATAGAGTCACAAAAGGTCCATAAAATTGCAAATTTCTGAAGTCATTTTTGGCATATTGGCAGAAATTTTCAATAAACTACTTTTACCAACAAATATATACATTTTTTACAGCTGGCGATGAAGTTTTTATATACTCTGACTCGGACGGAAGCACTCTGATAGAGCAACGATGTATTCCACCTAAAAGGTACAAAATTTTCTGATATCTTTCCTGAAAGTGAATATTTGTTTTGTAAACAGCGCTGGGCCTCGATCTATGGATGAAATACTTTCACCTCCGATAAAGTTGTCTGTGTCTCAAAACACATCTTTGAATGCAACCTCAGACACCACTCTGATTTATGATTGGAAGGTAAGGGGAATAAATTGCACTGGATGTTTTCCAAACAAAAGGTCATACAATTTGTCTGCCATTCTTTTCAAGTTTGTTGGATACTGACATGTAAGAGACAGATCGTTCAGTCAACACCAAGCGACAAGGACTGGTCTTTAATGATAAAAATTGAGCTTACTAAAGCAATGTTGTGCCAATTAATGTGAATTTGTCTGAGTTTGTATTGTTTGCAGTCATTACTTGACAACGATGATCATGTTGTCAGTGGATGTAGATACGTACCATCAGAAGATGAGACAATAGTTATTCCACAGCAAATACAACAACTTAGTGACGACCAAATAAGGTGAAACACTTTTACTACATCACAGCCAAGCTTTCTATTGGCTAGTTTAAAAAGAAATTAGTCATGTAGTATGGAATTGATATGCTATACTCGCATTATAAATTATCTACACACAGTGGCGGATCTAGACAAAATTTGAGGGGGGTATTCGGTTTTGGTTCCTGATTAATAAAGCCATTAGATGCGCTTAAAAAAAATTTTTTCGGACATTTATCATGCTGTAATTTTTTGTTAAAATCTGGTTGGAAACCAACCAGTTTAGTTGTTGAACACGTTGCCAATATTACGCATGTTGAAAACAACTGGTGCAAAGAGGAAGGCCACTGCATGCAACATAGTTTTTATTTGTATGTTTTCTTGATAACGTAAGCCCACATTTAATTCCTTTTAGATAACACGTATATTTAAACCTTTTTTTCAAAGTCGTGGTAATGAAACTACGGCGCAAGCACTACCGCAAAAACTCGCATCGAGTGTTTCACAGTGTTACGCAATTGCGTAAGCCAGGCCACCGTTTATGTGACGATTCGCACCAACACTGGCGATCGTATTTTGCAATGCTCGACCACAAATATCCTTAGTTTACAGCGAAAAATTGGGAAATTCCTAAAATATTTCGACACCCCCCCCCCCCTCTAAAAAGAAATCTGTTATGGTCTAGGACGTAGTCTTGCACCACTTAATACACATCGATGTTTTAGCAGTAGATAATTTGCGAAATATATATAAAAAAAACAGACGAAATACAAAATACTCGTTTAGCTACATTTATTTTGGTGCAATTTTGTCAAACAATTACAACTCTTACAGAGTGCGGCTTCTGTATGGAAATTGTAACATAAATGAATAAACATATAAGGTCGCGCTTTTACAAACGGTTGACGGGTTATTGACCAACGGCACAACAAACGATTGTTTCATAAGAGTCATCGCCGCGTGAATGCAGCGCGCGTGACCGAGAAACAAAGAAACCATGAACAGCAGGAAATTAACCGCACTTTCACACCCAACAAAACAATGTGCCAAAATTCTGAGGGAGGTGTTCTGACACCCAAACACTCCCCTAGATCCGCCACTGTCTAAATAAGAGTATTGTTTCCTGTTGTCATTGTGATGTCACTATCAATAACCATGCTTGGTGCTTCTACATCAGGCAGTCTAACAAACAGTAAGTCCCAGTACAAGCTGTGTTTGTGTTATAATGTGTGGTTTACATGTTGTGTGTTGTCAGAAAGAAATTGTTGGGCTTTGGGCAAAATCCAGGGCCCATTTCATGTGCCCGAGGATTGTATAAGAAGCGACTTTATCTGCTCGAAAAAGGATTTCATATTGGACAGCAGCAGCAACATAAAGGTAGTTAGAATGTTGTTTCTGTTCGCTTTTGAAATTTTGGTCTTTGTTGAAATATTTTTCGTGTAAAATCACCTGACAGTAGTTTTTCAAACATTTATTTTTGTAGATATTTTTCTACATTGGCACAACTAGCACCAAACATTGATTATTGGTAATCATGGGCGTATCCAGGGGAGGGGTCCGGACCCCCTCCCCTTTTGTGAAATATTTTGGTCTTTTTTAATAACTAAACAAACGCCACTGTATTTTTTTGTCAAAATCCACGTGAAAACCAGAAATTTTCTTCGACGTTGACCTAAAAAAACGCTTGCATTTGCCATTGTTTCCAAACAGGGAGCATCGTTACCGAACACTTGGCATTGTTACCAAACATGTTGCATTGTTACGAAACAAGTGTCATTTTTCGTCAATTTACGGACGAAACGTCGTTTTTCAGTGGCCACGTTGTAATGACAAACGGTTTACTTGCGTGAAAGTCAATTAGTTTAGTTATTAAACTTTGAAAGCAGTAGTAATAAAACTACGGCGCAAGCACTACCTTAAAAACTTGCATCGAGTGTTCCATAGCGTTACACAATAGCGCAAGCCAGAAAGCCACTGTTTATGTGACAATTGGCGCGAACACCGGCGTTCGTATTTTGCGATTCTCGCCAACAATTAACCTTGGTTTATACCTGAAAATTGGGGAATTCCCTAAAAAATTTAAACCCCCCCTTTAAAAATTTCTGGATACGGCCCTGTTGGTAATACTTAACTTATGTTATACAGGTGCAACATTTTCTCATGAACTGAGAGGATTACTGCTGGGGAAACCCTTGCCTGATTCTGTTATTGATGACGATCATACAGTGAGGAGAGAATTTGACAACCCCTTATCCAACTCTAAATTTAGGGGTGGAACTGCTAAAGACAGTTTTAATTATTTATTACTTGATCCGAGGTTAGCTTTTGTGTATTTTATATTCCATACTTTTTTGGATTGGATCATCTGAGGCAGGGTTTCCGTAACGTTTAGGAAACCCAGAATTAAGGTCTCTGTGTTTGTAAGGCTCAATGAACAGTATTTTTTGTTAAATAATTCTGGTTTAAATCTTTTCACAAAAAAGGAAAAGCATTAGGTTATTCGGCAGACAGGGACAATACTAATTACCGAGTTTCATGTTTTTATTAGATATTTTTTTGTCGTAACAGTTATCCAACACATACATATAATCTGACTGCTATATACTTTGCAGAGTGACTTGCAAGTTACCAAATCGAGCCAACAACCTTTCAGAAACGGATTGTCTGAAAGTTTTTGCTGGTGCTGTGTTTTATGTAGGAAAGGGAAAGAAGTCTCGTCCCTACGCCCACTTTAAAGAAGCTCTGGCAAAAAAGGTATCTGCAGATGATATAAACTGCAATTCAAGGTTGTTTAGATGCACGAAACAGAAGGATGTTTTATATAGAATCTGACATGGCTGTACTATAAAATATTCGCTGAATATCAGCACAGTTTTCATAGGAGAACTGGTGGAGAATTTTACCATATTGGTTAATCTCCATGAACAAAAAAAAACATGATGAAAATACCGTTTGGCTTGTAGCGAAATCCCGGTCGTCTAACATAATATCATAGTTACGGGCGCAACCCCGAATCTTTGTCCTTCTGGCACATCCCTAACATGCGCTTAGCAGATGCATGCTTTATATGGAATCTGGCATGGCTGTACCAAAAATGTGGTTTTTCATTGGAGTATGAATTATTTTCGTACACTTGGCACAAAATACAGGACACAACAGAACTTTTTGCATCCCTTAAAATTCCATCCTACAATGTGGATGAAAGTTAGTAATTGTTGTCGCAGAGCTCGACCCCCAGCCGAAAAATCCAGCATATTCACGATATTTGGTCGGACAACTGTGGTGTCATTTCGCTCCACGTGTTTCAGAACGTCATGGCGTGCGAGGCTTTTACACGGGAAGCAGCCATGATTGAAGCTCTCGGTCTCGAGCATTTGACCAACGGTATGCGGGGAAAATGTTACGGAAATGCCGCAAATTGGGACGGATCTCGCGTGCGTCGTTACGGGTCATACCTGGTACTGAAATCCATGCAGATCTTGTTACTGGAGGGAGAAAGGCAAATTCGATCAAACCAAATTTCGGGAGGCGGAAAAAAGACTTCGAAAAAGTGATTTGACGACTCGAATTGCCGGACCTCCGTGTATGTCGGTTGTAATGTAAGAAGCGAGTACTGTGGAGAAAAAAAATCTTTTTGTCGTTGCTTGTTTCGTTTAATTTTAAGCAGCTTAATATAATTTGTTCAAAACAAACTTTTTTCCGCTTTTCGTGAAATACCAAACTTCTAAAAATACGAAAACGCAAAAAAAAACTGTGAATTCTACCGAACCTGAACTGGAAAATTAGCTTTGTGTTCTAAAGCTAAAGCTTTCTCCTTGATATCCACTACACTAAGGGCCTTTCCTTTTCTCATAATAGTTTCAAAATCGCCTCTGACATTCCAGTGTTATTTTTGTACTAATTTGTTCTCGGTCGTATTTTGTTGCAAAAACTTATTCATAATTTGTTGTTGAGGAACTTTGTCCATGCGCAAGAAATATTTCATGCATTAAAGAACAAGGCCTTTGTTTTGGAATGTGAAAACGATGGTATATACCAGACATGAGCAACTCCGATCCACCAAGGGTTTTAGTTTCATTGTAATTCTACTGCACGTTTTTTTTTTCACTTCACGTGTACAATTTTTAAACGTCAAGTATTGTAATAAGGTTTATGGAATTGTAGGCCGCCATTCAAAAATGTGTTGTAACTTTGTGTCTTTTCCACTGTACCTACTTTGCCTTCACGTCAGAAATATATTTTCATTTTTTATTTCGTGAGAACCCGGGTGTAACGATGGTCAGATTTCTATATCCCGATTTTCCTATTAAAATCTCAAATTTGCGCGAAAGTTGAATATTTTTTCTGTCCGAAAAAGGAAATGTTGCTCGACCAACGTCTGACAAATTGCCTGAACTTTAAAAATTTCCTGTTCCCATTTGCATCCCTTGAAACATCGGTAAACCGACGTTATCTGGTTGCGCGAGAATCGCGGGTAGAATCAACACTGGGATAGCGACTACCACGAGAACAGTTGAAACTTAAGAGGAAAAAATCCACAAACTGACAACCTTTCCTCCAAAGGATGTGTTACGACCGCTTGTGCGCAACCTGGTCCTGCGCCGTTTGTCCCACTAGACAAAAACGCACCCACCCAACTTTCCACCAAGACAACGCACTCCTGGTCTGAATGGTCATCCAGTGTATTCTGAGCGTAGCGGTGTTTCTGCAACCACAACATTCATAATAGCAGATTGTCACGTCACAATATAAGTATTGAAACAATGCATAACGAAGATACGCCTCCCACCACAGTTAACAAATTGCATCTGCGTTAATCATTTACATTTAAATATTTAAGACACGTCGCCGAGTCAAGGCACATCACAAGATCAAAACGCAAGTAAAAACTGAACATACCAACTGTGGGGTAATGCAGGTCCTTACCAGCCTGCGGGTAGTGGTTCCATCGACGTTCCAATTCAATTCATATGCATTAACATGTCTTGCAGTAATATATGTCTCATTTAACTTATTGAAATAGAAACAGGATACAAATTAGTTGTCTCTTAATATAACAAAAGTTTAACAACAGTACAATTTCGTCCTTTCACCCTACAAATATGTCGTCCTAAAGACAAGCACATGCGCGGATGAATACTAAACACTTTACTGGTTAAGGGTAAAATCAGCCATGCGTTAATTCTCGCTGTAACAGGATGTTCAACCAGTTAGTTTAGGGTGGATTTATGAATCTCACGTTGCAGATATAAGATTAATTGTTAGCTGAGACCACACGGGCAGAAAGTTTAAGAGCTTGTTACCGCGACTCGTGTTTGACGGTTGATCTTGCGAATTAACAGGCGATACCAGGGCCCTTCGAAAGGGGGAAAATTATTTAATTGTTCGTTCTTTCGGTGAAAAGACAACAAATATACGTTCAGTAATTCATCATGTTATACCTGGCGTTCAAAACCTAGTTTCAGCAAAAAAATGTGCCAGTCTGAAACTTTTTCCCTTTGGGGATCCCATGAGATTGTAGGGAAGGGATCAGGTCATTCCGATGCAAACTAGTTTCAAAGAAAGCAATGATAATATTGGCCCCCCCCCCTCTCGTGGGGCCTGGGCTATAACATAACGCAAAACGCAAGTAAGCGACACTTAAACTCCAGAATACATTTCGCTGTTGTGGCGGAACCTTATTATTTTTTTACCTGTGTGACCTACTGAATTGGGAAAATTGTTTTTAAAATTTCGTCACCTAAAATAGATCTCCATAATTTATGTGACCCCCCCAAAAAAAATCAACTGTACGTTTCAAACCTATAGTAAACCCACGGTGTTTTGCTTACGTAATAATGTGACGACTTTCTTCGCGGAAAAACATGCCCTAATTATTGTTGGTTCAACTAATAGTCAGCTGTGTTCAATTATGAGGCAATTTAGCGTAATTGCTCGACCAGACGGTCAGGGGTTATTAAGGCTGCTTGATTCGAACCCCTTCAAACGGCTTAATATTCATTTTGTGCCAAGGGCTACATTTGTAACTGACATCACCTACATCAGTCAGCTTCATTGAGCGTTGAATGATTAAAAAGTATATTGTCGTTGTACGGATAGATCTAATTCCGAAGATTTTTATCGGAAAGTCCGTAAGCTTGTAATTACAGGTTAGCTTGTGCAGCTTGTTAAGAGTGCTTTATATGGTGGTTGAGTTTTTGCTCTAAGTTTACAATATCGTGCAGTTGGGTATCGTTTCAGAAAACAATTGCAATTGTGGGACGGAGCAAAGCAGGGGCGAATGGAGCGATCCTCCCCCAATAGAATGTGTTATAACACCGAAAAAAGCACCAGCAGACAAAAGGGCTTGAGAAACACTTTCGTCCCATCACTAGCTTGTTTGTCTGACGTATGCTTGACTCCGCCTCTGACGTCACGCATATATCGTTATCGCAAAGACCTCGCTTTGGCTCAGGAAAGGTTAAAGGAACTTAATTTGTATAATTTCAACCTTTAGGTAATTAATGTAGATTTTCCCGTCCGATCACTTGATAAAAATCGGAAACTGTGACAACCAATCTCCTGGCAACTGCATTAAGTCGTGGTTTTAATGTTTTATCGGGGCGGACGATCACAGGTACAGTGAAAAATTACACAATCCTGAGGTTCTCTGCCTTAAGAATTTGGTACTGGTTTGCGACAGAACAGCCCCTGGCTACACAAGTGACGGATTTTATCCGACAAACAACAGCAGATTTTTGTAAGACAAGAAATAGTTGATGGGTGGTTTAATTACACGTATTGAATGTCCGGAGGTTGCGGAACAGCTGCAAACAAATTTTTGCGGTGGATTTGACTCACGATGCGCATAAGAAACATTTTGACGGTTTAACCGCCGAGTTTATACGTGATAAATGTTTCGGATTTTTTGTTTAATTATAGACTTGTGACACTAAACTTAAGCGGAATAACAATAATTGTGCCTTCTTGGTGGTTTGGTAAACTTAAAAGGTGCGAGGTTAAGTATCTGACCTATGTAAGATTAAAAATTAGTAGTCAAAATTTTTAATTATGTCGTCTGGACATTTTTCTGTATGTTGCCTGCGAAGCTACGCGAGTCATGAAAGTGCTGCATAGGCATCAGGGTAACCACACAGTGCATATCTGTAAGATTTGTGCTTGCTTTCATAAGCAGTGTCTCAAAAACTTCAAATGTTTCAAATAAACGTGCTTACTTTGGACTTGCGTGCTTAGTTTCGCCCTAAAGTGTGCTTGTTAGTTCATAAAATACAAATTATTGGGTATATGGCGCGGCGTTGGACGTTTTCTGATTAACCATTTTCAAAAAACAAAACGTCAAACATCCTGACGAAAAATTAATATCCTGAAAATCGAACGAGTTCTGACACAAATCTGATATTTCTGCATCAAAGGCATACTTGTTGTTTTTGGTGGATAATTCGCTTCTGTGTGCAACGCAATTTCAATGAACAAATGCCCTACAGCAGAGTGTGTATTTAGTTCCGTTATGATTTTTGCAACTCGTTGCTAACGACGATACAAGGCTCGGCGGTATGTTATCAACACGTGTACCAGTCGTGCCACTACACAAGTTCTAGGGAAACCTTCGCATCGCAACTGACCTCTATGTTTCCTGTAACAAAAATCAAAATTCTTCACAGCAAAGAACTTCCAATTATACACAAAAATAACCAAACATTCGCACGTATGACAATAGCTTTAAAGGTCATATTACAGCTGATTGGCATTCAACACGTTCGACAGTGCTACAATCTCAAGAGGCCTAGTGGCTACGCGCCCCTGGCCCCAGAGAATAGGTTGTATTTCAAATTGCGGTCGTTGTAGCAGTGACTCGTATTGCTTTTGTTTATAAGTCAATGTGGTAAATTCGGTTGCATGACATGCCTTGCATTATAGCTGCAGTCCGTCAGATGTGCAACTCCAAGCTGGGCCTACGCATCATTTTAAAGATCATTTAGCAGCGTGTTTGCAACAAATAAAATTCCCGCACCGCCAGGTTCAAGGTGGAAATTAATTAACACGTAAATTATTCATACGTTTTTTTGTATTTAACCTATAAACTTTGAAAGGAACAGCTACTAGACGTAGAGTCCGTATATATTGTGGGAAGATGCCGAGAAAATGAAAGGAAATACACGTACCGATGACCCATAGTTAATTACCCCAGGAGTCGTCTGAAGTTTATTGTAATGTGGGAAAAGAGCTTAAAGGCGTAGTCCTGTTATTAATCAAGGAATGTGTACAGTTTTGTTTTATGTAAAGACAAACCCTTTTTCGCGCCTACATTTGGAATCCGCCTTCATCAATTTTGCAAAACGCTGAGTCACAAAGCATTAAAATTAACAGATTTGGAAATATTTGTTATAATGGTGACAGATTTTGGGGATTTGATTATAATTTTTCCCACTATCTTAATTATATTCCAGTAACGGTAATGAAAAACATGTGAATCATCTATAGCTCATATATAAACGCATTAGCTTTAGCCAGAAATGAGGTGTTACGTTTGTGGCAGACAAGCTTGGTCTAGTGTGAAAGATTAGGGAGGGAAAAGGAATTCCGTAGCAGGTGTCGATGTGACCGCAAGTAACCTTTTGCCAATGCGCAGCGTCCGGAAGTAACGATGTATCCGGCGGTCAATTCATACGCCGTGCTTTTGCGCACTGCCCACAGGAAGAACGGACAAGTCCCTTCTTTCAATGTTGTGGTCTTACTCACAACGTAAACCAGAGCAGTGCCGCTAAACATGGACCTTGCGATACGATAGATGTTAGCACGTCATTCTCGGCTTCCGCTCGCGCGACTTTCGGCTCTTTGTTACGACACAAGGGACTGTCGGCCTTTAGGGACATGACGTAAACAATCCAATCATCACGTGATGGGGTTACGTGGTTTATTAGTTGATTCGTTAAATGCCTTGAAGCGGATTTGACGCTGTGCGTCTTGCCCGATGAGCGTTACGCGGCTACTTGGGGCTGCAGGTTTATACCGCAGGTAATTGAAGACGCCCAACGTATTTTCGCTCGTGCAGCTCAGCGTAGTCGTCACGATGAGAATAACAATTGCGTGTAAGCGGTGATTCACAGCATATGGGAAAGAAGTGGATCCACGTCGTTTATAGGCGAGCGCTTTCTGTCGGTTCAACATTTCCAGATGCATTTTGTTGCGTCAGCGGGAAAACGCTTCAACAGATGATCTGTTCACCAGACAGGAACCATTTTTAGTCAGACATACTTCGGTGTTTATTAAACGGAAAGCCACGTGGTTGGTTCTGAGGGAATTAAGGTGAGGACAATGTTGTCGCGTAAGAGGTCTTTTTGTTACATATTAACACGGGGCTTTCCCTTTAATAAACAAAAAACAAAGAAGGGTTTTAAACATTATGCGTTAAAATACAATATACGAATAGCGCAAACTTGTTAATTATTGTTACATTTTTTGACTCTTTTAGTTTGTGATATTTACAAGGCAGATAGCGCGAAATTTAGTTCTCAAAGTTTGCAAAATCGTTTTACATGAGTTTAATCGAAAAATGACTTTACACTGCTGAAACAGTTTTGATAATTTAAGTTTAGCACCTGGGATTACGCACAGGTATTTTGTACAGGTCAAAAACGTCTGTCACAATCCTAAGTACGTTAACGCGACAAAATCCCATCTTGACAGGCGGAGGAAAGCTTGTAAAAAGTCGATGAGCGTTTCCCGTATTGTCAGACAACTGACGGGTGAGTTAAACGCGCCAGGTTGATTCGATGCAGCAACATTCGCAGAAGTCCATTGTTAAGAGGGCGGATTAAGTTGTATGTTGGCGGACGAAGGATCGTTGTTGTATGTCATCACAATGCCGCATTTAAACTTACAAGTACATGGGAACAAATCCTGCTGAATAATTTGAGTTTTCGTCTTCAGTTTTGAAGTAGAGTAGAAGCAGCAGAGGATTTTGTTACTGCGCTGGTTCGTTTTGTTATAATTACTTGCGGCAAGAGCGACATGCAAGGCGAGTAGTAGAATTGCACACCATGGTGACGTCAGTTTTCAGTTGTTTTTTGTTCCTCTTAGTTTGCAACAGAAGAAAGGTCAAAATAAGTTTCAAATTTGTACCCGCGACTTAATTGTTCTCTTCAACAAATCAAACCCTGAATGTTGCATTTTTCAGTTTTATCTATCACCGTTTACAGGACGAGCAGATTGGGCACGGCGTCGAAAATGTCACTGTTGTTACCTCAAGCTTGGGAGGCACAAGAATTTATGTGGCCAAGGAAACACATGAGTAGTTACAAACTTAACGCAACCGGCACCGTAAACATAAAAACAGCAACATCTCATTTTCCATACGAGAACAAAATGCAAAAAACGATATTGTTGGAAAAATATGAAAAACGCGATCTCTGTACTGTGAAAATTGACAGTTTCAATCCCACCCCCACAATTTGATCTTTGAATTTGTCTGCCTCTCAATATTGATGAGTGCCTGAATTATTTACAAAAGTGAATCGACTTTCTGTCCCACGTCATGTCGAATCGCTCGCTCAAATGTAAGATAAACACAGGCAAGTGCATCATATGCGACGCCTTCTGATCGCACATTAGACTTTAAGTTTGATAGACACGACCCGCAATCCCCTTTAAAGCCACATTCTGCGTTCGTCTTGCTTCTTAAACATGATTACATTTGACTCTGCTTTTCAATATGAAGTATTAATTGGTCGCAAACAGGCGGCATTCTTCAGGAGAGCGTGCTGTCAAATATTGAGTAATTCAATGTCAAACTTCCTGGGCAATGTTTTCGCGACCCATGCGCTTTAAATCAACCACGTGCGTAACAGCGTGTTCCTTTTCTCTATAGTAAGCAATTACTTCAATTGACAATTCGCGAGAGGACTTTTTAAGTTGTCGCAATTGAAAATTCTATTTTGGGAATTCCTAATCCGGGGAAGGAAACAGGAAATTCGGAGGCTTTGACCTTAACTCAGTGTTTTGAGTTGATGTTAGTCCTGTTTCAAAAGATACGGAAACTATTATAAGCATCGGTTGATGTGGATGGCAAACAAAATTTTCCGAAGATTTTAAGCTCGATCTGAGCCTCTTTTTGCCCACATGTCCGAGCGGTAACAAAGTCAAATTTCTAAACGTAAACAAATTTTCCGGTATTTCTAAACGTAAACAATTTTCTTTCTCAAAAGCCACGCGAAAATGCTGTTTTCCCGACCACGTGACCAACCAGTGTTGCCAAACAGCCTGTGACGTCACATAGGAAATGGATCATTCAGACGTGATATGTACGCGACAAGTGGGCGTGAAATTCGTAATAACTCTTTTCGGCAGCGAAAGTTACGAGAATGCGGTGATTAAAGGTAGACCGCCGAAGATACGACACCTTTTGAACATCGGGCGCAAAACCCCGCTGGAAATAATGACTGCTGTATGACTTAGTTTAAAGCACTACGAGGTTTGCAAACGGAAAAAATTAGCACAGCCTTCAAGTGTGTAAATATTTCATTGGGGTTTCCTTTAACATTATCAAAAAACCACCTTATATGCTCCGGATGTTTTGGTGATATGGTGATCCGTCATATTGCGTTTAACGCCTTTCAAACGACATTTGTGTTCTAATAACCCCTGTGTGTGGAGGAAGTTTGGGAAGCAAACCAATGCAAGCAAGCACAGTTGAACGTTTTTGAACCAAGCTAGTATATGAGCCGGATATGAGGTTGTTGGAGGGTCAAAACGCCAACTGTATTGACCTGAACTATCTTGTTATGCAACCCGGGAATGTGTTCGTGACAAGTTTATGGAGGTTTTAGTCGTAGAGTCTGTATTTTAAACTATTTTTCAAACGGACGCTTTTTGTTGTGAGCTGCAGACAGGACCACTGTTTCGACCTAATACGTATCATCAGTGCAGCTACGATGTGACGCTTTTTAGTTTACGAGAACCTACCGGTTGAAAGTTGCCGCCAGAACCTTACTTGTCCAAGCAACAAGAAAGTTTAAGGCTTTATCGAGTCAAAACTCAAAGACAACGAGAAAGTTTTGCAACTCGTATGCAAGCGGTATTTGCCACAACTGTAGCCTTCCACTAAAAAACATGTGTTACGATAACAAAATATTCCGCTGGTCCTGATTTGACAATTTACAGTGACTTGGGTGGCCCATTTTAAGGGATTCGTGACGATTTGTTGTTAAACTTAAAATATCTTTACTCCGATTTTCGCATGGATAAGCCTGAGCTAAATATAACTTAGCGTCTGCATTGCTGGACGACTTCGCGGCGTGTGAGGGTATTTTTGAACTTTAGAAAAGCGTGTGTGACGTACATAGGCAGCGTCACTTTCAACATCCCCACTAAGCTACGCAAGCCCTACTTTAATACCAAAGATTGGGATCAATGACTGCAGTGCCTGGATTTAATTGTTCGTGGGATTCGCAACACGATCTATTCGGTATAATAGAATATAGTGCGGAGGTTTTTCAAACTGATATTCCGCAAAAAGTTTATGGAAATTTTAGGCATGCGTTGCGTAACATCGTAAATACATGTGTGGTTTCCGACTGTGGGTGACGCACTTTGTGGGTAAATTTTCTAAGCAAGGAATTTTCGCTGTACGCCGTGAAGTTTTTGAACGGTTAAGTTTCGGAAAAAACATGAGTTATTTATACATTACTTCTCTGCTTCGCCGCAGTCTTTTCAAAATAGATACGTTTATCGGGTATTTCAAAACCTCTCTTCGCTTGTATGATAGTTTTGCAAAATTGGTATGCTGAAACATAGGGGTAAATTTTTTCTTAATAGGCTGCGGGGAGTAAATTGGAGAAAAAGGGTTGGGACCCTATGATGTAATAAGGAACAAACAACGCTGTTTGTTGCTGCAACGTTTTCGTGGTTATTTCGTGTTCTAAAACTGAACTAGGTGCACACAAAATCATCCAAAACACCCAGGAATCGACAGATTCTGAATAACGTATTTGGAAACAACACGCTTTCCCATAAAATAAAAACATTTGATCAACATGCATTGTCATAACAGAGAAACGCATGTCCCTTTGTGACACGTGTGAGTTATGAATCCTATAGGATTTAGGAATTGTGACAAGGGAAGACGCATAGTATTTAAATAGAGACCGCGTTGACTCTTTTTACGGTGTTTGTTACAATTTGTTTTACTGGACCTGTAACTCTTTGTGCAATTGAATATCCTTGAAGGCGTTCCCCTTTTATAAATTTTTTATCAATCTTAATTTTCAGCAAAACAAAAAGGTTGAAAATGGTTGTTGTTTACTTAGCATTGCACCGAGAACGATCGAAAGTAACTAAGTTTGCCTGCTGCCGGAGATGGGATTCGATCCCTTAACCATCTGCTCATGGCATAGGGTTTCGCTTTCGTGGTTTCAAGCACGATTTTTTCCCCGCAAATGATGCTCATCGCTGCTGGCTGAGGTCTACTGGTAGTGCTGAGGTCTACTGGTAGGTTTTTTTAAGAAAAATGCTCTATGCGGGGTCTGTTGTGCACATTAGCTAAAGTATCATAGAGAAAACAGTACGAACGTTTAAAATAAAGATGTTTCATGCATGAACATCTTGACAAGCATCAATATATTCATGAAAAGACCGTGTGTATGTTAGTTACATGTACTGTTAGGTAAAATGCACTGTTACATAAACGTGGACCGTCTGAGACAGCTTATCTCAGATATCAGCCATAGTTAGCAACGACACCAGTATGATTACATCGATAATATTTCGAGTGCAAATAAGCAGGTAATAAAGCGAGACCGAGACGGCGGGTTTGTAACAGTTCAAGCGGAATGACAAGGGCATATCAAGCCACATCTGGTCATGGTGTGCAGCTACATGTGTTCACCTGAGAATTTTCGTCTAACCTGTTGTGTTTATGCTCGTCTCGCTCGGTCAGGCATGGGTGCAGTTTTCTAAATTCACCAAATGTTTTTCGCAAATCCAACAGAACCTAACCTTGACGTCATATTTTTCACGCAAACTGCATCCCATGATGTTAAACACGAGGTAGTATTTCGCCGTTGGTGGAATCGTGTTACGAATTCGTGGACAGGAGCAAGAAAAATTAGGCTGGGACGGATTTCATGTCGATGGCGATTTGATTAGACTGCTGTGACTTGTGACGTATTACGACCGTCCA
This sequence comes from Ascidia mentula, assembly GCF_947561715.1. Classification (NCBI taxonomy): domain Eukaryota; kingdom Metazoa; phylum Chordata; class Ascidiacea; order Phlebobranchia; family Ascidiidae; genus Ascidia; species Ascidia mentula. Next base: position 20,561,994 of record NC_138569.1, on the reverse strand, counting down.
GTTGTATAAAAGGCGACGCAGGATGTAGCTTACTACAGTTGTAAGGAGATGATTAAAGTATGAGCTGATATGGAGCGATCGCACCTTTCCTGTTTATGAAAGGTCGTTTATGGAAGGAAGCAAATTGTCGTTGACGCTCAGCACGATTCCGCTGCAGAGTTTTCAGCGAGCTGATCAAACGATAGTCATAGTGTCGCTTACGAAAAAATTTCTCGGTTAAGTGTTGCAGATGTTCACCCTCTGCCACATTAGTAGTTTAAAATTTTAGTGGATCATGAAACCAAGTTACCCTGGCAAGCTATTCCATTTGCGACAATCGTGAAAATTACTCCTGTTGTTAAGGCTTGTTAAAGATGACGCCGGACCTCCTCGACGAAAATAATTTTAAACATATGTCATGAATATATTTCAAAATTTGGAACGTTTCCTTTAGTGCGCACAGCAGTAAGAAAAATGTCCACATTAAGGGGATCTGAGGTGACAGCGCGGTTGCATTGTGAAGCAACGCGGGACATTTGCACGTGTGTGTATGCTGAAGGCTTTCAGTGACCGTACAATACAAACAAACCTTTTGTTGTAGTAATCGTTTGCAACGAGCCATGCTTGCGCGTGAATCTTCGTGTTTTTGTGGCGGTATAGCATTTCCTTGTGGCTAAATTTGCGGTGAGATGAATTACCACCGGTTGTAAAACGTGTGTATGTTGTCGAACCCAGCATACGCGTGCAAATTGTAAAACCGCAGGTTTGCGATCTTTGGTACGATAACCAGATCAACGTGGATATATTGATTGTTGGTGGACATGCTTTGCGAACCAATAAAATGTTGGGTGTTGATAGTTAACCACTTTTGTGTTTGGGAGTGCATGAGAGTGAGCGATAAAGCCAAACCCAAAAATAAGCACGCTGAATTTTGATGCCGAAATTGGATTTATTTCAGTTATGTTGTCCCCATTTTGTGGTGAGAATCCGATGATAACCTTTAAATTTTTAGACGGTGTCAGATTGATGACCTTTTTGTGAAGGTGAATATTGTTTTTTTGGCCAGCTTGTCCATCCCAAACCGCTACACAACAACGGTCCAAAACAAGCGCGTTTCTTAGAAAAAGCACATTTGTATTTTCTTATACGCTACGCGCAAATAAAACTAGGTTAAGAACGGTATGGTAACCCTGGCAGTAGCGCATGCCAAGGCCAAATAGTGATTTTACCACATCCATGTTTACATGGTTATGAAACATCAGCCTTCTTTGTTTGTGGTTCAACTTCCGTGTGTCATATCTTAAAATGTCCGAACTGAACTATTTGCAATGTTCCAGGTTTTCAAGAGAACTTATGTGTAAAGCTGTGATAATAACATAATGGAAAATGCTACCATATCCAACACCAGCCTTGCTTGCAATAAGACGGCCAGTCCGTTTTGTGACCAAGATGTTGAACTCGTCGTCATCGAAGTCGTATATTTAAGCCTCGTGTCTGTGATCGGCACGACAGGAAACCTTGTCCTCATCTTCTCTATTGTTTTGTTAAAGCGGATTAATAAATACGGAAACATGTTTCTGGTTAACCTGGCGTTTGCAGACCTGCTGGTAAGTTGAGTTATCGCATGATATTTGCATCGCCAACGATACCCGTATACTGGATTGTACATAAGTAATTGTATTATTAAATGTGCCGTATCATTCTTATGTCTACGAACTGAATTCTCTTGGTCTGGCACTCTTAAAAATACGGACTTTTGTATTGAATAATGTACATTAGCTTTCGCGAGTCTCCTCGCTTCATCAGGTGGAAATAAACACAATTCGATGCAAATAAACATGCGCAAGACGGTAAAAGGAAAAAGTTTTTTTTGTATCGCATTGCGTTTATTTACAACTGATGGAGCGAGGAGACTCACGAACGCTAATGTACATTATTCAATACAAAAGTCCGTCTTTTGAAAGTGTGCCAAACCAAGTGTATATAAGTAAGAACGTAGTCCACGACAAAATGTTTACTTCGCCACAAAAACGAACATTTATTTTTGATCAAGTGCCACAAGTTGTTTGGGTTTTGATGGCAATGCAGTTTTGTCCATGAAAACTTGTATAATGTTTACTTAAATTTATTCATCTCTCAGTAAATTAAACTTTTCTTTGTATCATTAACGCAAGCAAGGTATATTTTGTCATTTTACAAATATTTTGCCAGCGAACGAACATCTTATTTTACGTATATTGCAAAAAGCTGTGCGTTTTCCAGGTGACTGGCTTCGCTATCCCCACTGTGATAGCGGCGGTGTTGAATAAAGGAAATGTGTTCACTGACTTCGGGTGCCAAGTGGTCGGGTTCATTGTAACTGTGTTGTGCACAGTATCGCTCAACAATCTCTTCGCAATAGCCGCAAACCGGTGAGTTCGGTTGAATTGAAACAAAAACCCGGTCTGGAAAGATTTGAAGAATTCACTGCCGCTGACGATGCTATTTCCCTTTTGTATTAATAGTATTGTGCGTGGTAGTTATAAGCATCATAATATATGGGAAAAATCATTACAGTTGAAAACAGATTTACGTCTGGGAGTTGTGTAATTTCACTTGAAAATAAATCTGCGGTTGCACAAATTGTAAATAACTCACAGTAACATTTTCACACATCGACGGCAAGACATGCAGTACATCTAACAGTACATTGCATGAAGGTACGTTGCTATCGCCCACCACTCCAAGTACCAAAAAGTGTTTTCGAAGACCCGACTGCGGCTAATAGTCTTGTCAACGTGGATCTACGCTTTTATGCTAACTTTGCCAACAGTAACTGGATGGAGTAAAGGAGGGTAGGCAACACTTTATACATATATACTGTCTTGGTTTCTAAATTCCAAGGAAAATAAACTCCGATTTGTTAAACTCTGTTTAAAGCAGTTACGTCCCATCAGCACCCGGCATCTATAACAAGTTGATACGTTTGTGTTTTCAAACAGCGCCTTTTTTGGCCACTGACTTTGCCCCGCAGCCTTACGGTCTCTGTTACGTCACAGAGAAATGCGTTTAAACGTCTAAATATTCCGGCATGCGTGTTTTCGGTTTCGAGTTGACGATTTTTATGGGTTAGTTCCTAAACAATTCGGGCGGGCGCAATTTCCCCACGTTTTCAAAGTATCACATTGTACTGATTATAGTTGATAAGTCATGCTTATTTCATGCATAATTCACCAGAATCAACTTTCGCCAATTCCAAATGGTTTGTCGCAGTATTGAAAAGTTGGAAACTCCCACAATTTACATAGACAATCACCTCGTTATAAACCATAATTGAAAATATATAATTCAAGGAATTACTGATGTTTGCAATGGAGCCAATGTATAATGTGAACCTGCGCCACCTTTTAAACGGTGTTGACGTCATTCCCCAGGTACGACGAGAAAATGCAAGTGTGCACGTGGCTCGACACCGAATCGTTGAGTTATTCCATATTCCTCGTGGTTTTCGCGATGTTCGTTCCGCTCTCAGGACTCATGATCTGCTACGCTAAACTTTACAAGTGAGTAATCCATGTTGCGAGATTGTAGGCCAGTGGTTCCCGGAATTTTTTGTAGTCACGAACCCTTATGGTAAACTTTACCTGTAACTCTTCTGGGCCCAAGTTAAAGGCCTATCAATGTGGAAATGGAAATATGAAATAACAAGCAGAAAAAATCAAATTAATTAGAAATAAACAACAAAACCAGGGTTCCGAAAAAATATGTACATTTTAATAAGAAGATGGTATTCATTCACCGATCCCCTGAAACCATCACACGTCACCCCTGGGGGTCCGCGAAGCCCAGGTTTAGAACCACTGTCATAAAACGAAACTACATCACAATACACTGTATGGAATGTACAAATGCGGAACCGCGGTATTTCCAACCAAAAATGTTGTTTGTTGGGGATCAAATGTCTCAGCGATGCCTAAAATTACGTTCGTACCTTTCCACATACTGCTACTACTACGACGATTTCCCCGCAAAAATGTTACTTACAACAAAACAAAAATAGACTTTATGCAACGCTACCCGTACCAATAAGTCAAGCGTGGGCGACCTTATCTACAGGGTGTATATTTAGTAAAGCTTAAGCCCAGATATTTAAAGCTTTTCAATCGAAAGTTAGCAAAAAGTACCTGGATCTTTATCTGTAGGTTCAACTGTCAGGTTCGCTTTCATAATATTTCCCGGTATTAAAATGTTTAACAATGCACACGAACCACAAGTAGAATTTAAAAGCAATAGCAAAGTAGTTGGTGTTTTCCAGTAGCCTTAATCGAACGAACATACTTCGCGGTTTTACAGAAACAGAACCAAGTTAACCGCGGACCAGTTTTCGTTTCCCCCGTAAAACGCAGTTGTCGCCCCAAATTCAATAAACGAAAATCGAATCTGTGAAAAGGTGGTTATTTTACCAACTTAACTATTTGTTTCCGCAAAAAGGATCGATAGTGCTGCAAGAAAAAAAAATCGAAGTGCTGCAAGAAAAAAAAACGACCAAAATGACAAACCCAGACTGACCCATTTACAGACTCCTTTTATCACTCTCGCCATTCTTAATGTGATTATAAATTTGTGAGTTGTTTCACTATGAAATGCAAGAAAATGTTTCGTGATATTTTTAATACTGCAGTGTCGACAGTAGGCCTATTATGTGTGGAACTTGCCGCAAATTCAAAAATCCACAACCTAAACCAGATTCAAAACCAAAAACCTTGAAAGAATGTTACAGGTCGCTTTTGTACGTTCCTCCAAATGTCAAAGGGTTGTAAGGCAATGCTCGATAAGGTCAACACTGTGGCATGTTTCAGAACGGCGAGAGAACAGGGGAAGTGGGTTCGGGACATCAGCAAGACGGCCGGGAACATGAATCAATACCAGAGATCGTTACAGAGGGACATCACCCTCCTTAAAACGCTCTTCATTACTGTAGTCATCTTCCTCCTCTTCTGGACTCCGTACGGGATAACGAGCATCTTCTTCGCGGACAACTCTCATCCGATTGGCGACAAGGTAGGGAGAACTTTTACAAATCCCATCAGCTATCAATACAGTTTACGGATCCAGACCCTCGATGGGTGAAAAATAAATAACCGGAAAGCCAAATTTTGGTCAGTTAAATTGTTTCCCTCATACTTGGTATCTATAAATTATTGTCCCGTCGCCAAAATCTTGACTATTTTGTTTTGGTAACCACGGCTTTAACTCCATTCCGTGGTATTGATTTGAAAAGATCCCTTTTACGCAGGAACTGGTCCTTGAATATATTTTTAGGGCTGGTAGCAAAGTTGTGCATTCATAGCGCCACATGGCTGAATTTAAGTTAATGAGACGTCTGTTCGTGTTAATCCGGCTAAATATGTTCAATACCTCTCCCCCTTCAATGTGTGAAATATGATAGCCGACAGGCGCCCTTACAACCTTACTCTCTCCGGCTCTTTGTACTTGTTGCTTGTTTAGCAAAAGTGTGTCGCTTTACTTTAAAACGTTCTGCGCAAACTATGATATTTTTGTGACAGTATTTTGTCAATAAGTTTAAATAAAAAATCAAATTGGCAACAAAATACAGGTAAACTGGCCGTACTGAAGGTCACAAAAATAACAGGCGATGTCCCTTACACATCTTTCTATATCAGATATGCGGTTATCTTGCATTGACAAACTCAAGCGTGAACTTTATCATCTACGGTGTGACAAATCCAGTGTACAGACAGGGATACCTGTCGTTCCTCTCCAGAGTAGCTTGCTGTTCGTCGTTAAAGAAAAAGTAAGTTCAGTTAAAAGGTTGTTTGTAATGAACTACGGATGTCTTAACTTTTCATTCACCGTTATGTAGGACATGATTGTTACAAAGGCTTGACAGCAACTAAACTGTAACAGCCATTAATTCTCCTCGATATCTTCATTATAAGTTGTACATAAAATATCATCTTCAGTTTCCAGTGATTCTATGACATGTCCAGGCCACAGAGTGGCATGTACATTGTACAAAAGCACAATGTACATGCGCAACTAATGGCGGAGGGGAGGGGGGGCACTTAACCACACTTTACCACGTGGTTTCGCGGATTCTTGAGATTGTTTTCTAAACACACTCAAGCCTCAGTATCACAAATAGGGCGAAAATGATCAATTTGATGGTCTGTGATCATGTACCCACCCCTCGCGCAATTAACGACGTTTAAAATATACCGCATTAGAAAAGCTGGAAAAACAACAAATGTTTTTGAGATCTTTCTTATCCAGAACTATTTATTTAAATAAAAGCGACAGCCCTTTTTAAACCTGATTGGAACTATCCTGGGTTCGAATCCCGGTCTATTTAAACGAATAGATAAAATAACTGGTCTCATTCGCTGCACTGTTTCTCAGGTTAATTGAGTCGTCGGAACGACACAACTACGGATCGACAATCCACAGAAGAAGGCGACCGGTGAGTGCTCATTTAAAATAACTTTCAACGCACATTTAAACGTCGACCGAACAAACCAGACTTCGACCACTAAAATACTTGGCCGGACGTCAACCGTCTGCACTCAAAGTTACCCAACAGTCTCTGATAGTAAGAGGTGTATTATTTTGGTGCCTTACTTTGCGATGGGGTGTTTTTAAACTGCAACCAAATGGTGTTTTCTTTTTTGGGCATAAGTTTTTGCAATGACCTACTTTTATTTGGTGAAACACGACTTACTTCACTTTGCACCAAAGCTCGATTAACTAAACGCATTTTTCCATTTCCTCACTTTTTTGCACCCCTTATGTTTCCTTCGACCTTTTGCCCTCTAACAAACCGTTATCTGGCACTCGGATCACCATCGCATGTTGTTCTTGCTTATCTATAAAATCAACCTGTCCTAGACCTTAAGGACTTTACCGTGCGGCTCACCGCATCACTTGTGTTCCCTGTCATTTGGGGTTCAATTACTTTATTCCAAAGCTTCCCCTTCCCTATCTCTCTCTCTCTCTCTCTCTCTTCAGGCCACACTTCACCCGGATATGTCAAGAATTGAGTCAGTGGCAGAGACGTCGCGGAACAACTCTCCCGTGTCTTTCCAATTTTCTTCTGTAAGATCCTTTCGTCTTTCGCTTTGCATGGTGGTGTTTTGTACTAACAACAAACCAGTTATCTGGATCGGGATTTTTGGCGACCAAGCGTTTTATTCTATATTAATTATATATGGGGTTCGACAATGACACAGGCAACATTTAAGACAACATCGTTGAAACATGCAAATGCTTCCAAGTACAAGGCTCTTGTCCACGTCCTGATAAAGGCTGCTGTATAGTAACCAAAATGTTGATATTTAAAAAATAGTATTGCCATGCAGAAGGGCCTTATAACATTTCTGGCAGTATCATTGATAAGTCACTTTCACCGAACAGAAAATGTCATTTAGATAGCGGGAATCAGCCTATTTGATAGGTGGTGCCGACGGATCTGTCCTGTCTTGTCTTATATCCGAAATAACTTACACAGAGTGTGGACTATTAACGTCAGGCGATCTTCTGTTTGAATAACCACAGAAACTGACGTTGACAGTTAAAGTCGAAATAATTTTTCTGTTAAATTTCAAATACAACATCGCCCGACGCTGATCGTCCCCACTCTGTGTGTGTTATTTTGGATTACGAAAATTTGATATACTCGTAATGGACAGTTTGTCTTAAATTGGGTTTGATCTTGGATCCTTTGGTTAAGACCCAGCAACTATGATCCACTAACCACAAAAAGGGCAATTTACGCTGTACGACAGAAAAGCTGAGCGCTGCGAATGTGGAACTATATATGATCCAACGCATCATATAGTTCTTCATCGTTAAAACGTTTGAAGTCTACGCAGGCAATTACAGCAATAAGGCTTGGAGTTATTATGAGATATTCCCACGTACAACTTGGCATATAGGGGTACAATATGGCTATACGTTTTCATGTCGCCTTAGCAATATAACATTTAAAAACTATATTTGTCACAAATAAGCTCGAATAACGTCGGTTTTTTCGGAATTTTTGCTTTCTTATATCTCACATATCTAGTCCAATGATGTTGAACATTTGCGGTACAGGCATCGCCTATGTTCGTCATGTATAGGCAATATCGCTACTTCAACTAATTCTTTTTTATTATTTCTAGCGAGGATTGGGTAACGGAAACTCTAACTCAGCTCTTAATCAATCTGCCCAGGTAAGAATTGAAGCACATTTTGTCTCATTTGTTTAACATGTGATAAAGTTTAACTTTTGTTCCACTGTTGAACGCACAACAACACGGTTTGAAGTTGTTGCAGAAAACGACCTTTTCCGTGTCGTTGTGAAATAAGTACAACAACATTTTCCTTGCGAATGTTTTTTGTGATATCTATGTTTTTTATTTGAAAGAAAAATGAGACAAAGGTATGCCATAAGTGTCGCACTGTTGATGTTGCATGAAATGTTCAAATTTACGTGTAGTTGAGTACAATGTTGTTGCCAATATCTGTAAAAAATAAACCAACGCACGTTTAATTCAATGGCGGAAAATTGCCCAGTGGGAAATGCTGTATTTATTTACTGTGCTGCTGTTGTGTGTCCTTGCTTAACAATGTGACAATCTGTAGTTGTGATTCGTGGATATATTTTATTTCCAATGTTACAGCAGCCTTAGTCAGTAGTTTTCGTAACTTGGATCTGTTTCCATTTCAGGAAACAACGCGTTTCACACCGATAATCACAAGAAAACAGGCGTACAATACTGTGACACCTCAAAACCTGGTCGCCCAAAAACCAACGGAAAAAACTGTGACGTAAAGAACCCATTGGTATGGAAACCGCAATGACGTCAACCGTGTTACGGGGACCGTCGCATCAACAGCGTCAATAGTTCAGTCTGTAACGAACGAAATAATATCGAACTTGCCTTTAGTTTTATCCGGTGGGCTACACAAGTGTTCCAGTTGCTTCTGTGATTTTTCTGTCTTGCTTCCAACGCTAAATTTCACTTTGACCCGCAGTTTTTCTTACTTGAGACACAACAGAAAATATTTTTAGTGTTTTTGATTTTGCTTACCTCTTACACAAGCGACCTACTGATTTTTTGTTTTGCTATAATGTATCAACCCTTACAATTACTTCAAGGCCTGGACTTCTATAGGTATTACCATATGTGTGGATTGTAGATAATTTGAATAAATATTAACGCTAATTTCAAATTAAAGTTAACTGTTCGAATATTTATGTTTGTTGTGAAACGTTAGGAATATTTTCTTTGGTGATATTAAATTAAAAAGGGAAACAGAGTGGAATGACGTGTTTGGAATGTAAATCGTTTTTTAAAACGAGTTCTTTGCCGCCATGTTATTAATGCCCATAAGAGATTGATGGTAGGGAATATGTTTGCATTCTTAGAAAGTTTCCATGAAATTCCAATCTTTCGAAGACTTGGTTTTAAGGTGGGATTTTGTGGTGTATGACCTTACACTGTATACTCTTCTACATGGCGTGCATATTTTATTTTCGTTGTGTTTCGCAGTAAACCTTTACAGACCGCCAAAAACGGCTTTTCTTTGTAGCTTGTCGAACTGTAGAAACAGGAAAGACAATGTTTTTTCGGCCACAAATAAGCGCGTCCAGTGAAACTACGGACAAGGTCAGTCCTTGACACTTTTGGACAATTTGGTCAAATTAATTGGGCCCTGCTCTTCGAAGAGGGCCCAAAGTAAAAAAACGGGCTCACAATTGAACAGAAGGCCCTCTCATGTTGCCAGGAAAGCCAACAAAGGTGTCTTTCTAACTCGGGCCCATTTTATTCGACATACCCTGGATACAAAGTATAGTTCAAGTATTGTCAATAAAACTATTGTAATAGGGAATGTGGGCAACGCACTATATGGGTTTGTTAAGTCACAATCACAATTTGTTTATCAGATTCCCCTTAAATTTTTACCACACGCATTCTACTTATGGGCAATGAGTGTTAAGTCCCACTTTCAGGTTGCCGTTTGTCACTTGCTCCTCAAGCGACGACACTTATATCTACGACGTTGCCGGAAGGTGGCAGCATATACAGAAATATATCAAAGCGCGTTTTGGTTGAGCTCCAATCAAAATGGTGGATCTAGTTGTCACCTATTAGCATTTGCAACAACATAATATTCAAGCCCTTGGTTTGGATATCAAGGATTGGCAACTTTTCTAACGTCAAGTGATTTACGTGATTTTTTTTATTTACCAATACTGTTAGAATGTACAATCTTGTTCTACTGCACTGAGGATTGCCGATGTAATTCATAAAATAGAGCGTCGCAAAGCAGTGTTGTTGTCAACATTCTATAGTGGGAGTATTATATACCAACAAGTCTGCACGCAAAGTCATAGCATTTTGACGTAATTGGTTAATTGCCGTACATTTTCCGGTAGAGGGAAATCGTAAACTCTTCGCGTTTGAACGTGTTTAAACAGCGGAACTGACCTAACAAACACCCATACTCCTCGAAACAAAAGCAAGAAGACAACGGAGACCAGTTTAATATAAGGTGATATGTGTTACGCAAAAATATCCTCGGTCCATTGTGTTATTGTACGTAACTAATATACCAAAGCACAGTATACTGATATACATTATAATTAAACGCGACAGGACATGGCAAGTGCAGAAGCACTTGGACGCAAATTTGATCGGCAAACTCTCCACAGGTGGAAACACTTCAAAGTTGACTCCTTTATAAAGCTAACCGACTTGCGTTCACGCTAATGCCTTCACGTGATAAATCAAATTCAAAATTACACGAGGCCTATAGGTCTGGGGCAGCGCTGTGGGAAACGTGATTGGACGCAATTACAGCCACTGGAGGGGCGGAACGTGACCGAAGCTGATTGGACGATTGGATTAAACGATAAGTCGTTGACCTTAAGTTTGTAGATTGAAGAATCCGCGCCGGTTTTAAAGGACGAGGGGCCTTGAAAGTTTATTATGCCTCGCGTTGCGTGATTGTGTAGAGAAAGTGAAACTCAGTTCCCGGCGTGTTCGGGTCACCTTTGGGGCGGTTTCTTGAACTCTAAGCTGATCAACTCGCAAACCGAATTTGACTACATGCGGAGCAACGACATAATCGGGTATGGAACTACATTTGGGTAAAGAGACATAGCATGGGTTTCCAACTGGTCTGGTTATACAACCCTACATAGAACTAGCAGGCGAATGAATTTGTTAAAAAGGAGGAAACGAAACCAAAACAACTGCGTTGCGTCGACGAACGTGCATTAATGCAAATATATGTGACTGTGTGACTTTTTCCGCGTGTGAAAAAGTGTTACAACTTGCAGCAGACAAAACAGCAACATTATCTTTTAAAGCCCATTGTTTTATCATAAACGCCAATTGTGAAGCTTACGTCAGACCGAAACCCGCTAAACCCAAACCACGATCCATTAATTTTCGATATTATTAAATATTGCGCCTGCTTGGATCAATATTATCAACGCCAATTACACAGGGAGGTCGTTGTATTCTGCAAAGGTGGGAGAAAAAACAGCCGCTTTCTGTCGCTCCCCAGTCCTTTTACAAGCACCATGTGTTTAACCGCGCTGTCACCGAACACCTGGGAGCAGGGAGACGAGCCGAAAATCGGCCCGGGCACGTTTTCTGACTCCGATAAAACGACGTCTGAAATTTGCCAGTAGGGGAACTCGCAAGCGCAAACATCTAATTGCTCCGATCCGCCGCTTAATCCGTCGACTCTTATCACTGGAATAACAACAGAACGTGCCTGCGGGAGGTATAGCAGGTGGCGGGTTGACACGAGCGAGCTTTAATGGGTCAGTTGCCTCCCGTGTGCGAATCTCCCGCCAAGAATGGATTCCTGTTTGTTGCTCAATCAATCGTATTGCGATTTAATGTTGCCCCGTCGGCCATTAGCAACACTTAGCGAGTGTTAGGCGTTTTCACTTTGGGCACACAACCATGTTTTAAGTTGCCGTTCGGTGCACAACGTTCTACATATGTGTTGAAATCTAACAAACAATTAGTTATTTTGTTTGCAAAACCCTTTGTAAATATTGGACCAACAAAATTTTTTTAAAAGAAAAAGGAATTGAGGAGTTAAAACAAAAACTGCGACTCCGTTGAGGAACAAGCAACCATTCAACATCTGCTTCCACTATTAATCATCAACTTGCTACGACCGACAACCGTGTAAGCACAGGTGCCCAGAGACTACCGATGCTGTGATTGTGACGTCACAGTGACGATATTACTCAGTGATAAACACATCAGCACGAATTAAAGTCTTATCAAGCGGCGATTAATGAATATCTTCCGAGCATTGCGCTGCCCGCCGTTCTATTTACCAACCGATCTCGACTGACCAATCACATCTGGTTTGGATCACGTGACCCGACAGATTTTTTTTTCACATTATCAATGTTTGGGTGGGAGAGGTATTCAGTATTTCAAATATAACTCCTATTTACTGCTTAAATGGCTGCATATAAAACCGCATAAAAAAAGCTTTCCCAAACCGCAAATGTTTTACGTTTTTAAAAATAAACGAAAATCAGGCACAACTTTGTGAAGGACGTTTCATAGCAGTAACTCAAACACAATTTGCAGTTGTGATGTAACAATGCTGGTTAGAATTAGATGTTGTTTGGAAATTCGAGACTCAAAATGCTCATTATCCACAGGCTTATCGCAAGTGCGCAATTGTTGCGTAACAAGGCGTCGCTCTGTTTTTATAACAAATCCATTTTGGGCGAAACAACTTGTGATCAAAGCAATATTCACATAAATAGTCGACGAAAAGGCATTTGACAAAAAGGTAAATATTCGTTAATGTTCTGCTACTTTCTAAACAAAGTCCTCTAACAAACGTCAAACTGTTAACTTGCATTTGAATGCGACCACGCATCAAGTGTGACCAGAAAAACACAATTGAACGGAAAAAAGTGTTTGGAAATCTTTCAAGATTATTTTGTCGACGCTCACAAAGCTTTAAAAACAATTGTTGCCAAAAAAATACAATTAGGTCAGACTTGACTTGATGATATTCATGGATCAATGGCAACAAGTTGAGATATTAATTAACATTACAATTTATTCTCGTTCCAATGCGCAATGTTCAACGGGTGGTGATTAGCTAATCCACTTAATGAAGTCCAAGCACTCAAGGCAGGAACGATACGCAGGTATATTACTAAAGAAGCGACGCCTTCCGTCGCGAAAAAGCACGTTAAGGCGAAATTACTCTCAGAAAAGCAGCGATAAGGGTCTTGCCGGGTTCTGGAATAAGCTTTTAAGTCACGTCCAATCTGGGCGGGTAGGCAGCTAATTAGTGCGCCTACAGGTGCTCTTTGTTTGCCCACTTGGCCCCCGACAGGTTCAATGGAAGATATGTGTTGGATTCGGCTATACCAGGCATGCTGACGTTTTCCAAAACCTCGTTTGGTTGTGTTTGGTGAGGGCTGACAACACGTAGGGTTCGCCTGTAGATTTCGGTCGAGTCAAAAGGAGTTCGTCAAGCGCCTTTTTTTGTGCCCAATTCACGAACTCGGAGAAAAGTGTCTTTGTTTTCTGTAACTGTGTGCTTAGCGAGTAAAGCGCTACTGTTTATTTACACAGAACACGATTACATGCCTTTAAACAAACCCTCTCGCTGAGAAACGAACCAAGTCACAATCGAATAAAGTTTTCAAGATGCGACAGGACTCCTTTTTGCAGATGCTTCTGTCATGAAGATTAAAGCGAATCAACTATTTCAGGGGACACACTTTTCCAAAAGAATAAACCAAGTTTCTGGAAAGACACAGTGGCCGTCTATCGCAAATGTAGTTCCACAGACGTCACCATTGTGACGTCAAAATTTCCGAATAAGTGCGACCCCCACATTTCGATTTATCATTTTTCCGGCAATCTGTCGGCGCCAGTTAAGTTCTAGAACGACACAAACGCGATCATCGTTCGTCAATCGGAAGGTCGCTAGTTCCTGAGGGCGTTAATTCAATTGGGTTGTGGTCAACTGCTCCACTGGGAATCGTAAGCGAGCGCAGAAAGACATTCCGAATTCTTTCAAGCGTTCTAATTAACGGCCGCTGATTTGCACCAATCGATGTCGCTTATTGATTCGGCCAATGAAGCGGCGAAAATCATCAGCGTCACTGTTTGTTCGCTTACGCTTCACTTAATTAACCTACAGATTAAAGCGCTGATTAATTGTAACCGAGCCCGGTGGCTTTTTAGGCGGATTTTTAATCAACAAATTGCGACCAGAGAGGAATATCGGTTGCTTGTTATGGCCACGTGGCGATCGACGAGTGGTCGTAAAGTGATCAGCTGATGCGCTTTAAAATGCCCACAAAAATTACTTTCGCAAATTGGATAAACTTAAAAAGTTTCTTTCATACATATAGAGGTCAATGAATCATCTTTATGGTGGACCGGGTCAGAAGTAAAATGACTTAATCACTTTCATCTGGTATTCATTTAGTTATATCGCGTTAACTTTTTTGAAAGAAGATGCAACAACTCTTTTTCTTAGACACAAACAACGGTATAGGAAAATCCACCATGAAGTGTGAAAATTAAAGTTTAGTAAACGTTAACTTGGCAACTTCATGCAAGCTTTTTCGATTTCGATCAAATAAAACAGCGGAAGCAATCAACTATCCGGAACATTCATTACAATGTAAGTTGTTGTTACCCACTTGGTCACGTGCCGACTTTTTCATTGTTGCGTCATCTCACGTGACGTTCTCAGGTGTCACTTTCAGTTTGCACTTGGCGCCCTCTCCAGTCGCTTTGTCTGTTTGCTCTGCATCACAAAGGAATATTGTGACGTAACGTGGACGTCACACTTGTCGAAGATAAGGCGAAAGTAAAGTGTTTCACGACGTGATGATAATTGTTAGCGGACAATGGAAATAGAATAGATCCGTTTGTCACGCAGGGCTATTCCAATGGAAAATGAAACACTTGTTAATGAGAATAAAGATTTGAACTTAAACAGCGCCGAAATAGCGTGTGTGTTTTTTTGTACACAATAATTTAATAAACTGAAATAAACACGTAGATTTCAAACATTAACATTGTACTGTCCGTTGTCGCATTTCTGTTTTTTACAACATTTTTCTACTTCCCCTATTGACGGCATTGGAAATAGTCAAACAATTAGCAACAAAACTCTGGCTCGCAACCATCAAGGGAATATTATCATTAAAATAATTAAAAAACGTGGTAAAAATGTACGGCCGGTAATTTTTAATAATTGCCGTTTTAAAAATAACGAAGCCGTACAAGCAGATGCAACTTTGAAACAAAGAAAACAAAAACAAATTGAAGATTTTACGTTCGCTTGACCGAGTGATAATGAAGGACAGCGGTTGATTGTTTGCGTCGAGCTTACAAACAATTAGCGAAAGCATCTGTCGGCTTATCTGCTAATGTTGCTACTTCGCGCCGACCGTACCAACAAAAGTGTAATGTTATGCGCCACGCATCGTTCGACAAATTTCACAGTAAATAAATTGATTGGAATAATGTATTAATTTCCCCATGCCATAAATGGTGAAGATAGTTTGCAAGGCTGTAAAACGCACACCAGTATATCGTAATACTCGATCTATTTGAATAGTTTGTGGTTTTCTGTTGACATTTGCACACGTCCCCGTGAAAAAAACAAACAGAATCATCAAAAATGGTTGTGAAATTTTCAACTTAATCAACTTGCACAACCATAGCAGACAGGTTTAATATTTTTTTATGTGGTTTTGTGCATGCCGAAAATTACCACACTATAATGTAACATGACCGTTATTTATTAATTGCACAAAACAGTTTTCCGAAATAGAGATTTGCGTATAATCCACGCTTGGAACTGTCCTGTAATTGGAAAATGACGCAGAATTTCCCCATATAACAATAGTAAGAGAGCGGAGAAGCAAGTTAGCCATTGCCAGCGACAGTGACAAATCAATCGGACGCTAAAAAGCAACAAGTGCAATTTCCCGATCTCGAATAGCAAACAATACCTTTGCCGGGCATCTCCCGCGGGGCGAGGCCTTCCGACCCTGCGCCATATTGCTTTAACGGCGCGAGGAAAAAGTGGCCTGGTAGCCGAGGAGGTAGATAAAGAGAAGTCGGCGGCGTGTTAGTGTCACTTATGCTTGTGCCAGAGCCAAAACCATCGGTCAATTAGCCCGACAGAGCGTGTGCTGCTAATTAAGTAATTGCAAAGCGGTCTTCTTTTGTTGTTCGCGGTTTAAAAGAGGGGCGCGGAAAGTTGTGCAGGGTTATTGCGGAGAGCTTGATTGCCAGATAGAGCTGGAATATTGTACAGGAAGCGATGAGGTTGAGAATTTGCTTAGGCATTTAAAAAAAAAACGTTGAGAAACATGAAAGAACGATACGATTTCAGAGAATATGTGTTGAACCAAGTTGATAATCAGCAATTGAAAGAAAGTTGGCGCTCTTTTTCGTATATATGTATATACATGTTTTCGAGTCAAAATTTGCTAAGATACTTGTGAGTATAATCGTCAGTAGCATCAAAAAAAGAGCAATGGGATTTTGCCCATGAGATTATCGCGCAAATTTCAATCTAAAATTAACAATAATTCTTTGGTGATCGGAAAGATCCCTTCCGCCATATTGGTAAAATCTTGCGAGTGTGAGTGTAAAAAAAACGAATACGTTATGCTGTTGTACCTTTTATTTCATCGTCACGTTGAAGTTGTCACAAATTTTATCAATATTTTAATTTTTTAATTTCACGCAGAATTACTAAGTTTCAAAACACCTATCTGGCATGATGCTGAGCACAACCAACAATCCCTTCGTCGACATACTGACGTCACGCTTACGTCAAAAAGATGACGTCACCGATCCGACTGTGCAACAGGAATCAAGATACAGTTCCCCGTCGCAGATGAAGCATCCCTACACATCAGATTCCGACTTGGACGCGAAATCAACTAGAATGTCCGGGTCGCCACAGTCAGATTTCTCTCCTCCGCGCCACGCTGGCGCTATGGAAACCGACGCTTTCTGCCACCAAGCTACTATGCGCAAAACGTCGGTTGAAGCGAAACCCGCGTCCAAGCCGAAATTCTCGATCGAAGCTCTTTTGAGAAAAGACGACACGAAATCATCGAAACATCCAAACGAATTCTCGTCCAGTCACGCCATCCTGCAGCACAGCAACCGACTCTCAGCATCCGGAGGAGACCACGATAAAATACAACGACCGATTCCTATGTACTCCTCCACATCACCAGGTTCTTTCCTCCATCCATTTTCCAGCACAAACTCTATGAAAGATCTTCCGGAACAATATTCTTCGACTTCACCTTCGTTGTCGTCTCCTCTTCAATCCCCATCCGAGTCCCATTCCCCTGCATCCCAGTCTTCCATTCCCAACCACGAAGAAGGGAATCTTCCCGCCGTTTTTTATTCCCCTCCTGACTTTCAAAGCGCGGGAGAAGCGTTTCTTCCGACGGGAGCTCTTCCCCATCACCTCCACGGAGGACATCTCGGTTTTCCCTTGTTAGGAGGAAGATTTCCTCAAGTTCCTCTTCCTTCTCCTTATGGGATGAATCCCTTCCGACCCCAGTTCCCCCTGTCATGGATGCACAACGAGGCCATGCTGAGGAGCCTCACAGAATATGCAGGTAATATATTTTGTTGTTTTATTTCGTCTTTCCGTTGTTTTCATATTTAAGGATAAAATTTCCAGTGACAATTTATGCAAAAAAGCTTGGAATGTAAGCAACGCATGAAAGCTTCAATTTAACCGTGGGGCATTCTGGTGTAAATTTATTCTCCAATTCAAACTAGTTTTACGTTTTTGACCGCACAAAAAAATGCAACTTTAATCGAAACGATATCCTGAAAAAATCAAATTCAGCTTCATGAGAAATCGATTACCAGAAACTATCGTCCGATTCTGGCCGTTGCGTTAAAAGCGACATATGCCACACTGTAAGACGATACCATGTTGCTAATGTAATTTTGTGAAGATCAAGCAAAGTTTCTAGCTGAGAATGACATTAGAAATAGGTCGCACTGTGTCAACCGCGTTCCGTGTTGATTGTTCGCTGCATTTGATCATTTAATGACACCCGCAAGTTCGGAGACGCAGCAAGCTGGGTGTGACGTAATAATAGCACAGACGCTTTACACCTACGCGATTTATTGGTTTGCGCGATAATCGGTTTGACAAATTAGTGGCGAATTTTTTCCATTCGAACGACCGACAAAATCGAAATTATTTTATGTCAGAATTTGTCGTTTGAACAAATATAGTTACTGCAAGATATATTTATATGCAATAAGGAACGTCATAAAAACGTTTGAAATATTTCAGTGCACCGCGTAACAAAACTGCGCCACCTAACGTTGAATATGTATAAGTAAATATAACCCAGAGACAAAGGCAATCGAAGGTGGTTGCGGGATTTTTCCCGATGTGGGAAATGGAGTGGAAAATTGTTGAAATTAGGCGTTGAATTGATAATGTTGTCGGTTTATCGAAGCATACGCGATTTTATCGGGTAACGCGCGATTTTGTTCGAATAATCGATGGAATTATTTACTAAACGCTTGTTCACACCTTGCTACACCTACGGGCGACATGCGGAAGGTGTAAAAAGATAAATATTTTTGACGCAATCTGGATAATTGTACGCCGGGAATACGATTTTTCATGATTAGCGGGGACCTTATGTCGACCAGTGAGGACTCACGCTGTTTATGCGAGTCAGATTCGAATCATTAACAACAATGTCCGGGATGGGGAGGCTTCCTAAGACCCGAAAAAAACCTTGCAATAACTTTTTCCACATCAGTTAGATTTTTCTACTGTTTTGGCGCAAATCGTGAATCCGGTTCGTAATCCTGCAGTTTTCGGAACAACCTGCAGAGGTTGTCGCCGCTCCCTCCCACAAAATGGGAAGAGGTCGTTCTAAAAATGGCGAACGACCTTCGTGGGGACCATAATTGAGACGGAAGACCAAACGCTTTGCTTTTGATACAAATAAATGGGTCGAATAAATTTTCCATAAATATCGCAGAAAAACGCGGGCCAAGGTTCGCATGGTCGCCATTTATAAAAAAAAAGCACAAACCGAGCCGAGCGTGTTAAAAATCTCCAAAAACATAGATTTTCGATTTGGCGTTATCATATCCTATTTGCATAAACAAAATTATATGGGATTCCTGGCAAATCCGTATATGGGATTCTTTTTTCTAACATAAGGACAGCTTGTTGGCACGAGGACGCGTGAAGGACAACACATGGGCAAGCGGACAAAGTCAATGAACCGTTATTGATTTAACTGGGGGCATTACACTCTTAACACTACCGGTCTATATACCACCTCGCCGCCTCTTGTCAATCAAAGGCGATATAAGGGAACAATCTCGCTACCTGTATTTAAACATAAAGGTTTTAAGGGTTGTAGACCCGCTTTATGGAAACCACTCAAGTGCACAAGAACGAAAGTCGTTTTGATCACAAGAAGAGCTCCTCAGAAATTGTTGTTTTTGTTTGAACATAAAACGCACACATGTAATAAAACAGGAACGGATCGCGCAAATGGAGTAGGCCATATTTAATTGCGGTCAACAGCAACTGATAACTGTTGTATTTTCGGCCCAAATGTAATAAACAATAAAAACCCTTGAAATATCCAGATTACATCGGTTAGATAAGAAATATTCTGTTTCATTTGTGTGGAGAGGTATCCAATTGATTAAATTTTGCAGTTGATATTCTAAATATTGAACCCACGTGCCCAACTCCAATAAAACAAACGATTTAAACTAAAAATGCTTGTTTGGTGAAAACGAAACTTGCCGAAATAAATAAATCTTTTAACTATTTTTTAATTCGCCGCTAGGTGGCCACCCCGGTCTTCTCAGCAAGTCCCGACGCCCGCGAACCGCGTTTACGTCACAACAACTTCTGGAACTTGAGCGACAATTCAAGCTCAACAAGTACCTTTCCAGGCCGAAACGGTTCGAAGTTGCCACGACGCTACAACTCACAGAAACCCAGGTAAGAGCACGAGTGTTGTTGGTTCGAACCCCGGGGAAGGAGCATGTGGTACTCAATTATTAGACGTAGTTTATGGTCACTGAACTGCCAAAATCCTTCCAACAAATTGAAATAAAAACCGAAACGTGACAGACGAGAAGCATGTGGAAACCGAGCAGTCGTAAACCGCTTGACATTCTCTTGCAACAAAGAGCATCTCCATTATATCGTTGAGAATTCGCCGAAATCTCGGGCGATATTGATTATCAGGGATATAAACATCCCACATCAGGCTTAAATGATGCAGAAGACCATTACCCACCGCCTAGTTGTCTTATCTGGAATTGACGATAAATCTCCTCATCGGTTTTATTAGCGTTTACAACTGATTGGGTTTTCAAGATATATATCAATTTATCGTACAGAGATGCTGCCTCTAAATTTGTTTTGTGGGGTGTGTATTTGTTTATCAAGCGGTAAAATTGTGGCAAATAATGCCGTCTGCTGTGGCCGCCCTTTAAAATCTGACATATTGTGTCGCTCAGATAGGAAAAAAATCGCTACGTCATCCGTTTCAACACGTTCAAACGAATGTAATCGTACTTAACAGTTTCAAAATTGCCAATGTCGTTTAAACAACCAAGCAGCCAAATCTTTCAGTAAATTACCCACTTTAATACACAATTAAAACCAAACCGTCAACTCGATTTTGAAACAATTCCAGTCATTTTTGAAAATTCACAATAAATCCTTCCGATATCCGCTTTCTGGAGTCATTCTTTAAAACATCGCAATTTAAAACAACATTTTGTTCCAGGTGAAGATTTGGTTCCAAAACAGAAGAATGAAATGGAAGAGGAGCAAAAAATCCCGATCTTCCACATCAAACGCCACCACAACGTCCTCTTCCGCTCCTCCAACCTCGCAGGAATAAAAAACTATTTTACCGCTCAACAGCGCCGCGTAGCGGATTGTGTGACGTCGCGATGTATTGTTGCGACATTCGATTTCTTTGCATACACAAAGGCCGTAAAGTCAAAAGAAGGCGTACACTATCATGTGATTATTTCAGTGACGTCACAGCACAACTCGTTGTGACGTCATAATTCAATTTGGTATTTAGTCACGACTGAATTCGTTGTGATTTTGTGTTGTAGTTTTCTTCACCTATTGGCTGCTTGATTCGCGCTTGTTCGCTTTTCCGAGGTAAACTGTCGCCTGTTCACTGTTTGTTGTCATTGAGTTCAAGTTTTGTATAAAGGACTTCACGCTTATTTCCTATCGTTGCGCTCCGCTTTTGCTTTAAATAAAATTCTTCGAAATCTTTAAAATTTAGTTGGAAAAAGTGGTTAATCGGATCGTAATGATTTCCATGGAATCCGCAGCCCATGTGTTACAGCATGCAAATTTCGCCCTCCTATGCCTTTATTGTACAACCATGGTGAACGAAAGAAGTTAAATCAAAATTTCAAACAAAAAAACAAATTACCACGTGGTAGAATCACACGTTTATTACCTCAAAATTGAGAAACAATTTTTTTTTTCTTATTTATGTCAGGATGCTTTTGAATTGATTCTGGGAATCGTTTCCCATTCTGTTGTGTATGTCAGGGGGCCATTTATAGGAAAATAACTTTTAAAAATAACTTAGTCAATAACGTTAATATAAATTTGCTCGGCAACAAAGTTCAAAACAGACCAATGTTTAGTTGATTTCCTGGATACATTGGCAATACGTAAATCGTTACATGTACGCATGCGATTTGGACGTGGATGTGACAAACTGTACAATTTAACTGTACGGTTTCATCTTCAAACACATTGCCACAGTTGCACTCAGAATGTAATTTAAATTTTGCTGTTATTCTCAAATATGTCAAGGAGGATTTTATTTATACCGACTTTCCGCCACCATGTGGCGGGGGTCTTGAATCAATACCGTCATGAACATTATAATTTCGTTTGTGTTCTATTTCTATGTTATGTAATGATCCATATCGGAGGTTCCAACTCTTCCAACCGTATAATAAATTAGAAATAAACACAACCGTAGACATGCAAATATCTCCAATGTTGTTTGAAGCGCCAAAATTAAATGCTAAATTGACAACAACGCACCTGTATTCAAATTTAACAACATAAGGCAGTACGTTGCTTGCTAATACGCTGAACGCGAAGTACAAGCTTATGGGCTCACAGTAGGTTCATGTCGGCGTGTAGGGTTTGACGTTTTAACAAGCCTGAGTACAACATGCTTTTTTGTCACAACACCGAAACCTACTCGGACAAAACCCATTGTTTTGTTAGTGTTTGTATTATGTACATGTTGCTTCGAAACCAGGGGCGCAAAGTTGAATTTTGTAAACAACAAATACCAGGAACAAATGGTGGTACACGGAAAATGAAATTCGCGAAAGTGAACAGAACGTACGTAAAGTACCGGTTGTGACAATCGACACGTTCTAAACTTTCAAATACACGACTGTTACGTGATAAACGCACAGGAAGAAAGTGGGTGCTATTTTGAAAACGACGGAAGAGGTCACATCATTTTTCAAACTCGTTTGTGCAGTAGCGCCTGCACCCAACACGCTGGACGCGTGACGTGAACAAAGAACCAATGACGTCAGACACTGAACAGCGCATCCTTCGAGTCACAACAATGCGTTAAGGCTGCTCTATTTTAGTATCGAATTTTCGCATAAATGATGTTGCGTTCGGCTGAAGGAGGTTAGACGTATTTTGGCGCCCAGAGACGCAATGTGGAAGCATCTAAAAAGCAACATGACGAATAGAGCAATCATCCTACTCTATCTGACAGGTAAATTTCAAAACTAATTGTTTTAGGGCTGCTGCAATGTTTTTGCTTGTTAGTTGTGTAACATATGGCGGATACAAAACTTGTACTCACGTTTTGTCGTACAGGCGAGTTAGTTGCAAGTAAAATCATTGAAAGTTTGTCTGGTCGCAAGTGCCGTAGACCCTGTGAAACACAGCATTGAAATCATTGCTGTATAATTTGTAACGTGAAAACTTTAGCATGCTTTTAATGATGCACTGATGCTGCCAGTGACAAAAAGGAGAAATGCATATTACCGTGTAGGTTAAGCAAAGGTTTTGCGCTGTTTTCATTTCAACACATACACGTTGATCGTTTGGTGACGAATTAGAAAAAAAAGTTACGTTAGAATTGCATTTTTTATACTTATCGCGTGAGGAACCGCTTTGTTCTGTGACGAAACACAGTTTTTCCCGCCCTTAAACCAAGCTTGCAAGCACGGCTGAAACTATTGCTGGGGACAATAACAATAGGATGTAGCGACCTCATATTCAAACTATTCACATAATGTCGTGACCGATACAAACAATAGAGGTATCTGTGCTACCGAGCAAGGTGACTCAGCAGACAATATAGGAGACACATATAGGCAATCATGTGCCACATTAGATGAAATGCCGCTCGGTTATAGAAAAGCATTTCATTGTTCGTTAAAGCACAAAGAAAAATCTATAAGTTAGGATAAAGTTGTCAGTAAAATATAATGAATTCCAGATGCAAGGAAATATTTAATTAAGAAACAATTGGCCTGGATTATTAGCATAAGCTTTATACATCACAATATTTGAATAAAGTTATGCAATTCAGTTATACCATGTGGCCCTTTTAGTTAAGTTTAGGATATTCATTCTTAAATGTATTATTGGATTATTGCGTAAGACATGCCATTGTGGTTATATTGTCTGTAGGAATTCTATTCAGCTGCGGCAATTGCGACTGCGGGGCCACAACGCGAACGGGTTGGACGGACAAGTGGTTGTATTCTGTTTTTCGAACCATCTTTGAGTTTGATGAAAGATGTACCTGGACCCTAAAACCACCCAGCAACGCAACAGATATTCTTTTGGTTGTAAAAATACAACGAGTCGATCATTTTAAGGAAGGTGACGTCATTCGAATGCCGGACGGTAAGAATTTTATATGAATTGGAAAAATTACGTTCACGTCTATATTAAACATAACAATGCAGCATGTTAAGTTGTAAAGTTTAAGACGTGTGTTAAGTTGGAATAAATTATGCCAAGGTGCACATTAAACTTTTTGCATGCTGCAAAGTTTAAGTCTTCTTACGCTTAACTTCCAACAACAAGACACATCCATGCGTAGAAATTGTTTTGTCAAAATTTTACCTGATTATGTCTTTAGGTGAGCGTTTGAATGCCAATGACATAACAGCCAACTCACTGACAGCGTGGAGCGCCACCTACCGGCATAAGGACGCTCCGACGACAAGGTCGTGTCATAGAAACAACAAGGACTTGCCAACACCGACCGATGTGAAAATAAGCCGAAGTTGGCCGCCAAAAATTAACACTGAAACAAGCGATTTGGATTTGGTAATTTCCTACTCGTTTACGTATTGCGACGAATACAGATCAGTTACCGTCCGCTCTGCGTGGCCATCCGAGACATTTTAAACACCAACCGAGACCGAAGGCTCAGTCCCCTCTAACTTTTACATGTCATGTCAACAAAATGTCAAGACGACGCACCCGAGAAATGTTGACCTTTCAAAATATTTATATAAGCGTTGACCATATAGCTGGAATCGAATTTGCTTGCGTCGCAAGGCAATATTTGACAACCTCTGACTGCATTAGTTCATTTTTTATTTTCAAAACGTCGAGCAAGAGGTCTCAACAACAGTATTGTTATCATAGAGTTTTGCAAATGACCACTGTACTATGGTTGCATTTGAATATGAAACGTGTCATTCGCTACTTATTGTTTGTTTTCTATACATGGTGCTTGCTGGTGTGCGTTTGTTTTTGTTTCGTCTAAAAAAAATAAAAGAACACAGACTTTTGCGCAGAAATAGTGAGTACAAGTAACATGCAACGCACAGCATGTGCAGACATACGGTATACAGTGATTCACAGCACAAACTGAAATATAAAAAATCCTTCGTCAATGCGTCCGTATCAAAGAAAAATGCGTTACGTGCAAAGCAGTGTCGCCGCGGTCTCGCACACAAAAATGCTGTGAACAGGGCGATTAGACTAAATCAGCACATGCGCTTAAAAGGGAGTCCGTTAGTTTCCATGAAGCCGAAAACCAAAAAGGTCAACAAGAAATGAGTCTATTTTAGGCAAAATGCGGGCTCGCAATCTGGTTTCCATTGAGGTCCTTCCTCATTTCCAAGGACCGGCCCTGGCTGTGATACATTATTACACCCATCTGGGTGACACATTACATTTCTTTTGACGAGTTTTTCTACGAGACAATATTAGAAGAAGAAACAACGAGGAAAACAAGGGAATCGTGACAGGAGTTGCCCAAAAATATTATTCTCATCTCACAATAAAGATCAGACTTGCTCGTATGGTGGCGTGACGTTTGAAGTTGATGCAATCAGTGCAGAGCAAAGTTATCCCTGTGGGGTGATCAACTGAACATCACGTGATTGTGGGGAATGATTGTGTGTCAACTTCAATGAAAGCACGAAATTTGATGTACAGTTTTATTGCATCATGGTGATTGCTAAAAAGTTGCAAAAAAATTCCACACTTTTAGCCAATTGCTAAAAAGTTACAAAAAATTCCACACTTAGACAAACTGATCAAGTTGTGTATTTGTCTTACAATAGTAAACAAAACTTGAAACACAGGATCACTGCAACTATGGACAAGAAACAAATGGAACACAACAAACCAATCAACAGAAGTGCAATGGTCATGCAGTTGCAATATTTTGGTTAATATCACCAATCAACATACAAAACGGTTTAACGAAACAAATATACAAAATGCATTCAAATAATATCATTTGAAAAAATTGCTGTGGTTGTTACTGTATTGTCCCAATAATGTTACAAAGAAAAGAGTCCTCTTTTAAAATGTTCTGAGAACAATCATTAGGAAATGGCTTTTTGGTGAACAGTGCGTAAATGCCTTGCAAGGTTATATTTGTTTGAAAATGTAGATTTGCAAATTTTGCAGATGTTGTTTTCTCTGTGAAATTTTGAACAATGTTTGAGAAGAGAAGCTTTCGTTCGATATCGGAAATTACAACTGGGACAGCAGTGATTTGTTTGCAATTCCTCTTCAGGTTTTGTTGAGATCACTTTCTTTCCTTTGCTCTTGCATTCTGAGACATCGCATTTTTGCAAGTCAGTTGTGCAATTTGCATGTGTTTTAAACCCATTGACTTACATTGTTTGCAGACAAGTATACAGAGTTTAAAAAAAAAGCTAACCACACACTTCCATAACCTTAATCACCATCACTCCACAAAAACTCACTTGCAGTAATAAAACCAAACTGTTATAAAACAAATTTGTCACATGCCTCATTCAAAATGTTAAAAAAACACCACAAAAACAATCTTTTTCAAACCTTCAACAGATGAATTTCTTAATTTTCGCTTTGTAGCTTTCTCAGAAACATTCTGTTTCAAGTGAGTTGGGAAAAGAGAACTAAAAAAAAACATATTTATTATTATTGTTAAGTTGCCATGAAAAGAAAAGTTTTTTTTACCTGTTTTGTTTTGTTTGTATGGCATGGGCATGCCTGCTATACTTCTCTGCAAGAAATGGCACTTTATCCTAAAAAAAACAGAAAAAATTCATAGCTGATGCTGCCAGGCATATTTATTACTTCTTTCCGGAAATTCTGTCTTGTAATAAAACAAAAAAAGTTGTGTTGCAAACATAATGTTTTGTTCTATATGTACCAGTTTATTATGCTTTATTAATTCCTCCACCATTTCTTGCTCTGAAACAGAGCCATAATCATTTCCATTGAACCACGTCCATCTTGATGAGTCATATTGCGATGACGTAAGTTGATTTAATTTTTCTTGACCAAAATCAAAGATGAGGGCATTATTCTGTGAATAAGCATAAAGAGATAGAATAAATCTTTGGCTCACCACTACCTCAAACATGCTCTGCACACAACTGAAACCTTCCATACCATATACAATGGGTTGGGAAGCATTGAGAAACACAGACCAAAATATAAAGATAACAAGGGGAAAGGTTATAATGAAGTAAAATACATTTATCTTAAATATCTGGAAAGAAATTATGATTGTGGTACACAACTACACATACTACCTTAGACATGTAATTATATTTTTAGTATATTTAATTTAAATATATGCTTCTTGGAGAAACAACTTTTCACATTACGTTCGTGGTCTTGTGTATGATAGCAGTGATATAAACGATGTTTAACCAGAAAATAAATTTTGAAAACGCTAAGAAGGCCCACACAATCTAAAGCAAAAACAGACCAATGAGGTCTTTAATATAATAAAATCTTACCTTTTTCCTATGCTTGGTTTTCATCGTTGACATGGCCGATCATCAAGTTTGTTTTGGATTTAGTAAATTTGCTTTTCGCGGGAATTTTATTTGCTGGAGCGAAATCGTTGCGCTTCAGTTAATCACAGTTTTTGTACTTTTTCACAGTTTGTCCGGATCAGAGACTACAAAAGCAGAGACTGAACACTGCGCACGTACCAACGACACAAATAAACTTATTGCTCTGTCAATACACAACGTATGAAGTTATAACTTTGCAAACGTGTTAAACATAATAAACTTGATTTAAAAAAATCAGATATAAAATTAATCTTATTCTTTTTTTTAAAAAAGGTGTTTTGAGAAAATATTAAGATTGGTTCCGCTTGAATGCACCTAATAACTTCGCGGCAGTTTCAATGAAAATGCATGAGAAAAAGTTGTGTACTAGAACGTTTTTTCGTATTCGCGTGATTTGCAGCCTTTTAAATGTAGTGAGAGTTGGTACTAGAATACTTCTGCAAACATATTACAACAAAATATCTGTCGTCAGGCAGATATAATGGCAGTGGTAGCGATTGCATGCGACACATTTTTGTCACAACGAAGACTGAATTGTGCCGAAAATTCATACCAGTCATGATAATTAGTAGTCTCTGTCCGGATTTTAGCCGAATTCGGATAAAATTGAGGGGGAAATCATTTCTAAATTATTCTCCTAATAAACGCTTTTCATTAAACCAAAATTTGAATTTCCGATGACAATTTACTGTAACATCGTTATCACTCGAATGACTACGAACGTCAACATCCGATATGGCCTAGTACAACTCATCACGACATTTTTCATCATCGTGCGTCTCTAACTTTATGGTTTAATCGGAGCTGTGATCATTTTTTTTTCACAATTAGACTTACTGATCAATTCGTGTATTTGGTTTACAATAGTACAAAATAGTTGAAACACAGGATCACTGCAACTATGGACAAGAAACGAATGAAACACAAAATCATCAATCAGAATATAAAACGGTTCAGCAAAACAACTATACAAAATGCATTCAAGCATTATAATTTGAGTAAATTGGTGTGGTTGTTACTGTATTATCCCAATAATGTTACAGAGAAAAGAGTCCTCTATTAAAATTCCACGAGAACAATTGTTTGGAAATGGTTATTTTTTGGTGAACAGTGCGTAAATGCCTTGCAAGGTTATATTTGTTTGAAAATGTTGATTTACAAATTTTGCAGATATCTTAGTTGTTTTTTTCTGTGAAATTTTGATAAATGTATGTTAAGAGAAGCTTTCGTTCGATATGGCACATTACAAAAGGGACAGCAGTGATTTGTTTGCAATTCCTCTTCAGGTTGTGTTGAGATCACTTTCTTTCTCTTGCTCTTGGGTTCTGAGACATTAAGTTTTTTGCACATCAGTTGTGCAATTTACACATGCTTTACACCTATTTACAAACAATGTTTGCAAAGTATATATAGTTAAAAAAGGTTTGCTAACCAAAGTACACAAGTTAATCACCATCACTCCACAAAAATGCTGGCAATAAAAAATTCACCATTAGACAAAAATATTGGAAAACAAAAATGTCAACAAAAAACACACCATAAAAACAATCTTTTTCAAACCTTCAACAGAAGAATTTTTTAATTTTCGCTTTGTAGCTTTCTCAGGAACATTCTGTTTCCAGTCAGTTGGGGAAAGAGAACTAAAAGAAACATTTGTGTAAGCTGCAGACAGATGGCCACTGTTTCGACCTAAAACGTCTTATCAAGAAACATATTTATTATTATTGTTAAGTTTCCATGAAAAGAAAAGTTTTTTTTACCTGTTTTGTTTTGTTTGTATGGCATGGGCATGCCTGCTATACTTCTCTGCAAGAGATGGCACTTTATCCTAAAAAAAAACAGAAAAAATTCATAGCTAATGCTGCCAGGCATATTTATTACTTCTTTCCGGAAATTCTGTCTTGTAATAAAACAAAAAACGTTGTATTGCATGATTTAAACATAATGTTTTGTTCTATATGTACCAGTTTATTATGCTTTATTAATTCCTCCACCATTTCTTGCTCTGAAACAGAGCCATAATCATTTCCATTAAACCACGTCCATCTTGATGAATCATGTTGTTCATCCCATTTTTCTTCACCAAAATTAAGAATGAGCGAAGGACTCTGTTCACAAAAAAGTTTGGTAATAGCCTACATATCAAATAACTAAAATGTAAAAGACTTCAAAGATGAGGGCATTATTCTGTGAATAAGCATAAAGAGAGCCTAGAATAAATCTTTGGCTCACCACTACCTCAAACATGCTCTGCACACAACTGAAACCTTGCATACCATGTAATTATATTTTTAGTATATTTAATTTAAATATATGCTTCTTGGAGAAACAACTTTTTACATTACGTTTGTTGTCTTGTGTATGGCAGCAGTGACACAAACGATGTTTAACCAGTAAATAAATTTTGCACAAACGCTAAGAAGGCCCACACAATCTAAAGCAAAAAACACGACACTGACAAACGGCAAAAATAGACCAATGAGGTCTTAAATATAATGAAATCTTACCTTTTTTCTATGCTTGGTTTTCATCGTTGACATGACCGATCATCAAGTTTGTTTTGGATTTAGTAGATTTGCTTTTGGCGGGAATTTTATTTGCTGGAGCGAAATCGATGCGCTTCAGTTAATCACAGTTTTTGTACTTGGTTTGTCCGGATTTTAGCCGAATTCGGACGAAATCAAAGAATACTAAAACAGTATTCTATGATGAAATTAAGGGGGAGAAATTAAGCAATTCTAAATTATTGAATTGTTCCCCTGATAAAAGTTTTTCAATTAAACCAATAATTGAATTTCCAATGCAGTTTACTGTAACATCGTTATCACTCGAACGTTGTGGCAACATGCATGTTTTCCCTGACCTAATTCTGACCACGCCGCAAGTTTCCTGAAATTCAACGCTGGAACAAGGACGTCAACATCCGATATGGCCTTGTGCAACCATCACCACGTTTTTCATCATCGTGCGCCTCTAACTTTACGGTTTAATCGGGGCTGTGGTCATTTCTACTGTCATTGCTCGTCTTTGCTTCTATTTTGTGCTAAAATGATTTGCCAAAGAATCTTTGCACAGATTTAAGCAACGACCGGGAGCGGATACACGAGGGGCGTTCGTTTTATAGAGTAATTTGTTGTTGATTTACCGATATGTTACGGGACGTATTACAATTTCAGGTTTGGTAATATTTGGTTCCGGGATCTATTGTCAGTTAAACGAAATAATTAGCACTGAAACGTTTTCAATAAACCCTGTAGCAGGAACAATTCAATTGTTGGCAACACAGGATGACTTATACAGTCCGTACCTCGTGCGAAAAGCACAATCTGAACCTGCTTCATAAATCTGCAGCTTTAGCAGCTTGGAGGAATTTTACCTAAGCCTGGCGGTTTTTGTCAAAGCCACAAGCGTAAGACTCTCCAATAGGAATTGACTGGCTGTAGATATTAGGCGGCTGCCTGTCTGAGCGAGTTCTCCAAACCTTGCTTAGCATTCCAAAACAACATGGACAGTTACAACTCTGAGTAATGTAATCAGACAAACCCGAAAGTCGGCAACAATCTGGCGATTAGTAACACTTCGATTCATCAAACAGTAGCATCCAATAGCGTATCACGGAATAGCACGAGTTGGAATAGATTGAATAGGAGAAAGAGGTACAGCCCCGGTCTGAGGGCATGATTGGTTGAAAACTGGTCGCGCATGGTCGACACCGGAAAGTGTTTACAAAATGTCGTAACTGGGGTTTTTGGCAGCGATACATACATGAATGGCGCTAACAATACTTAATTATGTCCGCTGCACTTCCCCAAACAGAGAAAATCCTATAATTTTTAAATGATCTTCCCAACCTTTTATTGCATAATAATGAAGGGACAAAATGGTATCACAGTTACAATTGTTCATAAAATGTTGGCACTTCCACAATTTCAACACTATACCTAAAAATGGGGCCTTGTACTTCCAAAAAAGTTTCCCACAGTTTAATACACAAAAAATGTAACATTCCTGAATTTTGCATTGTAATGACTTGTTTATAGTAAAGTACAGGGATCCAACGGGCTCCACATTTGATCTAACCACGTCCCACATTCCGTAGGACTGTCCCTAACAATACCCAAACAGTGCAAACTTAAAATGCAAAAACATCACAAACAGGACAAGCACACACACTGACACCAGCAATGAGGAGGTACCGTACAGATGCACTGTGAATGAACTTAAACCAGTAACTTACCAAAGCAAAATACAATGGTTCTACAAAACTGATAGCTCATTAAATGTGGGTATGTAGCAGCTCTTAACCCGAAGCTTTAACTACTATGATCAATTTTTGTTTGATGTTCTTCTCTTGCTAGATCTTTTTAACATACGATGCATAAAAAAATGATGTTAGTTATAAGGAAACAGCAAATAGTGTATTATGATGATACAAGACAAGGTTTTGTGAAACAGAATACAGTAAGGTACCATTTGATGCTAAATTTAAAAACAAATGGCTTGGGTTGCCCCTTCTCATCAAATTCTGCTTCTATTTCGGCAGATGAGGAACCGTGCGAAGGTGTCGATAAAGGTGGTGGCTATTTGAAAAGGCCGCTTTGCACAACTTGCACACATTTTTCCCATCTTCTTTGTGGAATGTTTTAAAATGAGTGTTAAGATCAATATTGCTTTCATGTGTAGAACTACAAATGGGGCAGAAGTACACTTGTTCGTAAGGTTTATTCTCAACTTTTGTTCCAATCTGCTTCAATCGCTTGCTCTTGCGTTCTGTGACAGTGCAAAAGTGTTTTTTCTTCGGCAAGATTTTGTGCATTTTTTGCTTCTCTACTTAATCAGAACAATTCGACAATAAACCTATTAAAATACTGAATACAAAAGATTATCCTCAAACAGAAGAAAATAAATTGCAAACCTAAAGTAAACAAGTCAAAGCATTATTAAAACATAGTTTAAGAGACCTTCCACTGATGAACTTCTTAAACTTCGTTTTGGGGCTTTTGCAGGTTCATTCTGTTTTGCATCAGACAGTTTGTCAGGTTGAGAACTAAAAAAATACATGATATGGTTTACAGGTAACCTTATAATAAAAGCATAACTTTTTTACCGAATCTGTTTATTCCGTATGATGTCAACGTCGTTTTTATACTTTTCAGCAAGAAATGGCACTTTATCCTGGACAAAACAAAATGTTATGTTGTATCATTTAAGCATTAATGCATGTTATGTTCTGCATATGTACCAGTTTATTATGCTTTATTAATTCCTCCACCATTTCTTGCTCTGAAACAGAGCCATAATCTTTTCCATTAAACCACGTCCATCTTGATGAATCATGTTGCGATGAGGTAAGTTCATCCCATTTTTCTTCACCAAAATTGAGAATCAGCAAAGGATTCTGTTCACAAAAAAGTTTGGTATAGGCTACATATTAAATAACTAAAATGTAAAAGACTTGAATTTGTACTATTAAGCTATTATGGAACACTACTAACGGATTTTCTCATAATTCTTGTTGCCAACAGTATAAGCCAGTATTTTTATTCTCAGAATTGAAAAACTATTATATTTTGATATTTTCAATGTTAAAACAGCTATTTTCAAAATTTACTCCAGGTGTGGTTAAAACAACATAAAATTATTGACACCTGAGCTGTACCGACAAAAATGCAAACTCAAGCAAAACAGCACACGTTACAGGGATTATCCGAAGAGGTTTGATAATTAAAATAAGCTTACTTTCATTCTTCGTGTAAATCCAAAAGCTTGAACGATTTTATTTGACTAATTGACTGGAATAATTTAGTTTTCGCGGGAACCATGTTTTGCTACAGCAAGTTCGATACGCTCGAGTTGTTTCAAGTTTCGCGCAAACATACGACAAAAAAAGCGCAACAGCAAAAAATATTCAAACAGTTTGCAGCAAGTGATTCCGACAAGTATTGCAATTTGTAAAATATGGAAAATGGTTGTTGCACAGTATTAGACAACGGCAAGTTACTGAGCGAAGCAGAGGAGAGCTTGAGAACCTTGCAAACTCAAATGCAAAAGTTGCAGAAAGAAATAATTTATTCCGCGAGATATTTCGACGAGTATTATGATTACAGGTTGATTAAATTTTCTCGGCATGTAACGTAAAAACCTAATTAATTGGAACTGAAAATTAGCGTAGTGCAGAACGTAGCCTGCATAGAAATTGTTATTTGGCAGTTGAATGAAGTAATTGAGGATTAGCTTTATGGAATATGTCAGAAAGTACTCTTGCGAGTTCCACAAATTAAAGGTCCTTGCAATAAATTAAACACCTAAATTTTGCTGCTTCAGGCACGTTTTTCTGCCTCCGGCATTAGCTAGATTGGTTCCAGGAACCCACCTAATGACAGAAAGTGAGTGGAGAAATTTGGGTGTGCAGCAATCGATTGGCTGGGAGCATTACATGATACACAATCCTGGTAAACCGATGAAACAATGCATGATTTTTTATTTGTGTGTTTGCCTTCACTTTGCTGACAATATGTTTTAACATCATCAAATGCATGTTTTTTGTTCATGCTTAAATGTTTTTGTTTGTTGTTCACTAATATAACCAGAACACAGTTTAAAATAAAATCATGTTTTTATTGTACAGAACCACATATACTTCTTTTTCGAAGACAAAACACAATGATGGAAATGTAAAACAGAATAAATGGGGGTACATTTCACCCACTGACTCTTTTTACACAATTGTGGTCAAGACGTTGGCATTCTTATTGTTAATTGTTTTGTCTTTTTGCTAAATTTTGCCCTTGATGCTTCATCATTAATTGATTGTGGTAGTTTGACATTTAATGCATACTTGTCAGGTACTTTCAATTCAATAATGTCCTGTTCAGAAAAAACCTGGTAACAAATATGTTTGCAAACTATCTTTTTTTTACCTTTGATATAAGAAGATCACAATCTGAGGTTGTATTGACCAGTGGCAGATTTATAGTTAGTAATATCTCAGGTTCATTTCCTTCAGCTATTTCTTTCAAGGTGTATTCTGGTGTTGCCAGTTTTTCCTCTACAACATGTTTTTACTCTTTGAGGTAATATAAATACAATTCAAATCTTACCAATTTCTTCGATTAATTTGGAATTTGGTTTCTCTGTTTTATCAATAAAAGATTTTAACAAATCTGGTTCAGTTGTTTTTGTTTGATCTGTTTCCACATTCAAGTTTAGGTTTTTAAGCAATTTTTCTGGTGAGGACAACAGGTCACTTGGATTTTTGGATGCTATATTCATCAGCTCAGCTTCAGAAAATTCACTGTTTGGGTTTTTAATAAACAAAGCTCTGGGGTTGGCTGGCAAATCACCCTTGTAGATTGATTTACAAATCTTGCAGTTCTTTAAAAGATTCAACTGAAAAAGGTATGCATATTGTAACAACAATAATGACTAATTTCCGCTTGAATTGGGTTTGTCGCATGGCTTTAATATTATTATCTTTTGTGTATGAAATAACTTACTTTTAATTGTTTTGTTATAAGATCTATAATCAAATTAATAAGCTCATGTTTGTCAAAGTTGTTTTTCAGAATTTCATCAAGAACTTTGTCATTTGCTGCCACTGGAACTGTGATATGTCTTTGATGATCTTCAAAAGATTTAGTTTTAGTTTGGGTAAAGAAAAGTTTTTTCTACTACCTTTGGTTGCTGAATATTTCCGTAGAAAACCACACATCAGTTTCAATGCGTCTGAGTCATTTTCAGGATATGGAATCCGCTTCCAAGCACACAAGTTGACGTAAACATCATCATTTCCCTAAACATTGGAATTCACATTAAAAATGTAGGTTGGTGTCTTCAGTGGAAAAAACAACAAAACAGGCAAAAAATTATTGTTAATCATATCACTCAAAAGTTGAAATATTAACGTCGAAATAAATAGGCTACGCCTACCTCTGTTTTTACGTAGAAACATAATCTTGGTTCAGGTGGGGCCATGAACACCTCCCTTTCTTTCATCTGCTGTTCAACAAACTTCTTGTAACCCTCTGGGTCATTTTCGGCGAGGTCATCAAGTCGATCCCAAATGTACTTCGCTTGTTGTTGCATATCCTTGACGTCCATCATGTATATTTGTTTAATTTTTACAATTGCATCGTCAAAACCGTCAACCGCTACATTTAAACTGAAAGCCAAGCAGCCTTTCGGGTTATTTCCCCAAACTTGACGAAAAATAAATGGATTTTCAGATATGATTTTTGTTGCTGACCTGACTACGCTTTGACTTGAAATAATTTTTTTAAAAATCTGATGCTAAAATTGCACATAAACTTTACGATTATAATTTTAAATTATTTAGAAAAGATAAAATCTCAGGAGTGAATTTCGTTAGCGTACAAAGTTTAACAAACATATGTTTTGTCGAAAACAAATGCCAACAACAAACCAACCCGCCGGGCGAATTTTTATCAATCTTGTGCCGGACAAGTACATAGAAATGTAAATACTTTTGGCACAAACAGCTTGAAATACGCATAACTCATATTACTGGGGGAAAACCCCGCGGTTCCTCCAGCTTAAACAATTCTAGTTTATTTTTTTGTTTAACGAAGCATTATGAAATGTTCTGAATATAAAGACCCTACAAAATATGATTATACGGAACTACTATTTACATTTTATCGTTAGCTTTTTCAGATTATCATTAAAATACTGAATTTTGTTATGTGTTTATTTTTGTTTACAACTGGTGTTTAGAAGCTTCAAACTTACACTAGTTAAATCAAGACGGCTGAACATGGCTAACAAACCGACCACGTCGCAATTATTTTCCCCACAAGTGAGACAAGTGCTCACAAATTTATCCAGCAAGATCTTCTGGCAAGAACCTTCCTACACACAAATGGATGATGACTTACCAGGTGTGTTTGGGTCAAATGTTGTTTAGTGAATCTTTACAGATTTTCTGAACTAAGTCAGGTGTACATTGTCTTTAGCAAATAACAGTAGCTCTAAATAACATGTAGCTATTCTATGATTTTTTAAATGAAAATGTTCTTAAGAAAAGTAAGACTTTAGTGAAATTTTGTTTTTGCCTGCCAACAAATTACTAAGTTCACTGCGAAGGAAACTTATTAAACATAAGGGTCTTAGTTTTCAGTGTGGTCATATATAATATTTTAGTGTTTTCAGAAAAAGAAAAATGCATTTAATAGTAATGTATTTAGAATGCTTTTGGTTAAACTTTGAGGGTTAAAGATAAAAAAAGAAATGTAGTTTATCTATTAGGCAATTAACGTAAATGTGTTTTTGAAAAGCACACAAAGCACTAGCTTTAAAAACAGGATCAGCCTGACTTAAAGCTATGGCTTTGTGTGCGTATTGACATTATAGAAGGTACAGTGATAGCCAGGCCCACATCTGCAGCCTATATTGAGATTCCAATTTTTTAATATTTTATATCTTAGATAAAATTATTTTAACATACAAATGACATTGTGTGTTGCAGCCAATGAAATTGTTACCAATCTTCCCCTGCAAATGTCCATGTACTTCAACGTCTTCTTCTTTCCCTTTTGGCTCACATCAGAAGCCCTGATGTTGAACATTAAGTATACTTACATTGACGATACCTACAAAGTGTTGCTTATTGCTGTCTTGATCATTTTCTCTGCTATTGAAGTCATTCGACTCTACTTGGGGTATGTCGGAAATTTGCATGAAAAGGTAAATATTTTATCCTGATGTTATATAAGATTTGTTAACACCAGATGAAGTCTCGTCGCATGTCAGACAAAACATCGAAAAATACAGCACGTATATTTTATGCCAGGAGAGTAGAACATTTTAAATTGCAATATGCCTGGCAGCAACAGGAGTTTCATGATATATAAGTTGTTTGATTTTGGTAATTTTAGTTTATGTACATAATTCTGTAAAGATAATAAAAGCTACTGATAATTCTGTGATGTTTTTTGTTAGAAACAAACATCACACACTTGCGTTGCAAATAATAAAATTTTGTTTTTCCAGGTACCAGAGATTGCCGGATTTTTACTTTTTACCATTCTCCCTCAATTTCCTTTGCTCCTCTTTCTCCTTCTCAACGACAACATGATAATCATGCCACTTGAGCGAGCTGTCAACACAATTCTCCTATTCCTGTATCTTTGTGAAATTTTATTTGGGTCTCTGACAGCCAAAGCCATGGTGAGACAACAAACCACAAAACTTCACTTACAGCAGTTCGTCGATCTCGAACAAATCCCACCACAAGGGGGCAACTATGATGTCTATGTTAACCCAAATGTATCTCCAGTGCGGCGGAATACTTCACGAGCATGAAGCAAAACTTCTGGCGTCCAAGTTGTGAACTGTTGGGTTACTTCAGTGCTTGATGCAGCGAACTTCTTTTAGTAATGTTGTGTTTTTAGTATTTTCATAATAAACATGTGTATTTTGTAGGAATTACTGTGTCCTGGTATCGAACCCTATGTCATACAATAGACAAAAATCGGCGACAAAATATAAAACACAAAAACTTTGGCCGCAAGATGTCGCTGCTGTATCAGTCTTCTTTACCAGTTTGACACCTGGGTTGGCAAAATCGGGCGATCAATATATATGGGTGAAAACCTGCTACTATTTTGTGAAATTGAATTTGGCGCTGTGATCTAAAATGTAGTGGCGGCTGATTATTCCTCCCGAGCCGTTTAAGCAAAAATCTTACATACATTTGTATGGTTATTTGGGGTTAAGATCCCCTTTCTGTGACAGACTCGAAAGACAACAGAGGATTTCTTACCATGCAAGCAAACGTATCTTTCCACTTGGAGGTAAAGCTTTTTTTATTGTCCAACGTTGCTGGTAAACATGAAGTCATAGGAACTTTGCTTCGGCTTGGACTTCTCACGTGTTAAGATGCCCGCCTTATTTCACCTGCCGTGAAGTTCACGACGTTCGCAATCTCTTCGCCGATCGCGACAAACAATCTGCCGCGACGCCACCCCATTATCAAGACCTTGCACGCCTCCCGGGCGCCAAAAGCATTATGAGCAATCTGATCGAAGCTTCCTAACCAGGATTATCTGCGACCTCGGTCACTGTATCACGTGCATTCAGCCATGCGCGTCGGTCACGCACCGGCGGAGATTTTTTTCAATGCATTCGTTGGTTTGGATGGAAATCGGTTGAGATTCGTTATTCAGTGGCGAGGTTCGTGACAGCCTGAGACACGAGAAGGCACTTAAAGTGTAGCGGAACGTTAATGTGCATTATTAAACGAGTCCATGCAGCAGCGCAATTTCACGGCTGGCGGCGCTGCGACCAACACAAAAGCCCCCTTTCTTCTTCGCATACCGGTCAGTTTCTCAAAACTTCCGACGCCAGGCTGTGGCCGTGGATCCAAATGTGACAACGGTTAACTGCACCTTGTCATGCACGATTCGTCGACAAAGCAACTACAACAACAACAGTTTGTCAGTAAAACTAATAAATCCAATAAATTCTAGATCGTGATTCATTTCCACTTGCAAACCACCACCAAGCACAAATGTTCAATTAAATAATTGCTCCATAATTTCGTCCAATCATTTTATCAGCGGATCGCCGACATTTTCCAAGTGTACGGTCGGAATTGCTTCACCAAACCGTACGCCGTGTTCGAATCCCAATCAACATTTCTGTGGTAATACAAATCTCAAGTTAAGCATGATCCCTAAGAAAGCTGGTGCGGCCGCCGCGGTATATTTTCATTGTCGGGACGCAGAAATTTTGGCGTCATGCGGATCTTCGCAAAACAGTGGATGCCTTTCATTCCATTGAAGGTTCCCTTGCTTCAGTAATTCAAAAAAATGAAAGGCCATCACGTGAGCACGCTGTTAAAGGTTAAATGCAAATTGACATTTCGTTAAATTCTTGTGTAGCAACGTTGCTTGCACTTTAACATCATATTGCACATGCTTCACTGAATTCACTTCATTCCGCAATTACAAGAGAACAAATTTTTAGTTTCCTAATTCGGTGCAAGCAAAAGCGAATAATCCTATAACCATTTCGTCACACAACAATCCCCACAAAGTCGCCTGCCGTCTGTTTTCCTGCTTAAAGCACGCAGGACCCAAGGTCGTATAACGGTTGAGCAAAGCAACTTTACGAGGCAGGAGACGGCGCGCGAGCGTCTCCCGAACTTGTTTGTTCGCTCACAATCGATGATAATCGGGTTTGCCCAGACCTTTGGTCGCCAGTACCTCGGCTCGTAGGCCTCCACGTTTATCGGCCACGGTATCAAGAGTTCCACAAACTCCTGCTCTGAAATGAACGTTTACCAACTGCCGTCGACGCTCTCTTACGCAGGAGGAAAGAGAGGAATTCCGATAATTTTTTTGTGGAACTTTCGTCGTGAAAACAAGGTTTACGGCCTTTGCTCGGACAAACACAGCTTTGTGGGAAGAAAGGAATTTTCTTGGCCGCAAAATACTTTCCTATTAACCAAGCACTAAATTTTCACCGTCTTTAGCATACCATCACTACAGTTGCCCTACCCATGGCGTGCGGCTTTAATTTGCAAGAGATAACAATCTATTTATTTAGTAATAAAACTATGTTGAAGGCTACCAATTTTAAACTATTGTCGATTGCGTGACAAAGAGTTTGAAAACTTTCCTTTCGGAAACACTGTTATGACAAGGCAGAGTTTTTCCACTAAATTGTAGTTTTCGGCGTAACGGTTTGATGATGCTGTAGGACTTGAAGGCATCTCAAATCGCGTGATACGGTTAGTCTCGTTGCACTGCAGCTTACGGTACGGGTCATAACCCCATAAAGTTTAAACCACTTCAATTAAGTCAGTGAGGTAACAAAGAACAAGTTACAAGTCACCAGACATCGCAATGTGTTTATTGTTGCAAGGGGGTAGATGGGCGTTGGGGGGAGTCTCTTAAATACATCTGAAACAGAGATAAACCACCAGGGAGTGACTTAATCTGTCTTGAATCTTAGCGACGAGATGTAAGATTTGATGTCGCCCGTAATTTTGGATGAGTAACTTTCACAACAAAGTTCTTGTTGGTTTTTAAAACGCGACACGTTTGTGGATCAAATTAACAGCTTTGCTTTGTGTTTGTGTGTCGGACAATTGTTTTGTAAAAACACTTTATTTTAAGTTTTGAGAGTAGTCTGGAGTTTTCGATTTGAAAACTGTTGCAACTGATTTTGGGCGACCTTGTCAAATTGAACAAACGCTACATTGGAACGTCTCATTGTATTTAAATGGAGTTGAAAAAATAACGAATAAAAAATCACAAAACAAAAAACAACCGAACGAGGATAAAAAACGAAGAAATATTTAAAATAAACAAAGATTTGAAAAAATAATCAACAAAACGAAAAACAAATAAGTCGAAACGCAATTCATGCAATATGGCCAAAGGAATGTTTTTTTAGGGACAAAATCCAGAAAATACCAATCAAATTTCCCTGATAGTCAGGCTCTTATTCTTCTTATCCTTTCGCTTTGCATAATTGTTTGAGGTAATAATGGAAAAAGAAAAATCGCCAAAGACGTCATTATGACGTGAGATACTTCAGGCAGACCCAAGTTACGTCAATGCCCAACCACATTTTTAATATTTCATAAATCTGGATGAAAAAGATGAGGAAACAAAACTCGAGGAAATACTGGGATAAATTTTTCGTGTTCACTTCAGTTACCGTGAAAATGTTATCGGCGGGGTTTGTTAACATGATAGCAGGCGCACGCACTGATGTGGTCGCCTCACTTACTGAGATCACCTTGTTCGAAGTTAAATAAACGAAACATCTTCATTGAGTCATCGCCACGTTGGCGCCGAACCTTGCTAACCAAAATAGGCAGCTGCAAGAAACCTTCTTCGTGGTTTTCGTGGTTGTTTGTCAGGGCACAAGGATTAAAATGAAACGACAGGGGGGATACCGGGTGACGTCACAAAGCGGTATGGTGACGTAACAAGTAATCTCTCTGAATCGGACGCGAACCGGAGATGCAAGGAACAAACAGCAGCAAAAAAAAAAAATTAGGATCAGCAGCAAAGGTGGGGGTTGCAGGGGGTTTACCAGGATGTTTGGTGGGTTGGGGAAAGCCCAAAATTTTTAGGTAGTCGCATGTGTAGAAGCAGATCGACGTTATGTGGGGGGGTTTCCTGAAGCGCAACGTCGGCGCCAAAACGACAGAACAGCGCTCGGAATGAACAGGGGGATTACGTCACGTGGCCGCGACCCTTCTAAAACCGGGGCTTTCCCGCCCAGCACGCGGCGACACAGTGTGCGATGACGTCAACAAACACGAAGTATAGTTGATGACGAAACTTACGACCACGCACAGCGCGAGTGCCCACGTTGTCGTGGCAACCCGCCTCGCGGCACCCGTTCCATCCACACTTGTGGATGTTGGGGGGTTCGCTGTTGGGCACTCCCTGGTCTCGCTTGGTTCGATCGGCTCCCAGAGTTTAACGACCTCCAGAGAGGCTCCAGGGGCGTTATCCTTCATCCTGTGCATCCTCCGCACGTCCTCTAGCGCCGCCCTTGCGGCTAAAGTGAAGTTGACGTCACCAGTAGTGACGAGATCAAACACGCAAGAGTCGAAGTAAAAGTTTGAGGGATTGTTTTTGCTCAGACAAGGAGCCGAGTCTTTTGATGAGGATCGGATTTGGCGGCGATTTTTCCCACGACGTTTCTTCTCTCCTCGTCTTCTCCTCTTCATGGGGTTACCT
Organism: Ascidia mentula; assembly: GCF_947561715.1. Taxonomy (NCBI): domain Eukaryota; kingdom Metazoa; phylum Chordata; class Ascidiacea; order Phlebobranchia; family Ascidiidae; genus Ascidia; species Ascidia mentula. The sequence continues at coordinate 20,519,879 of NC_138569.1, read as the reverse complement.
CCATCGGAGGACTTTATCGGGACTTTATCCCCGCTCGTGGAGTCCGGGATGAGGGAAGAGAATGACAAGGATGACATGGAGTTCCCAACCTTGGGTGGATGTCCCGAAGTCCTCACGCGGTCGAGCAGAGGAGGATGTGCGGCTCCCGTCACAGCCAGGATGATTTCTTTGCACTTTTTCCTCGCCTCAAGCTCCGTAAACTTTCTATTGGTTCCAGGAGTGATTCTTTCTGGAGGATACATAAATTCGAATCCGTTTTCTAGTTCGTTTTCTCCCTGAGGAGGAGCGGGGGTCGACCCAACATCTTCCTCCTTAACGTTGATCTTCATGGTGTCAAGACTCTGGGATGCAGAGATCTTCTCGGAAGAGCTGCATCCAACCACGCACAACTGTGTCCGAGGTTCGGAGCCGATCCCGTGGACAAACTCCTCCGGCATTTGGATCGCGAAAGTGAGGAACCTTCCCATCTTCCGTATGACCACGGTGGTTGCGATGAACCTCGCGTGGATCTCAACGTGTTTCCCCTCCCTCATCTCTCGGATGTTGACGCTTCCCGTGTTCGTTGATCCGTCCGTGAAAGCTCGTGGAAGAGATTTACTGGTGGCGGAGTAAGTCCTCCTTCCAGCACACTTCCCGGCGTCCTTGATGATGACGGTTATCTGGAAGGAAAACAGATGACGTTTAAATAACTTCGCCGAGACTTGCTTTTAACCTTCAAGTTGACTTTATTTTATAAATGCAAGGTTATTCAAATCGGCATGTACCGTAATCTCATACGAGTAAAAAAAAAAACGCACACAAATTCTCCACGTCAAGCACACGCATACAAAACAGCATTCGCATTTTCTGCCAGGCATATTTAAATGCAACTGAACGCAACCCCCCAAATTCCACGCCAGTCAGTGTTGTCGTTGTGATTCGGAAGCGCGTTGAGTTGATCAGTGCGACCGCCGGCTTTTCAGCGACACATTAAACTGATTTTACGGTTGGACGGATGGGAAAATTCAACAAGGAAACGATGCGACAAGTCGCGTGCAAACGACTCTCAGAAGTTCGGCGTGGTGCGGCGGGGTACCACAGCTTCTGTTGCAGAGGATTAGTGAAATGAGGTCGAGTCAGAAATAGAACCAACGACAAGCCCGACGCACCTCCGTTTCCATTCTTTCCGCACTACATAACCCCAACAAATTCATATCTAAATGAACACAATCGCAGTAAACAAATATTTGTGGCAAGATATTCACGTGGAAATGTCGGCGATTCGACCCGATCAGCATCCTTTCAAACTAAATTTAATGCCAATAGGCCGGGCACATTAAGAAAACAACAGTGCACTCAGCACCCGTAACCGGGGTCACAGCAATATCAAGCCTTTATCGCGCCGGTTAACCCACAAATCTTTTGTACTCGAAGCGCGAAGCCTGGAAGTCGCAAAGCGCAAGCTCTTCGCTGCGCGTCAGAGCGTGACGTTGCTTACATTTTGCTGGGCGCGATCTTTATCCGCGATTTGCGCCTCGGCCCTTTTATGAGCCCTTAAAAGTGAGGAAACCAGCACGTTGGCTGCGCTGGGCGTCACTCAACAACTGATCGTCACATAAGACAGCACATCCTCGGCGGTTAGCTGTAGGAGTTCCAGCTTCCACTGGCGCTGGCAATTCAGGAATGTTGTGAAGTTTAACGGGGAAATTTTGCAGCAAAATAATGCAGATCTTGCCCACGACAATTATAGGAAGTTCTTGTCTAATCTTTTAACCCCCAATAGCGTTTACTGTTGTTTTAAGTATAAGTTTTGTTGTTCTACAGCGTTCAAAAAACACGGTCTGAATAAAAGCAATAACTTTGTCCTGTCAGTTAAACGTTGTGAACATACAACTAACGTGCGTGGACATGGAGTAAAATATGTGAAAAACTTTAAACGACTATCGATGGGAAAACGTCATCCACGTTGCGCTGGCATTTCAAGTCGATTTAACACCATTAAAGAGGGTTAAACGAAGTTGAAGCAGTTTAACCAACAGCTGCACAGCCGCTTGTTCAAACATAACCGCCTCCAAAAAGTGGAGGGCGTGCTTTAGCATGCTGCACTCTCCGCTCCGGAATCACCCAACAATCAAGCAAGCCCCTCATCGGTGATTGATCGCAGTTGTCGCTCTCGTCGGTAGCGACAATGATGATAAAATATCCCCTCGTTGGCTTGAGCCCCAATCGAGTGCGGTCCCTGTTATCGCAACACAGCCCGTCAACACGGTCACGTGACTCGCTGGAGGGCTTCTGAGCGCTCCCGTGCGGCTTTTGAGTGTGTGAAGTGGATGCCGGGGCGCTAACTTCACACCATGTGTTGTTGCTAAGAGGTGGCAGCGGTAAAAACAGTGTACAGAGAGTGAGAGAGAGAGAGAGGAGACGGGGGTTAATTAACGCCCTTGCGCAACTACATTCCCAACAATACAGTGAAGGGATATGAACTAACACAAACAAGCTGGCGATTCACTTGGAAGTTTACGTTTAAAACTTGTGGCTTCAATACTAGTTTTCAAAACTGCAAACCACAGGCCTTTTACTTTTGAGATATATTGCCCAGCAGACTGCATTGTTTTCACTTTGCACCAGCAAGGGGTTTAATTACACAAAACTCGTGTGTAGAAATACATCACGTCTCATCCAACCCATTGACGGCATACCTTCAATTGATTTCCCGCTTTTCTGCTGCTATACTATACAAGCACCTTTGTCAACCCGATACTCTATACAACATTCTTTCTCGGCCGGGGCGTGAGCGTCTGGGCCACGGTTCAAAGTTGTTCGGTTCCGTCATACACAATAGAGGCCTCGAACATCTGCGCATAGCTCTAATTTGCTCCAGGGTTATTGTGATAAACATCAATTCCGTCCACAAGACGCGGTTACAAGTGTGGTGCGAACAGGTGCGGAGTTAATTAGATCGGATAGTGATCCTATTGTGTGACTATGCAGTGTGTCACCTGTCTAGCGAATCTTACAGAAACACGTATACAATAAACTTCTCCATATATTCGCTCATAATTTCCTTTACAACGTTACAAAACCACATTTGTGCGGCAGAAAGTGATGAGCATGTAAAAACTACATTCTCCCAAGTAAAACCAAAGTGGGAAATTCGAAAAAACGCCGAAGTAGAATTATGTCCAACTTGGCTGCAAGATTTTCAAGTTTCAAACAAACTTTTAACCAAACAAGTCAATGTTTTGAAACCGAAGCCAAAAACAATTGGGTTTTTAGTCGCCATTAGCTCCCACACACCTCGAAAGTAAACTGAAACAAGATAAAGGTGCCTGAGTGTTTGACCTTGCTAAAAACACGGTCGTTTGTCATGGCCCGGAATGTCTCATCCGACAGAAGGTCACAGGGCGTCCTTCATCATCATGTAACTTCGCAAGTGCTTGGGAGTTTCTAACTCATGTGCATGAAAAAGTCACCAGTTGGTGGACACGCATGGGTGATTTCACAAGCACCCGGATGTCCATGGGTCTTAATGACGACTCGTCGGGCCCTAAATTAAGCGACTTAATTTCCAGGCGGCCCCGGTGTTGTAAAACGACACCGCAGAAACGCGACAGCGATGCGACGTCTTCCACTGACACGTGACTGACAGCAGTAGTGTCTGATGGCAAGGGTTCAGAAGCTTAAGAACGGGTGAAACCGACCCGAACCCCGACGGAAGGCGGGTTAGCAAACACAGCGCGTCGCAAACTGGGTCTAAAACCCCAACCTGGATGGCATTGTGTCTCGTCGCATGGTACCTGCTATACGATAAGCCTGCAAGAAACAAATGCAGTTGCGGCTCTAACATCAGACAAGCCTAAATGTGAAGCACTTTGGTGTCTGCTCGCCTAAAGGTGTTGCGCTTTTAAAGAATGCGTTCAAGTGTTGCTTTACACTGTTATATTATCGGCTTAATAAGAGTAGCTTTAGCTTGGTACGCGGTAAAAACCAAGACGTGACAGGTAAACCTGATTTTAAACAAAAACACGTTGATGTTAAGGAGCTAACACGGCCGATTCAGGCTCCTATGGAGTTCAATGCACTTCCGCGAGGCCACATCCTGGCTTTCAACACAGATGAAGTAGGAAAATTGCTACCCGCCAAAATTAATCACCAACGTACGCAAGACGAGCCGCAACTTTGAGACATTCCGAGCTGATCCAAGTGGTAATTATAACGCTCCTCGAACTATCGCAAAAACCTTGTAACACAAGGCACAAAGCATTCAGGTTATTGCAACGGACGCATCCTGTCATGCGGTTTTAACTTATTGTGTTCTTCTGCGAAATTACAATTGAAGTTTGATCAAGGCTGGTTGCCGACGAAAAAGTCCAGATACAATTACAAGGTTTGCCGAATATTTTCAAAGCGCCGAGTAAAAACCTTTATTGCCAACGAAGATGGACGCCCAGAGACCTTCGTATTAATAATGACCCATGTGGGTAAAACAGCTACAAGCCCCCAACACGTCGTGATTAGCTCGCCCATCAGAAGGTATTAGCTAACCGAAGGGCTCTTAATAGCCGTTTAATTAGCTACCAACACAGCGTTTATTGCATGGACAACACGGCGCTACTTTCGCGTGAAGCCACTGTCGCCAGGCCGCTGTACGTTGGTCAATATTTGGCTGAACCCCAAGAGCCTGACTTCGTGTTTGTAGAAGGTAAACCACGGTAAATATCGACCTTGCCGCTGGGGTAATAATTATGTTGTTAACGAGACGACCTCTAAACAATACACAAGTATTTGCCGGGCAGTCTGGAGCGGAAAAGGTTAATCAACAACGTAGGTTGACCATGTCTGGTTGTTGAGCGCTGCAAAGCGACGAACGTGTTTTAAAAATGTCATTTGAACTTTCAAACAGAAATTGCAGAAAAACTTGAAACAGAAAATATTTTTCATCACGCGTTGCAGCACAAAAACTCGTTCCGCTGGCCTACAAGTTCGTAAATCAACTTCGCATTGAGTTGGGAAAGTTTGAAAGCAAGTTCACATTCATTGGAATATTTCGGTCCTTAAGTTGACCAAAAACATACTAAACTTTTTAGATGCTTGATCCTTACCAATACTTATGCACAACTAGTGCATTATTTCCTTACAAGCGGTCGTATCTTTTGTAGAGTCGCGCAAATCATGTGTGGTTAAAGTGCACGGAAATGTGTTTACAGACAGATAGGAGATAGCGATTTTCGTACGCTGTGCCTATCAGTTGAATCCGGCCGCACTTTCTGAAGAGAACGGCGGAATACCACACCCCACTTCCTGAGATGGAATGATTGTAATTGCTCGGTACACACTCGTTTATGAGTCGTAACCACCACAGTGATGAGATCTTTGGGCAAATAAAAGGTTCGACTAGGTTTTCAATATCGCCGCTTGGTCCAGGGTAGTGCCGTGGAGTGGTTAATGTTTAACTGCCATCCTGCATTGTTCTATTTCTTGACGACAAATATTTTCCTAAACTGAGTAAAAATATGTCTTTGAAATGCGTAGAAGGAAACCCGCTGTTATTGTTTCAAACTTTTTAAACAAATATTTTTGTTATTAACCAAGTGAAAAGCTTGATTTCTAATTAAGAAGGAAATGATCCATTTTGTGCAAAAGAATTCCAACAGGATGTTTAGCGAATAATAAAAAATGTTTTGCATTTTTACGTACATTCGCCTTGGATTCACAAACACTGCGTATGTTAAATGGGAAAGCCTAAAGCGCCCGGCTTTGAACTAAAAATAGACCAAACTCAACTGCACAACGTTTTGCAAAAAGCCAACCTTGCCAAAACCACCATGTTACCTCGTCACCATAAAGCTAATATTATCGAGTGCCAGCAAACATGTTGAATAGTTGTGAAGTGAAGTTGCTACCGAGTATGAGGAAATGTTGGTTGTATTTTTAAGTCCCGCACAAGCCAAGGTAAACAGCGCATTGAGAAGGCTCGTATCTTTGCGGCGACACTAGGCGCCAGCCAATGTTGGCTTGGTAGTAAGACTTGATTACCACGCTTATCATTGTGGGTTATGGGGGACGCGTGGTCGACCGAAAGACCGTAATTTATAACAAGACTAGAAAATAATTTACATTCTCGCATTCCAACAGGTGTAATAAGTGTGCATGTCTTCAGTGCAACAAATATATAAATTGATTCAGAAATTAAACTTCCCAAGCACAAATCCCATGGCTACTGTCACAGAAAAATTCTTCATGCAATTAAACAAAAATCACATTCTCACTACTTTGGAACCAAACACAGCCAACGACCAAAATTGACAGACAAACAAAATAAAACTTGAAAATATGTTAAAAGTGATGGCAGATCTCACCTTTACAGTTGCTGTTGCCGACGAGCCATGCTTGACCGGTACGTTGGTCGCCATGACAACCATGTAATTGTTATTGATGAGTGGCCACGTTCCGTTGACTTTGCAGGTGAAGAAGCCGTCGTCGAAAGTGCGCAAATGCGGATCGCCGAACATTCCGCATTGTTTGAAGTTGGACCTCCGACTGTATGTACACGCGCTGCCCTCATTGTCAGTGGGTCGCATCGTTTCTACAGTTTTCGGGAGCTTCGTACTTGGGGTGGTTGTGTTGTTATACGCAGGCGTTGTACTGAGAACAGTTGAAACGCGACGTCTTGCTTTGCGGATGTTGTAGCAGTCGCGTCTGAATTTGGTCTTGCTAATTTGCAGCGTGCCGTGGAAGGGCAAACACCCAAAGCATCGCGTCCCAGTTGCCTGCAAGCACCGCCGGTACCTCTTCAGAGAGCGGCAGTGTTTAATGAAGGTGGGACCGGGAGTCTTGGGTGTTTCGTCAGGGGGGAAGTTGAGGCGGTCATGAAACCGATTGTACTTCTTCACACAAACGTGGTAATTGCATTTTTGTCCGCACGATGTCGCTACAAGGGGAAAATACATGGTTTAATGATGGAGAAAAACAGGACGTTATTATGGGTGGTTGGTACATTACAGTACTGAGATCAAGAAATATGAAACATATCTGTGAGATTATATGAAATCCACCCAGAATACGCAGCTTGAATACAGGATTTACGTCAAAGATTGCAATCGCAATCTGGCTATGTAACCAAATTGTCAGAATATCAACGTATGGGTGATACAACAGATCACTGGGTCGGCGGCATAGTCACAAACAGCGTCGGTTGGGTTATAAAAGAGCTTGCGGAAGACCGAGAACAAACAACTATTTGTGATAAAGTTATCGGGCTCGGAAGGGACACGCCGGGAGGGTTGAAGCGGTCGCATCTGCGGCAAACAGCGGTAAGAGTGGGGAGTCAACAGGGAAACGTGCTTCACGCTACAGGAAGAGCACGAATTCAGGCTGGCGGCGAGAAGGTTGGGCAAGTGACAGCTATCTTTGAACAAATACGGGCCGCGTTGTGACCTCTGAAATGACGAGCGAACGCCTTTGGTCACGTGTGGCTGTTGGTTCAACCTTCCACGGCGTTTGAAGGTACGCCGACTTATTAGAGGCACCACATAGCTTTTCGGGATTAAATGAGACGGATTGCGTCCGGATTCGCTTTCTGATGGATCGTGACCACGCGATTTATCGTTTAAACCTCGAACTAGGCATTCGTGGCACTTTCGGGCTTAAGGGACATCGTTGGCATTTCTAAAGCGAGGTTTCAGAATTATAACGATTTATCATAATGCAACCCTGTCGGATACACGACGGTATATAAGTACACTATGGATAAAAACCATCACAAAAGTTGTTGTTGCGACGACCAAAGTGCGACAATATCCTACATTAACCCAATAATACCGATCGGAATCTAAAACATCTGCTGCATAAACTATAACACTGGTAAACAGGTGAGACGTGAACACTGGGTTCGTCGTCTAAAGTCTGAGTAATCCGCGGATTAACTCTTATGACGTTGTACAACCCACATCAAAAGACCCCTAGGAGCACCGAACATCGTCTGGCGAAAGTCAACAAAACTTGCAGACAGGGCTGTAGCCTTTCTGTTTTGTGCGGCAGAAGTAATATTTACAAACCGACTTCCTGCCACCGACATCAAACACGTTTTCTGCGCCTTAATCCGTTAGCTCTCTTACCAAAGAAGTGCATTATTGCATGATATTTGCTGCTCTAGTCGGCTCTATTTATCAGCACATCAAGCTTCATTGTGCCAGTTTTTATCGATGGACAAATCTACAGCTTTAAGCAAACGAAACTCACAAAGAAAAGGGGAACAATGACTTGATTCTGTGGCCGGTTTTAAACGCTTGGTCGGAACCAATCGTATTTTGACAGTTTATGTGCTTTAGTTAAGATTGAATGCCATAATGGCAATTTTGTTTAAGCTCAACTGGTTGACTGAACTTTTCTGCTATAAATAAAAATTGGCAATATTGAGACAAGTAACTTAACAAAGAAGTTCGTGTGTTTTTGAAAATTTATACCAAGAGTTTTACATTCGCAACTCACAATTGCACAGATAAAAGCGTTTCTGTTGGAATGTCTTTTTTTAAACATATTTGTAACATTGGCGCGTTGAAAACGCAACCTTTTTGCTACAAAAAGTTTTGCAGCACTTCGGGACACTAAGAATTGAACACAATAAAGTGTAGGATAAGCAAAGAACCACAACCCGTCGTATTCGTGCGTGTGAATCTTCACCCATGCCTAAAATTACCGAGGTCGGTTTCCATGACGACCGACCGACAAGTGGGCATTAAGGAAATGACATAAATTGGAGTGTGGTGACGTCAATGACACGGTCGCCCCCAGACAGCCCGGTAAAATGTTAGGGAAAAACAAGATTCCCGTGTACAATACTACGGCCATGAGATCAAATGGTCCACTGGATTTTGCAACACGCTAGAATCTTGCAATATATCCACCAGAAACACAATCTGTGCCGATCCTAATTGGGCATAATGCGGTGGTTTGCCGACCGTAATTTAGTGTGCTTAATACGCGGTTTCATTTGGCCTTTGACGTGCGTCCTGAAATGATGTTTTGTTCAGATGCGTATGAAGGCTGTGGAACCATAGCAGTTGATTTTTAAAGGATTGATTTGCGTTAAGAAGAGGTTGCGTTTTTTTCCACGGAAGTCCTATTTACGTATGTCCGGACTCGTGGTGAATCATGCTGTGCAATAATTGTATTATGACAGTAACTTTATGAATAAAACTTAACAAAGAACGGGTGGTGAATCACTCCAACATTCATCCATCACTACAATGTAGGAAGACAACGGCCACCCTTAGACACGACGTTCGATCTATCACGACCAGGAAGGTGTGGTAACATACAGGGCAGGTCATTGCGGAAAACTCGGACGAATAACCGGAAAACCTGTCGCGTGGCAGTGATATAGTGTGGCAATGTAGCGTTTCGTCGCCGTCTAGGCTGCTGTTGTGCGTTTAGGTGATGGTTTTTTGGAAAAGTTAACGGTATTAGTTTATGTTTGTTGACTTTCGGCAGGATGCGTGAAACCGGGTTAAGGTGGTGACGGGTTGGGTCTCGGTATCAAAAAAAAATCAACCGTCTTGTGTCTTATTTTTGGAAGTTTAATCCCAAAATTAATCCCATTCGCTACGTTTCATACCAACGGGATTCGTCAAAGCAAGGTCACTGTTTCGACCTAACTTTGTGTTGACTATACAGCCACCCCCACCATTAACCATTGGGTACCAAAGGTGTAACCCGCTGGATACAAACCAAGGTGGAAATACTGTGGCCAAGAAAAAACTAACAATGCCGTTCATTTTATTGGGTCTATTGCATTACAGAAATACGTCCAATCTCATCCCAAATTGTATTCATTAGAAACAGCGCTAGCGCCATTGCACTTGCTTAGTCAGACCTTAACGCTAGCAGAACTTCAAAAATTCTTGCAATCAAGCGAAGCGTAACTTTTCATTGCGAATGGGACCCTGGGTCAACACCTTACAAGATTAATTAGGAGGCAGTCAAGTGTGAAAAAAACTTGATACTTTGAGTTTAACCAGTGTTTGCAAAACGTAACTAGCCCAAAGTTTTTCAAAGACAAATGTGGTACTGAACTTAACATAACTCGAAATGGAACGTTATGACAAATTACATGAATTTTCTTTAAATCGGTTGAAATGTTAAACATCCTATAAGAAATACCCACAGGGGATGTTAATAGATTACTTGAAAGCTCTAGGGGGTGATAAGTGACAAACAACACAGCTGGTGGATAAAAAAAACGCGTCAAACACATAAATCATCCCCAGTGCTTTAACACAGAGCTGGCAGATCTAGGCAATCTTTTCAGACGGGCGGTAAACAAATTTTAAGCCACGGTTTTCCGCTGCGCGACAAACGGCACGGGGCCGCGTCATTATGTAACCCGAACCCTCACACTCATAACACAATTAACAGGCGGACGGTGAACCACATGAAAGAGATGAACAACTCACCTGTTTGAACGAGAATAAACATCAGAAAAATAAGGAACAGCGCCCTCGCAGAAATATTGAAATGCGTCGACCCAACCGAGGAGCACCCAGCCAACATCATCCCCGTCCATTTAGACTTTTCTTGCCACGGATTGTGACGACACAAGGGGGGATTGTGACACGTTGCTCCGGCGCTTACGTCACTCAGCGTGAAAGCGGGGTTGGGTGGGTTCGTTCTGCAAATCGAAGAACAAGGTAAAATTAGAACAATGTAAAGAGGTTGTGCGCAGAGTTTGTTTGGTGAAAAGTTCTGCATGGCACACTGCCCCATTGTGGAACGAATACCATAGTTTTATAATGGAATATTAAAATCGTAATATCTACACACATTTTCGAACAAAAACATCACAAAGCAAAACAAGAAGCAACATTAGTCAGAACGAGTGTCTTAAAATGTCGCTATGTGTGGTCGCAATACATTGACAACAAACAAAAGGCCAAATCGAACCAGTGACGACTGTTTCCACGAACAAACTGACAACAGCCGACCAATTGAAGATAAATCGACGCCTAACCTTATGCACAACTCAGTAATAACACTGAACTTGTAACCTCGGCCGCCCGCGAGTGTTGTGGTTGAAACCGATTTGGATCCAGCAACCACTGTCAGGCATAGTTGTTGCGAAGGAAGAGATATATTTGCGTTTCTGAGACTGGATTTATTTAAGCACCCGCCAAAGCTGTGGTGACGAAGACAATCCCACACTGACCTTGACTTCAACATGACCCTGTATGCCTCCCACTGCCCCGGGCGTCTTTTTGCAATGAGAAGTTTGTTATTTTGCGAACAATGATCCGCGAGTTTTGTGTTTAAGATGGAATTCGCCCGACCTGTCGCCTGTTAGTGGTTTGCTGTATATGCGGTCTACGTATAATGTTACATAATACATTGACTGTGGTACAGCGACAGATGGAAGATGTATCTGAGCAAATACGTTGCAATAAAAGGTGAACGCATAAAATGAATGTTTTTTATAAAAAGTAATCAGTATGTTCAGGTTGGTAGGTTCATGAGACGAACCTCTGCCCAAATGAGTTCAACTAATTAAAGGCAATCAAATCCTTCAACCAATTGTACACGTTTCTGCGATGATTACGGACGAACTTCGCCAACGCCGCACTATATTAAGCGTAATCATAGGGAGACCGAAAACACAGAGGCCTTCAAAAAACCAATGAACATCAACGTGTCTTTAGGCAAAAAAACAACTGACACTTTTTCACATTGCTTTTCTTCAATGCAAGGTGTTTAGTTTGCAATTGTCGAATTGCTGGAACAAAACCACATCAAGTATTTGAGAAAGTTCCTGAAATACAGGCGACCCTTGCAAGCTGAATGGCGTCCAAACCCGCGGGCAATGAGAACCACAATCAGTGGATCGCTATCTCACTTGCGTGAATCCACCTAGTTACACAGTCAAAATGAAAGCTCTTGAATACCAAGCTTGCTTCGTAACAAAATTTGAGATTTTTGCTTCAACAGTTTTCAACCACCAAAAGCAACCCGAATTATCCAGTTCAGTTTAGCGAGACGCAGAGGAATAACAACGACTTTAAAAGGCAATCCTTACATGTTTTGCCGCACCTCGACCCCAAACCTCGGGTTTGTACCCAGATACCGATTCCTCCAATGAGTTCTGGGGGCCTTTGACCCCCTTGGCTCGGGGTACGCAACAACCATAAAGGGGTCTGGCGTTGTTAAGACACAACCGGAACAATTCTGTCACGCGATCTTCGCGAAGGAAATGTCGCTTTGAAGCTCTTGCGGAGGGTTTTTTTCGACAGCACACTAACAGTACGTAATGCACCGTGAGGACAGTTAAAACTTAAATTGCACCCAATGATTATTTCAATGATAAAAAAACGATATTGTGCTTTGGCAAATAACAACACTTTATAACATTCAACAACGCCTTTTAGCCTTGGAACCGCTTCAAGATGGACAAATCCAGCTCATAATTTTATTCAATGGGGAAAAAAAACTTCTAAAATAAACCACAATTATTTTTGCACACCTGCACTTGAAGAAACAAACCGCATCGAAGGACAAGATTATATATTTTGAAGCGGCAACTCAAAGCGTTTTCGATTGCCACTTACCACCCATTTCAATCCATCACATTCCTACCACAGACTGGAACGGGAAGATCCAAGCGAAACCCAACCGGTCATTTGGACGCGTAAAAATGGGTTGCCCTGTTACTTCTACTACTAGCAGGTGTCGGCTGCTATCAACAAAGGCACATAATACCAGTGTGAACGGACCAGCGCACCTGGAGAAGGTCCAGTAATGATCAGGTTTGGAAGATGGCTATTATACCTCCGATGTACGACTGGTGGTAAAGGAAAGTGAACATCCTGTTATTGCGACTCGCACTGAGAGCATTTTTATAAGAAGGATAATCGTTTCTTGGAATGGTGAAATCCTGTTTTTCGTGTGTTGTGTTAATCGAGAGGAGATTTCTTCGATAAAAGTAACATGAACACATGTAAACCTGAGCACGACTAACATCAAAAATCAAACCTAAAAGAAAAAACACATTTTTTTGTACTTTTGTACTTGGGATACAAATGGCTTAGAATGCTTCCCTGTTGTTGGGGGCAGTTTTCAAAAACAATCCCAGCTTTTAATCAATCCGCACCGAACGCACCAGTATTTTCTGCAAGACTACAATCGCGGTCGGCAGAACCCTTTTGTCACGTATTATTAGAACACACGTCGTGGACACAGTGCGCGAGTGAATAGCTTGAAGCGTTTTGCCCGCGGGTACGACCAGCTTCACACCTAGCAAGCCGCAGGACAACAAATATGAATGACGAGCACACCTGTTGCGTGCGCGCGCCCGGTTGACGATGTTTGTTTATTTACTGCAAACGCCAGTTGATGGATGAAGGACGTCCCACCATACCGCAAGACCTTGGCCCACTATTCGACACAGTATAGGCTCAGCGAAGCCGCGGCTTAGCATTAAAGGTAATTTCGCGCGTCCCACAAACACGTCTCAGCGGCAAGATGAAGCGGTTTGCTGTTGACGCAGCTGCCCGTGGTGTCATCTGGCGCGTTAATACGAAAATATGATCCGCAATATGGGTCGGCGAGGTAATCTTTGTGACCTCGCACTCCGAGGAGCAGGGACGGGAGGTGAATGCGAGGGTCATGAAAACATTTTACTGAACTCCACAACTGGGGGTCACATTTCCCCCTACTTTGCACTTAATTACCCCACATGACAAAAACACCGAAAAATATGATATTGGGTTGGTATGTAGTCGTATTGCGTTGCAACATTTTCACTATCATTTTATATCCAATAACAACTGCACACTCCTATTTTTGGTCTTTCAAACACCCTTCTGAGTATTCAAGGGGATGCCATTCATTGTACTTATGTAGGTCGGACCGATTGAGTGAAAGACTCAACGTACATAGGTTATTTGTATGGAGGAAACGCGGGCAGCAGATAGCAGAGTCTGATTACAACCTTGCTACAAGGGCCGGCGGATCAATGTCCTCCGTCCAGGTGTTCGCGACATTATCTTTCGCTTTACTTAATGTCACTGTGCGTTATTGAACAGCGCGAAGCATTAAATTTTCACCCAACCCATGATTTTGAGATCACCTTTTCGACGCCAAGAACGATATTCAGCCAATCAAGTATCGGCTCCGCTATAAGAGAGGGCTTTGAAAAACATCTAACACTAACGCACGGTTGGTGGCTTTATGGTAATTTCTGGCAACTATCATGAGTGGATGCTGGAGGGTTTGCAGAGTGTCGCTTTGTTACATGAATTTTTGTTAACTGCTATTTTTTTTGAGTTAACATCAGTGATAATTTAGGATAACGAACTCCATAATTCCAAGATCAAATCTAGAAAATAATTTAGTCAAACTATTCAGGAAACAATGCCACTAAAAATACCACAATTAAACCAAAGTTTCATCATACTTCGCTCATTAAAACAAAATTGCTAAAATCGTTTTTTACACCGTTGCAACTTTGTGGTTTCAACGAGAAATAAACAACAAACACGATTGATGTAAGTAACTTGAGTCAAGCCGCGCCAAAAACGATTAGGTCTCGAAATCGAATTATGTGTCCTAGAAGCGACTGCTTTGATGCGCTGGAGGCTTCAACAAGCCGACTAAGACACGAGGCTTGGATGATCCTTCGGAAACCACAAAGGCAGTTCGCGTTATGAGCAACACGTCAATGTCACCAGGGAACCGGCATTGCGCTGCCGAGCAAATTTGCTTCAGATCGAACATGGTCGCGGTATTAGAGCGCAAGCTGTGGCGATGACAGGCGACTTGGGGAAATGCGGTCAGTCAGCACGGGGCCCGGCGTCATGAACCGAATGCCAAGTTCGCCAGCTGCAGGCCTGCATATTGCATGTGCGCTTGGGTTAAACGTGTGGGACCTAAACGACAACGACGACGAACACTCCATACATGTGCGACCTCTCGGCAGTTAAATGTGTTCATTAATACCCATGGGTAATATGGTGAAGGTCGAAGCCGGCCTCATAACACGACCGGGCGTTATTGCACGAAACTGTCCAAATTGTGAAACAGTGTAACGAGTTTTTGTTGGATTCCACCCGCAACAAGTGACGTAATTTGTTGTGGTTGGAATCCTATGAGATTTGGCCCTTTTTTCTGCGTCTGGTTTGTGAACAAAGTTCATAAGCGCGATTAAATTAAATGTTAGCTGGGGAAGGATGTAGTGGCGCGCGGTGCAATATTAAACCGAGTTGTTCTCGTAATAAATTGTAAATCAACCGTTCTAGAAGGATTTACAAGGAAATCGCACACTCCAGTCATTGTGACGTCACAACAGGAAGCAAACACGAACAAAACAAACGGCGGCAACCCAAAATCAAAAGTCATCTCGATATTAACTTTAATTGCCATAATGTAGAACTTCCAACAATCATAAGGGGTGCGAACAAGAATAACTTTCAAATTGACAACTGAGAGGGGGAGGACGCAGAGCGAGATGAGCTTCATCTAGCGTTGCATTGTGCCCGAGTGTTTACAGAGGCGACTTGACACAATGAAGGTGACGAACAAGCTCTCGTTAGTGGCGGAGAAACGAGGTTAATTTCGATCGAAGCGGACAACGGGAGAGGAAAGACGAGATGAGCGTGGATTCCGAGGAAATCGGATACCCGTGGAGGTTTAACAGGAGGTAGCGACCCCTGCCAAGTCAACCTTTAGCCGTGCGAGGCTCTTCGTGTATCCGGTGTCCATGTCTCAACAGCAGGTGTCTCATGTAGCATTTTTATGGTAGACACGGTTTACAACGCGGTGCTTTGTAGCATTACGAGAGGTCAAGGCTTCCGCAGCGAGGTGACCGCCACCATGATGCAGAAGCACAACTCTTATCCGCTGGCAAACTTCTCGTGTTACTGCCAGGAGGCTGTAAATGGGGCGCAAATGCCTCACACTCAAAGCGCCATGACAGGGAATCACAAACAACTGTCCGCGTTGCTGTCAAAAGCGCAGGCTTTCACACAAGACTAGCAAGCGGATCAAGGTCTGGCCGGCACACAACGCGAGTACATACGTTTCAACCTCGAGACAAACAGTGTTTTAACACCCTGTTGCGTTTTTCTAAGTGCGACAAAAGAGCGACTTACTAATTGGAAGGAAATGCTCGGTGTGTCTGTGTTGATTCGAGCAAACGAACAAAAGTAAACCGCGAGCATCGCTAAATTTACAGAACATTTCCTGCAGTAAACACACAAACCAACCGCAGACAACAATGGCGGCTGCATGGCCAAGTTTGCCATGTGGGCCTTTTTAGTACTTTCATCTATAATTGTATTATGATCCGGTTATTTTGCTTGCAATGAATAAGCTTTTTTTACCGTATTGAACTGCTACTCAAAAATTTGTATTCCCAAATTCTGGAGCATGTCTCAGGGCGAAGACTCAGCTCTACTGCGAAAAAGCTTTCAATCACAGGCATCAGTCAGCGTTTGATGGGAGTTTCGCGCAGTAATTCGGACTATTTGTCGGCGGGCAAGTGTTAGCGTTAAGCGGTGAGATGTAGTGAGATCGAAGACGCAGAGGTAACTAAAGCCAGATGTATTATCCCCACCCGACTCAAAGAGGCGATTGTTCGCCTTTCCTTTGCTTTTATTGCGAACCCCAACGCACCCGGCCCAAACATCTAGGGGACCACTTAGAAAAGCGTACTTCTCCTTTTTAAACGCACGTGCGGACTGAATACAGCAAAGGGATTCGTCACTTAGCTTACAACGAGTTGGGGGAAAGGTAAACATGGTTTAAAGTGTTTTAAGTAAAACAAATGAAACCCCATCTACACGAAACAAATATGACCAGTTACGATAATCAAATCACATTATCCGCACATTTATGTTGTGGTCACTCTGTTCTTCAAAAAAAATCGCCAATGCGACTATTTGCTTTCACGAATAAACTTTTAAACTTACACACAAGGTTGATCAAAAGGAGTTGTAGTGAAATCCAAAATTGACCCCGACAAACTTTCGGTATTAAAACAATAAAAAATGAGACTCTGACCCACAGACAACCTAAATGTTTGCACAAATCTTTAACAAGTGCACAAGAAGACAACGACTTTTCATCACCATCCTTTACCCACAACTATGCGCGTCCGGTATTTCTCCATTTATTGAGCTTGTCAATCAAAGTTGGACAGCCAGCGTTTGTTATGGCGCTTAACACGCGACTTGCCCAACGGCCAGCCCAGTTCGATGAATTAAAAATGGCGGAACGATAATTAACCAGCGCGCTTCAAATAGCGCAATACGATTGCCAGTACATGGCGATAATTTGAATATGTTTGGGAGAAGTTTGACGTCACTTCCGAGCCGTTTTGCCAATTTGTAACAATTAAAAAACACAGGAAAAATCTTGGAAAACAAGTTGTTGAGTTCCGTCAAATGCTGTTGTTAACATTAAAGGAAATAAATATAAAGTTACGATTCTCACTTAAACTAAAGAGAGGATTTGGTCGTTCGCAAAACTAAAAAACAGAAGCTATTTTATCTGTTCATGCCAATACTATGAAACATAGAACAGGAATATCTGGAATGTTTTCAAGAATCTGCGCCTGTGGCCACTCATATCAGTGCTCCAACCAATGTTACTGGCCTAATGGATCAATCACATTTTGCCGCCCAAATCTCGACCCACTCCGCGGCTTTTAACAAGAGGAGCTGTTAGAAATGTGAGTGCGCTTTCGCGTGCGTCATGTTCTCACTTTTAAGTGGCCACTGCAGTTCAACATTTGGCAAAAAACAAATGTCTGCCACACTTTGTAGACCCTTGTGTACGGAATGTTGACCAGGAATTCAAACTCTAAACGAGGATTAACTTTTGAATTCTTTTAAAAAGTGCTTGAAAACAAAACAGACGAATCGCGATGCAAAGCAATAGGCCACAGTTAACCGACATACAACACATATTTACTCTACTTATGCTATTAACAACCAACGAATTTCGCCAAAGAAATCATGGCCAAAAATTTGCGCCGCCACAAAACCCAAAATCACTGGCACAAAAGTTTGCCCCAAAACTTTGGCAATACTTTACCGATGACGTGGTTCCAGGGTCGGACAACAGGACAGGCATTTGGGCACGCAACCCACTACCTTGTTCGGTTTTGTTTTGCTTCGCTTAAGTTGGAGAATACATTGTAACGAAGTGGGCCGTTGCTGAAATGTCGGCACGCGATACGGTTTTTTACCGTGGTGAAAGAATCATGTTTCTTAAAAACATCTCGTAAATCGATGAGCCCACCACTGCCGTCTTTTTGAAACATGAGCATTGTCCACGTTTTTATCACTTCTACATCAGGCTTTGAACATATTAAAACTTACAAAAACTTAGCCAGGGTTTAAACAAGCCATTCGTTCGCTCAAACACGCGTGCAAGAAATAAGCGTTTACACAAACAAATCCAATAATGTTGTAAACCCGTAACAGCAACGAATTCAACGCTTTCCAATGATTTCTGGCCACAAGGACTTTAATAAACGGTAATCCAGCTATTTCTGATGCTTAGGTCGAGGATTTTACCGTAAAGAGGGTGAGTGCGGGTCTTGGGTCGACGCATTCCACTTTGTTTGAATTATATTGAACAGGATGACCGCACGGCGATCTCTTCTCACGCGGAAAATGACCGGATTACTCAGAATCCGCCAACAGCCGGTAAGTCCGAACACAAGTTCTTCTGATCTTTTGGCGATTATTGCACCCGAGAAGAAGGTGACAGAAGTAATCCAAATTTGTCGCTATATTGCAGCATATTTTGATCACATCGTCGCCACTATGCGCTGCTGAGGCAAAATTTCATTAAATATTAAACGACCTCTCTTTCACAACTATTAAGAAATTTATTATCTTCTTCCTTAAAGTTTGCGACACAGCACATTTCACTGTGGAGAAAGAGATCGGGTTCTTCGATAAGTTCTGCCGGAAACCAACTCACACTTTCCCGCCGATCAGTTTCGATCTGCGGTGACCTTAAAACTTGATTGATGATAATCAAACTGTCAAACTCAAGTAGAGAAAACTGGCTGACTACTTCGCTCATTACAAAAACCGGTTATAATACTAACAAACTAAAAGGTTTTAAAACCTTGTCTCAACGATGGTTTCAGCAAGACAATAAAAACGATTTCCATTCGCAAACAAACCTTTGGGCTGTTTTAAGTAATTTTGTCTTTAGGTTTCACCGTTAAGTTTCAACAAGATTTTTGTAACTTTAATATTCGTTAAATGCCACTACTAGCGACACCGATCTATCACATCACAAACACCAATCAAATTCCATTTGTCGAATGCATTTGCATAAACTAAGCGCACTTGCTGTCGTTAACAATGACTGTAAGGGCCATGTTACTGAAACAACGCTTTCTAAAGATTTAACTGCTTAGGGTATGCTAACAAAGTTAGCCAATATTTGCTGAATGTATAAAAGTCTGCTGGGTTCCTGACTGGTTGAGAACCGCTAGCATTCTAGCATATCCAAAAAAACCATCGTCAAGTTAAAAGTAAAGTGGGTTTCAGCTGTTTTAGCGCCTCCTACAGTGTGCTAACTGTCCTAACTCGCATCACACCCGCACACGAGGACTACCGTCTTAGAATCAAGCTTTCTCTCGCTCACACACCTGCAACAACTTCGCCGTTCTCTTTCTCTTGTCGTGATGGTTTACGTCACAAACGATCATTCACCAAGCGCTCTTCTCTTTCTCCCTCGTTCTCCGAATTCCTCTTCAGCTCATTGTGCCAAACGCGTTCGACGCGGCTGAAAAACTAACTGGGCCGCGGGTACCTGAGAGAGCTATTTTTTGTTTGTTTGCCACGGCGGCGCGAGAGCGTCTCTCATCGAAGCAAGGGGAGGATTAGACCAGCAAAACCGGTGGGTAATATAGTTTGTTTATATAGGCCCGCACGCTCACGAAGCTTTCCTTTAAACAAGCAAAACACTCGTATTACTACACAGATTTATGGATTGCATTTCACTGTCTTCAATTCGTTTGTAGGTCTCACAATATCAAGTAAAATCAGTCCAGCCATTCTGTTACGTTTTTTCAGGCATTATTTGGCCATCGTTGCAAACAGAAACTTTCAAAAACAATTCAACGTCTATAAATTACGTTTTCATTATCACACCCAATACCATTCCAGATTGATGTAAACAGAAATGTAAAATTGTCACATTGAACTGTGTACAAAACGTAAAAGCTGGAGTAATGAACCGAGAAAACAATCAAGTAGCCATTGCAACGATTTCTCAAGAGAAAAAAAATAGGGGCAAATTTTACGCCAACAGTCAAACGCAACCCGACACCAAGCTCCAGCAATACAGTTTCTTCAGCAGGGGATAAGGATTAACGCCCAAACCCTTGTCTGTGTACACTGCAGCCACAAACAAGAGCTGGGCGCTGGTCAGTTGTGCTGTGGTCAGCAGTTACGATATTTTGAACTACAGTAGCTTTATATCGTTGCTGTAGTTGGAAAATGGGAGTAGTTTACTGGAAACGAAACGCCGAAGTACGACAAATACATGTTATTCAGGGCGTTGGTGATCGACCAAAATTTTTTGCTAAGTCCAATTGTTACCTGTCAAATCGTAGCCACAACAGGCAGTGACCTCCGTAAATCAACAAACACTGGGTCACTGTCAACACCGCAACCATCGAAAGCTCACACTACCATTGTGACGACATACAACACCATTCACGCGTCACAACGGGCGAGAATTTGGGTCTTGGACAGGCAGCTAAACCAACGTTAACCGGTAAAATAACAAGTCTTAAGGGCACGGGCAATAAAAACACGCGAATGGACCTATTGCTGTTGGCTAAAGCCCAGTCTACTAGCATTGCTGCTGCGGCCTATGTGGCATCGACCCTTTGAGTGCTTACTAAATATTTGCCCACCTGTTTGGCATAAAGCTTGTCAACACCTATTCAAGCCAATACTTTGCGCTGGTTTCAATTCCAGTCTTCTATCCTAAATTAGTTTTAGGCTTTGCCCAGTTTAGCATTAAAATGAAATATGAGTGACAGTTTTTCGCCTCTATATTGAGTGCAAATTGATCAATTCTCTGCCAAGAAGCAAATAAAATTAGAATCTTCGACGTAAAGAGGGTTTTATCCATTGACCCAAATCGGCTTTTAGAGGCGTGTGTCTGGAAATTATTCAAGTTATTGCTTGTGCAAGATGCTGCGCAAAAAAAATATTGTTCAAGGTGAACGAACGATTTAACTGTCTTCCCAGGGTAACCAGGCGTAAATGGCCAGCGAGTTTGAAGCCAAATTACAAAACGCAGCCACCTCCACTAGAATACATTGAACACATTCCTCTTAACTGTTAAAATGTAGTAAATTAATGGTGCCGCCCTAGGAAAATGTAAGAACTGATAAACAACTGTTCCATTCAAAGTAATCATGAGGTACACGTAACATCAATGGCAGTTAACCTTTTATACAAAGAACGTTACGACTACGCAAGCAGTCACAAAACAGGTAGTCGAAAAGGGATATTTAATTTACATCAATTACGGCTTCCTGTTTTCAAAATGGCCATTGAGTCATGTGGGTAAAAATCCCGGTGAATTTTAAGGCAAACATTTGTGAAACCATTAAGATTTATTGGTGAGCGTCGTTACGGCTTTTGAAGTTTTACTGGTCACTACACGGCGGTTTACGACTCTTCTCCATCCTAAAATATTTTTTGCGTACATTTTTTTGCGGGTGTTCGTTAAGCGAAGAAATTGCGGTTAGGTTTCACAGCGACCGGGCTGAGTGCCCTACTTGAATATCCCAATGTTTTTTAATATCTTGCCTAATAAATCAAAAACGCTCTTGCAGCATTTTATATGAAGAAAATGCTTGACTTTTTTCATTTGGTCAAATCACCACAGTTTCACTGACCTTGAAGTGATCTTCATAGTATCCATCTCTCTGTTGAAATAATCCTCAATTGCATCCGTTCGACATAAGACTTGCTTCAAACATACTTATACAATTGTTACGCACCTATAGCTGGAAATAAGCATAATTGTAGTAGGTTGACGAAAGCTTGATCCAAAGCAAGTGAGGCGCAAGCCGGCAACTCTTGTTGATAAACTGATGGACTTTCAATTAAGGCATGCACATAACACAATCCCCCGGAGACTCCTTGTCGGTGTTTCATACGATCCACAAAAAACATTTTGGCATCTGAATTTCTGTAGGATTCGATTTCCACCGAAAACTCGTGAATAAACCTTGGCTCCCCCTGAACAACCTGCAACCCGGAAATCTTGGTCCACCTAGCTTTATAACCGAAGACACAAAGCTGGTCTGACAACACAGGTGTTCAAGCGCTAAGGGCCGAACTTTTAATTAAAAAATCTCTCCTCAATCCACTGACATCACGTATGGCGTATTGTTACGTCACAGTGCGCGTGTCTGCGCCGTGCTTGTTGTCACAACGATTGGGTTGATCTCGAAATCGAATGCAAATATTAATTCGAGAATGTCTTCCACAGCCGTCGCGTTTTAAGCTTTGTTACGCAATAAGTGTATAGTTCTGATTGCTGAGTGCTATATTTTGCAATGTCATTGTCTTTTAAATATAATTCTCGCTGAAAAAGTTGTTGTTCCACTTTTCTATATGTATAGGGTATATTAAATCAAGTGTATTCGGCCCTTTTGTCTGAGGAACTATTTCGGTTTCTCAACATAAAAAAACACTGAAAAACTAAAAATCAGGCAAATAATCAACTTTAAAGCTGCAATCTACTTCAACACAAGATTTTTTTGAATGTTGAACACGATTTTGTTTTCGTCTTCTCGATTCAACTGCAATCCACGCACTGATATGGGCGGGCGATCGCCGCACACAAATGTATCCCAAACATTTGACCTTCAGGGGTCAACTCCCCACGTTTTTCACACCTGTCTTGTTTACGACTTGCCCCACACTCCCGTGGGAACCTGTTTGTGATGTCATAGACAAGTATTCGGAAACCTTTGTTGGCAAGATGTCGATTTTTTCGCTATAGAAACAAAGAAACGATTTGGGATTGTGTGGAACTTTAAATAAGGTATTTGACGGTGATCAGATAAAGCATGAACGTTTTAACGAGCTTTTAAAAATGCAATTGCAAAATAAAATTAAAACCTCGATCATTGAAATGAAGAAGTTCAAAACACATTGCAACGTTCCTTCAAAGGCCAAAATGAGAAGATCTAATGGCTGTAAGTGATAGCTTATTACACCAATACCCAGAAGAACCAAAAGTTGCAATCTATCTTAATTTTGTTACTAGTTGTAATCTCTTTAACGTGGGCCCACACGTGTGAGTAAGACTTGAACCTTTCGGCACATCATAGAGCCTCTAGTTTGCCAGCCAATTGACACACCTCGTCAAATTTACAATTAACGAATTGGAGATTTCTGAGAGCAACAGCAGCAGGCAATCACACACGAACAGACCGCACGCGTTTAGCTAATACTGACGGACGAGCATGCTGATATAATAACCACCTCCGCGCAGAAAGAGAGAAAGTACCGTCGAAAATCAAAATGAATTCAATCCATCGGGTTTGCGCACCTGCAGCTTCGGACATCGACGAACGACGAACGTCGACCTGCTTCCTTTCTACTATTCAAACTTTCTCTTGGCTTGCGTTCCGGACTCTTCGCCGGGGTCTAATTTGTCGAAAGATCGCCCGTCCGTCACGATTCCCCGGTTTGTTAGAAAAAGGCGCATCCCGCGAGTTCCAGGCGTTCAATCATCGTTCCCGTAACGAGCTCATCTACCCGCGGCTTTATGTACTTATCAATTATCGTCAAACATTTTGGGATTTGGTGTCATTGAGACGGATGTTAAGCCTAAT
This sequence comes from Ascidia mentula, assembly GCF_947561715.1. Taxonomy (NCBI): domain Eukaryota; kingdom Metazoa; phylum Chordata; class Ascidiacea; order Phlebobranchia; family Ascidiidae; genus Ascidia; species Ascidia mentula. The sequence continues at coordinate 20,496,019 of NC_138569.1, read as the reverse complement.
TCAGGTTTATCTTTTTCACGCTGGAATGTTCGGACCACCATTCGGCATCGTCTAAAGGCACAACTTCTTGGCTTCGCAATAATACAGCTAATGCATCTGACAATAAACTCACCACAAAAATGAATTAGGCAAAAATCTGTTTATGTCCTGCAGAAACTTCTGAGCGCAACGTTTATTTCTGAAAGTGAAGAAATTATCAAAGCTGATAACCTTTGTAGTGTCATCAAGTCTATGGGGCAAACGAAAAACCTACAGCATACTTTCGCTTACAACCTGGGATCTCCTAAGCACTCAAGCTCATAAACAAAATGCGAACAAAGCCTTTTTCCCAAGTAAAGTTACAGACTCGACGCAAATATTATCACAGCTGGCATGCACAAGCCCGATCATCGGCATTAAACTTTACTGTCAGCCCGCTTTGGTTGTTGCGCGCCTTTGTGCTCCAGGTAGCGTCAGCAAATACCAAACCCCAGGACATCTGCTGGCAACTTTGGAAGTAATTTCGGTTTGTGTGGCTAGGTGGTGCTGCGCTTTGACATACAGGCGTTATTAAGTCACGTAAAGACAACAGAGAAATGGAGGCGAAAGTTTGTAAGTCGCGTCTTCCGTCATGTCGACGAATTGGTGTCGGACAGCTTTCCATACCTCACGCTGAGGATTGAGCGCAATTTCGTCAAAACGTAATAACTTTGCGGTTGAAAGATTCGTGCTGAAACGGACGACGCCTTGCAAGAGACACTCGTTTGTGCTGAACACTATACGTTCATCCAGTCTGTGTTGTACCGGGTATATGAGCCTAATTAAACTTTTTGGTCGAATCAACTTGACTTGGTAAAAAGCAGCTGTTGTGCTTAATTACACAAATGTTTGATATAAAGTCTTTCCGCCGAAGAAGAAAACAACGCAACAAATTCGTATGAAAAGAAACACAACCTTGCCTTTGAAAAAAATACACCAAGCGTATAAGTGAAATAAAACATTACAGCCGCTGCATAGAACAACATGGGAAATCCCACAAGTGTTCATTAAAATCAAGTTCTTGGTAAGATGCCTCGACTTGAGCAAATAATATTTCCTCGCACCTATGTAGCCACCTGTGAATCGCCACCTTGAAACAACATCCACTTAACACTGAAAAGCCATTAAGAATCGTCGACTCGCGTGAATAAAATATCAGGTGGTTAATACGCTCCACATGTACATCGAGCGAAGTTGAATGTCACGTTTTACTTATTTTTTAAAGCGCAAGTGGAAACGCAAATCACAAAAATCAAGTACCCACAATTCATGAACAGCATTAAGATTTCGACACTAAATCATAAACTATAAAGGTAGTTTTTCGAGTAAAAATTATTTTGAATAAGAAAGTATTTTGTCAAAACAATTATCACGCCTTCTTAATATAGTTATATTTGCATTAACCAAGCCCTAATAAAGAAATTTTTCATGCAAAAAACGTAATTTTCAACAACCAGCGACTGTCCCTGTGCAACCTGAACGTGTGATCATGGCGAAACTTTACTTTTATCAGCTGTGAGGTGGCCTTTTTCTCATCTATCTTTACATATATACATCTACACTGACGCTGACGAGGACACACTAATTATATTCAACTGAACAAACAACAACCACATTCAAGATGAAAGCTACATGCCCTAACTTTGATGCGCCAACACCCACAAAATTAACTTTAAATCAGAAACTGTTAAAAGAATTTCAACTTTCCTCCACACAAAGACAATAATCAAATCACTCGTCACCGGAGTGCAATATTTGCTTCCGCTACTGAACTCTCATTGCGTGTAAGGGCTCGATTAAAAGTACAAGGCCAACAAAAACCTTCGCGAACTCGATCCCCTCGTAACTGAGGGTGCGGGATCAACAGATAAAAACACCTGTTCTCGCTTGCACGATACACCACTGTGGGAAATTCGAAGTTAAAGTGCAACTCTATAATAAAACTAAACTCGCTGAAAAATAGCATTCAAAAATCTCTGTAACGAAAACATTAAACTGCTATTTGAAATGTTTGAAAATTATTCACGAAAATTTCAACAAAAATGTCAACCAGAACACAATTCCATGGAAAGCAACAAATATCTGCCGGTTTCCCTTTAAGCGGTCCAGGTGGCCAGGCTAGGAAGCAAGAAGACGTTCCTTGTTCAGTGTTTTGGAAAGCGACAGCCCTGACTAATTCGCTCAGGTCGTCAATACGAAGCCAACCGTGATTAATAAGTCGCTACCCCTGGTTGTTGTAATCACATCTCGTCATTCGTATTCAACATAGCGTGGCGAGGCTGCGTTCCGAGACCCGGAAACACGAATTTTGATTTTCATTTCCATGCAAAAGAACGCGCCCGGGGGCTGGTACTGGGCAGGCGCAGGTGTTCAACACCACCGAGGTTTAAATTAACACAGACGTATTTCCGATCCCCAGCACCAATTTGTGCTAAAAAATATTTACACTATCGCCATCTTGCATGGACATTTTTTTAAAACTAACAATTATAAACTGGCCTTCTGTCACTTTGGTGCCTAAAATAAACTTTAAATTGTTTACGAAATTACTTCTATTCCTTTTTATGACGTTTCTTGTACCTCTTTACATTTAATGTTAAACGTTTTGGGCTCATAATCGCATTTTCTAGGTTGTTCTCCCTAACTTTGTTCCGCACATCATAGGATTTCAGCGGACAAAACAACTATACTTATACATGCAGGCGAGGAGTAAGGAGGCGTGCCGTAAATGGCGAGGTTTGCCACAGTTCGCCGAATCGTTTTAGCACAGCTGGTGAAAAAATAACCACATAACCGACCAGTTCGGTTCCCATGTTCCTAACTCGGGACAAGAACAACAAAAACAACCTTTTAAATACCAAGCACGCCATCGGCTGTCAGTGGGCATGCAACCGGGGTCGAGCTTCAAAATCACAAGGACTAATATTCCTGGGAAGAGGGGTCGGCCCTAGCAACCGGAAACTTTGTTTACGTCTCATTTGCTCCCGAACCGGGTGTCGAGGGGACGGGGAAAGGGTAATTAGAGGGTGCTACAAACTGGGTAAAGGTGTCGAGAAAATGCATCCGACGTTACCCTTTCTGTTGAGGTTGCACTGATCCCTCGGCTCAGCAACACCTGAGTAAGGATTCGTTATGGGATTTTCAGCCGCGCGTGAAATCTCGTGGAGTGCCACAAGGTTCGTCGTTCGAACCGAGGTATCAAAAAGCAAACCCGCATGCCTCGTTTGTGGCGCAGGCGAGAATGTTAACTGAGCGCCTGTAATACTTTGGGGCTCGACAGGCTGTCATACATTTTTGCCCCGTTGCCATCGGTAGTGGGTGAAGAGCAACCAAAGCGAAAACAGAGGCTTATGGAGACTGACTTACTAAAACTACAACAGTTAGGTAACAATGCGAGTTTGGCGGGTGGAGGCAATGGGAGAAAGGGTAAAAACAACAGAGATTTTGTTGCGGTATACCTGCCATCAACAACTATTCTAAAGTTGGCACTTCAAACAGTTAATTACACATTTATACAAATCTGTTTCTGCAAGCTAGTCTGTAAATCAAAGTGCCGGTTACTTCGAGTTGTTGTCACAAGGCTTCAAATAAAAATCTACTTGTTTTTTTTAGCTGTAGTTTTAACTTCGAAAAGAACTTATTCCTCTGTTCTCAAATACCAGACAAACAACTACGAATGAGAAATCTAACTGTTGTTCTTAAGGACAACGACACAGGGCAACAACTGCATTAACAGAGTGTAGTGAATGCGGAGAAACGATCGCTTCAAATTAAATTCCAGGATTTCGTTGCTTCTGTTTGCCGAACACCGAGTCTGAAAGCTGATCTAAAACGCTGACCCCTTACACTTATTTGCCAGCTGGCTGACGCTAGAAAGCAGAGCTTGCAAATAGCAGGACACAGCGGGGGATTTGATGCAGCGATCCAATTAGTATCGGGGTGCATGGATGCAAGCTGGTGATACTGTATCAAGTTGTCTGACTTCAAAACGCTCCATGTTGCGCATATGCATTTTTGATGTTTAATTCATGACAAAAACAAACCCGAACTATGGACATAACTGCAATACTAATAAATTTAGGAGATAAAAGTTTTAAATTACATAAAAAAACACAACAGCGTCTGTTTTTGAAAACAGCTCTCCGACGAATAGTTAAAGTATGTAATACAAAAATGGCGTAACGCTCATAAATGCGACCATACTTAAATAACACATTATTGCCCTAAAACAACTAAAATCTCTACAACAAACAAATAAGTCATCCAAGACTTTTTTAGATCAGCTTAAAGCATATACATATACCACTCGATACAGCCTGATATTATAAATTCTGATGCATACATTCCAGATTACAAGAAAGAACGGCGCCTGAATGTCTGTCCCTATATCGGTAAACCCTTGCAATTCGATTTCAGAATATGAACACGATTTGGTCACGTGGTCGTGATGTCATAATCGGCAAGCGCGACGCAAAACGTCCCAGATCGGAAATCGGGAAAGATTTGTCTTAACCATAATCCGCAATTAATTGTCCAGCATACATAGCAACAGTTGCTGAGCTGAGTAAATTCTAAAGAAATGTGACGCAGCAAATTTTTCAAAAAAGCTGACACCCGCAACTTGAATACAACGTTTACACAGCACAACTGCTCAGAACTTTCAAAATACCTGAATTACAATGTTTTAAACAAAATGAAAAAAATCGTTTTATGCTGCAAACCACATTGTCAACTGACGCAGCGAATCACAAAACACTGGATCTGAAGCAACGTAACGACGTTGAATTGTCAACCACTAACACCTGGTTAAAATTATTAAGTAAACTTTACCTGAAACCTACATTGAAAAACGAAACAAATGGCCCTGAAAAAGTAGATCTGCAAGCTTATCGACGTTATAAACAACCCATTGCAGTGGGGGATTTAAGACCCTCGCTCCATCATTCCGTACAAAACAACTCGAACCGTCGAATAACTCGAACCGTGAAATACGGCGCAAAATCGCGTCAAACTCTCTTCCGCGCATCACGCAATCAATTCGTTCCACACCCTGCAATACACTCCGTATGCTTCCATATGATTTATTATGCGGCAAAATCTAGCCGAAGATCAACAGCGCCTTTTCAGAAGCGTGAAAGTAGAACCACGGGGGGTGGTTTAATGCTCTCGTCCATCGAACGTGGAAAGAGGGAAAAGAATTTTTTGCTCTGCGGGAGTTCCACTGAATCGGTTCCCGCCGGAATTCGGGAGAAAGCGAATCAAAACGCGCGTAATTGGGGCGAGAAAACCGTGCTTTAAAGCGCGGTGTATTATTTGTTGTGGAATAATAAACCCTGGGCGTTGGTAAACACGAAATTTTGCTTTACGCCTATGGTTTTTCTGCGGCACGTACAATTATATATACAGACTGTTGTCGTAAATAACGTTTAAAAACATTGGAAATAGTTGTATCGCCAGCAACTGAACAGCAAATACACTCTATTTTCGCAATGATCTGTGAAATTCATGTAACATCACATATGCGTATCGAGAGAGTCAATCTCTATTATCGTATTTTGATGCAACAAAGGCGTATCGCCAATGGATGGTGAATCAGCGGATCAGCGGGCGGTAAAAAGCCGGCAACATCACAGTGGGAAGGGTCTTGCCCAAGGCACCAAGCCAATTTAACATAAGTCCATTCCGTTAGGTATTGCCTGTAGCTTTACCCACGCTAATGGACTTTTTAATGTGACCCAGAAAATTAGGGTTGAAGCTTATAGAAACGTCAGTTCGCGTTTGGTGGGAAAATATCGCTTCTCTCTCGCCTCAATGCCGTGATGCGTTCCAGAACACGCTGCGTTGTGACGTAACACTTGAACACGATATATGCCACCGATACAGAAAAGTTTGACAACACATCCTCAAATGTTTAAGATTTAGAAGGTTTTGTCCATATCTGAGTATGGACAAAAATTACATATATTGTGTTTTCCCGATGTGAGGCAATCACAAGGTTTGGGTCTAGCTCTGTGACTCTCGTTGTCCCGCTATGGAAAATAATATAGCATGGACAACAATTTCCGTACATACAACTGACTTCAAAGCAAGAAAATATGTTATATTTAAAAGCAAAGAAAGCTTGTATAAAGGCTTAAAAACAACAAGAAGTCATGGGAGTGCACATGCAGAAAAAATTGTGGCTGCAGACAGCAGTGCACACTCAATGATTATTATGGCTCTTTCGCATATCATACAAAGTATGCACGAATTGAAACTTGACGTTTACGACGTTCCGAACATCATAAACGTCAACGTAATATTCATTGTGTAAGCTAAAAGGTCTCAACAGTGCAGCTGGTGTGACTTTCAGACGACTTTGCTGACCAAAGGGCCAAGCAAAGACTTCCACTTTGTGGTGACGATACAATCACCGTCATCCGTTGGGCACCAAACTAGGTGCAACCTTACGTAATATTTATTCATAGTGTAAAGAGACGTCTGTCAACACCCTTCTAGTCAACGGGTATATGGTTGTTATTGCGTTGACTTACAAACACCACCAAGCATTTAAACCACACACTAAATGCACAACATGTACCCAACCCACAAGATCAAAGGGCCGAGCTTTTCATTTGTTCCACACACTTCTCAACAATCACCAACGCGGGCAGAATTTAAAACCAAGGCCCCCCCAACACCAAATCAAGCAAAACAGCCAAACCCTTGCTGATGGCGCTGGGCTAAAGGGGCTTCAACTACGTCAAAGGGACCGCTTCGTATCTAATCACACGATCAGCATCTCGAAAAGCATCTACAGTTGCGCATCGCTTTTTGGTCTTGAGCGATTCGCTGCAAAGACGCAGCAAGATGGGGTGTCAAGTTCGACCTGCACACGTCGATTTACGTAGGAAGGCTTTGTGAGACTCGGACCGAAGGTCACACCGGTGATTTTGATTATCATTTTTTTTCTCTTGCTGTTCGAGTGCGACTTGAAAGAGGGTCGTGTTTTTTTGCTTAATGCGGTTTCGGGTGGAATTCGGTTTTAAAGGTTTGTTAGTTTTGTGCTTTGCTGGCAGTTTCTTGGTTTGCAGCGTGGACGAAAATTCAAGCGACTTTTCAATCGAAAAAATGATCGTACAGCGATTACCAATTGGAATCACTGAACAAATTTTCCCAAATTATACACGAATAGAAATGCAACTGGCTTCCTTGGCATTGCTTCATGATCTCATATATTTATCGATAAGTGTATTTGAAAGGTTTAACTACGAGTTGATCAATGTTAAAAGCATAGTTGTGCCTCATGATAAATTACCCAGCAACATGGAATGTTTACCCGCAATCATAACACATGATTTATCAAAAACTCCATGAGGCATGAACGGCACTACAAACCAAACGGCAATGCAACAGCGCAAGTTTCCAAGCCAAAAAGCACAGAAATAGACAAACGGTGTTTTGACTTAAACGATGGCAGAAGCTATCTTTAAAACGTGTTTAAGTGCCTCCAAGCAGACTTACGGTTGTACCGCGCCAACGCTAGACTTTCGCTTGAAATTTGCCGTGACCGGTGACCTTTGACCTCTCATGGGTCCTGGGACCTTTTAAGCTAGGTCTAATTCTTTGGGGATTAACACCAAGTGCGGCATCGGAGTTTGCGGCAAATACCTGGCGGGCTGTCAAGTAGCTTGCTGGGGCGGAAAGTGTTTTCGAGATACGAAGGTTAATTGCAGTTTGGGTCCACGCCAAGAATACTTCATTGATTTTTACCTGGTGGAGTGCAGTTACACAAAACGAAGACTTATTTGACTGGGATTTTAATGGACAAGGAATGTATACAACACGACGTTTCATGGCATATACTTCGCTTACCGAAAGAAAAAGGACAACGAAAGTCGATCAAAAGATCTTACGAGACTTGATTGTATTCATCACATTGTGAATTGCGAAGATGGATTTTAGGGAGTGTGCAAGATTGATGTGGTGACGTGCTTCATTCAACTAATTACAACAAAGCCTAACGAGCGAAGTAATTTTGCAAAAACGGCCTGAACGATTTTGTGCTCATCTAACTTTATTACATTTTCTTATCACAATGTGCAACATCTCACCACAAACAGCGCCTTTTTATGAAAGCACTCGGTCGTGGACAAGTTAGGTACACAAACAATCCTGATATCTGATTTTACGCACAAATCAAAAGCCGTTTGTCATGTAGGTATATATAACAGTTTTTATGCATACAAAACCATCTTTGTAGTCGCAAGTGCTGCATACAATGGCACAATTTACCATTAGAAATAAAAGTTTTAACCAATAGAACACAATCTATGACTTGCAAATTAGCAAGAAAACGAAACGATACTCCATTCATAAACATGTGGTGCTTCTTCGCCATGACGACATGTGCTTGCACGACAAACAGCGGTTACAGGAACGTGCACTGTAGGTTTTGCGTTGCAAGTCAGTATGGTTTGACGGTTTTCGTAACTTTACACTTTCATAAACTAACGCACCAAGGATATTCTTGCACACAACCCACTCAGGCTTAGACCGTGGAGAAGCATGAGTTGCGGCGACTTGCACAGGAAGGCACAAAACAAAGAACTCGTTAAACCCTTGAGCCGCACTAATCAGTTTAAAAACGCAGATAAAAATCTACGCACGAGCGCGACGACGGCTACTGCCGAACTCGCATGTAAAATTAAACTAGTTCGGGGCTCGGAAACTTCGAAAAGAAATGCCATGTTTGTGTTGGTCTGAAAAAACTGGAAGCAAATTTCATGGCAATTAGATTAATTATCCCCGTCGACATTAGGCCGGGGCACGCGAACCTGATTTATCATGAACCGCTCGCTTGGGGCCCTCACGTCAGCCATATTTGAGTAGTAGACCGCAAATTGCCCACGAAACTTGGACCAGGCTTTCCATTCAAGCCCACAACAAACATTTTAAATGCTGAGCAAATTTTTCAGGGTGACTTACTAACTAAAATGTTAGAAACTTTTTCCTGAACCAACTCAGTTCACATTGTGAAACTTCAACTTTTAATCTTTTTTTTTAATTTGTACTTTTGACTCTGAAAAATCTTTCTTAGATGAACTATATATGCAGGTTCGAACACAACATACTGCACATTAATGCCAAAAAACAAAACATCTTCCATAAATTTTACGATAAAGCAAAGCTTTTCGCAGTTTTTTAACCGGCCTCCACCGGTTGCACAATAACCGTTTCCGCCCAACCCATTTGCAACCGAAGGTAACTATCTTTCTAGCAAAAAATTCTTCCGCCATGACGTCACGACCCCCCACTAGCAGGCCGCGAACTGCGCAGCTGCCCGTTAGTTGCCACAACAACCTCACGTGACCTCGAAACAAGTGCATGACAGCTTTGGTCTTGTCTGCATTCAAGTCTCAGAACAGCAAACCTCAAACAAAAGACTGGAGCTAAAAAGTTTGATCTTCTGATCAGGCCTTTCGCTAGACTTGGAAATTACTACCCACAACAAAAGTAATAAATTTGTATAGGCTAACTATTAACATATTTTTAGAAACATTCACCCTGCTCTACAATGTACGTTTTTTGTGATGTACAATTTCTTACTCTCTTTTCTCAGCAAAACGCAATAATGGCAGCAACTACAAAATTTAACCCACAGAACTATGAGGTTCTATGCTCTGAAAATTCTCATAACAATGAAATTATACCTCTTCGAATTGATCTGTTGTCGCTTGCCTTGTTACTTTCAAACGGCCGCCTCTGTGACGTAACAGTCCCGATTGTTGCGTGTGAACGGTAGCTGGCCAGCTGTGGTGTACACCTGTTGAACATTGGAGAGCTTCCAGGCCCCCTTTTGACACCTCGGTCGTTGTAAGACAAAGGGTTTCCACTCAAGAAGTGTTGAGCACTTGGGAAACCGGTACTATTGGACCGCTTGACGACTCTTTCGGTTTCCCATGGAAGTGGTTTACCAATATTTGTTTGTATTAATTTAAATAGTGGCAATAGTAAAAAAAATATTTTTGTGGAGCTTCACGAAATTAAAACAAATTATCACCTGTCCAACGCAATAAAAAAGAGTTTAGAGTTTTATTCACTTGTTGCAAATAAAAAATAATTTAAAAACCCTTTAATGGATTTAAACATTGTGAAATATGTGTGGCAACATAAGCAAATAGTCTTTCGTGGGAAACATGTAGGCTACTGTGTTGACTTTTAAACGTGAGAATCTCAGTCGTAAGGATTTGCAAGATTACGGGCTTAAAGCTCGCTTGTGAACGAAAACTTTAGGCGCGGAACAAAAGGAGTTGTATTTAAAATTTTCCTGCAAACAAAAGCTATTTTTTGAAACAGTACTTTCATTTGTCTTGAATGCTCAACGCATAACTTGCGTTTTAACAAAGTAACCCCGGCGCCAAACACATCCCTTTTCCTGATTGACACCCCCTAACGACAGTCACTATGTCAAACCGAGATGTGCGTCACAATCAAATTACGTCACACTCGAGTCCAGGTGTTCGAATGTCATGGTTGTCGGAAGAATTGAGTTGATCGAGTTCGGGTGATTAATAAACCATGAGTAGTGGAAAAGATCTAGTGTTCCACTTAGCTGGAGTCTGGAGTACCGGTGGTTTTCCCATTGGTCAGTAGGCATGGCTACACAATGTAATGTTTAGTTGTGACACAATTTAACTATAAATTTGTTCACTGCATAAAACTCACGACATGACGCGTTTGAAAATCTGTTGTTTTTTTATTTCCAGTCGCCACAGATTTATTTGAAGTACTTTTAATTTGAAAAAAGGTATATCTGATTGCGGCACGGAATTTGACAATTTTTATGAAATCGAAACACATCTAATTAAATAGCATTTATTCGAAAAAAGGTATGAACAAATTGATCAATATGGGTTCATTGGTCCCAAAAAACGAAACCTCTTCTCAACAAATTTGGTATCTGCAAGACTAAAGTGCTTCAAGGTCTAAACCATAATAATCCAATTAAGACCAGATGCCTATCTGTTTAAACAAACTAATCCCTGCGTTGACACGTGGATGTTAACCAGACAGAAAAGAAAACCACTTACGCAAAAATACCTGATTGTTTTAACATGTTTGTGTTTTTGTGATAGTGTGTCGTGTTTCCGCGGCCATTCTGTTTGTTCTGTCGGTGTGGTATGAGATGTTTTCGACATAAATCGATTAGATCGTTTATTTAATCAGTACCTTGTGTGGAACCACTTGATGTTATCTCCAGGATGAGATAATAATCAACCGAGAAGAAAAAGACTATCAGTAAATATTTGGGAAACAGCAAGATACCATGGGATATCCAGCAAGAGCCTAAAATCAAATACTTTCTCTTCACGAAGGGTGTAATTTAAAATCGTTATTTTACAAAACACCTCTAAAGTTTGAACATTGTGACGAAATAATGCGAATTTCGCGTGCTGGTTCTATCCCTCCCTGTCGTGCGACCAACCAATCGTAAAGCATGGCTTGTTATGGCGTAAATTGGCCAACAAGTTGGTCGGAAAAAATAACACCGATCTGAAACGTCTTGTTTGCCGTCTTCAAAGGTTGCCTGTTTAAATTTTTGTGTATTTTGTAACTTATCAAATGCGTAATGCGGTAACTCCGGAATTATTTTCTAAACTCTGTAAAGAAGAAATAAGCAATATAGGAATACTTTGGCTTCTAGCGAAGGCGATCTGTTTGCATACAAGGAATTCAACCTGCCAAGACTAGAAAGTTGCCAATCCATCTTCTACAGCCCGAAACACCAGGAAAAAGTTTTACATTTTCGAGGAAAACAAGCAGTTGATGTCTACATTAGGCCCGGAGTAATTTTGTTGCAAAACCATTTCCAAAAACATGTCGATCAAGGATCCGCATTTCTGAAAACAAAACTTCTCTTCGAGGAGGCAGAGGAATTTTCACAGGTCGTCAAGCAACCAAAGGACGACCTTCGGCAACCCAGTGTTTTCCACGACTTAGTTCAAACGTCACAAAATCCCGCACTGCCCACCCGATACACGGGTAACACGGCGATAGGGTGGGAATGGAATCCGACCAATCAGGTTGCACTTGTGTGCGCACTGACGCGTGACGGCCGAACGTCTCACATGTTTCCACTTTGTAACCGCGCATCAAATGTGCGTGGGAAAAACTTTTGAAGTCGCGCGCCTCGTCAACCCGCTAGAAGGACAGGGGTCACGTGACTCGCTTGTGCAAGGTGACTCGGTGCGTGATCCGAATGTAACAACACTGTTTGTAATTAAACAATCATGAAAGGTGTTATAGCATGAAGCCAATAATGTGTTTTCTGTGAGCTGCTTACAGATGGCCACTGTTTCGACCTATGAGGGCTCATTAGTGCAGCTGGTGCGACAATCTACAATAGTCGGCAAGATCGTCCGTAGTCACACCAAGCTGCTCTAATTTAACCTTATAGGTCGAAACAGTGGCCATACGTATGCAGCTCACAAAGTTCTCTGGTATGTTGTATTGTACTTTACTTAGCGGTCCTTGGCAAAACGTAAGGTGTGCAATGAACGAACTGTCACAACGTTTCAACGCAAATTGTTTGTTTTTTTCCTGAATTTTTTCACGAGTCGTCAGTTCCACGTTTTTGTTGTGGATTTCACACAAACGCCCTGCGAGCTCGGGGTAGAATAAAACAAACTTGTTTCACCATTTGTAATTTCCGACTAAAGTTTTTGGGACTATTAGGGATAAAATATTCTCTCAGAGTTAATTAACACTTGTTAATTACAACCAAAAATAAAACTTCATGCACTCTTACAGCAGGGTTAATGACCAGTTCATGTTTAACTTTATATAAGAAACCAATTTCGCCGTTGAATTCACCGAAAAGAATAATATTCTCGACTTTAACTTCAAAATACAAAGAAACACCAACAGCTGTTGTTGTTTTCTCAGTTTTTTCTGCCCGACTGCAAATTTGGAAACGTCGCATGAAACGGAGTCTTTTGTTTTGGAGCCGAGCCCATGAAAACGAGCCCCACACACCTCTTAAGGACCCCGAATTCTCGAGGTGGCAACTTAACCCGTTCAACCCCACCCATAATCACGAACGCGAACCGCGCTTCGACACTAAGGGTTGTCACGGTTGGATATGAAAAACGTCAAAAACAGTTTAAAATTGTGTTTAAGGGTGTTTTTTGCGACGGTTCGCATAGAAGCTGTGTTGCGAGGATTATTGTCCGGGAGTGGCAGGAAAATTGTCGGGTCAATACATGAGAGCGTCGTTGTATATTTGCTCGTTCTCCTCGGGTCTTTACCGGGACATCCTGCCTGTGCCAACCGCCGCTTTGTGTTGGACTGTCCCACGCCCTCGAAAATATGCCAGGTTCACTGTGGTCCGAAACAGTGAAAAACAAAGGGGAAGTTATGGTTTGGCGTAAAATTGTTACAATGAAATGCTATAGTGGGTCGCTTGATTCAGAAGTAAGTTTAAATTTTTATTTCCTCGTTAAGCTGTGTGAGCAACCAACCTTCTCACATGTTTTTGTAATAATTAATACAATGTGTTTTGTCACAGGAACTTCACTAACAGTTATAGTATTCAAGAAACCAGAGACCGATGCGGCGTACTGTCGAATTTAAATTAAAACACAATGTACTCATGATTTTACTTTAAAAGGCAAATTGTTGACCTCGATTATACGTGGCCACCAAATATTGTCCTACCAGGAACGCCTTGAAGTCAAAGCAGGAGACAAATATAGAACGAAACTTTGATCTAAAAACACATTGAAATCCCAATCTTGTCTGTTTCGACCACAACACACGAAAACCGTTTCCGCTCGAACCCTCCCACACCCAGCAAACAATTTTTTTTAATTTCCTCCCTCTTGCCTCCAAGTTCGATGATTTGAGAAGCTTTTAAGGATTCCCCGGGGTTGCATGTTTTACGACCACCCACCTGAGTTGTTGACGTTTTTCGCGAACCCACGCGTGACTTTGGTGCTTTACAGTCGTGACATCATGGAGCTGGCGAACGTGTAACAGGTGTGTTCGACGCTCGATGACGACCACCACCGAAGAGCACAATAGTTAATAATGTTTATGTGCGGAGGCGTTCCATATTTCATGAAAAGAATTCATGGAGCGCTTAGGGCGAGTGCAATGGAGAATTGGTCCTTGTTTTTACACTTGCTAAAAACGCGTTGAAAGAAATGTCAGTGATGAATTAACAACATGTTGTTTAGTGCTTTTCAGAATCATTCTGTTACATAAGGTTTAACGATTTTCACCTTACGTTTAATTATACAACAATCACGAAAACGTTTATTGCCAGTTTAAATTAGTCAGCTTGGTATTTAGGACAAATATATTTCGCCTTAAAAAGCATCGTCATTGTCTTTTTAAATAGGATCCGTTGTTCAGTACTTTGTGTTACAAACTTCTCATTTACAGGTTTCTCAGCGAAAGCTACTTTGCAGCACCTTGAGCAGCGGGTTCTGCCAAGCTAACGCGCCACGTGATTTCAGTATTATTCGAAAATAAAAGCCATCAACACAATAGACCACCCAGCTAAACACCCCTCCCCCCAACCGCACAAACCTCGGTTTGTTGATGTTTCGACGCGATTCGCGAGCCATCCGCCGGAACAGTGACGTCAATGAGAGATGTTATTGCTCTCTGCCCGGGATTCAATTCCATCTCGCGGTTCGTTACGACCAAAAAGGAATCATTCTTCGGCCTTGGGACAATCGCGCCCCCCGCATTGATACGATGCCATACAAACTCATGGGGCACGAGGTTATTAAAAAAGCGACCTTTTATGCCAAAATGGGTAGGAGGTATAGTTTACCCGGAGGTCATAGGCACTTTGAACTTTGCCAATTTGAACATTTTAATATATCAAGATAGCCCAAATGACCAGTCTTTGTTTGTCTTTTTTGCCACTAAGTAATTGTTCTTTGTTGCATTTCAGAAAATAGTTGGACTAAGCGCTTCATAACTGCAATGTTGCAAGAACACTGCAAACCCATAAAAGAAATAAAGTATTGTTGTTTGCTGTCAGTCTTGATGGTAAAAGACTTGAGGAACCAGCTTAGGTTTATTCAAGAAAATAAAGCCCATTTATCCAACGCAGTTGTGACGCAAATCACATCAAAACAAAATTGAAGTTGTTATTTTTTGAATCTATTATGTTTAAAACGTCAATACCTGTCAATCTACTTGGTGCCTTTGATCACGTTTCGTGCTATTGACCAACAGCGATCAATGTTGATTTCCCATGGTTTTGTTCAGTTTCAGTCAAAGCGATTCTGCGTAAACATGAAATTGAATAAAATATATTCAAAAAACTTTGTTGTTTATGGCTGTCAGGGTTTTCGGCAAAACATCGTAAAAACATGCCGAAAAGTTGGACTTTAGGATGTAAAAGTATAACTGGTTAATATGAACACACATTCTCGGTATTATTATGTTTGTACTCATTATTTCCTGTACTTTTGTGCTCTTGGAGTTGGCAAAAAAATTGATAATATATTTTTTTGAAAGCATTCGCGAGTTCCTCTCGCTTCACCAATTGTATTTATATAATTTTATTCTCAGTTATTTTCACAATTTGAAATAAAATGGTAGATTTGTAAATATTTACTCCGGTTGCTGCCACCGCCAGTGCTTTGTATGAAGTTTATTAGACCAGGGGTTCAATTCATTTCATTTTAAAACCATTACCGTAAAAAGCAAGCACACCTTCACATGTGACTAATTCCACATCGTCGTTACACAAACCCTTAATACAAGAATCAAAGGCAGGAAACGGCCAAACATACATTCCTTACGATATAAAGAAAGAGAAAAGCTCATTCGCGTCGTGTTGTTTAGCTAACGGAGAACACCTGTTCGCACACTTGTGCGTCAGTAATTTCCCAGCACGACAAAGTGGCACAGGAACCCAGGGCTGGTCTCCTATGTTACCAATGCGTTGGCGTTTTATTGTGGCCCTTCTCAAAAAGGCGCGAAGTACAGAATTTCTCACACCTCCGCACAATAGGACGGCGGATCGTCAACGTCTCAAATGTCGTATCTTCACCGAAGAATGCGACACCTAGTTGTCTCTGGTTGCAGGACTTTTTGCTTGTATCGCACGAGTATCCGCTATAATGTTATGTTGTGCTTATGTAGTTCCACTGTTGGAACAACACACAAGAGGTACGCTTCCTGAGAATTTTGTAAAAGTTACTTCTAGTGTTTTGCATTGGATGCCAACACCAAACAAAACTTGCCTTGTGTTGGTATTTGATAAACCGCGAAGATACTTGCAATATTTTGTCGATGTTACCACGCTCGCTGGATGGAAATGACCTTTGAAGGAACACGCATATGCAAAGCACACAGGTTACTACCACAAAACAAATTAGTCACATTAGTTTAAAGAGTGTCTATGGCGATTAAATCAACACATCCACCTACAGTGTGTAGTTGGGCACTTTAACTATTTCAATACGAAAACAGGGAGTGGGCAAAAATGTAGGGTTCATGTTTGGAGAGTAAAGTATAACCTTAAAATACAAAAATACGAATTCTCATTGGGAGAAATTATTTTTATGTGTGCAGTTTTTTCGTAATGAAGACAAGTTTCATAAAGATGCAAAAACAGCCAGACGTAAAGTTGGACGCCCCTGCTGCAGTATTGGACCGGGAAGATCACTTTAGAAGAAGGTTGTTGCCACGTGAAAGCTTTCCCCGCCACAAAAGACGCACCTGCCAGTGGTATCGAGTTACGGGGAGCATTGCTGACCCATGTGTGTCAAGACACTCCAGGAGTGGCAGGCATCCGTTTTCACACCGTTTCGCCGGTAATTCTTATCGTTACTTTTCACCACGCTTGCTGATGGATGGCTCACGTGACTAACGGTCACCTTCGGTGCTTGACCCTGTTGACCTTGCACTTGCCACACGTGTTGTCATTGCACCAAACGTTTTTCTGAAGTCTTTGAAACGTGATTGTATCAAGTTTATGCCTGTCGGTACCAAGCGACGTCTCATCTGGACTCAAGTTAAGTTCGCAAATTTGCCAAACTCTGATACAGGTTTTTATTGTTCGGGTTGGTTTCTTTTACTCCTTATATGAGAAATCCAACCCGGGTTTGAGGTGGTTCGTATTCTCACGCACTGGTGCGGTAAACACGCTTAGTAACATTATTTCTTAACATGCATCTGGGTGAGTTGAGTTTTTTTAAAACGTAGAAACCTTAAAAATTGATCGCCAAAAGTCTAGTAGGTACTGACGAAAATGTTTGTTCAGATTCAAGCCCCCAATAAAAGGGAATAACTCACAGGCGACCTCAAGTGTCAGATAAATTTGTGAAGGAATTCTCAACATCACATTTTGATTCCAAAAATTTCTGCAAAATCTAATGTTAAGCAAAATGCGTCGTGGCGAAAATCAATTCAACTGCACGTAACTCTACATACGATACGTCGGTCAACGTAAGAAGAAATAAACTATTACAGTATCGTATGTAGGCTTCTTGCATTACAAGATTTAAAACCAAAGGGTGTGAAAATTTCAAGTTACCTCGTGCTACATTTCCATAAAACTGTGTTGACCCAACCACTCTTATAAAACAACCCGAGTATCGTGAGTGCGATGTATTTATTTCACGCCTTATCTTTAAGCTACAGTGTAATAGTTGTAACATCTACATACTATGCAAAATGAACGACTTCACACCAAAATACACAGCGAGTTTAGTGACGGTAAATAAATACAGTGAGTTCAAAACCACGTACTCGGTAGATAAAAAAGCATTACAGTGATGAGTTACAGTGTGCAGTGGTTGCTGGAATCTGACGTCAATCGACCAGCACAAAATGTAAGAAAATAGATATTTGTCTGTACAAATAAACGTGTTACTGCTTCATGGTAAGAACCGAAGTTCAAGGCTTGGCCACTGCTTAAGAGTTTTATTTAGCAACAAGGAAACGGGACATGATATTGGCGTGCAAAAAGGAATACCAAAATATAAAACTGCAACCTTTATAATAAATTAGTGGTAAAAAGACATTGATAAGTGTTTTGAGTCTTAGTCAACAGAATAACCAAAACAGTCCTATTTTTTAGGAATTATTCTAATGGACAAATCTTCCGGGTAATTATAGCGTGCTGGCCACACAAAATGTTGCAACAAAATACGTGTAGAAAAAAACAGGTGTTTTAGATGCATCTATTTAATACATGGAATAATAAGTTTGGGTGGCCATCTTGTGATTCGTAATACAGTGGATGAATTATATATTTACAGGGTATTAAAAGTTGAAATTGTAAGAGTTGGAAATGATTAGTGTGATGGCCTATGGGGGGTTAAATGAACCAAACACACACAAAAAACATAATTGCACAAAAAAACAAAACAGTGTGAAGCGGTGAAAAAAATCGAAGTGGTGAACTTTGGCGACATCTGGTGGGTGAAGTTTACTGTGGAGTGCGCAACCTTTGTGATAAAATAAAGCAAAAGGTGAAACATTTTGTGGTGTTAAAAATTTAGCATTTAAAAAAAAATAATACATGTTACCAAATGTCAAATCCACACGTAATTCTAATGCAAACAATCTTATGAGAAATAACGCAACAAACTTTCATGGTCCCAACAGCATATTAAAAGTGTATTTTTTGATATTTTGACCCTCTTGTCCTTAAACAATAGTAATTTACATACTTTAATATCTTTCTTTTATTACAATTCACTTTACCTTCTCTGTACTTCAGAGAGTCTGATCTGCACGTTGTTCAGTCGGTTCCTGACCGTCACCTCATCCGGTCGTGGGTCACGTGATTCCAACTGACCGTGAAGGTCAACTGCCTCTCGCGTCAAGGTCACGAACTCGGTGTTGAGCGCGTCCGAGTCGCCAATGTCTGGATATGTAGAACTCCTGGTGTCAGGTCGTCTGCAAAATATATAACAAATATTTTTCACTACTGTTAATTTCACACGAAGAGACACGAAATCTGACGAAGGTCAACTGGCATGTTACTGTGTACGTCACAATACGGCATTATTGCGAACACTTGTGCAAAACCGGAATCAGTTGGTTACCTTGTAGATTGTGAAGTTGACGGTGTAGGTGGGGCAAGAGTCGTCAACTTCTTGTCGATTTCATCCAAGGTTCCGTCTCCCTTCGCCTGGACAAAAAATTATGTTTTAACAAAACTTTCATGCTTACAACGTAAATGAATTCGTCTAAGTAAGTTGTTGAAAATCGCAAGTCACAATTCATCAAGAAATCTCAATAGTTTGGCTAAAAACCTAAACATATGAACAAAATGCACGCACTTTTCCGCTACGCCACTATTTGAGCTTAGGGCATGTATATTTGCATCATATCTATTATTCGTGTTATCCTTCTTTAAACTTATTGTTGCGTATAAATTCGTAGTTTACCAACAACTAAACCCAACCCACAACAAACTGACCTGGTTCAGTTTAGTTTCGATCTTCCCCAATTCCTGCCGCACGGTGGAGCTAACTGCCGTTTGTGAATATTTCGCCAATCGCTCATCTACTGCCCTCTTGTGGAAAGATCGGCTCACGTCAAGTTTTTCTCGGTCTGGCAGCTTCACGTCCAGCACGTCATCAGTAATGTCACGTTTTGTCACGTCATGAGCACCTGAGTCATAAACACAGTTAGTTTATTAGAATCATAGAAGTTGATTCGATTATAGAATTATCATAGATTCGAAGAGATTTTGAAAGTGAAAGTTATACTTTATACAGTATTTAAAAACCTTCTTTTTTTTCCTTTAGCCACAAATCAGGAGGTTATACCAGCAAGTATTGAAACATCTCATTTAGATAAAATATTTGCAAACCCTATTATTGCCACTATCTCCCTAGTGGGCATTGTCTTGTCTTACCGGGGACACTAATTTGGTACGATATGAAGTTTATATATTAAAACAGAACGTCGAGATTGAAGTTAATGGGTTTATTGTAAACACAGAAAAATCGATTTCGCCCGGAATCCTCAGTTTTTATTCAGATACAGAATCAGTATTTTCCGCAAACCTTGTTCAAATTTTCCAGGTTCTCCTCTGTATCTCGCGAAGAAAAGATCATCGCTCAGTGCAGCCAAACATTGGTAGAATTCCTCAACAAAGTTTGTTGATGAGTCATTGTTCAGCTCCTTACATGCGATGTGCGCCATAGTGTGGACAAGAAGCAGGGAGAGTCGGCCGACTGAATCGGTGTGAAGACGTTCCCGTTTGATGTAAAGGATTCCATTACCTTCGTCGAAGCTACAAGAAACGTTCAATTTTCCTTTAAATTACACTGTTTTTATTAAAACACCACTAAAATCTGTGAAGCGATTAAGTTATTAGACTTTTGTATGTACTTCAATGCATTGAACAAGGTGGTTCAAATGGCCATGAATTTAGCATGATTGTCATTTTTAAGCACTGGTTTATTTTACCAAAATCATTTTAGGTTTAAATGCTTGTAGTAAAATATCCGAAACACTTTTGTTCACTTACCAGAAGGACCCGCGGAAGGCGTTACTGTACAGGTCCGGACGAGCGGGAACTCTCTCGGCCACGAGCAAGTTGACGGGCGGATGAGCTGGGCGTCTTGTTCGGAGGAGCGCGAGGATAAACGTACCAAACTTGTAAGCGACCAACTCACGTACGTTCAGATCGGACAGAGGGGTGGGAATCAAATCGCTCTCCTTGCTTTCCACGTCTGCATGGGAATCAATGAGAAATTTTAGCAAAAAATTTCTAATATTACAAAAAACATGTTTTTCTTTTACAACAAAAACATGTAATTAAATGTCCCAGACACACTGATAAGACCGTTAGAATACCACAATCGGTACTGTATATTGTATAAATATTAAACAGGAATTTACCAGGCCCGATGAAGACTGATTTGGAACCGCCATCTTTCTTCTGTTCGTGATCCAGAACCTCTCTGATCTCCTGGAGGGTGTGGAAGAGAGGGGAAGACGACAACATCCGATGCATTTCCTCCTCACTAAAATCACCATGACACTCGTTACCACCCCCACATTTCAACAAAAAAGAAAAATCACAAGCTTAGTACAAACCTGACTGCTGGGACAGTGGCCACTGCACCGGTGTATGGAATCATGTGAAGGTTCGGATCGACCTGGGTGGCCATAGGAGCTTGTGTAACAACTGCAGGAGGAGCATCTACAGAAAAATACATAATAAAACTTCACTGCTAAAGATGCAGGCCACTTGTTTCTACAAACGTTTGTATTTTGGTGCAACGTATAAGTGTTCATTCCCTGTAAACGAATTTTCCTGTGGTTTAGTTAATACCTGTTTGTACAAAGTCCTCTTCCTTTCGGATGGGAATATCTTCCAATTCTTCCATCTTCCGTTGATCTTTTTCTTGTAGCATGCGGGATGTCTCTTGCATTTCATCAACCTTTAGTTATAACAACAATAATCGTGTGATTGTTTACATGAAGGTTTGTCGAAATAAATACGTCACCAAACTGATCCATTACCTGCTTCTGTTTAACTTTTTGCATCTCTGCCTTTTGTTTCTCCTCGAAACTCTTCTTGTTATCAGAAGTTTCCTTTTGAAGTTCAGATTTCTTTGCCTTGAATACAAAATGTTTGAAATTAGGATTTGTCATAAAAGAAACATTTAAGTCCGCTGGGGAAAAATTTGTAGAGTTTTGTGTTCCTTACCTTCATCTTTTCCTTCCTCATCTTCTTCATCCTCTCTTGGAGTTTGCTCTGCATCCGGAGTCTCTCCTGATCCATCTTGTTCGTCAAATTCTCAACATCCTTTTCGTGCTGCAGAAATCCAGGAGGATTATTGAGGTTGTTTTAAGAGCAGAACCAACAAACATGTTTTGTAACTAACCTGATCCAGAATCTTTTTCTGTTCCTCTTCACTTGCTCCGGCTGCTGCGGCTCTGTCAAGTTCCTCTTTCATTTTCTGCCTCTTGTCCTAAAATGTACAACATCTTTTACAAATACGAAATAAAACGTGATCATGAAGTGAAATATACACATTAGAACAAAACGTTGCAGATTTAAATACTGAAACTGCTGGAAACCCTTTTCAAAATTTTAACAAAGTTTAACCTTGAGCAATTTCTCCTTTCTCTTCGCAAGAGTTGAAAGAGTCTTCTCTGCCTTGATCTTCTCCTGCTCCGTCTCCTCCTCAAGCTGAGACTCGAACTCCTTCATGGCTTCCGCAATCCTGCGTTTTTCCTCCTCTTCAAGATCCAAACGATCCTTAGCAAACTTCTTCTCTTTCTCATCTCTCTCCTGGAATGCAAAAAGCAAAAATGAACGTTTTTATCAATAAAAATTTGTTCCCAATAAAAACGGTTTTGTAGGAAAGTGTCAAAGGAATTTGATGAATATAATCTGAGTCTCTTCTCACCCTTTCAAGGTTTTCTTTAACTTCTTCCAACCTCTTCGCAGTCTTATCGGCGTCAGCGGCAGATTTTTGTTGTGAAGCACTCGGCGCAAGCTCCCGCAAAGCTTCAGCAAACTCCTGAAAAATATTTTTCAAATGTCAGCGTTTTTGGTTAGACTTTTCTGGCAATGAAACTTGGGTTTATTACTTTAGCGTGATTGAAAATCTCAAAAACAGCGACTTGCATATTTTTACTTCGGAATGATTTCGATTCCAAACAAAATTTACAGACTTCTATGCATTGTTGTGAATGATGTGAATGTTAAGTAACTGTTACCTGATAATGCTTCTCTTTCATGTCAAGTTTGGCTTGAGAATATTCCAGTTTCCATTCTCCACTTACAGCTGTTTCAATATCCTTGCGAGCTTTCTTGTGTTTCTTATCCAGAGAGCTGCAACATTAATAATTATATTGAAAATGACCATAGTTCTTTAATTGTATCAGAATCTGGGCCTCGATTAGGTATTGCCTTGATACTAGCTACAGCAATTTATTAGGTAGGAATTCAGTAAAGGACACTGTGCTTTCAATTTAATTTTGATTGCAGGAGAAATTCTGAACACTTGTTTTCAAACAATGAACAATTCAGATATTTATGTTTGTAACCAAAAAAATGTACATCCAGGTTTGGTAGTTACGCTTCATTCAGTTACTCTTTTTTTACAAACCTCAATTCAGCTTTCTGCTTTTCAAGGACATCCTCTTTTCTCTTCGCGAGTTCGTCAGCTGACAAACCGTCTTCCTCCAATTTCTGCAACTCAGCTTCGTGTCTCTGCAACTGAATGGAAATATAATTTTAAAGTCTGAACTTTTTCCCGGAAACTTTATTCGAGCTACCATGGCGTCCTTGTCCGCTTGATATTGCTCCAAAACGGTCTTGAGAGCCTCTTCGAGCATGACTTTCTTCTTTAGAGCAAATTCTGCATCCAAGTCCTTCAACTCCTGCAACACAAATAATTGAATTCGTAACTATTTGTTCACTTAACAAAGAAGCAAATCCCGTACTTGGGCGTGTCTCTTCTCTAGGACTTTCTGTATGATTTTCTCGCTTGCTTGAGATCCGTTCTTTTCGATTCCTTCGATGATTGCTGACCTTTCAGCTTCTTTCATCTAATTATCAGAAAAATAGTTTTTCTTTGAGTAAGTGCAAACACACATACGCACGCATACACATACACACACACATATATATATGTGCATATATATATATATATATATTTATATATACAATAGTTAACTTCGTTTTGACCTCAAAATTTTACTCAAGCCAAGATTTTACACATTTTAGGTAAAATTAAGCGAAATTCTAAGTACAGTTCAGGAAAACTTACGGTTTTCGCTTGAACTTGGGCCATCTCCTTCCTCTGTTCAACTTCCTCTCTCGCTTTCTCGATCTCCTGCCGTGATTTCAGTGCAGTAGTTTTCCTCATCCTGCGGGCAGCCAACTTCTCTCTGAGTGCGGCCCTCTGCCGGTTCTGCTGCTTGCTCAACGACAGCTCGATCTCGTCAATTTCTTGTTGATGGGCGGCCAGAAGCTGGGAAAGATTATGTGTTAAATACAAGCGGGTGGATAGTTGTGCTTTAAACCAAAAAAAAAATAAAAAAACAAGTATTAGTTCCAGCACATTCCGACATTAACAAAATGACTTCGATGTTCACCAATGGCGTTTGATGTCCACAATGTATATGTTCATTTCACTATGGACCAGCTTTTATAAATAATTTTGTACAAGGGGGAAGTACGTCAAAAAAGTCCACCAGTTTTGACCTGACACAGAATTAAACAAAAAAATCACCAATGAAAACGACAATGATATCTGGTACCAATATCAACTGAATACTTCCTACACTGCATCCCACCAACCTGTTGTACTTGTTCATCTGAAAGATCAGTTCTAGCTCTTGCTTCAGCCTCGTGCTTAGCTTTGGTTTCTCGAAGAGCTTTCTCAGCTTCCTCCTTCAACTTCCTCTCCAGAGCTTCCTCCTCATCCTTTTCTCTCTTCTCCAGATCAGAGATGAGTTTTTCCGATTCCGCGGTTTGTTGTTCAACCGTTTCAGTGAGAAGACGAGTGTGTTCCCGCTTGAGTGCCTGCAGAAGTCGAATTGTAAGTTCAAGAACATTTAAGTTCAAGGTCATGCAAGAAGATGTCGAGATGTATCAAAATTGTTGTCAAGGACAGTTTCAAAAGTAACCATAGGTACCACAAAGTGGAAATCTGTGTGCCTGCTAGTCTACCAGCTAGCCTGTGCCACGGTCACCAGCTGCACTGATGAGACCTTACAGGTCGAAACAGTGTGTACACCTGTCCGCAGCTCTCATTGAATATTATGGCTCTTTTGCGCATATAACCATAAACGTTTTGTGTTAATATAACAAGTAACGTCGACTCCCTGCTAATTTAGGCGGTAAAAGTCCGTGCGCTAAGTGGACTTTATTCCTTCTGATAACAATTCTCGTTTTATGACCATGTATCATTTTAAAGTTTTAGTGTTTTTCACGTTATTCGTTATCATGGACTTATTTACGAATATATTTTATTTTCTCCATTCTTGCTCCATAATTCTGTTTTTTTTATTATTATTAACACGAGTTTAATCGAGACTTGTTGCCTACTTCCACTTCAATGTTGTCTGTCGATTGAACATCGGGAATGTCGAGTCCTCCGTATTGCTTTTCTGCTTCCCTGAGGGCCTCCTGCTCCTCCTGAAGTTTGCCGAAGTCCTCCAACCTCTTTTTCTCTTCTTCCTGTTTCAACTTCTTCAATCTCTCTTCGTTCATTTTCTGGATCTCGGCGGCTCGTCTGGCTCTCTTCGCAGCAAGCTTGGCCTGAAGAATAAAAATATTGCGTGAATGTTTGTTACTTTGGTAGTTTTTCCAATCCGGTGATAACAAGAACCTTAAAGTCTTGCTGTTGTTTTCCGCGTTTCATCTTGACCACGTGATCAAAGTTATCAGCTTCCATTCTGTAACGCTCCAATAATTCCTGTTGAGCCACTGGATCCAAACCGTGCTTATCACCCAACTGTGAAAAGAATTATTTGCCGATACAAAAAAAGGTGGTTTTCAGATAAATGTTGAAAGAAAATTAGAACAATCCAAGCAATATGTGTACAGCGCATTGTTGTACCTCGCTAATGATACCAGTATGCAATTCCTTGAGGGCTTCCTGGTGTTCTGATTGGACAGATTCAATGACGTTACGCTCCATTGCGGCCGTCTCTGCATCAATTTCAGCCGACAAAGCGTCACGCTCTGCTGCGTGTCGTTCTTCCATCTCAGGTGTGACGTCATCCTTAAAAATAAAAGTTAATTGAAGGATAAGATTAGCTCATTAATGTTAGTAGAATCTGGTCCTCTGTTAGTCATTTTTATGTTTTCGGCATCAAATTACTGTACGTGTTATGTGTAATAATATAGCAACAATCCTCGGATTGATGGCAGATGACATTCGTTGGAGTAATCAATTACAAGATTGTATGGAAAGAATTCAATGAGTATCGATATATATCGTAGAATGATCTTCTGGGTTGATTTTATAATGATGTGATTATTACGTTGTTCGTTCTTTACTCACCAATTCTGATTTTTCCTGATCCTGTTTTTCTTGCAGTTTCTTCATTTTTCTTCGTTTTCTCTCCGCCATGCGGTTTCTCAGGGCCTTAATCTTTGAAAAGAATATTGTTAAATTAACAACTGGTACAAAAAAAGCGAAAAACGACACATATTAAACACAGGAGTTTAAAAATACTTATAATAACTTTAAGTTCACCTGCATCTCCCTCTTCTTCTCCATGCGATCGTTGAGATCTTTCTCCTGGTCAACGATCTGCTTCCTCACTTGTTCCCTGACGTCATCAGTGATTAAACCGCTCGCAACCATCGAGTTCTGAAAAAAAATCCCTTTTCAATTTTCTGGATGATTCCACGTGAGTTTTGACTGCAATATCAATCACATAAAAACGATTTTGTCAACAAGGTCAACCATATCAAGGTCAACTTCAACGTCAACCAACAGTTTCCCACCAGCTCATCGTCGAAGGTCTTTGTTAACTTGAGTTCCTCTTTATTCGACTCCAAAGCATCCGCTTCTTCTTTGGATGCGAGAGCACTCTCTTCCAGGATCGCGGCTTCAAGTTGTTTCTCCAGAAGCTCAAGATCTTCGTAGTCATTCTCGTCCTCTTCATCAGTTTCTAAAAGCACAAAAAAACATGTTACTATGGACCTTGTTTGATGGGATTTCGCCCACCTAGTAATTTTTTTAAAAATGAGTTTTAAATACTATGTAATGAATGAATTATGACACTTTTGCCAACATTTTTCTCTTAAGCTACATAGCGAGACAAAAGAAGAATGTGTAACGCGTATTTATTCGAACCTGGCAATCCACTTTCTTGGCATTGTTTCTGGTGTTCACTTTTCAGTTGTTCTGCTCTCTCGCGACGTTTAGCGGCCAGATGTTCTTTGAGCTCGTTCATTTGACGTTGGCGTTCTTTGCTCAGTGCCCCCAGTGCACCTTCCAGATCTTTTTCGTGTTCAGCAAGCAAAGCATTCATCTGCAATCAAAACGTCTTCGGATTAGTGGAGTTGTGGAAATGGGAATGATAATTACGTGGACAAACTATATTGTGATCAAGTTTCTTAAACGATCACTGAAGTCTAAAATCTTTGATCAAAAACTGTGTCAGTTCTATAGAAATGGAGAATAAACAAATTTGGTATCGCTGTTTCAACACGTTCAGTGAAGAAATTGCAAGTTATATCGGTTTCGAAATTGGCAAAATAGATAAAGTATCAGTCTAATGGGCAACAAAGACTATCTGATGGGCTGTTTGGTATCTGATTTTTCGACAGGTTATAAAAGAAAAAAACCCAAGCCATTTGTCGTTATGTTCTTTTTTCTGACACAAAACAGATTTTTCTTATATAACTTTGCGAAACAGTTGATGAATCTGATCAGCTTTTATCCAACACAAACGCAAATCACCTCAGCTTCACTGAGATCTCCTTGCATTTTGAAAGCCAGTTTGTCCTGCAACTCCTTCATCATGTTCTGCTTCTGTGCATCTTGTTTAATGATGAGAGCACTCATGGCTTCACGCTCGTCGGCGAGAAGTTGACGATCCAAGTCCAATTTGTCCGACTGTTGAGCTTTGATCAGGTCTGCTTGACCTTGAGCTTTCCACTCATCCATTCCACTGCCCGCCTATTAAAAGAAACCGTTTTCTCAAAATTAAAATATTTCAGAAGCAAGTTTAAGGCAGGCCTGTAAGGCATTTTGACAGATGTTAGTGTTTTTCGATTTTGTCAACGATAACAGTAAAAAAAGCGACAAAAAATAGCAAATAAGAAAATCGTGTAAATGTATGCAGGTTTGTCTGAAAGAAAATCCCGGTTGGTTTAACGACGATTTAAGTTATATGAATATTAGAGGGGAGGAACCTTCTTGGCGAAATCTTTGTTTGAAGATTTGCTTTCCAATCCCTGCAATCTTCTCCTGGCATCTTCTATAACTTCATCAGATACAGTGATCTGGAAGAAGTTTTAGTGAAAAAATTACCCACACTTAGTTATGGTACATTTTAGAACTTTTGCAGAATTTAGGCTTTTGACCAAACGAAAACGTTTGCTCACCTTTCCTGTGTTCAGTTTGTTGATGAGAAGTTCCAAGGACCGAAGTAATTCCTTTTCTCTTAGTGAAGATCCACCTAATACACAACATTACTCAGTAACAAATGACCTTCAACTTAAGAACTAACTGCGATGAAACACTACAACAACAAAAATTCGGAAATTTTGAGCAAACACACCTGCAAGTTTAAGGTCTCGTTGTAATCCGTCCATCTGAAGAGAGGTGTTGATAACCGTGGCTCCTACGTCACCTCCAGCACGAAGCCTTTCAGCCTTTTCCAATTCCGATACATCCAATTTATTGAGCATTTTCTAACATACAAAACTTACCATTACGTTTCATGCAACACAGGCTGTACTGCATTTAATGAAAATTGCAATTTATAAAAGATATATATACAGGACACATAAACAAGCAGCACTGCAATTATACGATATCAAATGTACTGTCTTTTCGAATACAAAAAAAGTAACACTTACACTCAGGAATATAATATTTACCTTCAGTCCTTCCGTCTGGTTGTGGATCTTTTCGTAAAATCCTTGCAGACTGTCCTGGTGTTTATCAAGTTGTGACGACAGATGGAGATTTTGGTCCTCCAGTTTATCGTACAAAGTGCGGACGTTGAAATCCTCGAGGAGTTGTACATCTAAGTAAAAGATAAACAGCATTAAGTTTGGAAGTTCTCTACTTTATATGTAACTTATCATATTCATCATATGCAAAGGTCAGGTTCATATGTAAATACCTTTTTTAACATCATCTTCTGCTCCTTCAGCTTCACCTCGTTCCCGTATTAAACCCAGGCCGGCTCTAAAACGTAAAGTTACATTATTTAACTAAAAAAACTGAAGCTCGAGAGAACACAGGAATGGGAGATTATGAAAGGTGGCGATTAAAATTCTATTCGCTAACAGACATATCATAGTTGACAAAAATTTGACATCAATAAATTAGTTTGCTATCTCAGAACATGAAGTCCCCGTAACCATAACAACCCATCACTCCCATCTTATCACAAACAATCCAACCTGGACTCAGATGTCACGTGAGTAACAGCTTTCTCGGGGGCCAGGTAAGGTTCACCCACAGCCCTGTAGCGGGGTTTCCAATATCGCATCGGGAAAATCCCGGCGTCTCGTGGTCTCCACACAATGATTGCGATCACAAGAACGAGAACACAGAGAGCGAAAAGACCGAGAAGTACTGAAAATATAGATGTTGTATTAATATATATTGGGCTATTGTAGCCAATCTATCGCAATCTAATATAATGATTCTTAAGTAGCAGTAAAGCTGGTAGCGATGCCGTATATGGTCTATGATACTCTATACAATGCCTTTCCGAACTGAAGGCCGCGTGCAGAAGTTTTATGGGTCGGAAATAGTTGATGCCACAAACAGTACAACATTTCGCTGTAAAATTGCGTTAAGTAAACCCCTCCTTATAGTTTTTCAGTCATCGGAATTTACAATTACAATGAATTAACAGAACATTACTGTCTAAAAAAATCTCTATACAATAGTAAGAGGTGATTACTTCCGATCAACGCCCAATCAGGAGAGAGATTGGAGACTGGTTGCTTGGCAACGCCCAGAGTGGCGAGGGTGGTCGTTGTTTTTGGTTGAATCCGATCAGTCGCACAGATGAGGCCTGAAGTATAACAAGTTGTTTAAAATATATTCAAATAAAGTTGGACAAGTACCAATGACGGTGGTTGGTTATGGATACAATAGGACCTTTAACATATTAGTAATATTTTACACAACAAATCGGAAAATGTTATATGTTAGATATTCTTTCATTTTAATTTTTTTTAAATTGAATTTTATTTAAAAAATTTAAATTTAAACCATTCGAGTAAATATCGGAAAAAAACTTACCAGTTTCAAGCACATTGATGATTGTTTGAAAATCTGCATTTTGAGCATCAGCAAACACGTATATACCGGCTTGTGTGAAGATATAAGCGAAGTTGGTTAAAGTCAAGTTACTCTGTACCACGTATGACTCAAGTTGTCTGAAAGTTTAAACACATTGTTAAGGTTGATGGTGTGAGCGTAATTTCAGCTACAAACACTAGGTAAAATTTATCCATTTTGAATAATGCAGAATAAGTATTCGTGTATTTCATTATTATTATCATTATTAATATCAGATAATGTCGTTGAAAGATTACAAATAAAGCATTTCAGTATTAAAAACAATTGCTGATGAAACATGATGTGACGTCATACCTGAAATCGCCGAAGTCGAAGAAAGGGTTTGTGTTGTAAAGATGGTTCTTAACATAAACTGGGTAGTTGCTCAAATTTCGGTTGACTGTATCCAAGTTTAAGTTGAAGATGATCATTTCATTCAACTGTGATAAATAAGTCAGTTTTAAACGCAGTAAAGACGCAAAAGCCTGCGGCACAACTCGTTTAAAAAATTTGAAACCTCTGTATAAATGCAATGGTTAACAACAGGTATGGAAACACACCTGCATGCATATGACGGGACTGAATATGACGTCAGGAGCGGCAACAAGTGGTGCAGTAGTTGTGTTCAATTGTAGTAATCTGAGAAAAAAAACATTTTTGGAAGCGAATATGATGGAAGAAATGTGTCGTATTCAAATCGGCCAGATCCAAGCCTAAACTGATTGTTGTGTTTTTTTAACGAGCAGAGAAGATACGGGGTAAGCAACATTGCAAAACAAATAATGTCGAACAAATATATGCACAAAATATAACATCTGCCCCTTGTAAAAGATAAACAATCGTTAATTTTGACCAAAGAGAAACAGACAGGTGCGCCTTGATTAAACCTCAACATATTTTATATTTCATTTTGTCGAGGTTTTAACGCGAGTTAACCACATATAAGGTTCGGAAATGGTAATCACATGCCTACAAAATGCACAGAAAAGAGCTATGAACACCACTGTGTTTGAACAAACCCGGCTACCTCCGTAGTAATTAACCAATATTTACCTCCTGCCAAAATAACTTGAAGTTTCGTCAATCTCAGGAGCGAAATCTTCATCAGCATATCTTCTTCTTCGGGCGGTTGGCGTTGCTCCGAATGACTCCGAGATCTGTTGCTGCATGGTTCCGTTCACACAACTCTCGGGGGAATCTTGCGACGTCGGCAAGCAACCAAACAGACCCTCTGGCGCTGCAAGCGGCAGGTTACAGTCAATTGGATTTTAAAACAAAAAAACACAAAATTATTATAATTTATCCTAAATATACCTGTCATGACATTTTTTTCTAAATACATTTGATTTACAGCCACTGTTTCAACAAAAACTAGCAGCTTATGCACAAAATTATCAGAGTAAAATAGTAAAGTTACGTACAAGTAACCACAATCTGAGGTGACGACGGGGTGGCGACGTTTGCGGTGGGTCCGTACGCGCTTGGTACTGACACAGTTGTTTGGCTCCCAGTGGCTGTGGTGGTCGTAGTGAGGCTCAACGCACCGCCGGAATCCAGCACTGCAGACATCTACAAATAAGTTAAGTTTTAGAAGAACATTCGGCTCGATTCCTTGTTATACACCTCATATGTACTGACCGACATATTTCGCCCATTTTTGGTTGGAAATGTATTTTAAATCTATATGAATGATCGCAAACTTCAATATTAAATTACGTAGTCTGGATTGGTGTTTCTTAACTGGGTCAATTTATCACTTTAGTGTAAATAACACTATCAAGTAGAACGATTAAAATTTATTTTTTGTAGCCTTTAATTTTTGTGACTTTTACAATTACCTAAAAAAAACTTTACTGGAGTGAAAATAAATGAAAAAGGTTGGTCATGATTAACCACTTACTGAGTTGCAACCAGTCGAACACTGGATCTCTTCCGGATAAGTCACTAAGTTGCAAACACACTCCCCTAAGTCTGTGTTGAAACCCCCCCCGCCGAAGTTGGCACAGGGGCCTGTGCAATCCACAACATTCGGATCGACGCAAGTTCGAGTTGTGCTTGATCGAGCTTCACCACTTCCGCACCTCTCATCCACTATAGGTTGACAAGAATACTGGGAGTTTCCTGCGATAAGAAGTGGATGAGGTTTGTGCTGAGTTTAGGTAAAAACGTTACTACCATGACTTTTATTGTTCCGGGTTTAGGGCTTGACATTTTTCGCAATATATGATTTTTTACAAATTAGTCATATACATTTACGTTAAAAATTAGGCTAAGCAACACATTTATACCCATCGACCACAAGCCGCAAGGAATTTTTTTTAAATGTAATGTATTTTGAGCAATACGTTTAACCAGTTCCTATCATATTGCCAATACATGTCAATGTAAGTATGATTTAGCAGACCATAACACTGTTGAACTTCCATACCATCTACTTGCAGTTGGTCGGCTTCGTCGTAATAAACGTATCCACTTTCGCAAATGCAAGATCCATCGCTCGGTTGGAAAGCTCGATTAAATCCTAAAATTTAAAAAACTTTACATCCCGTTTATTCGTTGACAAAATTTCGAGGGTTATTTGCTTGAAACCGTGTCAAACAAAACCAAACAGCCATGCTAATCACGTTAAGTACAAGCGCCCACGACATTGACTCGCAACGTTGTCCCCACAACGTACCAAAACAAAACGCATATAAAACACACTACTTGCCTAAGCATGTGCACGCTGTAGCTTCAGCTTGCGATGTGGCTGCGCTACCACAAGGGAAACAGGCAGTCTGGCCCTCCAAGTTGTTGTACATGCCCGACTGACAAGGAAAACAAGCTGAGAAGTCAGCACCAGGTTGGGGTCCGTATCTACCAGGGGGGCAGGGAATGGGTAACCCTGTAACCCCTCCCACTGACGTAACCCCTCCTTCAGGACAGTATGACCCACTGGGGCAAGGGTTTTTCTGGTAGTTTCCGGTACCTGAATTGCATCAGGTCTTTATAAAGGTTCGTGTAACTTGGAAATATTATTTTTCAAAAAGTCACAAAGTGTTTAATAATACGACTTAAAAATATACAGAAGACATGTTTTAATTGATAATAAAACCGACTACAGCTACAGACCTTCAGGGCAATAATATCCGGGTGGACAGGGCAGACATTTGTCGTCGGTTGAAGAATTTCTATAAGAGCCGACAGGACAAACCATGCAAGCCACATCCAAAGAATCTCTTAATCCGGATATATTGAGAGGTTGATACCCAATATCGCAAGGTAACGGGTCTCCTGTACCGTTGGGACAGTAGAAGGGGTAGTCACATATTGTGATGGTGGTTGATCCGGCGGGGCAGTAGTAACCTGAACACAGTGTAGGATTTGTGTAAAATGGAACTATGTCAACAATAATAGAAAAGTGGTTGAACGCCAAGAAATCGATTCACCAGGTGTATGACTTGATAAAATAGACATATTTTCTGGTTTACCTGCTGTGCATGTAGTTGGTTGATACGTCAGAGCTGGACAGTAAAATCCTGGTGGACAAATTGTGGGTTGGGCTGAACCCTCAGGGCACTCGTATCCAGGTGGGCAGGGAATCCCGTTGATGTTTGGCGATCCTGCCGCAAAATTACACAAATGAGTTATTAAACACCAAAGGTTAAAGCATTTTAATTACTTGAAACAAATTATATAATTTAAAACAGCTTGAAAACATATGTCGATTTTTCGATCAAAAATTTATTTTATCTTCAGTTACCACCAAACAGTATCTTTGCCACCCATATACCTGTGTTGTTGGGGTTGGGGCAGTAATAACCAGGCGTACAACTTGTGCAGTCGGTCACGTTCTTTGCTCCTGGCGTGTCTCGCAAGGTTGTACCGGGACACATGACTGGATCGTGTCCACCTGTGAAAAACACAAACTAATGAGAAAATTGATGTTGCGCTAAAAGTTTGAAGATGATCGTCTAGTTATGCTAATTACTGTTTCGGGATTTAGGAAAATGGAGATTCTTTGGTTCAGCAACAAAGAACTATAAAAACCATCCCATTAAAAATATATTTCTTTGTTTATTGCTGCTCAGCTTAAGTAGGACGAAATATCCTGTTAAAAAGTTAATACATTACCTCCAATGCAGTAATATCCCAGAGCACATTCAGAAGAGGTGAAGTTGGTTAAACCAGTCTCGTTGCACCAGAACCCTGGTGGACAAGGCGAACAATCCGATGGACTGCTTCCACCTGCGAAAAACAGACAACATTTGGTTTCACGAAATAAACTGGACTGACAACAATTGCAACAAGCTACTGGAAACCTTTAAGATCTAACGCGCTTTGGCGAAATTCCACTGATAATAAATAAGATTCGTATAAACGTAAACGTATGACATCAAAATCTAACCTGTGTCACTCCTGTATGTGTTAGCTGGGCATGGCTGAGGTCCGTATGCTCCCATCCCATCACAGTAAAATCCGGCCGGGCATGGGTAAGCTACTGGTTCACCTTCTCTACACCAGGAACCGTTCGGGCAGAACATACAGTCAGACACTGAACCAGCACCTGGAAAGCAAAAAATGGTTAAAATGTGGTTAAAGTAATAGAAGTAATTTAATTTACGAACAGTTCATAAAACTGAACCACGGATAATAAAAAATAATTGATACAATAATTGATAAGCTTTCAAACATCCCAAATGCAGTTTACATTTACCAACCAAATTGTTTGCAGCAGAAATTTTCAATTTCAACACAGCATAATTCAAGTGTTTTAAAATCGCGTTTAATAAATAGTTCGGTTTACTAACCTGGGTTGGCTCGCAGGGTGTTTTCAGGACAAGGTATGGGGTCATTTATACCAGAGGGGCAGTAGGAACCGCCCGGACACAAACCGATACAAGTCTCATCGTCTGCACATGGAATAAGGTTGGTTGAGTTCCCGTTCGGTGAATAAGCTCGAGATGCACAGAAGTATCGCTCGTTGCAATTGCCCTGTAAGCGGGGTGACACGTTACACTATACAAGTATCCTTGTGTTCACGTTTTACACATTCTATCCCTTTTCAACAGCACTTTTGTGTGGAAGTTGTTACTGCTATTTGTGAAAGAAATGACGATAATTCAGTAAAACATGTAATATGAGAAAATCACTTTAGTTTTTGTTGAATCAGTTTCTCTCGTTTCCCTATCAGTGGAGAAGAAACAAATTAAATTCCATCAATATCGAAACCGGGTTCGAAACACTAACCAATACTATCGCAACGATACGAGTTTCAATCCACGATAATCTTTATCGTGCCCTAATGTTCTTGCAACTGATATCATTTTTAGTAAAAGAAAAACACGAACCACAATCGATCCTCCAGTGCAGTATTTTCCTGGTGGACAGGAATTGCATTGGGCGGGAGATTCCAAACCAACTTGAGTAGGATCAGTGTAAGTTCCGTTGGGACAGGGGATTGGATACGGAGTGGCTGAAAAAGAGCGAAAGTTTTGTAATTTGCCGATACGTTTAATTCAACAACCAAAAAATGCGTCATCTGGAAGCGTCAACTAAGGCGTTCAGAAAAGTACAACTTTTAATTTCTTGCATAATTAGCAACTAAACAGGAGGTAACTGATCAGAATCAAAACGTTTGCTGAGCATCAAGCACGACGCTAAAAAAAATCGTTCTAAAAACTACTTAACACCACATATCAAAACTTGTAATCAGTTGTTCAGATAAAAAGGTTTTCACACCTTCTGGACAGTAGTTGTGAGCTGGGCATTCAACCTGACCCCCAGATAACGAGTCTTGACAATAAAAACCAGGTCGGCAGTTCTGACAATCACACGATTCTACGTTCGGTTGGTAAGTTCCTGCAAAGAAAAAGTTAACATAATAAGATCCAAAAAACGCAATCTTTTGGTCCAACTTATCTTCGTCTCTGTGTGTCAACGTTTAAAATGCAAATGACCGCGCATTTCCATTTCTCAGAAAAAAAAAACGTGTTTGAGTTTTAATTTTAGACTGTGATTTGTAACATTACAAAAATGTATACTGGTGAATTTTTATGTAATAACTCTTACTACAGAGTAAGATTTTCTTTGAATAAGCACAGAAACTGACCATGCCGTTATGTTGAAATAAATATTTATGTGTAATTTAAATAAAAGATCGCATTGACGCTAATCGTTCATCACTCTTTGAGAGTTATTTTGAATACTCTTGCTACAGATTAAGCATTCCCATTGTCATACTTTGCTCAGGGTAGTTACAATTCACTATTTACACGTGGCTATACTTTACCTGTCTTGCAAGGCTGAGGTTGTGACGACCCTGGCGGGCAACTATGACCAGTCGGGCATGAAAACTGGTTTGGGTTTTGGTTTGAAGTTGTGTTTCCGGGACAGAAATAACCACACGAACATTCGGCTGTTGGAGCGGATTGTCCGTCGTTGCTGCAGTAATATCCCTAAGCAAAAAGATAAACGCTTTAATTGTCAATGAGTTTTTATTGCTTTTACCCAACGTTCTTGTTAGTGGCTTTCATTAAACTACTGCAAAAGTATTTCAATCGACAATAATTTTTAATAAAACCCGAAGAATTAATATTTAAATTTCTTCGGTGGTTTCGAATTTTCGGCCCCAACATTTAAACGGTTGAGAACCAAATCAAACCATAAGCTTTCACATTCATAAGGATGTTTCTATGATATCTGCTCCCATCTTAACCCTACCGGATAACATATGTTTCAAAAACTTGATGCTTGTACTTACGGGAGTACAAGTGTTGCAATCGCTCAATGACGCTGCCCCGGTGACGTTCCGCATGGTTCCCCTGCGACATGGAGTGGGGCCAGTGACCCCGGCCTCACAGTAACTACCCACGGGACATAACCCGTTGTAAGGGGAACCCCCGGATGTGGGAGTAGGAGTGGAACTTCCTCCTTCGCATAGAAATCCGGCCTCGCAATCTCCTGAAGTAAAACAAGTAAGTAAGCTGCGATGGCGGTTGGTTTCACTCGATTTAGTAACGCATTACTTATTATTTAGATATAGCTGATTCGAAAGTACGGCTATTACTTCAAGCTGCACAGAAATGAAAAAGATGAAAGAAAAATTGAAAGTGCTTTGCGATATTAATTGGATAAAGTATCGTCACATCCCAAGTCGTTAAAGACAAGCGCGGCAGACTTGGATTCCAAAGTAGTTCCTAATCACAAACCTGATACAGAAGCAAGACCAGTTCCATTGCAGAACTTTCCAGGAGAACAAGATTGACAATCGCCTGAAGATTTAGCATTCGCGTTGGTTGGATTGAAAGTTGAAACTGGGCAAGGTTCAGGAACGGAGGTGTTACCGGGGCAAAAGTGACCTAAGCAGGAAGTTATATGTCAACATTTGTGTAACATAACAACTGTCCGCCTTTCCAATATAAAGTGAAAAACCTAAATTCACCATAAAAAAACCAACCTAAAGTGCAATCTAGCTCAACACTCATGTTGTAAGTTGGACACATCTTTCCTGGAGAGCACAACGAGCATTCGGCACTTCCCGTCGTGCTGTAAGAACCAGGAGGACAACCTTGAGGTATCGAGGTTCCCACTGGACAGAAATAACCAGCGGGACACGGATATCCGGTTGCATCGTTGGGGGCTGACACGATCGCACCTTCCACGCAAACCGATCTAAAAAGATTCGATTTTTTTGTAGGTTTTTACACGAATGTAGACATGCTGAGAACTTCACGTTTTCACGTTTTTTTCATTTATTCTTGTTTGAAGAAATGGCTCAAGTTCAGCCAATTGCTATTTACAGTATCATGTCAAACGTAACTTTTACGCTAGGAGTGTTTTGGCGTTTTTCAACATTTGTTTAACAATCTCATAGTGGGATGGTTTCAGTATATTTATACGCACATGTAGTTCCAAAAGGAAATAAATTGCAAAGAGAAACAAAAAGTTCTTTGCCTTAAGGGTTACTTACCCTCTGTATTAACTAAGTAGTTTCTAATGTGAACATAATTAACACGGAACAAGCAACCCACCCAGCAGTACAATCGGGTAAGTTGTTGGAATCAGTGAGGCCGCCGATTGGACAATATTTGCCGGGAGGACAAGCCAAGCAGTCGGTGTCGCTTTTACTTCCATTATTCTCGTTGTAAGTTCCAGCAGGACATATCACCGCTAGATCCGGACCCGTACAGTAAAAGCCGGGTGGACAAATACTGTTGCCAGTAAAGGCTGCAAAACAAAACCAGAATTTGTAGGTATTTCTTACGACGTCTTTCGCACCATGTATACGAAAAATATTATCTGGCTTCCTCGGTTTGTTTGCTTTGAGACAAAGGAAATCATGACCAGTTCTATGACGCGATATCGTACAACATAAACTATGATGACTTTTGGTATATAGTGGCAGATGTATTTGGAAGAAACATACACGTACATTGTTTACAAACCGTGCAGGCGAGAATGTCACCGGGCATGGTTTGTTCTTTCGTCCACCGAACATGTGTTTAAAGTAAATAATGCTACACGTTTTGATAGTATTTTAGCAAACGTTGATACCACACTTAAGTTTAGGGATAATACGACGAAACCTCACAAGTACAATAATATTTATCGAATGTAAAAAAACGCCAGCATAAAAAAGGTCAATCAAGTGTTATTCAAATTGTGCTTACGAGCTGTAACGTTTTGGAAATACGGATCTGGTCGTGCGGCGCCTCCAGTGCAGTAATAACCTGGCGAACAATCTCCAGTGAAGTTTCCTTCCCCTCCCAAGCAATATTTTCCTATGAACAAGAGCATGTTGTAAACATCACAGATTGTAGAGGAATAGGCTATATCCTCTGTAAACTTCAACCTACTTAGTTGTAAGACTAAATTTCACTCAGTGGCACAACAAGTACAAGGATTAATAACTAAAGATACGCTGAGAATATTCAAAAGAGATGACCAAAGCCGTGTGGTTGTACAGAGGGTGAACGTAGAAAATTACTTCAAGTTATGCTGTATGATGCACGTAAATAACACTTGGTCAATGGTGTAGTTTTTAGAATAAACCAATCTATTTACCACGTGGACACGAGGCACAGCTCGATTCGCTGGTCAAGCCTGGAGACGGTCCGTACTTTCCAGCTGGACACGGTTGGGCGGTTTTGGTTCCACTCGGGCAGAAATAACCAAGTGGACAATCCTCAGGTGCTATGTTACCTTTATGTGAAAGAGAGAAAGGTCAAGAAAAAGGTATTTTTATTTTTCTTTAATACGCCGTATCATTCTCAGGTCTATAACCTTTAGCAATTGCTGGTGCACTTTTTGGATAGACTGACCAATCATTGCAGCATCTTGCCAAAGCTCGTGCAAATAAAGTTTTTTTAACATTCAGTCTGTCCAAAACAGTTCACAAGCAATTACTTAAGTTTTAATTTCCTGTTTGTTTTTCCAAAACAAACAACGCACGGTTAAGCTATTGAAACTCTGACAATTATTTATCTGTTATACCTGTGTAGTTTAGCAATAATACTAATCTCCGTTTTGCATGTCATTAATCAAGCTTGAATGGCGTCGCGATTTAATTACGATACAAAAACGACTTACAACCACTATTCACTGAATTACCCAGAATTCTGAGAGCAAAAATTCTACTGGAATATTGGCCAAAACGATTAATATTACTTTTTGTACAAGCCAGTTGAACGCCTCGCCAACCCAAACTACCAAAAAACAAGTTTAACACAGAGTCGAACTCACCATCACTTGGATCGCATAGTTTTCCCGCCTCACAATTCTCACAGCTCGCCCTTCCCCTGTTAGGTTGATAAGTTCCAGCCTCACACACTGTTTGGTTCTTAGATCCGGTGACGCAATAATGGTTGACGTCACAAATCATCTCATCTTCCCGTTCACTTCCTTCTGGGCAGTAGTATCCGGCCAGACAATCGCCTATCGGGTAACTGTTTCCAAATCCTGTAGTGCATGATTTAAAATGAAGGGATCAAGGGTTTAAAATAAGTCGATTATGGGTATTGAGTGTCCGGCCGACCAAAGCTGTGGCGAAAATTGCCAAATAATAAATTATTTCACGTAATTTAGTGTTGCCATGGTGTTTGAGGCAAAGAATCTTGAAATCATGTTGAACACCAGGCGAAATAACAAACGGAGTTTCGACAATATTTGTTTTATTTTAACGATATACAAAAGTTGAAATACAGTAACACTTTTATACCTGATGTGTCTGTGAAACGGATTCGTTTTTAAGGAATAAACAACAAACTGTCGAAAGCTATTGAAGTTAAAGAGACAAGTTGAAACCACATAAACACGAAAATTTCTTCTGAAACAGCATTGGTTGGCAACCTACCTGGACAAAACGATCCAGCAATACAGGGCAGACAGTCTGATAGCTGCTTATTGTTGGTTGTATTTATGTAAAACCCGGGAGGACATCCCATAGGAACCACAGCGCCCGCTTCACAATAATGTCCACTTATGCAGTCAGTCTCCTGTTGACTCGTGCTGTTAAATAGAAAAAGTTAAAGTACAGAACTCGTCTAACACATCTGCAATACTAAAGACATTGGACATACAATAAACTTTAGTGCTTCTGCACAGTGACGCCGGATTAATTTTAACGCATGTAGAACATGGATACCTACCTTCCATAGTCACAGTAGTAACCGGCTGAACAGTTTCCTCGGGGTTGTGATAGTTCAAATGTTGGACAATAAGTTCCCTGGTCGCAAGGTATGGGCTGGGCGGATCCTTCTCGGCAGTAATAACCTAAACACACACAATAAAATCATAAAGTGGATTTCCTATTTCAAGCAAATATACATTTTTTATTTATTTATATTTGCTTACCAGGCATGCACAACCCTCCTGTGGTAGAACTGAGATTAGGGCACAGGCACTCTGATGGTGAGGCACATGTTGTGTTGCTGAAAAGACAAAATAAACCGTTGTAGTTTTATTTTTGTCGGCATTGGTATATCTTATATTAGGCCACAAATTTTTTGACTTTTGTTTCAAACTAGTAGTGTTGGTAATTCCCAAATTGGACCACATTTTCGAAAAATTAAGTTTAAAAAAACTTCAAGCGCCCACGTAGCGTATATATTCAATGAAAGATCTTTGTGTTGATTTGTGTGTTTGGTTGGGCTTACCTGCCAGATACATCAGTTCCATACGTAACAGGTCTTGCCGAATCAGCTCCACCAGAGCAATAAAAACCAGGGTCACAAAATGCTGTAGGTTCGGAATTACCGTCTCCCTCGCAGTATTTACCAGCAGTGCAAGGTAGACAACTACTTAAACTTCCTTGCTCTGGAACAATGAATAAGCAT
Organism: Ascidia mentula; assembly: GCF_947561715.1. Lineage (NCBI taxonomy): Eukaryota > Metazoa > Chordata > Ascidiacea > Phlebobranchia > Ascidiidae > Ascidia > Ascidia mentula. The sequence continues at coordinate 20,454,702 of NC_138569.1, read as the reverse complement.
GATGAATTGATGCGCATAAGTATTTTTTTTACCAAAACAATTTGTTACTTAGTAGTTTTTTTTGTCAGTTAAGCTTGCTTGAGTTTATTAAGTTCTTACATAAATATATAAAATTGCTTTACAATACCATAATCATCGTAACGTTAAAGGCAACGTTTACGTGTAATGTACACTTTTGAGTATTAGAATTTGCCATTTTATCGCTCAGTATGACGTCACCCGTTACGCAACGCAATTTGACGACTCAAATTTAAGTTTCAACACAAAATGTTGTAACATCTCCATATATGTCGTAAAACGACACTTTGTACACGTGAAGATCTGACTTAGGATATATACAGACATTTATATGTGTACCGGTTTGATTGTTGAATGTTCCTGGTGGACAAGCAAATTGTTTTTCTGCTTGGGTTCCAGTCGGGCAATAGTGACCAGCTATGCAGGGAACAGGATCGATTGTATTCCCAGGACAGTAAAAACCTGGAAGTCAAGCAAAGAGAAGTTTGAGTGAAATAATTAACTTACATAAGATAGATGTTGTTTATACAGTTTTAACTAACAATCTGTGTTTTTTTTGTTTTGCAGAGTGGTTTATTAAAGATTAGAATTCATTAGGCAGGTCTCCTGATGTCAAATTGGTATCTGAATAACTTGCAGAGGTAGCTTAAAAAGTGCTACCGCAAAAAGAGTCTTCTTTTATAATACATTTCTACTAATAAACCCATTTACCATTTGAATGAGCATACTTGGTTTTAAACAAAGTTATAGGAGACAAGCATGAGTAAAATACCAACCTGCTGGGCAGTCGTGACATAGTTTGGTTTGTGTTGTGTTGGCGTAAGTGCCGAGAGGACAAGGTTCGGCTAATCCAAATGGACATTGGTAACCTTGTTGACACTCCTCACCAGAACCCTGCCAATAAATATATATTTAGTACTTTGAAAAGTTTTTGCACACCTGGCAAGTCTAGGAGTTGGATTTTGTTGCAATAATGGGGAGGGTTATGTATAAAAAGATGTTAACTTGTATTTTGCCCTTTAAATTTACCACAGATTTGCACACAAATATCACATATTCCACAGCCTTAACCACCATATACATTCTCCTTCTAAACGACGTATTGCTGTAACCAAGTTGTGACGTTAACTGACCTTATTTTTGCTATTGTCGGGATTGGGAACGTCCACACCGATTATGCAGTTGTATCCACCAGTGCAAGATCCAGTAACATTGGATTGTCCAGGCGTCTCGCAGTACGATCCAGCCGTACACTGGGTACATTCACTTTCGGTGCTTTTTCCAAATGCAGGATTGAATGTGCCTGAAAAACAGTAGTTTTTTTGCTGAGTAATTGTTGTAATGTAAATTGTTGTATAATGTCAAGCACTTTGAACATTTGTTACAAAACAAACTTTTGCTTTTCAAAAGACGTGATAAAATTAATCATTTATAATCAGTTATAAGCAGACACTCAACGACATTCCATAAGTCAACGTCACAAAAATCATAAAATATAAGCAAAACTCACCAGTAGGGCAAGGCCGCCAATTCCAACCGGTCGAAGCCGGACAATAATTTCCCATCGGACAGGGCTGGGGTTCGATTTGCGAATCAACGCAGTAAAATCCTATTGGACAGGACCTGCACACGTCCGCGTTGCTGGTGTTTGAGTATGTTCCGTTAACACAAGGGAAAGGAGAGGACGAGGCAGGCGGGCAGAAATGACCTGGTGGACAATCGTGTTGGGTTGGTGTGCTCGCGTTTCCATCGCAATAATACCGCTCCCAGCAGTCGCCTGATACATGTAAATACAGTGATCAAAGCAGTTTATATTAAATATCGTGTAGGTGTTTAGTAATAAGAGTAACAAGCGGCGTTTGTTGCATTCACGTTTGCAACACGATATTTCTTGCTCTTTTTGTCTGTTGACCATTTGGTTTGCAGCAATGTAAGATTAGAAGTGAGAATATGCACAAACCAAAACCGAAAAGTAACTTATCTTTGTCCCTCAAAGATACGGTTATTTTAACTGCAATTGACCAACACAGCGAAACTTTATAGAAGAAGGCAGATCAATGTTTAACGAGTCCAATCCATGTTGATAGGAATAGTTAACATCCGATAAGAATTCATAACCAAACAACATACCCGAAACATTTGGAAGACCGGTTCCGTTGCAAAACGACCCAGGATCACACGGAAGACAATCAGAGGGGGAAGACTTCTGATATTCAGGATTATAAGTTCCTGTAAATTAGAAACATCTTCATATATTGTACTTTCTACTCCAGAGCATATCGCTCGCAAAAACGCGCCGGAAAGCAATAAGAAAAAAAAGGTTCGTGCAAAATCACAAAACCAACCACACTCTTACCGGCCTGGCATTCTATTGGGATGCTGGTGTTAGTGGGACAATAACTACCCGGTGGACATTGGTCGCCGAAACTTTCGCCAAGGGGATTCCCCATGTAAGATTTCCCCGTGCAGTAAAAACCTATAGAAAGACGTAACGTAGAAACAATGTTATAAAGACCACAAAATTTGGCCTGCTCTGCTTAGTGAAACAGCTATCTATTTTGGTAAGTTCCTTTATTTTTTATTAACGCCATCCTGTGCAAAAATATTATTCTAAAAAACAGTTTACAAGAGAGTAGATTAAAAAACTCAAACAATATTTTAAGATGTATTTGAGCAGTGTGACAATCCCACACTAAGCACTTTGATGACTTGTTCAACCTTCAACATCATATCATAATATACCTCCAAAACATGGTCCAGTTGGTGCGTCCAAGCCATCAGAGGCGCAATACTGCCCAGGGTCGCAATCCTCACATTCATCCACACTTCTCAGTTTATATAGTGGGTTGTAAGTCCCTTTAGGACAGGGTGTAGGTTGTGATGAGTTGGAGGGACAGTAAGATCCTTTGTGCAAATAGTTATAGTTAAGCAATGCTTAACTGTAACATGCATTTATCTTTTACAACATCTCTTTTCTTGCGTATTTCATCAAAGAAATATATTTTAAGACACTTTTATACGAGTGTCAAACCTTATGGGTCGACTTTTGTTGGAAAATAAATTTGAAGCCTAACCATTTAATGTCATAGGTATATTTGAAAATGCTAAAAACATGAAAAAACACGCTGAACAAAACCACATATTGTGAGCATTATTTCTTACTTGGTGGACATTCTATTTCCGTCGCGTTCTTGGATTCTCCCGGGCAATAATAACCAGCAAAACATAATCCTGTCGGTGAAGTCTGGTTCGTTTTGTCGCAGTAAGATCCTATAAGAAGCAACAAACTTCGATCAGATTATATTTTAAATCTCACGAGTTTAACAAGTAAATCACATCCAAGATGTCATATTACAGATGTTTCCAAAAATACGAGTTCCTGAATATGACTCATTAAAACGCAAAATTATAATCTGATGACAGCCATGTAAGCTGGTAAGAAACTTGATTGAAACCTGGGTCACAGTTGACGCAATCTTCCGGTCTTGACCCTCCAGGTGTGTCTCTGTACGTTCCTTCGTTACAGGGGTATTCTGTTTTGTATCTGAGAGAAACAAATAAGCTTTTAGATTTCGTACATCATTAAGATCACGTGCAGGATTCCCTTTAGCCAAACCCTCGCGATCTTAATAAGCTTTCGTCTTGGGTCTGTAAGGTTTAACCTTTTACATTCCTGGTTTTGCGCCTTCAAAGGTCAATGGCGTCCAGACTGCTTTTATGCAATTTTTGCTTTTCATAATAAACATGTTATTTAGCATTTTCTAACACTTTGATGCGCATGTATTAGAATAATAGATAAACCCATGTTTAATCAGTTTATACCCATTTTAGTTTGAGTTGATTCCTATATGCTTACAAAGCTACAGCTGTCAGTTAAAACTCAGCTTACCTTGTTCCGTTGAGGCAAAAGAAACCGGCAGGACAAGGTTGAGGCGTTACTACTCCAAGCAACCCGTCAGCTATCGCTTCCAGCGAGTCGCAGTACTTTCCTGTGTATTTCAAAGCTGGTTAGCACTGACATGTACGTAAGGTAATAACATGCTTCAAAATTGGTGTCAGAATAATAAAACTTTGATTGAAATAGTGCCACCGCTCTTTTACTAAATACCCAATAACAAACTGTTTACGTAAAGCAGGTTGTTTTCTAGTTTGCAAATAACATAACATACGTAACAGTGACACGGTCTGCGACTCACTGATTATTACTGGGTCTATTGCTTCTTTACGATTCGGTAAAATTTTTGAGTAAGGTGAAACGATTGTCCCGCAATTGAGTTACCTTCTGGGCAAAGCAGGCACACGCTCTGTTTTCCATTGGGTTGATAAAATCCTGAAGGACATGGATCAGGTTGGGGACTCCCCAGGGGACATCTCGCACCATCCGGACAATTTTCGGGACACGAAACTTTGGATCCATTCACACAGAAGCAGCCGGCCTAAAATTTTGTATTGTGTTTTAATTTGTTGTGATTGTATTTTTGTTGTTGTTGCTTTGCACAAAGAAAGCTTTAAGCGCAAATGATTGCGAGTTAAGCGTCTGGGGCGATTTTGCAATACCTAGGTTAGTCCTAGAATCACTTTATACGAAACTTTTAGTGCAACGATCCGAAGACCATATCCACATACAGTTGTCAATGAAAAAAAAAAGTTTGTTTCGTTCGCAAATGTAGCGGCCAAAAGTTTCCAGAAAACCTCAGAAAAGAAACACAAACAATTATCACCGCAACTGAATCTAAACCGCTATAAGTTGGATACAGTTGCCCACACTAAAACTTTTTGAGTTTTCACCTCAATTTACTCGGAATATAAATGATGTATTGTACTGTGGTACTGCTGCTGTGATGGTTTTTCTACATTTTGACTAAGTAACATCGGTATAGGTCTTACCTCGCATTCAAATGGAGGAAACGAGTTGTTGCTCCCTGGACAATAAAACCCGGCCGTGCAACTTTCACAATAATCCACGTTTGGATTTTTGGTGGCCCCAGAAAAGGTTCCTGCAACGACCGAATAAAAAAAAGCTTGGGAAGAGACAAACAAACTTAAATCAATGTATTGAATGTGGCAACAAATTTTAAACCCTCGAAATTGAACCACAGTCGTAAGTAACGACTCGACACACTTATCTACGGTATTGTCTCATGGAAAAAGTTTACTGACATTTTTACTATTGCCAAGTTTAATAAAGTTTTATTAATTGCAGTATATTTCCGTAACCCTAATATACCGGATAAACAAAACCGCACCTTCAGGGCAGGGCAGAGGGTAGGAAGAATTGAACGGACAATAATGTCCACTTGGACAGATGTCGCCGAATGTTTGGCCTACGGGAGATGACGTCGTGCTTCCCCCGGAACAATAATAACCCTGTTCACAACCCCCTGACACAGCGGGCAGCTCAGGGGCGCCACAGTAATATCCTGCAACACGAATAAACCATCTGGATTGAATAGCAATAATAGATACAGGGCCTGACATATTTAAAAGTTTGTTGATATTATTAAAAAACTTGCTAATGTAACTAATATTGGAAATAGATTTACACCTGATGAAGCGAGGGGAACTCGCGAAAGCTAATGTACTTTTTGTGATAAAAAAGTCAGTCTTTTACAAAAGAGTGCCTAATCAAGAGAATTTAGTTAATATTGGAAAGTTTCTTAGACAAAATTAAAGTTTTACTGTTTTATTCAAATGATGAACATGGACTTTATTCAAATGGCATTGATTGCACTTTTCAGGCAATTATCATCAATATAAACTGTGCCAATCGGGTTTTCTACGTACACCACATACCTTGTGTGCATGGAGTAGGTTGAGAGGATCCTTTGGGACAGAATTCTCCAGGTTGGCACATGCCACCGATGTCGCCATCTAGCGGACAGGCGCAACTCGAAGAATCGTTAAATCCGGCCACTACAGGACGCTCCATCCACGAGCCAAGTCGACAATACCTGGAATAAATAAAGGGCGGGTGATTGGCAGCATTGGTCAAAAACCTGATCGGGATTCGTGCCCAGAATGTCCTGGGTTCAAATCCCGGTGTGGTGAAAAAAAAATAAATAACAAAATAAGTGATGAGAAGTTCCAACGGGGCCTAAATCACCACTGTGTCATAATGGATAAAAACAAGTTAAATAAAGGAGGAACTGGTTATGTTTCCAAAAAATGAAAGGAAATAATTGGTCAATGACGTCATCTTACCATCCTTCGGCGCACTCTCCTTCAGGATTTTCCATAGCTCTGTTTGGGCAGAAATATCCGGGTGGACAAAACTTGCAATCGTTTTCACTTTCACCTCCTTAACACATTAGGAAAAAGTATCTTATACGAGTATCACTGAAGTCATGTGAATGTAACCAGTTCTAGACCCATATTTCTGGAATTATTGGTTTTGTTCGCAATAAATCTCATCATGCCGATATTGTATGACCACGCAATAACCATGTTGAACTTACCGGTTTGATTATTATACGTTCCATTGTTGCATGCAAGCGGTCCCGGAGACATTATAGGGCAGTAATGACCGTAAGGACACACAGTTGTATTATTGGAACCAATCGGACAGTACGTTCCGGCTGGACACAAGTCACACACAGCTGTGGCGATGGTTGAAGCGAAAGTACCTCCCTCGCATGGAATAGGTAAACTGCTGTTGATTGGGCAATAAGAACCAAGTGGACAAGGTCCCCCGGTTAATGTGGTCTAAACATATTAATTGACGTCACTGCCAGGAGACGAAAAATAAATAATCAAAATGTGTTTGGGGGTTTCGGCGTTATATGTTAAAGGTAACACGATTCAAATTTTTTTAAGACTTTTTAAGTTTTAGTGACTGATAACAAACTATTTCTTGTTTTTGACCTCTAAACATCTATTCAATAAACCAGTAAACCGTTTTATACGCATTACAAACACTTACACTTGCTGGGGCTGCTTCGGCTGAACCTCCAGCGCAGTAATAACGTTCACTACAGGGTCCGGTTGGAGCATCCAAACCACTTCCGTTACAGTACGAACCGGGAGTACATTGGGTGCAGTTGTCGACACTGAACGCTTGTGGTGAAGGATTGAATGTTCCGGGGTCACACGTGTTCGGTTCACCAGTTCCTTTACACAAAAACATCAGTACCTCGGATTAACGTTGGCCTTTGCTTTTGTTTTTTTTTATCCTTTTTTAAATCTGAAACTGACAATGCCATTATGACGAAATAAACATTTCTGTACGATTGTAAAATAAAAGAACACACTAATCCTGATCGTCCATCACTCCTGGAGTTTCTACTGTCGCAGAAAGTCAGAATCTATTAAACCCTCCTATTTGTGATTTCTACTCTTATCATGTTATACATTACACTATTAAACGATTCCGGAAACTCTATCCATATGATCATGATCTCCAACTGTTTTGACTACATTTGTGGAAAAATGTATTCTATTTGCTTTACATGAGCTTTACTGTAAATGTAGAATATCCAACTAACCTGCAGGACAGTAAAATCCCGGTGGACAAGGTCCGGCATCTCCAAATGCACCGGCAGCCGGGTTAGGGACTTCTGAAGCATTGCGGCAGTAGAAACCAGCATAACATTGTCCTAAGAATGAACAATTGTATATAAAAGCTATTCCAGCAGTGCTACAGTCAACAGCTGAACTGATAAGACTTTATGGGTTGAAACAGTGTGCGCTACTGTCTGTAGCTCCAAATGAATATTATGGCTCTATTACACATATATATTTTGAATTTAACGTGTTAGTTTTACTAATTTAATAAAATCGCCATGGCAAATAAAAAAACGGGTAAATGTTGTTACATATATTTATCAAAAAACATTACAAAGTATAGTTGGGCAGTTGGGCCAAATACAACTCTGTGTTGTGTCACCAGCATAATAGTTTACCTTCATATGAGCTAGCACTGATGTTGGGGCAGTAGTAGCCAGGATCACAAGGTTTGCAATCACCCAATTCAACTGCACCTATCTTGTTGTTGTAAGTGCCTGCTGGACATGGACTGGGCACCGTTTGTCCCGCAGGACAGAAGAAACCCATTGGACAATCCTAACAACATGTTTGTGAGTTACACAGCCTTTTTAATGGGAATGAAGTGTAATGTGAATTCAAGCTTTTACAAACATAGCGCTTTTCAATAAATATTAGGACAGTGAATAATACACTTTTTTGGGGGGGGTCATTGTTTAGTCCCAGTTGTTTACGACAATTTACGTCAAAATAGTTTAAGTTAACATTAATGAAGTTTTATAAGAAACCAAATTTTGAGTTTTTTGGTAAAGCACATTGCATATACACATTCGGACCTCAAACTCACCTCTATTGCGGTTCCATTGCAAAAGCTTCCAGCAGAGCACAATGTACAGGTTGACTGACGCACAGCAGTCGTGTAACTTCCGTCGGCACAAGGCAGAGGATCAGCGGAACGGGCGGGGCAGTGATAACCAATTGGGCAACTATAAGCTGAATTAGAAAAAATGGCGTTCGACTAGGGTTCCGGAGTATTCTCAAGTATGCCTGCTACACTTATGTGTGCATTTAAAATAAACGTAGATATTTTGTTAAAAAATGGACATACACAGCCTTTACAGCTGCCAGTCAGATGCATTATTATCTATTGTATCTATATAGGGCTGATCTTAAATGCAAGTAAAACACAATCAATTCAACTTAGATCAGTGTTATTTAGGATGTTCCCAAACGGATATTACTCCGACCTGTCCGGCGTGAGGAACCCTCAGGGCAATAGTAACCAGCTTCACAATCTCCAGTTGTAGCAGAAAGTCCAGGCGTTTCGCAATATTCACCAGCCGTACAGGGTAGACAGGCATCGCTTGAATTTCCACCTGGTGACAAGCAGCAAACAGTTCAGTTTAGGGATTTAAGTTTAATGTGACAGAAAGCAAGTCGTAATTTATGACTTCAACTTGCACGAAAGTTTCCAAAAGTAAAACAAAAATTTGTGGAAAATGTTTCGTATTGCAAATATCGCAATATATTAGTGTTACTTTTAAGTAAAGTGGCTGGGACTTACGTTCATTACTGTTGTATGTTCCGGATGGGCAGGGATGAATCACCGGATCACCTTCCAAGCAATAACTTCCATTGGGACATGGACCGTAGTTCGATCCTAGATCAGGTGTCCTTGAGGCCGAACCGTTGACGCAATAAAAACCGGCAGCGCAATCACCCGCTGGTTCAAAAAGTCCCCAGTCGTCGCAATATGTTCCGTTGTCACAATAGGTGCATTGTGACACGTCGGAACGTTTAGTTTGAGCGTTGTAGGTTCCGGGGGGACATGGGTGTTGTTTGTCATAAGTGGTTTGTGCGGGGCAGTAGTGGCCGATTGGGCATTCAAGTGGAACGGACACACCTGAAAAGAAGTTGAAAGTGCGATGATTCCTTGATGAAGGTCGAAAGAGTTTTTTGAAAACTTAATTAAATATTAAACTGATAATGGCATAAGTTGGCTTAAGTTAAACTGATGCTGACATAAGTTCTTGCCGAAGCATTTTTTCAACCATGACAACGTTAACAACAGTATGAGCACGCCGTGGTGCGGACATTTTCGTTTTAAAAAAAATATTTTTCGTCTTTGAAAAAAAAATCGTTCTAAATTAGCAGACCAACCTATTACAACTCCCGTGGTATTGATCGCCTCGCAATAGTAGCCGGCATCGCATATTTTGCAATTGCTCTGTGGAGAAAAAATATTGAAATCAGACCTGAACTTAAAATAGTAAAGGTAACACGATTCATATTTTATTATTTTTTTAGGGTTAAAAGCGTCAAAGCGTTAAGAATCCAAACCTGTCCATCTGAGTTCTGATACGTTCCACTTTTACAAGGTTCAGGGGCCGGACTTCCCGCTGGACACCGGTTACCAGCTGGACACACGTAGTCGATTGGTGAGCTCACATTCTGACCTTCCGGGCAAAAATAATTCTCGCTGCAAAGTCCCGAACGATCCCCTTCTCCGCCAACACAGTAGTAACCTGGGGCAGAGTTAAATCGTCGGGGTCACCAATACATCACATTCTTTGTATATCCAAACGTATTGGGCATATATTGCAGAAAACAAAAAAGGTAAACCAATCAATAATAGACAGTAGCGCAAGTTTAAGCTATAGCTCAGTTCAGCTATAACTGTAACGAAAATCTTGTTGCAGACATAAGGGTTGTACAGTGAAGGATTTAAACCCCGTTCAAATGTAATTTAAACACAATTACAAGGCAATTGTTTATGTTATACCTGCAGTGCAGATTGAACATTCCGACTGCGCTTTGTTCTGCGTATGGTTACTGAATGTTCCAGGTTCGCACGGTATTGGTTCGCCAATACCTTCCGGGCAGTAAAATCCAGCTCTACAAAACAAAGAAAATGTGAGTTAATGGCGACAGTACATCAGGGAGTGTACAAAGTGTTCTAAAGAATCCGAGTAGTAATTCCTTCAATGTACACAAATCCTTCCCAAAACCATTGGTGAGGATGTCAAAGTAGTCAGACATGTAATGGGACCAACTTACGGGCATACACCATCACTTGGTGTTTTCGAGATGGATCCGTTGCTGCAGTAAAATCCTGCCTGGCATTTTCCGGTTGGCGTCGCTTCCAACCCATCGGTTTCACAATAGTAACCTGCAGATGGTGAGTATTAAACTTCTTATTATTTCTATGGTGCATGAGTGTAACGATTACACGCGTCCCACGGGCTTTTGTGATGTCCTATTTAATTCGAATGATGTTTCCAAAAATCATTTTGCACTTATGGGTTAAGCCAAAGCATACAAAAGACGATGGATTTCCTGCACGACGCAACTAATTTCAGGTCAGGCTGCTTGACGTCTTATCACGTTTCAGTTAAATTACCATAGAAACAACAACAAATAAACTGGTGCAAGAATGGTTGCACACACAAACGCTACTTTCACACCGAAGGTAAGGATAAGTGAGTTATAACTTATTACCCGACGTGCAAAGTGTTGGTCCAACCGAACCCCCCGGGCAGAAATATCCACGCTGGCACCGCCCTCCTGTAGAGTTGACGTCATCGCGTACGGGACATAAGCATGACGTGTCGTTAACTGTAAGTGTAACACAAAAACGTTTAGAACCAGATTATTACGATACGTAACCACATGACAAGTTGTCACCCACATGGTGGCAGTAAAGAGTCAGATGGTTGAGAGGTGAACGCGCACGTTGTGCAATACCATCCCGCATCACAAGTTCCAGCCGGTCCGAGGAGACCGGATTCGTTGCAATAGTGGCCTGCACAGATAAAACATTGAAAAGATGACGTCTAGTACTGAATATGTGGGTCTAAACCACAACTGCAGACGATGAGATGACCATCAGTAGTAACATATGCACAAAGTAATGCTCAAGTAGGGTCACTCTGTTATAACACACGAACAGCATTGTGTGTACAAAACGTTAAGAATGAATAAAAATAACGAAGTCCAAAATGTTATGCAGCAGTTGTACATTGTGGAGAATTGCAAGTGTTTATCCACATTATATAAACCCTAAAAAAGAAAGACAGTTATATAAAAACAAATACCAATATTACTGTGGAGACTTTAGCTACCTGGATCACAAGGCGAACAATCTCTGAGACTCTGCAACCCCAGGGAGCCCCCGTAGGTCCCAGGGGGGCAGGGGTTGTCGTACATGTTCTTGGTACCATTGGGACAGAAGTAACCCTGGGGACACTCGTTGTCTGTGTAGCTCGTCGAATTTTCTGGACAATAATATCTGCACAAAAACAAAAAAAGTGGTTCTATGGTTGCGGAATCCGATAATGTTTTGGGGCAAAACCACAGTTGTTTTTTCTCTACAACTGAGCGGAAAATTCAGATAGTTAGTTACATTTTATTGGATAAGGATATAATAGTTCTGAGGTGTAAACTAATTGGAGCATTGCAACCCTTGCTCTGAAATTTACTGAACTATAAGAATAAAGTGTCAGAGACCAACTTAATTTTCGCAATATTTTGCATTCATGAATACACCGCAGAATGTTGCCTCACCCGGCCTGGCATTCAAAGCACGCCTGTTGTTTTGTTAAATTGTTGTAAGTTCCAGCCTCACACTGATGTGGTTCTGCGGCACCTTCTGGGCACTGGAAACCGGTAGGGCATGGGCCTCCCGTGGGACCAGTGGTCGGTTTGTCGCTGGTAGCCCCGCTTGTACAAAAATATCCACCGGAACAGTTACCGCTAGGTGACGCTTCGCCCCCAACACAATATTGGCCAGCGGGACAAGACTGGCAGTCGCCCTGTGTGAATATTTTGTTTGAGTTTAAATTCGGTGCATCGGTTTTTATAAAAGACAACTGCGGTGTAAGGTTGTTATTGAAATCATTTATGTGTAAAAGAGTATTGTCAATGTAATAAACACACTGTTTTTTTTTAGTTCAAATGTATGTATTTTTAAAACTAACTGATAGCTAAGCTTACAAAGGCTTGGCTTTAGCTTATGTCATGGCCCCAGTTACCTGTGTTCCACCTCCTGGTAAACTTCGGTAAGTTCCAGGGCCGCATGGAATTTCAGCTGGTGTTGCAGCAGGGCAGTAAAAACCAGGGGAGCACTTTCCATTTACACCTGGTTTCGAAGTACATTGATGTTATGCATGTCGTTTGTGCATTTCCACAACGTACAATTTTATTTATACTTAAACACATAAATGTTTCGTTTTAAAGCGAAAAAACGCAATTTTCATTTACACCTGGTATACATTGACGTTATACAAGCAGTATGTGCTATATTTGATTTTGTTTTTTAAACAATTAGAAAAGTTTAATGCTCATATATTTTTCTGGAAAAATTTGACGTACTTATTTTATGATACTCAAAACATACCATCAGTTCCATCGGGTGTCGCTGAAGAGCTGCCGTTCTTACAGAAGAAAGTTGCGTTGCAATCTCCGCTGTAAGTTGTAGCATGGAACTGATCACAAAACTTGCCAGGGTCGCAAGCTGCACAATCACTTTCAGCTTCAAGACTTTGAGAAGCGCCATATGTACCTGGGGGGCATTGACCCAAGTCGTACCCTGTACCCGGAGGACAGAAATAACCTTTAAAAAAAGGAAAAAGATGGGAATTTATCGTTCGGTTGTCGTTCACGTTTATTCCCTGTTTCTTTCAAAAAATGTTTTGTGAATTAAGTGTTGGCATGATTTAGAAAACTCTGTTTAATTTACTTATATCTCATCAATGTAAAAGTTCATTCAAGGCAACGAACGAAACGGAATTGAACAAATAAACAACTTAATTTAAATATTGGTGGAACTACAAAATATATTTCAGTTAAATATCGATACTAATTCCTTGTCAACACATGAACGAAAAAATGGAAATACTGCTAAGTCAACATTTCAGCCCAAACCTTCGTTTCAAAACAATTCCATTTACCTTTCGTGCATGGCTCTGGATTTATTCCATCCACACAGAAGGATCCTGCCGGGCACACGAGACACTCAGATTGCAGTATATCTGTTGAGTATGTTCCGTTCGAGCAGGGAACAGGGGCGGGCGATCCTTCAGGACAGTGACTTCCAACCGTGCAGTTGTATAATGTCGATGACGGCTCAGTGTTTTTTCCCAAACAATAGTATCTGAAGCAAGCAGATAAATGTGTTCAGCTGGTGGTAAATAAGTTCTTCTTTATGAAAGAGTTAAATGCGAAGATACTAAAAACGTGGGCTGATTTATCTGCACAGTTTAGGAGGAACTGAACTATTTTGCTGAGGACAAATCAGGTAATTTTAACAAGCAATGCAAATACCAGAAGACATTTTAATGGCGTAAATACCAAGATTATAATCTCACAGGACAAATTTAAACCAAAGTTATGAGCAAGCATGTTGTTTACAATTTAATCGCAACCAATAGGTACCTTGGATCGCAAGGAGCGGTCGGTTCTTTAATTCCCGGTGCCTGACAGTAGAAACCTGGGGTGCAGTCGGAACAATTCGACTCTGAAGCCACCCCTGTCTCGTTGTTGAAAGTTCCGACAGGACAATCCGTACCCGTGGTGGTTCCTTTAAAACACAGAACTTGTTAATGACCAATGTCCGAAAAGCTCCACGAAAATTTCCAAGAAACTACATTCAAAGTTGATGTTTCAAATGAAAAATAATATGACAAAAGGAATGCCCCTCTAGATGTTTCCTAAAATCCACTCCAATACACAAGAATAATTAATTTTTATCCATATCATCGTTGATCATAGTACCAGGCTTAATTTTACCTTCAAGACAATACTTTCCCCTTGGACACGCATCGCCAGTCACACCATCTGTTGGATTCGATATGGTGGCACCGGACACACAGAGTGAACCCGCCGCACACGGGTAGTTGTCAACTAAAAACACAATACAAAATTTGGATCAGCGATTTTAAACCGAAATTTTGTCAGATAATAAATAACAATGAACCGACACTGTTAATTGTGGACCAGCCAAAATATTCTCGAAGTTATAAGCAAACCTGTGAAATATAGTCCTAAAGGAAAACGTATTTAAATTGTAACAAATGTTACACCTGTGCCACCTCTTAACGATTGGCAGAAGTGCGTGATTCCATTATCAATGGAATGAAATGAAAATTACATTTCATAAATGCTTAGAGAGCAAAAAAACGGCAAAGTTTCATGTTTCACTAAACTGTATCGTGTTTTACTGAATAACTGATGGGAATATACTAGGAAATGATTCCCAGAATTCTTCAACATCAGATTGAGTAAATTCAAATCAAATTGTAGAAACCAAGACAAGTTTTACTTACTGGTGTCGCTTCCGATTCCCTGAACAGGACAATATCGACCTTGTGGACAACTGTCACATTCAGCCTGGCTGTTTAATCCCGTCCTGCTGCCGTACGTACCCTCCATACACTTAAACTGGTCCGAAGACTTCGTCCCATCGGGGCAATAACTTCCGAGCGGACATTCGTATGTCAGCCCGTCAGTGATTGGTCCGTCGGCTTGATTGCAATAATATCCTGGAAAAGAAAAGTAAACACACTTATGTCAGTCTTTTTCACCAAGTCGGTATACAGGAAAATGTTCGTTTTTGCCACGAAAAGCAAAATTTTATCGCTAGTCGCACAAACCCTTTGTTTGTTATAATTAGTTTAGAAAAAAAATTGGGGGGGGTTAAGTTGTGCCAATGGTTGAGCATTAGGCTGTGATTGCTTTAATTTTTCAAACTAAAACGGGCGATGTCATTTTATCAGACAAAACTGATCGCTTGCCAGTCATATTCGAATTTTGCGGATAACTAACGAAGGTGAGATTTACGTAAATTTGACTATTAACTAACTTTTCACTTCAGTATGAAAAGAATATTGCCGTTATTTTGAGGTTGTTTTTAAACTGTGATTTTGAAGTTACCTGCTGGACAAGTCTTGCAAGTGGACTTCTGTGCCTGATCTTGGTAGAAACCTGATTCACACAAGGTCATATTCGGTGAACCCTCAGGACACATGTAACCGGGCTGGCAAGGCAGATCATTACCTGCCGATTGACCGGCATAACAGTAATACCCTGAAATAAAAACAATGTTAGGTAATGGAAAGAAAAACTGCAAATATAAACGAGTCAAATATGTGCAAATTTTTGACACTTTTTAACCAATTGAGGTTTACTTTCGCATAGCTATCACCATCATGACCCTGAAATAAACTGCTAGGATTTTAAGACGATTTGGACATTTTTAGAGGGTCGGTATTTCAAAATAAACAAGTTCATGTGTAAATTTAACGTGGTCTCAACCTTCAGGACACGAGTTGGTGTAATTGTGTTGCCCTGAATCAGGACAGAAATATCCTGCAGGACAGGACATGCAGTCGGATGGTTGTTTTCCTCCAGTCCCGTCATTGTACGATCCACTTAGACAGAGTGTTCCGCTGCTTGATCCAGCCTCTGCAAGTAAATATTCGTTAATTAAGGAATCTGACAATATCTCCGCCACTTTGCATAAAATACGGGACTTTCTCGTTCCCGTTTCGTTTATTAACTTATTTTTATGACCTGGTGATTTTAAAAAATGCGGTTTGTCATAAATAAATATTTGTAATCATTTTCAGTAAATAAGCACAAGTTACCGCAGTATCTGCCACGTGGACAAACGTTTCCTGTAACTCCATCCGTGGGATCGGGTTTTGTGGCTTTAGAACAATAAAACCCTGGGTCGCATTGACCGGTTGGAGCAGACAGACCTGAACGACAAAATTATTAGAAGATAAACATATTGTTAAATGCTATACACGATTGTTTTTTGATCAGTTAAAGCAAGGTAAAACGTGATAAAACTTGATAAACAAAAATACTGTTTGGTGGAAGTGTTTAACTTGTTAAGTTACTGGAAGCAGCAATGCCAACTTATTTAACACATTCACGTACACAATGGCTGTTTTTTTTTCTGCAAAACTCAATCGTCTCGACAAGATTTGTTTTGCTTCAACCCTGAGGATCAGTGTTGCTTACCAGTTCTGTTGCAGTAAAATCCTCCCGTGCACTCATCGGGAGTTCCTGTGCCTCTTGGACAAAAATAACCTATCGGGCATTCCCCCCCAGTGGCATTTGCGGGACACAAACAATCGAACTCGGTGAAATTGGAATAACTGCTCGGTCGCGGTGTTGGGGAACCACCCAAGCAGTAGAAACCTGCAAATAAACGTGAAGGTCAGAGTTTCCCCAACAACTTGTAACGACATGATTGACCCTATATAATTTTGTAACCTTTTTTTCTTGACATTGAGTAATAGGGAAGAAATTTAATAGAAGGTTTTATTTTTATGCTGTGCACAGAAAAGTCAATCGTTTATTGCAGAGTTTTCGGAATTCATCAAAACAGAGGGCAATCGACTTTTTTACTGGCCTTCATCACAATCTCCCGACACCCCAGCGGTTCCATTTCCATCGCAGTATTTCCCGGGGTCGCATTCCCTGCATTGCGATGCATTGATAGCTTGAGGGACGACGCCGTATGTTCCAGCAGGACAAGGGTAGTCCAGGTAGTCGGCAGTGCCTAAAAATATAAAAATAATTACCAGATAAATCCTGCGGAATAACTCAACGGATTTTGTTGGTTCCACAATAAATCAAATATATAGGATTATGGTAAATATTTAAAAAAAATGGCAATATGGAGAGTATTATTGCAAAGTTTACACCAAACCTCCTTATAAAAACACCAAACGTTTTCCATTTCAAACATGCAGTCCACAAACCAAACTTATAGAATCCTATGGATCAGGTTTGTTTGTTCGTTTGAAATGGACTGCAACGTATCATCTAGCATACCTTCAGGACAGTAATATCCAGCAACACAAGGGAAGCCGGTCGGATCTTGGGTTGCGTTCGGACAATAAAATCCCGCCTGACACGGTTTGCAGGTCGCCAGACCTTGCTCGTCGCTATAGTAACCGGATGTGCAGTCGAGCGGAGCGGTTGTACCCGTCGGACAGAATTTTCCAACGGGACACAAACTGTCTGTTAAAATAGGAAGAAACGTAACATTCGTTTTGAATACCATGTATTAATGATGCTGTGAAAAAATATGTATATTAGCACAAAGAAACTTATAACTACAAACGGGACAGTACGATACTCAGTAACTGTGTCAGTATTATGTACAATGAATATAAATTCCAAATACTTTTACACATTTGCGTAAATTACGTCTGGAATAGAGTGTAGTCGAATACGTAACAGTTTGGAGCACAGAGTTTCCTAAAATTACCCCAACTAATTCGTTTATGCATTTACCCAGTTATTTTACCTGAAGGTGTGGAGGTGTTTGCTCGTCCACTGCAAAACCACCCAGCTGTGCAATCTGCAGTTGGTGACGTAAGATTGCTCGTCTCACAGTATTTACCAGGAGGGCAATCTTGGCAGGCACCTTCTGATTCAAGTCCCAACTGTGCAGATGAAGGTAAATCACAGAATATGCAAATGAAAGTCTTTTTCTAGTTTATAATAGCAAGTATTTTGACATGTACTGTTGAACAGAAACGCCGCTTATCTTGGCAACGTTTATTGGTGCAGAAAAAAAAATAAACATTGAACGGTTTTAAAAATTGAAATATTGGGATCTACCCAAAACTGCAGATGCAGGCCTAGCGGTGATTGTAACTTTGGTAATAATACTAAAAAAAGCAATAGCTTTTTATTACAGGATCAGCCTGGCTTTTAATCAGAAATATTTTTCGCCTCAAGGGCATCTTCAGTTCCTTGCAGTAAACACAATTTATGATATTACAAAAAACATTTCATTAATATCCTAAATAAAATGGTTGAACATGCGCAAACCTGCTCGTTATAAGTTCCAATCGGGCACGGTTGGGGTTCGCCAGTTTGTTGAGGACAGAAAGATCCAGGGGGACAGATCCCTCCGTCGCCTGTATGTGGGGAAGTCCCAGGGTCTTTGACGTCTACCCCGTATCTTAAACATTAAAAAAGAAATATGTTACAGAAACGTCTGAAACTTATAATCAAAACAAAAAGTCAACAAATGAAGTAAAGCATTATGGGAAAACATGTTGTCTGGGTTACAATCTATTGACTTTCGTGTCTTCAGTGTCTGTAAGAAAAGGGAGGTAAAAACACACCTACTAAAAGCTCATCAAGTAGAACTTAGAAAATCGAAGAAGAACATCTTTTGTGTGTACCACGTACTGCGTTGTTTAGAAACAAAACTGATACTGTAATTTGGTAATGGTCTTTATATTAACCGACAACTCCAACGAATAAGAAAATAATGGGACATTTTTACAATACAATTTCATGGTATCCGGCACGTATACCAGTGTGCGTACAACTTACCGGCAATAATATCCAGCATCGCACAGTTGGTATGGAGCTGTCAGGTTGAAGTCAGCGCAGTAGTAACCTATAACAGGGGTTTTGATGACAGTAAGATCTGAACTAATATTTATTTGGGCTTTTTCCCCACAAAACACAGTGTTGTGACGTCAGTTATAGGTTAGTTCTATGTAAATGTGTTGCAAGAAAAACTACATCATTTTAAACTGATTATGGTATAGATTTTTGCCCAGACGTCTTAAAATAAGAGTATGTCAGTATTCAATGTTACAGATTATAGCAAAGAAGGACGGAATCACAAAATCTCCAGTGAAATAACAAATAAAAAACTCACCTTTATCGCAATTTTTACAGTCAGTACTGTTTTCCATTGCCAAGATATCGCCGTAAGTTCCATATGGACAATGAGGGGGACTCACACCTGTTCCTTCAGGGCAATAGAAACCTTTTGGACAACTTTCCCTGTTATTTCCTCCTGTGTAAAGCAAACAATGTACTTACATGTGTTGTAATGTGTTGTACTTACAATGCAACAAGTAAAAATGTTTAACATGTTGAAAGCACAAATAAGAATTTCTAAACTGCTTGATATATTATTATGCAAACACGTTTGTGTCTATGATTACTGCCAGTGTTGAGTGATTGAGAAGACTGTGCAGCCTGTGTAGTATAGTAAAATTTAACAAAATAAAAGCCTATGTCAAACCAAAAGTTTACCTTTGCATTGAAAGCCAGCTGGACACACTTCACAAGAGGGTTGTTGCACAGCTTGTTGGAAAGAACCAGGCAAGCAAGGTTTAGCTGCCCCGCTACCAGTTGGGCAGAAGTTTCCAGATGGACACTCACCCCCCGTGCTTACACCGACTGGTGGATTAACACTTGTTCCGCCGCTGCAATAAAAACCTAAAAAACAAAAAAACGTTTATTTCAAGACAACAAGTGATATACATTGTCGCTTTTTTTAAAAAAAATTTTGATTATGCGTTATGATGGATGTTAAAATTGGTGTAAATGAATTTTTAAAGCGCTATGTTTTTATCGATCTACACAACTGGGAATAAAAATAACAAACAATAGATCGATGCGATTGTGCAAACCAAATTAAATCGCTTTCTGAAAAGAAAATTTGTATAGTAATAAAAAAATTGTGCCCAACACGAAAATTGTTCAAACAAACACAATACCTTCCATGCATTCTCCGTCTGGCTCCGTGAGTTGGAATGTGCTGCAAACTTTGCCAGGATCGCATGGTGTGCAGTCACCCATACTGGCAGCTCCAGTCTGATTATTGTAGGTACCTGTTTAAATATGGAACAACTTTGGAAATCGCCATTAAAAGTGTGTAACAAGCATCAACACATGGAAAGTTGATAACAGTTGCCTGATCAGAGTTTCAATAATTGTCTTTTCTCAGTGGTATTTCCAATCAGCATATTACAAGTACATATATGGTCGTATTTAATGTATTCAGTTGTTAATGTGTGCCCGAAAATACGCAAATGTTAAATTGGACAACAAATATAATTGAAAACAGCTATTTTTAAGGTTACAAATTATGGTATTTTATATGATAAGTCACATGAGTCTCTTCGTATAAGTTTTATCACATAACAGGAGCTTTGGCGAGTATCATAAATAGCATAACACAATAGCATGCACGAAAAAAACGCGAAAGCGATAAACCGTCGGTCAGTTTGGTCCTGTAACATCAGCTTAGTCCATTTCAAAATTAGTCCCAACAAACCCTTAAGCGGGTTTTTTTTCGAATGCGCATATTTCACATTGCAGGTACACCAAGCGGCCCAAATTCTAAAAAAACTTGAAACAAGAATTCAAATTATGTACAAACCTTCCGGACAAGCCAGGCCAGTCGGACTCGATTCAGCATCGCAATAAAACCCCTTAGGACACGGTCCTCCTGTGGGCTCGGAACCGTTTGGAGTTCCAGTTGTGGAACCCTGACCACACCAGAAACCCGCATCACACACCTTTGTCGAGGCATTTTGACCAAGCTGCAATACACTCGGGTTAGTTTAAAGTAGGTCTTTGCTGATGCAAGGTATTAACGATATTTACGTATCATTTCCAATGCTTTATGCGATTGGCAACAAACTGTTTTGGAAAATAGTGCTTTACAATGATTTGAGCAAAAAATGTGCTTGTGCTTTATTTTTAAATAGACAAAAAGATAACCAGTAAGCTACACAACACGACATCAGCTGAACGTGGTGTTTGTACGTATTTCCAGCTATTGATTCAAAACTGCGATCTGTAAGAACAGTAAAGTTAACCAATCTACCTCATCACAGTAAAATCCTTCGTTACATAAGTTGCAAGCTGTGGCATCAACTTGACCAGTTTCGTCGTTGTAAGTACCCTAGAATGAGAGCATTTCAGTTATACAATCAGTTACGGTTCACACATTTACAAGTATTTTCTTATGGGGCGGGAATTTTTATGTGCCTGCATGTGTGTAATTATTTTCTTTGTGCAAAAAGATTTCTGATACTGATTCAAATAAGTGTTATTTTTCTAAATTTAAAGGGGAAATTACATTAAATCTGGTAGCTCCATTGCTTATATATAAATCTGGAAGGCTCGTATACTCAGTTATCTTGCTCAGTTCACGAAGAAACTTACCTAAGTGAACTAAGTGATATATAAGCAAAAAGTAAAAGAGATTTAATTTCAAATAAGAAAAAATTACTCTTCTTCACATAAAAACTGAAAATTACGCTTATCTGCCTAATTACCACTGGGCACGCAGTAGGTGTGGATGAATTCAAGGGACAGTAGCTGCCGGTAGGACAGGGTAACGCTTCACTCAAACCATCTGTAGGGCAGTAACTTCCCACAGGGCAATCTTTGCACGATTCAGAGTTGTTGCCAGGTGCGTATGTTCCTGTTAACAAAAGGTGGAGAAACGTATCTTGCTGTGAAGTATCATAGTGCTGTTTATTCAGATTTGCAACGACTTTTGGAATGCAAAAGCACGTGCTTCAATGTTTTTCGCTGTTAAGAATCATTACGCTGTTTATACATGATTTTCTTTGATATGTCGTAGAATTAGGCATCTTATGATGTAAAAAACACGTCCTTTGATTTAACGAAATATCGTTGAAATGTCTATGATGTCGTGCAATTTGGTGTCACAGGCTGTTCGACTTCCTCATAGGAATTTTTTTAACCAAGCAACATCGTGAATAAATAAATACCCAGCATCGTTCTTCGAACGTTTTTTAAAAATTGATTCAAAAGTAACTTACCACATGGACAAATGTGAGCATGCGATGAACCGGCAGGGGCAAAGTAACCGGGTGGAACCGAGTTTTGGGTCGGGGTGGAAGCTCCTCCAGTGCAATAGTAACCAGGAGAGCAATTGCCCGTTATTCCACTCGCCTCGAGACCCGAACAGAATTTTCCAGGGAGGCAGTCGGTACAATTATCCACGGAGGTTGCCACTGAAGGAAGTGAAAGATACAAACAATGATTTTAGTCTTTTTCACAAAAAAGATTATTTAATACTTTAAGCTATTTCCCACTAAATTTAGATCTTGTTTGAAAAAAGTTGTTTCAATCCTGACACGATGAAACGCATTTTTTGTGGCTGGTTTAAACTGACTTAATGGGCCCTAAACATGTTAAATGCAATAACTTGGCACAAATGTTCACACGAAAACTGAAAATATAGTTGATAAAATAAATTTCGGTGCATATATTTAGTGCTTACTTTTATTAGCCGAATATCTTCCAGGTGGACAGGCTGTAGGATACGGACTTCCCTCAGGGCAGTAACCTCCGGCGAAACATATGTCGCCCATCGCGCTACCATTTGGTGTCTATTAAATATTTCCACAAATAATTAAAATTTACAAGATCACACGTAAAGTTTCACAAATAGGTCCGCCCTCTAAGCCATTAATACTCAACATTTTTGCACTTGCGAGCCGGTCAAGTTTAAAACGACTTTTATAGTAATTTAGCAAAATTTACGCTAAAGGTGATGAAATAAAAGCAAAACTTTATATTGCAAAACTATGTACTTCGTGCCAGAAGAAATTCAGTGAATATGGCCGACGGTCGAGAAAACACTTCTCTAAACAGCAAGCAAGACTTAACATGAAATAAAAGTCATTTCAAGTCATTAAATTATTTTTCTAGTTGGCCGTTTATTTTCCAGGAAGTGGGAAATAGCCAAGCTTACTGATGTGTCTGCTCCTTGCACACAGTAATATCCAGCACTGCATTCAGCCGTTGGAACTACGTTGCCCGTTCCTTGACAGTACCAGCCTCCTATACACGATGTGCATTCCAACGAAGACTTAATTCCGGTTCGGTTTCCAAATGTCCCGCTTGGGCAGTCGATTGGAGAACTACGCCCTGGAGTACAGTATTGTCCCTACACAAAAATATTCAGGCTTACAATAATTAGAATAACATGACCTCGTAACATGAGACATAGTATAAGTTTTGCAATGACATTTGTTGGGACATATGGCATCCCTGCGTGATTAAAAAGACATATTGCAGCACCTAGTGGCGGCAAACCAGTAAGCGACCTCCACGAATGCTGCAATCAGCATTTCTGCTGTCTAATTATTGATGGGGGCTAATATTATTTGAAAAATTGTGCTCTCGATATTACTAGTAAACCGCACGGTGAAAAATTACCAGAGTAAATTCAAGAAAATCTCGCGGCGCCCCGGTTGGGGGCCATTGGATTATTGTGATGAACGCGATTCCTCAAATAACCAGCTAAGTTTCGAAACCCCAATTGGTTATACCTTAGGACACTCCAAAGGGTCTGAGGTCCCGTCCATAGGGCAATACTTTCCTGAGGTACACAGCACACAGCTTTCGGGTGATACAGCTGCCGTGTTATTGAGGTAAGTCCCGGCAGGACATGGTTCTGAATGGCGATCACCAGTTCCGTTCGGACAATAGTAACCTGGTGGACAATCACCAGCCTACAATACAAAAATAAATATTTATTGTTTTTTTACGACAAATACAAATACAGTTAGGGTGTGAAATTCACAACCTAAAGACATACGACAATATACACAATTTAACAAAGGAAAAAAAAACAGAAAGTAAATAATGTACATCAGTATCACAAACGGAACCATAAATAAACATGCTGGTCAGACAAAATAACTCCACAACTATACACAACATACAAACAGGCGAAATATTAAGACAGCTTACCGGTGCAGTGAGGTTTGTAACGTCGCAATACATTCCGGGGGTACAAGATTCGCACGATGCTACATCCCGTAACCCAACTTTATCACTGAAGGTCCCGACGGGGCATGGAACAGGTTCCGGATTCTGAGAAGAAAAAAATGAAAAGAAACAAATGAGTTCTATTTGAATAAGTTGGAGAAACTGGTAATGCCTTTTTTAAGTGAAATATATTTTTCACAATAAACATCCACCATCTGAACTGTCCACGGATCGTTTTGTAGAATTTAACACATAATCAAACAAATGAGCTTAATTTTTTTCTTTACACAAACAAATGAGGTTACTCCAATGCGGAAACTCTCTAGCTAAAAGTTGCGGTAAAACACTTACAGTACTGCCGAGCAAGCAGTAGAAACCAGCAGGACAGGCGTAGTTCAACAGGTCAGGAGCTTCTGAAGTTCCACTAGGGCAGTACATACCGGCCGGGCATGTTTTATTTCTTCTCTCAGCATCAGTTGTCATATTTTCATTGCAGTAAAACCCAGCATCGCATAACGTGCATTCTGGTTGGCCAAAACCCTAGGTACAAATTAATCTTGTAAACACAACTGATAAATTGTAATACTTCGTAACAAGTTTGCGTGTGTGAAGAGAAACATATACAAGACCAAATCGGGTTTGGTGTATGAGGGCGGTGGACAAACTTTTTTCCCAAAGAGTCATACATGTGTGATTAGTGAAAATTGGGAGCCGGATAAACGTTCAAGATTCCATGCCACCGCCTAATTTCTTTGTCAAAAAAGAGGGATGCCGAAAATGTAGCGAAGTACAGAAATAAATAAAATTTATCGTTCGGTGTAGTGTAAAAAACTGTTTTGGTTGCGTGGACCCAAGCAAGGCGAGCAGTAGTTCGGTGGCCCCTGTATTAGGACAACACAAGCAATAAACAGGTCCATAAACAAGTTAGAGTAAATTTACAGAATAGTATCCTTTTCCGCATGGTTGCGGATCGGCAGTTCCATTGTCAGGGCAGTAATAACCGTTGGTGCAGTCAAGGCATGAAGCAAAGCCGTCCGCGCCATGAGCATCGTTAAATGTTCCCCTGAACATAAAATAACAATTTTACACAAGTTCGAAAATTTTTAGCAGTAAATTTGTTGATGAAAAATCGCAGCATGCGTAGTGTTGTATTTGTGTTTTAAATCCGCAAAGAAACAGGGTTCCGCCGGTGGAATTAATGTTATCAGCGTGACAAACACATTTTCGTACGGCGGACACGGTTCCGGTTGACTGGTTCCAGTTCCGCAGTAGAAACCCGGTAAGCAATCGTCGCAATCCTCTTTTCTCACATTTCCAGACTGGTTGGAAAACAAACCGGACGAACATGGAAATTGGGTGGCGTATTGTGTGCCTACGCGACAAAGTGATTTGGTTACCAGAATATTAAATTTCACGTCGCAGTTGGAAGATTGTAAACAAAGAGATTATTCTACTTAACAAACCTTATACGCCTACGACTTGACACTATTATGTAGAATTAATATATTTACATATTAAGTGGATGTTGGGATATTATGGAAATTACAATACAACATTTTTATGTCCAACTGCATAAGCTACACAAACTTTTGGAATTAGGTTGGAACAGTCGGTAATTATATTGTTTTACCTGGAGGGCAGAAGTAACCAGGTGGACACACTTGATCATTTGCTGTCCCTGTTGTGCTGCCGTTAACACAAAAATAGCCTTTCGGACACACCCAACATTCATCAAAGTTGGCAAGATTGGTACGGTTTGAATAAGAACCTGCTGGACATGGCCATTGCGTTGGATACTGGGTGGCATTCTTGCAGTAATATCCTGGAGCACAAGCAGCCTTTTTCTTTTGAGATCCACCAGTGCCTGTGATTGAAAATAGCATATAAATGACCAAATGCATTTTTTAGGCCTTTTTAACAAGCAGTTTTTTTACATTTTTAAAGGTAATTTTCCATTATATACTGTAGTAAATTAGTTCAATTTTTTAGTAAAGTTGAATAACAAGTTTAATTGTAAACCAGGTGCATGACATAATACAAGGCATCTGTACCGTTATAGCAGGCAAATCTTGGTGGACAAATTTCGCACTCTTCGGGTGCTGTAAGGTTAAACTGATCAGTAAACCTTCCAGCTGGGCAAGGGTTTGCTGTTGGTACAGATGTTCCAGTTGGACAGTAGTGACTGAAAATTTGTTCAATGATCAATTGAAACATAAAAAGTATCAACTTCTTTCTATTTGTTCATGTTTTTGAGACTACAAAATTTGTTTTAAGCAATACAATATAATGTAAGCATTCTAATACATACAATAATTATAAATCAAATAAACTTTCGGTAAATTTAGATTAGGTATAGGGGATTTGCAATAATTTTATTTGTTTACCAAGGTTTTTTTTTCTTGGGGAAAATGCATAAAAACATGTAAAATTTGCCATTTTTGCAAAAAAAAACAAAAAACATTACGTTACTTTTTGTCAAGTTAGGATCAACGTTACTTAATCAAAAGAAAACTGATTAGTCGTCTTCAATGTACAAATAAGTTAACAAAAGTGAAACCATCCTACCCAGGGTCACATGACTGATCAGGTTGCTTCAAACCAGATTGTGTGCATGCCATGCCTTCCAAACAATCTTTACAACTTGCATTTGATGGTTGTCCAACTGTTGGTTGATAGGTACCAGGTGGACATGGATCGGGATCAGTCGTGCCAGCAATGCAAGTGTATCCAGCAGGACATTGAACGCAAGATGCAATAGCTGTCACAAAGATATATATATTGTGTGTATTGCAACAGTGGATCATTTTAAGGAAAAAAATTATATGATGAAATAATTTAATGTAGTTGCTTTCAAGCTCACAGCTTTGGACCGACTGTCTTCTTTTCTATTAAACTTTTTGCATATTTTTTCCAATGTTAACAATGTTGTAAGTTTTTCCTTTTTATCCATATAATAAGAACTCACACGAGATTTCGTTAAGATATTGGTCACTGTGGTAAACCATTATACAATTTTAGCCCTGAAACTGAATAAAACTTTTGCAAAGGCTTTGGATAATAAAAAACAATGCTGGATCGAATGCTGTTGCTTAATGGGTTGTCGGAAATAAGATTTTAGATGCTTCTTACTTCTTGCTCCTTCTTCAGCTGTGTAGGTTCCAGCTGTACATGGGACAGGAGGTTGTGTTCCTCCAGACTGAGTAGTACCTGCTGGGCAGTAGTGACCACGGGGACATGCTTGTCCAGGTTTAGATGAACCTAATAAATATACAAGGTTATTGGAAAGAATTATAACCACAACACAACTTTTACAGACAAAAACATGATGCTGCTGAAAGTGTGCAATAATGTTAAAGGCTACAAATTTGTATTTTTAGTTTAGTATGTTCACCAGTGGGAAATGGGCACCTCATACACCTCTGTCACAATGTATCAGAGCACATAATAAACCAATCAGTGACACAGTAAATGTTATTTTTGCAGTCAAATGAGCACAAATGCATGGGCATTTGCAGATTCAAAAAGGGACATAATTAGGAAACACATTTATTGCACATATGTTGTTGACAAGTAACATTTTGATAACCAGAACTCATAAAAAAGAACCTTGTAAAACCACAGTACCAAACCAATTATACAACCGTCTTTGGTTATGTATTCACTAACTGTTTACAATACTGTAACATTGTATACTACACCACAGCAGTAAACATACCGCTTTGACAATATCTTCCTTCTGGGCATTCTAAACATGCAGTTGCTTCTGTCTCTTGACCAAGATAGGGACCAAATGTACCACCGGGACATGGATGTTCATTTGAGGTAGCTGTGCTAATGGGACAAAAAGCACCCTTGGGACAAATATTGGCAACACCAGGGGCACCCTCTGTTCCTTCCAGGCAAAAGAAACCTGAAAATGTGTAAAATCTGTTAGTATTTTATTTTGTAGTATTTTGAATGCTTTGTTTTCTTCACAGAGTTTGTGTAAAAAGTTAGAATAAACAACATACCAACTGGACATGGAGTGCAATCAGTCGCTAACCCAAGTTGTGGTGTGGAACCATACATTCCTGGAGGGCAGGGGGTGGGTACTGTATCTGTTGAACCACAGTAGTATCCTGGAAAACAAATGTTTTTAAGCAAACCAAAATAATTGAAGTGTTTTTTTTTGTCGGTAACACTTTGCCACTGAAAGAAAGAATAATATCTGAATAATTAATCAAACCTTACCAAGTGGACAGATGCCAGATTCAGGATTGGGCTTGGTGCTTCCTTCGCTACATATATACCCAGCAATACATAGATCACACAATATTGCTTGGGCAGCGGAGTACGTGCCTTGAAAGTATTTTAAATGTTGTTAAATAGATCTTCGACACCACTATAATAAATATGTACCAAAACTTTGGTCTCATTAAACATAAACAATCTTTTTTTAGCATGATTTGCAGGCAAGTACAATCCAACACTATGTAAACAACTACAAGCTGTGAGAAAAGGGAAAAAATGCATGTCTATGCATTGGAGGCAATTTGCTAATCTTATCTTGCTATTGTGTACATTACTCATTGGTCCAAGACACCTTTGGAAAGTGGAAGTTACCAAAATACTAACACTTGTTTCAATGTACCTAATAATGTGTTACCTGGATTACAAACAACAGGAACTGATGTTGGAATACTGCATTCAAACCCAGCCGGACATTCAGTACACTGTGTCTGTCTTCCCAAGCTGTAAAACCCGCTTGCACAAGCTGTACCTGTGGTGTTTGTTGTAGAGCAAAATTCTCCGGGTGGACAATCTGTACAGGCCTAAACAGAAAATTAAAGTATAAATAAAATTTTGTTATAGCAACAAGCGCAACCACAGAAACCAAGAGGTGAACACCAGTCATGTTTACTGCAAAGGTAATTTTTTTGATAGAAATTAAAGATTTAAATGGGCTCACAGAAGTTGTAGACCTAGTTGTTGATAATATACTTATTTGCTACACAACAAACTTACACCAGCATTGGCTTCTGAAAAAGTTCCTGCTGGGCATACAATTATATATGCAGCAAAGGGCATTGGACAAGCAAGGCCAGCTTGACATTCGGTACAAGTGGTTTGTCCACCACTGCTATATGTTCCAACATTACAAGATGTCTTTCCTCCATCATCAACATTTGCAGTTGGGCATGCGTACCCTACCGCACACCTTGTACATGTCTGGTACATAAAAACAAGATGTGATTTTAGGTAGAATAAATAAGGCATTTAGATTGCTTTGTTGAACAGCAATGGATTGAATATTGGTGTTTACAAATATTATTGCCAGAACAGTCGTATTGGAGTGAGTGGATTGACAATAAGGTTACAGCCAAAGGATCCAATTCAAAAATTAACCCAAACAATATTAAATAAATTAAGATTCCATTCAAATAAGGTCATATCACTGCTGATAACTTTGTGTTAAAAATTGCA
Organism: Ascidia mentula; assembly: GCF_947561715.1. Lineage (NCBI taxonomy): Eukaryota > Metazoa > Chordata > Ascidiacea > Phlebobranchia > Ascidiidae > Ascidia > Ascidia mentula. The sequence continues at coordinate 20,425,152 of NC_138569.1, read as the reverse complement.
TATTTTGCATTAAAATTAAGATTCCATTCAAATAAGGTCATATCACTGCTGATAACTTAGTGTTAAAAATTGCATATTTTGCATTAAAATTATAAAAGCTTGGCCAAATCAGTTTATATAATTTACTTACAGATTGGCCTGGTCCAGAGAAAGTACCATTACCACATTCAACAGTAGCATTACTGTTGGTAAAAGGACAAGCATAACCAGCAGTGCACGGTGTGCACATAGGTTCTCCATTCAATGAGTATTCTCCCTATAAAAACATCATTGTCATTTTACATTTGATAAATGGCATTGTCTTACAGGTAAGCAGTAGGTATTTCCACTTCCATCAGGTTGACTGCAGGCTTGACCAGCTGGACATTCAGTACATTCGCTTTGACCACCAGTTGAATAGTAACCTGGAGAGCATTCAACTAGGGATGTGTTTGTTGTTGTGCTTGGACAAGCGAATCCTGGTGGACAAACTGTGCATACTGTCTGATTCTCAAGAGAAAAGGTACCTTTGATAAAAAAGAACACATTGTAGTGTTAGCAGATCTGTTAAATCACGAGTTGTGTGACTGGAATAAGAAACAAATGCACAAAAATAAGATGGCAGTATTTTGAATAATAACTCTAGAGCAGTGGACTGTTTGTGACTCAAGAATACAACATGTATATTATTACATCCTGGAGCATTTTATTTGTACTTGTGTGGACAATAAATACAAATTGGTTGACTTACCATTCTGGCAGACAGTTACAATAGCTTGATGAGTGTAGGGACATTCAAAACCTGCTGGACAACCAGTGCAGTCAGATTGTCCATAAATCGAGTAACTTCCTGGTTCACACAATGTTGTTTCACTCTGTTTTAAAGAATTTAACATCACCGCATTCAACAAAAGCGAAGTTTATTTTAAAAAATCATGCAAAACATACAAAAAAATGCATAACAAAAGCTGAAATACTCTCAATTTAATATACCTGTAAAAATATAGGGAGAGTAAGCTACAAGTCACCAACTGTATTCAATGATAATTGCAGTAAATCTTACCCCACTGCAACTGACTCCTGCTGGACAGGAAATGCATTCTGTTTCACCGACTGGCGAGTAAGTCCCATTAGGACATGAAAAAGGAACATCCCTACATAACAGTAAAGTATTGGTGAAAATCATAATGGTCAATCCAATGGGAAAGCATTAATTGCATACAGAAACAAGAAATTGCTGCTTATTTGATTTTCTTAATCATATTTCTTTCATATATTTATTTCAAAGCTTTCCCATAATTTAAATAGTGACACTTATGATTTTGTGTTGTAAAATTTTTTACTAGTTATACTCACGATGCATCTTGGCAAACTTTTCCCACAGGACAATCTTGACAAACAGTTTGGCCAGTCAGTCCATTGGTGGTGGAACCAAAGGCACATTTTAGTGGAGCTGCAGCTGGGTCCACACATATGTAACCTTTGACAGTAAAAAGTGAGTGGGTTTAGGGAAAAGTATATCAATAATATTATGTTGTAGGTTTTGAATACTTCAAAAAGCAACACTCACCGACTGGACAGTCATAACAAGTTCCATTTCCTGCATAACTATATTGTCCTGTGCCACATGCTGTTGGGGTGGATGTTCGATCTGGGCACTTTGATCCAGCGGGGCAAGTTGTACAAACCCCATCTCCCTGTTGAAATACAATTTTTGTGAGAGTTTTAATTATTTTTAGAATAAAAAACAATCAAACAAACAGCGAAACAAGTCATATTTAACAGAAGAATAATCCCAATCTTCTGCAATAAAAAACTAGTTTTTGCCAGTAAGCAAACATTTTGAAACATAAAGGAAAAATTACACAATACTAATTTTATTTACCTGCAGAAAAAAAACTGTGGAAGATTAATTTTACTTTAATATACCTCGATAATTTTGATGATATCCACTTTAGCATAATATTTACAACATATTACCTGGAGTGAGTATTGGCCTTCGTCACAATTTGTTGGGGCTTCAGCTGGGTTGAGACATGACTGACCAGCAGGACAAGCATTACAACCCGTTGACCCAACACTACCATTGGAATAAGTTCCTGAAGGGCAAGGAACAATACTTGATGTGGTCGGACAGTAAAACCCAGCAGGACAAGCGCTACATTGCATCTGTGACAAAACATAACAAAGAGAAGAAACATAAATTTCTACAGCACCTTGCAACAGAAACAGACACTTCTGACAAAATTTATAATTTTTTTCAAAGTACAGTTATTGCATGTAACTTTATAACTCATATTTCATATAACAATTTAATATTTAAGGAGTACCATATTCTTGGTTATAGTATAGGTGTAAGAAAAGTGGAAAAACTAATGGCTTACATCGCCTTGCAAGCTGTATTCTCCATCTACACAAGCTTGTGGCACCTGAGAAACATTCATACAGGTATGTCCAGCAGGACATGAAAGACAAAATGAGGCACCATCCAAACCGTTGGTATGTGTTCCTGTTAAAATGTCAACATGCAATAGTTTTCATATTTGATGAAGATAATTCCTGCTTAAAACCATTTGTTTCAAAGAAAACAGCATACATGTTGTTGGTGATAAAAAATATTTTAGAACAATTTATTTTATTTTCAATCCTAAGAACTCATATTTATGATAACACACATTCTTGCAGACCACCACTACCAAAAAACAAACAGACCTGAATAGGCTTAAATACAAGGACTAGTTTATGAAGTTGCAAAATTCTGTGACATAAAATGTACCTTGAGAACAAGATGAGCATTTATCATCCCCAGTATTTGAATATGAACCTGAACTACAAGGTACTGGTGTGCCTGGTGTGCCTGATGCACATTCGGACCCAGCAGGACACACTGTACAAGTTTGTGCTTTGATCCCACTGTATGTTCCAATTGGACATGGCTGCAATAGCAATATATAATAAACCAATGCATACCTTCACAAAACTCTTCCAGTACCACATATACTCATTTTGACATGTATGTTGCACATTAAAAATTCAAAACTTTTGGATATAATTACAAAGCTATTTAAACCTAACCTTAGTATAAATAGAATCACTTCATTGTAAACAAATTAAAAACATTGAAACGAAGCCAGCACTTGAAACTAAAGTTGAGTAAATAAGAGTTTTTGTAAACTTGATTGTTGTTCAAATATACTGATTTTGAGTGAATTATTTAATGGAGCATGACGTCCCTTTTTCACATTTCAGAAAAAGTTCAGGGTATATATATCTTGATAATGTTAACCGTGTGACAAAAACAATTATGCATTTGAATGCTATAGACATAAAGCTGTTTTTTTGGTTACCAAGCATGATGTTTGACCAACTCCACTGTACTGCCCTGCAGTGCAATCTACAGGTGTGTCTCCTGGATCCAAACAACTTTGACCTGGAAACAAATTCACCAGCATTAAATCCATAGAAATACTAAATATTCAGAACGGTTTCATTACAACCTGATGTCGTTATCATTTGTTGCAACTGAATATATGTCACCGGGGCACTTACTTTTGTTAAGATATTATAGATTAAATATCTTCATTTACCTGATGGACATGGTCTGCACGAAGACTGCCTTGTAGAGTCTTGATAAGTCCCATTTACACATGGTGCAGGTGGGGCACTGTAGCCCTGACAAAAAAACCCACTTGGGCAATCCGAACACGTTGACGAAGACGAATTGTAGTATGTTCCAGCCTAAGGACAGAATACATATATTTTGTTCAGAAAATTTATATGCATCATTAAATACATATAATTTTATTTGTTTTGCACAAATACTTACTTGCATATCTGAGTCAGGACAAATAAGGTCTAATGACTGGAGAAAAAATAAAGGAAACTTACCGGACATGGAACTGCTGCGCCAGTTGTTGTGTCATAATATGTCCCAACTGAGGTACCGGAACATACAGTTGAACCCGGAAGACTAAAAATGTTTGCAAAGTATATAAAAACAAGTAACAGAAATTTTTCGATGCGGAAACAGTGTCGTGCCATGATTATGTGTTCACGTTTCTTACATTCTTTGTGACATAATGTTCATGACCAACATAAACTTATTTCTGTAAAAATATGCAGATATTTACCAATTTTTGAATTGCATAAATATAATATACAACAAGGAAAAAAGCTATTGCATCAATATTGCTAAGTCCCTGGTTCAAGCCAATATTCTGTCTGTAAATTGAAGTTAAATCCTAACTATGGACTCAAGTAACCTTGATTCCACTTCTTTCTAGACGATTTACAAAAAATTGTTGTTCCTTAACTTCTAGGAATTTTTGGTCTTTACTGCTACAAGCCCATTACCATAAGGAAGCTATTTACTTATTGGAAGAGAAGTTTAGTTGATTTGTCCCCAAAACAGGATGACTTGGTGGTGAAAAATGGAATTGAAACAAAACAATGTTTAAAGGTTTGGCATTTGTAAAAGCCAGATTGTGTTTAAACATGGGGTTGTCAATACAGAAGCAAAACACAGACAGTCTTGGATAACAGATTGGTTGGTGGAAAGCCAGGTAGAAGCAAACAGCGTGCCCGTACAAGTCATTATGAGTTTGGCTTGCTGTGACAACAGTAGACAAACTATGCTCGTGTGTTGTGGACACTGCTATTGAGACAGAGACAAGCCAGGGTAAAGAATAAAACTTTAATTTGCTCTGGTTCAACAATCCACACTCCTCTCCATAGGAAGTAGGCAAACAATGTTTGAACAATTTATGACCGATTTCTCACTAAGCGGCTTTTCTGACGTCAATTGCTAGGTTTTGTTTCTTGGAGATTTATAAATTTTGAAATACAACGACGAGGTTGTGTCAATATTTCAGAAAGCTATACGATAACATGGCAAAATCTACATGAATTTAAAACAAATTTTGCATTTCTTTAGAGAAGCACAAAAAAGAAATGTCCTATAATTTCATATAGACCTACTACAAATTGATTGAAAAGCCAACTTAGAATTAATAACAAGATACAAGTAAAAATTTGTTTTAAAGGTTTGGTAAAATTATGTATTAAGTAAAAAACAAGTTATATTGAAGTTACAATAAACGCTTGTAAGTAAAAACCAAGTTGAGATTTAATAGTAACAGTGAATTGTTGAGTAGTGTATATACCAACTTCATCAAAACAACACAACATTCTAAAAATTAACATCCATAACAACAACAGACCAGGTCTGGATAAAACACCCACAAAAATGATAAACCATGCTACCATCAGGTGCAGCAAACTGAATTCACAGAATAGATCAAGACCCCAAAACTTCCTACAAGTTATGCTTTCCCATATAAGGTTTACAATAAACCACAATCAATAGCTTTTACAAAGTAAAAAAAATTACCTAGCTACCTCTTTAACAATAAATCTACAGCAAACCCAAACAACAGTTATAATATGAATGAATCGTAAACAAAATCTTCAACATTCCTATACAAAACTTAAGACTAGTCCGATAGGAAGCTTCTAATGAGCGTTATCAAGCTCTCTCAAGTCCTGATCAAACGAGACTTCTTGGATTAAATATTAACCGAATAACAAATAACTTTTACTATCTCTGGTCAAACAAGCCAACAAAGCCATTTTTCTTCGTCTGATTTGGCAACCAGTGAGGACAAAAGACAAAATTATACTCGACTGCTATTCGAACAATAGAATTAATATCACGGTAGGATTATGTAAGGTGGTAGTTTTGTGCCAGGAGATAAAATTGTATCTTTTGTGTGTTAAAGTGAAAGATTCTACTACTGTGTGTTTGCTACAGACCTAGTAGGTCCATGTTGTCCCTAGAATGTGCACATTGTACCAAGAATGAAGGTAATAATAATATTAGTGCTAAAATGTCAGATAAAACGTCATGAACAGTTTACATTGTTGCAAACTTTATTAGAAATAAAAGCATATATTGTAAGTGCAGCTTAGGTTAAAAATGAAACACTCTATTGTTGTGATAAGTTACCTGAAAAGTCCAGTTTGGCAGGGGACGGGGTCAGATGTTGGGTCTGCACAGGTGTGGTCTGCAGGACAAACTGTACAAATTGAACTTCCATTTTCTGTTGTGTACTCACCTCTGTCACAAGCTGCATGTAAAGATTTTATTGATAATATTTTAAAAAAAGTTACTGCATGATATACGTTAACAAATACATTTGTCTTTTACTATATAATATTGTTTCTGTTTGATATGATAAATGAAATAGGTTACATTCTACAGAAAACAATTAGTTCATGATATACATTAACAAAAGCATTTGTTTTAAATCTATTAAAAATAGTTTTTGTTTAATATAATGAATGCAACAGGTTACATTTTTATCGACCTGTGCAAATGTCAACTCCCAATCCACTGTAAGTTCCAGGGGAGCAAGGAAAAGGTTGGACATGAACTTGATCGCAACTAGAACCTGCAGGACAGGGATAACATCTGTCCTCACCAGGATTAATATTGTAAGTTCCTTGTGGACAGTCTTTGCACTGCGATAAACCTACACAAAAGGGTTTATTGAAAGCTAATAAACAAAAGCTAATATTTAAAAAAGGTCCACTTTAAACTCTTAAACAAAATCCTAAAATTTGAAAAAACATGTGCCTCTTGTTTACTGTCAGTGTAAAAGGCAAAACCCATTCAACACCAAATTTATATGGGACAGTCTTGCCGAGGAAAAAATAGGGATTAAAGTGACAATATCAATCTAATGACAAATTCATGTTTGCTTAGGATATGTTAGTTCCTATTAACAACCGATAATTAAACAACAAAAAATTAAACTAATTTTAAAGGGTTTGCCCCATTCGCACTGATAGAAAGGAAAAGGTAGTTGGTTTATAGACACCATTGTGTACTACACAATAGGCATTGTGTGAAAATGGAATTAATCCTATTGTAGTTTGAGGGTCTTTCCACAAACACAACACAATTAAACATTTGTTGTGGATTTTATCATGGAGAATAATATTGATTACATGCGAAAGTGTTTATTTAAAATTCGTAATAAAATTTACTAAAGATAGGCTAAGTTGCACAAACCTAATTATGTAATTTAACCAAAATCTTATCACAAACATTCTGGGCCAAAATTTGTACACCACTGTTTCCACTCCATAAAGAAGCATTGTTCCGTTTGACTCACAACTGCCATACGTCAATGTCTCACAACAATAGACTTGATAAAATCCCTATTTTTCAGGCACTTGTGCAAAGCAAACAAATCTCACCAACAATATCGCTGTAGGTGCCAGGCCAACATATCTCAGGTGCTATTGAGCCCACAGCACATGAATGCCCCACAGTACAATTCAAGCAGCTTTCTGATGTATTCATGCTGGTATAAGTCCCTGCCACACAAGGTAGACATTCCATGAATGCGATAAATGCATATGTTCCAGCTTCGCACGGTATAGGGTCAGTAGATCCAGGGCATTTGTGACCAGCTGGGCAGTCCTGTAAATCATTATAGGTTATAACATAATAACCCAAGTAGTACAACCACAATATGTAAATCTGTTTCGATTTTCGTCACATGTTTACATAAATTAACTTACACCACATAAACACCACTAAATTACACCAGTTAAAAGCATAAAGTGACTATTCTTCTAATTAAATTACAATCATTACATTTTGTTAATAAACATAATCTGTATTCAACACGATGAATATATTCACCAACCCTTACCAACCCTTACCAAACATTCTGTTTTGTTTTCATTTGAATATCGTCCCATAAGGCAAATGCTGCATTCATTTTGACCAGCTGACGACACTGTCCCGTTTGGACATTCTAAGGGTTCAGTGGAACCTAAATTAGGACACCGAAAACCAGCCCAACATTCAATACAACTTCCTTGCCCTGCAGCACTCTGCAAATATGAAAAATATTAAACCAACTTTTTTTTTTACTTTTCACTAGTTTATTTCAAAATATTGTTGCAACTGTATGGAGAAAAATGCTTTTAAAAACACAAAAAGTGCCTGAATTATAAACAAGATAAAAACTATGTTGCTCCAAACACCTGATATGTTCCTGATTGGCAAGCTGTGCATGTTGTGGAACCTGCTGATGAATAAGTTCCATTTCCACACATTATTGGATTATCAGTTGGAGAGGGACATCTAAATCCTGTATTAACAAAACATTAGTTGCACAATTAAGCCAACTACTTCAAGGCAAGTTGCTACAGCAAATTTACTACAACAACCTTGCGGGTGGTTTTAGTGCAATTTCAATTACATTATAATGCAAATGCATCAGGACCATATGTCCAACTTACCTGATGGGCATTCAATGCAGGATGACTGACTGCTGGAATTTTGATAATACCCATCTGGGCATTGTGTGCAATTAGACGACCCTAAAATGCTAAAAGTGCCTGGAAGACAGTCTAGAAATGTCCTGCTTGCAAAATCTGCAACAGGAAATAAAACACAAATATTACATTTCTGTTATATTCCAGAAACAACTTATCAAAAAAGTTTAACAAAAATCTAATAAAATAAGAATAAAAAACATATTTTTTACCTGGGCAATAATGTCCAGCTGGGCAGGATAGACAACTCTTTGAACCATCCATGGAATAACTTCCAGGGGGACATCGTTGACAATCTGTGCCGTTGAATAAATACCAACCAGCCTCACAACCCTAAGACAACAACAATTTTTAAATAGTTACAAAAAATCAATCCGCAAAGCTAATATTGTGGTTAAGACATTAAAACATTACCTTCGAAATCATGCACTGTGCAAAAGTATTTGCCAATAAAAGATTTGGCAAAAAAGTAAGATTATGCAATATTACCAACACAGTAAACAAGCTTCTAAAAACTAAATCTGCACAGAATCGAAGAATTTAAATTAAATTTTAAATTTTGTTTTTACATTGGCCACAGGTAGTGAAGAAGTATTGGAACAAAGGTTTCCTTCCGGACATGGAAGACATGATGATTGCCCTGGAAGATGGATGTACGTCAAGCCCTCTTCGCAAGGTGTACATTCAACTGCTCTTTCAAGACTGCAATGGAAAACTGTAAGTTTAAAGCTCAAGGCAAAACCAGATTTCATATGAGATGTTTGCAAAACCCGACAGCATTTAAAAAGACACACTAGTGCATCGCAAGGCACCAGTTGGAAACCTCTGCACTATGGAGTTAAAATAACATTAAACTAATATCCATACTAGCACATGTACCTAACTGTCCCAGCCAGACATTCAACAGGATCCTGACCAGGATTAACACAACTATGGCCTGCTGGGCAAACCATACATCCTGCTGACGCATTTGATGCAGTAAAATGTCCAGATGGACAAGGCAAGCAACTTGCAGAATTTGCTGCAGCATAAGTGCCACTAAGACAAGGAACAGGATATACGGAAGGGTTTCCACAGTGATGTCCTTCAAAGCAGTCAAAACAGACTGATGACCCAGTAGAGTTTGTATACTGTCCACGTGGGCAGACTGTGCACTCTGTCTGTCTCCCTACAGAGTAATAGCCTTCAGAACATAACTGAGCCAGGGTTGAGGAGCAAAAATGTCCAGTTGGGCATTCTTGACAACTAGAGGATGCTGCCGTGTTGGTAAAGAAGCCTGTATCACACTCAGTACATTTCCTTTCACCTCTTCTTGAATAAAAACCAACAGGACATGGAATCGGATTAGAATTTCCCGTTCCATTTCTAGTAAACAAAGCACAGAAAATTTATGAAACCGCAACATACTTTTACATATTTTACATGATCTACAGTGGTTTTACAATTTAACATTGATTTTAGCATCCAGAATCAAGAAATACATTATCCAGTTGAAACTATAGCATGCTTTTTTTAATTAGTTCCATCCCATTTTTAATCACAGATTCTAATCTTACATCTGGGGACACATATATCCAGCGTTACACTCAGTGCAGGAAGCTTGTGCAGTGGAATTTGTAAAGGTTCCATCAGGACACGGTAGAGCTGCATTGCTTGAGTTTGGACAACTAAAAAGTACAGATTCAACAAATTTTAGTCTGCACATATTGTTTGATATTATTTTGCTTGGTAGAAAAAGGTAAAGTCAACAAGTATGTAGTTAGCTGGAGAGTGTTCTACTATTTACATGTAACATGACTCAATGTTTCTTTTGTGTTCAATATCTGTGATAGCTTCAACAAATTGTCTTTTACAACTGTGAAATGATATGAACCAAAGTAGTATGTGAAGTTTCCATTGACACATTTAAAATTTTATCTATTCTTAACCATACAAATTCCCAAAGAATCACAACCGAAATCCAACTCATGAAACACCCAAACACCACAGTGCACTTAAAGCTACACATGTGCACTCGACGGTCTGGAAATTGCCTCTTCATTTATGTGCTATTGTTAAGAGTGGATTGAAAGTCACTTCAAGAAACTAGCAATAAGCGCTCACACCATGTTGGTTGAGCACTTATCATACTCAGGGAAAATACAAACTGTTTAAACAACTCTTACTTGAAAGAAAGTCAGTGACAGCAGTTTTTATGCTGCATCAAACAAACAGGTACAAGGATTCAGTACCAACACTTAAATACACAGTAACCACATATACTAGTGGGACATTATATGTAATAGTGAGTACCATTATTTGAACATTAGGTTCCTTGTACTGGATTTGGTTTGTCCATTTATTTAAAAAATCACATAATGTTTATAGTATTGTACATAACAATGCTTTTATAAAACAACACACAGATCTTACAAAAAGCCAGTTGGGCATTCCCCACAGAGAGATGATTCATTCAAGTATTGTCCAGCACCACATACGATACATCCACAGTTACCAGACTCTGAAAAACAAAAACATAATAAAGCAAAGGTGCTTTTATTTGTGTGCATCTTAGCACAAACATTACAATCACACTTTGATCTTGTTTGTGTCATTTAAGTGGAAACAAGTCAATTGCTCCGATCTTATGCAAAATATAAATGTAAACTTACGCGACTTTGAAAATGAAAACAGAAAAATAAATACGAGATGAAATAGAAAAGCTTCCACCAGTTTCATTGCGAAATTTCTAAATATCCATCATTACAAATTGTTTCTTCTCTGCATAAAGGGTTGCAATAAACAATAACAAACTGAATTGAACTAATTTTCAAGGTCATAAAGTCTAAAACACAAAATATTACATTGGTATGTAAAACAATTAGTAGCACAAACACAAAACAACTTCCACAATGTTTTGTCAAAACAATCGCTGGTACTACAACGGCGAGTATCCGCCTACCACAATAAACATTTACTAAACTACATCACAATTTCTTTGCCAATGTTGCCTTTTTGTTTGTGATTGGTGGGACAATGGAGAACTTGGTGTTTGACGCTTGACCTATATTACGCTTGGCGGCGTGGAGTGCTTCGCTACAGTCGCGCTCTGTTGTCACGAAACAATAGCGCGAAAATTTAAACAGCACCCGAGAAATTTGAACTTCAACATTGCCACATTTACACATGTTTACAATACTTGGTAGGTAATTCCCCACTATTACCGGCCCTTGTCAAAACACAGCTGATCCATTCAAGGAACTTCTGTCATCACAATAGACCAATTTTACGTCACAAAGATTGGTTACTTGCTAGTGGTAAACGTTTTAAGATAAGTTTTAAATGTGTGTCTTCTTTAAATTAAGGTGATTTAGAAGAGCAATAGAACTTAATAACATGTCTTCGTCATCGTTGCAATGGATCGGAGATACACCAACAGCAACTATGTCCGACAAAAGTTGGCAAAGGTAAGTTATCTGTATCTGTTAAGCGTGTTTTCTTGCAAAAACCAAACGACTTTGGTTAAATTTCCAGGGTAATGTTTTCCTTTCAATAAACCAATATCTTTTCTTAGTTTGAGCTGCACTGACCACTCGGCTCGGCGCTTTAGCATTGCCGCACTACTAAGATCTCCAAGAAAAAGCATCAACAGCATAAAAGTAAGCGTGAACGTTATTTTAATAATTCCATTCGTTGCCATAACTTGTAATATTCTTGTGCCAACTATTACTTCACACAGGAACGTCTAAAGAAAAACTTTAGAAGAGATTCGTCACTGAAACGAAACTCGATGTCAGACACTGCTCTCTTGCGCCCCCACCGGAGTATGAGCACCAGATTGGCTCGATCGATCGCAAGCACGAAAAGGTGGGCGAATTAGAGAAATGATTTAGTGCATATATTTATTGAACATTACAACAACACGTCGACTTCAAACTAAATTATTTTATCGCAAACAGTGGCATAGCTTGACATATCGTCCAACTTTAGCGGCATAAATATTACCAATTTTGACACGAGCAACCGTTTTGCTGTTTAGCTCAATAAAAAAAATAAACGATATTAGATGAATTGGTTTTCTTACTCAAAGCGTGTCTTTGGGACTAATTAAAACCAAGATATAATGCGCAAAATTGCACAAAATGCCTGTAATATTGCATTGCAGCGGAGTCAGCGTAGCCACAAGAACCATCCCATTCACAAAATGGTCTCGGAAGTTGTATGGTAGCGAAAAGGCGGTAAGGCGTTGCCGATTAAAAAACCCCCAGCTTTCCATTAATATATTTTTTTTTAATCTTCTGCAGGTTCAGGACGAGCACTTGAAGATGTTAATGGCCGGTACATTTATCATTCACCCTTTCAGCAACTTCAGATTTACTTGGGATCTCCTATCGGCAATTTTAATCGTTGCAAACATCATCATCATTCCCATGGATTTGGCATTTTCTGGGTAACAGTCACTACAACTTGTATAAGCAATAGTGCCATTAATTGTTTTATAGTGGGGTGCAGACAGGGCAACTGTTTCGACACGTCTGGTGTCATCAGTGCAGTTTTGGTTGTTTCCGGGTGTTGTACTTAGTTTTGTGCCCAATAGTTACTGGCAGCTGTATAGTCACCACAAAGTGGAAGTCTTGCTGGTTATTTAGCTGAAAAAATTGTTGTAAGTCACACCAAAGCTGCACTGAAGAGACCTCTTAGGTCTGAATTACAATAAAAAGTGATTGGTCAAGCGCCCGACCCATATATCAAGAAGAAAACCTGACCGGGATTCGTGCCCAGGACATCCTGGGTTCAAATCCCGGTGTGGTAAAAAAAAAGTGACGGCTATATGAAAACTAGGCTTATTTCGACGTCAAGGTTAACAAAACTTTATTGCAAAACTTTCAGTGACAAACAAGACCCCGGAAGTTTGGCGTTCAAGGTCATTTCGGACATTTGGTTTTTGGTCGATATCATTTTGAACTTTCGAACTGGGGTTGCAACGCACGGAGTGGATAGCACCACAATCGAGCTGGATGGCAGGAAAATTGCACAAAGGTTAAGCTTTGGGGAAATAGGTGTTCACAATCCAAAACTTAGTGACTTCAAGATTTTGGCTATTGTGCCCGTATAAATACTAGTCGTAATGACAAACAGTGGGTGCACAAACACGAGTCTGTAAAACCTGTAAAACCAAAATGCGTATCGAGCTTAATATTTAATTTACCTCGAATGAATCAAAAAAATTTTAACGGACTCACAAGTTTGTAGGTGTGTCTATTTCAGCATATACTTAGTACACGTAACTATAAGTTGGGGAAAATTGCGTAAGATGATTGTTGCGCTTTTCTGTCGTACTAGTTAAAATAATTTTCTGGTATTTTCAGATACGTGAAAAGTTGGTTCCTCGTCGACTTCGTTGCTGCTTTTCCACTAGATGTCGTAGTTTCTCTGTTTTACACAGACAAGTCAACCAAGGCAATTAGGTCCCTTCGCAGCGTCAAGGTCTTCTCACTCGTCAGAGTAGCAAGACTGCCAAGGTATAATACAACTCCAACGGTGATCACACCACAGAGTAAACACGATTAGTTTCCCTGTTTTGGGTTCAACGTTTCAATTGGGTTCCGGTTACACTGGATTCGTACAAATCCACAAGGCCAGGTCGCTTCACGACAAAATACTACAAAAACTTGTAATGGCCTTTGCATCGTTGCCATTGGTATATGTAGTACTTTATATTGATTGATTAGGCGAGTATAATTGGGAAAAAATCAGCTCTTCATAGAGTGGTTTACCCCGATCGGGGGGTACAATTTTCAACAGTGATATCGCATCTGAACGTTGTTTTGATTTCTTGAATGGAGAGCGAAACTAAGGCGGAATATTTCTGTTTTATTTTGCAGACTTGTTAGGGGGTTGCATCACTGGGAAGAGATATTTAACCTCCAGTATGACATGGCTGTTTCTCTCCTTCGACTCGCCTACCTTATTTTCATTATATTTCTGGTGTGCCATTGGAATGGATGCCTGCAGGTATGCAAATGGACGCCACGATTTTTCTGCAATAAACGGTTACCCAATGATACCATATGGTTGAACCCGGGGTTCGAACCCGTGACATTCAGCGCACGAATCACGGTTCTTACTTACAAATCGTGCAATTCCTTTAATTAATATCGTTTGCAGTTTTTTTCGAAATGCCCACCTAGTTTAAAATTAGCAGTCATGATTTCGTTGTGTGTTGCTGGTAAATTAAAGGAACACAAGACCGCAATGCTTTTGCTTGACTGAAACCAATCACTGTAAAACTGTCAAACATTTTAGTTAATTTTTCGCAGTACATGATTCCGATGTTTTATGATTTCCCCAACGATACGTGGGTCGGGATGAGGAATCTGGGCCACCCTAATATCTCGTGGGGTGAAGCTTATTCCTGGTCACTCTTTAAAAGCACAAGTCACATGTTGTGCATAGGTGAGTTCACACGTTGTATAAATAGCTTAGATGTGTGTTTAAATAGTTTGTTGCTGATGCTGCCAGGCATACTACTTAGTAATTAAAAGCTCTTCTGGCAAAAGAAACACTTGTTTGTTCGACGTTTCGGTCGTTATCCAACAGACCTTCATCAGGATAATCGAAGTAACACGACAATGTGTGTTTAAATGTCGAAACGAGATGACAACATGTGGCCATCTAAAATATCCAATTTAAAAGACAAATGCGACTTATTAAAAAGGATATTTTCCACCATTTCAAAGTGTTAAACCAACTTCAAACATTCATGATACTTTGTCCTGAAAACAATGTACTCTAGGTTACAGTGAGGTGATTCCAGTTGGAATGATTGACCTGTGGATGACGATGTTGAGTCAAATAACCGGGGCCATTCTCTTCGGAATATTCATCAGTAACGCAATCAACCTCATGGAAGAGATGGACGCAGTAAAGCATGCTTACAAAGCTAAAGTATCGGAGGTAGCAAAAATGTCATTTTTCAACGGTGTTTATCAAAGCTCGTTTAGGATCTGTTTCAAACAACTCTTTCAGATTGTTAAGCCATACAAATAACAGGTATTTTTCACGCAAGCGCTCCGCCACCTTGTCGAATCGTCACGCGAATGTTGCATGCAAGGGCACCGTTGCTGCCGTGTATATGTAGTCAGTCGTTACTGCAACAGATTTGATGCATTTGCAAAGCGTGAGAAAACGCAAATGAATAAAACAATATACAATAAATATTTGTTTGTTATTTCATGAATAATGTTCTTGCAGATCCAGGAATACTTGGCTTTTCGTCGCATCCCGTTAAAGATGAGAAGGCAAATACTCGATTACTTTGAAATCAGATATGGGGTGAATTCTTAAATTATGTGTAAATTCCTAAGCATATTGGTGTTACTGCATTGAAATCCTGTTTCAGAATAAAATATTATTCTAAAGATTAAATATCGGTGCTCTGTGTCACAATAGCAAAAATATGGATTGTTTGTTTATCTAATATACCAAATATGTCATCTTGTATAATATTCTAACCTTCACACCAAGACATTGCAAGATTTTCAATTTCAGGGCAAACTGTTCAATGAAAAACAAATCTTAGCGGAATTAAGCCCCGCCCTGCGCCGTGACGTGGTACTGTTTTGTACCGCTGATCTCATCCACTCGGTGACGCTGTTCGACGAGGTCAGCGAGGAATTTGTCGCCGACATCGGAGAAAAGATGTTTTTCACAGTTTTCACACCGGATGAGGTAATTTTTTGGGGGATTTTTGTTTATTTTGGGGAACGTTGAATGCATTTTTCCAACAGCCCAGAGGTAAAAATTGCGTGGCCTACTACCTCGTTAACTCGACTATGCCTTCTATATTTTTGTCTTGTTGCATATTTGTCACCTGGCTATGTGGCCCAATAGAAAATATGCTTTGTGTCTGGACAGAGAAACACTTTAGTTAGAAAGGTTTTTTTGTTGTTAACTTTTTCCAATTCCAATCCCAACACGAATGGAGAATTAATCTTTAAAAGAAAATTAAGGGAGTGTTTGACTTGAATTTAGTATACTATGTTGTTCCTAAATCCCATGTACCACAAACGTTGTTTCAGTATGAAACCATAGTGTATTTTTTCCGTCCCAACCCTTACCATGTCTCATCTGTACTCCACAGGTCGTAGTAAAGGAAGGGGAAGTGGCTTTCGATATGTTCTTTGTGGTACGAGGCGAACTTAATATCTCGGCCAAGGACGGAAGTTACATCAGACAAATCAGCGACGGAATGCACTTTGGGGAGAGTTGTCTAATTAACAAGGGAATCAGAAGAGCAGCCTCGGTTACTGCAATGACCAACGTTCAAATGTACACCTTGTCCAGGGTAGACTTCTACGCGGTATGGTGGTAATTCGAATTGGTTAAGTATGTCTAAATAGAAACTGCACTTGATTTAGTCCAAAACTATGACGCCTTTTTTGGTTTTTCTTAACTATGACTTTTTTTACATTTTTAATGAGAAATTAAAACATTTTTTGTGTTTTGTAAAAAAATGATGATAATTTGTTGATAATTTCTTTATCTACTGTCAGTGCTTTCTGATGATTATTTAAAACTGACATTTCTCGATATTGCACAAAAAACTGCACACACCATTGAAATTCTAATCCGCATTTTTCGTTGTCTTCTGCCTTTACCACAACAATAATCACATGTGGTTGGCAGGTCACAGCCATGCACCCTGACGACAGAGCCAAGATTGAAACCCGTTTCTCAAAGCTGAGAGAACGTACGTCACAATATGACTTCATAAAGCGTGTTGTGTCGCAACAAAACGTTTAGATTCATTCACAAAAAATAAACGAATCTCGACAATACAAAGCGGAAAAGTAGATGTTTGTACGAATTGTGAAACGTTTTTAAACATACAGTGATTATCAGAAATATTTAGGTCGAGGTATTCGGTTTATGGTGACATAATGTTCTGTATGTTTGTTAGCTCTGTTGCCAAAATACAAATACTCCATATTTAACAGTTGGTTACAACAACTCAATAAAACGTAGTTTCGTAGTGTAGTCGACCATTGTTTTCAATTGATTGGGGCGTGTAGACAGAGCACTGTAACGGCAAATAACGCCGCATGCCGGGAGTGAAGGACTTGAAAACGCAACAACTACATAAGAAACACAAAGTACAGGCAGAAGAATGGACACAGTTTTGCATTTTCGCATTGTTGTACATACAAAGACTATCAGAAGTTCTCTGTTTTCTCTCAACGGTACCATGATTTGTTTCCTGAGCGGCAGGGTTTGTAACTTTGCGAGTTTTGGAAGAAAGAATCGAATCGATTGAGAAATCCGACCTTTTTCTTTTCCCGACGAGCTTGTTTCGGTGGAATGAAGGCGAGGTATCGGAAAAAATGTCTTTGCATTTGGAACTTTTGGTGTTTGAATGATTGCAAATATGTGTATCTTCTGACGTTGGGATTTCCGTTTTGTTCGATTTGTTTGCGATTACATTGCACGTTTCAAAGAGCGAAAACGTGTTTTCGGAGTCTTTGGCAAAAGTCCAGTAATTTCCTGCATACATCACGAAATTAATTTCCTGCACATTTGGTAAAATCTTTCATATTATAAGCATTCCATGCTGCAAACTGAGTATCGTTGAGGTTAGGTAGTAACGTTAACGCACAACTGCGGAAAAATATCATAAACTTTAATCCCACAATCTACAGTCGATGCACACTCCAAAAAACCAAAAGAAAAAAAACCTTTGCCGGGCGGGTCGTCACGTGACCTCCCTACTTTCACGAAACAGGAGTTGAGTGAGAGATTGTGACGTATTGAGTTTTGCCAAGCTTTCTGCTTCCGACGAAAGAATGAGAATTTTTCTGTTATGAAGCTGAAAAGATAAATGAAGTTAACTTGAAACTTTAAAGAACAAAAACGATTTGCATAAAATTGCAACACTCCCTGTACCAAAATTAAACGTGTATGTTCAACAAGTTGGAGTGCTTGGCAAAAGCCATGTGCTTAATACCTAGGTTACAACTAAAAACACAGCATGAAAATGGAAAATAGAGTTTGCAATTAAACGATATGACAAATAGGTAATATATCATCTTGTGGTTGGGCAGCTGTGTTGTTTTCAATCATCAAGAATAAACTTTTGTACCTTCTAATTACTTCAAGTAAAATTTCACAAAAAGGTTAAAAAGGTACAGCAGATTGTTTACACGAAAGATCAGTAACAAAACAGTTGTGGCATTCTCGTGTTTTTACAATATGGTTCTTCAAATCTCCTTTTTTACTGTACAATCAAATGCGCTTATCATAAGTTGGATAAAAATTGATAGGTTTCCTACCTGTAAATCCCGTTTAAAGTTTGGCGCTTGTCGTGGCTGCTGTGGATTGCCATTGCGATGAGGGCGATGTAAGAATACGGAGGTCGTACGTCCGTAACTTTTGACCACTTTTCCATTGCATGGAGCGCTGTTTGGAATTCTGCTTCCGTAATATCAGAAGGCGAAATGTTGCTTTTGAGTGGGTCCACTTAAAAATAACACATATTCTATAATTTCGTACGAAGGGCAGCTCGTCTAAATGTCACAAAATGATTTACTGTCAAAATAGAACAACACTCTTTTTCAAATTGGACGACGCTGCTACATGTAGTTAATTGTTTAGTTCAGCACCGACTTTATTTTGTGCTTGTCGAACTTTATCACAAACATTCTATAATCTATTATCCCTCAGAGTAGTTAGTATAACATAAACAGGATGAACTCACCCATGCTTTGAAGCTCTGTTGCCACTTCTATACCTAACCAACGTAAAAATATCTGGCATCAATCTACGTATCTAGACGAACAGCAGCGTTCGCATCTAGGTATCCGTTTAGCTTAAATCGACCACCCAGAGTGAACCACCTGAGGCAAAGTGGTTTGAGTTGACGCTGCAAGCCATCACATATCCACACCTTACAGTTAATTTCATTAAGTCATTGGGAATTTATTTTTAGATTCACGAGATTTTTTACCTAATTTTCAAAATTGTTGGATGTGGGCCATTGTTTATACGTTTGTCAAAACATCTCGCCGCGAAGTCTGGGACGATCAAAACATTACTGTTTATGTTATGTAGTTTTGCCTGAGCCACATCACTTTTTTATGTAACTAGAAACAGGAACTAATAAGCAGTCGTCCGTTTGCCCAAATATAAAAATCAGTATAAACAGCGAAGTAATTTAATTAATTTTGGACGAGAACATCTATTCGTTCTTACGCCCACACAGACCAAGCTTGCTGAAGACCACCTTGGAACGCATAGATCATAACGCGGTTGTCGTGGCATGTTTTTCCCTCGGGCCAAAATCTAACGGAGCCGAAGAGTTGAGATTACGATCAAACGATGAAGGCCTTTTAAGTTTATCTTGGTGGGTGGTCATTGAGATGCCACATAAGCGTTAGTCATTCCCCTTGTATATCAAAAGATATTTTGGAAACATCATCAGATGCAAAAATGAAATATTTCATGCAAAATTAAATATTGATTATATTTCCCAAAAAGTTTGCAACACTATAAAATTATACTTTTTTGTTTTTATGTTAGCCTCAAAATGTTTCATGTAAATGCATAAAGACAATTAAATGGTATTTGAAAGCAAACATACCTAATTATAGCGTTATTTTGTTCCCCAAAATAAATTGTCTACTCAATTGATCTGGATTAAAGCATTGTCGTAGGTAAATCCCCCACAAAGTTCCAAAGCGGTTGTAGGGAAAATTTAAACGCTTTGAAAAGTCGAATGGATCAAGCGAACAATCCTGACGTGCTATTTCATCCAGCTGGCTGGTAAGTTTGACTTAAAAATGATGCGGGAAATATTTTTTTTTGGTTGCACCTTACAATCTTGTTAAAATTCCAGCGATCCGTTTCCAAATCCATCTTTTCCCTCGACAACATTCTACCATCCATCAAACGCGACCCAACAACGATTCGACAGCAGCAAGATTGTTTTAACGTCAGTCATACATTACTTTAATTTACAGTACAAATTGCTTTGATTCACGGTGTACACAAATGCCAGAAACAACTATTCTGTATTTGTGTTAAATTTGAACTTACTTTACCTTCTGTGAAGGCCTGAAAAGAGAAAGAAGTTTAACATTAAAGACAATGAAAGCTACACGCCTTTAAACTACTCATTTACTGCCGCAGAGGAGATTGAAGAGGAAGACAGAAAAGTTGACATTAAAGAGGTTAGTTGTACAATAAAGTGTGTTCTTTGAGTTATATTTGGGTTTTGCATTCCTGAAACTTTACAGGTTGAGGAGAGCAGCCATTCTGATAGTTTTCCATCTATGCTCTACAGTGAAGCCTCATATTCAGAAACACTCGACTCAAATATTAGTCAAGAAGGTAAATGCCCACCTTCGAGTGGACTTGGGTGACAAGCAAACTACTCTTTGTGTCACATGTTAAACACAATCTTTTCTTGTTATTTAATAGATTTAAGGGCAGTCAGCAAGACAACAAAGACACCAAGTGTCGCAAGTTCATCTTTATATGATAGTAGGTGATTTACCAGAACTGTTTGGAATTGAAATATTTTTGTAATTGCCTTCATATGTAATGCGTACTTACAACCTAGAAAATACTGTGACAGTAAGACGGTCTCTGGCTTCTCTCCCACCAAAAACTCCAACACCAGAGATGTCATCAACTCAGAGCAGCAGTAATCCTTCATCAAATGTATCTGTGTATGTTGCTGACAATCTTTAAATTGTTTCAAAAGATAAAAAATCTTCAACTTAATTAGTAAATACCGATATTTTTTGTCAGGTTGTTAAATCGATTCCGTTATGGTAAACCAAAACCCAGAAGTGAACGAAAACCTCCCAACAAACCTTCACCTGTCTTTTCAAAACCTCCACTTTCAACTGATCACAAAAAATATGACTGGAAAGCTGAAGAAACCGAAAAATCAAGTCAGCTGATAAGCAAACTTATTGAATGCATTGTAGAATAAGTATTATGGGTATTTTGTATGCTTGTTTTTGGGGTAAAAACATTTACCAGACTTTTTTTCACAAAGCCTTCCTTCCCATGTTTAAATCCTGGACTGTTACTGAAGGTTTGGATTACACTGAAAGCATGAAACGAAGTGAACTTGAGAATGGCAAAAGTGAAGAAGACAGTTTTTCTGAATTTGAGAAGAGGGTTAATGAGGTTTTGCAACGAGGGTAATTAACAAGCAAGCGTTGTTTATTACTTGCATATTAGTTTTTAGGCATATACTTTTTACTTTAGCGTACCATCACCCCTGAAGGTACCCGGCAGTAGGCCTGACGCTAACACACCTTCATCTACACAACAAACTCCCACAAGTTCAAGATCTACAGTATATCCAACTCCACAAGTTTCCCCCCCGGAAAAACAACTACGAAATGATCGGCCCATTATGCCAGGTAATAATACTAAGGGAAATATTGTGATACTAAGGGTGCAGTTTTTAGTACAGATGCAGAAAAAGCAATGTATAATAAACTAATTGGCTTTTGCTATTGTATTTAAAAGGTGGAAAAACCCATGTGTCCTTTCATGACCAGGAAAGATTAAATTTCCAACATCAACCCATAGATCCTTCTTCATCCACATCCAGTGAGTTTGATAGTGATGACATCCTACAACAGTGGAGACTAAGAAGAAAAATAGAGGAAGCCAGAAATCAACCCAATCTTCTTAGTCACCCGGGATATATTTCTCAACACCAATCAGAAAAATATATTCCTGCAGAAAGACCGTTTTCACATGAAACACCACCACATCCACAACAATTGCCTTGTGCTGGTTCAACTTTTCAACAACCACATGTTGGTGGTGCTCCTACACAACAACCAGTTGGTACTGACTTGCAAAACCAACAGGTTTGCCCTGATGTAACAAAACAACCAGTGTTTCATGGTTTAGCCATTCAAAACTTTGGTTACCCTGGTGCAAGCAGTCAGTATCCAGTTTGTCCTGGTATGGTTGGTCAACAGCCCTACTATCCTGGTTATCACCAACCATATTTTCCCTGTCCCATGAGGCAGCCACCCTGTCCTGAACCGACTTCTGCAGCACCACACATTTCACCACAGACGGTACCAACATTATTAGAAGAAAGTCAACAAGTCAGCCGGGAATCTACCCATCCACATCCTGGTCCAGTTCCTCAGACTAAGACCAGAGCAAGTGTTGCCATAGGAACAGTTGATACCACATGTGCAGAAACGCAAACAACTCCAAAATCTTCAAGGTCATCATCGACTTTGCTTTCTGATCTTGAAACCAGGGATTCTCCAATTGCCATGCAAAGGTGTGATAATATGTTGACTTGTATATCCATGCGATTCTTGGTAGTGTGTATGTATAATTTTTATTTTGTCTTGATCCGTTTTGCGTAAATTGTTGTCTGTTCAGAGTCACTATTGTGGATGCAAAGAAAAAGTCATCCAAGGCTGCTGTCAGTCCCACATCTACTCTAAGTTCATCTGCAAGCAGAACCAAATCTAGGTATTGCTTTTGTTGACTGCACAAATAGAAATATGATTGTAATGTTGGTTTATGTTGCACAGAAAAGGAAAAACGAAAAGCAAAAAGCATGAACAATCCCCAACAACAACTATTGTTAAAAAAGTAAGAACAGAAATTGCATTTTTTAAATTTGCCACCTAATTTTTTCCTTTTCTCGTAAAGGTTATCGGATCAAGACTGTTTGATGAAAGTCAGACATCGTCCCCACACAAACATGATACAACTAATGGATCAATTGCCAGGTCAGATTCCACTGTAACAACAGACAACGAAAGCAAACCCTACCAAAGGAGGCATTTAAGTGGTGAAACAAGTGCAACCAGAGATGACAAATGTTCCGAAACATCTGCTTTCGGGACATCTGGTTGGAGTGAAAAGTCGTCGTCTGAGGAAAGCCAGAAAACAGGAGATTTAGGAAATCCACAAGATGTTTTGAAGCAACTATTGGAAAGTAATATAATGCTTTCCAGGCTTAAATAAATATATGTGTGGTACAAATGTAGTGAATATAACCCTGCATACATTCTCATTTAATATTCTGCAAATAAGACAGTCTTTACCTTCTTTCAAGGTATAGAAATAGAGGAGCTGGATTTTGAAGATGATCCGGTCTTAAATTCCTTGAGAAGTCAACGGGAAAACTTGCTTTCTCAATTAAGGTAAAATCCAGTTAAAACATGTGACTGTGCTTTCACATCAATCTCTGTTACAGATCAGTTGAAATGCAGCTTGAAGAAGATGGATGAAAACCTGCTTGTAGTCATTTTTACTTGTGTATTTATTTGGAAAAATATATTTTTTTTATGATGGCGAACTGTTGTTCTTCGGTATGAAGTTTTATGTGGGCTAAGCAACAGCAAATTTCCAATGAATCAGATACAAGCTGTTAGTTTGATTTATTGATTTATCCCAAAGCAAATCTAGGCAAGTTGACGGATTTACTGGCATTTTAGCCTGCCACTTGTCATCAAAGCATCTTATAAAAAATGCACTTTATCCTGACAGGGCACATCCTTTCTTTCATTGCATGTCATATTTTTTGCTTGCAACATAGAGCAATAAATAACCAAGTACACAAATGTATAAAACGTTTTATTTGAACACAAAATCATGATTATGACAAAATGCACTACAAGCAGTCAAGTGTTTGCTATTCCCTGGGACTGTTGCCAGAAAGTTCTACAAACTCCTTTGCAATCACTGATCATCCAAAGATATTTTATTAAAATAGTGCATTGCTTTGCGAACTGAATCATATGTAAGGTTGAATGCTGGGTGGACCGGGAGCTGTTTAAAATAAAAGTTGTCACATATTCAACTGGCAACATTACATACACTTACCAGTATGTTGGACTTTGGTCCCACATGAATTTGGTGGTTGTTGGGGCAATGCTGTGAGGATGACAAACCACTCAATGCATAGCAAGTGTGATAATAATCTCGTGATCTAAAAGCAAATTGCATTGGAATATTCTTTATGGGTGAAATATCCTCTTTCATAGAATGTTATTTGTAAAGCAAAAGACCCTGGCATTGCTTATTAAAACGAAATATATTTGTGTTGAGTACGAGAGCTGACTGATTTTAGACAAGGAAAATAAACATTTCTATGCTGCTTGTGATATAAAGGTCAAGAGTTTGAAATCATCAGTGTTTTTAACAGAACGAGGAATGATTTCCAGGATCAATGTAGCTGAAGCATTCACATTAACCAATAACAATTTGGCATTGAGTTACACATACTTTCCTGGCTTGTCTATTAGGCCTCCGAATGATGACTGACAACAGTGAAGAACATAACATTGCAGTGCTTTTTGGTCATACAACCAAGTTTCCTGCAACACATTTTTGAAATAGTTTAAGTCATGTAACAACCTTAACTAAATTTAAACTGAAATATCACAGTCCCTTTTTTATTCCCAAACCATACAAAAGTTTACAGGCAACATGATTCTCTTGTGAATTCAAAAACTAAAAAAACAAAAACAAATTTAACATTCTCTCACCTGGGCCTCCGCAACCTCCCCTTCCACTCCTCCTTCTTCCTCAAGTGTATTGTGGATGAGAGGAAGAAGACCACCTTGCCAGAATGAGTAACATGCATCCACTAACTTGTTTGTTCGTCCCTGTTAATGAAATTCAAAAACGCATTTTTAATATATGCATATACAGTATATACTACTGTATAGTATATACACCAGCCAAAATTATGACACCAGCCAAAATTATGTCCTTGATAACATCCTGATTTATAATCACAGGTATATACCAGTTTTGTCTTCAAGCAATGTTTTACTTAAACACTGCTAAACTTTTTCACACATTTTCAAGAGCTATGTCAGGGCATTAATAACCAAAACATAATAAACATTTTGTTTTCTTCAATGCATTATTTCCACACAAATATAAATTTTACCTTTAGGCTGAAACAAAATTTTATTATTTGTAAACTGCAATATTAATTCTGTTGCTAAATTACTGTACCTGTTGGACAGTCTTTAGTCCTTGACAGTATTTATAGAAAGCAGTCTTTAGCTCTTGGGAGTCATTACCCAATATTCCAGGAATTTAATATATGTCTTATTCAAATATAACCTTATTCAAATAGAATCTTATTCAAATAGATTTATAAAACAAGTATATAAATTAATGTTAACTATAAAGTAAAACAACTTGCTACAACCATGCACCTAACTCAATACAATCATACAATGCACTAAGCACCAACACTTTGACCATCACCAACCCACAATGTCATTCGGTCACAAGGTCACATGGTCACATGGTAAATCCATCCAAACCAACAGGGTAGAATACAAGGTACAACAACAATTAAATTAACAATTAAATTAAGGTACAACAGCAACTAATATTAACAATCTCACTCTCTTTTGTTTTTTGAAGAAAAACAACCAGTGGAAAGTACTATTCCAAGATTTGCAGTTTGTGCACCTTTCTTTGTTAGACAATCTGCTAACTGTTCTTTTGTCGGTACCCATGATATTTCTGTGACGACGCAGTCATTTATCATTTCACGTAAAGAGCCAACATCGATACGCAAACGTTTGTCTGCTACATTTTTTGTTGTATATGCAGCCGTGTATAGCGACTTGTTGTCTGTCACCACTTGTACTGGAAGCTTTGTTTCCATTTGCTTTCCCTGCATTATCTCACACCAGAGTGAGTTGAAGTATATGGCAGCATCTATGCCATCAGTCATTGCCAATGTTTCTGCAGCAAGAGTACTTCTTACAACTCTTTTAATCCTCTTTGATTGCCAACTTAAAAGATTACATTTGTTGTCTTCCCCAACCAAAAATAAAAGATAGGCTCCTTGGCTGCCACCATCTGACAAATTGCCAAAAGCAGCATCGGTATAGACAACCAACTTCAAATTCTGATTGTGTCCCAGATTTTGATACTTTAGCATCATACAATCTGCTTGAGCCTTTCGGATTACTTTGTTGCAATCAAGAATGTCCTTTACTGTACTATGCTTACATCTGGATGCAAGCATACAAACATCAAAACTTAAGTCTGGTCGACTTTGAGTACACAACCACAATAACTGACCAATTTTCATTCTCAGAATATCTTTTTCCTCCACAGAAAGTTCATCATTGAGTTTCTCTTTTCTTGCAGGTAAGATCTTCATCTGCTTTAATTGTTCAACATATTCAGCTTGGCTTATGTTGATCATGCCTTTACCCTCGTTTACTTCCAGTCCTATGTACTTAAAATTGTTCTGATTCTCTTTGCCGATTTTAAACGTTTGGCGAATACGTTCAATAACAGAACTCTCAAACTGCTTCGACCCAATCCACATAAAATCGTCAACATACACTGACACCATACCTTGCAAACTGTTGCCGTCATGCCAGTAAAATAAAGCAGGATCCAACAAACTAATTTTTGCACCAACTGAAATCATAAAATGCTTTACTCTGTCATACCATGAACGTGAAGCATCCACCAATCCATACACACACTTCTTTAACTTCCAAACTGTGCCTGGTGGACAGTTTGCCTCATTCGGCGGCACAACATGTAAATTTCGATTTAAAGCTTCACCCTGCAAAAAAGCAGTTTTTATATCGATACAATTCAGTTTCCAGGCCTTTTGTCTGGATATACACATCAACAACCGAAGACCATCTTTGGTGCAAGTGGGAGACTCCTTATCCAAGTAATCTTGATTAACCTCTTCAAATCCTCTGGCCACTAACCTTGCTTTAGGTTTAATGCCGTCATTAGTTTCTTTAAGAGACAAGACCCACTTCAAAGAAATGCAACCTCGACCACCTTTTGCCACCTCCTCATAAACACCATTCTCCTTCCAACTTTTTAACTCTGCCATTTTCGCTTCTTCAAATGAAACTGTATTAGAAACAGCTCTGTATACATGTTCTGTAACCACATTACAATCATTGTTTGTTACAGCCAGATCTTCTACTTCTTCAAAATTCTTCCATTCTTTCATACCCTTTTTACTCTCAGGAGTATTGTACTCAATGTTGAAACAGTTCTTGTATTTCCCTTTGGCCTTCCCAGCTCTGCTCAAAACCTTGGCTGAGAACTCTTCTCCATTTTGCTTAAACAGCACTGTTTTGTTCACAAGAGAGCCCTTAACCTTAACAGGCACATGAGAATCTACATTTGCTGTGTTATCTCTTTCAACTTCCTTGTCTACAATCTCCTCTTCATCAGTTGACGAACTGTAATTTTCAACGTCATCTCCACTTTGTTTTCTTACAGAAATCTTCGCATCAGCAGGTTCTATACGACAAACATGTACTTTCACATATTGTCCTCCATGTCGTAGAAAAACAACAGGGCCATCTTGGCCTAAAACATGAGCCGGTCCTCTCCATGGAGAACCATCACGTTTATAGTACACTTTTTGACCAATGTCATACCTCTCACCAGTCTTTCTGGTTTGAGATCTCAATGCTCTCCGAATCTTCTCGGACGATTCAGCTTCCACAAAAGCTCTTCTTGCAGCATGCAAAGCTGCAATATGCATACCAACATTCTCACTGTTGGCCTTTTCTTCTAGTGCTGGTAATTTGTTAACCAACACTGTAGGTAAGTTTGCGTTGGCACCAAATACCAACTGATTTGGACTGAACCCATTGTTATTAATCATTGAGTTCTTGGCACTCAATGCCCAAGCCAGTGCAATGTCCCAATCACATTTCATGTCTGCTTTCACTTTGCACAAAATGTCAGTCAATATCTTATTGTGTCTTTCACACAACCCATTAGACCACGGAGAATAAGCAGGAGTAGTCACAATATCAATGTTAAAATTAGCACACATATCATGAAACTCTGAGTTATTAAACTCAAGACCATTATCACTTAAAACTTTATGCGGTGCCCCAAATATACTAATCCAATACTTCATGAAGCATTTTACAATTGTAGACGCATTTTTGTTACGAATTATTACTGCACTACTAAATCGGCTAAACATATCAACAATGTGAAAATACCACAAACTTGGTTCCAGCTCATGTAGATCCATAGCCACAACATCATTAAATTTCTCTGACCATGAAAATCCAACAACAGGTTTAGCAGGTGGCTTTTTGTGTAATTTACACACTTCACAGCTATCAATCACACTTTCTATTATGTGAGTGTATTCTTCCTGCCAAGAATTAGCATTTTTTAAAAGTTTCTCCAAATTGCCTTTGGATGCGTGACCAAACTGTTTGTGCAATTTCAAAATTGCTTTGGTGAGCTTTGACTTGGAAAGTTTATCTTCAAACAGTAAAATTCTTTCACATTGGTTATTCTTATTCATTCGTCGAGGCAAAATGTACAAACAATAATGTCCATTACTGGAAACCAATAGCTTTACCTTTTCTCCAAACATTGTAACAGTATCATGTTGTAAATCTATTGTAGTGTTTGCTTTCTTAAGTGATGTTTTGCTCAATAACAAGGGAATGTCGTCTTGAACAATTGAGGTGTCAATGCTACAAGATTTTCCAGCTATATGTGCAGGTATATTTGCTCGCTGATGAGATATCACTTGTCTACCATCCCCAAATTTGAAAATAGACTTAGCTTTACCTACTTTTACCTTGCGTCTGAAGTTTTTGTTTAAGGCTTCAAGATAAGTGTTGAACCATTTTTGCCCACAAACTGTTCTTGTGCAGGCTGTATCTAATATTGCACATCCAAACGAGTCAGCAACCAGAATCTCATTGGTCTTCGTTTCTGAGAGCAGAATATAGTTTACTTTTTCTTCAAGTTTTTCACTTAACTGTACAAATTCTTTCTTCTGCTTATGTGGACAGTGAACAGCCCAATGCATTTTGGAGTCACATATAACACATCTGGAAATTTTGCCAAATTTGTCAAGAGGATTTAACTTCTTCTTAGGTTTAACTTTATCATTGGATGAAAAAAACCTTTTCTTTGTCACAAATGCCTCTTCTTTGGTCGAAATTGAATTGGAAGCAGTGGAACATTCATTGCTGGTAAATATTCGTTTTAGTGCAGATTTCATTTTATCAAAAGTCATGTCATGTGCGAAAGTTAGGGCCAATTGTCTTTGTGTTTCATTTAAACATGCACCTTCTAAAAGCTTAAATGCCAAGACAGCATCTGGCAACTTCATTTCATGTGCACACATTTTCTGATATTTATGTTCAAAATCAATGACATAATCACCAATGGATAAATCTTTTTGTGAAAAGTTTATGAAAGCAATGTAAGCACTATATGCATCATCAACCTTTTCACCTTGAAAACATGCATCCAATTTTGCCAACAACTTCTCCATGCCTTCTATCGCATGCAAATCTTCCTTTGTTAGCTCAGAAACCGCCTTCTCAGCCTTGGGATGTCCTTCCAAAGCATCTAGTAGAACCACAATTGCTTGTTCTTTTTTGTCTACTGATGTGACTAGTTGCCACATTTCTATTTTGTTTCTCCATGAAACATATGGTAAGTCCTCCTTGAACTTAGGTGGGACCTTCTTTGACATATTTCTTCTATTCCTGATCCTCTGCTACCACTTGTTGCTAAATTACTGTACCTGTTGGACAGTCTTTAGTCCTTGACAGTATTTATAGAAAGCAGTCTTTAGCTCTTGGGAGTCATTACCCAATATTCCAGGAATTTAATATATGTCTTATTCAAATATAACCTTATTCAAATAGAATCTTATTCAAATAGATTTATAAAACAAGTATATAAATTAATGTTAACTATAAAGTAAAACAACTTGCTACAACCATGCACCTAACTCAATACAATCATACAATGCACTAAGCACCAACACTTTGACCATCACCAACCCACAATGTCATTCGGTCACAAGGTCACATGGTCACATGGTAAATCCATCCAAACCAACAGGGTAGAATACAAGGTACAACAACAATTAATTAACAATTAAATTAAGGTACAACAGCAACTAATATTAACAAATTCGATGCATATTATTTTAAACTTGAATTGTACCTGGAATCCACCTTCCAATGTCATTTGTTTGTTTGTAACCCATCTCAACATACGGTCAGTGTCAACTAGCTTGTAGTGGTCAAGAAGAACCAGTGCAGCATAACCACAGAATGTGTAGCCCCCGTGTGCTTCAGTACCGGGACAACCTCCCATTCCACCCTCATAAGTTTGACACCTGAAGTTAAAGAAACTGAGTGTTTTTGTTTCAAAAAAGGCTGAGTTTGTCTCATTGAAATGTAAATTTATTCTTCACTTTGACACTGATGATATTTTTTTATGTAAAAATAGTTGACTGATTAGAAGCTAAAAGACCAATGTTTCCATAAATGTCAAAAAAAGAGAAATTGATTTGAAAACAATAATAACCTCAAAGAACACAATTGGTACTTCATAATAGTCATATATCTCTTTACATTTATGAATTTAACTTACCTTACAAGCCACTGCACTGAATTATTGAACAGTTCCAAGTCTTCATTTAAAAGCCCAGTCAAGGAAGCTGCTGACACTGCACAGTAAACACTTCTTGTGTCACACTCCCCACCATCATGCATAGTAAAACTGCCATCAGGTTGACGCATTCTCCGCAGATATTCAAGCAGGGTTTTTCTGAAGGGAAATATGATTTTTTTTTTACAAGAATCACTGCCGCCACCAGTTACAATCAACAAAAATAAAAGTGTACATTTTACAATTACTAAAAAATGGATAAATAGTCAACCTGTTTATGACGTTATAGGCTTCGTCAATCTGTAAACAACAGAGGCAATTTACTGCTGCATACGTAGGAGCAAGATGAGAAATTTGGCCTGGACCACCTCCAAATCCACCAGTGGGATTCTGACACTTTGCAAGAAATCTGCACACCCTAAAAAAATATGAAGATAAAATAAATTTACAACAAAACGTTTTTTGAGAACACAAACAGGTTGATAGACTTTAAGGAAACAAATAATCCTTACCTGGATTTGACATTTTCAGGTACTTCTTGTTCCAGCAAAGTCAAACTGTGAACAATCCAATAACACAACCATGGTCTACTTGCATCCAAACACTGCAAAAAATACACAGTGTCTAAGTTTTTTAACCAACAATATAACTTTTTTTGCAAGAGCAAGCACCTCATACGACCTTGAAAGCATATCCAAGCCTTTGAACAGATATTCAACATGGCGATCTCTAGTTAAGAATACTCTGCAAAGAGATTATGGCATATCTCTTTTAGGACATTTTGAATGAGTAAAGTCTTCTTTCTTACATTTGTAATTAACAATCAAAGTAGCATATAAAAGCAAAACACTAATCCTCTTCTGCATATAATGTTTTTGGGGATAAATCAAAAGCTATTGTCTTACTCAGGTTGAATGTCTGATAATTCTTCAAAGTCTTTATATTTCTTGATCACATTGTGTTCGACACCCTCCTGTTAATGGCAAAGACATGGTTTGTCTTGTTAGGCAATGCCCTATACACAAGAATCTACCCATAACATTCATGAAAAGGATGCCATAGATTGTTATAACGGGATTCGGAATGCATTTAAGTATATTTTATCCAAAGTTATCGATATTCATTAGCCCAGTGCGTAAACTAAACTTGAACGTACTTGCTCAACGCTTGTATAAGTTGCAAGTCCTTCGTCGTCATTCATTTTCATATCCATATCTCCTTTTTCCAACCAATCCATTACGCTTTTGTTGAAAAAAATCGTACGTGACAAACCTTCGTACGGTGGCCCACAAGTGCCACCGCGAAATATTAACGAAGCGCGAAATATATTTTCACTGCGCGAAATATATTTTCACCGCGCAAAATATATTTCGAGATCGCGAAATATATTTGCACTGCGCGAAATATTTTTTCACCGCGCGAAATATATTTACATCGCGCGAAATATATTTACATCGCGCGAAATATATTTTCACTTCGCGAAATATATTTTCACTGCGCGAAATATATTTCGAGATCGCGAAATATATTTCGACCGCTACAAATAAAATTTCGTAACATCGCGAAATATATTTTCACTGCGCGAAATATATTTACATCGCGCGAAATATATTTACATCGCGCGAAATATATTTCTTGTGACGCAAAATGTAGTGACAGGCCAGGTTCTCGTTGATTTCACTCCGTTCGTATGTTTGCACGACGGGTGACCGACTATATCAGCTAAGTAAGCATTTACCTACTCCAGTTGTTGGCAGGGACTGTTCAACTGAATGAATTGTTTAAATTGTGATCACTATGTGGGACTTGATCATTCATTTTGTACCCATTGTGGCCATGGTAAGTGTGTTTGTATTGTGTATTTCCAGTTGGCCTACATTCATTGCAATTTTGTTATTTCGGTTTGGACAATACAATTTTTCCTTGCAGGGACCACCATTGATGAAACACACCTCATCACCCACTACTTTCAACTAGGATATGAACACTCTGAAATTTTGCATTTGTTGCAAAATTACCACAATGTAACTTTCAGTTTGAGAACCTTGAAAAGACGCTTACAAGAAATGGGGCTGCATAGACGTGGTGCTTGGCAAAAAGATCCGAATATTATAAATGATGCTGAAAAACGAATCAAAGAAATTTTAGAAGGTCCATCTTCATGTGGGGGGTACCGTTCTGTGTGGCATGGTTTGGAGATGGAGGGTTTGAGAGTTCCAAGATCCTTTGTTGCAGAAGTTTTGAATAAAATTGATCCTGATGGCTGTGAACTCAGGAGGGGCCATCGTCTGAAGCGCAGAGAGTATAACAATCCAGGGCCCAATTATGCCTGGCATATAGATGGTTATGATAAATTAAAGCCATTTGGTTTTTCCATACATGCAGCCATTGATGGTTTTAGTCGTAAGGTCCTATGGCTTCATGTTATACGCTCCAATAAATGCCCACACACTATAGCTTCCATGTACCTTAGAACTGTTTCACATGTACAAGGTTGTCCAGTGCAAATTGTGTCTGATTTGGGCACAGAAAATGGGATATTGGCAGCAGCACAGTGCTTTTTCAGAAACAGTATTAATGCACATCGATACGTTCCTTCACCAAGGAATCAGAGAATTGAAAGTTGGTGGTCAACATTGTGCAAGTTTCGTACTTCTTGGTGGCGAAACTTTTTTGGTGATCTCGAGTTTAAAGGTGTTGTTGATTATTCACTTCCTTTAAGCAAGGAGTGTGTGTGGTATTGCTTCTCCAAAGTTCTACAAAGTGACTTAAATTTTGTAATGGATCACTGGAATAGTCATCGAATACGAAAATCAAGACACAATGTTATAGCTGGTCGCCCAAATTTACTTTACTTAATGCCAGAAAGGTATGGTGGAAGAGCAGACATGATAAATGCAGTCTCACAAGAGAAATTTCAAGTGGTGTGCAATGATATTTCCCCACCCGAAGAAGTGAACGAATATGAGGAATATTTTGACTATGTTCGAACTGAACTTGGATTTGTCATGCCAACCTCCTGTGCAGAAGCACTGGCAATGTACAAAGGGATAATGGAGGTTGCAAAAGAATAAAAAGTCAAAGCCCACAGCCATGTATGCATGTTTGTACTTCAGTATATTGAACTTTGTTGTTAGTGCAAGTATGTTAATTGTCAAATTACACCAACAAACACAGGCAACTTTGTGAAAAATTGTTTTTTTACTCACTGATTAACAATCAGCGTACTGCACTACTAGAATCTAAAAGAGGTGGTTTGTAAATGCTAGGATACAAATCGAAATTTTTTCCCATTGTATTGCAAACAGATGATGGAATAGAAAAGTGTGAAAGACAACATGCAGTGTAAATGAAGAAAAGTGAGTGCATAAATGTACAGTGGCAAGTAGCAGTGGCACAAAAATCTCACAATTATGCAGCAGTACCTCAAAAATGCAATAGTAAGTGTCAGGTAAAAACAATTTTGGTATAAAAGGATGAAATACGTTTCACCAAAACAAACACGAGGCAGTTGAATAAAAAAATAAAACACTAATTTTGCTTCGACAATGCTGACGGTCACGAACACAATAGTGAGTACGTAAAAAATCTAAATTGCTGTTTTGCCATATAACACTTGAAACATGCAATGAAGTGACAACTACTTATGAACATAAACAATGAAACAGAAGAATTTTTTTAATGTAAACCAAATGCCTGGCCATTGGACATTGCTGTAATAAAGATGGATTTGAAATCTTGAAGTTCTTCCATATGTTTTGTAGGGAACGTAATTGTTTTCGCACATGCACCAACAACAGGAAAACAGATGGTGTGGTTTGGGTTGTTGCTCATGCAGTCATGATTAAATTCCACAGATATGGACAAACTGTCACCAAATATTGGCCTATGTTTTTGGCCTGTTAGCCAACCTAGCACACCAGCTGGAGTACAATCAGCTGCTGCAGTCATTGT
The DNA here is from genome assembly GCF_947561715.1 of Ascidia mentula. Lineage (NCBI taxonomy): Eukaryota > Metazoa > Chordata > Ascidiacea > Phlebobranchia > Ascidiidae > Ascidia > Ascidia mentula. Next base: position 20,390,418 of record NC_138569.1, on the reverse strand, counting down.
CTCTCCAATATTTTCTACATTGACTTCATTTTCACTGTTAGTACAGCAGTAAGCCAAAACCTCTTCTGTGGGGGCCCGAATACAGTTATCCTCAATATAGTTCAAGAAATCTTGAAAGTTATCCATTATCTTCTCCTCTACGCACCGCTTTGTGGAATTTTTTGAGGAATATTGCGGTTGCAGTAAACTTGACACATAATTGGCATCAACAGTCAATTTGCCTGGAATGAATAAAGGTGCAAAAAGTAAGGCATTATTTTTGACAACATTGAACAAACCAAACAGACTCAGCCCTGAAGCAAACTCTTTGAGGTAGCAAAGCCGCTTATTAGTGATGCTCACCATGATTGTGCGACTAATTTCACTGGCGCTATCAATATTGATTTTGCCTGTGTATCCATTTTCTGTTATTATGTCAGTATGAACAAGTGGGTCAGCACAAACTCTCTGTATCAGTTGACCTTCATTCTCAGTAAAGTGTTGGTCAAGATTTAGTTTGGTTATATCAACTGAATCCATGTTAGCAAGAATTGTGAACACATTTGGGTGTAAGCAATGTGGAGCTGGCCCACCTTGCACCAAACTTGCAGCTATTATTTCACCACATGCTTTGAAATGTCCATTTTGGACATGAAGCATTGAGTCAACTGGGGCACCATCAGGAAAGAATTGTTCACAAATACTTTGCAAAACAAGACTAAAGAACTCCTTAGCCATTGCACCAGAATCAATCCCTGTCTCACCTTGAAATTGGACAACCAATTTCTTTTCTGCTGATTTCTTTTTGGTTTCTCTTTTCCACAAGTTAAGTTGACGTTGAATATGAGCCCCACGGCGCACACAAATAAACAACTGGTCTAAATCATCAACTTTTTTATGCAATGACTCTAGTGCAGCATTCAAATCATTGAATTTTTTGCCATCATACCTTTCGAGTTTTGGGGCTAACAAATCACATTGATTGCCAATAATATTGTCCAGTTCACTAGAATCAAAGTAATCAGTAAAATCAGGCAATGAACTTTGTAGAATAGAGGGAGATTGTTTTCCATTACCAGAGCATTCAATGTTACTTGCATCATTTGTTTCATCATCTTCACTGTCACATTCAAGTAGATATAACATGATCTTCTTGTAATCTTTACCAATGCTCTCCTTGTATTTGACTAGAGTGAATGGCTCATTTGTTCCAGGCAATACTTCAACAATTCGTCCATCTTTAAAAGCAAGGTGGTATACTGCACCATGTCTTTGACTCTTTGGATAAAATTGAAAGTACCGTTCTTTGGCTTTATTCAGTATGGATTGAACACACTCTTTTCTTCCAACATTAATTATAATGGATTGACCCCGAACTGGCTTCAACTTAAAATCTTTCCCTCCATATTCAAGCATGCCTATGTTAACACACACTTCCTCATTTTCATCCTTTTTCGACACTCTTTGCTTCCATTGTGAGCCTTTCATTGCTTTAAATTCACTAAATGGCAAAATTTCTGTTGCACTTTTGCGTTTCATGGATGATGTACCTGTAGATTTTACATGTATTATTAAACTTTTGTTTTGCAAAGTTAACCAAAGTTGTTCAGCTACAGGTTGTTTGGCATACTAACCATTTATACTGGAATTAACATTTTCAATCACAGAACCCTCATTTTCAGATTTAGACAAAGTAGGATGATTGCTGCCATGGGCTTTCTCTGCAACACAGAATCAATCTAATTATACTTGCACAATATTATTTTACTGGCATATATGTCTGTCTGATATATTAACATTTACAAGAATGTTACCTCAAAACAACAGATTGACAAGGCTGATAAACGACAATTAAAGAATAAACCACTTACCGCGTCCGCAATGTGCGCAATACAAGTGTTCTTGAAAAAGTAGCCTTCCACAATTTGTGCAGTACATGATTACAAATAGGGATAAAACACTCAAACTATTTTTCTATTTGAACTTAAATGCACAGACTGTAGCATATAGATGTACGTGAAAACTTGAAACAACTAGACTTCCCGCCAGGCATTTCTAATAAAAACTAACAACATATTTCGCGCGAAGAAAATATACATCGCACAGCGCAAATATATTTCGCGCAGTGAAAATATATTTCGCGAAGTGAAAATATATTTCGCGCGGTGTAAATATATTTCGCGCGATGTAAATATATTTCGCGCGGTGAAAAAATATTTCGCGCAGTGAAAATATATTTCGCGATCTCGAAATATATTTCGCGCAGTGAAAATATATTTCGCGAAGTGAAAATATATTTCGCGCGATGTAAATATATTTCGCGCGGTGAAAAAATATTTCGCGCAGTGCAAATATATTTCGCGATTCGTTAATATTTCGCGGTGGCACTTGTGGGCCACCGTACCTTCGTTCCTCACAAATTCATCAACAACATGTGCAGCATTCACGCACGAGTGACTGTCATGGTTCAATTCAGTTACTTCAAACGGCGGGCAAATGGAATGCTTATTTCAAAATATTACATGCACGAAATGGTATAAAGTTAAGCTCTATTTTAATTCTTTATATTTACGGCCTATTTGTTTTGTTTATACGCATATTGGCTCTTAAAGTACTTGATCGCTTTTGACCTAATTTTCTTAATCAAGACTTTTAACTTTTATTCCTCGCAACTACTGCAAAATCGAAATGTCAACGAAACAAAATTTCATTACAACTGCAAAGATTTGGCAATTATTATTATGACGGCAAATACGTCACTGGAGATGATCAATAAAAAATCTGTTTCGATTCGTACTCTCAAAACCAGCTTGCCATTTTCACTAATACCCCCAATCCCCATCCATAACATATCATAGGAGGTAAAGAGGCGCTTTTCAAGTGAATTGTGTCAACGTGGGCTTGGCACCCCTTGTCGTGTCTGACCTCAGTTGTAATAGTGTTTCTATGGTTGTTGTAATGCCAGCTGCCAGGTACGCCGGCATTTTATTTAGTTTTACAACAGACAACAACATCGTTTTTGTAGGAACGGCGCGTGCGTGTTTATTAAGGCAAAAATGACGCCTTTCTTGTAACAAACGTCACTTATGACGAGGCCACAATGTCGACCCAACTAATTAAAATAGGAGGGCGAAAGACAATGGAAACTTTATCGTGCACCGAAGACTTGTCTGCGTCGATTGTAAGGGAGTTTCTGAGCAGAAAAAAGTGCACTGCAACATTGCAAATGTTAGACCAGGAGCTACCACGCACTAGTGGAAGCATCAACAATCGCCTAAAACTTGCACAAAGTCTAAACATAGAGGGCTGGATGAGAGCTAACAAACATAGCAATGATCCATTAAGGACCATGCTAGAAGTGATAATTAGAAATATTTCAGCAGTACAAAATTCACCAAATGGTTTAACATGTTTTCCTGTGTCAAACCAGACAGAGCAGCATGTCGAAGATGAGGGTCTCGATAACTCATTGAATAAACAGAGTGCACTTAAAACTGTACAGTCTGTCCCACTCGAAAGTGTGACACCACTGGATATCGAGGAACTGGATGATTGCAATGTTGATATGAACGATTCTGTTCCTAAAGCAGCAAGAATGGATTTGTCCAGACCCTTTAGTGATGATTTACCGACGAGTTTATGGGGCAATAAATTAGTTGAGTCCAAGAAAGAGTTGGAAAGAAGCAAAACTGTTGTTGGTTCAGTTGGTAGTAAAAAGCCTGCAACAAAACCCAAAGCAACTTCTCTATTTGAAATGCTGTCTGCCAGCCCTGAGAAGGCAATAAGTAGCATAAAGCTGGAGCAGGAGGTCACAGAACCAATATCTAACTTTCCATGGGATATGCCTCGTAGCAAAAAACCATCAAAACAATCGGAGAAAAAGGAGCCACATCCGAAAAGTTTGAACAACCTAGACATTTCCACTATAACCATTAGCGAGAACACGGTCGAAGACACTGAAGTTTACAGTTGGAAAAATGTTGAACTGGTTGAGAAAATGAGAAAGCTGTTGCTAGGTTCAACTAAGGGGATTTATCCACCGGAGTGGGTGAATCAGAGCTTCTCTTTCTGTGACTGCTTGGATGGAAGGCCTCAGTCATTGAGATTTGGAATTGTGCAGAAAAAAGGTGGACCATGTGGTGTCCTTGCATCTGTCCAGGCCACAGTTTTAAAACATTTATTGTTCTGCAAAAGCAATTTTGTTCCACAACTGGCTATGCTCAATGCCAGCAGCATTGAACGGAACAAAGCTCTCGTTATGGCTATCTCTGAAATCATATGGAGAGCTGGTAATGATTCGTCTGCTTATCTAGTTGTAACAAAGCTTGGATGTGATTTTAGCCCTTCTGCAACATATAGGCCCGACAACTTTTCTGAAACCATCACCATAATCCAGTATGGATCACAAGAAAAACTTAAACTTGGGGTTCAGGAAAACATCAAGTCCTATCTGCAAGGCAAAGGAGCTTGCCTAATGTTGCTGTATTCTGCTATTCTATCCAGGGGATTAAACAATGTTAGATCAGATATGGACGAACCAAATGGAAAATTAATGGGTGCCCACAACTACTGTACTCAAGAAATGGTCAACCTTCTCTTGACTGGCAGAGCAACGTCTAATGCATTCGACAATGCAGTAAGGCTTGATAAGGCCACAATCCTGAAAGGTATCAAAAGTCGCTGTGATGTTGGGTTGTTATCACTGTTTGAGCACTATGACTCTTGCAAAGTTGGCGAGTTTTACAAAACACCAAAGTATCCTATTTGGGTTGTATGCAGTGAAAGTCACTTCACAGTGTTGTTTTGTTTGAATACAAATGTTGTGAATGCCAGTTCTGATCTGGAATCATTCGATCTTGAGTATTATGATGGATTGGCCAACCAGGATGAATTTATTAAGTTGACTGTTGTTCCAAGTTCAAAAGAACTGAATAAAAATATAAATGAAGACTTGACTCCACCCCTAGAACATTGTATTCGTACAAAGTGGCCCCGGGCACAAATTGACTGGAATGAAACAGAGCCCATTTTGTGAAACAAATGTGAGGTTTTGCTGCATACAAAAGCACTTGAGAAGTATTTTGGTGTGTGTTTAGGGATTATGGTGCCACAGTATTTGAGTGACTTATTGGCAAGTGTTTGAGATGTGCTATAAAAACATTGCTTGCATGTATTTATTCAATCCAAAACTTTGGTAGCCAAAAATGTTTTTCCATTTCATTCCAAAAAACCAAATTCATCATGGTAGCGAACTTGTATCTCATATCTGTTTGGTTTCATTTGTGAGTAAAGCATATTTTAAATGATCCATACTTTCTTTCTCTTTTCATTGTTTGTGTGTTACTGTGATAAAAGCAATTGTATTATTTGCACTACATGATGTAAAGTTTATGTGTACTGGTACTTTCAACATTAAAATGTTGTATTTCTTATGAAATTTTAGAAAGAAAAATAATAGAAAGGTTTATGCTTGTGTAGTTCTGCTGTATTATTACAATGGATGAATTGCACGCAAAAAAGATTGGATTTGTCGGGGGAGGTGAAATGGCTTATGCTATTTCTGTTGGAATGTTGGCAGGTTGGACATATTGTTTTATCTTTCTGAATGAATGTTTTATAATACAATTAATTGACTTTCTCCAAGGAAACATGAGTATCTACAAATCATTAGGTTTGCAGGCTTGGCAGCTCGGGCATTGCAGCCTAGCTGGATCAGCCACTTTTTCCTTACAAGTCGGAGCAAGATTTGAAAAATCAAGCTCCCGGTGAGGTTTGAACTCACGACCGTGGGCTAACTAGGCCCAACGCTCTACCAATTTACCTACATCAGCTCAGTGGTTTCACGGGGTATATTGTGGCCAAGGTACACTGGTGTGCAAGCACACAACTTGTCAGGCAACCTTCACATATACTCTACAAACTTGGTGTTTTATTTTATGATTTGTAAAGTAATTTATCACTACTGTAATCACCAAGGATGAAATAACTCCTGCACATTATCATTGGACATTTGTTTGACAACTTACGATTATTTACAGGAGTTGTTCAAAAAATCTGTTACTAAGTCTGTGTCGATCATACAGATAACAGTAGATTCCAAGAATATAAACTCTTATTTGAGGATAAAATACCTTGTTTTTAGGGGGGATAAAAGCTTCACAAATCAGAGTGAGCAATCCTTCTGCTGGAAAGTTGGAGAGATTTCAAGTAAAAGGCATCAACACAACCCACAATAACATGGAGATCATTGATAACTGTGACATTGTTTTAATTTGCGTCAAACCACATGTAAGTAAAATAATAAAATTACTTATTTTTTTATTGCTTTTATTTTGTACATTTACCCTTTAAAGATTCTTCCAGATGTGGAAACAGAGTTGAAATGCCAAACCTCTTATCCTAACAACCAACTGATCATTTCAATTGTTGCTGGTTTGGTCAGCGAATCACTAGAAAAGGTTGGTTAACACTGTTCAAGAACAGTGGATTGTGTGTGTGTTTGTCATGACCAAGGGTATAAAGGACGTTGACTTTATGAAGTATGCATCACATAAAACAAGCAACTTTATTGGGATGTTGACTATACTTCCGACATTTCTCTTAACAATTCAATAGTTTTTTCTTCTGGCACAATAAAAATGTAACTTTATTCACCGATGTTTCGCCTGCTATCCAACAAGGCTTCCTCAGGGTAATGGTACTGGTACAGCACACAACCCACACCAAGAAAATGTGCCACCACGAAAAAATATAACGTTAACACCGCTTGTGAAATAACGTGATGTTATCAAATGAAACATAAAATTTATCTTCAGAGACCAAAACTATTTAATCCAATACAAAAAAATTGAATTTTCAAATTCAACAAATATACAATCCTTTTTATGACAGATATTTCACTGGGCAAGGGTGATAAGAACTGTCCCGAACACACCCTGCAAGGTTCAAGATGGTGTTTTGCTTTATTGCAAAGGAAAGTCAACCACAGATGATGATATTAGAGTACTAGAAACTCTTTTCTCTTCATTTGCTGAGTGCGTGCTTCTTCCCGAGAGATTAGTGGATGCTGGACAAGCCATTTCTGGCTGCGGAGTTGCCTATGTAAGCAATAAGTGTGGTATTCTGATTTTTTGAAACAAATGTGATTGTTGCTTTTACAAGAACAAAAAAGTATCAAGGGCCATGAATCAATCATGATTGAGCAATATACAGACAAACATAGCATGAATGCCGACGAAAGAAAGAAATAATGTAAAAATATCTAATAGTGCTTTGTGCTGTTGTCAATCTTTATTGGGATAAATTGTAACATATTTATTTATTTATTTTAGCAGTAAAACTTGACTTGATTTTAGTTTTATCTGCACTCAAGCTACAGGATGAAATATGTCAACTATTGTCATGTAAGATTTTATTGTTAATTCACAGTTTTTTACTGCTCTTGATGCTCTTGCTGATGGGGGAGTGAAAATGGGACTTCCAAGAGCAGCTGCACTGAAACTGGCTGCAAAGGCTTGCACTGTATGTTGATATGTAAAATGGTGTATGGGTTTCTGTGCAAAATTTTGGCAGTCATCTGTAGCACAGAAAATATATTCTTTTTGTAGGAAGTACCTTACATGTCAGTGTAACATAGAAAATATAATATTTTTATAGAAGGTACCCTGTATGTTATCTGTAACATTAAAAATATATGCTTGTGTAGGGAGTAAGAAACCACTTTTATTATTTCTATTAAAGGGTGCAGGCAGCATGTATTTACGAACTGAACAGCATCCAGGAGTGTTGAAAGACGCCGTAACATCACCTGGAGGTGTAACTATTTGCGCACTCCATGCATTGGATAAAGGTGGATTCAGAGCGGCGCTTATAGATGCTGTTGAAGTGGCCACAAAACGATCAATGGAGATTGGTGCGAAGAAATAATTTGCTGTGTAGATACTACAGAGTAAGAAGGTGTACAGAGCAGACGCCAGATTGCAGTTGCAAGAAACACAAATATATTACGTAATAAAATGGAATTTCATGTATCACACATTTTAAAATGTACTTTTGATATCTGTTTATTGGGTGCCAAATTCGCGAGAATGTTGATTTATTGCATGGCGATGAAACTTTTTTCCAATTTTTGCTGTGCCACGTTCCCAAAAGTAGGCAATGTCTAATAACTGTTTTTTCATATTTTTGGGTGTTCTTTGGGCAATTTAAATTATGAAATGTTTTCAAGTGAAGTATTTGCAAGTGAAAATACAAGCACACCTCATTAAAGTTTCCTTGTATTTTCGTTGATAAACCGGCAGATATCGCAGGTTGTTACAAATTATACCATCAACATACTTTGTTATCGTAAGATTTATCACGTTTCGTAGGCTATACTATACGCAGATATAGTACCGCCATCACTGGTAAAGGTACTATAAAGTTTGTTTCATAATGTCCTGCAAGAGGCCACATGCCTATAGTTCTTCCTTTCGATCTTTGCACTTCGTAAAAATCTCGGCTCTTTTCTTTAAAACCTTGGCGATGGATTTCATTTCTGCCGCTTCCTCGGTGTAGCTCGTTCCTACATGGTGGGGGATAGTGGGCCGAAACTGGTCGTTCACAATATACAACCAGTAAACACAGTTTATAAATGTAACCTCGCCCATCATTTTCCGGGCAAAAGGGAAGAACCCATACTTGGTTTGGCCGCTTTCAGTCTTTGCAATCAAAGCAGACATTGTGGGCACTGTGACGTTCGTTGTACCGACTTCTTTTTGCGAAAAAAATTCCGCAAACAGGTTTTGATCGTCGTCGGTGGTAAAAAACGCAAAGCGGAAATAATCTTTGAAAAGCGAAGCCAGGACCCTGCAATAGGCGAGAAAGAGTTGACCCTTGGGTTCGGGATTTGCCACGACCATTACCGGAATTTGAGGCACAACGGAGGTTTGCGCTTGGAATAGATACTCAGATCGTTCTCGTTCGCTTCGAAGATAAATCTCGTTGGCCGGAAGACCTTTCAAAACGTGCTTGATCACCATACCAGTATTCTCACAAATTTTGTATTTCCTTTTCATTTTTTCGCCGCCATATGGAAACACGATACCAATGGTTGTTTTAAGAATGGAACCTAGGACTTTGCCTTGCAGATCCTCACTTAACCCAATATTTTCCAATACCATGGAACTCTCCTTTAGTGTTACGTCGGCGAAAAATATTGCTCCTTTCCAGTAGTCGATAAGCGATTTCCAAGACTTATCTGTAAATTCATTGAAGTATTATTTACGAGGGCAAAGCTTCTTTATCAAATTTCGGGCGTGTTGTAGGCTACTAACTAAACTTTATTTAGTAGGTACCAATGATAAATTAGGTGGACTATATCAACATACTTATAACCTGTTCCACATGCCTAAGAGTAAAAGGCAACATACGCAAAATACGACGTCATTTTAAATGACCTACTTACACAAATGAATAATATTTAGCTGTATACAGGCTATAGCCTTTACTGTTTTCAATAAAAAATTTTCGACGTGATATTGTAAAGCGGCGCAAAATATACTTCAAATATGGTCAAACGCATTTTGCGCATCTACACACAACATAATTTTGCAGTTTCACTTTATGCGGTACAGTCACTTACCCATAGTTTTGGTAGAAAAGAGAAGCACCCAGGTGTCCCGACTTTCAAACACAACTTTCTGAATATTCTGGTGGTCCAGACATTTGTAAACATCTGGATATTCACTGGGCATTGGCAAGCCCCACTTCGACATGTCGTAGTCAGCTTTTTGGTCGTATTTTGTATTCGTAGTGGCAGAGGCTGCTAAGCAACCGCCCCAACAACATGCACAAAACATAAGAACACGGTAAATCACTGTAGTTGGGTTCCTCTTATCCATACTTAATCTTTCGCTGAATAGTATCGATATAACGTAACGGCTGATGTTAAAACGCACAAATATATCACAGTTGCAGGTCGCCAACGTGGATTGCGTTTTCCGGTATATTGTTGCGCGTTACGTTAAGCTGATAGACAGCACAATTGCACCCGATGCACCGAATGGTTGTGCTATTCATTATAAGCAGTATGATCCTCTTTACAATTGAACAATGAAATACACAAGTTGTTTTATTTCTGCTTCGGTCATATGTATTTAAACGTACTTTTTCCACGATGTTGGAGTTGCGTTTAAGCGAAGTTCATGTTGATGGTGACAAAACAATACATTTTATATTTACAGCTATCATTTTCTCTATGTTTTATTTAAGACTCTATACAGTATATGACACATATTTTTTTGTGCTTTAGTGCTTTACAAAAAAGTTGTTTTAATAAACAAACAAAACGTAGTGTTATTAAAGGTGTATGCAGCAGTTGGTACTGCATACCAAGCAATTTTGGTGATTTTAAGTAAAATCAAATTGTCAGATGGTACCAACTCACATTTAAAAAAGCAGGTTTTTGAAATAAAAAAATTGCAGACACCCCTGTACTGCAGGAAGAATTGCAATTGATAAAGCACTTATATAATAACCATGCTTTGGCAACAGTAAACAACAATTTTGCTATGAAGCTTTCCCAACAAGTAGAGAAAGCAGTCACATCTTCTTCAAGATTGTCTGTGGGTAGTTTGTTGCAATAAAGATTGAAGATTGTCGTCGTTCCATTTCTTTTCGAGCTCCTTCATAGTTTCTTTGGTGCTTCCATTGTCCTGGTTGTGTAAAGTTTGGTGATTATCAAGTACAGCTTTCTATCAAGATTTATGAGTATATACAGTTACAAAAACAAAAGAAAATATAAGCTACTGGTATAGCAAAAACGTATTATTGAACCTGTTCGATATCTGGCAATTCCTCAAGGGGAACATCAATGTCTTCTAAAGGAAGTTTATCTGTAACCCAACTTTCATCAAGAATATCAATCAAGTAACCATCAATTTTGGCCTCCCCATCCATGATGCTTATTTTACACCTGATTAATAGAAATGCAATCAAAGAAAACTCGACAAACACAAAATTTTACAAACTGAAATTTTAATTTTGCTGAACTGTGAAATGTTGGGTATTCCCCTGTGTTCTACAGGTTAAGTAAAAGTACGATTAAAGTCGAAAAAATATTAAAGAAGAGAGTTAAAAAAATGAAACAAACTTGTATTATTGCATTGTAAACTAGTGCTCTTTTGGTACTAAAAGTTATAAAGCGACTGATTTTTAACTTATATCTGACATAGATGTCTTTAAAATAACAAACGCTATGTGAAATGTAGAAAAAAACACATACGCCATTAGTGTAAACATATCTCGCGAAATACAACCGGTAAGTGGAGCTAGTGGGCATGTTGTTGGTTGCCGCATGCTGCCCTTCCGAAGTGAAAAGTCTTGTGCACAAAATTGCCTTCGGGGTTAAAACATCGGTTTGGCCGTACAAGCATAGTACACACGTATCGTATGGTGCATGTGTCCGTGTGCTTCATGTTAAAAAACGTTTCAGCACAAAATACTGCATATCATTGGGTAAACTCTTAATTCGTAACTACTTTACACATGCTTTAAATAGGACAGCATTGGGGTAGGATAAACTTGTATTGTAGGCTGATTGTATGTGTTTGTTCTGTCTATAAACTTTATTTGATATTGGCAGATAAATCGGCGTTAACTTATATTAAGTGTGTGTGATTTAGAGGCATGTCAATGCTGACCAGAGCAAGAGCAAAATTCATTGAATCTTACAAGGCAATTTCCTCTGACTACATAACAGTTGCCAAGGAAACCTGGTCTAATGGTATCAGCCGGCCAGGAAAATCCATTTTCTATGTCAGTCTTTTTGGTTTTGGAATTTATGCTCGCAAGAAAGTGCCGAAGGAACAGGAGTACATATCAGCACTTGTCTTGTCGTCAAACGATTTGCTGCTACAGGATGATGGCACAAGAAACAGAGAAGCAGACAATTATGTGCAGATGATATCACAGCATCACGCCAAAGACAGATTATTCCACAAACGTCTTGGACTGTTCTCCATTATTTATCATAACAATCATGGAAGCATCACCAAAAACTATCGATCACAATGCAAATACACAAATCCAAGATGGACTCATTTTTACAAGCAAATTTTGGATGTTGGATTTCTAGGTCGTTGGTGGAGAATTAATTACATGATGACGGACTATGACATCAACTTTGATGAGTTACCGAAGGAATTTAAGTCTGTTTTTCATCAGTACTTTGACCACATTAAAAAAATATTTGGGTATTCTTATTATAGCCATCTAATGGCCCAACCAGCTAGACCAAAACCATATGTGCATACTGAAGTTGGACACTAATACTTGAATGGGTTTATTGTTTCATAAATAATTCAACTGTAATATTTTGCATTATTGTTTTTATTTAAACTATTTGTGGCAAGCTTATGAACTATTTGTGGCAAGCTTCTGATTAACTAATAAACAAGTTTGAATGACACCAGTAGCCTTTGTTCCATTTCTATGTTTGAAATGAAAGTCTGCATCGCGTTGTTGAGTTTTCATTTCGCAAACTGAGAAAATTAACAAAAAGTATTAAATGAGTGTTTCCTTCTTCAAAGATTGTACTTAAGGAGCTGAGGCAAATGTGTGCTGCAGCAAAATGTTGTGTAATATTTCTAACCATTATTTCTTCAACCTGTGCTTTGTATCTGGAAGGAAGACTCAAGACAACCGAGGTGTGTAAGACCACAGTACTTCAAATCTTTTCATGAGTAATGTCTTTAGCAGTTGCACTTTTAGCAGTATGAAAAACAAAATATTATAAAAATGAAAAAAAAATAGGATTTTTTCTGTGCCCAAATGTATTCAACATGTTTCCATAACAGGACTGGACATTCCTCAGCCGCTTTTGCTTTCTCTCTGACATTGGAAGGATGCAGTTCAAGTTCACATATCCATATGTAAGTTAAATTGAACTCAACATTTTGTGTGCATTAGTAATTTTGGTTTTACAGGAAGATTGTTGCAACAACATTTTGCTATATTTCGATGATGGTGTACAGTGGCCACAAGTGTACAAAAATCAGTCGAAGGTAAAAATGAGTTTTGAGTGTGCTGTTTGTTTGAGAACTCTGGACACAATATTGCTTGAACTTAACCAAAGATCTTAGAAGCTCAAATGCTCAAAAACGCAGCTTCGCAATAATAAGGTCTTTCAGCTTTGAATGGTTTCTCTGTACGTCCTTATCCGTAGGGAAAGGGGTTTTGAAGTGGTGCAACATGGCACTTAAAGCTCTTGACGAAGTCAATTCCTGAAATGTCTGTCATCGTTATTTGAATCATTGCTTGACTTGGAAATTCTTGTGTGTCCTTGGATATATTTTTTGTCACTAAAGTTTCTTGTTTCTTTATCTTGGTGTAAGATTCTGTCATTTTAATTCAGTATTTTTTTTCTTTCTTTATTTTTTGAGTATGTGCTGTCACATTTCAATACAAATCACTTTTTGTATAAAATATCAATTATATCATATATATTATGCATTTTTATTAAATCATCACTTGCACAAATTTTTTGTTTTGTTATAGAACTGTTATGAGAAGGAAGCAATCCTGGATTCAGAAAATAACCAGATAATAAACCTCACCACAAAATATCTCTGGAGTGGCTGCAAGGTAGCTATTTATTTTTAATACATCAAGTGAAACAATAGTTCCTAAATATGATCAGTGTGGTCAGTGTTCCCCTGTATCTAAGTAGAGCACAGATAAGTAGTAACGAGGGTCATGAAATAAAAAATTCCGGAGCAAATCCTGGTTGCCTTAATAACATAGTTAGTCATGTGTTCAGTTACAGATGATGCTGATTTTTTTTATTTCCAACAGTTGACAAACTTTAGCGATGCTGGTTCTGGCGTGCTTCATTGTGATGGTGGTCGTAGCTTCCGATCCATGCATGAAAGATGGTGGTACATTGCAATCAGTAACTGCAAAAGTAAGTGATACATATTTCAGTTTTCTCATAAATTTGTTTTCTTCATCTTCAGTAAAACCATCATTCAGGTATTTTCTGTCAAGACGAGTAAGTATTTATAGTTTTTTTAAGACTACCTTTTATTTTATATTACTTAGGTGGTGAAAAGGGCAAAGGCATAGACATGATTTATGAAATGAAACTTACAAATGGCCATTCATTTTGGACAGAACATTTTTCTGCAGATGAGTTCGGTAAAATTATTTTCCTTTATATTTTCAAAACATTCAACAAATGATTGTTACATTTGTTTTTATTGTTGCAGGTATCTTGGAGACTGATATGTTTTTTCTTATCCTGTTTTCTTTGATGTTGGTTGCTGCTCTTTACGTTGCATGTAAGGAAAGCAAAATACATTTTAGCAATATATAGACCTGTTTTTGGCACTTATTGAAAGTTTATTATGTTACATGTTTGCAACACAAGCTCTTGCAAGATTAACCTCGTCTTATCATGCCCAACCAACTAATATTTTGATAAAAGACTGATATGGATTGCTTCACGGTTACTTTTGTTTGATGTGTTGTTTTACTTTTTCAGGTTATCTGTTCAACAGACAACTCTTGCACATGACTTACAAAATGTTTCTAGTTTGTCTTAAGTTGGAAGGTGAGTGATATCATTTTTTTAACCTTTTATTAAAAAAATTGTTGACAATACAAAACACCACAAAAATTTTACTTTATTAACAGCTATTTGTTTACAAGGCATTCTGATGTGAAAAGTAAATGTTTTTATGCAGTGTTCAGCCTTCTTTTGCGGTGTGTCGCACTTGGAACTTTTGCTACTGATGGAGTGGGGAATAAAGCAATGAAACTGATTGGTAAAACATGGTTGTTTAGTTGTGATTTTAGAACCAAAAATGAAGGATTTATCAGAAAAAGGAAAATAAGTGTAACATTTAGTAATGTTAATACATTCTCACAAAAGCTACTTTGGTTTAGGAATGTTATTCTTGTGTTTGCAAACCTTTTCCAGGTGATATCCTGGGAGCTACGGCTGAACTATTATTCCTGCTCCTCTTGCTTCTGCTTGGTAAAGGTTTTACAATAACTCGTGGACAGCTGACATACTGCGGAACAATCAAAATGTCTGTGTTCATCACCATCTTCGCTGTGATCGATGCAGTTTTGTTCCTCTATGAATATGTGGTGAATAAAACAACCACTTTTTTGACTTTTTTTGATGTATTTTTTTTTTGAGAAAAAGAAAGTTTCGACTTTGCCCTCAATTTTTTAACCAAAATATTGTCTTTATATTCTTTCCAAAACATTGTTAAAAAAACATAAAAATATTTGATGTAGTCATTTTTTTTATTTTATCCTTTGAAATGTTGGTTTAACTACAATTCCATTTTAGCTCTTTGATCCTGGCCTGGTTCTTTATGTTTATGAATCTCCTGCTGGATATGGACTTATTGCATTGAGAATTGCTGCATGGTTCTGGTTTACGTATGGAGTTGTTTTTACTCTAAAACACTACCCAGAAAAGAGTGGCTTCTATTTTCCACTATTCTTTCTCTACAGCATTTGGTAAGCAAAGCAACAATGTAGAAATATATCAAAAGCTGAATGAAATATCTAAAAATACATGTGATAAAAAAAAATACTTTAAAATAACCGCCAGTAATATGAAAGACCAAACAGCCTGTGTTATGAACCTGAAACAATTTTTTTTTTATTTTTATGACTGGTTTTCAAAAAATACAAAGCTCAATGAACTATCTGCCAGTAACTGTATTATGTAAGTAATATTATATGTCAATGAGAAATATGGTCGATGTGATCCATTACGAAAATGAATAAAGTTTAATTTTGTAAATTTTTACAGGTTTTATGCTGTGCCCATCATGGTACTTGTTGCCACTTATGCTATTCCCAGATACATGAGGTCCAAAGTGGTAAATGGTCTTCAGAGATGCATCGACTTTATGGCCTACGGTGTATTTTTGGTAAGCTGTACCAGACTTTCTACACATGTGTTTCAAGTGTGTGGAAGTCATCTCAGCCAGATAACTTCATAAAAATGTAAATTTTGGCAATGTAAAATAGACTGTTTGTTTTTAATTTATAGCAGACATGTAACCTTTTGGCAATATAACCTTTTGTAAAAATTTTCTGAAACAATACGTGTGTCCAAAAAAGTTTTGCTGTCAAATATTTGTAGTTTGTTTATTGTCTTTAGACGCTGACTCGACCTCATGCAGCAAATCGAAACTTTCCATACCACATGCGCACATCACAGATTGATGTTGCCGTGGTAATGACCAATGGGAAGACCCGGACGACAAGCAACTTTCCTCACAGTGTCTACTCTGAACCTTCCAGCAGCAGCTGCAGCAACAACCAGAGGAACACATATGATTTGTTCACAGTCCAAACAAATGTTTCAACAACTGCATCTTGTAACATGACTCGAACCCGTCAGCAATGTGTAAGAAATTAAGATTGTTGTTTTTTCATCACGGCGGTATTTTGATGACAATAATCAATTAAACTTTACTGGGTAGTGGTTAATGTGGTAAAATGTTGTTTATTTTCCATTGTACCTTTTTCCCTAAAATATGCTTGGTAACACAAATGCAAAAAATTAAATTTCCCAAAGCAATTGTATGTTCTCACTCTTTGAAAAGTGTGATGAAGTTCAACATTGCATTTATTGTTAAATTGATCAGCAATGGAAATCTGTTTTATGTTTTAGTCGGCAGATCCTCCTCCCAATCAAGACCCAATGAATGATAATTGCTTGTCTGCTGTCGACAAACCAACAGAATTACCTGTAAACTTTCGAGTGAAGTTGGAAAGTGATACAGATTGAGATGCTTCTGTTCTTTCCCACTTATTGTGTTGTTTTTTTTAGTTTCGATTTTACCTCTAGTTCCATTTAGATACACTGTGCAATCATGTAGTATTTTTATGTTCATATGCATTACTTCATCGCTGCCTTATCACTAGTGCCAACCCACTGTTCACAGCTTTTATCATGTTAGGGTACAAATAAAATTTGTTGGTTTCGTATGATATAAGAGGTATTTATTTCAAGGATGAAGCCTCTCTTAATGTTACTATAAAATGATGATATTCCGTTTTCAAAATTTGCTGTTTACTACGGTGCCTTTACAGAGACATGTGTTCTCCCAGAAAAGGTATTTCTTAGCTGGTGTTTTACCTAAAAATTATGGTATTTTTATCGCGAGGGAAAATATGCTAGTGAGTCCAATGCGAGAAAACCTGAGGTTGCGCTTGAGTGATTATAGGGTAACCGGGGAAGATCTCTTATGTTTACTGTAGGAATTTTTTAGCGAATGATTCCAAACCCTATTTGCTCAACAACATAACAGCAAAAAATAAGAATAATATCCTTAATAATCTAAATCTAATAAATACTGCTTCGATGTGGTTTTATTTCAATTTTTTTATTATGTTACAACGGCAAATTGGCGATGTGTAAATTGCTGTTTTACCTAAAGTAGTAAGATTACTTGCAGAAAGATCATAGTTCAGTGAGAAGTTGCATGTTGTTGACCAAGGTTAAAATACTTATCTATGTTTGGTTAAAGATCTAAGTTTAATTTATCCAATTGGTGTTGAAAATAATAAACCATGATCTCTCATTTGAGAGTTGTCTTTTGTCGAGGACAACGTAAGTTTGTTGGTTTTTGGCTGTTTGATTTATTGCATAGGCTACATTATTGCAATTTATCTAAACTTTGTACACGGAATATAGTAATTTCCAAATATAATTATGTTCTGTGTGCTTAACCCAAACTCGTTACACCTTTGTTGCAAAACCTATGCTTTAGATGTCGCCGCAAGAAGCCAAGTAAGGAATATGGCAGACTGGCACAAACCCAACTTTCTTGGTGGCAAAGCACAGCCTCATGGTAAAATGGTTATTTTGTCTAACAGCTGACTTTATAATTTTATAGAGAAATAAGCAAAATTGTTGGAAAGCTGCAGACAGGGTGTGTACACGCACTGTTTCGACCTGTAAGGTCAGTGCAGCTGTTGAGTGACACTGTGCTAGCTTTTACACTAGCAGGCACACTAATCTCCACTTCGTAGTACCTTTCAGTCAAGCAAAATTATATCTGCAAGTTATTTTAAATGTATCAGCATGCCCGATTGGAAAAAATGTCAGGGATTTATCTTCGGACGGTCGCAACGTTTATCGTATTTATTTGGATTTATTCTCCAGACACTTTTACAAAAATTTACCGATAATCTGGTTCCCTTGAAGAAGTTTGGCAATTTTGGGAACCCCACTTTAAGTAAAAAACTATATAAACTTGTCATATATTTTTCACTGACATACACTCCACACACTAGGGTTAGGTGAATAGTAGAATCTAAACTAGAGTCGATGTGTATTATTCAACCAGTACAAACTGTTGTGGTGGTACCTACTCGATGATTAAAATTATTTTATCCAGGCAATCTATGATGCATGTCATTGAAATGGAATTTGTTGCAAAACTGTCGTGTTGTTTTATGTGTTCATAAAACATAAACAATATGTCACAAATTTATTAAACAATAGGACTGCAAGACAAACAATTGGTTTTTATGTCTTTTCACAGAACTCGGAAGAATGTTGCGACAAAGACTTTATGCAGAGGGCGATATTATTTTTTACATGGTCGGTGCCATGACATGTAAGTAAAACTATTTTCAGTCACCTTTAATGTGCAATCCAATAGAATTCCTTTGTCATGCAACGTAAAGCAACCGGTAATATAATGTGAATTGTTCGTCAGTGTTTTCTGCTGGTATTCTTTGGGGGATTTTCTCAGAGACAAAGTATGCAGAAAGAAAGGCAAGAAGTAAAGAGTATGTGAACAACGCACATTACCTTGCTTATCCCTGTAAGAATATGTTAAACAAGTATATATATATTGTGGGAAGATTAAAGTGAATCTTGTTTTTGTAGATCCTGTAAGAGATGAAGGTGACAAATGAAATCTTTTTTTTGACATTATTTACTTTCTGTGAATAAATATTTGATAAAGAGTTTAAATTGGTGTGAATGAGATTATAACCTCAGACCATTCTGCAGAAAGCTACCAAAATTTTTTAACCTAATAAATTAAGCCCAGCTGATTGCATTATTCAACAATTTATTGAAGTATGGTGAGCCATCATCATCTACCAGTTTTTTTGGCTTTATTTATATGTTATCCAACTTGCAAGCTTCGCTGCATTTTTGCCCAGAAATCTCTAACAAGAAATAAAATCATTTGTCATTACCCAAGAAAACATGCAATTTTAACCAACAGAAAAAACAATTTTAACCAAAAGAAATAACTAAAATAAAAAGTTTCCAAAATTAGTGGCATCCTCCCCAAAAAGTGTCTCGATTTTAATATGTAGTATAAAAGACCAAAAAATTCAATTTGATGACGAAGTGGAATCAAATTTCAGGTGATACCAAACTGTCTGGCCCCAGGGGAAGTACCTGGTAAAAAGCCAAGGGACAAGGTTACGTTTTCCAATATAAGGGATTGTATGTGCTACAGTATTCCCCTAAAAACATTTGGTTACATTAAATTGATGTGATCATTACTTGTTGTTTCTCAAAATTGAATTAGGGAACTCACAAAATTGAATTAGAGTGATAACAATATGTGGTTTAATAACTTTGCTAAGGATATATTGTTTTAAGAATATACTAGAAAAATGAGAAAAAGAAAAAACTGTTTTTCATCCAAATGAAGTAACAGTTCAGATGCCATGGAAGCAAATCACTTGGTCAGCGACAGTGAGGTGGGTTTTACAAAACTGTCATGCCCCAGGGCTGGTTTTGGATAACCACCAATGGTTTCATTGTTCGAATATATATGTTTAAATACTCCTATTTGAACAATACATTTTGAGTAACATGGTGAAAGTAAAATGAATTGAATGTAAGCGTTTGGGAAGGTTTTGCAAAGTATCTGTTTCTTGTACAGTTCGTCACATTCGATGCAGAAGATATCCTTTGTAATGACATTATTTTTGATGCCGGAGCTGGCGGCTTTGGAAATGTTGTGTTTGGCTACTGTCAATCTTTAGCGTGTTTTGTTGCTGTTAAAATTTTCCAGGTAACTGGTGGGGAAAGAGGGAAGAGAGTTATCATTAAGAAGTAAGTGTGATTGCTTACCATGTGATTGCTTGCATGATAATTGAATAATTCCTTTGACAGGATCAAGGAAGAAATGGGACATTTGCAAAAAGCCAAGCACAGTAACATAGTGGTTGTTCATGGTTGGGTAAAATGGAGCTTTGCCATGGGAATAGTTATGGAATACTGTGAGGGTGGAAATCTCTTGAACCTTTTGCTGGATCATGATATCTCTTTGCCACTAATTTTGCGTGTTGGCTTTTTAATGAATGTTGCAGATGCCCTTGTCTTGTGTCACAATTTGTCTGAAAAGCGCCTAATTCATGGCGATGTCAAGCTTGAAAATGCTTTGATTACTAAGAGGTTGTTGTGTAAACTTGGCGACTTTGGAAGTGCTGAACTGGCAACTTTGAGTAATTCAACTACTGTTAATTCTTTAGCAAGAAGCAAGAAAGAGAGACCTCAGTACACACCGCACTATGCAGCACCAGAAAAATTGAAAGATCCAACTATAAAACCTACAAAGGAGTTTGACATTTATGCTTTAGGTGTAATGACATACTCTCACATCACTCGTACTGTTCCCTATCCCAGCAATGACAAAGTACTAGTTGATGCGATTAAGGAGGGTAGAAGGCCAAACTGTGAAATAATAGAAGAAATGATGAGTTCATTTAGCGACAGTGACAGGGCAATGGCAGAAGCACTTGTGCAATTAATGAAACAATGTTGGGATCAAGATCCATCTTCACGACCCACAATGGATGAAGTTAGTGCAAGGTTGCATGAAATGTATGACCAATATGACCCAGATGTAATTAGACAGCATGAGTTTCAAACTATCAGCGAGATGGATATTGATATTCTTGACCCTGAAAATCATACAATACCAATATACCAGTTTTCAACAGTCTTAAACCGTTTTTCAGGTAAAGTTAACCTTTGTTTAATTTGCATATTTTCATAAAGAAGTAAAACTTTGGTGTCTAGATTCCAGACAGTCTCGTACAAATCCACAATCCGGACCACATCCTGTTGCCCCAGATCTGGATGAAGAAAACCTTGTGCCTGCAAGGCCAGCTGGTAATTATACCAATATGTAAGGTAGTTGGTTAAGCTTGTGCTACAGAAACAAGCTTAGTATGCGCTTTGATGATTGTATCACAATATACGTTTTGTAATGGCAGAATGAAAAAAGGTTTTATTTTTAGGAATGCTCCAACAAAGCAATGAAGATCAAAATGAAAATGGAAAAAACAGCAATGACGTAGTTGAAAATGTGCACCAAAGCAATGACGTAGTTGAAAATGTGCTCCAAAGCAATGATGTAGTTGAAAATGTGCTCCAAAGCAATGATGTAGTTGAAAATGTGCCCCAAAGCAATGACGTAGTTGAAAATGTGCTCCAAAGCAATGAAGCATTACCAGGGAGGAGGGAACCCAGTAATAGCCAAATGGTGGAATCTGGACCAGCTAGTGCTGATTCAGAGGCAATTGAAAGAGTTTCTATTCATGAGCCACAAGAAAAAAGGGAGCATAGCAATGTAGTCACAGCAGAAGGTGGGCATACAGCTGAAAATCTGCCAACACATGAAAGAATAGAACGACAACCCTCAATCATTGAACCAATAGCTGTAGATGAGGTTTCTCAAATAAATGAATTTGTGGAAGGGATACAGCAAATAAATGAACCAGCCGAAGCAAAACCAATCAACAAACCAGGACTGACTAATAAGCCATCTGCAGCAGGTCACAGGCTTTGATATTGTTATATGTTTTCCTCCCATAACATTGTATATTTTTTTAAAAATCACAGGTTCCAGAATGAAATGGCTAAAATTCTGTGTGATATTGACTGTCATTGCATTTTTTATATACTGTGTGATATTGACTGTCATAAGTTTTGGGGGTGCTGCTCTAGAATGGCTAAGCAACACTGCACATGAAACAGGTATGACAAATTGAATAATTCTTTTATTTTAACAGCCAGTTAAGAATGGTGACAATCCAATTTAAGAATTGTCTTAAACAAGTCTTTTGGCTTTACTTAAATATTATCTTTTGTTTGAATTACTTTCAGAATATCAGTTGAAGTTGTGCGTTTTTGCCATTCGATATGGAGCACTACAACTACTTGGTTGGTGTATTATGCTTGCATTTTGTTCTGATATCCTGTGGGTAATAATTTTTTCCTTGCTTTCATTTCAGCAAAATGTGATGTGGAAAAAGTTGTGATACTAATTGAAATCAAGTGCTGCATCATTTTGTGGTGTATGTGTGTTCTATTTTATGAAGCTTTTCGAAGAACACCAAGTTAGTTTATATGCAGGGAAAATGCATCACATTTTTAACAATTTGATTTGATTTTAGGATAAGAAATAAAGCCAAGAGGTATTCGCAGCTCCAACTGGATCAAACTTACATACTTTTTAAACAGATGTAAAAATGAGCATGTTTTATGTTTTGCGTACTGTGTTTTTTTAATAAAACCTTAGATTTATAACCAAACTATTCTTTTACAAAAATCCCAGAAAACAGGAGAGTAGACACAAGTATACATTTATATGGCACCCTTTAAGCACACAGTGGATTTTGCGATTGTTATTTACAATGTATTAAGAACAAAAAAAGTTCAGCTTTTGTCACCGCCCAACATGCAGTGGCATAGCAAACACAACACATCAGTCACAATAAAAGAAATGCTCTCATATAAACAACAGGGGGCAAAAATCCACCAAACCACCGTCACAGAAAATAGGAGAGTAGACACAAATATATGTTTATATGGCACCTTTTAAAGTACACAGTGGATTTGGCAATTGTTAAAATTCGTGAAATTTTTACAGTGTATTGTTGAAGTACACAAAAAAGTTCAGCTTTTGTGATCACCCAACATGCAGTGGTATAGAGGAATATTTGTTTTAATTTTCTTGAGGTTAAAAAATAAACAAACAAGGTGAGACTGATACAAAAATTAGCAAGCTTGCTCGGTCTCGTGTTACTAAGATGTCTGCAAATCACACCATAATTTTAAGCACTTGATTCAAAAAAATAGGAGAGTAGACAACATTTATGACATTTTTACCATTTCTAAACTACTATTATTTTGTTGAAGAAATTTTGCCATCACCCAACTTCTTTATCACCCAACATGCAGTGGTATAATGGAATCTTTGGAGTAAGAACAAACACAATACACTACTAACACCAGTCACAATGAAAGAAATGTTCTCATATAAATAACAGTGGGCAAAACTTACTAGGTGGCATACTACAAAGCACAAATGCATGAAGTACTTCCATCAGCACGAAAATAAAGTTTAAACAAAAAGAATTAACTGTTTTGCAGCCTATTATCATTTGCTATGAAAATTAGTATACATACAAACATGTATATCAATATATATGTATAATTTTGGACATGCAGTTTTAAAACTTTTCAGTGTGATTTTAAATTGACCAACACCAAAACTATTTTTAATTGATGCAGTGAAATTTTTATTTAATTTTGAAACTAAAACTAGTTTCTTACAAACGCCAGTCTAGAGCAATGATTTGTACCAATCTATCTTCTTGCATTATCCACCAATTTAAAGAATTGTGGCAAGCCATCATTATAATTATCTACCACAAGTTTTTTTTTGGATGTATTAACATGTTTTGTTATCCAACTTCCAAGTTCGTCTGCATTTTCCTCATTTTAGAAGTTTTCAGCAATAAATAAAATCTTTTGTCATTTCCGCAAGAATACTGGATGCACTACTAACAACAGAAGACAAATTTAATAAACTTCATGATAGCCATTCAGGGATTGTGGTGACAAGCAATCATAAGAATTGTCTACAATAAGGTTGTTTTGCTTTATTTGCCTGTTATGTTACCCAACTCTCATACCATACTGCATGTTTCATCCCAGAACTTTAAACAAGAAATAAACTTTTTTGAGTTGGAAAAAATTCTTTGTCGTTATGTAAACAAAACATAATGCAAAGTTACCAAACAGGAAAAGTATGCAAAATGTAACATAGAATGGAAACAAAACATTCTCAAAATAATGATGTTTTTAATTTCAATTCCACCTTAGGCAGTTTGATTTTAATATTCATTTGAACAAAAGTCCGGAAGACTCTATGGTTTGCTATTTAAATGCTGCCCTCACCCTCATTTCAGCAAACCGTGGGAAACAGTTATGTTGCATCATTTCAAGGTGTATTTACGATCGGTTTCATTAACCTTTTCCAAAAACACCAAGACAAATGTTGCTATATCACAATTTTTTCAAATCAAAGACAAACAAGGTGAGGAGGTATTGCAGGTTAAACTGATACAAAAATTAGCAAGCTTACTCGGGTTCTTGTCACTAAGGTGTCTGTAAATCACACCATAATTTTAAGCACTTGATTCAATTTCTTTTTATATAAAACCTTGATTGAACATCAAAAGTTATCCACCTACCAAACTCACAGAAAATAGGAGAGTAAACAGTTTATATAGCACCCTTCAAAGCACAGTGGTTCATAATACAAGTTGTTGACATTCATAAAATTTTAACCATTTCTGAACTACTATTTTTTTGGTGAAGAAATTTTGCCATCACCCAACTCCTTTATCACCCAACATGCAGTGGTATAACGGAATCTTTGGAGTAAGAACAAACACAACACACTACTAACGCCAGTCACAATAAAAGAAATGCTCTCATATAAATAACGGGGGGCAAAAATCCACCAAACCATTAGGTGGCGTCGGTGAAGAAAACCAGCCAGCATGCATCCAATCATCTGGAATGAAGCAACACAAAATTTGTTCGGGAGAAAAAACAAAAAATTAGTTTGAAACTGTTTCAAGCAAATCAAGAAAAAATGTACACACAGTTATACACTAATAGCAAGCATAAACTCTATCAGTTAGACAGATGCAATGTTAAATTTTTAGTTTTGTTCAGTTACTCTGTAATAATAACGTATAATTTAGAACTGTGTTCTTACTTATGGGTTTTGTTTACCTTGACTGATTGTAAGAGAATATACTTCATATAACTGTCAGTGATCGCAGGCCAGAAGTAATCTGATTGAAGAAATTCCAACTCATTTCCGATGTCCCTCTGGTCATGGGTCAACGGTTTGGCATGGGTTATAGGCCAGATAACAACCAACGGCAGCAGCACTATTTAAATAATGTTTGCAATAAGCAAGACTTAAAATGTTCAGAGAACCAGTTTTACTTTGACATTAACAATTTAGTTTTACATTAAAAAACGTGTACTCACATGTGTGCAAGATTTGTGAGGCGAAAATATTCAAAATGACCATGAGGCCAGGAATGGCCACAGTTGGATGGTTTCCACGGAAACCAACAAAAGCTGCATTCCAAGGGATTGAGGAAATTCCGCCCTGGTGACCTGTCGCAAACCACCAAAAAGATGAAGAAAGTGACCACAAAGCCACTGCCGACCATGTGACTTTCCAGTTTCCTGACTCACTAGGTGGCATACTACAAAGCACAAATGCATGAAGTACTTCTATCAGCCATGAAAATTAAGTTTAATCAAAAAGAATTAACTATTTTGTAGCCTATTATTATCTGCAATGGAAATTAGTATACATACATACATATATATCAATATTTATGTATAATTTTGGACATACATTCTGAGAATAAAAATACTGGCCCATACTGTTGTTAACATTGTCATGTTTGAAAAAACGTTTGGACATACAAAACTTTTCAGTGTGATTTTAAATTACCAATGTTTTAACCAATTTTTAATTGATGCACTGAAATTTTTATTTAATTTTAAAACTAAAACCAGTTTCTTACAAGCGTCGATCAAGAGCAATGATTTCAAGCAGAAATCCAATCGATATCACAAAGAAAAACATCACAGGGGCAACTTCCACATCAAGAAGTAGAGCAAAGAGAATAAGAAGGACCTGCGTAAACCCAATGATGCCTGTGGAAAGTATGTGGTGGATTCCAAATGCAGCAGGTGGTGCTGGTGCTGGTGCTGCTGATTTATCTGCAAAAAAAGTATTTTCACTAATTAACAATAAAGGAATGCATCTGTTAAACTAAAAAACATTATTTTGTGCTGAATAATATAATTTTTTTTTGCCTAAACAAACAATTAAAAACCTTTATATATGTGAAAGAAGAATTATTAACAATAACACAATGTACAAGTATGGATTTTACGCAAACACTCTTTCCTCATTATTGCAACAACAGGTTTACCAACTAATGGTTAAGGCCAATATGAACAAACTGCATACTGGCCACATTTCTGTTCTCTGTTTTTCGATCAAGATGATATCGTTTCAGTTTGTAAAGGTAGTGAGATTGGATATCAGGGTTGTAGTTTGAAGATGCACCCTTCCTAAAAACAGAAACAGATTAAAAAAACAAAAACCACCCATAGGCATAGTATACACCAGTGTTTCCAAAAATCATTTGTCTGTGAAAACTTGTAATGGTATTTAAGTTTACCACCAAACCATCTAAACTGTTTTCAATAAAGTTTTCTTTTTTTGTATTTTGTATATGATCTTACATGGTTGTTCCCCAAAGACCCACAAATATGCTAATGCAGCAGCTCATGGAACCATTTATATTTCATAATGGAACCCTGTTTGGAAATCGCTGGCTTGTGCTAATTTTACATCACATACATAAGTTAGTAAAATTTAAGTAGTGACAATTGGGAAATTGTATCTCTTACTTGTTGGGGTGGATAATGACCGACGTCACAGGAGAAATGATCCACCAGAGGGCACAGATGAGCAACAACACATAAGCACAACGAGGTAGAAGGGTAATGTATAGGTCAGGTAAATCATCAAGCGCCTGCATGTACAAATGTTACAGCTGGTTACAAAAACAGTTTTGTAAATTTATCATATGTTCTACAACCATTCACTTCACACTTGGATGAGATTCAGATAATTTAACAGCACTTTACATGGAAAATTCCAAGCAAATGTTTCGGATACTTCTGCTGATTGTTGCATGACCAACAGACTTTGTAAGTACATAACATCACTGATATTGAATTTTGGCATGCTAAAATCTCACTATTTCAATGAGGTTAAGAATGCACAAAATCATCCATGTCCTGTCCTTATTAATACACAAAAAACTACTAATGTTTACAAACCGAGGAAGAAATTGTTTGTATCATCCAATGGAAGGCAATAAAAACAACAGTAAGCGGAAGAAGACTTTTACAGCAAACTCTTGAAGGTGATAAAACACAGTTCATGTTCCCACTCTTCGAAAACCACTTCCACACCAACAGGATAATTCCAACAAGCGATGCAACGGACATAACAGGTCTAAAAAAAATAAGATTCACAAATCATTGGAAAAAAATAGGTTTGTTTGTTGCAATAAATAAACTTTTGCACAATCCAGAGAAATGATGGTGCATAACATGACTATAGGATAACAAAAAATTTACTTCCTTATCTAATGTGATGCATTAAATTAACCCTGGAGGAAAGATGAAGGTGAATAACACCAATAATACCAAAGATATAATCGCTAAGTAATAAATACAATATTTAATGAAAATAATTAAAATGACATAAAATTAACCAACTACAAACACTGTCTATCTACACTTACTTCCAAAAATTGGCCCAATCAGTTTCCTCAACAGAAAACTTCACTTCGGAAGAATTCTTGTAGCACCAAAATTGTTCAGGGCGACAAATACGAAAAATAAAAGAGAAACGCGTAACAAAAAGGAGAGCAACACACAGGACGATGCCCAGGGAAAACATTTCCTTGTGAAATGCAACACAAAAATGCATTATTTTTCTCCATGTTGGTGTATGTGCCTTAAACCTCATATTAAATCCCCTCTTGTTAGAATTTCTTATTAACCTAACCAACATGTACCCTTGCATTGTTAAGAACAAATAGCAAATAGTGCGGTCTTCGTTTAAAATAAAACTGTTTGCAGTGTAAATTGCGCCATAAAAAACAACTATTGCAATTTGGGGAAGAAATTGAAGAGGTTTTTCCTTATCCACAGTTACTCTTGCAACTGAAGAAATGATTCCAAACACTAACATGAAAAACATCATGTTTCCAAGTACTTCTTTGGAGACTCCAAAATAATTTAAAAAGCTGACTGCATATGACAGAAACATGGGCCCAAATACAATGAGCAAAGGTGGATTGAGGGAGTGCCACAAAGTAAATGTGGTGCATAAATGCAAACCTATCACCATTGAGAGTTCATCAAACTGAGCCCATATCTCTCTGCACATCTCGCGAGCCAGTCGCATTAGTTTGAAATAATCCTCTACTTGGGTACTGTTTGTATTTTTGTTGGTCAAAATCCCCATGTCCGTAGAAAGGTTTTGAAACGATTCTTGAGGAAAGCTTTGATGAAGTCTGTTGTACTCTTTAAGATACCTCTGGATTTGCATCAGATTTATTTTCAGCATCTCTTTAAGGTTTTCCTCCTGCTCATCTGAAATAGAAAGGGCATCTGAACAGTAGTAAACAGTTTACAACATTATTTTACAAGGCATGGGACAACATGCATGGAAAGCAGGTCTTTGCACAAAATTAATTATTTTTTGTCACAAATTTTAATGAATTTATTGGTGCCCATGCCATTTTATTTTGCAAATGTATTGTTCATATGCGATCTGATCATATTCTCTATGTGCAAAAATAAAATTTGATTGAATTGTCCAAAGCACAGTGCTGAAAAGCAACACAGCCATACACAAGCCACTGTTGTTTCAAATTTTTTACAACCATACAAAATCCCTCACCTCGATTTGTTCCAGGAACAAATGCTGGAATGAAAGTACCAAGATTTGGAAATGGAATTGGAGATCCAAATAACAGTGAAAGAGTCGGTACAATGTCAACCTACACAAACAACAACACCTCAACGAAAAAGAAAAACAAAACCTAAGTAACATATAAACAGCAAAATACCTGCTGTACTTTGGAATCATAGCAGTTTGTATCGAATTCTGTATCACTCGGGGAGTACAAAGCACCAGCTGGACTATAGACAAATAATGTTGTGTCCACTTCATTGGGTGTTGCGCCACCGTGATCACCTGTTTCAGTCATGCCTGAGTAAACAATGTCTCGTGGTTACATAATATGCCAATCTGCTCTTCTATGGTGCAATAAAACTATTGAAGAAATTGTTTTACTATTTTCCGCTCACTGTATCAGGTATAATCAATGGCGCAACATATTAAAAGTTTTGGTCCCACATTATGTTTGCATATATAATGGCTGCACATAACGACAATAAACACAAATTCTAGGAGATAGGCAATAAGTACATAGAGCATAAAATAAAAATCCAGGATAATAGTTAAAATGCTACTCTTACTTTTTACAGAAACATTATAATTGTTGAACCTTACACATATTAACGTACCATGGTCACCCATGACAACTAACAGAGTGTCATTCCTCATCCCATCAACGACTCTTCTGATCATTTGATTCATCTGGCGAAGCTTATACTTCATCTCAGGATGGACAGGTCCATACCTAGTTACATGGTAAAAAAATATATAAAGTATTGTAGTTTTTGTTTAATGGTAATTAATTTATTGTGTGTATTACTTGATTGTTTCAATTTCTACAATAGGTGTAATTATTTATTTTAAAGAAATGAAGATTAACTTGTGGAGTCCTATTAAATTTTGGATGTATTTTTATGCTTCGTTAATGTGATTTGAATAAATTGACCAGCAGCAAAGAGACATACCTGTGACCACAATGGTCCACCCCAAGAAAATGTGCGATTATAAAATCCCAGTGACTTTTTTTCATTTCCTTGTAAATATGACGCAAGACACCATTGTCCACCGTATGTAGATCTTTAACATCAAACGATGGAAACGGAAAAGTTCTCTTGAATCTTGTGTCAAAAATTTAAAAGTTAAGAAGCAAAATATTGTGCAAAAATTAATGCAGATTTTATACAATGTTTAAGTGAATAAAATGTTGCAAACTTACAGTGATGGCACATTGGTGCAAATAAAGCCAAAGTGGTTTGTTTTAATTATCTACCTGTTGGGAAACAAGTTCATCCATGTATCATCACCCATAAATGTTAATCTCTTCCCTTGGCGCCGGAGTTGATCAATGATATTATCTTCGGTGATCTCCGCACTGTCAAAGTTGTTGCTGATGTCCACAAATGTTGGGAAACTCCCTGTTGTGAAACCTTTTATCCTCTGCATTGTAGTTGTTGGTGCGTCAGCTTGGAATCTTGAAAAGTCGAAAAAACAATCATAATTTGATATTGTGTAAAATTTTACTGGGGTTGACCATTAGTCTTAAATAAGAACTGGGTTTCTTTAAATGAAGGCAAAGTCTGCAATAAGGGGTAAATACTGGAATGCAAATTTAAGCAAGACTTAATAAAAAATTAATACATTAAATACATGTACATTTATTATTATAAAATAGTTACCTGAATAGCCTGGCACCAGAGCAGCCCTTTTCCAGAGCCAGTTCTCTCAGTACAGGAAGTTTGTTAATATACGGAAGATGGCTTCTTGAATCATTTTTATATTCGGCAAAGTCGAACCTCAAAGCATCAATAATAATCACAATGGTTCGTGTGTATACAGTGTTTACATGAGGTGCCACCCTACAATCGTCATTTCGACATGAACTTTTTGTTGTCATCTCATGCCTCGTCAATAGAAATCCAGTGGCAAAGTAGTACATGCCGATGAAGTAAAGGCAGACCGTGAAGCCCACATAAGCTATCACCAAACCAAACTTCATTTTCATTTCTGGGACTTTCTCAACGTTTTTATCCATGAGGCTGTTAAAAAAAGTACAATAATAAAAAATTCAGCTACATCATAAAAAAAACAAAGAAACACAATATACATGTAAACTTTTTACAAAAACTGTAAGAGAAAATATCGACAACCTAAATGTCATCACAAACACATTACCAGAGTGATGTCATTAGTATTTTATCTTGTGGAGAAAGATAAAAATGATGTTAACAGTGCATCAACATCAAAATACACACAGGCCTTTTTGATGAAGTCCACACATATTAGGAAAACTTGGGAAGCATATGTATGTTTCAATATGAACTATGGAATGTTACAAATTTGATGATTTTGCTCAGGTTTTGTAAAATATTCTTGCACATTTTATTAACAAGCATTTTTACATTATCTGCTAATATTTCAAACTTTTGTAACAGTATATTGTCTAGTTGGAATGTAGAGACTGTGAAAACCAGTAACTGGGTGGTAATAGTTAACCCAGTGCTTGAGAAGTGCATCAGTTGTGGGATGAATAGTGATACCACACATTGATATGTATGCACTACACTCCCTGGAAGAGGAATGTTACAGCTCTATCAGTGGTTCCCAACCTAGGGTTTGCAGACCCCCAAAGGGTGTGCATAATGGTTTCATGGTTACCGTTAATTAACATAAACAGCCTTTTTATTCATATTTGCACTAATATTTCTATGATCTTTTTCAAGAAGCAAATATTTTACCTGACAAGTCTGACAATAATCCTTTTGGGAATAAATTCCTTCTCTTATAAAAGTTGCAGCAGCTAGTCAAGCTGTGGACACACTAAAATGTATTATCACAATGCTGGAAAATCAGTGTGGGTCAATGTCATTCAATCTTGTTCATAAAGTGCAGATCTTGTGACATTTCCTCATATCCACAGACAGGTTACTAACACAACTAAAATGCACAAATTGAGAAGATCGTTAAATGGCACACACTGGAACAACAATATTTTGCAAACGGATAATATATCTTAAATCAGATGTTTTGAATTTAAATGTTCAATAAAGTGTTCCAATAAAGCCACATGTAACTAACATACACAACCAACTGGTCACACATGACTAAACAACATAGGCATCGGTCATAACAATATGAATTTTTTTTTTTTATATCTACAAACAGACTAATGGAACCTGAGCAAACATATTTAGTGATACAGCTTAAAATAGCACAATTACTGGCAAGTCTGATCGGTCTTTGGTCTTGTCATACATATATACATATTTATTTTAATGCAACATTTATTTTTACTATATTTAATGTAAGTAAATAAATTGTAAAAGCAATTTGCAAAAACCTTATATTGGAAAAGTTTTTTTGTTATAAATTTAAGTTGATCGCACTTTATTTCTGCGTTTCATTGTCTGTGTGCATTGCGGACAATACCACTTTCCCTTTGGTGCTTCTTCAAGTCCAACACAACCATAATGAAACCACTCAATTGGACACTTATCATTGTCACAGCCAACCA
Source organism: Ascidia mentula (assembly GCF_947561715.1). Classification (NCBI taxonomy): domain Eukaryota; kingdom Metazoa; phylum Chordata; class Ascidiacea; order Phlebobranchia; family Ascidiidae; genus Ascidia; species Ascidia mentula. The sequence goes on along the minus strand of NC_138569.1, from coordinate 20,358,060 downwards.
TTTCACCATAAGATACATGGTTGCAAATACAGTAACGTGGCTCGTTCGGGTCGTAAGTCCATTCCACTGATGTGCCTTCAACGACTTCTACCCTCGACTGTTCATGCGGAGTGTCACTGACATGATGCTCTTTCTTTCGTTGTTCATGTCGAGCTTCTGCTTGCTTCTGACGCTCCTGGACCCAAGCAGCAGCTTTTGAGGTTTGTTTTTTGGTCCTGTATGGCCGATGGACAGTAGCACCCGGTGCAGACCCGATGCTGGAGTCACTGACAATCTCACCACTTGTGTCTAAAGTTTCCACACTTAAACCATCAAATTCACTAAATCGACTTGTGGTTTCGGCCAAGCGTCCTTGATCAAATTTATTTGCAGATGATCGTCGGCTAGATGGGGTTGAAATTTGACCGCGATGTTCTTGGGCTGATGTGGCAGTAGGGTTGAGTTCTTGAGTTTTTACGTCTGGTACTGCAATCAAGAAAATAAGTATAATTACGAATACAATTTTTTTATTGTGCTTTATCCAAATTTGACAACTGATGCATTTAAAATATTACTTACAAAGTTATAAAACAAATATTGGTAGTACTCAAAAAAAGAAACAGAAATATTTGGATATCAATGAAAGTGTATATATGTTGAAGATTTTAATATTTATATATATTTGCGGGTCTTCAGGCAAAAATATATTTTTTTTGTTCGTTGTTTTGGTTGCCATATTTCATTGAAATGTTGATCACAATAAACAGTTTTATTTACAGAAGAACTCAATTTAATTTAGCAATATGCATAGCAGCTTCCGTCCAAAAAAATTTGAAACTTTTACCCACCATCAGTGACTTCCACATTAGGTCGACTCTGAAATGCGTCGCCAAAGAGGCTTCGAATACCAGTTTCCTGCAGCTCAGGATAAAGACCTGGACTCTCAGTATGAAGATGGGTCAGCAGCTCCGATTCAGTTTGAAGGTCAAACCTTGACTTTTTATCAGGAGGTCCATCTCCATTGCTATTCACTATTGATACAAGAGAAGAGCTGGATGCTGATTGGTGAATGTGATGAGCATGATGCCTTTTCTCCTTGTGCGTCTAAAACATTTGAAAAAACACTTGGTACAATTGAATTTTTCAATAAATTAACGAACTTGATTCTTGTAGACATATAAAGACTGATACGGTATTATGTTTATTAATAATTCAATCAATTAAATATCCACAAAATTGATACCTGATATCTGCAACACTAACAGAAATTACAGTTTTTAAATTGCACTGATGCTGAACTCTTTATTAAGACTTGTATCAATAATATTATGATTACCATTCCCGGTATTCTTTGTTGTGTGGAAGAATCGAGCTCCAGGGAGCGTTGTTCCAGAATTTCAGTAATTCCAGCATTGTCGGCTTCTAACTCCATTTTAAATTTTGAAAGTTCTTGGTCCAGTTTACGTAGGTGCCGGTCCACCAAATCATAAATCTGATTTGCCAATTGAACCTAAGCACAACGAAACAATATATTTATTTCTGTAGCCAGCTCCATGTATCACACATTGTTACTTTTTCATCGGCTTCCTCTAGAACTTTGTAATATTCCTTTTTTATATCCTCATACATTTCATCTGCACTAGGGGTTTTCCCCTTTTTCACAAGACATTTCTGAAACAACTTGATCGATCTGTCTTTCAAACTGTCCATAGTGTTTTGCACCTGTCACAGAAACAGGTTTTGTGAATGGTAGTAATTGGGTTTAATACAACCAATTGTGAAAAAACTAATTGTTAATATTTGACACTGTTTATGTCATTATTAAAAGTTGCAAAGAAAACTTTACGCAGTTTTTTTTTATTTTAAACAAAACATTTTGTCCAAAATGCAAAAGCAAATAGTACAGACCTGTGCTTAGTGCTTGTATGTGGAAATTATTTAAAACGGAAATAAAAACAGTATGATGAAAAATGATAAATTATTTACCTGCAAGTCCATTTCTCTCATATCTGTTAATCGTTCACCAAGATCTGATGGCAAATGTTCGATTAACTCCAAGTAATCTTCCAAATACAACATGATTGTATATATACTGACTTAACAATAACCTATTTGCTACAACAATACAACAACCAAACTGAGCCACAACCTGCGAAGAAATCATTGATGCATGAGAACTAATGACGTATTTGAAGGTGTGCTCAGAAGCACGTAATTATTTTGTAGTTTTTTCCGCTGAGAAACTAATTATTCTGCAGTACAAAATTGTTCCTAACATTATACGTTCAAAGCCAGTACACTAAAAAACATCAGAGCAGCACATATAATGTTCACGGAAGGACGCTTTTGCGAGGAAGATAATATGAATTGTTGCTTAATGGGGCTTTCAAAGTACACTTTTTTGTCCTGTCGCTTGTCGCTTCAATTTTTTGCCATAAATGTAAAATACTTGCTTCAGAGCCCCAAAAATTTCTCATCAGTAAATCCAACTTTGAAAAATGTAATTTTTTCTTTGCAAGCAATCATTAAGCTTTATCATTATAATGTTGTGAATCGGTGATATCTTTTTGCACAAATTATGCCAGGGGGCAATCCCCTAAATATTTCGTTGTCACTTTTCTGATTTACTTTCGTCTGTAATAGTTTGTTGACAACAAAAAATATGAATCTGTGCGCACTTTTGATTTTTGCTTTCATTTCTACATTCAAGGAAGTTTCAGGTCACTCCACAGAAGAGGACGGTAAGGTGATTCATGTTGTTTTCTACTTGATAACAATAAGCCTGCTTAAGCTTAAGCACAGTTAAATGTTTATCTTTTGCAGCTGTTATGCTGTGCAGAAAATGTGGAGAAACTATTTTGAAAGCAAGCCAGCTGAAATATGTTCCAAGTTCACTTTCACAATCAAGGTGGAACAAAACCATCCTGGGACTTCCTCACACATTTGTGCAAAAGTTTGAAAATCCACAAAAGGCCATTTTTAATCTTATTACAGCGAAAGCAGCTAATATTCTTGCACATGAGCAGGTTTGTTTGTTTTGTCAGCATAAGATCTATCTTTGACAATAATGAATAAAATAGATCATATTTCCAATATATTTATCATAAAAAGAAATTAACTTTTAGTATTAACCTCATAAGTAAAACATTGCTTTGCAGGCATACTCTGATGCCACTTGGTTTCCAGGATTTGCATGGCGAATATCTGTTTGTCCCAGATGTCACGCCCACCTTGGTTGGAAGTTCCAACCAATCAACTTTAATCACCTGACAGTCTCAGAAAATGACACTTTTGTGGGTTTAATTTTGGACAATCTACTTGAGGAAAAAGAGTCTGACACATTACTGGTTGTTCCAAAATCCTATCTGAGTTAACACCTTGATGAATTGACTTAGGTCAGGGTCTAGAGTTTGACTTTTGTAATCAATACTTGAAAATCGACCAACAAGGTTGGGTTTAAATCCTATTGGGTGTAGGATGTGATTGAATTGCAATACTTTATTTTTGGGGAAGTTTGTGTTAATTTACACTGTAGGTAATGTTATAAATATTCTCCTTGTCAGTTGTCACAAATGTTTTGTGATTGCAAATAAAAACAAAAATTCTGCTTTTCTATTGTAATTTAAATAGTGTGAGCAGAACATTGTGTCTTGGTAAGTTAGGTTTTATTGGGACTTCCATTATTGTGCAAATATTTTAACAGTGCATAGTTGGCTTCTTGCATGCTTTTTTTCAAACACACCGTGGTCGTTCAATAAGTTACATGGACACACAGCATGTTGCGTAATAGTCGTGCAGTTCCGTTAGTATGAGGTCACGATATTTGTTGTAAATTCGCTCCAGGTCAAGTTCTTCTGTTTCTGTGTCGTAGTCGCGGACATATATGCGTATCTGTACAAACAGATAAAAACTTTCGACGTACCATCGTATATTTTGGTGCAAACTTATTCATTTCGTAATATACGGGATCTAATACAGTGTTTCCCAAACGATTTTGTCCGCGGAATATTGAAAGGTCAATTAAGTACGTCAGGAACCCTTAGGCCGTCAGACACATTGAGTAAACTTAAACGTTTTTCACAAGAAAAGTTCATCTTTTGGCTAAAACAGATGGCAGCTCGTGAAACCTTTTATTTTTGTTTATCGAACCATACAGTTCCGTAAAACCCACTATTGTGACATTTAATTAACTGGTGCGGTTGTTTGAACGCTTTCCAAAACGAAATAGAAAGAGTGAAACCATTAGAACCATTGAAAAATACCTTGATGACAACAACGTTGCATTTTCTTTCACTAATCGCTTTCAAAAGTTTCTCTATAAACCTGGTACTGATGTAGGCGCTCATTTTGACGTACCACAGGTTAGGGCTGAGCATGATAAGGGACAGAAGCTCATTTTCGAAAACCTCGTGGGTGTCGGGAAGTTCTGGAAACGTAGAATAAGCGAAACATGTATTGTGAAGTTTATTATCTAGTAAGGCGACTATTTCTTAAAGATTTATTCGACGGTTGGCGCCAAATATTGACATGTGTAAAGTTATGTTCATCTCAGTGGCGGATGCTGAAATACTAGGTTCGGTTATATTATTACTTTACTACATGAAAGTCAGATGGGGGTGTGACAACTGGTGGGTGATATTTTCGGAAAAAAGGCGCATGATACCGCGCAAGCTTGGAAAATGAGTTATAAATAGGAGGTTTATGTTTAAGAAGTGTTGAAAAAATTTGAAACAACTGATATTTAGAATTGTTGACCCAAAGCCTTTGTCCATCTCAAAAACCAACAAAAATACGGGCTTTTAATAATGACGTCATCTTTCTAATGTGCCTTTAAAACAGTAGCAACAACGGATGTATTGTGTATACGTATATCACGTGACGTAACGCTGAGGTCGATTTGTACGTAATTTACGTCATGAATGGATGTTTCGTGTGATTAGGTGCAAAGCATAAACATAATACCGCCAGTATTACATAGCGTAACGTACCAATTCTCATGACCAAATTCGTTTTTTTAATTTGCTTTGGCGCATACATTAAACAAAGCTATCCTTCGACATATTCACAAGTTATATAGGTTCGAATAAATACCAATAATTAAGCGTTCTAGCGTTGACTTGTATCGCGGAAGAATACTTGCAAGGGTGGGACAGATCTGCCAGTCGCGGTCGGCAAAATAGCAACCGTCAAAGGAAATCTAAAAGAATATCACGAATGTGTTACTTTGCATACTAAAGTAAGTTGCGGTTGCTGCGTGCCTTCGTTCTTATGGTTGGATCAGCCAAATGCTATCCGATGAATGCAATTACAGTGTCTGTATATTATGCTCAAAACTACCTTTTCAAGAAGAAAATTGTGTTTCTGTTATAGTATCTCTTAAAACACAATTGTAAAGGCGGGACTTTTGCGTTACCGCTCCTGCTAAAAAGGCTTCTTATCTATATGAATGGGATATGTACAGTAGCTATCAGAAGCAGATAACATAACTTACTTCTGAAAGTGGAATCTGAGGCAAAAGTATTCTGAAATGCTGTTCGTAGGTCATTACCCTTTGAAAGTACATTTCCACTTTGAGGTCACGACAACGTTTGGCCAGGGCTGCCCAGGAATGATCCCAAATAACTTGATTGTGGGGGTCATACTGGGTCACTGAGGTCGTCAAAAGTTGCAACGAATTTTCCTGCAGATTTTCAGCCAAAATCTCCAGCAGTTCCTCTGATATGTAACTGTAGTTCAAATCTAACTCACGGAGACTTTTAAAGTTTTTGAAACACTCAACAAACTGTGGACAATCGAACAGAGGTCTCCTACTCATTATCATGTCCGATATATTGAGATGGGAAACGGTGCCGCCTGTGTTATATCCAAGGGCATACAGGACCTTATATCCGTCGTCAAAACTGGCCCTGGCCCCACGGAGGCTGACCCGTTCTATCGTGTGTTGACTCTTGCAGAAGAATCTCGCCAATGAGGAGCACATGTCCTCCCGGTAGAGCATCCACTGGGAGCGGTCTAACTGTAGACACGGAATCGATAAGGATTTTAACTGCGTTCTGTTCTTAATCATGAAGTTCAAACAGACTTTTACACATTTTTGAAACTTTTTGCATACGCCTGAAGACACGGGGCTGAACAGTTTAAACTCGACGTGACGTAAGTACCTCCCAAAGGTTCGGGTAAAGTTCGTTGCGTACTTATACGGTCCGTGTGTAAGATCCCGAGGGTTGCGACCCGAAAATCTGTAGGTTTTATTTCGCCACAGAGCGGCGCTGTGGCGTATGACGTCATACCAGCGTTTGCAGACGAATTGCGCCTTCAAAAGACTGACTTCGTTCAAATTGGAAAAGATTTTCTCCAAAACCACATGTGGCAAATTGTCCCAATCCCGCGATTCCGACTGGTTTGAATTCTCCATCCATTGTGACGTTGCCTCCTGGTTGTGACGTAATAAATCGGGAAGATCTTGCTTTACATTGCTAGGTCCTTCGGCAAGATCTTCGTGACCCACCAAGCTCATAATTGTGTCCGAGCCTTCTACCTCCACGGTAATGAGCCTCGCATAACCTCCCCATTGTGACATAACTTTCCTCTTTGACAGAATGTTTATGACTTCACAAAAACAGTTTAGTGATTTACAATATATCACGTTTTTTCAGCAAAGCACTTAATCAACTGGTACCGTACCTAATAACCACAAAGTCCCCGGTGTTTTGGCAGTTATATTTTTAATGGGTGGGTCATTTGACGCTTTGTATTGTCGAATACACGTATTGTCAGAAAGATGTAGTAAATGGTCACGTGTTGCCAGTTTTATTAACTGCAACATGCTGGTGTGATGACTGTATGTTGCAACGCGAAACGACATCTCTTAGCCGACTATCGACCAACGTCACCAAGAAAACGTGGTTCTTTAATTGCGAAAGTACTTTTTGCCCTCAGGCAGATACTAGTATAAGGTAGACATGCAAGTTCCGCACCATTGCCAACTTGGCATTGTTGCCGGGAGCAAGCCAAGCATGCTATGAGTGGTTGGATCAAGTCTCGGCATATTTCGCTTAAATCCAGCCATGCTTTGTTTGTTACACACAGCTTTTCTATCAGCAGTGTTTTTGTATTATTTCCTTGCGCACTTTTGAGGGCATCACATTGATTCGTGCTACACAATGCTATCCGGATATTATACTAATTACGTATTTAATACTCTATTTAAACATGCTGAGAAAAAGGCAGGTATGTTGCAGGCTATGCGAGTTCTGTCCATAATAGAATGTAATGAGGTTCATTGAGGTGTGCAGTTGAAACACAAAAATGGGGTTTGTCCATTCTGAAGGAATGCACTTGGATGGGATGAGCTTGTACGCGGTTGTGAGTCTGTATCAAGCTTGGTTACAGTTCTTAGTGTCCTCTTTCGCAGGGGCGTTGCCAACGGTGTTAGTATATGGACCTATCCTGCCTTCATCGGCAGGAAGCCTGTAAGCTTTAATGATTGATTCCATGGGAAATAGTCTTTGTTGCGAAACAATAACGGGTCTCTACTCTAAGCCTTTGTGTAAAAAAAACAGTGTTGATTATGGTGTACCAATACGCTTGATATCTTCAACACTGAAGGAAAGGCAGTTACAGTTCCACAGGGTAGTGTAAGCTTAAACTTTGTATCATGTTTTGGTGTCTTAAACTCCGCCAGCAAATGTAACGGTGTTTGAATTTTATTGCCTTATGGCGAGATGTATTTAATGTACATTGAAACAACTTGTAACTGAAACAACAAAGTGTTGACTGTTTGTCTCATTAACTTGTGGCGTCGTTTTCTTACGTCTAGCATCACTCGCCATACCATGTCACGATGTTATTTTCGAAACTGTTGTCAAGCACCCTGTTTATCCTTTCGATTATGTCATTGGTCTGGCAATAGTAACGGCGCGGTGTTTTCCAAGGAATATTTTCTCGCATAGGAGAAAGACCGCCAGAACATCGGCGCACCAAATGCTGTTGCCTGGGTCAGCTGACACGTAACGCCTGCTGCGTGAAGCTGCACAGGAAACAGGCCACGAATGCGGTATATGAGAACACAATGCATTTTGTGATGAAAAAAGGTGTAGATCACATGGGAGCTCTCCCAGCTATTGGCAAGTAAGAGGTTAAATATTTGTTCAGTGGGATGTAGCGAAGCGTGTGCCCTCCAACGCCATAAATCCTTTGTTGAGCGAATAATCACCTGGTTTATGGTGGAATGTTTCGGAACAGTAGGTAAAAATATTGATAGAAACAGCATTGAGTGTTGCAGCCGCCACCTATAAGGGTACATACAAGAGTGAATAGACTACAAAAACTGCCTTGTTTGCACAACCCATGAAAAACTTTCACAGCAAATAGAGAGATGGGGTGCGGTATTTCGTAAGACTGGGATAATACAGACGTTGCGTCTGAGGGCTACTGTACTGTTATAACAGAATGTGATATAATTCGTGTGACAAAACTAGGTTTAAGGTTGCGGATTCATTTGTTCAGCAATAACGCATAGTTTTGTTGAACATATGTTAAACCGACGGATGCACAGTATTTGCAGTTTAAGTTGAATCAGATGATTGTTTTGCTACTGCTGTGATTAGGCTTTGTATGTAACACTCAGAATTGTAGACAGTTTGGAGATGTTTTTATTGGTGTGTTTGCTTGACGGCCTGTTATACAATTCTGGGCGAATTCATTAACAAAGTTTTGTGTCTAAACAGGTATAAAAGTGCTAATTTACGTGTTTGCTTGTGTGACAATGGGCAACGCTTTAGAAGGCCAATCAGCGGCAGTTGATATTGTGATCATTGGTGGAGGGCCCACTGGACTTGGGGCCGCTTACAGGTAAAAGACGATGCTGGTTTGCGGAAGTTGACGTGTAAATGGAAATATATATGTTAATTACCACAGAAAAGCATTGGCGCTACTTAAGTCATTATTTAATCGATTAGATACAAAATCACGGCATAGTTAATTCAGTGATTTAAGTATTGCTCGAGAGGAAATAGAGCTTACTGCATTTGGAAACCAGTAAACAAGAGCTATAGGCATTGGGGTTTGAAAACGGACATTTTAAAGCATTCTTAACACGTTTGCCGTTGCACAGAAGCAGGTACAAATTTTTGTTTCCAGGTGCAAAAGTAGCTTCCGGAATACCAAGCGAAACAAAACTTAGACCCAAGTAAAAAAACACAAAGACTGCTTAAAACAACCGGTGACCCACAGCGTAACTTCAGTCAAACCTGTCGGGGCGTGACGAATAGAAAACGTGGCGCGGGTTTTGTGACAGAACAATACAAACAACGCTCTACTTCTTTTTAATTCCTTGCAGGTTGAAGCAGTATGGCTACGAAAATTGGCTGCTCTTGGACGCCGAAAAATATCCCGGCGGTTTGGCAGGCTCCATTAAGACGGCAGAGGGATTTCGCTTTGATCATGGTTATAAGACCCTTTCCAGCCACTACGAATATTTCGACCGCGTTATCGACTCTCAGTACAACGAAGTGACCGCAAAAACCATGGTCAGACGACAAAGGGACAATTACGTGTATCTGCGCGAAAGCTTAGTGAAATACCCGGTCCAGAATAATCTCAGCGGTTTGCCCCCGACCGAAAAACAAGCTTGCCTCTTGGATTTGGTTAAAGCGCGCTTAGAGAAGAAGGACAACCCGCCGAGGAGTGACGTCAACAACTTAGACGAGCACTTGGTTGCGGAATGGGGAGAAACCCTTTGCAACCTTTTCTTTCGCCCCTACATATTCAAAGCTTGGGCATATCCTACCGGCAAACTACGTTTCGATTGGACAGACTACAAAATTGCACCAGTAAATATTGGTGATGACGTCGGTCGTGTGTTCAGTGACGAACAAAGAGATCCCGGTTAGTATTCTGTTACACATTGATATTGGTGTATTAGATAAACTAATGTCGCTTGACAAGTAATTGAAAGACAATGCTTTTACTACAAGTCTGTTCGGCCACAATTACTAACGGCCTCCCGTAACCACTGTTTATTAAGCACAAATTGTTGACAACCTGAAAGAAATTTGTGCAAATACGAAATTAGAATCAACATTTGTATTCTTACCAACTTTTTTGTGGGACATTTGCCCTTACAAAAATGTACATTCACGTTACTCTTCAGGGTTACGGTTGTGTTTTTTTTTATAACAAGCGGTAACTCTACAAATATTAAGACTGTGCTTTTTCACAAAGTATGTTTTGAATGCCACGATATTCACAGAAGATTTTAGATAGCTAGTTTTCGAGATGTCTGTAGTCAAGAACCACTTGGGGTATTAGGCGATTATACCGCGAATAAGAACTTGGTGGAAAGTTTTAAACTTATTTTAGTTGTTGTAAAGCTAAGTGGTAGCGCCAAAGGCAACTTATAGCGGCTATCTTCAAGTATCTTGAAGGCTTTCGCCTTCATAATTTGCACATTATAACCTTTTAGCCCAAATACGTATTACCACAGACAGCTTCGCAACTCAAACAAGTTATTTCATCTCAATCTGACGTCATGTAACCGTGTATTGTTACATCACAATCAACAGGTTGGGGAGTTGACGCGACTTCAATGTACCCAAGCAAGGGCGGTATGATTGGGTTTTGGAGAGGTCTGGCCAAAACCCTTCCCAAAAGCAACGTAAGGTTCAAGAGCGAAATATCCCAACTCGATATTGAAGGCAAAAAGTTGGTCACAAAGGCTGGCTTGGAGATCAAGTGAGTGACTTTTGATAGAATGCAAACGAATATATTTTATGCGAAAATGTTTTAACTCTGCGAATAACATCAATATCTGCAAGCTGTTATAAATTTTCATGGTGAAATGATTTTAAAACTAAGTGTTTTTCAAATAATTGTTAAAAAAACGCACAATTTGTGTCTGGTTAGCAACTGTGTGCTTAAACTAAATAGCCCGCATATAGTCGCACAATATAGAGACTCGATATGTTTGGGCGCACACAGTGTATTTGAACCATCACACGAAGCATTGAACAAACAAAATATATTCGACGTCACAGTTACAAACAGTTGATCAGCACGATGCCACTGACCGCCTTACTGGATCTTGCTGACAGAAGCGATCTGTGTGAAAGCATGGTCCATTCCTCACTCTTCGTTGTTTGCCTTGGTGTGAGAGGGGTGAGCCCGCACCGTGACGTCACTGGTACGTCATATTGTCACCTTCATTCTTCCTTTGGTAACTGGAGGAAAGTCAATATTTTGTTAACAACCCACGAACGTTGTTTTTGTGTTTGCTTGGCGTGCGGTCGTTTTGACAACCACTTTAAATACTCAAGGACTTGGCTCAAATGAAACTTAATGCTAATATTAGGTTTCTGGACATGGAAAACATACACAATTTTTTGGCGTGCCACCATTTTTGGAATTTGTAAAAAGAGCCCAAAATTTTTACTCCCTTGGTGATGATCTAACAGCTCTTAGTACTAACAACAAGAGACACGCGAGTCACTTTATCCTGTTTTGCATACAAAATAGTAGCAAATCGATTTAACTTTAACAGCAACATGGAGATTGTGGTTTGTTTTTGGCAGGTTGCATCTACTACCCCGAGTCGAGCACTCTTTTCCACCGAGCTGTCATTTTCTCATCCCACGACCCGGATAGTGTCCCATCGAGTGACGTCAATTTGTCTACTATCAAACTGGCCAATGGGGAGCAACCATCGGATGCTGCTACTGAGAAGCCAGGACCTTACTGGTCACTATTACTCGAAGTGAGCGGAGGGCCACTGAAAACGGTTTCCGAGTCGACAGTCGGTATGTTGTGTGTTTACATTGTTATTGTCAGTTACGGTATAAATGCTTTGTGGCTGGTAGACCTTATAACGGTGCCGGAATCTAAAGGTTAAAAGCCTGTACACTAAAACAACTTGTGTACCATTTTACAACATTGCATTTGGTTTGGCTTGTACGTAATTACGTTGAAATAACTCAATATAAGATGTATGTGCGCGATAGTATGGAATTTTGTTATCTAAGATTTTTCTTTGCAGTCGATACTGTGATCAAAGATGCTTGTTCCGTTGGCTTGGTACAAGAAAGCGATGAGATTGTTTCAATCCATTTAACGGAAATGACGCATGGCTACCCACTACCAACTATAACATCCACCGAGAAGGTACAGTTATGAGGGTATTAATGGCATATGCAATAGTTGTGTGAAGCCCAGCTGTAACCACGGGATATTAACCCCGGCATTGTAAGCGGGACGTATACTTACAAAAACAACCTGAACCTCACTACTGTGGGTGCCAGACAATATTTCATTGGTAAAAACACTATAATTTTTCAAAGCAGATTGACGAAGCTCTTGGGTGGCTCAAGTCGAAAGACGTTTGGAGTCGTGGACGCTTCGGGTCATTTAAATACGAGGTTGGGAGCCTCGACCACTGCTTTATACAAGGGGTGGAGGCGGTCGACAACATGCTTAAAGGCACACCGGAATCCTGCATCACCAGGTGTGACCTCGTCAACCAACCACAAAAATCGCCAATTCCGTCTTTCGACGTCGTTCCACTAGAGGGCGTAGTTGTGTCCCAGCTGGCTGTTGCCAACGGGGAGTTTTCTGAGGAGGGCAGCGTCATCAGTGACGACACAATCGATCCCATTGTTGTGTCGGATTCCGAGCAGAGTATTATCAACGCAGGAAATGTGAGAAACGCCATAACCACCGAGCCCAATCACGTGACAGATGAAGAGACCAATCAATGAGCGTTACGTTGCGTTGCGTAAAACGATGTGCAATAGTTTTCCAAACTCAGTAGACGGATGCCTTATGGTGCTGCGCACGTGGACAAATGTTTGTTTATGGTGCTGCATAGCCGGATATAAAGGCTTTTATAGTCGAAGCTGCTTTCTGTGTAGTCTTTGCGTATTCGCGCAGTTAATTTTTTGTTTGTTGTTATTTTGTTTTTATAAACACCTATGCTTATCAAACAAATATACAAGCTTCAAGCAACATATTTCGCAGAACTCTTTAGCGGAAAAGGTATCAACAATCCAGTTATGCAAAAATGTCAGAAGAATCATTTGACAACTAACTAAAGCAGAAACTTTCTAAACCGCAAAAGTGGTCCCCACAATCATAATATTTTCATTTGCAAGTGTCGCACCATAGTTATGTGTTTTTGAAAAAGTACAACCACCAACGTAGAAGTGAACATAAGTGGATAGTTTGACTGTTTGTACATCATGACGGCCATGGTAGCACACAGAACTGTTCTCCTGAGCAACTCCCTAAAACCGTATAATATACCCTAAATATTTATGGCCGGGCTTACCGATTTTATCCTATGTTCGTAGGACTGGAGCACAAGCGAATCACGTTGATGCGCGTGACTTTCCTGTGTGGTTTTGTGTTTTATGCCAGTTGATTACAATCCCACACTTACTTGTGCCACAGAAGAGATCTTTCATAATTTCTTCATCTTCTTGCGAGGAATCTCTTCAACGTCTTGCTCTAAACAATATAGGATTCATATCTTAGCAATAGAACAAATAATGGTTTTATAGAGAGCTACAGAGACGGCCAATGTTTCGACCTAATAGCTCTCAGCAGTGCAGCTGAGGTGTAACTTACAACGGTCTTGTCAGCTATAAAGCCGCATGCCGAATGCTCTTTAACTGACAAAATCTAGCTACACCATAACTGCACTGAAAGGATTCGTATTTGTCACAACATTAAACGTTGACAAATAACTTGAAAGATGTAAAGGATGATCGTCTGCTACCAGTAAACACGTTTGGTTCCATAATATGGAACACTGTTTAGGAAAAAAACAACCCTTTTTAGAGCTAAGTTTAGTAACTAAAACATACCTGGATTAGGTGATAACGTTATCTCCAGTGTCGTCATAGTCTGTTTACTGTTGTTGGGAATATATGATTCTGACGTAACAATGGCGGATAGTTTTTCATCTTTGTTTTCGGGTTCAGTGGCGCTGGTGGTTGAGGTTTGTTCAACTTGGGAGGAGAGAAAGTTTTTCGAATCTTCCTCACTCTCAAACATCACAGTTTCAGGATTGTTAATAATCTGTGAAAATAGGGGATAATTTGTGTTTGTGTGGAAGCACAATAATGATCAATTTTACAAGTTGAGAAAGTTCACATAATTTCATTGTTTGACATGCAATTTACAAACAAGGAGACTTCCAACGTTTTTACAAAAACTGCCAAAGCATGCCAACAATAAAATGACCGATACCTCTATAAGCTTATCAGCATCTATCGAACCTTCCATATCTTTTGGAGTTTTTACAAGAAGGTATTTGGTTTGCATGCTGTCATCAACAATTCCAACTGTAACCCATTCCTTTTTGGAGACATCCCCCTGTATATATTGTGTGAGTATATTTTTCTCAGGATATTAACAAACTAAGCTTCAAAGTTTAGTTGAAAAGGAAATTTACATGCTGTTAACCCAGTGGAACCCTGCGATGCCAATTGTAACCTTCGGAGGTGCCACATGATTTTCTTTGTTTTTGATAATTTTTCAGCATGTGGTTCATAATGACATTAGCCTTCCATTAAGAATCAGAAACAAAGGCTGATTGCTGCAATAGTGGAGCTTGCCCATTGGTTTGCCGCAATATCTTTATAAATTGTGCAGTTAGGCTGTGGGCCAAGGAAGTTAGGAACCACTGGGTCAACCCTCTTGTACAATCCTACCTTGTCTTCTGTAGGCACAATAGGTGTGACTGCTTTCTTTTTCGTTTGAAGTTTTGCCTTAGTGTGGCTTGTGGCTGGTTGAACTGTGGATCCGACAGAAAGAAGGATTTCTGCGGCAGTTTCATCCTTAAACAAAAAATACAGATAAATACTGCTTTGAAACACCTTGAAAGTATTTTGAATGCTTTTTTGGGGGGCATTTTTAAATATTTTTGGTGTGTGTCAAAAAGGTTTACAGGCTTCACAGCAAAGGCATTACAGCCAAGCTGGATCTGGCAGTGGGGCAATCCTGCCTTGCTATGCGAAAGCATAGTATCACTTCTGCAAAACTGCATGAATACATAAACTTCATAATGACATAATATTCATTGATGGATGAAAACTACTTACTATTTACATGTCGGTGTAAGACAAATACCTACATTATTTTAATTTACTTCTCTGAAAAAATACTATGAACATTCAGTGTCTTCTAGTAACTTAAAATAGAACACAAAAATTTAAATTATTTTATACATCTTTTCCAATGTGGCTGGCTGGTTGAATATTGTTGGTTGCTTGGTATGTTTCATCATTCGATCCCGTCACCTCCAGTAAAAGTTGCTAAACACAAAACAAATTGTCACAAAAATTGCAACAGTTGACAGCATGTGGTGGTAATAATACAGAATTTTTAACTGTATCTCTTACTACACATTGTTCTTACATTAATGTAGCTGCTGATTTGGCAAAGAGTGTCCATAAAAAATCCTCTTGTTTGAAAATTGTGGTTGCAAACTATTTCACAGCGTGGCGTAAGCTCGTTAAAGACCTCCATTAACTAAATACAAACAAGACGTTACACACAGTTCAGCCTGCTGTTATGTACAAATCAGTGATACCTTTTCGAGCACCTGTACAGTGTTTTCAAGTTTGGTGTGCTGGTTTGCAAACATTTCAGTGAGACAACTTTTAACTAGAGTATCTGTTCTTGCAGGAATTAATTCCTCCGCCATAATCTGTAACAAGCTTAAATAATCTCATAATTGACTGTGAGCAGAAACTGACCTTCAATTCATCAGTAGTCATGGTGGAATAAATGGTCTTGGTCGAATGGCTTCTCTGTCTTCTTGAATGGAAATAGTCAATAACAACATCATGGCGGGGGTCATTTTGAAATAAGCCATCAACTAGCTTTAGAATGAAAAATAGTTTGAGTAAAAAATAAAAGATGTTTTAACACAAGCATGTTTTAGTGGCCTCTGCGCACGTTAATTAAGATAATTTTGGGATGCAGACCAAGTTAACAAGAGCACATTGCACTGCCAAGCACACAAACCAATGAAAATTTAGTTCACAATAACATTAAAATCATGAAACACTAAACCCAAAGAAACAGAAGTGCACATGCATGCCAAAACTATGAATAACAGCTTACAATTTCTCACCTTTGCTATATATTCTCTGCTATTCTTTACTCCTAGTTTGGATGATAATCCATCTGCACGTAGACCCCTCTCCACAATATCAATGTACATTTCATCTGCTGTAATTCGAATGGGTTTTGAACAGAAGTTTCTTGACCCTTTCACATCCAAAAACGTGCCTAAACGCCATTAGAATTTAGGAAAAATTTAAAAAATAAATTTGATTTTTTGGTAGCTGACCAACATCATACCATGAAAATGAATATACAGATACACATTTATATGTTCAAGTAATCAGTATATATATATATATATATATATATGTATATATATACAGGTCCAAGGCTTTACGAAAATTTTCTCTAAATTTTGAAACAAGTGATCACAGTTTTGATAATGGTTTCAGGTCGAAGTCATTTTATTGGGTAAAATTTTAAGTTTATTTATGATATTAACCTGAGGCATCCAGTCTTGTTCCCCTTGGCAACTGACTTACAAGCTTTTGTTGTGAAAATCCTTTGGACATGTTTGTAATTCGGTAAAACTATGAATATAAAGTGACAGCAAAAATTTGAATTATTTTAGACCAATTTGAGTCTTTATAATAATTTTCTCTGGATTCGGTCAATGTTGTGTCAACAATAAAAAGCTGCACAGTAAAATTGTGTCTGGTATATCAACACGCCACAGAAGTAGGTCTTGATTTGTAGCAAAGATTATGTGGAGATTTGTCTATGAGAAAAGATGAAATAGAAATTTTGGAAAAGCTTAAACCAATAACAATAGGTTAGTGTGAAACTGGCAAATGAACCAAAACAATTTTCAAAGTTGCCACTTTGGGGATTTCGAACACGTTTTCGTTACAGCAAACAAACACATATTCGTTACAGCTAAATTTCACAAATATGTTTTATCACGGGTAGGAAGAAACAAAAAAGACAATAAAACTATAAACTCTAACCACACTGTATTATCCTCAAACTAGTTTTGCCAAACAACCATTGTTCCAATTTTCTGGACGGTTGTGTGTGGTGGATGAAGGAATTTTAGACGTCACTAAAGTTACTTCCTTGGCAAAAAAAGTACACACACTTGGCAGTTATGATATAATTAATGGTGGGTATTGCCATTTATTAACGATAAATAAATATTGGAAAACTCATAGTTTGTCAAAAAAAGAAAATAACAACCCAAATATATTTACAATCTGCATGTTAGAAAAAATTCAGATCCAATGATTGCGTGAATTTTGATCGGTAAGTCCAATGACCTGAAAAATGTGTGATTGATTTTGTCTCAAGTTTCACAATAAAAGCTTTCCAAGAAGATATTTGATGTTGACATTTTAATGTTTATATCTTTTATGTTGTGATATAATTGCTTTGTTTATTTTATGTATGCCATAATTTCTCGCAGTTGTGAGTGATAAGCTTTATGCTTTGGATTATCTTAAACCTGCTGTCAAGTGAGGAAAATGAATGAGTGGGATTCCATTGTTGGGTCCACAAGGTCGTATGGCTCCTCATATGGTTCATGTGTCCATTCAGCTCAGAAATTGAACACACATTACACCAGACATGACATAGAAGATGGGGAAACTGTTGAGGGAATAGCCTTAAAATATGGACTTACACCAACGGAGCTTCGAAGAATCAACAAACTGTACAGCTCCGATTCCTTGTTCCAAAGGAAATTTTTGTTGATTCCTGACTCACAACCTTCAACCTCAATAACCCCAAAGCAGTCTAGTGTACATATGAATGGGAATTCTTCAGACGTCAATCACAGTACTAACATGCCATCAAAAAAAAGTGACTCAACTGAGTCACCAAAGAGTACTGATTCGATTGAACATAAAAATGACCTCACAAAGAAGACTGAAAAGAATGATGCCTTGTCCTTTCTGCTAAAACTGGACTCACAGATTTCTGCTGGCAAGAAAGCATTCAAGGATCTTAAAGTTGAAGTTCCAGAGGAAATGCCCACTTCTCCTGGCACAGCCAAGTTTACCAAACTGACGACAAAGAATTTTCATAAAAACCATCCCAAAACTATGTTTTCTCATTCAAACTCAGAGGACACTGAACACTTGTTTCAGTTATGACGAAAACATGTAAATGTGGTTTTCACTGTGGCTGGTGTAATTTCAATATCAATTTATCTTGCTACTTGCTATGCTTGTATGTAATCAAGTGTGATTTGGTGTATCAGTATCTATATTAGTCTTTGCTTTCAACTCATGTTAAAACCCATTCAGTCAATTGACTTTGTGCAGGATATTCTGAAATATGGGTTGAATTGAGTGAATGTTTGGCAGAGTGACATTGTTCATGTATTTATTCCTCTCTTTTCTTATTTTAATTTATGTCTTGCAGTCTGCCAGGCTGTTTACAATATGCATGTTTGTGTAGTGTAGCTGTAGTGTTTATCACATCCAATTTTGTGCTGGCATATTTAGTCTCAATTTTAGGTGGTTTCATTTTCAGTGGTTTTTGGTGCACACCAATGCTTGTGTTTAAAGTGGCTCATTTATTTCATTGTATACACAAAGCTCATTAGGAATAGTATTGTTTATGTCACAGAAAAACTTGAAGAAAGGTCAGTTACAAACACAGTTGTGTTTTGTGCACAGTATACATATGCAACAGTTAAAATGCTTTCTTTGTATGCCATGTAATTGTTTGCTGCTTTTGCAAGACAACATTTAACTGATGATGTTGTAAATGTACGCAATGTAAGGCAACATATTTGCAAAGATTTTATTTCATGTGCACCATGGTAACAGAAAAATGCTGTATCTTGTCAAGCAGTTCATAGCTTCCCAAATTTCACCTGATTTCCATAAAGTCCGTGGCACAGTATAAAATGTGCCAAAGATAATATCAACATTACCTGTTGGGATTATTGAACAAGCTTCTTCTTCATTTTTTCCAATGCATTTATGGTGTTTGTATGTGTGTACTAACTGTGTTTTAACTGCACTTTTTGTGACTTCCCTTATTGTAAAACGTAGGTTCATGTTCTTGCTGTGATTGTTGTTTAACCTGTGTCGTTTGTACTTTTCAGAGGTATTTAATAATGTTGCTAATACCATTAATCCAAGCTGACCTCAGACAAGGTAAATGCTATTACAAAGTAAACGTGTGTGGAGCACACATGGTTTATCATCCAACATAACTTGCATCACTGTTTACGTATATATACCAACATTTTCCAAAAAAAGTCGCGAATTCAAAATCACGAATGCAATCAAATTTTTTTACAATGCTTGTGCAAATCTTTCTACAGCATCAGCAATCATTGTTCCCAAGCGATTTCGATATGACTACAGCAAGAGACCTTTGAACAGAAGATACGTGAGGCTCATGCAGATCACACTGCCAAGGTTCAAAGATCAAAGAAACAAGTTTGTCAAAAGGAAAACTGAAGAGCTCAGTGAAAAGGAGAAGATATACCGGCCAAAAGTCGTAAAGAATGGGGTAAGTGTACTCTATTGTTACCCAGAAACTAGATTTACTGTGGTGTCTCCTGCCTGAGTGTTGGTGTGTATTTATCTGTTCTGTTGTGGAACTGACAGCTGTTTGCTTTTTGGTAATGCCATGTATATTTCATCACCGATTTGTTTGCAACATGCTGGAATAATTGGTGAGAGAAATTATAAAAAGGCATTAGTCTGTTAAAAAATCAATGAAGTCTAACCTAATGTGAACTGAAAAATGTCATTAGGATGATAACTATTTTTTTACTTTTCACTTTAAAGCAATGGATAATAACCTTTTGCAGTCGCAGACCCCTTATATAATCAATAATAGTCTACTAAGTTCCTGAAACTGACTTGTTGGTACATTTCTTCATAGAAACACGGGTGACATAATAAGCAGGAAAGGTTAGAAACCTTTTTTTTAATGAACAAAAACCACAAAAATAGAAACACAGGAAAAGTAAAAAATATGTGTAAATTTATCAAGAAAGATGCTCTTATGCTTATTCATGAACCCACTGCAAATCTTCCAAGAACCTTTTGAGGGTCTTGAAGTTTGGGAATGACTGGCACCCTTAAACCATAATCATCATGTTTGTAATAATTGCTCAATTACTATACATACCATATTTAAAAACATGCCAGTTTTGTAGTTGCAATAAAACAAAATTGTCATATTTAAATTTGTAGCATTGCTCCATCTTGTTTCAATGAAACATATATTTTTCTGTAAACAGAGGGTCCTTCATGGCTTGGATGTTTTCTTACACAATGAAATATCTGAAATATTTTCGACACACCCAATGCTATGTGGCTGTTTGAGAGCGGAGATGCCAACTATGGATATGTTTTACAAAGTCCAGTATGAGTTGAGGCAAAATGAAATGGACATTAAGGTAATGTTGGCTTTTGTGTATGCATTGAACTTATATGCAGTGTAACTGTGTAAGATAAACAAAAATGGCATCATAGTTATATGAGTTAATAGGTGACTTGAGTCACACCTCCGGATATAACATTGTCTGTCTTTATAACATTGTTTGACAAAGTTTATGGCCTGTATTTTGTTTTTGTTCATGGGCAGTAGGTAAGTAGGGCACACAATGCCACAATTAGGGATCCAAATTTGGCATTTTATTTAGAATGGCATGTGTAAAACATTGCATTTATGTTTAGCCTATACATATTCTGTCACTTTCATATGCTTTTCGTTGACCCAGATAATTTAATTGGTATATTCTTGACATCATTTAGTTCTTTGAATGTACAAAACGGAACTTTTGAATGTTTGTATGGGAAATTACTCAAATAATAAAATGTGACATGCGACCGGTGACACTGTGTGAAATATTTTGGCATGCTTCCATGATCCACACTCCAGTTGCACCACTAGCTTAAATTTTGTAATATAAACGTGTGTTACAGTATTGTTGTATCAGTAAGTGTTTGGCAAATGTACAAACAGTCATACATGTTTTTTCCAGATATACCCAGGCCGTTTAATTCAATTCACAATTCAAAATTCACCTCATAGTGAAATGAAACCTCTCTTCCCCTCCATGTGTGCAATATTATTTGGAAAACCAAATTGCAAGAAAATGTTGTCCATTTTGAAACAGAACCAATATTTAATGTTACTGGGTAAGATGATTCCTTATTTATATGTGCACAGTTACGATTGTCCACCTTCAATGTTAACATTTAAGAAAATGTGTAAAATCTTAATTGTGGTAAGAGTCAATGGAAGGTAAACCATAATGCACCATTGCTGTTGTAACTTTGATGTAATTTTTTGAAACATTTTTGATCCCATAATAACATTTGTTTCCAAAAATATCTCAGGCCTCATCAGCATTGAATGCTTCTTCTTAGGTTTCCGTTTTAAGTGTTTTTAAACTGAAATGCTGTATTAATTGGAACAATAGATTGGCCCGATTTTTTTATCCCAAACCACAAATGTTAATGGCCCAGTGTTAGGCTTGTGTGATTTTAAAGTGTCTCACATTATCCCCACACTGGTTCGGGCAGTTTGTTAAATATTTTTTATTGCAGGGGGATTAGTGGACGGTAAATACATGAGCACCAAAGAAATTGAGAACTACGCTCAACTCCCATCTCTCGACGAAACACGTGTGAAGTTATCCGCGCAATTGACGTCACTTGTATCATCGACACATGACTTACTACGTAATCCCTCGGCATCCCTGACGGCATCGTTACATCAGCACGCGAACAGTTTGAGCGAAAACAACAAATGACTCCATTGTATGAAAGGAAAAGCAAAATTTCATTGCTAACGATATGCTTGGGGGCGTTATTTTGAATAGCAAGAGCATGGAGACGAGGGAAAAAAACAAAATGGAAGAGTTTTTATTTAAAATTCTTTCGAAAACAATTTTTGCGAAATAAATTTAAACTGTTGCATTAGCGACAAATGGAGTGGGCGTTTAAACCAATTTGTCAGTCAGTCGACATATGCAGTTATTATGACCTCAATACCTACTATTGATGCTGGTTTGATGTATTGTAACTTGCTTACAATATATCCAACAATTTGTAAACTGGGTCGAGACCTATACAACTTGTGTGTTACTGGATTTTGACCTGCTGAAGTGGCGATGTTGTACAATGTGTTACCCGTTGGCTCTGTTACAACACCTTTTCCAGACTGTTTGCAACCTCAGACAATCACACGTTAGATCAATTGTGTAATTACGAAGGGAACATGTACAACGTTTAGATGGTTAAGTGCACAAACAGCAAAACGCGTTTGAACTTTACGATTTAGGATAAATTTTGGAGTTCGCTCTTTACCACAATTCTAATGATTTAGTTTTTTCTGAAAAGTGTGAAATGTGAAACCCACTTCAGTCGTCAAAAAGGATTCGGGCAATCTGCTAGATGGCGCAGTCGAGTTTAAATTATAAACAGTACAATGAGTTTAAATAAATGCAGGTGTGAAACGTGCTGTGGTGTAACATATGGCTATTTGTTTTCTGGAATATCTAAGTTGTACATACGTATATCGGCCTGTACGAATATAGGTAGGACAAAGACAATAAAAGATCTTCCTGTAAACACGCTGATTATCGTAAATTCTGTCTCTGTGGTAAGATTCACTGAATAACGAATTTCCGTTCGTTTAGATGAAAATTGTGTACTGCGTCGTTGTAATACTGTCTGCCTGCAGTTATATGAGGCCCCGCATGTAAATGTCTGTGATAGTGAAAATACGTTAAGCGGACATTCGGGTTCTAGAGTCCAGTTGCTTTGTCGATGTCATCGGTGTCTTCCTTGTCCTCCTTAATATTCTCGTAGACTTTCTCAACTTTCTCAGCCATTTTAGCTTTATGCTGGAGTGTGTCTCCCTTGTACGCCTTGTTCGCAAATCCGCTCGCCGCTTCTCTGAGATCAGATTGTTTTTCGAACAAGATCGCTTTGTTCACCGGAGGGCCTGTGTGCGTAGAAATGGAATTGAAACACTTTATATGGAACATAGGCCTATTTTACCCTGTTGTTAAAGTGTTGTACATGACAAGACAGGGAACAAAAAAATGCTACAGGCTACGTTGTATTTTTAACGACGGGCTACTGACGATGCATGTGAGCGAAAAATATATATTAGTAAAAACAAGCTGAAAAAAGACTTCGAAAGTAATCTAATACTCTTTATCGGCCATAAAGCTTACCGTAGATTTTGCTATCTCATAAATTGTGCATTATTTTCTACGTAGATACGTGATTGGTGTAATTAGAAGAAGGATTTATAGTTTTTCGAACAAAGTTTAAAGCAAACGAACAAAATCTTTGCAACACTCACCGAAATAACTGAGGAAGACTGGAAGAAAGATTAGTCCGTGAACCGTTCCAAGGAGGGTGATGACGAGACACATGCGGAAGAAGAAGATTTGTATAAGTTGGGCGGTTGCCCAGTTAAGGACGATTATTCCAGGAAGATTGGTGAGCGCCACTCCGGCAAAAACCTAAAAATATCGCTTTGTTATTATTGCTTTTATACTCTATGATCGATTTATTTTGCTTGTAACAATTCTTTATAAGTGAACAACTACTTTCAAAGCAAAAAGAGCTTAGGTCACATAGCTATAAAAATCGTGAATTGGCTGTTATAATTTTCGATTAATTTACAGGAAATCGACAATGTAGTATCACTTAGTATAAATTACCACCCAATACACCGCTAAAAAAAAAGTCCATTATCTATTTTTTATATGAATTTATTATCGTTTTTTGAAGCTCTTAAACACGTGTTTCCATTTTGCGGAGAATCCTAAAAACAAACTTTATCACAACTTATCAGCTTACCGCAGGACCCATGGTGGTCATTGTCTCGATCGTACGCTCTTTGCGTGTCAGACTTGTCTTCAGCGAGAACGTCCGAACCACGTGACACGTAAATTCCACAGACAAACCGATTGCCTGCGAAATATAAAGTTCAAGGCCTATTCTTAAACGTCATCATTTTTTACAAAGCGGAAAGAAATGCGACAACGTCGAAAAAAGTATAAATGTTATTTAGACCTCTGCCTACCAGTGGTGAAAATATGCCTCAACGGCCCGAAACATCTTGCCGGTGTATAAGTCGTTTGGTAAAACTCCAACGAGCGAATACAAGACCTAATTTTAGTAAACTTATCTTATAAAACACTCTGCACATCAAACTCACCGCAACGAGATTTATGAGAGACACAGCGTTGAGATCAACTCCCCACAGTGAACATAGACCCGCAGTGTCGACCACGATCATCAAAATCGTGATCAGCGTCACCAGACCAGAGTAGAAATCAAAACCGAGAAGAATGAGGTTGAAGAAGAAGGTGGGGATGATGCAGATTCCCAGCTGGAAGAGTGTCTCCTCAGGCATGGTCAGATATTGCTCGTAATACACGTAGTAGAGCCTGGAGAAAATGCATTGGGAATATACAATGTGCTGAATAAAATGTTTGGCTGCAATGGATTGCATTCGAACAGTGCTGCCTTTTATGCTCTTGAATAGGCAATAAAGGTTATGTAATGTTTTTGTCAGCATATCTGCGCATGGGCTAAGCGTTAGATGAATCGTGTCAGCAACTAACGTTTGGGAATTGACGTTCTAGCCAACTACTTCCTTTCATGTTGGCTTACTGTTGTTGCCACCGGTATTGGTCGACACATATGTTATGTCAAAGAAGCAGAATCGAAATCCATGCCAAGTATTCGGGTGCGATCAATGAAAACACACATTAAAACGACTATTGCGCCAAACTATTTTAACCTCCCCGATGCAATTTATCTTCCACGATGACTCAGATGACTCACGCGTATGGAAACACAGAGAAATCCTCTTCATCGCCGATGATGTTGCTTGCGTTTGAAGCTTTCAACGTTTTAGTTATGTTGTCGCTGAGTTCGCGAGCTTTGATCAAGTTTGCTGTGCAATCCACAGACTTGATGCACACACTGTGGTACGCCATGAAGTAGGACGCTTCCACTACATCCTGTCCACCTCCCATGTAGTCGTTTGTGATGTTCACCGCATTTCCATAAGCCGAATGTCCTCTGTTAAATAGATATATATGGAACAAGTGTTGGTAACATGCTATGAGGTACCCACAGTTAATCTATAGCAAACTGACGCAACTTATAGGGACAGTTTTATGGTAGATGTGGAAATTTTTTTATCATGTCGAATGTAATAGGTAGTTTTTGTTGTTACATTCGTGCCCTCACCCCAACCCCAACGGAATAACATCTTCGCGGTCCCCGAGGGGTGTTATATTTAATATGAATGTACTGATCTACTGGTATATGTCTTTTGCAATATGCCTGGCAGCAACAGGAATTTCATATTTAATATGAAGGTTTGTAATCCGTATTACAGCGGCATAAATACAGCGTTTTTCCGCTTAGTACCCCCATAGAATAGTCTCACATATTTCCAAAAAAATGCAAGTTAACAAAAAATGGCTGAACCCACTGACCCTTTGTTACACTCCAAGCCTGGATTGTCTATGAGGAACCACGGGAGGTATTGCATGAATTCGTTGGGGGTGTAACCATCCTTCCCAACACAAGCAGTACAACGACCTTCCGTGTCGGAGGCGGGGCAGAATTCATCTTGGTTGAACGTGTAATACCGACAACACGAACTCCGTCCCTGGATTCCCTGCTGGGGGAGCCAGTCCACGTAGTCGTCGTACCACGAGGCTGCGGGTGTCTCGATCTTCCAGCTGCATGGAGGCAAAGAATCATGTTGATTGTTGAAAGATTTTGAGGCGAGAAATAGCGTGTCAATTTTTTGACTTTTTTGCGCTGATAGTTGAATATTGTTTAAATTGATGCTAAATCACTATATGTACTGGTTTGTGTTTACAGACAACTCATCACTAACAGCGAAAACATGGCAGGCACTTATTATACTGTGGTTTAATTCATGACTGACATTTTGACACTTGAGGAACGAACAATATCATTTGTTACCTGTCATTACATATCTGCGCTATACAAATACATTCCTCCTTATGTGGCTCTATATAAATACACACCATGTGATTACATTTCAGTTTTAAACCACAAGTCATTTACCCTACATTGATTGCGCAACGAGAAGTGCAAACAATGTTAAGCAGGTATAAAGAGTCCTTCGAGGGATGCGGAAACCGCCTACCTATGTGACCATCGCTCGTACTGAATGTTAAGCTTACTACTCAGGGTTTGAGATGCGTAAGAGAACTGCTGGGTCATTTGTTTGCGGTCGTTTCATATCAGTGCCATACAAATATAGCTAGTAAAGAGAAGCGAAACGCAGTCACAGCCATTAGCTTACATTTCAGTTTCAAACCACGATTTTGTAAATCATTCACTTAATATTGCAATCATGATTGCGCAACAACGAGACCCTTGCATGCAACAAACATTGTACGGGCGTTTGAAGTGCTTCGGGGGTGCGGCAACCGCCTACCTATGTGACCACCGCACGTACAAACTGTTCAACTTACTATTCAGGGTTTTGAGATGCGTATGATACTTGCTGGGTGAGTGAGTAAGTGTCGCATCCTGCTGCAGCGCATATGAGGGAACCGGACGCAGGATCGGAAAAGTTGTAAGGTCCTGAAGAATAACGTCATGAAGATAATTCAACAAAAATAGTTAAATGAATATACCCTGTCGCGTGCCTATTTGAAGGCAATACTTTTACTGAAAATTAATTGCGGGGATGCAGATAGCGTTCCCAGTTAAGCAATTGCACAGGCAAACCCAAAGGTTGTGCAATATATCCATCATGTCAGTGAAAGAGTTTTAATTTTGTATCAAAAATTAACGGAATTGCCACTTTAACAAGGCCGTTTATTAATTACAATATTTTGCCCAAAACATCTGCCAAAATGTGTTTCAGCATACAATATGGCAAAGTAATCTGTCGTATGTGCATAATAATAGTGATATGGTTGCTCAGTTGGTACCTTTTGTAACAAAATATACAGGAATGCCCACATCCAGGTACTTCTCCATGTAATCAAAATAATCAAGGACGTATGAATCCTTTGGAACCGAAAGGTCTTGATCGAGACCGACTGTGATTCGAGTTGAGAGCACAATACACCAACACGTCAAACCGGCAAAACCAACCATCTGTAACACATTAATACGGGTGATTAAATACAAATTCCCAGTTGGTTATATTACTATAAGATAATATAATGAGTTTATTGTTATTTTGAAGTGTATTACGTTTAAATAATTTCAACCATTTTCTTCTGCCACCATTTTCTATTCAGTTCAGTATCTAAGCATGGCCACGTCACAGCACCATCTAACGATATGTCACAGCACAATCCAACCATATGTCACAGCACCATCCAGTCATGGTTAAAGCCTTAACCCAACACAAGAAAGGTTCAATTTTCTTCTCACCACTAGGAATCGTACGAGGTCGTTCATTAGGAAGGGAGCGTAATACTTTTGGAAGAAAGTCTCCAGGTAACTCTTCGTTGGCTTCTCGTCTTCACCAACTTTGAAGCAGCAGAAGCAATCAAGTCGGTTTTGCTGCAAAACAACAGTTGGTTTATAACAGTGTTTCCCAAAACTTTTTGTGCACTGAAACGTGCAAGGCGTAACTGACATATTCAGAAGTTTTTGCCTAAAATTAAATTGCTCACAAAACTCTTGTGAATTTTTACATAAGCCTTGGGTTCCGCGGAACCCACATTGGGAGTCAATGGTTTAAAACTTGACATGTTATTATCAACAAAAGAATGCCGAAGTTTCTTTGATTCAAATGAAAAAACTCATTTCTTGAAATTGTAGTACATCGTTTATTTTGCATTCATGTGTTCTGTTGAATTCATATTCACCGGAACCGTAAAGTTTGGCAAACTAACCTCCTGTCGCTTGGCGTCGAGTGAAAGTACTGCGAGGAATGCGGTAATCTGTAGCAGGAAATCCATAAGGATTGCCAAGGCTGCGGCAAGTGCAAACTGTTCCACTGCTGGCATTTCCGTTAAGCACCCGAGGAAGAAGACCGTGCATTCTGTCAACGAGCATAGGAGCATACTGGGAGCAACTTCACCGAAGACACGCCCGATCCTTTCCTCCAAAGAGTCGTCAGTATTTTTTGATTGTCTCTGAAAGGATGTGTTTTGGAAAGTTAAATAAGGCACAATCCAAATTAATCGTCACTGTACATCTTGTGTTTATAACTTATTTACCTGTTATATCATATGCATAATAAAGATAATTTGCGTTTTAGTTAATTGGTATCTTTTATTAAATATAAATTGTTATTATCATTTACAATGCCTAGATGTAAAATTGCTAAGTGCGTATTGTTAAAACGTTTTCGGTTAACTTCTTCAGTGGTGACAAAATCTTTTCAACAAGAATAGTCCTATGTTTTGGTGACTATGCAACATTAAACTTTGCCCAGCTCCCTTTAATTGCACTAATACGTGGGCATTTGTTTACTATTTGTTTCTCGCATTCCGAGTGATTGCAGATATGCCTCGGAGCAAGCTAGTACTTCACATTGCATCAAACTGAAGTAAACACGAAAAACAAGTCACTTATGTCCCGTGACAAGCTCTACGATGACGCAATCAGTGAACGAACAAATATTTGTGACCAAAATCAGGGCAACTGTACCTGGTACTCCAAAGTTAGAATGAAAACATTGTCTGCACCGATTGCCAGAACCAAAAAAGGAACGACTTCGATAACGATGAGTGACGTAGCGTATCCGACGTAACCAAGGATACCGATACTTGTGAAGACTGAAGCTAATATAACAAGGATTCCAGCGATACCCAGGGAGGCTTTGGAGTCAACCTAAATTGTGTTACAAAGTTTTGTTACAAGGTGGTGGTAACGGAGACATGAAAATGAACAGGATTAAATAGTTTGAAAATAACCACGACTATTCCCAGCAAAAAATACTGCCTGATACAAAATTACGTGTTGCTAAGGTGGAGGGTAACTGAGACATGAACATGAGCTTCAAATGAGGGATATTAAGACTCAAACTTCTTAAGTTAAACACAGTGTGACTGTTCCAAGAAAAACAAACGGTTAACTAATACAAAACATAGTAATGTTGATTTGTCGTTATCAGTGACTTAATCGTCTTAACGCAAAAAGGCTTCTACACTATATGCACTTACCGGTATGCGTTTAATCGACGTGTATGTTCCAAGTGCTACGGTGATGTAAACAAATATGACGAGATAACTTATGATGAAAACCACAATGTCGTTTTGGCTAGACCTGACAAGTTCGTCCTCCGGTGATCTCTGCGGAAAATCACACGAACATGTTCATTAATCATGGTTAAAATTAAGTCATTGAAAAACAACGGCATTTCCATGTGTTTATCATTCAAACATTGGTTTCAACTGATAGGTAGTGTCCTATTATATGTTTAGGGGTATTTGCACCCATAGGGCGAGAATTGCGCATCCTAATTTTTAGAACTAGACCTTCATAACGTTGACGACCACCGAAACACATACAACAGATTATAGCAAATACAAATTTATGTATAAGAACTAAAAGCACATTTATTGTGTTTTGTGTTATGCCAAGCAAACATCTGTTTTAAATTATATTTTATCCTCAAAACTCCTTATTTGACTACGCCGTAAGTGTTCATCACTTTTTGTCTGTTGAACCATTTGCCCTCAAATGCACCAACCTCTGAAAAGTAAGCGAAGTCGAAATATTCAGGTTTCCATTCGCTGACCGTTTTTAGAAACATTTGCTCCCAGGCTTTCACCAAAGCAGTGCGGTTATCTGATTTGGGAAAATTGTTCACCACGAAACTAATGATCAACGCGGGAGCTTCATTGTATTTTCCTTCCTGATGATAAGAACAAGACGTGTTTTGTAATTTTAGGATCGTGAAAAATGTTCGTCAACAACGACAAGGTTTCTTAAATTCATGAGCGATTTAAAATTACAGCAGAAAAAAAACAGAAAAAAATCTGGGAATTTAACTGGAAACTGACGAAGCGAACTGGCAAAAGGTCTGTTTTCCAGAAAATAAAAATAACCGTCTTTTAAATAGTGCCAAGACCAGAAAAGTACAATTTACTCACTCACAAGAGTAATAATACCAATCATGTAATAAAATTGGAAATGTAAGTTGTTTTAATTCAATGGCCTTGTAAATGACTGTAATCAAAGCATTGTAATGTAATCCGCTACCTCTTCTTGTCCACCGACAGCTAAGAATGGGAATACTGGTCCTCCGTAATCACCCATGCAGTTCTGCTTCAGGGGCGTCGTGTCCTGGAGTGTTGCAGGGGCTCTGTGACGTAACAAGCGATCACGGGTTGTACGTCACCGACCAAACAACAAATATTCGTGTTTGCACGACAGCTAGTAAACCTTTTCATTCGGTAACCTCACACTGTTCGTATGTTGGTTTAATCACTAAATCATCTCTTGTTGCGCAAGGTACGATAGTTATTGTTCAACTTTTGTTTGGGCTTTCAGGTAAAACAAATGCGTCAGCGCCATTTACGATACGCACAACCAACACAAGTCAGCAAATTCTGTCGTTAAAATTCCATTTTCTTCACTTTAAAAACTCGTTAACTAACTTACTGCACACAGTAAAGAAAATGATCCCTGTAGTCCACTTCGATGAACTCCCCACTTATTCTGTCCGTGTAGTTCGCTGTTTTGTTCATTTCATTGGGGTCGTTTTGCCAGTAGCCCGCTACCGACGTGACAGTGCAGTTTGTGTTGTCCGGTTCAAGAGGTTTAAAACAGATTTCCTGAACATACCCAATAGGCTCCGTTAAAGAATCCTTACTTCGCAAACGCGCCATAATTTTTTTAATATCATTTTCCGTTAATCAAAACAACCTTCAAGCGTGAGCAAAACAATATGGCAATTTAATTTCACACATCGATTTTTTGTATATAGTAAATATTCATGGAAGCATTTGTTTCATAGGATAAATCATTAGTTTTTCATCCCGTAATGGATATTTTTTTAAAAGTCAATATTTTTATATTTTCGTTCGCAGTGAGCACGATTTCTGTGGCGCCATTTAACCCAACAACTGTAAACAATAAAAATGCCATCGACCAATTTCTATTATTTCAAATGGAGATGTTTCGACTCCGGCAAAATATAAACATAACAAACATAACTCACGTTAAGTGTTCCATTGTAGGTGACTCCGTCCAATTCATAATCCACAACCATGTATCTGATTTTGTTTTGGATTTCGAGAAGTTCCACAAAGTATTTCTTGTCCAGAATTTCAGAGAAAGTATAATTGGCTCCGGTATAAGAACGATAAAAGCTCCCGCTCCCTTCATACTCTGGTTTCAGGGTCAATATGATCTACACAAAAAGAGGAAAACGCATTGTTAGTTTGTAACAGATTGGTTCATAACTAATTCAAAATGTCACGATCGAAATGTGCCCGACGACTGTCCAATGAAAAGATAAGGTATATTTTATGTAAAAACGTGTAAATGATCAGGTAAAATTAAATTCCAGTATAGGTGTACAAAAAAACAGTCTGTATTTAGTTACTGCAGTGGTTGGTAGCTGTTAGTTAGGCAAATTATAACGCGTTACATACAACGAGTTGATCATCACGTAACAATACGTTTTCCAAAGTTTTGCCCATCAAAAAAAGTCATGCTCATAGCCAGGGTCTGGGCATTTTGCGTGCAAAAACTGCTGTAAGTTTTTAACTATGTTGTCACGTGCAGTACCTGTTCCGTTCTGTAGAAAGCGCCGAAGTGTTGATCAAAATAATCCTTCTCAATGCGAACCCTGCTGCCATCAGAAGACCAAAGCTCTATTGGATCGGTTGTAAGAATGATAAACTTCATTCCAATGCACAGAACAACGGCCAACACCACGGTAACTATCAACACCAACACTGGATGACGAGCCACGAATTTCCCCCACAACGTACAACCTTTCCGAATGAAGTCCTGGTTACAAAGAAGGTCAAAGTAGATTTTTAAATAAGGCTTTACTTGATCTGAAGATATTCTTTGTTGAAACCAAAAGGAGGAAAATTTACTAAAGTTTTACTTTTTATCACATCCGATTTACTGACAAGGAACGCACGTTGTACAAACAAAATGCGAAGGATGAAACAAGCGGCAATTAATACTGAAGAAAATTACACTGTAACATTTACGTTGCCCCTCAAGGTTACTGAGTAAAACTTTTATTTACCGCAACAAGCAAACTAGCAAATTTGACAGAACATCACAACTGACGAATAGGTCCGTATATCGCGTCCCTTTTGGGTTTAAATTTCAGCTGCACCGAGTAGCATGCTGTCTAATGGTTTATTAATTTTCAAGGTATATTTAAATCCAGTTTATGCTGACCAATAGCAAAGATTAATTGCTTTCATATCAGCCTACTTTTCCGCCTGTGTTTTTGTTTTTGTTGCGGATCCACATTTAAATCTAATAACGTTTATATACTGACATAAAATTAGTCGTTAATTTTTCATGATTTTTACCTGCGTATTTTTACCCAAACGTTCGGAGACGGAAATCTCACTTTCATCGACCAGAGCGCGTCCGAAATTGTCGTAGTTGATATTCACGTCGTCCATCCTAGCGCGGACCTGTTTCTCTATCTCCACCATGCGGAAATCGACTTGGCTCTTGTTGTTGCTCATGTTGCATTGGATTATGAGGAATGCAGCGAAGACCACCACGAACACAAGAAAGATGATAAGCATGATGACGCCGACTCCGTTCGCATCTCCGATCTTAAAAGGCTCCGGTGGAGGAACGACAGGAGGGGGTGCGGGACAGGTCGCCTCGCAGTCTGTGCAGCTACACTCCGGCACGCCCTCTTCCGGCGATTCGTTGCACAAGTAGGAGATTGACGTCATCGGCTGCATCGGTTCCGGTGCTGTGCGATATTGTTTTTTTTAAAGTCCGATTTAAACCTGGTTCTGCGTTCTATGTCAGTGAAATGCAAATTGCTTTTAAACGCAATATATTGACAGTTGCAAAGATCCGTGTTGCCAGCTTGTTAAGCAATGGCATAATTTCGTTCTTTTACCTTTTCAGTTTCAATTTACCGAATCACGCCATAATTTCGACAAGATTTAAATAAACTTTTATTTGCATTTAAATATGCCTCAAATAATGCCCTAGACCTAAGCTAAGTACCCGAATCTTCAATGTCCGGTCCGGTGCCGTTGCCAATTTGGTGGAAGTCCATGTTAAGTGGGGCAACACCGTTGTTCGTGGAACCGAGGTAATCCAGAAACTTCTGTGGCGTGCACGCATCTCCGCTGAAGCCGTTGCACACAAGCGTTATCGCTTTTCCTGCAATAAAACACAAAAACTTGGAGGGCGGTGTAACACCAAACAAGCACATTTCAACTTGTTTAAACCACTTTACTTGTTTTAGGTTTGTCAATATTAATCGTTGTTGTTTTAACGTATATCGTTGGAAACTTTAAAAGTTAAAAAAAATATTCGCTTAAAACGGTAAATATAAAAACAAAGTAATAAACTGTTTTTCAATTTCCGAGCAACTAACAATCTTTTTCGTTTACCATTAGTTTGTGGGAAAATGACGTCCTTGCAAGAAGTGTGAATTTCCTCAGAAAAGTTCTGAGATATGTAGATTGTCTCGTCAGTGACGGTGGGGAAGGAAAAGTTTGCGTTTTGAATTGTTCCCGTCACATTCATGAACGTTGATTGGTCAGGCGAACACGTGATCTGAATAATAGAATTTTTTAAATCAGAAAACAGGCAAATTTGCAAAAAAATGAAAGCAAGCTCATTTTTCATACATACGCAAAAACGAAAAATCAAACTCATTTTTACCAAAAAAGTAAAAAACTGTTTAAACGGTGGCATTATTGAAGTATGTTTAGATACCTCAACTAAAGGATATAACAGTCAAAGAACCATGCCCTTTTTTCGTACAAATATGTTTCACAAACGTGGGCAACATTTTTGTATATTACTCGCCACCCACCGTGCAGTAAAGATTTCGAAAGTTGTAGAGACAGCTCGGACAACGTTGAAACATGAGGACGGAAGCGGTGAGCTGCCTGTCCAAGTTGTTAAGTTGCCCCACGTCGCAACAAGTCTTGGTCACTCCATCAGGGTTAATTAAATCCGGACACACGGTCTCCAATCTTTGATAATGCGGCGAATTCTTGACGAGAGTCGTAGACTCGATGTTTTGCAGGCAAGGAATTTCACCTGGATCGGAAAGCTTTTTTTTAGCTTGTGGATAAAATACAATCTTATACTCAAGTCGTCATCAAAATATCAGCCATCGCACTGCCCAGAGGAACGAACGGATCCGTAACTATTTTGTGGTAAATCCACAAGAAAAATAAACTTTTACTTCTTGTGGCTTTGTTTTATTATCTTTACTTTCTAACAATAGTTTTCTACTTTTCTACGCATCACACGCAAGACGGATCCGCTTAAGTTTATGAAGGAAATTACAAAATGGCGGATGTGCGTTTGTGGTATTCGATGACCGGGTAATTCTATCCACCCCAAAATCTCTACGATCAGCAGCTTTTTTCACAATTTCTTGCTGGAAAGTAAAAAAGAATAGAAATATTACTTGATTGGTCCGCGCCGTTACTTTCAGGAGAAGATCATCTTAAAACCAAGCATAAGGTTTCGGCTTGTTTTTTTTAGTGTGGGTGCATTTATATGTTTTTTGATGTATGGCCTGAATAATTTGATGTTAACGAATCAATCAAAATCAGGCGTTCTACTTGGGTTTCAGAGTGATGTGGAACTACCATAAGCTGATGTGCCAATGTTTCATTTCGTTTATACTGTTTTTATCAACCGACTTTGAATTTTTTGTCGGTATTCGAACCCCAGATTCTCCGGGTTTCGATTTTCGAATCCGGATCACGTTTTTCATACATGTTTTTTGACCATACCGGGGTTTGAACCCAGGATGTCCTGGGCACGAATCCCGACCAGGTTTTCTTCGTGGTATGTAGGTCGGGCGCTTGACCGATATACGATCGATAAAAATATATTCCTCTGTGAGGACATCTAGTGGAGGTTTTTTGTTTCGCAAAAGCGTTTTTGTTTCGCTTTATTTCGAAGCGATAAGCTCTTGTAATTGTCGAAATATAGTCAACACTTTTCACATTATTTGTCGGTTGCTGCACTTTTTTTCAAAAAAGGCAAAATTTAGAATTTATATACGGTTACCTCTTATTTGATAATTGTCAAGATCTGTGTTGTAGCCGCATGAACTGTAAGCCATGCATCTACCAGGCTCATGTATGAATTCGTCGGCAAACTGTAAGAAACACAAAAACATGCATTGGAATTACGAGCAAAGATACAAACTAACCAACAGCCTTACCGTTGCGCAACAGCAAGCGGTCAGAACAATCAAAACACACTTGAAGTCCATATTAGTGGAGTATTATTTCCCACCTCAAAATAAATGCCTATAATTCTAAAATTACTATAATGGTGTTAACATGCTATTGTACTGTATCTCAAAGATTTAATGGCGAACGTTTTTCAATCTAAAACAGTGTTTCCCAAACTTTTTCTGTGCGGATCGCTCGTCTAAAACAATTATTTATTCTCACAAATTCCTCTGTGTTGGCGGATAACCATTTCGGACCTAACGTGTCAATTTATCAAACTTTTTCTCTGCAATGAAGAGTAATTTTAGACCTGACGTGCTACATGAGACCAACTTTCGGTACGACTGACGTCAAAATCAGCCTGTTGCATTTTATTTCCCAGAAAGCCGGGTCCAATGAACACCGTGCGCGGACTTTGCTCCTCGAGCGCAAATTGTTGAGTAGAAACACAAACATACGCATATGTATGTAACGACACAGGTGGTGTGATGCGCTCTCGACCAATCAGAGGGAGTTTTCATATTTACCTCTTTCACTTGCACGACATCGTACGATCATTATGTTCATATCTGCTCTTAAAGGTGATCTGAAAACCGCAACCGAACAAAATGTAAAATAAAAAAAATCGATTTAATTAAAAACTCAAATTTATAAAGCGTTACTATTTAATTGATTTCTGTGCACACTCAAACATTATTTCGGTTGGTTTTTCAAGTAATAAATAAATTAAAATAATAGTAAGAGTTTCCTTTAACTCCGGCCACTCTTAACAGACCTCCATCCATATGTTTGGACAACCCTCCCCCTCTCTTTGGTGGTTGATTACTAAATACGCAAACAGGTTTTGGTGTAAGTTAAACAACGGGGCTACTGTTAGTTCAAAGTCTGAACCCATTGTCACCCTATGCGCAGATGTGACGTAACGCGCATTTTACTCCGAAATAAACCAACAGAAAACATACAACTGATGACTCTTAAAAAAAATGTAGAATTTGTATGCGGTTGTGTTATGCTGCCTTGTACGTATACGTATCGGCTATGCACATAAATGCACATTTTTGAGATTTGAGTTACAATGGAAATTGTTGCGTGCGGATACAGACATTTCGTGATGTTTCGTCAAACAAGATTTCATTCGTTTTCGGTTATGTGTATAGGGCTCGTGAGGGAAACAGCTTTTCTTATCAGCACCAATGTTTACCTGTCCGGTTTACAGAGCGGTAAGGTGCCTGATACTGCGGTGTCTCGCAGTCAGCTTAAATATTTGATTTGCTTGGGATATTTTTTAATAAAGGTTCAAATGCACAGCGGTCGTAAACTTGTTCGCTACATTAACCTCTGTGTTCCATTATCCTTAAGCAAGCAGCAGGTTAAGCTAAAAACAACGCGGAGAAACCTACTAATTCTAAACGATGCTGGGCGTACATTGGCACCACTACATACTTTTTGTATGTAAGACGTGTTACACAATGTGGTTATGAAATTTCCTAACATTTAAGCACTTTTTACTATTTTTACCCGTCGCAGATTAGAACACTATAATCCAGGACTCGTTACAATAAATCCTGACGTGTACGGCAACTGTATACTGCATCTTCGCAACCACTTTAATCAAATATTTGCCTCTTACATATAGTTAATTATCAAGAGCAATTACAGGACTTATATATTTCACAGACACGTGGACACTGACGTTGCAATGTCACGCGAACTGTAACCCCGGCAACCAGTGGCAACGCAGTATGCCGAAGTCTCAAATGTACAAGCGTTGACAAACATTTTGCAGGCATTCCGCCTATTTAACAGCAACATAAAGTTTGACATGTCTCTACAAACATTTTCTTGTAATTTTAAGCGAACAACGACAAATATAAACTCTTGTACTTTGACCAGACAGTGGCGTGACCGGGCTGTAAAAGTCATTCCGTAAAAAAGCAAGTTTGGGCGCAGCTCAGAGTACTCGCTACCATTGTTTTAAGCGACAGTGAATCAACCGGGTTTATGTACATGCTATTACTTAACTTTGCCGCTAATAAAATAGGAACCGTGGCGCCAGTGAGGGAAACTGTGTTGTTTGCACAAATGTTACAACGTTCCCACAAACTACCAACCTGCGAGCGTCAAACCAGGTATTGGCGCCCATTGATTGATGGATATACGTAATTATCTCAATCAAAATTTGTACACTTTAATAAAATATGTAAAATTTTGTGCACAATGTTCTTTGCAATGAAGTCCATTCAATCTGCATAACTGACACTAATTGATAATATAATAATTTCAAAATAGAATATTTTCTGTGGCTAAACACGTGAGTGAAGTAACAGAAACAGCCAACATGCACAGCGTGATAATGGAACGTGATTTCAGTGCAGGCCATGAACTGGTTGGAGATCCGCCACCAACTACAGACCTTGCACCGATCGGGGAGTTGCAGAGTTTATTTGTGCAGCAGGTGCCACTTGATGTCGTACTCGAGGCCAGACGTTGACACATAGCCGGAGATGCACAGCCAAGATTTAGCTAAACATAAAATGCTATGTATAGAAAAAACTGTAACGAAAGACGAGCGCTGTGCGTAGAGGGCAGGGGTTGGCAACCAGCAACTCTGGTGCCACGTGCGTTTTTTTACCGCTCTGTTGTGGCTCCACGGAGAAGGGAATCTCGGTTTTTAACAAAACCGTAACAAAAACAAAATTCAATATCAATACGTTGGGGAAGCTGGGCTGGACCTCTACGTTTTTCTAAAGTTACAGTGACGATTATTTTGTTTCCTTTACCTTACAGGGTCAAATGATCGTTTTGTGGCTCCGCGTATGTTTCAATTAAGTGTATACAACGGGTCGAATTGGCTGTTAATATGCAAAAGGAATGTGGACCTCTACTATAGGGCATACTGTATGCCGCATACATATTAATAAGAATATTACCTGATTTGCTGACATCATTTTTATGCATTTCTCACCAGGGGAGCACATCTTTCTGTCTGTCTTTTTGCAACTAGTGTCTTTGCACGTATGACAAATCAACGTCATCGCTGATGCCGCGACGTCATTTACTGCGCCGGGGGATTGTACCGTCGGCTTGGTCGCCTTAGTTAAACCTGTTTGGATGGTTCCATTAGATGTGGTTGGAGTTTTGGTTGGAGACGCATTTTCAGGCTTACCTGTGGAGGATTTCTTCCTTCCACGTTTTCTTGTTTTTTTCTTGCGATTTTTTCCGTGCTTGGCCTTGGAAAGTTTTTTCTTTCTTTTAAATTTTCCTCGACCTTTACGTTTGGCCAAAGTTTTTTGAACCTTTTTCTGTGCGTTCGTTGTAGAATTCGTGCCATGTGTTACTGGGAAGGAAGAAACTCTTGACTCAATGCCAACCACATTACCGGCTGTTGAGGTGTTTACAATGACGTGCGTCACGTTCAAATTTCCGGTGATCCCGGGGTTTTTGCTTGTTTGCTGTTTGGGTTGCAGATGGCGAAGGTCGACACCTGTCGATGATCCTTTAGTCAGATCGTTATGAGTGGCGTTGGAGTGATAATCCAATTGTTCTTCTTGGGACATCCGTGTCGCTTGTGAGGGAACTAATCCATCTAAATTCTCATAAAGCGTGGAGTTTTCTTTCAGGTTTTCCTCGATAAGTTGGCGAGATAATACTCCCACTGTATGGTCGATCACACTCGAAGGTGGGGTATCATCTCCATTTGACCCCTGGAGTTGTTGATTGTTTAAAACTTCCTCTGTCATGTTAGTCCCATTAACTTTTCCAAACATGTCTTCATCCCGAATTTGTGTTAAGTTAGAAACCAGTGTTCGGACCAACGTGTTGTATCTGCCTGGGGTCTTAGTTGGTGGCGTATGTTTAGTTTTGCCTGAACGTAATTTCTTTTTTCCGCGTTTTCCAGACTTTGTCCTAGAATGTTTTTTCCTTTTTTTAAATTGGCCTCGGCCTTTGGCCACTGTCTTTTTACCTGAAAAAACGTTTTTTGGTTTTGTTGTTGTGGAATCCGTCCCATGTGTCGCTTTGAACGCATTTACGGTTGATTTAATAACAACGTTACCGGCTGTCGGGGTGTTTACAGTGACGTGCGACACGTTAAAGTTTCCGGTGATATTTTGGTTTTCGCTTGTAAATTGTGTTGGTTGCTGATGCCGAGGTTGGTTTTGATCAACTCCTGCCGACGATCCTTTAGTCTCATTTTCTGTGTTGTTAAAGTGATAATCCAAGTGCTCTTCCGATACCATCGTTTGTACAAAATTGACCATTTCCGCTGTATTGTTACGGCCGGCCATTATAGCCATATGTGTGTCATTGTCTTTTTTTGCAATCTTCCGCAGGGTCATGTTGATCATCGGGTGGTGATAATCGTTTAAAACTCTTTCTGTAACGTTCGTTCTGTTTACTTTCACATGCTGGTCTTCATCGTTATATTGTAACAGGTCAACACCAAACGGTGCATGGTGGTGGATGTGCTGCTTCATTACCCTTTCCGTGCTGTGTGTGGGACCCTTATCATTTGCACCGTGGGTGACATTGGTCTTACTTTTCACCCCAGGTACCTCATGGTGCGAATGCCCGTCACCCAGTTTCTGCGTAAACAGTGACGCTTTGCGAGCCAATTCCTCTGTCAACGTTAAATTGTCGTCTTCGAGATGTTCGTACAGTTTTTCCGCCAACACCTCAGCCCTCATCTTGTCGTTGAAAAGTGCAACCAGTTTGTCATCTTCATTTTCCCCGTTCTGCCCGGCTCGTTTCCACAAAGTAAAGTTGGTGATCGTGTGGTCATGCATTGTGTTGTCAATCATAACTTCCACCGTAACATTTGTGCCGTTAAGTCTCACAAGCTCATTCCACGCAGATCCGCGTTCCTCGAAATCATCCACGTGTTCGTCTGACGTTGCATTTGCTTTATAATCTAAACCTATCCCACCATAATTTTCGTATTCGGCCTCTGATGAACTGAAATCAATCGCTGATAACGCTGCAGCTTCTGACGCTGTTGCGCAAAGGTGTTTCACGCAATGGTTCGCTGATGCAGGACATGCTCTGGGAACACAGAAAGGTTTACCAATAACAAGCATATTTGGGACACTTGATGTTTCAAAAGATTAATGTAAAGATGCTTTCCGCAATGGCTTACGTTTGTTTGTATTAGACATTTTTTAAACGATTTAGGATGTAAGGATTCTAACAAATGTATTAGTATTTTGATCCGTATCCTTGGTTCGCCAGAGCAACGCACTTCTTTCTCCATTATTACAAATAAATCGTGAAATCTTGCTGTTTTATGACGTATTTTGGTAAGTTAAAAACTTAGCAATGCAATAGTGTGTTACGTGCAATATACGACAACAGGCATTGATGTTATTAGTTACCCTGGTGACACATACCATATCGTTATGACAAAACTTAGAAAAACACACTCACGAACACCAAGCTCCTTTAGCGTAAGCTTCCTGTAATCCTGAATGGAAGAAAAATCCCGCCTCGATGTTACCGGCAGGTGCGTATTCGCAGAATAAAATAGTTGCTCCTCCAGTTATAACATGCTCTCCGTGAATGTGCACTGGCCCCGTGCAATATTTTATTCCGCAGCCCAATACATGAGAACTGGACCAAACAACCTATACAATGAGTAAATATGGCTCGAATTGAGAAATAGGTTGTATTTGAATAAGCACTTGTACAAGCTGGTGATTATATATCTTTATATATTTGTCTGATAAAACAACATCTACAGAGCTGTTTGGCTACTTGTATTTGTGACAAGAACAGTGTTAACGATGCGGTATACGGTTAATTTGTTCATTTTCTTTCTTTTATTTACACTTACTAACATCTAAATTATTAAATTAAATTAATACTGCGCAAGCAAAATAATAATTTCTGGGCTTTAGACGTAGGTAAACGAATTTACAAATTCGTATAAGAAATGAAACAGCGAAAAATATTTCGTATTAAGACAATGTCAGTTGTCTACTGATTGTCACTGCAGTAAGCTTATGACGAAAGTTTACAAGCTAGTTTTACCTGAGTGTAGTGGTGGCATTCTGCGTTGGGTGGGTTGCAATCCTTTATGTTGTAATCGTAATACTTCTTCTCGTCGTTCCACATAAAAACTGACCTGTCAACCCCGTGTAAATCATCTGCACGCAAAATTGTACCTGACTTTAATGTCGTTGTGGAGTAATGTGAAGATTAGGGTGGCACAGACGTGGATGCAAGATAACTTTTAGAGACTCTAATTCTCGTTGTGATGTCTTAACTATACGAAAAAAATGAGCAAAAACATAAAAATAAAGCTGTGATCAAGGTAAACAGATGGCGGTGTTATTTACTGAACAACTTTGTACATAATGTATGGATGTAAACAGGAAAAGCTTACTAGGAAGTTTTCCGCTGGTAACATAAATGTTCTCTCCCAGAGGTCCATAAATGGGGTGGTGTACTCTTGTCCCATGAGCGTAAATGCATTTGTCCGTTTTCTGTTGAGCGAGTGTGGCAACACTGTCGTCCCACGTCATTAGACGCATGTTGCTAGCCGTTGGCACGACCTGTGTATGAAATAGTGACAAATTATCACTTCCTATAATTTCCTATGTTACAGGTTGGGATGAAACAGTGCCCCACAACGGTCTCTTTCGGTGGGAAATGTGCAAGCACAGAATAAGCAATGAACTGGCAAAGTTAGGTTTAAGGCTTTCCTCATGTTTTAAGACATACGCGATTGATTTTCTGATTAAAAAGTTCAAAATAACACGTGAGTTATTTGGACAAAAATAATCACGAGAACAATTTTAGTGTGAAGTGTGATTTCTTAACTCTGGCAGAATCTGGCCCTCGATTAGGCATTGTCTCAAAATCAACAAAACAAATCTTGCTTTAAACACAAACTTTTTGTTCCATTTGTTGCATAAAATCAAACAAAATATTTCGACCGATGAAATCGTGTCACAATCACAGTATGTTGCATACCAAGGCTGACAAATTTCGGCCTTAAATTAACGTTTCTGTGATTGTAAAAAAATTACACATACGGTGGAAATCGTCAGGACCAGTTGCAACAGAATGGGGAGTGATTCCCAGAATCAAGTAAAAAGAATCCTATGAAATCGCGTAACGTGTTCGCGTCCCTGTTGCATAATGATTAACTTCCCGCCAACATTCTGCATAATACACGTCACTTCGCATCCTGTTGCCGTCAAATGCAAACCACTCATAATGCAGTGTGTGTATGTCATGACAAGCGCAACTTGCACTTCAAAATCAAGTCTGGGTTATGTGATTTTGTTTGAATTTTTATTTTTGAATAATGGTTGGTTGGTTTGAAATTGTTTAAACCCCAATGAAATAACTTTGGACGTTTCCGACTTGTGGCAGATTTCATCACTGATCTCAATAAACCCAGAGGTTGCCAGAGATATCTGACATTTTTGTATAAAGAAAAAATTGTGCAATAAGTACGCATTCTTTCTCCGTTCTCAAAATGTCGTTGGTATATTTAATGGGAAGCTGTGCATTTAACATTGCGCCATGTCACTAAACTCGAAAACCAAGCCATAAGTAATGATTATGTTGACAATTGCGTTCGTTAATAAACCCTACTTGCCAGTATCGCTGTAATAAAATCGCTCATTACATGGATGTTTTTGTTACGTTTTCAACGTTGCACCCGCATAAATTGATATATTGCAGGAATTCCCAAAGTGGGTTCCATAAAAAATATAAGGTTTCATAAAGTATCTGCTCATAAGCAAAAGCTGTCTAATTTTTTCGTTAAAACTTTGGTAAAGGGCGCATAAAAAACGTCAAATATTAACGATGTAGGTTTACCTTTAAAAAAAAAATCCTTCGCGAACTAAGAAGATACGCTAATATTTTTGATACTTTCGTATAAATAGGAATTCCTAACAATGCCAGCTACCGAATCCAGCAAAAGGTCTAGGTCTGAGTCACTTTAACAAAGTAGGAGCGGGACACGGAAAAATCACGCCCCCTGTGAAGTCTTATCGAGTGCATTCTTGTCCTAATGCTACAGAGACTGTGCTGCACAAGCCCTCAGTCCATAGTTTGCATTACTTACACAAGTCGTTTATTTCTGCCCCTTGTGAAAAGAGTTATTGCCCCTTTTCACGGTTATATATTAACAATAGGATAATCTAAACTTACCCTTCTTCTGTACATGTTGTGAGCGTCCAGCATTTTCTTCATCTCACTTGGGGTGAGATTTGTTGCTGCATTGACGTTAACGACGACAGACAAAGTTGCAACCAAGTAAATAGTGCACTTGTATGATTTCATTTTTGGTCATCGATATCAAAGCCTAACCTAACTGACATCAGCAAAAACACAGATATTGCAAATTACAC
The DNA here is from genome assembly GCF_947561715.1 of Ascidia mentula. Classification (NCBI taxonomy): domain Eukaryota; kingdom Metazoa; phylum Chordata; class Ascidiacea; order Phlebobranchia; family Ascidiidae; genus Ascidia; species Ascidia mentula. Next base: position 20,314,257 of record NC_138569.1, on the reverse strand, counting down.
AAAATTATGCAACCATTATCTACTTACACTATCAGCGTTGCAAGGTAAATTGCCCTGCTTTGACGTTGCAGCAAGCTTGGTGCAAATGCCGGAAGTGAAATCGTGTGCAAAAATAGCTACGTCCGCAACACAGCCGCTATCTACAAAACATTAGGAATTGAACAAACCGAAAGGACGTCCCATACGAAACAGCATTGGGTGAAACGATCTGTCGTTTTGATTTACAACTTTATAATGCTTGATCGACCCTGTAACTATGCTCCAAATATTACAGAAAAAATATAATGATTGCTAGTTGCTTTAGAGACCAATGAAGATACTCAAAGGTTGCACAACGCAACCAGTGCATTGTGTTTTTTCGTATATATTGGCCTGATAAACAAAGGTATGTTTCAATTAGTCGCTTTATACCGAACTGTGGTAAAAAAAAGCGTTTAACAAACAAATAACTGGGTGTGTCAAACTATTTCCTTTTGCAACTCACACACAAATTTTGTAGTGTTTAACTTGTAGTAATAATGAAACTGAGGATGTCACAGCTGCTTTTAGCATTCAGCAACTGTTACATAACGTGCATCGAAGAGTTTTCAAAGCACAACATCCTTAAACGTCCAAGGGAAATCCGCTGTGCAGTCAAAATACCAGGGGCCTTCTTAGAAGTGAACACACGACGGCATATTTTCGTCTCCGTAACTGCATCCTTCCGACTGAGTTCCTGTCCAGGGTGGGCTCAACTTTCATGCCTTGGCGGAACGGAAATAACTTTAAATATATTTATCAACGTCCGTAACAAAGAGCAGTACCGCGTGACCCATCGATTATCATCAAGAAAGTCAAGTTTTTCAATGTTTTTGCGGAAAAATTATCCACGTTCTTTTGCGAACTACGGATACTGGCAAACGATCTAAGTCGTGAATTCTTTAGTCATCTATGATAATAAAACTTATGTAGATTGTTACGCTTACTTCAGTTTTTTTAGTCTACAAATTGCAACTGAATATAAAAACACAGATTGACATAGGTTCGACACATGTAAAACTTAATAAATGAAATTGTTTGAATAGAGATAGTTGCTGAAGAGTACTAGTGTCGGATGGAGGCGGTATGCTTGAAGACTTCCTTACGTAAAGGAATAAGTTTGTATAACTGTTCAAATGTCCTAGTGTTTGTTATTCATTTGACTTTTGTTAATTTCAGTTTTCTCCCTGTTTTTACCACAGTGAGATTCGAACCCAGGATATCCTGGCCACTAATCCCGTTCAGGTTTTCTTCTTGGTATATGGGTCCGGCTCTTGACCGTTGTTGCCAATCACGCATTTTCCCACTTTCTACTGTAGTTGTCTTTTGGTATATAGCATCACCTTGCGGTAACTATGTTCATTCATACCTTCACTACAGCAGGGTGGTCGCTTGAATTAGGAACGAAAACCAAGCGTTCTTATTTAAAAACAAATGTGCAGAGCATAATATCAAGCATTCAATTCGTTTATTTGACACAATATAAAGTCGAATTTAGTCGCGCGAGCAAAGACTTTTGAATTCTTGGTATTTGTCAAATGTCTCGAATTTACCCGTAGAGATTTAGAATAACGTATCAAAAACACAAAACTTTGGAGTAGTTGAAACTTACGAAGCGTAGAAACCGGCTTTCTATTAAAATATGGCCACCATTGAGACAGCCCCTGAGGCTAGCACCAAACACAGCGATGACGTCACAACAGCAGCAAGGGCAGTAGGAGTGATTGGAGTAGTGTAGGTCATAGGAGCAGCGGGACCAGCGGGGGCAACAGGACTAGCGGAGGTAGAGGGACCAGTGGGGGCAGAAGGACCAGCCGTGGCTGAGGGGCCGGCGGAGGAAGCGGGACTAGCAGGAGGTGAAGCAGTGGCATTAGCAGCTTCTGAAGCAGTAGCGCAAAGGTTTTTGACGCAGTGGTTTGCTGATGTCGGACATGCTCTAGGAACAAACAAAATAAAAAAATAAAATAGAAAGTCATTTTTTTGCTTATCATAAAATAAGAAAAGTCTCATTTTTACATGCATTAAGGGTAAGATATGGTATGCAAATTGGATCCCTTAAGACATAGTTTAAAGTTTGACTTTATTACAGAATGCAACCTAAATTTACTTGCAAACGCATAAGACGATAGTAGAAAAAGACATATAAAACACACTCACGAACACCAAGGTCCTTTACGGTAAGCTTGCTGAATTCCTGACTGGAAGAAGTATCCGGATTGAATGTTTCCGGCAGGAGCATACTCGCAGAATATTATCGTTCCGCCCCCTTTGATTAACAGACGTCCGTTGATGTCAACTGGTGCCTTACAATACTTGATGCCACATCCTAATATGTGGGATTTGGCCCAAGCAAGCTGTAGAAAAAATGTGTTCAAGTCTTATTAAATGGTTGTTGTTAAATTAATATTAATAAAAGTTGTTAATATATCAGGGTTAAGTCGAAAGAAATCATATCCAAAAAACTTGTATTTGTTCTCACTGTATATATTTCCTTTCCAAAAAAGAAGTTTGATTGAAAGGTTGTCGTTAAATCCACGTATTACACGATTACTTTCCTTCACGAATCAAGTTCTCGAACTAACCTTACCTGAGTGTAATGCATGCATTCGGCGTGGACTGGGTTGCACACCTTGTTTTTGTAATCGTATTTTTTGTACTCTTCGTACCACAAAAATACCGACCTGCTCACCCCGTGTAAAGCACCTGCGACCAATATGTTGCAATTGTTAAGGATGAAAGTTCTACATAGGACCTCGGTATATTCTACGAGTACATTTTATCCTGTTAAACTACCCGCACGATGTAGATGCACCCAGTGCCAGGGGCATGAATATCCTAAGATGGCCCACAAACACCACTTTTAGTTTAACATTAATGGATTATACATAGAAAATGCAACAAATATCGCTTTAAATAATTGTTCGTATGCTATATCTATAGATAATCAGCTTACTAGGAAGTTTTCCGCTTGTAATGTAAATATTTTCACCCAGAGGCCCGTACTTGGGGTGGTACAACCTTGTCCCATGAGCGTAAATGCATTTGTCCGTTTTCTGTTGAGCGAGTGTGGCAACACTGTCGTCCCACGTCATCAGACGCATGTTGCTAGCCGATGGCACGACCTGTGCATGAGATAGTTATCACTAAGATTGTTACAAGTTGAGATTAGGCTGTGATGAGAGTGACATTTATCTTCGGGTCTTCCTCTAGGTTACGAAAACATACAGTAAGTCGTACTATCTGCCAGAATGACCACCTTTTACATGCAATTTTAATATTTCTCGCACAAGTTTGGTCTTATTCTACGAGTTTTCGTCAAAATATATTTGTTTGAGCAAGGCAAGCAGACAAAAAAATCCTATGTGAAATTCATGCTGAGAAATGACTGATTTCAAGTTCTGAAAAGATTTTAGATCTGTTACAGTGGGGCATCCACATTTTAGGATATTTAAATTCATATAAATTTCCCAATCGTGTTTGCTTGCTTTTCCAATACTAAAAAACTTCCCAAACGCAGTCTGATCGATGCATAACACCCACATCCTACTTCCGCCAAATGCATGCCACAAATACTTCCACATGTGTATTAAATTGAAATTTCCGCCATGGCGATAGACTAGAAAAACAAACCTATATTTGATAGATAACACTAATTAACACGTCGCCTGGTTGCACCACTTAATAAATCGAACCAGATGTGATGAATTTTGAGCGATTTTAGGGTGTGGCAATAACGCCTCCAACTTCCATGTGTTCAATCGAAAGCCGTTTTAATCGAGTCAAACAACAGATATAGCAGACGTGGCAAGAACCAACGTTACATTTACCAACGCGTCGGAGCGAGATATAAAGCTACCCAAGGAATTCCTATGTCCTCCTCCTGGTACTGGGCTGCAATAGCTTGTGGTCCACAGTGGCTAAACTGACCCAGTTACACTGGTGCACGCGAGCGCACATTCCACAATTATGCAGGAATTACCGATACTAAAACTTGATAACATTTATATTGACGGTAAAATATATTGACGGTTCCTCAAACTGGGAACATAACTCACAGCTTTGTAAATCTTTAATACAAACGATCAATTAGTTTGCGTGTGCATTTCACTTTAACTGTATGGGTTCTATTGTTTGTCTTCACAATCAAACTTACCCTTCTTCTGTACATGTTGTGAGCGTCCAACATTTGTTCCACCTGAATTGCGGTAAAATTTGTTGAAGCATTGACGACAATGACAACCGAAAAAGTTGCAGCCAAGTAAATGAAACACTTGTATGTCATTTTTTTGGTTATATATATCTGTAACCCAACCTTACTGAAGTAAAACACAAACATTGTCATTAAAACAATATTATCCAACAACTCGCCACTTTAACCTACTTCTCGGCAACGTGTGTGCCCACCTGCTGTTAAATTGTAACTCAGCAAGTCACGTCTACACCAACACAAATACTGGAAAGCGTAAACATTAAAATAAACCGACAGCACATCCAACACAACACAATGTTGGATGAAATAATTAATCCCAAAGTTTTCGTGCGCTCCCCTACAGCCTAATAACTCATGACAAATTTTCCAGTTGGGCTACATGACACCTAAAAACAACAACGTACTGTAATGTATCGTTATCCGTGTTTTTACGTGAATATTACAATCGACACTGTTTACATAAAATGGTTGTGAAAAACACGTATGGTTAAGATGCCCCAAACCCTTCACTAATACACACATACATCTTTTAGGGTTTAACTGCTTTTGATTGATCAGCAGCGAACAAATTTGGGTATTTAAATCTTTTATAAAGATTTATGAAGCAAACATTCGCTAAAAGTCAAACGGGGGAAACCAAAAAATACAAGGTCGAGAAATCACGCAGGTCACATTATTGGGTAGTACCATTGAAGGTCAATTGAATAATATCATTAAATAATTTGTTTTTTCTGCTGTGGAGGTAGCATGTAGTTTGGCTTTGGCCAACTTTTTTGAATTTTTTTTGACCAGACTGGGATTCGAACCGGGGATATCTGGGGCACGAATCCCGAGCAGGTTTATTTCTTGGTAATTGGGTCGAGCGCTTGAACGACACATGTCTTACTACTGATACATGGCGCCACTTCCCGGTTTGTTATGACAACAGCAGCAAAAAATAGCGTGGTGCTTGTCAATAATAAACAAAATTTTGAGGCTCTTTTTAAATAATAATAGGAGTATCAAAAATTCAATTGGTTTTTATCAGAGATGAAGAAATCAAAATTATTTCGCATGAGGCAAGACTTTCAAAATACAAGGTTTTTTTCTTTTGACGTAAACTTACACGAAAACGCAATTTGTTTGTAATGAAAAAACTCATACGTGAAAATTTCAAGCGAATTGGAGAGTTTGAAAGTTAAGACAGAATCATGACCGGCTGCCATGAAAGTGCACCGACTACTGCGGCTGCAAATGAGACTAGAATCGAACAAAGGGATGACGTCACAACTGCCGCCGACCTTGTTGGTCCAGATGTAAAGAGAACTTTGTTGCAATGGTTGAAAGAACAACATTTCGTTGAATTCTCTGCCATCTTTGCCTGGCATGTCCGGTTGGTAGCGCACTTGAGCACGTACTGTAAAAGAAATTCACCAATCTCAAAAACTGCAGTTTTTTTCCCTTTCAAATTACCTTTCCATGAAAAAAATACATTGTTCGTAACTATATGTAAAATGAGTAAACCTCGTTTATGTTTGTAACATTCAGTCGCTTAACGATACCTACAAGTTTAAATTACCGCTAGTGAACTTTTACAAATGCAGAAATAGAAAGATACCGTACCTTGTTCGTCTTTTCCACTGTCATGCAGTACCGTTCATAAGGAGTACATTTTCGTATCTTGGCCCTTTTCTGACAGCTCCTTGCGTCAATCGCCTTGCACCTGTAACATTGGAGACTGGGCAGGAATGATGCGGCTGCATTCGTTATAGCAAACCTTGTGGTAGTTGTAGTATTGCCAGTAGTTGCCGATAGGTTTGGTTGGGAATTTTCGCGCGACTGAGTGGTCATCGAATGTGTGGTTATCCGTGTGTGTGATGGCGCTGTTGCGTTTGAATGCGGCATATTGGCGGCAGTCGGGGACAGTGTCGCGTTGTCCCTGGTGGTCGCCGCTACCCCTGTTGTTGTGACTGGTTTGGGTTTTATATAGACCTGTGGGACCATAAATATGGGACGAGCACCAACTACAACACGAATGGGGCTAGCGCTGGTTTCCACTCCAGGGAAATAGGCTGTACTAAACTTCTGTGGCGATGGTGAACTTGCAGAGGTCATTACTAGCACCATGCGCTCTAATCCTGGCGACAGTTTCACATCATCCTTATCCAGACTGTCGTAGAGTTCGCCAGTTAACACTTCAGTTCTCAAATCATCGTCGTCGTCCACAACCAGATTCCCTTCCCCAGTCTCCTCGCTCTGCCCAGAGCGTCTCCACAACGTGAAGTTGGTGATCGTATGGTTTTGCGACGTGCTGTTCATCATTACTTCCACCGTAACATTCGTGCCGTTGATTCTCACCAGTTGATTCCACACAAATTCGTGACCAACCCGCTCTTCTGACGATACATATGTCTCGATTGCAAGCCCTGTACCTGATCCACCAGAAGGGTTGGTGTATTTACCGTCTGGTGGATTGTAATAAGCAGCGAATGCCGTATCACCAATGAGCTTTATACTCCCTGACACATAAGCAGAAACCGCAGTAGTAGGAGCAGCAGCAGTAGTTGAAGCAGTTGCAGCTTCCGACGCTGTCGCGCAAAGGTTTTTGACGCAGTGGTTTGCCGATGCAGGACATGCTCTTGAAACACATGAAACCAAGAAAGATTTTAACAACAATTTTATTGGGACCACTATGTTGTAAAACAGTGATTTTCAAACGGTGTTTCGCAAAACACCAGTGTTCCGTGAAACATCGTCAGGTGTTCCGCAAGAAATTTATTAGTTTCACTGATGTTCCGTGGAACACGGGTCGGAAATCACTTGTTTATCACAAACGGCGTAAATAGCTTTATGGAAGTAATCATCAATTATCATCAGTTTGAATGTTCCGTCCTGAATTGCTTCATTTATTGTTGTGTATTAATGAGACTCGTTTTGTAATAATAAGAATGTAATGGCGCGAGCCTGTTGCTGGTTAAGTATAATGCCGCAATACTTCCAACAGTTTAGTGTTCCGCAAGATTATGTTAATAAAAAAAGTGTTCCGTGGCTCAAAAAGGTTGAAAAATACAAGACCAACTGATGTGAAAACAAAAATTTATAATTGTGTCACAATCAATAAGCATCCACGACCTGTTGGATTATTTATTTCCTTGCAAACACATAACGCGATGATATGAAAATCATACAACAACACACTTACGAGCACCAAGGTCCCTTGGCGTAATCCTGTTGTAACCCTGTCTGGAAAAAGAATCCGGATTGGATGTTACCGGCAGGCGCATACTCGCAGAATATTATCGTTCCGCCCCCTTTGATTAACATACGTCCGTTGATGTCCACTGGTGCCTTACAATACTTGATTCCGCACCCTAATATGTGGGAATTGGCCCACGCCATCTATATTGGGAGAGTGTATGTGTCAAAAAAAGTTAAGTTATTACTTTGTGTCATAATAGGGTTTAGACCAGTGTTTCCCAACCGGTGGTACGCGACGGCATTGAAGGTGGTACGTGAGCACTGTAAGTTGCGGATATAGTTCGAATTAAAAAAAATCGTATGTGATCTCAAAATGTTCGCTACTTCATCCGCTGGTTACTGTGTAAAACTCGACCAGGTGATACGCGTCGAAATAGTTTCACCTCGAAGGGGTACGCGACCACAAAAAGGTTGGGAATCACTGGTTTGGACGCACGGTTTTCTATGAGGATAAGATAACAGCAGCACAGGCGTTTTTATAAAATCCAAAATCCAATAAATTACCTTAATATTCTTTTGAAAAGAATTGTTTGAAAATTGTCCTTTTAGTGTGTAACTTTTTTTTAGTCACCTACAATCGTTCGTCCATTGTAAGCCATATCCGGATTAACTCTCTTTATGGCACAAGTTCTCAATCTAGTCTTACCTGAGTATAATGCATGCATTGTGTGTTGACAGGGTTGCACACCCTTTTGTTGTAATCGTAATTTTTCTTTTCTTTGTACCACAAAAACACCGACCTATCTACTCCGTGTGTTGCACCTGTAAGCAATATTATGCCAGAAATATGCAATATATACAAAAATAACATCAGAAAATGGCAATTATATTAAACAGACAACGCTCTTTGTTGAGTATCCATCTAACAAGCAGATTATTCAATTTGTTGCTAAAGCTATAAGGCATAATTTCGAACTAACTGAAAAAGCATTTTTGGCAAAGAACACTTTATTAAGCTTGAAGCTTCGGCCGCCGAGCTGTTTGAGTCAGCAGATTGTTCGCTTACTAGGAAGTTTTCCGCTTGTAATGTAAATATTTTCTCCCAAAGGTCCGTACTTGGGGTGATACACTCTCGTCCCATGACCGTAAATGCATTTGTCCGTTTTCCGTTGAGCGAGTGTGGCAACGCTGGAGTCCCATGTCATCAGACGCATGTTGCTGGCCGATGGCACGACCTGTGTGAACGCATGAGATAGCAACCTTAAGTTACCAGGGCTTTTTACATACAGAAAACATACATTAAGCTGTAGTAGTCAATTTCACATTTGCCCAAAACTGTACGAAACTAAGTTACAAATTGTGTATTTTAGTTTCCAGATCTTATCTACCTACAGCCTATTGTTTTGTCAAATGCGTATTATGTCGAAATGTTTTTTAGATAGATCACTGTGGCTGGAAAAACGAATTATTCGTTTACCTCTTCGCCTCTAGAAAAGGCCATCATCCTGACGTAATAGTTCTCAAAAATTATCTAGGCATAAAGTAGCAGCGTGCTTATTTTTTTGGCCCAGGCCGATTGGGAACCATGATTACAGCGTTTAGCACTTATGGGCAATCTTAGATTCTTAATTGTTTTACAGTTTCACTAAACAGCGTTCGGGTCCGCGTACCTACTAACGTCCTGCAACTTCCCGGCAACAGTCTGAATAATAGACGTCACTTCGCATCCTGTTGCCGTTAAAAGCAAACCACTCATGTAGTGCAGTGTGTGTATTTCACGACAAGCACAACTTGCACTTCCCAATCAAGTCTGGACTATGTGGATTTTGGTGGCATTTTTATTTTTAGATAGTGTTTGGTTGGTTTGCAATTGTACAATCCCCTATAAAAGCACTTCGTCCTTTGGTATATGCGACCTAATGTGGGATACATTATTGATTAAATTAAACCAGATATTTCGGACAGTTTTGCATACTGAGTCAAAGTGTGTGATAATTTTGCATTCTTAACCGCAGAAAAAACATTTTTTCCACATTTATGCGGCAAGTCGGAGCGAAATACGAATAACCACGCTACCGGTGAGGTTTTATGCCCTTTTTAGATTGGCTTTTCTCCCTTTTTAGATGGCCTTACCAACAGGCACAGGTAAACGCACGTAAATTTACTAAGTAGTTTCCCTCACTTACAAGGTTTTCTTTTGTGTAAACGATCAAGACAATCCAAACTTACCCTGCTTCTGTACATGTTGTGGGCGTCCAGCATTTTCTTCATCTCACTTGGGGTAAGATTTGTTGACGCATTGACGATAACGACGACAGACAAAGTTGCAACCACGTAAATGATACACTTGTGTTTCATTCTTCTTACCTATATCCACTTAACTTTTCAATCTACTAAACAAAATTTTTGCAAATTAAGACAATTATGCATGTTTTTCTTCTGTTAGATTACACGTTTTAAGGTGGGATATCGTTGCAGCAAAGTTTGCAAGAAGTTCATTAGGAACCGATGGCGTTTCTAATTCTTTAAAGAATTGCAACAACTCAAAAGAGTATTTTCAGGTGCTGTACCATACTATAATTGCATTTTTATTGATTTAAATACATTAGTGATATAACCGCATACTACCTTTTTTGCAAATAGTTGCACAAATAAACGTCTGTGTTTATAAAGAGAAAACAAACGACTATGTTCTTTATGAATCCTTTTCTGCATAAACAAAACTCGTACTGCGTGCGTAAACGAAATCCGCTAACGTTTGCGTAAAAAGTGATTACTTTTGTCGAAGAGAAGTCCGCTGTTGACTTCTTGGAAGTGACCGCGGACGCATCAACATCCTCCCATTCAGGATCCTGTGCAACGAGCGCTTAACGTAGCGTGTTTACATGCCTTGAAGAAACCAAAGAAACTGTGATCAACTTGCGACTTGTGTTTAACCCACTTCACACATTGGCCAGAAATGCTACTTGCCTTTAATATTAAATTTAAAAAATTGCGAATAAAAAGACCGAAGCTAACAACGATCAAATCTGTGACTTTTTACTCAACAAAAGTCGAAAATAAAGTTTTACTACAAAAGCTTGAAAATTGATTGATTACGAATCATTCGGTTTGAAATAAAAAGATTAATATAAAAAGATTGCCCACCAGCAACAACAACGATACTATGTGATGAACGAAATATGTATCTCCCGTATGGGTGTAGTTTCACAACAAAATTCCGGGTTAAGACAGGAAAGAAATCGTTGCAAAACCTAATTTTGTCAGATGAACCCACATTAGTTTTGCCTGACATTTTCATCAGTAATTGCTTTGACTGGAATGGGGTTTCACGTAAATGTGTTTTGGCCATTACTGTTTTATAGCAAAGAGTTTTAATTTTTTGTTTCTGGTTTTTTCTCACACCGATATCGGCCTCACAACTTGACTCTACCTTGCGGTTACATCATTTCATTCTAACATGCGTTTAACTAGCTTGATATGGGGTTTGATGTAAATGTGATTTGGCCATTACAGTTTAATAACACAGAGTTTTTATTTTCTTTAATTTTTATGCCACATCGGGATTCACAGATTTATTTTTATTTTATTTTTTTTACCACAGCGGGGTTTAAACCCAACCCAGAATATTCTGTCCACTAATCCCGATCAGGTTTTCTTGTTGGTATACTGGTCGGGCGATTGACCGATGACAAGATTTCAACTTGGTATATAGCTCTACCTTGCGGTTACCTCATCTCATCATAACACGCGTAACGACCTGCACTGGTAAATATAAACAAAATAGGGGCCAGGATACCTTGTTTAGCTGAGAAACTGACGACAGTTCAAAATCGCACAGGAAATGGTTCATGAACTATTGTTACTTGAGTTCTGTCTCAAACATACGATTTTTTACGTGTAAAAAGATGTTGAAGAAGAATAAACAAAAAAAACGAATTGTCTTATCACACAAAAAACTGACGTTCAATTAAAATAAGGCGAGCACTGCGGCTGCCCCCGAGACTAGCAGCAAACAAAGCGATGACGTCACAAGCCCAGCCGACCCCCCCGGTCCGGATTTGGAAATGACTTTGTTGCAGTGGTTGGTGGCGCAACATTTTGTTTTTCTCGACTTGTTTTTGTTGCACGTCTGCTTGGTGGCGCACTTGAGCTCGTACTACAAAAGAATTAGCAAGGATTTAAACCATGGAAAATTTTTGCTTGCAAAAAATAGAGAATCCGAATGACATACAGAATCAAAGAAACTTTCATGATGTATCATATTACGAGTGCGGTACGTCTAGTACGTTTAATTTATACTGTACCTTGTTCGTTTTTTCCACTGTCATGCAATACCCTTCAGAAGGGGCACATTTTCGTATCTTGGCCTGTTGCTTACAGCTCCTTGAGTCAATCGACTTGCAAACATAACATTTGAGACTGGGCGCAGGTGATGTGGTGGCATTTGTTGCTGCAAACTTTGTGGTAGTTGTTGATATTGTAGTGCTGCTTGTGGTCGCCGATACTCTTGTTGTTGTAGCTGGTTTGGGCTGTTGGATCGGCGATGTGGTTAATGGCCTTGTCGTCCGCGGTTCTGTGGTTATCGGTACTTGGGATGGTGCAGATGTGCTTATAGGAGATATGGTTTCGGATCTATCCTCTGGCACTTGCGTTGTTGACAGACTCAGTGGATGCAAAGTTGTTGCAGGGGTACTGGAGGAAGGCGGTAGCTGTGTGGTAGCGGGGGAAGGGGATGGGCCTGAAGTGTCAGCTGAAGTGCTGCAGAGGTTCTTGACGCACACGTTGGCATCGGCTGGACAAGCACTGCACAAATAATTTGTAACCTAAATGTGCCTAAAGACATATTATCAATGTGGCGTTTTTTTGTTTTTTTCCAGGTTTTCGTGCAAATTTTAATAACTGACACGGGGTAAGGGCAGTGACAGTTGGTAGATAAGTCACTTTTTTGTATGTAAGTCACTGTTAACTATCAAAGTGATGCTTGATCAAAAATCAAAAAACACAATTTTCCAGCAATTGCGGTTTACAAAAAAATTATTTGGTTGTAAAATACTTCTTGGTCGGGTTCCTAATCGGAAAAAAACAGGTAAAAATTTTCCAATGACAATAAAGCACTACTTACGAACACCAAGCACCGGCTTTGAAAGGGAGTTCGATCTTAGTGCTAAAAAAGAATCCCGCTTCCACGTTGCCAGCCGGTGAGTATTCGCAAAACAACAAGGTGGCGCCAGTGAGCACCTTGCCGCCGGGAACGACAACATCTCCCGCGCAATATTTCAAACCACATCCAACCTTTGTCGATTTCGCCCAGGCTAACTGTAACAAAGTTTTACGATTAAACTCCAGTTTTTGGTTTTTAAAGTTCAGTATTTCCTCCAGAGTTTCGAATTTCTTAGGTGAAAAAAACAAAAAAAATCATACTTAAACTAGAGTGTACTAGATGATTTGCGTAATATCAGCGAGATGCCGGATGAGCAGGATAAAAAATTAACTTACATACCAAAGATAGACGTTTTAATGTCTACCTGCGTGTAATGGTTGCATGACTTTCCCGGTTGGCAGGTGTTTGTCTGATAGTTGAAATAATTTTTCTCCTCGTTCCACTTGAGGGCAGCCCTGTCAACTCCGTACAAAGAATCTGTAAAAATATGAGTGCTTTTTATTTTTACTCTATTATTTTTGCTACACCGAGATTCGAACCCAGGATATCATGGCCACGAATCTCGATCAGGTTTTCCTGGAAAAAATAAGAATGGAAGGCTTACAACATACAAACGCATTCCGAAAAGAGAGTGATGACGTAATTACACTATTAATTGTCAGTGAAATAACTTTTGTTAAAATGCTGTTTAGAATCATAGTACGTTTCCAAACGCAGGCAATGAAGTTAATAATATGTTTTAAGTCAGTTGCATACAGAGCCACTGTTCCGACGTTTCAGGTCTCATCGGTTCAGCTTTGGTGACAGGAACATTCGAGCCGTCACACACAATTATTTGACACGGAATAAACAAATCAATCTTACTCGGCAGTCGGCCGGAAGTGACGTAAATATTTTCTCCCAGTGCTCCGTAAACCGGATGATAGACGCGAACCCCGTGCCCGTACTTGCATTTGTCGGCCTTCTTCTGGGCAAGATCTGCGATGCTCTCATCCCATGACATCAAGCGCATGTTGTCCGCCGTCGGACTCACCTACGGTTCAGAATTATAAAAACACAAATCTTTCACACACCAATGTTTCGGCGTTGTGTTGAAGTAATTCACTTTGGCAGGGCCAACAATTTCGAAGACAAACGTGGGGCGTCGGTCAAAGAGGTTACACCAGTGATGACATAAAGGCTAAGTTTCATTCGACACAACATTCTAATGCCATTGGAGTGATTTTGTATGCGTTTACATATTTCCCCTGTGGCTTCACGCTGATGTCGCGATAATCCCAATGTTAACAACACGTATGCGAAGGCGCCAACATGGACTGTCAACAGTTTGTGGTTTTGATCGCACTATCCTGCGGTTATCAAATATTTTAATTATAACGTCTGGGTTATGAACTCGCTAAGAGGCTATGTAGGCCGTAACTAACAACAATATTGCCTGGGGATGGCACATGTACTTGCGCATAACAAGCGAAAACGTAAATTAACTCCATTTGTTTGATTATCATAAAAAAGCAGACAATATTAATATTGGTTAGGGTCCAAAGCTTTGGGTTTGTAGTGTTGAAACCAACAACGCACCTGTCTTCTGTAGCGGTTGTGAGCATCAAGCAACTTCTTCTTTTCGCTTGCCGTCAGTGTCGCTGACGTAAAAGTAATTGCCACTGAAATGACGTACAGAAGTGCCACAAGACCCTGCATGATTCTACACAAGAGTCTAAAAACAGTATATTTTAACCTTCTCGGAAGACGCAGACATCGGCAGTTTGTCAGTTTGCAAGGTATTTTTACATTTGCATTACTGTTGGTTAACTCCGTTGTTGTGTTGTTTTTTAGCGATACCGAAATATATATGTCGTAAAAACTTGAAACAGACAGACGGCTTGGGATTATTTATCATTTTCTGCATTGATGTCTCTGTCAGCCATAAAGACTACACAGGCGATTCATAGAAATCAAACTCTCATACATCGGCAGTTGCAAACAAAATTGCCGCGGTCCTTGACACATAGACGATAGTGTCTTACTTCATGCTTGAGCGCGTGCTGCATTTGTCAGTGTATTAGCATACCTGGTCTGCCCAAGCCCTTGGCATATCAACGCAAACTATGTGGAGTCCAATTGAACCCACATCAGTAAGAGTTACTTAAGGCCCCAAATTTAGTTGCTCTTTTCCATTTTCTACAAACAATTATTTGCACAAAATGCATATTTTTGTGCACAAACCTGTAGCGCTTTTAAGTTAAAGCAATTCCAAACGGTTTCTTTAATGTATTAAAAACCTGCATTCGTCGTTTGACCTTGACGTCCCACAATACCTTTGCTAACCGTTGCACCAACATCGGCAGTCATTTGCTTGCAAAGTCACCAACACAATACAATGCGACGCTCGCAACCACGGAAGTCACCACAGACCTGGCTGTGGCTCATGTGGTATTGAAAGGCGGTTCAATCACTGGAGACCAAGCTATTCCCCTATGGCATGAATGGCATTATGCAGTCTCCTGTTATCCACGTGTTAAATAAACGTTCTTACAGTGATTTACAGCAAACAAAACCATGCATTGAATATTTCTTTTTATAATATGCTTAGAGTACAGTTCATACCACAAGGCGCGCAAATATTTCTTCTATAATTACTAATTTGACAACACCCAACAGAACGTAAAACATGTTTGAATTACAAAGAACTATCCACTGCCAACATATTGTATTAAACCGTAATAATACGTCGTACATGACCAGGAATAGTTTATAAGGCTAATGCACGCATGATGCGGCTAAACCTTGTTTGCCATATTTGGTCAGACTCAAATTTCTACATTGTTTCTTTTCGTATTTCCTTCTTTTCAAACGTTTTCTCGGTTATAACAATACAATGGCAAAGACATTGTTTATATCAGACGTAGTCTAGTAGGTTCGGCCAGCTTATATGTTTTATGATAATTTTAAAAACAATTCGCCCTCAATGCCAAGGCTGATGCGCCGCACGCAACGCTGGACGTGGTTCTAGGTAAAAAGAATATTTATCAAGGTTTAGGCGCACGACCCCGACGAGGCGCTTACCGAGGAATACCAAGAAATACCGGGTAAGCGGCAATGAACCAACAGCAAAGTAAAACCCCCAAGTTGAGTCATGACGACGCGCAAATCCTCAAAATATAGATGCTGACCTGTAGGAAGCTGTCATTTATCACAAAACTTTCATATCCACTGTCCATCAGTGAGAAGTATCCGTTCCATCATTGGACATATTGATAATATTTAATTTGGGCGTTGCGCCGAGGCGGCTGTATGTTGATTGATTAACAAGTAAGGTTCACATGACCGCATTGGAAAAAATGCATCCACAATATGCATTGAATTTGTCATTGTCAGCTAGTGGAAGGACTATTTTATAGATATTTAACCATTACCGTACACTCAACAAGGGGATACACAATGCGCATGCAACTATTAAGTCCAAAGCACTACCTCTTTGCGAAAATCAAAAATTTAATTTTAGAATTTTGTTTGACATTTGGCTCCGAGAACCCCGTAATCACCAGCGCAGATCTGTGTTTGATACTTTTAAATGTTTGGCAGCCAACATATTTCAATCGAATTGTGAAATGCTTCCGCATAAGCTTGCAAACCGACAACACGCAAAGGTTCTCGCCTGTGCAAACGCTCTGATACGCCAAAGTCTTCCACAAAATCTTTCCTTCCACAAAAAATCTGACCAAATGTCGGGCAAATGCCGAAACCAATCTTTTAGTCTTCACACGCTTGAAGTTATTAAATAGTTAAAAATCGTCTTTCTCACTCTGCGCATTTCACCGGTATTTCGTCAAACCAATGCCAGCACATTCTGGCGCAAACTCAAGATTCTTGTGCGATTGCGTGGACGCCGAAATGCAAACCCTGCGGGCAGAATATCTTCGTCGATGAACATTTTTTGCATAGCGCGTGGTTACATTAAACATACGTTTTAATTAACATATACCTCTATGCTTTTCAAGATACGTTACAAGCCAGTTCACTAATTGCATTGCAGTCAAACCACTGAAACAATTATTACCTGGTCGTATGTATGCCGTTAACCTACACACGAAATGGACATTTACGTGTGGCCTTCACATACTTTCTACTGATCTCACATACTGTGGCGAATGTAATGTCATGGTACGCATCTGAGATAAACAACGAATATTCGAATCTTAATACACTTGCGACCGTCAGTTCATTCACAAACAGCAGCGCCCGCTTATCCTTGTATATATCAATGGACACAAGCATCCCGGCAAAATTATTTTACTTGCGCCGTTTATTTACGATGAACATCCGCCCCTTTCGGAAGAACGACCGTTTTGCCGGAGAAGCGAATTACTTGCCTCCGCTACCGGCAATAACCACCCTAACGTCCTGCTTGGTCCACCGACGTCATTTTCGAACAAATTTTTTTCGGAAAACACAAAACAAGCCCCTCAATTTGGTCCGTTCATTACATGGCATCGAAACTCTGTAAATAGTCACTTTGCAATATCGAAACTGACAGATTCGGATTTAATTCGCATCATCCGCATATATTTCGATAGAACATAATTTTCCAGTGCGCTTTAATATTTCCATTGTGTAGCAAATTTCTTCCGCTCCTGATTGGAAAAACCGTAACCGACTCGACATTGGCTATACAATACTGGTTTGCTGGTGTTTTTTCATCTGTTCCTTCTTTTTTAAAATTTGTTTAGCACTAAATTTTTAACTGATTTACCACGTAGGCCCTTGTGACCTCATAATGTAACCGCTAATATACAAGGAAAATCCCCAGCAATCCAGTCGTAATATCTCCTGTCGCTTTTCGACTTTTCCTAAAAACTAGGTCGCAATTTATAAACACAACAGCTCCAGACCCGTTTACAGAAATACGGCGTCTGATCGTCACAACAAAGCCCAGGAAGGAAGGTATTGTTGTTGATTCGATCCTCTTCTGGTGATTCGGAAGGAACACCCATAAACCGATATTTCACATCTGGCACAGGAACCTGTTCTATTGTTGCAAAGTTTTTTTGACGAGACTGTAGCATGTAAACCGCAGGCAGCATGTAAACCGCAAGGCCTTTTTTTTCTTTTAAAATTAAAGTAAGATCCATTTAACTAATTTACACTTATGACCACCGACTGCAACATCCAAAACGGTGCAGCGTTTAAACCAACTGCCAAAACTTTTTTCTATCTGGAATTCTAATAAAGGGGTATCGCGTCATGTTGGAACATGCAACCTTTTTCCTTGCATATCGACCACGCCCAAACCAGGCTTGGAAGGCCCATATAAAGGTAGGTGTTCGAAGACTTATTGCGGGTGTCACATTTTGAGGATTGTTTCAAGTTTGTTTTTGACCTGACTGCCAATTAAGCAGTGATCGTGACCTCCATTGGCGAGTGCCACAACATTACAACGTAATAACTAAACACGCGGTAATAAGCCATACGGATGATGTCGTAAAATACTTTAACGTACAACTAAATGACGGTTTTAGCGTCTCAAACAAAATTAATTGGTGTCCGGGAAAATAAGAATAAAAGACTACGGATTAAGTTTGTGCTGCAAAAAGATGCCAGTGAACGGCAAATAAACACGACAGGGCGACTGGGCAAAAATATGTTTTTCCGTTGGATGCAGAAGTGCCAAACACGCGAGACATCTTTGATTTGGGATCATCCGGAGCATCGCGCACTTGGAAAAGTTTTCGTGTCGTCGTGGCCTCAGCCCTGCATGGGGTCATGTCAAATGGCTTCCGTGTTGATGATGCAGTTCCATGCGCACCACGTGCATTCCAACAGATCTTGGCAAAGTCTGCTCCTTCTCAGGAAATCGTTACCACCGATTTGTTCGGTCGATGGAAATCGATGGCAGAACCACATGTGGTACAAGGTCGCCTAAATTTTTGATGACGGTTTCAAGCTGTCTTGTAAGAAAACAACTTATCCCCCGCCTTAAATCGCAACCCGCCAGCGTCAGATTTTATATCGTGTGCAATCAACTTTACGCACATACGTGCGATATCTTCGTTTATGCTGCAGGTGAGAAAAACGTTTCTCGATTGGTTTGCGACAACAAGGCAACCCTTAACACAGGAAACGCGCGACAGCCAATCGTTACGTCACAATACGGCAAATTGTGTTGCGTCGTTTTGTGACGCAATGATTCTAGATTTATAAACATGAACTACGACTTCCTGATGGCAACCTCAGGAGATTTCAATTGGTCAAGGTCATCACAAGGTCGTAAATTGTCATGAACAACTTGAACTTGGTGGACGACAAATAGATAACAACACGCAGGACTGTCGTTTAATGGGTGAACAGTCTTATATTGGTACAGTATTAAGCCTGCTATCTTTCTCGGGGCCAACATTTTTAAACACATGCGCTGCAACCAGATTTTCTTTTCTTTATACTTGTGTATTTTTTGTTTTGTTTACAACGAAACTAAAATCAAAGCACAGTGGTTACCTATATGAGCGAAACTGCGTCCGGGCACGCGCGGCTGTGTAAAACATGGTTAGTATGGATTCAATAGGATCGGATTACACAGTGCATAAAAGGAACAAATTCGTTTCACGTTACATGAAACATGGTTTGTGTTCTCCAAGTAATTTGGTTCATTCTTCGAGTCTGTTAATTTCGTTTCCCATTCAATAGTAATTTCAAATGTTCTTGTCGCTAAATGGAACAAACAAGCCCATCAAATGAGGATGGTATCAGTGTCGGGTAACGTGTGTTATCTATGGTGAATTGACAACGCCTGTGTATGGTGAAGCGCATCCTTTGGCCTCTGACTTATCCTATTGTTCTCCAAGCTCTTAACGGAGGTGACACTCCACCGTTAACCGGTAACTGACTAACGTCACGGTTAACTTAACTTTGCTGAAATCAACTGCACTGCTGTTCAAGGTTGTTCGGTAATTGAGATCAAAATTATTGTGCTACTGATTTGAATGCAAGCGACCAAAAACTCCTATAACACTTATGGTTGTTTTGTTAATCGTCATTGTTCATTGCTTCGTATATTTGACCGTACTCCGTTTTTGCAAAGTGGTTATGCCTTTGAGTCACAGCACGCTGCTCTTCACGGTTAGGGAATTTACGGGGAAGCGAACTTTAGTGTTTCCAAATTTGCCTTCAAAGCTGCAGCACAGACCAGTGGGGAAATCCTTATTTTGCAAACAACACTTGTTCTTTTTACTCATGACCCGTTGTAGAAAGAGAAAAGTTCAATACGTATTTGCACAATGCCGTATCATAGAAATCATCGTGTTTCCTACATATTTTACCAGCCATGAAGTCGCCTTCACATGCACTATGACGTAACAGTTGTCGGTAGCTGCCTTTCCCAAGAGAAAATAAAACACGAAATGTGAAAGGAAGTCGGATTGAGTCACAGCCAGTGGGTATTGCTTTTCCTTTGGCGAAATCTAACAGTCATAAACAAACATGTATGTGTCGGTAAATTTAAACATACTGCATGTAAATAAAATTGCTAAATTGCTTGCATATAGAAAATGCCCATACAGCACTGTAAAGTATTGTTTTATCGCAAGTACATTTCAAGCTTAGAATACAACACCAAGTTGCAACCTATATAAAAAAAGTTTTGTAGTGTGAAGGAAGATGTAATACCTTCTATTCATGTCGTTCGAACTGCCAGAATGATTTACACTTCCTTTTGCACCCGAGCAGAAGTTACCTACTTCAGATGGGCAAGGTCAAACGTCTCGTTCAAGGTCGAATGCGCTCGTTGAAATGTTGAAGCGCTTCGCGCGATAACTTTGAATTGGTGTTTGAACCGACCGCAGAGCAATTAACCACTTATCGATCGGGTGAAATGCCACTGCTTTATTTCCATCCGTCGTAACACCGCGTTGACTGAAATATCCTAGTTTTATCGCTCGTTGCTATAAGGGAAGTCTTTTCCTTGCACTTTCTTCCCAGAGAACTTTCACAACACTTGTATCCAAATGAGAAAAATGTTTTAATTAAAACCTACTTTCTTGCTTATTAACTACTATGGTTACCATGCAATACAAATTATACTTGTCCTGCGTGAATTCGAACCCTGCCTTCATGTCAAATTTCTGGCGTATTGCTACAAATGTTGATGTTCGGGTAGTTTTCTTGTATTTACTTGTGGTCAGACTGGCTTTTTATTTATGTAATAAACTTTGTGGTGGGACTGATTTAAGTTTGAAGGTAAAGATTAATCAAAAATATAGGCTACGATTGTGTATGATATTTATAATCCTAACCTTCGGTTGGGACGCTGAATGATAATCAACCGTTACAAATTCTTTTTTTAATCCGAATAAAATATATTCAACCAGTATAGATTGTCAAAAATTGTTCAGTAATTTAAATCAGGTCGTGGTTAAATATTGCTGAATAATTATTACTTGATTAGTCATGCTCGACGTCACTCTGTTTGACGCAGAAAAGTTTCCGTCCTGGCACAGTTATAAACAAATTTATAACCTAATTTTGAAAATCATTTTGTAAACTTATTTTTCCTTTAGTTATTACCAAATTTTTAAATGATAAAATTTTTGCTGCTTGGTTTTTCTTTAAAGTTTAGTATCGAAAAAGTATAGTTTTTTCTTTCCTTGCTGTTACGGATTAACATATGCTTTGGAAATGCACAAACTGCGTAAAATTCTACGTCAACTGTAGTAAAAGTGGCAAATATTTTTGACTGAAGAAATAATGGCACAAAACGAAGTAGACGAACTGTTTGATGTAAAAAATGCGTTTTACCTGGGCCTGTACCAGCAATGCATCAACGAGGCACAAAAAGCCAAGGTATAGTCTAGTAATTAGTTGTTTTTTAATTCTTCAATGAAGTTATTTATCTTTTGCATAGTTTCTATATACTAACAATTTTAAATTATTACAGTTAAGCTCTCAACAAAAGAAAACAGAGAGAGATGTGTTTATGTACCGGGCTTACATAGCTCAACGCAAATATGGAGTTGTCTTGGATGAAGTCCGGGCATCTGCACCCTCAGAACTGCAGGCAGTGCGGCTGCTTGCTGACTATTTATCAAATCCCTCAAGAAAAGACAATGTTTTAAAGGTTAGTCAAAAACCTTAAACATATGTAAGATAATTTTTTAGAAATTTTGTCGATGATATCATGTGCAGTAAAAATAAACTGATATGTTAATATATCCAAGATGTTGGCCAGTCAATGCATTATCATCAAATAAAATCACCACAAAATATGCAAACTTTTTCATCTAATATATGTGCAAAAAAGCCATAAAATTGGAGCGCGACAGACAGGGTGTGTACACACACTGTTTTCACCTTAAGGTCTCATCAGTGCAGCTGTTGACAGTGGAACTGTGCTAGCTTTTATACTAACGGGCACACTAATTTCCACTTTGTGTTACCTTTCGGTCAACGTCGATCCGTTTGGTACCCTATACTTTTCATCTGATATTATGCATAAAAATTACTCTAGTTCTCCCACTCTTCTGGTTTTTTGCATGCTGTCTTATTATGTAGAAAGCTCTAATAACTCGACTCGGCCAATCAGTGAACCTTGCAGTACCTGAAGTATAAATTTTTGTTTCAAACAGAAAGTTGAGGAAAGCCTTTCTGGTAATGTTGATGTTGAAAACAAGACCTTGCCTTTGATGGCTGCAAGCATTTACTATCATGAACTAAACTACGATTCTGCTCTTCGTATATTACACAACACAGAGTCGCTTGAAGCGTAAGTTTGTTAATAAATTAACTCTCAATGGCTGTTTGATTAGATTAATGTGTGGTTACTTCATTTCTATTGCAATTCAACTTTGTTGTGTTGTTTCAGGTCTGCCCTGACTATACAAGTGTTACTTACTATAAACCGAGTTGACATTGCAAGGTAAGGTTTTGTTTCTATATTATAATAATCATAGACAAAGGTTATCCAGATAGTGTTCATTGTATTTCATATCAATAACCTCCAATGTCATATGACAGACATACTTTTGTCAGTTGCGCTAAAAAGCCTGTTATAATTTTTTTCATAATATATTAAGCACGTATGTGTTTGTTATTACAGAAAAGAATTAAAATCAATGCAAGAAGCTGACGAAGATGCAACTTTAACTCAACTCGCCCAAGCTTGGTTCAACATTACTGTTGGTGGTGACAAACTGCAGGATGCCTACTACATTTTTCAGGTAAAAAATACTTCCAACGCTGTCATTGCAATGTAAATGCATTGAGCACGACTGATAGATACTACAACTGCAGAAATAAACACTTGGCATAGTGTTTATTTCTGTTCGTTCCTGCATAGTGAGATATTTACCAGACTTTCACACCCCTCAAAACAATGTGCCAACACAAACCTTATTCATCCACTATTTATTAGGAATTTATCTAATTCAAGTAATTATGTCACATGAAAAAACTTTGCAATGAGGTAGTTTAAAAATTAGTAGTGATTGTATTTGCGTAGTTCTGTTAAATATAACATTTGTTGTTGAAACATTTACGTTATCATATATTCTGCTCCGATACAGCTCTTAAATAAATGTAGCCTGTATCTCATTTGAGTGAATCAATTATTCTTTG
Source organism: Ascidia mentula (assembly GCF_947561715.1). Taxonomy (NCBI): domain Eukaryota; kingdom Metazoa; phylum Chordata; class Ascidiacea; order Phlebobranchia; family Ascidiidae; genus Ascidia; species Ascidia mentula. The sequence continues at coordinate 20,291,086 of NC_138569.1, read as the reverse complement.
CAGGAAATGGCGGACAAAAATCAGTCAAGCAGTTTGTTGTTGAACGGACAGGCATCCTGTTATATGGCACAGGGTAAATGGGATGAAGCAGAAGGAGTTCTGCAGGAAGCCATGGATAAAGTAAGATTTGTTCAAACAGAACATGTCTTGTTTAATGTCATGTACGGGTATACTCATTCAAACTGTTATTACTGTTTTTTTTTAAATATTAAGTTAGGAATGAAGGACATAACTTATAAGAAGTGTGTTTAGACCATTTATGAGAGTATGTTTAGACTAACTTTAAGAGAACTCCTCCTTACCATTGAGTTTCTAGTACATGCTGTAAAGCTTACAATAATTTTTATGCATGAGTTGCTCAAAGGTACAATGCTTCTGGCCGTACTGATCAAATACATACTTTATTCTGTGACGTATCTTTGTTTAAACTCATTTTTAGGACAGCAATTGCGCAGAGACGCTGATCAACATGATTTTGCTCTCCCAACATCTAGGGAAGGGACCGGAGGTGACCAACAGATATATTTCACAACTGAAAGATTCGCACAACAGCCATCCCTTCGTTCGTGACCTCTGCGTGAAGGTATGAGTATTATATCACAAGGTAGCATTGTTATGTCATGTTTGATATAACATTTATTTTGTTGCAGGAGAATGATTTCGACCGGCTGGCCTTGCAATACGCCCCTGCATAACAAAACAGTGCAATCAAAAAAGTGCTTAAACGTTTGTGTGTTGTGTAAATAAAGTGACGTAGAGAATAGAGCTTGGTAAAGTAAAAGTACAAACATGCAGTTAGAATAAAAAGGTTTAGCGAGATTTTAAACCAGTAAGTATTCAAATCATAATGTAGGTGTAAGATCGGGTGATTGGAATTGTGCTTTGAAGATGGGATACGGCGAAACGAACCCCAGCGATTTTAAGTGAGCCAATGTCGCTACAGCGAAAATAAAAACCGGTATTTGGTGTGAGTATTTTAAACGATTATAATAAAATATATTCTCTTGATTTGGCACTTCTTTTTTAAAAATGGTACTCGCGAAAAGCTACTGTGCATTTTTGAATACAATAGTCAGTATTTTTTCAAAGAGTGCCAAATCAAGAGAATTAAGTTCGTAGACATATAAAGACTGATACGACACGTTTAATAATTTAAAAAAAATATTGACTTCATTAAAGGTGCGGATTCGACGGAATATTGTCTGAAATTAACCGAATCTTATGTTACCACATCCCTAATTATTGGTCACTGGTGGTTCAAAGCATTGGACGTAGATGCACTACTTCAAAGCAGTGTTGTCAAGAATATTTGTGTGATGTAGATGCTCTACTTTAAAAGAACTGAATTTATTTTTGTAGCACTAAAAACTGTCTGCCATTTTTTCGTCGTGATTGAAATTTCAGAACTGAAAAGGCCTTAAATATAAGACCCGTTTCAAAATCTGGCTGGGGATTTTTGCTAACGAACGTGTAAGCGGAACACATAAAACTTACATACGCCTTGGCCATTCATCGTGCGTGAGATCGATCGTCTTGTGGTTTGACGTTCGCCTACTTCCTTGTGTAAAAGTTTGCTGCGTGGAGACCGTTGTTAACAGGTGCAGGACGACGAGAAGGAAATATTTTCATGCAGTTTCGTGGCTGTTGCCGGCTTCGCGTTTTTGTCTGAAACTGCTTGCATGTAAGTTGACTCAATGTGTTGAATGACCTTGATACACAGGAAGCTATAGAGACTGGGGGAGAATATAGTTTTGTTGCATTTTGCAGAAAAGGCTTTTGTATTCCATTCCGCAAACCGGTGTTGTAACGCTTAAAAAAGATTCCAATCATGGCCGCCAGATCTAATAATTATTCTGTTGATGATCGAAACCCAGGTTTCTATGAAGATCCGAATCCATCATGTACGTATCAGAACGAATTTAAGTATTATTTCACAGTGGTTCTCAACCCGAGTGTGCAATCACTTCCCAGGCGGTGCACGGAGGCCAAATCTTTAGTTTTGTTATATAGTTCACGGCTATAAACGTTACATCTATATGAGAAGGGGGTGCAAAAGCGGGTTGGTGATTTCAAAGGTGTTTAATAATGTTACAGAGATAAACAAGTATGTTACAAGCAAATATGACGTCACATTAAATTTTCTGTCGATAAAATGCCAGCACTTCGCGAACAGTTCTGGAGATGTAAGATGGTTTGCAAAAGATGTAACCATTGACCCTTAATACGATACAACGTTAACTGTCGTATTCTGTGTTGTCAGCTCAAGGTACAGTACCAAAACGGTATGAAAACCTCAGTGCATTAGAACGCCAACAACAAGCTAACGCTCATCAGTCGACTCAGAAACCTCAACAACAACAACAAACCAACAAATGGAAGTTCATCTTGTGTGTTGTGGCAATCGCACTTTTTTGCATATTGTCCATAGCGTTTTTGATCTTAATCTACAAAGTAAGTGAAGAATCAAAAAGAAAATACGCAAAAACAACCGACTCGCATTTAAATTAAATACATCTAATAGAGTTTTCAATCATACAATACATATTAATCACTTACTGCTAAATTTGTGACAAAATCGTCGTAAAAATATTTCATTCAGGCTCTGACTGGCATATCTACCGCAAGCAAAGGACTTTCAAATCAAACAACTTCGGGTAAGTAGTATCGGACAAAGCGCTCCTCACCGAGCAGAAACTTGGTCTGAATTCGTGCACAGCAGGATTTCCTGCTCTTGTATCCCGACGTGATAAAAATAATCACGATATAGTACTTTGAATAAACGAAAATTGTTTGTAAACTTCTTCGTACCTTGTCTAGACGAAATGCTATGTAACGGTTTTTGATGTTTGGGTCGTGTTTGTCGGAGAGCAGTGATTCTTAACCCCTTTTCTCCCATTTGTAATTAAATTTTTGAAACCTAGAACTAAATTATGTGCTTTTGTCGAATTGCGAGACCAAATGCCAATGAACATACGACAAACAGTGAATACAGAATGTGACATTTCTCTTGCAACCAGATTTGAATATTTTGGTGCCGACTAATTACCCACCTACAACCCTATAATTTTTAAAATGAATATAAATGCAAGAAATATTAAAGCTCTCACAATTTAACAGCCATGGTGAAGTGTTTAACACTTCTGGCAGTATACTTATTTCTTTCGGCGTTTGGGTTGGTCAGCAACAACCTGAATCACATATTTTTTTTCCTTTTCACAGCAATAACAACTCCCCAAACTTATCGCTCGTGTTGGGAGTTAAAGATGAACGGGTTTCAGTTATCTGGAATCTACACCATCAAACCGAGCCACTTCCCATCGTTTCAGGTGAATTGAAAGTTTGAGCGAATTTTTTTTTATAAAGTCTTCACAGTAGTTTATGTTGATCTCTGGAGTGCTAGACGGTGACCAATGCCATTAAAAACAACAAGTGCGGAAAAACAAAACATTTTTTATCTCGCGAAGCTAATTTGAAAGTATGTATGTAAGGTAATCAACACACAAATGGATATGTTGGGTTGGGCTGAAAATATCGTCACTAAAATCTGTTTGGATTCAAAGAACGCTTCTGGCAATTTACACTTGGGTTTTGAGGTATTCATGCAAATGTGCTTTGCGATCGTCTTTTGCGAAAGTGCGCAAGGTTACTACGGATCGAAAGGTTTAAAGTTGGTTCAGACACTTGATCTTCCATAACAAAAGATGCATTGTTCTAGCTGGGCCACCAATTCCTTAACCGAATGGGCTGTTGTGGTTTTTCGAGCAAGGAAAAGCTGTTTATAGCAATTAAGAAAATTGTGAGTAATTTCACGCTTTCAAATGTTTGTTATCAGGTGTATTGCGACATGACGTCAGCGGGGGGAGGTTGGACGTTGGTAGCTTCAATCCATCACGACAACGTCAACAAAAAATGCACGACATTCGATAAATGGGCCTCACCATCTCCTAACGGCACTTCCTCCTTCACAGCCGCGGGTTGGTATACAAAAGCGTTTGTGCCACAGTGTATCAAAGGGTCACTAAATATTTTGCTCATTTATTTCGTCGACAGTATACTATATATAGTTCATTAAAGCGGGTTTTGTTTTTGTTTTCAAGGTTCAACTTCCTGGTACAGCGGAGGTCAATTCGGAACGTTAAGTTCATGCTTAGCTGCCGACTTCAAAAGTCAAGCTTACTACAATGTGCCTGTAAGTCCATGCACACTACTCACTGCTTTCACAGCCGGCAGAATGTATGAAAATCGCGCGTATTTCAGGCAACTGACGTCATGATTTCGCATGTACCTGACAACCTTCCTCTGCAAGAGATAGCGACGTCATCCTTCCTGACGTACTACACCAGCAATCAATTTCTCTTTAACAGAGGTGGAACCTTGCAGAGATTCTTTCGACAGCACGTCTCCCTCAACAGTCTCACTATCCTTGGTAAATTCTGCTGTTTCCCACTTACAGCCCGCGTCCAACATTGTGTTTTAGCGCTGGGCTTGGAAGTGGTTTCCAAACAGAAATACCAATAATATCTCCTTTTGTTAAGCTTGATATTTCCTAGGTGTACTTAAACACTTTCTTTTATCAACTTATGCTTGGAGTACAATTCTTTACCAATTTTAACGCCTTTTCCCAAACGTCGCCAACTTGTTTGGCTCAAAAAGTGTCGAATATTAAAGTTATAAATGTATTTATTTACGTTTTTTTCTTAGGTATGAACCTCAAAATTTTGAAAAGGGTTACCGAGGCGCCTGCTCTGTATAGTCCTGCCACCTTCTCGAAATTTCCTGGAATTCAGTACAAATCGGTTTCTCCCGGTTTCACATTTTTTCCGACCTCGACTGCAAATCCAACCGTAAACTATGCCGACAACGGAGTTTCGGTAAAACGTTTTTGCAGCAATAAGTACAAGATTACAGGGGAGAGTATTTGATGCACATAGTTGTAAAAGTTAAACAAAGTACAACAGTGTTAATGCGATTAATAGTTTAGCAAAGAATAGTAAATGAAAAAAATATGTAATAAAAAGCACCCGAAAGTGTTATAATGCACCACTGGTTGTCACCGTCTACAGCTGAAAACATTTATGTTTGAAAATTTATTTTCAGGTGCACTTTAGTTTAAACAATCAACCTTACACCCTGATGAAAACTGATCAAGTTTACAGGTAAGTCACGTAAAAGTAGTAGTTTGAAAGATTCACGTACTTGTGCCCACCACGTATAAATCTACCAAGACGATTTTTCCTATGCTTCGACCTAATTTGTTATTTGGCTTTATTTTTCCCCAAAACTTCAATTCGTTTGAATTAAATTATCACGCCCATGAAAATTGAAAACGAGCACCAGGACACCGCGGCGCACAGTTTAATAAAACACTGCTTTGAAACTCTTTAAAGTTTCAAGTGTTTGCTTTTAACAATTTCCATTACAAATTATAAAGTTAATTTCAGTATTTTTGTTTCAGCGACGGAAAAAATTACAACATTCAAGCCAAGGCAGCACAACCGTTTCTTTTACTTGCCGGCATAGCAAACCAAGAAGCATTCAATCAATTTCGACTAAAGGCAAGTGCCCTACACCGACTGTTTATAACACACATATCCTTTGTGACATGTGAGCAGGACCATTAAGGGGAAATATTTGCGGGTGCGTGGACCTTGTTTGGAGATCACATGACATTGTTTTCTTTTGCGATCAAATATCTCTAAGCAAAGTGGGGTCAATAATATGAATTATGTGGGCTGCAGACAGATGTCCACTGTTTCGACTCATCAGGGCATCTAAAAATATATTGAAAAAAAGTAAAAACACAAACATAGAAAAAGTTAGCAAACAATGGAGTCCATGACCCTTTAGACTCGTTTGGGCCCTGATGCGTCACACCGACTTCCCCATCTCTCGTAGGACCTTAAAAAAAGTAATGTAATGAATCTAATCTGATGAATGTTTTCCTTTGTTGTTTTTTATTATTGCTGATTTGTTTTGCTGAATCGAAAATGTTAGAGGTTTAGTTTGAACTTCTGTCAACAAATATGCAACAGGTAACATGGACCGCCTCGAGTACTATGTTTAGTTATTGCTACGCTCGGAACGGACAGTATTCCCACAAGGGATACAACATCTTATATCACAATGGTTACCAGGAGTCTGTACCGCCTCGTATGAGTGAACTGTTTTTTGTTGTTATTGCACCGCAGGTAAGCGTAAAGTTTTTCTCGTCCTATTGTCTTGATCTCTGAAAGGGTTTTCCGCCAATTTAATATTCACTACATTTAATTTTCTTGCAATCAAAACTTAAAATAAGATATGTGTGTATATAGATCAACGTCACAGACAGCATTTCATTACTAATGTTGCCAGGCATATCATCTATTCCAAATGTCTAAAATATTGTTGCCAGAAAAAGCCTTTTCTTTTCGAAAAGGACACCATTTTCTCCACATTCCTTAGTGCTAAAATGTTTTTACTTGATTTTGGTTTATAGAAATGGAATGCGGCTAATTTTGACTTCACGGTGACAACACAACCTGCAAACGCGAACAAAAACCGCACTACTGTGGTAAGGTTGGGGAATACAACACGAAATACTTTACTGGGATACATGTTCATACCCATCAGGTACGCCCAACGTAGTTTTAAACTGTATAACTATAATGGCATTTGGTTTGAAAGCAACTAATACACTATAAGTGGATTCTGCTTTGGTTTTCTCTAAAACAAGCGGGTAAAGTGTAGCCATGAATAAAGCCACGCTTTTTTTAAGTGCAAAAACAATTGCTGTATATCTTTAAGCAAACCATGCACCTCTTTTCTAGAACTTCTGGACTTCAACCGGGCGAAGTGCAAACTTTGATAAATGTTGTGGTGGATCAAATAGGTTCGTAAACTTACATATTTGTGTGTACAGTAATTCGGGCCTGCCATTTTCATTTTTTTTTTAGTTCAAATGTGGTTTAAAATGAAAGACTTATTTGTAATAGTTTAAATAACACGGGCATTTTGTTTGATGCAGACCTACTAAATATCACCGACTCCAGCAAGCCCCCAGGGATAACAGTGGGGGTCAACCTTTTCAAAGGAATCATCAATTATACTTCCGCAAACGTACAACCAGGATTTATTCAGTTTCCAGCTTACGATGTTTTCGGATATAACTACGCCATGTGCCCCGGAGTGAAGTAAAAACATGTTGTTACAAGCTGTTTTTATTCTGTGCCGAATTTACCGGTCCTTACCCTGCTGTCGTTACATTAGATTGTGTTTGATAAAGCAATGTAGGTTTACAACAGGTTGTGTAGATGTCATTTTTCTCCACAGACTTGGATCATCTGTCGATCCTGCACTGTACTGCGTCGGATCAGCAAATAGTAAACGTAATCATCCCAGTCGATGCGGCGACTTTGCTGGTAAACATTGTTATAAAATTTTCTCTGGTTTAAACATGTTTTGTATATATGAAGCTCAGTCATGCTCTCCTTCGTGGAAATATGATTATTCGTGCAAAGAAGTAACATTACATGCAAACCGAAAAAAAAACATTCCACGATTTTCAATATAAATAATAAATATTTAAACAAACCTTTTTATTCGGGGCCGCTCGTATTAATTGGTCTCACCAGTGCTCTGGTGACTTACTCGAACTAAATAGCTGAGCAAGACTTTGAATTTGCGATTTCAGCACAGTCGCCGCCAAGCATTGGGTACCAAACTAGGTGCAACACCCGAAAACAACCAAATGCGCACTGACGATACCTTAGAAACAGTGTCCCATTTTGGAGATCACCAAAAACCATATTGACTCTATTGCTCATACAAACACTTCATGTTTAGTGAAAATGAAAATTTGTAAAAATCTGTAATTTTTAGCTTGGGAGCAACTTCCTGATCATCTGAGTTGGAATAGAAACCCCTTCAAGGGCGGCAAGTTTGTCAACGACCTTCATTCGACCCTGCTCGTATTCACAAGAAGCAAGAACCTGACCACAACGTTGTGAAAAACATTCTAAAACAAACGATTTTCTGAATGTTTTTGTAAAAAAAACCTTTGGCGTACATATGTCCTTTCTTTCTCTTAGCGATGAAAGCATGGAAACTGTGTGATGTCAATCCTCGGTGGTGATTACCATATTAGGGATTATTTCACATTTATAATGATTAGATCGCCCAACACATGTTTTTTCTTCTGCCAACTTTATTTGGTATTGCGGCAATTCTCAACCTTTTTGTGTATGCGTTGTTGCGACCTATATGCCAATTATGAGCCTCAATCCAGTACTTAACAATATTATTTATGATCGATGGGAAATCCTATTTGATTAACGCATTTGACATAAGATCGCACGTGAGTTCTAATTGTTGTGTTTCCTAACCTGACTTTAATTGAAACTTGATGCAAACATTCCAACAATATTTATTTCCATGAACAATACTTGGAGGCAACCACTTGGAGGTAAAACAATTTCGGCGCGCACTACATAGTTAAGTGTTATAAAGTTATCTAGAGGATAAGGTAACCAACATTTTCAGATCACTTACCATCTTTCAAATTCGAACTATATCCGCAAATCACGGAAAGGTGCTCGCGTACCACCTGAAATGCCGTCGCGTACCCCCGTTCGGGAAACACTGCCGTTGTGTATTAGTGTTGGGCGACGTAATCTCAGAAAAAAGCTTCAAAGTTCGAAACGTTTTTATTTGGGGAAGATTTTTCTTGATGTTCAATTGTGTATTTGTGTTTGCTCTCAACGATTTTGACTTGTTTCAATAACCAAGTTTATCCCTTGCAATAATATCGTTTTATTCTATCAAGATAGCTACCATCTAAATCAGGAGCGTCTAACCTTTGCGACCGAGAGACAACATGTGTTATAAAAATAATGTAAAGTTCATGTAAATATATACACCATTTGTAAATAACTTAACGCCATTTCGAAAATAATGTCGTTGGCCACGCCTTGGGCAACGCTCACCTAAATAATTTCTGTTTATCGTATACGCGGTTTGAAAGATTTGATTCTTTATAACTTACGAAGCCGACAGCGTATGTTTCGCACCCCATGTTGCTATGGCGAGTCATAGCAACCACCCAATTAAGCACAACATTGAATTACCCGGTATTGAATATCACGATGGAGCATATTAATTAGGTAATTAACGCGCGGCGTCAACTTGTTACTAAACGACTGGCTTTATTTAGACGAGTTAGTTATGTAGTTCCTCAATCATTTGGCACACATTACCGTTGAAAACTTCTCACCGTTAAACGACAAATCATGGTGTGGTCTTCCACATCACTGCTGAGAAGAGTCTGGACGACTTGCAGTTATATTGTTGCATTGTTAAGCATCCTGTTTTATTACTTTTTTTGAAGCTGTTTTTTTAAGATTAACATAAAAAACATGGATAGTTTGTTGAAATTAGTTTCAGAATGATTTTACCTTAGTTTACTTGAACTGCTGTAACAACGAGGTTACTATGCAAGGTCAAATGCAAATCCCAACGTCGATGGTTCAAGTCCCTGCCTCGGCACCAAACCAACAACATCTTTTGGCAAACGAAGCTAAATCTCGACGTTTGAAGAGAGTTCTGCGTGGACTTGGGGTGAGACAAAGTTGTATCACTGCAACATTTCTATATCAAACTAACCTTTTATATCGGGTAAAATGACTCAATATTTATTTCAAGTTACGTATAGAATATTTTTTCTGACGTAGTTCACGCAACTCGTTTTGGGGCTGATTGCTTTGGTACTGAGTGCAACCCTTCTGGTTGACGTTTACGCGAAGGAAGAAACGAAATACCCATTCTATTCTACCTACAACATGCAACGAAAACACAAGTATAATTTCGGAGAAGGTTTATGGTGTGGAGTCTGGGTAAGTAAAATATACAGCAGAAAAATCATGCATAAAATATCGTTAGGATATCTTAGGATCTGTGTGATAGCCAAGTAAAACGAGTCAGCAACGGGCAATGGCTTTACATGCGAACGTGCGGTATACATGATTTATTCATTTCAAAACACACCTACCAATCTGTGCTGATCTTTTTTTCAAAAAAAAGGTTGTTACATCCCGCTAAGAAATAAAATCAACTTGATATAAACGTGTAGTCACGTCATGTACAGGACAGTGTGATTAGACGTCACGTTGACGTGCGTTGAATCCTATAGCTGTCTGCATAGATAAACAGATAACTGTAGTTGATACAAACGTTAGGTTGTCGTCACCGGATGCCTGGGAATCGCGTGCGGAAGGAAAACAGTGACACAACGTCTGGTAAGTTTAGTGCAAGAAAAATTTCGCATCCGAGGGCTAAGTGCAATACTTATAGGCGTAGGTAGGTCTTTGGGCATCTATTGCCTCCACGCCTTGCACATTCTTAACCTTATTAATCGATTTTGGGAATCACACTGACGATGCTTTTCGAAGCGAAATATATTTGTCTTAAACACCAAGTTGACTGATTTTATCCTGGAAATAAACACCTTCGTGATTGTGGTGTCAAATTTAAGCTGAATACAAATCAAGTTTCATATCTCTTTGGTCAGTGGAACCACACCACGGTGCAAATGAACTCTTAATTGCGTTGTCTTTGTGCTAGTATTTAATTCGAATCCAAATGTCTTTTATTCGTTTATCGTCAGCAAAATCCAGTGCCTTTTTAATCTTAGCCATTCAAAATTATAATATTTTGCATTTAAACCCTTACATTTGCCAGGTTGACTGTTACATGGCCCTTTCAATATTTGCTGCTGTGTTTTCGGCTACAATGTTTGGGATATCTGTGTATCTGACTCGTATCTACAACCCCAAGGTAAGTTTGAACTCAGGCTTCTAGACTGCCTTTGAAAGCAATTAACCGCTTGCTTGGTGAAGCAAATTCAATAAGCAAAACATTACAGGAATTTTTTTGTAAAGCTCGGCCTCAAAAAAATTTAACAAATTTTTGTTGAATTTTTTGTTAGTACAACGCCACTTACGTACTTGGACATACCCTGGAAAGTGCTATTGCTGCTATTGGGTTCGTGTCGATGATCGCATGTTGCGTCACCACTTTTTTGTGTTGTTGTTGGTCTTCTCAGATTGTCTCAGACCCACGAAGGTCGCACCGGTGCTGTGGTTCCAACCAGATGCAGGTTCAATTTGTTGTTGCTCAAAAATTATTTTTGGTACTGGCAAAAGTGTGTAACTGGTAGAAATACTTATACTGCGTTCCAAGGTAGAGAATAGAATATAAAAGTTGTACTTTCTAAGAAACATTCTAAAATATATTTGCTTTTAATTTCCTTTTAATGCCTTGCTCAAAACTTTGGTACATAACTCACGAATACATGCTAAGAGCTAGAATTAACGGCCAAACTATTTAATATTCGGGTGTTTCGGTAAAACTCTCATCATTTACAATGTGGATGAGAAAAAAATTGGCTGCTTTTTGTTCTAGTTTAATTCATCATCACTTTGATATTACAGGATGACACACAACCAAGAAACGTGTACGTCATGTCAGACGTTGTAATTTCCCAACGACAACAAGGCCACGTTCAAACAATTCCAATCGACTTCCACGGTACATCTTAACATTGAAATATTCAATTCAACAGAATAAGAATGTCTTGCACTGCAGGTGTTCAACAAACTCTCCCGGTTGCTCAAGCGCCCCGCCTGGTGGCCAGTGACTACGTGTCCAACAACCGCTCGGTGTCGTACCAAAATATCGCCCAACTGACTGCAGGACAAATGAATCCAACATATGGAGGGGGAGCACCTCAGTCCTAACTGTCTTTCACTGCATTTGTACAACTTTTGGCGTCTAATATTCGTCTAATTTTAGTTGATCAGTGTGCAGTGTAAGCAGCTGTCATATAATTCTGTAGAAATATATTTGAACAATACATTACTTAAATATTGTGATGCCGTTGCTTTCAGGCGTTACTTACATGTTTGACCATTCGGATTAAAATCAAGAAACATGTCACTTACATATTTTTTGACAAATTTCCTGTTCAACCAAAGAATCATCGAAACAAAAATCTTCAAGATTACCTCTTGACTGACCTACGTACTTTTTCTTTCTTCCATGGTACATAAGCACAAGATACTTTGTTATGCACTCCTCTTATCTCTTGTAACCTCCTACTGTAGCGTAATCACGTTCTCTTCGGTTTTGACAACCAGAGTAACCTGCAATATACATGTTGTAACTGTAAAAAAACTCTCTTGAAGTTTGTTAGATTTTTTTGTAAGACTTGCTCAAAGTTTTTTTTGTCACTTTTAGTTTGCGGTAAAACATGCATTTCCATATATTTCCCGGACTACGAACTACATTGGAAATGCCACAGAAACCCAGAAAATAAACTATTCCTAATCAGATTTTGCATTGTTGGAGCGCGTTGAAAAATGATGCTTATCAACTACTCGCGCAGCGACGTCTAGCGGTTAAACTACGTACAATTATATTGTCACGTGGTGAAATGATAAGTTGAAATCCTTATGGGTGGAGGGAGTGCGCGCTGTATTTATTTCGTTTCCATGTTTGTATCAGATTTCTTGTGCGAACAAAGCAGTAACTAGGAGTGTGGGAGTCAAACGCCGATAAACAACTGCTTCAACCTGCTCCCAGGAGCATCTTTCATCTGTGGTAAGAGACTAAACTGAAGAGATTGCTCAACGGAAAAGTATTGTGCTCGAAAAAAAATGGTTTGGTTTGAGTGATATAACATCAGTTCTTTAGTTTGAAATTGTTACACTGTTGCATAATTCAAATCTTAGTAAGTGATATTCAACTGCTTGTCAAATTTATTAGTTCATTTGAAAAACTAATAACTTGAAAAGCTGTGTTTTTATTTGACAGCATTTTATTTAATTCACAGTTTTTTTGACGCCTGATATGTCTAATTGTGTTTCCGTTTACGAGTTCGTGAGGTTGGTGTCAGCAAGAGGTGATGCTGGTTCGTTTCACCAGCGTTACATCCAACAAAAGGAGTTCCTATGTCGTTTGATACCATGGGAACGGGTATCGTGAACAGGATTGTGTTTCTAGTTGGGTTTCAGTACCTCGTTGCTATTTGGGAGTTGCTTTTGCCCTCGGAGACATTTTGTTTTTGACATTGGTGCGGCAAGAAGCTAAGAAGCAACTAATCTATTCCAGTATTCCTTTCCAAATTCTGGCTACTCTATAAGCGACAGTGCAGTGTTTGATAACTGTAAGTACCCTTGTTTGAAACTTTTTATAAACATGTATCTGTGGTGAAAACCAGACGAATAAATGTGTTTTTTTAACTTGTTGAAGGAATATGGACGAAGTTGAAAAAGTACAGGAATTGGTGAAGCACGAAATTGACTCTGTTCAAAAAAAGAAAAAATGCGTTATTCAGTAATGTGAAACTATGTGTGTTGTGTTTTGCCTGTAAATATGCATATACCTGCTTCAAAAATGTTTTTCAATAAATAGTAGTGGTTAAATGCTTCTTTATCACATATGTGTCAGGTTTAATAGGGGAAAACAGTGACAAATGCGCTTTGTTGAATTATAAAATATTGCCCGTTGGCAACAATCATTAGCATAAATGTTAGATTTTAATAAATTCCCAGATTCGGTCGAGGTTTATATTGCCGTACTACACCATCCAACACTGAGTGATTAAAACATTAATGTGAAAAAGAAATTAGACCTTTTAAGCCTGTCTGAGTTACCAACGTGGTTTGTCAATTAACGAACCCCCACGCTCACGATCCATAATGCTAAAATCTTGTTTGACGCACATTACTAAAAACTTCACTTCTTACAACAACAAAATGGCGCTCGTTCGTCACACAACAGCGCACACCGATCAATTCAACGTCATCTTGCACCTGTGTACGATTTTTAAAATGATTCTTTTTAAAACAGTTGACTTTACAAGCGTGGACTCCAGGATTGCATTCAGTTAGGAAAAGGAAAAAAAATACGTTGGCCATTCGTAGTAAACACGCTAAACTCCACCAAATCACATACATTACACAGAAGCCTGATATTTTTTCTCCAGTTACAAGTTCGTGGGGGTGAGGTGACGACAAGAGGTCTGGCTGAATCGTATTACTTGTTTCGTTCCCCAGAACATTTGCGTTCGCAGTGGCAGAGAAGCAACAATAGCTTTTCCTACACCGCTTATCAATATCAGGCAATTATACGAGCTGCAGGACAGAGTTTTAAAACTGTAAGTATGCATACAAGTTTTTTTGTGAAAATTTACCCTTGCTTAAAAACTTTTTGGAAACATGTATTTGTGGCAAAAACCAGACGAATAAATGTGTTTTTTTAACTTGTTGAAGGAATATGGACGAAGTTGAAAAAGTACAGGAATTGGTGAAGCATGAAATCGACGCTGTTAAAAAAATAAAAAACTGCGTTATTCAGTAATGTGAAACTATGTGTGTTGTGTTTTGCCTGTAAATATGCACATACCTGCTTTAGAAATGTTTTTTCAATAAATAGTAGTGATTGAATGCTTCTTTATCACAAATGTGTCAGATTTAACGGTGAAAAAACAGTGACAAATGCACTTTGTTAAGTTACAAAAGATTGCCCGTTGGCAACAGTCATTAGCATAAATGTTAGATTTTAATAAAATTCCAGATTCGGTCGAGGTTTGTATTGCCGTACTACACCATCCAACACTGAATGATTAAAACATTAATGTGAAAAAGACTTTTCAAGCCTGTCTGAGTTACAAACGTGGTTTGTCAATTAACGAAGCCCCTACGCCCACGATCCATTCCTAATGCTAAAGTCTTGTTCCGCGTCCATCGCCAAAAAGCTTCACTTCTCACAACAACAAAATGGCGCTCGTTCGCTTTACGTCACACAATAGCACGCAGCTCGATTCAACGTCATCCTGCACCTGTGTACGGTTTAAAAAGATTCCTTTTGAACAGCTGATCGGATAAGCGTTGGACACCAGGATTACATTCAGTTGGGAAAAAGGAAAAATACTTTGGGCATTCGTGGTAAACATGCGAAAATACAACAAATAACAGACACTACACAGGATAAATCGTAATATGGACAGAGTTATATTCCTAGCCTCATAAAAATTGTTGCCTTTTACTTCAGACTGTTTATAAAACATAGCATTTTCCGTTGTGCATAAAATATCTTTGTTGCTTTCAATCGAATTCACCGAAGGTCAAAGCTTGTAGGTTTGGTTTGTTCAAATGTAAACGGTGGTAAAAACGCACACGAATAAGAAATTGGTGAAATTCCATTCGCTTTAGTTGAGCTTCGTGGTTCGTTGTGTCGAAAAACAGCTGAGTAAACACGACGCGAAAAGCAACCAAAAAAGAACTGTTTGTCGTTGACAAAGAAATCCGGCATTTGGTTTCAACTCGAAAAATCCGGTTCCTTTGATAGAAAAGGTCGTCAACAACAAAGTAGTTAACGGAATTTTCCCAGTCTGTTGGCGAGAGCTTCACTTTTGTAGGCCTTACTTTTGTGCAAAATATGCTCGGCTTTTACTAAATTTTGGAAAAAATTCCAATGCTAATTTGCGTGTTTAAAAATTAGGAAGTAGGCAAAGTCAATGCAAATGTCCACAACTTCTTACATGGGAAATGTTTTTAAACAACAGCAACATTCCAAAGACTCTCGTATACATTTCGAAGATCGTTGTCCACCGTTTCTTCGGTGGGGGTCGGTATCGTGTTGCATGCACAGGCATCGTCACCGGTGTTGTTGGAAACAGGGAAGGTAAGGGTGACGAGGAACCACCTACAAACAATGTTATGCTTGATGTTGTTACGCTACTCTCATCTGTTTCCATGGGCAAGACCATAATGAGAAACAGAAGATAAAAATACTCTCGACAAAAGGCAAGAAAGCGCTTGACTAGAAACATCTTTTCCTGGTCAGTGTAAAGTGCGAACGGAGAGCGCCTGACTGGAGGAGTTTCGGAAATTGGTGGTCAGTAAACTATTACTAATGCGTTTTACTCTATAATAAAAAAATATATGTCTGAAAAACAGATATCGTCGGAATTATCGTTCACCATTAAGTGATTTACTTGTTGTCGGGAGAGTACAAAAAAAAATGCCGGGAGAAAGCCATGTGGACGAGCCTCCCGATCAAAAAAAGTGGTGGAAGTTCTGGAAATGGGGGAGAAAGTAAATCAACGTGTGTGTGGATGATTTTTTTTTTGTTTACAATTTTTACAATTTTTCTGGCTTTAACTTTGTCTTAAACATGATCACCGTCACATCAAAAAATTTAAGAGTGAAAAACATTGTCAATATACCATATTTTTTTATTTGGCGGTATTGTTGCTTGGTAACAAGCCTAAGTTAAAATCTCTGTTGTGCACTTTACAACTGTTACAAAATTTCAAGTCTTCGTTTTAATGTGATCGATTAGCGTCTGTGTAAAGGAATTAACCAGATCATGTAACGATACCTAAATAAAACAAAAGTGTTTGACAGTTCATCAAATCTTCAGTCTCACGATTTATCCTTAATGCTAAAACCTTGTTCCTCGCTCATCGTTACAAAAGCTCAACAACACAATGGCGCTCGTACGCCTAGGGCGAAAACAGGGAATCACGCCCACTACAAAGTCATCTTGTCCGTTCGAACAGTTTCAAAAGAATCAGCTCTTCACCTTGTTACGTACACAAAATTTAATCACAAAATTTTTGGAGTACAAAGTTACACTAAGCTGAATGTTCATGGAATAAGGCTTCACATACTTGTTACAAAAACGCACTTACTGCCATTTTAAAAAATTGTCAAAATATGAATTAGCATTTAAGAGGGTAGTACATTTTTACAATACTTTTTTAATATAGTTGTTGAGGGCATAAAAGTATTTTCTCAAAAGGTAAATAACGCGTGGTTTGTTTGAGGAACCATAGGCTATCAATAACAGCGGTTTATAACATTGCTAAAATGCCAATTGTTTGATTTGAGTTTCGTAGAATGTTAATTCTAAGGTAGGCAAGCAAACAAACAAGGAAAATACGTTTGTCGTTAGAAGACGTCAGGAATTCGAATTTCCCCTTCAACTGTCAAAAATGTTGTTCTGAGTCTTCTTTAAAAAATGGCCAACCGTTAAAAAGTATAAAGTTACACTAAGCTGAATGTTCATGAAATAAGGCTTCACATACTTGTTACAAAAACGCACTTACTGCCATTTTAAAAAATTGTCAAAATATGAATTAGCATTTAAGAGGGTAGTACATTTTTACAATACTTGTAAAGAAACAATGTAATTTCCAATATCACGAACTAACACAAAGTGAAAGAATGTTCCTTTTGAAAACCATGTTTATATGTCTCCATAGCTACCAGTAATATTTTGACTGTCGTTTCACTTACTTTTACCTGCGCCAACGGTGTATTTGTTATGTGACATAACGTTAATTAAGGGTAAACATGTCTGATGAGGACAAGACACCCAATCGAAAAAAGAAGGCGTGGACAAGACTCTCAAACCAAAAAGTTGTGGCAATTCTGGCGATGGTTTGAAAGGCAGATCGACGTTTGCGTGGATGATTTTTGTTCGCATGTTCACAACTTTGCCTTTTTACCGGTTGTATCTTTGTCCTCAAAATGATTACCGTCACATCAAAATATTTAAGAGTGAAAAAACTGATAACAGCATATTTTTTTACCTTACGATATTGTTTCTTGGTGACAAGCATAAGTTGAAATCACCGTTTTTCAATTTGAAACTGTGGGCGTTACAACATTTCATGTGTCCGTTTGTATGTGACCGATTAGCGTCTGTGTACAGGAATTAACCTGTCGTGTAACATGGCCTAAATAAATAGAACTTGTTTTGGTAGCTAATCAAACCTTCAGGCTCATGATTTATCCTAATGCTAAAGTCTTGTTACTCGCTCACCGTTAGAAAAGCCCAACAACAAAATGGCGAACAAAAAAAGGGTGACAACAGGGAACCACGTTCACTACAATTACGTCGTCTTGTGTGACAACAGAGGACCCGCCTACTAAGTTGTCCCAAATGTCCATCAACGCATAAAAAAATGTTTCAGGCGTTCGTTGCAAAAACGCACCTAACTAAACGCACTTGAATCGTGAAATATTTCTTGAAATAGTAGCTACCTGCAAAAAAAACGCAAAATTATGCATGGTTTGTTTAAAAAATCAATTTTGCAATAGCATTTAGTTTTGAATTTTCCACAAACAGATGTCAGTTAGAAATTCCAGAGATCCCAATCGTTTCATTCACGCTTTCTCCGACGTTCCGTGCTTTGTTGTTTTCAAAACAGCCTAAGCAAACTGTGATCGCGACGTGACACAAGCGTTATTTGTCGTTCACGAAGCCGTCTAGGATTTAATTGCACTCTGCACGTGTTAAATAAACTTGTTCCGAGTCTTCGTTAGAAAAGACCGTTAATCACAAAAGCGGTAACGTTGGTTTACCATGGACTGATGGTGTGTGTTTTAACGTTGCCTTCAACAGTTGTGTGTCACACTCTACGTTGAATTGTTATAGCGACAAATGACTTTTTTCCTAATTAACTTATCAAAAAGTTAGATACGGAGTCTTTGTTGCCCATATACCTGTCGGCGATTCCGATATTTATTTAAAAAATCTATCAGTTGATTTATTATTCGGACAAAGAAACTAAAAAAACGAAAACATAATCGGAAATGTAGCACATAATTGAAATATTGTTTGGGTTTCACTAAATTCCCAGCTTTGACTAATTGCTAAAAATATTCAATCCTTAATATAAATGTGTTTGGAAGTAAAATTATCTTCTTAGAAATTCGGGTGCTTTTTAATGTTTGTCGAATTGTCCAACTATTATTCATGCAAGCCCATTAGTGATTCTTATTTAATAACACATCCACAGGAAAATTTAAACAGCTTGTTTTCAAAGAGCAGATCTTAAATTTTTAAGTGGCGACATGGCGACGTGTAAATATTTTGCAGTCTCTGCCACAGCGGCATTCTTTCAAGCCGTGTTAGGGTCGTGTTGTCCCGCGTATCTCGGCGCAGGTGGTGGATGCGGTGAAAGCGTAGGTGGATTTTTCACAAAGGATTCATTTACGCTACCAACTGTTCCCAGGGGCCCCTAAAATATTTACAAAAGAAATTTTATCGCCCAACGGAAAGCCTCACATGACTTTTCAACACAGATACAACCCTATTGTCAAGCATCCCATGTCACAAAACATTCCACCATGGGGATCAATTCTTTCAGTTGTTTCAAAATCTCATACGCTCCTTGCTGGAAACTTTTATTACAACAAATATTTCGCCTTTGCTCCTGGAAAAAGGTTTCAAATAGTTATCAGCCATCTTGCTGCTTATTCCGTGAAACCAATTTACTGGTTGGAATGGAAATTGCTGGCTAAGATAGAAAAAATATTGTGTTAAGTATGACTAAACCCAAACTTCCTCTTCATAATTCTGCTTAACCACAAATCATGGTTTGCATGATTGTGTTGAACATTGCACATATATTTAATTGACCTTCGTGAAGTGTTTGCCGAATATGGGTAAACGCAAATTAAATAAATCGTGTGCTTCAAGGTTTGCTGACTTGGCAGCTATACTATTGCAGCCTAGCTGGATCAGCCACTTTTTCCTGACAAGTGATACGTTAGCTGTGATCGCCAAACAAGGACCTGCGCAGTGGGGCGATCCTGCCAATCATGCCATTGCATGAAATATTACTACGTGGTGTGATTCAACAAATAATTTGATTTTCGATCACAAGCGTCAAATAAAGAAAAACGTCAAATGCCGTATGTTTATTTAATGATCATTGCTTGTGTGGTAAAAAGCACAGCCGGTGCCAGTTCCAAGTGGCTTTGATTCATTACGCAACATTAATTTAACATTTTGTACAGTTAGGCTATGTGCTATGTTCCGCTTAAACGTGGTTTGACAACCAAGACAGTCTCCACGCCAACTCCCCCCAGTACTCAGCACACAAGTTTTGTAAAGAGTTAACCCCTGTTATTTACCTTTGCTTTGTAAAAAAAACAGCTGACTGGAAACCGTTGGTGTGTTAAGTTAGTTGAAGTATGAAAAAAAACTTTGTAAGAAAGCAACATGTTGTCAATAGTTGTGTAAGACTGCTGTATTCTGCTTGTCAGTCAACGGTGGGAAACATTTTGTTTGTAAAACCTTTTTTGTGTACTGTGTTTTAATTACAATCAAGAAGTAAACAACTAATTAGAGTAGCTTGTTGATTAGTGGAAAGTTTTAATCGAATGGTGAACAAATACAATTCCAGAACATTGCTACATACCACGCATAAGAACCAGTCTGTCAAACATTTTTATGAACCATTTTTCTCCAAATCAATAACGTTTTTTTTAACAAATTTGGAAAAATTGGTATGCTACAATTAACAATTATCGTTGTATTCACGGTTTGTTGGGCGTTTCACAGCATGTTTTTCTCAAACAGCTGAACAAATTGTGGCCCCGACGTGACAAAAAACATGTTTGTGTTTAGATTAAAGTTCTCAAGTATTCGGTTTCACCCGCTGACTCGTGAGAACTTGTTCCGGGTCTTCAATAAAAATGGCCGACCGTTGAAACAACAAAAGCAAAATGGAATTCTTGCTTTGAATAGGTTCACTGCAACGTTTAAACCGTTGGGTCGTTTCCTTGAAAAAAAACAGTGGAAAGCCTTTTTCAAAAAAGGGCAAAGGCGTAACGACAAAGAGGCTAAACTGACACACGTGCACAGGGTCTACTTAAAACCCAAACTCGAAAAAATGTTTGTTAATTGCTAAAGTCACTATAGAGTTTGATGCTTCGTATGCTAGCTACGACAACTGGTATTAAGCACAACTGATTTCAAACTGTAACATGGAAGTTTGGGAGTGTAAGACCTTATCAGCAACACAGGTTGGCAGATTTCTGTGGTAATATTTTTTTGCTTAATTTTCATGTCTTTTGCAGGATTTTAAAGAACAACCTGCCGCCTTTAACTGTCGAGGCGGTTTACCCATACGGGGTGGTCAAAAGAGCGTGGATTTGGTGGACAAATACGGCGTAGATGACGTTGAAGAATCTGAATGCTGTGGTTGTAAATGTGTTGTAATGTGACGTTTGGCTGTGTCTATTTGTTGGACAAGCATACACTGTGTCTCTAAATAAAGCAGTATTACAAGTTGTTTACGTTGTGGTGTGTTTCTCTGACAGAAATCAACCAAAATGTAAGTTTGGGAGATCATGTCCAAAACAAACGTGAACTGAAGTGTTACAGATTGATTTCCATCGACGCATAAGACACAAAAAGATTTGTTTGAAATGTTTTGTCCACATTTTTTAGAAGTCCATTGAGTTTTTGCGATACAAACTTAAGCAAAGAGCATATACATTTGCGTGAAACATTGTAATGAATCCATTCCCAGAAATAGTAGATTTTATTTGCACTCAGTGATATTTTTAGATTGATGGTCAACAAAATCGGTCACTAGAATTTCTGCAATTTTCTCTCAAAGTAAACATTTTTATGGTGAAAGAACTTAATTTTATTTAGACTAAATTAGTGCACGCTATAAAATTTTTGACGATTACCACTGTTAAATTAACACTATAAGCTACCCACAGACACAATAAACGGCTTCGTGAGGCCAATAAAAAAATGATACCAAACAAAGGGATATAGAAGATCACATTTTGCGCGAAACAAAGCCATTCGGGGAAAATCTCAATGGACAACCTTTTAAGATGAATGATGCAACAACCATTGAAATGATAGAGACAATTAAAGAGCTGCATTCAGTGCACACTGTTTCGGTCAAACTGCTTAGCGCACATATTCGTCATTAGTCAACGCCATCAGCACTGAGGGAACATATGAGTCGAAACATTGTATTCTGTTGAGTATTAATGTACCATGTGTTGCGTAAAAACAAAAGTTGGCCCAGTAAAAAATAGTTTACCAATGTCCACCAGTTGTAACAACAGTATTGGTTCTTACACCTGCTCTCTAGCACCCCAGTGCGGCAATGCAAACGCAAAACAAACGTTGACCAGCAATGTGAGTCGTCATCGACACCATAGGGTAAAAACACGTTTGTTATTTTGTGTTATAAAGCAAAACAAAACCATGTATTTGCTGTTTTCCTCTTTGAAACAAGAATATGTTTCTTCGTGAATCGAGAAAAAAATGCAAAACATGTTTTTTTTGTATCGCAAAGCACCAAAAAGTTGTTGGTGCAGACACCAAAGAAGAAGTTGGTTTCGGGGGTGTTACATTACACACAGCATCCTCCACCATGGCAACGGTGTTTGTGAATGGTTTCGTTTGAACATTATCCTGAATAACAAAATAACAATTAAGATATTTGCAAGCATTTGTAAACGTCTTTGTTCGTTTTGTTTTCCTTATTTCTTTTTGTATTTTCACTTCTCTTTCACTTTAGTTCACATGTTTTTCTTTGTTTTCTGTCTCACTCACCTTTTATAATATATTTGTGATTGTTTCGGTTTATTTGATTTTATACGCTCGAGCGATCATGCTTGCCTGGCAAACACGGGCAGTGATGATTGGTCAAGTGCTGACGAGAGAAATAATGAGCGAAAAGCCAGACAGTTCTCTGGTGGTGGCTTGTTGAGAGCACTGTTTTTGTGGGAGATCGAATGATGTATTTGTTGATGAACGCTAGTTGTAGTAAAACGTCATTTTTGTGCAAGTTTTAGAACAAACGTTGTTTTATTTGCACTTTTATCGTTTTATTCTTTTATACTTTTTCTATTTTATTACAAAATGAGCCAGCACCTTGGTCGTGTGACTCCAGGTCTCTGCGATAGGTCGTTAGTGCAGAGTAGCCCAGGCGTTAAAAGTAATAGGGACAGACTAATTTCGGATACACATGTAGCGAACAAGGAACAATAACGCAGCACAAAAACTTGCCTAAAATTTGTGTTGTAAAGCCCAATATAGATAAGTTTAGTCTGCTCTATATTGGTAAAGTGCGTGCGTCATACGAAGGCGACAAAGTTCAAAATTTCATAGGAAACGATATGTTCTGATGTCATTTTCCAGGGAATTAAATAATGGAAATCCCAGTTTGGAAATTTGCCATAATAGGTATTCAAACCGATGTTGCCAATACCACACAGCCAAGCAACTTTGCCGGTCATGCGGCCTTATTTCAAATACATATTGGTCGCTAGGTGACGTTAGTTGTCTACCAAAGCAGAGACAGAAGACAAGCTACTGTGAGATTGGGCGGGCGACTGGCAGCATTGACCAAGCGCCCGACCTATATGCCAAGAAGAAAACCTGATCGGGATTCGTGCTCAGGACATCCTGAGTTCAAATCCCGGTGTGGTAAAAAAAAAAAAAAAAAAAAGCTTTTAGACGACTTTGTTGACCAAACGGCCCAGCAAAGACAAGCGACCTCATTGGTCGAAGCAGTGGCCATCTGTCTGCAGCTTACACAATTCATATTATTGGCTCCACTTTTCTTATCTTATGATTATTGTGACACGGGGCCTGGCGGCACTATTGGTAGAGCTTTGCTTGGCCATAGTGTTTCCATCTTGTTTTCTCCGTAAAGTTGCACCTAGTTTGGTGCCCAACGGATGACGGTGATTGTATAGTCACCACAAAGTGGAAGTCTTTTTTTGACCGTTTGGTCAGCAAAGTCGTCTGAAAGTCACACCAGCTGCACTGATGAGACCTTAGGTTGAAACAGTGGCCATCTGTCTGCAGCTTACACAGGACATATGTAATGTCTTGGTGATCGGCTGGTTTGTTGTCATCAAAAACGACAGTAACAACAGTGTGTGGCACAAAACTGCTGGTTTCTGGTTTTTTTATGAAAAGTATTTCAATCGAATATTCGGATATTAGGCTTATACCCTATGAACAACAGATACAGTTATGAATGGAAGTCTGAACATCCAATGATGACATTTGACTGTCCACATTTCGTTTAATTTCTAATCCAATTGCTGTTTCTCACAACAATTATGACAAACGAACACTTTGGAGCCCTGCCAATCTTCTTCAAATTAAAAGATTTATTTTTGCAACTCGGTAGTCTTTTGTTTTTGTGATTATTGCAGAAGTACATGTATAAACCCATAGCGTTGTTTTCAAAACGAACATTAAATAAAATTATTTTCCCGACGATTCTGCTTTCATTCACGCTGAGATTTTCCCACCGCAATCAATACAAATGAATGAATGGGTTGATAAAGCATGTTCTTTGTCCTTTGTCCTCAGACTCATAATGCGTACCCTACAGGAATTATTGCGTACAAGCGTCGGTGGTTGTTGTGTTGAAATAAGATGCCTCAACAATAGGACAAAAGAGTTTGTTATAAAAAGTTACATGAACGGACTAAACAATTACTTTCTGTCGGGGGTAAATACTGTTGCGGAGTAGAAACTGTTGCTAAATTATTGGTAACTGTTTCTCTGAAAAAGGCAAAAGTTAGATACGAACTGAATCTTCTAGTTACCGGTACTGATAACGTAAATATCTGAATGATTGTTCTTCATTTCAATATCGTGGTGTCACAAGTTGATTGTTGAAATTGTGAAAAATGCTTGGGTGTAGCGCAAATGTAATACGTTACTCATACAGGATGTTAAGCGAGGAAGGGTTTCAAATCCCAAATTAGCAAACATATATGTTTCTGCTGAATAGACTTCTACTTGCAAAGAAATAGGTATCGGAAGTACAGAAAATAAAAAGATGGCAGGTAGGTTCGGCTAATAGTCATATTTGACAGTTCATAAACTTAAGACAATTCTTTTGCCCAATATTGTAGATCAATACACTACAGTCCAGGTTTTGACAAAAACTGGAAACGATGAATTTCAACTTAACGAACCCGGACTGAAAGAGGTTTTGAGCGAGGCATGGGACAAACCTATAGCCATTGTCGCAATATGTGGTGAAAAAAGAAAAGGAAAATCATTTATTCTCAACTTGTTTTTGCGTTATTTGGTTGAGGTAAAAACACCTTTTATTGTTTTGTAAAACATATGAAAAATTTGAACTTATGGACATGTAGAGCAAAGAGTTTATAATTGAAGAACATTTATGTTCCATTGGAAAAAACTGTAGCTAATTGTGGTTGGCCATTTAAACATGAATAAAAATAAAAAAGCATGTATTTCCATTTTTTTCTTGAATATTCCGAAGGGAGTCCCCAGCGGAAAATCATTTCCCATTGGCCGAAAGGAAAAACTTTATTCTGCGTTTGACTGGAGAGGAGGTTCAAAGAGAATTACTGAAGGAATCTGGATTCTCAACAAACCTATCGTAATAAAAACTAAGGATAAGGGAGAGGTACATTACTCTAACGAAAACAACTATTTTGTGTGTTACAGTTATCCTCATAAATTTTGTGTCAACTGGTGGGGGTCTTTAAAGTTTGACATTGGGTGGCAAAGTTTGTCGTCTTTGTTGATTTCCGTTCATTTATGCAGATACCGTTATTTCAAAACTACCCAAAACACATTTTTTATGATGAATAACATTTGCTTATAAGTTTGCTTTGTATTTGATGGACACACAAGGGATGTTCGACAGCCAAACGTCGAAGAAAGAATGTTCTCAGATATTTGCTCTCGCCACTCTCATGAGCTCACACCTCGTGTTGAACCTGATGCGTCAAATACAAGCGAACGATCTCGAATACCTTGACGTAAGTGTCTGTACAAAACATTTCTTGTTCACCGGTTGTGTTATTTGTTTACAGTTCTGGACGCAAACCGCAACGTTTGTCAACAGCGAAGGCTCTGGAGCATTCTTTCAGGTTACATAAACCACATAAAACTATCTTTTTTCAATGCGTGTTGCTTTTAGTTTGGCATTATTTAACATTTTTCCATGTACAGAACCTTCTCTTCCTTGTGCGGGATTTTCCTTATCGGGATTTCGGCTACGGCATTGATGGAGGAAAGCGATATCTTCAGGAGGAACTCAAGGAGTCAGACGATAAAACTACGACAGTAAACGAAAGCATTCGTAACCTGAGAAACGTATTCAAAACCGTCGAAGCGTTTGGAATGCCCCAGCCTGAAAAGAGTGTGACGACACGGAAGGAGGAAGATAAGGCAATAAACCTAGCCAGTGAGAATTGCGTTTTTAAGCTGTAAACGCTACAATGTTTGGTAGTATTGTTTGTGTTTATTTTAAGATGCTGGTAGCCAGTTTTTACAGAAATCACAGGACCTTTTTAAATACTTAAAAACCAACACACCTCTGCTAAACATAAATGGAAGCCCCATGTGCGGTGCTCAGATGTACGACTACGTGGTAGTTTGCTGTAGCAAACTTCTTAGTGACCAAGTCCCTGATCCAATTACTCTTGGGGAGGTAAGAATCACTTGCTTCGCTTTAAAATAATTTTTAACACCAATGCTATGCCAATAACTGTGTTATTTTTAATGTGTGAATGCGTTATTTTTGCTTAGTCCGTCGCAAAATTCAAACTGGAAAAGCTCCTGGAAGAAGAAAAACAAAAATATGAACAAGCATTGAGAGAGGTGAGACTTCAAATTGCAAAGTACTTTTTTCTTGAGCTACAGACAGTGGACACTGTTTCGACCTGTTGGCTTTAATCAGTGCAGATAGTGATGAGCATTGCTTGCAATGTGGTTAACTAACCAGGCCAATGCCTTTCCACGTTGTGGTACTTTGCAGTAACGACTTAATAAGTAGAAAAAGTGTGCACTGTCCGTAGCTTACTGAACATTGATTCATCTTTTGGGGCATGGAAATTGTATTTAATTTGTTTCCTTCAATGCGCCACGTCAGTCTCTGGGTCTATACCTATAGTACTTGGATGAAGCGAGATTAAGCTCGCAAAAGCTCGTGCTAATATAAGTGTTTAATAGTCAGTATCTTATCAAAACACTGCTCCAGCAAGTACTCTAGTTATTTAATTTGTGTGATAGGTGGTCCAAAAATGCGACGGCTGTGGGGATGACCTTTGTGAATATCACCAATGTCAGCTATGTGAGGCTTTATTGAGGTATGACGATGTATCAAAGTTCGAAAGGGCAGGAGTGATCAGCAGTTACAGAAGAATGCTTGAGAAGGACATCGGAGAAATTTTCAATACTTTGTATACCATGCACGAAAAAAATCTGGAGATTAAAGATTCGCAAAATCGGTTGGAGGAAGAAGCGAAAATCGCGAAAGAAACAGAAGCTCAACTAGTGTTAGTGAATGAGAGGCAAGAAAAGGAAATGAAGGTGGCTGCAGAAAAACACGCACAGGAAGCAGATGAGCTGAAGAAAGAGATGGAAGAGAAAGAAAGGAGGATCCGAGAGGCAGAGGAAGAAAAAAAGCGGGAAACTGAAAACGCAAAAATTGCTTTGGAGGAGGCGAAAAGAAAAATAGAAGAAGCTGAAATTTCAAGACAAAATGCTATAATGGAAGCAAGAATTGAAATGGAAAAGGCGAAAAAGGAGTTACAAAAGCAAGTGGATGCAGGTTTAAAAGAAGCGGAGGAAGCCAGGAAAACGATTAAAGAAATGATGGAACGATACAGTCAACAAGAGCAGGACCGCAAAGAAGATGCAGAAAAGAATCGTCAACTATATGAGGAACAACAACGTGCATTCAAAGCACGGGAAGAATCACTAGAAAGGACAATTCAAGACGCACATAAGCAGCAAACTGCTTATTTAGAGCAACTGAAGTTGACAGAAGAAAGGCGAGCGGAAGAGGCAAAAGAATTAAAGAAGCAAAACCGAATACTCCTTCAACACTTAACTGAAAAGAAAGTAAGTTACCCCAAAACTCAAATATTATTTGTAGGCATATAGTTATTAATATTGTAGTTGATTGTAAACCTACCATTTGTCTCGAACCCCTGGTGCAAAGGCAAATGGTATAAGTTCATCTGTTTGTGGCTGTTTTTCCAAAATGCTTTTACTAATGCTTACTTAAACGCTACACTAAATCACTAATCAATTTATTTTTTAGCCAGAAGAAGTGGGTGCGATACGAACATTATGGAAACAACTTTGGTAACTTAAAGGTATGAAGGATTGTATGTACACATGTATTAAAAATTCTTTACCGTGATGTGTGTACGCACATTATAAACACTCTGAATGTTCAAAGATAATCATATATGTTTTTTATTACAGAAACTGATTATTTATCATCAAGTCACAGATAAGAATATATCGGCATCATCATCATCAGTTTCACAATGAAGCCATACTTTTACTTGCGCAAATAATTTCGGCGTCATGTGTTCAAAATTGTTCAGACTGTTGTTTGTTGTAAATATGATTTTTAACATACGAAATGATTCTAAATTAAATGCTTGCTGTGCCTTTTGCTTGCTGTGCTTTTGCCGTGATTTAAAATATAAAAGCCCGTGTTGAAAAAAGAGATCAAATGTCTTTCTTTTGTTCGTAGTTTTGCGAGGGTTTCATATTTCTTTCGGCCAGCTGTAGTCAAAAACTGGGATCGTTAAAGGGTTAGACAAAATATTAGAGGACGAATGTAACTCACGTGTTAAAAAAAAACTTTTTTATTGGTCCCCAAGACCACTGAATTGTGACACGTTGCCAACATCTAATGGAAAAATTGTAGCACCCTTATATTTAAACGGGCGGTTAATCAAATAACATCGAACAAAAGAGACGAAAAAAAGTCATTTTACCAAACTGTTCAAACACAAACGGAAAGAGAGGTAAATGTCGCGTGGGAGCCAGCCTCGTACAGACTTTTTTTGAAAAAAAGGACATGTTTACAGCAAACTGCGATTCGACGCATGTCGAAGAAATCCTGTGAAGAATTCCTGGAGTGTGGTTTACGCAGCTGTAGCTTAAACGCTTAAATATTGAAGTATCCGCATGATGTACAGGTGGAACAAGTCTTACGATTGTCACATAAGGGCAGAAGGCATGGAATAACTTGTTCCAACACAAACTGCACACAAACTGCGTCATAATTTGAACGCTAAATTTTAAAAGCATTGATACGCTATCTGTTACTTATATGCAGGGCACAGTATAAAGGACTAAACTAATAAAGGCGTCTGATACAGACATATGTCAAACCTACATCGAAATTATATTAATTTCGCGACAATGAATAGTCCAGCTCGGTTGCGCCACCTTGCGTTGCGGTGTCACATTGATTTTCGACTGCGTCAAGTTCTGGCATAGGGTGTTTCGAGACATTGTTGCAGTGTTGTCTTCGCATCCATTGTTAGTATTCGGTTGGTGACTAAACAGGCAAGGGTTCGGCTTTATTCGGTTAAAAAGCAGTAGTTCTTTTATTTTTACAAAGTTATACTTTCAGATTACCTCAAAAAATATTCTCCGAATACAGACTACAAGGGTGTTTTAGGTGTTGGCACATTTCTAATGTTTAATAATCGTGCAAATCTTACCAGGAAGACTTAAAAACGTTGTACTCGCGTAATTTGTACCTTTTGCTTGCATAGGTAGCCATTGATATTCTTGCTCTTGGGGTTGAAGCTGTTTCAAAAAAAGATAACATCCGAAAACGAAATTACCAAACCCGAAATTTGAAATTAGGTATTAGCTAAAAACCATTTCAAATTCTTCTCAAAAGACTTCAATAGTTACGTGTTTCTGCTTTCACAAACGTGCGACAAAAGATGATAAACTTATTCACCTGGAAAGTACACCAATCAAAACACGTCTGTTGGTTGTCAGAGCTGGGATCAAAGCCGCAAGTCGATATTGCATAGCAGGAAAAGCTGGCAATCACAATGCACAAAGTGATAGCTGTGATTTCCGCAAATGATAAAAAAAAACGTACTGAAAAGAAAACTTATTATTGCGTCGCAAGCACTTTGCCTTCGTTCCAATTTGAGAAATCATCTATTCATTGTATATTTGTTATACATTTATGCCGATAAGAGGCCAAATTCATCTGATGTTACGTTGAAGCATTTATGCCAACCACTCCAGTGATTTACTCAATATACAGACAAGAAACATTTGAGTTGCTTAATTCGTCGCAAAAGCTTTACAGAACATTCCAAGATATTAAAAATGAAGAACAAAATATCGCCACGCTGACACATGCAATGACAAACAACCAAGCAGTTTTCCACGCGTTTAAGATCAGAAATACTCACAGTTTCATGCACATGGACAGCAGTGAGTGGAAATAAAAGTGAAACCATAATAGCAGCGGATGTCGACATAATAATACAAAGTGCCATGTAACCTTTTACCTAAACAATAAGAAAAAGTTGACTTTAACTTAACCTTTCATTGCAACACAAACCTGCAAATCTATTAAATAGAAAAGAAACAGAAACTTACCTCATGGAGAGAGGCGCTCTTTGTAGCGCATAAATTACCAGGTAATCCAGCGACGCTAATCTGAAAATTTACAATAAGTATCCTATCTTTTACCCAAACTCCACACCACAAACTTTGTCCTTAACTCCATGTACTGCAATGCCACGTAGTTCCTGGGTGGTAAGACACTAAAAGGCCCATTACACCGCGGAAAGAACAAATGTAACCAACCAGAAACTCAAGATATTGAACAAAATAAAAGGACGACCGGTGAGCGAAATTTGAACGGCAGATACTAAAACACAACCATTGATAACATTGTAGTTATTGAAGTAGTTGTAGATGTTGAAAAACAACAAATACATCCTGGCATTTAACACATATAGACTGATACGGCACGTTTACTAATTTGATCACGGTGTAGTTTCTTTGGAACAATTCATTAATTTTAAATTGTTGCAAGTTTACTGATACGAAAGTCGTAGTTCCAAGAAGGAAATAGTGACAAAATACACACTAGCTTAGACGCTATCTAAAAATACCACAAGATATCACGCTATCTGAAGTAATATGACGGGACCAGTTGTTAAAAGCACAGCGAATGATTTAACGTTGGCTTGAGGCGATGTTTATTCAGGCGCCGACAAAGCACACTGCCAGGGCCCTCCAATCAGCAGCAAATCGAGACACATGTGGAGAAAAGCAATCGACGTTTGTCACGGTTCGATAAATACGCAGTAGTCGCTACAGACTGAAAATTTGTCAATATGCGAAGATCTACAACGTTTTTTGCTTAATACAAGAAATACTGGCAACAACAACCACAAGACTGCCCCGTGCAGTTTCAATTAATTTAAAAATAATGCATATTGGGACAGGTAAAAGCTTATTGTGGAGGTGGTTGAGAAACACATTGTGTAGATGGCAGTTCTACGGATTTACTGAGGCCTTGTCTAGGGTTAGCCAATATTTAACTCAATTTGCCTCATTCAGATTTTAATGTCCATCGAAACAATTTAAAGTTTTATGAGAACAAAGAAGGCAAGCAAAGAAATAGCAAAATGGCTTTGCCCGTCACTTTAAACCTGGCAACCAGTTCCGCTAAACATACCTAATGTGGCAGTGGAGACGATGATCACAAGTAACATGTGATTGCTTTACCAGGTTCATTAAACTACAAAGTTTTAATTGCTGTAAGACGGTGGAAGTTCGAGATGTGTTGCACCTTCTTGGGTTAAAGCAGCAGATTGAGCCTCTATTTGCTTGGGATGTTGCATGGGGTTTGGGTTTTGTTGTGGGGAGATTTGCACGGCCATACTTGTGTTAGGATACTGACTTCCACCTTAACACAATAACGTTGCAATGTCTGCATGTTTTCTGGACACCAGAAAAACATTTCCTTGAGCCTGCATCGTTTTAATTATCCTAAAGAAAAGTGAAGGGAACTTATGCTAGTTATGCTGGAACATACCAGGAAATGAACGGACGGGAACTTGTACAAGTTGCTGGTTTGGGTTTGTGGGCTGCACAATGTAGTAAGCTTGACCTTGCGCTTGGTGCTAGAACGAAGAAAGCATAGCAATTATTGAATGTTACTAGTTAAACACAAAAAAATGTTTTACATTCACGTTTGCACTAGATTATAGATATTGAGTTAAATTTGTAAACATAATTTACTAAAATTAAACAACTACATCATTTATCATTTATTGATCAGAAGTACTGTATAAACTCTTCTTTAACTTAATAATCTGTTCTTCTGGCATATATAAAAAACGTAAGTTACGTTTTTTATATGTGACAGAAGAACAGATTATTAAGTTACAATATGCCTGGCAGCAACAGAAACATTAAACTCTTCTTTGTCCACAATCCTTAACCCTAGTGCACGCTGCGAGGGATTGCTGGGTATAGGTTGTATAAAGTGTTTTACATCGGTACCATTATCTATGTTCCGACAGAGAACCTTACAGTGCCACGACAAACGTACCATGAGTATAAAAGCGAATTTCTAAAGGTACCTGGGGAGTGCAACATTCACAGCACATGCAATCCCGGCAGCACGGATCAAAGCCGGATGCCGACATTGCGTAGCATGAGTAACTGGCGCTCACAATGCACAAAATAAAGGCGGAAAATCCAAACACAGCAAGGGTGATTTCAATATTGCTGAGAAGAACGGAGATGTACTAAAAAGATGTTGAGCTGAATGCATGTGAACGTAGAAAAAAGTTATTCAAAACGTGCGATTCGAAATTAAAGAAAAACTTGCAAATGTGATATTTTCCTAATATAGGCATTTGTTGCACGGACTACTTACACCTTCGTTCCAGTGGACGAGAGCAAAGGGAATGGCAAGCGAAAACATGAATGCAGAGAATATTGCCGATACGATCGAAAGAGCCATGTGAGCTTTAATCTGAACAGAATATCAATGTAAGCGCGGAAGAGCAACTATTTACTTAAGTTGCTTCAATTCACAATAAAGAAAGTAGAGCAGAAATTTTCTATAACTTAGTGAAAGCACACACCATGTGTGGTGACGCGCGCTTTCGTCCACTCAGAATACCGAGCAGGCCAGCGATGGTTACCTGTTAAAAAGGTACAACAACTTAAGGTCTGAAGTATATTTTCTAAGTACTCATTCGGGTGCACATACCCAAACTCCACACCATAATCCTTGGCCGATGTATAAATTTGTTTGAGTGTAGTTATATTCCGCTATCCTTTTGTCAAACGCAACTGACAGGCCAATAATACCGAGAAAGGAACATAACAAACCCACCAAAAACTCGGTAATCTGAAAGTAAAAAAATAGGTTTAGATTTTACTTTTGACCATCTCAAGGCAATTATCAGTGCCGGATTAACTAATGGGAAAACAAGGCACGTGCCTTAGGTCCCCCAAAAAATTTTGGCCACCAAAGAACTTCATAGTCAACAACGCCTTCTTAGCAGCAAAAGTTAATTCCTTCACAAACTTTAAAAACTCGCTGGAGTATTTTGTTCTTTGGTGTCTTTACTCTTATTCTTGGTGAGCGCATGCATTTTGCATTTTCAGTCAAATTTTGCCTCGAAGGGTCAATACAGCACTACCAACTACTGTCGTAAACACAATGGTATATGTTCAAAGTTACAACACACTTACCCCCAAACCAAACAATATCTTTTTGTATTGTGGTAGGTTTAGAGAACTGGTCAAAGTGTTTGCTGGATGTAATTGTACCGTTACCGCTTGCTGAGGTTGAACTGTCTGCGCAGTAGTAGTAGCAGCCATCATTTTACCGCTTTTCAGAGAAAACGTCCAAGTAGCAATTTAAATGTTTCTGTTTGTTGCTATCTACACCTACTACCTTGGCTCTTTGATTAAATATTATCACTGATACCCGTTGGATATAATTTTACTATGAAGCATACTCATGGAATACTATACAGCCTAATGTCGCGTTAAGATCAGACTACTACGGAAATAATCACACTATAGCACGTTCACCAGTCACGTTTTCTTACGTACTTAAGATAAATAAGTTAAGCATTAAATTTGGACATTACATCGAATTTATAGCGGCTGTATCAATCAGTTAACAATGTAAACATTTAGCAATGACATTTTCATCTGCTGGATCGTTAGTTTAAAAGCTGTGGAGGTTTAAACACCGGACATGCACTGATCTTTTTGTCAACACCATTTAAAATTAGCCACTTCTGCTGCAGTGAAAATACTTTGCAGCTGTTTTCTGCTACGTCTAGAAGCACGGCTTGTTTGAAAAAAGTTTTAAATATTTGCACTTATCCTGCTTAACGTTTTGTCAAACTGTGGCAAGAATGCCTGTTCAAACTGGTTTTATTATGTTCACGCTTGTATGAATGCTACCACTCAGTGAGTAAGTGACATGTATGCACCCACAGGATGCATAATGTCCTGTCAGGAAATAGTCAATATGTCATATTGTTTCCTGAAATGGATGTTGAACAATTAAATTACCTAAATAGCAAAATCAGAGTAATAACACATAGAAAGAGTCGCATTAAGTGTAAAGTGCACTAAATGTGCAAAACAGCAGCAGCGAAATTGCAACGAAAAGTTAAGGTTGCGTTGGGAAAGACGTTCACAAACATAATACATACGAAAACGGACAGAATCGACGCCTGATCGGAGATATATGTGACACGTTGGCAAGCTTTAAGAGTACAAGAATAATATGGCTTGAACCCACAGCAGTTGGCATACCACACTTAACAAGCCTTGAATGCGAGAATTGCATCAAATCCCTAAAGTAAAAACTGCGACGGTGGAGGGCGCACATGGTTCAACATATTTCTTTCTTGCAGCCGCTCCACCGCCCGAAGGGAATTGTATCGCTGTACATATTTTGCCTTCTTCGTTCCAGACACACTGGGTGGTTCTCCTAAACTGCTCGCCATTCGACTATGCGTATTAAATACTCGCTTAATATACGTCGATAATTGAGTGGAAAAGTTGTTTTTTGACTTTCTATGTATTGATGACATCACGAGTCATGACCGAACCCAATCGTTTTTTCAATTCTTACAACTGCGCCTGTATAGCTAGGTAGGTTAAACAGACCATTTTATCAAAAGCAATGAACAAATGATTGTCGGTGTCGGTTTACACCTAGTTTGGTACCCAATGGGTAATGGTGGCTGTGTAGTCACCACAAAGTGGAACTCTAGCTTCGCTATTTTGTTGACAAAATCGTTGTAAGTCACACCATAGCTGCACTGATGAGACCTATTAGGTCCAAACAGTGCCCCTGTCTGCAGCCCACTGTAAAACAAAACAGTTTATAACATCTTTCAGTTGTATCAAAGGTTGTTAAATTTAATCCGAAATTAGAAGGATGGTTTATGGTATAAATGCAAATCAGGTAATCGTTGAGTCTTGTTTTGTGGTCTGAACTAATCATCTATCTTTTGACATATTCCTATTTGGTGGAACAGGAACCGAAACGATTGAGAGCGATCAAGAGCTGAAGTTACCCGAGAGATATTAAAAGCGCATGAAGCCTCCTTATCAAATGTCGTCATCGTAAAGTTGTCGCCTTTGTTTAAGAGTATTTTGCGCTGTTACGACCAAATGCTCTGCGGTTTTCTCTTCGTTGTACAAACAGCAATTCTACTGTTTGCGGTACATACAGCGTTGTTGCGGAAAAACCACGACTTAGAACCATGGTTTAAGTAGTAACGTAGTTACGCTATGAAAATTTGCGTTTGGCTTGTTTAAATATAAGCCGTACAACTAGAAGCCTCATAATGTCCCATGAAGGAAGCGTAAAACTATATTGTATTTAGCGTAGAAACGAACTTATCATCTCTCTTTTGACATGTCCCTATTTGGTGCAAGCACTCCAAACAGGAACCGAAACGATTGAGACCGCCAAGAGCTAAAGTTACACGGGAGATATTAAAAGCCCATAAAGCCTTCTTATCAAATGCCGTCATCTTAAAGTTGTCGCCTTTGTTTTTTAAGAGTCTTTTGCGCTGTTACGACCAAATGCTCTGCGGAGTTCTCTTCGTTGTACAAACAGCAATTCTACTGTTTGCGGTACATACACCGTTGTTGCGCAAAAACCACGACTTGGAACCATGGTTCAAGTAGTAACGTAGTTACGCTATAAACATTTGCGTTTGGCTTATTTAAATATAAGCGGTACAATTAGAAGCCTCATAATGTCCCATGAAGGAAGCGTAAAACTATACTGTATTTAGCGTGGAAACGAACCAATCATCTATCTTTTGACATGTCCCTATTTGGTGCAAGCACTCCAAACAGGAACCGAAACGATTAAGTGCGATCAAGAGCTGAAGATACACGAGAGATATCGAAAATCCTTATCAAATGCCGTCATCGTAAAGCTGTCGCCTTCTCTCTGTATGGAGAGTGTCTACGCGATGTTAGCATTGGAGAGAAATGGTCTGGTCGCGGTATCCTTTCTGTTGTGAGATACAAAGAAGCCATTATTACGATTTGCTCATAACATAGGCTCATGATTACAAGCATATCATAGCCACCGAAAGTATTGAAAATGCGAGTGTTTGTCTGTGCAGCTTGTGAAAACATTATCTCATAAGGAATGATATTATAATATTACATATCAGTTTAAGCTGAGTGTTTTGATAAGCTAATAGAATTGGATGTCGAATATACTTGATTGCGGAGCAAGCGAGATTAATTTCGGTTCCTTTTCGCCAGCTTGTCACGAGGGAATTGCGATTGCGACAAAGCAGTGCAAAACTTTGGTTTTGGTTCCTCTTTGGTGTGGAATGTGCTTGCCACCTTTCAGCTGATACTATCGTCATGTGATTCTGAAGCTTTATGTGTCCTGGACAGAGTTAGTTCTTCGTACATTCGTTCTCGTTTTGGTTACAGCAAGTATTTTGCATGACTTTCAGATATTAGTTAGTAACTGACCGAATAACTGTACTCAGACGCAAATAAATCTTGGGATCATGGCAAACGGTGAGTTGTTTTATTTTACTCAAGCAAATACAACTAGTTAAACATTATCTATAAGATAGCATATAAACGTGGATATGTTTTGACTTTAAATTTCAGAAAAAAGAGAATCTTTGTCAATAATGTCCAAAGGAAAAGGCGGTGTTTTCCAGTTGGAGGAATCTGCTTTAAAAAAAGCTCTGCACCATGCATGGAATAAGCCGGTAGCTGTTATTGCAGTATGCGGAGACAAACGCAAGGGCAAGTCGTTCATTTTGAACATGTTTCTGCGATATCTGCAACAGGTACGATTTTGTTACCCCTATAGTAAGGACAAATACTGCAGACCGGACAGTTTGAAACAGTGCGTGTTTCACTCTATCTGCAGCTCTCAAATATTATGTTGTTTTTGCACATATAAAGGACAAATACCTTGTACAATTTTACTGTCTTAAATGACTGCATGCGAAAACTGTATGTATTAAATCAAGACTGGATCTGGAAAAGAGCAAATAAGTTCGATGAACCCACTTCGTTGGGTCGGAAAAGAACTTCACCCCGCGTTTGAATGGAGGGGTGGAAGCAAAAGAAACACAGAAGGGATTTGGATACTGGATCGTCCTCTCATGATTGATACTCCAGATGGAGAGGTGCTGTAGTGTCACGGATTATTTAATCATCAACAGTTTTCCGAATTAAATATTTTTTAAGGTTGCATTGTATTTGATGGACACACAAGGGATGTTCGACAGCCAAACGTCGAAGAAAGAATGTTCTCAGATATTTGCTCTCGCCACTCTCATGAGCTCACACCTTGTGTTTAACCTGATGCGTCAAATACAAGCGAACGACCTCGAATACCTTGACGTAAGTGATATACCGTTGATAACAAGAGATTCGCACTAATGGTTTGTTGTTTGATGGCTAATCAAACTATCCTTTCAGTTTTGGACACAAACCGCAAAATACGTGGAAAGTGGAACATCCGAAGCGTTTTTTCAGGTAACTTGTGGTGATGAATTCTGCTTTTCGATCCAACGACACAACAGAAGCAGTTTAATGTGTTGACCTTCAAACGTTGCAGGCCATGTGTAGTTGTATGTGACCGCTTGATAAATGTTACTTCGTGGTTCTTATTGCTCAAGATTATACACTGATAATATTTTTCAATAGAGCCTACTTTTCCTGTTAAGAGATTTTTCTTTTTCTGACTACGGATTTGGGTTGGAGGCTGGAGAAAGATATTTAAATGAGGAGTTTACCGAGTCACATGACAAGGACAAAGCTGTAAACGAAAATATAAACAACCTCAAAAATGTGTTCTTCAACGTTTCGGCGTTTGGAATGCCTGAACCCGAAAGGACAGTGACGAACAGGAAAGAAGAAGATTTACCAATTAACTTGCAAAGTAATTCACCAGACCAAGCTAACACTTACTGGCTTTGAATAGCATACTTTAATGTTTTTCAGCGGCTGGAAAGGATTTCCTAAAGTCTGCCACCGATTTGTTCAAATGCCTAAAAAGTGACATCAGTCCACTGCAGTTAAATGGAAATGCTATGACAGGCTCAGAATTGTTCGACTACGTGGTTAATTGCTGCAAAAGTTTGTTCAGTGACCATATACCCGACCCTTACACCTTAAGCGAGGTAATATTTGTACTGGTTGCTTTAATCGTCAGTTTTGTATCAGAATCGTTTTGTGTCTCAGTCGGTGTCTATGTTTCAATTGAGAAGTTTGGTGGACAGAGAAAAGGCGACTTACGAAAGCACAATGCAAAATGTAAGTATATATTAACATTTTCGAGGTGTAGCAATTCTATTACTGGGTTTACTCCAATACTTTTGTTT
Organism: Ascidia mentula; assembly: GCF_947561715.1. Lineage (NCBI taxonomy): Eukaryota > Metazoa > Chordata > Ascidiacea > Phlebobranchia > Ascidiidae > Ascidia > Ascidia mentula. The sequence goes on along the minus strand of NC_138569.1, from coordinate 20,252,549 downwards.
ACTCTAGATGCTGGAAAACTTCAAGGGCAACATGCTTGAAGTGCTCAACATGCACACAAAATTGCTTAAAGAATCTCTTGAGAAATTTGACAACACGTCAAAGTTTGGAAGAGAAGAAGTGATTTTGGATTACAGAAGTATGCTGGAGCTTGGAATCATGGAGTCCTATCAGGTCTTTTCTTCATACCATGAGAAAAAGTTACAACTGAAAGATTCGGAGAACAAGCGAGAGGAAGAAGCAAGAATCGCAAAAGAACGACAGAATCAATTAAAGAAGCTTGTTGGGAACCAGGAGAAACAGATGAAAGAGGCCGCCGCAAAGCATGCAAAAGACGCAGAAGATTTAAGGAAGTGCATTGAAGAACAGGAACAACGTTTCAAAGAATTGGAACAAACAAGAAAACGCGAAGCAGAAGAGGCGCGCAAACAACTCGAAGATCAGCAGAGGTTGTATAAAGAGGCCGAAATCGCCAGGAAAAAGGATGCAGCAGAAGCAGCCGCCCGTCTCAACGAGCAAAAACGACAAATTCAAAAAATGACGGATGACCATTCTAAGGAGGCTGAAGAAGCGAGGAAACGATACGCAGAACAAGAAGAACGGTTTCGGGAACAGGAAGAAGAGCGTAAGAGAGAGTCCGAGGAGGCACGCAGACGATTCGAAGAGCAACAGATGGAATTTAAGCGGATGGAAGAGATGCGACAAAGAGAGGCGGAGGAAGCAAAGACACTGGCTGAAAAGCAATGGGAGCAACTGCAGGAACTGGAGGAAAAACGTAACAAAGACGCAAAAGAGAATCGGGAGATGATGGACAAACAGCTCGAAACTATGAGAATGGAAATGGAAAAACAAAAAAGGGACATGGAGGTAAAGTTATGATATGAACTTATATTTCATTCAGGAGCTAATTGGTTCCGTTTACGATTGTTGCAGACGGAAAATGTCGGAAACGGAATCGGAAAAGCTGTTGGTTGGTTGGTTGGAAAATTCCTCGGTGGAAAATAAACGCTTATGTGTCTCACAGTGTTTTTGATGTGTACATTGATTCACGTTTTAGCGCATTTTGATCCAGTACGACTTGGTTCCTCATTCTGTGGTTACTTTGTTGTATGTAAATATTGCTACAATTCTGTATTGGTACACTGTCTTTGCCTTGTGATAATTTGGTATCTTTTGCTAAATTAACAACTTCATAATTATCAGACAGATGTTATGCAGCGGAATGTTTATTATTTTGTTGTTTCGCTAGCAACCAAAGATTGATATGATCTGTTTGTTGTTATCTTCGGCTTCTGCTTCGAAAAATACACTTTGAACGGTGTTGTACAAATTGGTGCTAAGGCGTCATATCTCCACCTCCATTAAATCAAGTTTCGATATCCAAACAATCGATAGGCAAACTTCAATAAAGGGAAATAAAAAAGCAATTGGGATTTTGCAAGAAAGGTATTTGCAGAAACTCGTTGGTTTACCCCAGGTCTGTGTAGCCTATGGTCCACTGTTGGTTACAGCATCTTCTCAGGGACTTCATCAAACCTTGCTGTGTATCTCCCCATGCAATAATATATTTTTTTAATTTCGAGGAATATTATGCCCCCTACTTAAGTCACCAGAACGAGAAGTCGCTATAGGCAAACAAGCGGAACAGTCGCCAGGTACAGAATTGCAAAAGTCCTTGAAAGCAGTGCACCCGAAAATAAAAAAACGTACTAAAAATTCCATATCACTTGTGGCCTACAAACAGCAGTAAATAAACGATATTGATTTCAGGCCTTGCATTTTCACAGTTTACCATGGGTGGTTTAATTACCCATCCAATCTCGAGTTTGCTTTTATGTCCCTTTGCTAACGGCAGCAGTTGTTTTAGAATCGTTAGGGCGATTGTATATACCTTTAAAGGATTGTTTCATAAACTGTCACGAGATACCACGTGACGTATTTTCGCACATGGGCGAATTGCGCATGCGGCGCACAAACATTCAGTCACATGACTATCTTGGTTCCTCCCGTATCGCCGTCGCTCTTTGGCGAAACAGCGGTTTCAGTTCCTTTCATTGAGAGTGTTGGTTCCTCTTGTCAGCCTTTAAGAGTCGCTGCGAAATCATTCCAAGCGGCCAGACGTGTGTTAACAAGCGTGGTAAGGAGAAATATACACTTGGCGACACCATAGCTAAGCGCTTTCGTGTTTTGCAGAGGATTTTTTTGCTAGCAATATTTTACATGCTGCCCAGTCTTGTAAAGCATCTGTAGAAATGGAAGGTAAGTGCACATTTTAAACCTATGTTGTTGTTACCTTCGATTAAAGCAAGTTTTTGTTCGCAGACGAATACGATACTGTTCAGGTGCTCGTGAAGGGCCCGGATGATGTATTAGAGCTCAACACATTAGGACTTAAAACAGTTTTAAAGAAGACCTGGGACAAACCGGTTGCTCTAATAGCTATATGTGGCGATAAACGAAAAGGAAAGTCGTTCATTCTTAACATGTTTTTGCAGTTCCTTGTCAAGGTGAGCATGTTGGTTCGTATTTACGTTACTCTACAATTGGTTTGGGGGCAGAGAAGTGTCAAGAACAAGCTTTACAACTATTTTTTTCAAAAAAACACGTGTTCAGGGATTGCCGAAGAAATCTACGTTGTCGTACATGTGGGGCAGCAAAGTAGGTCTGCATGCAGCGTTTGATTGGAGAGGAGGCCCGAAGCGAAACACTGAAGGAATATGGATTTTAAACCGACCTATTATGGTGAACACATCGAATGGCCAAGTGAGTCATTAAATTTTAAACATAAGCAGACTAACGAGAAAGTAGTGTATCAATATTTACTATCTGACAATAGATGGCTTTTGATGCGCCTCTTTGACAAAAGCCCATGGTCACCACCTAGCGTATTATTGCTTGATTGTTATATGTACAGCATTTTTCATGTGTCATATAGAAATTCGTTACTTGTTGTTCTTGCAACATTTGCTTTGGTTCGAGGTGGCTTTATTACTCATAGACACACAATAATGCATAACATTTGCTTGTTAGGTTGCATTGTATTTGATGGACACACAAGGGATGTTCGACAGCCAAACGTCGAAGAAGGAATGTTCTCAGATATTTGCTCTCGCCACTCTCATGAGCTCACACCTCGTGTTCAACCTGATGCGTCAAATACAAGCGAACGACCTCGAATACCTTGACGTAAGTGATGTACCGTTTATACCAGTGGTTCCCAAAGTGGGCGCCTGAGCCCCCCTGGGGGAGTTTGCAATCGTATTATCCTTTCAGTTTTGGACACAAACTGCAAAATACGTAGAAAGTGGAACATTTTCTCTTATAGCGTAAGTCTGTGTTTCCCAACCGGTGGTACGTTTACCACTAGTGGTATGTATAACCGCATTCCAGGTGGTACGCGAGCACCTTTCCGTAATTTTCTCAGCTCTTACTTGGTGGAACGTGCGTTCAGCGCATTCACCACTTTTTTAGATGGAAAAGAAATCGTCTTGATATCGACAATTGAGGAGACTTACGATTGTTTTTGTCCGACATGAAACCTTGTATTGAGAAATTGGTGTCATTGCACTAACCTCACTCATCGCAATAATTTACAAGCAACAAATATATTCGTTGTGTTTTTTGTCTGTTCTGTTTGGCGTTGTTAAATGACTAAGGTGTTTGGGAGGCGGTACAGAAAAAAAGAGAAATACTGATTTATACCAAGAGATTCACACACTTGGTTTGTTGTTTGTTTGTTAATCCAAGTATCTTTTGTGCTACTGGCAACCACATCCTAATTATGAAACATCCTACAGAGTAGAGTTGTTTAGAATACCTGACCGTGATGTGTTTCCTTACCGTGGTATTTTTACAGAAAGGTACAAAAAAAACAGGCTATTTGTCATGTATTCTTTGTACGTGCAACTGTGATATATGGAGAAAGTTGGGGGGTACTCTCTTCACCATAAATGACCTTAATGATTATTTCGTACGTGACTAATACACCAGTATTTTTTACTGTTACAGTTTTGGACACAGACAGCGAAATACGTGAACAGCGGAGCAGACGAAGCGTTTTTTCAGGTTTGTGATTCGTTTTGTTTAGCACATCTATGACCTTGAACATTTTGTCGATCCCCACCAGAATTTGCTTTTCCTGATACGGGATTTCCCTTTTCCTGATTACGGGTTTGGAATCCAAGCAGGGGAACGTTATCTTCAGGAAGAACTCAAAGAGTCGGACGACAAAACTGCGTCGGTGAACGAAAATATCCGTAATTTGAGACATGTTTTTACCTCTGTAAAAGCGTTTGGAATGCCGACCCCCGACAAAAGCGTGACGTCACGGAAGGAGGAAGACAAGCCAATCGATTTAGGCTGTAACAACATACGTAATACTGCTAATAATCTTATACTCATTAACTGGCTATTTCTTTACTGTACAGCCGCCGGAAATCAATTTCTGCAACACGCCGGAGATCTGTTCAAGTACCTGCAATCCAATCTTACTCCACTTGATTTAAATGGAAAGCCAATGAATGGGGAACAGCTCTTCGATTATGTTTCGACTTGTTGTGACAATCTTCTAAGTGATCAAGTTCCAGATCCTTATACACTCAGTGAGGTATAGTAAGACATGGAAGGACTTGAGAATAAAAAAACTGTATTGCATTTAAAGATAATTAAAGGGTAAAAAATGATTTTATTTTCATATGTAACAAGTTGAAACGGTTTTGGGGTTGTACCAACTGATAATTTGATGTATTTCAGTCCGTCGCAAAGTTTCAACTGGGAAAACTGATGGAACAAGAAAAGAAACAGTACGAAAGTGACATGAAAAACGTTAGTATGCAGAACTTTTTTTAAAAGCCTTTATTGAGAATATTAATTGTAATAATTGCAAACAGACTTTGGAAACTTTCACTGGCTCGCTGGCAGATCTGTATCAATACCACCAACTCCTTCTTCTTGAAACACTGGGTAGATTTGACAACATCTCCAAGTTTGGAAGAGGGGATGTGATTGTTGATTACCGAAACATGCTAGAGATCGATATCGCCGAAATTTACGACGCAATGTCCTCGTATTATGCCAAGAAGTTGGAGCTGCAAGACTCGGAAAACAGACGGGAAGACGAAGCGAAGATTGCCAAGCATCGCGAAGACCTATTGAGCGGAATGATGAAGAAGCAAGAGGAGCAAATGAAAGAAGCGGCGGAGCAACATGCTAAAGAGGCGATGGAAATGAAGAGACGTCTTGAAGAGCAGGAAAGAAGATTTCAAGAAGCAGAGGAAAAGAGACAACAGGATGCAGAGGATCAAAAAAGGCTATTGGAGGAACAACAGCGATTGTACAAAGAAGCTGAGATTGCCAGAAAGAGAGAAGCAGCGGAGGCAAAACTTCGGTTTCAGGAGCAAAAACAAGAAATTCGTCGAATGGCAGATGACAACTCGCAACAAGCGGAAGAAGCAAAAAAGCAGTTTAAGGAAATGGAGGCGCGATACAGAATACAGGAGGAAAATCGCAAACAGGAGGCTGAACGTGATCGCCAACGCTACGAAGATCAAAAAGAAGCATTCAAACAACAGCAAGAAGCCAGAGAAAGAGACTCACAGGCTGCGAGACAGCAGCAACAAAAGATGTTCGATGCGATTAAGGCTCAAGACGATCGCCGTTATGAGGATGCAAAAGCAGCAAGGGAGCGCACCGAAAAAAGTCTCGAATTGATGCGTCAACAAATGAATCAAATGAATAAGGTTAGTTGTTTTTTTTTATTTTGTTGTTTTTGCTGAATTATTGTTGTTTTGATTTCGCAAATTTTGAGTTTTTTATGTTTTTTTTTAATTTTGTTTACACATGTTCTTTCTCGCAGAGAAGAAAGAACGACGGTTGCGTCATTTCGTAAGAAGCCTTAACACACGTCGGCTTGTTGCTGATTATGTGTCAACTTACTGCGTTGTTTGATTTGCTTAAAATTTCGTTTATGTTTGAAATAATTGTACATACTTTTTTGTGTTTTTGCAATTGCATTTATTTGCTTTTGGAATTATCATAGCATCGATTAATAATTATTACTAAAATGCAAACGGACAATCGATGCTCTTTAACACCTTGCAAATATTTTGAAAACAATTATAACACAGGTTTATCTTTTATGTAACTTAACAGTTTCCTTGTTACGTGTATGTACTCTAACGCATTATTAATGACGTGCATTTGACAAAGAAATGCCTATTATTATCACTAAAGTCGTTTGCGCTACATACCGCAAGGTGTCGCCCAAACCACAGTACTAAAAACAGCTGATCGACCTTCTAATAAATATCACTTTATGGTGGCAATGGCTTTGTTTTAGATGTTACTATGACATTTTGCCGCACAAACCAAAATAATATTTCCAGACGAGACAAGATAGAAGTAGTGGTTTGTATATAGTAGAGAACGCACAAAATTCGATAATACGATAGTAAACAGGCAACAGTTATTTTCGGAATAACTTTACATCAACGCCATAAAATCACAGAATACCAATACATCCGAGAATTGTATGCACGAAAAAGTTGCTCTTCTACGATACGATATAGAAACCTGGCAAGAGAGAAACGAGAAAACAAAAACGCAAGTAAATCGATAAACTGAAAATGAATGAATTTTAAAAAGCATCAAATTTTAACAAGTTTTGGGACAAATATATTTAAATGAAAATGACGACATGGTTTGCAAAACTTGGGTCTGCGACGACCGCACTGGGGAGCGATACGATATGGAGATATAAAACTGATTGCACAACGATACACTGTTGCAACAAACCGCCCCAGTAATTCGATTTAAAATGGTTTCGTAAGTAAATTTAACTTGTTTCGACGTCAGGCGATCTGTGATGCTTAAGGTTGTCAGCAATGATGTCATGTTCCGCGTCTATGATGTAATAATTAATTGTATGTGTGACGTTTCGCTAGTCCCGGCTGTCGCTTTTTTATAACATGGTTCTTGCAATCTTGCGCCTGTTTGAGATTTTAGGCGAAAAAACTATAAGAGTTTAGATTGACTGGGTTTGACGCACTATTGGGAAAAAAATATCTCGATATGAGGATCTATGTCCCCAGAAGTTAGAGTATGTACATAGTATAGACATGCTAAAACTGGGCGAAGCAACTATGAACATATGTACACTGTACACCTCAAACACAATAATGCGGTTCTCAAACACAAGCAACCAAACTTGAAAAAAAACTATGAAAAACACACCATGAAGAAGCTGCTCTAAAAATTCTGACCGACTCAATTTCCAAAGTTCATTTGTCAATACTTAATAAAATTTCGTATATTCTGAAAACGATTATTTCTGTATTCTCTTGGCGCAATTTACCGTTGGAAATGGTTGCTTCAATAACAAAGCCATGGTCAAATCAAATGCCCTAATGTGGCTGTCATTGTACAGACGGATTGCTGGAAAGTTCCCAAATCTGTAAAAAATATTTAACTTGTTATTACAAGACGTTTAAACGATAAAGTTCACGCAGACTCGCGTCTGGTCCCGCAAATGGAAAGCACAACTGCTTTGCCGTTAAGGGCCAATGGGGATTTTAGTGTTGTAGTACGCTATAGTCTGGAATGTTCACACTTTGCGACACACACCCCACAGCAGAATCTGCACTGCTTCGCTTCAGGAAAAGTGTTTGAAATATTTTGATCTCCGTGCCAGGCTCAGGAAAATCTCCAACACAAGTGACATCGGGCACAACTGGGAAAAACACGTCGTCATTGCTCGGGGAAACTTTCGGTTGGTGGCGGGTATCAAGGGTGTTTAAGCCGGCGGATTTTATGGATTTAAACTGGTGTTCAGGTGCATCAGGTTCGTTGTCGCTATAGGAAGTGGAAGAGCCGCGTCCAGTGTCTGCAGAGACCTCTGATAAACAGACTCGATTTCCACGACCTTTTTGGGAGAAACATCCACTGGAGCCAGATGAGTCGATGCCAGAACTTGTGTCGATTTGCAACCCACTGTCGGAAACCGCTGTGTAAACCCCCTCAACAGGCTCGGGTTGTTGGCAGCGAATGTATCTTCTTTCTGCAAAACATGCAATCAGTGCGTACGTTTATTGGTTTGGAAACGCCGGCCTATGGACCATTGTTGGTTTTAAGTCAATTCCAGAACTGTGAACTTTGGTTTTCTACACACGTAAGGCGTTTAAATTCTTTGGGTAGATCAAGAACATAAAACTCTTCACAAACATTACATAAAAACCGAATCACCCACCTCTTGTTGATGGAACCTCTTCGGCATAATCAGGTTGTATTCTGGTTTTCTCATCGTCGTTTACAGAGAACTTGAAGCTACTTTGGTCATCTATTAAAAAATGATTTGTCCGTTATTTGCGAATTTCTTGCGTGCGAATGTGAATGGGTTTCACACCCAGTCGGTCGTGGTTGCGAACAATACCGAAAAGACACAAACGAAAAACCTCAGATTGTGAGTTATCCCCAAATGACATCGGTTATGGGCAACGCTGCGCAAATCGTGAATGGTACAAGATAATAAATGAATAGAATGCTTTTTTGTGTATAGTCAGACCGGAATTGCGTGCATTGAACCTTCACGTCGATTTAAACCTCTCTAACCCGCAAGAGTATATTTCCAAGAACTGCAAACCGTAATGTTTTGCGCTGTTACGACCAAATGCACTGCGGTTTTCTCTTCGTTGTACAAACAGCAATTCTACTGTTTGCGGTACATACACCGTTGTTGCGCCAAAATCACGCCGTGTAATCATGGTTCATGTAGTAACGTAGTTACGCTATGAGCATTTGCGTTTGGCTTGTTTGAATGTTAGTCCTACAACTAAAAGCCTACGAAGGAAGCGTAAACCATTTTATTCAGCGTCAAAACTATTGTATTTAGCGTAAAAACCAATTTTTTAGCGTAAAATCCATTTTATTGAGCACAAAACTATTGTATGCAATTATCTAGCCTTAGTACAAAATTTCCATTCGCATTTAAAAGCAGTCGTAACCTGTTGGAAGAGGTTTTCTCCAAGTAAAAGGTTCGAACTCGTCGCTTTTTTCGTGTTCGTAAAACCGATCTGAACTCTGTTGGTCGTCCATGCTTTTCTGCAATTCCACCTGTATACGAAATGAGCATCAACACTATTCGGAATGTAATGCGCAGAAACCCGTTGCAAACAGAGTCAGAGAACATTGAGATTCAAGTAATAAATGATAAAAACCATACCAAGTTACGTGGCAGGGTCTTCAGGCTTTGAAGGTAAGTCCTAACTGGCGACGACAAAGAACAAAGTAGAAACCCAAATAAAGTCACCAGGACGATGCTTCCAATCGCCAATAGGATTACTGTGACTTCCAACGGGTGATTTACGGGTTTGGGGGACGGTATTTCGCCCATGCCTGTTTCTGTAAAGTAATTTAAAGCGTGACTAACTTATATGCTCAAACCACATTACAATAATTATTGGCTACTATCAACATAAATTGTTAAATTGGCAAATGCCTAGAAGACAGATTCTGGCAAAATTAGGAAGCCAGTGTTAAGAAAAGAATACGTGACGTATTTGCTAGGTTATGTAACACAGGTGGTTGCTGTATTGCTGTCATAACTTACCATTGCCAGGCATGCAGTAGTGTTTCGCTTCTTCAGTTTGTGCAATGTTACCAAAGCGGAAACACAACAGGTGTCCACGTTCTGTCTCAAAGTACAGATGTTCGTTCACTTCCAGCTCATGGCGCGTGCAGTTGTTTCTCGCCTCCTTACGATAGTACGTTGTTATATCGTAAACATTTCTATTGAAAAACGCGTTCAGGAGGTGTTTGTTAGCAAGCGTCATGCCATTCTTCAGTACCACATCTGCACAATACATAGATAAGTACGTTTCGGTGTCCGCTTTCTCTCATGAAAACTTTCTCTCAATCGATTTAGGAGTTTATAAAAACCGCTCAATGATAACTACGAGAAAATAACAGAAAATGAATAGTTATGTTTAACTGATATTGAACAGTGTTTAGCCTCTCGTTTACGACAAATCGGGAAAAACGCTCTGTATCTTTACGAATATCAAATTATTGACGCTTACTTTTTGGCAACTGGTATGCGCAAAAGTCTTGCAATTTTTGTTCAATTCTATCCCGACTGTATATTTGGCCGTTGGTAGCGATTAAGTTAACGGTGAGGTTTTTCACTTGCATCGCACCAGACTTTTGGTCGATGAAGAGACACAGCTTGGTGATGTTGTCGATTAATCTACACCCAACCGCATGCTTTGCCAAGTCCTCTGCATTGACAAACACAAGAATTTAATAGTTGTATAGAGACCCCAAATGGAGAGTGTTTATATTGGAATAGCGTCTTGTGTTTAGGTCTACTTAATAACGTTCGACCGGTAAACGTATTAAGAGTGAAGCACGATTTTTTAAATACCAGTACCTACCCACTTCGTGGAATGGGTTTGCAAGTGCAAACGTTTCGTTATTGTAAGACAGTCCAATGTAATAGAAGCCAGATTGGTCAGCTTTCAAATTGCATTTCCCGTGTTCGATGGGCACACGACAGCAGCTTGCAATTGGAGTCCCGTATGTTGCCAGGTTTCCATCGAACCTGGGTAAAGAAAATGTGATGCAAATTATACAGTTTGGCCCTAGAATCATGAGGTGATATCAGTCGTTTTTGGATATATATGGAATGGTTTGCAGAGATCTAGTTTTTTCTGAAAAAGTGTGGGATGTAAGTTCCCCATGCAAGAAAACCAGGCAAAGTAACAGCGACACCAAGTTTATGGTATATAAAATGGTAAAAAGGGAAGCACACTTACTTTGATTCGAAAAAAACTGTGACCAAAATGTTGGTCACTAAACTTGAGACATGTTTGAATCTCCACGTGACCTCGCTATTATTCAGGCGACTCCGAAACATCATCTTATTGTTAGTCCTAACAAGAATTCCGAAGTCCGCTGTTAAAAATTATAGTAAACGATTGGCTTAAAGAAACTGCAAAATCGTTACTGAGCCCCTGAACCTTATTTTAAACAGTTTTACGTGTACGCATGTAACGTAAATGTGAACCTTTAAGAGTTTTTGCCAATACATCAAGGCACAAGAACTGTTTCAAGTAGTTTTTTTACGCAAAAAGACAGACGTCATTCGTTTAAATTCTGTTCGTCCGCGTGGTTGTTTTTTCCGCAAAATACAAGGATTTTGCTGTAAACGACAAGCGAGTGAGAGAAAACAGTTTTAAGGTACAGTGCGGGTTTGATGAGCAAACGCAAAAACACAACAAACCTCTGTTGTTTAAATACAGCTTGGTGCTTTGGCTGAACATACAAAGGTTGGCGCACCGGCTTCTTTGAACTCCTTTCGGACATTCCTTTACTTCGCGATATCCCCCAGAACGCGACGGCTTTACAGCCATCATTAGAAACAAAAACAGGTAATAGAAGTGAATTTTCATTTCTTTGTAAGCAATACGGCTACGAAGAAATAAAAATAATCGTTAGCAGTATAACATCGCGAGGTATGGGTGTGATTTAGCCGCTCACTAGAAGCTAATCACAACTACTGTAACCTAACTTACGTATAGCATGCAGCTACTTGGCGGCATTAAAGCGAAGCTGTTGATTTGAACAGAACATTATGACTGGTCTTTTCATAACACTACAACACCAACATGTCCGCACACTTACCAAAGTAATTTATGGCAATATGGAGATTTTCTCTACCTCCTTTAGATACGTAACTACACTATTCAATTTTGAACAATCATACCGCACAGCAGGATGGTAGAATAGCTACCGTTAAGCACACAAAGAAACCCTGATCACCATCCACGTAATTTTCGAGGGTATTTTGCTTTACCGCAGCACAGGAAGCGCATCCAACTGCCGTCGCACAGCAAGGTATGTGGTATTTGCTTTGCGAATTTTCTGTTCTATGCGCAACTACAAAGAAATTGCTGTTTGCTTGTGGGTAGACGCGCATCATGTCTATACATAGTGATACTTTATTTGCGCATGTTTTTAAAATTACTGTGGCGTTCCATATTACAATGCAGAATATATAAAAATTAGAGATATCGTCGCTTCTCTGTTTTTAACTGTCCTCTCACCACAACTGAAGAAAGAACGCAACGTAGCCTGTTCTGCAGCACATTTAAGGAATCCCTTTGCCTTTTACCTGCGCTGTGTAGAGTGATGCACCACGTAATGAGAGTGACAAAGTGCGTATCGACGTGCTACTGACACTAATGACGACTGCCGCTTGCAAAGTATGTGTCGCGTTAAAAGATGTTCCCCCAGGGAAACACGAAAAACATTTAACGCATTCCCTTCTTTTATCCATCTTTTATTCTGATCTCTAATTTTACATAGTCTTATATATATATATAACGTGTGGCCAACATGTGGAAATAAAACTGGGTGACTTTTCAACAATAATTGTATCATAACTTTGTAATAAGGTAACAGATGCATTTGATGTGCGAAATGAGGAGGAAGTTTCAAATCACTTCCCTTTGTATCATTTTGTCCATCAAAAATGCGGTAACCGGTATTTAGGCATATTTGGGGTAAGGTACATCATCGTGACCTTTTTTTCACGGAAAGACAGCGATATTTGACGTGTTGTCACCGCTAATTCATGCTGGGCAAGTAGATAACATCCATGATCCATGGGAATTGATGCAGTGTTTACCGAATTAAATTTCAACTTAGGAAGAGATTGCAAAGGGTTGACCGCAACCGTGCAGATACCACAATATAATATCGCGCTGCAACCACATGAGAGAAGGCGGAGCTCAGATTATATTAAGGAACGATTTTCCTACAACATTATTGACGAGACGAAGCTAATTACAAACTCACAAGTGGCAATTAAATCAACTCTAAGAATTCCGTTGGGAATCGCTCTCTGTGGAAAAGACAAATCGTAATCGAGTAGGTCAATGTTGTCTTTCATGTTTAAATGATGTGTTTTGAGAGATCCTTGAGACATAACTCTCTGATACCATATCACTTATTGTCAGAAATGTACTTTCTCGTTTGATGTTCTGATTGTCCATGATCTATAGCACACCTGACCACTTGCAAAAAATGCAGCAGCTCAATTGCGCAATGAAACCTGACTGCTTATAATTTGATTCAGACTACCGATATACGCGACCGTTGTCTGTTCTTGTTGCGTTTTGGAACATTTAACTGTATCTGTAAAACATTTGGACGCAGAGAAACTTCAACCTGTAGGCTACCACACGAAAAGCAAACGTGGGTCAACTTTTGAGCACAACAACGAGGAAGAGGTACCAGTCGGCGTCAGATTACCATACGAATGTCACTAATCCGATTACTGGGCAAACGAAAACCTCGGAAGGCGTTTTGTATTCGATAATTGACAAGCCTAAGGATACGGTTTGGGACCATGTTTCAGAAAAACTTTGATGGGTGCTGAAGATAACGGTGCAACAATACTAGATTTGTATTTTTGACTTTGGTATGAGCATTGGAAGAAATATAAAAACCAACACGCATACAAGCAATATCCCTCACAACACTTACATTTACCTTCGGCTTGACTAAGACCTGTTTCGTCAACCACAAAGGTGTGTCTGGGTTGAATAATTTACAACATAGGTCAGAAGCCAAAGATAGCTAACCGCAGCCTTGTTGTCAAAGACGACTTCCTAACCGATTTTGTAATGCTATGCGAAAACACACTCACATTTATAGATTATATGTGCAGGTATACTGAATCTCTGCAATGACTACAAGTTACCAGGCGGTATTTGTTTGTTATCCACTGTTGGTTATACATCTTGGTACAAGTGCTGTTCTTTCACAAACATACTGTCGCGTCATTGCTCCAAACCTATCTTAATAAATAGCGGCATCGGTCATTCCATAGCGACTGTTCTTTATGATGAAAAAGGCAAGTCGCTTTCACCGGCCTCCATACACTGCTGACCAAATATTTACTTCATTCGTCGAACTTCATTGCAACGTATCGTGATTCACCCAATTCAATTGATTTAGCAAAATGAATGAGGTTTTCCTGAGGCCGAAGCAAAACGAGTGGCTTACGTTACGTCAGCTTTGGCCCCTCGATTTGTAGGGAAAGATGGGTTATAGTGTCAGGTACAAGCCGAAAACAAAACTGTCAAAATTATTTCGCCATGATGAATTATTAACAAGAAACGAGTTTGTTTTGTATAAAAATGATAAGGCGATTTTGTTTCTCTCGTTTCCTCGTTTGTGATAGGCTTTCCATCACCTTGCTTTAATTATTAACGAGTACATATGTAACACAGTAAACCTAGCCACATAACTCGCGGTTATATAAGTTTACAAGTCTACAGTACAACCTGACTTGAAAATCTACAGTAAACCCGATTTGAAGATTGGTCTTTTTTAGGCACCAGCATTACCTTGAACATGTTGTTACTTGTAAAGTTAAGAGGTTACAATAGGCGACCCCCTATCTTTACGCTCGGTCGTGCGGAAAGTTTGGATTTCGAAATGCCAGCAGTCCTAATCTATATTACCCTGGAATTTTAAATGATTCATCGATCACAGCAAACGAAACAACACTTTGGTCAAGATAAAAGTCGTTCTCCGTAAAAAATAGTTTGCCAATAGCAGTCGGTACACCAATGCCCGTTACCCGTAGTATATTCCGATGCGAAGCGAAGTGTGCTTACTAACGGCAATAATTTCGTCAGTATTTTCTGGAATAGCCTTTGCATAGCCAAAGTCAACCAAAGTTTAGAATGTTTACTTCGCCATAGCTAACATATGTCAATAAGTCATGTCAAAGATATTGGCGAGCTGCAGACAGGGTGTGTACACGCACTGTTTCGACCTGTAAGGTCTCATCAGTGCAGCTGTTGCAGTGGCACTGTGCTGGCTTTTACACTAGCAGGCACACTAAAATCCACTTTGTGGTACCGTTCCGGTCAACGTCGATCTGTTGGCCGTAGTGCGCTCCACAGTGGTTCGTCTCTGTTGTTTGGTATTCAGTATAGGGCATACCCATACCCAACAGATCGACAATGACCGGCAAAGAATCGACAAAGCAATCGATTCGAACGTACGACTGAGGTTTGTAGCCTATTTTATGGAAATCATTTCTGATTTCGGGTTGCGATAATTGCTACAACTTCCCGTTGCTGTTTCCAGCGCGTGGTAGCGGTTATTAATGCATGGAAAAATTGCGCCTCAATATAAACCCATCATTAATAAGAACCGTAACAATGCAAGTCGTGGTTGGATTCGATTTTTGGCGGCATATAACACCGCGGGTTAGGAAGGAGAACATGATTAACACAACATGCCACGCAATGGTTGAGTGATGTAACCTGTCGACTTAAAACCAAGCAAGTCAACCACCACTTCCTTGTATTGTTCGTAAACCCCCACTAAGTGGCCAACTCTTTTTTTTCTTTATGGTCTACACTGGAGTGAAATTCGGACGTGGCACAAAAGTGTTCAGTTACAAATTCAAATAGGATACAAAATATATCCAGTACATTTACTTGGATCTCGGTCTACATGCGTTTAGTGCTTCCCTTACTGGACAAATCTCTCGAGAAACATATCAACGCAAACGGAATATCAGCACATAACGCTCAACCTGTTGTTTTCATGAAAGTAACTTTTACCTTTCAAGCCTCACTGACTGCTTTAACCGAGCGAAAGATCAGTGATCAATCTCAGATTCTCAGACGCATTTCCTTGTCTAGGATTTTATCAAATGTTTTTTGACACGAGCTATTTGACTCTTCCGACAAGAACTCTTTGCGGTCCCAAAAGTATCAGACACTGAAGCTCAGTTGTAACTTTCTAATGCTATATTACGTCGAACCACACGCACCAAAAGTAAAGGCAACTCGAACCTGAAATGATTATGTGTTTTATCTCGCTACTGGATCAGAGTTAAATGGGGTAACCTTGCACGGAAACAAAAATTCGCTTCGAAGTGGTGACGCACGCGCCTTTTTTGCGTCATGCGTCTAGAATGCTGCGTCGATGCAGTCGGGCTTGAAGTTAGCTCGAATTGCAGGTTGTTATAGATAATAACATGTTCAGGTTGATTTGTTACTACCTACTCATGGGGTGCACCTGCAACCCCAGGTACTATAATTGGATTTGCGTTGATCACTTAATACTAAATGATTTCGCGTGTTATTTTGATAATCTTATTTCGGTGCTGATTTTTGGCCGTCGCATCGACCCGTCCATACATTATCGTCGATCCAAAAAACATGCGCGGGAATACGACCGGGTTGGCATTTCACGTAGACTCTTTTTTCATTTTCATTTCCTACAATGTCTCTTTGACATTTATACTTTAAATTAATTTATTTTTTATTATTTCTATTTAATGCATTTATAAGTCGAGTAATCTTAGGCATTGCAGCATGGAATAAGAATTGGGCAGTTTTTTATGTATGAAACACTTATCAACTAAATGCCTGCAGGTGGGTGTCTGCCAAACAGTTTCTAATAAGGGGTGAAGAGTGTGTAGGCCTAGTCTCACCTCGGACAAGCGTCAGTAACTTTCAACGAGGCGTGATGAATAAAGCCAGGTTTGGGTAAACCCGTTTGCAGGCGGAGGAAAACACTGATGTGTCCACCGACCATCGGAAATATGAGCAAGACGAAGCCCATTATAAGTATATTCAAAACCGTTTGACAAGCGGTGGAAAATCCCAAGTATAAAAAGTCCCTATTAATACTGTGCTTTGCATCAGCGCAGTGACGCTAACGACCCATTTCCCATTGCGATAAAACTGAGCGGGCCATCTATATCACACACGTGGATAGAGCATTGAATATGTCTGATAATTTGTGCGAATAGAATAACAGCATGTCTCTTCCTTCGTATCCGTACTCAATTGACCACATTATACGCGATACCTTTGACTTCCTGCAGACATCACGTCTGGTAGTTGGGCCATCACTCCTTACGCAGTAAACAGGTGTGTGTCCTATGCATCTCCCAATGGTACGAAAAAATTGGCTTTTGACAATAGCCGTAAATTACATGTTATGTCAAGCTGAGTCAAAGAACGGCATTTCTGCCCCGAACGAAAGATTAGTACGTAACAACGGGCCCCCTTTCTAACTGCGCCGCTTGGGTTTTATGAAAACAACCAAGACGACAGAAACACACACCGATATCAAGATTTGCTAATGTTTTAAACAAAATATATTAAACCCTGAAACAACGATTCAGTACAATGATATACAGTAAACACTGCAACGCTTATGCATAATACTATAAAATGTATGAAGGTATTCACATGACAACCTGTGCTGTGTTACTAAAGTTAGGGGGACACGTACGTCAAACCCAACTACAAACAATAAAACTAAACGCGAGCATTTGTTTTTTGATTGTCTTGCTTTTGATAGTATGAGCATCCACACAGCACTCAGGTTTGTGTAAAATAACATCATGAGGACATAAATGCGGCGAAACGAGTCCGAGGGTCTGTGAAAAACAACACCACAATGAAGGAAAGAAAACCGATGTACCAGGTGCTGTGACATCCTGCCTTCCGCGTAGGTTCCCAGCAAAAATATGTGAGTTGCATCCGCTGTTTGTTATGCACTCAATGGCTACTGGTGTGTCAATCCATCACTCATTGACCCACTGCATGATTTCAACCGTAAAACTTACCCTGCATAACTTTCCGTGAATGCAGGTTATCATCTGAAAGTGTAACTGTTTCGCACTCCTACAATCGCCCAAATCGTGGAATACTTCGCGTCAAATTCTGTTTAAGGTTATTACCTTCTACAATGAACAGACAAATGCGCTTGGCCGGTGGTTAATTAGCACAATGTTAGGCGCGAGTAGGGATATTCAAAACAAATTGCAGAACGTAATTTATTTGATCTTTGAACGTTAACATTAAACAAAACGTTTTAGTTCGATTTTGAAAACCATTGACGTATAAATTAAGCCAATTTATTTCCCGAGATTATGCTGGTACTGCCACATGGTTCGTGCATCCATAATGGTTTGGATTTCTACATAATGGTCAAAGACAGCTGTTTGGCACAGCAATTTTTTAGGCAGCAAAAAATCATTTCATCGATATTATTGATTTGGCAACGATACTGCGCCTCGGGATCGAGTGAGTAAAAGACCAGCAGTATCCTGGTAAAGAAAAAAAATCTGTACTGAACGGAGTAAAATTTATTTTCCGCCGTCTGTGCTGTCACGTGATACGATTTACAATTCACAATAGAAATCGAATTTTACGCAGCGCCCGCGAAGCATTCACACTTGGTAAAAATCGCTTCTAAACCGAAATTTGGTTAAGTTTCATGTGGGAGAAAGGCTACATCAAAGCTCCATGGTTAAACACTAAATCAGTTTCACAAGCCGCTGGTAACCAAAAATCAAGCGTAATAAATTAGATTACGTAAAATATATGAAGTCGAGACACAAAATGGTCATTGGATAGTTAGTTGACAAACATTGACAAGAGCTTGGTAGCCACAACATTTGTTCCACTGTCATTTCACGCGTCACGTTTAAAATGGTTGCTTTTAACTGAACCCACATATTTCTGCGGCGCGAACTGCAAGTGAGAAAATTGAATGCAAGTGTTGTATTTTGCATCAATTTCTCTGTTAAATTCCATTCGCTTACAAAACAACCGTGTGTTTGAGCTGCAGGTAGTTCACAACTTTTCGACCTATAAACTCTCACAAATGCAGCTGATGGTTGAGTCTGGTTACTTTGCTATGTTGGAAACCTTTTCACGTTCCTTTTAAATCACAAAAAAACACACTTCAATTTATAGATTTCAATACGTTGAACACGAAGATTTTCCACAAAAATGTACAAGATTTTTACCATTCGTGGAAACTGTATGACTTAAAAATGTTTGTGTACATAACTACGTGTCACCTGCGGCATTGCTTTAAAGTTTTCAATAAAAGCAAATTTCGAGAAGAAATACCTTAGATGCAGAATAAATTTGTGAGCAGAGAAGGCGCTTTGGAAATTTAACAGTGCAAGCCTGGCTCTGCCAAGCAGCGATATCTTTTTATTAAACATTGGCTCATGTCATATGGTTCGTAAACGTTATACTAAAGTTTACACGTGAGGGCAACATTGTTTGCAGAGAAAAATTTACAACAGAAGCGAAAGCGCAACAAAGACAGGTGGCAAGACATGGACATTTTTTACACTATTGTAATAACATTGAAAGACACTGTAACCCCCGTATTTACAGTGAAGAACTTAAATGTGGTCGCATTGTGGCAGGAGGCCGGGAGCCAAGTCTGCGCCGCTTCGTTTAAGAAAAAGTGTTTGAAATATTTGTAACTCCGTGCCAGGCTCAGGAAAATCTCCAACACAAGTGACATCGGGCACAACTGGCAAAAACACGTCGTCATTGCTCGGGAAAGCTTTCGGTTGGTGGCCGGTATCAAATTGATTAGTGTCGGTGGATTTTAGGATTTTGTACCGATGTTCGCACGCATCAAGTTCGATGTCGCTGCAAGTGGTGGAAGACCCGCGTCCAGTGTCTTCAGAAATCTCTGATAAACACACTTGTTGAGAGAAACTTCCACTGGATCCAGATGAGTCGGCGCCAGAACTTGTGTCGGTTTGCAATCCACTGTCGGAAACCGCTGTGTATGCCCCCTCAACTGGTTCTGGTTGTTGACTATAATAGTAAATACCGCCTGCATGTAAAGGAAGTAATCAAGCTTCTGTAATGATATTCATAATAGTAATAACATTATTTAGAAATGTTTATACAAAGCATGCATCTCCCACTGCCAACTTTGATTGGTCTTGGGGATATAAAGCAAGTAATTGCTAGAACTGACTTAGATTATTACACAGTATCTTGGATAATCTAGGTCAGTCCTAGCAATCACTTTTTTCACTAATGATAAATAATAAGCAGAATAATTCAAGAACACTTGTCTGCTTCATCACTGTAGCATATGCAGAAGAAACCAAATTAATTACATTGAAGGATAAGATCTATACATCTATGAAAAAACACGAAAAACGTTTCACTCAGCACAGAGCGCTTAGCATCTATTCATTTGGGTGATCGCCATGTGATATATGGTACTCAGAATACGCCCCGAGTGGTAACGAACCAAGAAACAATTTTCTAATAACTACCACGACGAATTAAGCTTCTGCATTTATTTACCATCGCTTACAAACTCCCACCTTGTAGGGGAAACGTCTCCTCAGCACAATGAAGATCCGACCCTGTATGTTTGTCAATTCGTAACGTAGACTTTTGTTTATTTGTGGAACCATCATCTGAATATAAACCAATGTAAACAACAGGGTTGAAATCTTGAAATGAAATGCCGGATGCAGCCAAGTAGATTTGTCACCCCGTGTAAATATCCTGTCTTGAAACCAAACAAGAAATTGCTCTGCACAAATCTTGGCGAGTGATTCTAAGTCGATCCAGTGTCTCTTAAACAAATGCTTATTGTATGTACATTATAATAATGTGATAGATTATTTTGGTGGTGGAGCGACCGTAACTACAGGCGCCGACGATCCATTAAATCGATGGGTGTTCCTATGGAAACTAAAGTTTAGATTTTTGGTATCGTTGTTTTAAATTGAGATAAGCTTATTGATTCGCATCTAAGTAGTGCATGTGCCAGTGACGACAGTGACAGAAGACATCGACTGGAGAAAGGCTTTTGTTGCAAAATAAATTCCTTTAACATTTGTGTCGTCATTGGTGAACTTTTCGTCCCCTTTTTCCTAATTAAGACAAAACCTACTGACGTTTTGACAGCTCACAGTCAGAAGAGTGACAGTCGGGGCTTTTACTGCAACTAATGTTTCTTGTTAATTTCTTGGACCACAGATAAGGTGAGGCGATCCTTCCTTTTATGCGAAAGAATGGTAACACTTCTGCTTTGTCTGATTACGTTAGTGGAGATCCCCACGTATTTGCGAATACAAGATCTGCACTTTCGCTCTAGTGTAGCTTTTCCACAACATACCCCGTGAAACCGCTAAGCTCCTGTCGCTCAGTTTGTAGAGCGTTGGGCCTGGTTAGCCCAGGGTCGAGAGTTCAACCTGACCTGAAGCTTAATCTTTATAGATCTCGCTCCCATTTGTCCGGAAAAGTGGCTGATCCAGCTTGGCTGTAATGGCAGTGGACCTTAATACCGCAGACAATTTCTAAACACCGGTATTTTTGAAACTTTTTAGTTTTAACAATTTATTCCTGTTTTTTAAGTAGTATGGAGGATGTTTTTTATCCCATGCGTTTTGTGTTTAACCTCGAGTTTTAATTTTGAGGATTCGAATGCCTGTGTTGCCCAAACTGTTTATAACCTTTCTGAGAGCTAAGTAGTTACAACACCACTAGTATTCAAAGAAAAAGGTTTAACCTAGAGCAACAAACTTCTTCCAAGAAAAAGGGTCCACCTTTTCACCGCCTTCTTCTCCAGTGGTTACATCCCAGCTTGGGAACCGATCGATTTCATTGTACAATTCCGACTACAAATGTGCATAGGATTACTTTTTTCGCACACGCATAAAAGTCACAAAGACACTTGAAAAGGCGAAAATGGGCGCAAGCAACAAATGAATTTCATTTTCTTATTGGAGAGATGCAAATGAGTTATGAAGGTGGCACTTTTTTAACAAAGAAAATACGTGGCCGAACCAGAATATTCCAAACGTGCCTAAAAAGGAACACGCATATCCACCTACCAGGTTAGGTGGGAGGGTCTTCACGCTTTTCATGTGACTCCGGATTCGCATTGAGAAAGCGAACAGAGCAAACCCCAGCAAAGCGGCCAAGATGACACCTCCGATCACCAATAAAATTGTCGTGACTTCTGAAGCTGGATTTTCTGTCCTTGTGGCTTTCATTGGTTTTATGCCTGTTTCTAAAAGTTTGATATAAGATGCTGAAATTGGGAACGGATGGAAATACATACTTTCTACTAACCCAATGGGTTGCAACTGTGGAATATTTTTAACATAGTGTTACCTCTTACCATTTCCAGGCATGCAGTAGTGTTTCGCTTCTTCAGTTTGTTCAATGTTACCAAAGCGGAAACACAACAGATGTCCACGTTCGGTCTCAAAGTACAGATGTTCGTCCACTTCCAGCTCATGGCGCGTGCAGTTGTTTCTCGCTTCCATTCGCCAGTACGTCGTGATATCGTAAACATTTCTATTGAAAAACTCGTTCAATAGCTGGTTTTCGGCAAGCTTCGTGCTCTTCGTTAACACCAGACCTATATAATATATTGGTTTTTGAAGTATGGCGATTTGTCATAATTAATATCCTGCATTTTAGTGTTTGTGGATTACAATGTGAAAAAAATCATTGTAAAATGTGTCCACTTTGTTAAACTTGCATTCTTTCTCCTGATGAAGGCTGTTGCATGACAGCCGAAACGTTGTGAAACGTAAATAAAATAAAGTTTGGCAGAAGGGCAGTATTCAGCATTAAAATATGCCTGGCAGCATCAGAAACAATTTATGTGAAAAAAATCGTTGATCGTGCACCTGACCGTTCATCGTTGTCATAGCAACTGAGATGATTAACTATGTTTTTCAATAAAACAAGGAGCTTACTTTCGGGCAGCTGGTACGCGCAAAACATCTTTTGTTGTACTCGGTCCTTCGTGTAGGTATGGCCGTTGATTCCGCCATGCTCCTTGGTTAGTTTTTTAGCTTTCATGGCACCAGAAGTTTGGTTGAAGTAGATACAGAACTGGGTAGAGTTGTCCATCCACCTGCATATCAGCTCTTTTTTTTCCACAATCTCTGAAACTTTAAGATCATACATGGAAGATGTTTTCGAAAGAAGCAATATGTTCGAAAACGGATTGTTTTAATCTCTCCGTTCTAAATTTTCATTCTATTCCAGCTTTCATATTTGAAAATTATGGTAATTATCAGTATTACAAATGTTTTAAATTTGTTTTACCCTTGAAAATTTTTAAAGTAAGTACTGTATTTTAATTGTTTACTGGACGCCGACAGGTTTTGAACAATTGTTTGTGAACTATTGAATCAGAGGTTCTCAAACTTCTGTGCGTGGAAACTACGACGCACCAATTATATTCAATCAGGACGAGTTGTTCAAATTTTTAGTTGCGTAAGGCTAAACTGGCTTCTTGTATGCCTGCTTTCTCCTCAAACAAATTCAATTTGTTTTGTTTGAATTGTCACGCGCCCTTGGAAATTCACGACGACACACACGGGGGTCGTGACGCACATTTTAAAAATCACTGAATTATAGGCAATAAGGTTAACCTGAAACGTTAATTTCTTTCCTCGTTACAAGCATTTCTTCGTTCAAAGAATGGCCAACGTTGTAAATCCCGTTAGGCTCGGGTTCTAAGGCACATTTTCTTCTCGTGAGAGGAACACGACAACAGCTTGAAACAGGAGTTGCGTATTTTGCCGAAAGCCCATCTACACTGGAAGATTCAAAACAACATCTGGTCATTTGTCGCAGGATTTAAGTTTTTTGACAGTTCTTACAGGGTAAGCCTCTGATGTGGCACTGTCTTAAAACCAGTCATAGCAATTATAGCGGATAGCAGGGTATTTTTCTTACAGGGTATTTTTAACGCCAAAAACGTAAGCGGTCCCAAGCCATAATGACATGACGTTGGTATTTACTGTTTAAACACCCACTTACTTTGGTCTGTAAAATACTGTGACCGTCATGTTGGCTGCTATGTCTGCCACCTTCTGTGCGTCAAATGTCCAAGAGAGTTCACCTTGTTCAAGGCTTTCTTCAAACTTCATATAAAGGTGAACCAGATTTGCCAATTTACCGAAGTCCACTGCCACAATTAAAGAAGCACATGCGTCATCCCCAAAATCTTGCCTTGTTTTTTTTATTTATATTACATGTACTTTGATATTTTGGCATTGTTTAAACAGACTGATTCTTTTACAGTTCAGTGTCAAAAGACTGATACGGATTATTATATAATTACATATCAGTGCAGTATATATTGGTTTTACACATTATCTTACAAACCTGCGGATTTGCGTATGGAGTGGCCGAAAGTATCGCATACGCATAAATTCATACACAGGCGCTCTTGGGATTTTTTCGGACACTCTTCTGTTTTGTAAAACCCAAGCGAGCGATCAGTGAGCAGAAGTAAAAGCAAACTACCGATCTGGATTTTCATATCGCTGTCCTGTAAGCTTTCATTAGCATTAAACAAGTGTTGCTGCGGGAAGTAAAGTATTATCATTGTGGTAACATTCAGCCACAAGTTTTACCTCCTTCTCTGTCACCATTAACGTTATACGAACGATTACCCGTTGTTTCTAAATTCCATTGATTCTGCATGACATAAACCACTTTAAGAAGCACTTGTCCTCAGTATTATGGGAAAATCAATGGGGACGTTAGCAAGACTTGCGGGCGTGAGATAAACCCAACTAGAGGAATTTTTCCGAATTTTAAAATACACTTGGAATTTTTCCTTTTTGCCTAATTGTCTACATTTTGTGCATCTTTTCAGTTGACTGTTTACTCAGCGAGAGGGTCTCTGTAACCATTTTAAGCGTTCGAAAGCCGATTTTAACGTGTTTTACGTTACCGCAGCACAGGAAACATGCGCAAGTCTCTAACCCACATTAGGTCTGAGACATTTGCATTGAGCTGGATTCGCGGCGTCTCCCTTTGGTGAAATAGGAAACACGGCCATTGGGGTTAAAATATGCTTTGATGTAAAACGCGTGCGGTTTTCGCGCTTCTTTTAGAATCTTACAAAATAAAGCGATCTGCTTAAAACAACTGAAGTCCTGTTCATACTGCCTCCGAACACTGTGATGTTGACTGTCATCTTTACAACTAACAGAGAGACCACCTCAGAGCTAGCTGTTATGCATCGGGCAAGTGCACATTGCCTTTTACTTGTTGTGCCAGCATGACGTAACACGGTTCGTCGCTAACATCCGGAGACGTTGTTGGCACAAATCTGTCATTTCATTCGTTGTCGCAATCTTTAAAGTAGCATTTTTTATAACTGCTGACTGTATATCTTTCCTGAAATCAAAATTGATAAAGACCCTGAAAAAGATGCCATTGAACGAGGTCGCTAAATGTATGTATCGTCAATTTGCACATTCAACACTAACTTAATGAAAATGCACATTAACTTGAAAAATAGCACTGAGATTCCTGTACTTATCAACTGAAGTGCTTGCAATAAACTGGTCCGAATTATCAACGAACCGAACGAGGTTAGTTAAAATAACAAGAATTACGACCGAATGCTTGGGTACAAAAAAGTCTCCCCCTCCCACCTAGACACTTCCAACACTTAAATGTTGCGAAAGCGTTTCTGTGCTGTAGCAACAACAAACATATAGTTTCGAATAATGTTAATTAGTTAGCATGTCGTTCGCAAAAAATATTTTCGTGTTCCTGCAGTCACTTTACGTGTACCTTCGCTATAAGCTTGCACGCTAGATGCGGGAAACAGGAAACAGAGGAGATATAGATAAGCTTGAATGTGACAGTTCTATCTTTGTGGCGGGCATAAATCTATCATAACATCTGAAACTGAATTCAGGTGTCAC
This sequence comes from Ascidia mentula, assembly GCF_947561715.1. NCBI lineage: Eukaryota > Metazoa > Chordata > Ascidiacea > Phlebobranchia > Ascidiidae > Ascidia > Ascidia mentula. The sequence goes on along the minus strand of NC_138569.1, from coordinate 20,226,981 downwards.
AAATGCACTGTTCAGACGAAGTAATATCCTAACCCGCACATATGGCATTAAATCCTTTCAACAACAGACGCATAATGAGAAATAAGTTTCTACGGCATTATTACTATGATTGAATTAAGTTTTCAACTTAGAAGGCAAAAAGCACTTTATCGACAGACCGTGTTCACAAACACGGTTTTCCTCATAAACACGAAGTTAAAAAGGCCTTTGATTATTTGAGGAAACACACGCGAATCGTGATATTTGTGTTGTGCTTTCTCTACCACAAGTTATTCGACTCCTAGTCATAGTTTAAGGTTGGATTGCTCACTTAACCCTTGGCTTTTAAAAACTACGTTGAGGTTTTTTAACAGCCTCAAAAAACTTTGGGCAAACCAAAAAAGCGTGGTTACATACAAGTCGTGTATATAGTCACCATCGAAGACTAAACACACAGAATGGTTGCTTTTGCTGTTTACCTGAAGATGACGTTGTACACACTTGCCATTTGTCATCGTACTATACTATCGTGCAGTTTCGCAAAAGGGATTGCAGAATGAAAAATTAATATAGAGATAGGGCTGCTGTCATTTATAATGATGACGACGCCCGTCAATTTACCATAGCATGTGCAGAAAACGTATCTTCAAAGTTTTAATCAACCAAAGCAACACAAGACAATAATCTCTTTCGGGGGTCAGCTACGAAGTCTTGGTAGCAAGAAATGCTGCAACTTTTCACACCCACGTTCACTTGTTTTTGCAAAACCTGAATGACGCGCCATGTTGTTATCATCGATCAATACGGACATAATTATGAAGATAGAACTGCTGTAATTTTATGATAATGACGTCGGCTGTCAATCATGTGCGCCTTTAGACTACTGACGTTCCGCAACAAATCGATGGTAACACGATTAATGTAAACCTGTGCAACGTCGCAACCAAATATTGAAGTAAAATTCAAAAACCCATTAAAGGCAACTGTCAAACATTGAGGACCAGGATTTCGCCGAACTAAAGTTACGACTACATTTGAAATGATTGTCACTCAATCTGTATAAATGCGCCAACGATTAATGTCTCGACGTTTTGACAAGACGTGTCAGACGGTGACAACGATCCGACAACCGCCCCCAGCTTAACTTCATCGAGTTCATAAAAAGACGAACTTCCACACGCGTGAAGCGAGATATAACGGTAGCTCTGTCGTTTTGTCGCGTTTATCTTTTGTAGAAAACAGGATGTTCAAGTCATAAAAAGACGAACTCCGCCTGGCTTAATGCGAGATAAATTCGATCCTATCCAAAGCGACCGCCAAGCCGCATATTGCATTAGCTTCGATCGCGCTTTGTCGGATTGAGAGGAAAAACGATAAAACCTACAGGTACCAATAAAGACATATCAAAACCATTTCATCAAGCGATAAATTATTAAGGAATGCATTTGGCAAGCCGTTTCAGTGCCTATTGAAAAACAGTTTCATTTAATTATTAATGCTATAATTTGTAATATAGTGGGGCTTGGGTGTTTATAATGTTAGACTGGAAGCGTGGTTTACACTGGGTAACAATCGCCATGAAAAAAAGTTGCGATTTTTTTACCATAAATATGCAGATTATGTCATTATATATAAGCATGTAACGGGGGTTTAAACAGATGTTGCAATCACGTTGAATGCATTAGCACTCCAAACGTATCTGCAGATTTAAACTGATAGTAGATCCCAAGTGTATTATCCCTTGATACCAAGCCATTTTTCTGCACAAACAAACGTGACCGTGATTTCAGATGCAAACAGTGTTTGCATGACTGACGGCTTCCAATTCCGCATCAGGATTTACAACTGTTTGTCCATAATGTTTCGCGCAATGCGATACTTTTTATCCTAACATTTTGTGCCGGTATAACACAACTCCAGCGAACCACCACATTCGTCCAGCTATGACCAAAAGGATTTAAATGCTGACAGATCGTTTGACACGGTTTATTAAGCACCATCTTGAGCATGAAGCAGAAAAGTACAGACAGGATTAGTGACGTAACAGCAGGATTTGGTGTTTCAGTAAGAAAACTACACGGACCATCAGTTTCACAATAACGGCAGAGTTAGTGAAGTGCTAGACGTTAGCTGGGAATTACAGCATATCCAAAGCATGCCCGAAAAATGTAAATTTTCAATCAGCCGATGCAAAAATGTCTTTCTGAAGTCAGCTCCAAATTCTTGGTAGCAAGAAATGATGCAACTATTCACACCCACGTTAACGTTTCGACGTTGCATAACCTGAATGACGCACAATGCTTTTGCCGCCGATCAATATCAACATCAAATAGATTCCATTGAAGCTTTCAAGAGCAAAAATCTTGACTGGAAATTTGGAATGATTCATCGAAACAAAATGTTTGGCCAACACAGTTAATTGTACTATGAACGTGTCGGTACGCCGAGAGTAGGTAATTATCCGCATCGGTACGCAGACAGAGTAAGTTGTTCGCATTGTTATTGATACAAGTGTGCGTTTCACAAACCGCAGGTTAAGACAATTTGGGAACGATAAACGTAGGTCGAAAACCAAATGTTTACGGTTCGAATTGTCTAAACTTCGAATTATAGGATTTTTTCGGAAGAAAAGCATGATATAAATTAGAGTGGGATTTCGACTCGCGGAGTAGAAATTATCTAAAGGTCACATGATGCAGCAAAATCGCATGACTAAAACTCTCTGCAGTTCTTAAAAAAAATTCTGGATTTTTTGCAACTGGTGCTGAATCCAAACAGTCAACAGCTACCAGTATTGTTCTTTTGAACAAGTCTGGGGCACAAAGCGGTCCAGTTGTCATAGCAATTTGCGATTCAAGAACGTGAAATATTTTAATTTCCAGCGTGCTATGAAATTCGCATTTTTTTGAGTCCCGCAAGCAGATTGCTTGTAAGCTTGCAATTATTTTGATCTGGTCCCGCCACCAAGTATTGGTAACGCGTCACCGTGGTTTATTCTTAAACTAACACGTGGTTTTGGCTGAGTATTACCGCTACAACGCCAGCGGGGCTCTTAAATTTCTGTCAAAGTCTGGAAGGAGAAAGTGATTACACAGCACCGAGGATGTTACAGAAGCAGGTCAACTCATTAGCTGCATTATATCGATTCGGGGCCTGCATAAATCATGCACAATCTTACGTCAAGCAACCTAAACAAAAACTATGGACCTGACTTACACTATTTGCAGTTTAAACATGTCGTTGTTTTTTAAACGAGTTTGACCGTAATTTGGCGTCCAATACATAATCTGTCTCAAACAAAATGAAAAAAAATCACTTCAGTTTTAACGCTTTCCACGATCCTGCTTTAATACAGCGATCTGCGATGTTCAATGTTAATTTGATGCAATTCTACAGAATTTAATGCTCAATTGCCTACGCACCAATATAATTTCCCTCACAGAAAAGTTACTCGAGTCTACAACTTTAAAGTGGCTCTCACCTTACCCGGCCTCGATGGGATTAAGACTAGGCCGGTCTCGTCGACTAACCGTGGAGAAGATAAGCTCCATATATTATCACGGAAATGTCACTCAGGCCGCCCTTTAGGCAACGCATATTTTTTGGGATAGTCAAAAAAAACATCTGGGCGTTGACTTTATGCACGTCGGTTTCACTTACACAGGTCACCTTTCTACCACGAGGCGCGGGTATTATTCTCCTTTCCGCGGATTCTTTTTAAAGGTGAAAAAACTTAAACTCAATATTTTTTTAAGTTGGGATCAATTTTCCTGCATCTGCACCGACATAGAAAAGGAAATTTGAAACCATATTGACTAACCATGTTGTCAAATTTGAAATGAAATCTACTGTGAAAGGTCCAGTACTATAAAATGACGTTTAATTCTGCAAAAAAAGGCTTAGCTAAAACATCATGACGTTTATTATATTGTGTTGTTTTACCCACGTATTTGTTGATAAAAGGATTTTTTTCCAACTAAAGCATGGGTGGCGGTTGGTCTTTCTGCGTAGCCTGGCATGTGACGACAAGCCGGCTGTTCTCAAGCCGGGTGGAGGAAGAAAGTGAAAATACTGAGCCAAAACAATCAAGGAGTAAGTGAACCCATTCAAACATGTAATGGTCTAGGAATTTCCGCAATACCACCTACTGTTCCATGCTAATGCACTATTTCCCTGTGTTGCAATAGCCTGAAACCCATGATCAATCATGCGCGACAAAACCACAACGTTTTACATCTGATACGCGCAAGTTCACAGATAGTTTAACCTCTTCCTGTACGAATAAATGAATATCGCCAAGACAACCACACATGCACACATAAAGTATCCCCGCTCATATTCATCGGCAGCATTGGCCCATTGTAAAAACAATTTCTCAGGTATAACAATGGGAATTGTGGATTTGCGTAGCAACCACTACTGTTGGGTTGTTTCGACCTCTCTATAAGTACAGATTAACATTGCCCTGTGCGCTTAACTTCTCCCGCCAATCACTGAGAATTAATGTTGTTTTCACGCAATACAGAGTACTCGATTACATTCAGATAAAAAAACTCAATCGGATCAAGTTGATAAAAACGCACCTCCGAAAACAATCTTTGTCTAGAGGTCAGACACAAAACAACCACTTACCACTGAATCAGCAACAAATAAGGGCACTATTGTTGGCAATAAAATCACAAGATACCTGAGTTTCATATTCTCAAACTGTGAAAGGGTTGTGTGCATTGTTCAGGGTCGCGCTTTCGACTTGTATTCAAGCGCAACCGAACAAAACAAAACAGCGGTTGTGTTGTAATCATTACAAACCTCGTCAGGTTATTTCAGGTTACGCTAGTGTAATTGGATAACATTATCAGAAAACGCATTGTTTAGATGCACATTTTGAAGTATGAATAATGGTGCTATAGCTGCAACACCAAGTCCACAACGGGACTTAAAACACATGGCTTGAAACCCCAAAATACGCAGCAAGCGGCTGGCGTTGCAAACTGCCACTCTAAGCCTGTGCAGCGCCAGGCAAAACAACACCGGGACGTATAGGAAACTATAGGAGGAGAAACGGTCCGCTTTTTTCTGATACCAGGTGTTCCAACATGCAATCTTCCGTGCGAGTTCTCGGAATGTTGTGACTCGTTTCCTCTGTTTGTTTAGTACTTGCATGTTTATATTCTCTCAATCTAGCACGGTCATAACAACACGTCGGTATGTCAGAAGCAACCATCTAAACGCTATTGTTGTATATGCAACTGTAATGTCCAGAAAGAAAGGAGCAAAAACAACCGACTGTGGTGGCTTCGATAGACATGTTCACAAACCCGCAGACCACTTTTGACAGCAAAATAGTCACTGCCGGCAATTCGTTGAAAAAAGGACGAAAGTCTCAAACGCTTGAAAATAAGGTACACGGTACATTTAGCAATCACCAAGCATTTATATTTTCGAACAGCTACTTCAACACAGTGGTGAATATTGAACACAGAAGAAAGTAAATAACGTTTGGCTTGTTCTTGCATTCTAGGCAAGTGCTGTATAACACTGGTGAGGGACATTTTTGCAAAACATCCCTGCTAAAGACGCAGACGGCACGTATAGTAATTGGACAACGTATTCACATCCCCACCACGGTAAGCAAACCCCGCATCGAACCACGTGATTAGATTGTGTACAGTCTGCAACCGCGAGGCGTGAAAGGCGACCCGATACAATTAACAAAGGAAGTCGAATGCAGCGCAGGACCCGCGAGTCGACCACTGCAGTGGTGAAAGTCGCACCTTTACCAAGAACACGGTTTCACGGGCGGTCGACGCCCAAAGAGAAACAATAACGTCTTGAATGCCGTATGTGGTAAAGAAAACAGCAATGTGCTTTTAAAGCAAAATGTGTTACTGCTGCAGAAGATCCGACCAAAGGGCGTATAATGTGGGTGTTACCGAAACCAATGACTGATGATTTATTATCACAAAATACACACAGTAGCGTTTAGGTTTATTGTATATTTAATACCAAGGGGTAGTTGGTGCAAACGCAATACATTTTTAACATTGAACGAATGAAAATTTTTCCACCTCACAAAATCAAAACCTGACCAGAAAGTCACTAAAACAAATAGTTAATGAACACGATGAGGTACAATATGGCTTGGAAAAGATACGTATTCTCATGGTTTGTACGCCTACACGGTCCATGACGTTTCCACTTCCCACTGTTGGTTTCGACAGACGGGGCAGAGGTTAATTGTTTCGTCATTTCGAACAACTCTCCACTTTCTCACCAAATGCATTGGTATCTCTACACATATTGGATGCCACACCGATAGAAACAAGACCCGCTCTTCACAAGTCAGGTAAGAAAGAAAAACACCTCAAGAGTGGTGGTTCTTAACGTGGGGCGTGTCAAAATTCTGGTGAGTCACGAAGGTTTTGGTGGGGCGTGTCAAAATTTTGGTGGAGCGAGGGGCTGTGAAAGGCTTTTACGACGTGTAGTGTTTCCAGTGGGGCTTGAGATTATTTCGAAAACGAAAGTGCGACCTGGGTCAAAAAAGCTGAGAACCACAGCCGGAGAGAGTTGCGGTGTCAGAGGTTTAACTGTAACAAGAACACAAAATGTACCAGTGCTTGAAGTGAGTTGAGAAGAGAGCATTAACCCCGATAACTTGCATGCTTTTAAGTTGGATCCTACGAAATCCACAAGAGGAATCCGAAAATTAAGCTGTTACCGAGTGAAACAGAATGAGGGCTATTCGGAATTGAGTTAATTTAAACCTTTTGAGACCAAATCTCTTTTAAAATGCCGGTACTGTAAACGCGTGACGAACCTACAGTTTTCGCAACAAATAATTAGAAACAGTCGGAACCTTTTATCGTTCGCAAATGCATTCTGTAGTACCAGTAAAAGAACGATAATGTTGTTTACTAACGCCAAGTCGACGACGGACAGAAATCCTAAGACAAGTGAAAGCCTGTGTAACCAACACATATTCTCTGCACAGTAAATGGAAGTAATGTGTCGCTGATGGACTGCCGAGGTTGTGTTTAGAGACAATTAGTCAAGAAGTGAAGGTAATTTCCGCTATTTACGCCCGAGACACAAATCTTTATTGGCAGGTTACTTCTGTCAAAGCGTAATCCGACAGTGAAAAACGAACATCAAAATCACTCTCTAGTTTTTTTCGGTTGCGTTAAATACCTAGATTAACAGAAAAAATTTTCGAAATGAAAAAGTACCCATTTTAACTGACCGCGTCCAATCCAGGTTTATTGCTGGAACATAAACAGGATACTGATTTCTATCGTTACAACAGACCATGTTAACGCTTCTTTATAAAACAAAAACACACACAGTAGCATAGGAATGTCACAAATGCACGCTTCTTTTCACAAAAATGAAAATTTAAAAGTGCATAAAAATTAAATAACTTGAACATACCACAACAAATACCGTGAACTTTCTCTAAACAGACATCCACACAAAGTTTAGAAAGTGTGTTATGTTAAGGACGCTATAGCTGTATAAATTTCCGGGTTTTGGACCCTTGAAATTTCAAGCACGTAGCAAGAAGATTGCGGCTAACATGAAATTGAATCCGGATTGTAAATTTCATCAGTTGTTGCAAGGGACAATCAACGTTTTTCTCCATAAACTTGTAAAGAAAGATGGCACAACGTCCTCTTGATACGTCAATATGCGCATAATAGCAAAACGAATTATGAGCGTCTCCAAGCGGAGAGTCAACCATAAATTACCCAAAACCATGGCGTTGTAGGTGGCAGAGAAAACGTACAACAACAAGTTGATTAGGAGACTTTATTTGCACTCGATAATCTTCCCTTAAACAGAATCTGCATATTTGCAAACTGGATTATGTTTCCTTTTGTTCAAAATCTATTTCGTTACCGAGAAAATTCGTGCCCTTGATATGTAGCTTTGTGGTAAATTTTTGCGTAACCGGGAAAGGGGCCAACGGTGCTGTGGATCCCCCAAAAATATATGAGTTAAAGAATTATAAGTTTGGGTTTGTCGATATGTCCAATTTGTTGCTCAGTTATAAAAAAGTTTAAAACCAATCAATTTTCTTGTTTAAAGCTCCCGTCGCCACTGGTGGTACATAGCTGTTGAAGGTTATATGTTTGGTGAGAGAGTGCACAACCTTACAAGATCAATACACTTACGTATACAAGTCGGGTGAGACAAACCAGGACAAAAATGAAAGCACGTCCGTTTTTGTCTCATCCATGGGCAGCTTTGTTTGGCTGGAAATTGTGGCGTCTGCGCAAATGTCTCGTCGTTCTGCTTAACACGGAAAGTAAGCCAATGCCACACTGAGTTAATTAAGATATTTGGTAACGTAGTGCTATATTTATTTACAGTGGTTTATCTGTTAATACATCGTGTGAAGTTAGAGATTTAATCAAAGATATATGCAGACGCCGCAGGCTGTAGGCTTAAAAAAGGAATCGGGAACCTTTTTGGCTAAAGGACCCATGGAAGCTAAATATTTTTATTTGTATTTCTGTGAGAGCGGTATAATATTTCAAGCGATCGAAATAACGCCTGGCATTTCTTACCACGATTGTTTACGTTATAGAAAATTACAGAAAAAGTTTTATTCGTAACAATCGTGCTAAAAGTGCCAACTAAGATTTGTATGTAAGCCAGATGCCGTCAAAAGAGCCGAGCCAGATGTTCCCGACCGCTAGTCTAAAGGTTCCCACCAAACAACGCTTTACCGCATGACGGTGAGAGAGAAAGCCAAGAAAGGTAAAGTGCCTTCTTCCTTTTCAAAATATCCATCCAGGTGTGTCACCCAAAGCCCTGTCAATTGCTCGATGCGTATTTTATAAGCACCGGTGTTCTATGAACTTCCGTCAAGGCTATGAATTTCAAGAAGGCCCCTAAATAGTAAAATAGCATAGCGGCAATAGCATTAGCGTAGATTGCGTCAATAGCGGCAATGTGCATTTTTGAATTATGGTAAAGTACAAACTTGCTAATTAATGTTTTCGTTTGTCGCTAAAGTTTAGAGCAACAGAAGTTTATTTTCGACGATAAACAGGAACAACAAGTGCTGCTTGCGATATTGCAGTGGACAGCGCAAAATGAATCCTGCATTTCAAATTTTCAGAAAAGTGTACGCAAAAGTTTGGATAACTGTTAAAGACTTGCAGCTGTAAAGATGCGTGAAAAATCTCCGCTTGAAAAGCGAAATGCCGACAAAGAAAAAAATCCGCAAACGCCATACGCCGAAACTACCTTCTTTACAAACATCTCAACGAATAACTAACCATATTTAGCCTCTGTTAAATCCCCAGTGCTGTAAACTGCGTTCTCTTGTGATGTCCCAGGCGAACTTATGCAGTGACTGAGCAAGTTTAGCTTGTCCTGTTTATCGCATTGCTCGCGTAACAACCTTGCGACCATTTAAATAACATAGCCCCAGTTTTAATTCAGGCTTTATTCCTTGTTTTTTATTATACTTTGTTGTACGTCTATCGTCAAAAGCAACTTAAGAATACCTTCTCCAAACTATGCACTAAAGTGTTAGTTTGAGTGTGATTGACAGAAAGCCCTTTGTTCTTACCAGATATGTTTATGAACTTTTAATGACAGCTGGCTGTTTTGTTTACAATTTTTTTTGTTTTGTTTACAAAAAAGTAATTATGTTTATACTTTGGAAAGGTCCCAATACTGCATAGTATTGTTTAACAGGTAGCTACAGAAAAGGGGAAATTGTCAGGTGTTGGTGGTGTCAATTCGTAGAATCTATTATTATCTGCACTCACAAAATGACAGAAGAAAATACCATAGGAGAGAATGGAAGTAAACGTGAATCTGGGATGGGATACTACGACAAAAGACTCTGTTGGTTGATGTTCTTCTCATCCATACCAAATGCTTTATTAAGCCTACAGGTTCTCATCACTCAATTTACCCCGAACTACCATTGTGACGTCACTGAAGTTGTAGAATATTTTAAGGTAACGTTTGATTGTCCAGTAGTTCCAATGTGTTCACATAATGTTATAGCCACTCACTTGCCGGTGTGTGTTTTTTAATGGAGCGCATTTGCGAATGAATCTATAACTTTGGTAAACTCAAGATGTTATCAAATAACTCTTTGTTAAGGTGAGAAACGAAAGCAACGCACTCGACCGAGCTTTAAATGTTAGCATTCCTTGGGAAGAAGATGAACACGGGAAAATGTCATTGAGTAAATGCCATCAATACAACCTCACGCAGTGGACAGGAAATTATAGTTACCGTAAGTATATGCTACTTGCGGTTTACTGTTGTCATTATAAAACTGAAAAACAATGCTCATAATTTGTTAAATTTAATACATCCACATATTGGGTGGGAATATTTGCATTCACAACCAATTTAATTACAACAAAATCCACATTTCTGTTGCCTCCCTTTTCCCAGCAATAGCCCAGATTGTAAAGCATTGGGTTTCATATATTCAACAACGCAAACCACATGTCCTGGCGCCTCCCATTTGTAAGGATGCGAAAAATGCAAAACGAAAGTTACCCAACCATCTTCAACTTCTAAGTTTATTTTAAACATTTAGGTCCGGAAAATGCATCAGTTATTCCGTGTAAGTCATACTGGTTCGAAGGACCTGAAAAGTCGGCGATAACTGCGGTAAGTTTTAAATCGTTTTTCGACAGAATGTTTTCTAGAAAATTTTTCTCGAAGAAAACCAGCTCGAAATTATTTGAAAGTGAAATGTTTTTCCCGCTTCTATTTTAAACACGGATTTGGAAACACTTTTTTAAACTTTACAGTTTGGTCTCGTGTGCGATCGGGATTGGTTGAAACCGTATTTCACATCCTTCGTATTCGTTGGAATGATAGTTGGTTGTGTGGTGGCAGGAACGGCAAGTGACATGTAAGATTAATGACCAACCCTATAGCGCTGGTGCTTTGCTGCTTTGGGGCTATCTCTGCAACAGTCCTTGGGTTTTGAGCATGATCAAAAACAGGCTCTCATGCCAACAAATTGGTTTTGTCGACAAACACCTCTTCGTCCTGCTTGGCGTCTAGCCTACGGGCTCCCGAAAAAAAATAAGTCATGTTTTGTTGAACCTTTAAAAAAAAAATGTTTTAGGTATGGTCGAAAACCGGTTTTTCTTGTCTTCACGTTTTGGTCCTTCTTGGCAGTATTTGGGCAAAGTTTTGCACAAGACGAAATCTCTTATGCAATATTATGCATCCTGGTTGGTATTGGAAATCTTGTTAACTTCGCCGTTGCATCGGTCCTAGGTATGTTTTATTCTGTCAGTTTGGTTACTGTACTTATCCCAAACGACATATAGAGGCTATGCAGCAATAGCATACTGTTGTTATAAAATAATCGCATATTGTTTCATAATAGGTGCATGCTAACCCCAAACGGTGGGGCGGGGCATTTTTTTAGCGGTACGCAGATTAGAACCTAATTTGTCTATCTGTTGGACGCTTATATAGCATTACAAAAGAAAATGCGAAAGGGTGAAATGTACTTAAGAGCAAGTGCAAAATGGAGTTATATGCCCGTTTAGTATAATAAAGCCACTTGCAATTTGTATTTTATTCTACCAACAATAAAAATGACAAATCAACTTTGAAAACGCAGCTGGGCAAAGTTTTCTTTCTATTAAGGTTCGGAAATCGTCGCACCAAAGCACCGAACTTTCTTGTACTTTTCTCTTACAATGGGCTATTCGATTGGATACGTGAGCCTGGCGCCCATCTCCTACTTCCTTCGTGACTGGAGATGGTTTCTGCGTTTCTCTGGCTTAATAGGAATCTTTTACATTCCCTACATATGGTAAGTAAAGGGTGAAAACCACCATGAAAAACCATGATCGAGATATGTCGTATTCATGTCACAGTCTGGTCAAAGCAAAATTAATTTGAATTTATCTGGGTTTGACCAACCTTCCACAGCCAATATTGGTTTGCTTGAATATTAATACAATTTCTATACCTGGATTCGAATTCAGGATGAATTTTAAAACAGCAAAATGCAGCTGTCAATGTAGGGTGGTGGTACAAAAGAAGTTTAGGGTTGCCCTCTCATTTTAAGGTATATTGATGAGAGTCCTCGTTGGTTGCTCGTTTCCAAAAATGAACAAAAGGCTCAAGCTATCCTAGAAAAAATCGCAAAACTCAACAAACGGGAACCTGTAGATGTGAAAGATCTCCAAGAATCTGTTTCCGAAACACCGCTAGGTGTCTTGGCGACATTTAAAAAGATCGGTCGTGAACCAGTGTTAATAGTGAGGTTTGGAGTCTGCTGCATAACTTGGTAAGTCCCGAAGCTAGAAGCAAACTTTTCATCGAGGGTAATGTATGGAACAACAATTTGTACATTTACAGTGGTCAGATGATGGGCTCGTATAGTTTGCTTGTCCACCTCTAAAGATAACAGCAGAGCCATATCGTTTTCCTCACAAACATTTACGTGACAAATTGTAAGCCAACACGAAACTAAACCGATCCATTTTTTAGGTTAGTTATTTCGCTGTCGTACTTTGTTCTGGCTCTGAGCAACAACAATTTGGGCGGGAATCGCTTCTTGAACTTGTTCTACGCAAGTTTAGTGGAGATCGCATCTGCTTTTGTGTATTACGTGTTCGTTGCGAAGTTGGGCAGATGCATATCCTATATTGCGTCTGGCATTGGTTTGGCGCTTTCAATTGCAGGAGCTTCGCTTGTGGCTAAATGTAAGTAATCATCCATGACGCCGATAAAACCCTGTTCCATTTCGCAAACAAATTTTACGCGACATCCAAGTGCTTTATAGGATAAAGGTCTTTTTGAGATTGATCGGAAAAATGGTTCTCCTTTTAGTCAATCCGGCATCGGAGATCATACTGACTTTGTGCGGAAAATTAATGGTTGGAACATCATGGGCTGTAATTTACGTGCACACACTGGAAATATTCCCGACCAAAACAAGACAGAGCATTTTGTTTCTAGTTATCATCGCTTCAAGATTTGGAGGGTTTCTTTCCTCGTTTATTGTGCACGCAGGTATATGCTATATTTTAACGCCTGGTCTTAGAAGGAATGCATAAATTCGAACTGTCGCAAACACTGGTTTGCTCCGCTGCTTATTGTGTGTGTTGATAATAGTTTTGCCCTGATAACTTTGTTTAAATGAAGGTTTTATTCAGGAGAAAGTGGAAAAGCAACGACTGCTTCTCTCATGACAGCGGGTTTGGTTCTTCTAACTTCTCTTCTGTATTTCCTGTTGCCTGAGACCGGTGACTCCCCGTTACCTCAAACCGTGGAAGAAGCAAAATCGTTGGAGGGGTAAAGCAATTATTATCTACAATTCGTTGCTGTCGTGCATTAATTTAAGTTTTCATCAAGGGCAACTTAGCGAAAATTTTTTATTACAATTTTGAGATCTGTTATTCATCAGTAAAGTTAAAGACAAATTTGTCTAATTTTAATACAAGTCAAACCGTGTCAGAGTCGGACGCCTAATGTTCATAATGAACGAAGATATGTTGTTTATTGCTCATAGAAGCTGGAAACGGTGCTGGTACAGAATTTTCGGGGGCCGAGCGAGTGTGGACAAAGCAACGTACATGTGTGGTCATGCAGGCGACCTAAATCAGCTTCAAATTTAAAAATGTAATCATTTTAACACTGGCTGTCACCGACTTATGCTCTTTTGAACAGTGTCCTATTTGTCACGTGTTTGCCGCTTCCTAACAATGCATTTGCCACAAGTGACTATTTGTTTCACATTTCATTCCATAATCTGCGCGTGCCTTTTTCCAAGACTAGCAAGGTTTTGCCCAGGACCTTGGTAGCCTATGTGTTGTTTGGGGTTACCACACGTCGTCGCATAATATGTCCTTCTTGAACACCAAAACTATCCAAAACCACGTTTTATCTTTTGAAATATTGACAAACTTTAAAGTGTTTCTCAAACTTTGTTTCCTTGGTGTACCCCTTTCGAAGAAAATTAGTCGCAGCCCCCTTTTCGTCGGTTTTCAAAAGAAATATGCCGCCGGGTGGGAAATTTTAGCCGTGGTCTCGCCTAAGTGCGTTTTGTTCACCACATGACAGACAGGAATGCGCTGCAGTAACACACGGTTCAGGCTCCACTGATTCAGAAAATCCAAGTGAGGAGCAAATGAAAACTGGCAAAGTAACTCAGAAAAATCCACAATAGGAATTTACTCCCTAACGTATGATTCTCCTCCTTTAATTGATCACGGAAATTTTTTTTATGTGCCTGCTTCCATGTAGGCTGACAAATAAACACAGCAAATCGATAATATACCAACATAAATATACATACGATAATATATCAACATAGAATTAAACAGCAGCAGCATTATTGCCAGATGGGCGATTTTCACAAGCAGAAGTATTCATGCTTTCGGTTCAAAGTTTGTTATTTATTTGATGGTTGGAAGAGTCCAGTCAACCGTGAACATCAACTACCGCGTGCCGAACCGATATTTTGAGGTTATGGAAAACCCCCAGACTTAGATAGAGAGCGTCTTTTTTGAAGTGATGAAAGTACAGTACTTAACATAATTCGCCATACTGTATACCCATAACCCAATAAACTTTACAATCGCCATGTGTTGACATTTATATACAACTAACGGGATAACTACAGTACCAAAGAGAACATTCGAAGTGACTTAGATTATCTGGTATTTTTATAAGGCGATATGTAACTCAGAAATATATATTTGTGTTAACCGATAAACGAATGCATTGTAAACCGGTTACCCTAATTTAAGTATTCAGCAGTAGAATAGACTTGATTGATGCTTGATCCTTGTGCAGTAGACCTTGTGGCAGCTGACAAGGAATAAGCTGTTGGCTCCCTCCCCACAGCTTCATCAACAGTTCTTCTGAGTCCCCAAAAGCGATTTCTGATCGGGGGCCACCAGAATTTCAGCATGTCACTCCTTTTTACGCAAGTAATGTAAAACACAATCACACCCTGCAACAACAAGTTGTGTATCAGTTTTACCTTCAAACACCTACAACTATAACTTGGTGGGAGTTAAAATACGCGCAAAGGATTTTAAATTCTGTTTTGAACCTGGAAAGAGTTGAAAAGAGCAAAGAGCCAGTTCATCACTTGGTTGTAAGTTGGATCAGTTGACAACAACATGAGAAACCCGAAAATCCAGGTCAGACCGAGGGAAAATGCAAGTGAGAGAGCCAATATTATCTGATTGATTTTATCTTTTTTCACGGTCGATTGAATCTAAAATATAATTTTGTCACAAAATTACTTTAAAAGTAAACTTATAACTCATAAATCCTATCACAAATAGAAGGTTTATGAAAATCGTGTCACTAAATTCGACTCTTTCTGGCGTGCGCATTTGTGATCAATTCGTTGAAACAGAACACGTACACGTTTACCTTTGTCCGTTTAAATATAGCCTTTCGCAAAACTTGCGTGAGAATTACAATATTATGGATCAAAACCAATCCAATTATGAGCAAAAATCCAAAGTAAAGTGAATATCCGTCAAGCCAGCACATGTTCTCGGCTCGGTAACTTGATGGAAGAAATCGTGGATCACCTGCGTGATGACGAAACAATTACGTGTGTTCACGTCACGCAAATTCGTGTATGGCAGTTACATAGACAGAACTTACTTTGCACACAAACGTCTTCGTTGCTCATTTGTTTATCAAAATACCCGACCGCAAGTCCGACATTTAAACCTACTGCAATCAATGGAACACCGTACGCAATCACACAGGCCTTTTTCATGTAGTTATTACTGGCTACCGTGAACACCTAAACACAGGGCTGCTTATTTAGAACAGAAAAATGACAAAACAGATAGACTAGAAGTATACTTTAACGAGTGCAGTATAGAGTTTGTTGCTGTAAACTGCCATCCACATCCAGCTTGTAAGAAACGTATATTGCATCAGAGCAGCGGCGGCTGTGCATGAATCAGGTTGATTAACTCGGGAGATGCCGAAAAGGAAAACTAAGTAAGCGACAAAGAGATTGACGCAAACGTGAAGCTGAATTTGATGTGGAACTTTCTTCAGGTGTTCCCTTGTAATAAAAATGTTAAAAGAAATCCTTCCGCTGCTACTTCTACTCATTACATAACAACTTACTTATTGACAACGTGGAGAATAACAGTTGCAATGAATCCACACAACGAGAGCGCACATCCTATATCACTGATGGTCGATAGCACAACGTCCTCGGGAACTTCATCTGTAGACTGTACAAAGGAGTGTGAGACAAACAATCGTCCAAATATTAAAACTAAACGCCATAGGCCTACCACTAAAAGGGCAAAGTTGGTCAAATGATTGCATTTGCAGACTGGTGGATGCTCCGTGTTGTCTAGACAACAACCGTCCGTCTTCCAATTAACCTCATCGAAATCCCAGTATGCACACCGTTGTCGAACTTTTTTCACCTGACAAAGGAATACGTTACTTGTGCAGTGAATTTCCAACAAACACCAACCATAAATCCCGTCGATCCGTTTTTCTCGCCATATCGAGAAGGTTCGTTTGCATGTTCTATTGAAACTGGTGGCTGTAAATTTACAAGTTTTGTTCCATCGCCAACCTCTACTGTAACAACCTTAAAAGTAATAGAAGAATAACTGGGCTTGTTTTGCTAACTCCACTAATAAAATACAACAAACATACAAAATCAACATCCTTATCCGATGGAAACAAGGAATCTCCCTCATGAAGAAAGAATACAGTTCTCAACTTAGACCCGTTCGTGTTTTTCCATGCTTCAGATATAACCGAACTTGGAACTGATATATTGACAGGAACAACGCTTTGTTTTTCCAGGCTTGCTTCACCTTCTGGTGCAAACCACACATCAGTAGGAGCTGCATCTTCTGCTTGTTCTGTGACCTGTAAAAAGTTTCTAGTATTTTCAAAACGTAGCAACTATCCACGTGAATCATTGCAACTTTTGAAAATACTCTTTTCGTAAAAGTTTACTCGGCTAAATTGCCATTTTAGTTGTGTTGCTACGTTTTTTTAAAAAACTTTTAAATTTTAGTTGCGATATTAAATGTTTCTTGGAAATAAATTGACATTATTCCCTCTCACAAAAAGGTTTCATTTATGCCGTCATAGGAGGCGCAGCCCGAAAAGAATTTCAAATCTTACTTAGAAATAATGTTAGTTTTCACCCCAGGTTATCGAGTCCAAACTTACAGCTGTACTTCTCAAAAACATTCTTAGCATTTGCTTGTTTCTTACGCGTATTGTAATGGATTCCGTTTTAATTTCTAGAACCGGTGAAGTTGTATTTTCCAAGACAATTTTATGAGCAAGAACACTCAGTGAATGAACAATCTTCTGCTTAATCGCAGTTTCGTTCTTTTTATCCTTTACGGTCTTAGGTGGTGTGCCATCGGTGTTGTTGTTGTTATTATTATTATTGTTGTTGTTGTTGTTGTTGTTATTATTATTATTGTTGTTGTTATTATTTGCATTATCCACAGGAGCGGAAAATGCCTCGAGAGATTCTGTTAGATGCGAAGTAGCTGCGACAACATTGACCAAAAGTGCTTCCGTAACCTTTAAGCAAAGAATGCCAATTATTACATACAACTAACAAGTATATACCTTTTGGAGTCTCAGGAATCTAGTATATACAACACATAAAAAATCTCGACCTCCACTTTGCCTTCTTCAACAGCTTGACCGATGGAATCTACAACCTCCAGCGATTCCTGCACTTCCTCTTCTTTCAACTTTGACCCGGAAGTGACAATCTGAAGTGAACTTGCCACTTTCTCGACGCCCTTTTGTGTGATATCCGTTTTGTTAATCTAAAAAACAAATTTTTAATTTAAGCAAAATGCAGCAACATTTTGGTTACAAACAAAACGGTGACCTTAATATCTTTGATCTCCACCTCGCATTTGATTGAGGACAAACTTGATTCATCAAACCTCGTTGAGTGTAGTTCACCATTTGGCCCAAAGCTCTCTGTTGGGACACATCGAACGGATGCTTGTGAGTAACCTGAAGAAAGTGGTTTGGCGAGTTTTAAGCCATCAGCGGGGAAAAATGAAGTTTTTAGAAACCTTTGGGGCAGACTTCCACAGAGTAGCTCAACTTATTTACGCCAACTTCGCGAAACATGAAGGTACTGACTTTGCCGCTTTGACAAGAAGCTGAAACAGATTGTGTAAGGTAACCTTAACGTTATTTAGTTTCACCTGCATCAAGGCCAAACCTGTTCTCGGAAGTTCCAGCAATAGATTACCTATGCTTGGTTTTGCCTTCCTATATCGTAAAAATATGTCCACAAAAACAGAGGGTTGCTTGAATCCATTGTAAAACTGAACCTGGTACCTAAAAGCACAAACAAAAAACTAAATAAATAAATAAAAAGATTACTTTTTTCTATAGTTTATACCTCACTACTTTAGTGTCAGTGTTAACATTCCGGATAAAAACTCTTCTGACGTCATTGTTGTTGTATTGAAATGCTTGCAAGAGATTTCCTTTGAGGTTCTCTGTAACCTCATTTTCTTTTGTTGAAGCAGTGGTGGTGAAGTTTTGCGAAAATTCGTGAAGATACAACCCTAAAAACAGTAAAATTTGTAAACCATTATCCCGGTTTCAACCAAAAAAATCGTTATTTTGTTTTACTTTTGCATACTCTTCCATTGCCTTCATACCCTTGGTTGCATGTGCATGTGTAACTTCCGACAGTGTTCGCACATTTAGCGTTTTCATCACATTTGTCCGTGTTTTCGTTACACTCGTCAATATCTAACAAAAGAAGTCTGAGCCTCGAGTATTTATTACAAATCGGTGCATTTGTCACCTACCTACACAATTTATACCGTTTCCAGCAAACCCAAGGTCACATCTGCATTGAAACGTCCCTACTTGATTAACACACACCCCGTGAAGGGAGTGGCAGTTGTGGGTTCCCAAGGAACACTCGTCAACATCCGTGCAAACGAAGCCATTTCCCTGAAACCCATTACGACATTTACATTCAAAACTACCAGCAGTGTTACTGCATTCCCCATTGGCATGACAAGGTTTGTCCTCTGAACATTCGTCACGATCAGCGCAATTAAAACCGTCGCCAAAGTAACCGACGTTGCAAGAGCATGTGTAGCTTCCGAAAGTATCAGTGCACTTGGCTTGCTCGTGACACTTGTGGGTTTTACGAGCACACTCGTCTGCATTCACACACTTCGTGCCATCGCTTTCGAAGCCTAAATCAGTGCAGAGGCATTGATGGGAACCTGGAATGTTGTTGCACGTTGTGTGGGACGGACACGGGTTTGATACCAAGCATTCATCGACATCAACGCAATTTAACCCGTTCCCATTAAAGCCATCTTTACATTTGCAGCTGTGTGAACCTGGAAGGTTGGTACAAATCGCATCGGGATGACAAGTGTGTGTTCCTCTGCCACATTCATCTACATCTTGACATGTCTTGCCGCTTCCCTGATAGTTATTGTTGCACGTGCACCTATAACTACCCACTGTATTTGTGCAGTAAGCGTTGCGATCGCACGTAGCCCTTCCACTTGTGCATTCATTTACATCGGAACAGGTTTTTCCATCACCTACATAACCAACGTTGCAAGCACATGTAAAATGACCGAAGGTGTTGGTGCACGTGGCGGTAGTTGCACAGTTATGTGAACCCAGTTCGCACTCGTTTAAATCAATGCAATGAGTTCCGTTTGCCGAAAAGCCGCGATCACAAAGACACTGAAAACTGCCATTGGTGTTGTAACAGGAAGCTGGTGCATGGCAGTTATGAGAAGACAAACATTCATTTACATCATTACAAGTAATTCCGGAGCCAGTATAACCTATGTTGCACTTACATTCGTAGCTCCCAATTTCATTCTTGCACAAAGCGTTTGTACTGCAGTTGTTAATACGGCTATCCTCACACTCGTCAATATCATCGCATACCGTCCCATTGCCAGAATAACCATTTGAGCAAGAGCACAGAAAAGTTCCGATCACGTTTGTACACAAAGCGTGACGATGGCAGTTGTCGGTGTACTGTACGCACTCATCGATGTCCGAACAGTTTTTCCCCATCTTAGTATATCCATGATTGCAATCACACGAGTAACTTCCAACGGTGTTTGTACAATGGGAATTATTGACACACTTGTACGTGTTTAGTGCACACTCGTCAACATCATAACAAGTGGTGCCATTTCCACTATATCCCGATGAACATTCACATACAAAATTTCCGATTGTATTATGACACAATGACTTACTATGACAGTTGTCCACATCTAAAAGACATTCGTTTACATCCACACATGACATTCCATTGCCAGAAAAACCTTTCACGCAGTTGCACAAAAAACTTCCAACCGTATTTGTACACGTTGCATTTTCATGGCAATAGTGCACATCAAAGTCACATTCAACAACATCATTACAACCTGTTCCATTTCCAGTGAATCCAGAATTGCAATGACAAGCAAAACTTCCATCTGTGTTGTTACATGTTGCATTGTGATGGCAATTATCCAGATTTGATTCACATTCATTTACATCTTCACAATTTGTTCCATTTCCAGTGTATCCAGAATTGCAATTGCAAAAAAAACTTCCATCTGTGTTGTTACATGCTGCATTGTGATGGCAATTATCCAGATTTGATTCACATTCATTTACATCTTCACAACTGGTTCCATTTCCAGTATATCCAGAATTGCAATTGCAAACAAAACTTCCATCTGTGTTGTTACATACTGCATTATGATGGCAATTATGCAGATTTGACTCACATTCATTTTTATCTTCACAACTTGTTCCATTTCCAGTATATCCAGAATTGCACTTGCAAACGAAACTTCCATCTGTGTTGTTACATGTTCCATTGTGATGGCAATTATCCAGATTTGATTCACACTCATTTACATCTTCACAACTTGTTCCATTTCCAGTATATCCAGAATTGCAATTGCAAAAAAAACTTCCATCTGTGTTGTTACATGTTGCATTGTGATGGCAATTATCCAGATTTGATTCACATTCATTTACATCTTCACAACTGGTTCCATTTCCAGTATATCCAGAATTGCAATTGCAAACAAAACTTCCATCTGTGTTGTTACATACTGCATTATGATGGCAATTATGCAGATTTGACTCACATTCATTTTTATCTTCACAACTTGTTCCATTTCCAGTATATCCAGAATTGCACTTGCAAACGAAACTTCCATCTGTGTTGTTACATGTTCCATTGTGATGGCAATTATCCAGATTTGATTCACACTCATTTACATCTTCACAACTTGTTCCATTTCCAGTATATCCAGAATTGCAATTGCAAACAAAACTTCCATCTGTGTTGTTACATGTTGCATTATGATGGCAATTATCCAGATTTGATTCACATTCATTTACATCTTCACAACTTGTTCCATGTCCAGTATATCCAGAATTGCAATTGCAAACAAAACTTCCATCTGTGTTGTTACATGTTGCATTGTGATGGCAATTATCCAGATTTGATTCACATTCATTTACATCTTCACAACTTGTTCCATTTCCAGTATATCCAGAATTGCAATTGCAAACAAAACTTCCATCTGTGTTGTTACATGTTGCATTATGATGGCAATTATCCAGATTTGATTCACATTCATTTACATCTTCACAACTTGTTCCATGTCCAGTATATCCAGAATTGCAATTGCAAACAAAACTTCCATCTGTGTTGTTACATGTTGCATTGTGATGGCAATTATCCAGATTGGTTTCACATTCATTTACATCTTCACAACTTGTTCCATTTCCAGTATATCCAGAATTGCAATTGCAAACAAAACTCCCATCTGTGTTGTTACATGTTGCATTGTGATGGCAATTATCCAGATTTGATTCACATTCATTTACATCTTCACAATTTGTTCCATGTCCAGTGTATCCAGAATTGCAATTGCAAACAAAACTTCCATCTGTGTTGTTACATGTTGCATTGTGATGGCAATTATCCAGATTTGATTCACATTCATTTACATCTTCACAACTTGTTCCATTTCCAGTATATCCACAATTGCAATTGCAAACAAAACTTCCATCTGTGTTGTTACATGTTGCATTATGATGGCAATTATGCAGATTTGATTCACATTCATTTACATCTTCACAACTTGTTCCATTTCCAGTATATCCAGAATTGCAATTGCAAACAAAACTTCCATCTGTGTTGTTACATGTTGCATTGTGATGGCAATTATCCAGATTTGATTCGCATTCATTTACATCTTCACAATTTGTTCCATTTCCAGTATATCCAGAATTGCAATTGCAAAAAAAACTTCCATCTGTGTTGTTACATGTTGCATTGTGATGACAATTATGCAGATTTGATTCACATTCATTTACATCTTCACAACTTGTTCCATTTCCAGTGTATCCAGAATTGCAATTGCAAACAAAACTTCCATCTGTGTTGTTACATGTTGCATTGTGATGGCAATTATCCAGATTTGATTCACATTCATTTACATCTTCACAACTTGTTCCATGTCCAGTGTATCCAGAATTGCAATTGCAAATAAAACTTCCATCTGTGTTGTTACATGTTGCATTGTGATGGCAATTATCCAGATTTGATTCGCATTCATATACATCTTCACAATTTGTTCCATTTCCAGTATATCCAGAATTGCAATTGCAAACAAAACTTCCATCTGTGTTGTTACATGTTGCATTGTGATGACAATTATCCAGATTTGATGCACATTCATTTACATCTTCACAACTTGTTCCATTTCCAGTATATCCAGAATTGCAATTGCAAACAAAACTTCCATCTGTGTTATTACATGTTGCATTGTGGTGGCAATTATCCAGATTTGATTCACATTCATTTACATCTTCACAACTTGTTCCATTTCCAGTATATCCAGAATTGCAATTGCAAATAAAACTTCCATCTGTGTTGTTACATGTTCCATTGTGATGGCAATTATCCAGATTGGATTCACATTCATTTACATCTTCACAATTTGTTCCATTTCCAGTGTATCCAGAATTGCAATTGCAAACAAAACTTCCATCTGTGTTGTTACATGTACCATTGTGATGGCAATTATCCAGATTTGATTCACATTCATTTACATCTTCACAACTTGTTCCATTTCCAGTATATCCAGAATTGCACTTGCAAACAAAACTTCCATCTGTGTTGTTACATGCTGCATTGTGATGACAATTATCCAGATTTGATGCACATTCATTAACATCTTCACAACTTGTTCCATTTCCAGTATATCCAGAATTGCAATTGCAAACAAAACTTCCATCTGTGTTGTTACATGTTGCATTGTGATGGCAATTATCCAGATTGGTTTCACATTCATTTACATCTTCACAACTTGTTCCATTTCCAGTATATCCAGAATTGCAATTACAAACAAAACTTCCATCTGTGTTGTTACATGTTGCATTGTGATGGCAATTATCCAGATTGGTTTTACATTCATTTACATCTTCACAACTTGTTCCATTTCCAGTGTATCCAGAATTGCAATTGCAAACAAAACTTCCATCTGTGTTGTTACATGTTGCATTGTGATGGCAATTATCCAGATTGGTTTCACATTCATTTACATCTTCACAACTTGTTCCATTTCCAGTATATCCAGAATTGCAATTACAAACAAAACTCCCATCTGTGTTGTTACATGTTGCATTGTGATGGCAATTATCCAGATTGGTTTCACATTCATTTACATCTTCACAATTTGTTCCATTTCCAGTGTATCCAGAATTGCAATTGCAAACAAAACTTCCATCTGTGTTGTTACATGTTGCATTGTGATGGCAATTATCCAGATTGGTTTCACATTCATTTACATCTTCACAACTTGTTCCATTTCCAGTATATCCAGAATTGCAATTACAAACAAAACTTCCATCTGTGTTGTTACATGTTGCATTGTGATGGCAATTATCCAGATTGGTTTCACATTCATTTAGATCTTCACAACTTGTTCCATTTCCAGTATATCCAGAATTGCAATTGCAAACAAAACTTCCATCTGTGTTGTTACATGTTCCATTGTGATGGCAATTATCCAGATTTGATTCACATTCATTTACATCTTCACAACTTGTTCCATTTCCAGTGTGTCCAGAATTGCACTTGCAAACAAAACTTCCATCTGTGTTGTTACATGTTGCATTGTGATGGCAATTATCCAGATTTGATTCACATTCATTTACATCTTCACAACTTGTTCCATTTCCAGTGTATCCAGAATTGCACTTGCAAACAAAATTTCCATCTGTGTTGTTACATGTTGCATTGTGATGGCAATTATCCAGATTGGTTTCACATTCATTTACATCTTCACAACTTGTTCCATTTCCAGTATATCCAGAATTGCAATTGCAAACAAAATTTCCATCTGTGTTGTTACATGTTGCATTGTGATGGCAATTATCCAGATTTGATTCACATTCATTTACATCTTCACAATTTGTTCCATTTCCAGTATATCCAGAATTGCAATTACAAACAAAACTTCCATCTGTGTTGTTACATGTTGCATTGTGATGGCAATTATCCAGATTGGTTTCACATTCATTTACATCTTCACAACTTGTTCCATTTCCAGTGTATCCAGAATTGCAATTGCAAACAAAACTTCCATCTGTGTTGTTACATGTTGCATTGTGATGGCAATTATCCAGATTTGATTCGCATTCATTTACATCTTCACAATTTGTTCCATTTCCAGTATATCCAGAATTGCAATTGCAAACAAAACTTCCATCTGTGTTGTTACATGTTGCATTGTGATGGCAATTATCCAGGTTTGATTCACATTCATTTACATCTTCACAATTTGTTCCATTTCCAGTATATCCAGAATTGCAATTGCAAACAAAACTTCCATCTGTGTTGTTACATGTTGCATTGTGATGGCAATTATCCAGATTGGTTTCACATTCATTTACGTCTTCACAACTTGTTCCTTTTCCAGTATATCCAGAATTGCAATTGCAAACAAAACTTCCATCTGTGTTGTTACATGTTGCATTGTGATGACAATTATGCAGATTTGATTCACATTCATTTACATCTTCACAACTTGTTCCATTTCCAGTATATCCAGAATTGCAATTGCAAACAAAACTTCCATCTGTGTTGTTACATGTTGCATTGTGATGACAATTATGCAGATTTGATTCACATTCATTTACATCTTCACAACTTGTTCCATTTCCAGTGTATCCAGAATTGCAATTGCAAACAAAACTTCCATCTGTGTTGTTACATGTTGCATTGTGATGGCAATTATCCAGATTTGATTCACATTCATTTACATCTTCACAACTTGTTCCATGTCCAGTGTATCCAGAATTGCAATTGCAAACAAAACTTCCATCTGTGTTGTTACATGTTGCATTGTGATGGCAATTATCCAGATTTGATTCACATTCATTTACATCTTCACAACTTGTTCCATTTCCAGTATATCCAGAATTGCAATTGCAAACAAAACTTCCATCTGTGTTGTTACATGTTGCATTATGATGACAATTATGCAGATTTGATTCACATTCATTTACATCTTCACAACTTGTTCCATTTCCAGTATATCCAGAATTGCAATTGCAAACAAAATTTCCATCTGTGTTGTTACATGTTGCATTGTGATGGCAATTATCCAGATTTGATTCACATTCATTTACATCTTCACAATTTGTTCCATTTCCAGTATATCCTGAATTGCAATTACAAACAAAACTTCCATCTGTGTTGTTACATGTTGCATTGTGATGGCAATTATCCAGATTGGTTTCACATTCATTTACATCTTCACAATTTGTTCCATTTCCAGTATATCCAGAATTGCAATTACAAACAAAATTTCCATCTGTGTTGTTACATGTTGCATTGTGATGGCAATTATCCAGATTTGATTCACATTCATTTACATCTTCACAATTTGTTCCATTTCCAGTATATCCAGAATTGCAATTACAAACAAAACTTCCATCTGTGTTGTTACATGTTGCATTGTGATGGCAATTATCCAGATTGGTTTCACATTCATTTACATCTTCACAATTTGTTCCATTTCCAGTATATCCAGAATTGCAATTACAAACAAAATTTCCATCTGTGTTGTTACATGTTGCATTGTGATGGCAATTATCCAGATTGGTTTCACATTCATTTACATCTTCACAATTTGTTCCATTTCCAGTATATCCAGAATTGCAATTGCAAACAAAATTTCCATCTGTGTTGTTACATGTTGCATTGTGATGACAATTATCCAGATTTGATTCACATTCATTTACATCTTCACAATTTGTTCCATTTCCAGTATATCCAGAATTGCATTTGCAAACAAAACTTCCATCTGTGTTGTTACATGTTGCATTGTGATGGCAATTATCCAGATTTGATTCACATTCATTTACATCTTCACAACTTGTTCCATTTCCAGTATATCCAGAATTGCAATTGCAAACAAAACTTCCATCTGTGTTGTTACATGTTGCATTGTGATGGCAATTATCCAGATTTGATTCACATTCATTTACATCTTCACAACTTGTTCCATTTCCAGTATATCCAGAATTGCAATTGCAAACAAAACTTCCATCTGTGTTGTTACATGTTGCATTATGATGGCAATTATGCAGATTTGATTCACATTCATTTACATCTTCACAACTTGTTCCATTTCCAGTATATCCAGAATTGCAATTGCAAACAAAATTTCCATCTGTGTTGTTACATGTTGCATTGTGATGGCAATTATCCAGATTGGTTTCACATTCATTTACATCTTCACAACTTGTTCCATTTCCAGTATATCCAGAATTGCAATTGCAAACAAAATTTCCATCTGTGTTGTTACATGTTGCATTGTGATGGCAATTATACAGATTTGATTCACATTCATTTACATCTTCACAATTTGTTCCATTTCCAGTATATCCAGAATTGCAATTGCAAACAAAATTTCCATCTGTGTTGTTACATGTTGCATTGTGATGACAATTATCCAGATTTGATTCACATTCATTTACATCTTCACAATTTGTTCCATTTCCAGTATATCCAGAATTGCAATTGCAAACAAAACTTCCATCTGTGTTGTTACATGTTGCATTGTGATGGCAATTATCCAGATTTGATTCACATTCATTTACATCTTCACAACTTGTTCCATTTCCAGTATATCCAGAATTGCAATTGCAAACAAAACTTCCATCTGTGTTGTTACATGTTGCATTGTGATGGCAATTATCCAGATTTGATTCACATTCATTTACATCTTCACAACTTGTTCCATTTCCAGTATATCCAGAATTGCAATTGCAAACAAAACTTCCATCTGTGTTGTTACATGTTGCATTGTGATGGCAATTATCCAGATTTGATTCACATTCATTTACATCTTCACAACTTGTTCCATTTCCAGTATATCCAGAATTGCAATTGCAAACAAAACTTCCATCTGTGTTGTTACATGTTGCATTGTGATGGCAATTATCCAGATTTGATTCACATTCATTTACATCTTCACAACTTGTTCCATTTCCAGTATATCCAGAATTGCAATTGCAAACAAAACTTCCATCTGTGTTGTTACATGTTGCATTGTGATGGCAATTATCCAGATTTGATTCACATTCATTTACATCTTCACAACTTGTTCCATTTCCAGTATATCCAGAATTGCAATTGCAAACAAAACTTCCATCTGTGTTGTTACATGTTGCATTATGATGGCAATTATGCAGATTTGATTCACATTCATTTACATCTTCACAACTTGTTCCATTTCCAGTATATCCAGAATTGCAATTGCAAACAAAATTTCCATCTGTGTTGTTACATGTTGCATTGTGATGGCAATTATCCAGATTGGTTTCACATTCATTTACATCTTCACAACTTGTTCCATTTCCAGTATATCCAGAATTGCAATTGCAAACAAAATTTCCATCTGTGTTGTTACATGTTGCATTGTGATGGCAATTATACAGATTTGATTCACATTCATTTACATCTTCACAATTTGTTCCATTTCCAGTATATCCAGAATTGCAATTGCAAACAAAATTTCCATCTGTGTTGTTACATGTTGCATTGTGATGACAATTATCCAGATTTGATTCACATTCATTTACATCTTCACAATTTGTTCCATTTCCAGTATATCCAGAATTGCAATTGCAAACAAAACTTCCATCTGTGTTGTTACATGTTGCATTGTGATGGCAATTATCCAGATTTGATTCACATTCATTTACATCTTCACAACTTGTTCCATTTCCAGTATATCCAGAATTGCAATTGCAAACAAAACTTCCATCTGTGTTGTTACATGTTGCATTATGATGGCAATTATGCAGATTTGATTCACATTCATTTACATCTTCACAACTTGTTCCATTTCCAGTATATCCAGAATTGCAATTGCAAACAAAACTTCCATCTGTGTTGTTACATGTTGCATTGTGATGGCAATTATCCAGATTTGATTCACATTCATTTACATCTTCACAACTTGTTCCATTTCCAGTATATCCAGAATTGCAATTGCAAACAAAATTTCCATCTGTGTTGTTACATGTTGCATTGTGATGGCAATTATCCAGATTGGTTTCACATTCATTTACATCTTCACAACTTGTTCCATTTCCAGTATATCCAGAATTGCAATTGCAAACAAAATTTCCATCTGTGTTGTTACATGTTGCATTGTGATGGCAATTATACAGATTTGATTCACATTCATTTACATCTTCACAATTTGTTCCATTTCCAGTATATCCAGAATTGCAATTGCAAACAAAACTTCCATCTGTGTTGTTACATGTTGCATTGTGATGGCAATTATCCAGATTTGATTCACATTCATTTACATCTTCACAACTTGTTCCATTTCCAGTATATCCAGAATTGCAATTGCAAACAAAACTTCCATCTGTGTTGTTACATGTTGCATTGTGATGGCAATTATGCAGATTTGATTCACATTCATTTACATCTTCACAACTTGTTCCATTTCCAGTATATCCAGAATTGCAATTGCAAACAAAACTTCCATCTGTGTTGTTACATGTTGCATTGTGATGGCAATTATCCAGATTTGATTCACATTCATTTACATCTTCACAATTTGTTCCATTTCCAGTATATCCAGAATTGCAATTACAAACAAAACTTCCATCTGTGTTGTTACATGTTGCATTGTGATGGCAATTATCCAGATTGGTTTCACATTCATTTACATCTTCACAATTTGTTCCATTTCCAGTATATCCAGTATTGCAATTGCAAACAAAATTTCCATCTGTGTTGTTACATGTTGCATTGTGATGACAATTATCCAGATTTGATTCACATTCATTTACATCTTCACAATTTGTTCCATTTCCAGTATATCCAGAATTGCACTTGCAAACAAAACTTCCATCTGTGTTGTTACATGTTGCATTGTGATGGCAATTATCCAGATTTGATTCACATTCATTTACATCTTCACAACTTGTTCCATTTCCAGTATATCCAGAATTGCAATTGCAAACAAAACTTCCATCTGTGTTGTTACATGTTGCATTGTGATGGCAATTATCCAGATTTGATTCACATTCATTTACATCTTCACAACTTGTTCCATTTCCAGTATATCCAGAATTGCAATTGCAAACAAAACTTCCATCTGTGTTGTTACATGTTGCATTGTGATGGCAATTATGCAGGTTTGATTCACATTCATTTACATCTTCACAATTTGTTCCATTTCCAGTATATCCAGAATTGCAATTGCAAACAAAACTTCCATCTGTGTTGTTACATGTTGCATTGTGGTGGCAATTATCCAGATTTGATTCACATTCATTTACATCTTCACAACTTGTTCCATTTCCAGTATATCCAGTATTGCAATTGCAAACAAAACTTCCATCTGTATTGTTACATGTTGCATTGTGATGGCAATTATGCAGGTTTGATTCACATTCATTTACATCTTCACAATTTGTTCCATTTCCAGTATATCCAGTATTGCAATTGCAAACAAAATTTCCATCTGTATTGTTACATGTTGCATTGTGATGGCAATTATGCAGGTTTGATTCACATTCATTTACATCTTCACAATTTGTTCCATTTCCAGTATATCCAGAATTGCAATTGCAAACAAAACTTCCATCTGTGTTGTTACATGTTGCATTGTGGTGGCAATTATCCAGATTTGATTCACATTCATTTACATCTTCACAACTTGTTCCATTTCCAGTATATCCAGAATTGCAATTGCAAACAAAACTTCCATCTGTGTTGTTGCATGCTGCATTATGATGGCAATTATCCAGATTGGTTTCACATTCATTTACATCTTCACAATTTGTTCGAAAACCAGAAAAGCCAGAATTGCAATCAATATTGGTTTCTGTAATAGTATATTAGGTGTTAATTCTAGTTTGTTATATTTTTCATAAAGGTTTCCAAAAAAAAGAAAACAAGATCAAAAAAGTTATGATAAAAAGTCTGTGATTACTCTTCGAGAAGTTGGCAAACATTTGTTGTGTTGTTACAGAATTGGTTCAAACCAGAACTTTCAGTTTATTAAAGTGCTGAAAACAAAGCTTTAGAAAATCTAGGTAATTCTAAAATATCAACCACTGCATGTTCAACTTCAGTAATTGCACACAAAAGAAATGTCTACAACATGACATTTAAAAAAACTATATAAACTAAATGTTTTTCAACGTTTTTTCGTATAAAAAGCACTATTGCACGGTAAAGCAAAATCGCAGCTGATTTTTTTGATCAATCCTTAGGAAGTGTACAAAAAAGATGTCATACTTCGGTAATCACAGTGAAAACTTTGAGGAAAACTTTATTATATATCAGTCATTTGAACTTTACAGTACAGGAAAGTTTCATAGACTGCTCAAATAACAGTCAACCACATATAACAGTCAACCCATTTGTAGAATGATAAACATAATCAACCGGAAAAAAAATTTGTGATGTAGCCGATTATGTGGCTGTTGACATGTTTGATTCATCAAAGCAACAAGGCAAGCAATGCAGCAAACCTGACATTAACCAACCTATAGAAAAAGAGTCAAAATTACCTTGATGAGTTGTAGAATCAGTGGATTGTTTTGTGGTTAAACCAGAAGTTGCAGTTAATCCTTCACCTGTACACAGAAAATTAGTGGCAGAATAACAATTTTTGAGGACATTATTTAAGCATGTCTACGGTCTCTTTATTGTTGGACAAACTGGTAATGAAAACTTTCTACAAAGTAACTTATCAATAGTTAACATATTTATGTAGGGACTTAAAAGTTACCATTGCCGCATGGTAACTTATCAATAAAATAGATATGTATATATATTTGTTTTGATCATTTATTTCAACTTCATCCACATTAACAGCACATATCTAACCTGAGTATCCAGTGCTTTCATGTGATGGAGAAGTTTCTACACAAAGTATACATCAAACTTTACCACCTGCTCCAAATTAGATGAGGTACGTCAAACAAAAACAAGTACATATTGCTGATCGGATCTCATAAGTTGGAATGGGCACATTGTGATCAAGATACAGAGATGTGTAAGCACACAACATGACAGGTAACCCTTATGTGGCAAACATTTCTAATGTTGTTAAACAAAGGGTTCAAACCAGAACATTTACTTGGTTTAAATACAGAAGTACAAAGCTTTAGTAAGTCTATATTCATTGTAAAATGGTCAACCACTGTTTACTATGAATAAAACTCTTCTGACAATATCTTATATGCTAACCAGAAGCAAAAAGTTTGACAGATGTTGTAGACTCAAAATTTCCATAAGGTGTAGACACAGTACTAGATTGTTTTGTGGTTGAACCAGCACTTTCAGTTGAAAGTTTTACAAGTAAAATGTGTATGAACGAATGAAATTATTAAAACTATGGAAATGAAACAAAGGAAAAGCCATTTTATGTCTAGACCTAACTTTATTGCAAAATAAAAAAAAACATGTGGTGGAAAATGGTCAACATTTCAAAGAAGATTTCATTGACGATGTTCCATTAAACAAAAAACAAACAGTGTGGTGGCATCTTCAGAAACATGCAATTCTACTGTAAATGCTATCCCAATGTAAAGCTATATTATGTTCTAAAATGTAAATCATGATTTTTTTTGACAAACAAATTTACAAGTTTAAATCACTCCTTGAAAAGGTCACAACATTTGTTAAGTTGATTTAGAAAAGATTCAAACCAGAATGTTCATTTAAGTTAAGTGCTGAAGAACAAAGCTTTGGTAAATCTATGTTTATTAAAAAAATGTTCAACCACAGTTTTCTAGAAAACCAACTTATTTTACATTGCACAATCTCAAAAAACTGCTGCACAAAAACAAAACAAATATTTGACTACATTTTTATCAATACTAACACCAAATAAACAACCTGTGTATCCAGTGCTTTCAGGAGATGAAGTCTCTGCTAAAGCAGTAAAAAAACATGTCATGTAATGGTCAAATTATGAAAAGCATACATAAGATGTAGGATCACTAGTAGCAACCTGTGTATCCAGTGCTTGCAGGTGTTACAGAAGTAGTTTGTACGTGGGAAATTGTCAAATTAGGGCTCTTACTTGTATCAGAAACTGAAAAACAGAGAAATATTGCCACAAAGCTATTTGACATTTGCCTATGTACTAACCAGAAGCAGGTTTAGGAGTGGTTACAGACTCAAAATTTCCATAAGATGTAGGATCAATACTAGCTTGTTCTGTGGTTGAACCAGAACCTTCAGTTGAAAGTTCTTTTGACAAAAACAAAATATCTTTAATTATTGGCAAATGAAAATTTGTAACATTTTCATTTAAACTTTCATTTAGTTAGTCTTTTACAAAACAGTGCCAATCAATAAAATTTAGCTTGTACACGTATATAGACTGATACAGCACGTTTATTAATTTGTAAAAATACAGAAACTTTATTTGGTAAGTGAGGTGGTTTGGTTGACATAACGTTAAACATACCACTTGCATATGTAGCTGTTATGATGCAAAATGGTTTGAACAATAATATCAACCGATTGGCCAAGGGGAAACATGCAATTCTACTGTAAATGCTATCCCAATGTAAAGCTATATTATGTTCTAAAATGTAAATCATGATTTTTTTTGACAAACAAATTTACAAGCTTAAATCACTCCTTGAAAAGGTCACAACATTTGTTAAGTTGATTTAGAAAAGATTCAAACCAGAATGTTCATTTAAGTTAAGTGCTGAAGAACAAAGCTTTGGTAAAACTATGTTTAGTTAAAAAATGATCAACCACAGTTTTCTAGAAAACCAACTTATTTTACATTGCACAATCTCAAAAAACTGCTGCACAAAAACAAATACTTGACTACATTTTTATCAATACTAACACCAAATAAACAACCTGTGTATCCAGTGCTTTCAGGAGATGAAGTCTCTGTTAAAGCAGTAAAAAAACATGTCATGTAATGGTCAAATTATGAAAAGCATGCGTAAGATGTAGGAGCACTAGTAACAACCTGTGTATCCAGTGCTTGCAGGTGTTACAGAAGTAGTTTGTACGTGGGAAATTGACAAATTAGGGCTCTCACTTGTATCAGAAACAAAAAAACAGAGAAATATTGCCACAAAGCTATTTGACATTTGCCTATGTACTAACCAGAAGCAGGTTTAGGAGTGGTTGCAGGCTCAAAATTTCCATAAGATGTAGGATCAATACTAGCTTGTTCTGTGGTTGAACCAGAACCTTCAGTTGAAAGTTCTCATGACAAAAACAAAATATCTTTAATTATTGGCAAATGAAAATTTGTAACATTTTCATTTAAACTTTCATTTAGTTAGTCTTTTACAAAACAGTGCCAATCAATAAAATTTAGCTTGTACACGTATATAGACTGATACAGCACGTTTATTAATTTGTAAAAATACAGAAACTTTACAGTACAGAAAGTGAGGTGGTTGGTTGACATAACGTTAAACATACCACTTGCATATGTAGCTGTTATGATGCAAAATGGTTTGAACAATAATATCAACCGATTGGCCAAGGGGTTGACCCATGTTGCAAACTTACAAATGAAGCCAACTATATTTTAAAACCCAGCTGCTGTAATTTGTAGGTGACATTAAATAGATGCTACGCCTATGAAAAAAATATGTGATAACCCTCAGTACCATTGTAGGTACGCGATGTTTTATGTGTCCGTTGGTATGGGTTCAGTCGAATTAATATGACATTTTGCAACAATCATCTGGAGCTCAAATATTTCTTAATTTTAAATTTTCCGCTAAAACCATTGATTTGGTATCCCATGATCGAGAGGAAAAAATATTTTTGCGGACAGAATGGGCGTAACAATATTTTTGATCTGCCGCACATATCTACTTGTCCATTGCAAACTATTATCAAAAAACTAATGCACACGTTTTTTGTAATGGTGTGCCAGCTTGCGGGAAGTGTCGGTAATACATTGGCACCGCTACCATTAACCCGACAAAATAAGATGTGTCCTATATTTTGGCACTTCATTTCTTTTCTCCCTGATGTCGATTTGAACACTAAAAGGCAAACCTTGACGCATGACAACTATACATTGTATGCTAATTATAAGATTTAAGCGTTCGACGTGATAATAAATAAATGAGGAAACTAACAACAAAAGTGCTATTTATTTCGTTATCACTACACTTCATGGTTGAAGGTACGTGTGCACTGTAGTTACTCGTCGTAACTTGCTCAGTCGCTCAACGCGCTTGGACAATTTAATTCACGCCAACTGATTTGCTACGCGTTTTTCAATCAATAATTTTAAAATCTACTCACGGAGTACAGTTAGTGGTCTACAGCAAGAACACGCAAATCAGACTTTAGTTGAGTCATAGCAGCTGAGCAAACCCATTTGAACGCTGCAGTAACCCGAATAAATACTTACTCGTTGTTGTGTCTCCGCTCGACTCAGTTGTGGTTAATGTGACATCGGTGGTGCCTGCAAATACAAAATTTGTAGATTCGCAAAACTACCGTTTGTTACCTTAACTTCCAGGGCGGGTAATGCTTTTGTATGTGACGTATCCTTTACGTCACAATCACATTTATGCAAATAGCTAAATCCGATTGTGAAGTAGCCTCGCACAAACGGCCCGCATGCGAATATCATGCTTCTGAACAACCAGACAGAGGCCCTTAATTATTTCTTTTAAAGATTTGGGAGTTTGGGTTTTCCGAAATGTCCAATTTGTGACGGGATGTTTGCGAAATAATTTGCCTAACAAGAACGCTATATCTTATTCTATTGCATAGGGCGATGTTTCAAAAAGCAAAACCAATAAAAGTGGGCGAAAAAAATTGAGCTGTCCATACGCCTCTGCTTCTAAATGTTGAGTTCTAAAAGTTTGATGTTTGCAGGGGCGTGGGCCGTGTGTTAACTGAATTGATCATTTTACAGACATGATAAACCTTGTAACTGCTTGCTGCAATGATAAGCTCAGAATGTACACGCATTTTTGTGCTTAATCTTTATTTAATTTATCTATTTGTGATGTAAACAAGTGGCTATCCACATCTGCACTCATTTCCGTTTAAATTGACCATACAACAGTTGATAAAGTTCCAATAGTTACAGTTCCATGGCTTTAGGCTGAAATCGCTGGTCGGCCCTGTGCTTGGGCTGAGATCTCCGGGGACGCAGGGGACATGTGGGCTACACCCACATTATTTGGGTTGGGGGGGACATAACATGATCTGTGACCTCTTGTTTTTTTCTTTTCCATGTTTTCAATGGCCTCAATTTTTACCACGCTGGGATTTAAACCCATGGATATCCTGCATGGTCTCGAATCCCGATCAGGTTTTCATTCATGTATATGGGTCGGGTTACGTCTTTGTAAGTGTAAGGATTCATATAGCGCCCAGTCGTGTCTTCATTTCTGTCGGTGTATTAAATTTAAGATTTATTTCGAAGTGCTGCCCACGCAATCGATATAGACTGCACTTTATAACTTAATGTGCGCTGTCATGAAAAGAGTGTGGTCACATAACGGCGCTGTTTCATCATACATTCGTCATCGATAGAGGCACTGCAATATTTTGGAAGACAAAAGAGCGTAATCGCTGAGTCACCATTAGTGCATAGCAATGTATATAGATGACTAAGTTTTGGTCGTATTGAAGTATAAGGATGTATTATATGTATGAATGTTATAAAATAATACACTTGTCGCTGTGGATAATAGTTTGTACCTAGAAGAGCTAGAATAGTTTGTACCTATTTTAAATGTTATGAATAAACATCATTTTGAACAAAATACTTGATATGAATGACCATCCTGTCCCTGACAATAATTTGTATGTTTGTTCTTTCAGTTTTGGGTATCGTATAACAGAAATTTAACTGTTGACTAACGTTTTCTCATAAAATTATTTACTAGACATTTTCATTTATTATGCATGTATTGATGTATTTTGTTTACTGTTTTTTGTAAACACTGAAATTTCATCATCATCTCACTATCAGCCATAATGAAAGTAATATTTCAAAGGCTTTTCTGTATACTGTAGCATTTGTGTAGCGGCAAAACACAAGCGCTACAATATCGCCTTTCCATACAAATTAGGAAAACAGGTACAATAGAGTTAAAATCAACACCGCTTCAAATTGCAGTAAAAGAGAATAATAAAATAAAGCAATGCGAAGTTTGAATTATACTCCTTTTAACAGGGAGTAAAGTCAAGATATGGTGTTGGTGGAAACCACTTACCTGCTAAACAGAGGCTGT
Source organism: Ascidia mentula (assembly GCF_947561715.1). Lineage (NCBI taxonomy): Eukaryota > Metazoa > Chordata > Ascidiacea > Phlebobranchia > Ascidiidae > Ascidia > Ascidia mentula. The sequence goes on along the minus strand of NC_138569.1, from coordinate 20,190,177 downwards.
TGAAGCTTGATGTCAAGAAAAACAGAATCACGAAAAAGTGCTCCATGTTCCAGCTCATTACACAAAGCAACTGCAAATCCAAATATCGTTTTACTAGCTCGAAAACCCATGAAAACTACCTGTTGCAACCTACCTTTATATTGTTACTCGTCATTCGTAGCCTACGTAAGACACAATCATTGTAATTTACTTCCTGAGGTGATGTCACATTGGCGTGCTCCAACCTCTAACTGTGCATGGTAATACCACTGAATAGCAAACAATCACTATTGTTTCCGAACTTGTGGTACGCGAGCACCTTTCCATAATTTGCAGTTATAGTTCGAATTTAAAAAATCTAAGTGATCTCAATATGTTTGTCACTTAATCCCCTAGGTTACTTTGTAGCACTCAACCAGGTGGTACGCGTCGAAATTGTTTTAAAGATTGGGAATCGCTGCTATATATAATCGCTAAAAATAAGTAAGGCTAGAATAGTATGGAATTTAAAACACCGTAACATCTTTACCCCAGAGGTTCCCAAGAGTTGCACCTTTTTGATGTTGCTGGGGCGTCCTAACCTATACTGGAGCCGTGTTTTACTTCCATTTCATAATGCCTATTGCGTGACTTTTGTACAGTTTAATTTTAATATTGCGTGACTTTATTAATATTGCGTGACTTTATTAATATTGCGTGACTTTAGTAATATTGCGTGACTTTTTGGCTGTTATACACTTAACAATTATCGTCATACATAAACAAATTCCTCTCTGAAAATAGTCAAAAACCGTAAAAGTTGCATCCTCAATATCTTTAAAAACGGTCAATATTTTTATTGCTTGCTTGGAGGTTTTGTTAATGGTTGAGTACGTCGAAGTCGAGAACCGCAGTTTGAACCAATTGAAAATACACCACTTGCCTCATAGGCATGGACAAAAGCTTCGCAAAAAGTTGTATGAGTACACAAGAAGTTGTATGAGTGCACAAACTTTTGAAACCAAATGGGTTCGCCAATTGTATTTTTTTAGTCATGATGCATAACAAACACCTGTGACTTGTAATGGTAGTGTTCGTTAAAACTGGATTAGTATCGTTAAAACTTGGGCCTTCCCTATAAGAGATTATATCGAAATCTCTGTTTAAAAATGTGGTCGCAACAAAAACGATGAATTTCCGAAAATATCGTTTGCATTATTGCAGCAATAATCACGTAAATAGATATTTCGCAGTAGGTTTTGAAAAAAGCGTCAATGGATGTTATGTTGTAGCGGAAATTGGTGGGTCTTATGTGCCACCCACGTGTTGCGTAATAGAGACTGACACTTACTGAACTATGTTCTAACGAACAATAAAGCTCGTCGAAACTGTGTGTCATGAAGTATTTTATTGACGCAAAACGACACAGAATCGCCGCGCTCCACCCAAGTTGCGGTTCTGACTGACAAGTTCAACTTTTAGCTCCGGGAACTATCTCCTATCTCAAACACTGCAACAAAAAATTTTGAGGTGCAAATTGTACGGTAATATTGACCGCTTTTTCAGTGCATGTTGTGTAGGTGGGTTCGATTTTATGTTGTTAAATTTGAACTTCAGCCAGGCTTTTGACGTAAAAAGAAATTTCCTTTAGTAGTTATATAGGTTTGTTGACAAAAGGTGATCATCTATGCCATGTAAACTAGAAGTTTGGGAGAAATGCCCTTGTTACAGTGGATAACAGTTTAGACCTGGAAACGCAACCGAATCTAACCGCCTTCAATACGTCAACACATCCTTTAAATATGTGCATTATATTTTTGTCAGTGGAAATAGCTTTTGTGGCGTGGGTTCTGGTCCTTTCGTTGCGGGAAAACTAATCCGCGTTCTGAGCTTGTTAGGTATCGCGGTTGCAAGCGAGGAAGGCAATGCAAATACTGAACGACTGTCATTGACAGCACGACGTTTGCACACGATTTGATGTTTAAGTACCGAAAAATTGCTACAAGAGGATATGAATCAGACATCCGTACAACGACATTTATTGGGCAACAGAAACAAAACCTTACAATACGTTTATTGGGCAAATACGTTTCGAATTTCGACCGAGACGCACTCGTCAATTTACGTGATTCGGGGAAGGGTGTGTAGTTGTGTGAATAACATTAACTTCTATGCAAAAAAAATGTACACAGGAAAGTCTTACAATAGCTGATGCTTTTGTAAAATCTATCAAAAACTGGGTACGTAAGCAACGGGTGGTAACAGTTGTACATAAGGTGAGCTTCAGACAGGTATAAGACCGGGCAGCCAGTCTACAGGTAGGTACATTGACGAACGTTTGTTCAAATATATTAAAAATAGCCGTGCGTAGCCAGTAAGTGGGATCTATTTCATCAACACATTGGTGTCCTTTTGCAAGGGAACTTTTCCGAGAATTTTACTGTGGATCAATGAGTAGGCTGCGGAAATAATGACCTCATACACTCTCGACCAACACTCGATGCGGTTAAAGTGCGCATTCAATGCATCGCGACCGTGTGGTTTTCCAAAAACCACGTTTTCCTCTATTTGTAGTCAACGAATATACCATGAGGGATAACATGCACGACGAGTCAAAGCATGTTTATTAAGCTGTTTCTCTAGTATGTACATCACGGAAATTGTCATGTAACCAGCGGTTGAAGGTAGCGCAGTTAATCTGGAAGCCCTGTTTAAATACGCGCAAAGCAATCTCAGGACCAATTAGTTTGTGGTTATACTCACACAGCAGTTCGTTGTTATTTATGGAATTTAAATGAATTTGTTGGGTGATTGCTTTGCGTTTTACTTATGTTATTTACAGGCCCGTAAAATGAATTTGACAAATGCTTTCGTATCGGACAACATCTCGTGCGAGGTTGCCACTGGCAACCCATGGTGCAACCAATCTGAAATCTCCAAAGCAGTGGAGGTTACTTACTTAATGATAGTAGCGACCGTTGGAACGTTCGGCAACTTGTTGGTCATATTTTCCATTGCTTTTCGTGGAAGAATTCATAAGAATGGAAACATGTTTATCGTCAACCTGGCAGTCGCCGACTTGATGGTGAGTTTGTAAAAAGACATGAAACTTACGCTGTACAGCGTCTACTCGTACTAAATACTTAACGATACAAGTCAAGTGTTTGGCAAGTAAACGGGTCCAACGATTACAAAATGCCATCCCGCTTTTGTGGAAGTAACCAAAGTTCGTCGCGTTTCCTCGTTCGCAGATGACCGGGGTTTTTGTTCCCCTGATTGTCCCCAATGTTTTGTACGGTGACCTCATACTTCCGACGTTTGTGTGCTCACTAAGCGGATTTCTGGCCATTCTGTCCGGCGCGTGCTCTCTCTCAAGCCTGACAGCCATCGCAGCCGACCGGTAAGAAACTACCGTTTGGCATTGATGCAAATACCGCGAAATGCAACAACCACAATGCACGTGAATATATTAATGCTTAATTTCCAAGTATTTTTATTACATGCCGTCAATATTGATCTCGTGTAGAAGCGAAAATTTATTCGAGTTGGAATTGGAAGTGGCCCCTACACTCACCCATATACGTTTTTTCATACACTTTTAGATACTATTCTCCTATTTTAGATACTGGGCTGTAGTGCGAAGTTCCTCCTATCAGACGGTCTTTTCCAAACGACGGACAAACCTCATGATTGTGTTGACGTGGCTGTGGTCGGTAGTATACACAATACCGCCGTTAGTGAACGCCGGTGGAAAGGTGTCCTTCAGGCAAGTGCTTCCTATATACGTGCTCTATAGCTTTTACCCTTAAACTTGTTAGTTACGATTAGGAAGAAGCGTTGTTTCCGACATAACATCTTGACATTTGCTCACGATTAACAAATAACTGTGTCAACGTTGGTGTCTTATGTATCTCACCAACAACAACAACATCACTACCGACATTCCGGAAAGTCACAAACAAATGAATTGTATTGAGGCGCAGACTAAACCTACTAATCTGCTAACCTGACCGACAGGTCGAAACAAAATCCACTATCGGTCGCTCACTCAATATTGGCTCATCCGTATAAGCAATAGAGCCAATAATGTTTTTATGTGAGCTGGCAGACAGGGGCGACTGTTTCAACCTGCTAGGTCTCATCAGTGCAGCCATGGTGTGACTTACAACGATCATGTCAACTAATAGCCGACAAGACTTTTACTTTGTGGTGATATTGACTCATTTGCTTCTAAAGAAAGCGCCGAATCAGTTTTCCATACGTTGTAAGCGGGAAAAAAACTTTATGTCTTGTTTCAGTTACGACAAAAGCGCAATGGCGTGCGTCTGGTCCATGCACACCTCCATACCTTATGACGCTTGCCTCATGACCTTTTGTGTGGCATTGCCATTAATTTTAATTTTCTTTTTCTACTGGAGAATTTTCAGGTAATTGCCGTTGGTAGAAGTAAGTACTATATGCATTCTTTATAGATAACTCGTTTACTACCAATCTTCTAATTTCACAAACCTAGACTTTTCTTTTTCGATCTAATGCTCTTAGCTGTCCACAAACTAAAATCATTAATGCCACACAGAAGTTTTTTTTGAATAATCGTCAACACAACACAGCTATGTAACGCATCTTTGCAGCACTGTCAGGTACCAAAGTCGTCGCATCCGAAACTATCGAAAACAGTCGACTGTAAGCCTTAATGGAAAGATAAAGCGGAACTCCCTGAAACGGGAAATAAATCTATTCAAAACATTGGCAGTGACTGTGCTTGTGTTTGTTTTGTGTTGGACGCCGTATTTGATTGCAGTGCTTTTGGGGAGCGGCAAGATTCCACCAATGTTGCACAAGGTTATGCCAACATTGCATTTATTATTAATTAATTATATCATAGGTTTTCAGTGAGTTTGATTTTTAGAAAACATAATAATTTAATTTGAACAGAAATTGCTGGGTTACTGAACAAAACATTCAGCTAACAATTCGGCTGCTAAAACAGGCTTTCGGCTGGTTGACGTCAACGAATTCGTCACTCAATTTCATAATATACGGCGTGATGAACAAAAACTTCCGCCATGGTTACAAAGTGATATTGGGCCAATGCCTGCACAGAAGCGTCAATCAAAGGTAAGTTGTTTTCAGGTTGCTAGATCCAAATAGGGTCAAAAAAGATAAGCGCTTTTATATCATATTAGTTTTTCTACTTGTTAACCCTAACTAAATGTGTCCAATTGCGTTCGCCCCATACTGTGGCTTCCGGGTTTAAGAAGGACACGTTGTGCTTTGTAAAAATAATCATATTGATTTGATTTGCAGAGTTGAAAGCTCGCGGTCATCGGTATAACGGGAGGGAGGTTGCTTGTTAGATGTATAAAATTTCAGTTCAAGTTCAACATTTTGCAAATTCACAGAACATGTTTTTCTGCTAGTTTTATTTAGATCTTGGTTCATTCTAAAAGTAATTTGGTGAGCGCTTGCACTTAACACAGTTGCAACTAATACAACGTAAAGGCTTTCTTTCAAAGTCAGGAAACGTTTAGCCGTAATGCCGGTGCAATACCGTCAATATAGGCGACATACCGTATACGCAAAGCCATAAGCTCGCATGGTTGTAAAAAAGGTGATAAAAGCAAGCAAACATTGATGATGGGCGACATATCTGACACGTCTGTAGCGCAATGCTGCGACAGTACGCAGATTCTTCGTGACGAATTCATCTTTACACGAGCTTCTGATTCGATAACTTTTATGGTTTATCGGATACTGTTTTATTTTCTGTGTGTTTATTCGCGTAGTTGTTGTTTGCACAATACAAAAGTGATTTGTCTATTGCTGCAGGTTGAAGAAATATTAGTAAGTATATACTATAATTCCCAATGCGTATCAGTGACGCCATGCCTTTGTTTGAAGTGTGTTGTGCCACGTAGTCAGTAGACTGCAAAAGGTTGGCGCAGTAACTGCACGTTGCATACAACTAAGTCGCAACAACAAAGGATTACTTCCTCCCCTGCTCTCAAATAAGAAAAGTCGTCCAATGACAATTATTGGATGTACGCAGTGTCATGACAAAAATGCCGAAAATTCTAATGGGTTAGACCAGTTTAGTCCATGGGTACAACTTTGTGTACGAAGGTCGCCTGACAGGTAGTGCGCATACGCACTTGCGTAATTTTGATTGTTTAACATACTTTGATAATAAATTAACGATGTTCGATCTGCTTTGTAAACATACCATAGAAGACGCTGGTTTTCAATTCTATCCGCGATACTTGCAATGCGCAGTAGCGGACATATGCCTTATCGCTTAGGTGCAGTCTTGACATCTGTCAACACATCATACGTCAATGCCACGTGTGACATTACACAGAGCTTACAATGAATTTAACAGACTTTGGGCCACACTTCGAGAGGACGATATGGAGTTGTGTCAGTCGAGATAAACCCTGGCAATAGAATACTTGCTATAGCTTCAGGCGTATGTGTTCTGTTCTCTATCCAGAGGATTGGAAATATGAGTGCGGGACAGTTCATTCAACCAGGTAATAAGGGTATTATTGCTATGACTACTTGCAAAGCGTGGTGTAAGCTCACCTGCGAAAATGCAACTTTGCCGTGGGTAAATGATAATCCCATATAACGGAGAACGGTTTAACTTCTACATAAATAGTAATCTTAACATTTGTGAGAAATCAACTTTGAAATGCGTGTCTGTTTCTGCATATACGTAGTATTTCTTTTAAAAATGACGAACAAAGGTTGCATAACGCGTTTTCCGTAACATTGCAGGCAGCGCATACTACTTTAAAGGATGGAACACTAACACAGACTCACCACAAGGTAAATTCCCACAGCAAAACCAGCAGAAGTTGTCACCAAAAGGTAAACTCATTTTTAGGTTAGTTTTGCTTGGCCGCGGATACATGACAGTAATAAAGCCGTCAACAATGTAAAATTTGGTTTAATTATCACAGTACATCGAATTGCTTTTTACTCCTTCTGTTTGTTTTTCAATCAACGTAAAGCGGTGTTACCTAACCACAAAGGCGCAAGTTTCAATTTCCTATCAGATTCGTGGAAAACTTGGTCCAATCTGCCACAGCACCTCGACGACGAGCGGTCGAGCTCACGCGGTTCGGGCTCTTTGCCTGATGACGTCATGATGGCGTGTAAGGTTGGGGAAACGCGCGAGATGCAACGTGAGAAGGCCAATAAAGTTGCTACGGCTTGTGCCGGGGGCCGGAAAAACAAGGCTGCCCTCATGTTCCAGGTGAGGAAGATTGTGACTTGTGTGGATGTTTCAGGTGTAAAACAATAATAATGTATTCATGAACATAAATCAAATCCAACAATGAATCGCAACCTAAGATTGCGTTTGTTTTTTGCCATTGCATCCGATATTCCTTCAGAATTGCAACATGTATTGTTGCCTTTATAGAAGAATATACAAACAGTGTAACTTCGCCACCAATTACAAAACGTGAAGGATTTTTTACTGCTAGTTTTCAACTGATGTTTTTTTCATTTCGAAAGAAACGTTTCGAAAGATCGGAAAGGTTTGCTCTTGTCAAGGAGGCACAGGAACGCCCGAAAACACCGGAAATCACAATTCCTGAAAAGAGCGAAGAGGTGGGAGTTGACGAGGAGACGCTTCCTCCACCACCACCGGATCTTGACGATCCTCTTCTCATGGAAACAGAAGTCTTTGATCCGGAGGCACTTAATGTGATAAAAATGTATCACCCCAAGCCGTGGGAATCAATATTCGGAAGAGCACCGTCGCCTCCACCCATACGAGAAGTGAATGATTTTAACAAGAAAACCCGGGGTTTTACTGGTAGTTACGTGTCGCCTTACGGGGCGTACGCTCCCGATGACATTGTGTACGAGACTTGTGATCTGTAAGATTTTTGAGACTGCATAGAATGGGTCGTGTTAATACATGCTCAATGCAAATAAAGTGACGTTTTTTGTTTCTCAATACTTTATTAATTTCTGTAAGTTTATGTTTAACATACAATAATGAAACATTTAGCTTTTATTTTGGCAATAAATTTACTTGGTGACTGTTATAATCCACTAGCTGGCCTACTCAACTTAAAGTAGCACAAGGGCCATGAAATGTGGTATACGATAATCCATACACTGCAACAGTAGTTGTCAGAATAATGGATGTTAGTCGACACGCATTGGAAGCAGGAAATCATTGGCAGCATTTTGCAAACTCCATCATACAGTCGATATTGCTGGAGGTTAAACCATTTGTAATTGCGATGTACTTCTACACAATTGTATATATATAATGAAGAAGGGGACAACTGTTTTTAGGACATCATAGAACGCTGAATAAATTTACACTACAAGCAGCAGAAACATGGTGAACTATCAGTGAAAGCGACAAAATTGTGGCTAACGGTGTTTCATGAGAAAACGTTGCATAAAGATAACCTTGAAATGTCATCTATTATTTCTACATTGTATTTAGGTGAAACTGACCTTCAATAACCTATCATGTTTTTGGACATAACGTTTCCTGCATGGCAAACACAACGAAAAATGCTTTACTACAATACATGGATGCGCAACACAAGGCAGCCTGCAAAGTTTTGCACACTATTGGTTAAAAACGCCACGCGGACCGAATTTTTTTCCCTGGAATTTTGGAAAATAAGTGTGGTCCGTGATTGTATGATGTTTTGGATGTAACAACGTTTAATCAAGTGTTTTCTGCAAAAGTTTGGCACGCAGTGGATATTGTAAAAAATATGGTCGATTGAGTTGTGCACCCCTGCAAAAAATATTACAATGTATTTCAGCGCATCACACGATTTCCGATTACGCATATACAAGCCATAGTAAAGTTCGCATTGCGCAAATTGTTTGTACATTTTGATATACAGCATCTGTGCAACCATAAGCAAGTGTTTCTTTTCTGGTGACAGTATCACGAACTGTTAGATTGTAAGTTCCGCACTGTTGAGGCCACGTACGTACGTTGCTTTGCCAGGTATGTCTTTGTGATTGTTGAAGAGTTTATCCCAATATTGTTTCCAAATCCTGTACAAAAGTTTTGCAACCATTACACGTCGTATTTAAGTAAAGTTGGCCAAATAGTTATCAACATTCGTTGACCAAAGTCCGTCAAGAAAAGTTTAAGCTATAAACGAGATCAAAGCTAAAATATTGCCGTTGTTTATTAATTTTTTGCGTAAAGATAAAAGAAAGAGATAATTTTTTATTATACGTTAAAAAAAATATCCAAGAGAACTACTTGATTTTGTCATTTTTACCCTTGTAGTGATTTTGCTTCTTCCACTGTTTGTGGCAGACTTGTATGTCCCATCTCCGGTAACAAGAAATAGAGAAGTGATGACGTAAGAACCAAACCCGCTGTAACCAGGGACGCAGTAAAGGCGCTTCCACTTTCACCTAAACAGCAAATTATATTTTTCATTCTATGTTGCTTTTTTTGCAAATCGGTTAGATACAAGAGAATGATCAATGCACATATGTTATCAGCACGTAGATGTCATGCATTTCAACGTGACACGAGCACAAAAATTGATTTTGCATTATAGTAAACTGTTCGTTATTTGCCAAGGTGTACCTGCGTGTACAATAAACGGCGAAAGCACTCCACCGATTCTCGAAGCAACGACAACCCAAAACATAATGCTTTGTCTAGCTTTAGTTGGAAAAATTTCCAGCGCATGTATGTAAGCGATTGCCCAAGCTGTTGCCACCATCAGTTTACCGCACATCGTTAAAACGACTTCCATCGTTGGATTGGCTGAAAGAAAAGGTGAAGGCAGATCAAAAAATTATTGCCCATTGTTTTCTGACAAAAAAACGTTCCTGCCAAACAGGAGTTCAATATAATTTTGAAAGTATGAGAACCATTTTAAACAAATTAAATCCTACTAATAGGCCTTTACATAATGTAAAAATAACACTATCACTTACAGTTTGCGAAAAGATTTGCTCCAGCAATAGAAAACGCCAAACACACACTGCATGCAATGAAGGGAATGCATCTACCCATCTTCGCCACAAACACGTAATACAAAAATGCCGATGCGATCTCCACTAAACTTGCATAGAACAAGTTAAGGAAGCGATTCCCGCCCAAGTTATTATTTCCAAGAGCCAGGGCGAAGTACGCCATTGAAATAATAAACCTGTAAATATAAAAAAGAATTTTTAGGTTATTTTTGAGAAATCTTCAATTACGGCATCTTCAATTTCTATTATCTCAAAACCAATAGCGCTTTGTCAATTTGAAAATGATATCACAATTACTTACAATCTAAATGAAAAAAAGTGTAACTGTCGCAATTTTGTTATTTAAAAAGGTATTTTGCACCTATATCACACTTACCAATTTATGCAAAAGACGGCAAACCTCACTATTAACACTGGTTCACGACCGATCTTTTTCAATGTCGCCAAGACACCTAGCGGTGTTTCGGAAACAGATTCTTGGAGATCTTTCACATTTACAGGTTCCCGTTTGTTGAGTTTTGCGATTTTTTCTAGGATAGCTTGAGCCTTTTGTTCTTTTCCAGAAACGAGCAACCAACGAGGACTCTCATCAATATACCTTAATGAAGCATTGCTTTATTTTACACATATGTACACTAGAAAAGTGAAACGTGTTGTTTCAACACGGCAATTCTGTAGCCGTATACAACACTGTACACGTGTTGCATAACAGCCGTGTTGTTTCTCCCTGTGAATGTTCTGACACACCTAACGTGTTGTTTTGCCGTGAAAATCTGCGATCCTGCCTAAACAACACGCGTGTAATGTGTCGTATAGGGCTACAAGCCCATTGCACAGGAAATGCGTGTTGTTTCAAACCACACAGTTATATATGCACCAAGTTGTATTACAATAGTAAAGGCAATAGAAAAGGACTGGAACGAGATGCAGAAAAACAAATACAACTGTGAAAATTTGTATATGGCACTAACTATAACCAAATTTGAAACCATCAAGTAGCATAAGTAGTTGAAATACATATCATGCACATTTTTGTGTTGAACATGCAAAATGTCAAAGTCAACAGTTGTTTTAGAAATTTGTCTAAGGCATTAACTTCAACTATGTTAACTTTTTATGGCTGCAAAGTACAAAATCAAACTTTAATGAACAGCCAACCAAGCAAATATGTTTGGTAGCTTTACTTTATATAGAGATATCCACAGCAATGGACATCAGTCCAATGAACCCAACATTATTTGTATTGATTACAATACAAGCATGGGCTAGCATCTTGGGCTGTTCATTCTGAAAAGAAAATAAATAGGCATAAGATAAAATATATGAAAATAGCATTGACATTAACACAATTAGTTATTTTTAAAACCATGTCAAAATTGAGACAACAATACAACTTTGCCTTGAAAAGTCAATGTATGAATATGAATTATCACCAACATGTTTTCACCCTTCGAATATGCGAATTAATGGAAAACAAGAATGCCATATAGTAATTTGCTACCACAAAATGAGCATTTTCAGTAACTTGTTTTTGTAAGCGGCTTCATACATACTACTTACAAAACTAACTTATAGTTTGTGAATAAAAAAAATATTTACCTTCCTCAGAACAAAAATGGCAGTAGAATGCTTGCTGATATTACTTTTTCCTTTTTATCTTCATGATGTCCACCCCAACATTAATTAACCTAAAAGGAATTGTTGTTGAAAAATTTTATTTGCCGAAGGGCAAAGGCGAAATACAGAACACAAAAATGCTATATTTGTTACTTTGATAAGAAATGACAATACTTACTGAACATTACTTTTCATGTGTCAACATATTCTTCTGGTATCAGGCCCAAACCAGCAAGTAAGACAATCTACAAAACATTCAACAACAAAAATAACATCTGCACAACATTTATTGTTATGTATGTTTTAAAGTGCCTGGTGTTTGGTTTATTGTACATGCAATTGTTAATGAAGTGAATAAAAGCACATGCTTAAAAAGCACACATGTTGATAAAGTGCTTGAAACTAACCTCAGGGTGATCCATCTAATCCACAATTTGTGTTGCAACAAGTTGATCAACAGTATACAAGGACCTAGTTTATACAAGATAACCTAAAAGAATTTTGCAAACCAAACAGCTCATATTAAAAATGGCAAAATACACATTTTAACATAGCTAAAAACGAAGTGGCACGACTTACCCTTGTAGTTGAAACAACATAGTTAACAAGCCAACCTGGCAAGCTGCTTTGAAACATTTCGCCACAAATTCCCGCCGAAATATTTTCAAGGCAAGGGGTAAATAAAACCTTGTCTACACAGACCCAAAAATTCTCAGCTTCCAAGTTTATAACAATCTGACATTACAAGATGTTATTGTATTAATACAGTTTATTTACGTTTAAAAATAATGGACAAATAAGTAGGTAGTAATTAATTTATACTTACATTTGCCGGATCCCCATGCTTCGGATTGTGCGTTTTCGAAACGTGGGCGAGAGAACCTAAATTTTACTCGCAATGCCCTTAAACGATAGGAGTATAGTTTGATAATATCTAACTCAAAACGCTCTTAATTATACACTAGCAATTGCGCATACAACATTGCTTAGCAGTAAAATCAGCATTAATGCATTTTACTGATTGCTTGCTTTATGACGTAATTTAAAATACATTATGACAGAGGAATACATGTTGGGCATTTCCCATCGCCAATACTTACTTCAATAGAAATATTGATATGCAATACAAAACACTTCTTTAGTAATTTATCTTGTCACCAGCCTTCGAATTTTGACCGTAAATATCGTATGCAAACATAGATGTCTGATGACAACACGGAAAGCGTGTTGCTAACATTAGTGCATATAACACGTTGATGTGTTATTATGCAAATTTGCAACACGTTTGCCAGAAACTGCCGTGTTGTTTCCAAAGAACACACGTGTTGTTTGCAGATTTTAACGCTAAAACACACACCGCCGTGTTAGAAATGCACATCAAGCGTGTTATTTTCACTCGGTGCTTATAAAACAACACGTTTGGCAACACAGAAGTGTGTCATTTCAACACGTAGCAGTGTCAAAACAACACGTCTAATTTTCTAGTGTATATTATGCATGCAACCAAACTACACAATAAGAAAATATCGTCTCATACTGATCATATACGATTTTGTAGTGCGATAGTAGTACTGAATTCCACGCAACAATCTTCCTAAAATTTGTAAGGAAGGTTTATATTCTCACCAAAAATACGGAATATAAAGAATTCCAATTGCGCCAGAAAAACGTAAGAACCATCTCCAGTCACGGAACAAATATGACATAGGTGCAGCACACATGTAACCCACTGCGTATCCAACAGAAAGTGCAAAATATAGGAAAGTGCGATGTTTTGGTGGAATGATTTCAGAACCTACAACACAACAATTCATTGTTGGTTCTGGGGACAACAGACCCTGTGGTTTCTAAGTCTTCTCGATCCTTAGAATGTGAAAAGCATATCGTTTCAATATGATTTACCCCCTTGCGATAAACATAGTTTTTATACCAATAACCGATGCAATGGCGTAGTTGACAAGGTTTCCAATGCCAGCCAGGACGCAAAATATCGCATAAGAGATTTCGTCTTGCGCAAAACTGAGGGCAAATACTGCCAAGAAGGACCAAAACGTGAAGACCAGAAAAACCGGTTTGCGCCCAAACCTGCAATTGCAAATAAAAAAAGTCGGTAATGTATTGTGATCGGGGTTATAATAACCTTCTTCATTTTGGAGGCATGTGATATGCTACAGAACAAATTGAACACGTCTTAAAGTTTTGGGATACGTCTTTCTTACATGTCACTTGCCGTTCCTGCCACCAGACATCCAACTATCATTCCAATGAATACGAAGGATGTGAAATACGGTTTCAACCAATCCCGATCACACACGAGACCAAACTGTAAAGTGTAAAACAGAGTTTACAAAAGTTATTTATTTACATTGCTGTGAAGTAGTTTTTATGTTTTTCAGTGACGACCACCACTAGTTGAAAGAAATTTCTCGGCAACACGCGACAGTTTTATTCACGACCGTTCCATGCATCAGACGATTCGCGATTTTACCTCACTTATTGCTGATACTTCAGGACCCTCGAAGTAAAACGACTTGCAAGGAATAATTGAGATGTTTTCAGGACCTATGGGAAACATAAAAGATAAGAAATGCGTGGTGTTGTGTAATATATGGGTATGGGTTGCATGCATGGCGACGCTTTCCATTACGAACTCATGTAACAACCAGAAACACTGTTATCGATATTCGCTTTAATAGAAATGGGAGGCAATTGTAATGGGAATGCATGGAGACTTTCCGAGTAAATTGGTCGTTACTAGACTGCCTATCGATAACAGTGTTTTTGTTTTTTACATAAGTTTGTAATGGAAAGCGTCGCCATGCATGCAACGTAATAATGGTTACAACAACGTCCAATACTTACGGTGACTATAATTTCCTGTCCACTGCGTGAGGTTGTATTGATGGCATTTACTCAATGACATTTTCCCGTGTTCATCTTCTTCCCAGGGAATGCTAACATTTAAAGCTCGGTCGAGTGCGTTGCTTTCGTTTCTCTTCTTTAAAAAAACTCTCATTTACGAATATGTCCAACATGGTAATGTAATTATTGGTGGAGTTACAGCATATATTTTGAAATTACTAATTTGCTTTTACTACGTTTTTAAAACTTGTAAAAAGAATATTACTATGATATCTGAAATATATAAACAAATATCCACGAAGTGTTTGGGTTACCTCAAAATTTTCTACAACTTCAGTGACGTCACAATGGTAGTTCGGGGTGAATTGAGTGACGAGAACCTGCAAGGAAACCAAAGCGTTTGGTATGGATGAGAAAAACATCAACCAACAGAGTCTTTTGTCGTAGTAACCCATCCCAGATTCACGTTTAATTTCCTTTTCCTTTTTGTTACTTTCTTCTGTCATTTTGTTAAGTGGTGATCACCAAACCAACCGACGAACGGCACGTACACCTTCGAAAGTTATTTGCAACAACCTGTGAATAATGACAAAGTCTTATGGCGTTTCTGTTAAACCATCTTAGGCCTGCGCAAACACTGTTTTGTCGACAAAACGGCTTTGGAACATATTCAGAAAAACAAAATGCTGAAATTGTGGTCAAACTTTTTTCCCCACAAATCTAACATCTCTCTTGTTATTACGGTTAAGTTGGCATTAAAAAGTCACGGTTTTACTCGGGACTAAATCGTACAATTTGAAATAAACTTTTCAAACAGCACTCAATAGCAATGGTGCAACCGTCCCGTTCGAACGTTAACTGAGACAAAGCAACGAAACCAGTAGCAGTTCTTGCCGCCAAAACCGATAAGGGCGACGGAAACTGAATGAACAATTTTATTCCCTCGTTCTTAACAAAACTATCTACATGCGTTTATATCGCGCTTTCCGCAAACGCCTAAAACGTCGTTAAAACCGGAAACTGACATCCCTTATTATATCGCCTTTCAATTCTCTTGGCTGACTTAATGCAGCCGCTGGTATATTCCATCAACAAACCACATACAGCAAAATACTTGTTTTACAAGATTTTTAAAGTCAAATATTACTTGTTTTTTGTGTGGTACCGTTTTTTTTAAAATATGTATTTGGAATTTTTTGCCGTTTAACATAAAAATCTCCCAACTATTTGTCTCGTGCCCTTGCAGACAGTTACTCTGTGGTATATTTGTTCGTTTTCGGTTCGATTTCAGCACTCCTATACACAATAAACACCTTGTCTTCCATGCATTACACAGCCAACTTAGACAACCATCTGTGGCTAATGGTATTTCGTGACATATATATTTCGTGACATAAACTAATTTGTCTACAAAATGGTCATAAATTGACATATTTAGTTAGTCTCACAATAATAACACAAACTGACTTCCAAAGACTCTGAATATTAACTGTCATCCTTTTGTTGGCATCTACAGTTTCACCAAAGACAAGAAGAGGGAGGTATACACGTTACCATTTATACAAATCGCGTTTGTACCTCATACAAGATTTCCAATTACGCATATATGTTATTACTGGCAATGGAAACAGTTGCTCAGATAGTTTTTGATATCCAGCAGTTTCGCCACTTGAGGTCGATGTTCCTTTCTTTTTCACAGTATTCGGAATTTCACTGTTAAATTTCCGCACTTTTGTGACCACGTGCATATGCTGCTTTAACCTGTCGACCTTGGTGATTGTTGAACAGTTTGTCCCAATATTGTTTCCATATCCTGCAAACACGTTGCTATAACCATTGTCATTACACATCATGCAGTATGTAATGTTTTGTAGCATCGTTTAAATTATGCTATAATTAACCAGGGAAGCCAAAAACGAAACATGTCAGTAAAAAACATTCTTGTTTTGTTTCTTAACACTTTATTTCATCATCAGATTCGAACGTGATATTTACGAGAAGGTTTGCGGTGCAGGGAATTTTTATGTTTATCGAAGTGAAAAAAAAAGAATTGTGGCTGATCAAGTCCAGGAGAACTACTTGATTTTGTCTATTTTACCCTTGTAGTGATTTTGCTTCTTCCACTGTTTGTGGCAGACTTGCATGTCTCATCTCCGGTAACAAGAAATAGAGAAGTGATGACGTAAGAACCAAACCCGCAGTAACCAGGGACGCAGTAAAGGCGCTTCCACTTTCACCTGAGCAACAATAAGATTTTGATATTGCTTTTGTACGTATGTTAGATATGTGCACCATTTGCATGGAATTAGGTTTAAAGTGCTAATTCTAATCGGTGCACTTACACGTTCCAGACCAGACACATTACTGTGTGCCAGCTCGTCTACTGTTTTGTTCAGATGTATCAATTTTAACGCGAACTGTTTTTAAAGCACCTCACATACCTGCGTGTACAATAAATGGAGAAAGCATTCCACCGATTCTCGAAGCAGCGATAACCAAAAAAAGAATGCTTTGTCTGGCTTTTGTTGGGAAAATTTCCAACGTATGGACATAAGCAATTGCCCAAGCTGTTCCCACCATAAGTTTACCGCACAACGTTAATACGACTTCCGCTGTTGGATTGGCTGCATGAAAAGGAAAAAAAATGTCACAAACCATGGAACGCAACTTTCCAAACAAAGTGAGAAGATAGATTTTGTTTTAAAGTGAGCAAAAGACTTCCTGAATATTTAAATGAATATTTAAATAACACTCAGGCTTATTGAAAATTAAAACAGTTTAGCATTCTGTTGTACATACAAGCGGATACCAGTTCTAAGCAAATCAATTCAACTTTTAATGGCTCTCAAGTTAAGTAAAGAATGATAATAACTTACAGTTTGCGAGAAGATTTGCTCCAGCAATAGAAAATGCCAAACACATACTGGATGCAATGAAGGGGATGCACCTACCCATCTTCGCCACAAACACGTAATACACAAAAGCCGATGCGATCTCCACTAAACTTGCGTAGAACAAGTTCAAGAAGCGATTCCCGCCCAAATTATTATTTCCAAGAGCCAGGGCGAAGTACGACATTGAAATAATGAACCTGCAAAAATGTTGTGCAAAGAACATGCGAGGTTATTTTCATAGGAAATCTTTATTTTCGGCAAGGTGTTCTCAGTTGTACTTTTCAGGGCATGAGAATCTATCGAACATTAATGCGTAAACTTCATCTCAAATTCAGCAGCGAAAAAGTAATAGAAATTCCGTCAAAATATAATTGGTAATAAGAGTCTGAACTGGAGAACTCGAAAACTAGGTTCTTTTTTAAGTGCCAACAAAGGGCTGTATGATAGTATTAGATCCACTACAGCACATGTTTTGTTTAAATTTATTTCGCTTGAAGAGATAGATACCAAAATTAGTTTCGCTTTATTCGGCCGAATTTATTCGGCAACTTTTGCCGAATATTCGATTTCGACCGAATAAAAAAAATGCTGTTTCGGCGCATCACTAATTATTTCAACAATCGTTGCATATTGCACCTACATCAAACTTACCAAGTAACGCAGCAGACTCCAAACCTCGCTATTAACACTGGTTCACGACCGATCTTCTTCAATGTCGCCAAGACACCTAGCGGTGTTTCGGAAACAGATTCTTGGACATCTTTCACATCTACAGGTTCCCGTTTGTTGAGTTTTGCGATTTTTTCTAGGATAACTCGAGCCTTTTGTTCTTTTCCAGAAACGAGCAACCAACGAGGACTCTCATCAATACACCTTAATCGAACATTTCCACAGTTCATTTGGTTCGCCACACAAAGATTTTATGCAAGTGACAAAACTAAGCGGAGTTTAAATTATTAAAGCATACTTGTGCAAAAAGAGCCATAATATTCATTGAGAGCTGCAGACAGGATGTACACACTGTTGGGTTCCCACCGGAGTGACGTTGACCGATAGGTACCACAAAGTGTGTGCGTGCTAGCGTAAAAGCTAGCGCAGTGGCATAGTCAACAGATGCACTTACAGGTCGAAACAGTGTGTACACCTTGTCTGTAGCTCTCGAAGCATGCTTATTATCCAATAATAAAGTCAAGGGAAACTTTTACTTCACACAATTTCTACATTTGATGTCTTAAACTTTCTGAAGAACATCAAATTTATTTAATTTCCTTTGCAAATGGAAGATTAATTTATTCTCACCAAAAGTACGGAATATAAAGAATTCCAATTGCGCCAGAAAAACGTAGGAACCATCTCCAGTCACGGAACAGATATGATATAGGTGCCATAGACATGTAACCCACAGAGTATCCAGAAGTAAGTGCAAAGTATAGGAAAGTGCGATGTTTTGGTGGAATTATTTCAGAACCTACAAAACACCAGTTCATTGTTGGTTCTGTGAAAAATAACCCAATTCTTTTAGATCCTTAGAATGTGACAAGCATATCCTTTAAATATGATTAATGATAATTTTTTTTGAAATACCTACGACCGATGCAACGGCGAAGTTGACAAGATTTCCAATGCCAACCAGGACGCAAAATATTGCATAGGAGATTTCGTCCTGCACAAAACTGAGGCCAAATACTGTTATGAAGGTCCAAAACGTGAAGACAAGAAAAACCGGTTTGCGCCCAAACCTGCAATTGCAAATGAACTACACTATGTTTTGCCAACTGTCTGGTATTCTGTCGACAAAACAAAACACGCCTGCGTTTTCAGGAACATGTTTTGTTGGTCATTAATCTTACATGTCACTTGCTGTTCCTGCCACCAGACATCCAATCATCATTCCAATGAATACGAAGGATGTGAAATACGGTTTCAACCATTCCCGATCACACACGAGACCAAACTGTAAAATTATTGAGGTATTTGGAAAAGCGCATGTATGCCGAAACCCTGCACCATTTTTTTACGACGCAAAGCAAGGTTCACAACACCGAAGCGTTGAAATGTTTGTTGTTCTTGAAATCTGGAATCTTACCTCACTTATTGCCGATTTTTCAGGACCTTCGAAGTGGAATAATTTGCAAGGAATAACTGAGATGTTTTCATGGACTAAAGGGTATAAAATAGAATTAAATACATGCTAGCTTTAAAATACAGCGGTTGCATGCATGGCGGCGTTTTTCATTACTCGTCAGTGCTTTCGAAATCCCCTTTATAGAGGTGGGAGGCAATAGAAAGGCGACTGAATTGAATCATTACAAGTAAATTGAATGCCTACCTAAAGGCTTGTTTGACATCGCCAAATACTTACGGTAACTATAATTTCCTGTCCACTGCGTGAGGTTGTATTGATGGCATTTACTCAATGATATTTTCCCGTGTTCATTTTCTTCCCAAGGAATGCTAACATTTAAAGCTCGGTCGAGTGCGTTGCTTTCGTTTCTCGCCTATCGTAAAATGTGGCCGACACGAATGTTATTAGTCGGGGGCTACAACAGGAAGCATATTTTAAAATACTGATTTGCTTTTGCTACAAACTTAACGAGCAATGACAAAATAATGTTACTGTGATATCTGACATATATACACAAAGTGTTTGGGTTACCTCAAAATATTCTACAACTTCAGTGACGTCACAGTGGTAGTTCGGGGTAAATTGAGTGACGAGAACCTGCAGGGTAACAAAAGCATTTGGTATGGATGAGAAGAACATCAACCAACAGAGTCTTTTGTCGTAGTATCCCATCCCTGAATCATGTTTACTTTCCTCTTTCTTTTTGTTACTTCCTCCAGACATTTTGTAAGATAACCAAACCAGCCTAAGAACGCAACCAACACTTTCAAAGGTGTTTAGTTTCTTTAGTTTCCAACTACCTTTGAACAATATTATGTTAGACTTTTCACTGACCGCTTAGTCCTCACGACTGTTGTCAGTGGAACGTTTCTACCATAAACATTTTGCGTTTGTCATTAATCTAACATGACAGTTTGCCAAACATTCCTGCAAGGAAACAGCTGCATTTATCACAAGCAAGTAAACAGTTAATCAATCACCGTCTCATTCGAAATTACACAGAGCCTTGGCTGCGATGCCAGTAAACCTAATGGTATAGATGAAGTAAGGGCCTGCTTGGCAATGGGGCGATCCTATACCTTGTCATGCGCGTAACACATCGCGTTACACGGTAAAGTTTGCGCTCTTCAACTTCAGACAAAATATCAAACTAGCCAACGAAATCAACAGCACCATATGTTTAGTGCAAAACGCACACCGCGCAAAAGGAAGTGAGAAACAAATTCTGTTGTTTTGTTCTCAGCTACATGTTCACTTCCTTTTTTTGCTGCATTGTTTTGTCATTCTTGGATGTGCTAAAAGTTCACTTTTGAAATTAATGGCCCCTAGACCTTTGGCGGCACCTGGTTTCTTTGGTTACCAACAATCTAACGCAAACAATGCTATGTTACAAATACCCTGATCTCTTTGGTTGCACTTACAAATAAAACGTACTAGTTCGTTGACACCACAGCTGTCAGCCAAATTTTTCTGAACACAGGAAAGTCTTCAATTTATGCCTGTTGCGATGCACACACGAAATCAAACGGTGAATAATCTAGTCAGTTATTTTTATACCACTCTTGACATGGGAAGTGCAAACAAGTGGAACAAACTTGACGTTGTAAAAAGTCAGTGACACAACAACTTATGAAAGATCATGACTTAACGCTCGAAACAAAAGTGTCAATATTATGTCGCGCTTTCTTTGTTTCCAATGCAAGCAAGCATGACTTTTTTTGCATATTATTATTTTCGAACACTTGGACAAATATCCGATAATTTTTCAGTTTTACTGCGAATCAAAATATAATGTAAACCGCGTTTGCAGTGCGTTTAGAAAGACGTTTTAAACAGCACTTAACAATGGAGCAGTGCACTCTTCTATTTTAAACAAACATTAGTTTTTCAACGAATTCAGCAGCACTTGCGTACGGGACAGGAACTGATGAAAAAATGCCACTGTGTTGTTCATAGCGAAATTGTTCGTTTGTACGCAAATGAGAAAAAAGGTCGCTGTTAATAGGGGATTCGTAATATTACTACGCTGCTCTTATGGCTGGCGCAATTCCAATGCCATTGTAAGTGTGAATTAACTTGTTATTATTTGTGTACAAGTATAAAAAGAACACAAAACACTATACTTGGATATAATTTTTATTGTCCACAGCTACAATTATTTATAGGTTTTTTAAGCTTGATCTATACTACATTCCTCCTATTTTGCTGGGAATGCAATCGCTACATCGTAAGTTCTGAGGTGTTTTGACCAGCCACGTATGTTGCTCTGTTCCTATTTCCTCTTCGCCCGGCCAATTTGTGCCAGCACCGTCTCCAACTCCTGTAAACAACGATCAGTTTGTTTTTTGTTCATCATGAACATTTCCCGGGAAACTATCGTGCTAGAACAACATCAAAAAACAAATTAAAAGGATGTTCTGGCAAAACATATTTATTTTTTTTGTAAAAACAATCCGTTGAACAACATTCAAATCGCCGAGAGAAATAAATATTATTGCCAGAAGGACCTTTTGAATTATTGTAATCATTTTACATTGGAACACCAACAAGAAGATTTTTGAGCACAGAGACTGCCCATATTAAATGTGTTTATTTTGTTGCGACCTCTTTCACTGTGTATTGATTGCTTATCCACCTTCACGTGTGTGTGGCTGACATCAAAGATACATGACGTCATCACTCACCGAAGCCTTATCTACGATCTGTGACGTCAGTCATGCTATATTTTCGGCAACATGGGTCTCATTGTCCTTATAATCATTTGACTTTCGGGTTATTTGTTAGATAAAGCGTTTGGTGTCAAAAATGTAGCGTCTTGCCTTTATCTCGCCAGGTAAAATTGTTCTCCTTTAAAAAAGAAAAACTGTTTAAAAAACAACAGAAACAACAACGAACTGCAGACAGTTGTACACACTGTTTTGACCTGTAAGGTCTCATCAGTGCAGCTGGTGACTGTGGCAGTGGGATAGCTGGTAGACTAGCAGGCACACATATTTCCACTTTGTGGTACCTTGCGGCCAATCGTCGATGCAGCTATCATTGACTATTAAGGCTCCGTTGCGCATGTAACAACGAACTGTCCATTACACATATTTACCCCTGTAACGATTTTGCTTCTTCCACAGTTTGAGGTAACGGAGAGTCACCAGTCTCAGGCAACAGGAAATACAGAAGTGAAGTTAGAAGAACCAAACCCGCTGTCATGAGAGAAGCAGTCGTTGCTTTTCCACTTTCTCCTGAATAAAACTTTTAATTAAACACAGCTACTACAACAAATGTGGATTTTTGCTCTTGTAGCTTATGTGTGGATATATGTAAATGGTACAGTCAGCAAAAGGAATATGATTACATTTCACCGAGCATTTTACAAATATCCATTGGTGGAATTTAAATATATTAGCATCCAGTTCTCTCACTCGCAGCATGTTATAGTAACCGTGGGAATACAGTGCTTGAAGTGAAACATATAGGTCTACACATGTTAACAAACAGTTCGCTTTTAGGTCATTAAATTCCAAGAATAGGTTTGCGCGAACCGGTGCTAACCTGTCCGAACCAGCTTAATCCCACCACTGGAAATACCTGCGTGCACAATAAACGGTGAAAGCAACCCTCCAAATCTTGAAGCTATGATAACCAGAAACATAATGCTCTGTCTTGTTTTGGTCGGGAATATTTCCAGTGTGTGCACGTAAAGTACGGCCCATGAAGTTGCTGCCATTAATTTTCCGCACAAAGTCAGCATGATCTCCGATGCCGGATTGACTAAAAGGAGAACGATTATTAAACGTTTTTACTTGATTAATGTTTAAAGTAGAAGAAATAAACTACTTGAGTTTCTCTCCTTTAGAGTTGGAAAGTGGGGAGTAATTCGGTAGAATAGTTACGAACTTTGGTAGAATTACTCACATTTACCCACAAGCGAAGCTCCTGCGATTGAAAGCGCCAAACCAGTCCCAGACGCAACATAGGATGTGCATCTGCCCAACTTCGCAACGAACACGTAATACACAAAAGCCGATGCGATCTCCACTAAACTTGCGTAGAACAAGTTCAAGAAGCGATTGCCGCTTAAATTGTTGTTGCCCAGAGCCAGAACAAAGTACGACAGCGAAATAGCAAACCTGCAAAAACGATATCTTATTTATCTCTTATGTTGTATCATTAGGTTTCAAATCTCGCTCCGACTGGGAAAAAGTGTTTGATCCAGCTGGGCTGCTGCAATGCCTATAAACCCATTGATCTCGATACGATAGCTGTGACTTGCGCATATTGGGGCGATCCTGCCAATCATGCGATTGCCTGGAACATTACTACGTTGTATTTTGTTGTATGCTGACACGTCAACATGTAAACTCGCCTCTTTAAACTTAGATTTAAAACACCAAGTAACGGTATTTAAGACCGTGAAAATTGTGCCCTCTGGCGGACGAGGCTGATCTGTATTGCGATTCATAACCAATTTTTCTTTCAAGGTGTATATATCAACAATAATGCTCGAAAATTGCTATCAAAGGAATAATAATGTTTCCAAAGCCAGGACTTACCAAGTTATGCAGGAGATTGCAAACCTCACTATCAACACAGGTACACAGCCAATCTTTTTAAATGTCGCCAAGACACCTAACGGTGTTTCGGAAACAGATTCTTGGAGATCTTTCACATTTACAGGTTCCCGTTTGTTGAGTTTTGCGATTTTTTCTAGGATAGCTTGAGCCTTTTGTTCTTTTCCAGAAACGAGCAACCAACGAGGACTCTCATCAATATACCTTAAAATGACTGGTTTCTTAACCCGAGTAATTCGATTTAAAGAACCATATTTAACTAATAGGGAAGTAACCTCACAACTTCCTGAGAAATGCAGTGTTGGAATTTGATGTAGCGATATTAATTGTGTAACGATGTGAAGAAAGACACAATATCAAGAACAACTCTCGTTTGCACACAAACTTTAAGCTAAAATCGTCATCTGATTTTTGCCATACCCGTATTCGAATCGAGGTTATCTCGATAACGGTATTTGTACGTATGGTGATGACTATGGTGTCTAAATGCCAATTGTCAATTACCTTTTGGAAAATAGGATGTAAATAACTACAGTATATCAATGAAGCGACAAGACCGTGATTAATGAAACAGATTTAGTAGAAAAAATGATTTCGTTTATGTGTTATAATATGATCTGCTAAGGTTCCTTATAACACTTACAGTAATGTCGAAGAGAAAAGCCTAACGAGCCAAACTCTTCTAATCCTGTCTTCTTTAAATAACTACAACCTATGGTTGTCTCTCACCATATATATGGAATATAAAAGATTCCGATCAATCCAGAGAAACGCAGGAACCATCTCCAGTCACGAAGAAAATAGGAGATAGGCGCCACGCATACGTATCCGATCGAATAGCCCATTGTAAGAGCAAAGTACAAGAAAGTTCGGTGCTTTGGTGCAATGATTTCCGAACCTTTCGAATAAAAAAGTTTTATATAAAATAAGAATACTTCAGAACTACTTTAACACTAAGCCTGTTAATATTTGCGACAGGAAGCAATCCGAATTGTGCAGAAGGGAGACCAGTTGAAACATCCCAATCTAATCCATATTTCGCATGTGTTTACATGTGAGGTTTGGTTGTTTTTATTGACCGCAAAACTGGACAAGCATCTATAAATGTGCGAGTTTCTCTTGAAATGCATGTCGTTATCGATGGATACTAAGAAACAAATTTACTAAAAAAATTAAGTGCGATGGATTCCATGACATGGCATGCAAAGTGAACGGTCTGCACCTATAACAACCTCCAACGTCAAGTACTCATCTTTTAATTTTTTATCATTTACCTGATGCAATATCACAAACGAACAATAAAAGCAAATTCGAATTCGCTTCACTCAATAGCTCCGCCCGTTTTTTTGCGCAAGATGAGCGACGAAGCACTCAATCCATTTGGCGGAGGTGTATTAAATTCGCTACACTTTCAATCCACTTGGAGAACAGAAGGATGCTAGTGGTTCTATAGGTGTGCGGTTTTGTTTAGGTTTGTCACATTGCATCAAATAAATGATAAAAAAGTAAAAGAGAAGTGCTTGACATTGGCTTTGAAGTTGTTTCCGGTGTAGTCCGTCCACATTTCAGCACACTTCATTTTTTTATGCGAGTAATGGACTCCGCAGTCCTCTTGCGCAAAAAAAAGGTAGGAGCGATTGAGCAAAGCTTCTTTAAATTAGCTTTTAAAAGTTTATGTAAACGGGCTTGTTTCCTAAAGTAAGGGTTTTGTTGTTATTATCGTTGTGCTAATATGTAAAATTAAGGTTGCTTCGGGGATACTTAACGCTTGAATGATTTTGGATTAAAATAGATGGCTGAAACAAGATTGCTGTTGCTGCCTGGTGATGGTAACCTTTATGGTTTGAATGCTTTGTCTAGGTAATTAATCAGATTGGAAAGCTTACCTAGGACCGATGCAACGGCGAAGTTTATGAGGTTTCCAATACCAACCAGAATACATAATATTGCATAAGAGATTTCGTCTTGTGCAAAACTTTGCCCAAATACTGCCAAGAAGGACCAAAACGTGAAGACAAGAAAAACCGGTTTTCGACCATACCTAAAACATTTTTGTTTTAATGGTTCAACAAAACATGAATTAATTTTATTTCTTGTTATTATGGAAGACTGTAGGCTAAGACAGCGAGAGTTATGAGAACCAAAACAATTTGTTGACATGGTAGCCAGCTTTTAACCACAATTAACACCTAAGGACTGTCGAAATATTTGCCTACAGCCAAGTGCCAGCGCTATGGTGTTGCTCATTAATCTTACATGTCACTTGCCGTTCCTTCCACCAGACATCCAACTATCATTCCAATGAATACGAAGGATGTGAAATACGGTTTCATCCAATCCCGATCACACACGAGACCAAACTGTAAGGTTTAAAAAAGTTTTACAAAACCGTCTTGAATATAGACGTGGAAACGAGCGCTGTCTCTTTCAATGTCAACTTTTCCTCTGTTTCTGCTTATTACTGTTATGACTTATATTTTTTTTATTTTATATTTTAACCTGTATTTTAATAGTTTTTGGCGGCTTCTTTACCACGCTAGCTTTACACGCAAACATTGCATGGCTGCAAACATTGAAATGGCTAACTTGATTTATACAATTAAAAATTTGCAGTTTAGTGAATATCCGTTATTATAGATTCCTAAAATGCAATCGCGCGAATGCTTGCAAAACATTTTGTCAAAAAACGATGTAAAACTTACCGCAGTTATCGCCGACTTTTCAGGTCCCTCGAACCAGAACGACTTACACGGAATAACAGATGCATTTTCCGGACCTAAATGTTTAAAACAAACTTGATTAGAAGTTGAAGATGGTTAGTTAACTTTCGTTTTGCACTTTTCCCATCCTTACAATTGGGAGGCGCCAGTACATGTGGTTCGCGATGTTGAATATATGAAACCCACTGCTTTACAATCTGGGCTATTGCTGGGAAAAGGGAGGCAACAGAAATGTGGATTTTGTTGTAATTAAATTGGTTGTGAATGCAAATATTCCCACCCAAT
Source organism: Ascidia mentula (assembly GCF_947561715.1). Classification (NCBI taxonomy): domain Eukaryota; kingdom Metazoa; phylum Chordata; class Ascidiacea; order Phlebobranchia; family Ascidiidae; genus Ascidia; species Ascidia mentula. The sequence goes on along the minus strand of NC_138569.1, from coordinate 20,163,161 downwards.
ATGTGGATGTATTAAATTTAACAAATTATGAGCATTGCTAATTAATTTTGTAATTACAACAGTAAACCGCAAGTAGCATATACTTACGGTAACTATAATTTCCTGTCCACTGCGTGAGGTTGTATTGGTGGCATTTACTCAATGATATTTTCCCGTGTTCATCTTCTTCCCAGGGTATGCTAACATTTAAAGCTCGGTCGAGTGCGTTGCTTTCGTTTCTCACCTTAACAAAGAGTTATTTAATACAGTCTTGAGTTAAACATAAGCTTTACCTGCGTTCAAATTTAGATCGACACAAGTTATCATTCGTAAATGTACTTAATTTAAATAACTATAAGGGCAAGTCAGTGAAAAGTAATGGAAAATAGATTTTTATGTTTATACTTTTGTATACCGAATAATCAAATGTTACCTTAAAATATTCTACAACTTCAGTAACGTCACAATGGTAGTTCGGGGTAAATTGAGTGACGAGAAACTGCAGGGTAACAAAAGCGTTTGGTATGGATGAGAAGAACATCAACCAACAGAGTCTTTTGTCGTAGTATCCCATCCCAGATTCACGTTTACTTCCATTCTCTCCTATGGTATTTTCTTCTGTCATTTTGTGAGTGCAGAAAATCGATTCTACGAATCAACACCACCAACACCTGACAATTTCCCCTTTTCTGTAGCTACCAAATGCCTGTTGAACAATACAATGCTATTGCCCAAACCTGGAATTGCAAATGAACTACACTATGTTGTGCCAACTGTCTCGTATTCTGTCGACAAAACAAAACACGCCTGCGTTTCCAGGAACATGTTTTGTTGATCGTTTGTCTTACATGTCACTTGCCGTTCCTGCCACCAGACATCCAACTATCATTGCAATGAATAATTTGGAAAAGCGCATATATGCCGAAACACTACACCTATTTTTACGACGGAAAGCAAGGTTCACAACACCGAAGCGTTGAAATGTTTGTTGCACTTGAAATCTGGAATCTTACCTCACTTATTGCCGATTTTTCAGATTTTTTCATAATTTGCAAGGAATAACTGAGATGTTTTCAGGGGTATAAAATAGAATTAAATACGTGCTATCTTTAAAATACAGCGGAAGCATTTTGTAATGTGGGTTGCATGCATAGCGGCGTTTTCCATTACTCGTTAGTGCTTTAGAAATTCCCTTGATAGAAATGGGAGGCAATGGAAATGCGACTGAATTGAATCTTTGCAAGTAAATTTAATGCCTTCCCAAAGGCTTATTTGACATCGGCTAATGCTTACGGTAACTATAATTTTAATACAATGCTAACTGTCATTAAAAGTTTATAAACATATCTGGCAAAAATAAAGGGTTTACTGTCAATCACACTCGAGATCACACTGTAGCGCAAAGTTTGGGGAAGGAATTTTTAAATTGCTCTGGACGAAATGCAACAAGAAATATTAAAGAGAAAGAAACAATTATAAACAAACAAGAAAAAAAAAGCCTGAACTAAAAAATGGGCCTACGTAACTGGGCTGCATGTATGTGTCAGTTGTCTGGTTCTTGATCATTCCATGTGATCCCATTCTATACAACGAGACTCGATGCATTACTAACTCTGTAACGTTTAACTGTTTGGATTCACAATATACATATTTTATAAACATATTTTAACAGGAAGGGAAGACTGAGAATGTTGTATTACTGTAGAAGTTGACAGAAAGCCGGGTCTTTTGACCCGAGAGGATATTTGCCTTAAAGCAGACAATATACTATAAAGTGAGGCTCAGCATGAACGAACTTTACGCCTAACAAAGAGAGCTGCCTACTGCTTCCATCGTTGCAACAGAAGTGCACACGTGTAAGACAAAACTTCACTCTTATAAAAGTTAGCGACAGGCGTATCGCTCTAAATTACATTGTCAGCATCATGCCGCGCTTCCTCAGTTTCAAATAGAAATATGTACGGCACTTTTGGCTTCCTGTTTCCTTCATCGGCAATATAATATTCTCAGTCGTCCCTTGGTAATCGCGAATTCGTTGCCACCCCGTGTGCAACTTGCTTTGTACTCATTAGTTCATCTGCCCAACATTCGGTGCTAACTTGTAGAAGATGGTTTGCACATTGTACCAATTAAACTCCACAAACGCTCTCTGCTAAAATTTGCATGTCAAACTGACTCTATGGTTATTCTGTCTGATCCCTTTTGATGGGGTAAACCTAAACTGTGTCAATTGCTTCTAAATCTTAATGGTTAAACCTGCCATACTCATATGAATTAAAGCACTGCACCAACGCTAATATTAATATCTGCAAGGAAGGTTGAGGCTCCTGACGCAGCAGAGGAAAAACACAGCTGCATGCATGTTTGTGGTATATTCTCTGATGGCTCGCGCTTTTTTCCTTGTACACGAAAACATAACCTTCATTCGTGTTCTGACACAAACAAATACGATCTTAAGTCTTAGCGATATTATTTATAGTTTCGTGTAACTTGTTTGTAATGGCGCCCGTGTCAGTAGGGCTATTTTTAAATATATTGCTAATTTTATATCTGCCGATAAACGTATTGCTGAGATCGAACAGGTTTTTTAAAAAAAATTAGTCATGGCCGATGTTACTAGTTCGGAAGTCCGAAATTCACGGACACCAACTTCGCAATCACCATATTTTTTTAACTCGCCTCAAGCCGTGGGCTAACAAAACCAAGTTTAGGCCACGCAAAAAAAGCTACCACATGTATAACAAGAAACAAAACATGCAACCACTGATTTAACTGTCTGTTTTTTTTTAATATTCTGCTCATTATTCGCTTACGCATACTCGTTCAACCATGAAGAGTCACACTATGATGAAAAAGTGTGCTCCCAAACGTTCATTTAACACGTTTAAACATAACTTTGCTTAAAAAAAACGTACCACTCTCAAGCAATATTGCGCCATGCAAACAACGGCCACCAAAAGACAACTGAGGAAGTGTCACTGGTCTTCCTGATAAAAATATGCTGTGTCGGACTTAATGAAATACTTCCCTGGTAAAGTTTTTTTTTTCATTCAAGTTGTTTTGACTATGCCGCATGGTGATTGATGGGACGGTCATTTGATATCCCCAGTTACATTGCGTACCATCGGGTAGTTCTTACGAGGTCGTTCCCAAGAAGGAAAAATATCCCTTTACTTGGATATTACATGTTATTGTAGGTATGTATAAGGCAAACCTTTGTAGTGTTGTAATCCCCCAGTTTTAACGCAAACAACAACATCCATCGGCCCTTTAGACACGTATACATCCTGGCGCACGGCACCGGCTGCCATCCGCCTCGTTTTAACAATTTTGTTTTTCATTCAATTGTTTTTTTTTTGTTCATTCTCTTTTCTAAGGTTTCTTACTCTGTGTGCCGTGAAGCTGGCTCAGACGTTTTTTCATCAGTAACAATGATTTGAGAAGAAGGTCCGTTATGTGTTGTGTTTCACTGTATTATCACTGTATCGGCTTCTTCCTCCTCGTTAGAAAAACTTACTTCTTCAATAGGAACAAACCAACGTTCGGCACTTCAATACATTGTTTCATTTAAAACTTAAACTGATTTAAGTTTAGTTTGCCGCAAACGAATTGCAGGGATCCAAGTGTGTCGTGACCCTAAAAAGTTGAAGACGCTGCTAAAGAGCACTAACTACTGTGTCAATGTGTTTAATTTTTTGATGTGTCATTGGGTATGTAAGTGTTGCAATTGAAATAATTTGTCTTTGGGTTATCCATCGATCGACTGGTAAAACCAATAATGTTCAGCCGCTAGGTGTCACAAAAGAACAACATTGAAACAACGCTGAATGTTTTTGTTGAAATTGGGAAAAGATGGCAGTGTAGATCTACCGGCTGTTTTATGAAGGTTTTTGTTTTAACATATTTGGTTTGTTTTAAATAACCACGCAACTCTATTATGTATGTTTTGCAGGTCATGAGTTGTCAACGATGGTAAACAGCACGCTTATACAAATGAATATTGCAGCAATATATCTACACCATATGGACGTAAAGATTGGTCATAATAAACTGCGGTGTCACGTGACTGCATTGCACCACTGCCTGAAACTTTAACGTCAGGAAAACAATTGATGAGTTTCTGCCTTGAAATCAAACCCTGAAAAACACCATTTCGATTTCTGTGAAAGAATCAATTAGCACGAAACACGATGCGCTTAGTTTTAAGGCAAAACCTACTTTCCTTTCCTTCTGCTCAGCGACCATTGATCACGCCTCACTTGGCGTGAATGAACGCGATGGCAAAGAAAGCATCTCGTCGATCTGTCCAAGCAATTCGATACGCGGATCGGTCTCTGCTCCTCCCGGGGACGACGCGGCGGCGATAGAAAGGCACTTGACGAACCCTTTCAAAGGCACTCCTGCGCGCTCCAATGGTTTTGACCGTATGTCGGGGGTTGACATCTCAACACATTTAATCATTCCATGGGTAATATTGAACTAGGCAGAAATCTTCATTGTCAGAGGATTGAAATAAAAACATTGCTTTCGCGTAGAATTTTTTCACCGTTCTCGTGCACTATCGCTGTCGGTAGCCATGGCAAATGAGCTATATGTCTATACTACTTCATATAGTTTGCAAAATGTTTTATTTTTCTTTTAATTTGGCTTCGACAAGAAGCCACCAACACGTTTAAAATTTATAAAATTTCATTTACTTTTAAGGTCACTAGAATTCCAAATTTGTTTGCAAAGCCAAGTTTGTTTTGTTCTCTTTGTAACCGATAGTAAACCCAACAGGGCACAATGTTACACAATAGCCTGAATCTGTTAAAAGGGTTGTACCATGCATCCACCAAAAGAAACCTTAGTCAAAAAAAAAATAAACCTTAGTATTTAAGGATGTCTCATAATAAGAGAAAACAAAAGTAAGCAAGCATTTATTCATTCAGTGATATATTTTTGCCGGAACACGACAACAAATTTTTCGGTAAATAAAAGAGAAGGGGTTTTATGACCTTAATCAAAACGAAGCTACCGGAGAAGTATATATTTAACGGAATGTTTGGTTATCACGTAGTTTATGATGAATAAAACGGGCATGGGTGCTCGGTTACCAAGGAGATTTAATCTAATCACCTTTGTTTTGTCAGCAATAAAACGGAACACAAGACCACGCGAGACTTTCACCAGACTCACACGGAGGCACCGGCCGTGCGTCATGATTCAATTACGACCAAAAATTGTTTTTTTTGGCCTTAGTGGAGGGAACGGTCACCTTATGGCTTGTGCCAGTAAATGATTTGATGCCAGGTGCCGCGTTTACAAACTGAACCACAGTGACATGAAAAAGACCCCGACGTTGCCGTCAATTACGTGTGCTAATCTAGATTGACACGCTGTGTATAGCTACAAAGGTGAGTCGGATCATTCATGAACAAGCTTGAGTTTCGTCTTCGATAGCTTACAGAGCCGGTGCTGTCAGAAGTGCCAGGTTGAACGTTAATGGGAACAACTTAATCCTTGATCCGGACAAGCCCAGCTCAAATATCTGATTTTCAATTTTTTAATGCTTGATTGTGGCTATGTTGGTTTCCGAACCTGATTAGTGTGTACAAAGATAAAACATGCTGCGAACATGAGTTGTACGGTGTTTGTGTAACCTTTACCTTGCAACCAATGGCTTACCAAGCACATAAATCACACCACAAAAAAGACCATCGCTGTGCTAAAATGGTGAACATTTTCTAAAAAAATTGTGATGTTTTTAAGCTTTGCAAACACACATTTGTCTTCGGGAAGTCCTAAGATAAAAAAGGATAACCAACGAGCAAACGAATCCTCTTCAAAAATCTTCCAAACCCTGCAAATATTTATTAACCGCTAGATGGCGGTAAAGAATCCCTGGGTTTTCGTAACCGACCGCGTGCAAGCAGTGAAGCGTGACTTCCGCGAGAACAAAGAAAGTCTGGTGGAGTGAATCTTAAACCGTGGGAAGTTGGAGAAATTGTTGTTTGGTGTTCGCCGCATCTTAACAAGCGTCTGTCTGCCTTATGCGAAGGTCTTGTCAATAATGATAAGCATTGTAACCGCTGTGTCTTGTTCCTATTTGGCTCATAAGCACCGGAGTATCGTACAGGAAAGATTCGTAAGCCGTTATTTATTACATAACAACTGTATTGTTTGGTAAAATCAGAGCGCCAGCAACCTTACCCCAGTGCGTACACAAACTTCATTCAAATTTGGCAAACTAAAGAAATCCAACTTGAACGACACTTGACTGAAACGAGGCCTATTTAAAAGATCCCTTCAGCGAGCACTTCAGAAGGTTTTGTTGATTCTGGACCTTGAACTTTTCGGGAAAAGCCAACGGCGCGGGTCGCTCAACTCCTAACATTCCACCGTTCCCACAAAAAAGTTATACGCAAATCTCGGTAGTCGTAAGGTCAACCGTTGTTATTGGTCCTAGACTGAGGCAACGCCTCTCAACCGACCTCGGGAAAAACAACGGCTGCAAGCGCGAGAATTGGCTGCGATTTTCTCTCGTGTCACCGCAAATATGCAGGTTTACTCGTAGTTCGCACAACTCGTGCCTTTCGAGAGAAAATATGTGTTGTGAAGATGACGTCGACCTTCCGGATTAACACAGATATTTTCCGAGAAAAGGTGTCAGTCAGACATTTGCAAGCCAATGCAACTTGCCACTATGCTAATAATAATGATGTAATATTAAAACTATTGCATAAAGCACCAGTGCAACTACAAAACGAAATATTTCTCATACATATTTTTACAAACCCGTTTTCGAAACCCATGCACGGTATATGTTCGTCTACCTCCTAAAGTTATACTGTCTAATGTAATCGTAAAGGATTTAAAGAGTCCTATAGCAGACAATAACCGTTAAATCGTTAAAGATGTTCAATGAAACACTGATTGAACACTGTTGTTATTACGTGGAGGGCATAAAACTCTTATTAGGCTTTTATTCCAAACGTAGACGTCTCTTACGCAAGTGATCAATGCAATTAGTGTTTTTTTTTAAATATGGTCATCAGCTTGCTCAGGGGTAGATGTGCAGGACGTCTCGTTACAGTTTTAGTTGTGGTTTTGCTCTTTGGGGGTATATTATAATTTCCTTAAATTTGGGTGTCTTGAGACATGGTCGTATTTCGTGGAAATCAAAAGGAATGTGCACAAACCCTACATAATCCTGCCACGATACAAAAAATTTATACTTGAAACATCGTCAATCAAGCAAGCATTGGTCACAAGTTAAACTATACAACATATCCCTCCCTGAGCATCAAAAGCGACAGGTGCAACGGTTCTGGCATTTATTCCCAATTCCGCACCCAAAACCTCTTCGGCAGCTGGTGCGCGACTTAATAGGGAACTCCTTCCATCCCAAAGCACAACTTTTAAAGGCCAACTTGAGAGTGTGGCACGGGTTTTGTTTGCAGTGTAAGCGTTTTTAAAACCCGGTTTAAGTGTCCCAAAGACTTTGCGCTAAGCAGCTGCTCCACGCGGTGCGTGGGTTTTGGCATCGGCGAAAACCATATGCCCTCGACACCGTAGATAAGCCCGCAACTTACGAACAAGGCAAACATCTTTCGGACGCATGAAATCTGGGGCGCAAAACATTTGGTGATGTTTTGAGAAAGAGTGCTATTGGTTCGTCAAATTTGGTCGCTTTAATTACTTTCACAGCGGCTTGGAAGTGTTGATCGGGCACCTTTCGTAACATGCTAGATGCGTTGTTTATGTTAGCTTCTTCGTAATCTATAGATATATAAACGTTGAACTGGCACAATAACAATTTGGTATATTCTCGGTCAACTCCATAATATAGGATTAGCATAGTATCGCGTGTCGGACTGCGGGTCAACAGCAACGTAATTTGTTAAAAACGCCAAGTAAAGACTCAATTACACTCAGATATATAAAAGAAAGCCCGGTAACAACACATTAATGACAGGTCTGGGTATGAGTTTGGGCTGGCAGTCATCATGTTCGCTAGAGTCGAAATTGGCCGCTCAGCAACTGCTGAAACCTGTAATAAATAGCCAGACACGCCCGGGCTCGATAGGTCAAAGTGGCAATTATGGTTTAAGGGTGGATATATGAACTGTGGATGCAAACTCATTGAAAATAACCTTTTTTTGTGTGTGGGCCTTAACTACTGCAAACGCTGATCTTAATAAAATACAGAGTATATTATTATTGCTATATTGATTGTGGTGCTATATGTTGCCAGAATTCATTTGGCAGACGTTTAATTGTTTCTGTAATCGTTTTCAATGTACCACATTCGTCATAGAGTTACCAGAAGTTATGAAAAACATTTTTTGCAGCCACACAAATGATTACATAGTTCTTACTTAGAAACAAAAGACAACGAAGAAAATAATAATGACAGCACTGGTGGGTTTAAATTATATCCAAACCGGCAACCAAATAAGGGCACAGAATCGCTTTGGGTTTTGGGGGAAATTCTCCCATTGACAAATATAACACTTCAAACTGTTTTGATTCGCTTCAACGAACGTGAAAATCCTGATCAACAAACATAACTTTTAAAGTAATTAAGCAAGGCTTTTCGCGGCCATTTACGCGTACGTACTGAACTGGCATTACACTTCACTCGTAGGATTGTTTGTGCAAAATTAACGACCGTTGGCCACTTAAAGTCCAACGCGTTTGGGACACAACCGGCACTAATTATAATGTCATTTTTGTTGTTTGTTGAACACTTATCCAACAAAAGTCTCAAAAAACGTGATACGTATTTCATGTTCCACGACCTTTTTGGGACGTTACCTCACGTTGCGACATCACTCCAACACTAATTATCCGCCGTGGCTTGGGGCCAAATGAAATTCCAGTATGGGGCACAATGTCGGGTTGTTTGAGAAATGAATGTGTTTAGGATCAAGATTTAACGTACCGAATGATTTGTAAGGAGATTCCAGTAACGTGTTAAAGTCAGAGGCAATATTTGCACGTTGAAGATTTGTCAAAGCTGTTAAATCAGAAAATATCACTGCAGCTTCGAGAACTTCTGTGATATAATTGCAAGTAAAACTGTTCGTACATTTCGTATACATCGCATACCAGAGTCCCAACATAAAACAATATGTGGTATATGTACAACTATTTCGATTGAAAATTAGATACCCTTGACCAGTTTAGGGATCAAAACAGAACGATGTTTTGAAAATTGCTTGTATGCGGGCTGGGGAGGGGGCTAAAATTCGAACAAATTCAGACGGAAATTTCAGACCTCGAACATCCTGAAAAAGAGAAAAACTGGCAAACGTGACAGTAGAACGAACCGCAAGCTGACACTAATCTGCTGACTGCGAGCAGTTCAAACGTTCCTCTCCGTTTCCTGAAGGACTCGGAACGCCGAGGTCAAATTTCTTCACAGTAGATGCCACTTGCACGAGCAAATGGCATTCCCACGATAACCTGGACAGATCCATGTTTATTATTTTCAATCTTTAAATTTGGACGAAGATAAAGACCGGTCTGTAATAAACAAATTGAAATGCTGATTTAAAATTAACTGAATTTAATGAATGTTTCATTTCCTTGTTTCTTTAACATATCGATTCCCGCCAAAAGTAAATGGGTCTGGCGCGAAAACTAGAAGCCACGTGACTGCTTTCAAGAGCCTGACAGAGGGTCGTTGACGTTGAGTGTTGACATGGGAAGTGTGACGCTCACAAAGGCTTGAAAGCGAAACAAGATTGTTGGAATCTACGCAATCAGTTACACTTGAACTTTTCCCAAAGGCAAACATGTTTTGGACTGTCTTCACTTTGTCGCAACTTACAAATGCACAAGTAGAAGCTCTGCACCGTGCTTGGTTAGAGTGCCCTGACTGCAAAGCCAGTAAACCAAGTAGAGATTGTTTATATTGTTTTCGATAACACATGGTTGATGAGGAAACAATTTCGCGATAATGGTAAATTAGAATCGAAACCTCGACTAGATCAAACAGAATTAACAGAAGAAAATAAATGTGACGGAAAATGATCAGAGCACGAGTTTGGCGACTTTCATTTTAACGTTTTTACTTTTTTTACTACTGCGAACAATTTAAAGCGGGCAAGTTATTTTAAAATTAGTATAAAAGGGCGTGAATAATAAATCGTCCGAAAGTAACCTCGTTTTCTCGGGTCATACGGGTTTGCAGAGGCTCGGTTTGTTTTCCGTCTTAGGCTTTACCTGACCCCTGGTCATTATGCACGCGGTCCCTCACATTTCGACCTCGAATACCCCCCCGTATTGGTCCATGCTAACCAAATAACCTAGTTCCTTCCGCAGCGAGTGGTACATTAACCACATTACGGGTCACGTGGGTCGTCACGCATCAATGACATAGCTTCCTTTTCGCGCTCTATCGGGCGTGACGGCCGTCCTCTTTCCAGGCGGGTCAAGTGTCGACTATGGGCCACAATAGGCAGCTTCGTTTCTGACCGCGACACACTCAGTCCCAAAGCATTTTTCTCGTTGACGTCTTTAATGTGGAGATGTCTGAAAAGATGCGAAAATGAGAAATAATTGTTCGGCCACGGGCAGGTATCTTTTGCAGGACCTGTGCTGAAACGCTGTCAACGACTATCACGTTTCTTGTAGTGCTTTGTATACGGTCACTAGTGGTTAATTGACACCTTCCCAGCACTTATTGCTAATGTAAATGTACATCAGGTGATTTCCAAAAGCGTTAACTGACGACGACACAAAATCGTAGGATAGGTGAAGTACATTGTTTGGTCAATAAGTGTTACTAACCGAACGCTTCTTTCATCATATGTTGGCATTAAAAATCCGCCTAACCACCGGCTTGCGGTGATTTATATAAAAACAACAGAAACAAAAACAGTTAATCCATCAACGGCGGTTTTACATTAAGGTGTCATTTCTCCCACAACAATACGTTGTTTACTGTTTACATTCGAAAATTGCCGCAACATTGGGAGTTGAGTATTTGAAATAAGAAATGTGTGTGGAAAATGGATAGTTTTGGCGTAATACTTTCAATGTGTATATATTTGCCAGGTTTGCGTAACTGGCATTGCTTTATCGTTACGGTCAAAATACTTTGCTCCCCTTGGCAAAGGTTGGGCAATAAAGCATTGGTTGTTTGCAGATCAAATAACCAGGACGTGGTCCAAAAATAACCAGCCGGGTTCCAGAGCAATTAGTCACACGCACGCCTTCGTGTCGTTTTTCGCGCGGTTCAAGTTGCCTGACTTTTTGGCGGCAGCGAGCACCGCAATTAAGGAAGTGTCCAATTAAGTTTGGGCGCTAAAAATCTCGCTCAGCAGCTCGGGCGAAAACAACGACAGCTTGCGATTCGCTCCAGCTCGGCCGCCGGCTAAACCAGAGCTGTTCGCTCGCCCTTCTATAACCTCTCTCATTTCATATGAATGGGACCTTTGTAAACCTCTGTAACGAACCTCCGTCGTCCGCAAGTGTTGTGTTACCAGTGCCGGTGATTTGTGGCCATTCATTTTGGACGATTTGCCGTCTAGCCGGACAAATGGCTTGCTCGCATGGGACGCAACCAGACACCGCCTGTCGGCTGACGAAATGCTTTCACCTGCTTTGGCTTCATCTCTAACCGCTTCGTTCTCCCTTTTATTACGTAGACAGGCTTCGCTGAGGTTGAGATCGACCTCTGATGTGGTGGGGGATGTTTATTGTGCCTGGTCCTAAACCATAAGATGGATCGGTTAATATTGGAAACGAAATTACATCTCGGTTTGAAAGCGATATTTTGCCGCCGGGGATTCTGATGACAGATGATAAAAACCTGGATTTGAATCACAAGAATGACACAATCCGATTCTATATACAAGATAAGCGTCGATTATAAAATTCCACGGAAAAGCCACACACAATGATGGAAAATTGTTTTCTTCAGCAACAAGACTAAAGAAAGAAGCACAAAATAGTAAAAAATAACTTCACGCTATACCACGCCTGTAGTAATGGTACGCAAATCACCCGGACGACGGCAATTTATCGCCTATGCTGCCGACAGGCGCTCCTTCAAAAACCCATCATATAAATCCTTGGCTAGGGAACAGACACGAAGGCTGGACAACTCAGTTACCGGACTCGACCACGCCTTCATCACACCCAACCTGTATACAGATTTTTAGGGCAATTGACCCAAATGAAAATCATTCCAAAGATATTTTGCGAATTGCGAAGCTGATTGATGGCAAATATTTAGACAGAAGGTGGCGCCACATGGGCGTTACGGAACAGTATATTGGGTTTTGATATCTCATAATACCACCGTTGAATGATAAGGTGCTGGTTTTTACAGTCACCAAGGTAAAATACAACTTGTATGTCCAAATATTGCATAAAATTCATTTAATTGCAAATGGAATATTTTGTGCGTTTTATTCAACGCACGAGTGGTCAGAATTACAAAAGATCCAACGAAATGAAACAAATATCAAACGGGTAAAAGGGTTTTTTCAATGTAGGTCGCCAGCAGTCACTCGACATACTTCCAACACGACGTGAACGTATTTCGCCGTACCTGCAAATAATTGAAAACGTTGCAACCCGACCCACGCGAAGACACGAGAACAATTCTTTTTATTCGAATGAACAGAACCGGCCTATATTTTCTATTTCTGGCAAACATTTACGAAACACTTAAGTGGGCAATTGACCGGCTTTTAAATTGCTTGTAATTGTGTCGGTGAGCCAGGCGAAGAGCGTTGACAAACGTCCTCAAATGACGCCCCCGTGCACCTCTGACTCTTGAAGGCTCCAGTTTAGGGCGCTTTTAATACGCCAGCGTCCGCTTCCGCACGAAAGAACCGCGTGAGTACTCCTGTTGCTCAGGCTTGTATGTAGTTAAAACGTAAACATGCGTAAGCAACACATCCTGGCAACGCTACAAGCCAGTTCCAACAATGCGATCAATACTCAGTTCTTGGCATTCCAATTTAGAAGATGTTTCTATTGCACAAGCGACCTTTGAATGTTACCATTTCTTTTTCATTAACTTAAACAATATTAGGCGCCACACGTTACCTGGCGTATTTATGGTGTTAAAAGGGTTGATGTATTTTTAATGAAGTCATTAAATCTTGAAAAGGATGCTACGTATGTCCATAAACAACAAACAAAAAGCGTCGCAAATAACTTTATCACGATGTGGGACTTTTCGCGAAGTGTCGAACGCAGGTCGAGCAGCGCATTAGTCTCGGGACAGGCGCACTTCCGCGAATTGAGCTGGTCCCGATCGCAGGTAATGCGCTTCCTGTTTTTGGGCGCCAATATTAGAGGGCGGTTGTGACGTAACAGACCGCGATAGTAAATATTCGTGATTATATACCGAGCTACGTCATTTCCAGGTTCCTGTTTATAATTTATACTTGACTGCTGGCTAAGGGCTTTCGTTTTCCCCTTTGTTCTTCTTGCATGTTCATGTAGGCTGCAAAAAAGGCAAACGTGAATCGGCGTTACCGAGTCAGAGCTGCATTCATTGCACAGCAAGTCTACTGAGTCAACCATCATGGCACGAAAACCAACAGTTAGTGTCGCGACGATTTCTAAGATAACTCATTCCGAAAGTGATTAATTTTTTTGCAAATTATTCGGTTTGATGTGGCCCATGTCCCTCTACTTAGATGGATACAGTTCATTTCAATGTCTGGACTTGTTGAAAGTTCTTAAAAAGTTGTTTGCACAATCCTTCGGGAAATACAACGAAATGTAACGTTTTTGTAAATAGATCTTTCTAACCCTGTAAACCACACCAAGGTTAAGAGTAACACGAATGCAGCAGCGCTTTGCCGTATGCATTCTAAATGCAGACACGAATGCAGTCCTCGAAGGGAACAACGCCAACGTGGTTGAAAATAGCCGCATTCTATTGTTATACTACCGCAGGACAACCTTATACACCCACTATACCTGTTGATGCCGCACAGAAGACACCTTTGTGTTCGTGTCGTGCGCAGCAGCATTTTCGTGTGGCGTCTGCGCACCCCTTTCTACTGAGAAAGGCTAAAGTCGTCCCGCGTGACGTTGCCTGACGTAAAACTGCGACTTTCTCTATACCGGCACGCAGCGCACGAAATTGAGAAAGCACGCATGTCGGGCCGTGTGCAAGGGAGGCGACGTAAGTGTTTCGTTCCCGTATTGCAATTGAATACCGCATCTTCAAATGACGTCACTTGGATTAGTTTCCAGCCGATATTGTAATGCCTATGGAGACATGTACGTATTTGCGCCCAGTCATAACCTGTTGCGGATTTTCCGCTTGCCGTCTGCCAACTGAAACATTGTTAACTGGCGAACGGTGCCAAGTTAATTTGTTATCGGTCGGCTTACAGATAAATAATAAAAATTGCTTGAGTAAAGGTTGATCAAAAATGCACCGTTTCATTAAAGCACTTTCATAAGTCAGTGAGACCACTGAGCTGGCGCCTTGTGTTAGTGAGTAGCGTACATTGGTTTTACGTAAAACACGCATCTGATCAAATAGGAGACGAAAAATACAATTTAAAGATACGACGATGATTATTTCAGCTGTTGGTTTCGTTTCAACCGTACTTGTTTTCGACAAAATCCGTACAAGGTTATTTCGCGCACAATTTCTATGTTGGTAATGCAGCTAAACATAGCTGCAAAATAGTCACAGATGAAGTGGTCTATTTTTGGTAAATTCGCAATGTATTTGATTGGACCTCTATTCTGGTAAAAGCCGGCCGCTTCTAATACAACGCAACCGAATGGCGCTTCAATTTAAATCGGGTTTGCAAGCTAACCAGACGAATGACTTACCCACATTCCCAAGAAAAATATCTGGCTATTTCGGTACGGGCTATATTTGCATTGGTTTGGAAGGATTTTACGGGGATGCCGCGGGATGTCATGCGCTGACTTGTCAAGGGTCTGCAAGTAAGAGCAATCAACCCTGTCCCCGGACCTCGCGGTTTTGGAGAAATTTGAAGAGGTCATGACGCTGTGTTTGTATTAGGTTTCATTTCTACTAAACCTTGCAGTATTTTGGTGCTGGTTTCTGGGTAAATCCCCACCGTACGGAAAGGTGAATGTTGAATTAAACTCTTTGCGGCTTTTTCTAATGCCGTCACGTTCGTACACCGTGGGGATCCGCATGCGGTGTTTCCCGGACGTGAAAAAAATGCGTTTCTCTACTTTGGTACCAACGCACGTGACCTCAATGGCAGAAATAACCACACGAAATTGCCCGAAGGAGGTCATTTGCTTCGAAAGTTTTATTACCAAAGACTATTTTTGCGCGAAAACCCGAAGCTTGCGTAATATAGCAGTCACGTGGAAATGTTTGAACAGTTTCCGGGTATTTGGTGCAACCTTAATATTGAAATGCAGGAGTTTCACATCTTGCAATTACTGTTGCGTAATTCTAGTAGTTTTTCGATCATCATATGAAAGTTTCCATGACGGACTCTCGTAATAAGGTTTGGTCAACAAAGGCTTCGTAACTTGAACTGACAATTGAAACGACTTGGGGTTCAAGCATAGTTAAACAACATCGCTTATTTTTGGTTGCGGAGTTGTTCATCTACAAATATGGCAATTTTATTGTCCTGAAAAGTAACGGCCAAATACATGGCGGATTTCTTAATAATGGGTAAAAATGTTTCAGTGTGAATTTGAGTTTCTTGATCAAAAACGAACAAGTCTCGTGACCTCGAGATTGGCGACATAAAACACGCCAAGCAACAAGCAAAATACAAATCAATGCCTTAGTTTCTCCTCACGTTTCACAATGTAAATTCCACGCAGTGGGGAGATGTTTATTTACATTTCATACATAACAACGCTCGCAATTTTCTATTTTTGGCTCCACGCGCGTTATAAGGAAATAATTTCGTTATTAACTTTACGCACACGGGTTTTTTTTTCACAAAATATCATGCGTGGTTTTATTTTATTTGTGTACGCGAGTTATCCCACATATCGCTTCTGTCAAGTTTGAATGCGAAACTTAGGCACGGGCTGATATTAATTGATGCCTACGCACGGGAAAGTAATTAAACGAGGAACGTTACCGGTTGTTGTTGCAACTAACTGTCACGTAAGTCGGCGTACTCTTCGCTATTTTTACCACAACGCGTGAAAGACAATCCTTTCGTCACGTTTTCTCTGGTAAGTTGTTTCAACACGTCAAGCGTCTTGTATGTCAGGTTATCGGAAGTGTTTTAACGACATTTCGATGTCGTTTCGGCGCAAAAAAAACCGATTAAAACCGATAGCTTTAGGCTTTTTTGCCTGCATTGCAGCATGTGACATCATAATATAATTCCAAGCAAATACACACAACTGTCATGTGAGATATTCGCTGAAATAACCTCTTTGTCGTTTAGACATTTTCCTTGTTGAACCAAATAGGCTCCATGTGACTGAAGTTGACTAAAAATAGAACGGTTACCAAAACAAATGCGGCATAACATTTCTGTGACACGCCCCGTGGTCGGTATATTTATCTTAAAAAACTTTTTGATAGCTCAACTGGGAAAGTTATCACATTCGGCTCCTGACCTTTTCACTGCGCTACTGAATACGAACAATGCAACCGCCATATAAAGTTCGTTTCCTCGGTTTTTGCTTAAATTGCTACGAAATTTCTGGATGTCCGGTTTCACTTTACTAGTCCCTGGAAAGGGGATGAACTTTCTTTCGAAAATGTACAAAAAATATCTAAAATGTTTGTTATGTTAATATAGCACATACTATATGCTTGCCGTTCGCTTCACGCAAACCCACAGCTAGCAACTGCATGTCCAAGTGCCAACAATTTGCCTCTGGATTTCTACTAAAACCATCTTTATTTTATAAAAGTACATTTTTGCGTATAAAGGGCATTTTTAATTCTATATGATTGGGAAGTATCTGCAAGTAAATGCTTTTAAACATTTTTTCCTCAATCCCCGTTAGTGTTTGAATATTTTACTTTTTGAGAAACCAATAAATGGAACAGATCTACGGAAAATGGTCCAGTTACATACATGATTTAATTAATATTTTTACGTTTCAATGTAAAGATTATCTTAGGCAAATAACATAGAAAGCCGTTAATATTGCCAAGAGAATTTATCGGCAGGTTTAATAAATTAAAATATAATTAACTATCTATAAAAATACCCATTTTGCATTAACGTTGTCTGAACTGATTTGTCATTTGTATGTAAATTTTTGCAAAAATGCACACATTGCAAAACGCTTAAATTCAAATTCAGTTATCTGATAATTCCGACATTGTAGCGAAACTGGTTTCATTATATTTCGCTCGGTCTGAGAAAACGGCTGTATACAGTAGTTGCCGCCCAGCCTTGTTCAAAAACTTTTACATCCACAAAATATATGTCAAACTTTTTCTTCAATGGGATCTTAAATTGTTGACATTACCCGTTGCTTTTCCCGTCTCCTGGCAACCTGAAAGCGAAAACATGAAAGTGAATAAAGTCGAAAAATGACTCGGTTCCAAAAATAGAACTACATGTAGGTCAAAAGTTCGCGCCTCGTATGTTTTGTTTCTTTTTGCCAATGGCTCGGTCTTGATGTTTCATTCACAAAACCACAACCCAACCTCGGTACTTTACAACGGTGCTTTCGAAATATACAGACCGTCATTTACTGGCATAGAAGTACGCACTTGCAGCAGGAGGTAAATATCCAATACGTCACGGTGGAATTTGTTATCCAGGGCAAGTCGTAAAAAATGCGGGCCCGTTTGGAAAAGGCACCTTTTTTGGTGATGTCTTGGTGACAAACTTTTTTGGTCTCTATGAGTGAACTGAGGGACTGTTTTTTAACCGCGAGGCCTTTTATCAAATCGATCAAATGTGACAGGAGACGACCTGGCTACTTCCACCCTCTTCCATTGACTTGTAGCCATCGAAGTCAAGTCACCGTCGATTCGATTTGGTCGAGGTCAAAACTTAGCGAACTGTGGTGGCTTCAATTAACTTTACGGGTGCCCAACGTAAATGTTTGTATCCGACAACGTGTAATAGCATCTCAACAAGCCTTTCCGAAACGGCAAGAGAGGTTGTTTTTATTAACATTGCAATGCACGAAAGTGTACTTAGTCAAATCATTTCACATTTTGGCAATCTTTACCAGCAGACGTGGCATGTTTTCATTTAGTTTGCTGCCACGAAACGTTAATGGCGATGCGCGCTGTGGAAATGACGTTATTGCTGTTACTGATTTCATCCATACAGTGCGAATTAAAACCATAGGACAATTTTATTCCGATTTATGCTGGTCGTTGCGAATCGTACAACACGTCCGCATAACTTTAATTTATTTTTTATTTTTTTTTGCATTTAAAGCTTGTTTACACTCGGGTTCTGTGAACACCTTGTTTAAAAATATATTCACAATACCATCCACCTTTTACCATTGCGCAAACACCTACTTAGTACGACAAAAAAATAGTGACTTCTACCGACAAAGAGAAAGTATAATATATATATATATATATTTAGTGTCATGTGGCTTACTTAAAATGAATTTTATTGCGATGATATGTAATGCGAATGACCAAGACGTTTAAATATAAATTGCAAGGTGCAAAATTTCGATACTTTCAATGACGATTGATTGGGAAAAGTACCAAAGAGTAAAGCTTGATATTGCTATCAAAACTTTCTCGATATGCCAAGCCATGTAAATTCATTTGAGTGACGTAGCCCAGGGCAATAGGCGTATTTCAAATACCATGCATAAATAAATACACGTGAGGTAATGTCGCTATCAAAACAAGAATCAGCAGAGTCGGGATATATATCAACAAACAAAATGCACACTTCGCAGATCAAAGCTTTCCACCAAACAAAAATCGCAAACACGAACGCGGTTCGTATTGTAAAACGATTTACCTACAAATCTCCATCGTTAATAAAGAAAACTACAAAGTAAATTTCGTGATGTTCGTGTCAATTTTTTGACGTGGTCCTAACAACCGATTAAATACAAGGCGTTGCCTTTTAAGGTCGCCCAACAGATAAACCGTTGCGCAAAACAACGATGCAAGGTTGATTGTCGTTATCAGCACCTCTCTGAAGATTTCGACCTAATGGTTTTTAATGATATCTCCAAATTGTAAAGTGCTTCTGCATGTGGCCTTGTCTACTTAGGTAAAACAACATGAAAAAAACAAAGTTTAAAGTAACCATAACTTGATTATTTCCGTCGGTAATAAATGGTTTAATATTTTTTCTAAAAATTCTTGTATATTTTACAAAATTTCCTGTGCATCTTGTTCATGCAATCTCGATACTTGTAATTATCGGCAAGAATTGCTGTTTCGCTTGGTGAGAAAATACATCCGACTATTGATCATTTTGAGTGAATGTACGATGTGGACGAACGCGCGCGCCCGCGGGCATTTAAAAGTCAGAATGGCAAATTAACTTTCTTGTAAAAGACAATTTGATTACAAGTATCAGCGCGCGTCGGGCGACACGTTCTTGATTGCCTCAATTGGTGGGTTGCGCCAGTTCTCCAGTCCACATTCTGGTTGTGGGGTGTCTGCCGGCCCAACATCATGCGCCCGACCATTTGTTATCGCTCCGACAATCTCTTGTCATTAGTTATTGGTCGCGGCCATTTGGATGCCAATCATGTTGTCCTAGCGACCGGACCGCTTCTTTTTCAGCCCGAGGTGGCCCACATCAAAGGGAGTTTGGCTAGCCGAGAGAGAGCGCGATGTTGTGGTTGTGACGTCATAATATCGTGCGTTGGCGTCTGGACTCGAAGCGTAAAAATTGACGTGATTTAGTTGTCCTGACTCAATTTTCTCTTTGATGTCTGTGTTCACGCTGTTAACTTTCATGCCTACGAATGTCCCAAATTCCTGTGTGTGTGGATGTATCATGTAACTGAACACGTTGCTTGAACATGGTTTGTTTGTGCTGTATTGTATGTAAGTGCCATTGATGACATGGCATTGTTGACTATGCAACGTCATTCAGTGTGGCTGACGCAAGCAAAGCGAAAATGCTGGGCTTACACAACAGAAACACTGTTGTTGATGCTCTGTTAAGCAAATGTCATTTTTAATGTTACAAACATTAGGCTAACGCAATGCAAAACAGCCCGAACATAAATAATTATGCTCATACGTAAATTAAACATAATTATTATGCTGAATTCTATCAAAGTGAAAGATTGTTTATGGCTTTATACGTAACAAAACATACACATAATAGCACAAGCCCCTATTTCTTCCAAATTCAACCAAACTTGAGCGTCAACTTCAATCAGACTTGCAGACAACAGTTTAATGTGGGTTGTGTTATATTTGGATTCGTGTCGTAGTGGTGGATTTCCATACGTTAAAACCATCATCATACCGATTCGAAAGGCGTCCTTAATAAGACAAAACGTAAATAGTGACGTAACAAGAGGGTTAGTTGTTTGTCAGAACGTTGCTAGAAGCGGCTGGGTGATTTTGCAAAGCCTTTTTTTATGTGCTAAAAGCCAAACGGAAATTTGCTGAGGAGGTTAGAGCCGGTGGGACCACGCAAGCACCAGGCCGAGAAAATGGAATGCTCGTGGGACATTGCGCGAATTGCTGAATAGACTGAGTTATCTCAACAACCTCGCGTTAACTCTCTGCGAATGAATTGCCATCCGCATTGCACCATAGGCTCATATTCTTACCGCAGTATTACTCATAACTGCACGTCAGGAGAAAAGGCGCATGGCCCATCACATATGCTGGCTGCAATCTGAGCGCTGTTCTCATGTGTTTCACAGGTTTGCTTCTTTCATTCTTTGTTGATATCCGCCGAAGCTTTCTGACATTTTCTTTCGGAGGTCTCGAATTGTTTGTTCCTGAATTTAATTAAACCATGAAAGGCTTTTTTTCAAGTTGCGCTCTTTTTCGATAAAATGTTTGTTTTGTGGCATATTTCCACAATTTTGCTTGTTTAACGCCTGGAGACATTTAATTATGTGCGCACCCATATCTTAAATCCCTGTGGTGTCAACTGCTTGGTTTCATCACAGACAAGATTCAAATTGACTTTTATCATTTCGTTTTCCCGGATAC
The DNA here is from genome assembly GCF_947561715.1 of Ascidia mentula. Taxonomy (NCBI): domain Eukaryota; kingdom Metazoa; phylum Chordata; class Ascidiacea; order Phlebobranchia; family Ascidiidae; genus Ascidia; species Ascidia mentula. Next base: position 20,142,109 of record NC_138569.1, on the reverse strand, counting down.
GGACCAAGGCTCCCCGTCGCTTATCAACGTTCCGAAAACGTTCAAATATTTGCCAGTCGCAGCTCGTCGTAATTATTTGTATCACCGTCGATGCAACCTTCCATATATGTGAAGCGATCACATGCCCCAGATTAAGCGGCTTCGACTTCACCTGCGGTGTAAATAAGACCTTGATTTATCGGAAATATTAGCTGTGTAAATGTTAAAATATAGCTAAAAATGCGTTGGGCGCGCGATTGGAGAAAAGCAAACACCTTGTAAACCTGTATGGGTGACTCAATATTTTCAACAATGTTTAAACGCCATTTGTGGTCACGAAAAGAAATTGTGATGACAAACAGTGAGATGAAATTCCATCATTGGTTCCCAAGTTTCAAGTAACATCTGGTTTCCGCCCAGCCTCGAAGTTGATTGCAGGCCTTCACCGCCGCAACCAAATTCCACCACCGGTTCTTTGCTTTTTGGAGAAAAGTCGATTAATTACATTCTGCGTCGCAGGGCTGTTTCGCTTCCGCACGTCGCATAAAGCAACACTCGCCGAATCGTTCACGCTCGAGGAGGCAAACTCACAAGTGCGCCAGACGAATTGTGTTCATTTTTCGCACAAACTTTCAAATGATCGCACGTTATTTTGTTTTTTTACGTCTGTCAAGTTAGATAATTATTACCCGAAAAGTTAAAATGTTCAAGATTGTCAAAAAAATGTAAAACCATCAGTTTAAAATATCATTGTCATATGTTAGTATATATAAGTCGAGTTGAAGTGTTAACAATCTTCAATATATGTTTAACACCAACATAGCTCTTTCTGCATCGAATGTTCAATAGCGCACGAATCTTGAATTTCGACTACACATCGCGGTGCCAATTTAACGTTGCATTGACATAAGCTTTTTTGGAAACCTTATCGCGAGTTTGTCAACGGAAAGCAGACTGGATGTCAACAGCTGACAAAGCTCGAATTGTCCTCATGTTGCTGATGATTCACTACGGTTGTAAGAAGGCCCCTCCCCCCTGGGCTAACCCACGCATTATTTCCTCAAAGTGTTCATCGTCTCAGTGAGTAACCAGCGGCTTGCGCAAATTGATGTCTGTCTTACACATGTATGTTAAAACATTTAATCAACTTTGAAAAATAAATAAAACATTTACTCTGTGACTCACTGAAATGTGTTGCAAGGAAATAATCCAGCGACATATAAAGTTTGTTAATTGAGTGATTTTACTTTCACAACGAATGTAAACGAAACAATGCAATTCAACTAAAGTTCAAACTGATGCTTATACACTGTCAACACATGATTAGTACATGATCCTTTGAGGAAAGAAGTGGATTGACGGTTTGGAAAATGACGCAAGGCATAAAGTTTAGCTATTACGCAAGCTATGCAGGCAAAAATGAGGATACAAAACGCGCGGAGGGAAGTGCTTATCAGCAGCCGAGCGGCGTCACCACCGACAATGGCACATATTGATGGCGAGAGGGTACAAAAGGTTATCCGTGATGTATTTGCTTTAGTGATACCCACCGGGGAGTAAAAAACCCGCGGAAAACAACGGTCGCATGTTTATTGTGTCATATGCCACCACTGCAGTCGGTGGAGTTTTGCAAGGTTCACCTCACTTAACGCATACTGGACGTTAATAAGGTAGTTTTCGTGGCCCCGAACATAACGAACGGAAATTGGATTCGTAATCTGACCTTTTACCAACACAACTCCAGTAACGGCCAATAAGTTGCTTCCGTTGATCCTTTTCCGGAAAACGTTCCGTATTCTGGCGATCTCAATAAAGGCTACTACATAATGCAATCCCACTTGCATGGGTCATGAAGTGAATCAAAACGTTTCCTTGACTTAGTCAGACTCACCCGTGGAAGGTCACACAGAAAAAGACCCCTGACCAATATCACGATGTTTGGTATTCCTGGGCCGCTTGGAAAGTAATTCCACGAACTTTGTTGACCACCACCTGTAGCGTTATATGTCAGTCTGATTAGAGGGTGATCACCCGTTGAAATTTTGCGCGACACGAATCTAAATTTTATTTCCTCGTAAATCAATTGTGAATATGTCGTGCCATTTGTAGTAATTGAAGGGCTTCTTGCTCTGTTAAGCCACAATGGAACGGCCGTGTAGGTTTTATTACGTAACAACGATGCAACTGACTGCTGTCAGCACAAAACGTATGGATTCAGTGAACTGGTCAACCGCAAACAGAAATTTGCATCCATAGGGAATGACGCCCTGTCACGATTGCAGAAAGCAAGTAGCAGCTTGGTCAGCTGCAGATTCTTTTGGTTGAAGAAGACTTGCGAAATGGACAGTTTTGGGCAGAATAAATCAAATACAAACATTCAATAAAAGAAACAACCACTGGCTTGTACAAACAAAAGCGTTCGTAACTGTACAAATAGGTTTACACGGATTGTACACAAGCGTTGTTTTAACGCCAACTGCAAAGCTTTGCTTTACGATGGAACAAATGCTTCAATATACTCGGGGCATATGGGCAATTACCCAATTACACATACAAGAGATAGGTCAGATAGGCTGCGAGGCTGATGTATCCTTTACCTATTTTTACTTTCGTTTCTGCCATACTTATTGGATAACAATGCCGTCTATAGCGTCACAGCGAGCTTCATTGACGTGACTTAATTTCCCTTCGTGCCTTTAACAATCCCGCTTGGAAAAGACAATGATCGAGTGCTCTTGGCTCCAAGGTGCAAAAAATTGGGGATATCCGTTTCAACCGGCTCGATTGCAATTGACTGTGAATCAGCATATGGTTTTTCATTCATAGTCAACAGTCAGGCTTAATTTTTTGTTAGGGTGCTTAAATGATCAAATGTTTGGAGTAAATATCGTTTTTTTTGCCATTCCAATAGCGGACACAATGGAGTCCTATTTTTGGGCACTTGATTTCATACGCAACACACAGTTTAGAAAGTATGACAAAGTGGGCAATGTTGCGACCGCGCAAAGGGCCTTATCTTAATCCTGGTACCTTGAATTCATTTGAAAACACGTGTGGGTGTTTAACTCGAGTCAGTATTACACATTCCCGCCCACGGCGGCCACAAAAATAACTGCGGCCCCCAGTTTTTGACAAAGGCGGTGTCTGATAAGCCAGACGGTTTAATTAACTTATCAGAAGTAATCATGACGTATGTCACAGCTCAGGTCGTGTTTTGAGTTGTTGGTCGCAGTGTGCGTTCTCTCATGCAAGACGTGGGCGCTTTCATCTTGAGCATCTGGAACCTTCTGACCCGCAATTAACGGCACTTGATTGGAATACGACATTGGCCACCCCGGCTTGTAACGCATGTTTTTGTTTTGGATTGGAAGCCATGTTCGATTTTCTGGTTTACGTAACTCTTCGATATTGGAAAATTCACCTTGTAAGGGTCAACATGGAGACAGTCAAATAATTTGATGGATTTCCTGTTTTGCAGCTTGTTTTTGATGAGTTCGCGTGGGTCTTACGTACGTCCTTCTGGTGGCATAATTAGCGCCAAATCAATGTGATTTGAGGAGAAACAGTTTGGACCCAACGCTGGTGTGAAAAATCCGACTCACTGTGTTTCTACAGCACTTGCCACAATAAAATTGCATCTGCAAGTAGTGCCTGTGTCACCCTTCGCGTTGGGCCGGATACACCGCACGGGCAATTTTTCTGTATTCAATACCTTGTAATGGTTAGGTGTATATTTGTTTGGTGAGTCATCGTACGGTGACTTTACAAACACTCCGTTGCCAACCACAAGCCTTTCACCGTCACGGTAGGTTATCTGCCCAACATATTCCTTGACTGCCGTTGACATACAGCCCTAACTTTCGAGCATTTAACCATAGTTCAAATGACACGGCGCGTAAATGCATGCATTTGGCTCGCCTTGATCGTTTCCTGGTCGCGACGCACTCTGGGCAGAGAACCAAAACATCGGCCTGACAGAGCTTGCTTCCTGGAACTGTAAGCACTGCCAAGTATGGCCAAGACCAACGACCCGTACCAAAACTGGTCAGCACTGAAAGGTCCAATTTTTTTTGCTTAGTTATTAGAAACTATCTACGTCACGTGGACACCGACCCTTGCCCATCCGAAATGATATTGCGAAGTATTGAAGTTATCGAAACCACATTAATAAACAGTGCAATATTCGAGATTTACTTCCTTCTCGTACGTAGCGCTGAGTTTGTGTAAAACATTACGACGAAGTTTTTACTACTGGTTGGTCGAAGCGTGGTGTCGAATTGCGTTCCAACGATGCTGGTGTGGGCAACATTCGGCGAACGCCACGTATTTCGGCTTCCCGTCCTTCTATTTACTTAACAATGTCTGGAAGCGGCCAATAAATTTGGGCGGCAAACACCCGCATATGGCGAGAACGGGTAAACGGCATGACCCGCCTACGTCAAGGTTCACTGCAAATACGACTGTGCGATGAAGTAACATGCGAACTATCCCCAAGCCGGTTTCACCAAATCTTGCCGATATGCGACGAATTCTTTTGGGCAGACAGACTTTGTCGTAACGCTATGCCGACTTCGCCAAGCGCCAAATACAGTCATTCACGCATCGCTGGCGACGGTGACGTAAAAAGAGCCTCAGCTAAGTTCTACCTCGCGGCGTTTTTAACTGGCTGCGAACGGAAAAGCGCGCTCCGTCTGCTCTGTGACAATGGATCCTTGTGACTGAGCGCTGATCGCTTTTTCGAGAACCCGCTTAAACCTGATGTTGAATCGACATACACACACAAAGTGTTCAAATCGTGAAGAACGAAGTACAAGGTTTAATGGCAGAAAAATAAAACTCTTTACAATCTCTTTCAAATACTTTGCCAAGCCAAGCAGCAAGGATTTTCAGCAGCATCTTCGACATAAACACATCTCTCCGTACCCAATGGAAAAGGGCCGTTCGACTGGGCCCACGGGTCCGGAGAGTCGGTAATGAAAGCACTCAACGGGAAGGGTCACTTCTTACGTATATAACACAACACAGGAAAAGGGGTTGCACGCGGCGGCAGCAAAATAAAAATCTACATGTTTCGTGATACAGCGCTCTGCAAAGGTGGCGTATGCGGTGGTGTGAGTCGGGGGTTATGCAACTATACACAATATTGGGGCCATTTGTTGCAGACTCGCGTTTGGTATTTGAAAGTAGCAACAACGCAACAAGCCAGAAACATAATCGCATGGAAAGAGACGAGAACTAGAACATAATCCGGCAAACTGTTTTCGTGTAACAAGGATATCGAACAAAAACGTCAAAGGTTTTGAAGCGAAAAGAAAACGTTTTAAGAGGTATTGGAATTTGCGTGTTGCTTTAAAAAACGCCTGTGCTTGATTCAGACCCTTGGATGTTCAAAACTTGGACCTACACAGTGGAAATGTTTAACAATGCCGACTTTTTTTCTAGCAAAAGGCAACCTTTGTAGTTTAGACCAGAGGTAGACAATGTTGGGAGCCAGTCGTCTGAAAATTGCGTGTGCTTGACTGGTGCGCGCTCATCGAGCTAGCGTGTGTGGTCTGGCGGCACGAACCTCTGTTTGGGCCCCAAGTGCCCAGCCAGGCTTTCAACCAAAAGTGAATGTGCGGCACTGCTCGCCTATCGATTTTAGCGCAAGAAAGGACATTTCAATGAAATTTTAGCACCAGATTCACATAACTTTTTTTTACCAAAAAATATTTAAAAAACCAAATTCGTTCACATAACAGCGCTTTGTTATATTGGCAATGTTTTATGGCACAAAAAAAAACTTGTGCAAGTTGCACTTTGACCAGTCTCTCCTAAGAACTGCAAATTATGATTTTCTGCAGATGCCTAAAAATAACACAGTGGATAAAAACTAGCATTGGTTGAAGGCCACATTCTAATTGTATTGTCATGTCATAATGGAAATAAAAATATAAGTTTGTTTTAACAAAAAGCTTTGCCTTTTAAGAAAAGTAAGTTCGACAGTGAGCAGGAACATGGTTTGTTTTCCCTACACATGGTAGGTGCTGGTGAGTTTAGTGCGAGTGTGCGAATATACAGTTGGAAGTGACCTACTTTAACACAATGGGTTCTTTTAACTCTGTGAAAAGAAATGAAAACACAAACCAGTGAATAAAGCAGCAACGCCAACTAAAAGCATAGTCAATGCGACAATAAAACAAGGAAATCTGCCACACAGAGAATATACAAAATATATTATGTAGTAATAAATAAAAAAATAAGAACTCGCGGGCTGAGAATAAAAACTACACCCAATGTGTGGGGAATAAGAACTGAGGATTCTGTGGCCCGGAGAAGTGTTGCAAGGTTGTTACTTTGGAAAGGCAGTGAACAATCGTATCATTTACAGAATGCAGGCAACCACAATAGAATGATTGTTGCTTTTTATAAGTATTGGTGCAGCAGATTTAGGTAGGAGGCCATTATGATTTTAAGGCAGAACACATTGGCAATTTTGGTGGTGCAGTGGAAAAGTATTACAAACATCAAGCGAACAAACATGCTAAGCAGCATGGCAGCTATCTGTATTTACAGATTATCTAGGCAATATGGGATATATCTATGTTATCATACATAGCATATATGAAAACACACACCTAAATGAAAATATATTTCTTGATACAAAACATGAAATATCTGCTTATGGAATTTGTTAAGGGAAGACAACTCTCGTATAGGATTATGCATGGCAGTAGAACGGATAAAGTATATATAAAATATGAATGCACACACACACACACAAAACAGGCACACAATTAAAGTTGACCAAGAAAATAGGAAATTTGAAATGAAACCCTATGAAACATCACAATTGATGTTTTTTTGTACAGCAGCCTGCTAGAAACTTACGAAGTCCCAGAGGCCAGAGGCCTTACTTTTTGATGAGCAGAGCCATGGATGCTGACTGCTTGCAGCAAGGACAGGTGGGATGGGGTTTGGACACCACTTCATTGGCACAGGTGTAGCAGAAATTGTTGTGGCCACAGGGAACAAGGGCAGCCACAACAAATCCATCACCACATATCACACAGCGCTGCGGTATGCTAGGCTTGGTTGTGGTTTCTATTGCCCGAGGAGATAGCTGGGCAAAGGCACCAACCGTTTCAATAGGAGATCCAGAAGCAAGGCTGTCTGTAGCTTCACCTATAATAACACTCTTGTTTTAAAGCCTGAAACTAATGATTCATGACAAACAGCATCAAATCAATGGTTAAAACATTTACCTGATGAATATCCACTCTCAATGTTAACAGCAGGGGTCATTGAGAAAGATGCAAAGGGAGCCATGCTTCCACTGAGCGAGGAGAGATCCACGCTGCTCGATGATGAATCCACAGAATCGGATCCAACCCTTCTCACTGGATTATGGCCGTTGATGGAGTTGGATGGCAAAAACTGGTGCAATAGCGGGAACTCTGGATCAGACAAGGTTGGTGAAAGACGGTGGAGGCCATTATTTCCATAGGATGATGTGGGACTGAACCCACTGTTGTTGTTGCTTCCTGTGCTTCCAGCAGCACTGGTACTCCGCATTGGGGTTGTGAATGGAAACTGTGTGGCGCCGTTGTTGATATTATCAGCTGGGTTATTTTGGGATCCAGTGCTCCAAGCAGGTGCTGAATTTAAACTCTGTGTGTGACCAAAAACAGTGGCTGGGCTGCTTTCTGCTTGTTCGAAGGCACTTGGGGGAAATTGAAATCCAGGAATGAAGTTTGGTGCGAAGGAGGAGTCTGCACAAAAAATAAGTGGTTAAATAATTGCATTTTTTGTAATCAATGATATTTTTAGACTGAAATAAACGAAAAACTTGATAATAGTTAAAACTTACCTAAATTGTTGTTGTTCAACTGGTTAGTTTGTGTGGGCAGCAAGTCTGCCTGGCGCATGTTCTGTGATGGAATGAAGCTTGGTGCTTGGGATCGAAGGGCACTGTTGATGTTGTTGTTGTTGTAAGGCATGAATGCAGAGGATGCAGAAACTAGATTGCTGTAAAAGCAATGTACAATAAATACTGGTTTTAAATTAAATTACATAGCTACACGTTAAAATAGTTACCTTGCTCTGTAAAGTGCATTTGAAACTGTACTGGCGGGTGCCTTTACAGCAGTTTGCAATGGACTGCCCACTTCAGTTCCATTGTTTTTGAAGTCATCATCAACGCTAACTTGCTGTGTGCCAGTTCGTGCAGCAATGTGTGCTTCAATTTCCTCTTTAGCCTTTTCGACATTTTCTGGCAAACCTAAAAGCAGAGCAGTTAGCAATCGAGTTGTGCATTATTAAGTTAAGTTGAAAATGGTCTACATTTTTTGTATGGCTTGTCATTAAAACGTACCTGTAACTTCAAAAACAGGTTCCTTGTCCCGACTTGGTGTAACAATGTACGTGTGGGTTTGCTGTTGGATTCTTTTTATGGTAGCTCCTTTTGGGCCCACAACCAATCCCACCACTCTGTAAGGCACACGCACTTGAAGAGTTTTTGTGCCAGCATTGCCATCATTAACATTGTGTCCATTCATCAATGCAGCATGTCTGTTTCTAGATGCTCTGAACAAAACAGCAATATTATTGGATTTTGCTGGGATTGTGTTTGCACCTTTGTTTTAACTAATCGAAGTTCAAAAAAATTGTCAAAAAAACATATATACTTAAAGAGTTAATGAAACTCACCTTATTTGTGTAAAATGTTCGGCAGCAGACTGGACTTCTCTGCGTGCCATAGCTACATCTTCTTTCCTACCAGTTACCACGAACACAGGCTCTTCGCCGCGCACCGGTGTTTTGATGTAGGTGTTTGTTTTGGCTCTCAGCGCCTTGATTTTGCAACCTACACACAGAATGTCGCAATTTTAATCGACTGCTTGCTATTTCAGGAAACGAGGCCATTTGATCAAAACAATTTAACATTGGTGCGTGTTTAGAAGGTTGCGTGAAACTTATCATACCTTGGCGCCCGACGATTTCCGCTACATGTTCCGAGCTTGGTACTGGTACGCATTCGGTCATATTTTGACTTTTCTTGTTTTTCATGGCTTCATCAAAACTAGAGGTAGAACCGTCATCGTCGCATGTTCCAAGCAGGCCTAAGTTGGATAATTCCAAAGCTATTTGAAGGGCGCGTTGGTCTTCTTGGGTGTTGCCGACGGCGGGTTCCGAAAAGACAGTCGGGCTCTGCATGATGACTTCTGCCTTCATTGGTCGATTTCAACGTAAACCACGCAGTCTGGGCTGTACAGCTTAAATGGTTTTACTACTATCAGATAAAAACCTGCACGATTAAAATAGAAAGTTAGTTTGACGCAATACGCGCAACCGCATATATTGCTGCACTTGGCAGTCAGGCTAACTTACATCTCTATAATACTGTACAAAGTTAACCTTCGACTAAAACTTTCAATGCGGGCAAATGGAACAACAAATGCGGCGAGTGAGCACCTCGGCCCAGACAACGCAGTTCCTTCCAAACGCACAACAACCTTCTCATCCCGTCTGCACCACAAGTATAAGCTCCGTGCGCTCCATGTCGGTTCTACTTATGACGCCGCCTCGTGCTGCGGCGTTTTTTGCTCGCGCGTTATCCAATCGCAGTCACAAGTCAGCTCACGTGATTCACCACCACGCGCCGTCACCACGAGGCCGAGCTATCGAAAGAAACAAAGGCAGCTACCACGTGCATGGTTTTCGCGCCACATACAGCCTCATCCCTGTGTGCATTGTCCAACTTTGTTTGGTTGTAACTTCTGTAGACGAATGCCGCGAAATCTTTTACAACACTAGCGCTTTGCGAGGCCATTACCTACTTCTCATACTTAAAAACATGTTTTCGGTAACCATAGGTTTTTGGTACAATGAAGGACAAACTACACGCAAGCGTAGCAAACCTTCAGCTCTTTCGCATAACAAAGGTTTCATTTCCACATCATTATTTGCCAGCAAAACGAAATTAAAATGCGGGTAATGCTTTAGCTCCACCAAGCGGAAACACGTAAGCGTCAGTTATAAAACAGTTAGCAACAAATCTTACTTTACTGTAAGACTAAAGTGGTATTTAAAGGACATTGCGATGTTCATTTAAAAGCTTGTTTAATCCCTCGCCTTTTTCGGGATAATCTGTGGGCATTGCATTCGCCGTGGGGTGCTAATTGATTGTTTACTCTGGTGCCCCGCAGCTACGGTGTGGCAGAGGCGGCAACTTTAGTTCGCTCACAATCCTCGATCAGCAGCACGCATCGTTCTAAAGTGGGAGCGCAGCCAAAGCTTCTAAATGCAGTAGAAGGCCGACAGCGGGACGTGGGCGACCGCGCTCTAGTCGATAGGCAACTTGTTAGTTGGTAACGGGACACTATGGCAAACCTGGGCATGGCACAAATTGATGGTCAGGTAATAGCCTATTTCCAGCCAATTTCCCATCCATCTCTTGTTAACGTTACCGCCGCATTAGAAGGGTACCTTGTGCCAAATAAATGCAAGCTTGGAGAGCTAAAAGACCGACAACTAATTGCACATAGACGTCCCGCCCTAGGCCCAAACAACAGCCTGCTTTAGGAACACTAGTTAATTATTAAAAAACACTATGACCCACACTTCAAGTCGACTGTATATTTTGATGTATTGATTCAATTACAGACAAAATACGACGGGTATCAAACACACATCAAACGGAATACGATAGGCCATAAAAAACAGAGATGAATATATTTGCAATGCCATGTTAAAACACACCCAACTAAGTAAATGGGAGCAGTCCCATTGTGCCTAGTCTTAAGGTCACGCTGCGTTCAGCATTTAATTCTAGCAATATCACCTTCAGTGCGCCACAGAGGTCACCCAGCAAATCCTCCAAACTACCAGTTGCCTGCACTATGACAACGCAGCAAGCCACCGAAAAGCTCAAAGCACAGCGGGTGAGGAATTGAGATTGCACGGGCCGGGCTTCCATTATACGGCGACAGGGCATCTAATCAACGTGAGAAGCAATTGTGAAGTGTGCGCCGCTGGAAGCAAACGCGTTCCACGAGTTTAAGTCGCCCCTGTATTAAGCATCAGAACAGGCATCGAAATGCGTGGAATGCTGATTTGCCGCGAATGAAATTACAGCAACTGTAAATGATTGAACACGTGCGCCCCCAGGAAACACAAGTATGGTCTCAACGCACGACAATAATCCAACAAATGACCACGCGCTTATTTGCTTTGAAAGCATCAAATTTTCCGTATTTATCACTTTCCAAAAGCTGCAAAATTATCTTTGCGTTTGCCACAACTCTGACAGTGACATTTCCAGAGCAAAGTTAAGGCAGTTTGAGCGAACTGATGAAATAAAGTTAACTGTGACAAATTTGATCAGACTGTTTCTGTCCGACACGGTTGACAGTGAGACAAAATAACGTTTTTTTCGCTGGAGTTTTATTGAAAAACGAATTGCAAAGAAACGAAACGGCGGTCGATGACAAGAATAGGAGCAAAACCGAATCGGCGGAAGTGGAAACGAAGCATGTGGCACTGTAGAAAGCAGCTACTAAACAGAAAGGGTGCATGTGACCTATACAACCAACACAGGCAAAGCTTCAAACCCAAGGCAGTGCAAGAAAATGTTCAACTAAGCCGACAAAAGTTGACAACGGCGGCGAAATCAATGTGCAAGACGCAGTCGTGTTAAGATAAGGTGTCGTTGTCTTGATAGTTTGCATTTGCAAATTCTATGCATTGGATCAAAGGAATCTGCCGATATTCTGATATACAGCACTATAGAAAAAAACTGATTTAAAAGCAAGATTACATCTCTGGAGTTTTTAAGGTCCAGAAGGCCACACGTCTGAAATAACACCTCGGAATTAAAGTTTACATTTTTTGTTCACTCATTGTCAAAGTTGCCAATTCATGCCAACACTGCACAATTAACAAAATTTGCCTGCACAGGAAAAAAATACAGTCGTACTGAGAAATGCGCAGGCAACCAAACCGCTAACGTACATAGGAAATGCGCGAAGAAAAACTTGACAATGTGTTTAGCTTGAGGGCACCAAGAAAACAGAGATATTTGAAAACAAGCGAGGGACATGAACAAGGAATAGCCTGTTTACTGTACCGACACGAAACAGAGAATGTTGTTCGAAGCATTAAAACTATTGTCTACATCAACATAGTTTGGATACAAGATTGGTTTATAACATAAGTTTGAAAACAAACAAAAACGTGACGATTGTAACTTAATTGTATGGACAAGAATTGTTTTAACGCCAGGCATAATGCTTGGTGTCGGGAGAAAGCAAATACAGTAACAAAACAAGTCCCGTTATAATTCAATACTTTGTTGTCAGATCTTCCACTTCCACTTCTAACGTTCAGTCAAATAATGCAGACGTGTGGGTCGGCAAAGCTACAAAACGGAAAGCGAACGGGAATGGAAGATATGGAATATCTGTTGACAAAAGAAAAGAAACTGTTAACGTAAAGTGACTTTATTCCGTACTTAGTTGGTTGTTAATACCAGACGCACATTCACGAACCAGGGCTTACAAGATAATCAGCAGGGAAAGCTTGAGTAAACAGACTTGCCGAAGACGGCAGGTGCCAATGAACAAACACGCAGCATCCTGTGTCTACAAAGACGCGAGCTAACTTTTTAAAGTATGCAAGGTACAACGGGTTGCAGTCAATAACACATTGAAACATACTGAAGCCGCCAGGCGCCCCTGAACAAACGATTCCAGAGGTTAGTTTGTTAATGGTGTGTTCCAAGTGCTTTCGACCTAATTTATTACAACAGGACGACAAGTAGAAATGGCTGGTTCCGCATTGCTACCTTTGTACAGATTTTCTGGTTTGAACAAAGTAAGTCACAAGAGGGGAATTGGACTTAAAATACACCTTTTCGTGGAAGAGCGGAATAAACAAATAAAATGTCTTTACATCAACTTTGCATGCCGAGGCGCCCTCTGTGAAGTTCTCTGGTTGGCAAACTCCGGTCCGAAACATATCTATCATTACTTCCATTACTTCACAGCCATGATGTCATTATGTATTTAACGTAAACGTGACATGTTCTTTATGTTAATGCTTAAAGAACTAATCAACAGTTTTAACAAGGTGATGAACCCGGTACAATTAACCACAATGTTGAGGACGTATTGTTAATGTTTGACATAAAAATGTAGCTATGGTTTTGGTTGAATAAACAGGCAGTAATGGTTGCACGAACGTCCAACGCAATTCAGCGAAAAACAACTCCAGCGAGACCTCGTTTGGCCCTTTCCAAACCCGAACCCGTGAGCTGGGCATGGTTAGGCGAGACGAAAGCACGCCCAGTAAAGCTTTTCCGCCCTTCCTTAATGCATGCATTCGGGGGAAGCGGCTTGACAAGGCGCGAAGCCAAACGGTTGGATGTCGAACAGAGGAGGTCTCCGCACGCCGAAATTAAGCAACAACCCTCCCTCCTCTGGCTGTAAATGGAGCTTTCCTGTTTGTTACTGCGCAATCGGGTCGGGTTTTACTACTTTGATCGAACAGGGCCTGTCGCAGACCGCCGGGTTTGCGCAAAGGTTTCGGAAGGCGCGGTGTCGAGCGCATTGAGGATTAATTGGTGTTGTGTAGTGCGTTGCCTGCGGTTTAATGGGAAAACAAGCGGTACAAGCGTGACAAATAACCGTTGTTTGGAGTTGAAAACAAAACGGCATCAAACCTAACCTTCAGAAATCAACAGGGTTCAAAACTATCCGACCACGTTGCCGCGCAGTATATTCAGATAAGTGGCTGCGTCACCGCCCATTTTCTGTTGTATAAACAAAACTGACCGCAAGGTCCTCCCATCGCCCAATCCCGTTGATGCACTACAAGATTTATCGCAAGCGGTCTACATAGCAGTTTTGGACGACGTACCGACAAGTCGGCCAATTCGTGTCAGCAGTCATGTGCATGATACAAAACCAAACGGAAAAAACAGGAAATCGGTTGTAACTCTACACGATACATAGAAATATAGAGTGATGTCCCACTTGCTGCACCCTGCACATAGCGACACACAACAAAGGGAACAATAAACGTCAGGGAATTTTCGCCCGCATACCACGCTACCGACCCGTGTCAATATTCCGAGAAAGCTGAAGTTTAATTTCCAGTGTATTCCGTCTCTTATGGAAGGTAAGAAAAGAGAAAAGACACTTGATCGAAAGAATGGACACCTGTGCAAACGGATTGCGACACAAATGACAAGGCCCAGATAAACAAGCCCGGTTGATATGAAGTTAAGACTTTTGTGAGCGCACAAAAAGACTCGACGGCACTCGACGAAACTCCATCCGACATATCCGGGGCGATTACGTCAACATCTGACCCTTTTCCAATCTGACCACACTTGTAACGATATCAGTGCAAACAATTGCATATTCTGTACACTATCAGATAAGGAAAACACATTAGAGCACGAAAATAGGTGTGTCGGTTGCTTTTGCTCGCGTCGTATTTGACCCGTTTTTTCCAGAAGAAATTAAAGATCACACATGGCATACATACAAAATTATCACTTGTACTAACGGCACATATAATTAAAAACGTAGTAATTCTCTATATAAGTCCGTGCCAACAAACAACAACATCTACGGGGGGAATTTACACGGAACTCGTCCCAAAATATACCACTGGGCTTAAAAAAATACCTCTCGTTCGTATCGACACAATGGGACCTTGAACTGGTGCAAAAAACAACTCCAAGACAGTTCTGACGTCACATGCTTGTCGATGTATTGAGCGTTCGATGAAGCATGAAAGGTTTTTGGAGGCACAGAAAGCTTCTATATTTATCACAATGCGACCTGACTCAATGAAAGCACGCACCGTACGTTAAAACTGTGTGCTCATTGTCAGAAAACTATTTTGTAATTTACCAGAGGGATTTCTGAACACTCGGTGGAATAAGCCAATCGTATCTACACCGGACATGCATAACATTCTAAACCGGCGAACACCACTTTGAAAAGTTTTTGGCAATGTTACATGTTTTGGAAAAAACGTAACTGATCATGGGTGCAGTCAATCTGGAACCGATAGGGAAGACTGTAACATGAACACGATTTATCATTAATGTTAAGAAATTTGAACTTGGGTGCCCCGTTTTCAGTGGTGGATGCGAGAATGGCAAACGACATAAATCTTGTCGGGAAGCATTGTATTTAACACCAATGTAAAAAGAGGTTAGTCGTCAGAACTAAAATAGCCTTTTGTGTACAGCCTTACGCCCATTGCAACGATTTTAACATTCTCGTCCAATGCGACACACAACTCGTCACATACAAAGGCACAAAATGCGCAAATCTCTGCACTTCTAGCAGCATGTGCGGCCTCAGTTGAACCTGACGAATTAACGTCGAAATGGTTCCTCCAAAAGCCGCGTGTGCGTCAGAACCACCTCCAGGTGATCTTGCTCTGACTCTAACGCGCGACAGTAATCCACTAAACGCGTCGGTTCGCCATAGAAACGACGTATTTTGCACTCCTTGTGGAACCGTGGTGAAACGGTAATTTAGTTTAAATTTCCAAAACAAAATCTGCGAATGGTACGTCGTTACCATTACAATTATCAACGTTTAAGTCCAATTACGCGTCCTTTGTTTTTCGTCAGCGAACGTTGATGACAATAAAATACAAGCAATAAATGCTTAGATTATAAAAACAAATGTTATTTCCCTTGCGCCGTGTATATTATTTTCGATTACTTTTCTAAATGCTTTTTGCCACTGAACTGTGAACGTTACGTATACTCAACAACAACAGTGATGTAAGTAGAAGAATTCCCACTGGATGATAAAATCTACACGAAACATAAGGCATTGTGTTTCGTATAATAGGACAGATTTCCTTAATAAAAGAATAAATTTGTTAAATGCAAGTTTCTTATTAACTATTTGGGACACACCAGCTGTTGGATTCTAACAAGAATAATTCCCGGAACCCCTTCCCGACTGTTTCGGTATTCCCAAACAATATATTTTCTGGACTTGTTCAAGATATTTTAAAAAACAATATATTTTCTGGACTTAAGAAATTTCATCTTCGTAGATTATGATGGATGGATATCGTTGGAACTTGAGTTCAGTAACATAACTCAATAAACATTATCTCCATTTCTTATTTTAGATTCCGCGGATACATTTATGTGGTGGGCGAGTCCATAGCGTTTATTTCTGATCCCAGCGGAAGCTTCGTGTTTATTGTTGTTAAATCACACAGTTGCAAGGCACGAGATAAGCGAATGCTGCCCCCATGGTAACTTATGCCATCTGTAAACTTTGACACCATAAGTTTAAATACAACACAAACAATCTATTACCGAAGCCGACGTTGCCACAAAACGCCTCAGAGAAATTAATGCAGCCAATGAACTAACAAGTAAATCTATGCTCTACGCTCTGACCAAAAAGTAAGATTTGTTTCATAAAACGGTAACACAACGAGCATCTTAGAAACAAGATTGTCTTTATTTTAAACGGGGGACGTCTAAAGAAAATACAAGCGTCTTTATATCTATAATTATTTTTCATATAATTAGGCATTTTAAAGCTAATACAATCCTATTTTCAATATTCTTTGGCTCAAACAACGTTAAGTGCAGGCACTTTTCGCTTAAAAAAGGTCATCTCGTTAAAATTTATGCAAAAAGGTAAATCGTATTCCTTTTCAGTTGTGCCACATTGATGACAGCTCAAACCAAACCACATAATCGGTGCCGGGGCTCATGGTGGAACACATGGATAAACCTTAAATCAGATGTTGATTATCGTCGCCTACTAACGAGGCAATAAACATCAAACAACAGAACAAACACAAAAGCAACAACAATTAACGCCTTTGATACCAAAGCTGTGTACGTCCTGTTTTACGCACGTATGCAATAACCACCAACGACAAGTTTTGCCTTGCAATAAACCTTGTTCCTGAAAGAGTGAGTTAAAAATTAACCCGAACTTGTATGCACAAACCTCCGACTCAATGTGAATCAAGGTTGTTTGTGCGATCCAAACACACAAGTACAAGCAATGTTACAGTATGGGTTAACTACCGTATAAAATTTGACAAAACATTCTGTTCACAAGTTCAAGAGTAGGAGATGCAAAACCTCTGTGTGATTTGTGCGGTCACGTGACCTAATTACCACCATTTGTTTTCCAGTACCAAAATATCACCGCATCCTATACAAGTACATGAGAACGTATGGGCAGCTTTTCGGGCAATTTTTGAACAATAAGGACGATTTGCTGGCCGATAACCTTCAAACAAATGAAACGTCCCAGATTCGAAAAAGACCCGCCTGAAACTTGAGGAAATTACAATGAGAGATCGACAGAGGTCGTAAAAGTGTGACGTGGAAATGCGAGGTTTGTGTTGACTTTGTGGGGAAGTTGGATGCGGAGAGGAGGTTTCCGATGCCGGAAACTTAAATGCTCGCCATTTGTTTTGGTTAAGATTAGTGGAAAGACACCACAGACCACTTTAAATGCTCGATCGTTATATCAAGTTTTAATGCAAGCGATAGTGTCTCAAAAAAACATGCTCGGTAAAGCTTACAATTGCAATTGGTATTTTTGAATCCATTCAAACAGGAATATCCCACGAAGATTTCGATTAACCGCAACGAGTTCTAAGTGTAGAATACGCGCAAGTTAAATGAGGAAAGTGAAAGCAACAGGAGATCACCGATTTTATACAAATTCCTTGTATAGCGCGTGCAAGGACAAGTATTTCCACACCGATGTATTGACTCGTTTTAAGCAAATTAGCAGCACGGTGGAAGTTACGAAGGCAAGCGCTCGGACCACCTGACCACGTGTAGAACACGTGGTTTGTATCCAAACCAATCAACCTTGTCGAATAATCTTGTAAGGCTCAACTCCAATATGGTTGGGAGCTACAACTTTTCAAACACTCTGTTCGCGGGTGGCTTTGTGACTGTAAAAGATTCCGCTTTTTTTTAAGATTTTCGTGTTTTAGGTCGGAAACGCTCAAAATAATCATACAGATTGCCACAACAGTTCATATTTCTATAAACAAACCCTACGCGTGATTGTACATTAACACAGAGCCAAGACATCGCGGCAGCCCTGTCAGCAAAAACACAAACAGATCTCTTGCGCCGCTAAGAGGAAAAACTTTCGGATATTTTGACCGCCGGAGGGCACTAAAGCCAATGCGTTTACAAGGAAGGCAGAGCGAAACAAAACATTGGCCGAAAAGAAAACCTGACGGGGATTCGTTCCCAGGACATCCTGGGTTCAAATCCCGTTGTTGTAAAAAAGGAAAGATTGGTCAAAGGCCCGATCCATATACCAAGAAGAAAACCTGACCCGTTTTCGTGGCCAGGATGACCAGGTTCGATTCCAAGTGCGACCAAAAAAAGCAAGACATCGTTTACGTGTGGATATGACAGAGCATAATATGTAGAAGCATACAAAGCCCCTCACCAATGAACTTAACAGTTTAAGCGAGCAGCATGAGTTCCTGACGTTGGATGTCTGTGTCTTGTTTCAAAGCGCGTTCCAACCGTTCTCGGGCGGCCAAAACCCGACTTTCCTGTCGTCTGTAAAAAAACAACAAACAATAGTAACAAATGTGTGACGTAGGATTAATAATGTTTCTGTTGCTGCCAGATATATTGTATTTGATACAAATGTTAGTAAATAAAAGTATACGCATAATTGTGCCAGATTAATTAAATATCTAGTTGAACAAAGGTTATTTGGGGAAAGTTTCAAGCAAACAGATTTTAGTGTAACACTCCGTTAAGGTGTCAAATATTTCTTGTATATAACGCCTTAGTGTGTTGTCAGTGCCGCAAGCGCTTTTGGCAAATAACTAATCTGCTCTAGGGCGCCACCAATACGACTAATTAAAAACTCTGTAAAGTCTAAAATTAGAAACCCTGCGCAATGCTTTACAACTGTTCGGCCCAAACACAAATATCAATGGAGGGCGGATCGTGCGCTGCTTTTTCCTTTTAAATCAATTCTTAAGAAAGCAAACATTGTCTTACTTAATATCGTCCTCGGTGACGATAAAAGACTTGCAAATTGGTTGTTTTGTATCCAACCAGATGCAGGGGTCCTTCGACAGAGAAGAAGACGTCTGGCCTGAACGAAAACACGTATATTACCTTACAATTCCATCATGCCGAGTATTAATTTACCAAGAATTTAAGATATATGTGTCAAAAATTATCAGAGAGCTATTGTTCACAATACAACAAAATCACGATAATATTAGAAAACATTAACTTACGTCACCACCCACGCGGCCCTTATCTACGATCTGTGACGTCAGTCTGGCCAGCTACACCAACCACGCCATTTTAAACTGATGGTGGCATACATTTTTGCCGAAACGTTTTAAACATATAAAAAATGTCAATGTTTCCAGCACTATGGGCCAGTCAGTTTAATATCACATTAGTTGTAATTTTAAACCTCGGTATATTCGTGTCTAAGCACAAACCTGTGATGGGAGTGGACCCTGTTTCGTGAAGTTGTGAAGCGATTCGACGAAGGAGTTCTTCGGAGGATGTACCGCTTCCCACAGCTGCAACAATAAAAATCAGAGGTTGTCTTTTTTGCTTAAATTAGCTCTGGGTCATTTTCGGACTTTTTTAAACCAGAGGCGACGTCGGTTTCCGAAAGCGACCTGAACTCCCAAGGGAAGGTCGTAAAAGCTAAACGATTCCAACAAATTGAGGAGCTTTTACGATAACAAAATAACACTTTGTCACGCGTGGCAGAACACTAACTTTCTGAGAGTGTCGGTTCTTGTAAGATTTAAACTTGATCGAACGAAGCCAGGTTATAAACATTACACCAAAGCACTCTCTCCAGACTAACGGTTTCGATTGGCAATTTTACAACTTTGTTGCACAACATGGTTGAAATTGGCGGTGTAGAGTTCATCACGAGATCACGAGGTGTAAAGAATAACGATCCTACTCAAACCGTTTTGAACGCACAGCGAATCCCCGGTTACACCATCACGCTTACATACAACAGACAACAGCGGGATTAATGGAAAACCAATGATTCGAAAATTGTGCACGGTGAACTATTGAACCGACCAATATCCGTTTTTCTACTTGGCTACACCCAATGTCACCCAATGTCACCCACTCTAACCTTTTCAACTTGCGATTACGTTATTTCTGCGAAATGTGATACCGGTCCACCAGCAAAGCAACATTATTAAAGCTGTAGTTTGGGTTGAAAACTAATTTTAATTATTGTTTTCTTCGTGTATGAGCAAATAAACATCACATTCAAATTTAATAACACGGCAGTAGGTAGGCTGCGACTTGCTCGAAGTCAATACATTTTTAACATAAAGTTTTGACAGTAAAAAAAAAGAAAAAAAAATTCCTTTTTGATAGCAACCCTAACACAGAGGGCATTTAAGGTTAAAGAAACATTTAAGTTCGTATTAAGTTTTTGCATGGACAGCGGGATGTTAATGTAGTGAGTTTTGCTTTGTAAAAAGTAAATGAAACCCATTTTATATACTTTACTGTTTGTTAATAAGATTGCACAAGTTCGGATATTCATAAACATTGTTGTAAATACTTTGCGGAGAAACACCGACAGGACTGAAGCGAAGATGCGTGAAAACAACCTTGTTTACCACCAGTCAGTGCAATTATCACGCAACAATGGCTATCAGGTGGACGCCAAACCACAGTTCGTGTCTGTGTGACGTAGTTAGAAAGTCGACGAAAAGAAGGTTTACTCAAAGATCAACTCTGTTTACCGACTAAAAACAGTGTTGTAAGTTTTTTAATTTGAAAGTTACAAGCACGTTTTACAAGAATCAGTTGATCCTTCAGGGCCAAACATGCGCTTCGTTGATAAAATGCATGACGCATATTCCCCATGCTGAATGTAGAATGATAAACGAAAACCAAATTTGGTTTAATAAAGTGTATTTTTCGGAAAAGTCCTGTTTACTAACGCAAGTAAAGGAACCTGTGGAAATACCCCTGCCATTACAAAGGTCTTGATTTTTAAGTTAAGGTAAACGACCCTACTAACGATTGTATTAAGGTACGTACACTGTGCGCACAATGTATCGGCTAAGCAGGATTTTCTTGTTATAATAAGTTTTGTATATTTAACTTCCGCGTTGGCAGGACAAAGCCGTCACACAAAACCTAAGAGCAATAATAGGTTCATTCGGTAATACCCAAACAGTTTGACATTTGTAAACAAGATTTAGCTCAATTGGCAATCGTTCGCTTTACCTTGTATTGTGGAGGGAAGGTCGATCGATTCCATCACCTTCTCTGCGATATCCACTGGTTTAATTCCGTTTAAACGTTTTTCCCGGAATAGCTGCAAAACATAAACAGCAACTGCATTAGATTGAGTTCAGAAATGCAAGGTTGTGCTTTTTTAAAAAAGGTCACACTATATACTCAACAATTCAAAACGATTTTTGAAATGTTATTAACTTGCAACAACAATAAAGAAGACAAGTTAAAGCCATGACAAGTTTGAACTATTTGGTTATTGTCTGACAAAAGGCTATGTAGCTAGGAACCATGTGATCAACCAATTCAAAACATTGTTACACACAGCTCACAGGCTAATCATGTTTACAAAGTGGTACTTGAGGTGTCAAGCAATATAAAAGCATTGTTTTCTGTGACAACATGACCAGAGAAAAATGCCATTATACAGCACCATGCATATAAAACGAAGCCTAACTTACAGAGTCATTCAAGGTCTCACAAACACTGCTGTCCTCAATTGACTGAGGGCACAAAACACCAATTATTTTATGCTGTGCTCTACTTGCTGTTTATCATTAGACACAGTGAATGACCACAGGGCATCCAACGCAATGAAAACATCAACAAGAAAACTGGGCTAATTTTGGAAAATTTTATATAAAAATATGTATGTTGCAAACAGTTTATCCAGCCAAACACAGCACAGTACTATGCAAATTAATATCATTTATTATGATGAACAGCATTCTAGCTTTGGCTTTTTTATTTAGACTACTTAACTCCAGATACTTTGCACCCAAGTAATATCATTTAATTTACACATTATATGTAAAACATTATGAATATATATCAAACCTGTTGTGGTGACCTTCCTTGACTTCTGGCTGGATCTGATTTCACCTTGTTTGATTTGTGGTTGGTTTTTTTGGTCACAGGTTGCTTAAAAATTGTTGCTGTTTGACGACTGGGAACAGACGTGTCCAAGTCTATTTTTCCATTCTAAAAACAGAATACGAGGTTCTAAACTGGTAAAAAAGGGTAAAATTTCTAGTTACAAGATAAAATTCACCTTATCCATTGAACTTCTTGGTCTTTTCAATGCTTTGGATTTGTCTGAAAGTATTTTCCCACTTCGATAGTCAAAGTATGTGAGATCAACAGATGAGCCCAAGTATCGAATCAGTTCAGGTTTGCTTCTGATTTTCTTTCCAGTCGGACTGTTTGAATAAGCATGTAATTAAAGTACATTCATTGCTTCCAAAATATTTTTGAGATATTTTTCAAAAAAAGGGTTAAAAGAAAAATTGAAATAAAAACAAATGCTATATCTCTTGCAAATTTCAAAATTGAATTCCAGGTAAGATAAGTCCTTAACACAGAAGAGAAAAGCCAAAGCTAATATGCTAATCATTTTAGCTTTTGGAGTTTCTATTCCATCCATGTAACTAACTTCAAGTTTTCACAACTAAATATATCTATAAAATATGCAATCAATATAGCGGTAACCAAAAAGTTGCATAACCAACCTGATGTAATAAATGTCACTCTTTCCTCGTGACAATCCATTCTGTCTCACACTTTCTTCTCTGGTCCATCCATTAGGAAGTCCTGCAGCTGGTGTTCGTTTGCGTAGATTGTTTGAATCCATTTCTCACAATCGCACAATAATCAAGTGGTCAAATTTAATATGTAACCATGTATTTTGAAATCTAAAATGATGTTTATTTATTTAACAACAATATGAAAATTAAATTTAGCATAACTTAAAACCATAATAGTAGTAACACTTTACATTAACATAATGCAAAAGCACAACTAAACACGAACATATCCGCTTTGTTGTATTTCACTGCATGGTGTTGATGACATGGATTTGTTTTCAAAACATATTTTGATATTTACAAGCTCTTGTGCAATGTAATGTTTTTGGAAAGCATATTTGCACTAAAACATCACTGTGGATATGTTCTAAGTTGCGTTGGAACCAACATTAGTAACTTCAGTTCATCGTAATACTACTTACAATTGTTACTTTCATTCAGGTACATTTCTACACCTTCCAAAAACACACACACCCGAACAAAACGGCGCGAAACTCAAGACCAGAAATTTTTCTTTCCGTAATTTTGTTTTGCAATCAATCTAAAATCCGGACCCATGTAGTACTTGTTTTTCAAGTCTTTTTTGAATTAATAGATTTTATACAACTGTTTATCATACCTGTGTCTATACCATACTTTACAAATAAATATAAAGATCGTTTAAACTAAGGTTTGTTTTTGAAACAAGGTGTCTTCGTATTCAATGATTTGTAAGGACTTGATTTTTTGTTTTTAGCGTTAATTTTTTTCCCCGCTGACTTGTCATAATTATTTCGAATATCAATAGATGTAATGGTTCAGTGACTGTCACATTGTTTGAGGAAATTTAATGTCATTACTGTTATTTATTTTCATTGAGGTATTAGTGGTATTATTTGACTAACACATCCGCATGTTCAACGTCTTTCTCCCAGAGCAAAAACTGTAGAACTGTGGACCCCAAAAATTACCGCTCGAGGGTAACACCAAATTGTTTCAGTAATTTTAATTTGCAAATCAAAATTGCTAATTCTTGCACAAAAATATGTCTATTAAAGCGTATTTTTTTAAAACTTATTGATTTTGGAAAAACCATTCTTTAAGTCTTTGTGAGGGTTGGGAGTGCCTAAAACCCCTATACATGTTGAAGTCTTTCACATTGTACACAATACAGACGTGTATTTTAACCACCTTGCTTGCAACAAAGTTTTATGGACAATTACAGTAAGTATCTTTTCATCATGTTCAAACATTGTATGATGATAAAGCTTGTGAAACTGACACTTATTCTCCTTTAAATACCACTTCTGTAGTTTTTTCTTTGTTAAACACTGTTTAATTACAACTGCTCACAAACCAAATTTATGTAAACGCATATATTTTAGTGTTGCAACAATTAAAGTGTGGTAGTTTTATCATTGGTCGGTAGAAAATCCAGACTAAGCAATTGCAAGTGGAATATAAACAGCCAGTCATGATGTTCCTAAAAGAACAGACATAATAAAAGCACAATACATGTTCATAGGCAGTTTTTTGAACATTCATAATGTCAAAAATGTTTGAGTTTTTAGCAAATCGACATCAGTTCATCCTTGAAACTTTCCCAGAATATCAGTGTCTCGGAACAAGAAATATTCCTGATCCTCAAGATTAACAGTTGTGCCACCATACTCAGGAAGAAGTACTTTATCCCCAGGTGTAACATTAAGTGGCTTTACTTTTCCATCTTTATCAGCCAGACCAGGCCCAGTTGCAACAACTGTAGCTTTTAAAACTTTGCCAGTGCTTTTTTCCGGGATAACGATTCCACCTTTCGTTTTGAGTTCCGGTGCAAATCGTTGCACTAACACTCGATCAAATAATGGCATGAACTTCTTGAATGCCTGACCAGCCATAGCAATTAGGTTTAGTTTCCTTGTAATAATTGAATAATATAAGACTGTGACAGAACTATTTATGTCCAGAGTTATGTACACCTGCAAACACCAAATAATATCAAAACAATATTCCTATTTACCAAAACAATACGTCCTTCTCTTGTTGATGATTTGTACACCACAGTCCACAGACATCTCTATCATAATACATCTACACTTCGATTGCGTGGTGTAATAGTTCGAAATTTCTTATATTTAAATTTGCACATAAGCGGTTACCTATCGGCTCAGACGATAAAGTATCTCACTAAACCTCCATTGCTGACGCAACCCCCAAGAAACTGGAATATTCGACACATGTTCCACCTTCACACACGTGCGTCCTTTCTCTGCAGGCATGTGTGTTTGCTGTGAAATTCAGTGACGCGTAAAATTTTGTGACATGTAAAATCTCCTGTACTGTAGCGGTTTTACAACATGAAACAAGGAACTCATGTAGAAATAACTATTGTTAGTTCAAAAATGTTAGTTCTCGTTCAGGATGAACAAAACTAATCGAGGAAGACGAGCGTTTGGATTGTACAAGTACGTCACTATTCTGAAAAGGCAAAAAACAATTGCAGATTTTCGGCAATTGTGTTGATAATTTTGTTCATGTTAAATTTAGGACGAGTTATCTTTTAATAACTGCAATATTTGATCGTTGCAATGTTGATTATGTAACGTGCATACAATGCAGTATCGCATGTTTTCACGAAACTCTTTTCGCCACAGCAGCGAGAAGCTTCCCGAAAGTAGATAAATCTACGAGAGTGGTTGACAAAAATTATTACAACCTGGATATCTATAGCGACATATTTATAATTATACGCAGTAAATCTATCAAAAAATTATCCGATGTTTTAAATCATTGGTTAATAGGGTGTAAAGACTGTAAATTTCACAATATATTTTTTTGATTCAAGCATGACTTCTATCAATCCTTTTGTGATATATGCACTTAATTACTGCATTTTATAATAACTTTGACCAAAACTGTACTCAAACATTGGGAGAAAAAACATGCTCTAAGTAAAAGTTCACTGAAATATTTTTTCAATCACATTTACGAAATCACAGGTCGGGTAATTCCCTTTTTCTCCATTGTTTGTTTTTACGAGGACACATGTGCAAGGTTTAACTAAAACTGCTAAATAACATGCTGCTCAGACAGTTTATTCGTGGTTTATGTAAACCGGGATATGTTTCGGCAGAAGTATGTAGCTTTGCGTCTTCTGCAAGCGAGAAACCTGATGAAGAATACACACACTTTGGGTATGAAACTGTGCGCAAAGATGAAAAAGCACAAAAAGGTAATTAAATGTTTCTTTGTGTTTTTTTTAACTTACGACTGAACCAACTTTTCAGTTAACGAGGTGTTTCACAAAGTAGCGTCCAAATATGACTTAATGAATGACGTAATGAGCGCTGGAGTACACAGATTGTGGAAGGACAAATTTGTTCAAGTTTTAAATCCGAACCAAAACACAATTTTGCTTGACTCAGCTGGTGGCACTGGTAACTACGTTGTTTTATTTTACTCTTTGAAAATATATGTAGTACTTTTATTTAGTGCTTTTGAAGTATATGTGGTACTTTTAAAAGTTTTTGTTTGATTTATGATTTGTTAAAGGTCATTTATTTCTCTACTTTTAATATGTTTTCCTACTAACTTTAATATATTTCTTCAATGGGAAGTAAAAAAGGATTTAAAAATTTGTTTAAATGTTCATGTGATACAATATAGTAATTTTATTATGTCCTTTCAGGTGACATTGCATTTCGGGCCATGCAGTATGTCAAAGCAAATCACCCATTCGAACCTAATGTGACAGTGTGTGACATCAATTCTAATATGCTTGATGTTGGTAAGGTCAGAGCAAAAGAACGAGGCCTGGATCTGAAGTGGGTTTGTGGGAGTGCAGATGATTTGCCATTTCCTGATGAAACCTTCACAGCTTACACAATATCATTTGGTATCAGAAATTGCACAGATATTGACAAGGTAATAACTGCCTGGTTTGAATATATGCTGTATTTTTTTCTGCCGTTGTTGCATCAAATTGTTTATCATATGCTTTTACTTCTTAACCTCAGGTATTAACAGAAGCATACAGAGTACTTAAACCAGGTGGAAGATTTTTATGTCTAGAGTTCAGTTATGTTCCAAACTCAGTGTTGAGAAGGTACAGTTTATTGTGTGATTGTGAAAATACAACATGACTAACATTAACATATGTTACAGTTTATACGACGCCTACTCTTTCCAAGTAATTCCTGTTATGGGCGAAGTGGTGGCAGCTGACTGGAAAGCATACCAATACTTAGCTGAAAGTATCAGGAAATTTCCAAAACAAAATGATTTTGCCAATATGATTGAAAGCGCTGGATTTAAAGAAGTTAATTTTCAAAATTTGACATTTGGAGTTTGTGCGATTCATTCTGGTTTTAAAATTTAGTACTGCTGTTGTTTTACTAAGTTTACAATACATCAATCCGCTATTTGGAAGAATTTCTGTTTAAGTTTAGATTTTTTATTTTGTAACAAAGCACCAATGTCGCAGTGTAACTTTGTGTAGAATATTGAAAAATAATGAAGCAAGCCCATCATCTCAGGACTCCATGCCAGATAATGCTGCTTAGCTTTAATGCAAGTGTGTTCAATAAACGCAAGCACCTTGAACAGAACACAACACCAACTGGAACATAGAAAAAAAGGCCAAAAAACGTATGCTACATGCAGCACATTGAAGCAACAGAAAAAAGGAAAATTTATAAGGTTACAAAGTATGCAGCATTTAAAGAATGCATACAGCCAAGTCCAGCATTGTGTAGAGTGCAGTTTATCCTGACTTGAACAACAGGACTGCAACCTGTCCTAGGTAAAAGTAGATAAAGTGCTTCGTTTCATGTGTGACGTAACTTCCGAAGTTCCTGCCGACAATGCAATGCCATGTTGGGTTGTATTTTTTGTCGAATTCTTTCTTGATGTAAGCAGCAATGTCTTTCTCGATGTTATATTTTTCAAGAGCCTGTAGGCATATAGAACATTTTGTTCACATAACATTCATGTGTGAATATGTCCAAATAAGCCTAATTCAATTAAGAGCTGTACAATACAGATTGCTTACAAACTTTATATCAGAAAAACAAAATTGTTTGGCTGAATCCTCAAGAAAATTTTAAACAAATGGACACACACCTGTGTGGCACAGTCCACAGCATCTTGCTGCATGTCTTCTGACATATCAGCATTTTTTATCACAGCTTTTCTGTCTGACATTTTGGTGGTTTGTGTTGTCTGTAAAAATTAAAAAAAATAAAAGAACATGTTTAATGATGAAATATAAAAGTGCAAGACCAAAAACACTTTGTCATATTAAGGTTAATATAATTTATATTTGATAAACTGGAATTCAAGTAAAACTGTTTTATCAGATTTAGAAACATTTGATAACTTAGCTAGCAACGAAAAGGTGTGTCTTAAAACACTGGGCATATGATTTTACTGTCAACAAAATATTTCAAAAACTTTAAAAATTAACTGTAAAACAGTTTTACGGTTGCCAGTTTTCAAACGGCGATGAAATGACAAGACGTTGCAGTTTCGCCGCAGCGTCTTAAGAACACGCACTGACCGTAAAGGCTTACCTCAACGTCGACGTAGATCAAAGGGCAACTTTACGCAGGCTCGCCGCTTCCAAGTAGAGTCAATCAGGAGTGACTTCACTGCCGCACTCGCGCTTGGATTAAAAGGTAACGAACGTTCTTCCGAAGAATACCCAGGCGGCATAAAGCGTTGCCAACAGATACAAGACGCCCATTGGTCCGTTAAATGTAAATATGTGGTGCCGGTTCACGCTGATTGGTCCGAACAGCAATTTTTGTCTTAACCTCGAAGCAGCCGTATTGTGGCGGTGCGTTGTAAAACCGGTGCGTGCTCAATTGTGTGGCGGGTTGCCATGCGTGATTTTGTTTCCTCTGAGAATTGCGCTTTGATCAAATATTATGACGATTCTTGGTGTTGCCCTATTGTCAAGGGCGTGGCAACTTTTTATGTACTTTTCCACGTAAAAGTGCAGTATATTCACGCTGGAAACGTCCTAAGCACTAAAGCAGATGGCAAACTTTGAGTCATGTATAATTTAACACCAATCGATGAGCGGAAAAATCCTATCATGAATCATTTGACTAGACCAAAAAACACTGAACTTGTTGTATAAAGTTTGTTTTGTCGACAGTAAACTATAGATTAACTACGTATGGATATCGGCCCATAATCGGATGAAGCGCGCTCAACAGCTTTTGTTGCGTGTCGGTCGAAGCCATATGTGTAGCATTCCAATAGAATCATTCTTTTGTGTTGATACTTTGATCCGTTGGCATGAGTGTGCAATTTCCAAATGATTCTGCGTTTTGTTAAAGTGAATATATAACATTTCATATGACTTTCAGCTATATTGTGGTCGGTTACGTATACAAGTTTGCATGGTAGTGTACATATGGAATAGAAATTTCGTGACTTTCTCGTGGACACCACAATTCTTAGTTGAGCTCCCCTTTCCATATAGCACCAATCTTTATCAAACTTGTTTAAATCGTATGACGAAATCGTAGGTGTCTACCACGATATTATCTAATTAAGCATAATCCGCTGGCACAGTAGGTATTCATTCGGTCGTGGATAAGTGTATGTATGTTTACGACAGACCACAAGAACGTGATATTTCAAGTTGCGGTGACGATATTCAAACTTTCCGTAGCTGATTTGCTTTGTACCCGTGGGCGCCGATCAAATACCAGCACTGCGAGTAAAAATGTTAACGAGCATTGATAAAGCTAAATAGCCTATATGCCGGCCATGGTAAACTGTGGTCATATTAAACCGATGTATAGAAACGGTCTCCCAGTTTTCAAATTTGTTGCAAAAGGATTCAAATGGTGAACATAAACAATTACGTCGGCTATATAGACTACAAACAAAATTATTGTAAATTAACTGGGAAGTATTGGCGAAGACTATTTCCCAATGGCGTCAAAAATGGCGTTGTGTTTTTGTTTTGATTTTAGGTAGGCTCAGCCTAAACTATTTTCACAAATTAAAACCGGGACGAATATAGTAAGTCTATTGGTCCATGTTTAGGCATATGGCCTATCGAAAGCCAGAAATCATAATACCACCGGATTCGATCTTCATATCTCATGTGTTCGTGTAAAAATATTTTGTGTTTAGAAAGGATCTTCGTAGTAAATTTTTCTGGGCAACTTTTTTGTAGGATGTCGACTTTTATACGATTCGCGACAAGATGCACGCGCCACAAAAGTCCCCAACATCACAAAAAAATCCCCTGCAAAGTAAAAAGTTACGTGGACATGGATGGATAACAACAATGGAGACGGTTAATGTTGGGGAAAAAACTGAATCTGAAACCACACCCGCTACCAATAACCAAAGTTGTAAGTGTTGCTAATTTCTTTGATTATAGCCTGTGAAATAGAGGCTAATTTATTTTTCCAAATAAATTTCTTTTTTTTTACTAAAACTTATTTTTGCAAATAAATTCAGTGTCAAATAGTTAAAACAACACCGGATCTTAGATATTTTTACTATTACAGCTGAAAGTCTTGTTTTTTTTAAGCTTTTTTTTCTAAAAAAAGTTAAGCAAAATGGGACCAAGATTTAAAAATTAAATGATAGGCTACATCTACATTATTTTAATAAACTGTCTTTTGTTTTCAGCATTGAGCTGTGAAGCAGCTTCCAATTGTTCAGATAACCCAACAGTGACTTCTCCAGCTGACATAACCATGATTCAAACTTCAGATTCGATACTAAGTCAGAAAAAAGTTCTGAAACAAGCACTGCCTTTGATACTGTTGGTTTTATTGAATCTTGTTTACCAAAACACCATCTACATTATCCTTTTTATTGCTCTTGGGTTTGTGTTTGATAGAATAAATGACTTTCTTATGCAGCAAATTATTTTACAGGTAAACAAAGTTGTGCAGTTTTTTCATGTCTTGAACCCTTTTCTTTTAATAGAAAATTTCCTTTTCTTTATAATTAGCATTCTTGAGAAATGTTTTTAAGGCAGTTAATATTTGATTGTCATGATTTGTTTCCTTATTTTTAGGACAAAAGATGCGTGAAGTATCTTGTCATCTCAGTTATGTACATTATTGTAGTTTTGTTTCTGTCCTATCCAACTATTAAACACTTGTGGTAAGTTGACAAACAATGTGTAAGTTAATAATTTTTCAAAATTTGTCACTGAATCAATCACCATTATTACCTTGTTTAGACTCGAAATTTATGTAAATTTGCTTTGTTGAGTAAAACCTGTCTTCAGCAGTAATGTTCTTTTGTATTTCTGTGTGGATTGTGGATTTTTTTTATGTAGAACTAAGTATATATCACATGTTAACTTTCTTTGAAGGTTTTGTAACCTTGTTAACATGCCTGGGTGGTGGAGAGATAACTTGAGTTTTTGGAATGTTCTTTTCACAATTGCAATGGGTGATTTTATCACAAAGATGCTGACGGTTGGAGTCAAGTGCATTGTTGCCATCCCAACATCCAGTGTAATTCCAAAAGAAAAGTTGGTTAGTCAAAAGTCTGTTGAGTGTTTTTATTGTACAAAATAATCACCATGAATAAAATGACTGGCCCATAATGTTGTTAACATTGTCATGTTTGAAAATGTTTCAGCAAGAACTTATGCCATCATCAACAGTATGGGCCAGTCTTTTATTCTCAGAATTATGAGCAAATCTGTGAAACACTTTGGATTCCTTCGTTCGTTGTACACTAGACACCCTTTTCAACCCATCTGTGTGTGAAGTGTGTAACATGTTTTTTTTTATAGGGAGGATTATTGATTATAATAGAGGCTGTCTCCCAATTCACAAGGAGTTTAATTCCCGGACCAGAATGGGTGAAATACATAATAATGACTCCAACATCACCCTCTCTTGTTCTCTCATGTTTGTTGGCTGCACTTTACATTGCAATAAAGGTAAAACCTGAGACTTTAGGGATATGTGTTTTTTGCATAAAAATAGCCAGTGCAGGTTTTATTATTAATACCAATTAGAAAAATTAAGTGACAAATAAACAAATAAATTTGTTGGTTTAACAAATACAAAGCACATTTTTGTTATAGTTTTGTTTTGTATTGTGGCATTCGGGCTACAAAATTTATTATTATTATTTTAATGTGTGGCCTACTTTGGTTTGTACTTTTTTGCCCAATTTAATTGGCATGTTCGGTTAATTTGTTATTGTTTTGAAGATGTCAACAGTCAGGGACAAACTACTTTTGCTGAAACTTGGTTGGAAAACATTTATGCAAGCTAATGTGAGTTGTTTGTTTTTCCACTGGCACATTTTGTATCGAAAAATCACTTTCACCAACAGACTATAGGAAATCCTATATCAGAAGGTTCTGCACCATCAAGTGTCTGCCCAATTTGCCATGAAAAATACAAAGAACCTGTTCAGATATCATGTGGGGTGGGTTATTTGTATGTTTACTTGTTCAAAGCTTGTTTCATGTGGTACATTAACATTCATTAACTGTTTTTCAAGCAAACAAGTTCTTTGTTTATTTGTCCATAACGCGAATGTCATTAAAAATATAAAGTACAGTAAATATTTTTAGTGTTTTTTGGCATAAAACAGTGACCTTTAACTGTTTTATGTGCGACAGCATGTACTTTGTCACGACTGTTGTCAAATGTGGTTCGATCGAGATCCAAACTGCCCAGTTTGTACATCAGCTTCAGTCCATGCTATTGTTATGGGAATGACGCAACAAATGCCCAAACCATCAAGAATCACAGCCAAGAGCTCATATTGGAAAACTGGCAGTACAGAATACTTAATACAACTGTTTTAGATACGTTTCAGGTTGGTATTGCACAAAATAAAAACGTTACTCAAGTTCAATTATAATGAATGTAATACTTTTGAAGGTATATCTGCAAACGATGTTACAAAAGAAAGTTTTTCTTCTCACAAGACACCTATCAGGAGCAGAACTTTGGAAAACATATTTGTGATGCAAACAGAAATCAACTACTTAATATTCACAATCATGACTTTTATTTGGTACAATCACATCCTCTGATGCCTTGTTGTCATCTTCTAACTTGTGTTGTATTGTTGGTGCCTTTCTGTTCTGCTAGTGCCTTCCATATCGCACTGTGATCTTGTGTAAATGTATTTTTGAAATACAAATCCTACTACGTGGAAAGGAAGTACATACAGGTATCGATTCATGCACACATTGTGAAAAGGGTTTTTTTTTATTCTATTTTTTCATCTGTTATATCTATTATTTAGCATCTCAACCAGAAATAAACATAGAATATCCCAAATATCAAAATATTCTTCCCCTGATACGCAACGAATTCACTTTAGTTCGAATGCCTTTGTGAAATACGACGAGTTCCTAAAAAAATTGGAACCATCCAAGAAATGCCCGGTACTGAGGGGAAAGAAGTAATATCGCTGGTACTTCCCCTCTTGATCCCTCAAGATTTTCACAAAAACAAAATTTTCCTTGCAGCTTTTGTCCAAATTATGTACTGCACTAGGTCCGGCACTATACACAAAAAAAGTATGCACGATATCCATGCTAAGTACATACGTAATCAGTAACAGTTCATTTTCACGAATAGGATGTGACGGCGCGATACAAGAAAAAAATTGGCAACCCACGAAAGTTTGGCATCTCTTGTCACCTTTATTTGTACTGTCGCTTTATATAAGCTTTTGACAAGCGAAATAAGCAGGAATTTGTCCTCCAAGTTTTGAAACGACTAGTCGTCCGACGAGCATTTTCTACAGAAGGCAAATGCACATGTTGTAGCCACCAGGATCAGCAGAGCAATACCCCATGAGCTCCATGATACATATGTTGTAATAACGAGATGCTCCGCTAAGAAAGGTATCAGGCGGAAATCCAATCTGTAAAAAATTATGAAAAGTCAGACGCGCAGGATTAAGCCCTGAGTCCACCACATACTGTAAGTTTTTCAGACTACTGAAATTACGTGTAAGCAATAAAGCCATTAATGTTTTTTGTAGTGAGCTGCACACACGAGCACTGTTACAACCTAATAGGTTTTATAGAGTTTGCAACTTGGAATCTTCAAAAAAAACGCAAAAACAAATAGGTTTCTGTGTTTAATAAAACAAGATAACAGCTCCTAACCCACCTAAACCACATCACTGTGATTGCGGGAGCCAAAACCATCAACGAGACAAAACTTTCGACCAAGATGGTCCCAGTGAGGGCAACTAACCAAGCTCCCCAATATTTCAGCATTTTCCCTGATTCGCTTCGTCGTTGCCCGAAGTGAATGCGGAGAAGCTGACTTTGGCGCTGCCACTGTTTAAATGCAAAGTTGGGATTCACACTGAGTTCAATACTATACCACCAACTGTCAAGTCATTGTAACAGTGATTTAAAAAATACGATCAAGCTTATATTGTAAGACATGTTGTAAGATATTTAGTTATTCCACCTTGGCCACTTTGTGAATTAAACTATTCGCATATGTGATGTCATTTTTTGGTACAAAGCAGTTGGTATTGTTTGGCTTTGAAGCGAAACACACGTTCGGCGGGTTCGGCAGGTTCGGCGGTTTCGGCAGGTTCGGCGGGTTCGGCAGGTTCGGCAAAGCAATTCATACCTCCAGTTCATGCAAGTGGTGTCTGTACTGAAGTTCAAAGTACGTCACAACGGCGATACAGGCGATGCTGCCAATCAACTTTCCTCCCAGAAATCCAACCCACAAGTAGTCGCTACAACGAAAAGATGTCAGATGATCAAAAGATGAACAATCGGATATCAGTCATCGTTATTGTCAACATTGGCCAAGGCGCCCGACCCATATACGGGTTCAAACTTCGGATCAGTAAAAAAATAAATGATTTTTCTTAATGAAACATCAACATTTTGTCGATCAGTTAACGCCCAACCATTAGCTAAAAAATTGCATCCAAACACATCCAAATAGATGCACCGTTCCCCAGCAAATTCCATCCAAGCAATTTGTCGTAGTGTTAACTTACTTATTCTTGGGATAAACCAAGTCCTTATCCCAGCCATCGTGGAAATCAGGAAGCTGGCAAGCCGTGTTGTCGTAAAAGATACATTCCAAGCACCTGTAGAAAAAAAGCAATGTCTAAAATGCCAAAGAAGCCAAAGATAAATAATGTGAATAAAATTTTAACCTCGGTCCATCTGAAGCGACGGTTGATGTAACAACATACGTTCCCAGAGCACAGGTTGGGATATCGTGGATAAGTATTGGAAGAGTTATTGCAAGATAGCGAAGAGCCCTTTTCCCCCCTTTTTCCTTTGTCCGAAAATTATAATCTGCAAAGATGGTTGTTTGTCAAAAAAAGCAAAGCATGATTTGCAATAATATGATATAGATGCGTTTGTACTCTGTGTGTTGATTATAAGAATGCACGAACCCATTGATTGCCACTGCAAGGCGTATCGTTTCCAAGTTTTTGCAAGTGCGCGAAGCGCTGCCACAACATTGTCGATTTCGGAACATTTTATTTTTTCAATACCTTTTATATCTGGTTTCCGGCACTTAAATTACCTTAATTTTATGTATACCAGAAAAAAAACGAGTATATGAAGTGTTTTTTATATACCTATACTGTGGTCATCGTTGTCATCGGCGGTAAATTCGCCGTAAATGTCGTTGGATGATGGAATCGCAAACTTGATGAGGGGTGGAGTCAATAGCAGGGAAATGACAACAAAAACTCCGTATGCTACCAAGCTGTACTGGAAGTTTTGCAATATATCGTAGACAAATGCTGTGCTGCAAAATAAATTTAATAAATAATTTTCAAGTGGCGCGCTCTTCAGTGTTAAAGTGGCACTCATATTAGTTTGAAGTTCCCCGAAAAGTGGATTGTGTTTGCAAGTTGACAATTGCTTAAATTTGGGAATAGGGCTCAATTTCAGGCAACACTTTTTACTACATTTACCTCAATCTTTAACATTTTATCAATTACTGAAGAACATTTTTTAGACACCATAAGAGCTTGGTGGGAAAGTGGTTTGACTAAGGGTCTGGAAATTCTGGAAAATTTAGCAGGCAAGCCAACTGTCCATGTAAGTATGAAGTGGATAAAGACTGCATGTTTGCACTTCAGTTTTTATATACCAACATATATCTGGCGGACCTGATTTGACCTGCGAAAGATTCTATATACTTAATCTGTTGCGGAATTCGTATTGTTCTGTGTAAGCATTTTACCTTGCTGTGGGGTTTGGGACTGAAATATTGCAATATGTTGATGAACCAAGCGGTGAAGGTGAAGGTGACAGTGACCTTGAGAAAACGTTGGCTAATCTGCACAAAAACAACGTTAATGTTCTCTGCTATTTGCTACATTCGAAATCAATACTGAATGGATAAGAAAGTTGTCGGCAAACCTTGGGTTGTACAGGGGTGTGCCACAAGGCCGACTCTTATTTTCTTTACGCATGGCTGCTTCACGCCAACCGCAACCCACAGGCATTAAACCGTGACGCATACCACTTTTTCAAAACACGAAACAGAACTCCACACGGCTGGAGACTTCGAAACTATTCGGTCCCAACTAATTTTATCTGGGGTGAATTTTATCACGTGAACCAGTCACGTTCACATTGTGACGTCTACCGTTTCGGTGACGCGTGTGCGTGTTAAAATTTAGTTCAAGTGTTGGGTGAACCAATGCTATTGCATTACCCATTGCCTTGGCTGTTTTGCGGCGAATGTAACTTAATTGCAATGAAACTGATTTTACGATCCATATTTTAACCAGAATATTACGCATTAAAACGATATTTGCGATTGCCAAGATACATTGGCTGTGATTCTTTACACATGCATACACCGTATGTGGGTTCGGTTACCTGAGAAGCTCGGGGATAATACTGTAAAGAAACATTCCATCTCCTGCGAACGACCCAAGACGAAAAATCACGAGGAGAAACAAGGCAGTGCATATTTGTGAGCACATATTTTACATTGATAAAATATGACCTTTAAACTACCGCAAGGTCAACAGAGTGTATAGCGTCGCACAACTTTCCAACTATAAAAAAACATAAAAGATCGAAGTAGATATAAGAACAGTTTGGTATGTTAACTGGTATTGGGTACGAGGTTACACATTTCAACAAACGTATTTGCCGGAATCGAGGACACTCCCTGTGCCTGTTTTGCTGGGGAAAAATTCTTTCCTTTAAAAATATTCCCTGCCCAATCACGCTTGACTGACTCACATAACTTCGTACATAAAACTGTCACAAGACGTGCGCAATGAACCAGTAAATTGAAGGTTCTTTAAAAGTATTGGGCTTTTCGACCGCCGAGCCTCAATTTGTTTCCTTCATCCATTTCACACATTTATTGCCCATCCAAGTTACTTGATCTTGGACCTTAGTCGCTGCACTCAAAACCTGGGGCTTCCTTAGTTAAGTGTTTTCAACTTTCCCAATTCGCGCTGTTGCTGTGAATAGAAGTTGGGCAGCAAATTAACTTAAAACAACTCCATTTCACCGAGGTTTTCAGTGCAATATGCAATTTTCTTATATTGCAATAAAATTGTTGATATTTTAATGTTTTCTTGTCAAAAAGTCTTGTCTTTGATAGGGCGGATTATTTAGAGACTAAAAACGTGACGAACGAACTTATGTACTAAATGTCGCATCACCATTACCTATATGATTTCGGTTTACGCCCATTGTATAAGTAAAACACGTATTTTGACTTAATTCTTCAATGCGACGTGTCAGTCTCTTGTCTAAAACTATAGTACTTGCTGGTGCACTGTTTTGATAAGAGACTGACTGTTGAACATTTATATTTGCACGAGCTTTCGCGAGCTTGATCTCGCTTCCTCATGTGCTGTGACTGAAAAGCTCACTTACGTTAACCGACATACGCTTGATTGCAACTGCTTGAAAATCCACTCACTGATTTTTCACAAACTTTCAAATTTCCATGTATTTTATGAACCTGGAAATTTGTTCTTCTCAACAACACTCATATCGATCTAAGTGTGTCTACCCTTTGTCCCAAAAACCAACAACACATGAGAACCCCAAACAGGCAAACGCGTCTCGCAGGAAATCACCTAAAGGCCGTCGTTGTCTCGGTTGAGCTGTCATGCATGGGATGACGTGTTTA
The DNA here is from genome assembly GCF_947561715.1 of Ascidia mentula. Taxonomy (NCBI): domain Eukaryota; kingdom Metazoa; phylum Chordata; class Ascidiacea; order Phlebobranchia; family Ascidiidae; genus Ascidia; species Ascidia mentula. The sequence continues at coordinate 20,104,151 of NC_138569.1, read as the reverse complement.
AGCTTCCATTCGAAAATAGAACTTCTCGAACAAGAGGAGTCAAAGGTAAAACTTATTTGCATTTTGCGATCTTAATGGGAATATTTGCACTTGACAGTTGAGTCAAACTACTGGGGTTTACTGTAATCATGATTTGTTGCAGACCAGTCCTCCTCAAACCTTGCAAGTGTTGATGTTTATATGGAGGAAGTTATTGCGAGTCACAATCGTCAAAAACAAGTCCTGTAGGCAAGAAAAAACCTTGAATACATATCACAAAAATCGCACCGAGCTTTTGTTCTTATTTCATCTACTTTAACCAGACGTTTCTCATGTCTTGTTCTGGAGTCAATTTGCATAACTTGCCACGAAAATGTAATTTATGGCGAAGTTTGCTCGGCGATGGCATCAAGCATTCAAATAAATTGAAACATACAAACGACATATATACTTTTTTGTTGCTGCCAGGCATATTGTAACTTAATAATCTGTTCTTCTGGCATATATAAAAACGTAACTTTATTCCGACGTTTCGAATGTACAAACGACATGCTGACAAACATAAAAAAATGCACTCAACAAACAAAATAAAAATATAATTTCTTACAATCGTTTTGCCTTGATGTTTAAGGTAATCGTCATGCACTGAAAAGTTTCATTGGTTTTCGTAACGCAAAAAAACAGTGTTGGCCAACCAGAACGAAGCTTTTCATTTGCGGTTGTCAATGTTCTTTTCATGATCAGTTACTATGTTAAAACTGTCCTTGCGTCGTAGCAGCTTCTTCAAAAAAGTTTTAGGAAACCTCGTAGGTGTTTAGATAACTCCCACTTGCATAAGAACGACCACTAAAACCGCAGTGGTGACGAAAACGAAGAATGCAGCAGCATGTTTCGACGTAAGAAACTTCTTGAGAGATTTCTAGAAGAAAGAATATTTAAATATTTTTACCACCGGCAGGTAGCAGCAAAGAGCTGTATTTTGTCTTGAAGTACCATTGGGTGATTGGCCACATAGAGCTTTTCAGTTTGTAATCTGCAGACTCTGCTAATTACATCAAGCTAATTTACGCTTTTATATTATGCAAAATAAACACATCAAGCGCCATCACAGTCTGTCCCAAATTATCCAACATTTCAAGAAGCAACAATAATTAGAAACCAAAATAAACGAGCAACTGCCTCCTTTAATTGATGTCAAACAGAATCCACGACCTTTGCTCGGGTCGGAATGAGACTATGGTTTGGGTCAAAATCGCATTTGCCAATATGAGATTCTTAGTCTAATAATCGTGAAATAATATTGCGGATTAATTCGGATCAAATCCCATTCAATGCCTTACAACAACATATTTATAATCCCCCGGGTAGTTCAAGAGGATAGACGATCGCCTTTTGTCAATGAGTGATATGGAAGGATTACTCCATACCCACACCAGTAAACACAATCATTCATGAGAAAATGTTCCCTGACATGGACTTTATTGTCTAGGAAACCCCTGGGATTAGTTGGTTAAATATATCTATCTATAATGTTTTTGTTGGTGCCAGGCATATTGTAATATAAGAACAGACTATTAAAATATCTATCTATTCTCCACATTTTCTTATTTTATGTTTTTTTTATGTGGATAGCAAATATGGGTTTGCAGCTATTGCCACGACCTTACCGGGATTCTTCCTTGTAGCTCATTTGATATGCTGTCTTTGAACGCTACACAAAAATAAACAAGTTATTGAAACTTACTTAAGACTCGTAACTGGTAAAACGTTTTGAACTTAAAAATTTGGCGATAATTTTCAAAAAATCAACATAAGAAATTGATAAAATTTATGTTCACTTACAACTGAAGTTCTCAACTGTCCACACTTGAACGGAGATTTGCGCCTAAAACAAGATATAGGTTTAACTTTAAGTGATAAAACCAAGTGTTTTAAAAGTGTTTGACAATCGTTAAGTATGAATTACATATAAAAAATTTCAAGGTATGATAAACTCGGAAATATAGTTTGTCACTGTCGTATTTACATTCTAAACAACTTCCACTGCTTTCATAGGGATTTAAAAATAATGTTTGCCATCTTTCGCCTTTGTAGAAAATAGCCCCAGGCTCCCCGAGAGTGGGTTAAAGCAGTTGCGACGCACCGGGGCCTCCGTCTAGTTAGGGGACCTTTTGATTGGCGAATTTACGTACACCATTGTTTGTTTTAAAATTAGGGAGCCCTGAATACCTGGCTAGCCCTAAATAAAGCGACCACAACCCGTATAGTGCAACCTTAGAAGATGGCTAGGAAGAAAATAAGTTCTTACCTTCAAAGCGTGGATGATCATCTCCGTCTTTCTTATCGAATCCTCCATCCTTGATGCTGCAGGTTTGTTTTCCTCCTTTGCAGCATCTTTACTTTGTAAAGCAAGATATTCCATTGCAAATGTTCCCGGAGGTGTGTGGACTCCGTTGTGAACTCCAGTCCATGCTGAAGGAGACGAATCGTAATTATGTGAATATTGTCACTAGAGTGCATTCAATATACGAAGTGGAATTTGCATTCCGTAAAAACTCGATCCAAACCCAACTGTTCAATCAGCGCAGCAACAGAGCCACGCGTCCATATCTTTTGTGTTTAATACTAACTTCAATTCGAAATCCACGAACCGACAAGGTAAATGTATCCCAAACCCTGTGCGCATCATAGCCAATGTATATGGGACAACACCAGCAAAGGTTGTGGCCTCAGTTTTATCATATTAATATTCAGGTCAGAGTGAGTGCAAGCAAAAAGAATCCAGCAACATGTCGTACCTGGGCTTGAACTTCTGGAAGTTGACGAATTTATGCGGAACAATGTCTTCAGGTCGTGAGAGAACATTGACAGAGCGGCCGTGAAGTCAGTCCACTGAAGTTCGAGGGAGGCTTGGAGACCGGGGTCTTGTTCGGACTTTTCTGATTTCATTCTGTTAGAAATGAAACACTTTTGTCATTTTTAGATAAGAATAAGTTCACACTAAAATCTTACTCAATCATTAGCGTGAAAACCGTATCAAAGTATTAGTGTACACAAGCAATATTAGGGCGAAATATATCCATTGCAAATGTTTTTCCTGGGTACGCCACGCGTCGCATATAGATTTTAAATAATTCCAAAAGTATGCTGTACATATTGCATAATCATTTATTAAAAAAATCACCGAACATGTAAGTAAATCAGTTGAAATGCAATTGGTGTATCGTTTAAACTTGCGATCAATAATTGAGGTGCGTTTACGTACTTTTTCAGAGCCGGCAGAAGCGTCTTCATTATTTCGAAAGCCCACTGTACGATTTCTATTTGTGCGCGGGTGATTTTCTTTTTCAAGTCTTCCCCGTTCTTCAGGAGCAAGGTTGATGATCCGCACCCGTAAGAAGCAATGAACCGATGGGATGACGTCAAATCAATAAAACGGGCAATCCGCTCAGCGTTCTGGATTAAAACAGAATCGATCGACAATCGGAGCTTCACTGACGTACTGCGGATTGTTTTCTTTAACTGTTACCACGCTAAATCCAAAGTGAAAGTTGCCAAACAAGAGCAGAAAAAAATATTAAAACACCGAAACCCAGATTGGTCGGCATACTTGATCCACATATAGGTCTATGTAACTTAATGTAGAAATCTGTACGAATGTTGATGGTTGGGTGTGAGCAAAGCAACCACCTGTTATTTCTGGTCACAGAATTGAATTGAAAATGCTAAATGTTAACATGCGCACAGATTTCTATGTGATACAGACTTATATGTGGATCGAGTATGACGATTATTCTGTGTCTTTGGGTTTTAGAATATTCCAAAATCGGGGAAACATTTCTTGGGTCTCTATTGTTAGTTTTATTCAGTTTTACTTTTCATGAATCATTCTCCCTACAATTGTTTTATTTAAAAAGATGTTTTGGAACATATGTACTATAAGTTTACAGAAGTTGGCAGCAAGTGGCTTTGATATTCTAATATACATAACATAGACATGCTATGATCCTCCCCTGCTATATCTCCACCACTGAGTCGCCTCTGCGTCGTAAACATGAACAGTTTTATCAAAATTTAAGCTTTGCAAAAAGTCATGTTAACCTAAATTAATGTATTTTGCTAATAGTTGTACCAAGATATCAGTCTACCTTGCGGGTTGGTCTTGTCCTCTGTGTTTTCAGAAACCGGAAATAAACCAGTTTTAAATGTCTGCTACTTTGACTTTCGTGTTCAAATATTACGAAATACAGCAACGAAAAATCTTTTTAACAAACCTCATGCAATGCTGTCGCACTAAGTTCTTTGGTAGCTTTAGAGTTGGTCATTTCATTGCCACCATGTGATTTCAGTGATGTGTTTTCCGTTTGTCCACAATCATATCTCAGTTACGCAACTTCCAGATGGAAACCCGCGGTACAACGACGATCAGTAAAGCAGTAATTACATTTTACTATTCAAAGACTACAAATTAAAGAAACTAAAGAGAAAGATGTATTTCTCTGGGTCAGTCAGCACTTGTACTGGAATGCAAACATAGTACAGCTTTTTTAGATTCTATATCACCACTATTTCAAACTCAAAGTTGCAACTGTTAAATAGAACAGACAACTAATGATTTCTTTTAAAATACAAACTCTGATTTACTTTATTCACTGAAACTTGGCCTCGCCTGAATTCTACCCATGATACGGCGATGTCCACTAAAGAAGAAAAATGCAGCACTTTCGTTGAAAGAAATAGGAAGGAACAAAAACACGATCGATTATTGCGCAATGCGCACAGGAGATAAACCATAACGTTGACCTCATTGAACACTGATCCGTCCGTGGTAACGTGGTGTTGGATGAGCTTTTGAAGGTCACCGGAATATGTCGATAGCATTTGATACTTGACATAGTAGGGGATAAGGCATTTCAACTCATTGCGTTGGTAAGCTAACCAATCGTGCCAAATGCATTACACACTGTTGCAGTGTTCTCAAATTCAAGTCGTCCGAAACTTTAAATGCCAGAAAGTAAACCGAAAGATTTTTTACTAAAGTTGTCGATTGTTTTTTTTTCAATTTGTCAGTGTTGTCGTGTGTTTGTGGTCCAAAAACTCAACAGACATTTCAAGCAGTCGTTACTTAAAGTCGCATAGTATTCCACAAAAACCCTAGTCCATTCAACAGAATTTGTGAATCGCTGCCATCGCGTGGTATGTGTTAACGAAACGTATAAAATATTTCGTGTATGTTTCGTCTTTCTTTTCTCTTTGGGTTCCGCTCCTACATGACTGCCAACATCTCGGGTTCAACAGTTTGATTAAAACGTAAAAACTTAACACCGAATCAACAAAGTTCAGCCAAGCACTCGGAAGAAAGACACGATCAATTTTTGAATAGATTACTGAAAGTAAACCATACAGTCCGTGAAAACAGCAACGATCGCAAACTTAAAACGAAAAAAAAAACTTAATATACATATTTTCCCTCACATACAATTACGTGTTTCGCAGTGTGTTATTTAATGGATTGTCAGGATTCTCAATGATAATAATCGACATAAAAAGTAATTCAAACGGAATGCAACAGCAAAAAACAAATACATCAAAATAAATTCTGATGTACTTTTTCCATGCAATTATTACAGTTAAAACAACGAACGGCAGAATTACGTTGTTTAATTGATAACTCTTATGATTGTAGAAGGACAGTTACGTCAATGAGTGTATGACGTAACGATCTGATGGCGTCACGGTTTGAGGATCGGCGTAGATTGCATCGATGACGTCACTGTATTTTTGCATCACGTAGTTCCGTTTTAACTTCATGGTAGGACCTGAACGAATGGTGTTTCATAAAATAAATTTACAGGATGCAAGCACGGCTTGAAACGTATGATTACCTATCTCTCCTCCTTTCAGAGAGAAGTCATCCGGCAAAAGAACCCACTTTCGAATAAGTTGGGCACGCGATGTCGCTCGCAAGTTGACTTGCTTTAACCGTTTCTGTGGGGAGGTGTAAAGCAATTGTTGACGTTGGGTGGTGAAAAAAACATTTTCGAATGCTTATATCGAGAATGATGGTCAAGGAATGGCTACGATTTCCAATATAATAATGATCAAAATTGTTTCTTCAATTTGGTTTTGTTGAAATATTTGAAATATAAGGTGTACTCTATTTTTAGTATTTTATTTTTACTTCCTTTGCGAGATACAAATATTATTCAGACAAATATACAGAGAATCTTTAATTTATTATTTAAATAAATAAAAGGACTAGGAAACGTTCTTAGATAATGATTCCCTACAAAAAGGCGAATTTGAACTCCTTAGAAATTCTTGAGTGACACACGCATCAGTTGTCAAACAAGGACCATTGTGCTTAAAAGGAAATGAATGTGCTCTTTGCTTTAACCACAAATGACCCTTTTTTTAACCATTTCTCACAATCTGTCATCGACCCGTCATCGCTGGAAAGCTGAACCACAAACATCTTCGTCTTTCGTTGTCCGGCCAACAACCAAACAAAACATACCTCGATTCCGCTTGTCACGTGGGCGTCACGGCCCGACGCCATTGGTCCAAGCGTCAACGCGTCATCGCTCCCACAGTCGCGACAGAAAGCGCGGGAAATCTCGTTCAGTCGTTCCGTAACTATTCCGCTCGACTCATCCACTTCACACTGCGGGTACAACAATGAACAACCGTGAGACGCCAAATAAGGCACGTCGCGTGTGCCGGCGGGCCACACGCGAGCCACAAAGGTGACATCATAGATACATAACGTCATCAGACGTCGATCAAAGGCGCGGTTGATGGCTTGTGTCGTGTGGGTGTGATGGCGTTTCCTTGAAGTAGTTTTAATAGCGAATAGTTTCTCACGGGTTTGGGTTGTTTGAGTTAGACTCAGGACAGAGGTTGGGAGGTTGAAAGTACTTCCGAAATCTTTGATGGATCGAATGACACATCAAGTTATGCGTGAGGAAATGGGATATATGTCGTTTAAAGTCTCTGCCACCTACAACGGCGCCGTTATTTGGCGCAAACGTGTTGAAAGATGTATTTATTTTACATTTTTCGGTGCCGTTGAAAACCCCATTGTAAGACTCATGCATCTTTTTTCCAAGTATATTCAAGTGGTTAAAAATGTTTGAAGCATTGGTTTGGTTAAATATCAGTATCATACCAGCGCCCGATTTTAAAAAGCTGGTCTTGTGTAAAAAGGTACGTTCAATCTTTTATCAACTAACATCAAAACAGAGCTGAATATTTTTGGTAGAAGCATAAATCCATTTGCCACAATTGCCTCCACTTTGGTTCAGCACCATTACGCAGCGTCGACTTGAGTAGATTCGATGGGGGGAAACCACGTGTTATAGCACACACAGGAAACACCAAACCCACTTGAGTGATTTGTCCACTTGCATCTGTCGCAAGGCAGACAGGTCCCACACCCTATTTTCACCCAGCTCGTGGACCGTGCGCAAAATATACTTGTGCAGTGTCAAGGTTTTTCAAGTCAAAACCGGACGCCAATATGGAAAACCCGGATTATGTAATTTGTTAATTTTGTCATGTCGCCGACGGAGGAAACCCGAGTTAGGTTAAACTGCTATAATGCCGGCTGTGCAGGTATAAATTTTGTTTAAATACACCAGTTTTAAAGACGTTTGCGAAGTTCGAATGTGGACTGCAATAGACACTACGAAATTACGCAGAAAACACAAAAAAAAGTCACAGTGAAAATACACAAAATTGTCACAATATTCACTCAAGGAGTAAACTAGGCCAGTTGCGCCCGTCTTTGCCAAACTTACTTGCATAGTAATCAAAATCGACAAGAACCTTCTTCCATCTCCGATTAAAACACAGTTACTGAGAGCCGGCAAAACCTCTCGGACCTGCGTCTCGATTAGTTTCGGGGGAATGTTCTCGCCTCCAGCCGTGATGATCAAGTCTGCAAAGCAGGTTGACATCAAATGACCTCGATACCCAATCTATAGCACGATATTTCGACTTGGGCTCAGATCCAAAATCGATACACATGGTTAACATTTATAAATTTCCAGGGTGTGTAACAAGCAAACAAAAAAAGTGAACACATGCCTTTAATTCGACCCGTGACGTAGAGAAAACCATCGTCATCAAAAGTACCGACGTCACCCGTGTGCAGCCAACCGGAACTGTCGATAACTTGCGATGTGTTTTCCTCTGCATCTAGGTAGCCCATCATAATGTTTCGGCCCCAGAGACAAATCTGTAGATGCAATGAATGGTCATACATCGTTTAATGTGTGCAAACACTGTGCCCACTGATAATTGGAGAAATAAGATACAAAAAATTTGAACCTCGATTATATGTTAAACGCATAGACGCATATTTAACATTCATTACAAGTATGAAAGGTTATGCGTAAATTAATGTAACTAAAAGAAACTTATCACCCCCCACCTCCCCACTTCCACTTTCATCCAATTTGGTTTTTGAACTGTAAAGACTTTGACCGACTGACTGAAGACGAAACTTTCCCAGTTGGTTCAGACAAACAACATGAGGTCCTAACAATGATAAAATATGTTTTAAACCACTGCGGATAATTCAATACATAAAAATGTTTTTTTTTCGGGTTCGGTCGCATTGTTTTCACTTCAATTAGTTCCGAACACCGCAAAATCAGCAAGTCCCAGAACCATTAAACTCTTTAAAAACGTATAATATTTCACAAATTGAGTAATAAATGTACTTTACGTCCTTTACACACCGGTTGATTCGCTCAGCCCGTACATCTGCATTAACGGCACGTGATGGCGCCAAAGAGCTTTTTGAGTGTCATCGGAGAGCGGTGCTGCCGAAGACACGAGCAGTTTGCAACGATCAAGACCCAGAGCATGGTGTACACGATGGAAGAGCAGCTTTTCGGCCAAATGGAACCCAAAGGGTCGCGTCACAATGCTGTATTAAGACACTTTTGATAATGAGCTTGTAGAGTAGACGAATAAACTTGTCATTGATGGGCTTTCGCCAATTAAATGACGTGTATTAACGGAATGGAATGCTTACATAGGACGCTGATCAATTTAATATAATTCTGACGTCTAATATATGTACCTAGGTGCAAAAGACCAACGGAAAAATGGGAGTTATTTCCAGGACTAAAATTCCTCCCTGATGGACAATACTTATCTTGCGAATGTTATACAAATGCATCTCTGCCCCAACCGAATGTCTGCAAAGCTGAAATCGTTTTACCAAACAACGTATTCGTGCAACTTCTAGGCCATCACTCATTGGACGCGTGTGCCGCCCACTCACACCAAGCATGTGAGCGGAGAGTGTTTGTTCAAACCCACCCGGCGAGGCCGATCACGTGCTTCAAAGTCCACAAAGCATTCCAACTAACATATGTGATTTTTGGATCAGAGTGCTGTGACGTTTAAGTAGCCAAAATACTGCGATGTGATGTCTGGTATTGGGCGCGAAAAAATTACAGTCACCGGGTTTACGGTGCAGAGGTTGAAATACTCGCAGGACGAAGGTAGCAAAAGTGTATCGTATTATTGTGGCTTATGCGAAACGTACCAAATTGTCTTTACACAAGCACGGATTGCACAAATTAGTGTTAAGATCCCGTGTGCATGTTGCATAACACGCAGGTGTTCAACAATCACTTCGTATAGCTTCTCAAGGAATCACCATAATTTCACGAATCTACCATCCGACTAAATCAGGGCGACGAGGGAGAAAGTCGTGACCCCAAAACTCCATAACCCCATCTTGGGAGAAAGTTGGAAATTTCGCTCCAAGGTTTTGACCTTAACCGCTGATGACGTAACGAAACCACCTCCGATGCGTCACGTGACACTGGGGATTGGCGATGGGAGAAGAGCTTATAGGTTGTCTGGTTCCGCTTTTACATTCAGGTTTACGATCCAGAACTTTTGTTAAGTCTTCATATAGCCAGTATCAGTAGTAAGTTTGCATTCAATCCTTGCCTCGTAAGTTTCTCCCAGCATGTTGGTAATTAACAAACACTCCAAATGGCAAACACTTGAGCAAAGAATGTAGAACATGTTAGGTAGCTTAAGCATAGGCAAACAGTGATGGGCTTTTCCAGCGTACACCCAAGTTCCTGTTGGTAGAGCAGGGGAATTTTACAAGTTCCGTTATAACGCTTGGCAATATAAGCTCCCCGCGAACCGGTTTGTAAAGCTTCACAAAGACGTTGAACTTAATTTTGGCCAAGTAAAAATAAGTTAAACCGTACAAGCTTGTGAGAAGTAGTTCGATTGGCGCCAGGTTGAATAACAATGACCCCAAACAATATCCCACTACAAGGCGCCAATTTCCGGCCTTGAATAAGATGCCAATTTGCGCCCGCGACTCTAATCCTACAGAGGTGTTGAAGTGGGCAGTCACAAAGCGCCGATGGGCCCGAGGGTTTCTATTTACGTGCCAGCGCGTCGAAACTGTGTCAACAAGAACGGGGGGCACTCAAAAGTGACAAAAGTGCAGCATTCACAATAACCAAGCTGGCGAGTGGGCGTTCAGTTATTTCTGAACGCAGGGGACGCGCTAGCTGGAAGCCGGTCCTTGGTAATGTTTACACGCCTTGATACGCGCGGCGGGCACAGTGGGAGAGAGGGGCAGGGCAGGCGTCTCTCATGCCTAGCGTGGGCGTTTCGGCATTTCCATTGGTATTTTGAAAAAGCACGTGAGTGAGAACAAGCGTGTACACCCACGTATTGCGGTGGTCGCTTGTGTGTGTTTGATATTAGACAGGCCGATTTATACCCCCCTTTCATTTGACCCGTTTCCCAATAGTTGGTTAGCGGACAATGGAACCGCCGCGTCTTCGAGAACAATACGAGGAATGCGATGCCGCAATTTAATTTACAACCTCGTAGGATGAAACACATGAATCTGTTTGTTCCGATGGCAGTTTACAAATTGCTAATCTACAGATTCCTCCACAAATTAAAAATTAATTTGCTGTCAGATTTCATAAGATTTTTCATCATCGCCGGCAACTTCCGGGCCTTACAGTATAAGTTATGTAAGTTTTAACCGGTCCACCGCGCATTCTTTTGTTACGTTTGTCAGTTTCAGTCAAAAAGTCGTCAGAAAATCACAAAAAAATATTTAGCCACAATTGTGAGAAGGGTTTAAGACATTCTTAGCCCGACATAAAAATGCAGACCCTAGACTTTATCGGAGAAAAGGGGATGTTATGCAAAGTGTGCAATAAACGAACGCCCCCTAAATTCAAAAAGGAAAAAAAACCTTACAATCGAAACACATTTGGGCTAAAAAAAATATAAAAAAAATCCAGAAGCTAATTTGCATACTTGAGAAGAAAACCCAGCAAATTTTTGTTGTCGGGTTGTTATGTCTGCAAGCGGGTTCACAATGCAACGAAACTTTGCTGTGGAGGCGCCACATCCCCGTTTTGTCGGCATGCCATGACGTAACATGCTTTCTGACGACACAAGTGGCTGTCAATGGAAAACCGCTTCCCACGACTGTTACGTCACAATGGCCGCTCTAGATAGGTGGAGTGCAGAGTACAGTTTGGAGAAGTCTAAGGGAACTTCCTTTACTTTAACCGCGCCGTGGATTCTAAAAGTAAACCACTCTTATTGTTCAGTTGAAATACTCGTGATCAATTTATGTGAGTAATTACTTCAGCTCGCTTTCAAATACTTATATGGGTGCAAAGAAACTATGGCGAATAACTCTAAAGATAATTGAATTGCCTTCTTCTTACGATGAACACAGCTGTGCTTAAATTGTTTGATTTTGGCTATGTCAGTGAGCGTATACTATTGCAACTACGTCGACTGTTATGATTTTAGCATCAAGATATACCTTTTCCATCACGACGACGTACTTTTTGCAGTGCTTGATTTTTGGCTACAAAAACGAAAATATATCATTGGCTGCCCACTCACACATTATTGTTAACACCCAAAGCACGAGAAACCGCTGCTTTTAAAGCAGCTGTGTTGCCTCAAATGAACTAGTGTGATTCCCACGCAAACCCTCCAGCACGCAGTGAACTTTACGCACACGCAGGCGTGAACGACGCATGACAAACTAATCTCTGGTTCACTTCACAACGACTTCACCCTGATCCAATCGTTGTCATTTTACGTTAATAATAGGATTCAACATAGTGTGGGTGTTACTTGGTTTTGAAGGTCGGTTTACTTCTGTGATTTGTTTGCGAGACGTTTTTTGCAAAATATAAATATGATGTTGGCATTTATTTCGGCTTCCTTGATTCTATTTCTCATACCTAATTCTTGTAAATAAGCATGGTGCTAATAATGAAAGTTTTGTGAGTTGCATACAGATGGCCACGGTCATTAGCGCAGCTTCCACTTTGTGGTCACTATATATTTGTACGCATGTTCCGTTTGTTTGAAAAGGAAGGCAAAATGTTCACTCTGTATTTGAAACGTTGGACAATTTTTGCGTGCATTTAGATCAATCCTAGACCAGTGGGATGCTAAGAAATCTAAAAAAACACGAAATATAATAGGAAATATCCCAAGAGTAGGTATATGATGTTTGTGGGTGGATGCGTAGTCTGAAGAAGACAAATATAAAATAATGAATAACTTGACGAATTGACGAAGTATTTTGTTCAAGCAAACCGCAAAAAATGCCCTTTCGTGAATGTTTTTTTCAAAAACAACCAGAACCAACAACAACCTACCCTTCAGCCATGTGCTCAACTGCTTTCATGCCAATGTTTTCGCACAAATCCCTGATCCTTCTTCTTAGCGCCCCCTCCTCCGACGTGGACGAGTTGAGTTTCTGGTGAATTTTTTCCCACACCCTCGGCACTGCAAAGAACTGAGTGGGTCGAACCGACTTCAGCGTCTGCGTCAGGTTCCCCTGATCAATAAATAACAGATAAATTAAAATCATTTGGCACTGATGATGAACGCAGTTGTGTTCGAAACCTCTGCTCAATGAGAAGCATAATGGCTTTGACATTTATATTCATATTAATGTTTTTACGGTTTACTTATATTTCTCTGTAAAGTCCGTTGCACACTCAATTATAGACATGGGTTGCGATTTTCTATTAATCTTAGTTTAAGTTAATACTTGTGACTTGACTTCGAAGTCATAGGAAGAAAAAGGAAAAATTATAAACAATCTTATTTAAGGCAAAGGTACGAGTGACATCACTGTGCGTAGTTTCTCCTGTGGGAAAAGATTGTGAGAAACCGGGGGACCCAAATGCAACTTTCTCCTGATCATGGATAAAAACGGGCACTTCCTGCAGCCGCCTTAAGTCAATTATAGTCTGGGCTTAGGGACGTTCACTTCGGAAACTTACCGAACCCGTTTCCCCGTTACTACGTTCAGTATGGAGAATTGCCCATCCCGCAAAATGTTGGTGCGTCAAACGTGTTTGCGTTACGATGCGAATATTAAAACCTTCCGTTCCATTGTACGTCGTCCCATCATGGAAACCTACAACCTTTTCCATGGGTTTGGGAGAAAGCCGATCGTAACTTGGACTTTGCTTGCATCAATTTAAAACAGAATGTTTTACGTCACCAGTTGTGACATTAGTGTATGCGGAAGGGTGATGGAATGGTGGGTTGGGATGTACATATTGCGAAACTGTGGCATTTCTTAATGTACGATGGTATTAGTTTCTTCATGGAACGTCAAGGTTTTCCAGGTCATGTCAACATATCTTAATGAGAAGATATTTTCCATCGTATTGTTTTAAGTCACGCATATTGCCATGTCCATGTGCAGCGCCAGTATCCATCATTATGTAATTAGGTAAAAGGAAACCTAAGCTTTGCTGGCTTCTGTGCTTGTAGCGAACCACTCACCTTAAGCACGTCGGATCTGGCAAAATAAACCGTGTTTCCGGCAACGAGACTTGCCCACAGGTCACAAATTTGAGCTGCAACATGGGACAGAGGAAGGTAGGACAGAAGAATTTCATGATGACTTTTACTTGCAGCCACTAGACGGCGCGCTGTGTTGGTTATCTGCAATAAATGTATGATTGGCAGTATTGGTTAGGGGCTCGACCCATATACCAAGAAGAAAACCTGACCGATATCATGGATTCAAATCCAGGTGTGGTCAAAAAAAATGAACGTTTCGGTCGCAGGATTTTGCTTTTATAAATTTTAGTCAGTTAAATTTGAATGTTTTAAGGAACTTTATCAACATAAATTACCTAAACAGATCATTGTGAGTTTGTAACTAGTATAGGCAATGAATTTATTTATTTATTTACTCGAGGTGCTCGCAAAAAATAGGTACGAATTTTAAAATACTGATTTCATCCAAATCAATACAGGATTTTTTGCGCAGATGTGACCCCTAATGAATGCGTTTTTTTGTATCCACACATAAACTTCGCACAAGCAACTACTTTGGTTTGAAATTTAGTTAATAAAGATTACACCAGTCAACACACACGTCGACAAAGCTGATAAACCAAATGCCATATTTGGAACAACCAAAGCAAATACCATGGCCTTAATCTAAGCGATTAGTGTTGATACACAAGCCGCACAGGCAAGATAGTCATAAGCCGTGAACTGATCTAGTTATCTCCATGACAAGCTGAACCGCAAAACAACAAACCATATCAAGACGTTTGCCTCGCCAGCTTTTGTGTGGGACACAAGGGCCTCAGGACCAGATTAGGCGATAAAAATTGAGATGAAAGTCCCAACCGAACAATGGGCAATCGCGAACACTCAGCACCGCCCAATTGTCCGGCCACGCCGGTGACGACATCTTGTGACGTCAAAGACTCGAGAGCCGATAGGCCGCCACCCCCCACTGCCACCAAACCGGCTTAACTCAACTTTGATGCCTCACATTGTCGTGGCTGAGGAGGACACCCTTGGGATGGCCTGATGTCCCTGATGTGAAGATCACTTGGCAACACTGGTTGGCACGCTGTTCTCCGATCATCCGACGAACTTCACTCTCATCCACCTTTTCGCCGGCGCGCAAAAAGTCTTCCCACTAAAACAGAAACAAATTGTTTATTAAATGCAACGTAACTTATGTCTCTTATGGTTGACCACATAGCAGTAGTTGGACATGAATGACATATAGGAGTTTAATATACCTGACCTCCCTTTAGCAATCCTAATTATATGTACATATTAAACGTAAAATCTCACTATAAGGTGCAAAATTCCAGAAGTTATACCATACTTTCTACGAGCGAAGTTACGTCAAAATCTTTCGGCAACTGTAAAGTTCATTTCGAAACTGTGCGACAGAAACGACGACCCCGGGATGTTGCAACGCCGAACAAACAGTGTTGTTGCAAATTTCGAACGCATATCACTTATCGAAACGTTTACCCGGGAAATCCCCGATTGCCATGCGACAGTGTGTGTGACGTAATGTTCAACACCAACAAACAAGTGCCCGCCTTTCCTACAGGCACTTCGAAGGTCTGGATTCAATAATTTAAACGTCACTCGCACACAACACTTTACACGCCGTTACTGGGCTACACTCACCAAAAGGTTAAGTAGTAGTATATCTACTTGGCCATCCTATGGACGTGTCAAGCGTGTGTATAAATAGCGTATCGTTGTATTGCTTACTTTGGTGCGTCATGGCCTTCGTTACTCCACCACATAAACATAAAACAATAACTGGTGATTTTGATAAGGACGAAATTAAAATCACTGGATTTAAGGGTAATTGTTGTCATCTTAATGCTCTTGGTAAACGTGTCTGTTTCGTTTTACGTACAAATGCCATCAACCTCTAAACGTTTCCTTTGCTTTGGGAATAAGTACCGGTTTTACTTGTTATGACGTTCGATACTCATTTCCCAAAAAGTCAAAACAATTACAGTGCATACGTCATGAGTATATAAGTATCGTCTCAATCCTCACCGGTATTACATACTTATTCTCCCAAGAGCATCGGATTTTTGTGCGTTGGTACTTTTTGCTATGCCAAACGATAAATAGAAAAATCTTTTCAGCACTGTGGCCCAGTCTCTTTATCCTCAGAATTCTGAGTTAATCCGTTATTAGTGTTCCTAAAAAAGACCAAATATCGCAGAGGAAACCCGCCAGAAAAGCGTATTTACCATCAATCCAGGAAAACAAAAACCGTTTTAATTACTTGCTTCGTCATATGTTGTCAAAACATGATTCGAAGAAAATTTGCGTCATCGCCACCCGGTCATAGTGTCGTATATTTGCCAACTTTCCAGAACACAGAGTCTTTGTGTGGCCGCCAATCCGACAATTCGGGACAGGCGTCAGCCAACCAGCACTCCCTAAACACAGCTTGGCCGGAAATTGAGACTCCACTTCCCGCCGAATTCGCCAGTTCAACCCAACGCGCGATCCCTCGTGTTTACCTGCCAACGATTTCCGACCGGCGAGCAACAATGACGCAATCTGTAGAAGCGCGAGGGAAATCCCCGAAGTTCTCGATTTGTTTTTGTGTCGTCATCGCGACCTTAAGTCGCGGTGGTGACGAAGCAGTTAAAAGCAAGACGTGTCTCGCGCCTGCTCTGTTTACGGCGACTGCTGAGCGTTTGGAAATTTCGTAACAGAATCGTAAATAAGGTATTTTGAACCTGTTTTTGAACCACATGATACACGGGTTTGAACAATTCCCTGTAATCTGTAATCTACTGTAGCGAGTGTCCTAGTGTAAAATACGTGTTTCATTGTAAACAGAATTTGGGTTTCATCGCTTGTCATAATTGTGTTTTTTTTGTCACAATAACTTTAAATGAGATGTTCCGCAGTTTATTTACAGATTTTCTTCATTTTGCCCCGCTGTAAAAACATTTTGAGTGCTAAACTTCCAAAACGTAATTACAGAACTTTATTGTATATTTTCATTAGGCCTATTTTGCTCTTTTCATCAATATAAGTCAAACTTGTAGTTGCGAAGCATCACCCGCGTGATTGACTGTGCGTTCGTGAAATACATTACAATCCACCCACGCGCAATAAATCAACCACCGCACTTTGTATGGAGGAAAATGAAACTTTATTGGCCTTTTCTCGGGAAGTTTGGAAACAAGGTGGGACGCACGGCGTTACGCCTTTCCACGGTCTATACTTAGCAAACTGCTGAAGGTTGGTTTGCGTGGGCTTACAAAAGTCCGCTACATTGACGTTGCGTGTGGATTGTGCACAGGGCGTCGATATTACGTGACCACAGGAATTCGTTCCTTGACGACTGGAAATTTGATGTTTGCATGGACTCTCTCACACTGTAGAAATGTGGAAACCGAGAAAAAACATTTCTACCTGTTGAGATTCATGTTCGGGTAATCATTTTTTTAACTCACTGTCAAACTTCCTCACAAATCGTGGCGTGAATTAAAAGCCAGGACAAAAACTATTTTAGGCATTCACATGAACTTGAATTGGATTGCACTGTAATGTTTGCTTTAGGCAGTGCAACTTTTCAATCCACTTTTTCGACTTTGTACTTCGCATAGAAAGTGCAGAGCACACAATTACGTGCGTATTTTACCGCAAACGCATAATGTATATTCGCTAAGCTCGACTAATAATACAAAAGTTAGCCTGTACAAACACATATGGTGATACTGTGAAATTGCCCTACATACCAGAAGCTAACGACACCTTGGTTACGTAACTTGCGGCAATTCGGTTTAAAACGCTAGGCGCGCCTTCAGACGTCCCATTATGACGCAACAACGTCAATTGTGCGAGCTGTCGACGCACAAGTGATTTATAGCATTTGAATTAGAGCCGCGCCTACTGTACGTCCGGTCTATTCGAACACAAGCGTGCGATGGCTCGACGAACAAGTTTCGTAATGTGGGCTGTTTTGGCTACCTTGTTTATGTTCGGACAGCTTGATGACAAAGCCTAGAATCATGACCAAAAGGGTCCAGATCGGTTTCCAAAGCAACAGATTACAAACAATGGCGTACGTATAGTGTTTTGTGGGAATAGTACTTTTACACACAGTGATTGGAAACCGTTGTAATTTTAATCACAACATGTGTTTTTTACAGTTTTGAATCACAACATCCACTGCCAGTTCGTTGGGTTTGGACTACCATTGCAGCAACGACCCAACTTCTTATGTTGACACATTTTAAACCACCTTAAGATTAAGAGTTTGCCGCAAAAGTACAAATAAAGATAAAAAAACGATGTAATGGCCACCATGCTGTAGTTCAGAGCTACAAGAGAAAGCTGAAAGTGGGTCGAGCCAAGCATCTTGTCCGCCAGATTTGTTTATTTGTTTAAAAATCCCTGTTGCGCCACCGTGTATATAGGATAACTTGACGTGGATGCTTCGGTTTGACGTTGAACAGACATGATTTCACGAAGTGCCTCGGGGTGGATGCGCTCCTGTGTTTGTTTCGTCACAATAATGAGCGGTGACGTAGTTTCCTATCAAGAGTCGTTACGGATTTCGCAAAGTGCGAAAGAATTTTTTTACGTTTTTTTTACAATCATTTGCAATGAGTTACTTGGCGGATAAAATACGCGTTTTTCCCGTTTGAATTTCGAACGTTCAGTTCGTAACTTCACAACATTTTTGGGCTTAAAGTTTCGTCACATTGAAATGACGCAATTCAGTGCTAAAGATCACGTGACCCACACGCGAAACCACAAAATCACCACCAAATCCTTTCTAAACGATCTTCCAAGAAAATCGTCTGAGGTTCAAAGCTCCTCATGGCGCGTCGGCGTATCGCCGCAATCTACAGTGTAGTTAGATGAATATCGAAATGGTGCCGACTTACCGTATAAACGCGCTCATCTTCACTCCCCAATTCTCCGTGGCATTGCACCACTGTTGTCAACTCCGGAAGACGATCCCATATCTGCAAGAACGATTATCGGATGATCATTTTGCACGACGAGGTGAAACTGCCTGAAAGTGTTATTGTGTTTCGCAAGATTGCGGACATTTCCAGGCAGTGTTTATTCTATGGAATTCATCAACACTAACTCTTGACGCATTTTATAGATAGTATAAGCATACATGTTTTTTGCTACCCTTTTCCCTGTAATACTTACGTTTGTTTCGGTCCAGGTTCAAGAGGAAATAAAACCTGCTTCTGTTTGTTTGGTTTCGACTACGCCAAATTTACATACCCATATGATATTTGCATATAGCTTATCGAAACACCGAACGTTGTGTTTTATTTGCAGAAGTGTGTTGCACAAGTCACTGACACTAAGTTTATTTTTATCCGGAATAACGATAAACACAGACGATAATTGAATAAAAATGACAACATTGTTATGTGATGTCAGGTTGAAACCTATGATGTAAAAATTTACCATTGCTTGCGTACCTGGACAAAAAAGGCTGAATGACAAATTGCCACACTCGTGACCTTCGCTGGGAGGTTAATCCATGGAGATTACCGCTTGACTGAAGCGAGGACAGGGTTTTCACACAATTTTATGATAAATGCATTTGAATTGACCCAGACGACGCTTATTTATTTGCAATACGAAAGCCACTGTGTCTCAACATTTTACTTGCTTTTTCCATAACACAGAAAAATTGGGCCGTTAAATTGATTGCTGATGAAAGGTGCATTGCCCTTTTACGTCTTGCTTGTGTTTTATTGGTCTATGCAAAGAAAATTAGTGTATTTGCTTTCTTGTGTATATCTCGTCATAAAATGATGCACCGGATTTTTTTGTGGGGAGATTGTTGTAGCCCAAGCACAAAATAATTACCAATACGTAAAAGTTACACATAACATAGGTATGTACGACGAACTGAACATGATATGAGCTCTAGTACAATGAGGGACCAGCATTGTAAAGGGGTCCACGCCCTCCTGTTCCTATTTATTTGTGACCACAATTACGTACACCCGACCACGAGACCCAATTCCGAATATTCCACATTTAGAATAATTTCGGCACACCATGGCCATGGCCTTGTGAGTTCACAAATGCGTTAAGGCATACACGACGTTTTATAGGTGTGTTGTATAACCAGGTAAATAGACAGGATATCGTGGTGACAAATGGTCTGACAACATCTTGCTTGGCGTCTTTTGTGAGTTTTAAGCAAAATCGAGAATACTTTGTTTATCTTATGTTTTAACTATATGTTTACATGCACTATACGCACAGCTAAGCACAGCTAAGCACGCTTCTGCATTAAATTGCATTTTAGGGATAGGCCTTCACTGCTGTCGTTGTTATATGCTTACAACGTTTTGCGCTAATGTCGTTTCCGTTGTTACTGACAAGTATTTAACATCAACTGAAAGCACATCAATTTGTATCCAAAACACTAAAACAGGTTTTTCAAAATGCGCTACACATCAGGAGCAACAATGGCGAATTTAAAACTACAGTATTTTGGCTTGCGATTAAGAACCGGAATATGAAAGTGTTTAAAAGCAATTGAGGACAATTTTTACCTGTAATATTTTCTCGAGTTGTTCCCCATTTTCGACCACAGCTATGTTTGCTGAAGTTCTCTCGAGCACATACTGGCAAGCGTCGGCCTTGTTGGTGGTGTAAATACCACACCCCACCCCTCTGCAAAAAGCAACAGCTGGTTAAACGCGAATCTATCACGACGTGGCGTAACGACAAGCCTGTTAGCCAAGGTCTAGTTGGGATAAGTTTCCTGACGGAGTTGAGGACAATGAGCATTTGGTTAATAATGACACAACTATAAATAACTTCATTTCAAAAATAATAAAACGTGGTCCAAGTCACAGGTGAAGTGTGATATGTTGGCTTGTTTGGGTTCAAACGTTAAAAACTCGTTTTGAAGTCAATCACACTAGAAACCCTAAAAATATAATGAATTGTAAATCTGAAAATATACTTGGATGTGTGCTCCGGTGCATTATGATGTTAACGTTCTCCAAGCAAACAAATTACATATATTTTGGGGTTTAACGTTCTCCAAGAATAAACTTCCAGATGCATTAACTTTGGACATCTTCAAACCGCACAACAACAGCCTTTACGTCCACCGCACATTTTTATGCGTTCCGGTTGACCGAGTATTGGCATCAAACCCACTTCCCCGTCGCTCTGTGGGAAGCCATCGACATCAAAAGCTTTCGAGGAAATCGATCTTTTTGCGGTTATAATTATTGGCAATGAAGCGTGACACTGGCATAATACATCTGCTACGGCTGGCGTGCGAAATAGAAAAAAAACGTTCCTGTTGCATTTGACGTGTTTAGTGGTTTCTGAAACTTGACTTGTGTGCAGGAATGGAATCTTTGAGTCTATCAGGAGTCTTAATTAAACGCTTGGACGAGGATATTAAGCTGCCAAAACAGTCAAATTGACCTGCAAAACATTTCATTTAAAGAAACTACTGCAACATCACGACTCTGGGTCGTCTACCGTGAAAATTATTCGCAAATTGTTCGCAAAACCTATCGAAATATGGACACCAATAATGAAACCACCAAAGTACAAAGTATTTAATGCATTGTTCCCGCAACCCGAGGGATGAAAACGAATTCTCTGACTTCCTGCATTCCCGAAGCAGCGAAGTTTCCCATGCAGGTGTTCGCAGAAGTCACCGAACCATGACGCACGTTGCGCCTTGCGCTGTGAACCTAGCAATTCGGCACTTCAATTGGGTCATACCGGGTCACATTCCAAACAACTGACGCCTGGCTTAGGTCTCGGGTTGTTTGTTGGTAAAGTTGGCACGTGCCAAAGAACATGCTGTAAAGTTGAGGATTCGGGTGGAAGCATATCAAGGGGTGATGTAATGTTGTTCATCTCAAATTTCAGTGTAATTACGTTTTTAAACTTGGCTGCGTCCTCCAAAGCTAACAGATAATTAGTTTAATACGTAAATCAATCACACGTTTCTTGCTGACGTTCCAATTTCTTTATTGTACAAAATTGTGCTATCATACGTCATAGACTCTATGATAGTATCAACAAGAAACAAAACTCTATGATAGAATCAACAATGATAGGATATAGCATCCGACACGTAATGCCATCTAAATAAACCTGAGGCGATATAATATTTGAGTCAGAAGCTTTCTATAGAAAAAGCATTTTCTCTGTTGTAACGTAAATGCGAAATAAAATATTTACGTAATAAATTGCAAACTGTCGGAAAGTACTGGACAATGTATAGGAAAGTATTGGATGACCAAGCACAGACCAACGACAACCTGCTCACACAATGCAGTTTCCCTGGAAACGAACTACTCTAATCAACAATTTTGAGAATTGACAGTATGCAGTTACATCGCAATCCCCTTTAACCACAACAAACACAGTAGCGTTATTACGTCACAGAGACTTTTTTCTAAGAAAGCCGAACGGGTACATTGTTTCAAACAAGGGAAGGTGCTCAAGTGGATTGTTTGTATCATTGTCGATCATCGTTTTACAGTTCGGCGCTGTGAGGTAATTCGAGATGAAAACATGAGCAGTGAACATATACAAAAGTAATGATGTTGTATTTATTATTAAATATACCTATATAAAGAATTGACAAATATATGCTCTGTAAGAATCGTAATATAAGCTCACGTTGCCATGTCACGTAATTTGTTACGTAACAAACAGGTTATTCTTTCAGTTGTAACTTTCTATTGTTTGTTATAGTTTGTTTATTGTTTTTGTAAAGTTGCTATTGGCATTGCATTTATCCCAAAAGTTTTGCCTGATTGTTCACCCAACTAAAAGCTCAATAGTTATGTTTAGCATTAAAAACAAACAGAAAATTTAGGTTGTCATTTTAAAGCATGAGTAACCGGTCTTTAAAGCACGTTTAATGCCAAATAAGCAGAAGAAAATACGACCGACAATTCCACTTCAGTCTCCCGCGGTGTAAGAGAGCAACTCGATGGAGCACGAGTAACTCGAAACGAGTAACGGATACTCCAAAGTATGTCGAGCCGGACGATTACGTAAACGCCGTGCCACGAATTCCATTCCAATGTTTGTGAATGGAATGCGAGCGAACACAATGGTTTGAGCGGAAGAAGGGTGCAAATTTACAATGGCCGAAGGATTATACCCGTTGATTGTATGTAATGTTGCCGTGAAATTGTAATAGGATTTAGTGATGGGTGGCGACGCCCACGTGGCGACGAAACCGAGGTTGCGAGGCAGCGAATTATTACTGGAAGCCACCACGAAAGGCCTTTAGAGGAACATTCACTTCTGTCTATGCTCCCACTTGTTATTTAGGATTGAAAAGGGTATTGAGCGCATGTTTTGTTACAAAATAACTTGACATATGGAATGTATGGTAGTATTACGACCAGTCTGGCTAACATGTAGGTCAATGTTATGGCTGTGGAGCCGACAATTTATACTACACGCTATAGCAATGAAAATAGTTTTGGGGGCAACTTCAAAAAAAAAGTTAACCAATCTGAGAATGACAATCCATTGTGAAACAAAATACCCCACAATGCCAGAGGCAAACTCGCATTCCATCAGCAAGTTGTTTTCTTGTATCACAAGTACACATTTCAACGTGCAGCTGTTATTCCTGCTTCGATACAATACTGTCATGGCAACGCGTTTGTTGCTAAGGGGGATAAGAACGGGCTTTGGAAAATTTAACCAAACGTTACGAGGAAGTATTGGAACTGGAAACTACTGGAAAATCGACATAATTTTGCGGTCGATTGATTACATGTCACGTGCGCGGGAAAGTTTGAATCACGTGTCTTGTTTAGCGGTTTTCGATTGGTGGTTAGATGGTTGTTGTGGTGACAGATTATCTCGCACAGTGTTGAGAACGTCAAGTGGAAATCTTGTGACTTTGCAGAAGGGTTACCAAGCGCATCAACCACTCCCACGATGTGGCATGTGCGAGATACGTGCAACATTCGTTTGGTTTCCTTTCCAAAGGCTTTGCGCCGAAATATTTCGGTTTGTGTCAATTTTAAAATATTATTTTTCATATTTCTGCGAATACGAACTTTGCTATGGCGACAAAACCGTCACCACAATTTGCCAAATTAGTGGTTTAGTGTCAGGTAAAAACATATGTTTCGCGGGTGTGCCGTTAAATGTATTGCAATGAAAAGAGGTTCCTTTTCAATAGTTGATTCGCTTGCAAACCCAAGTTTACAAATGTGATAAAATGAAAAGGAAACTTTACTGTAAGAATCAATTAATTAAAACTTTTGCGAATAACGAGCATTCATGTGCAATAAAACTAATTTGTGTCTATGTGCGCATAGACGACGCTTGTAAAAATTGCATTTAGAAACCAAAAAAATAACCATGAAATTACGTAATTTCAATGACGTTATGTTTGCTTCATGTCATGGTCACCACGTTATCGACGTTTAAATGTAAAATTGCCCGTGTTGTTTTTAACCTTATCTACATTTCTAATAAAAAAACAACCATCGACCTGTAGCGGGTCAACACAACGTCATAGGGTGTTGTTTGTTTTTGCGACCTTGGCTTGGATTCATTACACCAATGCTTCTTGTTTTGAACACCATTTTTAGCGGGGTTTGCAATTTTTGGAATTTTTCGTAAATTGGATTAAGGTCAAATTTGACGAATGCCCTAACACTAATCGAATATTTGTCGACTTGACCTGGTTTGTGCAACGGTTTATGCATTGATATTTAAAGACATTTGCAGGACTGATAATTTTACCAGAACTACAACGTGGAATTTAAGGTAAACCAGAATCACGTAGGTGATTTCACGGGTCATAGTTCTATTTATACCAAGTTTACCTAACAATTAATCACTTCACAGCAATGAAATTATAGAATTCTTACCCGGCAAGAATAGCTCCGAGGTTGGCGAAAAACCATTGCGGGGAGTTGAATCCCAGAATACAGACGGCTTTGAAGCGACCGAGACCAAACTGAAGAAACAATAACATAGATTAAAGATTTTGAATAATCTTTTACACGCCAAAGTTAGCACTTGACCCGTGTGTATCTGATGTATATTTGTGAATTGGGGAAACATGCGTTTCGCGACACAGGAAAGTTAAACAATGATACTGCAAACAAGCAAGGGCGCAAAAATTCCTCCCATATAGATATTCGGGATATACCGTAAACCTGTAAGTCGACAGTAGATGTACAAACAAAAGACCGCGGGGTTATGATTGACATAGCCGAATGGTTTATGCTGGCAACTTTCGTTCCTATCCCTAACAAATATTTGCGGAATCTTAAACACGACGAAAACTTTTTGTACTCGCTCTGTGTGCGGCAGGCGAAACGGCAATAAAATTTATGGCGGCGATTTTACAGTGTTCCAAGGAGGGTGACGTCATCAAATCGTTTTCGTCACGGGATTGACTATCGGGTTGTGACGTTTACTAGGACCCAAAGACGGCACTATTGAAGTCATTCGCGTGGCAAACTTGACCTGTGAGACAAATCAACTTGATCGATATCACGCACATTCTTGTAAGAAAGGCACATTCGAAGTATTTGCCACATCACAATCGTGAATGTGTCATGTTTTAATGTATATAAGAATGTTCCGATGACATTTTAGGTAAACTTCTGACATTTAAAGGAGAAACAGTCGTTTCCACAATCACACATTATCGATCTATTATACCAGTATAGTATACACTGTGTCCACAATCAAACAACCACAAATTTCGCCTTTGACGTAAATTTTGCCAATAAAACTAGCACCAAAATCGCATTGGAAGGTGGGTTCGATCGATTCGTCATATTTACTGTGTCTTTAAGCAACATATGATAACCGACGGATCAATACATCACGTGTTAGGTCTGCGTACAGATCAGGAGGTCTGACACCTGCGTTGTGTAACCAAATTCGGGCCAAGGCAATGCGAGAATTAACAAGAGGTTTACACTAATAATCCACGCATACCGACACTCACCACCTTGGTATGTGTATATCCACAACCGGGGGAGTTATTGTAACGATTGCTCGATTGGCAGTAAGGCCGGGTCCACACTCACGCTTTGCGCCGGCGGATTCTTTGTTTGTTTCATTATCCCGAACGTACACCCGCACGCCGGTATCCACCGGCGCAAAGCGTGAGTGTGGACCCGGCCTAAGGTTGAAAACGCCGCCAGATCCCTTCAGTCTCTACCTGACAAGAAAAGTCACTTGACTGCGGTGCGAACAATAACAGCCTCCCCCTTTCGAGTCCAACAAGCCATTAACGTGACGTCATACCATCAAAGGGGCTTGTACAGGTGTAACGCAGGGGGTCTCTATAGTTGAGCACGCAGTCCAAAGTGGGCTCAATGCGTGGGCGGAACGAACGTGGCTCACAATCTGTTCTGTCACGAGTCTAGACCATAGCATGATAAAGTCCGTCGCTACACCCTCGGCATACATACGCACACACTAAAAATACGACAGTTTTGTAAAGGCCGGGCCAGCACGGGTGCAAATGGAAAATTCTTGGAAGCCCGTAACACCTAAATGGGAGAATGGTGTTAAGCAGCCTTTAGGTATTTGAAAAGTTTCGCTTTGATAATGTCGCGGCCAACGCGCTATCATTACTCAGTTACGAGCATATATCGAAATCTCTGACTTTCCCAGGGGGGGCAAAAATATTTGTGTTGCGTCGCGCCAGAACTACTTGTGAACTTCGCGCGGGCCAGACTTGGCACGCTCATCGGCTTTCCTGGCTGTGATGCAGACGTCTGTGGGCGTGAACGGTGATTTGGCAAAGTTACTGCGACAAAACACCATAAGACTTCTTTAATTTAGTTTTTGTCATAGGAAGTGCGCAGACGACCAAAAAACATGAAGGCGTGTTTGAATTCGTGATTCTACGGTACAATCATTACACAAGTGGAGTGACAAAGCCATGTTTTGTAACGCGTTTACGCTAGTGTTGTCTACGATGACGTCAATCAATAATCGACCGTGGGCCGTTTTTTTTTTTTTTTTTTCTTTAGTATCGCCACAAAATTGAGGCCAGTCAAACAGCTAATTTCTGTTTTTCTAATTGCCTTCATTTAAATCTCGTCAATCGTTGAAGGCATCAGTGCGTGCTTGGCAGGTCAAAAATGCTTGCGAAAATCGTTCATCCCACTAACTAGCAGAGCGTGAAGGTTTGCAAACACAACAGTTCCGTTTCGTCATCGCTGATTTTTAACCGTGCATTGTGTCTCCATACTTTTTGCTCTATTGTAAATGATTTTATATCAACGTTTTGCGCGTTTAGCTTCATCGACTACAATACTTGTTTATTGGGCTTAATTCGCCACACAAATAGGCGATGGCACTTTAAACAACGTTATCCAAACTGTTTGCATTGCAAGTACACACCTCTAAACCAACATTTCACTTGTAATTTGAAGGTTTCTGAAAACCTCGATCTTAAGGAAAGCTTTTGGAAAACTATGAAAACCACAATGAAAGTGCATTCCACGATATTAAAGCTAAGTCAACACTTACCATTTTGCAAAGCGAAAAATTCTTTCCTATAGCGAACGCAAAGCAAAAAAGGAGATGAGTTCAACTCACCCCTCAACGTATTTCGGATATCGCGACGCGCAGACAAAATTGATTTTGACGTAGCAACTCACGTGAAGGCATGACTTGGCGAACTTCCAGCACTCATCGTAGTATTCCCTGAAACTCCAGAAGTGCCACAGTTCGCCTTCTTCGTTGCGCGCCGCCAAAGCAGAGCGTTCCGCATTCTCTTGCACCACTGCCAGCAACATTGCTGGTACCTAAATCAACAAATACAGGCTG
This sequence comes from Ascidia mentula, assembly GCF_947561715.1. NCBI lineage: Eukaryota > Metazoa > Chordata > Ascidiacea > Phlebobranchia > Ascidiidae > Ascidia > Ascidia mentula. The sequence goes on along the minus strand of NC_138569.1, from coordinate 20,076,494 downwards.
TTAACAGGAATTCACCCACCTCAATACCTATGCCGCAGCTTTCGGGTGTATTCGCAATAAGTCTGTGTCGAATCGTGAGAAAGTGTATCGAGGCGGACCACACAATAATGTTGCGGTTTGCGCTAATTCTTTTCAGCAACGTGGACTGCTTTTGTACATTTTTCACACATATTATGTTTTGTGAAACTGCACAACGATGCAAAAACATTGTTACAACATTCATAAAAATATCACACTTTAATACAACTACAAATATCATGTGTGAAAACAAAAAGGCAGAAACTGTTGGAAATAAAGCTTGACATTTACCTAGAGTGGTATAGTATACATTAACCGTTATGCTATACTTGGTTGTAGCCTGGAGCAATGTACAAAATATTCACCATTTTGAGATGTTTTGACTGTTATTTATCACAACTTGGTTTACATATTAACCATTTTGAAATGGTCATAATTTTCTCCAGGCAAGTTACAGCAGTATAATTTGAAGATGGCCAATTGGCATTACTTCTTCACAATATAACCTTATAATTTTATTCAAATAAATTGTCAATGGGATGTTTTTCAAGTTGCAATTAGTCATCTGTTATTTGGAATGAAATTCGGCCGATGATTAACATCCTGAATGATAACAAATAAAAGTTCAGCAAAATCTTTAACACCAAACAGGAAAAGGTATGTCTTACTATTACAGCAAACCGCTGTACCATGTCAGGACAGTCATCATTAGGAAACAGGTGTGGAAACATGAGCACCTCTCTTCAACTAGAGCTATTTTAAGTGGGTAATTGGCAATGTGAAGGTTCGTCTTTGAAATTCCACTCCACTGGTGATTAATAGGACTTAAGGGATGCAGTTTGACAAATATTGTGTGAATCAATATCAATGACTATGGATAACAATTGTTAGTACACTTTTGACCAACCTGTTTTATCTTAAATGAATTTAAAAGAGTGCTGCTTTTAACACAAACATTATTACTTGTACAATAATGTAAAATAACATACAATGGGCAGATGATAACAAAAAAAACAGTGAATGGGGTTTTCATGCAACGAACAATTCAGAAACCAAAGGGAAAGTAAATTCCTAAACTGTAAATTCAGCAAAGCACACATATAACACTCAACTGTTTCAAAACTGACTGACTCTTGTCTTTCATTGTCTTCCACCCGTATATCTACAGCTCCAGTGATGTCTGATGTGGTGTAGCATCCCTCCGAGAAAGGTGCCAATTGGGAATCTGAATGTAAAAATTTTGAACACAGTTTATAATCCCCTTGAAACACAGTGTATAAAACTTGTGGCAAATAATTAGCCCAATCAAGAGCCCAAACAGATAAAAATGATTGATATTTGGCCAGAGTTGTGGTGTTTTGTAATATCTTGTTTCAAAATTCATCCTCTATTCAATGGTCTTTCCTTGTGGCTTTTGTGAAATGTTTGTTGACTTAGTAAACAGATGCTATTGTTTGCAAGGAATGCCTATTTAAACAACCTAATTCAGTGAAATTTCTTTTGCACAAAACTAAATCAGGCGTGTAACTACTTAACATCTTGGTTTATTCTCAAGAACTTGTTTAGTCCATCTTCAAGTTGAATCCTAACATAAACTTGTTTTATCCCCGTAGCTTTAACTACATGGCTGACTTAACTTGAAATTACAGTTGAAACAAACTAACAAACATGTTTTTTTTCATATTATCAAGTTTATTTACAACAGAACTAAGGCAAGGGCAGTAAATTTGTTGACAAAAGGAAGGCACAACCATGAATGATGATCGACAATTTTGAACATTAAAAAAAATAAGCACAAAATTTTGGTGTATGCAGCATCAACTGAATGGGCCAAACAGATCAAATGAAGGAATATAAAAAGCACAAATGGCATGACTATGGGCAAGCCAAGTAACTGTAGCGATGGAGATTTTGCAATGTAATGGAGGTATGCAATATAAAGTCGGTTGAAGAAAATTTCTTTCAGCGCCCCCCCCTATAAGAATCAATGTAATGTGTGTTTTAAAGTAACTATCAATGGTATTGGAGAGATTCATGATAAAGTTTACCCACTGCAAACTCAACCATTTTTTACTTAAAAAGCAGATTTAATATTGTTTGATGGAGATTAAACTACAACAATACATACAAATAAATAAGTTTTTGCCACATAACAATGATGCAGCTTGTTGCAAATCGCAATAAGTCAGTGAAGCATAAAAACTAGTTCAGTGGAACACTGGCCACAAGAATATAATGTGGTGCCGCTATGGTAACAGTATGAAAAAGAAGGCAAAATGCACTGCAATAAGAACACAAAACTGTTCTTGTATATTTGACACACACAAAATTACACTTATATGAAGCTGGCATTAACAGTGGTCATAAATAAACAAAGAAACTTGTGGTCATTAATTTTACTACATTGTAAATAAGCATCAGGATAACATGTGATTGAACATCTATACTTGATTTCATCACATGCATGTAAAAATGTAGAATAAAATTATAAACACAAACATACAGTGCCATGTGTAAATAAAAGTTTTCCATAAAAGTTCTGGCTTTGTCACCAAGTTACCAACAACAATGATCACACAATTGGTTCATATCATCCTGAACATACAAAACTAAAAAAATAGGTTTTTAATGCATTTTTTTTAAATAAAATACAAAAAACATGTACATTATTGTACCAATAGTGAATGGTGCCATTATACATTGGCCTTTGTGCTAATGCAGCACTATGGTGAGTGCCTGACACACCTTACAAGTGTATTACTATACGTTAATACTTGGAGATTCTGGCTCATCTGCAAAATCACTTGTGATTGTCCCTGATGAAAGTGAAACAGTGGAACCAATACCTGGATATTGTCTTGGTTGGTTTGAGAGAAGTGGCAAATGGTGCACCACTGGAGTGTTCGTGTTTAGCGATGATGGCTCCTGGAAAACATATTCATCTTCTTCCTTGGCATCTTGCCTCTGAAGCCGCTCTGCACTCTGCCTCTCACTGCCGTAGAGGTTAAGCGAAGTGTCTGGAACATCAAACTGTCCGAATGGGTCTTCACCTTCACCCTGATTTGAATCGAGTGTATTTGCATAAGGAAGGCGTTGAGGTCCCTTTCTGGATGGGTTCTGGCCCATTGGAGCGATGTCATATTGAAAGTGTCTGTGATCACTTGGAGGGCTTGAATGTGAGCTGGGCAATGAGTGCACTGGTGATGACAGGACATTGCCATATCCTTGTCTAGGTGTGGGCTCTGGTGATAAAGCAGGGGAATGCGAAGTCACTGATGAAAGGGTCCCCTCATCTCTTCCCATCGTTTCCTGCTGAATTTTTCCATCAGGTTCAAACGTTGTGACCTTGTGGTTTTTGTCGTCAACAGCATAAAGGGAATTGCTTGTGTGTTCTTCGTGATCACCTTGCGCTAATAAATTGGAAGCGCTGCCAGAAAGAACATTTACAGGCTGGTGTTTAACAATGCTGTTAAGGCCAGTGTTAATTGGAAATTGTGGAATGTGCTGGTGCTGCAGTGAAGATCTGGAACTGGTAGCTTCATTATGAAGGTCACCTATATTATGTCCCAATTTTTCATGATGGGTAACCTCAAATTTTGCAGGCGAAATTTGAGCATCACTGCTGGAACCTCCACGACTGTCATGGCGAAAGGGTCCACTTTTTGCAAGGCCATTAAGACGCTGTCTCTTTTTTGTGCTATCTGACAAGCTGCTTGTCGATCGCCGTTCTGACACAATTCGAGGATGGTGCGGTTCATCCAGTACAGCCCTGGTACTGGAGAGGTCTGACCCTTGGCCTTGGTGCCCATTGTTATTGGAATTTGTTTGACTTTCACCAAATGTCCCACCAGGTGGAAGTGGAAGATTTGACATTAATGGTCTTTTGGTGATGACAGAATCAGTAAATTCTTCAGACTCTCCCACATCAGATGTTTTACGAATGTAACCATTGTAGATATCAGTTGGTGGTCTTTTCTTTTTGCCACGGCAACCAAAATATGCTGCCACACAGACTAACACTGCAAACAACACAGCAAGGCACAAACCCAGAATTGCTGCTGTTTGTTCTGTATGACCAGCTTGGTTTAAAGTATCTACAACGGTTCTCAATGTGCACCTTTCAGCACCATACCCGGGGTAGCAAAGACACCGCATTCTTCCAATATTGTCTTGGCAACAAATTCCGTTGACACAAAAGCCATCATTTGAACACTTGTTGCAGTTTTTTATGTTCTGGATGCTAATGTTAAGTGTGTACCTTGCAGAAATATTAAGTTTTGTGTTGTTGGCAACACATGCGTACACACCAGAGTGAGCAAGATCTGCCCGACGAATTTCAAGTTTTGGTTTCTTTTTTCCTTTTATTGCCACACCATCCGGATATGGTTTCTTCAACTTGTTTCCATTGAAGGTCCAGTAAACTTGATCTGGTTTGCCAGCAGGTTTGCATTTTTTCTTGATTTCTAAACCACGACGTACAGAAATATCTTCTTCAGTTTTTTTGAAAGAAGGGGGGACCAAAAATTTGCTGACCATTTTCTTTTCTTTTTTTGTTACTTTAACTTTCGGATTGATGCTCAACCAGTAAAACGATTTCACTCCAGAAGATTTCAAAAAGAATAAGGCTTTTCCTTTTTTGATGTTGATACAATCTTCAGCTTTGCCAAAAGGTCCAACAGTGATTTTCTTTTTCTTTTTAAGGCCACCGTTGTTAAGTTTAAAGGTTGTGTCGACAGTGACAGTCACGTTGTACTGCTTTTTGGAGCCCTTTCCAATGACACCAACCTTTTTGCCCACTTTTCCCACAATGGCAATCTCAGAATTAAGTGCAAGTTGCTTTAAGTCAGGCTTTTTAGGCAATGGAGTGCATATCTGGCCGTCAGTTGATACGAACAGAATAGCACTGGCAAAGAGTAGGAAAATCAGATGCATGTGAAGAGTTTTGCAGTCAGCTTTTTAAATTTCAAAATATTTCTCGTCACTTTGTAGTACTTTTTGTTTTTATATTAACTTTGCTGTCACAAAAAGAGTAAATCATTAACTTAAACAATACAAAACAACCACAGTCAGCCACACAGGTTTTCATTATTCTATATTGCTTATGTGCTATGTTCTGTAGCATATTTAATTTTGTGTCAACATTTATAAAAACTGAAAAGAACCAACACAACCTTCCTCAACCATGCAGACAGGGGGTCACTTCCATTTTAAACAAACATGTTTCTGCATTTAAAATAAGGTAGGCACGCACAAACACAAACTCCCAAAACTTTAAACGTAGTACCTACATTATTATAAACATTGCAGTGATATACATACATCATATAGTTGCAGTAACTGTTTTACCAGTTTACGAGTCCAAATCGTTCCAGGTAAGTCTGTGAACTACGTGTTTTCGGTGATGGTTATATACACCGCTGGATTTTTTCTACCATGCTCACTCAAGCGTGACGGTTGGTGGTTTCATCTAATGATGTCACACTCTGAGTATTGAAGTTATTCTCTACTACACACACTGGTATGAAAGAGCTAAGATCTGAGCGATGGCTTGGAATGCCGTTATTCGAAAGCCCCTATTGTTCAATTATTGAACGGAGCACAGCAACCGGTTTGAGTGTTACGCAACACTGTGAAAGCCAATTTGTTTATGCTCTGTATGTTGTATATGATGAAAACAGCCTCAACGAGTAATATTTGATAATATTGCTGTGGTTGTGCAATCCAAGTTCGTAACAGTGTACATTAACACATTACTAGTTTCACGGCCTTTCTCGATTTCACAAAACTATGGACAAATTAAGATAATAGTGCTTCTCTTGATTCATAAAGATATTGCACGCAAAGCACACTACCACTTCTGTACGAATGTAATCGAACTGGCCGTGTTTGAATCACCGAGGGCGATATAGAAGTATCATTGCTCTCTTGCGCAGCTAGCGGTAGTAAATATTGCGATTGTAATCCAAAAATCAAAACCTACCAGTGTCTACATGTCAATTGCGCGTTCAGAGTCAATCAAAGTAAAGACTGGTTAAATGCAGTACAAACCTCGATAAAAAATAAAACCTGAGGTACCCGAAACCCAGATTTGCAAACCTTGCTTGCTAAACCTACACTACCAAACTAAACCTGGGATACTTATTTGTATTACCAATACCGTACTTTCAGTACCAAGACACAAAAATTCACGTAAGTGAAGTTTCGTTACATAAAGGCTGGTATATATACACTCCAAAACATGTTTAATAACTTTGCGCCCGTCCCTTGGTAGCGCGAACCCGAAATTGGGGTTTGAAGAATTAAATTCACGCCGCAGGTTCGATTATGATAATTGTCGGTCACGATTGGACGATTTTCTGTGATCGGTTCCCGCCTTTTCTCAGATGGAATTGTTTCTGTGGCTTTCGATTGAGAAAATTTCTCCAAAGTATAGGAGAAATTATTCGCTGTTACCGAACGTAACATTTTCTCCGGAATGAAGAAGCAATTTTATATTTGAAACGCCCAGATTTTACATATTTCTCTCACAGAAGCAAGGAAAGTAAACAGGATCAAAATATCAATAAAACAAAGACAGGTGCAAAGTTGAGAAACTCTCTTGCTTTTAATCACATTTAACTGTTTCAACTAAGTCCATAAATTTGAATAGCGGATTTCGAGGTACGACTTTAGTAGATGTCATCACATGAACTAAGCCCCCGGATATTGTTTTTGGCGCGGTGCATCTGTCCTTACAGCAAGTCTATGTTTAGATACATGCGATAAACTTGCAGTGCTGATTTTTAGGTGCGATAACTCGCATTGCCGATATTTTATGCTAAACTTGAGTGCGATAGCTCGCATTGTCGATTAATTCAATGCTGATATAGTTCAAAATCGCGTGAAGTGATTGGGAGAAGCAGAATCGCATTGTTATGTCGCTTTGCTTTGCTAAATCTGTGGCTCAATACTTCTTCCCTCTCATCACTTGACATACTTTGCATATTTTTCGGTCAGACGACCTCAGCGAAACACCCCTTTTCCTACATGTGCGATTAACAAATTAGTTTAATGTTAGTGTCCAGTCCCTTCAGCAGACATTAGAGTGCCCTGACCTTTGAACCTTGCAAAATGACAAAAAGTTTTCCAATTCGAAAATCACAATTTCTTATATGTGTAGCCAGAACAAAAAGCTACTTTAAAACGGTGGATCATTTGCAACTAGGTCTGCGTTTCTCAGACAATACACATTTTTTGGTATACTCAAACGATTGCATTTTCTGTTCACTGGGTCTAAACTTTACTCGAAGGCACCCGAGTCTGAACGCAAGAGCGAACCTGATGTCACTAGAGAACGATACCAACGACCTAAACTAAACACTGGGAAATGGAACTGGTCGCGTCGTGTTTTGCACAACCAAAATCAACAGAAAACAATTACGTCATCACGTAAAGTTCATTGGCCCTCCCAGCATGTGACTATTTTTGGTCCTCGTAAAGTTCGCTAATAGGACGTTTGTCCCATCACGCCAAACTGCGCTATAAACACATCTTATATTCTCTAAAAAACATTTACTCTTAACTATAGTTTCCAATCTCATTGTAAATGGTAATCATCAATAAGGTATAATTAACGACGTCGAAACTTCCCAGTGCGTAGCTTCCTTGTTCCCTAATTAAAACCAGACGTTAAACGTGTTGAAAAATCCAACAGCAATTACATTCACGACCCGTTACTACACCTTATTATACTATTCGTCTTTACTTCCCGACAACAGGGACAAAATACCCATTGTTTCAAGGGCTGAAGGGACTTTTGCCACTGTATTACACCATTCCCTGTTTGCCTCAGGTTCGGTGAATTTGACTCTTTCCAAATGCACATTTTGGAAGAGTGCTATCGAAACTAGTTACGAAACTTCCAAATTGAAATGAGTTGCGCCATCTCACAACGTGCGGTAACCTGGCTACAGCGCTGGTACGTTCGATTTGTTTGTATTTTACCGCTAGCCTTTATACATAATAACTTTTACTCATCAGGTCCGACCATCTTTCTGTAATACCAATAGTAATAAGAAAAGTTACAAAAAACACATTAGTTTCATTTTGCCAACCACCGACGAAAGAATTACTTCATTATGACCTTGTTTAAAGAGTTAACGGTACACCCTTATGTCACTTACCGCCAGTATCCATTTGAACAGCTGGTAAATCAGTAACTCAATCCAGCTGGGTAGGTATTAGGTCCATTTCTTGCACATCTTTGAAAATTACTTTGCTTTCACGTTACAATGTACTGCACTCAAAAACGTTATGCTTCATAACATTCGTCATAAAACCTGTAATAATGTATAGCAAGTTCATACAATGCTACATAGCAACAGCCGTAAACTTTGAAAAAAACACTAATGCAATCAACCTATGTCTCTGTGGTATTAATCCATTTGCAGATCATACAAGACGTTTATCACCAGCCGCAACCCTAATATCCCTGACCATATCCAAATACTTCCGTACATTTATCGCAACGGTGCGCGCGTCCAGCGTTTGCATCAGTCTACATTTGACAGACTCGGGCGGCGCACTTCCCCTAATATATTGACTTGGCGCATTTCTTTTCTGTTTTTAAAACATTTTCATCTGATACAAAAAGTTTGCCCTCGGCGGTTCACCCACAATGCCTGAACCTAAAATAAATATGAACTGTGAACGTTTTCCAACTTATTTCCATTGTTATAAGCGTTGGACACACGTTTCAGGTTGGACAATGCGCTAGTTTACGACAACAAAACACACATCAATAAACTAACGCTTGGTAGATTTACAGGCAATGTTGTGCAGGTTGTCTTTGACTAAATATTAACAAAAACGTCACCGATATTGCAATGATTTCGGATTTTTTTATTCGTACGCGATAAGTAGGAAGTACAGACAAATAAATAATCAAATTATGTAACGAGACTCGTTTTGGAAATGATTCCGGTTCCCACATATTTACAAATTGAAAAAAATATTTATCCCACTTGCTATAGAAACAATAAGCACTTGAAACGAAGTGAACACAAGCGTCGGGGTTTTTCTCTCTTTTTTCTGATCGCAGGGCAGCGGGCGTACATGATGGTAAGTATTGAAAATGTAATATTTAGCTGCTTTAATCGTAAGGGGAAGATTAGCAAATACTAAATTAGAATGCATTCTCGAAACTTAAAGGCTTTATGAATGTTATTTCGTACAGACGGAGCCAGGACAAGTACCAAAACGGCGAACTTTTCGCAAGTTCAGCTACAGAGGTGTTGACCTCGACCAGCTACTTGATATGTCAAGGTATTATTTTTGACTGTAGACAGTGTTATCTCAGACATCTTAATAACATAATATATCACCATAAACTACAATTTTCTAAAAATATTTCATTATTATAAAGAATGGAAATATGTTTCAGGCTAACGTTTGTGCTGTCAGCTAATTTGTTTCGTTTGAGTAGGATTTTTAATAATACTAAACTACAAATTGTGATTAAACTAGGTTTGATTATTAGGTTGTCTCGAAACGAGAGCCTGCTGTAAATATTCCTTTTTTAATTTTCTTTAGAGATCAGCTGATTGAACTTTATTGTGCTCGTCCAAGGAGATCCTTTAACCGTGGAGTCAAGCGCAAGCACAATGCTCTTCTCAAACGCCTGAGGAAGGTTTGAAGCTCCCGAGTTTAATACCTTAAATATTAGATTTTTTCATTGCTGTTTACCTTGTTTTAAGCTCAGTTTGCTGCATTCATGATTTGTTGTTTAGGTTGAGGCTGTTATTGTGCTAAGTTTTTAAACCACCACATAGATTTTGCTTGTTTGGTAAAGCAACATGTACCTGTTGAATTATAGTTATGAAAGATTTACTACTTGAAAAAGTCTTATCAAAAATACTTTCACATGGTTTTGTACTTCAAAGTTTTTTGTCTCAAGTGATGTAAAATAATTTGTCACTGTCAGGCCAAAAAGAACGCTCCTCCAATGGAAAAACCTGAGGTCGTCAAAACTCATCTTCGTAATATGATCATCGAGCCAGAGATGATTGGAAGTATGGTGGGTGTTTACAATGGAAAAACATTCAACCAAGTTGAAATCAAGGTAACTATTGTTGTCGTTTTTATATATTGGCTTGGGTCATTGGTTATAGGTCTTCTAATTTACCAATCCAGAGAACACCCACTGCAAATCTATTAACTAAAAACAAAGTTTCAAGTTGATACAAGAAGTGGATTTTAGTTTGCAGAATTTTACATAATTTTTTTTCTTCTGTGCAGCCTGAAATGATCGGACGCTACTTGGGTGAATTCAGCATCACGTACAAACCTGTGAAACACGGTCGTCCAGGTATCGGTGCCACCCACTCCTCTCGTTTCATTCCTCTCAAGTAAAAACCCCAACAGCGTGTGGAAATACACATTTGCTGCTACATGTGGTTGTGCAATAATTTAGCCTTCAGTTTATGGACAGAAGTGAAGTTCCGCATGAAATTCTGCTTGCCATGCGACTGCTTTTGGGGTAGGAGACTTTTTGTGAAACTTACTATCGTGAAGAGGGTTGAAAAACAAATTGACAGCCTGTTCCAGCAAACTGCAAATAGGACTTTTTATTTTAACTTCAAATGAAAAAAAAGTCATTGAGAAGTTTATAAACAGAACCGAATGCTGCAAGGAAGTATCACAGACTTGTTTGCAGTGGGACTACATGATATTTTTACCTTCCACCTTTAGGAAGGTATTAAATAATAAGGTTCATTGTATCAAGTTCACAATTAAAGTAAAAAAAGAGAGATACAAACACCAGGCGAATACAGAAAACTTTGTCCGTCTTTCATAAGTTTTGCCATAGTGAATAGCTGTTCACGTATAAACAGGAAAATTGGTAACACCCGAGCATGACAACATGTTCAAATACACACATGTGTGGCAAAAAACACTGAAAAATCCAACACTTGTATATCCTTGTCTTTGCAAACGTTTTTGTGTGGAAGCGCACGGAAATGAAATGTCGCATAACGTTTAAGTTCAGTTTGAAAAACAGGAATGGCGAAGGATTTCCCTGGGAGTTCGACGCATTACCCACTTCGTAACGACCAATATGCAATTCCAATATTACAATTTGTGGAATGCGAATTAGCAATGGGGGAAAACTTTTATAATCGCAAAGTTTCAGTCCCAAGGTGTCACTAGGATACTTGAAAAGGATCTACGAGCATCATTGCACATTGGTGTAAGTCAGAAGCAAACAGAAACGAGAATATTAAAAATTTCCAGTACAGTCGCAATTAAAAAAAAACTTGAGAGGACGTGAATAAATTGATGGCTTAACCGCTGCCCTGTCACCCCACCCACGCAGATTTGGGCCTCTTTTTGTTCTTCTTTTTTCCTCTCTTTCCCTTCTTGTTCATGTTTAAACTGCTTCGCGCTTTGGCGATGTCAGGGGGTGGTGGCAAATCGTCGTCCTCCAACTGGTCCAATATGTTTAACGACTGCGCTTTCGTCTGAATCGCAAGAGGTTTTATTTCCTCGTCGGATGATGACATCATCGCAAGCCGGACGTTGGCCTTGAGAAGCTCCGTTCGCGTGTCTTTTTCGCTCGTCGTGGATCTGAACGAACTTGGCGAGCTGTTTGTCTCCCCTGCGTGGCTACTTTTGCTAACGATGCTACTACCACGAGATGGTGCCGGAGAGTTTGATCGTGATGAGTTGGGCGAACCGGGTTGCGAAAGTGAGGGCTTCTTAATAGAGGGTTTGAGTGCCTTTGAAGGAGGAGGTGGAGGTTTCGGAGACTGTGGAAGTGGAGGTGGAGATGGAAGAGCGTCTTCTTCTTCCTCTTCCCCATTTTCCTCGTTGTGTTTGCTGGAAAGAATGGGAGAAGGTGCCTCGATCTTGACTGGAGGAATTGTTATCACTTTGTCCTTGAGACTTCCAGTCGGCGGAGGTTTAATGGCGCTTGTAGGCACGTGCCCTCGTTTCTTTGGTTCTGAAACATATAATTGTTATGAGAGTATTGAATTCAGTTGGTTTCGCACTAAACGACATCCAGTTTGGGTTTGTGTGTTTCCGCAGCACTCATACAGTTTTTAAAGGTCAACAAAATAAGTTACATGCTTGTCCCAAATTATTTCTCCACCAAAAAGGTTTACATATTTCGTGGTTAAAATACATGTATTTGACAACCATGTGGTTGATTTTTAACCGCTTGCACTCTTGGCGCATTGATGAAAAAGAATGTGGTCAGTAGGTCATGAACTTTTAATCCACGTGGAATTCTCTCGCTCACAACAATTGTGGGCTTAGCCGCCCTCGGCCAAGCTACCGATAGAAACACGCACGCCGCCGCCTCCAAATATGGCCATCGCGTTTGTTACGTCACATCCGCGTGCTGTGATGCGTCACAATGGAAGCGGCCAATAGGGTAGACTTCGATGTTTGTGGTTTCGGGCCCGCCAAAAAGGTTTTCCCGGCTTTTTCTTTACGTCACAATGAGTATAAGTAATTGTCGTGACGTAGTGAAGTTCGTTTCCAAGTTAGGGAGGAGAGCAAACGAAAATCACACATTGACTTTTAGGGGGCTGTTTATGGATAAAGCACAGCTTACCTATCTTCTTAGCCGCGTCTTCTTCGATATCCAACGATATTTCACAAACTGTTGCCTGAAATACAAATAAAATAATGTAAGAATATGATATGTACAGGTGGAAGTGAGGTTTTGAACTCAGTCGTGCAACATGCGTGCATCGAAATGACTTCAATTATCACGGCTGAGGAGCAATAAATCAAAAACAAAAAAGTGTTTCACGCAGCACTTTAAATGTGGCATACATAGGAGGATACTTTGCTTCATACAGCTAAAAATGGAGACCATTGCTCTCACAGAAGCATGCGTTGGCGTGGGGCAAGAAACGTAGGCTATCTAGCACAGCATGCTAATTAATTGGTGTTAAGTCATGTTATGTCCGAGGCTCGCGAGTTCATGCAGGCGGGAGACGCGTTAGAAAACTAATAAGGAACACTAATTGACGCTTTACAGACGCTCGATGACCTAATGAAGAAACTGCCGCCAAAAAAGACAACGCAGATCCGCCTGTTAAAAATGTTACTTTAGAATCCAAGCGCTCACAAACGATTATTAAGTTTACTTTTCCATCGCCTTATAAGAGATGAAAGAGCAAAAAAAAGGAATCATTTTTTATCTAATTCCCTCTATACACTGTAGACAAAAGAAAACATCCTGCAATTTTTCGACCTTTGAGTTATAACTCACTAAACAAGCAATGTGATTGATTTCTTCACTTCAAAATTAACTTGCAATTTCTATGGAAATTTTGTTGATAGGCGGTTTGGTTTTGACTAACACAAAACCAACTAACACTCTTGTTTCTATTCCAGAGTAAATTCTCTATACTGTTATTTCTTTAAATTAGTTTACGCACCCGGTCCCGTATGTGTTGTCGGGTAGGTGGACGGCGTCTTGCCCCTGGCGGCTTTGCTCGCGTTTTGGTCACGTGCTCAAGGTCTGGGCCGGTGGTCTGCGAAGAGGAAACATTAAACATCGAAAAATACTAGGTTTCAAAGTCAACTACGGCTGTAGAATGAAGAGTTTGAATTGTGGACGCAACAAAGACATCATCTTTTAATGGTGCCCATAATACCCAAGGTGGATTTCCCCAAAACTTCAAGAGCAGGAACTAGTTAAACACTTGATGTTGCCAATGACGTTTGGTGACTCATAAGCATTATAAAGTTGTTGTCCCTCTGAGTATAAACAGAATGCCCCATAGTGCTGAAAACATTGACATGTTCTATTTAGATAAAACGCTTTGGCAAAAACTTATGCCATCATCAGTTTAAAGTAACTAAATAAAACATGTCAGTGTTGCTGGGACAGCCAGTTTATTTTTGGATTCATGAGTAAATCCGTTATTAGAATTCCTATGTTCGGAATCATTAGGTTTTTGTTAACCGTAACTTTGTGCTTTTGTGTACCAAATATCACAAGCATCAGGCGGCATAGGGCAGCTTGTGTATTGTAGATTCGATCGCTTCCTTGTCTTCATTAAGCCGTTGGGTATAATCCTACTGAGCTTGAGTCATCGCGTGGCCACACAGCGCATCTGTATGTGACCGTACGCAGAGGGAGGTAGTTATTTTAATACTTTTCGCCTCCGTGGATGATGACCATCTTTTTGCATACGTTATTGGGGCGTCATATAGTTGCGCAAGATGAGTGTGTGTGACATTGCAAGACTTGTGATACCACTTTCGTGGTCTTGGCAATGTACTTTCATTCAATTTTGACCAGGTCCTTGTTTTCAGTTTTCTACAACGTGCTTGAAAAAATCAAATTGGTCCAGCAGGCCTGCAATTTCTGAGCATATTTTCAACAAGTAAATTTATGGTAAGTCCACAATGCAGCTATATCATCGTCAGGTAGCTGTCCACTGCTGGCTAACGCTAATACAAACAATAAAAGGTTTTAAGAGCCATGTGTCGTTTGCTGGAGGCCTAACAAAACATTGGGCACCCGTGTATATCCATAAAAAGTTAAACGACATGAGGGCAGTCAAATTTGTCAACTATTCTAGCGGTGGCCAGATGTTAAAATTTTGGTGCAAAACATCTTCGTTGTTAGGCAGGGCTAAGAAATGTTTTCCTTTTTAATGTAAGTCAGCAGCAAGCACTCACTTACTCACCATGCCAGCCATTAAAATGCATTCGTTCAGCTTGTTGTACCAAAGCTCCAGCTCAGCATTGGAATTCGCGTAGAGTATTTCCCTCTGGACCGAAATATACAAAAATATAGCTGGTAAAACACGAAAACGCACTTAAAGGACGCCACGGCTATAAACTAAAAATATGGATTCGGTACCGTTCTCTAGATCTCAATTTAACAAATTTTGTTACATCTTTGGGCCTACTGTTCAGCTAATGATGCGAACGATTAGCTGAGGTTATCAAAACATTAAGGTGGTATTAGTGTGATCGCAAGCCACAAACAAAATGTTCTACTTCCGTCAGTATTGCACTGTCTTGACATGTGTCGACATGCACACATCATCATAAACGTTATAGTCAGAAACCAAATACTGGTTTGCGTTTAAACTTTTTCATGAAATGTAAACTGATTTCGATACAAAGGAGCGGATTCTCTGTAATGTATAGAGGTTGCTATACAAATCTCCACACTCTTTAAGACAATCCATTACCCTCCTCAAGGTTCTGCCCCTCTGTAGGGAATTTATTCACCCCAAACCTTTGAATCTAAATAATTTTTTTTTTAATTTCAAAGATGAAATACCTTTGTAGCGGTTTTCGCTTTTTGGTCTTTCTTGTCCACTTCCAGGACGAAGGTATGCGGACTTTTCTTTGCTTCTTTCTTGGATGCTTTTTCGCACTTTTGGTACTGCGTCAGATCCAGAAGGCCGCAGTTTTTTTCGTTGACATCTTTCGTCTAAATAAATGCGTGAGTTTTAAAAGAAACGAAAACAAACATGAGGAGCTTCCTCCGATATCAGTCAGAGCAGGATTTCTTAATCAGAGAAGCAAGATCCCTTTCCAGGGGGTATTAGGGATGCTGAAACATGCCTGTTTTTGTTTCATACAAATACTATACTGTACATCCATATTATACAGGTATGGTAGCAGTTTGGTGATTTCAGAGAGTTGCCAACAGCAGGATTTACCACACTGATAAATGGTTTACCCCAAGGTAAATGGAATTTTTGCATGGTAAAGCCATGAGGGGTGAATGATTTCTTTTTTAGCTTGCCGGTGGTAAGCAATGTTAAACCTGCACTAATCTAAATAATTCCAACCAACATCATCTGTAGATGTGGATGAGGTTTTATATATCTTGAGTAGATATTGTACAATGCCCCAAAATCAGTGCAATATTGCTATGTGTAGTTGGGATATTACGGTCACATCAGTTCTGCCTATAGGTGAAAGGAAGGCAGCATTTCGTGGTCGAGGTGAACACAGCTGAAAACGAGTAAGAGTAATCATTGAGTAAGAGTTTAGCAGCGAAAAGTGAATATATTTGTTCTTTAAAACTCCCAAGTGTGCAAGTATTATTACATTTCAAAGGTGGCTAAAGAGATAAAACAACTCGAATAAAAACGATTTTTTCACCCCTACGTAATTTAAATTCTCTCAGAACACTTAAACCTAATCGATCGTCGAGCCATCATTGCCACGTTTAAGTGTTTCGAAAACTATTTCCGACCCTAAAGCTATGGCAAATCAAACACCACTCGACCAAGTGGTAAATTGGTAAATTAGAGATGCGACTTGAAAGCCAATGCTCCGTCCGGCGTTTTGTGTTGCTGTTAGGTAACAAATTGTAAGCGAACGGTAAGAGAAAGCAGTTGTGACATACCTTTATATCTCGTTAACTCAGACCTGCATTGCTTTGTCAAATATCGTGTTTTTAGCGGTTTCCGGATTTACGAAATCGGGGTTCGGATTAACGAGGGCTCGAGGAGTACAAATCACCCGTTATATAACGGAGGTAAGGTTCATTGACATCGCAGCCAACGCACTGCAGCCTAATGATAGATACATGATGGGTGACATCGCCAAGTAAAGCCCTTGTCATGCAAGAACATACATTGTTTCTGCAACTTGTGCAGTGTAACAGCCTCAACAAAATTATCTGCTCTACTGGGTGTTTGTGTGACTTACGCGCCCAGATTTAAGGGACAAAAAACGTTTTTGTTGTCTTACCTCGAATTCGTAGAAGTACAGCTTGCCTTTACTTAAAACGCACCATCGTTTTCTCCATCGCTTCCTCAGCCAGCCTTCTTGGATAAAACGGAAGAGCCAGCCGGCGGTCTGTGGCTCCGAGGTTTCCTGGAAACATTACCCCGGTTTCAATAACAGAAAGCAAGAAAATGCGAAACACTAAGTTGCGAATCACAGGGAAATACACACTTTCTTGGCAACATAACTCACACGGCTTTTGAAGGACGAACAACATAGTTCATATAGCTGATGTAAAATACATTTACAAACGTTTCGAACGCATATACATACGTAGTTGTCCTAAAGACGCACTTTCTGTATGGTGTGAAAAGCATCGTTTGTCTGATCAAAATATGATTACCTCTATTGTCCCGTATGACCACAATAAACAATTGCACGATAAGTTCATGTCGGCACGTGCACAATGTCGGCAACAATGAAAGGATATTTTATGTGTACACAACGTTCGAGAAACCGAAAGTAGTTGTCGAAAGCGGTGGCCATAAGCCAGACATGAAGCAAACATTTTTCTATCGCTACAGCAGTGCAACGAGGCAGGAAGGCCGCTTCGTATACATTGCCCCTTGTACATTCTGCTATTAATTTTTAATGCCATCATTGCCAAAGGCAGGGTAATCTGCTGTTTTCTCTATATCTCATGCCCTGACTGGTTTGTATGAATCATCAAGCCTTTGGTAAGTTTACATGTGGAGCACCATATAAAACGTATTATTTATATGCATACTCTAAACTTCTGTTAATGTTAGGCTAGGAAACACTGTGACATGATATCTCTATTTATATTATCAGACCATAAAAAAGAAACATAAAACAAACGAGGGTACATTTCCAACCAAACAAAACAACAGCTTTGCTGAATAAATCGCTGAATCACTTGCAAACAAGAGAAAACATTTCCAAGTTTGAACTACATATAATGTATCTTTACAGTCCATATACACGCTGGAAACAATATCAAGCAAGTCATTTTCACTGATAAAACCGTACTTAAATTGAAACAACTTACCGCTGGGGCACTGCCATTGGTTTTGGAGGACATTCCTCAATTGCAGACGGTTGTCAATAATCCACCTTCAATTGGAAGGTCGGTGCTGGTTTACAGCAGTGACTGGCTGCCTTCAAGCAGCAAGGAGTGAAAAATCGATGCTGGGATGTCGCGCAGTGCGTTCGCTACTACTCCAAGGGAATTAACTATTTCAGCCACAATGGTGCAGCGCAGCGATTTTTACGAGCGTCGGTGACCTGAAGAACACAAGAAGACAGAATGACGAAACGACCGCCTTTTCCGGAGGGGCGTGCGCTGGTTTATTGCGTTTGCAGCGATACCAGTGGTGACGCCACATAAACATCTGCTGTAACTCCAATAAACTCATGCACTGAGTAAACAAAGAAGCCTTTAAATATACGCCTGTTAGGCTTGAATGGTGCATACGTTTCTAGCCATAACCCTCTTTTGAACTTTTTAAAGCTATTTTTCAGTAGTAATAAAAGTGGTCAAGAAGAAAGTTTTGCCGGAAACAATTTCATTGACTCGGGAGGTCAACACGTGAAATCTGCAGCGTTACCATACACTGAACTGATGTATGCAAAATCCACCACACACATAGGTGAGAAACAGACCCGAAAGTTTGAACATGTAGTTTTGAAACACCTCCCATTTCCGTGTTCGCAATGAACAGCAGCATTAAATGTAGACGATAACTCGGCTAATATTATCCGTACAGGAGTTTCCTGAGACTGGTAATTAACTCACATGGTTGATAACGAGGAAACCAAACCACTTGATTAGTGGTCGAAGACGTTTTTCTGGCCATCGGCCCATTTGACAGTGGCGTGATTACAAAATATTCGCATTTGTTGTTGATATTTACGAAGTGATACGCACAAATCGTGAGTAACCTTAACTAGTTTGCCAAATCAAAACTGCATTGGCGCCTGTATTAACCCTTGCAGCATCGGTATGTTTTTAAATGAAAATTGCTGCTGTGTTAATGACAAATGATTGATGAAGGAAATGACAGGTTAACTGCACAATAAATAGAGTTTTGCTTGCACAATCTTACGTACGCCACATAACTACTCCAACTTGCCTTAACGACCGCTTGATTGATTATCTGATAGTAACCCAAGTCCCCAGCTTCCCTGCAAAGTAGCTGTTATAAAGAATTCTCCACAGAGTCAGAAGTTACTAACGTGTGCCTTTGCTTCAATCTGGTTCTGAGACTTTCCTCAGTCGACGTCGTATTCCCCAATGACAGGCGGAAGCCCGGCAAAGTTCCGTCTAATCTCGCGACTAAATTCGCTACTTCTTGACTGGGCTTCGAAAAGTATACACACTATTGTGCTCTGGTCCGTTGTGTGATAACGTCGCGGAGCTCTTGTGATGATGGTGCGTAGGTTCTGACTCATTTCCTACTCTATCTGCATGACGCCGGCCCTTAAAACAGCTATGTGGCTTGACATTGAAGGGGCAGTTCTACTCCACGGAACTGCCTCTTTGCCAATGTTGTGTTGTTGCGATTACGTCATAAATCGACTATAAGCTCATCGATATGCGAAGTATTGGTGATTGATGAACTATGCGATCGTCGATGAAATGCAACCAACAGTAAACCATTTACTTGCGCCACTTGGCGAAGAAGGTACTTTTTTGAAGAACAAACTATTGCTTGAACCGTCAGAACGTTTGCTTGAACCGTCAGAACGTGCACAGAACCGTCAGAACAAACTATTGCTTTCAGTGACAAATTCTAAAATTGCATTTTAGACGTTTGCTCACCTTTTGAATAGATTGTAAGATAGTTCATTACAAGCCTACAGCCGCCGACGATTCTGTGCACGAAAGTACAAGCAGTCTGCAATTACTGGCCTCTTGTCTGTGGTGACTGTCCGCAGTTAGCCAGGAACTTCTCCCACACAAACGAACGCATGACCGATCGATCTGACTCTCCCTTTTTCTTTCGCTTCGTTTGTAAATGAACAATGCTAAGTTTCGGTTTATTGCTGGATCATAAATTATCCACATCTCGACGGGTTTTACACACTATTTAACTTTGAAAAGTGAATTTAGTTTTCTGCAAATGTTTATGTTTTCTTATTTTTAACACACATCATTCAATCTAAACTTCCTACTTTAAAATTTTGTAACATGAAAAACACAAATGCAGATTTATCACAAAAATTATAAATTACTCTTATAGCTTCCATTATTAAATAGAAGGTGTTTTTTTACTAGAGTTAAAACATGCAAATTTGCCAGAGTTATACCTAGCTGGTATGAGATGAAAGTTTTCAATCATCCATTTAAAGTGTTTTTCACCATGGCGGGAGTTTTTTCACAAATTGACAACAAAGTTTGTGAAAGTTGTGTTCTAAGTTTAGATGTACACTTGTAGAGTAAATTTATCAGAAGAACCAAAAAAATACTAGACTAAGTGTGGCATGACTTCAAACAATGAAGTTAGGTTATTGGGCTTGACAGAAGAAGGGAAAGAAAATGTGGAAGCTGTTCACAAGGTAAACAAAAAATGGTTTATTTAAATTCATAGCAATTGCAAAATGCTTCCCCTTAAATTTTTTGATTCACCATAAAGTTCAGGTTATTTTTTGTATGTTTAAAATCTATTGGAGAACTGAATTTATGCGCACCATGTATTAAGAAACAGGGAGGTATTTTAGCAGTCCGCTGAGAAGCAAACTATCACATTGTATTTGTATATCTGCAAAATTATGGATAGTTTATATGAAATGTATTCTTGTTTTATTTTATTTGGGTATTTTCGTTGTGCAGATGTTGACTGAGGAAAAGCTAAGATGTTTGTGGATAGACTCTCAACAGGCATTTTCTGTGAATAGATTGGAAGAAGATGTTATATATGTTGTTGACCCCACGGAAGGTAAATATTTGAATTATCCTAATTAAGGCTACAAGCTTTGACACAATTCTACAAAAATATACCTAGTTAAAAAATTGGTGTATGTTTCTGGTTGAGCACAGGTAAATTATTTATGTTCATTTTTCAAGAATATAGTCACATAATTTGTGGGTATGGTTTGTTTCTTTTATGAGTAAATGACCTCAAATTACTTTTATTGCCAATTGAACAAAAGTTTTTGAATTCAGGAAAGGAAGTTGAACATCTTGTTAAACTTGGCTTCACAGTGATTGGGCCTCAATGTGCCATGACAATCCTGAAGTACAACAAGCAGCTGAAAAGCAACATGAAATATCCAGTTTACAATCTCACAATGATGGGAACTCTCATTAGTTTCTCAAACTTTAAATCAGATCAAAGGGTAATAAAAGCTTACTAAATTTATTAAAAAATAAGTTGTTTTAATGTGAATATATCCAAGAAACTAACCTTGAATGTGATATTTAAGTCCTTTCAAATGAAATATTTGTTTCTTTTGTCTATTCCCAAAATATCACCCAATAAAGACTTGTTTATTGACAAAAAAAAATATTCTTGCACACAAAAATACACAAAATATCAAAGTAAATTATGTGGTTATTGCTCCATAAACGTTTATATGCTGTTTGTTCAGACGGAACTGATGAACAAAGTGGAACGCATGGGTGGACAGGTAACCTGCGTTCTTAGTCAAGATGTCACCCACTTGGTGGTGAAGGAAGTCGGTTCTGTGAAGTATTTTAGTGCTGCTCTCTTCAAAATACCGGTCATGACATCAGAATGGATTGAACACCTATGGAAGCATGGACAATCCAGGTATGTTTTCTGATGTTAACATTGCCTTCCAATTTACTCACACCTATAAAAAGATTTAAAATACGGAAACTAAGGTGAACAACAAGTTAAAATTACAACTCATTTTATACTTGGGTGTCATAAAAATGTAACCTAGTAGCATCTCATTATTGTCATCTTTTAAATAAGTTGTATCACCATTGGTGTATAAATTTGATGTTTTATGGACACTGCCTTATGCTTTATCATCGAAAGTGGGTTTAAACAAATACTAGTATGCGTAAATTTGAAGTGTGACATTTTAAAACCTTTTCATTTGAAGATACATCTCAGCAAAAGATGGAAAGTGGGAAGAATTTAAATGCCCCATATTTCTTGGCTGTCACGTCTCAGTGACAGGTTTTGGCACAAATGAGCGCAACAGCATCCAGAAGTTAATCACAAAGTTTGGAGGAAAATACAGTGGGGCAATGCAACAAGATGTCACCACTCATCTTATTGTTCATAAACCTGAAGGTGGGTGCATTTGTTCTCAGGTCCGAGATAGGTTGTGTTAATTTTTAATTTTAAATGCGAGTGTTTGTGAAGGAACCAATCTTTGGTTTTTAATCATATCTACTTATGGAAAAGCCTAAATGGAAAATCTACAACAGTTAGCATTTTTGTTCAAATCTAAGCAGAGACATAATGTATCCCTGTTGACTTGTTTACATTTAGGTCAGAAGTTTGCGATGGCGAGCAAGTTTGGTGTTAAAGCTGTCAGTGTCAAGTGGGTGAACAACAGTATTGAGAAGGGATCCTGTCAAAACCACACTAAATACGTTGTTGAGGCACCAGGTAAACTGCGGAGACTAACATCTGTATTTCATATGTATAATGTGTCTATGATGCAACATGTAAATGATTATTTGGTTTTAAATCACTTATATTGGTTGTTGTTGTGTTGCAAACAAAAAAAAAACATTTGCTATTTATACAGACATGTCACAAAGTATTTTCGAAACAGAAAATGTTGTGTTTTTTTGCAGCAAAGCCAGCTGTAAATCCCAGCAGACCAGCTTCATCCACTCCAGAATCGAGTCGTTCCAGGGTTCCCAGCATTCGTAAGATTCTATTTACCTTAATATTGCAAACTTTTTGTGGATACTGGATGCAAGCATTGAGCATGTTGTTGTGTTTTTGCGTCAGAGCAAGCCATGGTGTCTACCGTGTTTGCTCAGAAAGCTTAATGAACAAAGTTTTGCACTGGAAAAAGTATTTGTTGGAATGTAAAGTGTCTTCAATCTTGTAAGACGCCTTTATCTAGGAATTACTTATTGCCTTGTGTCGTACATCATATATGCAATACCGAGACACCTATTGACGCATAACGTATTTGTCAATGTTGACGCAGTTATGCAATGTTTTGATATTCGTGTTTCCACAGAGGACATGAGTAGTATCAGCATGTTGGCAGTTAACGAAACAGCGAGTACAACAATTGCTGACATATCCCAACTTTCCACTATCAACCCTCCAACAAAGTAAGGGTTAACTTCCGTTTGTTTTGGGCGTTTAAAATATTAGTTTCAAAATTTCAAATTTTGGTTAACTGTGTAATTAAAAAGGATTTACAGTACTTCAATGAAACATTTGATATCCCCTCAAAACTAAGTAACGTAAAAAAACATGCCAACACAAACTATCAATGACGTAAACTCAAAACAAAATTTAAAATATACAATTAAACTGACCTAAAGTAACCTCTCAGATCCAACCAAGCGTTGAGCTTACAAGACCTCTGGACTTTCCCGATGTCTCACAACTTTGAACAAGTGTTGGATGGATTGTGTGTTTACCTCACTGGTTTCACTGCGAAAGAGGAGGAAAAAATACGAAAAATTCTTAGCCTCAGCGGCGCCACCAGGTGTGTGATATTGAAACATGTTTGTATTTGAAAAAGTTGGCTGTGTTTTTGTTGTGACCAGATTGAACCAAATTACGCCAAGCGTGACGCACGTGATTGTCGGTTCCGCCCCGTTGGTTCCGGACCACCTAGTGTCCACACTGCAGACGGAACTAAAGTCACAAGGTTTGTTTGTACGATTCACTCCTTTTAACACCACCAAAATGCAAGTAAATACAAATGGTTTTCATATTTAACCACAAAAATGCTTTTAATTCTTCACTAAGTGCTTGAAGCTGCGTTTTTGTTTAAATATTTTAAAAAGATGGTTTTTCGTTGTTTGTTTTAATATACGGGATGCTATTTTCGAGTGAAAGATTTCAGTTGTATTTTGCTTCACCCAGTTGGTGAAATATTTTATTGAAGACATAATTGTTGTAATTCACTATTAAAATACTTACGTGTATGATGTCTTTTACAGATCGCGACTTGTGGGTTGTCTCGTACCGCTGGGTTCTCCAGTGCATGTTGCAAGTTGAAATGTTGGACGAAGCGGAACACTGGGCCGATGACGTTGTGCCGAAACCTTCCGATCTTGGCCGAAATGTTTCGGAAATGCCGTCGCTAGATGACGACACAACTATGCGCAGATTCAGGTTGGCGACGGTTTTCAACCATTTTTTTAAAGTTTATGCGTTTTACTGTGCAAAGCGCAATTGTTGCCTAACCTGAATTTTGTCTTTTTTCGTAAATTTTAATTATGTTTTGCAAGCAAAGCGTTTTGAATATGTAATAAATTTGATGACAAAAAGTTATCGCGTTTTTAAAACAGGTCCCTTTAATTTTTGTGCAGCTTGCATCTGTCATGACATTTTGTTTGTTTGTTCAGAAACACCCCGCTTCCTCCGCCCATGTCCACATCACATGACGTCACAGCTGACGTCAGCAACATGCATGACGTGCTTTCCCAGTACATGGGAGCTAACGATGACCTTGGCGGTGTAAAGGACGACGCAGGGGACAGCACATTGTTGAGAAACTTTGGACCGGGAGAAGATTTACCGACTGTCGAGGGTCAACAGAAGGATGCCGGGGAAACTCAAGGTGAAGCCATGATGTTCAAGGGCAAGACCTTCCACGTGGTCGGGTTTGACGAAGAGGAATCTGAGAAGTGCGTGGAAGCTATAGAGGTGAGTATTTTTTCTCTTGTTTAATTTCACTCCTTTTGGGTTCAAAATCAAAAGTTTAAACTTATTTTTCATGCTCTCTAGTTTATTTTTTTTGTGTGTAAAACCCCGCACTTCAATTGTAGGCATTGTAAATGTTACTGAGTAAAAGTTTCGCGTTGTTTTGTCCGACAGTCTATGGAGGGGCGAATTCTCCCATCTTACAGCAAGCGTATCGCTGATTATGCGGTTGTTCCAATAACTGGATTTCCAGTAGAGAAAACAGTTCAACATATCGTCACCGATTTCTGGATAGTAAGTTGTGACTCTTAATAAGAAGTGGTTAAGAATATATATTTTTCAAAAATATAAACATCTATAGGGCTGCTTTGATCGCTGTTAAACTTTTTATAGGATTGGGAATACGTTAAAAAGCACCAAACTATACGTGTCATAGTTGTACAGAAATTGCTTGTGAACAATTATTTAAAAAACTATTTCATTTTTTCGCAATAAATCCTTTAATATGACTACATGTGGCTCCCCCCTTCGGTCATCACAACTTCACAAAAGGCATCCACCCTTTTCTCTTTAACCTTGAACAGGATTTGTGTATGACTGAAGAAGTGTTGGTGGACCCCGACTCCCACCCCATGTGTACCCCCTTCCTGGTTCCTGATGGGGTTCAACCCCTTGATAATTGCGTGATGGGCTTAAGTAAATACCAGGAGCCTGAGAGGAGTCATCTCGTCGGGCTGATTTCCGAACTGGGTAAGATTATTTTTACCTCACAAATTGCTGAATTTTGTGTAGTTGAAGTTAAAAAAGATAAAAGCTTAAACTTAAAAGAGAAACTCCCTTTTTTAAACATAAACATGTATAATGGTATGTAAGTAGTTAACTTTATGGAAGCATTAGACGAAATAATGATCTACCAAGTTAGGTGCAAGTGCCGTGATTTATTCTGCAACTAATTGGGTACAGAACATGTTGACAGTGTCTGCAATAGCAGCATATTGTGGAACCGTCGTTAAACAAGTGGTACCATCTCTATTTCACTCAATTAGTTTTCATTTGAATTAAGGTGGGGTGTACCAAGACAACGTGGCGAGGACAGACCTTCCAAACAGCAGCTTACGTAAAACCACTCACTTGGTGGTTGTGTCACCAGAGGGCGACAAATACAAAGGCTGCAAAAAGTGGGGAATCCCCTGCATCACAGCCGAGTGAGTCAATTAGTTTTGATTAAAAACTTTTGTTTTAGATGATTTTTGCTCACATAACTCAGGTGTGCGTAAGATGAAAATTAATGCTTTTGAGTAAATGCGAACCATATACCCTTGATGAGCTCTTGAGTCGACAAATCATTTTTGTGGTTTCACGTTTTAACTTACAGCGACATTTGCCTGTGAAGCAAATATTTTTTCTATAGCAGACATAGTGGACATAGGGCATTTTGCCCAAAGTAAATATCTTTCCGTACAGATGGGTGTACGAATGCGCAAGGAGGGGCAGGAAAGTATCGGAGAGTGATTTTAACGTTGAGAAACCACGACTGCCACCTGCCGACGATACAACGCACATTGACGTCACAAGTAATGATGTGAACCCCGACAAGGAGACGGAGCCTGAAGGTATTACGTCATTGCGTTAATTGAGTTATAAACCAAAGCGAAGATTGCGGAGTTTTTGTATGTAAAAGAAATAAAGCAATATTGGGCTCATAGATGTTTTGGTGTTTTTAATAAGAAACTGGCAAAGGTGGTGTGGCTACAACGGAACGTTTGTGTGATCCTGAGTTTCCGCCCATGCCACGTCCACCCAACCCGGCCGTCGAGCGGATACGTAAAAGGTTGCAAGCTAAAGCGGAGGCGAAAAAGGCCAAAATTCAAAAAGTGGAAACTCCCCTGAGAGAGAGGGTAACATGAGCATAGTTATATTTTAGTACTGGATGTTGTGGTGTTTCAAAATAAAATATCAAACTTTTCATGTCAAAACACTTCTCTCGTTGAACTGTCAAAAACTAACTCATGATTAACCATTCAATTCTGACTCAACGCAAGATCCCTTGTTGTTTTGTTGTGGCTTCGACTTTTGGATCTTTTGTAAAATAAAACAAGACACTTGTCTGTCATTGTGGAGTGATCACCGAGGGCATATTACAAACAGTGTGTGTTTTTCCTACTCCAGTTTCTTCGGTTAAACATGGAGACCCCGAGTAAATGGATGGGTAAAGGTTGCGAATCAAACATTTCCTTTGATCTTGACGAAGTTTTTGCGATGTTGAAAACACCGGTTCGAACACAGAACGAGATGAGGGAAGCCATGAAAAGTAACCCGGGCACTGTGAGTTTGGTTTTCATCTTTTGCCTAAATTTTATTTTAACTTGAAGAAAAATTGATTTTAAAAGAGTTTAAAGAGGAATTGTTACAAATTTAAGAAAAGTTTTTACTAGCAAACAATATTATTATTTTTTTTTGACCGCACCGGGATTTGAACCCGGGATATCCTGGGCACGAGTCCCGATCAGGTTTTCTTCTTGATATATATGGGTCGGGCGCTTGACCAATGCTACCAATATTATCTAGACTGCTGATAAAACCATGTTGTCATTGCCGCCTTCTAGTATCCTTATATAAAAAAAACAATCGTTGTGTACACATTTGTATTTTTACTAGCCCATGAGCGAGTTTGTGGAAAGGTTTTTGGCCGAGAACCTCCGGGATGCCCCAGATATTGGTCACCCGATCATCGCCAACCTCAACCACGAACTACAACAAGTTGCCGGGGATGAAACGTCATTTAATGGAGGGTTGGAAAAAGAGAATACAATGGTTGAAGAATCCAAACAAAATGGTAAGTGGAGAGATGGTAGTTTTCAATTGGCCGAATCTTTCAAGTGAATCCAATTATTTGCGACTATTTTTTATGTAAAAAAATCTTTTATCAGTAACAACTTTATTTTCATAGCGTTGTGAGCAAAGGGTTTTTACATAAAGTTGAAAGTGGACAAATTAAATTTGGAAAAATACTTCTCCATCTCAACAATATAGTAGTTTTTTTCCTACAGAAAATATTCACATAAAGTCATATAAAACCTACTTAAAACCAAAATGCTCATTTTCAGCTGGGGTTGTCGACGAGACTGTGAACAAAACAACAATACCAACTCAAAACCCAACCCAGGACATCACCAACCTTAAACCTTTACACGGGGTTGTTCTGTATGTCTGTAAGGTACCGAATCCTGTTCATTTAGCAATATTACCAATTGAAGGGGTTATTTTGGAGTTAAATGCACTTAGTATGTGAAAAGGAATGTTGGGTGGCAGATGCTGGTTCTAATGGATTTGTTTTCTTTAAACCAATGCGATTTAAATCCACGCTATCGTGTGTTTTTGCGGCAAGTTTCACACACGTCTTATGTTTTCAGAAACTTTCCAAACAGCGCATGGAACTTAGCGCCACCGTGCGTGAGCTTGGGGGTGAGTTTAGATGGAGTTACGACGAAGCTTGCACCCACTTCGTTTTCCAGGTAAAAGAAGTATTATTTGCGTATTTACAGTACACAAAAGTGATCGTTTAATTTAATATTCTTAAACAAACCCTATGATTTTGCGATACTTAAAACAACAATAAGCGTAAAACGACAATTTGAAAGCAAAATTAAGCAAAAGTAGAAACATAGCATCTGTTTTTCGTAGCAATTACCTATACCTATAAGTTCAACAGGAACGCGCAATAGAACAACGACGTGCTTCTACTTAAACGTTTCGGCGACTAGTTTGGACATCACCAGATGTCGATTCCTACCTACTACTGTTGTACATGTTGATATCCTTGTTTATCAAGCAAACCTGCGCGTTTGCATTTCAGGGAAAACTAAACGACACAAACCGTGAATTTCGAAGCGCGAGAAACGATGGGAAACTAATCGTGTCGCCACACTGGGTCACCGTCTGCGCCGAGACTATGACGCGGGTCGACGAGGGGAGTTTCCCCCACGTATACGACCCCAATAAATCCATACAGGTTTGATTCGAAAATAAAACTTCCAAAAAATTGTCTTGATAATGTAAAAACTTATCGGTATCTTACGTTTCAGATGGTGCAAAGGACAAGTCCAGTGAAATCTCGTAAGAAGTCGGTGCGAACCCAGAATAAATCGACCCTGGATATAAGCAAGTATGTCAGGTTTATAAAACTAAAAAATGCCACGGAAAACTACAAAACCATCATTACTACAAAACCATCGTGTTACGTTTGAGCCCATGGGAGCGAATGTTAACGCATTTTTAATTTTGTTTTTTTAATATAATATAATTCTTTGATTAAATAATACAAAACTGGATCAATTAAAAACCAAAGGCTCCTGGCAGAATTCATTGGCGTAGATTAAAGTGGTTAATGAGTATTTTATTTTGATTATGTTGTAAGACTGTGCTTACTGACCGAATTTTTTTGGATTTAAAATTTACCGAAATTTTTCTTTTATGACCAATAATTGGTTTGTACATTCGTAAGCACAAACTGCTAAACGCTCAAACTTCATTGACTGTTTCATATATCAGCACCACTCCTCACGCCCAAATATCTTTCTTGTTGTAGAATTTCAAACAATACGACAATGCAGCCCCCTTCGCTCACAACGTCATCAACCGACCTCGAACTTGCGAATCTTCCTTCAGCCATGGTTTGATATTTTAAAGGAAAACCCGCCGCATATTTTTCACACGTATAATCGGTTCCCCTTTAACAGTTTGAGCCGCAACAACGAGTTGAAGATTCACAGGAAGCGAGAGACAACCTGAGGAAAACGCTAGAAAATATCATGTCATCTACCACAGGGGTCGCTAAAGAGCAGACTGCCCAACGTCTTAGCTGTAAGTACCTGACCGGGATTCGTGGCCAGGATATCCTGGGTTCAAATCCCGGTGTGGCCAAAGAAGTAAAAAAACTACAGACAGGGGGGAGTAAATAGCTGATCGCCCAAGGCTCCGTCCCATATAACCGAGAAAAAAACCCTATCAAAATATTCTTGCCCAGAATATCATGGGTTCGAATCCCGGTACGGCCAAATAAAACATACTATTGGACATAACTTATCACACGTCAACGTTTTTTCCTTGTATTGCGTACAGAGTTGCGTCAGCCTTTTTGTTTTACCCAAAATTAGCAACATGTTTACAACTCCCATAACATGGCCCCGATTTCCGGTGTGCGGTAATTATGAAAGCTAAGGCCGGTGGTCTTGTAGTGCTTCAAAACGACTAGCTTGTTGAGTTGACATTATGTCGGTTTGAGGCACTCCACGTCAGTATTTTCTAAACCACTTTTTACATTTAGAAATACGTGAAAAACTGTGTATGTTGCACTGAGAATTCGGTAACCTGGCGATTGTTCTGTAAAAATTCGAACGGTTATAATATGCAATCAGGCCAAAGATTTATTTAGCTCCGTATTTTGCTTCTGAACGATTCGCGTGTTAACCACTCTTTATGTAATGACAATTTCTTGATCACAGGCAGCCGAGCCGGCAATTTGTCATCACCTGCTACTGCTCCACAGCGCCGTACAGCGGCCACTCCTGTAAATCCGATTGCGTTGAAACATTCTCCTCATTCAGCGGAAAATGATAAACCTGAGTCATCACAAGATGTTCAGGTAATTTTGGTTTCTGTTCAGTGCAAAATTTTATGCACAAATCATTGGTATCTTCCCCTGTACTCCTACTTATGCGCCCAACATAAATGCAAACAGGACCACTTTTTTGACCTGATAGGTGTCATCAGTGCAGTTATGGTGTACAACGATCTTGTCAGCTAAATAGTCGACAAGATCTTAGCTGCACAGATGAGACCTATTAGGTCGAAATAGTGGCCCTCCTGTTTGCAGCTCTGTGTAAAAAGCATTATTGGGTCTGTTGCTTTTACATGAATACTTTAGTGTCGATCCCTTTATGTGACGTACAAGATTGTATTAGTATTGCCTCATGTAGCGCGTCTTTTTGACCACTTGATGGTGATTTAGAAACTTTATCTATGAATCATATTTATCAAGCCAATAATTTGACTAGCGACGGGACATAACTCAACTACTGACGTCGGTCAAAAAGTTGAAAGGATTTCATTGAATTTTTGCCCGAACATTTCCGATCTTAAAATCTCAATGGTTTAACATTACCTTGTCCAGGTGGTGTGGGACGACCCGATACGAAGGGAGGAAATGGAAAGGTTGAAGAAACAAGCTTCAACTGTTGAAACACCAACCAGGGTGGGTAAAGAATGTTGACAAATTAACATGTTACCCGATTAGGAACTGAAACTTATCTGGATTTGGTTTATCTGTAACGTTGACAGTAGTCATAATATTTTTTTTTAAGATTTTTTAACGTTTTTAACAGTGTTAAGATTTCAATGATCTGGGCTTTTTTGTCAGTAACGTTTTTCGTGATGTAAAAATGTTCTCTGATTTCCTTTTCAAGGCCCCGTCCAATGCATCAAGTTCACGTTTAACCCCAAACGCAACCAGTACCGAACAACTGACTAAAAGTGTTGACGAATCGATTCCTCTAGCTCAAAAATCGTTGGTTAGTATATAATAATATCAAATGTTTCTTTGTGATTTTACATAAGTGCAATTATTTACGGTGAGCAAGTGACGTTGGAATTAATGAATGTTAGCATCTTGGTTTTAAATGAATGCGGTCTTATTTGTAAATTACCCGTATATATATCATTGGAACATCTGTCTCCTATGTCCCGATACACGTAGAAATAAACCAACTAATTACTATATCACCATTCCAATTTCACATTTATGATGAAAGTTTTCAACATAAATAACAATTTGTCAAACAGCGTATTTGTCAACTTGTGCAACTTGTTTGTGCAGCAAACTTCAACAACCGCAGTCGACCAAAACACTTTGTCTCAAATACTGAGGGAAGGAAGGACACCAGCTTTCCTCATTTCATCCGTTACACCTGAGCAGAAATCCGATTACGCCGCACTCATAGAGAGACTGGGTAATTCCATGACATCTTCACAGTAAATTGCATTCTGTAAAAAACATTGATAATTTTTCGAAGCTGTATGTGGATTTTTTGTCAGCATGTTGTCATTGTTTTAAAGAAGCAATTCATTACTGAAATACGTTCGCTGATAAAGTGGATGTATAGGTTGTGCAACGATGTTTAATGACAAACGTTTCCAGTAAATAGCTTTTGTCGTTATCAGTGTCAAAACATATACCAATGACTTTTCATCAAGTATTTCCTGCCAGAGGTGCCGGACGCTACATAAAGCGTGTTATATTGAACCTTTTTTAACGACCGTATCGATTTTTTCACGAGAATTTATTGTATCGGTGATATTACAGGGGGGATTTACCTGGACCGCGACTACTTCGACTCTTCGTGCACTCATCTTATCGTTAAGAGACCAGTTCGCAATGAGAAGTTCCTCGCTTCACTCAGTTCCGGCAAGTGGATTCTCAGTACAAGTTACATGGAAGCATGCAGGGAAGCTGATTCGTTTGTGAAGGTATTTCAGTATTCTCTATTTCACCATCTAATCCTCTAAGTCTAAGCGGCGTAAGACAGCGGTGCTCAAGACTTCATTATTCTTTGTAACTACTAATAATATTGTTAGGATAAATTAGAAGTAAGAGTTTCTTTAGTTGTTAGCATTGAAGGTGCTATTATTGTCAGGAGATAACTCAAAAATTATCTTAACTTGTTGTTATTGACGCATTTAGACTGCGCTGGGTCACGTAAACACAATAAAGGCGTAATTTTGTTTACTCACGTGATGTTTTAACAACAACAGGAGGAACCTCATGAGTTCGGCAACCCGGCGTCGCGGTGGAGTCCCATAACCGACACTGAAGCCCTCCTCGTTTCTTCCGCCCACCGCTGGAGGGCGCGCTTGAACGAGAAGCGAATTCGCGACGGAGAAATTGAAGGAGCGTTTGCACAATGGAAGGTAGCATTAATACTTTTTCTGCACGATTTACTTAAAAAACAAAGGGTTTTTGAATAATTGGACGCTAAAAGTCATCAAGATCATTTAGTTAGTTTTGAACAGCTTATTCAAATTATTAAACCTTATTTTCTATTGATTTCTGTTTACAATTTTCCCTGTTTTTTCACACAAAAATCACACTTACTCCACTCTCTGTCTCCACCAGGTGGTAATGCACGTGAGTGATCGCCACACCCCAGGTTTCGTCCGTCTTCTACAAAGCGGGGGTGGTTCGGTACTTTCCCGTGCACTCCCCTACCACGGAGATATTGGTGACGTCACACATGCTATACTCGATCCGAATCGCGCGAAGCAACTTCCCAACTCGGAGATTGAAAGTTTGGTTCAGGCTAACGTGCATTGCTGCATACCCGAGTACATCGGTAGGTGGATTTTTTAAAGGTTTGGTTTGGCCATGTTAATAGATTAGTGGTTCTTAACTGGTGGGGCTTTGTACAGTTGTAGGTGGGTGATTAGTCGACACTGAAATACACAAAAGTAGTTGCAAGATAAATGTTGTTCTGTATTCACTGCGTGTCATACACTTATTTGCATTTGGTCACGCAATGCGGTAAATAATTACATTCTGAGTTTATGTTCCAGTCAAAATTTTTCAATTCTTAAAACTTCAACAATACCTAAATTCCAAGTCCAATTTTAAAGTAGGAATTTCCGTTTAAACTCGAAGTGGAAAATGAGAGGGAAAAGTTAAAAAAACGACTGTATTAGACTGAGTAGAATCCACCCAAATTTCCCGCAACACCTTATGTTAGTTTAAGAGGAATAGTTAGATGTTGCACCTGTTAATTGTAATGAAACGAGTGAACATCTCTCTGGAGGCGCGTTGTAATTTGTTTGACATTTGGCACGAGACACCAAAATTTCGGCAAGCCATTCATATGAGGTTGCGACCACCAGTTGGGAAAACTTGATTCTCCTAATATCGTTCAAAACGTTTTAATTGACAGTTTGATTTTTGCAACAGATGGAAAACAACATATTTCATAACGTAAATTTGAAATAAATAAGTGACACACAAATATGTAAAAATTTTAATATTGAGATTCGCGTCAGGGTTTTGGTTTAAAATGAAAGTGAAACCAAAGTATCGAAGATTTTTATTATTATTGCAGCTGATTTTCTTATGAAAGATCCACAACCCGAACCCGAAAGTCTGTATCTTCCCCAAGTTAAAACCATGCTGGAAACCTTACGAATGGAAACGCCGAGCAAGCGGCCTCGTCTGCAATAGATCATTTCCCTTCATCTTTCGTAATTCCCAGAGTTTAAACACGATAGTTGGTGTATGTGAATCAACTAACGTTCGGGAAAAGGTATATGCAACCATTGCTTTACGACGCTAAAATTTTTTGTGAAACAATTCTATATAGAAGCCTTTCTTCTTTCTAGCGCTGCTAGATTTAATATCGTAGACCAAAAACGCGTTATATCCTGCCGCAAATATGCTGTGTGATTAATTATAAACAGTTCATTGTTTTGATGAAGTTTCAACTCGCATTATATTTCCCAAATGTTTGATTTCTACGATTGTACTTCAGCCGCGTTCGCATTGTTCTGGCTCTTTTGTTTGGTGCTTGTATTTTTTTTCCTTTGACTCATTTTTTTGGGTGTTATTTGCCTCCAAAATATAAAGCACACTTTTCTGTCGTCAAACTTGGGTTGAGTGACTTGCTGCAGACTAAAGCGCTTATCATTCAAATTTTCCTGACTGCATCTTAGTCAGGACAGTGAAGAACAATGCATGTTATCGAATGGATATTATTGCAGCATGCAACAGAAAGTTGTATTCTGCATTGCATGAGAAAATTTAACATGGGCATCATGTCCCTGTATATTTGCGATTGCTTCAGCGAGTCAACTGCTGATTCACTTCAAGAAATTAGTGATTACGATCACAAATATCCAGGTTCCGTCTATTCCCACGTTTTTATTGTCTCCTTGCAAGGACTGTGCCTGGCAGGCATTCTTGTCACTGCAACATCTTTGCAAAATATATACTGCAAACGAATAATAACCCGAAAAGCTTTAGGTAATACACAACCACAGGGACTAAGGTTTATGTAACCGTAACTATAATTAAAATAAGTTGGTTCCATTGTTTGAACAGAAAATTAACAACAATTAACGCAACACGAATGTTGGTTGACCTGAACCACTTTTACGTTACCTACGTATTTTCACTTGCCTTGCGTTTCAACATAGGCAAAGATGTGTATGTCCCTGTTTTTTGGCTAAATTCACTCACTGTTGATTGTGCTGAGCCATCACGAGCATTCAGCGTTTTTCTCAATGTTCGGCGGTGTATCAAATGATACCAAGTATAATGCCAGCGGCGTTTGGTAAAAAAACGCAATACACTTCATCAAACAAGGTTTACTGAGAGCTTTATATAAAGTCGACGCATTGGTTTGCCTTCAGCTGCTACAGAAGTCAGCAAACTTATTCATGGCGTCGTTTAGTTCAAGTTTGGTGATAGGAATTTTGACATTTTGCATTCGGTGCGCTTACGTGAACGGACAAGGTATGTTGATATTATTTGCCAAGAAAGCTTACGACCATAACCAAAATTACACGGCTTTGGTAAATTCAATATGCTAAGTCATTTGCTGCACTTGATTTTTCGCATTCCGTCTGTTTAAATTCGAAAACTTAAATTTTAAGTAACTGTGGATGTTTTTTTCACACTATAAAGCTTGTTGTAAACAGCATTACTTTTGCATTGTGCGGGCACACTTTTCAATGTTTGGCATCGTCGTATCGGTTTGCTCTTTGTCCGGTTCGGCCACTTGACGGCAGTGCTAACATGTGACCAAGGAGCAAAAATGAATGTATACTCTAAAGGGACTGTGGTGGACGATGGTTGCTTTGTCGGCGATTGCCCCTAAGGTTTGGCCGAAAATGCTATGTTCTGCCAACCCTGTTGAATGCTAGGACAATTACACACAGTGTTATCACGTAAGCCATTCAGGAGACAGCTTAGCCAGAGACGGCTACTGTTTTGCTTTCATGCGTCATTTTGTGTTCCTTTTTTTAACTCACAAGAGCCACATCTTTCACTCCTGTTCATTTCTTTAGAATGTTTTAGTTTTAGAATAGATTGGATTGTGAGTATAAAAATACTGGCCCATATTGCTATTAACATTGTCATGTTGAAAAAACGTTTCGGCAAAAACTTATATCATCATCAGTTTGAATGACGCGATTGGTGTAGCTCCATCATTATAAGATGCTGACCTGATCTACGCCACAGATAAGGCTCGCGCGGGTGGTGACGTCATTTTGTTATCGGCCACACACCACTAGAGGCGGAAAATGCGCAGTTCCTAAGATTAGGTTGGGTGTCCTAAATTACTAATAAATTACTATGTATTTTTATCTGAAAATCTGTTACCTGAAAACCTTTTTAGGATAGTCACCTGAAGCAGAATGAATAACATGATGTGAGGCATAGAAATAACACGACAAACTCAATCTGACCTAGTTTAGCACAAGACTTAGTTTAGCATAGCCTTTAACCATTGCTGGTGGTTTCCACACAATAATTTTTGTGTCAGCACTTCTGATTAAAATGCTGCCAGCGGCATAAAAATTCTCTTGAAAATTCGCGTTAAGTGTGTCGATAATTGCTTTTGGAAATATCGCGACTAATTGGTTCTGGAAATATCATAACTCTATAATTTCCACCAACGAGTAACTCGTCCCAAAGAAGTCTCTATCACTTATATATGTCACACTTGCAATTTTATGGGAATTTCCAGCTACTTGCGTAATGACAATAGCTGGCGACAGGAAAGTCCTGTTAATTATTTAGCTTGTGTTGCTACTTTGATTTAATGGAGTCTGCAGAGTGCTTTAATGCTGATAAACATGTCCTTCTAGAAGGTGCCCCCTGGAAATCTTGGAGTGATTGCAGTCAGACCTGTGGCACGGGTTTTCAGACGCGTGCGCGTTCATGTGGAACCGCTTGCACCGAATTTAACGGCCAACAATGCCCCCAAGTGATTGATTGCGCGTAAGTTTATTTTATTTCCTCTCTATTATTTAAAAACAATAAAATTTGTTACTTTACTGCATTTTGCTTGATTTTAAACACTTTTACAGTTGCTTTGGGCCTTTGTGTGAGTGCAAAGATTTGGCGGGCGCCGATGTGTGTCATTATGCACGAAACCGGTGTAAAAAATCGCCTCACTACGATTATTTGAAAACAAACTGTAGAAGAAGTTGCGGCGAGTGCGACCCTGCAGGCGACGGTGAGACAATATGCTGAAACTAATAGAAAATTACATAAGGTATCGGAGCATTTGTCTTGTCGAAAATGCCTTTTTCAACAATTAATCTAGTTTAGTGTGATATGGTTATATGGTATGAGGGTTTTTTTAAGAGACGAATTGGTTTTGTTCCAGCTGCAGCGTGGTCAGCATGGAAGCCGTGGACTTCGTGTAGTGTCACTTGCGGTGCTGGAACAAGATGGCGCTACCGAGGTTGCAACAAGGTTGCAGGATGCGGATCCGAATATTTCCAGACGGAACCTTGCAACGATGGCATATGTCCAAGTAGGAACTTGCCGTGTTTCGTGTTTTAGTAAATGTCCTCTGTAGCGGTTACCATTTGGAACAATG
This sequence comes from Ascidia mentula, assembly GCF_947561715.1. Taxonomy (NCBI): domain Eukaryota; kingdom Metazoa; phylum Chordata; class Ascidiacea; order Phlebobranchia; family Ascidiidae; genus Ascidia; species Ascidia mentula. The sequence goes on along the minus strand of NC_138569.1, from coordinate 20,039,287 downwards.
TTGAAATGTTTAGAAAAGGAAAGCCAAAGCTAGGGTGCTGATAATCATATTCTAAGTAAACGTTTCGAACTCATACTTGGTTCATCATCAGTACTACTTCATTGAACTGGTTGCAGAAAAGCGTCGGGTTAACCAGTATGAGCTCGAAACGTTTACTTAGAATATGATTATCAGCATCCTAGCTTTGGCTTTCCTTTTCAAAGTTATTAACTCCACTTTTTTCGCGCCCAAATGTTGAAGTGTTTTAATTAAAATAATTTTCTAATGAATTTCACGTTGTCGCTAGAGGGTGGTCGTGAATCGCGAAGCTCGCGAAGAAATCCACAACAACAATGTGGTTTAAACTGAATTTTACATTTAAATCAACGGTATTTTGGAACATGCCTATGTGTGTTCATAACGTTTTTACACAAAGCTTAAAACTTATATTTGTATGAACATAGTGAACATTAATCTGCTCGTTACCTTATATTGCTCTCGCAACCGACGCATATTTGTTACAAGAAGATAGGGCTAAGAACATAGAAAACCATATGTGATGCTATAGAGTTAGTTTATGACGGTGTATCAGTAGTTCACTGAATCGAAGGTATTATTACCAATGCATACCAACTGGAAAAACAATAATAAACAGAAATAAAATCTCAGGAATTTATTTTTCAAGCGCTTCGTATAGACTACCATTGTTACTGAAAGGAAAGTGATTTCCAAGTTATCGTTGGTAGTTGTGGTTTTTAGATCCACTTAAAAGTCATTGCTGATCTTCAACGTATTGCGTTGTTAGGTGAATGGACTGACTGGAGTGCATGGGGTACCTGCATGGGGCTATGCGGCGGTGTTGGATCGATGACCAGGTCACGTGCTTGTATTAGAGCATCAGCTTGCAAGGGGCATTCCCAGATGTCTGGGTCATGTTTCGTGACTTGCACCAAAGGTGAGAATCTTTAGAGAGTTATAAAAGAACGTCGGCCTGCTTGAGGGAGCAAAGCAGTGCTCCTTAACCTTTCGCTCACCTTTGCTAAAGTATGCGTCAATTTCTTTAACTAATCTTGTACGCTGCATTTAATACTGCATAAATGTAAAAAATTTTGCATAGCATTTATTCAAGGTAAAAATAAGTTCGATGTTTTAAAATAGTTAAAGATTGCGAATTGTCAAAGGTAGGGACAGGTTTATTTTAGAAAACAGATTTATTTTAGAAATAAATTCGTTTACCCCAGGGGAATCCATCACCCTCCTAGGATACGTTGGTGTATAGAGTAATCTGTAGTGAAGGTATAGTTTAGCTTGGTAAATAACTTACTTGTTAACAGCATGGGGAAGCTGGGGAAGATGTTCCCGAACATGTGGAAATGGAACGAGGACGAAACGCGATTGTTCAACTTGCAAAGTTACCTACGATGATTGTTTTGAGCGCGAATGCCCCCGGCGTACGTTGGTATACTTAGATTTGTGACCATCATCGTATCTGACATAAGCAGAAACATTGCACAAACACTTACATTTTGAAAAGTTAGTTTGAACTGCTAGCAGTTGTGATTTCCGAACTCGTGTGTTGTTTGAAAATTGGTTCAACTACAATCGAATATCCTTTGTTTGAATCTTTTTTTTTAGAAACTTGTCAAATTGGTTTTCGTCGTCGCCATTCTGTTAATGATCACACCTGTTGTGATGAGAAGACCGTTCGAACGTGTGGAGTCAGTAATCTACAGGGCAGGGTGATCCCTTGGGTTGTAAGTTGTGGTTTGGATTATTTGCTATTCAATCATATGACAAACAATGGTTACTTGTGTGAATATAACTCTGCTATGGGTGTGTATATCACTTAAAAGCACAGGTTTGTACAATTTCTGTAAAAGTAGTCTGACCACAGATCGCTATTTACTGATAAAATTAACAAGATGGGGTGGCTGTATTTCGCTTATTTTGCAGGTACAGTTACAACATTCAATCAGCAGTTTTACAAGCGTGTTCTGCAATGGAATGTTGATATCAAATAGCTGGGTTCTCACCGCTGCACATTGTATAGAGTAGGAAATTTAATTATAACAACGTTTTTTTAAACTGAATAAAGTGACAAGTGCTAAAACAATAACCTGTTTTTAGAGGTTATTGTTTTAGCACGAGAAGTTGTATTGGTTAACATTTTTAACCTGACGGTTTTTTGGGCAAACACAGAAACATCTTCTCACGTTTTACTTACTGGAACGGCAACATGTTTGTGCAAGCAACAAATAAAACTTATTTGAAATGACTTTTATTCAGACATGCGAATTCGTCGACGACAATAGCAATATTCGGAACTTACCTTTACAACGACAACAGCCCTCTAGTGCAAACACGACGTATCAGCAGAGCAGTGTTACATCAAAACTATATCTTTCCGCGTAACGATATCGCTGTACTCCAGGTATATTGCAACTGAAATTAATTTCCAACTAGAAGCATTTGGAAAAAAAATTACCGCATTTCACGAGGGCATTCTTCACTATCAATGAACTACAATACCCAGGATGCAAATATTACCCGTCGTATTGGTTCTTAGACTTGCTGGCTTTTAGATTATCTCACCAATAGAAGAGGATAGATTTTCTCAGACTAGTTACGTTTTTATCAACTGCGAAATGAGTCAAATAATGCATGACGATTTTAATGCATTTTTAGCACTAATTAATTTGTCACCACCAAACCCTGTTTCCAGCTGATCACACCTGTAGTGTTGGGAGATTTCGTGAAACCGATTTGTCTTCCGTGGGGCGAAAAAGTTCCAAATGACATCATGTGCGTCGCCCCAACCTGGGGAATGAGTAAGCATTGATTCTTGGCACTTGAAAGAATGTTAAAGCTATGTTTTCGTGGAATACAAACTCTTCACTTTCTTGCTCGCAGAATTAACCCATTACTTTGTGATGATCATGATAATTTAGTTGCGGTAAACGCAAGTGTCAATATAATAAAAAAATAACGGGAACTTAGATAACGACGATACCTTTCTAGGGTGACGCTTTGCAGGCTCCAAAATCCTGGATAAAATACTATAACAAAACTCTCCATGCTTTGTTTAGTTTAAGAATCACACAAGACGTATTACAAGCTTGATCGTTTTAGCCCACCGGGGTCCAACACTTCCCACGGAACTGAAAATGATCGACCTCCGCATTATTGATTTTGGAGCTTGCAAACAAGCCTACGACCGACCCACTTCCAACTACTCGGCGGCTCTCCATGTGTGTGCTGGCTCTATTCGGGGAGGTCGAGATACTTGTCCTGTAAGTTGAACTATTCTGTAAATAAAAATATTAATTTTAGCAACAAGCCACGGACACTGCACACTAGCATTATGCTGCAAAATGTAAGTCGAACAATTAATGATTTTTTGTCGATTTTTCAAGCGACAGTTTTAGTCAAGTGTGTTTAATTGCACCAAATTCATTCATAACCATATTCGTGCATTACAATTGGTTTTTATTAAATTCAACATCATGTTTCAAAAGGGTGACGGGGGAAGTCCATTGATGTGTCAAAGATGTTCATCTTGCGAGTGGTTTGCGGTCGGAATCACTTCGGTGGGACCACCGCAGTGTGGGTCCCCTAACCTTCCTAGCATGTACACCAGGATATCCTTCTTCGAATCGTGGATCAAAAACATCACAGGGGTGGAAGGATCCGATCAATATAATAAATGCGCCTGAAGGTTTTCATTTTCGGATTTTACGACCCCTTCTTGTTGGTGCTTCGATTGTTTTTGAGGATACTGATAAGAAGATTATTGTTCTTGATTTGCAATAAAAAACTATCAATCAAATAAACAAGCCTATGTTAGTTTTACCTTTTGGGAATATGTAGAATTTATGTTGAACCATTGCTTTGGACTTTCATGTTGCAGATGATTAGCTCAGAAACGTTTTATTGCTACTACGTTCACGGTAAAAACTAGGCCAAAGTGCACAAAATTTACAGTGACGAATTTAGCTGCTCTGATAACAGGATAACAACAAGAAATTTGAACACTCGACAGTATGTATCATAATTCAAAATTATTAACAAACTTTAGCAGAAAGTTTACCACGTTGGTTACCTACAGTAGCATGAGGCGGCATGTGTTTTTTGCATTTTTTAGTCCTTTTTTTTTCATACAGTTGGTTGAAATACAAACACAGAATACAGTTTGCTAACATGCTTACATTGGCAACAACTTTTTTAATGCTAATATACTTCTGGGATCATTTTGCGTGGCGATTGTGTGTTGGTTGTGCTGAGCCATCACACTCTGTTGGTTGTGCTGAGCCATCACGAGCATTCAGCGTTTTTCTCAATGTTCGGCGATTTATCAAATGATACCAAAAGGCTTGTGGTAATGCCGGCGGCGTTTGCTGAAAAACGCAATACCGTTTATTAAACAATGTTTGTTGAGAGCTGTTTCTTAAAGCCGAGGCATTGGTTTACATGCAACTGGTCCTGGAGTCAGCAAACTTATTCATGTCGTCGTTTGGGTCAAGTTTGGTGATAGGAATTTTGACATTTTGTATTCGATGTGCTTACGTGAACGGACAAGGTATGTTGGTATTGTTTGCCAGAAAGCTTTAAACAACCATAACCAAAATTACACGGTTTTGGCAAATTCAATATTGAGTTAATTGTTGCACTTCGGTTTTTCATATTCCGTTCCATTTAAGTAACTGTAAAAATTTTCTTAAACTGAAGCTGAAAGTGAACAATATCACCTGACACACTTTTTAATGTTTGGTATCGTCGTATCGGTTTGTTTATTGTGCAGGATCAGCCACATGGGGGCAGTGCTCAAAAACATGTGGCCAAGGAACAAAAATGAAGGAGTACTCTAACGGGACTGTGGTGTACGATGATTGCTTTGTCGGCGATTGCCCCCAAGGTTTGATCTGAAATTTTATGTTTTGCCAACCTTGTTGAATGCTATCGTGATTGCACGCGGTGTTATCACAATAACCATTCAGGAGACAGCTAAGCCAGGTGTGGCTGACCTTTTGGCTTCCATGCTTCACTTCGTGTTCCCCTTTTTTAACTCTTCAAGAACAACAACTTGGCTATGGGTTTCCCTAAATACTAACGTACTTTTCTCCGAAAATCTGATATTTTTGCAATTACTTGCCGGCGCGCTTTTTCCTTCATTGTTTGTGGGGTATAGTGAGGCACAAATAATCGTACAAGCGCCGTATGTCGGCAACCACTGAGTTAACCTGTTGGACTGATTGTCTGATCGGTCAAGGCATTTGACTCATGTACGAAGTAAAAAACCTGTTCAAGTTTCTTGCCCGGGATATCATGGGTTCGATCCCGGTTCGGTCAAATAACAAAACCTCTGACAAAACTTATCACACGCCATAACTTGTTTCTTGTAGAGAGTTGCGCCAAGCCCTTCGAACCAAGATATTCGGCGAACAAACATTCGTGCTGTCACAGTGTAAGCATGCCTACTTGTGGAGTGAGTTCGAATCATGGAAGAGTCATCAGCGGCAGACAATCAAGAGAACAGCAATGGCCGTGGATGGTATGAGGCTTTACGTATTGTTACAAACTAAAACAAAGTTTTTAAGTTCCGGCACAATTAAACTTTTATTCAGCAACGTTTCACTTGCTATTCAGCTAGGATTCCTCGGGGTATTTGTGCCAGAACAAAAGACTGATTAAAATACAATATGCCTGCCAGCAACAGCAACATAATGTTTGTAAAACATACTTATCAAGAAATAACATTCAATGGAGGTACGTTTTAGCATTGATTAAATCATCAATAAATCGCCTAACAGAAAAAAAATGAGTTTAGTGTGTAGGTCGCAGAGGCTTCTAGGTTAATTAAGAATGTCCTGTGTTGAAACATGTTTATTGCTTTAGGTGCACACAAGACTTCAAATTCTACTCCCCGGCAGCCAATTACGCTGTGGCGGAATTCTGATATCGGATGTCTGGGTTTTGACAGCAGCCCATTGTTTCCAGTAAGAAAACCAACATTTTTTTTATGATTTAAAAAATGCAAAATAACAATTGACCCGCCAGTTTAAACCGGCCTTATGTTTAAAGTCTGATTCCTGTTGGCTGGATACGAATAGAGCTTGGAGCTTTGTTGCTAAACGACAGCAACGCTTTCGTGCAATCGAGAAGAGTGAACAGAAGCATAATTCACGAGCAATACAACTCCGTGTCGTTTTTAAACGACATTGCTTTGCTTCAAGTAAGCGATTTTGGAAGAAAGTTTTAACTGTGACCACAGTTGGTGCATTGTATTTGCTACGCCGGTCTCTAAAACGATCCCAGTCTAGAACAATCCACAAGAAAACATTGTTTTCGTTGTTGTTGAATTATTGTTTATGTAAGATCTACTTTACGTTTGGACTTTTTTGCATTATTTTGTTCCATTTATTTTCTGCCATCTCGAAACGTGTCTTTAAAAATAAATTCCGAACCGTCTCACTTGTAAACTGAAACAAGAGTCTTACTCTTGCGACTTGAACTTGTTCACTTAAATCATAATCCTGCCTCTTCATTGTCATTTCAGCTCGACCGGCCAGTTAAGACAAGTTCCTACGTTCGACCGATCTGTTTACACCAGGGCGAAGAAACCCTGTCGGATAGCATGTGCGTCACCACTGGATGGGGCGTCCGTGAGTTTGCATTAAAATTTATGATCTTTGTTATTGATTGTTAATGATAAAAACGTAACTTAATTACAAAAGAATCAAATCTGAAAACGCAAATTTCCAAGTTATAACTAGAACTGTGTAACACCACTTAGGGCCTTCAGCTTGTCTAAACATAATGTCAGGCTCATACCGCACACCCTCTTGCACGTTGACGTTCAAGCTCTAACTTTTAATACGCCGTCAAAGCTAAGTTTAACGAACAAACGTTGTAACAGAAAAACTTGGCACCAATGCCGCCGCATACACATTGATGGAAGCAGACGTACGAATTCTTCCAATGGGATTCTGCAATCAAGCGGAAATGCCTTCCGGCAACCCGTTTGTTGAGACTTCCAACATATGCGCGGGTGCCATAAGAGGTGGAGTGGACACTTGTAAGGTAACCTCATAAATAAACGAACAGTAATGGAAAACTACAATAAAGTTTTTGTGAGAAACCAGAGAGACGAGAGTAGACGAAAACCCCGGGCTTGTGTGTATTTTTTGTATCTTAGTTTTTTCGCAATGAAGAGAATCACTGCAAAATTTCCCTGGTTAAGTAAGAATTCGATTGCTGATAAGTTAATTCTACAATTTTCTAAACACAGGGTGACAGCGGTGGTCCTCTGATGTGTCAACGATGTTCAAACTGTGCTTGGTATGCTGTTGGAATAACCTCGTTTGGTTTAAACTGTGGACAAGCCAATAGACCTGGCGTGTATACCAACGTTTCAGCTTACGAAAGCTGGATTAAACTTCACAGTGGTGTTGGCGAACAAGCTAAATATTCTTCCTGCAAAGGTATATGAATAATCCTAAAGAACAATCCTAAAAACCAGTCATCTGGATAGTAGAATCAATAATCAACAAGCGTGTGGTGCTAAGCATATAAGTGAAAAGACAACTCAACTGTACCTACGTTCAGCAATGCCCATAATCTTGCTGGTGGTTTCCTCTCAATCGTTTTGTGCCAGCGCTGCAGATTATACAATACCGCCTGCGGTATAGAAATGCTCTTAAAAATTTATCTTAGGTGCTTCGATAAGTGGATTTAAAACCATCCTGAATAAATTGATCTAGCTGATTATACTGATCACAAATCTCATTTACACAACGAGAAAGTCATTTCAAATAAGTCCCTGTATCATTTAAGTTGTATCATAGCAACAATGATTTTTTTCAAAATGACTTTTGTGGAGCCAAGTTATAACCCCGTTAGTTATTTATATTTAGTTTGTGTTTGTGGTATTACCAGGATTAAATGGAGTATGGGGTGCTTATAATGCAGGTTAGTTTAAAACATGTCCTCTTCAAAGGTGTCCCGTGGAAATCTTGGAATGATTGCAGTAAAACCTGTGGCACGGGCTTTCAGACACGCACGCGATCATGCGGAACCGCTTGCACCGAATATAGCGGTCAACAGTGCCACCAAGCGATTGATTGCTCGTAAGCTAAATTATTTTTCTCTCTTTTACATGAAAAAAAATTCGTCTCTTCATCGCAATTTGCACGACGCTTATAAATAATTAAAGTTTGATTTCACTTTTTTTACAGTTGCACTGGGCCTTCGTGTGCGTGCAAGGATTTGATACGCGCGGATGTTTGCCAATATTTTCGAAACCAGTGTAGACAGTCAACTTATTACGCTTATTTGAAACTAAACTGCAAGAAAAGTTGCGGCGAGTGCGAACTCGACGGTAAGACAATTTGCTGGAACTAGAATAAAATTGCGTAACCCACCGTATGAATAAAAGCATTGGATTTGTCGAAAACAACTTTCCCAATAATTGTTCTATGTCTGTGTTATGTAGTTATTGTATAAAGGTTCATTTCAAGAGATAAGTGGTTACGTTTCAGGTCCAGCGTGGTCAGCATGGAAGCCGTGGACTTCGTGTAGCGTCACTTGCGGTGCTGGTACAAGATGGCGCTACCGAGGTTGCAACAAGGTTGCAGGATGCGGATCCGAATATTTCCAGACGGAACCTTGTAACGATGGAATATGTCTAAGTAGGAACTTGCCGTGTTTTAGTAAATGTGTCCCTAACCGGTATCACTTATCGTACACACTATTAAATTCAGTTTTTGCCCCTTGGACTGAATGGTCGCCATGCGACCAAACGTGCGGACCGGGAATGCAGAGCAGAACACGTACATGTACTATCGGAACCCTGTGTGAAGGAGATTACTCGGAAATGCAAAGCTGCAATGTCAGAGCCTGTTCACGTAAGAGAAAGTAGCATAATGTGATGTTTCATCGTGTATACATGCCTATTTCATTCTCCATGCCGTTCTTAACACGCTTGCTATAATAACCCAAAAACTTCAGATTGGAGTAGTTGGAGTCCTTGGTCAAATTGTGACGTGACTTGTGGTCCTGGAAAGCAAAGGAGAAACAGAAACTGCGTCAACGTATCTGGGTGTCCAGGATCTTCCTCAAACACTAAAGACTGCGCTGCTGAAGACTGTCCGGGTGCGTTTAACTTATTTTATACTTCGTTATGTTGGTGGATGGACGTCTTGGAAAGCTCTCTTCTCGCGAAAGAAACAATAAATTATTGCTGGTATAGTTTGGTCAAATTAGAATTGTATCAGATATATTTCAATGCATACAAATTATAACATCAACGATACACAGAACTTAAATCTCAGCAATTTATCTTTTAAGCGATTTATATGTATGTTGGAGATTACTCGCAAACTTCCAATTGTAACTTGAGGGAATGCCCAGGTGGCCAGCATAGGACTTAAAAACCTATACGTGAACATCAGTAAATTCCCAGTCCGGGATTCTCAAATTTGCATTAAATAATGGATGGATATATGCCCACAGGTCTACACATATTTTTCTTAATTGTACCAAGCTAATCCTATTTGAAAGCAAGTGCTTTGGGTGTACCACTGTTACTGAAAGGAAAGTGATCACCAGGTTATCGATGGCAGTTGTGATTATTAGATTAGAAGTCAGTTCTGATCTTTAACGTATTACGTTGTTCGGTAAACCCTTTTAGAGCTGGTTGACTGTACAGGTGCTTCTTATCTTTACGTTCACCTTTGTTAAAGTATGCGTCAATTGTTTCAACTAATTCAGTATTTATTTTTTGCAGAGTTTTTATTCAGGTTATAAATAAGTGCGACGTTTTGAAAAGTTAAAGATTGGAAATTGTCAAAAATTAAGGCTGATTTATTTCAGAAATAAGGACGAATGACTGCCAGTCCCACAATTATCAATGTTAATTTTTATTAATCACTGGTGTAGAGTATTCTGTGATAAAGACATAATCGAGCTTGGCAAATAACTTAGAGATATAAGTACGCTAATTTTAGTACACGTTGTAAATAGTTACCACTTAAGCAAACTTTATCTGCAGCATGGGGAAGCTGGGGAAGATGTTCCCGAACATGTGGAATTGGAACGAGAACGAAACGAAATTGTTCAACTTGCAAAGTTACCTACGATGATTGTTTTAAGCGCCAATGCCCCCGACGTGCGTTTGTATATTTAGAATTGTCGCCATAATCGTATCTGGAAACTACTGGGGTGGTTTATGTTGTCCGTGAAAACACAGCGTAATCGAAAAACAAAATTAGGATAAATCACAGAATAAACAGACAACGAAAATCCATTAGGCTATTTATAAACGCCTTTGAAGGGAAAATCTGATGTAACACTTTTGAATGTTTTTCGTGGTACAAAGAGTATGTACAAAGTACTTGGATTTTAAAAGGTTTGTTGGAAACTCTATCAGTTGCCTTTTGCGGACTCACGTGTTGTCTAAATACTGATTCAAATATAACAGTTTGGATCTTGTATTTTTAGAAACCTGTCAAACTGGTTTCCGTCATCGTTATTCTATCAACTCTCACGCGTGTTGTGATGGAAGAAGTCCAGGATCGTGTGGAATCAGTAACCCACAGTACAGGGAGTTTCCCTGGGTGGTAAGTGATTGTTTGAGTTTCTTCCTATGTCAATTCAATGACAAAAATGGCGTCTCGAGTGAACATAACTCTACTCTGAGTGTGTACGTTACTTGAAAGCATAAGTTTGTACATTTTAAGTGGAAGTAGTCTGACTGATCGTAAATATTATAAATCGCAACATATTCATAACATAAACAAATAGTGGAGGCAATTCCGCTTATTTGCAGGTACAGATAGAACATATAAGCTATGATAACAGCCAGAGCTGCTTGGGAATGTTGATATCAACCAGTTGGGTTCTCACTGCTGCACATTGTCTACGGTAGGAAATTTAGATATAATAAGATTTTTAGACTAAATAAAGAACCGAAGAACAACTGACTTATTCCTCATTAATTTTGAAAGTTATTGTTCAAACATGAGAAACTATTCAGAGGCTGCCGTTGCAGGGAGCCTACCATGTGCAACTAGTACAATTTTTCTTTTTTTTGAAAATGGAAATGATTTTTTTGAATTGGAGGGTTATAATGTTGCCTAACTTTTGTCACCTGATTAACAATATAATTTCTGCATCAAAGCCAGAATCATCTTCTCATGTTTGAACAATGCTTTTGCAGCTATATGACAGACTGCATGTTTGTGTTACTCGCAATATATTTGAGTTTTATCTGAATGATTTTGCGGTGAAATGTTTTGGAAATTCGTTTATTTAGATATACGGACTTGTCCATGATGGAAGCAAGATTCGGAACTTACAACACCCCGCAGGTGCAAATACGACGTATCAGCAGAGCAAAGATTTATCCCAGATATAACCTTAGAGATTACGATATCTCTGTACTCAAGGTAAATTGATGATCTGAGCAACTTTTCACGCTAAATGTGAACAGAAATACCCAAGAATTAAATATCACCAGGGTTGCATTGTTACGTATCCTTGTGTTGATTGTATACGTTATTGAATTAGATTTAATAACCAATACATTGTAGAGGATTTGTTGCTGAAACCACTAAAAAGTATATCCCACCATCGCATTAAAATGTCCGCTGCGAAGTTTTACCTCAGCTATCGTCTTTAGATCATTAGGTTTGCTGGCATTCCAGCAAGGCTGGACGAAAACCACTTTTTTCCCGACAGTTTGGAGCGATATCTGTTTAATCTATAGATGGCACCCGATAGGGTTTGAACTCACGCCCTTGCGCTCTGGACGGAGCTATGCGTGTTCAGCGGTTGGCGGAAGTGGGTAGATTTCTACATGACGAAATGCGTGAAAAAATGCACGACGAATTTAATGCAATTTTAGCACTAATTAATATTTCACCACCAAACGTTGTTTCCAGCTGATCACACCTGTAGTGTTGGGAGATTTCGTGAAACCGATTTGTCTTCCGTGGGGCGAAAAAGTTACAAATGACATGATGTGCGTCGCCCCAATCCTATGTAAGCATTGAAAGAACGTTATTTTGGCTGCGGCAAAGGTCAGTGTCAATATAAGGAAATTGTCGCGTTCACGCCCAAATCAACGGAAACAAATTTAACAACATTAACTTCCAAGGATGACGCTGCACTCTCTTAAAAGATTAAAAAGCCCATGCTTTAGGCAGTTTGAGAATTACAAAAGATGCCTTACTGACTTGATTGTTTCAGATAATAGGAGTTTACATGTTCCCACGAGACTGATCAGCCTCCGCATTCTTGACATGGGAGTTTGCAAAGAAGCCCATACCCGACGCATTTTCATAAACTCGGAGACTATTTATTTTTGTGCTGGCAGAATACGGGGAGGTTCTGACACTTGTAATGTAAGTTGAAAATCTAACAATAAAAATAGTGATTATAGAAACAAGCCTCAGACACTGTACATACTCTAACGACATGTGTTAAAAATATAAGTTTTAGAAAACTCCAGCTAGGCTGCGAAGCCTGTAAACCTCATGATCTTGAGCTGTGATCGCCAAGTAGGGACCTGCGCGGTGGGCGATCATGCCAATCATACCCTTGCATTAACATTACTAAGTTTTGGAATAGATTTTTGTTGCTGCGCAAGTTTATCGACTATTTCAAGTGGCATTTCAAGTGTGTTGCATTGTACCAAATTCATTCACAACCAAAACCGGGAATTGCAGTTGGTCAATTTTAAACCCAACGTCATGTTTTAATAGGGTGACATTGGGGGTCCGTTGATGTGCCAAAGATGTTCATCCTGTGAGTGGTTTGTCGCAGGAATCCATTCGTTCGGGCCAGCCAAGTGTGGAGACCCTAACAAACCTGGAATGTACACCAGGATATCTTACTTCGAATCGTGGATCAAAAACATCACAGGGGTGGAAGGACCCGATCAATATAATAAATGCGCCTGAAGGTTTTCATTTTCGGATTTTACGACCGATTCTTGTTGGTGCCTCGAGTCTTTTTGAGGATACTGATAAGAAGATTATTGTTCTTGATTTGCAATAAAAAACTATCAATTCAATAAACAAGCCTATGTTAGCTTTACCTTTTGGGAATATGTAGAATTTATGTTGAACCATTGCTTTGGACTTTTATGTTGCACATGATTAGCTTAGAAAGGTTTTATTGCAACTTCTTCCACAGTAAAAACTAAATTTTACGGTAACGAATGTAGCTGCTCTAATAACAGGATAACAACAATAAATTTGAACACTTGACAGTATGTATCATAATTCAAAATTATTAACAAACGTCAGTAGGAAGTTTGCCACGTTGGTTACCTACAGTATTATGAAGCGGCATGTGTTTTTTGCATTTTTTCATAGAGTTGGTTGAAATACAAACACAGAATTCAGTTTGCTAACATGCTTACAACGGCAACAACTTTTTTAATGCTAATATACTTCTGGGATCATTTTGCATGGCGATTGTGTGTATCTAGTTGGGTTATCATGAATATTGGTTGACCTGAACCACCTTCACGCTACCTACGTATTTTCACATTGCGTTTCATCATAGGCAAAGATTTCCCTGTTTTTTGGCGAAACTCACACTTTTTTCGTTGTGCTGAGCCATCACGAGCATTCAGCGTTTTTCTCAATGTTCGGCGATTCATCAAATGATACCAAGTTGTGGTAATGCCGACGGCGTTTGCTAAAAGACGCAATACCGTTTATTAAACAAGGTTTACTGAGAGCTGTTTTGGAAAGCCGAGGCATTGGTTTGCATTAAACTGTTACAGGAGTCATCAAACTTATTCATGGCGTCGTTGAGATCAAGTTTGGTGATAGGAATTTTGACATTTTGTATTCGGTGCGCTTACGTGAACGGACAAGGTATATTGGTATTATTTGCCAAGAAAGCTTTAAAGTGCATATGACACGGCCATGACAACTTTGCGTAAAACTAAAGGTACATCTACAACAAACATATATCCAAAGTTTTACGGTTCTACGTCAGCTAAAAAATGTAGAAAACTGCACGAAAAGTAACGGCGACCAAAAATCGTAAACCTTTTGTGCTGAGGAGAAAAGGAGCATTGTTTAGATAGGAGGAGGCTCCTTTTTTTTCAGATATCGAATAGTTTCAAACAGGGGAGAATCCACAGATTACATTACCTTAAAGGTCAGGACAGGGTTTTGCATCACACAAAAATTTGTCATTGTGACGTCACGAATCAAAGGCCTTATTTGTCCCTAATTAACGGAAGACCATAGCGTATAGCAGAAACGACATAACTGTGAGTGGACAAAACTACAATGCTAAACTAACGGTTTGTCTCTGTCGTGTTTTCAAAAGTTCATGTATCACGTTAGCGATCATAAATGCTGTAACAACAAGAACACTCTGTCCCAGTAACTGTTTTATTATTACACAACTAAATAGGACATAATAGGTCGAACAGCGGCATTCTGTCTTCAGCTTAAATTAACATCAAAATCCGTTTATTGCACTTGTTCACTTTTTGTCCCCTGTTTAATGCAATATTATGCTTAAACCAGTTTTACAATGTCTTCCATTCCTACGCATAAGGCTTGCTGCCAGCACTCGCGCAGGACCGAAGCGTCTTCTATGACGTCACTCAACAATATCTCGCTTTCGCACGATTTCGTTCGTAGCGGCAAATGTGCGACTTTGATCAGCTCAAGCTACTTTTTTCGCCAAAAATTTTATTAAGTTATGAACATCTCTTAGTTTGATTATTAACATGTTTTATTTTTACGTGTCATATGCACTTTAAACAAAATGACACGGCTTTGGTAAATTTGATATATTGAGTTAATTGTTGCACGATTTTTCATATTCCGTCTGTTTAAGTTCAATTTAATGAACTGTGAAAATTTTCTTGAACTGAAGCTGAAAGGAAACAATATTACCTGGCACACTTTTTAATGTTTGGTATCGTCGTATTGGTTTGTTTATTGTGCAGGATCAGCCACATGGGGGCAGTGCTCACGAACATGTGGTCAAGGAACAAAAATGAAGGTATACTCTAACGGGACTGTGGTGTACGATGATTGCTTTGTCGGTGATTGCCCCCAAGGTTTGATCTGAAATTTTATGTTCAACCTTATTGAATGATATGGTCATTGCACGCGGTGTTATCATTATGTGTTCCCTTTTTTAATAAGTAATGTACTTTTCTCTGAAAATCTGTTTTTTTTGCCGGCACGCTTTTTCCTTCATTGCTTCTGGGGTATAGTGAGGCACAAGTAATCGTACAAGCGCCGTAGGCGTGCAACCACTGAGTTAACCTGTAGAACTGATTGTCTGATCGGTCAAGGCGTTTGACTGTACCAAGTAGAAAACCTGTTCAGGTTTCTTGCCCAGGATATCACGGGTTCGAATCCCGGTTCGGTCAAATAACAAAACCTCTGACAAAACTTGTCACACGCCAACACATGTTTCTTGTAGAGAGTTGCGCCGAGCCCTTCGAACCAAGATATTCGGTGAACAAGCATTCGTGCTGTCACCGTGTAAACATGCCTACTTGTGGAGTGAGTTCGAATCATGGAAGAGTCATCAGCGGCAGACAATCAAGAGAACAGCAATGGCCGTGGATGGTAGAGACTTTACGTATTGTTACAAACTAAAACAAACTTTTTAAGTTCTTCTGGCACAGTTAAACTTCTATCACTGACGTTTCACTTGCTATTTAGCTTGGCTCCCTCCGGGTATTTGTGCCAGAACAAAAGACTAACTAAAATACAATATGCCTTCCAGCAAGAGCAACATAATGTTTGTAAAAAAAACTTATTAAGAATTTAACATTTAATGGAGGTACGTTTTAGCAATGATTAAATCATCAATAAATTGCCTAACAGAAAAAATGAGTCTAGTGTGTGGGCTGCAGAGGCTTCTAGTTTAATTAAGAATGTCCTGTTGATACATGTTTATTGGCTTAGGTGCACACAAGACTTCAAGTTCTACTCCCCGGCAGCCAATTACGCTGTGGCGGTATTCTGATATCGGATGTTTGGGTTTTAACAGCAGCCCATTGTTTCCAGTAAGAAAACCAACATTTTATTTGATTTTTAAAGTGCAAAATAACAATTGAACCGCCGGTTTAAACCGGACTTATGTTTAAAGTCTGATTCCTGTTGGCTGGATACGAATAAAGCTTGGAGCTTTGTTGCTAAACGACAGCAACGCTTTCGTGCAATCGAGAAGAGTGAACAGAAGCATAATTCACGAGCAATACAACTCCGTTTCACTTTTAAACGACATTGCTTTGCTTCAAGTAAGCGATTTTGGTAGAAAGTTTTAACTGTGACCACAGTTGGTGCATTGTATTTGCTACGCCGGTCTTTAAACCGATCCCAGTCCAGAACAATCCACAAGAAAACATTGTTTTTGTTGCTGTTGAATTCAAATAAAATCTACTTTATGTTTGGACTTTTTTGCATTATTTTGTTCCATTTATTTTCTACCATCTCGAAATGTGTCTTTAGAAATAAATTCCGAACCTTCTCCCTTGTAAACTCAAACAAGAGTTTTACTCTTGCGACTTGAACTTGTTCACTTCAATCATATCCTGCCTCTTAATTGTCATTTCAGCTCGACCGGCCAGTTGAGATAAGTTCCTACGTTCGACCGATCTGTTTACCCCAGGGCAAAGAAGCCCTGTCGGATAGCATGTGCGTCGCCACTGGATGGGGCGTTCGTGAGTTTGCATTAAAACTTATGATATCTGTTATTGAATGTTAATGATAAAAACGTAACTTAATTGCAAAAAAATCAAATCTGAAAACGCAAATTTCCAAGTTAAAACTACAACTGTGTAACACCACTTTGGGCCTTCAGCTTGTCTAAACATAATGTCAGGCTCATACCCCACACCCTCTTACATGGTGACGTTAAAGATCTAACCTTTAATACGCCGTCACTACTAAGTTTAACGAACAAACGTTGTGACAGAAAAGTTAGGCACCAATGCCGCCGCATACACATTGATGGAAGCAGACGTCCGAATTCTTCCAAAGGGATTCTGCAATCAAGCGGAAATGCCATGGAACAAACCGTTTGTTGAGAAGTCCAACATATGCGCGGGTGCCATAAGAGGTGGAGTCGACACTTGTAAGGTATTCATTTCAATGTTTTGTGAAGTATTTAAGGCGTATTTATTCGTGGATCGGCAGATTGGACTTTTAAAGTCGAGACCCAAGTTTTGGGTTGCGGACTCCTATTTGTGAATGTGTTTCTGTCGGACCCGTAATCTCACAACAGATCGGGTTCCTTCGGGTACAAGCTTTCGCGTATCAGATTGTGGAAAGTAGATTATTCAGATAGTCACGTTGTTGGGTGGTGTATGTGTTAAAACCTCATGAATAAACGCACAGTAATGGAAAAATACAATAGAGTTTGTGTGGGAAACCCGTGAGACGAGAGTAGACGAAAACTCCCGGGCTTTTGTGTATTTTTAGTATCTCATATTTTTCGCTATGATTGCACTTATTTTCCACAAAGTGAATTTCGAATAACATACTTATGAGATAAGCTTAAAATAAAATACTAAAATATCGTTGAGTATGGTCACCCATTTTAAGTTTATCTCATAAGTATGTTATGTCAAATTCCCCTCTGAAACAAAACGAGAATCATTGTGAAATTTCGGTGGTAAGTTTCCGCCAAGGGCAAATTCGATTGCTGATAAGTTGGTTCTACAATTTTCTAAACACAGGGTGACAGCGGTGGTCCTCTGATGTGTCAACGATGTTCAAACTGTGCTTGGTATGCTGTTGGAATAACCTCGTTTGGTTTAAACTGTGGACAAGCCAATAGACCTGGCGTGTATACCAACGTTTCAGCTTACGAAAGCTGGATTAAGCTTCACAGTGGTGTTGGCGAACAAGCTAAATATTCTTCCTGCGAAGGTATGTGAATAATCCCAAAGAACAATCCTAAAGTGCAGTCATTTGGATAGTAGAATCAATAACCAACAAACGTGTGGTGCTAAGCATAGAAGTGAAAAGACAACTCAATCGTACTACGTTCAGCAATGGCCATAATCTTGCTGGTGGTTTCCTCTCAATCGTTTTGTGCCAGCGCTGCAGATTATACAATACCGCCTGCGGCATAGAAGTGCTCTTGAAAATTTACCTTGATGCTTTGATAAATAAATTTAAAACCATCCTGAATAAATTGATCTAGCTGTTTTTACTGCTCACGAAACTCAATTCCACAACGAGTAAGTCATTTTAAATAAGTCCCTGTATCATTACGGGGGATCGTAGCAACAATGATTTTTATTAGACTTTTGTGGAGCCAAGTTATAATCCCGTTATTTATTTATACTTAGTTTGTGTTTGTGGTATTACTAGGATTAAATGGAGTATGGGGTGCTTATAATGCAGGTTAGTTTAAAACATGTCCTCTTGAAAGGTGCTCCGTGGAAACCTTGGAATGATTGCAGTAAGACCTGTGGCACGGGCTTTCAGACACGCACGCGATCATGCGGAACCTCTTGCACCGAATATAGCGGTCAACAGTGCCACCAAGCGATTGATTGCTCGTAAGCTCAATTTATTTTCTCTCTTTTACTTGAAATATTTTGCATGACGCTTATAAATAATTAAAGTTTGATTTCAGTTTTTTTACAGTTGCACTGGGCCTTCGTGTGCGTGCAAGGATTTGATACGCGCGGATGTTTGCCAATATTTTCGAAACCAGTGTAGACAGTCACCTTATTACGCTTATTTGAAAATAAACTGCAAGAAAAGTTGCGGCGAGTGCGACCCCGACGGTGAGACAATTTGCTGGAACCAGAATAAAATTGCATAACCTACCGTATGAATAAAAGCATTGGATTTGTCGAAAACAACTTTCCCAATAATTGTTCTATGTCTGTGTTATGTAGTTATTGTATAAAGGTTTATTTCAAGAGGCAAAGTGGTTACGTTTTAGGTCCAGCGTGGTCAGCATGGGAGCCGTGGACTTCGTGTAGCGTCACTTGCGGTGCCGGAACAAGATGGCGCTACCGAGGTTGCAACAAGGTTGCAGGATGCGGATCCGAATATTTCCAGACGGAACCTTGTAACGATGGAATATGTCCAAGTAGGAACTTGTTTTGTGTTTTTGTAAATGTGTCCTTAACCGGTATCACTTATCGTACACACTATTGAATGTAGTTTTTACCCCTTGGACTGAATGGTCGCCATGCGACCAAACGTGCGGACCGGGAATGCAGAGCAGATCACGTACATGTACTATCGGGACCCTGTGTGAAGGAGATTACTCGGAAATGCAAAGCTGCAATGTCAGAGCCTGTCCAGGTAAGAGGAAGTGGCATAATGCGTTGTTTTATCGTGTATTCCTGCCCATTTCATTCTCCATACAGTCTATAACACGTTTGCCATAATAGCCCAAAAACTTCAGATTGGAGTAGTTGGAGTCTTTGGTCAAATTGTGACGTGACTTGTGGTCCTGGAAAGCAAAGGAGAAACAGAAACTGCGTCAATGGATCTGGGTGTCCAGGATCTTCCTCAAACACTAAAGACTGCGCTGCTGAAGACTGTCCGGGTGCGTTTAACTTATTTTAGACTTCGCTATGTTGGTGGATGGACGTCTTGGAAAGCTCTCTTTTCGCGAAAGAAACATAAATTATTTTTGGTATAGTTTGGTCAAATTAGACCTGTATTTATTTCAATGAACACAATTTATGAAAACAACGATACACAGAACTTAAATCTCGGCAATTTATCATTCAAGCGATGTGTGTGTTTGGAAGTTATTTGTGGGGTCGATTGCCAAGAATGAAAAGGGCCGTTTTTGAATCACTAAATTTAAAATCGCAGAGTTTAACGCTTGGTCAAATTGGTCAACCTGCGACAAAACGTGTGGACCAGGAAAACGGAGGAGGACCCGAACTTGTTCTATCGGAACTCTGTGCGTTGGAGATTACTCGCAAACTTCCAATTGTAACTTGAGGGAATGTCCAGGTGGCCATAGCAATTTAAAACCTATATGTGAACATCAGTAAATTCCCAGTCCAGGATTCTCAAATTTACATTAAATAATGGATTGATAATTTGGCAACTAATCCGTGTAAAACGTATGCAACGCACAACTATTTAAGTAAGAACTTATAATGCCCACAGGCCTACACATATTTTCTCAATTGTACCAAGCTAATCCTATTTGAAAGCAAGTGCTTTGTGTGTACCACTGTTACTGAAAAAAAGTGATCACCAGGTTATCGTTGGCAGTTGTGATTATTAGATTAGAAGTCACTTCTGATCTTTAACGTATTACGTTGTTAGGTGGATGGACTAACTGGAGTGAATGGAACGCTTGCGTTGGATCTTGCGGTTTCACCGGTATCGGAACGACGAGCAGGTCACGTGCTTGTATTGGAGCATCAGCTTGCTTGGGGGAATCCAGGATGTATGGGTCATGTTTCGTGCCTTGTCCTCCAGGTAAACACCTTTAGAGCTGATTGACTGTACAGAGCGCTGATTCTTAACTTTACGTTCACCTTTGTTAAAGTATACGTCAATTTTTTCAACTAATTCATTATTTATTATTATTTAGTTTTTATTCAGGTTAAAAATAAGTGCGACGTTTTAAAAAGTTAAAGATTGTGAATTGTCAAAAATTAAGGCAGATTTATTTTAGAAATAAGGACGAATGACTGCCAGTCCCACAATTATCAATGTTAATTTTGATTAATCTCTGCAAGAAATTCATTCACACTGGGGTAAAACCGTCACCTGGTTTAGAAACACTGGTGTAGAGTATTCTGTGATAAAGATATAATCGAGCTTGGCAAATAACTTAGAGATATAAGTGCTCTAATTTTAGTGCACGTTGTAAATAGTTACCACTTAAGCAAACTTCATCGGCAAACTTCATCTGCAGCATGGGGAAGCTGGGGAAGATGTTCCCGAACATGTGGAAATGGAACGAGGACGAAACGCGATTGTCCAACTTGCAAAGTTACCTACGATGATTGTTTTGAGGGCGAATGCCCCCGACGTGCGTTTGTGTTATTAAAATTGTGACAAATATTGTATCTGGAAACTAGTAGGGTGGTTTGCGTTGTCCGTAAAAACACAGCGTAATCGAAAAACCAAATTAGGATAAATCACAGAATAAACAGACAACGAAAATCCATTAGGCTATTTATAAACACGCTTGAAAGGAAAATCTGATGTAACACTCTTCAATGTTTTTCGTTTAAATGGTACAAAAAGTATGTACAAGTACTTGGATTTTAAAAGGTTTGTTGGAAAGTCAATCAGTTGCCTTTTGCGAACTCACGTGTTGTCTAAATATTGGTCCAAGTACTTGTACATACTCTCTGTACCTTTTCAACAAAAAACATTTAAGAGTGTTACATCAGATTTTCCCTTCAATAGCGTTTATTTGAAAAATTAAATAAAATACAACAGAATGAATCTTGTATTTTCAGAAACTTGTCAAACTGGTTTCCGTCGTCGTTATTCTGTCAACTCTCACGCGTGTTGTGATGGAAGAAGTCCAGGATCGTGTGGAATCAGTAACCCACAGGGCAGGGAGTTTCCCTGGGTTGTAAGTGATTGTTTGAGTTTCTTCCTATATTAATGCAATGACAATAATGGCTTCTCGAGTGAACATAATTCTGCTCTGAGTGTTGTTTGAGTTTCTTCCTATATCAATTCAATGACAAAAATGGCTTCTCGAGTGAACATAACTCTGCGCTGAGTGTGTACGTTACTTGAAAGCATAAGTTTGTACAATTTTAAGTGGAAGTAGTCTGACTGATCGTAAATATTATAAATCGCAACATATTGATAACATAAACATATTATGGAGGTAATATCGCCTATTTTGCAGGTACAGATAGAACATACAAGCAATGGTGGAAGCCAGAGCTGCTTGGGAATGTTGATATCAACCAGTTGGGTTCTCACCGCTGGACATTGTGTAGCGTAGGAAATTTAGAAATAATAATAATTTTTAGACAAATAAAGAACCGAAGCAAACTGACTTATTCCTCGTTAATTTTTGGAAATTATTGTTCAAACATGAGAAACTATTCAGAGGCCACCGTTACAGGGAGTCTACCATGCGCAACTAGCAAAATTTTTTATCTTTGAAAATGGGAATGATTTTTTAGTTGAATTGGAGGGTTATAATGTTGCCTAACTTTTGTAACCTGATTAACAATATAATTTCTGCTTCAAAGCCAGAAGCATCTTATCATGTTTTGAGCAGCTATGACAGACTGCATGTTTGTGCTACCCGCAATATATTTTAATTTTATCTGTATGATTTTGTGGTGAACGTTTTGGAAATTACGTTTATTTAGAAATACGACCTTGTCCGCGATGGAAGCAAGATTCGGAACCTACGTCATCGGCGGCAATACCCTCCAGGTGCAAATACGACGTATCAGCAGAGCAGAGATTCATCCCAAATATGACTTTCCACTTTACGATATCTCTGTAATCCAGGTAAATTTATGGGCTGGGTTATATTTCACACTAAATGTGAACAGAAATATCCAAGATTCAAATATCACCAGGGTTGCATTGTTTCGTGTTGATTGTGTACATTATTCGAATTAGATTTAATAACCAATACATTAAAAAGAATTTGTTGCTGAAACCACTAAAAATTATATCCCACAATCGCATGAAAATGTCCGCTGCAAAGTTTTACCTCAGGTATCGTCTTTAGATCAGTAGGTTTGCTGGCATGGCAGCCAGGCTGGACGAAAACCACATTTTTCCCGACAGTTTGGAGCGATACCTGTAAAATCTATAAATAGCTCCCGATGGGGTTTGAACTCACGAACCTGCAATCTGGACAAAGTTACGCGTGTTCAGCGGTTGGCGGACGCGGGTAGATTTCTACACGACGAAATGCGTCAAATAATGCACGACGAATTTATTGCAATTTTAGCACTAATTAATTTTTCACCACTAAACCTTGTTTCCAGCTGATCACACCTGTAGTGTTGGGAGATTTCGTGAAACCGATTTGTCTTCCGTGGGGCGAAAAAGTTACAAATGACATCATGTGCGTCGCCCCAACCTTGGGCCTATGTAAGCATTGATTGTTACAATTTGAAAGAACGTTATTTTGGCTGCGGTAGAGGTCACAGTCAATATAAGCAAATTGTCGCGTTCACACCAAAATCAACGGAAACAAATTTAACAACATTAATTTCCAAGGGTAACGCTGCACTCTCTTAAAAATCAAAGCAGTTTGAGAATTGCAAAAGATGCCTTACTGACTTGATTGTTTCAGATAACAAGAGGTTACTTGTTCCCACGGAACTGAAAATGATCGACCTCCGCATTCTTGACTTCGCAGCTTGCAAACAAACCCACGACCGACCCACTTTCATACACCCGGAGACTATTCATGTGTGTGCTGGCACCATACGGGGAGGTCCTGACACTTGTTATGTAAGTTGAAAGTCTAAGAATAAAAATTCTAATTGTAGAAACAAGCCTCAGACACTGAACATGCCCTAACGATATGTATTGAAAATATAAGTTTTAGAAAACTCCAGCTAGGCTGCGAAGCCTGTAAACGTTATGATCTTGAGCTGTGATCGCCATGCAAGGCGCGGTGGGGCGATCATGCCAATCATACCCGTGCAAGTAACATTACTAAGATTTGGAATAGATTTTTGTTGCTGCGCAAAGTGTGGCATTTCAAGTGTGTTTTCTTGCACCAAATTCATTCACAACCAAAACCGAGAGAATTGCAGGTGGTCAATTTTAAACCTAACGTCATGTTTTAACAGGGTGACGGTGGAGGTCCGTTGATGTGTCAAAGATGTTCATCCTGTGAGTGGTTTGCCGCCGGAATCACTTCGTTCGGACCTGAGGACTGTGGGGCCCCTAACCGACCTGGAATATACACCAGGATATCTTACTTCGAATCTTGGATCAAAAACATCACAGGGGTGGACGGACCCAACCAACACAACAATTGCGTGTGAATGTTTTCATTCCCGGGTTTTACGAACGCTTTTTATCAGTGCTTCGAGTCTTTTCGAGGATACTAATAGGAAGATTAACGTTCTTGATTTGCAATAAAAAAAACTATCAATCCAATAAACAAACCTATGTATGTTATAACTTTGAAATATATGTGAAAGTTGTGTTTATTCATTGCTCTGGACCTTTATGTTGCACATGTTTGGCTCAGAAAGGTTTTATTGCAACTACGTTCACAGTAAATCTAGGCAGATTTGCACAAAATTTACAGTGACGAATTTAGCTGTTCTAATAACACGAATACAACTAGCATTTGAAAAAACATTCACAGAATTTCTTGAGTGCATTTTTCACTATCAATGAACTTCAATACCCAGAATGTAAATATTACCTGTCCTGTATTGGATCTTAGCCTTGGTTTGTAGATTATCTCACCATAGGAAGGGGATAGATTTTATCGAACTAGTGGCGTTTTTATCAACTACGAAATGTGTCAAATAATGCATGACGAATTTAATGTATTTTTAGCACTTAGTAAATTTTCACCAGCAAACCTTGTTTCGAGCTGATCACACCTGTAGTGTTGGGAGATTTCGTGAAACCGATTTGTCTTCCGTGGGGCGAAAAAGTTACAAATGACATCATGTGCGTCGCTCCAACCTGGGGAATGAGTAAGCATTGATTCTTGGCACTTGAAAGAATGTTAAAGTTATGTTTTCGTGGAATACAAACTCTTCACTTTCTTGCTCACAGACTTAACCCATTACTTTGTGATGCGGTAAACGCAAGTATCAATATAATAAAAAAACGGGAACTTACATAACGACGATACCTTTCTAGGGTGACGCTTTACTGGCTCCAAAATCCTGGAAAAATACTGTGACAAAACTCTCCATGCTTTGTTTAGTTTAAGAATCACACAATACGTATTACCAGCTTGATCGTTTCAGCCCACCGGGGTCCAACACATCCCACGAAACTGAAAATGATCGACCTCCGCATTATTGATTTTGGAGCTTGCAAACAAGCCTACGACCGACCCGCTTCCAACTACTCGGCGGCTCTCCATGTGTGTGCTGGCTCTATTCGGGGAGGTCGAGATACTTGTCCTGTAAGTTGAACTATTCTGTAAATAAAAATATTAATTTTAGCAACAAGCCACGGACACTGCACACTAGCATTATGCTGCAAAATGTAAGTCGAACAATTAATGATTTTTTGTCGATTTTTCAAGCGACAGTTTTAGTCAAGTGTGTTTAATTGCACCAAATTCATGCATAACCATATTCGGGCACTACAATTGGTTTTTATTAAACTCAACATCATGTTTTAAAAGGGTGACGGGGGAAGTCCATTGATGTGTCAAAGATGTTCATCTTGCGAGTGGTTTGCGTTTGGAATCACTTCGGTGGGACCACCGCAGTGTGGGTCCCCTAACCTTCCTAGCATGTACACCAGGATATCCTTCTTCGAATCGTGGATCAAAAACATCACAGGGGTGGAAGGACCCGATCAATATAATAAATGCGCCTGAAGGTTTTCATTTTCGGATTTTACGACCCCTTCTTGTTGGTGCTTCGATTGTTTTTGAGGATACTGATAAGAAGATTATTGTTCTTGATTTGCAATAAAAAACTATCAATCAAATAAACAAGCCTATGTTAGTTTTACCTTTTGGGAATATGCGAAATTTATGTTGAACCATTGCTTTGGACTTTCATGTTGCACATGATTAGCTCAGAAAGGTTTTATTGCTACTACGTTCACAGTAAAAACTAGGCCAAAGTGCACAAAATTTACAGTGACGAATTTAGCTGCTCTGATAACAGGATAACAACAAGAAATTTGAACACTCGACAGTATGTATCATAACTTTAGCAGAAAGTTTACCACGTTGGTTACCTACAGTAGCATGAGGCGGCATGTGTTTTTTGCAGTTTTTAGTCGTATTTTCTCATACAGTTTGTTGAAATACAAACACAGAATACAGTTTGCTAACATGCTTACATTGGCAACAACTTTTTTAATGCTAATATACTTCTGGGATCATTTTGCGTGGCGATTGTGTGAATCTAGTTAGGTTTATCATGAATATTGGTTGACCTGAACCACCTTTACGCTACCTACGTATTTTTACTTGCATTGCGTTTTAACATAGGCAAAGATGTATATATCCTTGATTTTCGGCGAAACCCACACTCTGTTGGTTGTGCTGAGCCATCACGAGCATTCAGCGTTTTTCTCAATGTTCGGCGATTTATCAAATGATACCAAAAGGCTTGTGGTAATGCCGGCGGCGTTTGCTAAAAAACGCAATACCGTTTATTAAACAATGTTTGTTGAGAGCTGTTTCTTAAAGCCGAGACATTGGTTTACATGCACCTGGTCCAGGAGTCAGCAAACTTATTCATGTCGTCGTTTGGGTCAAGTTTGGTGATAGGAATTTTGACATTTTGTATTCGGTGCGCTTACGTGAACGGACAAGGTATGTTGGTATTGTTTGACAGAAAGCTTTAAACAACCATAACCAAAATTACACGGTTTTGGCAAATTCAATATATTGAGTTAATTGTTGCACTTCGGTTTTTCATATTCCGTATGTTTAAGTTCCATTTAAGTAACTGTAAAAATTTTCTTAAACTGAAGCTGAAAGTAAACAATATCACCTGACACACTTTTTAATGTTTGGTATCGTCGTATCGGTTTGTTTATTGTGCAGGATCAGCCACATGGGGGCAGTGCTCAAAAACATGTGGCCAAGGAACAAAAATAAAGTACTCTAACGGGACTGTGGTGTACGATGATTGCTTTGTCGGCGATTGCCCCCAAGGTTTGATCTGAAATGTTATGTTTTGCCAACCTTGTTGAATGCTATGGTGATTGCACGCGGTGTTATCACAATAACCATTCAGGAGACAGCTAAGACAGGTGTGGCTGACCTTTTGGCTTCCATGCTTCACTTCGTGTTCCCCTTTTTTAACTCTTTAAGAACAACAACTTGGCTATGGGTTTCCCTAATTACTAACGTACTTTTCTCCGAAAATCTGATATTTTTGCAATTACTTGCCGGCGCGCTTTTTCCTTCATTGTTTGTGGGGTATAGTGAGGCACAAATAATCGTACAAGCGCCGTATGTCGGCAACCACTGAGTTATCCTGTTGGACTGATTGTCTGATCGGTCAAGGCATTTGACTCATGTACGAAGTAAAAAACCTGTTCAAGTTTCTTGCCCAGGATATCAAGGGTTCGATCCCGGTTCGGTCAAATAACAAAACCTCTGACAAAACTTATCACACGCCATAACTTGTTTCTTGCAGAGAGTTGCGCCAAGCCCTTCGAACCAAGATATTCGGCGAACAAACATTCGTGCTGTCACAGTGTAAGCATGCCTACTTGTGGAGTGAGTTCGAATCATGGAAGAGTCATCAGCGGCAGACAATCAAGAGAACAGCAATGGCCGTGGATGGTATGAGGCTTTACGTATTGTTACAAACTAAAACAAAGTTTTTAAGTTCCGGCACAATTAAACTTTTATTCAGCAACGTTTCACTTGCTATTCAGCTAGGATTCCTCGGGGTATTTGTGCCAGAACAAAAGAATAATTTAAATACAATATGCCTTCCAGCAAGAGCAACATAATGTTTGTAAAACACACTTATCAGGATTTAATATTTAATGGAGGTACGTTTTAGCATTGATGAAATCATCAATAAATCGCCTAACAGAAAAAAAATTCTGGTGTGTAGGTTGCAGAGGCTTCTAGTTCATTTAAGAATGTCCTGTTTTGACACATGTTTATTGGCTTAGGTGCACACAAGACTTCAAGTTCTACTCCCCGGCAGCCAATTACGCTGTGGCGGAATTCTGATATCGGATGTCTGGGTTTTGACAGCAGCTCATTGTTTCCAGTAAGAAAACCAACATTTTGTATGAGTTTAAAAATGCAAAATAACAATTGAACCGCCAGTTTAAACCGGTCTTATGTTTAAAGTCTGATTCCTGTTGGCTGGATACGAATAAAGCTTGGAGCTTTGTTGCTAAACGACAGCAACGCTTTCGTGCAATCGAGAAGAGTGAACAGAAGCATAATTCACGAGCACTTCAACTCCGTGTCGTTTTTAAACGACATTGCTTTGCTTCAAGTAAGCGTTTTTGGAAGAAAGTTTTAACTGTGACCACAGTTGGTGCATTGTATTTGCTACGCCGGTCTTTAAACCGATCCCAGTCTAGAACAATCCACAAGAAAACATTGTTTTTGTTGTTGTTGAATTATTGTTTATGTAAGATCTACTTTACGTTTGGGCTTTTTTGCATTATTTTGTTCCATTTATTTTCTGCCATCTCGAAACGTGTCTTTAAAAATAAATTCCGAACCGTCTCACTTGTAAACTGAAACAAGAGTCTTACTCTTGCGACTTGAACTTGTTTACTTAAATCATAATCCTGCCTCTTCATTGTCATTTCAGCTCGACCGGCCAGTTAAGATAAGTTCCTACGTTCGACCGATCTGTTTACACCAGGGCGAAGAAGCCCTGTCGGATAGCATGTGCGTCACCACTGGATGGGGCGTCCGTGAGTTTGCATTAAAATTTATGATCTTTGTTATTGATTGTTAATGATAAAAACGTAACTTAATTACAAAAGAATCAAATCTGAAAACGCAAATTTCCAAGTTATAACTAGAACTGTGTAACACCACCTTCAGCTTGTCTAAACATAATGTCAGGCTCATACCCCACACCCTCTTACACGGTGACCTTCAAGCTCTAACTTTTAATACGCCGTCAAAGCTAAGTATAACGAACAAACGTTGTAACAGAAAAACTTCGCACCAATGCCGCCGCATACACATTGATGGAGGCAGATGTCCGAATTCTTCCAATGGGATTCTGCAATCAAGCGGAAATGCCTTCCGGCAACCCGTTTGTTGAGTCTTCCAACATATGCGCGGGTGCCATAAGAGGTGGAGTGGACACTTGTAAGGTATTCATTTCAATGTTTCTTGAAGTATTTATGGCATATTTATTCGTGGAACGGGACATTGGACTTGTAAAGTCGAGTTTCACTTTGTGGTTTGCGAACTCCTATTTGTGAATGTGTTTCTGTCAGACCCGTAATCTCAAAACAGATCGGGTTCCTTCGGGTACATGCTTTTGCGTATCAGATTGTGGAAAAGTAGATTATTCAGATAGTCACGTTGTTGGGTGGTGTCTGTGTTGAAAACCTCATAAATAAACGAACAGTAATGGAAAACTACAATAAAGTTTTTGTGAGAAACCAGAGAGACGAGAGTAGACGAAAACCCCCGGGCCTGTGTGTATTTTTTGTATCTTAGCTTTTTTCGAAATGAAGAGAATCACTGCAAAATTTCCCTGGTTAAGTAAGAATTCGATTGCTGATAAGTTAATTCTACAATTTTCTAAACACAGGGTGACAGCGGTGGTCCTCTGATGTGTCAACGATGTTCAAACTGTGCTTGGTATGCTGTTGGAATAACCTCGTTTGGTTTAAACTGTGGACAAGCCAATAGACCTGGCGTGTATACCAACGTTTCAGCTTACGAAAGCTGGATTAAGCTTCACAGTGGTGTTGGTGAACAGGCTAAATATTCTTCCTGCGAAGGTATGTGAATAATCGCAAAGAACAATCCTAAAAAACCAGTCATCTGGGTAGTAGAATCAATAATCAACAAGCGTGTGGTGCTAAGCATATAAGTGAAAAGACAACTCAATCGTACAACGTTCAGCAATGCCCATAATCTTGCTGGTGGTTTCCTCTCAATCGTTTTGTGCCAGCGCTGCAGATTATACAATACCGCCTGCGGTATAGAAATGCTCTTAAAAATTTATCTGAGGTGCTTCGATAAATGGATTTAAAACCATCCTGAATAAATTGATCTAGCTGATTTTACTGATCATAAATCTCATTTACACAACGAGAAATTCATTTCAAATAAGTCCCTGTATCATTTAAGTTGTATCATAGCAACAATGATTTTTTTCAAAATGACTTTTGTGGAGCCAAGTTATAACCCCGTTAGTTATTTATATTTAGTTTGTGTTTGTGGTATTACTAGGATTAAATGGAGTATGGGGTGCTTATAATGCAGGTTAGTTTAAAACATGTCCTCTTCAAAGGTGTCCCGTGGAAATCTTGGAATGATTGCAGTAAAACCTGTGGCACGGGCTTTCAGACACGCACGCGATCATGCGGAACCGCTTGCACCGAATATAGCGGTCAACAGTGCCACCAAGCGATTGATTGCTCGTAAGCTAAATTATTTTTCTCTTTTTTACATGAAAAAAAATTCGTCTCTTCATCGCAATTTGCACGACGCTTATAAATAATTAAAGTTTGATTGTACTTTTTTTACAGTTGCACTGGGCCTTCGTGTGCGTGCAAGGATTTGATACGCGCGGATGTTTGCCATTATTTTCGAAACCAGTGTAGACAGTCACCTCATTACGCTTATTTGAAACTAAACTGCAAGAAAAGTTGCGGCGAGTGCGACCCCGACGGTAAGCCAATTTGCTGGAACTAGAATAAAATTGCATAACCCACCGTATGAATAAAAGCATTGGATTTGTCGAAAACAACTTTCCCAATATTTGTTGTATGTCTGTGTTATGTATAGTTATTGTATAAAGGTTCATTTCAAGAGATAAGTGGTTACGTTTCAGGTCCAGCGTGGTCAGCATGGAAGCCGTGGACTTCGTGTAGCGTCACTTGCGGTGCTGGAACAAGATGGCGCTACCGAGGTTGCAACAAGGTCGCAGGATGCGGATCCGAATATTTCCAGACGGAACCTTGTAACGATGGAATATGTCTAAGTAGGAACTTGCCGTGTTTTAGTAAATGTGTCCTTAACCAGTATCACTTATCGTACACATTATTAAATTCAGTTTTTGCCCCTTGGACTGAATGGTCGCCATGCGACCAAACGTGCGGACCGGGAATGCAGAGCAGAACACGTACATGTACTATCGGAACCCTGTGTGAAGGAGATTACTCGGAAATGCAAAGCTGCAATGTCAGAGCCTGTTCATGTAAGAGAAAGTAGCATAATGCGATGTTTCATCGTGTATACATGCCTATTTCATTCTCCAAGCCGTTCTTAACACGCTTGCTATAATAACCCAAAAACTTCAGATTGGAGTAGTTGGAGTCCTTGGTCAAATTGTGACGTGACTTGTGGTCCTGGAAAGCAAAGGAGAAACAGAAACTGCGTCAACGGATCTGGGTGTCCAGGATCTTCCTCAAACACTAAAGACTGCGCTGGTGAAGACTGTCCGGGTGCGTTTAACTTATTTTATACTTCGTTATGTTGGTGGATGGACGTCTTGGAAAGCTCTCTTCTCGCGAAAGAAACAATAAATTATTGCTGGTATAGTGTGGTCAAATTAGAATTGTATCAGATATATTTCAATACATACAAATTATAACATCAACGATACACAGAACTTAAATCTCAGCAATTTATCTTTTAAGCGATTTATATGTATGTTGGAGATTACTCGCAAACTTCCAATTGTAACTTGAGGGAATGCCCAGGTGGCCAGCATAGGACTTAAAAACCTATACGTGAACATCAGTAAATTCCCAGTCCGGGATTCTCAAATTTGCATTAAATAATGGATGGATATATGCCCACAGGCCTACACATATTTTTCTTAATTGTACCAAGCTAATCCTATTTGAAAGCAAGTGCTTTGGGTGTACCACTGTTACTGAAAGGAAAGTGATCACCAGGTTATCGATGGCAGTTGTGATTATTAGATTAGAAGTCAGTTCTGATCTTTAACGTATTACGTTGTTCGGTAAACCCCTTTAGAGCTGGTTGACTGTACAGGTGCTTCTTAACTTTACGTTCACCTTTGTTAAAGTATGCGTCAATTTTTTCAACTAATTCAGTATTTATTTTTTGCAGAGTTTTTATTCAGGTTATAAATAAGTGCGACGTTTTGAAAAGTTAAAGATAGGAAATTGTAAAAAATTAAGGCTGATTTATTTTAGAAATAAGGACGAATGACTGCCAGTCCCACAATTATCAATGTTAATTTTTATTGATCTCTGCAAGAAATTCATTCACACTGGGGAAAAATCGTCACCTGGTTTAGAAACACTGGTGGTGTAGAGTATTCTGTGATAAAGATATAATCTAGCTTGGCAAATAACTTAGAAATATAGATACGCTAATTTAGTGCACGTTGTAAATAGTTACCACTTAAGCAAACTTTATCTGCAGCATGGGGAAGCTGGGGAAGATGTTCCCGAACATGTGGAATTGGAACGAGAACGAAACGAAATTGTTCAACTTGCAAAGTTACCTACGATGATTGTTTTAAGCGCCAATGCCCCCGACGTGCGTTTGTATATTTAGAATTGTCGCCATAATCGTATCTGGAAACTACTGGGGTGGTTTGTGTTGTCCGTGAAAACACAGCGTAATCGAAAAACAAAATTAGGATAAATCACAGAATAAACAGACAACGAAAATCCATTAGGCTATTTATAAACGCCTTTGAAGGGAAAATCTGATGTAACACTTTTTAATGTTTTTCGTTTAAATGGTACAAAGAGTATGTACAAGTACTTGGATTTTAAAAGGTTTGTTGGAAAGTCAATCAGTTGCCTTTTGCGGACTCACGTGTTGTCTAAATACTGATTCAAATATAACAGTTTGGATCTTGTATTTTTAGAAACCTGTCAAACTGGTTTCCGTCATCGTTATTCTATCAACTCTCACGCGTGTTGTGATGGAAGAAGTCCAGGATCGTGTGGAATCAGTAACCCACAGGACAGGGAGTTTCCCTGGGTGGTAAGTGATTGTTTGAGTTTCTTCCTATATCAATTCAATGACAAAAATGGCTTCTCGAGTGAACATAACTCTGCTCTGAGTGTGTACGTTACTTGAAAGCATAAGTTTGTACATTTTAAGTGGAAGTAGTCTGACTGATCGTAAATATTATAAATCGCAACATATTGATAACATAAACAAATAGTGGAGGTAATACCGCTTATTTGCAGGTACAGATAGAACATATAAGCTATGATAACAGCCAGAGCTGCTTGGGAATGTTGATATCAACCAGTTGGGTTCTCACCGCTGCACATTGTATAGCGTAGGAAATTTAGATATAATAAGATTTTTAGACTAAATAAAGAACCGAAGCAAACTGACTTATTCCTCATTAATTTTTAGAAATTATTGTTCAAACATGAGAAACTATTCAGAGGCTGCCGTTGCAGGGAGCCTACCATGTGCAACTAGTACAATTTTTCTTTTTTTTGAAAATGGGAATGATTTTTTTGAATTGGAGGGTTATAATATTGCCTAACTTTTGTAACCTGATTAACAATATAATTTCTGCATCAAAGCCAGAATCATCTTCTCATGTTTGAACAATGCTTTTGCAGCTATATGACAGACGGCATGTTTGTGTTACTCGCAATATATTTGAGTTTTATCTGAATGATTTTGCGGTGAAACGTTTTGGAAATTCGTTTATTTAGATATACGGACTTGTCCATGATGGAAGCAAGATTCGGAACTTACAACACCCCGCAGGTGCAAATACGACGTATCAGCAGAGCAAAGATTTATCCCAGATATAACCTTAGAGATTACGATATCTCTGTACTCAAGGTAAATTGATGATCTGAGCAACTTTTCACGCTAAATGTGAACAGAAATACCCAAGAATTAAATATCACCAGGGTTGCATTGTTACGTATCCTTGTGTTGATTGTATACGTTATTGAATTAGATTTAATAACCAATACATTGTAGAGGATTTGTTGCTGAAACCACTAAAAAGTATATCCCACCATCGCATTAAAATGTCCGCTGCGAAGTTTTACCTCAGCTATCGTCTTTAGATCATTAGGTTTGCTGGCATTCCAGCAAGGCTGGACGAAAACCACTTTTTTCCCGACAGTTTGGAGCGATATCTGTTTAATCTATAGATGGCACCCGATAGGGTTTGAACTCACGCCCTTGCGCTCTGGACGGAGCTATGCGTGTTCAGCGGTTGGCGGAAGTGGGTAGATTTCTACATGACGAAATGCGTGAAAAAATGCACGACGAATTTAATGCAATTTTAGCACTAATTAATATTTCACCTCCAAACCTTGTTTCCAGCTGATCACACCTGTAGTGTTGGGAGATTTCGTGAAACCGATTTGTCTTCCGTGGGGCGAAAAAGTTGCAAGTGACATGATGTGCGTCGCCCCAATCCTATGTAAGCATTGAAATAACGTTATTTTGACTGCGGTAAAGGTCAGTGTCAATATAAGGAAATTGTCGCGTTCACGCCCAAATCAACGGAAACAAATTTAACAACATTAACTTCCAAGGGTGACGCTGCACTCTCTTAAAAGATTAGAAAGCCCATGCTTTAGGCAGTTTGAGAATTACAAAAGATGCCTTACTTACTTGATTGTTTCAGATAATAGGAGTTTACATGTTCCCACGAGACTGATCAGCCTCCGCATTCTTGACATGGGAGTTTGCAAAGAAGCCCATACCCGACGCATTTTCATAAACTCGGAGACTATTTATTTTTGTGCTGGCAGAATACGGGGAGGTTCTGACACTTGTAATGTAAGTTGAAAATCTAACAATAAAAATAGTGATTATAGAAACAAGCCTCAGACACTGTCTTGCCCTAACGATATGTATTAAAAATATAAATTTTAGATATAGGCTTCGAAGCCTGTAAACCTCATGATCTTGGCTGTGATCGCCAAGTAGGGACCTGCGCGGTGGGCGATCATGCCAATCATACCCTTGCATTAACATTACTAAGTTTTGGAATAGATTTTTGTTGCTGCGCAAGTTTATCGACTATTTCAAGTGGCATTTCAAGTGTGTTGCATTGTACCAAATTCATTCACAACCAAAACCGGGAATTGCAGGTTGTCAATTTTAAACCTAACGTCATGTTTTAACAGGGTGACATTGGGGGTCCGTTGATGTGCCAAAGATGTTCATCCTGTGAGTGGTTTGTCGCAGGAATCCATTCGTTCGGGCCAGCGAAGTGTGGAGACCCTACCAAACCCGGAATGTACACCAGGATATCTTACTTCGAATCTTGGATCAAAAACATAACAGGGGTGGACGGACCCAACCAACACAACAATTGCGTGTGAATGTTTTCATTCCCGGGTTTTACGAACGCTTCTTATCAGTGCTTCGAGTCTTTTCGAGGATACTAATAGAAAGATTAACGTTCTTGATTTGCAATAAAAAAAACTATCAATCCAATAAACAAACCTATGTATGTTATAACTTTGAAATATATGTGAAAGTTGTGTTTATTCATTGCTCTGGACCTTTATGTTGCACATGTTTGGCTCAGAAAGGTTTTATTGCAACTACGTTCACAGTAAATCTAGGCAGATTTGCACAAAATTTACAGTGACGAATTTAGCTGTTCTCATAACACGAATACAACTAGCATTTGAAAAAACATTCACAGAATTTCTTGAGTGCATTTTTCACTATCAATGAACTTCAATACCCAGAATGTATATATTACCTGTCCTGTATTGGATCTTAGCCTTGGTTTGTAGATTATCTCACCATAGGAAGGGGATAGATTTTATCGAACTAGTGGCGTTTTTATCAACTACGAAATGTGTCAAATAATGCATGACGAATTTAATGTATTTTTAGCACTTACTAAATTTTCACGAAAAAGTTACAAATGACATCATGTGCGTCGCTCCAACCTGGGGAATGAGTAAGCATTGATTCTTGTCACTTGAAAGAATGTTAAAGTTATGTTTTCGTGGAATACAAACTCTTCACTTTCTTGCTCACAGACTTAACCCATTACTTTGTGATGCGGTAAACGCAAGTATCAATATAATAAAAAAACGGGAACTTAGATAACGACGATACCTTTCTAGGGTGACGCTTTACTGGCTCCAGAATCCTGGAAAAATACTGTGACAAAACTCTCCATGCTTTGTTTAGTTTAAGAATCACACAATACGTATTACCAGCTTGATCGTTTCAGCCCACCGGGGTCCAACACATCCCACGAAACTGAAAATGATCGACCTCCGCATTATTGATTTTGGAGCTTGCAAACAAGCCTACGACCGACCCGCTTCCAACTACTCGGCGGCTCTCCATGTGTGTGCTGGCTCTATTCGGGGAGGTCGAGATACTTGTCCTGTAAGTTGAACTATTCTGTAAATAAAAATATTAATTTTAGCAACAAGCCACGGACACTGCACACTAGCATTATGCTGCAAAATGTAAGTCGAACAATTAATGATTTTTTGTCGATTTTTCAAGCGACAGTTTTAGTCAAGTGTGTTTAATTGCACCAAATTCATTCATAACCATAATCGGGCAATACAATTGGTTTTTATTAAATTCAACATCATGTTTCAAAAGGGTGACGGGGGAAGTCCATTGATGTGTCAAAGATGTTCATCTTGCGAGTGGTTTGCGGTCGGAATCACTTCGGTGGGACCACCGCAGTGTGGGTCCCCTAACCTTCCTAGCATGTACACCAGGATATCCTTCTTCGAATCGTGGATCAAAAACATCACAGGGGTGGAAGGACCCGATCAATATAATAAATGCGCCTGAAGGTTTTCATTTTCGGAATTTACGACCCCTTCTTGTTGGTGCTTCGATTGTTTTTGAGGATACTGATAAGAAGATTATTGTTCTTGATTTGCAATAAAAAACTATCAATTCAATAAACAAGCCTATGTTAGCTTTACCTTTTGGGAATATGTAGAATTTATGTTGAACCATTGCTTTGGACTTTTATGTTGCACATGATTAGCTTAGAAAGGTTTTATTGCAGCCTCTTCCACAGTAAAAACTAAATTTTACGGTAACGAATTTAGCTGCTCTGATAACAGGATAACAACAATAAATTTGAACACTTGACAGTATGTATCATAATTCAAAATTATTAACAAACTTCAGTAGGAATTTTGCCACGTTGGTTACCTACAGTAGTATGAAGCGGCATGTTTTTTTTTGCATTTTTTCATAGAGTTGGTTGAAATACAAACACAGAATTCAGTTTGCCAACATGCGTACAACGGCAACAACTTTTTTAATGCTAATATACTTCTGGGATCATTTTGCATGGCGATTGTGTGTATCTAGTTGGGTTTATCATGAATATTGGTTGACCTGAACCACCTTCACGCTACCTACGTATTTTCACATTGCGTTTCATCATAGGCAAAGATTTCCCTGTTTTTTGGCGAAACTCACACTTTTTTCGTTGTGCTGAGCCATCACGAGCATTCAGCGTTTTTCTCAATGTTCGGCGATTCATCAAATGATACCAAGTTGTGGTAATGCCGGCGGCGTTTGCTAAAAGACGCAATACCGTTTATTAAACAAGGTTTACTGAGAGCTGTTTTTAAAGCCGAGGCATTGGTTTGCATTAAACTGTTACAGGAGTCATCAAACTTATTCATGGCGTCGTTTAGTTCAAGTTTGGTGATAGGAATTTTGACATTTTGTATTCGGTGCGCTTACGTGAACGGACAAGGTATATTGGTATTATTTGCCAAGAAAGCTTTAAAGTGCATATGACACGGCCATGACAACTTTGCGTAAAACTAAAGGTACATCTACAACAAACATATATCCAAAGTTTTACGGTTCTACGTCAGCTAAAAAATGTAGAAAACTGCACGAAAAGTAACGGCGACCAAAAATCGTAAACCGTTTGTGCTGAGGAGAAAAGGAGCATTGTTTAGATAGGAGGAGGCTCCTTTTTTTTCAGATATCGAATAGTTTCAAACAGAGGAGAATCCACAGATTACATTACCTTAAAGGTCAGGACAGGGTTTTGCATCACACAAAAATTTGTCATTGTGACGTCACGAATCAAAGACTTTATTTGTCCCTAATTAACGGAAGACCGTAGGGTATAGCAGTGAGTAACTGTGAGTGGACAAAACGACAATGCTAAACTAACGGTTTGTCTCTGTCGTGTTTTCAAAAGTTCATGTATCACGTTAGCGATCATAAATGCTGTAACAACAAGAACACCCTGTCCCAGTAACTGTTTTATTATTACACAACTAAATAGGACATAATAGGTCGAACAGCGGCCATCTGTCTTCAGCTTAAATTAACATCAAAATCCGTTTATTGCACTTGTTCACTTTTTGTCCCCTGTTTAATGCAATATTATGCTTAAACCAGTTTTACAATGTCTTCCATTCCTACGCATAAGGCTTGCTGCCAGCACTCGCGCAGGACCGATGCGTCTTCTATGACGTCACGCAACAATATCTCGCTTTCGCACGATTTCGTTCGCAGCGGCAAATGTGCGACTTTGATCAGCTCAAGCTACTTTTTTCGCCAAAAATGTTATAAAGTTATGAACATCTCTTAGTTTGACTATTAACATGTTTTATTTTTACGTGTCATATGCACTTTAACCAAAATTACACGGTTTTGGCAAATTTAATATATTGAGTTAATTGTTGCACGATTTTTCATATTCCGTCTGTTTAAGTTCGAATTAATGAACTGTGAAAATTTTCTTAAACTGAGGCTGAAAGTAAACAATATTACCTGGCACACTTTTTAATGTTTGGTATCGTCGTATCGGTTTGTTTATTGTGCAGGATCAGCCACATGGGGGCAGTGCTCACGAACATGTGGTCAAGGAACAAAAATAAAGTACTCTAACGGGACTGTGGTGTACGATGATTGCTTTGTCGGCGATTGCCCCCAAGGTTTGATCTGAAATTTTATGTTCAACCTTATTAAATGATATGGTCATTGCACGCGGTGTTATCATTATGTGTTCCCTTTTTTAATAAGTAATGTACTTTTCTCTGAAAATCCGTTATTTTTGCCGGCACGCCTTTTCCTTCATTCCTTCTGGGGTATAGTGAGGCACAAGTAATCGTACAAGCGCCGTAGGCTGGCAACCACTGAGTTATCCTGTTGGACTGATTGTCTGACCGGTCAAAGCGTTTGACTCATGTACCAAGTAGAAAACCTGTTCAGGTATCTTGCCCAGGATATCACGGGTTTGAATCCCGGTTCGGTCAAATAACAAAACCTCAGACAAAACTTATCACGCGCCAACACATGTTTCTTGTAGAGAGTTGCGCCGAGCCCTTCGAACCAAGATATTCGGTGAACAAACATTCGTGCTGTCACAGTGTAAGCATGCCTACTTGTGGAGTGAGTTCGAATCATGGAAGAGTCATCAGCGGCAGACAATCAAGAGAACAGCAATGGCCGTGGATGGTATGAGGCTTTACGTATTGTTACAAACTAAAACAAACTTTTTAAGTTCCGGCACAATTAAACTTTTATTCAGCAACGTTTCACTTGCTATTCAGCTAGGATTCCTCGGGGTATTTGTGCCAGAACAAAAGAATAATTTAAATACAATATGCCTGCCAGCAACAGCAACATAATGTTTGTAAAACACACTTATCAAGAATTTAACATTTAATGGAGGTACGTTTTAGCATTGATGAAATCATCAATAAATCGCCTAACAGAAAAAAAATGAGTTTAGTGTGTAGGTTGCAGAGGCTTCTAGGTTAATTAAGAATGTCCTGTGTTGAAACATGTTTATTGCTTTAGGTGCACACAAGACTTCAAATTCTACTCCCCGGCAGCCAATTACGCTGTGGCGGAATTCTGATATCGGATGTCTGGGTTTTGACAGCAGCCCATTGTTTCCAGTAAGAAAACCAACATTTTGTATGAGTTTAAAAATGCAAAATAACAATTGAACCGCCAGTTTAAACCGGTCTTATGTTTAAAGTCTGATTCCTGTTGGCTGGATACGAATAAAGCTTGGAGCTTTGTTGCTAAACGACACCAACGCTTTCGTGCAATCGAGAAGAGTGAACAGAAGCATAATTCACGAGCACTTCAACTCCGTGTCGTTTTTAAACGACATTGCTTTGCTTCAAGTAAGCGTTTTTGGAAGAAAGTTTTAACTGTGACCACAGTTGGTGCATTGTATTTGCTACGCCGGTCTTTAAACCGATCCCAGTCTAGAACAATCCACAAGAAAACATTGTTTTTGTTGTTGTTGAATTATTGTTTATGTAAGATCTACTTTACGTTTGGGCTTTTTTGCATTATTTTGTTCCATTTACTTTCTGCCATCTCGAAACGTGTCTTTAAAAATAAATTCCGAACCGTCTCACTTGTAAACTGAAACAAGAGTCTTACTCTTGCGACTTGAACTTGTTTACTTAATTCATAATCCTGCCTCTTCATTGTCATTTCAGCTCGACCGGCCAGTTAAGATAAGTTCCTACGTTCGACCGATCTGTTTACACCAGGGCGAAGAAGCCCTGTCGGATAGCATGTGCGTCACCACTGGATGGGGCGTCCGTGAGTTTGCATTAAAATTTATGATCTTTGTTATTGATTGTTAATGATAAAAACGTAACTTAATTACAAAAGAATCAAATCTGAAAACGCAAATTTCCAAGTTATAACTAGAACTGTGTAACACCACTTAGGGCCTTCAGCTTGTCTAAACATAATGTCAGGCTCATACCCCACACCCTCTTACACGGTGACCTTCAAGCTCTAACTTTTAATACGCCGTCAAAGCTAAATATAACGAACAAACGTTGTAACAGAAAAACTTCGCACCAATGCCGCCGCATACACATTGATGGAGGCAGATGTCCGAATTCTTCCAATGGGATTCTGCAATCAAGCGGAAATGCCTTCCGGCAACCCGTTTGTTGAGTCTTCCAACATATGCGCGGGTGCCATAAGAGGTGGAGTGGACACTTGTAAGGTATTCATTTCAATGTTTCTTGAAGTATTTATGGCATATTTATTCGTGGAACGGGACATTGGACTTGTAAAGTCGAGTTTCACTTTGTGGTTTGCGAACTCCTATTTGTGAATGTGTTTCTGTCGGACCCGTAATCTCAAAACAGATCGGGTTCCTTCGGGTACATGCTTTTGCGTATCAGATTGTGGAAAAGTAGATTATTCAGATAGTCACGTTGTTGGGTGGTGTCTGTGTTGAAAACCTCATAAATAAACGAACAGTAATGGAAAACTACAATAAAGTTTTTTGTGAGAAACCAGAGAGACGAGAGTAGACGAAAACCCCCGGGCCTGTGTGTATTTTTTGTATCTTAGCTTTTTTCGAAATGAAGAGAATCACTGCAAAATTTCCCTGGTTAAGTAAGAATTCGATTGCTGATAAGTTAATTCTACAATTTTCTAAACACAGGGTGACAGCGGTGGTCCTCTGATGTGTCAACGATGTTCAAACTGTGCTTGGTATGCTGTTGGAATAACCTCGTTTGGTTTAAACTGTGGACAAGCCAATAGACCTGGCGTGTATACCAACGTTTCAGCTTACGAAAGCTGGATTAAACTTCACAGTGGTGTTGGCGAACAAGCTAAATATTCTTCCTGCGAAGGTATGTGAATAATCCCAAAGAACAATCCTAAAAAAACAGTCATCTGGGTAGTAGAATCAATAATCAACAAGCGTGTGGTGCTAAGCATATAAGTGAAAAGACAACTCAATCGTACAACGTTCAGCAATGCCCATAATCTTGCTGGTGGTTTCCTCTCAATCGTTTTGTGCCAGCGCTGCAGATTATACAATACCGCCTGCGGTATAGAAATGCTCTTAAAAATTTATCTGAGGTGCTTCGATAAATGGATTTAAAACCATCCTGAATAAATTGATCTAGCTGATTTTACTGATCATAAATCTCATTTACACAACGAGAAATTCATTTCAAATAAGTCCCTGTATCATTTAAGTTGTATCATAGCAACAATGATTTTTTTCAAAATGACTTTTGTGGAGCCAAGTTATAACCCCGTTAGTTATTTATATTTAGTTTGTGTTTGTGGTATTACTAGGATTAAATGGAGTATGGGGTGCTTATAATGCAGGTTAGTTTAAAACATGTCCTCTTCAAAGGTGTCCCGTGGAAATCTTGGAATGATTGCAGTAAAACCTGTGGCACGGGCTTTCAGACACGCACGCGATCATGCGGAACCGCTTGCACCGAATATAGCGGTCAACAGTGCCACCAAGCGATTGATTGCTCGTAAGCTAAATTATTTTTCTCTTTTTTACATGAAAAAAAATTCGTCTCTTCATCGCAATTTGCACGACGCTTATAAATAAATAAAGTTTGATTGTACTTTTTTTACAGTTGCACTGGGCCTTCGTGTGCGTGCAAGGATTTGATACGCGCGGATGTTTGCCATTATTTTCGAAACCAGTGTAGACAGTCACCTCATTACGCTTATTTGAAACTAAACTGCAAGAAAAGTTGCGGCGAGTGCGACCCCGACGGTAAGCCAATTTGCTGGAACTAGAATAAAATTGCATAACCCACCGTATGAATAAAAGCATTGGATTTGTCGAAAACAACTTTCCCAATATTTGTTGTATGTCTGTGTTATGTATAGTTATTGTATAAAGGTTCATTTCAAGAGATAAGTGGTTACGTTTCAGGTCCAGCGTGGTCAGCATGGAAGCCGTGGACTTCGTGTAGCGTCACTTGCGGTGCTGGAACAAGATGGCGCTACCGAGGTTGCAACAAGGTCGCAGGATGCGGATCCGAATATTTCCAGACGGAACCTTGTAACGATGGAATATGTCTAAGTAGGAACTTGCCGTGTTTTAGTAAATGTGTCCTTAACCGGTATCACTTATCGTACACACTATTAAATTCAGTTTTTGCCCCTTGGACTGAATGGTCGCCATGCG
Source organism: Ascidia mentula (assembly GCF_947561715.1). Taxonomy (NCBI): domain Eukaryota; kingdom Metazoa; phylum Chordata; class Ascidiacea; order Phlebobranchia; family Ascidiidae; genus Ascidia; species Ascidia mentula. The sequence continues at coordinate 19,996,587 of NC_138569.1, read as the reverse complement.
ACCAAACGTGCGGACCGGGAATGCAGAGCAGAACACGTACATGTACTATCGGAACCCTGTGTGAAGGAGATTACTCGGAAATGCAAAGCTGCAATGTCAGAGCCTGTTCATGTAAGAGAAAGTAGCATAATGCGATGTTTCATCGTGTATACATGCCTATTTCATTCTCCATGCCGTTCTTAACACGCTTGCTATAATAACCCAAAAACTTCAGATTGGAGTAGTTGGAGTCCTTGGTCAAATTGTGACGTGACTTGTGGTCCTGGAAAGCAAAGGAGAAACAGAAACTGCGTCAACGGATCTGGGTGTCCAGGATCTTCCTCAAACACTAAAGACTGCGCTGGTGAAGACTGTCCGGGTGCGTTTAACTTATTTTATACTTCGTTATGTTGGTGGATGGACGTCTTGGAAAGCTCTCTTCTCGCGAAAGAAACAATAAATTATTGCTGGTATAGTTTGGTCAAATTAGAATTGTATCAGATATATTTCAATGCATACAAATTATAACATCAACGATACACAAAACTTAAATCTCAGCAATTTATCTTTTAAGCGATTTATATGTATGTTGGAGATTACTCGCAAACTTCCAATTGTAACTTGAGGGAATGCCCAGGTGGCCAGCATAGGACTTAAAAACCTATACGTGAACATCAGTAAATTCCCAGTCCGGGATTCTCAAATTTGCATTAAATAATGGATGGATATATGCCCACAGGTCTACACATATTTTTCTTAATTGTACCAAGCTAATCCTATTTGAAAGCAAGTGCTTTGGGTATACCACTGTTACTGAAAGGAAAGTGATCACCAGGTTATCGATGGCAGTTGTGATTATTAGATTAGAAGTCAGTTCTGATCTTTAACGTATTACGTTGTTCGGTAAACCCTTTTAGAGCTGGTTGACTGTACAGGTGCTTCTTAACTTTACATTCACCTTTGTTAAAGTATGCGTCAATTTTTTCAACTAATTCAGTATTTATTTTTTGCAGAGTTTTTATTCAGGTCAAAAATAAGTGCGACGTTTTGAAAAGTTAAAGATTGGAAATTGTCAAAAATTAAGGCTGATTTATTTTAGAAATAAGGACGAATGACTGCCAGTCCCACAATTATCAATGTTAATTTTTATTGATCTCTGCAAGAAATTCATTCACACTGGGGTAAAACCATCACCTGGTTTAGAAACACTGGTGTAGAGTATTCTGTGATAAAGATATAATCGAGCTTGGCAAATAACTTAGAAATATAAGTACGCTAATTTTAGTACACGTTGTAAATAGTTACCACTTAAGCAAACTTTATCTGCAGCATGGGGAAGCTGGGGAAAATGTTCCCGAACATGTGGAATTGGAACGAGAACGAAACGAAATTGTTCAACTTGCAAAGTTACCTACGATGATTGTTTTAAGCGCCAATGCCCCCGACGTGCGTTTGTATATTTAGAATTGTCGCCATAATCGTATCTGGAAACTACTGGGGTGGTTTGTGTTGTCCGTGAAAACACAGCGTAATCGAAAAACAAAATTAGGATAAATCACAGAATAAACAGACAACGCAAATCCATTAGGCTATTTATAAACGCCTTTGAAGGGAAAATCTGATGTAACACTTTTGAATGTTTTTCGTTTAAATGGTACAAAGAGTATGTACAAAGTACTTGGATTTTTGAAAGGTTTGTTGGAAACTCTATCAGTTGCCTTTTGCGGACTCACGTGTTGTCTAAATACTGATTCAAATATAACAGTTTGGATCTTGTATTTTTAGAAACCTGTCAAACTGGTTTCCGTCATCGTTATTCTATCAACTCTCACGCGTGTTGTGATGGAAGAAGTCCAGGATCGTGTGGAATCAGTAACCCACAGTACAGGGAGTTTCCCTGGGTGGTAAGTGATTGTTTGAGTTTCTTCCTATGTCAATTCAATGACAAAAATGGCTTCTCGAGTGAACATAATTCTGCTCTGAGTGTGTACGTTACTTGAAAGCATAATTTTGTACATTTTAAGTGGAAGTAGTCTGACTGATCGTAAATATTATAAATCGCAACATATTGATAACATAAACAAATAGTGGAGGTAATACCGCTTATTTGCAGGTACAGATAGAACATATAAGCTATGATAACAGCCAGAGCTGCTTGGGAATGTTGATATCAACCAGTTGGGTTCTCACTGCTGCACATTGTCTACGGTAGGAAATTTAGATATAATAAGATTTTTAGACTAAATAGAGAACCGAAGCCAACTGACTTATTCCTCATTAATTTTGAAACTTATTGTTCAAACATGAGAAACTATTCAGAGGCTGCCGTTGCAGGGAGCCTACCATGTGCAACTAGTACAATTTTTCTTTTTTTTTGAAAATGGGAATGATTTTTTTGAATTGGAGGGTTATAATGTTGCCTAACTTTTGTCACCTGATTAACAATATAATTTCTGCATCAAAGCCAGAATCATCTTCTCATGTTTGAACAATGCTTTTGCAGCTATATGACAGACTGCATGTTTGTGTTACTCGCAATATATTTGAGTTTCATCTGAATGATTTTCCGGTGAAACGTTTTGGAAATTCGTTTATTTAGATATACGGACTTGTCCATGATGGAAGCAAGATTCGGAACTTACAACACCCCGCAGGTGCAAATACGACGTATCAGCAGAGCAAAGATTTATCCCAGATATAACCTTAGAGATTACGATATCTCTGTACTCAAGGTAAATTGATGATCTGAGCAACTTTTCACGCTAAATGTGAACAGAAATACCCAAGAATTAAATATCACCAGGGTTGCATTGTTACGTATCCTTGTGTTGATTGTATACGTTATTGAATTAGATTTAATAACCAATACATTATAGAGGATTTGTTGCTGAAACCACTAAAAAGTATATCCCACCATCGCATTAAAATGTCCGCTGCGAAGTTTTACCTCAGCTATCGTCTTTAGATCATTAGGTTTGCTGGCATTCCAGCAAGGCTGGACGAAAACCACCTTTTTCCCGACAGTTTGGAGCGATATCTGTTTAATCTATAGATGGCACCCGATAGGGTTTGAACTCACGCCCTTGCGCTCTGGACGGAGCTATGCGTGTTCAGCGGTTGGCGGAAGTGGGTAGATTTCTACATGACGAAATGCGTGAAAAAATGCACGACGAATTTAATGCAATTTTAGCACTTATTAATATTTCACCACCAAACCTTGTTTCCAGCTGATCACACCTGTAGTGTTGGGAGATTTCGTGAAACCGATTTGTCTTCCGTGGGGCGAAAAAGTTACAAATGACATGATGTGCGTCGCCCCAATCCTATGTAAGCATTGAAAGAACGTTATTTTGGCTGCGGCAAAGGTCAGTGTCAATATAAGGAAATTGTCGCGTTCACGCCCAAATCAACGGAAACAAATTTAACAACATTAACTTCCAAGGGTGACGCTGCACTCTCTTAAAAGATTAAAAAGCCCATGCTTTAGGCAGTTTGAGAATTACAAAAGATGCCTTACTGACTTGATTGTTTCAGATAATAGGAGTTTACATGTTCCCACGAGACTGATCAGCCTCCGCATTCTTGACATGGGAGTTTGCAAAGAAGCCCATACCCGACGCATTTTCATAAACTCGGAGACTATTTATTTTTGTGCTGGCAGAATACGGGGAGGTTCTGACACTTGTAATGTAAGTTGAAAATCTAACAATAAAAATAGTGATCATAGAAACAAGCCTCAGACACTGTACATACTCTAACGACATGTGTTAAAAATATAAGTTTTAGAAAACTCCAGCTAGGCTGCGAAGCCTGTAAACCTCATGATCTTGAGCTGTGATCGCCAAGTAGGGACCTGCGCGGTGGGCGATCATGCCAATCATACCCTTGCATGAAACATTACTAAGTTTTGGAATAGATTTTTGTTGCTGCGCAAGTTTATCGACTATTTCAAGTGGCATTTCAAGTGTGTTGCATTGTACCAAATTCATTCACAACCAAAACCGGGAATTGCAGTTGGTCAATTTTAAACCCAACGTCATGTTTTAATAGGGTGACATTGGGGGTCCGTTGATGTGCCAAAGATGTTCATCCTGTGAGTGGTTTGTCGCAGGAATCCATTCGTTCGGGCCAGCGAAGTGTGGAGACCCTAACAAACCTGGAATGTACACCAGGATATCTTACTTCGAATCGTGGATCAAAAACATCACAGGGGTGGACGGACCCGATCAATATAATAAATGCGCCTGAAGGTTTTCATTTTCGGAATTTACGACCCCTTATTGTTGGTGCTTCGATTGTTTTTGAGGACACTGATAAGAAGATTATTGTTCTTGATTTGCAATAAAAAACTATCAATTCAATAAACAAGCCTATGTTAGCTTTACCTTTTGGGAATATGTAGAATTTATGTCGAACCATTGCTTTGGACTTTTATGTTGCACATGATTAGCTTAGAAAGGTTTTATTGCAACTTCTTCCACAGTAAAAACTAAATTTTACGGTAACGAATGTAGCTGCTCTAATAACAGGATAACAACAATAAATTTGAACACTTGACAGTATGTATCATAATTCAAAATTATTAACAAACGTCAGTAGGAAGTTTGCCACGTTGGTTACCTACAGTATTATGAAGCGGCATGTGTTTTTTGCATTTTTTCATAGAGTTGGTTGAAATACAAACACAGAATTCAGTTTGCTAACATGCTTACAACGGCAACAACTTTTTTAATGCTAATATACTTCTGGGATCATTTTGCATGGCGATTGTGTGTATCTAGTTGGGTTATCATGAATATTTTTTCACATTGCGTTTCATCATAGGCAAAGATTTCCCTGTTTTTTGGCGAAACTCACACTTTTTTCGTTGTGCTGAGCCATCACGAGCATTCAGCGTTTTTCTCAATGTTCGGCGATTCATCAAATGATACCAAGTTGTGGTAATGCCGACGGCGTTTGCTAAAAGACGCAATACCGTTTATTAAACAAGGTTTACTGAGAGCTGTTTTGGAAAGCCGAGGCATTGGTTTGCATTAAACTGTTACAGGAGTCAGCAAACTTATTCATGGCGTCGTTGAGTTCAAGTTTGGTGATAGGAATTTTGACATTTTATATTCGGTGCGCTTACGTGAACGGACAAGGTAAGTTGGTATTATTTGCCAAGAAAGCTTTAAAGTGCATATGACACGGCCATGACAACTTTGCGTAAAACTAAAGGTACATCTACAACAAACATATATCCAAAGTTTTACGGTTCTACGTCAGCTAAAAAATGTAGAAAACTGCACGAAAAGTAACGGCGACCAAAAATCGTAAACCTTTTGCCCTGAGGAGAAAAGGAGCATTGTTTAGAAAGGAGGAGGCTCCTTTTTTTTCAGATATCGAATAGTTTCAAACAGGGGAGAATCCACAGATTACATTACCTTAAAGGTCAGGACAGGGTTTTGCATCACACAAAAATTTGTCATTGTGACGTCACGAATCAAAGGCCTTATTTGTCCCTAATTAACGGAAGACCATAGCGTATAGCAGAAACGACATAACTGTGAGTGGACAAAACTACAATGCTAAACTAACGGTTTGTCTCTGTCGTGTTTTCAAAAGTTCATGTATCACGTTAGCGATCATAAATGCTGTAACAACAAGAACACTCTGTCCCAGTAACTGTTTTATTATTACACAACTAAATAGGACATAATAGGTCGAACAGCGGCATTCTGTCTTCAGCTTAAATTAACATCAAAATCCGTTTATTGCACTTGTTCACTTTTTGTCCCCTGTTTAATGCAATATTATGCTTAAACCAGTTTTACAATGTCTTCCATTCCTACGCATAAGGCTTGCTGCCAGCACTCGCGCAGGACCGAAGCGTCTTCTATGACGTCACTCAACAATATCTCGCTTTCGCACGATTTCGTTCGTAGCGGCAAATGTGCGACTTTGATCAGCTCAAGCTACTTTTTTCGCCAAAAATTTTATTAAGTTATGAACATCTCTTAGTTTGATTATTAACATGTTTTATTTTTACGTGTCATATGCACTTTAAACAAAATGACACGGCTTTGGTAAATTTGATATATTGAGTTAATTGTTGCACGATTTTTCATATTCCGTCTGTTTAAGTTCAATTTAATGAACTGTGAAAATTTTCTTGAACTGAAGCTGAAAGGAAACAATATTACCTGGCACACTTTTTAATGTTTGGTATCGTCGTATTGGTTTGTTTATTGTGCAGGATCAGCCACATGGGGGCAGTGCTCACGAACATGTGGTCAAGGAACAAAAATGAAGGTATACTCTAACGGGACTGTGGTGTACGATGATTGCTTTGTCGGTGATTGCCCCCAAGGTTTGATCTGAAATTTTATGTTCAACCTTATTGAATGATATGGTCATTGCACGCGGTGTTATCATTATGTGTTCCCTTTTTTAATAAGTAATGTACTTTTCTCTGAAAATCTGTTTTTTTTGCCGGCACGCTTTTTCCTTCATTGCTTCTGGGGTATAGTGAGGCACAAGTAATCGTACAAGCGCCGTAGGCGTGCAACCACTGAGTTAACCTGTAGAACTGATTGTCTGATCGGTCAAGGCGTTTGACTGTACCAAGTAGAAAACCTGTTCAGGTTTCTTGCCCAGGATATCACGGGTTCGAATCCCGGTTCGGTCAAATAACAAAACCTCTGACAAAACTTGTCACACGCCAACACATGTTTCTTGTAGAGAGTTGCGCCGAGCCCTTCGAACCAAGATATTCGGTGAACAAGCATTCGTGCTGTCACAGTGTAAACATGCCTACTTGTGGAGTGAGTTCGAATCATGGAAGAGTCATCAGCGGCAGACAATCAAGAGAACAGCAATGGCCGTGGATGGTAGAGACTTTACGTATTGTTACAAACTAAAACAAACTTTTTAAGTTCTTCTGGCACAGTTAAACTTCTATCACTGACGTTTCACTTGCTATTTAGCTTGGCTCCCTCCGGGTATTTGTGCCAGAACAAAAGACTAACTAAAATACAATATGCCTTCCAGCAAGAGCAACATAATGTTTGTAAAAAAAACTTATTAAGAATTTAACATTTAATGGAGGTACGTTTTAGCAATGATTAAATCATCAATAAATTGCCTAACAGAAAAAATGAGTCTAGTGTGTGGGCTGCAGAGGCTTCTAGTTTAATTAAGAATGTCCTGTTGATACATGTTTATTGGCTTAGGTGCACACAAGACTTCAAGTTCTACTCCCCGGCAGCCAATTACGCTGTGGCGGTATTCTGATATCGGATGTTTGGGTTTTAACAGCAGCCCATTGTTTCCAGTAAGAAAACCAACATTTTATTTGATTTTTAAAGTGCAAAATAACAATTGAACCGCCGGTTTAAACCGGACTTATGTTTAAAGTCTGATTCCTGTTGGCTGGATACGAATAAAGCTTGGAGCTTTGTTGCTAAACGACAGCAACGCTTTCGTGCAATCGAGAAGAGTGAACAGAAGCATAATTCACGAGCAATACAACTCCGTTTCACTTTTAAACGACATTGCTTTGCTTCAAGTAAGCGATTTTGGTAGAAAGTTTTAACTGTGACCACAGTTGGTGCATTGTATTTGCTACGCCGGTCTTTAAACCGATCCCAGTCCAGAACAATCCACAAGAAAACATTGTTTTTGTTGCTGTTGAATTCAAATAAAATCTACTTTATGTTTGGACTTTTTTGCATTATTTTGTTCCATTTATTTTCTACCATCTCGAAATGTGTCTTTAGAAATAAATTCCGAACCTTCTCCCTTGTAAACTCAAACAAGAGTTTTACTCTTGCGACTTGAACTTGTTCACTTCAATCATATCCTGCCTCTTAATTGTCATTTCAGCTCGACCGGCCAGTTGAGATAAGTTCCTACGTTCGACCGATCTGTTTACCCCAGGGCAAAGAAGCCCTGTCGGATAGCATGTGCGTCGCCACTGGATGGGGCGTTCGTGAGTTTGCATTAAAACTTATGATATCTGTTATTGAATGTTAATGATAAAAACGTAACTTAATTGCAAAAAAATCAAATCTGAAAACGCAAATTTCCAAGTTAAAACTACAACTGTGTAACACCACTTTGGGCCTTCAGCTTGTCTAAACATAATGTCAGGCTCATACCCCACACCCTCTTACATGGTGACGTTAAAGATCTAACCTTTAATACGCCGTCACTACTAAGTTTAACGAACAAACGTTGTGACAGAAAAGTTAGGCACCAATGCCGCCGCATACACATTGATGGAAGCAGACGTCCGAATTCTTCCAAAGGGATTCTGCAATCAAGCGGAAATGCCATGGAACAAACCGTTTGTTGAGAAGTCCAACATATGCGCGGGTGCCATAAGAGGTGGAGTCGACACTTGTAAGGTATTCATTTCAATGTTTTGTGAAGTATTTAAGGCGTATTTATTCGTGGATCGGCAGATTGGACTTTTAAAGTCGAGACCCAAGTTTTGGGTTGCGGACTCCTATTTGTGAATGTGTTTCTGTCGGACCCGTAATCTCAAATCAGATCGGGTCCTTCGGGTACATGCTTTTGCGCATCAGATTGTGGAAAGTAGATTATTCAGATAGTCACGTTGTTGGGTGGTGTATGTGTTAAAACCTCATGAATAAACGCACAGTAATGGAAAAATACAATAGAGTTTGTGTGGGAAACCCGTGAGACGAGAGTAGACGAAAACTCCCGGGCTTTTGTGTATTTTTAGTATCTCATATTTTTCGCTATGATTGCACTTATTTTCCACAAAGTGAATTTCGAATAACATACTTATGAGATAAGCTTAAAATAAAATACTAAAATATCGTTGAGTATGGTCACCCATTTTAAGTTTATCTCATAAGTATGTTATGTCAAATTCCCCTCTGAAACAAAACGAGAATCATTATGAAATTTCGGTGGTAAGTTTCCGCCAAGGGCAAATTCGATTGCTGATAAGTTGGTTCTACAATTTTCTAAACACAGGGTGACAGCGGTGGTCCTCTGATGTGTCAACGATGTTCAAACTGTGCTTGGTATGCTGTTGGAATAACCTCGTTTGGTTTAAACTGTGGACAAGCCAATAGACCTGGCGTGTATACCAACGTTTCAGCTTACGAAAGCTGGATTAAGCTTCACAGTGGTGTTGGTGAACAGGCTAAATATTCTTCCTGCGAAGGTATGTGAATAATCGCAAAGAACAATCCTAAAAAACCAGTCATCTGGGTAGTAGAATCAATAATCAACAAGCGTGTGGTGCTAAGCATAGAAGTGAAAAGACAACTCAATCGTACTACGTTCAGCAATGGCCATAATCTTGCTGGTGGTTTCCTCTCAATCGTTTTGTGCCAGCGCTGCAGATTATACAATACCGCCTGCGGCATAGAAGTGCTCTTGAAAATTTACCTTGATGCTTTGATAAATAAATTTAAAACCATCCTGAATAAATTGATCTAGCTGTTTTTACTGCTCACGAAACTCAATTCCACAACGAGTAATTCATTTTAAATAAGTCCCTGTATCATTACGGGGGATCGTAGCAACAATGATTTTTATTAGACTTTTGTGGAGCCAAGTTATAATCCCGTTATTTATTTATACTTAGTTTGTGTTTGTGGTATTACTAGGATTAAATGGAGTATGGGGTGCTTATAATGCAGGTTAGTTTAAAACATGTCCTCTTCAAAGGTGCTCCGTGGAAACCTTGGAATGATTGCAGTAAGACCTGTGGCACGGGCTTTCAGACACGCACGCGATCATGCGGAACCTCTTGCACCGAATATAGCGGTCAACAGTGCCACCAAGCGATTGATTGCTCGTAAGCTCAATTTATTTTCTCTCTTTTACTTGAAATATTTTGCATGACGCTTATAAATAATTAAAGTTTGATTTCAGTTTTTTTACAGTTGCACTGGGCCTTCGTGTGCGTGCAAGGATTTGATACGCGCGGATGTTTGCCAATATTTTCGAAACCAGTGTAGACAGTCACCTTATTACGCTTATTTGAAAATAAACTGCAAGAAAAGTTGCGGCGAGTGCGACCCCGACGGTGAGACAATTTGCTGGAACCAGAATAAAATTGCATAACCTACCGTATGAATAAAAGCATTGGATTTGTCGAAAACAACTTTCCCAATAATTGTTCTATGTCTGTGTTATGTAGTTATTGTATAAAGGTTTATTTCAAGAGGCAAAGTGGTTACGTTTTAGGTCCAGCGTGGTCAGCATGGGAGCCGTGGACTTCGTGTAGCGTCACTTGCGGTGCTGGAACAAAATGGCGCTACCGAGGTTGCAACAAGGTTGCAGGGTGCGGATCCGAATATTTCCAGACGGAACCTTGCAACGATGGAATATGTCTAAGTAGGAACTTGCCGTGTTTTAGTAAATGTGTCCTTAACCGGTATCACTTATCGTACACACTATTGAATGTAGTTTTTACCCCTTGGACTGAATGGACGTCTTGCACCGTAACGTGCGAAACGGGAGTGCAGAGCAGATCACGTACATGTACTATCGGAACCCTGTGTGAAGGAGATTACTTGGATTTTCAAAGCTGCAATGTCAGAGCCTGTCCATGTAAGAGGAAGTGACATAATGCGTTCATTTGTCGTGTTTTCCTGTCCATTTCATTCTCTATACAGTCTATAACACGTTTGCCATAATAGCCCAAAAACTTCAGATTGGAGTAGTTGGAGTCTTTGGTCAAATTGTGACGTGACTTGTGGTCCTGGAAAGCAAAGGAGAAACAGAAACTGCGTCAACGGATCTGGGTGTCCAGGATCTTCCTCAAACACTAAAGACTGCGCTGCTGAAGACTGTCCGGGTGCGTTTAACTTATTTTAGACTTCGCTATGTTGGTGGATGGACGTCTTGGAAAGCTCTCTTCTCGCGAAAGAAACATAAATTATTTTTGGTATAGTTTGGTCAAATTAGACCTGTATTTATTTCAATGCACACAATTTATGGAAACAACGATACACAGAACTTAAATCTCGGCAATTTATCATTCAAGCGATGTGTGTGTTTGGAAGTTATTTGTGGGGTCGATTGCCAAGAATGAAAAGGGCCGTTTTTGAATCACTGAATTTAAAATCGCAGAGTTTAACGCTTGGTCAAATTGGTCAACCTGCGACAAAACGTGTGGACCAGGAAAACGGAGGAGGACCCGAACTTGTTCCATCGGAACTCTGTGTGTTGGAGATTACTCGCAAACTTCCAATTGTAACTTGAGGGAATGTCCAGGTGGCCATAGTAATTTAAAACCTATATGTGAACATCAGTAAATTTCCAGTCCGGGATTCTCAAATTTACATTAAATAATGAATTGATAATTTGGCAACTAATCCGTGTGACACGTATGCAACGCACAATTATTTAAGTAAGAACTAATAATGCCCACAGGCCTACACATATTTTTCTCAATTGTACCAAGCTAATCCTGTTTGAAAGCAAGTGCTTTGGGTGTAACACTGTTACTGAAAGGAAAGTAATCACCAGGTTATCGTTGGCAGTTGTGATTATTAGATTAGAAGTCACTTCTGATCTTTAACGTATTGCGTTGTTAGGTGGATGGACTAACTGGAGTGAATGGAACGCCTGTGTTGGACCTTGCGGTTGGACCAATATCGGAACGACGACCAGGTCACGTGCTTGTATTGGAGCATCAGCTTGCTTGGGGGAATCCAGGATGTATGGGTCATGTTTCGTGCCTTGTCCTCCAGGTAAACACCTTTAGAGCTGATTGACTGTACAGAGCGGTGCTTCTTAACTTTACGTTCACCTTTGTTAAAGTATGCGTCAATTTTTTCAACCAATTCATTGTTTATTTTTTGCAGAGTTTTTATTCAGGTTAAAAAAAAGTCCGACGTTTTGAAAAGTTAAAGATTGCGAATTGTCAAAAATTAAGGCAGATTTATTTTAGAAATAAGGACGAATGCTTTTTAGTCCCACAATTATCAATGTTAGTTTTTATTGATCTCTGCAAGAAATTCATTCACACTGGGGTAAAACCGTCACCTGGTTTAGAAACACTGGTGGTGTAGAGTATTCTGTGATAAAGATATAATCTAGCTTGGCAAATAACTTAGAGATATAAGTGCTCTAATTTTAGTGCTCGTTGTAAATAGTTACCACTTCATCTGCAAACTTCATCTGCAGCATGGGGAAGCTGGGGAAGATGTTCCCGAACATGTGGAAATGGAACGAGGACGAAACGCGATTGTTCAACTTGCAAAGTTACCTACGATGATTGTTTTGAGCGCGAATGCCCACGACGTGCGTTTGTGTTATTAAAATTGTGACAAATATTGTATCTGGAAACTAGTAGGGTGGTTTGTGTTGTCCGTAAAAACACAGCGTAATCGAAAAACATAATTAGGATAAATCACAGAATAAACAGACAACGAAAATCCATTAGGCTATTTATAAACACGCTTGAAAGGAAAATCTGATGTAACACTCTTCAATGTTTTTCGTTTAAATGGTACAAAAAGTATGTGCAAGTACTTGGATTTTAAAAGGTTTGTTGGAAAGTCAATCAGTTACTTTTGCGAACTCACGTGTTGTCTAAATATTGGTCCAAGTACTTGTACATACTCTCTGTACCTTTTCAACAAAAAACATTTAAGAGTGTTACATCAGATTTTCCCTTCAATGGCGTTTATTTGTCTAAATAAATAAAATACAACAGAATGAATCTTGTATTTTCAGAAACTTGTCAAACTGGTTTCCGTCGTCGTTATTCTGTCAACTCTCACGCGTGTTGTGATGGAAGAAGTCCAGGATCGTGTGGAATCAGTAACCCACAGGGCAGGGAGTTTCCCTGGGTTGTAAGTGATTGTTTGAGTTTCTCCCTATATTAATGCAATGACAATAATGGCTTCTCGAGTGAACATAATTCTGCTCTGAGTGTGTACGTTACTTGAAAGCATAAGTTTGTACAATTTTAAGTGGAAGTTGTCTGACTGATCGTAAATATTATAAATCGCAACATATTGATAACATAAACATATTATGGAGGTAATATCGCCTATTTTGCAGGTACAGATAGAACATACAAGCAATGGTGGAAGCCAGAGCTGCTTGGGAATGTTGATATCAACCAGTTGGGTTCTCACCGCTGGACATTGTGTAGCGTAGGAAATTTAGATATAATAAGATTTTTAGACAAATAAAGAACCGAAGCAAACTGACTTATTCCTCGTTAATTTTTGGAAATTATTGTTCAAACATGAGAAACTATTCAGAGGCCACCGTTACAGGGAGTCTACCATGCGCAACTAGCGCAATTTTTTATCTTTGAAAATGGGAATGATTTTTTAGTTGAATTGGAGGGTTATAATGTTGCCTAACTTTTGTAACCTGATTAACAATATAATTTCTGCTTCAAAGCCAGAATCATCTTATCATGTTTTGAGCAGCTATGACAGACTGCATGTTTGTGCTGCCCGCAATATATTTTAATTTTATCTGTATGATTTTGTGGTGAAACGTTTTGGAAATTACGTTTATTTAGAAATACGACCTTGTCCGCGATGGAAGCAAGATTCGGAACCTACGTCATCGGCGGCAATACCCTCCAGGTGCAAATACGACGTATCAGCAGAGCAGAGATTCATCCCAAATATGACTTTCCACTTTACGATATCTCTGTAATCCAGGTAAATTTATGGGCTGGGTTATATTTCACACTAAATGTGAACAGAAATATCCAAGATTCAAATATCACCAGGGTTGCATTGTTTCGTGTTGATTGTGTACATTATTCGAATTAGATTTAATAACCAATACATTAAAAAGAATTTGTTGCTGAAACCACTAAAAATTATATCCCACAATCGCATGAAAATGTCCGCTGCAAAGTTTTACCTCAGGTATCGTCTTTAGATCAGTAGGTTTGCTGGCATGGCAGCCAGGCTGGACGAAAACCACATTTTTCCCGACAGTTTGGAGCGATACCTGTAAAATCTATAAATAGCTCCCGATGGGGTTTGAACTCACGAACCTGCAATCTGGACAAAGTTACGCGTGTTCAGCGGTTGGCGGACGCGGGTAGATTTCTACACGACGAAATGCGTCAAATAATGCACGACGAATTTATTGCATTTTTAGCACTAATTAATTTTTCACCACTAAACCTTGTTTCCAGCTGATCACACCTGTAGTGTTGGGAGATTTCGTGAAACCGATTTGTCTTCCGTGGGGCGAAAAAGTTACAAATGACATCATGTGCGTCGCCCCAACCTTGGGCCTATGTAAGCATTGATTGTTACAATTTGAAAGAACGTTATTTTGGCTGCGGTAGAGGTCACAGTCAATATAAGCAAATTGTCGCGTTCACACCAAAATCAACGGAAACAAATTTAACAACATTAACTTCCAAGGGTAACGCTGCACTCTCTTAAAAATCAAAGCAGTTTGAGAATTGCAAAAGATGCCTTACTGACTTGATTGTTCCAGATAACAAGAGGTTACTTGTTCCCACGGAACTGAAAATGATCGACCTCCGCATTCTTGACTTCGCAGCTTGCAAACAAACCCACGACCGACCCACTTTCATACACCCGGAGACTATTCATGTGTGTGCTGGCACCATACGGGGAGGTCCTGACACTTGTTATGTAAGTTGAAAGTCTAAGAATAAAAATTCTAATTGTAGAAACAAGCCTCAGACACTGAACATGCCCTAACGATATGTATTGAAAATACAAGTTTTAGAAAACTCCAGCTAGGCTGCGAAGCCTGTAAACGTTATGATCTTGAGCTGTGATCGCCATGCAAGGCGCGGTGGGGCGATCATGCCAATCATACCCGTGCATGTAACATTACCAAGATTTGGAATAGATTTTTGTTGCTGCGCAAAGTGTGGCATTTCAAGTGTGTTTTCTTGCACCAAATTCATTCACAACCAAAACCGAGAGAATTGCAGGTGGTCAATTTTAAACCTAACGTCATGTTTTAACAGGGTGACGGTGGAGGTCCGTTGATGTGTCAAAGATGTTCATCCTGCGAGTGGTTTGCCGCCGGAATCACTTCGTTCGGACCAGCCAAGTGTGGAGCCCCTAATAAACCTGGAATATACACCAGAATATCTTACTTCGAATCTTGGGTCAAAAACATCACAGGGGTGGACGGACCCAACCAACACAACAATTGCGTGTGAATGTTTTCATTCCCAGATTTTACGAACGCTTTTTATTAGTGCTTCGAGTCTTTTTGAGGATACTAATAGGAAGATCAACGTTCTTGATTTGCAATAAAAAACTATCAATCCAATAAACAAACCTATGTATGCTATAACTTGGAAAACCTATGTATATTATAACTTGGAAGTTGAATCGTTGCTCTGGACCTTTATTTTGCATATGTTTGTCTCATGCAGAAAGGTGTTATTGCAAATTCGTTATTAAAAATGGGCAAAAGTGTACAAAATTTACAGTGACGAATTAAGCTGATATAATAACAGGATTACAGCAAGAAATTTGGACACTGGTGAACATGTTTCATTATTTCAATATTAACAAATGTCAATAACTCAACTTCAGTGGCACTTTTCAAAAGTTTTTACAACGGATCATTTTTACAAAGAGTTTCGGATTATTTTTGCAAAGAGTTTCGGATTATTTTTACAGAGAGTTTGTGTAAATTTAGTTGTCCAATACAACAAGACCTCCAAGACCAGGGCCCTTAAGCACGTCTTGGGTCTTTGTCATGTACTGAAGCTTCTCTGTGTCATCGTCGAAATCCACTGCCCTTGTAAAGACGTCGAAAGCCTGGGACAACATAGATGCGGCCTCGCCCTGCCGGGATAACTTGAGATATGTTATACCCAGGTTGTGGGAGAAGTTGCCAAACCACTGGCGGCTGTAGAACGATGACCCGTATGCTTCCGTAAGATACTCCAATGCTCTTTCGATGGTTTTGGCGCGATTTACGTCGTCATCCGCGTACAATTGTAGAATTTCCATGCAGTGGAAAGCGGCAATTTTCAGCTCGACGAGGTTGTTTTTTTCGTTGGTTGCCGTTTTCATCACATCCTCGAAAAGGGGGCGAACGGCTTCGACGCAGTAGCGCTGAATGAAGGGTTTCGCTTGTTCTGTTTCTGTGGAAATCTTTCCAGTCGCATTTCTAAGCACGGCCATGCATTTTGACTTGCTGGCGCTTTCGGAGATACTCAAGTTCTCCATATCAGCCATTCTCGCGGCAATCACACAGAACATGGCGGCCTCAAAGTTTTTGTCCAACTGCAAAGCATTCTCTGCCAAGGACATGACGCTCTGGAAGGTTTCGCCCATGTCTACCACCGATGATACGGTGCGATCGAGCAGTGCTTTGGCCTGGCGGTGACGGTTGGTGAGCATGAGACTGAGGCAATACTTTATTTGGAAGCCGAGATCCCTTTGCCCTGCATTAAACTTCTTAATCCCCTGGTTCACGCCCAGCGCTTGGTGGAAGTCACCGTTGTAATGAAGCGAACTGATAGTTTCTGAAAATTTATTAATAACATTCATGATTATTTCTGTGCATGCTTTCCTTTCCTGCAGAATCTTTGCACTCCCCCAACCCTCTTTATTTACAACTGATCGTGAACAAGCGATTATTAGCAATGCCCAAGTTGAGGCGTCGTATTGTGGGGTCTACGCGTTCGGTGTAAATAAAATATAATGGCGCCTCATGGGGGTGATCAGTACTTTACAAATCTCTCCAGATAAACAAGAGCAAGATAAATGTAAACAAAATTTATTACCTACTTCAAAAAAAACTTTGTAATGTGTACAACAAAAACTTTGTAATGTTTAATTTTCATTTAAAAATCTCATGGGTAACCGTGTATGACTCACCGCTGCTGGTTAACAGCCTCCCCAGAAGAGTTTTTCGGGAGAAATTTTCTTTTCCTGCAGTGAAATAAATTTTTATTTTGCAAAACGTTTGGAACTGTTTCTCAAACCTTTTGCTTTCTGAACGAAGTCCGTTTTTACTTCATCTGGGATTCCTACAAGAAATTATGTTTTCAAAATGTACTTATATCTGTATAATTCATTTATTGTCTTGAAGCAATCGTAATGGCACGCCAATGCAATTGTTTTGTAACTTGATTAATTCTGGGCAATCTAAAATACCTGGGATATCTCTTAGCTTCTTTAGCATTTCAGAATACAGATCTAAAAAGAACAGAAATGAAAATTGGCAGGGCTTTTTAATCCAATTGGTATGTTTCCATTGCTATATTGCAAAACGTGAACAGAAGCTTAAAGAAACATAACATTTTACCTTGTGTGTTTGTCCCGGAACCCTGTTCTGATTGTTTTGATTTCTCTGAAATACACAAAACATTGATGTTGGGCTACCCCATATTTTTATTTGAAAATTGACATTAATAAATGTTGTTGGTCGTTTTACCAGGATTCTCTCGTTTCTTGTCTCCTTGGATGAACGATGTTTTCATGCCATCTTTCAAAACATGTTGCAAAGTTAATAAAAAGTGAAAGCAATACGTTACAGATGCTGCCAGGCATGTTATCAGCAAAAGCAAAATTTACACAAAATTTAAATTGGTGTTTTATCCAAGATTAGAAAATATCAATGCAAGTAGTAGATATATGACTGCTTTGGAATCGAATCCGGGTAATAAAACCCCGTCTTTCTGATATTTGTTGTAATAAATATAGTAGTACGACAAACTTCAACACAGTCATATTCGTACCTCCAGTGCTGAAGGAGACACTTTGCCTGCATAAAAAGCAAACCAAGTTAACTGATTGCAGGGTTTGCAGAAACGAAACTAGTTAGACAAAGAGTTAGGTATAGGTTAGGATAGGTATAGTGCTTACGAAGTTATATGGAATTGCTGCATTCAAGTGGAATCAATAATGTAAGACTACAGCACTAATGCAACGAAATAAGCATGTTCTTTATCACAAAACATTTTGTATGTTTACTTACGCGTTAATGGTAAAGTGGTGATGAATTGATTTGTCATCCATTCTGTAGTGGGGTGAATATACTGCTGGTGGCTTAATATACCTTGAACACAAACCTGAGACTTTTCTGTTGGACAAAGCTTTGCTTTACGTTGTGTCTGATTACAGCTTGCCTACTGCATTCCGTACCACTTTGCTTTGTGCACACAGTGACAAAAAAGTTCGTGACAAAACAGTTCCTCTTCCAATGCGCCGAGCGGAGAAAGAAAAAAAGGCTTGGTCATAGGATCTGAGATAAACAAAGGGGCTGTAGCGGAACCTGCTGAAGCGGTTACACAAAAGTCAGCACCGTTGCAGGCTGTACAATAGCTTCTCATTGTGTGATGGATAGCTCTGGTAAGTGATGGATTTGTAACATATATTATTAGGTTTATATTATTTAAAGTTTATGCGTGTGTATCAGATTTCATGAGTGGCAGTTTGCAGCAAAGGAACGACAATCCCACAATAAGTGGTACTGAGACTTGGGGAGGGAGTTTTGTAAATATAGTAGGTGAGTAGTCCACATATTACGCTTTGATGCTGTGAATCGACGTTAAATGCGTATCGCCATATTACTTCACATAGGTGGATATAGGCATTTGGGTAAATGTTTTCACTGTTTATAATGGTATCAATTTGCAGCGTTCAGTACAACTTACATGGGTGATCTTCTGTTTCAGGTGAGGAACGACAGGGTGAAAATGCTTCAAGGTTTGACCTTGAAAAAGTCTTCTTGTGGCATGGTAGGTGTTAAATTTGCCCACGTATCCAATTTCTTGTTGGAGTGCGTGGGCAGGTTATATGAAAAGAAATCATGTTTTTAAAGTTCTTTGTTTGATTTGTTAACGAACATACGTTTCACCACACAACCATTCCAATAGCGCATTCTACATTAAACAATTCTATATATTTAACGTGACAACATTTATTTTTCACCACAATGTAAACCTTAACATTAAGATGGACAACCGAATTCAATAAACCGCACATACATGTTGAGCAGAAATCATGTTTTCTCAATTTGCTCAAAGCTTAAAGTACCTTGTTTTGGAAACGCAGATGATACGTCATCATACATCAATAAGGGGAATTTTGAAGAGGCTTTCGGTATTCTGGACGAACGAAACAGACTCGGTGAGGATTTGAGAGATGCTTCGTTTCTTCTGGAGTACTGCGTCAGCTTGATGGCAACAGAGAGCGATTACGAGCAAGCCAAAGAGCAACTCAAGACTTTGATGAAAAGCCTTAACCCCCTGAGTAAGGCTGTGTTGTGGCTGGCCGACAAACTTTGTCAACTGGGGCGATTTTACGCTTCCTTGCTTGTGTATGAAATATTTTACGATCTTTTCTACGAAGCTGGCGGCTCGTACGTAGTATTGGAGGCGATCGAAAACTGTGTGGTCGGTATGAAACAAACCGTCACCATAATGCTGGAGAACGACGAAAACCTGAATCCGTTCGTAACGCGCTGCGTTTTACCGCAAATGTACGCCATGAAAGATGCTTTCTCGCAAATTTGTGACGTCAATCCGCAGTACAAGTGCGTCAAATACGCTTGGGTAATTCACGGCATTGAGATATGCGAAACGAACCGGCGCAAACGCATCCGTTTGGTTGAGGATACCCTCACGCACATGCGTGATGTCCTGGGGGATAGCGCCGTATTGAAACATCAAATTTTCGGCACACTTGCCAACAACCTGGGGTCGGCTTACCTCAGGCAAGGGAGCAACGAACAAGCTGTCGCACATCTTGCAGAGGCACTTAACTGCTTCAACATAGCTACCGACTTCCAATCCGACAGCAAACGGGAAAAATACATTAAAGACACCGAACGTGTTTTAAGCCGGGCTCAGGGTCTTGAGTAAGATGTGTGGGCGGGGTATTGGGACATACGAGGACTTTTGTGTGTACATACGCGTCCAATGTTGTTTGCTCTTCTATTAACTGCGTACTTTGGCTGGCCCATAAATCCGTGATTCTATTTCGTCTTCACCAATCAACTAATCAACTACATGTCAACTTTTATGTGCAGCTTTTGTTTATCCGCCACGCCAAAAAATTAGCAAAATACTTGTAGAACATTTAAGCGATTAGATGAAGCGTGTCTCCAATGTTTTCCCATCGAACGTGAAAGTCTCAAATGCTTTATCCCTGTTGTATTGCAAGTAACTGTGACCATTGCAAGTAACTGTCATGCCTTGTGCTGTTGTCATCAGATTTGTCGTCAGAGATTTTAGCTACAGCCAGTAACGATGGGTTTATTGCCTTTTGTGTATCGGGCATTTTAGCCGCTTATCATGCACTTGTATTTCTAGAAACGTTTTGGTCTTGGGTGTAATGAAAAACAATGTACATTATGAAACGTTGGTAATATAACTGCCTGCAATGGAATGGAAGTTTGATAAACTGGGAACATACGAAAGGAGGAAAAAAATAACATATCTGCATGATTGGAAACAAATCTAGCTTTTCAAAAAATATCAGTCTGCAACAGTTAAAGTTAATCATTCATAAAATACTTGCTAAAAGCTTGGGCAAACGTCATACGTGTATATAGTACCACATAACACTACAATCACGGTAGTTGATCAAACATAAAATAATGCCTGAATAAATTAAGAAAAGCAATTGAGAAAATTGAGAAACCAATCACCGAACCAAACCCGTTCGACACGCTTTACTTACCTCCAATACGTATAAGTCACGTGATCAGGGCCGACGTCACGGTTGTCGAAAAGAGGAACTACTGGCTCGACGCAGCAACATACTAGTCAACAAAATCGTGGCTGAGATTCTTTACTGAGTGGGTTGGGAGTGCAGTATCAGAAACAGACATGTTTGTTAGTTAACAGGGATGAAATAAGTTACTTTTTTTTAACTTTTGCTATCAATGGTCGCCAACTGTTTTCATAAAAATACGTCAGATCAATTAAATGACTTTTACGCTATGGCAAATTTGACCTAGTATACAAACATGATTTTCAAAGTGGTTGCAGTAAGCACTAAAAATAACATATTTAAATACAACTTTGAAAATTTTTTCAGGAAATTGGGTATTTTCCTGGCACTGAAGACCTCCCTCAAAATTTTAGCCTGCAAATACACAGTAAGCCTAGTTTTGTGTGCACAACATTGGAGAAGTACATTTTCGAGATAAAACTTTGAAAATGGATGATCGAAAAGCAATGGAAAGCCATAATATTACGACGGACGATGAGCGAATGCAACTCAACTTTAATGTCAATGTCCAACATAAACCGGACCATCGGTATGTACCGTTTACAACAAAGTCAGCTTACATACCTCTCTTAATATAAATAAACATTATTCCCTCAGGACTATCTACGGAATGTTGGCACAAAATATTGGTAAGATATTTTGAAATATATTCTTTCATTTGTGTTGATGTCAACATAAATTATGAATTTAGAGAGAATGTCTCACCACATGCAAGGAATGATGTCTGATCCCCTGGGTTTATTTATGCAGGACCAGCAACAATCTGGTAAATATAAGTTTAACAAAAGTTGTAAGACGTAGCCTAATAAAGTTACCGAGTTATATTTTATCAAAAATTTTGACGTGTAACGATGCGGAAATTTTTTAGAAACCTCACAAAAGGAAGCATCTCAAGCGTCCACACAGAAACCCGGGAAATGTATTTCAAGAAGCAACCTTGAACGATTCTTCGATCTTGAAGGTCAGTAAACATCGGACACGAAAACAGTTGTTGCAAACATCTAATATTTGATACCAGCTCATTACAATTATTTAATTCCCAGACCGAAGTGCAGAGTTAATGGCTGAAGGGAGCTTCGATGAAGCATTTGGAATCCTGGATCGAATCTACGAACAGGATGAGGAAGTACGGGATCTTCCTTTTCTCTTCAAATATTACGAGAGCCTGTTTGTGACGCAACGCCATGAGGAAGCTGAGGAAGTATTTCAAAAGCTCCTCACCCTTGTACGAAAATCATTGCACACAACCGCTGACGAAGCTTTAAAATTTTCTCTCAAGCTTCAGGAAAAAGAGAAATATCTCCACGCGATTGCCGTGGCCAACTTGGCATCTTCTCTGCTCGCAGCAGAACCAGCATCTGGGACTGTGGCGGCATCAATGCTTCACTGCATGCACGTCATTCGCGAGAGTCTGTCCGAATTGGTGAAGCTTGATTCGAGCAACAAGGCCGTTGGCGAGATGACCATCGGCCCAATGCTTCATCAGATCAAGGACAAGGTCATCAAGGCCACAGACCACGCAGGTGACAAAGTGCTTCTTCTCATTCGATCCGTTTGTTTCCACGTTGTGGAGTGCGTGGAACTGGAGGTGGAAGACCATGACACACGAGAGAATACTCTCCTTAGTGCCATTGACAACATGGACAAAACCTATGGCAACTCGGCAGCCCACATTCAAATGTACGGTACCTACCTAAACAACCTTGGAGCAACTTACTTGGTTATGGCGCAGTACGAAAATGCTGCTGACTGCTTTGCGAGGGCCATCGATGCTTTTCACCATGCAAAGGATTTCGAAACCGACGCCAAAAAAGAAAAATTCATCAGAGATGCCGAAGGAGCACTCTCCCTTGCTCTCCGACGAAACTGAAGGAGAACTACTTCATGACACTGTATATACATATTCAGTGTGCACGCGTTTTTCTTACTGTTTTTTGTTGTCTTATGTAAAAAAGCATACACTTCAGATTTATGTATTTACTGAATACAATAATATGTACATACAAAAATTGTACAAACGGATTTACAGTAGATAGAAACGAACACACAAAACTACAGTAGAGGAGCTTTATATACAATTGAGTATTTGTTACAACTCATTCGCAAGCCTTTCTCAACATCTCAATCAGATCAATTTCATCCGACATGTGAACGTGGGCTCTGCCTCTGGCTTTCTCAGTGTCACGAATGTATTTATCGCGCTTGGCTTCTGTCTCAAAATCGTCGGCCTGTTTGAAGCAGTCGATGGCCTCGGCGTAAGTTCCAGCCGCCTTTTCCGGTTCGGAAAGTCGCATATACGAGGAAGCTAGATTGTTAAGGAGAGTGCCGAAAATTTGATACTTCATGGCGTTGTTGCCGAACGTGTCGCGCATTAAACCAATGCCTTCTTTCAGGACCTCCGCACTGGACTTGACATCCTGATCGCACACTTCGATGTAGTGGACGATCCAAGCCACCTTTACACATTTGAATTCGTCGTCGACCCCCTGCAATGACAAAACCATCTCCTTCATCTCACGCATGACTGGGAGAATGTAGGTTTGCACAAATGATTTCATGCTTTCGTCGTCTTCCATGATGGCGAGCACTGGTTCGCGCATGGATGACATGCACTTGTCCACCACCACCATCGTCTGCTTCTTGTCACTGGGGTCCGAGAACATGTCTACTGTGAGAAGACAGAACAATACAGCATCGAGATGTTGTCCTTTTGTATGGAGCATCTCTGTAAACGTCAGGGCACTGTGAAGGCTGATGTAAACATATTCCTTGAGAACATTGGCCAGCTCCTTCCTGATTTGAGCACATCTTTTCATGCGACCTGTGGCCAGGAGGGAGACTGCATACTTCAGCAGAAACTTGAGATTGCGCAAAACCCTTCCCATCATTGACTGTCTGTTGAGAATTCCGAATGCAGCATCGTACTTGCCTTCGTTCAACAGTGCAGTACTTGCCTCTGCATTTAAAATGCTGTTTTAATTTCAATTTTTTTAATAATTCAGCTGTTTTACATAATTCTACCACTTATTGAGGAAAAATATGTATTTAACATGATCTAAGCACAAGCTCCTACCTTCCCAGTCAGTAAGAAATACTTGAGATAATTTCATTCTTCGTTTGTTATTTGCAGCAGATCCCTCTTCTGTAAATGAATGTTGTTATATTTGGTGCATTTTTAATGTTATTCATTCATACAAACCTCTTATTCTAGCAGTTGGTGTTTCACTTTGCTGTTGACTGGTTGAAGCCTGATCAGGGTTGTTTTGTTTGGTTTCTTGTGCTGGTTCTGATACAAACGACATAAATTAAAGTCAAACTTTTAACCAAATTCAAACTTCTTACCTTGCACTACATCTGCCATTACATTGCTGTTTTCAGTCATTATTGAATAGTAAAACTGCTGCTTTCAGTCAACACAATAACGTGGATACGAGCTAGGCGAAGCCACAACGAAGGGTAAAGCGGAACCACATTCAGTCGACTGGTAAGCTTGTACGTCACGCTATTAGGTTTCCTTTTGTGTAGCTTTTGGTAAACAAATCACGTTTGTGGCGCACAGGACTGATAAGCGTTTGTTTAACACTGTCCATGTAACCTTTCTAAGCTATTAACTGCAGTTTTGGACGTTTGGAAACAGTTATGAACTTTACACTACAATAACACAAATTAATTGAACGAAAGTTAGCAAATCAAAAAGTCTCATAAACAATCGTTAAATCAAATAGCATGTAGAAAATATTCCACATTTTTCCAAAACTTAACCAAAGTAGACGATTTTGTTTAAATTGGTGTTTATACTAACGTGGATGGTTCACAAAATTTGCATTGGTCTGCAAGATAGTTACCAAAAACCTCCACAGACCAGTACTTTTCATACTGGGGGTCGCGACCCTCTGCAGGGATCGCGAAATGGACTTCATGGGTCGCAGAGATTTCACCATTGTCATATTAAACGCTAAACAGATCCATAAAATATACTTAAGATTAACACACGTATTATGGGTCATCAAATATGCCTGTTAAGTTTTCTCAGGCATTTCATTAAAATTACTATTCGATGACTGTCAAACATGGAGGGCCACGAAAAACTGTGTAAAATATAAGGGGTCGCAAGCGATAAACCTTGTGAAGCCCTGCTCTGGATAATCAATAATAACAGAGATAAAGTATCGAAATGAAGGACTTCAGGGATTAAATGAAAGATCCTAGTCAAAAATATTTTTTTGTTAAATTTAGTATCCAAGGGACCCAGCAATCACAACTTCATTTCTCCTATTTGTGCTCCGTTATTCACAGGCTGAAGATCATGAAGAGTCTATTATTAATCATTTTTTTAATTTGGATTTCAGACCACAAGACTCACTAGAAGGGTACAGCTGTTACAGTGATTACAGTTATTACAGAAAACGAATCGTACAAAGAAATTCATTCACAGAAATAGTTTTCACACGTATATTTACTGTACAGGTGACAAGACATCGTATTCCATGCTACAAACAAAACAAGAGAAGTTTCATTTGAAATGTTGCTTTAAAAGTTCAGCTAAATCAAGGTCATCGGATGCAAAAGCTTGAGTTTTCAACATAGATCGCTCGCAATCATTTATGTACTTTTGGCGTTTTGTTTCAGTTTCAAAGTCGTCCGCCACCTTGAAGCACTCAATTGCTTCCGAAAGGGTTCCAATCGCTTTCTCTGTTTCGGACAACTTCAAGTAGGCGGAAGCCAGATTGTTTAGAAGCGTGCCGAAAATCTGATATTTCATGGCATCGTTGCCGAACGTGTCGCGCATTAAACCAACGCCTTCTTTTAGCACTTCAGCGCTGGACTTGACGTCACGGTCGCACACGTCGATATAGTGGACGATCCAAGCCACCTTTACACACTTGAATTGGTCGTCGACCCCATGCAATGACAAAACCATCTCCTTCATCTCACGCATGACTGGAAGGATGTAGGTTTGCACAAATGATTTCATGCTTTCGTCGTCTTCCATGATGGCGAGCACTGGTTCGCGCATGGATGACATGCACTTGTCCACCACCACCATCGTCTGCTTCTTGTCACTGGGGTCCGAGAACATGTCTACTGTGAGAAGACAGAACAATACAGCATCGAGATGTTGTCCTTTTGTATGAAGCATCTCTGTAAACGTCAGGGCACTGTGAAGACTGATGTAAACATATTCCTTGAGAATATTGGCCAGTTCCTTCCTGATTTGAGCACATCTTTTCATGCGACCTGTGGCCAGGAGGGAGACTGCGTACTTCAGCAGAAACTTAAGATTGCGCAAAACCCTTCCCATCATTGACTGTCTGTTGAGAATTCCGAATGCAGCATCGTACTTGCCTTCGTTAAACAGTGCAGTACTTGCCTCTGCATTAAAAATGCGGTTTTAATTTCAATTGTTTTAATAATTCAGCTGTGTTACATAATTCTACCACTTATTGAGGAAAAAATATGTATTTAACATGATCGAAGCACAAGTTCCTACCTTCCCAGTCAGTGAGAAATACTTGAGACAATTTCATTCTCCGTTTGTTGTTTGCAGCAGATCCCTCTGCTGTAAATGAATATTGTTTTGATTAGTGCATTAAAAAGGTTTTCAGTTTTACAAACCTCTTATTCTAGCAGTGTGTGTTTCACTTTGCTGTTGACTGGTAGAAGCCTGATCAGGATTGTTTTGTTTGGTTTCTTGTGCTGGTTCTGATACAAATAACATAAATTAAAGACAAACAATTAACCACATGCAAATTCTTACCTTGCACTACATCTGCCATTACATTGCTGTTTTCAGTCATTATTGAATAGCAAAATGTTAAAGACTTGGTTGCCTGAACTGCTGATTTCAGTCAACACAATAACGTGGATACGAGCTAGGCGAAGCCACAACGAAGGGTAAAGCGGAACCACATTCAGTCGACTGGTAAGCTTGTACGTCACGCTATTAGGTTTCCTTTTGTGTTGGTTTTGGTAAACAAATCACGTTTGTGGCGCACAGGACTGATAAGCGTTTGTTTAACACTGTCCATGTAACCTTTCTAAGCTATTAACTGCAGTTTTGGACGTTTGGAAACAGTTATGAACTTTACACTACAATAACACAAATTAATTGAACGAAAGTTAGCAAATCAAAAAGTCTCATAAACAATCGTTAAATCAAATAGCATGTAGAAAATATTCCACATTTTTCCAAAACTTAACCAAAGTAGACGATTTTGTTTAAATTGGTGTTTATACTAACGTGGATGGTTCACAAAATTTGCATTGGTCTGCAAGATAGTTACCAAAAACCTCCACAGACCAGTACTTTTCATACTGGGGGTCGCGACCCTCTGCAGGGATCGCGAAATGGACTTCATGGGTCGCAGAGATTTCACCATTGTCATATTAAACGCTAAACAGATCCATAAAATATACTTAAGATTAACACACGTATTATGGGTCATCAAATATGCCTGTTAAGTTTTCTCAGGCATTTCATTAAAATTACTATTCGATGACTGTCAAACATGGAGGGCCACGAAAAACTGTGTAAAATATAAGGGGTCGCAAGCGATAAACCTTGTGAAGCCCTGCTCTGGATAATCAATAATAACAGAGATAAAGTATCGAAATGAAGGACTTCAGGGATTAAATGAAAGATCCTAGTCAAAAATATTTTTTTGTTAAATTTAGTATCCAAGGGACCCAGCAATCACAACTTCATTTCTCCTATTTGTGCTCCGTTATTCACAGGCTGAAGATCATGAAGAGTCTATTATTAATCATTTTTTTAATTTGGATTTCAGACCACAAGACTCACTAGAAGGGTACAGCTGTTACAGTGATTACAGTTATTACAGAAAACGAATCGCACAAAGAAATTTATTCACAGAAATATTTTGCACACGTATATTTACTGTACAGGTGCCAAGACAGCGTATTCCATGCTACAAACAAAACAAGAGAAGTTTCATTTGAAATGTTGCTTTAAAAGTTCAGCTAAATCAAGGTCATCGGATGCAAAAGCTTGAGTTTTCAACATAGATCGCTCGCAATCATTTATGTACTTTTGGCGTTTTGTTTCAGTTTCAAAGTCGTCCGCCACCTTAAAGCACTCAATTGCTTCCGAAAGGGTTCCGATCGCTTTCTCTGTTTCGGACAACTTCAAGTAGGCGGAAGCTAGATTGTTTAGAAGCGTGCCGAAAATCTGATATTTCATGGCATCGTTGCCGAACGTGTCGCGCATTAAACCAATGCCTTCTTTCAGCACTTCAGCGCTGGACTTGACGTCACGGTCGCACACGTCGATATAGTGGACGATCCAAGCCACCTTTACACACTTGAATTGGTCGTCGACCCCATGCAATGACAAAACCATCTCCTTCATCTCACGCATGACTGGAAGGATGTAGGTTTGCACAAATGATTTCATGCTTTCGTCGTCTTCCATGATGGCAAGCACCGGTTCGCGCATGGATGACATGCACTTGTCCACCACCACCATCGTCTGCTTCTTGTCACTGGGGTCCGAGAACAGGTCTACTGTGAGAAGACAGAACAATACAGCATCGAGATGTTGCCCTTTTGCATGGAGCATCTCTGTAAACGTCAGGGCACTGTGAAGACTGATGTAAACATTTTCCTTGAGAATATTGGCCAGTTCCTTCCTGATTTGAGCACACCTTTTCATGCGACCTGTGGCCAGGAGGGAGACTGCATACTTCAAGAGGAACTTGAGATTGCGCAAAACTCTTCCCATCATTGACTGTCTGTTGAGAATTCCGAATGCAGCATCGTACTTGCCTTCGTTCAACAGTGCAGTACTAGCCTCTGCATTAAAAAGGTTAATTTAAACGTGGTTGAATAATTTAACTGCATAAAGATACCATACATAATTACAGCACGTACCTTCCCAGTCAGTGAGAAATACTTGAGACAATTTCATTCTCCGTTTATTATTTGCACCAGCTCCATCTGGTATAAAATATTGTCGTTGTAATTGGTGCATTGCAAAGTTACAAAGACTGATCAAACCTCTTATTTTGGCAGTTGATGTTTGACTTTGCTGTTGACTGGTAGAAGCCTGATCAGGATTGCTTTGTTTAGTTTGTTGTGCTGGTTCTGATACAAATAACATAAATTAAAGACAAACAATTAACCACATGCAAACTTCTTACCTTGCACTACAGCTGCCGTTACATTGCTGTTTTCAGTCATTATTGAATAGTAAAACTGCTGATTTCAGTCAACACAATAACGTAGTTAAGAGCTAGGCGAAGCCACAATGAAGGGTAAAGCGGAACTACATTCAGTCGACTGGTAAGCTTGTACGTCACGCTATAAAGTTTCCTTTGTGTAGCTTTTGGTAAACAAGTCACGTTGTGGTGCACAGGACTGACAAGCGTATGTTGAATACTTCTCCATACATCCTTCTTTAGCTCCCTTTCCGTAGATTTGGATGCTTGAAAACTAAAATGAACTTTATTTCACAGTATGTTGCTTGAAAATATTGAAAAATTGAAAAAGTTTCAAAAACAATCGTCAAGCGAAATAACATGTATTGTGCTCTTTACCAAAATTAACCACAAAGGACTAATTTTCTTCTAAACTGCTGTTTGTTCTAACGTGGTCACAAAACTTTGTATTGGTTGACAAGATAGTAAAGTTTCATCATTAAACAAATCAGTAGAATGGCACATAAAGTATAGCAATGCAGGACTTTTCAATATTTGTGCTTATATTAACTAAATTGTTGAGCTTACAACAGGCCTTGCGAAGAACGGTAATACAGTACTCAAAAAGGTGTTTGTAAATACATTTTGAGTCGTTTTACTATGTTAAAACGGGTATTTACTTCAGTTATTTGAAGTAGCTTTCTCATTTATCACAAACTCTTTGTTGTTGCATTTGGGGCATTACAAATTTGCTGCTAACAGCCATTTTAGCTTCAGTTCATATTTGTATTGCTACTGTTGCGACTGTGCTGTCACGT
This sequence comes from Ascidia mentula, assembly GCF_947561715.1. NCBI lineage: Eukaryota > Metazoa > Chordata > Ascidiacea > Phlebobranchia > Ascidiidae > Ascidia > Ascidia mentula. The sequence continues at coordinate 19,966,932 of NC_138569.1, read as the reverse complement.
TGATTTAAAAGAGTTACACATGTGCCTGCTTTATATTTGCCAACGATTTTTCAGTTTTAAAGCACAATATCAGAAAAAATAGTATTGGATGTTTGGAAAAAACTCGAACAGAATTTAAAAGTGACAGAATTTGTTCTCTACTAGCTTAGCTTTTGAAATGTGATATTGATAGTTCTATCAGGGAAGTTCCGTTCTGAACTGTCTGTCTCAACGATGGTACAGCAGCAAAATACATTTTGTTTATATTCTGTATTTTACACCACATACTACGCAACACGAAGATTATAATACGCATTCATTATAACATTGATATTTACATGAATAAAAAACTGTATTTATATTTCCAATTGTTGGTGCCAATATTTTACACACTGTAGTATTTACAATTTGTGTGATGTTAACTTTAATTTTGTTTATTCACAACAATCGGTAGGCTTGAGCCAAAAAGATTCGCATATGGAGTTTTCTTATTCCTGTAATATATATCTTGATTAACGGCGTTTTGATTTTTGACACGTTGGAAGTACTCGTCCACCCTTGCTTCGAATTCCATGTAAAATGGTTTCACTATTTCAGTGTGTGCCCCACCAAACTGTTTGTCAAACAGTTGCCTGGCATTTTCTGTGAACCGGTCGTGTGCAGCCATTAACACTGGTCCTGAGACATGTGCTCCGTCGCACAGCTACACAACAACAAAACATTTCATCACAGCTCCAACTATTCCAAATACAATGACGTACTTTCGTTACAAGGTTTATTTGTAAGTTGTATTTGAGCCTCTTTTCACAAAACAGTATTTAACAAAATATGTTTTTTATTTCTTCTGTATAAGCATAAATGAGTGCATACTTACTTCACGCATCGTAAGCACGTAACTCTTTAATAGTGTATGTTGCATATTCATTGCTTCCTGTTGAAGTTTTTTCTGCATTTCACCATTAAAAAAAAGGTATTGCTTAAAACAGAAATAGACTAGCAAAATAATAACTAATTGTAGTGTAACTAAAACTTTAACTTGTGTGAGCAGCATACAGATGGCCACTGTTTCGACCTATAAGGTCTCATGAGTGCAGCTGGTGTAAGTATCAGACGACTTTGCCGACCAAACGGCAAAGCAAAGACTTCCACTTTGTGGTGACTATGCAATCACCGTCATCCGTAGGGCACCAAACCAGGTGCAACCTTACAGAGAAAACAAGATGGAAACACTATGACCAAGCAAAGCTTAACCAATAGTGCCGTCAGGCCCGTGTCACAATAATCATCATGTGATATGATGATGATGGCCATCTGTATGCAGCTTACACAATTCATATTATTGGTTCCACTTTGTTTATCATATGATTATTGTGACACGGGGCCGGACGGCACTATTGGTTGAGCATTGCCCAACGGATGACGGTGGTTGTATAGTCACCACAAAGTAGAAGTCTGGCCGTTTGGTCAGCAAAGTCGTCTGTTAGTCACACCAGCTGCACTGATGAGACCTTATAGCTCGAAACAATGGCCATCTGTATGCAGCTTACACAATTCATATTATTGGCTTCACTTTGCTTATCATAAAACTTTAACTTTCGGCTCATAGGAAATGGTGTATAATTAGTTTTTTTGCGGATAAATGATATAGGCCTACAAACGGACTAGCTATTTAAGTGTCCTTTCGATTTGAATCTGACCTTTCGATTAGGCATTGTCTTCATCTAACTTAGATGAACGGATAAGAAGTACTTTAAGTCAAAAAATGAATGAACTAAAAACTCAAAATACCAAAACATTTTAAAGATGCTGACCTTGTACGTATCATTTTTGATCCGCACCAACTCATAATGCTCCTGGAATTTATTTTCAAGATGCTCTTTTATTGTGATAAAATCCTGTTCCAATTCTTTTGTTGCATGTTTTTCATACATTTCCATTGCTTTGGACTTTGCCAGTTCGTGCAGTTTTTGCAATTGTTCATCCATCACAAAATGTTTAGTGGCCTAAAAATGTTAGTGTTTTGTATGTTGCTTTGCTGCAAAATATTTGTTTAATTTAATAAATGACTAAAGTATATGATGAAGGTTAATTTGTATGACAAAAAATTTTGAAAAGAATTCTAAGAACAAGAATTTTAGAAAACGAGGAGATCTTTGTTATGACGTTCATCGCAAATGTTTTAACTTACTTCGTCTGTGATAGTTTGATATTGTTTCAAAGCGTCCTCCATGAGTTGTTTCAGTTTGATAACTTCTTCCTCCTAAAAAAAATACTTTTTAAAAACAAAAAAGTCATAACTAAGCTTGTAAGCCAACCAGAACCGCTTTTTTTACTCAATACACTTTGTCTACTGCCTATAAGATCAGAAAACAAACAAACTTCGAGTTGGCGGTTTCTTTGTTTCATTTTCCGGAATTCCCTTTCAATCATTTCGCCAAACTTTTGGTGTGTGATGTCGTCACAGGCTGTTGCAAGGAAAGATTCCGCTTCTTTCTTAGTTTCATCATGAATATCTACCAGAGTTTTTTCCGATTGGTAAGTTTTGCCACATTTCTAAAAACACGTGTAAGACATCACAGCTAGTAACATACATTTAATCTCTAAATTATAATTCAATTTCTCAATATTAATTGTAACAAAAACGACTGTTTGTCCTCCAGGTGATTTACGAAATGTTTGCATAAGCCTGGGTTTTTGCAAAAAGGGAAAAAGTTTATGTAATTGTTGCTTGTGCAAACTAGAACTACTTTATAGGTCAGCTTTTTTAAGTAAGCTGATAATAAAAAGTACTTTAATAATCATTGGTAGCTGCAGGCAGTAATGCACATTGTTTCAACCTATCAGGTCTCATCAGTGCAACTGGTGTCAGTAGCAATGTAGCACCGTTTAACTAGCAGGTAATCTGCAACTTTCAAAGGTAGTTTTTCTGATAAACATTTGGTAATAACAAAAAGTAAGCTTACGTTTTTTGCTTTGGAAATGTAGTACCTTCTTGCATTGTTTATGGAATCCGACACTTCTTCCGCGGCTAATTGCTGTGAAGTATAGAGATACATTGTCCATATTCGCCACAAGAACGAAACTGTATTTTCATATTTTTCTCGGAAAATTTGTTTTATTGTATTCATTTTCGTTTTGCCAGTTTGGTTCCGACCAGGTACATAATTCATTGCTTTTTTTTTATCTCTTACGTTAGTTTTTAGGTAGTCATCTTTCCATTGTTCAATCGTTGATTCGAAGGTTTTTTTCGCATCGACCTGCAGAACTGAGATTTCTTCAACACACAAACTATTAAATTTTTCGAACGCCTTTTTGTAAGCTTTTTGATGTATATCGTCGAATTGTTTTTCGTCCAAGGCTTTGAAACCGCATTTCTGGTATCGGACAATCAAATACAAAAGGAAAATTAATTTTTCTATAATTACCAAAGCAGTGCATATTTACAAAACAATTCTTCTTTGTTTAACTAAACAGTAAGTTTATGAAAAAACAACATATTTTAAAATCACAACAATATTCTTGCCTCATTCATCATTTTATTGTATGTTTCGCTAGCGGTTAATGATATCTGTTGACTTTGCCTTTTTACCATTTCCTGAAAAATGATTGATAAGTGAGCCAATGTGCAACTATTACAACGATTGGCAATAGTGCTTTACTTCGAAGAAATTAGCTTTGTAATTTATGACACTAAATGAAGAAGACTACTTGCCAGCCTGTTGTTGTTCCTTTGTTTGAATCGCAATAACCTCCCATTGATATAGCTTTCCATTGTGATTCGATAACTGTCACCCATATTACTTGGGTACTTTTCCATTTCTGTTTTGTACCGGTCAAACGCTTCTTTTTCCAAAGTATCTGATAATTCTTTGAGAGATTCCTTTTCCACATATTTTTCTTCAGTTCTCTGCAGTTGTGACGTTCAAGAAGTTTACGGTAATATGCTTACGCAATAACATGAATCGTAGATATGCAATAACTTCTGTTACACAATAGAACGTACTTTTTTTAAACATGAATCGTAGATATCTGCGATCTCTACCATGAGTTTTTCCACTTTTTTTTTTGTTTGTTCCTGGAATATCAATTGGCAATTGACATATAACAAGCTTTTAAGACTTGGTATAACTTTACGGCCCCTCAAGAACTTGAATCACTTTGTACCAAACTATTATGTGTGCATACTGTATGTAATATCCTGGATTAGGATTAAACAGCATTAAAACATCGATAAGACGTTCGAGCCGTACCAAACAACTGTTGAATATGATATATCCTAAAGTATATCCTACTTCAATCGTGGCTTTTCTCATTTTTGAAATTAACAACTAACGTAAAAGAATTACGACCCATATGGCAACTATACAAGTAAAAAAGCAAAATGCAAGAATAATAAGAGTTTGTGGAGTAAATTTTTTAACATTTTATTAACATTTTAACGAATTATAACACGCACCTGCTTAAGTTGGTTACTTTGCTCAAAATATTGGAAATCAAGGTCCATCGTGTCTTGCAAGTGATTGTGACATTTTGAGACAAACTTATCTTCTACCAAATTTATTTCTTGTGTAAAATTATGAAGCAACGTGGTTTTGCATTTAATGTGGCTTTCTGTCAGGTCTTTGCTGCTAATGTACTCCCTGGCGCATATCTATAATTGGTTCCGAAGTTTTATCAAAGACATAGTCAAAGCAAAAACAATAACCAATAGCAAAAACTTTTAGATGTTTTTATTGCAACATTTAAATAAAGCTATGCCAAAAACAGCTGCAAATGCCTGAAAGTTTTAATTTAAAGTTTTTTAATCATTTTTTTATCTAGAAAATACCTCATTCATATTATGCCTGTACACTTCCTTGCAGTGTTGAAGTTTGGTTAAAATAAAAGACTTGGCTGTTGCCTGCGTTCAGTAACAATCTGGGTTATGTTATTACTTAGATCAATAATATAAATAAAAATTAATAAAAAAGGTCACGGTATCTTTGCAGTGCTCGCGAAATTTGACCAGTTGCGGAAATTTAGGGATAAACGATAAGCAGCTATACTAGACTTATTTTTTCCATTTGCAGTGGTGTTTTGTGTTAAATGCGCCATATGACATACATACAACGTATTCTACGATACGGTATTTCAACGGAATTGCACATAACGTGTCATATAGTGTCAAAACAATCAAACCTCAAAAATTCTGTTGAACTCCGGCATCTTTCCAGTGGAAAATGCTTTAAAATATGCTATGGTGTAGTTTATAAGATCTTTTCCTGTAACTGGCTTGCTGCGTACTCTCTTCATCACAACCTCGTTGGGTGACAATATTTTTTTAAACAACACATCAAGGTCATTTAAAAACTTTTGTCGGATATCTGAATCAAAATATCCCATTACTTTGACGAAACAAACATTGTGAAACAGGGACACACACTTTATTGCGTGCTGGTTTGTCGTTTTGTCGGCTATAAAATGAACCTTAATGTTGTTGGAATACCAGTAAATTTTGGTAAGCTTTTAAAATGTATTACCTTTTGGTGTTATCGTCTGTGACTGATTACCATCATCCTCGGCAACTGTTTCTCCTGGGTAGGGCAACACGAAACAACGGACATCGCCAAATGATTGCTTCAAGCTATTCCGAGCCTTATTACTCTCTGGGTGTTGAGTCCGTAGGACCTTATTCAGATGTTTTGCACCACCCTCGAAGTGTGTACTGGAACTATTTGCCCAATCCCGAATGAGGAACAGCAGGTCCTGATAGATGTTAGTAAAATTAAGTATAAAATCGATGCAAAGCTTCCATATAAGTTAACCCACCTGAAAGGGTTTTTCAGAAATGCTTTCATGTTCTTGTGCTTTCCTGGCATACTCGGTAAAAAACTGAAAATAAAAACATGTTTTAAAAATTTATTTTAGTGTTATGAAACTGCAAATAATTACCTGTAAATGCAGTAGGGTATCTTCTTGAATTTGACCTTGAACATTGCAGATTTGAAAGGAACTCATAAACGTGCTTAGTCCGAAAATAGACATAGAGTCCCTAAAACTTGCACCTGGTTCAAATGCGCCTTGAGTATCCATAAGGTATATGGCAATTTTTTTCTGTATAACATTTCATTAAAACTAAAAGACGTGTTTGTTTTATTGTGCATGTGTGCTGAATTGTGCTGGGATGGGATGTGCCGGTCTGTGCAAGGATGTGCTCGCTTTTGCTCGAAGAGCAAAATTTCGTGCAAGGCGACTGCTTAAAGGAGAGGACATATTATTTTAGTGGTGGTTGTGTGATGTGACACCGCGTTTGACATGTGAGCGATTGTTTTGAGCGTATGGAATGGTGCCGTTTCTGCATTACAAGGCAACGGCGTCTCAGCAGGATGCTGCTGTGAAAAACCACTGGTTCAATAATACCATCTTAGTTTTCATAATCTGTGCTGTTTGGTTCAACATACTGTAGTGTTACCTTGCGTCGTAAAAAATTATGAAAAACAGTACATGTCTAACTATGTAAAACAGTACATGCTTTTTGTTAAAGAATATGTACAGCCAATAGCAACAACATCAATTCGTACCTATAATATCGCTGGTGCGGCCGAGAAATGCAAGGTATGGCTGACATCTTTAAAAAATTATTAACGTAACTTGTCACTTGCACTTGTCGGTTTCGTGTTTATATCAGGGAAATCCCCGCGGTCGTGCTCGATTGTTCCAGTAGTGTGAACACCGTGTGTGCCAGACTGTGCTGTGTCGTGCCAAACTGTTCGTGTGTAAACGGGCCTTTTAGACATTTTTTGATAGAAAGTTCGTTGAAAGGTATGCCTTATTCAATGACACAATCTAATGTCAAAATATGGGAAAAGTATTTGGCAATGTATGTATAAAGTGTTTGATAAAAAAAATACTGATACGAAACCAACTTTATTCGACGATTTTTTTTTCTTCGTTTCATTATACATTTATAGTGTTTACATGTTTACTCGACTTTCACCTTCTCTGGAGTGGACACAAAAAAAGGTTCATCCCAAATCCAAATCCCTTCTGTGTGTTTTTCATCTCCACCACGCCATGCAAACCCTTTGTTCAGACTATCCTCGGAAAAATTCAGCCACTGGTTTGGCTGTAACAAGAGTTAGTTAACATTCAATTTGCCCCATATGCGAATGAAGTTAATTAAAAACTACTTTAACAAACAATATAATTGTTCCAAATGTGTGCAAATCCTTTTGTTCAAGAGACTACGTGATTATAGGAAGTGGACACATCAATTATTATTGTTGGACAGGTTTGTCCATTATCTCTGCTTACTGATGAATGTTGCGAACCACAATAGCTATTTAATACCATATTATATTTGTTTGCCCAAAGATAATGAAGAATCAAATTCATCAAAAACGATTTTCCCTTTCTGAGTGCCCCAGTGATCGAATAGATGGCCACAGGTGTGTCAGCAACATCTGGATGGGCAAAAATGCGTTCCAGTTCCTCTTCATCAAGGAAATAACCATCTTTTAAGTTCGGATTAGGTTGAACTATTTGTACCGCATGGTGTGCAGCTTGCAGTGCCTCATGTAAACCTAAAACATAAAGAGAATAGGATAATTATTTCAGGTATTGAGAACTCGGTTTCCCTTTGTTAAGCAACTTAAACTTTTGATTTTCTTTACACTACTTTCGTTTACACAAGCAAACTAAATTTTTGGAACATAAAACGCATTACTTATGTCTTTGCGTAGTTCAGAGTTGTCTACTTTTTGTTTCTCTGCGAATATGCCAGTTAGCTCCACGGCTTCGAAATCCTGCAACAAAGGTTTAGTTTCGCTGTGTTGATTTTGTCAAAATAAAACCTTTTCTTTTTCGGCACACAACATCATGCATATTGTGCTACTTTTGCAGTAAGACTTACTACAATTTAACCAGGAATGCTCGTCTGGCATAAATTAACGTAGTTTTATCTTTCGACATTTCGTCTGCCATACAGCAAGACTTCATGAGGGTTTTACATCGAAATTAAAATGTCAGCTGCGCCTTCCACAGTATGTTTTTTGCCCCCAGCACGTGATCTTACAAGCGGGGTTAACGTGTCCCTTTTTTCCAGTGCTTTTGAAAGTTGTTTGGTTGACGTTTGAATTGTGTTGATAAACTGATGAAGTCTTGCTGTATGGCAGACAAAGTGTCTGAAGAGTGTCCCCATTCTCAAAAAATTTCAAAAAGTAAAAAAGTAACGTTTAGAACAAAATGTTATTTAAATTATGGGTCATGGTTTGCTACAATTCCATTTTAATTTACCTCCAATCCAAACTGTTTGATATTCTCAATGTTTGTTTTTGCTTTTTGTTGCATTTCAATCGGGTCTTCATTTCGCCCTTCAAACTTAAATGAGAGCGATTCAAAAGCCTGGATGTTGTCATTTTCCTTTTTGTTGTACGTCATGATTTGGATGTTTATTTCTTTTAGCAATTCACCAGAATTACATGCTTCTATAACGCGTCTAGCTATTTCCGGAGTTTCAGCAACCACGCTCAGTACTACGCTTTTGTGAGACATTTTATACACGTACGCCCCAGTGATTGTAATTACCGCTTTACACAAAACATCAACAAACATATCGGAGTTTACTACATTCCATGCCATATACCCCGCAACGCCAACTGTCGCAGCAGCAGTTGCAGCAGTTGCCACTACAGCTGCCGACCCATGTAGCTCGATTTGGATTATTTTCGTAATAAAACGAAATACATTGTCCTTCTGTGGCGATTCTTCGTTAGGGACGTGTCCAACTTCTGCGCCTTCATCCATTTTGATATATTTTTTTAAAAGTAAGCTTACTACAATCAGTGTAACATTTCAGTTGATTGTTTTTAAGCCATGTTTCTGCGCAAAATAAATTTTTGTAAAGTTGTGTATCAGCTGCCACGGAGCAGAATGAAATATTTACACAATACACAGAGCACATTCTCAATTACTTCCTTTGTGAGACGAAGACAGTATTTGTTTAAACGCGAATTCTGTTGTGGCGCGACTGGCGTCCTTGTGGATTTTGTTAAAAAATATTGAAATATCAAACACAAGTTTCGTTGGCGCCGCCTCACAGCTTGCTGGCTAAGGAAGTGAAAATAAACTAAATTTAATATGCGCATTATAAAATGCAAGACACGCACCATTTATCCTAATTTAGTCAAAGTTCCTATGTTGAGTAACACCAAAAGAAATATTTTACGCTTTACATAATTTACGCAATGTAATAATCTCCTAAAATCATAAACAAGCATCACAGAATAATGCTACACAAATTTAAATTCTTTTGTAAGCATTGTCAATATAGGATTGTAATAGGTTACCAACATGAAAGAGACACCAGGTCAAGTTGTAAACAGTTTACGTATGGTGGAGTGTTGACAAATCGATGTAGGCCTACTATTTAAAAACCTTTCTATGAAGTTACCTTTACCGATTGTAATTTCTGTCTAGTAAAAATTCTCCAACAATTTACCAACTGACTGTCCTGTAACCCTGCTCATGTAATAGTTCCTCTTCGAATGCGAGCAGACGAAGGATCGAATGACGTTTACCCTGCTATCGCGGAACCAAATGAACGGTGTTTCCATACATACAAAAAAGCCAACACAAAGAGCCTGGAAATGCTTGGCAACGGAATGGATTAAGGCAACACAACGACCTTACAAGGTCACAACAACAAACGAAAAGCGGAACTAAATTCAGTTGCCTGTTTTACGGCACACTATAAAGTTTTCTTTTGTGCAGCTTGGTATATGAGTTACACTTCGGCGCACATGACTGTTATAGCCGCACGATAATGTGAAAGTAACATTCAATGTTACCACAAAGTGGAATCTAGTGTGCCTGCTAGTGTAAAAGATAGCACAGTGCCACTGCAACAGCTGCACTGATGAGACCTCACAGGTCGAAACAGTGCGTGTACACACCCTGTCTGCAGCTTACCAATAACATTTAATGTGTCAATTTTGTTACCAAAAACAAGGGAGTGGGTTGAGGGTTGAATTTCTTGAAAAACATAGATCCGCAGACAAAATATTGGCGTGACAAAAAACACAAGCCGCCCTTAATTGTAAGGGGCACAAATGGGAGGGTCAGGAACTTCATAGACCTTAATAAATGGTTAACTTTTGAGCTAATACGGCATTATACGCTGTTTCATTACAATCTTTTTCAGATTCCAAAAGCGCAATGACCTTTACACAACCGTTACACAACATTATTTCAGGCTATATATAGAGTCGGGGCACATTATTTTATTATTTCAGGCTACGTATATTGGAGCTGATATTCAATATTATAACCCTGGACTTGGACAATATTATAACCCAAGTAAAAAAGCAAGTAGCCAAACGAAATTACCGATCAAATTTTGTAAATATAGTAGGTGAGTATTCTACATATTACACTTTGTACAAAGTGCATAGGTGATCTTCTGTTACAGGTGTTTCCATACATACACAAAAGCCAATACACAATGCCTGGAAATGCTTGGCAACAGAATTTACTGATTGATATGATACAATACAACAACCTTGTAATGGTCACAACCACCAACGAAAAGCGGAACTACATTCAGTCGCCTGGTACGCCACGCTATCAAGTTTCCTTTTGTGTAGATTGGTAATCAAGCCAGGTTAAGAAACTTTATAGCGTGGCTTAGAATTGAGTAAATACGGTAATATACACTGTTTTATTTATCTTTTTCAAATTTCTAAACCGCAACACATTCAGTTAGCATTTAGCAAGTTCAATAAACCGAATTCCACATGTATTAAAAACAGCGTATTTTTTTCAGATCGTTTTTTTTGTAGAAACGAAAATGGTTTCTAGTGTTGAACAAGATAATTACTCATATTCAAAAATTGCAAACAATAGCCTTACCGAGGGCCTTGTCCAGAACGTTTTTTACAAGAGAAACTTAAGAATGCGCTAAACCCCTCTTATCATTGCCTGTCTCTTGAGACCAATACATACAGTGATTTCTGCAATTGGGGAAACATGTATAGTTAAAAACTTTGTTCATTGTTTCATATATTTTTTTTGTGCCGGGTTGAAAAAAAAATAACGAAACTTACAAAATAAAATCTTACCACACTCAGAGAGCTAGTTCACACAAAACATTGCATGTTTTATAGTATAGGTATTTGAAACATATAGTTTGCAGTGTCACGTGTACTTCTTGCTCAGAGAAATACAATTCACCTGGCCGCAAATTCAACGTCCAGTTCTTTCAGTTTAAACTTGCATAGTGAATATCTCTTCTTGTGGCAAACCTTCCATTGCTGCTCAGCTTACTACTGCCACCTATCGTCCGAGAAATCGCTGGTGCACTGAATATGTTTCTCTCAAAATTTTGCGGTGGGTGTTTAGCAGGAGGGATAGTCGTGAGTTAACGATACCACGTTGTCTGTATGATGATGTGGTCCGCCTTGTCTTGCTCTCAGCGGCGGTAAACGGGCGTTGCAAGTTTTTGTCACTTTTCCGAGCCGAGGTCAGGAGGTTTATGTATGAGTTTTTGTACATTTTCCAAGTTTCTTTCGTTTCGTGGATGGCGCGCGCCTCCGCTATCGTCGGGAAGTCTTGATTCTACCAAAAAAAAATTCTTATTTATTTCTTGGTCGTCCGTCAGTTTGATTGCTTACCTTATACGAGGCTGTAAACCACAATCGCGTTCACTACTACGTTTTGCCTGTTTCGTTATAACTTGTTGTTAGTTTGATAAATTAAGAAGAAATCGCCCTCCTTTACAGGCAGTATTGGATCGTAACTAATTCTGAAGGTTTTTAAGACCACGCATTTAGGCGGAATTTAACTTTAGACTTAAAGGTTGCCTTGTCAGTATTTGTGAATTAGATAAACAAAGTTAAAGCTTACCACTCCGCTAAGTTGAATCAATAGATTGGCAGGAGCATGTCGTAGAAAGAAGGTCCTCCTCATCAACACAACGTCCGCTACATTGCTTATTAAAGCTATTCGAGTAACATCATCAGGACCATTGAACAAATCATCAAGACCCTTCATAAATAAACTTATTATCAGCTATAGCCAAGCTGTATATGTCTATAATTTTCGGACTGAATGTCAGTGCTGGTTGTTCGCAATTTCCAAAAATATGGCGAGTTTATTGAGCTGCAAACAATAGGGCGTTTTGACCTGATGAGAAGTTTTTGCCGAAACTGTTTGCACTACTGACTGCAGCTTAATGAATACATTATGGCTCTTTGCTTCTACAAGGCCAGTTAAGTCAACTTACAAAGACGTCGTTGGCCTTAAGTCTCCCCAATACGAGGTGTGTGTGTCTGAGTACAGGAGGAGCGCTGCTAATCTGCCTCTGGGACCGGGAGGACACTTTACTCCTCGTCTCGAAGCGATGCTGAGTCGCAAACGATGCTGACATCCGGGAGCGACTCAGTAGGAGTCGAGCAGATCCTGTTTCCGCCCGAGTTACTCCGGCCATGGAAGCATCAATCGGGTTTATAACGGTCGTGATTTGCCTCGCTTGACTTCTGCTTTCCTCTTCTTCGACTATGACGTCATGGTTGCCGTTGACAACCTGACTTGCTGATTTAAGGATGGAAGGCAAGGTGGTAGATTTTTTCCCACCATGTCCGTTTACCTGAAAATAAATTTGGTCCAGGTTTTCCCGTTTTGCTGTGATTGTGTTTATTTATTTTGTATTTACCAGATTTTCTGACGATTGTGAGGCGAGGCTGGTTGGAGACTTGCTGCGATCGCTCCAAACCGATGAACCGCTTTTGAAGGTCGACCTTCACGTGTATACAACTATACTTTATGATATATACATAATAACCTGTCTTACGCAAAATAATTTAACACACACCAGACCAGCACTGCATAATATCGCATTGTGAGAACTTTGAGAGCAAGTCTAATGATTCTCATGAGAGTTATATTATGGACATACATACTTCTACCAATCAGCTAGTTTACCGAAGAAAAGAAATTACCCATTGTCCATAAATAAACAACTGTACAAATACATTGGAAACTATCTTACCAATTTGCTCAATTTACTTCTAAATGCAACATGGCATTCTGCGTATCATTGCATCTAGGCCTACTATTTTATTATCACAACCGATATGGGTCAAAATGTTTGAGGTTTCACGTACGCTGTTTCTTTGTTTTGATCTTTGTGCCAGGAGTTAATAACACCTCCTCTCTTCCACATGCGGAAGTCAGCTAAGGGTTCGGAGGAGCTAGGCATGTTCCTCCCACGGTCGCATCCCACCTCTTCCGGAGTTTGCTTGTTGAAAAGCGACTTCTTTTGGGAGAGGACATTGGACACCATCTGAGATCTCACAAGTGTGCATTCACCCTGAAGAAGATGACAACATAATAATTGTTATGTATAAAACAAAACATCATGTTATTCACGTTTTAGATACGAATTTTGACGTTTTGCACTTTGATGCTGTGACTCGTCTTTGAATGCGTATTGCCATGTTAGGTCACATAGGTCGAGATAGGCATTTGGGTAAATGTTTGCACTGTTTATGATGGCATCAATTTGCAGCGTTCAGTACAAATTACATGGGTGATCTTCTGTTTCAGGTGAGGAACGACAAGGTGAAAATGCTTCGAGGTATGACCTTGAAAAAGTTTTCTTGTGGCATGGTAGGTGTTAAATTTGCCCATGTATTCAATTTCTTGTTGGAGTGCGTGGGTAGGTTTTATGAAAAGAAATCATGTTTTTAAAGTTCTTTGTTTGATTTGTTGACGAACATACGTTTCACCACACAACCATTCCAATAGCGCATTCTACATTAAACAATTCTATATATTTAACGTGGCAACAATTCTTTTTCACCACAATGTAAACCTTAACATTAAGACGGACAACCGAATTCAATAAACCGCACAAACATGTTGAGCAGAAATCATGTTCTCTCAATTTGCTCAAGGCTTAAAGTACCTTGCTTTGGAAGCGCAGATGATACGTCATCATACATCAATAAGGGGAATTTTGAAGAGGCTTTCGGTATTCTGGTCGAACGAAACAGACTCGGTGAGGATATGAGAGATGCTTCGTTTCTTCTGGAGTACTGCGTCAGCTTGATGGCAACAGAGAGCGATTACGAGCAAGCCAAAGAGCAACTCAAGACTTTGATGAAAAGCCTTAACCCCCTGAGTAAGGCTGTGTTGTGGCTGGCCGACAAACTTTGTCAACTGGGGCGATTTTACGCTTCCTTGCTTGTGTATGAAATATTTTACGATCTTTTCTACGTAGCCGGCGGCTCGTACGTAGTATTGGAGGCGATCGAAAACTGTGTGGTAGGTATGAAACAAACCGTCACCATAATGCTGGAGAACGACGAAAACCTGAATCCGTTCGTAACGCGCTGCGTTTTACCGCAAATGTACGCCATGAAAGATGCTTTCTCGCAAATTTGTGACGTCAATCCGCAGTACAAGTGCGTCAAATACGCTTGGGTAATTCACGGCATTGAGATATGCGAAACGAACCGGCGCAAACGCATCCGTTTGGTTGAGGATACCCTCACGCACATGCGTGATGTCCTGGGGGATAGCGCCGTATTGAAACATCAAATTTTCGGCACACTTGCCAACAACCTGGGGTCGGCTTACCTCAGACAAGGGAGCAACGAACAAGCTGTCGCACATCTTGCAGAGGCACTTAACTGCTTCAACATAGCTACCGACTTCCAATCCGACAGCAAACGGGAAAAATACATTAAAGACACCGAACGTGTTTTAAGCCGGGCTCAGGGTCTTGAGTAAGATGTGTGGGCGGGGTATTGGGACATACGAGGACTTTTGTGTGTACATACGCTTCCAATGTTGTTTGCTCTTCTATTAACTGCATATAAGCTTTGATCACGTACTTTGGCTGGCCCATAAATCCGTGATTCTATTTCGTCTTCACCAATCAATTAATCAACATATGTCCACTTTTATCTGCAGATTTTGTTTATCCGCCGCGCCAAAAAATTAGCAAAATACTTGTAGAACGATTAGATGAAGCGTGTCTCCAATGTTTTCCCATCGAACGTGAAAGTCTCAAATGCATTATCCCTGTTGTATTGCAAGTAACTGTGACCATTGCAAGTAACTGTCATGCCTTGTACTGTTGTCATCAGATTTGTCGTCAGAGATTTTAGCTACAGCCAGTAACGATGGGTTTATTGCCTTTTGTGTATCGGGCATTTTAGCCGCTTATAGCTTTTCAAAAAATCTCAGTCTGCAACAGTTAAAGTTAATCATTTATAAAATACTTGCTAAAAGCTTGGGCAAAAGTCATACGTGTATATAGTACCACATAACACTACAATCACGGTAGTTGATTAAACATAACACGATGCCTGAATAAATTGAGAAGAGCAATTGAGAAAATTGAGAAACCAATCACCGAACCAAACCCGTTCGACACGTTTTACTTACCTCCAATACATATGAGTCACGTGATCAGGGCCGACGTCACGGTTGTCGAAAAGAGGAACTACTGGCTCGACGCAGCAACATACTAGTCAACAAAAACGGTACTGAGATTCTTTACTGAGTGGGTTGGGAGTGCAGTATCAGAACCAGACATGTTTGTTAGTTAACAGGGATGAAATAAGTTACAACTTTTGCTATCAATGGTCGCCAAATTGCTTTCATAAAAATACGTCATATAAACTAAATGGCTTTTACGCTACGGCAAATTTGACCTAGTATACAAACATGATTTTCAAAGTGGCTGCAGTAAGCACTAAAATTAACATATTTAAATACAACTTTGAAAACTTTTTCAGGGTATTGGATATTTTCCTGGCACTGAAGAACTCCTGCAAATTTTAGCCTGCAAATATACAGTAAGCCTAGTTTTGTGTGCACAACATTGAAGAAGTACATTTTTGAGATAAAACTTTGAGAATGGATGATCGAAAAGCAATGGAAAGCCATAATATTACGACGGACGATGAGCGGATGCAACTCAACTTTAATGTCAATGTTCAACACAAACCGGACCATCGGTATGTACCGTTTACAACAAAGTCAGCTTACATACCTCTCTTATTATAAATAAACATTTTCCCCCCAGGACTATCTACGGGATGTTGGCACAAAATATTGGTAAGAAATTTTGAAATATTATCTTTCAGTGGTGTTGTTGTCAACATAAATTATGAATTTAGAGAGAATGTCTCACCACATGCAAGGAATGATGTCTGATCCCCTGGGTTTATTTATGCAGGACCAGCAACAATCTGGTAAATATAAGTTTAACAAAAGTTGTAAGACGTAGCCTAATAAAGTTACCAAGTTATATTTTATCAAAAATTTTGACGTGTAACGAAATTTTTTAGAAACCTCACAAAAGGAAGCATCTCAAGCGTCCACACAGAAACCCGGGAAATGTATTTCAAGAAGCAACCTTGAACGATTCTTCGATCTTGAAGGTCAGTAAACATCGGACACGAAAACAGTTGTTGCAAACATCTAATAATTGGTACCAGCTCATTACAATTATTTAATTCCCAGACCGAAGTGCAGAGTTAATGGCTGAAGGGAGCTTCGATGAAGCATTTGGAATCCTGGATCGAATCTACGAACAGGATGAGGAAGTACGGGATCTTCCCTTTCTCTTCAAATATTACGAGAGCCTGTTTGTGACGCAACGCCATGAGGAAGCTGAGGAAGTGTTTCAAAAGCTCCTCACCCTTGTACGAAAATCCTTGCACACAACCGCTGACGAAGCTTTAAAATTTTCTCTCAAGCTTCAGGAAAAAGAGAAATATCTCCACGCGATTGCCGTGGCCAACTTGGCATCTTCTCTGCTCGCAGCGGAACCAGCATCTGGGACTGTGGCGGCATCAATGCTTCACTGCATGCACGTCATTCGCGAGAGTCTGTCCGAATTGGTGAAGCTTGATTCGAGCAACAAGGCCGTTGGCGAGCTGACCATCGGCCCAATGCTTCATCAGATCAAGGACAAGGTCATCAAGGCCACAGACCACGCAGGTGACAAAGTGCTTCTTCTCATTCGATCCGTTTGTTTCCACGTTGTGGAGTGCGTGGAACTGGAGGTGGAAGACCATGACACACGAGAGAATACTCTCCTTGGTGCCATTGACAACATGGACAAAACCTATGGCAACTCGGCAGCCCACATTCAAATGTACGGTACCTACCTAAACAACCTTGGAGCAACCTACTTGGTTATGGCGCAGTACGAAAATGCTGCCGACTGCTTTGCGAGGGCCATCGATGCTTTTCATCATGCAAAGGATTTCGAAACCGACGCCAAAAAAGAAAAATTCATCAGTGATGCCGAAGGAGCACTCTCCCTTGCCCTCCGACGAAACTGAAGGAGAACTACTTTATGACACTGTATATACATATTCAGTGTGCACACGTTTTTCTTAATGTTTTTCGTTGTCTTATGTACAAAAGCATACACTTCAGATTTATGTATTTACTGAATACAATAATATGTACATACAAAAAATTGTACAAACGGATTTACAGTAGAGAGAAACGAACACAGAAAACTACATTAGAGGAGCTTTATGTAGGAGTATTTGTTACAACTCATTCGCAAGCCTTTCTCAACATCTCAATCAGATCAATTTCATCCGACATGTGAACGTGGGCTCTGCCTCTGGCTTTCTCAGTGTCACGAATGTATTTATCGCGCTTGGCTTCTGTCTCAAAGTCGTCGGCTTGCTTAAAGCAGCCGATGGCCTCGGCGTAAGTTCCAGCCGCATTTTCCGGTTCGGAAAGTCGCATATACGAGGAAGCTAGATTGTTAAGGAGAGTGCCGAAAATTTGATATTTCATGGCGTTGTTGCCGAACGTGTCGCGCATTAAACCAATGCCTTCCTTCAGGACCTCCGCACTGGACTTGACGTCCTGATCGCACACTTCGATGTAGTGGACGATCCAAGCCACCTTTACACATTTGAATTCGTCGTCGACCCCCTGCAATGATAAAACCATCTCCTTCATCTCACGCATGACTGGAAGGATGTAGGTTTGCACAAATGATTTCATGCTTTCGTCGTCTTCCATGATGGCGAGCACCGGTTCGCGCATGGATGACATGCACTTGTCCACCACCACCATCGTCTGCTTCTTGTCACTGGGGTCCGAGAACATGTCTACTGTGAGAAGACAGAACAATACAGCATCGAGATGTTGCCCTTTTGTGTGGAGCATCTCTGTAAACGTCAGGGCGCTGTGAAGACTGATGTAAACATATTCCTTGAGAATTTTGGCCAGTTCCTTCCTGATTTGAGCACATCTTTTCATGCGACCTGTGGCCAGGAGGGAGACTGCGTACTTCAGCAGAAACTTGAGATTGCGCAAAACCCTTCCCATCATTGACTGTCTGTTGAGAATTCCGAATGCAGCATCGTACTTGCCTTCGTTCAGCAGTGTAGTACTTGCTTCTGCATTGAAAATGCTTTTAATTTCAATTTTTTTAATAATTCAGCTGTGTTACATAATTCTACCACTTATTGAGGAAAAATATGTATTTAACACGATCGAAGCACAAGCTACCTTCCCAGTCAGCAAGAAATACTTGAGATAATTTCATTCTCCGTTTGTTATTTGCAGCAGATCCCTCTTCTGTAAATGAATATTGTTTTGATTAGTGCATTTATAATGTTATTCAGTTATACAAACCTCTTATTCTAGCAGTGAGTGTTTTACTTTGCTGTTGACTGGTAGAAGCCTGATCAGGGTTGTTTTGTTTGGTTTCTTGTGCTGGTTCTTATACAAAAGACATAAATTAAAGTCAAACAATTAACCACATGCAAACTTCTTACCTTGCACTACATCTGCCATTACATTGCTGTTTTCAGTCATTATTGAATAGCAAAATGTTAAAGACTTGGTTGCCCGAACTGCTGCTTTCAGTCAACACAATAACGTGGATACGAGCTAGGCGAAGCCACAACGAAGGGTAAAGCGGAACCACATTCAGTCGACTGGTAAGCTTGTACGTCACGCTATTAGGTTTCCTTTTGTGTAGCTTTTGGTAAACAAATCACGTTTGTGGCGCACAGGACTGATAAGCGTTTGTTTAACACTCTCCATGTAACCTTTCTCAGCTATTAACTGCAGTTTTGGATGTTTGGAAACAGTTATGAACTAAACACTACAATAACACAAATTAATTGAACGAAAGTTAGCAAATTAAAAAGTCTCATAAACAATCGTTAAATCAAATAGCATGTAGAAAATATTCCACATTTTTCCAAAACTTAACCAA
Organism: Ascidia mentula; assembly: GCF_947561715.1. Classification (NCBI taxonomy): domain Eukaryota; kingdom Metazoa; phylum Chordata; class Ascidiacea; order Phlebobranchia; family Ascidiidae; genus Ascidia; species Ascidia mentula. The sequence continues at coordinate 19,947,704 of NC_138569.1, read as the reverse complement.
AGTAGACGATTTTGTTTAAATTGGTATTTATACTAACGTGGATGGTTCACAAAATTTGCATTGGTCTGCAAGATAGTTACCAAAAACCTCCACAGACCAGTACTTTTCATACTGGGGGTCGCGACCCTCTGCGGGGATCGCGAAATGGACTTCATGGGTCGCAGAGATTTCACCATTGTCACATTAAACGCTAAACAGATCCATAAAATATACTTAAGATTAACACACGTATTATGGGTCATCAAATATGCCTCTTAATTTTTCTCAGGCATTTCATAAAAATTACTATTCGATGACTGTCAAACATGGAGGGCCACGAAAAACTGTGTTAAATATAAGGGGTCGCAAGCGATAAACCTTGTGAAGCCCTGCTCTGGATAATCAATAAGAACAGAGATAAAGTATCGAAATGAAGGACTTCGGGAAATAAATGAAAGATCCTAGTCAAAAATAATTTTTTTGTTAAATTTAGTATCCAAGGCACCCGGCAATTACAACTTCATTTCTCCTATTTGTGCTCCGTTATTCACAGGCTGAAGATCATGAAGAGTCTATTATTAATCATTTTTTTAATTTGGATTTCAGACCACAAGACTCACTAGAAGGGTACAGCTGTTACAGTGATTACAGTTATTACAGAAAACGAATCGTACAAAGAAATTTATTCACAGAAATATTTTTCACACGTACATTTACTGTACAGGTGACAGGATAGCGTATTCCATGCTACAACCAAGACAAGTGAAGTTTCACTTAACATGTGGCTTTAAAAGTTCAGCTAAATCAAGGTCATCGGATGCAAAAGCTTGGGTTTTCAGCATCGATCGCTCGCAATCATTTATGTACTTTTGGCGTTTTGTTTCAGTTTCAAAGTCGTCCGCCACCTTGAAGCACTCAATTGCTTCCGAAAGGGTTCCGATCGCTTTCTCTGTTTCGGACAACTTCAAGTAGGCGGAAGCTAGATTGTTTAGAAGCGTGCCGAAAATCTGATATTTCATGGCATCGTTGCCGAACGTGTCGCGCATTAAACCAACGCCTTCTTTCAGCACCTCTGCACTGGACTTGACGTCACGGTCGCACACGTCGATATAGTGGACGATCCAAGCCACCTTTACACATTTGAATTCGTCGTCGACCCCCTGCAACGCCAGAACCATCTCCTTCATCTCACGCATGACTGGGAGAATGTAGGTTTGCACATATGATTTCATGCTTTCGTCGTCTTCCATGATGGCGAGCACCGGTTCGCGCATGGATGACATGCACTTGTCCACCACCACCATCGTCTGCTTCTTGTCACTTGGGTCCGAGAACATGTCTACTGTGAGAAGACAGAACAACACAGCATCGAGATGCTGCCCTTTTGTGTGGAGCATCTCTGTAAACGTCAGGGCACTGTGAAGACTGATGTAAACATATTCCTTGAGAACATTGGCCAGTTCCTTCCTGATTTGAGCACACCTTTTCATGCGACCTGTGGCCAGGAGGGAGACTGCATACTTCAGCAGAAACTTAAGATTGCGCAAAACCCTTCCCATCATTGACTGTCTGTTGAGAATTCCGAATGCAGCATCGTACTTGCCTTCGTTCAACAGTGCAGTACTTGTCTCTGCAATAAAAGGGTTAATTTAAACGTGGTTGAATAATTTAACTGCATAAAGATTTCATACATAATTATAGCACGTACCTTCCCAGTCAGTAAGAAATACTTGAGACAATTTCATTCTCTGTTTATTATTTGCAGCAACTCCATCTGGTATAAAATATTGTCGTTGTAATTGGTGCATTTGTAAAGTTACAAAGACTGATCAAACCAGCTGTTGGCTGGTAGAAGCCTGATCAGGATTGTTTTGTTTGGTTTGTTGTGCTGGTTCTGATACAATTGACATAAATTAAAGTCAAACTTTTAACCAAATTCAAACTTCTTACCTTGCACTACACCTGCCATTACATTGCTGTTTTCAGTCATTATTGAATAGTAAAATGTTAAAAACTTGGTTGCCCGAACTGCTGATTTCTGTCAACACAATAACGTAGTTAAAAGCTAGGCGAAGCCACAACATAGGGTAAAGCGGAACCACATTCAGTCGACTGTTTTGAGCATGTACATCACGCTATAAAGTTCCCTTTTGTGTAGCTTTTGGTAAACAAGTCACGTTGTGGACTGGCAAGCGTATGTTGAGTAGTATACATCCTTCTTGAGCTCCCTTACTGTGGTTTTGGATGCTTAAAAAACAATATGAACTTTATTCCTAGAAAAAGTTACATAAACAATCGTCGAGCGAAATAAAATATACTCTGCTCTATATCAAAATTAACCACAAAATACCAATTTTGTTCTAAACTGCTGTTTGTTCTAACGTGGTCCACAAAACTTTGTATTGGTTGACAAGAGAGTAAAGTTTCATCATAAAGCAAATCAATAGAATCACACATAAAGTATAGCAATGCAGGAATTTTCTATATTTGTGCTTATATCAACTAAATTGTTGAGCTTACAAAAGGCATTTGAGAGCGGTACTACAGTACTCAAAATGGTGTCTGCAACTGTGGTTTCCATGTTTGTCGTATAATACTTCAATGGCAAAACAGTTAAGATTTTGTGGTAAATACATTGTGAGTTGCTTTACTATGTTACAACGGTTATTTACTTCAGTTATTTGAAGTAGCTTCCTCGTTTATCATATACTCTTTGTTGTTGTATTTGGGGCATTACAAATTTACTGCTTTAATTTCCTTCATTTTAGCTTCAGTTAATATTTGTATTGCTGCTGTTGCCACCATGCTGTCACGTTTATTTAAAAAAGTTACACATGTGCCTGCTTTATACTTACCCACGATTTTTCAGTTTTAAAGCACAACATCAGAAAAAATAGTGCTGATTGATTGGAAAAAAAAACTCGAACAGAATTTAAAAGTGACAGAATTTGTTTTACAAAATCTTAGCCTAGGTTTTGAAATGTGATATTGGTAGTTCTATCAGGGAAGTTCCGTTCTGAACTGTTTGTCTCAACGATGAAACAGCAGCAAAATACATTTTGTTTATATTCTGTATTTTGCATCATATACTACTTCGGGAAATGAATGAAAGATTCTAGTCAAAAATATTTTTTTGTTAAATTTGGTATCCAAGGCACCCAGCAATTACAACTTCATTTCTCCTATTTGTACTCCGTTATTCACAGGCTGAAGATCATGAAGAGTCTATTATTAATCATTTTTTTAATTTGGATTTCAGACCACAAGACTCACTAGAAGGGTACAGTTGTTACAGTGATTACAGTTATTACAGAAAACGAATCGTACAAAGCATTTTATTCACAGAAATAATTTTCACACATATATTTACTGTACAGGTGACAGGATAGCGTATTCCATGCTACAACCAAAACAAGAGAAGTTTTCATTGCTTTAAAAGTTCAGCTAAATCAAGGTCATCGGATGCAAACGCTTGGGTTTTCAACATAGATCGCTCGCAATCATTTATGTACTTTTGGCGTTTTGTTTCAGTTTCAAAGTCGTCCGCCACCTTGAAGCACTCAATTGCTTCCGAAAGGGTTCCGATCGCTTTCTCTGTTTCGGACAACTTCAAGTAGGCGGAAGCTAGATTGTTTAGAAGCGTGCCGAAAATCTGATATTTCATGGCATCGTTGCCGAACGTGTCGCGCATTAAACCAACGCCTTCTTTCAGCACCTCTGCACTGGACTTGACGTCACGGTCGCACACGTCGATATAGTGGACGATCCAAGCCACCTTTACACATTTGAATTCGTCGTCGACCCCCTGCAACGCCAGAACCATCTCCTTCATCTCACGCATGACTGGGAGAATGTAGGTTTGCACATATGATTTCATGCTTTCGTCGTCTTCCATGATGGCGAGCACCGGTTGGCGCATGGATGACATGCACTTGTCCACCACCACCATCGTCTGCTTCTTGTCACTTGGGTCCGAGAACATGTCTACTGTGAGAAGACAGAACAACACAGCATCGAGATGCTGCCCTTTTGTGTGGAGCATCTCTGTAAACGTCAGGGCACTGTGAAGACTGATGTAAACATTTTCCTTGAGAACATTGGCCAGTTCCTTCCTGATTTGAGCACACCTTTTCATGCGACCTGTGGCCAGGAGGGAGACTGCATACTTCAGCAGAAACTTAAGATTGCGCAAAACCCTTCCCATCATTGACTGTCTGTTGAGAATTCCGAATGCAGCATCGTACTTGCCTTCGTTCAACAGTGCAGTACTTGCCTCTGCAATAAAAGGGTTAATTTAAACGTGGTTGAATAATTTAACTGCATAAAGATTTCATACATAATTATAGCACGTACCTTCCCAGTCAGTAAGAAATACTTGAGACAATTTCATTCTCTGTTTATTATTTGCAGCAACTCCATCTGGTATAAAATATTGTCGTTGTAATTGGTGCATTTGTAAAGTTACAAAGACTGATCAAACCAGCTGTTGGCTGGTAGAAGCCTGATCAGGATTGTTTTGTTTGGTTTGTTGTGCTGGTTCTGATACAATTGACATAAATTAAAGTCAAACTTTTAACCAAATTCAAACTTCTTACCTTGCACTACACCTGCCATTACATTGCTGTTTTCAGTCATTATTGAATAGTAAAATGTTAAAAACTTGGTTGCCCGAACTGCTGATTTCTGTCAACACAATAACGTAGTTAAAAGCTAGGCGAAGCCACAACATAGGGTAAAGCGGAACCACATTCAGTCGACTGTTTTAAGCTTGTACATCACGCTATAAAGTTCCCTTTTGTGTAGCTTTTGGTAAACAAGTCACGTTGTGGACTGGCAAGCGTATGTTGAGTAGTATACATCCTTCTTGAGCTCCCTTACTGTGGTTTTGGATGCTTCAAAAATAATATGAACTTTATTCCTAGAAAAAGTTACATAAACAATCGTCGAGCGAAATAAAATATACTCTGCTCTATATCAAAATTAACCACAAAATACCAATTTTGTTCTAAACTGCTGTTTGTTCTAACGTGGTCCACAAAACTTTGTATTGCTTGACAAGATAGTAAAGTTTCATCATGAAGCAAATCAATAGAATCACACACAAAGTATAGCAATGCAGGAATTTTCTATATTTGAGCTTATATCAACTGAATTGTTGAGCTTACAACAGACCTCGCGAAGAACGGTAATACAGTACTCAAAAAGGTGTTTGCAACTGTGGTTTCCATGCTTGTCGTATAATACTTCAATGACAAAACAGTTAAGATTTTAAATACATTTTGAGTTGCTTTACTATGTTACAACGGTTATTTACTTCAGTTATTTGAAGTAGCTTCCTCATTTATCAAATACTCTTTGTTGTTGTATTTGGGGCATTACAAATTTACTGCTTTAATTTCCTTCATTTTAGCTTCAGTTAATATTTGTATTGCTGCTGTTGCCACCATGCTGTCACGTTTATTTGAAAAAGTTACACATGTGCCTGCTTTATACTTACCCACGATTTTTCAGTTTTAAAGCACAATATCAGAAAAAATAGTACTGATTGATTGGAAAAAAAAACTCGAACAGAATTTAAAAGTGACAGAATTTGTTTTACAAAATCTTAGCTTAGGTTTTGAAATGTGATATTGGTAGTTCTACAAACAGTTTGTATATACTACGCAACACGAAGATTATAATACGCATTCATTATAACATAGATAGTTTCATGATTAAAAAATTTATTTATATTTCCAAATGTTGGTGCCGATATTTTACACCCTGTAGTATTTACAATTTATGTAATGTTAACTTTAATTTTGTTTATTTACAACAATCGGTAGGCTTGACCCATAAAAACTCGCATATGAAGTTTTCTTATTCCTAAAATATATCTCTTGGTTATCGGCGTTTTGCATCTTGACACGTTGGAAGTACTCGTACACCTTTGCCACGAATTCCACATAAAATGGTTTCATTATTTCAGTGTGTGCCTCACCAAACTGTTTGTCAAACAGTTTCCTGGCATCTTCTGTGAACCGGTCGTGTGCATCCATTAGCATTGAATATGTGACATGTACTCCGTCTCACAGCTACACACCAAAAAAGAAATCATCACAGCTCCAAAGGGTAGACTGTTATTCCAGATACAATGACTTGTACTTTCTTTACATTTGCAACCATGCAATACCGGTTTATTTGTAAATAGTTGTATTTACGCCTCATAGCATTGGACAAACCAATTTTTTGCTTTTCGTCTGCGTAAACGTAAATGTACTTACTTCACGCATTGCCAGCACGTATCTCGTGAATAGTGTATGTTGCGTATTCCTTGCTTCTGTTACGAATTTTCTTTCCTTCACGTCACCTTTCACTTTTGTTAGTCATTGTATCTATTTCATTGTTTTCACCTTTCTTGCTGGCACCTTGTAATTTCACTGTTTTCTTTCGTTGTAACCACTTATTCATTATATTGTTTTACGCACGTATATCGCTTTTAAGTCTCTCACTTCACTTTCACCACACTAGTTTATTACACTCGTCTCCCCTTTCCTATTATTTTACGCTCCGTTTATTTTTGTATGCCCCGGATGTGCCATGTGTCGGAAAGGCGCATCCTGATTGGTTGGCGATTGCATGTAACGAACGATTTCCCTAAAACGGGCGAGTCTTCTTCTGGGCGTCGCGTTGTGAACATCTCAGTGTTGTGTGAGTTGTCGGGATCTTTGCCAGAACGTATTGTATTGTTTTTAGTCGCTTTTAGTTTAACACGACGTCCAATAAGTTAAATCAGCCTGGGTTACTTTGGCTTTGTGGTGAGCCGTTATTGCAGGGTTCTGGGCAGTATCAGAATTAGGGAGGCAGTTTTGTGCAAAGTACCGAATTAGGTAGAAGGGTTAATTGGGGGATAACATCGCCACCCAAAAACATCTAACCGCTTAATTGCAAAGCTGCCGAAATAATTCCGTAACACTTCATTTTCAGATTTTTTCTGCGTTTCACAAATAAGGTCATTGCTTAAAACTGAAATGGACTAGCAAAATAATAACTAACTGTAGTACAAGTAAAACATAGTAACTTTTGGAAATGGTGTACATTAGTTTTTTTACAGGTAAATGATATACTAGCTAATTGAATGTGGCTGAATCTGGCCTTTGATTAGGCACTGTCTTTATCTACTGAATATTCCTTTTTTAATATACTGTGCTGTAGTTTATAAGATCTTTTCCTGTAACTGTCTTACTGCGTAATCTCTTCATCACAACCTCGTTGGGTGAAAATATTTTTTGAACCAACACATCAAGATTATTTAAAAACTTTTCTCGGATATCTGAAACAAAATATCCCATTACCTTGACAAAAGAAACGTTGCGACACAGGGACACACACTTTATTGCGTTCTAGTTTGTTATTTTGTTGACTATGAAATGAACCTTAATTTTTGTTTGAATTCCAGTAAATCTTGGTAAGTAAGCTTTAAAATGTATTACCATTTGGTGTTACCGTCTGTGACTGATCACCATCATCCTCGGCCACTGTTTCTCCCGGGTAGGGCAACACGAAACAACGGACATAGCGAAAACATTCCTTCAAGCTATTCCGAGCCTTAATACTCTCTGGGTGCTGAGTACGTAAGAGTGGATCCAGATGTTTTGCACCACCCTCAAAGTGTGTACTGGACGTGTTTACCCAATCCCGAATCAGAAAGAACAGGTCCTGATACATGTTAGTAAAATTGAGTAAAATCGATGCAAAAAAGCTTCCATATAAATTTACCCATCTGAAAGGGTTTTTGAAAGCGCTTTGAAACTTTGTGTTAGTCTTGTGAAACTGCAAACAATTACCTGTAAATGCAGTAGTATAATAGACACAGACTCCTAACACTCGCACCTGGTTCAAATGTGCCTTGAGTATCCATAAGGTATATGGCAATCTTTTTCTGTATAACATTTCGTTAAAACTGAAAGACTAAGACATTTTGTGACAGAAAAACAACAATTTCGTTGAAAGGTATGCCTTATTCGCCACGACAGTAAATCAATGACATAATCTAATGTAAAAGTATGTAATAAGCATTTGGCAATGTATGTAAAAAGCGTTTAATAAAAAATACTGATACTAAACCAATTTTTTTCGACGATTTTTCATTTCTTTGTTTCATTTGACATTTATAATGTTTACGTTGATTTTTTTGCTCGACGTTCACCTTCTCTGGAGCAGACACAAAAAATGGTTCATCCCAAATCCAAATCCCTTCTGTGTGTTTTTGTCTCCACCACGCCATGCAAACCCTTAGTTCAGACTATCCTCGGAAGAATTCATATTCACAATGTTTGTTTTTGCCTTTTGTTGCGTTTTAATCAGGTCTTAATTTTGCGCTTCAAACTTGGTTTGGTAAAATGTGAGCGATTCAAAAGCTTGGATGTTGTCATTTTCATTCTTGTTGTATGTAAATCTTTGGGCGAATTGAAATTAACATGATGATCCGATTTTTCCCATAGGTGGTTGCTGACCACACTTTCAGCTTTAGTTGAGGGATGACTCTTTCATTCGAACCGCAAAGTTGCGCGTGGTCTCACCAATGTAAGTAGCCCCAATGGAAAGCCATTATCAATAAGCATGCGAGAAATATTACAATACTCAGCTCGCATGCTTATTGATAATGGTTTTTCATCCCATTTCATCTCCACCTGCATTAGGCGTTACCTTGACCGTCGGCATACCGCTGTGAACGTGAGCCCGCACCGACTTCCCCTCCTCCAGCACAATCCAAATATATCGTTTTTCGACTGCCCTTCCTTGGCCCTGTAAATCATCACATACGGCGTGAGTTAATACATTTCATTAACACACGCATGAGCAGTTCCCCCATCAAGCTGCGTATGATCCACGACACTACTTTCCTCTCCAAACTCTTCAGCTTCAAAGACAAGCAACAGCTTCTCCACCGCTGCAATGTTGTCTACCAACTTACTTGCTCCTGTGGGGCTACTTACATTGGTGAGACCACGTGCAAACTTGCGGTTCGCATGAAGGAGCATCATCCCTCAGCTAATGCTAAAAGTGAGGTCAGCAACCACCTGTAGGGAAAATCGGAACATCTTGTTAATTTTAATTCGTCCAAAGTTGTACATAATTGTAACATCAAATCCAAATTGTTAATTCTCGAAATACTATACATCCAGCACACCAAACCATCATTTGCTGCTGTCACGTGACGCGCCTTTTTATTCAGATTGTTTTATTGAACTTGTTAATTGTTAACTGAATGTGTTACGGTTGTGTATAAAAGGCCATTGTGGTTTGGAAATTTGAAACAGAAAAATGAAACAGTGTATAATACCGCATTCACTCAATTCTAAGCCACGTATTATAAAGTTTCTTACCCTAACTAGTTTATAAATCTTCACAAAAGGAAACTTGATAGCGTGGCGTACCAGGCGACTGAATGTAGTTCCGCTTTTCGTTGGTTGTTTTCCTTTAAAGGGTCGTTGTGTTGCCTTAATTAATTCCGTTACCAAATATTCCCAGACTTTTTTTTTTCTTGCATGTATGGGAACACCGTACATTTATTTCCGCATTATAGCAGTGTTCACTTTCAAAGAGAAACTATTACATAAGCAGAGTTACAGGACAGTCAGTTGGTAAATATTGCCAGGATTTTTACTAGGCAGAAATTACAATGGGTATTTTTAGGTAACTTCATAAAAAAGTTTTTAGGTAGTTGGCTCATATATATTTGCCAACACTCCACTGAGAACGAATAAGTACTGGTACAACTTGACTTGGTGTCGCTTTGATCTTGGCAACCTACAGTCTTATATTGATAATGCTTTAAATTTGTGTTATGAGATTATTACATTGCGTAAATTATGTAAAGCGTAAAATAAGGCGCTGAAGTTGGACGCGTCACTAACGAAGAATCGCGGCAGAATGACTATGTATTTCGTTTTAATACGAAAATAATCCAAATCGAGCTACATGGATCAGCAGGTGTAATGGCAACTGCTGAACTGGAGCTATGACAGTTGGCGTTGCGGGGTACATTGCCTGGATTGTTGAAAACTCCGATAGGTTTGTTAATGTTTTGTGTGAAGCGGTAGAGGTAGACGAAATCACTGGGGCGTACGTGTATGACATGTCTCACAAAAGCGTAATACTGAGTGTGGTTGCTGAAACTCCGGAAATAGCTAGACGCGTGGTAGAAGCATGTGATTCGGGAGAATTGCTAAAAGAAATAAACATCCAAATCATGAAGTACAACAAGAATGAAAATGACAACATCCAAGCTTTTGAATCGCTAACATTTTACCAAACCAAATTTGAAGCGCGAAATAGGCCTGATTAAAACAAATATGCTCTCGGGGCAAAACACTCCGGCTTTCTGTCAACTTCTTCAGTAATATAATATTTTTGGTCTTCCCTTCCTGTTAAATTATGTTTATTACTGCAAGTCTTGTGCAAAACAGTCACACGTTACAGAGTTAGTAATGCATCGAGTCACGTGGAATAATTAAGGGCCGGACATCAGCGACATACATGCAGCCCAGTAACATAGGCATATTTTTTAGTTTAGGCTTTTATCACTTGTTTGTTTATAATTGTTTCTTGCTGTTTATTGTGTCTTGTTGCATTTCGTTTAAAGCAGTTTAAAAATACCCTCCCTAAACTTTGCGCTACAGTGAGATCTCAAGTGTGATAGGTCCATGGTTTTTGCCAGACATGTTCATAAACTGGCCGTTTGGTCAGCAAAGTCGTCTGACAGTCACACCAGCTGCACTGATGAGACCTTTTAGGTCGAAACAGTGGCCATCTGTCTGCAGCTTATACACATGTTCATAAACTTTTAATGTTGTGTCAACAAAACAGTAATCTTTTTATACCACGAAAAGTTCTGAAGAGAGATTTTATTGTTCAACAGGCATTTGGTAGCTACAGAAAAGGGGAAATTTTCAGGTGTTGGTGGTGTTGATTCGTAGAATCGATTATCGGCACTCACAAAATGGCAGAAAATACCATAGGAGAGAATGAAAGTGAACGTGAATCTGGGATGGGATATTACGACAAAAGACTCTGTTTGTTGATGTTCTTCTCATCCATACCAAATGCTTTTGTTACCCTGCAATTTCTCATCACTCAATTTACCCCGAACTACCATTGTGACGTCACTGAAGTTGTAGAATATTTCAAGGTAACATTTGATTATTCGGTATACAAAAGTATGAACATAAACATCTATTTTCCATTACTTTTCACTGGCTTGCCCTTATAGTTATTTAAATCGAGTACATTTACGAATGATAACTTGTGTCGATCTACATTTGAACGCAGGTGAAGCTTATGGTAAACTCAAGATCGTTATTAAGTAACTCTTTGTTAAGGCGAGAAACGAAAGCAACGCACTCGACCGAGCTTTAAATGTTAGCATTCCTTGGGAGGAAGATGAACACGGGAAAATGTCATTGAGTAAATGCCATCAATACAACCTCACGCAGTGGACAGGAAATTATAGTTACCGTAAGTATATGCTACTTTCGGTTTACTGTTGTCATTACAAAACTGATAAACAATGCTCATAATTTGTTAAATTTAATACATCCACATATTGGGTGGGAATATTTGCATTCACAATCAATTTAATTACAACAAAATCCACATTTCTGTCGCCTCCCTTTTCCCAGCAATAGCCCAGATTGTAAAGCAGTGGGTTCCATATATCCAACATCGCGAACCACATGTCCTAGCGCCTCCCATTTGTAAGGATGGGAAAAGTGCAAAACAAAAGTTAACTAACCGTCTTCAACTTCTACTCAAGTTTGTTTTAAACATTCAGGTCCGGAAAATGCATCAGTTATTCCGTGTGAGTCGTTCTGGTTCGAGGGACCTGAAAAGTCGGCGATAACTGCGGTAAGTTTGAAATCCTTTTTTGACAAAATGTTTTGCGAGCATTCGCGCGATTGCATTTTCGGAATCTACATTAACTTCAATACATTGTTATTTCTGTGAATTCACAAAATCGTAAATCAAATTGTATAAATTTTCATTGTTTTAATCAAGTGAGCCAATGCAATGTTTGTGCGTAAAGCTAGCGTGTTAAAGAAGCTGCCAAAAATTATTAAAATACAAAATAAAATATAAAAAACAAAATTTTTTTTTACGCAAAACAGCAATGAGCGAAACAGAGGAAAATTTCATTGACAGTGAAAGAGACAATGTTGTTTCCACTTTCGAATTTAAGACGGTTTTGTAAACACTTTTTTAAACTTTACAGTTTGGTCTCGTGTGTGATCGGGATTGGATGAAACCGTATTTCGTTTCCTTCGTATTCATTGGAATGATGATTGGATGTCTGGTGGCAGGAACGGCGAGTGACATGTAAGAGTTATGACAAACACCATAGCGCTGGCACTTGGCTGTAGGCAAATATTTCGACAGTTCTTAGGTGTTAATTGTGGTTAAAAGCTGGCTATACATGTCAACAAATTGTTTTTGTTTACATAACTCTTGTTGCCTTGCTTGGCGTTTAGCCCACAATTTCCGCAATGTCAAGTTAGTTTAATCTTGAAATAAAAATGTTTTAGGTATGGTCGAAAACCGGTTTTTCTTGTCTTCACGTTTTGGTCCTTCTTGGCAGTATTTGGGCAAAGTTTTGCACAAGACGAAATCTCTTACGCAATATTAAGCATCCTGGTTGGTGTTGGAAACCTCATAAACTACACAGTTGCTTCGGTCCTAGGTAAGCTTTATGATTGAATTAATTCCGTAGACAAAGCATTCAAACCATGAGGGTTACCATTTTTGTCATGTATTTCAATCCAAAGTCATTCAAGCGTTAAGTACCACGCAAGCAACCTTAATTTTACATATTAGCACAACGATAATAACAAAAAAACCCTTACTTTGCCCGTTTTCACGAACTATCAAAAGCTAATTTAAAGGAGCTTTGCTCAATCGCTCCACCCGTTTTTTTTTGCACAATCGGAGCTGCCGAGGGCTCAAAGTGTGGTGCGTTCGTATCGTTTTCAGTCCACTTCGAGGAGACATCGTATCCATCAATAACGACATGCAGATGAAGTGAACCTGGCACATTTATAGAGGCTTGTCCAGTTTTTTGGTCAATAAAAACAACCAAACCTCACATGTAAACACATGCGAAATATGGATTAGATTGGGATGTTTCAACTGGTCTCCCTTCTGCACAATTCGGTTTGCTTCCTGTCGCAAATGTTAACGGGCTTAGTGTTAAAGTAGTTCTGAAGTATTCTTATTTTGTACAAACTTTTTTATTCGAAAGGTTCGGAAATCATTGCACCAAAGCACCGAACTTTCTTGTACTTTGCTCTTACAATGGGCTTTTCTATCGGATACGTGTGCCTGGCGCCCATCTCCTACTTCTTCCGTGATTGGAGATGGTTTCTGCGTTTCTCTGGATTGATCGGAATCTTTTATATTCCATATATATGGTGAGAGACAACCATAGGTTGTAGTTATTTAAAGAAGACGGGATTGAAAGAGTTTGGCTCGTCAGGCTTTTCTCTTCGACATTACTGTAAGTGTTAAGGAACCTTAGCAGATCAGATTATAACACACAAACGAAATCATTTTTTCTACTAAATCTGTTTCATTAATCACGGTCTTGTCGCTTCATTGATACACTGTAGTTATTTACATTCTATTTCCCAAAAGGTAATGGACAATTGCCATTTAGACACAACAGTCATGACTATACGCAGAAATATCGTGATCGGGATAACCTCGATTCGAATCCTACAACAAAAATCAGATAACGATTTTAGCTTGTGTGCAAACGAGACTTTATCTTGATATTGTGTCTTTCTTCAGATCGTTGCACAATCAATATCGCTACATTAAATTCCAACACTGCATTTCTCGCCGAGTTGTTTGGTTACTTCCCTATCAGTTAAATATGCTTTCTCAAACCAAATTGCTCGGAGTAAGAAACTAGTTATTTTAAGGTATATTGATGAGAGTCCTCGTTGGTTACTCGTTTCTGGAAAAGAACGAAAGGCTCAAGCTATCCTAGAAAAAATCGGAAAACTCAACAAACGGGAACCCGTGGATGTGGAAGATCTCCAAGAATCTGTTTCCGAAACACCGCTAGGTGTCTTGGCGACATTTAAAAAGATCGGTCGTGAACCAGTTTTAGTATTTAGGTTTGCAATCTCCTGCATAACTTGGTAAGTCCTGGCATTGGAAACATTATTATTCCTTCAATAGCAATTTTTCGAACGTTTTTGTTGATATTTACACCTTGAAACAAAAATTGGTTATAAATCGCAATACAGATCAGCCTCGTCCGCCAGAGGGCACAACTTTCACGGTCTTAAATACTGTTACTTGGTGTTCTGAATCTAAGTTTAAAGAGGCGAGTTTACATGTTGACGTGTCAGCATACAACAAAATACAACGCAGTAATGTTCCAGGCAATCGCATGCTTGGCAGGATCGCCCCACTATGCGGAGGTCACAGCTATCGTATCGAGATCAATGGGTTTATAGGCATTGCAGCCCAACTGGATCAAACACTTTTTCCCAGTCGGAGAGAGATTTGAAACCTAATGATACAACATAAGAGATAAAATAAGACATCGTTTTTGCAGGTTTGCTATTTCTCTGTCTTATTTCGCTCTGGCTCTGGGCAACAACAATTTAAGCGGGAACCGCTTCTTGAACTTGTTCTACGCAAGTTTAGTGGAGATCGCATCGGCTTTTGTGTATTACGTGTTCGTTGCGAAGTTGGGCAGATGCACATCCTATATTGCGTCTGGGACTGGTTTGGCGCTTTCAATCGCAGGAGCTTCGCTTGTGGCTAAATGTGAGTAATTCTACCAAAGTCCACAACTATTCTACCGAATTACTCCCCACTTTCCAACTCTAAAGGAGAGAAACTCAAGTCGTTTATTTCTTCTACTTTAAACATTAATCAAGTAAAAACGTTTAATAATCTTTCTCCTTTAAGCCAATCCAACATTGGAGGTCATAATGACTTTGTGCGGAAAATTAATGGTTGGAACATCATTGTCCGTAATTTACGTACACACACAGGAAATATTCCCGACCAAAACAAGACAGAGCATTATGTTTCTGGCTATCATAGCTTCAAGATTTGGAGGGTTGCTTTCGCCGTTTATTGTGCACGCAGGTATTTCCAATGGTGGGATTAAACTGCCTCGGACAGGTTCCCACCGGTTCGCGCGAACCTGTTTCTTGGAATTTAATGAACTGGTTGTTAACATGTGTAGACCTAGATGTTTAACATCGAGTACTGTATTACCACGGTTACTATGACATGCTGCGAGTGAGAGAACTGGATGCTAATATATTCGAATTCCACCACTGTGATATTTGTAAAAGCTCGGTCACATCTGGTGAAATGTAATTATAGTCTTTTTACTGACTGTGCCATTCATATTAATCCACACATAAGCTACAAGAGCAAAAATCCACATTTGTTGTAGTGGCTGTGTTTAATTAAAAGTTTTATTCAGGTGAAAGTGGAAGAGCAACGACTGCTTCTCTCATGACAGCGGGTTTGGTTCTTCTAACTTCTCTTCTGTATTTCCTGTTGCCTGAGACTGGTGACTCTCCGTTACCTCAAACTGTGGAAGAAGCAAAATCGTTGCAGGGGTAAATATGTGTAATGGACAGTTCGCTGTTGCTTCTTTTTCAAACAACCCAAAAGTCAAATGATTCTGACTACAAAGACCCAATTTGCTGAAAATATGGCATGACTGACGTCACGTCATGTATCTTTGATCTCAGTCACACACACGTGAAGGCGGATAAGCAATCAACACTCAGTGAAAGGGGGTGCAACAAAATAAACACATTTAATATGGGCCAGTCTCTGTCCTCAGAATTCTTCTTGTTGGTGTTCCAATGTAAAATGATTACAATAATTCAAAATGTCCTTCTGGCTATATTATTTATTTCTCTCTGCGATTTGATTGTTGTTTAACGGATTTTTTAACAATAAACATAAATATTTTTACTAGAAAAGCCTTCTGAATTTTTATATGCCTGGCTGCATCAGTAATGAATTGTTCAAATGATTGTTTTAAGTTGTTGATGATAGTTGTCCGTGCAATGTTCATGATGAACAAAGACAACCTGATCGTTGTTTACAGGAGTTGGAAACAGTGCTGGCACAGATTTGCCGGGCGACGAGGAAATAGGAACAGGGCAACATACGCGGCTGGTCAAAACACCTCAGAACTTACGATGCAGCGATTGCATTCCCAACAATAAAGGAGGAATATATTATAGAGAAAGCTTAAAAAAATATATAAATAATTGTAGCTGTGGACAATAGAAATTATATCCAAGTATATTGTTTTGTGTTTTTTTTGTACTTGTACACAAATAACCATTTAAGTCACACTAACAATGGTATTGGAATTACGCCAGCCATATGAGTAGCATCGTAATATTTCATGTGCACGAATCCCCGATCAAATGCGACTATTTTCTCATTTGCGTACAAACGAACACTGAGAACAACACAGTGAATTTCATCAGTTCCTGGTGCTGCTGAATTCATTGAAGAATTAATTTTCTTTTCCATTTTCCATTGGTACACTTTTCCATTGTTAAGTGCTGTTTAAAACGTCTTTCTAAACGCACTGCAAACGCGGTTTACATTATATTTTGATTCGCAGTAAAACTGAAAAATTATCAGATGTTTGTCCAAGTGTTCGAAAATGATAATATGCAAAAAAAAGTCATGCTTACTTGCATTGGGAACATAGAAAGGGCGACAAAATAATGACACTTTTGTTACGAGCGGTACGTCATGATCTTTCATTAGTTATTGTGTTACTGACTTTTTACAACGTCAAGTTTTGTTCCACTTGTTTGCACTTCCCATGTCAAGAGTAGTATAAAAATAACTGACCAGATTATTCACCGTTTGATTTCGTGTGTGAATCGCAACAGGCATAAATTGAAGCCTTTCCTGTGTTCAGAAAAATTGTTGCTGACAGCTGTGGTGTCAACAAACTAGTATGTTTTATTTGCAAGTACAACCAAAGAGATCAGGGTATTTGTAACATAACATTGTTTGCGTTAGGTTGTTGGTAACCAAAGAAACCAGGTGCCGCCAAAGGTCTAGGGGCAGTTAATTTCAAAAGTGAACTTTTAGCTCATCCGAGAATGACAAAACAAGGCAGCAAAAAAGGGAGTTGAACATGTTTCTGGGAACAATACAAAAGAATTTGTTTCTCACTTCCTTTTGCGCAGTGTGCGTTTTCCCCTAAACATATATCGTGTAACGCGATGTGTTACGCGCATGACAAGGTATGGGATCGCCCCATTGCCTAGCAGGCCCTTACTTCAGCTATCGTTTTTCGACCATTAGGTTTACTAGCATCGCAGCCAAGGCACTGTGTAATTTCGAATGAGACCGCGATTGATTAAAATAAAGCTTGTGTTAACGTAATGTAATACATTCAGTTTCTGTAGACACGTAGCACAGAAACCAATTGAAGATAAACCATCGATTCGCATCACCAAAATAACTAAACAACCATCAACCAATACTGATTTGAAAGCAACTGAGGAAAGGTTTGGAATATATAGAAATATAAGTCATTGTGATCGTGAAAGCTCATAGGTATAATATGGGTCCCTTTCTCGATGGAATTACAATAATAGTTTTCACAATTGAACATAATCATGGTTTTGATTTCAATGTAGAAAATCAGTAAAAGAATATTTGACATCTTTGCAAAATAAACCTTCAACGCATTTTAGAGCAGAACAAATCAAAAGCATAAACGAGACTGAAACAATCACGTAAGTATGTCTTTACTTAATTATTGCAAACATTGAAAACGGCTTCACAAAATTATGGTGCCTATTACTTGAGAATATTGTGTAAAATAATATATTTCACGTTTTATAAACGCTATATACTTCGTGTATTTTAAACATATTTTTAAGCTGGGAAGACATACATTCCTCGTTTGATGAAAAAGAATACCTAAGGTAGTTGGTTTATTGGTAGGCCCACAATCAGTCTCTTATTTTCAAACTTCTCTTATTATGAAATATAGGTTGTACAAAAGGATATTTTGTATTACTAATTAGACAACAGGAGATTGCTTTCGCGTGCTGCAAAGAAGAGGTCATTTGAAAGCGGTAGACGTGTTTTGAAATCCGTTCGGATACCTGGAGAGCAGTAAGTTTACAACCAAGAACCATGGTATGTCAATCAGAGTGCGCAATGCTATTACTCATCCACACACTATGACTGGTTTCGTGGCGCCGCCTCACAGCTTGCTGGATATGGAAATGGAAATAAACCGGATTTAATATGCGCATTATGAAATGCTAAAAAATGCTTCTGTTAAAAGGACATCACGCACCATTTATCTTATTTCTGTTGTCAATTTAGGAATATAATGGCTTGCCAAGTTCAAAGAGACACCAAATCAAGTTTTGAACAGTTTACTTACTCGTTTACGGTGGAGTGTTGGCAAATAGATATAAGCCTACTATCTAAAAACTTTGTGCAGCTTGGTTAATAAGTTTCACTTCGGCACACATGACTTGATTTGATTTACAATTTGACTTGGTGTCTCTTTGATCACCAAATATATAGTACTTAGATTCACAACTCGACACCTTTTGTTTGTGTTAACACAAAAAACTGTGTTAATTATTGTTGCCTAATGTGTTACGATAAAACAAAGGAGTTGGTTAAGGGTTAAATTTCTTGAAAATACAGATCCGCAGACAAAATATCGGCGTGACAAAATATACAAGCCGCCCTTGATTGTAAGTGGCACAAAGAGGGAAACTTGAAAAACCGTGGTTTAGAATTGAGCAAATAAGCCATTATACGCTGTTTCATTATAATCATTTTCAGATTCCAAAAGCGCAATGACCTTTACACAACCGTTTATTATTTCAGGCCATTTCTATATAGTCAGGCTACACTATTTTATTATTTCAGGCTACGTATATTAGACGTGGTGTTCATTGTTATAACCCAACTTTTGCGCAGAAAAGAACAACATTAACCAGGTAATCACATTGTCGAAAATGAAACAACGCAACTTGAAAAATAAAATATTAGCACACTCTGAAAACAGAGAGCTAGTTCACACGAAACATTGCATGTTTTATAATATAGGTATTTGAAACATATAGTTTGCAGTATCACGTATACTTGTAGCGCAGAGAAATTCAATTCACCTTGACGCAAATTCAACGTCCAGTTCTTTCAGTTTAAACTTGCATAGTGAATATCTCTTCTTGTGGCAAACCTTCCATTGCTGCTCAGCTTACTACTGCCACCTATCGTCCGAGAAATCGCTGGTGCACTGGAGATGTTTCTCTCAAAATTTTGCGGTGAGTATTTAGCAGGATGTTGAAATGATCGGGATAGTCGTGAGTTAACGATACCACGATGTCTGTATGATGATGTCGCCCGCCTTGTCTTGCTCTCAGCGGCGGTAAACGGACGTTGCAAGTTTTTGTCACTTTTTCGAGCCGAGGTCAGGAGGTTTATATACGAGTTTTTGTACATTTTCCAGGTTTCTGCCGTTTCGTGGATGGCGCGCGCCTCCGCTATCGTCGGGAAGTCGTGATTCTACCAAAAAGAAATCTTGGTCGTCCGTCAGTTTGATTGATTGCGTTATACGAGGCTGTAAACCACAATCACGTACACTACTACGTCTTTACAATTATACCTGCGTCGTTACAATTATATGTGAGTGTCATATATTGAGAAGTATTTGCCCTCTTTTACAGGCAGTATTGGATCGTAACTAATTCTGAAGGTTTATATGATTACCCCCTACGGTTATCTTGTCAGTATTCGTGAATTAGATAAACAAAGTTAAAGTTTACCACTCCACTGAGTTGAATCAATAGATTGGCAGGAGCATGTCGTAGAAAGAAGGTCCTCCTCATTAACACAACGTCCGCTCCATTGCTTATTAAAGCTATTCGAGTAACATCATCAGGTCCATTGAACAAATCATCAAGACCCTTCATAAATAAACTTATTATCAGCTATAGCCAAACTGTTATTTAGCTGTCTATAGTTTTCGAACTGAATGTCAGTGCCGGTTGTTCGCAATTTCCAAAAATATGGCGAGTTTATTGAGCTGCAAACAATAGGGCGTTTTGACCTGATGAGAACTTTTGCAGAAACAGTTTGCATTACTGACTGCAACTTAATGAATACATTATGGCTCTTTGCTACTATAAGGCTAGTTAAGTCAACTTACAAAGACGTCGTTGGCCTTAAGTCTCCCCAATTCGAGGTGTGTGCGTCTGAGGACAGGAGGGGCGCTGCTGATCTGCCTCTGGGACCGGGAGGACACTTTACTCCTCGTCTCGAATCGATTCTGAGTCGCAAACGATGCTGACATCCGGGAGCGACTCAGTAGGAGTCGAGCAGACCCGGTTTCCGCCCGAGTTACTCCGGCCATGGAAGCGTCAATCGGGTTTATAACGGTCGTGATTTGCATCGCTGGACTTCTGCTTTCCTCTTCTTCGACAATGACGTCATGGTTGCCGTTGACAACCTGACTCGCTGATTTAAGGATGGAAGGCAAGGTTGTGGATTTTTTCCCACCATGTCCGTTTACCTGAAAATAAATTCCAGGTCCAGGTTTTCCCGTTTTGCTGTGATTGTGTTTATTTATTTTGTATTTACCAGGCTTTCTGACGATTGTGAGGCGAGGCTGGTTGGAGACTTGCTGCGATCGCTCCAAACCGATGAACCGCTTTTGAAGGTCGACCTTTACGTGTATACAACTATATTTTATGATATGTACATAATGACCTGTCTTACGCAAACTAATTTAACACACACCAGACCAGCACTGCAAAATATCGCACTGTGAGAGCTTTACATATCGAATGATTCCAATGACAGTTATGGGCATACATGTGATTCTGTAAATCAGTTTATTTACAGACGAAACGAAATTATCCGTTTGTGCATAAGTAAAAGACCAAAAACATTAAGAGATATCTTACAAAATTGTTTAATTTGCTTTTAAATGCAAAATGTCACACTATATATTATTGCATCTAGGCCTACTATCTTATCTCAAGTAAGTTTCACGTACGCTGTTTCTTTGTTTCGATCTTTGTGCCAGGAGTTAACAACACCTCCTCTTTTCCACATGCGGAAGTCAGCTAAGGGTTCGGAGGAGCTACGCATGTTCCTCCCACGGTCGCATCCCAGCTCTTCCGGAGTTTGCTTGTTGAAGAGCGACTTCTTTTGGGAGAGGACATTGGACACCATCTGAGATCTCGCCAGTGTACATTCACCCTGGCGGAGACGACATAAACAACATAATTAATGTTTAACAATTATTTTATTTCACGTTGTAGATACATTTCCAATGTTAGCCTTTTATTTATTGTTTTATCATAACGCAAAAAATCGGTTACACAGCGTCTTCTAAATGATTTAAGTAAGGGTTGATTTCAGTCATCGTAAATGCAAAACACTAAAAAATGAAACACATATAATATCGTACTGTGCGTATTTTAAAGGTAACCACGTCAGTATAAATGAAATTATCGTAAACTACATATTCGTACCGTTTTGATTATGTATATCCATTCATAATCCCTTCCACCCGGAAATATGACTGACCCATTTCTGCGCAAAAACACTTTGATCAAGCCAGTTTTTAAGACTGTAAACCTAAAGCCGCTCACGGAAAGTATTTGAGGGACAAAACATTTGAGTCGTTCCTTAAAACTTCGCTTGGAAAGAGACGGAAGAAATGGTGGTCGACGAGAAAAGCTTTGGCGCCACCTATTTCACTCTCGCGAAGTTTGAAATAATCCTGTGAAAATACTACATAACTGCACAGATTTCATTTTACCGGGTTTCGTACATGTAAGTCGGTAGATTGCTATCTCATCGAAACGCTGACGTAAATTACTTGGTCTCGGCCATTGCAATTAATGCGTTTCAAGTGTTCAATAGTTCAAGTAAGGTTATGTTGGCTATGTACTCTTACAAAGTCAATAACAGTTTGTTTGTCAACGTAGTGCAATTGCGTCAAGCAGTAAAAACAACGCACGTCTTTGTCTAAAACGATTGCTTCGACGGTTCCCCTGCAGAGAAGTGTTTGCCGTCGCTCCGATTCCTTCTCCATTTCATCAACCTGTGAAACGCAGGCACCTGTTTCCACACTTACATGAACATGTTGACTTCTTCGTGATATTTTATATTGAAAATGCGACTAATGACGAGATATTTAGACCACAACCACAAAAGCAAGGTTATAAAAGACAACTAAGTTTAGAGAACAGGTCTAATTTGGTAAACTATGACTACATTTTCGTCCTTACGTTGGTCGTGCAGCCTTTCCCGAGGACGCCAATCGTCTTTGATATGACGCTATTTGCCACGTGATATTCTTGTACGACCATAATCTTGCCGCTCATAACGAAGAAGAAGCGATCAGGGGAACGACCTTGCTGAGCAAGAACCCTTCCACTCTCGTACCTGCGTTGAAACAAATGATGATATACAGTAAAACAAACACTCCTTCAAGAATCAATACATAACTGTTTTTTATGTTAAACATTTACCGCATAGTAAATACAGTATCAAATATTTGTATTGTTTTCGATGCAGCCTATCACGAAAAGTATCGTAATCTGGTTTTATCTATGAAGTGGAATAAGCAAAAACATTGACGATTTGTGTTTACAAGAATAAAAAATCTCTTATTTTTGATCCAGTTTACAATTTTCACTTACCTTTCATAGGCTGCGTAACGAGCAAGTTCAATATCGCTATCCGTTACAGTTTGTCCAAGCATAGCGCGCACCGCTCCACAAGATCTCAGAAAACGAACCACCATGACAAGGTCCTCTTCTTTTCGCAGAGTAGGAGGAGTGGAAAAGATCATCCTCATCTCCCAACTCAGCTGAAACATTCGAGATTATCTGACTTTTGATTAACTTTCAAAAAGTTTCGCATCTCGCACCAACAGATGAGAGGGGTTTCGGTTATTTCTGCAATGCGGGTTGTAAGATATCAAAACTGTTGACATTTTTTGGCTCGCCCGAAGACATTGCATTACATTTCATGCATTTTTATGAAAGTTATTTTATAGACGTAACTTGTTGCGAAATAATATTTGTGGCAAGGAAAACGATATAGCACCGCTTGTCAATCGGTATCCACAATGTTGCCTGCAGATTTAGAGGCACTGTTAACTCCGGGGCATTGAGAAAACAATTTAATTAAATGTAAGGTTTAGTGACAGGGTGGTAACTTACGCTGCTTTTCTCTGGAGAGGAAAAATCGACGACCCTCTCGTGGTGGGTGTACGTCAAGTCATCAGACTGAACAGCAAACCTAGAAAGGAGAAAGATCAGTCGAACTGCGATAAGATTTAAATTAAATTCTTACTTTTTGCGCATGCGAAAACAGCGCACAAGAAGAATGACACATCGAACCAGATTTCGAAAGAAGTTCAAGTGCTGAAAGTTGCAATGAACGGGTTGTTTTATTGCATATAATGCTCAAGGACAATAAACTGCATTTTGTATTAACATAAAATTGTTTGTTTTAGATGAGTAGGTTTGAATATTTTTTCCACACTACTGTTAACGTTGAAATTTACTTTTCCAGACGAAGAACGTCTGCTCCAAGATATCGATCGCAAACGATTTCGACGCACGATCCCTTCTGGATTGGTTGGCAGTCCCATAGCAGCCTCCACTCTCTGTGTAAACAAATAAAGCGGTTACCATGCTCCAAAACACCTTCCTTTTCTTAACATAATGATTGCAAAAAAGGTAAATATTGGTGGCAATCCAAAAATGATGCCCTTCAGAAAACTTATTTCCTGTAATTAAATGCGGGTCTGAAGTTTTTGAATTCAGCTGAGCAAAGCGCAATGCCAAACAAACCGTGAAGACATCGTCATCACCAAGCGAACCAACAGAATATCGTCTATCGCCCACTGAAACAATTCTAAAAGTAACTGATTTCTTGCGGTTAAATTTCTTCCTCTTGTCAGCTTTTGGTGACTCCATTTTACCCAAGATCGACGACCCCCAAACACAACTTTAAACCATACACCATCCTAACACAGTACCTACCTGACTGTATACACTTGACAGTCGGGGTTTTGTTTGCACCCAACGCCAGTATATTTGCGTTGCCGCTCGGTAAATGATTTAATTATTGAGGTGCCACAGACCCTCGCCAGCCGTCGTGCGGCCAATAAACAAGAAGCACGCGTATCGCTGGGGAAAGAAGTGTTGGCTGCAACGGATATTCATGTCATTGGTTTCCGGATAATCAGCGTTTCCACAACGTTCGCGAAATACTTTCGAGGGGTTTAATGATTTGAATTTTGTTTCTTTTTGCAAAGCAAACATAAGCTGGTGGACTGTGCACTAGGCGAACAGATTACATGTAGGCTATGTGATCAGAGCGTAGAAAGTGTTAAGGATACTAATTCCAACAAATGGTCCAAAGCAGAGAAAATAGTAGTGAACAAAAAAAATTTTATTTTATTTTTATTCCGACACTGCCAATATCAGTGCTTCCGGCAGTGGAGGTAATTCACCTTCACTTTCTGGCGCAGTGTTTCCGATGCTCCTCGTCTTGGTTTAGCGGTCGAATGACGTTGATCAAACACTGCTATTTTCAGCAGATCGTCGGGAGCGTGCCAACCTACACAAGTGGTAGACACGGAGAATTATTGGAAAAGCTTGCCGAAGGCAAATTATGAGAAAACTCCACCTGTGTTAAACACGTTAAACAAATCAAATATGTACACCACTGTTAATATTTTCCATTCACGAAACACGTTGGAATGTTTGTTTATCGTCCTGACACAAAGGCTGGAATTCATTGGTCGGCGAGAACCAATTTTACAACCAATAAGCGAACTTAATAAAACCAGAACTTTTTATCATAGTTTGAGTGAAAGCTTGTAAACATAAAGTTTAGCCCACCAAGTTCCCATTTGGCTTTGACTGGAGAGGGCGTTGACCTGAAACCGCGGTCAGATATTGTCTCCACGTCCATGATACCAACAAAATCCAACAAGCTTTTACAAGCTTTCTTTGCGTCTGTTGTGGTCTCCAATGATTGCCACTGTGGACATTACAACAAGCCTTTCGCTAGCATTTATTACAAAGAATCCCTATCTGGCTTCGAATAATTGGAATATTCTAAAAGTGCGAAAATAAAACTTTTTTTTCAAATTAACGACGTCCTAACAAGTTGTTTCAAAATGACACGCAACTTGTGTGATTCGTACTGCTGTGAAACACTGCGATAAATACAGACCGCCAACAACAAACCGTTCCGTCGCTTTTGGAACGTTATACGGCTTGTGGCGACGTCCATTCATCAAGAGATCGCTTCTCGGCGCACGGGAACAAACGGCCACACTGTTTACAAAATATTTGTACATTGCCCTAACTGGGCGACTCTCTCCGATTAATATGTTTCATACGCTGTCATCAGAGCCACGAATGTAGCGTTAATATCTCCGGTTGCCCCGAAAACAATCTTTGACGCGCCGCTGGTCAGGTTGTAAAAACATGCCCCGTATTAAGGCCTACCGTGACCTTTACGCTGACATGTCAAACTAAGCAACCACCCTAAACTATACTGTATTTGGAGTCAAGTATAACATAAGTTAGTCGATTCTAAAGATTGTAACGTATCTCCCTGAGAAGCAATTTCTAAAGCTTCAACAAAACCTGAACACACAACTTCATTGCATGGGGTTCTGGATTTGTACGCAACCAACGGCATGATCCTTATCCGACACGGTACAAAAGCAGTCTTTGGACAAGTCGTCCTATGTTTACCAAAGACGCCGTCACCAAGGAATTATGTTTTGACGCCGAATCGTGTCAACAAAGCTGCGCCAAAATAACAAATTGTATTTGTTGGCGCCCGAAATCCTTTATAATCAACTTCGGCTCAGCTATTAAACACGGGACCCTGACTTTATCGCGGAACTTCATCTGCGTTAACATTTACACTTGAAAATTGTCGTAATCACATGATCAACCACATGCCAATTCGAGTGATTCCCGCTTTAGCATTGACGTAAGGTCTTCATTTTCTGCACCACTGTCTGCAGATTTTTTCAACTCTTATCAGGCCCCAAAAATCGCAGACTGATAAAAAACAGTTTTGTGTGACAGAAAATACCGCGGAATGAATGGCGCTGGTTGATTTGTTGACTCACCTGGGAAGAGGAACACTCGAAGATATTCGAGGGTCGCCGCTTGTGGTTATCGCTACACTTACAGCTGTCAAAACGAGACTGACCGCACACTCTCCCTGTCAAGCGTTCGTGCTTTGCAGCATTCGAAGAAGAAATCATGCGATGCAACTGTTCTGCCGTGGATCAGTAAATTATGTTTTGTGGGTACTGAAGTGAAGGACGCATATTGGTATTTCTATGAAAATTAGTTTTGGTGCTGGGAAATGCCCACCGTGTAGACCTGTGTCACAATGCAAAGTCATGCATCACCAAGCAAAGCAGTGACGCAATTAAGTTAAATTTACGGTTGAATGAGCGCACATGTGCGTGCTGTTGTCATGGCGAATTTTAAGGTGTTTGGGGCAGTTTTAGTGTGGTTTTGAGCTATTCCAATTAGGTAGTAACTTGCTGGTGGGTGCTGCTGAAATTTATGTTGAAAATGGAGCAAAAAAATCAGGCTGTGTTTGTGGCAAAATGAATCGTTTAAGTGTCCAATCATTTGTGATTTTATGAAAGATCCATTTCATATCTACAAATTTTGATCAAAATTAGTCTCCGAAAAAATGGTTTAGCCACCCCCCTAGGGCCATTTGCCCCCCTGGTTACTCAATATTTTGGTTAAAAGAGCAACCAAAAATGGAACTGGATTTTGCAGAAAAATGAATCGTTCAACTACCCACTCATTTGCATTTTTTTGTAAGTTCCAACTCTTCTCTATGCGATGGCATCAAATTTAGTTGTTGAAAAAGTGTCAATGCCCTCCCCCAAGGGCTGGGTATACCCCCCTGTTGGTCATATGATCTTCCAGGAGGCCCAAAAAGTCCTTGCTCTGTACAGTCTCATCCAGGAGGAATTTTTTTTTTTTCAACTTTGTAGAATTCCAGGTCCCTATGTAAGTCACAAGACCCATCAACGGTCATTGGGAAACAAGCGGAACAGTCGCTAGATGCATTACAGCCGAGGGCCTTGAACACAGGATTTCTCCTATCTAATACCCATATAGGTCCTTAAGGCGAAATGTCAAATTTTTTAAATGGTGAAATAGACATTAAATTTACACTGAAATATGTTTATTTATGTAAGTTAAACATCATAGGAGGATTTTAAACCAGCTCCAGTCATCAGTCGCCACCTAGTGACAAAAATGAATTTTTTCAATGCCCTAATGTACATAAAGTATGGGGTCTGTTGCATGACTTTCAGCTTTCAAACAACTTGAAATATAGCTTAAAA
Organism: Ascidia mentula; assembly: GCF_947561715.1. NCBI lineage: Eukaryota > Metazoa > Chordata > Ascidiacea > Phlebobranchia > Ascidiidae > Ascidia > Ascidia mentula. The sequence goes on along the minus strand of NC_138569.1, from coordinate 19,920,259 downwards.
TGCATGCATTTCCTCTATTGTCATTCCGCAACACATTTTGAGTCATTTATAACACATAGTTTTTGCAATGTATTGTTCATTCGTCATGGCATTTGTTGCATGTGCTGTCTTTCACAGCATCCATTCTTTTGTTGACCTATTTTGCAAAATCTTGAATTAAAGGCTTTTTCATCTTGTTTAGTCATAATACATGAAATATAATTATTTTGTGGCCTAAGTACTGTATTTATTGCCACAGAAAGAAGTGGTCCAATGCCGGTGGGTGATACTTCAGACGAAAGGATTCCAATAAACCCACTGCTGAAACTGCCGCAACCAACAATGTATTTCCTGTATGTACTGCACTTGTTGACATGTACAGTAGTTCCTAATTGTGTTTGGGCCATTAAATTTCAATACAAAACACTTTGCAAGGTCTTGTGGGCCACTTAACAGCACTTTTTTCATGTCATTTTCATGCTTTGGAGATAGCCATGATTTCTTGCCATTATGCATGTGACTAATTAGCCTCGAATATTGATTAATTGAAACTTTTGTTGTGCCATTGAGCATGTGTGCATACAAATGGGTGTTGCCATGACTGGTGCATGATGTTTCGGTGTAATTTATGTGAACCGCTTAAGGTCGGTGGCATCATTTTCTGCCTATTAGCTGTACTGCTTGTAGCCCTGCTGATAAGGCCATTTTGTGTTGTTTAGGGGGTGTTGGCAAAAACAGCCATAACTCTGGGATCGATGATCAACCAGGTGTGAAACTTCACATTGTGATAGGTGAATGTCCCATATACTTTGCGGCTTAGGCCAATTGGGAATCTGGTCCATTGACCTTCTATTGAAGGACGCATATTGGTATTTCTATGAAAATTAGTTTTGGTGCTGGGAAATGCCCACCGTGTAGACCTGTGTCACAATGCAAAGTCATGCATCACCAAGCAAAGCAGTGACGCAATTAAGTTAAATTTACGGTTGAATGAGCGCACATGTGCGTGCTGTTGTCATGGCGAATTTTAAGGTGTTTGGGGCAGTTTTAGTGTGGTTTTGAGCTATTCCAATTAGGTAGTAACTTGCTGGTGGGTGCTGCTGAAATTTATGTTGAAAATGGAGCAAAAAAATCAGGCTGTGTTTGTGGCAAAATGAATCGTTTAAGTGTCCAATCATTTGTGATTTTATGAAAGATCCATTTCATATCTACAAATTTTGATCAAAATTAGTCTCCGAAAAAATGGTTTAGCCACCCCCCTAGGGCCATTTGCCCCCCTGGTTACTCAATATTTTGGTTAAAAGAGCAACCAAAAATGGAACTGGATTTTGCAGAAAAATGAATCGTTCAACTACCCACTCATTTGCATTTTTTTGTAAGTTCCAACTCTTCTCTATGCGATGGCATCAAATTTAGTTGTTGAAAAAGTGTCAATGCCCTCCCCCAAGGGCTGGGTATACCCCCCTGTTGGTCATATGATCTTCCAGGAGGCCCAAAAAGTCCTTGCTCTGTACAGTCTCATCCAGGAGGAATTTTTTTTTTTTCAACTTTGTAGAATTCCAGGTCCCTATGTAAGTCACAAGACCCATCAACGGTCATTGGGAAACAAGCGGAACAGTCGCTAGATGCATTACAGCCGAGGGCCTTGAACACAGGATTTCTCCTATCTAATACCCATATAGGTCCTTAAACATATTTTACACTTGTCCGAGTGTGATAAACGTGACGAGCTTTACTGTGACGTAACAATCCTGGCAGTTGGGAGTATCCCGTACCAGTACGTACGTAAAACCAGTGGTACATAATCATGGTTCCTTTAGAATGAATTCCAATAAGCTGTTACTGTGCAATAGTTTCATGAAAATAAGGTTACAAGTGGCGATCAAGATGCTGCGTATCTTTCTGGTAATTTCATTGAAGCGAAAAAATAGTGCAATAGCGGAAATGGCAAATGTGTTTCTAATGATCAAACAAGGCAATGACGAATGAAGATGCCACAAGGAAAAACTGGACGCTATGACTGTCACGCTTTCATCATCTCGTGCAACAAAAGGTTGTCTCGCATAAAAGTTGGCATAGCAACCCGTGCACATCTGTTTCCAATGATTGCAATAGTACAAAAATATATCCGGACGAAATAATGCAAAAAAACGCCATTAAAGTTCTCCTAGCATCGGTTTTTTGTCGAGTTTTAAGGACATTAAACATCAATCAGGAGCAACTTGCTCTTCTTCCTCGCTGGTTCCCCATCTTTTGTCGCATCCTCCGCATCATTCTTCTTTGCTCCCGCTCCGGATCTCGACTCCCCGAGTTCCTCCATCATCTTCCGCAACTTTGCGAGCAGTTCCGGGTTCGGGCCGGCAGTTTCACGAGTTTCGCGACCCCTAGTGGACGATCGCTGTGCGGAAGAGGACGCGGAGCTCTCATCCGGTGTTAGCACAGACGCGTTGCTCTCATCCATCGAGCTGTCGGCGGTGGTTGTGGAACGTCTTTGTTTAAGTTCGAATATCTCTTGTTCGATGTTTTTCTTTCGAGCGCGTTTCTCGGCGACCGACGTTCCGTAACTTTTTATCAATTCCCCCCATGACGTAACCTGCAGGTATACGTCACGCGTTACACGACATTCAGTTTTTTCTTCATGTTATCTTGCTGTTGCGGTTAATACATTAATTAGAAAAATCGCGATACAATCTCTTATCTCTATGCCAACAATTTGCAACTAGATTTGTCCTTACAGTTGGTCATAGAAACAGCGCATTACCATTCACGAGAAAAGTACAAACAGCGTATTACGAATAATTTTGTCAATCCGGACAAGTCTTAACCACCTAAAAACCTAAACACAAACCCCAGGATAATTTCAGAAAACACCTATGTTGGTGCAATAAACTGCAGCATTTTTCAATACTTTTAGCCCACAAGTTGAAGATTTCTTTGTTCGGTTTTAATTGTTACCTTGGGATGGAGAAGTTGTAAAATCTGTTGCGCTGCGACCTGCTTTCCCATCTTCTTGTTCTTCGCAGTTCCCTACGAAACAAACCCTTCTTTAATGTTCTATTCATACATCAGCAGTGGGTGCCCACTTACAGTGACCACATGTTTTCCGCACGTCATCTTATATTCAATGTTTTTCCCTTTTCCGATCTGAACGTCGAAGTGAACGCTCGTGTCGGCGATTCCTTGATTTCTAACATAGAAAAACAATAGATATTAACGCAATTAAATAATAAATTCACTTAATCCTACTGTTTTCGTCAGCTAAATACGTAAAGCGTTACAGTTGTAGGTACCTCGCACTGTGTCTACCCATTTAACTTGAAGTGCGCCTTTCGTAATCATAAACAGAACAAGTCATTTGACCGAATGTGGGCCATCGGGCGCACTAGTTAAACACATTGCACAACATCTTACCGTTTCAGGCATTCCGTCAGGAGCTGATAGGGAAGGTAGTTTCCCGCGTGAACACAGAGATCGTATACCCGATGGTCTGTCACTGATACGTCGTTAAAATATTCAACCGAAGTTTCACCCGACAGATTATCAACTTGATCCTGTAAACAAACAATAGGGTGAAGGCTAACATTTTTATCCAAACACAAACCTAACTTACAAAATACCCTTCCTAAAAAAACGAAGTGTTCTGATCTTACCTTAAAACCTGGCACTAAGATCTCCATGGTTGCAAGAGCTGCCTTGTTTTTGGCTGCCTTTTTATTAATTCCACAGGCAGTTCCATATGCTTTGTCATTAATCATTACAGTGGCTTCAAATGGTTCGCTTGAATCATCTGCATTGTCACAAAATGATCTTTCATAAAATCACATAGTTAAAATAGGCACTTACCCTTGGTGGCAAACTTGTACTGTGGCTGTGTGCGCAAAATGCTTTGAGCATATTCATGCATCACACAAACCATAGGTTTAATGCTTGTGTTAAAGACAACCTCTGAAAAAACACCAATTAATATGAATGGATTTAAATCAAAAGAAATGTTTTTTTTAATGAAATACAGTGCTTCGTTATGTTAACACAAAACAGAGATCTTCTGTACAGATAACGACATCTTGTTGGCAATTAATTGAACCAGAAACATATATAATATATATATATATATACAAGAAAATAGTCAAAAATACACAAGCAGGGTACTTACTGTGGGGCCTATCAACGGCACCATCCCTTGGTATTGTCAAAGTAATTACTTTGGCTGGGCCAAGCTAGAATTAAAAATGTGCATAAAAGTTTGGTTGGCACATTAGTATAAGAAGGCATGTTTGCCATTTACATTTAATTTAACCACAACAAATTGTACCTTTTTTGGTTCAGATGGATTGTCCTGGGCAGCTGTATTCGCTTCATATTTCTTTTGCTTTGCATACTTTCTCTTGTCTGTCCATTTATTAAAATGTGGAACTTCCACCGTGTCAAATATAAACCGTTTGTTAAAATACTCCATCATTTGTCCCTCATCTGTTTGTAGAAGTAATGGTTACATGCAGCTGCTGTAATGTTTTAAGTGCTCATAAACTTCTCATACCAAGAATCTCATTTTCGCAGTTGTGCAGTATGGCCTTCGGAACTATTTCAGACTGTTCAGTTTCTGGTTTCAAATTGTCATCAGTGTCAGTAGTAATTCCATTGGTAGTGTTATTAGCTTGATCTGGTCCATTTGCTATTTTTGAACACAGTTATGTCAATGTAAAAATATGGATCTGTAAACTGCACAAATACCAGTTGCAGAGGTCAATACACTTGTCATTTCATTTTCAATCTTATTTTTGTTTTTCAAATTTTCCAAACAGGGAAAACTCGCCAAGGGAGGATGGTGCCTCTGTATGAAAATTTTTCAAAAGCAAGTTCAGTAAAATACATTTTATTTTGACAAAGATAAACTTACACGAATTCCACCCATGCTGACCACATAAGGACGTGACCAAGTAATAACTTTGCTGGTTTTGTGCAAATAAAATGGGACCCCTGTGCAATGGGGGATGCTCACCCAACCTTCAGGCAATGGTTCCAATGATGAAACTGGGGTTTGATACTAAAAAAAGCAAGAAATTTACATATAAATGTAGTTCATATTGGAGTGTTCATAACAATACCTTAAGTTTTCTTTTTGTAAAGAATCTCACAGGCTCTGCTACATCCGACTCTTTGTGCTATAAAAATATACACACTTAACGTCCTTTGCAAAAGAATTCCAAGAAGACACATACTTAATAAACCGTAAGTTGGGTATATGTCACAGTGTTTATTGATTGTTGAATGCCTTAAACCATGCAAAGTATACACAAAGTGTATATATTTATATAATGCCTTGGCTGCGAAGCCTGTGAACCTTATAAGTATACACAAATACACTCTACCTCAGAATGTTGAGTTTGTGTTGCATCTGGAGTAGATGCTGTAAACAAAGCACATGGAATAGTAAAAATATACAACAGTTTGTAATATTTTTTACCTAGATCCTGTTCATTATCAAGGAAAACTTGGGACTCCTCATCAGAATCTGCTTGGCTTTCATTAGAATCAGAATTGACTGTTACCATTGGAGATGGGTTTTCAAGTTGACCTTGAATTTGTGTTTCTGAGCTAATTTCTGACATGACAACTCTTTTTATCGACTATAACATACACATATATGTAATATTAAAATGCATTTGTTTGATGGTGGATTAACCATGCATTTGAACTCACAGCCACTTAGGCAACTAATTTAACTAGGTGGCTTGAGATATAAGCATGTTAATCCTGGATAAAAGTGTGGCAGTTTTTCTGTATAGACTTATGACATAACATTCAAACCTTTATGTTAACATGAAGATACTTTTGCTTAATGGCACTGATAATTAGCTGAGATTTGTTTTTATAACTTTTCGCCAAATAACAACTAATTGAGGCGGTGCCATCAGCAAGACATTTTTCTGAAATGATTTCGTTGTGGCTTAAAATCATTTAAGATTCATACATTTTGTAACTTGTACATTATACTCTATACTGTGTTTTGGATTTACAATTTTACAAAATCTGTGTATGTAATTAGTATGAAATACTGTTTGTAACTGCTATGCATGCTGAAATGTGACACATAATTGCATATTATTTCGCCAATGAAGCATTACACTACAATACTCATGGGCATACACTGTAGTTTCACATAAGTTTAAAAATGTTTTTGTTATGTTGCCTTGAATACAAGATTGTTTTATGTCAAGAGCCTACACGCATTACATAAACATATGCCAAACGAAAACCTATCAATGCACAACATACGACAAATTACACAGTGACAACCGAACAGACTTATTAATTTTCCGAATTATTTTTACAGCAACGTGTTTATTTTAATGTTGAAAACGTTTGTGGCATATCAGAAAAAAAATAAACACCACGTTTTCCGACGCGTAAACGGAACGTTCACATCATGGGATGATATTTGCAAAGTTTTTTTGCGCCGGGAACTGACCTTGCTGCAGATGTTGGCGATTTTTTGGATGTTTTAACGTTTGCTTGTATTCTGTATATCCTGGCCTGCTTGTATGTTAAAGTGGTACTTTGTACTTCGCACTGTTGAAATAAAATCCGTTTTCGTGGAACAAATTTTTGGAAGATTTAATCAACCTCCGCCAAAAAATAAACGCTGGAAGATGTAAAGTCCAACTATAACATAAGTAACTGTGTTTGTGTTGTAATCTTGTTTAAGAATCACTTAATACAAATAACAATGCCCATTATCTTAAGTCTGCTTTTTGCCGAAAGTAAATGTATTTATCTACACAAACGGCGTTTTGTTTTGTTTAATTACAGGGCATCTGTTCTGAGGTGTATTTGTAAAAACTACTGATAAATATGTGAGATTGGTCTTAATTTGATTTATAAATCTCATAATAATAACTAATTAACAGGCCTTAAGCCTTTAAATTTTTATGTAGTATGCAGCCTAAACACAAACAGTAATACTGTCACATAAATTGTTGGGTTACTACTTATATTTAAAACACATTAAATATAATCACTGAAAACTTTTGCAATCATCTGTTGTTACTTTGTACAAAAGGTTTAGGGTGAAAAAATTAAAGCTGCTTGTTACATGCCAAAGTATTTGCCATGGCTAGCTGCTCCTGTTGCCCCGCTTTCCGACCCAGGTACAAAAGACTTGTCGACAACATCTTTCCTTCAGTGCAATCAGAAGGTTTGGTTCGCAGTGAAATGGAAAAACTAACTTATTATGCTGTATCAGCACCTGAAAAGTTAAATCGAATTGGCGACTACCTTGCCAGAAGGTTGACAAGAGACATTGCCCGAAAAAGGGAAAATTCTGTGCTTGTTGCAATGGAAGCCCTTAACCAACTTCTTCTTGCTTGTCATGCCCAGCAAATTAACCTGTTTGTGGAAAGCTTTCTACAAATGGTGGCAAGACTTCTGGAATCTGACAATTATGAATTTCAGGCATTGGGCACTCATTCTTTCGAAAAGTTTTCTAAAATTGAGGAGGATACAGCTTCATACCATCGCAGATATGACTTTTTTGTTTCAAAGTTTAGTGCAATGTGTCACAGCAACCACGAGAATCCAGAGGTAAAAAGAAAAATACAACTTCATGGGGTTCATGGATTAAGAGGAGTAATTAGGAAAACTGTCAGTGATGAACTTCAAGTCAATATTTGGGAAAAACAGCACATGGACAAGATCATTCCATCTCTGTTGTATAGCATGCAGCACAGTACTGTCTTGGGTTCTGCAGAGGCCAACAAACTGTGCCCTTCTGATGTTGAACAACCCTCTGCCCTTGCTGAAGAATCTCTTAGAGAGCTTTTATCCAGAGCAGCTTTTGCAAATGTTCCTGCAGCCATTTACCCTGCCCTGTCTCACATGGATAACCATGCATTGTGGGCACCAGAAAACAAATTTGCAGTTGAATCATTTAAAATCATCATGTACTCTGTACAAGCTCAGTACAGTCATGTCATTGTAAAGCTGCTGCTTGATCACATTGATGGTAATGATGACCAAGCAATAAGAGCAAGCATTCTTGCTGTTTTATGTGCAGTTGTCCCGATACCTGCTTCCACTGCAATTGGCCCTTCTGTGATTGATGTTTTTAACAGGTTGTTGCAGCATTTGCGTATTTCAGCTGACTCCAAGAACCAGCAAACTTTTCAAAATGCCCTGATTGAAACTACTGGTATATTGTCAAGTGTTGTACCAGACTATCAAAAACTTGAGGCCATGTTGTTCTATGTGAACCGAGCCCTCGAGGCCATTTCAGACAAAGAGGATTTAAGAGAATCAACTGCTGCCGATTTGGCATTTTCAAGCTTGCTTTTGCAATGTATGGAGCAAATATCAAAAGCGTATAAAGTGCACACTCTGTCTTCAATATCTCTAAGTTTGTTGGAGCCCCTTTTGAAAGTAGCTCAAAGCATCGGACCAACCGATAGACTGATAGCTCAAAATATTTTACTTGTTTTGCTGGATAAAAACAACAACAGATCCAAGTTGAAGCTGGTTAATTCAGAATCGGACATTGATCAGCTTGGTTTGGTCTCATCAACTCCAAGCAAACAGGATACAGGGTTTATGGACCGTCGACTGGACAGAATATACTTGTGGCTGCATGAGTGCTTTACGATGGAAGACAATGAAGCAGACAATTATGTGGCTTTATTTAAGTGTGTGTCCGTCTTGTGTTTGTCACTAGTGTCACCAGATATTATTTTAGAACTTTGTCGTATTGTGTTAGCAGCCCAAAATTCTGTGATTGAAAACTTGGCAGAAAGTAGGCAGTTTGAGTGCAATCAGCATGTGATGGCAGTTTTGTCCTCAACATCTGCTTGTCTTTTGGTGCTGTCACATTTATCAGCTGTTCCTGAATTTCAGCACTATGCCAACCAGGTTATGACAGAGAGAAAAGAAATCGCACCTCACCTTATGCCCTGCTTGACACCACACCATGTTAGATCTTCTATTCAGTTTCTTGACCCTCCTGCTTTGACAAAAATTGTGTTTTCCAGTTCAATGATCTCTGACTGTCTGAAAGGCAGAGGTGGTTTCAACGTGGAAAAATTCAGTCAGCCACTGGCCAGCTATCAGATGGACACTGTGAGTGCAGATGGGCATCGCGGACCAGTGGACATTGAATCGATCAATATTGAGTTTCCCTTAAGCAAGGAAGCCCCATCAATAACAGCAGCAGGTGCAAAGCCAGTGGAGGCAATTACCTACCAGTATTTCAAGCAGCTTTTTAACAAGCCACCTATATCGCGAATGGAACAATTAGAGAAAAAACGCAAGGTGGCAGAACATGTTAAAAGTGTACCTTTTGAACAGTTAATGGCTGAAATGCCACCAGACCCTTGTATCATTACCAGAAACTGGGTAAAACAAGTCATGGAAGCAGAAGATCTTGAAGTTGAAGACCAAGGGTTAGATGGTCTTCATTTTCCATCCTTGTTTACTTATTAGATTATACTATTACTATCTACCATGCAACTATTTAATCAGATCGTGGTTTGCTAATATTGTCACTGATGACAGTTTAGGTGAAATGTTTTTGAAACCAACAGCACTGCTTAACAGTATATTTTCCTATTGTTTTGTGTTACAAATGTTGCACCTTCTTAGTAACTATAATAGATTTAAATTTATAAAACTGTTTGTTCGTGTATTTGTGCAATGTATCAGTTTTTGTGCATTCGTGGTGCATGTTAATAACGGTTAATTTATTTTTCGTATATTTTTGTTAGGGCTGTCTTCAATGTGTTTGAAATTGATTATATATATACTATTCACTTTAATGTAACAATAGATCCAATCCATTACATTTCGTATTGTGAGTAATATTGACTATAATGCAGTCAACATGTAGACCTTGTGAAAACAAGTTACTCTTCAAATTGTTTGACACGAATTATTTATATTTTGTTTTCAAACAAATTGTGTTCTTATCCAACCTGTCGGTGCTTTGCATCACTTTACTGAGGACCATTATTTAAAGATTATAATAGGGTTTCAACACATATCTTGTGGTATATTTATTTTGAAGTCTGTGTTTAATCCACTGTGTTGATATGTTTCTTAATGTCGTTACAGATTTAATCAAGTGGTACATCCACTCACACTGAAATGCAAAGCAACACTGATTGGGATACGGTTACTTACTTGCGTAAGTCAAAGCCAGCTCCTGGGGCAGCCAGGTCAAATAAAGCTGTTAACACAGCTTTGCGAAAAGGTGAAGATGTTGAAACCAGACAAAAATTTGCAGCTGGAACAAACAAGAAAGCAGTCACAAGCAAGAACACAGCCAAACTTGACAGAGAAACAGAAGAACTTCATCATGACACAATTTCGTTAGATGTAGGACGATTGATTCAAAAAGGACGACAGCAGAAAAATCTCACGCAAAAAGAATTGGCAACAAAGATAAATGAAAAAGCCCAAGTTATCAATGAATATGAGAGTGGGAAAGCCATCCCCAATAACCAAGTAATGGGAAAAATCGAAAGAGCAATTGGAATTAAACTTCGTGGAAAAGACAAAGGCAAACCTCTTGCTCAGCAAAGCCAGAAGAAATAAATGGTCTTGAGGCATTGAGAACAAAATCTAATTTCACCCAATTGCACACAAAATGTAAAATTGAATTATTTTAAATCACTAGGGTGTAGGGTTGGAAATTTCATAAGCATTGGTTTTTCATATCTGAAACATCCACAATGTTTTATAGTATATATATTTCAATATTAATTTGCATGATGAAGGCTGCATTAAAATTTATACAAATGGTTGTACAAAGTGATTTACATGGTAATTATAAAAAATTTTGAAACTTGCCTAAATGTATAACCTTTTTCTGATTCATCCAGTGTAAAATTGTGACTTCACTTTAAATAGTGCCATGCGTTATTATGATCAGTTATGCAAAGCTAATGCAGTATCAGCCCTTTAGTACTACATGACCAGCTGCTAACTATAAAACCTGTTTCAACATGACTCATACCTACTTTGTGTTGCTTTGTTTTGTTTCTGAAAAAAGTAGTTGTGGTGTGGTATTGCTTGTTCATGGAATGGTTTTGTTTTCAGGTTCTTAGTTTAAAAAAATTCCACAAAGACATCTGATTGTTGTGCTAGCTAAGTAATAAGTTGTTAATAAGCCCCTGTGCCCTTGAAATTTGGAGCCATGTCTGTGGAGGAAAATGCAGAGTTTAAGCAGCCGCTTTCAGCATCAGTAAGTAGACAAGATAATGTGCATGTACATTTTGATTATTGAGTGTATTATGTCAATAAGTCTACATTTTTCTATGATCTGGATTTAAGTGTGTTGCTGTGTGTAGGAAATTGAAAAGCAACAAGAGCAAATGCTCAAAACTAAATATGGAAACTTGAAACCGAAAGCTGGCTCAAGCATGTTGCAGAAAAGGATGAACCAAAAGGTAATAATATCATGGATGGATATTACTGTTCTTATTTCTGTCAAAACATTTAAAAAGGTTACATAGCTTTTAATTAATCTTTCCTACGTATTAAGCACACAGTATTTTTGCCATAAAGTTACGGTACATTTTGTGTTGTGATCTCTATTCCCATTTTAAGTACTTCACACTAGTTTCTATTTATGTGAGCCACTGCGTTACTGGAAACCATGGTGGTACCATCCTGGCAGTTAGGAAGTATCATTCAGGATGTTGTATATGACATAATTTGTTATTTGCCATACTGTGCATGAAATCTAAATGGAGCAGTTGTTTAAATTATATACTGTTTTGGAACTTGGTTTTGAAATTTGGATACATTTTAAATAGAACTTGATTTTGATATATATTTATAGTGTGTGACAGGTACCATTCCTAAAACAGCATGGAATATAATTATTAAATTGTTGTAATAATTGAGTTAAAACTTTGTGTTATTTCAAGTGGGTGGTTTTATCACTGACACACAATGGAATGCAGTGTTCCATATCATTTTACTTTGTTAACTTGGATTTCTAAGTGACCAGTAGGCATTTGCATTTAGTGCTATACATTTTTCATGCTTTGGTTTAAAATCAAAACAGGGGAATGTATCAATTGCATTATTTAATGTTAAAAATTCATGTACATGTGTCAAGGCCTGTATCAGTAAAGCTCTTGTAAGCAACTCTGCATGTGCCTGGTCTAAAAAAATGAATTTTTCTCAGCAGAAATATTTCGATTCGGGTGATTACAATATGGCGCGGGCACAGATAGGTGGACAGCGAGTGGCGCCAGAGAGCAAGCAGCTGAACAAGGTGACAGGAGATCACATGCCCACTCCAGATGAATTGCCGCGTGTCCGCAAACCATCTCAAAGTAATCTCGTCCTCTCGCATTCCTCATAAGCAGCCACATCACCCTACACCCCTCACTTCTACAGCCCCTAGCACGTGTTTTAAAGTGCGATTGCGCCCGTTTAGTTTGTGTGCGTTTTTTTTTATTTCTTTCAGCGCTGTCTCCCTGCCCTCGTCGCCCGCACACAATCCTCGCGTGTCGAAGTCGGTTACTCTCGACAGCATGCACACGGTCCACTCTACACTTTAATTTCTATTAAAGTTGACCAGCATTCGCCTCCGAAGGATTATTTTAGTGTTCTTTTAACCTGTGAAGGTGATATGTTTCCCAGCTGACTTCGCACCAGCCCGTCTCAGTATGATTGTTCTCCCCGGAAAAGTCCTATGAGGCCCGTTTTGCCTTAACAATTCCTTTCCTGGCTGGGTTTCTATATTCAAACGATCGGCTGTTTTCTATCACAGTGTGTACATAGATATGACCTGTTATTGTTGTGAGTGCGGGTGTGTTTGAATTTTGCGCCGACGTGCGAAAACGGAGTCACGTGACCTTGTTGGAAAGCAAATCACCCAATCGTTGGGGGTAAGTTGAATGCGGTTACTGTTTGAGTGGCTTTACATAATTCGCAACTGTTCGTTCGTTTTCTGTACGAAAATTTCATAATTTAACAATACCACGGAAGAGATACGGAGTAATTGTAGAATTAATGCAGCAGCAAAGCATTGCAGTTTGAAGCCTGTGGAAAAGTCCACCAGAAATGTTTTTGTAGTTTTAAGAGTGTAATTTGCAGCAAAATAACAAAATACCTTGCTCTTCAGGCCAAAACATAGTTTGATTAACTGGAGGTCGGTGGAATTCTATTGTGACGTGAGAATCACACCAATGGGACGGAGCGAAATTTTGGCGGACGCCGACGTTCAAGTTATAATAAATCAGTTTCTTTCATTTTTCGTTTTAAATTCTGGTGGGGCCGAAGATATTTAAAGACGAATGTTGGGTCTTGGTCATAAATATATGAGAACCACTCTTGAAGTGGTAACATCGTGCACTTTTTATTATTAACCTGTCGACAATTTGAAATGAAAGATAACACAACAGACGCGAGTGTTTTTGTATTTGCCAAACGAATGGAAACTAAAATATACTCCGGCTTGAAAGGCTACAGAACGAAATATATGTACAATTTAAATGGAAACATAATACGAGGAATCGGCAATATTCCTGACAAAGGAACAAACTCTAAAGCCGTTATACCTCGCAAGCAGTAAAACTGCCAGAACTGCTCTGTCCTGTTGTAGTTGCGATCCAAGATTCGAAGTAAGTGATCCTTGTGTACACACCAGGGGCTTTCGCTATTCCACAAGTACGATGGCCGAAAGACGTAAGACCAACAGCATACCATGCACATGTGGAACATCTTTGACACATCAGTGGGCCACCGCTGTCACCCTGTATATAAAAATATCTATTTACCGCGGTATCTAAGGATAGATACATTTAGATGATCTGGCGGTTAATTGACATGTCTGGCACTTAAACGTTACGACCAAATAAAAAATTTGTCGCGATTGCGCATCAAGGGCATAACCTGGGTTGAATGTACGTGACGTAAATCAGTAACAACAATAACGAATGTACCAATGGTGAGCATTCGGAAATTTTTTCTTGTTGCATTTAGGCCTATATAGGCTACGAGTCGTATAATGACCCGAAATATAAATTATATACTTAGTTTATTACATTAAGAACCTACGTTGCAAGTGTCAACGCCCCCTGCCACTTTTCCGGCACAAACATGGATTGCCTGCTCGGCCGAACCGTAAGCACGTTGGCAGACTTCAAATGGCAAAATCCGAAGATCGACCTCCTGCAGTTGCGAGGGAACACTGGCTCCTTCTGCCACTGAACGATTCATAACGGTTAATATTTGTGTCTAAACATGCGTTAAACGAGACTTTGAAGTATAAGCAATTAACAGCAGCCTTGCAAATACCCAAGTTGTTGCACAAACATTTAAATGATAAATTTATTTCGCCTACTTAGACATAGGTTTATAGGCTGCGTGTAAACAGCTTTATAGGCTACACATATGCCCTCGATTTGCCCACGCGGGCTTTGAGTAGCAAGTCTCATAAATTTCAATCTTGTGTCATAGCGTAATATGAAATCACACATGTATTAATATTTACAAAACCTATGCAAACTTACAAAGTCCCCAGCCTGCTGCAACACACATATTATCTGTGGGTGTCCCTTCACCCTGTGGTAGGCATATCGGTTTCACATAATCCCCAGTGCTAGCGTAGCCGTTAAGCTGAAAAGAGAATAATGAAAGATTTATAATGGTTATCTTGAGTATAAATGACGTTACAAATAGACAAGTAGTCCTACATTTAATGCATGTCGCAGAAATTTAAGCCTAAACAATTTAACAACATATTCTATAACATGGGCTTATACCAGAAACAAAATTTGGTTCACATAACCTGAAAACCACTCAACAATACAAGTAACTACAGATCGCGTAACTAATGCTTACTTCCAACAGTGCAATGTCGTATTTTGGAAAAGCGTACTGCGAGTGTATAACAGTTCGTATCACGCCAAACTTTTGTACGTGTAAGCTGTTGTCGTCGAACAACAGGGCTCCAAGGCGGACGTTAATCGTCGAAGCCGTGACCCCTCTGCATAAAAAGTAGATCACTGGCATTAAAACCGTATTTTGAGGTTTGGAAACATGATTGTCGGAGCGTTTATGATGTATCCGAAGGCACACCGAGAAATAGTTTGTATGAAAAATAGACTGGTTTATGAATATTGACTTTTTATTCACTGCCAATCTCGTTGGTATTAAATTGTATGATATTAACTTCAAAAGCCGAAACACGCCAGTTCGCACTATTTGTTTCTCTGATTAGTTCTATTTTCACTTAACTTATAAAAAAGTAACTTTATGGTATTTAACATATGTAAAAACTTTTGGTCCTACTGGAAACAATGTGCTGCCGAGAGGACCCATCTCGTTGATATGAGCATTCCTCCACACAAACTGCTGCGCGCTGACCTGATGAAGCGAATGAACGCCTGCACATATTATGCAAGTTTGCTTTACTACATAAGGCACAAGTTCTCAAAAAAGTACAAATATGAAAAATAAAAACTATCAAAAAAAATCTTTGCAACACCACATCAAACAGTGAATGTTGTCTGTTATTTTCGGTCTGTTTGAATGACGTGGTGTCCATTCGTTGCGTACTCACCATCCACGGCCACTGTTTTGCCTTGGATGGCCTTCCATTGACGATTCGTCCATCTAGTGTACCAATCCCGCAAGACGATGTAACCCTTGGGTCACAACACTTGTGTTTGTTGAACGAGTAACGTTTCAACAAACCGCCCGAACAGGTTTCTGTAAAAAAGGAAGGAATGGTTACTGGCTATACAATAAACAACTGTTCAAAATTCCAAATACAAGCGGTTTTTTAGCCTATTTGATCAACGCGCCGTTAAGTAACTACCATGAATGATGAACCAAATCTTTAGACATAGCTTTCATGGGTTTGAGGGGAAAGCGTTCGTCTATGACATATGAGCTTTCACAAAAAGACGATATTTGCAAAAAATTAAACGCGTCCAATATTAAAAAAAACACTGACAAATGCAGGAAGGTGAACTATTCTCTTTACCACGCAATCAAAAGAAAAACCTTAAGTATTTACCATGAATGACCATGACTGATAAAAGCTGTTTGAAGAGAAAGTGGCCGCGCGAAAAGTTGCGTTTATCACATAAAGTTTGCAAGCTTACGTTGAGGGCAATCTTGGTCATAACAATCTTCGTAGGACTTGGTGCAGGTCGCACAATCTTGCTTGGTTCTTGTTCCATTTCCGCACGATCGTGAACACGGGCTCCAGTTTCCCCAACCTGGTATGGACGAAACGTATAAACTTATACACGTAAAGTAATGGATTCTTCATAGACTATAATTTTTGCGATGAATTTTGTGTATTGTGAGAGGGCAGTTATATACCGATGTCAATATTGTGGAACAAACGAACAGAAATTCCAATGCCACCATAAATACGGTTTCAATTTTAAAATTTTTTTTTTTCCTTTTATTCATCATTAAACAAACTGATTTCGCGGAAAAAATTGTGAAATGTTTTTGTTTTTTTCAAGGGTTATATTTGGCATTCAATTCCATGTATTTGTGTTGTTTGTAAAAAAAATGTTTCTGGCTTAAAAAATTTAATTCCTGTTCGCAACATCTTTTACGAAACCACTTCGGCACGTTCTGAAATTTATTCCTTGAACAAATAACTGACCTGTACAAGTCACCACGCATGACTGAGTTTCGGTGGCAGATCCTGGACAACCTGATCCTCCCACACAGGTACGGGATCTGCTCTGCGATCCGGACCCACATGGTCCAGTACACGAACCCCATGAGGACCATGACGACCATGTGGCTTTATACATAAACATTGTGTTATTTACAATACTTAGAAAAACACAGAACTGAAACATAAACACGGAGGATAGAAATACCTCGTAACAATATTTTAATATCATGTCAACATTAATAAACATTCTGGAGTTTGATTTGTCGCCGTATTTTAACCAGATCTCTTTAGGCAAGTATATATTTGAGCTTCACACGTTATCAACCAAACACCTTGACGTATTTTTGCCACCTAATCATTTGTGATAACCTACCTACGCAGGCATTGGGGTGACTACAGGGTTGAGTTTGAGTTGTGTCACCGTTGCAAGTGAAACCTGTGGGACAAGTTCTGGTTCTGGTTTGCACTCCATCGCCACACGTTGCTGGGCAATTTCCCCACGCTAACCAATCAGACCATGTGCCTAAACAATTATTAATACATAGGCAAACATTTAAAATTAAACTAATTTTTAATAATCCAAATTTTTAATAAGACGAGTATTTTACCACAATTAGGGTTTAGTCGTATATAAACTGCTACATTCGTGTGACAAACTTAATACTTTCTAATTTTTAGCTTCAATGAGTTAGCGACAAGTTGAAGTGAGAAAACGTTTCATTGACTTGCAACAGCTTCCAAATTGTGCCTCTGAGGTTTGATATTGTTAATGCTTGGAGTTTAACTCGTATAGTGTTGCGGACTAAGAAACCTACATTTTATTCTCACATATAAGCAGGACAAGGTTTGCCAAACTTTTAAAACATGTCTCCAGTTGGACGTATCAGGGTTAAAATGGGGCATTATAGAGCACAACATACCACAGTTGCAACTACATGCATTGCACGTCTTCTTGCAATACGGATCAAACCAGCCGTTGCCACATAAGTGAGACTGGGTTGGGCAATAGGAGGTGTAAGTGTCTACACAGCTTGGACCAGAACAGACGCACCTAAAAAACAAAACATTTGGACTGCTTTGGCGCATTTATCTTGACCCTAATTAATATATATGCAATGTGTACCTACATATATACAAGTATCTTTAATTATCAGGATACACTAGATTAGGAGTGCAAGAGCAAACTTACGGGCAAACAGATGCGTGGAGACATGTTTTTATTTCACTTGAATCTCCTTCACAAGTTCCAGATCCAACACATTGTCTCGTCCTGGTTTGCCCCCCTCGTCCACACGTTACATCGCAAGATCCCCACTGACCCCAGTTGCTCCAGTTTGCTTGAATAAAAACAGAAGATTCGAATACAAACAAAACTTAAAGCGTGGTTTTGTTTTGATTTTTTTTTGATTGCAACAAACTTTGAAATCCCATTTTTTGCAAAAAAATTCTAAGGTACAAAAATTTGAAATTTAACAAGAAGCTGTTGTTTACCCGGGCATGCGCCTTCGTTGCAGGATTCGGTGAAGGTATCGGATCCTGTATCGCATGGTCCATTAGAACAAGTTCTGCTTCGTGTTCTTTCTCCGTCCCCACAAGTTTTATCGCAGCTTCCCCAAGGTCCCCATTCAGTCCATGCTACAAAATTATTTTTGCACTGAAATGGTTTTAGTTTAGGAAACCTAAACCACCCCTTTTCTGTTTTTTAAGGTTGATGGTTAAGTTTTCCTAATAAATTATTTCGCATATCCAACAACTTTCTATGTTGCTGATGTCATACTTAATAGCGAAACATTTTATGCTAGTGAGAAATTCAGTTTTCGATAATATAGTGTAGCTCTGGACTATAGCTAAACGAGCCAGGCGGATATTTTCATTTTGTGGTACTTTTCAGTTAACGTCCACAGAGTGTGCGCTTCTGTAGGTAGCTTTGTGATTATATAAATAGATTGGAATGTTTACGGACTTGTCGTAACAGTATGTCGTGTAAGTATTTTGGAATAAACGAGGTTTTTCTGATGGGGTTTATGTTGAATAGAAAATACCGTAGTTTCATCCAACCAACTGTAACCCTAGACTTACCCGGACACGGTTGTGTATTGCATTGCTTTGTGCCAGTGCCGGAACCGTCACACGGACCGTTGTTGCAGGTTCTTGTTCTGGTCTGTGATCCGGTTCCGCATGATTTATCACAACTGCTCCAAGTAGCCCATGGCGTCCAAGCTAAATAACGAAAGCCTGGTTAGGTTGAATGAGATCATGACATTAGGGCAAATTAAAATTAATGAGGAGAAATACGTGATAACCATTCGGGTCGCGAAAGTAAATTTTTTATTCGTCCCTCATCAATCTGAAGTAGGCGGAAAATTTTCACAGAACTACCATCAAGCCCAGTTTCTGTATAATGAAGAATTATCAGTGGCCGTTTAGCTGTACACTCACACGGACAAGTTTGCGTGTTGCAATCCTCTTCATGCGAAGCGGAACCAGCACAATTCAGTCCGTTCTGGCAAGTTCTTGTTCTGGATCGCCTTCCTCCCCCGCATGTTGCTGAGCATGTTAACCAAGTACCCCAAGAGGACCACGCTACAAAAAGCCACATGTAGAACCAGATGGTTTGTGATGGTGGGTATTACATTTGTCGAAATATTACTGTTTTTAATTGTTTGAACAACGATTAAAACATTGACGCAATGGCTGAATTTCCTGTATAAACAAATCCTTGCATTAAGTGTGAACATGTCTTGAGCCGAATTTATCGCCTTTTCTCATGTCATGCTCCGAAATAGCGTTATCCAACGTAAAGCTATATGGTTTAATTAGTTCTATTGATCAAATTAAATCATTTTTGCCAAGCACATGAACAGTAAACACAAAAAAACAATTGGGTTATCAAGTCAGTCGCCCATTGCCAGGTTATTTGCAAAACAAAATCATTACAATTCAAATCCGAATAATTGCACCAAGGCATTCGATTGAATCGGAATGTTCGTGACGCCTCGATTATGTTACTTACGTTAACAGTGTGTAACACGCTAAAGAGACTTCTTTAGTTACAGTAAAATTTTTTTTGCGGTAAAATAATAAACTCTCTATAAACTCTGGTAAAACTTAAATTGTAACAAGTCATGAAAACCTTTGTTGAAATTTGGGTGTTTACAATAGTCCCAATTAATTAGCGCATAACTTTTTGAGAAGTTTTGTTTGAAGATTTTGTGTAATAATGCAACCAACAGTGCAAAAAATGTCAGCATTACCTTGGGCCAAACTTTTGCGTTTTTTAATACTTACATGGACAGGTTTGAGTATTGCACGACGATGTTTGGGTGTTGGAAAGTTGAGCACATGGACCCAAGTTACAGGTTCTGGTTCTCATCCTCGAACCTTCTCCACATGTTTGGTCACAAGAGCTCCACTGACTCCATGGGCACACATTTGTACCGCAAGTTCTCTGATCTGAAGCGGAGCCATCACATCCCGGCCCATTTACGCAAGTTCGTGTTCTGGAACTAGTTCCACCACCACAAGATGCTGTACAGGTTACCCATTGACTCCAGTCTGACCAAACTGCGATAAAGCAAATGTAAGATTATAAAAATTTTAAGTTGTACCAACTCTTTGCAAATCTAATAGTTTTAACCGTGTTGTAAATGTCAAAGTCGTAAATGATTATTTGCTGTGGACATAGGGTTGGGCCTTGTTGCCGTAATGATTCTATTTGCAATTATTTTTAGTTCAGTTAATCTGAGAAGCTTTTACTCCTTCATAGGGGTTGGTTAAAGACTGGGTCTATAATAAAATCATTGGAGCATAAACCTCGTAAACATAAAATGTTGTTGGCGTTATAAATACTTACCCGGACAGTTGTTACTGTTGCAAATTTCCGTGTCAGTGTTGGAACCTTGACACGGGCCGTCGTTGCATGTTCTTGATCTCGATCTCGATCCTCCACCACATGTCACGTCACAACTACCCCACGTGCCCCAAGTTGTCCAGCCTGCGAAATTAGCGATAACTTTAACTAACTGAGACCAAGTTCCACGCATCTTAGTACAGGCTGTTGTTTTGTTTCGGAGCAACTTTAAACAACTTACACGCACTCGTGTTTTAACGCTTCGATAAGTTCGCGTCAGTTGGATTACTACAGGATATAAGTTATTATGAATGACTCAAGCTGTCTTACTATATGAAAAATCAAAAAAAGATCAACTCATTTCCATTTTCTAGCGTAAATTTTCCCTCGACGTGACAGACAAAGCATTTGTGATCTTCGGCAATTCGAAACAGAAATAAGAAACCTGTATGTTATTTTACAGAAACAGATGCATCACCAACGTCATTCCAAGGATACTGTAGTCACTTTCCCTGAGGGCGGCACAGTTTGTACCATCACGACCTCCTTGAACGCTTCGCAGATTTTTTTACTCATGCAGACACGCCTACGGGCACGCAATTACACAGAAGGCACCAAGTAATTTTAAGCTTTCCTCGTCACGACAAAAATACGATAGCTTGTTCGATAGTTAAACTTCTCAAGATATTATGAAAGAGAGTCCTTTTATGGTAGTGCAAGCTTGTTTGACATTAGATGGTCACCAAACGGTTTTGGGCAAACTGGTCATCCAAATATGTCATAAAGACCAAAAAGTGACTTTATTACATCATAAACGATCTCAAGAAATATACTTCGACTATTACGCTCACTGACATCGCAGCCAAGCTGGATCAAGGTATGGTCAGGTGTACAAGCACACCATGCCTTGGCTGCAAGTTCAGTGCACCTTATCCTGTTAATAGTAAGAAACTCAAACAGTTTAACAGTTGCAACACAATTGTTAAACTCAACTTACTTGGGCAGTTTTTGATATTGCAGGATTGCGTTTCTTGGGCATCTCCACTGCATGGTCCTTGTCCACAAGTTCTGGTTCTCGTCTGAGTTCCATCGCCACATGTTGTGGAGCAATCACCCCACTGTCCCCAAGGTTGCCAAACTGAGCATGATACACAGGCAGAATAGTCAATTGGGTATTGACGTATCGGTGCATTTAAATTTTTAGTTTTTCGAAGAAAATCACCCTTATTTTAGCCCAAAGATTTCCATGGTATACTCACAAGGACACGTCTCTGTATTGCAGTCCAACGTCTCCGTACTCATACCAACGCAACCCGGAGCATTCTGGCAGGTCCGCGATCTGGTTGTTGTCCCCCCACCACACGCCTCATTACAAGGACTCCAATTCCCCCAGTTAAGCCAAACTGCAAACAAACGATCCGCATGAGAAACACTCAGAAAATCACAACTTCTTCCTCTTCAGGCAATATATTCAACGATTGGGTGTTATTTCAATTATTTTCCTCGGGGTTTTACTGAGATCGGCGAAATCCTTAATAAACTTACTTCAAGGGGCGCTGTAATTTAAATTAACATTATTTTTTTATTCAATATAAACAACTCGTTTTATTGACAATGACGTATTATGAACGAAAAAGCAATCCCTCGTTGTCAAAAGTTGTTGGGCTATTATGGCAAACGTGTTATAGACTGTATGGAGAATGGAATGGGCAGGAATACACGATAAAACAACACATTATGCCACTTCCTCTTACATGGACAGGCTCTGACATTGCAGCTTTGCATTCCCGAGTAATCTCCTTCACACAGGGTTCCGATAGTACATGTACGTGTTCTGCTCTGCATTCCCGGTCCACACGTTTGGTCGCATGACGACCAGACACTCCAAGGGTTAAAAACTGCATTCAATAATGTGTACGATAAGTGATACCGGTTGAGGACAAAGTCTGTTTCAGTAAAACCGTTCAAAGCAATCGTTACAATTTTGCTCTGAAAGTAGTTTGTTCCACGCGCGGCAATTTACTCTGTAATCGCGTTGCCGAGCTCGCAACGGAAATTTATGCGTGACAAGGATATTGTCGGGACGAAAACTTACCAGGACAATCTCCAGCAACGCAATCTTTAGTTTGTGAGGAAGATCCTGGACACCCAGGCGCGTTCAAGCAGTTTCTGTTTCTCCTTTGCTTTCCAGGACCACAAGTCACGTCACAATTTGACCAAGAACTCCAACTACTCCATTCTAAAGACAAATAGTGTAGATGGTGAACTAAGCCCATTAATTTCCGCGATGGGTCCAAAATTGTTTCCAAGAGATAAAGGTCACGAAGAATATTTATTTATCACAACAAAATTTCATATCTCTTATCTCAAAGGTGTGAAGTTTTGTTTTTTTGTCACTTCGTTTCAGTTTGATAATGAGGAAACAAACGTCTGATGGACGTTAGCAGATTTAAAGGAAAAGTCAATTTCGCTTAAGCGCTATAAGCATCGTTAGTTTCTTATTTATTCAAATAGATTACATGAGTAATTTGTTGTCGCAGGGAAAAAGACTGTGCCCTAACGTGGAGGGCCAGAATTTTCCAGAATTAATGAGGAGGGCTTTTATCTGTTAGTTTATCTTGTTCTTTTCCTTACCAGGGCAATTCACAGGAGTACAATCTTCAGTCATGGTATCGAGACCTGGGCATGCATTAGCTACTGAACAGGTTCGAGTTTTCGATCTCTTTGACGTTGCACAGTCGCAGGCGCCCCACGAGGACCAATTGGACCACACTGAAATGAAGTTGTACCAAAATAGCGTTGATTTAAATGTAAAATTCACTTTTAAACTAGGTTTTTGTTGCTGGTTTATTCGCGTGCTACACTATTTTTCACGCCCACCCGTTAGCGGCTACGTGAAATTCATTTGCAAAGTTATTGTAAACAAAACATTTCAACATTGTTCCGCAAATGGTAACCGCCACAGTCGACATTTACTAAAACAAACTCAAAGTTCCTACCTGGGCATATTCCATCGTTGCAAGGTTCCGTCTGGAAATATTCGGATCCGCATCCTGCAACCTTGTTGCAATCTCGGTAGCGCCATCTTGTTCCAGCACCGCAAGTGACGCTACACGAAGTCCACGGCTTCCATGCTGACCACGCTGGACCTGAAACCACAGAATAATTGCGATGACACAGTTTCCTAAGTTCCACAATTATGCACGGGAATATATTTTGTACATACCGAACTAACATGTTATCGGTATGTGTTATTTTACATTTGCCATTAGCAGGATTTGACAAAGTCTTGTTCTATGGTTTAATCCCTGTTAAAAGTTTCTTTTTTTCTTGCAGTCAATTTTTGTTTGTTTGCAATCGTCCAAAAAAAAGAAACGAGTGAAGAAACATTGATTAGAAATAAATTTCATTCTTTCAGACAAGTTTTCTCCAAGAACATTGGTTTTATGCAGTTCGGAATCTTTTAATTTTAAAAGTTTCACGAAAATTTTTCTTAAAACTACTTTTTTGTTAACTTGAATGGATTTGCTCAATTCCGCATGGGGATGGCGGTAACAAAGGAAACAGAACAACCAAAATTACCCGTTTGAAATAACCGCAAAGTTTATCTGAGGCGGTGATGTCAAATCTGCGGGTTTCGTGTTAGGAAACCCGCATATTTGACGAAATTACGTGGTTGGCTTGTTAAACGTTTCCGGTACATTGTACGTCGACAGTGACAACAACGCAGAATACAATGACAAAGAAATTTAAACCATATACTCGTTCTATTACAGGTGAACGTATTTTTTGTTCTTGTCACACGTAAATAAATATTCCACGTAATAACTTTTCCCATAACAAAGAGTCGGATATGCGCAAAACAGCCATAATAGTAAATGAGAGCTGCAGACAGGTATACACACTGTTTCGACCTGTAAGGTCTCATCAGTGCATCTGGTGACCGTGGCAATGGGCTAGCTGGTAGACTAGCAGGCTCACATATTTCCACTTTGTGGTACCTTTCGGTCAATCGTCGATATGTTGGGTACCAAAGAGTCGGATATTTTGTCCTTTTACGTTCTTTGGTGCCACATAGTGATATTTTTGTGTTCAATGTTTCCCGAACGATACAAGCCCGAAATATAATTTCGTCAGAATAATTTTAGCCATGGTAACGAAAATTTGTATCTGAGAAGCAAAACTTACCGCAATTGCATGCCGGGCACATGTTGCAGCTCTTGGCACAGTTTAGTCTTACCCAAGCAACAAGACTTGGATGATTACACTGGTTAAAATATGCCACGTTGAAACAATTCGATGCAACATCTTCACAAGCGCACCCAGCAGCGCAACTGGAAAAAAAATTGCACAATTTGTTTTTGCTAAAAGCTTAAAACAAATTGTTGCGTACGAGCAATCGGAAGCTTGGGGACATTGCTGACTCCCATATTCGGTGCATGCGGTTCCACAAGGACGTGTTCGTGTCTGAAAGCCTGTTCCACATGACTGACTGCAAACAGCCCACGGATCCCACGCAGTTCCTGAAGAAACATAACAGGTGTTTTTATGGTTGTATGTTTGTCATTATTTTCTCTAAAGCATTCATCCTTAGAATATTGTTGCCAACTTCTTACGAATCTAAACATGTACAAAATTACGCGCCCCGTAGATTCTTGTTTCTTTTGATGCCCAAGATTGAACTTTTACAACTTAACCAGCGCGCCATGGTTGGATATGTTGCTTTTAGTCCACTCACCGCACGGATCTCCGTTGCACGATTCCGTGTCTGTTGGCGACCCTGCACAGTTTCCTCCATTGGAACAGGTGCGAGATCTGAGTCTCACGCCCACTGAATCACATGCAGCATTACAGGCCGACCACAAGGTCCACGGGCCCCATTCTAAACAAATGTAGTTGATTATACATTTTTTGTCAAAAATCGTTTTGTTAAACAATGTATTGTAACCATTTACAATCCATTGTCAAGTTAACTTTCACTTTCATGTTAACGTCGCCAAGAAAACGATAATTGTACGGAATATTCAAATAGCGTTTTCGTAAAATTGCTGCAATTCATAATATATACGGCTTTCAATTGACTTGCACAACTAAACGCCTTTTAAGTTTACAAATGTCTCCACACCACAGGTTGGTCCATTGCAAGTACGACTGCCTGTTGCTGAACCAGGACAAGTATTTCCATTCTGACAAGTGCGAGTTCTTTCCTGGGTTGCAGTTGCACCACATTCGGCATTACAAGTACTCCACTGGCCCCATGGACTCCATGCTGAAAACAAAGTTGAACGCGGTTAAAGAGTTTGTGTGGTTGGCAATACTCTTACTTTAATAAACGTTGAACCACTCTTCCGTGAGCACCTTTCAAAAGCACGTAACAAATATTTTGATATCGGATCCAGGGCGATGAAAACTCGCGAAAAAAAAGTGAACTTTTAGAGCTAGAAATTAATACCAGTGTAAACGCAAACCCTGGACGAAACCCACAAACAAATTAGGCAGGTATTGAAAGTTACTTTGAAGCGATTTGCGAAAAACTGTTCGTGCTACAGCAGTGCTTTCCAACCTTATTCAGCTAACGGTTCCCCAACAAAATACAAAAATATTTCGAAGCAATCATTGGATAACCAAAGAACGCCCGCCTCGTTACCATGAATATAACAAAACTTTCCATGTAAATACACGGAAAACAGCTGGCGGCACGCTATTTACAAATGGCACCCAGTCACTGCTGTGCTACAAGTATCTTTATTTATTTCGAGTGTGATAAATACTAATAAGCTTGTTTGCGTTGTTCCGATATCGTTCTCACCTACGCAGGCAGCTCCAGTACAAGTACGACTGTCTGTTGCTGAACCCGGACAATTATTTCCATTCTGACAAGTGCGAGTTCTCGTCTGAGTTGAAGTCGTACCGCATTGGGCATTACAAGTACTCCACTGGCCCCATTGACTCCAGGCTACTCACAAATCGTGGTAAGGTTTTATTTCATTGAATTACAAAAATTATCCAACAAGTTTAGTTTCATGTAAACCGAAGTTTTTGTCCTTGTCACATATTTGTATCCTATAGGATATAATGTTTATTTAAGGACACGTTTTCATACTGATACCTTCGCAAGCAGGTCCGTTGCAGTTTCCTGTTTGGCTGGGATCGCCAACGCAGTCGTTCCCATTTAGACATGATCTTGTCCTCGTCTGTGTTCCAGTCACTCCACAAGCTGCATCACAATTTCCCCACTGTCCCCAGCTACTCCACGCTACAAAAACAAACACCTCATTGAAGAAATCACTCGAAAGAGGCAGGTACAAATCTATGTATAGATAATGTTCTAATTTATATACAGATTATGGACTGTAAAAAGAAGCAACGCAAAAGAGTTTGTTTTTAGCTTCTGCTAATAGAGTACACTACATGGGTCACTCAACATGTTTGCAAACTTTTGCCTTGCGACGTTTTACCAAAAGTCGGCATAATAAACTTGTAACGCAAATAAAACTAACATATTAGGTCAACCGAAAAACACTTATTTTGTTCAGAACGTGTTACCTCCACATGGAACCCTGTTGCAGTTTCTTGACTCTGTGGCGTCTCCCGTGCAGTCGTTTCCTGAATCACAAGTTCGGCCCCGGCTTTGGGTGCCGGTCGTTCCACATGTCTGCGAACATGGGCTCCATTGCGCCCACTCATTCCACTGGGCTCCACCTTTTACGAGTACATAAAAGTAATAAGTACATTTCAAAACAAAAATATGCAAAATATGATTTGCGGGTAAAGGTTTGAGTTGATTGCAATTTGATTTTAAGCGACTTCGGATGGCTATCACGTTTGCTGCTATTTATGTATCAGCGTTGCTTACACCGAAGATATATAAGTGGAAGGAATAAGATATATGTTTTAACAAATAATCGAACGAATGCAATATTTGTCATTCTATCGGCAAATTTTGAAAATATTGGATTGGGCAACCGAACGTTTAGGCAGATAACCAATTCGCATAATGTTAACAAAAAAATGGTTGAAGTGTGTTAATTTGTATTTTTACCTAGTAAATTCTGTCTGTGTTACGTAAACTTCACTTATCGTAGAGGCAAAATACATCGGTCTGGTATGTGTGCGATAACACTTAAATTCATGGTAGGATTGTATACATGCATAGGCGTCGATATTTCAAATATTAAGAGTGACTTTTCCAGGTTTTAAAAACACGCAAAAAAACATTCCGTCAGTCGCATCGCCCTAAACATAGGAAACGACGCAAAATCCGTTTCGTGTCAGTTTCTTTTTACACCGAACCATGTTGGTCTAGCACTAAATTTTAGACACTTCGATTACGAATCCTCTTACTGAAAGCGGGACATTTTTGTTTCACTCGGTCAATTGCAAATTTTAGTAATCATGAAGTAACAAACAAATCTATTACGCAACAATGCCGATTCTTACCATTATGTTACAACAATTGCTGCGTTGCGTGATAATCCACGAGACGTTTGTGTTTGTCGTGATTGTGACGATGATAATAAAGATCTTTTAAAACTAGCTTAACGCACAGCATAATGTATGTGGTTTTTCTGACAACAATTTTTAGTTTGAACGAAATGTTTGTTTGTGAGGGGTGACATGTCACCCCCAGTCACCGCTGAATCGACGCCTATGTATACATGAATAATCACATGTTTTTGTGCAAATAATTGTCATACCTGGTGTGCAAAACTCGCACGACCTATCGCACACTCCCACCAGAGAAGGACGATATGTTGGATGATTACATATCCCATAGGCTTTGTATAAAGGACATTGGGCGTTTCTGTCGATGCAAGCTGCGCAAAACACAGTTGTTACGAATTATTGCAAACCTATTAGGATGCTAGAACACGAACGTTAGTTGTCGGACAACAATTTTCCAACACCAAAGGTAAAATTCGGAAGCTTGAAAAGTTTAAATAAATAAACATGCGTACACTTTAATCGTTGTTCTACAGTGATTAATAACACTAGACTTTATTCTACCTTGGCCTTTTACTTCATTTAGAGTCAGACAGCAGGCAAAGAGCGCGAACAAGCAGGCCTTTTTAAAATCCATTTCTTTGTAAACAGTATAAGTAAGTACCTTAATACGTAGACACCTAGGTTACTAACAGAAGGTACCCTCAAACACTTAAAACGCTCTTCTGGCTAGCAGCATGTGAATGCCAGCCTCACAAACTACGTCACAGAATTCTTTTTTCCCATTTTTTTTCATCTGCATTTCCGTTCACCGCCGTGAGAGATCGCGCGCCTGAATTCCGACAAACGCCGGCGGCAACGCACGAACATCATCATAGTTAAAACCTCGAGGCGCAAAAAACACTTTGATATTTTGGTCATTATGTTTTGACGTCACTACGTTACATGCGTGTCAATGAAATTTTGCCCCGATTTTGTCATATCTTGCTAAAGAACCATGCACGTAGTGTTTCCAGTACGTTATGCCACTCAAAAAGCATCATATTGATGCTTAGGATTTATGCTAAGCTCTCTTCTGTTAAATACAATGTTTGTTTGGATGTTTATCTGAAACCGATAATTTGTGTTTAGTGAACTGCATATAGGGCCACTGTTTCGACCTCTTCGGTCTCGTTAGTGCAGCTTTAGTGACTGTACAATAGTCGAAGACCAAAGCTGCTTTTTGGTGACAGTAGAAATAGTTTTTCTTCCGCTTACGTATGTAGCACGTCTTGCAGCGTCGACACCAAGCCTGTTTGTAGAAACTTGGCAATAAACCAGTTTATCCCGTCCCTGTCGCTAGCCTGCAGACATAAGGCTTTGTTTTGGCCAAAAACTACTTTGATGTTGAGTGTTGCTTTCCTACTTTACCAACGTTGAAGCACTTTCCAGAAACCGACCAATTTCGCTGTAGTTACTTTAATCGCAATTATGCAATTACGTTCGAAGCAGCTAAAGCCTTAATTAGACCCCAATTATTACCAAACCGCATGCCGCTTTAAAGTAAGGTCGGTAAAACTTGTCGAATCATTCGCGATGTGGACACTTTCCCCACCACACCTTACAATAATGCCACGAAGGCCGTCGAATCAAACCAATTTCGAATCACTTGTAATGATATCGGTTTACCCCATCCACATTAAAACAAAGGCTACATGTGAAAATACTAACTTTTTATTTAGTTTTCAAATTCAACGTTTAACCATTTCAAAATCTTTCCCTAACTACTTATTTCGCCATGACAATGAATGCCTGGAGGCACTTAAAAGGCCTCGATTTCACCGAACGATGTTTTCGGAAAATTTTCATTTATAAATAGTTTTCGAAGTCTTAAAAAGACAAAATAACCATGCAAAATATTTAGCGATGGCACGATGTTTCGGAAAATTGTCATTATTTTGACGTCAACACGTGTTTCAAGCGGCCTCAAAGAACGTGGGTAAATTTATAATTTTGTTATCACGATTTAGTAGCAGGCGTTTCCTGTTGCTATAACGAAGCGGACATTTTTACGACAAACGTTATTCGTCAATCCATCCCAGGAATATATTTACACGAACCATTACAAACCGGGTATAAAAATACATCAGATATTCGCTGTGACAGGAAGAAACCGCTTGTTAACGCACATAAGTTTCCAGTGACGTAATCCTTTGCAGTTTCGTGAGAGGAAAATGATTAGAATAATTTGGTTGCAGTACTTTCTTTTATTTTGATTAACTAAGTGAGCTATATAACACAATTCCCTTAAAAATTTAAACCGAAAACAAACAAACCGTTGTCACCCTGAAGGAATGGCGATGTCAGCCTGAAATATTTTGCTCTGGAATATTTTAAGGTTTCCAAAATATAAGACTTGATAATGATTTGTTAAGAGTGTTGACTTGATTTTAATATTGGTCATTTTTATAATGTTTAACGATCGAATACAGTTCAACACATAGAAAACTTATTTCGTATGAAACTTATAACGCATGGATAAATGGGTGAATATTCAGGAATCTAAAATTGTAAGATTAGAAGATGCATGGCCTCGGTAAACCTACCCTGATGACTAATATATCTTGTTTGCTCATTTACAAAAGTACATTTTGGGTTAGTGCTTCAGCTTTTCTACGAACCCGGGTCAAAATTTATTTCCACACTCTGTTTCGGAGCTTGGTTATTCGAAATAGAATCACCGCAAATCAGAAATTTCTTTCGACTTTACCAATTGCTCCACCTTGCGGTCACAGTGATATTTTTGTACACGTCACTTGATGTCGAACTTCTCCGATAACCCCAGAGAGGCTTAACCGGGAAAACTTTAGCTGCATGCGGGTGATTGGCAGCATTGGTCAAGGGCCCGAACCACACACTAAGAAAAAAACCTGATCGAGATTCGTGCTCAGGACATCCTGGGTTGGGTTCAAACCCCGGTGTGGTCAAAAAAAAGAAAAACCTCAAACGCAAAGGCATAAACTGATGGCAATTGGAAAGTTAATCTTGGTTGAGGACAGAGTAATTGTTAATCCACAAAATGCTAAACTCGTTTTTAAATGCAGGTTTAATAACATTCCGGCAGTGAGCACCCATGTAAACATAACACACGTAGTTTCATTACTGACATGTTGTGTTCCGAGCTGTGTGTTCCGACATTCTATCTGAATTACCTTCGCATGTTCCAGATATGTTCCGAGCAGTCTGTACTAAACCAGAAACATTTTTGATCCAATTCTCGTAGGCTGAGATTTTCGTGTAAACTCCAGGTTGGTTCGGTTGACCGCAGTTGAGTCCAAACGAAGCGATGCCAGCAACAAACCAAGCACAGTTTGAACATCGTTGGCACATAAGAAGACCACCACTGTCACCCTGTAGGTAGGGTAATATCAGAAAATATGTATATTAAAATGCGCAATGAATTATAAATCACTTCATTTGAAATAAAATATTATTATAATTCAGATATTAACAATATTGTCAAACGTTGCATGTTGCAACTAAATAAAAAACTACAGGTTTCTTGATCAGCGGCAGCTTTACTCTCATCGACAAGTTTTGTTTGTTTTCCAATAACATTAACAGATTCTTCAACCGTAAAAAAATGATTGCGCCAAATTAATCTGCACATGTTGATGCTTTTTAATCCAATTATTGCCTGAGCGTGATGCTTATTCACTCCTGTGGCACATTTGCTCAATCATCAACCACAACAGCTACACAAGTACATCGTACTGATGGTACGAGAACTTACGGGAACGGTTTTTTCCACAGGCGGATTTTTATTTAAAGAAATACCGACTCCTCAATACCCACCTGACAAGAGTCAAATCCACCACGGTTCGACCCCGCACAAATATTTGTTTCTCCCACAAATGGTTTCGTTGGCGGCATTTTCGCTTGATTGCAATAACTTACAGGAAGAATCCGAAGGTCAGCCTCCATCAAAGGGTAATCCTTTGTTCCAAAGTTTTCTGACAAATTGTATGTACAAACGATGTGAAGCACATATAGTGCGAGCTATGGCAGATATGATATATGTTCTATTCTAAAAGGCCAACATTTATCAACTGTTTTTAAATATATAAAAAGTAAAAAACAGGAACTTAAAAAAGTAAAATAGTTTGTACTTGTGCCCCATCCAGTAGCCACACACATGTTGTCAGTCAAAACCTCCTCGCCTTGTGGTAAACAGATCGGCCGAACGTACGAACCAATAGAGACAGGAGTGTAAAGCTAAAGATGTATGGTGTGAATTAAAACCTCAGTGCACATATGTGGTTTTTAATGTATTTCAAATCAGATATAGCCCTGCAAAAAAAGGATGAAAAACTTTAACTTCCACTTACTTGCATAAGAGCGATGTTATTATGTGCAGATGTGACGTTGTACAGCGGGTGAATTACGATTTTTTTTATCCATTCCAACGGTTGTTCGTGCGCGCCAGCATCCGCTTGTAGAAGGGCTCCCAATCTTACAACAGATACAAACGGCCAAGAGCTGTTTGATAGCATATACCTATAGTAAAATTATACGTTTAATTGTGCCGAAAGAACAGATTAATTATTTTACTGAGCTAAGGGTACCCACGTAAAAACTAAACAAAATATGGTATAGATTACAGGACAGAAATGCCGAGCTGGGAAAAATGCTTGAAGCGACGGAGGGGTCCGTTCTGCTTTAGTGGGGTTTATCATTCTCACTTTGACGACCAATCAAATATTTTTTGCTCTCCTGTCAATATCTGTTCAGCGAAACATTCTTACTCGAAACAATTTGCTGCAGTCAACACCCAAGAGGTTGAGATCAGGATTCCTCCACACAATAATAATTCGTTTTTAAAATCATTTGACATGTAGTTGATTTGCACCTTTGAAAAATATCAAAATCACTAATACAGAGAAATAAGGCGTTTTCAGCTTCCTTGAGTTAAAAATAAATGTTTTGTCTGAAAGAGGTGAGAAGCGTAACAGCTGAAACAAAACCGCATGCAAAAAATCGAACTTAAAATCAAAATTTTAAATTTGAACTATAAAGTAATTCTGTGTTACCATCCACGGCCACTGCCGAGCTTTGGTTTGTGTTCCATTGAATATTTTTCCACGGTTTGAACTCACTCCACACGAAGGCAAATTTCTAGCGACACAACATGAATGCTGATTTACCGAGTATCGTCGTATCAGTGGTGGAGTGCATGTTTCTGAAAAACAAATCATTGCCGAGAAGAAAAATATTTTGTATCTTTTCAAAATATTTAAATTTTTAAACAATACTTACGATACACAACATTAGTGCAGCCAATCGTTTACAAGTTTCAACGTATGAATATATTTTTTCAATTATGTAACATACATTTCCTTTCATATAAAATTATTACATCGGTATTACACAACCTGCTTTACCTATTGTTATAGCAACTTACGTCGTGGACATGGTCTGACATGACAATCGTCATATTCCACACTTCCGTTAGCCTTTCGTTTTATTCTGGTACCTTCTCCGCATGTTCGTGAACAAGGTCCCCAACTTCCATCGGCTAAAACAACAGATTGCTTTGCTTGTAAATATGTTTTTAAATAACTTTCACACTTTAAATTATTTCTAGTTGGCATGAATCTGGCCTAAGAAGGACTTCGGGTCGGTGAATATATCGCTCACTGTGAAATGTTTACTAAAGCATTGCCAATACAATGTACTCTGAACTTATATAACCGCACGATTTAGAGGTAAAGTGGCCTTTCAACACTCTGATAAAACAAGTACAGCAGTAACTGAAATTCCTTATGAAGGATTGCAGAAAACATCCACCTCCGACAGACTCCAATCACGAATACATATATTTCCTCACATGCTTTTAGAATAACTGACAGCAGTGTAACTACTCACATATCGTAAAGCATAGAAGTTATATTTTAAAAAAATTGTCACACCCGGACATGCGCCTTCGTTGCAGGATTCTGTATCGGATCCGGTATCGCATGTTCCATTCGTGCAAGTTCTGCTTCGTGTTCTTTCTCCCTTTCCACATGATTTGTCGCAGTTTCCCCAAGGTCCCCATTCAGAAACTTCTGTCCCATTTGTTTGGCTTCGCTTACGTCCGGCTGTAGTGTTTTAATGATAAAAATAAGTCGCAACAAATAACCTACAAAGTTGTATTTAGTACTTACGAAAACATCAAAAGGATACATGACAAACTGCATTTGATTGAAAAGATATACTCACACTCACACTCACACTCACACTCACACTCACAGAATTTTTTGTGAATTATGGCGGACCAGTCTTTTTATTTCTCTAAAATCTGGACTTTGACACTACATCTATAGGTAATGTGGAAAGATTTGCACCAAAAAGTTTAGAATACTTATCATATATTTTCACTGTGCAATGAATTGGCACTACGATCAACAAGGATGTCTAATTGAGCTGGTGTGATGCACAGTGTAGACTACCATTTATCGCCTACTGTTTTGCACTCATGCTCGTATTCCACCCAAAGTACCTTCGCAAGTTTCTTCTCCAACGCATTACTTACTCGATAAGTTCTGAGCTGCTTCCCTTACTCCAGAAACACTTTTGATCCAATTCTTGTAGGCTGAGATCTTTGTGTACACTCCAGGTTGGTTTGGTTGACCGCAGTTAAGTCCAAACGAAGTGATGCCAACAGCAAACCAAGCACAGTTGGTCCATCCTTGACACATGAGAGGACCACCACTATCGCCCTTTTGTAGATTTTATTTACATGGAGTAGAATTATTTTGCATTCATCAAAATAGCACATTCAATGTTCATAACTACGCATTCCCACTAATTTGTGAACATTGTACGAAAAACATGACAAGGTTACAATTAAGAATAATTCTGTCCAACGATGTAGGTTTTTTTCTAAAAGCTCACCCGACAAGTGTCCACCCCACCACGAATCGCCCCCGCACAAATATTTGTATCTTCCACAAATGGTTTCGTTGTCGGCATTTTTGCTTGATTGCAATAACTTACAGGAAGAATACGAAGATCAACCTCCATCAAGGTGTAGGAAGTTTTAGTGGTCCCATGGGATTCTAAAGAAATGTAAGCTAAAATTCTACTGAAATGTTAGGAAGTTCTTCGTTTATCAATTAGGTATACTTATTTATCAGTATTTGTACGCAAATAGGATAACTGCCATACCATGCAAGCAACGTGCCTATTTTGGGTCTAAGCAAATGGTGTTTCTTGTACCAGATTATTCATTTGACAACAATATACTTTCCTTATGGCCAGCTAAAAATCCAGACTTCCTTCACAAACTGATAACCGCAAATCGTTTTTTGACAAATTTACCGGGTTTATAAGTGTATCTTATTCCTTATCACACAATATTCTATTGTGACCTTTGGGCAAACAGATCGAAAACTGGACAAACCTGCATGTAATTTAAATATTTTTTTTACCTATGCCCCATCCTGCAGCCACACACATGTTGTCAGTCAAATCCTCCTCGCCTTGTGGTAAACAGATCGGTCGAGCGTACGTACTAATTGAGACAGGACTGTAAAGCTATGGATTGTATAAAGTGAAGTAAAAGATATAAAGTAAGATTCTTGCAGTCCAGCATCGATGCATTTATTCGCGGGGAATGTCACAAAACAAACTTGTTTATGCAATAAAGATTCTCCTGTCCGTAAAATGCGAGTAAATTATATTTTACAGTACTGGTATATTTTAGAACATTGCCGTAAAGAAAATGTTTAAAAACTAACGGCTTGAAGCATGTGCTTGGGGTTTCACTTTTTGATAAACCGTTCTCTCACGTAATGTGTTATTGTGCGTTGATATGCATTAACGATTTTTGAAGTCGGTTACGCGAAACCCAAGGGTGCCATAACAAAATATGAAAGGTTCCATAAACCTCGTTAGGCAACACAGACATAATATTGAAGCCAATAAGTACAAAAAAATACAACACTCTTGGTAAAAAAACGTTTAGACTCACTTGACGTTAAGTTTTGCGGTTCCTTTTCAACTTGAAACTGTTCCGCGGTAACAAAGTTATGTATTCCTCTAAACCACTTACTTTTAAAAGGGCGATGTCGTTAAGTAAAGATGCATTGTTGTACAGATGGTGAATTATGCTTTCATTAATTTTTCTGGTCTGCACGTGGGTGCTGTTAGCACTTTGCTGAAGGACTCCAAATTTTGCCTGTATTAGATTCTTGTTTCTGCAAATAAAAAAAACATTTGTACGTATTTATCTTTGTACGTGGACACTGCACACAGATTGGGAAGAAAAATGTGCCTGTCTTCATCTGATGTAGTTCATTTTAGTTTTTGCGCTGAAATGACATATCAGTAGCTTACTTGTTTCTGCCACGAATTTTTCACTCATTCTTACCCCACACAATGTGCTGCAGTCAACACCCAAGTGTCTGAGATCAACATCCCTCCACACATTACTGCTCCACTTTGCGTGTGTGTCAGCTGCACCTACAATCAACACAAAACAAGTAAACAAATAGAGGCGATGACCTGCACATAGCGTTTGTTGCACATCCTGTTCGTACAAAAAAGGAATTTTTCACCGGTGAAATTCGTTTCGTTACAACAGAAATAAAGAAGTAAAGCCGACAAATGGGTTTAGAGGTTTGCACTTAAATTTTTATTCTGTACTCTACCATCCATGGCCATTGCTGCTGATCTTTGGATCGTGTTCCATTGATTATTCTTCCAGTGTTTGAACTTCTTCCACAAGGTGGCATTTTTTTAGCGTCGCAACACGAATGTTGATTCACCGAGTATCGACGTATCAGTGGAGTGCATGTTTCTGACAATCATTTCGTTTGTGAACATAATACTTAATACATATGTAAGTAGGCATGCGGCATCTAGCATTTGCGATGCAGAAAAAATATGCAACATGCAAATATGCAATTAGCCTCATGCACAAAAACATTTGGTTTGTATTTTAAACAGTAAAATGATATCTTGTAAAAAAATGCTTTTCTGTTGCAAGCACAGGTACACGTTTTCGTTTTGCAAGAAACAAATAAAATTTTGCCAATATTAGATAGAATCCTACTTTTGGGACATGATCTGTCATGACAATCGTCGTATTCAACACTCCCGTTGACATTTCGTTTTATTCTTGTTCCTTGTCCGCATGTTCGTGAACATGGGCCCCAACTTCCATCGGCTAAACATGAGCTCATTTTCAATAGAGTCGACATGAAGGAAAAGTACGACATGTGAGTGTGTAGTATTTATAATTGAACATTTACCTTAAACTATAGGTGGCGAGTCAAATGTTGGTTAAGATCTAAATTTTGAGTAAAGCAGCATAATTTATGTACCCTATAGAAACGAAGCACATTTTTTTCGACTTGAAACCAAAAAAACGAGGAATCATTTCCAACTGTTATCAACAATATCCCACCAAACATCTTTATCGCATTTAAGGAGCTACTAAGAGAAACTTTTATTGCAAAAAATTATTAAAAACAAGAAAAGGGTTTCTTCTCCAACGCATTACTTACTCGATAAGTTCTGAGCTGCTTCCCCTACTCCAGAAACACTTTTGATCCAATTCTTGTAGGCTGAGATCTTCGTGTACACTCCAGGTTGGTTTGGTTGACCGCAGTTAAGTCCAAACGAAGTGATGCCAACAGCAAACCAAGCACAGTTGGTCCATCCTTGACACATGAGAGGACCACCACTATCGCCCTTTTGTAGATTTTATTTACACGGAGTAGAATTATTTTGCATTCATCAAAATAGCACATTCAATGTTCATAACTACGCATTCCCACTAATTTGTGAACATTGTACGAAAAACATTACAAGGTTACAATTAAGAATAATTCTGTCCAACGATGTAGGTTTTTTTCTAAAAGCTCACCCGACAAGTGTCCACCCCACCACGAATCGCCCCCGCACAAATATTTGTATCTTCCACAAATGGTTTCGTTGTCGGCATTTTTGCTTGATTGCAATAACTTACAGGAAGAATCCGAAGATCAACCTCCATCAAGGTGTAGGAAGTTTTAGTGGTCCCATGGGATTCTAAAGAAATGTAAGCTAAAATTCTACTGAAATGTTAGGAAGTTCTTCGTTTATCAATTAGGTATACTTATTTATCAGTATTTGTACGCAAATAGGATTACTGCCATACCATGCAAGCAACGTGCCTATTTTGGGTCTAAGCAAATAGTGTTTCTTGTACCAGATTATTCATTTGACAACAATGTACTTTCCTTATGGCCAGCTAAAAATTCAGACTTCCTTCACAAACTGATAACCGCAAATCGTTTTTTGACAAATTTACCGGGTTTATAAGTGTATCTTATTCCTTATCACACAATATTCTATTGTGACCTTTGGGCAAACAGATCGAAAACTGGACAAACCTGCATGTAATTTAAATATTTTTTTTACCTATGCCCCATCCTGCAGCCACACACATGTTGTCAGTCAAATCCTCCTCGCCTTGTGGTAAACAGATCGGTCGAGCGTACGTACTAATTGAGACAGGACTGTAAAGCTATGGATTGTATAAAGTGAAGTAAAAGATATAAAGTAAGATTCTTGCAGTCCAGCATCGATGCATTTATTCGCGGGGAATGTCATAAAACAAACTTGTTTATGCAATAAAGATTCTCCTGTCCGTAAAATGCGAGTAAATTATATTTTACAGTACTGGTATATTTTAGAACATTGCCGTAAAGAAAATGTTTAAAAACTAACGGCTTGAAGCATGTGCTTGTGGTTTCACTTTTTGATAAACCGTTCTCTCACGTAATGTGTTATTGTGCGTTGATATGCATTAACGATTTTTGAAGTCGGTTACGCGAAACCCAAGGGTGCCATAACAAAATATAAAAGGTTCCATAAACCTCGTTAGGCAACACAGACATAATATTGAAGCCAATAAGTACAAAAAAATACAACACTCTTGGTAAAAAAACGTTTAGACTCACTTGACGTTAAGTTTTGCGGTTCCTTTTCAACTTGAAACTGTTCCGCGGTAACAAAGTTATGTATTCCTCTAAACCACTTACTTTTAAAAGGGCGATGTCGTTAAGTAAAGATGCATTGTTGTACAGATGGTGAATTATGCTTTCATTAATTTTTCTGGTCTGCACGTGGGTGCTGTTAGCACTTTGCTGAAGGACTCCAAATTTTGCCTGTATTAGATTCTTGTTTCTGCAAATAAAAAAAACATTTGTACGTATTTATCTTTGTACGTGGACACTGCACACAGATTGGGAAGAAAAATGTGCCTGTCTTTATC
Organism: Ascidia mentula; assembly: GCF_947561715.1. Taxonomy (NCBI): domain Eukaryota; kingdom Metazoa; phylum Chordata; class Ascidiacea; order Phlebobranchia; family Ascidiidae; genus Ascidia; species Ascidia mentula. The sequence continues at coordinate 19,881,055 of NC_138569.1, read as the reverse complement.
TGATGTAGTTCATTTTAGTTTTTGCGCTGAAATGACATATCAGTAGCTTACTTGTTTCTGCCACGAATTTTTCAAAGAAACATTCTTACCCCACACAATGTGCTGCAGTCAACACCCAAGTGTCTGAGATCAACATCCCTCCACACATTACTGCTCCACTTTGCGTGTGTGTCAGCTGCACCTACAATCAACACAAAACAAGTAAACAAATAGAGGCGATGACCTGCACATAGCGTTTGTTGCACATCCTGTTAGTACAAAAAAGGAATTTTTCACCGGTGAAATTCGTTTCGTTACAACAGAAATAAAGAAGTAAAGCCAACAAATGGGTTTAGAGGTTTGGACTTAAATTTTTATTCTGTACTCTACCATCCATGGCCATTGCTGCTGATCTTTGGATTGTGTTCCATTGATTATTCTTCCAGTGTTTGAACTTCTTCCACAAGGTGGCATGCTTTTAGCGTCGCAACACGAATGTTGATTCACCGAGTATCGACGTATCAGTGGTGGAGGGCATGTTTCTGACAATCATTTCGTTTGTGAACATAATACTTAATACATATGTAAGTAGGCATGCGGCATCTAGCATTTGCGATGCAGAAAAAATATGCAACATGCAAATATGCAATTAGCCTCATGCACAAAAACATTTGGTTTGTATTTTAAACAGTAAAATGGTATCTTGTAAAAAAATGCTTTTCTGTTGCAAGCACAGGTACACGTTTTCGTTTTGCAAGAAACAAATAAAATTTTGCCAATATTAGATAGAAACCTACTTTTGGGACATTTGTCATGACAATCGTCGTATTCTACACTCCCGTTGACATTTCGTTTTATTCTTGTTCCTTGTCCGCATGTTCGTGAACATGGGCCCCAACTTCCATCGGCTAAACATGAGCTCATTTTCAATAGAGTCGACATGAAGGAAAAGTACGACATGTGAGTGTGTAGTATTTATAATTGAACATTTACCTTAAACTATAGGTGGCGAGTCAAATGTTGGTTAAGATCTAAATTTTGAGTAAAGCAGCATAATTTATGTACCCTATAGAAACGAAGCACATTTTTTTCGACTTGAAACCAAAAAAACGAGGAATCATTTCCAACTGTTATCAACAATATCCCACCAAACATCTTTATCGCATTTTAAGGAGCTACTAAGAGAAACTTTTATTGCAAAAAATTATTAAAAACAAGAAAAGGGAATAGTTTCACAACCAGTATTTAAGTACCCGGGCATGGGCCTTCGTTGCAGGATTCGGTGTCGGCATCGGATCCGGTATCACATGTTCCATTCGTGCAAGTTCTGCTTCGTGTTCTCTCTCCGTTCCCACAAGTTTTATCGCATGCACGCCAAGGTCCCCATTCAGTCCATGCTGTGAGTTACATTTTAACCAATTTTATAACAACGCATTTGTCTAGTGGGTAATAAATGAAAAAACGAAGAAACGTTTCCAACTTTTATCAACAAAATCACTCCAAACATCTTTATCGCTTTAAAAGGAGTAACTAAGAGAAATTTTATTGAAAAGAAATAATAAAAACTAGAAATGGGAATAATTTTAAACAAGGATGTAATTTACTTGGGCATGCGCCTTCGTTGCAGGATTCGGTGTCGGCATCGGATCCGGTATCACATGTTCCATTCGTGCAAGTTCTGCTTCGTGTTCTCTCTCCGTTCCCACAAGTTTTACCGCATGCACGCCAAGGTCCCCATTCAGTCCATGCTGTGAGTTACATTTTAACCAATTTTATAACAACGCATTTGTCTAGTAGGTAATAAATGAAAAAACGAAGAAACGTTTCCAACTTTTATCAACAAAATCACTCCAAACATCTTTATCGCTTTAAAAGGAGTAACTAAGAGAAATTTTATTGAAAAGAAATAATAAAAACTAGAAATGGGAATAATTTTAAACAAGGATGTAATTTACTTGGGCATGCGCCTTCGTTGCAGGATTCGGTGTCGGCATCGGATCCGGTATCACATGTTCCATTCGTGCAAGTTCTGCTTCGTGTTCTCTCTCCGTTCCCACAAGTTTTACCGCATGCACGCCAAGGTCCCCATTCAGTCCATGCTGTGAGTTACATTTTAACCAATTTTATAACAACGCATTTGTCGAGTGGGTAATAAATGAAAAAACGAAGAAACGTTTTCAACTTTTATCAACAAAATCACTCCAAACATCTTTATCGCTTTAAAAGGAGTAACTAAGAGAAATTTTATTGAAAAGAAATAATAAAAACTAGAAATGGGAATAATTTTAAACAAGGATGTAATTTACTTGGGCATGCGCCTTCGTTGCAGGATTCGGTGTCGGCATCGGATCCGGTATCACATGTTCCATTCGTGCAAGTTCTGCTTCGTGTTCTCTCTCCGTTCCCACAAGTTTTACCGCATGCACGCCAAGGTCCCCATTCAGTCCATGCTGTGAGTTACATTTTAACCAATTTTATAACAACGCATTTGTCGAGTGGGTAATAAATGAAAAAACGAAGAAACGTTTTCAACTTTTATCAACAAAATCACTCCAAACATCTTTATCGCTTTAAAAGGAGTAACTAAGAGAAATTTTATTGAAAAGAAATAATAAAAACTAGAAATGGGAATAATTTTAAACAAGGATGTAATTTACTTGGGCATGCGCCTTCGTTGCAGGATTCGGTGTCGGCATCGGATCCGGTATCACATGTTCCATTCGTGCAAGTTCTGCTTCGTGTTCTCTCTCCGTTCCCACAAGTTTTACCGCATGCACGCCAAGGTCCCCATTCAGTCCATGCTGTGAGTTACATTTTAACCAATTTTATAACAACGCATTTGTCGAGTGGGTAATAAATGAAAAAACGAAGAAACGTTTTCAACTTTTATCAACAAAATCACTCCAAACATCTTTATCGCTTTAAAAGGAGTAACTAAGAGAAATTTTATTGAAAAGAAATAATAAAAACTAGAAATGGGAATAATTTTAAACAAGGATGTAATTTACTTGGGCATGCGCCTTCGTTGCAGGATTCGGTGTCGGCATCGGATCCGGTATCACATGTTCCATTCGTGCAAGTTCTGCTTCGTGTTCTCTCTCCGTTCCCACAAGTTTTACCGCATGCACGCCAAGGTCCCCATTCAGTCCATGCTGTGAGTTACATTTTAACCAATTTTATAACAACGCATTTGTCGAGTGGGTAATAAATGAAAAAACGAAGAAACGTTTTCAACTTTTATCAACAAAATCACTCCAAACATCTTTATCGCTTTAAAAGGAGTAACTAAGAGAAATTTTATTGAAAAGAAATAATAAAAACTAGAAATGGGAATAATTTTAAACAAGGATGTAATTTACTTGGGCATGCGCCTTCGTTGCAGGATTCGGTGTCGGCATCGGATCCGGTATCACATGTTCCATTCGTGCAAGTTCTGCTTCGTGTTCTCTCTCCGTTCCCACAAGTTTTACCGCATGCACGCCAAGGTCCCCATTCAGTCCATGCTGTGAGTTACATTTTAACCAATTTTATAACAACGCATTTGTCTAGTAGGTAATAAATGAAAAAACGAAGAAACGTTTCCAACTTTTATCAACAAAATCACTCCAAACATCTTTATCGCTTCAAAAAGGAGTAACTAAGAGAAATTTTATTGAAAAGAAATAATAAAAACTAGAAATGGGAATAATTTTAAACAAGGATGTAATTTACTTGGGCATGCGCCTTCGTTGCAGGATTCGGTGTCGGCATCGGATCCGGTATCACATGATCCATTCGTACAAGTTCTGCTTCGTGTTCTCTCTCCGTTCCCACACGTTTTATCACAGTTTCCCCAAAGTCCCCATTCCGTCCATGCTAAAAAAATAATTCATGACCACAAATGTCACTTATCTAGCTGGCCAACAATTGAACACCAGTATCAACCATTCTGAATGGTGTTTATGTTTTTTGCCAATGTCACAGGATTATTAATTGTTAAGAAATGCTTAAACAATACACATTAAATTAGTTTCATAACGGGTATTTGAGTACCCGGACAAGCGCCTTCGTCGCAGGATTTTGCATCGGTATCGGATCCGGTAGCGCATGGTCCATTAACACAAGTTCTGCTTCGTGTTCTTTCTCCTTCCCCACACGTTTTATCACAGTTTCCCCAAAGTCCCCATTCCGTCCATGCTAAAAAAATAATTCATGACCACAAATGTCACTTATCTAGCTGGCCAACAATTGGACACCAGTATCAACCATTCTGAATGGTGTTTATGTTTTTTGCCAATGTCACAGGATTATTAATTGTTAAGAAATGCTTAAACAATACAAATGAAATTAGTTTCATAACGGGTATTTAAGTACCCGGACAAGCGCCTTCGTCGCAGGGTTCTGCATCGGTATCGGATCCGGTATTGCATGGTCCATTAACACAAGTTCTGCTTCGTGTTCTTTCTCCTTCCCCACACGTTTTATCACAGTTTCCCCAAAGTCCCCATTCCGTCCATGCTAAAAACACAATAACTGTACTTCGTGGTCCAAGACGCCACTTTTGAAAGTTAGGACAATAAACGCACTCAACGAAAAACGGAATGTTTTATACGGTTCCATAATAAAAATATCATATGTCCAAAAATAGGTAGTATCAATATTTACCGTGATAGGTTAATACTACATCAAAAGTCGTAATAACTTCCCAACAAGGTTTCTGTTTTTTATATTTTTCCCACTGCGTAAGTCATGACAAATTATTTACAACAGGTCGAAATGTAACCAGAAGAGGAAATTTTATTGTTATTGAAATATGAAAAAACAGAAATCGGAATGGTTACAAAGCAAAGGTGTATTTACCCGGACATGAGCTTCCATCGCAGGATTCAGTATCTGTATCGAATCCGGTATCGCATGGTCCATTATCGCAAGTTCTACTTCGTGTTCTATCTCCCATTCCGCAAGTTTTATCGCAGCTTCCCCAAGAACCCCATTCCATCCATGCTACAAACATAATTTTTAGTTGGGATAATTTCCCAACGAATGTTTTTGTTTTTATGATTACCACCGCATTCGAACTAAAAAAAATTCACCACAACAAACGCCATTTTCTTGGCTAGGCAATAAACGACACAATCAGGGAGAACTCAGAACAGTGTGTAAGTAAGTAAAACTATATCTACATCTACCGTGTATTAAAAAGTAGTTCGAAGATTAATATACCATAATAAGAAACTAAATATCGCAATGTTTTCACAGCAAGTCTGTTTTTACCCGGACAACCGCCATCGTTACAGGATTTTGTATCGGTATCGGATCCAGTATCGCATGATCCATTCGTGCAAGCTCTAATTCGTGTTCTTTTTCCTTCCCCACACGTTTTATCACAGTTTCCCCAAGGTCTCCACTGGGATATTTCTGTCCCAAATATTTGGCCTCGCTGACGAGCAACTGTGCATAAATGTACAAATACTTCACGAATGAGGATGCTCGAGCAGGCGAAATCGATTTTTCAATATTACTAATAAACCAGGGGACTTCAATTTGAAACTTCTAATATTTTCATAACATTCACTTACTTCACGAATGTTTACGCTATAAGGTTAGTAGTTATAGGGATTAGCGGTTGAATTTTAGCTGTTGAATTTTGTTCACAAATTCCTTACCCGGACAAGGTTGTGTGTTACAATCTTGCTCATCTAATGAGGAACCATCACATTCCTGTTCATTGGGGCAAGTTCGTGTTCTGGATTTCGTTCCTCCACCGCATGTTTCTGTACAACTTCCCCAAGATTTCCAAGTCATCCAGACTGCGTGAGATCATCATAAAAACACCAGTAATCGAAAATGTTTGACGTAAACTTTTACCCGAACATGCGCCTTCGTTGCAGAATTCGATATTGGCTTTGGATCGGGTATCGCATGTTCCATTCATACAAGTTCTGCTTCGTGTTCTTCCTCCGTCCCCACAAGTTTTGTCGCATGCACCCCAAGGTCCCCATTCCGTCCATGCTGCAAAATTATTCAGTAACCACACTTACACAACAACAAGTTTCACTAAGCCAAGTGTTTCTCAAACGTAAGGTTTTAATGGTCCAGAAAACTATATTTCGCTTCCAACTTTTGATTGCATATATATTCTTATTATCGAAGACATATTCACATTCTATCTGAATTACCTTCGCATGTTCCAGATATGTTCCGAGCAGTCTGTACTAAACCAGAAACATTTTTGATCCAATTCTCGTAGGCTGAGATTTTCGTGTAAACTCCAGGTTGGTTCGGTTGATCGCAGTTAAGTCCAAACGAAGTGATGCCAGCAACAAACCAATCACAGTTTGCACATCGTTGACACATAAGAGAACCACCATTGTTTTCCTGCTTGTAAATGGTGTATCATTACTTTATCAGGTGATGAGCATTTTTCACTAAATAACACTGAAATCTCAATCTAGATTTAGTCATCGGTAATACTCATTTGTCCATGTTTGGGTATTTTGAAAGCGATTCTTAGCAGTGCTGTATTAAATCGCTTCCATTTACTGATATGAATTGAAACTTGGCCCCAGTTAATAATAGTACTCGCCTTAAAGTATTTTGCATTCGTTTATTAGAAAACATTTTTAAACTCAGTCCTCCATGTGCAAAGTATTGTCTATTTAATTTTAATCAATAAACTATAAAAAATAACTTTCCTTTAGGCCATTCTGTCCATCAAGAAAGATTATTTGAGAAAAACTCACCTGACAAGTGTCCACCCCACCACGGATCGCCCCCGCACAAATATTTTTCTCTCCCACAAATGGTTTCGTTGGCGGCATTTTCGCTTGATTGCAATAATTTACAGGAAGAATCCGAAGGTCAGTCTCCATCAAAGTGTGGGAAGTTTGAAGTGATCCAGGGGCTACCATAATTCAAAATGTGAGCATTAAAGGCTCCTTGACTTACTTGGCAATCACAGCTATCGTTCATTATGTTCACTGGCTCAGGATTTACTGCATAGGTATTTTGGAAAATATTGATTAGGTACAATATGCTAAGCAACGTTACCAGCTGTTAACTACAATTTATACTACCCCAGTACCCCATCCTGTAGCCACACACATGTTGTCAGTCAAAGCTTCCTCGCCTTGTGGTAAACAGACTGGTCGAACATACGAATCAATGTAGACTGGAATGTCAAGCTAAAAGGCAATAGCACTCAGTCAAATCCAAAATGACGTCTTGTTGTTCTGCATCCATGCATTTTCTTATCAAACTACATTTCGCCAGTGTTTTTAAAAACTTCAGTTCTTCAACCAAAACGATTTTTTAAAGAATTTCCTTTATAATTTATTTTCAAAAATTTTTTTTAAGAAAATGTTTTTTGCACTTACATGTAAAAGAGCGATATCGTTGAGGAAAGATGTACTGTTGTACAGTTGGTGAATTATTCTTGTATATACCAACCTAGCCTGCACATGAGCTCTGTTTTCGCTATTTAGGAGAGCCCCAAATCTTGCGATAATAAAAGATGCGGAGTTGCTGCAAAAGGCAACAGCGTAATAGATTAAATAATCGCAATATCAGTCAGTCGCATTTGATGATGCAAAGGCACCAGTGTCAAGTCTGTTTTTAGGGATTTTCATGGACAACAAATTTTGTTTATTTCTGCCACTAACTCTTTAACGAAACATTCTTACTCGACACAATGTGCTGCAGTCAACACCCAGGAGTCTGAGATCAGAATTCCTCCACACATAAATTTTTGACTGAACAGGAATTTCAGATGCACCTTTAAAGCGCGATATAGACATTGGAATTACGTCCTATAATACAAGTGTCACCCTAATAACACTTTCCAGTTTAGACGAAATGCCATGTGTGAATGTTGCGAGGTTTACAACGTTAACAGATTAAATATAAGTCCTGGAATATGATTTGATAAATTATAACATTTGCATCCATACCATCCATGGCCATTGCCGATTTTTGGATTGTGTTCCATTGATTATTCTTCCACGGTTTGAACTCACTCCACAAAAAGAAACACGTTTAGCGTCACAACACGAATGTTGGTTCACAGAATATCGTCGCATTAGTGGAGGAATGCATCTCCCTGAATTATTTTAAAAATTATCAAATATTGTAGCGACTGTATTTTTCGTGGTAGATTGTGCCGATTTTGCATGTGTCGCATGTACATATGACAATTTTTGAAGTCACTTGGTGATCTCGACGATAATTTTGAACTAATAATAAAAAAAAAAGATTCTCTGGACCGCAAAACTTTGCATATGGTTTGACCGACACTAGTAGAATTCACGTTCAAAACAACTCGACCGACGAGAAAAGTATTACTCAGTCGTATTAGCTGAGGACCAGGATGCAGCTACGATTGACTGATATTTTTATGGACAATCATGCGTCATGTCAATACATGTACAAGGAAACGTCTTTTCATCATTCCACCTCTGGGCGACCGTTTGCCATTTGCAGGCCACAAAACATTGTTTCTTGCTTTTACTACACTATCATATCCGACATCCGATGATGGCATAAGTGCTTGCCGAAACGTTTTACGCATGAAAAATGAAAATGCTGACAACAGTATGGCGCAGTCTCTTCATTGGCACAATCAATATTATTATAATGGATTGGAATTTTAAGTTTTCCATTATTATTGTAGTTACTTACGTCGTGGACATGGTCTGACATGACAATCGTCGTATTCCACACTACCGTTTGCATTTCGTTTTATTCTTGTTCCTTGTCCGCATGTTCGTGAACAAGGACCCCAGGTTCCATTTACTGAGTAGAAATATCGCATGTCTTTCAACACTAAAGTAGCTTTCCCAGAATATACTTTTGCAATAGTCTTACCAGGACACAAGCCATCATTGCAAGATTCGGTATGAGTATCGGATCCGGTATCGCATGGTCCATTCATACAAGTTCTGCTTCGTGTTCTTTCTCCTTCCCCACACGTTTTGTTGCAGTTTCCCCAGGGGCCCCATTCCGTCCAAGCTACAAAGTTATTTTCAACAATAGTTCAATATGGAGAAGCTAATTGCTAGCAGCTATAAACAAACAACAGAGAGTGGGCATTTGATGCTGCGTTTGCTCATAGAGAAAGCACGGTGCTGGACAATGAAATACTGAGACAAAATGCAGATTTTCGACCTACTTTTGACTCACAACTCATAAACCCGGTTTGTCCAGACCACGCGAGAATATCAAACGTGTAGTTTTTTATTTGTAAACCGTATAACGACCTAAACACGAATATTTCCCTTCATGTATTTTCTCTGGTGACTTTGGTGCTTTGGTGACTTTTGTAATTACAACAATAAAGCGTATGCAAATAACACGAACGTCACAGGGTATCACAGTTTTTTTTATGTCTTACAAGATGTTTAAAATCGTTTCAATGACTCGATATGAAAACTAATCATGATTCTAAGGAAAACATGAATCAGGCCTATGCACGTTGACTTACATGGACAGTCGTGGGTATTGCATGTCATTGTCTCGGTGTTAGAACCTACGCATGGACCGTTGTTGCAGATTCTAGTTCGTGATTTTGATCCGTTACCACACGTTCTGCCACAGTTACTCCACTCGCCCCACTGCACCCACTCTAAAGAATTATCGTTTAAATTTTACTCAGGCAAGTTTGTTTTTGTCCAGTTCGGATACGAATAATGCAACAGTTGTTTGAATTGCACTTAAATGAAATCCACCGCAATATCTCGAGTACTATTTTTATATTTTAAGCAAACAAACATCTCCATCATTATTGTATTACATGTGAAAGTAATAAACATATAAAAATGCAGGTATTAGCCCAAAAGCTTTCAGGTGCTAACGGATATTCCTAAACATTTCAATAAATCATTCACACATCTGTGCGCTTCCACACCTTTGCTGAAAACATTGCTTTGCAATTAAACAACTTTGCCTCATACCCAATCGCGCAAAAGCACTGCAAGGATCTGCGGTCGGAACTTACCGAACGGTATGTAATCTGTGGTTAAAATAACCACAACCGGCTGCGAGGCGTCGCTGAAATATTAAGCCAAGAGGTCCCTCAAATTGTTGGTGGACACTATGGTTAACATCGTTTAAACCACAAACAAATCCATAATTTTGTGGTTTCACAAATTAAAACAAATACAGGCCTAACTTTTTTCAATTATAGAATACCTGGGCAGGCATGAAGGCTGTAGCAGGATCGAGAATCGCTTGCGGGTCCGTTACACGTTGTACCTGCCAGACATGTTCTTATTCTGGCTTGCATTCCATTTCCACACGTTGCTTGGCAACTTCCCCACGCCAACCAGTCTGACCAGGAACCTCAATATTAATAAAACAAACATGTCAAGCCTTCAGTTCAAGTTCTTTTATTTCAATTTTTAGTTTATAATCTACATCAGCATACTGGAAATTTCGGGCTCTTGCTCCGTACGAAACAAATGCTTTAACAAAGCATAACTTCGTTAAAATGATCTTAGAACTTAAATTTAAGTGTTGTGTATGATTGTGTGAGAGTATTTGTGTATAAATGCATGAAATTTTACCAAATAAACCCATTATAAAAACTTTCAAAGCGTGACTTACCACAATTGCAACTGCAAATATTGCATGTCTTCTTGCAATACGACGCAAACCAGTTGATGCCACAATATTGAGTCTGGAGAGGACACTTGATTGGAAAATTATCCGCACATTCTGCACATACGCACCTATAAAGCAAAAAAAATGTTTCCTTTACATTTGCAGAGTAATGTGATACGTTCTTCTGAAACTAAAAAGAATCAACTAACTTTGTTTGATTATCAGCATACACTAGATTAGGCGTGCAAGGGCAAACTTACGGGCAAACAGAGGCATGGAGACATGTTTTTATTTCACTTGAATCTCCTTCACAAGTTCCAGATCCAACACATTGTCTCGTCCTGGTTTGCCCTCCTCGTCCACACGTTACATTGCAAGATCCCCACTCTCCCCAGTTGCTCCAGTTTGCTGAAGTAAAAAGTTGTTAAAACTTATAACAAGTAACAGCCAGTGTTTCCGCGGTGTTTTTTTTTTGTTTTTTTTTTACCACACCGGGATATGAATCCAGGATGTACTGGGCACGAATCCCGATCAGGTTTTAACGTTTCAACAGCGGTACTACTGGCTTACTGAAATAACCAGCACAAAAACTGTTTTACAAAGGACTGCAGACAGGGCCACAGTTTTTACCAGCTGGTAGCATCAGTGCAGCTGTAGTGGCACTTACAACGAACAACTAGCCGAGCAAGACTTCCGCTTTGTGATGAATATGATCTCCGTCAACCATTGCGTACCCAAACCAGGCGCAACCCGCAAAGTTCTTGGTAGTTGAGGAATTAGGGTAACTTTTGACCAAATTCGCCCTCAAAACGTTGACTATAACGTTACGCCCATAACAAAGGAATTACCAAAGACAATCTTAAAGGGTTAAGAAGACTTTGTGTTGCCCAGGAAAGATTTTTCATGATTGTAAACAGAATAACAAAAATTAAATGCCTCGAAAGTTTAAACGGTCTTACCTTGAGCTGCCGTTATTTCCAACAAAATAGCAAATTTCACAATTACCAATCCAGTAACAATCGTTAAATGCATTTCTGCTGATTCTGGTGCAACAATTTGACACCCTGCAAGAAAAGTCAATCCAACCTACACTTTGGTATTTTGCTGAACAGTTGCTGCTATTATATTATCTCTACTCAATGGAAGAAGCAGGTGCAAAACCGCCCAAAGAGCATGCAAACTATTGGCTAATATGTCCTCAGGCTTTACACGATGTTTTGGCCATTGGAAACAAGCAAGCACTGTGCAGTGTTCACTAAAGCGTGTCACGTTTCTTGAGGCCTGATTATCCGAATATTGTGCCCTGTGCGAGATTTAAACCTGATTTTTTCAGAATGTTGATTTTTCTTTATTTGTCATGATATCGTTTGTACGTTGCGTCATTTTGTCCACGTTTAAATTCAAGAAAACGACCCACTGCAAATTTCTTTTCGCAAATTGTGACGATTGAACACAAATTTGTAAAGCATGATGTGATTGGATACAGTTGAAACCTTGATTTGTCGTGTTATTAACTATCGTCGACATTTATCACACATCACCGCAAAGTTTTCTGCAACTGAATTCACGGATACATCATTAAGTCGCACAAACTGCGGTGGGAAACCTTGCACACTCACCTGCGGTTTTCAACTTATCTTTCAAGTCAACTTCTTCAACCGCGTCTCGAAAAACAATTCGAGCCGTGCGCCCATAACAAGGCAACGAGGCGTGACGATCAATCATTAGTTTAGTTGTTTTTGAGGTGACAGAGAATTTTCGTTCGCAATGACTATGACAACGAAAAAATGCCACTTTGTTTTAAATGCAGGTTTATTTACAATCCGGTTACGATGTCAATAAAACACAAAAGTGGTTTATTGTTGACATGCTGATTTCCGAGCGGCTTCTCCTACACCAGAAACGAATCTGATCCAATTCTCGTAGGCTGAGATTTTCGTGTAAACTCCAGGTTGGTTTGGTTGACCGCAGTTGAGTCCAAACGAGGTGATGCCAGCAACAAACCAAGCACAGTTTGAACATCGTTGGCACATAACAGGACCACCACTGTCGCCCTGCATATGTCAAAATAACAGGATTTTTTCTTTCTTTCTTGTTGAAAATAATTCTTTACCAACCTAGGCAAAAACTTTTTTTTAGCAATCTAGCAGAAAACTGTTCGCAAGTATTAATTCACATGTGCCACTCATGCAGTGTTTTTGTGTTAAAGTTTTACCGAAAAATGCTGTTTTTGACGTTTCGTAAATCGTAAATATTAAAGTCTTAATAAAGTACAACAAGGCCACAAACTATTGTCTAACTGTTTTTTTTTATTAATTGTCTCCAACAAATAAGTTTTATATTATTTTACTAATACCCACCTGACAAGTGTCCACCCCACCACGAATCGCCCCCGCACAAATATTTGTCTCTTCCACAAATGGATTCGATGGCGGCATTTTCGCTTGATTGCAATAACTCACAGGAAGAATCCGAAGATCAACCTCCATCAAGGTGTAGGAAGTTTGAAGTGATCCAGGGGCTACCATAATTCAAAATGTGAGCATCAACGGCGCCTTGGCTTATTTGGCGATCACAGCTATCGTATCGCGTTCATTTAGGTTCACAGGCTAAGTTGATAAAATTATACAAATTAAATAAAATAGTATTCACTGAATAGACATTTTGTAAAACATTAAGTAGGTGCAATATGATAAGCAGCGTTTCCAGCTGTTAACTACAATTGATACTTCCCCAGTACCCCATCCAGCAGCCACACACATGTTGTCAGTTAAAGCCTCCTCGCCTTGTGGTAAACAGACCGGCCGAACGTACGAATCAATGAAGACTGGAATGTCAAGCTAAAAGGCAATAGCATTCAGTACAAATCTAAAATGACATCTTGTTGTTCTGCATCCATGCATTTCTTAGTGTTTTTGAAATTCCAACTTCAGTTCTTCAACCAAAACGATTTTTTTTCCTTTATGATTTATTTTTAACATTTTTTTGATAGAAATGTTTTTTGCACTTACTTGTAAAAGAGCGACATCGTTGAGGAAAGATGTACTGTTGTACAGTGGGTGAATTATGCTTGTGTAGACCAACCTAACCTTTAGGAGAGCCCCAAATCTTGCGATGATAACAGATGCGGAGTTGCTGTAAAAAGCGATTAATAATCGCAATATTAGTTAGTACGTGCGCGTTCAACCGCATTTGAGGATGCAAAGACTCCAATGTCAAGTCTGTTTTTGCGTTTTTATGGCCAACAAGTCTTGTTTATTTCTGCCACTAACTTTTTAACGAAACATTCTTACTCGACACAATGTGCTGCAGTCAACACCCAGGAGTCTGAGATCAGAATTCCTCCACACATAAATTTTTGACTAATCGGGAATATCAGATGCACCTTTAAAGCACGATATAGAAATTTGGACCACGTCTTTTAATACAAGTGTCACCCTGCGGATATCCGCTTGATAACACTTTTCAGTTGAGACGAAATGCCACGAGTGGATGTTGCGAGGTTCACAACGTTAACAGATTAAATATAAATCCTGGAATATGATTTGATAAATTATAACATTTGCATCCATACCATCCATGGCCATTGCCGATTTTTGGATTGTGTTCCATTGATTATTCTTCCACGGTTTGAACTCACTCCACAAAAAGAAATGTTTTGAGCGTCACAACACGAATGTTGGTTTACAGAATATCGTCGCATCAGTGGAGGAATGCATCTCCCTGAATTATTTTAAAAATTATCAAATATTGTAGCGACTGTATTTTTCGTGGTAGATTGTGCCGATTTTGCATGTGTCGCATGTACATATGACAAGTTTTTAAGTCACTTATTGGTGATCTCGACGACAATTCTGAAATAATAATAAAAAAAAACCAGATTCTCTGGACCGCAAAACTTTGCATATGGTTTGACCGGCACTAGTAGAATTCACGTTCAAAACATCTCGACCTACGAGAAAAGTATTACTCAGTCGTATTAGCTGAGGACCAGGATGCAGTTACGATTGACAGATATTTTTATGGACAATCATGCGTAATGTCAATACATGTACAAGGAGATTACGGAACGTTTGTTGGCGACATTCGTGTTGACATCAACGCAACGGGCCAAATGTTTTTTTCATCACACCACCTCTGGGCGACCGTTTGCCAATTGCAGGCCACAAAACATTGTTTCTTGCTTTTACTACACTCTCATATCCGACATCCGATGATGGCATAAGTGCTTGCCGAAACGTTTTTCGCATGAAAAATGAAAATGCTGACAACAGTATGGCGCAGTCTCTTCATTGGCACAATCAATATTATTATAAAGGATTGGAATTTTAAGTTTTCCATTATTATTGTAGTTACTTACGTCGTGGACATGGTCTGACATGACAATCGTCGTATTCCACACTACCGTTTGCATTTCGTTTTATTCTTGTTCCATGTCCGCATGTTCGTGAACAAGGACCCCAGGTTCCATTTACTGAGTAGAAATATCGCATGTCTTTCAACACTAAAGTAGCTTTCCCAGAATATACTTTTGCAATAGTCTTACCAGGACACATGCCATCATTGCAAGATTCGGTATGAGTATCGGATCCGGTATCGCATGGTCCATTCATACAAGTTCTGCTTCGTGTTCTTTCTCCTTCCCCACACGTTTTGTTGCAGTTTCCCCAGGGGCCCCATTCCGTCCAAGCTACAAAGTTATTTTCAACAATAGTTCAATATGGAGAAGCTATAATTGCTAGCAGCTATAAACAAACAACAGAGAGTGGGCATTTGATGCTGCGTTTGCTCATAGAGAAAGCACGGTGCTGGACAATGAAATACTGAGACAAAATGCAGATTTTCGACCTACTTTTGACTCACAACTCATAAACCCGGTTTGTCCAGACCACGCGAGAATATCAAACGTGTAGTTTTTTTATTTGTAAACCGTAACGACCTAAACACGAATTGAGAGAATATTTCCCTTCATGTATTTTCTCTGGTGACTTTGGTGCTTTGGTGACTTTTGTAATTACAACAATAAAGCGTATGCAAATAACACGAACGTCACAGGGTATCACAGTTTTTTTTATGTCTTACAAGATGTTTAAAATCGTTTCAATGACTCGATATGAAAACTAATCATGATTCTAAGGAAAACATGAATCAGGCCTATGCACGTTGACTTACATGGACAGTCGTGGGTATTGCATGTCATTGTCTCGGTGTTAGAACCTACGCATGGACCGTTGTTGCAGATTCTAGTTCGTGATTTTGATCCGTTACCACACGTTCTGCCACAGTTACTCCACTCGCCCCACTGCACCCACTCTAAAGAATTATCGTTTAAATTTTACTCAGGCAAGTTTGTTTTTGTCCAGTTCGGATACGAATAATGCAACAGTTGTTTGAATTGCACTTAAATGAAATCCACCGCAATATCTCGAGTACTATTTTTATATTTTAAGCAAACAAACATCTCCATCATTATTGTATTACATGTGAAAGTAATAAACATATAAAAATGCAGGTATTAGCCCAAAAGCTTTCAGGTGCTAACGGATATTCCTAAACATTTCAATAAATCATTCACACATCTGTGCGCTTCCACACCTTTGCTGAAAACATTGCTTTGCAATTAAACAACTTTGCCTCATACCCAATCGCGCAAAAGCACTGCAAGGATCTGCGGTCGGAACTTACCGAACGGTATGTAATCTGTGGTTAAAATAACCACAACCGGCTGCGAGGCGTCGCTGAAATATTAAGCCAAGAGGTCCCTCAAATTGTTGGTGGACACTATGGTTAATATCGTTTAAACCACAAACAAATCCATAATTTTGTGGTTTCACAAATTAAAACAAATACAGGCCTAACTTTTTTCAATTATAGAATACCTTGGCAGGCATGAAGGCTGTAGCAGGATCGAGAATCGCTTGCGGGTCCGTTACACGTTGTACCTGCCAGACATGTTCTTATTCTGGCTTGCATTCCATTTCCACACGTTGCTTGGCAACTTCCCCACGCCAACCAGTCTGACCAGGAACCTCAATATTAATAAAACAAACATGTCAAGCCTTCAGTTCAAGTTCTTTTATTTCAATTTTTAGTTTATAATCTACATCAGCATACTGGAAATTTCGGGCTCTTGCTCCGTACGAAACAAATGCTTTAACAAAGCATAACTTCGTTAAAATGATCTTAGAACTTAAATTTAAGTGTTGTGTATGATTGTGTGAGAGTATTTGTGTATAAATGCATGAAATTTTACCAAATAAACCCATTATAAAAACTTTCAAAGCGTGACTTACCACAATTGCAACTGCAAATATTGCATGTCTTCTTGCAATACGACGCAAACCAGTTGATGCCACAATATTGAGTCTGGAGAGGACACTTGATTGGAAAATTATCCGCACATTCTGCACATACGCACCTATAAAGCAAAAAAAATGTTTCCTTTACATTTGCAGAGTAATGTGATACGTTCTTCTGAAACTAAAAAGAATCAACTAACTTTCTTTGATTATCAGCATACACTAGATTAGGCGTACAAGGGCAAACTTACGGGCAAACAGAGGCATGGAGACATGTTTTTATTTCACTTGAATCTCCTTCACAAGTTCCAGATCCAACACATTGTCTCGTCCTGGTTTGCCCTCCTCGTCCACACGTTACATTGCAAGATCCCCACTCTCCCCAGTTGCTCCAGTTTGCTGAAGTAAAAAGTTGTTAAAACTTATAACAAGTAACAGCCAGTGTTTCCGCGGTGTTTTTTTTTTGTTTTTTTTTTACCACACCGGGATATGAATCCAGGATGTACTGGGCACGAATCCCGATCAGGTTTTAACGTTTCAACAGCGGTACTACTGGCTTACTGAAATAACCAGCACAAAAACTGTTTTACAAAGGACTGCAGACAGGGCCACAGTTTTTACCAGCTGGTATCATCAGTGCAGCTGTAGTGGCACTTACAACGAACAACTAGCCGAGCAAGACTTCCGCTTTGTGATGAATATGATCTCCGTCAACCATTGCGTACCCAAACCAGGCGCAACCCGCAAAGTTCTTGGTAGTTGAGGAATTAGGGTAACTTTTGACCAAATTCGCCCTCAAAGCGTTGACTATAACGTTACGCCCATAACAAAGGAATTACCAAAGACAATCTTAAAGGGTTAAGAAGACTTTGTGTTGCCCAGGAAAGATTTTTCATGATTGTAAACAGAATAACAAAAATTAAATGCCTCGAAAGTTTAAACGGTCTTACCTTGAGCTGCCGTTATTTCCAACAAAATAGCAAATTTCACAATTACCAATCCAGTAACAATCGTTAAATGCATTTCTGCTGATTCTGGTGCAACAATTTGACACCCTGCAAGAAAAGTCAATCCAACCTACACTTTGGTATTTTGCTGAACAGTTGCTGCTATTATATTATCTCTACTCAATGGAAGAAGCAGGTGCAAAACCGCCCAAAGAGCATGCAAACTATTGGCTAATATGTCCTCAGGCTTTACACGATGTTTTGGCCATTGGAAACACGCAAGCACTGTGTAGTGTTCACTAAAGCGTGTCACGTTTCTTGAGGCCTGATTATCCGAATATTGTGCCCTGTGCGAGATTTAAACCTGATTTTTTCAGAATGTTGATTTTTCTTTATTTGTCATGATATCGTTTGTACGTTGTGTCATTTTGTCCACGTTTAAATTCAAGAAAACGACCCACTGCAAATTTCTTTTCGCAAATTGTGACGATTGAACACAAATTTGTAAAGCATGATGTGATTGGATACAGTTGAAACCTTGATTTGTCGTGTTATTAACTATCGTCGACATTATCACACATCACCGCAAAGTTTTCTGCAACTGAATTCACGGATACATCATTAAGTCGCACAAACTGCGGTGGGAAACCTTGCACACTCACCTGCGGTTTTCAACTTATCTTTCAAGTCAACTTCTTCAACCGCGTCTCGAAAAACAATTCGAGCCGTGCGCCCATAACAAGGCAACGAGGCGTGACGATCAATCATTAGTTTAGTTGTTTTTGAGGTGACAGAGAATTTTCGTTCGCAATGACAATGACAACGAAAAAATGCCACTTTGTTTTAAATGCAGGTTTATTTACAATCCGGTTACGATGTCAATAAAACACAAAAGTGGTTTATTGTTGACATGCTGATTTCCGAGCGGCTTCCCCTACGCCAGAAACGAAACTGATCCAATTCTCGTAGGCTGAGATTTTCGTGTAAACTCCAGGTTGGTTTGGTTGACCGCAGTTGAGTCCAAACGAGGTGATGCCAGCAACAAACCAAGCACAGTTTGAACATCGTTGGCACATAAGAGGACCACCACTGTCGCCCTGCATATGTCAAAATAACAGGAATTTTTCTTTCTTTCTTGTTGAAAATAATTCTTTACCAACCTAGGCAAAAACTTTTTTTTAGCAATCTAGCAGAAAACTGTTCGCAAGTATTAATTCACATGTGCCACTCATGCAGTGTTTTTGTGTTAAAGTTTTACCGAAAAATGCTGTTTTTGACGTTTCGTAAATCGTAAATATTAAAGTCTTAATAAAGTACAACAAGGCCACAAACTATTGTCTAACTTTTTTTTTTATTAATTGTCTCCAACAAATAAGTTTTATATTATTTTACTAATACCCACCTGACAAGTGTCCACCCCACCACGAATCGCCCCCGCACAAATATTTGTCTCTTCCACAAATGGATTCGATGGCGGCATTTTCGCTTGATTGCAATACCTTACAGGAAGAATCCGAAGATCAACCTCCATTAAAGTATGGGAAGTCTGGAGTGCCCCATAGGATTCTAAAAAATTTTAAAATTTCATTTGTATTGCGGTAGAAAGTCTTTTCATTATTACAATAATTGATATACTAGAGTTTAGTCAAGGCAAAAATTTTATACTTGTGCCCCATCCAGCAGCCACACACATGTTGTCGGCCAAAGCCTCCTCTCCTTGTGGTAAGCAGATCGGCTGTACGTACAAACCCATCAAAACAGGAGTGTCAAACTATAAAATATGGGTGAGTAAAACCATGTTTGACGGCACATATCGGTTTTGCATTAATGCATTTTACGGTCGAAAAATCATATTTGCACGAAGCCCCAAACACATAACTACGTTTTCCATGTTTCCCCACTTACTTGTATAAGTGCGATGTCGTTACGCAAAGATAATCTGTTGTATCTAGGGTGAATTTGGATTCGTCTAATCGACCTAGTCTGCCTGTGGACCCTGTCTTCTTTCAGAGTGGCCGCTAGTTTCAAGCTTACTAAATTTTCACGAATTCCGCTGCAAATTTTCACAATTAGGGAGCGAAGAATATAAAGCGTATAAAGGTGGACAGATCAACTTCAGCAGTTTTCCCGTAAAAATATCAATAGGTTTTCCCGAGCAAGCTTACTTATTTTTGTCACACAATCTTACTCGACACAATGCGCTGCAGTCAATATCCAGGTGTCTGAAATCAGGATTCCTCCACACAATAATACTTCTATTTTTTTGAGATCATCATACAGGTAAGTTAGTTGCACCTTTAAGCAGAATATATTCTGAGTTTACTGATACAGCGGATATCGTGTCTAAATCCCTTTTAACCCGAAAAAATCTTTGAGATGGAAAACAGCATATGTACTGCCAGCCCTATAAGAAAACATGCAGTTGAGAAAATCGGAATACAACAGCTAGAACAACAACGTTGGGGTACTTTGTATTTTTATATTACCATCCATGGCCACCGATGAGCTTCGGATTGTGTTCCATTGATTATTCTACCTTTTTGACCACTTATTCCACAGGAAGAAGTCTTCCTATTGTCGCAACATGAATGTTGATTGACAGAGTATCGACGCCTCATATAAAAGCATCTTTCTAAGAAAACGTTTCCTTGGCCTTTACAAATATACATTGCAATATGAATATTGTTTTTATAACATATAACTTTTCTACAACACATGATAAACACCGTGCGCAGAACGCGTAGAAGTGCAGTTATTCGCCATGTTCATTCCACTGTTTAGTTCGACTGTCAAAAGTTCGCCAGAAAAATTTTGAAGTTTCGAAATCTTATTTGTGATATTGGCCAATTAAACCAACGTACAACCTACTTTGGGGGCATTGCCTGTCATGACAATCGTCGTACTCCACACTTCCGTTGACATTTTGCTTTCTTTTTGTTCCTTGTCCACATGTTCGTGAACAAGGTCCCCAATATCCAACACCTAAAATGATATATTTTTAAACATTTTCAAAAGAGTTTTAACAACATTGTTAAAGTGCTTCACGTGTACCAACAAGAAAATACACAAGATGTTCACTGTCATAGGCATGAGTTGACCCGAGCAACAATGGTTCGAGATCAAAAAAATAATTTACATGAAGCTGTAAAACAACTTTTCTCAGCGTTTCAAGTGCACTACAGTCAAGGTTATATAATATTTTATTCCTATTTGTAACAGTTTTCACGAACCCCTTAGACTCTTTCTAAAATTTATCATTTGGGAAATAACTGACCTCTACAAGTCACCACGCATGACTGAGTTTCGGTGGCAGATCCTGGACAACTTGATCCTCCCACACAGGTACGGGATCTGCTCTGCGATCCGGACCCACATGGTCCAGTACACGAACCCCATGAGGACCATGACGACCATGTGGCTTTATACATAAACATTTTGTTATTTGATATACTAAGAAAAAAATGGAAACATAAACACGAAGGACAGAAATACCTCGGTAAGCGGTAATTTAATATCATGTGAACATTAATAAATATTCTGGCGGTTGTTTTTTCGCCTTATTTAAACCATTTAGGTTCTCTTTGAGTAAGTATAAATTTGAGCTTCACACGTTATCAACCAAACACCTTGACGTATTTTTGCCACCTAATCATTTGTGATAACCTACCTATACAACCATTGGGGTGGCTACAGCGTTGAGTTTGAGTTGTGTCACCGTTGCAAGTGAAACCTATAGGACAAGTTCTGGTTCTGGTATGCACATCGCCACACGTCGCTGGGCAATTTCCCCACGCTGACCAATCAGACCATGTGCCTAAACAATTATTAATATATAGGTAACCATTTAAATCATACAAATTTTTAATAATCCAAATTAATAATACGAGTATTTTACCACAATTCGGGTTTAGTCGTATAAAAAACTGCTACATTCGTGTAAAAAATCTCAATACTTTCTAATTTTTAGCTTCAATTCACAATATACAGAGTCAGCGACAAGTTGAAGTGAGAAAACGTTTCATTGACTTGCAACAGCTTCCAAATTGTGTATCTGAGGTTGATGTTGTTGAATTAGTGGTACGAAGTGCAAAGAATGTCAAACTCGCTTAGTGTTGCGGATTATTAAACCTACCTACATTTTATGCAGGTCAGACTTCTTATATATTGGGATACAATCGATATTTTAAAAAATCCTATGTGTTAATGCAAACTCCATCCAGTCGGTTCACATATAAGCAGGACAAGGTTGACAACAATTTTCCAACAGGACGCCAGTTTGGCGTAACAGGAGTAAAGGCGGAAAATCATAGAACACGACTTACCACAGTGACAACTACATGCATTGCACGTCTTCTTGCAATACGGATCAAACCAGTCGTTGCCACATAAGTGAGACTGCTGGGTTGGGCAATATGTGGGGTAATCGTCTACACAGCTTGGGCCAGAGCAGACGCACCTAAAAAACAAAACATTTGAACTACTTAGGCGCATTTCTGAACCTAATTAATATATGTGCGTCCATTCTCCAATATGCAGCTACATGTATAGATAAGTCCATTTTCTTTTATTATCAGCATTTAGGAGTGAAAGGAGTGAAAGGGCAAACTTACGGGCAAACAGTTGCGTGGAGACATGTTTTTATTTCACTTGAATCTCCTTCACAAGTTCCAGATCCAACACATTGTCTCGTCCTGGTTTGTCCTCCTCGTCCACACGTTACATCGCAAGATCCCCACTGACCCCAGTTGCTCCAGTTTGCTTGAATAAAAGTCATGTTTAAGTTGATTGTGTTTCTTTTCAATGTTATACCGGCACAGCCGGTCATTTTACAACTGGCGTAATGAAAATATACAGGAAAGGTTTGTTTGGCAATTAGGGTTCCAGGTGTTCGAAACGAAACCTAAACAGTTGCCTTCAAGTGGCTGATCCAGCTTGGCTGCAATGCCTTGGCTGCGAAGCCTGTGAACCTTATGATCAGAATATTAGAGCTGTGGTCGACAAATATAAAGACCCGCTCAGTGGGGCGATCCCGCCTTGCTATGCGAAAGCATGGCATTACTTTTCAGTTGCCTTCAATTTGTAAACCTTTTCTGTGACGTTACGTACATTTAGCCTACATTGTGTAAAGCGTATAATGAACTGAGTATATCCAAACAGCCTTACCTTGACCAGCCGTAAATTCCAACAAAATAGCAAACTTTATCATTATCAATCCAGTAACAACCGTCAGATGCATTGCTGCCAATTCTAGTATCACTTGACATTCTAATATGCTGATCTCGTTGACACCTTGGTTTTTTATATAGGCCCACCAAATCCGTTTTAAAGTTTTTTTTATTCCATGCAAATTGCAAGTTCAAACCGCCTAAGGGCAATATTATGTTGCTATTACAATTTCTTTGAGCCACATCCAACCATAACCTTCGTATATCCCCAGGCTTTGGCCGATCGTTTTGTTCATAAAAAGCACGCAAGTACAGTGTTGTGTATACAAGCGTATCACATTTCTTACTCCCTGCTAATCCCAGTTTCGTGCCCTGTGGGAGATCTCAGTATTGTTTCGGAATGGAATTTTGACTTTTGCATACAAGTTATTGATGTTTGCATACAAGTTATTGACGTTTGAATACAGGTTTCTGAAATCGTTCGACTGCATGTTTACAAGATAGGTTTTTTTCAGCGCAGTAAATTATTTCCAAATTGAATGTTTCGTGGTATTGAATGTTTTGCGTACAATTTCCGGAGATAGGAGCTTTTTAACCTTTCTAGTCGTACGACAACGTATGGGGTATGAACTCGTAGCCTTAATCTATTGGCGTGCCATAAGTAATCAACTTTCGTGACAAACTTAGTACGCGTACCAGTGGTTGCCGACCCCTCTGCCTTTGGGTAACCTATATTGCTAAAATCAGTCGCTGCAACAGAATTGTCTACAAATTAAAAATCGTGCACACAACAATACAAAATAATAACGCATTGATCACAACATGGATTTTTAAATGACGAGAAATTTATGCAGCCAAAAAGGAAGTCCTATCAAAAGTAGCTAAAATACGAAAGAAAAGCAAATACTATTTTTAAAAAATTTGTATAATTTTCGTGCAGATAAAAATCTGTTCTAATGCTAGAAATATCCAAAAAACATATCCACCCGAAAAAAAATAAAAAAGATTGCCCGGTTTTGGTCGTCACGCTTCGTTGCTTTGTTATGGGCGCACGGCTCGAATTGTTATTCGAGACGCGGTTGATGTAGGGTTCCTTCCCGGGAATGTCTCGACGGGAAATTCCCGGGATTTCCCGTCAATATTCCGTTCCCGAATCCCGGGAATTTTGATTTTACTTCCCGGGAATATGGCAACAAAGCAAAATTGATTAAGTAGTGAATATTTTTTGCTTTTTTGGATCCTATAAATCAAAACGATGACCCTGTTTTGTGTTTTTCAACCAAACCTGTCGTGAATTAGTATTTACACACAAGTGCGCCGACTATTGGACGAAACAAATTAATTGTGTTTTATCCCGAGAGAAGTGGCGTGCTTAATATTGGAGTTGATAACAAAAAGCAGTGGGGTTGACGTCTGACCATTTGATGTATTCGTGTAGGAATCACAAACAGAGGTCACTGTGCGAAGTCACCCGCTGTTTTCGCAGCTGCAAACGGTTTAATTGTGGGCGATCCATTTTAAAGGGGCGAAAAGTAATTGTTTTTGTCAGCGGGACGTCTCGTCATTCGGTTGTGTGTTTTCCACCACATCCGCATTATTACTTGTTAAGCATTGCTATCAACACGTTACATTCGAAAGTATATTATCTTGTCAACATGCAGAGTTCGAGTAGCAAAACCAAAGAATCGTCAGTGTGGGCGCATTTTACCAAAATTCCAGGAACAGAAAAAGCAAAATGCAATATTTGTCCTAGTTCTGTTATTAGCTGCAAAGGGTCTTCAACAAGTGGTTTAATGAGGCATTTGGAAAACAAGCATCAAATAAAAAGAAAGAGCAGTGGAGAACCGGGAATCGAAATCCCCAAAAAGCAGGGCTCAATTCTTTCAATGCTGACAACAAAAAAAGGAAGTTTGGAAGAGACAGTGGCAAGATTAGCAGCTGTTGATGGTCTAACTTTTCGGCAAATTGAAAACAGCCAATTCATAAGAAAGGCTCTAGACGCCGAAGGTTTTAAATTTCCTCGTGGAAAAGACAAAGTGCGACAATTTGTTTTCAAGTTCTACGAGACGGCAAAGAATTCGGTCGTGAAGGAACTTAAAAATCGCATTGCAAATTCAGAGCGATTCAGCTTATCTCTGGACGAGTATACGTCTGTAAAAAACAGAAGGTATGTGAATATTAATGTCCATGCCCACGACGCAAAGTTCTGGAGCCTTGGAATGGTTCGGGTTATTGGAAGCTTACCCGCGACAAAGACTGTACAACTGGTTTATAGTCGTCTTGAAGACTTTGGTTTACATTTTGACAGTCATATTTTCGGCTGTGTAACAGACGGTGCATCTGTAATGGTAAAGTTCGGCGAACTGGCACCTGCTCAACATCAGCAATGTTTCGCTCATGCTTTGCATCTTGCTGTATGTGATGTCATTTATAAATCACCCCAAAGCACGCCCATTGAAACAGAGCAATGGGCAACTGAGGAAGATACCGATGACATCACAACGGTTACCGGGGAAGATTCAGACACAGACGATTTGTCTACCGTATCGGGCTGGGAAGAGACAAGGGATGAAAGTGTGCCGTTACCCATTCTAAGACAGGAGATTTTTGTGGCCGTAGAAAAAGTACGAAAACTGGCAAGGACATTTCGGCATTCTCCTCTAAAAAATGATAAACTGCAAGATTACGTGAAGGAAGCGCTTGGCAACGAACTTCAACTAAGCTTGGATTGCAAAACTAGGTGGAACAGTTTACTGTACATGATCCAGACATATTTACGTATAAAGAACGAGGTGGCAAAGGCAATAATTGATTTCAACATTGACGTTGCGATATCTGCAGCAGAGTTAAAGTTACTGGAAAGTGTCACAAAAAGTCTGTCTCCTGTTGAACAGGCTTTAAAGAAAATTTCAACGCAGAATGCAACGTTGATGACAGCTGATGGTGCCTTCCGATTCATTTTTTCGCTGTTGGAATTAGAACCGAGTCAAATTTGCCGCGAGGTGCTGTCATCTGTTAAAAATCGCTTGACGCAACGCCGAAACGGTGTTATTGTAGGTCTTCTCAAGTTCCTGCACAACCCGGACCTTGCACACGACCCTGACGAAACAGGTTTTTTCGCTTTGCCTGACGAAAATGTTATACTGGCGTATTCAAAATTAATTCTAAGGAGGCTTTTTCCTACTGATACATCAACAAGTGAAGAAATGGATCAAGAAGTTTCCATCAGCAGCAACCAAGAAGTCAGCAGCGAAAAGTCGTTGGAAAAAAACATTTCCAAATACGATTCGGAAACATCATTCAAACAAGCTGCAAGTCGCGTCACCACATTAGAAAAAGAAATTAAAGCATTTCAAGGAACTGGTTGCCGCACATCCAATTTGGAAATTCTGTACAAAGCTTTAAAGTCGTTGCCACCGACAAGCATTGAATCAGAGCGAGCATTTTCTGCCGCAGGATACTTCGCAACGAAATTGCGAAGCAATTTGTCTGATTCGTCAATTAATGCTCTGACTTTTCTTAAATCTTATTTTAAAACTAATTAAAAGTGTACAGAAGCATTTTCCGTATTTGTGTTGTGTTTATATTGTGTATTTTTCGCATAGTGTTAATTATCCAATTTGTTTTTTCTTCTTTGCTGCGTAAAATACAAATAAACAAACATTACAAACCTGTTTGAAATACAAAATAACAATAGCTCAGCAACAAACAAACGTTAAAAGTTAAATCAGTTTTTTGCCGGAAACTTAGACTACAAAAGACGTTGGTACGCATTTGTAAGGACAACGTACACATTTTTTAGGGCGCAACCTAGCGGTACAAAAATTCTGTGTATTTTTTTTTAAGTTTTGTAGCTTAACCTTGGCGAATGTGACATTACTTGACGGGATCTTGCTAAATTAAATGTTTGCAAGTGTAATAGACAAAATTTAGTCGTTTAAATGATGCATTTACGCACGAAAAAAAATGTCATTGTTTTTGTCGGGATCCCGGGAATCCCGGGAAATTTTTTTTTTATTTCCCGAATCCCGGGAAGTAAAAAATCCGGGAAATAGAGGAACCCTAGGTTGATGAAGTTGACTTGAAGGATAAGTTGAAAACCGCAGGTGAGTGTGCAAGGTTTCTCACCGTAGTTTGCGCGACTTAATGATCTCAATTGCAGAAAATATTTGCGGTGATGTGCGTTAAGAATGGAGAACGACGATCAGTACGTAAAACAATTGGAGGAAATTTTCAACGAGTTTTGCCTGGATCATGCGGTTGGAATTAACAAAGAACAGCTTTTGTCACTTGCCGAAAGGTAGAGTTGTCAGTTCAAGGCTATTAGTCTAATACCAGCATTAGTTACCATAAAATGGATTCGTTCTAGGGACCACAAATTAATTTCATTTAAATATTATTGGTATTTAACTATTATTGCCATGCACTGATGCACACTCCAAAGATTGCATCATACACATGCCGCTTATAATATTTTGGTACAAATTTACAAATTGCTCAGAAAATTAAATAAAAATATGCCAAACGCTTGCAAAAACCCAACACATTTGATTATTAAAATACATATTTCAAATTTTAGATTGTCTTTGAATGCTGACTCTATCAGTCGCCTCTTCCACTTGGCATTTGGAGATATAGAGTTTGTGGAGATTCCAATTGATGAGTGCATTGCATTTGACCAGTTCTGTCAATGTTTTGTATCAGTATTATCTGAGATATCTGAAGCACCAACTAATGAAAAATCATCGGATGCATCTGAAGATAATGAAGGTATTTTCATGTCATAATTCTATGGTAAAACTAATCTTTTTTGTGGTATTGCAGATCTACAGTAAATGGTTGAAATTACTGATTGAAAATATTTTTGTCGTTAATTTCTTTAGATTCTATTAAGCCGAGGTTAGTCAGAGGTGGCAAAAAGTATGGAAGGAAGTCTGCCCCAAACCTTGATCTTAGCAACATTCAACATTCAGTTGACTTCAATGAAAACCCGGATGTTGCCACCAACAATCACTGGTAAAGCTTTATTCACAGTATTAATATGAACATGCTTAAAATACTTTATATCATTGATGAATCGAAAAGCTGCATAGAAAATCTGACTCTGATCAAGGTTGGTTGTAATGCCAATACTACGAATGACTAATATTACCAAGTAAAGGTCTTTGCAGCAGGGCAATCCTGCCTTGCTATGCTAGTCCTACATTGTATTTGTGTTATTTTATTAAGTTTATATTTATCATATGCTTGCTGATGACATGTTGTGTTTGAATAAATATTAACATACGTACTTGGTCCAGGGCTGGTGAAATGCTCATGTCTTCTGATGAAGATGGAATGGAGGTTGGAGACAAAATATATTATGAGCCAGGATTTGGTGGTGATGTTCCAGACAAAACAAGCAATTTTAAAACAAATCACACCACAGCCTCAACGAACAAAGCAAAAGACCGAACCATTGAGATAGTTGCCATGTCCACTGAAGATATGGTGTGTTAAAATAGACTGTATACTGTCTGTGGCCTAAAAACAATAAACAGACTTTCATTTTCTCAGGGTTCCATGACAGATGCAACGTCAAACAGCACTTTCTTTCAAGATGGCAGTGTTTTAAATATTTTTTCCAAACTTGATCCTGACGGCTCGGGAACAATTGAAACAGAAGCGTTGGTAGAATCATGGAGAAAATCTGGGGTTGAAGATCCAATTCAAATACTTGAGGTGTGGTCTAGTGTTTGTAGTGAGTACTGTGCCGCTGACTATTTTTGTTTCAAGTATAAGTGCTCATAGCTTCATGTTTACAACTAGAAATAACTTCCAATGTTAACATGACAACATGAGTTTTATACATATATACATGCTTATTACATTCGAATTTTATGCAAATTTAGAAAGTATTTTCAATAAGATATCTGAAAAACATCCAATAAATTTATGCTATTTTCATAAAGATATCCCACATATTTGCAAGTAAGTTGCCTCGAGTTGATGCTCATTTTCTGATCTTTTGTCTTAATACCCTCTGACTGCAAGTGCAGCTGAAAATAAACTGTCAGGAATCAAGTAATCAGAACATTTATATCCCTTTTGGTATGACAGGCACTTGACATAAGTCATCGAAACGGACTCATCGATGCTTTCGAGTTGTCAACTGCCCTTGAAAAAGAAGTAATGTCAGACACTTCACTTCTATCTGCCACCAACTCTCGGCTTCATGCTTCTATCACATATGCCCTGGTGACAAGCTACAAAGGATTTGTTCACTTTGTCAAGTATGTGGGATTTTTTTCTGAATTTTTTGTTGCGAATAACTTATATTAAAATGTTAGTTTGGAATGCTTAGACAATTTTAGTTTTTTTACTGTTGGCTGTTCTAATTACCCTTTAAGTAACAAAGTAATGTCTACAGTGTTTGATGAACATATATGATGATCACCTTAATACTTTTCATTTGAATTGTTTTTTGCAGTTCTGAGACAGAACAGTACAAAAACCTGACGGAAAAAATGAAAGACGACTTGGAAAAATCAGAACTTCGGACCTCGAAACTAATCGATGAAGTAGACGACAGATATCTTAGCATGGACCAACAGAATGAACGAAAACTAAGTGTTGTGGAAAGAAAATGGGCAAAAAAGCTCAGCTCTGTGCAACATGCCCATGAAAGGGAGAGGGACACAATGCTTATTCAGTTCAACCAGGACAAAGAGTTGTTTCATAAAGAAATTGGTGTGTTGATCAGGTGTTATGTAAACCTAACACTAGTGAGCCTTTGTCCACTAGTTTGTGTGTATTGTTTGTTTGGTTGTTTCCCAGTTAAGTCGGGTGACAAATCAGTCACATATATTACTTGATAACTTAATAATCTGTTCTTCTGGCAAAATAGATTATTAAGTTACAATATGCCTGGCAGCAACAAAAACATTATATACTACTTGATGTTTAGTCGATTTGTGTTTGGCAAAAACACTTTGCTTGCAATACAGCCTGAATTTCATACTTTTCCACAGTATTATACTTATTTATTGAAACATTTATATGTGTATCTGAAAAAGACACATAAACTTGGGTTAAAAGACTTATTTCTTAAGGTACATTAACACATTATTTTAAAGAATAAAAAACAAATAAAACATACTAAACTACACCATTAGTAGCATTCACCACCTCCAGTGTTATAAATCCAGTCTTGACAAACAGTATTTTAATTCCAGATCAGTTCCAGTATAATGAGGAATGTTTGCGCAAAAAAATGCGACTTCTTCAATCTGAAAATGATTCGTTATCACATGAAACTGTACAACTGTGTGACAAATTATCAGAAGCTGAAAAAGATGCTGATAGACTAAGGAAAGATCTGGAGTGTCTTCTTAATGAAAAGGTTTTTTTCACTTGTAGACTGTAAAGCAATTAGCTACTCTAACTTTACATTCGGTTGCAGACGAACAATTCCTCAAACCCCATGAACACTTCACAAGAAGAAAAGTTTGCAGCCATCATAAAGGAATATGAAAATCAGTGCAGGGTAATTAGCAATGAATGTGAAGCTACAAAATTTGGCTGATTATTAGAATGTATTCTTGTTCATTTTCATTTTTCATCTTGTGTTGTTAAGTAATTAGACAAAGGGTGACGCTTAGCACCGAAAACCTGAAGGTTAATCCAGCGTCTCCCTGCCCATACTCTCACATTCCTCATCTTTCTATTGCTGAAATACTTTGGGCAAAAAAAAAACAAATGAATGTGTGATTTATTTAAAACCCTTTTTTGTGTAAAATGCACAATTGTTAATCAGTTATATATATACTCTTATGCACTGATGATGAACATAGTAAATTAGTCTTTGAAACAATTGCATTGCCACAATGTTAACTAGCAAGTTATTAGGTTTTATTTTCAAAATTCATCAAACAAAATAAGCATTTATAATAATAATCTTTTCTTTGTGCCATGTATGCAAATGTTTTTTTCAAAGCATTAAGTTTTCAAGTGGGAGTAGATTGCAAGCTGCTGACATATAAATGTTTTTGTAAGGATTTAAGTCTCACTAGTGTGTGTTCTTTTCACTAAGCCCAAATATTTGCCAATGTAATTTCAATTGTTACAATGGCAGTGTTGACTTAAGGGAGGTATATGACATCTTGTGTTTGATTTCCTCTGATACTGGGCTTTAAACAGCTTTCCAATTCCACCCATTATCACTATCACTTTTAGATGCTACAAGGCAGAGTAGTAGAGGTTGGAGCTCATCAATAAACTTTGCTTAAATTTCTCTTTGTCAATAACAGACTTTTCATAGATGCAGAACATACTTTTATGTCCATTGCTATAAATCTGAGAGCATTGACCTTTTTGTTGGTGTAGTTACCAGAAGTCTTAGGTATCACTAGTTTACTATTATGTAAACAGTTAATGTGTTTTGAAAGCTATTCTCTCAATGATTATTATGAATATATTGCTTGCTTGTGCAATGCTTTTATAAGGGACTGACTATGAAATCACTTTATTAGCATGAGCTTTCACGAGATTGATCTCGCTTCTTCAGGTGCAGCAAATAACATGTCAAACAAAATAAAATTTATTGCACAAGCAAGCAATATATTCATAGATCAGAGACTGACACGGCAAATTGAAGAAATTGAATGATTATTATGGATGATTTGCATATATAGTTATTGTTTGAATTTATAAAATGCTCTTGTTTTTTTAGCATTTGGCCGATAAAAATGATGAATTGGCGATGCAAGTGGAATCATTGCATGGAAGGTTAAAACAGTTTGAATCAGGTGACCATAACCGCAGTAACAGCGTAAGCTCATTTCATGAAGAGAGACTCAAAGAGGGTTCTTCACCAAAAAGAAAGAAACCCCAGAGAAGAGATTCCAATTTGTCGGATTACGTTGAACACAACATGGAGAATGGTATGTTATGTCTGTTTGTGTTTGTAACATAGCAGTGTCAATGCAGATACATTGAATGCACTGAAGTCAACTTCAGATCAACTCATGGTAGTGTTTCCGAAAAAATTCCTGAAATTAAATTATCATGTTTTTGGTTTTGTTCTCATGCATTTATTCCCCAAAGTCTTGAAGAACAAATTAAATTTTTGCCTAAAACTAACTTCCGAGAGTAGTTCATGGAATCCTTGACATTTCGGTGAACATTTCGACAATTAAGATCTCTTTTTTTAGATGCTACATTTGATCATTACGAAAAACTTGAGCCGATGCGAAAGCGTTTGGAATCCAAGGATTTCTCAAATATGAGAATGGCTGAGTTGGAACGACTTGTCGAAGATCTCCGAGCTGATAAGAGAAATTACATGGATGGAATCGCTGAAGAAAAGGTTCAACAAATTAGTCCTACAATATATGTGCAAAAAAAAACATAATAAGTGAGAGCTGCAGGCAGGGTGTACACGCACTGTTTCGACCTGTAAGGTCCAATCAGTGCAGCTGTTGACTGTGGCACTGTGCTAGCTTTTATGCTAGCGGGCACACTGATTTCCACTTTGTGGTACCTTTCGGTCAATGTGGATCCGTTGGGTACCCTATACTGAGTACCAAACACGGTGGTTGGTCTCTGTTGTTTTGTACTGAGACCTTGCAAGTCGAAACAGTACGTGTATACCCTGTCTGCAGCTCTCAACTAGCCCTACGAAGGTCTTTATATTCATATATTTTCCAACCATTTATCATGCTTTACTATGGCTACATTTCTGTAAATAAATTGTTCAATTAGTTCATCTTTTCTAGGCACACCTAAAGGCTCAGATGGAAAAAGAATTCCAAATTCGCCTTGAAGACGAAAAAGCAAAGTTTATGCCATTGGACGACAATCGCGCAGTGGAGGAACAACAAACATCGACCATGCGACTTCTCAAACAAATCACACAAGAAAAGGATGAGGTACCATGTGTTTACAATTATTATTTGTACGTTTCCATCGTTTTTGTTTTATGTTGTGGGAATACAAAAGTAAGGAGTTCTTCAAAAAAAAAATTATTTCCTAAAAGCAAGAAAGGCAGCAAAACTTGCCGCTTTATGCAGTCTCAGAAATTGTGCAAAAATTAACTACTTTATTTTTATATTCCAGTTGGAGAGCAAGTACCTCAAGCTCAAGCAAAAGACTGAAGATGAATCATCAGAAAGTCAACATGGAATGGCAGATTTGTGTAGAGAGTTTGCCCAAGAAAAAGCGGAAGTAGTTGCCAAGCACGAGGAAGAGGTAACTTCTTGCTCTCAGCACTGTGTTTCTCGACAGTCTGCATTTTTGCTGGCCCTCAGTATGTATTTATTTCTTCTGATTCGAGGTGCATGCTTTCACTTGTAAATATTTTTTTTAATAATATGTTGAGTCCACTCTATTTTTGGCCAAGTTTTATTTAAAATCACTTGGCCATAAAAGTAGTGGATTTCTTCTGGTTCGTAGTACATACTTTTGCCCTATAAAAATATTTATATATATAAATACCTTGCGTTTACCACATTTTTATCCAGTTTTCTTTCAAAATCACTGGGCCATAAAAGTTTTTGAAATTTTACGGGTCATGTAATGTAAAAAGGTTGAGAACCACTGAACCACCAGATACACAACATTGGCTGGTTTTATTTGGTATTTTAATTGTATATTATAGACCATGTGGACTTTGCACAAACTGTTAGGGTATCAATCATTGATCAAAGGATCAGAAAAGGGTACTTTTTGCATTTGTTTCAAGAGCGAGTTGAATAGTCTTTGTCACATAAACACTTGAACATATGCAAATCAAGTGTAAAGAAAATGTGTTGACAATTTCTCCAGATGAAGGAAGTTTGCACCAAACTGGAAACGATTGAGCGTCGACTTACGGAGGAGGTGAAAGCCAGCGAGAGATTCGCCGAACAATTAAAAACTGAACGTCTCCAACACAATGAGGCACTCGCTGCTCACCAGGAAGTTATATCCAAGTTCGAAAGGTATCTTGTAGATCAACTTGTTTTAAAGTTTCCCTCTTTTGAAGTTAAAACAAAGCATTTGTAGGTTGTTTTTATCGCTAAGGTTTTAGCCTGTTTATTTTTATTAAATTGATAATTTGTTTCAAAATAAATCTAAAATTAAAAGGTATAAATTACAAATTTGATCTGAGCAATTGCAATTTCCTATTTTTGCGTGCATGCAAAATTTTTATAAAACCCGCGTAATTTTTGTCCAATCTGATTTTGGCCCTTGTTTTTTACCTTAAACCGGTAAATTGTTTTCTCTTGGCAACTGGCTAAAATGTTGGCTAATCTCCCATCTAATCATTCCAATTAAATATTTTAATCACCACAGTGACCGCGGTCATCTACAACTTACCTGTGGTCCGGGGTAACGTGGTGACGTATCGGTATCTATAATTGACTGTTCGACTTGTAATTTGTGCAGAAATGGTGCAACAGTGTGCGCTGACAGTTCGACGGGAGCGAGCAAAGTGAGGGAATTGACTGAAAAGTTTGAAGCGGAGGTAAACCGCCTCAAGCAAGAACACGCATCCGAACTTGAAAACGTCAAACGTGGCTTGGAAGCGAAGTTGGAAGAGTTACTGGCTGAGAAAAGCAAGGTAAAATGAATGGATTTGTGTTCGTATACTTGCATGGCTAACGTTCATGTGCTTGTTTTTTCTAACATTCGAAAAAGGTGTTAGAAGTTTCAACTTTTTTTCGCATGCAAACCATTATTTTACACAAGATTGAAAATGCATTCAATCGTTGAAAAGGTTTTCATTTTGTAGACAAATCATCCAAATTACTTGCTTTTACAAAGTAGCACATTTTTTAGTGTTAAAAGCAGCCGATTTTTATCTTAATCACACAGATTTTGTTGATTAGTTTACCCACATTCCTGCTTATAGTTAGCTTGGATTTACTTCAAGTTAGATTTACTCTTTTTCTTGGTATACATGAGTGCGAAACCTTTTGTTGCGCGAAAAATTTCAGTCCACAATGCTCGTATGCCCATAAATTAAACATTATCATTATCGTACATTATGCATAACTTCTACAATTTTCCGCACGCAGGCGCAGGAGAGCGCTTCGATGTGCAGTGAACTGGATCGCCTGCAAGAGAGCATTGGAGCGGAACGAAGGGACATGCATGATCGGTTGCAGCAGATGCGTGAAGCGTTCGAAAAGGAAGCGGGCGAATTGAGACGAATCCTTGACTGTGATAAAGCAAAGTTACGCCAGCAACTCAAGTATGTTGCTGTTTTATCTTAAATGTAGTAAAACTGCTAATTTCCCGATTTAATCCATGTTGAACTGCAAACAGATATAATACCATACGAGTGGAGTTAATTCTACCACCAAATGTTGACTGCATTTGACTTTAACCTTGACCTTCTTATTCGGCAAAGAACAAACACTATTTTTAAAAATAGGGTCGTGTGTTTAATATCCATGTATGTACCAATGTTAAAAGGTGCATGGGACTTCAAATTACATGTTTAATAAACAAACCTTTGTCTCTACAAACGTAGTTCGTTTATCGGGTTAAGTCTGCAAGCGGGTTCTGATGTTCT
Organism: Ascidia mentula; assembly: GCF_947561715.1. Taxonomy (NCBI): domain Eukaryota; kingdom Metazoa; phylum Chordata; class Ascidiacea; order Phlebobranchia; family Ascidiidae; genus Ascidia; species Ascidia mentula. Next base: position 19,845,552 of record NC_138569.1, on the reverse strand, counting down.
GTTAACATTGTAACCCTAAGTATGAAAGTTGCTATTGATTCAACAGTGATGAGGTGGCCTCGTTGCGGCAGAGACTCGCAGAGGAAACGGAGAAGGAAATGAAGAAGAAACGGGATGAACTGGAGGAGTCGGAACGCAACCTCCGTCTTCAGGAGGAAGAACAGAGAAGAGAAAACGAAGAGTTGATCGACGTCCGCTCTCAATTGGACGACCTTAAGGTGGTCAAACGTTTTTCTTCGTGATATCTTGCAGCCAACAGCACTCAGTTACCCAATATCTACCAAAACAAGATGTAATATAAAGGCTTCAGGCGAGCTGGGACCATTGCCGGTATACAACTTGGCGAAAGCCATCCAACTTACAAGTGTGAAAAGGCTGTAAAAAACTAGTTTTCAATACGGTTTGAACTCGCCACGATGAGCACTGTGATGTCATAAAGGTCTTTTGTTGGTTCACGTCCCGGCGTCCGCAATGGTAAATATGTATTTCTATTATTTTTGTGCCACAGACAAGGAACCAAGATCTTGAAAAACTTCTCTCGAAAGCAAACTCCGATCTTCGCGACCACCATAGAAAACGTATGGGCGATGATGACGTCAGAAATTCGTCTCTTCTCGAGGACAGAATTGGTGACGTCAACAGAAAGCTGACGGAAAAGGAACAACTCAACCTAAGTCTTCGTAGCCAGGTTAGCGCGTTTAAATTTAGAACTTTAATTCGCAAATTCAAAAGAATGCATTTGTGATGACCCCTTAACAATTTTCATGCAACTACACCCACTTGTGCTCACTGCGCTGTGGTGCAATAGCTAAAAGCCTATTTATAGTAAGGTTGACCATTTGCATTTTTGCCGTTTTAGATCGACGACCTGCAAGACACGAACAAGGAGAAATCCCAGGTCATCTCCCGTCTACAGAACAATACTGAGATGTGGGAAACGGACAACATTCGTCTTAAACGACAATACGACGAATTGCTAGAGAAGGTTAGAAACCTTCATTTATTTACTTTGAGATGCTGGGCCATGACTAAATCCTGATGATTTCAGAGGTTGTATGACAAGGGACAGGAAGCGATCGTTGCGTTTTCCGAGCGGCATTTCTTTACTCGTACTATCTTTGATAATGCCTGATGTGCTCTGCAAATTTTCTAACGTTCTTATTAACATTTAGATGTTTCCCGGGTATTTGAGAAACACTGAGACACCTTCTTACACATAAACCTTCATTTCCACGACAGGTTCGAGGACTCGAACACGAAAAGTTGACTTGTCGTCTCGAAAACGCGGGACTCAATGCTAAGTGTGAAAAACTGGAAAAGAGCGGGATCTCCTCCCCCGTTCCTTCTCCTCGCGTCCGGAGCAGGAGGAAATCCAAACTCCACGATGAGGAGCAGAGCAAGGGAAGGAAACACGCCGAGGAGAAGATCAGTGAAATGACGCGAGTAAGTTGGGAAGTTGTGGTGGTGACCGCCTGGTGCTTCCTGTAATGTCATGACATCCCAAACTGATGGGATTACAATGGTGATGTCATAGTTTGTAAACTGCTTTGAAATTAATTGAATTTTTTGGGAGATGTGCCACATTATTTTCATGATTTTATAAACGAGTTGAATCGCATAGTGTAGAAATGATCTCAAGACTAGCTTTTGTGAATTAACAAAAATGCCTTGCGTAACGAAACATCCTTTAATTTAGGAAATTTAGCATAAGTTAGTTAACTTATATACTAACGTTTAAACGCGTATTCTGGTCTCCGTATACGCAGGAAATCGCCGATTTGAAAGCTCAGCTCACTCAGTTGGCCGCCAGTGAAATTGCAAACCAGAGCTTGTGCGACGAACATCCGAAACACGCTGACACAGACGATGATGACGTGGACGGTTTGAGCGTTTCCTCGCAACGCAGTGAACGTTCGAGGTTGACGATGACTCGACAACAGCTGAATACCCAGATGAGGCGAACGAAGGATTTGGTACGGTTTATGAAAGTTCATTTTTTTCGATTTTAGAAACCCAAAATTGTTGTTTCTGTCATTTATATAAACACTTGTTGTTGTGTGTAGTTACCTGACATTAAGCTATTTGCACTGTCAGCTCTATTAGAAACCACGATATGGGGTTAAGGTATTATCACGTTTATGCTCAATGCTTCACAACGTCAACGAAACGCCTCGTACGCAAAATAAGTGGACGCATGTAAGCGAATTCTGCCACCCACATTTTACAACTAACTTCACTGTTCCCCAGTTTATGAGACCAGCGCTCAACGTGGTAATTTATCTATTACTATTTCGATGTATGTCCACCAGTACTCCAAGCTCTCCAAGTCCGAAACGCTCGTAAAAGAACTTTACTGCGAAAATTCCCACCTCATGAGGGCGCTGCAGGTTTCTGAGTCGCGCCAGAAGGAAGCGGAAAGGAGATGCGAGGACGAGAAGGACAGATGTCAAGCCCTCGGTCGTCTGCTGCAACAAGTCTGTCCTGATGTTCCCTAATCGCCTTTAAATCCTTTTCTACTATTCCTATTCTATTATCATGGCTGTGTGATGTTTTTTTGATGATTTCTTATATTTTTGTCTAACGTTTTTTTTTTCACTATCACGCGTGTCTGTTATTTTGTCGGTCGGTATGTGTGTTCCGCGTTCAATAGTACCTTTTACCGAAGTAATGCCGCATTTATTTACATCAACCCCAAAGAGGTAATTCGATTCAACAACGTCCTTTGCGTAAAACAATTATCACGAAATGGGAATTTCCCTGTAGAAAGCTCCTGCATGAATTTTGTGAATGTGTTCCCAATCTCTACCTAAACCACAATCATTTTAAATTTGTAACCTTACCTTCTAAGTCCATTAGACTTTAAAAATCAAACGAATCTTGTCGAGCACGTTTTGCTTTAAAAGCCCTTGCACAAGTTTAATACATACAGCTGTTTTATTTGAAATTTCGAAATATTCAACGACAAAAAAGAACGGATTAGAACTTGTTCACACCATAAACAGTTAATACTTCTACATTTTGCACCTCAGGTCGTCAAACCATCACTGTGCGTTGCGTGTTTATCTGTACCACATTACCGCTGCTTTGATTTTGTACAGATAGTGTGTGATGTCAATACAGCACAATCTTAAAACCCGGCTCAAATGATCAAGGTTTTTGGCCGGTTTATTTATAGTTTTTGGTGCACTTTATATATTTCAACTTTTTTTCTTATTCAGAATAATGTATGTGTGTGTATTCGAACCAAATAAACTATTTTTTACTATGTCTTGTGCGTGGTCGAATTGTTTTTGTGTAAAGCCACATAACGGACACGTAAAAATCTCGTCTTGGCGCTGGAACGTTAATCATTCCAAAGTATTTATTGCACGTATCACATAGCTTTCTACAGAATCTGTGGCGCAGATCAAAGTACGCAACGCAATGACGAGACGTTTTGTGACGTAATTGGCTCGGAAAGGTTGGCTGGAAAAAACTTCGATCGCACTGGAAACAACAACTCCTGCCAGATTTAACGTACGTCAGGATCCGATTGGTAAAACCCAATATGGACAACAACATTTCATGATTAAAGTTCCACAACAGTGGTAAAAAACTTTGTTGGCAGAAGTTGTCGAGTTTTTATAGTTTCCATCGTAAAATGTCCTCTGTTTTGAATTCAAACGTTGAATTGTACATTGTTTGTAGTCGTCTGGCTTATCATCGCTTTGACAGCGGGTCCACCGTATGGTACAACTGATTTTCTACGACTTGGGGCAGGCTTTCGCTTCTGCTGTGGGCGGCAAACGAGAAAGAAGTGCTGCTAACGAGCTCGTTTGAATTCGAGTTCAATCGTCCACGTTTCTTTGGTGCCCGGGTCTTGGCCCTTCTCATCGGGGGCGTGTAAATAGCGATTTTCTGAAAAGTAACGAACATCATTAGCCTTCTGTCAGCAGACGTGATGACTTGGTCGCTAAATATGACAAGGCGTTGATTAAATTTTGTCACGACGTTTTATGCAATGTGCGGAAGTGGACAAGAACGCTGTGCTACGCGCGGTTACGTAATTCACTGTCATTGAATAATAACACAGAGTATTTAATTGCAGTATTTAAACTATTTTGCAAGTTTAATGACATTTGAAATCACTCCAAGACATGCTTTCTGACATTAACACTTTCATGTGATGGTTATTATTTTATAACACTTAGGTAAAGAATGTGATCAAATTCGGATTTTTATTTGAGACTTTTCTGTGCAACCATATAACCATTAGGGATTTTTCCTTTGTTAATTCAAATATCGCTTGTTCCTTCATTGTTTCTGCGGAGCAATTTCGCTTAATGATTAGAAATATTACGACAGAAATTACCTGAGATTCATTCTTGCGATAAAACGACACCATCGCCAAGATGATAAAAGCAACCAAAATCACAACCGCCAAGGCCAGAAATATAGCTGACAGGTTATTAAAACGGAAATCTCCGCTGTTCGTTCGGTTAAGGCTTGTAGTGGAAGGAATAGACGTTGCTAAATAAACAAAAAAAAAACGATTTTATACCTTTCCGTACGTCCTAAAATTTTACGTTTATCTGTTTGTCATCGTTGCAATACCATACACGCCTATTGATTCAAATTTCGACAAAAGGAAATTGAAAATTGATTAAAAATAAAACTTACACATTACACACAAGTTTCATTTAATCCTTAGCTTTATTTTGGATGTTTTTGTTGTCGGGGCCTAGACGGAACCACGTTACCACGAAAATTAAATCTTTGCTGGTTCAAGCTTTTTGTTATTTTCTGTAAATGTTTTTATTAATGATTCCTTGGCACACTGGACCTTAATTAAAATATAGCGACCTCGTGATCGTTTTTACGTGAATTCAACCAATCACGGCTTCGTAAATTTATCGTAGTACAGGGAAAATGCTCTCTCTTTTACCGGGAACGTCGGAAACTGCGGGGCAATCAACAAAGGAATACGTCATTAGGAGCTGGGTGCTGTACTTTGTGAAGATTTGGAGGGAAGGAGGCCACTCCTTGCTGACAGATGATGGAGACCCACAAGAATCTGTCAATATTGAACCCCCGGGACAACCAGGTTGTTGGAGATTTTTCGAGTCCATCACGTAAACCCCGCACCACGCAGGAAACGGCGAGCCATAGAAATTTCGCTTTTTATACGGCAGTGCTTTACCTGCCATGAACATTGTGACAGTTTTATTTGATGATAAAACCGTGGCTCTGCAAAATGCAACTTACAACACGATATCATTATTTTCTTGCAACTAGTTGTTTCGAATAATTTGTCTCTTATATATAACTGAATTTCGCTAGTTTGTACTTAAAGTCTTATCTTACTAAGTACCGGCTTGAAAGTTACTCATTGTGCTGAATTTAAGGTAACTTACCATCAGGTGTGAGGATCAGTTCAGTGGAAGTGTTGTCGTACACAATGTGAAGAGCTTTCAGTAGCAATGCTACGTTCGGTCTCCCAGCAGGAGGTTGGAAATACATCTGACACATATCGAAGTTTCTAGAGGCCGTGTGTATAGAAAAGTAAAAGTCTCCATAGCGTGTGGTGGTATTTCTGCACTGCTGGGCTTCGGTTGTACTGATGCAAACTGCAACTGCTACAATAATTGTACAAACAGCTTGCAATTGTGTTCAAACAAACATAATTGCTAATGTTTTTTATTGTCTTACCTGCAATAAACACTTCAAAGACCTTGAACATTTTTGCTCTGGGTACAAATGGTAAATACTATCACAATGTTACGTAAACCAAAACTTTATGAACAATCTTGCATTGCTGCTTGGATACTATTTCAGATACTGACTGAATGGAGCCAACTCAACGTGTGGTAATGTATTAATTAGCAAAACGTGGCGAAAAATACAGGTCGTGTAGTCTTTTCGTGTCCGGTCACCCCAAATAATCATAAACATAACTGATTTCTCAACAACGGCAAACAACGAGACGGCCCAGTCTCACGAGGAAGGCGTTTAACGGAACTTAAATACAACGAAACTGCATGGTTTAAATATATTAAGTGTATTATTTGCGTAACATGTCGTTTACGTCATTCATTTTCCTGCATGTAAATAAAATGCACAGTCATCATTAAAAGTTTAGCTCTGTAGCACGACATAGTGTCCAAACAATTCGTCATGACAACCGATAGGCATCGATAACTTCTTCATTCGGTTTGGTTTTCGCTTTGAGATTTGCACCTCATTTTTTCCACAATCCACCTAGAAACAAAATATAAAATATGTCGGACATCGAGGAAGACGAAGAACCCGTACAAAAGCTTCGCAGCAAAAGAGTATTTTTCAACAATGTTGATCTATACACTGGGAAAAATATAGGAAAGGTAAGCCAACTTGGTGAGAAATATGTTCAAGCGGATTTAAAATTAATGCAGTTGGCAAACAAATATTCAGTATTTCAAAATAAATGCTTGTTTTCAATTTTGGAATATTATTTAGATGGCTGGTAAAGTAGTTGGACAGAATTTATTGCCAAATAAAAGGCCAGCTTAATATACGCTTTACCACATACAACAACTGGTTTAGGCCTATAACATTGCTTTTTAGATACAATATTATATTTTGTTGGTGTAACAGAATGCACATACTATTGGATTTGGCCTTTACTGTGGGGTCCCAGAAGAAAAAAAAACTTTTGTTTCAGACAAAAATGATCTTGTCATTGAACTCATTTAATCTGTGTTTTTGTTGTGGTCTTTGACAATTAAATATAACTGTATTGTTTAATTCAGTATTACATCTTAATTTATAGCACCTGTCACAATGCATTGTTGGCTCGTCACAAGAGGACATGGATGAAGAAGAGGAAGGAGAAACAGGGTCAGTTCACAGTGGAGCTACCCACAAGGAAGGATCTTATCGCATCATAGGCACTCTCAAAGACCCCAATGCCATACCACCTGATTTTGTGGCAGAAATTGTCAATGTAAGGCTTGGTTTTATGCTCAGTACACCACATCGGTGAAATACTCCCATAGTTTATGATTGTAGCAGTTATTTATGTTAAAATATGCATTTGCATGGAAATTTCAGCAAGAACAATAAGTTTCCATGTGCAATCCAATACTTTCAATTTTAAAACCATATATTTTTTGATTGAGACATGTAGAGGCATAGGTTTTGCTGATGAAACCTGTTTTCAGTTAGCTTTGCAATGGCAAGAAAATTTATGTGCAGAAAATGTCTTAAGATTCAGTGTGGTAAATTTTGTCATTATTGTTTATTTGGTTAGTTTAAAACCAGAGAAGAACTTTTGGAAAAGTTGCTTGAATGTGATATTATCATCTACAACATCACCGAAGATGCAGATTCGATTGACGAGTCTGTATGGTCAGTCTCGTCTCTTCACACTGAGATCGAACATTTTGATTCACCCAAAATGTTCATTTTACTCTCGACCGTTCTCACTTGGGCAAAAAGCAAACCTCTTGATCCAGTAAGTTGCTACGTGTTTTAGTTTATTACTAAAAATATTCTTAAATTTATTTGCATAACTTTTGTTCAGGACGACCCAGAAATTCCCTTTACTGAAGACGATTATAGGCGAAGAAAGCCACACCCTAACTTTAAAGAACATATCAGTGCTGAAAAGATAGTGATCAAGTTTGGAAAGACTGTACGTTAAACATTAAACCAATGCTTTCATTTTTGTGTTGATGTAAACTTTTTCTTTAGAACAAACAAAAGTTCCAGACATATGTGATTGCCTCAGGCCTTACTTACGGACTTGGGGAAGACATTTTCCATTTTCTGTTCAAGGTAACTTCTATGTATATATTGTTGTTGTGTTGTCTGTAATAATTTGGAAATATGTTAGTACTTTTTTTATATTTAGTAGCTTCAGATGAAATAAGTATTATGTGTTTCTGTAAATAGGTCAACAAATTTATACTTTATAGAGCAGGGCTCAGTAACTCATGGGCAGCATCTTTACAAATTGCAGTAACTAAATAACTCACAGAATGCTTTTATTGTAGTAAAAAACAAGAAAAATATGAATAAATTACTCATAATACCCAAAGTTTACCAGTAAAACAATAAAGAAAACTGTATTGTTAGCCGGAATAAACTTTTTTTGTTAGCACCAAAAGTAAGGTTGTTTTTTGTGTTGTATGTACCTTGTTTTGTCTCAAAAAAAGCTCTGGGAAACTGCAGTGAAACATCTTTGTGCAACAATAGTTATTGGTTTTACTTTCGTTTTGTTAAATCATAGTTTCTTTATCAAATAGACGGCTTGGTTGGGAGAAGCATCAGCACTTCAGTGTTTTGGTACTGGAACAAACATTGTTCCAACAATCCACATTAAAGATCTGGGAAGGTAGGACCTAAATTTTTTACATTTATTTTTTTACATTTATATTTGACATATCTTGTTTATTATAAAATACACCATGAGCCAGGCAATATTTGTTGTGTTTCTCGTAGTATATTTTTTATTTTCTGCTAAATTGTGCTTTGTTCTGTGTTTAGTGTCATCCAAAATGTTTGTGATTCCCGACCAAAAACAAGATACTTGGTGGCAGTGGATGACTCACAAAACTCTTTGGAGGAAATAGTCAGGGTAAGTAATAAAGTTACCAAATCTTTGAAAGAGTTTGAATCTATTAAAGTCGTAGGTCATTGTAATTTTAAGTAGTTTTCAGTATAATAAAATGGTGTTTTCAAAAGCTTGGTCTACCTTAACAATTTACCATATTTTCCGGCAAAAAATAACACAGTTCATTTCTCTGACAATTCGTCTGCCATACAGAGAGAACGAACAATCTTGCTTTTATGAAAAGTGTTTAGCTCCAATAGACAATAGTAAATATTACAGTGTAAAGTAAATTTACACTCAAATGCAACTTCAGTGTATCAGCTACTATCTTGGCACTGGCAGAGTTCGTAAAATTGCAAAAGAGGATTACGATTACATGAGACAAGTAAAGTTTATGAGTGAATTTCCAGGAATTCATTGTGACTAACAAAACACTGCAATCATTTGTGCAGTTTATGATTTTTGTGTCATTTGAAGTTTTTGTACTAACAAACCAAACCAATTCATCAAATCTTTTATGTTTTACACAAAAAGAACAATACAAATAACAATAAAATGGGTAAAAACATATTTAATGTGAACAAAAATTGATAGGTCCAATCAATAAATTGATCAAGAATAGAAAATAAGGTTGGTTGCTGTAAACTAGGGATTGTCACATGTTTCCGAAATTTATTGGAATTTATAGAAATGTCAAAGGAAAATGATAAACCTGAAACACAGAATTTTTTTTGTGATTTATTTTGTGTGGTTTGCTGTTGAAATTTTCTTCGGTGCATGCAAAACTACTGCAAAAGTAATACAGCCTGTTGATTTTACTCCAAATTTGTGTGTTCAAAGGTCGTAAGTTCAAAGGCTGGAGGTGGTAAAGTGGAACATATTTCAAAAGAAGATGCCTTGCTTATCAAAGATCTAAAGGTACATGGTCAGAGATTATGCTACGAACAAATACTTTACATGAAATTGGTGTAAAATTGAAATAAAGCATGTTTAGCCTGTATATATTTGTATTAACATTTGTAGAAACTGTTGATGCCTTTGTAACATCTGCTATAAATGCTGTTTGAAGTAATTATAGACACACTGGTAAAGATAATTTATTACTGTTTCCAGCAAAATGAGTTTGATTCTCTGTTGGTAAACCTGAGGATGGAAGCGATGTATGTGAAAGAATCGATGAATGTTCGGTGGGTCGCTGAAACAGGCATGGTCGAAGCAATCGATTCCACCATCAAGGAATACAAACAAACCAGAGGACTTTTGGTAACATTTATTTTCTGTTCCTGTATACATGGTTCTAAGACGGGAAATGATGTGTACATGTTTTCTGAAACTGGCCTTTGGCACAAATTAACGTAGATTTTTCATACCTATGTTTCAGTTTTTAAAAACTATAAAATGCCTGGTAGCAAGAGCAACACAAATTATCTTTTTATATTTTTTAAAAGCACATTGGCCAGCATGTCAAAGAGCATTATCATGTTGCGTTATGTGTTTTTTGTGGTTGTTAAGAAGCATATGCTAAATGTTTCAATATGGCTAAATTTGTAAGAGCCATAAAAAATATGACCATAGTTCATAGTTTTTATTTGAACTTTTACAGCCAATGAGAGCTTGCATTCTTGGACCACCTGCATCAGGAAAGAGCACAGTAGCAGAACTTATGTGCAAGAAATACAAACTCCACCACATCACAGTCAAAGATGTTATTGATGACACTATGCAAAAATTGGAACAAAGTGCTGCCCGTTTAGAGCAGGTTTGCTTTTTTTTCCCTCCATCAAGCCAAATTATCAGCCAATCATTGCTAGCACTTTGTTTTTGTAGAAACTATTTATTTTCTTTCAGTGTAAGAAATCCTTTAATGTAATTTGTGACATTACTAAAAATACACATTTTTTGCACAAATTGTGGTTACTGCTGTTAAGGTTTGCTGTAGTTATACTATACTTACTTTTTGCCATCTTCAACTACATTGTGTTAAATACATGCCCATTCAGAAACTTTTCATTTAGACTGGAAGTGCTGCTGGTGAAGAGGAAGAAGAAGATGATGGAAAGGCTCAAGAGGATGCTGAGCTCCTGGAGCAGATCAAAGAGAGCAAGGAATCAAATGGAGGAAGGATTGAAGATCAGTACGTCATTAAGTTCTTCAGAGAGAAGCTCAAGTCCATGCCATGCCAAAACCAAGGGTTTGTTTTGGATGGATTTCCCAAAACTTATGAGCAAGCAAAAGACCTTTTTGCATGTAAGTTGTAGCCCTACTAATTAGATTCAAATAGAAATAAAATTTTTATATGTGTTTACAATGCTATCAAGACCAGTAGTATCCATTCAAAACATGTTCATATGAGAGGCTCAGTAACTTTTATGGTTTCCATGGTTTTCCATTTCCCATTTTTCAGATTTTATTGTAAGGTGTTTAACGAATTTTTACCACTCTGTCAACAGTGGAGGATGAAGAAGAAGACGAATCGTCGAAAGTAAATTACGATGTGGGAATTATGCCTGAAATTGTGGTTGCTCTCGATGCTCCAGATGACTTTCTCAAAGATCGCGTCATGAATTTGCCAGAAGAGGTTGTGCAGGTGAGTCGAGGGTGAAGAGGTTAAACCACAATCTAAACGTTCTCCTGTATGTTGACACCAGGGCACACACAACACTGAGGAAGGTTTCCTCCGTCGCTTGCAGGAATACAGATCGAACAACCACGAAGACGAAACAGTGCTGAATTACTTTGATGAGTTGGAAATTCATCCAGAGCACATAGGTGATATAATATTTTACAAATAGGGGATGATCACTGCGTTTGGGCCGTAGAATCAAGTTATGAGACGCAAAAACATAAGCATTGATAACTAGCACAAAATATGGAGCACATTTAGAAAAACTATTTAGAAATAATCCATGCAAAACAATGCATTCCATGACTGCAAACAGTGGCAATATATACCACACAACTTAAATAAGTAGTTTTTGCAGCATCTCACTAAAAACTGGCCTTGCTTGTAATATTTGTGAGATAACTTCAAATCTTTTTTCGATGTGTGCTACATCATAATTGTATCTTTGTTAGCTTGCAAACCATGTATTGTAGCACATTACATTAGCACTGAATTGTGCGAGGCGAGATATTGATTTCATCAGATTGACTTGTTGGTTTAAGATGTGAGCGAGAACACAGATCTCAAGTACGAGAACGCGATTGAGAAGATCGCGGGAATGTTGGGAGAACCAAGAAACTACGGACCCACCCCGGAAGAAAAAGAGGAGATGGAAAGAGAAGCAGCGGAGGCGAGACTCCGCAAGGAGGCGGAAGAGAGGGCGATTCGTGAGCGAAATGAAGCGGAGGAGGCCGCCATCATGAAACAACGTCATGAGGAATGGGTGAGAAAAGAGTTCGTTTTTACTTGCGTGCTGTGTGGCATCGAATGCCCCTATTGCACGATTGCTGATGATATTTGTAAGCGGTACAAAAAGGTTTGCGCAATGTTGCAAAACTTTTTCATTTATTCAAATAGCATTTTGTTTTAAGGCCTTAAAAACTCCAAGATACAGTACTTTTTCACTTATTTTTGCCGTATTTTTGTCTTTTTCTGGTGTATTGGCACGGTGACACGAACTGATTGTCTCAAAATCCTCATTAACTTAAGCTTATCCCGGTTTTTCTCGGAGTATAAGTGAAACGGTGACTCTACACCGTGAAAAATAACCATAAACATTTTTTTTAACCGAAGTTGGAAAGGTTGGGGGAGGTGCGGAGACAAGAACGTGAAGTTCTGGAACTTCAGTCGATTCCGCTACGTAATTATCTCATGAAGCACGTGATGCCAACGCTCACTCAAGGCCTCATACAGTGTTGCCAAGTGCGACCTGACGACCCTGTCGATTACTTGGTAAACCCGAAATCTAACAATTTTTCGTAAAGTTAACTTATATAATGCAGTACGGCTTGTAATGATTCATTAGAACCAGTAATTCGATTCATTGGTCTAAATGTCAAAATAAAGCCATTACAAATAATGACCTTGATGCTTATTTTCGTTTCAGGCCGAGTTTCTGTTTGAGCAAAATCCACAGGTGGATTAAATAGTTCTGGAGGCTGACGATCTCACGTTTCAATGCATTTTCGCACTGTTGTGTTTTATACTTTGCTTATGGAATCTATTTTGTATCCGTATCATTAAACAACTGTCTATTGTGTTTCGCTGTGGAGTTACATGTTGTCCATAAGAATTTAAAAAGGGCAGTTAGGGTGAAAATGTTTGCTGTTAATCGCCAAAAAGCTTTCATGCCCGGATACAAGTCAAACGTCATGCAATATTTGCTGTTCACTTAATCGTTGCCGGCAAAAATTAAGTTAGAAGGGTTGCAAGATGGTCGTTTTTGAGGCGCTGTCAAGAAATATTTCTAAATTTTGGACAAGACTTTGTTGACGTGAATGCCATGCACAGTCTGGAATTGTGCAGTGACATATATAGCAACCCTAATATACTGTAGGTAATGACCAGCGCAAAGTTGAATGCAAGATTTTATTTGACGTTATCACAATAATTATACTTCACGGCAATGGGCCGGAGGCTGATACTCACATGGAAAAACCTTAAATTAGAAGAAATCACAGCGAGATACATTGCACGGAACGATGAGACTGGAAACACGCAGAGTTGAAACTTACGTCATCAAAGGAAAAGACAGGTTGGCGTTAAATGAAGTAGAGTTTTAAAAATGCTCCAAATTGTTGCCCAGATGACTATCCGAACAGCAAACTAACAATTAAGATAATAGTAAACTGTGTGGTTTTGTTGTCAATGGTAAAGAGGGTATTACCAAAAACGCCAACCAGGCATACCAGATTAAAGGAACCCTTATAAAGCAAAAAGAATGCAAAGAAAAACTTGATGCAAAAGAAAACATTCTTTCCTTTTGTTTGCATGGATGGTGATGGATACGGAATGTTTAACTAACAGTGGTTGTTATCACATGTGTAACAACAGCAATTTATCAAGACAAAGTCGATTTCTCGTTTGCATCGGAAAGCTCCTTCTCATCCATCAAGTCGTGCAAAATCCCTTCGGCGTATTCCAGTTTTTTCGAGATTGCCAGTTTGGAGTTCCGGTTTTCAACGATCTCGTCGATGTACGGGGCTTTCTGTGTTCCGTGGAACAGAAGCGCCCAACGCTGTAGTGTCCCTAGATGACGAAATAGAAGCGTTACACATATAGGCATGACGTAATGTACTACATCATATGGCTGCTAGCGTAAATGACTACTAGCGTACTATAAGGATGTCAAAAAAGACTATCACTTAAAGTAAGTTTGGTGTTATTTCTGTACAGAATTGCTACAAGATACCGCGCAAGGTATAACTTATTAATGTTTATTGGTTTGTTATGCGCCAGCAAATATAAGGATATTGTAATTTAAACGTGTGATATTTCGAGAACAGCAGTAACACAATCATTTAAATGGTGTTGAAAGCCTCAAAAACCAATTAAAAATTCTACCCTATCCCTCATGTAATATTTTGCACTGGTACAAAACTTTCTAAATCAAAAGGCACGATACACACCTTGTTGTGGAGACAGGGACTTGAATGAAATCGAAAGTTTCCAAACACCTCTTGGATCTTCGCCCCAAGTGTGAGTTGTCATGAACGGCCATCTATTAAAAACACTTCTATAATCTCTGAAAGTGATTTTGCTTTAAACGCTCACCTCTTAAACCCATGCGTGTTGTCGTCGTCATTGGGTCGTTTATTGAGCAACATCGAGTTTGTACCCATCGGTGACGTCAGATTGATTGTGACGTCACCCCGGCGCGACGCGTCGAGCGAGATGAAGGCCTTGTATAAAGTTATGGAGCAAAATTAAAAAACGAAGACTGTATAACAATAGTTAGAGTATTAAAAACGAAAAACACGCCCCACGTGGGGCTCGAACCCACGACCGTTGGATTAAGAGTCCAACGCTCTACCGACTGAGCTAGCAGGGCGGCATGCATCAACAAGCCTAATTATCGGAATTAACCGATCGATCAACGAAGAAGCTGCATAAGATATTGCATGAATACATATTTTCGTTTTCTTGGACCAATTTCATAAAGGAGCTTGTGATCGATATTAGCTTAGACAAAAGGTTTTTATTTCAAACAAGCCTTCAAAATCGTTTATCAACACAATCAATATTCCAACCTTACATAACCGCAAAACGCGTGTTCTGACATCCTCATGCACAAAGCAAAGCGAAACGAATGTGGTTTGTAAGGAAATTTACAAATGAAAAACGAATGTGGTTTGTGAGCAAATACAAATGATTTTAGTAAAAGGGTCTGGTTTATTTCGCGAAAGTGTGTAAAAATATATTTTAAATTCACTCATAAAACGATTTGTAACATGAAGCCTACGTCACAATGTTTGTAGAATTTAACAGGAAATTACTCGAATGCAAATCCTTTCGGAGGTTACGTCATATCATATGTGCATAAAATGGCTAATTGGAATTGCTGATTCGAATGCTTGATGCAATCCTGTTGTGGTTTTTACTCATTTTCGCACACAAACTAAAACAAATAATTAGCCAAAAAAGAAACCACGCCCCACGTGGGGCTCGAACCCACGACCGTTGGATTAAGAGTCCAACGCTCTACCGACTGAGCTAGCAGGGCGGATGTCAATTCCCAACCGTAATATCATAATTAGATTTACACCCTGGCATGATTTCAAGAGCTCTCATGCGTAGTTAAAGCAGCTGAGCGTGTCTGTTCAAGCACGCTTTAGTCACCCCAGCGTTGGACAAAACTAGGTCCACTGTGGACGTAATAGCGAAAATGAACAACCTGAACGTGCTCCAAGTAGCGTATATGGTTCGCCTTCCCATCACACGCTTCTGTATCAATCGTCAACTCAAGGGCGCCACTTAACGGAATTTCAAACTCTTTTTCGATCAAGCCTCCTTGGCAGCGGAATCGTGGAGGGACAGTCTTCCAAGTTGAAGCCATTGTAACCTGTCAAGAGATTTTTCGTGAAAGCTTGCGCATTTAGAGTCGCTTATTTGCGGGGCACATACTTTTACAGAGTCGTAAACTCGTTGCGCATAATGTTTTGAATAGGAAAGAGGATTTCGCCTCAAATACAATGTTAAATAAACAAAAACCTCATAATTCAAGCTGCCAATATTAGAGGCAACAAGTAAATGTTACTTCTTTCTTGTGTTTATTTGAAGGAGCGTTTACGCCAAAAACTACATCCGAACTACCTTTACATCTCAGCATCAGCTCAACTAAACGCAACATGTAAACCCAGGGGTATTTTAGAATGAGCGTATCTGTAACCAAAAAGTGATTCCGCATTTTTGCATTTACCATTTTCTCTGCATTCAAGACCCCGAAACCAAACAAGTGGTTGTAGAGAAGACCAACTCCGTTCGTTTTCCACTGATGTAATGTGTCGTGGAGCTGGTTGGGTGTTGAAGTGAGAACCGTCAGATGCTGTACAAGGATAATATGTAAATTTAACGCTGAATCTGTAAGCAGTAACTTTTTTGGTCGCTTGGTATTTTCTTCACGGTTAATCTGCATGAGGTTTCCCTCGCGGTTGTCGGTGGCGTTTGGCGTTTTTATATTGCTTTATTGGGTTCTTAGAGCCCTTATAAGCCATAGATAGGTAAGTCCTATGTATAGGCCAGCATACAATAGAGCCTGGCCCTCGAAATCAGCATGCTGAGATCGGATGAAAATGTTGTTTGAGTCACAAAAGCATTCAAAACTCCACCCGTGAGCGCTTAGTTAGACAGGTTGCTCATAATTGCAATCATAAATACAAAACAGAAAGACATAATGGTCAACTGACCAGATGACAACGTAACAAAACACCCACTTGCATATCTCTCCATGTAAGGTTTCTGTTTGCGTCCAGGGCCAGAGCGAAAACGCCAGCGGCTTCCGGAGCTGCCGCAGATGTTCCCGAATGCCTCAACGTACACTGCCCGTAAAGGTCTGTGGTTGCCTGTGGCGTATTGAAAAGAAGCATACACATGGTTGGAGGTAAGCAAAATCTAATTCTCTCCGAAGCAATATGGTATAAAATCCTTTATGACGAAAACCATCTGCAGTAAAAAAACACAACACTTACCACTCCAGAGCCGGGTCGTTGACCTCTACCGTTGCTGAAGGTCGAAGCAAGTGTCGAGGAACAACTTTCGTCATACAAAGCCGTCTCCCCGTCGTTGATGGCCGAGTTGACGGAAATCGTCCACATGGAGGCAGCATAACCGTCGCAGTTGCAATCATCGTCAGCCCCACCGTCCCCTGACGCCCAAACGTAAATTGACCCAAGTCCGTTGCGACCCTGAACAAACGACGAACGATATTAGACAAAAATTAACGTTAATTCTATACTACAATTCCCCCCAAAAAAATTTAAAAAAAACATTACAAAATCGATGGCGAACCATCTCGTCAACATTTTCAATCGTCACTGGGTGACAGTAAAGGTCGTATGCGCAGTGTTTGTGTAGCGATTGGCAACCCAGCAGCATAATCCATGACAGACTATATTGTTAAAACGCGGTCCGTATGTATAGCAGTTTTGGAGGTAATGCATGTAAATTCCAAAACAAGTTATACGATAGTAAACAGCTTACGAATGCCAACGGAAGGCATTTTGGATGACTATATTAGGGCCAGTGTATATTGGATGGATGACCAACGTATAAACTATCTTGTTTTTTATGTGCTCTCCACGAATAGTCACGCCCATGCTATGCACAGCATTGACTATTTTTACCAATGCAGAGGAATTGGCGTGAGTTTGTTATGTTTACACCGACACAAGTTATCTTTAAAGCTCGTCAGTCAACAGGAATGTTGATATTATGTGAGCCTTCCCACGATTCATGTTGACTCAAGTTGGGCAGCGAAGTGATACACGTGTAACATACGTAACTAAATATTTAGCCTTATGTGGTTGAGAATCCATAAATTTTGCAGCGTTCGTTTACAATGTGGCGTTGCACAATCGTTGATCTCATAAACAACGTGAGGTGCGAATTGTAGCAACGCCCGAAACAGGTCTTTCTCCCCATAAGGGAAAATTATTTAAATTAAACAGCGGTAAGCTTGATTAAATTGTTTACCTTATTCACACCGTCGACAATAGCTCTCAGCGTAAGTTCACGTGGCCCGTCCACAGTCCGTCCGTCATCAGTAGGTCCCCATGACGCACTACGGAAGAAAAATTACGGACACAATCAGCGATTCGTTCCAACATCTGTTGCAATGGGACGTCGAAGCCATTGGCGGCTAATCGATAATTACGCCGATTTATCGATGAGGAATTTCGCCCCGCGACGAACAAACGAGTGTTTGACACGTTCGCAGTAACAATCTCCTTGTTACGCTCGATTTTGACCCGTCGGCTCCCAATTTGTAGTTCAATGACGTCATACTTCTGCGTCAGTGCCGTGAGATCCCCGTATGTCGCCAAACAATCCGTTTTTTATTTGTCAACAGTTTTATCGGTTACAATCCAGAGGTGACTAAATACATTTCGATTCGGTTTTTATTTTAATTTTTGATTATTTCAACGATGTCACTTTTCAGGTCGCGAAGCCCGTTTTAATTTCGTTTTAGATTGCGAATTATAAACGTACAAAAAAGCTAATCGTTTCCGACCTGTAAATATCGATCAGGTTTGGTTTGTAGGACATGGAGGCGGCTTCAATCACGTCTGTCATATAAGGTTGGTCCAACATTCTTATGCCGGCAATCTTTGAATCGTAAGCGACCCCAACTCCGCATATTCCGTTGTCTGCAACACTCGAAACCTCGCCAGCACAACGAGTCCCGTGGCTGTGTAGATAAAAAGACGAGCGTTGATTAAAAAATTCGATACACACTTTTTGCTATGGTATCTTAGACACATTTTAAAGCAAAGTTGTCCTGTTTACACATCGTGCGTTTGAAATCAAGGATTTTGTTCAAATTTTCAACCAAATTTTTGAAGAGAGTTAAAGTTAATCCGGGTTGTTTGAAGATTCCGTCAGAATTACAAAATGTATTTACCAAAACTAAAATTACAAAATGTCAGAATTACAAAATGACGTATTTACCAAAACTAAAAAAGCCTTACGGAATAATTAATCCAATAACGGGTAATATTCTGATATATAAACGAAACGTACTATCCAATTTCACAATACTTGACGAATGATAAAATCGCAAGTAACAAAGTTTAAGAGGCAAAGTATTTTCTCCTCAACCACAAAAACGGAAACCGGGGGGTTTTAAACACCCCCATAACAATGTTCTGGCAAACAACATTGGGTTACCAAGCGAAAGTGATGGATATACCGTAAGCGTCCATCTGCTGCCCAGATAAGCATGGGGTCTTTCTCAACAACAAAGGTTGGACTTCGGCTTGTGCAAACCTCTGCTTGAAGTCGTACACAGAGCTGATAAGGCAAAGCCCTTATAGATATACATCAATAAACCCAGGTTGGAAAAATCAGAATCGTTAAGGCCACTGACCGCAATGGGAACAATCAATGAGCTCTTTGCGAAAGGTTTTGTTTATGTGTACGTTGGTGAGGAATGAGATTTTGACGCCAGATAAGCCATAGTTTGCTTGGGTCCAATCACGTACCCGGCTAAAGTGATGCCTTTCCTTGGGCGTTTTCAAATAGAACAAAGGCCTTTTAATAAAAGTCAACCTAAAGAAAAGATAACTCGAGATCAGACAAAATTTTCTCGACTTTGGCACATTTGTCAAAACACTTGACCGCAAGGCTAATAACAAGTGGCTTAATATGTGCTAAGTTAAATATAGATACGGTTGTCATTTTATCGCAACATTCGTAATTCAAAGAATCTGTCAGAGGAATTATGTTCGGGCGCTGTGTGGGCCACAGTGACAAATATATTTGCGCATTCAGGCGGTGACAACCCACAAATAGACATTACGCAACTGCAATGAACCGCAGTGGAGGCATATTTGTGTGCAAACGCAAACGGACAAGTGGACATAAGAGGCCACACGCCGACAAACCGCATTCATATCTTCCACCCCATCGAGGGGTCCATTAAGGAACTTTATCAAGATCGGTTATGCCAACAAAAGGCACGCGAGGCGCCCGTCTCCGCCTAATATGGCCGAGGTGAAAGTGGTTTTCGGAGCTTAAACGTCGATTGCCTAGGGATCAGGCGACAGACTGCAATCTTTGGCAACAAACAATAACTTCTATCGGCATGCGTGGTTTTAGCGGTTCCAAGGCGGAGGTCATTCACCCCGCTTTGCGCACGGAACTTTCTTCTTGCGACGCATACGACGGATTACATGTAGTCGACAATTTTACAACAAATACTGCAGAAGCCGCAATGCTATATTGGGAAATTTCCTTCCGTGCCAACTTTAAAACGCGTGTTTGTATTTTTTTAAATAATTTTGGCCGCTATTGCTTTGCAAGTTTAAAACTGGCTTTGCGGTTGCATGCGCAAGTTGTGTTGCGGTTTCTCCACTTCAATGAACGACATTGCAACACAGAAGCGTCTGTAATCGTACAGCATTCTTCCGGAGGTGGAATTACCCAAGACAAAGCGATTGGTTCTCTATGCATTCTCTTCAATGACCAATCGAATCAAATTTCACAAATAAACGAGACGCGTAATTCGTCAGGGATTTAATTCGAATTCCCCATATTGATTTCCTGCTTTACGTTTCATCAAACAGGAAAAACCCAACGCTGCCAAAGCTGAAATAAAAGACGAACGCGTCATTTTTTGGTCAAAGCGACCTGATTAAAGAAAGAGAATCTGTCAGGCTGTTTGTTCCTTGGTACGCTTTTTCAGGTAAGATGCCTCCAAAATCGATAAAACAAACGAAGCGGAATCATTTGAAGAATTGGAATTGACGCAACCTTTTCGACAACGATTACATTGGACGAATAAAAAAACGGCTTGAGGCTTTTCCAACGGCGTAATTTTAAGCTTTGGCTGATCTTATCCATTCATTTACTTTGGTTTGAATATTTGCGTATGGATCGTTTCCTGTAAACATTCATTATTTACCCCATACATTTACCAGTATTTGCTAATCATGTTGGAAGAAAAATGACCAGTGGTAGATTTGAATTTTCCAACGGACGGTATAGGATAAAATTAGACAAATTGGCCACCACCTCTAACGGCTGAACCAGCTGCACACCGACAAATATTTACGAATCAAGCAAATAAAAAGGAGGTAATATCACTAATGGGGCTCACTGTATTTTCGCGTAAGCCTACCATAAAACCTCGTAAATGCTTTCGATGATGGAATAGCAGACATAACCCAGCTTGGCGTGCAAACAAACAAACAAACCACAACTCAACGTTTCACGAACATGTCGCTTATCAATCCTGGGCAGCATTCCAGTCACTTCGCTGTCGTAAAGAATCTTTCATTTGCCGTAATATATATAGGCGCGGACATTAAAGAGACAGTTATAGATGAATAAGGTGGTGCACCTGTTAAACCAATCGACTGTGTAGCGCGGGTAGGGATACGGATCGTTGCTGCTGAAGTCGTAGCTTGCTTCGGCGTTCTGGTGAAAAAATATTACGTAATTTTAAATGGAACTGTTTGAGTTTTTTTAATTATTTCAACAATACTGTTTGTTTCGAGGATTTATAAAACCGTGAGTTACGTTCCCAAGTTTATTTCAACATGTTTTTCACACACTATAGTTTGTTTAAGGCTGGCAATTGAATGGCAAAATTAAATACTTCAGGACAGACAAAAGTACTTGGCGTATCCGTACCGCAATGTTAAATGCGAAGAATGTCGGGTCGCACATGTGTGGGCGCAGCGATTTGTTCC
This sequence comes from Ascidia mentula, assembly GCF_947561715.1. Taxonomy (NCBI): domain Eukaryota; kingdom Metazoa; phylum Chordata; class Ascidiacea; order Phlebobranchia; family Ascidiidae; genus Ascidia; species Ascidia mentula. Next base: position 19,824,128 of record NC_138569.1, on the reverse strand, counting down.
GACGAGATTAGCAATCTCGAAAGCGGAGGCAACAATAAACGAACACGCGCGATTAGCCGCTTGCATGAGTTTCGACGCTAAAGGCTAAAGCACTTGCAAGCAGATGCCGCTTCCAACAACATGTTTGTCTCCGGCCGGTGACGGAAGACCTGGAACGCACAAGTTGTGCTCGGTGGGGTTGCAGATGACGAAGTGAGAGGAAACAGATGATCAAACAGTGGACGTGTTTGCGCCGGCGTCTACGGTTTTACTGTGGAAAGCCTTTAACGCGCAGTGCGGGTGAAATTTATCGTAATGCAGTTTATGTCGGGATAACGAGCAGTTACGACAGCTTGTAAAGCGGTCGGGGTTTAAAAACAGGAAAACGGGGCTTGCTGACGCTAGTGGAGTTTTGTTTTACTACCCAACGCTATGAGGGCGGGCTGCAGTGCATGTTGTTGCTGTTCGCCGTCTGTTAATCTTGACGGAGCATTACAAATGTCTTACACAGCCCGGAGCCGCTATTTGCATAGCAGCGGCAAGCGGCGCCATTGTTACTCCGTGCGTCGCGCAGTTTCTCGAACCGCATTCGCCCGAAGCCGACAGTCCATCAGCCACGTTGACGAGAGAGGTAGAAGTCGAGGCCACTGCGAAGCCCCAGTGCTGGTGGATTAACTAGAATCTGTTTTGAAGGTTGAGATTTCAGCTTGGGATAAACAGGGTAACCTTGTACGTAAGCTTGACGCATCGTAACTGCTTTCGCTAAGTTTTTGAAACAAACACCGTTTTAACCGCAAAGATTAGAACCGGATCACTCCATCAAAGTAATAGGGCAACTTCAAGTGACACAAACCGCTGCATGTCAAAGTATTTACAAACCCAATCCTTTATCATCACAGATCTATCGTGCATGGGGGTATAGAGTTTTAGTGTAGCCCCAGTAGTTGCTGAGTGTGTTACGGAATTATTAACTTGTGTGTATACATGCCGGAGAACTGGAATTTACTAAGCAACCAGCATGAGAAGGCGGACTACGGCCAGAAAGAAGCTCCTCCCCGACCATGCGTAACTTGAGAATCATTTGTCGTCAAGTAACATCAGCAAGGAGCATCAAAATATTGAGGACAATTCTGCCGATATTTCTGCCGCTCGTCCTCGCAGCAACCACCGCTTTTGCTCAAGATCCAACGGATTCAACTGAACCGTACGTAAACAACGCGTTCCGGACTGTTAGACTCATGACATCCCGAGTCGTGATCACGATTCCCGGTCGCGATCGAAGACAACTGACAACTTACGTCAACGAGGCCAAAGAAATAAGTTTCGGTTTTCCCCCGGCGTCGGTTGACCAAAGAGGTAAGATTTTATGATATGCTATAGGTTAAACGCCCAAGCGCTCGCTAACTTCTGGTTCATGCAGCGAATCCACTTGAGCCACTAATAGCAGCCTTTGAGTTATCTTTTCCCCCTACCTATGGCCTAAACTGTGTTTCAATTTTAATCTGATCGGAAAATATATTACAATAATTAACTGTTGGTTGATCATTGGCCAAGTGTTGACCTTCAGTCTTCAGGTTTACTAACCTGATGCAATCCTAACACTGCAGTGGTAATTGGGAAACGGAGGGAGAGAGCAAATAAACATAAACATTCATGTGAGTCATTTAATTGCGATGGAGAACAGTGAGAAACCGCAGACTTTAAACTAACTCTTGCAATAAAACTCTTACGATTGGGACTTGAAAGTAAATAGAGCTGTACCCCACACTAATGCGGCCAATTTGAGCTAACCGTATAGTGGTAAGAGATGAACGTGTGTGCATGGTCGACATTGTACATGTATGCAATATGGTTGAATGTGAAAAATTGAAGCAAAGGCAATGCGAACTCCCATCAGAGTTCCCAGCTAATAAATCATGCGGTTAACTTGTTGGCCTCCGCCTAATAGGAAACTGTATTTGACAGCTCTGTAAGGAAACTTCTAAATTTAACTTTTCGCGTTTCGCGTGCAGCAAGCCCTGGGCGCCTAATATACTGTTGGAACACGTTTTTCAAATGTACGTTTGGTAAATATTTTGTTGAACTGTTGAGAATTCTCAGTTCAATCTGCAACGACCCACTATAAAGACAAAGAGCGCCGGAAAAGTTCATCACCGCCGTCACTTCAACAAAAGTTTCGACGTTTGATCAAATTCGTTGCAATTTTCCTTTTTTTAACATGTTATTCTGTTATAGAGATAATGGAATTGTTCGACGTTGACGCCCTAAAGCAAGACACACGTGACGACATCCGCCGAATTACGATACGTCATCCATGGTATGACGTGTACATGACGTCTGATGAGCTGCAGCAAGTGCGCGCATGCTACTACGGAGCTAACAGCGAGGCGGTGTCACGCAACCAGTACGTCTGCACAAATCCTCCATACATTTACCTGGAGAGTGTGGATGACGTCAAACGGACTTACAAAATGAGAGTTTATCTCAAAACGCTTTCTAGCCTTGGAGATCCGACGCAGCCACCACCAGTGGGTTACGCATTCGTGTCTGAACACTCGTGGGAGATTCGGTTTCGAGGACAACTAGGGATTGTGACTCAAGCCCTCGCCGGTGCAACGAAACGTGTGTGGCGGGAGAGTCTAAAAATGCTCTTTGAGAAACAAATCCGCATCCATAAGAAGCGTTCTTCCAGGCCCAGAAGAAAGTTATGTTCTTACCCCACTCGCCTCCGGGACCGCCTGATTCGTAGCGTGACCAGCGAAGATTTCAGACAGGACATACGCGAGCACCTGCGATCCCCACATAGCGGTTGCGAGCCGTCGAATCCCACAAAAGGACCATTCTACCTTGCGCGATTTGTTCCCTGGCGGGAAATGACTGAGAGGCAAAAAAAGGATATTGTTTGTTGCGTCGGGCTTGTGGTATGCGCGCGACTGCGCCAAGCCCTGCTGGATCTGGCAGGCAACTCTTGCTTCAAAGGCAGGAGATGGTCATCAATGTCCGAAGAACGGCGCATCGCAATGATCGACAGTCACCTCACAGTCGGCTGGTTGCGTAGGAAGAAGGAGGCCGACCAGTGGCTCATTGAAAGAGTCGAACAACAGATTGCTGCAAAATCGACGACTTTGCTCGTCGACGACGCCTGATTTGACAGGAAAATCAACGCGAACCCGAGTGGGGCAAATATTTACGGACAAATTGAAAGGAAATTGTTTGCAAATGGGCGTCAGGAACGCTGATTACAAGTCATTGGGGTAATTTGAAAGGAATTGTACCATGTTTACACTGCAATGTACGACCGGGTTTGTGTCATGAATGAAAACTAGTTTTGCTACTCAACGTATTTATGCTGCGTTTGTTCTTTTCGCTTTGTCCCAAATATTTATGTTTCCTGCGTAGTGCCAACGCTTCAAGTCACTTTCTTCGTGTCCACGTTAAGTTTCGTTTTTCATTGTATTGCATCCTGTAGTCGACTCAAGACACATTTGTGCGCAATCAGCATATCATGTCATATCGTGTACATGTACCGCATCTGTAACTACTATGGGTGAACCGTTTATTCTGTTCAATCTCAAACCCTGTTCCTCGTATTCTGTAGTATGTTGTTTGATATTTGTGCGTATTTCAGTTATTGTAAAGTCTCTGTGCCAACACTCTTGTCGGAAGTAATTGTTTGCAAATATATTTCAGCATTAATCCGTGCGTCTGTGTTTCTTGAAACTAAGAATCAAACCTTGTGCATTTTATGTTGTGGATCTGATGTTGCATTTTGCAGGAATTAGGGTATGGTACCCGTTTTTTGTATGTGCAGAATTGAGTTAAATGAACCAAAACAAGCACAAATTTAGAAATCAAATGACTTCTAACCATGCTAGTTCTACACACTTGAATAATATTGAGTATTAACCTATTGTTTCATTCACTCATGAAATAACCCTTTACAACACAACTCACGTAGTTATCCCTTAAGTCCGGGTGCAAAAAGTCGATGCCATCGTCCATAATCGCCACCGTGGCGCCCTTGCCAGTGTAGCCCATGTCCCAAGCTTTCTGTACGTTGAGGTCAAGGCCCGCTTTGCCGCCGGCCTGTCCAGTGTTGTTCTGCAAAATCAACGGAGTCCTCGTTAAACCTTCGTTTTAAGGGTGATTACGTTGTTAATGACCAGAACATGCCTGACGGTGTTGTTTGCCCGAGTATTAAACACTGTGCGTAGGTGTAATTGTAAAAGTCGAAGACCACTTAGATTCCATATCGTGGTACATAAAGCACGCTCAATGTTAAACGTATGTTAGACGGTTGGAATAACAACTGTTTCTAAATTCAACACTACACTTTTTTAATGTTGAAGCAAATTGAGGAGTTTGGGTGTTTGCCTTGTGAGGAAACTATATGCCAACGTGCGGTTTACCCACATACCCACAAAGTACCAATAATATTTTCATTTTGCACAAAAAAATTGTGTCACAATGAAAGTCAGTTGAAGGATTTGTGAGTTTTGGGCCTAATTTCATTGTCCATCTGATAATGTTGGAACGACAACAGACATAATAAAAACAAACATCACGAGTTCAATATCACCGTTCTCCAACACGACTATCACTGTGAACAAGACGATAGAGGGGTGATAACAATGTACCGCATAACCGAAATGTGCAATAAACCAGTAGGTTGTGCCGTTGTGTCAATCGACGCAAGCCCAAAATCAACTTCGCTTCGAGTTGCTCCATAAAATATAAACTTTACAACGCCACACAAAAAGGACACGACCCCATGAAGGAAAAGCGGCGTTTTTGTCATAAAGGGAGTAAGGTTTACTTACGATGTACCACTGGAATTTGTACAGTGGATCGAGTCCCTGGTAGGCATGTGCACTTCGCTTCTTGTAACCGCGCTTTAGTCTTCCGTATCCTTCAAGTTGACGTACTTTCTTTACCTGAGATTTGCATGGTGGGAATTGTTACAATCTTCGGGCGACCGGATTTAGTGGCACAACTTTTTAAATACTTTTACGCTTATTGTCTGCTACATAAACCCAAAAACTTCGACGCATTTGGGATTTGAAATTATATCCTTTTTAAACTTTAGCGGATGTCAAAACCTACCAGTTGGTCATCAAAATATTTAAGTCATATTTTTGTGGTATTTAATCAAAATTATAATGATGTGAACTCTGTGTAAATACCCAAGTTATTTTTAAAGTTTCACATTACAACTCCGATTGCACACAAAGTGCATTTTCAAACACTTAAAATATTTTTAAAAAAATAATAGAAACGTGTAGAAAAGATGGGTGCAAATTAATTGTTGGGTCAAACCTTAGGTGACATCCGCAGTTTCCAAATATGTTCGAGACTCGGTTCCTGCGAGGCTCGTTGCAACGCTCGATGCCGAAAGTGGTACAAACCATCGTCACCCACAACCTAAAATTGGAGAAAGAGTTGGTACAAAGTTCAAAACGATGAACCTATTTCGGCCTCAATAAAGCATCGCTGTTTCTTGGGAGGTAAGCCTTGCGGTATTGGCTGCTCGCCTAAATGGTTATCTACTGCCCAAGCGATTCGGTTGCATTTGGACTGGTCGCTTGAATTTGTGACTTGACGAGCCACTTTTAGTGACATTGTAACCACACGCGCTATTGTTGGTGGAAGGTGGGTCGGCGTCCCCCTACTGACGATTACGGTTGAAAGACAGGCCAAACTGTTACCGGCGCCTGTCTGAAAGATTGTTGTTTACCACAGCATTGCTCGTTTCCGCATAAATCCGGATCAACACAGTTTATTGCACGCAAGGTTTTGGAAGTGTTGCGGTGGGAAGCCACAAATACTCGCATTTGGCGCGTTGTAGTTGTTCGGTTACTAATCCGAATGTTTCCTGCAGCGGGTTAAAAAATTTGTAAAACAACCTAATTATTATAATTGCGAATTTCATTATTATACATTCCAGTTTTTGTTTAATTAGTAAGTTGTAAACAAGAAGGGATTCTGGCATGACTGTTGAACAATTCATGTAAGTTCGCAAAAAGGGGCCATTTTGTCAACTTTATTTCCTGGGGTTGGACAATGCTGCTCATTGTAGGAGACATTAACATAAAAAATTTCATGGTGGTCCAAAAAATGTAACAATATCTGAAAAGTAAAAATGTAGAAATATAATCGACGGAAGTTTGAAATTGTTTATTCGCAAACAGTTTGCTACATTTACGTTACCACATCCCCAATAAACCGTTTACGGGGCTGTCGAGACTTTGGGCAAAGTAGTAAAATTGGTGATTTGGGGAGTAACACTCGTCAGGGTCATGCGAGTTCAATTACACCCGAGCGGAAATGCTCTGGAAGGTCACGTGCTCGTTGCGTCACTAAAAGATAATCACGAGGAGGAAACGCGTTTATACATCGATCGGAAAGGAAAGGAATCCCATCAGACGCAACGTTACGCGTGGATGCGAATCGTGATTAGGACTTGAATTAGTGACATAATGACAGAAAATGATGTGATTTATTCCCAAAGGATGCTGATTGCGTATGACCGGGCGTATGGCTTCGATTAAGGTTTTATTTGCGAATGTTAAAAAGCGTGGGTTGGGATTATGCTGCTGTGGAGAAACGATATTCGGGATTTTCGTGAATACCTCTGTGACCCTCATCGGTGCACTAGCGTACTGCTTTACCAGGTGGAGCAACGGCAGTGGATGTATTGGCTAACCTAAAGCAACACAACTATCAGGGAAATGTCTGACGCATTTTTTTGCCTAATTACGTGTGTCTGTCGAGGACATTGCAGTCTGAGCTGGATTGGTAGAAGTACATTGCGAACAAAAAAATTGTGTTGATTTGCTAAGGTGTCAATCTTCGTGGTAAGAACGCCTGATTATAAACTTTTGTTCCCAAAGAAAAGTCATAATCGAAATCCAACTGTTCGCTACTCCACAGCGCCACTTTGCGTCAATTACTTTATGGCGAAGTTGACTGGCAAACGATGCCTCACAAAAATGGCGGAAATCTTATGAGGAAAATTTCGACCAAAATAAAACCGTTCTGTTTTTGCATGGAAATGTGGAAAAATATACAATGCTATTTTAACAAGGCATGACGTGATAGGCCACTATTGGCTGCATTATAGTAAGGTTTCCATTGCTAAAAAGGATGAAAGTGACCTGAACAGGATGTGTTTCTCGCCTTTATACTCAAAACGACTTCACCCCAACGCTAACAAAACACGGCAGAAAAAACCCTGTCGTTTAGGTCATGCCTATTCTTGTATATATTTGCATGGCTAGGCCAGTGTATTATAATCAGTCAGGCCGTTCTAACCGATGCACGCACATGGGACTGCACAGCAAAAACGACCGCAAAATACCCGGTGCGGTTATTTGGTGACTCGAAGCGCTCGTCAGCAACAGTACGACAGGCAAGCAGCCTTTCCCGGGTGATGAGAACACGAAATCGATATCACATCTCAAACAACGAGACGCTTTTAGCGTCGTGACGTGTTAGACCTTTGCTGTCGTCAAACCGAGTTGTCATGGTGACAGTTAATAAAACCGGGAAGATCGGATACGAAAAATATTTCTACAGTTGTCAAATTTGAGCAAAAATGCTGGCGTTGATAACAATCAAAAACGGCCTAAAGTGCATTTTCGTGAATATTGGAAAAATGTCCAGAAAATTCAAGCGTAACTTCAGCTGTTACCATATATGGTATAGTTTTAAGACAATTTCCATATCGTCACATCGCACAGTGATTTTGTTGGGGCAAGTGTGGTCAAAAATTAGGTTTTCTGCAGAAAACCGAATTTTCGAAGTTTTTGGGTAGAACTGTGGCATCAAGCTTATACTGACCAGGTTCATCAGTGGTTTTTCGTATGAAATCACTGAAGAAACCGTTCATTTTGCATCACTCAAGTCACAAAATACGCGTGGTGACTTAAGTATGATGGATAGTGGCTGAAAGTCCGTTTCGATCAACGAATTTGATACAGGCTGTGCGCAACGGTAGTGGTCGACGTTGAATAATTCATTCCCGGACAATGACGATTGGACGTAACCGTCCAGCTTCACGTCACGTCTCTGTATCTTTTGTCAGTTGCGTTCGCTCGACGGTTTTTAAGGTCTTCCCAAGTCGCATTTTCGAACGCAAGTCCATATATAATTCATTTGGTGCGCGACCGCCCGATTAAAACGGCTGCAAATTCATTATTAAGTCGCAATATGACCTTTTGCGGCAGTAAGCCTGCGAGGTTTTTGTTTGTCTTTGGCGTTTACTTTCACAACGCCTGGTAGGCAAACACTAAAGCCAGTGAGCGCTCAAGCGAAACCCCATCGTTTCCTTATGTTTGCGCAGAAGCTAGCAAGACAATTCCCTAACCTTCGTTTTAAGTTGTGCGAAGACACACAACAAAAATGGCGCTCATCAACCTTCGAAAACTTGAACCTCAAATAACAACGAAACACTTACTGTGCCACGGTTTTCGAAGCCGTGTCTCGTTGCAAGCCAATCTGCATGGGCCCTCTTCACGGTAGAAGGGCCTTCCGGCGACATTTCCACTATGAAGTCATTGGTGAATACATGAGGAGGCTTGTGTATGCCTTCCCCGGCACTGCTCTCATCCCCGGAACACACCAATGGCCTCGCTGATAGACAAAGTAGAAACAAGTACAGTACAACGCCTAGACCAAAAGAGTAACCTCTACTACGGATTGCCATCCAAGCAATTCAAATTACAAATGTGCAGTTCCAAGTGTTCTATAGTATCTTTTGGTCTTTGTTAGCGTGGCAACTGAAACAAGATACACTGATTTACTGCAAGGAACATGAAAACAAATCAAGTTCAGAAAAAAACCATTTACATCGGTTTGCCTCTCCTTTGCTGGTAACCATAAGTTGATTACCACTCAACTGTACACTTCTATAGCAGTTAAACTGCAATCAAAATATATCGCTAATAAAGGCAACGTAAGGACTTGTACATTTTCGCCTGGAACTGTTCCTGAACCTGGACACAGATAACGCACCAGCCCTTCTGGAGCGACTGGAAGCTTATCGGTCGATTTATCCCCTAGGCTTCACCCATTCTATGAGGCGTAAAAGCGCACAGGGTTTGATGAAATACATAACATTAATCGATAACCTGTTGCTTTTTTCTTCCAACAGCTGCACGCTCCTGCCCTTATCCCATAACAATCAACGCCGGCCGTGGACTGAATAATGCAACACTGTTAACTGAGGGTTGCTGCTGGAAATGGCGTCAGGTGTGAGGTTGTCTCTAATCACACGCGCGCGTTGCGCATTGATCTAAATGCAAATTGACATTTCACAAGGCTTTTATTTCTTTGGCGTGTTGATTCATCAATGTCTGTTCTGTCCTTGGTATTTTTCAGTCGCCAAATATATTTTAAATTGCGCTTGGTGTTCCTAATGATATCAGAATTTTCTTCAGAAATTTCATTAAAGCAGAGTTGCATTAGTGGTTACAGATATAAACAGGTTGATAATTTCTGATAAGTTCACATTACATATATTATATATTTTATACCTAGGTCGGCATTTTACCCTCTTTGCTCCATTTGGAAAGTTCCGAAATTTTTATTTTATTCATAAGGTCGATGGATGCATTATTTCCCAAATCAATAAACTAAACTAAGTAACTTGTAAATATCAAGTAGTATGGAATTAATGGATTGACATTGTGGGTGAACGCATTAACTATTCCGCCCTTTTGTGCCTAATTGCATTAATAGTTGTAGGCCTACAACGCGACGTGGTACTGCAAGTTTCGAAGCAAAATGTTGTCAATTTTGATGCTTTACAAACCGCAAGCGGTGAGGCGAGCGGAAAATAATGAGACGAAGTCCTAACGGAGGGGCAAATAATTACGAACGCCCCGTAGAGAGCACGCATAATTCATGATTATCGATTGAATAATTTCGTCCTCCCCCTTGCGTATCACATTCCACAGGTCGACACGACTCGTATGCTTACCAAGTTATTCCTGCAAGTAAGACTTCTGAAAGCCTTGAACAAATTTGTTTAAATTGCTACTGAGTCAATCGATGCTGAGTCAGTTGTTCTGTGTGATAATCTTATCTCTTTATGCAATTTTTATCGCGAAGATATCTTCGATAAATTTACTTTGTGCTTGGACTAATCAAGGAACAATCACGCTATGTCCATAATCCCAGGACCAAGGAAATGAATCAAAGACTGCTGAAAAATGAATCTTTAAAACTTTTGTAATGATTTCAAGCATTTACCGCAATGAATAGTCCCATTATAAATACAGTGCCGTTTAGATACCAAGGAAAACATGTTCTCTGTCAATTCTTGTATTTGCAATTTTCGGCCGATATCAGTTGACCTCCATGTCTACAATTGACCTCCAAATGTTATTTTCGTATACCCAGATTTTTGGTTAGTTGCACTTTGTGGACAAACCAAGGACCATGAAATGTAGCTTTGTTGAACAAAATGTTAACCAAACTATATCAACACATTTACGCATAAACGAACAATTCACCCCCAGCAACAGATGAGTTGTATTTCCATACAAACAACTATATCAGCGACAGCAAAGTAAATATCTTATTTTATTATCAATGCAACATAATGTTTTTTGAAGTAATAGCAATCGTCGTGTGTAGGAATCAGTTTTGTGAAAATCTCTACTGCAACCATGCGACAAGTCGCCCTTTTTCTTTTTACTGCTCGGTGGCACTATTGCTACGCAATGAAATGAAGCCTTAGCGACGTTGTACAACAATAAGCGGGAGGGAATGACTTGGCAAATTTACCCGCGTCTTTTTCCCGAGTCACGTGTTGTTTTGCATAACCACTCGGTCTAGTCAAGCAATGACTTGCACATTTTTCGATTTCGAGTGACCGAGGCTGGAAGTAAAAGTCATTGCACAGTTGGAGAAGAGGCATTATGATGTAACAACCGAAACGGAAAAGCGTGAAAACAAACACACAAATATGATGTGTGGAAGACGCATTTAACACGTGTTCCTATAGGTCAGTTTGCATTTACTTGCGTTCACTGCAATAAAACAGTCATCGTGATAAACCAGCTTGCGGAAAGTTATTTGCTGTCAATGTTGCATACTGCTTGTAATTTCTATGCCACGCGTATCCGCCAGGACTTTTCGTTAGAGACGCAAGCCAACGTATGTTTCAGATTGCGTCAATTACCTTTATGATGATACACGTGCTTGTCCTACTGTTTAACCTGTTTCGTAGCTGAAAAATATGTGCCAACCCTTTACATTTACATTACTTTTATAATAGAACCTTTATACAGATTGTAAATCAAACACGACTTGTTTCTGACTCCTGTACTTATTATCACCAGGGATAAAACTTATTTAAACACAGTATGACTTCAAACAGACGACAGGTGGGGTCAGGTTAATGTATTTGTCATGATACCAACACCTAATTAGCAGACAAGAAAAGAAAAATATAAATAACGAATTTTTAGCAACAGACCGCTCCCAATAGGAAAGGACGACATAAAAAAGTCAGGAAAGAACGTACAGCAGAACTAAATCAGCAAAAACTACACCTACAGCCAATGCTAAACACAATTGCTAGTTGACACGGGAAAGCTTCGGAATGAAGAAACAAATGGAACCCTTGATACGTAGGGAGGCAATGAAAAGGCGAAAATACAGTAATGAGATACGGTTAAGCACAGCAGTATACACGACACCATACTGCAGAAGACAATTCAGAATCGAAACAAAATGCCACGTCGTCAGAATGACAACCGGCATATTTGCATAACGCACGTTGTTGAGGCCGGAACATATGTTTGCACTTACTTACATAACGAACTCTCACCTAATCTAAGAACAAACACTCCACAAGCGGTTTGCACACACCGCCATGCTTTGAAACGGGGTATTACGTGCGCTTTTCCACAAAAGCCTACGTCACATCCAGTCGCGGCGAAAACAGAATCAAACGTCCCGTATGCAACGGCAATCAATTTCACTTGTTCTTGGATAGGTTTCCTGTGGTGGCCAACTTCGTTTCAAGGAAGCCTTTAACTGCTGTCCCTATGGTGGTGAGGTCCAACAGGAAGGTATCGTGGCCGTAGATCGAGTTCAACTCGTAATAAGAAACACTTTCGTTGCCTGCGAAAAAATGTACGTTGGTATTTGTGAGAAAACTAAAGACTAACTACGTATAGTATTGGGCCACGTCGCTGTTTTAACAGATAAAGAACACGGAAATCATTTCGCAATGATTCGGAAAATCAAATTCCACTGTTGACCACAGACAAACGGATATTTAGAATTAATTTTGTTGTTTTGTGATTATTCGTGAATAATTGAAAGATTGCTTTGCATCAAAACTTCCGCTTGACATACAAACAGGTTGTGTCAACAAAATATCGCCAACCCAGTAAATCAGTAAACTTTAAATACTTTCTCTTTTCGAAACTTTACGAGTTTACGAGCAAGTTTCATGTGGGCCAACGTTTGGTTTTACAACCCCCTGCTAAACAAGCAAGCACGTGATGAACGAGCAGAGTTACTTTTCTCCAGCGCGGGTTAGAGTCCAACTCAACCAACCTGTGCTCCGAAGTCGGTTCGTTAAGTCGCGCTGTTGCTCGATCGGAAAAATGACGTCACTGGTGGCGCCCATTATCAGGACAGGGCACTTAACGCGAGCTAACGCGTCCTCGTTGGTATCCTCGAAGTAATCGTTGATGTCAAACAAGTCCATCGCCTGGATAACGTAAAACAGGTGAGAGGTTATTACTCGGTGTACAGGGGGCAAAGTGCAGATTTTCGACTGGATGTGGCTGCATTTACCGCAACGAAATATAGGGCGAGTTTGGGTTTGCAAGGTTCGATTAATGTTGTTTTAGCTGCGACAAGTTCACGTGCAATTGTGTGGTCTTGAAAGAAAACATAAACCAAAGTCGTTGAAATCAGTCGCCAACAAATCTTCAACTCGATCTCTACAACTCATCAGTTGTACTTTTATATAGAGTGGTATTAAGTTGGTCTTATGAATGTCTAATATGAAAGCCCTGCAGTAAACGAAATGTATTGAGATTTGTGTGCTTACTTGTTTAACAAACGAGAAATAATGCAGTCATAGATTCAGTTTGTTGAAAGATCGACTAAATTCACTTCATTGATCAAGTAGCCAATTTTGCAATTTATACACAGTTTAGTGACATTACAAAATGTTGGGAAAGCAACAAAACATGACCTATATTATGTCAGGTTTCCATGGTTGAGACTTGTGGTTCAAACCAAACGATGCCATAATCAAACATGACCTTTGTCTGCGGCCCTTGAAACCCATAACGCTTCAACTTGGCAAACAGCGGACATGCTTGGGTACACACGGCTAACGCGTGTGCATATTTTAGGTTGCGTCTGACGCAATGAACGATCATCGAAACTGTGGCGACGGGGAGTTGGTGTTGGAAGGTTGTGGAGGTAACGCTAAACAAGTGACGAGAACACAGGGTGGGAATTTCCAACGTCTATTTTCGAGTACATAGGTTTGTCGTATGTTAATTAACCATTGGGGAATTACGTTCGCACAGGAGAAATCGTAAAACAACCAAAACTTTTGTTTGTGGGAGTTACACATTGGTCTTAACACCGTATTGATCCAAGTTAGTATGTGCTTAACCCAAACATATCATAACTACAAGAGGCGAGGAACATTCAATCAATAGTGGTACACAGTGCTGAACAAACCTTGGAAATGTAGAGCAGTGAGTTGGGGTCGTACTTGGTAGCAAATAGGAGACCTTGATATTCTATATATTGCTCGATTTCGAAGTTGTGACAGAGTGAAGGAGGTTCGTGTGGAATTCGGTTGCGACCGAATCTTTGCTCCCATTCTAAACCACTGCGGTACGTGAGTGTTCCAATTTCTCTGTAAACATGACAAGCAAGGATGATACGAATCCACTTGCCTCTGATCAGTTGGCAATTATTGACCGAGAAACTCCACGTATATAAAGGCGTTATATCGTGACAAATTTTTTTCTGCATATCAACATCATATGTGCGCAGTAACGCACATCACTGTAGTACAAATATTGTGATATGCACATAAAATGTAAGTATAAGGTTACCTTGCCAATTTCATGCCTCTTAAGGGGTATTCCTGGTCATAATAATGGCCAAGGTTCCAGTTAGGATCTTCCATAATACACCTTCTCTGCAAATACCTGAGCGCAATAGCTGTTGGGTTGGTCTTCGCACAGGCAGATATGGACACAACCCTATTAAAGAAGATGTATATAATTTAATGTGCTGCGGAATAACATATTTTTTCAACATGTCATCAGTACCTACCTGCTCACTTGTTCAGGGTACAAAGCAGCCATGGCAACAGAACACATTCCACCCAATGAAGAACCAACAGCTGCATAAAGCTACAAACAGAAGCATTGTGGTTAGATGCTAGTTGCCATCAAAAGTATATATGCAGACATTACTTTATTGATGGAAAGCTCTTCCATCAGTAGCTTTTGGGCTTTCACCATATCTTTGATGCTGACCATTGGGAAGTTAGTGCCATAATGTTTGCCAGTGAATGGGTTTTTGCTCGAAGGACCTCTGAAAAAGTGGCAACCATCACGAAACTATTATTACTTAGCACAATATAAAACCCCACTCAAAATATTGCTGAGGAAAAGGCAAATTTAAACAACAAACACTCACGTTGAGCCATAACATCCTCCCAGTTGGTTGGCACAGATCACAAAGAATTTGTTGGTGTCAAGTGCTTGACCAGGTCCGATGAACTTCTCCCACCAACCAGGCATCGAATTTTCCTGTTTAAATGATGAAAATAATTTTTACTAAACAACAAGGTATATATGTTTAGCTAAGGCTTTAAGCAAACACTTGACTTACCATATGCTGAGCAGCATGAGAGCTTGCTGATAAACCTGTGTACAGAAGAATTGCATTGCTTGCATCTTCATTTAGCTCTCCCCAAGTTTCATACGCCAACTAGAAAATAGTGACAGTTAAATTTTTTAGCATTTTTGGATCTGTTTTTTGTTGACTTAGGTATAAATAAGATACACAAAAATTAAATAATGGAAAAAGTTGATTTTGTTGAACCTGGTAAATAGTTTAATGTGGCACCTGCATTTCAGGAAGAACCCCCTCATTATAAAAGAAGTGAAACGGTTTGTTGTATTTAAACTGTTTATATCCACTTGTTGTCTTCTGGTAGTTAGGTTCAGGTCCATCCACAAATCTACAATAATAAAAATATGTACTTTATTATGAAACTATGTATTTTAGAGTCTAGTGGTTTTTATGTTTTGTAATTATGTTGTTCGGCTAGCATTGAGCATTCAGCACAATTCAAGTTAATCCAAAATAATCACCATAACACAAAAGCCTTATAATTTACCTTCTATTTAAACATGGAAAGGCGAAGTTGCTGCCCTTGAATAAAGTTTCAGTCTGGGGCAATTTAATTTGTGGCAATTCCTGAACTTGCTGCGCTTGCCTGTTGCTTAAATCTTCTTGGATGATTGTGGAGACCTTCTGATTGCTGCGGTTTCCCAACGTGTGAAAAGCGCTGGTTTGATTGGCACCATTTAATATTGATGAAAACTGCTGTTTATAGGCGGTCGCGGCCCAGGTAATTGCTCTAGTTTTCATGATAGTGTACTGACAGTTGCTGTATTTTAAAGACCTAGCTTCCTGCAGATACAAATACGTTTGCGTAACAGTTGAAACAATTTTTACGTCGCTTTATACTCAACATTTAAAACGGCACAAAGTTTAAGAAATCTTCTACTGTCCTACACGTCCACAGCACGATTTTTGCTTTCACTTCTGAGAATAACCCAGAAAGTGGGGCAATAAATAAAAACAAACGCACAGCCAGGGGAAAAAAGTCCCTTCAGGCTTTTTCTTGAGTCAGGCGTGTTTTGCTTAGTCACGGCGGAACAACACGATAAGCACGCGTCGACCACGTGAACGGCGCGTGATCGGTTCTATGCAAAAGCATGTTGTCGCACAGGTATCCGCCTGCCCTTTTATAACGGAACATTAAGTTGCAACTGAATAACAACGTTGCCCTCTTTGCTGCTAATTTAGGCCCACACCTCTAACTGTAAACAAACAGCACGTCGTGATACTATATAGTACTTTTCTCCTTACCAGAAACATGTTTTTGGTGTTTTATATGGTTTAGCGGTGAAAAATATGTCGTTATTAAATGACCATTTTTCTAGTCTAAACAAAGACCTAATCGGGTCGTATATCAGACTCCGAGATCGATTTGATTTTTATTCGTCCAGCGAATACAAACAAATAATCTATATCACAACTACCAATAAAAAGGGAAAACAAACGATAGAGCAAAAGGCTGCAATCTGTACCAACGTCTGTTAATTTTCAAGGTTTAAAAGCATCAAAATTTTAGCTATACAGTTTCATTTTATGATTGGCTTGGACATGTGTATTGTGTTTAATGTGATGAACAAACGGTGTGTATTTGTGCCACAAAAACTTGTTCGTAATCTGCACAGTATTTGTGAGCAAAAAAAAACATCTCATATTTTTACAAATTTACACCAAACTCTATTTATTGTTTTACAATAGCAATAAAAACTCAGTACATTCCTAAGTGTCCTACGGAAGGGGTAGTATGTTCAAAGTGCGGTTTGAATGGACGTTGACTCGAAGTATTACGCGAGCCATAGGAGTACGGTTGAAAGGTTGACGCTGGGTTGTGCTGGTACTCATGATAATGTCCCCTGTGTTGTTGGTGGTACTGGAACGGGTTTGAAAACGAATAGCTGGATACCGAGGTCGTATCGACAGCTTCTGGTGTGTAGTAGCCCGCGTGGCTACCTAGCGCATTGTTAAAGTAGTCGTTGTAACCGGTAGACGGCGCCGCGGGGCCGTTAATGGCGGCTGCGGCGGCAGCAAACCACTGTGTCGTGCTTGTCCCGTTAACCACGGGCTGAAAATTGATTTGGTGAAGCGCCTCGGAGTAGGACGGCAAACCCGTTGCAGGCTGTAACAAAAATATCTGTTATATTCCGACCGTAATAAAACTTATGTATAAAGGTATATAGATTTAGTATAAGTACCCGAGACAACATTCACATGGCGAAAAAAATTCAGAACAACCCACAATGTTATAAAGAGGACCTACATTGCCCCCCAAATTCACAAAAAGCTGATTTAAAAAAAAACAGATTTAAGATTTATGGATTTCCATTGCAACAACTGGTGAGTTTTTATCACATGTTTATTACCTGCGTGTAGGCGTAGCCGTATCGTTCCGTGCTGTTAGTGACTTGAATTGCCTGCGCCAACCCATGGAAATCGAACTTGTACGCGTACCTTTTACCATGAACCTTGGTCATTATGTTCTTGTCGTAGTAATATCTGTAACATAATGTGGCTAAACTATAAATACTGCATTAGTAAAAATTAACAAACTAAATGCACTTTCTCCCACGTAACATTATCAATTTCCCCGCTCCATAGTAGAGAGGCACATCAAAAAACAGGATACGACTATTATATACAAAATTACCTCAACGCACGACTGAGTTTGTCGTAATTCATGTTCGGTTTGCTCTTTCTCTCCCCCCAGCGGCGAGCCACTTCATCAGGATCCACCATTTTGAATTCGCCGCCCGTTCCCTCCCACGTGATACAACTCGAGTTGACGGAATCGCTGAGCAACTCAAGTAGGAACTGCCAGAGTTGAATCTGACCGCCGCCTATTTGAAAAAAAACACTTGTTCTGACGCAAATAAACAAGAAAAAATAATAAATCAAATCGTGTGTATATTGCGCAAAAAACACAACTATACGCAGATAAGCAATGCACAAAAGAAATAGAATGACATAGGTACCGTTAAAATTATAAAGTTTATCGAGTTAGGTATATACATACATAGGTTATAAGATTTTAAGTAAATTTTACTCTAATAGGTGTTTTTGGAAACTATGTGTTTCATTTCGATCTAAACACTCCCAGACGTGACTACATTTATGTCTGCATAAGTTTCTCGGGTATATAATGTTACGTACACGACTTTCTATGGTAAACTCATAGACTTACCTTGCTTACTGAGCTTCGTGCAGAGCGGTCCAAGTATGCTGTACGTATCTGCAATTTAAAACGCAAGTTTATTTGCACAGGAAAACCGCACATTAACTGGCCACCACAACACACTTGTAGAATGATTAACCTTTAACAAAACTTGTGTTCGGTTAAACGGGAGGGGAATTACAGGCAAAGGAGCGTAGCGCAAACGTGCCTAATCACCACTTGTGGCGAAATTCTGCGAAGAAATGAATTAAAAAGACCGAGACAGCACTTGACCATGGGCAGATGCCTATCTGTTGTCTGTTGGTTCTGGCCGCCTATGGGTATTTCAGTACATCAGCAAACTTAACATTTCACCCTGGTGAGTAAAGATAATATCTACGCCATCAACCGCCCTATGCCGACCTTTGATCCCAGACGTAAAAAAACAAAATGAAACGAAATAAAAACAGCGAGCCGTAAGTCCACGTCGGCGGTGAGTACATGGTCTTGTGGTGCTTAGGAAGTATGTTTTTGCAAAGTGTTTGAAACAACACGACAACCGTGTCCTTAACCCTTCAACCCAATTATCTGTCTGCTGATCTAACCTTCGATCTTTGCAGGCGAACTTTCGTCGACTTTCGAACGGATCGAGTCATCTTCGGCCTTCGGAGAGGGCGAGTGACGATTGCCTGGGAAAACTTTTGTTTACCATTGGAGAAAGGGTTTGTGTTTAAGTTTCTTTAATGAAGTCACACTCCGACACAATAAGACGTTTGCCGAGCTATCAAAATTATTTTACGAATTAGGAAATTCAATAGATAACACGACTAAAGTCAAAATAGAATCGGAGACTTTTTTAAGCAAACGTATGGACTGAATGTTAATTACTAATGAACAGAATTACCAATCGTATAATTTTTGTCGAATATCAAGCAAAATGTATGTAAAACAAACGTATAAGTGAAAAGAAACATATTCTTTACAAAAAAAATATAAACAAATGTCGCAATAAACTTTGATCCAACTTTCGCAATTATAATTGCAACACATATTACCACAAAACCGTTTTTTATTTAATATTCATAATCCCAACCTTTTCTCAGAAACTTCAAATGATTCCAGAGAACCTCTGCGTTCCCCCCGGGAGCAAGGATTCTTTTAAATTCTTTGAATGTCATTTTGTTGAGTTTGACGCCGTCGATGCCCGCAAACAATTCTACATCCAATTCCGGTAACTGATATTCTTTCGAAACCCAAGCAACCCACTGGCGAACATTCTGATTGCTCCACATTTTTAGGTCTGGTGAAATTACAAAATCATTATTAAAAGCCAGTTTGTGATGAATACATGTAACAAATATAATGCCAACGTCGAGCAAGCCAAGTGCGACAACTTTCCTGTGCACAATAATCCGTTATCGAAGAAAATTGCTTTGATATACGGTGTTGGACTTGTGTTATTATTCATAAGTCTTTAATGTAACTCGAAAAGATTTTGTGAAAACCACTGACCAATAACCGAACTGATGCGTAAACATTTGTTTTCATTTTATACCCATTGTGTTACAAAACTTTTTTTTAAGCTGCAATTAAATATCCTCGGAATTGTTACGCTTACTAGGGATGCACCGAAAGTTCGGTTTGCCGAATTTATTAGGCGGAAACTAGGGTTTTCATAATTATTTGGTTTCAGCCGAATATTTTTGCAAAGTTCGGCCGAAACCGAAAATTTTTTACTGCATGCAACACTGATACGCAAAGTTTAGTGTAGGTTAGAATTATTGTTCAAACTGTTCTAATGTGTTCGTTTTATTTGTTTATTGTCACCGAAATGATGAAAATCAACTTTAAGCGGTTGGTACAGCAGTCGAGGTTATTCTTTAAGTGCCATTTAAAGGCTGTATGATAGGATTAGATCCAATCCAGCACATGTTTTGTTTAAATTTATTGCGTTTAAAGAGATGGATACCAAAATTATAGTTTCGGTTTATTCGGCCGAATTTATTCGGCAAATTTTGCCGAACATTCGGTTTCGACCGAATAAAAAAAATGCTGTTTCGGTGCATCACTAATGCATACCAGCTGGGACGTAAACTTGCGAATCTCTCATATGTGTTACGACGTTCCCACCATCGGATCCTTGACCCTGGGCAGCCGAAGTGGCGCCAGTGCCACCATTGGTCGGTGACGAAGGATGCACCATTTTGCTTAAACCATTCGGAAACTCGCAGCTTCGTCGCTTGGTGGCGGTCATTGCAACATCTTGATTTGGTGTTGATGTGACCGACTGCGCTCTCTTGCGGCTAAAATCGAGAGGAGACGTGGTGCTGCAAAAAACATGGTTTTTGTTAACCATTGTTTAACTACATGTGAAAAGGATTGAAACCAGCTGTCAACCGCGTTAATCTCTGTTTTGATCCCGAGATATGTTTTCCTCTTTTTGGTTAGCTACTGTGTGTGTGAGAGTCAACTGACCGTGGTAGAAACAGTTTGTTTTGAAGGGTTGGCTTTTCCTGTTTTCGGACGTTCTGTGCGTCGCGATTTGCTTCGTCAGAAGCATAACGTTTTGATTTTAAATCTTGGTTTCGACTTGGTATGCTCCGAATTAAAAAAAAAAACTTATTTTATACGATAATTTCTTTTGTTGTAAGTTATCACATAACGATATTGATATTTTTTGTAACTGTGGTAGTGACAACAGCGTCGGGACATGTTTTCTACAACAACAACAACGACCTGACAGTGGCCGACGGAAACCTAGATCGGGAACGCTTGTTTGCAAGGTTAAGTGCGGGAGACCCTCTCGTACCGCACGGCATGTTGCAATTGGGGTTCTTACTTCATCGCAGGTGTTGCTTTGACTTATGGGTCCATATATTTTGAACGTTGATTGATCAGGTAACTAAAACTTACCTGAATTCTAAATTAGAATTTATTTAAAATATACGAGTTGGCGCAACGCATTGAAACTTATTAAAGGTTATCTTAACAACTACAGGGTTTATCATCATAGGGATAAATAAACGTTTATATTACGCCAACACTCGGTGCAAGGCAAAGATCGTGCGTTAAAAAATGCCAATAAATCAAACAAACTTACTTGGAGATGCTCGACGACGAAGAGAAGACATTTGCTGGCGAAACACTGTAACCACCGCCGTATGTATTAGGTTGGTACAAACCCCCATTCCACAAGTTTGAATGAATGTTTTTGTCGCCCTCCCGTGGTGGCGAAGGGTGAAAATTGCAAAACTGAAAAATAAGTGTCACTGCTACAAACTTTTATTCAACCAATAATCTCCTACATTTTTTATAGCTCAAAAATGATAATATATATTGGGGTTGACGATATTTGTTTCTGCTTGAATAAACCTTTGCTGCTATACTATACATGCTTCTTGCGAATTCCTGAACCATTAAATACTTTTTTAACAACCAATAAAACAAGTGGCATTGCGTTTTTTTGTACAAAAATATGTTGACTAATCCTTGTGTCTTGTTGATGCTGCTTACTTCATTTTGATGTGAGATGGAAAATCCTGCGGGCGATTTTTTAGACATGGATCTTGGCCAATCCCCGGGATCATCGGAAGATCCTATTGTGGTCGATAGATTGCTGGATATACTGGTGAAGAAAATACCCAGTACGTCAATAAAAATAATAACAGTACAAAATTTAATACATATTTTTAATTTCCCTGTCATTCTACAGAAACGACTAAAAATTAGTCACGCGATAATTGGTTTGTTGACCGACTTGATTCCATTACTGCCAACATTTATGAATTCGCAATGACAAACACTAACAATGAAATAAAGACTTACTTGTGTGGGTAAACCATGTCCCGTGCAGTTGCTTGCTGCGCGTAACTAGAATTTGTCCAGTTGCCAGGACTAGACAGAGACGGCGGGTCGGAAATAGGTGACATATTACTTGTAGTAGAGCAAGCAGAAGACCGTCTTTCCATGTAGTCCATAGCGGGGATTGCGCCTCCCTCTCTCCGCGGAACGATCACTGAGGTTCCGAGACTCATGTCGAAATCGATGCGCCTTTGATCTTCGTTGTAACTTAATTTGAAAAAATGGACTCCGAAATGCAAAATTATAATTAAATCTACGTTTGAGATCTGCCCGTAGAAGTACAACTGTTTGAAATTCGCTCTTGGTGTAAATTTAAAAATGCTCTTTGGTGTTCCTTTGCTACCAATCCCTCATAAAATGTTTAGAAATATATATGGTTTCATCTCACTTCATCATGCCGACTTGTATTGTTACAGCATGTTATTCTGTCCCAACTGACACCTATATCCCAAAGCCCGACGTCTATATACCCGCGACCGACTGCTGAGCCCCAGTGGACCCCTACTACACGCCCCCAGTTCACGTCTCACTGACGGGGCATCGACTTGCAACATTGAAGCTATAACGTTTCTGGCTTTCGACATGGCAGGCATCAAGCCCTCCGCTCTAGGGTGAATGAACGCTTCACTAACATTGGAAGGAGAAAGCACCACTTGCCTTTCACCCTCAAAACGCTTTTTGGGTTTGATTTGTGGCAATGGATTTGAGCTATCAACGGGTGCCTTTTGGTGATAGCTCTTTAGGCCGCGGTTGTACAGTTTTAGTTCGCCAGGCTGTAGGTGGACTGCATGCATATCTGTTGGTTACCGTTGATATTAATTTAATTTTTGATCGAAACACTGTAAGCGCCCAATCTGCACTGCACCGTAATTTGTTCTTTTTAATATCGCTCCATACACGAAAAACGTACAACAGCATGCCAAAAAAACTGATTAATTTTTTGTCACAAGTGATGGTTACGAGCTTTACGGTATTACGTTTTAAATTGATTTCATAATCTTTTTAAAGTTGAAATTGAAGAAAGGTCAGTATTATTTGTGTCAAGCATCCAACGCATTTCTTCCTACAACGTGGGTTTCGAGGACCAAATAATATCGTTTGTTTCGAAGAACTGTCCCCGAACAGCAACCGTTGAAATGTTGCGGCACTCCTTAATTGATGTGCGGTTTCATCGGTCTTAGTCAAGCGAACCGGGGTGGCAAATCCACAGCCCAAGTTCGCTAGAAGCCGTGACTCAAGACTCAAGAACATTTCCAGTTCGTCCGCGATAAACCCCAGAATGCAAGAACTGCTCCCGGCGCTCAGCCCAAGTGGATACACTTTCGACCCGTGACTTGGACCAGACCCCGCTAAATGTCGATGGTTCCATGATAACGCGGGGTCAAAAGAGTTACAATGTTGCACATCCTTATCAACGCCCATCTACTAAAGAGTTCATGGACAGCAGCGTTGCCCAGGGCTCATTTTGGGCCTTGGGTTTCCACGGTCATTCGTTGCACTTGACGCTGTTCGTGGGCCACCATGGTTTTGTTTAAAAATCTTTGTTTTTGTACTACTGCAATGGGTTGTTGTCCGGCTAGGGGCGGTGACCACAATGAACTTCAAACAAACTTCGGAGTGGAGTACTTGATTTTCAACAGGTCGTAGCTACCATGATATATTGCTGTTGACTACTCTGTGTGCACCGTAACATTTCAAACTGATTGATTTGTGAAGATGTCAGGCAAAACGGAGAACAAAAATCGGGGCCAATTCGTTGCTTTTATCCACATATTATCCAACATTTACACGTCCTGTTTCGACGTTAGTTTGTTTTGAAGAGCAACCTTTCAAGGTTAAGCCTTTTGTTTACTTTTAGCAGCCATCCAGGCTGAACATAACTTGTTTAGGAAGAAGTGGATTTCTTGCTCGAATTTTGTGAGGAGAAACTTTTGATAACATTTGACCGCTTACTTAAAACTACCATACGAGTATTACGTGATAGTTTTAGGATGGTCGTTGAAAATCCAAGTGGAATAAAAGGACATCACTAGGAATATGAGAATGGAAAGCGACGCACACACCAGCACGACTTTAAAATTCTCGGTAAAATGTTCCGGGGTCGGCCGTAATATTTGCGCGTGACAACCACAAGGTCATGTGTGAAGTGCAGCGTGGGAGTGGTGAATTACGTTGGGATGAGACGGTGCGGCCATGTGCGGTGACCTGAGGACTGTTTTAACGCTTGCTGTTGGCAACAACCGGCCTACTGGCGTGTAAAGTTTATCAACAGGTATCACTACCTCCGGTCGAGCGCTCATGAATAGGTAATTGGCTGCAACCGTGTTTGGGGAATAACAGACAAAACCGCAAAAAAGTGCCGCTGCCGTACTGTTTCCGGCGCGTTGACGCATCGTAGTTGGATTCGAACTGTGATGTTTATTTCTCAGGTGATGTTTCGGTTCGTAACTGAAGTAAAAGTATCGAACTGGATAATAAAGCCTTAAGACTCAGGGACACAAACATATATCAAGAGGTAAATGAATATACGTACGAACTATGTGGCATTCCACACCCCTAAAGAATCGTTTCTGCAAAGCATTGTTGACATGTGCTATAACTCTACATAGAAGATTGCCATTCTACTTTGAATCTCTATGAGGATCATTTACATGAGATGAATTTCGAACTTCAAACGTTTTTGATGCATTCAAATACAGGCCATCCTTGAATAGAAATATTCGATTCAAATTAAAATAGACCTTGGCCTTGAAGGTCACTTCATTCACGAGAATGTTGAATTTGCAACTCGTAATGTTTTTTCGCCCCAGCACCGCGGAACCAATCCCATTTGATCCAATTTTACATCCCCGGCTTTGAAGGAAAGCAACCGCGAGTGAGCTGCCAAAGCCACGATAGTTCAATCAAGCATCTCACGTACCCCTAAAAACAGCTGCAGTGCCCTGTACCTAGAACTGCGTGGCCACGCGTCAGACTTATAAGGATTGTTTGTTGTCGAACGTGGGCGCGAGTTGTTTTGCGGAAATGCTCTCGTAAGTGAGACGGAAAACCGAACGTTTCCTGTCCTTTGTCCCGTCAAGGGCCTTGCCTTGCTGCCAGTTCAGTGAGACGAGTGAGCAACAGCTCCAAAATACTCTATGGGTCCCTCTGCAGATCCACTGCCGGGTTGCAACCATGTATAAAATAAAACTCGGTTCACCCGGATTCGATTTCTTCAACAAGTTTGTCCGGATTAGGCGAAGTTTCGCATAAACCAAATCCGGATAATAACCGGGTTCTACTGCAGTTGTAACTGAAAATTACCCCAATCTGATATAGAAGTTAGTTTTTATTCTTAAATTCAGTGAAGTTTGTGGAGTTGATATTTTGGTAAAAACATGAGTTCTGCTCTTTAATCGAACCGAGTCAACCTTTCCTATAAATCAAAAGAGAAACCAATATTTCCAACGAACCAGTTTTCTCCTTCTCATTTTACACCCACCTGAAGTCAAACAAAGTGACGTTTGATGTGGAAGCGGGCCAAAACACACTTTGAGGGTATTCAGCATAAAATTGACCCAAAACGCTGCGTTCCTCGAAACATAAGGGCTCGTTAGGGAAGGTGTCGCTTCGGTGTACATCCGAATCGCGTGGTGTCGAAATAGAACGAAACTTCCGCGTCATGAACATAAACTGTCATTTCTAGATTATTTTCCAAGAAATTGCGACAATTTTTCTTTCCGTAGCTCAGTTTTTACGTTGAATCGAAGCTAGAAAGAGCAATTAGGTCCAAGGGCAAATATTTTTTGGCATAACATCCGTGCAGTTAAGTGTTGGGCCCGCAGTACCGGCGATAGTCGTTAACATCCAATACATACGCACGTGGTGGAACTAGGTGCCCCTGAACAAGATCGAAGAGCGTTGATTGACACCGGACGGGATGCGTGAAGCCGTTTAGTCAACTACTGACTCGATGTCGTGTCCGTGGTTTAGGTTCTATGTCACAGGTTTAACCATCCTTTTGCAGTGTAACAAGTCGTACCCCTCAACCCAAACTGTACATTTTCGCACGTCAAAAAATAATGTAGTGTTAAATGTAAATGTAATA
This sequence comes from Ascidia mentula, assembly GCF_947561715.1. Taxonomy (NCBI): domain Eukaryota; kingdom Metazoa; phylum Chordata; class Ascidiacea; order Phlebobranchia; family Ascidiidae; genus Ascidia; species Ascidia mentula. The sequence goes on along the minus strand of NC_138569.1, from coordinate 19,798,146 downwards.
TTTTGTTTTGAAGAAAACAAGTGCGTTCGTGGTAGTACAACGTCACTGTCCCTTACAACGTACTGGCACCGATTGAACATTAAATGGTATAATTTCAATTTGACATTTATTCCAGTTGATTGGTCAATGCTTGGGGATGGTATTTTGTTCCTCGCATTGCAGCGCGCTCTGTTGCGTTTCTTTGTGCGTCATTACAGCCCAAAAATAAATTATCATATTTGGACTGTAATTGATTTATGGTTAAGCCATTTATAACTTTACTCAATCATGCGCCAAATGGCGTCGGTCACGCGGCTGAAAATCAACTTTGGGTTCTATATATATCTCACCCCTTTGCGGTCAGTTGAAGATCGCAAAGACAGAAACGCAGGTTGGTAGCGAAATACCGGACCCCGGTAAAACAAATTGAAACATTGCCCCTTAACGAGAAGCCAGATATCAAACGACCGTGTCCACAACATTCTACCAAAGAGATCCTTTGTTGCCCCGACCGGTTTACTCTTGGGTTCAATTTTTTTTAGCATTGGTATCGAGACACCAAGCCCTGACCGCTCCTTGACTGGTTTCGACTGATTGTTGGCCTGTCAAAGTGATGTAGTGCCTCCTTATGACCGTCAATTAGATATTAAAACAAAGATGACTGCTAGTCAGCCGTTGCAACACGGTTAACTTGCACCTGGTCCTAATGGAGAACGTACAAATCGTTGTGTGTTTTACCCACTACGCTCTCTTTTCAACGTAGAAAACACGCGACACAGTTTTCTTACTTAAGTTGTTTGAAATCCTTTTGTGATAAAAATGAAAGCATTTTTATAGCCTTGTAAGACATTGTAATTAGGTACAAATAAAGTGGTTGCAAAACAATAAAATCTGCAAAGGAAAACTGGCAAGTTTATCAACATTTGCAGGACTCTTACTCGGAAAATTTTAAGCGGAAACGATCATTTTTAACCGTTTCCACCAGAACGAGATAACAGCGCCACCGCATCCCGACGATAAGCCTTGTTACGTCTCCGGGCGAGTCAAAAGCGACACAAGGCTCCCCTACATCTATGGGTTTACTCTCCCGACCGCACCGCAGTAAGTCGTGTTTTGGAACGAAAAAAAGCTGCACAAACCACCGAGGAAAGATGTTTAGGTTCGCTTTCTTCGGACTGTGACGGCAAAAGAATCGCCAAGTACTGAGTCTTTGTCTGTCGTTGTTTTGCCTTTCACTGGCAGAAAGATCGTTTGATTCTACTCCGCCCGCTCGAACACCTGCAGTTTGTCAGTGAAAGTCGTAACCATCCCCGCCGGCCGCGTCTTGGGTTACGGCGCCCAGGTGATGCTTACTGGCCCGTTGTCTAGGTCGACATTCAATCTCGAAGAAAGGCAACCTTCTGCGCCCTGTATGCCAGTCCTCGGTCTGTCTTCTCCCACCCTTTTCGGCCCAAACAAAAGTCGGTCAGGGTTTTTGGGGTGATGGAGTCTCAGACGACGCGAAATGATCAAAACAAGCAAGTTGCCTCACGCGTGCCGGTTCACATCAGACAAATGATGCGCAAAATTAATAACATTCGGCGCCCGGTGGCCCAAGGGCGCCCCTCGACCTTGTGGGGACGTGCTAAAGAAAAGGGTAGACCTAAGCAACCCTACGCCCATCACCCCTTTTTTTCGCGTTGGAGACTTTCTCCGAGCGATCGCGCAATAATTAATTAATAAATCTTAAACGCTCGTCTGTGTTTGCGAAGATCAATCAGTTGCGAATTTCGTGACGGCCGTGGGCGGCGTTGTTGTGAGTGAAAGTCGGGCTTTATTCCGAGCGCTCTGGCACGCGTCGCGGTTCAATGATGCGAAGAGCAATACAGTCGTCGTGGCCAATGCCACACGCGCTCGCGCTGCTTCTTAACTAATTTGCGGCACTCAGACAAAAGGATCCGACCGAGAAATCGCGTTCGGCCTCGCCTTCCAGCTGTTGTCACGCGATTTCTATGGAATGCGTGTGGCGTGTGGATCCAAAGCCGTCCTAACAAGTTCAAACAGCGACACAATTCGATCCAGAGGGACAATGCATGTTTTGTATAACAAAGCTTGTAACTGGTCGACTTGAAAGGTGCAGCTTGGAATGTATTTCAACAGATATCGCACACCTCTTGGCACGTTTATCGAGAATAGTAGGGAAAAGTATCTAAGTAGCAAACGTCTCGGAAAATAACATATGTACTTAGATAAGTCCTCCAATCAAAAAAGCGCAATTATTAACAGAACTGCTTATTATCCAGTAAATGTGTCTCAAAGTGCGAAGACCCCGAGAACTAAGGGCTCTCTATGCGCTGGAGGTAGGGCGCGAGATACTATGTAATTGCCCGTTGCGACAGGCTGTTTTGATTCAACCAGTTGCCCTCAATGCGCGCCACCCCCCACATTCACCTGCGCTCGGCTTCGATTTAATCTCTCCCCGCAGTCAGTCCCGCGATCCATTCCGATTCCATGACGTCGAACGTGGGTCGCGTGCCGATGCTTGCGAAAGCATCAGAGAGCCGATACGTTTTCAGGCCGATTAGATAATTGATTCGAAACACCCACTTTTATGGCCATAACCGCTTCGCGCCCCATCGCCCGTGAATCTAAATATTTTGGTCCCGGCGTCTATCGGGACTTGCCGCAGACGTGCGTCGAGCCAATATTGCTTCGAGATCTCGAATCGCTTTCATGTCGTTGTGTGGAAAAGCGCCATTTTTACGTTTGCTTGCGATGTCAGAATCTGATCAAAGCTTGTAGCTGTGTCTTTACCATACTCTCGTATCTCTGGTGGACACCGAACCTCGCGCCTTTCGAATCAAGGTTAGATAATACCGTTCTTAAGTTTTAAAATAATTCGACATAAAGGACCATATGTGATGAAATAAACAAGGTTTTAAACAATGCGCCAACTTTACAAGTTTTCGCCACTTGCATGGAAACACGTTATTCGAAGCTCAAAAATGCCGATGAGACAACAATTTCATAGGTATAGATTTAGATAAACAAAAATAATACTACCAAAATCATTTCGAAATACGAATGATTATTATCACTCTCTAACTGAGAGGAACCACGTTCGACGCAAACAAACCAATACGCAACACAAGTCTTCCTTAATGTTACAGTGTAAGTGGTGTTTATTCATATACTGTAGGCCGTAGTTGGTGAAGAACACCAAGCGGGTCGAGCCGCAAAACAACCAGCGTTATTTATTAAATGTAACAAGTAGTTTCATGTCAATTATTCACATGAAATAGTTGTGAAATACTTCACTGGATTTGTGTAAAATACCCAAGCATGGCCTTAATAAAGACGAATTTCGCTCTAATGAATCCTGATGAGTCGTACCACTTTTAACCGCACTTGGATTCGAGCCCATTAGGTTATCCCGGGCAGGAAAACTGATTAGCTTTCCTATTGGTGTATGAGTTGGTGTCAATAGCTTTTTAGCGAAAAAAAAATCAACTCATTTGCGAGCATAGCGGACAAAATTAAAAATACCATCAACCGCGCGATGGCAATAAAGAATAGAGAAAACGACCTGTTGACTTCCAAACACGTAAATATGTCACCATACAAACTTTGTGGAGTGCATAATTGACAATGATGACAATTATTGCCTCTTTCGTATCTCTTGGACAAACGTGTGTCGCATTTTAGTTTTTGTTGCTTTAGCCTCCACCCAGTTGACCTGACCGATGCATCAGCTGTCACCGCATCCAGGTGTGGAACCAAAATACGGAGCCTGGGCACAAGCGATGCGTCCTGGCGCCACGACGGAAATTTTGTGATATTGAGAGTCAGTCACACTGTGTGTTCGTTGCAAGGAGATTGATCTTTGTGGTAACTTGATAAACGTATATCAGTCGAAGGCACCCGAAGCTTAATACAGTAACCTTTAAAACGTGCTTGCTGATACAAACCGTTTTTTATTTAGTACAAGTGTGAAAGCACTAACGCTCACAACGGCTACATTTAACCACTTCGGTTAAACAAAATACTCTTATAACGTGTCAGAGAAAGTGTTGTTACTTCATTTGTTCAAACAGCTTTCTATCGAAAAAATGCCGCATTCTAAATCCCAGATAGTGTAGAACATTAAGTCCATGTGTGTCGTTATAGGGGATATGGATATTCTTCTTACTTGTTTGACATACGTTCAGAGTAGATTCTATATGATCAGACACAACTAAATATTCATATTATATACGCATTTAAACAACAAAAAGCGAATTTTGGTGTCGTTGCAAGTTGTCCATGCTCGAAGTTAAATTGGCCTCTTGGTAAACATTTCCACGAATAAATCAATCTAAACACAACCTTTAAACCGTTGTCCTTCAGTTTTGGACGGCACGTGTCAAACCGGAAAGTTTTTAATTGATATTCGTTGGTCATGAGGGCGTGCTGGCAAACCTTTCCGGCCGAAACGGATTTACCGTCTGCCCTGCGCTAGTTGTGGCAATAGAAAGTGTCAAAAATTTCCCGCTACATCCTCGACACATAGTGTCAAGTTTCGCATTGATAGCGACATTCTGTGGTCGTCTTACTGGGTGGCAAGAAAGAACTAAAACATCCACTAAAAGTGTTCCGAATCGGAAGACGAATAAAAAAGCTTCATAAGGGAGGCTGCAGGGTGGGTATAGTTTACATAGAACGTCTTAAGTGAAGGTTTTTTAAGGCATTAATTATTAATTTGTGGTCATTTTTTGAGAATTTGCACACTATCATAGTTTTACAAAAAAAAAATCCTATCAGGTGCAAAATACCTCAGATCTTAAACCAAAAGCTGATAATCATCTCCATCTTTGAAATGTTTGCATCAGGTAATGTGCCAACCCTAGTTTTGCGGCTTTAAAATTTAAGAATAACTTTACATTATACAAATGACATATGCATAATGCACCTAACAATAGAATCTCGGTTTAGTTTATGTCTAAACCTACACCCAAACAATGAGTCTTATGCCTAAAATTGACGTCGTATCTTCGAAAGCTCAGGTTATTCATCCATGCGCGAGCGACGACAAGCAATCTGAAGACACATGTGTTGACATCCACTTGTGTTCGTCCATGAGGTTGTTGTGACATAAAGCGCAGCTGGGTGATTTAGACGTTGGCCGTGAGGAGCTGATCTCAGTCTGCCTGACAGCCGCCACTCGTTGCCGCACAATCCGGTGTTTGTGCAGGAGTCGTGTGCAGAGCCCCTTCCTACCGCGACTCCACCGTCGGGTTAATTTTGTTTTGCCGGGCGGAGTTGATTCAGCGCAGCGTGGTTGCGCCACTTTCACAAACACGCTGCACGTCACTCAAGCGCGGGTTTTCGAATGACTCCGGGGGCTGATGCAGTTTACTGATGACAAATTACGTGGAATAAGTTTGAGTTGCTACTTAACCTTTTGCGGTTTAAACAGTGTTGAAAAACTGTACAAACGATTTGACAATATGAAAAGAACAAAACGGGATCCAAATTTTCATTCTTTTTAACACAAGCCACAAAATGAGTTTTTTGAACCATTAGGATTGCGATTTTTAACGTTCTATTTTATTGGGACATCTTTGAACTCGAGATCCAGTTCATGAACCCCATCTGATACAGCTGTTATAAAGTATATATCGCCAAAGTTAATGATTGGGTATCCACATACTTTGTAAGAACAGATCGCGTACGGAGTGCGGACAATGAAAGCCGGATTTAAATTATGATTTTATTTGAAGTAAAAAAGGAAACTATTACGATTTGAGTTAGATTAAGTAATCTTAAAAACTATTTAAATATTCCTAGCTGAAAAGGTAACTGATGTCAATCAGTTAAACAACTAACGATCAACTTGAACAGAAAGCAAACATCCAACCCGCCTACGTTTCAATCTTGATCGGCTTAAATTCGATTACATTTCAAGCTGTTGTGACATTGGGTGCCAAGGTCTGTCCACGGTCAACGCAGTTGCAACACCCGAGAACGACCTGGTGTTTCAAGATGTAAAAACCAAATACAAACTTTACACTAGACTCCACTTGAGGCGGAAGGAACAGCATGTCCGGGATCAGTTGCCATATGACCCACATGCCATCCTAAGCTGTTTGACACATCGTGGTTTCTGTGCTTAATTGATGGCACAAGCTTTTGGTTATTATATAACCGCCAGAACCATTGGAATGAAGACAGTGGAGTAGTTTAGTGTTATATTGCAAACCACAACTTGTTCATTTCTGGTATTTTTACGCTGACAATAAATGTATATTAAATAATGTGAAAGTCTTATGTTTGTTACGATTTGCAATATAACCTTTTCCTAATTTTTTTCTGAAAAACGTTGTATGTTAAGTATCGGGAAAAAACAGTTTACATATCTTTGCAACTCCTTTACCACCCATGCATCTGAGATGAAAACGGGGATGCAGATGAACGTTTTGGGAACCGCCTTAGTTGGCAGATTCTTGCCACATCAACCATTTCTCCGCCCTATCAGATCCACTGTCAACATGGCAGCACGTTCCTCAGCCGACTTTGATATGTGATATCGCGTATTCTCCAAGCGCGCAACCGATTGAATTCTGACAAAATCGGCTCTGGAGTAGTGTGTGCCCTATCGTCACGCCAGAACCCCTTTTGAGCCCCTTAAGTGACCCCATGTTGGAAGTTCTGATGGCGAAACACACCAACTGCAGCTGTTGGCCGAACGGATCGAAAGCTTCTACGTTCTTAGCATTTAATCTCATTTATCTTCCCTCAGCCTCTGAAATTCCACACCCAAAGCCCGAAGCATTTTCACGCCCTCCGTAAAACCCTCTGCCTGCATAGCTTGTCAGATCAATTTTTTACTTTTTAGAAAATTTCGTCGCCCGGTTTTGCCAAGGTCCACGTGCTGATATCTTGGTTATTTTAATTTGTGTGTTTAATGCAATGTGTGCAAAAGTATAGCGTCATAAAAAACGTCTTTAAACTGATAGGGTAGCCACAATGTATCGTAGTCAATGTTCCAGCCATCAGGTTTTAACCGTCTTTCTGCAATCGTTGCCAGGTTTACACATTTGTCAAAATGTTGCGTTTAACGAAGTGTTGTCTTAGCGTGAAAGGAAGGAATTTCGTCACAGATGATACAAAGCATGGCAGCTTAGCGCTCCCTCATTTAGATTCTCACCAACCACGGAGTTTACAACAAACCGTCCCGTGCCAATGCATTTCTGTACAGAGGTCTGTTAATGGGCCTTTACGTTGTGCTTAACCACTTATTGCCGATGTAATCCCAGAAGGATTTTGGGGTGACTGCCACAGTCAAGGTCATTTCGCTCTGTGGTATGTTCCATTACCACGTAGCGCTCTCGCTCTTCGGTCCGCTTTCATGCCAAACGCAAATAAATCGTGGCTGCATGCAATTTTGCGCTCACAAGATCGAGCGAGGCGGTGTTGGTTTTGAAGGCGAAATGTTACACTCTTAACCTGGCGCCCCTGCGTCTTTACCGGGAGCAAAAAACATTTTAAATGTCGTTATTTGAACATTAGCGCGTGAAAGGTTATTAACATTAACCAAATGCAAAACATGACAAAAAACTATTTGATAAATATAGGTTAGAATATTAAAAATAGTAAAGGCAGAAAAGCGGCCATTTTTAATTGTTTTACTGGCAGAAGGCTTAGGTGAGATGATGTGTATAAATGCTGCGTGTTTATCATTAGTAATTGAGGTTATACTGGAAATCTTTCTCTTTCAGACTGTTTCATATTTCCCCATCTCTGAAAACCAACATATTTATGAGTCGTTGCGATTTACGAAATTTTGACGTTAGTATTTTTATTTACTGTATCACCCCTGGGCATCCAATCACCACTGGCCCCAAACTACGTCAAGTCCACGGTATAGAATACCCACATATGTTGTATTTTAAAAGCCGTTCTTGGTGGCGTCTGTAGTTGAGTAGGCGCCCGGGCTCAACTCGATAGCTGCGACTAAATAGGTTTTCACCAAAACAAGACAATTTTTCTTTCCGACGTTGAGTGGCTGTCAGTGCTCTCGGTTCGCCTGTTTGAACAGTAGCCTTCAAAATCTTGCGATTTCCATCAGTGGATGGCTGGCGCTGTTGCGGCGCTTGGATCGAATTCAAACACTTGAGTTGTCGCCAAGCCGGTGCGCCACTCGTATATGTTATAGCTTCCCCCTTAGCACGCAGAGCTTCCATTGCCTTCGAGGTTCTGATTGTACTTTTTATACAGACTATTGTTTCGCCGCATACCCAAGACTTCACTGTTGTCTGGATGAAACCGGAGTCCACGTATCTTTTGAACAGATGTAGAATTACTTAAGGTTATCACGTTCCTTTCAACAGTGCCATCTTGCGCCGTTAGTGGTTAGAAGGGGTAATCGCATCTTTGTGTGGATTTCTGTTTCTTCCTGTCGCTAGCCGTTTTTACCTGGTGATTTATTCCTGAATGTTTTTTGGGCGTTATTCAAAACAACAAGGTTCATGGAAAGTACAGTCCTCAAAAGGGGCCTCGCGACCCAATTAACTCCAATTGACGTCTGACCCTAGAAGTGCATTAGAACTTTGGCATTTAACCAAGTCGTGACGGCAGTTATGAGGTTGGTTGCGTCCCGGCGCTTTTCCAAACCACAAACCACCTATAGACTGTCATTATGTGGCCACTCATGCGATTTGGTTCCGCTTATTGCGCATAGCAAACAAATAAAGACTTCCGGAAAAGGTCTGTGAATCGCTGAAGTCAGCGCTTTAAATTCAACGTGAATTCAACAATAATACTAATTATTTCCAGATGCTTCGAGTTGGAGCGGCCTTCAGTGCAAGCAATGGAGACGATTTGTCGAAATGTCCCTTTGTGCAACCTGAAAATCGTGCGCAGTTTAACTTTTACAATTGACACTGACAACTTACGGTTTATATCCAAAAAATTGTCTTTTATCTTTGATCTGCACTACGGTGAAGATGTGAGGGACATATATATAAATATGTGATCTTACTTTCGCTGATATTCAGCACGATATGATACAGTTAGTTTCTGACAAAATAGGAAAACGATATTTGGTGATGACAATTTTTACAGGGCTTTATAGAGGTATTTGCATTATAAATTTTTCAACCGCAAATTCAGATTTCAGTTGATGAGATCCTGTGTACATGAATTCCAATCTTACCATTAGACAGTTGTTTAATTCCCCGAAACAATATAAAAGGTCGGTACATTGCCCGAACACTTTCTATTTTGGGTTGATACTGCAATATTGCATCCACAAAAAGAACCCCAGTGTATATTGCCAAAGATCGATGTCGGCGCCAACCGCTGCAGTGACGTACGATGGGACAGATCAAGCCCCCAACCGTCACGCCTGGCTTGCTCTGCTGACGTGTTGTCCCTGCCGTTGTTTGTTTGTTTGATTGCAGGTGTAGGAGAGGCACCACTTGCCTGTACCCACGCCCACGTCAAGATAAGCGCGGCAGTCAAGGATATGACGCCATGCGAGCTCTTCTACATTTACGCGCTTCGGCCTCGAACGCGTAAGCCGATTCGAACAGGAAAGAGGGATATTTTTGGCCGCTCCTGCACAACTTTTTGGCTGGTGGCGTGCTCTGGTAATTACTCAAAACGCGAAAACCGCTCAAGCGTTTAGGTTACTATCGGTTACATTTATGTCGCTGCGAAGTGTCACGCTTGGTTAACTGCAACACGGCATGATGGACGTAGAGTTTTATCGTGACTGACATGTTTTGAGTTACGACTTCACCCGCCAGGAACAAGCGGCCATTTTGTCTCGACAAGCGTCAAATTTCGCACTCACCGTGAGCGATGGGTGCAGGTTGGCGAAGAAAGAAAGTCAATCGCTTGTGATCTTGATGATCAAAGAGTGTCCCACGCTTATAAGTCTACAATTACACCCTGTGCGTTTAAATGGACCCACGCACTGGGAAACCTCCTTTAATATATTTGGCGCGCACAAAGAACATCAATCCATACCAATACAACATTGCCATATGGTCATATTTTAATCTGGCCACAAACGAAGCTTTGGATGACAACAGGTGTAGCGCCAGGTGTCTTTCAACGCCTGGCCGTTTTCACAAGCGTGATGCCATCGTAACGCCCAATAAGGCCATAAGGGGAGCCTTTTTCTCGACTGGACCCATTGTGATAATCCGACAACACCGTCTTCCCACCGGAGGCAAACCGTTAATTTGCGACAATGATGTTTCTCCTCCAAAACGCCGCCTTTTCAGTCATCTTGCGGCTATCGACCTTTCGACCGTGAATATCACCGATAGAAACTGACCTACACCCAGTATTTTGCTCGTTGCGAGGTTTTAAATTTACCTACAAATGCAAAGTGGTAAACGTGAATATATGTAACATTCTTGCGTCCAATTTAACTCAGTTGCCGACTCTTGGTAAGTTATTTGTTTGCACATGAAAGGAATGCAAAATTTTCGCAAAAATCAGACGGCCCAAATAATCCCCGGCAGTTTTTTTAGTGATTCATTGAAAATATTTGGCGTCATTAGGGTCCTGGCAAAGGATTTATTTCATCTTAATTACAGAATCACGGAGTGCACGTTGGAAGTTGAAATAAAATTTTGCATTGTCATCATGACAAACTAGTTTTCAACAAAAAAAAATCAATCGCCTAAAATAATGTTTGTTATTCTTGAAAGATACAATTTGTATCTGATACGAATGCGCCCCTTAAAACTGTGATAAGCACATCAGCAACCATTACACGAAACTCTTTGTTTGATGACAAAACAGTTCGAACCGTGTACTCGGTTTCGGAAACAATTTTCTGATTTCAAACAGATTTTAGATTGCAAAAGTGACTATTAGCGTCACAGAGGTTCGCAGTATAAGCTGGCTTTCTTTGATGTCATTCGCTTGTAAAACTCAAACGAATGTTGACGTTTCATCGTCGAAGCGTCACTTCTCTCTGTTCGAACAAGCGAGTGTTTGCGACGCGGGGTAAACACCGTGTCACGTGACACACTACCAGAACCTGTCAGTCGTTAACACGCAATATCAACCCAAGCAGGTGCGCCACGGGGTTGTGGTGAATCACGTAGGCCATATTGGTCTTATAACTGGCGATGATTCCCGCCGTTTGATCGGAGCCCGATGGAGACGCCTTAATGAACGTGGGAACACCGGATGTGGCGCCAGAGGGGCCGTAAACCGGCCCGCGTCGGAACCTAAAATGAAACGGGCCCCGCCGGAACGAAGATGTGAGGTTTTTCAGGTTTGCTTGGCCTGATTTCAACTGGTTGAATGGCGTGGAATGGGAAGGCAGCTGTTGGATCTTTGCGGGTTGATGGACGTGTTTACTGGTTATGGCATCCCGCGTGAAGATCACAAACAAATTTTCTCGCCGCTCCCCGTTGATGCCTCTCGGAACCGGATTCGATTGGATTCGGCGCCGATGATGGCGTGTGCCATCTGTTTACGCACGGAAAAAAGTTCAAAACATTTCAAACAAGTTTCAGGAACATATTGTATAGGAAACGCGTTTTTATGGGCGTGCAACGGAGCGTTGTGTTTGCGCTAACCTGGTAAAAATTATCGGCACTCCATAGAAAAGTTATATATATTCGTCCCCTTCCACCTAACTACTTGTTAACTATATTTCTTGAACCAAATAATTCGAAAAAACAAAATTTGATTGTTTAGTTCACGTTGCCATAGTATTTGTTTATTCCACACAGTAACTTCAAAATTCGGTATTGCTAATTCGACGATTAACTATAGTTTATTCCGTTTACCGCAAAAATTGCAGCTCGTGATATCAGCATATAACTACGCACTTACACCCGGACTTAGTAATTAGTTTACCAAGCCTAAGGTTATTGTATGGGTTTGGTTACTCGAATAAAGGTTCAATTTGAGAGAAACGAAAATGGAAGTTCATATTCTGAAGGACGCAAAATTGTGCACAGTAACCGTGAAGACCTCCGCCTCGTTACAAATCGATCTGTTAGCGCCGGGAGCGCGGCTGGCGCTCGAAAACTTGATTAATAGTTGGTCGACCAACTCCTATACCTAGATATACCTTCATAGCAGGTCTTATAGTGAGGGGGCGAGCGACTGCGACCATTGTTTAAACAATGTGTCGACGTTCGAATCGATGGAAGCCAGTGTTTGTCACGCGATATGTCGCGCGTCGGGTTTTACAAGTTCAGAATGTGGAGCCACCCGCCTGACTTAGCCTCGTCTCCGCCCCGCTTCAGTAGCTATTGTGACTAACGTGACCCCAAGAGTTGTGAGTAATCCCATGTCAGGATCGCTGACCCTTAATGTTTTACAATTTTCCCCAACTTTTAAATAGTTTCCTTGAGGTAAATAACCGGGTCTTAATTTCATTTTAAGGATTAGAAACTATATGTTTTTTAGTTCTGATTAAAAAATCATTTTTTATTTCCTTGCCGCCAGGTTTTGTTTATTTTAAAAGAAAGCCAAAATGTTCCTTTGAGATAAAACGCAAGTTCCTAACCGCATTGGACACGTTTCCTTTGATCTACGCAGCCTCTTTTTCGTGAGAAGCTTTGCAGTCGCGTTGGTCCCCGTCGCCACCTTGGCTGTCCCCATCTTTTACGACTGTTTGAATGGCGTCCAGTGGTAGGGAGCGTGCGGGTCCAGCGTTCCCAACCCATCCAATTTAGAACAGGCAATAAACCGATTTTGTCAACAGGGTCGGCTTTTCAGATCCCCGCCACACAAAAACATCCTTCTCGAATCGGACGCCGGGAGTTTGTTCGCGCGGAAGTTATGCCAGACGGAGTTTGCGACACTTCGCGGACAACATTGCGCCCTTGACACGCCGTTCGCACACGAACACTGCGGCGACGCTCGGCGCGTGGAGTGTTTCTCACGAGACTCCATTCATAAAAAGCTCGACGGTTCCCACCAGGGCGCGGCCGACGCTGGACTGACATCACCAGATGCAATTTGAGTCGCTTTGTCACTTCTGACGTGGCCTTGTGTATCGTGATGACATGCATCTACACTGACTGTGGGCCTCGTAATTGGGGCTCGCAGGGACGCCTACGCCCCACTGATCCATTGATACAGTTGTTTACAAAGCGTAGAACCCTCTTTGTCACGTGTTTATCATCCCACTCTGCTATCAAGTGCCACGTAAGGCGCAGTTATCACATCCATTGAGCCAATGGGGGATTTGGGGAGCACTTATCTGAGATCATCCGGTTTAGCAGGTTTGTAAATCGGTCTAAAAACTTCTCACCATTGGTTTTGTAAGATTAAATTCAATGAGATATTGGCATCCCTCCGAAGTCATTTGTATCTGGAAACATCAAATTAATCGCCTACACATTGCACAGTTAGTCATAAGTTTTCAATCTGGCCATAACAAATGGCTTTAGAGGGAGGCCAATATCTCGAAACTCTATAACACAATCCCAAGAAATATTGGAGATTACAAACAACACATATTAGGGAATTATATAGTTTGAGTTTCGTTCTGCGAGCGTTGTGCCGACTGAGAAAATTTGCCAATAAGACAAAAATTAGGAATATGTGTTAGAAAAATATGTTTCTTCGATTGACCTGTTGATTATAGTCTTGAAAGAAATTACCGAAATCTTAAACATTTGTTAAAAAAAACGTTGTAGTATTCAATACCAAATATTATAACATGCATCTAGTTAATTGTGAAGTTACAGGAACAAGGAATTTTTCGTTGCAATTTAAACCCCCTAAAAATCCATTCGCATTCTCATCCCAATTCCAAAGTGAAACTTTAACCATCGGCCACAAAATGCGACGCCGAACACCCAACAAGTTCCTGTTTACAGGATCGGTGTCGCGCGACACACCGGCCCCAGTTCGATCGTGGGTAAACGTCCGCCCCTGTTGGCACATTCGGACCCTATCGCCTCGCGACCCAACTTCGGGCCCATCGCCACTCGTTTCCACTTTAATCGGAAACCGTACGACATTTGCCGTGTAGCTCTGTGCCGCGTTGCAATCAAGCATGAAGATACATCACGCACCCCCGGCATCGGCCAAGCCCCTTGTGCTTGTAGTTTGTGACACAGACTCCATCGGGACGTGCCATTCCACGGGGTGACTCTTGTAAAACCGCCGACGCTCGAGTCTTTGTTACCAAATCCGCTAGAAATTGTTCGCGCGAGGTCGTAACCGCAAACCGGTTCTTAACGCGTAATATATTGCATAGCTTTCGCCCGTTCAGGCATGTCCTTGGTGAGGAATTCGCGGCGTTTTCGGCAAAAACAAGCCAAGTGTCGGTTTTGAACAACACAGGGAGTTGCAAACAGACCGCAGCCCTCAGTGTTCCGGGTCGCCGGAGAAAATTAGTCCCATTGTCGTCCGGTCGTTCACTTAATTTGTTCTGGTGAAGTTTTCTCCATCGTATCTCATTTACTCAAAACCCGCGGTTAAGGTTTCGGATAACAGTGAAATGAACAAAATCATGAATAAACTAGGTTTTCATGTATTGCGGGTAGGATTTGGGCCTTGTATCGCAATTGTCTTGTTTCTCTATCGTATTCGTAATCGCGCCTCCATCATTTAAAACAAAACTCGTCGACACTTTTCCAAGCGACTATTTTCGGCTCCGTAGCATTACGTACCGGAGTTTGCAAACCACAGACCAACATTTTGTCCTTATTTTTTCTCACTTTTTGCATGCAGGTTTCGGTTGCGGTTGAGATGCGCAACCTACAAACCTTGCACCACCTCGTTTTCCAAACTCAGGAAGCAACGTCTGCGACGCCCACTTGTACTTTATAGGAAGCCATGAAGGCAAGATACAAACCGTATCGAATATAAACATCGATGCGTCGAGGTTCAGTTCCATTTCGCACGTTAAAGAAGCCACCTATCACGTCACAGAGGGGCGCGATCGACGTCATAGCAGAGCGCGTGGTAACGTAAGCAACAATATTCGTATCCCTAATCAACAAACAATGGAATCGAAGGACCTTTGAGAACAAAGGTATCGCGCCGCCACGCCAAATATGGTGTCATCAGTCAAACAGACGTTTTACCCACACGGGGTAAGCGTGGCGAGATCGCGGTTTATTTTTAGAGTGGCTCCTTGCCTTCCCTGACGATGGTCTTACAAATTACGCAACACGCCAAGCGGAAAGAATCACATGCATCCGTTTTCATGCCTGTGCACTACGTCACAGTGTGGGCGATGACGTAGAAATCGCGGGTCGACCTCACTTTCGCGTTCGTGTTGCCGTAGCTGAGAAGGGGGCGAGGGAATCTTGCCAAGCGGTTTCGGGCGTCGTTGCGGGAAGCAGCAAGAAAAGCAGGTTTTTTCTGTTGCAAGTGGAGCGCCTTTCGTCAACAAACCTGGATATGAGCTGCATGTGACTTTCCACCGACTAATATTAGAATGCCGCATATACGTAGCAGCAAACTTTTCGAAGGGATTTAGGACAAATCCTGTGCAATTAGGATAAATTATTTTAGGAAACACTGATGTAGTGATTACTTGCTGTAAAAAGCAAACTTACAATTTTGGGGTTAACGGAAGTTAGGATACTAATCTGAGGAAAACCTTACCACGCAAATCTTATTATTTTGGTGGCGTTTATTTAAATTTGTGTTAATGCATTACCAGGTTCATTGAGGTTAAAATAACTGTTACCACAAGACAAAGGAAAATCGCGATTTAGAGGCAGACTGTGTCTAAAGCAAAATAACGCCTGGCAATGACGCAAGAAGCCACTAAAAACTGTCACACGATAGCCAAACTGGCCATTTGCCGCAGGGATTAGTAACAATCTAGGGGGTGCGACAACAAAGCCACCGACCCAAACAATGAGGACACGTGACCTGGGATGGACCTTTTCCACCGCAAACAGGACGCCTGGCACCTGAGTTTATCTTCTCCAAACTCTCCTCCGGAATAAGTGACGATTTTATTATGTAAGTGATATTGTTTGGCGAATGATGTAGTTCATACATTAGCGACCTCTTTGGACCTTTCGAGAGGAGCAATGGTCCTGCTATTCGATTACGGAACCGAACGAAAAGATTTGTCTGTATCCGAATTGCTCGTTTACCCGAGCAGAGCTCCCTTTTTTCATTTCAAAAACGCCCAATAAAATGTGTTTTTTACGAGCAGGGATTTCCATGCCGCTTCACTGAGCACAACGGGGGAAAACTTTTCGGCTGTTTGCTTTGCAAAATACTACATGGAAACATGGTTTATCAAAAAAAAAATTACTTTACTTTATATTTGGAAGCAGTTTTCAACTATTTTCTAAATACAAAATTTCCATTGTCCAAAATGTCGGTGTTGCGTTGTTTGAAAGCGGTTCATGTTACTTTTGCTCAACAGCGTAGTTCCACACGCAAACAAATAAGTCTCATAATCTTTCCCACAGCCGATGACGTTTCCAACCAACTGGGCATTTTATTTCCTCAACAAAGCGACTGATGACGTGGGACATGAAGGAGGCAATGTCCTAGGTCTTTTTTTATACCCCCCAATTTTGTACAGGATCTGGGTTATGTTTCGAAAGCGCCTGAGAGGCTTGCGGACAGCCCTAATCGCCGACACAATGTCATGCGCACATTTCAACCGTTTCGCTTTAATAGAGTCACTGAGAGATGGCAATGGTTGGCGACCATCTTTCACAATCCGTCGCCGTTTATAGGCGGGGTCGTATCATATTTACTGCCACAATCTTTCCCAGGCCAACCGCGAATGTAAAATCGGTTTGGCGGCACGTCGGTACCTGGGTGTGGGAAAGCATTTTGGAATTGCACCGCCTTCGGTCGCATTGAACCGCGGCGACTGCCAATGGCACGCCGCACCTATGCTTTGCCCGTTTGCCCGTCATCTTTCATCTGCCAATGCAAATGCCAAATAACGACAGATCAGAGCAAGGCAACCGCCCCGGAGTCCCCATTCGCATACTGGTTGCTTCTGCGGTTCGCGCTTGTGGCGCTTTGCCCCAGAACCCAAATACATTTTTTTTTCTTCTCTCCTTCTTGCTCCACTGCACTGGCGAAGAGTTGCGCTTTTTTTCTGGCGCCTTCGCCTATACCCCGTGAGCCCCAGTTATTCGCCCCAGCTTAAAAGGAGGCGAATGCGGCGTAGTGGCGTCAGTTTCAAATCGCTTTGTCGTTGATGTTGATATAGCACTCGATAGAGCTAAGAGGTTACCGTCAGCTCATTTAACAGTTAAATCACCAGAAGCGGATCTCGCTTGATTTCTATCACCTATCCGTGGATCTGTAGCAAGGATCAACCGAACGCTTTCGTTGATTAAAGTTCAAAGTGCGACGGGTTCGGAAGCTTTTATTCCTTCTCTGCAATTACGTCATGACGCAGACAGTGCCGGATACGTCAGCATACGTCAAGGTAAGTGTTTGTTCAATTTCTTCAAATTTTTATGAATTTCCAATGTAAACCCGAGATTGTGCGCCGTTGCGGCTTTGGCTTAACCGTGGTTATTTCCTGTGGTGTGTCGTCTTCGAAATCGGATCAAATGATCCCCGGATCCTAAGACGGCCGATGCAAATCGCGCGTGACTGTAACTGTCTGGCTACGTTCCGGTTGTAGACCGGTAAACATTTTTGACCTAACTTAAATTTTTAATCAGATAGTTGAAGTCTACGAAAATCAGATTAAATCATTTGCATTTTGCGCAAAAAATACAACGCAAATGAACGATACACACAATGAAATAAAAATGACATGGGTAATGCTAAAATCGTTATCGAAAGAAGTTTTCTTCATCACGTGGACTGGTTTCATGCAATCAAAAAATCACATAAAACAGGAGGTTCGCATGTACATTTTCCTAATTTCTGAATCTTCGTTTCAACCCACATTACAACTACGCATTGACAAACGTAGCGTCACTTTTCTTTTAGTTGTTCACAAGCACAACTCTAAACGTACAGGCATTCGATATGAGATCACTAAATCAGAGCTGGCCATGTTACTTCTTTTGAGCCTTAAAATCGGTGCACGATTTCTGCGCTCAAGCATTCTCATGGTCTTGGCCTCCGTTTTCTCACGATTACATGGTACGCGCGTGTGAACTGTCCACTCGTCTGACCGCACCACGCAAACTTTTTGGGTGAGAACGAGAAGGCACGAGGCAAAGGTCCCGGCTTGGATTAACCTGTCGAATGAGTGGCAACTGTTGGGCGCGGTAATTGGTCTGCAGACGCGATATGATTAATGGTGTGTCTTGTTGTCGTTAACAAAGCAATTTTTCCAATCCTATTTCCCTCAAAAACTGCCCAATGTGATTGTTTTAACATTTTTATTCGAATGTCAGTAAAACATCAAATATCCGGTCATGACAGTGTGTTCATTAGGATCATTTCCAAACGAATCTGCAGCTGTTTACGGGAGATGCGGGAGAGTTGATAATTAAGTCCCCGGGTCTGTACATTTTATCCACATTATCCGGCCTTCTACCACGTTTTTTCGACGCTTACCCCTCGATCAATTGGTGTTGCAATTGCGCGTAACGCTAGGTAAGATCCCAGTGCCACCTGGCGTCTGGAAACGTCCTATCTCATTGCTTTAAACCACTTTGTCGTCCCAGAGTTACAAACCTAATTTGAGTCTCGATCCTAATTATTATCCCCAAGGTGGAGACAATTGTCGGTTGCATCCGCCATGGTTTCGTTTTCCCGGAGTTAAACAGACCAAAATTAGGCTAAAACTGACGGCGCTAAGGACATGCATCGTGGCTTAACCTCTGACCCCTGCTGGCCCCTTCTGTTTGCCGAAAGGACGTCTGGTGCGAACCCGGGGCCGCAGAACTGCAGCAGTTCAAGTGCACTGATCCGGAAACCGAGCTTATAGAGACGGTCATATAGGCGCTCATTTACTGTGCGTCTATGGTAGACGCGCATCTGTCCGCTGGTATATGTCGATATGCGACCCCCTGATAGCTGGGAAGACACGGGGATATGTGACGTAAACAAAGCTGTATGTCGTGAGCGAACGTTCCCGGACGCTGGTGCGTCGTGTTCGGAAACACAAACTAGCGGCGTACATTGGATTGTCTGGCCGTCGTCCCGCGTTCATTGCCGGTCGCGTGTAAGTTTATGTTAATGTGCAGGATGGAAGTAAATTCCTTAAGGCCAAACATAAGCACGGGTATTACGCCCTGACGATGCTAGCGGAAAGTATATTTATTTTCGTGGGTTGTTTCATCTCTTTCATTCGCCACTTGTTGAAACACAACTAGAACTTTAAATACGAGTTTATTCAAGAAGAACATAGTACATGATCCCACAAGTAATGAAATTCAGTTGTAAATTTGTCTTCATTCATCCAACATTACATTCAAACAAAAATTCCTAAACTTTAATGGAAGAAACAATCGGTAGTCGCTGGTTACTTTATGCCGAACAAAAAATATCATTGCACTGCTGCCAGTCCTCGTGCGCAACTCCTTATTTCAAGTCACACACGGTAGCACATTCAGAAAGAGCCACAATGTCGGATTTATGGTAACTTGTGGCCGGGTTTGTTGTTTTTGCTCCCGCCCCAAAATGGATCAAAGCACCCGGCGTCGACTGTTAATTCCGGGAGGACTCGCGAGCCACGTGCATTGTTCTCCAACCAGCACATCTCCGCGACAATAGCAAATCGCCGCCGATCGCGTGTTCTGCACTCTTATGTTTACAGTTATCGCCACGATGAATCAGTTTGGCCTTTGCCATCTATCGGCCCCTGTGTGTGGCCCCATGTATTTACGATCACCTCCCTCGGGCCCCTCGCCCAAACAACGAGAAGTAGCGCGTGTGGTTTCTCGACCTCGTCGCTTTGAGTTTCAACGATCCCATTCGTCCAGGCTTTTGAATGACTAGAAGTCAAACGTAACCTGGCACGATAAATGCTCTAAACTGGTGCCGACTCATCGAAAGGCCTTTATTCTTAGGTCGCCGGGTCCAGTGAGTAAGACAAAGGGATTTAGCGTTTAAATACAAAGGGGTAAAATTATATAAATGCTAACTCTCGGAAGATATCCCAAAGCATCCATATAAAGCAAAAGTTTTGAGCGGTTTTAATGCACTTCATCGTCCATCCGTCATCAATCATGATCTTTGCACATTTTCCGGCATGTCTCGTCGTCCACTTCGAATTCAATTGGCCGAGCGGCATCTCTTGACGTTATCTAATCTTGCGCGCGCCAAGCCGACTCCCAGGGGTGTTTTGATACGGCGGCCAAATAGGAAAAAACAAACGACTTTCATTTCGAACCGCGTGGCCCGCCAAGTCCTCGAGCCTCTAAACTATTTTTGCCACTAATCGCTTTTAAGTTTGCGCTGCCGACTGCCTGGCAGCCACGTTCCCGTCGGCGAGACCCGCAGACTCGTTAGTAGCGAGAGGCGGTATACCCAGGTCAATACCAAGACCGCCGTTCAAACGGCTTTGTCGTAGCAAATGCCCTGCGACCTCGGGAGTACGGGGGCGTGAAACGAGAAGCGGCAACCGGTTCCGCATTGGAGCCTTTCAATGGTTAACGCGCTTGCTTTATCGTTTGAACTCTGGCCGATGATAAATACACTTTCAGCAGTTTTTACACACAAACAACTTGTTGCGGGACGGGAGTTTTGAGGGTCTCTGAGCAGCCAAGCCCGACGTTCTTTTGCAAATAATTGTTTCAAGAAAGGCGTGCGCTATAAAATTTCTATTTGCTAACGGATTTTACGATGCACTTTCGGCGGCCGCAGCATGGAAAATGAGAAACGAGTCTCGTGGGCCTTCCGTCACCCATTGAGATTTCATTGAGCTCTCGCCCACTTGACGCGAGGCTTTAACTTGTCAAGGCATCAAATAACCAGTCCGACGAACAAGGCGTGAAGGTGTTGATCAGCACCAATGCACCGCCAGGTATCACCTAGCGATCAGTCGTCGGGTCTTCGGCTTCGGCGCCTGCCTCACCGGGGGTCGGCTACCCTACAAGGAGTGTTGTCAAACATACAAATTCACAAGCTTTTATTCCGTATTGTTTTTCGCGCCGTGCAACATTCTAAACACTTTATATAAACGCCTTTAACTTTTATGTGCAGGAAGCGCTCTCTCTCGTTTGTGACGACAATTCACTTTTCGACGTTTTTCACCACTCGCCACCTCAAAAAGCCTCCTTTGTCGCATTCGACACAACAGCACACTCACCATCCACACAACCTTCATCACCACCGACGATGACATCACTTTCATCCACGTCATCCATGTCGTCATCAGCTTCGTCTCCGGCAGTTTTGGGCACGCCACCAAGGGCCTTGTTTAATCAATTCGGCGACACCCAGGGCAGTCCCAACATAAATAGGTTTGTTTGCTTTTAACTCAATATTTGGTTGAGGGAAATTATTAACAATCGATATGCATTATTTTTGTTGCAGTGATAAGACCAGGTCATGGCAGAATAACGAAAACACAATGTTTTCTTTCTACGATTCGACATCGATGTGCATAAGTGGCGGAAGTACCGTAAGTTAATACTCGTACTTGACATCTGCTTGTTTGTTGGTCATAACGTTTCCTTTTTATACCAGACTCCGGGAAACAGAAACTCCGGGTATTCTTGCGACGAAGATTACAACGTTAAAACCGAAAGAGTTGACCCCGGCTTCGACCATCACCCCGGCATGATGCAAACCGGGTAAGTGGATGGAAATGTGCTGAAACATGTACGAATTCAAGGCGTATACAACAGTTGCGAATACATTCAATGTAGTTTGTTCATGCAAACAGTGAAGCAACCATATTGCACACCTGATTTTTCATACATTTTTCACATTACAAATATAAAATCAATGATACCAATATCCAGCACTAATTCAGGTCTTATTCACAGACCTATGGCAAGTACAGCGTTTCCTAACAATGGCAGTTCGTATCACCAACCTCCGTTGAATGTTCCAAGGCAATCGCATCCTCCGTTTGGTGGACCGACTCTCCAGGACACCCAGCAGTTTCAATCAGGACAAAAGAAGGAGAAGCGAGTCCTCGTGCCAGCAGGTGATGAATTTGTTTCCACGGTTGGTTTATTTACCCCCCTGTCACCGAACAAAAGGCCAGGGCAGGTCTTTGCGGGACTTTTTGAGACAAAACGCCTTTAAAACCGCGCACAAAAATAAACTCCCATGTGCGCGACAATATTTTGACTATCGGCTTAGGTTTGCCTCCACGACAGCGAAAGGGAAGAAATTGGGGGTTGCACAGCCCGCAACTTGGTTTACAGTCGCCATTTACCATTGGGTTCCTCCTGTCGTGCTTACCGCAACTCGCAACACGGCGCTTGTGACGGTGGAGCGTAAACAATATTGCCCCCTCCCTGTGTCGCATATTTTCCCACTCCATAAGACAGTTCCCTATGTTGCCAATTGTCACTAGCGGGGGGCGTTTGAAGTAGGGCCCCAAGCGCTGACAGCCCAGCCAACGCTAATCCTCCTGTAAACGCGCGAATCGTGTCGAGTCAGGGTCCAGGGATCGCCCCAAGCACGACTCCGCCTTTGGTGGATCGCCAAACAGGACGATTCGCTGATTGACGGTGAAAGGATCGCGTGCCACTTCTCCATGTGGCAACAACGTGGTCTCAGTTTCAGGGACGTTTATAAATGAAACCGCAGGGATTTAGGATCTCTGTGTATGACAAAGCGAAGTTCATGACCTCCCAGCTTTCATCGGACCAAGATTATCGTTTCATATCATGTTTACATAGCGAAAGAATAAAGAGAGTGTACCCTAAGTCGGCATAATAAGTCTAAACCGAATCTTTGGTCACGAAAGAGAAGTTAAGACATGAAAATGTCTAGTACAAAGATTTTGCTGAACGATTTATCTATTTCTCTGCATACGTTCACAATCGGGGTCACCAAAAATTGTAATGTACTGTTTCTCCATACGTAATGTACAATACTTTGAGACATTTGAAAGCAATTCTAAAATAAGCCTACTCCCACAGACCCTCTGATGTGGACCTCGTATCACGTAATGTTGTGGCTGGAATGGGTCGTCAATGAGTACGGACTCCATCACATCGACCTCGGAAAGTTTTCACACATCCGCGGCCCCGAACTGTGCAAGATGACCGTGGAGGACTTGTCCAAGTACACGACACGTTACAACAGCGAAGTTTTAGTGCAACACATGAAGTTCCTCAAACAAGGTATGCATGATTGTGTTTTAAGCAGGTTTTTTTGCACTAATGACGATCTTTACTATCGCAGCTGCAATACATCAATTGCCGGCCATTAAATCCGAGAAACTTGGGACGATCAATGCCCCTCTGACAATAGAAGGTACATACAAACTTTTCAAATGAAGTCTTCGGTCTGTTTAGCACCAGCGATATTCTAAACATACGAATTTGCTAAAGAACATTACAATGCAATCCAGTATTTAGAATGCTTTTAACCCTTGCGGTACAGGAACGAAAATAAGTGCACATTGTGTGCGACATCTTTCAAGCGTTCATAAATAAACAACCACACAAACAATAGTGCCCCTAATGCTCTGCTCCATAACAATAACAAAAAAACGGGAAATAGTATGGATGCAGTTGCGTCAGCGGTAACAAAATCCGTTCTACAGCCCCGGCTTGATACAATGTGTTGAGTGTGTATACAGTCGAGGGCAGTTAGCGCCCACCGCCATTCACCGCAGCTCATGTGCCCCACGCCACCCGTGAAGCTTCTGCAATGTGACACCGA
Organism: Ascidia mentula; assembly: GCF_947561715.1. NCBI lineage: Eukaryota > Metazoa > Chordata > Ascidiacea > Phlebobranchia > Ascidiidae > Ascidia > Ascidia mentula. The sequence continues at coordinate 19,774,461 of NC_138569.1, read as the reverse complement.
TTTGCAAATTGGTTTTGGTGTCTGCAAGGCCGTAGGTCACGCGCACAGACAAACAAAATGACGAAAAACACTATTTTCGGAGCCTTGCGTCATTCGTCTCGCTAGTCTCGCGAGAACTGTCACTGTGTGCGTCCCAACGTGGCAAGCTGTGGAGCGCTGATCTGATCTCGCCCGCTCTTTGCTTGCCATCTTTGGCTGCCAGTGGACACCAGCGCTCCGAAACTGCCCGCCGAGTGATAGATTCGCGCGTGCGCCCTCCACTAAAGCGCCCTTTCACCCGCGGTAAATTAGATTACGCGGATCACGCGAAAACGGTAAAAGCTTTTTGCCCTCGGACGTTAAAAATGCGGCGCGAACACGTCAATGCGAACATGGAGCTTTAAGTAAAACCTGAGGATAGTGATTGGAGTAAAATCCAGTCCGCTGTGTGTGCTGGACCAATCAAGTCCCGTGCGACCACGCGCCGGGCGCAAATCAAACTCACCAGAATTGAAGCGAGCATCCAGTTTGAATGGCAATTACGGTTAAGCTTGCGCAACAACCGTATTTTTAATGCTTCATTTCAAGCTGCTGGCGCACGCGAACACTTTCACGTTTGGGGTGATGTTCTCGACCAGACTGAGACGGGTGGATACGCGTCGTCTGCGTTTGACATGACTGCAACAAATTTGTTGAGCCTCTCCCCTGTGGCGACCTTTAAATGTGCTTCTGCTTTATAACCCTGCTCCCAAAACTACCTGTCGTCGTTGTCTTGATTTCCCGCCGGCGCCCGACACTTCCAAAACACTGTGCAGTATCAGTAAGTGGTTGCGAACAGGCGCTTGTCATCGTTAGAAAGGGCCGCAAAACCAACAATACACACAAGCTGCACAATAGCACAATTTACACCAACATGCAGCATTCGGTTGTCGAAAGCTTGAGTAATAGCTCTTGTGGCGCACGCGGCGAACGCAGTCGACCACGAACCCATCTAATATTCCTACTTTTGTTTCTCGCAGACTATCGCGCTATCTACCAAGGAGCCGACACCGGGAGCGAGAAGCTATCACTTGAAGGTACGTAGCAGGTTCAGATTGCTTTACTGTTTGTTGCGGAAACATGTTAATTGGTTTGTCGACGGGCACGCATCGGCGCGCTTTGGCCCGCCATGATATTTCAACGCCTCTAACTGTGCCGTTTTTTGTTCTCGCAGAAACCTACAGCCTTCTGGGTCCCCTCTGCAGCCGCCTGTGTAAGCAAGGTAAGAAAATTGTGATTGGTTTGTGGCGATTGATGTCTTTGGCTTATGTTTTGTAATACGTCTCGGCCGGATGAAAGTGCGCGTGTTTACACGGGATTTCGACCTAACAGGTGTTTCAACATATTTTGTTAGGAGGCGGACAAATCCAACTCTGGCAGTTCCTACTTGAGTTGCTCAGCGATTCCGTCAACTCGAGTTGTATCACGTGGGAAGGAACGAGCGGCGAATTCAAAATGGTGGATCCTGACGAGGTGGCTCGCCGCTGGGGGGAGAGAAAGAGCAAACCGAACATGAATTACGACAAACTCAGTCGTGCGTTAAGGTTTGTGCAAAAACATTTCATTCAACCACTTTGTTTAACATTTGTTTAGACTTTGAATCTAAATGGTCGTTTATTTACGATTTGTTACCGATCCATTAACATTCTTTGCAGATATTATTATGACAAGAACATAATGACTAAAGTGCACGGCAAGAGGTACGCATACAAATTCGACTTTCACGGCCTAGCTCAGGCGATTCAAGTCACCAATAATACCGAGAGATACGGATATACATACACACAGGTCAGTAAAGTTTGGACAAAACTAAATATGCAAACAAAAATTGACAAAATTATCACAATGCTGCAAAATTCATAAACTTATACTAGAAGTAACCGTTATCCATCATTGTCTAACTTTAAGTATATCTATTCTTCAACACAGTCTCCACGCCTGCCGAGCTATGCTGAAACCCTCAAGCAAGTGGCGCCCAGTGTCCCCCCGCCGACCGAAACCGACGCTTTTTCCACCAACACAACAGCAGCAGCAACAAACCAGCACCTTCCCCATGGCGACGATTCGTCTTTCGTTCCTTCTCCGTACAATCCTGGCCATTATTCAAACCAGCACCCGCAATCCGACTACAGCAATCGCAACTCCTGGAGCGACTCCTCAAGCACCATGTCCGGCTACTATTGTAACGGTTTGGAGACTTCGATTAGCAGTACAGAAGCAGCGCCCATTCCGCGTTTAAGCAGTTCGTCAGCTTCAAACATGAGCGGTTTTAACACAGGGGCGCCTTACAGCTACACTTCAGGAGCACAGCAAGTTTCCCAGCACCAGGAAATGAGCTACACAGGCTACATGGACACAAACAGCGCACAACCGCCGCTCTATTACTACCCTGTAGCGTCGGATCAATACAACCAGCAGACCACGTTGTGCGACTCTCTCGCTTCCTATGCGATTGCGACACCGCCCTATTTGACATCCAATGGCGCATATACATGTGGGCAAGAAGCGTACGCTAACACGGCACCCACAGCTGTTGCGGACACGTTTTATCCGCCACCTCTAGAGCCAACAGCAGTGGATGCGGCCGCCATGTATTGATGAACCTCTTGATTTGTACCTCGTCCGCCAAACGACCCTGAGTTACGTTGCCAAATAAGCAACCTCACTGTGACAGAGAACGCCCGCTGCTGCCACACGTCACTGCGCCATGTCTTTGCCACATGTCACTGCGCCATGCCGGTGACACATGTTCGCATATCATTACAACATCGCATAACATTAACCAACAAAGTGCTGCTTATTCATGCCTGCACTCTTTCAGTTTTGTATAAAAGTGAACGTAATTACGTGGGTACTGTCTTTTTTATGCCGATTAGTTCCGAAACTGTTTTCGTTTTGCCCTGTGTACTTTTTCCAATTCCTTTCATTAACTATGGAATTCTTTTGCGACAAGATCCATCCGTGGGCGGGTCCCTATATACGGAGTTGCGCCGTGAAACTCTAGTCGCTGTGCTATTTCGCAGTATTACGTTGTGTCAATCAGCATCTTTAACTCTCTGTTATTTATCTTTGTTCACGATGTCGATGCCTCGTTTTGTACAAATCCGTTCCCCGTTTTTTCTCGCCATATTTATGACATAGACATATTTTCGTATTTCTCGACGAAACCGAACCCCATTGTTTGTAAATTCATAACAGGTGCGTGGACGCGTGTTGCGCGTGTGTGGTCCGTTACGCTCGTATACATCATTGCAAGGCATGAAACTTTCAACGAAAACAGAAAACACGCCACTTGTAAGTGAACGGCCGTCTCAATTTTCTGGCGCGCGCCGATGTTGCCAAAATACAATTATCTTGAGTTGACCCTCGCATGAAAAGTCTCGATTGCAGAACATTAACCGGGAAGCTGAGGCAGGAGGGTTTCAAGGTTTCAGCAACTTGGTCACGAGCCAAACAGATTCTGTAGTTTTTAACGCAGCTTCGTGGGCGATCGCGTAACCGTTAGTTCGTTTGCCATTGAAGTAACGTGGCCTCAACGAGTAAAAATTAGGCGATAATTGAAAAATGAGTCTTGAGGAATGAATGTCCGAACACGTTTAACATTTTTTTATTTATATAAACCCTAACGTTCGTTGTGTTGAAAAGTACCGATAACAAGACCTTCTATGAATTGACTCCTCGAAAAGTATAAAAATTTATGACGTCATGCTTGCAGCCTAATCGCACAAGTTCATCAGATCATGGTTAAAACTGTTTATAGACAATAACCAAAAGCTTACCAAATTGACTTGTTCTCCAATCACATGCTTGCTTACGATATGTTTAATTATTTTCATTATGTGTATGACAAATAAATTTTCGGCAAATAATTTTCTCTATTGTGTTGAACAGAGTCAACAACAACTTCTTTACTCAAACTGTAAAAAAACCATTAAGGTTGCTTTTAGTCCTGTTTGTAACACTTAGTGTTGTGGGAAATGCGTTTGACAAGTATTCTTTCCCGTTGAAATGATATTCCCATAGACAACGAGTCGGAAATGGCAGAGGCCACACGGCTTGACTCTACCGCTTTGCTAAAAACAAACAGCTCCTTTTCATCGCTTGGAAACTTTGAACAGTTTACCACAACGTTGAAAGTTTTTGCTCGAAAAGCAATGAAAAAGTCAGTATCACAGGGTGACGGGACATCTTGAACTTAAAGCGTCCGATTACAAAGACGGGGTCCCCATCGCATGGCCGCCGGGGCCCAGCCGTTTATCCTGACCCTAAGTGGGTGTCGTGTTTCACCATCGGGGCTGTGATGGGTTTTCGCGGTGACCGCCCCAAGTTACTGCGCGAACTCGCCTGGAAAATGCCTCGGGACAATTGGGAACCTGGGATTGAGGTAATCCTGCACGTTCTGTTTGGGTGGCGCGGCTCTGTGGGTCAAAGGATCCAAGGTGAGGTTTTGCCCTTGTGGAAATACGACTCCAGGATCTTATGGTAACCACTTGGAATCCCGATCCTGGTTTATGATGTTGAATATTTAAGAGGAGCAGTCATTCTCGCTGTGGTATAAGTGACTGGTATTCTGCGTTTGGAAAATAATGAAATGTAGCTAAATTACAATTGATTTTACAACCAAAATCGTAGACTAGCCACCACCTAAAAATAATTTTTTGTAAATAAGAAATTCGTCAAAATGATTCACAATTCATTATTTTGGGCAAAGTGGTGTGGACTGTTTTCCCTGATGCTTTTTTCCCAAACGCTTAGCTAACATTGGTAATCGCGTGAAAGTCGCACTGTTTTACCGTGAGAACGACTTCTCGTCGCGTCGTGGACTGACTCGGGAATGCCGGTATCTCGTAAACTTGGTCTTCGCCGTGAACGGACAGCGTTTGATGCGCTGAAACCCACAATCCTGCGCTGTACTTCAAGGGGTGCGCAGGATTGAGTGTCAAGTGGGCAGGGCTTAATACGTTGGGTGGCTCTATTGTTGTTTGGCTAACGATGTTTGAAGGAAGTTTGCTTTTTTGAAATTCTTCCTTTGGTAAAATCAGCGCTGGCGCATTGGAGTAAGTGAGCATTTCTTTCAGAGCCGAATTTTTTTTTCGCGCCCTCATTGCGGAGACTTAGTGGCATCTTTGCAGTTATGAGTCATGGCAAATGGCTTGAGGGTCTTCCACGGGCCAATGATTAAGTCTATTTGTGGTATCTTCGGACAATGGTTGCTGTTGTTCCCACGGAAAATTTTCTTTTTTAACTAATAAGCTCTGGCATTTTAATTATAAAATCCACATTAAAGTTTTATTAAAAAAAAGATAGGTCAAGTTTCGGTGCAGTTTATTAAAAAAGCAGTCTCCACAAATTCGAGGAAATCATGCAGTCGATGGACTAACAGAAATTTAACAGAAAAAGCTTTCAAACGTTATAATTTTATACACTTTTCATTCAACTAAATGTATCCAAACCTATTACGTCATCCTTGTGGCTAAGTGAAAGAAGTCCACCAGATAATGGGTAAAAATGTTTAGGTATAGACAGTAACCAAAAACTAACTAGATTGACTAGTTCTTCAATCACGTTCTTACAATATCTTTGATTCTTTTATTTGTGTGTATGCCAAATAATTTTGGACAAACGTTTTTTAGTATATTTTGGGATAATAGTATTCATTTTGCATACCCTGTAATTTTGTGAACTTCGACCCCAGCCATTTAGTTGCGCAACTTGCGCATGCGCAGTGGTACGAAATACGTACAGGTTGCGTTTCGGATTCATTCATTTTGTTTTTTGAGAACTTTGCTGCCGAACAAACTTTGTGCTCAATTTATATGGTGGGTGATAATTTTGCTTTATTTGTAACTAAACATTACTCAACTATCTGTTGTAGTTTTGTGTGCTGTGCGTAATTTTGGCACATATAAGTTATTGGAAAAGTTTGCCTTTGTCACGTTTTTGCGTGGTTTGTAGAGTGTTGTGACTTTTACTATTAAAAATGATTAGTGAAGATAATTACCGACTTTTGGATGAATTTAGTGACTTTGAGCGCTCGTTTTTTTACAGTGACCCTGTTATTATGAACTGTATGGAACAATCCTATGGCCTGAGAAGAATCTCCAGTCTAACTCCTCCGTACGATGGTAGTGAGATGTCTTCTGGCAATGAATCTGATACCGAAATGAATGATATTGATGGACTTTTTGCCGAACTAAATGACTTGAAACCACCAACATCTGATGACAAGGTGAATGATTTGGTTGATGAGCCAACTTCCACTAATCACCCTGCAAAAAGAAAGCGGGCCAATGTTACTGCTGAAGTGCAAGTTAAAACAAGGAGCAAAAAAAACAAATTATCTTATTCCAGTACTGCCACAAAAGCCAAACAAGTTTGCACCAATCGCAATGCTGTGTTAGCTCGTCAAAATCGCGAGAAGAAGAAAGAATACATTCACAGTTTGGAAAATAAGGTTGAAAATCAAAATAAAGAAAACGATGCGCTTAAACAGAGAGTTCAGACTTTGGAAAGTGACGTCACGGAGCTGAACAATGAAGTGGAATACCTACGGGAGGTTCTTTTGAACCAAAGTGACCTTGCCAGTGTTTTACAGGCAGTGGCTGCTTCTCCCAAAATCAAGATGTGCAACAACTTTGAAACGAGTAACAGTGCTCCCGACCACAGCTACTCAAAATCCAAGGAGTCTGATGTTCCTTCACTCCCCAAAAAGGATGACCGCAAAGGTGGCATTTGTTTGCATGTTGCTGATGGGACTGTTTCATTTGAAATGTGCCACAAATGCAATGAAAAACACCACAAATCCAAGGGTTCATAATGGATGATGACGCGATGATCTCAGAGGGAATTGGACAATCCAATGGAACTGCGATTACTAACTAAATGGTCGGTCTATGTACCATTACTACTCTACAGTAGTTAAAAGTCAAAAAAAGTTTCTTTAGCTTTTCGAATGTCTCTTTACTATCAGGGGTTTGTGGCAAGCATTGTATACCTAGGCTCCATTGTAGAATTGTCGTATTATGCTTTTCTTTATTTTGTTAGGTTTACACGACAATTCCTGGATACTTCGCAAAGCAAAGTCCTGTTTCTACCTTAAAATGTCGGTTAAAGTTCTTTATACTCTTTGCTATACTGTTATGTTTCAACATAAGTGTAGTTTGACATAAAAACGTCTCAAAAAGGTTTTATATAAGTTACTTTTGTCATACATCCTGATACCATCCAAGAACACTTTTTACACTAGTCTTTTTGCGGCAGGTTATCTTGGATCTGTTGGTTTTCTTGTCATCTCTCGACATATCTAAACAGTGAAGTATAAACAGTATCGACATGTCATACAACCACATACCAGAATAGCCTTATTCTAATTGCTTGTGCAGTTGTATTTTCACAGGTGTCGCTGCATCAACGTTCTGGTCAAGAAAGCCATCATTCTAGGTACGGTATATGATACGGTAGTCATATACCGAATAAACGTGTACTTAGAACATTGGTAAATAATCCCCAAATTTTATTTTAGCCTAACCAATGCTTGCCACCCCTGCCTTGAAAATTTGTGGACCTGTGGATTTCCGTGTAAGTTGTGTGTCTAAATGCTTTATCGCTCCATGCCTATACTTGTCTGAAAATTTTGTACATATGAACTGTATGTTAAAACTAACGTCTGTTCAGAACTGAAAATACATTGTTTTCAAAAACAGTTTTTGCATATGGATAAATGTCGTTCAGTTCATGTGACAAACGTTCTTTTGTAATGGCTTCTTCTAAACTTTCATCGTTTTTGTTTTTACCGAGTGTATTGTTTTCTTTCACCTTGGCAATCGAACATTTGTATATTGGTTTCCTGTGGTGATATTATACAAGTGCTCTTTATCGAAAGACAGGCCATTAACATTCTTGATTATTAAGGGGTAAAAAAGGGTTTGAAACCTTTTTTTATGTGTGAATAATACATTAACTTGCTCGTACATCAATTAAATGTTATTTACAAATAACCACTCTAAAAAATCCGTTTGGAAACGCGCACAATTCATCATACTGCCCGATTGCACTCGTTGAGGAATAATCCAGAATGCACTGGTCTATTAAATCTAGCAGACCAACTCTCTGTTTTAAACTCTAGCGCTCATCAGCAGATGAATAGTAGTGTCAGTACCGCCGCACCGTAAATCACGCACAGCTGATGCGCTTGGCCGACATCTGCTTGAATTAGATACGTTTGCAAATGCGTTGTTAGGAATCGCGACATTTAAAACAATATCCTTGTTTACTTCGCAGCAATGTGTTTGTATTTTTGCGGGTCGAAAACGACCTAACGCATCCCATTCTCGCACAAACTCCGCACACGGGAATATAACGACAAACAAGGATGTAGTGCATACGAGCCTCAAATATCCCACAAACCCTGCCATGCCATTTGTTTGAAAAAAGTGCACCGGTAGGTGGCGCCACTAAGCCGTAAAACGCAGACCAACTTATCTGTGAACAAAGGCAAAGAATTGCACCGCGCAGTTGTCTGACATGTGTTTAGTACAAGGTTGTAAGCGGGCCCAACATTTCAGCCCTGATTCAAAAATTAAAATTAGACCTTGAAGTGAAATTACAGCACAATTTCTGCGGTGCGAGATCAATTGTTTCAAGCATGCTCAGCATAAGGTGTGACGTCATCGGACGCATGTTGATGTAATAGTGTGTTGATACGATGCAAATGTGACAGCCCGGTTTGATTGTTTTAGTCTGTCCCTGCTTACAACCATTCGTAAACGGCTCCTTAGTAATTTTACCCTTCCAAGCTCGTCAGAATGTTTTAATTGCCAAATTATTCCCTTGAAACGTTTACCAAAAATACTTTCCGAAAAAAGTACACTTCTTTACTAAATTTAAGAAACCACCCACTAAAAAGTAGCAAATTTGCACAGCTTGCGGACGATAGGTATGTTTTTATGTATCAATTTAATGCATATATGCGATTTTTAGCGCATACGAAGGGCCAATAAACCTACTTTAGTAAGCCGTTAAGGTCAAAAAATCTGGACATTGTAAAACTTTTCAGTATTTTTAATATTTTGATTGATTTAAATATGGCCAAAGCTGTGAAACTAACCAGTCCACTGCCTGAAACAATGACTTCATGTAAAGATACGTCATCCACCAGTAATCAATATATACGTGACCAGAGGCAAGTACTCTGACATTCCAATCCCTGAAGCTTCTTCCAACAACATGTGAATAAAACCTGCCCGAGAAAGTTAGTTTACGTTTGTGAGAAGAGGGTACGACCGACTCGGTCAGAGTGGAGTGCTATTTTAGGCCGCTCAAAAGGTTTAGAAACACACTCGGAATTGTACAAACTCTCATTGTCGACAATGAAGAATCGCGTCCCGTTGTCTGGACGAGTCCCTTTCTAATTTAAAAGTCGATTGTACTGATTGCCGCAATTGTGGACATGGGTCTTGCGTGGTCAAGCTAAGCATACACAGTGGCTAAAGGTACTCGGCTGATCAAAGGATCGGGCTCGGGAGCGAGGACTATCGCTGCGCGTAATGGCCATTGTGCCTCTGCGGCATGTTGGTTTAATAAGGCGGAATAGAATGCGGAAATTGCCGACGCAAAGTCAATGTGAAGGCGCCGCAGTAGCTGGAGATTAACGAATTAGGCTCTCGGCGCAAAAGGTCGATGCCGAGCTTCGGTGCGATACAATGAGCACGTTTGAGTCGGCGATATTACGGTAAATCGGATCGGGGCGATATTTGCTCGATAGCAAGCCATTATCATAAGTTCGTGGTGGAGTTTGCGCGCTACCGTCAAGGATACAATGGTGAGTCGAAGGCGCTACATGTCGTGCGACACAACAGGCCGGCTGCTGTATAAACAGCACTGAGCTCTCGCATCGCACCTGCGGGTCAATAACGCTTTTGGCAATAAATCGATGTGCATTGTCGTGTCGCCATATCGGAACGGATGTCGTGCGAGTGCGGAGATTGTTAGAGTGATTTCATAAGTGTTCCCATGTAGATCAGTGCTAGGCAACTCAAGACAGCAGCAACATTGCCCAGAGTTACTCTGACTGGTTCGAAAGTTCCCGGAAATTAAGTTTTTTGAGCATTTAGTGTGTGTTTATTTAGTTTTACTCTCATGTATTTCTTATCAGGAATATGCATGCACGTTAATAGAGCAATATTTTATAAATAACTTGGACTGCACAGACTGCTGCCAAATTGTGTAACGTGACAGCAATATGAGGTAAGACATCTTAAATCGAGCTATACACGGTTTGCTGTTAAAACTATGTCATTTTAAATTTTTAAATATGACTGCTTTCAAGAAAACCACGAGGAAATTGCTTGAGGTGCAATATTATTTATTCAAAATAACCATTTTGTTTGTTGCTATAGGAACGGAAATTGGCACAAAAGCCCGATCGATGCAGATCTGTTTCTGAGCGACCACACGGTGGCGGCAGACGACCCGAGAATCTTGAACGCCATCGACGCAATGACAAGGGTGCGCAGAAGAACGGGGTTTGACGCCGTCCTAATGCGAGACAAATCGTTGGCGACCAAAACCACGAAGGATATCAACATAGGTCTTGCCAGGGTTGATCAGATCAACTACGACCGAAAGCTTTACGAGCTCTGCTACAGAAGGAACGTGGATGCGGAGAAAGCGGCTTTAAAAAGACGATTGCCGCACGTTACAGCTGCGCAACGACCGCGGTCGAAGAGTGTAAGTTTTCCTCCTTTGCAAAATGAGCGCGCTCGGTTAAGACAGTGTTTTAGCAATCTAAGCTCATATATCGGTACTTTGGAGGCCCAGGGAGGATTTTTCGGCAACGACAAAACAGACACCGATGTTTTGAAATCTGGAAATACTTCGCCTACGCCATCGAGCGACGCAGACGATTATGTAACATTTGACACTCCGATTGCCACGAATGCGCCCAAGGGGCTTCGAACAAGCCGCCGGCATAGCATTCAGGTATCGGGGCCGACTTTGCACATCCGCCCCACTGAGCAGCTCGTCCGCCGGCGTTCCGATAACGATTTCACCGAGAGTGAGGATGGGGAAGAAAGTTTAATCTTACCACCGCTCGTCGAAGCTAATCTCAAGCTAGTTCATTCCGGAAAGCGACTCACAAGGGCGTTATTTTCTGCTCCGCATCATTTAGATCAAACTCAGTCGACGCAAGACCAATGATTTGCGACAAAAATGTAATAACATTAGTGGTATTTATTTCGCGCCAAGTTTCGCTTCTTAGATTGTGTTTTCCTGTCGATAATATTTGCTTGCCGAGGATTCTCCTAAAGGTGTTTAGATGTTGGTAATGTTTACATGTAACTCAACTGACACTAATAAACAAACTTAAATTGACCTGGCTGACAATGGACAAATTATATGCCATTGTTTTGGAGTGTAATTATACACTGCACTGCATGTATATTTATTTATTTATTAGGCATCCGCGAGTCAAAAAACAAAAGAACTCAGCATTAACTTACTCCCGTTGTCAGACACCCCCCCTCTTCGGGCATGTGAATTACAACGTCCCCTGAAATAGCTTTGGGCTCACCCGGCGCTGAAGCGTTCATATGTGAACTTGAACTCAGCGTGGAAACAACACAGTGCTGCGAGCGATCGTTCCATTCCTCCGAGCAGGAAAGACGAGCTCGCGATTTAGTCTCTTTACATTCTTCGAAGCCGCTCGTGAGACAGTTCGACCCTGATTCAGGTAACGTCTGTAAGGAGTTGCGCTCCGAAGAACCCGGAGTCGAGTCTTGCAATAAACAAACACTATCGGGCGATGAGGTCAACACCAGCGTCGCCCTTTTGCTGAAATCGCCTCCAGAATTCAGGACCAACTCCGGATCGCGATGTACGTCAGCGCGAGTCACGTGACTGTCTTTCACATCCACATTTTCCACTCGACTGTCGCACGCGCGTCGAAGTTCGTTGCATGGCGAAGGCTGCCTGGACGTTGGCGGCATGACAAGGTTGTCTCGCACGAGTCTGGCAAGTCGCATAACGCTGCTAGTGACCCCGAAGCCTCCGTCCGTTGTTTTGTTGGCTTTCAACTTCTCGATATACGCAAACGTGTCACTCACGTGATTTGAGTCGTAGGGTGCGATGTGTTTTCGTTGATAGTACGATTTTAATTCCTCCTCCATATCAGGTGACAAACCTTCCGAACCTGAACAGTTGATCAGTTTATTTCCAATTAGTTATAAGTTTAGAAAAGTAATAACTATGTAAGTGCATTACACAGGGAAATGAAGTTTTCGCAGCCTAGGCATTGTAGTGGGCAGTGGGGCCATCCTGCCCTTCTATTTGTAAGCATGGTAATAGTTATACACAGGGACATTCATGCATTTTGCTTTAATTATTTTGCCTGTCGTTTGCATTCTGCATTTGGATTAATTGCATCGCACTTTTTTGACCCCGTCCTATTCAAACAAAGTTAAGATTATCAGAGTATTTTGTTGCGGTAATATTTGCACGACAAAACCGTATATAAAAGATGTACAAAAGATTACACAAAGTGTCACCAACCTAAAATTTTCTTAAGCAGAGCCGCCGCAACATCAAGTATTTGTAATTCGCATCCTTCGCACATCGGTATCCGCATGGTGGCGATATGCTGCTTGTTTGGTCTTCTGATTTGGATTGGTTGGTCTATGTTGTGCAGAAGTTCGCTAAGTTGGTCGATTGTTAACTGCAACGCATTCAATGTTATGCTAAAACGTATTAGTGGCACTGGGTGGAATATATCGATCGATACTTGGCAAGGTTTGACACGACAAAAACATATATTTCTTGACGCAAATTTTTACAGAAGGAATTCGGTAGTCGAGTGTTTGTCGAGTCTATTTGCGAATAAAATTACCGACACAAACATAAAACAAGAATTGTAATTGCCAATACTATATGTCAACCTTTCCGTTTCCATTCTTGTCATATCGCTGCCACATGTCAAAGAAATGCTCAAAATCGTCTGCTGTCAGAGCCTCCTCATTATCTTTCGTGGCGAGATCGAAGTTTTCCAATATGATGGCGATATACATGTTGGTGACGATCACAAACGTTATCAGAAGATAACTGTTAAAAAAACGGTTGGTAAAATACATTCCACGTAAATCACAAACACACAAATTTGCGTTGTAAACCATAAAATCTTAGTGAATTAGGAAAGTTTTCTTTTGCTATGCTTTCTAGTGTTATGTTGTCTGCAACTTAAACGTTTTTTGTTCAACAAAATATAAACTTAATTCATGTGAACGTGACCAAAAAATTGTATGTTAACCAACCTGACAAAATAGAAATAGCCGATGAAAGTTGTGGTCATGCATGTTCCTTTATCTCCGTCCACACCCACTGTGCATTCTGCGTCGGGACCATCCACGTATAAAGTCGGTTCCATGAAACCATCCCAACCAGCAGAGGTTGACATCTAAGCAGACCGAGATACGTTACAAGTGCTGTGGCGACGATTTTGCAGAAAATTTAATCGACGAACAAACAGAAGTAAAAAATTACGCTGTACATATTTCTTACGACTACGAATCATTATACGTCATCACCAGATATTATTTTTACCTTTATTCATTTGATTTTTAATCAGGGTTGAAAGTAAAAAACACCCTCCGGAACGATTTAATTTAGAGGAAAAAAGAACCATTGCGTTTTGGTATACCGGTTAAAATTTTCTTATACAAGTGATTACAATTTGAAGTTTCTTATAATACACCTGCCGTTGAATTCTTACGGGAACAGCAGTCCGGACCCTTACTGCTTACTTTCACCACTGTTATAATCACAACGTCAACACTGGCGCAGTCGAACTTACCTGAAAGAGCAACAGAAAAGTGTTTGGGAAAGTCTCGAAATTCAACACGTCGTTCAGTGCCCCCTTCTTTTCCACGTGACTGAATTGCGACATCCCAAATATGGCATAGATGAACATGAACAAGAAGAGGAGACTTCCAACATTGAAGAGAGCGGGAGCTGAAAGCATGAGAGCAAAGAGCAGAGTCCGGATGCCACTCGCAACTCTTGCGATGCGGAGGATTCTAGCGATCCGGATCATACGGAGCATGGGCAACCATGGCGACGTGGGTACTGTGGGCACATCACCGTCGCTGGTTTTTTGGATTGCCAGCGAAATAATGTTGGCTGCAAAAAGTTACGATGTGCAATATCAAGTTTATAAAGAATATTTGTTGCTACCAGCTTATGATAACGATTGTTATAATATAAAACTTATGACTCGATTATTCGTTTAGTTATGTGCTGCGATACTGCCATAGCCTTCAAATATTGACTTTTGTGTCTTAAAAAATGGTATTAAAAAAAAGAGCGATTGTCCATGGACAATTGCCTGCATTATGTTGACACAACTTACCTAGTAGTGATCCAAATATTATGAGAAAGTCAAAGATATTCCAGGGTACCATGAAGTAGGACAAACCCATGGCAACAATCCGCAGTAAAATCTCCACAGTGAAAATGGCGAGGAAAACGTAGCTTACTATCTGAAGGGCGTTGACCGACTCTGATAATACAAATCAACTGATACAAACTCGTGGCTTTGGCTTAGTTGACAAACGAGGGTGACTGTTAGTTAAATAACTGATCGAACCGTTCGAATAATTTCATGTGAAGTGACTTTCAATGTATTTTGATATACTAACTACAGTTTCACATATGCTACAAAACATTTATCATCATAATGAGTGTTGCAAAAATTTGGCAAACAGTGTTTCCCATGATTAAATAAAACTGGTTGCTGGCAATGCTGCAGCCAAGCCATGGATAAAAATCACAATGATAAGGCATTACCCGTAGTCATGTCGTCGTGTTCTACTGCCATGGCAACAAGGTTGAGAATGGTGATCACCATCACTGCCAGTTCAAACTTGTCACCGGTTACAAACAAATACAGGCGCTCTCTCCAGCGTGATTTCGGCACTGGCAACAGCTTGCGGGGAAACTTGTCCTTCAGCTTTTTCATCGCACTGTACATTCTCTTTTGGCTCTAATTTGTGTAAAGTTGTAGCAATTGAAAATCTTCACTTTTACGTCACTTCATTTCGTACAATTATACAATTAACAAAGTAACGATCTGTTGTCAAAAGTCCAGCACTCCGCATAACACGTCATACTTTTCAAAAATCGGTACAAATTGCAAAATCAAATAGAAACAAAACCTAGGCTACAATTTAATTGTTGCCATGTAATTGATTGTTGTTGTGAAAATAGTTTTTGGGACTTTTAAAGAATAAACTTTCCTACTTTTTGAGCAAACTTACGTCAGTGAGAAAGAGTTCAGCACCGGCTAATTCAAACTTCTTCTTCTGTTGGTTGAAGTTATCGATGACGACGGAGATGAATAAATTCAAAGTGAAGAAAGCCCCGAAGATAATGAAAGCGACAAAGAAGAAATACATTGCCACGTTGTTGTCTCTGATTGGTTGATCGCCGATTTTGTCTGGCGAATCCACTGCTGCGTACATGATTGGCATCCAACCCTTAAACGTGGCCACCTGAGGTACACGATTTGATATGAATGCACACATGGTTTACAAATTTTTGTAAACAGGGTCGTAGAACAAAATAGTTTAGAAGCCCTGCTACTTTGCAAGGTACTTTAGGCACAAACTTTTAACGTTTACCCAATTTTAGCAGTTTGTATTCCAAATTAAACCTTTTGGCAATATAGAACAAACAAATAAGTTAGCCGACCTGGAGCAGTGACACATAGGCGATCATGACGTTATCGAAATTGACCTCCAAGTTTTTCCAGTAAACCTTGTGATTGGTGAGTTCAGCGAGGCAGTTGCAACTCTCCTTATCCGTCACATTGATCGGTGGCATTTCGTAATAGTTCAATAGATCAGGCCACCTGTAATAAAATATAAGATCTTCAAAACAGCAACGTTGCGCGGTTTGTTCGAATGCTGATTAAACTTTCCTAAAATGCATGAGTGCAACTCTATTCTTTTGTGCCTTATTGTCAGTTTTCCAACAACATAACAGTTGAATAGGGAATTGGTTGCGGAGTAAAAAAATCAAATGAATTCTACTAGCACAAAAGTTGTTGCAGAAAAACGAATGAATGTTTTCCTAAAACAAGAGATTGTTTTACAGCTCAGCCTTTACCGCTCAAAGTCTTCTGGATGCCAAACTTTTTCGCCGCTTTCCTTCCATTGACACGACGCCATTTTTCCCGCGAAGAAATTGACTCCCATGATTGCGAAGATAAGCCAGAAGATGAGGCAGATCACGAACACGTTAAGAATGGAAGGGATAGAACGAAACAGGGCATCAGTGACCACCTGAACAAACTTGTTAGTTAATAGCAGGAGACGTTTATTTTCAGTAGGTTTAAATCTGTTAGCTTTCTGATCCTAAGGTTTTATCGGTGTCCATGCTGTTTAAATGTTTTGCTTCCATAGTTCATTTACGTTGTGGTATTTTGCGCAAAATGAACAGGATTTCATTTCTTTCAATTACACATTGATATGCGTGAACGTCAATTGTACAAGCATCAGTTGACCAACGGAATAAAATTGTAAGGTACATAGCTCTAGTATATATTATGTGTAAAGGTTTGGTTTTGGTTGCAATCGACCGATCACCGTTGTCCTGCTATTTAGTTCCGCTCTGTAGTGTGTGAATAGCAAGTTAAACGGGCTGAGCTGAATCGAAAAATACGATGCCACCAATAGCTAACCTTGATGCCCTGAAAACGGGACATGGCTCGAAGCGGTCTAAAAGCTCGCAGGCTTCGCAAAACTCTCAGGAAGGACAGATCCGCATTGTTGAGACCTGTCTGTGAGGCGACAATTTCCAGGGTCAACGAAACCAGGGAGACCTATGGAATGAATAGGTTGTGATTAGTAACGTAGTTTTGACCTGTTTTTGCGCGACTGCGTAACAGTTTAAAGCCCAAAGAAACTGAAGTCATTATCAACTGACCTAACTTACAGACTAAACGTTTTAATGAACACATTTCATACATTAGTGGTAAAAGTTGCCAATGTACGTGCCAGTTAATAACGCTTCGTATTTACAGTATATTTTGCAAATAAAGTGCATAAATGGGAAAAGTGAAGCTTAAATGCCGCGCGTATACCGCAATAAAAATATGTCCCTCCTTACGAGCACAATAAAGAAATCCAGGAGACACCAGCCGTTAGTGAAGTATTTCTTGAGTCCGAATCCAATCCACTTCATAATCATTTCCACAAAAAATATTGCTGTGAAAATTCGATCGAAAACCATCAGAACCTGTTGCAACTTCGGCCTCTGTGGCAAGTAGATGTCGTCGAAAACCTGGGTACGAAAGATTGTAAGATTATTACGGCTTTTAATCGCTAAAATATAGATTTTAGAGCGACGAAAGGTTTACAAAATGTGTTCGGACAAGCTTTGTTTAATGCAAAATAAATTAATAAATAAGTCATCACAACATTAAAAATACTTAAATAAAAAGTTTTGTTGTCGTTTGATGGGAAATTAATAATTTAAACTTTGTTTCCCTTTTTCACATTTTACTTTACTCAACTCTTACCAACGCCGCACTGCTGAGGAAAATCACAAATATGATGAAAGACTCGAAGATATTGTGTTGGACGACGCGGTTCATTGTGGAACGAAATGACGACCATTTCTTCCCGAACGTCGAAGGTTTGGTATCGCAGAACTTTCCGAAGAGAGTCGACCACGCATCGCGTCGAGACTGCATGACATCGGTCAGGTTACAACTGTCTGAGCCGTGTGAAGAACGGGATGTGGTTTTGGTGAGCACCTTCACCGAATTCGGCTTGAGACTGGAGTTCTGTCACAAAATACCCACGTTTCCATAAGCAAAAGAGTCAATAATGTATAGTCACCACAAGGTGGAAATCTTTTTCATAACCATATTTTGTATAAATGGTTTAAGCTTTTATTGCAGTATGGAAAGCGTTACCGAAAGTCTGTTGCCACGAATAAAACCATGCCGCTGTTCTACCTACATCGAACCTACTTAAAAATGCCCACATGAATATGCTTGCTACACCAACAAAGTACGCAGCACCTATGGACATCCAGGCAGCGAAATTAGACCAGTGGTTCCCAACCGCGGCACTCTGTCGCACCATTTGCAACTTTCACCGGTGCCTCTAGCATTTCTTTATATTTCACTCTGGAAATTTTTCACCATGCGGTTTGACGATAATACCATATCGAGGGTACAAATTTCTATTATGATTAAAAGCCTCCCATCTAGAATCAGATAGAAAGACTTTGCAGCCGTTGGGTGCCGACAAATCTTCATAAACTACATAGGGGTGCCGCAAGACAAGAAAGGTTGGGAACCACTGTGTTGGATCATAAAAATTTACATTGTTTGAACCGTTGTCAGTTCGACGCAGTACTGGGTGACCCATCAACATGTTGGGCATTTGTGCTCTTTCCGCCGTCTCGCTTCTTACTCCGTTCACGTGATTTAGTTGGGTTGAACTTTCGATGCGCGAACTTCGTTCCTCAACGTTCGAATTTGTGCCATCGTCGTGCTGCGCAATAAATGGAATACCGGTCGGATTAACCAAAATTTAAACCGGAATTTACCACAAACTGAAAGGAAAATGGCCGGAAATGTTTAATCCTTACCAAAATATGATCGTTTGTAATTTGTTTCGACTTGATTTACGTTTAATAGTATACAATGTGTTGTCTGCTCGCAGAGCACAACATGAAAAGTAAACACACAACAGACGGCCCCAAATTATGTTGAAAACATAGAGGCAACCACTCGGAAATGTGGCACAGGGTGCGAAATCATAATCACACAGAGTACGAAAAATGTGGCACGCTACACCGATCACAACATAAGAAATTAAAACAAGCGATTTTTCGGTGTGTCACCACAGTGGCAATACGGAATTAATAAATAAATTTCATGATAACCGTCCAGTGAAGACTCGTCAACATTGAAACTTACCTTTGATGTGTCAACAAGTTTCTGTTCGTTCTCTGTGTGCCCGTTCGCGGATTCCTTCTCACTGCTGTGTTTTGCCGAGATAATTTTGTTGCGCTCTGGCGCCACCTTTCGTTTCGAGTTTGATTGCAACTTCGGAAATGCCTGTAAGTTTATTAAAATACAACTTCAAGGCAATGATATCTCGTTCCATGTTCAAGTCAATGATATCCCATTGATACAAAATAACAAACAATATATCTAATTAGTTGTGACGAATGCTTTGAAAATGTAAAACGATGCAACCTCAGGTATTTCTCTTTGGCACATATCAGAAATAACGAAAGCAAACCTTTTTTCCTGCGTGTTTGATGGACGTCAGAAACTGTTTCGCGCTTCTTTTTTTCCCTCCGCCATTTTTCAACGCATCACCGCTGAATGAATTGAGTAGAAGGGCGAGGAACAGGTTAAGTACCTTAACGTAGAAAATAGCAATGTAAGGCCATGTTTGACAAAACTTATTTCGAAAAAAAGTGAAAATTTTCTACAACGTAACTCTGTGGAGTGAGTTATAGAGTTGGCAATTTATTTTATATATTTACTTTTTTTTAAATTCAATTTATATAATCTACGGTAAAAATATTTTTTTCTTATGTTTTAATACTCACCACTAGATTTCCAACCACAACAACACCGAGAAAAATGAACAAACAGACAGGAAATAGGCCAACAGCGCCCTCTTCTGTCACCGAATGCATACATCGCCACATACTTTGAATCCACTCTCCACATTGAATCCGAAAAACGACCAAAAAGGCGTGAGGAAAATCGTTCATATGCCATCGTAGAGGCAAGCCCTGCAGAAACAACACAGTCAAACCTTCAAATTACAGCCCTTTGTCAACAATGACTATTATTACGCAACAATGCTGACAACTATAGATCGCTTTGTAACCTAAAAAACACTGGCGCCATGAACTATTACAACATATGTTTCTGCTGTTTTGTTGCTGTAAACTAGATGGCTAACCTTCAGCGCGGTTTACTTAATACCCACGATCAGGCATCAGCTGCACTGGGCCAGGCGGGCGGCATAAAAGCATTTTTCAGCGATATATGGGGAAGTATAACAGGCAGAAAGAAAAGTGCTGACATTGAATCAGAGGAAAGTTTGCCGCTTTCTTCTTCTTCAAGCTGGACTTCCGAAAGCGACCATGGCATAAAAAAGTAAGTTCAGACATAAACCTATGACTTGTAACTACCAACTGCCTGTAAAACATACCAAGTTACTGTTCAACCATATGTAGAAGACTGCTGTTAAGAAAGCGTTCCTGGGGCATGCGAGATGCCGATGTTTCAGAAGAACCAGAGCAAAGTGATTGGCTAATAGTGCTGATCATACGTTTCCTATGTGGTTTGGGTCTTAGTCAAGGCTTTTACCTCCTACTGACGTATCATAGCAGTTGGAAAGCCGAGGAGGCAATTTGGTGGAGCGGTTTCATTGGTTTTCCTGTGGCTGTTGGAATGGCATTTTCCAAATCAGTGCGCTGTGTGGTAACGCTTTTGTTGCCGACGTTTTGTACAGGTAAAGGAAGGTACGTGGGTTAAGCTTTACACAATTTCTGCGGTTCAACGTCCAGTAATTTTTTTTGCGTTTGACACATTTTTTTGCGTATGTCCCCATGATAGAAAGACAAATACAAATTCAATGAAGCTGTTAAGTTATTTTCATTAAAGTGTTTTTCTTGTACCGCAAAACTTAACCCTTGAGAATTCAAAACCACCATTAATCGTCCATTGGGTTTACATCTACGCGAGTCTAAATGCAATTATACGCAGCCACGCATGGGGCGTCGCCAATTGTTTTATTGCACCTGAATTGCTATTTATACAAACTTTGCTAAGCTGAATTATTCATAGAGCCATCATCCTGGCTTTCACGCTGATGTTGCTCGTTACTGGACCGGCTGCGAACGTTGCTCACAACTATAGAGAAATCTCACGATCTCTGACATGCGGCGATGAGCTGGGCTACAATATGACGCAAGGGCTCAGCTCGCTTGTCCACGAGGGCCAAAATGCTGTTCTTGCAACCATGGAAGATACGGTGGATGTGATTGTGGATGCGGTGGAGGTAGTTTTGCCGAACAAACTTTTTTTTTTCCAACAAACTCACTCTTTCATAGTGTGATAATGATGTATGTATTCGTAAGAACATAGCGTGACAATAAATCATTTTTAGTTCTAGTCACGTGCGTTTTTCTTATGGCAATGACAGCAAAAAAATCTATTTATTTTGAATTTTTTTGTTCATGCTTCCATTGAGATTAAGTCACTGTTTCTTTCTGCGATGAAACTTCTCGGTGTTTCACAACATGCAGACGGCGGAGGAAGTTTTTCAGGAGTTTGCGGAGAAGGTTCAGTCGATTTCCGATGTAGTTCGTCATATGAACGACTTTATTCGTAACATGGGCTCGGTTTGCAACGACAAACTAGGCGCCTTTCTTTGCATCATTCCAAACTTCGTGGCCAAGCAAGCGAAGAAGTTGATCACAGATCCTGTCCGTGACGCCATCCGTCGGATAAAGGTTTGTCTTGTTAAAGTGTTGCTGTTTGATTCTATTCTGAAAAGGTTTTGTGTGCACTCTAATTTTGGTGCAATTACTTTTAGCAGTGGGTGCGCCCAAAAGTTTTATGTTTTCGTTGCTTTAGTGTTGAATTCGCAGAGAATTTTGAAACTGGTAGAAAGACAGACTCTTTTCAAAGTTTCTTTTGTGGCAAAACTCTTATTTTTATCGATTATCGCTTATTTAGGAGGAATTCGAATTTAAAATGTCCTTCTCACACGAGTTCACCTACAAAGTTAACGCGTCGAAAACCGTGGGAAATATAACCAGTGACATTTTGAGTGAAATCAAGGAAAGGATTTCGGGCGTCACCGATGTATTTGAGTGGGTCAGATTCGCCATGGGGTTTTCAACAGCCTTTGTGATCCTGAAAGCCATAAAGTACAGGTAATATGCAAAGAATGACTCATTTTCCTTATGTTGGTTGTGCTCCTTTCGTCCATACAAACAGATCGAAATACCCTCTGCAAAAAATGACTACAGATATTTAGGTGGGCTTTTTTGCATTTATGCTCATGTACTACCGTAACATCCACATTGACTTCGTATAACTCTTATCCGTTTAAAGTTAAATTGCATTGTGTTTTAGCAACCTGGGTATAACACTCAGGCCTAATTTTCATAGACATAAATATCTGACTTCAAACGAATTCGACAATTGTTACGTCACTGATCAATTGGACAAGCTCGACAAGAAGAGGAAGAAGAGTGGGGGTGTTTCCGTTTTTCCTCTCAGAGCCAAAGAAAACTCGAAATACATCAGTCCGAACAGGTTAAATAAAATAGTTCCCGCGAATTCGGAGGCTTTTATATTAGCGCAAATATTTTCACCTTTATGTTTTCAATAAACATCCTACACAGTAAACGTTACACAGAATGAGTAAATTTTAAATCCTTTTTGTGAATATAAAGAGACCCATATTGCTATTAACACTGTCATGTTTAAAGGAAGACGTCTTTATACTCAGAATTATAAGAAAACCCGTGAGTTGTGTTCCTTTTTGTGAAGGTTTGGAAAAAATAATTTGATTTTTTGTAAACTATTGAAACCGAAGCCCGTTTACCAACTCCTCTGGTCCAAATTTATTCGGTTTTTAACGATCACTAGGATCTGGATGTCGCGGGCTGAGCTAAAGAAGTTCTCCAAAGGTATAAGTTCCATGTCATTCCACCTCATCTACGCCGTTGCAATTATCTTCGTCGACTACAGTCTCTGGTGGCTTCTCCACCAGATGGCGGTGTCGCTCTCCCTGCGCCAGGAAGCTGCCACTTTTTTGGAGGAAGTTCTAACGAAAGGGGCAGATTCCGTTATGGGGAATGTGGCAGACGAAAAGGCTAAAGAGATCGTGGCAAAGTTGGTCAGTTTGTCTGTCGGCGGAATAGGATTTGTTTCTATCATCTACAGGTATATTGTGAACTAATGTGGGTACTTTTCTGCGACTTTTTGTACACGTGTTAACTGATATACACCGAAAACGTTTTCTTAGGGATGTGCATGAGATTTTTTACTGGCATTCAGTTAAGGTATACCAAATTCACTTTTTGTGGGCAATTCTTTCAAAAAAATCTACATTTCAAAAAAAACTACTAGGGTTTTCCATTATCGGAAGTAAAACTTTTTGCAAATAACTGTCATGCACATTCCTGCATTTCAAACGTCATAAGCCCATAGCAAACTCAAAAAGCACTTTACACACCCGGGCAGGTCAATTGCAAGCGCAATGCAGAGGTTGGCCAACTCGGAGGGCTACGAGTTTTCCATTGAAAAATGCTTGCCAAACCCGCGACCACCCGACTACTACCTCTACGCGTTCATCACCTCCTTGTACGTCCTTCTCTACACATTTTGCTTTGCCGAGGCATACGTGCTCCGCATTCGGCGCAGGATCATGGCAAGGTATCATCCGAAACGCGAGCGAGCCAGAATCCTTTTTCTCAGAGCGAAGATCCTTTCTGGGAGAGGGTTAAGTAGGTCGTGTTGATATACCTGATGCTTTCTGCGCTCAAACATGGTGATATGTAGGCTTGGGAACGGGCCTGGCGAACGCATTAAAAAAAGCCTGCTTGAAAGTGCAGCAGAGTAAGGAAGAAGATCGTTACGACTTTTTAGGACGTCTCTCCCATCGTCGTGGGGTTGGTACTAAAGCGTTTTAAAGTTCTAGAATTCCCGATAATTGTTTAAAGTTGTAAAATTGCTGAGATAGAAAAGAAACTAATAGTATTAGTCGTACTAATACAAAAAAAATTAATTTCGTTAAGTAAAGAAAGAAGTTTGCGTGGTTTTGAGTCCATGTGTAATTTTAGCCTCAGTCAATAATGTGCGTTAGTCAATAACCGACGAAATATTGCATCGATCTTGAAATTATTAGTTGCAAGGTCCGCACAGGTCATTGGGTGGCTCGCGCGTTGTCTTGGTCGAAGAACGTTCTACCGTTGCAACGTATGCAAACTAGCTGGTGGGAAAAGGCACTCCCACCTCTTTACCAGCTGTGCGACGTTCGGATGCAAGGCGCAATATTGTGTGGAATGCTTCGAAGATCTTCACAGGTATTTAAAATTATTTGATGCGAAAACAAATCAAAACTCATGTACTTCTGGTGCAAGACGCAGTGGAGCGTTTGAAAATCCACGTTATGTGTGCTGTAGCGACTTGCACGTGACTCTATAGTATTACGCGATCACAATACTAACATTATCTCCAAAGAAATCAATCTCCACAGTGACACGTTTTGATTTAAGATCTTTAAGTATAATTTGGGAATATTTAAAACCTCACACGCGTAATAACAACGCTGACAAATATTCTTGCAAAGATTGTGCGTCGTTTGTCTGATGAAAGAAAGCAGCGAAATCCGGAAAAGACGCAGAAGCAGTGTTGGAGTGGAAGGTGATGATCCTCATGACACCATGGCTGACATCTTGTTGGAATCGAGCGGAATCTCCGACTCCTCCGCAACATCTTCCTCATCGGAGGAGGAAGAGAAGGAAGCAGGAGAAGAGGAGGAAGGATCGAATAAGAGGAAGAGAAGCGTCCGCTTCCGAGATGAAACAGAGACTCTGTATATGTCGGTTGCTGGAGAAAGCAGCTCTGACGACGAGGAAAATTTGCTCTGAACAATTCCTCTTGACGGAACTTTGCCGCTAGCGGTGCCAGAGCGCCCTTTAGGTCAAGTGAGCATGCAACAAGCGACATCGGTTAAGCCTCTATCCCGTATACAGAAAACCTGGTCGGGTTTCGTGCCCAGGACAACCCGGGTTCGAATCCCGGCGTGGTAACAAAAACGTCATTTCTGTATGCGCAAGTTTTATATCTGCTCAAAAACATTCAGGTGTTTGTTTTTTAAAAACATGTGCTTACGAAGTTTTTGTGAATACTAAGTGCCCAAAACACTGCAGCCCGTCGCAACCCAGTGATTATATTTACCGTTGACAATTTACATACATTTGAAATTCCACTTCGTGCAATGTGTTTGTTTCGCCCAAATATTCATTTAACACAGTTTACAATTTTAAAAACATTTCCTAAATGTTACTGAATCAATTGTTTAATGTCATTTCTTCACATTTAGTTTTCAAAACAAACACAAGTGTTTTATTCTAAAGAATCGACGTTCCGGGCCAGTAGCGTGGATGCGACGTGCAAACATCCAACACAAAAGATAAAATCCGCTATTCCCCACGGCAACTCAACCCGCTTTACTTCGCACTTATCTCAAGATAAAGTTTCCCTTTTCGCGTTAATAATTAATGACTTGGCTGCGGGAGAGGCGTTATAAATATTTAGGCGGGCTCGAGCGGGGGGGTCGACAGTTTTGTTTCTTCGCGACGTTAAACGGAACGAGATGAATGCTGGTAGCCACGAAGCCACCCGCTGACCCGGCATGCATTTTGCATTGAGCAAACCCTTGAAACTTTTGCTTGTGCAAGAAATTGCAGCCAGGTCATTTATAAAGCAATGCGCCGACCTTTCGGGCGTGGGCGAGAAAATATAACGGGGTTGACAGAATGAAACTTTTAAATTAAATCTGTGTTTTGTTTTGGACAATTCAATTTTAAACTATGTTATGGAAATGTTTCGGTAGGTGGAACTTGCTCTTCAAAAGTAATTTTGGAACACCGCGCTGGTTTGTACGATGACGGTATTGTGTTTGCGAAGCTGCGCGCAGTGTTTTTGCTCAAAACCTTTTTACGGTCCTTTGTTGCTGGACTTGCAAACAGAATATTGACCGAGGTCATGGCACAGTCGACGAAACATGCACTGTCCTAACCTTTCTCAAGAGTATCGGAGGTAAATTAGCGCTAACGACGCACGGCTTGACAGATTCTTGTGATACCAAACAGTTTAGTGGGAGCATCAGGCGGAAAATTGAAGCGGACTGTTAAACAAAACTCGCCCCACACCTGATCTCTGTTCATGAAGAATTGCGGTCCGACGGTCTGCATGCCTGCGAGTGCAAAGATCACCAGCACAATGAGTAGGACGAGTGTTAGGTATCCAACTTTACTCAAGGAGTCGCCGATCATCTGCATAAGCTTGCTCAGCGTAGGCCAAGACCGAGCGAGCTTCAATATTCGAACCTGGACGAAAAAATGACTCCGGTTATCTCTATTTCTGACAGAGCATTAAAAATGACTAGAATGCTGCGTTAAATTGATGTTTATGTCGGTAAAGCGCACCCACAATTCAAACAAGTACGTGGACAAATCTGCACGTTTTACACCAATTTTCGTTATAGTCCTGTTGAAGGAATTACATGAATAATTACGAAGATCAAACAATACAATATATTTCCGGTATATATACGACAGGAAAGTCACAATTGTCATCTTTTAATTACAAGGTTGTGGTTATAAATTGTGTATAATGGTCAAATATTATTTGTGACGACTATGTTTAATAAAAAACACTGCCCGATACAATATTGTTACACGTACCAGCCTGATGAGCCTGAAAGTTCGCAGCACCGACAAGCCATCGGGGAGCTTGTCAGAAAGAACCAGCTCCATGAGACTCAGGGACACAACTACGAAGTCGAACACATTCCAACTCACAATGAAATAGTTGTAAGGCGACAGTGCGAAAATTTTCAGCACCATTTCGACCGCGAAGAGCATTGTGAAAACCTGAACAAGATGGGAAATATTAATTATTCGCCAGACCGGGATTTGATTCCGGGTATGCAGTTAATGAACCCAAACCTACTTTTAACAATGCGGTTTGTGCCATGAACATTACCGCTTTTTCGCCCGACCACCAAGAAAAACCACAACAGTGCAAGCTACACGGCATTACCACTTCGCTCTTTAAACAACGTAAATTCGCTTCATACACACTGTTGTCGGCCAAAAAACATTCATCGTTAAACATCAAAAACAAGCATAATATAAACCTTACAATAGTGATCTGCAGACAGGGCCAATGTTTCGACCTATAGGTCACATAGTGCAAGTTATGGTGTAACTTACAACTATCTTGTGAGCTAAAAGACCTCCACTTTGTGGTGACTATACAGCCACCATTGACCAGCATTGGGTGCCAATTTAGGTGTAACCCGCCGGAAACAAACAAAGGTGGAAACACTGTAACCAAGTTAAAGCTAAAACGAACAGTGTTCCTGTCTGCAACGCACTATAAAGAAAACATTAATTGCTCTATTGCTTACAATGTTTGAAACGACCAGGACTTTCGCCAGTGTTTCACCCATAGGTTGTCCGTCCAATGCCATGAAAAATGTGTTGAGAATCACCAGAAAAACTGTGAGCATCTCCGCCACAGAGGCGGAGAAAAACTTGTGCAGCTTCTCGCGTATTTTGCAAATGACACTCTCGCCGATACAACAGGACCACCTGAGTTGAAACAAAACAAATGTTTTGAGGTAATTTTGGGACCGCCATACTTTTACACACATTTTAGAATTTAGCTATTTATGTCTTGCAATGCCAAGGGTTAGGCTTTGTAAATATCAAAGGTCATCTAGTATTTGGCACATTTGACCGATCTTATTAAATCAGACCCCGCATTAAAAAAGAGGGTCCCTCATACCAACAGTTTTTTTTGTTTCAACCCCCAAACAAACCTAAATAGTTAAATTTTTAGGAAATTTCACAGAATTTTTTTTTGACCAGACCGCTATATTTACGACTTACAGCAGAAAGATCTCTTTGAAGGATTCGTAACATGAGCATTTGGAAAAACAACTTTCATTTTGCTTCATTTGTTGGGATTGTCGAGTGAGTTCGCTCATTGTACGCGTCGCGTTTCTTCGCTTTTTCAGAATTTCCTGAAAAATAAAACAATCAACATTTAGTGAATACGAGGTCACAATGCCGGGACACCAAGAATTCCGCAAAAAAACGTTGTTAATCTGAAGTTTACGTAACTTGCAAGACGAAAAGAAAACGGCCCTGGGTGAGGTTTAAACCGACGACTTAAATGGCAAAACGCACTCTGGACATGAACAATTAAAGGCCTCGGTGCTTCAAAGTGTAACCTTACATGAGGCTCTTAAAGGAACAGTGTAACCCTACGCGCTGCATAAACGCTTTATATTGCCATTGGATACATCTCATCAAACTTTTACACACTCAAAATTGGCGGCACCGCGCTGTTACTTATTGGCACCTTTTCGCTCAACAGCTCGCGTTTTTCTTCTTCCAGTGCGTTGGCCACATCCTTCCTCTGTCCCTCGTAAGCCGATGCCACCACAGCCAGGATCAGGTTGACGAGGTAATACGACCCCAGGAAGATGATGACGAGGAAAAAAACAAACGCCAGTTGTCCTGCAATATACCTGACATTGTATTGCAACCCTTCTTTGCATTGCTGATTGTTGTGTAAGTTCAGACCACGTAATTCCGGACTTTGTTTCGTCACATAATGTCGGGGTATTCAGATTTACGAAATTAAACAATAACAGGGTTGATGATGAAACGAATTTCGTTTGTGTCGGATAGTGGGGTTTCCTGATGTCACGGATTAATCTGGTCTGACGATATATACATTGATAAATGGGTATGTGAACTGCACCCACCACCTTCCAGTGCGACTAACTGCGATCCTATACGACAGACGGTGATTCTCATTGAGGAAATCACCTTTACATGGGCGCCTGACTCGATATTTTTCCGGTGCCCACGCCATTTTTTTGTTTCGCGTTGATGGTTATGTGCGTAGTAACTTTGCGGGGAATTAAAAGTGATTTGATTTTCGATTGATTTTGCAAATTTTAGGCACGAACAAACTGAACAGGTAGGTAGAAAAACTGGCGAAATGGATTCGATTTGTTATTTTCTTGCAGGCCTTAAATTGGCAATACAATAGAACCAAGCATTTCACAAATGTAGCAAAAGCAGGGACTTCCGCTGGTTAAAGGTATTTTCCAAAATGCAAATCCATGAAACTTTGTTTTTTCAAGTATAAACACATAAATATTTTCTTGTCCAATTTTGGAACAGAAAGCATATTGCATGCAATGCCTGCTTTTATTACATTTGCATTGTACGCAAATAAAATAATTTAAAAGCCATTTTTCATTCACCATCAAATCAATGAGTTCGGTGGTTTGTTTTCTTGTATTTCGGCTCAATCGCGCTACAACTAACGTCGCAAGGATGTATCGCAAACGTTCTCCAATAAACTCTCGCACTCACCGTTTGTTTCCATGACCTGAAGATACAATTCCTCCCAATTATCCTGGAGTGAGAGTCGAAAAACGGAAAGAAAGGCGTAGAAAAAGTTGTCGAAGCTCGTATATCCGAAATTGGGGTTTCCCCCGGCTTGAACGCACGTTGTGATTCCGGGACATTTCCTAAAATGAGAATCGAAACAGTTTGTAACAGTGGTTGTTTCGTCGTATGCCCAATTCGAAGTATTCGCGAGAGTTTCCACGAATTAGGAATGACATATGGCTCGGAAAAAGTATTAGCTTATGCTTGACTTGGTCGAAGCAGCTCCTGGTAATTTTGTGTGTAATAAACACTTAAATTGTGGGAGGCTCGATTGATAATATAACGAAAGTAAACGATATAAACGGGATTGTACCTTTTCCTATTCAATGAAAACATGTACAGAAATAATGTTGATCAGTTTGGTATTTGGTGTATATTGCATAAAAACAGTTATTGTTACGTACAGATCGTCTGGAATTGCTTTGGGCCCTATTTCATTATTGTTGAATAGAGCCTTGCACAGAATGAAAATGAATAAATTTTGGGAACAAGTATTTGTGAACTTACACTGCGCTGCTCTGATTGCCGCAGAGTCGATAAATGTCGCCGTTTTTAAGATAATGGTGCGAATCGTCGATCCACCGACCCCAGTCGAACACGTAACCACTGCTGTTGAACACGGTCGAGTCGCGTACAGCGAATGTCCAGTCATTGGAGGTTAAGTTGCTATACGACGTGCAGAGGTTGTTTTGCGTGGTTTCGGTGAGTTCCGTGGTGCCCAACGCGAACGCTGTGGTCGTTGCTATCAGGCCGTCCGGTACTTGCGGTTTCGAGGTGACGTTTCGACTTGATTGCCTGGCAGAGAAGATCAGAGAGAGTAAATATTTTGCCTGGCTGGAGTATGCTAATATCGTTACTAGGAATTCAAGGGGAAAGCACCGTGTGGTGACGCGCTGCAGGAGGCCATTGATAAAACCGAAGCCGCGAAAAACACTGTTTGGAAAGCACAAAACGGAAGGAATTCGTCTGTGAGGTCAATAACCTTGTGTTACTCCAAAAACAACGCGCGGGCTTCTAACACCAGCTTCTCAAAGTAGGTGTATCTTATCTAAACCAAACAAGCGCATCCCCAGAAATACCCACAAACAAACCGAAATGGATTGGTTAAGCACACAGCGGCGGTTATTGATTTGTGTACAGCTCATTACGCAACCTGAAAATACAGCTGAGAGTAACGAAATCAGGTGTCTATCTCGGGGCAACGGAAACACACAGGCGGTCGGCAGCCGCATCCGGACTAATCACAACTAAATTTGGGTGGACCTCTTCTCGACGTGCCAGGACTTCCGAACTAAATTCAGGCTTGTAAATACAAAGCGCGTCGGTGGCGCTGATCGTCGGTTACATCATTGCACTTTCCGTCTTGGATACTTGGGACAATTTTTAGATGTGACGATGGAAAATATCACCGGATTCTGCTATATAAGCGACAGGACAACCATGTGGAATTATCACTGCATCGCGAACTACCAACACCGACAACAACCCCACGAGAGCAAAGAATCAGTAAATCGACGAATAAGAATAAAAACGATTTAGAGAAGAAATTTTGCAAAAATGTCAGCCAAGCTTTTGTCGGTCATCGGACTTCTACTTTGTGTCGTTCGTGTATCATCCCGTCCTGTGTTGGAATGCGCAACTCCTTTGCACTACAACGTGGACGACTTCCTGGACGCAATTTGGGACCAGACTCTTGAAGGTTTAATGAAAGACCGCAGCGACGGTCGGATTCTGGTAAGACAATATATCTAATCTTACAATATTAACATTATCTTGTTGTTCAATTGAATAAGCGCTTATAACTATTGGTAAGCTGCAGACAGGGTGTGTACACGCACTGTTTCGACCTGTGAGGTCTTATCAGTGCAGCTGTTGCAGTGGCACTGTGCTAGCTGGTAGACTAGCAGGCACACTAGATTCCACTTTGTGGTACCTGTCCGGTCAACGTCGATCTGTTGGGTACCCTATACTGAGTACCAAACAACAGAGACGAATAACCGATAGCGCTAAAGGTACACACCCTGTCTGCAGCTTACCAATATTATTATGGCTTTTTTTGCACGCTTATAACTTCTACAACATTTTATACAATCCACCTTATTTTACTTTCTCTTTTTGTCATTAAATGTTATTGTAAACAATTTTAGTGAAAGTTACAAGGCCTTAAAGTTTAGTCTGTGATTTTCTTGACACATTACAAACAAGTTTTTAACCGTATCTGCACAGCAATATTAGATTACCACCACTTACCACACGGCTTTATTGCTGCGAACCCACGGCCTTGGTTTGTAACAAATAGTCTTTACATCACGTCCGGTAAATATTTGAAAAAGTCTGATGCAAGTGAAAGTGATTTTCGAATACTTGTATGCGGCAAAGTTTAAAGCCGCCACATTGTGATTTCAGACCGAGGCTAAACACGCACGAAGCATATAAAGGTTTCGTACCAGGCCCCTGCAACGTTACGTCAGATAGGAACAGTTTTGGCCAAGTTTGTCTAAACCATGGGCCACCAAACCTTTTCACTGAGGCCCATGTAAGCAACAACATTTGGGGGCGGATAACCGACAAATAGGCGAACAAAACGCAGTCCCACGCCGAATGATCATTTTATAGTTGTCTATTGAAAGTTTATACGTTTACTGGACAACCTGATAAAAACAAGGCTGTGAGGAAATGACACTGTATTGACACGAACGTGCGTTTAAAACAGATCCCGATGAACTTCAGTGAATCCATTTCAAACCTATGGCTGACTGAAAACCTCTGGGACGACGAAGGCCCAACCATGGCTGTGGAGCTCTACAGAATTATTCTCTGGTTTCAAAACGCCAGACTGGGACTCATCGTAAGTTCTGTCACTGCACAAAGGCATGGTTTAAAAGTTTGTGGGCGGCAAATTTAATTGCTTTCGTTTTTATTTCGTAGAAACGACCCAGAAGGTGTCCCACCCAACCCTGGATTCACCACGTCAAAAGCGACAAGGTATGGGCGACCCAATTTCCTTGCTTTTTATGGAGAAAAACTCTGTTTATGACAAGAAATTAGTTCATAGTCGCCATAAGAATTAATTCATTTGTCACCTTTAAAAGGTTATTGCAATGAAGGCGTATTTGTTTGTGTAGGAATCTGCAGATCTCTGCGACCCGCTTCGACTTAGCGTCCAATGTATGGACGCCCTGGAAAGCGATGCTTACAGTCTGTTGCGGGTACTCGCCTTTCAAAACACGCTTTCAAACGACGTAAGTTAATTTTTATGCCACAATGATTTCCATGCGCATTTTCCGGCAAGTAAGCTTCACGCATAGTCAACTGAGGCAGTTCAAATACCAAACATAGACAAACCGCGACCTTTGCAAATACCCAGTTAACCTTCGTATTATCGATCAGGGCCTAACACTGTTTATACAGAGTGCCCCCTTTCAGAAATACAAAAAAATTCCGCCACAGCATGCCTTACCGCGACAACACAATCTTGTAACAGAACAGCATGACATTATTATCGCAAATGTTTTTTAAAGGAGATCGACGCTGCAATGAATTGCCACTTCAGAGATCTTGTTGATATCGAACTGCCAAAACAAAAGCGAGTCGGATGCGCAATATTCGAAGACGGGATCAGGGGGCGACTCTACAGTTACGACACTCAATAACCGCAACACATTGCCGACTTCTTTTCGCCTACCTGCTCAGTTTTATATTTCTATTTATGATCGCTAAATAATTATTAAGTTCCTTATTTTGCTACGAGGTCGCACTTTCGCGTACTGACTGTGAACCAAGTTCTTTGTACTGCTGCCACCCTAACATATATTTTGTGCCTATTTATTTATTTATTTTTCGCTTGCCTTATACGTATTTAAAAATAAATTATTCTAGAGAGCTCACTACCATGTACAGTACAGCCAGAGCAGAAGTTTGCAGAATACACAACATCATTCCTATCAACAATAAGTATTAACAACCACATCGTCATGTTGTTCAAAATTTGAAAAAAGACGCAGTTTCGAATCCTGTAGGTAGGCTTCGGTGCCGGCTGTGGCATTAGAATGTTCTACTGCAAACCTTAATACGCTAAAAAAAACGCAATACAAAAGTCTTTGAATTCATTGTTGCATGACTGAGAATTTTATGGTAAGCACTGGCAAAAAATATTTTTAAAACTGCGCTAATAATTTCGTTCAACTTTTCAAAGAAATTAAATATTCTTAAAAGAACGCTAGGTTTGGTTTCACGCAAAAAACATTCAGGGAAACAATCAATTTACATTTTCTTACCTTCGAATCTGATCATAAAGGTATTGCATTTCACCATGGGCGGCGATTCCGAAAGAAGTCAGGACTTCGTCTCCGTAGTAATTCGACAAAGAGCACGAAGGGTTCTCAGATAATGTCCAATTACTACAAATGACAAAAAAAATCCACCAATTACAAGCTGGGGTAAAATAAATTAATGAGCAAAACCAACCCCAAAACATTGGTATGTCTTATAAAACATTTCAATAAACTACAGTTGTTCAATAGATAAACTTTATTTGCCCCAAAATGAAACACCTAACGCGGTTATAATGATTCCTATGACAAAACACAACAGCCTAAACAGTCTCATATAATTTCATATTCAGCACGTTTCCATTATTTCTGTTTTGTATTTTGAGAAAGGCTGTACAGAAAAAAGCAAAACATATAAGAGTAAAGTTCATTGGGATATTTGGGGCTCTTATTTGTTTTTATGGTACAACTATTATCACCTGGCATCCGTGCAATTTGGAGGTGGAGGAAACATCCACGGGGGTAGTAGGACACACTTTTGTCTCAAAGTGCCGCGAAAAACCTGAATACCGACCAGCGAGAACATGGAGAAACCCATGAGACTGAGCAGCATCACATCTTTCAGTGCCTTGGTCGAAGCGACGAGAGCCGACACAATCATTCGAAGCCCTGTTGCACGAAGGAACGGTTAAAATATGAGATATTGTTTTCTTTTTAGATTGAGAATCGCAGTATTGTGTGAGTGAAACTAATTTATTGGAAATGTTTTCTCGTAGTTTTCAACATTTGAATTTTCGCTGATTATCAACAATATACGAGTGACATTAACAATGTCCATAGTTCAAAACAAAGGTTTGAGGTGCCTTCACAAGGTGTATATTTATCACAAACCACTGGGCCATTAGTAACAACGTGTGTTGTGTACTACGCTTATCTTGCCTCGTGTGACTTAAAAGCAGGGGTCACCAATCTATGGCCTGCGGTCTGGTTCAGACCCGCAAAGCTAGTTCATCCAGCAAGCCGTGTCTGGCTCCCAAAACAAAAAATGTTGTTTGCTTTGTACTGCCAGATTAATGTTGTTTTTTTCTGTGCGTCACTACTTCTTGGGCACTCTGCTTACTTATATACGATACTGATTCCCCTGACTCCCCTGACTTGAAGCGAAACCAGTTTACCATCGGCGTGAGGGACATGCGACAAATTTCAATCAATACTAAAGTACCTGGAATGACTGAGACAGTTTTGAAAACCCGGAGGACTCGAATGGCGCGGAGGAATGTCAGGCTGCTCAATGAAGAGGAGCCCGTAGTGGGAAGTTGATTCAGCAAAATGAGCACGTATCTTCACAAAAGATAAACAGATAAGTTTGCTGGGCATCACATAAACAGCGCTAGTCATGCTTACACTGCGACAAAATGTTCAATACTTGGCCTTTTGGGGCTTATTTATCGTTGGAACTATTCCCACTTTTACGATTACGCGGTTTTTAGCGGCGTGTTTAACATCTGGGACGCTATATACAATGCAACCAGATCTTTTATGCTATATTTTACATAACATGCGGCGAACATATTCACAAATAATATGCACATTCATCGGGTTGTAGTCGAAATTGGTACGTACTCGCCCTAACTGTGCTGTGTGCGGTTTCGTCCAAAACGCAACGATGAATTATTCACGCCTTTTTGCTCCAGGACGTTTGTTTTCGATTTCGCAGAATTTGTTACAAAGCGTTTGTACGATTGGAAGCATGCGTGCGATATAACCGCCAGAGAGTAGTTTGCCCTCACTCTCGCAGAAACATGCATAAATATTGCATATCTGCTTGCAATACAAAAGCTTCTGCAACTTTTGGACTCAAAGGCAAAAGAAGCAAAGTCGCAACCCATGACTTATGCTTTTAAATACTAATTTTTTGTCCAATAACCAACTAAGAGTGCTGGAAGGCTGTATTTTCGTTTCGAAAACGAGCATCTTACTTACAGAATAAACTAAATTTAGTTGCCCTAATTATGTCACAAACAAATACGACCTCGCCCCGAAATCGTTTGAAAGAACTTACATAATGAAAGAACTTACGCGGCAATAATTACAACGAAGTCAATCCAATTCCAGGGATCTCTCAGGTAGCTAAAAGTGTGCAGAGCAAATCCCCGACCCACAATCTTCACGATCATTTCTATCGTGTAAATGGCCGTGAATACATTCCTGCAAAAAGTTGACGATTATTTCCATGAGTTTTTCTATATTTGTTAAAGAAATGATCGCACAACTGGCAATTTCTTATGGATCCGTGTTAAATGTTTGTTCAAGGCTTCACAGCCTAAACTGGATCAAAGTTACTTATTACTGACTCACGCTCCTGGTAAGATTTGAACTTATAAACCTGGGTATTCTAGGTTTATAGTTCAAATCTCATCAGGAGCGTGAGTCAGTGTGGTACTTTGGTCCACTTATAACCTTAGGTCGCTGATTTATCGCCCGGGCTGCGAGATTTCAGCAGTTTGAGTGCGTATAGTAGTGTTTCAACACAGATACATTCAAACATGTAAATTAAAGAAAAAGATAAGTTAGTAAAAGATAAATAGCTAGTTGAAACTTACTCGACATATTTTTCCGACCACTGCGGCTTCTCATTTCCATTTAACATCATCACCAGGCAATTTAGAAGGATAGTCGTTATAACGATTCCATTGAACCACGTGACGCAAAATGCTAAGGATTTTTTTTTGCACACGCAACGATCAATCGACAACGATCTCGTGAAACAAAACAATTTAAAGTTGATTACTGTGCACATGAAAATTCTACCACCATACAGAAACAAATTTAAAAAAATGTGATCATTCAGAGCTGCAGACAGTGCACACTCTTTCAACATATCGGGTCTCATTAGTGCAGCTGGTGACTGAGAACGGTCTTGCCAGCGTGTACACTGCCTGTAGATCACTGATTACTATGGCTTAATTGCTACTAAAAGTTTCATGATAAACTACGGTTTGTGATAAACTTAAAGAAATGTACAAGTTCAAAACAAGGATATTTGTTGATAAGAATTTTGATGAAAGTCATTCGTATTCTGCTACTTCTTCCCAACAAAAACAAGGATTTTTCTTCACTGAAACGATATATCTGACGATCTCGGTTTAACACCAGGAAGGTCTGAAAACATGACAGAAACCTCAAACAATTTATCACTTACTTGTTTGAAACTAAAAGAAAACAATTTGTTAAAGTTTATAGTATTGTATCTAATGGGTTTACGACCACAAGTCTTTAACATCTGAATTAATTACCCCAAAAAAGTTATTTGAATTTTTTTTTTAATTTGCTTTTTTTACGGTTTTTCGAATACATAAAGCGATGACTGAAAAATACCTTAATCACCAAATTTACCACTTTACACATTAATATCACCGTTTTTAAAGAAACAGATTATCAGGTTTTGTATCTTAAATTTGAAATACAAATAAATCCATAGTGGGCCGAACAATCAGTATTTGGGTCGATAAATAAATATGATTTCTTTGCAATAATTAATATCAATGCTTTGCGTATAATTGCGATTTATGAAACGCATTCGTTGAAATTGGACTCCATTCCTTAAAGTAGAACACCCGAACGTGTTACAAATGTCCGCACTTTGTTGAAAAGTGACCAAACTCCAGCGCTCACCTTACAACAATACGGTAAGGCTTGATCGACTCTGTCCGGCTAAACAAAAGTCTTTTCAAAGCAAAAACGCGCACCCGCCGACGCATTACGTCATCGCCACGTAGGGTCTGTGTTACGAGTCAGTGGATACCTTCTTGTCCTTGTAGTAAGGGTCGGGGTCATCGATGGCCGTCAGAACTTGTTCAGGTGAGGACGAATAGCCAATGGTTAGACGTCGTTGTTCCTTCAGTCTGGCCAGAGGCATTAACTGCAAGTGTTGCATATGTAACCAGTTAGTCAAATGTGAAGAAGATTGTGAATTGAATCAGTATTTATCCAGATGGATAGAATCAACATTATGTGTTGTAGGTTGTTGTTCTATAGCGGCTCTAAATTGGGGCTTAGTTGGCACACATGGTTGTCCCGTTTTTTTGGCTGCTCTTTTGCCATGCAGGCAAAATAGGACATAGCACACAGTTCAGGATATCTTTTAATAACATGTCGTCACTTCCACCTATATCGCCCACACATTACGCGCACTGAATAACTTACAATTACTACCTTGACCAAATAAAGATAAAATTCGTGCGACAATTGAGTGTTTCTGTAACTGCCACGGATTCAATTAAATTCTCTAATATCTGACTTATAATATCGACACGTTGCTGGTCTTGCAAAGTTACGTCGAATGCAAATGTACCAGCGAAATGTGCTCGGTTATGTGTGAAGAGTGCAACAAACGTTGCAAAGGTACTTTATTAACGGTGTTGACAAGATTGGTCCCAAAGCAGGCAACCAGTAGAGTTTATGCACTTTTTTCACGGTTGCTAAGTACAGCGTCACAACCTTGTGCACTGTTGTTCTGTACAACGTCACAAACACTCACGGGTTTCAGCTCCTTCCGGCTTCGATCTCTGTACCATCCAACGAACAGCGCGTTGTCGGGAATAAAGCTCATTACCCTTCCACACTTTTCTCCCTTTACCTTGGCGACACGCTTTGAACTTCTCTTTTCCTGATGGTAAACTAGTCAACAGGCCAAAGTTAACCGCAGCTAACGATTCGCCTTCGATCGCCTGCCAAAAGCTACCCAGCTGGCCGAAAAACTATCATCTCCAGTCACTGGTCTGACTTTTCTGGCTAGAAAACTGCGTGTCAGTTCTAACGGAATAATTTGGAGGAAGTTGTGAATAGCTCTGCTTTGTCAGTTGCACCAAGTGAAGTACGGCGAACCGTTGGATAATATCTTCTCCTAATGCAAGGACCGTGGTGCGACTAGATCAGCGTTAAACTGAGGGCTGGTGAACCGTTACATTGCGCGACTCACTGGCTGTGACATTTTCCGCTTACTACAAATTCCATTACCCTTACCGTAAACATGTAAAAAACATCGTTTTGTTAAGAAGGTCGCACGCACTCAATTGTTTCTAAATCCTATTGAGACCACTTGTCTTGGGGGATGATTGCAAATTAATCGGTTCGGCGAAGGAACAGCGGCGACCACAAGCACCTGTGATCTTTGGGTTTGCAGCATGGGTGAACAAGGTTTCAGCCACCAACGTTAAAACTATTTTGCGCACCTCTTGCACTGCAAGGTTTACACAAAATCATGATCTGTGAACTCGCGGTTAGTCTCGTCTGATACAGTTAAAATAGATTGTGTTAACTACAACCGCATTCGCTAGTGCCTTTGAGAAACGCGTTTTGTGTGAGACCAGGGTTTTCTGAAAACGTAAACACCTCTAATAAAATGATGATCAACCTACGATGCGACTCAATACCCCAGCTAGTTAAAGTAAAAAGCTTGGAAAATTGTTCATCAAAACATTAAAGATAAGTTTGCGGTAAATGAATAGCGTTCACTGAAGCAGTAACAAAAAGAGCTCTTCTTACATCGAAAAAACATAACAACAAAATGCACTCATAAATATGTACACAATTAGGTCAACTTGTATAACGTCCGTTCTTTTACAGAAGAGACATGAACTCTATTTGTCAGTAAGCCATATAACTTCATGTAACGCTTTGTTAGTGTTATTATATCTGATAAATAAATGGTAACAACGTATCATGTTAGCATTTTGGAAGGTGCTTGACGTTCCACCATATATCTCATATCATACGAGAATTTATACAAAGGTGTTCACGAAGCATGTAAAGGTGCAAAGTCACACAAGTGCAAATAAATATATACCTTGTATGGTGTTGCGCCAGCAAACTGCTTCTTTTCGGCGACTTTCATTTTACGTCCCCGTATCATCGCCATGACGACGATTTGGTGCGTCTACACTCCAGCTGGAAGGTATCCGCAATCGGACTTGACAGACGTAATTTCGTGCAACGTCAACAGCTGCTCGTCGGTGGCTGCCGCTCACGTAACAACGACAGTGTTTCGCGACATTACGTCCTGCTTTCTTCACTCTTCGGGCAATTACACGGATAGAAAAGCAAATCGGATCTCAACAGTAAATTTTCCCAGTGCCTAATATTATGTAACGCCCGGATACACTCAGTTTTCTGTCGCGTGACACAGGGAGGTTATGGTTTCAGACTTGCGGCAAATGTTTCGCTAGACTCGCGCCCTTTCGACGAACGCTGGCGGCTATTTGGTTATTATTGATCATAGATAACATCTCCACCATTCCATAGGTTGTCAGACTTGACTTGTGGAACAGTGCGTGAAATTATATGCATTTAAAGGGCTATTTACGCTATGTGTTCCTAACACACGATCAATTGGCAAAAAACACGCATACAGGGCGAGTAAGAAAAAACCTTTTGCCAGTTCAAGTCCCACATTTTCAGCTGCGAATTGTCCCATCGTCAAGCGGTAAATCATTTAGGATCGATCTTCTGCGCGTTTTCTGGCGTGTTTACTCCGTCCAGCGCCTAACATATGAAATAAAAGGGAATACGGAAAACATCCCCACATTAACACTATTTCCGATGAACACACTTTTCTTTTATTTCTTCAACCCCTACGTATTCCTGTCCATATAAACAAACTATTTTGAACATACTTAGATATCCTTGTACGTATTTGCGGTCTGCCAGAATCACAACGGAAGCACTCACCTTAACATTTTACAGCGTTAACGTCCTCACGCCAAAACGCTATTTGCACAACCTCCTAAAACGCCACAACATCGGAAGAAAGCCGGGCGCATGAAAAATGGATACGCAAGAAAAACGGTTGGCATATTTTCTCGTAAATATTTCAGGTGCTGCTGCGATTTGCTTTACTGCTTTCGTGGTTAGTGCATGTGCGGTTTGACCTTCAAACCGTGTTTTCTGATGGCCTCAAATGGCAAATCATACAGGGCACATTTAACCGAAACAAAACGTTGTACAGAGCTAAAATATCAGTCCAAAAAAATGACGACTACTAAAAAGAGTTGGTTATAAAATACCTTTCAGACACAAGGTAATATACGCCCCCTGTGTTTTACAGCAATGTTCAAACAGACGAATTTGGCGCCTTTTCTAAAACAATATATTTATTTTCCCATGGGAGCAATATGCAGCAATCTTCATCTATAAATTATACTCCCGTACGTCCAACGTTTAAGTGCGATCGATCAATTGACGATAATTGCTGCACCAATGCGTTACACAAGAAGTTGTGGCAAATTCTAATAAAGCAATCATCGTTAATACGAACCACGATGGAAAATAAATCGAATATTTTTTTAGTTTTACTGATAATATTTATTGCAACAACGCCGTGTGCCTGACAGCTAAAATCACGGTGTCGTTTCTCACTTTTTACCATGTCCCTTGACTTTTGCCTGCAACCTCGAGAAAAACGTCGTCAGTCAAGCTCAGTATTGCAATGACGATTACTTCAACGAATCCAGCTACGACATTGAGCCAAAAAACAAGCTATGCAACAGAATGCACTCTTTTCCTGTGTTCTTTTGCTGCTTAACGTCTTGAGCAACTCCTATTCTGGGCTAAAATCAAGCCATAATCGGCAGAATTCCTCGGAGTCGGAACCTCGGCGGTTAAAACATACTTTCCTGTCCACGCCTCCACTTCCAAACTTACAACCCCGCGACCACCGATCACTCATAATAAGCGACCCTCGCAAACGAAGTGCCGCAGTGTGGGCGATAATGCGCTCAAGGCAATACCCGACTTGGAGCCACGCACGATAAATCGATGATTGCATGCACGCACTTGTGTTTCCCAACGCAACGACGCCACTGATGGTTACTTTATACGACATTATCTTATGTGGTTTTTGTAATATAATAGAAACATTATTAACCTATTTAGTGCTTGTTGTGGGGCAGCTAAGGTGTCACCATTAGCTGCTTGGGGCTTAAGGAGGGCTTTTATTTTGACCGCATAAGAGCTCATTGAACCAGGGAGAGTTAGTGTGTGACGTTTTGTGCGCTTTGGAATGGCACCGAACCGCGTTAAGCACTGGATCCATTACCATAGGTGATCCAGTTACACCTGCCCTAGCGTGACGATAAACACGACTTGTGGCAAAATAAACCGTCTGTGAAAACGTTTAAAGTCGCCACATTTCCCGCGTCGGGTGCAACCAATTTGAAGAAATGTCTACTACGATCTGCATGATCTTTGTGATTTACAACATTGGTTTCCTAGATTTTTATTTCACGACCCACGTTTAATAACACTTCTTTCGGGGACTGATATCACAGGTTATTTCCGCTACGATGAGATTTGTTTTATATATATTTTTATAAATGGATATGATGTTTCAACCTTTCTTGCCCCTCGGATATTAGGTCGTCAGCTACCTCGAAAGGTGAGTTCACACAAACTGTATGCAACTGACCTATATGGGCTTCGCGGCCACTGGCCGGGCAACGCTTATTTGTAATACACATGAATAAATGTGTTCTATTACGCTTTGTCAGGTATAAACCTAATGTTAGACCACGGTACATTTAGTTTTTACAACATTAACTTATGTCATAGTTTGGTCGTTACACTTATTCATAAAAGTCAAAACAACAAACATTGTCGACAGTTTACGCGTTTTCAAGCAAGTCATTAAAATCCAACAACCTATAAAAAACACCTTTCTTCCTTTTCGTTGTGATGGCATGTTTTTTGTATGAGAGATATATGTGTGGGCGGCGAAAAATTCTTTGCGAACTGGAAAATGCTTTTTTCCGAAGAACGGTGATTGTTGGTGATATTTGTAAAGTACATTAATTTAAAAATCTCCCCCTTCACAACCACATTTCACAAGGAGCCTTTTAGGCCTGAGCGACAATTTTCACCACCTCTTTTTATTTCCACAGAGAAACTAAAGCTGTCCATAGGGAGAAATATATATTTGAAGAAAATCTGGCTCTGTATTAATACCTCAAGGCTGTCATGGCCAAGTTATATTTTCTCTTCAATCCAAAGACAGACAAATAAATGTGCATAAATGCTATTTAATATGTATGTGTGTATATTAAGCAAGAACATTTCAAAGCGGATGACCAAAATGCTTGTAAATATGTAATAACGAAAACCCTGGATATTAATATATTAAATGATCATTTCTTTTATTAAACACTTTCCAAAAGCACATGACGTTATTGATTTTGTGTAAAAGTTAATTTAAACAAGTTTATTGCGTAATCAAGCTTACCGTCTGGCAAAACTTTCTGTTTACTTTATATCCCTTGCAAATTCGAAATGCGGTCCTTCGCGTCATTTTGTGTGACCGATAAAACCCTAAAACACGGATGAAAGTCTTAAATTAAAGATCGAAGTGGCTTTTCACCACGTACTGAACGTACCGACAAATTATGAATAAATGACTAAAAGGTATTATAATTCATCTCTGGCACAATTTTGAACTACTAAGCTAGTGTCTAGAGAAACTGTCTAAAGTTGCGCCGTTGATTGCAGGTTTTTAAATAAACGCTGTGCAAAACATTCAATTTTGCGTTATTTCTTTCTCCTAAACCAAATACCGCGTGATGTTATTGTTACAATACTTCCTATCTGTAACCGCACCTCTTAGTCATCCAGTCAGCAAGTCCGGGAAGGGGGTTGAATTTCCAGCTTGACCTCCGAAGTTGCCCGGATTCGAGTTTTCAATCACCCGCCGCGTCCCCTGAGGATCCCGTGAACATTTTCTTACAAATCTCGAAGAAGACGCTTGGAAACGGCGAGTGTAATTCGATTATGATACATCGTCCATTTGGCAAAACAGAAAAGCCTGTTTGCGCCGAGAGAAAAGCAATGCGCACTCGAAACACACCTGGGCAATTACGTAACGCGCCAATCGATTTGATTCCATTAAATCAGCGACATACATGGTCGTTGGCATGTCTTGTACTTTTGTGTTTCTTTCATTTTACGCCTTGAAGTTGTTTGTCCGAAAGCTAACGTGGACACGTTACTTACACGATAGTTGAGTCATTGACTTGCGAGCAACAGTAAGGAATGGCGCGCATAAGTTTTATTTTTGGGTTGCATGTGCACGAACATAATCGTAAACAAAATGCGTATTCACGCGCAGATATGGGAAAGATAAGAACAAACGCATACGATTCAGCAGTAAAATTGGGGGCAAAGATTTTAAACAAGGCGCTTT
Organism: Ascidia mentula; assembly: GCF_947561715.1. NCBI lineage: Eukaryota > Metazoa > Chordata > Ascidiacea > Phlebobranchia > Ascidiidae > Ascidia > Ascidia mentula. The sequence continues at coordinate 19,730,631 of NC_138569.1, read as the reverse complement.
AAAAACGCACAGGGTAAAACAAATACTATACAAAGCACATGCCTCGAACAATCATGTAGGCACAGATCGTAGTAAAATGTATCAACCACGTAGATAGGGTCGACAATATTGTGTGTGGACTGGTATATTATACGAAAAATACCGGATCTACAGTTTACGTTGGTCTTGGGGCTGTTTACCTGACTTTACGAATCTGACACAGAAAATGATTGCACTAAATATTTTTGCAAATTACATGCATTTTGTCGCAAACACTACATCTTTACGACTTTAACAAAGAAAAATAAACCTTACATTTCATAATGAAACATACATTGGAATCACAATTTAAACTATTTAAAGGTCGGTGAAAGTGGCTTGAATATAATTTAACATCACTAAATTTCCTTTCCGCCGCCATTCAAATGCCCCGTGTTCCCAATGCCATCTTTGCCCTTACAATGAAAAATGGTTGTCGTGTGGTTTGTAATCAATGCATTCGTTCTGTACGAATTATGTCGTAGGAATTAAAAAAATGTGATTGCGAAATCACGGATATATGAGTCAAGTTGAATCCCGGGGCACTTTATAGTTGGTACCGCCCTTCTGACCTCCGATCCTCTCGGCGTGAAAGATTTGTTTTAAAGAAGGAATGACAACCATAACGTCAATGCAATCTGGCGAAGAGATTCGCCACAAAAAGAAGCCAGGTACAGACAGGCAAAGATGCGCGAAGTGAATTCGCGGCGCCACCTGGCGACTGTGTACTGCTCGCTCTTCTTGGCGACGGTCTGGTGAAACTGGAAGGCAGCTCATCGCACTCCCCCGTTTTTAATGTTTTGCAGACGCACCATTGGGTGGCGCTCGCTGTGCAGGTTTCTACATTCTTGAAGGATTCGCGGCACTTTTTGGTCCATAATTCAACGCATCCACTTTTAATTTCTGAATGAAAGTTATTGCTATGACTGAGTTGCTTCTGGCGGCACGAAAGCGTTTTTGTTTTTGTTTAGTAAAGCCAAACATTAGAAATGATTTTAATTGTTTTCAATGTTTTAATTCAGGTTTATGCGAACCATGTTGATAGACAACGACAAAAGGGTTAACATACTATAACAGTGATTCTGATACATGTAAAATCCTTCCCTGCATTTTCCACACGTTCTGCCTCCGAAACCATGCTTGCAATGGCACTGACCATTGACTCCACACCATCTGCTGTAAGACCCAAGACGGCTGCAGTTACAACCTGAAGAATTAAATGCGATTAAGCGTAATTTATTGAAATCATGCAGCCTAATTGTTAGCGCAAATATGACCCGAAATCATTGTTTTTCAAACATTTTAGTTTGCGGCATGCCGACTTTTTCTCATTGTTTAGTATTTGTTTAGTATTTGCATTTCAACGCCACAATGGTGTCCTGTTGAACAAATTTTGCATCGACGGTTGTATTTAGTTTAGAAAACTCAGCAACACATTTCGATATATGTTACGGAATACTATCTTGGGAAAACGTAATGACCAAGATGGTGAAGGATAAAGGTGTATTGTTAACCGTAAAAACATGTTCGTCATGTTTTAGCGTGATACATTGTTTAAAGTAGAGAAGGGATTTTTATTTGTGTGCGCGGAACGAACCCAAGTGTGTCGCGATGATTTCTTTAGTAAACGATCTAAGTGCGCCACGTCCCGACCAAGTTTAAGAAGAACTTATAAGTAGAGTAGAACCAATATTGCCACAAGAAAATAAATTATCCAAGAGCGCATGCCTTTCACGACTTGACAAAGAATTGTTATCAGACATACACACCTGCCACTGAAACGGCCCTGTTTAACAATCTTACGTCCTGTTCACGACATCGGGGTTACCACATAATATAAAAAAAAATAGTTATAAAACTTACGTTGACAAACATTCCGGTCGTGCAGACTCATATCCGGGTTTCTGAAGTAAGTCTGACGGCAGTTGTGGCAGTTTTGGCCTTCGGTGTTGTGGCGACAGTCAACACATACAACTCCCATCTTATCAATGATCTCACATCTGTGGCTGTGTTTGTTGCACTGACAAGGAGCAGGCAGTTTAGTGGGAGGAATTCTATCACCGGGACGATGGCGCCCTTCTCTAATGAGCTTCTCACGATACCATGCTGAGAAGTATGACAAACCTGAAATTTAAGGGTTGTTGGGTTGTCTGGACTCAATTTTTTCAATGCGTTTGTTTTTTTGGTGTATTTTATCGATTGCTGTTATGTGACCATAGTTCATATTTCCAAGAATGCAAACGTTGCTATTTAACGTAAAATTACGTTACAATAATCTACACTAGAGAGATTATATTGGTCCATGAGGCAGTTTGGACGGGTTCGTACAGAAGGAAAAATTATAGACCATAATTTAGAAACTGCTGGAACTTTATGCACGCTTTAAAGAAAACTGGTTGCAAACTAAATCATTGTATTGTATGATCCAAGATACCCAATCAGCCTCATGTAGAGTTATAATTTATGCTAGGATCTTCTGCGAAAGCACCTTGAAGGCCGCTACGAAAAACAGTATTTAACTGGTCCGTAGTGCAAAAAGCCTAAAGGCACAACAAACGTCATCGAGCTGTTGCCCAAAATGTCTTTCAAAAAGCATGAAAAATCCAAGAACTTTCTAACTTAAACTTTAGCTTTGGTTTATTTTTTTATGAATTAAGTTTCGCTTAAGAAAATTTCGTGCTTGCCAAGCAAATGTTACCGCCCGTCACTTGTGTCTTACACGGGTTGCCCTTTCCTTGTGATCGGCCTGCGACATACATTCCAGGTTTCCACTTCTCAATCCAAAACAGCGATTCACATTTTTCACACTCGTTTCCCATCGTGTTGTGTTGACAATCACACCTTGCTGTCTTTGTGCCAGTTGTACACGTGCTGGCATGACCGTTGCACTGGCACCTGTATTAGTAATAGTATAAGAGTTGTAATCATAACATTCCAGCTACAAACAGTACACCGAGCCGGCCTTTCCGCTTTTCTTAGTGTAGTTTGCGTCTCTTACAGCAAACTGGCAAGATGAAGAAATTTTTATGATTAAATAGCTACTCCTGAGACTCCAAAAGGAATAAAGGACGATCAGCACCAGAGTCTGATAGGCGAAATTAATATTTTTGTTAAAAAATAAAGATCATACACTGGCGCTGATCGTCCTTTACTCCTTTTGGAATCTCGGAAATGTAATATATTGATTCGTAAAGACAGATCCGCCGGTCACAGACCTGCACAGGCTGATCCTGTCGTCATTTTTGACATTTTCTCTAGGTGGCTCTTTAGCCTACAGCCACAAAGTCAACAGTTCGACTATAATTTTTGTTTATCTGGCTCAAAATTTATGGCACAATACGACGAAATGTGTGAAAGAATGTAAATGAACATCCAGCAAAGTTTGCGATTCTGTGAATTTTGCCTATCAGCAAAGCGTAATCTTCAAATAGGATATCAGACAATGAATTCCTTTCCACTTATTGCCTTGTAATCACTACATGAACCCTCATATTACGTTACAACTACCTCATTGCGCATTTCAGGTTTGTAAATTCGCATTACGTCACTGTAAACAGTTGGCCATCTTTAACGTTATCAACATGACAAACTGTTGTCAGACGCATTTGCGAAGAACGCCCTCCGAACCATTAACTTTTGCATTTTCCTGACCTAGCAGATATTTCAATCTTCTTTATTCCGTAATGATCAGATCTAGGGAGAACGGTTTCTTTCTCGGTGTCCGGATCATCCAAAGATTTCTTCGAAGAGGAATGGAGGACAGCGGGAGAAAGAAGTCTGATGCGGAGTCCCGTGATCTCAAGGAACGATTTGAGGCCGATCGTATCGTTCCACATCGCTGAGCACACTTCGTCCTACGTGAGAAGCATACCAAGGCGTAATTATGTTGGGAACGGACCAGACATGCATAAAACATAAAGGAACTCAAGAGTTTTAAAAAAGCGCAAATATGAAAACTCGGGTATTATGTTACGGTTGGAAGTTGCACGCTTTATTGGAAAGAAAAGGAGGGTGCAATCTTCAAACAAAAAGTTTATAAAAAATGCATTACGAAGTATTAATATATTGACTATTGCGCATTATCCGGATTCGTTCCACATTTATGAATCTCCATCATTTCCTGTGGTTTTTACGTTTGTTTGTTCAAAAATATTCCTGCAATTTTGACGCGATGACAGAAAGTTGGTAATGCCACGGGCAAACGCATTAGTCTATCGCTTGTGCACTATTGACCGCATTGATTTTTGCTTCGTTCAATATTTTTGAAGAAAAAAGGAGACAGATCACGACCTTGTGACTTCAAGTCGATTTATTTTTGTTCCTTGGGGACAGCCTCATGGAAAACATCATTGGTGACAATGTGTTACTTGTGGTCGGACGTTGTTTGAATATAATCACCTGAAAAAAACCCTAATCACCCATGAATGCGTGTAGACTTTTGCGAAACGCAGAACAACAACCAGTCAAAGATTTTCAGCATTTTCGATCTGCCATGTTTTAAGTATGGCCACGCGTGGACACAGATCTCGAAATGTAATTCATCGCACCAGAATCCAGCTCACGATATAATTGCTAATAATCAATATTTCCTAACTATCACGGGGCATTGGTAGTGGTCAGGGTTTGACTTGTCACAAAACTCGTTTTTTCGTTAATTTCCTGTAACTGACAAGTTGTGTGAGAAAAAATCAGATGACAACTTTTTGTTGCCCACAAGACTATTTGGCGATTCTGGTACTTTATTAAAGAGTTTCCGGTATCTACTAACAACACTGACCTGTCCGAGGCCTATGGCGGTGAGTGCATTGAGACGTTTGGCAATGGCAACCGGAACGAAGCCAGTCAAGTCCCACTGATAGTTCCTACTGTAGTCTTCTGAGCAGAAAGGCGCAAGGGCCTCGCCAACAGTTTTGAACGGCGTGTTGATGGCTCTGCAAAGCGTACAGAAACGAGATAAGGAAACAGCGCATTTTCATCTATCAATTATGCACGCGCGATGCAAAGATAACATCTGCCCGCGCCGTCAATCTGCAAGACATTTTGAACAAAAATACTAACTTGTCAATTAGATCCAAACTTAAAGACGAAAACTTACGTTCGTTTTATTCCGAATTGATTCACGCAGTCGTCGGCGAAATATTGCAGAGGTTGCCACGTGACTCCGTAGTCCGACGACTTATCAACTATCATCGCTTGAGGTCGCCCTTCGTAGAACTCGATCATGATGTCATCTGAAATGTAGTAATGCAGTGGCGGGTGACTGGTAGCATTGGTCAAGCGCCCGACCCATATATACCAAAAAGAAAAGCTGATCGGGGATTGTGGCCAGGATATCCTGGGTTCAAATCACGAAAAAACTCACGAAAACAAAGATTACAAAAAAAGAAATTAGTGATGCAGGGATGTAGGTTGGCAACACCAGGCCCCTAACGGAGTAAAGTAGGCGATAGGTACTTTATAATAACGCAAGGCCTGAAGTTAGTTTACTTGCCTAGCATTGTTGCCCCACTGAAAATATTAGCTGTTGTGTTGTTTCAATTACGTTGAAAATGTATTGAAACCACACGGCGACGTTCTCTGCTTTCAATCTGCCAAAACTTACCGGTCAGAATAAATACTTTTGGCAAAGTCAATGTAACGTTGACAGTAAGGCGGCTGTCTTTCGGTCCCGGCCACGTCACACTTTGCCACCAAGTCCATGAGATGCCGTCGATCATGTGATCTGGTTCGTGACGCTTGTCATCACGTGATGCATCACATTTGAAGCACGAAATCCGGTTTTGCTGCGGATGGAAAATTGAAAATGAAATTACTTGCAAATGTAGACCAGGCGTCACCAAATAACAGCTCTCGGCCGGACCCGTTCCACACGGCTGGTTTATCCGACCCATCGGGTTTGGTCCCACAAAAAAGAAAATACATTCACACTATATGTACTGACCGTTACATTTCGATTTAATTTTGTACGTCACTACATGTTGCAGGCAATTTGGTGTTCTGCTTTTGGAAATTGATATCAGGAATTATTGCTTGTAAAATACGAGGAAAATAGTTTTCTAATTACGAGTAGAATACCCGTTCAGGGCAAGATTAATTTGACTAGTACAAGGAGAATATTTTTGTAAAACTAATCTTGCTTTGAACGGGTATCTGCCCCCGATCGTCACTGCTTTCACAGTCATATGGCTGTTTGCCATATAAAAAAGTTTGCTGACACTTAATGTAAACCAATAGTGAAGCACTTCGTGGTTTGAAATCTACAACACTTCGATTTTCTGTCATGGATATTAAAAAGGAAAATCTCCACTTCAAATATTTCTGTTCTATTTCCGATGTTAAGCGATGCGCTGTTGCTATTTTAGGATTTATTGGTGCTATCATCCTGGATAATATTAATTTCTGCTCTGTAACATCGGTAAAGTTATCGTAACGTTAATTGTTGAATGTTATAGTTTTATTCAAAAACACCAACTCAAATATCCACAGCGCTTTTTACCATCAGAATTCTGTTATTACAGAACGCCTTGGTGAGTTTGGATTACATTGTGCATATAAAATAACTTAAGGTTCACCATGCTATTATTAAATATTGACTTGCATCCCCAAACCCATACGTAACAATCACCATCTAATATAATAGGCTATCTTTGCGAAAGGCGATAATGCTGGTGTGAACAAAATGTGAATCGAAAAAGTTTGGTCATGCATATGTATCAGCCTTTTAAAAATTGATATTACTGAACTCTTTGTACCCCTTTTCCCACAGTAAAGAATTTGTTGAATATTAATCTGCTGCTTTCGCACGAATACCCAACGTGGCTTGCATAAAAAATTCAAAGCTTTTCCTCACCAAGCTGCATATTTGTACGTCCGGCGTTCGACAGGTTGCATTCTCCGGTGAAACACTGATTCTTCCCAAGGAAGCAACGTCGCCCCGTTCATTTCGGGGTTCGCACGCTATTGGTTTGGTTAACCTTGTTCCTGTCAAGCGCAAGCAAATACTTCGGTTAACGAAATTTTTGCACTTAAATATGAATACGAGCTATAGTTGTGCTGAGGTTTAAACATTTTAGTTTATCTTCCTCTCATTCGTTTTGTGCTGCAAGCTGGCAAAATTTATTATGTTAAATTCCAACCTTTTTCGGCATTTTAGTGCCGATACATTTGCGATATAAACACAAAATGTTAATTGGACTTAAACACAAAAGCCACTCTGAGACCAACCCAACAGTGCAACACGTATTGCGGATCGTTAAAGTTGTGACCATAATGCTACGTAACTTCATATAACAATGACCGTAATGAAGACAAGATTTAAATATTTATAAAACGAGAATTAAACGCCGAGGTACCATCGAGAAATTAAGACAAATATATCAAAGTACGACATGGTTCCTGCTTTGGAACACTATTAACAGATTTACTCATAATTCTGAGAATAAACAGAACAAACCCCAAACTATGAAATAGGCATTTAAATCTGCCCAGAAAATGTAAACTTATTTCAAACATTACGCTTATACCAATGGTTCATAAATTAATCTTAAAATGGCAAGTTTACCAGATATTATTTCCGAACATTAAAAATTACTCTCAGCATCTACGAAAACGCAAATCTAAAATATTAACAAAAATTCAGGAGAAAGCATACCGGCATTGTCAACGTTGAAAGTTGGTGCTTGTACTTTGCATTGACGGGTATTGAAGCATTGCGTAAGCTGGCCACGAGAGGGGTAGATCAGAAGATTGACATAAAGGGTAAGCAATACAACGATTCGTCTCTGCCAAGAACATGCTTTCACGCACATTTTTAAAATTATCTTTTTAAAAAATTTTTTGTATTCGTTTGTACTTATTTTGGTGAGGATAATTAAGTTTTTCCTAAATGTTAAATAGTATTAAATCACAACACATTATTCATAGCAACCTAAAACCTGTAACTATTAAGTTTGTGTACCATTTCTGTACTGTTCTGGTCATTTAGAAAGCCAATAAAAAGTAATACTTTCGTAACTATATTATCTGACTTGTCTAGTATGTTGTCGATCACGTTATGATGCCTTCTTGGTTTTCTATAAAAAGAAGTAATTTAAACATTCACAAAAATTCTCTGTACTGTTTGTTGCACGATTAGAAAACAGAGCAAATAAAACTGAACTCAGAGCAATACTTAAATGCTTCCCGCTGTATACATTTCCTGGCTAAAAGCGAAATGCGGATCTCTGAAACACGACCCAGTCGCATTAATCCCGCAAGCTTTAGAACAACGAGTCTCCCGGCACATTTTATAACCGAGGCGGCCCGAGCGTCATAACACATAGAGCCCAAGGTATGCTCGACGCTTTGAAATTAATTATTCAAGAGCGGGGAAGGCACAAGTAACAAGCAACTCATTGTCATGCTTCGCTCTTCCCGTCCAGGCGAATATGATTAATTCATCGGCGCGTAAACACGTTTGGATGATAACACATTCAACTAGTATTCATTTGCACTTTTAACGTTGGGTTTGTGGAACAACATTCCACATCCACATTAGTGACTGGTTAGAAGTTTTAACTATAAATACCTCAAACTAGAAAACATATATCGCGTATGCAACGCTTTAAGCTGTTCGATTGAACTTTAACTCTTAATAAGTTGTGGACTGGGATCTGGAGAATGTAATAAATTAAAATAACGTGAGTGTGTTTTAAATCGGTTTTAAATGGAACTTAAAGTGACCAGTGGTGACAAAGCCGCACTCTAAGCTGGGTTTCCCGGTGACTGCGATACCAAAGCCCCCTCTTCCCATCTTGTGCCTGTATTTTTGGCTGTAATGCAAACAAAAACCTATGCCAGGAGCTGATAAGTTATTGTCACATTTACCCATGACGTTTTCCATAGAAGTTTTTGTTTGACTTTGAAATTCTGACCAAGCGTGTTGGCAAATGTATTGCGTTCAAATAAAATGTTTCATGGTTAGCTATATTGATTTCTACGTCGCGGTGAATGGGACTGTGGTGCGCGAGTTTTGTCAGAATGGCTGCAAAACACAAGTTAAGGCGCAAAGTTAGCGCATATTTTAAAAACTATAACCAACGATGAAAACAAATCTCATCAAGGTCTAAAAAAGTTGCCTCAATATCTCATACTGGTCCTTGTCAGTATATTGTCATTAAAAATCTGGGAGCAAGCTCATAGATGCTGGAAACAGCCGCGCTAAACTGTATAGTTCATATTCAGAGACGCAATTACACATCGTTGCGTATATGTAGACATGTCTAAAACATGCAGTGTTTATGTTCAATGCTGCCGTTTTTCTTGTTTCAAACTATTCGTTGCACTACGTTCTATGGGTTTAAGATCTCATCGAATCAAGTCTGGCGTCTCAACACTTAGTTGCCTGCATCTGCCATGATTGTAAACGTCAAATGAATGCTACTACAGAGATCCAGGATAGTGCGTCCTCTGGGAAAGCTTGATTGTTTCGTAATTTCACCTTCAGTCGCCATGGGTGTAATTTGGTTTAAATTGCAAGGCCACGAATCTGTTCCTGCGTGTCGTCCGCCCGTTCGTTTTCGCAATATTGGTCCACTGACCCACAAACCAAGTAAAGAAAACTGATCAGGAAAAAATTAGAGAAAAAATTAGAATATGTTTAAAGAAATGTGGTTGTGATTGTCATGAACGTTTGTACATAAAATATTCATGCATCATTTTTATGACTTTTGTTTATGAGCTATAAAATTATTGCCGTTACAGAGCATAAACAAGGAACATTTGGTTGTGACAGTTTGTGCGGTAGTTTGGTAGTTAGTGCGGCGTTCCTTTTTTTCTGGGCAACAATATTGATTATCAAACTCATCATTAAAAATAAAGACTACGAATAGCGGGCGACTGAATCTGATGAAGTTGGTCCAAAATGAGACGTTTCGTTGTAAATCGAATATTGATCAACTTAACAAGCGGCATTAATGAGTTGATTGCATCGTCAAAGCACGATCATTTATTTAACAGCCCTTCTACCGCTGTTTGGTCATCAAAAAACTAAATCTACATTAGGTTTGATGAAAGTTTGTATTATCGGAATATCCTGTTATCTTTGTGCACAAGAAAGACTCAGTAGAATATTTTTTGAACAACTCCTGTAAATATTCCCAGATTCTGATGATACCTGCAAGCACACAAAATACATATATCTGGCAGAAAAAAACGACTTAAGATTATTTACAGAAGTTAAAGGTTAGGTTTATTTCGATTTTCCACCGTAAAAATATTTAGAAGTAAAGTATTAACTGCCAATAAAGGCAACACATACAAATAAACTGGAAATGCTATATACCATCATGATAAAACAGAAACGGTTTTAACAGAAAAAATTCGAAAAACATCTTAATCTTGCACAAACATTGCGGTGCCTCGCAATCAAACAATTGCCAGAGACGAAAACATAAAATATTGAACAGATTTAAATGTCCAGGCTATTTACTGCAACAAGATCAACGACGCAAAATGTGGTTAAATCCAGAGGGGACGGAGGCTGCGGTTGAAATTGCATGCATAATTAAACCTGGGGCCACCTCATCGCTCACCATTTACTTTGGCTGTCACGTAATTGTCCAGGCAGGAAATGCACGGGAGTCGATACAATTTAGTGGTTAACGTCTGCGTAACTGCGGTGCTTCTTGTTGGTCATTATAGGTGCAGGGTTTTTGTTTTTTGGGGTTATGTTCACCTCCTCTCAAATTAGCGTCATTTCCTTCACCCGCAATCAGTGCTGAAAGTAGGCCGGTACGCTGTTCGGTAAGAATTCAACGGCTGGTATTTCCCAAATAGTTACAAGAAACTTAAATTTGGTAAATTTATTCGCTTAATGCAAGAATTCTCACCAAATATGCGAAAACACAATGGCTTACTTTTTTCTTGATAACTCAATCGTTCCTAAAAGAATTTGTTTTTTTAATTTTAACTCTGACCAAATATGTTGCATTCTGTATTATATTTGATTCAATATTTATTCAGGCCAACCATGAGAATTTGTGTGACCTTTTTCGGATATGAAGATCACAAAAAACTTTGGTCACATGTCGAAAATAAGAAAAAATCTCAGAAACGAGGACAGCATGGCAGTCCCAAGAGTTAGATGAGTTGTAAAAACAAATACATTCATACACCTAACTCAGCCACTTTCACGGCCATAAAAAAGTTTGCCTATATTATGGATCTGGGGCAAACCAATTATCCGGTCAAAAACAAAAGTGTGCTTACTCTAAAAAAAAAACATGATTATTATCGATTACCAGAAGAGCTTTTTGAGTTGCATTGGTAATATACCCATAGCTGCGCCAGCAACAAACTGTATTTTGCTCTAATTATTTTTTACTGAATTAAAATATTAATTACTTCAGAATTTATGTTCAGTTCAGCCTGATAAAAATACACAGATCGTGAAGAAAATTGCAAGCACGTCAGAGGGAAACGTAAGAACACGTTGGAAGTTTCCTTTGTGATTTTCAGCACACGGGGATTTTTGTGTGATCATTCATCCGTAACGGAGAAAAAAAATAAGTAAACAATTATTAATTGGGATTTCTTTGCATCATAGGTTGCATGATGACAGGTCTGCTAAGCAATTTCCTACTTGCCTTTGTTTTTAGGATACGTTTTTTGATACAGAAGCAAATGTTTTCATAATTTGAGTTTCTTTGCCATAGAAACATTATTCCGCCAAATCTCCATTCTATCAAAAACGACATTAAAGACACAGTGTGACGTAACAAAGTATTGTAAAATTTATTGCTCATGCTCTTTCAAGTTCTTGCGACATTTTCTGGTGTTAAAATCCCTGTAAACATCACCCGGGGAAATCAATGCACCGTCTTATTACATCATCCCACTGCGAGTCTGTGACGTCAAAAGTGTTTCGCTGGAGCTACAGTCGCTCGTCACATGATTTCCTTTTTTTCTTTTTCGCCTGAGCGCAACGTCACCACAACAAAGTTTCTCATATAGTTCTTTTCGGCGTTTTAGGTCAGGTGGATTTGATCTCTAATAAAACAATTTTTGCTACAAAATTGGTAGCAATGGAGTTTCAAGACTTAAATTCGTGCTTTGGCACTTTGGATTTTGACGAAATGAACAGAATAATGGAAGACAACGAGTGTCTTTTCACGAAAAACTTCGATGTTGCTGAAAAACAGCAAGTTGATGACTTCGATTTCATTGATCAGTTTCTCAATGACGATACTGCAGGCATTTTTGTTGACAAACCTATGGTACGTAACACAAGCAAAATTTGCAGCAAAACATGCAATACCAACTTTAATTTGTCATTTTGTAAATTATTGGATCAGTTGTTTTGCTGTAGGCAGTTTTTGTAATATATATACCTTGTTGCAGATTAAACCGAGCCAACAATCTGCGACAACTGTGCAGTCCATTCAATCAGATCATGACTATGCATGTAGCCGTGATAATTCTGTCAGTACAATGGAGGTCCCCACTGTTTGCGAAATTGACATAGATCACCTCAGTGACAGTGGGATTTCTTCTGTTTCGGGGTGAGTAAAACATGATTTTTAAAGCATTCTGTAAAACAGTCTTCATGGAATTACAGTGGCTTTAGCATAAACTGGTCTGAACCATCATCTAGTTCAGGGTGCAGCAAGTTTGTAAACAGTGGCTGGGTATAAAAGTATAAACCACAAGCGTAAAAGTTATGATAGTAATTTAACTAATACAGTTATGATGAAAGGAAGTAACCCTACTGTGTATAAAAAAAACTGAAAACATGTTAAAATGATTTTAAACATGAATATTCTGATGTATGTACATTATGGATTACAAAAAATTAAAGTGGGTCATTGTTTGGACCACCTTGATTTATTTGCTTTTGTTCTGATGAAATTTATGTTGAGCACCTTCAACATGGCATGATTTACCCTTGTGCTAAATTGATTCTATGTATTTCAGATCCCCAGAGACTGATCAATATAATCAACAATCCCCCAACTCTGGAGAAAAACTTCAATCCAATCATTCTAGCAATGAAAACATCACAAATGAAAACAGTTCTTCTGACCTTCTTTTTGACTTCTCTGATCTCGACTTCAGCAATTTGCCTGGGGCAATGGTCCAGACTCCGTCCCCTGCTGAGAAATGCCCTCAAGAAGTGGCTTTCAACATTGGAGAAGTCTTTGATGACAACGCTTTATTCCAAATTCGACCAACTGAAACAGACCGAAATTCCGACATGGCAGCCTCATCGAGCGAAGAAGAGCAACAGCCAACTAGAAGCAAGTTGACCAATGCAACAATTATTTCAGGATTGCCAAACTTTACCCCACTCGTGCTTTCAGGTATATATATGTTAGTTAAAATTAGCGACACTTCTCTTGAAGTTATATGAAGTCTATATATGATATTGACTACTGAATGTTTAACAAACTTTAAATTTGCATTTCAATATATTTTTAGTTGAGGAAAAGAGACTTCTGTCTGATGAAGGGGTGACAATTCCCACAGATCTTCCACTAACCAAGTATGAGGAGCGAGTTTTGAAGAAAGTCAGACGAAAAATAAGAAACAAGGTAAATTGCTGTAACCTTCCCTCATACAAAAAATAATGTGTAAATCTCTCCTAAAAATGCTGATATGGTTTTGTCGTAGACAAAAGTTTAGTCCTAGATTTAAGTATATATGTGATTAAACCCTCTTTAGTAATTCATTCACTTCTAGTAAAGCTTAACCAACTGTCATAAGCAGAAGATATCTGTCACGATCACGGAGCTGCAAACAGCAGTGTACCTGTTATGTCTTATCAGTTCAGCTTCACCTACCCCGTATTATTATTACATGTTTATTTAATATGGTTCTGTTTTGCAGAAATCAGCTTTGGCCAGTCGACAGAAAAAGAAAACGTACATCGAAGGGTTGGAGGCAAGAGTTGCGCAGTGCACTAATCTTAATGAGACGCTTGCCCAGAAAGTAAAAAAGCTTGAACAGCAAAACACAACCCTTGTTGAGCAACTTCGCAAAGTTCACGAGCTTGTAAAACACACAACGAGCAAAACCACTCAAGCAACAACCTGTGTCATGGTAAGATATTTGCCTGTGACTAATTGTGACTATACATTTTTTCTGTTTTGACTAAATGCTGTGAAAAAGGTCAAATTCTAAGATTTCTTATTGTAATTGACAGCTATTGTGTTGAACATGTGTTTGATGGTTCAAACATTGTTTTATGTATAATATATGTTTAAATTTCCCTGAATTCTGTGTTTTAGGTTCTGCTTTTGTCGTTTGGATTGTTTATCGCTCCGAGCTATGGTCCATTCAGCATTGATTCTGATGAAAAGAAGCTAACACAAACACCGGATGTAAACCACAAACCAATACCTGACATTCCAACTGGACACAGGAACAGAAAAGTTTTGGAATACCCAGTTGACCAGCCAGTCGATGTCAAACCAATGATCAATGATGAACCAATGCCCAAGTTGGGAAGGAATTTAGGCATTAGTGATGACAGAACATTAACCATTGAAAAGGTTCGTTGTGTTGAGAAATAATTTCTTAATTTTTTTTATTCTTGTACCCTGTGTAAAAATGTTTGTTGTCCATGATATAGGCACTTTTTAAATGTACATATGTTGAAAGGCAAAATTTATTGCATTATTAATTTGCTAAACCTTATTCACAGGACCATGCTAAAAAACATTCCATGCCACCTTCACTCATTAACAATCCTGACGAACGAAGCAATACCAGTGCTAAATCTAACAAGGATGCAGATCTCAATACACCTCTTACAGAGCAAAGCCACTCCAGCGATTCGGCTCAAAATGAAAGCTTCTCGAGCCGAAAACGTCCCGGTCCCGAACCGAACCCGGCGTCTATCGACGTCACAGAGTTTTTGACGTCGGAGCCAATCGCGCGTGTTCACATGTCACGTGATGCGGAAGGGGAGCCGCCTCGTAAAATTTTGCGCAACGAGGATTTGTAAAGAAGGGAATGATGGAAACATTTTTCAGTTCGCTGTAACAAAATCGGCATTCCGCCTCGAGGGAGAAATTGAAAGATAGCTGCTGTATTACGTCACGTCTTTCGTGTTTGTCTGTGACGGCGACATTCCCCTTTGCTACTTGTCACTTATTGGGGGTTTTCTGCACTGCCGGCGTGTTTGTCTAAAGGGATTAAACCCAATAGTTCCACGATCCTATCTGCGTTCTTTGTAGAAGCCAAACTTCTGTTTGAAGCCCGTTGTTTTCTCGACAACTTGCAGCAGTTCAACGCGCATTATTTTTTTTGCGTGTGCAGAGATTATTTATGGGATCATGAATATCCGCGTATGATTGGTTGCTTGCAAGGATCACGTGATGACAATCCCACATTTTGTATTTCTTGTTTATTGCACTGTACAGAGTGAACACACAGGTGTGACCTTTCCTTACGCAATTGTAATTTTTCGGAAATAAACGCGATCTTTTGTGTATTATTATTGTCACGTCGGCGGACACTGGTGCTTAAATGGGAATTGTGAATCTACTAAATGTGGGTAAAGTTGACGAGGCGAGGAAAACAATTCCTAGTAGCCTGCCCCAGATATGTGGTTTACGGGCAAAACAAAAGAGCCCTTTCTTGCCCATCACGCTGATATTGTTTTATGATATGCATTAGTCTGTTTTTAACGCTACAGATTGTGGACTCAAAATTGGGTTACAAGCTTAATTCCTCGGTGATTTGGATAAATAGAAAATATGTACGTGCACTTCGCCACCACATGATACATAGTTGTTTACAGTTTAGGCTGTGCCCATGCATTCCAACGAACCGAGACTGTACCAACCACGTTCACTAGCATCTCCAGCGTCACCGAACATGAGTTGTGACACGGGTAGCTTAGATTTGTCGGTTAAATATCCTTCGTCAACAGTTTCAGGTCCAGAGTTTTTATCGCAGTTGCACAGAGTGCTCGGTATGTCGCATGATCCTGTAAAAAGAGGATGTAGGTACAGAAAGTTCTCGCAAGTCAAATACAGGGGTCGGTATACAGACGTATTAATTGATTGGAAAACAAAGTAAAAATTGTCTTCTTATGAATGGTTAGTTGCTGTGAAAAATTTGTTTACTCAGAACGCACTAGAGTGTTGGTAAAATAAAATCGGATGATCGGATGAAACTAAAAAACGTCCAATATTAAAATCCTACAAGATTTTTTAAAAAAGGAAGTTAGTAGTCATTGGTATATAAATAGCGCACAGCATCATGTCGACTCAATGCCCTTGGATATCAACTAAATTTAGACAATGTCTACAAATTGAGTTTCTTTTAGTCCATTTTCACCTGTCTCGCCGCACGCACAGTAATTGTTCCTTTGTGATGTTGCCCCTCCCCAATATTGCATTGTTTCTTTGTCACGTGACACCCATGCTGCGTGTAGATCGCCGTTGAATAAAAGAACGCTGCCGTCGCAACGATACTGAAAAATATGGGAGAATTAAGATTAGAAGATGTTACTTTAGGCGAATATAAACGGACTGATTTTGTCTTCAGCTCCTTGCGTTTGAAAGTGGGACAGCTTTCGTGAGTTAGAATTGACAGCAGGAGTGTTTATATAAAATCGGCAAAGCATCTTAGCAAAAAACATCGGCATTTGCATCATTCTTTCCTGTAGATCAGTGCTTTTCAACCTCCGCACTTTTCTGAGGCACGAAAGTTTTATCCGCACAATGCAACCAAACGCATAAATTTTTGTTTTTGAACCCCAGGATGTACATGACTAATACTAACAGCCAGACGGCACGATAAATTGCCCTCGCACGTTTCGAAATTAATCATTTCGAAATTTAGACGATTGGAAACCTACCGACGACTGAATGGGAAGGAATAGCGTTGCTTATTGAAGCGATAGTGCGTAACCACATATGACAAATTCTTAGACTAAAACGATTATTTATCGGTCGATTATCATCCGGTTGAAAAGCACTGCTGTAGATAATTAATTATTTTTTTGTACAATCTTGGCATATTTTGAATTTGGCAAAACAAAAGACAATTTTTGCGAAGTGACTGTAGTTGATTGGCCATGTTCACCTGCTACCAACCTTAATGAACTGTCGACAATGGTTCGAAGCAGTTATAAGTGCGATGATCTGGTTGATGTTTGTGTTGTAATTCACCTTACGTTTGTGACAAAGTCGAGGTTCGCATGAAACCAACTCCTCACCAATGACATCGTGTCGCACTGATGTAATGGCTGTGATAGGAAAAGCATGATTAACAACGACTATTTGAAATATTCATATGGCTGCACAAACAAATAACTTGGAAACAGAAGTGTTTTGTTTGTATATATAATTACCTAAGAAATTAAAAGATTTAAGAGCTGCAGACAGGGTGTGTACACGCACTGTTTCGACCTGTAAGGTCTCATCAGTGCAGGCTGTTGAAATGACAGGTCGAAACAGTGCGTGTATGCACCCTGCCTGTAGCTCTCCTATATTATGGCCTTTTTTGCTCTTAAAAGATTTACTTTTTAGACCTGCAAGTTTCTAATTAACTTTGTATTCAGTTTCGTGTTAGCTTTGGACATAGCCGAATAGAAAACATGATGAAACTTGGCGGTGGCATCAACTCCAAGGCAATATAAAGATACTTTAGCAACAGTATCTTCTAGCGTAAACTTTAACCAAGGCACATGTAAGACCTTCTCTGGCAATTAACAGCATAAGATCATCCACCATTCATGTATTTGCTTGACTTGTTTACACTTGTGGTCTTAAATGAGTTCACCTTCACCAGCGCTGAAGTCGCAGTAAACATAAAACGGCTGCACAAGGTTGGGTTTCGGTGAGATGAGGTAGGTTCCAGAACGTAGTGGACTGATGTCATCGCATGTTCTGGGGAAATCTGTAACATAAAAGATGTCGTAGATTCCACTTGAAGTATCGATGTTTTTACTGCCTACCCAGCGAACAAAGGTCAGTCCGTCCACAAGTCACACATTTGTGACGCTGCTGTTCGTAACATTGACATCCAGTTATGTTGTCAGTGCTGCAGCATGCGCAGTCGGTTCGACTCCGGTTGAAGTAACAGTTGCAACCTGTGTACGTTTTTGTCCACTTGTTTTTTCCTACTAGAAAAGATACGAAAATGTTTGGCAGTTGGAAATTTTTTGACTTTCAACGCTTTTCTTTTTGTTCGAGAAGGTTAAATACATGCACATGAAATGCTATGACTAATCGAAGAATATTGTCTTTAAAAATAATTTTCGAATACCATTAGTTTGATACACACCTGTGAACTGAGCTAGTGTTTCTACTTGTTTTCGTAATTTATTCAATTCGTTTGCATCGAAGTCAATGCCACGTGGTCCCATTTCACCCTGCATGAAAAAAAATTAGCAAAATTATTCCGCAAAGCAAAAATATTATTTATCACTAAAGAGAATTATCATGCTGTCCGGCTGCCTTTTGAATGCGGATAGCGGAATTTCATCATTTAAGTACCTCAGTTGGAACTCACTAAAACAAAAAAATGCATACGTGTTCCTCATCTACGTTGACTAATTCGGTCATAACTGTCCTGTCCGGCGTAGCAACACTGTGGCATTGTGTTCGTTTCAGTTTGTTGACTGTTTGATGCTAAATGCGTCATTACAGGCCTATGTGTATTTTATTTATGTCTCTTTGAACACCTTTAGCATTTAGTAAGATAATGATAAAACGACTTAAAGTAGTCAAGCTTATAGCGGATTAAAATAATATTTTTATCTATACACAACCTAACGTAAACTCACCTTGATTCCAACTCCTGGCGATCCTGGTGGTCCTTGAGGTCCAACTGGTCCGGCTTTGCCTGGTCTGCCAGTGTCACCTTTAACAGGTCGAGTAGAAGCCCCAACAGACATGTTGTGCATGGTTGTTGGACCATCAGAGCCATACATATGGTTGATTGTATAAGATGTGCATCCTTTGTCGCCACCACTTGCCGTTTTTGCTAATGTCAGCAACAAAATGCATATCACAACTTTGGTCGTACTAGTGTCTTTCATGTCCATTCTTTCGACTATGCCTTACAACGGTAACTGTTTGCAAAAGTCGTGTAAGTATGCCTTAGTAATGCCAAGGTAATTGGTATTGTTTCCGGTATTTCTGAACAAGAATCAATCTTTATTGTAAAATCGCAGAGGTTTGTTGTTTAAATGACAGTTTCCTTGCATTAAGCATGTAACCAATGCTACAAAATGTGGTAAATCTACAATCTTTCCATACGTCTTACAGGCCTTGAACGATGAAGCCCAAAATGGAAAGTTGTCCAGTCGGAAACGCTGGGATCACGAACCGTTTATTGACGTCACAAATCTTGGACCGTCTCCCGTGTAACGCGGGCTTGCAATGTTCTGGAAGGGAATGGTGGAAAGATTTGTTTTCTCCTCAGGGGCAATAAAGCATGTAAGATTATGCTGTATTGGATTTTACAACATTTTCGAACCATCTATGACCGAATGCATTTCGGGAAGTTGAACTCTCAGTTAGTTTCATGATTCTATCTACGTTCTTTGTAGAAGCCAAACTGCTGTTTTGAAGCCCGTTGTTTTCTCAACAAACAGCAGCAATTCAACGAGCGTCATTTTTTGCCTGTGCCTGAGATTATGTATGAATATCCGCGTGTGATTGGTTGCTTGCAAGGATCAAGTGATGACAATACATTTTGTATTTCTTGTTTATTGCACTGCACAGAGCGAACACACAGGTGTGACCTAAGCTTACGCGACTGTAATTTATCGGAAATAAACGCGTATTAGCCTGTTCTAAACGCTGGAGAGTACTGATCTAAAAATGGATACACAAGCTCAGTTTTTCAGCTACTAAAATGGCGGTGAATTTGAAAAATAGGTAATATTTACATGAATAGTAACACAACATGAAACATATCGTTGTTTCTTTGCAGAACTTGCATTGGATGTTTAGTCTGTGCCCATGCATTCCAACGAACCGAGACTGTACCAACCACGTTCACTAGCATCTCCAGCGTCACCAAACATGAGTCGTGACACGGGTAGCTTAGATTTGTCGGTTAAATATCCTTCGTCAACAGTTTCAGGTCCAGAGTTTTTGTCGCAGTTGCACAGAGTGCCCGGTTTGTCGCATGATCCTGTGAAAAGAGGATGTTGGTTGGACTTTGTTTAAGTACAGAAAGTTTTTGCAGGCATAAAAGACGTATTAATGTTTACAGATACATGAGGGGAAGTAAACAATTCTTTTTTGAGCTTTGTTGGTTGCTGTGAAAACCATAACTTACTGTTAGGCTGCGACCAAATGTAAGCGATTTTTAGTAAACTGCAAATATTACTGGCTCTGTTGCAATTAAATAAAACGATTGCTTATACATTGTTTTCAGCTTGAATACTAAATTAAAATAGGCCATCTATAAGCAGTGGGCTAAATCTGACATATAACTTACATATCAGTTTTCTGGTCATCCGGTTATAAACAAACGAGAACGGTACGATGGCATACATTATATTCCGTTATACGGTGATAACAGAAAAGGGTTACTTTATTACCAGTCTCGCCGCACGCACAGTAATTTCTCCTTTGTGATGTTGCTCCTCCCCAATATCTCATAGTTTCGTTGTCACGTGACACCCATGCACCGTGTAGTTTGCCGTTGTATACAAGAACGCTACCGACACACCGATACTGAAATGTGTGCAATATCAGAAGACGATAGCTAGGCATGATTGTAATTATGTCGAGTTTTTCTTTCTGATATATTTTAAAATATTTTGGATAGTAAGACTAACAGTAAACCTATGTATCTTCGAAAGTGAATCATACTATTTAGCAATGAAAACATCAAGCATGTCCTAAAAACGAATATGGTTGAACTAATATTGACATCATCAGCAATCTTCGTGTTGGAAATTTTGTTTTTGTATAACTTACATCGGAAGTAGGATATATCTCAAATGCTGAAATAACAGGAAACACTTTTGCACATCATGGCTTTAATTCATCACTCTGCAGCAATGCAGTATCGCCCATATCGTTAAAGTGGAAGTAATACAGAAGTGGCTGCGACAAGTTGTGACTGCGATATATAACGACTTCACTCCTACCAACCTTGATGAACTGCCGACAATGGTTCGAAGCAGTTATAAGTGCGATGATCTGGTTGATGTTTGTGTTGTAATTCACCCGACGGTTGTGACATAAAGCAGGTTCGCATGAAACCAACTCCTCGCCGATGACATCGTGTCGCACTGACGTAATGACTGAAAAAGAAAATAGAATCATAAGGTGATTATATCACTAGGAAAATACTGTAGGGCAACACATTTGTGATAAGCATTTTTTTAGACTTAACCCTTTGGCTGCCAGCCGTTTTAGATTTTTATTTGTATAAAAACATTTGGCAAAAAAAATGACAAATATCTCGAAATTTTTCAAAATGAAGGTATCCTTTTCTTCATTCAGTTTGAAACTACAATCTATGACCAATCTACCAATGTAAAAATTTGAGCCAAATGTCAAGTATAACGAAAGATATGCACAATTGAACTTGGTACCTCAGAAATGCATATTGTGGATGTTTCTTGGAATAGGATCGGAAAATACATTGCTAACAATGTTGTATAATTTGTCCTGACTGCAAGTTACTGTGAAATTAGGGCAAGCATAGAATTATAAGTTCCTGACTAATAGGGTTGTGAGTATCATATTTAAGTATTATGAGATAATAGGCCATGCATTACGTAGATCAGTCAAACTGCAGTCCATGTGGTTGGTTGAAAGTTCTAACGTAACTGTTGTATTTTCTACAAAACAGTAGAATTGATAAAGTATCGTGGCTGTATATCAAAAAATTAAATCAGCATTCCAGCATACTAATTTTGTGAACCTGATCAAACCACAGAGTAGGATATACAGTTTACACTGTGGGGAATTAGAAATTTTTTGCATGTACCAAATCAAGTACAATTAACATGGGTTTACCTTCACCAGGACTGAAGTCGCAGTAAACATAAAACGGCTGCACAAGGTTGGGTTTCGGTGAGATGAGATAGGTTCCAGAACGTAGTGGACTGATGTCATCGCATGTTCTGGGGAAATCTGTAACATAAAAGATGTCATAGATTCCACTTGAAGTATCGATGTTTTACTGCCTACCTAGCGAACAAAGGTCAGTCCTTCCACAAGTCACACATTTGTGACGCTGCTGTTCGTAGCACTGACATCCAGTTATGTTGTCAGTGTTACAGCATGCGCAGTCGGTTCGACTCCGGTTGAAGTAACAGTTACAACCCGTGTACGTTTTTGTCCACTTGGTTTTTCCAACTGGAAAACATGTTTGGCAGTTGGAAATTTTTTGACTTCAAATTCATATTTTTGGACTTCAAAGTTTTTCTTTTTGGTTGATGAGGTTAAAGTATGGACTGAGAATACGTTCGCATGAAGTGTTATGTTTGGTATCAAAATAATTTTCGAATAACATTAGTTTGATACACACCTGTGAACTGAGTTAATGTTTCTACTTGTTTTAGTAATTTATTCAATTCATTTGCATCGAAGTCAATGCCACGTGGTCCCATTTCACCCTGCATGCGAAACAAAGAAACAAAATTATTCCACAAAGCAAAAAACAAATTTATCACTAAATCGATTTATCATGCTGCCTAATATGTATTTCATTTGATGTCTCACTGAACACGTTTGGCATTCAGTAAGGCAATGACAAAACCATTTGACTTTAAGTGGTGACTAAGATAACCGTATGGATTAGAATAGTATCTTCCCATACACAATCTAACATAAATGAACAGCTCACCTTGATTCCAACTCCTGGTGATCCTGGCGATCCTGGTGGTCCTGGGGGCCCAACTGGTCCAGCTTTGCCTGGTCTGCCAGTGTCACCTTTTACAGGTCGAGTAGAAGCCTCAACAGACATATTGTGCATGGTTGTTGGACCATCAGAGCCATACATATGGTTGATTGTATAAGATGTGCATCCTTTGTTGCCACCACTTGCCGTTTTTGCCAATGTCAGCAACAAAAAGCAAATCACAACTTTGGTCGTACTAGTGTCTTTCATGTCCATTCTTTCGACTATGCCTTACAACGGTTACTGTTTGCAAAAGTCGTGCAATGTCAAGCTAATTGTTTCCAGTATTCCTTTTAAATAGCAGCGGTTTGTTGTTAAATGACAGTTTCCTTACATAAAGCATGGAAAATTGTCGAGTCGAAAACCCGGGCCTCACGAACCGGAATCATTAACCGGAAATTTTTGTTTACTCTTTAGTGGAAGTCTGCACTCAGCTTCGTGGTTTGAATAGGAAAGATTATACTGGATGGAGCAAAATATTCAGCGCTCATAGAGCAATTTTCAAACTTTTTTGATGGTGATGACACATCTCCGTGTGGTTTAAGGACATACGTTTAGTTGCCCGCATTCCACTGCAATTAATTCATGGGCTTCATGGCTACTTTTACAGTCTGTATTGTAAAAGTTACTGACGACACGTTTCAGAAAAGTTTATCGATCTTGAATCTTGCAAATACAGAAAATCGTTTCCAAACGTGGATGTTTATTTTCCAGCCTTCCAAACGTTATAAAAACGGTAAAAACATAGAAAGGAGCACTGGAACAAAAACTGACTGCGGAACGAATAAATTTGAGCAATTTGAAACCGTTATAGTGCAATGATCGGATCTAAGGAGTACCAGGTTTATTCAAACAGGAAATTCTTATTAGTCACCTGCTTTTTCTTCCTGATTTAGTTAAACTCAAAATGAAAGTGTACCAAAAATCAGAAGTACGTTCACATAACAGTGGATACAAGTAATAAAATCGTAATTGTATGCTTTACCGGAGTCACACTGCAAAATCCTGGCATGTACGCACAGTTTGCCAGTATACACTCTACAGACCGATTTACTTTAATTTTGCAGCAAAAAATAATAATAAGCGAAAGAAGTCTAACTTTTGAAGAATGGTAAACAGTAATTATTTTCAAAATACATTGCAGTGGTGTAGGAGCATTGAATAACGTAGGAGCGAAACTCCCGGCTTTGTATATGTTTAAGACAAACAATATAGATACGAACGAAGCGACTGCAAATGCTTATTTGCAGCAGCTTTCAGGCAATATTGTTTGTTGTAAACATTGAAATGCTTTTGAAGGATAGGTGGAATATAATGTGCAAGTTCACATGTGCGGTTGCATTTACAGCAGCTCTAATCGATTTCACAATTGGTTTGAAAGTTTAAAGAACAATTTATGCAATTTTTCCATGATTTTGATTGCAGCGGCAGCTTTGCGAAGGAAACAAAAACACGAAAACTGGTTTAAATCCGCATTGGAATAACATCGTCATTTGCAAAACAAGGGTTACATAAAAATATTTAATTCACAATACGTTTTGTATGGTTTCGGTATACAGTCCACAGACAGGTAATGATAACAAACCTATTATGGAACATAATACATATCCTAGACGCACAAGAATACACGTACACGAAGCGATGTTATTTTAAATAGCAGCATATACATTGCATAGACAGTTAATGGTAAGTTTGAAGCACAATAAAGTTTAATGTTAGTTTGATACTAAGGTTAACCTAATTTGTTTTAACAAGAGAGTCAAAAATGTTTTTATAGCTTTTAAACAGGGTTAATGTATTTAATTCACAGGATGAAAGAAACTGTTTGAAGGTCAAGCACCAGCACGTAATCAACGACGTGTCACTACAAAGCGCATGCCAAGCACTACAAACGCTATAGACCAAAAAGAGCAGGTGTAACAACATACCATCACCAAACAATAGTGTCCCTTTATCGGATAATAGAGTCTGTTTGAACTTTATATATCCTATTTTTATCAAGTACGATTCTAAAGCAAATTATTCAGTACGTCCAAGCGGAAGTCATCTGTTGGTTTTTGAGTTACTTTGTGTCGTCACAGTTTTAGATATGGGACTGTCCCTGATGCAAAACGGCTCTCTAGCGACATCTGGCTCCCAAGCTCGCCACGCTTCAAAGAGCATTTTAGGAATATTTTTCTCTTTTTTCCCGTAGTCTCCCCACAAATGTTTCCAAATGATCTTGTCTTTAGGAATCGGCCTCGGTGGTTCGATGACGTCAATGTTGTCGTCACCGCGCCCGAGCTTTTGACGAAGAATGCCGGTTACCCAAACATCGTCCATGGGCAAAATCGCAGTTACTCGCGAAAGGTTGAAAAGCTCCCGCAGCATTGAAACGGCGACTGTGTAGAAACCCCCACCGCAGTAATGGGGGTAAACCGACTTGGAATATTCCCGTACCGATATAAAATACTTGTTGTCCTTGTTTCTCTCGGGCGTCGACTTCTCGCCTTTGTAGTAAAGGCAGAATATGGGAAGCGACCTTAATGTTTCTGTGAAGTTGGCCGTGTTTTCATCGCGTCTGTTTATTTTGGCGTTGATCAAACTCAAAGCGGAGGCGAAGTTGATCAGGAAATCATCGTCCGTCGACGCATAAATGTACTCGGAAGGTAGGTTGTATGACGCCCACTGCATGGCGCTGGAGATCTTCATCGGCATATTTCTGCGCATAGATTGTTTGTCACAAATGTAAATAAACACATGACATGCAACCCAGAAGCCACTTTTCAAAGGTGTGCTCAGTATCAGGCTTATTACAGTTGTGTAGATTTCCTTGTATGTGCCAAGCAAATAAACAGGTTGGAAATTCAGACAGGTAAATTTTAAATTACGTCTAGTGAACCGCATTGACCTATCGCACTGCAATATTACAATTCCTTTCGATGGCAAAAATATTGATCTGCAATAAACATTTTTGGGCTTACTACCTTTTTCACGTAAGAATGTTCCGCATGTGTATGTTTGAGGCACATTTGTGTGGAGCTACAACAAAATTCAACTGCTTAAATCCGAAAACAGGCAACAAAATGGCAAAAGAAATTAAGTTACTCTGCCGTTTGTTTCGGGACGATTAAAAACTGCTTTG
Organism: Ascidia mentula; assembly: GCF_947561715.1. Taxonomy (NCBI): domain Eukaryota; kingdom Metazoa; phylum Chordata; class Ascidiacea; order Phlebobranchia; family Ascidiidae; genus Ascidia; species Ascidia mentula. The sequence goes on along the minus strand of NC_138569.1, from coordinate 19,704,623 downwards.
CTTTTCTGTAAATGCATTAGGTGCAATAAATTGCAACACAAATAAAAATACACAGTAAAAATCTTTCCTGACGATATGGAGTCGCAAATGCATCAGGGCCGAAAAGCTTTGTCATGTTGCCTTTTCAAACAAAAACCGCGGCTCAGTTAATTATTCATGCGCACCATGCACCTCGCAAGGCATTAGAATATTTGAAATGATACGCGCTAAGAACCAACCGCCAGTGCGTGATGTCACACATCTCATACATTTTTGAATTTCAGGCTGGCCAGAATGCCACTTAAATGTATCCTGGACATGATGCAAGCGCTATATTTAAGCACTGTGTGACGCAACCCGCTGTCGTGCGAACAGTGCAACCTCTGGTAAACTTTCCACGGGTGTCAGTAGCCTTGTATGTTTGACTAAAGACTTATGTGTCATAAATGTGGGATGTTTTGATTTGCTGAATAAAAATAAACCCATAAATACATATAAAAATAAAGGTTTTGTTTCATTGTTTAACATGAAAAGTAAAATTCATTTACCGATACGCCCAAAATTATTCATTGAAGTAGATTAATGTTTTTGTTGTAAAAAGATTGCGAATTATTGTAAGAAAGTGTAATAGAGCAATGCAACAGGTCTCTACGGTTCACAGTAATTTAAATATACATTATGTATGTCTGAACATGTTTAACCCTGTTTATTTGCTTGATGGCACATACAGGAAAATTCAGACAATTGTGGGGCCCCGGTGAAATTCGCTTGTTTGATAAACAACACACGTTCTCGAGTGACTTCGAAATCTTCATCTGGACTTCATCAGTCAACTGTTTATGTGATGGGCTGGTTTCACTCAATACGCGACAACATCTGACTCCCTATTCTTTACTTAATATTTTGACAACAAAATTCCTGACAGAAATGTGCAGAAATTTGTTATTTGGTATTTGATTATTGGATTTTTAAACAGTACCATGCACATATTTTGTGGAAATATACCACACATATGACTGCGAGTAACCTAAATCGACAAGTCCACCAAGTAATCATGAAAAATATATGACTGAAATCAACCAAACATGTGTTGCGATGAATCATTTAACATAAAACAACCAAGAAGCCTCTCGGAAATGTTCTAGTTTATCCGATATGCATAATTTGCAACTAGAATTATAGGAACCATAAAAATCACATCTGAAGATCAAGAGGCGATACAATGAGCAATACAGAATAGTGCGAAGTTGCCAAACCCATTTTGCACTATACGGACCGGTTTAACGCAGGTAGAAAATTAACGTACTGGCCTTCAAGGTCTAACAGATAAATAGAACACCAATAAATAAAGATTTTGAAGAATGTGCAAGTTGCATCTCTCTGCAACGCTGTTTAAGTGGGAGCTTTGACACAGACAATACCATGGGGCATTTATTGTTAATTGGGTCAAGCGTTGTGGGTCTAAGGTACGGGTTCGTGGCCTATTGACTACACATCAGGTCACTTAATACCAAGTCAATACCAGACTCCATGTGTTTTAAATGGCAGAGGTTTCATAAAACAAAGTAACCACACAAGCGGTCTGCAGCTACTTACAGTTTGTACCGTTTTAAGAACGACTATGTAATATACAGTCGCGTCAACCTATCCCCGCCCCAGTATTTGCTCTCTGCGCAAGTGGAAATAATGTGACGACACAGATTAAAACCAGTTTTCTTCTGCACTATGTCGGGCTTCCAATGTGTTTCAAGTGAAAATTTACAGACTGAATAAAAATTCAATGTTAAATGTTCGTGTGGCGATGGTTTATAAAAAAGAGCAAACGAATACAAAAAACGACAGGTACCACAAAGTGGTAATTATTGTGCCCGCTAGTGTAAAAGCTACCACAGTGCCACTGTCAACTGCTGCACTGATAAGACCTTACAGGGCGAAACAGTGCGTGTAACATACCCTGTCTGCAGCTCTCGAATAAAAAAAAGCTCACAAGTCACATTAAAGGCAGTTGTTTCTGGTCAATGTTGTAATTGTGTGTCTTTACATTGTAATAAGGAAATCGCACCTGTAGTCATCTGGTCCATCATATTGCAAAATGTCTCCATTCGACGCGTTCTCCTTGTGGATGTTCGCTTGCACTTCTTCGCTGTCGACTTTTCCCATCACGAAAACCTTTTCAATCCTCACACCTTCAATAACTTGGTATTTACCCCAAGTTGTTCGGATTGCTCGTCGTCGATCGAAGTTGGTGGCCTTGGATTTGACGAAAATCACCAGATTCCACCGCGTTTCTAAGGTTAAATTAGGGTAAGTGACCAAAAACATTCCAAACGGTACATAAAACAGTATGTTTTTACAAACAGTAACTTCCACGCAAAGGCTTTAAACTTGCAACATATCAAAATCTAACCTCGTAGAGAAAACAAGCGATTTGAATTGAAAAAAAAAAAAACAAGTTCATTCGTTTGGGATTGGGTTTAAAACTTCCTGCTACCAATTTCGGAAGTTTTGACCCTATTTTTGACCCTGAGGTCAAAACCCCATGGCTTCGGATTCATATATGACTCTTTCGCCCTGTATTATAGCTTCACCGAGACAGCAAGCTCATTTAGGAAAAAATATGTATAAATAAATAAGAATCATATAAACTTGAAAGGTGTCAGTGGAAAGCATTTGATTCGGGCCTGAGGTGCAGCCAGATTCCCAAGGTTTAAAAACCGCTCCCAATCGTTAAATGTGTTGTAAATTTAGCCTCTCCATTACTTTTGCATAACAGGGCGTATAGTTACCAGAATGCTTGTAGTGCAAACAGTACCTCGTTCGGAATTCAAAATCTAAGTAGTTCTTCGTCAATCATTACCGTTACGCCAAACATTACCCTTCCACGTTGAGTACAAGGACCGATTTTTCTAAAACATGTTACCTTACTATTGGTGCGGAAGAATTAACACCTTCCTAAACTGAGCAAATCAGCAAGACCAATCGATCATGTTATCTCGGTCACGGTCTGTTGCAAAAAACAACATACAAATCAATATTTACATGAACGCGCTTTGTTGATTCTCTATGTTAGGTAATTAGTTATTATAGGAAAATATTTGTCGACATTTAAGCTTTGTTAAGCAGGATATCCAGCACCTGGCGATGGAAAAGTCGACCTGAAACTTGACATGTAGCCAAGAACTATTTGCATAATTCGAAAGTTTTTCGGAACTTTTTGTTTTTTTCCGGAATAATTATACCATGAAGATAAACATTTATGTGTGGTTTTGCATCATCATCTACTCGCAAAATCTTCAGTACTTCGATCAGTCGTAAAGTGGGATTTTTGTCAACGTGTTTATGAAACCCAGGAGCCATATGCACGCCAAATGCTTATTAAAACAACATTGCGGAGAAAGCAGTCACGTCACAACGCCCAGGACAAATAATACATTGAAAAGGTAATCATTTCTTTTCACACGCAACCTTTCTTGCAAAAATGCCGTTGCTGAAAGACACCACTTTACAACACGTGTTGCAGTGCAACTATTACTTAGGTTCGATGCCATAAAACAAAGGCGCCGCGCCGCATCACCCCATAATGTTTTAAACTCTACCATTGAGCTGGAGTAGGTGACTTTACGCCGGTGGAGTCTTTGTTTATTTTCTTTATCAGTCATTAGGTGAGTGCACGTTGGAGGTGACTCAACAAACAAAGATTTCGCAAAGCAGTGGCACGGACCCGGTCTTTGCTGCTATGGTAAGGATGTGATGATGTGCAGGACATGCATCATTTGACGTAGCAATTCCTAGTAGATATGCGCGCGTGAGCAATATCCCCGTGTTTGTGTTGGCTTGAGGTGCCTTAACCACAGAGACCAATAAACATCATAAAGGCTGGACCTTTAGTTAATTATTCATATTCCGCCGTAAGCTTGCTGCGTGGTCCAAAAGTTAATTGGCATTTTAAAAAAGGCGACTGAAAAAGAGACACGTTGCAGTTTTATTCCTGTTACGTGGTGAATGTGGTGGGCACACAGGACAAACGCATCATAAATGACGCACATGCCCACGCACAGACCTTCAAACAAAATGCATTAATATTTGTCTCTATGTGGAACATATTGGCCGATAGAGCTGACGCCATCGATTTCTAATACTTTATCCCCAACTAAACAGTCCTGTAGTTTAAATATGGTCTGTCAATTTAAATATATCAAACAACTTGTGTAATTGCCGTCCTACACGACGAAATGAATGTTCATTTTGTGTTCAACTGGCTATATCTACATCAGGAACAACATGAAAGGTTTGCATTTAAAAGCCGTCGATAAATACACTGTAAAATATTTTATGACGCAATGAGGTTGACTTAAGCTGCCTTCCAATAAAATTCCGACAATGCAAAACCCCCGGTAGATTCAGACGACGCGAAAATTTGTTTTGCATCAATGTATTATAGGTAAATGCTAGCTAATTTATGTTTAAATGGTCGGAAACGCACAGCGTGGGAGATACAGTGGTATACGCTTCCGATTTAGAACGGAGCATATGGAACAACCTTTAGAATGCACGTGAAACACAAGGGTATTTCCATTACAGTGTCAAAAATACAACCACCAGTGCTACATGTAAATGGCCACAAACCTATTTAAAGGCTTAAGTTAGGAGCCGACTTGACATAATCGATGGATGTAATTGATTGCGGTCAGACTAACAACACTTGTCAATGCCTGTATTGAATACGGTCTGTAAGATATATTTTGGAACCTAAGTCGCCAGTTGGACAAGGTTTTGGCAGTGAATGAAGGGAAGCATAACCTTCTGGCAAGGACTGCGTCAATGCATTCTTCTTGTAATTAAGTTTTGCGTTGAACACACAAAATCATAACCCACTACATGCAAAGGCAATCTTGCAACAACTGTAAGTTAGTAAATTCTATGTGTCGAATTGCCTACAAACTGGGCTCAAAAAGGTGAAAAAGCACTAGCATGGAAAGTGCCGCATACATTTGACGCAAAAATCACAAGTGAAACCAGATTGACTGCAGAGTGTACTCAGTACCAAGCGATCTATTTATTTTAGAGGTCGTTTTGTCTCTCTCCGGCAAATATGCGCGTGTGCAAACAAGACTGGTGATCGGGTGTCCTTCAGACTTAAAAGCACTACAATCTCATTACCAGTTGCGCATTCGCTGTGAAGCTGTCAACCTTACGTGCTGTTGTTACATTGTAGAACGTCGCCGAAGATATTAATATTGCGGGAGTCACTAGAGGCGAATCTAACATTATTGGTTTTATTACCCTTCTTCCTAAATCCAATGCTCGACTTTTTAAAATATGCAGATCGCACTTGTGGTCACGGTTGCGCGATTTTTCCTCTAAACGTTTTGTCGAATGTGATTTGTTGAAATAATCCAAATTGACTCAAAAGTGATTATGCGTTCATAGGTCAGCCCTAGAAATCACTTTCACCTTTAAGAATTTACTTTGTGATAAATATGTAAAGCGGTTGTGTTTGGCATACACATGTACCTACCGGCAAGGCCCAATGTCAAATTTTCGGGCTCCGTGATTAACTTACCCAGGTTTAGGTTTAGAAAGATTGTACGCAAAGAGTTGGTGGCAGTTAGTGTACCACGGTGTCGGTTTTTTGCAAACCGGTTTTAAATCGCTACAAGCAACGCAAAACCACTCACCAAAAACCTTCCCTGGCTGGAAGTTGCGACACCTGAGGTCATAGTCAGATATTAGAAGATCCCCGATCGAGACATTAGGTTCGATGAGAAACCTCGCTTCTTTCCTCGGCGTGGTCAGGTTGTGCTTGAAAACATCTCCATCTGAGGCGACTTTCTCGCCCAACTTTTCACTTCCCGTTTCAGGCTTCAGTGCGGACGTGTTGGAACTGTGCGTTTGATTTATGGAATGTGTGTGGTTGGAGCCGTCCACAAAGCTGTGAAACATATTAAAGATAGACCTTTATTGCACACTAGTGTGTTGATGTACTTAACAGTACAAAAGCCCGAATGGGTATGTTAAATGGTAATGTGAAGGTTGTTACGTGATGTTTCTGTGTTTACTTTTGTTTTGTTGGTCTCTACAAACGCATGTCTGCTGTTGCAGTCAATTTAACGACGACTTAGTTATAGCACTGACAATGAGCACATGCTGAAAACGTCCGCCAGAAAATGTACAGTATATTAGCTTTTTCTATTTAAAGTAATGGGAATGTTACGCACTCCAACGTAGGTCGCAGACTGAGTCCAAAAGCTGACACATGGCCAAGCTGGCTATAAGCTGCACGTATCCGAAATATATATCGTGACAGGAAAAGTGCAATCCCGATTTTTCCTGTCGCCTTTGTGTGCTTTTGGCGCCATGATAGCCCGGGGTTGGATTATGCCGCATTCATTCATGCCTTTCATTACTGATAGAAGCCACAAAACCGATTCCCGAAAGTGTTTGCTTACTTTGCTCTGGGTTGTAATTTTGGACAAAATGTCATAACAAAGAACAAATGAACGAATAAATTACGTTAAACATTACTGTTAATTAACTAAAACACTACAACCCTGAAATACCATGGTCGTTAATTGCATCAAACCAGCGACCAGTTTCGATACCTTTAAGCTTGTCAGTCCGGGTATAATCTGAAGGTACCGGATGGCCTTGTCATTATTTATTTATGGACAAGCCAGCATTCGCACAGTGACCGTTTATTATTAGACCTATGTTGGATTACAACGCTCCAAAATGGTTACTCGAGGAGCTATCAATTAGGCCGGTTCCAATGCCTTTTTTCAAATTTTTGTTCCAATTAAGAATGTCAGGGTTTGTGCCAGCCAAGCTGAATGTCACAACGCACTGAGCAAACAACGAACAGTAAAATTGCTTATTCAACCGAAAGAACATAACGGTTTGACGACGTGAAACAACACATTGCTGTTCGAAAACACAAGCCAAAGTGTACAGACCTTGGTACTATTTTGCTTTGAAGCAAAAAAAACTTATCACCTAGGTCGGTGTATTTGAACTAAGAATACAATAACATATCAACGTTATTATCATTATATCAATGCAGAACTTACCGGGAATGAGTATTGTGAGGTTGCGTTTCCCTTATCTGCCAATATACAAGGAGAACCGTGTAGTTAGCAATACACAGGACAACCAGCAGGCTCACGGACCGTCTAAAATTCCTCATGTCTTCATTGTTGAGTGTTTGTATCGTCCTACTGGTATTAAACGTTTACACCCTGTGCAACAAGCAAATGTACATGATGCAATTTTGTGGAAAGTGCCGAAGGAAATTTTTGGCGCACTGTCAATACAAAATCTGACATTCTTTTCGTTCATAGTTTTGGCATCAGCCACTTTACCCAAGACACAAAAAAACATGAATCAATATAAATAGCATGACGGGTCGAAACCATCGACTTTCGCATCATATCACGCAGAGACTACTCGCTGTTTGACAGACGCATAGACTTCACTTAACAGGTCTGGCCATCATCTGATGTAAACTGGGAAGTGAATTTGCGTGTTTGGTGGCTGGTTGCTGGCAACGTCCGTAACCGGTGTGTCTGAAATACTTAGTAAAAAGAGTTCTGTCGCGAGCATGCACTGTTCAGCAGTGGCTGGTTTATTCCCAAGTGGAAGGTCTTGTGTAATGTTAGGTTCATACATCCAGAATTAGGTCATTATTATTTACTGTGTGAGGACTGATCATGACTATCGTTGTGAGGCCTTTACTTCACCAGAAAACATGAATACCCTGACAAAAATTTTTCGCAAACTGCGTTAGCGCACTTTTATTAGTCCTTGTGCACATTTTTCGAGTATTTAGTCAAGTAAACGCGTTACAACACTGACCAAAGTTTCGAAACGCAGCGGGTTATTAGAGGTGTTCGTACTACAGGGGGTTTTAAAGAAATGCGTCGTATGTCGAGGGCACAAGAAATACGTTCCAAACCGGAATTCAAACACATTATCAATATACACTGAACCACTACAAATATAGCCACGGCGCAAGACTCAAACGTCCGGATGTAACTTGAAAGAAACGGTGACGCAATGTTAATATTTAACGCTCATGTCGTGGATGAAAGAATCTTTAAAGTACTACTGTAATGGACAAGTCAAAATGATACACAAGCATGCTTTGTAAGATCTATTGATGTTTGTCCAAAAACGAATCGGTTATTACCGTCATGAAAAATCCCACCGATAATTACGTTGTACACATCGATTTACGTCATCGTGCGTTTGAAATCTTAAAGGTTAGCTTGGCCACAAAGAAAAAATGCCGAATTTCACATTTGGCCTGGAGGTAAGAAAGTTGCTGTCTGTCATTCTTATTTGCGTTGGTGTTTACAAGTCGGACAGAGAACTAGATAATTACTACATGGGTGTGAATTTTGCACTTGGGCAGTAACAACTGCTGTGAATCCTTGACGTTTGCAACACCACAGTATACATTTTTTATGCTAACAAAGTCAACGATGTCACGAATTCAATCCCATTTTACCGTAACAAAACATTTTTACAAAGCTAGTCATGCGCAGCGCCTGGTGAGTGCGCTTTATGGCGAGTTCTCAACAAAATTGCTCTCAATAAGTTAGGTTTTTCGCCTGAGGCCTTTTCCCTTGCGGATTTAACCATGCCGTCTCATGTAGATTGCGCCAGCGAAACGGTCTCAGTGGTTGCTGGCACAGCGCATTTCTGCTGTCTAGCAGCTACTCCCTGTTATCTTTTAACCAAACAAGTATATGCTGACGGCATTACGTTTATCTGGAGTGCAGTGAAAACATGCAACCATTGCGCTATACTGAGTCATGATTCGCCACTCAAACACTTCAGCTGCTGTTTCCTAGTTGGCACACTGATCAGCTGCTGCCAGGTCTTAACGACAGACATCTTAAAACGTGCGCGCAGTGAGCTTTTCAGTCGCATGCTTGCAGAACAGGCTGTGGTCCACGCACCAAGAAAAAATTCGATACGCTCCATGACCTTTTCGAAACCTTCTTTTCGCAGTCTGATTATATGTCACAGGATTTAACTGAATTCCTGATGACCATACTTAGAAATAACATCAATAAACTGTGCTTCTAAACAACCTTTATGAGTTAAACCGACTAAACTTTGTTTCGGTTTGATTTTGTTTTCATTTGTGTTCCAAACCTGCACACCAGTAAGTGCCACAATATCCTTTACGCAACACATTGTGGAAGTGCATAATTTACCTACGCTGTTGTTTTTTAAGCTCTTATGGTTGCTTAGATCGACCTCCACCGAAGTTGCTTGTCCATCAAATACATGTGCACAACTTTCTCTCGCTCGACCTAAAGTGGCAAACTACCCTTTCCTCAAAGCAGCAATCGATATCAATTTACTTGACTCGAGACAAGCATTCATTCTTTGCCCCAGTGCGCCCTCTGTCGAACGTGTTGTGCGGCCAACTTGACTCGCCAGAAGAAACATTCAGCTACCGAACGATGCCAGTGAAAACCTGACTTCGAATTCGAGTGTGGTAAGAAAAATATCATCATTGAGTTTAACTGATCTTCAGTTCCTCGGCTTTTTTGTTTGGTAAGTTTGTGTAGTGTTTGTTTTATCAAACCAAAGTGATGAAATTTGCTGTAATTCTTTTTCCGAATGGTTTTGTTCATGGACCACAAGTAATTAAAAGTAATCTACAAATTATTAACGTTAACAAAACGACGCCAGCCGAAGCATACACTAAAATATGTTTGTAACGTCCAAACAGTGCCCGCAACCACAGTGGCCCCAAGTTGTCAGTGATGTTAATGACTTCCTCTGAATCAACCCCGTCACGAACTTTTTATCGCTTACTTCCGAAAACAATGCAAGCTGTTGCTTTAGAGTTTTTTTTTCAGCCTTCTTGCTGTGGAGCAAGTGAAACTTTGGTGTTCCGTTGCTTCAAGCGCAACCGACGCGATATAATGCAACATGAAAAAAGTTCAAACACGACCAGACGAAAATATTTGTGTGTCATTGCAGGTTCGAAGCAACGTGTTATGAATTACAGTTGAAGTGAATGTCACAACAGTCGACAAACTGGTCGCATGTGCGCTGTGATTTCGCAAACAGAACACGTAACAGCAAGGATGTCCGGCGCATTTAGGCAAATTTTGCGAACGTAAACGTACATACAGTTGAAAAACAAGGATCTGATCCATCTATCTTTTCTCCAACAATGTTGGTATAGTTTGTGTCTAACCTTGTGATGTTTCGTCCGGATCACAAATTAGCGAAAGTACGCGCAGTAATGGAGCAGTTAATCACAGAAAAATATCTTTCGGTAAAACAGATGTAATTTGCAGCAAACAGTTTTAAATGATTCACAGATTATAATGCACATAAGTTGGACAATTAACATAAATCGGAAAGGAAACATATACATACCCTAATGGTTCTATGGCAGTTATTGAAAACGCAGAAAATAAAAAAGGGTAAAAAAAACACTTAAATTCTTCTGAAAACCATGTCTCTCTAGGACGTGAATAATATTAAGTTGCTGCAAGCAATCCTATACAACGTACATTTCTCGCAAAAAAAACTTGTAGGCGGCATTTGTTCCGCAGATATTTTTCATATCAAGCATAGCTTCAAGGCACGACGCCGAGGACTTGACCTTCCCGTGTGACGACAAAAGTGTTTCGAAATAAATAAAATCCATCGATTCCAATATTCTTCCGCGAATTGAAGTCCAGACCATTGGATTTTTCTTTATGCGAATAAATATATATGTGGTTGGTACGCAAGAGTGAAATGCACGAAATCCCAAACGTTTTCAATGAATTCCATGCTTGTTTACTTTCCATAAAACTCCTTTATTAATATTGAATTGGAAAGCAATCAGACGTGAGGAGAGGGAAGAGCGCGTGCAAAACTTGACATAAGAAAAAAATCTATTTTCGTCTCGCAGTGATATTCCCTCAGGCTCAAAAGTGAGGAAATAAGTCTAAAACTTTCTTGATATAAATGTGTCCAGCTCTGTGTCTATACCATGTACGCAAACAAGTACGTCAATGCGTAACGCGAGATTGCGTCTGACGCAAAAAGCGAGAAAACGTCACAATGCGTGTCGCGCGTAAGCGGAAGAAATGAAAACGAGGCGCTATGTTTGGGACTGCGGCGGTTTTATATCGAAAGCTGTTAGAGGCTAGATCAGCACTGATCATCGTCATGATTTGGCTCATATGGTCGGGCGTTACAGCGAAATGGTGGCCTTTGACTGGACCTCGTGACAAGGATACCAGCATTGTAATAGAGGGGCGTACATCGCTGTATGTCAAACTGCTCACTTAGGATTGTATGCAATTAGAATTAATCAGGTTACATGTCAGTTCAACGAGAGAGCTGTTTGTTCTTGTTTTTTGTGACGTTTGCCGGAAAGTAGCGGTCACCGGAAGATTAAATGCGCTTTATTGATTTATCTTTTTGTTTTTGCGACAATATACACGCGTTTTACAGTCAGGGTTTTGTGATTTAGTAACGCAGAAACTATTCTGTTTTAGTAGCTGTGGATTAAACAAAAAATATCGCAGGAACATTTGGATGTAAATTTCAAATAAAAAAGTTTTGTTGGTTGATCAGGAAATATTACGCCTTAGTAGGCATGAAGTTAAAGTATAGGCTATGAGTGGCATACTATAATAACATGACGCAGAGCGGACAACGACGGTTCATGTTGCGTTGTTGTGAACGTAACCATAACTCCGCAACTATAAACAAACAGACGAAAAGTAACAACAAAACAGGCAAAACTTGCGGCATGTCGTACACAATAACTCACTCTCGCAATCTGTTTAGCCTGAGGCTCTGCAACCTCTGAAACCATATCCTTTTGCTCATATTTCCAGGATCGCATCGTGTATAGGCTTTTCTCATAACAAGGCTATTCGAAAATCCATCTGTAATGGTTAAATTTATCACTGTCCTTTCGTCACTTCTGCTGTGGGGTTTGTACGTGAAGCACTCAAGTACCTGCGACTCTAAACCGAGTTATAACGTGATATTAGATAAAATACTACAAGAAGGTGAGTGCTATGTATTTTTACGAATCATAAAAGATATTAGGCCCGTAATACAAATATATGTCAAAAGCATATAATTATATACCTTTACAACCCAAATCAGCTACTTCCTTAGTTTCTCAACGTGTTCTTTCGCAATAGAGATAATTAGGTTATTTAAATGTGCTTTGCAAATCAAGTGTCACCAGACCTCCGCCAGCAAGCCCAGTACCGCCAACCCGCACAGACGGTTTGGCGACAGTATCTGTCATCTGGAAAGTGTGTTATCGTTTGGTAGTTAAGCTGTGGTCAAAGCGTCCCTGTTTGCAAATCTTTTAAACATACGTTTTTGTCAAACGCGACGTCACAGACCGCGTAATTGGCACGTGTTAATTTCCACTAAATTAGTTTCCGTCTGTTTTCAGCTTACCGTGTTTAATATTAATTTGAGGAGAGGAAACGGGATCTTTCTGCTTATACCTGAAGCTTTGAATAATGAATGAAGGTCATTTACTAAACTGCTCCCCAATTCACCTCTGCACACTTCATCCGCTTTGTTTGTCGTTAAATCCAGAGCGTATAAAGTAAGGGGTACATTAACCAGAAAATGCATATTGCGAGCAAACTAGTGATTAAACTAATAGAAATGGTCTTGTGTTGTGTTCACTCGTTAGCATAATGCAAAAACACGGAGGTTATCGAACGCATGTGCCTGTGCAAGGCAAAACGTTATGATGATATCTTTCCCTTTTCCACCAACAAAATATGGTTGAAAATCCCCCACGGCCAATCTCAATGCAGAAATCAATCATAACAATTTATGATGGACTTGATGTAGGCATAGTATACTTTGAAGTCTTTCTTGTGAAAGTAATGCGTAATGTAGTCCATTTAATTTCCTTCATTCGCTGTTAGTCAGGGTTGGGCCTTTTAAATTGCCATGAAAACATGAAATACAGTTTATGTCTGACCGCAATTTCTGCGTATCATAATGATTCAAATTAAAGTGCTGTTTTTTGCATGTTCCATGTGTTTTTACACGCTAAAGGTTTTGCCTTAAACCAACCTCTGTGGAGATGACATAGAGAACATGCTGCAAACTTTTATATCATAAAAAAGAGGACACGTTTTACTCAAAGTAAGAAGCCTTAGGCATAGAGTTTTTACATGCCAACCTCAACAAACGTAGTAAACGAGAATTGCTTCCTATTCGCAAGTTAAAAAGCCAGTGGGTTGTCTGAACGTTTGAGTAATGATGACGCATATCACAGGATTTCTTTCTTTCTTGTTGGACCCCTTGTTTCGAAACTCTAAGCTTGACCAGAGAAAGGTTTTTTTAGAAACATGTCATTTGGTTTCATGTCATCAACACTGATGTCATATCCTTTCAAAGTCCCCCGAAACCCCGAGGCGTTGCCAACTTTTAAAATCCGTCTTTCCAAATATACCTAATGGTTGGAATTGACGAAGGACTTTAGAATTATTTTCCTGTGTGTGTTTTTTGGGGGTTGACAACACAAGCAAAAACATGTGAACTTTCTTGCCACACAATCAGAGTTTATGCAGCATTCGAATACATCAAAACATAATTGTCTACAACAAATAAGTGGTAAGCAAGTTAAAGTATCCGTTCTTTTCCTTTTGCTGTTTACAAATACGGCATGTTTTCTTTACTTCGTTAAGCGGCCGTGTCAACTTATTCGAGCCTTTTAGCCTGACATTAAGATGCATTGCGTCTGCGATAATTGAATCTGCCAATTTGACAGGATGATGAATTAGTTTGTTCCGGCTAGGCGAATTTTGTTTTATTTAGCGTCTGCTGTAAGTTTGACATTTGGACTTTGTTTGTTGCCAGAGAAATTACACCGCCTGCAGTTGATACATTACATCCGAAACAAACAAAAAATGTTTCGTTTCGTTTGTGAAGACTTACTCCTAATCAAAATCAAATCAATTGTATTTTACACAAAAATTTTGAACAACGAATATAAAAAACAAAAAGGGTGTGGCCACCAAAAAAAGACATAATGGTTATTTCAAGCGAACAGCATGTGAAGGTGATTTCCTTACTGCCATGAGGATCCAAATTGCATTTAGAAATCAAATGTGTTGTCATCTTTTTCAACACGTTAAAAGTATCCAAAACGATAAACAGAAACTTTAACTTACCACTAATATTTTTACTAAATTTGTTTGTCTTCTTTGCCAAACTTAACGCAATTATTATTTACAATAATCTTGCATTATTTTTACTGACTGTTATATTGTGGTGATGTTGCTGTTCTATTAGAAATGATCTTCATTATAAGTGATAGCCTTAGACACTTCTGGATTGCCTTCTTGGTATTTAAATTTGAAGCTATTTTTGTCGCTTTGCCCAGACAGTGCAAATCAGAAAACGTAACACACAACCAACGAATAAAACTATTTCTGGCTTTCCTTTCACGTTTAAGTGGAAACGGGCGTGTCAAACTACACCATGTGTCACGGTTACGTCGGCGTTTCGCCTAATTTAGGCACGGTGGTGTATTGGTATTTAATCTTTAAATTTGTAAGAACTTGGAGGAAATGATACAACTTCACAGAAACCTGGTGTGTTTAATTTCACAGAATCCATGCATTCTTAGATGCGAAACTGTGTCTTAGTATTGTTTTTATTTGCTCGTCTTTGTTGTCTGTCCGCTTCCGTTAAGCGTCTTGCTGCAACTCAGCTACCTCACAGCACTGACGATGAACACAGTAGTTAATCGAAACGTTTGCTCTTACCATAAATAGCATATTATAACTACAGCTCTGGCTTTTCTCCCTCGCAGGCTTTTTTCATCGAAAAAATGTCAGACGACATTCATTTTTACTGGTCAATGAAATCGGTATTTGAACATGTTGGCATCTTTCTGCGAGCTTATTCAAGTGTAGCTTTCGTATCACATGTTTTCCCGCTGCTTTTATGCAAAAATCCTTCATCTTTTGTAATATGGGAAGTTCCTGATGTTTACATTTTGCCGTCTAATTGACGTGGTCAGGGTTGTTTATTCAAATAGAAACTCGTTAATTTAAATATGACTAGTAATAATTTGAATAAGCAACCCTGACAACGTGAAAAAATTGTAAACTTCAATGTGTTTGTTGTGTGTAACCCAAATACTACTTGCATACAGAAATGTAGTGCAATAAAAATACCAATATTGATTGTAGGAACACTATTGACGGATTTGCTCATAATTCTGGGAATAAAAAGACTGCTAACAAAGACTGTTAACAGCAGTATGGGCCCATCTTTTATTCTCAGAAAATTAATCGTGATTTGGTGGTGTTAGTCAACTAAACAGTACGGTCAACCCCTATAACTTTAAATGCAATTAGCCGTTAAGTAAGATCATTTATATTAAGCAGCTTAGTTAATACATAGCATGACTCTATTGCTCATACATAGTATCATCAATCCCAACATATATCATTTAAGGAAGAAGAAATAAAATTAGCTTTTAACAAGCAGGGATTTGTTTCTAAATAGGTCAATGAGTTTAAACCCCTCAAAATCATCAGCATCTGTGTAATCTTTTATTTGAAAATCTCACAGAAATATTAATTTCGCCATAATGGCATCGACAGTGTCTGTGCGTAAAAAGAAAAAAAAAACAACAAAAGCAAAGCTGAACGTTACCTCCTTGGCCACAATTACACAACTCCATAACCGACAATAAAAACAATAAATGTTTTTCTGTAAGATTTCAAAACAATAGATTACAGTGACGATGATCGTTAACCACTGTTTGTGAGTAATTTCTGAAACATGAGCAGGAATAGTTTGATTTCTGTTGTTTAAATAACATTTTCTCTATCTCTTGATTTTAAACTGCATTTCTTTCAGGTCCAGGAGATACAAGTTACCACAATGGAATGGAGTACGGATACTTCAACAAAACCAACGTCACTTACGCAACGGCAGTCGATTTATGCGCAGAGTGGAACGGGACGCTGGCCACTATCAAAGACAATGCAACCCAAATGCACATAGAGGATAGCATGCCCAGGGCGTCGTGTCGCCATTTCTATACCATCGGCCTCAGTCACGCCAATGAAGAAAACCACACGCTTCTTGATAATTATACTTGCCTTCATTGGTTGTATCCAAACTCATCAAACAAGGATTACCCCAGGTGGGTTTGGAGCGACGGGACTCCGCTAATTGAAACAGGGTTCACCAACTGGAAGTCGGACTCGAACAAAGGCTTTATCGGACAAGAACCGAACGGATGCAAAAAGACGAACAAAAGTTCAACCCATCACTCACCCTATGTTCAGATATCGGCCAACCTGAGTAACAACTATGGAAAGTGGTACGACAAACACGTAAAGTCATCGTGGTTTGTTATTTGCCAGCGAAATGCTCCAATGCCTACAACTACAAGCCCAGGTGATTATTTTTTTTAATCAAAGATTGGAATTGGCGTTCTATTTGCACAAGAAATGTGTCTCGCAACAATTTTAACACCGTAAGCAACGCTTTATTTCGAGTGTTGCCAAACTCAAAGTAACGTCCCGTTAGTTTATAACATTAGGCTCACGTATCCACCTAATCCATTTCATGGAAGACTCATTTCAGCTTTCAAATAAGTTTGGTCCCATCGAGCTGATTCTAAACTTACATTATTTTGTAGCAATAACACCGCCAGAAACAACCACAGCTGAAATGACAACATTGGCCTCAACAACGACAACATTACCAGTAACCAGTTCTCCAACTACTTCACCTGTTCCCACAAGCGAAGTTACGACAAGGTCACATCAACCGATTACAACGGAAAATGCATCAACTACTACACCTACACAAAGTGCGAGTACTGCAACAACAATTCAGTACGAAACGACAGCAACCACTGCAAAAAATGTGTCCGGTGTGATAGACAACATTTTGAGCAACTTTTCTGTGCAAGATTGGGAAAATAATGGAGCGAAACTTCTCGCTGAAGCAGTTCTGTCCCAACCGAACTCCAATGCTTCGAGTTACGACTACCCTGACCGTGGGGTGTATATACGAGTTGAGAAGGTCAACACTTCATCAGCGGATGTAAAAAATATACAACTTGAAGTCTCGCCAGATCCAGGCAACACCGCCACCGTAGACAGCAACGATTTTTCATCCATATCTGACGATGTTGTTTTGGTTTCAGCTAGTTTTAGTCGCAAAGCTTACAAAAAGAGTGGATTGAGTTCAGTCCTTCCGCTTACTGATGAGAACGACAAACAGGCGGCAGGTCGCATGCACTCAGAGATATCCATACTCCCTAAAGATGTGAAAGTTATTTCGATGTCGTTGTTTAAATCTGTGAACAAAACGGGTTCGGCGGAGAAAGTCAGCATCCCTGTCTCGACTACTTTTAATCTGACTGGAGAACGAGTCCTTTCAAACATGTATCTACAACAGAAGAGAAAAGTGTTGTCCAGCACCCCGAAATGCGTTTACTATGACACCAGCGATGCTCATAAGCCGACGTGGTCCGGTAAAGGCTGTAAGTTGGTTCGAAATGAACCCGGTTTGGCGAAATGCTTTTGTAACCACACCACTTCGTTTGGAGTTATATTTGCGGTAACCAGCATTAAAATACCTTCCGAGATCGACCTCCTGCTGATCGCCCTCGAAATAATCTCAGTTCTTGCACTGACCTTAACAGTTTCCTTGTTGCTATGGTTGCGCAAGCGCCTGCACCGCGACAGAACGTGGATTCAGATTAATTTATCCGGGTCACTACTGCTTTTGCATTTCTTTTTTTTGATGGGCACGGTTGCAGTCAACGAGAGAAACCCACAGCTATGCGAAGCGTTTGCCGTTCTCTCTCATTATTTTACCATATCGACGGCATTGTGGATGTTCAACGAAGGTTTAGTGCTTCATCTGAAGACCGGAGAAAGAGCGCTGAAGTTTTCAGTTACTAGAGTGCTTCCTCGGCTTCTGTGCCTGGCATGGGGTTTTCCGTTCCTTTACGTTCTTCTGTGCGCGACGATCGGGCTCCTGCGAGGGGTTTATATGGATGTTCGACTCGGCTATCACGAGGGAGGCTTGCTTCCGAAATACGACCGTTGCTGGCTTGGTTTTAAATATCACATGATTTACTCCGCTATCGTTCCCCTTGTCATCATCTTTGCAGCCACAACAGTTCTCCTGGTAAAAATATCCCTAGCGATAAACAAGATGTCGAAAGAAGCCTTGAAGCTTCGTCCCAGTGTCATGACATTGTCAGGAGAGAGAGGAATGACTCCTGCGTCTTCCGTGGCCAGCATTCCGATACAGAAAGAAAGAATCCTCATCCAGGCGAGAGTAACTTTCAAGGCGGCGGTTACTCTTCTTCCTGTGCTTGGAGTCCCATGGCTCCTAGCCTTCCTTGTCAACATCCCGGGAGCGGAAGTACCTTTCCTTATCATTCATGGCATCGTGAACGGCCTCCAGGGCATCTTCGTGTTTATCGTTTACTGTGCTAGGAGCAAACAGTTCCGGATGGTGTTGAAGAGAAAGTGGAAACAGATGCCCTCCAGCACGCAGTCGTTCAGTCTCAATCGCTTTTCGTCCGGCTACCCGTCGTAACCACTAAAAATGATCTTACGTTGGTCTTCATTTACCCAAGATGTCCTTGCCAAGTTATATAAGGCCGCTTCGAATTCCCTGCAAAAATTGACTGCAAGCATATTTCAAAGAATGATGTTTGGCTCAAAGGAGTCTCACCTTCTTGCTGTAACGTGGGAGATTTCGCGAGACCACTTGGTTTTTTGTGCAAAAAAATTACATTAAGTTTCAACTGGTGTGCTTGGTATTGCGTTGTAAAAAGATGTATACATGCATACTTTTTGGTGAATTTGATTCCCGAAACGGAAATGATTTGTGTTGTTTTTCTATTAATGTCTAAAGATTCGAATAATTAGCACAATTCAGATTATATTATGGATGTCAGATGTAAAGCACTTGATCCTTCTCACTGTATTATTGCCCAGTTTTGTTACGGATATTGAAATAAATCTTTTCATTTAAGGAGTTTCTCAGGCTTAAGCACACACTTATAATAAGATGAGGATTTTCACGTTTTTAGTTCTTCCATGCACGGTAACCACTTTTCTACCAGGCATCCATTGCAATCATTATACTTTGATTAAATAGAAAACAAACATATTTATTAAAAAAGAATTTAAAAAGAAGAAGAAAAATATAACTCATTCTTATGTTGTTAATGTCTTTAGAACCATGATTAACTACCACCGCCTGCCTTTCGAAACAAAGCAGCGAATCCATACTTGTATAGGTTACTTCTCACCATAGCAAAATCGCCCGAGTCAAACTTTCACGTTCTGACGTCACGTTTTCGTGATTCTGCTTTGCATATTTATATTCAGCAACCAGAAAGCACCTATCGTGACCAGAGCTTTTTTATTGCCATTCCGTTTTGGACTCTGCTTCAATTTGTTCAAAGTCGATGTGACCTACGTGTACATCTTACTATCCGAATGGTGTTCATGCTACCAAACGTGTCACATGTAAAGCTTTGCAGGGCGTGCTGTTCTTTTTTAAGCAAGGAAAAAATAGTAAGAAAAAGTTGTAGTTTTGGATAATAAGCCTGATATTCAGTCTTGGTTCTGCTTTAACGGCCATGAATATCTTGTGATATCCGCTTTTGCACTTTCCAGTGAATAAAACACGACCATCACGACAAATGAATTGTTCGTGTATGAACTGTTCCAGTAAATAATAATGTTGTTTTTGAATGAACTGTGAAAAAGATTGCATTCCTAATGTGTTCATAAAACATAAAATAATAAACATAAACATCTACAAGAAAAAGTAGAGTTTTTGTAATATTAATCGGTTTGTGGAAACAACAATATATTGTCTAATATCAGAAGAAATAGCTCGTGAAGCCGACTTTCAACTTTACAGACACAATGAAGATCTCTTTTGTGCCATCTAGTGTCAATGAATTTGCATAATTTGGAGACACGTCGCTGCAAATGCATTCGCCAACACTATTACTACTTCCTTGTTGCTTGGTGGATAATTTCGTGGATGTTTTTGTCTTTATTTTTCAATATTTGTTCAAACAAATCAGATTTTTTATGTCTGCCGGATCCTCTTGGTATTGCCGATAAGGCTCTGTATCTTATACTACCTCGTCATGCGATTCAAGCGAACAGAAGGGTTCAGCAAGATTGATTTCCTATTTTTAGCGTTGTCCAGATTTCGCTATTTTGTGTCATTGCGAATTAAAATAAGTTGATTTAATTCAATTACCTTATTTGCTAGCAAAACAATTGGCAGCTATAAATAAATCCAGCAATTGCGATTACAGTGGTCGTAAAAGTCGTTTGATGTCATTGCGAAATCCACACGCCGTAAAAGCTGCAGACTGTGCACACAATGACTATCCTACAGCAAACAATTGCACCAAGATTGTGCCACAGTAAATACTCAGGTAGTGTACCTGAGTGGGTGTTACAGGTAAAGAACGAGCTGGGATCTACCTAAAAATGAATGTTTATGTTTGTGAGTAAATATTAAATACTGCTACCATCTAATTTACTAACTTTGGTATGGTTGAATTTTTGCACGGTCCCCTATATTTAGATTTGCCTTGATAAAGTTCGCGTATTGTTAAACGTCACAAAATAACCTTTTCGATGTTGAATTTGTCTGTTGTTGGTTTGCCTGAGCGCGTCTGTACCGCATCGCGTGTTGGTTTTCCATGAAGTGTATCGAGCTTCCATTGCGCAACACTACGTTTGTTGGTGTTTATTTACAATATAATGTGTATGCGCCTTTGTACAAAACAAATAGAAAAAAATAAGTTCAAATCAATGCAAGATATTCACACAAAACCGAAATGTTAACATAATTGTGGATAGAGACAATAATGCAACAACATACACTGGCTTTCTGCGCCCCATTCAATCATGTCAATGTAGATCGCGAAACCACTATCAAATTACAGTCGATAAACGCAACACAATAACACGTCGTTTCGCAACATAACAATGTTGCAATGTTTTTGCGTAACTCTGACGCCAGGAGCAAGTGCCCCTAACCCTTTCTTATTTTAAATACGGTCACGTTTGTTACATATATTGTCGTCGCTTTCGAGTGAATCCTCCACTAAATCTTGATTGATGTCCCAGTTACGGTCATATTCGTTGTCGAAGTAGGGGTCGTACTCAAATTCCTTAAAATGTTGGGCGGCCACCCATGATTTGGGGTAAGACTTGGGCAATGTATGTCGAAATGTACGGCCGCCGTTGAGCTTGATAGATATTCCGTCGTTCTCGCTGGAGAACTTTAACCTGTCTCTGTGCTCGACGTAGTTTACCACTTTTACGTGGATAGTCTCCAAGTAACCGTCTACTTGCAGGACACGAAACACGTATAAACGTCTATTATCCAGAGTATAATACTGATCATCCCGATACACCACTTGAATTTCGGGGATATCCACCACCTTGCAGTGACCCGATTTTATATTTTCAATCGTCTCGTTGACGGACTTTTCGTTCTGAAAGCAACCGCTTATACTGGCTTGCGAAAATCGAATTTCGCACGGATGAAGTTCGATGCGCGTCATTTCCGAATCAGCTGCAACAATCAAACAAACAAAAACACCCGCGTTCGCGTCTTTTATATAAACGACGTTGGCACAAAGCCCCGGGGATTCCCCTCGGGGAAGTTACGACCATCCCGAAGAGCGAGAGTCACCTCTCGTATGACGTCTATCGAAGGGGAGATTGCGCAACCGCTCGGCAATCTTCTTTGCTTGTGATTCGCGTGTACATTGCGGTATCCTATTACCGCGTGTAAATATTATTTCAACCAATTGAAATGTACGTGAAATGCGATTCACAACTTGCCAGCATTTTTATTGTAGAATCGTGTATTTCGATTATGTCCTTGGACGATATTGTTGCCAGACCTTTGCTGATCAACGCGACTGTTTAGGCCTAAAGCGCTTGATTGGGATATTTTGCTATAACGCTTACGACTGGCCACGTCATATAGACTTCACTCGGCAACTGTTTTTTTTTCTTTATTGCCATGCATACGCGTTTGCAAAAGGTGTAAATGGATCTTATTTAGTGATGTTAGCTAGCATGCAACGTTGACAAAGCACCATGTAACAGGCAACAACTGAAGTTAAATATGTACATTTAAATTCCTTACATTCAACCAGTTTCTAATACATACATGTAACGATAAGGAAGTATACACAACGTAGACGTGAACAAATAAAAAATTAACGGTCATAGTAGAAAGAATTGCACCTTTGTTATAATCGGTCGTCATGCTGCAGCGTGCGAATCAAAATTTACAATGATGCGTTTTATGTCTAAATTTACAGCCAACAATATCTACCAAGTTCACCCTGAAAACTAATCTTTGAATATGTTGGAAAGCTATATTTCTTAAATTCTGGCAAGCTTTCTATCGGTCCAAACCTGTACCAAGAGTTAATATTTTTGTGTTGCAGTGCCTTGCAGATGTGGAGTCGTCTGTTGGTCAGTTCCAACCCGGCTGCTGTGTACTTTGAACCAACCTTTCTCACAGAAATTGTTGACTGTAAGTTTGAGTGAAATTCGTAATTTTTCACTCTATCATCCACCCGTTTTGCCGAATATTTGGACAAGTTTTCTTTGCTGAAAGCAACATCAGAGGGCAGCAGTTTTCTGTAAAGTAACATATGGTTACACTTAAAAACTTGCATTGCTCAAGGAACATTGCTAAAGTGCAGATTACAAAAATACTAATCTAGTTTTTCACAGGTTTTCAAAACTTTCACGAAAAGTACGCATCGTTTCGGACGAGCACAAATATCACAAACTAAATGTGGGTTTGTCAGAAATTGAACAATCAGGGTTATTACGTAAACATTGGAGTTTCTGTAGAGGTGACAGATCGGGTCGTCGTCGCTGTTTTGCTTGTAAAGGGATCGCCTCTTTGAGATGGAGTGAAAGTGTTCTCACTTATGCCATTTCTTGACCTGGAAAACAATAAAAGTCATGTTGTAGATAACCTCATTTACACATACTTGCGCCGACTTACGACATTATCCAGCTTGAATTGGAACAAAAACAATAACTATTGTTTAGAAACAAAGCGAACACGCTCAGTAAGTTCTGAGTTAGTTGTTAACCAAAAACAAACAACAGCAAACCTTGTTGTTTGGAATTGTGGCATAGATTGTATTCTGTATTGATTGGAAGTTCCTAAATAAGGCGACTTGTGGCTATGATGAAGATATCCTCCTGGTTCTTGTTTAATTCGTAAGGTGGAAAACATATCGACTGTATCTCTGTAACAGAAAGTCTCAGGTGTTTGTACAGAAATCAGGTCTTTATAAATAACAATACCAAATTTTACCTGTGTGACAAAATCTTAACTTTAGGCTACATAAATATTATCACCTTATGCTTTGGCGATCTTCTGTTGAGCAGTGTGGGTACGTGACGTCACCCCGTACACGAATCTTAATTCCTTGATTTGTGGTCGTAAACTTACTGTGACCATTCCAATAACCGAAACGATTGAAATCGACTTTTATCTTTTTTAAGTAACCTCTTCTTTGCAGCACACGAAAAACATACAGTCGTCTGTTGTCCAAGGTGTAGTACAAGCCATCCTTTAGAACAACCTCGATTTTAGGAAAATCTTCCACCCTGTATATTTCCTTTTCTATTTGTGAAATCGTGGCATTTACGCCATTTCTGTTGCGAAAACATCTCCCAATACTATCTTGCGAAAAACGTATATCACAAGGTTCAAGTTCTTCCATTACCATGCCAGCCTACATGCGAAAACCTGTTGCTAAAATGAGGAACTATTTACCTCGACAAGAGAATAATACGGAGTGTGGGGAATTCCCGGCGTCACGTCCGCATCTCCTGACGAAATTCGCTTTATGGCCTTGGCTGTGCTACATTAATGTTTGCAGTCAAGCGAATAAAGTAGCGCCCTCACTTTATGCCTTGTTTGCCTCAGCACAGAGTATTTTGCGTAAAAACCATTAGGTGTCGTGCTGCGAGCAGTTTGACAGAGGTTAACGACATGTAACTCATAAAAGTTTGTTGGTAACCACAAGCAGCAACCTGAAGTTATGCCGGTGTACATTTCCCGGACATTTTCTTCTGCCTTACGTCCATACCAGCAACAACATCAGCATTGTACGGTGAATTTTACAATGTAACACAAACATAAACTGCATTTATTTACAGCAAAAACACTGTTAGCGTATAAAGCAATACAGAAACATGAAGTACATCAAATCAAATGCTCGTTTGTGTTGTAATATTTTTCCGTTTTAAAGTCAAGCAGCGCAGTTGCACTGATTAATTTTTCACCGCCACTGCGGAGCTCAGAACATTTGTAAGGAAGTTACAGTCTTTCACGACGGGTATGTTTTAGGCAGTATATACATTCTTGAGATATACATTTACAATAAACAGCATACTTCCAGTCAATATAGCAAATAATCATCGTCGGAATCATAATAGTTGTTGGAATACCAGTAATCGGAATGACCGTCGGAGTCAATATAGGCGTTGGAACCCCAGTCATTGTAATCATCGAAATCATCGTCGGAATCAGCTAAAGACAGCAATAGGTCTTGGCGTATTTTCTCGTATTTTGATTCGCGCCAATAAATAACTGGGTAACGGTTCGATTGAATATTGGGTTGGGCGGAAGAATCAGAGCTCTTTTCCGGACCTGGTTGTTCGTTTGACTCAATGTTCTTGTTCGGGATTTCGCAGTCGAGTTGATTATTTTCCATTGGTTGCAGATTGCATTCCGGCTCTTCCTGATGCGGTTGCGTGCCAATGTTTAGTGGATTTTCTTGGCTTTGTTGCATCTCAGATTTCAGAACTTTCCCTTGATGTTGTATTTTGATTAGACTGGTTATCTCGTCTTGTTTTGGTTGCTTTCCAATTTTAGCATTCTCAACTCGGTTTTGTTGCTCGTATAGGCTGGGATAGATCTTTTTGCCTGTTTGCTCGTCTGACTCATGGTGTTTGTAATCTGAGTGATCTTCATTACTTGATTGCTTGTCTTCCATAGAGTGACTGCAGGAAGGCTTGTTATATTCATCCGTGTGAGTTGATAGTTCTTTGTCAGGGATTAAACGCATTTCAGTTACTGATGCTGATTGCACAACTGAAAGTATTTTAGTCCCTTCTATTGGTCGTCTGAAAAACAAAAATTAACAATCGACCGAACTTTTTTTTATAAATAATACATGTACTTACCTATTTAATAAACCCATGGGGTTACTATCTAAGTTTGGAGGTATAACAAGCTTATCCTCTGATTCAGCTTTAAACAATGGGTTTTCAAAGTGATCTTGTTTCCCAATAGAATTTTCTCCTTGATTTCGTTGCTCGTGTGGAGAGATTTGCTCATCCGTGTCTGTTTGCTCGTCTGGTTGATGGTTTTCTTTGTGGTCTGGTTGCTCCCCATCACTTGACTGCCCGTTCTCCCCACAGCGACTGCTGGAAGGCGTGTTGCAATTCTCCGTGCTGGTCGATGGTTCCAATTTCTCACTTTTACACACAAACAAAATTATGTTTATCGGTATTTGATCTGTATGATACAGAAGGGAATTGAACCGATCGAAAGAATAAGTTAAACAGTGCCATACAACAGGTTGTCTTGAGACTGATTGTCATTTAATTGTAGGGTATTTTGTCTGGCGCATGCATAGCTACCCACTCGTGTAGGGACCAAAATTAACATCATGTGTCAAAACAGTTACGGATAGCAAGACTTGGTATGTGCTTCTACATGCATCTACACTTACGTTTGCTTTTCATTCACTGACTTCAATTCGGATCTTCTTCTAGCTATAGACATCAAATAACTGAAAGATATACATGGTCAAATAGATAGCTATGGTTAATCTGTTTCATGTATATGATCCCTCTGATTCAAGTTTAGTTTTAGTCCCACACCATCTGTGGGCTTTTAACAGGTTTCCCACAAGTACATTGTACTAACCACGCGTTGCTGCAGGCACTTATATATGCAAACAATATGTCCCAAACAAGTTGGGTTTTTGATTGATTATTGATATGATCTTATTGACATTTTTGACATTTTCAACATTTCAGTACGTATCATATCACTACGCACCTTGAAAAAAGGGAATCCATGGGGTCATCACCCAACAAACTTGAAAACCTGTCTGTTGACACACTAAAAGAAATAATAGCTTTAATTTGTATTATTTCTCAAAGAAATAATTTTGGGGTATAGAGCAGGAATTCGTTTTGAAATAAGTTTAAAACAATGTGGTTTTATTTACCTTGCTTTGTTTTGCAAACTTGACGAGGTGTGTGGGTATGTAATACCACCACGTACTGAAATGGACAAACCCTGGTTCTTTGTTGTAAACTTGCTACCGAATAACAAGAACGAGAATAAAAACACTTCAATCTTTTCCAAACGCCCTCTCTTTTGCAGCACGCGAAACACATACAACCGCCTGTTGTCAAGTGTATAGTACAAACCATCCTTCAGCATTACAGAAATTTTCGGAAAATCCTCCACTTTGTAAAGTCCACTTTCGATGTTCGAAATAGTTTGGTTGACATTCTTTCCATTTCGAAATCGGTTATGTATAGTATCTTGCGAAAATCGTATATCACATGGAGCTAGTTCTATTAGAGACATGTCTGCCTTTTTGACCGAACGTAATACCAATATCAGGAAGTCAAGCACAATAGGAAAAGATAGGCCGATATTACTTTCCATCCAGGGGAAGTACCAGCGTCGTTACATGACTTCGCTGAGTTGTCACGTGATACGAACGTGTAACTCCGCGTTGTATTTAGTTGCTTTGTATAATCTATGTGTAGGTTATTGCACTAAATTGTAACGCACCATGCTGTATTACAAAGTCAAAAAAGCAGCAAACAATAACATGAGAGGAATAACTTTAGTTTTCGATGAATAAAAGCGCGTGTGTGCAGCACGTTTCACGATGTATGTTCCGGGCAGTAGGTGACTGCGCTGGCTTGCTGTCTCTCAGACCCACACTGTTGCGCAAACTGTGTTACATCCTCGAAGAGATAAAAAAAAGAAAACGCAGAGTGGTAACCGTTTCGACAAGACGTCAGGTTCCAACTAACCAGACTTATAAACTACAAACTTTTTTTTTTTTTTTTTTTTTTTTTTTCTTCCTTGTTTTTAGCGCTGTTACCGCATTTTATTTGACACGTTATTTGCTGCACCTGATGAAGCGAGATCAATCTCGCGAAAGCTCGTGCGAATAAAGTTGTTTAACAGTCAGTCTCTTATAAAAGCAGTGCACAAGCAAGCATATAGTCAAACTACAAACTGTCACTTTTCAAAAAATTATGCTTTACACACATGTGTGTTAAACATATCTTGAGTTGTGTAAAGGCCTTGCAGTACAACAAATGCGTGTTGGAACAAAACAACTTATCTTGAGTGTATAATGGCAAGGTTTTTATTATTTAGCTTCGCGTTTTTGTTCTTTTTCCCGCAGTTGTACCAATTGTGTTCTTGCGAGGGAATGAAAGAAAACCACACTGCAATTTAATGTGTGTAGTGCCTTCAGCTGAACAAAGCAAAGTCAACACTTCAGTCTGCGTTGGAACTACAAAATATTTCCTTCTTACACAACTGTCCCGCTACACACGGGTTTGGTTTTTTTTCATCAATAATTTTTACACCTTAATCCGAATAATTTTGATTACATATTTTTTTTCCAGTTTTCGGGGGAGACTTTAAATCAATACAAACATCTTATCGCCAACACGATCGCAACAAACCACCAAAAATGGGGCGGAAAATGCTTTAACAGAGGTGGTACTCTCCGCGTTTTCCGAAAAAATGGAGTTTGTAATGTATTTGTAGTTGGCTTTCATTGGTCGTTTCCACCACCACAAACTTGTAGCAGTTGTGGGTGACACCCAAAAAATCCAAAGCTCGGCTGATGTAGAGTCGCCTGTTAGCGTGTTCGTCATTTCCCGCTACCACGTACACAGACCCAACCTTATGAACTAGTATCGGTGACTGTTTGTTCACTCGTTCAGCATACGATTGGACCAGATTATCAGCTGTTTCCGCGCTGCAGCACGACACATTGTCAAGACTAAAGAAAACCTCTTGCGCAGACAGCTTCCTAAAATGTAACCGAAAATTGCTGTGAAAGAATGCTCGTATGACATCAAAGAAGAAAGAATGCTCGTATGACATCAAAGTTAAGTTACATTAACGTATGTAAATATTTATATTTCTAAGGGACTGTTGAATTGGGACAGTCCTACCTCTCTACCGGCAGCAAGGGATCACAGTGCACAGCAGTAGTCGACCATGTGTCGCTTGGATCGGTTAGACTTACACTTTGTTGAACAGTGCGAATACGAAATCACTTACCCTTTTGATGCATTGCCACCACATTCAGCTATAATTGACCATCTGTCACTGTTATTGTACAAGTTAAAACAAAATCATGTTTGGACAGAGTAATTATTTACCCAGGGTATTTTTCTTTCTCTTCAATTGAGGCAAGTATATCTTCCCAGGTCAGAAATCTGTTTCAAATACACGAGGTAAGCACTTTATAAAGTGAAACAGATTATCGATTATTTTACGATATATTTTGCGAATTACACCTTTTTATGGCAAGCAATTTGCACTGTTTGCAACAATTAAGTAAAGACATGCTTACGTGATTGTTTCAGATTTGTTTTGGCTTTTGACTTGTTCTGATGCCAAATGATTTGAAGGTTTACTTTGCGAAGATGTCCTCACATCTACTTTTACTGATTTTCTACATTGAAAACAAACCGATAATTGCGTCCAATCGATTCTTGATATAATTTATTTTGCACAACGCTCGTGTAACATATTGGTTATGGAAGTCGGAAAGCTCAGTCGCTTTCTAAAAAAAGGTATAAATTTACTTTCATTATGCCAATGCGTATTTATGATTCCAATGACATATATTCCAATACCAAATTTTACTCGTGTGACAAAACCTTAACCTTAGGCTACATAAATATTATCACCTTATGCTTTGGCGATCTTCTGTTGAGCAGTGTGGGTACGTGACGTCACCCCGTACACGAATCTTAATTCCTTGATTTGTGGTCGTAAACTTACAGTGACCATTCCAATAACCGGAACGATTGAAATCGACTTTTATCTTTTTTAAGTAACCTCTTCTTTGCAGCACACGAAAAACATACAGTCGTCTGTTGTCCAAGGTGTAGTACAAGCCATCCTTTAGAACAATCTCGATTTTGGGAAAATCTTCCACCCTGTATATTTCCTTTTCTATTTGTGAAATCGTGGCATTTACGCCGTTTCTGTTGCGAAAACATCTCCCAATACTATCTTGCGAAAAACGTATATCACAAGGTTCAAGTGTAAACGTCTTTGTTCGTTTTGTTTTTCACACGCTTTATTTCTTTTTGTATTTTCACTTCACCTTCACTTTTACTCACATGTTTTTCTTTGTTTACTTACACTCACCTTTTATAATATATTTGTAATTATTTCTATTTTACTCGTTTTTATACGCCCGAGCAGTCACGCTTGCGTGGCAAACGTGGACAGTGATAATTGGTGTAAGTGCTGGCGGCGAGAAGAATAAGCGAAAAGCCAGGGAGTTCTCTGGTGGTGGCGAGTAGAAAGCACTGTTTTTATTGTGGCGAGAAGTAATTGTTGTGAACGCTATATGTGCAGTGGAAAGTCCTTTTTGTATAAAAAAACAACCGTTGTTTTATCCGTACTTTTACCATTTTACGCTTTTATACCTATTAGCGCTTCCATTTTATTACAAAACTAGCCACCTTGGTCGTGTGACTCCAGGTCTTGGCGATAGGCCGTTAGTGCGGAGTAACCTGGGCGTTAGCCGGTTTAGAGAGAAGCTAATTTCGGTTACATTTGGCGAGCACGCCAGGACTCTGCTATCGCTTATAAGGGGTCACACGGCTTTCAGAGAACTTAATATGTCTTTTAATTTGTTTTTGTCGCCGCCGCGCTTTGTACCGGGACAAGATGTTGGCCAGTTTGTTTCCTTATTTGAATCGTACTGTGAGAGTGTGAAAGCTAGTGAGGAAGTGAAGCGTCATCTTTTTTTGACATCAATTGATGATGACCTCCGCTGGCGAGTTCAGGGAAACGACAATAATGTTTTTCAACTGAAGTACGATGAGTTAATTAGCCGCGCCCTAAAGCAAGGTTCTGACCACTCGCGCCTCCATGAAACACGCGCAATGTTGTTTGGCCGGCGGCAGTTGCCACAGGAAAGCATAAAGGACTTTGTGTATGCTTTAAAAGCTCTTGGCGACAAGGCTTATCCCACGGAGGAGACTATTAAAAATGAGGTTTTATATTCATTACTCTTTGTTGGCATGTTGGACCAGCACATGGCCAGGTCCTTGCCGCAACGGTTGGAATATAAACGGGACTTTTGGACGGCCGCTCAGATGGTTTTGTCCACGCATGTACCGGAAATGTCCCAGGTTTTAGGCGTGTGTCGTCGTGATGTTCAAGGTCCATCAGTATCAAAACAACCGGAAAAGGATGCAGACATCAGCGTTCGAGAATTCAAAAAAACTGTGACCGCGCTCCAGAAGGACATTGAGCTTGTACGCCGCGAGGTGCAGCGATTGGGGAAACCAACACCACATCAGATGGCAGACAGGTTGGATCGACGCTGTTATGCCTGTGGTAAACCAGGACACTTGCAAAGATTTTGCCCAATGCAAGGTAAGCGCGGCTTTCATACCAGTTTTACGCCTCGCAGGAATTTCAATAAAAGACCTGGTACCCCTGTGACCCAAGAGGCAAAAGCAAGTGTATGTTTGAAGGACACCGAACCCAAAACTTCGAATCCTACCAATAATCAGAACACGAGCGAGAATCCCACCAAACCCCGATTAGTACGGTTTGTCAACATTTCTATCGCTTCAGAGCCGGTATGTGCTTTAGTTGATACTGGTGCAAGTGTCTCTTTGATTAGCCAAAAGTGTTTAGAGACGTTGAACAATGATCGCCTCAAAATCTTCCCGCTGGGCCAAAACGAACGTTTTTCTGGAATTAACGGTAGTTTGGTTTCAGTTATTGGGAAAATCACTGTAAATGTTAAACTGGGAGGGCTAGATGTTCCCACGTGTTTATATGTCGCGTCGGGCGTCGCTCACCACTTAATTTTGGGTTTGGATTTTCTGCAGAAGAACCGCTGCAGTGTGTGTTACGACCAAAATTTGTTGACAGCGGGCCGTGCTAAGGTGCCATTACTCTCGTCGTCTTTCGTACAACGTACCAGAGATATTTGTGTGACCGATGCCACAGAAGTCCCTCCAATGTCGGAGGTGTGGGCCACATGTCGTTACCACCTTGACGTCTGCGGAGAAGACATCCCTGACTTTGAAGTGTATATTGCGCGAAGACCGGGGTTTACAGAAAAGATTGGACTCTGTACAGCGAACTGTGTTTCAACTGTGCGGAAAAATGAGGTAAACATACGTATAGCCAATTTTACCGATGACCCAATCCTAGTACCATCAGCAACTAGGGTTGCTGTCGCGATTCCAGTACACGCTTTTGGCAACGTTGCATGTCCATTATCGGAATGGTGTGTTGTTGTTGAAGATAGCAGTGTGCAACCTACAGAGGAAGTTTGCAATATCTCCTATGCACAGACACCGACCAATGAAGAAAGTTGGGAATGCATTCACCAAGGCGTGAGTATCGGAGATGGGTTGTCAGCAACCCAGAGGGAGGATGTTTTAAAACTTCTTCGTCGCCATCAAAAAGCATTTTCGACATGTAACTTTGACCTAGGCCGGACTGATCTTGTTCGACATTCGATCGACACCGGGGATGCGGCACCAATTCGTCAACATCCTCGAAGAATGTCCATCCATCATAAAACGGAGGTTGAGAAGATCATCAACGAAATGCGAAGCCAAGGACTCGTGAGACCTTCAACCTCGCCATGGTCAAGTTCGATTGTTCTGGTGAAAAAGAAGTCTGGTGAGTTACGATTTTGCGTCGACTATCGACAAGTAAACGAAGCAACCAAAAAAAACAGTTACCCTATTCCCCGGGTTGATGATAGCCTGGATGAAATGTCTGGGTCACGTTTCTTTTCCACCCTTGATCTAAAATCTGGCTACTGGCAGATCCCCATGGACGAACAATCAAGGGAGAAGACAGCCTTTGCCAGTCACATGGGTTTGTTTGAATTCACCGTGATGCCTATGGGATTATGCAACTCAGCGGCAAGCTTCCAACACCTAATGCGTATTGTGCTGCAGGGTATAGAGTGGCATGGAACACTCGCATACTTAGACGATGTGATTGTTTATGGTAGAAATTTCAACGAACACATGCAGCGTCTTGAAGATGTTCTTTCACGCCAAGAGTCGGCTGGACTTACACTAAAGCCCACGAAGTGCGACCTGTTCAAAGATGAAGTGCGATTCCTTGGTCACGTAGTGTCAAAACATGGAATACGATGCGACCCCGATAAGGTACGATCAGTTAAAGATTGGCCAGTACCAAAATCTGTAAAACAGGTGCGTCAATTTGTGGGTCTTACATCGTATTACAGAAAGTTTGTTAAAGATTACGCTCGTATTGCCTCCCCCTTGCACAAATTGACAGAAAAGGGACGTCGTTTTGTCTGGACGGACAGTTGCCAGCAGGCGTTCGCCAGACTGAAAAGAATTCTGACAACAGCTCCAGTCCTACAGTATCCCGACTTTAGCCGACCCTTCGTGTTGGACACCGATGCCTCGGACACAGCCGTAGGTTGTGTTCTCGGTCAGGAAATTGACGGTAAGGAGCATGTGATCGCTTACGGCAGTAGATCATTGAGCAAAGCTGAAAAGCATTATTCCACAACTCGCAAGGAATTGCTGGCCGTCATATTTGCGACTAAGTTGTATCGCAGTTATTTGCTCGGATCGAAATTTTTGTTGCGCACAGACCATTCATCCCTTCGCTGGCTGTGGAGATCCAGGGAACTCTATGGACAATGTGCTCGATGGGTTGAACACCTGGCTAGTTACAATTTTGATCTTCAACACCGGCCCGGAAAGAAGCACACAAACGCAGACGCGCTCAGTCGGAGGCAACCGGAAGATGACGGATTCCCTTACACAGTTCGTGAGGATGAGTCATTGGAAGAGGTACTTGCACTTGATTTAAAGGCGGAGTACGGGTATGAGTCCACCCATGTAGCAGAAGCGCAGTATGGGGACTTAAGTTTGCGCCCTGTAGTGAAATGGGTACAACAGGGAATAAGGCCGTCTTTTCGCCACGTCAAACGCCTGTCGGCAGAGACAAAACACTTATGGAGCCTTTTCGAGCGGCTCTCATGTCACGGTGGGGTGCTATTCATTACTGACCCTGGTGCGGTGCCAGGTTTAAACGATGTTCAGAAAGTGTTGGTACCCTTTGCCATGCGCAGCGAAGTGCTGTCCGCGTGCCACGACCAGGTACATGGCGGGGGACACTTGGGAATGGCTAAAACCCTGAGCAAACTGTCACAGCGTTTTTACTGGCTAAAATGGAGAGAAGAGACCGAGGCTTATTGCCGTAAATGCGAACACTGTCAACGAAATAAGAAACCAACCACTACCACCCGAGCACCGTTAGTTCCATCACAAGAAATGCGACCGATGCAACGCGTTGAGATTGATGTGCTTGGTCCACTTCCGTTGACTAGGACAGGATACCAGTATGTCCTAGTCGCTTGTGATTTATTCACAAAATATGTCAGAGCGTGGCCTATGCGGCATCAAACCGCACATGAAACAGCGAGCATTTTGTTTCACAGGTGGCTAACGGTACATGGGGTACCTGAGGTAATTCACTCCGATCAAGGGGGGAATTTCGAGAGCAAATTATTTGCAGAACTGGTGAGGTTGATGGGTTGTAAAAAGACCCGAACGACGCCATATCACCCCGCGAGCAATGGGGGGGTCGAACGCAACAACCGCACCATCATAACAATGCTCCGCAATTACGTCCAACGCGATAATAAACAATGGGATGAAGCACTGTCGGCGGTGGTGGCTTCGTACAACGCAAGCCGGCATGAAAGCACGGGGGTATCCCCTCACTTTCTACTTACAGGACACGAACTGCGCCTACCCGCCGATCTCATTTCTCCAGATAACGAAGTGGCAACGACTCCGCTGGTTTATTTGGATGGGCTACGAGCTCGGTTGCGGCTGGCTGAGGAAGTAGCCAGAGAAACCCTGACGACCCAACGAGTTCACATGCAAGAACAATACAATAGACGACGGCATGGAGACGAAATCAAGAAAGGCGACATCGTTCTGTTGGAGAATCC
This sequence comes from Ascidia mentula, assembly GCF_947561715.1. Classification (NCBI taxonomy): domain Eukaryota; kingdom Metazoa; phylum Chordata; class Ascidiacea; order Phlebobranchia; family Ascidiidae; genus Ascidia; species Ascidia mentula. The sequence goes on along the minus strand of NC_138569.1, from coordinate 19,670,266 downwards.
GGTGGTTCCGCCTGGCGAGTGCCGAAAATTCATCAGACCATACAAAGGCCCTTTTAAAGTTATTGAGCAACACGGTATGGTGAATTACCTTATTGAAGGAGAGGATGGAAAACAGCAGCAAGTACATTTTAACCGCTTGAAAAAGGCAAACATGCCTTACCATGAAAAAGAACGCCGAAACACGCAGCCGGATGAGCTCGGGCTGCACGACACAGACAATTTTGTTATCTACACACCACAAAGCGAAACACGCACGGACGCACCCACTGTGCAGGATACAGGGTTGCCTACGCGGCCATTGATGGACGTTGGTCACGGTTTGGGCGCCGACATAAATGACGCTGCGGCGACGATGAATGATAGCCGGCCACAGCGAAATCGGCGACAAACCAAATTTTATCAAGCGTCCTAACGGAGTAGGACAATTTTTAACGTGGGGGGTGTAAACGTCTTTGTTCGTTTTGTTTTTCACACGCTTTATTTCTTTTTGTATTTTCACTTCACCTTCACTTTTACTCACATGTTTTTCTTTGTTTACTTACACTCACCTTTTATAATATATTTGTAATTATTTCTATTTTACTCGTTTTTATACGCCCGAGCAGTCACGCTTGCGTGGCAAACGTGGACAGTGATAATTGGTGTAAGTGCTGGCGGCGAGAAGAATAAGCGAAAAGCCAGGGAGTTCTCTGGTGGTGGCGAGTAGAAAGCACTGTTTTTTTTGTGGCGAGAAGTAATTGTTGTGAACGCTATATGTGCAGTGGAAAGTCCTTTTTGTATAAAAAACAACCGTTGTTTTATCCGTACTTTTACCATTTTACGCTTTTATACCTATTAGCGCTTCCATTTTATTACAAAACTAGCCACCTTGGTCGTGTGACTCCAGGTCTTGGCGATAGGCCGTTAGTGCGGAGTAACCTGGGCGTTAGCCGGTTTAGAGAGAAGCTAATTTCGGTTACACAAGTTCTTCCATTACCATGCCAGCCTACATGCGAAAACCTGTTGCTAAAATGAGGAACTGTTAACCTCGGCAAGAGAATAATACGGAGTGTGGGGAAATCCCGGCGTCATGCACGTCCGCATCTGCTGACGAAATTCGCTTTATGGCCTTGACTGTGGTACATCAATATGTGCAGTCAAGCGAACAAAGTAACGCCTTAACTTTATGCCTTGTTTGCCTCAGCACAGAGTATTTTGCGTAAAAACCATTAGGTGTAGTGTTGCGAGAATTTTGACAGAGACTTACGACATGCAACTCATAAAAGTTTGTTGATAACCATAAGCAGCAACCTGAAGTTATGCCGGTGTACATTTCCTGGACATTTTCTTCTGCCTTACATCCATACCAGCAACAACATCAGCATTGTACGGTGAATTTTACAATGTCACACAAACATAAACTGCATTTATTTACAGCAAATACACTGTTAGCGTATAAAGCAATAAAGAGGCATGACGTTCATTGAATCAAATGCTCGTTAACACTGTGATGTAATATTTTTCCGTGTTAAAGTCAAGCAGCGCAGTTGCACCGATTAAATTTTTTACCGCCACTGCGCAACTCAAAATATTTGTGCAGAAATTACAGTCTCACGACGGATATATTTTAGAAAGTCCATACGTTTTTGAGATATACCAACATACTTCCAGTCAATATAGGAAACTATCGTCCCATTCCTCATCATAGGAATAATCGTCAGAGTTATAATAATTGCTGGAATGCCAGTAAGGGTAATCATCGGAATCATCGTCAGAGTCAAAATAGGTGCTGGAAAGCCAGTACTTGGGTTTATCGGAATCATCGTCAGAGTCAGCTATAGACAGCTGCAATAGGTCATAGTATAGATTCCCGTATCTTGATGTGTGCGGATGAATATCTGAGTTACGGTTTACTTGATTATTGGGTTGGGCGGAAGAATCAGAGCTGTTTTCCGGAACTGCTTGTGCGTTTGACTCAATGTTCTTGTTCGGGATTTCGCAGTCGAGTTGATTATTTTCCATTGGTTGCAGATTGCATTCCGGCTCTTCCTCATGCGGTTGCGTGCCAATGTTTAGTGGATTTTCTTGGCTTTGTTGCATCTCAAATTTCAGAACTTTCCCTTGATGTTGTATTTTGATTAGACTGGTTATCTCGTCTTGTTTTGGTTGCTTTCCAATTTTAGCATTCTCAACTCGGTTTTGTTGCTCGTGTAGGCCGGGATGGATCTTTTTGCCTGTTTGCTCGTCTGACTCATGGTGTTTGTAATTTGAGTGGTCTTCATTACTTGACTGCTTGTCTTCTATACAGTGGCTGCAGGAAGACTTGTTATATTCATCCGTGTGAGTTGATAGTTCTTTGTCAGGGGTTAAACGCATTTCAGTTACTGATGCTAATCGCACAACTGAAAAAATTTTAGTCCCTTCTATTGGTCGTCTGTAAAATAAAAATTAACAAGGGCCCAATTCTCAATCAACCATACTTTTTTTTATAAATAATACATGTACTTACCTATTTAATAAACCCATGGGGTTATTATCTAAGTTTCGAGGAATAACAAGCTTATCCTCTGATTCAGCTTTAAACAATGGGTTTTCAAAGTGATCTTGTTTCCCAATAGAATTTTCTCCTTGATTTCGTTGCTCGTGTGGAAAGAGTTGCTCATCCGTGTCTGTTTGCTCGTCTGGTTGATGGTTTTCTTTGTGGTCTGGATGCTCCCCATCACTTGACTGCCCGTTCTCCCCACAGTGACTGCTGGAAGGCGTGTTGCAATTCTCCGTGCTGGTAGATGGTTCCAATTTCTCACTTTTACACACAAACAAAACTATGTTTATCGGTATTTGATCTGTATGATACAGAAGGGAATTAAACCGATCGAAAGAATAAGTTAAACAGTGTCATACAACAGGTTTGTCTTGAGACTGATTGTCATTTAATTGTAGGGTATTTTGTCTGGCGCATGCATAGCTACCCACTCGTGTAGGGACCAAAATTAACATCACGTGTCAAAACGGTTATGGATAGCAAGACTTGGTATGTGCTTCTACATGCACCACATGCATCTACACTTACGTTTGCTTTTCATTCACTGACTTCAATTCGGATCTTCTTCTAGCTATAGACATCAAACAACTGAAAGATATACATGGTCAAATAGATAGCTATGGTTAATATGTTTCATATATATGATCCCTCTGATTCAAGTTTAGTTTTAGTCCCACACCATCTGTGGGCTTTTAACAGTTATTGCAAATTGCAAATCAAAGTTTTCCAACAAGTACATGGTACTAACCACGCGTTGCTGCAGGCAGTTATATATGCAAACAATATGTCCCAAACAAGTTGGGTTTTCGATTGATTATTGATATGATCTTTAACCACCATTGACATTTCATTACGTATCATATCACTACGCACCTTGAATAAAAGGAATCCATGGGGTCATCACCCAACAAACTTGAAAACCTGTCTGTTGACACACTAAAAGAAATAATAGCTTTAATTTGTATTATTTCTCAAATAAAGAATTTTGGGGTATAGAGCAGGAATTTGTTTTGAAATAAGTTTAAAACAATGTGGTTTTATTTACCTTGCTTTGTTTTGCAAACTTGACGAGGTGTGCGCATATGTAATACCACCACGTACTGAAATGGACAAACCCTGGTTCTTTGTTGTAAACTTGCTACCGAATAACAAGAACGAGAATAAAAACACTTTAATCTTTTCCAAACGCCCTCTCTTTTGCAGCACGCGAAACACATACAACCGCCTGTTGTCAAGTGTGTAGTACAAACCATCCTTCAGCATTACCGAAATTTTCGGAAAATCCTCCACTTTGTTAAGTCCACATTCGATGTTCGAAATAGTTTGGTTCACATTCTTTCCATTTCGAAATCGGTTATGTATAGTATCTTGCGAAAATCGTATATCACCTGGAGCTAGTTCTATTAGAGACATGTCTGCCTTTTTGACCGAACGTAATACCAATATCAGTAGGAAAAGGTAGGCCGATATTACTTTTCATCCAGGGGAAGTACCAGCGTCGTCACATGACTTCGCTGAGTTGTCACGTGATACGAACGTGTAACTCCGCGTTGTATGTAGTTGCTTTGTATAGTCTATGTGTAGGTTATTGCACTAAATTTCATTTAGGTAACGCACCATGCTGTATTACAAAGTCAAAAAAGCAGCAAACAATAACATGAGAGGAATAACTTTAGTTTTCGATGAATAAAAGCGCGTGTGTGCAGCACGTTTCACGATGTATGTTCCGGGCAGTAGGTGACTGCGCTGGCTTGCTGTCTCTCAGACCCACACTGTTGCGCAAACTGTGTTACATCCTCGCAGAGATAAAAAAAAGAAAGCGCAGAGTGGTAACCGTTTCGACAAGACGTCAGGTTCCAAAAAATGATGCTTTTATGTGTTTTAGTGCATTGTAAACAGAACCTTTGTAGTTGCCCACTGCTGTGCAAAAGTAAAAAGGGCGGAACTGCATTCAAGTCCAATCACGTGCTTTTTGTCTTCACAGCGTTTGGATGATTAATGATTGTATTTTGCCTGATAACAATTCTTTTTTCATGTTTAAAGTCGTAGTCTATAAACTGAGCCAGAAACATTGGAAGTTCGTGTACTTCGGTTGTTTACTGCTTTTGAGGGTTTAACCCCCATATCTTCGAGTTGCTTCACACACATGTGTGATAAACATATTTTGAGTTGTGTAAAGGCCTTGCAGTACAACAAATGCGTGTTGGAACAAAACAACTTATTTTGAGTGTATAATGGCAAGGTTTATATCTTTTAGCTTCGCGTTTTTGTTAGTTTGCCCGCAGTTATACCAATTGTGTTTCTGCGTTAAATCTTAAACAGATTTTGGAAAAACATGAACAAGTTTTGCGTTTGTTTGCTTTGTTTGGTCCCTCAACGTTGCAATTATCGGCTGACCTGATTATCGCAGAAACTTGACAAACACGTAGCACGCTTGAACTACAAATTATTTCCTTCTTACACCACTGTCACACTATACACACGGGTTTGGTTTTTGTTCATCAATAATTTTTACACCTTAATCCGAATAATTTTGATTGCATATTTTTTTTCCAGTTTTCGGGGGAGACTTTAAATCAATACAAACTTATTATCACCAACACGATCACAACAAACCACCCAAAATGGAGCAGAAATGCATTAACAGAGGTGGTACTCTCCTCGTTGTCCGAAAAAATGTAGTCTATAATGTACTTGTAGTTGGCTTTCATTGGGCGTTTCCACCACCACAAACTTGTAGCAGTTGTGGGTGACACCCAAATATTCCAAAGCTCGGCTGATGTATAGTCGCCTGTTGGCGTGTTCGTCATTTCCCGCTACCACGTAGACAAACCCAACCTTATGAACTAGTATCGGTGACTGATTGTTCGCTCGTTCAGCATACGATTGGACCAGTTTATCAGCTGTTTTCGCGCTGCAGCACGACACGTTGTCAAGACTAAAGAAAACCTCTTGCGCAGACAACTTCCTAAAATATAACCAAAAATTGCATCTGTAGAAACAATGCTCGTGTGACATCAAAGTTAAGTTACATTGATGTATGCACATATTGCACATTTCCAAGGGACTGTTGAAATAAGACAGTCCTACCTTTCTATCGACAGAAAGGGATCACCGCACACAGCAGTAGTCGACCATGTGTCGCTCTCAGCTGTTTTGCAACTGCGCAGCAGGTATTGCCTATCTTCAAATCTGTTTCAAAAAATAAAATGGAAAATTACGCATAATAATAACAGTTTTTCTGCAGTGGAGCGTGACTTTATTTTATTGTGTGGAAACCAATGTTGAATAAAGCAGATGTAACCAAAAGTTGTTAATTACCAACTTTCGTTTTGAATTAGGCCTAACAAGCTTACGAATATTCTTCAGCTTTCTGGGATTCCCAAAACATTTTTGAAACTGTGGAATGATCTATATTAGCACTGGAAAGTGTTTCTTTAGTTTGTCCCCGGCTGCAACTGTAAAAAATGTGACAAACCAAAGACAAGCATAGGCTATATTTCCTGTACATTTTGCAAACTAGAAATGGGTCAGTCAGACTGAAGCTTTGTTGAACAGTGAAAATATTAAGATAATTAAACTAAAGTTATCACTTACCCTTTTGATGCTTTGCAACCACATTCAACCATAATTGACCATCTTTCACTGTTATTGTACAAGTTAAAACAAAATCACGTTTTGAAAACAGAGTAATTATTTACCCAGGGTATTTTTCTTTCTTTTCAAGTGAGGAAAGTATATCTTCCAAATTCAGAAATCTGTTTCAAATACACGAGGTAAGCACTTTACAAAGTGAAACAGATTATTGATTATTTTACAAAATATTTTTTGAACTACACCTTTTTGTGGCAAGCAATTTGCAATGTTTGCAACAATTAAGTAAAGACATGCTTACGTGATCGTTTCAGATTTGTTTTGGCTTTTGACTTGTTCTGATGCCAAATGATTTGAAGGTTTACTTTTCGAAGATGTCCTCACTGGTTTTCTGCATTCAAAACAAACGATATTTGCGTCCAATTGCAAAAAATTTCGATTATTGATATAGTTTATTTTGCACAACGCTCGTGTAACATATTGGTAAAGGAAGTCGAAAAGCTCAGTCTCTTTCTTACGACAGCTATAAAAACCCTTTCATTATGCCTATGCGTATTCACGATTGCAATGACAGATATTTCTATATATTCCAAACCTTTTCTCAGTTGCTTCCAAATCAGTATGGGTTGCAGGTTGTTTTGTTATCTTAGTGATGCGACTCGACGGTTTATCTTCAACTGGTTTCTGTGCTACGTGTCTAAACAAAATAAATGTATTAAATTATGTTAACCAAAGCTTTATTTTTATGGACTTACTTGATGCTGTGTGCATATGTAACAGCTCTTCGGACTTCAATGCTGGTCCCTTCATTTTTGGTTGTAAACTTTTTGCAATCCGATTCGGTTAATTTCGCCACTTTCTCGGCCACTAAAGATGTTAGGTAGCCTGCTCTTTCTAAGACGCGATACACGTACAGTCTTCTGTTGTCCAAACTAAAGTACCGCCCTTTATAACCAAATACTTTAATGCGAGGTATTTCATCTACGTTAATATCCCCAGTCGCAATTTTTTGGACAGTTTCGTTGACCAGACGCCCATTTCGAAATGTACGTGCTATGCTATCTTGGGTAAATCTGATATCGCTGGGTTGCAGCTTAACATACGATTCCATATGGTCCTGGTAAGCTGTGAACATAGCTATGGACACTTGAATTTGCAGAAGTGAAATTCTATCGACCTCCCAAGCTTGTTTTCTTTATCAAATATTTGGATTTAAAAATCTCTGTATTATATGTGGGTAATGAATGATAAATCGGTCATGAGTTTCGAAATACAAAACAAAACGCTTACAGGCCAGAGAAAGCAACTAAAGTAAGAAAGAAATTCTAAAAACATGTGGAACTACAATGCGTAAGGCCAAATATAGCCTACTTACAAGTATGCAATAACAATACATCTGGGGTTAACTGTAACTTTCATGAATTTGTTTAGATAAGTCAAAACTTATAACCAATAAAAGGTATAAACCGCTACAATACACAAGCCCAGTCATGACTGAGAGAATAGTAAGTTTTTGACAACAATGATTGCTGCTAACCAGCATAAACTTGCTTCTCTCATACGTAAACATGTTCTCAAATACTTCGTATCGAAACATACTTGTGATTACTTGTGTATAAGTCAGTCACCCAGGTCGCAAAACATTTACCAAGCCTGATTCGATGTTGCACCACTATAGCTTGTGCGTTCCTTTGTACGCAGCGAAAGGTTGATCACCTTGGGAAACTCCCACGTGGTCCGTCCCGGCGGAGGAGAGTTTATTTTCGTTTCGAAGCTTCTCGAATCAACAACTTGCGCAACGATAGGACGTACATCAGCAGAAGTTGTGTGACAATGTTCTACGTGTATTTTACATAGGAGCCAACATACAAATAATTGTTAATAGCATTTTAATAAAGGGTAAAAATCATCACAGTAATTCGAACCGGTGCTATAGCGTTACTTTACCAAAAAAAAATGGTTTTGAGAAAAATTGTTGAAATGGGTTGGCAGAGAGAACAATGATGCATTACTATATGACGTACAATATTAAAACTAAAACTAGGGTAATCAAAGTGACTTTAGCAGCACCCCAAAAGAGAAAACACAAATCAACATATAAACGTATCAACAAAATGGAGCTGAAGATAGAATCAATACGACAATATTAAGAAATTAATAGCATGAGTTTCAAAAAGATTACTATAAACATTTGAAGCTCAGCTATTGCATAAATATAGGTTTTGACACTCTATTTTAGGAAAGCGTCGTGGCCATTTTCAATATCAGACGTCACACAATGTACATGAATTTATCATCAACCCATCAAACTCAGATCTGATGATGCTAGACAGTGTTTTTCAGTTGAAAGGGGTTTCTTACTAATCTTAAAGAGAGGGGAGTTTTACACATGGCGAGATCAAAATGGAAACATTAGAAGATACAATCACAACAAACCACTCAAATTGAGGCACAAAATGCATTAACAGAGGTAGTACATTCCGCGTTTTCCGAAAAAATGTAGTCTGTAATGTGTTCGTAGTTCACTTCCATTGGGCGTTTCCAACACCACAAACTTGTAGCAGTTGTGGGTTAAACCCAAAAAATCCAAAGCTCGGCTGATGTACAGTCGCCTGTTGGCTTGTTCGTCTGTTCCCGCTACCACGTACACGGGCCCAACCTTATAAACTCGTATCGGTGACTGATTGTTGACTCGTTCAGCATACGATTGGACCAGTTTATCAGCTGTTTCCGCGCTGCAGCACGATACATTGTCAAGGCTATAGAAAACCTCTTGCGCAGACAACTTCCTAAAATGTAACAAATAATTGCAAAAGTGAAAAGCATGTTCGTGTAATATTAAAGTAAAGTAACATTGGCGTTTAACCACATTTATATTTTCAAGGTCTGTTTTCTTCCAAGGGTTATCATAAGTTGTCAATTATGACAGTTTTACCTTTTAACCGACAACGTAGGACCACAAATCACAACAACAGTCGACCAATTGTCATTTTCGTCACTGGAAAATAAATATTTGCTTCAGATAATCATACGGTTCAGTGACATCGCAGTCAAGCTGGATCATTAACTTTTCGAAATGCGAGAGCCGAGATTATATTGTTGCAATCCTGACCTGTCATGCGACTGCATGTAATACTTCTGAATCAGATACTATAGTAAAATAACTCAGAAAAAAACTTATTTTTTGGCTGTTACTCTTTTGTCACTACTCAGCATGTATTGACAATCTTCAAATCTGAATGCAAAAGGGTGTAAAGTAATCCAATGCATGTAAATGCAAAATTATGTAACCCAATGTAGGTGCAGTGGGTCGTGACTTTCTTATGCCATACAAAAAGCAAAACTTGAAATCTGAATAAGGCAGAACTTGACCAAAATTGAGAAATTGTCATTTACAAAGATTTGATTTAAGTCTAACAAGCTTACGAATAGTCTTCAGCTTCATGGGATTTGTGGGATTCTCCGAATATATTTGAAACTTTGGACTTATCGGTGTTAGCGCTGGGGGTAAGGATTTGTTTAGTTTGTTCCCTGGTGCTACCGTAGAAAATTAATTGTAAGGAAAGTGCAAGCATATTTTTCATTTAAATTCTATAGTTTTGCAAACCATAAATGGGTCAGTCAGACTTACACCTTGTTTAAACAGCAAAAAAATACGTTGGTTGAATTAAAGTAATAACTTACCTTTTTGATGATGTGGAATGAACGATGAATGGAGCTGCTGTAGTTGACCATTTGTCACTGTCACTGTACAACATAAAACAAAGTATAAAAATAAAAGATTGATCGTGGGCCTACCAATAAAGCAACTGCCCTAGGTATTTTTCTTTTTCTTCAAACGAGGAATGTATGTCTTCCCAGGTTAAAAATCTGTTCCAAATACACAAAGTAAGCGTTTTTTAAAATTTAGTTTAAACAATATTCTGAAGTAATAGGAACCATAATTTCGTGAAGCCGTTTGCAATGTTTGCAATAATTAAGTAAAGATATACTTACGTGATTGTTTCAGCCTTGTTTGTGCTTTTGATTTGTTCTGCTCTCAAATGCTTTGAAGGTTTATTTTGCAAAGATGTCACATATTCTTTTTCTGATTTTCTACATTGAAATCAAAACCATGATTATGTTCAACTGTGAAAACTATTATTGTTATTCCATTCAGAAAAGGACGCATATTATACCTATGTGCTTTCACGATCACAATGACATATATTTCTATATATTCCAAACCTGTCCTCAGTTGCTTTCAAATCAGCATTGGTTGATGGTTGTTTAGTTATTTTGGTGATGCGAATCGATGGTTTATCTTCAATTGGTTTCTGTGCTACGTGTCTACAGAAAATATATGTATTACATTACGTGAACACAAGCATTATTTCATTGAACTACGTGATGCTGTGTGGATATGTAACAGCTCTTCGGATGACGATTCTGGTCCCTCTATTCACCGGCCGCAATTTTTTCCACCGTTTTGTTGGCCAAACGCCCATTTCGAAATCTGCGTGCTAGGCTATCTTTGTTACATCCTATAACGCAAGAGTTTAGCTCAACATACGATACTATGTGGCCCTGGGTAAGCTGTGAACTTAACCCTTGAACACCTAAATTTGAAGAAGTTCTACCGACCTTCCAACCTCGACACCCATGTTTGTCCTCAAAGCTTCATCAGATCTCTGCATTATACGATGGTAATTCTAAATCGATTATGAGTTCCCAAATGTCAAACCAAACGACTTGTAGACCAGAGAAAGCAGACATTACGACTAAAAAAGAATACATCATACAAAGTTGAAGAGATAAACAAATTTATGAAAGCATTTCATAAGAACTTTCATAATTGCTTTAGAGATGCCTAAACCTCTACTGCCGACAATCGACATGAGCTGTAAGGAAATTCGACGAAGCTGATTGCTGCCAATTATAGCATAAACTTGTTTTTCTCACACGTAAACAGTAATGCAACATACTTGTAATCACTTCTGTACTGCACGTAGTTAGTTTGAACTTTATAAAAGTTGTTCACGTAGGTTGCAATACAGCCTGATGCAAGCCTGATGCAAAACCAAATATGACAACACCATAGCTTACGGCTTGCTTTACGTACATACAAACGTTAAAGTTTGGCTAGACCTGTTTCCCCGACTGCAAATCATTTACCAAGTGGAGCGATTATTACTTCGTGTGCAGCGAACGGTTGCTGCACATGGGGAACTCCCATGTGGCTTGCACCCATCAGCTAGCGTTTCGTTTCGATGCTTGTTGAATCTACAGATGCGCAACGATCAGAGGAACATTGGCAATGGTAGTTTTTCCAGGTGTTCTTTATATTGGGCAAAATATGTCAACATATAACTAAAAAAAAGAAAAACAACATTATAGTTGTCGAACCAGGTGGCATTTTTTGTCATACCTTCAAAACGCCGAGGAGAATCATAAACTATAAAGCCTTGGGTGAAAGGCTGCCACTCAATGACGTAAGATGATGAAAATTATGGCTATGGGTTGGCAGAGAGAAAAATGATGCATGACTAGGCTTGCCCCATGTACTTCTATAGTGTTGGGGCTCAATGCTTTTCATAGTTTTTTAAAACCAAAACTAAGATAATCAAGTTATGATACGCTTCTGCATAGTTCTCACCAAACATATAACACCTTATACGTTTTATCAAATATATATGAAAAAGAAATAAACTTATTGCAACTCAAAAAAGCACATGAGGATATAGAGTAAACTACAAGCATTTAATGTTTCTCCAATAGATGTATAATATATGGTCGTTTCCGAAATTAGTCGCACACATTGTTAATAATATTACGCCGAAACACAAAAACCTATATATATATATATCTGCGAATATATTCCGAATTGCTTCTATATCCTTATAACCATTTGACGTATGAACTCCGCACTGCCTTCGTCCTTGGTGTTCGTGGTGGAAAACACATCATTTATTTCTATAGAAGTATATCGAAATGTAACGGATCAGTAACCACATTAGTCAAGATCGATCTAAATATTTTCCAAAATTTTTTAATATGTGGTAATATGGCACCACTTCAAAAGTGGTAATATGGCACCACTTTTGTTTTAACGTTTAATTCTATTTGTTTTCAGGAAAGGAGTGAGTTTGCCTGCAGAAAGAGTTGCTACAGTTCCTACCCAAGTTGCCTTACATTTGTTTTGGCCGCGATAAATGATTTGGCTTGGGAGGCGGAGTGGGTTTCCCCGAACAAAGATATCGTTCAGTGGGGGCTACTAGTTTCTCCACAGCGTTCGGTTTACATTGTCCGATTGTAGATCTGTAAAATGTTATGTTTCACCTATGTTACAAATAGTTCTCTTATTGAATTTGCAACAAATAGTCTGATGTGGATTCTTTTACAAACGCCCCAACATGAGACATAATATTTCCTTGTCTTCTGTGCCAACTTATATTTGAAATACAATTACACTTAATATTGTTAATATTATTAGGAAAACTATTTGTTTTTCTGCATTTTACCGATCTAGAACCACAGTGGTCAACATACTAAGCTTAAATATCAATTTCCTCCACAAAACCTTTGAATGTAGCCTTGCACTTGCTTTGGTGCCAATGTATTGCTAGGTTTGGGTGGGGGAGTTGGTTTGTTTGCCGAAGGAACGCGTACTGTAAGTACTTTCTGTTCATAAACCAGTTTAGATCGTCCTATTGCAGATCTGCAAAAAGCCTTGTGTAACACTGAGCGTTTTAAACATACGTTAAATTACAAGAAACAGTGCCTTATACCTTATTTGGGAAGGCTTGATTAGGTCTGTTTCTTGATACTCAGTCGCATGACGTTGAAAGAACCTATTAACGTCGTCCTCTACATTTAAAGTTGAAATCGTATGATTTGTTTGTCTGAAAAATATCCCAACGTTCCTAAATTACTTATCTGAAATAGTTACTAGAATGGTTAAAACAGATGAATGCGCGCTTCTACAAACGTCCCAAAATCAGTCCTGTCCAAATATATATTATTTTTATTACATATCAATTTCTCCTATCGAAACCTTTGAATGTTGCCTTGCATTTGTTTTGGCCGCGTTAAATTATTTGGCTTGGGTGGCGGAGTGGGTTTGTTTGAACAAAGAGATCGTTCGGTGACGGGGGCTGCTAGTTTCTCCGCAGCGTTCAGTTTACGTTGTCCTATTGTGGATCTGTAAAAGTTGTGTGTCACTGCGAGTTCAACAAGTCTTATGCAACAAATTGCTGGTGATCTTGATGAATTGGCAACATAGTCTGATGTGGATTCTTTTACATACGCCCCCAACATAAGACATACTATTTCCTTGTCTTTTATTCCAACTTATATTTAAAATACAATTACACTTTGTCAATATTATTAGGAAATCTATTTGTTGTTTCTGCATTTTACCAATCTAGAACCACAGTGGTCAACATTTAGCTTAAATACAAACTTCCCCCACAAAACCTTTGAATGTTGCCTTGCACTTGCTTTGGCGCCGATGTATTGCTAGGTTTGGGTGGCGGAGTTGGTTTGTTTGCAGAAGGAACCCCTGCTGTTGGTAGTTTCTGTTCCTGCTCAGAAACCAGTTTAGATCGTCCTATTGCAGATCTATAAAAGAACCTTGTGTAACACTGAGCGTTTTAAACATACGTTATATTACAAGAAATAGTACCAACACTGCGAAGCTCAAAATAACTGCTATACCTCATTTGGCAAGGTATGATAAGATCTGTTTCTTGATGCTCAGTCGCGTGACGTTGAAAGAACCCACTAACGTCGTCCTCTACACTCAAGGTTGAAATCATATAATTTGTTTGTCTGAAAAATAGCCGAATGTTCCTGAATTACTTACCTGAAATAGTTACTAGAAATGGTTAAAACCGATGAATGCGCGCTTCTACAAACGTCCCAAAATCAGTCCTGTTCAAATATATTTTATTTTTATTCAATATTAATTTCTCCTCTCGAAACCTTTCAATGTTGTTTTGTTTTTGTTTTGGCCGCGATAGTCACTTGGCCTTGGAGGCGGAGTGGTTTTGTTTGAACAAACGGATCAGTTGGTGAGGTCTCCTAGTTTCTCCTCTGTATTCAGTTTAGACTCTCCGATTGCAAAAATACTTGTGTGTCACTGACTATTCAAAATTATTTGTATATTTACAAAAAAAGTACATGGTTGTTTGCTCATGTTACTTATCTGTACCTACATTGGTAAACATAGCAGGTGTCACATACTGAGCTCAAATATCATTTTTACCCATTAAACTTTTGAATGTTGCCTTGCAGTTGTTTTGGCCGCGTTGAATTATTTGGCTTGGGAGGCGGAGTGGGTTTGTTTGAACAAAGAGATCGTTCGGTGACGGGGGCTGCTAGTTTCTCCTCTATATTCAGTTTACATTGTCCGATTGTAGATCTGTAAAAAGTTTTGTGTCACTGAGAATACTATTTCCTTGTCTTTTGTTCCAACTTATATTTGAAATACAATTCCATTTTGTCAATATTATAACGAAAACTATTTGTTGTTTATGCATTTTTCAAATCTACAACCACAGTGGTCAACACACTAAGCTTAAATATCAATTTCCCCCACAAAACCTTTGAATGTTGCCTTGCACTTGCTTTGGTGCCAATGTATTGCTAGGTTTGGGTGGCAGAGTTGGTTTGTTTGCAGAAGTAACCCCTGCTGTTGGTACTTTCTGTTCCTGCTCAGAAACCAGTTTAGATCGTCTTATTGCAGATCTAAAAAAGAGCCTTGTGTAACACTGAGCGTTTTAAACATACGTTATATTACAAGAAATAGTACCAAGACTGCGAAGCTCAAAATAACTGCTATACCTCATTTGGCAAGGTATGATAAGATCTGTTTCTTGATGCTCAGTCGCGTGACGTTGAAAGAACCCACTAACGTCGTCCTCTACACACAAGGTTGAAATCATATGATTTGTTTGTCTGAAAAATAGCCCAATGTTCCTGAATTACCGAAATAGTTGTTAGAAATGGTTTAAAACAGATGAATGCGCGCTTCTACAAACGTCCCAAAATCAGTCCTGTCTAAATATCGTTACATGCTTTCAACATCAATTAAAACAATAAATATTATTTTTGATACGTTACTAATTGGTATCACTTTGGTCAATACATTATGCTCCGTAAAGTATATTGAAATATCACTGCTCCACAATAAAACTTAAAGTATTTATTTACTTGTAGTTTTGTGTTGCATTGTCATTTATCGTTGTCGGGGCGGGTTTGTCTGCAGGAAAAGTTCCTACGTTTGGCGGTTTCACTTCAGATTGTCCTATCACAGATCTATAAAAAACTCAACATATGCTGTTACCCAAACCTAACAAGGCCCGGGTAAGAATAGGGCTCACTGCCAATATTTCTGAAAACATAAGTAAGTAAATTCTTCTTAGCCCATCTAAAAATATATAGGACACAAAGCGACACAAAGAACATTTTCTGAATAATCGGTCACGTGCCATTGAAACCTGCCATAAGCATGGTGTTTGATGTTCATGGTTGAAAAGAGGTGGTTCGTTTCCCGGAAAAATAGTTAGTCACTGTTTTTGAATTCTTTTTTCGATATGTTTACTGTGTATTATTGATAACAAATGGTGCTACAGATAACGTATGCGATAAATTTTACGAACATTTTAATAAAAAAACATAGTATTACCTTGAATTTTCCCTTAAACCCTTCATGGTGTGTTGGTATGTATCACCTTTGCGCACCTTGATTGATAAACCCTGGTTTTTGGTTGTAAACTTTCTGCTTTGCTCATACGAGCACCCGAAATGATTTAAATACACATCTATTTGTTGTAAGTGTCCACTGGTTTGCAGCACGCGGAACACGTACAACCTCCTGTTGTCCAAAGAGTAATAGAAACCATCCTTCAGCACAACCTTGATCTTGGGAAATTTTTCTACCTTCCATATTCCTTTTTGTATTTTCCAAATTGTGGCGTTTACTCCGACTTCGTTGTTAAATCGATTTTTTATATTCTTTTGCGAAAACCGTATGTCACACGGCGAGAGTTGTATTAATTCCATTTTGCTACGACTGCAATACAATAAAAAATGCACTTTAGACAAGAAAAACCTCAAACTACTTAAATGCACTACTTGTTCGTTATTTACTTGAAACACCACCCTACGCCACAACGAGAAAACTGTTCTCTGTGTGTTAGCAAACAAAAAGTTTGCCAAGAAGCCACCTTCATCCGAAAGCAAACAGTACGTAGGATACATTTACACAAAACCGTTTTCTCGCCCACAGTTTACAAAGCCTCGATAAATTGGCTGAAAGTAAACGTCTCGTGACGACTGGTTTAGGAAACATTAATTACACAAGTGTATCTTCAGTTTGATACCTTTCAGCGTAATCTTGACTGTAGTCACAGTCTCCTGTGTTCTTCTCAAACGCAGAAAAAGATACTTGGCAAAGCACGCACCATTTTTCTGCATATTTTCGCGTTTTCGTAACACATATCAAATAGCCGAGTCCGAAGAAACTGCAAAACTAAGTGAAACGAACTTGTACAAATATATCTAAACTTCATCACAACACCGTCTGCGGCTGAACAAATGTAAAACGGAAGAGTTTAATTGCATGCCCTAAAACATGTTACTCAAAAATGTGATCTTGTCGTTATATATTAGAGCACAAAAAGACATAAAAAAATGAATTGTTAATGTTGGCTTGAATTCCTGTTAAACATCCATTGCAAAAATAAGCAGGTGTAGCGTAAAGTTAGGCTGATACAGCCGAAGTCAGTTTAAAGCACGTTTTATTATCTGGTGGAGGAGCACCGGAACTATGATGATGATTCGTTGGAGTATGATGATGATTTTTTGGAATTTCTTCGGAGGTGACATGCATAGTCATCACAACTGGTTGGTTTTCAACAGCACAGAATCCCTGAGAAGGAAATGGGATAACTTTTGTGTCTCTGAATCTGGAAAAGAACGCATTACAATAATGGGCCTAATTATTTTGAAGTTAACAAAAAAATACCCAATTGCCTTCTTTTGTAAGCATGCTTGTTTTTGATGTGCTTGATGGCATAGCCTGTAAGAAAATAAAAACTTTAATCGATTTTTTTCAGCAAAGTAATTCTCGCATTTTGCCGTAACCAGTCGGTTAATGGCATGGTTTTATGGGTTATTGACATAAATTAATATTAAGTGAGTGCTTTCCCAGTGATCCTGGATTACAAGGTTTGCGCAAAGAAGTTTAAATCTGAAAATGCTGGCATATACCAATACTTAAATTACAAAAATGTGTTTATTTACATCAGTGTTTCTCAAACTTTTTCCAATCACGTACCGCTCATTTGTTTTTTAATACACTGCGTACCACCGTATTACTATACCATAACTGTTATGACATACCACCAATGAATAACAATTTAGCCAATATCACCAGTTGCTTGGTTTTCTTTATTGTGCACTTTATTGTGCAACGTGAAATTGTTGCACAGTTGAATACACGATGTCAGAATTACTTCAACAGTGCAACAATTTCACGTTGATACTATTGCGTCACAAATGCACAATAAAGAAAACCGACATGATGTATTTGCAGCGGTTTTAGCTTCTGCAAAGTGCGGCAAATTGTATGGAGTAGACTAAATCGCGTACCACTTGAAAAGCTCTCGCGTACCACTAGTGGTACGCGTACCACAGTTTGAGAACCACTGATCTACATCATGACGTCACCCCGTACACGAATCTCCACTCCTTGATTTGTGGTCGTAAATTTTCTGTGGCCGTTCCAATAACTGGACCGATTGAGATAGACTTTTATTTTTCGCAAGTATCCTCTTCTTTGCAGCACACGAAACACATACAGCCTCCTGTTGTCCATGATGTAGTAAAAACCATCTTTGCGTACCACCATAATTTTGGGGAAATCGTCCACCTTGTATATCCGCCATCGCATTTTTAAAATTGTGTCATTTACACTGTTTCGATTTTGAAAACATCTTCTAATACTGTCTTGCGAAAACCGTATGTCGCACGGTGCAAGTTCTACCAGCTCCATGATGCTAGAACTGGAAACCTTGAGCAAAATACTTATTCACCTATTGACCAGAATACTAATAAACTACTGCATGCATCGTTAGTTCGTTTGCAACTTATCTTGAAAATCACACACGGCCACTAGGACAAAACTAAAATATGTACAGGCTCATTTGCGAGAATAGGTTCCACAGCCTGATGTTCATTGTCATGCTGGTAAACCCAGGTTGGTAGTATTGTAAGGTCGAAATGGTTTTCAATATGAGGTTGAGACACAATGTTTGAAAGTAAGTATTTTGACAGTACGTTTCAATAGTTGCAGAAGCAAGTGGGCGTATCAACCAATTCCAAAGTTTGACTTTTCAGAAATGTTTTTGCGTCACGTGCATAAACTGCTTTTTGAAATGAAGCATTTAAATAGTCGTGATTATTGGGTTCAGGGTTGATGAGGCACCCGTTTCACCCGAAAGCAAAAAAAAACTAGGAGGTTGCGTGTACACAGAACCTTTTCTAACTTGAAGTTCTCAAAGCCTCGATTCGACCGTATCTCCACTTTGACATTTCTTCACTTGGCCTTGTAAATAACTCGAAGTGTTTCTGAAATATTTAACAGTGTCTCGATGGCCTGAGCGGTTATTGAGTCTCTTTGATGGTTAAACCTGCTTCTGCCCCGTTCTATAAAGCACCCAGAACCAAGATCTCTTCCCGAAAAATTGTATTCATTTCTGTTATCTTCTTCATTACGACGGTACATTACAACTTTCAATACAACGTTGATAGGATGCCAGCAAATAGAATCGAATAGAATCAAAGAGAATGAATTTACAGGTACACACTGGGCTTTAAAGCTCTCCATACTGAGAGCTGATTGGTCAATAATGTCACGTGATATCATGAGGCGCTTGAAGTAATATATTACAAGAACATATGATGTGACAGAAGCATAGGAGAACATTTTATGTGGTAAACAGGATGTTGAATGAATCACTTTACTCGAGAATATTCGATGGCTAAATCATTTGGGTCACATTATGGGATTATGCAGTACACGTGCAAAGCTGCGCGCAAAGCATTACGCAATTCAAGCACTGGTTCTGTGACGTATGTTACAGCCTCCACACTTCAAGATAAAACAATCTAGATATCAAATCTCATATAATTTTATTGAAAACAAACTGACCAGAAATGGAAACGCTTGATAGTACCTCGCTTTTGCATGGCATTTCTCAAAATATTTCGTCAAAATTTTAAACAAAACCACAATAAGTTTTGTAAAATTGTCGTCTATACAAATATACAAGATAACTTTAAAAAACTGTGCTGTATAGTGCATAAAGTACAATTTCTTTCAAAATAAAATACATAGAAATGGCCTGTGTCGAAAAAGGTCAAAATGTTTCTTTCTTTGCTGTAATTTTTGTAATGCTGTATCGAAACGTGTTGGTTAACATTAATCCCATTCGTACTCATCTGGCTCTAGGTAATTGTCAAGTTCCGGGTAGTCGCCAGGGTCAGGGTATTCGTGGCGTTCCGGGAAGTCGTCAGGATCAGGGAAATCGTCACTCAGCAGGTAGACGTCAGTTTCTTGTTCTGGGGAATCTTCGCGTTCCGGGTAGTCGTCAGGATCAGGGTAATCGTCACGTTCCGGGTAGTCGTCAGGGTCTCGTTCTGGGGAATCTTCGCGTTCCGGGTAGTCGTCAGGATCAGGATAATCTTCACATTCCGGGTGGTCGTCAGGATCAGGGAAATTGTCACGTTCCGGGTAGTCATCAGGATCAGGGTAATCGTCACATTCCGGGTAGTCGTCAGGATCAGGGAAATCGTCACGTTCCGGGTAGTCATCAGGATCAGGGAAATTGTCAACTTCCGGGTAGTTGTCAGGGTCTTCTTCTGGGAAATCTTCGCGTTCCAGGTAGTCGTGAGGATCAGGGAAATCGTCACGTTCCGGGTAGTCGTCAGGATCAGGGTAATCTTCACATTTCGGGTAGTCGTCAGGATCAAGGAAATTGTCACGTTCCGGGTAGTCGTCAGGATAGTCATCAGGGTCTCGTTCTGGGGAATCTTCGCGTTCCGGGTAGTCGTCAGGATCAAGGAAATTGTCACGTTCAGGGTAGGCGTCAGGATCAGGGAAATCGTCACGTTCAGGGTAGTCGTCAGGATCAGGGAAATCGTCATGTTCCGGGTAGTTGTCAGGGTCTTCTTCTGGGGAATCTTCGCGTTCCGGGTAGTCGTCAGGATCACGGAAATTGTCACGTTCAGGGTAGTCGTCACGATCAGGGAAATCGTCACGTTCCGGGTAGTCGTCAGGATCACGGAGATCGTCATGTTCCGGGTAGTTGTCAGGGTCTTCTTCTGGGGAATCTTTGCGTTCCGGGTAGTCGTCAGGATCAGGGAAATCGTCACGTTCCGGGTAGTCGTCAGTATCAGGGAAATCGTCATGTTCCGGGTAGTCTTTAGGGTCTTGTTCTGGGGAATCTTCGCATTCCGGGTAGTCGTCAGGATCAAGGAAATTGTCACGTTCAGGGTAGTCGTCAGGATCAGGGAAATCGTCACGTTCCGGGTAGTCATCAGGATCAGGGAAATCGTCATGTTCCGGGTAGTCTTTAGGGTCTTGTTCTGGGGAATCTTCGCGTTCCGGGTAGTCGTCAGGATCAAGGAAATTGTCACGTTCAGGGTAGTCATCAGGATCAGGACAATCGTCACCTTCCGCGTAGTCGTCAGGATCAGGAAAATCGTCACCTTCCGGGTAGTCGTCAGGATGAGGGAAATCGTCACGTTCCGGGTAGTCATCAGGATCAGGACAATCGTCACCTTCCGGGTAGTTATCAGGATCAGGAAAATCGTCACCTTCCGTGTAGTCATCAGGATCAGGGAAATCGTCACGTTCCGGGTAGTCTTTAAGGTCTTGTTCTGGGGAATCTTCGCGTTCCGGGTAGTCATCAGGATCAGCAAAATCGTCACCTTCCGGGTAGTCGTCAGGGTCTTCTTCTGGGGAATCTTCGCGTTCCGGGTAGTCGTCAGGATCAAGGAAATTGTCACGTTCAGGGTAGTCGTCAGGATCAGGGAAATCGTCATGTTCCGGGTAGTTGTCAGGGTCTTCTTCTGGGGAATCTTCGCGTTCCGGGTAGTCGTCAGGATCACGGAAATTGTCACGTTCAGGGTAGTCGTCACGATCAGGGAAATCGTCACGTTCCGGGTAGTCGTCAGGATCAGAAAAATCGTCACCTTCCGGATAGTCGTCAGGATCAGGGTAATCGTCATGGTTAAGGTACTCATCAAGATCTAAGTACTCATCTGGATCACGGTAGTCGCCTGGGTCAGAGTAACAGTCGTGATGTAAATCCCAGTAGTGATGTATGTTGCAATCTTGTTGGTAGACAAAAGACTGCTTCCATGAACTTGTTGAGAAATGTGAAAATGACTGCTCTGTGCCAATTCGTCCTGATGTTTTTTTGTTGTTTTCGGAGTACCTAAGTATATGATGAACATTTTATGTTAATTGCATTGGCCGGTGAAGGCGATTTTAAATAACATGTAGGACATTTCGGACATTCAACAGGAAACACAATGTTAAAAACTCATATTTTTTTTACTTGTGTTCGGGATTAGAATGATCACTTGACTTAGGTATGGGTGATGATTGTGCCACAGGAATAGCTTCAGGAACATGCAGTGACGGCAAATATTTTCTAGAAATAAAAAGAAAACTTGTTTTGTCATGGTTTACTTTCGTAGATACACATATTTTCTTTCAAGGGAATACAAAGTATTAGACTAAATATTTTTTCAATCAGTACAAAACATGTTTGGATTCAATACGCTGGCCTAACTCAGTGCTTGGCGGCCGTTTATTGTTGAATGTGGTTTTTATCCATTAGTTTTTTAAGGTTGGCACGTTGAAACGTATTGTTTTATTCATCGACTGTTACATCTCCACGTTCATTGCAGGTTATTCATAGTAACAAAACAATGACCACTATGCGTAACACATCTTTTCGAATGTCTTTGTTGCTTCGTAGCGATAGTTCACTTGTTTGCAGCGTGCAAGTAGGGTAAAATTGTTTGTGTCAGTTGAATTGTTTATTTACTCCTTAAAGGAGATAATTTTGGCTTAAATAGTAAATCCATTTGTTTGCTGCAAATTAAGCTGTCATAACGAAACGTGGCCTGTTTGAAAACAGTTAGTAAGTGCTTGCTAGCGTTTATTGTCGGCTGTGTTGTTGATCGCGGATTTTTTATAGAAAACCATCGTTGCAGTGAATTTAATACAGGGAATAGGAAACGGCGTGTTTCAAAAAAGCAGGCTACCCTTTATGAGACTTAGCCCTCGCAGGCTGGGTGTTCAGTGTCTACATCGACGTTTCGCCTGCTATTCAACTATGCTTTATTAAAGTAACGGTAACGGTCCATCGGTGAATCAAATATACGTTTAATATTGCTGGCTAGAAAAATCGAATAATTGAATACAATAGGCAGAAACAACAACACAACTACTCTTATTAGTTAGCTTTACCTTGCAGAATTGATTGCTAACAGACTTGTGCTGAAACGTCTGCACTCACGAGACCTGTCAACGATGGATAAAGTAGAGAGCATATCCACTGTTTCCCTACAAACAAGTTAAAAAAGTTAGAACTATTCATACATTGTTAATCACCCAAAACACTTACTAACATCTAAATGGAGTATTAATTGGTACTTTGACACAATAATAGTAGCAAATAAAAACAGTTTTCTGTACATTTACTTGGATTACCTTGAAATATTTGAAGTGTGTGGGTGAGTACAATCATTACGAACATCAATTGAATGTCCCTGGTTTGTTGTTGTGAATTTATTTCTTAAATAACTCGAAGGTTTCAAGCACACTTCTATTGTTTTTAAATGCCCTCTTGCATGCAGCACGCGAAACACATACAGTCTCCTGTTGTCCAAGGTGTAATACAAACCATCCTTTTGTACAACATTGATTTTGGGAAAATCTTCCACCTTGTATACTCCCCTTTCTATTTTCAAAATTGTGTCATTAACTTTGTCCCCCTGTACAAATCGTTGGTTGTTTCGAAATCTATGCAGAATACTGTTTTGCGAAAAACGTATTTCATTTGGCGAAAGCTCTAATAGCCCCATGACAGGCTGCTTAACCGCTACAAAGTGAAAAACTAAGTAGACTACTGTCATTCCAGAACTCAAAAACAAAAGTTTTATAAAAACGTTTCGCGTGATCAAACAGCATTTCAAACATTCCTTCATTCATGCCCCCTTTTTCCCAATCTTTCTGTTTGTTAAGTAAACTGGGCTCAGTGTAACTGATGGGAATAGGTACAAAAAAAACAGTTTCACAGATTTTTGCTACATGACCTGTAAAGAGACCTAAACAAAGTATTAGAGGACAAAATATGTTACTATTTTGCAATGATATGTCCCCAAACAATTTCTGAAAAACGTTTGTTACCACAAAGTGTTTATTGAACACTATGAGTTAGTGTATATTAGTTCAAATTATTCTTAAAAGTTAATTTTCCTCAAACAAGTAGTATTACAAAACTTTCAAAAATGTTTAACTATCTTTCCAAATAATCATTTGAATTGCAGTTTAATCATGCGTGACGTTTGTACCAAACTTTGTTCTTCGATTCTGTCTGCATGGCAGAAGACTCAAAAGAGGAACATTGGATTCCTCTCTGGGTATTTCCCTTCGAGTATGTTCGAATCACATTTTTTTCGCTTTTATGTCGTGGCAACCAACTAGTTATGTAAATTGAACCCTATGCTTAATTCGTTCACCAGCAATCCGCGCCTGTTGCGTCAAACCTATTGGATGATAAATATTTACCCGACGACCAAATTGTTTGCTTAACAAGCAAAGCAGGTACGAAGCCTATCGAGCAATACAAGCAGAGCTGTTAAAACAAGCAGAGCAAAAACTGAGGCAAACTTATCTTTTCCTAAATGCCTCAATTTCAAGTTTAAGTGTTAACAAAGGTAACCACGCCATAAGGTGATAAGACACTTCATCATTTCAGTAAAACAACAACACACACTTACATGAAATTAAACCAAAGCAAGAGCGTAAAGTGGCTAATTGGATAATGTAGTTATAAACTTATGTTGTTGTAACATAAGCTAATTGGATAACGTGGTTTAGCGCCGCTAACTCTACTCAATTCCACAGCTAATCGCTAATGAATGGTATTATTAGCTGAAAAATCTTATATAATGCATGTTTTAACACCCCATGTCGGGCTTCTAAAGTTTTTGTGGGATTCACAATTCGCTTTGGAGTCAGTTACCCAAACACATGTAGTTCTGTTGAAACAAATTTATACCAAATTGTGGGCAAATGAAACAGTTAAAATGTATCTGCGCATTGGAATACCATGTGACACGTCACGATCGACACGCGAAAGGTTTATTTCGAACCTTCTCCGATTTACCACAGCAAACAACATTTTTTCTTATTTTGTTAATTTTGCAAAAAAAAGTTACGCTGATGCATAACATAATACCACAAATAAAATGCCTGAGTTATCGAGTAAGACAGACTGTTATTAGTGTCGCAAGATAGTCAACTTCTAAACGTCGGTAATTTTTTTCTTTGTTGCTTTACAAACAAAATTAATGCTTAGGATAGTTGCATTTATTTACAAACGCTTTGGAATATACATCGGATTAAATATGAATTGTCACCCGCATAGACACAACGTCAACAGAGTAATATTCCTGATCAAACCAATCATCATCTCCTGAATAATCTTCCTCCTCAGAAACATCATCACCATATTCCGTAGACTCGTCGCCCGAAGATTCATCATCGTCATCCATTGTATGTCGATATGTCATACTGGCACCACGAATTCGTACGGATTCTCCATCGTTTGTGGTAGAAAACTTCCTTTCGAAAAATTCATTGCAATCCAATTCACGCACTGTTATTGATTGAAGAAACCCTCGGACTTCCAGCACGCGAAGTACGTACAGAGTTCTGTTGTTGACTGTGTACAACTCCCCATCAACCTCAACCACTTCCATCATCGGCAAATCATCAACATCTGTTATTCCTCTCATAATTTCGTTGATAGTTTGGTTAACATAATTTCCACAGCGAAACATATTTCGGATGGTATCTTGGGAAAATCTAATTTCACAAGGCGTGACATCCAACAGTGTCATGATTAGGTTACTCAGAAATATATTTTAAACCACGCACAGTTAGCTTTGCACCTATAATTACGAACAGATCATGTTGGTTAAAACCTTTCTACCCAATATCCACAGGGTCGACGTTGTTTCAGTAGAAGATTTCTAATGGAATCTAATGGAAAACAGCTCTAAAACGACTTGCCATGTCCTGTGTGCTACAGCTTAACAGCGCCCAACGTCACCTTGTCCAAACTGCTATCACTAATGCAATACAGCGAGACGTATATTGCAGTGAACGATCAATCAAACTCGGTTCAGCTCTTACAGCCGATGGTTAAATCCAACCAGGTAATTACCCGCGTTCAGAGTACCGAAAAGATGAACCGTTTTCCGATTGAGTTATTGCGTCACATTTGTTTGATATCAAACATCACAAGTGAAAATACTTGCGTTAACAAACATATGTCGCTTCGACGTTGACGAAATACCTGTTTCTAATAAAACTAAAATTGCATGTCCATGTACACAAAACTGTGTTCTCGTAGCCAAACTGTGTTACGTTAAAGTACGTACTATTTGTAGTACGTTAAAGTAAACCGGGGTGTCCAAAATCAGACTGTAACCTCAATGATTCATCTTCAATGAATAATCGGAAGTCAGCGGAGCGTGGGAACAGAGTTAAATTGCTATCGTTTGTACAACCAGACCAGAGCCAACGCAAAAAAACGATGAACTGAAAATTTCACACAACGCAACGGTCGAACGGCGCCAATGAGGATAGTATGTTTTTTACTAATTTATGCATATTCCTCCACGCCAAGTGCTAGTCGGGCACAATATAGGCGTTCGACGAAAAACGGATAAACAAGACACAATAAGAGACACTAAACCGACGCACGAACTAAACGTTGTAATTTAACTTTTGTGTCATGTCACGAAAAAAGTTTTACCAAACTATAAAACTATACATGAATCTGTGAAGAAATATAGGTATTTCAGTTCCTTGTGGTGTCGTGAGTCAATTTTTTTTGCTTCAGTCATTGTAATTCAACAAGTTAATGTTCACTACACGCTCTTACATCTTACGAACAACCGATAATTTCAGCATTTCGAGTCAAGTGTGTAACGATTGGGCTATCTGGCTCATAGTAAGCCAGGTTTCAAATATACAAGTACAACAAATGTGTTTGGCAGCTGTTCATTAAATTTAAGTGCCTAAATGTACGTTTGTAATGTCAGTTTAATATCAATCTCATTTTGTGATGGCATTAGCCGAACTGAGGTAAAATGCTGCTTGTACATATACAAAAACAGCAACATACATCTGGCCATTGAGTTTCCAAGTGCTTGAATATCATTGCTAACCAAATAGGAGGTCGACTGAGATTGGTACAGACGGTTTAACCCCAATCATTGTTTATTAACCAAACTTACAGAAAAATTCCTGAAGTTGGCAAAACATGACGAGAGTCATTGTATCAACAATTTTAAACAACGAGTCCATGATCGAATCGATTGGAGAATTAGCGTTACATAGAATGGATAAAATCACAATCAGAGTAGATCAGAAAGGCGAACTCATGTCAGTATAAACAGTCAGTCGCAGGAAAAAGGCAGTGGGCTCACAAACACAATGTGGAAAAACACTAAAAAGCTTATTACGTAAGATGCTTCTGCCAGAACCTCCCGGAGTTATGGGAATAATTTCTTATCAAAGCAGCTTCCAGCTGCGGCGGCTTTCCACATTCCGCTTTGTTGAATTGCGGGCACATTTTCACTCCCTCTAAACTCATACGTCAAGCGGTCACATCACACAAACCAAATATAAAACTGCGCTTGGACGCCTCAGAAGTGTATTCAACTTGGTTTTGTTGAAAAAGAAAATTTTAAATTCAAATAAGCTATCATTAAAGTATACAAGTGTTAAAATTTCAACGAAGCAAAGGCTCACAGTTTTTATACACAGCCATCAATCGTTTGGATCTTCTTTTCGTTGTGCATCAAAGCCATAAACGTGTTTAACAAAACAACATGCTTGCAACTGCGGTGATTCATGGTTGATAAATTTTAGAGTATTTACTGAAAACGGCATTTATTCAAAAGTATGACAGGAAAAGCGTAAACTGACAAAACGACTGCTGGCTCGCAAGCCCGGGGTCTATATGTTTGACGGCAATACTTTATTGCGGAATTGAACAACATTGTAAACTAAACCGCGTGTTGTAATGAACACCATATCAATGTTAAGTGGCTCAGTAACTTTTACAAATTTAGCTGGAAAAAACGAAACGACCTCGTGCAAGAAGGAGGTTATAATGCGACAATATGGATTAAAATATTGTCTCGTGGGCGACGATGTTCAGTGGTTTTTTTTTACTTTGATTGATGGTCTGGATAAATGGCAAAAAAAGATCTGCAAAACCAGCAAATCACGTAATTTAAAATATAAAAATGACGGTGCTGGAAACAGGTCTGCAATGAACGGAAATAATTTGGGGCAACCGTGCGTGAAAAGCCGTGGGAACAGCGGTGGACTCAGCTTGTATAAGTTATCTGTTTGACTTGTTTTCTAGTTTAAATTCTTAAATGCGAATTTAGCAATCACTGTTTCGATCCATGAGATGTCCTCAAGAGTGCCAATAGTCACACCAAGCTGCACTGACAAGACTCCACAAATTCATATTATTGGCTCAATGCAGTCATAAGACATACAGAAAAGCGTCGACGTATTCGCTTCGTTGCAACGTTACCATATAAATATTTGCGAAAACAGTTTTGGAAAGATTATCATAATATAGTGTTTACTCAAAGGAATTTTAAATCCTGAAATCTGGTCCGGTTAAAGATACACAGCGCACTGCGTGGTGGTATTCGTACCAGAAGATGCAGTCTTATATTCTGAGGAATTCGAGAAGATCGAAGTAGTCCTCTGGGTCTGAGTAGTCATTTGGGTCCAAAGGGTTAATAAGTTTATCATCGTATCCAAAGTAATCCCCGGGGTCAGAAAATTCATCAGAATGAGAGTCGTCAAAGTGTGAAAACCAGGAGTAATCTTCTTGTGATCGCAACGGACCGGAACGAGCAGTTCGTACCAATGGTCTTTTATGTCCTCCCGCAGGGTGTTCAATGTTTCTATAGAAGGTGGAAAATTATTGCTGTTAAATATTAAAACCTAAATTAAAAATAACTTTTGGGCCGTAAAATTTACCCCTGCTCGATTATGGAACAAATATTTTTATCAGCATCAAGACACATTTCTTAGCATGAATAAAAAACAGTTATTGGCAAAAAAACATTTTTGGCATACAAAAAAACTTTGGTGAAAAACACATGGACTTTGGACAACCAAGTGCATAATCGCTTATCGTTAAATATTCGTGTACTTGAATTTTAATTACGTACCTTGGGGGTTCGATTGCTGAAGTGTGTGGGTAAGTCACATCATTACGAACGTAAATTGAAAAGCCCCGGTTTTTTGTTGTGAACTCGTCGATGTGCCAATTTCCATGGGGATTGAAGTACACTTTTATTTTCCTCAAATACCCTCTTCTTTGCAGCACGCGATACACATACAACCTCCGGTTTCCCAAAGCGTAGTACAAACCATTTTTGTGTACAACCTCTATTTTGGGAAAATCTGCCACACGGTAAATTCCGTTTTCGATTTCCCAAACAGTGTCGTTAACTCCGTCTCCATTTCGAAAACGACAGCTAATACTATCATGGGTAAACCGAATCCTGCAAGGCGCAAGCTGCAACAACTCCATGCCTGGCTGCTGTTATGCCCGCGCTTAGTCACTGCCTCTTGTGCTGTTCAAGCAACACAGCGTGACGTTGGCCTGTGAGGCGGCCAGGAAATAACACATAAGTCATTCGACCAAAAGCAGGTCCCAATAAACACGCCAAGCTTTCGTGCGATCTAGGAAAATGCATGCGAATGGAATTAACCCGTGTCGTGTTCCCATGTAAGTGATCAAGGAGTTGGCTACAAATGCTTCAATGAATTTATAGAAAGTTTTTCAATTCCCTAGATAGGTTGATAGTCCGCCGTTCCTGCAGATGTATTTTCCGTCATATACCATGTTAGTCACTTGTTTACCGTACGATTGACCGACACAATTTATACCACATCAATGTCAGTTACTTTACAAGGGCAATTCCTTGGCCGAAAACAATGGGGTTTGCGTTTCGTTACGGTCGATTGCCTTGCCTTTGTACAGTAAGGGTTTTTACATCATGTCTGCATGCGGAACATAATGTTTTTGTGTAAATTTCTCATTCATGGACGCCCTTTAACCATACAGCTCCAGCTTGGCAATCAGTACCCGGGAAGTTTATGCACACTGATGGAGGACAATACAGACATACAAATAGAAGCAAAGCAGATCATGAATCGAAACACAACAAACAACTGGAACACGTACATTTTTATTTCGCCAATATTGACCTGACAGGACGTGGTAAGACATAAAATACTCTTGTGTGAAAGTCTCCGAATTTTAAGCACCAGCAGCTTCAACTCAACAACACGGAATAAAAATGAGTTGAAGAAAACCCTCATAACACGATATGGTTGCACGTCTCGTTCTATGTAGTCATTACGCAAATTTCGTAAGAAGTCTACGAACTAACAGAAATATCTCGATCTATTACAAATCATGTAAAAAGCACAAGACATCAACAAGTCGCAACATCGTCAATAAATCGATCAGTATTTACGTGAGGTATCGCGAATCGTCGACAAACCAGTTCGGCTTTCCCACCTACTACACTCTTTATGGTCAATACTGACCAAGTATCTACGGTAAATACACAAGAAACAGGACATGACGTGGGGGCAATAGTTGGTGGAATTGTTGACTTTCTTCTTCTGTCATTAGTGGTATTGGTGTTGTTTCTGTGTCAAAAACGGGGTTGGAGAATTTGGAAAAAGGGCAGCAGTGTTACAACACAAACTTTGACCGTATCTGCAAGTGTGTTGGATCATGTGTATTACAAGTACGTGTACTTAGGTTTACTACTTTAGTTTTTTTGGGAATGCTTGCAAGAATGTTATTTATTTAAAGAGTGTTAAATATTTATTAAACACAACAACATGCTTGTTGGTCTGTTATTTTTGGTCCAAAACGTGGCACATCGTTCCACAAAAATCAAAAAAGACCTTTAAACAGAACAATCCATACGACACTTATTATGGAGAAGAGCTTATATTTCTATCAATGTGAATATAACGTTTGCATGCTGAAACAGTTTTGTTTGAAAAAGCTTCAAAATTCAAAAGCAAACAACCACTTAGAACGCAAAAATTAGGTCTTAAAATTCTCTCTCCCTTGTCTACAAACCATTGTGCATAAAAAACACAATTGGGAATAAACTTATTTGTTGTCCTCAGTATTCAAGCACTGGACGATACGAACAATCCACATCAGTTGAGCGAATCTACTATGCAGCAAACAACACCACAGTCATTACTGGCTCTGATTACGTCTGCGCAAATGACGTCATACTTTCAAGTGTTGAAAAAGGGGATTTACCGGAAACTTTACGATCAGACCCAGTTCCACGTGGAGTTGACGTTTGCGCATGGGTAAACAAAAACAAGACTGTCATTAACAGAGATGTTTAAGCGACAGTTCAGAAAAACAAATAACCAACATTTTAAAATTAAGCGCAAGATAAACGAGAAGTTACTGATTGATCATATTGTACAAGGACAAGCGGTTGTAAATTGCAGGAAAATGTTTATTCTATTGGATTTTATAATAAAGTCATGCCGCATTATTCAGTGCTTTCAACAGGTGATTGAGGAAAATGGTTGAAATAATCACAAAGTCAGGCAGAACATGTAGGGCCCGCTTACGCAGTAGCAATCTATTGGAAAACATTTGAATATATGTACAGAGCCAGCAACCCAGCATGATATTTGCAGCTGGTTCTGAAAAGTTTAAAATGCCACAAATATTCAACCACATGGTCACAACGCATATAACCGTATATACAGGCGATCATATACAAACATTGGTATATTTTGTTTACGGATAGTGAATTCAAACACGATCAACAACCGATTGTTAATCATCAGGCAGGTGTGTCGAAAATGAAATATGAGCCATTATTCAAATTATTCCTGGGTCTGTGTACCAGAGACACCAGGCCTCCCAGTGGAAGTAGTTGGACCCGAAGGTGAATAACTACTCGTGTTCGCTCCAGTGGTACCTTGAACTCTCCGCCAGCAACCACCGAGTCTTTTTCTAATCGGAAGCCACCAGAACAAGAACATGTCCTTCCGTTTAACACACGTGATGTAGAAAAGAAAGACCCCCTGCACAAGTGCGGTAAAAACGCTTTATGCTTGTTTGGGTCTGGTTATTTTAATTGTACTTAAACACCAACAACGGATTTACTCATAATTCTAAAGAACAAACATTCTGGCTCGTGCAGAAAACATGAAAAAAAGGAAACGATGAAACATTGACAAACATTATTCGACAAATAATTGTAGTCCAGGAGACAGCGTCATAGGTTGGTTGAAAGCTGTGGGGACAGAGACTGTATTTTACCTGAAAAGCGTTGAATAAAGAAAATAGGTAGTTCATCACGTGATTGTAGGTCGGGTCGGTTGAAATCAACATAAGGAATCCAAAAATCCACGTAAGACCGAGGGAAAAGGAAAGGGAACAAGCCATGATAACTTGTTGCCTTTTGCCCCGCTTTGCTGCAGTTGACTGAATCTACAACCACGAAGAAAAACATAGTCATTGACTAACATAGGACTTCTTAAGCCATGCGTTTCGATCCCATTCGGGTTCGTCAAATGTGATTTCGGATCGCGGAACAAACTGACTTTTTTAGGGGGCAAATCTGTACCCTACGTCGCGTTTTAGTTGTTTGCTAAGGTTCGCACGGAAATTATTTTCTTTAGAGCGGGATCACATAGAAATATATCTCTTAAAACGTTTATTGCAAAATAATATTTTTGAGAAGCCTTTTAATTTTAACTCTAAACAATGAAGGTCTACCTGCTTGCGTTTGAAGACAGTTTTTAAAACAAGAACCAGAATAACCATGTTGTTGATGTACACCATGCCCACCACAAGCAAAAAACCCATGTACAACGAGAAGCGATGCAACCAACACATATTTTCCGCACGGTAAGTTGATAAGACAAACCTGGGGTCATCTGCAACAGTAGAAATTTACTGAGTACAATTTTGTGATTGAATTGCTCGGTGGTCAAAATGTAGTATCTAAAACAGGGACTCCAGCCACAGGGCCATATACCGGTAAAAGGCCATGGGCATTTCTACTCATTCGTTAATAATGAACAAAATATAGGCCATATTTGAAGATACTGCGCTTGATACCAACAGGAATTAAAACAGGTTGCTGTCACCAATAACTGTCCAATGGTAATCTCTTTGGGCTGGCTCTTACTGATGTTGCCTATTGGGAGTGTATATATTTTTTTATTTTGTTGTGCATACCTGAAGTAGGCAAAATAAAAAAAAGGGTGTTACCTTTTTGACAGACGTCTTCATTGGTCAACTGTTTATCGAAATGTTCCAGAGACAATCCAAGATTAAAACCAACCACCAAAACAGGCAAACCGTATGCAAAAAAGCAAGCTTTAATCATGTAGTTGGTGCTGGCTACATTGAATACCTAACGAATAAAAATAAGTGTCCGTCATTGGTGCCATAATTTAAACTGAATATTCAATACTTTAACTAGTGCAGTGTAGAGTTTGTTGCTGTAAACAGCCATCCATAGCCAACTTGTTAGAAACATGTACTGCATTACAGCTGCGACGGCCGTACAAGCTTGTGGGTTCTCCACCCTTGCAACCCCAAACAGGAAAACCAGATACGCAATCAATAGATTGACGCAAATATGCAGCTGAATCTGGTTTGGAACTTTCTTTAACTGATCCCTAAAAAAAACCTTAAAGTCAGGGCTATGTTCAAGACAGAACTGCAGGGTTCGTAGGCAGCACGTGTTTCTACGTTTTGATGAATTACTTGTTTAGAACGTGCAGAAGTAAAGTTGCGACAAATCCCAACAGCGAGAGTCCGCATCCAACGTCACTGACAGTCGAGAGAACAACATCTTCCGGTACTTCACTCGTCGACTGCAAAATGTAAAGTAAAGAACAGCCAAGTCTTATATGAGACGTTATTCAACCATTCTCGTGTTTTTTCTCGCAGTAAATAAACTTACGTAAATAATATTTATCAGCCATACAGGCTTTGCAGGCATTGCAGCCCAGTTGGATCAGCCACTTTTCCCGACAAGTTAAGTCTGCGAAACCTGTAAACCTAATGATCTCGATACAAAAGCTGTGGTCGCCAAGTAAAGAGGGGCGATCGTGCCAATTATGCAATTGCATGAAACATTACTGCGATTTAATATCTATTATCAGAGTTTGGGTTGTTCTTTCCATTCTGTCATCATATCCGTATTCATTAAATTGTTATTTGTATAACAATCCACATTTTAAATCACTCACCACGAGCAGGGCAAAGTTGGTCAGGTGATCACATTTGCAAACTGGGGGGTGCGCAGTGTTGTCAAGGCAACAACCATCCGTTTTCCAGTCGGATGATTCGAAATCCCAATAAGCGCATTGCTGTCGAATTCTCTTCAACTAGAATTTAGTTGAATGTTTAAGGATCATTTAAATGTTAACACAATAATATCACCCACGTATTTTCCTAATTCGGTTCGCAATAATAATAATTTAACTTTGTTAATGTTTTAAGCTACTGCCGAAAGATTGTCGTGGGATGTTATATTTGTATGGTGGTATATATGAGTTTGTGCACTGCACCATGCACCGAAAAAATACTTTTCTGGCCATTCATTAATGTTGTTTTTCAAAACGTTTCTTTTTTCATGAAATTGATTAAAAAAAATCCTTTTTTTTGGTCAAATCATTTCCAGCATTCTTTCACATGTTAGGTTTTACCGTAAGTTTTTTAAATGGGACTTTCTCCCAGTGTTTCGTCTTTTCGTTTCTGTGTTTGAGCGTTACTGGTGGATGCAGATCCGTCAACGATCTAGCGTCACCGATTTCAACCGTTGCGACCTGCAAGAGTAACAACAATTAACATTTCAGGAGATTCAAAATCTTGCCAAGATATTGCTTGCTGGTCAAGATAACTTAATTTGATCAAAAAACGACGAAAGGAAAAATGGTATATTCGTCTTATCCTCTGTTTTGTTTGTACCAAGGTAAAGAAACATGGGTTTTCGAAACCGTGCAGCCAAATACCATCGCCCACTTACAAAATCCACTTTGTGGTTTGACAGAAATAGCGACGCGCCACGGTGTAGGAAGAAAACTGTCTTTAATGTTGATCCGTTCACCTTGCTCTGTGCGTGAGATAACACCGAACCTGGCACAGAAATGTTGACCGGAACCACGCTCTGCACATTGACTTCAGGCGCAAACCAGGTGTCAGCGTGATTTTCTGCCTTTTCTCTTTCAGTTACCTTAAACATCACAATGTACAACATCAGTGGCAAAATGCTGATCGGTTGCACTGCTAGCTCCTTGTAGTCTTGCAGAAACGAAACAGAACAAAAAGTGCTATTTTGAGGGGTTTTATGTAATGACCTTTCTTGGCCACACTTTATATGACTTACTCGAACTGCAATGCCCTGACGGGCGAGAAAAGTCAACACTCGCGGCACCCGCCGTTGATGGGATAAGATGCATTATAAAACCCTTCGTTTTTAGGCTATATATTTATCTCAGGGTCGTAAATTATTTCTAGGCTGACATAAATTGGTATTGAGATATTATCGTGCAAGTCATGATACCTTGATAGAAATGGATTCAGTTTCCATTTCCAATACACTATCTGTGTCATTTTCAAACTGCACTTGTTTTGCAAAGAAACTCAGCATGTTCAGAATATTTTCTCTATTTGAAGTTTGACTTTCCGTCTTCGTTTTGGTTGCCAGGGATCGAGACACAGCAGAGACAACAGTGGCAACGTTGATAAGAACTTCTTCAGTAACCTGCAACATATGTAGATGTGTACGTGATAATTTGTTCTTGAATTAATAATTTAAATAAACAGATTTTAACAACATACACGTGACAACTAATTCGTAAACTTTAGGCCCGAAAGGAACCATTAAAAGACTCTTTTTTTGGTGAATATTGAAAAAAAAACATGTGAAGTCCCATTTTGTGTTTTTGTATACAGTTTTTTTTGCATAGTAGAGCATATAAAACGTTGCAAAAGTTTCATGCGACAAATGGTCAGAAAACTAGAAAATAAAACTCAAAATATAACCTGAGCTTTCCCCTCTTCGACTGCCTTTGTAATTGAATCAACAACTTTAAGTGATTCAAGGGCCTCGGTCTCGTTTATGTGCGCTTGGGATGTTATGATCTGAAGAGATCTTGCAGCTTTTTCCACATCCTCTTGCGTCACATTTACAGAATTTACCTAAAGTGGTCAATTGTAGTTTCACAACTCGCATTGGTCAAAATATATTTGTTGATTCTCAACGTCGTGTTTGCAAATTTTTGGACTGGTTATAAAAACTATATGGCTATACATAACTTGTGTTTCCGGGATCGTAGAACAATCAAATCGTTCTGCTTGAATGAGGTTATTAAACATGAAACTAAATGGATAATTATTCATTAAACAGTAGAGTGAAGTGGTTCTTTACAAATAAAACAACAGCTTGGTATTTCCATATCAGCATCATACAAATATAAATTGGTAATAGTTGATCTCGCTGACAACTGTTACATGTTTTCTGTTGACTCTGCTTATTAGCGCCTCTAGTGATTACGTTGCCTTTTGCTCCGAATTGCTTGTGGATGACAGAGGGTTTCCAATTTGCATGACACGAGCCAAAGGACATGTTTTGACACAGACACTGGTTTACTTTTGTTCTACGTATGGCTTATATTTAAAGGTTATTGCATTTTTGGTTCGAAGGAAGTCCCAAACGAGCGTTAGGAAATAAATGTTGCAGCAGGGAAAAAGGGCGAAGGATTTTGGACCTCATGTTCCCTGTGATATAATAATCGTCAAACAAACCTCTATATCAGACACTTGCACATCGCAACTGATTGAAGTAAGGCTTGTGTTGTCGAACATCGCATAATGGATATCGCTCCCAAACTTGCGTTCACTCCGCAAAATGCATCTTAACGAAGCTTGGGAATATCCTAAAACACAAGGGTAATCAGAAAAATGTTTACCAATGGGTCAAAAGCTTGATACCTTGTGGGCAATTCTCGGCGGAGTAGCTTAACCAGTGTATAGGTACTTCCGGGAATGAGAACCCTCCAAAGTTCTGACGCCTGCAGAAAGCTAAAGAACGGGCAATAATAGATAACCCATTACTATCGCCCAAACAGTCGAGCAGCTTACCGGTTCTAGGGGAACCCAAAAGTATAACTCCCTCCGCTTGGTCAGATTCAAGAAAGTCTTGCCAGGTTGTAACAAATACGCTTGGGGGCTGATAACCAAAGAAGCGAACCCAGTAGCTGATTAAAAGAGTTAAAGTAAAGGTAAAAAATCAATGAAACGTATATTGTACTACTTTTTTTTAGTTTCCGTAAGATCAGTTGATTGGTTACACAATTAGATTACTACTATTCTCCAAACATAAAAACATGCATTGTGTTTAAAAACAGACTGTCGTAATTCACATTTATTGGGTAGCTTCAAGGACACCAGTCGTTGGGATTTTTCCCTTACCGTACAGTTGAATCGCCGTAAATATTTTTCAACGAAACGGTTTGGACGTCAAGACTTCCTGATTTGAACCCCCGGTTTAGATCTTCCGATAGTTTTTTGTACAGCAGATGTGACTTTATGGGTGGACTCGGACTCGCAAAATGTTGCGTGAATTCGTGGATGTGGAAACCTGTTGAAGTGTGATTAAGTTTGACGTCAAATGATGCGAGGAGGGTGTGCTGTGCATCAGTTACCTTGAAAAAATCTATTAACAACTTGTTCACCTTGTTTGCGTGAAGTACGCCAACTACATATCATGCAATGATGCCAAATTGTCAATATGATTCATAAGGCTCAGGAAATAGTCAACTTCGGGCAGGCCAATATACGTTTTCGTTTCATTATAAGAAGAAATATTAATTGCGTCATACTATATAAAGAAATTATGTAATGGCGCTTTTTTAAACTTCATTGACAGCTTCATGTTATATAAGAGAAAACCTAAGTCATTTGTCTTTGTGTTGTTTCTGATATATACATTTCGCCTACAATTGGGCATCGTCAGTATCACTAAAAACAC
Source organism: Ascidia mentula (assembly GCF_947561715.1). NCBI lineage: Eukaryota > Metazoa > Chordata > Ascidiacea > Phlebobranchia > Ascidiidae > Ascidia > Ascidia mentula. The sequence goes on along the minus strand of NC_138569.1, from coordinate 19,632,702 downwards.
GACGCGGTTTGAAACAAAATAAGCTTCATGTCAACAGATTTTCAAAACACAAAAGGTTACCAATTTTTTCGCACGTCGTATGTGCAGTCCAATACCCACTTTCTTGACATGTGATAATACCAGACCACATTAACGTGTAGCCGTCAGCGCAAGCGTACGTAACCACGTTGTTCCACAATGCAGTGTACGGACCAGTGTTCGGCGTGTATCCTTTCATATTGTTTATGACAGGGGGCGATGCACACTCTGATATAATTAAAGCAAATTATTAATACGGACTTAAACTGGAGTCTGACTTAAAACTGTAATTTATAACACGTAAATGTTGTTTTAAAAATAAGTTTGTCTGGAGTTTGACACCCCTCAATAAACGCAATAAATTTATTGCAAATAAAAGAGATTGGCACATATATAGTTAAAAATAAACCTGTGTTTAGCACTTTAAGCAAAGTCCCACCATACTAGCTGCTTTTACAAAACGAGATATGTTTAAAACTTTTTTCAGAATTTGTTTGTTCGGTGAAAAACATTTTCTAAGTAACAGTATTTTTTTTCAAAGTACCAATAACGTTGCATTCGGGTGCTGTAGTCCAGCTTCCATTTACACTGCAAGTTATAGCACCTGATCCAACCATCTTATATCCAGGCTTGCAAGAGTATGATACTGAACTGCTTGATAGAAAACTGTAGGGTGCGGAACTTGAAGACAAGATGTTGGAGTTGGTCACATTGGGAGGGTTTTCACAGACTAAACATAACAACGGCCAATGAAAAAATTTTAATGTTTCAAAAAAATAGAACAGTCTCACAACAAAATTCATAACCACATGGTTTAACTATTACTTTAACACTTTTTATTCATTTGTATCATATTCACTAGGAAGACATAATTATTTTAGGATTTAGGAAATCTGTGGGATGTATCCCTGAAAAGATACATTGTAGTGTAAGCAACCTGCCTATTTCTCACTATGGACCAATTTTTTCAAAAGTAAACTTACAAATTGGTGCACATATTGGTGCTGAAGTCCAAGTTCCGTTTGCCTGACAGTTTATGTTACTGGGGCCAAACATTTTGTACCCAATAGCACAACTGTAAATGACAAAATTGTTAAGCACTGCTGTATATGGACCAACCAATGGAGCAAAACTTCCTACATTTTTGATGGAGGGAGGGTTGTCACAAACTACAACAAAACATGATATTGTAAAATATTTATACGAAACTTATCACTATATTTTCCTTATTTTTTTTACCAACAACTTCACATGTGGGTGGCAAGGTCCAAATGCCACTGAACTGACAGACTACTGTATTCGGCCCATGGAGTTGGTAACCAGTGGCACATGCGTATGTAACATTATTGTTGGAAATAGGAGTGTAAGTTCCATCAGCTGGCAAAAACCCTTGCATGTTGCGAACACTTGGAGGCACATCACACACTGCATAAAAAGTTTGAAGTTTAGTTTAATTGTAAATAATTTACTTTGAAGGAAAAAATGCCAAGCAGTATAATACCAATTTTTTCACAGAAAGGAGGGGTACCCCAAACTCCATTATGTTGGCATGTGATGTTACTTGATCCTGACATCTTGTACCCAATTAAACAACTGTACTTTGCTATAGAATTAGAAACTGCTGGTGCAAAGCTTTCCATGTTGTCTATTTCAGGAGGAGGGCCACAAGCTAGAAATGAAAACATGATAAATGTAAAAATGTAATCTAGGTAAATTCTCCAAAGTCCAAACAAGTAATAAAACATTATTGAACATAAAGATTAGAAGGAAAAAGCACATATTATACATAAACAAAAAACTTGTTTGCATTATCTTACAATCCGCTTGCAAAAAAACTGCATATAAATCACTAAATAAAATTTGCAAAATCCTGTAAATAAAATGTAATGCTTTTAAGCAGGACACATTTGTCTTTTACACAAGTCAACAGATTGAACCTTAAAAATGCATGTTTCTATAAATGTTATTCTCTAAAACTTACTTATTTTAGCACAGGTAGGAGCAGTTGACCAGGTTCCATTGTTTTGGCACACGATTGAATCATCTCCATTTATTTTATAACCATTATCACAAGTGTATGTCACAATGTTATTTAGAACTGCAGTGTATGGTCCAGATGTGGGTGCGAACATTTTCATGTTTGCTAAGGTTGGTGGATTTCCACAAACTGAGCAGAGAAGTCATATTGTATACCACTTTATAGTAAAACATACTATTTTTACATTACTAGCACCATATTTATCCTTTAGATCCTAAAGTAACCTCAACGACCATCAATAGAAATTTGCCAATTATGTAAATTAACTCTTACCGACTAGTCGGCAGTTTGGTGTGTTTATCCAAGTTTCATTGATACAAACTATAGTAAAAAATCCTGTCATTACATAGCCTTCGGGACATGAAGCATCGTTCTGTAGCGTATCAGATCTTGGCATGGAGGCATCAAAAACAAGCCCATTGCAAGCTGTAACAACATTTAGAATTTTCGCACTTTTACTTTAAGATTAGGTAAACTGCACTGTTCGAAATTGCCTGCAACAGTATCACACATTTGAAAATGTACGCCTTGAAAGTGTGGACGAAGATAGTCAAAACAAACGTGCGCAGAGAGTTGTGATTAAACAAACAGGAAAGGCTGTTCTGCAAGGTTGCGATCGTGGGTAATCCCCAAAATAAAAAATGAGCCATTTATGCGTGGATTGTATATTTTGGAAAACTTTGTTTTTTCCCTGAACGCAGTTCGTTGGGAGGTAATGGGTAGGTGATTTGGACGTATTATGCGTCAACAGTGTTTAAACGTTTAAATGCAGCAATCGCATATCACGTGAGTCATACTCCCTATTAATATCTTGAGCGCTTGCAAACGCGCCACATCATACAATGTCATCTGTTTTCCTATTAAGGTTTATAACGTACGACTGGAAGTATCAGACCATGGTGTTTGTAACTACCGTCGTTTCTTTCAACTTTGCCTTTTTCCGTCACATTCGAAAAAAATGTGCAAAAGTTTGTAGATTGTGTCAAAATTTTGTTGACTTCGAGTAGGACTACACACCAAAATATGTTGACGTCTCCGTCGTTTAACTTGAATTTTTATTGATAACTTTTGAAAATTCCCAAAGATACCACCACGTTTTACCTTTCTTCCTAAATCAAGGCAATCCCGGACGTATGACAAAATACCGGAATGTCAACTCATAAATGTATTTGCGTGCCCTGAATAATCAACTCGCGTGCTAAACTTGTTGTTAACTTACACATTTTTATTTTAAGGTATGCGGTTTTATAAAATACCAACAAAATAGACTAAAATTATACTTACATGCGTCTATGGCCTTTGCGAAGTACAAGGAGCAAAAAAACACCAACCACATATTTTCCATTGAAAAAACTCTAGCTGGCGTGCAGACCTAACTAATATGTGAACTTTGCAGCAATGAGGTGAATATGGTGTCCTCAACCATCTTCATACGTCAGAGCCGATGAGTCAAGCTCTTACAACGCTTATTTGTCCCGCCAATGCTCCATTCCAGTCACTCTGTCGATAAAGCTTTGAAAGCACAAGAAACAACAACTTCGCTGTGTCGCAAAAACTTGCCGTTACAGTTCTTTTTTGCAAGGTTTCAATCTTCAAATCCCATTCCTAAATTGGTCTGTAGTGGCTGCTTCTTTGTATAACTCACTCTCATGTAAAAACCTTGTGCTATTTTTGACAGTTTCTTTCGTCTCAATGCAGTGCACGAGTCAGCAGTCATGAGAGCACAAAGAAGACATATTTATTACAATGCACAAATGTTGAACGTTGACTACATGATTTCGGCAACAATCAAACACTAATATTACTCTATCAAAATTTTTGCATTCCTTTCGTTGAAGGAGATATTTGTAAGTCCCAGCTAACTAGAAACGTTTATACTAACAAGAAACGTGTCATTATACTTTTAATATTTCAATTTATTTACGCAGTTGTGCAGGCCTATTAGTTTAATACATAAAACACAGTTATTGCATTTCGCCGCTTGGAAAGGCAGCCGGCGTAGATCTACGCTTGGAAAACTTTATTTCCTCTGGAAAATTCTTTGTCGGGTTGGGCGATTGGTCTGCCTCCCCTCCCTGCGTCATACGGAAAGTGAAAACTAGTCAATGGCATATAGCTTGTCGTATAAAGTTTCCCATTTATCAGGTTCTTGCGGACCAAGCGGACATTTAGTATTGCTTGTTGCACTGTTTTCGGATAAACTTCAAAACAGTTAACTAAGCTGCGCTGAAAGCGTGAGGTGTCGACCCGGTCTAGGCAAACTTCCAAACGTTGCACTTCTTTCACGAAAAAATCCATGAGCATATTTTTGCAACAAGAAACCGATTTTACAATGCAATGGGCTACTGTGAAAAGGCAAGGATGCCGAACATGGGAATGCTTGAACTCGCTTCTAAACCGAAAGTAGGACTTTAAATAATAGATATTTTTCAGATCAAATTGTCGCGGTCTTCAACTTTCTACTCAGGTAAACCTGCAAAATTCTTCTCGGAACATTTACTGGGTTTGAGTTGAATCCAAATTAAGGGAACATGATACGATTCGAATACCTTCAGCAAATATTCGGCCGAATCTGAATCTCTAATGACGTTATAAATTTACACACTGGTTGCAGCTAAATTCGCTTGTGCTTGTTTGGTATATCCCTGCTTTCGCACATAAACTCCAACGACAACACGCGATTTTAAGCACCGTTGTTTACACTTAAACTAAACACACTGAATGTGGATTCGCGGATGATATTCGTATTCTGTGCAAAACTGAAATACACCTACTACTAATCATACCTTTTATAATCACTGTGTAATAGCACAAACCACTGTGTAGAATTAGGTGGCCTTAGATGTACAAAGGCAGACTTGTAACCACAACACTTAGCTACTATTTATTCAATAAAACGAAGAAGTTGAAACATGAAATGAAAAAGAATAAAATAAACAAAAAATGGTAAAAAATGGAAAAACTAGATTGGTCTGGTTTAGGCATCATTTACGTAAAGCAACCATTCTGTGCGCATCCCAAAGAAGATTTAATGACCGTCCTTGCAGAACTGGTGAGTTTGACAATGCATAAACACTTGATTGAACAGAAGTTGGCACAGCACAGGCCTTACGAATGTCTTTTACAGTCTCTACAACCCAGCTAGCACTCCACTTTGATCCCTTTTTTTCTGGGTAGGGCTGTAACGGTGAAGCAGCCACCACTTCGTAACGACCTGTTTGTAGTCGCCAACATAAAAAGCATTGGAATTGCTGCAGTGCATTAGCCTTGGCTCCAAACTTGCTGTGCTGTTGAAAGTGCATGTCCCGTAGTTTCGTTTTTGACTTCTGAGCAGAAACATTCAGCAAGGCAACTATTAGCATGATGACTGACCTTGTGCCCGGACAAACATCAACAATCTGGACTTCATAGTCTATTAAATACCCAAATTTGTATGTGGTATAACATCTTGTTCTCAATACATCAAATATAACATGTTCAATGTCCAGTACAAGATTTTGACAAAAAGCGACTGATTTTTTTGAAGACTCTGGTTTGACAGGATTTAGAATTGCCCCATTACACCCTTCAATAGTGACAGGGCCACAGAAAAAACTATTTTCAGCAAAGGGTAAAGGTTCATCTGATGAAGCATTTGTGGGTCCATAAAAAGTTTCAACAAAAGTCACAATCCCATCTGTACTTCGACAAACAGGTCTTAAATTGCCATGAGATGATATATCGCCATTACAGTAAATACTTCCAGTTCCACTGCTTTCACTTGCATTGGGGCTTGCCGAAGTTGCGCTTTCAATGGAAGGTTCAAATTGACCACGTAAATTGGACCACTTGTACAGTTTTGAGGCACTTCGGCTTGGTGATGACATGCTGCCAGGAGAAGTCAATGGAAAGTCAATCTTCTTTGGTTTGGAATTGACTTCTTGACTGTCGGGTAAAACTCGTCCACAGTAAACACATTGTTTAAATTCTAATTTTGTTAAAACTTCATCTTGGTTGCTTTCATTACTTTCCGCATCACCGTTAGGACACCTTGCCCTATGTGCAATACAGTTTGTTGAAGTGCCCATGCCACAACAACAATTTTCATTCTTGTAGTAATTGTCATTTATCTGGTCCTCACTTATTGGCTTCAGTGAAACTGACCCAGAGGTACCAGAGGTTTCCCTTCTTTTTGATAGCAGTACAATGCTTTTTGGTTCCGGGTCATAGTACGGATCATCAATGCAATCATCAGAAGCAGTTTCACTATTTGCAATGGTGATTGTGTGACAACACTGTTTGCATCTATTGTTGGATGTATTGTTTTCACTTAAAACAATACGTTGTGATGAGGGCAAAGAATCATCTGAATTAAAGGAAAACAAGGACCCCTGAGTTGGCGATCTAATCGGTTCATCACCCTGAGAATTAAGTGGACTAAACAAATCAGATTCAAGTTGCATAGTGCCATTTTCTAAACTTCTGCTGGAGGCAGGTGAAATAAGGTTCAATCTTCGCCTAAGCAACATATCAAATGTCCTATCACTATTAGCCACTGGTTTTATTTCATCATTTTCACAAGGGACAGGTATATCTTCGAAGGTTGCACGCTTGATGGAACTTAATGGTAATGACAGCTTGTTTCCATCACTTGGTAGAAGGCCAAGGCTAAAAACACCAATTGAATGACCCATATTCAGCACAAGTAGGTCATTGATTTTAAGGCCACCAGGGTTAAGCACAGTAGAATTAGAAGACACAGAAGTATGTTTCATGTGAGCCACAAACCCATGTTTTAAACAGTGAACTTTACTTTCGTCATCATCATCTTCCTCACTGTCCATTACAACACTGGTTTTACAACTAATAAGGCAATCTTCACAGTGTGTGTAGGACGGTACAGCTGCGACTGTTATGTAGCAGATGTTTGTTTGCTTTCCATATCCAGTAATTACTACTTTAGTATTGTCTCTTGGCCATTCAGTATATGTCAAACATAATCTTCCACTAATTTCTTCATTTGCAAATAATCTAACTGTTCGACATTTAATCATTGGTTTGTCCTGCCGAAACAACCACCAATGCAGACGGTACACAAGTGTTATAAAACCTGTGTGATCAGAGGGCTCAAACCTTTCTGTGTAAGAGATTACAAATGTGCCCTCTTTATTAAACCCAAGAAATGCATGTGCTTCATCAACCAATATCTTTTCACTAACAATATCTCTAAGACAGTATGCCAATCTTGATGGCAATCGTTTGAAGGCAAGTCCGCTTGCCATGCCTGACTGCTTTATTGGGTGCTTTGAAAAGTTTTGAAACAATTCCCTTCGTTTTACAGCAGAAGTAATCAAAGTTTCACCATAGCTTCTTTTCCTATTCATGCTTGTCATTGCATGTTTTTCCTGTTGGAATAAAAAAAGTTTAACTAACTTTTGAGCCCAACCTGGCCTAGCTGCGGACTGCAGTCATCACATTCATTCGATTCAACAACATACCAGGCCAGGTTTTAAAATGACAGTCCGAATTTTTGTCGCGCATTGTCTGCAACGACTCACAGCATTTACAGTTATACTGCTTATCACAGACCTCAGTTTGCAAAACTGTTTCGCAGCAATCCCTGAAACAAGCAACAAAGTTACCAAACAATACCAAACCAAACGCCAAACCAGTCCACCAAAATCGTTGATGCGTGACCCACATGATTCTCTGACGTCACACCTCGGTTCACACCTATTATTATTTCAGAAAACACTTCATCAACTGACTAAACTACAACTTTGCTATCGCGAAAACAGGATGTGGGATTAGTCGTTTTACTGCCTTTCTTGACAATTACTCCTGCACGGAACAAACCGGTATTGGAGACCATTCATTAAAATCATTGGCGAATTGGACAACGAAGCGGGTTAACTTTTATTCACATCCAATTGGAATAAATAAAGCTGGAGTCACAATGCACACAAATCACAAACTTTCACAAACCGACAAGGCAGTGGCCTAGCTGTTACATTTTATTGGTTTGGCCAATCATTTTTATGTAATTTTAGGTGGCATTTTTTTTGTGGATATCAGAACCTCCATACACAAGAGGTGTCACAAAGAAATTTAAATAAAAAGCCGAAAATTTGCAAAGCAAAGAAATAGCTTGTAATGCACAACGGAAAACGTTTTGCAATGACAAAAATTGAACAGTGACAGTCCTGTTTGTCAGCTGACCCGAATTTAAAGCAAGAGGTAATGCATACAGCACAGAACAATGTTTGGTGCAAGGCTGCTAAAGTGCATTTAGATAAAAGATATCTGCGAAGAATTAAGAACTGCAACAAAGCATTCAGTTGCTATCCAAATCTTAAAAGTGCTCAGTTGTTGTAAACTGAGTCTCACGTTGAACTTTAGCAGCAATGCACACAAGTTGCTCTCTATAATAAGTAACAAACAACAAAGACAAAAAAAGCAAGACAAACTCACAAAACACAAGTGTACAGTGCTCACCGAATGCAGATATGAACAAAGAAAAAATAATGAAAGGTAACGAAGAGCTTCATGAAACTAAATTTCATTTAAACGAACTGAAAAAAGTGATAAGTGTTTGGGTACATGCACGGTACACTACCCACAGCTACGGCACATGCAGGCCATACAGAATTATGAACATTGCATAGAACTTAAAAATGAATTTTGAGACAACCACCAGAATGAAACCCAACTGGTACAATTCTTTCAATTGATTTTTAAGTGGAACTCCATTTTTTAGACTCTTTCTTAACTAACAGTTCATGTAAGCCCCAGAGATTGATGGGAAGGTATTTGACGCTTTTTGCTTTTTTTTGAATGACTGTGTTTCACTCCTTTTTTAGATTTTTTCGCAATGACACTTGGTGGCACTGGTGAGTGTGAATTTTGACTGGTCTCCGGTTCAGAAAGAGCAGAATTGATGTGCTGCCTCCATAAAGACATTGTTTGATTAACATTATCACTGCGTGAGATGCTGCCATCCAGGAGATGTCTCGTGCCACTTTGTAATACAGCCAAATTGTCATTTGCATCATGGGCATCCACCCCTGGTAACAGTTTGGGAGAGCTACTGGAAGTTTTGGAACGGGCTAATATCGCTTTGGATGTTCGTGGTGATCCGTTGCTGCGCTCAGCTTTCCGTTTTTTGGTTTTCCGAGATGTTGATGTTTCACATGCAAACCAGTCAGCATCATTGGAATCATCAGGATCATCTTCTGGTCCCAAAACGTCATTTATGGATGAAAACTTTCTGTAATCGAATAATACTCTTATTTTACTTCAAAATGCAAGTTTAAACACAAATAATAACAATAATTTTTTCCTGTTGCCAACATGGGGCCTTATTGATCAAAATAACCTACCCACTATTGGCTATTCTTTGTGATGCAATCCTACTTGAATTTCTTCCCATTCCCATGCATTTTTCAAGATGTGGTGCAAAGCGACTCGCTGCCATATTTCTGTTACAGTTTGGACACAGACACTCAACCTAAACAAAAATAGTAATACATTATACAAGTCACTTTTGGTGATGCCCCACACTTTTTATGTTAAATTTTTGATTCAGTTCATTCTGTATACATGCTACATATTTCTTGCTGTTCTGAAAATTAGTTGATACTTGTAGCCTATATCAACCAAATTTATATTCACAAACTGAAAAGAACACAAATAGATTTTGTGATGGTCAGTTCTGTAACAATATCTTTATAGCAATATTTTATAGCCTACTGCCACCAATCAAGCACAGTGTTTTCTATGTGATTCCCAGCTGCAAAATTATTTGCCACCTTGAAATTTGCCAGAAATACAAACAAACCTTACATTTTTCTTGGAGCCACAAAGGGGTTGTCCAAATATATCAAGACCTTTCTCAACTACAATTTTGTATTTTTCATCGTCATCTGAAGGATTTTCATCAAGAAACAATGTCCCTCTTGTTAAGGACCGGTGGGCCTAGAAACCAATTATAAAAAATGAAATGAACAATCTTTTTTTATTTTCTGGATATATTTTTAGGTGTAAGTTAAGTTTACCTCATATGCAATTCCAAGCACGGCCTCTTCAATCATTTCATTCAGAAAATGGTCAGCATACATTTGCAGATCTGCCATGTTGCATTGTTAAAGGCACTGCAGCACCTGCACCACAAAAGCAGCATCCACAATACTGTTTGCAGCACTGACAATGTGGTCTTGTAAATGCAAATGCCAAGTTATTGCCTTTTAGGCACGTTTGTTTGTCCGGATATCAGAGGAAGCAATTTATGTTTGAGGCTTGCCTCGCAGTTTAGATCTTGAAGAAATTAAGTTTAATTAAAACAGAGAAAAAAAACGTTGTCCACCACGAAACTAACGGTCTGTTTGTAAAATTTACACGACGCAACGACAACTCCAAAATGAGTCAGAGTCAAATTATGAACTTGTTTGACCTCGTGCTTAACCGGCTGGCACGAGGCGTCGCCAGGTCTGACGTAAAAATAAAAAACAAACAAAATGAAAAGGCTTCCTCTCCAGCCTCGCTACAGCGAAAGCAAAATGAGGTCACAATCAATCGATACGCTTCACTGCATCTTGCTCTTTGTCACTGCGCTAGGTATTTTGCAATCGCGGCGTTTGTTTGTTGTTGACATGCGATGCTGTATAACGGCTGTGCTCATCTAAGTTTTCACGATTCTATACTTCGGTGCCGCTTTTTACTTTGTATGGATAAGCGGGCAGACGTATTCGTTGAGGCTGAAATGTTTTGACTAAAGGTTGCGCAATGGGCCTGCACGCTGCACCTAAGTGCTTTGCACATATGGGCGTTTTCTCTGTTCTATTTAGTGCAACTGCATTTCAATCAGTGTTGGTGGTTGTTAAATTAAAGTGTTAAGTTTTAATTTGCTGAATGTAGTTGATAATAAATGCAATCAATTTAGACATAATTCAAGGACATTTAAAAATTGAAGAAAATATATTATTCAAATTTTATTTTTAATCATGTACCCTAACCATTATTTCGTAAGTTGTGTCGATAAAGTATTCTCTACTGCTCTATAGTGTATGCAATATTTTATGGCATGTACTGATATATTATTTTTTATTAGCGTTTATTCATAGCACATCAAAAATGCACACTTCAACTGTGATTATCACCTTGTTTCTGGTTGGCTTGGGATCATCAGAAGTTATCAACCTCTCTTCAAATACAAACACCAAAAACCCAACCTCTATCTACTGTGGTCTTGACAAAGTGAATTCCAGTGTAGCAATATCCTGGAACTACACAAATGCAGCTGGTGTTTCAGAGGTCATTGGAACTGGAGCTCTGATATTAAACCTTACAAGCATTGCTCAGACTGGGGAATATATGTGTTTAGCCAATGACAATCTTGTCAACACTATTTCTGTTTTCCACTTGGCAAAACCAATAATTCAGGTGTGTTTCGATGTATATTCTTACATATTTAATCAAGATTGGAAAGTTTGTAATTTGCGCAGAGGATTGTTTCGCAGCAAACTTTGATTTATTGCATGGACCTTGTACGTGTATAATAATGCAATAGCTAATTGGTTTTACATTGACTGCCAAAAAATTGCATCCTTTTTCCAATTAGATGTATAGAACTTACAAGTATAGTAAAAAAACAAATTTATTTTTAAGAATACAAGAAAGTCTGTGACCTTCAATGATGGAGACAATAATCGAAAGTTGACTTGCATCAGTCAGGGATCTTATCCCACAGTTACATTTAAATGGAGTCGAAGGGAAGAAGGAGTTGACAATGTTATAATGCTAATAACACCAACTTCTGACCCAAATATTAACATTACAACTTCTGGAAATAAGTAAGCAAAAGCATGTTTGATGTTTTTTGGGGGGTGACGCATTTCTGCATGTTATAAACTTGTATATATTACCTAATTTTCCAATTATTCATTTAAAATTGTTATGTATGTACACCAATGTAAAATAAGATGGCATAGATAAAAAAAAATTAAAATAACAAGTGTTTCCTTTCTACAGCTCCACAATCCTTTTCCGTAATCTTACATATGATATGCAAGCCTACTATATGTGTGAAGTAAAAAACACTGTTGGAAATGAAACTGTTGAGGTAAGTGTAATATTTGTGAGTAAAAACAGCATGAGAAAGAATTCTATTATGGAAACTTTACACTGTTAGGTGAAGTACGGACATGTTTTTAATTATATATCTGTTTTTATTCCTTTGTTTAAAATTACATTTCCTTTGTGCAGTCATGCTATCAAGAAGTCATATTCCTTTTAAGATTGTCATGCTTGAAACATTTCAAAAAGAGGGAGCTTAACCATACTTTATGATGCTTTATGCTTCGTTGCAAGAGATGATTGACCGAGCACTGTTTTTTAGGTTCTCATTCGTGTGAAGGATAAGCTTGCTGCTCTTTGGCCCTTCCTCGGTATTGTTGCTGAGGTTGTCATATTGATCACTATCATATTTATGTATGAAAAGCACAGCAAAAAGGTACATTTGTGAAATTGTTTGTTGGTTGTATTTTAAACAGTTATGACAAATATTGTTTTTTTTGCCATTATTAGCTATAGTGACAATTATTCAGTATTTTTTTGATGCACAAATAAGTGCAAACAATATTGAGACAAGTTGCACTGTACATTGTACATCTTTACATAGCGAAGTGTTGCACATATGAATAGTCCATGCAATATAACTGATCACAAGAAACCTTATACAGAAGTCTTAAATAATAAATATCCACCCTACAGTGACCAGAATACTCTGTTTTAAACATGTTTGAACCACTCTTTAAAATAAGTTGTATTCTGCTGATTTACATTATATTTAATTGTGGGCAATTTTTCAGACTATTGTGGAAGAAGTTGACGTCAAGGATGAAGAAGAAAAACCTTTGAAGAAAGAAGAAAATGATGAGGAAAAGGACCCAGATGTTAGAAACCGAGTTCCCAATAATAATTACAAATAGAGCGCATCTTCTTTCCTGGTGGCTACCTGCATAGTACATTTATGAAAAACTACATTCATTGAAATCACTTATTTAGTGCTTGTATGTGTTGTTCTGTGTAGCTTGTTGTTTTGTAGTACAATGGACAATTTGCTTATTACTTTAATACTAAATGGTGATTATGTTCAAAATATTGCTGTTTTTGCCATGGGTGTATTTTTGGTCAGACAGTGTTGTTTGGTGGCGACTAATTTATCATGCCATCTAATGTTATTATTAAGTAGATGTTTAGTGATCTTTGCTTCCCTTGTTCTATGCTGACAGATTCATAAAATAACAGAAATTTTGAAATTTTTCATAATAATTATGCAATATGCCTGTACTTGTAAAGGTTTACGGTTTTACAGTAATTTAGGTTTTGTTTTCTTCCTTAACAAACAAGTTTATATTTGTGTGATGGCTACTGGTTTTAAATTCCCTGGAACAAATGTTAACTGCCTTTATAAAGGAAACAACAGAACCATAAACAAACTAAAAAGTTTGTTCTCGTGTTTATACCAAACTCAGACCAGCACTTGTAAAAAAACTGGTGAAGTTCTGTGTTTTGAACCTATATGACATGACTGTAGAACGTCAAACTTTATAGTTAAGTAATATCTTGGCCCTTTAGGTTAAGATCGTTGTAAAACCATATATTTTGTCGCTATATGATAATTGTTTGTTTATGCAGTAGTCAAGCTTTTGTTTGATGAAATGTTTTTACTTTCAATTCCTTAAGAGCACAGTTTACACCAACCTTGTATCATTGATTAAAAAAGTGCAGCCACTATTTCATTCATGTTATGCCTGGGTTCAAAAATACTGTGTTGTGCTTATAATTGGGAGTTTTGCGCGACTTTTTCCAAATTGTTTACCTTTGGCTACAAATTAAATGCTGCACTGTGTGTAATAAATCAAACTTTTTTGCTGGAGTAAAAACAAGCGTATCATATAACTGTGTAATTGGTTCTATTTGTTGTATGTTGTTGAACATACCAAGATTGGAGCTCAATGGCCCAATGAAAAGATTGAGAGTTTTGTGATAACTGATTTTTAGAATAGTTTTCTAACAACTGTTGTCAGTTGTTATTTTATTGGTGGGTATAACTGCACAAGTTTATTTGATCGTGTTTGTTGCATATAAAGTGCACCTTAATTTGTCCCAAATTTTTTGTGACCATTTGTGATATTTTAACTTCTAAACAACAACAAACCTTAATTGTTTGAAAACAGTGCTTTGTGTTATAGTTAGGCGCATAAATTTGATATATTGCAATTCGTTGCTTTGTTTGTGTGTAAATGCTCGCAATGATCTTGTGCTGTGTGGTACAATAAACTAGTATTCTGCAATAAGTCTTTTGGTAAAAGCTCCATAAAAGATGTGGCAACCGCAGCATAGGAATTTATTCAATCTGACGCAACATCGAGCCGACTTGTTTTTCCCACAAACCAAAGCTGTACTTCGGATTGCAGGTTCGTGATGATTTCTGAGATTTGTGTCCTTAGCCTTTCATCCTTGCCTGTATTCATCAATTAGGTTTGTCAGATAGTATGGCTGACTGCAGTATAGTAGTTCACGTAATTCAGAGGTTTCAAAATAAGGTTTTTTGTTGTGATCTAGGCAATTATTGCGTGGTCAAAGTAACGTCATATTGCCTGTACAATAATCAATAATAATAGACTTTTTGTCAACGTAACTGACGCAAAGCATAATTTTAACGTGGTAAGCTGCTGCGTAATCGTAAAGCAGTTCGATTATTTTTTAATTTGGACAGATGGATAACCCCGGCTACAGCGGTGGGATTCAGCCGGTTTGCACCGGTTTTTGGAATTTAATGACCAACTCGAACCCGTTGTTAACAACCCTATGTTTAGGCCTATGCTTAACTTCGAGCACTGTAATACCGTGGTTACTTTAATATGGCATGCTGATGGTGAGAGAACCGGATGCTCAAATATTGGAATCCCGCACTGCCTGA
The DNA here is from genome assembly GCF_947561715.1 of Ascidia mentula. Classification (NCBI taxonomy): domain Eukaryota; kingdom Metazoa; phylum Chordata; class Ascidiacea; order Phlebobranchia; family Ascidiidae; genus Ascidia; species Ascidia mentula. The sequence continues at coordinate 19,617,685 of NC_138569.1, read as the reverse complement.
CGATACTCCCCATTTGGCCACCGCTTTGACTGGTGCTTTTGCGCCAAAACGTTGGGCACAAATCGATTTAAAAAAACACTGCCTCCAGGTGGCCAAATTTTAGGAAATGTATGTCCACTAGGGTGTGACAAAAAGTTGATAATTGGACATTGGCCGAATACACTGCACAATAACACAATTATAATTGTAGTCACTGTTCCGTCCCTAACGTTGACTACGATTCCAAGTACGTCATTTGCCACTGCAAAGCAAACGCTACTTTTGTTATTAATATGATTATGGTCATAATCGCCAATTGGAAAATTTTTGACATGGCCGACGTTATCTTTATCTAAAATGACAACAAATACAAAAATTTTTACTTGATGGGAGACTCGCCGCAGTATAATGCAGGAATATTCTGATCATCATGACATCAAAGAATTGACATGTACGTTAAACCGCACAAAACCTGAATATTTTCATCGCAAATCAGTTATCGATTTTGGCAAGTAATAACCGCCACGGCAACTGTGCAACATGTAATTTTTCGAAAATATATTTTGTTTGAATCACAACATGGTGGAAAGATTTTCATGCTCCCCCTTTTTTTATGCGAATACCTGGACACTTGCGTGTGCGTCTCACATGTCATGCGTCACTTGTGCAATCAAGCGCAACGGCAGTCTTTACGGTACTTTCCCACTTGTAAGGGTAGAACGCAACACGCAAATCTGCGACCAAACAGACCAGACAGAAAAGGGAACAAGTTAGCACTTCCACAAAGCCGACATTGCTCGAGCAGCTGGCAATGTTTTCGCGAAAAGTTAGGTTTTAATATATATGGTAATGATATATCGAAGTGGTCCTTAACCGGGTTGTAGGCGGATAATTAGTCGGCACCAAAATATACAAAAGTAGTTGTTGTGTCCTGTATTCAGTGTGTGTAATACACTTATTGGCAGTTGGGCGCAAAATACCGTCAAAATGTTATGAAAGCATAACAGATACAATAACTAAATTCTAAAAGTTCAAATACCTAAACAATAGTGGGAAAAAGGGATTTCCTTCTCACTGAAAGTGGAAAATGTGAGAAAAAAGGTTAAGAACCACTAATGTTGTAGGGTATGTCACCCAGGAAGATATTATAACTTACAGAACTTACTAGTGATATTTATTAAGCTTCAGACAGCAGTACACACACTATTTGACCTATCTTTGCAGGTAATAGTTATATTAGTTCAGTATCGCGACATTGAATCAACGTAACACTTGTGTTTTAAAAGGCTACCTGATCTTCGCACGAAGATTTTCGCTTGCGTTGTTATGTTAGTCCAGGCAATCATGGGTCTATGAGTCATAGTGAGAAAACAAAACCAACTCGTGCTACCTGCAATGCTATCTCAATTTTACAGAGGTTGATGCGAGTGTCAATGAGATGCACTTAAATCTCTCATAAGTGTGCACTTTTTCATTCACATGTAAGTTTTCTTTACTGTCAATAGTGGTTTTCTATATAGAGGTGTATATGCACAATTGCACTGCAAAATATGTAGGTCTGCTAGAGGAGAAGTGTTTGGCGTTCAAACAAGTACAAAAAGAACTGACGAGAAATATGTGTTATTTGCCAAGAATTATTAGTAAGAATCATTTGAGAATATATCATCTAAGAAATAATATTTAAAATGTGCATAGACGTGATAGTCACGCCTTGATGATTTTCTAGACTGTTGATGGGGCAAAAACCTGTAGAGCATTTGCAACTTTTCTGGCAATTTACAGAAAACGTGTCTGCGATTGCGAACGGTTAGATTTTGTGCCTGATAACGGGCACTTCAGCCAGTCGCTACTTGCTTTGGTAATGGTGGGCTTCACACCACCGTTGGTTGTGATGGCTTGCTATAGCAGGATGTGAGTGTTGACTATGGACTTTTAGGATTTTGTGTTTTTCAAAATTATGTTTTAAGAACTACATAAGAGAGTGACTGCTAGTTTTTTTGGTTTATCAGGCGAAGCAAAATGTTAACCAATGAGTATCAGAAGAGTCCAAGACTCTTCGCAAAAGTTGTTGTTCGAAAATTAAGTCTTCGGTGTACAGATATGAATAAAAGACAATTCCTGTCGACCATTTGATTATTATGGTTGAAACTATGATTTCAGTATAACATTATGTTAAGAATATGCGAATAGGTTCAGTTTGTTTGAAATTTTTTTATGGGTTAATTTAGTGGATATTTTCCGTGCCGCACTCGTCCGAGAATTCGGTGTAACCTGCATTGGTTTAAATCTCAGGAAGGAATAAATGGAAACGGATATACAGAAACCGTTTATAGAACTACTTTGTTTTGGTGCCACAGAAGTAGCGCTTCTCCGTGCGTCATCCTAAACTAGAACACAATGTATCTGACGTCATCCTTCGCCAAATACCTCTGCGCTGTTGACGTGTGAATAAATTTGTATTTTGGACAGGGATTCTTTGCCGTCTAATGGAATGAATGATCCATCGGGGACCTAATGGTCATCCGGGAATAAATCGTCCCTAAGCCGTTAGATCCCATTTGATGTTGCAGGCAATTGACCGTTTTTATAATCATTGTGTTCTGGCTTTGACGTAATACGTTTAACAAACTCCGGTAATCTACTTATGTCACCATGTTTATCTTGGGACGTTGCTCTTTCCTCTAAATTTCGAACTGTTTCCATTAGCACTTCCCTCAGAAATCAATTGATATGACAAATGATGTTTCATGCTTCACTCCGTTTTATAGAGTGAGGACAATCGTGAATATTTCCACCTGCTGAATGATATGTTGCGTTTATGATATAAAAAGTGCTTGTGTTTCCACTAAGTATAGCATATGGTTTGTGGACAGTTTTTGGAGATGCCAATCGCAAAAAAGTAGCGACGTGTTGTCTGTTGGCCTTAAAAAGTACCCAAGTTGTTTTTTGATTCGTTGCAATGTAAATTCATATGTAAGTGAAGATTTTAGGGCGTCCCAGCGATCAATAACTTTTACATGGGAAAATTGTTTAAGATTTCATATAAACGCAAACTAAAACTTGATTGTGTTTTATTGTTTCAGGACCTAAGAACAGCACTTTTTAATATCATCCAATACCAGTGCAAACCTAAATGTATGTATACAAATGGGTAAAGGGAAAAAATGAATTACAACGCCACTGCCATTGCCCTGGTTAACTTCACAACTTCTTCTTGCAACCAAACTGACCGAGCGGACATATTTGAAGTCTTTTATCTTTCTTTCCTAACTGTGCTGGGCACGATTGGAAACTTCCTCGTAATATTTTCGATCGTGTACGCTAAGCGAGTTCACAAGAGCGGCAACCTGTTTATCATCAATCTTGCGGTGGCGGATTTAATTGTGAGTATACAAAACCTATGCATGTGCATCTAGTCTTCCTGTTTAGTGTTGTGAGCTTTTTTTGTATTTTGCTAAATAGCCAACGCTTTAACCCACTGACCCGACTAGTGCGAGTTTCGAATGAATGTAGCACAAATTTCTATTATTTTGTAGCGTTGGTTCGGGCAACAGTGACATTCAGATAGCATGTTTCTAGCAGTACATGACTGGTTTTTATTTCTCAGTTGCAATAACCATCACGTGGACAAACAATCATATACGTTTTGCGTATAAACATATCGCATTACGAAATATTTTCGGCGCAATTCAACTTCAGAAAAGTCCTCCATTCAACATTTTCAAAACACTATTCTTGATTCACGAATGAAAACGAATTTTTTTGTTTTAGGTAACAGGCTTTTACCTTCCCACTGTGATAGCCAACGTAATCCACGGGGGTAATGCCCTTTCTATGCCAGCTTGTCAGGTTGCGGCATACCTGGTAACTGTATCATGCGTGTGTTCTGTCTCAAATCTCACATGCATTGGCATAAACAGGTATTTGAAATTCTGTTGCTTGTAATTTTCTGTGTTTATTTCGTGTTGTGTTTTGTTTATTATTTGCGGTTGAAAAGGTTTTCCGTTGTTAACTATTCGATTCAGTGTTTAAAAAACATTTTCTGTTGAAATATTTTTTTGTTACAGAATAGTTACAATAGGTTTCGTGCAGTAACAGATGGTTTTGAACTATTTATGAATTGTCCTTTTCATAAAATGGCAAAAAAATGTTCACGCGTATAAGTCTGACGCTAACTTTAAATATTGTCCGGGCTTCAGGAACAACGAGCAGTCGTTCTTCCCACTGATATTAACTGTTGAAATGTGAAAAACATTTAATAATCGCTCCCACTTCAAGTTACGTCATTTCCGGATCTGTTCCTTGTCGCACGGGTCAGTTCTCCACGTGCCAAAACATCTGTTAGTCGCTATCACGCAATAAATCTCTTCATTTACTTCTGTTCTCCTTAGGAGGTTACTAGTCAAATATTGACTAAACCAGAGCACTCCTCTATTTTTGACGATGCCACCGTGAGTGTGACGTGCGCTTACGATAAATATTAGACCCGGGTTTAACCGAACCGAACCGGCGGAGTAAATCCTGTGCTTAACGTGCCCTCGGGCCAGCTTCGGCGCCCGGCAACGCATTTTAGGGGGAGCAAAACAGCTTGTGTGTTGGATGATAGACGATAAAGGCAGTTTTATTCAATACTGACGCTTGATTGTGACGTTTCGAATCGCGAAATAGTGGTTTTCTCTTAACACCAGTACATGCAAGGTCGTTTTGCTCATAATCGTACTTTGACCGGTCTTATGGCTTTATACTGTCGACCCATCGCTTTAACACATGTTGTAAAAGATATGTTTTTTAGTGCTTTCTATTTTTCATGTGGCCACTGGCTTGATGCCTTCTAACTATACTTATAAAAGCGCTCCGCCAACAAATTGGTGTAGTCTCAGTATTTAATTGCTCTATAATCCGTTCTTGAAGAGAGAATTTTGCCATGGTTCAATTCCTTTGCGAAACGGAATGGTTCTTATAGCCCAGATTAAAACGTCCAAAAATCGATGACCTTAGCTAGCCAATATATCGTAAATGGTTTTTGTACGTCAGATAGCAACATAAGTGCACTAGGTGAGTATAAAGCATAAAATCAAAATTTCAAGCGCGCTAAACCGTTTGGACGCAAATCCACCCTTGGGCAATCACCGTTAAATGCTCGTGGGTTGCACTTAGCCGAGATTTATGGCCGTGTTTAGCGGCACATACCGCAAATAAAACGTAACCAATGGCTTATAAATATTTAATGTGTTGATTTGTCTTGCACAAACACAGGTACCTGGTCATCGTCTATCCGTGTTGGTACGAGACACATTACACGAAACGAAAGATGTATTTGGCGATCCTGGTGGTCTGGTTATGGTCAAATTTCCTCACATCTCCCACACTTTATGGGTGGAGTGGACTGGTGTAAGTCATTGTTATTGACACATATTCTGCGTGTTGTGGTTCAGTCCGGTTGCGTGAATATTACTTGCGGCAGTGATTCACAACCTTTTCGTGGTTGTGTACCACTTGGAGGTAAACAGTTTCAACGCGTATCGCTTAGTTGATTAACCTAAGGGGATGAAGTTACAAATGTTTTGAGACCACTGACGATTTTCTAAACTCGAACTAGATCCGCAAATTACGAAAAGGTGCTCGCATACCACCTGGAATGCAGTTACGTACCACTAGTGTACCACCGGTTGGAAAACACTGACTTAGGGGAACTTAAAAGTTCGAATTGAAAGGGTATGACAAGAATCTGAAAAAAATCATTTTGTAGTTAAGATTACAAAATTTGTAAACTTTTTTGCGCACAACTGATGTTGATGTTGGTTTCTTATACATGCTGCAGATGATCTTTCACAAAACTTGTAACAATCCAACAAACACAACCGCGAGGCACGCGCGCTCAACACCCATCACAACTTTTTTGCCTTTTTTGCTTTATGCGCGCGTGAATATTTATCACCGTGTGGGCGTTTTCACTTCATTATCCTGATGAAGGTTCCGACCGAAACGTCGATCTAACAAGTTTTTCTTTTGCCAGAAGAGCTTTTAATTACAAACCCATCACAACTCACAGCAACAAGTTGCACAAACGACTTCTCACTAAACCCGATTCTTATCTCAACCCCAAAGTATCCGCGCATTTTTCGTGCAAATCATTAATCAGCTTGGATATTTCAAATGATTGCAGCTAACAAAGTTGTGTCACGAAACTCCCAAATTAAAACTTATCAATATTTATTAAAACCGACATGACTTTTAGTATTGAATATGACGATTTAATACTAGTACCACAGTCGATGACCTAGCGATCACTTCCCATTCCGTAATAGTGCCCATAATGTATTTTGTTAAATTATTACAGGTTGACCCTGTTTCAAATCACGTGCTTTGTGTATGTATTACCAATACTAAAGTCAACTTTTTAATCGCTATTCGTAACGGAGAATGTATTTTTCGTTTTGAAATTTAGTTACGATGACAAGATGGTCGGGTGTTCCTGGGACGATAGAGCTTCAATAAGTTACAACGCAACGTTAATGAGTCTTTCCGTGTTCATTCCTTTTATTGTTCTGTGTGTTTGTTATTGGAAACTCTTCAGGTGAGGCGACTTGTAATCCGTGCCCGTCCTCGAAAATGCGGGTCCTTTTATAAAAAAAGATTTTTTCGACCCATATTACACATAAAAAGACTATTATAATTCGACTTGAGCTTTTCTGTAATTTTCGAGGCGAGCCTAAAATGCAAAAAGATTTGGCCAAATCGGCGAAATGTGCCCAGAACTAGCCCTGCTTGTCATATTGTTACATCGATACGAAAGTAAACATCTCAAGGATTATCGAATCATGTTGATAATCTACCATTACCAAAAGATATCCAGTAGCCCACCTTTATTCTAGCTTTATCGTTTGTAAACTTAAAAAAGGCAATTCTCAATATATGTCACATTTGCAGATGTGTGCGGAATCGTGGTCGGTGGATTCGCAGTTTTGGTGTTTCACCCACCAACGTCTTGCGTCAAGCGAAAGAACGACGCTCGCTTCAGAAAGAAATTAACCTGTTGAAAACCCTTGCCACCGCCCTCGCATTTTTCACACTATGCTGGACTCCGTACGCGTTCAGTGTAACCTTTAACCCCAAGGGAATTTCCCACAAAACGAAACAGGTATGATTTGGTTGCACGTTGGTTCCCGACGTTCATTAACCGGTAACTCACTGATAAAAATGCTGTAACAACGCACTCGAAACATGGTGATCTTATTTTAGGATAACAATAAATATGACCGTCCATTTTTAGGGACGAATTTGCCTACGTAATACGACAGTTCGTTTTTATGTAACTGCAACAGCTACACAGTTTATTATTGAATTAAAATGGGTCCAAAGTAAACATTCGACGGCTCAACAACAATAAAACGATGCACTATTTGGAACCTCTTGGTTATTTGTTGATTTTGTACGGGTGTTAGGGATATTGTGTAATGGAGAGGAAACACTTTAAATAGGATTTCCGCAAAGTCAAACAGGACGTTTTATGTTGAAGCTAAAGACAACGAGAAGCGATAGAATGCTTGTTTATTGTCCAATCTATAAATGATGCCTGCATGTATTTGCAGACAGTTTAGGTAAATTTATTTAAGTTGGCAATGGTTCTTTTTGGCCGCTTGATTTTGTAAACATAAAGAACGCATTGAACCAAAGGTGCCTTTGATTCATTAAAGTACGCCAAAAAAAAAAAAATGATTAGTCAAAAAATACATGGCCATTACTATAACATACGTCTGATGGTCTTCAAAACTTTACCGGAATGTGTTCTCCAAACAGTCTGTTAAATGCTTTACATTTCCAGGACGCGAATGCCAAGCAAAATGTCATTCCCTTTTCTTTACGCATGGTTTGCCACCCAAATCCCAAAAATGACGCAAAAAGGTTTACAGCGCAAATAACAGCACGATAAAACCTTGTCTGATGTTTCCAGATCGTTGCCTGGTTCGGACTCTCCAACTCGGTGGTGAACTTCATGGTTTACGGTGTGATGAACACGACGTACAGGAAAGGTTACAAAAACTTACTTCTGCTGCTTTTGTGCTGCAAAAAGCCGAGTCTGGCGAGGTAAACATCTTGCGCGCTGTTTCTGATCGAAAGGGTTTAAATGAGTTGCTGCTAGTTAAAATTGTCCACCAAGGTTGAATCATTTGCAGTAACATGCATTATATTCTTCACAAGGTAAAACACTTTCATTACAATCTATATTGGTTTGCCTGTTTTCTGTGTTACATATATGCATTCTACCGCAAATGTTCATTACAGTATACAAGGTTGCCCGAATATGAACTACAACATTAACTCTTTAACCCAAGTCCTTGTGCAATAGTTATTGCTACTATTTGTGGGCATAGTCTCATTTATTTTCCAAATTGTTTCAGATTTCCTTCTCTTTTCAAAAACTATGCAGCTTCACAGAACGTAGCTGCTCCAGGGCAAAGGTATGATACATTTTCTCACATAAAATTACAAGCTGAAAAAATATAAAGGATAGAATAGTCAGTTATCAAATATAAAGAAATAAAACGCCTTGAGACCTATAGGAAACATTTGATTGCAACTCTGCTCTATCCATGCCAAGTTAAACCATTTCCGTAAAATTACACCCATTAGTTGTGACGTAAAGGGAGTAAGAATTCCATATATGGCGTGCGTATTTGACATTTTAGAATGCGTGTGGTTCGTAAGCACATTTCTCAGCATGTGAGCATTCCCGAATGCGGCGACTCAAGAATTCAACCGCACTTATTCTTTCTCGCAGGAGCACTCAGCATGTTGTTTGCGTGAATTTCACAGCTTCCAGTACAAATTGCCATCAAACGATTCCATCTCCTGGCACGTGACTTCAACAAAACGTTCGAAACGCTTCGTCGCAATGTTTATATTTTATTTTATTTGTAGAACGGTATGAAATACGTCGTAACGTCACTGATGTAAGCTGACTGTCAATTATTTCTCACTGTGACTCTTCCTGTTGTGCTATGTTTACGTTTCTCTTTTTCCGAATCGCGAATACAATTCACAATTTCAAGCTGTGAAAAAAATGTTCATTTTTGTGGGCGAGATAACTGTAGCATGAAATGCCGACATTAAAATAGGACTTTGTATGCGTCATATGCACTCCTGACACGAACTCGGCAATGTGACAAAAAAATTGTGCTTGCGCTGGTGAGAAAAACCACAGTCAAGTAATTACTTTTCAGGTTTTTATATCGGTTGAGGGCAACTTTTTACCACGTGCTGGGATGCTGTATTTTATGTGCTTTAACGCTCCGAAGTCGCCAATGATAACGAACCACAAATCTAAAACCGTTGTTAACGGTGTGTAGAAATTGAAAGGCACACCGTTTAACAAACCCTGGTGTACATACATAAATGGATACCGCAGAAAATTCTTAGTACGTATTTGTTGACCATGATTTCGTGCACCGGAAAATCGATTGGACCTTGTGACGATGTTAACAGAACGACAAATTGCGTAGATTCATAAATATTTATTTGAAATAGTAATAAGTTATGGTTGTTTATGGGGTAACGGTGGTTATATACTCATGATTGCTGTCGCAGCACTAAACCCAGTTACTTTAGCGTTCATCTATTGTTACGACACAAATCCTTACATGTACCACCTATACATTTATGGGGTCATGTGCTGTGTCTCCTCAATTTTCTCAATACTTTCTTGACATTTGTGTTTGACCGAATCGTAATTCAATCAGACTTCACCATTCTTTTTTTGCCACACCGCGGTTTGCACCCAGGATATCCAGGGCACGAATCCCGATCAGGTTTTCTTTTTGGTATATGGGTCACTTGACCGATGCTGCCAATCACCCACCCAGACTTCGCCATTTGCTTGATCACATCCCAAACAACTATTTCACGACACTTAGCGGACAGCCGCATTATTACTTATTGCCACGCTGTGTCGCTCTTGTGTCCATTTATCATTCACAAGGTCCGTGGCACATAACGATGTAGGGCGAGCAATCGACTGGTCGGCCAAGGCGAGCGTCCCATTCACAAAGTATAGCAAACCGGATCGGAATTGTTGCCAGGATAATACGGATTCGAATTCTGGTTGCGTAGAAAACGTTGTACCGAAACCAACCGGTAATTCAAGTCTGAAACTAGGGAGAAGTATGTTGAAGACTTTTTATATCTGCACTTGGCCCTCTTCACCTTAACGCCCACACGACACAACGCTATCTTCCCTGCAGATATCAAGTTCCTAAAGTGTATTCAAAGCCTTGTGGGAAGGAGAATACAGCGTCATATCTGTTCTGCTGCCTTGGCTGCAAGTGACGTAGGAGTTTACGTGTTGTATCCTGTTATATCAGATTTTCATTGTGTAAGAATTTCCCTGCATGCAGTCTGTGTAATTCCGAGCATCGTTGAAACTTATAAAGGTAATGGATGAGATCAAGTCAAGGAGTTGATGTATGAAGCGGTCGGCGATCGTTGCGTACATCCTAGAGAAAAAATGTCTCTGTATGCTTTTGAATAGTATGTTACAAAAAAAAACGCTAAAAAAAAAAACGCTGCTGTAGCACCTGGTTAATGCGCTATAGTCTATTAGTTTTTCTTGTAAAAAGGTTTTTGTGTTTACGAAAAAGTTTATGAAACTTGCGTATTTTTTTATGTGAAATAGTTTTTGTTTTTTTCGTGTCACGCCTGAAAATCGTGAGAGGCGTAAAGTGGGTGTCATAGCAAGCAAGAAATTTCCCCAAACTGCGGTGTGTGTTTTTAACTTAACTTTGATGATTTGGTGTTGTGCTGGAAAAATGAAAAAAAAAAGATGCGAAACTGCTTCTGTAAAAGTCGTTTCTGCCAACAATCGGTTTTATATATCAGTCATATATATAACTATACCTTTCTGACACGAAGACAGAGACACGAAAATAAGAGCAACATAATCAAAGAACACTTTTGAATGTGGGATAGTGTATCAAAACTAAGTGTTTTAAAATAGGTTAAAGTTCCAAACATGGCCTACACGATAACATTGCTTAGCGTTACGCTAAATGGACTTTAAGTTCGCGATATAATTGACAAATTTACTCACTAGGCAGGATTTTCGTTCCCCTGGCAGACCTCCTTTTCGAAGTGACCATTGGTTTGTATAGGGCACAATTATGATCCTGGGTCCTGTTGTGTTGCATCATTTGAACCCTCTCGTGTGGGGCTTGTTTTTGTGTCAATACTGTATACGACAAGTAAGCGCTGCTTCGTGTAACGGTTTTCTGAATGCACAGTAACGTCACTGCATTGTTGAGCAATTATCAAAGAAACGTGTTAGCTTGATGACGACAGGCCACGACTTCCTTAAGCTAACGGAAGTTGAATGACGACCGGAAAATGCGCTGAGCTTCCTACTATCGATTGTGGCATCACAACTAACTCCTTGCCTCGTGTGTGATGTCATAGATACTGCTGTTCGGTGGTTACCGAAGCGTGGTTGCCTCGGGCAAAGTACCGAAATTTTTCTTTTGTTTCTATTGTCGCGATTTTGCTAATATTCTGACATCATTGTCCTGGCACTGCTTCGGGTTTGAGCATCAAAAGTTGTACTTCATTAGCGAGACTGCGCGTGGCAAGCACGGTGCCATTGCCAGACACGTCTGTGTTGTTGTGTTTTTGCGGAAAACCCACTTTTTCAGTGGGCCGCCTTTTCGTGCTAAATTTAACCATCGCTCAATTTTTTTTACCTGTCTCCGGTTGTAGAGCACCGCTTTTTATTGCGTTTTTCTTCTTGGATATATAAACAACGGTGTGCGTAATGTGCTGTCTGTCGTGCGGTGAGTGGCAGCAAGCTGATGTCCTGACGCAACGCTCTCTCCAGTTTACTGCAGACTAGCGTTTGGACTTGGGTTGAAATGTTTGCCCTTATATGAAGATTATAAGCAGTGTTGACACAGACATACAGGCAATCCTGTCGTGCAAATATCATGCAGGGTTTTCCGATGCAGCTCTGTTGCACATAACACGCGCGTTTGCCGTGGTATTCATATTGCGTTTAACTTTTTGTTTTTAAGTCAAAACGCGGGGTTTCAAAAATTGCATTTTTGGATTACTTTTCTTGGGGCTTTGTATGCTAAGTTTTGCGGTTTGTTTACCTTATATGTTTATGCTACTTAAATTCATGCTACTTTTTACCTGCAGGAAACTATTTCAAATGACTAACGTTACTATGGACGTCCTTATCTGCGACAATACGACTGGTCCTTATTGCGGTGTTTACGGGGCGGAACGCATATTCGACGCAATATTCCTCGCTATCCTGACTGTTGTTGGATCAATTGGAAATTTGCTCGTCATATTTTCGATCATAGTTTCCAGGAGAGTGCATAAAAATGGCAACATTTTCATCATCAACTTGGCCATCGCGGATTTAATAGTGAGTTTTGACAAGTGTGTAATTGTTGGTTTTACATTTACCGTTCCCATGAATTGGGTTTTTGTAACATGAAACGCTTGTTAAATACATCGTGGGGGAATTTTAAAACGCTTTACACAGATTTTCGTTTCTTGCGTTGTTTCACAATACCAGTATTTTAAGATACGGTCGAATCTTTGTCTGTGAAACACCTCCTGGGTATTCCTGTGGCCAGTTTCGTGTGTGGACATCCAACACATACATTTTCGATTTTTAAAATCCTAATTGCTATTTTCAGCAGCTTCAAACGCCTTTGGCGGCCGAAGGTTTCGCTTTGACAATTGTTTAAAGCTATTTAGTGCACAGAAGACGAACTTAAATGCGATATTTGTATTTTGCCGCAGGCAAAAACACTTTCGTTCAAGAATATTTCGCTCATGATTTAGCCGTTTTGTAATCCCATGTTTTGTACAAAAATTCAGGCTGTCTAGAACAGATCGTTCAAAGTGTTAGGAATACGGCACCGTTTGTAAGAAGCGATCAACAGTTAATTTGTGTTTCATTTTACCTTTCAAATATATATTAACGCTGAATGTTTCGGGCAAAGAACAAATAAAACACAAATTGTTTTCTGTTCTCGTGTTTTAAGGCAAACGCAACATAATCAACAATTGAGGCACAACGAGAATATTCGCACCTATTGGTTTTACGCTACAAACATATATTTTGACCGAATTCGCCATAGTGTGTCGCCAGTCCAATACTTACAGCCCAATTGCATGCGGTGTGTTAACAATAGTGGTCATTAAAGGTGACTCAACAAACCACCACTTAAAACCGGTAGGAGAACAGCCCAACGGTTATGGCAGGGCTAAAGTGTTACTCATTGCAAAGCTTATCTAACTTGTTATCTCCAAAACCACGTACGACGCAGGAGAAATCAACCTCGGAAAAATTATTTTGGACATTTCGCCCCATTTTAACATTATTAACCGCCTGATTTTATTATACCTTTGATGAGTATTTTAGGGTTTGACCATTTGTTGCTTTCATGAGCGAATTTATAGATCTAGTAAATATAGTCCGAAGGCAAAAATTAAATAACACCGCCGTCTCCATTAACCAAAATATACGTAAACAAACCAACCTTTGTACGTGTAATGACTCGGTAGCCCGATGACTGTGTTCATGCAGAAATTTATCATGACCACATGAACAATAAACAAGCCAAGCTGTGTGAGCCAAAAATTAAAAACAAAGCAAAATTTGTGATTAATTGTCACGTGACAATATACTGTACGTTCATTGGTCAGCTCTTTATGAGCGTTTAAGTTGTAACCAAACCTTGAAAACGTAAGTTTATGGCAATTGCAACACCTAATTTGTTAAATATATTTTACAGGTAACAGGTTTCTTTACTCCTACCGTCATTGCCAACGTTGTCAGGACAACCAACGCCCTATCCAAACTTGCGTGTGACGTAGCCGGTTACCTGGTAACCGTGTCTTGCGTTTGTTCTGCCAGCAACTTGATGTTTATTGCTTTCAATAGGTGAGGCCAAACTTATACTTTTGCGATAATCACGAAAGATTAATTTGACAAAATATAATAAATGCGTAGAGGTAACTGAGCTAAATGGGATCTGTAGCTGTAGATGCACTGTTTAGACATATGGAATGTAATAAAATATGTTATGTAGTTCCTACCAAACGATCTTTATTGTTGCAAGTGAGTGAGGCTGCTTTGCACTAAAGGTAGTTGTTAAATTCAAGCATTATGGTCATTTGTGCAAATCCGCGATATCTTTATAGTTTTGATGTTCGCATCTCATATATTTCAGGTACTGGGCTGTAGTCAGACAACCAAGCTACAACCGAATATTTACCAAAAGGCGCATGTATATGTTGGCTTTTCTAAACTGGGTGTGGGCCAACTTGATTATTATGCCGACAGTGCTTGGTTGGACCAATCTGCAGTAAGTTAGCGTGCATATAATTTAATCTGTTATTTTAAAATTTTGTGTTAAAATTACTCAAATTAACCTATTCCCAACTTATTACGATTAGGCCTTTATGTAAAACGTAATATCAAGCTAATTTGCAGTGTGCGAAAATAAACTGATCATCCTGACAATGTCGTGACAGAATCCTGACAGTGTCGAAAAATACTGGCTTGGTTAAATTGGCCTCCAAAAAACACGTTTTTCCGCTTTAAAAGGTCGACTGCTTGTGCGGTTAAATTTCAAGAGATTTGTGTAGCTTTCGAAGCGCGCTATTGTTACAAAGCTGTTTGTCACGAAAATTAGCGATACGAAGGAAAAGCAGAAATGTTTTTCTGATTGCAGTTAAATTTGCCGTCTTCTACCAATAACAAGCTATTTCCAATCACGCAGACCTTTTCGTGCGTTATTTTAAATCACAGCATGTTTGTGACAGGTTGGTGTGTTTTCTAGGTACGGGCAAAAAATGATGCTGTGTTCGTACGACGATGGAAATGCCCCCGGATATAACGCTTTCGTGATGGTCCTCGCGATCGCACTTCCTATTCTGGCTATTGTTTTTTTCTACTGGCGTCTATTCAAGTAAGCCTTAAAGTAATTATGTAAACAATTTATCCTGCCAGTAATATGACAGCATTCATGGGGAGATGGTATATTTCACGACAAAACAATGAAGTTTTACAGGAAAATTAACCAATATTTCTTCTGATAGGAATGTGAAGAAGCGTGGGAAGGTGGTGAAGAGAATGATGAGCAACACAAGCACCGGAATGCGGAACCTGGAACAGCGACAACTGAACAAACAAATAAACCTTGCCAAAACTCTCTCCATGGCTGTCATTGCCTTCGTGTTGTGTTGGACTCCGTACGGTGTCATCATCATCCTTCCACAGGACATAGTGCCGCCTTTAGCAAAAAAGGTGCGTTTTGTGATAATTTCTGTGCAGATTAGAAGATGGTTCTGAGCCAACATAAAGGATGGTTTGAAATTTTTGGATTTAAGCTAATGTTTCACTCTACGCTGTACAGACGTGTTACAAATATATATAGTTGAAATTGTTGTAGCTTTTGACTGAGGTTTAATTTGCACAGCAAGGTATTAACCAATAATAGCCTTAAAATGAAATGTAAGCAAACGATTCCCATGCCTACATCCACGTGCATAAAAACCGCACCCAAAGCGAATCCCACGCGATGCAGGCATCAAAGCCACAGAGGAAACAGGTGTCGAAGAATACTGTCCAAAATTACCACACAAAAACATGATGACATCTAGCTAACCCACAGCTTTTTTGCGAATAAATTCGAGTATGTCATTTGTACTTTAGATTGCTTCCCGGTTGATCTTAACCAACTCTGTCGTCAACTTTATCATATACGGCATCATGAACCCGACATACAGAAAGGGATATCACCTACTGCTCTCCTACATCTTCTGTTGTGGAGATGGAAGGTGAACATCTTATAACTTGAAAAAAATAAGCAATAACGAAAAATCAGAAAAAATAAGCAATGAGCCATTGCAGTACTCAGCATACCGACCCATAGCTGTTTTCAATGAAACTTACATGCAGAGTTCAACAATCTTCTTTTAATTTTTAGCAAAATAAAGGGAGAGCTGGATTCAAGCACGATGGGACAAGCTTCCACAGTCCGTCAACGGTTCAAGTCCCGGTTCTTGAAATCAAACGTAATTAAGTTTGCATGGCAATGGAGCCCCTAATATGTTTTAAGTGAGCCTCATACAGGGTTACTGTTCCGAACTACAAGCTTTACTGACAGTTCGAAGCAATGGTTGAAACATTGGCCTTGTATATAGCTCATTTAAAGTGTAATTGTTTTAATCATTTTTGTTGGAACCACTAACAGATTTATTTTTATTCGAAAACTAACGTGTTCACATTATTGTTGGATATATAGTTGAACAGGGCAGTACATAAGAGCTTGTGCGAGCGTGTCTTAGTTAAGACCATCTTTGTAACAAGCGTGATTGGCTCACTTCCGCTTAACATACTTAAACAAGAAGTGGCCTGTTCGTGTTGTTCATCACAAGATAAAGCTGCCTGCCCGAAAAATCGTTACATTGATATAAACGGAAATGATGAATCACTTTATCAAATTCCGCTGGTCGGTCCACGTCACTGTCACAACGATCCACCTCCTCAAGGTTTATAAATGGATTGCGTGTTTTTTAGAAATCCTCCCCCAGTCGATCTCCTAGTACTTTGTCGCGAACCAACAAAACTAATCTCCGCAATGAGACTCCTCTCGGATCCAACAACACACTGGACCAGCTTTCTTGAATGGATGTAGATCCATTTTGCTTGTTTGTGTCATGTCTGCTGTGTTTGTTGTTTAGTTGTACGCTATGTCTGTCTTATATTGAGGAAAATCATGAATTTCTTCTAGTAAGAAGTTGTAATTTCCGAGTTCGGTCGTGGCGTGTTCAAAAGGTTGTCAGAGCTGGCCTCCGAGGTATTATTATGAAGTGTTTGGTATGCGCTTTCTGAAAAGATACACAAAAGATAGAAATATGTGTACGTAAATGTCTTGAATAGTTGTCATATCATTCGGCTTCTAATTATTTAAAAATTATTTTAAAGACTCCTTGCTTCATTAGATGCATTTTTTTTTAATTTGGGAGTTTAACTTGTGCATTTCTGTTGGTATTTATGAAAGACTTGAGATTGCCCTATTTCTTTTACTACCAATCCAACCGCCACGCTTGTCGCGTAACCTTATTTATGTTATATTTTCTTGTACAAATTTTTGCACCTTACATGGAATAAAAATCGTTTTTATAAGAAAATGCGATTTACAGAGGAAAATATTGGTATGCAGTAGAAGCGATTCAGGCAAGATGAAGAGCAAAAAAAAAGCCTTTTTCAATTTTCTTTTTCGGCCGGCCAACCCAAATTAACCTGGGCAAGAATTCCGAACAGACCTTTGTACTTGCTACATTTGGCCGAGCCCCGTGACCGGTCGTATGAAAGTAGACGTATTTTACGCTTTGATGCGACCTAGTCGGTATATTTTCCAGAATAATCTGGCCACATGGAGGAGCTAGATATGTTGAAGTTGATAGACGTCGCCAAATGGCCATGGCAGCATTGGTCAAGCGCCCGACCCATATACCAAGAAAAAAACCTGATCGGGATTCGTGCCCAGGATATCCTGAGTTCAAATCCCGGTGCGGTCAAAAAAAAAAAAAAAAAAAAAAAAAAATGGCCATGGCAACATCGGTCGCCGCGCTCGATCCATTTACCAAGTATAGAGTACCTGATCGACATTAGTGACCTGGGTTCCAGCTCGGCGTTCGCGTTCAGAATAAACTGGATTCGAATCTCAATATAGTAACATTTTATGAACCGAACAACTATACTTTCGTTGGATGGATTATTTCTCAATTAAATCCCAGTAGAGAAGAACTGAAGATCCAAGCTTAGATTTTTTGTTAAATTGCGTTTTTTTCATATTCTATCTTAAAGTATTATCTGCTATACATGTGTGCTTAAGCAAGCGAGCACAGCTTAGTATGCTTCAATTAATTGCATGTAAATGCGGTGAAGCGTTTAATTAATTATTCACAAAACATGAAATCACACCTTCCGCGACTTTGCCTAAGCGATGGTATATCGACTTAGATCTCATTAGAGGGCATAGGCAGCAATGCAAAGGTTACAACGAAATCTCCGAAACTTAGTGCCATTCATTTAGAACAGAGAAGTTATGTTAGAATGTTAAATGCACCAAGTCAGACATTGAAAAACAACAATCTTTATTCTTGCCTGTTGGACATTGTTAAAAATGACCACTGTTTATACGTTAATTTTTGTAAGTGAATGATTTTATAAACTGCAGTCTAAACACACTTTGTTCACGCTAAGCTCATATATGGCCCATCGGGACCATAAGTTTTAATAATTTATAGGACAAAATGTTTGCCCTACTAATTAGAATTGACACTATAGCCGGATTCATAGTACATGTGTCTATGAATGCTGAAAATTATACACAAGTATCATCGAAGGGTATCATTTACTTCATAGAAACGTCGCACGTTTGTCTGTTACAAAGCAATGAGGATTCGGGAGCTGTGTTTGCCATAATATGATACAGATAAAACAGGTGGTACACCCAGTACAAATTGTCGATTATACAAAGGCCACAATGCCTCTGTGGATGATGAGTTATTTTAACAAATGCCCTTGTCGGGTATATGTACGCAATTTCCGCCATTGGATCTGATAGTTTTAACTGGGAGTTCCGATGGTTGCCGGTTATCTCCCAGGGGAGTGTGTGCGTCTTGTCGCGTTGATAGAGCAATTGAACTTCTGTGATTGGGCAATACAATCGTGACAGGATGTCATACAAGTCATGAACTGTAGGCAGGCCGGTTCATATCTTGCTAGACAAACAAAGATCGTGAGCGCCGTTTTTATATAAACCTTAACCTAGTGATGCTACAATATGTCAGGGAGCATTACTATTGTATTTAGTACAGAAATAACATTGTTTTCTTGTTCTAGTATATAGAGTACTCTTGAGCTATTACCTTCTCCATAGCCGAAGAATTTGTTGATTGCGTTGATATGTTCATAAAATAGAGGGGTTTTCTTTGTATTAAGGTATTTTGTTCATTTCTTTCGTTTAATGTCTTAATTTTTGACACAAAAAACATGTGCAATGATCAAAATACTTTGAGGCAAAATTAAGAACGGTTTGGTTTCCGAGAAATTGGAAGGGTATTTTTTGCATACATGTAAATATAACGCCAAGGTGGCATTTGCATAATTTGCACATGAAAATTTCCCCGGAAAATCGCTGATTTTACAGGCATGTGTTTTTGAGATCCGAAGTTGACACAGGGATTTTATCTACCCGGAATAACATTTGTCTTGCCAACATTGAATGTTTTGTTTTGGCAATAGCATTTGCATGAGGTGATATAAAGGCTAATACTCCATATGCAACAACTTAGAATAATGCTCGTCCATTGCTCTACCACTGACCATACGCACACATGAAAACGGGGTTGGCCCTCGATTACCAGGAATCTAGCAGTCAATAACCCACGTGCAACTGCTCGGCAACATGCTTGCGTTATAGCTGCTGCTGGCGTAATGCTCACCTGATAAGTACCTTACAAGGTCTTGCATTTACACCGCTAATTTTGTTTGAAATTTGAAAGTTTATTTTTTGATAGAATAAGTTATGTGGGCATTGCTGTTTAGGATCGTCAAGAAAGCTGGTGTTTTGGGCGATGTGATATGCATGTAATTACCACTGGTTTGTGTGAGGATGTCGATTGTTAACACTAAAGGATGTTTTTAGCCACCGAAAATACTCGTTTCGTCGGTGATGTTAAATGACACCACTATATTTAAGCGGATTTCAGAGTACGCGACTTGTGTGTATAACGCAATATACACATATGCAAGCATCTTCGTATGATGTGATTCACTATGTTTCGTTCTTAATTTTGGGAATTTCGAAAACAGTTTTAGCAATAGTCGATTTTTTATGGTCCACGTTTTCGAATGACTTTTTATTTCCAAACAGTCAGGGTTATACTTACGAGAAATATCGAGTTACGCGCATCAGTGTAGTCGCCACAGGTGCCATACAACGACCGGCGCTATCGTTGTATGTTACCGTGGCAAGGGATATGCGGTGTTATCTTGGCAGCTTGACAACTTCCTACTGTTGGCGGTGGTCATTGTTGGCAGCTCTATTACGGCAATCTGTCACTACCTGGACACCAAACATAACGACTCCTGTTTATATGTAGCTTTATAAAAAATGGTGACCTAAAGTTCAGGAAAGGCAACCGATTGTTTTATATTTGCTGGTTTAGTGTTTATATGTACGCCGCAAAATGCTGTGAGAGGCAGGCATCAGAATAACTTTTAGAATCTGCGTTTCGTGTCGTAGTGAATTTTGATTAAAATCGTGACAGTTTTGGGTGGGAATTCGTCATTTTAATTAAACTCTCCTGTGATTGGACAAACGACCTCTGTAAGGAAAGGGTTACAGAAGTTGAAACATGTTGATTTCTTAGAAAGAATGGCACTTTTACAGGTTGTTTTGTCCAGAGTTGTTAGATAACCTTTTTTGGTAAACAGCGATCAGTTATTTTGGCACAGCGCTTTCTGTCATTGGTTTCTAAAATAAATTCCATCCAACTTCTGAATCTAGACCCGAAAAAGTAACAAGTTGTAACATGTTGGTATTGTTTTCCGTTTAGGCTACTTTCAGACTGATCTTGTATTAAAACCGCCCCACGTGATGTTTATGCGGAGGTGGCAAATTCAAAAGCACATCGCAGCAAAATAGAAGTCAATCAGCCTCCATTAGCGCTGAGGTGGCGAAGCCTCTATGACGTCGACAACCACGACAATAACCGACTATGCTGTAACAAATAATTTCGAACACGTGCTTGATTAGGTGTAATGGTTTGAATTGAAGGAAGCAATATGAGAAGGAAATTGTGCTGTCGCCGAGGCTGGGTTCGAGTTCCCTTGGCGCATTAATTGATTAATTACAATATTTAGTGCGGTTGTTTTGTGAAGGATTTGTTTGAACGAAAATTGTGGTTAACAGCTTACATATCAGTTTGCAATTGGAACTACCCTTAGCTTGCCAGCCAATTTGCATTTCATGGGCAACTGGTGGTTTCCAGTTTTACCAATAAAACACGAAAAAAGAAAAGTCGTTTCAATGCTCTTATTCACTGTCAACTCTGTTTTTCCCTTTAACGAACGACAAAACCATACTTAAACTTGTACACATTGCACCTAAAGTAACCGTTGTTGACTGAACGAACTTCCGCACAAAGTTAAAAATGCCCTCAACCAGCTCATATTTTGTATCAATCATGTCGGTACCATCACATGGGGTAACACCGTTTTGGGATATTTTATCACAAACTTGGGCGTGGTTAATTATGATCAACAAATCGTGTTTAATCAACAGGAGACTTACTAAAAAAACCTCAAGTTACTGATTCGTCACGGTAACAGGATAGCAAGCATACGATGAACCACACGATAGCCACGCATCGACTCCAATTACCTAGCTGACTTTCGTCACAACACGTCAATTAGATAACTTCAAATGCCTAAAAGCCGAGACCACAGCCTGATTGATTTTGTTGTGTCTCTGATTAGTGCGGTCAGCTTGTGTGCGTTGTTGTGTCTAGGGTGAGGCGAGCCGAGCGATCAAACGTTTACAGCTGGCAAATTGGCAACAATCTGCCATTTGTGGCGTTGCCGCCAGCACAGTCTAGCATAACGCCTCTGTGGGCCATGCAGCGAGGTATTTAATTTGATCGCAAATTACTGCGCCAGCTTGCTCCGTGTTAACATACGAAGTTTTCAATATCGAGGACTCAGTTGCATTGCGCACCGAGGGACAGTGTGCCCGTTGTCACACGTTTCGAAAAGATGACATCGCTTGTCATGAGCTATTTAATTCGACAGAGCCGTATTTCCTTTCGGAAACCACACTATCGTGCTGCTCTTTATAAATCTGTTTCGGCATTTTTAGTGTGGCCTGCAATGAGGTCAGAGTGCAAACAGATGAATATTAGCAGAATATTAAAACCAGACGAGTAGTTTTGCAAAGAGATATGAAAGCAAGCAACATACAAACTGTCATATGCGACTAATGAGATTCGATGTAAGGAAATGACGAGAATATTTTGCTATTTGTCGTTGCATATGTTGCACTTATTCATAAAGATGCACCAGACGCTTTTATTCACCGCTTGTTGGGTGGTATTCACCAGTTCCAAGAGATATTGTATAGTATACAAACGCCTAACTGGTAACTTATGAATATTACAGATCGAATGGATGTCAGTGATCGTTGTAAGTTTTAAGTAAAGATAAACACAAACATAACAAATACTGTGAAGATGTCATCAAGAGCCAAACGGCGACAATAATACGAAGCTCAACGCATTAGCATGTGGCTACACTAACATCCGTTTTAACAAGTTTAATTTCCGCAGCGTCACTAGCGCGTTTGCACATAGCGCGTAGAACACAGCTCAAACTTTGCCAAAAAGTTCGTGTAATAAAATGTACCAAATAAAAGGTTCCGGTACCTTTTTGATTCAGTAAACCCGCAACGCGCTTTTTGGCCACATATGTTTGGTAAACGTTTAGTTAAAACAAACACGAATCCGAAATGCCATTGCAACGGCCTTCTTGCCTATGTCTCGGGGGTGAAAAAATGTGGGCAAAGTGCTATTCAAAACGTGTTTGCTGGCTCAAATTAGCTAGTATGGAAATCCATTTTTGTAATGTCATAAAACTAACCATTAAACCGAAAATTTTGCGTTTGTCAACAGCCACCATCAAAAACACGTACAAAACATGTTCACGTACTACTGAATCAGAAGCGTGGTAAGAAAATAGATCAACGTAGCAATTAAAACGGAAGCAGTACAAGCGTGAGTAATTGGAATTTAAACATGGCTGTAATGCTGTGACGGTTTACTCTGGGGTGAATCGTCTATAGTTAGCCCTTCGACCTGTTTACAGAAATGGAACAAAATTTACGTCATTGACTAAATGTTGAAAATATATCGGAGGTCAGTTCTCTTTGAATACTGAATAAGGATAGAAAAAATAAGAATGCTCTGTGCCTATTAACTTGAACACGATAAATTGTTAAACAAACACTATTACGAGGACAAGTCTTAAAAACAGATTGTAATTTGTTTTCACACTTTTGTTTCATTCCCTGCATAATATTTCTATAGCGACAATTATTTTTAGTTACGTCATGCAAAATACAAAGTATCAATTTCAATAGTTCATAATATTTCTAGAGCTTGCGAGATAGCGGAAAAACAACTTTTACATATCCCGAGACAAAATACGATAATTGGCATTGGTTCAATTCGGTTTCACTCCTATATTGATTCATTTTAACATAATAGCCTACATGGGTTCACCTGTTTTGCATATTCAAGTTTAATTTTTGTTCTGAATTCATGATGTTTTTGTGTGTCCAGTCAGAGTCAGATTTGCTTAAAAGCATCTGAAAGTTAGAAAAAATCAGGTCACAAAAAAAAAACCAAGTTACGAAGACAGAACTAACGTTGACACAATAGCATTCAGTGAGAGTTCGTACATGTGTTACATGATATTCAACATGACGTAAAGGTTAATACGCTTGTTCTCGTTTGACAATATTGTCAAGCACGTTTCCGAAAACTAATTATAGTAAATTGTTTTCCTTGCAAGGTATCGGTTGCTTACGTTTTGACACTTACAATGCCCGTTTCGGGGCAGTTCAGCTTAGGGTTGTAGGGAGCTCTTCGGTGCATTAAGGCGCCAGAAACAAAGCTATTACTTTGAACTGCTGATACACATGCACCGGCTTCACTCCCTGGATACGCCATTGGGCCGTTTCAGACGTAAACTTAGAGTACCACAAACTAGTAAAATTGCAGCAATTTCAGCTCGGCGCGCGCATCAGAGACAAAAGTAATAATACAAAAATTTGCCTGGATTAAATAATTTCGTTAGTCAGCACTGTGCACAGTTGTGACGCATAAACATATTTCTTTCAAAAGAATCTCGTCAGAATGAGGTGACGTTTGTGTTTTTTTGATTACCGAATTTACTGCTGCGTGTTTTGCACCGTAGATCGGTAATACGCCACCAATAATGATTAATTGGAGAAGTATTAATAGCACTTAATGCTGTCACTCAATAGGTAGCGTGCATATAACATTCTTCGTCAGACATGTTTTAAATTCTAATGGACAGTTAGGCAGACATACGTTGGCCAAACAACGTTAACAGGTCGATGGAGGATATTATTTGCAATTGAGAAACGAAAAAATGTTGGTTTTTCGGACAAATTTATCAATAATTAAACCCTTACTGTAGATGTTGGAGTTGGGATGTTTGGTTTTTGGTTTTGTTTTACGTGTTACAAATTTGAAGTACCAGAGGTTTGATATTTTCAGTAGCACAGTGGCCAAAAGCCCATTTCTCCAAAGATCCGCATTTATTGTAAATTTTTTCTTATTAGTGTACAGATATCTGGATTTAAAAATGTTTTTTTGTGTATTGCCTTCGCAGATATACAACCGAAATATATGTGTACAACTAAAAAATGTCTTCTGCGATATTAAACATAACCCTTGCCGCGTTGTCGACATATGAGGACCATCACGATCACGATGGCGATCATCACGATGAAGTGGTCACGGGCAATCATCATGATCACGACAACGAACACCACTGGGTAGAGAGGACCGAGGCTGAAATAGGAATCGAGGTGTTTTTTCTCACGCTACTGGCTGTGGTTGGAACCTTCGGGAACATCATTCTCATACTTTCCATAACTATTCAAAAGAGGGTTCACAAAAACGGAAATATTTTCCTCATTAACCTCGCCTCAGCCGATTTGTTGGTAAGTTCAGCAAAAAAACTTGGAACGTACTACTTTAAACAAGAAAGTCAATGCTATGATGTTGTTTAAAACTCTATTACTTCTTGTGATTGCATTCGCTCCTGTCATTTCACCATTGTTTTGAACAAATCTTATTGTTATTTAACAAAGTTTGTCACTAAATAACTTTGCGATTTTCATTCAAGTAATTTTGTAATGAGTTTTCTCGCGCTAAGGCCGCTACATTTCTTTCCTCAGGTATCGTGTTTATGTGTTCCCATAGTGGCCGCGAACGCCACGCTCGGTCGGAACGTTTTACCTGAAGTCGGCTGCACGATTCTTGGCTACTTGACGATTGTATGTTGGGCGAACTCTTTATCCAACTTGGCGTTTATTGCTGCCAATAGGTTCGTATTTTTTTTATTTTAGGCATATAACTTATTTTAATACATTGAGGTCTATCTATATACCGGTGTACACAGAAAGCATTGTCAAGGGAACTCTGCCTCTTGTATAGCATCGTCTGCTGACAGTAAGACGAATGGGGATTTACGCTTAGTTTAACAGACCCGGATATATTACCGCGAACTGTGAGCTCTATAAAAAGTACAAGGAAATTACCAATATACGCAGTGGCGGGTTGGTGCTGGTTTGCGGACATAATTTGATTTTTATGTACTGGACTATGGGAAAAATACCTAATTATGGAATATGTCAATGAAACAAGCATTTGGTAAACAAATAAATTGCTACAGTTAACAGTTACGTTCGTGTGGAACTTCCATTCAGACCTAAACTTTGTGTACTGTTTATTTGTTAAAATAGCTTTTGTTGGTATATATAGTGTTTTTCATAAAAGGTTGTTTTTGTCAAAATCGGACCTACGAGTGTTTGTTGTGTTGTCCGAACCCATTAGGATAGACATGTTTTGGCATCGGCTACGATGCTTACAATGCCTCATTGCAAAATAATTGCGTTTCGGGCCTTGCATGCGCCGTGTTTAGCCATATTAGCACTACTGATGAGGCACATGTACCTACTTGACACTCGCGAAATGCCTGATGATAAAATGGCATGATCAACGCCGTACTGTTTAATCGCACGCGTAGCGCTTAGTTGGCAAACGACAGTTTACAAATATTGCCCTAATTTGCATACACGTCGAAATTCTGCGTCATTGCATGTGCGTTTGAAGCAGGGCATCTGAATCCATTGGAGTGCCAGCAAATGCACCTGTACGTGTCATTGATCGTTACTCGTTGTGACAGGGGTATTGCGTACACACAGACAAGGGTAATTTGGGAATGTATGTAGTAATGTATTACTGCGAAAAAATAAACTCAAAATAAAACACAGTTTTAACAGTTTAACAGTTTTAACAGTTTAACAGTTTAAGTTTCTGCCGTTCGGGTTAAAAAACATGATTGTTTTGGTGCAAGTTAGCTGACGTATTTCCTTTGCGAAAAACTCATTTTAAATTCACGGAAAACTAATAAAATCGCATTCGGAGAAGCGCTTCCAACAGCAAAGGTCGTTAAAAGCCCGGCACGTTTTCTCTCCGGTATTTCAAATTAGGAATAATTCACATTCTTTTAAGGTTATGGATTTTGCGTGGTTTTATTAGCTCTTAATGATTGAGCATTTCGTGCAGTTTGAAGGTTACAAAAATATTTTAATCAAAGTTAATACGTAACTTCTATTTCGTATTAACGTTTCTTTAAAACGATAGAGTGAACATTCAATGGCCTATGCAAGGCCGATGCTGAATTACAAACCCTTGTCCTCCAAAATTACAACACAACGAATGTATGCTTCAACCTTTGTCATTTTAAGAAAGCAAATGCTTTTCTATTGGTGATAATTACTTGGTAAAAGTTGCTGCATTTGTTAAACCCTGTTTTGTTGCAGATATTGGGCGGTCGTTCGTTATGAGTCGCACGGAAAAGTGTTCTCGAAAAAACGTACCATCGTTATGGTCCTGTGCACATGGATATGGGCGAATCTTCTTGTCCTGCCGGTCCTGACCGGGTGGAGTAAATTAGAGTAAGTATGTCTTCTAAGTTACTCAATTTTGGGTAATTTTACTTTTAGGGATCACAGACAGTTCTACAAATACCACGATTATAAAAAAAACAGCAATTTATCTTGGGTGAAGACAATCGAAGTCTCGAATTTGTGATGTCATCATGTTGCAAAAGAACTTGAATTATTTCGACCTAAGATTTATGTAATATTGTTGCTCTAGATTCGATGGGAAGATGATGATGTGCTTGTGGCACGACACAGAAACACCAGCTTTCAACGCGTGTATGATGATAGCAGTCTTCGTGCCTGTTGTTATTATAATAATTTGCTACTGGAGACTAATTTTGTGAGTACTTAGTTCTGAATCGTGAATGTGTCAAATCTATTCATCTTGAATTACAGATTTTTACTATGCATGTTCCCTTTGCGTTTGGTGCATAATTGTTTAATATAACATTGTGAGAACTGGATTTTGGCCCAACTTAAAACTATTTTAATGTATGGTTTTGTCCTAACGGCAAAACGAAACTTTGAAGGCAAGGTTTATATACTGTATTTTAATGTTTTAACAAACAGATCAGTGCGGAAACGTGGCAAATGGGTAAGAAGCATCAGTCACAGCTGCAGTTCCCAATCCCAGGGGGCGAACAGGAAGTCGATCAGGAAAGAAGTTGATCTGATGAAGACGCTCGGAGTGACGGTCGCCGTTTTTCTTTTATTCTGGCTTCCCTACGGACTCATGTTAAGCGTAAATCCAGAACAAGTTCCAGCTGTCGCAGAAAAAGTAAGATGCCGTTTGTTGCTTTGAAGTTTTGAAATTTTCTTTTACCAACATTCAACTTTTTCTGCTTTGGTTTCAAACACGAGCAAAAATATACTAGCGAATACTCATCTACAAAACTAGAATGCTTACAATGCCATGAATACGGTCTAGTTACAAACATGGGCTTCGCACTTAAACTTAGGGTAAATACAAAAGCGAATTAAATAAAAGTAGGGTTACATCTACTAGGTGTTACAAAATAATAATCAAACAGTGCAACTGCACTATTTGTTCGCTACATATTCATTACGGTTAAAAAATGCTTGCTATAGAACTAAATTTAATTTTTGCTCAATGCTGTCGTCTAGCGGTAAATAATTATTTGGAAATAACTTTTCTGATCGATCTCAGATTGTTGCCTGGTTGGCTCTCAGCAGTTCCTCGATCAACTTTATTATTTACGGCGTGATGAATCCTGTTTATCGACGAGGTTACGTCAGGTTATGGACAAGTCTGCGCCACTGCACCACCAAGCGGTTTACGTAAGTTTGATAATGTTTTTTTTATTCTTGAACTATCTGCAAAGATAAAAAGTGGATCATGATAACATTGTTAAGTAGTAGTCTAGATTTAAGCTACTACACCCTTCGTTCTGGAAAACATGATTGGGTTTTCATCAAAAGTATCCTGCTACGAGTTTATAGATAAAGAACTACCTGCATATTTGTGCCAATTCTCTTACATGTTTATGTTCCACAGTTCGGATACAGACAGCAGTTCGACCTTTTCTTCAAAACCAAAAAAATGTTCGACGACTAAGGTGTGTAGTGAATGAACTAATAGGTTTTTGTGTACGCTACTGAATGCTACGTTTTAAAAATAACAAGGATACACTGATGATTTTCATCTATAAGTCGACATTCTACAAAATTAGTTGCATTTATAAGATATTTGGTTTTATGACAATTTTTTTGTAGTTGTAAAGAACCATTTACATATATCAACTCAGCATTAAAGACATAAACCGTATCGTTTGATTTAAAAACAACTGTTTGGTTTGTTTCAGCCAATTCCGCAAATTAACCGCCTTTCAGCGCCTCAACTGAACGTCGGCTTCAGTAGCACAGCATCGAAATCGGAAGTTAAAGATATGTCGGATGAGCGCGTCTGTCAGAGTGTGTCGTGATTTGTTTTCTGATCTTGGGAGACTTTTTCGAAAAGTGTCACCCGTATGTTAAGTTTACGAATTAGGGAAACTTGTTCAAGTTGGTATAACTGCAACATTCAAATCTGAATGCTGTTAATAGCCTGTCGTTGACATGATGTTAAGGGTTCCCACTGCAGTTTTAATTTTCATATATTTCTCCCAAATTCATGATTTGTTTATCAAAATCAACTCGCTCTCCTGTTCTAACTTTTCATTTTCTTTGCGTTTTTTTTTTATATTTGGCCTTTTTGTTGGCGTGTGTAAGTGCAATAACGATTATTTTGAAATAATAAAAATCAGTGTAAATCTGTGTAATCAGTGACATATGATAAATAAACTTAAAAAGCTATTTTGGCGAACAAACTCCCAATTAGGCTTGACGTTTAGATTGGTATCCAGCGAACCTTAAACAGTATCGTATGGTGTTTTAGGTCTCCATACGATAACATATTTTCATGCTAATATCAAAATATAAATTTAATGTTTCACAAAAATATAAAGTGCTTGGGCCTAAAAGTACAATGAAACCCAACTTGGCGATCACAAGTGTTGGTATTTGAAATGGTAATGATCAATCTATTATATATGTCTCTTCATATACATCTGTTTAAAAAGCAGCATTGTTTTAAACTTCACAATATCCTGCTGATGGCCTATTTGAACATTTTCCAACGCAAAATATTGCAGATTATTTCCAAAATCTTTGAGACTATGTTTTGACGTTGTTCCAATAGTTTCTCCTGTGCGATTCTCTGTTCTTCCTCTCTCCGTTTTTCCTCATACTCCAATCTGGCAGAAAGTAGCAGGGCCACTATTGTTACTGCCGCGAGCAAACTTATTGAAGTCTTCCAACGTAGTAATCCACAGAATGAGGCACCCACTGCTACCACAGCAAAAATCGCAACAGCGGCTTCCGACATATCAAGTAATTACAAAATCTAAAACGTTCGTATCACAAGTTGTAAAGTCCCAATGATGCTAATTGCGCTTGATACACGCATGGATCATGAAATGTATATTGACTAATCTCCCCCTTAATCTTTTAGTATAAGTTACCTTGCTCTAATACGCCTTTGTTAACACAGTCTGTGGAGGCGCAATGAAATGTTAATGTATTACTCAGGGCAAACAAAAATCTGTTTTCACAGCACAAGGTTGGTAAAGAGTTTTTTTTCTATGTTCTGTTACGGGCGGTTTAGGACCATTTACAATTGTATGGAACTACGAAAACTTTGAAGGGGCAACAATGATTTGTACGTTTTCAACACTCAGCTCTGCACTGCATTCAGACGAATTATTACGTCACTCTCCTTCGCAGACACACCTTACTTGCTTGCTGGCTGCAGGGCATACCGCCTGTACAATCAGTTGTTTGGTGCTGATGATGAACGCGATATTAGTGTTGATAGTTTGCGTTTGTACTATCTCAAAGATAACCAGCAAGTCATTTGGTTTGGTAACAGGTGAAATGTATTGCCAAAATATTAAGACAGATCAACCCACAAAAGCTTGGTCCCTCTCAAAAAGAAGGTCCATCACCGGCATTTTTTGTTTTCAAAGCCCCTGCGTAACCATGAACACGTTTTGGTTGCGCAATGCAATACAGACAGATCTGATTTACTTACTACCGTTAATTCGGTTACGTGAGGTAAGGACCAACACCCACTTGTACAAATATAATTTTATATTTGACTAAACGATAATTTTGCACAAGATTGTTCTTTAAATATTTCCTTTTACCAGCCACTGTCCATACTAGGTGTTATCAGGAGAAATTTGTATCAGCGCCGTCGTGAGGCTTTAATACCAAGTCCCAGAAGTGCAACCCCTCCGATTATTCCCGCAACTCCCAAGGCAATTTTCTTCTGTTCTTCCTCATATCTTTTTTCCAGGTACGCCAACACGACAATCGTTGCAATGGCCACAATTACAACTACAGCAAGCAAAGCTATTACAGTCTTCCAACTTATTAATCCACAGAAAGTGGCACCCAGTGCCACCACTGCGAAGATCATCGCGATTTTTAACATTGCGATTGCCTTCCAAGTCTGCAACGGTAATATCATATGTTACATAGAGGCCCTGTAATGTTAAAGTGTCATAGTACTTAATACACTACATTGCACTTTAAGATCAGGTCCGTCAAAACTTCTGCGGCCTGTGTATTGTGTAACAAAGCTTTTAAATACTTTACAATATACTTCATAGTACGCCGAAATTTTATTAGTGATAGATATGACTAACCCTGTTATCACCTTATCTGCAAAGCTATTCGCATACAATATCATCGCGATCAAACGTCAATTGATGAACCGTTCATACCAAGTAATGTTTGCATACTGTGGATGTGTCCAAACAATGACGCGTTTGTGCAATGACGTCTTTAAAGATAGGTGAACTGATGTTTTGCTTTGGTCAGTATGCTGTGAGTTGAACCACGTAAGGATATTCGTTACATCATGTTGGATGCAAGAAAGTTTTTGTGCCAATCGAGGTATATTATGTTAAAAAAAACAGACATCACTTAACAATTTGGAAGCACTCTTTGGCTACATTGAATATTTAAGTTAGTTGCATAAATCAAGCAACAATAAAACATTTCCCCTAATGGAAAAAATTTAAACTTTTTAAAACTAACGATACAACCAACCACCATGGGTTTTTTATTATGTTTGAGTTAAGGCTTGGGAACGATTTAACCAAAAATAATCAAGGCAGTTGGAATTGATTTTCTGCCAAAGCACCGGCAACACTACCTCGCATAGTCGTGCTGTGTAAATATAAGCTGCTCGTTAACGTTAATCTTTCTCTGAAGACAAATGTGAGCGTATTTACACAACCATCGACTTCCAATTTTTTTTTAAATTGCGGTCATTGTTAAAATACCAGCGGCTTCTGATAAGCCCAAAAGAACCCTTTACTGAAGTAAAATCTCAAAAAGAAAACACATTTTGAATTTGCCAAATCTATTTTGAAATACGTTAAATTATTTATCACTTTATCATTTGACTCGTTAACTCAAATAGTTATAAAAACTATGTAATTAGGAAATATCACCTTTTGATTATCTTTAAAGCAATCAAATCGTAAAAGCAGAGAGCACTTGTTTGAAACCGCTACTGGTCAACCTCTGGCATTTCGCTCACCAGAGAGGAACTGTTGCTGATGTGTGCAAATATTTATGCAACAGATCATTGTGCAAGTCGAACTTCAGACCCTCTGTAAAAATTGTTAACCAAAGCGTTTTTTGTCACACATTAAAGCGATAGTAAAATAAAGATTGCTGGCATTGCGTCTTTTTTCATACCTACAACAATAGTTTACGCGAAAAGCGGAGGTTATTCTCTTTCCACTTCGCTGCAGTCATGCACTGACATTGTTACGCGTTTGTTACACGTTTTCGCTAGTTCGTTATTCCCTTATCATGAGCCTTAATTAGAGCCCATTGTCAAACATGTGAGAATGACGTCAGTCAATACGTAACATACATCACTTACCGATTTGTGGAAATACTCTTTATCCACCTTGATTATTTTAGCTTATACCGCAAATCAAATAGCACTAAAAGATTTGGACTAATTGAAAGAAAGAAAAAATCAAATATGACGAAAGACCCATGATTTTTTCATATTTCAGTTAATCTCTGAAACGATTTTTACCAGAAATATTTTTGGGAGTTGGCAGTGATAGGCTACCAATACATAACCAACGCTGTCTCGCGAAGTCTCGCGAAATAACGCAAAACGTAGGTTGTTGCAACGTGCCGAGCAGCTTAAAGAGATAAACAGGTGTTGACTCAAACTGTTTACCCGCGTCAAGTGGAAAACGCGGTTAAATTTGATAGCCATGTATGCCTTTGTGTTTTGGGAAACTGTTGATGGACAGATAAATTTTAATACTTTCAAAATTCTTCACTTTTTAAAACTAACAAAGCTGCGTCGAATTATGTCGATCATCCTGTAGGATACGCAGAGGATGCGCTTCAACCTTCTGCGATTACAAATATTTTTAAACGCCCACACGGTACAAATAGAAGCGTAAAGAGGTACAGGATGTTTAACATCATGTGTTTTTTCACCATTTTAAAAGACTACACGCTGTTGTAAAGGTTTTGTGAAATTGGAGATAAAGGATCGAAAATTTACATTTTAATAGGCTAATGTCATGGATGGATTTTATATTTTTTACTACGTTATTCTTTCAACCAACTCTGACATATGGTGCACAGGCTGTGTAAATGGTATACGTAAAATTTTACATTGGAATTGAGACCTTTGTTTTCAAGTTTCCGCTGCTTCTGTCTGTCTGTTTGACAACAGCTTCACTCTGAATGAGGCTATTTGTATGTTTGTACTTTAAAACCACATGCTTGCGTCATTTTCGTCTTACACCATCTCACTCAAGGACATGTGTAAATAAAATGCTTCACAACAACGCGCTGTCAGTTGAAACAATTTATTTCAATAAACCGAATAACTGTACACACATCGTTTTAAATTTTACAAGATTTTTTAATTAAATGTGTCAGATAATCTGATTAAAATCAATAACATCGTATGTCTAAGAAATTTGTGATTGGTAGACCGACATACTTGTGTTTAGACAGAATTTTGGTGACCATTGCTAAAAGGTTTATATGAAGCAGCACTTATAAGTGCACAACACTTTAAATTCAGGAGCCAAAATTACGAACGTAAAGCAACAACGTCGGTTTTTAAATGCAATAGACTGATGTTTTAGACGAAAATAAATGTCATCGCAAATGTTAGCTTTTAAATTTAGGTGAAATTTGGAAAGATGGTGATTTATCTTACAAACAAGAGAAGAGACGAAGTGATGTCAGTAGCTCCGGTTTGGTTTCGTTGTTTGTTGTGTTCGATAAGTTGATCCCAGGCTAAAAATGATACAAAAAATTTTAGGCGTGAAAAAGTAACGGCTTCAAAAGCAACCATAATTCTTGCATTTTATCCAGGGCAATAAAAATAAATTGAAACAGCCATTATGAATTGTGCCTGAATAAGACTATTATATTTACCAGCAAAGTCACCACACTTGTTTCTGAGCGAATAATGGGTTTGCACACTTCCAACACAATGCATCGCTGGATCAGAACCATTTACTCTGCAGATAAAATACAAACAGCTGGTGACACACATCCAGGTGCTTATAAATATGAAACCAAACACTCCTTTTTGTGGACCAAACAAGTTGTCGCGGAATAAAGTCAAAATTTGTTAGTTGCGTTTTGCCATGCAGCTTGATCATAGCAAAACAATTACCATTAACTTATTGTTACCACCGCTTTGCGAGGTTTGTTTCATGAAAAATAGAACTAAAAGTCGATCTGAGTTTGCATTTACGTTTAAATGGCAGTGTAGAGGTTAATAGACGGCATATCACCTTATTCCTGGGCAGAGAGCGAAGGGGTAACCAAGCGAGTCGTATTTTCTCATCTCTATGTAACCGGGAGTGACATTCTTAATATTATCAATCATTTTTCCTTTAATGAACCTTGCCTCAGTAGAGATACTTGGGAACTTGTTGAGCTGAAATTGTTCGGTTTTGGCTGAATAGAAAAAAAAGGCAGATTACTAAACAGTGACCAAAACTTTTTTAAATAAATAAGAAAAACAACATTTATGTTCTAAATAAATAAATAAAATTCATGAAACGAATGTCTTTTTGCGTAAAAACGAAATGTAAATTTTATTTTATAGCGATGTCGATAATAATTTTGTGAAATGAGCAAACAAATGTTGTTAACCTTAAAAATGTTTCAAACCAGCCAAATGTAAAACCCCTTAAAAATCCTTAACGACAATAACCAAACCATGAACTCACAGAAGCAATTCATCAATTTCCTTAGCATTTCCCTGACGATGCGAGAGTTCGGGACACCCACTGGTTGTCTGTATGCGAAATAACACACGTCAATACACGAGGTTTAGGCACTTTAAATTGCAATACTGTCAACTGCTACCTTGCAAAGTCTGCGTGGCCAAACATGAAACGTTGATTTGGACTCGTGATGTTTATGGTTCCCCAAAACGGCTGAGTGCTGTTGAACCGATTCCCTGGCGTCCTCGAATCCCAAAGCTAAAGGTTTCATAAAATTTGACTCTCATAAGCAATGCGAGCATCACAAATGTAAACAATATTCGGCGAATTTCAACTGCACTCGTGTCTCCAGAAAAAAAACTACCATGAATCCCATGGCATAGTTTTCCAAATTCCTGACACAAGTTTGACAATTGTCCATTCTTACCTTGGTGCTCGTGAGGATAAAGAAGACGCTGCATTTTACTGACGAGCAAACGTACTGGAACTGCAGGGAGAAATCTCTCGTAGACGCATAGTAAGCGTATCTGGATTTGCTCTTGGCTCCATACTTTCTCTTTACCTGAAATTCCAAAGCAAGTGATGGTCTAGAGATAAATAACAATGTAAAAGCAAGTGTATATTTGAAGAA
This sequence comes from Ascidia mentula, assembly GCF_947561715.1. Lineage (NCBI taxonomy): Eukaryota > Metazoa > Chordata > Ascidiacea > Phlebobranchia > Ascidiidae > Ascidia > Ascidia mentula. The sequence continues at coordinate 19,582,430 of NC_138569.1, read as the reverse complement.
AAACTAGTGGGTTGACTGGGTGTTAATGTAATGGCATCAAAAAGGTTTTTTTACGCTTGAAACAAGTATTTTATTGCAGAATCAAACGACAACGTTTGGATCGATGTGGGAAAGTTATGACACAAGTATTTGAAAAAGGTAAAACATTTTTAAACTAAAAAACTGCAACGAACGGCCAAATTATGAACACAAGATCGTTTTTGAACAAAGTTCGAAACCGTCATGTAAAATACAAGCTGGCTGACGTAGTTGCACGTGATTGTAGATTCGGAGAACTGTTTTGTAACAATCATCACGTTGTGACGCAGTTTTACGTCAATGCACTCACGACTTTACAAACACAAACTTTTTTGCGAGATTTCCGTTCAAAGGCCAGACGTTACTCATGGATTTCCGGACAATTGTAAGGGACTAAGGATATTTTTGGATAAATTCCTTTGCTTTTGAGCAAATCGTCAATAAAGTGCTGCAAATTTGGGTCTCGGGCGTTTCCGCCCGACATCGCTTCAGTAGACGATGATTTGTTTCTCGTTTGCTCGGGCAATATCTGCACCATGACTGAACGAATTTCGCTGTCATTATTTTCCTCGCAACTAATTAGGGAGTTTTTCATTTTTCTAATTATCATTAAAAGTTTCACAAGCAATATCTCCTATGCACTGTGGTTCAAAGTGATTTTCTATGGTATTCTGTTGTCAGCTGTGCAATAGTGTCTTACCGTAAAGAGGATTGTCTTGATGGAGCTGTCTTCGTTCCCGACCCACGCTAGCATCACTGTAGGCGATTGGTCACTGAAGGAAACGTTAATTTGTTTCGAAACGCTGTAGAAACAAAAAAAAATTAAAATTAAAATTCACTTTAAACGAATCAACAAAACAGTAGTCTATACCACATCCCTCTCGCTTAGCAGCATTTTAATAAAATGCCAAGTTACTATTTTAACAATATAACATCGAACGTTATGCAAATAAGTTGAACTTGTAAACCTAAACATTGCTGCAATTACTTACTTGTTGACTTTTCCACTCTGAACTCTAATGTTTGGTCCTCTGTTCACACTGATGTAAAACTGCATAAAGGCAAAATTGTTAACCACTAAGAAGCAGTACGATTCAAATTATGTTCTTCTACAACTGAGAAACTGAAAATCACTTAGTCTTGCGATGAGATCTTTCCTAAATCGTTTTGGGCCAAAACGTTTTCTTTGAAAAAAATGAAACAAAACGAGGAAAATGTCTATTTAGACCAAGTTGCATAAACTCACGACGAAGATGTTTCCATTGCAAACATTTTTAAAGCTGCTTCAGGATTTGTGGCGGTTACCATTAGGAAAAATACTACATTACTGCGTTACAGTGCGTGATCTATGGCTTACCAGTGACTGTCTAAGAAATACAGTTTTTACACAAATATCACTTATAAAGTTTTGAATACCTCGTCGTTCTGGATCTGAGAATTTACTTTGGAAGATGTAGTTGGAGGAAAAGAGGTTGTGGTTAATGAAGAAGTTGATCTGGAGTTGGGTGGACGGCGTGGAGGAGGTGTTCTTCTTGAAGAACTGGAACCGGTATCGTTGTAAAATGCCCAATCCGTTTTAAAGCAAGGCAGGAATTCTTTTTGAATCCCTAAAAAAAAAAACCAATTGTTCGACTGATCTGTAATTTTTTTAATCCATGAAAAAAGAGAGAAAATTTACCTTCGGGACTCAGACGTTTCAGTGGAGCGTATCTTGAGTAGAGTGTTTGCAAAGTTGATCCGTACTCTAAAAGGAAGTTTGTGTCCGTATAGTACTTAAAAAATGCCTCATCACTGATACGAGACATCATGACATTGTTAGGAACATGCCATATCATCATGTTTGATCCCTAAATGTATGGTAAGGCTAAGTAGACTGAAAATACTTAAACTGGATTTAAACTCGTTAGGTTATTTAAACTGACAAAATATTGACATCTTTATATTTATTTTTATACATTTAACTTATAAGTTTACTTGTTTACTTATTTAGGGGCCAAGACACAAAAAAAAACAATATTTATTATCACAAAAATTTTGTTGCATCTTTAGTTTTTGCTCAAATGTATTTGATTACTGGTGGGCTGGGTCTAGGCCAACCGGCCTTGCACCGAACTTGACAAAATGTTGAAAAGTTTAGGTGCACGAAAAATAACTTTTTTAATTAGTACTTACAACACAAAAGAACGTTTGTAAGATTTTACTTTAATTACTTTTTCCCATACGATTGTACTTTTTAGTTTATTATTGTATTTGTCTGTAAGCACCAGACAACCATGGAATCATATGGGCCACCTGCTGTGCCTTCAGGTAAATACAAACATGTGCTCAATCGCTCATACAATGCATACTTACTGGCACAGCGTAGTAGGCCTTGCTTTTATAATCAGCGCTTGTAGCTCCACTCGGATCTCCGAAGGTGATCAGGTTTTTCCAGTGTTGAAAACCTTCAGGAAGAAAACCTCCTGGGTTATACGCGTAGTTTCTTGATGGCCCGTAGAACGAGTAGTCACGGTAAAAAGGCGGCGCTGTGAAGGAACATGGCTCGCGTTGCTTTAAAGGATCGACCTTCGAACGTGTTATACGTGTACGCAAAGTGATCATAAGAAAAAACGAACCCTTCAACCCTGTTATCTGTCATGTGAGTTAATATTTTTGAACTGACTTTTACTTTTACAGGACTTTACCCAACTGCCTTATAGTGGTTTCCAGCATTAAAACAAATGTTTCGTTGTCAGTAATGAAAAAATGACTCTGGAGCTACAGACATAAGCAAGGCGTGACCAAGATTGCAAACGCTTTCCAAATACTCAATTGGGACATTGGCTTAATCCCACGCCCACGATGGTAGGGACCAGCACAGCCAAGTTTATTTAATTGAGCTTTTCAACTTTTTCTGCGTCGTGTTTTGCCCTGTTATTGCAATTTAAATGACGTTTTTTGGTAGCAAAAGAAAAGAGTCTCCACTTTGCTTATCAAAGTTTCAAAAAGTATTATGTCAGTTAATATCCTCGTTGAGGGTTCAGGCTATTTTTACATTTAGGCAACACGGTTTTAAAATAAACACTTAAATTTTTGTATTATAAAAAAAATGAAGTTTTGTGTCCATATCGCATGTTGCTGCTACATGCATGCAGCAAAACAACACGAATTTAGTGTTGTTTTTGCAATTTCTTTAACATATGTAAAGATCAATCACAAGTGTAACAAGTTAATACGAAGCACAAACAGAAAAAAATAAGCAAAAAGAACCAACCGGAGGAAGAGCTTCTGGTGGAAGAAGACCACATGTCTCCGGGACCACACCTTTGGGAGATGTCGTCCTCGTGAATTGACGCAATCATGGTCCATCCACCACCGACTGCCGACATGTCACAGTAAACCTGAACAAACACGAGTAAAAACAATTTCGAACGCAAAGTTTTGTTTGTTGCTGCAGGAAAATATTAGTCACAAGGTTGCCCTAAATGTGTATTTGGCTTAACACATCCACGCCTTGTGACAATTTATAAAGTGATGAAGGCCGGAGTAATCAAACGTGATGTTTCCCTTAGATTTATTTAAATAAACAGATCTGTTTAAATAAAATGGCCAGTTTTATCTAAATACAATTTGATAATGATATTATTGCTTTCAATGTAAAAGACAATGCCGATTAAAAAATATTTTTGTGCAAATGTGAAAGTTGTATAAAGCTAAATTATTTTTCTCGCAAAAAGAAAAATAATGAGAATATTCCTCGTAAATGTAACGAAGGGTGTGTCAGTTGTTTGTACCTCAAATGGAGACATTGAAGTATCAGGCTGTATAGAAATGATTCCAGAATTCGTGATACCTTGTTTTATGGCATCATTGCACGACTTCGGAAGGTTTTGGTTGAAACCACTTTGCGCTGAGGACGATCCGCCCGCTTGGGTGTTCTACGATTACAACACATGCATGACGTTTCTTATATTTTAAAATTTAGTAAAAATTTACCACTTATAAACCCTGCATCAAAACCTATGAAATGTAAGACAGAAAACAAGACTTTACCTTAATTGTGGAAATCCCAAAAGCCATGATGAAAACAAGAAGAATCACAATCAAAATAAGAAAAATCCATTCTTTTAGGGTGCACGGAGTGCCTTTAAATTTCTCCTCCGACGTTTTTTGGGCTGAATACATAATGTTAGTCACCGTCACGTTTTATAACAAAGTAGTTGTCGTTTAATTGTAACAATTACCGTTGTATTGGGTATGTAAATTTGCTATGCCTTCGGCTGCTAGTCTTAAAAATACATAAAATTTTCAAAATGAATGGCGGGTTTGGATGTGTATAAAGAGTTTAATGTACTTCCAAGCTATATAAAACAGGGTGCATTTTCTAAATTTTACGTACAGTTAGTATTTCAATTTCCACAAACTTATTTATTACAAAACAAACTTCCGATGTACGTTTTATATCACCATAAAAACCTTTGACAAAGTACTTAGTTGCCCAGGCTGAAGTATATTTGCCAGACAATAAAACGATACTCATAGAAAATTGCCTAAGTCTCATACGTGCTTGTGGTTGTTGCGTCCTGGTTGATTCCACGTCCTCATCCAAAGTTCTGTACTTCATCGATGAAGGAGTAAGATCATAATCGTCCGTTGAAAATCCATTTGAAGTCATGTCGGTTAGCGATACTGATCTGCTTTGCCACCCGAGATTATTACAGACAGTTTGTCAAACAACGGAGAGCAGTTCTTTTGCGAACAAACAGCCGCGCAACTGAATTTAAATGATCTGTTTCCGCCGCCAACTTCGTGACGGGCCAATAAATATTTTTGGACACGATTAATTTTCTTCTCGTTGGCGCAGCGCTTGGGAAACTTTGCGACGAAAAAATAACATCTCTCTGTGATCTCAGCCGCTTTCCACGATTCCAATTCATAGGTTTTCATTTTAATACAGCAGTTAAGAGCATGTTTACAGATGGGACATAAACGGTAAAAACAGCCATAGCTCTGTGTCTAAATGGTAACCTAAGTAAATATATATACATTTTTATTTGCACATTGTAATAAAAACTTGTCTACATCATCAGTTGATACAAAGTTTCACAAAGTATTGAAATGTTGCCCGAATTTAATGGTTTGCAGCAACCGTATCGTAACTTATCTCGTCAATTTCATTTTTCCACGAAGTGACGACGTGAATAATTTTTTTGTCTCCGTGTCACGTTTTTTATCTTGTGATGTTTCTCAGCGTTACTCCTCAAATGTGGTAGAAAAACGTTTCTTGTCATGTTGTTTTAAAACGAATCAAGCGAAAAACCTTTAACAAAGTTATGTACCGTTCCGAAAAGACTATGGAAAAATATGTGCTGTACAATATAACACGTTTATGAAATAAAACTACGTCCACAAGCAGCGACACGTAGTTTATAATTGGAATGGTTTAACAGTTGAAATTAATTTTCATAAAGAAGTCCAACAACAACTACTGCAGTAAAAAGTTACGGAAATATAAGAAAATGCAAGTGGAAAAAATTGATGTCCGTTTCCAAAACTGTGTTTCGAACAGACAAAATGGCTACATGTCTGCCAGGTGTCGCAACAACAGTCGCTGTATAAATGACGGTTGAGTAGCATCGGCCCAAGCAAAGTTTACAATCTGCTTAATTACCAAAAGCACGAGGCCCGAAACATACAACATGACGTCACGTAGTCCGGACATCAGTTTTAAAGTTCGTGACGATTTCCAAGAACGTTTTTCTGTTTAATGTAGTAACAACTGCGGCAACTCGGGGATCCAACGTGTTTCGGTTCGTGAGCAAGTCTGGCGCAATTTAACGCTAAGCTTTTTCAGAACTCTCGGTTATTTTGAATTGTCAAGAGCAATTTCTGTTTCAGTTGCGACCAAATCTTGCTTCGTTTGCTATTGAATTAGTTAGGCATAGTGTGTAGTTTCAATAGTCAAAAACTCGGCAAATGAGGAATGTGCGATTGCACTATTAGTTCCAGTTGAACAAATAAGCAACACGTTGCTGCTCAAATTTAAAAATGGGTGGTTTGATGTGGGTTGGTAGTGTGTATACAAAAACAAAGTTTCCCAGCAATTGGACTAAAATTAAGAAGAAAAGACTATTTTTTTAAGATTTTGTGACAATATAGTTTGAATTCAGAACAAGAAAAGTTTGTTAAATTTTTTTGATAATCTTATTCGTCTGACTGTAAAACTCTCCCAGCTGAAAAAATGGCATCGTATAACTTACGAAATGACGAGGTGTCTGTGCAACCAACAGGCACATATCGGAATCTAGAAGAAACAGACGACAAGTTTCAAACAGGTAAAAACATTTTGCAATTACATTAGAATTCGATCAAGACTTAGTGCAACAACTTAGTGCTTTTGCCACAGAACCGAAGCCTCGAAGCAAAAGCATGACTTTCAGTCTGGGAGTGGTTGTCATTATTCTGTTGGTTGCCTTGATTGCAATTACTCTGGCATTTGGCATTTCGTTGGTAAGCGTTTGAACCCCACCGAACATTATGCTCGCAGTTCCGTGCCGAGAGGAATTTAAAATATGTAATGTTTCAGACCTCGGGAAGCCAACAAAGCACAAAAACAAAGCAACCAAACACGACAATTCCAACATCGGCAGAACTCACTCCAGTCCCCACATTTCAATATAAAACTCTTGATATAGGTAGGCACCATTTTATCAATTACGATTGACAATGCTAATAATGCTATAATCAATACATCAAAAATCCAGGCCCACGGAACATCACAGTCAAAGTTTACCCCAAGTCGTGTAAAGATGCTTACAACGTAGGAGTAACGATGTCTGGTCTCGTCACGTTGCAACCCGACTTTACTACAAACCCGTACGAGGTTCGGAACGGTGACTAAGAAGTAACAACGCAATTAAACACATTTTGCGGATTAAACATATTCCTAGCAATCAACTTGTTGTTTTGATTGCGAATTAAACTACAGTAATGCTTGAAAGCAGCAATGAACCAGGAAGACTTGCTTCATAGAAATCACGCAGGATATATTATGTCAGAAAATACATTGATGAGAAAACTTATTTTCGCCTCTTCATGCAGGTTTACTGTGACATGAAATCAGTTGGAGGGGGTTGGACTCTTGTCGCGTCAATTCATGAAAACGATTTATCGGGAACTTGTACATCTGGCGATAGATGGTCATCACAATATTTCGGAACTAATAATCGTAAGAACAACATTTCTTTATTTACATAATTTAGTACAGCAAAGACAATGAAGGGTATAACAGCAACGACGTTACTCTGTACTTCGATAAGACGGGAATGGTGCGTTTCTTTGTTCAGTGACATTACATGACGTCATTTTGGGTGTAATGTCATAACTTTATCCTCACCTTTGTGTTGACTTTAATTTGATGATTCCAACATTTTCAGTTACGAAATATATTGCGAAAAATACATTAGTGGTTGATTGTGGCGAATTTATCAAACCATTTATAACGCGAACTCGTAGGTAACACTACTGCCAGACAAAAAGTGGTACCATGACTGAATAACAGTGTTGTGTTTCATAATCAACTAGTTTGGTCGGTTTTTCTCGGCGGTCTTTGCCAGTCTCAAAATTCAATTACTTCTATCTTGTGAGTGGACAAAAAGACAATGCCGAAAAGACGGTTTGTCTCTGTCGTGTTTTGAAAAGTTCATGCATCACGTTAGTATCTCGGAAACCAGTCGCCGTATCAAGCTACTTTTTTCGCTAAAAATATTTTAAAGTTATGACCATCTCTTAGTTTAATTATTATTATGTTTTATTTTTCCGTATCACATTCACTTTAAGGATGTTAAAAATTGATTTTTTATTTTGGTTTCGTTATTTCTCGGTTCAAAAGTAATCAATGTGTTTCCTCCTGTAAGTAAACAGAGATCACACGAAATAAACTTTTGTTTCTTCAGAATACGAAAATTGGCTAAATGAAAGAACTTTCGGGGATGTTGAAGCTGCCACAAGCACTGACTACAAAACTTCTGCATATTATAACGTCAATGTAGGTTTCCTCCTATAAATTGTTAAGCAAACAAAGAAAAATCCACCCATGGATGTAAATGTACCTGAGTAGCAAGATACCAACTAACTTTGTTAAAAAAAATATTTCTATTTTCTGCTCAATGACTTCAGGCGACAGACATGATGATATGGCACGTCCCAAACAACGTCGTGTTGTCTGAGATCGATCAAGAGGCTTTCTTGAAGTACTACACTGACAACGGGTTTCTGTCTAAATACGGGAACAATCTTCAAGCTTTGTACACAAAACATGCTCCGATTGTTCGCGCATATCCTAAAGGTTCGTACACAGTTGAAGAAACAAGTTTTCCGAATGGTTTTAACACAATTATGTCAAAAGATCCAGCTTTAAAAATGTCCAATCCAATAGTCATGATGGAAATCTTAATTCAATTCCATTAGTAATCAAGGTTGTAGTGGAAGCATTTTGCTCTTGAATTAATTTCAGATATAAGTGCGGAACTAATGACGTGCATGAAGTCCACCAACTGGACATACAGCAGCCGTCGATATTCATGGATCAGTACATCAAATAGTCGATACAACACACCGGAAAAACTAAATTTTTCACACAAGGTATGCAAAGTTAACAAATCAAATTCTGCAATAATCAATCATCACAAACTGTTGCATGCAAGGTCTACATTCAAGTCAACGAGGGTGGATTTTTACAAGTAAATGATTCTACTCCACGCAAGTAAGGTTCTAGCTAGTGCTGACAAAACCTTTCCCATTTACTTCATACGTTGAACTTCCCCTTACCATTTATGGAGAGCCTACATTCATCGCACAAACGTTTATTTTCAGTGTTTTTAATCAAGTCGATTTTTCGATGCAAACCAAAACACTTCCATTCACTGCTTTGGCATTCATCGACAACACCGACAAATCGATTGAGAGTTTTACAATGAAGGTACAACAAAATGAATTCTATTTACTTGAACTTATTTAAATAAACTATTTCTTCCGATAACGTCAAGCATTTTGTGGTGTGAAAGAACAGCATATATAGTTACGTGTATAGTTTGTGCACAATGCGCGGTCGCCATCATGAGTTATTGACGAGCAACACTGCATATTCAGATTGAACGGACTGACCCAACTTCCACATACAGGACTTATTTAACTTCCGAGTATGCTGCAGGGTTTACGATCCGGTATCGCTTTCTTTGTTCAGACAACGTGTGTCACATGATCTTCTACGCCCGTGGTTCCGTAAGTTAGCCAGACTCATTCTTGAACGTTTGTTTTCAGTAATACAAAATATTGAAGTTGCATCGTTTAAGTTTTCGCCTCATAACAATGTATTGCTACAGTTGAAACAAATTTATAAGCATTTGTTTTTAGTTGCAGTATGTTTGTTTGAACATATGCCTTTTGGGAAGCTTTTATTATAGTAGGAACTTATCCTATTACTGAGGTGGCATTAACAGCAAAATCTCACAAGACGACAAAATGCTCCTCCTGAAAGTTGTTCAAAATCAACTAAACAAATACCAATTACTCGTTTTCCTTAGGATTGGAATTCTATTTCACCATATGACTACGACTTTAAAGGATCCACTATGTCGGAGTATATTTTAAATGTCACAAGCCCTTTCCGACAAATCCTCGTTGGATATACTGTATTTAGAAGGTCGGTCAAAAATATTAAGAACGGTTATCGCTTTGAAAGTGACAATAAATCTAGCTTCGCGCTTATATTTTGTTTGGATTACAAAATTAACCCAACACTGATAACAAGTTACGTAACGATATGGACAAAACCGACAGCATTGTATCATACCATACGCGCAAAGTTGGTGTTCCAGGAATATGAAAATTCCAACAAAGCAATGACAACAACAAAATTTTACTGTCTCAGATTAGTGTAACGTCACAAATGTTTGGTTGATGCAGGTTGTACTACAGAACATATGACAATGCAATTGAAACTGTGCTAAGGAAAGTTATGGTATGCTTTGGTAAGTCTTATTTATAGCAATTATGTTCCTAAATAAGCAAAATGCTCCAAATTTGCTTAGATAAAGAAAGCAAGATTAATTTGGCCCATTTTCCTTCTATCAACGCACCTGTGAAGTTCTTGAAAGGCAACATGTCGGAGTTTAATGCAGGTGTAACCCCAGGTTACATTGAATTCAGACAGTACGACCACTTAGGTTATCCGTATGCACTGTGTCCTGGAGTAAGGTAAAATTATTGTATCCTACTTACAGCTGATATCTTCACCACGCAATCAATAAACATTCACAACCTTTTTATTTTAGAATTACAAATTCTACAAGCTCGAAGTTTTATTGTGTTGGTTCCGTTAACAACCCTGGTCATTGTAGTGACTTTGCTGGTAAGGCATCGAATTATTTGCAATTAAAATAACAATTTCTTGAAGCCGATTTTGACGTTTTACAGTGTTTTATTTTCAAATTTAAGTTTCAAGGATACTTTTTCTTGGTAAAGCTTTTCTAAACAACAGGTGAATCTCTGACGAAATATTTGCTAAATTATCCTCTACCCTAGATGGTCACATGGTCTTTTGTTGTATTTTTTAAAATCTTAGATTCAGGTGTTAATGATCTAGCTAACAAATAGCGATTTGATATCTAGTTCAGTTCATACCTTACTTTTTACTTGTTAGCTTGGGACAAATTGGCCGAGCACCGTGTGGTTCGTCCGTCATCTTCCAACTATACCGTGGTAAACGACATCACCTCATCCTTGCTGCTCTTCGTGAGATGAATTCCCTTACATTTATATATTTAACTTTCGCTCACTTATATCTCATTCCTGTATCACAACTTTTGTAATGTCAACAACGGTTGCAAGTCTATTAACATTGTGGCAACCGTATCGTAACTTATCCCGTCAATTTCATTTTACCACGAAGCGACGACGTGAAGAAAATTTTGGCTCCGCGCCACGTTTTGTGTTGTATGATGTGTCTCAGCGTAACTCCTTAAATGTGGTTGAAAAACGTTTCTTGTCATGTTGTTTCACAAAAATCACGCGAAAAACCTTTAACAAAGTTCCGTACCATTCCGAAAAGACTATAGAAAAATATGTGCTGTACAATATAACAAGTTTATGAAATAAAACTGCGTCCACAAGCAGCGACACCTAGTTTATAATTGAAATGGTTCAACAGTCAAAAATTATCTTCATAAAGAAGTCCAACAACAACTACTGCAGTAAAATGTCACGAAAATCTAAGAAAATCTAAGTAAAAATTTGATGTCCGTTTCCAAAACTGTGTTTCGAACAGACACAATAGCTACATGTCTGTCAGGTGTCGCAACAACAGTCGCTGTATAAATGACGGTTGAGTAGCATCGGGCCGAGCCAAGTTTACAATCTGCTTAATTACCAAAAGCACGAGGCTCGAAACATACAGCATGACGTCACTTAGTCCGGACACCAGTTTCAAAGTTCGTGAGGATTTCCAAGAACGTTTTTCTCTTTTAATGTAGTAACAACTGCAGCAACTTGGGGAATCAACGTGTTTCGGTTCTTGAGCAGTCTGGCGCAATTCAAAGCTAAACTTTTTCAGAATTATCGGTTATTTTGAATTGTCAAGAGCATTTGCTGATTCAGTTGCGACCAAAACATGCTTCGTTTGCTATTGAATTAGGTAGGCATATTGTGTAGTTTTAATAGTCGAAAACTCGGTAAAGGAGGAATGTGCGATTGCACTATTAGTTCCAGTTGATCAAATAAGCCACACGTTGCAGCTCAAAATTCAAAATGGGTGGTTTGATGTGGGTTGGTTGTGTGTATATAATAGATAAAATTTCCTAGAAATTGGACAAAAATTAAAATCGACTAATTTTTAAAGATTTTGTTAAAATATAGTTTGAATTCAGAATAAGAAAAGTTTGTTAAATTTTTTTGATAATCTTATTCGTCTGACTGTAAAACTCTCTCGGCTGACAAAATGCCATCGTATAACTTACGAAATGACGAGGTGTCTGTGCAACCAGCAGGCACATATCGGAATCTAGAAGAAACAGACGACAAGTTTCAAACAGGTAAAAACATTTTGCAATTACATTAGAATTCGATCAAGAAAAAAACTTAACGGTTTTGCCACAGAACCGAAACCTCGAAGCAAAAGCATGACTTTCAGTCTGGGAATGGTTGTCATTATTCTGTTGGTTGCCTTGATTGCAATTACTCTGGCATTTGGCATTTCGTTGGTAAGCGTTTGAACCCCACCGAATATCATACTTGCAGTTCCATCCTGAGAGGAAAATATGTAATGTTTTAGACCTCGGGAAGCCACCAACAAAGCAAAAAAACAAAGCAACCAAACACGACAATTTCAACATCGGCAGAACTCACTCCAGTCCCCACATTTCAACATAAAACCCTTGATATAGGTAGGCACCAGTTTATCAATTACGATTGACAATGCTAATATTGCCATATATTAATATTGCTATAATTGATACATCAAAAATATCCCTACAGGCCCACGGAACATCACGGTCAAGGATTACCCCAAGTCGTGTAAAGATGCTTACAACATGGGAGTAACGATGTCTGGTCTCGTCACGTTGCAACCCGACTTTACTACAAACCCGTACGAGGTTCGGAACGGTGACTAAGAAGTAACAACGCAATTAAACACATTTTGCGGATTAAACATATTCCCAGCAATCAACTTGTTGTTTTGATTGCGAATTAAACTACAGTAATGCTTGAAAGCAGCAATCAACCAGAAAGACTTGCTTCATAGAAATCACGCAGGATATATTATGTTAGAAAATACATTGATAAAAAAACTTATTTTCGCCTCCTCATGCAGGTTTACTGTGACATGAAATCAGTTGGAGGGGGATGGACTCTGATCGCGTCAATTCATGAAGACGATTTATCGGGAACTTGTAGACCTGGCGATAGATGGTCATCACAATATTTCGGAAGTAACGATGGTAACAACGACATTTCTTTATTTATATAATTTAGTACAACAAAGACGATGATAAAATCCGAAGGGTAAAACAGCAACGACGTTACTCTGTACTTCGATAAGACGGGAATGGTGCGTTTCTTTGCTCAGTGACATTACATGACGTCATTTTGGGTGTGATGTCATAACTTTATCCTCACCTTTGTGTTGACTTTAATTTGATGATTCCAACATTTCGAGTTATAAATTATATTGCGAAAAATACATTAATGATTGGTTGTGGCGAATTAATCAAATCATTTATGACGCGAACTCGTAGGCAACACTACTGCCAGACAAAAAGTGGTACTGTGACTGAATTACAGTGTTGTGTTGCATAATCAGCTAATTTGGTCGGTTTTTCTCGGCGGTCTTTGCCAGTCTCAAAATTCAATTACTTCTATCTTGTGAGTGGACAAAAAGACAATCCCTGAAAGACGGTTTGTCTCTGTCGTGTTGAAAAAGTTCATGCATCACGTTAGTATCTTAGAAACCAGTCGCCGTATCAAGCTACTTTTTTCGCTAAAAATATTTCAAAATTATGAACATCTCTTAGTTTAATTATTAATATGTTTAATTTTTTCGTATCACATTTACTTTGGGGATGTTAAAAATTAATTTTTTATTTTGGTTTCGTTATTTCTCGGTTCAAATGTAATAAATGTGTTTCTCCCTATAAGTAAACAGAGAACACACGAAATAAACTTTTGTTTCTTTAGACTACGAAAATTGGCTAAATGAGAAAACTTTCGGGGATGTTGAAGCTGCCACAAGCACTGACTACAAAACTTCTGCATATTATAACGTCAATGTAGGTTTTCTTCTATAAATTGTTAAGCAAACAAAGAAAAGTCCACCCATGGATGTAAATGTACCTGAAAAGCAAGATACCAACTAAATTTGTTGAAAATCGAATTTATATTTTCTGCTCAATGACTTCAGGCGACAGACATGATGATATGGCACGTCCCAAACAACGTGGTGTTGTCTGAGATCGACCAAGAGGCTTTCTTGAAGTACTACACTAATAACGGGTTTCTGTCTAAATACGGAAACAATCTTCAAGCTTTGTACACAAAACATGCTCCGATTGTTCGCGCATATCCTAAAGGTTCGTACACAGTTGAAGAAACAAGTTTTCCGAATGGTTTTAACACAATTATGTCAAAAGTTCCAGCTTTAAAAGTGACCAATCCTATAGTCATGATGGAAATCTTAATTTAATTCTATTAGTAATCAAGCTTATAGTGGAAGCATTTTGCTTGAATAAATTTCAGATATAAGTGCGGAACTAATGACGTGCATGAAGTCCACCAACTGGACATACAGCAGCCGTCGATATTCATGGATCAGTACATCAAGTAGTCGATACAACACACCGGAAAAACTTAGTTTTTCACACAAGGTATGCAAAGTTAACAAATCAAATTATGCGACAATCAATCATCACAAACTGTTGCATGCAAGGTCTACATTCAAGTCAACGAGGGTGGATTTTTACAAGTGACTGATTCTACTCCACGCAAGTAAGGTTCTAGCTACTGCTGACAAAACCTTTCCCATTTACTTCATACGTTGAACTTCCCCTTACCATTTATGGAGAGCCTACATTCATCGCACAAACGTTTATTTTCAGTGTGTTTAATCAAGTCGACTTTTCGATGCAAACCAAAACACTTCCGTTCACTGCTTTGGCGTTCATCGACAACACCGACAAATCGATTGAGAGTTTTACAATGAAGGTACAACAAAATGAATTCTATTTACTTGAACTTATTTAAATAAACTATTTCTTCCGATAACGTCAAGCATTTTGTAGTGTGAAAGAACAGCACATATAGTTACGTGTATAGTTTGCGCACAATGCGCGGTCGCCATCATAAGTCATTGACGAGCAACACTGCATATTCAGATTGAACGGACTGACCCAACTTCCACATACAGGACTTATTTAACTTCCGAGTATGCTGCAGGGTTTACGATCCGGTATCGCTTTCTTTGTTCAGACAACGTGTGTCACATGATCTTCTACGCCCGTGGTTCCGTAAGTTATCCAGACTCATTCTTGAACATTTGTTTTCAGTAGTAAAAAATATTGAAGTTGCATCGTTGAAGTTTTCGCCTCAAAACAATGTACAGTTGAAACAAATTTATAGGCATATATTTTTAGTTCCAGTATGTTTGTTTGAACATATGCCTTTTGGGAAGCTTTAATTATAGTAGGAACTTATCCTATTACTGAGGTGGCATTAACAGCAAAATCTCACAAGACGACAAATGCTCCTTTAATTGAAAGTTGTTCAAAATCAACTAAACAAGTACCAATTACTCGTTTTCCTTAGGATTGGAATTCTATTTCACCACATGACTACGACTTAAAAGGATCCAATATGTCGGAGTATATTTTAAATGTCACAAGCCCTTTCCGACAAATCCTCGTTGGATATACTGTATTTAGAAGGTCGGTCAAAAATATTAAGAACGGTTATCGCTTTGAAAGTGACAATAAATCTAGCTTCGCGCTTATATTTTGTTTGGATTACCAAATTAACCCAACACTGATAACAAGTTACGTAACGATGTGGACAAAACCGACAGCATTGTATCATACCATACGCGCAAATTGGTGCTCCAGGAATATGAAAATTCCAACAAAGCAATGACAACAACAAAATTTTACTGTCTCAGATTAGTGTAACGTCACAAATGTTTGGTTGTTGCAGGTTGTACTACAGAACATATGACAGTGCAATTGAAACTGTGTTAAGAAAAGTTATGGTATGCTTTGGTAAGTCTTATTTATAGCAATTGTGTTCCTAAATAAGCAACATGCTCCAAATTTGCTTAGATAAAGAAAGCAAGATAAATTTAGCCCATTTTCCTTCCATCAACGCACCTGTGAAGTTCTTGAAAGGCAACATGTCGGAGTTTAATGAAGGTGTAACCCCAGGTTTCATTGAATTCAGACAGTACGACCACCTAGGTTATCCGTATGCACTGTGTCCTGGAGTAAGGTAAAAATATCGTAGCCTACTTACTGCTGATATCATCACCACGCAATCAATGAACACTCACATTTTTTTATTTTAGACTTACAAATTCTACAAGCTCGAAGTTTTATTGTGTTGGTTCGGTTAGCAACCTTGGTCATTGTAGTGACTTTGCTGGTAGGGGCATCGAATTATTTGTAATTAAAATAACAATTTCTTGAAGCCAATTTTGACGTTTTACATTCTTCTTCTGAGTGTTTTTTTTTCAAATTTAAGTTTTAAGGATACTTTTTCTTGGTAAAGCTTTTCTAAACAAAAGTTGAACCTCTGACGAAATATTTGCTAATACATCCACTACCCTAGATGGTCACAGTGTGTTTTGACGTATTTTTAAAAATCTTAGATTCAGGTGTTGATGATCTAGCTAACAAATAACGATTTGATATCTAGTTCAGTTCATACCTTATTTTTTACTTCTTAGCTTGGGACAAATTGGCCGAGCACCGCGTGGTTCGTCCGTCATCTTCCAACTATACCGTGGTAAACGACATCACCTCATCCTTGCTGCTCTTCGTGAGATGAATTCCCTTACATTTATATATTTAACTTTCGCTCACTTATATCTCATTCCTGTATCACAACTTTTGTATAATGTCAACAACGGTTGCAAGTCTATTAACATTGTAGCAACCGTATCGTAACTTATCCCGTCAATTTCATTTTACCACGAAGCGACGACGTGAAGAAAATTTTGGCTCCGCGCCACGTTTTGTGTTGTATGATGTGTCACAGCGTAACTCCTTAAATGTGGTTGAAAAACGTTTCTTGTCATGTTGTTTCACAAAAATCACGCGAAAAACCTTTAACAAAGTTACGTACCATTCCGAAAAGACTATGGAAAAGTTTACAAAATAAAACTGCGTCCACAAGCAGCAACACCTAGTTTATAATTGGAATGGTTTAAAAGTTGAAAATTATTAAAAAAAATTTGATGTCCGTTTCCAAAACTGTGTTTCGAACAGACACAATAGCTACATGTCTGCCAGGTGTCGCAACAACAGTCGCTGTATAAATGACGGTTGAGTAGCATCGGGCCGAGCCAAGTTTACAATCTGCTTAATTACCAAAAGCACGAGGCTCGAAACATACAGCATGACGTCACTTAGTCCGGACACCAGTTTCAAAGTTCGTGAGGATTTCCAAGAACGTTTTTCTCTTTTAATGTAGTAACAACTGCAGCAACTTGGGGATTCAACGTGTTTCGGTTCTTGAGCAAGTCTGGCGCAATTCAACGCTAAACTTTTTCAAAATTATCGGTTATTTTGAATTGTCTAGAGCATTTGCTGATTCAGTTGCGACCAAAACATGCTTCGTTTGCTATTGAATTAGGTAGGCATATTGTGTAGTTTTAATAGTCGAAAACTCGGTAAATGAGGAACGTGCGATTGCACTATTAGTTCCAGTTGATGAAATAAGCCACACGTTGCTGCTCAAAATTAAAAATGGGTGGTTTGATGTGGGTTGGTTGTGTGTATATAAAAACAAAGTTTCTTAGTAATTGGACTAAAATTAAAAAATACTAATTTGTTGAAGGTTTTTGTTAAAATAAAGTTCGAATTCAGAATAAGAAAAGTTTGTTGAATTTTTTTGATAATCTTATTCGTCTGACTATAAAACTCTCCCGGCTGACAAAATGGCATCGTATAACTTACGAAATGACGAGGTGTCTGTGCAACCAGCAGGCACATATCGGAATCTAGAAGAAACAGACGACAAGTTTCAAACAGGTAAAAACATTTTGCAATTACATTAAAATTCGATCAAGAAAAAAACTTGATGGTTTTGCCACAGAACCGAAGCCTCGAAGCAAGAGCACGACTTTCAGTCTAGGAATGGTTGTCATTATTCTGTTGGTTGCCTTGATTGCAGTTACTCTGGCATTTGGCATTTCGTTGGTAAGCGTTTGAACCTCACCGAACATCATGCTCACAGTTCCATGCTGGGAGGAATTTAAAATATGTAATGTTTCAGACCTCGGGAAGCCAACAAAGCAAAAAAACAAAGCAACCAAACACGACAATTTCAACATCGGCAGAACTCACTCCATTCCCCACATTTCAACATAAAACCCTTGATATAAGTAGGCACCAGTTTATCAATTACATTTAAAAATGCAAATATTGCTATCAATTAATATTGCCATAATTGATACATATCCCTACAGGCCCACGAAACATCACGGTCAAAGTTTACCCCAAGTCGTGTAAAGATGCCTACAACATGGGAGTAACGATGTCTGGTCTCGTCACGTTGCAACCCGACTTTACTATAAACCCGTACGAGGTTCGGAACGGTGACTAAGAAGTAACAACGCAATTAAACAAATTTTGCGGATTAAACATATTCACAGCAATCAACTTGTTGTTTTGATTGCGAATCAAACTACAGTATTGCTTGAAAGCAGCAATCAACCAGGAAGACTTGCTTCATATAAATCACGCAGGATATATTATGTTAGAAACTACATTGATGAAAAAACTTATTTTCGCCTCCTCATGCAGGTTTACTGTGACATGAAATCAGTTGGAGGTGGGTGGACTCTTGTCGCGTCAATTCATGAAGACGATTTATCGGGATCTTGTAGATCTGGCGATAGATGGTCATCACAATTTTTCGGAAGTAATAATGGTAACAACGACATTTTTTTTATTTACATAATTTAGTACAACAAAATCGATGGTAAATCAACTGATTAAAAGGCAAAGACTTAAAAGCAACATCTTCAGGACCAAAAAGGTTAAAAATGTTAAAAATTAATTATGTGACCATGCTTTATATTTTTTTGCTTTACTTTGGTTTCGTTATTTCTCGGTTCAAATGTAATAAATGTGTTTTTTCCTACAAGTAAACAGAGATCACACGAAATAAACTTTTGTTTCTTTAGACTACGAAAATTGGCTAAATGAGAGAACTTTCGGGGATGTTGAAGCTGCCACAAGCACTGACTACAAAACTTCTGCATATTATAACGTCAATGTAGGTTTGCTCTTATAAGTTGTTAAGCAAACAAAGAAAAATCCACCCATTGATGTAAATGTACCTGAGAAGCAAGATACCAAGCAAATTTGTTAAAAATCATATTTCTTTTTACTGCTCAATGACTTCAGGCGACAGACATGATGATATGGCACGTCCCAAACAACGTCGTGTTGTCTGAGATCAATCAAGAGGCTTTCTTGAAGTACTACACTGATAACGGGTTTCTGTCTAAATACGGGAACAATCTTCAAGCTTTGTACACAAAACATGCTCCGATTGTTCGCGCATATCCTAAAGGTTCGTACACAGTTGAAGAAACAAGTTTTCAGAATGGTTTTAGCACAATTATGTCAAAAGATCCAGCTTTAAAAATGACCAATCCAATAGTCATGATGGAAATCTCAAATCAATTCATTAGTAATCAAACTTATAGTGGAAGCATTTTGCTCTTGGATTAATTTTCAGATATAAGTGCGGAACTAATGACGTGCATGAAGTCCACCGACTGGACATACGGCACCCGTCATATATCATGGACCAGTGCACCGGCTCGATACAACACACCGGAAAAACTTAGTTTTTCACACAAGGTATGCAAAGTTAACAAATCAAATTCTGCGACAACCAATCATCACAAACTGTTGCGTGCAAGGTTTACATTCAAGTCAACAAGGGTGGATTTTTACAAGTGAATGATTCTACTCCACGCAAGTAAGGTTCTAGCTACTGCTAACAAAACCTTTCCCATTTACTTCATAAATTGAACTTCCCTTACCATTTATGGAGAGCCTACATTCATCGCAAAAACGTTTATTTTTAGTGTTTTTAATCAAGTCGACTTTTCGATGCAAACCAAAACACTTCCGTTCACTGCTTTG
This sequence comes from Ascidia mentula, assembly GCF_947561715.1. Lineage (NCBI taxonomy): Eukaryota > Metazoa > Chordata > Ascidiacea > Phlebobranchia > Ascidiidae > Ascidia > Ascidia mentula. The sequence goes on along the minus strand of NC_138569.1, from coordinate 19,562,514 downwards.
GCATTCATCGACAACACCGACAAATCGATTGACAGTTTTATAATAAAGGTACAACAAAATGAATTCTATTTACTTAAACTTATTTAAATAAACTGTATCTTTCGATAACGTCAAGCATTTCATAGTGTGAAAGAACAGCTTATGTAGTTACGTGTATGGTTTGCGCACAATGCGCGGTCACCATCATGATTCATTAACGAGCAACACTGCATATTCAGATTGAACGGAATGACAGAACTTCCACATACAAGAATTATTTAAGTTCCGAGTATGCTGCAGGTTTTACGATCTCGTATCGCTTTCATTGTTCAGACAACGTGTGTCACATGATCTTCTACGCCCGCGGTTCAGTAAGTTAGCCAGACTCATTTTTGAACCTATGTTTTCAGTGATAAAAAATATTGAAGTTGCATGGTTTAAGTTTTCGCCTCAAAACAATGTATTGCTACAGTTGAAACAAATTTATAAGCATTTATTTTTAGTTGCAGTCTGTTTGTCTGAACATATGCCTTTTGGAAAGCTTTTTTTTATAGCTGAAACTTATCCTATTACTGAGGTGGCATTAACAGCAAAATCTCACATTACGACAAAATGCTCTTCTAATTGAAAGTTGTTCAAAATCAACTAAACAAGTACCAATTACACGTTTTCCTTAGGATTGGGATTCTTTTGCACCATATGACTACGACTTTAAAGGATCCACTCTGTCGGAGTATATTTTAAATATCACAAGCCCTTTCCGACAAATCCTCGTTGGATATACTGTATTTAGAAGGTCGGTCAAAAATATTAAGAACGGTTATCGCTGTGAAAGTGACAAAAACTATAGCTTCGCGTTTATATTTTGTTTGGATTACCAAATTAACCCAACACTGATAACAAGTCACGTAACGATGTGGACAAAACCGACAGCATTGCGTCATACCATACGCGCAAAGTTGGTGTTCCAGGAATATAAAAATTACAACAAAGCAATGACAATAACAAATTTTACTGTCTCAGATTAGTGTAACGTCACAAATGTTTCCTTGTTGCAGGTTGTACTACGTAACATATGACAGTGCAATTGAAACCGTGCTAAGGAAAGTTATGGTATGCTTTGGTAAGTCTTATTTATAGCAATTATGTTCCTAAATAAGCAACATGCTCCAAATTTGCTTAGATAAAGAAAGCAAGATTAATTTAGCTCATTTTCCTGCTATCAACACACCTGTGAAGTTCTTGAAAGGCAACATGTCGGAGTTTAATGAAGGTGTAACCCCAGGTTACATTGAATTCAGACAATATAACCACTTCGGTTATCCGTATGCACTGTGTCCTGGAGTAAGGTAAAATTATTGTATCCTACTTACTGCTGATATCATCACCACGCAATCAATGAACATTCACATTTTTTTATTTTAGAATTACAAATTCTACAAGCTCGAAGTTTTATTGTGTTGGTTCGGTTAACAACCCTGGTCATTGTAGTGACTTTGCTGGTAGGGCATCGAATTATTTGCAATTAAAATAACAATTTCTTGAAGTCAATTTTGACGTTTTACATTCTTCTTCTGAGTGTTTTATTTTCAAATTTAAGTTTCAAGGATACTTTTTCTTGGTAAAGTTTTTTTAAACAACAGGTGAATCTCTGACGAAATATTTGCTAAATTATCCTCTACCCTAGATGGTCACATGGTCTTTTGTTGTATTTTTTAAAATCTTAGATTCAGGTGTTAATGATCTAGCTAACAAATGCCGATTTGATATCTAGTTCAGTTCATACCTTACTTTTTACTTCTTAGCTTGGGACAAATTGGCCGAGCACCGTGTGGTTCGTCCGTCATCTTCCAACTATACCGTGGTAAACGACATCACCTCATCCTTGCTGCTCTTCGTGAGATGAATTCCCTTACATTTATATATTTAACTTTCGCTCACTTATATCTCATTCCTGTATCACAACTTTTGTAATGTCAACAACGTTCGCAAGTCTATTAACATTGTGGCAACCGTATCGTAACTTATCCCGTCAATTTCATTTTACCACGAAGCGACGACGTGAAGAAAATTTTGGCTCCGCGCCACGTTTTGTGTTGTATGATGTGTCACAGCGTAACTCCTTAAATGTGGTTGAAAAACGTTTCTTGTCATGTTGTTTCACAAAAATCACGCGAAAAACCTTTAACAAAGTTACGTACCATTCCGAAAATACTATGGAAAAGTTTACAAAATAAAACTGCGTCCACAAGCAGCGACACCTAGTTTATAATTGAAATGGTTCAACAATCAAAAATTATCTTCATAAAGAAGTCCAACAACAACTACTGCAGTAAAATGTCACGAAAATCTAAGAAAATTTAAGTAAAAATTTGATGTCCGTTTCCAAAACTGTGTTTCGAACAGACAATAAAGCTACATGTCTGTCAGGTGTCGCAACAACAGTCGTTGTATAAATGACGGTTGAGTAGCATCGGGCCGAGCCAAGTTTACAATCTGCTTAATTACCAAAAGCACGAGGCTCGAAACATACAGCATGACGTCACTTAGTCCGGACACCAGTTTCAAAGTTCGTGAGGATTTCCAAGAACGTTTTTCTCTTTTAATGTAGTAACAACTGCAGCAACTTGGGGATTCAACGTGTTTCGGTTCTTGAGCAAGTCTGGCGCAATTCAACGCTAAACTTTTTCAAAATTATCGGTTATTTTGAATTGTCTAGAGCATTTGCTGATTCAGTTGCGACCCAAACATGCTTCGTTTGCTATTGAATTAGGTAGGCATATTGTGTAGTTTTAATAGTCGAAAACTCGGTAAAGGAGGAATGTGCGATTGCACTATTAGTTCCAGTTGATGAAATAAGCCACAAGTTGCAGCTCAAAATTCAAAATGGGTGGTTTGATGTGGGTTGGTTGTGTGTATATAATAGATAAAATTTCCTAGAAATTGGACAAAAATTAAAATCGACTAATTTTTAAAGATTTTGTTAAAATATAGTTTAAATTCAGAATAAGAAAAGTTTGTTAAATTTTTTTGATAATCTTATTCGTCTGACTGTAAAACTCTCTCGGCTGACAAAATGGCATCGTATAACTTACGAAATGACGAGGTGTCTGTGCAACCAGCAGGCACATATCGGAATCTAGAAGAAACAGACGACAAGTTTCAAACAGGTAAAAACATTTTGCAATTACATTAGAATTCGATCAAGAAAAAAACTTAACGGTTTTGCCACAGAACCGAAACCTCGAAGCAAAAGCATGACTTTCAGTCTGGGAATGGTTGTCATTATTCTGTTGGTTGCCTTGATTGCAATTACTCTGGCATTTGGCATTTCGTTGGTAAGCGTTTGAACCCCACCGAATATCATACTTGCAGTTCCATCCTGAGAGGAAAATATGTAATGTTTTAGACCTCGGGAAGCCACCAACAAAGCAAAAAAACAAAGCAACCAAACACGACAATTTCAACTTCGGCAGAACTCACTCCAGTCCCCACATTTCAATATAAAACCCTTGATATAGGTAGGCACCAGTTTATCAATTACGATTGACAATGCTAATATTGCCATATATTAATATTGCTATAATTGATACATCAAAAATATCCCTACAGGCCCACGGAACATCACGGTCAAGGATTACCCCAAGTCGTGTAAAGATGCTTACAACATGGGAGTAACGATGTCTGGTCTCGTCACGTTGCAACCCGACTTTACTACAAACCCGTACGAGGTTCGGAACGGTGACTAAGAAGTAACAACGCAATTAAACACATTTTGCGGATTAAACATATTCCCAGCAATCAACTTGTTGTTTTGATTGCGAATTAAACTACAGTAATGCTTGAAAGCAGCAATCAACCAGAAAGACTTGCTTCATAGAAATCACGCAGGATATATTATGTTAGAAAATACATTGATAAAAAAACTTATTTTCGCCTCCTCATGCAGGTTTACTGTGACATGAAATCAGTTGGAGGGGGATGGACTCTGGTCGCGTCAATTCATGAAGACGATTTATCGGGAACTTGTGGACCTGGCGATAGATGGTCATCACAATATTTCGGAAGTAACGATGGTAACAACGACATTTCTTTATTTATATAATTTAGTACAACAAAGACGATGATAAAATCCGAAGGGTAAAACAGCAATGACGTTACTCTGTACTTCGATAAGACCGGAATGGTGCGTTTCTTTGCTCAGTGACATTACATGACGTCATTTTGGGTGTGATGTCATAACTTTATCCTCACACTTGTGTTGACTTTAATTTGATGATTCCAACATTTCGAGTTATAAATTATATTGCGAAAAATACATTAATGATTGGTTGTGGCGAATTAATCAAATCATTTATGACGCGAACTCGTAGGCAACACTACTGCCAGACAAAAAGTGGTACTGTGACTGAATTACAGTGTTGTGTTGCATAATCAGCTAATTTGGTCGGTTTTTCTCGGCGGTCTTTGCCAGTCTCAAAATTCAATTACTTCTATCTTGTGAGTGGACAAAAAGACAATCCCTGAAAGACGGTTTGTCTCTGTCGTGTTGAAAAAGTTCATGCATCACGTTAGTATCTTAGAAACCAGTCGCCGTATCAAGCTACTTTTTTCGCTAAAAATATTTCAAAATTATGAACATCTCTTAGTTTAATTATTAATATGTTTAATTTTTTCGTATCACATTTACTTTGGGGATGTTAAAAATTGATTTTTTATTTTGGTTTCGTTATTTCTCGGTTCAAACGTAATAAATGTGTTTCTCCCTATAAGTAAACAGAGAACACACGAAATAAACTTTTGTTTCTTTAGACTACGAAAATTGGCTAAATGAGAAAACTTTCGGGGATGTTAAAGCTGCCACAAGCACTGACTACAAAACTTCTGCATATTATAACGTCAATGTAGGTTTTCTTCTATAAATTGTTAAGCAAACAAAGAAAAGTCCACCCATGGATGTAAATGTACCTGAAAAGCAAGATACCAACTAAATTTGTTGAAAATCGAATTTATATTTTCTGCTCAATGACTTCAGGCGACAGACATGATGATATGGCACGTCCCAAACAACGTGGTGTTGTCTGAGATCGACCAAGAGGCTTTCTTGAAGTACTACACTAATAACGGGTTTCTGTCTAAATACGGAAACAATCTTCAAGCTTTGTACACAAAACATGCCCCGATTGTTCGCGCATATCCTAAAGGTTCGTACACAGTTGAAGAAACAAGTTTTCCGAATGGTTTTAGCACAATTATGTCAAAAGTTCCAGCTTTAAAAATGTCCAATTCAATAGTCATGATGGAAATCTTAATTCAATTCTATTAGTAATCAAACTTATAGTGGAAGCATTTTGCTCTTGGATTATTTTCAGATATAAGTGCGGAACTAATGACGTGCATGAAGTCCACCAACTGGACATACGGCACCCGTCGATATTCATGGATCAGTGCACCGGCTCGATACAACACACCGGAAAAACTTAGTTTTTCACACAAGGTATGCAAAGTTAAAAAAAAATTCTGCGACAATCAATCATCACAAACTGTTGCAAGGTGTACATTCAAGTCAACGAGGGTGGATTTTTACAAGTGAATGATTCTACTCCACGCAAGTAAGGTTCTAGCTACTGCTGACAAAACCTTTCCCATTTACTTCATACGTTGAACTTTCCCTTACCGTTTATGGAGAGCCTACATTCATCGCACAAACGTTTATTTTCAGTGTTTTTAATCAAGTCGACTTTTCGATGCAAACCAAAACACTTCCGTTCACTGCTTTGGCATTCATCGACAACACCGACAAATCGATTGAGAGTTTTACAATGAAGGTACAACAAAATGAATTCTATTTACTTAAACTTATTAAAAAAATCTGTATCTTTCGATAACGTCAAGCATTTCATAGTGTGAAAGAACAGCATATATAGTTATGTGTATAGTTTGCGCACAATGCGCGGTCGCCATCGTGAGTTATTGACGAGCAACACTGCATATTCAGATTGAACGGAATGACAGAACTTCCACATCCAAGACTTATTTAACTTCCGAGTATACTGCAGGGCTTACGATCTCGTATCGCTTTCTTTGTTCAGAAAACGTGTGTCACATGATTTTCTTCGTCCGCGGTTCAGTAAGTAAGCCAGACTCATTCTTGAACGTTTGTTTTCAGTGATAAAAAATATTGAAGTTGCATGGTTCAAATTTTCGCCTCAAAACAATGTATTGCTACAGTTGAAACAAATTTATAAGCATTTATTTTTAGTTGCGGTCTGCTTGTCTGAACATATGCCTTTTGGGAAGCTTTTTTTATAGTAGGAACTTATCCTATTGCTGAGGTGGCATTAACAGCAAAATCTCACATGACGACAAATGCTCTTCTAATTGAAAGTTGTTCAAAATCAACTAAACTAGTACCAATTCTTTCTTTTCTTTTTTTTTCTTTAGGATTGGAATTCTATTTTACCATATGACTATGACTTCGATGGATCCACTATGTCGGAGTATATTTTCAATGTCACAAGCACTTTCCGACAAATCCTCGTTGGATATACTGTATTTAGAAGGTCGGTCAAAAATATTAAGAACGGTTATCGCTGTGAAAGTGACAATAAATATAGCTTCGCGCTTATATTTTGTTTGGATTACCAAATTACCCCAACACTGATAACAAGTCACGTAACGATGTGGCCAAAACCGACAGCATTGCATCATACCATACGCGCAAAGTTGGTGTTCCACGAATATGAAAATTACAACAAAGCTATGACAACAACAAATTTTACTGTCTCAGATTAGTGTAACGTCACGAATGTTTCCTTGTTGCAGGTTGTACTACATAACATATGACAGTGCAATTGAAACCGTGCTAAGAAAAGTTATGGTATGCTTTGGTAAGTCTTATTTGTAGCAATTATGTTCCTAAATAAGTAACATGCTCCAAATTTGCTTAGATAAAGAAAGCAAGATTAATTTGGCTCATTTTCCTTCCATCAACACACCTGTGAAGTTGTTGAAACGCAACATGTCGGAGTTTAATGCAGGTGTAACCCCAGGTTACATTGAATTCAGACAGTACGACCACTTAGGTTATCCGTATGCACTGTGTCCTGGAGTAAGGTAAAAATATTGTAGCCTACTTACTGCTGATATCATCACCGCGCAATCAATGAACATTCACATTTTTTTATTTTAGAATTACAAATTCTACAAGCTCGAAGTTTTATTGTGTTGGTTCGGTTAACAACCTTGGTCATTGTGGTGACTTTGCTGGTAAGGCATCGAACTATTTGCAATTAAAATAGCAATTTCTTGAAGCCGATTTTGACGTTTTACAGTGTAAGGATACTTTTTCTTGGTAAAGCTTTTCTAAACAACAGGTGAATCTCTGACGAAATATTTGCTAATATATCCACTACCCTAGATGGTCACATGGTCTTTTGATGTATTTTTTAAAATCTTAGATTCAGGTGTTAATAATCTAGCTAACAAATAGCGATTTGATATCTAGTTCAGTTCATACCTTATGTTTTTCTTCTTAGCTTGGGACAAATTGGCCGAGCACAGCGTGGTTCGTCCGTCATCTTCCAACTATACAGTGGTTAACGACATCACCTCTTCCTTGCTGCTGTTCGTGAGATGAATTCCCTTACAGTCATACATTCAACTTTCGTTCACCTAAATCTTATACTTGTATAACAATTTGTGTCAAAACAGTGGCAAGTCAATTAACTAAAACATGAAATTCACCTATGTACATCAATTTTGCTCCATACCAATTTATGTCATTAATTCTGTTATGCTCTGTACAAATAAAAGCATAAAAAATCAAAGTGAGTTTGCCTGGGTAATTTTGTAAGTTCTTTGTTTAATTCCATGCAGCAACCTGAGCAGGGCCATGGAGAGAGAAAAAAATATGCCGGTGCGAAGAGGTCTTCTAATGTTGATCACATGACATTGTCAGTGAAGCTTCTTTGATTAAACCAAAGGGTATTTTTTATGACACAACCTAAACTGTACGCCTTCAAGTGTCATCAGGTCTTTCACTCTTAACACATTTCACTTCTTACATAATTTGACACTTACCTTGTTACACTAGTCATACCTTGTTCACATCGTAGTTTACCTTAACAAATTAATATTCAAAACATTTAAAAATTGCCAGATTTTGTTATTCGTCGCAACCGTATCCCGGGTGAACCCGGTAATTTTTTTTCACTCCGTGTCACGTTTTGTGTCGTGTTTCGTTGTTCGAGCGTTATCCCGTCTAATGTTGCAAAATGTAGTTCTCGTGAATTTGCTTCAGAACTTGCCCTTCATTACAGTTAAAACGTAATTCTTACATTATACCAAGAATAATTCCACATGTTAACAGGTGATATATTATCTCAAAAAATCTATTTGTGTAACACTTCACACAATTGTCAATTATGGTGCGTTCTAAGGGAGCAACACGTATTTTGTAATTACAAAGTTAACGATTGACGTCACATGCTCATGTCTAAACAACACGTCAGTGGTTAGAAACAGTCATAAAACTTACATATCCACGCCTAAACTTATGTCTGCTTTGATGGATATTACTTCCCATTTTTTTCTCCGGAGACAATTTTAAAACGGAATACGTTTCAACTCAACTGTCAAGTGGCAAAACAAATTAATACACTCTGACGTCACGTAGACCGGAAGCTGAATATGAGAATCGTGACAGTTTTGAGAACGTGTTTCTCCCTAATGCAGCAACTGCATAATTTAGCTTTTTCTGAATTCTCAGTGTGGTCTTTACTACAACCTAGTTTGTTTTATTATTGGACGGGCTTGACGGTGTGTTTTCGAACAGTTAGCCAAAACAGTTCTGGAATATGTGCTTGTCACATCATTTCCAGCTGACAACCTTGAGCTTTTCGTTGAAGAGGTTTTCGGTATACATTGCGATGCAGTTTTTGAAAATCAGACCAGTCGCTTTGATGTGTTTTAATGGTGAACACTGTTCAAATAGTGTGTTTCAATAGCGAACATACAAACAATGACCGAAAAGTAGTCTATAAAAATCATAGCTGTTGTAGTTTGATTATAACCTTATTTTTCTGACTGGTAATTCGCTGTAAGAATGGCTACATATAACTTGGCCGCCGACGAAATATCAGTGCAACCAACAGAAACATATAAAGATCTGGAAGAAACAGATGACAAGTTTCAATCAGGTAAAAATACATTTTGCTATTACGTTAGAATTAGATTGAGACAAAGCTTAAAAATGTTGTCACAGAACCGAAACCTCGTGGCAAAAGCACGGCTTTCAGTCTGGGTGTGATAGCCATTATTCTGTTGGTTGCCATGAATTTCATTGCACTGGGATTTGGTATTACATTGGTGAGACTCTGATTAAATTTCAAGTCCTCTAGTACTGTAGTTTTGAAATGTGTTTCAGACCTCAAACAACAGACAGCTAAAAAGCAAATCAGGCACAATGTCAGTGTATCAAGTTAAAACCATTCATACAGGTAGGCACACTCGTAGGTTATTTATTTGGACGATAATGTCTTCTAGTTGATTTTAACTGACAAAAAAATAATATCCTTTAGGGTCCCGAAACTTCACATTTCAAGTTTATCCTAAGTCGTGTAAAGATGCGTATGAGAAAGGACTGAGAATGTCTGGTCTCATCACGTTGCAACCCGACTTCACTACGAACCCACACAAGGTTTAAAACTGTATTTTAAAACTTCAAGCTTTTATTTTTTAATTGAACAACAGGATTGTTTAAAGAACCGCAATGTCATATTAAAATTGCTTTGTTGAAAATTTTTCCTCAACCTTTCCAAATAAAATTAGGGATTTTGTAACATTAAACCACATAAAAGGCGGCCAAATCCAAACACAAGGCCAAGGCAAAACTAAGCCTGTGCACTAAATAGATATTTCGGATATTTAAAACTTTTTTGTTCAAAAAAATTTTTTTTAGGTTTTCTGTGACATGAAATCTGTTGGAGGGGGGTGGACTTTAATCGCTTCCATTCACGACGACGATACGGGTGGTTGTTCGTCCAAAGACAAATGGTCATCCTATCGTTTACGTTCCGGACGTGGTGGAGGTAATACTACGTTACTTTATTTTCGCAAGGCATTAGTTGTTATTTTACCTAAAAACTACTGCCGAAATCCTGAACGATATTAACCATCGAGGATCAAGCACGCACCAGAAACAAAATCATGTATTGTTAAAACAGTAAACATTTTTTTTCTGTAGGCTATGGAAGTTGGCTGGGCACGAACGACTTTGGAGATATGGAAGCTGCAACAAGCGCAGATTACAAAACTTCAGCTTATTACAATGTCAATGTAGGTTTGAGATGAACAAACAGAAACCAAAACAAAACGAGTAGTTTTTACGTATGTTCCTTCCTGGTAGGAAAATTTAAACTTAGTAGAAGATGCTCAGCACTTGGTTGTAAATCGTCACCTTACATCACAATTTTCAATAACACAAAAATTTAGCTGGGCCCATTATATTTACTTACAGGCGACAGACATGATGATATGGCACGTTCCGAACAACGTCTTGTTGTCTGGAATCGACCAAGAGGCTTTCTTGAAGTATTACACTGACAACGGGTTTCTGTCTAAATACGGAAATAGTCTTCAAGCTTTGTACTCGCAACACGTCCCGTTCGTTCGCGCCTATCCCAAAGGTTCGTATCCGTTTGCAAATAATGAATTCACCTCCAGAACGCCAACAATTTAAATTGTTTTATTTTGCTCTTTATTTTGCATTATTTATTTTTTAGATATAAGTGCGGAACTAATGGCATGCATGAAGTCCACCAACTGGACATACAGGGACGGTCGAAATTCATGGAACGGTCCTTCGGTCTCACACAAATCACCGGAAATTCTTACCTTTGCAGACAAGGTTTGCAAAGTTAACAAAAACAAAATACTGCAAAAACAAGTGTTCTCTAATCGTTCTTGGTAAATTTTTTAACAAAGATTCAATCATACAAAAACTTGAGTGCTAACTTCAACTAATTATAAATAAGTCCTTTATGCAATTTAGGTCTACATTGAAGTCAATGGTGATGGATTTTTAAGAGTAAACGATTCTTCTCCAAGGAAGTAGGTTTTCAGCGATTTTGAAAATTTTCAAAATATTGTGTTGCAAACGTTAAGTAAAATTGAACGATATTTGAACGGCTTGTTAAAAAACGAATTGCTTAATCATATAGTTTTAAAATTGTTAAAACAAAAGTTAACAGACCATTACAAACTATTTTTGAACGTATTGCTGTCAAGCATTCATTTGGCCACTATGATCGGAACAAACAAGTTTTTTTTGTATGCCCTTGAGCACTTTTGTCTCACGAACAACGTTTTTAGAGTTTTTGATCAAGTGGACTTCACGATGGAAACCAAAACACTACCATTCACAGCATTGGCGTTTATCGACAACAGCGACGGATCGATTGAAAATTTTACAATGAAGGTGTAAAAAAATAACTCTATTTGCATTGTTTTAAATAAAATTTCTAAAACATTGAAGCGAGAACGAAAACATCGAAATTTTTCCAAATTTATGATTAGAATATTTATATCATGTTAAAGGAAAAAGGTGCAAAATAATATGTCAAAAATAGCCACAGACATTCAAAAAAAGCGGAGTTGTTGAGCATCGATAATTTCCATCACAATATCTTTTAAAAAATACAAATGCAAAATGTACAGCAAATAACAAAATTATAAAAAAATTTTCAAAATCAGGTTGAACGGAATGACACATACCGGACATACAGACCTTTATCTTCCGAGTATGCTGCAGGTTTTACGTTTCGATACCACAAGTTTTGTGGAGGCGACGTGTGCCATATCATCTTTTTTGTTCGTGGAACTGTAAGTTAGTCTGTCTTGTAGTACATGTTTCAAGTAAATATATAGCAAAGTGTGTTTCCTGTAGTAAGTGATTTAAAGCACCTTTGTAAGGTTCACCTTAAATGCACATAATATTGGAAAAGTTGAAACAATTTAAAAGAAACACATTTGTTCCAACTGATACCTTTAGCGTTGTCATTGCGCCTGACGACTTTTGGTGTAAAAAGACACACAAGAGTAAACCCACACGAAGGCAGCTACAAAGGTTTGTAAGAAAATAAACTAGTACCACACACTCGTTTATTCTTAGGATTGGAAATCCTCTGTTTCTACACCAGACTATCACTTCGACGGATTGACAACATCGAAGTACTTCTTAAATTTTGCAGGCCCTTTTAAGCAAATCCTCGTTGGATATGCTGTTATCAGAAGGTTTGCAATGCATTTCTTTTGAGTGCGTTATTCATATAGTCTTATACTTCATCAAGGTAATGTCAGTAAAAGAAGTGAAAGTGAGCCTATCAAATAAAAAAATCGGTTATCTAAAGATTTAAAATCAGCATTACAGCCACAAAACTAACAGTCACAAAGGTGATTTTTCTGGGCAATGTATTTTTTCAGGTTGTACAAAACAATCTATAGCAATGCAGTCGGCGCCGTGTTGAGAAAAGTTATGGGATGCTTTGGTAGGTCTCGTTTGTTGTGTCAAAGTTCTGTTTGTACATAAGCAACACACTCCAAATGTGCGTAGATAAGGAAAGCAAGATTGATTTATCTCACTTCCCTTCTTTTTCCACTCCTGTGAAGTTCTTGAAAGGCAACATGTCAGAGTTTAATGATGGTGTAATCCCAGGTTACATAGAGTTTAGACAGTACGATCACCTCGGTTTCCCGTACGCACTGTGTCCTGGAGTAAGGTAAAATGACTTTTCTGAATTACGTTTATGTAGCATTGCACATGATTGGTATTTCATGGTTGTAATAGCCTGATATTTTCTGTTTCGTTTGCCAAACCGGTAAGTAACGATAAGAATTTTGTTCAGTGTGGTAAAAAGAAAACTGGATTGTTATAGTTGCTCTTATTAATATAATATTGTGTAAGTACTTGTTAGCAAAACCACCACCACTTATTTTTTTACGGCAATCAAGCAGTTACATTGTTTCGTTTTCAGAGTCACAAATTACACAAAAACGAAGCTATATTGTGTTGGTTCGAGAGGCTCTCCAGGTCATTGTGGTGATTTTGCAGGTAGGTAGAAGCATCTACTTACTAACGAAAACCTTTGTGTTATATTTTGCAATTTACTAAAGTGTAAAATTACATTTAACTGGACAATTCACAAAAAATCCTTATTACTAACTCCTCGCCACATTGGTTAGATATAAGTTGAAAATCTGTTTAAATGCTAATGTGTCAGCAAATAGCGATTTGTTTTCTAATTCGATTCTTTGTTTTTCTTTCACAGCTTGGCATAAATTGCCTGAACACCTAATAAAACGTCCGTTATCTTCAAACTATACAGTGGTAAACGATATCACCTCATCCTTGCTACTTTTCGTCAGATGAATTCAAACTTTCATTTTCCTGTGTCTTAATATTTGTAAAAATGGTGATGTCAATATTTCTGCTGGAAACAATGACACAGGCAATCTACATTTAACTTGTATCATAACAAGTCTACTTTATTTGGGTGTAAATCTAAGCTATCTATAGGCTAAGTAACTACAAAGGTTCTAACCCAAGCATAGATGTGTAACTATAACTAGGCTACCAAACATCCCTAAGCTTACTTGTCAGCCACAACAATAAAAGTTATAAACTTTAAAAAAATGTATCTTTGTTGCGACCAATAAAAAGCTCGGCCTGTGGCCTATGAAGGACCCTTTCTATTAAAATAAGTTTCGCTATCGGGAAATGCCAACTGTAGAAAGGACGTCACAAAGCTACCAGTGATGCATGGGGGGTTAATTTTTACGGTTTATTTGAGCACATTTGCTAGGGAGAATTTAGGCCAGTTTTAGTGGGGTTTCGCTTTGATCCAGGCTACTTGTACCGGGTGCTGTAGAAAACTAAACTAAAATGCCAGCTCAAACTTCAGGCTATATTTGCAGAAAAATGAATCGTTTAAGGATACAGTCATTTGTGGTTGTATGAAAGATCACTTCCTCATCTACGCATTCTGGTCACATTTGGTCGCCGAACAAGTTCATTTTTATCCCTCGGGGGCATTTGATCCTTTACTTTTCGACATTATTTGGGGTAAAAAAGCAACAAAAAATGCAATTGGACTTTGCAGAAAAATTTTTCCTATCTATTGCAGTACTATGCAAGGTCCACCTCTCCTCCTGCACACAGTAACACCAAAGTAGTTGCTAAATAAATTGACTAAGAGCTGTTTATGACTCCCATGTAGCTCATCAGATCCTTCTGGAGGTGCAACAAATCCTTGCTGTGTACTGAACTTTTTTTAACTTTGAATATTAGGTACCTATTATAAGTCACAAGATCCAACAGCAGTTATCGGAAAACAAGCGGAACACTCGGCAGGTGCATTATTGCAGAGGGCCTTGAAAACAGGATTTCTTTGGTTTAACTTCCACGTAGGTCATGTAATCTCGCTTACCAACCTGAACGAGAACTATTTTTAAAATTAGCAAAGTGCAAATTTCATGACAAACTGAAAACGCAACCAGCGAGAACATGTTTTCTGGTTTAGGCCTCGACGGTGTTCTTTTAAAATGGAACTTATAACATACACTAACTAAATCGAAAGACCAAGGTTTTCACTATCGACTGGGCCTGAAAATGGCGACTGCAACTTTATCAACTCGTTGGCGCTGTTAGACAGCAACAAACTGAAACAAAAAGGGTGTCATCAGTTTATTAGCAAAAACAAATCAATAACCAACGCTTACCACAAACTAAACGTCAAAATACAATTAAGTAAAAATTGAGCTACAATGTATTGCGTCTCAACGCATTGATCGGTTTTTCGGCGTAGTTCAAAAGTTTTTGTAGAAGATAAGCAAATGTGCCCACAAGGGGCATGACCAACAGATGCACTACACCCACATCTACGGCTATTATGACTGCTAGGTTTTTACCGGCCCCTACAGCAAGATCTGCACCCTTAATACAAAGATACATGCTTGTACCAACTGCCCACAGGACTGCAGATATTGACAAGATAAATCGTAAAATTATGCGGTGCGGTATGAATTTGTTTTTCGTTGCAAACTGTGCGTCTCCTTGGCCGGTTGCGTCATTTTCTCCCAAGTGGTTGGTACAAAATTTCAGTCTTGTCGGGGGACTCGAGTAATGTGTAAAAATCGTCGATTTACGTCGCTTCGAATAGACTCCACTCTTTTTGTCTTCCAGCTTAAGAACGCTCGTGTCAGTGGCGCAGTTTAAATTCATCGAAGTTAGAAGCGATTGCACGGCGACGGACAGGGGTTTGATACCTTGAAAAAACGACACTCCGTCTTCAATTTCCCTGTGCCATTTTCCTGATACAAAATGCAAGAAACTATGCAAGACACTAAGACTGACGCATGCTACCAGGAACGACATTGTGTGGGTCTGACACACTGCACCTATCATCGAATACAAGTCAACTGGTATCCCATAGTTCAAGTCATAACTATAGTCGAAGCCGTGAAAGAACGTGGTTGTAAAAATGGCACTGAATGAAACGGTCAATGCGATACAGACTCTTTCAACGCACAGCAAGTTCCGTATAATGTAAGACGGGTTGTTTAGACAAAGACCGGCCAGAAGGTGAAAACCGCAGAGACATTTAAACCATCTCCTGCTATTTTGAGAAAAATGAGCTGGTTCCAAAGGCAGAACAGTCGATCCTCCATGTCGTAGGGCGACTGCGGTACCAATAAACGATATCCACGAACAACGCTCGCCGCAGCACCTTATGTCAGCAACCCATCTTTCACCTGTGGTGGGGTTTTTAATGGCTACACGCTCAAGGCCAAGGCACTTGGGTGCGGACTTGCTCCTGTCATTCTCATAGGATGAACTTCCACCAGTGTTTTGTTCAGAGTCAAAGAGGCTGATAAGCGTGTGGGAAAGAGATTTTCTTGCTTTCAAAGGCGCACCTTCTTCCGACGATCTGTACTTTTTAATCTTTATCTGTTCTCGCGCCACCGATTCACGGTGGATGGCGACTATGCTCATGTGGACTGGAGTTCCGACAGCGTTGGGCAAGTGGACAGCTAGCGTGTCGGTAAAACCAGGTCTAAAAACAATAAAAAAAATCTATGTCACAAACAACTCAATGAGCACCATAATATGTTTGGTCAACCATCTCTATGTGCTGTCTGTACACCTCCCAAAATATTTTGTGAAACTTCTACAACGTAAATATAAAATGGCGATACCTAAACACCCACCTGAGTATACCAGGATAATCACGACGCAGCCAAACGATCGGAGTCGATCCTCTGCTTCCATGGATCCGTATAAGGAGATCGGAATCCACCTTCTTCCATGCAGTGGTTATTGAGAGCTCGTAACTATAACTTGGTTGTTCAATCGGAGGCGATGGTATGGAGAGTATGTATCTCTAAATTTTCATACTGTCTTAAGGCAAAAGTCAAATCACTGACAATGTCCATGAGGTGATTACAAGAATACTTCGTTACTGACATGACTTTTCGTTACATAATTACACGAAACAAGTCGATAGCCTTATGTGCAGATTCTTTGTTTAACGTAAAGCTGAGCGAAAATACCTCCACCTCCAACTTCCGTTGAAAAAATCTAACTTTCTACCAAACCGCTACTGTCTACTGCAGTTTACACATATGCCTGTCACTGACACTGCTAAATCCTGGGCAATTCATGGCCCCAAAAACTATTTCCTATCCTACCCTCCATCTATTCTTCTGATCCTTTCTGACTGCAAGTAACATGAGAAGAGCATAGAAGCCCAACAATGCAGATACAAGAGCAGGCACTGCGTAACGATCGAAGTTATATGTAACAAGATCTGTGCAGTCGAAGGAAGCTCCGTACAATCCGAAACCGGAGACAACGGGTGGTTGCATTAAAGCCGTGGCCGTGATGTTAAGTCTGACGTACCTGCATGTTTATCATTACAAAGTGTAACAAGATGAAAAAATCGCATCAAATTAAAATAATACCTTGCTTGAAACAGATCAAAATTGTAGAAAAAATATTTCCTTGATGTCCCCACCAAGGACTTAAAGGGACCCAAGGACTTCCATTCCCGGCCATTAGAAGACAAGTACAAATAAAAGATCTAAAAGCAAAAGAATGATCTCAAAGCATTTTGGTGTTGTTTCCCCAGATGCGCACCGCAAGTGATGAAGTTTAACACTTTTTAAACATTACCTTCACATCATTCTTAAAGTTAGTTGAGGAGTAGAGTTGGATGCTTCCAATGACATAAATATTTTCGAGGTCAATCGTGAATGTCCAACCTCTCCAGGCAGCATATTGTCTTCCAGAGTACGGAGCCTGTCACATAATTAACCTCCAAACACATTTGCTCAGTGGGAAAACTTAACATGGTCGTTTTTGTTTCCAAATATTCCCCAAAAGGACGCTCGGTTACGTTTTAATATTAGGGGAGTGCAAAAGTTAATGTCCAATCAAAGGTTTAATCCAGTGGTTGCCAGCCGTGATGTCAATTGTAACCTTCAGAGTTGCCATGAGCTTTTCTTTGCACTCTAATATTTTGTTACTGTATGGTTTGGCGGTTGTGTAATGCTTATCGGGGACAAAATCGCCTGTAATGATACGAGCCCCAATCAAGAATTAGACAGAATTGCAGCATTTGTGGTGTGCGCTCATTAGTTTGCTGCCACTGGGTGTTGCAATATCTTCAGAAATTCTGCAGGGGTACTATGAGCCAAGGAAGGTTGGGAACCATTGATTTATTGCATTTAAACACTCTTATTGTATATTTGATTAGATTTCATTTTGTACCAGAGTTGTCATGCACAAACACAGCATCCCATTACAGGTTAGCGCGACTATTTTTAAACAATGTTTATTGTTAAAAGTTAGTTTTTTAAAACATTTGAGAATATCACAAACAACAATTACTGGGACTCACCTCAACTGGCATCCAGTAAGTGTTGAATTCACCATCAACCGCTTTCTCAACATTGCATTCAACACCAGTATCCGGAATGATAGCAGCTACATGGATAGTTCTGATGTTAAACTCAGACAAAGGAAGCCAGTTGCCTTGGTCTCTCATGGCCCACATCTTAAATAAAACATATCACAAGAAAATTGTAGATAAAAAGGTCCAAAAGGACATTTGCAACAATCCAAGACTTCTGGTTGCAAACTAAACCATTTGCTCAAAACTATATTATTGCACCGAACATGCACATCACATTTTTCTTTAAATTAATAAACATACACAAATTTGGCCATAGTGCGCACCACAGTGGTTCGTCGTCTCTGTTGTTCGGTACTCAGTATAGGGTACCCTGCAGATCAACGTTGACCGAAAGGTACCACAAAGTTGAGACTAGTCTGCCTGCTAGTGTAAAAGCTAGCACAGTGCCACTCAACAGCTGCACTGATGAGACCTTACAGGTCGAAACAGTGCATGTAAACACCCTGTCTGCAGCTTTGCAATAATATGGCTTATTTTGCACACAACATACACAAATTTGATTTCCTCATTTCCAACAGGTTTTTACTATGAACACACCTGTGAGTCTTCACAATCCATATTGATAGTGGAGCTTGATCTTCCGGTTTGCATTCTTCCCAGAAAAACAGGGTAATTACTTGCAACTGGTGACAGAATCAATTTTTCCTCAGCACTTTCATCCGACAACAAACTTAATGTCACTGGCGTCAATTTGTCTGCAAATGTTTTATTAATATTTTGAATTTGTATCTGAATTGGTGCTTGGTTGTCTACACTTTTTTTCCGAAGGCTTTTTGTTTACTTATGCAACAAGAGAAAAAAATGATAATATCCTACTTAGCTCTTGCTGCGAATCTTTTTAGTTTAAAATATTTTTCCTCAGGTGCAATGCTGTTTAATTTTTTCCTTTTTGTAGAAAAAATTAAATCTCTTGAATGTGTTCATGCTAAAAAGTGATGGCTTACCTGTGCAATATACATCTCTTTTAAGTGGATTCCAATTGCCATTGGCAGTGCAAGTCAATGTTACTGATGTTTCTTGGACTGAGCTGGCAAACCAGTTACCGATAGCATCTTTTTCTCTAGCTGTGTAATATCCCTGGGTGCATGTGTATTTTATAGATGAGCCTACACTGTAACTGTTGGTCACACTGCCAGGAGTAGAATGGTCAATGTTGCCGGGATATTTGCATTGGGCAACTGCAGATAAATGACAATTGTTTATTACCACCAGATAAGGCACTATAAGGCAGAAAATCCAGGAAGTTTCCCTCTGGGGTTGTTACTATCCAAAACTTATTGTGACATAAATGCTGATGTTCGTTGCTGAACAATTTAATAGACATGCATGCAGCGACTAGTGATGTGATAAACGAAAATGAATTGACAGCACTTTGTCTGCTATTGCAACATGTCTTTTTAGTGTTATTGCACATTCTAGAGTGGAGGGGGAATATTTTTTACTGAAAGTTGTTGGTAGTAAGGCCACTACTGCTAAACGTAAAATACATACCCATTTCTCAAAGAAGATCATTTGTTTCCTGCTAAATTTCACAAAAAGTAACTTGCATTAATCACCTTGACATTCAAAAGATATTGAAGGAATCCACTGTGCGTTTTCATTGCACTGGGATGTGATTCTTGTCACACCAGGCTCGATGATATACCCTTCATCGCATGTATATGTAACTGTAGACATGTGACTGTTATCTTCACCCTGGCGTTTAGCAAACCCTTTCTTTTCAGGTTTTGGGCATTGCAAAGCTGTCAACAAAATCAGTTTGCATTAAATACAGCATTAATCTAAAAACGATGTTTGCATTTAACCAGGATTTTTTGTCAATTTAAAAAACAGTTTGCATTAAAACCAGGATAGTCCAATTGTTTTTTTGGGACTTTAACATCATTTCCTTGAGCTCATAAAAATAAAGATTTTTAATAATTATACAGTCCTGAGGTGAACTGAAATAGTTTTTGATATAAGCTACTGAGATGGGAGAACTTATTCAGCATTTTGGTACATGCCAAGCACAAGTGTCTTTGCAAATACCTGAGTCATGATTTTAATTACTCACACACCTGAGCAAACAACTTGGGTAAGATTGATGTTCCAGTTTCCATCAGCACCACATGTGGCTTTCAAGAACTTCTGTCGCTCTGTAAGTTGATATCCCTGCCCACATGAAACACTGGCGACATCCAGGTATCGGAAGATTTTTCTTCCATAGGCATTGACTTCTCCACCAACAATGTACCCGTACATGGGTCGGACAGGCATTGGGCACTGTATCCCTATGCATACAATAGTGTGATGTTTAAAGGTTTTTCAATAAAAAGCAACCAAGAAAAGTAAATTAAGAAACTTTAAAAGATTTCACAGCCCCAAAGTAAAGGTATAACAGTATATGACAAAGGTAGCAATTACCAAAACGAACTGCTATTTGTGTTCAGATTATAATTACTTGGTCAATAATAATTATAGCCTATGATCAATGCATAATAATCTTTTTGTTGTTGAATAACATTGGGCTACTTACGAACACATTTGATTTCATGTGTATTAGGATACCAGGCAAATGAAGAATGACACAAAATGTTGATGGTGTTCGGAAGAGGTCTGTTTCCAGAGTTAAAGCCCTCTTCTCCGTGGTCAACAACATATCCTAGAAAAGGTTGGGATAATAAAATCCTTTCGTGGCCTTTCCTATATATATACTACATCAGGTGGTAAGTTTCAGTAACAATTCACATCAGCCAGCATTCAGACGTCAAGTTTTTGCCTGGAAACTTAAAACCAATTACATAGTTTCAGTGTAGTCTTACCTTTATCACATGTGTATGTTGCCATTGACTCAAAAATGAAGGAAGAAATCTCCAAAGTTGAATGAGCAACCTTTGCTGGTCTCCCGCAATCAAATGCTTAAAAATATGGTTGAAAAACACTTAGCTACATTGCAATTATAAGGCCACCCTGGAGCAAAGTGTCAAGTTTGAAGGCATGCATTTATATTAACAGGAACTCACGTAAACATTGCATAAACTTGGGGTTTGGAACCCAAGTTGCATCAACAGAGCACTTGCTTATAAACTCCCTTGTATAAGGATTAGTTGCTTGATCGAAAACATGTCCTTCATTGCATGAATATCTTGCCTCAGCATCATAATGTTTCCCCACATATTGAATGATTGCATTGAGGACATTCAACGGTGCACCACATTGCAGTGCTAATTGTAGAAATTGTGATTAAACAAAAACATTTCATTAACTTTCACATGTGGTTGTATTTCTTTTAATAAATTGAATTAAATGCATAACCTCCTGCTTTAACACACATAATTTTGTTTCTGAGCAAAATTAAACATCTAAAATTTTTTATTGTGGACTTCTTCATTTTTTGCAGTTCTACACAACCAGTTTGGAAATCCAAGGTCAAATATAGGCAATCAAGCACAACAAATATCAATACCTTTGCAACTGAGTGTTGCAGCATCAAGGTCCCAAGTTCCATTGTCCTGACACTCGATCATAAAATAACGTAATCCTTGAAACTTAGACAACCCATAGACAAGATAACCATCGTCACATGCATATGTAACAGCATGTCCGGCAAGGTAATCAGTTCCACGTTTTGAAGCATGAGGAACTGTATAGGGTGGCATTGGGCAGGTAATATCTAAACAATGATATTGCTTTTATTTACCCTTCAAGTCACATATTTTATGGTACAAAACTTAGTATCTGACATACAAATATAGACATGTTGTTTTGGTAAACTTAACTGACAATACCAATTACAATTAAGCTTTCATTTCAAGTGGCTAGCTTTATGCGAACTAAATAAAATACAACAAAAAATATGGAGAGAACTTGGCCTTTGGAACTCCTTTAGTCAAAAGCATTTAAAATTATTTATTTTCTGAGCAATTAAAAAACTACCTTCACACTGATGTTCTCTTGGATCAGGTTCCCATATTCCAACATTGCTGCATTTCGATTGGAAAGAAGTTTGAAGTGTTGATTTACTTGTTGATAACTTGTATCTTTTATTGCAAGTGACGGTTATTTGTGATCCTGCCACCAAATCTCCGGTATATTGAAGTGTCGAATGGGGAATTGGGTCCGGCAGTTTGCAATAAATATCTGAATTTGAAAACAAAAATACCACTTTTAACTTAAACTTTAAATATGCAACTTGGTCCCTAGACCTTGTCAACACATTAAGGTCAAAATCTGTTGCAGGACAATTACTCAGCTGCTCTTACTGGCATTTCCCCACTCTGGTTGCACATTATTTTGTAAAAAAAGCAGAGGTACTCTCTGTGCTCCGTTGTGTCAAATGCAGCGGCATTCATTTTTTTAATATACATTTATTTAATGTTAGGGCCTCATCACAAGTGATTAGCCTCAGTAACTATTTTCTTACAAACAAATAAACAGTCTGTATGTGTTTCAATGCAGATCACCTTCAAAACTAAAATTTTGGGATTTAGTAATTTCTGGTCTTTGTACAATGGAAGATCACAAACTAATTCTTATGGTAACATGAAATTAAACACACTTGTCAGAGTTTGCAAATTTAAACTGACAACTTCAAATCAAAACTAAACAAAATTTAAAACTTTGAAATGGTCACCTTCACATCTCAAGTTATTCAGAAAAGAGGACCATGTTGCATTGGGTTGGCATTGGATTAAATGGTATTTCCCCTTCTTTGGTGGATTGTTAAACCTTTTTCCATCTTTACATCGATACATAGCTAGATCGCCATGGTGGTAAAAGGACTTTGCCACCCAATCCGGTTGCTTTGCAGTGTGTGGCAAAGTAGGTGGAGGCCAACAAGTTACAGCTTAAGAAAAATTAAACTTTTTTGAAAAATGTGCATAGGTTTCGACTGAGAAAAATAAAATTTGTCTTTTATAGATAAAAATTTTAAAAATTAAGCATCTCTTATCCGGTTGTGCATATGACATCTATTGACTGGGCAACATATTTGTACCTCGACACTTCCGTAAGTCAGATGCTGGCCCTGGGTCCCATCTTCCATTGCTTGTGCATGTTATTTCTTTTGTGTATTCATTTTCTTGAAACCAATATCCTAAACAAATTGTTGCTAACAGATACGGAGCATTAATACAGATTTACATACACCAAGAAAATGTAAATACCATTTCAGATTTTCTATAAGTCGGTTACTCTACAAAACACCAACTAAACACACCTTCCACACAAGTGAAGTGTACCACAGCCCTGAGTGAAAAAGCTTTGAAAAGTTCTGCTGGCATTCTTGTTGTATCCGGAAGAAAACCAGGGTCTTTACAGACAATTGCTACAAAATCATTCAACATGTCACATAGAGTTTGGGCCGAAAGATTATCAATGTAATTATTTTACCAGACAACTTAACATGATTTTAAAGGAATTCATAATCAGAAACTGCAGTTAAATTGATTCAAACTCCCTGTTAACTTACGAATGCAGTCTTGAATCATGTTACTTGGTTCCCAATTCCCATTATCGCTACATGTAAGTTGTACTTCTGAGTGATATTGCCCACCCACCAACAACTTATAACCTTCTTGACATTTGTAAATAACTGAACTTTGGTAAGATGTGTGGGATCCGACAAACACTCCATGCAATGGCTGGTTGGGGAACCCACAAACAATATCTGGAATAGTGTGTTTTTACTAACAGCAGCCTCTGTCCAAATACTTTTCAAATATTCTTATGGGGATGTTTCACTACTGAATAAGTAATACATTCTTATCGCTTTTTTGATGTAGGTATGAAATTGATGTTTATATATTGCTTCTTTTTTTGTTGCTATTGTATGACTTTGGCAACTACTAAACACATCACAGGCAATGCGTGAGTTTGATTATTAATAAACTTCAGTAGTTTTACCAAACAAATCACAAAAAACATTTGCAACATTTGTCAGGCTAATTTAGTATTGCTAACCATGACACTCAAGTAGTTTCACATCTGGCCACCACTCTCCTTCTTCAAGACAATAAATCTGAGCAGTTGTAATTCCCTGCTGCATTTGCATTCCTTCTAAGCATTCTAATGCTATCCGAGAACCAATGTTTGTTACATCTGCGTTGGTGGTGTTGACCATCATTGAGGGAACTTTAATCTTGCCGCAAAAGTGTCCTTAATGAAAATAAAGTTAATAATCAGTCTTAGGTATAGAATAATGATTTCCAACTTTACTTTGACAGTGAACAGAGTTTGGATCTCTTTCCCAAGCCGCATTTGCATTGCAATATATTGGCCAACTTTTCTCTTGTGTTTCCTGTTCGCTCTGCATGCACAAATTTTCAGTAATATTGCCATGGTTTGTTAAAATCCCAAAAATAAACCATCGAGCAAAAAATGTTTTTTTGTGAGGAAGAAAATCAATTTAGACAAAATGACTATGTGTATTTGAATAAGTTGGAGAAGCTGATGATGCCTTTTTAAGGCGAAATACATTTTCGCCATAAACATCCACCATCTGAGCTATCCACAGACCGCTTTGTAGAATTTAACATATAATAACATCGATACAGTGCGTGATCGACAGCCTGCCAAAAGCCTTTGGCTTAAAAATTGATCCAGTTTTTTCATTCTTTAAGCACACAGTTTTGACAAAAATTGAGTTGGTAATGATACATTAAGTTGACTGTAGCAAAGGTTGAAAAAACTTACACCGTCATCATTTTCCAGTGCTATTCTGTATGATTGATCACATTGTATCAACAACATTGAATTGTAGCCATAGCTTGATCCAATGTACTTTGAGTTGGGTCGGTTTGGTGGGGATTCACATCCAATCACTGTTATTTTAAAAACAGATTTATATTTAATATCATACTATTCATTTTTTTGTTAAGTCATATATAATTTTGTTATGAATAATTGTGTATGAATAGCACAAAAACGAAAATGTGAAAGACAATAAATCACTTTGACACTGTATAGTTGAAGGGTCTGGGATCCAAGTTCCATTAAAAGCGCACACAAACTGATCAGAGTAAACTCCAGGTGTTAACCAGTAACCAGATGCACATGTGATATACACAATAGATTTGTAGGTAAAACTCTCTGCAACCATGTTCGCATTTTCAATGGGTGTCGGTGGTTCGCATGAGAAGGATGTAGACGCTAACAAAAAAGAAAAATCCTAAAATCATTATCAGCTCAAAAGAAAATTATTTAATTTCTTGTGTTGGTGATATATTTTACCAGTAGTATTTCCAGTTACTTTTATGTTAAAGTAACAGGAGAAATTTTTTTTTTAATGACCGTTTATATTACATAAGCAATTTAAATGCACAAATTTTAAGTCAGTCAAATGCCAGCAGGAAGGTTTTTAGGGTAACCAAATTCATGATACAACATTGTCAGTTAGACTACTTACGTAGGCACTTGAGATACCCTGGGTCTGGATACCAAAGACCGGTCTCAGCACAAACAACTTGAAACTCTTTAACATTTCTTCTTGCATAATGACCCTCATTACAAAAATACGTAACGGCGGAACCTCTGGCATAACTTACATTACCAAGCACTGCATTGGAGACTGCTGGTAAGGAAGGACAAGTAATTTCTGAGCAAAAAGTATAATAGCTTACATTTTCCGCCATTTTTAAACCAATTTCAACATGTTAGACAATTGGCAACAGCACCTTCAAAGAAGCAAACCTAAATAATTAGTCACAAACCTTGACATGTGAAGTTTTTCTCATCAATATCCCATTTTCCTGTGTGCAAACACCTTATAGTAACATGTTTTCGACCGGAAGGAGTTCTGTAGCCTCCATCACATCTAACGGTCACCAAACTGAGGTATGCATATGAATTCCCAATAAAGTTTGCATGATCAATAATTGTTTGTGGATCAATACATTCCACCACTGGACATAAAACACACAGATAGAGCCTAGGAGATCTTATTCATAAATTTATTACTCAATGCATAAAGCATCCATATGAAAAACAAACATTACAATTAAACAGTATCATATACTACTAATGTAAGGTAACTTTTCTGGTGAAAAGTCTTCTTAATTTTAATAGAAAATCAAAAGTTTTTTGTAACAGACTTATCAATTACTTTTGGGTCCACAATCGGTGCAGCTAATATCAAGAAATAACATTTGCTCCTAAGCTTAACATGAGCACAAGAAATAAAAAGACAAAAGAGGATTACCTTGGCATCGAGGTGGACCCTTACTCCATGTTGCATTGCCATGACATATTGCAGTTATGGAAAAAATGTCCCGTGCTACCCACATTCCCTTTTTGCATTCATATGTCACTTTGTCCTTGTAGCCAATGCCCTCAATGTAAAGAAAAGCATTTTCCTCTGGTTTTGGTAGATCACAGGTTACAACTGTAAAATATTGGGGTCAATCTGTACAAAAACACACAAATAGACACATTTTTGACAAGAAAGCAAAAACAAATAAATAAAAGAAATGAGAAAAAAATTACCCACAACAATAGTTAAACTTACAATGACATGCAATGTTTTCAAAGTCAACACTCCATTTTCCATCAACTTCACACGTCAGATCCCAATGAGTGGTTGGTGGTTTAGTTTCAAGTAGTGCAAAACCATCCACACAATCCAGAGATATGGTTGACTTAAAGTTGGTTTTTGTGCCCGACAATAAAGCATTAGGTATCACAGGAGGGTTTGGACATTGGATTACTGCAAAAAAGGCTTCAGTTTCTCTTATTTGCTACAAAAAAGCAGAAAATAATATTGTTCAAAATATACCCATTGCAGAAAATTGTTACCATTATAAAATAAATTAGCATCCACATTTACCAAGTACAGAAAAAAAAGAATTTTTGGAAACTTTTTAAGTAAAGCATTACACATCTTAACTTAAAATGTGCAGAAAAGATTGTCTCAATAACTTTACCAGCACATTCCGCATACAATGGATTTGGGTGAAAAAGTCCATCTTCCTTGCATTCAAAAGGCAATAAGTAGTAACCTCTCTCTAGCAATACCCAATGACCTTCAGTACAGTTCAAGGTGACAATGTCACCTTTATGAAAAACTCCATTGTGCTTGTAGTTGTCAGGAAAGATGATTTCCCCAAAATGGTAGAATTGAACAGAGAAGTTGCAAACTTTGGCTGGAAGTACAAGGATAAAGATTGCAATTTATAATTTCCATGTATTTCAACTTTCTTCGAGAATAACCCCCTGAAAATGTTTTATTAGTTTGGCAGAAATCAAACAAAAAAACAATTTAATCATAACTGAGTACAAGATTTTGGAAATAATTTGTATATCTTTCATAAGCCTAATCATGTTGTAAGAAACAAAAATTAAGAATGGCTTATTCGATAAACTCACAAGCACTTCTGGCAAAAAATAACATACTTTTCATGCCTTCCTATACTTGCTTTTTGCATTTACGCACATTGTCCTGATAAGGATCGACAACGACCGAAACGTCCGAGTAAATAACAAATGGCTTGTAGTAGTAATGTGGTAACAAGGAAGCTACTTGCACACTCACGTTCACACTGTAGGTCTAGAGGGTAAGGCAACCATAATCCGGAATCCTGACAAGTGGTTATCAGGCCTGATTTTAAATCAGCATTAGCAAATTCGTATCCTTCCTGGCATCGATACAATACGGTTTCAAGGTAGGTAAAGGAGGGAGCAGTTGTGAAGCGCATCCCATTTTCTATTATTCCAGGATCAGGACACTGAGATGCTGAAAAGAGCCAGTGAAAAACACTTGACAGAATTGAAGACACAATGCTGTTTCTACAGCCACATTACAGTTTATCAATATGGCAAATAACATCTGCACAATGTTTATTTTTATTCAGCATTATCAATGAACTGGCAAAACACAAACCGTTGTCTTAAGATAAATTTGGATCATCAACTTAAAATATACCAAACCTTTGCAAGCAACTCTCGGGGCCCAAGCTCCAAAAGTGGAGTTGCACTTAATTACAGTAGCTCTCTCCACATATCTCTGATTGAACCAAAAACCTTTGTCACATGTCACATTGCGGGTGCTTCCCCCTGATAGCCCTGTACCAGTAATTGTTGCATTTGCAATAAAGTATGGTGCTGGGCAATAAACCTCTGAAAAATAACAACTCTATGTCAGTTTTTACCACGGAACCAGCAAAGCACCGATACAACGATATGATTTATATTTATAAGTACCATTTTACAAAAACTGGACATTACTGCAGTGACAAATTGGACAAGAAAGATAATAGGTGGATAGTAATGAACATACTTTGTTTTGGGCATACTTTTTACATAAAACATCAAAAGTTATGATGCAAGAGCAAAAGTATGGTTATTTAAACATGGAATACACGTATTACACTACATTTGTGCATTATACAGACACAGGTTTGCAGTTCATGCGTGTGGTGCACTGTAAGTGTATGCTGTTTTGACTTTGTAATACTTTAAAATTAGACAATTGGCTCAGTGGGTCTGTGGCCACTTCAGCATCAAAAAAGGTCTGCTAACATTGAGAAATATTACTTTTTATCGATGATTTTTTTACCTCCTGTGGTGCTTGAGTCAAACCAATCCAATGTTAGTTATATAACTTACTGTGTATTGGTAAAATATTTTACTACAACAAATTTACTGCATAACAAAAAAAAACAGCAATGACTTTTATTGAAAAGTTAAAACAATTACCAAAATAAAAGCTACTTTTGTGGTGTCTATGGTAGTTTTATAAACACAAAAACAAATTTGAGAATTTCTCCAACATTACACATACCAGTGCATGTAATTGTTTGTAAGTTTGGTTTCCATTCACCATCAATCATACAAGTTATTTTTTGTGAAACCTTGCCTGGCTCAATCCAAAAGCCTTCAAGACATCGTACAGCAACACTTGTACCTTAAAAGCGGTGGAATTTACAAATATTAGGCACAAAAATGCATTAAGAATAAAAGTAGCATTAGTTTATTATCTATGTTTAAAAACAACGTTTAAACAACAAAGTAAAAATTAAATAGATGGTTTTATCACCTTCTGGGTATTCTTTAAGACTTGACGGCACAACTTCTGCATTGTGCAACGGCTCAGGTGATTCACAAGTTACAGCTGTGTAAGGTAATAATGATTAACACATGCGCAACAGAAAGAGCACAGCTTGCACAACATTTACCAACACATGTAGTCACAGCTGGATCAGGAGTGTACGTCCCATTCTCGTTACACTTTAATCCTATCTCAGTTTGACCTTTTTCAAACCAATAACCACTTTTACAGGTATACCTGTACAAGAAAACAATGTTTTTTAAAAAAGGTTTAAAGTTACATAATATGAACATTAGCTGGATAAGATTTATTAATGTACAATTGAAGTACATGGAAAGATATTGCTAGGAGATGTGAAATCGTTTTACTTTCTTGAACATCCTCTTCCTTTAACTGCAAGCTGCAGCAATCAAACACACAAAACAATTACTTAGGTAAATTATGTAAATATTCTTCAAAAAGTAAGTTTTTAAAAATTTAACACAGAGCATAAGGTACAGCAGAACATTGTGATATCGATGTACATGCAAGTGTAGCAGTAAGAATAATTTTCTGTTTCACTTGCTCAGTGTTTGAATTGCTTTATGGCAAAACACATTTGAGCAATTATCAACATCATTGTACAACATCTCCAAACTTACACAACAATGGCTTGGTAACGCACGTCATTGGTTGCAATGTAATATGTTGCCAAAGGAATAGGACCAGGATCTGGACAGCGGATTTCTGCAAACAACAAAACTGCAAATCAAAAACACAACAAGATTGGATATGTTATTTTTGCTACCATGACAATAAAATGTTTCTGGGTCAGGTTCCCAGTTTGCACTGGCTGCACAAGTTGTAGTCCTTTTAACAATCCTAGGGGACATCCAGTAACCTGAAAAATAAGTTTATGTGTTAAAAAGGACAATTTAAATTGATTTAAGTTTTTCAAATCCTTTCGAACTGAGTGTCAATAGATCAAGACCAAAAGACCGTAAGCACCAACACAAGGTGGGTGGATGAGGTATTTGCTTCAATACGAAATAAGGTATTAGCATTTTTTTGCGGACAAAGATTACAATAGACAACAAACATAGACAAAGTCATAGAAAATAACTTCAACACTTTTCAAGGCTGACAAAATGACTTTACACATCAGTGCATTCAATACAATGATCACCACTAATTGAAAGTTTTTGCATCACACAACAGAAATGTGTATGGACACTTGCCAGATAAACATGTGTATGTAACCAGACTCTGGTAAACCCATTTGAAACCACTTTGGGTTGAACTCTGAATTGCAGGGGGAGATTCACAAGTGAGCTCTGCATCATAAGAACTGAAGTTAGAGGTAACCTTAATGTGTATTCATAATACAAAATAACAAGGATTTAAAGTACGTATAAAACATTGTTTCTGTATTACTAGGTGGCAAACTATAGTAACAAAACTCCTGGTTTTTGCTCATTTTAACAAAATCTTACAACTTTCACCGAATGAATTGTGCAAACATTAACCGCTATGATAAATCAAGACACTATTTTAAACCACTTCTTACCAACACATTGAACCACAGGCACTGGTGGATTCCAGCTTCCCGATTCATCACATGTCAAAACTACTTCAACCAAGTTCTCTTTCAACCAAAACCCATCCTTACATCTGTAAGTCACTTCAGTCCCAAACGTTCGAGAGCTACTTGCTGAACATGTATATGCACCAAAGTGCATTGGTTTAATTTTTGTTTTAACAATAAAAAACACATTAAAAAAAAACTCTTTTTAGGGCATCATGTTACAACAATCTAATACACAACTTGCTCATCCAGTTTAAGTTAATGAATAAATTTCCTTAACTCGAATATCATCATGAAAAAACACACTACCCTTTACTAACAATACTGTATTTATGAGAGCTTACATGGAGTAATTGTAGCACCACCAAATGGTTCAAGTGGTGGGCACTTCTGGATAAAACATCTCAGCAAGGGGGGTGGGGGAAGCCATTCCTTATACTTTGTGCAAGTGGATTGCATCTCCAAAAAATTACCTGCAAAAAAACAAAACAGCGCTGTTGTAAAAAGTTTGATTAAGAACAAACTTTTTTCTTGAGCAGACACTTCGTCCAGACTCTATTTACTAAAAGGGAATTGGACAAAACAAAACTGAACAAATATATCTACACTGATAGGGCTACACATTATTTGTAGACAATGTGCATAAACTGCAAGAGTTCAATTCCAACACTCAAATTTTAGATGTTGAGTACAAACTTTGTCTTGAGCAGACACTTTGTCCAGACTTTATATCGGCCATCCAGGAAGCGGCTGTATCAGTCTCATTGCTCATGAGAACACCAGAAGTTCCATTTGATGAACTTAACAAACAATATTATAAAACTTGAGTCAACAACTTTCTCTGGCAAAACAGCAAACAATGTACAGCTTTTTGTACCAATTTTGGCTTTTTCTGCACAATTTAAAACTGAAATAAAAAATTAGCAAAAAATTTTGTTTTGTGTATATAAAGAGATTTTGAAGCTTAAGGCATCTAAATAACAAAAAAAGACATATTTTTATCATGTGTCAGTAAAAATTGTGCTAACACAGAAATAACGTAATATGAGAGAATGTAATATAAGCTTACTCCATGCTGAAAGAAATGAAAAAGTCAGGTAAACAATGGACAAAAAAACTAAGAACCTAAGAAACATGGCAGTACTGTCCACTCTAAGCAAAAATCCATTTCCATAGCGAAAGGGACAACTCCACTGTTGTCTGAAATGAACATAAAAATGAAAGAAATGGAAATGGAAAATCAAACCAATAATTACTTGACAGCCTTTTGGTCACATCTCTTTGCAGCCACTTTATCACCAGAAACTTCAAGACACATCTGCACAAAAGTAATTATTTGTTTTTTTCCTTATTTTATGTACATATTTGTGTAGGAGAGTAAAGGTGGATGTCAGTTTATAATACATGCAGATCTTCATAAGCACCATCATAATTACAGAAAAATAAAACATTTTTTGTCTAAACTTGTTTCAAGAGAAGTTAATGTTAATAACTGCAGTCAAAAAGGATATGTTTTGTTTTAAGCACAGCAAAGACTGAACAGTTATTTTTTATGAAAGAGCTAAAGTAAACATCTGAAGAATTATACCCAAGTGTAAGCAGACTTTATATGGCTTTCCCAGTCCCATATCCAAGTACTTGCTGCAATTTCAGCATTGCAACGGTCACTTACTGACACCTCTCCAACTCTGTTAACAGTTAAACATCCCAGTTTGCGTGGACTATATATGAGAAAGCTTCTTCTTAGTCCATAACCTAACAAGCAAAAATTTCATCAGAACATTATTACAAAGTTGCACATTCAGCTTAGCATAAAATCATGATGTTAGCCAATTTAAAAACAAAAATAAAATGAGAAGTAATGTAATTAAAATATTGAGGCTAAAACACAGTATTTGCCATTTACGACTTGAGATCGTTAATAATAAAAGTTACCTTGTTCCTTGCATCTGTATTGCAATGCATCCAAATATAGATGCTGCTTGTGGGGCTTTGAGACAAGCATGACACCTTCACCAGGTGATAGAGGCTCTGGACAAGTTATATCTACACAAAAAAATTGTTTAGATATGGGGTAGCTTTAAACAACACCAAAGAATTATATGTATTTATTACTTTGAGTTTTGTTAAGGTGACGCCAAGCTAATAAAAAACTTGGAGCATCGATTTAAAAGAAGTGAGAACACTGCTTTGCTCTATTCCGCAATGCAGATTTTTATAAATTAACATCAAATAACAATTCAATGTACTGAGTATAAAGAGACTGGCTCATATTGTTATTAACATTGTCATGTTTAAAAGAAAGTGTTTCTGCAAAAAATTATGCCATCATCAGTTTGAATGACGCAGTTGGTGTGGCTTCATCATTATAAGGAGCTGACCTGAACAAAGTCACAGATAAGGCTCCCGCGGGTGGTAACGTCATTTTGCTATCGGTCACACACCATAAGAGGCGGAAAATAAGCAGTAAGCGACGCAATTTAATATACTTCCGTAGTACATAAAATACACTGAGAATCCCAGAAGTATTGCAATCTATTTCTTACATTGACACCAAGTGTTGTTGGGTGAGGGAACCCAATCTCCATATTGATCACAAAGTATTCTTAGTTTTTCTGGAACAACTGTGTATCCAATTGAGCAGTGGATGGTAAGATTAGCCAAGTACCTGTGAATTATGTATTTACATGTATGAGAGTGCACAATGCAAGAGGTAATAAATTTTGCGTAATTCTCCTAATTTTCCCATATTTTTGTAGTTTACATATTACTGATGGTTTATACTTTTGATCATATTAAATTGTTGTTAGACAAAGCTGTTTTGTGTTAAGAAACTTTTTATTTTGGCTTACCTGTAGCTGGTTACAGTTATTCGATTAGCATGGGGTGGAATATCAGGAGGCATGCATGATAACACTGCACACAAAAAAACAGCATTATGATAAAAGGAACCGTTAATTGAGCACAAAATAATTAACTAGAGGCACCCATATTTTTTACAAAAATAACATGCAACAAATATTAACAAAAAAATACTAAGAACCCTTATTTTTGAGATCACTACAAGAATCCTAGTACCAGTACAATACAATATTCAATACAAATGTGTGTACAATAACAACCAACATACCCACACATGCCACAGATGTGGAAGGATTTGGATGCCAATGTCCTGTTTCATTGCACTGGAACCCTGTGACACTGTGGATTCCTCTTTTGATCCACAAACCCTTCCAGCAGTTGTAAACCACTGTTTGGTGAACAGGATCATACACCATGTCACTGTTCATTACCCGCGGTGGTCGATCACACCAAACCACTGCACATAGTAATATGAATTTTCATTAAAAGTGCATTGCTGAAAAAATAATAATTACAATATAGAAAGCAATCCTATCCTTGCTAAAGCAAGACTTGGTGAATAAAAGTATATGTTTAATCAAGCCAGAAGAGCAGATTAATTAATATATAAAGAAAGGCTGTTTACATAATACCAACAACAACAACAACAACATATTGTTATAGTTGAGAAATATCAGCTATAAACTTTACAAAAGTAAATTGTTGGCAAGCTAGTCAGAAAATTCCCAACTTAGGTTCAGTGGTAGGACAGTGCACACACCAAACAACTTGCCTTTACAAGTGAAAATGGATGGGTTAGGTTGCCATGTTTGGTCATCGCCACACACAATGGAACGAACTTTTGCGTCAACATCTCCACCAATTCCATATCCAAAGTCGCAGGTGTAAGTAACTTTGTCCGTGTACTTATAATTGCCAGCTCCAATACCATAAGGTGTAGAGAAAAAAGACGAGTGTACCTTAACTGGTGGGTCAGGACATGACAATCCTGGAAGAGTACAAATTATCCTAAATACAAGTTGAAGCGAATGAAATTAGTTGAGTGACTATCGGGACCCAAAACTTCCATGGAGATTACATAATTTTTTTTTACTCCAAACAAGGCAATTCCTGAGAAGTCTTAAGGGATATCAGGTAAAAACATTAGTGGTATATATAATTATAAAAACTTATTGCCAGAAGAGCAGCAATTACCACAGAATATTGTTTAATAAGCACATACATACAACATTGGCTTGAAATTTTATTTTAAATTTTCACCTCACATGTGCCGAATTATAAACAAAATAACTCATTACATGTCTTCCAACTTACTGATGCACATGAGATTAGTTAAACTTGGCACCCAAGTTAAATTTCCAACCATGTCATAACACTGAGATTCCACCTCAATATCCATGGGATCACCATTAAAACCGTAACCCTTGTTACATTGTATGTGGATCCCAGTGCCTCTAAACCTCCAATCTTCCCGAGTTGGGTGGCTGTTGTTTGGGTAGAAAGGGGCAGAGCATGTGTTGACCATTTCTGAATGAACATGGTATGGTTTAGTATTCCACCACAATATTGCCAGTTTTAGTACAACTGTTTTAAAGGATTCAATGACAATTATGTCGTGAAATATGTCATCAGCATAAAGTCATGCCAGCATCAGTAGTTACTTTTCTTGCATATGAAGTAGTGAGGTGTGAGACAACTTCTTTCCTCCATCCCAATTTTATGGGGAGCAAGCAGAGAGTAAGTTCCACACCAAGGTGAATGCTGAACATTGTTTAATATGTTGCTGCCAATCTCTCCTCTGCAAAAAATCAGAAAAATGTTTTAAAATTAAGTACAAAAACAGATTGAAAAATAAAGTCAGAAATGCGAAAGAGGAACCAGAAAACGAAATTTCATATAAAAATCATCCAGGAAAAAATTACCGGTAACACCATGCAGCACTTCGATTTCTGTCTGTACACTGAAAGATCCCAGCTGCATTTGGTGTCGTTCCAGTTATATTTTGGCAATTTGGATCATCATAAACTTGCACCCCAACCAAAGTATCAACATAGTCCTTAATGTGAGCACAGACACAACCATCAACAAAACCATCAGATATGGCTGCCCGCATTTCCGACAGTGTGGCATAGTGACCACCTATTAAAAGATTTGATTTATTAGGTTTCTGACTTTGAGCGCCTATACTTCTTTCTATTAGGATTTGGCACAACACAATGCAGTGTAAAAACAGCTATCTCCTGTTGATATACGTTCAAGCTAATGTAAATAAATGCTAAAAGATATTAAACAGTAAAAGTAAGTTAGAAGGGCACACGATCTACCATGGATGCTGCACAGTCGTTCTATTTCCATTGTACTAGAGAATCTTTCTTCCTCAGCAACTGGCTGTTGGCAATCTGCTTCACTCTTGGGAGGTGGATCAAAAGGCGTCCGATGTACAACAAAAAGATTGCCTAAAATATTTGTGTTTTTAGATAATATTTAGATCACAATAATCGGGTAATTTTAATATTGACAAATTTGTGAGTTATGATCCTGGCAACTCAAGAAAGATAGTTTAAACCTACTCGCTGGATAATATCTTTCATTGCAGAGATACTTGTTGGTAAGCAAGGTTCTCCACAATGACTTGCAGTCGCTGGTATAATGCAAGCCTGCCATGTGAGCTCTGTCGAATGGTTCGATCTACAATGTATACATCACATGAAAACAACAGACAACCTATAATCCAGGTCATGTCATTGCTATACTGACTGGGCCGCATGTTCTAAAGTTTGTTAGGTAGAAATAGATTTGGTCCAGCTGGAAACAGTTTGGTAACAAAATCATTTTGAATATTGTGTATGTGTAAGAATACCCACACTGGCTATTAATCTTTGTAAAAAATTTCAAATGAACTTAAACAACATCAACATTTAGTTTAACTGTCTGTAGGACTATAAAGCATATCAATTACCATGTCATAGAGAAAAGTGTGATGTTTGTTTCTTAACTTTATATGAAATGGATTGCTTGAGTGGCAAACCCACTGTTGGTTGGGGTCTGCTAAGTTACATGGAAGAACTCGGACACCAGGTATCAGATCTAAAAATATTAGTTTGCATTACAGCAAGTTTTAAACAAACAATCAAACGGAATTCTAAATTTGTAAATGCTGGAATATTTATTTAAGGTCAATTGTAATCTCGCTAACCAGAGTTTATGTAAATGTGTGCTGCACCGTACCTTTATTGGCTTGGTTAACTATTGGAAAAAGAGCAGTGAGACATTTTCCCGTGAAAATATGATACAGATGAAATGATGAAACCCAAACCCACGTGATCTGTTCAGGGTGATTATAATCACAGGATTTGCTGCATACAAGTGGGGTTTTCATGAAGCAGTGAAAATAAAGCTTGTCAATAATTGCTTTCGTTGGTATAAACATACCTTCGTGCATAATGATGCACTGTGAATGCACCTGTGGGGTCTCCAAAAGTACTGTTCATATGGTCGCCATAGAGACAGCGTTCCTCATATGAAAGTCGAGCAAGTGAATCATTTTTATTTCCCACATTTTCAATTGTAAATCCCTCTAAAAAGTTTTGGTAAAAAACTGGAAATATCAAACTGAAATCAACATATATTTTTAAAGTATTATAGATGCTTTAATTTTATGCTCATCAAGGTTACTCTGCTTGTTTCGCTGGTACCAATTTGCTAGGAAAAACGAATACCATGTACAAATGGTGGAGAATACTCAAAAGATTCAAAGCTTCCATTTTCTTTCCAAATCCAGTTCCTCTCTTCAGGTCGCTGCCTTGCATTGTTTGCATCGTCAAACAAAGATACCCAGAACCTTGAAAAACCAACAAACTTTTCTATGTCTGGATACAATTTTTGTTTATCTGATACTCAAAGACCAATAGCCAAATGCAAAGGATGGGAAATTACTTTGATGTGTGATGGTAGGTTGTGTTCGGTTGGAGAAAAATCTGTTGTTTAAGAAACTGAGCAGTCACATCATCTTTCACCACTGCTAACTCTCTACAACATAAATGTAAAATCAATAGCAATGTTGCAACAGCAATGTACAGAAGTCAGAAATGTGCAACATACACAAGAAACAGTAAAAGTGTTGACAGTAAAAGAAAACTTGAAGTTCACCCACTTGTGATAATACTGTGATAAATGGTTTTAGAAAATGTATAAAAAAAGAAAATAGATAACATTAGATTAAATTAACAAAACTTAATAATACAGAGCTACAAAAAAAAAAGAATTTCTGAAAAAAAAATACAACTAGTGACTTCACTCAAAAGATATTAACAACAAATGCAAAACAAATAAATTACCCAAAGGTTTTTTCACAGTTTTCCTGAGCTTCTTTAATTGGTTTTGCATAGCGACTTGGTTCTCGGTTAAGAGGGTCATGTCTGACATGGTAGCACTCATCACGGTGAATACCATTATAGAAATAAGGATAGCGACAAGTCACTGTAAGCAAAATATTTTCCACTTTGATCAGAATAAAAAAACAACTTTAGAAGGTGAAGAGTAGACAAAAATAATAATAAAGGAAGCTTCGTAAACATTAGGACAGAAAAGTTTTTTAAAACATATCGTTTTTTTAGCAATTAAAAACTTAAAAGCTTACTTTTTACACAAATGAAGCTATGCATGGTATTGCAGTCCTCTTCAACCCATCTGGACTGGTCTGTTACATTGATTGCGACACAATCTTTACTGTTTACAGGTCCAGTGTAATTAGGAGACCAGTTTGTGTAGTCACCGTTCTCAATGTCCAATGGTTCTCCAGTCGACCATTCATAATATCCTGTGTTAATCCCCAATGTATAAATACTCAAGTCCCTTCTATTACATTAAAGATCTCAATGCCATCTCCGACAGCAAAAGAAACAAAGACTTTGATATAGTTGAACCAAAATCCATACACCACTAAAAAAAGGAAAACATACCTTCAACCTTACGATCATCCAAACCAATCCACCATCCCTGTATGCCAGTGCTAAGGTGAGAATCTACAACCTTCTGTACAATCAATTCAGCAAGGGTTGTGTTCTTAAGCTACAGGAAAAAAAATATGGGTTGTTTGGAGAAAACCAATGATTGTAAGACTATTTTTGTCCAGATTTCCAAACAGATTTTTTACCAATGGTAAAACGGCATTGTGACTTCTGCAGACTTGAAGTGCTTGGTTGTAAGTGGCTGATTGAAGGTTGTAGTACACATGAATGTTTTCATCAATTTCTGAGAATCCTTGAAACACAATGTGTTGCTTGTAAGGTTTGTGACAGAAAAAGTTAAAAATGTGCAAGTGAACAATCACAAAACACTTTACCTTTAATATGGCACAATTCTGCATAAAGGCCATCAAGATTATCAATTGAGCGTTGCCTAATTTCCCGGTAATAGCTTTTCAATTGACCAGCAGTCATCATGGACAAGAAGTTCAAAACATTGTCTGTTAACACTGAGGCATTGCACTTTGCCTATAAATGGACACACACTAATACAAAACCTGTCCACATAAAACAAACTGGCAAAAGCTATCTTTTTCGAGTTCAAACCTCACCAGAGTGACACTTAATTTTGCCTTGGTATGCTTGTGTCTAATCCAAATGCAATTACAATGCTTACTTCATAAAATAATACTAATATGGGCAGTTACTGTTGTTTGAAAAAACACCTTTAAACCTGTGCTTCACATTTTCCACTAAATGACTCAAAAAATAAATAAATAATAACATGCATTTTCCATGATCATAATAGTTGACCTTTCCAGTAAAAAAAACAATATTGGAAATTTACAGTTATTATTAAAATAAAACAATTTTCATTGAAATAAGGTACAACACCTCAATAGAAACCGCTTTCACACAGTCATGTGCAAGAATAGGGTTGTATGTTGAACATCCAGCTGGCAATTCTGATCATAATATCAACACAGAAAAATATTATAAAATGCAAATATTCTAGACATGTATCAGTATTTGTTCGTTTCACAAAAATACTCCATTTTTATGCATTACACTCTTTGTTTTTGTTAACAATATGCTTTCGGGCAAATGAGCCTAATATTGATAGGTTTAAACCCATTATAATTGTATAGAAGAAACACTTACTGCAATTTTTTTACCCACCAGCTTCACAGGAAAATCCAAACTTTCGGTCACACATGTAGTCGTTCCAAAAATCATTTTTTACCCCAGTGAAGTCATAGTTAACATGCAGCAAGTCAAGTCTCATCGCTCCACAATGCTCGCGACACCAAACATTATTTGGTTCACTGGCTTCATTTCCACCATTATTCCAACGCTCAAACGGAAAAGGTCCTGCACCAAATATATTTTACAAAACATTGAAACATTCAAAGAACAAAGTAGAAATAACTCTTAAGGAGAGTCAATTTGGACTTAAACGCAGAAATAGCTATTTTGCCTGGTGGCTTCATTATCTAAGGCATGGTTTCTCAAATCTTTTAGGCTCTAGGAACACTCGGAACCTTCTACTTCATCCGCGAGCACACAAAACTTTCAAGAAATAAAAGGAAACAACAGGTGGCCTGGATAGGTCAATAAATTGTTTTGATTCTGGGCTGCTTTTGGTTCAAATGCTTGCTCTCTCCTAATGATTATCACAGTTCTCAAACAAAATGAAAATAGTAAAAAAAAATCATATCTAAACCTGCTTTAAGGCCAGCAGTTTGAAAAATCCTAAACTAAAGAGATATAATAATTTACCCAGTTCACAAATAACATGCAACTTTTGCCAGCAACCCCAGTCATCCCAAGTACCATCATGACGAATTCGCGCACAATATTCTTCCATCAACACACCATTAACTTCATGATACTGATTCGGTGTATAGATCTGCCAGTTCTGAAACACTGTACAACACTTTCAAACATTACCAAAGTAAAAGCATCATAATTTGACTTTGAATGTAAACTTGGCACTGCATAAAACAATGTACATGTAAAACTTGTGATATTGATAAAAAATATCAATCAATTTTATAATTGTAACAAAAATACATGACTAAAATATTAGAGATATGCATGTTTTTGTACAAACAATAACTGTTAATGTTATTGCTATGCCGGAACTTAAACATACTTTTCTGAATTTCAGCAGGTGGGTGAGGTACACCTCTTCCATTGTACCAGTATATAGGCATGTTAACCAGAGTACCATCGATCCATGTAATATTTTGCAGAGGTTGACCAACTCCTCTGGTTGTTCCAAGCCAGGCACCTTCATGTTCCTCCACATCACTTACATTATGATCAAGTATCCACCCACGTCTGTGGGACTGATCCAAAAAGAAAGCAAACATTTGTTGACAATGCCAATTTATTATTCTATGCAGTATGATCTATTAGTCTGCTATTGTCTGGTGCTTGACAGACTGAATTTATGAGGGTTTCATATTTTTACTACAATAAGTTTTGTTACAGAGGTTTACATTTTTTATTACGAAAAACAAAATTACCTGCACATTGGTCAGATTTCAACACATAAATAAAAGAATAATTAGTATTGTTTAGCTACAGAAATAAATAAAAAAATTTTACCCAAAGAAACCTCGACATACGAAAGTTTTCATCCCTGTCATAAATTATTGGCAGATGTCCTCCCATATGGGTACAGAAAGTTTTGGCTTCCTCTCGATTTACCAATAAATCAGCTTCATCATAATAAAAATGCCATCGCTCATTGATTGAGCTTGTATTGTAGACATACCACGGAATTTTGCCGTGACCAGTCAAATCTGAAAATTCAAGCATGAAAAACATTTAACTTATGCCAGAAGAACAGTCCTGTTTCAACAATACTGTTGGCTTTCAAAAAGGATTCATACTTTCAAACCGTGGGGAAAGATTCACAAGTTCTCCATTTTCAAACTTCCAAACACCTTCATCCACTAAGTCACTCATGCCTAACCACATTGCTGCATGGAAGTCTTGCAATTTGGCCTTAATTGCAATGTCTAAAATAGCATCATGTTTTTCTGCATTGTTTGGAAGGGCCAGCGTTCCCCAAATACCTTAAAAAGATGAAAAAATAATACTTACTTTAAATTGGACAACTACTATTACTGTAAGTGTATGAAACCTTTGCAGGGGTACTTCTAAACTAGGAATAAAACTAAAAAATCTTTTATTTTAGATAGGGTTTGAAGGATGCCACAGTAATTAAACATGTTTGTGATACAGTGATTTATAGCAAACCTTTGCAATAGTCAGCAGCTTGTTGCCAAGTGGCATTTTCCTTGAAGACAAGAATTGTTTTGTTGCCAATTTTTTCTTCAGCTATTGCTTCAAGTCCTATGATCAAACCAGTAAAAAACATGACAAAATAAATGAAATCACTGATTGTATTTTTGCACCTGAGACCCATGCACAGTGATCTTTATAGAACAAAGGGGAGCATTTGCAGGTATTGTTTACACATTCCTCGTGAGGGCTACATGGTGGGTCACATGAAACTTCCTCAATAAAGTTTTCTGCCAAGATTTCTGTGGAATGTGTTCACATGACTGAAGTACATCCTTGGGGAATTTAAATGAATGCATTGTAAATACCTTTCATAACATTTGGAGGATATCTGCAGACGTCTAAAGAAAAGCATTTGATGTAGTAAATGGATACTTTTCTCTCACATAAATTAAACGCAATCTTACATTTCTGGCACACAAAAGAATGTGACTCAGCACAGTCTCTTAAGTTCCATTTAAACTGTCTGTCAGCTTCAAAGATTCCACAAACTGTGTTAGGGTGACTATCCCGTCTTGGAACCCAGTAAGTGAAGCCTGTTGAATCGAGTGAAGTCCCAAAGTTCCAAATGAATTTATCTATAAGTTTTCAGAAATGTTTTTTCGGCACAAAGAATATCCTATGGTAAGTAATAAGGTTCAAGGTGTTTTCAATTTAATATGTAACATTACAATGCACAAAATCTGTCAAATTTGTACAATAAAAGGTCACTTATTTAAGATTGTTGTTTACAGAGATAACAGTGACATAATTTAGTTGTATATTTAATTAAAAATATACGCTGCAAATAACATTATAATTAAGATTCAAGAATTATTACAAGAATGTTAAGCTCTCCCAACCTCAAGCATACTTATCAAATTTTATTAAAACACTAAAACAAAATCACCGCAACTTGATTAAATCTACGTAATAACTTTCAAAACACAACCTGCAGTGGCATTATCATCAATTCCCAACCACCAGGAGGCAATATTGAAGTACTCAATTGAATTATGAAGTTTTTGTTGAATTGCTCGCTGCATTTCGATGCTAGTGATCTGGAGAAAGTTTAACTGTATTAAAATTTACACATAACATGACAATCATTCAAAAAATGTATCAACAATAAATAAAAGTATCTGGCCTGTTCTTTGCACTACAAGTAATATGGCAAAACAAATAAATTTATGTTCAATTTAGTCCAAAATGAAAAGTTTTTAGTTAACCTCATTGACAAGGTAAGCTTCTCTATCCAGGCAATACTGTAACGCTGCTGAATAATTCACCGCATTTCTTGAAACCAACAAGTGCATCCTCTCACTTGTCCAAAACCAACCTAGAAATAACAAGCCTTACATTAACTCAGTTTACCATGATCAGATGGGTCTGGGATCACCAACTTAATAATGCTGTCTAGTTACAAAAAATCACTTACGAAGCATAATCTAGCTGGCACCAAAATATTACCTACAAAAGCATATATATCAAAAGTTTTCATATGTGCTTGTTTGAAAAATTTCAAATTACTACAATGACATTGGTTATCAATGTTAATAAATCTGAAAATACTTACGTGACCCAAAACAACTATCAGCTTCTAAACCTATTTCTGGTTTATCTATCGAGTGGTTTCTCATTGCTCCATATTCCAACAACAATGCCCTCACATGGGTATTGTTGTACTGTGGTATTAACATTGGTGGGACAATGCCTTGAGTAGAATCACAACGAGCCTAAAAATACAGGTCGAATGGTAAATGCTGGGAATTTTTTAGGCACAGCCATGGTGTCCAGGAGAGATGCAAAAATATATATAAATAAATTATTTGGAGCTAGTGTGTAATTCATCCAAAGACAAAAAATGTTTGCCTTTTGTTACAAAAAAACAACAAATTGAAACACACCTGGTCGAAAACTTGGTTCAAACAAGTCATGTTATGTGGTGGAAAGTAGTTGCACACCTCAGGAAATACTAAAAATTTCACCAACAGTAAAACAAGCAACTTTTAGTTTGTATACTACAAATTGGCATTAACATAATTAAAATTTCTGGTAGAAAGGCTTATAAACTGTTGAAAAAGACATAAGTGCAACAAATTATTACTGGGTAAAAAAAATTCTTACACAGGCCATAACACATCATCTGATCTTCAAAAAATATCCACATGGTATCGTGCACGCCATACATGTCATCACTTTGGTACAGGTCTTTTTTGTAAGATATATTCAGCTTGGGTGGGAAAAATGTTCCCTCTTGCACACACCTTATTGGATTGAGCCAAATGACACTCAAACAACTGTCATTATGAGGTGGGTAAAACGTGCAGTTTGTGGGTAGTTCTGAAAAATCAGAGAATAATATACCAAGGATTTTGCTGTCATTTGTGCAAAAAAAGTGAAAACAAACCCATTCCATAACAGTAGACCTGTCTAAATTTATCAAAGTTGTCAGCTGCGTGCCTGATACCTTTTATCCAATCTCTAACTTCTCTGTAAAATAGTAACAGGACTTCAAAAAAACATCTTCATTTAATTGTAAACAAAAAAAGTTGCTTAATATGGAACATAAATAGGCGCAAAAATATATAAATTGTGTAAAAAAAAACAAATCATACAACAAAATATTCAGTTTGTCAAGAAGCATTCTGAACTTTAGCAATTGCAAACCTTTGGTTAAAATGAAAATACTGGCTGAGAAATGTGGAATTTAATTTAGGAGGATATCCTTCTCCACGATCAGAACACCTCACAACTTTGTGCCAAACATACGCCAGGCAATCT
The DNA here is from genome assembly GCF_947561715.1 of Ascidia mentula. NCBI lineage: Eukaryota > Metazoa > Chordata > Ascidiacea > Phlebobranchia > Ascidiidae > Ascidia > Ascidia mentula. Next base: position 19,518,012 of record NC_138569.1, on the reverse strand, counting down.
ACTGATAACTCCCAATAGTATGTGGTGCAGTTTGTAAAATAAACTGCAGAAACAAAATCAAGCCATTGTTGTTTGTAATACACCGAAGGGTGAAGAAGTGTTTAAACTTTAGCTAATCAATACTTGTTAAAGTAAACTACAGATCTAATAGGAAAAAATAAGAAAACAAAATATACACATTTGCTCAAAAAGTATGTTTATTTCTGTCGTATTTCTTGTCTGAAAAACTAAAACTATTTACAGTCCTAACCTTTTTTTAAAGCGACCCAATTTTTTCAAGAATCCTAATTTGCAAAATCGCGAACCCAAGTATAAACTTGAAAACTAAAATTCTTAACTAGTTACTAGCACAATTTAGATAATTTGCTTTCAAATGTCGTAGCAATTTGTTTCTCTTTATTGATCCAAAGGAAAGAACTTTAAGACACAGTAAACATTTTTTACCATCTTTTGGGTCACCATCTAATTCCGTAAAAACTAGTTTTTTTAAAAAAAAAGCTTTATCGTATGAATGTTTTACCCCACATTTACCAGCCATTAGTAAGCGATCGGGTTTACAGTAACAAGTGCTTACTGTCATTGTTTTAATAAAATAACTAATTGTTGATATAACAAACAATAAACGAAGCTTTCATGTTTGTAATTAACTTTCAAAGAATTAATTGAAACCAGTTAATCACAATAGTTGTATGCTGTGCACATTGAAGTACAAAAAACATAGTTCATAAATTTGTGCTTCACTTGCAACAACAAGTGACCTAAAATAGTTTTCAGGTGACCCAGAAGGTGGAAAATATTTATGTAGAGAATCACAGTTAGTCATTTAGACCAACAAAACATCAGAAGAAAACATACTTTTGAAGGAAGGAAAACATTTTGTTGATTTTTGGAATGATGACTTACCCATGCCAAAACAAGACAGTTGGTCAGGCACACTAGCTTGGTCAGCAGCATGTCGTGATGTGTTATATGATTCCAGTAAAAAACTACAATATGTTATACAAAATGACAAATTCAAGCAAAAAATCTTTAAAAAAATATGTAGGGGAACATGTAATACGTCAAACAAGACAACTTATGTTATTCAAAAAATTAACATGCTCCAGAAACAGTATTTATTTGTTGGAAAAACTAAAATTCTGCTTATGACAAAGTTGTTAATATAATGAACCCTAAAATCAATAGCCTTACGTGTAATTCATATTAGACACAACATCTCTCGATGATGCAGTCAAATTGTCTACATAGTCATAGCCCTCTTCAACACACTCAACCATTTTCCAAACAGTTTTTAAACAATCTGATGAGTGATAGCCCCAAAACTTTGGACATGTGCCAGGTAGATCTGAAGGCATGTCATATGATTACACACACACATAAACCTGGCATGCATGTTTCAATGCTCTATTAACATTGAGGTATTTAAATGGGTGCAGAAATAGTACAAAAATAGGTGAGAAAATATAGGAAAGAAGACAGTGGTTATAGTTGGTATACACTCCCAACTTAAATATAGGGCACAAATGCAACTGTTTACCAATCCCAAAACAATTAAGCTGGTCTTCAGATATGCCTTGGTCAGAACTGGTTCGGGTTGCATTAAACTGTTCTAGTATCGATCTGACACAAAACAGACAGTTGGAATAACAAAACCTATGCAAGATATGTTGTTTAAAAACAAGCTTACGTGTAGTTGGTTCGTAAAAGCTCCTCAATTCTTGTCAATGTAAGGTTTTCAGGATACTTCCAACCTACTGGTATACAACGGACCAAATACCATATCGTCTTCAAGCAGTCCATTGATTGCCTTCCCCAAAACCTTGGACATGTGAATGGTAAATCTATTTGGATAGTCATTTTGTCAAACCATAATTGTTTCAATATTTACAAAAGTATGTTAAAACCTATTCCAAAGCAATTAAGTTGGTCTTCTGAAACTCCAGAGTCAGAGCTGGTTCTGGTTGTGTTAAATTGACTCAACAATCCTCTGCCCCCAATATTATAATGTTAGCAGCTTACATATACAATATGCTTGTTGTTCACTCACGAATAATTTGTTCTGGATCTTTCGAAAAACTGAACACGTGTGAGATTTTCAGGAAACTCATATCCCCCTGGTAAACATCCCACATTTTTCCAAATAACTTTTAAACAGTCCATAGATTGGATTCCCCAAAATCTTGGACACTCCTTGGGAAAGTCTGGAGTCCATTAATACACCGCAGTTGTAAAAAATACCCAAGTCACACTGATTTAAGATAACGTCATACCAATTCCAAAGCAGTTTAACTGGTCAGCGGAATCACCAAGATCTGAATTAGTCCTGGTGGTATTAAATTCATTCAGTAAAGCCCTGCCAAGTAAAATAAATGAGTATACAGTATCTCACAACAATAAAGTCATATTACGTATAGTTTGTCCATGAAACCTCATCAATTCTATCAGCTGTAAGGTTTTCAGGGAATTTGTAACCTTCTGGCAAGCATCTAACCATATTCCATAGGGTTTTCAAACAATCCATTGTGTGAATTCCATAATATCTTGGACATGTATCCGGAAAATCTACAGGAAAAAAATTTTGCTTTGTTGTCATTTACCAATATTACACCACAAGATAAAAGTCTTACCTATTCCAAAACAGTTTAACTGCTCCTCTGAAATTCCCAAGTCAGAGTTAGTTCGAGTAGTGTTGAATTGATCTAAAAGTGCCCTAAATATAAAAAATAAATTGCAAAAATGGACTTCCACTGCAGAAGCATATACGTATAGTTTGTCCACGAAAGTACATCAATCTGGTCTGCAGTAAGATTTTCAGGAAACTCATATCCATCTTCCAAACATCCCACCATTCCCCAAACCGTCTTCAAACAATCCATAGTTTGGATTCCATAATACCTTGGACATGTACCAGGAAAATCTAAACAGGAACACAATAGTATTTTTTCCGCCTTTTTTGCAATAAAACATTATCAACCTATTCCAAAGCAGTTTAGTTGCTCTTCTGAAACTCCCAGATCAGATTCTGTCCTTGTCTTGTTGAACTGATTTAATAATGCACTAAACATCAAGAAAAAAGTTATTGACCTGTAATATTTTTTAATGTAGTCAAGAGGAAATAATCGTCATAAAAAGACCGAAATGTTTTTTATGGGTAGATATATGTGTATCAATGTTGGAACAAGTGTTTTAGTTTAAAAATACGTTCTTAATCTTACGTATAGTTAGTCCAAGACAGAGTATCAAATACATCTAATGTAAGATTTTTGGGATAGTCGTATCCTTCAGGAAGACACTTGACCATGCCCCAAACTCTTTTAAGACAGTCCATTGTCTGAATTCCATAATATCTGGGGCATTCATCAGGAAAATCTGAGTAACACTTGAAATTTGAAAAAATTTCCTTGGAAAAATTCAAACAGTCCTACCAATTCCAAAACAGTTAAGTTGCTCTGCTGAAATTCCCAAATCTGAGTTGGTTCTAGTTGTATTAAATTGATGCAGTAGGGACCTGCAGTAATCTTGTTGAGGTACATTACACATATTTCAACAGAGATCAATTATTTACGTATAGTTTGTCCACGAAAATATATCCACTTGTTGAGACGTTAGATTTTCTGGAAATTCATAACCTTCTGGTAGACAACCAACCATGTGCCAAACAGTTTTCAAACAATCCATCGTCTGAATTCCGTAATATCGTGGACAATTATGAGGAAAATCTTATCACAAAACGAAAATAGGTTATTTGTAGCACAAACTATCAGTGATGCCTTTTACCGATTCCAAAGCAGTTGAGCTGCTCTGCTGAAACTCCCAAATCTGAGTTTGTCCTTGTGGTGTTGAACTTGTTAAGTAATGCCCTGCAAAAATAAAAAACATAAAAAAATTTCAATGTAGCCTATTTATTGTTTGCCATTTTAAAGTGAAATTTTTCACCAAATTATAGTAATAAAGCTTTTAAAAAAAAATTTTTTTTTTTAATACACTTTTAGTATATGATCAAAACAAATATTCTTTACAATAAAATGCACAAAACAAACAGGTCCAGCAAAAACAGTTGCAATCAGGAAAATTAGGCATTTATTAAAAGTTACGTGTAGTTTGTCCATGACAAGATATTGTATTGGGGAGCTGTCAGGTTCTCAGGATATTCATATCCTTCAGGCAAACATTTTACCATATCCCATAGAACTTTCATACAATCCATAGTTTGAATTCCATAATATCTTGGACATTCCTCTGGAAAATCTAATAAAATACACCTGATGAACATAGATCTGCCCACAATGACAACTTACATGTTTTTAATCATAGTTTAGAAGCATAAGCACAATATTTCAAGTTTATAGGATTTCTTTAAAATGTTACGGCACCTAAAAGTATTTAATTATCACATCTAGCTTTTGCAGTAAAAAGACACATACCTATACCAAAACAGTTCAGCTGTTCAGAAGAATCACCAAGGTCTGAATTGGTCCTTGTTGTGTTGAACAAATGCAGCAATGCTCTGTGAGAACAGACAAGTTCAGGCAAAACAAATGACAGGCCAGAAGCAATAGCTTACGTGTAGTTTGTCCACGAAAAAACATCGATTTGATTGGATGTAAGATTTTCTGGAAACTCGTAACCATCAGGTAAACATCCAACAATATTCCAAACAACCTTTAGGCAGGCCATAGTATGAATTCCATAATATCTGGGACATGCAGCTGGAAAATCTAGATAGAGTGTTTTCATTAAGTAACAAAAGCAGCAACACTTAAATATTAATGTACCAATTCCGAAACAGCTTAGTTGGTCCTTCGAGACGCCCAAGTCTGAATTTATTCGGGTGGTGTTAAACTGATTGAGAAGAGATCTAAATGATTTATAATTACATTTAAAATTAACGATGATTTATTTTTTGCATTTGGTGTAAATTTTGTGATCTAAACATCAAAAATAAACTGTTTACTGTGACAGGAAATCATTTGCACAACAACATACGTGTAATTGGTCCATTTGAAAATGTCAAATCGGTGGGATGTAAGATTCTCAGGGAAGTCGTATCCATATTGCAAACACCCAACCATATCCCACAGAGTTTTCATACAGTCCATGGTGTGAATGCCCCAATATCTGGGACACTCATCAGGAAAATCTGCAATAAAAATTCATCTGTAAAAGGCAAAAAAGGTATTGCAGAAGTACTTGCCAATTCCAAAGCAGTTAAGTTGTTCAGATGAACTTCCCATGTCTGAGTTTGCTCTTGTCGTATTAAACTGAAGGAGTAACCCTCTACATAAAAAAAAATTGCATAAATTCACACTGGTACAAATTCCAGCAATCAGAAACATACGTATAATTCGTCCAAGAAAGCTTCCTAACTTGTCTGGATGTAAGCTTTGCAGGAAACTCATATCCATCAGGCAAACATCCTACATTTTTCCAAATGGTTTTCAAACAATCCATAGTTTGAATTCCCCAAAATCTTGGACAAGTATCAGGAAAATCTAAAGACATGAGAAAAAAAGGGTAAAACACCAATAAACAAACCTTCTAACAGTGCCTTTGGGTTGTATTTAGGAGTAATAGCTAGCCTTCCAAATGCTTTCTATATATTATACAGGAACAAAAATGATTCACTTGTGGCAACCACCTATCTTTGTGTGTGGTTTGAAGTTTTTACAAGGAACGCACCGAAAGTTCGGTTTGCCGAATTTATTCTGCCGAAACTAAGGTTTTTATAACTATTCTTTTTTACTGCATGTAACGCTGATATGCAAAGTTTAGTGCAAACTGGAATTAATGTTCAAACTGTACGAATGTGTTTGTTATATTTGTTTTCGAGCAGTTGGATCATTCTTTAGGTGCCCAAAAAGGTTGTATGGTAGGATTAGATCCAATCCAGCAAATGCTTTGTTTAATTTTGTTTCGTTTAAAGAGATTGGATACCAAAATTAGTTTCGGTCTATTCGGCCGAATTTATTCTGTAACTTTTGCCGAATATTCGGTTTCGGCCGAATAAAAAAGTTCCTGTTTCAGTGCATCACTAGTTTTCACACTTCTTACCATGGAAAATCCCTACAGCCCATTATTATGACTTTGTAATGCAAATGCATTGGTATAAAGATACATAAAAACAAACCTATTCCAAAGCAGTTGAGTTGTTCCGATGAAACACCAAGGTCAGATTGTGTCCTTGTGGTGTTAAACTGATTCAGCAATGAACTGCAGAAAATCTGACTTGATATGAAACTATACAATGCACAGGCCATGTTACAGGGACATTATACTCACGTATAGTTAGTAAATGAAAATGTTGAAATTTCACTATGAGTTAAGTTTTCAGGATAATCGTATCCTTCTGGCAAACACCTAACCATATCCCAAAGAGTTTTTAAACAATCCATTGTGTGAAATCCCCAATATCTAGGACACTCATCAGGTAAATCTACAAGCGGGTCAAACAGTATTTTGAATGCAATATGATTGCATGAACACTTGCACATACCAATTCCAAAGCAATTTAGCTGGTCAGCAGAAACACCAGAGTCAGAACTAATTCTTGTGGCATTAAACTGAGTTAAGATACCCCTTCAAAAGATGCATTGGTTATTTCACAACAAAAAGCAAACAATGCAAAGACCTCATGCACATATTAGTTTAAAAGCAATAAAACAACACTTTTTTCTTTGGAGTATAAATATACTGATACAGGTGAAACTCTTGATGAAAAATTAAAATGTTTTTACGTGTAGTTTGTCCATGACAATACGCGGGTTACATGCAGACGCAGATTTTCAGGAAACTCATGTCCATCAGGCAAACAACCAACAATTTTCCAAATTGTTGTTAAACAATCCATAGTTTGAATTCCCCAAAATCTTGGGCAAGTGTGAGGCAAATCTAGAATAAAATGAATATCGGATATTAAGCAAAATTGTATAGGACAGAAGGCCTCACCAATTCCAAAACAGTTTAATTGTTCTACAGAAACTCCCAAATCAGAATTCATTCTTGTAGCATTGAACTGATTGAGCACACCTCTGTAACAAATGCCATTTCATTTGGTTAAATGTTTGGACAAAAAGACTTCAGAGAAAAATAATATATATGAATCTCTTCAATCCATTTTGATTTCTAATTTTGCCCGTAATTAAGAAGGCTTTCCATTCAGAAACATTGTAATTCAGGAACAGAAGAAATACTGCTTGATAAAATGTAAGATAAAGGTTTGTTTACGTGTAGTTAGTCCAGGACAGAATATCAAGTTCAATAGAAGTAAGGTTTTCAGGAAACTGATACCCATCTGGTAAACAGTCCACCATGTCCCAAATTCTTTTCAAACAATCCATGTTCTGAATACCCCAAAATCTTGGACATTCATCAGGAAAATCTAATTAAAGAACCAACAAATCCTAGGGTTTATGAAAGTTGTGTTTATGAGATGAAAGGTGGAATGTCAATTACAAATAGGGTATTTAAAATATGATGCTGTGAAAAATAATAATTTGAAAATATCTCAAAGAGTTGTGTATGAGGGAAAACCAGCATCCAATTGACTAGCTTTTTAATAGCATATGAAAATCAACAAACTTATTTTGCTCTGCAGAGTTTTTTTAAGTTGGCACTTGCCTATACCAAAGCAGTTCAACTGCTCAAGCGAGTCTCCTAAATCAGAGCTTGTCCTTGTTGTGTTCATGATATGATAAACAGCCCTGCAAATTATACAATGTCTGCTTTAATGTGTAGCTGTTAAACATATATGTTTACTCTGCCAACACCAATCTACAAAGTTTTTACCCCTAGCAAAAGTATTCAGAATCTTTTTGCCAAACTACAGCATTTGTCAAAACTTATTGAAAGTTGTTTCAGGCCAAAACGACAATCAATGAATTAAGCATAATTTATCAAAACATCCAAAAATAACTATTTTGTGTAGAACTACTCACGTATAATTTGTTGATGAAAAAAATTGCCTTCTGATCCTAGATATTCTGTCAATATATTCATGTCCCTGAGGCAAACAGCCAACAAGTTCCCACATTTTCTTGAGGCATTCAACAGTATGGATGCCATAATAAGTTGGACACGGTTCAGGTAGGTCTATTGCAAAGAAGTCAAATTTGGTTGAAGGTTTACAAGAAAAATATAATCTAGGGGTGATTGAGTAAAACAGAGGAGCCAAAGGTGGCCATAGCTTAAAAATATTTAGTGCTAAACATTCACATGTTCTTTATGTTTGAGTTCAAAGCACATATTACCAATTCCAAAACAGTTCAGTTGATCTTCAGATATCCCCGCATCCGAACTTTGACGAGTTGACTCAAATTGATTTAACAAAGATCTAAGCAGCACAGTTTTGTTTGGTTGTACAAAAGCAAGTAAGTAAGTTTCTTACGTGTAGTTAGTCCAAGAAAGTCGAGCTATTTCATTATTTGTGAGATTATCAGGGTAGTCATATCCCACAGGCAAACAACGCACAATATCCCATACAGTTTTAAGACAGTCCATTGTGTGAATGCCCCAATACCTTGGACACATATCCGGTAAATCTAAAAACAATGGCAAGGTTATATCAGCAGAAAGTACAAAAAAAATTTACTCGCAAACAAATAGATTACCAATTCCAAAGCAGTTCAGTTGATCATTTGTAGTTCCCATATCTGAGCTTGCCCTTGTTGCATTAAATTGGTTCAAAATCCCACTGCACATGTTTAGTTTTTAGTGTAAAAACATACATGTATGATCAAAATGATCAAAAAACAAATTAATATTTACGTAAAGTTTGTTCTAAGTAACTCTTTTTGTCTGGTTTTGGATAACTTTCGAGGAAATTGCCTCCCATCTGGTAAGCATCTCACCATATCCCAAATAGTCACCAAACAATCCATAATGTGTATACCCCAAAATTTAGGGCAAGTGCTGGGTAAATCTATTGAATGAAAAACAAACGATAAATCAATGAACAGGGTCTCATCATCACAGTAACACAATGGCTTACCAATCCCAAAACAATTCAATTGGTAGGTAGAATTTCCCAAATCGGATTTTTCTCTTGTTGTTTCAAACTGGCCCAGCAGTGCTCTATAAACCACAAGGCAATTTAGGTTACAAAGAAAACGGATTAACAGCAAAGTCTCACCTATAATCTGTCCAGGAAAGATTAAAAGCTTGATCTTTTGTGAGATTTTCTGGGAATTCCCAACCTCCAGGCAAGCACCCAACCATATTCCAAACAAATTTTAAACAGTCCATAGTATGAACTCCCCAATACCTTGGACATGCTTCTGGCAGATCTGAAATACACAAAAACTTTTAATATTCTTCTGCGGACAATAATCGAGTATTATCTGCAATACTTATTCCAAAACAACGAAGTTGATCTGATGGAATTCCACTGTCAGAATTTGTTCTTGTCGTGTTAAATTCTTGCAGAAGTGCACTGCATAGAGAAGAATGCAAATAAACAAGCATTTTGTACATAAAAACAGCATTTTAATCAAATGATCATTTAAAATAAAATTTCAAACTTCATCAACAGTTAAATTACTTTAAATAATCTGCATTACAAAAAATTATTACACATTAATAATGTTTGTTTTAACAGTCATTGGGATTTACAACTTACGAGTAATTTTTGAGTGTCAAAACATCAAAGATATTTGTTGAAAGCTTCCTTGGATACCTAAACCCTTCTGGTATACATCGAACAATACCCCACACTACTACCATGCACTCAAGAGTTTGGATACCATAGTACCTGGGACATTCCTTGGGTAAATCTAAACCAATTGCAGACCAATGTTCAAACAAAACCTCCAACGACTACAATTAATTCCATACCAATTCCAAAACAATTTAGTTGTTCTTCCGAAACACCCGAATCAGATTGACTTCTTATGTCTTGAAAGTTTTGTAACAGGGCCCTTAATAAATAAGATTGTCAGATATTTCGTTTTCCAAAGGATTCAAAACATGAAAGTACGTGTAATTTGTCCATGAAAGAACATTAAATTGATGGTCTGTAAGATTTTCTGGAAACTCGTAGCCATCTGGTAAACAACCAACCATGTCCCACACAGTTTTTAGGCAATCCATATTTTGAATGCCATAATATCTTGGACATGTTTCAGGCAAATCTACAATACCAACAAATTATTATACATGTTCAAATTTGGAGTTATTTAGTATTTACCAATTCCAAAGCAAGCCAGTTGTGCGACCGAATCACCTAAATCTGAGTTGATCCTTGTAGCGTTAAAAGTTTCTAACAAAGCTCTGCAAAAAAAGTACTGGAGCAATGTATGATATGTTCTTTGACAATCAAAATTGATTGGTTCCACAATTTTGGGTAGAAAGATAAGGAAACATGGAAAGAGTAAATATTCACCAACAGATGTTCTTACTTAAAGTAAAAACTTACGTGTAGTTAGATCGGTACAGAGAAGCTATTGCCTGAGCTTTGAGTTTAGATGGATATTCACGACCCTGTCGGAGACATCCAACCATACCCCACACTGTTATCAAGCAATCCGTAGTATGGAATCCATAATATTTTGGGCATGTGTCTGGGAGATCTTAAAAGCAATAATTTCAGTTGAGTACTTTGCAGTCATTCCTTATACCAATTTTAAAGGCTAATCAGTGTTTTTGATACCAATTCCAAAGCAATTAAGTTGCTCTTCTGAGTTTCCAGCATTTGACTCTTCCAAAATGTTTTGGTACTGACTTCGAACAGCCCTGAAATATTTTCTAATTTACTACTGTGCAAAATTTTAAAAATATCAATACATATTGACACATCATGAGAAGTTATATTTTTTTTCACTAAACATCTAAAATTTCTCAAAATAACGGCAACAAAAACTTACGTAAAATTTGTCCAAGCAAGAACGTTATACTGGCGATTAGTAAGGTTTTCTGGGAACTCATATCCTTGTGTTAAACAACCAGTGCGTAGCCACAACAAAACCAGACATTCCATGGTATGAATTCCATAATACCTCGGACATGGATCTGGCAAATCTTAAACCACACATTCTTTTAAGAAGTATGTATAATGAAAAGATCAAAGAGGGCACACCAATTCCAAAACAGTTCAGTTGATCAGTTGAATCTCCCAAATCAGCGCTTGTCTTTGTTGCATTAAAACTTTGCTTTAAAGCCCTGTTGAAAGCAAAGTATAAAAGCACATGAAAGCTGTTTCTAACTGGATACTTCAAGCATGTACTAACGTGTAGTTGGATCTAGAGAAGATTTGAGTTTCATGAAAAGAAAGTCTTGTTGCATATTTGTGTCCCTCCGGCAAACATCCAATCATACCCCAAACAGTCTTGAGGCAATCCTCACTATGTCTTCCATAAAACATTGGGCAAGTCGCTGGAAGATCTTAACATGTAACCAAGATTAATGTAATTGTATTGTACAGTCGACAAATAGTATGAAAACAATAAATATTACCAATGCCAAAGCAGTTTAGTTGATCATTAGAAATGCCAAGATCTGAATTTTGCCGGGTTGTCCGAAATAACTGAAGTAATGCGCTGCAAATAAAAATATTAAGCAGATAATACATTAAACTGCTAGTGTTGCTGTAATCTGTGTATATTAGGTAAACATGGGCAGTAATCGGAAAAAAAAATTCACCAGAGTTGCAGCATCACATGACTGGGCAAGAAACCATGGTTAGGCAATGACTACATGTGTCCCTTTTGACAAATAATATAAGATAAACTCAGTCAAACAGGTACTAAAATCATGAAGCAGTTACGTGTAGTTTGTCCTTCCTACATGCCGAACTTCTTCAAAAGTAAGATTTTCTGGAAACTGATAACCGTCTTGTACACATCCAGCTATGCCCCATACTGTAATCAAACAATCCATGGAATGAAATCCATAGTACTTTGGACATACTTCAGGTAAATCTACAAAGAACAAAGATTGCTTTTTTTCGTACAAAAATACTGAAACTACGATAAACAAACCAATGCCAAAGCAATTCAATTGATCCTCTGCAACTCCAGCATCAGAGCTCTGTCTTGTTGCATTTAGAATTCTGATTACACCCCTGCCCATGACAAAACAGGCTTATAACTTTGCCTTTAGGTACTTACATTGGGTCAATATTAAGTTTGTTTTTGCCGTATGATCAAATTACTCACAGCTGCTGCCACAGCAACAACTGTCGCATTTAGATAAAGGTTATGGATTACATTCACCTCACAGGTAAAGAGGACAATTATATTTAGGTTTGTTGTTTGCCATATGACAAATTTCTCTTACGTATAGTTCGTTGCAAAGAGTCCAGAAATCTCGTTGGGAGGGCGCTTGTCAGGGAACTGCTTTCCATCTGGTAAACAACCAACCAATCCCCACAATTCTATCAGACACTTCATGTTATGCCTTCCATAATATCTTGGGCAATTATCAGGCAAATCTAAAACAATTGTAATATGAATTGTGTAAGCTGCAGACAGATGCCCACTGTTTCGACCTAACGGATAAGCAAAGACTTCTACTTTATGGTGACTATACAATCATCGTCATCCGTTGGGCACCAAACTAGGTGCAACCTTACAGAGAAAACAAGGTGGAAACACTATGGCCAAGCAAAGCTCAACCAATAGTGCCGTCAGGCCCCATGTCACAATAATCATAAGATAAGCAAAGTGGAGCCAATTGTAATATGGTTTGCAATGGGTTTAAAAAATATGGTAAAAAAGTTAAATATAACAAAGGATTACCAATTCCAAAACAGTTTAGTTGATCCAGCGAATTTCCCAAGTCAGAACTATCCCGTATATCTGTGAATTCTTTCAGAATGGCCCTTTACAATAAAAAATAAATACAAAAGGTTGTTTAATATACATAAAATAAATTAATTCACGTGTAGTTATCCCCGGATAGCTTCAACTTTTCTGAAAATACCAGTTTTTGGGGAAATCTTTGACCTTCTGGCAGACACCCCACCATATCCCAAATCGTTTCCAAACAGTCCATGGTATGAGTTCCATAATATCTTGGACATACATCAGGCAGATCTGCAAGGTTTTAAGTGAAAGGCTAAAAGCTAAACCAAATTAGAAAAAGTTTATCTTGCCGATGCCAAAGCAGTCTAGTTGGTCAGAAGAAATTCCCAAATCAGAGTTATTTCTTGTTGTGTTGACTATTTCAAACACAGTTCTGAAAAAAACAAAAACACAGGATGTATTCAATAGAACCAAACAAAAAACTCTTTCCGAAGTTATTTTTTAATAAATTACAAATAACTAAAAAAAATATTGGAAAAAAAAACATAGTTACTGACGGAAAATTGGCAGAAGAAAGCTTATTGTAATCATCAAAACTAAGTTTTGAGGGATAGCGACGCCCTTTTTCTAGACAACCAATTTCTTTCCAAAATGTTTTAAGGCAGTCAACAGTATGTGTTCCATAGTAGGTTGGACAATAGTCAGGCAAATCTACAAAAAATTGTACAAAGTAATTTCACACCAGCCTAATGTTTAAGGTTTACCAAAGCCAAAGCAATTCAATTGATCATCATCATCTCCTGAATCTGAGCTTTGCCTTGTCCCCAAAAAGGTATCAAAGAGTGCACTGAGATGTATTGTAATCAGTCAAGGTTTGCATTACATGTGAGACGCTTACGTGTAATTATTTAGAGACAGTACATCAGCTTCAGTGGGGGTAAGTTTTTCTGGGTAATTATGCCCTGCAGGTATGCATCCGACAAGGCCCCAAACTGTCTTTAGACATTCTATGTTCTGGGTTCCATAAAATCGAGGACAAGTGTCCGGCAAATCTTTAAACAAATTTAATTTGTTCAATGCAAGTTCATGTTCTATTTAATAGTTCTTACTCCCACCTATTCCAAAGCAGTTTAGTTGATCACCAGAATCACCACTGTCGGCATTGCCTCTTGTAGCATTTAGGATACTAATCAATGCTCTAAATTTATAGAAATTGTAACACATTTAGCAGTTAACAGCAAACTACAAAAATAGTTTACCAGGACAAAAATTGCACTTACGTATAGTTTTTAGTCGATAGAAAGGTTCTTTTATCAAACAACAGCTTTTCAGGGTAACCTTTTCCCTCCGGGAGGCAACCAAGGCGTCGCCATATAAGATTCATACAATCAACTGAATGTTTTCCATAATATTTAGGACATGCCCCAGGCAAATCTGCAAAATACACTTGATATATACACGGGTAATTAAAAGTGTAGTCGTACCTATTCCAAAGCAGTTTAGTTGTTCTTGGGAATCGCCAGTATCGGCATTGATCCTTGTGCTTCTAAAATTTTCAAGTAATGCCCTGAGAGAAACCAACAGGTAAAAAAACTTACAAACAGTCAACATCACAAAATTGTTTTACGTATAATTAGTTAGGGAATGGGCAGTAATTTGTGGCCCTGTAAGATTTTCTGGAAATTTATGGCCTTCAGGCAAACACTTGGCTAGTTCCCAAACTGATTTTAAGCAATCCATCGGTTGACTGCCATAAAATCTTGGACAAGTATAAGGAAGGTCTTCAAAAAATAATTTGTATTAAAAACCGAAAGCCTCTATTCCAAAATGCACAAAAGTGACGAAATTACTCACCAATACCAAAACAATTTAGTTGCTCTGCATCTACTCCTAGGTCTGAATTTCGTCTAGTTGTGTTCATTATTTCCAGTGCAGCACTAAATCATGTTAAGTGTTGAAAATTATAATAACGTGATGGTCAAAAATAATTGTCAAAAAAAATCTGCAGGAATTAGCCTGTGCAGGTCAGTGTTCATTAAAGGATCTGTCTTTTTAGTATCCGTATATTAAGAGTAACAGACGATCAGTCTCAGTATGATCTTATATTTAAAACAAAATTATAACTATGGTCTATTGTCAGTTTCTGTCTTATTCAAATGCAATGAAAGGTTGACATATATTTACGTATAGTTTTCTTTAGACAGTGCCACAAGTTGATCATGAGGAAGTTTGGCTGGAAACTCATGTCCATCAGGTAAACATCCAACCATATCCCAAAGAACCTCCAAACATGGTTCCGAATGCATGCCATAATACTTGGGACATTCTGCAGGTAAATCTAAAATAAAAAAAATAAGGGTATTTAGAATGGTGGCACTGAAAGCCTGCTTCAGCTTGGATCTCCTTCACTGGTCTTTCCCTTGTCATCAAATTTACCCCCCATTGTTGCTGACGATACTGCACAATTATAATGTTAAGACACTTGTTATTTTCAATAATCTACTACAACCAGAGGACAACAACCATTGTTTGGGCTGAACAGGTGACAAATTTATTTATATTAAAACCAATAAAGTAAATAAATAATCAATATTTAACACTTTTAGTGTACATTTTAAAAGTCTGAATGGTCCCTCAGCACAACACCTTTCAATAAATTCTTGTTAAATTTACTTTTGCTTCCCAAAATACACTAAAATCAAAACAATATTTACCAAATCCGAAGCAATTTATTTGCTCTGCGGAATCCCCTGAATCAGAGTTTGCTCTTGTTGTTTGAAACTCATTCAACAGAGCTCTGCACAGCATTTTTAGGCATTAATTTCATTTTATCAGTTCACGAAAAAGTTGTATATTACGTGTAGTTTAATAATGCAAGTCGGGTAATTTCACTGTTGGCCAGATTTTCCGGAAACTTATCGCCCTCTGGCAAACACCCCACATTGTCCCAAAGAGTTTTCAGGCAGTCCATGGCTTGAGTTCCATAATACCTAGGACATGTGTCTGGAAAGTCTACAAAGAACAGTTTTATTTTCAAAATGTAGAGTAAAAAAATGGCATTTTTAAATTTTTTTGACAATTATATGAAATAATTTGTAATTTCTTTTTACATAAAACCCACCAATGCCAAAGCAATTCAATTGTTCCTCCGAGTCCCCTGAATCAGAATTGATTCTTGTTGCATTCAGTTTTGACAAAACGTTTCTAAAAATCAAAAAAAAGCATTCAAATTGGATGTCATACAAAGTTTCAACAAACATGTTTCAAAATTCATGACAAGCAAATATTTTTCCTCACGAGTAGTTTCCTTTGATCATGGAGGAGACTTTAGTCACCGGCAATTTGTCGATTGACTTGCGCCCGTCCAACAAACAACCAACATTTTTCCACATAACCTTCAAACAATCTTCAGTGCGTGGGCCATAGTACCTGGGACACTCTTGTGGAAAGTCTAATAACGAATGTACCAATCAACAATGCAGGGTTATTGACAATTCAAGAACATCATACCGATCCCAAAACAGCTTAATTGGTCTCCTGAGATACCCCCATCAGAGTTGTTTCTGGTGAGTCTGTAATTACTTAAGAGAGCTCTGAAAAAAAGTGATTACTGTTACTGCAACTAGCACTCATAACTATTGATTTCCATACGTATAGTTCAGTGTTGCCAATGCATTGACTTGCAATAGTGAAAGTTTCTCAGGAAACCCATGCCCATCTGGTAAACATCCAACCATTTCCCACAGAGTTTCTAAGCAATCTATTCCATGGGTTCCATAATACCTTGGGCATGTGTATGGAAGGTCTACAAAAAAGGATTTATTTAGAAATGTGGAATCACAAACACTATTTTAAATGTCCTTAACATTCTTATTCAAATGAACTACAATTGCAAAGTGGTGGCAAAGTTTTTTTTTACCTATACCAAAACAGTTCAGTTGTTCTTGGTCATTGCCAAGGTCAGACTCGGTCCTTGTGTTGTTCATGATGTTTAACACATAACTGAAAGAAAAAGAGTTGTTGTCACTCCACATATTTGACAAAAAAATCAATATTTTTAGAATTTTACAAAACAATAAAACAACCTTACTTACGTGTAGTTATAAGTGACTATAACATGATAATCTGTAGCAGTGAGTTTTCCAGGAAATTCATGTCCCTCAGGCAGACAACCAACAATTTGCCAAATTATTTTCAAACATTTCATTGTATGTATTCCATAGTATGTTGGACAATCGTCAGGCAAATCTAGAGGAGTATTTTTGTCAATGAGCAACTACCATTTTTTAAAACAATTACCAATTCCGAAACAGCTAAGTTGCGCTGCTGAAGACCCATTGTCAGAACTACTTTTTGTTGCAAACATTTGGTTCAACAATGTGCTGCAAGGTGAAAACTATTTAAATGTTGTCTGATGTACAAATTTAAAACAGATTACGTATAATTCATTGAGGAAATTGTTGAAATTTCAACTGAAGAACGTTTTTCAGGATACCCCAGCCCAGCTGGTAAACATCTGGCCATATTCCATACTGTTTTAAGACAATCTACAGAATGTTTTCCATAATATTTTGGACACGTTGAAGGAAAATCTGCGGCACATGAAATAAGCCAATGTGATTAGTAAATAAAAACTGGATCAAAAAACCAAAGGCCCCTGGCCTTATAACATCAAATAAGCATTTGAGTTTGTATGTATAAACTTTGTACAGCGTTCAGATTTGTTTTAAAGACTTTTTTCACTTACGATACAAGGTATTGACTTACCTATTCCAAAGCAGTTTAATTGTTCCTCTGAAACTCCTAGATCTGAGTTTGTTCTTGTTGTGTTCATAATATTTAAAACAGCTCTGTGGTAAAAAAAACACAATGTAGGATTTTGTGAGGCTGATTCTATTCTGAGCTCACGTGTAGTTGGAATTTCCAAGTACTGTCTCTTCAACAAAAGAAAGTTTTTTTGGGAACTCGTGCCCATCAGGCAAACATCCAACCATATCCCAAATGGTCTTCAAACAGTCGGTGGAGTGAAAGCCATAGTAAGTTGGACAAGTTTCAGGAAAGTCTAAAAAATGTGCTACTTTACTCCACGCTCTATGCTTACATTAAGTCAATGAGAGTACCAATTCCAAAACAGTTCAGCTGATCAACAGAATCACCAGAATCCGCATTATCCCTGATTTCCTGAAACTCATCCAACAAAGCACTACAAAAACAATTGTTTTTAGTATGTTGTCTGCCTGTAGATTGAATAAACACTCTCTGCACTGTATTTATCTCTGATGCAAAAAAAAACAAATTACGTGTAGTTTGTCCATGAAAGAACAGTAATGTTGTCAATAAAAAGCTTGTCAGGAAATCTGTGACCATCTGGCAGGCATCCAACCATTTCCCACACGGTCTTTAGACAGTTAATAGTTTGCATTCCATAATATCTTGGACATGTGTCAGGAAGATCTGTCAAATGAGGCAGAAAAAAAACAATAGTTATTTAAACGATGCAAAATTTGAAACCTTGAACATTTTTATTTGCGTTTGATGAAGTGCAAAGGTTATATCAAATAAAATAATTTTTTTTTACAACCAAAGTCACAAATCATGAGTTATTTCTTTTTGTTATCAATTTACAAAAAATCGGAGCAAAGGGTTATTGTCATAAGTCATGCCTTTAAGGAATTACACATTACACAAATTTCTGAATCACTAAACGTGACCAATTTTTAGGACAAAGTCACTATATACCAATTCCGAAGCAGTTCAGTTGTTCAGTTGAGTCACCCATATCAGATGTAAACTTGGTGTGGTTCATGATTGCAACCACATCACTAAAATAGATAAGATATACAAAAGTTGTTTCTTTGGTTTAATGCAAGTTTTTGCATTAAAGTAACACAATTTTCTTGAAATTTTTAATTCACAATTTCTTTAATTAATGATTTTGAATATTATAAAACATACACTTTGATGGTTTAGTACAACACACTCACGAGTAGTTTTTTAAGGTTAAGTCGTGCATTTCTTTTGGCGGAAGATTATCTGGAAACTCATGTCCCTCTGGTAAACATCCAACATTACTCCAGATGACTTTTAAACATTTGATTGACTGTTCACCATAAAATCTGGGGCATTCATCTGGAAAATCTAATGTAATTTTTGTTGTTATTAGGCTTGTGTGACAACTTTGATTTGCAATTGTGCAAACCTATCCCAAAGCAATTCAGTTGCATGATAGAGTCTCCAGAATCTGATTTATTTCGTATGGTTCTAAATTCATCCAACAAAGCACTGCAAATGGGCAGAATGTTACGAGTTACATTTACATATCATCTGTCAGTATCTAGTGCAGTCCGTGTGATAGAATTTTTAAACACTTTCAAGAAACCTTGGACGTCTATTTAAATACAGTGGTGGTGTTGTGTTTTGATTAAGTTCAAGTGGGTTTGCCTTCAAAATAAACTGCATTAGGTAACTTGTATTTTCAGGATCAATAGAAATATGACCACACCTTTACAAAAACAATTATGCATTGCTTCAAAAAATTTAAAATCCTAATCATAAGCTGTATCATAGCATAGTCATGCATATATGAGCAGAACCTGTAGTTTGTGGCTGCCAATATTGCATTTTCTTTTGGATTCAGATGAGCAGGATCTCCATCACCTTCGGCCAAACATCCTACCATCTCCCAAAGCGTGTTCATGCAATGAACAGAATGAAGACCGTAATATTTTGGACATGTTTCGGGCAAATCTAAAGACCAACCAAACAATTTGGAAAAATTACATTTGCCAGAAAGTATGTGAATCACAAAGGTTTTATTGTTCATAAGCTAAATTAGGTACTGACCTATACCAAAACAGTTTAACTGGGCGGTTGAGTCTCCTGAGTCTGAACTATTTCTTACAGAAGACATATTCCTTAAAATTGATCTAAAAGCAAATTAAACATAAATTCCCAGCATGGAATATTAGTGGTACTTTTTTTAATGCTGACAGCTGTTTAACAACTAAAGATAAAAAAAAGTTTGTTATTGCATGCTGAATTATCCAACAATAAATAAATTCTTGGATTTAAATCAAACATAATTAGCGCCATTTTGGAGCATCAGCTACATGAACACCCACGTGTAATTTTGTGATTCGAAGAATACAAGCACTGTCGTTGTGTGCTTATCAGGAAATTCATCTCCATCAGGCAAACATCCAACATTATTCCAAATTGTATTCAAACACTTCATGGTAGGGGGACCATAGAATAGTGGACATGTGTCTGGCAAGTCTACACGCAAAATTGATGTTTATTCATTTATCTTTAATTTTTCTTGAAAAAATACCAATCCCGAAACAGTTCAATTGGTCTTCAGTGACACCCAAATCAGAATTAGATTTTATTTTCTCGAATTCATCCAGCAAAGCCCTAAAGCAAATTAAAAATTAACATTTTGGAAGCAAAAAGGGCCAAGTTGTTTGTATTTACGTGTAGTTTGTCACTGAAAGTGTCCTTCTTTCAGGGACAAGAAGTTTTCCAGGATAGTCTTGTCCTTGTGGTGTGCACTTAACGGTCTCCCATAGGGTAATTAAGCAAGCCAAGGAATGAAACCCGTAAAAGCGGGGACAAGTCTCAGGTAGGTCTACCAAAAAAATAGGTCTTTTCCCCAAACATTTTTTTTAGCAAGGGGCTACTTTTATTTTGTGCTACACAAACCTATGCCAAAGCAGTTGAGCTGTTCCGTGGCATTTCCCAGATCTGAGTTTGTTTTTGTCATGTTCATCACATTATACAGCATCCTGCATACACACGGTATCATTTAAATAATTCAAGACCAATACTTTGACATTAAACCTGTAGTTTAGTCCTGATAAAGAATTAATCCTGGTTAACGTAAGTTTGTTTGGAAACTGATCTCCCTCTGGTAAACAACCAACCAATTCCCACACAATCTTCATACAATCAATACTTTGTGTCCCATAGTAAGTTGGACAGGGTTCAGGCAAATCTGCACAAACAAGTTGGTTAAAAATGAAAACTAAAAAAAAGACCAAAATTTACCTATTCCAAAACAGTTTATTTGTTCCTGGGAGTCTCCCAAGTCTGAATTGGACTTGACACTTTCAAACTCACTAAGCAAGAAACTGCAAAGAAGAAAGATTTTGGTGATCGTTGGAAAATATACGTTTCTCCTATATTTACGTATAGTTGTAGACGGAAATTGTGTTGAACTCTGTTATTGACAAGTTGTCTGGAAACTTGTAACCTTCGGTCAAGCAACCAACAGCCTCCCAAACAACTTCCAAGCATCGTAAAGTTTGAGGGCCATAATAACGAGGACAAGCAGTCGGTAAAACTGACATGAAAAATAGAGTTACAACAGTTATAAAAAACAAGCATCAGTACACAACTTCAATCAAAAAGTCTTAGCAATAGAAAAAATACTGCACAAAGTTTGTATGACAAGGCAACCAACTAACAATATACACTTTAAATAACCATGGGTAAATACTGGGAAAGTGGCATAGAATATTTAGGATGAATGCACTAAATGTATAATGCCAGGATGCCTCCCCACAGAAATGTGCACCTCACCTATTCCAAAGCAATTAAGTTGTTGTTGTGCATCTCCAGAATCAGCCTTAGCCTTGTGAAATTCCATTTCATCATACAAAGCACTGCAAGAAACAGCATATTTGTGCAAAAAAACAAAAAAATATTTTGTCCTAAACGTGGCACACCAAATGCAGTTTTACTAACCTATAATTAAGTCTGGATAATCTTGTCCTCTCTGTTAAACCATGATTGTCAGGACAGCGATGACCTTCTGGCAAGCAGGTCACTGTTTTCCACACCACTCGCAAGCATTCCAGTGAATGAAAGCCATAATATGTTGGACACTCGTCGGGCAAATCTTAGCAAAAACTCAAACATGAAACTGAGGTTTCTTTCAATATATTCAAAAAATTTACGGGAGTGTCAAATGACAATTTTGAAGTTTATTAACTCGGTCAGCTGATCTTCGACATGCCAGTGCCCATAATTAATTTCACTTGCATCTATGCGAGGGAATACACAGCGACCACATCTCTACAGCCAATGACTCATTACGAATCTTTTCCTTTGCTAATTTCATATTACAGTTTAATGTTTATGACTTACCAAAACCAAAACAATCGATTTGTTTCTGTGAATTTCCAGAGTCCGCCTCGGTTTTGATTGACCTCATATGAGATAGGAGGGCACTAATAGAAAGAAAAGAACATATCTAACCAAACACTTACAGACATCAACAAAAACACCAGCAAATTATCACACATGATAGGTTCGTACAAACACATGCAGTACAAGATACAAAACCATACAAAACAATAACCTATGGCATCTGGTCTGTGGACGTAAGATATACGAATGCAATAGTATGGTGCAATAACAGACTTGATCCCATGTATATTTGTTGGCATAGGGCCATCAATGAACACAAAAAACGGACCTGTAGTTTAGATGTTCATAAGCATATATTCTTCCTCCAGAAAGTCTGTCAGGGTGTTCATGTCCCTCTGGCTTGCACCCAAGTCGTTTCCACACCAGTTTTAAACAACTCATAGTATGTGGTCCATAGTATTGTGGACATTCATCAGGCAAGTCTACAGCAATGTGGTGCAAACACGTTTAAAAGTTCACAAGCCATTGATGCACTAACAAATCTCAGAGATATAATCCAGTTTATTGGAAATTTATTAGCAGCCTTAAAACAGATAGGATCCATTGCACAGTACATGCATATCTAGTGGAGTGTCAAACAGAAAAAGGTTTGCTAGACCCAGGTCCTTAGTTATCCTACTGGGAACCATGTAATGATACCTATGCCAAAGCAGTTAAGTTGTTCCTGTGAATGTCCGGCATCTGATTGAACTCTTGTCTGGTTCATATCATCGAATAAAGCCCTAAATGGTTTAAATAGCAATGCTGTCAAAGGGACACTCCAGGACAACTGCAACATTTATTTGAATTGGGATTATTATAGCCTGATATAATTAAACGAAGTCCATTGGTCGCCACATTCTTTTTCAACAGAGGTTGGCAACTTTTGTCTTGTTTGAGATTGGCCATATTATCATCTAGTTAGATAAAGGGACACACAAAAACGTCCTAATAAAGACAAAACTTAAAAATAGAACCCCAATATTTATTTTTATACCAACAGAACACCTACTTTTTTAAAAATAGCAATAAAAACCCAAATAAAGAATTAAAACAAACAATACATCTTTGAAAAACAAAATTCCCTAAAGCTTGTAAACTGCACCTGTAGTCCAAACGGGCTAATCTATCACGGTCTGGATGGCTTAGGGTATCAGGATACTTAAATCCGGGTGATAAACAACCAACATAACCCCACACAGTTCTCATACATTCCAATGAATGTAATCCATAGTAAGTTGGACAGGAATCTGGCAAATCTAAACAAAGCAAGTTTAGGTGAATGCTCAAAAAGAAAGAAAATGGTAACAATTTCACACAAATTAAATTTGTTCCAGAAAATTTATTACAAATGTAAATTACTTGTGCTTGAAAAACAGTATTAGTTGAAGCAAATAAAGCACTGCCGACAAAACAACTCTTTACTTTACTGTTGTGAAATTTTGGCCATTGTCTTACACTCAATAACCAACAGTAACGAAGTAACAATACCTATTCCAAAACAACCCATTTGCTTAGTAGAGTTGCCATCATCTGCTTGCAGTCTGGTACTGTTTATAAAAGCTACCATATCTCTGAAAATAACATTGACTAAACATGAACAAGAAAAGAGTGTGTGGTTTCAAATTAAACAAAACCTACGTATAGGTTAAGGAAGCCATTTCATTAACTTCACCAGGAGAAAGTTTTTCAGGAAACTCTGTTCCATTTGGTAAGCAGCCAACCATAATCCAAATGGTGTCTAAGCAGGTCTTCGAATGTGGACCATTGTACGTTGGGCAAGCATCCGGCAATTCTAAAATAATTCAATATATGTTTACAGGCAGTCGACAAATCACAACTAATTTTCTTCACCAAAAAATAAATAAAAGAATCACAAAGATTAGCAGTGTTTATATCAGCAGAACATAGGCCTGTTCATATGAGCAAAACATTGCATGAAAGCTTGTTTGAAATGAACAAAACTCTACACTATAACATATAAAAACTTTGTCAAAAGTTTCCTACCAACACCAAAGCACTTCAGTTGCTCTGTTGCAACTCCAGCATCTGCTTCTGTTCTGGTTCGATTCATTGCAACCAACAGGGCACTGCAAAAGAATAACTTTTTTGCTATGGCAACATGCATTTTCTGAAAAGTAAATACAAACAAATCCAAATAAACATAATTAATGCAGGTTTTATTTCTATTATTTTTGCCCTTTTCAAGAGCTGTGTCCTTAAAAATACTAATAGGCTTATTTCTAATAAACATGCTTTAAAATTTGCTTGTGTGGTTTAATCATGGTTTAAAAAAAAGTGAACTGTTAGTAATGGTGACACAGGTAGTTGAACGTTTTTTTGACATGCCTGTGGAAATGGTAGAAAAACAATTTATTGTTGTAAACCTCCCTAAAGTCATTATTCTGATATAAATAATAAATTGTGGCATTAAAAAAAAGCGTGCTTGCGTTTTGGTCCAGTCTGATATTAACCCAGACAATTACTTAGCACAAGTATGTCAAAATACCTGTAATTTAAGTCTTTTAAAGTGTTAGCATTTGCCACCGAAAGTGTTTCCGGAAAACCCTGACCCGCCACAAAACAACCAACTCTATCCCAAATAACCTTCAAGCAATCCAAAGAATGATTTCCATAGAAAGTTGGACATTCCTCAGGAAAATCTAAAGAAAACAACTTGATAATAATTATAGCACCAAACAGAGGGATGCAAAAATCACCAAAACTGACAAACAACGCCAGTGCAAAAGTCTTAATTAGGTTTGTGAATTTAAAACATCTAGAGAATGTTTTCAGAAACATTCTAAAAATCTAATTTTGTTGATAAATTTCACTGTAAGATATACTTACTATCATTCAAGTTTTTATTGATAAAGTTTACTTTAAGTTATACTAATCATTATTAATAACTTGCAACACTGACTCAAAATTAAAATTTTACCAATTCCAAAGCAGTTCAATTGTTCAGATGAATTTCCAGCATCTGCCTCAAGCCTAGTTGTGTTAAATTCTTCCACTAGTTTCCTAAAGCAGATAAGTTAGTCAGCAATGTCTATATCAGCAATGGTGAGCCTTGTATAAAACCAACGGGTATTTAAGAGTGGACAGACGTGAGATGGACACAACTGAAAGTTTTCCAGGAAACTGTTGGCCCTCTGGCAGACAACGAACCATATCCCAAACAAATTTGAGGCATTTCATTGAATGTTTACCATGGTAAGTGGGGCAGAGATCTGGCAGGTCTGTAATAATGTAAAGGGAACTGGGTGAAATATTTTACAAACACCACTTGCACAAATCCAAACCTATTCCCATGCATTTAAGTTGGTCATCTGAGTCTCCTGAGTCTGCACTATCCTTTATATCATTAAAGTGATCAAGCAATGCACTTTAAAACAGAAACCAATGCAAATTAGGGAACAAGATATCATTGATTGAATTTGTCACAAAGGGAAAAAAATAAGTACTACAACCCTGCATAAAAAACCTTGTCTCGATTTTACCTGTAATTATCAGATTTTAAAGCAGTCTGGTGAGTCAAGTCGAGCTTTGGTGGATGCTCCTCGCCCTCTGGTAAACATTCAACATTTTCCCAGACCGTTTCCAAACAGTCCATGGAGTGTGGGCCATAGTAAGTGGGACAGGTTTTCGGCAGATCTGGAAATGAAATAGTGGGAGGTTTGTTTTTATTCACACATTTTCTTTTGTGATAGTTTTCTGATGTGAAATTTAAATGAACGTTTGTGATGTGGACCAAAAAACAACCACATACCAATTCCAAAGCATTCAAGTTGTTTACTGCTCCCACCAGAATCTGCCTGTGCTCTTGTTAGGTTAAATTTCGCTAGAACGTCACTGAAACATTAACAGCATCATTTATAATATGTCAGGAAACGTCGTACAGTATTTTTTTAAATAATTTAATATTTAACTATTGTTGAGTATATATTGTTTGAGTTTTTTATTAAATATTATTGGTCATTACTGAGCACAGTGGAAAAAAATACAGTTTACATGACATCATAATTCTATCTTTAGGATGCTTTTAACGAGAACATGAGAAATTACCGGTATTTCATGTTGGAAAAGTCCTTTCTCTCCAGGACCGTAAGATTTTCGGGAAATTTTTGGCCAGATGGCAAACATCCAACCATTTTCCACAATGTTTTCAAACAATCCATTGAATGTGGACCATAGTACGTTGGGCAGGTATCAGGTAGATCTTTGAATAGAAAAACAATTACTATTCAGTATTCTCTGCTAAAGTGCTCACCTATTCCAAAGCAGTTAAGTTGATGAAAGGCATCACCACCATCAGAGGCTGCTTTTGCTGCATCCATTTGAGTTTTAAGTTCCCTTGGAAAATGCAAATTATTCTAACAAAACTATTCGAACATGCCATGACAGTAGTTTTTATTGCAATTTGACAAAACAAAATGTCAAAAAGCCGTCAGCAAAATCAAGTTGCAACTCGAGGGTTTTCAAAAAAATAAATATATAATCTTATTGCAATCTTATTTCACTCAAAGAAACCTGTAACTCGTTGCAGAGAGAATGTTAACTTCGAAATCGGAAAGTTTGTCGGGAAACTCGTCACCTTCAGGCAAACATCTAGCTATGCTCCAAACTCTTTTCAAGCAATCCACAGAATGCGAACCATAGTATTTCGGGCAAGGTATTGGCAAATCTAAACAAATTGTTTTACAAGTCGTAGTTCCAGTATTCACAAAAGCACATAGAAAATAGAAAATGTTAGTTAAGACCTATTCCAAAACACTTGAGTTGTTGAGATGAATCACCAGAATCTGCACTTGTTCTGCTCAAGTTCAAGGTTTTTGACAAAGTGCTGAAACAAAGAAAGAGATCATCACAGACTTAAAAGGTTCTCTCCCAAATAGTTTGGCGCAGTATCTATTTGCAATAACCAATGTTCTGAATTGTAAGCTGTAAAATTCAATTAGGTTTACAGACTTTGCAGCCTAAGCATTGCAGGAGGATCAGCCACTTTTTCCTACAAAGTTAGAATGAGATCTAAAAAATTAAGCTTCTGGTGAGGTTTTAATTCTTTATCTGGGCTTTAACAGGCCCAATGCTCTACTGACTGCCATGCAGGAACTCATGGGTTAAACAGGGCATATTGTGGTCAAGATACACCGTTGCACAAGCACAAAACTTTACCAGGCAACCTTT
The DNA here is from genome assembly GCF_947561715.1 of Ascidia mentula. NCBI lineage: Eukaryota > Metazoa > Chordata > Ascidiacea > Phlebobranchia > Ascidiidae > Ascidia > Ascidia mentula. Next base: position 19,490,899 of record NC_138569.1, on the reverse strand, counting down.
ACAAAAAAAAGGGATCTCTGCCACTACAATCAGACAGTAAATTTCAAGTTTATTTACTGAAAGTCCAAAGAGGCCAGTGCTGTTACACGAATGTCGGAAAGTTTCGTGGGGTAATCTTCACCCTCGCCTAAACACCCAGTCATGTTCCATACAGTGGCCATGCATGGCACTGAATGAGGCCCATAGAAGGATGGACATGCATCAGGAAGTTCTTAATACAAAAAGTATGGTTTAATAATCTGAGGTGTTTGATTTGACATCGGTTAGCCTTACTGATAGCAATTTAATGAATATCATATTGAATAACTTTTGAAGTAATAAGGATTATACATTATCTGATAAAATTCAACTACCCTTAACTCAGGTATACACAACTTCTATCAGCATATAAATAAACATGTAACTTACACACAAAATAAATTTAAATTGCTAAAACAATGCTCTTAACCTATTCCATAACAATTCAGTTGATCAGCTCTGTCACCGAAGTCAGCGCTATTTTTAGTTTCTTCCATATGAGCAGTCGCATCCCTACAACAACATAAAAACACAAATTGCAAATGAAAAGATATTTGTTTTTATATTTATTCCACAAGCTTACAATCCTTTTTTTATACGTGTATTAAGACATGTGCATCATTCCAAATATATTTAACACACATAGCATATGTTTTTACAGATACTCTTAATGACAAACAACATGTTTATTTTATTTTCGATCAGGCGGGAGATCAAAGACATCAATAATGATTATTGAACATAATTTTTAAAATGCTATTCACAGATTTAATTGAAAATTAGAATTAAGTTGTCCCAAAACACAAATACAACAAGCACGTTTCGTTACTGTTGACTTTAAATGTTAATAGGCACAAACATATATGCTTAAGTCAGCGAAAAAAGGTGTGTTTGGTCTTGGTTTATTTAAACCAATTCTTATGTTCATTACAGAATCAAATGAGAAATACTTAAGTTACATGACTTACGTGTAGGTTGACAAGGAAAGCTTTGAATAGTCAGCAGTTAAGAGTTTTTCAGGTGATTCATGTCCAGCAGGTAAGCATTCCACCAAATCCCAAATTACTTTCAAACAATCAACAGTGTGCTTACCATAGAAAGTGGGACATTCATCAGGTAAATCTAATAGTAGCATTTGAACAAACCGTTACTGTTGTTTATCATTATAGTTGTTACCAATGCCAAAACAATCTTCTTGTTCTGCATCTTGTCCTGAATCCGCATCCACTCTTGTAGTATTCATAGTAACCAACAAAGCACTGGATAACAAAATGTGTATGTTGGTTTGTATATATATGTGGTCAAATTATGCAAAGAAATAAACAGTACTCCAAAATTTGAATATTTTGCGATAAAATAATGAGCATTTTTTTGAGGCAGAAACATAGAATATTATTCTGACATAAATCTTGACAGTGCCAACGGTTTCATTTAGACTTGATAAATTGCTATAAATACCCCAGACTATCTATGTGTAGAAAAATATCTGATTGCATTCTGCTATTAAAAAACACATGTAATCTCACCGGTAGGTTAATCTGGACAAGGCATCTGCTTCTGTATTTGATATGTTATCTGGATGTTTGTGCCCCTCTGGCAAACAGCCAACCATATCCCAAACTTCAACCAAGCAGTCTATAGAATGAAGGCCATAGTATGTCGGGCATGTATCAGGTAGTTCTAAACATAATTGGGACGGTGTGTGTGATGTTAAAAAGTAACAATAACCAAACTTTCGTACCTATTCCAAAGCACTTTCTTTGGTCGGCATAGTTTCCTGAATCTGCAGATATTTTTGTGAATCCCATTTCAATGTCCAATTCCCTATGACAAGTTATGTAACAGAATCTAGTTTGAAACCAGTTTTACTTTTTGTACTGTACATAGAATGAACTTAATATAAAACCAAAAATAAGAGAAAACTAAATTATTAAAGGTACTCTTTCAAGTGCTGCACAATAAATAAGAAAAAAATACTATGAATTTACTTTTTCCATTTCCAGCATAAAAGTTTGAAAGCTATACATGGCAATTATAACATAAGAGACCTAGGATACAAGGTTATACCTTGACATTTAAAGCTTATATAGTAAGAAAAAATACTAATATTATGTATGGCTTTCAAATTATTGTGTTGGAAATGAAAATATATGTCAATATATCACCTGTAGTTAAGTTGTGACAAAAAATTGATCTCAGAATTTGTTAAATTGTCAGGAAAATCTTCCCCCTCTGGTAAACAGCCAATAGCATCCCAGACATGTTTCAAACAATCAACAGAGTGTTTACCATAATATGTAGGGCAAGGTGCAGGCAAATCTGTTCACATGGGTAAATGTAAAGTTAATATAAAATTGTGTCTACGGAAAAGTACCAATTCCAAAACAGTTTAACTGCTGGGTGCTATCCCCAGAATCAGCTTCTGTCTTGATGAATGCGTATGTTGCAAGTAAATTGCTGAAACACAAAATTGTTGATGTTTCAACGCCAAACAGTTGTGATCACTGTTAAGATTTATGCCAATTTTACTTTTCAAAAGAACCTGGTTGTGCCATGCGGCAAAAATGGAAAAAAATTCAAAAAGTTTGTAACAAAGTTTTCCGGCAGCAGATGTCAGAAAGTAGTCAAAGGAAATTTTTAATCATACATTAAAATACTGTTGAGACCTATATGCCAAACACAAGCCTCTAGCTGGGTCTTAACAATATTATTTATGATCGATGGGAAATCCTATGGCTTAAAAGTGAAAGGCTAAAAAGATTTGCCTGTATTCCAGCCTTGAATAAGAAGAAACCTGCACTTTTGATAATTTGTCTGGATATTTGTCTCCTGCGGATAAACATTTAACTGATTCCCAAACTACTTTTAAACAATCCATTGAGTGTTTCCCATAATATCTGGGGCATTCATCAGGAAAATCTGAAAATTAGTGACATCCATTTCATTTTAGACAGACAATTTTCTTTTATCGAAACCCTAAGCTCTTATCAATATTTTGATGAGTTCGATTTCACAGTGAATTCGGTTTCTGTAGCAGATTGCTAAAACAAGAAAAACTTAAAACAAACCTATTCCAAAGCAGTTCAGTTGAGCTTGAGATGTCCCAGAATCTGAATCCACTCTGATGGAAGTCAAAGAAGCATTGACCTCCCTGCAAACAAAAGTGATACATGACATAATAAAGAGGAAAGCAGAATTGTATGGCATCAGTTTTATAATGCAGAGCCTTTTACATAATATATATATACATAATTGTTATAAGCACAAAAACATAAATTAAAAGTGTCAAACCAAACCTGTAATTCTTGGAAGCATAGTTTGCGAACTGGACATGTGACATATTTGAAGGAAAGAGTAGACCCTCTTCTAAGCAACCCACCTGCCTCCAAATTACGTTTAAACAATCAACTGAGTGGGGACCATAATATGTGGGACAGGGAACAGGCAAATCTACAATGCCAAGTAAATATGTACAGACACAGCATGTTGGCAGTGAAGTAAACTTTACCTATTCCAAAACAGCTTAGTTGTTGGGACGATGAGCCGTTGTCAGCTTGGAGTTTTGTCTGGTTCATTTGATGCAACAAAGCACTATGTAAAGTTAATACATAAAACAGACATATGAGATAAAGTAATCGAAGACGTTTAAGACAATATGGTAATTACGTGTGGTTTGTGATAGATAGTTGATTGATTTGTAACTTTGAAAGATTTGATAGGAATTCCTCTCCCTCTGGCAAGCATTTCACATATTTCCAAATACTTTCCAGGCATTCCAGGTCATGGGGACCATAAAAGTTAGGACATCCAGTTTCATGCTCTGAAATCAAAACAAAATTAAGTAAATTTAAATGTTATCATGCTACATCTTCAGTGGACAAAACCAACATATCAGAATCACAATGGATACATGAATACAGTAAGCCCATAAGATAAGAGCCATAAACACGAGTTCCAATAAAAAGCCTTACCGAAACCAAAGCAATCAATATAATTCCCTTCATCTCCACTATCTGCAGCCACTTTTGTTTTGTTCATATGTTCCACCAATTCTCTGCACAAAAATATATGAAATCCTGTTTTATGCAAGCTAGAATGGTAAAGCCAAATCACAGATAATGAGTGAAAAAAGGCAAATCAAAGCCAGATGCACGGCAACAATGTAGGTTTTATGTATCTGCACGTTGTTTATGTAAAAGATAGTCAAAAAGACCTCATATTTATGGCAATTGTTTGAACTTACTCATATGTCAGTTTTCTTAAAGGCATTAGATCTGATTCACTTAAATTCCCGGGATATTTGTATCCGTCCATAGTGCAACCTATATCACTCCAAACAGTGTTCAAGCATTCAACTGAGTGTGGGCCATAATATGTTGGGCATGTGTCAGGTAAATCTACAAAACAATTCATGTAAATATAGCACAAAAAAGGAAATCAAGGTTTCAGTTACTTAAATATAAGCACAAAATATACACAATCATAATTTAAATCATAATTTATAGTTTGTACCAATGCCGAAGCAATTTAATTGCTCTGATGATACTCCAGAATCAGAATCTATCCTTGTATGGTTCATTAACTCCAACAGTTTTCTGCAACAACAAAACAATATGAATAGATATATTTAGTAAAAAAGGTTAGAAGTAGAAAGCAAAATATGGTAAGATGTAGTCGGGGCACTGTGTTTATAGCAAAACCCATAATTTAAAGCAAAGTGAAAGGCATGTCAAAAATACTTTTTCCATACTTGTATGTAAGATAGGACAGGGTATGAGTATCCACACCGGACAGTTTATCAGGATGCTTCTCCCCATCCGGTAAACAACCAACCAAACTCCAAACATCATTAAGACAATCGTCAGAATGGGGTCCATGGTAGTTAGGACATGACGCTGGCAACACTGTAAATTGAACATGAAAAACGCATTATAAGAAATGTAGGTAAGAAAATATATATTCAGAGTTAACTAACCTTGTCCAAGACAGTTGAGTTGACCCAATTTATTACCATGATTAGATGAATTTCTGACACCATCCATACTAGCCTCTAATTTCCTAAATTAACAGTGAAAACTTACATTCAAAACAACAAAAGTCTCCTTGTTTATTTTGTTAAAGGTAATGCGTTTATAAGCAGTTGGAAAGCTCCACCTCAAATAAAATACAATCAAAAACATTTCAAATGAACTTCGAAGTGTTTTCAACAATTCATGCAGCATATCTACTATAACTGATCCAGAATTAATGTAAAACAAAATATGTTTCATACTTACGGAAAAGTCAATGAGGAAAGTCTTTCAAATTCAGAAATGGTAAGGTTATCAGGGGACTTGTGACCTTCTGGCAAACACCCAGCAGCCTTCCACACAGTTTTCAAACATTCTTTGGGGTGAGTACCATAATACCTTGGACAAGTATCCGGCAAATCTATAAGAAAGATAATAGAAAAAACTTATAAAGACTCATTCCTTAATTTTGTCAGAAGCTATCACTCTACTGAGCAATGTCATTATTACTAGCAGCGACACCAATTCATTCCGATAGGAAGTCAATAATTTGAAACTTTCACAAGTTTCAGATTGAAGTCAGCTGGTTTTATTACACACACTAAAAAAAAAACGATTTTTCGTCAATCTCAAATTATAAAACCTAGAACTGGTGTTGCTATGTTTGAACAGTGATTTCCCCAACAGGGTGTTTTAAATAACGCCGGGGGCCAATAATTCAGCAAAAAAAACCTCATTATTAAATCTTGATTAAATTCTATGTATATTTTCTTATTTTTCTATTTCACCAAGTTTTTTAATATTTTATTTAAAATTTTGAAGAAAAGTTGAAACTTTTCCTACCACACAAATTTTTTTTTAAAGAAACATGTCTTTCAAAAAAGCTTTAGGTAAATTTCAGATAATCTATGCAGATGATTTCATAAAAGTGCTCCGTGGCTACAAAGGGCTGGGAACCAATGTACTAAGAAGGTACTTACCTATTCCATAACAATTGAGTTGTTGTGTGAACAGGCCAGTGTCCGCTTCTGCTTTAGTCAAGTTCATCTCACTAAACATGTCTCTGAGAACAGGGATTACAGTTTGAAAGAACCACAGATTTAAACTAGGAATGTAAGATGCAGTTTCATTTGTTACCACAACAAACCATATGTGCTATCTTATTACGAAGCCTAACATATGATAACAACGTCAACAAAAACTCCTACCTGTAGTTGAGAGGGGTTAAGGATTCTAATTCCACTTGGCCAAGTCTTTGTGGATAATCATGTCCCTCAGCTAAACAGCCCACTGCTACCCAAACTTCATTTAGGCATTCCACTGTGTGAATTCCATAGTACTCCGGACAGTGATCAGGTAAATCTACAAGAGACCATTCAACATCGTTCACAACCCACTGTGTATTTGTAAAAAAAGCAAACAGGTGCAACAGCAAGGACTGGCAAAAAGAGCAAGTTGCATTAATAACTGAGAGCATATGTGTACTTGGTTAAAAAAATAATAATTTGCAGGGATATAGACCATGTAATCATGCTGTATTTAAGACAGGGCCTCTTTGTCTCTCAACTAAAAAGAAAAACATGTACACTAACCTACACCGAAGCAACTGAGCTGTTCAGAACCCTCACCCGTGTCTGATTTATTTCGTATTAATCCCAATCTATGGGTTAATTCCCTGAAAAAAGAAAAACAGTTTTACAAGATTCATTGCAAAAATCCTTTTATATGTAACATATAATGATGTATACTGTACTGTCGCTCTTCACTTAGCTTGCACAATTGTAGTTTTCATAACAGGCTAATACAGAAAAAGGGTCTCTTTAAACAACTGCATCAACACAGAATCCCACTAACTTGTATGTCACTCGTGCTAAGTTGTCAATTTGAGTTGGGTTCAATTTCCCAGGAAACCTGTCACCCTCAGGTAAACAACCAACATTACTCCAAACTTCAATTAAACATTTTTCAGAATGACGTCCATAATATGTTGGGCAGGTATCAGGAAAATCTATCAATGAAGCTGAATAGTAATAAGAAACAAAAATTGTATAATTTGGACATTTACCAATGCCAAAACAGGCAAGTTGCTTTGACAGAAAACCCGAATCGGAAGCGTTTCTGGTTGCATTGAGAGTGGCAAAAAGGTGCCTGTAAAATATTGGTAAAACAACAACAAAATTGTTAGTCTCAACCATCATTACATGTTTCTACAATGGTAAAAGAAAATTGAAATGGTAATTTCCAAGGCCCATGGCTGATAGATTTGATGTAGTGGTGAGACTTTTATAAAAAAATAAATAAATACTAAGCCAAAATGTATATCGAACACTCAGTCAACTTTGGTAAGTTTTAGGCTTTGCTGATTCAAGATAAACAAAATGTAATATCACAAAACATTTATAAAAATATTGCATTTTTGTTCAAAAGATCCCAACAAAATGTGATGATACCTGTATGTCAGTTGAGACAAAACATCAATGTCATTAGCAGGAAGCTTGTCAGGGTACTCGTCACCTTCAGGTAAACACCCCACCAAGGCCCACACATCTCTCAAACATTCAGGTGAATGAGGTCCATTGTATGTTGAACAATTTCTTGGCAAGTCTGCAAATTGTCAAGTTAGCAAGAGTCGGACAAGGTTAACAAATATAGGATAATTTTATACCAATTCCAAAGCACTTAATCTGGTCTTCTGTTATTCCAGCATCAGAGGAATTCCTTGTTGAATTCATTTCAGATTGAACTTCCCTGTTAACAATCACCACTTTATGTGTTAGAAGAAAATTGTTGCCCTAACGGTGTATATACAAACTAACCTATATGTTAGGTCGGCAATTGTGTCCAATTCAAAAGAAGTTAGATTTCGAGGAAAATCAACACCCTCTGGTAAACATCCAACATATTCCCATATAATTTCCAAACAATCAACAGAATGCCGACCGTAATATGTTGGACAGGGATCAGGTAAATCTTAACACAAACAAACAAGCATTAAGAAGGTATCTTTCGATAAATTTTGTGTACACAACCAGCTTGCATACAGAAAAATCCCCTTGCTAGCATGCTGTAACAGTGCTAGCATGCTGTAACAGTACGAGATGTTGCAATCAACTTTGACCGACAATGTCTTACTTAAAAACAATGTGTTTGTACAGACTGTCGGCTGCACTCTGACATGCACCTCTTACATGTGAAAACTTACACGGTTTGGTAAAAAAAAATGGCCCAGCAGCTTTCAAAAAGGACATTATAACAAAGTTTTGAGTGCAAATCAGATTACTGTTATTTACTCAACCAACAAATTAAAGGCAAAAATAAGGTGTTACCAATTCCAAAACAGGCAAGTTGTTGGTATGAAGTTCCATTATCAGCTTCCAATTTGACAGTTTGCATGTGATCCAAAGATTCACTATAAAGTAATAGGGTTTGGGTCTTATTCTTGCACGACTAACTATAAATACTATCAATTTGAATCAAGGGTAGATTTAAATATTAAAGGTTTATTTACATCCAGAAGTAGTGCTAAGAATACAAATGTGCATTTTTTTCCAACTCTAGACAAACCAAAAAAATTTGTGCAAACCGATAGTTAATTCTAGATAAAGTCAGAATTTCACTGGGAGATAGATTATCAGGATACTCATCCCCCTCTGGTAAACATTCAGCTATCTCCCAGATGGCATTTAAACAGTCAACAGTGTGAGTACCATGGTAAGTTGGACACTGGTCTGGCAAATCTGTCCAAAGACAAGTGAAGTACAATTATAGTTCACCATAGGTAGACAATAATTACAAAAAACATGGACCAACCAATTCCAAAGCAATTGAGTTGATCCGAACCTGATCCACTGTCAGCAGATGATTTTGTGGAATTCATTGTTTCTTGTAAATCCCTTACAAATTTATTGTATAGCACACTAGTAAGACTAAAACCAAAAACATCTGCAAAGCTTAGAAATACAACACACCTGTAATCCAATTTCGCAAGCCTGTTGATGTCAGCATGGCTAAGTAGGGCAGGATATTCATGGCCCTCAGGCAAACATCCAACACTCTTCCAAACAGTGATTAAACAATCAACAGAGTGTCTTCCATTGTATTCTGGACAAGTTGGTGGTAAATCTAAGGTTAAATAGCATCATATTTTAGAATGTGAATCTTTTTTGCATAAGTTAAAGCGGAAAACCTATTCCAAAGCAATTCAGTTGTGCTAGGGAATCATTTGCATCTGACTGGTTTCTGATTGCTTGCATGTGATTCAGTAAAGATCTATGCAAAAAAACATGTTAAATGTAAGTGGAAGCAACTACTAACAGTTCCAGGTAATTATCCGTCTACAGTTTATAAGTGGAAATTAATCCTACCTTGCTTGATACTACCAGTCACAAAACATAGCTTTATCCATCTGTGGTCCAATTTACCTATAATCTAATGACTGAAGGGAGGTCAGTTCAGAGTTGCTCAGCTTCTCAGGAAACTCTTCACCCTCTGGTAAACAACCCACTGAACTCCACACACTTTTCAAGCATTCAACGGAGTATGGGCCATTGTATCTTGGGCATGTTGCTGGCAAGTCTGGAATATCGCATAAAAGTCACAAATCCAAAAACTGTTTCAGTTTTTGCAGAGGTTTTGTTGCAGGTAATATGTCTTATTGCCAAAATTAGTGCAACATTAGTTTATTCAAACAAATGGCAATGCAACTTTTTATGGATCAAATATCGGTGAACAAATGTATTCACACTCTGAAGCACATCTTCTCAATATAGATATTATTTTTAACTGCAGTAAATTTTGAAAATAACTGCAGAATTACCGATTCCAAAGCAATTCAGTTGCTCAGCACTATCTCCTTGATCTGATTCAGATCTTGTCGTATTCATGTTTTGAAGCAATTCACTTATTAAACAGAAAATCTCAGATTATCTTCCCGATACTACCACCAGTTTTATCTTAATGTGGATAATATTTATGGATTTCAAATGTCTAAACTATAAAAAAATGTTGTATTGTGTGGTTACCCAAACAAACAAACTAAAACAAAATCTTGTATGCAGTATATAAGAGGATAACTATTTCGTAGAGTTTCAAAATTTTTTGCCAAACTAACATCATGGCCAACCTGTATTTTAATTTTGACAATCCATTAAATTCAGCAGGCAACAGTTTATCAGGATGTTTGTCTCCCTCAGTTAAACAACCGACTAAATTCCACACTGTCTTCAGGCAATCAACAGAATGTGTTCCATAAAAAGTTGGACAACTTCCAGGAAAATCTGTTGGAAACGCCCAAAACAGGTCAAAATATTATTTAAAAGAGGGCATTTTTTTACCAATTCCAAAACATTCCAATTGCTTGCGTGAAATTCCAGAATCAGCATCTCTTCTTATGTCCTGTGTGTGATTTACAAGATCTCTGTAAAGTAATGTGCATTCTTTTAAATACATCATAATAACTAAAACGAACATTTGGACTTGTGTTTTCACATACAGTGCATTAACAGTAGGCAAATAGAAGTCAAAATGATGGGAAATCCATCACACCTGAAAGTCAGTCTTGACAGGGCGGTTATTTCCGTGTCACTAAGATTTGATGGGTGGCCATCTCCTTCAGGTATGCATCCAACCTGTTCCCACACCACATTTAAACAGGCTTTAGAATGTAGTCCATTGTAGGTTGGACACTCATCAGGTAAATCTACAATCCATAACACCATCACTTATAATATAGGATAAAAGTAAGTCATAAAGGATTGCTATGGTTGAAACCAATACTGCCTGAGAAATTCATACACATGCGTGAAAAATAAATAACTGTTTACAAAGAAACTATTTTAAAGTATGACCAAAAAAGGCAGCATAAAATTGTAAAAACCAATCTTAAAAGCTGAAAACAATTTTAAGAAATGACTAAAACACACCTATCCCATAACAATGCAGTTGCTCTGTGCTGTTACCAAAGTCAGCATTTGTTTTCAGATTCATCAGAGTAGCGTTAAGATCCCTGAGCAAAACAAATCACTTCAGACATCACAATTTATATCATAACATTAAACCCATATTCTCAATGCAAAACACTTACATAAACTTTAAATTTGCCAATTGGTTTTGCCGAGGAATGCTTAACTTTTCAGGATACTCATCACCCACAGTTAAGCAGCCAACATCAGTCCACACTGCATTTAAACATTTCAATGAATGGGGACCATAGTAAGCTGGACATGGATCAGGAAGGTCTGTAACAGATTCATTACTAGGTATGTAGCCATACAGAGTGATTTGATATCCCTTTTACCAATTCCAAAACATGCAAGTTGCTGGAATGCGACCCCATTATCTGACTCAGTTTTTGTTGTGTTCATGTGTAGAAATAAATTTCTGTAAATATATGATGTTATCAACAACATGGCTATTTTATTAACTATTTTTTTTAAAGTTGAAATACTACATTTTTATAAGCTAATTTAATGTCAGCAGGCAAAACGTTTACTGTATAATGGTATATTAACTCGAATATATTGGAATATAGTTTTTAATCGTAAAAAATACACTTTTGTACAATTACAATTAACCATGACCACTTCTTTAGGAAATTCATAGAGACAAATAAACAAAACCAAATTCATGCCTGTAGTTGTATAATGACAGCTGAGCAATATCAGAGTTGGATAGATTAGCAGGGTACTCATGCCCTGCTTGTAAGCAACCGACCAAGTTCCAGACTTCTTTCAAGCATTCAATCGAATGTGACCCAAAGTATGTTGGACAAGATCCAGGTAAGTCTATGCAATATATTGAAACAAACCATTGATCAACACAACTTCACAAAAGCCTAAATCAACAAAATCAAGTTAATTGTGACGGATTAGTTCAAAATACTATTTGCAAGAAATATAGCTAAGAATAAAGCAGGGATCCAGGGACTGCACCACTGTTTTAACATACAGCAACTACCAAGTCTCCACAATGTCAATAGAATCATAAAAGCCTGATTAGTTAGTTATTAACACTGTGTACAGTCACTAATCTGATAAGTAGAAACAGTAGCTTTGTCTATTATTTCAGAAAACCTTTCTTGTAAATCTAATCAAACAGGCAGGGCTTAATCTAACCTGTTCCAAAACATTTAAGCTGTTCTGAACTCGTTCCTGTATCAGCGAGTGATTTGATGTCTGTCATTTCAGCTTCCAGGTCACTTTAAAATAATATTACATTGGTCAAATTTTAGCCAATTTCATTGGTAACTTTTTCAAATTACAACATTTTGTGGCTATTTACCAGTTTAAATTCAAAACCCCCAAAAAGAAAAAAATGTGTCACAAAACAAAATATGTGTAGGACAAATTCTCATGAGTAACAATATAAACAGCAACTAACTCATAATTCAACAATGAAATTCGGGTAAATTCCAATGGAGCAAGTTTTAAAGGATAATCACTTCCTTCTTTAATACAACCAGAAAATATCCATACAAATATCAAACAATCCGTAGAATGTGGTCCGTAGTAAGTTGGACAATGAGCTGGTAGATCTAAAAAGAATGTAACACAATAACATCTGGGAACAATTGCTCCAACTGCTTGTGCAAGGGCAAATAGCATGAAACTGAATATATTTAATTTAGGCTTATTCTTCTTATCCCAAGTTTCCAAATTGTTTAACAATTTAATTACTGTTTATACTCTGAAGCAATATAACATTCTTGTTTGTTTTACCTGCCCCAAAGCATCGAATTTGTGCAGATGTGTCATTGGCATCAGCCTGGTCTCTTATGTGCTGCATGTGTTTCTCAAGTGCTCTGTTTTATGGAGTATGAATTACATGCTGCTCACATAGCTAGTTTTAGATGGGGTTGGTAGTAGGATAGCTGGGGGTATAAGGTTTGTGATTTGGTGCACAATTGACAGTACTATACCATTCGACAAGCCCAAACGAACTAGAAGAGATCCTACTACCAATGGCTATACCTATATGTAAGTGAGTATAAAACACCAATCGTCGAGTTTTGAAGTCGATCTGGATGTTCACTTCCCTCAGGCAAACAACGAACTGCACTCCATACAGATTTTAGACATTCAAGCGAATGTTCTCCATAATACGTTGGGCAAGTGCTTGGCAAAGCTACAACAAATATAAAATAATTTCAACTATTTCAAGAATTAAACCAAGATCAAGAATCTAACCCATTCCAAAGCATTTGATTTGGTCTATGTTGTTTCCACTGTCAGCCCCTGTTCTTGTCTTATTTATCTCCTCATATAAATCACTAGAAAATGATTTCAGTTGACAGTAATTCTGACCATCAATATTCATGGATACAGTGGTTGACAACTTACACGTATGTTAACGTAGAGAGAGTGTCAAACTCCAATGTGGTGAGGTTATCAGGATATTTGTCTCCTTCCGGCAAACAATCAACATCTTTCCAAACTGTTTTCAAACATTCAAGAGAATGAACTCCATAATACTTTGGACAATTAGAGGGAAGATCTATGACAAGATTAGACTTAGCAACCTTTTTGCGGCGCATTGTAATTTATTGGTGTTACCGATTCCGAAACATTCAAGTTGTTTGGAAGGGGTCCCAGAATCAGCATCCAATCTAATTTGATTGAATTTACTCAAAAGCCCCCTGTAAATGTATGCAAGTTTATACAACTTATCCAGAAACCAAAATATAAATAAATAAAATAAAACTGTAAATAGATTATTTACAGAACCTGTATGTCAGTTTGGAATGGGTGGAAACTTCTGTGTGCAGCAGATTTTCAGGGAATTTGGTTCCTTCTTCTATACACCCTGTCAAATTCCAGACAGTCTTCATACATTCTATGGTATGGGGCCCATTGTAAGTTGGACATTCATCAGGAAAATCTGCAAATATTATTTGAACTCCAAAAAAAGTACAAAGTTGCCAAACTTGTACTAAATTTCAGACATGTAGGGTTTTTCTGAAAATCATAAAACACATTTTACACACAACCACGTGTAAAATTTAATTCACAACAATGCATTTTAATGATTAATTTTACCACAACTTCACCCTAACAATGGTCACATTTGAGACGGCTAAAAATTAATTGTTTATTTAAGTTTAAATTTTGAGTGATATGTTTTGTATATAATGTCCCTATGTGTTAATGAAACTGCACAGTCATCACAAACCTATTCCAAAGCAATTGAGCTGTTCAGCACTATCCCCAGCATCTGATTGTGTTTTAATGGAGTCAAATCGTATTTCCAAATCACTGTAAAGCATTATTTATAAGCAACAAACTCATGTTGTATGAATAGATTTGTGTAGATTCATTAATGATCCATAAAAGCAACTTTTTACCTGTATTTTAAATCAGAAAGTACATTCCTTTGAGAATCAGTTAATTTGGGAGGAAATTGATCTCCCTCTGGTAAACATCCTTTCAAATCCCAAACAGTTTTCAAACAGTCCATGGAGTGAAAACCATAGTACATTGGGCAGGTTGATGGTAAATCTACGATGAGGAAGCTAAAGTACAAAGTGTTGTTGTAACAAACATATCTGTTACCTATGCCAAAGCAAGAGAGTTGTTGTGAAGAGCGGCCGGAGTCAGCTATCGCTTTAGTGGAATTGTATCGACTCCACAAATCACTGCAAAAAACATATTGTTGATTTTCAATTGTGACAGACAAATGTGTAAAATTTTTCAGCAATATGGAGCCAATAGTATCAAATTATGTGACCAGCAGGCAGATGGCCACTGTTTCAACTATGCACATCTGCCTGCAGCTTAAGTATAAGTTTTTGTTAAACACAATAATATTTCACTTCAAGAACAAGTAGATTTTTTCGTCATAGTAATTCCCAGGACTGATCTAGGTACACACATAATGATTTAAAAGATTTGTTTTGGCCATAGTGCGCTCCACGTGGTTCGTCTGTGTTGATTGTTACCTAGTTTGGTACCCAACATATCGACGATTGAAAGTGGAAATCTGGGTGCCTGCTAGTCTACCAGCTAGCACAGTGTCACATCAACAGCTGCACTGATGAGACCTTACAGGTCGAAACAGTGCGTGCATACACCCCGTCTGCAGCTCTCATTGATTTAAAAGAATTAAGGGTCTTGGGTTATTTCAAGTGCTTCTAGGTCAGTCCCAGGAACCACTGTTTATCACGAAGTTTCCCAAGACATACAGGAAGAGGATTAATATAGTTCAAAAAGGCAAAATGTTTCTTTTTGCCACAGCAACATTTACATACATTAGAAATATCTATGTATAAACATCAATACTTGCCTTTGAAAGGCAGTTTGGTATTCTTTTAAATAGGCTAAACCAATGAAAACAAACAGGAGGCATAGCAAACCGGTAGTCCAAATCAGACAGAGTGGGCAGATCACTATCTGACGGATATTGTAATCCTTGTGGCAGACATCCAACCAAATCCCAAACCTCTTGTAAGCATGGTACCGAATGGGGGCCATAATATGTGGGGCACAAAGCAGGTAGGTCTGTGGAACAAATTGTTGTAACGAGAAGGACATTTTTGACACTGACACAACTATTCATTCATTGATTTATGTTTGCCCACACACGACAATAATTTTTTTGGCAAAAGAGATTGAGAACATTATTGATAACATGCATTGCATCAGAAGTTTTTGCAGGACAGGGACATTCTCTTACGTCATAATTTAAATTTATTTGCGATTGTGATGTATTCCAAAGCAGGCTTACAAATAGAAGCATCACAGAATGTGCTTTGCTTTCCAGACAATAATATAGTTTTTTTTCTTAGAATATAATTGTTTATATTCTTTAAATATTCTGTTTAATTTCATGACTGCTGAATAATGCAATCCATGCTACATTATACAAAGGTGTATTCACATGTAACTTCGTGCTTACCCAGTCCAAAACAGTTAAGTTGTTCAGTATTGGATCCGTTGTCTGCAGCAGCTTTTGTTGCCGACATTTCAGCTTCCAGAACACTTCACAAAGAAAAGTTGTTTCACAAGAAAACACTTGGAGGGAGGTAAGAAGCAACAGTCAAAATAATATAAATCAAGAAAACTAACGTATAAGTCAAGGAAGCTAGTCTTGCTCGTTCAGTGATGCTACGATTTACAGGATATGCATTTCCCTCAGACAGGCACTGCACATTTGTCCAAACAGTATTCAAACAATTCACTGAGTGTGGTCCATAATATGTTGGACAAGGGTTTGGAAAATCTGTTGTTTTAATGAAAGTTTGGTGAAAATTAAATAATGTTTTTCAAGTTTTTAAATCCCCAACAATTTTCAGGATAAATCGGCCAAAAACAGGTTGAAGAAAAGCTTTTTTTTATTGCAGCTTACCAATTCCAAAGCAATTAATTTGGGATAAGCCATCATTTGCATCCGAGCGGTTCCTTACTGATTCCATCTCAGCAAAAAGTTCCCTGTTAGCAAAACAAGACATTCACCCTTCTTCAACAATACACAGAAGAGTTGAGCAGGGCCAGTTTTAAGAACACAAGGAATATTGCAGTCTCTTTTGAAAGTTTTTGCTTCAGCCCTCAATATAAATGACTAATCTTCAAAACTACTATTTAATCTGTATTTATTATTAATAGATCATGAATGCCTAGTTAAAAATAAGATTATTTTAACTCCTACATTCTCTGGTGTTACATTTCTGGTATTATAGACATTCTGGTAATATAAGCTGATTCATAAACAGTATTGGTGAGATAATTATAACATAGGTTACAGCAAGATACCTGTACGGCAAATATTCAATGGCAGATACTTGGGAGTCTGTAAGGTTTTCAGGAAACTCGTATCCTTCTGGCAAACAACCAACATCATTCCATACTGCTTTCATACACTCCACAGAGTGTGGTCCGTAGTATGTTGGACAAGTTGCTGGCAAACCTGTTTTATCATTATTTTTAATTTGATTTAAAACCAGTTTGTTCTTACACTGCAATTATGTAACTGTTCTGGCATGCGCTTTGTTGCATATCAAAGCTCTGGGAATATGCAAATTAGGTATTAGATATGAACACTAAGAGCATTGAACATGTGGTTTTATACAGCAACAGTGTCATTTTAGTTAACTGTTCATAATTATTCTAGCAACACAAGAATTTTATTAAATGGGTAGGCCACTCAGTCAATAATAAGACAAAACAACAGAAGAAATTTGGAGTGTGCCAATAAAATGTTACCAATATCAAGATTTAAACAAATCCGAATGAAGAGTTATAGAATTAGGAATGTATGATTGGGGGAGACAGACTCGATAACATCTTCTAGTTTTTCTAATACTTGTATTTACATTGTTGTTGTAAATTAAAATAACTGTTTTCAATGTAACTGACAACATGCATATTGTAAAGTTAGTCACACAAAATTAAATACTTGCATTTTGTACATAATGTTAATCACACAAACTTGAACCGTCAAATAGAGAAACAAGTTCAAAAACAAAAAAATACTTATTCCAAAGCACTGGTGTTGCATTGAATCATTTCCAAGGTCGGCATCTGATTTAAATATAGCCATTTCAGCAAGCAGCTTCCTGCAAAATAGACAAAAAAATATTTTTACTATTTTCATACAACACAAAAATTAAAAACAGACGTGTAGTTCAGAAATGACAAAGCCTTGTAGTGGGATTTGGATAACTTTTCAGGGTACTTGTCACCTTCAGGTAAGCAACCAACATAGACCCAAATGACATTTAAACATTCGACAGAATGTGGTCCATAGTAAGTTGGACATTCATCAGGGAGATCTGGGGTAACACAAAAGTTTGACATTCAAAATGCAAAACACTTGTTGCCAAGATTTACCTATCCCAAAGCACTCAATTTGTTCAGATGATAATCCAGAATCAGAACTCAATTTGATACTTAATGTTTTGTTGTAAAGATCCCTAACAACACATGTGGCATATATTAGTAAGATAGTTGGTTACAGAACTGCAGTTTGCTTGTAAAAACTGCACAATCTTCAGAAAACTACCTGTAGCCTAATTCAGATAGTTGTTCAATTTCAGAGTGACCAAGTTTTTCAGGGAATTTACTGCCATTAGACAGACAACCAACATCAAACCAAACAGTTTTTAAACACTCCACTGAATGTGGTCCATTATATGTTGGACATTCATCAGGCAAATCTTTAAAAATAAGAAAATATGATCCAGTTTTTCATTCTTTTGTTGAAAACAGATGCAATGACTAAAAAAATCCATTAATCAACATTAGCCACAAACCTATGCCAAAACAGTTTTGTTGCGAAGAAGTGTCTCCTGAATCTGCTTGGGCTATGGTGGAATTAATTTTACTCCTTAAAGCCCTGTATAGGCAAAAAAAAGCATTTTACATGAAATACGATGATTTCAAAATACATGAAACCCAACATACAGAGCACAACAAGTCTCATGCATACTATCAACCACACATGCCTGTAATTTGAATTAGAAAATGAATTTCTTTGAGCAGGTGTCAACTTTTCGGGATATTCTCCACCTTCTGGCAAGCAACCAACATCCACCCAAACTAAGTTCAAGCATTCAACAGAATACGGACCATTGTATTTCGGGCATTCATCTGGGAGATCTACTTTCAACAGTACTTGTCAGGAATTTTACTATGTAATGTTGACTGTACCCTACCTAATCCAAAACAGGAAAGCTGCTGAAAAGATGATCCATTGTCAGATTCCATTTTGATTGACTCCATATGGTCAAACAGTTTACTAAAACGCATCGATAAATGCATATAAATTATATATACGAGGGTTTATTTCAGAGAAAATTTAAAACCAGAACAAAGGAATAACACTTATGTACTATAAACAAGCCAAAGTGTAGTGCTATAGTTATGATGCAAAACCTGTAGTTGTATAGAGATAGGCTGGATTTTTCAGAATCAGACAATTTATCAGGAAACTCATGCCCTTCTGGCAAACATCCAACTAAATTCCAAACATCTTTCAAGCAATGAACATTGTGTAAACCATAATAGGTGGGACAGGTTGACGGAAGATCTGCGAAACCAAGGTGTTGTTATGATTCTGATTAAATGCTTTAAATTACCATATACCTATGCCAAAACATGCAAATTGGTCTGAACTAGATCCAGAATCAGCAGCTGCTTTTGTGTCAGACATGTCAGAGACCAACTCCCTATTTAAAAGAAGTTATCCCGGATGAAATTTGTGGAAAACAAAACAAATATGCACTTTTCAAAAACATTTTGGGGTAAATCACACAAAAAAAAATCCATGTCAACAACAACCCAAACTTCACTGTGAATCACTATAACAACCATTGAGGTTCAGAACCTGTAGTTCAATGTTGCAATGTCATTCATCTCAATGGCACCAAGTTTCGGAGGGTAATTGTTACCATCTGATATGCAACCAACCAATGACCAGACACTTATCAAACAAGCCATTGTGTGTCGGCCGTAATAAAGCGGACAAACTTTCGGAAGAACTGTCAAAAGGAAATAGCCAAATTAGGTAATATTACAAATTTGCAAGGACATGTTTAAAAAGTATCAGGTAAACTACCCATGCCAAAGCATTTCTGTTGGGCTTGTGTATCGTTAGCATCAGAATTGTTTTTGATAGACTGCATGTGACTTTCTAGCATTCTAGATGGAAAAGAACACAGGTTATATATGTGACTAAAAACAGGATATATGTTTAGGTTCACAGGCAGAGAAGCCAAGCTGGATAAATTCCACTTTTTTCCTTAACAAGATACAAAAAAATAAGCTGATGATGAGGTTTGAACTTCCAACCCCGGGAACACCAAACCCACTGCTATACAGACTGAGCTGGAGCAGGTATATTTGGTCAAGTTACATCATATGGTTAATATATAGAAATTTAGTACTTTTCAAAAACACTTTAAATAGTTTAACTAAATGTTAGAACATTTTTTTACAAAAGAATAAAAAAGACGATATCAATTTACGTAGCAGCATTAATCAAAAAGAAATTTTGTGTGTAAATTTGATCAAATTGGTAGATTTTTACAAACACAGAAAAAATCAGGTAACAGTCAGGAACAGTCCTGATTTACTGACCTGTATTTAAGTGAAGACAACATGGTTATCACTGAAATAGAGGCATTTCCTGGATACTCCACCCCTTCTGGCAAGCAACCAACTAATTCCCACACAGTTTTTAGGCACTCCGTTGAGTGTGGTCCATTATATGTGGGGCATGTTACAGGCAAGTCTAAACATTTTAAATATCCACACTTATACAAATGGTCCCATCACCATAACAAGTATGATTTAGAAAATTTCATCTTTTTTACTTGTCCATGCTATAGCATTATTTAAGTAAACATCTTACATGTCATGTTATGGTTATTTTTTTAAACCACTGCCATTTACACTGCACTAGATACCAGCAGAAAATTTAACACAAGGCTGTAGTTACCTATCCCATAACATTTGTGTTGTGCAATGCTGTTGTCCGTGTTAGCTTCAGTGTGGATTGTTCTAAATTCATCCAGCATTTCCCTAAAACACAAGAAAATGTCACAAAACATCTCATTACGAAAACCTACACATGACAGATGAGAACAACAAGACAATAAAAAATGAGCAACACAAGTTAAATGGAAATTGTGAAATTACAAAAGCTTTGACAATAGCTTTCATCAAGGTAAAGGCCAAGCATAGTTAGATAACAAGCGATATGTTAATTGCGAATAAAGAACAGATTTTTGAATTGAAAATCACAAAATCCCATTCACGAGTAAGTTAAAGTTGATGAGTGATGGAATTTTGAGGGGGACAACTTTTCAGGATATTCATCTCCTTCTTGCAAACATCCCACATCCAGCCAAACATCATTTAAACATTCAACTGTATGCGTTCCATAATATGTAGGACAGCTACTTGGAAAATCTGAAGTGTAAGTCAGATGTCACAAGACAGTCCAAATCTCATGCTTCTCATTCTGTTACCGATTCCAAAACATTCAAGTTGTTCTCCACTTTGTCCAGAATCTGCTTTAGACCTGATTAATTCTGTTTGGTTGAATAAATCACTGAAAAGCAATTGTTTCGCATAAAAAAACTTAAATTTACCGTTTAAGCGTCAACACAACATTTTGAAAATAGCATGAAGTGACAAAATAATATTTTTATTTAAAAATAATTTTCAAGTAGCAGAAATTTCTTTTAAACCTGTAGGGAAGATTTATTTGGAGCGAAAGTTCAGTGTTGGAAAGTTTTTTAGGATATTTAGTTCCATTTTTCTGACATCCAACATCATCCCAGACAACTATCAAACATTTCAGAGAATGTGCTCCATAAAAAGTTGGACACTCATCAGGCAGTTCTACATATAAAATTGGATGAGCAGAAATGTAGTTATGTTAAAAGGAGTGACTCACCAATCCCAAAACAATCTTTTTGTTTCACATTGTCACCGGTGTCTGCTTCTGATTTAGTGGTCTCCATGTGGTCCCTGAGCATCCTGTTTTTGCATAAACAAAGCTTAGATGTTACAGAGAATTATGGATGTTGGAGACAATTCAAACCTGTATGTTTGTGATGACAAGGTATTTAGCTGTGTTTTACTAAGTTTTTGAGGATATTGGGTTCCTTCGGGCAAGCATTTGCTCAAACCCCAAACTGTATTTAAACAATCCAGAGACAGTGGTCCATTGTAAGTTGGACATTCATCAGGTAAATCTGCTTGTGCATTTCAATGAAAAAAATATATGTCGACAAATAGAATTAAGCACCTATTCCAAAACAAGCAAGCTGTTGGAATGAAACACCCTCGTCCGCTTCAGTCTTGGTTTTATTCATTTGATCAAACAACTCTCTGTGAAATTGAAAAATGTGTGAAAATATCCTTGCTAGTATTTATCTAGGGAGTACAACAGAGAAAGCGGTGGAATGCAGTAAAATTAACAACTACTGTATTTACATGATTTACTTTTACGGGGAAAAGATGTAGGTAAACAAGTTAAACAGCAAATTTACTTGTAATTTTGTCCAGACAATCCGGAAATTGTACTGGACGAAAGGTTTTTGGGAAAGTTATCCCCCTCAGGCACGCAACCAACTAAAGACCAAATCGCCACCAAACAATCCACAGAATGAGTGCCATAATATGTTGGGCAAGCACTGGGAAAGTCTACAAGTAAGTATTCAATGTAAGTACAGAGTAAAACAATTTGGATAACACCACACAGACTTGTTCCATAGCAGGTTAGTTGTTCTGAACTTGACCCATTGTCAGCGACGTGTTTGGATGAAGATATTTCAGTCTCCACATTACTTTGTCATAAAATAAAATTTATCATAGTAAAATCATAATTTCTTTTGACCAAATAGTTTAATTTTGTTAGCTGCATACAGATGGTTACTGTGTCGATCTATAGGTCTTATCAGTGCAGCTTGGTGTGATTTGGTGGAAACAGTGGCCACCCGTATGCAGCTCATAAAACTAATATTTTGGACTCCATGCTTAGTTTATTTTTTTGCTTGCCAGTATACAAACATTTTCATGCACTCCATAATTAGGAAGTTTAATCACTCTGATAACAGAAAGCTGACATTACTTGCCATTGGCTTTATGGCCTACAGTAGGATTTCTCAAACTGTGTGCCATGAAGCGGGTTTAGGTGTGCCGCAAGATTATTTTATTTAGTAGGCTACTAGTGCAATTGTCAGTTTCCTTGATAACAATATTTAAAAATAAACAACGGTCGGAACTTCCATTTTTTATCCCTGCCCCAAATCAAAGCAATTCGTTCACCTAACCAGGACCACTTGTTGTTTCCTTTTAAATCTTGAACTGACTAAAACGCTTGGTGTGCCACAAATGAATTAAGAGGATTCAAGTGTGTCGTGAGCCTAGAAGGTTTGAGAACCCTTGGCCTAGAGGATTTTGCTGCAGTTTTTGAAATACTGTTCTAATGTGTTAATTCGTTCAGGCATTTTCAAAGTAAAATGTTTTGTCAACTAACGCATAAGACATCTTGGCAAGCCTGCTAATCTCCGAAGCACTACTGTTTCCTGGATAGCCTGTGCCACTTGTCAAGCACCCTATGTCAGTCCAAATGGTGTTCAAGCATTCTAAAGAATGGGGACCATAGAAAGCTGGACATACAGCTGGCATCACTGCAATGAAAAGCAATAGGAGTCATTTGTTTTCAAATTTTAACACTAATTTCTACCC
This sequence comes from Ascidia mentula, assembly GCF_947561715.1. Lineage (NCBI taxonomy): Eukaryota > Metazoa > Chordata > Ascidiacea > Phlebobranchia > Ascidiidae > Ascidia > Ascidia mentula. The sequence continues at coordinate 19,467,684 of NC_138569.1, read as the reverse complement.
CACTAAGTTTTTATATACCGAAAAAAATTACAAACATTTTTGGGCAACCAAGGACGGCGAATTCCATTACACAAATTTTTTTATCATATGAGGAAAAAACAATTAGAATACCAGTTCCAAAGCACTTGACTTGCCCTGATGGATCTTGTGCATCTGCATCATCCCTGATGGTCTGCATGTTGTGTAAGTTTACCCTGTTTAATAAACAGAAAATATCAACAAATAAATTTATTGCTTTATTTGCAACCAAATGTAAAAAACAAAACATAAAAAACAGACAAAATGCGTTATCAACAACATTTCTTCTAAAAAAAAAATAATGCTCTTCAGGTTTCAATTTATTAAATGAAACACAGGTTAAAAATAAATTTAACATTACAATATTATTGAAAGATAGAACTAAAAAACACATTTATGGCATATAAAGTTTTTTAAACAACTTTTAAAGAATAGAATTTGTACTTAATATGTCATTGTAAACATTAGAAATTAAGTGATTATTTCATCGCTTGACAATTTCCCACCTGTATGTTAAATCAGACATTAAACCAACTTTAGAATCGCTCAATTTTGCAGGATATTCATCTCCCTCTGGTAAACACCCAACTAGTTGCCATATTTTATTCAGACAATCCAAAGTGTGAGTTCCATAGTAAGTTGGGCATTCATTGGGCAAATCTACCAAAGAAATATTTCCCACAATCTGCTCATAAATACCACTGGGCTGTTCTATTGCAATTCACGCTGCACTGTTTGAAAAGGAGTTGGACGATCTTGGCACTACTTTATTTTGTATTTTAATCTCACTAAATATATTGTTTATGTATCCCACCTGTTCCAAAACATTTAAGCTGATCAGCACTAGCTCCATTGTCAGCTCTAGATCTGATTCCATCCATATTACCAATCAGCAAACTAAAGGCAAAATACAAATCAATTAAACACATTTTTTTGGCAAACATAAAAGGATGCTACAAATGCGATGGCAATAAAAAAATATTTTTGCCTGTAGTCAACAATGTGTCCTGTTTATTACATAATGTTATTACAAATTTTGAGCTGTGTTATACAGACCGGTAGTGTGATGATTTCAGAACATTGATTTCAGTATTGGTCAGATTATCAGGATGATGTTCGCCCTCCGGTAAACAACCAACTTCTTCCCAAACGGACCTTAAACACTCTAGAGTATGAGGACCGTAATATGTTGGACATTCATCATGCATGTCTGAAAACATATGGCTGGGGAATAATTTGGAAAAGTGCAGGTAGGTTTTTAGCATTTTCAACCTATCCCAAAGCAATCAAGTTGTTGAGTCGGAATTCCTGCGTCAGATTCATTCTTGAGTTTTTCAGTTCTGTTGAACAACTCCCTGATCGTTTAATAATTATAATTAATATCCTGAGGCAACAATATCATCAATAGAAAGGCAACAAAATTGCCAAAATAAAAGATGAAAAGCTTGGCTAATCAAAATCAACACAAGCGTATTTAAATTTTTAAGAATTGACTTTCTGGTTTTAATTTCCCATAACTTTGACTGCTTTAAAACAAGGCTTTGTCAGGGTTATGGCACAGTATCGAAAATATGGATCACACTAAAAACTTATAAAAACAGATGCATTATAAGCAATAAAATTTCAATGCAACAAACAAACTTTCTGCGTGTTGTGTTTCAAAACATAATGATCACAAATAATCTTAGGTATAAGGCAGTGCTGTAGTATTTAATAGGTACAATGTAAAGGCATTTTATATGCAACTCAGTAACCTGTAGGTAAGTGATCTCAGTACTGTTGCTTCAGATGGTTGAAGTTGTTTAGGATACTTGGTACCGTTTGGTGAGCAGCCAACTGCGTTCCATATAACCACTAGGCAATCAATAGAATGCTGTCCATTGTATGCCGGACATTCATCAGGCAAGTCTGTGTTAATACAACTGTTAAACTGATGATAACATAAGTTTTTGCCGAAATGTTTTTTCAACATGACCATGTTAATAGCAATATGGGCCAGTCTTTTTATACTCACAACTGTTACCATTTGCAATGTTTACCCACAAAGCCTTCATATACACAGAAATTCCTTGTACACAGATTAACTAAAAACATCTCTAACAAAAACTTGTTTATTCCAAACACAGTGGTTCTTGAACTATTTCACAACTGGCACACTTCAAAACAAATCACAGAACTTGCTGAATACTGCCCTTCTGGCAAACTTTATTTTATTTACGTTTCTCAATGTCCAGCTGTTATGCAACAGCCTTCATCAGGAGGTAAGAATGTAAGTTTAGCAAAGTGGACACATTTGAGGGTCAAACCACAGAAATTGCACAGATTCTTTGTTATTAAATTGTTATACAAAACCTTTGAAAATCAAAAATAATGTACTAGAAGGTGCCATCATGACACACAGTTTGAGAACCACTGTCTTAAAGATACCACAGTCAAAATTACAAAGCATTTCTAACCTAAGCCAAAGCAATTCTGCTGGGCCAAACTGTCACCACCATCAGCATTTGATTTTGTTGCATTTGCTTGAGAAAATAAAGCTCTGAAAAAACACACACAGAATATAAGTAATTTTTTATTCATTAGCAGCCCATTCAAAACACACAATCCTGCTTAAAACATATTAACTTGCCTGTATGGCAGGCCAGTAAGTGTGCCCAATTGGGATTTTGTTAGTTTTTCCGGAAAACCATCACCCTCTGCTATGCATCCTGCCAAACTCCAAACCTTCTTCAAACAAACCATAGAATGAGGACCATGGTATGTGGGACAAACATCAGGAACGTCTACAGACCAATGTGCGTAGTTAAAACAATTTAGTGGTAAACAATTTTGTTTTATCACCTATCCCAAAGCAAGCGAGTTGCTGATGCGATATTCCAAGATCTGCTTCAGCTTTGGTCGTGTTCATTTGATTTAACAATGTACTGTTAAAGCATGCAGAAAATAAATGAATTTGTTTTAAACTTTAATGAAATTCAATTTCTTCAATCTGCCGTGTCAGTCTCTGATCTATGAAAATATTGTTGCTTGTGCACTGCTTTTATAAGGGACTGACTATGAAACCACTTTATTAGCACGAGCTTTCGCGAGATTGATCTCGCTTCTTCAGGTGCAGCAAAAAAATTGAAAGTATGAAAAGCATATGCAAACTTTCTAAGGCACTAAACAACCAAAGACATCATTATTTTTTTGGAACAAAGAAAAAATTGTGTGGTTGGGCAAAATACTTGGAATGATATAATCTGAACATGCAAAAGCTGTAAGTCTGCTTGTAAGCATTGGCACAAGGCAAATGATTCAAACACTATGCACTGACAGTGAACACAGTATATAGTTTGAAACGGTTGCCAAACCCATGCTTCCGAATTATGTTTATATTGACCAATTTTTGCTTCTCCTGTTCATCATTAACCTGTAAGCATGTGCAGACATGGTGGAGAGTTGGACATTTGGAAGTTTGGATGGATATTCATCTCCATCTTCCACACAACCAACGGAAAGCCAAATTGTGTTCAAACATTTCACAGTATGTGGACCATTAAATGTTGGACATGAACTGGGCAACACTGGTAAAAATTTGAATTAAATGGATCTTTGTTTTTTTGCCATAAACTTACAATAATTAGCATGCAAATATTCTCAATCATGCCTGAATAAATGTTACGAACCTGCACCAAAGCACCTAATCTGGTCAGAATCGATCCCACTATCAGCTGCTGACCTAGTCGCATTTACTTCAGATTCCCATTCACTTTGTAAAAAAACATATTTAAGTAAACAAACAAGCTGATTCCTGTGCAGAAGAGACACAAAACCATCATTCTACAACAATTTATATGTTAACAAACCGATATGTTAAAGAAGTTATTCTTGTAATCTCTGATACACTAAGATTTCCTGGAAAGCCGTCTCCCTCAGGAAGACATCCAAGAACTGTCCAAACTGACATTAAACATTCAAGGCTGTGTGGACCATAGTATGTTGGACACGAATCAGGAAAATCTGTGAAATAATCAGTGGGGATTTTCTGGGATGCACATTGCTCCGCCATAAGTTAACAGTTTTCAATGTAGCTTGCACCCATAGAAATCAAGATTTCATTTCGTAAAAAAGTTAGTTTTGGCAAAAATGTTATTGTTTTTACCAGTTCCAAAGCATTTGATCTGAGCTTGTGCGTCATTATTGTCTGATGCATTTCTGGTGGTTTCCATCTGATGGTGAACAGTTCTGAGGACAGGAAAAAATAATTAAAAAAAGGCAAACACATGTTAAAGATTCATGCAACACATTCGTCACATGCTTCAAAGCAAAGGTCAGTAACCTGTGACTCTTTCAACTCTATGCTATGGCTCCATAGAGATGTCAAGCTCGATTTTTCAATGTATATAAACATTTGTGCAAATTAAACAAAATTTAAACTTTCGGTGAGCTTGACTACAATTAAACATTTAGCAAAATTCAGTGATGCTTATTTTTAACTGTATACGGTAAGGGATAAAATCAATTAGCTATTAGGAGTTGCAGCATCCTGAGTATGTTTTAGTTTACTAGAAAAGGGTTTTTGAATACTATAGGAAACCGACCTTTGCTGCAAGGCAAAGAAACAGATAAAAGAATGTTTTAAATATATTCCAGTTTTTTCTGCAAACAGCACTTTCACAGCTCAATCATGTTGAATGTGTATTTTGTTTGATTTTTACTTTCAGACGGACCTGTATGGAAGCTTTGACAATGACGAAAGTTTAGAAGAATCTAATTTTCCAGGAAATTCATCTCCTTCAGGTGTACATCCAACTAAATTCCAAACAGCATTCAAACAACCCACTGAATGTCGACCATAGTAGGTGGGACAAGCATCTGGCAAGTCTATGAATGAAAACAATGAGAAAACCAAGCAAATAATACTGATGTGCACAATCATATTGCAAGTGACCAGATCAACCCTTGAACACTATACAGGGGATTAAATAGTAAATCTGATATTAAAAATATAGGAAAAAATCCAACTTGTTCCAAAGCATTTCACTTGTTCCACTCCACTTCCGTTGTCAGCTTTTTCTTTGATGACATTGAAATCGGAAAACAATTTACTAGAAAAAAATTACCATGGTTTCTGACAAAGCTTTTGAAATTGAGCCTAATAATCTAATGAAAGGCAAAATTTTTTTTTTGACATTCCATCGTAACAATGAATGATCTTGATTGAGTTAAAGACAGGTTTTTGCCATAATATTAAAAATCTAGTTATATAGCACATACAGCATACAGATAAATTATAGATTATGTTTGAGAACAAGTGCAATTTTGAATATGCCAGACAGTTACAAATGATCAAACGTTACCAGTTTCAGACTAAACTCTAAAACTACTTGTGAGCTACCTAATTTAACTAGCTGTATTGGTTGTACCTGTATGGTGATTTTGCCAAAGCATCTATTTCTGGGCTTGTCAGGTTATCAGGGTAACTTCTACCCTCTGGTAAACAACCAACATTCCTCCAAACTGTCCTCAAACATTCATCAGAATGACGACCAAAAAAAGTTGGACAAGTGTCAGGTAAATCTAATAAAAATGTACGTAGTTACATTGGTTTCGTTTGATGTTTTTTATTATCACCAATCCCGAAGCATTCAAGTTGTTGTGTGTCTTGACCATTGTCTGCTCTGCTTTTTATTGTGGACATCTGATTGAACAGGTGACTGCAAAATAAACACAAGACATCAGTAACATATCAACCAAAAATGCAATAAATTAGGAATTCATAACAACAGGTGCAAGATTAGTTCCCAAAGAACTCACGAAAACAGAAATACCAGGGTAAGGTACACAAATACTTCATTACAATTAATAGTAAAACAAAATTATTTTACATTAAATATATTGTTATGGCATGACAAACAGGACGAGGAGTGTGAGAACAAAGTGTTGCCAAAGAAGAGATTAACATTGACAGCATTTAACTAATGAAATGTTTATATTTATTAACTGGTTTTAATAATCAGCAGAAAGCAACAGTACCTGTATTTGGCAGTAGCTAAAGATGAAATTTCCAATTTAGAAAGACTTCCAGGGTATTTTCCACCTGCTGGCAAACAACCAGCTGAGCCCCAAATTGCATTCAAACAATCCAATGAATGTGGCCCATAGTATGTTGGGCATTCATCTGGCAACTCTGAAATTTTATGCATTGTAGAACCTGGGATTACTGTTGAAAACACTTTATTTACCTGATCCAAAGCAATTTTTTTGTTTTGTTTTCTCACCGTTATCAGCCCGACTTCTAGTCGACTGCATTTGGGCCTGGACAACTCTGAATCATTCGGTAAAATTTAAATGAGATAATTACTTTATTATACAGTCACACACCTGAAGTTTAAATCAGACAATGCATCTATTCGGACCTTGGTCAAGTTTGCAGGGTATTCCTTCCCCTTTGGCAAACATCCAACATCTGTCCAAATTTTATTTAAACAGTCCACAGAATGTGGACTGTAGTAGGTTTGGCAGATGCTTGGTAGTGCTGAATAATGAAAGTAAATAATGAAACATTACACAATAAAAGGTACCAAATAGCTTCCTCCCACCAATTCCAAAACAAGCAAGTTGTTTAGCTACCACTCCATTATCAGCTGACATTCTAGTTGCATTCATATGGTTGAGGACCTCACTAAGACCAAAAACGTTCTGTTTTAAAGCATCAGTTTAACAATGAAAAAATTGGTTTCGACCTGTAGTTCCAGTTAGATAAACTGTTGAATTGAGCGGTTGAAAGATTCTGGGGAAACTCATCACCCTGCGGCAAACAACCAACCAAGCTCCAAACAGCCTCCAGGCATTCCAGTGTGTGGGGGCCATTGAACAATGGGCAATCCACGGGCAGTACTGATAAATTGCAAGAGGCATTTTGGTGTAAAACTCGTCCTTGGATTTAAAGTGACAAGAGTGCATACCTGATCCGAAACAGTTAATTTGTGCCGAGCTTGTCCCATTATCAGCTGCTCCTTTTGTAGATTCCATCTCACCTCTCACTTCCCTACAACATATAATATCGAACCTTTTTCTGCAGTTCTTAAAAAAAATAACAAAAGCATTTCAAAGTTGTTTGCGACAAATCCAAAGAGGTAAAAAAGGAAATGTCCAAAAAGCCTTCCATAACATTGCTTTTTGCACATTTTTGCATCCTTTTTTTCTAAACCCCATCTATAATAACAATCCCATGATAAAAAACAAACAATTTGAGCTTCCAATCAAAGCTTAAATGCATATAGTTTACCCCTCCCCCCCCCGAATCACAAATTAACTAACACACAAAAAAAATATCCTGCATGCCACACACACATAAAAATTAACCTATAATCCAGATTAGAGATTCTGGTTTGCTCAGAAATGTCCCGATACGTTGGGTATTCACTTCCCAATGTAGAACAACCAACAGAAAGCCAAAGTTGGACCAAACAGTCTGTAGTATGTTGGCCATAGTACAAAGTACACAAGCTCTCCATTTCTGTCAAGATGTATATAGTTTAGGTGCCATGAACATACAGCCATTAAGCTAAATGATGATACTATTTTACAAGAAGCAAGACTGCTTATTTCTCATTTAAAATCATGATTTATGGCTAACTAGCACCTGCATACAATGACAACAAAACAATACCAGAATTGGGACAAAGATAGCAATAGGAAAATGCACTTTATACTGTTTTAAAAAATTTAGGTGTAGAAATTTCTAACATGGCTCTGAAAAGCAGGGGGAAACAAAAGTGAATAATAACAAAGATATTGTGCTATGAAATCTACCAAAACTGTTGAATAAATTGGCTGCAAGACTTTACCTAATCCAAAACATTTTAACTGGGCATCACTATATAACACAGAATCATTCCTTATTCGTTCCATGTGATCATAAAGTGCTCTGAAAATCAATTAAAATAATTTAGTTAAAACAAACATTTGTTTTCAATAAATCGTGTCGTGACTGATGTAAAATTTCATGAACACCTAATTAAAACAAAAGGATTCCAGTTTTTGTTGCCTACTGAACCTGCTGTACTGTTACACAAATCAAAAACCAAAAGCTTCAATGGCCCTTGTAATTTTGCCTACCGGAAATTAAGTGATTTCAAAATGGAAAGCGATGATAATGTGAGTTTTTCAGGAAACTCATCACCTTCTGGAATACATCCAACATCAGCCCAAACTGCTTTTAAACATTCCATGGAATGAGTTGCATAGTATGTAGGACATTTGGATGGCAAATCTGTTAGTAATCATACAGTGCGAAAGGTTAGAAATAACCAGTAGAAAATCTCACCAATTCCAAAACATTGCAGTTGGTCACTTCCATCCCCGCCGTCAGCGTTTCTTCTAGTTGTATTAAAATCATTAAGTAGTTTCCTACATATGTACAGGGGAGTTGGTAAATGGTATTTATATTGTGCAAAATATACAGACGTGTATGGCAGTGAAGAAATGCCCTTTCTTTGTGAAGGTGAGAGCTTGTCAGGGTATTGCCTTCCCTCAGGCAAGCAATCAACTAGTTCCCAAACAATCTTTAGGCATTCAAGAGAATGGGGACCGAGGAATGTCGGACATTCATAAGGTGTTTCTGAGCAATTGTTTGTTTTTTTTTAAAAGAATTATTGCCGCATTTACTTGGTTGTAAACTGACTTTGTACCGAAGTAAAACTAGGGATTTTATATTGGAAACAAGAAATTTAATTTTGGAAGTGTGTAAGCAGGTTTAAACAAAAATTTACAATAATTTTACTTTTTGCTATGAAAAAGTAATTTTTAAATTGTGAATCGTTTTTCAAACATTTCTCACCATATCCAAAGCATTCCAGTTGCCGAGCAGGTATTCCAGTGTCAGATTCTGATTTTATTTCTGATATTTGGGTCCACAGTGCACTGAAAAAGTGATATACCAAACAATGAAGAGGTATTTAGCAAGATTCAATGGACTAAAAGATTTGCTCAAGCGACCCAAACCTGTATTTAAGTTTAGCCAAGACTGAAACATCACTCGCAGAAAGGTTACTGGGATATTTGGTCCCTTCAGTCAAACAACCGACCAACAGCCAAACTTCATTCAAGCAATCAACTGAATGTGGACCGTTAAATGTTGGACATTCAGCAGGCAACGCTAGAGGTCAACAAGATGTGTTAGTGGAGAAAATCATGCAAATATACAACATTTGAAAGCACTTTTATGCAACAAATTTCCAAATGTCTTTTAACTACAACCACTGTTTTAGAAAATCTTTCACCTTGTCCAAAGCAGTTGCTTTGTGCTGTGGCATCCCCAGAATCAGCATCCACCCTGGTCGAGTTCATAACAGCTGTTAGACGACTGAAATAAAAAGATTTACATAAATTATAAACCAAAACATATATAAAAGAAACAAAATGACAAAACAAAATAAGAAACAAGTGAAGACTTTAAACAAAGAAAAATTTTAACACAATCAAATTGCCAATACCTGTATGTCAGAAAAGATAATGAATTTCTTTCAGTCAGGGTCAAATTTTCAGGGTAGTCAACTCCTTCTGGCAAACATCCAACCAAATCCCATACAATTTTCAAACAATCCAAAGAATGTGGACCATAGTAGGCTGGACATTCCTTAGGAAAATCTATGGATGAACATAACATGAAGAAGATATAATCTGACAAATTTAGAAAACACCCATACCAACTCCAAAACAGGCAACTTGTTCTGACGATACTCCATTGTCTGCATCAGATTTGGTTGTGTTCATTCGAGTTAACAGCTCCCTGTTAAACACAAAAGCACAGAATTTTCAAAAATCACAACCAATTTTTTCCCAGGTTGATGATATTTTTGGTTTTTAAATTGTTCCAATCTAAATGATTTTAGCAAGATGTTAATTATTTTTGGATCTGAAACCAAAAGAACATAAACCTGTAGTTGCGCTTCGATAAGTCAGAAACTTCACCCGGCAACAAATTATCTGGATAGTCATGTCCTTCAGGCAAACAACCAACTAATTTCCAAACAGATTTCAGGCATGGTAATGAATGAGTGCCATAATATGTTGGACAAGTCAATGGCATATCTGTAAACAATGATGATGAACAGATTTGCTGCAAAATGAAGAAATTGAGGTAAAGAAACCAATACAATTTACCAACCTATTCCAAAACAGTTCAACTGTGCAGTGCTTGACCCATTATCAGAATCTGATCTACTAGTCTGCATTTCCGCCACTAAGGTTCTATTGCATGAAAATATTGATTTGGGGTCAAATATTGAGAACACAATATTTTAAACAAAAAAAGATTGTCAAAAAATTTGACATGCACATTTACTTGAAAAGATGGAACAACATACTGTATTTTAATAATCTGTTCTTCTTGCACATATCAAAAAACGTAACTTTATTCCGACAACAGGAACATTATAAGATACTGTATTATTATTTCCTTTCCCACCTGTAACGCATTGATGACAACTTTTTGGTTTCTGAAGCACCAAGATTTTCTGGATACTTTTGACCCTCTGGTAAACAACCAGCAGAAATCCAAACCTCTTTTAAACAATCCACTGAGTGAGATCCATAGTAAGTTGGACATGATTTGGGCAAGTCTACAAGTGGAAATTATTTATATTCTGGATACTTCGCAAGCAGCTGGCTGCTAAAAATTACCAATTCCAAAACACTTTTGTTGAGATGAAGGAAAACCGTTGTCTGCTTCGTCTCGAACAGACTGCAAGCTATTCTGAAGATCTCTGCAGAAACAATAAGAAAATTCAGCTTTACACAGAAAGGGCTACCACTAAGTACAGGTGTTGTTAACTAACGGAAGTGCACGTGATTCTAAAAAATCAATGTCTGATTTGGACAGATTTCGAGGATAGTCATCACCCCTTTCTAAACAGCCAACACCAAACCAGACAAATGTCAGACAATCCACTGAATGAGGTCCATAATAAGTTGGACAATCCGCAGGTAAATCTGTGAGTTGAGATTGTACATGTTTAATATTAAAACGCATTCTGAAGAACAAAGTAAATCATGCAGCATTTTACCTGATCCAAAACACTTGAGTTGGTCTCCACTGTCTCCTGCATCTGCACTATTCCTGGTTGTATTAAATTTATCAAGCAGCTCACTGCAAAAAAAACCACACAGATTTAAGCTTGCACAACATTTCTCATGCAACAACATGGAATTGGAACACTGACATGTATGTATGTGAGGAGAGGTCATCCTTTTCAAATTCTGTCAGATTATCAGGATATTTGTCTCCTTCCGGTAAACAACGGACCGATAACCAAACACTTCTCAAACATTTTAGAGAATGAGGACCACTGTATGACGGACAGTCACCAGGTGTAACTGTTTCAAATGAAACCAAATTACAAAATAAGTAAATGCTGCATACAGTTAAAATGTACTTGAGAATATTTAAACTTTTAAATTCAGGTTAGCGTTGTAACCTCAAAGCATTTTAATGGCTTACCCATCCCAAAGCATTTCAATTGCTGGTAGGAAACTCCAGTTTCTGCTTCAGATTTTATTTCGGACATTTGTGAAACAAGTGTGCTGCAAGTGCAAATTAAATCAACCTAAAATAACTGGACTTGTATTGAGTAGCTTAGTTTGTCTGAATGTGCGAACAATACAGGCAGTAGAAATACAACATGCATATTTTTAGTTATAAAAACCTGTAGGGTAGATCGGCCAGGGTTGAAATTTCTTTGTTTGTAAGATTCTGAGGGTAGCTATCGCCTAGCATTGTGCACTTAATGGACAACCAGACTGTGTTTAAACACTCAACAGAATGTGGCCCATTGAAGGTGGGGCATTCATTAGGCAAAGCTGAATCAAACAAAAATGTAAACAGTATTACAGCATAAAAAATGCGGATGGAAAACCAAGGAATTAAATTCCTTATGATAATAGTCATATTTTTGTAGATATCCTGAAATAACATATGTACAAAAATCTACCATGTCCAAAGCAGTCCCTTTGTGCTGTAGTGTCTCCTGAATCAGCAGTAGTTTTTGTGTTGTTTAAGTGGTCAGTCAATTCCCTGTAAAGGAACAAACAGCAATTAAATATGTAGATGGAAAATTTTAACAGGTTTTTGGTTCACCAATATGTCATTTGAGACAAATCTTTAATTTGCGACAGATTTCCAGGGTACCCTTCACCTTCTGGCAAACAACCGACCAAATCCCAAACAACAATTAAACATTCCACAGAATGTGGACCATTGAATGCTGGACATTCATAGGGAAAATCTACAAAACAATGAATACAATAAATATAAGATATTGCAGAATTATCAACACTTCACCTGTTCCAAAACAGGCAAGTTGTTTTGATGGGACTCCATTGTCTGCCTCAGATTTGGTCGAGTTCATTTGTATTAATAACTCTCTGTGTAAATATAACCGGAGCCATTACAAAAAAAATTCGTTGGTCAACTTTACAGATAATAAGAAGAGATATTAATCTACGTGACTAAAAATAAAATAAAGAGTATGACAGTACCTATAGGTAAATTTCGATAGAGTGGAAAATTCTTTCTTTGAAAGCTTGTCAGGAAAATCGTTTCCTTCAGACAGACAACCAATTTGGCTCCAAACAGCCTTCAAACAATCGATTGAGTGTGGACCATTATATGTGGGACAAGTTGATGGAAAATCTGAAACAATTACACAATGAGAGCAACAATCCATCGCAATTGGTTATATGAAGAGCATTTGATAAAATCCCAACCTATTCCAAAACAGTTTAGTTGATGGACACTTGATCCATTGTCAGCCTGTGTCCTGACAGCCTTCATCTCAACTACAAGCTCACTAAAAGCAAACAAGATAAAGGTTTGCTTTGCAGAAAAAAAAAACATTTAGAAAGATATTATTCTTTCAGATATTTGTATCGACAAAAACACCACAAGTTACTAAGCTTTAGTTTAGTAGATTTAGAAACCGATTAAAGAGCACACAAGCAACTGCAAACTATCTTACGGGTACACAAGTTTGGACAAACGCAGAACTTCGTTTAAACCAAGCTTTCCTGGAAAACTTTCTCCCTCCTCTAAACAACCAGCTGATTTCCAAACTTCTGACAAACAATCCACAGAATGTGATCCATAGTAGAACCGACATTCAGAAGGCAAAGCTGCAGAAAAGCATTTTAAGGGGAATGTCACATAAAACAAACCTAGAAGTTTACCAGTTCCAAAGCATTTGGTTTGTGCTGCTGCTACTCCTGTATCTGAATAATTTCTAATGGACTGCATGTGAGCCTTTAGTGCACTGTTGCCAGCATAATAAAACACAGAACGTTAGAAATACAACCATAACAGAATATTAAAATATTATTGCAATGGTCTTCAAATATTAACCACCAAAAAGCATATCCTGGAATTTACTTAATATTTGTTCTACCAGACCAAGCTACTTACGGAAATGTGAGTGCCTCTAAATCCTCAATTTCTGTTTGTGTTAGATTATGAGGATATTCATCACCCTCTGGTAAACAACCAACATCTTTCCACACAGTTGTCAGACATTCCATTGTGTGAGGTCCATAATAAGTTTGACAATCATTTGGTAAATCTTCCATACAAATGTGTAAACGTAAAAAACAGGAAAACAGATTACAAGACGCTATACTTATTCCAAAACATTTTAGTTGGTCTCCACTATTTCCATTATCTGCACCATCTTTAATTCTGGTAAATTCATCAACCAAATTCCTATGAAGAAATCAGAAACAATACTCACATTAAAATAACTACACAATCACAGGCAAATAGATGAGAATATTTTGTTTTATTTACTCACCAACAGTAAACTTATTTTTCCCTATTATGTGATTACTTTGGTCTGAGTCAGGGGTTCTTAACCTGGGGTCCATGAACCCCCAAGGGGTCCAAAAAGGTGCATTAAGGGGTCCATGAAACGAAATACAATTATTCCGAAAATCCACGTATTTTCCTCTGTCCATAAGGTTTCACTGTCCACGAATTTTAATTTTTCGACATTTGCAATGTGTTTCTTGCAAAGGGGTCCATGACTTTTCACAGAATGTTTTAGGGGTTCGTGATCCAAAAAAGGTTAAGAAACACTGGTCTGAGTGTACATCAGTTGGCAAATGTACAATTTAAAACTACAAATGCCCCAAGTCAAACAAATAACACATTATTTATGCAAGAAAAATCGGCAAACAGTAAAAGTTATGTTGTTAGTTTTTAAACACAAGTCAACACCTAAGGAGTCACAACAATGTTAAGATATAAATTCGAGATATACTTACAAATATGATAGAGAAGAAAAATAATTCTGCTCTGTGGGTGATAGTTTGTCAGGAAATTGGTCTCCTTCTGCTAAACAATCAACTGCAAGCCAAACCGATCTCAAACATATCAGTGAATGAGGCCCATTGTACAAAGGACATGCATTTGGGGTATCTGTTGAATTATCAAAATGTTTTGTGCAAACAAATTACAGATAAGAAAACATAAACAAGAAATCAGAAGAAAACTGCACCGATTGCAAAACCAACTGAAATTTTAGCAAATTGAAAGTAGGGAAGCTAAGTTGGTTTTAAGCTCATTCAGATGCATTGATTTGCACACACACAATTTTAGTAAAAAAGCACTTCAGATCCTTTTTATATACATTGAAGTGCAGAAATGTATTTCGTGCAAGACAACGTTTTATTGTGCAAAAATACCAGTGTGAACAACATTGTAAACAACATGGGCAAGATTGGCAAAGTTACCATTTATAAATAATTAATCGATTGCACACTTGAGCAAACCATTACATTATCAGTCAAAAAGTACAAACATCGCACACTATCATCAGACATCAATATCCCCAAAATAACAATTGTATTACAAATACTTACCAAATCCATAACATTCCAACTGTCGCGAAGAAGCACCAGTGTCAGCTTCTGCCTTAATTTCAGTAAATTGTGTGACAAGAATGCTGTAAATAGGTGATTTCATTAATAAATAAACACTGGATAAGCAAACAAAGAGTGTGAGTAGTTCAAAAGTTTTTCAAACCACAAATATAAGTTTAATGAAAAGCACCTGTAGGTACGTGTAGACAAAGTTGTCACTTCTGTCTTTGACAGATTTACAGGATATCGACTTCCCGCAGTCAAACAATCAACCGACAACCATATAGAATTCAAGCAATCAATTGAATGAGGACCATTAAAGGTAGGACACTCAGTAGGCAGTGCTGAAAAACAAACATTAAAAAAATATGCAGTATTTCGAAAAAATATTTGTTTTTATAACCGACTGTACCAACAGAAATTAGATACTCAAGTAACGATGGATATCTGCATACAAAAAAATTTGTTTGCCATTGGTTTTTTAGTAGCCAAGTAGAAAATAAGTGCGAAGAAATTCATAATTAAAAGAAATGCTAAGTTCTAGGTTTACTCGAACAACAATTACCAAAAAGGAAATATTCCATTTCACTCAGCAACTCACATACCTTTACACAGAATATTTTACAAACACAAGATGGATAAGGAGGCAATGTGAGCTACCAAGTTTGTTCAATGTGACAATATAAACAAGTTATTACCTTGTCCAAAACAATTATCCTGAGCTGCAGGCAACCCCATGTTAGCTTCATTCTTTGTATTGTTAAAATCAACCATTAGATGCCTACAAGCAAAATAGCATAAATATAACTAGTGACAATTGTAAGTAATAGTTCACCTGTAAGTCATGTCAGACAATGTTTTTTTTTGAACTGCTGAGAGATTTTGAGGATATTCCGAACCTTCAGGTAAACATCCTATCAATTCCCAAACTTCATTTAAACAATCAACTGAATGTGGGCCATTATATGTAGGACATGAGGCAGGAAAATCTACAAAACAAAATCAACACATGTGATTAAAAGTTTCCATGGCTGGTAACAATCATTTACCAATTCCAAAACAAGCGAGTTGTTGGGAGGAAGTGCCGTTATCTGCTTCAGATCTGGTGGTGTTCATTTGAACTAAAAGTTTACTGAAAAAAAGTATGAAACACCTCAGTGTTTCCAGACATTTCTTGGATTGTACCACCCCTAAAGGTGGCCACCAAGAATGCTGCAATCAGCCTTTCTATCTGATCATAGATGGGCAATTATTATGAAAATAAAAAATTGTTCCCTCTATATGACATACACGACACTATGGAGGTTACAAATGCCACCCTGCTTGGGAACCACTGTACATCAACTACACTAACTTGACTGAGTGGCTGAGATAAGATTTGAAAGAAAAACTAGTGTTTTTCCACACATCACAAGAAAAGTTATGACAACGATTGCAAAAAACTGCACAAACAATTCAGTGAAGAATCCAGTCAAATTGAAAGTTAAAAATACAGAAAGGGAAATAAACTAAAGTAGCAACAATAACCTGTAACTAAGTTCCGACAAAGTGGACACATCCTTATTGGAAAGCTTATCCGGAAATTCATCACCTTCAGGCAGACAACCAACTGAACTCCATACAGACTTTAAACATTTAACTGAGTGAGGACCATAATATGTCGGACATGTTGATGGGAAATCTAAAATTTACATCAATTTAAAATAAAAGACAAGACTAAGCGGACAAATACCAACCTATTCCAAAACAATTCAGTTGTCCAATGCTAGACCCAGAGTCGGCATCGGATCTTGTTGCATTCATTTCAATTACCAATTTTCTATCAAACACAATATTCAAAATAAATCAAAGGTAACATATAACACAATTGTGAAACAGATTGCCCATGGTGAAAAGCATTGAAGAGCTGTTTAACTTATAAAACAAGATTTAGACGAACAGCTTAACCAAATTCAAGGAAAATTAAGCTTGTTTGCACAACAAATAGTCACAAATTTAAAGGTGAGAGTTAACATACGGATAAACCAATGAAGACAATCTGCTGATTTCTGTGTCACCAAGTTTTTGTGGAAAGTTTTGTCCCTCTGGCAAACAACCAACAAAAGCCCAGACATCCTTTAAGCAATCCATCGAATGAGTGCCATAATAAGTTGGACAATGAGCAGGTAAATCTATTCAGACAAGAATTAAAATATCAAATACATCAAAACAAGGTTTGGGCTTACCAACTCCAAAGCATTTCATTTGTGCCGATGCATCACCAGTATCTGCCTTATCCTTGATCGACTGAAAATTCTCCACTAGTGCCCTGGTTTGGTGGAAAAGAAAAACTTGTATCACTGAAGTTTTAAACTATTGCAGTAGCTAAAAAGGTTTGCTAAAGGTGTAAAAAAGTGACATTTGCCGATATTGCATGCCTGGCTCATTGCAACAGTAATACCTTCTACAACAAACTTATCTGTAAAGATGCTTGACTACTTTTAGGTTGGACTAAAATGTAACACATGAACAAAAAACAAGGCTGAAAAAAGGAGTAATGCATTTCCCATTACAGGTTTTCAAAATACTGTTAAATATAAAGAGAAAAATGTTGCATAAAAAATTTGTGCGGATCAGTTTTAAGAACACCACCCTTGTATTTAACAATGCACATATAATATACACTCACGGAAATTTTAGATATTCCAAATCATCAATTTCTGTTTGTGTTAGATTATGTGGATATTCACCACCTTCTGGTAAACAATCAACATCTTTCCACACAGTTGTCAGACATTCCATTGTGTGAGGTCCATAATAAGTTGGACAATCGCTGGGTAAACCTGAATACAGTAATAACATATTTTTATCCAAAACAAATTTTCTTAAAATTGAAGGGCTTGTCATACTTTTTCCAAAACACTCGAGCTGATCTCCAGTATCTCCAGAATCAGCTGCATTCTTTATTGACGTAAAATCATCAACCAATTGTCTAAAAACACATCCATGATACACACTTTCAAACTACCATTATTTTCAAATTTCTTGAAAATGTTACTTTTATATTTTTTCAACAAATAAACCAAGAATAAAACACTGACTGGTATGTTAATGAGGCGAGGGTATTCTTTTCAAATACTGTCTGATTATCAGGATATTTGTCTCCTTCCGGTAAACAACCGACCGATATCCAAACACTTCTCAAACATTTCAGTGTGTTTGGACTATAATACCTTGGGCAGGCATCAGGAAGATCTGTCAGAAATTTTGGATTCAACACACATTCTTATAAGTTAAAAGTTTGGATTTGAAAGTCCAAACATATGGACATGATACAAACATTCACTAGAATCTGATACCAGAAGGGTGAAGTTTTAAATTCAAGTGAAAATCAAACATGATTAAAATGGATTCCTTTCCAGGACAAAGGTCAGAAAAACAGCATGCAGATTTGGTGTTAAGCTGCAATATAGTTTTGGTGCTTTGTAGTTTAACAAACTCACCAACACCCAGGCATTCCAGTTGCCGTGCTGTAAGTCCATCGTCAGCTTCTGACTTTATTTCAGAGAACTGGTTAAACAACTTGCTGTAAATACATGCAAACACTATAAAAATGCAATACATCATTTGAGTAAGAAACAACATTTATGAAAAACAATGTTTGGAAGTTTCCTTGCTTGTTCTCCGTCATGCATCTTTACTTATATCATATGTATCTCAGCAAGATTAAAAGAACAATTGTGAAGCATGAGCAAGAAATAGAAAAGTTTAAACAACATGGTCTGGAAAAATGTATTGAAATTTGGGCTTCAACGTGAGTAGTGTGCCAGTACTGGTATAGTGAAAATTAATTAATAACAATGAAGAAAATTTCAATTTTATTGTGATTGCAAAAAACAAAAAACGTACTTGTATGGGCGAGAAGACAAGGCAGAAACTTCATTTAAAGAAAGGTTACTGGGGTATTTTGTTCCTTCCGTTAAACATGTGACTGATAGCCACACAGTGTTTAAGCATGCAACTGAATGTGGTCCATTGTACGTCGGACATTCAGAAGGCAAACCTGCATATTTAAAGTATCAATTTCTGTCTAAACATAATTAATAAACAGATGTGGCAAATAACATTCTAAAACTGTACCTATCCCATAACAATTGTCCTGTTCATTGCTGTCCCCAGAATCAGCATTCACCTTGGTTGCATTCATTCGAGCTGTAAGAAGCCTACAAAGGCAAAAGTCTAGTGAAATTTCCAATATAGAAGATTTTTAATTCACAAAATCTTTTACCTGTATGTCAAGTTTGTAAACACATTTCTTTGTGGGTCAGTCAAATTTCCTGGGTATTCTGCACCTGATTGTAAACATCCAACTAACTCCCAAACTTTCTTTAAACAATCCAAGGAATGTGGACCGTAGTTTGTTGGACAAGCATCAGGAAAATCTACACATACAGAAAAAGTCAAAAACAGAGTTTTAGAGTTAAAACTACCCATACCAATTCCAAAGCAAGCAAGTTGTTGAGAGGGAACTCCATTGTCTGCTTCAGACCTGGTCGTGTTCATTCGATTTAGGAGTTCACTGAAAAATATGCCAATAAATGCTATGTTAAACCGGGTAAAATTAAAAAATACACAATTTATCCGACAAACTTAATATTACAATGCATGTCAAAACAATGCAAACAAATAACATTTCAAACAACATAGAAGTGTTACATCAGGTCTCGATCCTACTTGTCATGAAAATAGCTGATCCAGTATGACTGCAATGTCAGTGAACCAAATAACAATTCATTCTAATAACAGTTAAAAAAAATAGAAAATGACATACTACAAAAATAACCTGTAAGTAATTTGTGAAAGTTTGGAAACTTCTGAATTTGAAAGCTTGTCTGGAAAATCAAGCCCTTCAGGTAAACAACCAACTGAACTCCAAACAGACTTTAAACAATCAGCTGAATGCGGACCAAGATATGTGGGACAAGTTGATGGAAAATCTAAGTTACAACCGAATTTAGACAAAATTCTTAAAAGAGTCCATCAAAAGTCACAAACCAATTCCAAAACAATTTAGTTGATCAGCACTTGATCCAGTATCTGCAGCTGATCTTGTTGCATTCATTTCATCCACTAACATCCTGCAACACACAAAGTTTAATTTTTGTTGCTTAACATTCTTGCAAGCTTTGTCAACTTACGGATACTTAAGTCCAGACAGTCTGCTAACTTCTGACTTGCCAAGTTTTTCTGGAAATTTCTGCCCCTCTGGCAAGCAATCAACATAATCCCAAACATCTTTCAAACAATCCTTTGAATGAGTGCCATAGTATTTCGGGCAATTAACAGGAAGAACTAAAATTGTGTTGTGTTGTGCATTGCAGGTTAAAAATAGGACAGGTTAAAAACTTTACCAATCCCGAAACACTTTTTTTGAGCGGCAGCATCACCATTATCTGCGTCATCTCTGATTGACAGCAACTGATTTTGTAGTGCCCTGTTGTTAAAAGAAAAAAATATATATAATGTCAGGAAGGAATGATATTAATGCATTAATGAAGTACCGTATTTTACGGACCATAAAGCGCACCCGATTATAAGGCGCACTGTCAATATGTTGCTTTGATTAGTTTTTTGTTCATACATAAGGCGCACCGGGCTTTAAAACGCAACGTATTTTAAGGAGTATGGGTTACCGTATAAAGCTCGTTAATAAAAGTTTACTTGTTACGTAATAAATGTTACATTAGGCGCATGATCAACTTATGAGGAAAAAAAAGGATTTAAATTGCGCCTTATGGTCCGTAAAATACGGTACCATAGTTCAATATTTTTGATTTTTTCAAACCGTTTTTTTTTGGTCATTTTGCAATACTAAAGTAAAATTTTCAGTTTGTCAAAATCACATAACAAAATTCCAACCTGTAGTATTACACGTAAACCAATAATTAATCGTGTAAGAATATGACAATGTTTTTCACCCTTCATGTTGTACCAGATGACGCTACTCACGGAAATTTTAGAAATTTTAAATCATCAATTTCTTGTTGTGTTAGATTATGTGGATATTCATCACCCTCTGGTAAACAACCAACATCTTTCCACACAGTTGTCAGACATTCCACTGAGTGAGGCCCATAATAAGTTGGACAATCATTTGGTAAACCTGAGTAGAAAATAAAAATCTGTTTTCTGTAACTGTATCAAGTGAAACTAAAAGAAGTTTCAAATTGCAGTCAGCTGATTTATTAACAAACTAATGGAACAGCCTTTTCTTTAACTGCTTTTGTTTTCTGTAGCACAGCAACATAATTTTCTAAAATGTATTCGACTATATTTTCATGAAAAGTTTTTTGGGAGTGTACAATACGATTTCAACAAGAAACAACTGGAGGTTTTTAGGTAGAGATGGGTCAGAATAAAAGCTTTGTCAGGCCAAGACTTTAGTCAGTTTGGGTAAAACATTTCATCATACTTATTCCAAAACATTTCAGCTGATCTGCACCACTTCCATCATCAGCATCTGTTTTAATTGTTGAGAATGAATCGACCAATTTACTGAAAATAATTCGTACTGATTACACTAAAATATTCGGTTGAAATACAATAAAAAATATAGGCTCACAATATGTGTCAAACTATACCAACGGTTCCATGACACCAAAACGGTTAAAAAGTAGGGATGCACCGAAAGTTCAGTTTGCCGAATTTATTCGGCCGAAACTAAGGTTTTTATAATTATACGGTTTCATCACTAACTTTTTTACTACATGTAACGACTGGAATCATTGTTCAAACTGCACCCATGTGTTCTTTTTATTTGTTTATTTTAACCGAAATGATGAAAATCAACTTTAAGCAGCTGGTACAGCAGTCGAGGTTCTTTTCTAAGTGCCAACAAAGGGCTGCATAATAGATTAGATCCAATACAGCACATGTTTTGTTTAAATTTATTGCGTTTGAGGAGATAGATACCAAAATTAGTTTCGGTTTATTCGGCCAAATTTATTCGGCAACTTTTGCTGAATATACGGTTTCGGCCAAATAAAAAAAATGCTGTTTCAGTGCATCACTAATGAAGAGCACTGATCTATATAAACAACACTTACAAGAAGAGCTGCAGTTCTCCAATATTATGGATTTTTTTTGCACATAAACTTACAATAAACTTTTCATAAATTAACAACATCAGAGACAAAAAACTAACGGGTAAGTTAATGAAGTTAGATCATTTTGTTGAGTGGTTGTGAGATTGGCCGGGTAGTTGTCTCCCTGCACTAAACACTGCGCTGACTTCCACACGGTTTTCAAACAGTCCAATGAATGCACACCATTGAACAATGGGCAGGTACGGGGGGTACCTGAGCAAAGTTATTGCAAGAATGTAATGAAAAATTAATTTTATATAACTGTTCAAATTAAGTTTTTTTTTCTTTTTGGTGGACTAAAAACAAAATAAGATTTGGTGATGCCTTTGGAAACTCAAAGTGATGCACCAGGACACCACAACACACAATTTGAGAACGTCAGCCTTACGTTAGCTAAAAAAAACTTATGTAATAGCAAATAAATTAATGGTGAACTATAATAGGCAAACCTACACAGTGACAAAACTTATCAGGTTTAGTTATAACATTCCATACTCATTCCATAACACTCTAGTTGTCGCGCAGATTTGCCAGTGTCTGCTTCAGATTTGACTTCAGCAAATTGTTGTACAAGTGTCCTGCAAAAAGTACATTTTACACAATAGCCAAAAAAATACATACAATGTATAAATATAAGTTAAATTTAAACATATATTTTTTTTTGTAACAATAATAAGTTTATATTAAGATTAAAAAGTAGCTCATATGCAAGACCTGTAGTTGCGTTTGGACAATGATAAAATTGTTGGTTCTGTTAGATTTGCAGGATACCGACTTCCATCAATTAAACAACCAACTGATAACCACACTGCGTTTAAGCAATCAATTGAATGTTGCCCATAGTATGTTGGACATGCAGTGGGCAATGCTGTGGAACAATTTATTTAGTGGTTATGTCTTGCCACAAAAAGCAGAAGCAATTACCGTTGCCAAAACAGTGGTCTTGTGCTGTGCTATCTCCTCCATCAGCATCAGTCCTTGTTCTGTTCAGCACCACTACAAGTTTACTGTTTTGGGGAATAGGACACATGGATTAATGTAAATAATATACATATATATTAAATATGGTCACAGTATTAACCTGTATTTAAATCCAGACAAAACGTTTCTTTGTGAGAATGACAGGTTGCTTGGATATTCCGAACCTTCTGGTAAACATCCAACTAAACTCCAAACTGCAACAAGGCAATCCACAGAATGTGGACCATGGAATGTTGGACATTCATCAGGAAAATCTGTAGAAAAATAAAAATCCGAATACTAAGAAGTTAAAAATCGGTCGAAATTTCACCAGTTCCAAAACATGCAAGTTGATGTGATGGAACTCCATTATCTGCTTCAGATTTAGTTGTGTTCATTCGAGTTAAGAGTTTCCTGAAAATAATCTAAGGGTTGAGAACTGATGAGATTTCAAAATGCACTTGATTTTTTCATATCGTCTGCGTTTTTCTGATATTATTGCTTCAAAAATATGTAAAAAATGCTAAAAAGGCTTTAACAACCAAACACTACCCCTTGCAAAGTGTGCTTAATTGTTTACACAGCAACATTGTATAAACATTTGAAATCCAATCAGCTTAATCCATCATCAAAAATATTTATCAAACCAAAAAGTATCTAAAAGTAAAAACCACAAGCACAGCACAGAAAACCTGTAAGTCAATTTTGAAATTGTGGTGAAATCTACATCTGAAAGCTTGTCAGGAAAATCATGTCCCTCAGGCAGGCAACCGACTTGGTCCCAAACAGACTTTAAACAATCAATTGAGTGTTGACCATAATACGTTGGACAAGTTGATGGAAAATCTAAATAGGTAGATTTTAAAACCAGTTTAAGGCTTAAGAGATCAGAGCATCACACCAACCTATGCCAAAACAATTCAACTGTGCAGTGCTTGAATTCAAGTCTGCGGCAGTTTTGATAGCTTTCATGTCAGCCACCAATGCTCTATCACAAACAACTTTCTTGTTAATTTATTTAAAGATCACGCCAAATTTTAAAAATTTTCTGCCAAAAGTATACCAGCAAATTTTACAACACCTTTTAACTTTTTTTTGTTGCCACAAAACAATACAAATTTTTTATTTTTTTAAAAGTGGTAATTATGAAAAAGCGATAACATGTGACCGAGCTGATGAAAGTACAATGTAGACTTTGCTTACGGATAATTTAGCCTAGACAGCCTGCCAACTTCTGTTATTCCAAGTTTTTCTGGAAACTTCTCACCCTCTGGCAAACAACCGACAGCATCCCAAATTTCTTTCAAACAATTCTCTGAATGTCGACCATAATAAGTTGGACAAGTATCAGGAAGATCTATGGTATAAAAGCATTGCATCTTTGTTTCACCATGTCCCAAAAATGGTTTATTTTACCAATTCCAAAGCATTTCATTTGTGCTGGCTCAACACCACTGTCAGCTTTATCCCTAATCGACTGCATGTGATCCTGAAGATTCCTGTTGTCAACAATTTATTTTTAAATACAGAACAGGATAATGTGTGAAGTGTAATATATGCGATACTGCGGTTACAGAAAACAGAAATGGGATAAGTAATAATAATAATGCCTTTGCACTTAATGGAACACAATGTGTAGCAGCACGAAATTATGCAACTCTTGGAGACACAACCTATAAAATGTTTAGACTGGGTTTAAGCGCAATACATATATTGCACTTACAATTTTTATGTCATTAAACATATGGAGTGAAATGTTTTTACGCTGGATTTTATATTAGTTATTAGATATGAAAATATCCTTCAACAATTCCTTTCCAAATTCTCCACAAACAGTGCTTTAGGCAACAATCATTATTCTTAGTATAATTCAATGGCAATTACATAAAAAAGCAAGTAAAATACCATATCATAAACCAACTACTAACGGATATCTTAGTGATTCTATCACTTCAAATTCTAATTGTGACAGATTTCGGGGATAGGCTGCACCCCTTTCTAAACAACCAACATCATTCCATGCAGTTATCAGACATTGCATTGAGTGAGGTCCATAATAAGTCGGGCAAGAGACCGGTAAGTCTGTTGAAAAATAAATTACATTGAATTTAATTTATTACAAGTATATACTCTGCTATCATTATTTAACTCAAGCAAACCCATAACTAAACATAAAATGTAAGCCTTACTTATCCCAAAACATTGCAATTGCTCTGAACTATTTCCAGCATCAGCGTCTCTCCTAATTACGGAAAATTCATCTACCAGTTCACTAAAATCACAGTTAAAAGACTGATAAGTCAATCGCCAAATAGTTCTTTATCACATTTTTCATGTAGTTTTTGTTGCAATTCCTTCATTAACTTAAACAAAAACCAGTTGAAATGTTTAAAAACAGGTACTGACAGGTATGTTGATGAAGAAAGTCCATTTCTTTCAGGAGCTGTGAGTTTATCAGGATATCTGTCTCCGTCTACTAAACATTTAACTGCTTTCCAAACACTTCTTAAACATTCAAGTGAATGTGGACCAAGATATGATGGACAAGTAGATGGGGTCACTGTGTAAAGTAATTGGGAAAAAAACATTTTGTAAATAAACTTAAACAAAAAAGTATTGAAATCATGTAGCTCACACACAAAACTTGGCACAAAATTTCTTAAAATTTTGTTTCACTTTCAACAAAGTTTAACATCATTTTGTTTTAATTCTGCTATTTTAAGCAGATTTTTAAATGGTTAACAGGAGTCGAGGGCAGTTCTGTAAAGGATACAGACTTGCAGCCAAATTCTTCGTTGGCACAAGTTTGATATTAAACAAAATACAGTTGAACCAGCATTGATTGCTAACTCATTGCCATTTTCACAAAGAAATATCAAATATAAACTCTGATAAAAATATGTTGTTATGATCAACGGCTAGTTCTGATCAAGATAAATCGTCAGTTTTATGTAATACTGCACAAATGAAATACAGTACAACAACAAGGAAAGTTGAACTAAGTGGACATATACGTCTTACCGGTTCCAAAACATTCTTGTTGACGAGATGATGTTCCATTATCTGCCTCAGATTTTACCTCTGAAAACTGATTGACCAGTGTCCTGTAGACACCGGACAAAAGCAAAATGAGTGGTGTTGGCAGTTTTTCAGTATATTTTCTGTATTTGTTTTTATTCTTAAATTTATGAAAACCTGTATGTCTGTTCAGCCAGGTCTGAAAATTCACTTGCGGAAAGGTTACTGGGATATTTTGTTCCTTGAGCTAAACAGTCAACTGATAGCCACACTGTGTTCAAACAGTCAACTGAATGTGGTCCGTGGTATGTAGGGCATTCAGTAGGCATTCCTGCCATAAAAGCAAAGTATGTTCGAAAGGAAACTCAATTGCATATGAATTCATATATAACATATTGCAACAAAAAATACATTGGATCTTCTTGTGCCAAGGTACCCTGGCATGCTGTGGATCATACACTCATAACACAAGTAGTATTTTTAAACACGATTATTTGTTGTTCCCCTGATATGCCTTCTTAGGCAAAATATATGTTTGCAAATGTACAACAAATGATCTATTTCTATGATCATGCTTTTGAAAACATGTAGAAATACTACTTGAATACATGCATATGCATATATACACATATAAGCCTGAACCATATATGTGTATGGTTCAGAAATACACCCAAAGCAAGTCAAATATCTTGAATTATAACCTATTCCATAGCAATTATTTTGGGCAATTCCATCACCGGTATCTGCATCTCTTTTTGTTTGGTTCATTTGAGCTGTAAGTTGCCTAGAAATTATAATGTTAGAGGTTTGAAAACCAGGTAAATATGCACTAAATTACCTGTATGTCATTGAAGATAGTTGTGTCCTTTGCGATAAACTTAAGTTTGTGGGATGTTGTGCACCTTGTGGCAAACAACCAACTAAATCCCAAACAGTAATAAGGCAATCTAAAGAATGCAGGCCATTGTACGTTGGACAGGACTTCGGAAAATCTATATAAAGAAGTTATTTTAACTTTGTAAAACTTTTTATTAAGGTTCAAATACCAATTCCAAAACAAGCAAGCTGTTGCGATGCAAATTCATTATCTGCTTCCCATCTGGTTGTGTTCATACGATTCAACAATGCACTTTTTAAAGCAAAAGGGGTAAATTTAAAAAGGTTACCACGCTTCATTGCCAAAATAGACATTTTGTGGTGGATGCTACATGTGTGAAAAGTAGCTGCATCATTGTATACATTTGTATTTAAACTTAGACTACTCAATATATACCAGATTTTTTTTAATTTACAACCACGAACACCTGTAAGTGAGTTTTTCAAGATATGAAACTTCAAAACTTGTGAGGTTTTTGGGGTATTCATGCCCCTCCGGCAGACAACCAACTGAATCCCAAACAGTTATCAAGCAATCCATAGAGTGTGGGCCATAATATGTCGGACATGTGGTTGGAAAATCTAAATATTATGCAAAGTTACAAGAAATAGCACAAGGTTAAGCACAAAACACTCACTAATTCCAAAACAGTTCAGCTGATCAATGCTTGATCCATTATCTGCATTTGCTTTGGTTTCTTCCATGTCAGCTACTAAATCTCTGAAAATAAAAAAGGTGGCTTTCTAACCGACAATATTAACTAATAAATCTGGAAAGTAATTAGGCTTACGGATAGTCGAATCTCGACAACCTATTGATCTCAGAAGTACCAATTATTTGAGGATACTTCTGCCCTGTTGATAAACATTTTACAGATATCCATACATCTACAAGACAATCTCTTGAATAAGGTCCATAATATTGTGGACATGTGCTTGGCAAACCTAAAAACAATGATTTAATGACACCAGCTAAAATAGGAGCTTTACCTCAAGAACATTTACTTATTCCAAAGCACTGGGTCTGGGAGGTTGCATCACCATTATCTGCCTCATCCCTTATAGATTGCATGTAATCCTGCAGGTCCCTATGTTAAAGGCACAGAAAAATAAAAACAAAACAAAAACTAAGTCAGTTCTTAACAAAATCAACAACACAATTTGGAAAAAATATTGAATTTGGCATAGTTGAAATAATGCTAAAATACATTATTCCTTTATTTCTGCTGGTTGTCTTTATTGCAACTGGTGACTTCAGGTACGTGCTACCTCCATCAAACAGTAAAATGTAATAATACACACAAACACATTACCTTCTGATTGATAAAAAAATTCTGCTTCAAATGAGCAGTAGCCAATATTACTGTGAACCATGAAAAACAACAAAGCAACTTACGGAAGTTTTAGTGAATTAATTATATTAATTTCTGTTTGTGTCAGATTTGCAGGGTTGCCTTTACCCTCTGGTAAACAGCCAACATCATCCCACAGAGTAGTCAGGCATTTCACAGAGTGAAGTCCATAGTAAGTTGGACAGACATTCGGTAAATCTGGGCAGTGTAAATAAGCATGGAATCAAACCAGTGTCCATTTGTATGCAGCTCACAGAAGTAGTATGAGATATTTGAACAGCCTGGTGGGATTTAAATGACAGCTATGATAGATTAAAAAATCTTACTGGTGCCAAAACACTTGAGTTGGTCCCCACTATTTCCAGAATCAG
This sequence comes from Ascidia mentula, assembly GCF_947561715.1. NCBI lineage: Eukaryota > Metazoa > Chordata > Ascidiacea > Phlebobranchia > Ascidiidae > Ascidia > Ascidia mentula. The sequence continues at coordinate 19,439,070 of NC_138569.1, read as the reverse complement.
CGCCATCTTTGAATTTGGTAAATTCATCAACCAAATCCCTGCGAACAATTATCAAAATGTGTATAATTTTCAGATTTACAAATCGAATTTCACCAAAAAAAATGAAGAAAAAGTCATCACATAGTGCAGTGTTTTCTCAATAATTTAAAAAAAGTTTTGAAATCAAACTACTCACGGGTATAAGAGATTAGAAACTCCATCCTTTTCCAAATCTGTGAGTTTATCAGGATATTTATCCCCACTTGGTAAACACTGAACAAATTTCCAAACACTTCTTAAGCATTTCAAGGTATGAGGACCAGAATATGATGGACAGGAACCATGTGTGACTGCATAAAAGTTTAAAAGAAAAAAGAAACTAAATTTTTATTCAAAAAATGATAAAAACGCCAATGTTCACTATTTTTTTATGGAATTTTCATTGACCAGTTACGGTTTTAGTTCAATCACCACTGAGCATGATAAAAATTATAGTCTTGGAAATAAGATTGACAAAAGAATGTTCATATCGGTCCCCACCTTTTCCAAAGCATTCCAACTGCCGAGATGACATCCCTGTGTCTGCTTCAGATTTTATTTCAGACATCTGCCTCAAAACAGTTCTGAGAAAAAGTTTTTTGTTAAAAGATTGTTAAAATTATATTGAAACACTATAAAAGGTTGGTCTTACAAAATATTTAACGTTTTCATAACTAAATCCTCACTGTACTCTCAACAAAATAAAGCGTTTCTCAAAGACCTGTATTTAAGTTTGGACAAGGTTGAAATTTCTTTTTCTGTTAGATTTGCAGGATAACGACTTCCCTCAATTAAACAACCAACTGATAACCACACTGCGTTTAGGCAATCAATTGAATGTGGTCCATTGTATGTTGGACATTCAGTGGGCAATGCTGTGGAAAAAATGTAAGAAATGTAATGCATACATGGGAATCAGTTCAAAGGATAACACTAAAGTAGTTATTTCAAACCAATTTTGAGACCCTTTAAATTGGCTATTATTGTTACAGACCAATCATGCAATCCGTTTTATCACCATGTGATTGGATACCATGTAGATTGTCTTTAACATTGAGCAACTTTTTGCCTATCTATGAGATGTAATGGTAATAATTGGACTCTACAAATTGAGTTCATAGGCACAGTGACTTTGCAATTGACTAATCTATAAGGTGACATGTTTTTTGACATTAATGTGATTCATGATTTGATTCGCAATGGTGAATAGTGACCCACTGTTGAGAAGCACTGAGCTAAAGCATATGTAATGACCTGCTCCAAAACAGTGGTCTTGTGCTGTGCTATCTCCTCCATCAGCATCAGTCCTTGTTCTGTTCAGCTGCACTACAAGTGTACTGTATTGGGGAATAGGGCACATGGATTAATGTTTAGATATATATACATATATATTAAAAATGGTCACAGTATTAACCTGTATTTCAATCCAGACAAAACGTTTCTTTGTGAGGATGACAGATTTCTTGGATATTCTGAACCTTCTGGCAAACATCCAACTAAACTCCAAACCGCAACTAGGCAATCCACAGAATGTGGAGCAAGGAATGTTGAACATTCAGCAGGGAATACTACAAAAAATTACAAAATTGTATCATGAAAAGGATTGGTCCCTTTTATTAACTTAAAAATACCCATTCCAAAACAAGCAAGTTGACGAGGTGAAACTCCATTTTCTGCTTCTGTTTTGGTTGTGTTCAATTGAATTAACAGCTCACTAGAAAAGTCATCAAAGAAAAAGAAAGTTCATATCGTGCATTGTTAATGTTCAATTAAATCTCAAAACAACATAAATTAATTCTGGAAATAAGAAAATATTAACCTGTATTTCAGCATAGATAATGTGTCCACATTTGCAGGAGAAAGTTTCTCTGGAAATTCATCTCCTTCAGCCGAACAACCAACAGAAATCCAGACAGTTTTCAAACAATCACGAGAGTGAGGACCATGGTATGTAAGGCAAGTTGACGGTAGGTCTTAAATAAAGCATTTTCATATTTTCTATTAGAAGCCTTTCCATTTTAATGAATACATACCTATTCCAAAACAATTTAGCTGTCCAGTGCTTGATCCAGTGTCAGCATATGCCTTGGTGGCTTCCATTTCAGATACTAAAACCCTAATAAATGTTTGGAATCTTTATTAAACAAACAAGGTAGACATCTGGGCAATTGCTAGCAAAGGAAACTTGATATAGTTTTTTTCTGCACCAACTCAGTATAAACACAACAGTGTACTTACGGGTACTTCATTCCAGACAATCTGTTAAAATCTGAAGTACTGAGTATATCAGGATATTTTTGACCGCTTGTTAAGCAACCCACAGATAGCCAAACATCATTTAAACATTCCAATGAATGGGGTCCATAATAGAGGGGACAATTCACTGACATATCTGTAAGGGTTTGAATTTTACATTTTGCACTAGATTTGTAAAAAATTAACTATACTCGTTCCAAAGCATTTCATTTGTTCCGGTACAAAGCCTGCGTCTGAATCATTTCTTATTGACTGCATATGATAGAACAGTTTCCTGCGTAGATAAAGCGGTGTGAAGTATTAGACGGTACAATTGAGTAATGTACAATTCACAAAGTGGTTAGTGTAAGTCAAGAAAAATTTTCAAAAAGCAGGCAATTCTCATTACGGATATGTGAGTGCCTCTAAATCTTCAATTTCTGTTTGTGATAGATTATGAGGATATTCATCACCCTCTGGTAAACAACCAACATCTTTCCACACAGATGTCAGACACTCCACTGTGTGAGGTCCATAATAAGTTGGACAATCAGTAGGTAAACCTGAATAAAAAGAAATAAATAACCATTTTTACATACATAAATAAAATTATCGATGGTCTGTTACTTGTCCCGAAACATTCCAATTGGACCGGTCCATTTCCTTCATCAGCTTCTGTTTTAATTTTTGAAAATCGTTCATTTATTTCTCTGAAGAAACATCACAGTAAGTTGCTCGTAAATTTAACCAAAAATTTTACACTTTTATCATCAACTGACCGGTATGACATTGAAGAAAGCGTATCAAATTCATTGGAAGTTAATTTATCTGGATATTTGTCTCCTTTCTCCAAACAATCAACTGATATCCAGATTTTATTTAAACATTCCCTGGAGTGAAAGGCGTAATAAGATGGACATTCATTTGGAAGATCTGTTTGAACAGGAAGCACTGATATTTCTCTACTTCCAAAAGATACAATACTGTAGACACAATTAATTCAACAAGACTGTAGTAAAGGTTAAGGCAACTAGGTAAGTATAATTTCATGGCATTATTGCTTACACTACAAGTTGGTTATTTATACAAAAATGTGGTAGTTTCATATTACTAGGCTGTTTCTTACCGATTCCAAAACAATCCAACTGTTTCAATGAATCCCCTGTTTCTGCTACTGACTTAATTTCAGCCATAAAATCCATCAAATATCTGTAATGGTCATAATTCAATTTTTTAAAGGAAATGCAAGTTAGCTACAGATAGTAAACATTGTTTTGGCTGAACAAGGTCTCAATAGCTGGTGTCTGATTCTGATCTGGTTGCTTAAATTTTTTTCAAACGCGGCACTTTACAGTAAACATCAGCTAGGTACCCACATTCAGTACAAACTACTGTGGAGCCAATTGTGCTCAAAGCAGTAGTCCAAAGACCATTTCCATATAGGCCAAGACAGTTCACACTGTCTGTAGACTATTGACAAATATGAGTGTTTCGACTAAAACCTGTACGGTAGTTCAGACCAGTCTGAGGCGTCCGTTGAAGAAAGGTTGCTGGGGTATTTGCGACCTCCGATTAAACAGTCCACTGACAGCCACATTACATTCATACAAGCAGTTGAATGTGGGCCATTGTATGTTGGACATTCACCGGGCAAACCTGCATTGCAAATAACAATGGAATTTTACAACTGATCACACAAAATATTTTAGGTTGCAATAAGTTTTTATAAATTAAATGAGACCACAATGGACCAAAGACCATAATGGATTTTTTCCAGCGCTATTTTCTCCTGTCAAACCTACACTATCGCTGGGTTGCCATGCCGATATCAATTTAAAAAGAAAAATTTTCGCATGACATTTTTGCTTTTTGCTTAAGATTTTATCTGGATTCCAACTTTTGATCGGAAAAGTTTTCAAACCTGCACTGCTCCTTAGATTGATTGATAATTGAATTTTTTACAGGAATAAACAAACATTTAGATCTTGATAATTTTAAAGACTTCCAAAAAATAGAATCTGATACCCAGCCCAAAGCAATTTAATTGCTCTGTGTCGTCTCCTAAGTCAGCCATTAGCCTTGTTGAGTTCATTTCAGTTAGAAGTTGCCTACAAGAAAATACAAATATCTGTTTACATCATATCTGTGATTTAGGTTCATCAAGTAAATACGTGTAATTCATATCAGAGAGTGCATTTCTTTGTGGGACAGTCAGGTTGTCAGGATGCCCTGCACCTTCAGGTAAACAACCAACTAAATTCCAAACAGTTCTAAAACAATCCATAGAGTGTGGTCCGTTGAAATTTGGACAAGTATGAGGCAAGTCTGAAAAGTTCAGAAACCAGTCAAGTGCAAATTCTAGTTTCTAAACCAAGTTACCAATTCCAAAACAAGCAAGTTGATCAGATGGAAGTCCACTATCTGCTCCTGATCTAGTTGAATTAAATCGATCAAATAGAATCCTGAACAAGAGTGGGTAATTAAAAAAAAAATTTACTGAAAAAAGAACTTGCAAGAGCAAAGTCAACTCGGATTAGATTAAGATAAATAGTTTTAAAAACTTGTGAGATAAAACCTTACTAACAAATCACAAAACCCCCCCAAAAATTAAAGAATTACCTTTAAATGAATTTTAGGAATTGAAGTGTATATGAAGCAAAATCTTAGATACAAAAACTGGTACAGACAGGAAAAAAATGTCCCTGAAAAAATCTAACCGGTAGGTGAGTTTAGATAAGGTGTTCACTGTACTGTCTGACAATTTTTCTGGAAAATCTCGTCCCGAGACCTGACAACCAACTGAAATCCAAACAGATTTCAGGCATTCTTTTGAGTGTGGACCAAGATAAGTTGGACAAGTCGATGGAAAATCTAAACAACAATTGTGTTTAATTCATGCAAGAAATTTATTGTGCATAATATAACCTATTCCAAAGCAATTCAATTGTGCATCGCTTGAACCTCTGTCAGAAGCATTTCTAATTGCTTCTATTTCAACCACCAGATTCCTTGTAAAATGCAAATAATTTCATTAAATTTTGGAAGAAATTTTGTTCAGAAGAGGAATAGTGGTGTTATGAACTTACGGATAAGTAAGTTTAGACCATATGTCGAACTCGAGGGAACTAAGTTTTTGTGGAAACTTACGACCTTCTGGCAAACAACCAACAAAATCCCATACATGCTCCATACAAACAACTGTGTGCTTTCCATAGTACTGTGCACAATCTGATGGCAAACCTATTTCAAAATTCAATTAAGGGTATGATAATGAAGTGCTCAACATAAAGTCAAAATTACTTATTCCGAAGCAATTTCTTTGGCCTAAAACAAAGCCTGCATCAGCTTCATCCCGAATCGCCTGCATTTTATTTCTCACTTCCCTGTATAGATAATGTACAGCATTGTTACATAGTTCTACAAAACACAACTTTTTCAGTATTTACACCCATAACTTTTAACACATATCAGGTATTTCTACTCACCTATATTTTAGTGATTCTAAGTAATCAACTTGTAAACTGGTGAGCTTGTCTGGGTGTTCTTCACCCTCTGGTAAGCAACCAACATCATCCCATATAATTTTCAGGCAATCAACAGAGTGTGGACCATAGTAAGTTGGACAGTCTCCAGGCAATTCTAAACATAACGCCACACCACAAAACAGGTTTCGCTTAGGTAAAAAAATAAAAGAACTGTGTTGTAAAGATTATGAATAAAACATCTTACTTATGCCAAAACATTCCAGTTGGTCTCCTTGGTTTCCATTATCTGCACTTGTTTTTGTAACATTAAATTCAGCAGTTAATTGACTGAAGAAACAAAGCAGTTATTCAGGGCAAAAATAAAAAAACAATGTGGACCACAAAGCAACTAGTAAGACAAATGATTTTATTATGTTCCACATGAAAGTTGCACACTGACAATCATCAAAACTAAATGAAATCAATCCAAAAGAAATTTGATCAATTTAAGGTACATTAATCCCTATGCTATAATTCTATAATTCTTATAAATCGCTATCAACTTTGAATGAAAAATGTTTACAATACTAACGGGTATGTCAGTTTAGTAAAGACATCTTTTTGTGTGGATGTAAGTTTATCAGGATATTTGTCACCGTCTGCTAAACATCCAACAGAGGTCCAAGCTGTTCTCAGACACAGGAGGGAGTAAGGTCCAATGAACGGGCAATTATTGGGAGTGCCTGTATAATACAAATGAATTCCACTTTCACACAAAATAATTCTCAGTCAAGGCACCGTCAATACTTCAATATATATTCAATACAGCACAAGTAAAACTGCTGATCAGAGTTTCCTTACAAAAATACCAACACAAAATACTAGAAAAGAACTGCATCACAACATATGCTTGTTGAAACAGGTTATCCATTCAGATAGTTTGGCTTTGTTTTTTAATTACTTACTAAATCCATAGCATTCAAGCTGGCGAGAAGAACCCCCAGAGTCAGCATTAGATTTTATGTCAGAGAATTTTTTCTCAAGATTTCTGTAAAATATAGAGGACAGAACTTTGTCATCATAAAACATTTTAGTACCAGAGATGATGCAAAATTAATATGTTGTCACAAAGCCGACATGTGCATTTATAAGTAAAATATTTGCTTAAAAAAATAGAATTTTATGCATACCTGTATGTTAATCTAGACAAGATTGAAATTTTATTGTTAGGTAGGATGCCAGGATATTCATGTCCATTAGATACACAACCAACAGATAACCACACAGTATTCAAACAGTCAGTTGAATGTGGTCCATTGAATGTTGGGCATATTGTAGGTAATGCTACAAAATAACTGACAGTAAATTAAAAGTTGAAAACACTTTAAGCAATTTCTGGCAGTGGTTTAACACCTGCTTGATTAAATAAGCTTAAGAAAGCAAAATGATTAAATAAGCTTAAGAAAGCAAAAACACACCATGGTTCTCCTGAAGGAGTGAAATTAAGACAGAAACAAACATGAAATTAAAAAAGGAAAGGTTTACAGAATAATTTTTAAGAAATTTCATTGTAAAAGGAGCGTGTAAAATCACTGTGAATTTCTCTAATTACCAATCCCATAGCAATTGGTTTGGGCAATGTCATCTCCAGTATCAGCCTCTGTCTTGGTTAAATTCATTTCAGCCACAAGTTCTCTATTAAAAAACAATTCTGTTTGAATAACTTCTGCAAACACATCATATAAAAAACAATTTACGGATAGGTCATTGCTGAGAGAGTTTGTCTCTGAAAAGAAGTCAAATTGTCAGGATATTCTGCACCTTCTGGTAAACAACCAACCAAATTCCAGACAGTTCTGAAACATTCCATTGAATGTGGACCATTAAATGTTGCACATGAAGAAGGGAGTACTAAAGAAAAAGTCAATAAACAAGTATTTCTTCATTAAACAAGCATTTTATGTAAAGTCATGGTTACCAGTTCCAAAACATGCAAGCACTTGTGATGCATCTCCATTATCTGCTTCCGATTTGGTTGTGTTCATTCGATTTAATAAGTCACTGAAAAAAAAACAATTATCACCAAAAATTGGAAGAAAAAATTTTGCCTACAATTTTATCACACGTATTACAGGTGAAGAATATAAACCAAACTTTTGAAAATGACCTTAATTCAAAACAGGTCTGCACATTTACAATGAGATTGTGTGCCAAAATGTTCAATCCAGCCGTATGACACAAGGCGCATCCAGGATTTTTTTAAAGGTAGGGCCCGAAATTTTGTTGAGAATTCCCCGATTTTCCGATGTAAACTAGGGTTCATTGTGGTGGAGCATTGCAAAATACGAACACCCAAGTTGTCGCGAATCGTCACAAAAATGGTGGCTTCCTGGCTTAAGCAATTGCGTAACACTGTGGAACACTCCATGCTAGTTTTTGTGATAGTGCTTGCGCCGTAGTTTTATTGCCACAACTTTGAAAGACTTAAATATATGTTTTACCTAAAAGGAATTAAATGTGGGCTTAGGTCATCAAGAAAACATACAAATAAAAACTATGTTGCATGCGGTGGCCTTATATTCCTCTTTGCACATTTGCTTGCGCTAACAGTTTTTTTCAACGTGCGCAATATTGGCAACATGTTCAACAACCAAACTAATTGATTCGCACACATAAAAACCGCTTTGCCACAAAAAAACAACATTTCGTCCTTGACGAAAAATGACGCTTGTTTTGTAACAATGCAACATATTTGGTACAATGCCAAGTGTTCTATAACAATGCTCCTTGTTTAAAAACAATGGCGAATGCAAGCGCAATGCAGTTTTTAGGTCAAGGTTAAACAAACTTTCTGGTTTTCACGAGGATTTTGACAAAAAATTACAGAGCGTTTGTTTAGCTATAAAAACACACAAAAATATTTCTAACAACTATATTATTCAAGTTAAGAACTTTGAATCATTTCAAATAGCTTGCACAACAATAGTCCAGTTCCATGAAAAGATTACATTTACACAGCAATGGAATATACACTGAATATATATAATACTCAGTACATGCCAATTTCCAATCTGTGGTGTGTCAAAATTATCCCGGACAACAAACACAAACCAGATTTTATGTTCAAATGTGCACAGTGTATTGGTTATCAAGAGAAAAGAATACAAATTCCTAAACATGTAACATATCAACAAAATAGCCACCTGTAAGTAAGTTCTGATAGAGTGGTATTTTCAGTACTTGAAAGTTTCTCAGGATATTTATCTCCTTCAGGCAAACATCCAACAGAATTCCAGACAGTTTTAAGACAATCCGTGGAGTGTGGACCATAAAAATTTGCACAACTTGTTGGCAAATCTAGAAGTTACATAAGATAGTTACTACTTTTCATATTAAACATACCAAAGTATATAATTCAAACCTATTCCAAAACAACTTAGTTGACCTATCTGTGATCCACTGTCAGCATCTGTTTTGAAACCTTCCATTTCAGATACTAGTACCCTTAATGCAGAAACCAACATTTTTATGAATACAAACAAACAAAGGTCGATTAGTATGCATCTGGCAAAGCGAGGGGAACCATGTTAAAAGCGCGTGTAACAAAAGTTTAATAATTCAATCTTTTCTGAAAAAGTCAACATGCCAAGAAAGCAGTAAGCTACAAAAACACTCACACAAATGAACACCCAGGAAAGCTCATTGTCATTAGTAGATATTGCAATCTTACCTGTAGCGCAAACCAGAAAGCCTGTTAATTTCTGTTTCACCAAGTTTTTGTGGATACTTTTCACCCGCAGGCAAACATTTAGCAGAAATCCAAACAATATTCAAACAATCTAATGAATGTGGCCCATAGTATTGTGGACAAATTTTGGGAAAATCTTTTGGAAAAAACAAACAAGAAGACGTGACATCAATCAACTATAGTAACATCACTGAGTGCATGCCAGTAAATTAAAGTTACCAATTCCAAAGCAAGACAATTGAGCTGAATCAACACCATCATCTGAGTCATTTCTGATTGACTCCATGTGAGTCACGAGGTCCCTACATTGGTGAAAAACAAGGTGAATAAAACTTCGGAAAAAAAATATATTTTCACAAATTCCTGAATAATTATTGTCATGACAACCTGGACCAAAAATCTTGCAACATCAACACATATCGTCACAGAATTCAGAGGATTCTATCTCAACAAGTTATGATCAATATTTTTATGAAGCATTTTTTTCCACAACAGTTCAGGCCATATTTCAATACTGGTAATTATTTAGGACAAACTAACAACACAGACTTCATAAATCTGAAGAAAAACCATTAAAACGTTGGGCCAGGTTTGAAATATAATTTTGTGTAAAATACATAAATATGTAAAACAGTCAACAACAGCCACCTGTAGAAAAGCTTTGATAAATCAGAAATTTCGGAATTTGTAAGGTTCACAGGAAACCCTGCTCCAGCCTGCAAACATCCAACATAAATCCAGACATTTTTGAGACATTCCATGGAGTGTGGACCATTATATGTAGGACATGTGTTTGGCAATTCTTAAAGTTACACCAGGCAGTTAGTGTCCATAAAATATATCTATATATATACAAGAATGGTAAACCCAACCTATTCCAAAACAGCTCAGTTGTCCAGTAGGTGATCCACTGTCAGCATCTGCTTTAACACCTTCCATTTCAGATACCAGTGTCCTTTGCATAAAATATGATATTGTAATTTTACAGGCGCATCACTGGCATTTGCACAATAATTTCTAAAAAAACTAATTTGAAAAAAGTAGCAAACATTTTGACAATCAAAGACTTACATGTAATCCAAACCAGACAATCTCTTCACTTGCGAATCAACAAGATTTTCAGGATAATCTTCACCCTCCGGCAAACAACCAGCAGCAATCCAAACCTTTTTCAGACAATCCATTGAATGTCGTCCATAGTAGCTTGGACAAACAGTGGGCAAAACTTTCACAAAAAAAGGTAATTTTACACAACCACATACAAACATTTCTCAAAAATAAAATTGATGTTGTGGAGCAAAACGATTTTCTTTCAACAAATTACTATGAATTTTATAAGGTTGTCAAATATTTAATAGAATAATCAAAACAGTTTTAAAAAATCAAAAAAAGATTTCCTTATATCTTAGTAATTATTCAGTCCTAGTGCAAAAGAAAACTACCAAGATTGTAGTAGCACATATACCTATCCCATAGCAATTCATTTGATTGATTTCATTCCCTGTATCAGCATCTTTCTTAGTTGAATTCATATCAGCAATAAGTTCTCTGCCCAAAAAAAACATTTTATGTAACTACAAATGTGCTTCAAACAGTTACAAAACATAAATTTACGTATAAGTCATTTTGGAGAGAGTATCACTCTGGGAGGAAGTCAAATTGTCAGGATATTCTGCACCTTGTCGTAAACAACCAACCAAATTCCAAACAGATTTTAAACAATCCAAAGAATGTGGACCAATGAAAGTTGTACAGGAAGTAGGAAGTACTGCAGAAAAACTTAATCTTCATCAAGAGAGTTTTTCTTGTTAAGTAAGGTATACCAATTCCAAAGCATGCAAGCACTTGCAATGACACACCATTATCGGCTTCTAATTTGGTTGTGTTCATTTGATTTAATAATTTCCTAAAAAACACAATATTGTTGATCTGAAAAAATGAGCGATCATTGGAGTTAAAAAAAGGACTTTTTCACAATGCTTAACATTATTTTGAAAAACAAAAGTGTCTAAACACACATGATTGAAATATATCTTAAAACACTAATTCCTTTTGTTCAAATATCAGTATAACAGTCACCTGTAAGTTAGTTGTGACAAATCATCAATTTCATTTTGCAAAAGTTTATCAGGATATTCATCTCCAGCTTGTGAACATCCAACAAAATCCCAGACAATTTTGAGACAATGTCTGGAGTGTGGACCATTATATGTGGGACAACTTTTTGGCAATTCTAAATGTTAGAGCAGATAGTTAATGTCCATGAAACATATATGATATTACAAAACCCAACCTATTCCAAAACAATTTAGTTGTCCAGTACGTGATCCACCGTCAGCTGCTGCTTTGACCCCCTCGGTTTCAGATACTAGTTTCCTTTTTAAAAAAATCATGTTGCAATGTAGCAGACACATTTTAGGTCATGCATAATTTTAATTTGTTTTCCATATTTTATGTGGAAAAATAAAACAAACATTTTGACAGTATATTAAAATATAGGTTGTAGTTCAGCAAACACCATTTGGTGATGTAAGATTTTAAGATTGGTACAAAATTTTATGTGAAAACAGCAACAAAAATTTGGACAACCATTAACATACCGATAATTTAAGCCAGATAATCTGTTAACTTGTGAATCAACCAGTTTTTCAGGATATTCTTCACCCTCTGGTAAACAACCAGCAGAATCCCAAACCACTTTCAAACAATCCAATGAATGTGGTCCATAGAAGTTTGGACAAACACCTGGCAAAACTTTTTCAAAAAGAAAATTACAGAAAGTTAATTAATAGTAAAACACATTACATGACCCATGAATTTTGGATATTTACAAAGCACATCTATATTTTACGAGAATATACTAGAACAAAACATGGTTTTCATAATGTGCTCAAACAAAATCACAAAAATTCTAAACACAACTTTCACTTCAAAACAGTTCAGATTATATGCTATATGAAATAAATACCTATCCCATAGCAATTTGTTTGGGCAACGTTATTCCCAGCATCAGCTTCAGTCTTTGTTGAATTCATGGTGGCCACAAGATTTCTGTGAACAAAATTAACAAATTTTCAAATCTGTTTCAAATGCTTTAGAAAGAGATTTACATGTATTTCATTTTTGAGAGAGTTTGCCTCTGGGTGTAAGTCAAGTTGTCAGGATACTCTGCACCTTGTATTGTACAACCAACAAAATTCCAAACATCTCTCAAACAAGCCAAGGAATGTGGACCAACCATGGTTGTACATGAACCAGTGAGAACTGCAGAAAAATTAGTTATGGGTCAAAAAACAATGGGGTAGAGTTAGGAACATTTACCAATTCCAAAACACGCGAGTAGCTCTGATGCATCTCCATTATCTGCTTGTCTCTTCGTTGTGTTCATTTCATTCAACAGTTTACTGTAAAAAATAAACACTCACTCAGTTCATAAACAAAACACTTTTAAACTTAATTAGATTTAACTAAATTATATTTGTAATTGAAAAGTCAAAGTTTAATGTCCAAAAATACAATTGTTTAAAGGATATCTTCAGATAGTAGATTCTAACACATGGTTCCAAGACACCGCCATATAGGGTAAAACAGTGATCAGTTACAGTAGGTTAAATGAAACTACATCACCTCTATATCCATTGGTAAAGTCAAAAACATATTTATAAAAAAAGAAAAAAAATTTGATTAGGTGCAGATTTTCATTATCCATAATATGATGATGATGATGAAATGTCATGAATAAGATATGTAGTTAATAACAGTAAAACAATTTTTTACTTTCAGAGATATTAAACAAAAAACTATCATTTGAAAATGGTGAATTGAATAATCACAATTATCCAAGGCTTTTGTTTGTTAGGAAACCCACTGAGGCTTCATGCAAATCAGATGAAGATCCAGTTTAACAGAGGGTTACTTTATAATGTTCGATATATTGGGAACAAGAAGAAGCAGATTTCAAAGTGATTTTGCCAAATAAGGAACCAATGTTTAGCATTTTAAACCTGTCTAAATTAATGCCAAGTTGTAAGTGCTTTTACATTCATAAAATGTTTTAAAAAAGGGTATTTTTTTCTTATGAATAACACAGTCATGTGAAAAAGAATGATGATAAAACATTCATCAGTACGAATGCATAATTATGCTACACACAAATAAACCCACCTGTAATTAAATTTAGACAAAACATCAATTTCACCACCAGAGAGCTTTTCAGGATATTGCTCTCCAGCAGACAAACATCCAACAGAAATCCAGACAGTATTGAGACAATCCCTGGAGTGTGGACCATTATATGCAGGACAACTTTTTGGCAAATCTTAAAGGTACAACAGATAGTTAATGTCCACATATCTATAAATAAAAATATCAAACCAACCAATTCCAAAGCAGTTTAGCTGTCCATTTCGTGATCCACCGTCAGCATCTGCTTTGATACTTTCCATTTCAGATACTAGCGTCCTTTATATTGAAATAAAGGTTGTAGTTTATCAAACACCATTTGATGATAAGAAGATTTTAAGATTCGTACAAAATTTTATGTTAAAACAACAACAAAAATTTGGACAACCATTAACATTACCGATAATTTAAGCCAGATAATCTGTTAACTTGTGAATCAACCAATTTTTCAGGATATTCTTCACCCTCTGGTAAACAACCAGCAGAAGCCCAAACCTTTTTTAAACAATCCACTGAATGACGTCCATTGTAGTTTGGACAAACATCTGGCAAAGCTTTTTTGACAAAGAAAAATATGAATAGTTGATTTAACCACCAACTTACTTAACACAAACTCATGGAATTTGACCCAAACAGGGCAAACTTTCGACAATAGAAAATTCAAAAAAAACAATCTTTAATTTTTTGTCCAGTTACATAAATAAAAAATTTCGAAAAAAGTAGTGTGGTTCTAGACCATAAGTGAAATTAATGACTAACTTAAATCAACCAAACAACGGTTTTGCCAAGTAATCAAGCATGCCAAAAATAGTATCAAAAAAATCCACAAAAAACATACATTAGTCGAAATTACAATATATTACAATAAATAAATAAATGATAAAGTGGAAGCAATACCTATCCCATAGCAACTTGTCTGGGCAACATTATTCCCAGAATCTGCAACTGTCTTGGTTGAATTCATTTCAGTGACAAGTTCTCTGAGAAAAGAGACAAGGCAGTTAAAGGCTTAATTTGAATTCTGCTACAAATGCCTTGGAAAAATAATTACGCGTAAGTTTTTGTTGAGAGAGTTTTCCTTTGTAAGGAAGTCAAATTTGCAGGATATTCTGCACCTTGTGGTAAACAACCAACCATATTCCAAATAGTATTCAAACAATCCAAAGAATGTGGACCGTTGAATGTTGTGCACGAAGTAGGAAGTGCTACAGAAAAATTCAATCCTTAGCAAAAAAGTCTTTTATGTTAAGTGACCTTCACCAGCTCCAAAACATGCAAGCACTTGTAATGACACTCCATCATCAGCTTCTGATTTGGTTGTGTTCATTTGATTTGTTAAGTTTCTGTAATATACAATATTAAACACTATAAAAAAAGTTACACAAAAAAATACAATTTCTTCAATTTGCCGAGTCTGTCTCTGGTCTGTACTTATAATACTTGCTGGTGCACTGCTTTTGTAGAAGACTGACTAGTAAACGACTTTATTGGCACCAGCTTTCGATGTAGCGAGATCAATAAAGTCGTTTACTAGTCAGTTTCTTACAAAGGCAGTGCACCAGCAAGCATTATAAAAATATACAAATATTTGATGCCCATAAACATAATCACCTGTAAGGAAGCTGTGACAAAGTAGTAATTTCAGAATTTGAGAGTTTCTCAGGATATTCATCTCCTTCAGGCAAACACCCAACAGAATTCCAGACAGTTTTGAGGCAATCCCTGGAATGTGGACCATTATATGTAGGACACTTTTTCGGCAATTCTAGAAGTTACATAAGATAGTCAGTGTCAACATATGCTATACATGAATACCAAATCCAACCTATTCCAAAACAGTTTAGTTGCCCAGTACGTGATCCACTGTCAGCAGCTGTTTTTACACCTTCCATTTCTGATAGAAGTATCCTTTACAAAATTTTTTGTTGTAATTAAACTGGCAAATTCAGACCATTCATGACTATAATTTTTAGAAAGTTATCATGCAAAAACAATTTAAAATCATTGTCTTACGGGTAATCCAAGCCGGACAATCTGTCCACGTTCCCAAGATTTTCAGGATATTCTTCACCCTCTGGCAAACAACCAACAGAAGTCCAAACTTTATTCAAACAATCCATTGAATGTCTTCCATTGTAGTTTGGACAAACACCTGGCAAAACTAATCAAAAAAGTTAAACATAAAAAATTCATGCAACCATAATCATATTGGAGGTAACCCTATAAAATATGGATTATATATAAGATATAACTACAACAGTATTGCAGCATTTCCCAGCTTACTGAAAAAAATGCTGAGCTACCATCATAAAATTTTGGCTGTTTACCAAAAGTTACCCTTGTTTGAAGAGACTTCCATTTATTATATCTGTTATGCAACCTGGCAGTGCAATGTTTTAACGAGAAAAAAAAAGATTTTGGAAAGGCACTTTTACCTTATTCCAATAGAATCTTGATCGACCGTCAACAAAACAGGTTTTTACTAGTCAAACATATGCAACCAAATTTACAGAAAAGATAAAAAAAATTGCTTATGCAAACAAAATACTTTTCTGTGGTAGCAATCACAAAATGGCAAGATTAAAGTTGTATAATTACCTAACCCATAACAATTTGTTTGGGCATTGTTATCCCCAGCATCAGCATCTGACTTCGTTGAATTCATGGTGGCAACAAGAACTCTGTGCAAAACAAAGAATAAATTTTGTTTTACAAAGTTAAACTGTTTCAAATGCTTGCAAAGTACAAATTTACATGTAGTTCATTTCTGAGAAACTTTTCTGCTGGTAGGAAGGCAAATAGTCAGGATATTCTGCACCTTGTTTTGCACAACCAACAAAATTCCAAACATCTCTCAAACAAGCCAAGGAATGTGGACCATTCATGGTTGTACATGAACCAGTGAGAACTAGTAAAATAAATGTGTGACAGAATTTTTTTTTTTTAAATCAATGAAAATTAACCTATGCCAAAACACGCAAGCAGCTCCGATGCATCTCCATTATCTGCTTCAGATTTGGTTGTGTTCATTCTATTTAACAAATTTCTAAAAAATACAAATATTCAGGTCATTCCAAAAAATAGTTTTACTTTGTTTGAGTCCTAACAATGTTGCCAAATACTTTCTTTGAAAAGCAAACTTTTCTCATAAAATCAATGGGCAAAAAAGATACATAACAGCACAAACTTCTACTTAATTCAAGTGAAACTGCTGCTTCCTAGAATTTATTTAGTATTCAAGTTATGAAGAAATTTTTCTAGGTCACATAAAAATGATTGATGATTGCTACACACAACAATAGAGTTATGTTTCGCATCAGTAAAAAGAACACCTGTATTTAAGCTTTGACAAATCATCAATTTCATTATGTGAAAGTTTCTCAGGATATTCATCTCCAGCAGGCAAACATCCAACAGAAGTCCAGACAGTTTTGAGACAAACAGCAGAGTGTGGACCATTATATGTAGGACAACTTTTTGGCAAATCTTTAAGTTACACCAGACAGTTAATGTCTTAAAAGTACACACAAAAATACCAAACCCAACCTATTCCAAAACACTTTAGTTGCCCAGTACGTGATCCACTGTCAGCATCTGCTTTGATATTTTTCATTTTAGATACCAGCGTCCTAAAATAACATTTTAAAACTTAATGGAACCATGTTTGACCTAAATTTGTTTTCTAAAATTCGTCACAAAAACCAATGTACATTTTAATAACTGTTGACATACCGATAATCCAAACCAGACAATCTGTTAAACTGTGAATCAACAAGTTTTTCTGGATATTCTTCACCTTCTGGTAAACAACCAGCAGAAGACCAAACCTCTTTTAGACATTCCCTTGAATGTGGTCCATTGTAGTTAGGACAAACACCAGGCAAAGCTTTATGAAAAAAAAATAATAACTTTACAAAAAACACAAGCTTTGTGAACAAGACCAAAAAATTTAGGTCACTGTAAAGGCAATTTTATGCATGCGATTTTAAACTTGACCAAATGTTGTAAAACACATTCCCATGGACTTTATTTAAATTTTATATTACAGTAGTTTCCAACAGCACAATTGGAAAAATAAATTGTGGGGGTGGACCAACAAGTTTCAAATGTCTATGACCAACTTTAATACAAAATCTATAACACTTTTCATAAAAAAAGTCTTCCCGAAATACATGTCGCACAAACAGCAGGAAAAAATCATTCAACAACAGCCTGTAATTTAATAAATCTGGTTGTGTCAGCGCTCTTCAACCATTGTGTTGCCATGGGACCCTCAAACCAGTTTGGCCAATATTGCAGACAATAATATTTTCAAAAAAGAGAAACTTGCCACTCACAAAAGAATAACATACATTTTTCACTGACACGCTCTACACATTATTACATTCTAGTTGAACAGAGCATTGTAGTGTAATGTGAAAATACCTATGCCAAAGCAATTATTTTGGGAAATGTCATTCCCTGTATCAGCATCATTCCTGGTTGAATTCATGTCAGCCACAAGATCTCTGTCAGAATAAGTCAAAACAAGTTTAGGGAGTAACATCACATTCTACAGGAAATTAAATTTACGGATAAGTCATTTTTGAGAGCTCATCCCTCTGGGAGGAAGTCAAATTTTCTGGGTACTCTGCACCTTGTGGTAAACAACCAACCAAATCCCAAACAGATTTTAAACAATCCAAGGAATGTGGTCCACCAAATGTTGTACAGGAAGTAGTAAGTACTGAAAAAAATTAAATGCTCATTAAGAGAGTATTTCATGTCAAATGATGTTTACCAATTCCAAAACATGCAAGCACTTGTGATGCATCTCCGTTATCAGCTTCCAATTTGGTAGTGTTCATTCCATTTAACAATGCCCTGAAAAGTACAGAATGGTTCAATGTTTATATTGCAACTTTTATAAACAAAATATATTTTACATATAATTCTGAAAAATGTATGTGTTTTGAAGTAACATAATCCAATTTGCCCGCATGTCAAATGCGGTCATGCAGAGCAATTTTAGCAGCCCTTTTGAATGCACGATAAAGCAAAAAAAATATTGTTAAAAAAAGAAATAAAGCTATCAGTAATAAAGTGCACAAAATCCAAATTGGCAATTTGCTATGAATGACAAATTGATGTTAAACATGATTGAAATGTCATAATACACTTATATTACAGCATAATAATCAAAGTGCAAGTATCCCAGTTGCAGTTTGAGAACTTGGAAATATAAAAGAAACGCAATTCACAAACACCAACTTTCTTACAAATAAAATGATGGAATTTAATTAGTCTTTACGTTATTTATTGACATTAATAAGGAGTCTGTTTTTACTGTGCGACCCCTCTCGAAAAAGCGGCATTATTTTTGGCCCAAAATCAGATTTTGGTTAGACACTGCTGTTAAAAGAAAACATTAGGCCTATATTTTTGGCATTTGGTTAGTCTTGAGGTGATGCAAATGGTCAATATTTATAATATTTTGGCTATTTACAAAAAAATCACCTGTAAGTAAGTTTTGACAAAGTAGTAAACTCAGTATTTGAAAGTTTCTCAGGATATTCATCTCCTGCAGGCAAACATCCAACAGAAGACCAGACAGTTTTGAGACATATTTTGGAATGTGGACCATAATATGTGGGACAACTTTTTGGCAAATCTTAAAGTTGCAGCAGGTAGTCAGTGTCAATAAAACATATATGATATTACTAAACCCAACCAATTCCGAAACAATTTAGTTGTCCATTGCGCACACCATCATCGGCTTCATCTTTGACACCTTCCATATTTGATACAAGTGTCCTTAATACAAAAATAAAAGTTGCAACAAAATAGTAACTCAAGTGGTTTTAAAGTTCAAATCAAATTAGTATCATTTTGACAATCATTGACTTACGGGTATTCCAAAGCTGACAATCTGTCAACATCTGAAGCATCAAGTTTTTTTGGATATTCTTCACCCGCTGGTAAACACCCGGTAATATTCCAAACATATTTTAGACAATCCATAGAATGGGGACCATAGTAATTTGGACAAACAGTTGGCAAAACTTCATGAAAACAAAGTTAATCAGAAATACGTCAACTACAATCTTATGGATTGCTGACACTTGAATTTGAGACATAGCCAAGACAATTGTGTATCCAAGAGTTTAAACGTTTAAATTTAAAATGAATTCCTTGAATTTTTCAACTTAAGAACTGAGCAACCCTTTTTTAAACAAAAAAAAGTAATCACAAACACAATCCAAGTGATTGCAAACTCAAACATAACATCTTCTAATACCTATCCCATAGCAATTTGTTTGGGCATCTGTCATGCCAGCATCAGCATCAGTCTTGGTTGAATTCATGTTAGTTATAAGGTGTCTGGCAAAAGAAACAACATTTTTTATACAACTTCAAACCTCTTTCAAATGTTTCAGCAACACAAATTTACGTATAAGTCATTTCTGAGAATGTCTGTCTTTTGGCAGGAGTTAACTTGTCAGGATGCTCTGCACCTTGTATTGAACATCCAACCAAATTCCAAACAGTTTTTAAACAATCCAAAGAATGGGGACCAATCATGGTGGTACAAGAACCAGAGAGAACTAAAACAAAATAAATGCTTGACAGAAAACATTTGTGTATAGTCATGAGGATTTACCAATTCCAAAACAAGCAAGCAGCTCTGATGCATCTCCATTGTCAGCCTTAGATTTGGTAGTGTTGATTTGATTGAACAGTTTTCTGTAAATTGCAAACAACTGGACTGTTTAAATCTGGCTATACAAACCCGTGGAAGTAAATACAAACAAACAGTGTACAAAAAACAACAACCCCTAAAATCCCACTAAGCTACCTCCACAATATTTTGTTACTTCAAAACTAAAAAAGATGCAAATAAACATAAAAATTTAAAGAGTGTCTGGGTAGAGTCACCCTGTATGTCAGTCTGTCTGCTGCAGGTGTTTGGGCAATAATGTTTTAGAGAGAGAGTCATGGATGCCGCAGTGTCGATCATGACAAGACAAGGGGGAAGACAATTTATTAATGGATACATCATGCAATGTTGTGTTATCTGCTAGTCCATCTCTTGGCTCATCAGTTTGTGATGATGCGAGTCTCGTTCAAAGTGGTTTAATAAGTAGTCTGCAAATTAGGTCTCGAGGCATGATTTTAACTGGAACACTTATACCGACTTGCTACATTTGGTACAAGAACATGGTAAATACTTTTGTGCTTTTTATCACTGCTTTTCTGGACATCATTCTTTAAACTCTCAATATATGTTTAAACGCTAGCTTTCATAGGGTCTACTATTGATCGGTATACAACGGCATAAGAAACTCCTTTCCTTCCTGGTAAGCTCTGTGGACTTTCAAAAACCTTTCTTGAATGTCTGCACCAGGCGCTCAATCGTGCCATTGGGCGTAGAACAATAAGGTACATCTTTTAGGTGAATAATCTCCTTACAGAAGAATTGTTTTGATTTACAAGTTGGTGCATTGCAAGTTACTATAAAATGTGGATAACCAAAATGCGAGAAAAACGTAGCCTACAGGATCCATAGTGGCTTTATTAATAACCGCTTGCATCAGATAAATCCAATAGTACTCCGTAGAAGCATTTATGTCGACCAATTAATTAGAACCAGTCAAATTAATGTAGGGGGTGGCCTTTGACATTACGTCGCTATGTTCGTCACATGTGCAGCATTTTGGACACAATAATGTCTCAATCAGTATTTTGCCAGTTACGCTACCATTCTCGACAGTTGCAGTTGCATGCCAAAATGCAATAGCTGCACACCTGCAACACTTTGTCACAGAGTTTTGTGAAGGGTCGGTTCTTGGGCCAAACAAGAAAATTTCATTCAACTTGGTAAGGGTATCCAAATCCTCAATATCTGGTGTTTGGAAGTTACATTTCACTGTCAAATCACACTATCGATATCTCCTCTCCCACAAAACTTATGTCATTGCCATGATAAGGAATTCAGCTGTGTTGTGTTTGCTGGTTCTTCCGTACTCGCTGGTGTCTTGATATAGGTTGAAAATGTTACGCAACATCTCTGTTAGCTGCTCAGGCTGAAACAGGCTTTTGAGGGTCAAATAAAACATCAGTCGTTTGTGACAAGTCATCAGGATAAATCGCCTTTCAAACAGGTATTGAAAGAACATCTTTAAAGCATAAACGTCAAAGCGCCAAAGTTTGAGAGACTTTGGCAGTTGGCTTCTCCTTGCTATCAAAAAAATGTGAAACAAAGTTTAAGACTTTTCTATTGTCCGTTCCGTCCCTCCAAATTTAATCATGGTACGCCCCAGACATTATGCCTGCTTTCAGACTGACATTGCCACATTGCCCTAGACAATGTTTCATTCCACCTAAAAAGGTTTTTTAGTCAATTTGGCAGCATTTACGGTTTCGACAGTAACTTTAATAGCACGAATAAAACCCAATTCATCATCCTCTGTCCAAACAGTGCTTTAAAACAACTCCGTGCTCATGACTTGTTTCTTCCGACTTGTCCCTCATGTCTGTTCAAAACTTGAACCTTCCATGGACTATGAAACGTTTGACGTCCAACTGGAACTTCATGTATAGGACTGTTCCATCTGTCCTGAGCTCGCTAATGGTAAATTGTGGCAATTCCTGCGTAGCCAGGATGAAAAGCAATTTGGCAGAGGTGCATAACCAGGAACAGTTGCCCGCCCACAGCTGTGAAGGCGAAAAT
The DNA here is from genome assembly GCF_947561715.1 of Ascidia mentula. Lineage (NCBI taxonomy): Eukaryota > Metazoa > Chordata > Ascidiacea > Phlebobranchia > Ascidiidae > Ascidia > Ascidia mentula. The sequence goes on along the minus strand of NC_138569.1, from coordinate 19,416,713 downwards.
ATGGGTGAATTCGGCTGCATTACTGTTGATGTGATCCCTCCTATCGATATTTTACTGGAGTGAGGCTTCTACAGGAGTTCTACGATCACTTCTATTTCTTCTTGATGATTCTGTTCTTGGGCAGGTTGATGTTACGTTTTGTCCACAAACTTTTTCGTGGAAGAGAATGCTTTTGGTCATTTGGAAACTTTCTTTGTCACATAACTGTTGTATTCTTGTGGTAACAACCAGTTTGTGGAAAATGCAACAATTTCTAGGCACAATATGCACAAAACGCCATGACACCACAGGCAAACCAATCCACAAATTTTTAACTCAATCTTAAAGTTAAGAAAGCTGCAAAAAGTTTTTCCAATAACTGTTACTGGAAATTTAAAAACAGTGTTTGCAAAACTACTTTTGAAGGAACCATGCATAGTCGACAAGAAGCCCTCGTAAAATCAGAACCAAACTTTTTTTAAAAAAATGTCTCGACCATGTCTATGTTGACTTTGTTTCCACAATTTTGCTAACAAATGAAAGCGAACATATTAACGAGTTAAGCAAAATAAATGTTTTGAAGGCATTATAGCAATTTCTCAGCCACAATCATGGCAAGTGCTTCAGTGATCTACTGATACAGTATCAAAATAATAAACAGCATTTTACAAAAGAATAACACAGCTTTCTGAAATATAAACCCACACTTAAGTTAAAAATCAGGAAAACAGCCTGTGTGCAAATAGGTTGTTTTTTCTACCTGTATGTAAGTTTGGACAAAAACACAATTTCAACTTTTAAAAGTTTTTCAGGATATTCATCTCCTTTCGGCCAACATCCAACAGTAGACCAGACCATTTTGAGACAATCCATAGAGTGTGGACCATTGTATGTCGGACAACTTTTTGGCAAATCTAAATGTTACATATGGTACTTGGTTATCTAACACTTCCAACACATAGTTGGTATAGAAAAAGGTTAGTAAGTATTCCAAATCCAACCTATTCCGAAACAATTTTTTTGATCTGAAAGTGATCCACTGTCAGCATCTGTTCTGACAGATTCCATTTCAGAAACAAGTGTCCTTTGAACAAAAATATTTTGTAATTTAGCAGACAAAATCAGGCAATGTATGCAATAATTATTGTCCAAAAAAAAAATTTGCCATATTTTTAACTGTTGTCTTACCGGTAATCCAAATCAGCTAATCTGTCAACTTGTGAATCAACAAGTTTTCCTGGATATTCTTCACCCTCTGGTAAACAACCAGCAGAAGCCCAAACCACTTTCAAACAATCCATTGAATGTGGTCCATTGTAATTTGGACAAAAAGATGGCAAAGCTTTTGAAAAAGATAATTACATGAACCGGACACAAACCTTAATCTTGCAGAATAAATGAAATTGAACATTCAAAAGGCCCTACTATACTCAAAATAGAAACCAAAATGCTGCTTTTCAAAAAAAAAATGTTTTAATTATTTTATTGTAATAGTTCAGAACCTCAAAGGAATATATGCTCAGCGACATGAGGTTTATTTTCAAAAAGAACAAATGGGAATGTTCCTAACATATTTACCAAAAAAAGCTGCCTACTTCGGCATAAAGCAATGGAACCCTGAAACTAGTTTGGCCAATATTGCAGACAATAATATTTTCAAAAAAGAGAAACTTATCACTCCCAAAAGAATAACATACATTTTTCACTGACACGCTCTACACATTATTACATTCTAGTTGAACAGAGCATTGTAGTGTATTGTGCAAATACCTATCCCAAAGCAATTATTTTGGGAAATGTCATTCCCTGTATCAGCATCATTCCTGGTTGAATTCATGTCAGCCACAAGATCTCTGTCAGAATAAGTCAAAACAAGTTTAGGGAGTAACCTCACATTCTACAGGAAATTAAATTTACGGATAAGTCATTTTTGAGAGATCATCCTTCTGGGAGGAAGTCAAATTGTCTGGATATTCTGCACCTTGTGGTAAACAACCAACCAAATTCCAAACAGCCTTTAAACAATCCAAAGAATGTGGACCATTAAATGTTGTGCAGGAAGTGGGAAGTGCTGAAGAAAAAAAGTACATCTTCGTTAAAAGAGTATTTCATTTCAAGTCATGGTTACCAGTTCCAAAACATGCAAGCACTTGTGATGCATCTCCATTATCAGCTTCCAATTTGGTAGTGTTCATTTGATGCAACAAATCACTGAAGAATACAGAAAATTCATTTCTACCTCTAAAGAATTTTGTAAATAAACAAAAACCAAATCTCTCAAAACAGAAAGACACAAAAAAAACAGTGATAAATGACAAGAAAAAAGTAAAACTATAGTATTATGTTAATAAGTAATAAACTATCCACCTGTAATTACGTTGTGTCGCAACATTAAATTCCGTATTTGAGAGTTTCTCTGGATATGCATCTCCTTCAGGCAAACATTTAACAGAAGACCAGACAATTTTGAGACACTCCATGGAGTGTGGACCATAAAATGTAGGACAATTTTTAGGCAAATCTAAACGTTACAACACACAGTTGGTGTCCATATACATCAACGAGAATATCAACCCAACCTATTCCAAAACAATTTAATTGTCCAGTCAGTGATCCGGTATCAGCAGCTGCTTTGACACCTTCCATTTCAGATACAAGTGACCTATACAAAAAATATGTCATTGTGATTGAAAAGGAACATTCAGGTCACATTTCACAGGATCTTTGGATTCAAAATGAGAACACAAAAAGTAATAAACATTATGAAAACCATTGACTTACCGGTAATCCAAGTAGGATAATCTGTCCCTCTCTGCAGAAGGAAGTTTTTCCGGATATACCTGACCTTCTCGTAAGCAACCAACTGAAGTCCAAACCTCTTTTAAACAATCCATAGAATGTGGCCCATTGAAGTTTGGACAATTGGTTGTCAAAACTTTATCAAAAAAAGTAAATTGTTAGTGATACCACATATTTACAGAATAAATACAGTGGATTATGGAGATTTATGTTACAATTGTTTAGCTTTATGTTTAAACTAGAACCAACACTTCTTTTCTTTTTTATCTAATTGTTTTAATACAGAAGTTGTTAACCTCAATGAAATGTATGCTTAGCTACTGAAGGTTTTAATGGCCAATTTTAAACAAAACACAGCAATATTTTTTTAGGCTAGTCAAACTAAACCACATTCACAAACACTGTTCAAAAAATACAGATGTCATATACTATTATAAAATTTTAGACATGTATGATTAGAATACCTATCCCATAGCAATTTGTTTGGTCAATGGCAATCCCAGTGTCGGCATCTGTCTTAGTTTTATTCATGTTGGCCACAAGTTTTCTGTCAAAAAAAAACATTCACCACATTTCAAATTTGCCTTGAATCCTTCAAAACATAAATTTACATGTAATTCATTTCTGAGAGTGTTTGCCTCTGGGTAGGAGTCAACTTATTTGGATACTCTGCACCATCAGGTAAACAACCAACCATATTCCAAACAGTTTTCAGACAATCCAAAGAATGTGGACCAATGATGGTAGTACAGGAAGTAGGAAGTGCTAAAATAAATTAATTTTTACCGAAGGAATAACTAATTTAGGGAAATAAAGGTTTACATATGCCAAAACATGCAAGCACTTCAGATGCATCTCCATTATCTGCTTCAGATTTGGTTGTGTTTATTCGATCGAACAAATTCCTGAATAATGCAAGTATTCAGGTCACCCCAGAAAACAATTTTAACTTTACAAGAGTCAAAAATGCAGTTAAAGCTTTTTCATTAACAATCAATTCAAAAAACATTGTCACAAAACATTTATTTAGCATTATAGGAAGGAACATACATTCTTTCTCAAAGAAAAAGACATTTGTATAGCATGAGTCCATAGAAAAAAGAACGAAGACTGATGCATATGTAAACTTGTTAATATTAGCAAAATAACCACCTGTATGTCAGGTTAGACATAAAACCAGTTTCAGAATCAGAAAGTTTTTCAGGATATTCATTTCCAGCAGGCAAACATCCAACAGTAGTCCAGACAGATTTGAGACAAACATCGGAGTGTGGACCATAGTATGTAGGACAATTTGATGGCAAATCTATGATTCACACCAGATGGTTGGTGTCCATAAAATACGTGCAAGAATACTAAACCCAACCTATTCCAAAACAATTTAATTGTCCAGTACGTGATCCACCATCAGCAGCTGCTTTCAGGTTATCCATTTCTGATACAAGTTTCCTTTAAACAAAAAAACTGAAATGCAACTTAGAAGGAACATCCACGTCAGGTATTGTTTTAGCTTGTTTTCAAAATGCAACCGAAAAAGTAAACTTGTTTAATTCCATTGACTCACCGGTAATCCAAACCAGATAATCTCTTAAATTGTGAATCAACAAGATTTTCTGGATATTCTTCACCCTCTGGCAAACAACCAGCAGAATCCCAAACCTTTTTTAGACAATCCATAGAATGTGGTCCATTGAAGTTTGGACAAACACCAGGCATAGCTTTATTTGTGAATAAACGACAAACAATTGACTCACTAATTCACAGAATAATTTCTTTTCAATTTCAGACAACCACAAAGCAATGCTACATTTAAAATGTTGGAAACACAAAGCAATCCTACATCAGCAAAATATTTACTGCAGTATTTACCAACCCTGATAATCAGTTTGTACAGGTTTGTTGATTAATTTATCATTTTGAAACAAAAGCAGAAACTTATGATGTATGTTAAATAAAATGCAGGGTGGTTTTAAGTAGTCAACAACAATAAAGAACTTTGAAACTCATACATGAGTAATAATTCTCTCTTAGTGCAATCATGGAATGACTAAATTAAAGTTCAACAAATACCTATTCCATAGCAATTTCTTTGGGCAACATCATTTCCATTATCAGCATTTGTCTTGGTTGAATTCATGTTATCAAAAAGATCTCTACAATACACAAAAAATAGGTTGTAACTAAAAGTGTAATCTTAGTGCTTTCAAACACAAATTTACGGATAAGGCAGTTTTGACAAATCATCCTTCTGGGAGGAAGTCAAATTATCTGGGTACTCTGCACCTTGTGGTAAACAACCAGCCAAATTCCAAACAGTTTTTAAACAATCCAAAGAATGTGGACCATCGAATGTAGTGCAGGAGGGGGGAAGTGCTAAAGAAAATTTAATCATCACCAAGAGAGTATTTCATGACAATTGATGCTTACCAGTTCCAAAACATGCAAGCACTTGTGATGCATCTCCGTTATCAGCTTCTAATTTGGTTGTGTTCATTTGATTTAACAATGCTCTGAAAAACATAACATTCAGATTACAATTCAAAAAAACATTCAACAATAATCAAAAAAATATAGAAAACATTTTTACAGAAAGCGTAGTTTGAAAATTTAATGTTAAAAAAATTAGGATTAATTGAAAAATGTAAACTGTACATGTGAAAAAGATATTGTAACTGCTGGTGATGTTCATAGTTCCAAATTATGAGCACTAATCAATCGGTATCTATCAGTTTCCTAATCACAATTTAACAGTATGTTTCATCGGGCAAATACAGTCAACAAAAGAAAATTATTCATTGTTAAGGGTATCCTGTCACACGTCACACAAGTAAGTGAAGCTTTAAAACAACAGCCACCTGTATCTAAGTTTTGACAAAGCAGTAACTTCAGAATTTGAGAGTTTATCAGGATATTTAGTTCCAGCAGGCAAACATCCAACAGAAGACCAGACAATTTTCAGACAAGCATCGGAGTGTGGACCATTATATGCAGGACAACTTTTTGGCAAATCTAAACGTTACAACAGATAGTTAGTGTCCAATAACATTCAAATGAATATCAAACCAAACCTATTCCAAAACAATTTAGTTGTCCAGTACTTGATCCACCATCAGCTGATGCTTTAACACCTTCCATTTCAGAAACTAGTGTCCTTTATATAAAAGTGGAGTTTTAATTCTAGAAAAAATAATTACGCTATGTATAATTTAAATATGTTTCAAAATTTACGTTCAAACAAGAAAAAAATATTTTGACCATGATTGACTCACGTGTACACCAATTTAGACAATCTGTTAACTTTTGCATTGTCAAGTTTTCCTGGATATTCCTGACCCACTTGCAAACACCCAGCAGAATTCCAAACCTTTTTTAAACAATCCATCGAATGTGGTCCATTGAAGGTTGGACAAACACCAGGCAAATCTTTTTAAAAGAGCTAGTTTAGAGAAGTACAACAACAACACTACTGAAAGTAGGTTCAAGAATTTTGGGCATTTACACAGCAATTCCATAAAGTTAACCAAGATTTCTCAGGACTTTACCAACATTGTTATGAATGGACTTATTCTGTAACAATGTTTTAAAATACATTGATTTGACAATAATTTTTAAAATAAGTGTGCCACAAACATATCTACCCTAACTTTATGGGCCTCTGCTTTGAAATAAGAACTGGTAAGATATTTTAACACAGTTTTGTAATATTCTACATACATATTCCATAGCAATCGGTTTGGGCAACGTCATCTCCAGTATCAGCATCTGTCTTGGTTAAATTCATGCTGGCCACAAGATTTCTGTGCAAAGAAACAAAAAAATGTTAACTTACCTATAAATCTTTTACAAAGGGTGAACAAAAACAAAATTACATATAAGTCATTTTTGAGAGAGTATTTCTCTGGGTGGGAGTCAACTTGTCTGGGTATTCTGCACCCTCAGGTAAACAACCAACAGAATTCCAAACAGATCTTAAACAATCTAAAGAATGTGGTCCACTAAATGTTGTACAGGAAGTGGGAAGTACTGTGGAAAATTTTGGATTTATTATAAAAGTTTTTCTTATTATGTGAAGTTTACCAGCTCCAAAACATGCAAGCACTTCTGATGCATCTCCATTATCTGCATCTGATTTGGTTTTGTTCATTTTACTCAACAAAACCCTGAAAAATATATAAACATTCACTTTTCACCAGAACTGAAACTAAGCACATATGATACACATACTAATGCAATGGTAATAGTGCACATCAACAAAACAGTTACCGGTAAGTACGTTCTGACAAAAAATCAAATTCAACATCAGAAAGTTTCTCAGGATACTCATCCCCTGCAGGTAAACATCCAACAGAAGACCAGACCTTTTTAAGACAATCCATGGTGTGTGGACCTCCGTATGTGGGACAAGGGTTTGGCAAATCTAAACGTTACATCAGATAGTCAGTGTGGACATATACTAAACATAAACACTAAACCAAACCTATTCCAAAACAGTTTAGTTGTTCAGTAGGCGATCCACTGTCAGCATCTGCTTTTGTTGTGTTCATTTCATCTGTTAATTCCCTACAACAGTACAAAACATTTATCATTTCCTACAAATATATACTCCATTTCAGACACAAGTATCCTTCACCAAAAAGGGTGATTGTAAGTAATGGGAAAAAACGTTTGAACTTAAACTTGATACATGAAATATATCAGCAAAAATTTTTAATGACTTACCGATAATTCAAACCGGACAATCTGTTAACTTGTGAATCAACGAGGTTTGGTGGATATTCTTCACCCTCTGGTAAACAACCAGCAAAAGCCCAAACCTCTTTTAAACAATCCATTGAATGTGGTCCATTGTAGCTTGGGCAAATGCGTGGCAAAACTTTAGACAAAACGTTAATTAAAACAAGCACACAAACACAATCGTTCTGTACACCAATCAATAATCTTAAACGAAATTTCATCAAAAAGACTTTTCAAACTTTCCAATTAAATACAACACATCTTAGTTCATCTAAAGTCTGTTTATTGGAAACTGCTCAATTTTTTTATTAAGTTGAAGGAAAACGTAATTTTCATAACAAAAGCTTCTTTTGATACTATTCAACCAATACAACAGAGCTTAGTTCATCTAAATTTTGTATATGGGAAACAGCTCCAATTTTTTATCCAGTTTAAGGTAAACATATTTTTTATTAATAAGTTTTCCTGGTACAATCAAACATAACTTTTATTTTCTAGGTGAAACAACGGTGAAAAAAAGTTAGGTTTAAATGTACCAGAAGATCAAATCAATTGAAATGCAAAATGCCTTTCAGCAACAGCAACATATTACTACTATTTTCCCAAAAAAATGCTTATTATGAAATGGAATACAAATTCTGGAGCATTACCAATTCCAGATAAGTATTGCTTGTTTTACACATAGGGAATCAGGATTTGAGTGAACTTTTGTTTTATTTTGCATTCATATACAGAACTCTGGTAATTAATGTATATTTACAACAAGTATGTGTGGTTGGATTCTAGTTTAACCACGTAGTTCTCTACCTGCAACTTTTAACAACCATTACTAACTGCCATCAATGTTTCGCATGTGACATAATCCCAAGTTTATTCAGCGATCAAGGTTAACAAATTTATTCAGCGATAAGGTTGTTGCAGGGCTGTTTCTAATCTTGGAGATACTAAGATGTCTTTAATTAAGATCACTTTTACTATTATCGTGTAAACTACACAACAAAAGCAATGACAGAAACATCTGCAAACAATCTAAAACAACATCGAAACATTGAATCAGGATTAACCCAAATTCTGTTGTATTTTATTACTTTAGTTCTCAATCTTAATTGAATACATTCTTAGGTAGTAAAAGTTTTTAACAAAGTATTTTTAAGCAAAAACATTCTCATACATAGATTATTGTTCTATCCTATTAAAATCAAAAAATGAAGAAGTTAAAGTTGTAATTCACACCTATTCCATAGCAATTATTCTGTTCTATGTTATTCCCTGTATCAGCATCAGTCTTGGTTGAAGTCATGTAGGCCACAAGATCTCTGTGCAAAGAAACAAAACAATGTTAACTTACCAATAAATCTTTTACAAATGGTCAACAAAAATAAATTACTTATAAGTCATTTTTGACAAATCATCCCTCTGGGAGGAAGTCAAATTGTCTGGGTATTCTGCACCTTGTGGCAAACAACCAACCAAATCCCAAACAGATTTCAAACAATCCAAAGAATGTGGTCCACTAAATGTTGTACAGGAAGTAGGAAGTACTGCAGAAAACATTAAATTCTCAACAAAAGAGTCTTTAGTGTCAAGTGAGGTTTACCAGTTCCATAACATGCAAGCACTTGTGATGCATCTCCACTATCAGCTTCTACTTTGGTTGTGTTCATTTGACCTATTAATTTTCTAAAAAAAACAGTAAGTTTACCTTACAAACAAACTTTCGTCTTCACAAAACTAAAAGTAATCTCACAAACGCTTTTGTCAATAAAACTAGTGATGCACCGAAACAGCTATTTTTGTATTCGGCCAAACCGAATATTCGGCAAAAGTTGCCAAATTAATTCGGCCCAATAAGCTGAAACAAATTTTGGTATATCATCTCTTTATACGCAATCAATTTAAGCAAAACATGTACTGGGTTGGATCTAATCCTATCATACAGCCTTTTTGACGCTTAAAGAATAACCTCGTCTTCTGCACCAACTGCTAAAAGTTGATTTTCATATTTTCTGAGAAAATAAACAAAAGAAACGAAGAAATTCGTATAGTTTAAACAAGGATTCTGACCTTTTGTAAACTTTGTGTATCAGCGTTACATGAAGTACAAAAAGTTTCAGTTTCGGCCAAATTTTGCAGAAATATTCGGCCAAAACAAACTTTTTTAATGCATGCAACGCTGATAGTTTCAGCTGAACAAATCCGGCAAACCAAACTTTCGGTGCATCCATACATAAAACATTTATTTCACAACAAATTCAAGACACACTGAGCAAACACTAGCATCTTATGAAGGTCAAGTCCATAATTATATAAGTTGCTTCTGTACTTTATTTCCATAATTTAGTCAGAATTCTTATCACAATGTTTTTGATAAAAAAAGTACATCAATGGAAATTGACATATGCATATGTTTAAATATGTTTAATATCACTAAAAAATTCACTTGTAGGTAAGGTGTGACAAAGCAGTAATTTCAGAATTTGAGAGTTTATCAGGATATTCAGTTCCAGCAGGCAAACATCCAACAGAAGACCAGACAGTTTTCAGACAAGCAACAGAGTGTGGACCATTATATGTAGGACAACTTTTTGGCAAATCTAAACATTACAACAGATAGTCAGTGTCCCAAAAATATATAGATATAAGAATACCCAACCCAACTAACCTGTTCCAAAACAATTTAGTTGTCCATTACTTGATCCACCATCAGCTAATGCTTTAACATCTTCCATTTCAGAAACTAGTGTCCTTTATATTTCAAAATTTATGTTCAAACAAGAAAAAAATATATTGACCGTCATTGACTCACGTGTACGCCAATCTAGACAATCTGTTAACTTCTGAATTGTCAAGTTTTTCTGGATATTCCTGACCCACTTGCAAACAACCAGCAGAAATCCAAACCTTTTTTAAACAATCCATCGAATGGCGTCCATTGAAGGTAGGACAAACGGCAGGCAAAACTTTTCAAAAAAGCTAGTTTAAAAAAGTATAGCAACTACAATACTGAGAGTAGACTAATGCATTTTGGACAATGGCAAAGCAACTCCAAGAATTAAGAAGGATTTCTAAAGATGTGTGCTAATTACCTACATTGTTACAAATGGACTAATTTTGTAACAATGTTTTAAAATACAAGAGTTTGACAATAATTTTTTAATTAGGTGTCCAACAAACAGATCGAGCAGATGTTGCACAACCCTAATAAGTTCAACTCTGATTGAAGAATAAACTAACAAGATTTTTTTACACAGAGTTGTAACATTCCTCTTACCTATCCCATAGCAATTGGTTTGGGCACGATCATCTCCAGTATCAGCATCTGTCTTGGTCGAATTCATTTCGGCCACAAGAACTCTGCAAATAGAAACAAAAAAGTGTTGTCTTACCTATAAATCTTGTACAAAAGGTTGACAAAGACTAAATTACATATAAGACATTTTTGAGAGAGTATTTCTTTGGGTAGTAGTCAACTTGTCTGGATATTCTGCACCCTCTGGAAAACAACCAACAGAATTCCAAACAGATTTTAAACAATTCAAAGAATGTGGTCCACTGAAAGTTGTACAGGATGTAGGAAGTACTGTGGAAAAATTTAGATTTTATAAAAAAAGTTTTTTCATCAGTTAATGTTTACCAGTTCCAAAACATGCAAGCACTTCTGATGCATCTCCATTATCTGCGTCTGATTTGGTTTTGTTTATTCGATTCAACAGATTTCTGAAACAATACATACATTCAGTTTTGCCCAGAACCGAAACTATGCACATATGATACATATACTAACACAAGCGGAAACTGCACTTTCACAAAACAATCACCTGTAAGTAAGTCCTGACAAAAAATCAAATTCAGGTTTAGAGAGTTTCTCCGGATATTCATCCCCTGCAGGCAAACATCCAACAGAAGACCAGACCTTTTTAAGGCAATCCATAGAGTGCGGACCTCCGTATGTAGGACAATTTTTCGGCAATTCTAGAAGTTACACCAGGAAGTCAGTGTCAACATGTAATATACATAATCACCAAATCCAACCTATTCCAAAACAGTTTAGTTGTCCAGTGCGCGAACCATTGTCAGCATCTGTTTTTATATCTTTTATTTCAGATACAAGCATCCTTAACAAAAGGTTAATGTAAATATTTGTCAAACGCATTTGAGCTATGTAAGACTTAAACTTGAATAAAATATATACATGAAACATGCAATAAATCGGCATAAATTTTTGATAATTCACCGATAATCCAAGCCGGACAATTCGTTAAATCTTGAATCAACAAGTTTTGGTGGATATTCTTCGCCCTCTGGTAAACAACCAGCAGAATCCCAAACCTCTTTTAAACAATCCATTGAATGTGGTCCATTGTAGTTTGGGCATATGGATGGCAAATCTTTAGACAACAAGTTACTAAAATAACCATACAAGCATAATCTTACTGTACACAATACTATAATCTTAAACTAGGACATTTCCTCAAAAAGTCCTTCGTTATGTTTCAATCAAACACAACAGAGCTTCCTTAATCTCAATTTTGTTTGAGAAAAAATGTTCAAAATATTATGTAATTAAACGTAAAAACAAAATGAACTTATCTGTTCTTGTCAAACAATTAAACATAACTTTTATTAACTAGGTGAAACATCAATGAATTAAAGTTACATTTAGATGTGCCAGAAGAACAAATTAATAAAATGCAATTAGCCCTGCATCAAAAGAAATATAATTATACAATGTTCCTAACAAAAGCTCTTTATAATCTCTAATATCATTTCTGCATCATTGCCAATTCCAGATAACCGTTGCTTGTTTTACATATGGGGAATCCAGATTAAAGTGAATTTTTCACCTTTTACTTTGCATTCATATACAGAGCTCAGTTTAAGATATGTTTATTCATAAAAAGTAAGTGTGGTTTGATTCTCCTTTAACCACATTGTTCTCTACCTACAAATGTTAAATAATGATAGCTAACTGCCATCAGTTTTTTGCATGTGACATAATCCCAAGTTCTATCAAGGAATAAGGTTAAAAAAAAATACGTTGCAGGGCTTTTTCCTACTAAGATGTTTTAGCTGTGCTAAAATTAAGGATACTTTTACTAATATCCTGCTAACTACACAGCAATGGATCAGATAGAAACATCTTCAAGCAATACGGAACATCAACTGATGGGGAGAAATTAAAACCAGATTACCCAAATTAAGTTATATTTCACTACTTTAATTCCAAATCTCAATTGAATACATGCTTGGGAAAAAAAATTCAATAAAATAAATCGCAACTTAATAATCTGTTCTTCTGGCATACATAAAACGTAACTTTATTCACCTAAGTTTCGCCTGTTATTCAACAAGGCTTCCTCAAGTTACGTTTTATATATACCAGAAGAACAGATTATTAAGTAACAATATGCCTGGCAGCAACAAAAACATTATATTTGTGAAAATAAATCGCTTTTGCAAAAGGAATAGGTGAAGTGTTTGTAACTAAAAGGACCAAAATACAGTATGGTTTCAATCAATTCGAAGAACAAACAAAATCAGCATTACAAAAATGCTGAAAATATTTGTTATACCTTTCCTATCAATGAAATATATTTTAACAAAACTTTCTTATTAATAGGTTATTGTTCTCTCCACTTGAAACTAACTAATGAAGAGGTGAAATCGAAATAAATACCTATCCCATAGCAATTATTTTGTTCTATGTTATTCCCATTATCAGCATCAGTCTTGGTTAAATTCATGTAGGCCACAAGATTTCTGCAAAAAGAAAAAAAAACATGTTAACTTACCAATGAATCTTTTACAAATGGTCAACAAAAATAAATTACTTATAAGTCATTTTTGACAAATCATCCCTCTGGGAGGAAGTCAAATTGTCTGGGTATTCTCCACCTTGTGGCAAACAACCAACCAAATCCCAAACAGATTTTAAACAATCCAAAGAATGTGGTCCACTAAATGTTGTACAGGAAGTAGGAAGTACTGCAGAAAACATTAAATTCTCAACATAAGAGTCTTTAGTGTCAAGTGAGGTTTACCAGTTCCAAAACATGCAAGCACTTTCATCGACACACCATTATCGGCTTCTACTTTGGTTGTGTTCATTTGATTTAATAGTTTCCTACAACAATACAAAACATTTAGCATTTCCTACAAACAAACCTAAGTTTTTATCAAACTGAAAAAGTAATCATAAAAGCTTGTCTCAAAAAAATTTCACAACAAATTCAAGAAACATTGGATAATATAAGCATGTTATGAAGGTGATCTTAAAGTTCATTAAGTCCATAATAATGTAATTTGCTTTTAGGCTTTATTTCCAAACCTTAATCAGAGAGAACTATGATCATAATATTTTTGTTAATTGAATAACAATTGACAAATGCAATAATACAAATATATCAACATTCCCTAAAAATTCACTTGTAAGTAAGGTCTGACAAAGCAGTAAATTCAGAATTTGAGAGTTTATCAGGATATTCAGTTCCAGCAGGCAAACAACCAACAGAAGACCAAACAATTTTCAGACAATCCAAGGAATGTGGACCATTATATGTAGGACAACTTTTTGGCAAATCTAAACATTACAACAGATAGTTAGTGTCCCCAAAATATATAGATATAAAAATACCCAACCCAACTAACCTGTTCCAAAACAATTTAGTTGTCCAGTACTTGATCCACCATCAGCTGATGCTTTAACACCTTCCATTTCAGAAACCAGTGTCCTTTATATAAAATTAAAGTTTGAATTCAGGCACAAATATTTAGGCTAAGTACGATTCAAATATGATTTAAAATTTATGTTCAAACAAGAAAAAAAATATATTGACCATGATTGACTCACGTATACACCAATTCAGACAATCTGTTAGCTTTTGAATTGTCAAGTTTCTCTGGATATTCTTGACCCACTTGCAAACACCCAGCAGAAATCCAAACCTCTTTTAAACAATCCATCGAATGTGGTCCATTGAAGGTTGGGCAAACACCAGGCAATGCTTTTCAAAAGAATTAGTTCAGAGAAGTATTGCAACTACTTTACTGAGAGTAGACTAATGCATTTTTGACAATTGCAAAGCAACTCCACGAATTAAAGAAGGATTTATAAAGATGTGTGCTAATTACCTACATTGTTATTAATGGACTTATTATATAACAGTGTTTCAAAATACATCGGTTTGGTAATAAATTTTAAATTAGGTGTCCAACAAACAGATCCAGCGGATGTTGCACAGCCCTAATAAGTTTATCTCTACTTTGAAGAATAAATTAATAAGAATTTTAATCTCAGAGTTGTAGTATTCCACTTACATATCCCATAGCAATTTGTTTGGGCATTATCATCTCCAGTATCAGCTTCAGTCTTGGTCGAATTCATTTCGTCCACAAGAACTCTGTCAAAAGAAACAAAAAGTGTTGTCTTACCTATAAATCTTTTTCAGATGTTTGACAAAAATAAATTACGTATAAGTCATTTTTGAGAGAGTATTTCTCTGGGTGGGAGTCAACTTGTCGGGATATTCTGCACCCTCAGGTAAACAACCAACAGAATTCCAAACAGATCTTAAACAATTCAAAGAATGTGGTCCACTAAATGATGCACAGGAAGTAGGAAGTACTGTGGAAAATTTTGGATTTATTAAAAAAGTTTTTCTTATTATGTGAAGTTTACCAGCTCCAAAACATGCAAGCACTTCTGATGCATCTCCATTATCTGCGTCTGATTTGGTTTTTTTCATTCGACTCAACAGATTCCTGAAAGAAAAATCCAGTTTTTTCACAACTGAATCTAAGTACACATTACACATATACTCATACAAATGCAATACTGTACACTGACAAAACAACCACCTGTATTTTAGTTTCGACAAAAAAACAATTTCAACATCAGAAAGTTTCTCAGGATACTCATCCCCTGCAGGTAAACATCCAACAGAAGTCCAGACCTTTTTAAGGCAATCCATGGAGTGTGGACCTCCGTATGTGGGACAAAGGTTTGGCAAATCTAAATGTTACACCAGACAGTCAGTGCGGACATATACTAAACATAAACAGCAAACCAAACCTATTCCAAAACAGTTTAGTTGTTCAGTAGGCGATCCACTGTCAGCATCTGTTTTTGTTGTGTTCATTTCATCTGTTAATTCCCTACAACAATACAAAACATCATGAGGTTTTCAGGCTAGGCAGCCCAGGCAATGCAGCCTAGCTGGATCAGCCACTTTTTCCTGACAAGTCGGAAGCAAGATTTGAAAAATCAATCTCCCGGTGAGGTTTGAACTCACGACCCTGGGCTAACCAGGCCCAACGCTCTACCAACTGAACTACAGAAGCTCAGTGGCTTCACGGGTTATATTGTGGCCAAGGTACACTGGTACGCAAGCGCACAAATTGCCAGGCAACCTTCACATTTACATAGGGGATCTCTACCATCGTATCAGGTAACGCAGTAATATTACATGCAATAGTATGATAGGCAGGATCACCCCACTGTGCAGGTACTTGGTTGGCGATCACAGCTACCAAAAATGATTCAGCTGGGCTGCATTGCCTGGGCTGCCAAGCCTGAAAACCTCATGATCGCGATATGTTAGCTGTGATCGCCAAGCAAGTACCTGCGCAGTGGGGCAATCCTGCCTATCATGCTATTGCATTTAATATTACCACAATACAACAAAATTAATCATTTTCCACAAATATATACTCCATTTCAGACACAAGTATCCTTCACCAAAAAGGGTGAATGCAAGTAATGGGAAAAAACGTTTGAACTTAAACTTGATACATGAAATATATCAGCATAAATTTTTAATGACTTACCGGTAATCCAAATCAGATAATCTGTTAACTTGTGAATCAACAAGGCTTGGTGGATATTCTTCACCCTCTGGTAAACAACCAGCAAAAGCCCAAACCTCTTTCAAACAATCCATTGAATGTGGTCCATTGTAGCTTGGGCAAACGCGTGGCAAAACTTTGGACAAAAATTTAATTAAAACAACCATACAAGTATAATCTTATGGTAGAAAAATCCACAATCTTAAACTAAGACATTTTCCAAAAAATGGTTTTGATGTTTCAACCACATACAACAGAGTTTTGTAATACAAGAATTTTTAGAGAAAACCTTTCCTATTAATACGGTATTGTTTTATTCTACAGCAATCAAAAAACAAAAGAGAAGTGGTAATTCATACCTATCCCATAGCAATTATTTTGCTCAATATTATTCCCATCATCAGCTTCAGTCTTCGTCGAATTCATTTGGGTCACAAGATTTCTGTGCAAGGAAACAAAGAAATTCAGAGAATAAGTTTAAATGTCCCATAGAAGAAAATTACGTATAAGTCATTTTTGAGAGATCATCCCTCTGGGAGGAAGTCAAATTGTCTGGGTATTCTGCACCTTCAGGTAAGCAACCTACCAAATTCCAAACATATTTCAAACAATCCAAAGAATGTGGACCACTAAATGTTGTACAGGAAGTAGGAAGTGCTGTGGAAAACATTAAATTCTGAATATAATAGTCTTTAGTGTCAAGTGAGGTTTACCAGTTCCAAAACATGCAAGTACTTCTGATGCATCTCCATTATCAGCTTCTATTTTAGTTGTGTTCATTTGATTTAATAATTTCCTAAAAAAAACATTTAGCTTAACCCTAAAAAAAAAAATTTTTCTTCAAAAATGTAAAAGAAAACTTTTATCAATAAAGTATGTATCTACAATAAATTCAAGACAAACTGATTCACAATTAGCATGTTATGAGAGTTGCTTTAGAGTTAATCAAGTTTAAAATAATTTAAGTTGCATTTCTAAAATTCAGTCAGACATAGGAACACAACTCACTTTTTCTCATAATTCTGAATATTAAGAGACTGGCCCATATTGTTATTGGATATGGGCCAGTCTCTTTATACTCAGAATTATGAAAAAAATTGGATTTGTGTTCCTAAGTTTGTGGGCAACCATTAAGGTAAAGTGCTTTTGTTAAATAAATTACAATTGACAAAAAAATCACTTGTAAGTAAGTCGTGACAAGGCAGTAAATTCAGAATTTGAAAGTTTCCCAGGATATTCATTTCCAGCAGGCAAACATCCAACAGAAGTCCAGACAATTTTGAGACAATCCATGGAGTGTGGACCTCCGTATGTGGGACAAGGGTTTGGCAAATCTAAACGTTACACCATATACTCAGTGTCTGCTGTATATAGTTATATAAGAATGCCAAACCCAACCTATTCCAAAACAATTTAATTGTCCAGTACGTGATCCATTATCAGCTGATGCTTTAACACCTTTCATTTCAGATACTAGTGTCCTTAATATCAAAACAAAAGTAATAACATAGCAAGCACATTTTTGTGATGTATGATTTGGTTTCAAAATTCACATGAAAAGGCAAAATAATAATGCATTACTGCTAGCTCACCGGTAATCCAAGCCAGATAATCTGTTCACTTTCGAAGCAATGAGTTTTTCTGGATATTCTTCACCCTCTGGTAAACAACCAGCAGAAGCCCAAACCTCTTTTAGACAATCCCTTGAATGTGGTCCATTAAAGTTTGGACAAACAGCTGTCAAAACTAATCAAAAAAAAATTTTAAGTCCCACATCCATAATCTTAATTTGTGCCCAAAGAAATAAACTGCAAGGTCATAAATTGCTGTTGTAAATCAATAGGTTAAATTGATCACTAACTTTCGGACAAACACACAACGATTTAGATTCAAAACAAATTCAAAACTCAAATGTTCCTCATACAGTAGTCATAACTTCATCCCAATGCAGTCAATTAATGTCAAGAATCAGATTGTATAAATACCTATCCCATAGCAATTTGTTTGGGCATTGTTATCCCCAGCATCAGCATCAGTCTTTGTTGAATTCATGTCGGCCACAAGATCTCTTTACAAAAGAAACAACATTCCTTCACAGAATTTCAAATTTGCTTTGAATGCCAAACTTACATATAATTCATTTTTGAGAGTGTTTGTCTTTTGGCAGGAGTTAACTTGTCAGGATGCTCTGCCCCTTGTATTGAACAACCAACAAAATTCCAAACAGCTTTCAAACAACCTAAGGAATGGGGACCAGCCATGGTTGTACAAGAACCAGAAAGAACTGAAGTAAAATAAATGCACATTAAAAAACATTTGTGCCAAATAATAAAGGTTTACCAATTCCAAAACAAGCAAGCAGCTCTGATGCATCTCCATTATCTGCATCAGATTTGGTTGTGGTCATTCTGTTCAACAATTCTCTGAATAATACAAATATTCAGGTAATTCCAAGAAACAATTTTTAGATTCTTGCAGGTATCAGAAAGCATTTATTAAAGTAATAAGTATTCTTTGTTGGGACATCAAAATAGCTTTGTAAAACTAATGTGTCCGTCAAGAAGAAGAATGATCAACACTTGCGCTACTACATAATTATGCTAGTTATCAATAAAAAATTACCTGTATGTAAGTCGTGACAAATCATGGAATGTGGAATTTGAGAGTTTCTCAGGATATTCATTTCCTTCAGGCAAACATCCAACAGAAGACCAGACAATTTTGAGACAATCCTTGGAGTGTGGACCATTATATTTAGGGCAACTTGATGGCATATCTAATGTTACACCATGTAAGCAAGTGTCCATAAACATGTACTATAATAGGATAGTTAAATTTCTAGGTACAACCCCTATAAATTATTTTGTATTTATTCACACTGCACAGACATTTAAAAATTTCCAGTACAAATGCCATTGCAAAAAAATAAGATATTTTGTTTGGGCGCCTGATTTGATAAACCTCAAGGTTTTATTAGAGCACATGCCAATTTGAGTGTCATGTTGAAAGTGTGCAGTAAATTTGCTTGCAAAAAAAAGATTTAATTTGTCAGGATTACTTTTTCAATTACTTGTATTGCCACAATTTCCATTTTCGACACAATATAATTACCGTTCCAAGATAAAAATATACTGTAGCCCTAAGGAGCAAGTTAGGAAAAATAGAGTGGAGACAAGAGACATATCAGTACAGCCAACAATCTAACACTAGGTAAGTTATGTTTGGTGATGCAAGTTTGGATTTAATATATCGGACAGTTGCAGAGAATTTTCAACACAGTGCTAAACCAATTATCAGCGTCATGCGTTAACACATCCTTGTAATCTTGTCTCCTTGTTCTGCAGTGCCATATGCTACTTTAACTTGATACAAATATTTCAATCAATGCTTTTACAACCAATTCCTTTATAGGAGTAACTAGGGACTTCATACAAGAATACATCTTTCAACAGGCAGATTGGACATGATGTGCTTCAAAAAACCTAATATTGATTTAATTATTTCTGATGAGTTGTGCAAGTATGGAAAATCTTGCATGCAAATTTTTATTTACTTTCCGAAGAAAGATGATTTGATGTTGCCGCTACAGCTCTTGCAGAAATTTCTCATCTGATCTTACAGAACAGTTGGCACAAATTTGCCGTTTGCTTAAATTAACTTTTTTGTTCAGATCAAGAAAAAATTGGCATGAAAAATCAGTCACAATGATATCTCCAATAAAGTCTATTTCACAACATGTCTGCTCCAATATCTATGGATTTTTTATGAAAGATCCATTCTAGTAATTCAGTTGCTAAAATTCATAGTAAATGACTTGGCATTTGCGAAGTCCAAAATAAGATGCAGAGCACAAGTTTTTAACATCTGGATGGTAGTAAACATATTAAGGTAAAAAAGGGATTCAACATTATTCATTACTCATGCTGCCAAGCTAGGGATGGGCAATATAGAATAATATACTATTCTGGAACATTCTAGAATTCTTAAATTGAATCCAGAACACCACATCCTATTCTGTTTTTGTTTTAGCTTTTGCACTGAAGCACAATGAACATGAAAGAAGTTATTACACGACTGCAATAACAAAAACAATCGAAGAATAAATTTATTGCAGTGTAATATATTTAGGCTCTCTACGTGCTTGCCTGTCAAGTGAGTGCGAAACTTTGTTGCTGTTAAACCTGGACATCATCACAACTGTAGCAGTTGATTGACAAAAAGTTCTCAAAAAAGATATGCACTGTATGTACTCGATTGTAAGCAGCAGCTTATAAAGTTGTTTAACCTACTGTTTGTGATACTTACAATCGAGGGCAGCATATATTATTTAATGTCACGCCAATATTTTATTTGTAACTCACTCTGCCGTACCAATACGTTTTATCGAACACAGTGATCTGTGTACCTGACAATTTTAAACAACAAATTTGTTGACAAATATTGTAGGGTACCAAAGTTTGCCTTTAACATTTATGTGCGGCTTATGTTAATTTTTTTAACACCGTCCCATGCGGCTTACAAATAATTAAATACAGAAAATCATGTGCTGAACTGTACATTGAAGATAAATAAAGTAACCTACTAATCGGTTTGAAGACAATGTGGATACGGAAAGTTTAAGATTCGAATACTCCAGATTTGTTATTCTGAATTGCCCATCCCTATGCCAGGCATACTATCACTGCAAAAACGCTCTCCTGGCAGTAATATTCATAAAGAGGGACATTTAATTTGGTATGCAACAACCTTCATCAGGAAGTACTTGTGTAAATGTTGTAAACAAAGTGGTCAAATGTTGAGGCACATAAACTGAGATATGTGTACCTCCAGCCACTTCTTACCAATTATTATTTCTTACTTTCTATGTGTGCATTAATTTTTCATGAAATATTAATGCTAGAAGAGCCTTTTTGCAGTGATTCGACAGTACGTTTTAATGTATATTCTGCTTAAACGGAATTTGAACTGCAATGTGAATAAAATGCTAACGAGCTCTTTAAAGACTTTAAAAAATCTAAATTTGTGTCACCAAGCATCTCTAAATGGTGTCTTATTATTGGTTGTAAAATTAGCACATGTAAATTACTGAAGACAGAAAACTGAAAATAGGTTTTGACCAACAGGTATAATAAAATACAAATCTGACATTCCTCTGATAAAAAAAACAACAAATGTTTAAAACCTTTTGTTTAAAACGATCTGACGTTTTGCCTGAACAAACGACTAGGCTTCTTCAAAATTGTTTTGTTCTCTGAGGAAGCCTAGTCGTTCATATTTCATGTAAATTACTGTTGCAGTGGAAATACAAAATAAAAATAACTGCAGACGGATTTTTAGTATTCTATTCGCTTTATGCAAACTAACAACTTGAGGGGATCACAGACATGAAATTCAAAAAAAGTTACTGTTATCTTATTCATCTACGCAAACAAATAATTTAAGGGGATTACAGACACGATTTAATAAACGAGTATTTAGAACAATTGTCATAGAAAAGAATACCAAATCTAACCTATTCCGAAACAACCTAGTTGTCCAGCATCTGATCCACCGTCAGCAGCTGCTTTGACATCTTTCATTTCAGATACCAGTACCCTTTATAAAAAAAAAAAATTGTCTTGGGTATTATGCCCTACAGCAACAAGACTATGTCAAATACTAACTTACCGGTAATCCAAACGAGATAATCTGCCAACTTCTGTATCTGCAAGATTTCCAGGATAATCTTCACCCTCTGGCAAACAACCAACAGAAGCCCAAACCTCTTTTAAACAATCCATTGAATGTGGTCCATTGTAGCTTGGACAAACACCTGGCAAAGCTTTATCAAAAAAAGGCAATTGAAAAACATTAGTACAACCACAAACCAAGAAAATGTAAAATCCTGAATATTATGTAAAAGGCAATGGTAAATTTAAGGTTGTGTATACGTTGATGTTAAACCATGAAAAATGTAGTGATACATATAAAACAACAATTAAATATATTTGAAATGATGAAAACCCTTTATTATACACTATCTAAGAAACTTTCGTTTCAGGCTGAAATCTGTCGGTCTTGTCAACCCTTTACTATCAACACTATTGCAATTAACAACTACCAGGTGAAAGCTGCATAAATACCTATCCCATAGCAATTATTTTGGTCAATGTCATTTCCTGCATCAGCAACAGTCTTGGTTAAATTCATATCCGCCACAAGGTTTCTGTCAAAACAATGAACACTTGCAAAATAAGTTCAAATGCTCCATAATATAAAATTACGGATAGGGCATTTCTTTGAGAGTATTTCTCTGTGAGAAAGTCAAATTGTCTGGATATTCTGCACCTTGTGGTAAACAACCAACCAAATCCCAAACAGATTTCAGACAATCCAAAGAATGCGGACCAGTGAAAGTTGCACAAGATGTTGGAAGTACTGTAGGAAACATTAAATTCTCAATAAAGGATCCCTTCATATCAAGTGAGGTTTACCAGTTCCAAAACATGCAAGTACTTCTGATGCATCTCCATTATCGGCTGCTACTTTGGTTGTGTTCATTTGATTTAATAATTTTCTACAACAATACAAAACATTTAGCATTTCCTACAAAGAAACTTTTTAAAAATTTTCACACAAGCTTTTATCAAAAAATATTTATCTTTACAACAAATTCAAGACACATCCAACAAAAAAATGCATGTTATGAGGGTTATCTTAGAGTTAATCAAGTCCATAGTAATTAAGGTTGCCCTAATGCTTGATTACCAATATTGTTTTTATTAAATAAATCACAATAGAGACATGTCATGTTACAAATATATAAATACGGTAAATATCACCAAAATATTCACCTGTAAGTAAGTTTTGACAAAGCAGTAATTTCAGAATTTGAGAGTTTATCAGGATATTCAGTTCCAGCAGGCAAACATCCAACAGAAGACCAGACAATTTTCAGACAAGCATCAGAGTGTGGACCATTATATGTAGGACAACTTTTTGGCAAATCTAAACGTTACAACAGATAGTCAGTGTCCGCAAAATATATAGATATAAGAATACCCAAACCAACTAACCTGTTCCAAAACAATTTAGTTGTGCAGTACTTGATCCACCATCAGCTGATGCTTTAACACCTTCCATTTCAGAAACTAATGTCCTTTATATAAAAGTAAAGTTGAATTCTAGCACAAATATTGAGGCTAAGTACGATTCAAATATGATTTAAAACTTATGTTCAAACAATAAAAAAATATATTGATCATCGCTGACTCACGTATACACCAAATCAGACAATCTTTTGATTTTTGAGTTAGTAAGTTTTTCAGGATACTCTTCACCCTCTGATGAACATCCAGCAGAATTCCAAACCTCCTTTAAACAATCCATCGAATGTGGTCCATTGAAGGTTGAACAAACAGCAGGCAATGCTTTTCAAAAGAGGTAGTTTAAAGTGCATGTGACATGGAAAATAAATAATGTTAATAATTAAATTAAGAGATGTTCATAACTTTTTTTTGGTGAAAAAAGTAGCTTGATCTGGCGACTGGTTTCTGAGACACAGCTGTTCAAAGTCTCATTTTTATCGCTGCGAAGGAATCGTGCGAAAGCGAGATTATTGTTGCGTAACGTAATAGAAGGCGCTGTGACCGCGCGAGTGCTGGCCGCAAGCCTTATGCGTAGGAATGGAAAGCAATGTAAAAGACTTTGATATTAATTTTACCTGCAGAGAGATGGCCGCTGTTTTGACTTATTATGTCTTATTTAGTTGTGTAATAAAAAAAAACAGTTACTGCGAAAGGATGTTCTTGTTGTTACAGTACTTATGATCGCTAACTTCATACATCAACTTTGGAAAACATGACAGAGACAAACCGTCAATTTAACATTGTCGTTGTGTCCACTCACAGCAAAAGATAGAAGTAGGTTAATTAAAGTTCGAGGCTGGCAAAGCCTGCCGAGAGAAAAAATGACCAAATTGGCTAATTATGCAACATAACACTGTTATTCTGTGATAGTAGCACTTTTTGTCTGGCAGTAGTGTTGCCTACAAGTTCGCATCATAAATGATTTGATTAATTCGCCACAATCAACCACTAATGTATTTTTCGCAATATAGTTGTAACTAGAAATGTTGCAATCATCAAATTAAAGTCAAGACAAAGGTGAGGTTAAAGTTATGACATCACACCCAAAAAGACGTCATGTAATGTCACTGAGCAAAGAAACGCACCATCCCGGTCTTATCGAAGTACAGAGCAACGTCGTTGCTGCTATACCCTTTAGTCTTCCGATAATCAGGGACAAATAAGCCTTTGGATTGTGAAGTCACAGTGATGTTTTTTTTGTGTTGTAAAACCTTGTCATGACCTTTGAGGTAACGTAATCTGTGGATTCTCCTATGCTTGAAACTATTCTATATCTACAATATAAGGTGCCTTTTCCTATGTAAACAATGCATTTTTTCAACGCGAGCACCTTGTGTGATGTCAATTTCACCACAGTGCAAAAGGTGCTACTTTTCACGCAATTTTCTTTATTTTTTAGTTCACGTAAAACCGAAAAACTTTGGATATATGTTAGTAGATGTACTTTCAGTTTTACACAAAGTTGCCATGGCCCTATCATATGCACTTTATAGAAGGAAAAACAATAACACTACTGAAAGTAGGCTAGTGAATTATGGCCATTTACAAAGCAATTCTCTAAGTTGAGGCAAAATTTCTCAACACATGCGCAAATTGCCAAAGTTGTTGACCCTTATAAATTTAACAGTGTCTGCTTCAAAGTTTAAACCAGCAAGATCTTAAAGTTAGTTTTGTAATATTCCACTTACATATCCCATAGCAATTTTTTTGGGCATTATCATCTCCAGTATCAGCATCTGTCTTGGTCGAATTCATGTTGGCCACAAGATTTCTGTGCAAAGAAACAAAGAAATGTTAACTTACCTATAAATCTTTTACGAGGGGTGAACAAAAACAAAATTACGTATAAGTCATTTTTGAGAGAGTATTCCTCTGGGTGGGAGTCAACTTGTCTGGATATTCTGCACCCTCAGGTAAACAACCAACCAAATTCCAAACAGATTTCAGACAATTCAAAGAATGTGGACCACTGAAAGTTGTACAGGAAGTAGGAAGTGCTATGACAAAATTTTAATTTTATTAATGGAGTTTTGTGTATCAGGTGGTGTTACCAGTTCCAAAACATGCAAGCACTTCTGATGCATCTCCACTATCTGCGTCTGATTTGGTTTTGTTCATTCGATTCAACAAAACCCTGAAAAACGTACAAACATTCACTTTTCCACAGAACTGAATCCAAGCAAACACAATACATATACTAATGAAAGTGTAAATATATGCATTAACAAAAAAGACACCTGTATGTAAGATTCGACAAAACAGAAAATTCAGGATCCGAAAGTTTCCCAGGATATTCATCCCCTGCAGGTAAACATCCAACAGAAGACCAGACCTTTTTAAGGCAATCCATGGAGTGTGGACCTCCGTATGTAGGACAATTTTTCGGCAAATCTAAATGTTACACCAGATAGTCAGTGCGGACATATACTAAACATAAACACTAAACCAAACCTATTCCAAAACAGTTTAGTTGTTCAGTAGGCGATCCACTGTCAGCATCTGTTTTTATATCTTCCATTTCAGATACAAGTGTTCTTAACAAAAAGGGGTCAATATACATATATGGTAAAAACGTTTGAGCAATTTAGGACTTTAGGCAAAAATTTTAGGCAAAATATACGTGATAAGTGCAAATAATGAATATACACTTGTTTCATTATTTTTTTGAAGACTCACCGGTAATCCAAGCCGGATAATCTATTAACTTGTGCATCATTAAGTTTTTCTGGATATTCTTCACCCTCTGGCAAACAACCAGCAGAAGTCCAAACCTTATTCAGACATTCCATTGAATAAGGTCCATTGTAGCTTGGGCAAATGGGTGGCAAAACTTTGGACAAAACGTTAATTAAAGTAACCATACAAGAACAATCTTACTGTTCAGAAATCTATAATTTTCAACTACGATATTTTCCCCCAAATGCTGGTTTCAACAATACAACAAAGCTTAGTTAATCCTAATTTTATTTAAGAAAATAAGCTCCAAATTTTATGAAGTTAACAGTAATAATAATTTTAACAAATCTGTCCATTTCATACAATCAAAGATATCTTTTCTTTACCAGCTGAAACGTCGGTGAGTTAAAGTTAACTGCAAATGTGCCAGAAGAACAGATTTATTAAAATGCAATGTGCCTGGCATTAACAGCAACAGAATAATATAATTCTCCTGACAATAGCTTTTCATAATCTGAAATATTGTTTCTGGACATTGCCAATTCCAGATAAGCCTTGCTTTTTTACACACAAAAATCTGGATGGAGTGAATTCTCCACCTCTTACCTTTCAATCGTATATAGAACCCTGTTTAAATCATGTTTATTCATAACAAATATGTGTGGTTTAGATTCTTGTTGCACTAGACTGTTCACCTTTAATGTGGATAAAGTATTTTTAAACAAAACCTTTCGTATCAATAGATTACTGTTCTACTATATTGCAATTTATAATGAAAAGGTAAAAGTCGTATGAAATACCTATTCCATAGCAATTATTTTGTTCATCATTATTCCCTCCATCAGCTTCAGTCTTGGTCGAATTCATTTTGGCCACAAGATTTCTGTGCAAAGAAACAAAGAAATTCAGAGAATAACTTTAAATGTCCCAAAGAAGAAAATTACGTATAAGTCATTTTTGAGAGATCATCCCTCTGGGAGGAAGTCAAATTGTCTGGGTATTCTGCACCTTGTGGCAAACAACCAACCAAATCCCAAACAGATTTCAAACAATCCAAAGAATGTGGTCCACCAAATGTTGTACAGAAGGTAGGAAGTACTGCAGAAAACATTAAATTCTCAATAAAAGAGTCTTTAGTGTCAAGTAATGTTTACCAGTTCCAAAACATGCAAGCACTTGTGATGCATCTCCACTATCAGCTTTTACTTTGGTTGTGTTCATTCGTTTTATTAATTTCCTAAAAAATACAAAACATTTAGTTTTCGCAATGAACAAACATATGCTTTCTTTAAAACTGAACAAATATTACAAAAGCTTTTAGCAATAAAAACATTTATCATCTTAACACCTTCAAAAAGCATTGGGAATAATTAACATGTTTCATCAACATTATCTTAGAGTTAATCAAGTCCAAAAAAATAAAAGTTGCTTTAACACTTTATCAACAAAATTTAGTTTCGAGGAATTGATGTTTTTGTTACATCAATCACAAGTGACACAAAATTCACTTGTAAGGAAGTTTTGACAAAACAGTAAGTTCAAAATTTGAGAGTTTCTCAGGATATTCATTTCCAGAAGGCAAACACCCAACAGAAGTCCAGACAGATTTAAGACAAGCATCGGAGTGTGGACCATCATATGTAGAACAACTTGATGGCAAATCTAAACGTTACAACAGATAGTTAGTGTCCAAAAACATATATATAAAACAATCACAAACTAAACCTATTCCAAAACAATTAAGCTGTGAGGTACTTGATCCCCCGTCAGCTGATGCTTTAACACCTTCCATTTCAGATACAAGTGCCCTTTGCATAAAAGTAAAGTTGAATTCTAGCCAAAATATTTAAGCTAAGTTCGATTTAAATCTGTTTTAAAATTCATGTGCAAACAAGAAACAAATACAATGACCATCGTTGACTCACGTGTACACCAAATCTGACAATCTGTCAACTTTTGAATCAATAAGTTTTTCAGGATAATCGTCACCTTCTGGCAAACAACCAGCAGAAGTCCAAACCTTATTCAGACAATCCATCGAATGCGGTCCATTGAAGGTTGGACAAACAGAAGGCAAATCTTTTTGGGGAAAGAAGTATAAAAGCAACACTACTAACAGTAGGCTCTTGAGTTCTGAACATTTACAAAGCAGTTGTATTAAATAAACCATTATTTCTCCAGACAGGAGCCAAATTACCCACAATAATTCTGTAACAATGTTTTAAATACATTGATTTGACAATAGTTTTCTAAATAGATGAGCCCTAATGAGTTTAAGAGAGTCTTCTTTAAAGTTTCAACCAGAAAGATCTTTTTATATAGTTTTGTAAGATACTATCCAATTGTTTTATTGTAGTAATTTCCAACCTTGATGAAATTTATGTAAAGCTAGTTTTGAGTCATTTTGTGATTGTGGACAAAAAGGCAAAAACATTTATGACCAGCGTCACACAAAATGGTCTTCATCAGTAGTCAAAGACAAACTACAGCCATGTTCACAAAAATCCTCAAAAATCAAATCGTTAAAAAAATATCATACTACCTTGTTGCCAATAGAAAATAATAAGACTAAAATGCCATACATACCTATCCCAAAGCAGTTTGTTTGGGCATTGTTATTACCAGTATCAGCTTCAGTCTTGGTTAAATTCATGCTGGCCACAAGATTTCTGTGAAAGAAACAAAAAATGTTAACTTACCTATAAAACTTATGCAAAAAGGTGAACAAAAATAAAATTACGTATAAGTCATTTTTGAGAGAGTATTTCTCTGGGTGGGAGTCAACTTTTCTGGATATTCTCCACCCTCTGGTAAACAACCAACAGAATTCCAAACAGTTTTTAAACAATCCAAAGAATGTGGACCAGTGAAAGTTGTACAGGAAGTCGGAAGTACTGTGGAAAAATTTACAATTTTTTAATAGAGCGTTTCATAGCAAGTGATGTTTACCAGCTCCAAAACATGCAAGCACTTCTGATGCATCTCCATTATCTGCGTCTGATTTGGTTTTGTTCATTCCATTCAACAAAACCCTTAAAAAAAACACACATATTCAGTTTATCCCAAAACTGAAACTAAGCACACACGATACATAAAATTTTAAACTTTGGCAAAACAGCCACCTGTAAGTACGTTCTGACATAAACTTAAATTCAACATCAGAAAGTTTCTCAGGATATCCATCCCCTGAAGGTAAACATCCAACAGAAGACCAAACAATTTTAAGGCACTCCATAGAGTGAGGACCTCCGTATGTAGGACAAGAGTTTGGCATATCTAAAAGTTACACCAGATAATCAGTTTCAACATATACTTTACAATAGTACCAAACCCAACCTATTCCAAAACAGCTTAGTTGTCCAGTGCGCGATCCATTGTCAGCATCTGTTTTTATGTCTTCCATTTCAGATACAAGTGTCCTTAACGAAAAAGGGTCCAAGTAAATACGTTTGAGCCATGTACTGCTCAAATTTTGTGTACATAAAAACAAACAATAATTGAACATACATTTTCACTGACTCACCGGTAATCCAAGTAGTATAATTTGTTAACTTCAGAATCAACAAGATTTTCTGGATATTCTTCACCCTCTGGCAAACATCCAGCAGAAGCCCAAACCTCTTTCAAACAGTCCATTGAATGTGGTCCATTGTAGCTTGGGCAAATGAGTGGCAAAGCTTCGGACAAAATGTTAATTAAAATAAGCACATCAGCAAAATCGTACTGCACATAAATTCAAAAACTCTTTTCACAGATTCCAACCAAATACTACAGGGCTGGGATAATCTATATTTTGTTCAACTGAAACTGTTAAATGTTTTATGAAGTTAAAGGTAAATACAATTTTCGCAACAAAAGCTTTTCATAATCAGAAATATTAATTCTGGATCATTGCCAATCCTAGGTAAATATTGCTTGTTTTACACATAAGAATCAGAAATTAAGTGACTTTTCCACCTCTACCATGCATTTATACATAAAAACCCTGATCAATTCATTTTTTATTCGAAACAAGTATGTGTGGTTGGATTTTTGTTTAACTGCATAGTTCTCTACCAAAAACTTTTATTATTGACTACTAAATGTCTTTCGCATGTGATATAATCCCAAGTTTTTAGCAAGGTTAGAAAAATATGTTTTTTTTATGGCTTTTATCAAAGATAATAAAATGTCTTAGATGTGATTTATTAAGATCACTTTTGAAAAAAAAACATCTCATACATAGGATACAGTTCTATCTCAATGCAATAAACAAATGAAGAAGTTAAAGTTGTAATTCACACCTATTCCATAGCAATTATTTTGGTCAATGTCATTCCCGGTGTCAGCTTCAGTTTTGGTCAAATTCATTTTGGCCACAAGATTTCTGTGCAAAGAAACAAAACAATGTTAACTTACCAATAAATCTTTTACAAATGGTCAACAAAAATAAATTACATATAAGTCATTTTTGAGAAAGTATTTCTCTGGGTGGGAGTCAACTTGTCTGGATATTCTGCACCCTCAGGTAAACAACCAACCAAATCCCAAACAGATTTCAGACAATCCAAAGAATGTGGTCCACTAAATGTTGTACAGGAAGTAGGAAGTACTGCAGAAAACATTAAATTCTCAAAAAAAGAGTCCTTACTGGCAAGTGAGGTTTACCAGTTCCAAAACATGCAAGTACTTCTGATGCATCTCCATTATCAGCTTTTGTTTTAGTTGTGTTCATTTGATTTAATAATTTCCTAAAAAAAACATTTAGTTTACTCAACAAACAAACTTTTGTCGTCATGAAACTGAAAGAAACCTCACAAAAGCTTTTATCAATAAAATATATATCTTTACAACATATTTGAGACTCACTGAGCCAAGATTATCATGTTATAAAGGTTATCTTAGAGTTAATCAGAATGCTCATGATAATATATGTCACATTTACACAAAATTTCCAAAATTTAGTTACACAGAATTGTGACATAACGCTTTTGTTAAATGCATTACAATCAAAACAAAATTCACTTGTAAGTAAGCCTTGACAAAGCAGAAGTTTCAGTATTTGATAGTTTCTCAGGATATTTAGTTCCAGCAGGCAAACATCCAACAGAATTCCAGACAAATTTGAGACAATCCCTGGAATGCGGACCTCCATAAGTAGGACATGTGTTTGGCAAATCTTAAAGTTACACCAAATAGTTAGTGTCCATAATATATATATATGTAAGAATGCCAAACCCAACCTATTCCGAAGCAGTTTAATTGTCCACTACGTGATCCATTATCAGCTGATGCTTTAACACCTTCCATTTCAGATACTAGTGCCCTTAATATCAAAATAAAAGTAATAACTTAGCAAGCACAATTATGTAATGTATGACTTGAATTGGTTTCAAATTCACATGGAAAGGCAAAAAATAATGCATCAATGTTGACTCACCGGTAATCCAACCCGGATAATCTGTTAAATTGTGTATCAACAAGTTTTGGTGGATATTCTTCACCCTCTGGTAAACAACCAGCAGAAGACCAAACCTCTTTTAGACAATCCCTTGAATGTGGTCCATTAAAATTTGGACAAACAGCTGTCAAAACTTCATAAACATAAAAATTATAAGTCATACATCCATAATCTTACATATTCTTGAATTTCGAACAAAAAGTATGTGCCCAAAGAAATAAGCATGCAAGGCTTAACTTCAATTAAATATATTCTCTTCAGTTAGTCGGAGCTTTTTGGCATAAATTGCCGTTGTGCATCAATAGGTTAAATTGATCACTAACTTCAGGTCAAACACAAAATGATTTAGATTCAAAGATAAAAAACAAAATTCAAAAACAAATGTTCCTCATACAGTAGTCATAACTTCATCCCAATGCGGTCAATTAATGTCAAGAATCAAATTGTATAAATACCTATCCCATAGCAATTTGTTTGGGCATTGTTATCCCCAGCATCAGCATCAGTCTTTGTTGAATTCATGTCGGCCACAAGATCTCTTTACAAAAGAAACAACATTCTTTTGCAGAATTTCAAATTTGCTTTAAATGCTAAACTTACATATAATTCATTTTTGAGAGTGTTTGTCTTTTGGCAGGAGTTAACTTATCAGGATGCTCTGCCCCTTGTATTGAACAACCAACAAAATTCCAAACAGCTTTTAAACAACCTAAGGAATGGGGACCAACCATGGTTGTACAAGAACCAGAAAGAACTAAAGTAAAATAAATGCACATTAAAAAACATTTGTGCAAAATAATAAAGGTTTACCAATTCCAAAACAAGCAAGCAGCTCTGATGCATCTCCATTATCTGCATCAGACTTGGTTTTGGTCATTCGATTTAACAAGTCACTGCATGATAAAAATATTCAGATCATTCTGAGAAACAAATTTTTAGATGTTTGCAGGTTCAAAAAAGTCCTTTTGATCAAAGTTCTTTATATATACTGTATTTGCAAGATTGCTAGCCGCCCTTGATTGTAAGGTGCATGCCCACGGTGTTAAAAAATAATATGAGCCACCCTTGAATGTAAGCCGCATGTTAATGTTAAAGACAAACTTAGGCGCTTCACAACAATAATTGCCAACACATCTGTCCTTCAAAATTGTGAGATACGTCAACAATCTTGAGCAATAAAATATATTGGTACGATGGAGCGAGTTGATGGTAAATTTCATCAAAATACAGAGCGCAGACAAAAAATAGGCACGACATTAAATAATGTAGGCGGCGGCTTACAATGGAGCAAATACGGTATGTAGGAGCATAACTGGCGGTTTTGTAAATCTTCAATAAAAACAAAGTAGTCAATGCAATAGTTGAGAATTTCATGATAGAAATGTTTTAATTGTTGTACTACAATCATTTTCAGAGTAAAATGCAGTCAAGGCAAAATGACGATAAGTAAAAAATGGAAAGTAGTAGATCTCAAAAACTGCGCCTCAAATATTTCCTCATTTTTGCAATTTTGTTGCTAATGTATTTTTTTTTATTTAGAGAAACTTATGGTAAGGCAGTAAGTGTTCTACTTTTACATTAATTTAGTTTTAAAGTGATGAGGATTGTTTGCAAGGATATTACAATACCTTTGTAAAACTAATGTGACTCTAAAGAAGAATAATGATGGTTGACACTTGCATTACTACATAATTGTGTTACTTATCAATAAAAAGTTACCTGTAAGTAAGGCCTGACAAATCATCAATTGCTGTATTTGAGAGTTTATCAGGATATTCATTTCCTTCAGACAAACATCCAACAGAAGACCAGACAATTTTGAGACAATCCATAGAATGAGGACCATTATACGTAGGGCAATTTGATGGCAAATCTAATGTTACACCATACAAGTAACCATAAACATGTAGTATAATAGGATAGTTGTATTTTCTAGCTACAACATCACAAATTGGAAGGGTGCATGGGATAATATGAAAAGTTATATATGAAGCCAACCTATTCCAAAACATTTTAGTTGCCCAGTAGGTGATCCACTGTCAGCATCTGCCTTGATATTTTTCATTTCAGATACTAGCGTCCTTTATACAAAATTATTATTTTTTCATATTATGCACTATCAGCAACAATACTTTGAAAACCATTGACTTGCCGGTAATCTGAACCAGATAATTTGAGAAATTTTGAATCAACAAGGTTTGGTGGATATTCTTCACCCTCTGGTAAACAACCAGCAGAAGCCCAAACCTCTTTTAAACAATCCATTGAATGTGGTCCATTGTAATTTGGGCAAACATTTGGCAAAGCTTTATTAAAAAAGGAAATGACAAAAAGTTAGTACAACCACAATCCTAGAAAATGAAGGTAATGAATATTAGGTATTAGGCAAATGCATGATAAATTTAAGGTTATGAACCAAAAGTTGATGTCAATTTTTTACTAAATATTCACAAAATTTACCAATATCACAAAATTTTGACATGATGAAAACACCTTTCTTGCATATAATTTAATAATCTACGCCATGGCAATTAACAACTTGTGACGTAATTTTACGTTACATAACAATGTGCATTTATGGAAGTAGGTTGCATGGCCAGTAAGTCATTGTTCGGAATTTCTCATCATTGGGTTGGGTAAAGTCATAAGTAGGTCGTCTTGCCAGGCGTGTTCATTTCAAACTGTAGCGTTAGCAACGGTTGTGTATTCACGTGATTTGTGTCCTATGTGTCCTTTCCAACTGTTTCTCAACTGTTTTGGTGTCATATTAATGTTAAGACTTGTGTAGTTTTAAAGCAACTGTTGCGTTGTCAAGTGATTTCATTGGCCAGTGTGAAGTGTTTGGTGTGGTAGCTATAAGAGATGAAAGGCGTTTTTAAGACGCTAGACGTTTTCTTGTGTGACTGTCCTGTATCGTCTTTCAAACAACCTGTTTTTGTTAAACTGTCCGCTGATCATTGGTCTTTTGTATTCTCGCTTTATATAATGAGTGTGCGTGGTTTGCAGTGTGCGCGAGTTAGGGGTTACTATTTTGTAATTCGGTTTTGTTCAATTCTGTCTGGACGTTTGGGCATAAATTCACTCAGTTTGGCGTTGGTATAATTGGGCATGTTAATTTCGTATCCAAAATTGTTCGTGGTAAATAAATATTGGTGTAGTGTTTGCATCGAGAGTTAAGTAAAGTCAGGTTAGGAAAACACAACAATTAGAACTCACGTGCGATCTAATGTCAAATGCGCTAATCAAATAGGATTCCCATCGATCATAAATAAAATTGTTAAGACCAAATTCGAGACTCATATTTGACATAATAGGTCGCAACATTCGAATTGGTGCACCGAGTTTGTGGCTTTAAGGCATCAAAATTCTCTTTTTGGTGCCCACGAGCGATCTTTTGCAGTTTTGTTGTGTTTTTGTCAGTCAGAGTTTTCAGTTTGGTCAATTTCAGGTTTGGACAGTTTGTTTTTCTCATGAATTTGTTGTGTCGACTTCATGTTTTGCGCATGTGAAACGTTTATTGTTAATAAGCATACGCCTGACGTTAGTGGCCATGTCGATATTTTTTTATTGAGTTTATGATGTTCAGAGCACCGTCTGCACAAAAAAAGGTGACAGGTGAATTTGAAAGTGTTGTTTAGATTTAATTAAATCATGTACGAAACGTTAGTTAATTTTTAAACGGATGTGACTGATGGCAATTTAGGGTTGATTGTGGAGATTGGTCATAGCATTGTCTGCTTAGAAGTCCTCACGGAGGCATGACGTCAGTAAAAAAGCCTGACACGTTGTTTTCATTGGCGCTGACGAGGTCGCAGTCGGTTTGTGAATTTGGTTGCTTTTGTCCCTTTTTAGGAGAAATCCTCGTGCTAGTTTAGGGTTGTTATGGCTATTTGAAGCAAGAGATTACTAATTGATCACTTTCATGACAGGGAGGAAACTGTATGAATACCTATTCCATAGCAACTATTTTGGTCAATGTTATTTCCTCCATCGGCATTAGTCTTGGTTGAGTTCATTTTGGTCACAAGATTTCTGTGCAACGAAACAAAGAAGATTAGAATATAATTTTAAATGCTGCAGAAAACAAAATTACGTATAAGTCATTTTTGAGAGAGTATTTCTCTGGGTGGGAGTCAACTTGTCTGGATATTCTGCACCCTCAGGTAAACAACCAACCAAATCCCAAACAGATTTCAGACAATCCAGAGAATGTGGTCCACCAAATGTTGTACAGGAAGTAGCAAGTTCTGTGGAAAACATTAAATTCTAAAAAAAGAGTCTTTTATCTCAAGTGATCTTTACCAGTTCCAAAACATGCAAGTACTTTTGATGCATCTCCATTATCAGCTGCTACTTTGGTTGTGTTCATTTGATTTAATAAATTCCTAAAAAAACATTTAGTTTTCCCAACAAACAAACCTATTTTCTTTAAACTGAGAAAATATCGCGTAAGCATTTATCAAAAAAAAATATCTTTACAACAAATTAAACACACATCGGAAGAAAAGAAGGATGTATAAGGGTTATCTTAAGAGTTAATCAAGTCCATAACAATGAAGTGGTCTTAATGCCATAATTCCAAAATTTGGTCAGACAAATTTGTCATCATTAGAGTTGTCTCATAAGAGACACATGCAATAATACAAATATATAAATATGATGAATATCACCAAAATATTCACCTGTAAGTAAGTTTTGACAAAGCAGTAATTTCAGAATTTGAGAGTTTATCAGGATATTCAGTTCCAGCAGGCAAACATCCAACAGAAGACCAGACAATTTTCAGACAAGCATCAGAGTGTGGACCATTATATGCAGGACAACTTTTTGGCAAATCTAAACATTAC
The DNA here is from genome assembly GCF_947561715.1 of Ascidia mentula. Lineage (NCBI taxonomy): Eukaryota > Metazoa > Chordata > Ascidiacea > Phlebobranchia > Ascidiidae > Ascidia > Ascidia mentula. The sequence goes on along the minus strand of NC_138569.1, from coordinate 19,380,267 downwards.
AACAGATAGTTAATGTCCTCAAAATATATAGATATAAAAATACCCAACCCAACTAACCTGTTCCAAAACAATTTAGTTGTGCAGTACTTGATCCACCATCAGCTGATGCTTTAACACCTTCCATTTCAGAAACTAATGTCCTTTATATAAAAGTGAAGTCTAGCAAATATATGCAAGCTACGTATGATTTAAATCTGTTTCAAAATTTATTAGTGATGTTCCCAGTTCCAAATTATCCGGCCCGGCCGGATCCGGATAGTCATCAATCAAATCCGGCCGGATAATTTGGATCCGGCAGTTTGTTAACACTGATTCGTGTATTTTATCGGTATGGCAAAAATGTTTGATTGCCAAACAGAATGCTATGTTAAGGTTAGCCTGTCATGAGCGAAACAAATAAACGATGGGCATTTATTAATGTGGTATAACAAGTCACAAAAAACCTTAATAACAAATAACACAAAAATCTTACGTCGGCAAGTATAACAGACTGGGTCCCAAAAACGAGTAATTTGCGAAATGTTTGTCCGCTTTTAGGACAAAAATGCTTTCCCAACTATATCCGGTAAAATTAAGTGTATTATCCGACTGGGTCCGGTTATTGAAAATTGGTCAATATCCGGCCGGGGCCGGGTACCCAGATCCGGCGCAACACATCACTAAAATTTATGTTTAAACAAGAAACAAATATTTCGACATTCATTGACTCACGTGTATGCCAATCCAGACAATCTGTTAACTTCAGAACGAATACGTTTTTCAGGATAATCTTCACCCTCTGGTAAACACCCAGCAAAAGTCCAAACACTTTTTAGACAATTCATCGAATGTGGTCCATTGAAGGTTGGACAAACAGCTGGCAAAGCTTTTTAAAAGACGTAGTTTAAAAACAACAATACCAAAAGTAGGCTCTTGAATTATGGTCATTTACAAAACAATTTCATGAATCAAAGTAAGACTTATTCTGTAACAATGTTTCAAAGTACATTGATTTGACAATAATTTTCAAATAAGGAGTGCCGCAAACATATCTGGAGGATGTTGCACGACACTAATAAATTTAGGATCCTCTATTTCAAAGTTTGCTAGCAAGATACATAGTTTTGTAATATTCCACATACATGTCCCATAGCAATTGGCTTGGGTAATGTTATTTCCAGTATCAGCATCTGTCTTGGTTAAATTCATTTTGGCCACAAGATTTCTGTGCAAAGAAACAAAAAAGTGTTAATTTACCAATAAATCTTTTTCAAATGGTCAACAAAAATAAATTACGTATAAGTCATTTTTGAGAGAGTATTTCTCTGGGTGGGAGTCAACTTGTCTGGATATTCTGCACCCTCAGGTAAACAACCAACAGATTTCCAAACAGATCTTAGACAATTTAAAGAATGTGGTCCACTAAATGTTGCACAGGAAGTAGGAAGTACTGTGGAAAAATTAAATTTTTATTATTTTTTTTTTGTTATTATGTGATGTTTACCAGCTCCAAAACATGCAAGCATTTCTGATGCATCTCCATTATCTGCGTCTGATTTGGTTTTGTTCATTCGATTCAACAAAACCCTGAAAAAAAAACACACATTCAGTTTATCCCAAAACTAAAACTAAGCACACATGACACATAAAATTTTAAACTTTGACAAAACAGCCACCTGTAAGGACGTTCTGACAAAAAATCAAATTCAGGATCAGAAAGTTTCTCAGGATATCCATCCCCTGCAGGTAAACATCCAACAGAAGACCAGACCTTTTTAAGGCAATCCATGGAGTGCGGACCTCCGTATGTGGGACAACTTGGTGGCAAATCTAAACGTTACACCAGATAGTCAGTGTCATCATATACCATATATAAATACCAAATCCAACCTATTCCAAAACAGCTTAGTTGTCCAGTACGCGAATCACTGTCAGCATCTGTTTTTATATCTTCCATTTCGGATAGAAGTTTCCTAAACAAGAAAAGGTCAATGTAAATATTTGCTATAAACATTAGAGCTACGTACAACTTTTGAAATTTTATGTAAATACGTGCATGCAATAAATGAGCACACATTTTTGCTGTCTCACCGGTATTTCAAACTGGACAATCTGTTCAGTTCAGAATCAATACGTTTTTCTGGATATTCTTCACCCTCTGGTATACAACCAGCTAAAGCCCAAACCTCTTTCAAACAATCCATTGAATAAGGTCCATTGTAGCTTGGGCAAATGGATGGCAAAACTTTGGACAAACAATTAATTAAAATAACCATACAAGCATAATCTTATTGTACACAAATCTATAATCTTTAACTAAAAAACATTCTCAAAAAGTCTTTGGCATATGTCACTCCAATGCAAGAGAACTTGGTTAATCTGAACTCTGTTTATCGGAAACTGCGCAAAATTTCATGACAATATAGGTGAAAATAATTTTAACTAACCTGCTCTAGTAACACAAATAAATGTAACTTTTATTCATTAGGAGAAATGCTTGTTAAAAAACGTTAGGTTTAAATGTGCCAGGAGAACAGTTTAATTAAAATGCAATATGGCTGGTATCAACAATCTGAAAAAGAATTCTGGATCAATGCTAATTTCAGATAAGAATTGCTTGTTTTATATATAAGAATCAGAATTGAAGTGAATTTTGTGTCTTGTACTTTGTATTCGTATAAATAACTCAGTATAATTCATGTTTATTCATAACAAATATGTGTGGTTTGGATTCTAGTTTAACTGCATAGTTCTCTACCTACAACTTTCTTAATAATTATTACTAACTGTCATCATTTTATCCCAATTTTTTGCAGCGACCAAGGTTAAAAAAAATGTGTCACAGGCCTTTTTCTGATCTTGATGCTACTAAGATGTATTAGTTGCCCAAAAATTACAGTTACTTTTACTAATATCCTTCTAACTACACAACACTAGACAAGACAGAAATATCTTCATACAATCTGGAACACCATCTAATATGGACAAACTGAACCCAGATAAACCAAATCTGTTGCATTTTTCCACTTTACTCAGCAATCTTGATTGAACACATGCTTGGGTAGTAAAAGTTTTGATCAATTAAATTGCCATTGTAAAGGAATAAGTCATGTGTTTGTAACCAAATTGAACAGGATAAAGTATGGTTTTAATAGACAGAAAAACAGAAAAAAAAACAGACAGAAAAACAAAATCAACATCACAAAAATGCCAAACCTTCCCAGTCAATAAGTTATTATTCTATTAAATTGCACTCAACAAAATAAAAAGGGTAAGTTGTATTAAATACCTATCCCATAACAATTATTTTGGTCAATATTATTCCCTCCATCAGCATCAGTCTTGGTTGAATTCATGTTGGCCACAAGATTTCTGTGCAAAGAAACAAAAAAGATTAGAACATAATTTTAAATGCTCCGGAAAAAACAAAATTACATGTAAGTCATTTTTGAGAGATCATCCCTCTGGGAGAAAGTCAAATTGTCTGGGTATTCTGCACCCTCAGGTAAACAACCAACCAAATTCCAAACAGATTTCAGACAATCCAAAGAATGTGGACCAGTGAAAGTTGTACAGAAAGTGGGAAGTACTGCAGAAAACGTTAAATTTTGAATATAAGAGTCTTTAGTGTCAAGTGAGGTTTACCAGTTCCAAAACATGCAAGTACTTCTGATGCATCTCCATTATCGGCTGCTACTTTGGTTGTGTTCATTTGATTTAATAATTCCCTACAACAATACAAAACGTTTAGCATTTCCTACAAACAAACCAAAGTTTTCTTTAAACTGAAAAAAATATCACAAAAGCTTTTCTCAAAAAATTTTACAACAAATTCAAGAAACATTGGGTAAATATTAGCATGTTACAAGGGTTATTTGGAGTTAATCAAGACCAAAAACATAAGTTGCTTTAATGCATTATTTCCTAAACTTTGCTAGACTAAATTGTTACAATAATGTTTTTGTTAAATAAATAACAATTTACACAAAATTCACTTGTATGTAAGGTCTGACAAAACATCAATTTCATGATTTGAGAGTTTCTCAGGATATTCAGTTCCATCAGGCAAACATCCAACAGAAGACCAGACAGATTTGATACAATTCATGGCATGTGGACCTTTATATGTAGGACAACTTTTTGGCAAATCTATAATTTACATCAGATAGTTAGTGTCCCCACAATTTATTGATAAGAATGTGAAACCAAACCTATCCCAAAACAATTTAGTTGTCCAGTAACTGATCCACCATCAGCCGATGCTTTGACAGTTTCCATTTCAGAAACTAGTTTCCTTTATATAAAAGTTTAGTATAAATTCTAGCCCAAATATTTAGGCTATGGACCATAAAAATCCGTTTTCAAAATTTGTGTTCAAACAGGAAAAAAATACATTGACCACCGTTGACTCACGTGTACGCCAAGCCAGACAATCTCTTAACTTTTGAATCAATAAGTTTTTCTGGATATTCTTCACCCTCTGGTACACAACCAACAGAAGTCCAAACCTTATTCAGACATTCCATTGAATGTGGTCCATTGAAGGTTGGACAAACACCAGGCAAATCTTTTCAAAAGAGGTAGTTCAAAGAAGTACAACAACAAAACTACTGAAAGTAGGCTCATGAATTTTGGGCATTTACAAAAAAAATCCATGAATTAAACCAGGATTTTTCAAGAAATGAACCAATTACCAACATTCTTATGAAAGGACTTATTCTGTTACAACATTTTAAAAACCATTGATTTGACAATAATAATAAATTAGGGAGTGTCATAAAAGATCTAAAGGATTACACAAGAACCTAATAAGTTTAAGAACCTCTGTTTTAAAGTTAAACCTAGTAGGATCCTTTAATATAGTCATGTACACAAGAATCTTTAAAAACCTTACCATTACACAAATATCATACTATGTTGTTGCAAATAGAAAATAACAAGACTAAAATGACATACATACCTATCCCAAAGCAGTTTGTTTGGGCATTGTTATTACCAGTATCAGCTTCAGTCTTTGTTGAATTCATGTCGGCCACAAGATTTCTGTGAAAAAAACAAAAACAATGTTAACTTACCTATAAAACTTTTACAAAAGGTTAACAAAAATAAAATTACGTATAAGTCATTTTTGAGAGAGTATTTCTCTGGGAGGTAGTCAACTTATCTGGATATTCTGCACCCTCTGGTAAACAACCAACCAAATTCCAAACAGATTTTAAACAATCTAAAGAATGTGGTCCACTAAATTTTGTACAGGAAGTGGGAAGTACTGTGGAAAATTTTGGATTTATTATAAAAGTTTTTCTTATTATGTGAAGTTTACCAGCTCCGAAACATGCAAGAACTTCTGATGCATCTCCACTATCTGCGTCAGATTTGGTTTTCTTCATTCGATTCAACAAAACCCTGAAAAACATACAAACATTCACTTTTCCCCAGAACTGAATCAAATCAAACACAATACATATACTAATGAAAGTGTAAATATATGCATTGACAAAACAGACACCTGTATGTAAGATTCGACAAAATAGAAAATTCAGGATCCGAAAGTTTCCCAGGATATTCATTCCCTGCAGGCAAACATCCAACAGAAGACCAGACCTTTTTGAGACAATCCATGGAGTGTGGACCTCCATATGTAGGACAGAGGTTTGGCAAACCTAAACGTTACAGTAGATTTTCATTGTCGACATAAATGAATACCAAACTCTACCTATTCCAAAACAGCTTAATTGTCCTTTAAATGATCCACTGTCAGCATCTGTTTTTATATCTTCCATTTCAGATACAAGTGTTCTTAACAAAAGGTCAATGTAAATATTTGGTAAAAATGTTTGAGCTGTGTACGACATAAGTTTGGTGTAAATGCATACAAGCACTAAATGAACATTCATTTTTGCTGACTCACCGATAATCCAAGCCGGATAATCTCTCAACTTCAGAAGCAATAAGATTTCCTGGATATTCCTCACCCTCTGGTAAACATCCAGCAGAAGCCCAAACCTCTTTTAAACAATCCATTGAACGTGGTCCATTGTAGCTTGGGCATATGGATGGCAAAACTTTGGACGAAAAGTTAATAAAATAACCATACAAGCATAATCTTACTGTACACAAATCTACAATCTAAAACTAGGACATTTCTTCAAAAACTCTTTTCACAGATTGCAATAAAATACAACACAGCTTGGTTAATCTAAATTTTGTTTATCGGAAACTGCTTCCAATTTTTTTTTGAAGTTGATGTTAAACATAATTTTTCTAACAAAAGCTTTTCATAATTTGAAATACTGTTTCTGGACCACTGTCAATTCCAGATAAGAATTAATTGTTTTATAAGAACGTGTATTTGAGTGAATACCTCTCTTACCGTGCACTCACATGAAAAACCCTGTTTATTTCATGTTTATTCACAACCAGTATGTGTGGTTGGATTCTAGTTTAACCACGTAGTTCTCTACCTGAAACTTTTTAACAACCATTACTAACTGCCATCATTGTTTCGCATGTGACATAATCCCAAGTTTTCAGCGGTTAAGGTAAAAAAAAATTGGTGTAAGGCTTTTTCCAATCGTCAAGATACTCAGATGTGTTTAATAAAGATGACTTTTACTGATAAGATGTGAACCACAAACAATAGCAATGACACAAACATATTCAAACAAAATCTGAAACCTAATCTAACAAAAACAAATTTAAACGGTTTAACCAAATTCTGTTATGTTAGATTACATTACTTTCCTATCTCAATTGAATATTTGCTTAGGCAGAAAAAGTTTCATTAAATTAAATTGTGGTTATATGTCATGTGTTAGTAACTAAAATGTAACAAACTAAAGCTTGGTTCTGATAAACCAGACAAATAAACAAAATCAATATTAGAAAAATGCAGAAAATAGTTCTTACAGCTTTCCTAAAATCAAATATTTTCAAACTCAAACTTTCATATACATAGGTCATTGTTCCTTCTTATTGCAAGAAACAAATGAAGATGTTATAGTTGTAATTAATACCTATTCCATAGCAATTATTTTGATCAATATTATCTCCAGCATCAGCTTCAGTCTTGGTGGAATTCATGTTGGTCACAAGATTTCTGTGCAAAGAAACAAAGAAATTCGGAGAATAACTTTAAATGTCCCATAGAAGAAAATTACGTATAAGTCATTTTTATGAGATCATCCCTCTGGGTGGGAGTCAACTTGTCTGGATACTCTGCACCCTCTGGTAAACAACCAACCAAATTCCAAACACTTTTTAAACAATCCAAAGAATGTGGTCCACTAAATGTTGTACAGGAAGTAGGAAGTACTGTGGAAAACATTAAATTCTGAATAAAAGAGTCTTTAGTGTCAAGTGAGGTTTACCAGTTCCAAAACATGCAAGTACTTCTGATGCATCTCCATTATCGGCTGCTACTTTGGTTTTGTTCATTCGATCTATTAATTCTCTAAAAAAATATTCAGTTTACACCACAAACAAACTTTTGAGTATTTGTCAAAATTGAAAGAAATCTCAAAAAAAGCTTCAATCAATAAAATATTTATCTTTGCAACAAATTCAACACACACTGAGTCATGATTATTATGTTATGAAGGTTAGCTTAGAGTTAAATAAGTTCAAAATAATATACGTGGCTCTTATGCTTTATTTCAAAAATTTAGTCAAACAAATTGTGAAAATAATGTTTTTGCTGGAGAAATTGAAATTGACCCAAATTCACTTGTAAGTAAGTCGTGACAAATCCGAAGCTTTAGAATTTGAGAGTTTCTCAGGATATTCAGTTCCAGCAGGCAAACATCCAACAGAAGTCCAGACAATTTTGAGACAATCCTTGGAATGTGGACCTCCATAAGTAGGACAACTTTTTGGCAAATCTTAAAGTTACACCAAATAGTTAGTGTCCATAATATATATATAAGAATGCCAAACCCAACCTATTCCAAAGCAGTTTAATTGTCCACTACTTGATCCACCATCAGCTGATGCTTTAACATCTTCCATTTCAGATACTAGTGTCCTTAATATCAAAATAAAAGTAATAACATAGCAAGCACAATTATGTAATATATGACTTGAATTGGTTTCAAATTCATATGAAAAGGCAAAAAATAATGCATCACTGTTGAATCACCGGTAATCCAACCCGGATAATCTGTTAAATTGTGTATGAACAAGTTTTTCCGGATATTCGTCACCCTCTGGTAAACAACCAGCAGAAGCCCAAACCTCCTTCAGGCAGTCCAACGAATGTGGTCCATTAAAGTTTGGACAAACATTTGGCAAACCTTTATCAAAGAAAGTAAATAATAAGTTTTGAAACCATAATCTCACAGATTGCAGATTCTCCAATTTCGAACAACAATTCTATGCCCAAAGAAATAAGCTAAAAGGGTTAACCCTGATTAAATACATGCTCAGTTAGTCAGGGCTTTTTGGCATCAATTGCCGTTGTAAATCAATGGAATGAATTAATCACTATCATTCAGCCAATCACAAAAAATATTGAAATTCAAAAATGAAAAACCATGACAAAATAAAAAATAGAGATGTTCCTCATACAGTAGTCATAACTTTATCCCAATTCGGTCAATAAATGTTAAGATTAAAGTTGTATAATTACCTATCCCATAGCAATTTGTTTGGGCATTGTTATCCCCAGCATCAGCATCAGTCTTTGTTGAATTCATGTCGGCCACAAGATCTCTTTACAAAAGAAACAACATTCTTTTACAGAATTTCAAATTTGCTTTGAATGCCAAACTTACATATAATTCATTTTTGAGAGTGTTTGTCTTTTGGCAGGAGTTAACTTATCAGGATGCTCTGCCCCTTGTATTGAACAACCAACAAAATTCCAAACAGCTTTCAAACAACCTAAGGAATGGGGACCAGCCATAGTTGTACAAGAACCAGAAAGAACTAAAGTAAAATAAATGCACATTAAAAAACATTTGTGCAAAATAATAAAGGTTTACCAATTCCAAAACAAGCAAGCAGCTCTGATGCATCTCCATTATCTGCATCAGACTTGGTTGTGGTCATTCGATTTAACAAGTCACTGCATGATAAAAATATTCAGATCATTCTGAGAAATAAATTTTTAGATGTTTGCAGGTTCAAAAAAGTCCTTTTGATCAAAGTTCTTTATATATACTGTATTTGCGAGATTGCTAGCCGTCCTTGATTGTAAGGCGCATGACCACGGTGTTAAAAAATAATATGAGCCACCCTTGAATGTAAGCCGCATGTCAATGTTAAAGACAAACTTAGGCGCTTCACAACAATAATTGCCAACACATCTGTCCTTCAAAATTGTGAGATACGCCAACAGTCTTGAGCAATAAAATATATTGATACGATGGAGCGAGTTGATAGTAAATTTCATCAAAATACAGAGCACAGACAAAATATCGGCACGACATTAAATAATGTAGGCGGCGGCTTACAATGGAGGAAATACGGTATGTAGGAGCATAACTGACGGTTTGTAAATCTGCAATACAAGCAAAATAGTCAATGCAATAGTTGAGAATTTCATGATAGAGATGTTTTAATTGTTGTACTACAATCATTTTCAGAGTAAAATGCAGTCAAGGCAAAATGGTAATGGCGAAATGACGATAAGTAAAAAATGGGAAGTAGTAGATCACAAAAATTGCGCCTTAAATATTTCCTCATTTTTGCAGTGGCAATTTTGTTTGTTATGTATTTTTTTTTTAATTGGAGAAACTGATGGTAAGGCAGTAAGTGTTCTACTTTTGCATTAATTTAGTTTTAAAGTAATTAGGATTGTTTGCAAGGATATTACAATAGCTTTGTAAAACTAATGTGACTCTAAAGAAGAAGAATGATGGTTGACACTTGCATTACTACATAATTGTGTTACTTATCAATAAAAAGTTACCTGTAAGTAAGGCCTGACAAATCATCAATTGCTGTATTTGAGAGTTTATCAGGATATTCATTTCCTTCAGACAAACATCCAACAGAAGACCAGACAATTTTGAGACAATCCATAGAATGAGGACCATTATACGTAGGGCAATTTGATGGCAAATCTAATGTTACACCATATAAGTAACCATAAACATGTAGTATAATAGGATAGTTGTATTTTCTAGCTACAACATCACAAATTGGAAGGGTGCATGGGATAATATGAAAAGTTATATATGAAGCCAACCTATTCCAAAACATTTTAGTTGCCCAGTAGGTGATCCACTGTCAGCATCTGCCTTGATATTTTTCATTTCAGATACTAGCGTCCTTTATACAAAATTATTATTTTTTCATATTATGCACTATAAGCAACAATACTTTGAAAACCATTGACTTGCCGGTAATCTGAACCAGATAATTTGAGAAATTTTGAATCAACGAGGTTTGGTGGATATTCTTCACCCTCTGGTAAACAACCAGCAGAAGCCCAAACCCCTTTTAAACAATCCATTGAATGTGGTCCATTGTAATTTGGGCAAACATTTGGCAAAGCTTTATTAAAAAAGGAAATGACAAAAAGTTAGTACAACCACAATCCTAGAAAATGAAGGTAATGAATATTAGGTATTAGGCAAATGCATGATCAGTTTAAGGTTATGAACCAAAAGTTGATGTTAATTTTTTACCAAATATTCACAAAATTTACCAATATCACAAAATTTTGACATGATGAAAACACCTTTCTTGTATATAATTTAATAATCTACGCCATTGCAATTAACAACTACAGGGAGGAAACTGTATGAATACCTATTCCATAGCAACTATTTTGGTCAATGTTATTTCCTCCATCGGCATTAGTCTTGGTTGAGTTCATTTTGGTCACAAGATTTCTGTGCAACGAAACAAAGAAGATTAGAATATAATTTTAAATGCTGCAGAAAACAAAATTACGTATAAGTCATTTTTGAGAGAGTATTTCTCTGGGTGGGAGTCAACTTGTCTGGATATTCTGCACCCTCAGGTAAACAACCAACCAAATCCCAAACAGATTTCAGACAATCCAGAGAATGTGGTCCACCAAATGTTGTACAGGAAGTAGCAAGTTCTGTGGAAAACATTAAATTCTAAAAAAAAGAGTCTTTTATCTCAAGTGATCTTTACCAGTTCCAAAACATGCAAGTACTTTTGATGCATCTCCATTATCGGCTGCTACTTTGGTTGTGTTCATTTGATTTAATAATTTCCTAAAAAAATAAAAAACATTTAGTTTTCCCAACAAGCAAACCTATTTTCTTTAAACTGAGAAAATATCGCATAAGCATTTATCAAAAAAAAATATCTTTATAACAAATTAAACACACATCGGAAGAAAAGAAGGATGTATAAGGGTTATCTTAAGAGTTAATCAAGTCCATAACAATGAAGTGGTCTTAATGCCATAATTCCAAAATTTGGTCAGACGAATTTGTCATCATTAGAGTTGTCTCATAAGAGACACATGCAATAATACAAATATATAAATATGATGAATATCACCAAAATATTCACCTGTAAGTAAGTTTTGACAAAGCAGTAATTTCAGAATTTGAGAGTTTATCAGGATATTCAGTTCCAGCAGGCAAACATCCAACAGAAGACCAGACAATTTTCAGACAAGCATCAGAGTGTGGACCATTATATGCAGGACAACTTTTTGGCAAATCTAAACATTACAACAGATAGTTAATGTCCGCAAAATATATAGATACAAAAATACCCAAACCAACTAACCTGTTCCAAAACAATTTAGTTGTGCAGTACTTGATCCACCATCAGCTGATGCTTTAACACCTTCCATTTCAGAAACTAATGTCCTTTATATAAAAGTCTAGCAAATATATGCAAGCTACGTATGATTTAAATCTGTTTCAAAATTTATTAGTGATGTTCCCAGTTCCAAATTATCCGGCCCGGCCGGATCCGGATAGTTATCAATCAAATCCGGCCGGATAATTTGGATCCGGCAGTTTGTTAACACTGATTCGTGTATTTTATCGGTATGGCAAAAATGTTTGATTGCCAAACAGAATGCTATGTTAAGGTTAGCCTGTCATGAGCGAAACAAATAAACGATGGGCATTTATTAATGTGGTATAACACGCCACAAAAAACCTTAATAACAAATAACACAAAAATCTTACGTCGGCGAGTATAACAGACTGGTCCCCAAAAAACGAGTAATTTGCGAAATGTTTGTCCGCTTTTAGGACAAAAATGCTTTCCCAACTATATCCGGTAAAATTAAGTGTATTATCCGGCCGGGTCCGGTTATTGAAAATTGGTCAATATCTGGCCGGGTCCGGGTACCCGGATCCGGCGCAACACATCACTAAAATTTATGTTTAAACAAGAAACAAATATTTCGACCTTCATTGACTCACGTGTACGCCAATCCAGACAATCTGTTAACTTCAGAACGAATACGTTTTTCAGGATAATCTTCACCCTCTGGTAAACACCCAGCAAAAGTCCAAACATTTTTTAGACAATTCATCGAATGTGGTCCATTGAAGGTTGGACAAACAGCTGGCAAAGCTTTTTAAAAGACATAGTTCAAAAACAACAATACCAAAAGTAGGCTCTTGAATTATGGTCATTTACAAAACAATTTCATGAATCAAAGTAAGACTTATTCTGTAACAATGTTTCAAAGTACATTGATTTGACAATAATTTTCAAATAAGGAGTGCCGCAAACATATCTGGAGGATGTTGCATAACACTAATAAATTTAGGATCCTCTATTTCAAAGTGTGCTAGCAAGATACATAGTTTTGTAATATTCCACATACATGTCCCATAGCAATTGGCTTGGGTAATGTTATTTCCAGTATCAGCATCTGTCTTGGTTAAATTCATTTTGGCCACAAGATTTCTGTGCAAAGAAACAAAAAAGTGTTAATTTACCAATAAATCTTTTTCAAATGGTCAACAAAAATAAATTACGTATAAGTCATTTTTGAAAGAGTATTTCTCTGGGTGGGAGTCAACTTGTCTGGATATTCTGCACCCTCAGGTAAACAACCAACAGATTTCCAAACAGATCTTAGGCAATTTAAAGAATGTGGTCCACTAAATGATGCACAGGAAGTAGGAAGTACTGTGGAAAAATTAAATTTTTATTATTTTTTTTTTTTATTATGTGATGTTTACCAGCTCCAAAACATGCAAGCATTTCTGATGCATCTCCACTATCTGCGTCTGATTTGGTTTTGTTCATTCGACTCAACAAAACCCTGAAAAAAAAACACACATTCAGTTTATCCCAAAACTAAAACTAAGCACACATGATACATAAAATTTTAAACTTTGACAAAACAGCCACCTGTAAGTACGTCCTGACAAAAAATTAAATTCAGGATCAGAAAGTTTCTCAGGATATCCATCCCCTGCAGGTAAACATCCAACAGAAGACCAGACCTTTTTAAGGCAATCCATGGAGTGCGGACCTCCGTATGTGGGACAACTTGGTGGCAAATCTAAACGTTACACCAGATAGTCAGTGTCATCATATACCATATATAAATACCAAATCCAACCTATTCCAAAACAGCTTAGTTGTCCAGTACGCGAATCACTGTCAGCATCTGTTTTTATATCTTCCATTTCGGATAGAAGTTTCCTAAACAAGAAAAGGTCAATGTAAATATTTGCTATAAACATTAGAGCTACGTACAACTTTTGAAATTTTATGTAAATACGTGCATGCAATAAATGAGCACACATTTTTGCTGACTCACCGGTATTTCAAACTGGACAATCTGTTCAGTTCAGAATCAATACGTTTTTCTGGATATTCTTCACCCTCTGGTATACAACCAGCTAAAGCCCAAACCTCTTTCAAACAATCCATTGAATAAGGTCCATTGTAGCTTGGGCAAATGGATGGCAAAACTTTGGACAAACAATTAATTAAAATAACCATACAAGCATAATCTTATTGTACACAAATCTATAATCTTTAACTAAAAAACATTCACAAAAAGTCTTTGGCATATGTCACTCCAATGCAAGAGAACTTGGTTAATCTGAACTCTGTTTATCGGAAACTGCGCAAAATTTCATGACATTATAGGTGAAAATAATTTTAACTAACCTGCTCTAGTAACACAAATAAATGTAACTTTTATTCATTAGGAGAAATGCTTGTGAAAAACGTTAGGTTTAAATGTGCCAGGAGAACAGTTTAATTAAAATGCAATATGGCTGGTATCAACAATCTGAAAAAGAATTCTGGATCAATGCTAATTTCAGATAAGAATTGCTTGTTTTATATATAAGAATCAGAATTGAAGTGAATTTTGTGTCTTGTACTTTGTATTCGTATAATATAATTCAGTATAATTCATGTTTATTCCTAACAAATATGTGTGGTTTGGATTCTAGTTTAACTACATAGTTCTCTACCTACAACTTTCTTAACAATTATTACTAACTGTCATCATTTTATCCCAATTTTTTGCAGCGACCAAGGTTAAAAAAATGTGTCACAGGCCTTTTTCTGATCTTGATGCTACTAAGATGTCTTAGTTGCGCAAAAATTACAGTTACTTTTACTAATATCCTTCTAACTACACAACACTAGACAAGACAGAAACATCTTCATACAATCTGGAACACCATGTAATATGGACAAACTGAACCCAGATAAACCAAATCTGTTGCATTTTTCTACTTTACTCAGCAATCTTGATTGAACACATGCTTGGATAGTAAAAGTTTTGATCAATTAAATTGCCATTGTAAAGGAATAAGTCATGTGTTTGTAACCAAATTGAACACGATAAAGTATGGTTTTAATAGACAGAAAAACAAAAAAAAACAGACAGAAAAACAAAATCAACATCACAAAAATGCCAAACCTTCCCTGTCAATAAGTTATTATTCTATTAAATTGCAATCAACAAAATAAAGAGGAGTAAGTTGTATTAAATACCTATCCCATAACAATTATTTTGGTCAATGTTATTCCCTCCATCAGCTTCAGTCTTGGTTGAATTCATGTTGGTCACAAGATTTCTGTGCAAAGAAACAAAGAAATTCAGAGAATAACTTTAAATGTCCCATAGAAGAAAATTACGTATAAGTCATTTTTGAGAGATCATCCCTCTGGGAGAAAGTCAAATTGTCTGGGTATTCTGCACCCTCTGGTAAACAACCAACCAAATTCCAAACAGATTTCAGACAATCCAAAGAATGTGGACCAGTGAAAGTTGTACAGGAAGTGGGAAGTACTGCAGAAAACGTTAAATTTTGAATATAAGAGTCTTTAGTGTCAAGTGAGGTTTACCAGTTCCAAAACATGCAAGTACTTCTGATGCATCTCCATTATCGGCTGCTACTTTGGTTGTGTTCATTTGATTTAATAATTCCCTACAACAATACAAAACGTTTAGCATTTCCTACAAACAAACCGAAGTTTCCTTTAAACTGAAAAAATTATCACAAAAGCTTTTCTCAAAAAATTTTACAACAAATTCAAGAAACATTGGGTAAATATTAGCATGTTACAAGGGTTATTTGGAGTTAATCAAGACCAAAAACATAAGTTGCTTTAATGCATTATTTCCTAAACTTTGCTAGACCAAATTGTTACAATAATGTTTTTGTTAAATAAATAACAATTTACACAAAATTCACTTGTATGTAAGGTCTGACAAAACATCAATTTCATGATTTGAGAGTTTCTCAGGATATTCAGTTCCATCAGGCAAACATCCAACAGAAGACCAGACAGATTTGATACAATTCATGGCATGTGGACCTTTATATGTAGGACAACTTTTTGGCAAATCTATAATTTACATCAGATAGTTAGTGTCCCCACAATTTATTGATAAGAATGTGAAACCAAACCTATCCCAAAACAATTTAGTTGTCCAGTAACTGATCCACCATCAGCCGATGCTTTGACAATTTCCATTTCAGAAACTAGTTTCCTTTATATAAAAGTTTAGTATAAATTCTAGCCCAAATATTTAGGCTATGGACCATAAAAATCCGTTTTCAAAATTTGTGTTCAAACAGGAAAAAAATACATTGACCACCGTTGACTCACGTGTACGCCAAGCCAGACAATCTCTTAACTTTTGAATCAATAAGTTTTTCTGGATATTCTTCACCCTCTGGTACACAACCAACAGAAGTCCAAACTTTATTCAGACATTCCATTGAATGTGGTCCATTAAAGGTTGGACAAACACCAGGCAAATCTTTTCAAAAGAGGTAGTTCAAAGAAGTACAATAACAAAACTACTGAAAGTAGGCTCATGAATTTGGGGCATTTACAAAAAAAATCCATGAATTGAACCAGGATTTTTCAAGAAATGAACCAATTACCAAAATTGTTATGAAAGGACTTATTCTGTTACAACATTTTAAAACACATTGATTTGACAATAATAATAAATTAGGGAGTGTCATAAAAGATCTAGAGGATTACACAAGAACCTAATAAGTTTAAGAGCCTCTGTTTTAAAGTTAAACCTAGTAGGATCCTTTAATATAGTCATGTACACAAAAATCTTTAAAAACCTTACCATTACACAAATATCATACTATGTTGTTGCAAATAGAAAATAACAAGACTAAAATGACATACATACCTATCCCAAAGCAGTTTGTTTGGGCATTGTTATTACCAGTATCAGCTTCAGTCTTTGTTGAATTCATGTTGGCCACAAGATTTCTTTGAAAAAACAAAAACAATGTTAACTTACCTATAAATCTTTTACAAATGGTTGACAAAAATAAAATTACGTATAAGTCATTTTTGAGAGAGTATTTCTCTGGGAGGCAGTCAACTTATCTGGGTATTCTGCACCCTCTGGTAAACAACCAACCAAATTCCAAACAGATTTCAGACAATCCAGGGAATGTGGACCAGTGAAAGTTGTACAGGAAGTAGGAAGTGCTATGAAAAAATTTTAATTTTATTATAGAAGTTTTTTGTATCAGGTGGTGTTCACCAGCTCCGAAACATGCAAGCACTTCTGATGCATCTCCACTATCTGCGTCAGATTTGGTTTTCTTCATTCGATTCAACAAAACCCTGAAAAACATACAAACATTCACTTTTCCCCAGAACTGAATCAAATCAAACACAATACATATACTAATGAAAGTGCAAATAAATGCATTGACAAAACAGACACCTGTATGTAAGATTCGACAAAACAGAAAATTCAGGATTTGAAAGTTTCCCAGGATATTCATTCCCTGCAGGCACACATCCAACAGAAGACCAGATAGATTTAAGACAATCCATGGAGTGTGGACCTCCATATGTAGGACAGAGGTTTGGCAAATCTAAACGTTACAGTAGATTTTCATTGTCGACATAAATGAATACCAAACTCTACCTATTCCAAAACAGCTTAATTGTCCTTTAAATGATCCACTGTCAGCATCTGTTTTTATATCTTCCATTTCAGATACAAGTGTTCTTAACAAAAGGTCAATGTAAATATTTGGTAAAAATGTTTGAGCTGTGTACGACATAAGTTTGGTGTAAATGCATACAAGCACTAAATGAACATACATTTTTGCTGACTCACCGGTAATCCAAGCCGGATAATCTCTCAACTTCAGAAGCAATAAGATTTCCTGGATATTCCTCACCCTCTGGTAAACATCCAGCAGAAGCCCAAACCTCTTTTAAACAATCCATTGAACGTGGTCCATTGTAGCTTGGGCATACGGATGGCAAAACTGTGGACAAAAAGTTAATAAAATAACCATACAAGCATAATCTTACTGTACACAAATCTACAATCTAAAACTAGGACATTTCTTCAAAAACTCTTTTCACAGATTGCAATAAAATGCAACACAGCTTGGTTAATCTAAATTTTGTTTATCGGAAACTGCTTCCAATTTTTTTTGAAGTTGATGGTAAATATAATTTTTCTAACAAAAGCTTTTCATAATTTGAAATACTGTTTCTGGACCATTGTCAATTCCAGATAAGAATTGATTGTTTTATAAGAACGTGTATTTGAGTGAATACCTCTCTTACCGTGCACTCACATGAAAAACCATGTTTATTTCATGTTTATTCACAACCAGTATGTGTGGTTTGGATTCTAGTTTAACCACGTAGTTCTCTACCTGCAACTTTTTAACAACCATTACTAACTGCCATCATTGTTTCGCATGTGACATAATCCCAAGTTTTCAGCGGTTAAGGTCAAAAAAAATTGGTGTAGGGCTTTTTCCAATCTTCAAGATACTCAGATGTGTTTAATAAAGATGAATTTTACTGATAAGATGTGAACCACAAACAACAGCAATGACACAAACATATTCAAACAAAATCTGAAACCTCATCTAACAAGGACAAATACAAATACAAACGGGTTTAACCAAATTCTGTTATGTTAGATTACATTACTTTCCTATCTCAATTGAATATTTGCTTGGGCAGAAAAAGTTTCATTTAATTAAATTGTGGTTATATGTCATGTGTTAGTAACTAAAATGTAACAAACTAAAGTTTGGTTCTGATAAACCAGACAAATAAACAAAATCAAATATTAGAAAAATGCAGAAAATAGTTCTTACAGCCTTCCTAAAATCAAATATTTTCAAACTCAAACTTTCATATACATAGGTTATTGATCCTTTCCTTATTGCAAGAAACAAATAAAGAGGTTATAGTTGTAATTAATACCTATTCCATAGCAATTATTTTGATCAATATTATCTCCAGCATCAGCTTCAGTCTTGGTCGAATTCATGTTGGCCACAAGATTTCTGTGCAAAGAAACAAAGAAATTCAGAGAATAACTTTAAATGTCCCATAGAAGAAAACTACGTGTAAGTCATTTTTGAGAGATCATCCCTCTGGGAGGAAGTCAACTTGTCTGGATACTCTGCACCCTCTGGTAAACAACCAACCAAATTCCAAACAGATTTTAGACAATCTAGAGAATGTGGTCCACTAAATGTTGTACAGGAAGTAGGAAGTGCTGTGGAAAACAATAAATTCTAAATAAAAGAGTCTTTAGTGGCAAGTGAGGTTTACCAGTTCCAAAACATGCAAGTACATCTGATGCATCTCCATTATCAGCTTCTAATTTGGTTTTGTTCATTCGATCTATTAATTCTCTGAAAAATATTTAGTTTACTCAACAAACAAACTTGAGTATTTGTCAAAATTGAAAGAAATCTCAAAAAAGCTTCAATCAATAAAATATTTATCTTTACAACAAATTCAAGACAGATTGAGTCATGATTATCATGTTATAAAAGGTTATCTTAGAGTTAAACAAGTTTAAAATATTATACGTTGCTCTTATGATTTATTTCAAAAATTTAGTTAAACAAATTGAAATTGAAGTTGACCCAAATTCACTTGTAAGTAAGTCGTGACAAATCCGAAGCTTTAGAATTCGAGAGTTTCTCAGGATATTCAGTTCCAGCAGGTAAACATCCAACAAAAGTCCAGACAAATTTGAGACAATCCCTGGAATGTGGACCTCCATAAGTAGGACAACTTTTTGGCAAATCTTAAAGTTACACCAAATAGTTAGTGTCCATAATATATATATAAGAATGCCAAACCCAACCTATTCCAAAGCAGTTTAATTGTCCACTACTTGATCCACCATCAGCTGATGCTTTAACACCTTCCATTTCAGATACTAGTGTCCTTAATATCAAAATAAAAGTAATAACTTAGCAAGCACAATTATGTAATGTATGACTTGAATTGGTTTCAAATTCATATGGAAAGGCAAAAACTAATGCATCACTGTTGAATCACCGGTAATCCAACCCGGATAATCTGTTAAATTGTGTATGAACAAGTTTTGGTGGATATTCTTCACCCTCTGGTAAACAACCAGCAGAAGCCCAAACCTCCTTCAGGCAGTCCAACGAATGTGGTCCATTAAAGTTTGGACAAACATTTGGCAAACCTTTATCAAAGAAAGTAAATTATAAGTTTTGAAACCATAATCTCACAGATTGCAGATTCTCCAATTTCGAACAACAATTCTATGCCCAAAGAAATAAGCTAAAAGGGTTAACCCTGATTAAATACATGCTCAGTTAGTCAGGGCTTTTTGGCATCAATTGGCATTGTAAATCAATAGAATGAATTAATCACTATCATTCAGCCAATCACAAAAAATATTGAAATTCAAAAATGAAAAACCATGACAAAAAAAAAATAGAGATGTTCCTCATACAGTAGTCATAACTTTATCCCAATTTGGTCAATAAATGTTAAGATTAAAGTTGTATAATTACCTATCCCGTAGCAATTCGTTTGGGCATTGTTATCCCCAGCATCAGCATCTGACTTCGTTGAATTCATGTTGGCGACAAGATCTCTTTACAAAAGAAACAACATTCTTTTACAGAACTTCAAATTTGCTTGAAATGCTTCAGAAAAATAAACTTACATATAATTCAAATTTGAGAGTGTTTGTCTTTTGGAAGTAGTTAACTTGTCAGGATGCTCTGCCCCTTGTATTGAACAACCAACAAAATTCCAAACAGTTTTTAAACAATCTAAGGAATGGGGACCAGCCATGGTTGTACAAGAACCAGAAAGAACTAAAGTAAAATAAATGCATGCAAAAAACATTTGTGCAAAATAATAAAGATTTACCAATTCCAAAACAAGCAAGCAGCTCTGATGCATCTCCATTATCTGCATCAGACTTGGTTGTGGTCATTCGATTTAACAAATTACTGCATAATACAAATATTCAGGTTATTCCAAGAAACTATTTTTTAGATTCTTGAAGGTTTTGAAAAAGTTCTTTTGATATAAGCACTAATACATAATTATGTTAGTTATCAATAAAAACTTACCTGTAAGTAAGTTGTGACAAATCATGGAATGTTGAATTTGAGAGTTTATCAGGATATTCATTTCCTTCAGGCAAACATCCAACAGAAGACCAGACAATTTTGAGACAATCCTTGGAGTGTGGACCATTATATGTAGGACAACTTTTCGGCAAATCTAATGTTACACCATATCAGTAATATGTAATATAATAGGAAAGTATTATATTATAGGGAAGTGGTGCACATGGCATTTTGATTTTGTTTGGTTATGTGTGCAGTAACTTTGCATGCGAAAAAATGATTTGATTTGTCAGGATTATTTTTTTTAAACTACTTGTTATGACAATTTCAAAAATAATGTTTCAAGATAAAAATGCGGTATTTACTTTGCAGATAAGATTTTACCAAAAGTGGTTTTAATAATACATACATTTTATTGTAGCAATAAGGAGCAAGTTATGAAAAATAGAGTAAAGACAAGAGATATATAAGTACAGCCAACAATCTAACACAAGTAAGATATGTTTAGTGATGCAAGTGTGGTTTTCCTAAATCGGAGAAGTTCAAGAGCATTTCCAACACAATGCAAAAACAATTTCCTTTAGTCAGCAGCATGAGTTAGCACGTCCTTTTAATTTAGACTTTATGTTCTGCAGTGTCATAATCTAACTTAATTTTTTTTCAAGAAGATCATAGCTTTTAGAGCCAATTCTTTCATAGGTGAAAATAGGGACGTTGTACTGAAATTCCAGTTGACACTTTTTTCTTTTATTACTTATTGTGATGTCTTATGCAGCCACATTAAAATATGGATTTTTAAAAATAGCATTTAATACTACTATAACCATCACGCCCAAAGGTGACATATTTTTATATCCTAAAAGTGATCAGTGCCATTACAAGTAATTGAAAGCATTAACATAAAAACAAAAATTTCTGCCCAATTTCGTGCATTAGTACTTGTAAATTACTGTTGCAATAGAAATACAAAACCAAGTCATTGCAACTAGGATTTTTAGTATGATATTCTCCAATACACACTAAAAATTTGAGCGGATTACAGACATGATTTACAAAAAATAGTTTTTTTGAACATTCATTATACCTGTTCCAAAACAATTTAGTTGTGCAGTGTTTGATCCACCATCAGCTAATGCTTTGACATCTTCCATTTCAGATTTCAGTGCCCTTTATCAATTTTTTTATGTGTCTATTATGTGCAGAAAGCAACAACACTTTGACAACCATTGGCTCACCGATAATCCAAACCGGACAAACTGTTAAATTTTGAAACCACAAGTTTTCCTGGATATTCTTCACCCTCTGGCAAACAACCAGCAGAAGCCCAAACCTCTTTTAAACAATCCATTGAATGTGGTCCATTGTAGTTTGGGCAAACATTTGACAAAGCTTTATTAAAAAAGGAAATGACAAAAAGTTAGTACAACCACAATCCTAGTATATTCAGAATTTTGGAAATGTACAGGGTGATTGTATGGTAAATTTAAGGTCGTGAACCAAAAGTTGATGTTAATTTTTAAGCAAGTTAAACATTAATCACCAAACTTTAAAGTAATGAAAAAACCTTTCTTACATACGAATTTATTAATCTACACTATACCAATTAACAACTGCAAGTTTGAAAATGAATGAATACCTATCCCAAAGCAATTCGATTGGGCAACGTTATTCCCAGTATCTGCGTCTGTCTTGGTTGAAGTCATTTCAGCTCTAAGAACTCTGCCAACACAATTAACATTTTTCAAATTAATTTTAAATGCCCCAGAAAATAAAATTACGTATAAGTCATTTTTGAGAGAGTATTTCTCTGGGTGGGAGTCAACTTGTCTGGATACTCTGCACCCTCTGGTAAACAACCAACCAAATCCCAAACAGATCTTAAACAATCCAAAGAATGTGGTCCACTAAATGTTGTACAGGAAGTAGGAAGTGCTGCAAAAAACATTGAATTCTCAATATAATAGTCTTTAGTGTCAAGTGAGGTTTACCAGTTCCAAAACATGCAAGTACTTCTGATGCATCTCCATTATCAGCTTTTATTTTAGTCGTGTTCATTTGATTTAATAACACCCTAAAAAATACAAAGATTTTTACAAAATACCCATGGATATCTCAGCAGTTTAAGGATGTCTTTTGGAAAGCTAATTGGGGTAGTTCCCCTATTTTATTTTAGTCAGTTTTCAGAGTTTTTTTAAAACATTATCGCAATACAAATTCATAATTATGTTACTTATCAACAAACAGTCACCTGTACTTAAGTTTTGACAAACCATCAATTGCTGTATTTGAGAGTTTATCAGGATATTCAGTTCCAGCAGGCAAACATCCAACAGAAGACCAGACAATTTTCAGACAAGCAGCAGAGTGTGGACCATTATATGTAGGACAACTTTTTGGCAAATCTACATGTTACACCAGATAGTTAATGTCTATAAAATGTATGTAATAACGCCATCCCAACTTATTCCAAAACAATTTAGTTGTCCAGTACTTGATCCACTGTCAGCAACTGCTTTCGCATCTTCCATTCTAGATACTAATGTCCTTCGCATGAAAATAAATGTTAGTAATTACCGGTCACATTTAGGTCATGCATGACCATAAATTTTATTTTTGATTTACATGCAAACAATATGAAACATTTTGACAACTGTTAACTTACGTGTAATCCAAGTCAGACAAATCGGTAAATTCCGGACCAGCAAGTTTTGCAGGATATTTGTCACCCTCTGGTAAACAACCAGCAGAAGCCCAAACCTCTTTTAAACAATCCATTGAATGCGGTCCAGTGAAGCTTGGACAAACAGCTGGCAAAACTTTTCAAAAAAAAGTTGATTAAAGGAAGTTACCACAATCACAAATTTACTGATTGCAGACCAATTAACCTTGGATGATTTCAAGGCAGTCATGTATTTTAATGTACATTCTAAACCGTTCTTTTAGAAAGTTTTTGTATTTTCAACAAATTGTTTTAATACAGCATTTCCCAACCTCGATGAAATATTTGTTCATTTAGCTCAGTTAGTAAATAGTTAAATTTTATTACATAAAACTAAGGTTGTGAACCATGTCGCACTCAAGCATACAAAACAATATTCACAAAACTTTCACAATGATGTAAAGAAAATCTTACATGTGAATAAGAAAAATGTGCAAAAAGCCATAATAACTTGGCAATAATGCACTCCACAGTGGTTCGTCTCTGTTTTTCGGTACTCAGTATAGGGTACCCAACTGATCTACGTTGACCGAAAGGTACCACAAAGTGAAATTTTTTGTGCCCGCTAGTGTAAAAGCTAGCACAGTGCCACTGCAACAGCTGCACTGATGAGACCTCACAGGTCGAAACAGTGCATGTACACACCATGTCTGCAGCTCGCCAATGTTATTATGGCTTTTTTTGCGCATATATTGCATTGGTGTTTTTGCCTTTAGCGCTATTGGTTACCAAGCAGGTCCGTTTGGCCATAGTGCGCTCCACAGTGGTTGGTCTCTGTTTTTCGGTACTCAGTATAGGGTACCCAACTGATCTACGTTGACCGAAAGGTACCACAAAGTGAAAATTATTGTGCCTGCTAGTGTAAAAGCTAGCACAGTGCCACTGTCAACAGCTGCACTGACGAGACCTTACAGGTCGAAACAGTGCGGGTACATCCTGATTTGCAATCATAAAATAACATACCATTCCCATAGCAATTCATTTGAGCAACATTGTTCCCATTATCAGCTTCTATCTTGGTAGTATTCATTCGGTCCACAAGAGCTCTGTTAAAAGAAAATAAATATTTTGATGTATCTTTAGGAAAAACTTATTTTTTGTTGAATCAATCCATATTTGCATTACACTGTGCTAAAGGTATCGTTATGTGTAAGTAAAGTAGCCACCTGTAATTAAGGGCTGACAAATCAGAAATTTGGGTATTGGAAAGTACATCAGGATGACCATCTCCTGAAGGGAGACATCCAACAGAACTCCAAACATATCTAAGGCAATCCAAGGAATGTGTACCGACATATGTTGGACAATTTATTGGCAAATCTAAACGTTCAACTAGTTAATTAGTGTCCATAGACATACATAAGAATATCAAACCCAACCTATTCCAAAACAATTTAGTTGTCCAGAAGTTGTCTCGCTGTCAGCATCTGCTTTAACATCCTCCATTTCAGCTTGTAGTGTCCTTCAATGTTAATATTAAGTGGAGACATTTAATCATATATGTAAAAAAAATATGACAACCATTGACGCACCGGTAATCCAAGCCAGACAATCTGCTTATTTCTGAATTAATAAGATTTTCTGGATATTCTTCACCCTCTGGTACACAACCAACGGAAATCCAAACCGCTTTTAGACAATCCATTGAATGTGGTCCATTATAATTGAGACAAGAAGTTGGCAAAACTATCGAAATTTTCAAAAATCTGAGTTGACAACTTATTCTAGGCAAGTAAATAGTTACCTATGCCTAAACAGTCAGTTTGAGCTGCTGTGTCACCAGTATCTGCATCATCTCTAAAAGACTGCATGTGAGCCTCAAGTTCCCTGTGTTGGGATAAGAAAGTCTTACATTTAGGGCAAAAAACAATTGCATTTCTAGAGAAAATGTCAAAAACGACTGCAGGGAACAGCCTGTTGAGATCGATGACCGGCAGATGTATCTTTGTGAATCAATATATGAAATTTCTAAGACGCCAAAAGGAGTAAAGGACGATCAGCTACGGTGTATGATCTTTATTTTTAACCAAAATATTAATTTCGCCATTTGGCATCCTCATTTTCTGTCTTATTCAAATATTCTATCTCAGGAAAATAAATGATTGCATTTCCTCGTCAGTTACACGAAAAACATTTTAGGCTGGAAACAATTATACTACTCCAAGAAAGTTATTTTGCAACATTGGGGGGGGGATATCTTAAGCAAATGTTCGCAGATGTTGGAACATCATCGAATTTTGTGACAGAAAATTATTTCAAAAAAAAACAACAAACAAACAAAGCAACTATTTACTGGCAGTTCATTCCTGAAAGTGCACTTCTTTCAGTTGGCGACAAGTTATCAGGGGATTTATCTCCCTCCGCCAAACAACCGACTAAACTCCAAACACCATTCATACTTGCAAGTGAGTGAGGCCCAGAGAAGTTTGCACAAAAAACTGAATATCCTGTTCGTAAAACAGAACAACATGTTTGATGTATGCTTTGAGATCATTTTTTTTAAAGAAGAAAATAAGCAAACAAATAAGTTACCAATTGGAAAGTATTAAGAAAAACAGTATAGCCCATTTAACTGCTCTTAAATTCATAAGCAAATGTTTCGAATGTATCTAGATCCATTGCTAATTCGATAAGAACTCTGATTTTAGCCAACAGATAGTACAAGCGAATTTCTGTTGTTTTTTGATAATTTTAAACCAAAATGAATTTAAAGTGTAAACAGTGACAAATAAAAATGAAAATAAAAAAGCAACAGATTGTTAATTATACATAAGAACTGGACTCAAAAGCATCAAGCCATTAATTTAAATGTAAATAAAAGGGTCTTCAAGTGATATACCATCATGATCATAGGCGTCGATTTAGGGGTGACTGGGGTGACATGTCCCCCCTCACAAACAAATAGGGGTGCATGTATTGTCACCTCTGTATTTCGTTTAAGTTAAAAATTATTGTCAGAAAAACCACATACATTATACTATGCGTTAAGGTAGTTTAAAAAGTCCTTTATTTTCATCGTCACAATCATGACAAACACAAGCGCCTCGTGGATTGTTAACAATTGTTGTAGCATAATGGTAAGAAACGGCACTGTTGCGTAATAGATTTGTTTGTTACTTCATAATTACTAAATTTGCAATGGATCAAGTGAAACAAAAATGTCCCGCTTTCAGTAAGAGGGTTCATAATCGAAGTGTTTAAAATTTAGTGCTAGACCAACATGGTTTGGTGTAAAAAGAAACTGACACGAAAGGGAATTTGCATCGTTTCCTATGTTTAGGGCGATACGACTGACGAAATGTTTTTTGCGTGTTTTTAAAATCTGGAAAAGTCACCCATTATATTTTACAAAACGTTGAAAAATCGACGCCTATGATCCTGATTGCAGACATGGAAGAATTACCAACTAAAACACATACATATTCAACCAGTCACTAACTTCGTATGCAAACAAAACTGTGCTTGATGTTGATGCAGTCTTCTACAGTCCATCGCTTGTCAGTAACGTCCACCACCACACAGTCTTTACTGCCCACAGGTCCAGTATAAGTTGGTGACCAGTTTGTATAATCACCATTAAGTATGTCCAGTTCTTCCCCGTCTGACCATACATATACCCCTGTGGTGTGTTGGATACAAAAGAATATTAGTCATTTCTGAATGTGAATATCTTCAACAAAATAACACAATACAATTTGACACAAGTAAAGGCATTAAAGCAATAATGTTGTTTACATCACACAAAACATGCTGGTTTCAAAACCATTGATATGATTTCGTTCCAAACAGCTATTGCTACAAATTCCGTCAAAATTTGCAAAAGAAAACAAATATGTTTCCAAGTTTTGTAGATCGTATTTCAATTATTTACAAAAACTTCACCAACCTACAGACATGCAGGGTGTTGATTTATACCTTTTTCGCCATTCTAAGTGTTCGATATGCGGCGCCACTGTTTGACACGGGCAGCGAATAACTGTTAAGTTACCGTACTGACAAACGCAATTGTTATCTACAAATGTCCATAAATTGAAGAAATTTCTATTTCGAGTCACTATTAAACAACAGCATTTAACTGAACGGTTACGTAGTGTTGAAAACTTTGGGAACCCCACCTAAAATAATTTTTTCTGTTTAGATGGCTAAATAAACACAATCGTAAAAATTTTTTGGACAAAATCAATGCAAATAGCTGTCAACACTTAACCTAACGTTCAACGAATAACCACATTATACCTAAAACTAACCACTGTTTCCAAACATCGAGCATTGTTACCGAACACGAGGCATTGTTACCGAACATATTGCATTGTTACGAATCAAGTACCATTTTTCATTCAATCAGATCTTAAAAGAGACATAGTAGACTGCAACATGCAAGGTTTTTTAATTGTTTTGTTGTTATTTTAACGTGATGTAAGTACAAGAATCCTGTGATCGAAATAAGCCTGGTCGTTCTTATGCGTTAGTTACCAGATGCGACATTTTGCTATTAGACACGCACGACAAATTTTCTCAAGATGTTCAACGCGCAACAAAAAATCGACGCCCTGCACACAAGTAAAAATAATGAATAAAAACGTGTGACAAAATTTTGTTTACCTTCAGTATGTTGGTCATCCAAACCAATCCACCATTTTGTTACACCAGCAATAAGGGAGTTGGCAAGTATGCTTGAAAGGTTTGCAGCAAAAGTTGAGTTTTTCATCTTGAAACATTAGTTTGCATTGTTTAGATACTAATGTATGAAGTCATGTTGCACAGTAATGATCAACCTACTAAACTGCATGCAGCGTTAAGAAAAAAAATTATGAATGATTTTTGGGCACATGGCCAAGTAAAAAAAATCTGCTTTTTATGTCAAAATTAAACAAAATTGTGTTTCTGCTTTTTCAAGAAATGGACGATGATACTTTGTTTTTTTAGGCAAACACCGAATCTGTGACAGGAACATAGTTTTTAAAAAGCGATGAACTGAATTGGAACTTAATTTTGGAAAAAACAATTGTGGCCTACAATAATTTTTTCACATAAAAGAGGTCCTTAACAATTATGCGATTGAGTAGGCCCTATCTTGGAAATCACGTACAGTTTGCAGTAGTAAATACCGTTGGTAATAAAGCATTTTCACTTGTGCACACTCCTGCGGCATCATTATATTTTGAAGCCTCAAGGTAATACTTCACATCGATACCCCTCTCGAAATTGCGAAAACCTCAACAAAAAACAATAAACGTACGTTAATATAAATAAATTTCCTAAAACAAACAAAGAAATGGAAAAAAATCACTGATAATAGTTGTCAGTTGCTAAACCACAAGATAAACAAATTAAAAAGCAGTCACAAAACATAACCCTCTTTTGTGACTCTCTGTTTACCTTGAAAGTCACACATTTCAGCATAAATATCTTCTTTTGAGTTTGATCGTGCTCTTATCTCTCGAAATTGACTCATGATGTATCCAACTGTTTTCGGGGTGAAGTAGTCCAAAATGTTGTCAGGCAAAAAAGTTTCCGAACAATTTGCCTGCATGCAGTTAACTTTCTACTATTGTTTTGCTCAGTATTTAAGTTTAAAGTCAACAAATACTAGGGATGGGCAATTCAGAATACTGACTCCGGAGGAAGGATTCGAATCTTAAAATATCCGTTATTTATCTTCTATGTACGGTAACTTTCTGTATTTGGGCATACGAGTGTGTTAAAAAATAAATATTAGCCGCAAGTAAATAACAAAGGCAAACTTTGGTGCCCTACAATAATTGTCAACAAATATGTCGTTAAAATTGTCAGGTACACTGATAACTGTGTTTGATAACATGTATTGGCTCAACAAAACGAGCTAAAGGTGAATTTCATTGAAAAAAAAATTATCGGCTTGACATTAAATAACATAAGTCGCCCTCAATCCACTGCTTACAATCAAGTAAATACGGTGCGTATCTTTTTTTGTCAATCTTCTGCTGTGGTTGTGACATGTATGTTTTACAGCCACAAAATTACGTTGTCACTTGGCAGACAAGCACATAGAGAGCCTAAATATACTACAGTGCAATAAATTTATTCTTTGATTGTGCTTTGTTGTTGGAGTCCTGTGAAAAAATCTTGTATGTTTATTGTGCTTCAGTGCACAAGGTAAAACAAAAACAGAATAGGATTCAGTATTCTGGATTCGATTTAACTATTCTAGAAAGTTCTAGAATAGTGTATTATTCTACATTGCCCATCCCTAACAAATACACAACAAAATGTTTGCCTTAAATGTAGAATGAGATATCAATAAAAGCAGTTTTTATTTAATGTAACAACTGTATAAATAACTTTAGTCATTACAAGATAACATCATTTTACCCATGTTGAAACTTGGCGGATGCAGTAATAGGTGAGTGCAGGATTGTAGTTCGGGCATCCAAATATAGGTAACTCTGTTGAACATTCAACATTATTTATAGTGATTTCTTATTCACATGAAAAATTCTTGAACTCCTACACAATTACAATTAGCAAACATCTAAAGTAGATGTTGTTAGTTTTACATTGGTTGATAACTTTTTTTCTGTTACATCATAAAATTAATATTAACAACCAGTACATAAGTCAGTGGTTGAGAGTCAAATTGGTAACTTTACTAATGTAAAAAATCATGCAAATATAATTATACACAGGAAAGCGTCATTGAAATAAAACCACAAAAAAATGACTTGTAGCAACAGCAACAACATGTTAAAACACCAGAGACAAAAAACACAACTGCTTTTGCAAAGAAAACAGAAGATTTTACTCAAACTTTTTTGAAATTGCTAACAGTTAAAACTCACCAACTTCACATGCAAATCCAAACTTCCCTTTACACGAATAATCATTCCAGAAATCACTCCATCTTGCAGTGAGGGCAAACTCACCATCCGGCAAATCAAGTCTAATTGTCCCGCAATCCTCTTGGCACCAAGCATCATTTGGTTCGCCGTGTTCTTCACTTCCGCCACTAAACCAGCGCTCATACCCAGTATAAGGGCCTGAGCACAATTTTTTCAAAAGTAAATAAATCTTTAGGAAATTTTTCTTTGTTCTCATTGTTTTTCTTGTATAGTTTTTGTTTTACAATAGCTATACTTCTCACATACTGCACTGCAAATAAAACTGTTCAACATTATGTTTAAAGTTTACTATGAATAAACTACTTGTTATCAACCTACATACCCAGTTCACAAACAACATGCAACTTATGCCCGCATTCATAGTCGTCCCATGTTGCATCTTGACCTTTAATATTGACACACAGTTCGTCGTGGGGAACACCACCAATCAAAACAACTCCATTCGGTGAGTAAGCCTTCCAATGGGTAAACACTGTGGAAACGAAGTAAAGTGGGTATACCTATAATCTGGAGGAATTTGCTGAGTTATATCTGATTACTAGGAACACTGAGTGTTGTTGTACCAGGTCTTCTTTTTCTAATATACATATTTCACCTAGTTGTAGTGTCATGGTTTAAATTGTAGCTAAATCTTGAAAAAAAGGCTTGTTTTCCAACATTAGGTTAAAGTCAGCTAGCACAGTGACATCTTTGTCAACAGATACACCAGCTTATCAAAACCAAATATAAAATAACCTGAAATAATGAGTTTCTACTTACTTGCTGCAAAGGTACCAGTAGGCTGGGGTAATCCATGAGCGGTATAAAAATCTGGATAAAGGTATTGTTGAACTCCATCATCCCATATTAGCGTTTGTATAGGGTCCCCTGCACGTCTGGTCATCCCTATCCAAGCCAATTCATGATGTAGAGGTTCAGATATTGGAAATTCAGCCCGAAATACATTATCATATAGCTGCAACATTAAATGTCAGAAATTGTTGCTCTTCTTGGATGTACATAATGGTAGTTCGTTAAATACAGGGGAAGTACAGTGTTAGCTATTTCTGGTCATTAATCTAATGTAGATAGCATGAATGTTTGAAATTAAATTGCCTAATTGACCAAGGTACGCATTAAGAATCATGGTCACTGGTATGTCGGGGCAGGAATAAAAAAAAGCAACATGACAAGTTTAATCTCCAACCCAACTCAAAAACAGACAGTTCATATATTTTTTTTTTAAACCAGCATGGATACTCATGTCATCTCCTTTTCAAAACAAAATAATTTTTGAGCATTATTGAATGGGAATGAAGAAAAATGCATGTAAACACATGAGAAATACAATATTTAGAACTTCCAGTTACCCAAAAGAAATGTCCTATTCTTCCATTTTCATCAGATTCGCGAAGTATTGGCAAACGACCCTTCATATGTGAACAAAAAGTAACTGCTTCTGATCGATTCAGCAGCAAATCAGCTTGATTATACATGAAATGCCTGTACCCGTCACTAGAAGTTGTGTTGTAAGTGTACATTGGTATTGCTCCATTGCCAGTCATGTCTGACAAAAAAATCACATCATAGTAAAGTTAAGATTCTTGTTAAAACATAAACATTTAAAAATTGAGCACTGAAAAACATAATTGTGAAACATCACAAATGAGATACTTACTAAATCTTTTAAATATGGGATGCAAGTTGACCAATCCTCCTCCACCTTCAAACTTCCATCTACCTTCAACTTCAAGGTCACTCATTCCAATCCAAAATGCATTAGAAACATGATGTAATTGGACTTGTCTTGCTTTCGCCAAAACATAATTGTGTTTGGCTAATGTTTCAGGTGGAAGTAAATAACCGCCAAGATCTGAAAAATCATCAAAACTGTCAATGAAAACAAAACAATTGACAATTTCAATGGAAATTTTAACAAGGTGCATATATTCTTGTTGTAACTACTGAAGGACATTTGAGTGGTTATAAATAAATTCCACTATAGGAAATTTTTTTAAAAGATTGTTTAAAATAACCAAATGCAACAAATAACATATATGTTAAAAAAAAATTTTTTTAAACACCTTTGCAATAATCCGAAGCTTGGTGCCAAGTAGCTTTTTCTTTGAAGATAAGTAACTTTTTACCCCAAAATAGTTCCTCATATGCAGCCCCCATTCCTTTGTTTGTCAAAAATAATGTTAAGCTTCTAATAGAAAACTGTACACATTTAACGCACCTGCATTCCACAAACAATTATATGAAGAAAACAAATGCGAGCACTGACATTTGTTGTTGATGCACTCTTCATGAGAAGAACAAGGTGGATCACATATCTTCGAAAAATCTTTAAACATTGAAAAGTCAAAACTTTTGTACCAAAATCTTTACTTGGATTATCATACTTGGTGACAGACATGTATTGGTATATTAATCCTTTTTATGAAATTTATAAAAATATGTCAACAATTACCTAATGGTTCTTCAACAGGGCGGATAGAGGGGTTGGCACAATTAACTGCAAAAAATTTAAAAAAATATATATATTACTGAGAGGCTCTTCAACATCTAACTGCAACTAAAAGTACACAACCTACTATCAAAAAACAATTATTAAAAAATTTTTTTTTTTTTAAATATATTTTTTATTTTTATGTAAAGACCCAATACCTTCTTGGCAAATAAAAGGACGTACATCAGAACAATCAACAACCTTCCATGTATGAGTGTTTCTACCCGTTACAACACAATCCTCATTCACATGTGAGCTTGGTAAAGTAGGATCCCAATTGCTGTAATCACTTGGCTGCAATTTGTCACCATTTACCCACAGAAATGAACCTTTTCAAAAATTGTAAACCTTAAAATCACTTGTTTGTTGCATTTGTTTAAATAAAACCAACGTTATTATAATTTAGAATATTTCTTTCTAAAAAAAAAGATCATCACATTATGTGAAAAAAAAAATTATGTCTGTTGCATTACATATCTGGTATTTCATACCAAGACTGCGATGTCACCACAAAATAATTACTCAGATCTCAGATTTACATATTAAAGTTTACATAAAATTGTCAAGCAATCTAGATTTCTATAGTTATATAATACAGAAATAAGGCTAATGAAATACCTTGCAGCATTTTATTTAAACTTACTGGTTTGACAACAACCTGTTACCATGGCAACAAAAACAAATGGATACAGTATACTCTTATGGTAGTCAAACCCTTCATTATTTCATTGTGATGTTTGGGTTCGTTATGCCCTTACACAGGAGGGTTTACACCAGTGGTTCTTAAACTTTTTTCTGTCATGCCTCCCTTTAGTAACGGTCCTGTGCCGACAATAAATTCAGTACAAACAATTAAGTTTTGTTGTTGGCTTGCGCACCCGCATGAGAAATGGTTGACGCCCTGGTTAAGAACTACTGGTCTACACTGACAGGGACAGTTGGCATAGACATGATCTTGCCTCATCGCAAGCTGGAAAACACGTCTCAGCACATTTTTGCACTAAATTAACTGCTTTGGTAAGTTTGCATGAAAAGAAAGCAGTTAATTTAGAGGACATATTTGGTAAAAAAAAAACAACAGCACTACAATAATTAATACTAGCTCAAATTATTGCAACATAATCCTATAGCCCATGTGAGAAGTGTTTTGATGTGTAGTAAGGTGAAAATGTATAGCTTTAGTCAAAATTTAAAACTGTTTCCCTGACAATTTTCCATGCAATCATGCATTTATTTGCAATTTTTGTTTAAAAATTTTATGAACACTAATTACAAATTACAGCCCAATTGTTTCGTGCAATGTTTTGCCAACTGGAAAATTGAAAAGAGCACATGCAACTTAAAAATAACATTTTGCTAATACAAAAATAACATTTTTTTACCAAACCACCAAAATTTCTGCTAATATGTTAAATGTTCTTGACCAGCACAAGATTGAATAGTTTAATACTTAGTTTTTTGTATTTTTGTCTTTTACATTTATGGTTATCTTGTTGTGGTGTTTTATTTATTTAAGTTTCTGTAACAATGCTGCCAATCACTGTAATGGTTGTTGAATAAACAAAAAAAAACGTCTTTGTAGATAATCAAGTGGAGGACAGTACAATCATACAATGCAATTGGAAGGCGTTTGTTAGTTGATTGTGCATTACAAACAAAACATCATTTGTACCATTTGTAGGCCATAAACAAATGTCTATTCTTTTTTGGGCCCTGTTTGACCAAACAAAAGGATGAAATCACAACTTGTTTAATTATGAATTGTTTAACAATATAATGCATATGTAATATGCAAAAAAATATTCATAATTAAACAATGGAATATAAATCTGCAGAAAACACACCAAGCTCTTTTTTAGGCAGCATTTCTAACCATTTCAAACAACTTACTGCAATTTTATGTATGGGGTCATTTGGCAGTCAAATTCCCACAAAAAGTCTTTTTTAAATTATGTGAACTTCTTTCGGCATGACAACAAAATCGTTGTAATCACTACATAGTAATAAGTTATAAAAATCATAGCAGGGTTTGAATTAGCGGCAAAAAAACATATCGCAAAAACGTTACAACCTAAATTGCAATACTTAATTTTTACTTAGTACGCAATTGTGCATTACTCTTAAAACCCACTGTTTTAAACTCGTTAAGTCAGAATTTGTTTTGTAATACATTGCCACCGTTTTATTTACTTCCGTAGGTATTTATTGTGCAATAGGGGCTTAACAAAATAAGAGGACTGAAAGAAAATAGTTGTTGACATTGCCAAGAAAAGTTGTTTCCATGATGCATGTACGATTAAATAGATAAAGAAGGATACAGCGCCTTCTCCAATTCATGTTGCGTTGCATTAATTCATAAAACAAGTTGCAACAACTCAATAAGCGGTTCACAATTTGCGAATTGCTAATTCAAACCCTGCAAAAGCAGTTGAAACTTCATAGCTTTTCATGCAACAATACAAGTAATTTCTTTGTTACTGCTGGATACCACAGATTGCTACATTTTATCAAAGACTACAGCTAAAATTCTAAATTTGGACATGAAACATGCACACATCCACAAATTCCACCCTCTAGTCTACTTAAGCCAGTAGATTCACAGATTAAATGCGTTCTCAAATTACACCAGCTTGAACCAAAGAGTTGACAAGAAATTGTTCAAAGGTGTTTCCGTACTTACTTCCCAATAAAGTTTAATTCATATTTTTTTGTCAAACAGGTTCGTTTACAGAACAGTAGAAAAAACATATTCAACAGATTTGCTTGGATACCATTTAGTCAATTTTGTTTTTCAAACAACAATGTTAAGATAACATTCAAAAGTTTATTTGTCAGACACACATATTTTACTGATTAGTGCAATTTTTCCAATGTTTACTGCACTACATTGGAACTAAACCAGCATGATTCAACAGTTTTCATTGCAACAGCACAAGTATGGTTTATGATACATAAAATAGTTTACCTTCTGTGTGAGTATCATGCAATCCTATCCACCACCAATGCACACGTCCACCATCTCTAGTTACATCCATTATGTCTCTAATAAGATCGTTAAGGTGTTGTTGAACACTAGCAGAGTTAACCTATAAGTGAAAGTTTAGTATATGAAGACAAATCAAAGGGATTAAAATTGATCAAACACAATAAATATACCACCTTATACACTAAAATCATTTTACGACTTCTGCAATAGTCATCCGCAGCAGTAAAGTTCAGAAGATCAGTAACTACCAGGTAGTTGCGATCACCAGAACGAGAAATAACGTCTAAAACATCACATTTTTCATTTTATCAGTAGGTTTTTAGTTGCAAAAACTCAAATATTTTCCACACAAGTGCATATTTTATTTTATTCATGGTGATTAAAAATATACTGTTTTTAAACAAATAGTATATTCTTTAGAAAAGAACATAATTGTTACTGAAGCACAAGGACTTAAGCTTCATAAGTACCAAAATTTGCAAATAGCTGCTTACTTTGATTAATGCACCTTCCAGGAGCAATTGGCACAATAATTCTTTCAGATGGATTATCCACAAAATGGTAAAATACGTTAATTAAATTATTGCAAAAAGAGCATTGATCAAGTCGATGTAAACAGCTTAGGGACAAACACACATCAATCCCTGAAATTACAAAATAAGGATAAAAAATTGACAAATCTTTTTGACAAATTAATCCAGTGTTTCCCAAGCGGTGGTACGCAATGACATTCCAGGTGGAAC
This sequence comes from Ascidia mentula, assembly GCF_947561715.1. Lineage (NCBI taxonomy): Eukaryota > Metazoa > Chordata > Ascidiacea > Phlebobranchia > Ascidiidae > Ascidia > Ascidia mentula. The sequence continues at coordinate 19,343,661 of NC_138569.1, read as the reverse complement.
GCGAGCACCTCTCCATAATTTGCAGATATAGTTCAAATTGAAAAAAACGTGATCCTGAAATGTTCCTTACTTCATCACCTAGGTTACTTTGTAACACTCAACTACGTGGTAGGTCAAAATTGGTTACCTCCAAATGGTACGCAACCACAAAAAGTTTGGGAATCAATGAATTAATCCAATGTGTTTCCATATCTTAACAAAGTAAGTTACTTTATTTAAATATTAAAACAATAAAGGAACTTGCGTGTTGAAATGACACGACTATTTTGCACGTTTTACAGGTCAGATTAATTTCATTGAATTTCAATGTAGACCCATTTGGTTTCAAAATAATTAGTGCAAAAAACAGCTTATAAGTTTTGTAGCAGAAATGTCAAAGGCAGCGTTACTGTAAGTTATCAAAGTATTTTCTGCTACTCCTTATATAGGCACCATGTTTATATGGCGTTTTATATACATTCGACGCAACCCGATTAGGAAACAATCGGGGAAAAATACTTTTATACTTACCCAGTAGGAAGACAACCAATGCTTTTATTGCCATTTTCAAAACTTGTGTAAACCCCCTTTATGAAACATGACGAGTGTACTCGACAGCTGAAATATTCTCTTTTGCCCAAGGTCGAAAGTAACGGCGTCTACAACCTGACGCAGTTTTACGAAGTCCCGCCCTAATGCGATTTTTTAAATCATAATTTCTTTCACCGCCAAACTTTGAAAATCACCGCAACAATTTTACGCTTCACCGAGCACAATTTTAATGAAAATTCTTTTTATTTTAATGGCAAAAAAACTGTTGTAATATTGCAATCGCCTTAATATTGCGACAACAAATTGCCGTTCCACAGAAATTTTCCATGTTTTATAGAAAGCAAGAACAAGTGACGTTAATTATCAAAAGACCACGTACAATGCAGTTAACTTGCAGACCATTCTGCAAATGCCGACTTTTTGTGTGTTTCAGACTTTTACCACAAAACGAATGGAATTGAAATCGAATCCGTAATCCTATTGTTACATACAGTTTATATAGCACGCCCACATCGGGTACCCATATGCGTTGTGTTCCGAAGTAGGGTAAAACATGACTTTGGTTAGTTTATTTAATAGCGAATATCACAGAGTATTTTGTCCAATAATCAAAAAACTTTTAAATCTTTTACAACATCAGAGGTATAAGTTGATCTTTTGCTTTAGTTGTTTTTTAAGAATAAAAAAAAAAAATTAGTTGACTGATCACCATGTGAAATATCCATCATCTTCAAACTACACAGTGGTAAACGATATCACCTCATCCTTGCTGTTTTTCGTCAGATAGTTTCATCACTTTAATTTACTTCAACGTGTGCTTGTAGCAAAACGTTTCTAATGACAAAACAGTGGTCGTTAAATATATTGATTATAATTCAATGACACCAAACGTGTATGTTAAAAATTGTATTCGGAACAGAAATATATGTACACGTGACTTGAAAACGACGTGTAACTACGCAACGATCATAATTACAATTTGCTCAAAGTTAATTGAAGCTATAGCACAAATGCTTGAAAAGTTCGCATCTTTGTGTGCACATCGATAAGCGACATGAACTGCACAGTAGTAAACAAAATCACATTACCCTTACTACTTTAAAAACTACTATTTATTCTTGCCTTAGTGACACCTATATTTTGCCACTACTTTTTATTTTACTTTTCTGATGCAAATTGATCACCAAGGCTATATGTGGCTCTTTTACCCTATGTTATGGCTCCATAGAGACGACAAGCAGATTTAGAAAGCAACAAATAAGAAACATATCAAGTTGTGGTGCACTTGGATGTTCCTGTAGGCACTGTTCGACACGGAAGGTGTGAATAAATGTTAAGTTACCGTCAAGCAGTACTACGAACTAGGAATGCACCGAAAGTTCGGTTTGCCGAATTTATTCGGCCGAAACTAAGGTTTTTATGATTATTCGGTTTCGGCCGAATATTTTTCCAAAATTTGGCCGAAACCGAAACTTTTTTACTGCATGTAACGATTGGAATCATTGTTCAAACTGCACCCATGTGTTCTTTTTATTTGTTTATTGTCACCGAAATGATGAAAATCAACTTTAAGCAGCTGGTACAGCAGTCGAGGTTATTTTGTAAGTGCCAACAAAAGGTGTGGTAGGATTAGATCCAATACAGCACACGTTTTGTTTAAATTTATTGCATTTGAAGAGATCGATACCAAAATTAGTTTATTCGGCCGAATACTCGGATTAAAAAAATGCTGTTTCGGTGCATCACTACTACGAACAGACAAACGCTATTGTTATTTACAAATGTCCATGAATTGAATTACTATAGTAACTTAATTAAGCCTAGCATATCGGTCACGCCAATCCTGCAACATTTACATTGATCTTACTAGTATTCTTTTTTCGGACATTGGACGCCAACGATTTTCTTGTTAACATGTAGTTGTTAATTTTTTGCCGTAGATGCTAGTTGGCAAGAGTAGCTCGAAGACGTTGCTACCAGCCGCAAACAATGATTTGGGAAGAAATTTGTATTTCGAGTCACTATTAAACAACAGCATTTAACTGAACGGGTACGTATAGTGTTGAAAACTTAATAGCATCATCGTTTCGGATCCCCACCCAAGATAAATTTGACTGTTTAGATGGCTAAATAAACGCAACCGCAATAATTTTTTGGACAAAATGCATGCAAAAACCAGCCAGCACTTGCTTTAACGTTCAGCGAATAAGCGCGTTAAACTAACCATTCCAAAACATGGAGCATTGTTACCGAACACGTGGCATTGTTACAAAACAAGTACTATTTTTCGTTCAATCGAAAAGAAACATAGCAGCCTCAAGGTTTGTTATGCAAGGTTTTTAATTGTTTTGTCGTCATTTTAACGTGTATTCTAAACTTAAGTACAAGAATCATGTAATCGAAATATGGTCGCTCTCATGCGTTAGTTACCAGATACGACATTTTCACTATTCGACACACACGACAATTTTTGTCAAGATGTTCGACACGCAATAAAAAATCGACGCCCTGCCTGTAGGTTTTGCAAGTTTTGCTTATTATGTTCCATGTGCGTTAACGAAGTAAAATAATCCCTGTCAATTTAGGTTTTGTGACTTGATGTTTGCGTTTTTTTGCAAAAAGTGTGTGACTGCTGGTTCTTTCCAGGTCATTGGTTACCGATCTCTGGTATAGCATATCAATCACCTTTTCATTTCCTAAAAAGGTTTTTACATATGTTGAGGTGCCCTAACTACATCCAAATGATTGTTTATGTTTGCCCCACGAGATATTAGTTTGCCGCATCAAACAGGAACTCCGATATCGCATTTTGTCACGAAATGTTGGCATCCGGATATGGTGATGTCATGCATGATATTTCGCGTGTGTTGAGATGAAAATTATCTGCAAGGAAAGAACTCGTCACAACGTGAAAATGTCTCCAGCACTGTGAACAATATGTTAGCAATCACGAACGTTACAAAACTGCTCCATCGTAAAGTACGTTGATTTAAAATGCAACACGAAAACACAGAAAAACCCATTCTTTAAAAATTTGCATTCAAATTTTCGACAAAAAACACAAATCGGGCCACATAATGCAAGTTCCTTTGGAAGCTGGACTGGGATTACTTCGGCAGCAAAGTCTGTAATCGTGTTCGTGACTGAGTTCGAGAACCCTTATCTGGTCAAATTTCACCGATTCAGATCGATTTGCATTTTCACGTAAAATGCAAATTAGCTGTTACTGTTTGGAACCTTCAATTGCAAAACACCACGCTGAACGTAATCCACAATTTAAATGAAAGCTATGCTGCAGAAATAAATTTTATGTTACAATCACGAAAGTTTTGTTGTAACGACAAAATTTGTGATCCTGATGAAACGAAATGAAACTCTTCTTGGTAAAGGAAGTTGCCACCGGAAAGAAATTGTGTGGCAAGCGTTTTGATGCGTCGGAATGGCTTTTTGCGTTTTGGAGAGAAATTTTGTTCCTTAGAATGGTTTCTTATGTCGAGAAACAAAGAGCAATATTAGTCATTGCCATTAGTCAGCTGCTCTAAAAAAGGAAATTAACTTTGCGTTCAACAAAATGGAAATCTGACCCAAGCCGAATAAGGCAGAGTGTAATAGGCGAAAGAATTGCTTGACGTCATAACTTCTGACGATCCATCGGTTCGTGGCTTAATTTTGAAGTAGTTTTCCGGTAAAATTTGCATTTGCGCACGCTTTTGTATTTCCGTTCCAAGTCTCGTGTTGTGTTGTGCTCGCAAAGTATCATATGCGAAAAGGGTTTCTCAACTTTTTCTTAACTGGGAAATCTGACGTTTTTTAGATGGCAACGTTTATCAGCTACTTGCAGCGGACGTAATCAGTTGTTCCTGGATTTGACGCCGTTGTGGGCTTTTATAATGTCGTCCTAACTTTGATACATCCGTATGTGAACGCATAACCATGGCTTCGTACAACTTGGCAAGCAACGCGGTCGCTCTTGAACCAACGACAGCATATAAGAACCTTGAAGAGGATACAAAGAAAGATCTTTCACCAGGTGAGAAATACGTGAAAACGTTGGGCATTACGTAATTCTGACAATTTAATGGCAGAAGAATCAAAACCACGAGGCAGCAGAAGGATATTTTATCTCGCAGCGGTTTCTATTATTTTATATACTATTTTGTTGATCGTTAAACTAGGATTCGGCATCTCGTTGTTGGTAAGTGAATCGAATACGAAATTGTTTGTAAGATTTGAATATGACTGCACAGGCAAGGTTTTATGGTTTGAAATGCTATTGTTGCATGTTATTAGACCAACGAAAACACGTCCCGTTCTCAACGGCAGACAAAATATCCGTGCAAAGGTGAATATTAAAAGTAAAGTGATTGCAGCAGTAACACATAACACGTTTCAACTTCTCAAAACAAATCTAGGTCAATTGAAAGTCTTACCGAAGTCGTGCAAAGATGCTTACGACAAAGGACAGAGGAAGTCTGGCCTCGTCACCATCCAAACAGATTCCCTAACCACCCCAGATGAGGTTCGACATTCTGTATCTGTATTTTATCGTTTTAAACTAACTCTGTATCTGTATTTTCACATTTTAAATTAACTCTGTAACTCTATTTTAACGTTTTATACCAACTATGTATCTGTATTTTCACATTTTAAACTAACTCTAGATCTGTATTTCAACGTTTTAAACTAATAAGACGACCAATGGTACTGGCGTCCAGGGAAAGTGGGGGAAAAGATGGTGGCATTTGTCCCCCTTGAAAAATTAAACTACTTGTCAGGGCGGAGAATCGAAAACACAAAAATCACCATTGTAAAAAAACTTGACCCTAAATTTTTTTTTGGGATACAAAAAAATCTTGACCCTTAATTTTTTTCTGGGATATAAAAAAAACTTGACCCTTTTTTTCGCATAGCAAAAGTTTGGACACTCTCCTTCATTAAGTGTGAATGAACAAAAGAGTCATATGCAATAAAAGTTAGTTACACTTGAAGAAGATGTAACTTTTGTTACACCTGTACGTGGCAGGTATTTTGTGACATGGAGTCAGTTGGAGGAGGATGGACGCTCATCGCCTCCATCCACGAAGACGATATAGCGGGTCAGTGCACTGCAGGCGACGTGTGGTCCACAGGTAAAAAGTAAATTCAATGTTACAAGAAATATGGCACTCGTATCTGAATAATTAATCAATATAAAAGAACAGGCTAAACTGCCCGCAATAAACACAAACATAACATTGAGAGTAATAACTAAAACATCTTGTGTAAAACTTATTATAAGAGCGTGATACTTTAATTTTTATTCGAACATGATATCATGTCTTCTAAGCACAGTTTTATGTCCTTGCACTAGGTTTGTATAATAAGTGCCAGTATATATATCATGTCCGTATAGGCGTTTGACTCAATACCTTTTACGGTAGGTGTCCCATTCTATAACTCATTTTGTTTGTTCATCCGTGTGGTAGTTTTTTCGAAAATAACAGATGACTTTGTATGGCTTGTATGCTAGATTTCTGTTGTATGTTCCAAAAATTTCTAACTGTATTATGAATTACCCTTTGACTACTAATCAGACTTTGAACAAATTGTTTTCATGGTATTTTCATGACAATAAAACAAGACTCTTCTAGATTACGACAACTGGTTGAATGAAAAAACTTACGGAAAGATTGAAGCTGTCTCCAGCGCTGATTACAAGTCTCGGGCATATTACAACGTTAATGTAGGTTTTTGTCCGATCAAAACACCTATGATTTAATGTGTGAATTTACATTTGAGATTAACTTTTCCAAAAATAAACCTGAACATTTTATCAGGCGACAGACATGATGATATGGCAAGTCCCAAACAACGTCGTGTTGTCCGAGATCGACCAAGAGGCTTACCTGAAGTACTACACTGATAACGGGTTTCTGTCTAAATACGGGAACAATCTTCAAGCTTTGTACTCAAAGCACGCGCCGTTCACCACAGTCTATCCCAAAAGTGGGTGCCGCAGTCATGTTCATTCTAAATAACTGTGTGTGTTTTTGAAAATTAGACTACATAATATCTCCTGAAAACAGTTCATATACATCACAACATATAATTACTTTGATCATTTTAAAAAGCTGCAGTTATAGCATAGACAAATGCAGATTGCCAAAACGCCGATGAAGACAAAACGAAACTTGTTGCAAAAACGTTTGTTACCAAAGCTACCTAAAATTCTATGTCATTAGATACCATTTTATTCAGCGGAAAACTATTTGAAAATTTTAGAATGTTTATTTTAGATTTACTGCCGGTGCTCATGGGTTGCATGAAGTCAAACAACTGGACCTACCCCCCGAGTTATTGGGACAAATCTCCGCACACAGCCCCCAACAACAGTGTGGTCAATGATGAGGTATTTTAGACTTACAAATGTGAGAGCTATGCTCAAATGGGCCGTTATTATATATCATCGGCTCCTGAAGTTTACAGTTGACATTATTTGACAAAAAGTAATGGATTGTATTTCATCTGTAAATGCGTTTCAGAGTTTTTTCGGTGTGCAAATATGTGTTGAATTGCTGTGTTGCCATTTCATGGTTTCTCTTAGCCATTTTTTTTTATCTTTTTGCGTTTATGGTAAACTCTTGATATTGATAATTATCTGATTTGATGCAGATTTTCATAGAGATAAATGAAGAAGAAAGTGTGGAAGTTACAAACATGACATCACAAAAGTATGTGATTATGACGATCTTAAATTTTCAGGTTTACATGATAAACGATAAAGTCAAAACAACGTAATAACATAAGTACATGCAATTTTGAACATACCGTATGGACAAACTTTAAATAAAATTAAAAAAATGCGTTTTAGAATTTTCAATGGTCGGGTGGACCTCCAGATGAATACAACGACATATCCCTTTACCGCTTTGGCGTTTATCGAAAACAGTGACAGATCAATTAAATCCTTCACAATGAAGGCACAAGTAAATGCAGTTTTATACATTTTTTAAGAACCCGTAGATAGTCTAAGTCATTTCTGAATTGTATCGATTAAAACGATTTTGCAAAGGCAGTGTTGAGTAGAATAGGTAGTATTTGTGTCATTATGTCCGCAAAAAGCGACCAAAAATAGTAAGACAAAAATTTCTTAGATTTGCTCGTATTTTTTTTCAACTTTCCATCGAAAACTACAAATAAAACTCTCGAATAATCTCATGGTTGTTTCGGACCTTTAGCTTTAGTGGTGGCCCTGTGAAAAGTTAGCGATTGCCGCCGATGAACTTCGAAGCGATTACATTCATAATCTTTGTCATACAGCCCTACCAACATGGATCAGGATTTTGGTCGGATCCTTGGCGTACGTACGACAACATTTTGGGTTTCGCGTTCAGAAGTGCTCACATTTGTGACGAAGTGACGAAAGGAGCATGCCGCATTTTCTTTGCATTGAGTGCATATGTAAGTTATAGGCTATTTGTATTTGAATCACAGTTGCAATCAGTTCTGTAATATAACTACCGCCATTTGTTTTTTGGGAATAATGTGTGATTGGAAAGTTGAAAAAAAATACGGGCAAATCTAAGAAATTTGATGGTCGGAATGGAAGCCCGGCTGTGACTGCTGTTAGTTGGATACAAAGTATACGTAAAAGTTAACTTCTCGTCTATCCACAATCAACCTGCCTCTTTCATCGATCCCTGTACTAATTTATTTTGCCCGAGAGTAAACTATTTACCCCGTCAAAAAACACTGGTCCAAAGTAAGAGGTCAAAAATGTTCCGACCAGTGGGATAGAATTGGGAATAATTTCCGGGAATCATATACGTTTAAAGGAGTCATAATAATCAGTGAGAGCTGCAGACAGGTGTACATCACACTGTTTGGACCTATAATGTCTCATCAAAGCAGCTGGTGACTGTGGCACTGGGCTGGTTTTCGGACTAGCGGACACACAGATTTCCACTTTGTGGTACCTTTCGGTCATATGGTACTCCCAGAACCCATTAACGGGCATTTCTTCCGCTGTACAATTTAGACTCCGTTGGTGAAAACTGGTCGCAAACAAGAAAAAAAGGCGGATCATTGAAGTAACAGAAAATAAGTCGACATCAACTAAAATTAAAGCTCATTAAACTTCTGTAAATTTCGCTCTAATTTATCGATCAAAAGAATTAGAATTGTCGAGTTGTTTGTATTTTGATGGGCCTGTTTATTGCAACCAAACACACAACCTCGTCCTTTATTTAAGGAGTGGAACTCGGAAGACGATTACAACTTTCGAGTTGCGGAAGCGAGGAATGGAGCAAATTTCGCTGTGCATTTGAATGATACATTCCAACGTGTAATTGTAGGATACACAGTGATAAAAAGGTAATTTTATCGTAGATCTTAGTGACTTACAAAGTGTTTTTATGCACTATACAGGATTTTTTAAATTTTAGCTAAGTAAAGTTTGCAAGTAACTATATGCGACACTTTTATTTTATACCGCAGAATCTACGAAGTGACCCAGGAGGACCAGATTACACACGTTTTAGTGAATGCCGTAAGGTGTTTCGGCAAACTTTGTGAGTAAACACGTTTCTTGCTTTGTTAGAGATGATCGGGGTTTCCAATAGTTGGTCAGCATAAGCCACGCGGTTATGCCTAATAACATTGTATTCTAAATTTTAGGGAATTGCAACGATCTTGCATTTTTTTCACAAAATCGCGCAGCGTTTTTGGTGTAGATACGAACTAATAATGAACCAATTTAAATACTACTGTGAGTTTCGGAAAAATATTACTAGCATTTTGAAGAAGAATTCTAAAGGCATTGTTATTGTAGTATTATTGGCATTAGTTGTTGCACTTGCAACTTACATTGGCTGCATCACATTATGCTAGAAAATTTTCCTGTGATGCCAAATATTTTCGGGATTGTGACATTCTTATTCATTTATATCGCACCAAAATTTATGTTTCACTTGCAAATATAATCCAACACACCTCGTGTTAAAAATGTTTAAAGCAAAGACGTGGACACGCAAGCGACAAATTTGTTTTCCAGCAAACAAAGTCAATTTTGCCGACTTTCCGACTATTTCCACTCCTGTGAAGTTCTTGAGAGGCAACATATCGGAGTTTAATAAAGGTGTAACCCCGGGTTACATTCAGTTCAGACAGTACGACCACCTTGGTTTCCCGTATCCAATGTGTCCTGGAGTAAGGTACAATTGTGCTTTAACTGATATGCAGAAAAAGTGTTTACAAGAAAAAATTAGGAAGAAATCTTGAAAAAACATAGGCTGGGTATGTGTCTATACTTCATAGGGTCTATAAAAACCTCAATCCCGTGTTCCAGCATCAATTATCTCAGTATATCGGTTTACATGGGGACATGTATCACTGTGCCGCTAGCTGGCGCTGTTTCTTTCGGTTTGCCGATTTGTGAGAACTTCATTGGATCACATTTTTGTCAGCATATTACCCCACCCGATTGTGAAGTAAGCATCCGTCCGAAAAGGACGTTGTGTATTCGGGGACTGCAAATGTATCTACTTCGGGGAAACCAGAAGAGCGTTAAAACCTAGAATAAAAATGCATCGTCGCGTTGCTTCATCAAATGATGGAAGTAAGAGGGCATTGGCAAAATATTTTTCTCTACACGGCCACCGATTTCCCTTTCACGAAACCGGGGTTGTGGAGAGGGCATCACAACAAGGACCTCTTTTGCATAGCGTGTGGTTTTATTAAGTTGTATAACCTAACCTCAGTTACGGGCTTCGTTTTTCATGGTGGGTTTTGTTTCCAGGGTTACCAATCTAACTAGTACTGAATTATATTGCGTTGGTTCCGCCAAACACGCAACCCTTAACTACCAACTACGACATGGCACATCACACAGGTGCAACGACTTCGCAGGTATTTTGCATTCACTTTACTTGCCTTCACACAGTAAGTTACTCTCTAACGTGAATGTATTTTTTTATTCTCAGCGTGGGACAAGTTGTCTGAGCATAGAAAGCACCGACCTGCATCTTCCAACTACACAGTTGTTAACGACATCAGCTCATCCCTGCTAATCTTTGTGAGATGAACCCAAGATTTTTCTCTTGCAAAGCGCACCGCACAGCCATCCTAAAATAGAACCGCCATGCTACGCTGTATTTGCGTTGTTTGTACTCAAGTTACCGCATTCCGCTATTATAGAAATTTTAAGGAAATTCGAACTCGCTTCGCTTTATGATTTTAGCGGAGGAGGGGTGTGCTAAAATCATTAAAAAAAAGTTAATTAAATTCCCAGTCGACCAAGTACTTTACGCTTTGTTATTCTTGCTCACCGGTTGCTTCTGATATCGACTGAAAGAAAATTGCCTAAAAGTGGTTTTAAAGTTGTTTTAGGTGCCATCTGATATAAGTCAAAATATGACTTTTCTTTCCACAAATTCAAATACGAAAAAGCTCTTAAACTGATAGAGTAGCGCTATTTTTGTTAGTTAATTGTATGCTACATACTAAGCAACCGACAAACCTTTCAGATTGAAATGTTCAAATTCGCTTCACTTGGCTAATTTAAATCGTTTTCAAATCTGGATTATCACCTGTTTTCTTGACATCGACATTGTATGTGTGTAGCGCCAAGTTGTATTGGGAAAATATTGGTTTGTATCAATGTTACGCTGGAAATCTGGTTCCTCAACCAAGGCCGTTTCCTCTACATGGGCTGGAAGTGTTATGCTTGCTCTAATCGTGAACGGTGAACAAACGACTCCGTAACTGATATATGACAGTACACGAAGAGCTATATCCTTCCAATGAACGAAGTAGGTTGTCTGAAAAGTATTATATATCTCCGAAGTAAAGTGTCTGATCCAGATAGGCTGGAATGCCTCGATTGCGAAGCCTGTATGATCTCGATACTAATATACTGTGAAGTAAGTGGGGAGATCCTGGCAATCGTGGGATTGCATGAAACATTGGTCTCTCGAAAGTATTAATTATTATTTGAAAGTTTATCATCAGTTTAGATAAGAATGAGTGGAAATATTGCTTGATTTTGTGTCAACACAAAACATCATATTGTATCTTAATGACAAGCCTATGTGAACGTTTTCTTTCGTTTTCTAATTGTCTGCAAATACAAATCTTTGCCAAATTTGAAAAATAAGGAAAAGGGAAAACAACTCGTTTGTCAGAGTTTTAATATCCACGATCCAATTGTAAATTGTTGATACAAAGACTACAGAAGCATACATAGAACATGGGTACACGTTGCTAGTGGAATAATTCAAGAAGTTTTGGGCAGTTACGTTCATATTTTATCATTAGTATTCAACCGACAAGTTTTCGGCCGGTTTTAAAGCCAAAACAGTGACGTTCAGTGAAATATTAACAAACACATATACATATTCTTTAGTTTTTGCCGAACAACATGTTGAAATGTTCAAAATATGCATAAATGGAAATTTACAGAGTGCCCAGTTCGCGTTTAGGTATTTGACCACCTCTACTTTTTGAATATGTAAAGGTTCTCTTTCTCAATCTCATCTCGGAACTTTTGCTTATTGTGGCCGTCGGCGAGCTGCACAACATTTGATTTCAATTTCCCATCCGGGGTGAAGTAGAACGGAGGACTAACTGAAAAAATTTATTGCTAATTGTCATCAGTTGATCATGACCGGTGTAATAGTCCCTTTCAATTTAAACTAAAAAATCTTTGCGTCAACAAAGGGAGCAACATCTTTCGTTTACATCGTCAATTTTTTATCATTTTCTAAAGTTTAAAACCTTTTTACGTCATAAGGTGTTATTAGTAATGCTGAATATGATCAAAGTAAAATAAAACTTCCAATCTTTTACCTCCCAATACACCCTCTATGTTGTCATTCATCAGTTGTTCAAAGTTGGAGTCATCCAACGCGGATTGGACAAAGGTGGAGTCCATCACGGAATTTGTTCCATCACTCTCTGAAAAATATTGTGTGTTGCAAGCTTAGTATTCTAAGCTAGCACAACCTTATACTTTCAGCAGACTTCCTAATATTCGTGGAGTACAAATGCGTTGGAAATTACGTGAGAAATCCTCTCATTTTATGACAAAATAGGTATTATACAACCCAAGCGTGTTAGATACGATAACTCACTTTTTATGTAGGCGTTTTTCATGTTTTCTCTTGTAGTTGGTTTTCAAGCCTCGGATAACCTTGAAGTCTACACCAATGCTGAAACAGAACTGATTATTGTGAATAACATGCAGTGGTATATATTTGAGTTTTTACTTAAAATCGAGCTTCTGCCACACGTTAAACATTAACGTATAACTTTGCATCATACTAGTTTTGGCCCACGTGCGTTCAAACGTAGGCTCACACTATAACTCGCGTACATTTTGGCGAACGTTTCGCTTCTTATATCCTGTTTCAAACCTGGTTCCCTTTTTTCTTTCGCTAGAAGCGAATTTTTCCACGATTGCGATCCGAACTTTCCACAGACACACCCACCACTTCTTTATGTACACGCCCATCAATTGTAGATACACAGTACACAAAGTCATTGGAACATACTCCACCCATAGTCACCGACCGGAAAACTGGTTCCTTACTTTCTGTGTTTACTTGCCAGTTTGTATCTGCAGAAATTCCATTAGACTGCCTAATTTCAATCTGGAACTTCTGAAAGTTTCAAATTATTGACTTCCGAATGAAAAAAAGGTACAAACCGGTGCTGAAAGTAAGTCGGAAGGCCCTTACGGCAAAATTCAACGTACAAACATAAATTTAGTAAATTTATTCACTCATTTAAGAAATCTTACGTATATAGTGTACGAAAACACAACGGTTAATTATTTCTTTAAATTGACCGCTTCCGGTAAGAATTTAACACACCTAAGAAAGGGCCGTGCAACTGGAGAGTCAACTCTTTGCGACCTTGGGGTTGTGATCAGTCACGGCCAAAATATTTTTTACCATTTATGGCTTTTCAAGACCAACAAAGCTATTTAGCTATTTTCCAACACCTTGAAGCACATAAAATGTTTTACCAAAATAACCTCGATATTTAAAGGTTTATACCCATCATAGTTTGGGTCTCACCGGAACATGCAGCTGCAAATATGACGTAATCTTCGTCCAAGCGCAAGCTTTAACCTATGAATACGTTATCCAAAACGTCGTGTTTGAAAAAGAACTTTTGCGCTTTTAAAATAAACGTAATTGTAGGAATATAGTTTCGCCAAAGTGGAAGTTGCGGCTCTTGTAAACTTACAGAGCAAACCGCACTCCTACCTTGCGCCACAACACGTCCATTTGATATCCCGGTATTCATTGTTCACGTTCAGCAACGAGATTGGCTTTCCCCAAGACAGTTGGTGAAACTTTACAAAGTTACAAAAGGACAAACAGGCACTCAACAGCATCACGTGACGGAAATTTTTACAAGTGTGAAGGAAGTTTCGCCCAAGCGAGAGTTTTCTTTTCCTCAACAAAAATACGACGTTTGCTGACAACCTGAAAAGGTGGAAACTTACAAAAGCACAGCTTGAATTACAAGTGTGACGGTAGTTTCATCTAAGCGAGAGTTTTTCTTCCCACAGTAAAAGAACAACGTTTGCTATGACGTGATGACAAATGTAAGTATTAGGCAAATCTTTTCTCAAAATTTTTGTAACAGCGCGGTAAAACTTTTGATAACAGCGCAGTTAAACTTCGCGGCGCATAAACTGAGAACAAAAGAAGAAATAAAGAACAATAAGGAAAGGCGAGAAGTACACAACTGCGATACAATTAACTAACAACCACGAAAGGCGCTCAACTTATCACTATTGTGGTTTCAGTGAGATACAGGGACAGAAGTGGCTAGCAAGTGCCGATACATTAGGAAAAATGGCGTTTGTTTTTGTCATTAGGCGATGACGAATATGCATTCTTGTTCACCTACGTTCTTAGCGCACGGGCAGTTTCTCCAACACACATCGCACCCTCGCCGCATGGAATGCTGTAATCCACACCCCTCGTGTCGAGCTTGTCATCCACGCAGCCTTTCGGGTGTGACACAAAGCAACGTGGACCAACGACCGACCGTTCAAAAATCTGAATGTTGAAGTCACCGAGCAGACGCTTTAACGTTTCCAAAAATCCAAAAACATAGAGCAGAACAACTGCACTCGTGGTTGCCCCTCATCCCATCTCCACGACAAGCCACGATTACGTCGGAGAAAGAAACAGGGTTAAAAGTTTGCGAGATGCGCCTAGCTGACGTAACCATAACCTCTTGTTGTCGCCAAACACCAGCCTGAATATTTAACGAGCGTACTACCGTCCGCCTGAGGGCGGTCGGGTGCTTCGATCGAAACGGTAAGTACCATTGAGGGATGCGATCCAAATAAACTTTCCCAACTTTGTTTGTAGCAGAACACATGATTTGTTTTAGTCAAAATGTGACTCATTTGTAACCGTCCGTTTAGAACGAACAAATTCTTATGTTGTTGTTGCTGCCAAACATATTGTATTTTAAATTATTCAGGCACAATTAAACGTAACTTCTATTCACTGACGTTTCAACTGTTATTCAGCTCCCTGAGGAAGCCTAGCTGAATACACGGATAAATAGTAAGTGAAACGTGGGTGAAGTTACGTTTCATTGTGCCAGAAGAACAGAATAATGAAAAAAAGGAATTGTTGGATTTGTTCTAAGTTTTTCACACGCGACTTGCATGCAACATCGAGAACAGGCTCCACGCTTATTTCAGGTACAAATAGTTGTTCTTGTTATGAAAATTGTTCAGCAAAACCTTCATCTTGAGTACAAGCTTTCGGTAGATCAACTCGCCCAACTTGTACGTTATAACGCTTGAAATAAGAGGGCATTGGCAAAATATTTTCCTCTACACGGCCACCGATTTCCCTTTCACGAAACCGAGGTTGTAGATCACAACAAGCACCTCTTTTGCATAGCGTGTGGTTTTATTAAGTTGTATAACCTAACCTCAGTTACGGGCTTCGTTTTTCATGGTAGGTTTTGTTTCCAGGGTTACCAATCTAACTAGTACTGAATTATATTGCGTTGGTTCCGCCAAACACGCAACCCTTAACTACCAACTACGACATGGCACATCACACAGGTGCAACGACTTCGCAGGTATTTTGCATTCACTTTACTTGCCTTCACACAGTAAGTTACTCTCTAACGTGAATGTATTCTTTTATTCTCAGCGTGGGACAAGTTATCTGAGCATAGAAAGCACCGACCTGCATCTTCCAACTATACAGTTGTTAACGACATCAGCTCATCCCTGCTAATCTTTGTGAGATGAACCCAATGTTTTTATCTTGCAAAGCGCACCGTACCGCCATCCTAAAATAGAATTGCCATGCTACGCTGTATTTGCGTTGTTTGTACTCAAGTTACCGCATTCCGCTATTATAGCAATTTTAAGGAAATTCGAACTCGCTTCGCTTTATCATTTTAGCGGGGGAAGGATGCGCTAAAATCATTAAAAAAAAGTTGAATAAATTCCCCGTCGACCAAGTATTTTACGCTTTGTTATCCTTGCTCACCGGTTGCTTCTGATATCGATTGAAAGAAAATTGCTTAAAAGTGGTTTTAAAGCTGTTTTAGGTGCCATCTGATATAAGTCAAAATATGACTTTTTTATTCCACAAATTCAAATAAGAAAAAGCTCTTAAACTGATAGAGTAGCGCTATTTTTGTTAGTTAATTGTATGCTACATACTAAGCAACCGACAAACCTTTCAGATTGAAATGTTCAAATTCGCTTCACTTGGCTAATTTAAATCGTTTTCAAATCTGGATTATCACCTGTTTTCTTTACATCGACATTGTATGTGTGTAGCGCCAAGTTGTATTGGGAAAATATTTGTTTGTATCAATGTTACGCTGGAAATCTGGTTCCTCAACCAAGGCCGTTTCCTCTACATGGGCTGGAAGTGTTATGCTTGCTCTAATCGTGAACGGTGAACAAACGACTCCGTAACTGATATATGACAGTACACGAAGAGCTATATCCTTTCAATGAACGAACTAGGTTGTCTGAAAAGTATTATATATCTCCGAAGTCAAGTGTCTGATCCAGATAGGCTGGAATGCCTCGATTGCGAAGCCTGTATGATCTCGATACTAATATACTGTGAAGTAAGTGGGGAGATCCTGGCAATCGTGCGATTGGATGAAACATTGCTCTCTCGAAAGAATTAATTATTATTTGAAAGTTTATTATCAGTTTAGATAAGAATGAGTGGAAATATTGCTTGATTTTGTGTCAACACAAAACATCATATTGTATCTTAATGACAAGCCTGTGTGAACGTTTTCTTTCGTTTTCTAATTGTCTGCAAATACAAATCTTTGCCAAATTTGAAAAATAAGGAAAAGGGAAAACAACTCGTTTGTCAGAGTTTTAATATCCACGATCCAATTGTAAATTGTTGATACAAAGACTACAGAAGCATACATAGAACATGGGTACACGTTGCTAGTGGAATAATTCAAGAAGTTTTGGGCAGTTACGTTCATATTTTATTATTAGTATTCAACCGACAAGTTTTCGGCCGGTTTTAAAGCCAAAACAGTGACGTTCAGCGAAATATCAACAAACACATATACATATTCTTTGGTTTTTGCCGAACAACATGTTGAAACGTTCAAAATATGCATAAATGGAAAATTACAGAGTGCCCAGTTCACGTTTGGGTATTTGATCACCTCTACTTTTTGAATATGTAAAGGTTCTCTTTCTCAATCTCATCTCGGAACTTTTGCTTATTGGGGCCGTCGGCGAGCTGCACAACATTTGATTTCAATTTCCCATCCGGGGTGAAGTAGAACGGAGGACTAACTGAAAAAATTTATTGCTAATTGTCATCAGTTGATCATGACCGGTGTAATAGTCCCTTTCAATTTAAACTAAAAAATCTTTGCGTCAACAAGGGGAGCAACATCTTTCGTTTACATCGTCAATTTTTTATCATTTTCTGAAGTTTAAAACCTTTTTACGTCATAAGGTGTTATTAGTAATGCTGAATATGATCAAAGTAAAATAAAACTTCCAATCTTTTACCTCCCAATACACCCTCTATGTTGTCATTCATCAGTTGTTCAAAGTTGGAGTCATCCAACGCGGATTGGACGAAGATGGAGTCCATCACGGAATTTGTTCCATCACTCTCTGAAAAACATTGTGTGTTGCAAGCTTAGTATTCTAAGCTAGCACAACATTATACTTCCAGCAGACTTCCTAATATTCGTGGAGTACAAATGCGTTGGAAATTACGTGAGAAATCCTCTCATTTTATGACAAAATAGGTATTATACAACCCAAGCGTGTTAGATACGATAACTCACTTTTTATGTAGGCGTTTTTCATGTTTTCTCTTGTAGTTGCTTTTCAAGCCTCGGATAACTTTGAAGTCTACACCAATGCTGAAACAGAACTGATTATTGTGAATAACATGCAGTGGTATATATTTGAGTTTTTACTTAAAATCGAGCTTCTGCCACACGTTAAACATTAACGTATAACTTTGCATCATACTAGTTTTGGCCCACGTGCGTTCAAACGTAGGCTCACACTATAACTCGCGTACATTTTGGCGAACGTTTCGCTTCTTATATCCTGTTTCAAACCTGGTTCCCTTTTTTCTTTCGCTAGAAGCGAATTTTTCCACGATTGCGATCCGAACTTTCCACAAACACACCCACCACTTCTTTATGTACACGCCCATCAATTGTAGATACACAGTACACAAAGTCATTGGAACATACTCCACCCATAGTCACCGACCGGAAAACTGGTTCCTTACTTTCTGTGTTTACTTGCCAGTTTGTATTTGCAGAAATTCCATTAAACTGCCTAATTTCAATCAGGAACTTCTGAAAGTTTCAAATTATTGACTTCCGAATGAAAAAAAGGTACAAACCGGTGCTGAAAGTAAGTCGGAAGGCCCTTATGGCAAAATTCAACGTAGAAACATAAATTTAGTAAATTTATTCACTCATTTAAGAAATCTTACGTATATAGTGTACGAAAACACAACGGTTAATTATTTCTTTAAATTGACCGCTTCCGGTAAGAATTTAACACACCTAAGAAAGGGCCGTGCAACTGGAGAGTCAACTCTCTGCGACCTTGGGGTTGTGATCAGTCACGGCCAAAATATTTTTTACCATTTATGGCTTTTCAAGACCAACAAAGCTATTTAGCATTTTCCAACACCTTGAAGCACATAAAATGTTTTACCAAAATAACCTCGATATTTAAAGGTTTATACCCATCATAGTTTGGGTCTCACCGGAACATGCAGCTGCAAATATGACGTAATCTTCGTCCAAGCGCAAGCTTTAACCTATGAATACGTTATTCAAAACGTCGTGTTTGAAAAGGAACTTTTGCGCTTTCAAAAAAAAACGTAATTGTAGGAATATAGTTTCGCCAAAGTGGAAGTTGCGGCTCTTGTAAACTTACCGGGCAAACCGCACTCTCACATTGCGCCACAACACGTCCATTTGATATCCCGGTATTCATTGTCCACATTCGGCAACGAGATTGGCTTTCCCCAAGACAGTCGATGAAACTTTACAAAGTTACAAAAGGACAAACAGGCACTCATCAGCATCACGTGACGGAAATTTTTACAAGTGTGAAGGAAGTTTCGCCCAAGCGAGAGTTTTCTTTTCCTCAACAAAAATATGACGTTTGCTGACAACCTGAAAAGGTGGAAACTTACAAAAGCACAGCTTGAATTACAAGTGTGACGGTAGTTTCATCTAAGCGAGAGTTTTTCTTCCCACAGTAAAAGAACAACGTTTGCTATGACGTGATGACAAATGTAAGTATTAGGCAAATCTTTTCTCAAAATTTTTGTAACAGCGCGGTAAAACTTTTGATAACAGCGCAGTTAAACTTCGCGGCGCATAAACTGAGAACAAAAGAAGAAATAAAGAACAATAAGGAAAGGCGGGAAGTACACAACTGCGATACAATTAACTAACAACCACGAAAGGCGCTCAACTTATCACTATTGTGGTTTCAGTGAGATACAGGGACAGAAGTGGCTAGCAAGTGCCGATACATTAGAAAAAATGGCGTTTGTTTTTGTCATTAGGCGATGACGAATATGCATTCTTGTTCACCTACGTTCTTAGCGCACGGGCAGTTTCTCCAACACACATCGCACCCTCGCCGCATGGAATGCTGCAATCCACACCCCTCGTGTCGAGCTTGTCATCCACGCGGCCTTCCGGGTGTGACACAAAGCAACGTGGACCAACGACCGACCGTTCAAAAATCTGAATGTTGAAGTCACCGAGCAGACGCTTTAACGTTTCCAAAAATCCAAAAACATAGAGCAGAACAACTGCACTCGTGGTTGCCCCTCATCCCATCTCCACGACAAGCCACGATTACGTCGGAGAAAGAAACAGGGTTAAAAGTTTGCGAGATGCGCCTAGCTGACGTAACCAACCTCTTGTTGTCGCCAAACACCAGCCTGAATATGTAACGAGCGTACTACCGTCCGCTTGAGGGCGGTCGGGTGCTCCGATCGAAACGGTAAGTACCATTGAGGGATGCGATCCAAACAAACTTTCCCAGCTTTGTTTGTGGCAAAAAAACATAATTTGTTTTAGTCAAAATGTGACTCATTTGTAACCGTCCGTTTAGAACGAACAAATTCTTATGTTGTTGTTGTTACTGCCAAACATATTGTATTTTCAATTATTCAGGCACAATTAAACGTAACAACTATTCACTGACGTTTCAACTGTTATTCAGCTCCCTGGGGAAGCCTAGCTGAATACACGGATAAATAGCAAGTGGAGCGTGGGTGAAGTTACGTTTAATTGTGCCAGAAGAACAGAATAATGAAAAGAACAAATTATTGGATTTGTTCTAAGTTTTTCACACGCGACTTGCATGCAACATCGTGAACAGGCTCCACTCTTATTCCAGGTACAAATAGTTGTTGTTGTTGTTATGGGCATCGTTCAGCAAAACCTTCATCTTGAGTATAAGCTTTCGGTAGATCAACTCGCCCAACTTGTAAGTTATAACGCTTGACAAATTTATACATTTCTTGTGTTGCTAGTTTAATATGACGCCTCACACTTAGCGGAGGTGCATTTAGCCACCGATTACGTAATCTCGGGCAAACGATTCCCGTTCTGGCCGCGAAACTTGCAGCGTTAACATGGGAATTCGCAAAGGTTAAGCTTAAACTAAAACACACAGTGTTAGACGGTAATGATTGTACAGAAAAGAACGACAAGACGAAGTTCTTTCTGCCTACGGCGCCCAACCAAATGTTTATCAGGTTTTAGTCCGAAGGTTGTTGATCACAAACTCACACACTATGTTTTTAGGTTACCCCAACTCTGTTAACAAAGTTGCAGTATCACTAAAACATATTTACTGTTTGCGAGACTTAGTCTAATCGCTGGACGTTAAATGGAAAAGCGAAACTGCATGAGATGAATGTTTTCGGAAAGTGTTTTTCTTCCTGCCCAGCTCGTCGATTATGCAGGCAACCGCCTAGGGCGCAGACCCGTAAAACGCATAACTTGTCTGGCTTCGTAAAGCGCCCGACCCATACACAAACAAGAAAACCTGATCGGTATTCGTACTGGCCGGATTACATTGGTTCGAACCCCGACATGGCAAAACATACCCATATACCAAAAATTACACATCGGGATAAACTTTCCGGTTGGAGCGGTAAAAAACTCCTATCTACACATGGTAATTTAAGAAACAGTGATTTGGGTACCAGAAAGTGGGTCTATTGGGCAAAATCAGCTTGTGCCCACCCTGTTTCCGCCATAAATAACGAGCAAAAGGACAGGAGTTTAAAGAAACACAACTATGAGGAGTAAATCTCCCGAGAGCTACTGAACCTTCAGGAAAAGCAATATGAGACGTACTTTGGTTCAATGGGAAGCTTGGCTGTGATGCGAATACACTAACATCTAAAATCAAACCGAAAGTATGTACAATTTGTTAAAGCGTATACTTTAAATATGTACAATTTGTTTAGCATGTACGTTAATAATTGGTTTTGACGGCCACAAAATGTATTGCGCAAAGCAGTTTGTTTTTTTGAAGCCATGTTGTAATTTGCCTTAGGCCCTAAATAGCTTTCATTTGATTTGATGAATGTAGTTTGGAATACTTATATATATCGACAACGTTGGCGAGCTTTAATAAGGCAGCATGTGCCATCCTCGCGCTTGAGACAGAATGGTTTAAGTGCATTGAAAGGGGACTGCGAGAGTGTATTTACCTGATTGAGTTGCTGTAATGCAATTACTAACGATCGGCAAGTAGCTTTGAAGATAGAAACCTCCTTGTCTAACTGTCCAGTTGCACTGTTGAAGGAATTTGCAAGTTTTTGTCAACAGTGAATCCACTGCAATTATATATTGGAAAGTTTTTCTTTATATTTGTGTAGGTTCTGGATGTACTTGCAGGCCAAGAAATGACTCGATTCATTGTTGTGAGAAGTAAGTTTGGCGCAAAACATACAATGCTGTTTCATTACCACAGTGAAATTGACTAATACTCTATAATCGTCACGTGTTAAAAATATATTTGTGGTTGCAAGGAATTTCATAATTGTAAATTTTTATGTGTGTGCTTTTTATTGAGTTTAAAACAGTGGAAAGGAAAAGGCAATTTAAGGTATAAGTATAAATTTTGTTGATCTCAAACGTTCCTAAAACAATATTTGCTTGGACAAATAGGGGCGTTTGGCGTTCCAACATTACTTATTCTGTATTTTACCAGCCCAAAACACAATAATTTACTTTTTTGTTTTTGTTTTTCACCTGTGGCAGTTGAAACTGATACTGCCTTATTAGGCGAAATGGGCCATATTTTTTTAACAAAAAAAAATTATAACTCAGCTGACTGCACGATCGTTGTCTCGAACTTACATAAAAAAAACACGAAACGCAGAATAGAAAATATATATCGCTACCATCAACGATGTGTGTTTGGTGATATTTTTTTGCATCACAGACGGTGGCGAAATGGTGCCGCTAATGGAGGAAGAGGTGGACGCTTGTGTCTGCGAAGAAGCCGAAGGAATGGAGAAGAAAATAAATTCCTATTTAAAAACAACATTGCCTGGCAATGAGACTGGAGGTGCGATAAACGTGATGAAACTGTGCTGTCGTAATTATTTACACCGAGACCTTCCCAACCACATTCGCTTAGAACTTGCACTTATAAAATAGCACAACTAAATGCTGTATTTTGTGTGAAATTGACTTTTTGCGACCCATAAAATTCGGCTCCCCCAGTTTGAGAAGACCCGATTTGCATAATCTAGTGCTCATCGTAAAACATATTGCGCACAACAAAAGCAAAAATTCATTTGTACAGTTTTAAACTGTATGTTAGCGTGTGTTCTCCAAATTATGTCACTATCGATTAAGCGACCTGCGTTGCCAGTTAACTTATTATTGAATTACGTCATAGATATGCGGAAATTTTACTTTTCTGACAAAGTGGAATGGTCAGTGATAGAAGCTCTTCCCTTGACCAAATCCAACATGACCAAACTCTACTGTTGGATTGGCAATGAACGGACATATCCTCACATATATTTACACGAAAGATGAATTTCATTTGTGTAAAACAACCACGTGAACAAACCAAGAAAACCGTGATTATGTAACTCGCATAATAAAGAATAAATACTGTCCGGCCATGTTGTGACAGCATGCAAG
This sequence comes from Ascidia mentula, assembly GCF_947561715.1. Lineage (NCBI taxonomy): Eukaryota > Metazoa > Chordata > Ascidiacea > Phlebobranchia > Ascidiidae > Ascidia > Ascidia mentula. Next base: position 19,320,426 of record NC_138569.1, on the reverse strand, counting down.
TTTTGTCATTTAAAAAACATTTGCATAAAGTTTAATGTCTAAATCGAGCCCGAGTATTTTCAATACAATCATGTTCCTATATACAAGCTAAATGAGAATGCACATGAGTCAAAACAGTTTACAACTTTACTATCCGGTCGTGTGATTACAACTCATAGTTCAAGTAATTGCTTGAATTTCAAAAATGCCCTATTTTACACGTCAAGAACTTGCAAGCACTTTGAAAAATGCCCAAAAGCACTTTGAAAACTGACAAATCGGTAGCAACGAAGAAGGTAAAAACCCATTAAAAACTACATAATACTGCATACACGATGAAGACATGTTTTAATGTTTGCCCTGTGTTATGCAATCCTGAAGTAAAGTATAGCATTTTTTTCAAAAATCGTTTTTTATGTCCAAGTCAAATTTCGATGCGGCTGAAGGTAACCATTGATTTCCTTCAAATGGTTTTCGTAAGTCGCTGATCGTTGTTGTTTCCAATCTTGAAGGTGTCCACCAACTTGCATGTAGGTCGCCTCCTCATCGGGCGCCGCTGTCTCGGGAATCTCGCTGCAAATTTGAAATTTGGCATTTTGAAAGTAAATAAAAATTTCGATTGCAGTACAGTAAGACCTGCAAAGCCCAAAAGTTATGCGTATGAAAAAAAGGCGCTTTGGAAAGTTTGGTATATAATATTTTATTACTAACTAGTAAAATGGTTCAATCTGCTGAAGCCCGAATACTGCGTTGTTTTTGCTAACAGAATTTTCTTCATCTGTCGACCTTCCGTGTGTCCGGCAGTAGAAAACAAAGGCTAATATTGCCAAGATCAAGACGACTGCCCCGGCGCTGCCCGCCGCCAATGCAGTAACAAAGATTTTGTTAGTCGGCAGCGCAACCACGTCTGCTTGTGTTGGTGAAGAGAAAATGACAGAATGCTGATGACTGTCATTAGAATTGAAAGTAGTGGCAGCATTGCCAAGTGATGGTGATATTGTTCCCACAGCATGGACAGTTGTGTCACGTAATGTTGTCGTGCTCAGCAAGGTGCTGTAGTAAGTCGAAGGTGTAACGGCGTTCATCACGTCTGCCGGTACCCCGGTTGAAAACTGACAAACGTAGTTTTTCCAATCCTTGCACAATGCACTCGACTTAACCATTCCTGTTAGAGTTGGACAGTTAACTCCAGTAGTGACGTTGTTGTCCATTGGTTGAGTTGCGATCCACATTTCTCTGTTGTCGCAACACTTGTATAACGAAGTTAGTTCGTCGTCGGTGTTGATTGCAGCCAATGCACCTCCCAAGCCCTTGCAAGTGTCAACTGCGTCTTGATACGACCGAAAGTGATCGGTGTAGAAAACGTATCTGGAGTTTCCGAATAAACACGAACTGCAGCTCATTGTGCTCGACTAATTTTGCAACACTTGAGCCACAACACTTAAGACAAATCCTTTTGAGAAGAAAAATGCAACACTCCCAGTTAGCAGATTTCTATTTGTAACAAAACGTAAACCTAACTTTTTATTTATTTATATAGGCTATTAGACCAGCGCTATTAGCTTGTCGACCTTTACAGCGATTTCACATTTTAGCCTAATTTCCAAATCAAAGAATAAAAATACATCAACAAAACATGGAAAAAATTTGAACAACCTTTAAATCTTTGTTCTCATTTGAATGAATTGGGTTCGATAAGATAACAACTGAAACACTGAGTTTGCTTCATGTTGGCGCAAGCATATCTGGTTTCACACGCCTCTTCATAGTCTAGCAGTTCACAGTTTTGTCGAAAATCCTGTATCTTAAACTAACCAAACAAAATTTTCAAAACTGAAAATAACTGACATTTGCATTTAATGCCACACGGATTTTGAAACAGTTTTGTTTTGTTTTGTATAGTTCATGTACCGCGAAATAGGGCACCCTGGTGCTTCAAATAACTTGCGAAGTCAGAAAAACCTTACATGACTCACATGGCTTTCTCGGTAAGTTTAATTTAACTCTTTGCTGGAAAAGCCCTCCAACATTTTCGTGTGTAAAAGTTCATGACCCCAGTCCAATGATTGAATATTGTTTTAGTTTCTATGTGGTTTGATTCTGCGTTCGTAGCAGCTTAGAAATACTTTTACCCAAAAAAGTAAACTCAACCGCCTTGTTCAAAACGATATAATCTATTTTTGCCAATATCTAAAACACATTAAGTTTTGTGATGGAAAGTCCATAAGTTATCGAAAGACAACATATTTACATGTTTTTAACACTTTTTATGGCCCAGTGCAATTCCGTTACACAGGGGAGATCCCCTCTTAGGAATTTGGAGTATTTTTACAAATACACGACGGTAATAAGAGGAACAGGTTTACTGTCTTTTTCGAAGGCACAACAGTGAAGATATCGTCTGTATTGATATGTGGGGTGATTTCTAAGGTTCCAAAATGCACGTTGCAGTGTTTATATGGAACAAAGACAACTCTAAATGTGCCCTTCGGCCGGTCGACAACCACCTTAAAAAGGAGTCTTACTGGTTACCATTCCAACCAATATCGCCGAAGGTTTGTGCCAGAAATGTCAAGCTTTAGTCTTAATGCCAAAGTTTCCAAACATAGATGTTAGCTTATACACATATTATTTTTATCAGTGGCCAGATATGAGGCAAATTGCATTTTGGTTGAAATCTTTTGGTTGAAATATGTTTTCATCCGAATTATATGAATTACAAAACCAGCCAACCCTCAAGTGGATGGGGTGAATTCCAGTAAAAAATCATTACATTTTAGGACAACATTGATGATGCCCTGAAAGAGCTCATAACGTCGGTTGTTGGATTTGAGTTCCAGTCCTCCGGCATTCTCAACATTTCAAGGTTTCCAGTCACACAACGAACTGAACAAGACGAAAAACTCAAAATATGTGCTTGCAAAAAGTGTGACTGTTGTAGTGAAAGGATCCTACTTACACATCTTGTGATGTATTCTTCAGAAAGAAATGACATCAAAAGTCCATCATCTGATGATCAGGTGTGTGATGATGATCAAATGTCCGGTGCCGAAACCATTGAAACAATGTTTAAGTGGTTCACAGTAGATGAAATGAAAGAAATGACTGACCAGTTCTTGACAAATAAAAGTGGAAATAAACTTTATGGACCAGAACCCATTCTGTACACAAGACTTGCACTAGATAGTGCATTAAATGCAGCACCTAATAACAGTATCTGGGATTTTAATCAAAATTATGTTACAAGCCCATTGGCAGCAAACAGCAAAAATTTGACTGAAACTGGTGAATTCGAGAGTTCTGAGCTTACTGAACTGCAGTTAAACGCTGAACAGCAAAATGGCCAAAAATATTGCAATAGCATTTCCACCTTGGTTACTGACCACCAAAGCAAAGTAGATTCCAAAATACCAAGGACTTTGCAAGAAAAACTGTTTTCTGCAGTGAATTTTGAGTCAGAGGAAGTGTTCTTTCTACGTCAGCTATTTTATGGTCAAAGTTTTCCGTCGTGTTTTCTAAGTTTGGAGAGTTTTTGTGGCAATCTCTGTGAAACTGTATTGGGAGAATTCGATTCTCTCAGACAAGAAGATTACTTTAGGTTTGTGCATAAAAAACTGTGCAACATTGTAATGTAAATGATAATATGAAATATTGATGTTTGCAGGTCTTTTTGCATGACAGAATTGAGGCAATCTTTCATTTCCTTTCATGAGTTCCTGCTTGCAGTCTACTTCATGCAACCTCATGTGCCACATGGAGGAAAAATGGCAGAGTACAGGTAATAATACCTATTTGTATGTGCTATAAAAAAACACCACCACCCAATGATCTACAAATAATGTGATGATTAATCTGTTTACAAAATTTAGTAATGCACAGTTGACATGATGTGATTAATTTTCCATTATTATTTTGCAGGTGCAGATGCATATTTAGATTTTATGATCGCACAATGGATGAAAACCTGACATTTCAAGATTTCCTGTAAGTATACACTCTTGTGAGATGTTGTTCTTGCAAGTGCAACTTGTATAATTTAAAAAAATGTAAACTAACCATTTAAAGACGTATGTTGACGGACATCAAGAAAAACAAAGGGGAAACCATTGTTAAAGACAAGCTTGTGGCAGAAGCCAAGAAATCAGCAAAGTAAGTTGGCAATTCTCTATTGTTTGTCCATTTCCGTTACTACATCTGGAGGATATAATTTTACATTCAGTCTTAACACAAAATCCATACACCCTGTGTTGTTAAAATAGCTCGATCCATATACCACAGAATGAGCTGCAGCAAGGCGGATAATTGCACATCATTTTAATGCCCAGGTTGTTTGGTGATCATGTGCAAAAACAACTGACGCTGAGTGCATTTCTGGACACTGTCGGCCAGCTAAAGTTTCGTGGAACTTCAGGCCTTTTCAGGATGTTTGAGAAACCGTGGATAAAGAATCTGAAAAGAGATCGTGAATCCCCTGAGTGAGTGAGCAACAATCTTACCAATGTGTCAAAGTGCATTTTCAGTAAAACAATTGTTTTTATGTGTAAACAATGGTTCACAATGATTGAAGGTAACTGTGTGGTCACCACAAAGTGGAAGTCTTGTATGGCTGTTTTCCTGACAAGACCGTTGAAAGTCACACCAAAGCTCTACTGATGAGACCTGTTAGATCTAAACAGTGGCCCTGTTTGCAGCTCACTATGAAGAATTGATTTTTTGTTTAAAAGTTTGTTTTCTTAGACGATCTAAAACAAGTCCGAAGATGCTTTTAAAGCGAAGAAAAACCTTAGAAAACAATTCTGCTGTCTGTGGATTGAGCAACGCTTCAGGTGAGTAATAAAGAGGAACTGCAGTTTTTGTTTCTCTACAAAATCTGTCTGTGCTTTGATTCATCCATGAGCTGTATTGACGTAATTGTCATTTCCTTTAGTGACTCGTATTACAAAACCTGTAATCATGCAAAAGCAACTATTTTAGAATATTATAAACTTGCTAGCTACCTAATTATTCAGCAATCAATGTGTCTGGATGAGTTGTTTATACATAAGTTTGTTTTTATATGTTGGTTTCACATACACTGATTCTCACCCAGCTAATGACGTTTTAAGATATATAGGAAAAAAAACTATTGAATATTGTCATTACTTTTGTTGCTGTATAATAGAGGATTTTAAAAATGTGGTGTATTTGAAATTTTTTAAATCCTCATTACAATTGCAGAACCGGCAAGCACCCTTCCCGTAGATGGGGAATCACCTCCGATTTCACAGTCCCTGCTTCAAGCCTCTCTCAGTTCTGATGGTGACTCGCCGAGGGACGAGCCGTACACTCTGGCCCTTCATTCAGTAAAAGTTCGGCGGACAGGAACCACAGTGGAGGCCAAATCGCTTTACGAACTGGGAGTTGACGAAAACGTACAAAGTTGATGTTTGTAATACTAACATGCGGCCTTCAAAATCTTTCTCTCAAATGTTTAAACACAGTTTCAGCTATTTCGCTGCTTAATCGTGGTACTCCTTAGGAGATATCAACTGTTAATTCCAAAGTGGTTCTTTTGATTTTCCTAAAAAATGCGCTGATAGACTACATCACAAACCAAATGTTTTCTGTCAAACAGGCGGTAAGTTCGAGCGCAAGTTCGACTTTGCTTGAAAAGCCTTTCCAACTTCCCAACGAGAAAGTCAAGTTTGGTCGAATGGCCAGTGTACAGGCTTTCAACAAACGTTCCCATGCCAACGAGATGCTCAACGGATTAAGATATTTTGAAAGGGCCCAAAAAGGTAACGTTGTAGTGTTCTTGGTGTTTAAAATGCATGTTGACGGCTTGACTTAAAAATCTATCTTTATCAACATGCATCCAGTATGTTTTATTTATTATCTCATCTCCCTTCTAGGCACAAAACCTGAGTTTTCGTGGGGAGAAGTCGAGATGTCTGCACTTGCAAAATGTTTGTTAGCTGTATGCAGGGAAGCGAAAGGCATCCTGCAGAATGAACCCCGGTATGTCACCTTACAGAAAAAGATTATACTGCTATTTTTGCTGCCAGGCATACTAATTAATCAGAATTGTTCTTCTGGCACTTAAGTTTCTAAAGTGTTAACCCTGAGAAAGTCTCGCCGGATGGCAGACAAAACGTCGGATTCAAATAAACACTTAAAAAAAACTTTTAAAGATTTGAAAGAAAAAGATTAGTTTTATCGGGAACTAACAAAATATGTTTAAACGTTATTTTTGTGACATTTGGGTTTATTACACAAGGCTCCAGTTGTAGTTTACAAGTTCTTGCGACATGCTTCAAATAGTCTCAAGTGGACAACCGACCATCTTGGTTTTGTAGCGTGTTGCAGCTAAAATCACCGACGTACATCCTTGGTGACCTGCATGGTAATTACCATGACCTTGTATGCTTCGAAAAGGCACTCTGGAGGGTCGGCATGCTTCTTACCCCTTGTCGGTTTTTATTCCTTGGTGATTATGTGGATAGAGGTGCAAATGGCGTTGAGGTAAAATTTATTTAAAAAATGTTACTTATCATGAAGCATTTCTGTCGTAATTCTTACAAGAACAAAAGCAATTCTGGCAGTCATGTAACACGTCACTGGTCTGTCAGCAATCTTTAAAATCTTACTTGGAATTTGCGCCGGTTTTTCTTTAAACTTAAAGGGGAGGTAGTTAAATTTATCCAACTTCCAGGTTGTGGCCTACTTGCTATCTCAGAAGATTCTCTGCCCGAATAAGATCTTCTTGGTTCGTGGCAATCACGAGTTGAGGGATATCCAAGCAGCCTTCTCGTTCCAAAGTGAATGTGCAACAAAGTTTGGCGAGCACCATGGCACGAAAATATGGGAAGCAATCAACGCCTGCTTTGACGTGTTGCCTGTGGCGGCAGTGGTTGATGAAAAGGTATAGTTCACTTACCACAGTCTTGGGAATTCATGAACCTGCGTAGTTTTTACCGTGCCAAAAAAGATTGAAGAAGAAAATTCGGCTACAATTACAAAAACAACGGTGTGTACAAAGAGCCATTGTGGGTATGTTGGTAAATTACATATTCTAGGAAAGTTCTGGGAGAGATTGTCAGGTTGGGGTTAGGGTTCGTGTTGGGAGGCACAATGACTACGAGATCCGCAAAGGCACCCAAACTACAATGAAAAGCTTTATCTTTCATGAGCATTTTGTGAACTTTTGATAAAGAACGGAGTGTCTTAGTCTCCAGACTGCGCATCATAGTAGCCGTGTGTAAAACCTTCCATTTGTCGTCAGATTTTCACCGTCCATGGGGGAATTCCCAACCGGGCGTTCTACCAGGAATCACATGACAACGTGATCGACGCCATCAACGAGGTCCCGTGTCCCCTGCCCGACCCGGAGACAGCGAGTCCATTGGCGTGGGAGCTCATGTGGAACGATCCTATAAGGTAGTCGGAATTGCTGATAGCGGATTTAATAGCTATATGTGATGAAGTATTTTTTTTTAAACATGACAATGTTAATAGCAATATGGGTCAGTCGTGATTTCTGTTCCTACGAAGTGTCAGTTTGGCGTGTTATTTTTTGTATTTTAAGGCACTTAATAATTATTTGTAAGCATTCTAAATTTGTGATGAAGTATTTTTTTGTATTTTAAAGCATTTAAAAAATGCCAAAGGTGATTGCATTTATTTATGCGGTAACCTATGTTGAAATATTGTACATGTCGTTTCCAATGTGCCAATGAATATACAGCTCTGAAAACACATAATCTTACAATCCGGTGCTTTCTTTGAGGTGGCGTTTAAATGCATTTTTTAGGACGGAAGATTGCCCGCTCGAAGAGTTGAAGAGCATCTTCAAACAGGACGGCTTCGTTCCGAATCAACGCAGAAGAACTGCCAGCATGTTCACTTCAGATGCGCTTGAACGTTTTCTGCAGGAAAACGGCTTCAGTCACGTGATTCGGGCTCACGAAGTGCAACAAATTGGCTTCAAGGTTAGTTTGTCCTTCGCGGTCATATTAATCTATTAAAGGCATAGCAAAAGAAAATAGAGCTTTTGTCTTTTTGGCATGAATATAACTGATTTCGCCAATATAACAGCTTAGCAGTTGGGCGATTTGTGAAATACATTTCCCGTTGCTACCGAAAATTGCTGGTTTTTCAAATTACTTCGTGGCAGGTGCAACAAAACGGCAAACTCCTGACCGTTTTCTCATCCTCTTATTACTGTGGAGGATCGAACGAGGCTGCTTGCGTTTTGGTGGATGAGAGAAAACTCCGCACCATCCGCCTCGACACCACGTGATTACTGAAATGGCCCCTGATGAAGCAGTTTTTGCAACGGAGTTTTGAACACTCTTCAACATTTTGTTTCAAGTTATGTTCGGCTGTGACGCAAGTTAGGTTTTGAATTTTGCACTCCTGACGTGGTTCAAACACCAGAGACCTTGTGCTGGTCATAAAAATGCAACTAATACAATATTCTTCATGCTTCATGCATATTATTGGCTTCATGCTTATTTAAAAAATACTTTGTCACAACTTTAAGCTATTGCATCACACAAATTGTCACTTATATCCGCTTAAATACAGTGTGTATCTGCTTTCCACGATCACAAAATGCTTTTATTACTTAGTGGTATTCTTTCTATGCTTTTTTAATTTCTGCAACAGCATAATTACACTAATAATTATACACAGTACACTGTCAAGTTTTAGGTATATACATCTAGTTGCTTGACAATAAAAAATTATGTGTTCTTCTAATCCTAGGATTGCAAAAAGCTGTAGTAGTAAAAAAGGGATTTTAAAAAAAATCCATTCAATTATTACCCCTGCAAATTGACAGCGGACCTAAAATGTAGAAAAGAGATAAATACTGGCATCTACCTATACACTGGCATAAGCAAATACAAAACATATATGTTGGTTTTATTTTATTTGGAGCAGAAGCAACATTCAAAACTTGGAAAACTGTTTCTTAGCTCCTTTTGCCTTGGCAATCTTGATCACATTAAACTTGACGGTCTTGCTGAGGGGTCTGCATTCACCGACTGTGGCCAAATCGCCAAGCTGCACATCTCTGAATAATAATACGTTCCAAATTAAAAAGTGTACAAAGCAATAAATCATTTTTCATGAAATGAAAATAATTTAGCGCCCTTTTTTTCAATTGAGGCGTTTTCAAATCACCAAGCTATTGATAGGGCTGTTTTTTGTGGAATTTGTTGGTCATTCACTGAAGTTTTTAAGATGTTGAGAATAATAGGGCAGTGCAGGAAAAAAGTTTGAGGAACACCGGCTTATTAAAACTGTGCTAATGAGCCTGGTACTGCCAATGGCTGGAAAATAACCGATTTTTTACTATTATTGAGATAATGTATTAAATATATACACCAACACAACTTCAATTAGAAACAGATAAAACCACCAAATTATACAAAACAACTATCTAATATTAAACAGAGCCCTTTGGCACAGCCTGGGTTGTTCAAGACTTTAACAATTCAATAATAATACAATTACCATGACCAGTTCGTTCACATACATTACATAAACTAACCTGAAGCAGGGTGAAAGATGGACTGAAATGTTCTTGTGTCGCTTCTCAAAACGGTTGTATTTGCGGATGTAATGCAAAAAATCCCTTCGTATAACGATGGTACGGTTCATCTTCATTTTCACAACAGCTCCAGTAAGAATGCGACCCCGGATCACCACATTTCCAGTAAAGGGGCATTTTTTGTCAATATAGTGTCCTTCAACTGCCTAAAAGAATTTTGCTTTATAAAAAATAAAAAATACATATATTTGACGATTTACCTCTCTGGGAGTTTTGAATCCCAGACCGATGCTTTTGACATGACGAAGCTTCTTTTTGCTTCCAGTCAAAACCCTTTTACGGTTCAGGAATACCGTTGGTTGCTTCTGATACGCTCTCTCAGTCTGCAAACGAATAACTATTGTTAAGGTGAATCAACTGTTTAGGAAAAATGACCAAAAAATTTAACACACAGTAACTGTTACTTACGTTTGGTTATGACTTACAACATTAGCATGTTACGTTAACTTTAGAAAAACTTAACAAACATAACATATGCTAAATCTATTACTTTTAACGTTTTCAAGCGTCGTGGAAGTGTCTTACGTGACACAAAAACTGAAGCAGATGATTAATGCCAATACAAGACGTATTACCACACACTACAACAACAAAAACACCAAATTAACACAAACCTGCGCCGAATCAGCCATGGTGAAGGAAAAGAGGAAAAGAGGGAATCAGATTTACGTCAAGGCAGAGAAGCGTGTTGGCAGCGATGCGTGAAATATTTCATTTCCTGATACCGGGGTTCAAAAATATTAAACAAGTTGCAATACAATTTCTAGATATATTAACAACGACATATATGTTTTGTAAACACCAAATTGCAATGTTGTATTTTTATTAACATTTTACGCAAGAATTTGTCCACTTCCAATGTTTTGCAATTTTGCACAGGGAAGCCCTATCGATTGACTTTCAGTGTTGGTGAATGCCGAATTGCCGTGAACACCAACAGCAGTGCAACAGAAAGATTTCTAAATGGTGCTCTGTATACATATATTGAGAATACTTACTTGGCAGCTATGAGTGGATATTCAAGAACCCAATTGTTTATTTTTGGGGCTGCAGTAGTGCTGTTTGTATCAGCTGTTATTCCAGTCTTCTTTAGCAAACCTAAACCATCAGGTATTCGTATTCTTTGCTGTTAAAAATTGCGAGCAGGGTTATTATAATGAAAACCTAAATAACACTTTTTGTATGTTGTAGTTGTACCAAGCCAAGGACGACCACCATCACCTTTTCACAAGAATCCAACTTTTAAGGAAAAAGCAGCACCCGGTGTGTGTTGTATAAAGTCATTTGCCAGGAATATAAATGTGAAATAATTTTGTAAACTAATTTAGGAGCTCAAACATCCACAAAAGAAAAAGGATGGGCTGCCTCACTTGTACCTTTCTATTCAATTGGAGTTTTTGCCTATGTACTATATATCATGTACAAAATAGCTCGAAAAAAGGTAGGCTCTATTGTAAATTTTGTTGTTTCGTTAATAAGCCATTCTGTAGGACAATGTTTGCCATTAAAGGCTAATATTATTTTTCCTTTAAGCCAATGCCAGCAACATCTTCCAAACTTGCTCCACCATTGGTAAAAAGTAAATTTAACAAAAGAGGTGGAAATCAGCGGACCAAAATAAGTATGTAAGTTTGTTGCTTTTCACCACAAAGCGTTCATAATTTTTTGCAATCTTAGCTGCATATGAACTGAACCAGCTTGAACAGAAGCTCACAGAATCAGAAAAAGCAGTGGAAAGAATACTAAAAACAGCAAACAAAGTAATTACCGAAGTGTACCAACAAGAGATGGAAGCCAATGAAAGTGATAGTCAATTAAGGTAAGAGGTCTCAGACCAATCAATACAAGGGACTATCAAAAATCAAATACTTAATTCCTTAAACTGGGACACAGCTCTGACACATCTTTATCGGAGGATTTGCCCACAGTAAAACTCCAAAAAGAGTATGACTCTGCTACATCTGAGTTCTCTGCAGATGAAAAAGCTAATGCTTACAATGCCGAAGGTATTAAAGTTTCATGTGGTGATTTTTATAATATTTTGGATCTTTTCAAACCTACTTTTTATTTAGGCAAGTGAAATTTTAACTGGTTGTTCACCATGTCCTTTTGGTTTGATCTATTACCATTAGAACTAATTTTAAAACTGACAAAATTTATGTGATAGATGAATATGAAACGTATTCAGACTCCGAGGAAAGTGATTTGTCATCTTGTGGAAGTAACATCGAGGACACACAGGTTGGCTACAAAAACGAACCTACTCACAATAATGTGACTGAGGAAAATCCTGCCGAGCACCCGATGTCAGTGGAGGAAGTGCTGATAAAAACTAATAGTAACCTTGCAGATCTGGGTAAGAAGACGAGTGACGAAGTTGAAGAAAACAAAAAACTGCTTGAAACTACAAAGGAAGTTCTAAAAGCCATGGGTGAAATCAGAACTTACATGAAGGTGCACAAATAGTAAAAAAAAAAGTTTTTCTACTTTTTTAGGCCATAAAGCCTGTTTTTCCTCTTTTGTACACAGGAATACATCCTCTGTATTGTACTTATAGGTATTTTTTCTGTGTATTGTGTGGGATTGAATTGATGCATGTTCTCTTTATTTAAGTTTTTCAGTATTACCTACTTGCTCAAGACCTATCTTACTATCATGTTAATAAAACGTTTATTTTGTTGTCAAGCATGCTTTATTTTGAGACCTTTTGTGCCACAGCCAGCGTCCGTAATTTTATGGGCACCGTTACTGTAAAGTAGACCTAAAAACCACGCAAAATTCGTTTTGATGCAGCTGATTAAAACCTTAATTAATTTCAGTGGTAAACAAAATATCGAAAATAAGCACGTTTCCGGAAAACAAGCACTTTTATTTTAGACACTCTCTTAAAAATAAGCGCAAATCTTTCAAGTTAGCACGTTATGGCAACCCCAAATAATTAAAGATATGATTGATGATTTTATTCACAAAACCACAAATGGACAGCCAAACGCGTAAGATCTTCAAACTGCACTAAACTGGTAGCGTCTGAAATCAGATTCACCTGGTCTAGTTGCCAATTCCTAAGCAAGTGAGAATAATGTGGTCAAAGGGGCATGATACTTATTGTAACGCAATAACAGCATTTCTGACTTTATTGTTCAATTGCCTTGGCAACTGGCTTGCTGTTAATTGAGTTAAACTGACGACGACTTGTAAGTCGGTAACGGCAACATACTGGTGGATCAAAAAAACAAAATGGTAAGCGATTTTCCCAAGAGCGTTAACAACCTTTAACGATAACTATAGGCTACGTTGTTTACCATGTTGGTCATGTATTTGTAAATACCTAACCATTTATTTTTTTAGCTGAACTGTTGCTAATCAGCCTTTGATGTAAACTAGAAATAAATGCTACATCCACTTTATAACCTACTAGGAAACTACTTCCTTTCCGTTACCTTTTTAGATTTTCCGATGGAGGGTAGCTTCCTACATTACCATCTTTATTGTGGCCGTTGCAGCAAGCCTGTGCCAGATAATCTGGGGCATAATTGCGCAATTTTTCTATGCGCAAATAATCCCTGCCAATTACGTCACAGACGTAGTGTCGTTATTCAATGAGGCATACGTTGGTTTGGAAGACAAGTACGTCAACAGCGTTTCGAGTTATCTGCTTCTCCTGTGTGGAATTGTACTTCTTCTTGCATTGGTACATTAGCAATACTGACAAATATTTGTATTTTACGAAATCATGTATCACAAACAGTGACGTAGGCAGCCCGAAGTTGTGTCAGGGGCTAAATACTTGGGATGAAACCTTTTGGAGTTCTTTTCATTTATAAGTTGCATTGTCCCATGAGAGTTAAAACGCTATTTCACATTAACGTCCTTATGCGATGGTAAAACTTTGAGCATAAATCAAATCTTGAATCAAAAAACAAGCAACTCATTTTTTTTCATGCAGGTGTTATCAACAGTTGAACTGAGGATTACCAAAGATCGCCTACAAAAATGTCGAAGAAAGGCTGTGTATTTTGTAATTCTTGGATCGGTTGTGTTGTACATCGTAGCCATCAGCTTGTGTCTGGGCGCGGAAGGAATGCTTAGATTAAACATGGCCAACACGATGTCCAAAATTCAAACTTCCACAGACTTGTCGGAGTCCCTGCAATACATGGAACTGTACCAGGTATCGTGTCCAACAACCGCTAGATGGCGCCGTGGCGTTTTTATGTATATTATATCGTGACTGTCACCTGGCCGCTTGAAAAGGTCATGCCACCACTACAATACACAGTGGGTTAATACCAACTTTTTTTAGTTCATCTTTAGCTGCTGTGGAGCGCGCGACGTCACAGACTGGAGCCTGTCGCAAATACCTACAAGCTGCTGTAAATCGACCTCTAGTTGTCCGAATAACACACAACCGCAAACGGATCTCGTGTCAACCGATGACCCTTTCTTCGAGGAACTTTCAACCGAATTCTCCGTAAGTGACGTCACAATTGGAGCTACATCGCTGTTTCCTTTGACATTGTACAAAAGCGGATGCAATGACGCCATCACCACGTACGCAAATACAACGGTTGTAGTTCTGGCAATCAATATTGGTTTCATGGTGATGCTGCTAATGGCATGGGTAATTACCCGAAGGGGGAAGAACCGCGTTTCAGATGACGTAATCGAAATAAACATTCCGTTCAAGCAGAATCAAAACCTAGACTCCGATGATAATGGTGAATCGCCTGGAACATTGATTAGGCCTAAACAGTCCAACCAAAAGGTGAGTTTGCGAAATGACCTAATTTTATGACACAACGCCAGTAACAACGAAATATAACTAAAACTATACGGATGTCAATCAACACATACACAGCACAAACAGTTCTTTGAACGCAGATGTCATTTACATTACAACTCAGACGATCAAAAAGTGACAAGAATCAGGACATCGAAAGACCCAAGCTCTCACATGCGAGCAAATCCCTGTCAAATGTGACAGGCTTGTCAGACGACTCAATTCCTGTCCCCCTGGAGGTAAAACGTAGCATCGGGATATTGAAGAGCTGGACAGCGATCAGGCAAAGTGCCGAGAAGACGAAAGAAATGTGGGCAAAAATATCACAGCCCCTGCTTATGACGGACAGTAGCAGTTGCTCTTCCGGGAGCGAAAGACTTTCGTTGATGAGTTTTGATAGCGTGCAGTGGTGAGGATCCAAATTAAAAAACAGAAAAGACTTTATTTTGTTTGGCAAGCAATGGTCATTTTTTTGAGTGATTTTTGCAAGACTGTCATAGGTAACTTTTTTCACGAAGCACATACACGACTTAAAACAAACCATACCATTATGAGACTGGTAGTACAAAGCTGACAATAAAGTTTTTCACTGAAAAGTAAACCACATTCTATTTTCATCTTCCTCCTGTTTTGTCTTGACCAAACCAATCTTGATGTTTCTGATTACTTTGAGGTGTCCTCTTGGTTCAAAATCTCTTCATGTTACATTTCTGCTATCCAAACTGTGTGGAGCTCCAATGTTAGGTCAGCTGGTGAGAATATGAACAAAACCAAACAATACATTGGCGGCTACCAACAATGTACCCAGCCACAAGACTACTGTGCTGATAACTTCTGTTTTGTGTTTGAGTTGTAACTGGGAGCCAAAAAAGTGGTCCAGGAATGTCTGCACAAAATTTGAAAAAAGCAGTGGTTTGACAAAAAACAAAAGTCATTCATTGTGGTACAACTTTCTATAACCTCAGATTTATTCATTTAAATAACTGAAATATTTAAAGTCTTATTAAAGGACCTACAAACCAAACATATAACTTACTTTAAATGCCCACTGCCCATCAAGGGCATAGCATGGAACAATGTTGAGTAGGGCCAGTGCACCAGACATGGAAAACATGTATCTAAATACAAAAAAAATCACATTTTAAACTAAACATTAAAACTGAATGCATTTTGTTCTTACTGTAAAAATTTAAGCACTACTGCAGGCAATTGGAGTGGGACCCAACTAAACCTTGGTTCATATCCGGACACTGAAATAAACTTTAGTAAGTCAACAGGATTTCCAAGGTAAAGGACATGGTGCGTTGCAAAAGGCGGATAGTTTCTTGATGCCAGAATGGTCAGGAATCTAGCTGGATGTTCTACAACATAATTTTCATTGAAATGGGACATTTGTAAGGCAAGTACGTCAAATTAAAAAACAAATTCGAAATGTAATTGTCCAACTAAGAACATAGATTTTTAATTATTTTCACATAACTGTTTATTAACACATTACTTGAAAATATGTGTATGCAGCAACCACAGAAAACATACCTAAATAGGGGAACACGCAAACTTTGTCACCCTTAGTAGAGAGATTGTCGATGCAGTTTCTGTTACTTGTACATGGTTTCCCACCAACCACAGTTCTTCCCGGAAGACACAAAAAACTCTGCATTAAAATTGGGATTCAAAATGTTCTGTAATTACACATAGCTTATTTGATTATTGTTATGAGTACATTCTGGCTGTTTGGTCAGCAAGATCATCCATAGTCACACCTAGCTGCACTGATGAGACCTTATCGGTCAAAATGGTGGCCATCTGTATGCAGGTCACAAAATTCATATTATTGGCTCCATGCTTATATATCAAAGTTTATATTTGCACAACCCCAACTTAACCTGCCTCAATGACAGTAACTTTACACAGAAGTTAAACCAAATTCAGAGGGTTTATACCTGGTTATTTTCCAGTAAAAGTTGATAACACAAGTGTGTCTGAGGGGGGCTTGTACCACAACAATCAACGTAGCTGTTTGTTCCACCAGATGGCTCCATTGGGCTGTCCATAACTAATTTAAGGGTTGCAAGATTGCTTTGAGAGATGCATGAACCTAGAATGGACAGAAAAAGCACCATAAGTGCCTACAGGTGTTCACACAATACTAAAAAATTGCTGATTTTATTCAAAGTTTGTATATTCATACAACAACCTTCATCAGAATGTGTTTAACAACATGTGCACAATTATGTTTAATCAACAACTTCACTTCTAGTTTAAAACAAACAAAAAGCTCAGAAATCAAAATTGCAGGAGTGTTCAAATGAATTGAATCCTTACACTACACGCATACCAATTTGTGGAGTGTGTATTGTGTTGTTTAGGCACTGTAGCCAACCTTCAGAACTGGACACAGAACATTGATCCAAAGTAGTAATTCTGTCGCCGAGATGTAAACCACTGTCACCCTGAAGTGGTGACATCTAAACAACATTGTCAACAAATAACCATTAAAGAATACTATTTTATTGTTTGATATCCTCGAACCTTGTCCTGGTGAGTCACTACAACACCCTGTCCATGTTGTACGTAAAAGGGCACCAGAATGATTGGAAGCAACAAAATGAGTGCACAGGTTATGAGACATATGATAAAGTTGTGCCAAACTCCTGCACAATAAATTCGAAGCCTTTTTCTTGTGTTTGCTTTGTTTAGATCTTCAGAGTTGAGGTCAACAAAAGCACCGGGGTATATAAGGAAAATGAACACTCCAAAACCATTCATTTTTACACCCTCACTGCAGAAAAATCATAAAAGTGTTGCTTGCTGGCAAAAAAATGCCTTATTATTAAGTATAACAACTAAGCTTTGCCATTGACCATTGTCCAGTCTGCCAATTTTTCTATAAATTCTGGCCAGCAATATAATAAGTTTGCCTGCCCCGGCACTAATTACTATTCTTTCCAAAACAACTTGTCAATTGCAATTTAGTTTCTGTCTCTAAAGGTTACATGAAATGAAAAATCGATTAATAAATCATTTTTAATTACCTTGATGCAGCAAGAGCATGGCCAAGCTCATGTAGAATTCCACTTATTAAAACTGCACTCAAAAGATACCAGATGTCTTTGATAGGCAGGTTGATTCCTGGTACAATAACAGTAAGAACCTACAAAAAAATTAATTCTATGTTGTATATAAAAGTCACGTTTTTTCAAATTTTGTTAAAACAAAATTTTCTGGAATTGTACTACTTGTCTATTCTACCAACAAACCCTGATTCACATTTTTATTCATTATGCAATTCATAAAAGTTAAACATATACTGTATTGTAAGCGGTTTTATCTGTGTTTAAACCATTTTATTTCTTGTGTTAATTGTTTATCTGCACAGTTGTTTCTTTGTGCAAAATATAAATGATTTGATTTGTATTAAATACGTAAAATCACAATTTACAGTTAATTAGATGCAAATAGATTAAATAAACATTATATATATATAACTTACCTGCGGAGGAGCGAGTTGTGAAGGCTCTCTAAACATTGGCAAATCTTTAATGCTGTTGATTAAAGTGTGAATAAGCAACGTGGAAGCAGCGACCATTGACAGCCCTCCGAACAAAACACCTGAACATCATTAAACTGGTTTATCATAAAAGTCTGACATTACCACTGGACATATTCTTGTGATTCTGTGTAAAATCAGTGCACAGAACCAATTAAGAAACACTAACATCAAAACCTACTCAAAATAAAAAAAAATACTGGTAAATTTATACCCACAAAGTAGAGTTTAGTTAATGTGGTTTACCTAAATCAAACCAAAGTTTAAAGTTCCAAGATCGCCCCACTTTCAAAATCCATCTGTTCCACCTTTGTGTGATCCATCTTACTTGGAATGGAGTAACAAAGATATTGCTCTGGTTCAAAACATTTCCCACATAAGCACCTGTGTGTGCATTAGTCTGCAACAAATATGAACCCAATTAAATGCAATTGCATGATATTGCCAGCAATTAATCACCTGGCCATTTTAACCAAGATGAAAAAATTACTGCAAAAAACTACAAGGCTGTAGTATGAAATATACCTCACTTTAGTGCAGTAACCGTTCAAGTAAATTAAACATCGGCACAACTTTATCTTTATTGTAACAAAATTTGACAAAAACAATGCAAAAAATACATCTTACGGTTATAAAATTGTGCAGGAGATGAAATGTTGACCAACTTGCCAAAACTACAGCTAAAAATGTCGATGGAAGCATATTTCAAGCAGTTCGGGCATGCCTTTCTGCCACTTCGTCGAAAAACGAAACCAAACAACAAACGCGTTTCAAAAAACAAACAAACAAAACAATTTGCAGCGCTGAGATTTATTTACTCACGTGGTTTCGGCGTAACTATTATACTGACACGCATGATTGACCTTATACAGAAACAAATCAATGTTGTGTCATAAATGAATGTTTTTATTTATATTTTCCAACCAATTGTTACAGCTTACATTTGTAGCGTGGTAATATTTTAGCAGCGCAAAGGTGTGTTTCTATAAGTAGCCACAGGACCATCATATTAAGACATTTGACGATGTTGTAAAGTTGCATTTGAAAACCGATTAGTGAGCCCATGGGAGCAATGATTCTGGAACTCCACACCCAAGCACCAATACAATGCAACCAAACGAATAAATATTGCCATCGGGATTTTATGTCACAAACTGTTGTGTGCGCAAACGTTATAGGTTTCAGCACTTCAAATATGCCAGTTGAATGATAAAAGCGGTAAAATGTCGCCATTGTATTGATATATGCAAACTTCCTGCAGAGAAGTAGTTAGTCTAATACCAACAAGGTCATGCAAAGGCTTGACTACTTTCTATGACTTAGTTTGACAAAGAAAAGCACTAAAGTTTACGTTAATATCTTGGTTAGCTTTACTGAAGGGAGCCACACGCTGAAGCAGTTTGAAGCTACGCAACAGTGCGCACCAGGCATGAGGCTTGGTCGAGCGTTGGGTCGCTCTACAGGGAATCTCTTTTATGACATGCCGCGCGAGAATCGAGGAACACGGTCACCGGTTACTGTGGACCGTCAGCAGCAATTCTAAAGACTGTAAAGCGAGCGTAAAATAGAGTGAGGACCTTTCCTTCGGGAAGAAGACGCCGTAAATCGCCTGGGACCAAATTGTGTCACAAGGGTCTTGAACGAACATAGTTTATATGAACTGATTTTGTAAACCGTTCTATTGTGTTTGTCAGGTACACGTTGGAAACAATGTTAAAGTTTGGTGATGCGCGCTACCCTAGTGTAAGCAGGTTCAAACTTTGGCAGGGAAACAAGCCGCAAGAATGTTTGGGGCGGTATAATTTATTATGAACCTACAGACCAAATCGCTAAAACACCGCAAAACCTCAAGCTTAATCTGGCGGATTCTTTGTGGTGCTGATGGGGCAGCCGATCACACCTAATGAGCGATAGTGCTTATTGATAACGCGTTTGTTCGGTGTACGTGATATGACGGCTTCCTGTGTTTGGTATGTGTGAAAGCTTTCGCGCGGGTGCTTTGCATGCATCAAAGGGTTGGTTATCACATTTTCCGAACGTCGCTAAAAGACTGAACTGAGATCACGAGAATGTGAGTTTTTGCAACGAAGAAGTTATTTACGTATAAACTACATGTTGCATCTGTAAGAGACCATTACTGTGGATATGCAAAGAGCAAACAGAAACATCTGTTAGTACTCATGTTTTAGTCTTCGCGTTGGTCAGGCAGCCTGGCTCATTTTCTATACGTGTGCGGAAGTTTATGATGTAGTGACACAGCGTTCTGTAGACAATATGCTGCTCACGAAGAAATTATGCAGTACACAGTTACCGAAGTGTTGTCCAACCGCTGAGGATTTTGTGACAGATATAGTTACAGTTTATAACATACAGGACGAAGCTGGTATAATATATAGTTCAATTTCTTTAATGCGCCGTGGCAGTCTCTGGTTTATAAATATAATATGTAGTGTTATATGATTGTAGAAACAAAGTTTTTGGCAATCTAGGTAACATCGTAAAAGCGACAATAAATAAAAAAATATTCGTGGAAAAAAATTAGTTCTTAAAAAGTACTTCTGTATATTCTTTGTTGTTGGGGGCATACCCCCGAACTTCTATAACATTAGCGATCAATAAGTCGAACGTTATGGCTATTCGCAACTCGTTTGTTGTGTCATAATACGCCATGAAACTGCAGGGAGCGAAGGGACCCTCATGTATAATTTATTAAAACTTTTTGGCCATTCTAGTAGAGTAACTGCATCCCGTTTATCATCTCAGATGTAACCATTTCTCATACATAAGTTTTGAATCAACGAGGCGATTTTCCCTGAGAGATATGAAGCTCCTTGGGCGTTCCACAGAATAAATCAACCAACAATAAATATAAATTATTCAAATCTCGTTAACTGATGAAACGTAACCGTACATAATTAAACATACGTAATTATGCTATACACCAACCAGTACTAAGACAAATTCTGGTAAAATGCGACGAGTAAAAAGTATACGCATTAAGTGTTTGGTAGCTTACATTACCTTGTTAAGGGTGTGAAACTTTCAAAAAATACATTAATTTTTAATAATAAATAGGCTTTTTCTAACATGCCCAATTTCTGAAACATTAATGCTTTCCAAATACCTTTCAACAAACAGTTTGTGAGAACCGCGTGTGCCAGACATACAACATTGTAAACAGCAAAGTTTATATCAAACTTCATTTGACAAATAAGTTATTAAATTTTAACGATTGATTTTACTCTTGGTGGTTGCTTACTTAATTTAATAATGGAATATCAGTTATCCCGAACGCACAACTAAATTAGTGCCATTGGATGTGGAAATCTCATAAATTATTAAAATTTGCAAAGTTTGTTACTAAACGCATGTTCGAAACAACCTTTGTTACATAATTTAATTAGTTGTTTGCCAAACACACAACAACGTTTAATCCGGCAGATTATGAGTTAGGAGAACTTTTTTGTCCATGTATATATTCTATGGCAGTGGTTCCCAAACGATGCGTAGAGACGCCATGGGATAATTTGTGATATTCTTGGGTCGGAATTACAATATAAAACAACCTTGTGTCAAACGCATTTGTTGTTAAGAATACATGTTTCAAGGTTATTTTATATTGTAATTCTGCAAACGTGAAGTTTCCACCTGTGTCACGCACAACAAGTGGTGTTAGAAAAGGTCGATTTCGGAATGAAAATATTGAATGTTGATTCTTGGGTCAGGAGACACTACATCCAAAAAAAGGTCGCACTGAGTCTCTCTCGAATTACCTTTGTACGTTTCTACGTTTACTCACTGCATATATCTTGCTTTACTTGGCATTTCGAAAGTACGCCGACGAGTCTTTTTAACAGCATAAAATAAAGCATTGAGTGTAAGAACAACGTGTGAAATACAAGATTGAACACGTGTGAAATACAAGATTGAACACGTGTGAAATACAAGAAGAACAAGGTATTGCAATAGAGTTGTTAAAATTACTAAGTTTTGTTCATTACACAAAACATGCAAAGAATTGTGAAGCAGAGAAAATAAGTTCATTATTGAGCGGCAGTCTGGTTGGAGCTATTTTCGGCACAGTGGCCTTTTCGATTGCGCATCACGCTCTAGCAGACTGACTCAACATCGTCATTTCCTTCGTGCAAGGAAACTTCGATACAGCTTGATGCAAGGCCATCTTAGGGCTGATGATCGTTTAGCGTTCATCACTTACAGCGACTTGTGTAAGCTGAAGGAATAGAAATGAAACGACAATGTTGTCTGGCACGCTTGAAAGAAGTTGTTCATTTCACGCAGTTTGAAAGAAAGTATAAAATGTTGCGATTGACTTGTCTAGAACATTTTTCTTGTGTAGAATGTACTTGTTGTATTGTTGATATTTTTGTTTGTGTAGTAGGCAGTTTAATCGCTGTCTCAAATATAAAGACATACCTAAGTTACATTTTTTGTCAGGTCGCCAAATTTATTTAGTGGTTTAGCAGTGTATATGACAGTTGTTTGAAAGCAACATGTTTCGGTTCGAAAGCTGGGAAAGCGAATGTACGTCAGCGTCCGACGTATCTTCATCGTCTTTAACAAGTATGGGTTCCGCCGATTTCTCTTCTGTGTTTGGTGACGACATCAAGGTTAGTTATTTTGTTGTTTTTGTAAAAGTTTTGACCCTCTACTGAAAAATTCCACTTTTACAAACAAAGCAGAAATACGCATTCGTTGAAATATACAGTTACGTCTTCCTGTGGTATGTCATACAGTGTAGTCTACCTATTTGTAATGCAGTGCAGTCTACCTAATTTAATAAATGTCGATTCAACATGCATTAAGTCCACCAAGTGCGGAATTGTAAAGTTCCAAGGATTTTGCGACTGCATTAAAAAAAGTA
This sequence comes from Ascidia mentula, assembly GCF_947561715.1. NCBI lineage: Eukaryota > Metazoa > Chordata > Ascidiacea > Phlebobranchia > Ascidiidae > Ascidia > Ascidia mentula. The sequence continues at coordinate 19,297,640 of NC_138569.1, read as the reverse complement.
GCCTCAAATCCGCGGCCAGCAATGAAGTTGTGTCACCATTTTTCAATTAAGCAAAGTGTATCACATTTATTATAAAATTTTTGGGGTGTGCCAAATTTGTTCAGCACAGAGCAAGCACATTTCGTCAATATAAATCTTGGTGAATAGCATTTGCCTATGTTCTATACACGTCAGAGGGCATTTTTTACCAAACAAAAATCATTTAAATTATATCTTTTGCATAGGAACCAGCGCGCAAGAACGAAGAACTTCGATGCTCTGCTCAACAACTCGCAGTAAACTCAGCCTCTCAAGGTTTCCCCATTTTTCTAGCAGGTGAAAAGGCGGGAAAGTGCGCGATGCTTCACTGGGCGTGCCACGTTGGGTGGTGTTTGTGTAAGTGAAACTCACTGAAAAATAAACTATGATTCTAGCAGTATTTTTTCCGTCGTGACAACCTGGTGCGACGGTTTCGATGTTCAAAGGCCCCGCGCAACTAATTAGCCCCGAAAAGGACATGCAGATACCATAAGCATTTGCAGTCGACGATTGCCGATCCCGTTATATACTGAACAATCAACTCATTTAGGCATTTAATACATTCCATTTACTTATATGCAGTATGTCATATCACCTACCTACAATTGTGCAAAAACCAAGCAGGAGTGCCAATGCTCTTTGTTTTCTTTTGCTGCAGGTAAATACCAGTACCAACCCCTGACTCCTCTTCACCTCTTGCCAAACACACCGATAACAGACAACTGCCATCTCCGATTCTGCGCTTCCAAACAAGAAACAAATAAAGAATATTCAACTCGTTCCAAAACCACTTCTGCTTCGTCTGTTTCGTCATCGAGCGTTTGTGACGTCATACAAAACGCGACTTCCAACGTATACTTTAATACGCAATCGTATTCTGTCGAGCGTTTGCAGGATGTTGAAGTTTTTTCTATTGAGACATCTGTCTAGTATGCATTGCTTTCATTTATTTAATAAACCTTTTTCTTCTTTTTTGATATAAATACATGTGTAAAGTTTTTTCGTGAGACAGAATACAATTTTCTCATTGGACTCAGTGCAATGACATGCACAAATAGCGATGCACATCATATGTGATTTTATGCTCCAACCGAAACTGGTGAATTTATCAATGCTGGCCTAAACTTTTGGTTTTAAGGATACAGCATAGAGTCTTTTTAATTATTATTTTTATAGGTTTTATTACAAGACCAAAACCAAGCAGATTTAACAATGAAAATGTTGCAATTTCAACTACACTGTTCAAAATACACAATGATCCATTGCAAAAGATACAAGATTCTATTATTTTTTAATAATAAGCCAACTTATAATATAAAGCATTATGCAGTAAACTTGACAAGCCAAATAACTGACAAACAACAGTTCGAGAAACAGCATGGTCTCAAAATCAAAGGAACTGTGACCATATCATAAATCAACTGTTTTGTGCCACTTGTCTCACAGCCATCATGAATAATGTGTATATTCAAATGAATCTACACTTACAATGCAAATAAATGAAGCTGTTTACAAACATTAGTTTTTAGTTTCATTTGGATTAAATACTGGACCTTCTATTGGTTTGTATGTAAATGGTAGGCCACGTCGTGACTTACGAGGATCAGGCAGATTTTCATCGACCTGCATTATCTGGGAGTATTCGGGAATCCATTGATCATTGGCAACCCTGTCCAATTTAAAATAAAAACCACAGTCACATGTCTGTGCAGGTCCATCTTCAATAAAGAACCAATTCATTGTAGGTGCATCTGTGCTGCAAATACACCCAACAATGCACTTGTTTGTATGTGATGCAACTAAAAGAGGATGGTCTTTGTCTCTACCAGCCAAACTGTTTGTTTCCGAAGAGCTAGGTTGACTTTTACTTTCTTCTTGTGATACAGAACTGTTGTTTCTTTTACTTTGCTGGGTCAGCAAAGCTATCCTCGCTTCAACAATGGTACATGCTGATTTTGCAACGTGGTTAAATAGTCTAAGTGCCATGTTAGCAACTATAATTGCATCGATTCTGCAACACATGTAGTAGTCACCCCATTATATACACTGTAGGATAAATAACCACTAACCATCATGCTCACATTAATACGAAGTCTTGTAGTAAGTTGACGCAAAGCAAAATAGCAAATAAAGTCTTAACAGGAAACTGACCGCCCTTTACCTTTAGTGAACAATTACAGCAAGAGTTAACTTACCACACAACTTACGATTGGATCATGCGTATAATTGTTTGCAGGTAAATATTAGTCCTCATAGAATCATATATAAGACGCTATTTTTCTCTAACTGCCTTCACTTGTTAATTGATTAGTTTAGTTCGTTGTTCAGAAGTCACGTTCTCATTCACGGACCAGTGATCCTGCCATAGAAATGTTTCCAGTGTTGCAAAATTTACGTCATCCAGGAAACATTTTGTTTTTGCTTGATAGAAATCAGTTTAACCTGGAAATATTTTCTGCTATGCAAAGTTTGTACATATTTTGATAGTTTTAGTATTTAATTGCCTTTAAATGGCAGGAGTAAAACTAAAGTAAGACTTGACAAAAATAGGACTAAAAGGGAACATTTTTGTAAACCAATTGTTGCATCATCTACCAGTGCAACTGATCGTGGGCTGAAAGACGCAGGGGACTTGTAGCCCCCAACAATTTGGTTGGTTTGACATAATATAATTTGTAGGTTTCTCCAACCCCCATCTGAAAAGTTTCCATCTCACTTGACTTACCAAATCTGTTTAACTTGAGCAAATTCTCAGACAAATGTTTACCCCAACAAAAGTATTTTATTCACTGTCTGAAAACGCAAAGTCTTCAACAATATCTGCGTCCTCGTCATCGTCGTTTGAAGTCCGACCCTTTTTGCTTGCTGCCTTTTTCTTTGGTTTTGTCTGATTTGCTTTCTTCTTTTTGGGTGGTGGCGTCACATCTTCCCCATCAGCATTTTCGTCGGATTCCGAAAACAGTTCCTCTGTTTGCAATTCCACCGGTTTTCGTTTTCTACTCGGCCCTTGAAGAATAAGGAGGCATAAATACAATGAAACGCTTTTCAACAAATTCTTATCGTCGTAATTTCTTTAGGTGCTGTGAAGTACAAAGCCAAAGTATATGTTTTATTGTATTAAAGGTTTTAAAGATATAAATGCAGCAACTGTTTTGATTTATAAAAATTTAAATTAAATTACCGGTCATACACATTGAAACCAGCTCTTTTACGCAATTTGCAAATCAATAATCACCACCGCAAATTTTTTAATAGGTGACATACAGACTTACCGTGTTCAATTGCTTTTTCGAAGTCGGCCTGAATCTGTTCTTCGTTATCCGAATCGTCTCGAAAGAGCTCCGAAAACTCCTCGCGATCGTTCGACTTGGAAAGTTTCATAAACTTTTTGCGGTCGACAGTGGGAAGCCTTTCCTCGACGTTCTGCAAAAAAATACCCCATTACTAACAAACGTTTAACTTGTTTGATATACTACAAGTTCATCAAAGCGTTCAACACCACATTAATTACAAACACAAACTAAGTTGTTTTGCCAGCAACCAAAACTAACGTATGTGTATTATCCCACAAAATCCTATGTGCGGTAAATCAATCATTTATGAAAAAAAACAGATGAACATTAACCGCCAAAAAAACGTCACCAACAAAATCATGAAGGTTGAGCGAGTAATTTTGAAAGGAATGATATTCTAACACGTGTGTGCCTATAGGACCGGCTTCATCGTTATTAGAGACTTACCCGGTCTTTGTCAGCAATTTGTTGTACAAGTTCCCGTTGTCGGTCCTTTTTGTACTGAGCAAAAACTTTGTGAAACGGAACGCCGTTTTCCCTAGTGGTACTTTCCCAAGATTTCTGTGAATGCAAAACACCCGCAGATCAAAACGCTTGGTTCACTGATCCTGCACAGTTTGTATTGTTTTTCCTGATCAAAACGTATATATACAAAATTACAAATTGTTACAATTGTTGTTTACCACAGCGTCGATGTCCTTGACATGAAAGGAAACCTCTAATCGCTTTTTGGTGATGAAATCGGCATTGGATTGAAGTTTGTCAATTACTTGCTTCATAATCTTGCAATAGTTGGCAGTCTGAAACATAATGGCAAAATTTAAAACAAACCAACAACACAACAGTTTCCAAATACAGTTGTTTATTACTGATCTCTATAAACTCAACATACCAAAACCCCTTTTTTGAATGTTAGTTTACCTTTTTCCCAATTTTTCTTGCAAATTACAAAAATATTTGAAAAAAACGAAAAGCAGCCCAAATTATTTAACTCTGTTGATGGCATTTTTAACAACTATAATTTTGTTGCAAAACTAAAAATTCCTCATGAAATAAGTCCATAGTATAACAAACATTTTAACGTTAGCTCATAATAAGGTTTCTTTGACCCAATGTTCACTTTGGGTGTTGTAATGTTAACATTAAAATTAATGATGCAAATATTTACTAATTGCTATGATAATAGTACAGGTTGATAAAGAAAAACTGATTTGCTCACTTTGCATTCTTTAACAAACTTCTTCAACAGCACTATTGCTGGAACAGTAAGCTCTGGAAAGGCAATACCGTGAGCTTGTGTGTTAAAAAATGTCATGAGAAGATCATAGACATGGTCCATTGTTGTATCCTGCAGTCAAAATAGTATGAAAAAAGCTGTTACAAAATCAAGAGTACTTCATAGCCTACCCTGTAGGACTTTTCTTTCAATTGTGAGTTGGAGAGTTTTAAAATTGTCTCAAACGCAATTGGTCTCACAGTCACTCCAGTTTGTCTGAAAGAATGAAAAAGATTTGACACTTTCAGTTACGAAATACAGGTTTTTGATTTTAAAAATATAAACCATGATTTTGCTGCAACTGGTGGGTGATAAAGATTTTAAGTAAATATGAAAAAAACCTGAATGCAAAGCCTGTTTGGGCTACAAGGGGGTAAAAGTGTTTGAACAATAGTTATAGCAGTGTTGTTTGGCATTTTATAAAATTATTGTTCAACATATATGTGAAAACTTACTTTTTCTTAAATTCCTGAAGCTTTAGTGGACAAATTATGGATGGTAGTAGGGGTATGTAGGTGTCGGTACAATCAGCTAAAGCGATGAGGCAACGAACAATATGGAAGCGAAGTGGGTAGAACCGAGCAGTTGGCACTAAACTAAACATGGAAAACAAAAAAGCTGTGAAAGCCATACTTTGGTCCAGTATGGTCAATACTAGCTAGTCTGTGTCAGAATGTAGATGCAGTAAACTGTACGAGTACTTGAAAGTGTCTATTGAACATAAGTTTTACACCAGATAATTATTTTGTCCCATGGCTCTCTAATTGTATACTCATCCTTTTGGTTTTATGACTATCATTTACGATCAATTCTGGATTCATTTTTTTAAATCAATGAACATTATTTGGCATATTTCACATTTTTGTATTGTTAAGGCACTTTCGACAATTTAAGGTTTGTATAATTGCAATATTTGTCTTGCTAGTAATTCTTATTTGGGGATGCAATCACAAAGAAAACTTTAAACTCACTCTATTACACCAAGTGAAATTTGCACCAATGGATAGATAAGAGGTTGAAGTGCATCGTTTGGGTGAAGAACAGATAGAACTCTACTCCACAAACCAATGCAGTGAATAAACTGCCAGTTGTACACAGCTTGTCGGGTTTCCTACAGATAATACCTCATGTGATTAAAGATATTTGTCGCCATCTGAGGTGAGAGCTTACAGATTTCATGGACTGATTTAAAAAAATATTTAATGTGGCCACAATACAACTTTTATGTTAACTGTTTTTATTAACAGTACCACAAGTAACAACACTGGCTAGGACTTGTAGGCTCAGCAAACCTTGTTTTGTGTTGTAATTGCTTTCCTTAGGTGTATGGCAAGTTGCCTGATATAGAGAAATGCGAATCTGTATGTGTGGCCAGCGTCAACTGCACAAATCTCAGCAAATGTTCGTTGCATGAAATTGATCATTGGCAAAGTGGTGGGTGACGAGAACTTACAGTTTGCGACATAACTCATATAGCATTGCTGTAAGTAAAAATATATATATGTAATACATACAGGATTGATATTTTACTTTATCCAAAGAAATACAATACTCATTTCAATCATATGTATATTTTTGCAATCTCCACCTTCATTGCATTCTCCAAAAATCTTTCCTTTTCTGTTTTAATCAGTCTTGTAATGCAAAGAAACGCCAAAACTCGAACACTCTCCGTGTCATCACTACTCCAAGCCTTTATTAAATACTAAAAGGAAGGCAATCATTAAAATGATGGCTGTGCACTAAAAACATCATAATTACAACAAAATAAGATAATTTTTATGAATTCTGGTTTAATCCACAATCTTGACTATTATAAATTACCCACCTTTAAAAGAAGTTTGGAAATTTTCGGAAATGAAACAAAGTATGGTAATAAAAGCAGAAGATGCCTCAGTACCACTCGATTCACAGATGGTTCCAACAATGATTGGGCCAAAACCACAACATCGCGTAAATATGAACGAAGAATGTCTCGTACTGAAGACCATTTTTGGCATGTGCAAGGTAGCGGCGGTTTCCTGAATATTGAGAATTTCTGATTAATAATAGTTGTAAAAATCACGTTTACACCATATGCCATGTCAAGAAAATATAAGGTCAAACATTGACATAAGGAATAAATTATAAATAATTCAAAGAAATAAAATTTGGTAATATCACCTGAATTGTTAAACAAATCAAACTTACTTTTTCTTGGTTTGTTTCATTTTTTCTGGAAAATACTGAAGGATTTTGGCTAGTGCAGGTGTCACATGGTTTATGCACATTCCTATTATTGCATTAAATGTTGCAGAACCCACAACCCTAACAAAAAAAAGGTTTGAATTGCGTGCAATATTTGATAACGAACTTTACAGCTCCTGGAGACATGTTAGATAGTGAACACATACATTATATAACTGTTACATTTTTATCCATTTTCTTGCATTTTATGTTCAAGTAAAAAACAACTTACTTGTATTTTAATTTTGGAAGAGCTGATTTTTTTCTTCTTTTCTTTTTCCCCTTTTTCTCATTATTATCTTCCTCTTCCAGTGCATCAATTCTTCCGAGTGAAGCGTGGAAAGCTTGCAACAATTGTCTCAGGGTCGCAAACGATGGCTTATCACAAATTAATCTTTCCCTCCAATCTTCAAGCATCTTCTCAGTCACGCTAATCTGCATTGCAAATGACATATTTCAGAAAAAATTAGTACAAATAAAATTGTTGAAAATATCACAAAACTCCAAAGAACAAACAAGGTTTTTTTTGTACATTTTTTTTATTTTCATGCAAAAATAAAAAATTGTTTCGAACCAATTCTCGTTTTTTCTTTTCAGGCTGTATAGAATCATCCTCATCAGAATCAAAAACTGCTTCATCAACATCACCATCCTCTTCGTCAGATGATGCAACATCCATATCACTGTCCGAAGCTTCCTAAAAAGTAGGTTTAATATAAGGTCAGTTGCACAAAAGTTACCACTGATAAAATACATTACTAAAAACTCCCTTGCTAATTTGAATAAAATCTTTATTAACAGTGAATAAGCAGCATTTGGAAGTTGCTTATTGGTGTTTGAAACTATTTATTTTGGGCATAAAATTTTCAACCTCTAGCGTTTCAGGAAGTTTGTGAACACCATCTGTTTCCTCATCAGAAGAAGATGCGTCCAAATCGAACTCCTCAAAGTTTAGAAGCGATGAGTCTTCTTCCTTTAAATATTGTTGAAAATATTTAGTTATATCGTATTACAAAAGTATGCCCGTGTGTTTAAAATGACTAAAAATTACAACTCAAAATCAAATAAATAAAATATTCCAAGAATTTTGGCCTGTAGTGCATTTGTGTTTTGTTGTGCTGAATTTGTTTTTTTATTGTGTGCAATCATGTTGCCTTTTTGAAAGGGGAGATGTGTGTAGTGTTATGTCCATTAAGAAAGCCACTTGGTGTCACACACACACACACACACACACATACACACATATATATATATATATTTCTATTATATTTCAACAATTGATATAATGTGACCTTCTCTTTGGAACTTCTTGTATTGGTAAATAAATGCTACAAACACCTGTAAAAATTTATAAAACTCCGGGTCTTTCTTCTTTAGACTGTCCAGTTGTTGTTGATGTTGGTTGAGGGACTTTTTATCCTGTGATTTTCCTTGTTGCTTTTTTGCCGTTTTTAAACTTTCATTCAACGATTTGTCATCATTTTTCTAAAGTCGCACAGTCATTAGCAAATTCAAAAAACTCATAGCACGTACAATGATAAATTTGCATGAAATCCTATTCAGAACATTGTAACTCATTTACCGCTATACTATCTTCATTGGCAGTCATTATCCCTTTCTTTCTTTTTTTCTTGCGTTTTTTATTTTTTTCCGCTTGTATTTTTAGAACTGTATCTGTAAACACAAAGTGATAGTAAAAAGTTTTGTTTTTGAAGTTTACATTTTAGCTTTACATTTAAAAGTGCGGGTAACTTTACATTTTGGCTTTGATTAAATAAAAACAGCATCTACCTGACAAAAAAATACCTTCTTTAAAAACTCACATTCGTCCCGCAAAGTTTTAAATACGGTAATATGTATGTACTTACCTTTACTTTCATCACCGGCGTTTGAAGACTCGTCGCCCCAATCTTTAGACATAAATTGTTCCACCGAAAGGTCACCTAAACCCATGTTTAAATTCTTTTATGATAGTCTTTAGCAAAACAATAGCAATTGAAAAGCTTGCCACACGTGATCAAGGCTTGCGGGAACTCCCCAAATATGAGAACAAGTTATGTATGCTCGAGCACGAACCACTGATCTCTATAAACACATATCCGAGGCAAATTTGTGCCTATAGTAAGTAATAATAATTTTTACCTAATTTAATGCAATGCATGCAGTGTCAGCAAGTCATCACAATAAAACAGCTTGTACTTCGTTAAAACAGCTTGTAAATAGTTAATTAGTTTCTTTATTGTTTTTTTTTTTCGAAACAATAATATCCGAGATAGACAGTATTGCCACAGGATCAGAGAATATGATGCTTTTTCATCCGCCAAATTACCATCGTTTGAGCTTCTAGAAATATCATAATTTTCACAGATTTTGGAGGCACGGTTGTCACGTGATCTCTAATCGCGGGAAATTACGTTTTTGCCAAAAGTGTGCTGGAAGGTTTATCAATTGTTTGTAACATTTAAGCATATTTTACGCTACACATTAGGTCGAGACGCAAGGAACGTTTCAACAAAAGTTGAAGAATAGATCGCAACAAAGTGGAGGTTTTTGACATTCTTTGTTTTGAGTCATAAAGAATAGCCTTGTTTCATCTTGTCTGCACGTCAATAACGTTACTAGGCTAGCATTTCTCTGTTTAAAGTTTAATGACTATTATTTACTATTGTCAATTAACGCCAGCATTTATAAAACTTTTCATGTCTAAAACTTAATTTTACATAGCCTATTCAATAAATCTTAGAAGAAAAATCTGCAAAATGCCCAGAAATGTTGAAATAAAAGCGTCTGTGACATCATTGCCACGTTTACTTAAGTTAACTGAGGCCATTACTGATCAAGATAAAACAGTTTTAATACAAAAGGATGTGTTTTACAACTGCCCTGAAGGAAGGCTGAAGCTGCGTTCAGTTAAAACTACAGATAAAGCCCATAGCGAACTTATATTCTATCGGAGACCAGACCAATCTGGACCTAAGTTGTCAGAGTTTCAAACTTCTCCAGTTGCAAACCCAGAGGCAATGGACGATGTGTTGGGAAAATCACTTGGCCGCAAGGGGGTTGTGGAAAAAACAAGGCACCTCTTCATGGTTGGTCAAACCCGCGTTCACATTGACCAGGTAAAAGACCTTGGGGACTTTATGGAGCTGGAAGTAGTCTTGGACAAATCCCAGACTGTCGAGGATGGTGCTAGGATTGCTAGGGACCTAATGAACAAGCTTGACATTTCAAATAGTAATCTCATCACTAAGGCTTACATGGATATGCTGATGGAGAAACAGTAAACTTGATACACAAACAAACTATTGCAAGTTCCATATTCATCAAGTATTGTTAGAATGCTGCTTTATTAGCCTCATGCTGCAGTGGTGTCTATTAACTGCAATTTTAACCAGCCCTGTATATTTTTTGTGATCAATGAACATCATGACTGGTGTCAACTTTGTACAAATACATTCTCCTAAGTGTAGATTAGCAAACTGCCATTAGCAAACATTGATAACTGACTACTGTGATAGATATACTCAGAACAGGTATCAATTTGTATTCACATTTTATTGAGAACATCAAGTTTATTATCAATTGAAAGGCAGTATATGAAGTAGTAAACACATGAAAAATTGGTTTGATACCATATATTCCTATACAAACATGATTAAAACTGTACATATATGTTCAGTGAACAGCCATCGGTGTTAAACTCAGCATTTTTTCGGCCAGGTGAAAGACTTGTCTGGGTGAGATTTGGGGTTCACACCTGCACAAAAAAAGGCATCGAATTTATTTTTGTTGCTTATGCTTAGTTAAATATAGTGGTTATGCGTTTGAGGCTTGTGTGTAAGATTAGCTTACTGGTCTGTTCTAAAGAAAAAGTTTAAGATCAGTCAAAATTCAAGTAAGCTCACCCAAGGTAACTTTTAATACAATCTACAATTACCTATGGTTGAAGGTCCGAAGAACTCGTGAAAAGTGGAACCGGCGAACCCAACGTTTTCCTTAAACACTGGGGCGAATTCCAAGTACATGCGCTTCTTGTCGATTTTCAGCAAGTCGTAAAGGTAACCCATAATCACGGCGGATATTTTCTTGTTTTCCTCCACACCAAAGTGCTCAAAATCCTGAACAATACAGGCCGCACATGGGTCCATGGTCCCGCCGAAAGACATGTATTGGTCGGCTTGTATGATGACGCAAAAACCGCTGGTGGGCCGATCCAAAACACGCTCCATCATTTTCGTTATTTCGCCGAACGCCTTTTCTGGAATTTTCGTTTTGGAAACGTTGGTGCGCACAAGCAAAAGAGGCATGGTTTAGGTTTATGTTTATTTCTACAAAGAACAAATCGGGAATCTGAATAACGCAAAACAAACAGTCACGGGAATAGTTTGGTTCATTGTAGCCTATATCAACAGCTGCTGGTCATTTGCTATAATTGATTTGAGCAACTACCTTATTTTTCACGAAACATTGGCTTACCGAAAAAAATAACACATTGTTTTTTTCCACGTTATTGGTATCATAGATGTTAAACTTAACACCAGAAAAGATACATCTAGTAAAAAAGTAGGTAAAAGCTTTGATAACTAAATTTGCTCCCCTGAAAAGCATGCTAGCTCAACAAAGATTCGTTGCTCTTTTAACGCAAAGTCATGTTAAGACCACACAGCCAAAGTAATCAACGTCGAACGTCTGCATGACAAAGCACTCCTGTCAACAGGACACTTTCTAAGAAAGAAAAGATATTTGCAAATGTCAAAGAAGGTTGTTGCATTTGTCAGCAATTACTACCAGTCAACACTTTACACGATTCTGAGTAACGCGCAGACATCTCAAAAACAAATTTAAAATCACGAAAGGTATTTTCTTATCCTGTATCCAAGGAAATGATCCTATCTGCCAGGATACAGTTTTACAGTTTTCGATTTAACTTAGTAATTAATTAAATTATTTGCCCTAAAGAAAACGAATAACTCAAGGAAACTAACTTGACGTTCACCCAACCGTCACATAACCTGCAGACGCTTCAAGGGTCCAGGCAATAAAATTATTAATCGTGATTCTGTTGGTTCGCGTGCAACAATACGTGACATATAGTGTGAATGGATTTTCATGCAATTGCAGACGCCAAAGCAACATTCGTCGATCGATGCACATACGTACAAGTGGGATATATATGAGGTACTTGTAAATATAACTAAATCGGGCGAAACAACGTCATTTTAAACATTGCTATGCCGCTGTACAGTGACCGATTGCTCAAAAACGTAGTTCTAGAAACATTAATCACAAGAGAAGGTGACATGAATGTTGTTTTTTGCTATGATATTAAGGAATTTCTAAGACTTTTGGACCTGCACCTATCCCAGGTGATTCCCCAAAATGCCTTGCATTGGCAGTTTTTCCCCCATAAGGTGTGCCTGAATATTTTCCCACAACAGGGGATATGTACAACTACAATGCTACCGTTTTAAGTTCATACACAGAGAAAACGTCCTAATACACAGGTGTCGTTGTCAAGTTCAGTCTGTCACCGCACTACCAATTTACGTTCGAAGCCCACACTTAAGCCTTACCTATAAATCTTTTACGGCAGACGGGCGCCCGAAACAGCACAATGAATAACTTTTCGAAACGCGTCACATGTATTCTTGTTTTTCAATACGCTTTCCGACCCATTCAAAGTGATGTTATCTTGTCGGTAATCAAATTTTTTTGCGAGCGTCGTGCCAAACTGACAATTCCTTTTTTGTTTTCCTTTCATACCCTCTGCATACAATATTTTATGTATTGTACTTTTCAGAAGATACTTTTACACCGGGTCACAAAGTTTTTTTCCAAACTTGATCCTCATATAAGCCTATGTAACATAGAAATCTGTGCGAATATTACCGCTACGATTTCGTGTAGTATATTTCAAGTTATATTTATAAACAAAAAAAACTGGGGTGGCCCTGTTCACGCCTAATCAATAAAATTCGCACAGATTTCTGTTTTACACAGACTTATATGTGGATCAAGTTTGGAAAAAACTTTGTGACCCGGTGTAGTAGTATTTTCCGTAATTTTGACGTTGTAAATACAAAAGCTGTACCCACTGAAGCTTATCATCATTTATCATTTTCATTAATTTTACCGTCCATCCGTGATAGCAATTAAAATAATGCGAACACGCATATAAGCCTATATCTGCAGTATCTACCTTATCTACAACTGACTGCAGTTCCCTTTGACTTCAATCTTTAGTCAACCGTGGTGGCAAACAAATCCAGTTTTTAGAAAAACGTTCCGCTCCTTAAACAACATGTATTTAAAACTGGAACGAATGAGAATGATTGACAGAACTTAAACGCCTCCAATACTGAAAGAAGACCTAAATGCTTATTGCTAATGATGCGCTCAATGTTTTATTGAATCACTTTGCAACAAATCTTAGTATAGCAAGATAAACATTAATAATTACTGTACGCTGCAGACAGATGGCCACTATTTCGACCTCTCAGGTCTCATCGGTGCAGAACCGGGCCATCTGTCTGCAGCTCACAGAATTCATATTAAAGACCGACCTTGCTCATATATTGATAATGAATAACTTCAGCAAGATGCTTAGGTAAACAAAAGTATAGTGCGCAGCTCTATCGATGGATTATTTTGCTTGACTGGCTTTGAAGGAGTGCGGATTTGCCAATTCACCCACCCCGCGATTCCTTTGACCCAAAATAGTCACAAAAGCCGTATACGTTTACTAAACCTTTCACGCCCTTGAACACACAATGATTGTGACGTTCACAGGAACTGGAACTGCCCTGGGGTAGACGCGACCCATGCACGATATTTCCAATGTATTTTCAGCTATTTTTCGTCACTTCAAAACCTATTGAGGAAGCTGTACGCGGTTCACTGAGCATTGGTATTCGAGTGCGGGATTCTGCGGTTTTGACGACATTTTAACTAGGTCTAGAATTGGCGGAAACTTTATTATTCATCACTTAATCACTGGTAGTCGGTATGACTGTAAGCAAACATTCAAACGTGAAAACTTACCAAAGCCCAGAACCACAGCTGTCCACTGCAGATTAACAACAGCCTTTTTTATTGACCCGTCAACTTTATCAGCTACAACCCCAACACAGTTTATATATTTACAGGTTACTTAACATCCATATTTAACGAACAACTATGCAACTGTTGCAACGACGTTGGTCTATATGCAATAAAAACGTGCCCTTCAATCAAGAACTTGCTCGCGGCCATACATACTCGGGCCGACAAAATCTGTACTTCATCAGGCAAGACACCAACACTTACATTTATTTCGTTGTTGCAAAGTGGTGCTCAGTAGAGTGTATTTCTCCAGGCGTTCTTATGTTGCCAGTAGACATAAAAGTTAACGAGCTAAATCGTATCGGTATCGAGTTCTTTATCGTAGGCCAAAGTACCCGCAACCATTTTGAATTCGTGGGAAAATATGTATAAGAGTCGTATATATATGACTGTGTAGCAAACCGCAACTCAAAGACAATATCCCATGTCATGAACTACGACGACCGCCAACTCAAATTTACAAGAGATAATTTTCCACGGCGTTCTTGACTTCTTGTGACAGATTGAAGACGACTCGTTTTCACTTCTGGCAACAACAAGTTTTAAAAAAATTACGTCAAATTACGCTTTAAATTCACGTTTTGTTGTTTCGCTACTTCAAAGCTCTTCGGTATGCCACAAAAAATACTCATGGCAACGCATTTTACAAAGCTCATATTCTTTCTACCATCAACTCAACAGTTTTTATAACACCTTTTCTCTCATTTTTAGTTTAAACGGATCCTATTTCCCCAATATTCTTTAAATTTTTGAACTTTGAATTTAATCACCGCATTTGTGCTATAACTGAACGACACAAAGTGAATACAGAACATAACATTATTTTGCAACAACCTTTGTATATTTCGGCGCAGAAAATCCGACAACCCGAATATGAACCAGTGATATAACTAATCGCAAGCAGTCTTTTTTTTCTGAGATTTCAGACTCACTTGAAGGCTTCCAAGTTGCAAGTTCCACGTATTTAAACGTTCCCCAACATTTTAATTTACGTATAAGCGAAAGATGTGCGTTACAAGTAAACCACCGACGTGCCCAACAATCGACTTGCGGGGAGGTTTACGTTGCGACATAAGCTGCATTTTGTGAAGTTGGACAATTGACGCCGCATAGATTCGTAGACACGCTTGAGCACGCTTGCATTCGTGAGGTTGGCGCTTTACGGTCAAAAAACAAAAGTTTGTATCTTGACAGCAATTTTTGACGGCAATTGTACTTGATGGAGGAATCCATGTTTTATCTTTAGATACCAACTTTATATGTTCAAATGCACAGTAATTATTAACCCAAGCCACACGTACACATTAACTGCTTTACTACAGTAACAATTTCACTTTCCGAGCGTTTTGCAACGGCGCTAACATTTTACCAGAGAGCAAGAAGCGGTTATTTTGCGAGTTACTGCGATCCCTGCTGCGCACTTTGAATAACTGCACTTCATATTTCCAGTACAAAAATTATCTTAACACTAACCTGCATCACAAGGTGAACGACAGACATTTGCAAACAGCAGTTTCGAAGGCTGATGAGGTTTGCAAGTCTGTGACCAACAGCACTCATTAACATGGTCTTTATAACATCCAATTTCACGCCTTCTGTTTGCGACGAGCACTCTTTTAACTTGTTCGCCATATATAACTTATCCCTATTAATATAACTCGGAACAGTTTTGTACGAAGTTTTATTGATGCACCGAGTCACGTACGTAGGAGCAACCTCACGCCAGGAATTGTCGCATAAAACCACTAATTAAAGCCTGCGAGAAAAACTCGCACGTGGCTGTGATTCCCCTTCTTAAACGAAATGAAATTCAAATAACAGTCATGACTTGAATACCATCCGTGTCATGATCCAGCAATTACAATTACATTTGTATTTCTCCGAAGTCTGCGCCCGGAACAAAACAGCGTAAAGTGTAATATTAATAGTTTGTTTTTAATTTGTTTTGTGCTTCACACGAAATCCTTACTTCGCTCACCGAATAATTATAGAGTTGCCAAGCTTCTTCCTAATCGACAAGTTTGTGACTGCGTAACGCATACCGCACCGTCAGATAATCGCTTGTACCGTAAATCAAGATTATATCCACCCACGACCCGCACTTAAACATGACAAGGCATATTCTGCCAAGAAGAGATTTGTATTTATACGTTGCGGTCATGGATTCAATCATCATCGTTGCCATCTAACGCTACGTCTAACATATTCAAAATAAATCGACATGTGTAATCCATGTGTATTAGACATATAAAAATGTCCCAAAACATTACTATTTCGTAATTGCATTCCCGCATTTAACCTTGGGGAAAGGCATGTGACATTTTAAACACTGTCGAGTTTTGTCCTACGTAACCACGTCAGGTGCATATAACCAACGTGAAACTAAATACGTCCAAAGCACAGTAAATACACTTATCTACTGGTCTTGGTACTATTAAAAAAATCATGTTATTCACATTCGATGAAGCGAGAGGAACTCGCGAAAGCTCGTGGTTTAACAAAATTGAAAATCAGTCTTTTTTAAGAGTGCCAAGACCAGAAAAGTGCAGTTCGGTGTTATAAGACTGATACGATTTATTGTGCAATTTGACAAATTAATTAACATATGTACAATCAGCACAAAATAGAACAACATCGTAAGCATAGGCTATTAGAACAGACTCAACAAGCTTTCTTATCTTAACACTGAACTCACAAATCCTTTGGGGAAAACGCTTGACTGAGAACCTAAGTCTACCCTCGATCCCCAGTCTTAACACGTTTGACTTACGTCGTAAAACTTGAACGAGTGTTTACATACCCAACTCACAATTCCTCGCGAATGAACCGGTCCACTTCTTTCTCTTTCATCAAATATGCACCTGTCTACAAAGTGAAGATTGTTTTGCCTTTAAAAATTTAGACACTATTGTTCGTACGTGTGTGTTTGGGTGCTTTGGTTTTATTGCGTGGTTTAGTTAAAAATCCACCTTTTCAGTCGCTAAGACTGATAAGAGAGCACCTTTCGAGCCATGTATGTCGCTAGAGTTTCCATCGTGGTTTATACTCTGGACCCGAACCCGATCCCCGTCCTAATTTACTCAATATTTCAATTAGTTCATACTTAAAAATATGACCTTAATCTGGTAGAGTGAGCATTCAAATGTTTCTGTCAGTAAAAATAATGACGTGACCGACGTCACCACTTGTACATTTGTGTAGAGAAAGTGAAATGATGACGCAAATATGGCAGAGTGAGCATTCGGACTCAATACTTTTTGTTTAAGCTTCAACGACCCGAAAGCGGAAATTGCATTTTTAAATGTTCGTTACGCAAGAAATTGGTTTCGCATGGTAACTTAGGTGCATTTGTACGCCCACCCAGATTAATTAAAATCTTGCGGAAAATTATAGGACGAACACACGAAGTGCAAATTATTTTCTCCAGTCACTATAATGACATAACTCATGTCAAGAAGTATCACATAAAATTGCTAATTGCGACTTATAGTCAAATAGAACAAGGGCATGTTGCGGTTTGTTTAAAATAGCACACACTGCAAAGAAAATGAGTTGGCTGCCGTGCAAACGGCAACACGCTGAAGATTGCCAATTATTGCTCCACAAAAGTTTTGGATAGTATTTCTAATTAGGAAAACTGGGTGGTTGTAATTCCGTTTGCTTGGTATTATCGAAAACCAGATTTATGAAAAGCCCTTTTGAACTGTTTTTATTGAATTTTTTGTATATTTTTCACACAGGTTTCATAAAAAGCATATCCACATCAAATTAAGGAAGCAAACACAGCAGTAGCAATGAAATACCCCAAACAAGATAAATGCAACATGAACTTTTGCGACGAACAAATGACATGCTTTTAATCACTAAGGGTTTGCACAATTGTAACAACTTTCGACAAAAAAAAACACAGTTTAATTTGAAATAAATTATCATGCATCATTTAACAGGTAGCAGCATTGGAAAAGATAGACAACACAATATAAGTCATCACCAATCAACATAGCCTATTGCTGCACAGTATAATTATTACAAATTGCAAACAACAAATTTACTATTTAGCCTGACTGAAAATGTGCTTGAATGTGTCAGCTTTGTAACACATTTTATCATCCTCAGGGCAGTGGAGTTCGAAGTACATTCTATCATCAGCAATGCCCAAATTTTGGTACAAATAATTCATAATTTTGTCTGCATAACTTCGGTTCAGTTCGGAGTCTTCAAAACGCCTGAGTGAGGTCAAACGACAAATCGCACATGGTTCCTCAGTTCCCCCAAATGACATCCACAAATCAGGTTGGATAACCACCCCAATATACTTCTCTGGCTTCTTCAGTAGCTCCGAAATCATAGTGGTCAGGTCTTGCAAAATTGTTTTAGGAATTTTGTCCTTTGTCACATTGGTTTTGACAAGCAAGTCAGGCATATTTTAAGTTTCTTTTGCTTGATGCTGGACAGACTAAGAACTACTTGCAGTAGAAGTTACTAAAATAGAAATACTTGTAAATGCTAATCATAACACAGATATTTAACTAGATATTCTAGCCTGCAAATTAAAACTGCTAATATACATATATAATATAGACTATTAAAATACATAAATAATATTTTGTCCAGCATGCATTCATACCTAAATAAGCTACTATTTGCATAGTTCAACATCATCTTGAACACAAAAAACACAAACCCTAAACCAAAAGCTGTTGGTAAAACTAGCTTGGTATCAAACGAAGCACCAACATTTGGGTAAGAATGGAACGGATGAAAACAAATAATTATTCAGATTTATGATTGAAGAATTAGCGATCACGACCGGTAGCTTTGGAGAACAGTTACGCATGATCGGATTTTGCCCGGTCATCAAATCAAATAAACTGCCGCGTAAGGTTACAGCATAGAAATCTATCAGATTAATATGTAATTTTTTTGATGATGTGTACTTGTTTTTAACTTGCTAAATAATTGAATAAACATTTAGTTTATTCTAGTTTCTGAATTTAATTTTTAAGCACAAGCTTCAATACACGATGAATCCAACCGATTTTTAACATTTGTACTTTTTTTAAAAGGAAAAGAAAAATAACTTACGCCATGATATCGATGACCTCGTACTATGGCCAATGTACCACTGTATATTTAGATTTACCTTATTTCTGCTGCGAAATCGTAGAATTACATATTTGCATACTAATCACACAAATCGAATAACGTCACTAGAATATGCTCTTTATTCTGAACAAAAGTAAAATACAAAAAACAGACTCAGATTAAATTAAATGAAATTATAATCGACAATGAATTGGTTAGTTTCAGTTTTATTTATTCTAGGCTATTTGTGAAAAAAGCACAGAGTATGTCGATATGTTCAGCGGATTAATTCTTTTTGTTTATAATATGTAAACAACCTAAATTTTAAATCTGCAATATTCAATACGAACGGCAAAACCAGCTAAAGGGAAATTTAGCAAGGAGAAGTGGAAAATTACGATGACAGATTTACCACGAAGAGATTCCTTCCAGATATCTGATTACTGGTTAAACCGTTTTGGGCATAACAAACCACTCCCTCGAGTACCGCGAAAATTTTGCGTCCTATTTCTCTCTCGCAACGATACCAATTTGGATTAATGAAAAAAACAAATATAAATTTTTGTTTTCTTACTGTTAACAGAACTTACGACTTTGGACAGAATCATTTAAAACGTGTTTGTGTGCAGACCGCATCTATCGATCTGCATGATCGTGGTAACAAACTTCACAATGCTGCAAATGCCCAATGGCATTTATATAATTGTAGTTGGAACGTGCGTATATGCACTGGTAAGTATATGAATGTGACTGAATCTTAACATGCAGTCACAACAACAAGTTTTCAGTGTTTTCCAAACAGAATCCCGTCACAGCTTAAAGTTTCGAATCAAAAAAAATAATTTTTTTTTATCAGAATGCACGTTAATGAAATGGAAATATGGGAAATAAAAACAGGTACCGATAAAAATAGAAAGCCAACGACGTCAAGCGGTCCAAAAAGGTTAGAAGTTGACTTCTGCCTTTAAGCATTAAAATTTGGCCGATGCTCTTAACAGCAAACCTGTGGAAGATGAGTCAGAGTGATTAACAAATCTCCCGCCTCTTGCCCAAGGGCAGAACGTGAACAGATAAAGCTGCAGAAAGCACAGTACCTGAAAAACATGTTTGCCTGCCAAGTCCCTGCGGACGTTGTGTGCTTAAAAGAATCAGGTTTTATATAACAAGATATATAAGGATCCAGAGCGACAGGTGAAAGTATCACAGATGTATTGAATAGTGCCAATAGTCCACAGGGTAAGTCCATGACATTTAAAAAGCTATAAAACGTCTCGAGCGACAGTTTATTGCGTGAAAAGGGAAACCAGACAACTTTTAGCTTGGTCAAATACAACACTGAAAACTTCTCGACAGTTTGTTGTCAAATTTTTGTTGTATTTCGGACAGATTTTTGCTTTTGCGGAATTGATTTACAGACTGTTAACAGTATTGAAGCCATGATGCTTAATTATCTGTTTGTTGGAACGACCACACTGTTAATGGCGTTGCTCATGTTGTCTCCAACAGCCATAAACGGTGACATGGGTGACATGGGTGACATGGGTGACATGGGTGACATGGGAGAAATGGAGGAAGCACTTATGGTGCCCAGCAGTGCGTTGAAAATCCGAATGAACCCGGCGGGAGTTGATATCAGTAAGTCATGTTAATTTTATCGAAAATCCATAAATTTTGCCATTGTCACGGCAAGTCCGTTTTTACAAATATATTTTTAAGTTGTTTCTATAACATTTGTTCAATCAACACCTTTCCCACCACTCAAAACATTGTATGTAGGCTCTTCATGTTTTTGTTGTGTATGTCTATTCTAACGTGTGTTGCTTTTCAAAATGTAATTAACCCCACATTTTTAACTTCTCGACAACCGCATACGGTTCCAAACTTTTCGGTTCTCGATACTTTCTGCAATCGTTGACGCTGTAAATGTACTCGCCATTACGGCAAGGAAAAATAGAATCACGAATTACAAAATTGTTATGACACAAATTAAAAATATTGGATCCATTTTATGTCACAGTGAAAGAGGTGGCTGTCGTGCTTGCCAATAATTGGGTGAAGAACGCCCCGTTGCAAGACTTTATGGATACCGTTCCAGCGGGCCTCGTAAACGTAGAATTCCAACTGTACAGGTAAAATTGTTCCTATATTTGCTACGTGTGCGGTTTAAATACATGTGATAGATAATGTGTTGGTCGTGTTTCTGTTGCTACCATGCATGCTTTCCAATAGAGCTGATCTTCTGGTTAAACGTAAGGTGGTTTATTTCTACGGCGTTTCGTCTGCCATACAGCGAAACTGCAACATTTCGAACTTAATATCAGTCACCACTCAGACAAAAAAAGAAGATACAGGATAACACAATTTTCCAATAACGTTGTAATAATTTACGAGGGACGATCTGCGCCAGCACAATTTTTATTGTTCACCATCAAATTGGTTTCGCGCCATGCGGTATCGTCAGTCTCCTTCTTACTCAAATATAATTATCTGTCATTACAAACCACGGCACTTAATAAACCAATGCTGAAAATTTATTTCCTTTCAAACCTTTTTACACCAGCACGGAGAACTTTTTTTGAACCAATTTATAAGTACAGAAAATGAAACTTCCAT
This sequence comes from Ascidia mentula, assembly GCF_947561715.1. Classification (NCBI taxonomy): domain Eukaryota; kingdom Metazoa; phylum Chordata; class Ascidiacea; order Phlebobranchia; family Ascidiidae; genus Ascidia; species Ascidia mentula. The sequence goes on along the minus strand of NC_138569.1, from coordinate 19,276,028 downwards.
CAAAATTACAACTAATTGCAGTACGAACAGTGTGGAAAAATAGGGACAATAGTTTATGCCACCATCTGGCGGGCTAGATTAAGTATCCAGTGGTCCATAAGACTTTTTTCGGTTGGCCGTAGCTCATGTCTGCTTCACTCAGCTCTGTTTTCAATTATCCGAAATAATAAACGCCTTTTTTTCTGTACTTACAGCCAGGTGATTGAGTCTGTTAACATGGAATTAGCCAGTTATACTATCGAAGCGATCGAACCCAACCTTATTCGTATCAACGTCACCGAGTACAAATCAAACATCGCAGGAATGTGGTCGGCAAACGTGACAGTGAACGGGTAAACACTTAAACAACGTGACGACTAAGATAGGTGGCTGCCGAAAATCGGTCGTCGTTGCGTTTCTTATTTGACTGTCTTGAAAAATATTACAAAGCGACCTCTGCGTTGTTCCATTGTATAAAAGGCCATGTTAGTCTTTTGACACTGAACTGTAATTTTCCGGTTTAGCACTGTTTTATTCACAGCATGGAAGCGAGAGGATCTCGCGAAAGCTTGTGTGTTTTAGAAAACGAAAATGAGTCTCACTGTGCTAAACCAGAAATATCTACACCACATACGTTGTAGCAAAAAATGCGACCAAAATTTACGTTTGACAGACCTTTGGGCGTGCTTTACCGGTAATCAATTAACCAACAAGTCTTCAAAAACAAATAGCACTCGTCTTTTCAACCACGACAAACCACCACTTGTGGTGACACTTCTACAGCTTTTTCGTACAATATTAAAACTATTTTTTTCATTGTTTTTTTATTAAATTAGTTTTGTGATCGGTATGGAAATGGGAACCTACACCGGGGAAATCGACATGTTCCATACAAGTGTTACTTTCGCAAGTACAGTCGTTGACGGTCAAGTTGTGGTAAGCGGGCTAAACTATTTCTGCTATGTTGTTGTCAATGTGATAACAAACGTGCTTTTACTTTTATATTATTCACTCACTTGCTCTATAAGGCGGCAATTATTTGTTTTGTATAAAAAACAATCGATTTTTACCCGGAAATACGTGTTTCGTGGTAATATTTTTACACGAAACTGTCCCATGGGTAGACGTGTTTGTTAACCTAATATTCCGAGACACGCATCAAAAAGTCATTTTAAATTATTTGAATTAGTTTGTAGACTTATCTTACTAAACTTTGTTTAAAAGATCAAAGTTTTTGTGTTAACAAACGTTGTCAGTTACCATGTAAAGCTTCGGAGATGATGAGAGCTCGATTACACGTTTGACTTGTGCTCACATTCGCCACCTAAAATAGCTTTCTAACAGAAACGAATTTCATTTCACTTTTGTCTCAGATGTCTTCCCAGGATTGTTCATTCGAAACCTCAGGCGGCAGAATGACCCTCGTGAAAAACGATGATTCCGCTGCCTCGTATACCATTGACAACGCCATCACGTCAACAGCTCTTTCCAACTTGCGGGGTCAGATAACATCTTCTGTAAGTAACCATGCCACAAGTTGGGCCGTTAGTTTTCCAACTTTAGAAGCCACGACCCTACATGGTCAGATATTAAATAGTCATATCTGCAATGCTTTGATGAAGTCCAAACAAAAACAGTGATTACTTAAAACATGCAGCACTTGCGTGTGTGATAGTCTTTCCTAGTAAACTTCAAAACATATTTTACGAACAATTTGTGTCATGAAAACATTTATGAATACTGTGAAAGATTTTGTAGAGCTTTTTAAATTTAAATTTGTTTCTGCAGGGCTGCAACACTTTTATTCCTTCACTTGTAGAAGAAATGAACAGGCTCTTTGCCGCAGTCCCAAGTAAGTGGTTGGACGTTTGCTGTATAAACTGGCCTGGAGGCAAACGCTGTTATTTCAATATTTAATCTTATTTCTCCACCGACCCGAGGAATGAATTTGCCAAAGTGCAAGAACAAAAAGGCGTCAATTAGACGTGCGCGTTCTAAAACTAGCCAGAAATAAACTAACTAACAAGAAGCACAATACTTCGTCATCCTGTTTCGTAGAAGCACTTTAATATCATCCTGCAGCCATTTTGTTGTAAACCGGGCTTTTGGGTTTGGGTTTTCAAAATAGGAACGCTTTCGGGCCTATTTTCCCCGTTTTGTAGCCAGCGTTAACATTTTCCCAATTGCAGCCAGTGTTGAGTTATTGAGCGGCGCTTATATCGACCTGACCATTACTGAGGATCCAAGTATTATGGATGACTCCATCTGCTTGGGATTTGATGGCAAAGTCTTTCCTGATGGCCAGCAAAACATCACGTGAGTGCTGGATTTAGCGTTATCCGTCTCGTGGGTTTATATTTCGTTTGTAATCATAAAACTACGTGCTGCTGGTTGTTCGAGTTAAGACAGATTCGCGACAAAATGTGTTTTCAAAGCAGTATTTTTCTAATAAAGAAATTATGCTATCGGTTTACCTCAGGGCATACTTTTGTTACAATTTGAAGAAATCGAAAAATTACTTTCGCAGAAATCGCTCAAACACAAGATGGGCTGATGGTTTGTTAGGTAGTACTTTTTGACAAACTTTCCGTCACAGGTACAACTTTGGAGTCTCGCCTTCCGCCTCAATGGGGGAATCGTCTGGAATGGGCCAAATCCTCCTCAACGATTACGTCCTGAAAACATTCCTGAATACACTATACCAAACAGACAGTCTTGATTTGTCAATTGATCCCAGTCAGGTTATCATCACCTTTCTAAGTTAAATATTTCAATAATGCTTTTAACTGTTTTTGCAAGGTTCTATTTACGTGTAAATTTTATTCTGTTGCCCCGAAGGTATCTGCTTTCTGATATTTCATACGAAAGGTTAAGTGCACAAACACCAAAGTAATCTTCGTCAGCGCAAATGATACACGACACGCTCTTAAACCAACGAACTTGAATGCTGAATAAAAGTAATGATTTTTGCAGATTTCCTTCGCTGGCCTGGACATCAGTGTGTTAATTGCCAATCTTATTCCAGATTTCAATGCTTATTTGCCTTAGTAAGTACCTATACAGTGTACAACTTGTACTTTGTAGTTGTGAAACGTAAATTTGGTTGTTTTGGCTTGTGATTTGACCTAAAGCATGCATGGAATTATTTTTCTCAAACCTTTTAAGAAAAACCGGAACACAACCATATCTTTATTCGTTTTCCGAATACTTTTCGGTCTGATATATCTGAAAAATATTTTACAGTCCGCTAATGTTGACGGCCTCCCCGAACTCAGTCCCAGAATTCATGACATCCACTGGCATGGTGTCAATCTCAGGAGACTTCTCAGTGGCCATGATTTCAAAAGTTAACGGAACTGACTTAAACTTGCTTTCTCTTGGCCTGGTGAGTACGTCACGAACACCCGTAAAATTGTATCTTTTGAAACCGAAATTAGTATCGGGAGTGAAATTTTTTTTATTTCAATCTCACAATCCTCTATACCTCCAAGCATACTTCCATGCGTTGCTTTTGGGACACATTAATATAGGTATCAGTTTAAAAACATGCGAAGTGTCTTTTCTTTATTCACAAATCATCGGTGTTAATTGTGCGATTACATTCCAATCTATAGTGAAGAACGTACAGTGTTTTAATCGCAAAGTGTAGTGCGATTTTTTTTCTAGTAAAGGGCCATCAGCAACTTTTAAATGTAATGGGTCATCAGCACCTTGTAATTTCTAGGTGTTTAGTGCGACTGGAACAATACAAGCATCAGGAAGTACTATCGGTGCAACACTAAATGACTTAAGTCTACAAACGACAATGCAAAGCACTATGTTTGAAAACTTCGACTTCGACATCTTCCAAGTGGCCTTTGATCTTTTGCTGCCTAGTGTGATCACACCTGGGATCAACGGTACGTTTTTTTACATGTAGAATCCTCAATTTACGACCTAACTTGCTCAGCTTCGTGACAAAAATGTGATATTAAATTTCGTTTCGGGCAACTTGAGTTTTTGGGGGGTAAAGGTTAAGAATGCGTTGAAAAGATGAGTTTGCTTTGCATTTGAAAGACAAACGTGTGACTTTTTCAGAACTTTTGGATCAAGGTTTCACTTTGCCCAATTTCATCGGTTTACGATTCACCAACGTTGGTATTATGATGAAGGAGGTGAGTTGAGATGGTTTTTTATTGCTGGTACGTTCCAAAGCTATTTCGTGCAACCACCAGGGAAAAAAACATAATTTCACTCCGAATCAAGATTATTCGACCTTTATGCATGTACACAAAAGTAGCTTAATGTGACCTTTTCAGTACATTTTATTTTTTTTTTCGCAGAAAGCCATCGAAGTTAGTGGAGACATTGAAAACGTTCTGAACTTAGCCTTAAAATAAAGGCGTGGGCAACGTCTCTGAAGATACGGCAATCATTTTTTTTTTCCTTCTGCAATTTCATTTAAAATCATAACCGTATTAGAATAAACAAACTGACGAAAAGCCAATTTTAAATAGACTGTTTGTTCAAACGAATTAATAAAATTGCTTCAGCTGGCCTAAAAGAAAGTTGACAATAGCAAATTTAACGCCTGACTGATTGGTTATATTGCATTTAAAGAACGCGCTGTTTTGTTTGCGTTCAGAAAGAGACGCAATTAAATTTTGGCACTAGTCATTTCCATGGTGGCAAGTGGAAAGCAGCTGCTTTGTTTCTATAAAATCTAAAAAACACTGATGCACGTGAGTAGTAATTGCCACGCTAAAAAATATTTGCTGTTGTACCTGACACCGGAAATAATTGGCTTTGTTTTTTTCAAATCTTGGATATGCTGGAGAGCTGCACTGTAAAAATTTCTCTAGACTAATCCAAAATGGTTCATGTTTCCAAATAAATAAAAATTGTTGAGGGTCAGGCGGTATGTGAGGGTGCAATAAAGGAAAGGAAATCCCGGGTCGACAAAGCTTGCTAGAGGTTGTGATGCAACGTTGGTTGCAGGCAAATGTGGACTTTTCTTCTACTTAGAAGAGAACGTGCAATACAACAAACTGGATTTTTACTATTAACTTACCCAACATGTTATGCCCATTTGCGTCGAATAGCAAGCAAGAAGTGCCTTACTGTATATAAAAGACATGTGGCAAGAAATTTAGAAGCGTCGGCGAATTAAGGAAACACTCACCATGCACGGCGCGGATTGGATTTTGCTGCGTTGCTTTATGCAGATGAGGTGCCTCAGGGAAAATTCCGAGCAGATCATCTCATTTATTTATCGCTGCATGTTTTCCAGTTTACAGAAAAAGTCTCTCTTTCGTTTCTGCAGGCAACAAATATATTGCAAGTCTTGGGTACGCGCTGCCCTTGTAGTGTATTAGAAAAACAGACAACACACAATGGAGCAAAGATTGAACTTTCCTATGCTTATTTTTGTGTTGTTAATGTCGCCCTTGCAAAGTTTATCGCAACTTCCAGCCATCAAGTTTAGAATGAATCCGGGCGGAGTCAAGATATGTAAGTTTTTGAGCTTTATGTACGTATATATTTCACATATCATATATATAGTATACAAGCAAAAGAGTCATAATATTTATTAAGAGCTGCAGACCTTAGTTTCTGTTAGTTTTAAATCCGGTCCAGTGCCACCGCTACAAGCTGCATGCACTAATGAGACTTTGTAGATCGAAACAATGTGCATTACTGTCTGCAGCTCACAAAAATGAAGAAGAGAATTATTTAACATTGGAGAACAATATTTAACGATCGAATTTTTACTTTTTGACAAGTAAACTTTCCAATATATTCCCAAAGTAAAAGTAGCAGGTTCCTCGTAATCTGCATGTTTGTCCACAGACTGAAAAAAAAGCTAACACCAAATTTCTGTTTCGAACGTATACTATTTAGCATGTAGACAATTTCATATATTCGAAATCGTACCCTAGCATTTATGTCAGACAGTCAAAAAGGCTGTGTTCATCTAACGAGACACGAAAAACATAGGGAATGTTAATACTTACGCTTTGTTGTGTGTGAAGTGAACAACGTTGGGTTTCGCGAGGTTCCGACAGCACAGGGTACGAAAGTGAAATTTCTAACAGGAGCTGTGGAAGTCGGTGCCGGAATCAAACTTTCCTACAACTTCACCGAGTAAGTACACTATCGACTAGTTACAACCAAAACGTTCAAACCAAGATTTTTCTGCGCTATGTGGTATAAGTGACGATGTTTGCTGATGGTCCAAGCTAACTGGCCGTTCTCGTGGGCAACACAACGCACTGCTTTACTTGTAACTTTTTTGTTTACAACGAAATGGGTTCATCCATTTAATTAAGTAAACTTAAAATGTCTGTTTGAGCCGTTGGTTATCAACCTTTTTGACCCAGACCCCACGTTTTGTCATTAAAAAAATCCCAGGCCCACTAGAAACACTACATGTCGTAAAAGATTTATTGAAATTTATTGCTATGCTCAATAATATTGTTGATGGGTCAATTTGAAATGAAATGCTGTGATTATGGTTGGTCAGACCAAGAAATTGGTTCATTGTGTTTTAAACCTCAACGCCACATCAAGATTTTGACACGCCCCACCAAAATTTTGACACGCCCCACGTTGAGAGACAATGGATTAAATTTAACTAAATTTGCTTTCTTAGCAACGTTGTAGAGAACTTTGAGTTCATGGGAAACACAACAACTCACGCAATTTCACCCAACATTGTGCTGGTCATTGGCAGAGATGCGTTTGTTCGAATAAAGGGAAACCGCATGTTAAAGGTACTGCGCGATGGGTAAGTAAGTTTGTTTTTGCTTTTTGGTTTTTAAACAGCGGCGTTAGGGGCTAGCTTAAAGCATAGGTTCCAAAACTTTTTTTTCTAATTTACCCCTGGGCAGCCTGTGAAGCCTAAATTCACCCCCCTGTTTTAACAAACTAATTTTGCAAAAGAAGTGCAAAAGCAACAGGAGGTTTCAAAATACATACTCGAACGAAATTTTATCCAACCTTATAACACTGCAGCAGCGAAGAAATATGTAAAAATAACTAATGATTTTGCCAAAACACAACCGTTCAAAAACTACACGGCGTACAGTGAAAAGTTTAGAAATTGCTGACAAAATTTACTCCCAAGATATGTCAAATTTACTCCCCGGCTGAGAATCGTTGGTTTGAAGCATTAGGGTAAAGTAAAGTAACAAAAAAGTACCGCGAATCCGTGAAGAAGCGATTGGTTTTGGAAGGCAAAGACTCATACACTCTATTGGCAGTATGGTTATTTGCAAAATATTTTAGCATATATTAAGAACCACAAGTATTTAGATTCACGTATACTAAGAATTATTAGGCGCCGAGCTAGCGTCAAACAATTTGGGCATTTTTTTATTTACGAATTAAGTGACGCAATTTTCGGATCACAAAAATTGTATTTTATTGCTTTGAATTGCTGTAATCTTGCCAAAGATATTGTAGCTCAGATTACGTCGTTGCCTATCAGGCCCACAAAATATATCAGTACTGTTTGGACCAAAACTGACTACGGTAAATAAAATTGTGCAGGCCAGCAAAATGCCGTAACAGAAAAATGCATTTAAAAGAGGTTTTGCAGATGGATACTTTATCGGTATCTCAATATTTTGCAGTGCGGAACTTCAAAGTTCCTCTGTTGGGTACGAATATATTGAATTTTTGTCCACAGTAGCGGTCGTGTACGAGTTATCCGTGAAAGACGGAAGCTTGCAGGTGACAAGTTCAATTTAACCAACGCTGTAAAAACAAACAGGAGTGAATTTCAGTATTCGCGTTATTAGTTTGAATTACCATTGTTTTTTTTTCATATTCTGAAAATCAAAAAAATAAACTTTTTTCGAATTATTAAAATTGCCAATATTACGAGAAAAGTATCACGTAAGATTTCTATTGTTCCTAACTTGGTTGTCATTTCTGTTTCAGTTGCACGACGTTGATTGCTTTCACAGAACAGGGGTTTTCCACTTAACCGTAGACGTAGACGTCCCACAAGAGCAAGAAGCCCCCTTTGACCCTGTGGAGAATGATTTAAAATCTCATCTCGTTCAACAGGTTTATAAACAATAGTGTTATAGGGTTGCTATATATCCGGAAAGTCCTCTGACATGTCCAGGATTTTTGTGTTCTGCATCAAAGAGACATATTAAATTGTTGTTGAATGTCCGGGATTTATTACATTCTTACATCGCTGATATCTATGTAATGCCGAATTTTACGCGCGGGCCGACGCACTGTGGTCTCAAAAACAAGTTAACATTTTTTGTGTAAGCAAAAGCAACCTAATTAAGTGTCATAGCCAAACGGTGACAATTTGTCTTGAATTTAGACTGAGTTTACATCATAATAAATCCGCTCAGTCCCAAAAATTAGTGAACGTTTCTGACACAAATCCTCATTACATATGGTAACCATATACAGTGAACGAACCTACACGTTATACAACAGTGATAATGGGACAAAAACAAGAATTACAGCAAGGATAAAAACGTATTCCAGACTAGTCAGCGACAGCACAGATAATTTTGGCAAACTATTTTGATTGTTCGTTTTATTAGAGTCAGTACATCCGTAAGTAAAAGTAATTGAGACTCATATGGCGAATCTTTGTGTTGCAATCCACCTTCGATTGCAAAATAAGCAATCAATTGGAATGTGTCGTGGATTTTTTTAAAGATGTTTAAGTCACAATGATTCAGCGCATAGCTGCACTGTCCTTGGCATACTTATTGCCGCCGGGCCCAAATTAAAGCTGAAAGGATTTGCAGAATCACTACTAAGATAGATCGACGTGATTTACGTAAAACCTGACTCCGTTGCATTTGAAATGTGAGTAGTTATTTTCCTATCATCAGATGTGATTCTGGCGTGTTACCATGTGTTTTTTGCTCGTTCAGTTGCCTGCCCACCCCTGCGCTTTTTTGTAGCTCATTGGTAAAATGTACTGATGATGAACGCAGCAAGTGTTCGAAACGTCTACCAACTTTGTTTAATATCATAATAGCTTTAGCTTTCCTGTTTGAAGTATTTTCGTAACTTTATTAAAATTCGGAAAGATGAGATTTTTATTAATTTCAACATCTCGACAATGTGGCGTTGACTTGTTTAAAACTAAAACGACTAAAACGAAATTAAAATAGAGCTCCAAAATTAGAACGCTATTTCAGACTTTCAAATTTGTGTGCAGGTTTGCAGAACTTTTGTCCCACAAGTGACCGCACAGATCAACAAAAACTTCGTCCAAGCACCACGTAAGCAAATAATAACATGACGCAGCCGAGTCTTTCCATTACATTTAAATTAACATGCAGCTTATTTGGATATCCTGCAAGTATCGAGAATAAGTTTTGCTCTGCTTCCCGGCCAATTGGAAGTCGTCGACAACTCGTACGTGTCGATAAACGCAAGCGGGAGAGTTTATCCAATCGGAAAACCAGACGTCGAGTAAGTCCAAGGAATATAAATAAATTTTTAATTTTCCACTTCCAAGTATACTATAAACAGGGATCTCAAACTGTATGTAATGTAATTGTAGCGATAACTAGATGTTAGTTCGGGGCCGAAGGAAAACGTTTGAGTAACAAAGTAACGAACAGTCTCAGCTTCTCTCTCAAATTCTAAAATAAGTTTGACATTATTGCACAACTTCGTGCGTATAAACCTGTTGACCAAATCAAGTTCACCTTCTTTCTCAATCCATTTTTATGCTTATTAGATACCCATACCCGATTGGGGATTTCCCGGAATTTTCGAATACTTCCCGAATGGCACAAGCGCTCATCAGCGACTACGTCATCAGAGCGTTGCTGCATAGTTTCGGTGATTTAAAAGCCTTTGATTTCGTCTACTCTCACAGTTCGGTAAGCCTTTACAAAAAAAGTTTGCACTACGTTTTTAACTGCCGTATTTCAAATGCTTAGCGCCATATAAGTATTCGATAACCTGTTGTTCGTCGCACGTTATCAGGCTAAACTACCAAAGAAAACCGACGTATATTTTAGTGTATAGAGGTAACAGATAACCTCAAAGTTTTAACGCCAGCATGACGCAAATGTTTGATCCACAAATCCACAGCAACAATGCTAAATGTATATTTTGTATGCTAGTGAAATAAACCTCGTTGATATAAATTATGCTCCAGAGTGTAGGGTAGAGTTTATCGTATATTTACAAGCGTGGGTGGCTGAGCTGGTATTGTTCTCATTGCAGATACCAGAGTTTTCCAGCGTTACTATAAGGTCGTATTTGGCGTTGGTTGCAGACAGTTTCAGGGAGTATAAAGACCGGTAAGACGTTTTTGCGGTGGAGAAACCTTTGTATATTTGAGTACCCCAATAATATTCAGTGGACCGTAAACATTGTAGGCCTACATTGTTTTGAAATTTGACCTGTAAGGTCTCATATGTGTAAATTCCTTCTCTGGCATAAGTATCAGCAATTTACCTTTATTATTGGACTGTAAATCTTACAGACGATTTTACGAATCACTGGAACAAATAAATAAGTCTTGACAAAGGATTTTCACTTTGTTTTCAGGCCACTGACGATCGCGACGCGTTTGTCCGACGATTTAGTGTTCGAAGTTGACGAAGTCGATGTGAAGTTAAAAGGCAGATTTAACGTCAGTTTGATGTCCAACCTTGTTACTGGAAAAACATTCGAAGCTCTTATTGCCGACGCGGTAAAACGTTAATTACCAACATTTCGTAACCTGACAGTAGAGACTAAACCGAAATTGAATGTGCAGAACTTCACTGCCAATGGTGACGTCACGACTGTGGGAAATGCCCTGGTTATTGCATTTGATGACGTGTCGATCGATCTGCGGTTAATAAAATCAAATATTGGGTCCTTCGAATTTCAGATTCTCGATGCATTGATTCGAAGTACGCTACCTGAGCTTCTTAAAACATCCTTCAATGGTAGGTGAAAAATGTACGCCACATATAGGGTGGTTGAAAACTAAATGGAATTCCTAGATGCGCATGGCATAAAACCTATCCGTGGTTACCAAAATATTGAGAATATTTTTTGGGGGGTAAAAGACAAAAATTCACTGTCGTAAAGTTATGCAGGACAAAGAAAACCAACAGACACATTTAGCACATTGCAATAGACCAAATTAAAAACATTTACAACATGCTTTTTGACATTTTCCAACTGGAACATACAAAAACAGAATGTCCGCAATAATTAATTGTAGTTTGAAATTTCAGATATACTCCGAACAGGAATAATATTTAGTCGTTTTCTGACGATGGATTTTTACAATGTTATCGTATTAAAGAGAAAGGTATGTAGGTTAGTTTTCATTTATTTCGATGTAAACCTACTTTTTTCTATTTGTCAGAATGCTTTGGAAATTTTCACCGATTTGCGGATTGACTGAGTTTTCCACGAATTGTTCAGAGCGCCTTCCAACATTCCTGTATTTTGATACGAAGTTTTACAATATCATGTTAAATAATAAAAGAAATCAATCAAAATTTTACCAATGTTTTGGGGGGAAATTTTTATCGCAGGGACAAGAGTGCCAACTAATCTCCTTAACCAAGCTAATAAAACCAGTCGCTCGATTGGAAAAATACAAAACTTTTACGCCTGAGCCGACCAACGCACAAGCACGACAACGGATACACGTGACATGAGTGACGTAATTTATTGCGTCACCCAGAAGTTTCTGCACTTAACGGTAGGTTGTGCTAATTATTCGTGTGCACTCAATTATAGCAGCGAACTGGAAATGAATGGTAATATTTTTGGATATGGGGAACCTTTGTCACTAAAGACAATTTAACGCAGAAGTGTTACATGCTCACGTGAGGGGGCAGAATCGCCTTGCGATGGCACTTTATACTTGACGATCTCAGCTAACGTATTTTGATCATAAGGTTCATTGTCATCGCAGCCAAGGCATTGAGGCAATTTAGTCACAGATTAGCGCGACTGACTTGAGCTCAAAGTTGGGCTCAAAGTTGAGTGAGTGAATTTGCGGATTTTTATGATACGAGCCGAGTCCCAATGTAAGACCACATTCTGAGCTGTAGCCAGGGTTGTTATACCGTGCTTATTTCCAAGATTTTTGCCTAGTTTTAAGAACAGTGTCGTTACAAATGTGTTTGTTACAAAGAAATGTGCATAATTTACAGTGCCGTGTATGGTTTTCATATCTAAGCGTGCTAATCACCATCATCAATTTTATCAAACTCGCACTGCTAGTTATATGCGTAATAGACGTGTTTAGACGCAGCCATGTCGTTGTACGTTTCATAACAAGAGTCATCATCCTGGCGTAATTAATAACAGCCTTCGAATCGGCCAATGTAACTGAAGTAGTTGAGGCATCAAAAAGCAGCTTATTTTTTGAATCAGGTCAATGGTATAACCCTGATGGCTGGTATAATATATTCCTTCGTAGCTATAAGGTGTCAATTCTAATTCGTTGCGATCGTTTTTTGTTTGTGTACATTTATAATTCTATGTTGTTATTGCCAAAAAATGCGCAAGGAATGAAAATGCCATAAATTGCGAAATGATGAAAATTGGCCGACGCAGCACATTCACTCTGACGCGTTGATGATGTATTATCCACCATCACGTCGAATAGGTTTGGGCTTTTCAGAACAGAGGTAACTGCGCTTCCTGGAAACATTGTTAGCGCTTAATCTGTGGGACAAGATTCGTGAGGCGCGAAGGACGGTTTTGTTCGCTTCGATAATACCACTGTGCTGTGTTTTACATCATGTTTGTGTCCTTTCATTACCGATGGGTTTGGGTATAAAAAACTTATTAAAAATTAATAAAGGCGTTATAATCAAATGATTACAATCGTTGCTTAATCTTCCACAAAAGCACGCGCATACCAAACGATTTTATGTTTAAAATAATAATTTTCTAACTAGGAATTGCTTTTCGCACCTAGAAATGCCAATCTCTACAAATCAAACACAATCAACTTATTTTGTGCTAGCATAAACTTTTAGTGTAACATTCTCTCGTTCAGTGTAGAGATGAAGTTGGTATCGGTTGAAGTTCATGGAATTTAGGTGTTCTGACCTCAGGCGTGCGCCGATAAGATATTGATAACCCCGATAGGAATCTAAATAGGCCCATGATCAGCCACAAACATCAAACATACAGTTGCAAGAATTCTTTCGTATATTCAGTCCCCATTATGCTGTTCTGTGTGTCTGCAGTCTGCCGCTTAAAATATCACGTTTTTACCATTGAAAAGATCATTTAAGACCGGAAATTTTTTTAATAAAAGTTGACGCGTCTGGTGGAGACGATGCTTCTTAGTTCGTAGTACAAGCATGCAACTTTGCCAGCAAAACCAAAAATGCGAAATCCAAAACAAGGCATCGTTACTTTTCAAATCATTTACAATGTATTTTTCTTCAATTTGCCATTTTAAGGCTAAAAATAACAGTGAGCTTAAAAATAAACACAATTGATTCATCTAGCAATACACGTAAGATGATTGCTGTTACATAATGTTGGGCATTCTCCAACATTTGTTGTCCAAAATGCCACAAACACTACACCTTAATTTGCCATTTAAGGTAAAACGTCCAATTTGAATGCATCAAATGCCGATCACGCAATAGCGTGTGTATTGCTTCAAGGGGTGTTATTGTTATTGATTGGGGGGCGTGTCAAAAAACGACCTCTGATTTGCAATATGTCGTCATCATGACTGAGGCTATTTATTCGATCGCAAACAACATAGACGTTTCTAACGTTCAGTTTAGACACAACACGAAGATGGATGACCAGCTGCAGGAAGCAGTATTGGATTTTGTAGTTAACCGTATAGCAGCTCTTGCCATCTGTTAATGTTAACAGAATCAGTATCAATCTTTCGTTCTTTAGTTTGGTTCATTATTACAACTTTATGTATGTTTGTTTGATAACTTTTTTCGAAGTCTATTTCTTTGCTTAAAGTTTGATAGAAATCGGTATGTTTTGGTCAATGTTTAGCTGTTATGAGCTTACAGTGAGAAACAAGTAGTGTGCATTAATGTAACAGTTATGTTAGGTAACTGCGTGCACAACACATAACGGAAATGTCCGACGCGTTTCGTCTCAGGTTAAAGATCTTAAGCTAACCGAACTGATTGCTTCGATTGACAAAATTTACGTCTCTCCAAATGCTAGACTTCCTATCAATCTGCACCGCATTTTACTACGAATAAAAAAGCAAAATTCGAAAGAGCTCACCATAAAATTCGTTTCTTATAAAGATGGTGATCAGCTTACGTGTTCCGTTTTTCCACCTCAAAACCACGGAGCTTTTTCGATTCTGTTTACCCCGGGGCCTGATTAACGTTTCGGAGATAAACGCAGTCAATGGGAGTTTATCTATCGATCCATACGGAATAGATGTGTTTTATGATGGCGGATTAGAGATTATCAAGATCGCCTTATGCTATAAGTTGTAGATGGAGATTGTCAGATCTGTTAAACGTGTGTTGCGATGGCAATTGCTGTCCTTATCGATGATTGGCGGATTTCAACATCGACAATTATAGAAAACTATGCCTGGGCTGCGTGGCCTGTAAACCCAATGGTGATTACAGAAAACCATTTATAAACACAACTTAATTTTTTGTTTGCATTTCTCTTGTGTGTGTTAGTGTATCGTATTAAGCATCGACGCAAATCTTTAAGGGCAACGTGCTGCAACGATTTTCTGTGGGAGTTTAATTCTTGGAAATATCTGAGGTGTTTGTTCCGTTGCGCTTTGTGTGTCGACCTTAAAGCCTTCCTTTTTTCGAGCCTTGCGTTGTTCACAAGCTGGGTTTCGTTTGAAATCGTGACGCTTTAAAGCTAAAATAATTCGTCGTGACGAGTTTGTTTAAATGTCTGTAACGCACACCACTGAAAAATCGTCTCGATGACCGTGAAAGACCGGATGTCCAGAGTTAGTGGTGTTAAGTCATCTCCCACACAGAAACGGGAGCCCCAGTGTTTCAACCATTTCTCTAGAAGTGTTGCCTGAGGCTTGCAAGCAAGGCAGAAAGCGGTGTCAGCTTACAACCGAAGAAGGAAGTTGTGTCACAGACAGCAGAAAAATTAAGATTTCTAACAAAGTTTCGCGTCAACAACAAATTGTTTAAAATGTAGCCGTAATTTCTAATTTGTAAATGTAAACGTCAATATGGTTATAGAACCGCCCTTAGATTTGTAAAACAGTTTGTAAGGGCCTGCTCGACTAGGGTCGAACATGTGTTTTGCTGTGAAACAACAGCGGTTAACGCCTTTATTCTAGTTCGTTTTATGTAGATTAAGTTTGCAGCATCGTTGTTGTTTGTTTAACACTTACGTCCGTTCGCACACAACAAAAGTGATTAAAGTACTTAGTTCGTGTCATAAGACAAAGCTAACAAAGAAAGTATAAGCGTTGTGACCTCATGAGTCATAAAATGGAAATCACGCTTTGGTGACGTCACTGGCAGTTACTCAACTTTTTCTGCCTCAAACTATATTCTGAACATGCCTTGCAGGATTTTAGCCGTACAATGGATGTGTTTATACAATGTCACAGATTTGGTTAAGTCTGTTGCGTCGTGGACCGTGTTAACCGCCAAGATAAGACCGCAAGCTGCCAGTTCCTATACGTGGGCGTAATTGGTGTGTTGGCTGTGTTTGCGGTCGTGTTGTCAAGGTTAGCTGTGGAAAACAAAAGAAAACTGGTGACCGAGCTTAGACCGTTACTTTGTGATTAATTTCTGCAATGTTGCTTTATGCTTTCATGCGGCGATAAAGAATGAAAGTCGAACGAAATCATTCTACAACGCATTTAAAAACGTTTTTGAACTGCGCTTAATTGCGATCTTCAAGTATAGGTTAGTGGGTAATTAGCAGATGTTACATCGTATAGGCCTTTTGCCGTGTTCAAGTCACGGACTTTGTATTTGTTCACTCAATATGTCCGAATTTATTTCTGAACCGTTTTGTTCGCTCTTGCAGATTGCTGATTTTTTTGTTTGCAGTGCAGTTAAATTCTTGTGCTTTATTGGATGCAAATCACGTCTGTGCGCGTACTAAGAAACTGTCTGTGCACAGATCAAATCCTGGTGATAAACTGTAGTTGGTGTGAATGTCCACATATATTTGCTCGGCCTTAGCACTGTATTTAGGCCAGATCCTTTGTTTCCTAATGTGTCTTTGTTTTTTACTTCTTTAATTTGTTTATATATACCCACATTTCCACGAAAATTTAAGGGGGAGTTCTTTAAATAAAACCAGTATGGACGTGCAACACTTTGAGGATATGCTTTATTGTTTTATTTCAGGAAGTCGCTATTTTTGCGACTTTGGTACAAAACAAAAACACCAACAGGGTTTGTTTTAAGCCGAAAAGCGTGAGAGTGTTTCATGTAGCGCGACTCGTGCCGCTTTTATTCGTGACGTGACAATCGTTTCGAACAATGATGAAATATTGTAAGCGCTGCTTGTGCATGCATAGCATTTATAGTTGGTTTTCTTTCTAATTAAAGTTTAAAATGGTGTCAATGTGCTATTTGAAATGTTGCAAAGAAAATAATGTTGTCTAAAGAAATAGAGATAAGGAAAAGTTGTAAAAAAACTCTCGAAATCGAGACAATGTTATGACCGCCTCGTTGTTGTTGTTGATTGTCGTGGAGTTGTTGTTGAAGAATGTTGTTAATTGCAGTGAAAACAGCCCAAACATTGTTGCTTTGATGAATGAGTATTTGCATTTTAAGGACTTTACACACTAAAGGGATACCACAGGTCAAGCCTGGAAAACACCGACAGTGATCTTGTTGTTAAGCGGACAAAACATTTGGACTCTATACCGCACACTTAATCAACAAATGTTACATATAATTGCGGAAAGGCTTTTGTGACTCTTCAAATTGAAAATTTAAGCTTGCTTTCAAGTGCTTTGAACTGAAGAACCAAAAATGCTGGCGGCGATAAAACAATCACGTTTAATACAAACTGAATAACACGTTGTTGCTTGCAATGCCGTGGTAACGCTTCTCTTTTCTTTTGCTTAAAATTCAGAACCGTAGAGTCTTGTGAAAATTGATTTGTGATTCGACGTTTGCAGACTGTGCAAAACTTGTAAAAAACTGCATTTTATTTTGGTAACTTTTTGAAAGTATGGAAACCAAATTTCTTGGATATATCATTGCAACTTTTCTGCTACATTTCGGTAAGTTTCGCCGCAGCCCCCAAAATCACCTAGTAGATGTTTAATAAAAAAGGTTAAAATGCTTTTCTTGAATCCCCACTATTGCAACCAGCCTTTAGTTGCAGCATTTCATTCATATGACACTTACCTACCTTGCACGGGGCTACTCAAGTGAATGCTGTTGTAAATTTGCACGAGGTTCATACAAAATATTGCACAATAAACAACTTGTACGTTTACTATGCAGTTATTCAATCTCGATCTGTATCAGTGACACTGGAGAGTGGAGGTCGACTAGTTGACAAAGAGGTGGTGGAGGGCACGAGCCCCGAACTCGTGTGCCACTACAGGCTCACCAATAAATCTGGACCCAAGAGGTACAAAAATAAACTCACTACGGAGTATAGTTAATCAGTAATGAATTGTAACTTGTGCTATACGTTGTAGTGGCGATCGTATGCTCGTTGAAACTGGGACCCTTTTTTAATTGATGTATTACCCTGGGAAAGTACACATTAGTGATGTAAAACGTTTCTATATGGGTTGCCAAAAACCGTATGGCATCAGTGCAAGGCGTTATACCAAGTATTTGAACAGTTTGGTGAGTAGGAGAATTGATGCTTTGAGTCGACGGGCATATTTAAACTTATATTTGCATTATGCTGATATTTAAAACGTTAATCGTAACAGGTCTGCCAAAAGCAGAATTAGGATGAGCGACCCAAACTGAATTAGCTAAAATGTGGATCGCTTCAATCACAACTGCAAATCAGTTGCGTAACATTGTTTACTGTTGTTCGTATTTGTATTCAGTCAAAAAGGTCGTTAAATTTCGACACAGTTTCATCACATAGATATTAATGACTTTGCGTTTATTGCGGGGAATTCCCCAGGTTGCACGTCAATCCGACGTAGTGTGAGCGAAAAACTGAAAACAAGTACGGAAGTCGGTGTTGTTTTCACATCAGACGGCCTTGACGGGAAGTCACGTGATCGACTTGTGACGTAGAGGGGCGTGATTAAGAATCACGTAAGCGTTCCGCGCAATGGCACGCGTTTGTATAGAAAGCGAGTTAAAACATGATTTCATTAAACAGGGAAAAAGATTTTGGTTCAAAGATCGTGTTTGTTGGCAATCGACAGTAAACTAATTTGTGATTTCGTTCTTCATTCGTCAACGACATTTTGCGACCACTTTTTTACGTATATTTCAACAATCTTCTGTCCGTTAAGAAAGTTCCTGCAATCAAGATCGCCTTTCTTTCTCCCCGCTTCGATCAGTCTAAAAAAGAACCCCTATGATAAGAAAAATAAAACTATGCATGATTATACGCAAATATACTTCCGAGCATATCCCTCTTTCACTGCTAAACAATTCTATACTTAATCATGTAAAGTAGTTCATAGTTTTTATGGTTTTCCATTTGTGGTACTTCTATATGTGCCAAGGGTACATGTGGAGATCCAGTTCATAAACCATTAGGTTTACTGGCATCGCAGCATTTCCAGCCAAACTGGATTTTCCCGACAAGAAACCATCAGCATTTTTCTCTATGTGAAATCTTTAAACATAAACATATTTATACCTCATTACAAAATGTATATTGGAAGTGGAGCAGCCTATTAAAACCTCATTCCTTCAAAATGTTGGAAACCGGCTTTGGCTTTTTTCAGAATCACGTGGAAATATGAACCCGCATCAGATCCAAAGAGCAACACGATACTTGTGTTTAACACAGTCCCATCACGACACAACACAACAGTGGAACTCACGGGGATCAAAGCAAACATCAGACTACTGAACGTAACAAGAACACAAAATGGTTTGAATTTTTTAATTTTTTATAAATTAGACATAAACTTTAAGCGTTCAGTAACGTAAACATCACTTTAGGAAGGTATATCATTTACAAAATTCCAGGCTGTTTATTTCTTGAATGTCTGACGTTTCTAATATCGGTCACAGCAAAACATAAAGTGCCTAGGTGACACTTTTTACTTGAGAAAATGCTCTATAAGGCCACAAATCTCAAGCTTACATCATAACACGTGACCAAAATGCAGTGGAAAAAAACTTTGGACTCGTAAACCCGAATTCTACCAAGTCCCGGGTTAAGTTATAAGTTAGTGAGCCAACCTTTTCAACAAATACCTTATAAAGTGCTTTGGAGCCGATTGAAGTGGGCCAGTGTGGATTTGGTCACGGGATGCCGACTACATGCGGATGACGTAGATTTTACTGATATTGTGTAACCTATACTTCCGGGTTAAAGCAAACAGTAGATATTGAATAGATGTCTCGGTTTCTGGTTTCGGTCAAAATATGCCAACTGCTGGGTTTTTGCAAGGAAACTGTCTTGTTGGGCCACACTTTGTTTGGTTGTGGTGTTCGCAATTAGTAATAAGCGGGACAACAGTTAAAAATGCTTGGCATAAAATGGTCTTCATATCTTCTGAAAGCACCAGCACAATTCCATTGGAATCTTCTGTGCAACTATTGGAACTAAACAAAGTCAATCGACGTAATTATGTAAACAAGCAGCGATATATGCTGATATGCTGGCATGCACTGCCCTCTCAGTACAGTCTGACGCAACTCACCATCACACAATTGATGTAACTCACGTTTAGAACAAAAGGGGGCGTATAATTTTTATATAGGGTGCAGGAGAATAAAAATAAACGAGCCACAAAAGCATCTGTGTTTAAATAGATTTCGATTTTTTCACTGAACAGAAATATACTATGCGTGTGAGTCCAGGTCTATGTGATTTTCCTTTTTTATATTAGCATTTCATTTATGGTTTGTTCCTGTGATTATTGGGTGCAGTTAGATAGACCTACCAAAGTTCAAAGATTTCAGTATATTGTTTTCAGGTTAATATCGTAGGTAATCATGGCCCGCAGTAGCGCATTGAGTACAACTGCCACCTTTTCAAATCTACAATCCTTGTCGAAATGAATTTAAACTCACCCAAGTTCATTACTGTAATACTTGTCAATGCGCTACAGCTAGCCATTAACCATTTGTCAATATTATTCCGTACTTAACAAACTTGTTTAATTTTTTCCAGGTGTTTACATTTGTACAGTTGTAGCGATCAACGACTCTCCAAGTTCATCGTCTGGTTCCTACAATGTGTCTGTAATAGGTATGCGTGATGTAGCCCGACTTGGTTGTTTATTTATGCCCTTTATATACGTAATGAATGAGATGGTTCAACGGTATTTGATGTATTCGAAATCACAATATGCAAAACAGCCACTAACCGATCCTGGAAATACTCGCAGTATTATAATCTACAACATATGATGGCAAAACTAGTTTACAGGAAACTAAGTGTGAGAATTCCTAGAATCTACTGAAAAATAAAACCCTATAAAATCACTTGCTTATAAATATATAATTATATGAAGCAGTACCTAAAATGTTTTTCAGTTCCACCGGCGAAACCAGTTTGTCGGTTCAGGAGCTTGCGAGTGCGCATTGGAAGTTCCACCAGTTTCACATGCTTTTCTAACGACGGTAAGATTTGCCTGTATACTGTTTCGTATTTACTTGCAGTTGCCGAAAGCTGTTTTTGAAAGTTTTGAATTTGACATTTGTGATGTTTGAGAAAAAGAGTTAAAATAACTTTGGGTGTAGATTAATATCTTATTCTTTCTTACAAAGTGCTCATGTACCTCCCTGGAATCCCATTGACGTTTTTGAAACAATTTTACAGTTATAGGCGTCACATTTAATAATCGAGTATAGTCAACAAAACAAATAGGCATTTTTCCGCAATTTTCGAGAAGCATCGCTGATTCTAAAACATGGCTTGCAATTAAAGCAAAATGTGTAAACGTGCTTTCGTTTTTTACAGGCATTCCCCCGCCTAAATACAGTTGGATTAAAGACTCTTTTCGTCTTCCATCGAACAGCAGCCACGATTTTCGGACAGTAAACATGAGTTATATCTACAATGAGACGACTGGGACGATACGCTTCTCGGTAAGTGCATGATTTTTGTAGAAAAGAAGGATTTTCTAACGTAAACAAAACGCCTTGGCCCAGAAATTTAGGGTAAACAAGTTCAACATGTAAACACCAGTTTTTGTAAGAACTAAGTTATTTTTGCAAGTAACACCTTAAACAAAACTCGTGGTACGTGTGTAAAAATGATACGATATTTTTTTTATGTAAACCGAGTAAAAATAATGTGAACAGTCGTCGCATTAACACAACACCGGAGGGTAACACAATTTAGTCGATTTCTAGAAGGAACAAGAACATTTGCACCCCCTGGAAAATGAAAACTATCACACACTTATCAGCGCGGAGAATCAGAAACACACAGAAAAATAAATTGACTCCCCCTGAATTATTTTCTGCGCACGCCCGTGGTTATATATCAAAGAGAAAGCACAACAATTTTTTAATGCATGTATTTTTTAGAAATTCAATAGATACAACGAGGGAAACTACACTTGTAAAGCCTACAATCGTGCAGGAGAAAAACATTGTTTCCACACTTACATACAAGCGTTCAGTAAGTAATTTCTCTCTGCCAGCTCTCAGCATCCTATAGCAGAGTGCAGGTGCACTCAAATAGTTATTGTGGGTTCGTGCGTGTAACAGTTTGTGGTTTGAAACACCGCCTTGGGGTAGACTATGCAGGTTTAATAGCAAGTAACTGTATTACAAATTGGGGTACAAACTGAACGTTGGGACTGAACTAACTTACAGTCCTTTTGACTGCCGATTTCAGCAACGGATTAAATTTGAGTGTTGATAAAAAGTTAAGATTACCCGATTTTTTAACTGCGGTGAAATGGTTACCGGTGTAATTATAATAAAACCAGATTACTTTATGTTTTTGCAATTTAAAAATCAAAAGAGCATCATATAACAATTTAATCGTGATAACAGGTTAAGTTTATCTAATCACGCCTCTTCTTTATTGGTGTTTAGGCAATGCGAAAAGACTTGAATCAGCGTACATAGTCGTCGTTTTGGTGTCAGTGATGTACCTGGTCGTCAACCCAACGTGATTGACCGAACTGAAAATTTTTCTTTATTACTATTCGTTATATGCAATGCTTGCAATATGCTAATCCACTCCAGGGTCCGGAAGTCGTCGAGGACGATTGAGAAGTCCAATTTTTACACACATTGTTCTATTTAATACAAATGCTAATATCCAGAGAATGAAAACGAGCTTACCGAAATCCTACACGCCAACAAAATTTCACATTAAAAGCTTTGCCGCCAAAAATACTTGTTGTTCGCTTAGTTTTTCTAGTCTTTTTCTATTAAGTTACAATCGACTTGCCATGGAGTGCTTTCTTTTCGTCCTGTGTTTACCGTGTGATCTCTCTATCGCTTTTGCTTGCACTTTGAAATGGCTTTTAAAGTTTCATCTATGGGTTTAATAAAATTCCAGCTGAATTTTACTTTATTGGTTGGATGAGACAAAAAAGGCGCCATGCCAGTTTATAAAAATTGAGTTAAGGTTACACATTTCGGCAATAGGGACGAACATGGCGCCAAAGAAAGCTATAAACAAACAACATTTTGCACACTTTGCTTCGAACTGTAAACAGTTACACATTTTTGATTCAAGTCTTATTTGTGAAGATTATGAGTTGTGACCATTCATTGCTGCTCTGTAGTTTCCTTCATTCTACTCGATTTACAAAGATTTCCTCAACACCCTGTATTTGGTCGACCTACTTGTTTCAACAACACACCATAGTGCCTTTAAATGAAGTAGTAATTGAATCCGACTTTATCAATTGTCCAATTCTGACCTGTCAGCACACCTGGAGCCGTATTACGTTCGGATATAAAAATCTTCCAAAAAAAACTAAAAATGTCGAAGACTAAGTAGCTACACATTGCCGGTTTAGCAGTTTAGCTGAGAAATTTTTTGAAACAGACATCATAGGCCGTTGACCCAATGCACTCTGGCGGCTTCGGAATTTGATTGGTCCCAAACTGCCTCTCCTTGTCCAAAGCTTCCTATTTCAGAACATTGCATCTAATATATATGATATACTATTTTGGGAGCAATTGCTGCATTGGTTTTGACTATATGGTGACAGAAAAGGTTGGCACACCATGGTGTGTCTTGACCACAATGTAACCTGTTCAAACCGCTGCACTCTCGCACCTCAATTTTTAGTTTCAACCATATGTGCTGGCAACTTCTGTGCTTACTTAATGTCAGGATGGTTTTTATGGTTTTTGATCTGTAAAAATGTTTCCTGTGGTTATTTTTGCAACATTGCTAAAACGAATGTGGCAACTTTTTCGTGGCAGTTAAAGTCTTACGTGTGCAGCAAACCGTCCGTTTTTTCAATATCTTCAAGAGAAGTTTTGTAGCTCTTAATTACTGCGTCGAGGGTGCTCAAGGTTCTTCGACGTTTCCTGTCGTTGATATTACTGCCTTTATTACCAGCCGGCTAGTGCGTGGATTAGAGTGTAACTAATATGTATTAGATTGGTATGAATTTCAGTTGCTTTTCTAATCGTTACCGTTATCTGCATGCGTCAACAGTGTTACGACGTTAAACAAACAATAATGGCAGGACATACGGACGGACAAAAAAGATAATGTCAATTGAGTCGACTGACCATTTCCTGAGCCGCACCGGTGGTCATATGCATTGGTTCATTCAATTCAGTCCGCAGTGATAAATAAGTAACTCTATGTATGCGTCCAACGCTGTATGTGTAAGGTCCTGTTCGTTCAGATTTAGATCAGAGTGTTCAAAATGGTCAGGTTCAGGTTGAAAAAAGGTGTCATACAAGCAGCATTGAGTTTTTCCGTTTTCTTCTTGTTTGTGTCAATTGGAAGAAGAAGCAATGTCACAGACAACCAGCAACAAAAACGGTAAGACTTTATTTCCCGCCTCTTGAGGTCCAAATATAACGAGCTTGGCCACAATGGAATCAGCAAAGATGTTAAGCTGGAAATTTCGGGGTAGCAATCTGCCTAAAAGGTATCAGACCAATAAGCAGATTTCAAGCCTGAATTTTTGTCTCGGGTTTTTTCACTGGATCAAAGTGTTACCAACGAACAGTAGTCAGGGAAAGACCGCGGCCCGACGAGAAGGGGGTAATGTCGGCGCCACGGCCCATACGTGTCTACAGGGACCATGAACGTCATTTTTTGCCTGAAACTGAGGAATTCCCATAGCGAAGGCTTAGCGCCCCCTGCAATATAATGTGTTGTTGAAAACAGAAACCACGAATCGGAGCATTTTTCTACTTTTAAGGGCGTTGGAAACGACTTTTTATACCGGTAATAGAATTTTTGATGCGTCCACTCCACAAATACTTAATATTAAAGCGAACAGCTGGACCAAAATCTGGTAAAGCTGAAAAACTCAGTTTAAAAACATTTACTACACTGTTCGCCAATCGCATTTTATCAATAGTTACACGAACATGATACCAAATCCGGAACGACATGCAACATGTAGTATTCACTGCGCAACAAGCCGGAAATATTTGCAACTGTTCGCATGCCGCGCGACATTATTGTGCCATAGAAAGGTTCCGCGTTTCAAAAAAAACACCAAAGCATGCAAGAAAATGTCAAAATCGGCAATGTGAAACCCTGTAGAGTAATGTCGAGATCTGAAAGACCACAAAACTGTAGGGATATGTGCACAACGTAAAGGAACCTTAGGATGTAAAAGGATATGAAGTTAACGTGTGTGTTGGGACATAGTAGAAAAGGACTGGTAAGTGACGTGCAAGAGATAATGACCTTTCTTCATTTCCTTTTCCAGACATGACGTATCTACGAGAGTCGTCACTCCCAAACCTGGAGGCCCTAAAAGTTGTTCGAGGTATTCTCGTATTCGCTTGTTACTCCCATGAAAAAGAACTCTTAAAATAAACATATGAATCTTCCAACAGTCTCATGGGTAACAAAGACCTGGTGTCTGACGTTTTTTTGCAAGTAATAGAGTTTAACGCATAAAAAAAACTAAGTTTAACGAAATAGAAGCAAAATATGTATGTATCAGAAACAACATAATGACAAATGACTTTTTTTCTCTTATATAACTTGCTTCTTTAAGTGTTTAAATTTTATTTCTTCAGAGAAATTCAGCCAGTGCAATATTCGAACGACGTGGAGCATTTTTGTGAGAGTAAGTGTGTCATTATAGTTTTGTCTAAAGGTGTGTTAATGAATTGCTTCATATTCAGGCGTTTATTTGGGGTGCATGATTTCGCTAAAAGGTGCAGTCTTTGCAGCGAAAGATCAACGCGACTGCGTTTATCAATGCGGACATAGGTAAAGATATACATTTAGAATTAAAATAATCATTACCCTTTCTGTGTAATGCTAAAAATATCGATCAAACAGGCAGCTCTATAAATGTTTTGTATCAGAAAAATATATTTTTCTAAAAGCGACATCATCAATTTCTGTGACTTATTCATATGCTTTACTTTGAACATTAGCATTTACAAGTGCACTCGATTTAAGGTCGAAAAAGTACGCGGGATATTTTCACACCGGCGAATGTCGGTGCCATCATTCAATGAGCAACTTAGGCCATTTGCGCACTCTAGTGGCTGGAGACGACGAACGGACCTTCTGTCAACGCGATGACGTCATACAAGCGCATTTCATAAAAGGTCTTTGCGTCACAGTTGCTTCACAGTCTAAAGCGGAACATAACGACACAGGTTGGATCTGTTGTTATTCTTTTTGGGATATTTGGGTTTACGTAACGTAAATTTTTCTGATATTTTTCAACTGAAAGCTTTCGTGTAACTGACAGGAAGTATTTGATGGTTTGGAATTGTGCTTCAACCACCCTTCCGCCCGGAACAACATTACCATAATGCACATTTTTATTCGTCAAATTAAGTGATCCCTGTATTGGCACAATTATGAAGTCCATGCAAAAAAGCAATATTCTAAAAAAATACTAGGTTTGATGACATCCCAGGTACTTGAGTACAAGCCATATATGGTGCGTCTTCTTAACTATGCCAACTTAAAGTTGAAAAAGTAATTACCAGAACTGAACTAGATTATTGAACCATCAATCACGCTACCACTTTAGGAAATAAATATATTTCGCCTTCACGCCATCGTCATTATTATAAAAACAACAAATGTTTGTTGTATTGACGATACCGTTTATAGGCGAAATATACATATTCTCCAATATTGAAGCTTGGACTGTGCTATAATCTAATTCAGTCAGGGTAATTACTTTTTGCAAGACTTTGAGTGCTACGATCCCACCCCGGGTTTCTGTGTATCATTTTCTATCTCCTGAATACTTTTAGTTACAGAACCCTTTCAGGACTCACACATCATGACAAGAAGTAAAGGATGCTTCAGTTACCCCACTAAGGAATCGTCATTTGATTGCGTCAGAGTGACGTCACGGGCGCAATGCTTACTTCTGTGTGAGCGAGGGCGCCACCCTCTGGCAGCATACGGGTCGGGCGGTCGTTGCTTATGTGGGCGGATGAGCAGACGGTATTTTATCCGACTTCAAAGTTATGTGTTTGTTGCCACAGTTTCGTACACATTTGTTAAGAATTGCTGCTTTTTATTATTTCTAAATATTGTGCACCAAAGAGAAATGTTAGATTTTAGTTTTAACCATATGTGCTGACAACTTCTGTGCTTTGTTAATGACAGGATGTTTATAATGGCTTTTGTTCTGTAAAATGTTTTCTGTTGCTCTTTTTTGCAACATTGTGCGTTTTGTTGGCTATCCTTTACTTCATATACTTCTACGCCATTAATTGTGCCAACGCCACTTAGCATCGATTAAGAGTTTTTTTTACTTCCAGCTTCAATCTCACGCACAAGTTGGACGAATGTGGGAACTTCTCCGTGGCGGTTGAAGTCTTCCGGACTACAGCGGAGGACGAAAGATGCGGGAAAGTCCGTTTTCTTCCTCCCGCAGCTTACAACCGAACGACCCTCAACTCCACGCCTTGTTCGGGGAACACGTGGATTCGATATTTGCTGGAGAAGGCCACCGGTTATTACACTGGAAGTGTGTACAACGATGGATCACTCAGTACTTTAGGTGGGAGATCGCATTGCGTAATTTGCTGACATTGAAACGTTTTTAGCCTTTGGCTCAACCTCGAAAGTCTATGTGTTAAAGACGTTGTCATCGAAGACAAATTTTCTGTGCGAGCTGCAGGAATGTGTTGATTTGGTCGAGAGTTCTAGTGTTGTAATAGGCACATCTACATTTGAACCGTCATGCAATATAATTTCGTGTGAAACGCAGCTGGACAATTAACCGCTGCAAACAAGATGCATAAACAAAAACATAAAATCATAGCAACGTTCTGGTTGTAAATACTCAAGTATTCCCAAACTAGTTTAAACACTGGCATTGCAAAATGTTTGAAACATTGCAACCGAACCATCCGCCGAACCATCCGCCGAACCATCCGCCGAACCAGTAAGAGACGTATAGACTGGTTTAAATCCGCAAGTTGAGTTTGCAAATTAATTTTTGCTAAATATGGGGCAACCTGGAGTGTAATTATTTCTGCCTGCCTTCAGTTTTCTCTGAACTCTCCTTAAAATCCTCCCTTTATGCTCAATTTTGGAAGTCTTGTCACTAACATAGTGCATGTTCATGCCTTTAAGCAGTGCAACGATTTGTTATATTTTCGCTACTATATTTCGCTAAACACACAAAAATTTTCACGTATCAGGTTACCTCGGAGAAGAAATATCACCCGGCGAACAATCGGTCGACATGATCAAGGACCACGTGTTTGATGATGGTCTCAAACTTCAAGCGTCGATCACGATTGTTCGCAACCCGTACAGAGCCTTAATATCGCAACGCAATTGGGAGAAGGGAAATCACCATGGCTACGCAAATGAAGCCTGGCTTAAGACCGGTAAAATATCTTGCTGGCGTCATAGGCGTCGATTTAGGGGTGACTGGGGTGACATGTCATCCCTCACAAACAAGCAGGGGTGACAACGCATGCATTGTCACCCCTGGGTTTCGTTTAAATTAAAAATTATTGTCAGAAAAACCACGTACATTATACTATACGTTATACGCTAGTTTCAAATGACCTGTGTTATCACCGTCACAATCAGGACAAACACAAGAATCTCGTGGATTGTTACGCAACAAAATGACACTAAACGAAACTTGCGTTGTTAGCGTTATGTTTAGGGCGATACGACTGACGAAATGTTTTTTGCGCGTTTCTAAAACCTGGAAAAGTCACCCTTAATACTTTACAAAACATTAAAAAATCGACGCCTATGGCTGGCGCCACCAGGTGGCATAAGATTTAGTCAATTTGAAAGCCCTCATTGAAAAGGAGGAAATGGAAACCACGTCGCTCAAATAAATAGTTTCCTTTACTAGAAGAGCTTGACCGATAAAGTATTTTATGTGATGACAAATAGGTTTTCTTTTGAAACACATTGCCCATACTGCGTATATTGTATTTAGAAGCAAATAATTTAGCTAGACGGTAATTTTTGCTTGCGACTTTTTAATGGGGTATTCACTTCACGGTTTGCTGACATCGCAGCCATTGCAGTTGCCAAATAAAGTCCATCGCAATTGGGCGAACCTGTCTTTGCATGCGGGAGTTCACACATTGCTTGTGTACAGTGGTGTGTCCAGCCCGAAATTTAGGTGGTGCCAAGTATTTTATGGGTTTGAGAGAGTCAAAGTTTTAGCTTTGAAAAGTCGTCTCACGAAACAGGATACGATATTACTTGCATATGGAAATTTATTTTATTAAAAACTAAGCCATATTTTGGATATTTGGGAATATCTCAAACCAACGAATCTTTAACTTACAAATTTGGGACGGGTTCAAAGGGAGGCATGCTTGCCACGCCAATTCTTCTGTCATATTTGTGAGTTGGAGGTCGTACAACTCGTTGTTTAAATGTCTCAATATAAACTGCAGCAAATACAACGTTTACTTGACAGCTTTCCCCCCGGCTTACACCGAAAACAATTTGAGGTACTGGAAATGGATGATAACGCGCACTTTGGAGAGCGGCAAACCCTATCTGATCATGTTCTTCGAGGACATAGTGGCCG
Source organism: Ascidia mentula (assembly GCF_947561715.1). NCBI lineage: Eukaryota > Metazoa > Chordata > Ascidiacea > Phlebobranchia > Ascidiidae > Ascidia > Ascidia mentula. The sequence goes on along the minus strand of NC_138569.1, from coordinate 19,246,810 downwards.
ATCCGATCTCCAACGTAAGGAAAATGGTTGAATTTCTTCCCAATCCCTTACTCCACCCGAAAAACCTGGAAGATCGACTCGCCTGTCTGAGCCAAGATACAGCGGGAATGGCAAAACGTACACCCAGGAAGTTGGCTTCAAACCCGTGGCCTGCGGAGTCGATTAAAATTGTCAACAGGGTTATCCAGGAAACGAGAAAAATCCTAATTGATGCCGGGGTTAAACCTTTTTTGCCCTACTACGAAAATGATCTGGACTACTCCATACCTAGTTAGATAAAAGAAATGGAAATTTGATGTTGGTGCTTTGTGCAAAATGGACAGATTAGCACTGATACTGTGTCATCTGTTCTAACTAAAAGCTTATGCAAATAGTTTTGTTGTGCCTTAAAAACTTTTTCGATTGCTTCATTTTATTCCATACTGTGAAATTGCATTTGGTTTGTTGTAGATGTTTTTTTTTTGCTACGAATTCATTAATGCTGCTGATATACGCTTTACACCCAAAACATTTTGCAATATTTTTATTTAAACTGTGTTGCTTGTGAACATTACAACGACAGGCAAAAGGCAACAGGCAATTTCGTTATCATCGCTGACGTTGGAAAGGTTAAATTCTCTTCGAAATCTCTGCGCTTATTGCTGTGAATTACAGGAAATAAATATGTCGTTCAGGGTCCAAATCAACGCCCTTAAAATCCCTGTTTTACAATGTACCCCAGTTGTTCTCACACTTTTTTGTGTGTGTGCGAAGCACTTGGAAACATTCGCCGCGGTGTTTTTTTGCAATTTTTTAAGTGTGGATGACTGACTAGCGCCCGACCCATACACCTAGAAGAAAACCTAATCGGGATTCGTGGCCAGGATATCCTGAGTTCAAATCCCGGTATGGTAAACAAACCTATACAATCGAAATTCCGTGACAAAACCCCGTACAAGGTTCTTAAACCGGATTATACCATTTTTACCATATATGGAACACAATCTACTCCCTACGTTTGTGTGAATTTTTTGCAGTTTATTTTTGCCCTCAACTAAATTCTATATACATAACAAAATCCTTAGATCGTATTTGCACAAACCACTTGCTATGTAAATGTACAACGTGTTGGCCATTATGCAGATGGGTACAAAGTCACATCAATTCCGACCACAAATAGATTGTTTTTCTCCACATATTGCTTTGAGTCGTTAGAGTTCATCCATGGCCTGCAGCTGTTTCTCGAACTTTGACTTCCCATCGGATTTCTGCCGCACTCCGTCGACAATGTAACTGCATATGCTGCACAATAAAAAAACATGGAAATATATCATAAACGTCAAAGATCACTTTGATCAACCAATTATTGTGTAGATGTAATATTATTACTTGGATTTAACATTCTGCAGACAACTGTTTGTAAATTTGTGATTAGAATACACAAAATTTGAAACAACGTATGAATCTATTTGAATATTTAACTGAGGATGTATATGCAGACGAAATAAATATTTTGAATATTTGTAATAAATTAGGTGGCATTAATATCAATATGGGGCATTTTGTTTCAAACAATTAAATATCACATTGTGGTACCTGTGTATGGTGCTGATGTAGAAGGTGACAAGGTGCGCGACCGCTGTAGTCTTTCCATGGCCCTCGGAGAATTCGATCAAAAGTACGACAACAAGAGGAACTACATGAACATTTCATTTTGTTACGCTATTAGTCGGACCAGAGGAAGCGAGTAGTTCCTCGCAAAAGCTCGTGATATGAATAAAGTGTTTTGAAAATCATTCTGTCACACGAAGTCCACTAGAAACTATTCCAGTACATGAAAGTTGTATGAATAAACCAATATATTTGCAATTGACAATAAACAGGGTTCAAACTCGCAATTGTTTTGCAGACAGTTTGCGATCCAGTAAACAAAACAATATTTTTCTTTGTTCTAGCTTTAGTTGTAAAAACCGTTTAACGTATGGATGTTCGACTTACACATGACTATGGTGAAAACAATAGCTTGTATGATCGACGTTATTGTGGATCTCTGCTCTTTTGCGGCGGACGCGCGATTCTTTGTAATGACGAGGGTAGCCACGAGAAGACCGACCTGTTGATGTTAGTTTTGTTCGGTTAAAGTGCAAACATATGTATATAAATATATAGAGATCTGACTTCTATTAAGTGTTGTAAACCATAGCTACAGACGATAAGAAACGTAAGATTTTATTTGAAAAAGGAACTGATCTCGGAACGGTTTTTAACAAAATTTGGAAACAAAGGCAATTAACGTATGATGACTTGTGACTTTACCCATGTTTTCCTAAATTATACCAGGCTGTATCTGTTCAAAAGCAAGTGCTTTGTGTGAGTAAATATACGTATATGACTCACAGTTGCAAGGTAGGGAACGAGAAAGACGAATACTCCGTACACGACGATGGGAGTGGCATTCCAAGTTTCCGAGTTGATTCCATTACTCAGGGTGAAGAGGAACGTGGGAGGAAAATAAACGAACCCGAACGAAGATCCAACCCAGGCTAAAACAACACAGACGGTCAGGAAAGTAAGGGCGTTTGTTGAAAAGTGTTTATAAAAGTTTGAACTTGTGAAAACGTTTCTTGGTACCTCACATTTTAACGACAATTGCAGTTATGTTGATTTAACGAAAATCTTTGCAATCTCTTTGAATACGTGGTAATGCTATGTTTTTGCCGCCTCTTTTCGAATGAAATACAGTTTAAATTCATTTTATGTTCTGAAAGTAAACAATGCGCCAAAAATTAAATTGTCGTTATCGGTCCGTTGGCCCCACACCATTGAAAAATGCGCTTTTGAACTAATGTTAAACCAACGTTCAGCGTAGGAAATTTGGATCAACAACGTGCAAATATAATGGGCCTAAAATAAGAGTTATCGCTACGTACTTACCTGGCAGAATGGCTACGAATATGGCAGCAATCCAAACCACAACAAGGGAGACGTATACAGTTCCAAGCCTGGGTGCCTTGATTTTTCTCGGTGTCAGAGCCGCGAAACACCGCAAGGCAGCAACTAGTACCCAGTGGTAGAGGGGGGCTGCGTAGCACAGGATAAGGAAAATTCCTCCTGCTTTCGCACCGCCGGAGTGGTTCGTACGGCGTAGACTTTCCTCGAACTGATTCCACGGTGTATGAATAGTGCGACCAAAGTTGTACATCGTTACCACCAGCAGGAGAACCCCTGAGTGAATATAAATGTGTAATTAGATGTTTTATCGGCTTCACGAAGAAACCATGATGGAAATTAAGGCGGTCAAATTATTTTTTTTTGATAAAATTTTGAGGTTGTTTTTGGAAAGGCCTTCGTCACATATACCCGAAAGTCACAAATAGGAATTTGATTTTTGGACCCACTCTATTGTAAAAGAATGAAAATGCTGTCCTATATTATATGAATCAAACATCCGAATTTAACAACAAACAAACACATTTCGCCATACTGCTAGATTCCAATCTGTATATTTGATTGAAGATAAATCTTACCCGTAAGTAGATTGGAAGCAGCATGCGAGATCCAAACCCTGTCGTGTGTCTTAGTATCCGGGGTTGTTCCCCTGAGATGGCTAAGTATCTTCCAAATACTGGAAACCAAAATCGCTACAGCGATGAGGACTACAAAGAAGGCAAAAGTTCGCACACGATCTTGACAACGGTCGCATGAAGCCAGGGTGTTGCAAGGCGAGGCGTTGGGGTCACTCTGGTAGCAAAATATTTGCTGGAAGTCCCCATCAGAGTTTTCTAGTAGAACAGCGCCATCTTCTTGGGAAGTTGATTCGGAAACGGATGTTTGTGTGCTGGTCGTTCGTGTTGTCGTGGGTGACGTGTTCAAACTGCTCGTTGTAGATGGTTCTTGTTTTGTTGTTGGCAACGCATTGGTCGTCAAGTTTGCTGTAGTGGATTGTGAGAAATTGGTAGTCGGGGCGGTCGTCCCGTTTTCTAAAACAGCAAACAAACTTTTGAGGATGATTTGGCGATACGTCATTTTTCTTGGGCGAATGTCAAAATCAATGCAAGAGCTAATTTTTTGATGTGCTTACATCTAAGATTTAAGATTTAGAATTAATTGTGATCATTGCACACATTTTATAACAGTCATATAGAAGAGACGAAAAGGGTCCAGCTGAGAACCAAAAATGGTTTTCGATCAGCTGACAGGATAGGAGGCTGAACTAGGGTAGATCTAGGACAATGTAAGTAGTGATAATGTATGAAAAGAGACTGAACACGAACATAGAGAACACGGAACTATTGCAACTTGAGAAGAAAGCCATGTCAATAGGCAAAATGCAACTATTAATTACCCAACCATCGTTAAACAAAACGCATTTCAGAAAACGTTTGTTTCTTGTCAGCGGAAATAACTTTTTGATTAGTTTTGAATAAAGACTTCAAACAAATTTAAAAGAAGAACAGAAAGATTGTTTCGATCTTAGATCATAATGGAAATGGTTGCAAATCATGATTCTTTCTCAGTAAGAGCCCAGAAGCTAGAAAACGAGACACGATTTACGACATGCCAGTTTGTGTGTCGCAACCGGATATGACGTAATCGGTTTTGCAATGTGGAAATATTTTTTACGTAATCAGTTCTTTTTTCATTACAGGCAACAAAAGTACACGGGAGCAGGCTCACAGAAGATTAAAGTATAAAAGAAACTTCACCTGATGGACAACAGAAGCGAACTTTGAAGTCACGACAGCGGTTCAAGAGCCCATTGGTGCACCGAAACCCGAGGTTGGGGCCTATCGTGTGTTCTGGCATGTTGGGTATTAGATGGTGGGGCAGATTATCATTCACTGTCCTCACGTCTATCTCTGTTGGATGCTCGCAAATCGCCCCGGGATATTCGAATCGCAGGAACTCGAGATCCTCGCAGTCGCAGTTACCGGACGGATGGTCGCGATTAAAAAATCGCGTCCATGCATCGCCGGGGCATCCGGGCCCTGTGGAAAATGTCTTTGGTCAAATTTGTTAGCAACAGATACACTGACTGCATGATACAAAAACCGTATCTGTTCAAACAACAATATCAGCACACTGTAAATTTAAATCCACCCCTTTAGGTGGTAATTACCACCTAAAACCGTGGTCCCTAAAAGGTGGAACTGACCACCCTAAAATACAGCGTGGAAAATACCACCCTATAGCTTTCCACCCCTAGAGTGACTACTTTCCACCTTTAAAGTGTGTACCGTAGGGTGTGAATTTCCACCTCTTTTCAAGCATGTTATTCTCCACCCACAACAAAAATACGTCATGGTTTTTTATTGAGACAATGCAGGGCCATATATAAACAGATAGGCGTACTGGGTCAAGTCTCAATAATGACATGACAAAAAAAGAACCAAGGAAAACAGAATGGTGAAACGTAAAAATATACACCATGCACGGATACAGTACACAAAAAGGAAAGCACTTCAACTTAGAGCCAATTGATTACACGCTGAACTGATATGTTAATGCCGGTTGGGATCTTCAAAAGATAGCTTAACAACTGGAAAGTATTGTTAAGCACTTGTGGAAATTGGATATCAAAAATCCAATATGCAGCAATCATTATGACAATTGCATCCTCAAAACAATCACAGTTGCACATCCAACATTTTTGTACATAAATGGATATTGTTGTCCCAGTTAAAACCATACAGGGATATGGTGTATCCACCTCTTCATCCTAAAAGAGCATTAATCAATACAAACTCAAAACAATATATTTTTGCTGTCCATTAAGCATTACATACCTCTTCTCTGTATTGTATGAACTGATTTAACTGATTGGTACCAAACAAAACAGGAATAAAACAGAGGACTTCAGCAGAACCTTAAAAACATTGAATTTATAAGCATACATATTATTACTTACATACTACATACTTTCTTTTAATACTAACATTATACAAATGGTGTTTATTAACTGATTAATAATGGCTGAAAATGGGAAATGAGTTATTAATAGACCACAACAGAAAGCGTTACTAGTACAGACCACACAGTAAATGACATAATATTTACTTCGCAAAATCTTTGGATGCATACCTTTTCCTTTTAATAGCTGAATTATCTTCTTTGGAGCCAATTTTATTTTTTTTTCTAATTTTTGGTTCAATTTTTTGATACAGCCAGATGATATACTTTTAAGATTTTCTCTTAAATCTTGGTTGAAAATTCTTTGAGCCTCACCAAACACCTGACAAAATATTAGAAAGTTGAAATATTGTGGTTAAACCAGTGATAAAAACAACATTACATTTACCACCATTTTTAAAACCAAGCATAATAATCTCATATGGCATTAATTATCTCATGGAATACTCACCACATCAGGAAATTGCAAAGCTGGGTATTTTTCAATTAGGCTCTCCACGGTCAAGGTTCCCTCACGGACTTCATTTCTTCGAAATGTGTAAGTTCTTCCCATTCTATCCAAAATTGACTCCATGTTTTTTACATTTTTTCGACACTCTTTAGCCATATGTTTGATGTGCATTTCTATGCTGTGGTCGTCTTCCAGACTGTCCTACATTCAAAGAATATGGTGTTACATATATGTTAATGGCTGCTATAGAGTAGATATTGAACATCTATTAAAGAGATAATATATATATACAGGGGCGTATCCAGGAATTTTTAAAGGGGGGGGTCCAAATTTTTTTTAGGGAATTCCCCGATTTTCAGGTATAAACTATTGTGGGCGAGAATCGCAAAATACGAACGCTGGTGTTCGCGCCAATCGTCACATAAACGGTGTCTTTCTGGCTTCCGCAATTGTGTAACGCTATGGAAAGTTTACCAACTAAACTAATTGACTTTCACGCAAGTAAACCGCTTGTCATTACAACGTGGCCACTAAAAAACGACGTTTCGTCCGTGAACTGACGAAAAATGACACTTGTTTCGTAACAATGCAACGTGTTTGGTAACAATGCTCCCTGTTTGGAAACAATGGCGAATGCAACACGATGCGGTTTTTAGGTCAACGTCAAAGAAAATTTCTGGTTTTCACGCGGATTTTGACAAAAAAATACAGTGGCGTTTGTTTAGTTATTAAAAAAGACCAAAATATTTTACAAAAGGGGGGGGTCCGGACCCCTCGGACCCCCCCCCTGGATACGCCCATGTATATATATATGTTTCTATACATTTAAACTGAAAAACCTTATCAAATTGGGCACACTGGCGTTTTGCTGGAATGATGTCATCTTTGAGCTCTTGTGATGATCTCTTTCGTTTGTGCCCAAATTTGTTCTTCATTTTTATCACCATTTCGTTGGTTGTCATTGGTCTTCGTGCATCTCTAAATTTTTGACGAATGCTTTCAATCCATGTACCCTGTTACAAAATCATGAAAGTGGTTTTATACACACACATACAGTTTTTTGGACACATACAGCAGGGTTTTTGGAATTCTGGTCCTTTAGCTCAGGAAACTGTTTCAGCAATTCCATGATCACATGCTGATACTCCAGGTGTGTGGGATATCTTTTTATGAAAAACAGCAATGGATATTTGTGATCAGTATTACCTAATAACCCAAAAAAATGTGCTTGTCAGCTTACAGTGTATGAGCAGACATTGAATGAAATAATATCTGACAAACTTGTCTTCTAGCTGAAGAACCAAGTCTGCCATTAGAATCATGAATAGCCTGTCGCACCATAACAGGTAGGGCGGGCAGTTTGTAGCCAACAATCCAATCGGTGTTACTACATGTGGCCACTGGTTCATCTACAGGTTTGTCTGGGTCAAAGTTGTTAGATTTAAGAAAATAGTAAGAAATATTATCTGCAATAAATATATATACTTGCTGCAACATCTTCCTCAGAACTTAAAGGCACAGTGCTGGCCACAGAACTGGACGAACATACATCTTTAAAAAAGCAAACCAGGTTAATTTTTTTAATTTTTATTATATTTTAATATTTAATTATTTACCTGTAGGGAGAACAAGCAGTTTGGTCTTGTCTGGCAAATTTTCAGGCACATCAATGTCCTCCCAATCCTGAAAGTCTTCGTTCCATTGTTGCAAACGAAAATTAGCCACATCAAATGTGCATTTGATTTTTTGAATAATTTCACTTTTTTCACATTTCAAAACTTGTTTCCTATCATTGCAGCTAATATGGTATTGACAACTCATGTTCCTGTTAAATTCTTAAAAAAATGGTTAAATTCGGATTGAAACACACAAAATACAGGTCAATTGACATGATCAATGAGTACTATAGCAAAATCATACTAATACAATTAACAATGTATGTACATAAAGGCATGTGCCAGGCCAGTCTATCAACAATGATTTCTGTGGTCTGTTACAAAAAAATTCTGTATTGTAGTCTAACCATCTGTTTATCATCACATTTATATAAATCATGGGGGTGTCCACACAACTCCATCCCAGGTTTAAAAAATAGCATTGTCTCTGTTTCAATTACAGCATAACTATGGTAATGTGAAATAAAAGAAAGAGTTTTTAAAAATGAACCACAAATGTATGTTATAGATTTTAACACAACAATGTTCTTAATTTGAATAAACATGGGAACATCATCTAACACATCCAAGACAAACACATCTTTTACAGAATATGTTATTCCATTTTCAGTGATCCATTTCGTACTGATAGCTGTTTCATTGGGTTGAAATCCTAACTCTGTGTGTAAGTAACTAGAAAATGCATGTGGCAGCTCATCTACAAGTATAGGTTTTCCTATTACACTGTCAACATCTCCAGTGAGGCCTGCAATGTCACACTGCTCATAGCACTTCATTGATTGGATGCGACTCGCAACTGTCATGCAAATATTTTTGAAATTTTTACATCTTTGGGCCACTAACTTTAATTTTCTATGAAAAGATTCAAACCGCATGCACCATAAATTGCGCAATGGGCCATAAATTTCTAACAAACGAGGATAATGAAGGAGAAAATGTAGTTTGGGTTTGACTAAGTCTGGAGCAAAAGCAGCAAACAACAAATACAATTCTTCAATCAAACATCTTAAATGATCACTAATGTTCGTGCTGGTCATTGGAGCCAAAATAATATCCATAATTTCGGAAAGCAAAGAGTATAAATGCCATGCTGTATCCCCATAAGGAACAATATCTCCAATAATGAAAGGCAAATATCTAAACAAGCATAATGTTTCACTGGCAGAAAGTGATATTTTCCCATTTTGCATTATTACATTCCCAGGGAGAGCACGTGGCTTATTTTTGTTCTCACATCTTCCAAATTTGAACTTCTTCAATCTTTCATTAACAAATGCAATTGAACATATACCACTATCTTGAAAATGTTTAAATATTGCTTGCATGACAGATGGAAGCACTCCTTCCAAGCAATCGTGCATTATATCTGGGGGAAAGGCAGTCACAGGTGAAAACCCCTGAATAATATGAAAAGCACAACTTTTTGCCACTCCATATGCTGACACCAGTGTGTCATCAATGCTTACTGCAGCTACATGTTGATTGTGGATAGATGGTGTTCGGAGCTTAAAATCCGTTTCTCTGCATTTTGTTTTGATATCTGCATGGGAACACATGCAAAACCTACATATACACCCACTGCTAAAGCATCTTCTAAATCCACCTAGTTGATGTGCCCCAAGGTTGTCTGCCGATATTGTGGCAATTGTCCCAAAAACACGAGTCCCAGCACTGTCCATTTGCGCCGATACATGTGGTTGTACAAGCAACCCTTCGAATTCCAGTTTCTGAATGTCATTAATAAGAGGAGCCACAATTGGATCAAGACCATAAGATTTTAATGTTTCCCCTTTTACCAATATCGACAAAAAAATATTCCTCAGTTGTGAACAGTACTTTGGACCTATGTTACCCACATAAAAATAAAAACATGCCAGTTTATTTTTGGACTTTGATGACCCAAGTGGATTGCATAGCTCTAATTCATCGAAATAGAAGTGCAGTCTAAGCAAATCTTTTTTACCCTGAAAATAGGGGTGCTCATTGAACAATATTCCATTTGTAAAATCTACATTTTTTCTTGATTCTGTGGTGGCATTTTTTTTTATAGAAGCCCATACATCTGAATGTTTCAAATATTGCTTTAGAGTATTAAGCACAGGTATATATTCAAATGAAGACTTATCATCTAAATGAATAGTGATGGATTCCACCAGTCCAAGGGTTCTGCAGTAGTTTGTAAAATAATTCTTACATTTTAAAGAAGCCCAACTTCTTACCAAAAATTCTTCATCCAACAAAGCCATATCCATGTCAGTTCCAGGCCTTGGGGTAAGCTTACCCAATATATTTGAATGAAAAGAAGAAAACAATCCTATTGTATCATCCATTATATTCATGTAAGTGGAATTTGAAAGAACATATTTCTCTTTTAATTTCAAACAAAACTTCGCAAGTTTACATTCAAAATCCTGCCCAGGATTACCATATTCCAACATTTCAAAATCCGCAGAACTACAAAACACTTGAGTACTTTCTTCATTCGGTTCTTCAGCAACAAAAAAATCTAGATTGGAATGATCTCTTTGCAAGTGCTTCTCATAACTTCTAATGCTTGAATATGTGCAGTGACAGTTATTAATTTTGCACGTGTAAGAACTGCTAACTAAGTGAGACTGTTTCAGGTGATGAAGCAATAACCTTTTTTCACATTTAACCATACAATTAGCACGAGGACACGGTATTTCCATTGTTTCTATACTGTATAAGCTACATATCTACAAATATATTAAAATATTACTAAATAGACCATCCAACTAAGAACATTATACTGGCACAAATACTTCAACTCTCAACAAATCCAATCCTACTATAAACTGAGAAGAATGCGATCCATCACCAGACTAACGAGACAGCTCCTTTTCCCCTCCCGCTACCCGGTTTGAAGACCTGCTGTGCTGAAACCCCGCCAAAACTATGCCTATTGTTCGCTCATTATTGAGTTATGACCTCCTTCCAATATTAACCAATCGGAGCGTCGTCTTAACTTGAAGACGTTGTTGGCGCGCTTACTTCAAAGGACCGAACAGCGCAGTGGCATTGCGAGTGCGCTAATAACGCCATCGCAATTTCACTGGATTTGTTAGTTGTAACCGGTTTTCTGGTTGTAAATTCACCGACATATGTTTAGCATTTGTCCGCCAAATTCAATTTCTCACTGTGTAGCGACGTTTCATACACACGACACAGCACATAAACACCTTGACATTGGAATGTGGTAATCAATTGAAATCATTTGTGGTAATTAAATTCAACAAATGAATATCACTTAAATATTAATGTCGTATAAGTATTGGTGTTATTCTCCACGTTTAAATGGTGTGAAATTCCACGCTGAAAAAATCATGTTTTCTGCCAGAGGGTGGAAATTTCCACCTTGACCACCATAAGGTGGAGTATTCCACTCTATGACTTGGGGTGGGGTGGCTTTCTCCACGTTTTCAGGATCAGAGGGTGGAAATTTCCACGCCATAAATCACATGCTTTTGTTGATGGTGGAAAATTCCACACATAGGAGTTTTATTTCCACCTTTATCCACAAAATGGTGGAATTTACCACCATTTTTCACAAATTTCCACCCCGAGGTGGGTTATTACAACCTCCAAATTTTACAGTGCAGGATGTCGAATGTTTGCTGTTGAGCATGGTAGCAAAAAAAATCAAAACTATTTAATAAATGCATTGTATTAATAAAAGCATTACCTTAAACACGTGTTGTGCTTTACAATACACTTTTGGCACTAACACAACAACGCAATCATCCTCATCGGCACAGCTTATTGAAAACAGATAAGTAAGAGATATAAGAACAGCCACAATTATCTGTTCTTTATGGTTTTGTACCCACATGTTCTGTTTATTGTTTCGGTTGTAGTTTCCGGAGGTCTTGAACTTGTTTCATTAACTGCTGATTCAAATACAGAATAATCTCCAGATCCAAAGGTAAAGTTGTAAGAAGGCCATTCTGGTAACAAAGGAAAAAGGAATTTTAACCTGCGTCGTCTGTTGCATCCGGGATTTGCATGAAGCTTTTGTTATAGGTCTCTTATACGTCGAAAAGTAATTAGCATAGTGATCGATAACCTGCCAGTAGGAACCTACGCATCAACGTACCAAAACTTACAAACATTTTATTGACAAACAGGCTTGTCAAAACATATTACTCAAGGCGTGAAATGAACTTACCGCCTGCTGCTGATTCAAAGTAATAATCTGTGTAGTTTGCTGCAAATTAAGCCACACATGTTACTCCAGTGATCGATCGAGTGTTACCACAAACATTCAAACATTACTTCATATTTTCACCTGCACCGCTAACTTGCCTGAATCCAAATGGGTTTCTATGCTATCACGAGATAGATGTTTTAATATCATAGTTTATTAACGATTTGCCAGTACGTATAGGTGGATTAAGAAATATGTTGTAAGCAGAAAGAACAAAATTAACTAGAAATTACTCTTTGTACTTACCGTTACTTGCTGTATATGTAAAGTTAAGGTTGTATAGCCATGACCAATCATAGTCGTAGCTGCTTAAACCTGAATGTAAAAATATCAAACAACACACGCTTGCGTATTTCCATGAATAAATAAGCTCTTAATTGCCAGCAAATATAATCATCTAGAGAAATTGGTTTTGTTTGAATTTTGGCATTATTAGTTTCCTACTCGGAGACTTACGGCATTGTAATTCTACCAATTATATATTATCACTTTATGTCGCTATGTAAAGACAAAGCCCATAACCGACTGTCAAGGGCAAATCTCTCCAACACTTTCATATTATATCAAAATGGTCAAAAAAAATTTTATACAAAAACTTTAGTTTTTCTATTTTAATGGTAACTATAGTTTTAACCAAAGGAATACTTTAAACAATAACAGATAAAAAGTTGTCGATGGCAAAAAGATAACAATATGGTATGCAAAAATGTTACGAAAAAATAGTATTTAAAACATTGTTTTTCATGCCCTCTAAAAATGCTTCAAAATAACACAATACCGGGTGGAGTTACACAGTGCACTGACGATGTAGGGAACACATGCACGTACCTGTTTCTGCTGTCGTATTTGGTACGAATAAAGTTGGTAGAATCGGTACGGTTAACAATGAAAATATGTCCAATGGGTCGTAGGAGCTTGAACCTGAATGTAAAAGTAGTAATTAACACACTCTTGCATATTTCCATGAATAAAAAAAAAATCTTAATTGCCTACAGATACAATAATCAAGAGAAATTTATTTCGCTTGAATACGTTGGCATAATTAGTTTTCTATTCGGGGGCTTACGGCATTGAAATATTACCAATTATATATTGTCACTTTATGTCGCTATGTAAATACAATGCCGACCGACTGTCAAGGGCAAATCTCATTATATAAAACAGTTATATATTATGTCAGAATTGTCAAAGAATGTTTTTTACTCAATACCTTTAGTTTTTTTATTTTGATGGCAAATAGTTTTCACCAAAGGAATATTTTAAACAAGATAAGAATAAGAAAGTTGTCTGTGGCAACAAGCTAACAATATTGTATGCAAAAATGTTACAAAAAATGATATTTAAAACATTGTTTTTCACAGTGCATTGGCGATGTAGGTAGGGAACACATGCAGGTACCTGTTACTGCTGTCGTATGTGGTACGGGCGAAGTTGGTAGAATCGGTGTTATTGGACCTGTATATAGGATCGATTTTGATGGGAAATAATTGGACCCGTTTTTCGATTTTGATGGCAAATAATTTTCCCCAAAGGAATATTTAAACAATTACACAAAAGAAAATTGTCTGTGGCAGCAAGCTAACAATATGGCATGCAAAAATGGGAACACATGCAGGTACCTGTTGCTGCTGCCGTATGTGGTACGGGTGAAGTTGGTAGAATCGGTATTGGACCTGTATATATATATATATATATATATAAATACTAAACATAGCTAAAAGGGAAATGCAGATGTTATATTTTTTTAGTTTTGCTGCTTTTTTTGTATAAAGACTGGAGAGCGCCACTTATCACGTTATTTACCTTCCCGGGCCAATTTTTAGCTACATTTTTCTGTGACGAATTCAACACGCCCATTAACAAGAAATAAAAATTGCTACCAAATGTTGCTTACTTCCTAAGACCCATCTCAATTTTCGTGAATGAATCGACAAAGGGTCCACATTACTTTCTTCAGAACACGTGGCACACTGAAGAGCAGCTAAAAGGATAACAAACTTACCAAAGATGTAAAAAACTCTACTGCCATTACCCATATTTGCTGGGTACATAACCTGCTGGGTACACGATAACCAGTTGTAACTTTGAACATCAAATAACAAACAGCAACGTTAAAAACGCAATGAAAAAAACGGAAATGTTTTGCTACAAATGTTACAAATGCTAAGTTGCTTGAAACATCAAACATCACGAAACTGTTGCAACTCCTCGGAATAAACATTATAACTCCTCCTACAATCCCGTTCAGTTTTTGCGACTTCGCGCATTTATAGCAAATGTCGTGCACGCACACGTTCGAAGTTTTCCAGCAAATCGATTTTCGGTTGCTGTGACTGGCGAGCGATGTAATTGCAACTTTGACGACACAAAACGTGCCCGATCACTGGAACGTGATTGGAAGACATCCAAAATTACGCTCTCGCTTTTTTGGAATTTTGGTTTCCTCCGCACGTAGGCCTAAAATATTTCTCCGGGCAAATATGCGCTTTGAGTGGCATCTTGTCCGAAATGAAAAATTGATTTCGTGTAATAACACAAATGGCTGTTCTGGCAATAATATTTATTTCTCTCGAATTTTCGATTGTTAAACAACAGCCTCCATCATGAAGAAAATGTAAAAATATGCACAAAACAGGGTGGTAAAATGCCAAAAGCGCATAAACTGAGAAAAAGGCGCAAGAGTCTAAAAAAGAAATCTAATTATCTGATTCTGGTATTTCGTATTATTATTCTGGTATAATTACGGATATCATAACCATTGCGCACTCCACCCCCAATGCAATGAATCATGTAGAATGTGCCAAGGTATCTTTTAGCGCAAAGTCAAAATACCGGATGACAAAACTATCTTGATCCCAAAAGTGCTTTGGGCTCCTGTGCTAATGTTGCGACTGGATATATATTTTGATGAATAATGTTGTACTCGTTGCAGTAAGTTAAACCGCGCAAAATAGAGATAAAGTGACGAGAATGGACCACCTTGAAACCAAAATTGTCAACAAGACGACCGGAGAAAGATCAACGCCAATACAGGTGTGGCAACCTCTGAATTCGAAATTAATTTTATCAAACATAGAAATGTTAATCGTTGACAGATGTGTATAGCGCCTCAAGTGCCACTTGCATGCTCGACACGCCGATCTCTGTCTTTCTCCAAATATCATGGCGCCTAAGGGAGGTGGGTTGAAAACTTTTGCAAAAACAGGCATTTTGGGTGGTATTTATAAGGTTTATGACGTAAAGCTTTGCCCATTATCAATTTAATCACTACGTTGAGTTAAAATATTTGGAAGATTTTGGTAAAATCGTATTCATATTCTTGTTTGGTCAGTCATAGAAAACGTCAAATAATCTGTTTTCTAAACATTTCATTTAAAGATATCTTCGTATTTGTAATGTTCTAAACATAGGTTGTTCATACTTTGCTTGACATATATGAGTCACACAATTTCAGCCTCCTTTTAGTTTGACCAAAGATTTCGCACTCCATCAATAACAACTTCAGCAATTTTAATCACTGCATTACTAATATTTGACAGTTTTAGTTGATTAACAGATTATATATATTTCAGTTACAGCAAAAGAAAAGGCCTTGAAGGCAAAGAAGGCCGTCCTCAAGGGCCTTCACTCGCACAGAAAGAAGAAGTTTAGAAAGAGTGTCCATTTCCGTCGACCAAGGACACAGAAACTTCCTCGAGCACCAAAATATCCAAGAAAAAGTGTTGCCAAAAGATGCAGGTAAGAAAAAGTTTACATGGTATTGTTTTTATGTTGCATTGTGCATGTTTCCTTTGTGTAAGTGGAAGATTGTACTTTATATATAGCATGTGCCTTGTCCATATTTGTTTAAATTTCGACTGTAAAAAAATATATTTATGTAGAGATGTAAACTTTCAGCAACACTGCCTGTGTTGATCTCAAAATATGTGTTCACCTATTATAGCAAGGTAAAGGTTTCTCATTGGTGTGATTTTTAGGATGGATCAATTTGCGATTGTGAAACACCCGCTAACAACAGAAAGTGCCATGAAGAAGATTGAAGACAACAACACCCTTGTTTTCATAGTTGATATCAAAGTAGGTTTTTCAAACACATAAATTTGTATGTTTAACCTTTAAAATTTATATGTTTTGTCAGCAGTGAATTTAACATTTCAAAAAAAATAATTGCATATTTAGTATTAACGCCTCAATAAATTTTGTTGTTTACTAAAAGAAATGGGCCAGATTTAACTTAGGTATCAATGGTTTTTTGTGACTATAGAAAACAATTGTAAATATTAAAATTCCCAATGTATATACCTACCTAAAAATCTTTAAAATATTTTTTGTAAAGTTCTGGAATTTACACCCTTTTGTAAAAGTGTCGTATGCAATTTCTCTTCAAAACAAATACTGTTTGCAAATATAAGTGTTTAAGATGTTTATCTTTCATTACCACCCTTAATGATTTTCATAACCTGTCTGTGCTGATAACATAAATTCAATCATACATTTTATATGTTTTGCTGTGTGAGAGCTTATGGGCGATGGATAACATTGATGTTTTATGATATGATTGTTTAACACCAACCATGTATTGACTGCAACTTTCAAGTTAAAATCCCTGCATTATTGTTTGACTTTTTATTATCTCAAGTTGTTATATGAAGCGATAACACTACACTTAAGTGACTAGGATGATTTGAACAGTTTCCTCTTAACTTCAGTCTCTGTAATCCTTTTACCCTGTTATAATGTACCTTGAGATTTCGCCGTGAATCGACTGTCTGTTTTGTTATTACCTTAAAAAGATTGATGTATCACTTGCAGAGACAAAAGCAGTATTAATTTGTTTCCGCAGTTTATTTTGTTGTTATGAATGTCGCTATTGTCCACACTGCATAACTTCTTACAAATTACATCTGTATAACTTTTGGCGAGTAACTCATTACCAATGCAATGCAAGTAACAGGTCTTATCTTGTCTAAAATCTTCACTAAAATGCCTTGTATTGTCTACAGTCGAACAAGCCTCAAATCAAGCAGGCGGTGAAGAAGTTGTACGACATTGATGTTGCCAAGGTCAACACCCTCATCCGACCTGATGGTAAAAAGAAGGCTTACGTCAAGTTGGCACCTGACTACGATGCTTTGGATGTAGCCAACAAAATTGGCATCATCTAAATCTTCAGTCTTGTTCCAATAAAAAATCAAAACCAAGCATTCCTTTTGATTTCCTGTATTTAAGGCGTTGTAGCAAAGGCAAAATTTCAAAACCAAAGCTCATTTTTTTTGTCAGATTTAATGAAGGAAATTGCTTTGGTTCATGTTAACTCTAAAACAGAAACAGTTCAGGGAATGCTTTATCCATATCCCAAAAAATGTAAAATATTGGTGTACCTAAACAAAAAAAAGTAGCTGCATGGCAAGTATAGCACAATGAAAAGATGAACACATAATATGAACTGACCATACTTCAAATTTTACCACAAAACAAAATTAGTTCTGTGCATAACCAGAGCTTGGTCTTAAATCAAAGCTGGTGTCAACTAAGCCAAGGGGTAATTTTTAGGCCTTTTCTATGTTTTATAATCGTGGGGGTGATCGTACTATCCAATCGCCCCTCCAGGATCTGACCATAATATCGTCTTAGCCGGTATACATAATAACAAACCAATATATGAAAATACCTGAACGACATAAAACGTTGGAACTCTGAAACCATAAAAAAAAACAATACGGCATTGACATGAGCACAATTAATTGTTCACTGGTATGTTAGCAGCAAACCACAGTTTACGACTTAATATTGATACTGGGACTACTTTATCCGTTCCATTCCACCTTCAAATCGGCGGTAATATTTTTATGTTGAATATATCCTTTCAGCCATAAAAGAAAAGTTATGTAGCCAAAAAATGCAAATGCGCCAGAAACACATCATATAACTTACATCTACTAATTCTTTCAAATAAAAAAACAGCTCAAGTTGTCTCAATAATTATTTTTACCGGACGTTTTAGTTATCTCTCCAGCATAATAGACGGAATACATTAAGACACTTCACACGTGGAGTTATCAATATGCCCGACAGCTTCAGTACCAAATTCATTGAGACAATTTAAGCTGCTAAAAAGAAACACAATAAAAATGTTAAACAAGCGTCGTAGCCATCACAATATCTGGTGTGGGAACGCGTTCCACGCTGTCTTGTGGATCCACGACGAAGGGTCCAGTTTCAATGGATACGCTTCGGTTCGCAGGAGGCGAGTTGAGCGACGAGGAGTTGCTCAACGACGCCCCCAAGTGTGTGTGTGCTGTCGGGAAGCTCTCATTCGACACTACCGGAGAGGCTTGGGGCCCGTTTTGGCGTCTGGTGGCCGACTTCCGGCTGTGGTGGTCCCGGTCGGGACACAATCTGGAAAATACACCCACTACATTCTGTGACGTCACGCGCGTAGGCAGACAACCGGAAACTGGTATGGAAAAATTTACCGAAGCCGGTTGTTACGTCATTCGCAGTGTTTACCGGATGTGTGTGAAAACAAGAAAGCATCGTTTGCTTTTACATTTACGTTGTCGTGTTTTTTTGGCTGCAGAGCTAACTCGACATGTAGGTTATATAAAATATCTCGCGGCTTTTATTATACGTAGTGTCCACGTGTTTGGTTGCATTTGCAAGGAAGTCTAACTTGTATTACTGGTGTGTATTAGGCCAAAGTGTCTAAGTCTCTTATTGTCGTTAAACATCAAAAAGGGACATTGGGACATTAAGAATCCCTTTTCACACAAAAATGCTACACTTAACATACCATCATAAGGTTCACAGGCTTCGCAGCCAAATTGGACCAGGCACTTTTCGATCAAAATACGAGAGGTGAGATCGCCAAATATAAAGGGCCTGCACAGTGGGCCGATCCTGCCTTGTTATGCGGAAGCAGTATAATACTTAACATACCTTTCAACAAAGGGAGCAGTGAGGATTTGTTTCCATTCTTTGAACGAGCAAATGATGCAAAGGATGTTGATGAAGAGATTGACGTCGAAGAGGACGAGGTAGGCCATTTCTGCCTCCACGAAGAGAAGTGTGATGACGGTCACCAAAATATCGGACAGGACGCAGATAAGACACAAAATGAAGACTTTGCGAATCAAGATTTTTAGTTTTCTTTCTCTAAAAACAAAAATTAAACTGAATGTCATACGGGAAGATGTCATAAAACAACAGGAATCAGACTATTTTGCTTGGTGGTGACCGACGGATCAGTCTTCACTGGTCAAATATCCCAAAATAATCCTGAAGAGTGGCATACCCTTGTTGAGTATTTTGGGTTAAATTATAGTAACGGTGAATAATCTGAAGGCATTCTTGGAGTTTTTACGATCTATTGTGATCAGACAGATATGAATCCGCACCACTAATAGTTACGGGTTCTTTCCATCATTAGAGTTATGATTTTTCGATTACGTTAATCTGGGTACCCCGGCAAACCGACATGTAACGAAACAAAATAGTCGGAATCAGCGAGTGGTGAACTCTTCTACCTCTGTTACAATATAAAATATACTTTGACAACCATCTGATGATCCTTAATATTTAATCGGAGGTTCTTTTTTAGTGTGTTGGCAAAATACAAGCTTATGTTGTTTCCTACTTGCGAATCTCGGATTTCGATCTCTTCTTTCTCTCGATCTTAACAGAGGACGATCGCTTCCTCTTCTTCCATATTAGTGAGCTTACGGAGCCTCCAGATCCTCGTCTGCTTCCTCTGGATGGTGTTCCTGGTCTTGAGTTGGCGTGCCGGTCTTTCGTGCTGCGTTACAAACGACAAGATTGCATCGGTGAGCCACAGTACGGTGTATTAGGGATAAGCACACTCCGATTTATTAATAGTTTTTACCAGTAAGTAGTACATGTCCAATGTTATCATGCGTAAGAATCTTCGATTTTTTGTAGTTAATTCCTTTTTACCTGACGTAGCGTTTGGTGCGAATAGTCCCACGCGAGGTTGATGGTCGTCCTTCGTCATCAGTCTCGCCGTATTCTGATTGGGTGAAATAACTTGTTGCGTCACTTGTAAACCCCGCCTCGCTACCTGCGTAAAACCAAGGAGTTGTGAGAACCTGTTGCGTAACAGAATTAAACATAGCTTCAGGAATATCGGCACATCAGGACAACAAGACAGCCTTACCTGATCTTACAGACTCGTTGTCGCTGCCATACCCGCTGTGCAAGTTGTATAAGCCATGTGTGCTATCAGCAGATGGGCGATGCAATGGTGATATATTATTTCTAACAGCCATCCTAATAAGGTCGGTGTCCCTCCGTGAAGTTTTCCGTGACGGTGTCGGAGTGGAAGATGGTGATGGTGCCGGCGACGGTCGGTAGACTGAGGTGGTGCGATCTTGTCTTCTTTTGGTGGTGATAAGGGGATACAGCAGCAACCCGAGAAGGGAGATTTGAGTGAGAACAGTCACGAGGATCACCAATATTGGCAGGATTTCCACATCTTTTTGGTCGTTGGCGTCACGACATCCAGTGGATGTGGCACGATAGTCCCAGCCAGTGACGTCCGGAATCAGGTAAAGCACGACGACAGCTGTTCCGCTGAGAGCAAGAAAGACAAGCGTCGCTTTGCTGATCAGGCCGAGGTGTTTGTTCATCAAATGCCGGAGTGTTTTCTCGGAGTAAAACGCGTTTTGTCGGTACCAAAGAAATATGTACGCCGGGTAAACACTGCAGCCGTACAAGCCGACGCTGACGTACACTGAGACACGACACTCGGTGTCGCTCTGCCACCCTCTGAACGCCACCAGCTGATCGGATATGAGTCTTCCGAGAGCGGCAGTTGCGCTGATAAGACACATGATCAGTAGGTTTTTGGTCGTTCTTGTTGTTTTGGTTCTGTCGAGCTTCAGGACGTAGCAGCTGACCACGAACAAGAGACAGAAGACAAGCAGAGTGAGAATCACCAAGAAAATCTCGCTCACGATCCAGTAGGCCTGGTTGTAAGGCGGCGGAGGCAACGTGCTTGGAACAATGTCTGTTGCTGGCATAGTGGCCCCCTCCGTTGCCATGACAATGTCTTTCTTTTCGTGAAGTAGGTCTTGATGATGTTTTCGAAACTTCAATATGGTAAAAATTGCTCAGTTACTAAAAATCTGTCAGTAATATACCTAAAAACGACGAATTGAAAAAATGACAGTATGTTAACTGCAAATGATGAATATATACATGTCAACACGCTGTTTATTTAAAATTCCTGCAATAGGCAACATAGTCTTCTTCTTTTTACTTCATTCTTTCAAATAACTGAATCAACTGACGCGAGAATGTTGCAATTTGACACTATAGAAACCCCTTCACAAAATTTATTTGCTGACAACCCCTTCACGAACACACTCTTTCATATAATCTATTAGATGTTTAAACGTCAATGCAAGCGTCTTATATGAGGCCAATGGTCTGGCGTAATTAACGGTGTAGCATCTATATAAACGAAACGCTCCCATTTGACACGCTTCCA
Source organism: Ascidia mentula (assembly GCF_947561715.1). Taxonomy (NCBI): domain Eukaryota; kingdom Metazoa; phylum Chordata; class Ascidiacea; order Phlebobranchia; family Ascidiidae; genus Ascidia; species Ascidia mentula. The sequence continues at coordinate 19,225,061 of NC_138569.1, read as the reverse complement.
CAGATTTTTCACGCTTAGACAGGTCTAATCGGGACACCCACTGTGACATCACAATACCGCCAACGTGCGCAGGCGGAAATCAGCTGTTTTGCGTTGGCGAGATGCAATCTTCCACAATACGCGCGTGATGATGACGTCAGATGTTGGTGCAAGTGTTGCATGCTCACCTAGCAACATACAATGTTTATGCAATAAAGTGTACACCCTGATACACAATCCGGGTTTACAGTTTTACTTAATACGGTGTTTGATACGGCGTTCAGTGCATAAAAAAAAGCTTGTGCTTGCATTTAAACATTCTGCATCCAAATTATTCAGTAACATTGTAATACCAGATAACTTTAGAGTGAATTGTTACAATGCTCTGAAATAATGAAGAATCCCATGCGACCGTACAAAGGACTTTGGTGCTCCAACTTGAATTGAACAAAAATAAACATTTATTCGGTGATAAATCTCGCGCCCGAACACTTTTCACGTCATTACCAAAGCGATGGACGATAAACAATCTCACATTATGACGTAATAAGACAGGTTGACGTAATTACTTTCTACGAGGAAGGATTAATAATAGAGGTGCGCAGCATTCTGCCAATGGACGCAGTGAAGGTATGAAAAGAAAATACAAGAAAGCGTAATATAGTTGTACTGCATGAACATAAGGCAATGTCTTGCAAGGCTTTGGAATACGAAATGCTGTAACTATAGCCATGTATATTTTTAACATCATGTTAAATTACTTTAGACTTGCTATATAGATTATACGGTGTTGCTATAATATGTACGCTGTTATGGGGTAAAATCACTCATAACATATAGTTCACATGTCAGAATCGTGTTTGGCGAATGGTTAAGAATCTATGGCCGGAATATAACAAAATCTCTACAAAAATAAACTGTCCTGCATGAACTTACCGCAGAGCGTTTTTGAACGCACATCTTAACGAGGTTCATGTGAGCGTTTGACAAATGACGCCCACGACAAGCATATTAGTGGCTATGTTGCGTCACTAACGCGGGCGGTGTTACATGTGCACCAGGAACAGCAGACGGTTATACATATTCCCTAGCAAGCAGTGCATTTCAACTATAGTTACATAAAAATCATAGGAAACGGCAATGGTATTACGTCACACTTCGGTTTTCGGCCTGAGCATTGTGACGTAAGTGCAATGGCGCTAAAACAAGAAGAATAGAAGGAATATAAAGAAAAGCATTCCCACGATCAAGCTTGCAGCTGCCCTTCTGCTTTTTTGTTTGCATCTGGTGCAGTCTCTCCATTGCCATCTACCGACTGTAATCCGGCTTGTTTTGGCGCCGCGCGAGGGCTTCGTTTCCCACCTGTTCCAGTCGCAGTTTTTGGACGGGCAGCTGAAAAGAAAGAAGTTAGTTAAACCCACATTTTAGGCTTTACGTTACGGATTAAGGTGTTGATCGCGCAGGAGCAACGTGTCAACTATGTACAAAACTTCTTTGTATGTTTTGTTCGGTTACGTTTGGTCCTTGCTATTCTAAAATTTTCTTACCTCTGCCGAGTTTGGGGCTGGATTTTCCTTTCTTGTCTTTCTTCTTCGTTGCTTCTGAATATTAATGCACATATTTCAACTCTATAACTTTTTACCTCACCGCATACTGAGTAGCCTACTGGTTTACTTGCTTATGATAGCAGCGAAGTTAAAGAAGTTGTTTATGTGAGAAAAACTTGGAATTAACAAGTTCAAAAAGGAAAGCCGTCTTATATAGCAGTGATGATAAACACAATAGTGGTTGAAACGTCTGCTTCGACATGAGTAGCATATTATCTTTGGCTTTTCCTTTAAAACTAAGAGTTGTTGATTTTGGATACACAGGTCACCACTACCTTCTGGGGTTGGGGGAGTTTCTTCGTCCTCTCGTTTTTCTCGAACTTTCTTCTCGTTCTGTTTTTCCTCTTTGACGTCAACCTTCTGGCGAAGGGCAATCATACTTTTGGGCCAGGTTCGAATCTTGTTGTCGGAAACGTCTAGTTCCTTCATAACACACATAATTGCATTTATTTTACTCCAGCAAGCCAATAATAAACTCTAGAACTATAATTGTTCTTGACCATGAGATATGTTTCTAGGGCATGAATTATTGAAGTTGGTGTAATTACTTGATTACATCTATAAAAAAAGGTTAAAAATCACCGCACTAAACAATCACGCTTATTTCCAGCTAAAAGCCTTCTTACCTTGAGACAGGGGATTTTACCAACGCCCTCTGGTAAGGTTTCTATCAGGTTATCCGAAATATCAAGTTTCGAAAGAGATTTCATCCTCCAGATGTCGCCCGGGAGCGTTGTCATATCGTTGCTCGACACGTTTAGGATCTGGCAATAATTTTATTACATCAACGTAATAAATAACTGCATATTGGGGCTTGGTAGATCAATGTTTACTTCGTCTTGGACGCACCAACGGTACGACCACATCTAATAGTGGTTTTGGTAATAATATAGCAATAAAACATGACTCAGCATCAGTAGCAATTTATGCAATGAAACGATTATTTTGTTTGTAAACAAACTCCAAACATTTCGAAAAACCAAAAGCATTTGTATGATTCCAATTCGTTGGCAACCTCCAAGAAACTTGTTAAAAACCCAAGGCAGCAAAATACAGTCCCCATATATACCTGCATCCTGTACAGATAGGGCAAGTCGGAAGGTATCGACTTGACTCGGTTGCTTGAAATATTTAGAGTGACCAGAGATGCCATGACATCAATTCTGTCGTTTGGTAATTCTGGAAGTCTGTTGCCTGAAACCAGAAGGTTACATGCAGTTATGTTTGTATTCTTAATTTTGCGAAAGGAGCTTGGCTTGCTTGAGACAAGGCAATATTGATACATAGGTTTGTGTATATGCACTAGTCACCGTGTAGACAAATATTTTCGTTAGCAATCGCATCACGAGACAGGAGAAGTGCTGTTGTTTGTTATATAGAAATCTTACCGGATAAATCCATGGTGATTAACTTCTTCAACTCGCCGAAATTCTCCGGCAGTTTCTTGATCTTGTTGCCGGAGATGTTTAGGAACTGTAAGGATCTACGAACATAAAAACAATCTACATGGTGGGTTTTTTAACTTGATTTTGGAATTCTTACCGAAGTTTAACCAAGTTCGGGGTGAACACTTCGATTGAGTTGTTCTGGGCGTACAGTTCCCTTAGATTACCCAAATAACCGATTTGTTCTGGAATTCCTTCCACCTTGTTATTCGAGAAGTCGAGGATTTGTAGCATGTGGAGGCGGGCTATGTTACCTGGAAGAGCTAAAGCGAACATAGAAATCAGTAAACTGTCGTCGAAAGAATACTTAAAAGACTCAAGAATATTATAAAAAGACCTAAAACACACAAAACATTAGTGTTTATTTAAAAAAGACAATTATTGAGAACAGGTGTTTATTTGCCTAAACACATATTCCGTACAGCGACAGTTTTCTACACTGAAAAAGCAAACAAAATTTACTGATTGCAGATAGTTGGACAAAATAATTGGATGATCTGAAGCATTTTTCTAGTATATGGCGTACATGACTCTTTTGTGTTTATACGACATTATTGAAATTTATGTGATCTTAACGTTGCGTCTTTTTTAAAACGTATATCGGCGTATGGGAACAACAACACCGAACAGGATCCGACTCACATTTAATATCATTGCCGGCAACTCGAAGTTCTGATAGGTTTCGGCAAACGCAGAGGTGAAGCGGAAATTCCTCCAATTCAGTTCTCGAAAGATCCAGTGACGTCATAACGATGTGAAGCTCTCTGAAATTCGCAAGTTTACCGATCTAACGGATGATTATTTTACTCTATACTTTAAATGTGAAGAAATACTATTATGGGCTTACTGCGTACTGTGGATACCAACCTGTGGATTTTAGTAATCAGACTCTTGTTATCCTCGCCACCAGGTGGCGGTAGACGCCACGGATTCCCAGCCAGTTTTAAACTCCTCAGAACATGACCTGCTCCGTCAGGAAGATTGCAATGCACGAAGTTGTTTCCGGTGACATCCAACGTGTGCATCATCTCTAGGAAGCGGAAGCTCTTTGGTATCTGTGAGAGCTGGTTCCTCCCGAGAAGAAGGATTTCAATGGTTCTCCACTTCCTCAGGTCATCAGGGACACACGTTAGCTCATTGTCGGTCACGTCTAGTGTCCTCAGGAGTTGTTTCTCTCCCAGCTCTTTCGGGAGTTCCGAAAGTCGGTTGTTTTGGAGCAAGAGAATTTTCAGCGACTTCATGTAACCAATTCCAGCCGGAAGTTCGACCAGTGAATTGTGGCAAAGGTTGAGGGTGTTCACCCACCTGGAAAAATGGAAGACTTTAAGACTATCAATGTTGCAAAATGACAAACATTACACCTGATTCTTACCTCAATGTGTGGATTTCGTCGGGCAAGTGAGTTAGTTTGTTGTGCGAGATATCCAACGTCTCCAACTGCAGCAGACCTTCAAAACATGGACATTTGTTTTTGTTGTTTCTCACGTATGCTTAGAAAGATTTCTTGTTTAATAAAATGGGCGTTTTGGTCTAAAAACGGGTTCTGTTTCCAAGTTGCATACGCATTCATGCGTAACAGTTTTTCGCTAATCGTGTCGTCATAAGGTTTACTTTGCACCCAAGCGCCCTTACATCTCAGTATTGTCACGAAATCACGCCTCACTGTTCTGTGTTTAATTTAATCTGCAAGAATATCTCGCTCACCGACAAGTTGCGGCACTTTCTGTATGTTGTTGTGTGAAATATCGAGTTCGTGGAGCTTGACCATTTCCCTAAGATCCGTAGGCAAACCGGTCAGTTGATTATGTGAAGCTGACAGGACCATGAGCTTCTTTAGTGCACCAATTCCCTCTGGCAGTTGCTGAAGCCTTCAGACAAGTTAACACAATAACTAAGACATGAAAAAATAATGATAATTATTATAATTATAGTAACTTGTAACACTGCTCAAAAAGAATTTTTATATCCATGAAATATTCATAAAACCCATTGGTTATGGCATTTAATTAACAGAAATTAAACAACTATTAAATTCTCGAAATTAGATTTTGCCTTTTACGCGACACAGCTATCTTACTTGTTGTGCGACACGTCGAGATTTTCGAGACAGAAGCCAAGTGCATACAAGGTTTCCGGTATCGTCTGCAAGTTGTTGGTCGAAGCATTCAAGGTATTCAAGTATTTTAAGGCACCCAATGCTGTGAAAGGCAATTTAAATGCTCGCTATCTGTATGCCTGATCTTTGACACAGATGTTTAGTTTCCCAACTGTTTATCGTAATAAAGAGAAGACTGTATTTAATGTTTATCTGCCAACGTTGAAAAAATGTCAAACACAAATTAGGTAAACTCTATTGATAAACTGAAGCATGTATTTATCTAGCGTTTCGACGTACCTGTGGGCAAATAGTCGAGATTATTATTGGACACGTCAATGTGTGTGAGGCGGTACAAGCGGTCAATATCCTCGGGTAAACTCTTGAGTCGATTCCCGGACAAGTTCATGCTTGAAATATTTCCCTTACTTTTCTTCGTGATCACAATGGGAGGAAGAGCTTCCAGAAGGTTCCCCGAGGCGTCCAACGCCTTCGGCAAGCGGTATATCGATTTGGGCAGAGTCTTAATTGAGTTGTTCGACACGTCCAGCATCGTCATGTTCGGGCTTTGGCCGATGTTTTTTGGCAGTTTCTTGATCTTATTGTTGGAGACCACACAGTTTTCTAGGCCAGTTGCCTTGTGAATAGTTTTGGGCAAAGTTTTTAGTTTGTTGTCCGACGCGTTGAGGAAAGAGAGTTTCTTCAGGCGGGAGACAGACGGTGGAATCCCTCCTGTGGTGGTCAAAGATTTAATGCTTTTGAGCAGAATTACGTAAGCAGCTTAAACGTACATTAGTGATTCAGGCCAGTCCTAGGAATCACTTAGTGTTTTCGTTAAATTCGTCAACCATTTCTGGCACCATCGTTTGATAAAAATGTTCTAAACCAACCCTAATGGTAATTCAGCATCCACGTACGCCTACGGGTACAAAACTCGCACCTCGGGCAACTGGATGAACATATATTTTGCTACTTCTTTTTATAACCCATATATGAGTCACATTTGAGCTGCATTGAGGTTAAAGTTCAATTATACTCTAGTTCAGGGGTTTCACGGCGCACGTGGATCCTCATAGTCGATTGCGACACACTAAATTTTTGAGTCATTTCAAGGAAACAACAGGTGGCCCTGGTTAGGCCAACTAATTGCTTTGATGTTGGGTTACTTTTGGTTCTATCGCGCACACCTGAACCCGCTTCACGGTATACCAGTATATGCCGTGGCACACAGTTTGAAAAACCATGCTCCAGTTAAAGGCACCAACTTGAACATAAAAGCATTCTTTTGATAACATGGAACCACAAAGTGGAAACTATCGTCCTACCAAGCACGTTATTGTGCACATCGACCTCGTGGAGTCCTTGAAGCGCAGACAGACTCCTGGGCAACTTTTTGAGTTTGTTGTTTTGGGCTCTTAGCACTTGCGTCAACATAGCCACCTCTTCGTTGGCGTATACTTCCTCTGGAATCGACTGAAAAGCAGAAATGGGTATGTTTTTGTTCTCAAGCGCACCACACAAGCATTTTAGGCACAAATCGGCAGCAACGCGTGTGTAAGTGGCAAAATTTGTCGTTAGAGCGAAAATCAAGAAAGGTCAAGATAAACAAAACAATAACAACAATAGAAAACAGCATCTACGTACTTTCAGATTCACTGTGTCGAAATCAACCACGATCTTGTTGCTGTAGCGCTTCATGTGGCGGGAAACAGTCGTGGGAACCGATTCGTATGTACTTCCGGGTCCCACCCTGGGCGGCGGGGCGTCCTTCTTCGGGCGCCCTCTGGGTCCAGCCGACCTGGACATGTTTCTGACCACTGGTATTTTGACGCCAGTCACTGGGCTGTCGGTTGGAAAGGAGCTTGCTCGTTGGACCTGTGGAAACATTAAGTCCACATAAATGGTTTACTAGTGTCCAGCTATTTCAAGGACTTTTAAACGTTGAGTTGTTTGTATGTTTGTCACATTATAAATCGTGTACTAACTTGCATATTATTATAGGTTTTTATGTGAAATGTTATGCGCTGGTGGTACGCTGTAGACACATAGATTGCTTCTTTTAGGCTGGAGGTTTTGTTGTTACGTAATAAATGCGTATTTCCGCAACAGGTGTTTTAATTAAATTAAACACGATTTCCAATTAAATAACAAAAACATAGTGAACAAAAAATCCATTTGGATTTAAAGCATGCCGAATCTCGTGAAAGAAATAATTCTACATTGACAGGCATTCAACCTTATAATTGCCTGGCAGGGGCTGATGTATTGTTGTGCCAAACAATCTATGTTTGTTTGTGGAATGTGACATCACGGGACGCCATTGTGACATAACAACGTTCCAGGGACACAATCGTTTACAACTCCACGAACACGTTGTCAAAATATACGCTTTTAAGTGGCTTTGTTAAGACGGAGTATTTACGTTTAAGGAATGGGTTTGTCTGGGAGGCATTTAAATCAATTGTTCTGTTCATTTGTTACCGCATGCTTTGCTTTAACATTTACAATAACAAAAAATCGCGTTGTTTTCCTTGACAACTATAACAATTTTGATTTAGTTTAACAAAGAAAAGTATTTTAAATCACCAAACACCAAAACGAACGTCAATTACAACCAATTTAATTAAACTGAAACAATAATGACATTCCGTGAGAGCAAAGGCTTTGTTTTTCCTTCGAGATTATTCAAAGTGCTCGCGACTAACCGTAGGTCAAAGGTCAACACGGGTCAAGACCTTTTGTCTCGACTTTAATGATACTTAAGGATCATTTTGTCACCACAGGAAAACCTGTGCGGTTTACAGAAGCAATAACTGGTAGCTTAGTGGGCTTATTTAAATAAATATAAAAACTGCATCCAAGCAAGCACAGGTTATAAAATTGGAACAAGTATTGCGCCAATACCACCTACCATCATTTTGAAGCAATTATTCCTCTGCAAAAGGTATCAAGAATTACCAGTACAATTTATTTGCAAGCATATACAAAGTACACAGCTACCATATGTTAATAGCTTCCCTGACAACAATTGTCAACGAGAATCGGCATTGTTACGGCATAATCTCACCTTGTGATGAAGTTAAGTAAATACAGTTGGCGTGGGCATTGAATGAATGAATGCAAGGCAGAAATTTGTAATTTCTGCCACAATTAGACAAATACATGGACGGGAAGTCTGTAAAAAAGTCAGGCAAATTAAAAAGGTACCAATCGGTCGCTATGAAGTGTGTACAGTGGACTAACAAAGCAAATGGCCGAAATATGGCCAGCACAATATTGAATGGATTGCGACGCAATAGTGACATAACTAATCACTGACTTTTATATACTGCTGGCAACACAAAGTCGCCAAGCTTCTGCAAAAATTCTGATGTTAATAAGGTTCATTTTGTCTTGAAAACAAACGTTTCCATTCGATTCAAAACCATTTTTCCAAGTTATGTCTGCATAAGGTATTTGCTTTAATTCTGTTTGGAAAATTTACCGCTCTTTAACCTACAGTAATTTGGCCTGTAGCTCGACAATCCCATACTGTCTCAATAGCCTGACTGCCAGTCTGTTGCCACATTAATAAAATATTGATTGTGTCTAATTGTCTACATAAGCCCGATCGTCTCTGTCTGGCCCTAAATTCGTAACCCGAGCAAAGAAGGTTACAGCCTGAGTATCAATGAAAAGCCACAAAACCTATCTATGGGCCTACTTTGTTTGAGCGTTGCTGTACATCGGCCTGGCGCGGCTTGGGAGGCATATCAGGTTGCTAAGTTACCAGACCACGTGCTTGCTCGGCGTATTTGTTTAGTAGTTCTTGAGCAAACAAGACGCTGCCTGGCGGCCTCGGCCTCGGCCTCTGCTGGGGTTCGAACGATTGCTTGCTTTATCAACTGCAATTGCTAGTTACAGAAACATGCGTTTGTCGACAGATTCCAAACAACAATATTATTCAATGTGTTTGTGTTTTGCTATTAAACCTGGTGGGACTACAGAAAGTAGAACAAAATTAACGCTATTCAAAAGCACTTTAAACACACGAAGGCGAATGCATACACACAAAAGGTTCACTGGCATCACAGGTAAGATGGTTCGAAGCCTCACTTTTCCTAAATTTGCATCTGAAATTTTATGGTTTGTGACACTCCCGTTTCACTATCGTCGCAAAACACTTTTGAAAATAAGTGATAACAGAAACGTGCACAAAAGAACATAAAGTTGGAAAGTCAAAAATAACACAAAAACTAATGCACAAGATCGTTGATGTTTTGTATAGGAAACAATGAACTCACTGAAATAACGTTGGCGGTGTTCAAGCTGGAGCGACAAGCGAATGTTGTTAAAATTATTGGCACACTCTGGTTTCGATGACGTCACACTCATGCAAATTATCTCAGGAGTTTGCGTCACAGTGTAATATGCAGTGAACCCCAATTCTGGTCGTAATTCGACAAAATACTCTATACTCTTTTTGTACACAAGATTGACAAAACTCAGTCTGGTGTATTTTATCATAGAACGAAAAAAAAATTTACAAAATCTGTAAAGTAGTTTAAAGATCCAATTTAACAAGACGTTGTCAAGTCAGGACAAATCAGATTTCAACTCGAGAGTTGTTTCTCTTCTTTGTTTTAACCCTCAGTATTCGTGAAAGCTCTTGTCTCATCCAGTATACTAAATTAGGGGAATACCCACAAAGGTCAGTTTTTCTTTTCTGAAGAACGAAGTTCATAGTGGTTTAAATTCTGAGCAATTTTGCTGGTTTGTTGACTCAACATGATGTTGACAAGAGCCAGCCCTTCACTAGTAAAGGCTGGAAAGGTGCGGTAAATACTATTTTTGCAGAAAGTTTTGTTTTTTCGACAAGTAATGAATATTAAAGTAGGCTTACTTTAGCGAATTGTTCTATTTTTAAGGATTTTATTTGTTACTGTAAGTAGTATTGCACAGCTGACAGTAATAATGCGATGATATTTGGTAATATACTTTCATTAGACTTTTATGTCTGATTTTAAGAGAAAGTCATACATTTCTTGCAATGATGCAAGTATTCTTTTCATTGCAACAGTAAAATAATTTGTTGTTGCTGTTATGTAGACTGTTGCTTGGAATATACGGAAGTCCAGCACCTTGGTATTCTCAGAAGCAAGCATAAAACCTGCCAGTGTTGGAGGTAGTCCATCCAGTGGAAGTGAACCCAAAGGTAATGAAACTTCAACGCATGATTTTCAATGTTGACGTCCCCATTCTGACAGACATATTGTATGATCACTCAGTTGCTTAAAGTGTCATCATGCTTGATGTCAGTTTTTTATCATTTATTTTAATATGTATCTTTCATTAAGATTTTTATGTTGTGTAGTCGTCAATAGATGTTTTTTGGTTTTACCACATGCCTTAAGATGTATCATACAATTTTCAGTGCATTCAACTAAAACCAGGGAGGAGTTTGCCAAGGTTTGGCCACGCCGTTACAGATTACAAGAATACCACCTGGTAAGTCTTAGTTTAGATTATATCTTGGTAATACATACTGGATGTGGCACCATTCGCTTCATAGTAGTCTACAAGGTGTTTCTTAATTATTTTGTTCTGTCATGTCATTATCCAGTGATGAAGGTGAAAAATGTTTTTTGTTACAGAATGAACTCAAAACCAACCATACTCCTGTTCACATGTCTGGAAAATATGACAAATATCTGGTACCCGCTCTTGGTGCATCATGTATATTAATGACTGTGTACAGCATGTACTCGGTAATGACTTTGTAATGTTGAGATTTAAAATATACGTATTGCATACTTATTTGTGCCACTTTTTGTTAAATGTGAAGTTGGCAAAGTCTATACTGTCTTTGACCAAAAAGGGTAGTCTGAATTTGTGTATTTTAAAAATAGTTTATTCAGTATTATGGCCAGCAGTACAGCAGGATTTGTTAGGCACACTGCCAATAATCACACCCCAATATCAGTAAATCACTGCATAAATACAAACACTATGCACTTGGAAGGTCATTGACTAACAACGTTGCTGCAACCGGATGTAAAACTTATAGCTAACGAAGTGGGTGGCATTGCACATCACAGTACAAATACATGTTTATCACTGATTGTTTTCTTCTGGCTGCACATTGTCATCTTCCGCTTGCCCCCATGCAAATCCACCAGGTCTCTCTGCCTCTGGCAAGACAGTGTAGTCTTCACTATCAGGTGGGGGATCGAAAAGGTATTTTCTGTTTTCATAGAATTGTAGTTAAACTTACCAATATTCACACAAAACATTTGTCCTTTTCTCACAAAATGACCTGTTAATGTTCAGTGCCACAATTAGCAGCCAGATTGGAAAAAATTTCGAAATATTTTGCGAAAATTTACCGATAAACAAAATCCTCCATGAAAATAATAAACTTTCCAATCTGGATTATCTATTTGTCTGCATAGACTTACATTATTCTGGGAGTGTGAAGGATTTTGAACCCCCCATTTTGTTCTGGAAATACATCTTCCAAGAAATAGTATATGTGGCCGCAAGCAATACCTGTAATAAACAAAAAAATAATAATAAACACTCTTTTTCCCCAAAGAGTGCAACTTACCAATAACATCAACTATAATAGGATTCCCAAGCATTACAGAAAAACCAATGAGAACCCATGGCAAATAGGGTGCCTTAAAAAGAAAATTACATACGGTCAACAATGTTGAAACCAAAATCATGACAACATTGATTTTACATGAAAAGTAAGTATTCCAAAAAAGCTCATTCGAATGTATGGGTTTCTTCTACTCCAAACATAGACGAGCATAATAGTGAATGCCTGTCCCAGGAAAACCAAGTTAACAAACAGTCCTATAATCTGTGTGGGAGGCAAATGTTAAGGAAAATTCTGATAACAATAAATGTTTTCCTTTGAGCAAGCGAGTTTTTATGCAGTTTTAGGAATTTGCAAAGGATACACACATGACACTTCCTCCAAGCAAGAACATAAAAACAAAGTCTCCGGTTCTGCCCCTGAAAGATCCTTCTTCCAGCATGCGGCAGTATCGGTATCTGTCAAGCAATTTATCGTAAAAATCGACAACACAAAAGCACAACGAGCAAAATACTTACAAAAATATCATGTTGAAAAGAAAGTTGAAACCGAAGACACCAAAGAAAAGGAAGTTGGTCACCATCCTCCATACTTGGAACTGCTTAAATATAAGATCTGGATTGTAGTAGATTTGAAATGGTGAAATAACATCCAGTTGCTGTAAAGAAAAACAAAACAGTGACTTAAACAACATTGTCACTGAAACAGAAAATTACAATCCGATGTTTTAAACTCATTTGCAGAAAACTTACCACGGCAACTGTAGTGAAAAAACACGCAGTGGTGTATGCCCTAGTAATAGGGGGAATTTGCATGTACTCCTGCTGAAAAGTGACATGGGCCATGTTTGAAATGCTCAATTGCAAAACTCGCAGATCTGGATGTCGCACTACTTAATTATGAAGTTACAAAAAACTTGTGTTACATGGTAACCTGCAAAGCAAAGAAGTTGTTCTGAAATTTGTCGTCGTATTATTCGTCTATGCCCCTTTTTCGTTACTCACTGTTATTTCTCCTAAGACTGAATGAGCGCAAAATTTACACAATGTATAAACATAGCTCTCTAAATATACAAGAATTAGCAACAACAGAGCGTTCGTGTTAATACTGGTTAGCCGATTATGGCAACAAAACAGGAACAACTTGGTTTGTTGCTATTAAGCCACGTCTGTAGTTGAAGTCCTGGACACTAGGCGTCCTTTTGAGCACCTATGGACCCTAATCAATTTAGTTTTAGTTGCCTGTTCTTTTGCTGTCCTAAAACGAAGCAATATGTTATTTAAAATCATTTATATTTAATCACTGTTTGATTCAAGAAGATTAAATATGACACAAAATAAAATGTTGCATTTACGAATGTTTTGATATCACGAGAAATCAGTCAGGCGTGACAGTCAAAACAATCGCCTTCAGCTGAAAATTATTTTTTTACCCATTTTCTTTTTGTTCTGATTTCCTTTAAAAACGTTTCTCTACAAATGGAGGCAGGAGAGTTGGAAAGTCCCATTGAACCTATGACGCCAGATGACACTCTTTATCCGGTAACAGTTTGATTTATTTATGTAATTAATGAATACAAATTGATAAAAATTGTAGTTTAATTGCAGATTGAGGACCTCAACTACAGGGTATTTGACAAGAATGCTGACAACCTAAATGTTGTTGACGTCTACAACATTGCTTCTAGTGTTGGACAGGAATTTGAGAGACTTACTGATGCATTTGGAGGTAGCAAGTTATGTCCCTAAAAGACAGTAGTTTTCAAGTTTATGTACCCCAGTCTGCAGAGTATGGCAGCTGCACATGCACTTGGTTCATTAACTTTCTTGTTTGCCCGCCAATTTTTTTTTTTTTTAACTGCAGGCAAAATTTTGTTGGGGCACTTAAAGGTCATGGGGGCTTGTTGGTCTTGCACACAGGAAGATTAGGTCCTGCATGCCTAATATCTCGTCGGGAACTGTAATGGTCTGCATAAATTACAAAATTTCTCAATGACACATACACAACAGTATTCATGTTTTTGTTTCAATAAGATAGTTTCACTTGCTTGCTAATGTAATATATCTAACATACTGAAACGCTGTATTTCTCAGTTGATGTTAATTTTCAAGCATGGTTATAGTTTAAAGCCAGATTTGCACAAACTTGCACATGGCCATGAAAATCCCATTTCCAATAAGTGTTTGCTGTTGGGTGATACTGGTATGAATATATTTGTTGTCCATTTAGGTGCTATATTTAGTGGGGTGATGCCCAAAATCATTCGGATTCTTGAAACATTGGAAATCTTGGTGGTAAAACGACAAGAGGAAATTAATGAAATAGTTGAATTGAAAGCCAAAGTGCAAAAGCTGCAAATCGACAGCAAGCTTAAAGATGAAAAGCAAAAAGAGGCAAGATTTCCATCATGTATAGTTTGTTTGTAATTAAATTTAGTCGCAAAACTTACCGTATAAAACTTGTATTCTAATAAGTATTTTGCTGTTTGTGCCCCCTAGTGGTGCAACTGTATAACACTAATCCGTGCATCTGTTGCCCATTAGAGTTTGTTAAACAATTTATGTAAAAAAGTTTTTGTTACTATACATAACTCCGATTAATAACCACATTTATTCTCAAGGAATTGGAAATAGTTGAATCAACCTGGAGAGATGAGACGAGAGATTTGTTGGAAAACATTAAAACTCTGGAAGAGGATAATCAAAAGATGGCACTCCTTCTAACAGAAAAACTCCAGGTGATAAAATTTTCTTTCAGTTGATGCCATGGAAAGTGTTGGCATATTACATGTCTCAATTCTATGATAAGTTAAATAAAGTTGTTTGTTTTATAACAGGAAGAGAATGACAATGAGGTGAAGTTTTCAGCATCTGAGCAACAAGTGCTGTTGACCGCAAAACTTCAAGAGCAAATACAGAAGCAGAGAGATGAAATTAGATCCAAGAATCGCGTGATAGAAGAGCAGAACAGTGAAGTGGATGCTGTAAGAGTCGATTGGTTTTATTTTTGAGACCACAAAGTACACCTTAAAGTTGTAGTAATAAAAGTGCCTGACATTGTGAATTTAACAAGTTTGGTCTCAACCGAAACTTATAATTACATAGTAAGAACTATTCCTAGTTTTTGCCAGTGTAACTAACATATATTCTGCGTATGCAAACAGCTGCCAACAACTCCATTATTTCCTGCAGCTCCAGTCACAGAATCAACGACTGGGCCAACTCAATCAAAGCATTCGCCACAAGATGGTGCTGTTGGAGCAACAAGGAAAGTCTTTAATTGAAGAAAAATCTGAACTGGAATCAAAGTTAAACGAGAAAGACAAAACCTCACTTGAGTTACAAATGAAGTAATTACGGATTACACAATTTCCTAAATATTTTAAGTGTAAATACCTAAAAATACCCTTTCCAGAACACTTCCTTCTTCACAACCTTCAACGCCAGTCCATGAAAAACCAGCAACAAAATGTGAACAGACAGGGTTTGACGACGGGGTAGGTCTTATATGTACTATTCATTGCCATTTAAAAAACATAAATTAGATGTGTGACCTTTGTTACAGCCTTATATTGCATACTGTACCTTTGTTACAGTATGCAATATAAGAATTCATATAGTTAAGCACTTTGTGTATATCAAGTGTATTGAGAAAATGTATGCTTTAACCATATTTTTTTTTGTCATTGTTTCCTAAGTGGCCAGGGGATCCTCTGTTGGCAAACAAGTTAGTGATAGATCTGAATGATCCTGACCGTCCGCGATACACACTCAAGGAGCTTCAGGAAGTTTTGCAGCAAAGAAATGAGCTCAAAATCAAGTGTTTCCAGTTGGATGAGGAATTGCGTTTCCACCGTGGGTGAGTTTTCATAAAACTTGAGCAATTCGTTTTAGTGAATTAAACATGTGAATGTTTTTGTTCTTCAATTTTTTCCAATTCTATCTGGCCTGGTGTTTGGGGAAACAAATGCGAAGAGCAAAAGTTTCTTGATAAATTAAAAAAAAAAATGCAAAACTGCATGCTTTTAATTTTCTGCATGATAAGTTCGGGATAGTTTCTGCACTTCACTCAGTACCGCACTCTTTATTTGACTTTGAATGTACAGTAATATTTCTCAAACTAATTTAACTCATTTTATTATGTTTTTCATGATGCATGCTTAACACAGAATGGCACACAAGATGGGATAGTGAGTATTAAACCTGTTTAACATGAACTTTTTTTACTCTTGTTTGGCTGTTTTGCTTTCTTCAATCCACACATTATGATAAATTGCATTGTTTTGTTTATCTTCCATTTTTTGGTTATTTTTTTGGGGATGCAAACTAAAGTGTGTTCTGCAATGCACTGTCTTAATTTTGCATGACAGCTTTGTCTCTTAAACTCATCAGTACTATTCTTTTATCCAGCAGTGTTTAGACAGTCGGGGTAATATCAGTGTATTTTTAGTGATGACTCATGGGAAGAACTTAAATCGAATGAAATTCCTGACTCAAAACAAACAACACAGAAGACAAAATCTGGTGACAAAGGAGTCAGAAGCTTGTGAGTGAATAAGAAAATTGTCAAATTAGAGAAATACTTGTAACATAACTGTGAGGAAAGGTATAATTGCACTGTGTCTCTGATAAGAAGCCTTTTTGTCAAAGTAATATATTCGATATTTGGACATTATCAGAGTATGCTTTTAGCTTAAACCAATGGTTGTTAAGCATGTACCCATACTCAGCCGACAAGAAGGATAAGTAATTAGATTGCTTAATAAAGTAACAAAACCGTGAAAGTCTAATAAAAGAAATTGCATTTCTCTTTGCATCAGTTTTTCCTACTTCTGGTCGCGACCGGACACGCAAACCGACGGAAAACAGCGGCCTCAAGCGGGCGAAACTGACGTCGATGGACCTGTGGAAAAACAAAGTACTCTGCCTGGCGTTACCATGCCAACCGAAGAAGAAGAAGAACGTGAGCCGGCAGAATTGGGGACGATATCCCCGAAAGAGGAGCTGGATGCGCTCACGCCGTGATTGCCCGATGATAGTCATATGAGAACAGGCGCTCACGCCGTTGCAGTGTTTAAGTTTCAGTGTTTACGAACCGCACTTTTGTGTATGTGTGACGTCATAGTGAGTGATTATTTCATGACCACGATACACTTGAGTTTGTCGAATCCAATTTTGCCAACTTTGCAGCATCAGTTTTTCTCTGCTGGCGACTCAAATATTGCCCGTAGAGGAAAATGCAATGTTATCATCAAAATTATTTTGATATTTCCCTTTGCAATTATTTTAGTTTTCCATCATGTTCCCTCCTCATTTCACCTGCTGTAAATTGTCTTGTCAGAGAAATCGTGCCTTATATGACCTTAACGTTGCCAAACGCATTACACGCTCTTCTTTGTAAAGAGTTTATTCTACATATAGTCATTTGTTTGTCTTGAAATCGATTCAATACTATTTAAAAAGGTGTGCTTAACGTATACAAGAGATATCGTTAAGTAACAACCCGTTATCCAAATTTCCTAACCCCATGTAAGGTAACAAACCACGTGCAGATTTGTATCCGCCCAATTTTCCACTGTGCTTGCTCATATGTGTAACGTTATTTGCAGAGAAAAGTTTGTTTAAATAAATCATGCTCCCCTTGACACCAGTGGTAAACATCCTTCCAGGCAAAGTGTTGATGTTAAAAACTAATTTTGTTAAAGTGAAACTTACAAAGAACTACATTTTCATATTTAATATACTGCAGGTTGACCCAAAACCCCGACAAAAATTATTTTATTACCAAATGCAAATCATTCTTCAATATTGAAAAAAACAAGAAGACGAACAGTTTTCTTCAAGATTTGATGCGGAATTGTAACCACGGAGATTAAAATAAACTTTTCCCCTCAGTTATTACTATTATTTTTCACACATTGCTCTCTGTACATATTTGTTGCATAACAACTGGCCGTTTTGTTTTGAAATATAGCCTATATAATTGTTGCCGCAGCATCTGTCATCGAAAACTGATGCAATTAACCATAATACTTGCGCACAACACAGCAAGCCTACGTTAAACTTCGTGAACGTTTGCGTCACATATTCTGTCAATTAGAGTAATTACTCACAGCGTGTGAAACCGTGTGCTCAACAACTTGTAGTCACTCCGGCCATTAAATTATTCAATGAGCCTCAAAGCGCAGCGTTAAAGCGCAACCCCCTAATCGCTGCACTTGTTTACCGCCGCTGGATCACGTGACTTGTGCATAGAGATCATACATTATTCATTTTTCTCTTACGCAAAACGCTGCAGTGGTGGACGGCCATGCACTGACCGCCTCAACAGTAGCTAACGTTTGCTTTGAGTTGCATTTCAACTGTAGCTTGTCATAGGTTCCAGTAGGTTAACGTTGCAAAATGGGAGGCGGCACAAGCAAAAACTCAGGTAAGATTAAACTTTATAAAATTAACACAGTTTGGGGGTTATATAATAATTAGGTGTGAAAATACGGCAATTGTTGGTGTTTCGTGCTTTCCCATAGCTACAGATTCTCAAAAAGTATAAAAATTACCTTTCTTTGAACAAATAATGACAAAAACAAGTTCTCAAACTAGAACAATTTCAAGTAGATCTATGAATCGTTACGGGCAATGGCACTAAGGCACATTGATTGAGGTTTAGAGGTTCCAGATTTAAATCAAATAACGTATTTCAGTGTCGGTGGCCCCACCCCTGAAAGTAATAGAATGCAAGGACAGCTCGGTCTCCGTCGTGGACAACGAAAAAACCGTGGCCGAACTGGTTGAGAATGGGACGACCAATGTTTCAAATCATTGCATTGACGTAACAGCAGACGTCATTAAAGAGGAGTCTAGAAATACAGTAAACGTGGTGACGATTCAGGTGCAACCAGCACCAGAAGAGGAAAAGTTGCCTCCGAAATATGGCATCGAAGTTATGCGTAAGTTTTCCTTTAAATTTAGTTGCAATAAACTCGCCTTGTCGTAACTGCCTGAGAGAACTGACAAATTTGGTTTGTTTTCTTCACTCATTGGGAATTTGGAAGAAGGAGTATAAAACAAAAATATCATATAGATGCGCAAATCAGGAACCTACACGTACGCTAATCTGGTATACGTGCTCATCAAGCTCATTCCTGTGTCTTGAAGTCTGTTTAGAAGTATTGTAAAAAATTTACTCCCCAATTCTATTATGTTTTTGTTTTCTTTCAGTTGAAGCAATTTTAAAGTTGTTTTTTTAATATTGGGTATTTTTATAGCAAAGCGTGCAAACAACCGCTTGATGGTGTCCGAAAGTAAATCGAACGAAAGTACTCCACTACATTCGTATCGGATTTTTAAATTTCCGCAACAACCGACGCCAAAGGTAAGCTACGCACTTGCTTTGTTGTGAAGGTGACCAGAAACTTGTTCGACCCGCAGGTTGCAAAAGTCTACATAGCGTTTTTGTCTAATTACATCGGTCGTCAAAGTATCCGCAGGCCATTTTTTATTCGTTTTAAGCTGGCGTATTAGACCGTCAGTTTTTAAACTTTTCTGGAGAAAGGTTTATATCTTAGACAGGGCCAGGCCTTGGCATGTTTGACCGACTTCACCAAATCATACCCCGCACTTAAAAAAAGGTTCCTTAAATTTACCAACATTTTGTTTTGTTTTAAGGCGTTAAACGAATTAATTACGCCAGTTTTTTAGGATTTAGCATGAAAATCATTCGGTTTGTCGGCAATACATTCAGTGGTGGGATTCAGCCGGTTCGCATCGGTTCTATAGAACCGTCTCACAAAATGTTATGAGATTGGCGAACCGGTTAGCATCACTGGTTACTGTCAATGGATTTTTGCATCTAGGAATCGGCTGGAAAATATAACTTTTGTGATAGAACCGGCTGACAAATTTGAATCCCACCACTACATACATTAGCAAATTGTTTCCAGTTGAGGACGCGCATTTTACGCTACCGGGCCTGATTTTATACACGGAATGGACAGAAAATATAACAACAGAAAAGTGGATCTGACCCAGGTTGTCTGCAATGCCAGTACAACTAAAAATCTTTAAAATACACAGATTTTTCTTCAGTTGGTTTTTAAATAATAAAGCAGTTACAGATCTAAAATCTGTGGCTATTTGACTCATACCAGTGAGGGTAAAATATAACGGACGTATGACGCGTTTATATCGCCCATAAATTGCCTTCCGTTGGCACAACGAGACACAATTCCACTTACAATTTGTCGATCCTGATATTTATTTCGATGGTTTGACGGTTTGTTGTTCCACATGGATGCATTCGGTTATGTCCAAGTTTGGGAATCACCCAAACCGAATGTTTTCCACTTGTTTCCAAATGTAACTTTGTCGGTTGTCCGTATCATAACATTTTCCTATTGTTTTCCTCTGAAAGCGTTGTATTAAAACGTTGCCTTGCTGTTAATTTGTTTATTTCATTTGTTTGTGTTGACACATATTTGGTTGGTTGGGGCTATTATTCAAGGTGAGTGAGTGTATATTTTTAGTTGGTCTGGTTTATTTACATTGTAGTTAAATAGTACCTGTAGTTTGCATGATATACAGGTAAACAAATATCGTTGATGAGTACCTTAACTAATGTAGTTAGTGTTTGAATATTTGATCTTCATTGTCCATTTTAGTGCATTATGTTTTTTCTGTAGGGTTGCAGTCTGCCCTGTGGTACAAAATTTTTTGCATGATTTTAAGTTATTTGAATGCCTACCATTTAAGTTCATTCCATATTAAACAAGTGCTATCCACTATTGGAAAGTAAACAATCTATTTCTTATGTTTGCCCTCTGTGGTACAACATATTATGTTGTCAGGCAAATGGCAGATCAGATAACGCCGTCATAAAACCAATTTCAGAGCAATGCCAAACATTTGTGACACGACTGTGCAAACTTCATGTTTGCTTTCCAATGGCTTAGCTTCCAGCATTTATGGTCAGATTTAGTGGCATATTTGCTGTGGGTGTGGTTTTTGCGTGTGCAAGGACTGGAATTCATTTGGTGTGGGTAGTTTGCTGTTGCTTACCACATTCTTTGCCAGTTAAGTTTGCAAAGTGTTTTTACCATAGGTGCAATGAATTACATGTGTATACAAATGTAGCCAAGCTAATGTTTACAATTAGACCCGATGCAAAGAAAGATAATTCTGGGTGAAAAGGACTCAAATGAAAACTACTTGATTGACAGTTGGTCCCTTAATTAATGTTTTAAGTGAAGGCAATCATTTTTCTAAATTTAGACCTTATTATTTTTGCTGAGCTTGGGCTTAAAATAAACTCTTCTAAACAGAGGAAGCTTGATAGTGATTATTGTGCAGCTATGTAAAACTTTATTTAACCTTAAATAGCTTCAAGACCAATGCAAACTTCTTTTGGATCAGAATATCTGTAAGGATGTGCATACTTCCAGGAAGTTACAGATGAATGACAGGTTTTGCAGTGGTTTAGTGGAGAGAAACCTTTAGGCTCTTGCAGTCTTGTAAATTGTCAGAAGGTGAGGCGATTAATTAGAACTCAAGGCTCTTCCCTTTAAATGTCAGGATGTAGTGATGAATTGCTTTAAAGTACTAACCTTACTAATCTGTAGCAAAGGTTGTGGGTGTAGTGTGTAGTCAGCCTGACCAAGTAGCACCACTATTTGACTTTACATCTGCAGAAGGTTGGAATTATGTCGGAATCGAGTGGCTCAGAACATGGAATTCGAAAGGTAAATAAGCAAGACATACGGGTGTTTGCTTTAAATGCTTATTTCCTAACTTTTTAATGTTTTCATGTCGATGAGAGTTATTGTACGTACGCTAAATAATTATGTTTAAAGTCGCGTAACTTTTTCGATGCGCCACATGCAATATTAAAACTAATGCAAACTCATTGTATCTCAAGAGGCATGCCTGGCACGCACTATGATGTCATAGTCGCGGCGATGCGTAACAGTGGGCGGTACAGGTAAAATGTTGGACGTATTGATGTATGTACAACCGATGGCAGTTCATAGTTTATACCAAATAGTCTAAACGTTTCTCTGCAACTTCAGTTACAAAGAAAGGTGTTTGTCACTAAGCGATTATAAATTATCATTGTGACGTCTCGAATTGGCAGACAAATTGTTTTTTGTCGGCAATTAGCTACGTAAAGCGACAGCGATCGACGATATCAAAGCTCACAACGACTTCCGGTATTGTTTCTGTGTCAAGAATTCCCTGTCCTGCCTTGAACCGTTTGTGACGAACAGTCAAGGAGCTTGTTAATCAAAACTGTTCAAACATGTAATTGCATCGAAAGTACGCCAGGAACGTCTGTTACATCTCCGCGTACCTTGGCAGGTTTTATCAGATGCCGCATGGTAGTTTTGTTTCCTTTTCAACCTCTGTGCTGATTTTTTTCAATGTCTTTGGATATCTTGGCCGACGTATAAGAAATGAATACTTTGGGACTAAATTCCCAGCCTTCAAACTTGTCAGTATTGCGCGGAAATGCTCTAGCATTCTTTTTTTGTCTTAAGCCACGACTAAGTCAAGCGTGAAGCTGCACGCTCCATACCTTTTCCTCGCTCGCTTTGAATAATAGAATACCTCGCACCCATAACGTTCTCTAGGTTTTTGCAGCTGTTGGCATAGTTGGCGCAACGCTCGTGGCGCAAAATAAACATCTTTTAATGTACATACAGCAAAGTACTTAGTCCGCACAGAGCTGTAAAGAAAGCGAGGCAGTATTCTGTTTTGAAAGCGAAATGTTTTGAAACATTGATCAGCAATTTAAATTGAGTTACTGCTACCAAGGGATTGTCGACATAATTGCCTAAACGCAATTTGCTTCATTTGTGTTCAAGACTTTTGCGCTCTCTGGCGTTTTGTGGGCGCGGTCCTGAAACATTTATAATTTGTTTGCCCACGAAGTTGATTCCGGATTTGGGCGGGAAAGGTCTTACGTCAGTGGCAGTTAATTGAACATTAACCTTATCGTCCCTTTCACAAAACTCATATCGTTGTTTGTTTTGCCATAAAACTAGCTCAGTGACAGGCTTAAGTTTGCTGGAAAAACAATTAACTTTTGTTGGCTCTTTACATTGCGACAGTTAACCGGTTCTAAAACTTTGCCGCATCGCAAGTAACTGTTTTGTGTCAATTTGGCACCAATACCAACATGTGTAGCACTTTCCACAAGGCACAGCATCAATTAAGTTGACTCCCGTACGATATAACCCCACATAGTTACATCAAACACATTTATTGCTTAAGTGTCCACAAAAAATCCTAAGCATCTTCTCAACGATTTTTCTTCAGAAAAACTCCAAACCCTACCTCAAGTGTGCAGCAACACCTGACAAAAAAAGTAACTGTCGTTATTCTTATGCGTAGTTAATGTATAACCAACGAGAAATGCGTCTTGGGATAACAAAGTCCTTTATAATTCATTGTACTTACTGTTTGCTTTCGCGCGTTTAGCGATTACGGAAAAAATGGTGGAGAGGTTTGTAAGATAACCGTGGTAATGCAGGTTGAAAAATGTGCCTAGTTTTGCTTTGTATGTCGGGTTGTACTTGACATTTTCGACAGCATGTAAAAATTATTGACAATATGCACCAGGCTTCAGAATCAGATGCGCAACTGTCCGTAGTTAGTATTATTTGTGATGTGACCAAACGCTATTGTATTTGTGTAGAGGAGCAAGTATTTGATAATTCTATTCTACTGACTGTTGGCGTACTCTTGCTTAGCGTCGAACAAACAAATGTAGACTACAGGTCGATATTTAAACCCAGCTGGGTCTGTAGTAACAAACAAAACGTAATAAAACCCAAACACTAGTGCATTATTGCGTCATCAATTGCTTGGCAATTCAATTGAAAGTCCGAAACCTGGTAACCCACATAGTTAGGTCGTAGATTAGGTAAGTTTTAATGTCGCATTAGTTGAATCTAATCGGTGGATATCATGTTTGGCAAAATGGTAAGTAATTTTACTGATTCTTTTCGTCAAAACGTAAGTGTAGGTTCGTATGTTCTTACCTGAAAACAAGCAGCATGTGAAATTGCCTGTCCGTGTTACTATAAATAGTAACACGTGTCGCGCGCGCCAAGCCGGCCAGTGAGGTCACAATGCCAACAAAGCGCGTGTTTTTTAAGTGCTTTTCAAGTAAAAACAAGATAAACTGATCATAATGTGTATAGAAACGCTATGGTTATGCACAATTAGTTTTGTATGTTATTAACCAGCATATGTAAACCCATATATCCGCAAATGATCAGAAATATTTTGTTATTTCCAGTGACGTATCTGGGCAATAAATCAATACGTGCAAAACATGACTTGATGGGAAAATGCAAATGCCACTGAAAGTATAGTTACGAGCGAAGATATTCGATATGGGTGCTTACATGTCGTAAATGCGACATTTTTATGACTTTCTCGTGTTTCATGACACAATCGTAGCCTTGCAATTTCGTTTGCCCCGAGGCCGGAAAGTCGTATTAAGTTCGATTATGATGGAACTTGTTCGTTGCAGTTATGAGAGTTATCTAGTAGTAAGTGAAAAATACGGTTGTGTAAGCCATAAGACTTGACTGTTTAAAGATTATTGGCAGTATGATTACTGTATTCTAGCAGGAAGGTTTATATTTCAATTCAGGGTACGAGATTATGTTTTTTTCCAATATTCCACTAAATCGTGTTTCTTAGATAGCAATGGCCTTGACCCGGCAGATTGCAGGGTTCGAATTAGCGGTAAAAAAACGTATCGCAAAAACGTTACAACCTAAATTCCAATACTTAAATTTTGCTTCGTACGCGATTGTGCACTACGCTTAAAACCTGCTGTTTTAAACTCGTTCACTTAATATTCGCCACACATCGCCATCGTTTCATTGACTTGCGCAAAAGAGGCTTGACAAAATACGAGGATTGAAAGAAAATAGTCGTTGACATTGCCAAAAAACGTTAATAGCGTTGTTTGCATCAGCGCTTGTTGCGTGTACGAATGAATAGATAAAGGATGCGGCGCCTTATAATCTGCTGCGTGTTGCATCGCAATAATCTCATAAACGGGTCGCAACAACCCAAAAACGGTTCGCAATTTGCAAATTGCGAGCTGCTAATTCGAACCCTGGATTGTTTAATGTAATCTGGAATCTACCAAACAAACCTTACTGGTAATGAGATGACGTCATCGTGATTACGCGATCGTCGTGCAACTTCGTTTCTTTATTCAGACTTCGATCACCCTTCTCTATTCCACGCCTTGTATCCATATTTGGATGATTGCAGCGCCTGACAACATAATGCATGACAGTTTGGACCCTAAAAGGAAAACACTATTAGTATTTGAAAAAGTTAAGAATAGTCTTCACCAGAATATAAAGAACATAATATGGTGAAGCGTATAACTATATTGTATTTTGGAAAGTCCTGTCTTAACTCGTTGATTAGATGGCCTCGTTATGCTGTAATATCGTAGTGCACGAAGTACTTCTCAAACGCACCCATTTATGACGATCGCATCCTCTTGTATGACGTCACACACCAAGTTGTGACGTTTCCGGCCTATCTCTCTGCCTGTCGCTTTCGTGTTGACAGTTTCACCGCAGTGTGCATAGTGCATGATGTTTCAATCCAAGATCTGTCTTTTCAGTGTGTGGAAGTGCTTTAACCGGCGTGGTATCAGACAAGGCAGTGGTGTAGATGCGATTTATCTCTTCTGAGGTGGTGGCGTCTGATTTTGCTTTGTTTGCAAGTTTTAGTGTTTTTTGTGGTAGTGCAACTGGTCAGATATATATAGATTTTAATGGTTAAAAAAAGTTTAGGTCAGGTTATCGCAAGGGCTGGTTTTTTAATCTTGACCGCTGTCGTTTATTTTTCGGTCGTCACTTATAAATCACGTTTGACTGGACAGTTTTTGTGGGAACATTTTTCTACCGGTTGTAAAGGACTGTTACTAAAACAATGTTAGTCTTTTGCTTGCCAGCAGCTATCGTGTTTCGTTTTGTGACAATAAAAAACCGTATTCCGGCCATATGCTTTTTTCTCATCAATTATTCCGTCCAGGCCCACATCAACCGTTATAAGGAACCGCAAAAAGAGCGTTTGTGTGATTTGTGTATTCGTAATGTGCCCTGGGCTATGAAGAGGCAAAACTCAAACCCAAAACACTTTTGTGAAGTGCAAGTTTAGATACTTCAGTGAATAAGGTTCTTTGCTTTGCTGCTAGACATCATGACAGTTTAAATTTTGTGCCGCATAACTACTTTGCAACGAACTTAGATGATTTATTGGCCGAAGTGGCAGTTTGAGCTTCAGTCTGCTAAATCCCCACAGCAGTGATGATTTTCGTGGCTAATAGTCAAGACAATATGAACATATATTATGACCCGAGGTGTTTACGACATTGCAGCACAATCTTTATATGCACCAACCCACGCTCGCATATGTATGACTCTGACGAAGGCTGTATTGAAACAATTCTGGCCAACTTATTGAGTGTTTTGTCATTCAATGTACAGACCAGCAATGTGACTTCAAGCTTCTGTTTGTCACAACACACAACTAACATTCTACTTGTTTTCGCTACAGCGAGGTGAGCGTTACTCTGTTTCTACGATGGAGGGGGCATTAACTGCAAGGGATAGAGTTGGAGTTCAGGATTTTGTTTTGCTGGAAAATTTCAAGAGCGAAAATGCGTTCATCAATAACCTCAAGAAGAGATATAGCGAGAAGCATATTTACGTAAGTCAAGAAACTCATTTTTACCATGTATTATTGTGTGTCGCTATCGTTGAACAAATAGCCCTTATAGCACGAACAACTGCTGTGTATATATATATTCGACTGTTTGAGTGGCACAATATTCCAATAGACATGCGTAATTTGAACAACATATGCCCACAATTATTTGGAAAACGTTTTTCTCCTTCGTTAATTCACTTTCCTCCCCTCAGTTCCCTTGAGATAAGCACGTATTCGCATCACCGCATTCGCCTCACGTGGTGCGGTTCGTGGTTACCGCGCTATCACTCGCACACACGAGCTACCATGCGTGCTGATGTAAATGCGTATGCCCATATATTCGTGTGCCTCTAGTAGAACCAAGGGTCCTACCAAACATTGCGTGACCTTTGAACGCGGGATAAGATTGCCCGTTTGTTCCCCAATAGATTTTTTTTTATGCAAAGTCTTATTCAAACTACGAAAGTCTGATTCATATAAATTGTACTTACGTCAACTTATATAGCTTTGAAACTGAAGATATTTCATACCAGTGTCGCCAACCTTTTGACCTTTCACAATCTCGTTTCGAGAAATTTTCATCTTCGCAACAAACCTGAATGTTAATGTAATATTTCCACAAACTACAGAATGCCTTTTCACGCAATGCGGTAACTTTCACGTGACGAAGTTTGCCAACCTGTCAGGTTGTGGTCAATAGCTTTACCTACACTTTTCCAAGATACATGGGTTAGAAAAACTGATACATTAGGTGAAACGTTAAATCCTGACAAGCAGATACTAAAAAACATCAAAAAGGCAAGTTAGTTATACCTTTACGGTGCTACAAGTTTTCGCACAAACCGCTACCGTTCTAAAAACCTTTCCTTCTTGCTTATGCCACGCATGTACGAATCGTCTCACTAACAATTAGCCACATGACTGTTATTCTTTCCAGACTTACATCGGTTCTGTGTTGGTATCGGTCAACCCCTACCAGCAACTCTCCATCTACCAACAATATCATATGGAAAAATACCAGGGCGTGAACTTCTACGAAATGCCACCTCATGTGTAAGTTGGGATTCCCGTTGGCATGGCAACTGTATTAGGTTGTTGTTCAGTGTTTTACATGGGAAATAGGTAAAGTTTGTGGTAACATGAACAGACCGTACCGCACATTTGCCTAATGTTCATGCCATGTAATTATGCGCGTTAAAGTCAGTACATCATTAGCTGAAACTTTCGTTGTTTAAATTTTCTTCTCGATTTGGTTTGACAGAAAAGAAAAATTGCCTGCACGCAGTTGGTTTTGTTAAATTAAATGTGTGTAGCGCAGATAACGCCCGACTGCTGCTTTTACGTCCAGCTGGTGACCTTGAAACTGACACGAAAATCAATTTTGTTCGTTTAACGAAATTAGCAATGATTCTAAAAAGTCGCGTGTACGCATATAGGAACAGGATATCGAATTACCTGGAATGATTTATTGAATTGAATGTTACCATAATGCATCAAATTAAAGATGTTTGTGTTTTACTGCTGGTCGCATTTAATAACCATCTATAAGTGTTGCATTCCTGTTGAAATTGCAGAATTGTTGTTTTGACACCATTGCTCAACAAACACACAAATTCTTATGCTTCCGCAGCTACGCAATAGCCGACAATGTCTACCGATCCATGCGTAACGAAACACGTGACCAATGTATCCTTATTTCTGGCGAATCGGGAGCCGGAAAGACTGAAGCTTCAAAGTACATCCTGCAGTACCTGAGTGTATGCAGCACCTCCAATGACCAAGTTGCACACATCAAAAGTCAACTTCTCCAGTCGAACCCTGTTCTGGAGGTAAGCGTAGAATCGTGGATTCGAATCCCACCGTGGATCACTTCGGCTTTCAATCGTCCATACGTATAATATATTGTTCGTAGGCATTCGGAAATGCAAAAACACATAGGAACGACAATTCTTCCCGCTTCGGCAAGTACATGGACATTCAGTTTGACTACAAGGGGGCGCCAGTGGGCGGCCATATCCTCAACTATCTGCTCGAAAAATCACGTGTGGTGAGTGCGCGTTTTTTGTTAATGTAAGAATATGTATCTTCTAAAAACTTGGTCTTGTCACCGTGACGTCAGAAAGAATGTTTTTGGTTGTGATAAAATGCAGCATTAGACTTGATCAGTTAAGGTAGGTACACACAAAATCTGTAATAATACTGTATTTCAAAATAAGTGGTTAAAAATACTGTAAATGATTTAGATTTAACGAAACCACAGAAATATGATGGTTTTTATGAGAAACATTAAACTTTATTGCTCCTCTAGTTACTTTACAAGTGGTTGGTCACTTATTTTTAATTGGCCCCCGTTGGTCGTTTTCTGTCCATAAATAAATAATAAACGGCGCGCGAATCAGTGTGTAAACATGCAAGCTGACGGCACGATGAATTTTTTATTGCTTTTTTCGTCGGTTGAAATGCCATCAACCACTTAACCAGCCGTATATTGAACCAAAACTATAGAATAAACAGTTAAAAATAATTACTCCCAAGTCCCAAGACCTTGCAGCTGGTCAATTTATGCCACATGCAGCGAAACAAGTGGTTTTCGTTTACGTAAAATCGTCATAATTGTTGTTTGTTTTACTGCATAATTGGTGCAGTAGAGAAAACCTGATGCATTCGATCGCTTCTTTGCGCTTTTATATTTAAATTGCAACAGCGATTACTACCTTTATCAAAATAAAAATGAAATCAAAACCCACTTAACTCTTTGACCCCATCTGACGGATAATGATTATTCGTTGCAGGTCCACCAGGCGGTGGGAGAGAGAAATTTTCACATCTTTTACCAGCTGTTGGAAAGCGGTGACGAAAAACTTTTGCGAAAACTTTGTCTTGAAAATTCACCGGAAACATACTTTTACACCAACCAGGTGAGTACGAGATGCCCACGCGCAAAATAATTCACCATCCATGGTCGCTGGTTGCGAGGCCAACCATTATTCAAATGATTCTAGGTTAAAAATATAGTGCTTAGCTTATCAAAATTACATTTCAAACAAGTACATCGGAATTATATTTCATTGAAATCCACACATTTATTTTCAGTGTTATAGTTATATTGCCATTATTACGTTCCAGTAATTTGTCATGAAAATTTTCTTCATGAGTGTCAAAAGTAAACTATTTTTTATTTGTCAGGGTAAATCCAACAAAATTAAAACGGACAGAAAAGACTTCGCGGCAGTGCAGAAAGCGCTCAAAGTTCTCGAATTCGGAGAAGAACAGATTGGCGTAAGTACCTTTAACCGCCATACCTTTACCCTGCAACTAATTTAAACAAACCTAACAATCCTGACGCACACGTTGTGGTTGTATATATTTTCTCCTTGCACCGAACTACAACTGGTTTATGTTTTTGCAGAATCTCTTTGAAATAGTGGGGAGTGTTTTGCACTTGGGAAACGTTAACTTCACATCGAGTGAGGATGGACACGCAGTGGTGCAGAACGAACACGTGGTGCAAAAAGTTGCCATCGTAAGTGTGTCAAGCGTTTTACAAACTTTGAATGTTTTGTATGCTATGGCTGAATAAAAAATACAAACCAGGAAAGTATTCATTAAGACTTGTAGACAGCAGTGCACACTATTTTCGTCCAAAGGGTTTTATCAGTGCTTTTTTTACCTGAATGTGCCTCATTCGGGAATTACGTTAAGTCTCCAAAAACACAATATATTTGGTTTAAATCCTTGTCAAACAATGGGCAAGACGTTCTTTTACCACCACCGACACCAATTAAATGATTTGAGTTATGGAAAATCTAAAAAAAATTTAACACTTATAACCTGCGCTAATATTTGTCTCATTACGTCACAGCTTTTGGGATGTGATCTCGATCAGCTTCTACAATCCCTGTCTCACAGAACGATCGAAGCCAACAAGGAGAAGATGCTTTCTCCTCTTACTGCTGACCAGGCTGTATATGCTAGGGACGCCCTCGCCAAAGCAATATACGGTCGTATGTTCGATTGGCTCGTCCAGAATCTCAACGTGTCTCTCACTGACAAGGTCTGGAAAGAAATTATTCACTTTGTATTCTTTTTTATATTTCCCACAAAATTGTTTATAAAAAAAAACAATGAAACGTTTTCTTCACGAAACTTACCTTTTTCAGCACCACTTCTTTGGCTGATGCGTTGCCATAGCAACCGATTTATTTTCAAATTACCGTTGAATAATTTACCAATTAATCAAACGTGGTATAGCACCGAAATATTCCGCCATTGCTGGCATTCACACGTGCTATTTTTGACAAACATATTTTTTTCCAACATAAACCAGACAGCCAACCTATCTGAAGTGAAATTCATTTCGGAAAGCGGAAAGTTTCTACAACAATTCCTAAATCTGTAGTTATATTGGCTTTGTTGTTTAAGTTAAAAATTTACAAAAACGTATAAGTTAAGTTCCGTAATCTCATACTTGTTGGTATAATCACATGTATTGTGTTAGTTCAAGAACTTTTTTCTCACGTGCAAACGTTTCGACCGAACTTCGCGATAGCTTTTCTTTTATGAGAGATAACTTTTAGGATGTTCAACGGAGAAGTTTGATCGGCCTCCTGGACATCTACGGTTTCGAGATCTTCCGGACAAACAGCTTCGAACAATTCTGCATTAACTTCTGCAACGAAAAACTCCAACAGCTTTTCATCCAACTTACTCTCAAACAGGAACAGGAGGAATACAGATCTGAAGGAATCGAGGTAAGGGTTACAACTTTACTTGCGGTGATATATGGTGTAGTGGGAAGTGTGTAATTCACGTTAAATTGAGTAGTTTTACAGAATTTGCCGCCTTTTTAACAACCTGATAAAAAAGAAGTTGAAATAACCCCTTTAGAAAATTCGGTCAATTAAAAACGTTTTTGTTAAACGCTGCAAAATAGTCTGTCTATCATCACCATTTAAAGTGAATGGTCTGGAACGTGTTTGGATCAAATTGTTGGACAGTTTAATTACTTTATTCAGCCACTATGACCATCAATAATACAACAAATTGAATCAACAAGGGCAACAAAGCATAGTCTATAATAAGAGGAAACAATTTTGTGATTACACTGAACAAAGCCGGCGACTGACACTTCTAACACTTAATTGCATCGGATTTTTACCGCTACTTTCTCGTGCAGTGGGAGCCTGTGGAATATTTCAACAATAAAGTGATCTGCGACCTCGTTGAGGAGAGACACAAGGGGATCATCGATATATTGGATGAAGAATGTCTGAGACCGGGAGAGGCGAACGACAAAACGTTCCTCAAGAAACTCGAAGAAACGGTCGGCAAACACGAGCACTTCGTCACGTGAGTTGTGACGTCATATTGTTAAATTTGTTTTTTTCATTGAGAGGTTTGTTTTAAATGCGGCGCATCGCGCTAGTCACAGTATCAATTGTGTCCTTAGTGCAATTATATGATACAAGGAATATTATTCCTTTTTTCGTTGAAATCTCCTTACATAAAGTTTTGTAACAGACATGCTCTCGGAGATTCGAAGATGCGGAAAACGATCGGTTACGAGGAATTCAGACTCAGACATTATGCCGGAGACGTCACGTACAACATAGAAGGTAAAGCGGCCGAAAATCTTTCTTTCACATCAGTTCTGTTCATTTAAACCTTTACGTATATCGCTTCTTATAAATGGGGATTCATGATCTCATTTCATTCAAACGAAGTTAAACTTATTTGTGTAACTGCAGGTTTTCTGGATAAAAACAACGACCTGTTGTACCGAGATTTGAAGGAAACCATGTCAAAAGCGAGCAACGCAATTGTGAAAAGCATGTTTCCTACTGCTGAACTCTCAAGGTCGGTCGGAAAATTGTTTTCTTTCAGTAAAAACAAACCATGCTATAAGTTAAACGTTGTAAGTGGCGTGGCGTGGCGTGCTGCAGTAAATTTAAGTGCACACGTGGGCCTGCCTTATCATAACGCGATTTTGATTTGATCGCGCTGGGCAAGTTACACTAACGTGGTAGTAGGTCTATCCGTATGTTTGACATAATATAATCAAACGAAAGTTAGAAGTATAATTTGCAAATTTTTAACTGTTGTTGAAAGTGCGGCAAGGGGTTGAACACTTTTGACTGATATTTAGGCTGAAGCGTCCAGAGACGGTTGGTTCACAATTCCGAACAAGTCTCAACAAACTCATGGAAATCCTCATGTCGAAGGAACCATCGTACGTGAGATGCATCAAACCCAACGACTCGAAACGATCAGGTACGGTTATTAAAACCCTATGGGTTCCTTTCCCGTATCATTATTAGGTTTGGGATTTCAACCAGCGTGTTGCGCGTTTCCTTATTCGTGTGAAAAAACACTCTTTGTTTTTGGTAGAAATGTTTGATGACAATCTCGTGCGCCACCAAGTGAAATATCTGGGTCTGATGGAGAATCTAAGAGTTAGGAGAGCTGGTTTCGCGTACAGACGAACTTACGACGTTTTCCTGAAAAGGTAACTGCTGGTGTACACTTCAATACGCCGAACACACACTTTGTATTTAAACACCAAAATGAAGTTGATATTACCGCATATTCTCCATGAGAATTCCATGCTGTGAATAAAGTGTATAAACGTAAATAATAGAAGAACGGTCTATCAGGACTTGTACACATAAACACATAGGCAGAGTGGGTGATGTCTGTTATTACAGTAACATTAATAACCTGTATACTTTTTAAGTCAAAAACGTCAAAAGGGCCTTTTTGCATTTTCAATTTGCCTGACATCGTCAGTAACATATTGTGTACTTTTTTGGTCAGATATAAAAGTCTCTGTCCACAAACTTGGCCGAGATGGGACGGACCACCAAAAGATGGGGTCGCACTTCTCTGTAAACACATTGATTACGATGAGGGGGATTACCGGTTGGGGAAAACCAAGATTTTTATCCGCCTACCGAGAACTCTCTTCGCAACCGAAGACGCCTTCCAGGTTTGCAAATGACCTTTTATCATATGCTTGACAACGTGTTCGATTCTGTTGTTATTAAAACATCTTTGGTAATAATCTTGATAGTTGTTAAAATCTAGCGTGAAAATAAGGTAACCAATGTCAAATAATTTTTGTTTCAGATTCGCAAACAGGAACTTGCGACGATGATCCAGGCGTCGTTTAGGGGTTGGGCGCAATGGAAGAAGTTCCAGAGAATGCGAGAAGCCGTGACGCTCCTCAGCGCCCACTGGCGGCGTGTGCTGGCGTGCAGGTTGAAAGAAAAACGAAAGAAGGCAACACTGGATATCCGCAAGTAAGACTGAGTTACAGGTGTTTCTTTGGTCGCAAACATGACGTTATTCAGTTGTTTTATCGACGCATGGATAGTTGCTAAAATAAATATTAATAAAAAAAACACGTAAACACGTAATTTAAAATGTGATGTATCATTTAACACCAGATTTAAATATTTGTATTGAGATTACCATTTAATCTTAACATTATTTCATCAGGTTTATCCTTGGTTTTATCACTCGAAACCGACCCAGATGTCCCGAAAACGCAGAATTTCTCGACTACGTTCGATATTCCTACTTACACAAATGCAAAGCAGCTTTGCCCAAGTCCGTGCTTGACAAGTCGTGGACCAAAGCACCCGCCGCACTGGAAGAGGTATCGGAATATTTTCTAATGTGTTCTAAGCTTGTAGCGTGTTTGGTTGAACTCAATAACCATGTCACTCACAGCGGGATCGACTTTCAGCGTTCATCGTATTTTCAGGCGCTTTGTTACTGCGAAAAAAATATCTGAAAATGTAAAAACTTGAAACTATCAGGTGTTAATTATGTTTTCCGTATCAACCTTAACCGCGAAAAATCGGAAAAATTCCAACACAGCAGCCGACTGTTCGTAAACCTCCCTCTTCCCCCACAGGCTGCTGTTCTCTTACAACGCATGAACATGCGCAATATGACCCTCAAGTACGTGAAGCGCATTTCGGATGAGCGAAAAGCGGCAATGCAGGAAAAGGTGCTCGCTAGCGAAATCTTTCGGTCAAAGAAACACGGCTACGAAGACAGCATCGCTCAGCCTTTCCAGAACAATCGCCAAGGTTAATACCCAGAATTGCACAAACTGTTACGCCTACGTACCAATGCCAAGGTTGCTTTGCTAATGAACCAGGATGTTTGTTATGGCAGAAAAATATAATTTTGACCGCCAAAAAGCTAAAAAAAATAACAAAGCTTTCACGGTTACAGTTGACCAGCTTAAACCGAAAATGAAGGCGTCGATGGAGCCAGGTGAAACTGCCATTTACTCCTGCACAGTAACAAAATACGATCGTCATGGTTACCACGCCAGGCAGCGCACTTTGGTTGTGGGATCTAGCGCCACCTACCTGTTCGACAGCAAGGACGGAAAGCTTAAACAAAAGATCATGCACGCTGATCTGACAGGTAGATGTGTTAGTTATACTATAATACGCCTATATACCTGACAACATTGTGATGTGGGGCAACCAGTTGTACATAAACAAATTGAAGTTTTACAATGGTTTCTTGCCTATATGTTGATGATATCGTGTGTGTTATTCATTTGTAATGTCTGTGAATAAGCGAATCGACAATACTTTTATGCAGTTGAAGTTCATATCTGGGTAATGCAAGCTTCAATTTTCTGCTGCTTTTTCCACAAACTATTTGTGTCAACAACTGTTATTTATGTTACATATCAGGAATATCGACGAGCAGTCTTGGTGATCACGTGTTTGTCCTCCACGCTCCGTCGGAACAGAAACAGAAGGGTGACGCAATTGTCCAGAGCACTTTCGTCATCGAAACTGTGACCAAACTTGCAAAGGTGGCAAAAAAATCCAAAGATGTAAATGTGGTTCAAAATGGAAGGTGAATTTTAACAAAAAAAGCACTATTAATTTGCAACATTTTCGCACCCTTTATAGGATAGAACTTCTTTCCACTTTGTGCAACTTACATTTTTTAATGCCAGACCCATAGTTTGTCTAACAGGCTGTGTTTCATTGAGCTTTACTCTCATTTCTCGCTTACAAACTAATGTACCGCAACAGATATTGTACTGTTTAAGTTACAGTACCCAGCAATTTTTACGACAGATTTTGTAATAATACTAGTACTTGTGCACTAAACATTTACATGTAGCGGCTTTCTGCTCACAATCAAGTACACAAGTAGCAGGAGAAAGTATGAACCATGACCACAAAATGTACATAAAACAACTGAATGTTTTGTAGTATTCTGTGTATTTTATTACTGTTGAAAAGCGTGCTTGATTAGAAAGCATCATTAGATGTGATACTGTCAAGTTTGAAAATACATATTTTTTAAATTCAGCATTGACCATAACATGGCTGGTGGCAAAAAAGGCACCATTGAATTTCATGTTGGACCCCAACCATCTGTCACCAAATCGAAACAAGGACTGGTTGTGGTAAGCAACAACTTGTGTAAAATCTTAATACACTTGATACTTGCGTTTTGTTGACAATTCTCCAATTTATTTTGCTTTGCTTCCAGGTTGCCCCTGGCAGATCATGAACGAATTCTGAAGATTTACAATGCAGAAACCTGCTAAAGAAATGTTCTTACACAGGACAATCTTTTTAGCTGTTTTGTACACACCTTGGCTACACCCTTGCACTTCGTTATTTCCTATTTATACTTAAATGAGCCGTCCCAAAAAAATTCTAGATGTGATAGTGAGATTTTTATTTTATGGCAGAATACTGAGCACAAAACATTCAACAAATTCTCATTTTATTTCCGTAGACATATTCAATTGTAATTGCTAGCAAACCAATCTGACGCAGTTGTTGTGTGCTAAAACCTGTAGTGTTTGTTTTGCCAAAGCAAGCTAATTACCAGCTGTGGTGTAAAAAGTGTTTGCTAAGTTTTTTACGTAGCTTGTTAAACCTGTCTGGTGATAATCTTTTTAACAAAGACACTTGTGCTAACAAGGTTCTTGTGTTATATTTTTTCCTGCACAATCTGCTAATTGCTGTAACTGAGCAATATTATCAATAAACACTTGCATTCTATGCTAATAGCAAAAAAGAACAGTTGCTCAAATTGCAATTAAATTGTTTGCTGTTTCATATTATACTACAAGATGATAGAAAATACGTAGCATTTGTCCATCAAAGGATGGTGTCAAAGTAAGCTCAACCATACACTTTATCCTTGCTTCACTTATTCCCACAACTTTCAATGGAGGTACTTGCATGCATCTATGCAACCACTTTTGGTGAAAGGTGTCCAATTCAGTCGATTCCATCAAACTTCTCTGTTTTGGGTTCCATTAGAGTTTCAATTTCTGGTTGACTGTTTTCTGGATTATCATCATCTTGGGTAATGTTGCTTGCCATTTCTGAAAAAAAAATTAATGGGCATTAGTTGTAGTTGGCAATGAAACACTGGGGATCGGTTTGGTCACCACACCTTTTGTATCCTCACTTTGACTCTCTGTTTCCTCTCCAACCTTCTAAAAACAGTTTTGTTCTCTTAAAAAAATTGCAACAAACAAAAATGACATTTTATAATATATAGCAGAAATATATTTTACCTCGTCAGGCTTTTCCGTCAATTCAGTCTTGATGTGCTTGGAACTTGTAGACTGTGAAGAAGCTGTTGATTTTCTTCTAAAAATGTTATGAAAGATTAAACTTCAAGTAGCACTGGTTACACTTGTAGCTTGTCAAGTTAAATACAATGTTTGAATATACCAGGCACAAATGCCCAAAAATAATAACCCATATGCTCAAGTAAAGTACTGCAAATCAGCACAGACTAACTTTTGATGTTGTAAAACTTCGGAGTCACTATCGGAAGACAGGGTTGCATCAGAATCGATCGGGGAGTCAACAATTACTTGTTCGTACTGCAAAAGCCTGTCCAGAAGGAAACTATTGTCTCGAGAAACTTTAAGCAACTTTCTTTGGGACTTTTCAAGCTCGGCCTTTAAGCTTTCATGCTCCTGAAAATTACACAATAATGAATAAAAATATATTTTCATAGTTTATAGACGAAGGATATCATAGTGTACCAAAACAAACCAACTTACGTAAACCAGATATTTCAATTTGCGCTTGAGAAACTTTGACTTCTCGGTGTAGTTTACAGACATTCTTGTCAACAAACATACGCTTTAATTAAATCAGTTTGCTGAAAAACAGCAAAACGGCACTTACACAACTCACATGAACGTACTAAATCGTGCATGATAGTTGTAGGCGGGAGCCTGGAAGTTACATGTCGTTTCGCATGATTGATCACGGTTATTTACGATTGAAAAAATTACATGAAACAAACGAAACATATGCTGTAACGATAGGCGTCGATTTTTTAACGTTTTAACGTTTCAAGGTGACCTTACGCATTAAACATTCGCAATTTCCATTTCGTGTCACTTTGTTGTTACATCGAACCATGTTTTTTAGCACTAAATTTTAAACACTTTAATTACGGACACCCTTACTGAAAGCGGCACATTTTTGTTTCACTCGGTCTTAATTGCAGATTTAGTAATTATGAAGTGCCAAACAAATCTATTACGCAACAATGCCGATTCTTACCATTATGCTACAACAACTGCTGCGCTGCATAACAGCCCACAAGACACTTAATTGTGTTTGTCATGATTGTGACGGTGATAATGAAGGTCTTTTGAAACTACCTTAACGCATAGTATAATGTATGTGGTTGTTCTGACAATAATTTTTAATTTATACGAATTCCAGGGGTGACAATACATACGTTGTCACCCCTGTTTGTTTGTGAAGGGTGACATGTTCCCCTAGTCACCCCTAAATCGGCGCCTATGGCTGTAACCATACTACTATAGTATACTATATCATGCTGCAAAAGTCAATTCTACTACTAATCCAGTAATTAAACAAAATTGAGAAAACTTAAGATTTATCTGCAATACGTATTGTTTTTATCAACATTGCCAAACTGACTGAATGCACATTTGCATTTTTCCGTTTATAAACTGAGTGCGTAGGATTTATTAAAAAAATTTAGTTTCATAAGCAAGCAAGTAAAAGATAACTACAAAATTCTAAACCAAATGCAAATGGAATAAGCAAAGTTTTCCTGCAAATTTACCGCAAAGATTATGGTTGGAATCGAAATCCAAGCAACGATGTTTTAAAGCACATCTAAAATTTAAACTATTTGGGCAATTTCAAAGGCTCTTTTGTAATTAAAATATGGCCGGAGAAAAAAAAACACAACCTTCGTCAGTTTCTCTCATCCGATCTTTGTAGTTTTTGTTTACGGTGAATTTTAATTTATATTCGCACGTTTCTGCTGTGGCGGGGTTATTGCTTCTCACGTGCGGGCATTGTTATTGCGTAGCACCGTTTTACAGCGTTTTAAAAGCACACAGGACTTTAAAAGCATGCAAATTTTTGTGTTGTCAAAAAGCATTTGTTTATTATTTGCCCTAAAATGCACAATTCTGCTCACTTTTACATTTAAACTTTTCAGCAATAATTTCTTCATAAATTGAGCTTAACTTACGTTTATGACCCTTTAGGGTTTGCAAATGAATTGGTTTAAATTGTTTTGTAATGTTTGGTAAATCTTTTATAGGCAGATAGGCTAAATTTCACAACCATTTAAGTTGGGTTGCTTTTTGTGTTGTAATAAACATGTCTGCGGAAGGATTAAGCTCCATTAGTGAACGAAGATTACGGCCAATTTATGGTAAAATTGATTGTAAGATACTCCGGATTTTGTCGTTATTTCAACTATCTTCTTTGTAGAATTGCTAGACAATGGAAACTACAAAAAGGCTTTTCATGACGCAGAAAAGGTTTTAAAGAAGGAAAAAGATCTTCTTGCTGCAAAGGTTGCGTGTTTTTAACAGTAGACCATAATAAAACACAAAGTGCACTTAGAAAATTGTTTGTGGGTTTTTCTTTTTGCAGAAATTACTCACACATTGCTTATTAACAAAAAATATTACAGATAATTTTACTTGGCTTCAACTTTCAATCCGTAACATTTCAGGTTTTAAAAACTATTGCCCTGCATCGGTTGGGTAAAGTTGACGAGGCCTCTAATCTTGCTGCCGAAGTTGTTGAACAAGGACCCATTGATGACAACAGCCTGCAGGGGTTAAGTCTTTATTACAAAGAATGTCAAAAAAGTAATTCCGCTGTTTTATATTTTTCAAATTTAAAAAGTAAACCCTGTTGAAGCAAGCAAGCAACACATGTTGGTATTCCAGCAGATCCATAAATCATGTTTTGATAAAAATATTTGTATGTGTGCTTAAAGAATTGGACAAATCAATGTCTTTACATCAAGCATTCTGCTCCTTAAATTTTATGCTGAAAGTTGCATGTTTAAACTATTAACAAGTTTATTAATATGTTTTAGCTGAACTGATAAGCCCCATGTATGAAAAAGCTGTCAAGAAGTGTCCGCAGAATGAAGAGTTTTTTTCACATTTGTTTATGTCGTACGTCCGCCATGATGAGTTCAAAGAGATGCAAAGGGTATTATTAATTAAACATGTACACAACTAATATTTATTTGTTTTGTATTTCTTATTTATTTATTAAATTCAATTGATAATCTTTACATTCTTGCTTAGTCTTGAACCGTGGCTGGATAATATAAAGTAACTGGGTTTCTTACTTTAGGTTGCGATGAACCTGTACAAACAGGCACAGAAAAATCCTTATTTATTTTGGGGAATTATGGCCATAGTTCTACAGGTAAGAAAACATTATTCGTAGTATTTTTGACCCTGCAAACAATATTTGTCATTTTATGACCACAGGCACTTAATGCTGACAAAAAGGAGTTGGCACAGACGATGTATTTGCCTTTGGCAGAAAAGATGATCGAAAAGCAAATTGACAATGGCAAGATAGAAGCTGAAGCTGGTAATTGGTTCAATATGCTTTTTCTGTTGGCAAGACAGTTTTTTTTTAAATTGCAATAGAAGAAAGAACAATTTCAAAAGAAATTATTTGTTTGTTGTTAAATATGTAATAACATCATGCAATTGTAAAGATGGGAAATTCACTATGTCAAAATATTGCAATTAATGCAATGCATTTTAAATGCCAAAAAGTTTAACACGCATGATATTGACATATATTTAATAACCAAGTTGTGTTTTTTTGCAGAAGTACGGCTTTATCTTCTTGTGCTTGACCTTCTGGGAAAGCATGAACAGGCATTGAAGGTTGTCAAAGGGAGTTTAGGAAGTAAGTTTTTAATTGTTATATTTTTTTGTAAGTTTTTGTGTCTTAAATGCTTCCAAAGATAAATTTTCTCTTGCTACGTTTTTCATTTGCCCTATTTTTTTGTATATGCTTTTGATAACATTGAAAAAAATGTTTTTTTGCATTGCAATAAACCTGAACATTAGATTTGATTTACGAACATTCTGCACTGTAAACATGTTTTCCATCTGCAAAGACAGGCCTCTGTGGTTAGGCATTGACCAGAAGCTCAGTGTGTTTCCTTAAATAACCCTGACTATTATTAGATATGATGTTTAATATGGCGCCAAACACCAGATGACTGTAATTTGGTTTGAGTTCACCACAAACATGCTTTCTGTGCTATTTATAGTATAATGCCTTACAAATTCATTAAATTGGAATTGTGCTTAGTGTTGTTCTATTTTTCAAAGATTATGAAAAACAAAACTATTACAAAAATTAATGCACAAATAAATCCACCTATTTATTTTATTTTGTCCTTTGAACACATGTATCTGAAACTGTGCCTCGTTTTTAAGGGTGTTGCGTTATAATTTAAACAAAAGAAATTAAATTTTGTTTTAAAATAAATATTAAGTTAAGTAAGCCTTGCGGTGACTGAAAATTGTAAACATAGAAAAAATATTGAAATGGATTTATAATGGGTGCCGTGTGAACACTGCAAATCTTTCCAAATGCATCACAAACAAAACAGTTTTGGAACCACAGTTTTAAACAATGTATAAAAATATGTAGAAAAGTTGATGGGTGAAGTTGCTGGTTACACTCCTCTGAGCATCACGATACAAGAGAAGCTTAAACAGTGGAGTGTTGTGAATGCAAAGTACAAGAAGTTGCTGAAGGACAAGTAAGTTCATATGTGTGCTGTATCAAAGTTTTAAAACCTTGCAAAAAAGTATCAATTGCCTTTTTTTTAATAATAATATGCAAGGGATGCTGATCAACAAAAAACAAACCATTTCCAAATTATTTTTTGACTCTTTTTTGCTTTCATAACTCATTTCTTTTTCAACAGGAACTTGGCATAAAAACACCACTTATTGATTTGCCTGTATTTCTGGCAATAAAAAAATATTTTTAATTGAATTATCAGATATTGAACAATTGTTGTTAGGCCAGATGTTTGGAACTATGTGTTGGGGTATCTGGACTCATTCTTTAAACTCCTTGATGAAGAAACTCCTCCAAAAGTGGAAGAAGAGCAAGCAGAGTCGAGGTATTATTCCTGTAAACCAATTTGTCAACAATTAGTAGTAAACACTATTATTATTTAAAAAACTATCCTTCTGGCACAATAGTTAAGCATATTTCATTGTTACTGACGTTTTGGTCGTCCATAACCCTGAAGAAGTTTTGCTGGATGCCAGATGTAGCATCTAATTTTGTGCCGAAAGGACAGATTTTAAATTTACAATGCCTGGCGACAACAGTAGCACCATTATTGTTTTTAGTTTGGGTTGTGAAGCGGATTACAAGGTGGAACATGCTTGCAAGTTTGTGTTCGACCTTGTCAAAGTGGAAAATGACCTTTTTGAGAGCAAATGTCGTGGACCTTATCTCATGAGACTGGAACTGCTCAAAAGATTGAGTTTACGACAAAAAGAGAAAAATGGCAAGTTTATATTTAGAGATAGATTTGCAAGTAATGCTATTGATTGATTTGTTCCACTAAGAGCTTGTTGTTTGAAATGTTACTGAACTCTGTAAATGTCATTCTTCCACAATATTACATAAATTGCATGCATAATTAATATCATGTCACCAATATGTTTTGACTGTAATTTTTTTATTAAAAATATTCTATATTTTATGGTACTGCTTTTAAAGGTACCGCTTTGTGAATTAAATTGTTTTCTTATTAAGTATGAATTATTTTTCACTAAGTTTTGTTGCTGTCTGCATTTTAAATATGACTCACAGACATGGCAGCATTCGTAGCGAAATTGGGAAAATTTCCATTTATGAAAGTCTCCATTATTTGTCACCAGATGTTACCATGCCGCATGTTTCCATCAAACAATTCTTGCTAGAATATGCGCTCGACTTTTCCACAAAGCCATGTTGCATGCCAGACCTCAAACCTTATTTTCAATTACTCCCAGAAGAAGAACTTAAAGAGGTAAAAACACTTGCATCATATTGAGTATCAAGCAATACTGACGTGAAAAATCCATTTGTTTTTTTTGTGACAAAATAACTTGGGAGTTCAAGTGTAAACTATTTGTCTCAAAATGTTTACCGTGAAAGTCAAAAACATTTTGTGTTCAGTGAATTTCTTATTTCAGTTTTTAGAGGAGTTGTACAAACAGCAAGCAACATTCACATTTGATGATGTAACAAAGGATTTTCCGGCAAAGCTCAAACCTGATATTAACAAGCGAAAACAGAAGGAGTTCCATCGACATATTTTTACTGTTGAGGCAACTAGGTAATTGTAAGCTAAACTAAAATTTCTTCATGTTTAAAGGGTTGCAGCCCTGATGGTGTACTATAACACAAATATGTGATGATATTTTGTCAAATTGTTGTCTTTTCAACTCAAATATGTGATG
Organism: Ascidia mentula; assembly: GCF_947561715.1. NCBI lineage: Eukaryota > Metazoa > Chordata > Ascidiacea > Phlebobranchia > Ascidiidae > Ascidia > Ascidia mentula. The sequence goes on along the minus strand of NC_138569.1, from coordinate 19,181,789 downwards.
ATTTTAGTCAAATTGTTGTCTTTTCAATGTAACATGAGGTAGAAAAAAGAATTCTCTGTAAACATTCTCTTATGACCAATCATCATCCCCAGCTTGCCCTGTTTAAACATAACCGAATTAATGTTTCATCGTACAATGACCTTTGCAACAGAAAGACTACACCAATATATTGTTAAATGTTTTTCCAGGAAGTGGTCAAAAAGTAACTAATAGTTCTATGCTTAGGTTTTTAGGAGGACATGAAAATCTCTCAGACGCAGAAAAATTTAAATTAATCGAAAACTTCTTGAAAAGATACCGGGATGGAATCTGTTTCTGTAAGTTGCGAGAAATACATTTGTTTAGAATTCAGGTTTCTGCAATCTCATTTTATTCTACAGGTGACGACCAACCAACAACAGACGCATATATTGTTGACTATTACTGTATAAATGCTGTAAGGTTACTTATTGATCTGTATGAGAAAACTGGTAAGTTAATAATAATTTTCTGTCTAATATAGTCAGTACAAACATAGTTGTTTAGTTTATAATTTACATTCGAAAAGACAATTTAGTATGTCAATTTTGCGTAACTCTATTTCTGTTTTTTTTATGAAAATCGCAAGTTTTTTTATTCCAGCTTTGATTTGTCACACATAAAAAATTTCCTTTTCCCAGAGGACACCTCTCTTCTATGGAGATGTGTCATGATTCTGGAGCAGACAATAAAGGAAAGCCATTACAATTTTGAGATAAAGATCATACTGATTCGAATGTACTGCAGATTGGGTGTTTTCTCGCCTTGCGCAAACCTCTATGACTCGTTGGAAATTAAACACATGCAGCAAAACACTTTGGGGTAAGTTCTAATTTGTCAATGCCAAAAGTTTTAATTTTTTTGAACTTTCATTTAATTCGACATTTTGTATGGGTGAAATTTTATTAAGTTTTGATTTAAATATCTTAAAAAGGCACACATTGAAACTATTAAACACTCTGTATCAATTTTCATAAAAAACAAGCAAAGATTTAAGAGTTGCCTTGGAGTAGAAAAGCATATAGATGTGCCGTGTAAAAGCACAAGCATTTTTTGTTTTCAGGTACCTTGTATGCCACAGTGTAGTTTCACTTGGTCACTTCCAACCTGCTTCACAGGGATTTCAAGCTGCAAGAAATTTCTATCTTTCAAACAGCAAAGAATCTGTTGAGTGCCTGATTGCATGCTTTAGAAATGGAACCTTTCAAAAGGTTTGGCAAGAATTATTTGGTTGGACTTTTTTTTGTGGAAGCAGTCATGGGTGTATCCAGGGGGGGTCCGAGGGGTCCGGAACCCCCCTTTGTGAAATATTTTTGTCTGTTTTGATAGCTAAACAAACGCCACTGTATTTTTTTGTTAAAATCCATGTGAAAACCAGAAATTTTTTTTAACGTTGACCTAAAAACCGAATCGTGCTTGAATTCGCCATTGTTTCCAAAGAGGGAGCATTGTTACCAAACATGTTGCATTGTTACGAAACAAATGTCATTTTAGTTAGTCAAAGGACGAAACGTCGTTTTTTAGTGGTCATGTTGTTGTAATGGCAAGCGGTTTACTTGCGTGAAAGTCATGTTGCCAATATTACGCATGTTGAAAACATCTGTTAGCGCCCGCAGAAGTGCAAAGAGGAATATAAGGCTTCTGCTTAAAAAATAGTTTTTATTTGTTTGTTTTCTTGATTACTTTAGCCCACATTTGATCCCTTTTGGTTACAAATCTATTCAAGCATTTCTTTGAAAGTAGTACTAATAAAACGACGGCACAAGCACTACCGCAAAAACTCGCATTGAGTGTTCCATATAGCATTGCACAAGCCATGAGACCACCGTTTATGTGACGATTGGCGCGAACACTGGCGTTCGTATTTTGCGATTCTCGGCCACAATTTACCCTGTAGTTTACACCTGAAAATCGGGGAATTCCCCCAAAAAATTTGGACACCCCACCGAAAAAAATCCTGGATACGCCTATGGAAGCAGTATTTCCAGTGACAGTCCTTGTCATGTTCACATGCTATTGGCTAGCAGGCACCATCGGCACTGATGAGACGTCGTAGGCCGGAAAAATGTGCAATGTTTACAGCTTCTCATTATACAAATATACTGTACTAGCTTATTTCATCAAAACTCTTGACAACTGTTGCTTCCTGTTAATCTGATATATGTGGTAAAATCCCAGCTTTTTACATTGTATTATTTAAACAGAGTCTCATTGTATTCATGAACAATATTGTTTTAGTTTTGCTTTGACAAGAAATTGTCTCACAGATCACAGAATTTGTTGAATATCGACGTCATATCAACAACTCGCTTCATTCTGCAATCACAAAAACTGCCCATGTTCTAATGGATTTCTTTACCCAAGGAAATATGTGAGTAGTTTGATGCCAATAGCCTTTTACGTAAAAAAGTCTTTTAATCATGTATACATTGATCACCTGACCTTTTTGTGGTTTCTGTAGGTAGCTTATATAAAAAGAGAATAATATATTTTCAAAAGCTCTTTACTTTGCAGTGACCAGCCTATTTCCAGTCTTTTAAAGATGGTTGATCAAAAAAGAATAAATTTTGACAAGCTTGTTGATGATCGCGATTTTTCTGTAATTAGCGATATAAATGTCCCTGAAAAGTAAGTCAATTTTCTGTTCTCAACTTTCTCAAACAAGAAATCTGTATTCCAAAGTAATAGTACATATTCTGGTGAAATCTTTGAAACAGTAATAAATCTTTTTATTGCTTATACAAGTAATTTATCTACTTCTAGAGCCATAGATAAGTTTAATATATTTCTTTAGGCAAGTGACCCCAGAAGAGATAGAAGAAAGTTTTCAGGAAGAGAAGAAATGGCTCCAGTTCCGAGAGCTTCTCGTGCTTTGTACACATGCTGCGTTTTCTCATACCCCACCAACTCAAGTTAATGGTCATGCAGCCTCAAATGGTACAACTCTGTTATTTCACATTAATGCAGTTAATCTGGGCATTTGATTTTTTGCAAAAAATATTGTCCATTAACTATAGTAATTGAGGTTTATAATATTAATACAGTATTTCACATATAATACACCCTTCATATAGTTTATACTTAACTTTTGCAACCACAATTTTCCACTTAAAAAAATCAGTTGTTAAAGAAACCCCAATCTCCTAACTACTTACTAACCTAAAACAATTAAATCTTGCTCAAATATTTTTTTTTCAGAAAATTCGCCTTCCTTGACGCTCAATTCCTTATTAGACGAGCTTGAATGTTTTTGTTCAAATTTACCTGAAACGTTTTCACCTTACCACTTCCACGGTCCTCCTCCTTCCCCATTACAACTCGCAAATGAAGTAAAATACCCTCATGCAATGCTCTGTATGCTCAGGTAGTAACTTGTTCCACAGAAGAAGTAGCTTTGATTCAGCTTGGCTGTTGTGACATTTTTCATTTTAGCACCTAATTTGGTTTCAGATGAATTTTTTTGATTGCATTAAGTGAAACAAAAAAAATTACAAAAAAATGGGGTTGTTGCCAGCTAAACTTTGAACAAGAATTTTATTTTACCAGGATATGCAAACTGTTGCTTAGCAGCATTAACGAGGAAACAAAAGAACTCGAAGGCTTGTCGAAACTTTTTGAATCCATTTTCTCAACCATACAAGGTAACATAAAAAGTTCCATTGCCAGAAGTTTTTTTTTTTCAGGTTGCTTACATACAAGTATTGTGATTTGTTTTGTGAGTTACGTACAGATGACCACTATTGCTGCGGCTACTGTGACTATGGATGTCTTCCACTTTTTGGTGACTAATTTGGTTCCAATGACGGTGTTGCGTTGTCACTACAAAGTGGAAGTCTTTGTCCGGCTGTTAGACCTGCAAGATGCACTGATAGACCTTATAGGCACAAAAATCATATTACTGCCTCCATGCTTGTTTATATGACTTGGTATTTAAGCTATAAAGTTATATTTACAGATTGGATAAAAACCTTTCAAGATGGCTTGCTCACGAAAACACCAAGTACTTTTCTGCAAGAGGAAATGAGAAATTCTGAAGTTACCATTCTTGCTGAAAAGATTCCACCTTGTCTGTTAAAAATTGACCCCAACATTGTTCCAAGGTAAAATGTTTGATTTTATTGATTTTCTTTATAATTATAGTTTTTGGCATTTAATTCACCCAAGAATTAGTCTAAATAGTAGGTATACATATTTTAACATTTATTAAAAAGAAGGGAATGTTATCTGGTAATCCTTCAATCAATGTGTTGAACTTAAATTTGTTTGGTATAACAGTTTGGTTGGGATTTATGTATGACAGTGGAACAAAACAAAAACTGGCCAATTTGGCATACGAACAACAATATTAGAATAGAATTATGTCACTACATAAATAACGCAAATGGTTTGTGTGCAATTTTTTTATAACTAATAAGTAATTTTAAGACATCATTACGGTTTTAGCTTAAGGTATTTGAATTTGGATGAATCCGAATCTTTTCTGTACTGGCACCCAGTACAGGCAAAGCAGAATTAAAGTTAAATTGCTTTTTTTGCAGAATGGTGCTGTGTTGTGAGATGTACAGTATGTGTGTGTTGCTCCTTACAAGTTTACAGGGAGTTATCACTGAAACTAAAGCAAACATTCAACGACGTCGCAGAAGGAAAAAGGGAAAACCTACTGGAGAAGCACAAGTACATATTTATATTTGTGTGTAATTGTCACTGTTAAAAAACAATATTTTGGTGTTTGCTTTATGGTTTTATTTTAATTTTGTAATTAAATTATGCTAAATGAAATTTCGAGTCCACCCATAAAAGTATCGTACAATTTAGTGCACTTTTAATGTAGCTAACACACATTTTTGTGTGTTGTCTTAAAACCTTTGCCATAACAATATTTCAGCCAATGTGGATAAAAGATTGCCAGGATGCGAGCGAGAAGTTCAAATCAGTTGGAGATCAAATAATCTTAATCGTGAGCCAAATGAAGAGTGATGCTGAGTCACTTGTTCCAGATGCTGAGAAAAGTTTTGAAAGAGTTGAAGTTGATGATAGCGATGATGAGGTAACAACCATTGTTTGTGTTTATGTGAATTTGAAAAAAAAGTTGTCGTATTTTAGTGGCAAAAATACAAACAAGATTACATTTTAAATACGTAAACATTGTGAAAAATATGTTAAATAATAATGAACTGAATGTATAGTAGTTATATGTTACAGCTGTTACCTAAATATTCAAGTAATTTAGATAGAATCCCTTGTTCCCATAGAATCAATATGTAAATGTTTACAATAAAGTCAAACACCTTGCTATGATCATGCACCCAATATGAAGTGCAGTACTTTAACAGTGCATTGACTATTAACACGTTGTCCTTGCAAATAATCTTAGGTCAGCATTCTCCAAACCGGTTGGGCAAGGCGTAGTAACAAATAATTTTGCCAAACACAAATCAAATTTCTATGTTGGAGATCAATGAATATTATATTAGAATATATTATGAACATCCAGTTGTAATTCACCAGGATATCCCGGATGAGGTGATACAGCAGCTATCAATGCAAATAGTAAAATCCACATCGGAAAGTATTTTAGTATCGTGCAAACAAGTATTAAGTGTCTTGGAAGGGAGATTAAAAAACATCAAGGTCAGTTTTCTCAAAGTTGGTTGTTCCCAAGCGTTGTAGCTGTTTGTTTTAACATATCTTCCATTCAGTAATATATGTACTTACAATCAGCAAAATCATACACTTCTCCTTGTGTCGAACTTGACTGAAAGTAAATTTTTTTAGGAGATGAAATTTTGATGAAAGGTTCCACACAAATTACAAAGTTCCACATCAAGAGCTTGCAAAATAGTTATTCGCACTATTTTCCTCTCTCAAGCTGCTCGTCTATGCCATCTGCCCCCGCAAGTTTATAACTTTTGCTGCATTTTGAACACCCAGGGATGGACGTCACTATTTACCTGACAACGCTTAGTGTCTAATAGCAAATAATTGGGCTTGTATTCTCATATCGATGAACCTTTCGCGATTTTTGTTCAGTACTTGCTGCAATACGTTTTGTGGTACATTCAACAGATGCGAAACAAACAGAGACCTGAGAGGTGGCCAGTTAGATAAAACTTAAGTTTGTCCTTGCAGTAAGTTGCTTGAGAATCGTCAGAACTGCCCAAGAAAAAAAATTTTGAAGAAAAGGTGTGTAAGGTTTTGCCCCTTTTGTATACAAGGTTGAAGCGTAAAAATGTCAAAATGAAATGTTGTCATTGCCAAAATTGATTGGGCAAGTATTTATAAATTGCTGCAACAATTGCAAAGCTAGAATACTTTCTGACAGTTGGGGATTGTGTTTTTGCTTGTCCCGATTGTTGCAAACCAACACATTTACACTGTTGAACTTAATTTTGTATCTCTGCTATTTTGGCTTTATTGCAATGCAATATTTTGACTGCTACCTTGGTTATCATGTCAAGCGCTTTGGTGTCGTCACTTTTTTACTCTCGTTTTGTTGTGCGTCAAAAATGAGATTTTCCCGTGAACTTTCTTAAAAACGTTTGCTGCAAATGGGTTGTTGAGAATAAATTGACGCCCTCATCTACGTTTATTTTGAACTTCAAGATTGTTTGAACGCCATCAGCAATGCAATGTGCCCACCAACAAATCATGTTCTTTTGTTTCTCCATGATTATATTTCTATTTAGATCAGGCAACTTTAATACGATTTAGTTTTGTAAAAGGGACAATTGCAGTATTATAGGAACCAATCAGAAGCATACGAATGTGTTAAAATCTAATTTAATGCCTGCGTCTCCAGCGGATAAATGTTTGGGGATTTCCCGGCATATGTGCCGAAAATCCACTGATCAAAGTCCGTTTGACTAAAATGACGCAATAAAGGTTTAGAAGAGCCATATTTTATAGACGACGTACCATCCTTTAACAAAACACTATGTGTGTTGAAATGCCGTCGTTCCTTAACCACTTAAAGCCTGCTAAAGTAACAGTTAAATGGCAAAGCGACTTTCTTAGCGCACGTTGCATGTAATGCAAGTATTGCTAAATTCCAGAACAATGTTTGTTCAATGACATTGCGGTTTGTAAATTTTTACGAGCGACGCCTTTGCTCCATTACATATCCAAAACCCAGAGATGTGCTTTGCTTTTAACAGCTGAGCCATCGTGCTGGATTTTGTAATTTTCTTAATTTTATTTATTGGTCTAAATGTTGCGATTGTTGATGAGGTCAGAAAAGTCAATACGGCGGATAAAACGCCTCACTGGAATATTGGATGAAGAAAACCGGCATTTAGTTTTAACCAGGAAAAAACACGGTTAGCTTCTGTATTCTAAAGTAAATAACACATTTCTAGTCACCAATGCTAGCATTTGTAACTTTCGATAACACTACATTAATACTTGTGTTGTAATTAGATGGCTCAGTTTCAATTGGTGGAACCAATGTACCTGTCAGTGTTCCGAAAAATCCCGAATACGTTCCTTTCCGATTTGGTAAGTTCCTTTATTGTTGATTTGCAAGTGGTTTCCAAGTTTGCAAAATGTTACTTTAATTTTCAGTGCAAGACGGCAAATCGCTACCTCAATCTGTGATACGACATCTAAGATGGATGGCACAAAAAGATCTTCTTGGACAAGATGTTTTCCTTATTGGTCCACCTGGCCCTTTGCGTCGTAGACTTGCAATGCAGTATCTGGTGTGCAATTACTTTAAATGTGCAAAAAAGTTTATTATATATTGCTTATGTATCTTATGTAACGTATGGGATGCTTGTTTACCATACTTTTATGATTAGGAGTTAACCAGAAGGGAAGCTGAATACATTGCACTGTCGAGGGACACAACAGAAAGTGATTTGAAGCAAAGAAGGGAAATTAAAAGTGGCACTTCATATTATATTGACCAAGTAAAAAAAAATCACATTTAGTGCCTTTGTATGTGTGCATAATTTATATCAATCAAAATACTGTACAAATTAATTAGTCAAACTTGCTTAAAACTGTAATGCTGCCAGTGCAGTAAAATTACTGTGTAAAACTATATATATATGTAGTTTTTGTAAAGTATTTGCATTTTTTTAGTGTGCAGTCCGAGCTGCAACTGAAGGCAGGGTCCTTGTGTTGGAGGGGGTGGAAAAAGCAGAACGTAATGTCCTTCCAGCATTAAACAACCTTCTGGAAAACAGAGAAATGCAACTTGATGATGGAAGATTTTTGATGCATCCAAAGAGATACGATCAACTGCTTGAGGCATGCTAGTTTCTATTTTTTGAAAAGTGGTTTACAAACTGTTTGCAGTACAGACCCATCGTGAAAAGTTCAGAACCCAACATTTATTCGTAAATCAATAAAAAATACATCAATGGCAAAAAACATGCAAACTGTAATGAGAAGGGTGCTATTATTATCCGGGACTCCCTGAAATATATTATCATGTGCTTTGATTTAAAATTGCCTACTTGAACAAAAGACCACGTTGCTTGAACAGTACATGATTTATCAGCTACTGCATAATTTTGTGTTTCTAGGAGCATTCGAAAGAGACGTTGGATAAATGGCAGCTTGTGAGGGTTAGCGAGAACTTTCGAGTTTTTGCCCTTGGGCTTCCTGTACCCAAGTACAGGGGGCATCCCCTTGACCCCCCTCTGCGATCTCGTTTTCAAGCGAGGGACATTTACCACATTTCGTTCAGTGTAAGCTTTTCACTTATTTCAATTATGTAATTCAGGCAGATACCTCTATTACATGCATTATATGATAAAATAGAGTATACATATATGTTGTTTTGTTGAAGGTATTTGTTTTGAATTCTATATCATGTACTTTACTTTTACAAAATTACTTGTAACATTGATCAAGAGAACAAAAACAAATTGTGGTTAAAACTCCTGTTCCATTTCATAATAAATTAATGTTACTATATCATTCCACAGGACCAATTAGAGGAAATTTATGCCATTGCACCCTCAGTTAGCTCCAACCTACTTGCCCAACTTCTGTCATGTGGTAGTACGCTTACCACACAAGATTCTGCCACTCTTGGTCTACCTGACTTTCCTCTGGACAACTTGTCGCGGGCCACAGGAATACTAGAGGCGGTGAGTTACAATTAAGCCAAACATATGATACTAATAATGCGTGCTTATTATAACATGTGGACTAAAGACATGTGATTTCACCAAGTTTTGCAAGAGATAATTGTGTCATTTGTTTGTTCGTTCTTTTAGGTTCCGAATTACCCTTTGATTAACCTGATGTCCAGACTCTACCCCTATCACCTCCTTCTCAAGAAAGAAGGTTTACAAGCAGTCGAGGACACTTACAAGGTAAAGGGATTGTTATCCAAGCTGTACATCTTTATTTAGCAAATAAAATTGTTCACAAATTTTCCAAAACTTCTATATTTTTGTGATATATTGACCCATTGGAAATGACTGATTTTTTATTTGTTTTTAGACCTTCGAAGTTACAATTCCCAAAAAATCCCCCACACTACATTTAGCATCAGTTTCATCTGGAAACCAAGCTGGTGTTGCTAACATATCTCTTGATGGCAAAAATCATCCAGTAAAGGTAGAAACTATGAACCTGACTAATATATGCAATACCTTGTCTAAAACTAAACACCTACCAGGTTGCCTGTGGCAACCATATTACCCAATCACAAGACAACTTTGTGGCAACGTCCTACCATCAAAGTCTACTGGCAGATATGGCTCTTACCCATTCCATAATGGACATGTGCATCATTGGTGGAAAGGTTTGTATTCATGCAATAACATAAAAAATTTTTGTTAAAAGATAGCATATTCTGACAGGTTTTCCTGAATTGTGACTCAAATTTTGATCGTTTAAACATAGTTTTTTTAATGTCGCAAACCACATGTTTTGTAAACTTCCCTCATATAATAATAACATGATTATACTTTTTAAAAAATATAGCTTCAATATAGTCTACATAAAGCTACATTCACACTTATTGTTTTTATGTCTGTGCAGGGTTGTGGCAAGACTAGTGTGCTTCGTGAATTTGCCAAACTACTCAACTATAGAACAGAGCCTGTGTTGCTCTATCAAGATATGACTGCCAGGGACCTTCTCCAACAGCGTTATACTTTGCCCAATGGTGACACCGTGTGGCGACTATCACCCTTGATTCAAGCAGCACTAGAGGGCAGTCTTGCAGTGCTTGATGGTTTAAATCGTGTCAACCCAGGAACACTGTCTGTGCTGCAAAGGTGGGCGAATTTCATAAGTTTCACAGTTTGAGATTCAACATAGGTCTTATATTGGTTTAAGTATTTCAATGATAAATTTTTAACCAGGAAATAGTAACAATATTAGACACAAGTATGTACTCATTTATCCTAATAAATAGCACATTATTTAGGCAGCTGTTAATATAGAAACTTTTGTTGCTTTCTTACTATTTCAGTTTCCAGATATGCATTTGTAACACCCTTAAAACAATTGGTTTAGTCTAATCAATAAACAATGTTGTGTACAGACTTGTGCATGATCGTGAGATTACTTTACACGATGGCACAAGATTGATTTCTCATGAAAAGTACGACCAGATGAAACAAAAATTGGAGAGAAGTGATCAAGAAATGAACCAAAGGTAAGACTGGATAAATCTGAAAACAATTGTACAAGTAATGAAAGCAATTATGTTTACCATCAGTCACTAGTCTGCGCTCATCAGAACTGTAGCTCACATAAAAAAAAAAATTTTTACTAGGTTTGATTTCGAATTTGAGATCTATGATAACATAATCGTTGTTATTCAAATTTTCAATGATTTTAGGTTAGTATACCGCATCCATCCATCTTTCCGCATCATCGCTCTGGCTGAACCACCAAAGGCTGGGACATCTGCTCAACAATGGCTTAACCCAGAACTCCTAACCTTGTTCCTCTACCACCATATGGCGCCACTGAGCATCCAACATGAAATGGAAATCATACAAACCCTTGTAAGCAACAAACCTGGTTTCAACCAATGGCGTCCATTTACCTGAAAAATTGAACCATTTTCTTTCCTTAAATACTTATTCATCATCAACATCTAAATCTGCCGAAAAAAAACAAAATACATAATATTTTATAATGTTTAAGAAGGAACATGCCACGTGTACGTGCTATAACAACTACATAAATAAGACGTTGCATTTTAAGAGATACGTCAACTATTTTAACTTCAGGTACCTGATGTGAGCATGTCTGAAGTGCAAGGTTTGCTTAAACTATGTCAGCGGTTAAGAACAGACAAGGACGTGAACGCCCAATCCCTCGCCGCATCCCTGTCCACTCGCCAACTCATTCGTATCTCCCGCAGGCTGGCGTCAAGCAAACAAAGCAACTCGGAAAGACCCAAGTTAATTTCAGACGCCGTGCACAAGGCTTGCCTTTCGAGGTACAAAAAAATGTCGGCGATCATCGTCAACAATTCAAAATTTTTAACATTCCAACTAGAGTGTGCAGTATTTTTATTATTTCACAAATAACCTATTCATGTTATTTATTTGCACGCTAATATTTAACTCCAACGTTACTTTGCATCATATGATGGTCATTACTTGTATTTGAATTGTTTATCAACGGTTGAAAGGTTTCGTTTAAACTCGCAGATTTTTACCCCATCTTGCCAGAAGCGCACTGTGTGAAGCTCTTGAGAAAAGCGGTCTACCACCCGAACCAGTAGCCGTGAAGAATCTAACGCTGCAAGATATATCATGTAAATAGAAGCCTTGATAGATTCAGGACCTCCAACATCATGATTGTTCCAGCAAAACTAATATTAGCACGTTTTCTGCAAAACCGATGCAGTGATCATCCAAACAGCGCTTTGCTTGCTATTAAGGTTATGGCTCCCAAACCAGTGAATGCCTGAGTAATTTGGATTGAAAAAAATATGATTGAGCGATATAAAAAATTATATTTGAAATCCATAATGTCCAAGCAACCATTTTCCACTGTTTTTTTTTATTTGCTTCTGAACTTTTGAATTTAAACAAACTGCTCAACATCCAGGCTCTGTTGATGAGGGAATTCTTCGCATCGGCGACCAATCAGCGCCTGTTTACGGAGGAGGAGAAAGGGAAGCGAAAGTTTCTTCTTCCGCTGCAAAAGTTCCTCACACACTCTTCTACGACAACGCTCAACATCTCGTAGTGATGAAGGATATGCTGCAAGATTATTTGCTCGGAGAGCATATTCTGCTGGTCGGCAACCAGGTGTGTGGCCCTTGTTTGTGTTGTTTTAAAGCAAACCCGGTTTGGTAAAGTCGGTCTATGAAAAGGCTTTGAGATTATGTAGGTTTAACCATCGTAATGTAAACGGTTGGTTGCCTGCGACAAGAAATTGTTTTAATTAAACAGTTGAAATGCCTGGGCTGCAAAGCCTGAAGTTGAAAGCAAAACATCTTATCTGCATATTCTTAGCAGTTTAATTAAAAAATTTCTTACCAGTGAACCCAATGATCCCGATACGATAGCTGTGATCGCCAAGTAATGCGTGGCCTGCACAGTGGTGCGATAAAAAAAGAAAAAAAGTTAAAAAATGTACCTATTTTTTTTTTCAGGGAGTTGGAAAAAACAAGATTGTCGACCGATTTCTATATCTGCTCAACAAACCCAGGGAATATTTACAGCTGCACAGGTTCGGCTAAATTTGCTTGAAGTTGGAAGAAATTTGATCGGATTATTTTGAAACGTCATGTATTTAGTACTAACACCTAGGCCAGTGGTTCTTAACCAGGAACACTTGTTCCCTCTGGAGGTGCGAGATCTGTTCGTAGGGGTTGAATGGACTTTGTATCTTTAGGGTTGGTCATAAATTACTACATTGCATCTATATTGGTTTGGGTGTGAGAACTGGTTGGCAATTACAAGGGGTGGCGAAAAAGAAAAAATGTTTATTATCCCAGACCTAAGCCCTATGATCTAAAACAGTTGAAGTAAAATGTTCATTCTTGGATATTGTTTTCAACCGCACAGGGACACAACGGTTCAAAGTCTCACCGTACAACCTACAGTTAAAGACGGAATCATCGTCTATGAGGATTCGGCTCTCGTAAGAGCTGTACGACTCGGTCACGCTCTGGTGGTTGACGAGGCAGACAAGGCCCCCACTCACGTGACCTGCGTATTGAAAGCTTTACTCGAAAGTGGAAGAGCGACACTAGCGGATGGAAGAAAGATTGTCACAGGTTGGTGCCTGGAAATAGTTTGTGGTGTTTAGGCGGAATTGAGAATGAAAATAGCTGTTTTTTGTAAATGGTAGCAGGGCTTCCAAGTAACGATTTTATTCCAACCGCCATTTTAGTAGTTTTCGGTTAGTTGTTATAACTTGTTTTTTTGGCATGATTTTAGTTCAGCAAGCTGTTATCAAATGCTTTTCAAAACAATAATATTTTGCATTTATATGAAGAAAAACCGATTGTTGTTTGTGTTTTTTTTTAAACAAATTGGTGTTTTCAACAACCCTGGTGTTTACTTGGGTTGCAATTTTACTCTGGGGTTGAAATTATTCCATTTTTGAAGACCCCGCTGAGATGAGGAACCTTTCCTCTTCCGTATCCTCCGAGGAGGTGATCCTCATGCATCCCGAATTCCGGATGTTTGTTCTCGCAAACCGACCCGGATTTCCGTTCCTTGGCAACGACTTCTTCGGATCAATGGGTAAAAGTTTGGTTTTAAATGATTAGGTAATGCTCGTGCCCGCAACAAACTGCGTAAGCGTAAGTAATAAAAGTGTTTAACACAGAAGTTCGTTTGCAGTTTAAGTCGATAAACTGGATACAAAGACGTACTTTTCACATTCAGAAACACAGTATATAGTCGTTTTGTCATTAAATCTATTCCCATAATGGCAATGTTGCACAAAAAACTCAGCCTGGTCGTATATCCCGGCAAAAGTCCGTTGTACTTACATAGAAATCTTATCACCAGGTGACGTGTTCAGTTGCCACGCCGTCGACAACCCGAGTATCAGTTCCGAGTTGGACATGTTACGTCAGTATGGAGCGAATGTTCCCGAATCTTCTCTGAGGAAGTTGGTGGCGGCGTTCGGGGAACTGAGAGATCTAGCCGACCGAGGTCTCATCTCATATCCGTATTCAACCAGAGAAGTCGTCAACATTGTTAAACACTTGGAGGTATGTAGGCTTTAAAGTTGTATTCTGTTATATAGTATGTAGGCTTTACAGTCTTCAAAAGTTGAAATATTGGGATCTACCCAAAACTATAGATGATGATGAAGATGCACATGGGGCCAAATATATATTCCTGATGATAAGCCAGGCTAATCCTGTAATAAAAAGCTGCTGCTGCATGTTTTTTAAGCTTTACAGTAGTCTGTATTCTGATAGAAATTGTACATTTCTAGCCAAAGTTACCATTGTACAAACATAACCACAGTCAGCGCATATAGGTAAAAACACGTTTTAGATATAGTAGCTTTCCCAGCATACGAATCATACTGTCGACGTGAATCTGCCTATTTCGCTACAAATCAGTTCCAGCATTCAAGACATTTGCAGTTTTCTGTTTCCATTATTACCAATTGTTGTTTCACAATGGATACATTGTTGTTTTCAGCAATTTCCGAACGAGGGCTTGGCTAGTGTTGTACAGAACGTGTTCGACTTCGATGCTTACAGCAGGGAGACTAAAGAACAACTGGCTTCGGTGATGCACAAGCATGGGATTCCTGTCGGGGCAAAACCGCACAACATCAAACTAGCTAAACCGTAATTACAACTTATGTACATACAAATAATTTTCGTGTCTTACTGTTGTAATGGTTCCGGGTGGCTCATTACGGTATAACGCACTAGACAATAGCAGATAAAGTTAATTCTGTACAAAACACACCGACAAATTTAGCGAAAGTAGCAATGGTACGTTATTAAGAAGTGGGCCTTTTTCTCCATATCTGTCATCGAACAGTTCGTGGGGGGTTACCACAGGTCACTTATTATACTTCACAATAACAATACATTTGACAAAAACGAATTAGCTTTTCTATGGTGGTACGACATGTGACCTGGAGTAACCCCGTTCCCTTTTTCTGATGAATGAAAGTGAGATGCAGACAATGTTCACTGTTTCCACCTATCATGTCTCAGCAGTGCAGCTGGTGACAGGACGATTTTGCAGGTCGAAACGCTGTCTGCAGCTCACTGATCATTACTGACTCTTTTGCTTCTGCGTATATGTATCAAGTGTCGTTTGTTCCCAAGCTTTTAGATCTGAACCATGACAAGCTTTGGTGCCACCAATCTCTTCGTAACAATTTCTATGCAATAAATAAACTTCATGTTGTCCACCTGTTGTGTGTTCTTTGTTCAGTTTCAGATCTAAAAGCTTGAATGCAACCTGTTGTTTTTGCCAGTTTTGCGCTGTAAGTAAGGGAATAGTTTGTCTCAATAACTAGTACCACTACTAGTAGATGAGATACACTGAACTCATCCGCATAAAGTAACGTTGACGGCAATGACGTAGTTACTAGACGGGGTGTAGTTTAATGTCTGCGATCGCTTGTATGATAATTTGGTTTCAGCTCCATGATTTGCTGTAGTTGCGTACTTGGTGTACGATTATAGACGATTTTGTGTACGTCAAAGTTGATCCAAATTTATGAGAACGTTTCTCCCTCTAAAGCTATCGTATCCACTTACTTACAGTATTCAACTCGATGTCCCTAAACTAGCAGGCTACTGGAACGTATTGAACCAATCAAAAGAGGTCTTAGATATCAACAAACACCCCATGCAGGTTAAGGTACGTATCGTATACACTTATATGGACAAGTAGTGTTTCGGACATTAAAATTATAACACTTCTGTTAAGTTATGGTGTAATGCGGAACTTTGGAATACAAATTTTGTGTCGTTATTTTAAACTTTGGTGGCCTGTTATTCTACTTGCTTGTGTTCGGTTTTAAGCATAGGCGTCGATTTTTTCATTCTGTAAAATATTAAGGTCGACTTTTCCAGGTTTTTTAAACACGCAAAAACCATTTCGTCAGTCGTATCGCCCTAAACATAACGCAAACAACGCGAATTTCGTTTCGTGTCACTTTATTGCGTAGCAATCCACGAGATTCTTGTGTTTGTCCTGATTGTGACGGTGATAACACAGGTCATTTGAAACTAGCGTATAACGTATAGTATAATGTACGTGGTTTTTCTGACAATAATTTTTAATTTAAACGAAACCCAGGGGTGACAATGCATGCGTTGTCACCCCTGTTTGTTTGTGAGGGGTGACATGTTACCCCAGTCACCACTAAATGGACGCCTATGCTTTTAAGAGCTTTGTTAGGGAAGTTTGCAGTGGTTTACTTATCAAATTTCTGATCTGTTTATGTTTTCCAGGGACCAGTTTTTCTCAATTTCCAAAATTACGAAGTCGAACGAACGGAAGACCGGGGTCTCGACTTCACCGAACAGAGCGCTCATTGGACGTTACCCCAGTTCTTTCACACAAACATCGTAACCGACATCGCTACAACCAAAAGTGAGTAAACTGCAGTGGTGTGTTGCTGTATTTTCTACAAGAGAATCAGTGATCATGAAATAGTTAATCGTACTACTTACATATACAGAAATGGTGGATAATTTTTTATACACAACAGAGCTTTGGCACTTCTAAGATAGAAACTGCACACATGGTTAATTAAAATAAGCTGAAAAAAATATAGCACGCAACTTTTTCACCAATTAATTACCACAAATCTTCTGCATGGTTTTTCTGCAGTAGAAACAAAATTGAAAAAAGTTGCCATAATAAAAAAACGAAAACGATGGAAAGCTAAAAAAATCCAATATTTTGTTGCCAACATCAGCTTTGTTTCGGTAGATCCCGACAAAGAGGGAATTTATTTTGCGGTGGTGAACTCTAGCGCCCTCTTCGCCACCGAGAGAGCGAGCGAGTCGATTCGCTTCATCGATCTCTACGACGTCTTGCCCAACACCGGAGCCATGGTGCAGTCTTGCATCCGGATCGCACCGATGGGGAACCCCCTCGCCGGCCAAGTTGTCCTGTTTGAGGAAAAGGTAACTTACAACATTGGGTCTTATCTATCTATTTAGGAGATTAAGAAGCTTTGTAAACGTAGTTTCGAGTAAAAATAACTGGATGGACCCAAGTTTGTTGTCAAGAATTACCGACTTTGTTAAAGAAGGTTAATTTCCGCGACTTAACTTTGTAAATGTAATGAAAACCGACAGAGCAAGTTCGTGTTGTTGGTTGATACCCACACGGGGGCGGTAAGGAGGCTGCACATTCCGGACATGGAAGGCGAGAGTTTGTCAGGAACTGGAGTTATGAGGAGGAAGATAGCTGGAGAAGATGGATCAAACGTCTTCCGGATGTGTCCGGATCTTGCGGAGGATTTCTGCTCTGTCATCTTTTTCGAAAGAGACGGGTGAATATTGTTGTTTTCAACGAAACAATTTCAACATTTTGCAAGAATCCAGGAGAAAACGACAATTTCTTAGAAATATCTTTGCGTTGTTTGAATTTATCTAATTAATAAGCAGTGTAAAACAACAAAGGATATAATGAACATGGCTTAGAAAAACAAACAAATTCATCGCCATAAAGTTTTACCAACATTAAAATGTACCAAAACATCAACACTGGCTTTCGGATTACGACTTGAGGTCGAATTTGTTACATTCAAAGAATTACTTTTTTTGCAGAAACAAAATATTCCACGTCAACGTGGCCGAGGGGGAAGTCCACGGCGTGACGTCACCGGTCAACATTCGTGACGTCAACATCGTCGCGCACAACAAGTGGATGATCACTGAAACTGACTCCAACAGGTATTGAGTTGCGATGAATAGTTTGTGTCTGACAGCAAATAAAGCTTTGTTAAAAAATAAATTGTTTTTACTACATGAAATCTACCTAACCAGCAGCACTTCTTTCACGTGAAACAAGTTAACCTTCAATTCAATCGTCCAGTATGTTAGCACCATAGAGGTTTCTACTGTTCGGCCAGTTTTATCATTTTAGCATCTAACTATGTCTTTTCTGTTTATTTTGTTTGTAGAACTGAAGATGCTTTAATAAAAAGCGAAACATGTTTTCTAAAACTAGAAGCGTGGACACAAAGTTGTTCTAGTAACATTTAAAATTTGTTGGAAAATATTAGAAGTGGTCATTGTTATGTTGGTGTTGGAGTAGTGGATTTGCATATTTGACCTCCTAAACATGCTTATACCAACATGTGAGGTTTCGTTTTCTCTCAGAAAGTTTATGCTTGACACGAGGTCGGAGGAGGAATTCATCCCGAACCAGTTGAAGGAAATCAAGGAGGAAGGCGTCGACATGGGGTTCGGTTCGAGATCAAGTAAGTTGAAAAATGTTGAACAACCGAAAATCAATTCAACGAATTGGCACAATAAAAAAAATTAATTTGGAACAATTTAAAGTTTTCAAACCTTACAAGCAACTTGATAATACGAAATGTTTGAAACTTAAAAAAAAAAACAATCTTGAAAAACAAATGTAGCGGATTCCGCGAACAACAAGCATTCAAGCAATAAATGTCTTCTTTGCACGCTTTAGGTACAGGAACACCAGAAAAGCTTTTGGCGGTGTCATCCGAATCGCTTTCATCCCATGAGCTGTCGGTATCTCTCAGTCAGTCAATCGATTCTCCGAACCGGGTTTGGGCCGATGAGAACCATTTTGCCAGATGTGTGGTTGGATTTCCAGAACTTTCGGTGGGCAAAATATACCCTGTCTGTAAAATGGGCGACGCAGCCGACGCTGAGAAAGTTAACCGCACTCCTAACCAAAATATTCAAAATATGCGAATCAATTTGCGTAACAAGACGAAGTTAAACTTCTGTTAGTGCACATTGTTCGGGTTACCTTCCAAAAATAGACCATAAATGAAGCAATAGGTCTTTTACCGCTTTCAGTGTTGCATGTATTGTAGCTACTGTAAATGAAAATTCAAGCAAGCTTTTATGAAAAAAAATTCCAATTTTAGTCGGCGAACGAGGTTTACGCTGTTTCGAGAACAAGAGTTGATTCCAACGACAGTTTCATGGACACAACTAAAACTTATTACCGGGGTTTAACGAAGGCAATTCCTCCCAAACCTGTCTGTAAAGTACTTTCTGACGCTAACCAAGTTGTCAGGATTGTTCCAATGAAGGCGGCTCCCGAGAAGGCATTTGAAGATGGTATTTTTGTATTTTGTTTTCTTTTGGTGTTTTTGACACTTGTTCAACTTAAAGAGTGTTAGAATTAAAACAAATTTTAGATTCTACTTACTTGTGTTTGGGTTGCAAGTACGCCGGTGCATGCGAATCACTTCAAAGGCTTTTTATTGTAGACAGTTATAACTTGCAGAAAATTAGTTTTACGTCCAGTTTTGATTTTTGCAACTCTGTTATACTCAATGTTAACTTTCTGCTAAATTTACTTCGGTAAATAAAAATGGTACAGAATCGGGCAGTTAAAATACAAAACATATCCTATTCTATAGGTTTCAAATGCAACTATGCCTAATTGTTTATGCTATATGTTAAAATATCTGAAAGCTCACATGAGCTTTAGCGACCCAATTGCATGTCTTTCAACGTAACTCCATTCAAACAATAGCAATTGCAAACTCTCACCAATGTTTATTTCAGGATCAAGACCGGGTACGAGTGATTATTGTCTCGAGGTTGTGGACATCGGACACCACAAGTTGAGATACATTCCCCTGCCACCGTAAGAAACCTTGTACTTTCGCAACGAGGGAACATACCTCACAATGTGTTAGGTTTAAAAGACTATTTCAATGTAATTATTTCGGTGTATAGAATAGCTTGCAATATTTTCTTTTGGAATACATGTACTGTGCTCATGTGTTCCAACTACTTCCATTCAGAAATTCGCTCGATTGTAATTACATCAGTACCTTGACATGTTTTGTATCTACAGAGCTGTGTCTTCTTCTCCTTATATTTCATGGCAGAGCAGCGTGTCAGAGAGCGGATACCACATGGCAGTGGGAAAAAATGACAGTTTAATCACCGTCGACTCAGCGGGGTAAGAATGTCGTAATGCAGGGATGTACAACCTGTGCCTGCCAAAGGATTAAAAAAATTCCTCAAATGACGTAAACTTATATTTCTATACGTGTATTGTATTATTACGTGCGCTTGCATTCCGTGACATCAGCAATGAATGAACATAGGATTTAATGTCCGAAAAAGAAGAACTAAACCATCTAAACTACATCTTTAGCAGCAATTACGGTGTGTTTTTGTACCGGTTTGTCGTAGAAACAAGAAACTTAATTCCCTGTCATTTTCCCTGCAATTTAATTTAAAAGTGCGTAGGCGCCTTTAGCTCCAAGAGGATGGACAGATTGGTCTTCCAGAAGTGAGCTTGCAATTAAAAAAGTTTTAAAATCAGAGTAACATTTTTGTTCACGGCTACAGTGCTGTGAGGGAGTGGGAGACTGGGCTCATGAAGTTACAGCGTTCACTGGATGAGTGGAGGGCATTAATCGGGTCCGGGGACGATCGAGATCATCTTCAAGTAAGATTCGAGCCCTTGGTTTATTACACTAAGCTATTTGTTAATTTTGTCATATTTGTTCAAACTATGTGTCAAGAAATGCAGATAAGCTCTGATTTTGTATTTTTTGTGTAAAAAACTAGAATCTTCATTATCGTTTGTGTTGTCTACCTTTCTGTGGCTGAACAATAAACACAAAGTTTGCTCAAATGCCGGTTTAAAACCTGCAGTTTTACCCATTACACAGGTGCTATTTTGTTCCACAGATAACAACTGAAAAAGTAAGCGGCAAAGACGTACTTGCCCCCAAACACGGAAAAGTTGACCCCGAAAACACTCCACACGTCGGGGGAAACACCTGGGCTGGCGGCACCGGCGGTCGCGACACTGCCGGGTTGGGGGGCAAAGGGGGCCCGTACCGACTGGACGCCGGCCATGACGTCACGCAAGTTCCTGACTGGGAGAAGGAAGCGGTTCCAGAACACGTGAAGAAAGCTGCGCGGGAGATGGGGCAGAAGGCGTTTAAGGAAAGGTGGGAAATGTTTACGTTGTTTTTACCTGATTCAGTCGCGGGATACTGGGGTGGTATATCTTCATATGGAGGTGCACCTACATTTTTAAAGACTGTCTGATTCTAAAATATAATGTTGCTGTTGCCGCCAAGCATATTATATTTTGATAGTCTGTTCCTTGGCACATTAAAACGTAACTTGTATTCACCGATGTTTCGCCTGCTACACAGCTAGGCTTCCTCAGAGTAATGGACAGAAGAGTTATAATGTGCCAGAACAACAGACTACTAAAATATGATTCTAAAATGTTTTAAACAGTGATGTGACAGTTAAAAATTTTTTTTTACTTTAAAAAAGCAGATAATTTGGCCAGTATGTAGCGGCAAATTTATTTTTACCTTGCAAATAGCAGATATGTAGGTACCTACCACGAACATGTAATTTGTGTTATCGGCAACAGACAAAAAAATGCATTTTACGTAAATGTTTGTATAACACCGAATGACTTAAATAGGTTTAAATTATTTTTATCTTCACAAGGCTTCGTGAGATTCAGATGAGTGAGTACGATGCTGAGATGTACGAGAAATTCAGTGGAAATGTTCGAAAACAAGTGAAAGCGATGAGAATTATCCTCGACTCTTTGCAGGTCTCTCTTAAACTGGCAACTTTACCTGACAAGTTTCATTTCGTAATTTAGTGATTTTCCCCTAAGAAGCGCCTTTGTCGGTTTTGTGATTTAAAGAAAAAAATATATATTGTAGGCGATAATCCTGTGCCGCATTATTTAAACAGTTCATATATGATTTTTTGAACTGAATCTGTCAGTAATATTCGCTGATCAGTGTTGAAGGTGTTCCAGTCGTTAAAGTTTCCTAATAAATTTGACTTTGGTCAGGCGCATTTTTAACGCCTTTTGCTTCAGTGGTTCGCCACATCTATTACTTTCTGATGTCCCTTACATGTTTTCATATTTTCTGTATCTCTCAAGCCATGGCACACAAAATCCAAATCATATTATTGTTTATTTTTTTGATTAGAACAAAAATCACACTTCTGTATGCGAAGATTTTTTGACATTGGTTGTGTTTGTAGGCGAAGGGAAAGGAGCGACAGTGGTTAAAACATCAGATGACGGGTGAACTCGACGACATGAAACTCATCGAAGGTTTGACTGGAGAGAAAAACGTATACAAAAGGAGAGCTGAACAAGAACCTGAGGTAAAGAATATGTGTGTGAAAAACACTGAAAACTTATTTGTGTGAAAATCACTGAAAACTTATTTGTGTAAAAATCTAAGAAAACTTATTTGTATCTGTCCAATATAGGTTGTTTTTTTGTTATTTGCAGCCCGGAACCCCTCAGCAAAAACCGAAAAGGATTCGAATATGTGTGGACGTGAGTGGGAGCATGTACAGGTGAGGTTCTAACAATTCTCAATAAAAAACTTCCGAGGAATTTGAGAAGGTTTTTGTGTATATGTTTTCCGGCGCTCCACTGAAACTTACTCCTGTACAGTATTTGTATTTTGGTGCTTGTAGAAAGAAAAAACTGTGTCGACCCTGGCAGAATATTTAGTTGTACAATATATTTTGCCTAAATGCATCCTATGTTCAAACTAAATCGGTTTTTCATTCTGCAAAGGTTCAATGGCTTGGATCAAAGGCTCGAGAGAACGGTGGAAGCGGCGTGTATGGTTATGGAGGCTTTCGAAGGCTACAAGGAAAAGCTTAAGGTGAAGTAAATTAATTTGGACTTCAATTATGCTTCCTTTCCTACGACGTATCAACCATAATATGTATTCATGAATTGAACAGGCAACCAAAACATGCAATTTGTACGAAATACATCTGTACTGTTTGTTTGTCAGACAAAGCACTATGTGTTGTACTGGTATTACAGTATGTATTAACACGAACACAACAAAATCAATCCAACTGCTATTTATACGTGAAAGAAAAATGCATTTGTTTTATGTTTAGTATGAGATATGGGGCCACTCTGGTGACGGATACGATATACAATTGGTGTCTTACGATAAACCACCAACAAACAACAAAGAAAGACTCGACGTGTTGAAAACCATGCACGCGCATGCGCAGTTCTGCATGAGTGGCGACCACACTCTTGAAGCTACGAGACACGCTATTAAGGTAAACCCGACAAGAAAACTCATGTTGTGATTTTGTGTTTCATCTTTTGGTGTCGTTTGTTTCGGGAAAGGTTTGTGATTGAGGATATTTTTCAGCTCTTAATATTCGCAATCATAAACCTTTCAGTCCCTTAGCTGCGGACTCCTTTTCACGGAAAAAATCGTTCACAGTTGAAAAACTTTTCAAAAGCAAAAAATGTTTCATAAAAACAGTTCAAAAATTTAATTGAAGGCAAATGTATTTATTCTACACTACTACACTAATGTGTCATTTTTGTGTCACTATTAATGCCAGGCTTGAATTGTTCTTTTTATCTTACCAGGAAATCAAAAACGAAGAGGCCGACGAGTATTTTGTTGTCATGCTGAGCGATGCCAATCTTGAAAGGTAAAACCTCGACTGTTACTTTGCTGTGCACTGCTATGATATTTGGATAAATACCGTTTAGTTGTAAACAGGAAAAATAGTTACTGCCCGTATGGGTGAATTTGGGCGCCTTACTCCATAACCTTTTAGTTAATTGTGAAAAGTAAATCGATTTGAATAAATTAACATTTATTGTGGATTGCTTAGCTTTATAGTTTTAAAGAAAAGGCTTATACAAAAAGGTTGTTTATTAGATACGGAATCAGGCCAATGCTCTTGAACGAGGCGTTAACGGCCGACGAGGAAGTCAATTCCTTCGTCGTTTTTATTGGTTCAATTGGCGACCAAGCCGACAGGTAAGATTTCGTAAAGTTTTAGCTGTAATCTCTTACAAGCTACTGGTGTTTTTTTAGACTAAAGAAACAACTTGCTTCTGGTCGATCTTTTGTCTGTATGGACACCAAAAACATTCCCCAAATCATGCAGCAAATCTTCACGTCGTCTCTTCTGAAATAAATTATTCTTAGATTTGTTTAGTTCTGTTGTTGTTTCAGAAATCATGGTGTTAAATAACGATTATCTAAATAAAGTCGAAAGAAAGCAATGATTTTTGCCTGAACAAATAGTTGTTTTGATCTTGGCTTGTTTCAATTTTCATCGTCCTGCTCAATGTTCTGTCCAATTATCTTTTTCACGATTTATTTGTTCCATTGGGGTATTTTACTTGCTTTATTGTGCTAATTTTCTTGAGCTATTAGAATAATTGTGACATGTATTTAATGAATTGACCGTAATAATATATATATATTGCTTAGTTCAAAAGTGGCTACTGTAGCCTGCTTCCGGTTTTGTAGCACGTGTATGTCCAGTGCCATGCAGATGGCGTATGTTCTTCATGACACCCTGCCCCATAGAGTCTAGATTCAATTGCTAAATAGCGAAGTTTTCTGGTTTGCTGGACAGGCAATATCCTTATCGATCAAGAAGCCTCATTGCACCACAAGAAATGTTGTCAAAATGGCATTAAACATGTGAATAAGGAAATTTTCCTTTTTTTTATAATATCTTGTGAATATGTAACAGGAATAAAATCACGATGAAATTTAACGTACTATGATTCAACGGAAAATTCTACTACAGAGAGTCACAAAATTTTTCCCAAACTTGATCCACAACTTTTCTCAAAACAGAAATCTGTGCGAATTTAATGATTAGGCGTGAGCAGGGCCACTGCCTTTTATTTTTGGTTATAAATTTGTTGAAATACTACATGAAATCGTAGCGTTAATATTCGCACAGATTTCTATGTTACATAGGCTTAATTGTGGATCAAGTTTGGATAAAACTTTGTGACCCGGTGTAAAAGTATCTTCCTGATTCAACAGCCTTTTCCAACGTTTTGTTACGCTTGATTGGGTTCTGTGCGAAACTGAAGGCACGGTCGAGTTATCACACTGGTGTCCATTTTGTTAACTGGTGTTTTTTTGATACTACGAAGGAAACTATTGATAGGAAGATGTAATTTTTAGACATTCTGACACATTATTGTAATTCTTAGTTCTGCTTTTTACACATCGTCAGCATGGCGAGAAGTTTTGAAATGAGCGACCGCGATGGTAATTAATTGTGACGTCCCAGACTGGAAAAAATGTCGTGCGCGGAGGATATAGCACTTTTGCGAAAATTTGCCGATAATCCGCGCAATATTAATGAGCTAATGCATTAACATACGAAAAAACGTTGCGATCGTCCGCACAATTAACGATCGCCGAAACAAAATCCTCCGCGCAAAGAACAAACTCTCCAATCTGGGTGACGTTATCGTTTTTCGTGACGTCATTGTTTTTTTTTCAGAAATTATGACTACTTTACCTTGTTTATCTACAGTACACATTTATTTTACTTTTACAGATGCGGTTTTCACTTACAACACTGCTGCTGAGAACATGCTTCCCGAAGTATTTCGTAAGTGTGAATTCAATTAAACATCTTTAAATATTTCTACAATTAATGAATGTTGTTATGATCCAGTAAAACATGCATTGTTTTTATTAATAAAAATTTGCATAATGTATGTCGACAAAAATATGTCAAAAACTTTGTTGATGTATTTCATGTATTCTAAAACTCTGGGTCACCTTCCTAAATGGAGTAAATAAAAATACCATAAAAGATTTGTAATGAAAAGATTTTTAATTTTTTTGCCCATCTAGGTCACATGCTGGCACCTGATCCAGAAACCAAAGTGAGTTTGATGACATCACCAATCGATCAAGGGCAAAAACTAGGTGAGGAAATAACAAAGGAACTGTTTAAATTTGAGGGTCTGGTCCTGAATCGTGAAGAGGAAGAAGGCATGGTTGCTCGAAAGGAAAATATTAACACCCACCGCAACAGTGTTGCGATCATCGGGCAATCTGCTGTGGGTAAGTCAAAGTTGGTAAAAGATCTAGCGGAAAAAATACAGAACAAAGTGTGTTTCAAAGAGGCCAAAGTAGTTTTCTATCTGGAAATGGGCGACGTGAATTTTTCTGCAAAGCAGGCTTTTACCAGTTTTGTCTTGACATTCATTCCTATAAGCTGCATGCACAGGGAGTTTACAAATGAAGATGTTGAGCAATTAAAACAAGGCGAAGGATGTATTATGGTTTTTGACAACTTCAATGATGCTCACACTGATGCATTTAAAAAAAATGATGACATCCCATCATCATTCGATGACAGGACACCAGACATACACATAAAAAATATGTTGCTGGGGAGAATTTTTCCTGCTGCTGCTAAAATTCTAACAAGCAGGAGACAAGAATTTTTCGAGCTGCATCCTAGATTCAGGCCTCCATATATTGTGACCTGCACCGGAATCAACCATGCCCAAGGCCACATGAACATATGCAAAAAAAATTGCGTCAGTCAACGTGAAATTCGCTTGGTAATGGAATTCCTAGAGACACACCCAGAGTTTGATAGGGTTTGTCACATCCCACTCATTTGTGTGGCGACAGTTGACTTTTTACGGAGGAATGTGAAAACCCTATCCAACTCTGATGCTATAATTCTTCCCAAGAAAGATGCTTGGTAAATGTTGTTTGTGAAAATTATTTCATACATGCTCAATGAATCCATGTTTTTTTTTATATTCAGTGCTTCGTACTAATTTCCAATACCTTTTGCCAACTGTTTTGACTAAAGCAGAATAATCTGTATGGTAACCATATTAATTCTTCATCAAACACATTTGTAGTCTCTAATAAATTGTAAGTATCTTTGCGTTTGCCACCACATGTGCAGATAAAACTGTTAATTTCATGAAAAAACTGGTATACCTTTAGGAAGCATGCAATGATCAATAAAGCATACAGTGAAATATTTAAATACTTTTGCATGTAAGCAGACAGCAACTCAAAAACACATGCAGAAATAGGCCTTTAAATTCCAGTCAACAGTCATTAAAAGCAAAATGCCAAAACAGTAAGCATTGTTTAAGGTGGTATATTTGACACATGTTCATGTTAAAATTGAAGAGTTTCATGGGTTTGATGATTTAGCGGTCACTGATGTGGGAAGTTTATTGAACGAGCTACGACTTGTAATACCAGTGTACGCTTTAGCCTGAAGTCCAACTTTGGGAGGGGTTGTGAAACCAGCTGCTTTGTACATTCGTTCGATATTACTTCCCGGCATAGTACCGCTGTACGCCTGCCTAACTTGTGGAGTGATGGGAGATGGCGTAAAACTAAAATCATCCTTTTTCGCTGTAGGGCCTCCAGTAGCAGCAAGGGGGGGTTTTGGTGCCTCGTGTTTTGGTGGGGTTTGCTGGTAGGGGGCAACAGCCACTGCAGGCTTGTTGAAACCATAGATGATGGTTGATGACTGGGGCTTCCCCTTTAAAGAAACTGAAGAAGGCATCTGGTTCTTGGTTGTCATGCCTGCTGCCAGGTTACCACTTGATGACCAATCATCTTTCACAACCTGTACAGTAGTTTGGAAACTATGTTACCAATTGTATGCCAAACCATATCGTAAAATATTCTTGTTAATACTGCCTGAGACATGCCATGTGTTAGTTTAAATGTGGTAGATTTAAACCAATTTCGTTAAAATAATATTAGGAAAAAACATATTACAAACAGTGAAAAGAGCATGATAAAAATGCATGCAAATGTCAGAAGTTTCATGTTTTATCAATGCTTGATGTGAAAGAAAGTTTTCCGCACCTGCACTGTCAGGTTTGACACCAGCGGAGCAAGTCGATTTGTGACATGAGCTAGAACCATTTGTTCGTCTGCATCTCTCCTCACTCTTACTTGAATAGAGCCCGTCATGATCAAACCGTATCCATTGGAGAGATTATGGATGTTGTCATGTGACTTTGATGGAGCGAGTGCAATCGTGTGAAAGCGTTCATTACGAATTTCAAGCACACCATCTGAGTTTTGAAACATAACTGGGTCAATTTGCCAGACAGCCTTATCACACACAGCAATTGGCAATATCACTTTGTGTGCAATTTAGTTTTTTTCTATAGCTCAGTTTAAGAATTTCTTGTGATAAAAACTTCATGAAAGCTCAACATTGGCAGATATAGATACAGGTGTAAAATAAGTATATTTGGATACAACAACCCCACTAACCAAAAAATATACCAATTTATAGAATTTATTAAGTCCACACCACAGTGCATGTTGTAATATACCTAATGTCTGAGCTTGGCTAAGAAGTTTGTCAAGTTGTCCAAGAACATATGGAGGTGTCGTGTTAAGCAAGACATGGGCACTGCAGTTTGCGATCGGCCACATTGTGCATATCATCAGAACTGCAATGAGGATTGCAGCCACAGTGTCGGCAAAATAATAAGCACTGCAAAAAAGTTTTTTTACAGGGTTAATCCACTGCCAAAATTAATGGTAAATAAATATTTACTAAATGGTTTTAAATAGAACTGTAATTTTATCCTGCATTAACAAAAGTTGCGTAATTTTTTTTAATACCGCCAAAAATGTTTGTAATAGACCTACTCTATTTGAATAAGCAGATCAGTGACAAGCAGAAACAGAGCTCCGACAAATGAGGCAAGAAAAAATGGATCCACTCTAGGTAGAAGGATGCGGTTTAAGGCGGGAAGAAAGCTGCACAAGGATCGGCTCATGTCCGCAACATGTTCTTGGATAATCGAAGAAGAAGAAGCTGAAAAGGTTAATTCAGGGTGAAAACTAATAATATTCAGTTCTGCAGTAAAATACCAAGCATTTTATATCATGTTTGAAATCTTTTGTTGTACAGCATATATATAGTTAGGAGTTGAGCAGCGTTGAAATATGTACATACATCATATTACAATTGCAAGAAAGAAATATAACAAGATTTATGACCTTGTTTGCCACCAAATAACTTGTTTACACTGGAATGGTTGTTAGCACTATACCAATTAAATACATTTGTCAAAATGTTACCAACATTTGAACTAGTTTGTCCAACACGGGACTAAATGCCCTGAATCTGCTTCCAATATCATTTATAAAGTTTTCAACAGTGTTTAAACTTCAAATTGTCCAACATGTATACAACTAAGAACATCATCAAAGTATGTACAGTTTGATCAAATATATGTAAATAATGGGCATTGATTAACACTTGACTGTACACTTATGTTTTAACATACCCTCAGTGACACACTGGAGTGCCTTGTTTCGTACAGACAGCATTTTGGTTGTGTGGAAAACAAGGCCAAATATTGCAGCTGGAATCAGTCGCCCAATTGCCACTTCCGGTTGCCTTACAACTCTGCAATCAAACACAAAGTTCCAGTCATAAACTTATTACAAATTTACTGTGTATGTAATGACACTTCACCGATGGAGACCAAATGCTCTAATGATACAGACACTTAAAATTGATGGTTTAATAACACTTAAGTGCCATCAATTGTAATACGTCACAAATCATGTTGAAGTTCCTTTTGCTCTCTTAACCAAAACCTAGGTCTTTGTTGCTGCTTTTATTTTTCAGATATCATTTACATGCATTATTTGTTGTTGAGGAAAGTGACATAATTAATTATGTTTATATACCTTGCAGTACATTCCTTTAAAATAAAAACAGATCCTAGCATGGAAAGGACCACAGAAGCAAAAACAAACAATATTTCCATCCTCTCATAGTTCACCAGTTGAACACTGTGGTCATCGTAGCGACTGGGTTGCCGCGAAGAAATCCATATCGACACAAGACATGTGATAAGACTCAGCACATCAAACACACTTTGGTATGCATAAGCTCTTAAAGCTGAAATTGTATTCACACACTTAAAAGAAGGCAAATTTAGTATAATTAAGGTGACACAAAAAGTAGCTTTTCCAGAATAAAATTAGACATACTCTTGGTGTTACTGTGGTCATTATAGGAACTATATTAACAATTACTGTCAAATTATATCGTGGTTAATGATAGTAAATGAATAATAATGTATTGTTACATTCATCAGTTTGACAGAATTTGAATGATTTCATTTTAGCAGTCTCTATGATTTACAAATCATACAGAATTTATTAATAAAATGTTACATACACTTACCCAAGCTGTTTGAAGAAGAACACCAACTAAACAAAAACATAATCACAAAAAAATTGGCAAGAAGAAATAAAAATGTCCGACGACTGCTTCTAATAGCTAGCATTGGTTTGACAGTGTGTTGAAACTGTCCATACATTTTATTTTTTCGTTTGTGAAATGGATGGATTGTGCTCTGAAAATAAGGTAAAAGATGAAATAAAACATTGTGGTGATCGCAACTGTGACTTGTATACATTTATTTATCAAAAAATTACAGCTGTTTTCGGCACCAAACACACACAGCAGCTTTATTTACTACAACAGCAGCTTTATTTCAAACTCAAACTTGTATCAGGTTTAACAAGTTCTTACAGTAAGAGAAAGTTTGTGTTCACCAGATCCACTGAGGTCCAAATCTAAAGGACATAAAAAATGATACACTTTATGTGCAGTAAATAACAAAAATAAAACATTTGGTCGGCACAGTCGTCTGATAGTCACATCAGCTGCACTTATGAGACTTTATAGGTCGAAACAGTGGCCATCTGTATGCAGCTTACACAAAAATAAAACATTTTGGTATTAGCGATAAAAATACCTACCAAATTCTGGGTCGATTGATACTGACATGTAGTCTTTTGATGTTTGGTGGTCTGGGATAGGCATGTCTACTGATCTTCCGTTGTAAAACTGATGTGAGTAGTCACTCGTATTGCCATGGTAGTAGGCCATATTCACGCAAAATAACCATTTAAAAACTTTGATTTAAGTGTGTAAAAACAAAACAAAGAATAACACGAATTACAAATTTTAACCATATCACAAGCTTCACACACAAAAACATACAATGGACCCGTTATTCCCCAAAAAATTACTTGTTTTAAGTCACAGTTGTAACACAATGACGATAATCACATACTCCAGTCCTCCACAAAACATTTTGCACTAACTGAAATTAATAAGGGGAGGAGCGAAGGATTCATCGCCGGCGACCAATCTTTGTCTTGCAAATAACAACAAAACTACAACAAAATAGAATTTTAATTGTGTTTTTTTAAGTGATTAAAGCATAAGTTTTTTTAGGCGTTTGAAAACAAAAACACAAAAAGGTTGAAAACACGTCACATTCCTCTAAGAATTTTTTTCTAGTTAAAATTTTGGTCACGCTTGAATAAAAACAGTGGTACTTTACCCGCAGGGGATTTCAGAAAACATACATTTTGTTTGTTGTGTATCAGGGCAAGTCATATTTATAATTACTGTATTTGAAAACTGTGGTCATTTGACCTCTTTGAAGTTCGATTGTGAAAACTCATGCTGATAGTTACATTGCTCTACGTTTCACTTCTCCGCCTTTGCTAGCACTTCTGACACATTTTCACGCCATTCACATTGTATCGCACAACGTGTGGTGTTTGTTATAAACTGCAACGAACGATTAATACCCCAGCACAAATTTCAGTTACATAAATAAACAAAAATCTAACTGATGTCCTAAAAGAAGGAGGAACCAGAATGGACATTGACAAATATCTGGAAGATCATTGCATTGGGTATAAGAAGACTGCAGATGGAAAGCATGCTACGGGAAGATTCCATGGATGTTCCAATATGTTTATGGAGGGATTAATGGGAGCAACAGGCTTGGTGTTTTTTAAATCTTCTGCCCACCACCGTGGTTCATCAAAAAGACTGAAGACAACCATGCCAACTGCAAGAAGTAACCACATTTTTTTTATAACAGACAGTGGCTGATAGCTTTAGTTTAGCTTTGTTAAATTTTTCTTTGTAGCTTTGAAGTTCTCCCATTCCAACAGTGTGGTCCCAATTCCATATACTGGTCATTTGTTTGAGATAATGAGTTTTGAAGTTTGGAAATGTGGATTTACATCACCAGAGGTAAATTGTTAGATGTTTGCCTATTGTGCTTTGGGTCAATCAAATCAGGGTTCTCAAATAGCAAACCTACTGACATGTGTTCTGGAAAACCAGTAGGGGAAAGCTCACTGCTGTGTTTTAGCTGTAAACAACTCACAAATAATAACTTTTTTTGGTTGTTGTATTACAACATGTTTGTTGTTCAGCTTTCATCAGATTACACAACTGATGAGGATGCTTTAAATTATTCTTTGGCTGAAAAAGGAATGAAAAGTAGAAAAAGAAAACATCCTAAAGTTGGTGCAAAGTGCAATGCAACTGTTATGGTGAATAGCTGTTATTTATCTCATGTAGTATTTATGCCTTATTGACAGTGGTGAGAAAACTGTGGCAATTTGGTACAACAGGTCTTGTATTTACATTTAAGAATAATAACTGTTGTCAGCATTTAATTGGCTTGGCATACTGCATGCACACTGGGGTTTCAATCAATAAGGCTTTTAAACAGGATCCAAAAATAATTATAAAGACCATGATAAACATTTGCAAACCTTTGTTAAAAAAACAAAATTTTTATAACCTTTTTATTTTATTCCAACAAAACTTTGTGCAAAACTAATATCTGTTAAAATCAACTTGGGATGTTAAACTTAACACCATCTTGTGAATTTCACCAATTTGCAGATACGCGTTCTTAAATTTTATGAACCGCCTGTATTTCCCCCCGACTCCAAGCCAAGTAAGAAAGAACAAGATCATGCAAAAGCTGCACACCTTGAAAACATCCAAACCAATGATGATCAGCCATACACAAGTATTGTAATATTTATTTTAAACTATTGTGAGGTTTATAAATGTAACTAATTTATATCAGTGTAATACTCATTTTTAAATCAAGCACCGTTGTAAATCAGTCCAATTTACATATGTTTTTTGAAAAGCATATTGTGTTGGTGGTTTCAGTTGTTTGCTACTGCCGATTTCCGTTGTCCATGAGCCACACAACGCACAGCCCAAGTGACCAGCCAATGACGAAAAACCGTCTGGATCCACGGATTGCAAACAAAATCAAACAAGTTGCTCTTGAAGGTGCGATTCTATCTATAATCAACATAACTGTAACATGAAAATAAAATTGCTGACCCTTGCATTGTGATTTGCAGGAATATATGATGTAAAAAGTGTCAGGAAGCTGATGAGAGATTTTGTTTATTCCACTTTGTTTGCGTCAGTGGACAAGCAAGAGTTGCCACAACTCAACAACACCAGATACTTTCCACACGACAATGTGAGTATTTGGTTTTGCTGTTTAAACCACTACCGGTGGACAAACACTTTGCTGCAATCACTTTACAAAGTATTATTTTTACATTTGTGGTCCGCATAATTACATCTTTACGAAAGTCCGAGCACATATTTGATCATGAATGGTTTATAAAAGTTATTATTATTGTTACATCCTGGTAAAATAGTGCATAGCTATCAAGCATTGCCAACAATGCCAACAGTCAAACATGGCTTCTGTATATTAATAACAGTATCAGTTGTGTTATATTCAAATGATGCTATATATATTTTTCAGACTATACAGAATCATATAATGAATGCTGTTGGGCCAAAAAAGGGCATTGTGGGTTACCAACACCCGTCAAAACTCCCACAGGAAAATACTGAGGCCGTCGTTCAGGAAGTAGTCAATTCTCCTGAAGATATGCAGATGCTGTGAGCATTTACTGTAACCAATGCAACTGTTTAGTGTTTCAAAAGTTGTCAGAGTCCATGGTACGTAATATTCACAACAAATTTCTTTCTGCAGGGATGGATGCTCTGGAGTTGGGTTGGTAGCACTTCATTTAGGTAAAAAACTATTTTGTTGAAAATATTGGATTTGTGACTGTGGCAAAATTAGTTGTGCCCAATTAATTTCTGTAATTTTTAATTGGAAAAATGCAAAATACTTTTATAAATTTTCCGCTTGTGTCACCTTCTCATACTTGCAAACTCTAAACTTCTTTCCACCACAAGGTGCTGGATACCATTCTCCTGAGAGGTGGCCAAGATACAAAGTACTCTGTGAGCAGGCGCTAACTGCTGCTGTGGAAATCTTAAAAAACAAGGGGACTGCTGGTGAGGCTGTGACATTGTCTGTTCAAATACTGGAGGTGAATAAAATAGTTTTTATGTGATTTTTATAAAAGTTTTGCAGTAAATTATAACCGTATGTACATATTCTTACCAACACCAAACATTGGAATTAATGGGAACCATTCTACGACTTTTGTAATGTTTAAAACATCTCAATTTGTTCATTGTGAAAGTTCAAAAAACACATAAATCCCAACTTTGAATTTGTTGAGATGTTAACGTTTTTAACACATTTTCTCAGAACAGTGAACTGACAAATGCCGGTTTCGGCTCAAACTTAACGGAAAGTGGGGATGTTGAATGTGACGCAAGTGTAATGGACACTTCCCACAGAAATTCAAAGGGTAGATCTTGTGAAAACTGAAATAAAACATAAATTTGCAAAAAAAACTTTAGTTAAAGTCATTATGGTCGGTATTTTGTTTTCGCAGCTGGGGAAGTGACGTTTGGTTCTGTTTCGTGCGTTGGTCGCATAAAAAATCCTGTCGAAGCTGCTTACATGATGTCACTTCAACAAGCTAAAAAGAGCAAACTCCTGCTTGGTCGAATTTTGCCCTGGTCAGTGTTAACAAGCTTTGCGTAAATCCTAAACAATAGCTGGATATAAATAAACATGGCACACCATAGACTTTTTATAATGAGGTACATTTATTTTGTTTAAAATAACTTGTGCTACACTTCGTAAGAATGTCACCGTGCGCACTTTGGTAAAGTAAAACTGTTTATTATTTAGTTCAATGAGTGGAACCGGGGCTGAGAAATGGGCAAAAGCTCATCACGTTGATATGTGCGAAGCTGACGACCTCGTGTCAGGTAAACGCTGATAACTCTGTGCTACGATAAGTCTATAGTTGTTAAATCACGTCATTGGTCGTAGTTTCGTTCTACCATTTTTGCCCTTTGATAGCGATTTCGGGGATTGTTTTTAATCACGAGACCAACCTTGCCCGGGAGGTGCAAACGAGAAAAATCTCAATACTGTGGATATTTGTGTTTTTTATGGGTTATTAACTGATCGCTGATTGGTAGAATCGGCTTACAAAACTTGGATGAAATATCAGCGAAGAATTGCTGAGCACATATTGCACAAACGATCACGTGATACAGACTCGTC
Source organism: Ascidia mentula (assembly GCF_947561715.1). NCBI lineage: Eukaryota > Metazoa > Chordata > Ascidiacea > Phlebobranchia > Ascidiidae > Ascidia > Ascidia mentula. The sequence goes on along the minus strand of NC_138569.1, from coordinate 19,146,510 downwards.
GTCCGAAGAAGAAGAAGAACGTGAAACTCCATACAAGCAGCAAAGGTTGTAAATATTCAATCTTATATACGTAAAAAATGGCTCACATACAGTTTGATAGCAAGTAGGATATTTCTTGTCAAAATGAACCTAAAAAACTCGTTGAAGCGCGTTCTGTTTCGTTTGTGACTTAGAACTCCAGAATTGGTAACATGTTAGTTTCGCAATTTCTTTTTTTCTTGTATAAACTCTGACCACTTCCATTTGCCACAGACTGGACACCGTGGGTGCAGTTGCGTTAGATTTCTATGGAAGAGTGGCATCAGCGGCCTCTAGCGGCGGTTTGTTGATGAAGTTACCGGGAAGAGTTGGTCAAGCGGCTACGTTCGGTTGTGGTTGTTGGGCTCAAATGGGGAAAAAGGACGAACCGACCGTAGCAGTTGCATCTTCAGGTGACTTCAACTTCATTCGACACAACTTTTCTCTCCAGCAAATCACGTTTATTCGCCTTATTTTTCTTGTTCCTGTCGTTTAATCTTAAGCAAAGGAAGAAGGTAAATCCTGCAGTTAGTGCGGACAAAAATGTTGTGGTTTATTTTTTTTCGGATTATATGTGAAGACAGTAGCAGAGGTTCACATACTGAAAGACTCAATCACATTTTTCGATCAAACCGCGTTCTGTCCGTTTTCATAGCAATATAATGAACCCAATAGTGTCGAATTTATATGTTTACAACGACGAATGAAAACAATTTTGTTATAAATCTAAAAGTTTTCGTCTGTGTTGTGCCTTAAAACGTGCAACGACCAAATTTAACGTGTGGTGTGATATAGGCTGCGGTGAACAACTCGTTTACACGACCATAGCGAAAAAATGCGCGGAAAATCTGCGCCACTGCGACGAACCTTACCAAGCCGTGCAGGACACCTTGCTCAAGGATTTTTTAGGTAAGTACAATTGTGACGCTGGAACTTGGCCCAGAAACTAATTGTGCTTTTTTGCGAGCAGGTTCGTCGTTCCTCAGTCCTGAAGCAAACAGACAGGCTGGGTTGCTGACACTGCACTTATCGAAAGACGGCGAGCAAATATCGAGTGTGTACACTTTAACGAACGTGACACAAAAGTGTAAACCTTAATTCTGTGGCAAATTCTTATCACAATCTAATTTCTCTTGTTATTGTAAACACATTCTTTGTGGTCAATTGGTTGCTTTCAATTGTTTAGCACAAAAGTTAATTTGTTAAGGAAACAGCTGTGAAACTGTAATTCTAAACATTTTGAACCTCATTTTAAGCTGAGGTCGTCTGGGGACATACAACGAGCAGCATGCTGATTGGTCACATGTCGACACGTGACACTAAACCCGAGGTTTGTATTCAAGACAAGACTGGTCTTTGGCTCAAAAAAGAAAATAGCTGACTTTAATCCGAAACATCTTGTTTCAATTTTATTTATATTTCGATACATCGTTGTCGCCAGTAATATGACAATGCTTAATCGAGGGCTCGATTCAGCTAAAATTAAGCAACCAGTCTTAGCCAGATATTTCCATGTACGTATTTACTTCACCCACACTGGTTTGCGTTTAACTTACCGTTTGTTTCAGATCCTCGTGTCCAGACTTCCAGACGGTGCAGTTTCTGGTAAATCTGTGAGTGTCAGTGGAACATGGATTAAGGTTTGTAGAAAAAAATTGATATTTTTTGGGGTTCTTGTATGTCGTTATTCAGTTTATTGATGTGCTATTGTCATAAACCTCTTGCAATATATCCCATGTTGTGCGCCCGTCGTTTTTCTGGGATTTCTTTTACTTTATGAGTTATAGCTTATTTTGTTATTTTCTTTTTTTCTATTTTTCTACAGGTTTCGTCTGAATCAACTACCGACGCGAATGGCGAAGCAAAAGATTCCGGTAAAATTATCTGTTTAGTGTTTTATTGTAATTAAAAAAAAAATATTTTTTCTCTTTTCAGAAATAATCCCCCCCGATGACGTAACGTCCGGTCAGTTGGACGGAAATGACGACACAGCGTCGATCAAAATGGACGAATGTTTGTCGATCATGTGGATGAGCGAAACGTTGGGCGGTCTTTCGATGGATGAGTGCGGAGTAAATCTTTCCATTGAGTTCAACCGAAAGGTATAATACTGAAAGGAGATGATTTTTTTGTAAACTTAAACATCTTGGCTTTCCGAATACCTCTATGATGAAATAATACATTACAGGTTGTAGGATATTTTCTTTGGGAAACAATTCAACTCAGTCTACAGTAAACACTGCACAAAATTAAAATGTCTGGTCTTTTAATATGATGTCGAAGTTGGTGTTTATTAATTTGTTTTATAAACAAGCATGATTGTATTCAGGTCGACGTCGAATTTGAAAAGTTAATATCAAACCGATGGAGCGCCAGAGTGGAAAAGAACCCGAGGTTGCTGGTATTTTAAGATAGACGACGATATTCATTAAGCACCTAATTATGCAATTTTAATAATAAGTTGATGTTGTTATTCTTGCTAAACCCAAAACTTTGATGAACATTGCTACAATCAAACCATTTAACCTTTTCATTGACACAAGTGAAAATTGTCAATTTGCAGATTGTTCAACGGTTTGAAATTTCGAATCCATTCTGTAACAACCTACAAAGAGGGTCCAAAAAAGCTGGTTTTCAATCTAGGCCTCACCTGTTACAGGTATGTTGTTATAATCAATATCTATGAGAAAAATCAGGAAAGTTTTTGTTGCCTGGCTCTAAACACTGTACAATATTTTCTTGAAGAGATTATATGGAAACGAACTGGGCAAAAGAGGCCGACAGCTTGAAAGAAAAGGGACGCCAATCGGTTACCAAGTGCGAGGTACACTACGTCACCACCAAAGTAACCAACCTTTCCTTAATCAATAAAATTTTAGCAAGATTTCTTTTCCGATCCGCTGGGTGTCGCTGGCGTTGTGGTCACAAGCGACGAAAAAGTGATTCTGCAGCGACGCAACCACTGGGTGGCGGAGGGAGCCGGTGAGCTTGATGTTCCCGGGGGTCACCCCGAGCCAAAGGTAACAATTATTAATTGTTTTTTTTGTGAAACATAATTTTCTATACCTTGCACGGTTCTGGGTGATATATAATGAGTAAACTTTTCGTAGGAAGTTCAACCTGACGTCACGTTGTCCACTGACGTCAGTGTCATGAATGCACGTGACGTCACTGAAGAGGTGTTTTTGTCGCAGCTAAAAGAAGTTCGCGACGAGGTTGAAATTATATTCTGATTTTGATTCAACTTTTCTTACATAAACGAATGGTTAATTACTGGAAAGTTGTAATGTACTCGCCAGGTCAATGTTCCTCTGAAATTCCTCGAGCAGCCGAAACTTATTGGAATCGTGAGGAACGAGCTCAGCGCTGGAAGGCCGGTCGCCTATTACGTAATAAGGTCTGTTGTTATGTCAGACAGTAGAACTCGTTTTAAACTTTTTCAAGATTATCTTCGTTTCATTGGTCGCCAGGTGCTCGCTTTCGTCCAATCAGATTGAAGAGCTTTACAAAAAGGGCGGGGCGGAAAGTGACGAATCGACTCAATGTTTATTCCTTTCAGTGAAGGTAGGTTGACGATTTTATTCTCCCCTGGTATTTTAAAAAGTGTTGATTTTTAGGAAGTGATATATTTGGAACGGGACAACTCGGATTTGTGGAACCAGTTTTGTCCCAACGGCAAAGCCGCGATTACTCTTTTTTCGGTTTTACATCAGCGAGAACAGGGTCAGAGGCCATTCCAAATTACGTAGTTGAAATTGTGACAACAGTTTACCTTGCACACTTGCGAATCGACTATCGCAAGTTGGCGCTATGGAGCCCTTTACCCACAAACATTTTGATGCAAACGAAATATATCCGTCGCCGAACACATTGCGATATTCTGCAATACTGCGTGTGTTGTTGTGCGTAACGACAAGAAATGGGGGGATCGGCAGTAAGCCGGCTAATTGTCAGGTAGGGGAATAATAGTGATGGCCAGCAGTTGGTCTTCTCTGATGCGTCGAGTGTGGGCTACGTGGCAGTCACACAAATCGCCTGGCCTACTCATTACCGACTGTGAAAAAATAAAACACCAACAGGTCAAAGTGACATCCAAGTGTCCGCTTGTATCCGTTGAGCCGGTTTTGGTTCAAAAAGAGGATTTGTCTCTTTAAATATATTTAATCAAGGCAAATGTTCTTGTATTATGTATGGTATTGGAGAAAATGGATTTCATGACATAAATGGCCGACGCCGAACTGCTGCTTGCATTGTTTCATAATCTACCGGGTTCTTAGTCTTTGAAATATTCCATCAACATCTTTTGATTCAGGTGCAGTCGCAAACCAAGGCAACTTCTCTGCCATGAGCTCGTTTTGGAAGAAATAATGCCGAGCGATTGTTAGCAGTCGCAATTCTATACACGTTGTTATTGATCTCAACGAATATCAACCAATCCCTTATCTATATAATCTAAACCCTAGTGCAAGTGGTAGCAACCTGAGAGCTGTAATCCATACCCAATACGTAAACAAATCCCTCATTTCCAGCCAAATCCTCTTTGGCACTTCCCAAGGACATTGCAACATTTACACACACACGCATATCCGTTATTGATATCGATATATACGACTCAATACGATCCAGAATATCCCAAGACGGGCGAGGTTATTTCCTTGGCACGCGGTATTAGTGCGAATTAGCTGACTCTGTCAATCGATAGACCAACATATGCTTCCAGATTAACTGCAACCTTTCTGTATGTTTTTTTTGCGTGAGTGACATTAACAATGCACCTCTGTTTGTTGATTCCCACGTCGTATGAAGGGGAGGTTATTTGGATGTTTATGGTACCTCGTTATGTATGCGAAGGCTTTGGCCATCGAAGTTAAAACAAGGACAATTGGAAAAATAATGATTATGAGGGGTTGACGTCACACAAAGCATGTTGGTGAAAAAAAATTAAAGAGAAGGTGGGCCAAAAAAAAAGTTTCAGCAACAATGGTGGCGTTGTACGTTTGGAAACAGCTGTCGTCTGCGTTGAAGAATGAATATTGTTGAGTTTAAAGCAGTGTCTCTATAAGCGGCTGAGTAATGCCAACATTCTGTAAGGTGGCAATTTTAACTAAAGTGTCGGAAGGTTACCATTCGCTTCCCTGACAACCTTTAAATTTCCAAATGACGCCAAAACTCATGAAACCACTTTTGTAATAAAGAGTGACGCAACGACGACAAAAATAGCAAAGTGCAAAAATAAAAAATAACGAAAAGAAACGATTTTTTTACAAAAGTCACCAATTCCTTCGAGATGACGTCAGTTCGCAACGCAAGCGTTCTGCGCACCTTCAATGACGTCATTCTTAAATACAGCGTTATTGCAAGCTCCTGGAGAAGCTGGTGATGATGAGCGAGATTCGCTTCTGTTGGACTCCGGCGTTTTTGGTGACATCATGTTTGCCTTCGGGGATGTGGCGGCGTGGGGAATTCCCAGAAAGAAGGGGGGTTGAAATGCTCCTCTGTGTTGTGGGGGGGATTGGGCCCCGCTGACGGGAAATTTGTACGCTGAGAAGTTCAGAGGAAAGTTGGGAAACTTTCCGGAGGGCCAGAGCATTGATGACGTATCAGGGTAGTGACGTAACAAGTCGTAAGACGTAGGTGAGTTCGTTTTGGGCTGTTGTGGCTGTGGGCTTGCGGATTCACTCTGTATACGGCTGTTGAAAGAGACAGGTGTTAAGATAAGCATTATTGAACTGTTGTTAGTCACACCAGGGGTTTGAATGTGGAGCCAAATAAAGTATATTTTTCTATTCGAATAACCTTTGTTGAAAATAGCGTTCGAGTACTGTCTTAAATTAAAAACTAAAAATTGTCATGGGCTTGGACACTACAATTAAATAAAATAGACTAATATGCTACAGCCAAGATAAACAAAAAATGTGATAAGTACTTGGCAAATAAGTAAGGGCTCTTTATTACGAAAATATTTTTTAACTTCGAGTTTCACAAACAAATTCAGCGAGAAACCAACCTGTTTTTTGCCGCGGCCGCTCGATCTCGTTGCCGTCTGTTCTTGAACCAGTTTCCAACTTGTGTCGGGGTGAGACCGGTAGCGTGGGCAAGCTCACGTTTCTTTGTAGGGTTCGGGTAGGGGTCCTGCAAGTACCATTCTCTCAAAAGGCTTCTGGTTCGTTCCTATGAAAAGAAACCAAAAGAAATGTTTTACAAACAAAAGTCAACACAATATCTTTTATCGACAACCTCGTTTGTGGTATTCGTTTTTGTGATAAAAACATAAGGAACATTTTTATTTCAATTTTGTGTCTGGGAACACTAAGAAACGCAAAGTGTTTTAGGTAGTTTTGTTTCGCGTTTTGAAATTAAAAATATTATTGTGCGACACAAACACATTTTAAGATTTGCAATCGCTTAGTTCGCAAGTCGCTGCCTTTCTACTGCAATTATTGTTTTCTATTTTTCATAAATATCCAAGTTACGCGGATTTCCGTCTCCTTGCGCGTGAGATAATAATTTAATATTCCTGCATTTACCTTAAAGCAGTGAGTTTTTTGTTCTCCGTCCCAGATTGTCCTTGGAAGCGGAAACTTCTTGCGGATTCTGTATTTATCGACTGGTCCGAGAGGTCTTCCTCTTAACTTTTCCGCCTCTTGATAGTGAGCTTCCAACCACATTGCCTATTAAAAAATCGACGTTTTTAAATGGATTTCGTTTTATACTAAAACGAACTGTAAATTTATATGGGAAAAACTGTACTGTAAAAAATGCCTGGTAATTTTTGTAAAAAATAATGGTATTCATTGCAAGTTGTTATTTTGTTTCCTAAACATTGCCGTAAAACAAAATAGCAAACAAGATTACAAATACCAAACCTAGTTTTTGATTCTAAACGTTTTTTTTTAGAAAACAAAATTACGAATACGAGTTTCCTGCATTTAAAAACTCATATAACCTATTGTACAATAAGAATGCCCACCAAATTGCCAAACTCACACGAGACTCACCTGCAATTTTCCATGTGATTCCTTGTCGCTGAAGCGATGGTTCTCCAAAATGGCGTAAAGGTCGCGGTAATGGCCCTGATGGTAAGCGACGATGGCCCGGGCCCGAAGAACTGCCTCGTTGGTGTTTAGGACCTCCAGGACGCCGGGGGCCGCAGGTAGGGACCACAGGAATCTTGCCAATCTCTCAATGTCTCCGCTTTCCTGCAGACTTTCGCATACTGTGGCGATTTGGTTTGGGTTAAAGGTCAGCGCCGGTAGCGTAGGCGCCGCGCTCTGTTGCAGGAAATTTTGGTTGAGGAGGTTCCGGAGGGCCGCAGCCGCCGCCAAGATGTCAGGTCTGGGATTCGAACTGAGTATCCCGAGATTTGCCCGCATTTCTGGCACCGTGGTTGCGATGAACTTTGCGAGGCCTGATTCTGGTGACAAGGCCGACGCCGAACGATGAGATGCCATCGAACTGGTCGGAGAAATTCTCTGTTCTTCGCTTCTTCCAATCAACATTACGAATCTGCAACTGCGTTCGTGCTTTGAATCCGCCTTGAGGTCTGGAGTATCTCGAAGACTATCAACTGACGAATGATCGAGTATCGCCTTCTTGTAGCGACGAAATATGAGGCGAAAAACCTTTTTCCCTCCGCGCCCTCTCGCTCCTTGACCGCGTAATCCGCTGACGGCACCCGGTGAGTGCGCATGCGCGAGCAAACAGCAGCCATGATCCAAGAAAAAGCATCAGCGGCAAGTCTAATTATCTACCCCTTAATCCCGGCCAGATCAAACGCAGCAATTACTCGCACTCGTTGGAGTGGGTTGGATTTTTATGACGGTTTCGCTTTTGGATGAGATCCCGGATTATTTTCCACTGTATTGACATTGCGAGCTGCTTTACCTGACGCATGGGTGTCCTTGAAGAAATCACCGTTAGTTTTTCCAGATTTTCATTGTAATTGTAATTTCTTTTTTGGTTGGTTCATCCGACTTGTGGTTTTGAGATTTAAGTTAAAAATATGTGGCGTAACCCCTTGTTATTTAGTCTTCGTCATAATAAATTCACTAGGTACGAGCCAATATACATCTTGGTATCATTTCAGTGTCGGTGCATCTGTCGTAACTTGAAATTTCTTTTCTTCCCTTTCTGATATTCAACTTTCATTCAAACTGAAGGAATTAAAAAATTCTCACATTGCCATTGTGTTATTTTCAGCGGTAAAAAGGCGAACAGATTTATTTACTGAAACACGAAGCAAAGTCAATCGCGTGTAGCGAACATATCCCAGTGCACATGCGACTGCGGCCACATTGGGCGATTAATTGTTAGTGTAATCCCTCATATCGCAACTCGGGGTCGATTGGTAGATTGCAATATGCATGTTAAAGTGATTCCCTGATGATTTAATGCACCGAACATCGATTTGAGCGTATCCTTTGCAAGGTTTAAGCTTGCTCCAGCGGATGCGCATTAGGAATTGCATTGATCGCCTGGTCGTAATGCTTCCTCCGAGACTGGGAGTTGGGCATGTGTTTTATATGCCCGGAGGTATAAACTGGGTATTGTATTCCAAACAATATTCGTACTGATAGTTCCAAAACAGCGTTTGTAGCTGACAACCCTGTAAATGTTAGCTTCAATATGGTCAATATCAGTATTTTTTTGCGCGCATGTGTATTCTACCAAAATTTAAGTGGAGACACTGCAGCAGAATCATGCGGCATCCACGACCAAACAAGGTTGGAAAACACAGCAACCAAGTGGTTTCATGCGAGAAAGCGGCGGAGCAAAACAGAACAGAAACAAATGTGATTATGGAGACTTAGATGCGCCCCGCGTGGCGACTTTAATTAGTTCACATCGTTTCACCTTGACGAAGTCAGCGACGTCACACAGGGTCGCACGTAACCCCCCTTGTCATGCGGGGTAATCCTGGCTGTCCCCTCAGCCACCGGCCAGATTACGTCTATTAGCGAACAATGGCCGTTTATGACGGCATAATGGCCGTGCGCTAATATGACAGGTTGGGTACATCTGAGAATTTTTTCCGCGCCCACGAGAGAATTTGAGAGAGCGAGAAAGTTAATCTTGCGCTGCGGGGATACGGATTAAGCGAACAATCTCGTTTGGAACAAATTGTCGTGTTTACACAAATCAGGTCGCCAACAGTTATACACACATAAAAAGGTATTCTGGGTCGATCGGCTTAAAAAAGTCTGGTTTACTTAATCGTTTGTTACCTGTTGCGGTCATACTAACGTGTTATATTGATGTGATGCCATTTTGGTTTTAAGGTCACTCTTGTTGCATTGTTTTGAGAACTGGTTGACAAACTATATTCCTGTGTTCTTTTTACAATATTTGAAAAATAACTAATATTATTATGACACAAAGCGAAAATGTGTGTTTTTCATTCTGTATTATGAACTTGTTACAAACAGTAAAAACACCAGATAAGTTTTGATAGCGTACAACGACGATCAGAATAACAAAAAATTCCTAAACTCCAAAATGACAAACATTAGAAAACAGTTAAATTTCTTCCCGCACTTTTAGGAGTACGTTTTGACTGAATTACGAAATTCAGATAATTTGTGGACAGTTACACATTGAAATTCACTGCGATGGCGTAATTACGTAATTCCAGAACAAACATTTCCGGGACAACAATGAAAACAAATCAATAATTGGTTCCGGGAGTTTCCTCCTTTCCGCTTGGCCACAATCAACAGACTGGGTTACATTTTCGTTTGAAGGCAAATCCTTCCAAGGCGATTTCGAACAAGGTAAGTCGCCGCTACCACAATATTTATTTACGGATACACGGAACGCTTTAGGTGTCCAAAGAACGCTTTCGCTTCTCGCCTTTGTTGCGTCACAATTAGCGACCCAGCGGAGGTTTTTGATCAATCGCGTCGGGGATAATCGCTGAGAAAAACAAAATGGCGTCTTGCGTCGCGCTGCGAAATTGAGCAGGGCGCGCATAAATTTGATAATGTCGCGACCACGGTGAAGCGATGGCATCGCTGGGAAAGAGAGCACTTGCATATGCGAGTCGAAATGCGAAAGTCCCAAAACGAATTAAGGTAAACCCTTTACGATTCGCGTCGGGGTCGAGCAATTGCATTTCGTCGCTGCCGCCTTGAAATTGTTAATCTAGTTTCTACGCCGACCCCGGCCCATTATCGGCTCGGGCCCCTGGCGCTGACTCGCTTAATATCGCCCGTGGCGAATCGCGAACGCGTGCTTATTGTCGACCCATTGTGACGTCACACGTCCCGCCCTCTTTTGGAGGCGTGGCTTCAACCTAGAGACGGAGGCTGAGGTTTAATATTGCAATGGAAGGAGGAATGTCTACGATCAACGTGTTTTCTTGATGCTCTCCTCCGGGGCGGGTCAAACTCTAGCGTTCCGCCCGAACCGATAACATTAGGAACGCTGCGACGCGCATGCGCAGTGGGTCGCGCTGTAATCCTGTTACGCGGTCGACGCGAAGATGTAAATGTATCGCGGGCGCATAAGTCGCGACTCTCCTGGCTGGTAATGACTGCCTCATTTTTTTCTGCACCGTATATTCCATTGAATTAAATATTTTTGGCCGCTGTCAAAACGGATTTCGGTGCGCTGTGGATTTCGTCGCAAGTTGTCGCAGCTCGAGTGGCGTTGTTTCTCCAATACCAAGACTCTGCCTTCTTGACGCTAAAGGATTTTTTTATTGGCGGATTTTTACGAACCTTATTACGAAACATGTTATGTCGAAATTTCCCATGTGAATATTGCCAAGTGTGGTACATCAGCCATGGTACAATAAAACTTGCTTACAAATTAACAAATAGATCAAAATCATGCTTATGATATTGAATTTTTTCGCAAGTGCGTGTTTTTATTTTGTTTTTGGTGGAATGATCGACAAAAATAAAACTTTTCAAATACGACGCGTGGCATTTTATTCTCGCATTTCTCGGGTAAAATGTCACAGTTTCAATTTTGTGGGTTACATTCGGTCATATTGACAAAATTTAGATGTGAACAGCCCACAGTCATCGTCAGGCCGCGCGCTTGCCTTGCGCGTGAAAATAATATTTTTCCGAAAGGCCGAACATCATTAGACTCAGAGAAAGTAAATGCGGCGACGGCTCTGGGGGCATGAACGCCAAAATCCCTGACTTTAGTGAATAATTCATAAAAGCACATGCAAGGCCCAACTGGGTGGGATTTTATTTCCAAAGACAAAACATATTTCCGATCAAGCCGCGCATTTTTTCTTGAATCCGTTTTCACGCTGATCCTGCGTTGCGAATCGAGCAAGATTTACCGAAGGGAGAATGAAAAAAATGCGGTTTGGGAATCCTGGACCACAATTTTGCAGCATTGATTCTCAACGTGGCTTCCGGGGAACCCTAAGTTCTATAACAAAATGTAAAGGTATGAGCAAAACTTAAAAAAAGCAAAACTTAAAAAAAAACATTTGGCAAACACATTGCCAATTTTTGCTGTTGGGAGTGACCAAACCGCATCACAGTTAAGCTTTAAATCGTTTTGTTTAATGTAAACCAAAAAGGTGGTTCTTCCATGGATGAAACATAAATTTCTTGTTGTGAAATTGTTGTGCAATTTACTCTACGCGAGCAGCAATCTTTTTTTTTCACCAAAATAAATCAACTTAGGTAATGCATTATGTGGCTGTTGACAGGACCTTAAATTTATTGTAAAACTATCACGAAATCAATCGTAAACAAAAGTTTTTTTTTTAATTCAGCCGTGATCACCACCCGCCACTGTATCAGTCGGATCAATGCGATGTGCATTATTATAGTGCTCATCCCCACACGCAAGGAGAATGCGCATGCTGGGGGAGGGGGGAGTGTCTTGTGTATCTTCAACCCGGTTCCAACACATAAACACTCACGTTGCGGGCAGGCCGGAGACACAGCCGAGAACCAAAAAAACGAGTTTCGGTCCTAATGCGGGCCATTAGGAGCCCCAAGACGCGACTATTTTGTGTCGCTTTCCAAGCTACGAGCCCGCAGTGAGTGACACGACAGCCAATAAACACTCGGTCTCAATCAATGCCGCCTCGTGACGTCACCTGGCGGGCCGTGGTGAGGGGGAGGGGGTCCTTTGCCGCCGGCAATGAATCTCATTGTGATCGAACTATTGCTTGACGTGATTAAATCGCGTTTTGCTAAGCGTGAAAGTCTTTTCGCTGAGGAGTTTGGAGGGGCGTGTTTTCATTTCCGTCCTCGTTTCTCATTGATCTTGTGGCTCAATTTGCCAGGCGTCGATCTTCCTTCCGAGGCTATTTCGGAATTGGCAGCCGCGAGGTGCGTGACACGTATCACAAGTGATTAGCGAAGAAGAAAAAGATGTAGATCCAAAAAAACGACGGCGCTTTTCGGCCAGTACTTTTAACTCCATATGTTTTCTTTCTCAGTCCATTTTGAAGCTCACAACAGCAAAAACACTCCTTTCCCCAAGCCACAAACCAGAGTTAAAAGAAAAAAATGTTTTATAAGTGATACATTTTTTGTTGCTTTGTATTTCAAAAGCTTACAATTCAATGAAGTTATGTCTGGGGTGCACAACTCAAAATTTTTTTTGTGCATTATCTAGCGCGTGCCAATCATTTTTGTGTGACTTTTTTAGAAGTAATGTTTCAAAAACCTGCTTGCAAAACAACTTGTTTAAACGTTGTGGAATCTACAACAGCTTTTGTGATATTCCTTGGGTGATAACAAGCGCGCGTGCAATTTTTGAACCACTGCTCTATCTGTGTTGCGCAATATCAAGAATTTCGACCAAAATTTAGCAAAATTGTTCCTCGAATCGAAAATGTTTTTTGTTGAATATTGCTAAAAGAGACATTTGGTAAATATTTATACTAAAGGCAATTACATATGGAATGATAAAAACTTGAACAGTTTTGCTGCTCAAGCAACAAAATGCTGCAAAAATATCAATCAGACGAATGCGTAATTTTGTTCATCGAAAAAAATATTTGAAAATTCTCCAATTAGGGAATAAAAGGTTATGCAATCATTTTCCTAGTCTCTGGTTATGAAACTAATTAGTGACAGTCTTAGTTGGGCCGCACCAAACTACCGGTTGGTAATCAATGATGGACCTTCCATGATATTTGCGTCACTGGGGCGATGCGCAACCGTTTTCCACCTGCTGTTGTATTGTTTTGCTTGTCACCGTGGGGGTGAGTGGAACAATTTTAAATGCGAAAACATTTATTATGAATATCCCAATCTATGGTTGAAACTGGCAATTATTCGGCTAAATTGTCCCACATATCCCAAAAAAATTGGTAAATATAATTGATTGGCACTTGGTGACAATTAAAGATGTTTGTGAGAAAAACATGTTTCGTCACAATTCTAAGTATTTTTGCACAAAATTTTAATAAGTAGAAACATTGATAGAAGGATAGCCTCGTTACGCGAAAAATGCATCACGGACTAAAGTTTTTTTTTCAAAATGCTTTCCAGTTGCCCCCTGTTCGGAAAACTAGCGTTGTCACGCGACACTATATTTTTTCAAAACTGAAAAAACAAACAACAGAAAATTACTCCCACAGATCTTTCCAATGTTGTTGTCTAGAAAATAAAACCCATTATGCTACAAAACGCATCGTTTTCATAGGCGATTCGTAATGTGTGGTCCTCCACCACCCGGTGTCATAAGCTCTCTGGGTTATTCGGACTCCAGCTTGTTGTACACAATACCGCCTGCGGAGGTGCGTATTAACAGCCAACAGACACTGGATCGGAGTGACGCGTATCCAGGCGCCACGCGCTCAAAGGACGCAATTCGGCGGAAGAATATTCCGCGGTGGGGGGCACGAGGGCCCGCTAATGATCGCGGTACTTCGGGCGAGTCAAAAAGACGAAGAAATAAAGTTTCGCAATGTTTCTAACAGAAATCCATTTTTTGTCAAAGGGCCTACTGCGAAAATTGTTGTTCGTTTTATTTTGTCGCGTTCATTTACAAACTCCATCCTTAGTTACCAACTTTGTCATGACCACAATTTTTTTGTTGGCGTGTCTATACGTAACAAATCATATTTTCCGTGACTTATTGAAACAAAGTTTTGACTCGCCGTGTGCCAGCGCGAGTCCACATTCGTATTCTGGGTTTTATCGGATGTGGGATCAAGTCAGTCGCGGCAGGATGTTTTTATCTTATTTCTGTCGTTGTTAAACTCCTAGTCGAAATAGACAATTTGTGGCGCCGAATTCGGAGGGGGGCAGACAAGCCACGGAGCTACAACCGATAATGAAAGACATAAAAATGTTTTGCAAAGGGTCGAAGTTATTTTAAATGATGTACGAAATTTCATTGCCAATGATTTTAACGCAAAATTGATTGAGTGTGATCATCAATTATCATGGCGCAAATGTCGGTAAAATCGGTGTGTTTTTGACCATGGTGTTTGTTTCGAAGTAACCATTTTCATAGTTATTAGGATTTTGACGTAAAAAGATCTTTTTTCAAAATAACCTTTTTTTTATTAATTCTTTATTTTTATGTCAAGACCGTTGCGTAAAAATTGTTTTTTTGAAACACTGCACAGCAAATTTAACAATTACTTATTTGAAACCAGCAAAATAATTCAGAATTATTATATTATTGTCGAAATGCGTGAATCACCATCGAGCGAAAACAAGCTCAGGAAATCAAATCGTTTCTCTTCACGAGTAAGCTGTCGCCTAGGATCGGGCATCGAAATCCCGGGTGGATTAAACCGCGATCGCGCCTCTAACATTTTGCTTTAATCATCAAACGATAAATCGCTCAGTCGAGTCGCGATTTCCAGCAGGCGACCGCGATCCACCCGCCCGGCGTTTTGTAAAGCGACACCGAATAAATGGCGCAGAACCTTTCACACATACATACACACATACGTCCGCTTACTCAATCCGCCACACACCACGACTCTGACGTCACTGTTACGTCATACTATCCCAAAGGCCCTGCATCGTTTGGCTGGCCCGGTTGCCTATAGCTGACGGAGTGAAAAAAGACCACGTGTAGTCGCGGTTAAAGTACGGGACTTTCCGGGTGTTGGTGATGATTTCATTTGTCGGTGATATGTTTTTACGTTTGATGATCGTAGGACAGATTGGCCGGCTTATGGGACTTGGTTATTACTCGCCCCCCGGCGTTTGATGGTAAATCCCTGTCGATTACGATTGTCCTTTTGTGATGCGGTTTGATTCAATGAAGCTACTTCCTATGTAATTCCCATTTGTCCTGTTCTTTTCTTGTTCAGAGTCTAGAGGAAATTGTTGAGAAACGCATTTTTCCTGATATTTGAGCTGTTTTGATTTTTCGTACACATGTGTTGACAGCGTAAATATTAACGTTGACTTTCTCTGTTGTGAACTCTGCTAAATCATTTTTATTGGGTTGGATGTTGACAACATGAAATGTTCATGCAGTGGAATATTCGGAATTTAACCAACAACTCCCAAAATTACTGCCATGTAACCACACAGAATAATTTGACTTAAATCAAGTGCCTCCACCTGCAATATTAAAACTGGAAACTTAGTAATCGATTAAACAATTTCTTCCCGGCGTTGCTGCGGCCAAACTTCTATTGTGGAGGTAATTAGAAACAAGAGTAACTATTAGAACAACTTAGGCCAAGACTTCGAAATAAGTTGCAGCTGGTGACTGCCAATAAGACTTGTTGGTTTAAATAAAACAGAAAAGAGAAGAGTTTGGAACAAACAATGGAAAAAAATATAAAATATTCTCCTACATGTTAACATATGTTTTGTTTCACCAACATTTAAAAAATAATCTGAATATCGATCAAATTTAGTTACAGAGGTCGAAAATTCGTTTAGAGAACAAAATTGCTGGGAACCCACGGCCTAAACCATGCGTACAAGATGGATTAGAATGGTTGAATGTCAGATTGTAGATAGGTGGTACATAAGTGCTTATTTCTCACCATTGCCTGGGTAATGTTTCAATCGAACAAATGAAAGAGGCGCAATTGCAATTCCTAATACACCACTTCGTATGCACTAGAAGACAATATCTCTCGGATCAATAGCCGAGCGTTGCAAAAATAAGAGGCTCTCGTTGCGATAAAACCTAAACCTAGCGCGCTAATCCATATCGTTTGTTGCCATTTAATCCCTTGCACTTGACTTGGGAATTTAACACGAATACGTGTCTCGCTGGATCATCTCCCTTTGTAAGAATCCATGAATTGCTCCGGATCAATAACAAAAACCTATCGGAATCGTCACAGCGCTTTCTTCACATTAAAGGCCTGAGAAATGTTTGTGAAATTTAGTGGCAATCAAGGACTGGAAAAAAAACACGTTATGAAAACTTACTCCACACTAACTCTATACTGAAATACTAACGCGGGGAAAAGCAAAAAAAAATAGTTGCCGGAACTATTGAATTTACAGGAAGCAATAAACCATTGTGTTTTCGTATACTAGGTGAGATTTCCTAATAAAGTGTCAAAATTAAGTGTCACGTAACTATTTGGTAAACGCCAGCCGTTGAATTCTTACCGGAGCGGCGTACCGGCAAGAATTCTGTTACCGGATCGGTTTTACTACGGATTAATTGCTACTAGGAAGCACAGTTGTGCCAAACTACTGAGCGACGACTTTATTTTTGATAATTTTTGAGCAGTCTTTCTATACATTAATAATTTTAAATGCAGTCTGGAAACGAAATTAAGATCTTTTCAAATTAAATTAACTTTGCCGGCTTTGGTAATGAATGATGTTTTATTTGGCTTCGGTCTGGTTGACACGGGTGAATGTGAATGTTGCTAATTTCTGGCAAAATGTAAGTGCATGGTTTGATGCCAAATTAATGACAATAATTGTAATCAATGATCAACTTAAACTTTTTGGCATAGAAAACGAAAATACGAGCCGGGAAAAACTAATTAATTTGATTTTATTGATGGCAAGATTTTCTATATACAAATGTAAATTAGCAAAAGTGCAACCCTGTTTTGCAATGTTCCGTAGATAAGTTCAGCAACTTAGGGCAGCAGAAGAAAAAAACAGCATTACGATCCAGGAAACGAATTGAAACTAAAGTGGAATACTTTATAATTTAACTGTAATATTCTGTATATTGATTTGTGTAAGTTTTTTGAGCTCTTATTTTGTTTCTCTTTTCTTTGTCGTTGTGCTGATCAATTGAAAAAATAAAAATTTTGCGGCAAATAACGTCCACATATGAAACTCTTCGGGTTATTGGAATAATTGTATGCAGGAACTAATGTTGTGTGGAGTAACAACACAAAACAAGAATAAATAATGCCAAGCTTGGCGCAGGGTAGTGTGGGTATTTAAATTACCAATGCCTAATAATTCATAGAACAAAATAAGACAAAACTGTGCTTTCTATTATTCTTTTTTGCTTGAATCGTTGTGTCTTATTATCATGCATGAATGACTCCTAGACCTTAGTTACGTAGTAAAGCGCAGAGCTGAGCGGTTTTATTTTGATTTGTGAGTGTGGACCTTTTTGCTTGCGTTTTCTTTTTAGCAAACATGTATTGCATTCCAAGTGGTTATCTAATTCCATCAAAATCCCTACAAGTTGTCGTTACGTCTGTCTCAACCAAGGTAGAACTTGTTTTCTTTGGAATGTGCGGATAACAAATGCTTTATAATTAGCTATCACTATCAGTGACAGTTGATGACGCCTTTAAAAATGACAATGTAACGCCTAATTATCGTTATTACCTTAGCGGTAAAATCAAGTTAAATTTTTTGTGATAGAAACTTTTCTTCAAAAAAGAAACTTTTCTTCACTTTTCTCCGCATTTGTCTTCAAAAAAACAAATGCGGATACTAAAATTGTTGAAAATCTATTAGTCACTTATTTTCTTATGTTTACATCAGCTTGAGAATCCACAATTTTGTCTTGAGCAATTATCTGTTTTAGGTCACACAGCTATTCATTGCATCATCTGAACACAAGCCGTATGAACCAAAATCTGAGGCATCAGCAAAGAAACTCATTGCATATACGCAACAACTCACTCAAAGTTTAAAGGCCTTTACTAAAGTGGGTAATTCTAATATAACAACGTTAGTACTACTATCTGCAATTGCATTTTTTTGTAGTTTTATTTGGAAAATATTTTTAGGAAAACATGCTTACTATCAGTATTATAAAAAAAAAATATCAAAGATGTGTTTCTTTAAACAATACTTAGTCTGTTTTGGATTGCTTGATGCTACACACTGTTCTTTTCAAGAAAGAAACATTTTTGTGTGAAAAAAACTAATTCGAAACTGTGCTTTTCAGGTTGTTATTGAAACTACACCTCTAGATTATCCCAATGACGGTGGTGTTGAGGAAGAAGTCAACAATGCTGCAAGCAATTTACTGTTGGCTGGAGACAACCTACTGTTAAGTTCTCAGGTACTTATGCAAAGGATATGTTCTGTGACTGTATCTAATGGCTACAGTTCATGGCTTGCATCCAAACGAACAGTGCCATAGTTATGTTAACTATTTTATTTTTGTTATGTAATTACATAAATAAAATCAATATGGAATATATGTGTGGTGGAGAATTATTATCTATATTGTAATAATTATTAATACCTGCACTTGGTGGCTATAATAGCTGTGTTAATCAAACTAAATAACATGAAATGCTAATGCCAGATAAACTGGACTTATTGTTTTTATTAAAGTAAGTATATTGTTGTATGTACTTTGCTATTGTTGCTGTTTTTTGTAATAGTGCTTGGAAAAAAATAAAAGTTTTTAATTTAAAACGCAGATATTATTTCTAGATTCTTGTGTCCACAAATCCTGTACCCAGCCAGGCTGATCTCACATCGTGTGTTTCAAAAACCTTTCAGGTAATGGTTGTGCTTCTGTTCACATGTGAAAGTGCCGCATGGTCATATTTTTTAAATTTGTAAATGACTCATTGTACTTGTCTGAGGGAATACTGTGTGTTTTGGTCAATAATGAAAGACAGCATGTAAAAATTAAAGTGAAATATAACTGATTGGTACTCAGTATAAAATAACGACATTTCTATGTGTCATTACAATCAGCATCTGATTATACTGGATTATACAAATACTTCAATACTGCGCTTGTGTTTCAGTCGTTAGTGATGTTGTTGCTTTGTCTCGATAATGCTGAGATAAGAAGAATTGTCAGTCATGGAAATCAAGTAGAAAAAGATTTGCTTCAACTGAAATCATCAAATACACCACAAACCACACTTGGTGAGTTAAAGATGTTTGACTTCATATCAAGTTTTCAAAGGGTTTCTGATGTTTAAAAATACACACATATTATTTTTTTTGCAAGCATAGTTCCTTTTTTTTAAACACCTGACATTGGCATAGGCACCAATAAAACCATAAGGATTACAGGGGCAGATATAAAAGTGATTTTCTCACAGAGAATCAATGTCCGCCATAGGATCGCAGTCAGTTGTACTAAGAGGGGGGGTGAGTTGTGATTGGCTACA
Organism: Ascidia mentula; assembly: GCF_947561715.1. NCBI lineage: Eukaryota > Metazoa > Chordata > Ascidiacea > Phlebobranchia > Ascidiidae > Ascidia > Ascidia mentula. Next base: position 19,127,003 of record NC_138569.1, on the reverse strand, counting down.
TAGGGCGTTAGGTTGCCACCCAGAATTTGTATTTATTGTCAGCACATCAAACGTGTAACTAACTATATAACTAACTATCTATATATTGCAAGGCTGCATAAGGTTTTGTTTCCTAGATTGTTACAAGAAACTTGGTGAATCGGTGGCCATGTTTCACAAATCAAGTCAGAAGCGATGCAAGGATTTGGTCTCAACAAAAACTCAGCAGAAACTAGAAAAATCCCTCTTGAACCTTAAGCATGCAATGCCTATGCTTGCAACTGCCCTTAACATGTCAATCTCCTATCCAAACAACAAAGAAGGGTGGAAGAACAAGGAGTTTGCTTGGCAATTGGTATGTTTTTTCTGACACATTAATATTATATGGGTTTACGGATAGTTGTTGGCAAATTTATTATTTCATGCTATTTGAAGTAAAAAATAAGATTTATTTTATGACATTTATATCAAAAATCATAATACATATTTTTTTTAAAACATTTACACACTCATATGGGCGCACACTTTTCTTTCTTGTCTGCAAAACATAAAAATCATTTTTATGTGACTTCAATAGGTGAACAAGGTCACTGCCGATATAATAAACATCATGCGTTGTCCTCTGGAAAAGGAAGAAACTTTGATTGGAGTCATAATGCAATGCATTCAGAGGATTGAGGATTTGTTGCACGTTGAGAAAAGAAATAGTTTGTCTCCTTTACAAGTTGAAGCTGCTGCACAGTCATTGGTCCAACAAATAATGAAACTGGTTCTTTTTGCGAATGAAAGGTATCAAGTGAGAACTGTCCATTTTGGTTTTGTTTTTAAAATACAATTGTTTCGTGCATGAAGACGTTAATTAATCCTGGACTTTTTCAACGGCTCTGCAAAAATAACAAAAAACATTCTGGACTAGTTAGAAATAATCCCTTGGTAACGAGTAGCATAGAAATAAAACAGTTTTATTACTTTTCAGAGGAGACTCTTACCAAAGCACAACAAGCTCTCTTATAAAGGAATGCCACCAATTTCTCGCTTTAACAAGCAAACTGACACGATGTAAAACACAAAAAGAAAGTCCACTGGATTTTGCATCAATCTGCCGTTCAATATGTGGAAAAACAAAAGTTCTCGACAAGCTTTCGAACAAACTCGTAACTGGCCTGTTTACAGATGTATTTGCAATCACCTTTGAGCCAATGACCAATTTGGCAGATGTGTATCGACAGTTTTCTGGCAATAGGGAAGATCCAATCATGGGCCAAAAACTAGAAATACTTCTCGACACTTTTTTACCGCAAGCTGCAACACAACTGGAATGTGCAAAACTTGCAAACAGCTTGTGTGAAGATGCTGATGTATTTGCACAAATGCATTCTTGCATAGAGAATTTGGCAACGACAAAAAATCAAGTGGAGAAGGTGACCACAAGGTCTTTGGCATCATCTGATGATTCCGTTGGCGATTTAGGTGAAATGGAAACACAGTGGAAAGATGGAATAAAAAGTATTATCCTGTTTTGCAGCAAATGCATTGGACAGGATTCCCTTACGGCATATTTGGAAGAAGATATAATCAAGTAATTCTGCATAAATATTTAATCCATTGTTGATACAATCATAGCAATGGTGTCATAAATTGTTTCTGCTTAACAAGTAAAATATTTATGACCTATTTCTTTGTAGAACAGCCAGTGTTTTTGCATGAGACTTTAACCCAAAAACTTCAACAAAGTAGTATTTTAAACGAAATTTCAAATTAATAGCAGAGAAGATTGCTTTGTGCAGTATTTATTTATAAGGATGTTAAATCCCCTGCATTAATTGCCTACAGTGACTTCACAAAGTGCAATGAGGATATTGTGGACTTGGATGAGCTTAAGTTGTCATCAGATGTGATACAGGCAACAGGCAAAGCAAGACTATTAGCCGCAGTTACACAACTCTCTGTCGACCAACACACAGAACCAATTTTCAGAAATGGAGTTTTGGCGCATGTTAGAAAACTCAAAGATGTAAGTGGGTGTAAGTGAGTAATTTATCAAACAATCCTTTTGTTCAAAAAAGGGTTGGAAATCTGGTGAAAAGATTAAAAAATTTTTTTTCAATGTTTCTAACTGCATTCTTTCTTAGATAATTTGAATGTGTTAATGTGATGATGAACCCAGTTTAGAGTTCAAAACGTGTACAAACTATGATCAATGGCATAGTAGCTTTGGCTTTCCTATTTAAATTATATACCTATGTTTGTTAAATATTGTTTTTATAGTAGTAAAACTATTCTATTGCTTTTAGTCCATAGCTCGTGTTGTTGCCAGTGGCAACCACCTAATCGAGGATGTGGCTAGACTTCCATCGCAGGAGGGTTTTCTAGCTGCTGCATCCTCTCTACAAAGTCAAGTTGCCAATGTCAACTTGTCACTTCGCTCAAAATGCAACCATCCTGACCTGACAAGCAATGCCAGAAAAGGCCTGAGGGACTTCTCAGATCAAGACCTAATCAGTGGTATGTACTTTCTTAAACAGTATAACCACAATTCAAAAAAAAGTACTTAGCTTTTCAGCATGTATTTTAAGTTTTCTATGATTGTGACTAAATCATTTTTCTTCAAACAAGGTACTATCAAGGAAATGCACGTTCTCAATCAGAAGTTGGCAGCTCTTGGTTTCCATGCAAATGTTGGCCCCCTTTCTTTTAATCGAGAAGAAGAAAATGACCAGGAAACAATCCAACATGGCAAGATGTCACCAAGGTCGTATAGAACTGAGTGTGGATAAAAGTTCTGAGAACAAAAAGGCTGACCCATATTGCAAAAAACATAGATATGTTTGATTTATTTAGAGGATTTAACAACAACTCACGCCATCAGTCATTAGTTCTTTTTGATATCAAGATTATGAGAAAATCTGTAAATAGTGTTCTAGATTTAGAAGTTAAAACATTTTTGTTTTCAGGTTTTTGGAAGATTTTCATCCAATTGTTGGTGATTTTCTGCAAGCAATGCATGCGCATATGAGTGAAGAAGAGATTGGCAAAAAGTTCAACTTGGTGAGGAATTATGAAGACTTGGTTTAACCAATGTATAAATTGATTTGTGTTTTTTTGCAGGTAGCTAAGGCAAGTGACATGCTTGGTGCTATGGTAACAGAGTGTGAACACTGTTTAAAAACCTGTCCTGTGAGGGTTAAAACAGTTACCAACAACCCAACATTTATCACTGTAAGTACCCAATACTTATAACATGTAAATTGTGATGTAAAATACAAATGAGTTTGAGAAATTGTCCAAAAATTAGTTGTTGAGGAGGTAAATTTGTTTAAACTACGTCACCAATTGTTTTTAATAAAATATCATCGCACACTTTAGACACTGGAGGGAGGGAGTGATGTCACGTCAATATCAGATGCTTCTGGAATTTGGCTAAAATCCCACTCAGAAACCATAAACATTATGAGGGAAAAACACAACATTGTGGATGACAACATGTGGGAATCTTTCTGTAGAACCTGGTCACAAAGTTTTGAGTTCTGTTTGAAGTGTTGCAGTATTGCTGCTGAACTGTACACAATAGGATTGAGAAGATACATGGGCATTTATGAAGACAATGAATCTGTCGCGGAAGCATTAAATTCATCAATGACATCTGAGCTAAGAGTTTCCAGCAGTCAGGATCCACTTGTTGCCCTTCGTCGGAATTGTGACACTTACATTACCTTGGTAAAAGATGTGGTGATGTTGTCACGGCAACAAAATCAAAGAGTTGGTGATGGAGACAAATCTGGGAGTCTTCAGTTCTTGGGCAAGCTCTATGACGAGTGTAAAGATCTTGTGGGATCTGTTTTACAAATTGAAAATGTAGGTTATTATTTCTTGTGGACTATGAATAGCTCTTTAATTATGAATAACACACACTTCTGATTTGGTAAACGCACATCTAAATGGTAGACATTATAAAGCCAAATTAACTGTATTGCAATTAAATTATCTGGTTCAGGAAGTATATTATTAAATGACTTGTCATCTTTACAGGAAATCAAGCAGTTGTCTAGAAAGGCAGAAACCGGAGCTTCAAGAGTTGAAAAATCATTGCTTCATATTCAGGCAATGGCGTGTGCTGCCAAGGTTAGTGATTATATTTCTATATTGTCGTGAAATCTATTTTTGAATAAAAGTGTACAACAGTATTTTTTCAAGCAGTTGTGTGTACAATAACCTATACTTTGTGCAGATCAGTTTGCTGTCAAGTAAATGCGGTGAAGTATCCAAACTTGTGCTGGGAGTAAGAAGTCTTTCTCTTCCAGTCGAATGTTTCCAAACTTCTGACTCATCCAAGTTATTAAACTACAAACGTAGGGCTCGCACACTCACCTCATCCATCTTAGACAAAGTAAAGAAGACACTGAATGCTGGTTCACTCGAATTAAATGAGTTTTCCAAGGTCTGATCCTACATACTGAATTTTTGAAGTTAAAGTCTAAATTTGTGTCTGTTTATTAGGTCACTAAAGTTAAAGACAGAATCGATGTTACTTGTGGATCCATTGAGAAGATTGTGGAGTTCTTGGTTTTGCAAATGTCAGTTAACCTGTTTAATATTTTTATACAAATATTTCTCTAACTGAGCAACAATTATCAGACCTGGCGACAATCTTTTGAATCATCATGGCAACATTATCGATCATTTAATGTTTTTGCATCATCGCTTTATTTTGGAAGTGTCAAGAGTGAATTTGCTCGCCAAACAATTGGAGTCATCTGGTAAGTGTTGTGTGGTTTTGCATTGTTATTTTAAATCACTAATGAGCAACCCTTGATCCCATTGTTGATCTTACAACTTTAAAACCTGTGTCACTAAACTCTTATTTTATGAATTATTACTTCGCATTTACAGCAAAGTTAATCAAATTTGTTTTATGTCTCGAGGGGGAAAATGCCAAGACCGGTCACCTTTTGCAGCTCCAGAATCCTTTACAGAAGGTATGGCAAGTAGTTTGTTGAACGCTAACAACTATATGTTTTGTAAGGTATGGCAATTAGTTTGTTGAACGCTAACAACTATATGAAGTGATTTATAGTTGCAAGAAGTGATTAATGGTGCAAAAATATTTTGTTTTGGAATACCTACAGGTGACACGTCATTGACGCTGGACGAGAGATTGGCAAATCTTGTGGAAGAAAGAAAATCACGGGACAGAGAAATACTTTCTACACTATCCTGCTGACTACGAATCAAATTAAAAAAAAAACAATTTCCACTCTTTTTACTCCAGCGAAACAAGTTGGATGATTATAGTGGTTTCAAGCAATATGGTTTTTCTTGTTGATTCTACCTGTTTAATTGTCAAGTTATTGTGCACGGTGCAAGCTTTCCCAATAAACTATAAATCATGTCAACTGATTATAAACGAAACACGTTTATGCAACATTCAACGACAACAAACGAAAACACCTGCAGTTCACAAAGCATTGCGACGTAAAGCTAACATAGGAAACTTCATACATTTGTATACATTGCTCAGCACAGAACCACACATTCCAACTAGAGGCATTACGAGAAAGTGAACAATCAGAATATCCACAAAAAGCATTAACGCCATGCTAGTACCGAATCCACCCACAGTCTGAGAGCCTTTGATGCAGAGATACATACCGGCTGATATCGTCCATAAGACTAACACAGCGGCAAGAACAAACCTGCAAAGTACTCGGTATGGTCTAAGTTTGTTTCTACCCGAATAGCTTCGTTTCTCGAACACATCCAATAAGGAAGGCGGTGAATAAAAACGCGTCAACACTTGAGACTGACGAGGTCTACGGCAGTCTGTTGTACGCAAATCGTCATCGAAATGCGACATAGCAGTTGTCTGAAGTTTTAGTGACTTAAGCAGAATCCTGACGGCCACGTAGAGCGGCCTCGTTCCTTGAAAATAGGATATTGGATCTTCTAGCTGACGTCGCCACTTCCCAGAGAGCAGATACAGACAACTTTGTAGAATGCTGAGCATCACGAAAGATAATGTTGCGGCAATGACGTGAGTTTCAAATACCAGCGACTTGAAGCCAGTGGTAGGATCCATTATCAAAGTTGCTTCCTCATCAAGGGCAGTTGTGTTGACAAATCCATGATATATTGTGGTAACATATAAAGCCCAAAGCGAGACAGACATGGCGACAATCACCTTTTCAATGCACAAAGAGTTCCGTATAATGGACGAAGGTTGATTGTAAAAAATACTGGATAGTAAATGGGAAGAAATGACTTTTCTTGCACAAGAAAACCTTTTCCTGGTGTGACTTGACGGTTTAAGTGGGAGTAGAACCGACTGCCCGTGCGCCAGGACCACTGTTTTCCAACACAAACACCATCTTGAACCATCACTGCAAGCAGAAACGTCGCCAACCAACCTCTCATCAGTGTAAGGTGCTTTAATGGTTATCCGCTGAATACCAATGCAGTCGGGTGTTTCGATGTCAGAGTTTTCATCTGAAACACTGCCCACACTGCCCTGGCTACTGGAGTTGAAAAAATCGATCAGAGTGGAGGACACTGACTTTCTCACGCCAACAACAGCGCCACTAAAGTATGGCACGTTTTGGTCGTCGTCTGCTTGTCTGTTGTCGATCTTTTCACTGTCGATGGAGATGAGATTGATGGAAAATGGAGTACCTATGCTTGCCGGTACGTGCAAGGCGATTGTGTCAGTAAATCCAGGTCTAAACAAAAAGTCGAGTTAAGGTTATGTCCAGACGCAGGTAATTCTAAGTTTTTCGATAAAAAATTCAGGAGTAACATTTTCTGTGGAAATAAACCCCAAATCAACACATGATATGCGGAGCGAATCCAGAGGTTATATCGGTAAATGTTAGTAATTGTCACTTTCTTCAACACGTCCAAGCATTCACCACGAAACTCAGCAGAAGGTAACGCACAATCGAACTATATCTGCAAATTACAGAAAGGTGCTCGCGTACCACCAGGAATGCCGCCGCGTACCACTACAGCGGTTGGGAAACACTGCCATACGGGATATCAAAAGTCACGAATTTAAAACACAAATTTTACCTCATACAATTATTCAGTTAAAAAAAGACCTTTTAAAAAAACTTAAACCAACGAGTCCACCCACCTGAGTATACCAGGATAATCACGACGCAGCCAAACGATCGGAGTCGATCCTCTGCTTCCATGGATCCGGATGAGGAGATCGGAATCCACCTTCTTCCATGCAGTGGTTATTGAGAGCTCGTAAGTATAACTTGGTTGTTCAATCGGAGGCGATGGTATGGAAAGTATGTATCTCTAAAATGGCGGTATGCATTGGTAACTATAACAAGCTGCAAGATCAATAAGGATGTTGTCTGATAAAGGATTCAGTCAAACAGTATCCTTAACGCTGGCCTAAAACAAAATCTAATATCTTGCCACAATGTAAGTTTCTGATCTTAAAACTAACAGTAAACCCTTTACACAGGCCGTGATTTATTCCTTTTTTTTTCTCGGGGCTGATAATTTTTAGCTGCACATCCTGAAATGCTTTCTGCTATAAAACCAAACTAGGCCTACTAACAAAACTCTACACTCCCTGCCTTATTCAACTAAATCCTACCCTCCATCTATTCTTCTGATCCTTTCTGACTGCAAGTAACATGAGAAGAGCATAGAAGCCCAACAATGCAGATACAAGAGCAGGTGCTGCGTAACGATCGAAGTTATATGTTACAAGATCTGTGCAGTCGAAGGAAGCTCCGTACAATCCGAAACCGGAGACAACGGGTGGTTGCATTAAAGCCGTGGCTGTGATGTTAAGTCTGACGTACCTGTGTGAATAAAAAAGTGGTAAGAAACAGGATTGTCGTTCAAGACATACCAAGAATATCAAGTCTACTAACACTGCAACCGTAAAAATATTGCAGCATTACTTTGATATTTACACAATTTTCAGAATGTAGTTTTGCTGAGTTCCACAATGCCAAAAGTTCGGAAGTTTAAATGCTATTTTAGATCTACACCACACTATGTTGAAATACACTCAAATGACCAAATGGTGTTACTGCAGTTAAACGTACTACCTTGTTCTAAACAAGTTAAAGTTGTAGAAAAAGTGTCGTCTTGTCGAGTGGAATACGGGATTGATCGGACCAAGATATTTCCACTCCCGATAATCGATCGACACGTACAAATAAAACGTCTGCAGAAAATGCAATATTGGATAAAACAGGGGATTTTTCGTTGATGGTGACATGATATATTGCCCAAAACGACCTACAGATATGCCTCTGTCAAGAGTGCGACCTATGGTCAGAACTATGCAAACGTCCTGGCATGTTTATTGGAATATCCACGTCACATTAAATTTTTAACAAGTATTGTAAATTACGTAAATTTTAATCTTCGTCTTTCTTAAATAACTAAGTAAATATGGGCTAAAATCTTTCTTCCATAATACTTTAAATATATTTGATATTTTAAGTCCCTGAACAAAAGCAAGCCAAATCGCACTTTAGGTAATATTGCTTAAAGCAGGACGAAATAGCTGTTCCTTCGACCCAATATTACCTTTACATCGTTCTTGAAGTTTGATGAGGAATACAGACGAATGCTTCCCAATACATAAGCCCGCCCCATGTCTATTGTCAATGCCCAACCTTTCCAATTGACACCGACGCTCGGAAGCTAAAAATATTAGAGGTAATTAACAAACAACTAAAGCGAATAGACAAGATCAAAATAACAGGTTAGGCCACTTTTAACGTTACATTGCGTGATATGAAATTGCAATATATTCTGAAACATCCATTCTAATACTCCATGTAATATGTAAAATACTGACAACTCCCGTCCATTGCCTGAACCAAACAATGGGTGAAATGTATTTTCGGGGCAAATAACAAATTGCCCTTTGTGAGGGACTGCGTTTGTACGCTGGTGGTTGTGCGCTGGGGGTCGAGGGCCCAGCACAAAGTGATTCAAGAGCTAGACCTCCAGAGCAACGGGTATTTAGTTGTAACGGATAAACAATGTCCAGTAAATATATTTGACATTTTTTGTATAATTCAGTTACCTCAACTGGCATCCAGTAAGTATCACGTTCGCCATCAACAGCTTTCTCAACATTGCATTCAACACCAGTTTCAGGAATAATGGCAGCTACATGGGTCGTCTCAATATTAAATTCCGACAACGGCAACCAGTGACCTTTCTCGACCAGACTCAACACCTGTGGAAAACCCATCATAGTGAAAAGTTTAGCTTTACACAGAGGAAAAATCTCAGCAACTAACATATAGCACAAAATTAGTACCACAAACCGGAATAACCCGGTTTCCTAGCTATGTAAACAACTAAACCAGATTCCAGCTGCACTGATGAGACCTTATAGGTCGAAACTTTGTGCTGCATGCAGCTCATTGATAACCATTATTCATTTGTTTCTATTAGGTTTGTAATCTTTCTACCAAATCTTGCCTGCGAGTTTTCACAGACGTTTTTGAGTGTGCTCAGTTTCTCAGAAAACATCCTTCCCATAGTGATGTGGTAATTTTTACTGGCAGGCAACAACTCTAGGAAACCTTCTCCATCATTTAACACTGGCCAACTCGCCACCACTATATCTGTGAAGTATTTACAAGGAATTTATTTTCAACACCTATATGGGACATTTTCATGGTATCATTAACTCTTTAAAGGGTGCACAACATGGCATTTGGGTCTAAATGCACGTCGTTGGTTTAAAAAGACATCACTGTTTGAGCTATGTTCGAACTGCAATGATCAGTTCTGCAATTATGCTATCAATTTGTTTTTGTTACACATTGCTTATATTTGCAATCTTTTTTTGCTTTTTTTTTATATTTGCAAAAGTTTATTTTTACTCCCAGTCAATTTCAGAAATCCTATGGATAGGTTCTGCCTTAGTTTTGTAAGATTTAAATCTACACATGAACCTGAGCATTGAACTTCATGTTTCCTTGGATTCCATCTTCCGTTGAAGGAACATACTAGTGATTCAGATGTTTCTTTTGCAGGGTCTGCCACCCAATTACCAACTGCGTCTTGTTCCCTTGCAATGTAAAACCCTGGACTGCACGTGTATTTCACTACAGATCCGACACCGTAAGCACCACTGGCCTCACTTTGTGTGGCGTGATCCATGAAACCAGGAAAACTACATCTGGTAACTGCAAAATTTTAGCATTGGCTGTAATAATATTTCAGTGACGAGTTATCATAGTTTGCAATGTGCAAACGTAAATTAATAAATACATAAACCACACAATTACACACAAACCAATTGTTAACTAAAATTCGAGAAAATATTGAAAATAATAGAGAGGGTTTTGCTTGGGAATTCTTAATAAGTTGCTACACAAAATAAACAAATCTTTATGCAGGTAATTATTCCACTCACACAAGAAACTGGTCTTATGTTACCTCTACAAACAAAATTCAGTGGGGGAAACCATTTAGTTTTACTGTTGCACTGGGAAGTGATTCTTGTCACTCCAGCTTCAATGAAATACCCATCGTCACATATGTATGTGACAGTAGAAAGGTGTCTGCTATCTTCACCATGCCGCTTGGCAAACTGTTTTTGTGCTGGATATGAGCATCGAACAACTAAATAAAATAGTTCTGTAGGTGGATTGAAGGTGTTTATGACTATGGGTGATTTGTCCCTGTGGCAACTTCACATTATATCAATCAACAGCACTTCCTACTTTTAATGTATTGCAAAAATATGGCTAAAACTTAAATTAATTGTACTAACTTAGCTAAGTTTTGGCAAGGAAGCACATTATTGTAACCAAAAAACAGCACAGGACTCATTAAACAACATGATATTGACATGGCAAAAAAATTCTCAATGCCTTTTGAATGTGTTTTGCATTTAAACATTTTCTCTTTTTGAAATAAAATATTTTCATGTTGAACCTTGACATGTAACTTGATTGAGATTCACACTCCAAGTTCCATCAGCTTTACATTGAGCCACTGCATTGTTGGTGTCCAGCTCATATCCCTCACTACAAGTAACAGTGGCTTTATTCCTGAAGTAAAACACCCTCCTTCCTTGTGGGTCAGTTTCCCCACCTACTATTTGACCTTGAATTGGGGTTTCTGGAAATGGGCACTGAATACCTGGGAGGAAAACAAAAACATTTAAATTGATAAATATTTTTGATTGGTAAAAACTTCTGTAATGACAAGTTCCGAAAAAAATACTGATTGTAAAAAATTAAAAGATATGGAAAAACATATTTAAATCAAATAAAATTAGTTGAATGAAATTATAGTTTGTAGCTTGAAAGAAATAATTGCCTGATGAGTTCTTTCTTGATTGTTGGAACTTATTAATTAAAGCAACATTGAACAACAAAACCACAATTTGGTAAATACTTGTTTTGCTTCATTTTATTTTGTAGGCATTAAAACTTACGAGCACATTTTATTTCACTTGGAACTGGTTTCCATGCATACGCAGAGTGGCATAGTATTTTGATGGAAGTGTGGACAGTCCTTTGCCCCTTTTCCCCATGATCAATAGCAAAACCTTAATAAATGGTTAGTAATAGTTATTAATAATACACTGCTCAAACAATATCCAGTGAAATAATTGACCCAAACAAGATCTTGAAGGGTATGTGCTTTTGGAGTTGCACCCTCTGTATTTAAATGAGCAAAAAACATCAGTTTGTTTAAGAAATATACAATTTATTGGGCATTGTTTTGAGCAGATAAAATGCAACATTATTGTAAGGTCATGCATAAAATTAGAACAATAAGCTTATTGCTCCTTTCATGATCAAACAGACAGTTTCATATGCATTACCTTTGTCACATTTGTACTTTGCAATAGATCCAAATGTAGTTGATGGTACTTGTAACTCTGAATACTCAACGGCTGGTGGTGTTCCACAATCAAAAGCTAAGTGCAGCAAATGCAAAATTTGAGAATGTGTTTAGGGCCATAAAAAACAATTACAACATTTCTTTCTGAAACAAACAACGGCTTACGAGAGCAGCGCAAGAAGTTTGGGTCCGGAGACCAATGACCGTAATCCCAACATTTGCATGTAACTTCTGTAGTGTAGGGATAAATATCCTGGTCAAAAATATGTCCTTCAACACAGGAGTATGTTGCCATAGCATAGTATTGCTTTCCATTATATTGGAGAGTTGCTTTGGCAATTTTTGGGGGCTTTGTGCATGTTAATTCTGTGGACAAAGTTTCTTTCTATTAGGATTGTTTTCACTTGGTAGTTGCTAGAGGCAGAAGCTTTGATTCAATTTCAACAGGTTTATTGTTGCTTCATAGAACTTTAAAAATATTCTCAATAAATCATGTCCACTACGATAATGCAAAAACCCAAATTGTGATGAAATAAAGAAGCCATTCTTAGCTTAAACAGTTTTGGGATACAATTTTGTCGGAAAAAATTCCCATAATAACATAAAGAGGATGTTTTTGAGTCGAACCTTCACACTTCAATGAGTTGAGAGCAAGATCCCATTTTCCGTTGTCTTGACAAGTTACGGCTGCATCTTTTTTTCCTTGAAATTTTGCTAAGCCAGACATGAGGTAGCCATTGAAGCATGAATAGGTTACTGTGCTTCCAACAGAATAGGAAGTTCCATACTTTGTGGCATATTGAATGCCATTGGTAAGCGAGGGACACTTTATTGCTAAAAATAAATGACAGCTCATTTGTAATAATCACAGCCAGAGCAAAACCGATTGATTGAGTTAGGTGGTTTACTGCTTTAAGTAAAATAGTACCATTGTTTGTACCCAGACGACATATCTAAAAGTTAAGGATAATGAAGATGTGTAACAGAAAACCTAAATTGACTTTTAGAAATACAACCACAAAATAAAAATACCTTCACACTTATGTACTCTTGGATCAGGTTCCCACACTCCAACTTTGCTGCATTGGGAAGTAGTTTGTATTGATGATTTGCTTGATGCTAACTTGTATTTTTTATTGCAAGTGATGGTTATTTGTGATCCCGTCACTAAATCTCCAGTGTACTGAAATGTTGAATTTGCAATTGGATCTGGCAGTTGACAGTAAATATCTGCAACATTTTCAATAAAAGAGTTGTAATGAAGTTAAAATAACTCTATACAAGCTGGAGGAATACATTTGGTAAAATCAACAACAGGCAGCAAAAAAGAATCTTACATTCACACTGGAGATCATCTGGAAGAGCAGACCATGTTCCATCGATCTGACATTCGATGATATGAAACTCTCCTTTTTTCGGTCGTTTGTTAAACTTTCTGCCCTCCACACACTTGTACATTGCCAAATCACCAGTGTTGTACACATCTTTGGTCGGTAATGAATCTGGCATGAGAGTATGTGGCAAATTGGGAGGAGGCCAACATGTGATATCATCAAAAGAAAGTGCAACAGCTGCAAAGGAAAAAATGTTTCTCAATGAAACTTTTGAGTTCATCATAGGGAAAACACTGTGCCTAATAAATCTTGCATGATGTTTATAGTTTTTGTCAAAGGAAACAATGTGTAACATTTGTGCATTTAGTTGTTTGTTGTTCTTTCCCAAGCATTGCACATTTTGTTACCTTGACATTGTTCCAGAGAGTCGACTGCATTGGGATCCCATTCTCCATTGCTTGTACACTCAATTTTCTTGGTTTTTTCAATTTCATTGAACCAGTATCCTAATACAAATGAAGATATTAAACAAATCTTTTGTAAGATCTATGTGTAGCATTGCTGAATACAAAACTTTGAAGTTGATTCAATTTCTAACTAGGGCTAAATATGCAAAAGGGCACTTTTTTCTGACTAGCCGAAATAAAGCCTTTCCTTAGTTCAATTACCTTCTCTGCATGTGTACTGGACAACATCTCCAATTGCAAAGAACACATCAAATGTTTGAAATGGGATTCTTGTTGCATAAAGAAGAAAGCCAGGGTCTTTGCATACAGTTGCTATGATAAATCAATAATATGACAGAAAAATGAAACAAATTACAGAAATATATATAAAATAATAATTGTAAGACACTAGTGATGCTTTTATAGCATATTATTCAATTTAATACACATATAGGTCCTTCAACATTTTAACAAACATTTCATTCTTATGGTTAAAAAATAAAAAAAATGCAACAAAGGGGTAGTAAGAACAACAACAACTTACGAATGCAGTCTTGAATCAGGTTACTTGGTTCCCAATTCCCACTATCGCTGCATGTAAGTTGTACTTCTGAGTGATATTGTCTGCCCACCAACAACCTGTAACCTTCCCGACATTTGTAAACAACTGAACTTTGGTAAGATGTGTTGGATCCGACAAACATTCCATGTGATGGCTGGTTGGGGAACCCACAAACAATATCTGGAATACAATATCTCAAATATTTTTAATATCTTTAATTTAGGCTGCAATACAAGGGAATTTTTTTTCCAACTTTATCTGTAGTTTTTTAGTTGATGTGAAGTTACCTTGGCAAACAAGCGAGCTTACATCAGGCCACCAAACACCTTCATCAGTGCAGAAAACTGTGGCAGTTTTAGATCCATCAGGCATCAGTTTTCCTTCCAAGCAATTAAAAGTTACTTTGGAGCCTAATTTTGATTTCTCTGCAGTAGATGTGTTGATCATAGTTGTTGGTATTTCAATTTTCCTGCAAGATTCACCTGAAAAAAAAAATGTTGTTGAAAGGATTTTGAAGGGATGACAGAATGATTTTCGCAGTTTCCAAAGATTTAAGACCGGTATTTATTACCTGTACACCTAGTTACATACAAACATGCATGTAGTTTTAAATATGTTTTATGTCCTGAGAATTTGTTTTAATTCAACTCTAGCAATTATGTTACTTTTTCTAATATTTAGTGTCACCAATGACAGGAAATTTGTTATTCAATTTCACTTTTATCAGAACAAATCAGCCAAAATCAAGCTCAAAGTAACCACACTTTAGAAATAATACAGGATAAATGTGACACACAAATTGTGTTCATACATCGTACAGAAACTATGTTTGAATCAAGCTAATCAAATTGGTGATATAAACTTCAGCATTGTCATAACAACAGGTAAACACTTACTCAAGCAATGAATGGACATAGGGTTGTTTTGCCAAGCTCCATTTGCTCCACAACTTACGGACCAACTTTTCTCATGAGTTTCAGTCATTTTCTACAGGTTACAAAGTTTATTTTATCAAAAATCTAAACTCTTACTCATAATCTGGCCTCTCATGTACTACTATATAAACTTCTACAATGAGCAACACTCACACTGCCAGCTACTTCCAGCGATATTCTGTACGATTCATCACATTTTATGAACAACACAGAACTGTAGCCATAGCTTGATCCAATGTATTTTGAGTTGGGTCTTTTGGGTGGAGGATCACATCCTATCACTGTTAAATTAACTGCTGTTCAGACCAGTTACAACTAGTTTTTTTTGTACAATGTTAAAAACAATTTTTTAACTCCAAATCCTAAAAATAACCTTTGATTAACATTCCTGAAATCACCTGAACATTTGTACATATACAAGGGAAAACACTTTTAACATCTGTAATAACAAAAATTTAATGGGAATGTTCTGCTGCCTACAGTAACATTGATCAAAACTCCATTCCAAAAATACAAATGTTATGAAATAAAGATGTGGCATTAATTAATGCTACTCTTACAATTGTTACATTCTGATGAACAACTTTACATTACAAACACTTACACTGGCAATGTATTGTCGATGGACTGGGAAACCATGCACCATTAATTCCGCATTCAAGTTTTGTGGAGTATTGGCCAGGGGTAAGCCAATGTCCAGTTACACACAAGACGTCAGCAACAGCCATGTACGCATAACTGTCAGCAATTATATTGGCATTCTCAATGAGAGAAGGTGGATCACACACAAATGATAGGGGATCTGTATGTCACAGACAAAAAATGGCAAATGTTAGGGCATTTAACAATTATAAAAATTACAGCAATACTGAATTAAAAATGTGTATTGTTATACATTCACCATCATCAGCAGAACAAAATTATAGAGGTTTAAACAATAAACACAAATCTAATGGAAACACAGATATCAATGGCTTTTACAAGAATGGAATTTTGTTCATCGAGCAACAACTAACGATGGTTTTAGAATATATTTTAACTTACCAACACATTTGGAATACATAGGGTCAGGATACCAGTTGCCTTCGTCTGAGCAAACCACAGTTATGTGCTTTGTATTTCTGGCAGACAAATACCCTTCGTCGCATATATAGACACCAGTTGAACCAACAGCAACATCAGCTTCACCGACACTTGCATGAGCAACTACTGCAGGTAGGGGAGGGCAAATGACAGCTGCAGAAAAAGTAAATAAAACTTTTCGCATAGAACTTTATTGTTAGTGGCACTTTGCAACATTAGCAACAATGTACTGGAAAATGTTAAGGGAGTGTAGATTTTAAGTTAGACTTTGAACGAAATCACAGTACCATGTCAAAAAAGCTTTTTATTCAGTAACCGTAAGGTTTCACCTTTAAACTTTTATACAATATTTTTATTTCGACTTATACAACACGCACTCCAGTAATGCTTTATTGCATACATGAATTCTGTATTAATATAAGCTTGTTCTCAAACATTTTCCACTTCTATTCCCAATAAAATTCAAACCTTGACATGTGAAGTTTTTCTCATCAATGTCCCATTTTCCCGTGTGCAAACACCTGATAGTAACATGCTTTCGACCAGAAGGAATTTGGTATCCATAGTTACAAATAACTGTCATCAAGCTATGATATGTGGTAGATTCCCCAATAAAACTAGCATGGGTCCCATTTATCCGTGGATCAAGACATTCAACCACTTCACATAAAAAAGTCATACTTGCTTTAAAAATAATCTAAAGCTGTGTTTTTTATAAAAAGTTTTATTATACATATTAATTTAAAAAAATACATTAATTTATTAAACCAACAACAAACATATGGGTGACATTCTTATTCTAATGCACCTGTGCATTTGGGTGGTCTTCTGCTCCATGTGGCATTACTCAGACATGATGCAGTTACAGAAAACACATCTCTTTCCACCCACATTCCTTTCATACACTGGTATGTCGCTATTTTATTAGATCTTGAACCACTCAATGTGACAACAGAGTTGATGCCACTTTCAGGATTGTCACAAACAACATCTAAAACATATATAACATTTTCGATGCAGACTGTTTGCCCTGAATAAACAACAGACAATATACAAATGTGGTCTTAAATAATCTAGAATTCAAATGATAAAAAAAACAAAGAGGAAAAAGTAATGTAAGAAAGAACAAACTTACAATGACACTGAATATCTTCGAAAGGAATACTCCACACTCCATTTGCTTGACATGTTAAGTTCCACCTGACATTATTATCAATTGGAGAAGCAAAACCTTCCATACAGTTAAATATGAAAGTGGAACCAAAGTTTGTCTTAGTTCCAGTCAGTATGGTGTTGGGCAAGAAGGGAGGTTTAGGGCAATTGATCACTGTGAATTTGTTGAATGCAAATTTACCCCCACACCAAAAACAATTGTCATTATGCAAAAATGATCAACAAACAAATCATCTTATGTACATGTAAACAAATAGGCAAAAGGTGACAATAGCACCCTCTTTGGACATCCTTTGGTACCTACCCGTTTTGTTGTTTATAGCTCACTTACGCATTCTTTACTTACCTTCACATTCAATGTAAAGTGGATTCGGATAAAACAAGCCTTCACTCATACACACAAACTCAACCGTTTGATGACCTTCATCCAGAAACACTTGATATCCATCATGGCATTTTAAGGTCACTATATCTTGGTATTTAAATATGTCATGGTTTTCATTGGTGCCTGGGAATGCTAGGTCGCCATTCCGAAAAAAGTCAACGGTGAAATTGCATGGTTTAGCTGAAAATCAAAAGTATGGAAGCATGAAGGGATTGGCAAGGGTGTTTTTTAAGACAACAAGGTTTTAGGTATATACATCTGTAAAAACAACTAAAAAATAGTTGTCCCAATGTTGGGAAATTACAGCAGTGTTTGATAACACATTTTTACAAAAACCTGTAGAAATAAAAATAAGGACTAAGCTGATTTAAAACACTACATTAACAACAAAACAAATGTCCAAAAGTATAAGATGATTCAACAACTTACGTTTACACTCGAAATCTGCTAGTGAGGGAACCCACTTTCCATTATCTTGACATGTTGCAATTAAAACTGTCCTCAAACCAACATTGTTAAACTCATACCCCTCTTGGCATTGGTACATGACTGTTTCAAGGTAAGCAAAGGAGACAGCAGGTGAAACTTGCATTGCATTTTCTATCACTACTGTAGGACATTTAGAGACTGAAAACAAAAAGTCAACTAGTAAAAGAAAACTTGCATCCCACAAATTTTTGAACTATTAGTTCAGTTATGATTAGAAAAAAACTTTCGTGCAACATCAAATCACAGTTTTCCAGTTGACTTTTTTTAATTCACTTTTTATTTCAATCAAGTTATGAAATGTAAATCACAGATCAAAACATAAAAAAGTTTCCAACATTTAATAAGCTTACCTTTACATAGAACAGCAGCAGGTAGCCACAAACCAAATATAGAGTCACAAGCAATGACGGTTGATCTCTTGTCCAAATACTGATCTATCCAAAATCCTTTGTCACAAGTCACAACACGGGTGCTTCCCCCAGTTAACCCACTGCCAGTAATTGTTGAGTTTGCCACAAAATAAGGGAGAGGACAAGTAATATCTGAAACAAATGCAGTGAAATTTCTGCAAACACAAACCTTATTGTTGAATAGTTGGTTTCTAAAAGTGTAAAAGCTAGCACAGTGCCACCGTCAACAGCTGCACTGATGAGACCTTACAGGTCAGAACAGTGCGTGTACACACCCTGTCTGCAGCTTTCCAATATTATGGCTTTTTTGCACATAAAAAGTGGACTTCTTAGACAACTCAGTGTTAAAATTAACAAAATCAACAAGCTTTTGTTCTGCCCAAATCATACAAAAGAGAAAATGCGATAGTAGCTCTAAAATACATAAATGCAACAAACCTGGGCAATTAATAGAATTTAAAGAAGGCCACCATTCGCCGTTAGAATTACAAGAAATCTCCTGTGAAACTTTGCCAGGTTCAATCCAATAGTTTTCTTTGCATTTTACAGTTATATGTTTGCCTTGGAAAATGGCAGAAATCAGTTAGAATAACACATAATGGAACTTAAATACTAATTGGAAAAATGATGGACCATGTTTAAAGCTTTGTTCGCTACAAATTGAGATATATAGTAAAACGGCAAAGGCATACAGCTAAACTGTTTTTGTGCAGACATTGGTGTTCATACTTCGAGCAAACATATTTTTTGTCTTTTACAGCTTGTTAAGAATATGGTGATCGTTTCAAGGATGTCATGTTAATCTTCATTTGGGAGTAAAATTACTTTCCTAGTTTTTACATGTAAATGACAACCAATCAAAGGATTCGAAGTCACACTGTATCCAATTACACATATGTCTTCCAGTGTGCCACAATTTTTTTGTATTTTGGTGTGACAGGTAGTATTGGAAGTGCTATGTGCACCAGTTTGCCTTAAAATTTGTCAGTAAATGTCTTTTCTTTTTAATATCTCAAACATACAATGCACTTCGAAAATCAGTTTAAGATTTTACATCATTAAGTTTTTTATCAAATGTAAATGTTTTTGGTTTGTCACCTGCTGTTAAACCTCCAGAATCAGAAACTACAATGTCTGCATTTTGAATTGGTCCAGGAAATCCACAATCAACAACTGCATAGAAAAAATACTTTATGACTGGGAATAGTTCGTGGTAAATATAATATAATAAATAGAAGCGCTTACCAATGCAGGAAAGTTGAGCAGGATCAGGAGAGTAAGTTCCATCAGCTTGACATTTTACACTCATCACTGTAACACCCTTTTTAAACTGATACCCACTTTCACATGTATATCTATGTGGAAAGGTGAAACAGATTATTAAAAGAAAACTACTTAAGTTTCAAGCAATTTATTAAAATGTTTTTGTGTGTTTCTAAACTTGAAAAAACAAACAAACACTTGACCAATACACATACCCCACGATTCCATTGTATGTCACATATTTATCAACAATTTCATAGTGTGCCATTGAAACTGGCCCAGGGTCAGGGCAATATACCTCTATGCACAAGAAAAAATAAAATTTCAAAACTGAAGATGTAAATCAGATGGCAAGCAATCATTGGTGTTTTTCTTACCCCTGCATTGAAAATTTTTGGGGTCTGGTTGCCAAATACCTTTGGCTGAACAAGTTGTTACTTGTTTGAAAACTCCAGGTTCCATCCAATAACCTTGAAACAAAATCATTGGTTTATTTTTCGATACTCACAAAACTGAGAAAGTTAATGCGGTGAAGGGGTGGGTTTCAAAGTCACTTGATGAGTGATGGACAGAAGTGACAAAAAATATCTGAATTAACTGAGGAAAAACCCAACCCTTTGATTAAAATTCATACAGTTTATTCGGCATTAACCTTAACTAAACCACAACTAACGATAAGTAACCACAAATAACTAACCACAACTAACCAATCACAACTAACTAACTAACCACACCTAACTAACTATAAAAAATTAACCATAACTAAACCACAACTAATCTAACCATAACTGACGATAAGTAACCAGAAATAACTAACCACAACTAACTAATCACAACTAACTAACCACAATTACCTAATCACAACTAACTAATCACAACTAACTAACCACAACTAAACTAACCACAACTAAACTAACCACAACTAACTAACCACAACTAAACTAACAACAACTAACTAACCACACCTAACTAACTATAACTAATTAACCATAACTCACCACAACTGACTATAGCTAACCAATAACCAAACAGGGAAAACTGTTACTTACCAGGGAAACACATGTAGGTGACTTTACTTCCATAAAACCATTGCAAACCACTCTGTAAAGCCATTTGGACAGAGACAGGTGCATCACAAAATAACTCTATAAGCGAATTTAATTATTCTAAATATAAATCTGCTTACATAAATTAGAGGCTTGTTGCCTTATAATACAACTCTAGAAAGATATGTTATAATTCATTGAAAAACCCTGCAAATTTAACCCAAAACATGGCATTTTGGCTATTAACTTAGTCTTAAACCTTTATTTTGGAAACAAAGATGTTCTTACCTACACAACGAGCCATCCCCACAGGAGGAAACCAGTTTCCTGATTCGTCACAAGTCAAAGTAGTTTCTAACACTTCTGGTAATATCCAGTAACCATCCACACACTTGTAAGTCAATGTGGTGCCGTATGTCAGGGAATTACTGGCTGCACAATACTAATTACCATAAATATAAAAACTCCCAAGATTCTAGTGCTGTAATATTTAACTAGATTGCAATCATTTTATTGATTTTTTTTTACTTCATTCAGACTTATTTCCAACCTTATGTAGATTTATTTAACTGACATTTTGCCAAGTACACCATGAAGTTTTATTAGGGTTAAGCCTTTTAGTGTAATAAACCATGTGTTTACAAAAAATAAGCAACATAAGCAAACTTGTTATCAGAAAATATCTTACACAATATAACTTCAGCATTTTCTGTATGACTGATATTGGGACATTGCTGTAAACTGCACTTTAGCAATGGCGGTGGTGGATTCCATACTCCATAACTAGTGCACAGGGATTGCATGGTAGGATATTTACCTGAAAATATTTCTTCCTTATCACACTCCTGTGTCACCCACAGACATGTTGCGCTACTTAATTAAGTTTTATTTTTCATTGTTTAGGAATCAAAGTTCTGTCCTAAAATTACATACTTTGCCTGGAACAGACATTCTGATTTGAGTTGGAATCAACCATCCACGAAGCAAAAGCATCAGCAAAGCTGCTCATAATCAATTGTCCTGCAGTATTGATAGCACTGACAAAATAAAGCACAGGAACATATTAAAACATACCAACATATGATATTTTACATGATACCTTAAGTACTTGGGCACACCCTTTCCTTGAAGCAAGAAGGCATTCCCAAACAGGAAAGGACATTCCCATTGTTGACTGAAACCAACACACAGTTGTACAGAGTCATCTTAGCACAACTGGTATTATATTTGAAATAAACTCACTTCATCGATTCACCATTGCATCTTTCCAGAACAATTTTTGAACCAGAAAAAGCAAGACAGGTCTGAAACAAATGCTGGTAAGAGCATCAAACAAGATCTTAACACAGGATCTTACTCACCCAAGTGTAAGTAGATATAATGTGGTTCTCCCAATCCCACATCCAAGTGTTTGCTCGATCTTCAGGTTGGCACACTGACAAGGAAATAACTCCAGATTCGCTCACAGCTATACAACCTTTTCTATGGGGACTGTATATAAGGAAGCTTTTTCTAATTCCATGCCCTGTAAGTAACAGATGTATAAAATACAAACACAAGAGTTAGGCACCATCCAACTCTATAACACAAAATTACCTCAATAGATATTCCTATGGTTTTATATTTTTAGAATTACCTTTAATGTTATATAACACCCACCTTTTTCTTTGCATGAGTATTGTAGAGTGTCCAAATACAAATATTCTTGTTGAGGTTTAGAAATCAGAAGTGCACTTTTATGCGGTGGTGGTGGTTGGGGACAGGTGATGTCTGAATAACCAAGTTTAAACAGAGTTTATGCTTTGTAACAAATGCAACAATGTCACTGTCTTACTTCGACACCATTCATTGTTTGGAGATGGAACCCAATTTCCGTAGTGATCACAAACAATTCTCAAGTTTCGTGGCATAACCGAATAACCAAGTGAACAGTGGATGGTAAGAGTGGCATAGTATCTGTAAATGATAATCACTAAATACTTTGCAGGGTTATCAAATTATGACAGGTAGGTACAAAATTATAACTGCATTAATGTACAGACAACAAAAAACTTTTCTTGGTTTGTTTACCATACATGGAGCATGACAATCATCATTGTTCATGACAATGATAGAAAATTAGGAGCTATTCCAGCAAAAGTTTCCATAACCTTTTCAACATGGTATTTAATCAAACATAGAATAATGTTGAACAAGTTATTTTGATGTGAAATTAATGCATCTAACATGGAACAAACCTGTAACTTGTCACTTTAATTCTATCTGCATTCGGTGGTAATTCTGGAGCTTTGCATGAAAGTGCTAGACACAAAAACACATTTTACCACTGCACATAACAAAATCATTTGAGATTTAAATCAATAGTTCCCAATTAAATTTTTTACCAGTCCCCAAAGCAGCAATTTAAGAAGTTTAACTTACGGACACAATGTACAGATGACGCAGGGTCAGGATGCCAGTGTGCTGTAGAATTACATTTAAATCCAGTTAGACTATGTACACCCCTCTTAATCCAGTATCCAGTCCAACAATCATATGCAAGAGTTTGTCTGACTGCATCATACTTGGTGGTACTGTATAATGCACGTGGAGGCCGCTGACCACATTGCACGGCTAAAATAAATGAGTAAATGCAGTGAGGAATATCAATAAAAGTGGATTATTATGTTTGGTATAAAAATGGTTTTTTGTTTTTGTGGCTTTTCTACATGCTTCATCAATTAATTAAACAAAGATAACTAAAAAAACAACAGATAACTTGGAAGAAGACAAAGAACCTCACAAACCTGTTCTACTCCAACTCACCTTCACAGCCAAACAAAGAAGGAGACGGCTTCCATGTTTGATCTTCTTTACACACAGTGGAAAAAACTTTTGCATTGACGTCTCCTCCATTCCCATATCCGGTGTCACATGTGTATGTCACTTTGTCCAAGTATTTATACTTTCCAGGTTTAATACCAGAAGGTGTGGATTCACGAGTTGAGTGGAGTATGTGGGTTGGGTCAGGACATGACAATCCTAACCGCAGATTTAATTTATGTCCAGAAAAAAAAAACTTCTAATAATATTTATGGTAATATTAATTGGTCATAGCTGATATGTATAAAGAAGGGAGAAGAATGGGGAACTTACTTAAACATTGTTTACCAATCAAACTTGGTACCCAAGAGAAGCTTCCAGTTACATTGACGCAGTAGGATTCCACGTCCACATCCATGGGATTCCCATTAAAACCATAACCCTTGTTACATTGTATGTGGATACCAGAGCCCCCAGATCTCCAATCCTCTCTTGTTGGGTGACTGTTGTTTGGGTAGAAAGGGGCTGAGCAAGTGTTGCCTATTTCTACATGCACAAGCAAAAAGACTGTAATCATTAAAATTTATCGCGCCTATTACTGTATGTGCTGGTGTGGTCCGACTTTATTTTGTCACAAACCATCACAAACTCTTAGTTTATTGCGAGCCAATGTTTAATAAGGCATGAGCACATTAACTATTGGAAAATCTTGACAACACCTTTTGGACAGTGTTGTTTTTTATACTTCTGAAACATAAACTAACTATGCATTAATTAACTAACAAGCTAACCATAGCCAACATATAATGCACAACATAGACTGCTTACAAAACAATCATGGTTCTCAGCATAGAAAAGTCTGAATTACAATACATGAGCCAAAAACTTCACAGACCATAATTGAACATAGACAGAGGAGCCAAAAAAGTGAAATACAGACTGTTTAATATTTGTCTGGTCTCAACAGTGTAGCAAGGGTGCGAAATAATTGTTACAAACTATTCTTATCAATATCTTTAGTTCTTTACTTTTCTTGCATATAAAGTAGTGAGGTGTAAGACAACTTCTTTCCTCCATCCCAGTTTTGTCGGGAGCAAGCAGAGAGTAAGTTCCACACCAAGGTGAATGCTGAACATTGTTTAATATGTTGCTGCCAATCTCTCCTCTGCAAATTTGTCAAAGACTTAAGCTATTTTCTGACGTTCAAATTCAGTTTCTTTGACAATTGCATGAAGTGCTGTTGCCAAAGTAGAGGAAATAGAATGCAGGTTGTCCCGTATAAATGCAAAACAAAAACAATAAAACCTGTTTTCTGATGTTTAATTAGCAATAAAAAGCAAAATTATAATTTACAAATTATGTTATAATCCTGCAGAAAGAAAGATTTTGCAGTGTAACTGGTAGTTGGAATGTAAAATCCTAAAATCAACTGAAGCACTAACCGGTAACACCATGCAGCACCACTCGTTGTCCCACCACATTTGAATATTCCTGCAGAATTGGGTGTTGAACCTGTAAAGTTCTTACACACAGGATCTCCATACACTTGCACACCAATCAATGAACCAGGAAAATCTTTTACATGGGCACAAACACAGCCATCCACAAACCCATCACGGATTGCTTCATGTATTTCAGCCAATGTTGCGAAGTGCCCACCTTTTAAAGGATGGTTGTGAAAATTATAACACAAAAATAAGAAAAAAAATGTAAGCTTCAGGCACCTTGCAATTTGCATGCTTGCTCTATTTCCAGTGAACTTGCGAATGAAGTTGTTCTAAACAGTTGGGTCTGACGACAGCGAGTTTCACTTTTTGGTGGCGGATTCAAAGGTTTGTTGTACACAGTAAAAAGATTTCCTTTAATGTCAAAAATTTTGATAAATATTAGAAAAAAAACGTTTATCAGATTTATGATAAACAACAATTATAGTGACCACTTGCAGTGCCCATGATAAATACAACACCTAATTTGTTATGAAACATCAAAATTACATACTGCTTTTAATTGTTTGTAGTACAAAAACAACTTGTTGTGGTTTTGATTTCAATCTCTTGCTATACTGCACTGTCAGACATAACTTTTGGTGGGTAACTAGAATACGCACATGCATGTTTACAGTGGTCAATGCAGCTTGATTACTCATTGAGCCATTATTGTTTCATAATGACCTGAATCTTGACCAACTCCAAACTTGTTTCAACTATGATAACAAACCAATTTTGGTTTCTATATATTTTGTATATAAGTATTTGTAACAGATCACCCATGTGAAACTGTGCCATACACAAGTTACCATTACCTGCGGGATAATATCTTTCATCACAAAGATACTTGTTGGTAAGCAAGGTTCTCCACAATGACTTGCAGTCACTTGTGTAATGCAGTCCAGACATGTGAGCTCTGTCCCATGGCTCTATCTATAACAAGCAAGATATATTGACAAACAACAGCAAAAAATGTACAGTGAGAATAATATACTTAGCAACCACACAACTGGTTATCAGTAAACTATTTCCCGGTGCAAAAATCATTTTTAAAGAAAACCAAAAAACTACAAAATATACTTTTACCATTTGTCTATGCAGTTGAATAAAAATAAGTAAATCTACTCACCATGTCATAGAGAAAGGTGTGATCTTTGTTTCTTAACTTTATATGAAATGGATTGCTTGAGTGGCAAACCCACTGTTGGTTGGGGTTTGTTAAGTTACATGGAAGAACTTGGATCCCAGAAACTACTTCTGTGAAGTTTAGTTTATAATTATACTAAAATTAAGATGTTTTCCATAAGCTTTTAAACAAAGGGTGAACAAGAATGAGAACACACACAAGTTTATCATATATAAGTTGCACTTGCTAAGGTCAGATGCCATTCTCATGTTTTTGTTTTATTTCAAGTTGTTGCATTGAATTTTCAAAGTGATTAAATACAAAAACAACTAACTAAAAATAAATTATTGTTCAAAAACAGGAAATTTCACCTTCAGTTTGTTCACTGAGGGGAAATAAAGCTGTGAGACATTTTCCTGTGAATAGATGATAAAGGTGATAAGATGAAACCCACACCCATATGAGCCGTTCAGTGCGACTGTAGTCACATGAAGTGCTGTAACACAACACAAGTTCGACAACTTCACGTGGAATGTATGTTGTCAAAGACTTTTGTAGAAAAAGGGTGTGGCAAGGAAAATGGTAAGATACCAAGGTGTTACCTCCGTGCATAAAAGTATGGGTTCAGCTTTCCATTTGGGTCTCCATATGTCATTTGTCGATGTTCACCATAGAGACAACGTTCATCGTAAGGAAGACGAGCAGAAGCTGACATTTCATGCCCAACATTTTCCATTCTAAACTCATCTGCGCAAAACTATAATCGCTTAGATGTTGCCTATCTACATTTCACTGTTGAACATCAGTTTTTAACATTGATCATCTGTGCTTTCAATACAAACTCAAATGAACATTTTGTTTGTACCATGTACAAACAATGGAGAATAGACATATGGTTTAGTTGCTCTTTTTTCTTTCCAAATCCAATTTCTCTCCTCAACTTTCTGTCTTGTAGTAGGAGGATCATCAAACAAAGAAACCCAAAATCTAAACAAATGAAAGTTTTTTTTTTAATCGCCTGTTGTCTCTATGGCTAACCGAGAATTCAACAGATTAGCACAAAATATTATAAATAATCCGGAGTCGTCTGTCTGTCTGTTTAACGTTTCTACAATACATATATTTCGCCTGTGTTTGCAGACGACTCCAGATTATTTATAATATTTTGTGCTAATCTGTTGAATTCTCGGTTAGCCATAGAGACAACAGGCGATTAAAAAAAAAACTTTCAGACAGACGACTCAGGATTATTTATAATATACAATCTAAACAATGTACAATTTGTCCATTCTCTCTACTAAGATTCTAGACAAACTGATGTACACAGTCTTCTCTCGATTTTCTTACCTAGATGTATGGTGATAGGTAGTGTTTGGTTGCAACAAAATGTGTTTCTTGAAAAACCAATCAGTCACGTCATCTTCAACTAATGCCAACTCCCTACAGAAAACAACATGGTCAGTTGACCACAAACCAATTTTCAATGTATAAACACAGCATTTAACATTTTACAAAACAATAGGCCATAAAAAAGAACAAAAACATTTTAAAACAAAAACAGTTTCATGCAACAAGTATTTTCATCAAAATACCCATTTGTCTTTTCACAGTTCTCCTGGGCTTCTTTAATCGGTTTTCCATAAATGCTTGGTTGTCGATTTAAAGGATCATGTCGAAAGTGGTAACACTCATCACGGTGAATGCCACCGTACTTGGCGGGGTAATCACATGTTACTAAAAGCAACAACAACAAAGGTGGTACTTTTGCAATACATTTACATTCCAAAAAATTAGTAAATATTGTTTTTGCTTATGGCTCATTGGTTACCAGCACTATTAAAAAACAATTCTAGACAACTAGAATAAAAATAATCATCATGCATTTGTTGATTAAGATTTTAAACAGCACTTTGCTAACTTTTTATGCAAATGAAACTATGTTTGGTGTTACAGTCCTCTTCAATCCATTGCATCTGGTCAGCAACGTTAATCGCCACACAATCTTTACTTTCAACAGGGCCAGTGTAGGAAGGTGACCAGTTTGTATAATCACCACCTTTGGGGTCCAGTGGTTCCCCACTTGACCATTCATAGAAACCTGCAATATACTCTGTTATACTATGAAACCAAAGTAAATGTGGTAATCTGTGGATATAATAAGTTTAAACGAAAAAAGTGTTCCAATTCATGTTTTTTGTTTTTTTTAAAGGCTCATTACACGTTTTAAACAAAAAATCAAAAGTGGAAGTCTTTGCTTGGCCATTTGGTCAGCAAAGTCGTCTTATAGTCACATCAGCTGCACTGATGAGACCTTTTAGGTCGAAACAGTGGCCATCTGTCTGCAGCTTATACACAAAAAAATCAAAAGTTTAACACTACACAAAGAAACTTTCCAAATGTGCAATATTACAACAAATAAAAAAATAACACTGAAAATAAAAAGGTTTACCTTCAGTTTGTTGATCATCCAAACCAATCCACCATGTTTTTATACCAGCAAAAAGGTGGAAGTTAGCAAGCTTATGTAAAATTTTTGAAGCAAATGTGAAACTTTTCATCTTGAAAACACAAACTTATCTGTTAAATCCTGATGGGTGATCAGTGTGTTTTAAGTTACTTAATAGGTCGACTTATTGTCCATTAACCAACTGGGTATGAGGAATATGCTCTTTGCAACAAGATTCCATGCAAGCATTGGGAATTTAGGAAAATAAAATTTATGCAAAAGTAATGCTAAAAAATACTGTAAACATGCTCTTTTAAAAATGGTGATGACATGGTGCTATGTTCACCTTGACACTTACTTTGAAACATTACACTTACTCAATAAAGTTTTTCTTATTATTATTGCAAAATCTATGTATAAAGAATTACTGTAAGCAACACAGCATTTTCTTCCTGGCATTTTTCTCTGGCATCTCTGTATTGTAAATCCTCAAGGTGATACTTAATATCGATTCCTTTTTCAAAATTTCGATAACCTCCCAATAAAAAGAGCAATCAATGAAACGTACTCATATGTGGTAAGTTTAAAATAATGAAACTACAAAGGATTAAAAAGATAACAAAACAATGATTTTTAATTTTTTTACCTTTAAAATTGCATATTTCAGCATAAAGATGCTCATGCAAGTTCGATCGTGCTCTAATCTCTCGAAATTTACTCTTGACTTCACCAACCGTTTTTGTGGAGAAGAAGTCCAACATGGGTTCAGTTAAAAAATTGTCCAAACACTTTGCCTGTGGATATTTGTATTACTTTAAGGGTTGTATGTGTGTTCAACTAATAATGGGAATTAATAAAAAAATTAACAAAAACAACAACTATATAACAGTTGAAACAAGATGTCATTTGTCTAGTTTATTAATCTCAAGAAAAATGTAATAATCTTACCCATCTGCAAATTTGGCGGACACAGTTAAATGTTAGGCTTGGATTGTACCCTGGGCATTCAGATGGCAACTCTACGAACCAAAAACCTTATCAGTGATTCAATACCAAAATCCATTTTTGGACATGTTTTTATTGGAAAATAGTTTGCTGATATATAAAGCAAACTTCTTTTTTTGCTGATTAAGATATTAAATGGTAAGTAAGTACTTTCTATACAATTAGTTAATGTGGGCAGCATGTTATTTATGTTGGTTGTTAATGCAGTCTCCCAATAAATCTGGCATTAAATGTATGATCTAAATGTTAAATATCCTGTAATCCATGAATAAAACTAGTTGTACATGTAATGGTAAAATAAAACCATTCTGACTGCTTCTAACAACAAAAAATGTGTTACAAACACTTGAAACACACCAACTTCACAAGAAAATCCAAACTTCCTTTCACATATGTAATCATTCCAGAAATCATTCTTGTTTGCAGTGAAATTGTAGTTTTCACTCAGCAAGTCAAGTCTCATTGCTCCACAATCCTCTTGACACCAAGCATCATTGGGTTCACCATGCTCACTTTCACCAACATTCCATCGCTCAAAAGAAGTGAAAGGACCTGCGCAGATTTTTAAATTGCAAAAATAAATGAAATTTTTTTGCTACTTTTGTTTCACAATAAACTAAAAACGAGCACACTCCTTGAATCATTGGCTGAGTTATTAACCTACATACCCAGTTCACAAACAACATGCAACTTTTTCGAGCAATCCCAGTCATCCCATGTTGCATCCTGACCTCTAATTCTGACACAGTATTCTTGTTTAACAACACTGTCTAAATGATGAAGGCTATCTGGAGTAGAGTGCTCCCAGTTATGGAACACTGTGGAAATATTTTGTAGTTATTTTGTTGGATTATATCAGTACAAGAAGATAATACTGCAACAGGTTAAGATATCAGACATTACACCAAAAATTACATAGGTACACTAAAAAATAATATAGAGCTTACTCTCTGCAATGTCAGGAGGGGGCTGAGTCAAACCTCTCCAAGCAAACCACTCTGGGTGAATGTTCACTTGAACTCCATCATCCCATCTTTGGTTTTCTAAAGGTTCCCCTTCACCTCTGGTTATACCTAACCAAGCTTCCTGATGGTGTTCAGCATCAGATATATCTGGATATTTCTCCATAAACTGTGCATATTTGCTCTGCATTGGCAAGTGTCACAAGTTACTTAGTACAGAAGAGTTGCACAAGTTCCAATTGCTTTGCCAACCAACTTATGTCATAATCATTTACCACAGTGTAACCAAAAAACACTAAAATACACAATGGCACAAAAAAATTACAAAATTGCTTATTTAAAATTAAAAACGTCATGACAATCTTTTCCTATATCACACTCTTATCTGTTCAAATTAATAAGATTAGAACTGTAAAACAAACATATATAGTTACCGTAAGATACTTTGCAACTCTTGCATTTTCATCTTTGTTACGAAGTATTGGCAAATGGCCACCCATGTGCCCACAAAAAATAACTGCATCTGTTCGATTCAGCAGCAAATCAGCTTGATCATAATAGAAATGCCATCTCTGCTCATCAGAACTTGTGTTGTAAGCATACATTGGTATTTTACCATTGTTCGTCAAATCTAAAGATGTAGTTAATATCACAGCAATCTTGGAAAATCAAGCTTTAAACACATTGAAATTAACAAAAGGTAACAGTGTTCCAAAACAAAATGGAACTCAGCAAGAAAAAAAAGAAATTTTGACATGTCTTTTTAGCCAAATCCTCAAACTTACTTGCAAATTTAGTGGGCAAGTTCACTAAATCCCCATTCACAAACTTCCATCTACCTTCAACTTCAAGGTCACTCATTCCAACCCATATTGCATTGGTAAAATTTGACAAGTTGGCTTCGAATGATTTGTTCAAAATAAAATCATGGACTTTTGAAGTGCCAGGCACTGCTAAATTGCCTCCCAGATCTGCAATAATTACAGTCAATGAGAAAAAAATCAAATAAAAGCAGAATTTTAACCAAGACTTGAAAACAATACCAGGAATTTCTTTATCCTTGATAGAAAAAACAAAAACGACAAAAAATTGTCTTGTCCAAAATCGAAAATCATGACAATACAAATATTGTTATTCAATAAATACCTTGGCAATAATCAGATGCTTGATGCCATGTAGCATTTTCTTTGAACACAAGGAATGTGTTTTTGCCAATTTTTCCCTCAGCAGCAGCTTCCAGTCCTTTAATCATTAAATAATGTAAACCACCACAAAAATAACGTCTTACAATATTTATCAACATACCAATGTTCCACGAACAATTATATGAGGAAAACAAATTAGAACACTGACAGGTATCATTAATGCACTCTTTGTGGGTAGGACACAGTGGATCACAAAAGGAAGTGGAGATGAAATTTTCTTCCATAATTTCTTAACAGGGATGTGGATAATTGTATTTTTGTTGAAATTAGATGGTTTACAGAGCTATTTCTTACCTTCTTGTTTATTGGGTGGGTATCTGCAAAAGTCTAAAAAAACATATTGTGACAAGTAGGTACAACAGCACTTCAGTCAATCACAGACCATAGTAAATAGGAATTACAACAACAGAGAATAGTTACAATGAATAAAAATGTTACTTACAAAAAATGTACCAATTATCAAAACAAGCACACAAATGTATGTGTATATCATATAAACCTAACTTGCATTTTTGACACAGAAATGGATGTGATTCCCCGCAGTCTCGAAGATTCCATTTCCATTCTTTATCAGCTTCTAATACTCCACAACCAGCACTTGTGTTCCACCTGGATTCCACAGTTGGTTCAACAATTTCACCAGTGTTCCATGTGAGCACACCTAAAACCGAATCACATTTGTGCATGGATTGGTTCTTGGCAATACACTTTAGATCAGTCAAATGAAATAGATGAAACACATTAAAAAAAAATTTGGTGAACCTTCTGTTTGAAGGTCATCTATGCCAAACCACCATTGTGTATTTTCATAATAATCCTCAGCATTTTTTAGTTTTCTTTTGATGGCTTCTTGCAATTCATTTATCTAGGCAAAAACAACAAACATTTAGATGAGTTAAGGTGTATCATAGTTATGTTTGTATTTATCATTACAATGCACAAAATTTTCAATTTTCAAACAAAATAACAGGTTGTCTCTAGGGACAAAGCAGAATTCAAGATTTTTTTTATATTGTACAAGAATAAAACATACATGCACCTCAAAAACAAGGTAAGCATCGTATGTCAGACAATACTCCAGTGCTTCCAAGTAGCTAATCTCATTGCTCACAACCAAAAGTGTTGCATTGCCTGCTTGAAACCAGCCTGAATAAATCAAGTAAATATATTTCAAATTTATTACAATGGTACAACATTTGTATGGTGTGGGCCAAAGCATGTGTCTCCTTAAACACAATTATGTCTAATTTTAGCAACATTCAGAGATTTATCATGTTAGATTCGTGAGGGAAAGTGTTTTTTTAAAGTGGTCCAAATCAAGTCTAAGAATGTTGTATTCCTGAGTCACAAACAGTTTGAATGTATTGGTACAAAATGGTACACAAGTTTCATAGCCACAGCAAACACGTAAATAATTCCAGGAACGCAATTATTACATACTGAGGTGCCCAATAATTCCACAGGCGCAAGTGACATTACAAGACATGTTGATTGCACGGCGAAAATAAAGCTCCCTTTTGTTAGGTCAACTACAGGAAACAAAACTATACTATTACACAACAGTTCCTGTATCAACTGAGCCATGTGTAATAGTGTTTGGCCATATGAACTAGTAATGGATTGTATGTGATGTGCAATGCAAATGGCATATCCATCGTTTACTTCATTAAAAAACAGCCAAAGTGAAACAAAATTTGGGTCAAAATCTTAAGTATATAGTTTGGGAAAAAATTAAAAATGAAAACACAACATGATTTCAGGCTCACAAGGAATCTGTTGAAAAGCAAATTAATTACTCATATGGGTGTATGAATATATACTAACGTGGACCATGACAGACATCTGATTGTAGTCCAGTATTGGTATCATTTTCTGCATGCTCCTTTATCTGGTAGAAATATTTTAATATTTCCCGCACAGAGCTTGTGTTATAAAGAGGAATTAACTTGGGAGGAATCTCACCAAGGGATGGGTTACAGCCAGCCTAGGAATAAAAGCAAAATTTGCACAAATTATTGGCATATATCCTTGGCCTAATTTGCCTGTCAACATTTTTTTTTACTATTCTTGAACCACTTTGATGCATATGGAATCACATGAATGCAATTTTATTGTAGTAAGACACTCTTTGTGATTACCTGCTTAAACAGCAAATTCAAACAAGTAAGGTTGTGTGGATGGAAGTAGGAGCAGGATTCAGGAAAACCTTCACAAACCAAAAGACTTCATAACTTAAATAAACTTTTTAATGCCATAAAAATAAGTTTGCCGTAAGGGGTAAAGGAGACTGATTAAATAATTTCAGTAATAAAAACATTTTTTTGACATAAAAAACATGTTTCAAGTCTGTGTTCCATCTTTGCTTATTGTAGTCTGCCATGATGGGCATTTGCCTGTTTTTTTACATAACACCAATTTTTGAAAAAAAAAACATCTAGAAGACCTACGTAGTCCATAGCAACGGATCTGATCTTTGGAAAGTCCCTTCATTGCACCAATTACATTGTGATAATCACCACTTCCATAAAGATCCTCTTTGTATGATGAGTTTAGTTTCAGTGGAAAATATGTTCCTTCTTTTTCACATTTAACTTGGTTTAGCCAAATAAATTCCAAACAACTGTCGTTAAATGGTGTGTTAAATGTGCACATTTTTCCCAGCACTGAAAGGGTTAAACGGTTAATAAATGGCCTTCAAGGATTTTTTATAAATAATATTTGTCTTTGAGAAACCTATTCCATAACAATAACGTTGCCGGATAGTATTTGAGCTATCTGCTTGATCTCTGATGCTTTGAATCCATTTTCTGGCTTGTCTGTTATTAAACAACATAAAGGTAAAAATGTTTTTCTGCAGGAATTTTGTAATACCCTCAGAAATGTGGCATGTAGTAATCTTGAGTAATTGATTTTTTAAAAATGATGAAACATTTTGTGCATTGACTATAATAAATCCAACAGGTTTTATTGACAAATCGAACAAAGTATGTGCCTCAAAGTTTTGCAAACCTTTGGTTGAAATTCCTGTATTGAATGAGTCCAAGCTTATTTAACATTAGTGGAAAACCATTACCATGCTTTGAACATCCAACTTCTTCAAGCCAAATGTAGCTTAAGCATTCAACAGAGAGCTCAGGGTAGTAAGTTTGGCAGTTTTGGAAATATTCTAAACACAATATAACTATAATTCAGACATCTGTGTGCAGACCGATAAAAAAATTTCAGATAAGCAAGAATTAATACAATTAATTATAAACCTCAACACACTCTTGTAACAACAAAATTTTAGAAAATGGAGCAGAATACCCATACATATAGTTTTTATATTGCAGAAAATAAACCAATGACAATGCATTTCTGAGGAATGGCAACCAATTTATGGTACCACAGGCCTTGAACAGAATTTTCCCATAGTAGTAAAGAAACAAACTTGGCATTTACCCATGCCAAAACATGCTACTTGATCTACAGAGTTGTTGTTGTCGGCTGCATATCTTTGTGTATTGAATTTGTCAAACAAAAAACTGCACAAAAAAAATACTTCAGATGTAGGGACACAATGCATGATGCCATTTGTCAAGACACCAAAACAACTGTGGAGGCCTAAGCTAAGTTGGGTAGTTACTGTGAGTTTTCCATTTTCACCTTGAACAGCTTATTATGTCTACTACAGTATACCAGAACTTTGAATTTAGCAAACTTTAAGTTGAGGTTTTGCCTATACAACAATCATGGCTACTACCATAATTACTTTACTGGAACAAAACCGACATTAGAATCTGCAGATGTAATAGAAAAAACCATAAACAATGAAGTAGACGTCCACTAGGAATTCTCAATATACCTATAGTTCACACTTGTCAAGGAATTCAATAAGGAACTTGAAATTTTGCCTGGATAATTATCACCCAACTCCAAACAACCAACTATTAACCAGACAGTGTTCAAGCAATTTACACTGTGAGGACCATAATATGTTG
Source organism: Ascidia mentula (assembly GCF_947561715.1). Lineage (NCBI taxonomy): Eukaryota > Metazoa > Chordata > Ascidiacea > Phlebobranchia > Ascidiidae > Ascidia > Ascidia mentula. The sequence goes on along the minus strand of NC_138569.1, from coordinate 19,091,035 downwards.
GACATGTATCAGGTAAATCTGTACCAAACAATACTATGCAATAAACTTTTCTACATTCTTTGAAAAATCACAAAACTTACCAAGTCCAAAGCAATATGATTGTTGTAGGCTAAGCCCTAAGTCTGAAAAGGTTCTGCTGGTATTAAATTTAATAAATAAAGCTCTGTAACAAAAACAGTTTTGATGAAAAAAAAGCTTTTCGTGAAGAAATCTAAGCAGCTTTCTACCCACAACTAAACACAATTTAGTAACAACAACAACTAAAAAATTAAGCAATTACGAATAATTCAATCTTGAAAAGTAGTCCATTTCAAGGGAGGAAAGCTTTTCAGGAAACTTATTTCCTTCCATTAAACAACCAACACTTTTCCAAACAGTTTTCAAACACTGCATGGAATGAACTCCCAAAAATGTTGGGCAATCCTCTGGGAGATCTTGAGACAAACAAAATTATTAAATATTAATTGTCCATATATTTTGTATAAATTAACCAACCAATGCCAAAACAGTTCACTTGTTCTTCAGCAGTGCCCAAATCAGATTTCTTCCTTGTTGAATTCATCAAAGTCAAAACAAATCTGGAAAAACCTCAGATATTTTCACAAACCGATTATTCTGTTCAGTTACGATTTTTCGTACGAATAATTTGAAGATGAAAGGTAGGAAATATCATCATCTTTAAGTTTTTCAGGAAATTTATGACCCTCTGGTTGACAGCCAACATTTTTCCAAATTGTTTTTAAACACTCTATTGAGTGAATACCATAATATGCAGGGCAGCTTTCAGGTAAATCTTAAAAAAATAAGCCAATAAAACTTTTTAATCAATTGCCTTGAACAATGCAGTACCAACCTATACCAAAACAATCTAATTGTTCAGCTGCATTCCCCTTGTCTGATTTAGTTTTTGTCTCATTAAATTGAATCAACAAATCTCTGAAAAAAGAATATCAATGTGGAAATATTGATCAAAACTATAGTGCAATGTGTTTACGTATAGTTGGTCATTTCAAAAACATTTCTTTCATGAGAAGAAAGCTTTTCAGGAAACTTATGTCCTCCTGGTAAACAACCAACACTTTTCCAAACAGTTTTCAAACACAGCATGGAATGAACTCCCCAAAATGTTGGGCAATCCTCAGGGAGATCTTAAGACAAATAAATTTATCAAATGTTATTTGTCCATATATTTTGTATAAATTAACCAACCAATGCCAAAACAGTTCACTTGTTCTTCAGCATTGCCCAAATCAGAGTTTTTTCTTGTTAAATTCATCAAAATCAAAACAAATCTGGAAAAACCTCAGATATTATCACATACTGATTATTCTGTTCAGTTACAATTTTTCATACGAATAATTTGAAGATGAAAGGTAGGAAATATCATCATCATCAAGTTTTTCAGGAAATTTATGACCCTCTGGTTGACAGCCAACATTTTTCCAAATTGTTTTTAAACACTCCATTGAGTGAATACCATAATATGAAGGGCAGCTTCCAGGTAAATCTAAAAAAGACAATATATGCCATTAATTTCTGTTAATCAATTGCTTTGAACAATGCTGTACCAACCTATTCCAAAACAATCTAATTGTTTAGCTGCATTCCCCTTGTCTGATTTAGTTTTTGTCTCATTAAATTGAATCAACAAATCTCTGAAAAAAGAATATCAATGTAGAAATATTGATCAAAACTATAGTGCAATGTGTTTACGTATAGTTGGTCATTTCAAAAACATTTATTTCATGAGAAAAAAGCTTTTCAGGAAACTTATGTCCTCCTGGTAAACAACCAACACTTTTCCAAACAGTTTGTAAACACGACATGGAATGAACTCCCCAAAATGTTGGGCAATCCTCTGGGAGTTCTTGAGACAAACAAATTTATTAAATATTATTTGTCCATATGATTCGTATAAATTAACCAACCAATGCCAAAACAGTTCACTTGTTCTTCAGCATTGCCCAAATCAGAATTTTTTCTTGTTAAATTCATCAAAGTCACAACAAATCTGGAAAAATCTCAGATATTATCACATACTGATTATTCTGTTCAGTTACAATTTTTCGTACGAATAATTTGAAGATGAAAGGTAGGAAATATCATCATCATCAAGTTTTTCAGGAAATTTACGACTATCCGGTAGGCAGCCAACATTTTTCCAAATTGTTTTTAAACACTCTATTGAGTGAATACCATAATATGCAGGGCAGCTTTCAGGTAAATCTTAAAAAAATAAGCCAATAAAACTTTTTAATCAATTGCCTTGAACAATGCAGTACCAACCTATACCAAAACAATCTAATTGTTCAGCTGCATTTCCCATGTCTGATTTAGTTTTTGTCTCATTAAATTGAATCAACAAATCTCTGAAAAAATAATATCAACGTAGAAATATTGATCAAAACTATAGTGCAATGTGTTTACGTATAGTTGGTCATTTCAAAAACATTTATTTCATGAGAAAAAAGCTTTTCGGGAAACTTATGTCCTCCTGGTAAACAACCAACACTTTTCCAAACAGTTTGCAAACACGGCATGGAATGAACTCCCCAAAATGTTGGGCAATCCTCTGGGAGTTCTTGAGACAAACAAATTTATTAAATATTATTTGTCCATATGATTCGTATAAATTAACCAACCAATGCCAAAACAGTTCACTTGTTCTTCAGCATTGCCCAAATCAGAATTTTTTCTTGTTAAATTCATCAAAGTCACAACAAATCTGGAAAAATCTCAGATATTATCACATACTGATTATTCTGTTCAGTTACAATTTTTCGTACGAATAATTTGAAGATGAAAGGTAGGAAATATCATCATCATCAAGTTTTTCAGGAAATTTACGACTATCCGGTAGGCAGCCAACATTTTTCCAAATTGTTTTTAAACACTCTATTGAGTGAATACCATAATATGCAGGGCAGCTTTCAGGTAAATCTTAAAAAAATAAGCCAATAAAACTTTTTAATCAATTGCCTTGAACAATGCAGTACCAACCTATACCAAAACAATCTAATTGTTCAGCTGCATTCCCCTTGTCTGATTTAGTTTTTGTCTCATTAAATTGAATCAACAAATCTCTGAAAAAAGAATATCAATGAGGAAATATTGATCAAAACTATAGTGCAATGTGTTTACGTATAGTTGGTCATTTCAAAAACATTTCTTTCATGAGAAGAAAGCTTTTCAGGAAACTTATGTCCTCCTGGTAAACAACCAACACTTTTCCAAACAGTTTTCAAACACAGCATGGAATGAACTCCCCAAAATGTTGGGCAATCCTCAGGGAGATCTTAAGACAAATAAATTTATCAAATGTTATTTGTCCATATATTTTGTATAAATTAACCAACCAATGCCAAAACAGTTCACTTGTTCTTCAGCATTGCCCAAATCAGAGTTTTTTCTTGTTAAATTCATCAAAATCAAAACAAATCTGGAAAAACCTCAGACATTATCACATACTGATTATTCTGTTCAGTTACAATTTTTCATACGAATAATTTGAAGATGAAAGGTAGGAAATATCATCATCATCAAGTTTTTCAGGAAATTTATGACCCTCTGGTTGACAGCCAACATTTTTCCAAATTGTTTTTAAACACTCCATTGAGTGAATACCATAATATGAAGGGCAGCTTCCAGGTAAATCTAAAAAAGACAATATATGCCATTAATTTTTGTTAATCAATTGCTTTGAACAATGCTGTACCAACCTATTCCAAAACAATCTAATTGTTTAGCTGCATTCCCCTTGTCTGATTTAGTTTTTGTCTCATTAAATTGAATCAACAAATCTCTGAAAAAAGAATATCAATGTGGAAATATTGATCAAAACTATAGTGCAATGTGTTTACGTATAGTTGGTCATTTCAAAAACATTTCTTTCATGAGAAAAAAGCTTTTCGGGAAACTTATGTCCTCCTGGTAAACAACCAACACTTTTCCAAACAGTTTGCAAACACGGCATGGAATGAACTCCCCAAAATGTTGGGCAATCCTCTGGGAGTTCTTGAGACAAATAAATTGATCAAATGTTATTTGTCCATATATTTTGTATAAATTAACCAACCAATGCCAAAACAGTTCACTTGTTCTTCAGCATTGCCCAAATCAGAATTTTTTCTTGTTAAATTCATCAAAGTCACAACAAATCTGGAAAAATCTCAGATATTATCACATACTGATTATTCTGTTCAGTTACAATTTTTCGTACGAATAATTTGAAGATGAAAGGTAGGAAATATCATCATCATCAAGTTTTTCAGGAAATTTACGACTATCCGGTAGGCAGCCAACATTTTTCCAAATTGTTTTTAAACACTCTATTGAGTGAATACCATAATATGCAGGGCAGCTTTCAGGTAAATCTTAAAAAAATAAGCCAATAAAACTTTTTAATCAATTGCCTTGAACAATGCAGTACCAACCTATACCAAAACAATCTAATTGTTCAGCTGCATTCCCCTTGTCTGATTTAGTTTTTGTCTCATTAAATTGAATCAACAAATCTCTGAAAAAAGAATATCAATGTGGAAATATTGATCAAAACTATAGTGCAATGTGTTTACGTATAGTTGGTCATTTCAAAAACATTTCTTTCATGAGAAGAAAGCTTTTCAGGAAACTTATGTCCTCCTGGTAAACAACCAACACTTTTCCAAACAGTTTTCAAACACAGCATGGAATGAACTCCCCAAAATGTTGGGCAATCCTCAGGGAGATCTTAAGACAAATAAATTTATCAAATGTTATTTGTCCATATATTTTGTATAAATTAACCAACCAATGCCAAAACAGTTCACTTGTTCTTCAGCATTGCCCAAATCAGAGTTTTTTCTTGTTAAATTCATCAAAATCAAAACAAATCTGGAAAAACCTCAGACATTATCACATACTGATTATTCTGTTCAGTTACGATTTTTCATACGAATAATTTGTAGATGAAAGGTAGGAAATATCATCATCATCAAGTTTTTCAGGAAATTTATGACCCTCTGGTTGACAGCCAACATTTTTCCAAATTGTTTTTAAACACTCCATTGAGTGAATACCATAATATGAAGGGCAGCTTCCAGGTAAATCTAAAAAAGACAATATATGCCATTAATTTTTGTTAATCAATTGCTTTGAACAATGCTGTACCAACCTATTCCAAAACAATCTAATTGTTTAGCTGCATTCCCCTTGTCTGATTTAGTTTTTGTCTCATTAAATTGAATCAACAAATCTCTGAAAAAAGAATATCAATGTAGAAATATTGATCAAAACTATAGTGCAATGTGTTTACGTATAGTTGGTCATTTCAAAAACATTTATTTCATGAGAAAAAAGCTTTTCGGGAAACTTATGTCCTCCTGGTAAACAACCAACACTTTTCCAAACAGTTTGCAAACACGGCATGGAATGAACTCCCCAAAATGTTGGGCAATCCTCTGGGAGATCTTGAGACAAACAAATTGATCAAATGTTATTTGTCCATTTATTTTGTGTAAATTAACCAACCAATGCCAAAACAGTTCACTTGTTCTTCAGCATTGCCCCAATCAGATTTTTTTCTTGTTGAATTCATCAAAGTCAAAACAAATCTGGAAAAACCTCAGATATTATCACATACTGATTATTCTGTTCAGTTACGATTTTTCGTACGAATAATTTGAAGATGAAAGGTAGGAAATATCATCATCATCAAGTTTTTCAGGAAATTTATGACCCTCTTCTAGGCAGCCAACATTTTTCCAAATTGTTTTCAAACACCACATTGAGTGAATGCCATAATATGCAGGGCAGCTTTCAGGTAAATCTTGAAAAAAACAAGGCAATAAAAGTTTTTTAATCAATTGCTTTGAACAATGCGTTACCAACCTATACCAAAACAATCTAATTGTTCAGCTGCATTTCCCTTGTCTGATTTAGTTTTTGTCTCATTAAATCGATTCAACAAGTTCCTGTAAATAAATAACTCAAAGTTCAAATATTGAACAAAACTGTGTTGCAATGTGTTTACGTATAGTTGGTCATTTCAAAAACATTTCTTTCATGAGAAGAAAGCTTTTCAGGAAACTTATGTCCTCCTGGTAAACAACCAACACTTTTCCAAACAGTTTTCAAACACTGCCTGGAATGAACTCCCCAAAATGTTGGGCAATTCTCTGGGAGATCTTGAGACAAACAAAATTATCAAATGTTATTTGTCCATATATTTTATATAAATTAACCAACCAATGCCAAAACAGTTCACTTGTTCTTCAGCAGTGCCCAAATCAGATTTTTTTCTCGTTGAATTCATCAAAGACAAAACAAATCTGGAAAAACCTCAGATTTTATCACATACTGATTATTCTGTTCAGTTACGATTTTTCATACGAATAATTTGAAGATGAAAGGTAGGAAATATCATCATCATCAAGTTTTTCAGGAAATTTACGACCCTCTTCTAGGCAGCCAACATTTTCCCAAATTGTTTTTAAACACTCCATTGAGTGAATACCATAATATGCAGGGCAGCTTTCAGGTAAATCTTAAAAAAAACAAGGCAATAAAAGTTTTTCATCAATTGCTTTGAACAATTCGGTACCAACCTATACCAAAACAATCTAATTGTTCAGCTGCATTTCCCATGTCTGATTTAGTTTTTGTCTCATTAAATTGAATCAACAAATCTCTGAAAAAAGAATATCAACGTAGAAATATTGATCAAAACTATAGTGCAATGTGTTTACGTATAGTTGGTCGTTTCAAAAACATTTATTTCATGAGAAAAAAGCTTTTCGGGAAACTTATGTCCTCCTGGTAAACAACCAACACTTTTCCAAACAGTTTGCAAACACTGCATGGAATGAACTCCCCAAAATGTTGGGCAATCCTCTGGGAGATCTTAAGACAAACAAATTGATCAAATGTTATTTGTCCATTTATTTTGTATAAATTAACCAACCAATGCCAAAACAGTTAACTTGTTCTTCAGCATTGCCCAAATCAGAATTTTTTCTTGTTGAATTCATCAAAGTCACAACAAATCTGGAAAAACCTCAGATATTATCACATACTGATTATTCTGTCCAGTTAAAATTTTTCATACGAATAATTTGAAGATGAAAGGTAGGAAATATCATCATCATTAAGTTTTTCAGGAAATTTATAACCCTCTGGTTGACAGCCAACATTTTTCCAAATTGTTTTTAAACACTCCATTGAGTGAATACCATAATATGAAGGGCAGCTTCCAGGTAAATCTAAAAAAGACAATATATGCCATTAATTTTTGTTAATCAATTGCTTTGAACAATGCGGTACCAACCTATTCCAAAACAATCTAATTGTTCAGCTGCTTTCCCCTTGTCTGATTTAGTTTTTGTCTCATTAAATTGAATCAACAAATCTCTGAAAAAAGAATATCAACGTAGAAATATTGATCAAAACTATAGTGCAATGTGTTTACGTATAGTTGGTCATTTCAAAAACATTTATTTCATGAGAAAAAAGCTTTTCAGGAAACTTATGTCCTTCCATTAAACAACCAACACTTTTCCAAACAGTTTGTAAACACGACATGGAATGAACTCCCCAAAATGTTGGGCAATCCTTTGGGAGTTCTTGAGACAAACAAATTTATCAAATGTTTTTTGTCCATATATTTTGTATAAATTAACCAACCAATGCCAAAACAGTTCACTTGTTCTTCAGCATTGCCCAAATCAGAATTTTTTCTTGTTGAATTCATTAAAGTCAAAACAAATCTGGAAAAACTCAGATATTATCACATACGGATTATTCTGTTCAGTTACGATTTTTTCGTACGAATAATTTGAAGATGAAAGGTAGGAAATGTCATCATCATCAAGTTTTTCAGGAAATTTATGACCCTCTGGTTGACAGCCAACATTTTTCCAAATTGTTTTTAAACACTCCATTGAGTGAATACCATAATATGAAGGGCAGCTTTCAGGTAAATCTTAAAAAAATAAGCCAATAAAAGTTTTTTAATCAATTGCTTTGAACAATGCGGTACCAACCTATACTAAAACAATCTAATTGTTCAGCTGCATATCCCATGTCTGATTTAGTTTTTGTCTCATTAAATCGATTCAACAAATTCCTGTAAATAAATAACTCAAAGTACAAATATTGAACAAAACTGTGTTGCAATGTGTTTACGTATAGTTGGTCATTTCAAAAACATTTCTTTCATGAGAAGAAAGATTTTCGGGAAACTTATGTCCTCCTGGTAAACAACCAACACTTTTCCAAACAGTTTGCAAACACAGCATGGAATGAACTCCCCAAAATGTTGGGCAATCCTCTGGGAGATCTTAAGACAAACAAATTTATCAAATGTTATTTGTCCATATATTTTGTATAAATTAACCAACCAAAGCCAAAACAGTTCACTTGTTCTTCAGCATTGCCCAAATCAGAATTTTTTCTTGTTAAATTCATCAAAGTCACAACAAACCTGGAAAAACCTCAGATATTATCACATACTGATTATTCTGTTCAGTTAAAATTTTTCATACAAATAATTTGAAGATGAAAGGTAGGAAATATCATCATCATCAAGTTTTTCAGGAAATTTATGACCCTCTGGTTGACAGCCAACATTTTTCCAAATTGTTTTTAAACACTCCATTGAGTGAATACCATAATATGAAGGGCAGCTTCCAGGTAAATCTAAAAAAGACAATATATGCCATTAATTTTTGTTAATCAATTGCTTTGAACAATGCTGTACCAACCTATTCCAAAACAATCTAATTGTTTAGCTGCATTCCCCTTGTCTGATTTAGTTTTTGTCTCATTAAATTGAATCAACAAATCTCTGAAAAAAGAATATCAACGTAGAAATATTGATCAAAACTATAGTGCAATGTGTTTACGTATAGTTGGTCATTTCAAAAACATTTATTTCATGAGAAAAAAGCTTTTCGGGAAACTTATGTCCTCCTGGTAAACAACCAACACTTTTCCAAACAGTTTGCAAACACGGCATGGAATGAACTCCCCAAAATGTTGGGCAATCCTCTGGGAGATCTTGAGACAAACAAATTGATCAAATGTTATTTGTCCATTTATTTTGTGTAAATTAACCAACCAATGCCAAAACAGTTCACTTGTTCTTCAGCATTGCCCCAATCAGATTTTTTTCTTGTTGAATTCATCAAAGTCAAAACAAATCTGGAAAAACCTCAGATATTATCACATACTGATTATTCTGTTCAGTTACGATTTTTCGTACGAATAATTTGAAGATGAAAGGTAGGAAATATCATCATCATCAAGTTTTTCAGGAAATTTATGACCCTCTTCTAGGCAGCCAACATTTTTCCAAATTGTTTTCAAACACCACATTGAGTGAATGCCATAATATGCAGGGCAGCTTTCAGGTAAATCTTGAAAAAAACAAGGCAATAAAAGTTTTTTAATCAATTGCTTTGAACAATGCGTTACCAACCTATACCAAAACAATCTAATTGTTCAGCTGCATTTCCCTTGTCTGATTTAGTTTTTGTCTCATTAAATCGATTCAACAAGTTCCTGTAAATAAATAACTCAAAGTTCAAATATTGAACAAAACTGTGTTGCAATGTGTTTACGTATAGTTGGTCATTTCAAAAACATTTCTTTCATGAGAAGAAAGCTTTTCAGGAAACTTATGTCCTCCTGGTAAACAACCAACACTTTTCCAAACAGTTTTCAAACACTGCCTGGAATGAACTCCCCAAAATGTTGGGCAATTCTCTGGGAGATCTTGAGACAAACAAAATTATCAAATGTTATTTGTCCATATATTTTATATAAATTAACCAACCAATGCCAAAACAGTTCACTTGTTCTTCAGCAGTGCCCAAATCAGATTTTTTTCTCGTTGAATTCATCAAAGACAAAACAAATCTGGAAAAACCTCAGATTTTATCACATACTGATTATTCTGTTCAGTTACGATTTTTCATACGAATAATTTGAAGATGAAAGGTAGGAAATATCATCATCATCAAGTTTTTCAGGAAATTTACGACCCTCTTCTAGGCAGCCAACATTTTCCCAAATTGTTTTTAAACACTCCATTGAGTGAATACCATAATATGCAGGGCAGCTTTCAGGTAAATCTTAAAAAAAACAAGGCAATAAAAGTTTTTCATCAATTGCTTTGAACAATTCGGTACCAACCTATACCAAAACAATCTAATTGTTCAGCTGCATTTCCCATGTCTGATTTAGTTTTTGTCTCATTAAATTGAATCAACAAATCTCTGAAAAAAGAATATCAACGTAGAAATATTGATCAAAACTATAGTGCAATGTGTTTACGTATAGTTGGTCATTTCAAAAACATTTATTTCATGAGAAAAAAGCTTTTCGGGAAACTTATGTCCTCCTGGTAAACAACCAACACTTTTCCAAACAGTTTGCAAACACTGCATGGAATGAACTCCCCAAAATGTTGGGCAATCCTCTGGGAGATCTTAAGACAAACAAATTGATCAAATGTTATTTGTCCATTTATTTTGTATAAATTAACCAACCAATGCCAAAACAGTTAACTTGTTCTTCAGCATTGCCCAAATCAGAATTTTTTCTTGTTGAATTCATCAAAGTCACAACAAATCTGGAAAAACCTCAGATATTATCACATACTGATTATTCTGTCCAGTTAAAATTTTTCATACGAATAATTTGAAGATGAAAGGTAGGAAATATCATCATCATTAAGTTTTTCAGGAAATTTATAACCCTCTGGTTGACAGCCAACATTTTTCCAAATTGTTTTTAAACACTCCATTGAGTGAATACCATAATATGAAGGGCAGCTTCCAGGTAAATCTAAAAAAGACAATATATGCCATTAATTTTTGTTAATCAATTGCTTTGAACAATGCGGTACCAACCTATTCCAAAACAATCTAATTGTTCAGCTGCATTCCCCTTGTCTGATTTAGTTTTTGTCTCATTAAATTGAATCAACAAATCTCTGAAAAAAGAATATCAACGTAGAAATATTGATCAAAACTATAGTGCAATGTGTTTACGTATAGTTGGTCATTTCAAAAACATTTCTTTCATGAGAAGAAAGCTTTTCAGGAAACTTCTGTCCTTCCATTAAACAACCAACACTTTTCCAAACAGTTTGTAAACACGACATGGAATGAACTCCCCAAAATGTTGGGCAATCCTCTGGGAGTTCTTGAGACAAACAAATTTATCAAATGTTATTTGTCCATATATTTTGTATAAATTAACCAACCAATGCCAAAACAGTTCACTTGTTCTTCAGCATTGCCCAAATCAGAATTTTTTCTTGTTGAATTCATTAAAGTCAAAACAAATCTGGAAAAATTCAGATATTATCACATACTGATTATTCTGTTCAGTTACGATTTTTTCGTACGAATAATTTGAAGATGAAAGGTAGGAAATGTCATCATCATCAAGTTTTTCAGGAAATTTATGACCCTCTGGTTGACAGCCAACATTTTTCCAAATTGTTTTTAAGCACTCCATTGAGTGAATACCATAATATGAAGGGCAGCTTTCAGGTAAATCTTAAAAAAATAAGCCAATAAAAGTTTTTTAATCAATTGCTTTGAACAATGCGGTACCAACCTATACCAAAACAATCTAATTGTTCAGCTGCATTTCCCATGTCTGATTTAGTTTTTGTCTCATTAAATCGATTCAACAAATTCCTGTAAATAAATAACTCAAAGTTCAAATATTGAACAAAACTGTGTTGCAATGTGTTTACGTATAGTTGGTCATTTCAAAAACATTTCTTTCCTCAGAAGAAAGCTTTTCAGGAAACTTATGTCCTCCTGGTAAACAACCAACACTTTTCCAAACAGTTTTCAAACACTGCCTGGAATGAACTCCCCAAAATGTTGGGCAATTCTCTGGGAGATCTTGAGACAAACAAAATTATCAAATGTTATTTGTCCATATATTTTATATAAATTAACCAACCAATGCCAAAACAGTTCACTTGTTCTTCAGCAGTGCCCAAATCAGATTTTTTTCTCGTTGAATTCATCAAAGACAAAACAAATCTGGAAAAACCTCAGATTTTATCACATACTGATTATTCTGTTCAGTTACGATTTTTCATACGAATAATTTGAAGATGAACGGTAGGAAATATCATCATCATCAAGTTTTTCAGGAAATTTACGACCCTCTTCTAGGCAGCCAACATTTTCCCAAATTGTTTTTAAACACTCCATTGAGTGAATGCCGTAATATGCAGGGCAGCTTTCAGGTAAATCTTAAAAAAACAAGGCAATAAAAGTTTTTCATCAATTGCTTTGAACAATTCGGTACCAACCTATACCAAAACAATCTAATTGTTCAGCTGCATTTCCCATGTCTGATTTAGTTTTTGTCTCATTAAATCGATTCAACAAATTCCTGTAAATAAATAACTCAAAGTACAAATATTGAACAAAACTGTGTTGCAATGTGTTTACGTATAGTTGGTCATTTCAAAAACATTTCTTTCATGAGAAGAAAGATTTTCAGGAAACTTATGTCCTCCTGGTAAACAACCAACACTTTTCCAAACAGTTTGCAAACACGGCATGGAATGAACTCCCCAAAATGTTGGGCAATCCTCAGGGAGATCTTAAGACAAATAAATTGATCAAATGTTATTTGTCCATATATTTTGTATAAATTAACCAACCAATGCCAAAACAGTTCACTTGTTCTTCAGCATTGCCCAAATCAGAATTTTTTCTTGTTGAATTCAACAAAGTCACAACAAATCTGGAAAAACCTCAGATATTATCACATACTGATTATTCTGTCCAGTTAAAAATTTTCATACGAATAATTTGAAGATGAAAGGTAGGAAATATCATCATCATTAAGTTTTTCAGGAAATTTATGACCCTCTGGTTGACAGCCAACATTTTTCCAAATTGTTTTTAAACACTCCATTGAGTGAATACCATAATATGAAGGGCAGCTTCCAGGTAAATCTAAAAAAGACAATATATGCCATTAATTTTTGTTAATCAATTGCTTTGAACAATGCTGTACCAACCTATTCCAAAACAATCTAATTGTTTATCTGCATTCCCCTTGTCTGATTTAGTTTTTGTCTCATTAAATTGAATCAACAAATCTCTGAAAAAAGAATATCAACGTAGAAATATTGATCAAAACTATAGTGCAATGTGTTTACGTATAGTTGGTCATTTCAAAAACATTTATTTCATGAGAAGAAAGCTTTTCAGGAAACTTATGTCCTCCTGGTAAACAACCAACACTTTTCCAAACAGTTTTCAAACACAGCATGGAATGAACTCCCCAAAATGTTGGGCAATCCTCAGGGAGATCTTAAGACAAATAAATTTATCAAATGTTATTTGTCCATATATTTTGTATAAATTAACCAACCAATGCCAAAACAGTTCACTTGTTCTTCAGCATTGCCCAAATCAGAGTTTTTTCTTGTTGAATTCATCAAAGTCAAAACAAATCTGGAAAAACCTCAGATATTATCACGTACTGATTATTCTGTTCAGTTACAATTTTTCATACGAATAATTTGAAGATGAAAGGTAGGAAATATCATCATCATCAAGTTTTTCAGGAAATTTATGACCCTCTTCTAGGCAGCCAACATTTTTCCAAATTGTTTTCAAACACTCCATTGAGTGAATGCCATAATATGCAGGGCAGCTTTCAGGTAAATCTTGAAAAAAACAAGGCAATAAAAGTTTTTTAATCAATTGCTTTGAACAATGCGTTACCAACCTATTCCAAAACAATCTAATTGTTCAGCTGCATATCCCGTGTCTGATTTAGTTTTTGTCTCATTAAATCGATTCAACAAATTCCTGTAAATAAATAACTCTAAGTACAAATATTGAACAAAACTGTGTTGCAATGTGTTTACGTATAGTTGGTCATTTCAAAAACATTTCTTTCATGAGAAGAAAGATTTTCGGGAAACTTATGTCCTCCTGGTAAACAACCAACACTTTTCCAAACAGTTTGCAAACATGGCATGGAATGAACTCCCCAAAATGTTGGGCAATCCTCTGGGAGATCTTAAGACAAACAAATTGATCAAATGTTATTTGTCCATATATTTTGTATAAATTAACCAACCAATGCCAAAACAGTTAACTTGTTCTTCAGCATTGCCCAAATCAGAATTTTTTCTTGTTAAATTCATCAAAGTCACAACAAACCTGGAAAAACCTCAGATATTATCACATACTGATTATTCTGTTCAGTTAAAATTTTTCATACGAATAATTTGAAGATGAAAGGTAGGAAATATCATCATCATCAAGTTTTTCAGGAAATTTATGACCCTCTGGTTGACAGCCAACATTTTTCCAAATTGTTTTTAAACACTCCATTGAGTGAATACCATAATATGAAGGGCAGCTTCCAGGTAAATCTAAAAAAGACAATATATGCCATTAATTTTTGTTAATCAATTGCTTTGAACAATGCTGTACCAACCTATTCCAAAACAATCTAATTGTTTATCTGCATTCCCCTTGTCTGATTTAGTTTTTGTCTCATTAAATTGAATCAACAAATCTCTGAAAAAAGAATATCAACGTAGAAATATTGATCAAAACTATAGTGCAATGTGTTTACGTATAGTTGGTCATTTCAAAAACATTTATTTCATGAGAAGAAAGCTTTTCAGGAAACTTATGTCCTCCTGGTAAACAACCAACACTTTTCCAAACAGTTTTTAAACACAGCATGGAATGAACTCCCCAAAATGTTGGGCAATCCTCAGGGAGATCTTAAGACAAATAAATTTATCAAATGTTATTTGTCCATATATTTTGTATAAATTAACCAACCAATGCCAAAACAGTTCACTTGTTCTTCAGCATTGCCCAAATCAGAGTTTTTTCTTGTTGAATTCATCAAAGTCAAAACAAATCTGGAAAAACCTCAGATATTATCACATGCTGATTATTCTGTTCAGTTACAATTTTTCATACGAATAATTTGAAGATGAAAGGTAGGAAATATCATCATCATCAAGTTTTTCAGGAAATTTATGACCCTCTTCTAGGCAGCCAACATTTTTCCAAATTGTTTTCAAACACTCCATTGAGTGAATGCCATAATATGCAGGGCAGCTTTCAGGTAAATCTTGAAAAAAACAAGGCAATAAAAGTTTTTTAATCAATTGCTTTGAACAATGCGTTACCAACCTATTCCAAAACAATCTAATTGTTCAGCTGCATATCCCGTGTCTGATTTAGTTTTTGTCTCATTAAATCGATTCAACAAATTCCTGTAAATAAATAACTCTAAGTACAAATATTGAACAAAACTGTGTTGCAATGTGTTTACGTATAGTTGGTCATTTCAAAAACATTTCTTTCATGAGAAGAAAGCTTTTCAGGAAACTTATGTCCTCCTGGTAAACAACCAACACTTTTCCAAACAGTTTTCAAACACAGCATGGAATGAACTCCCCAAAATGTTGGGCAATCCTCAGGGAGATCTTAAGACAAATAAATTTATCAAATGTTATTTGTCCATATATTTTGTATAAATTAACCAACCAATGCCAAAACAGTTCACTTGTTCTTCAGCATTGCCCAAATCAGAGTTTTTTCTTGTTGAATTCATTAAAGTCAAAACAAACCTGGAAAAACCTCAGATATTATCACATACTGATTATTCTGTTCAGTTAAAATTTTTCATACGAATAATTTGAAGATGAAAGGTAGGAAATATCATCATCATCAAGTTTTTCAGGAAATTTATGACCCTCTGGTTGACAGCCAACATTTTTCCAAATTGTTTTTAAACACTCCATTGAGTGAATACCATAATATGAAGGGCAGCTTCCAGGTAAATCTAAAAAAGACAATATATGCCATTAATTTTTGTTAATCAATTGCTTTGAACAATGCTGTACCAACCTATTCCAAAACAATCTAATTGTTTATCTGCATTCCCCTTGTCTGATTTAGTTTTTGTCTGATTAAATTGAATCAACAAATCTCTGAAAAAAGAATATCAATGTGGAAATATTGATCAAAACTATAGTGCAATGTGTTTACGTATAGTTGGTCATTTCAAAAACATTTCTTTCATGAGAAGAAAGCTTTTCAGGAAACTTATGTCCTTCCATTAAACAACCAACACTTTTCCAAACAGTTTGTAAACACGACATGGAATGAACTCCCCAAAATGTTGGGCAATCCTCTGGGAGTTCTTGAGACAAACAAATTTATCAAATGTTATTTGTCCATATATTTTGTATAAATTAACCAACCAATGCCAAAACAGTTCACTTGTTCTTCAGCATTGCCCAAATCAGAATTTTTTCTTGTTGAATTCATTAAAGTCAAAACAAATCTGGAAAAACTCAGATATTATCACATACTGATTATTCTGTTCAGTTACGATTTTTTCGTACGAATAATTTGAAGATGAAAGGTAGGAAATGTCATCATCATCAAGTTTTTCAGGAAATTTATGACCCTCTGGTTGACAGCCAACATTTTTCCAAATTGTTTTTAAGCACTCCATTGAGTGAATACCATAATATGCAGGGCAGCTTTCAGGTAAATCTTAAAAAAATAAGCCAATAAAAGTTTTTTAATCAAATGCTTTGAACAATGCGGTACCAACCTATACCAAAACAATCTAATTGTTCAGCTGCATTTCCCATGTCTGATTTAGTTTTTGTCTCATTAAATCGATTCAACAAATTCCTGTAAATAAATAACTCAAAGTTCAAATATTGAACAAAACTGTGTTGCAATGTGTTTACGTATAGTTGGTCATTTCAAAAACATTTCTTTCCTCAGAAGTAAGCTTTTCAGGAAACTTATGTCCTCCTGGTAAACAACCAACACTTTTCCAAACAGTTTTCAAACACTGCCTGGAATGAACTCCCCAAAATGTTGGGCAATTCTCTGGGAGATCTTGAGACAAACAAAATTATCAAATGTTATTTGTCCATATATTTTATATAAATTAACCAACCAATGCCAAAACAGTTCACTTGTTCTTCAGCAGTGCCCAAATCAGATTTTTTTCTCGTTGAATTCATCAAAGACAAAACAAATCTGGAAAAACCTCAGATTTTATCAGATACCGATTATTCTGTTCAGTTACGATTTTTCATACGAATAATTTGAAGATGAAAGGTAGGAAATATCATCATCATCAAGTTTTTCAGGAAATTTACGACCCTCTTCTAGGCAGCCAACATTTTCCCAAATTGTTTTTAAACACTCCATTGAGTGAATGCCATAATATGCAGGGCAGCTTTCAGGTAAATCTTAAAAAAACAAGGCAATAAAAGTTTTTCATCAATTGCTTTGAACAATTTGGTACCAACCTATACCAAAACAATCTAATTGTTCAGCTGCATTTCCCTTGTCTGATTTAGTTTTTGTCTCATTAAATCGATTCAACAAATTCCTGTAAATAAATAAATAACTCAAAGTACAAATATTGAACAAAACTGTGTTGCAATGTGTTTACGTATAGTTGGTTATTTCAAAAACATTCTTTTCATGAGAAAAAAGCTTTTCAGGAAACTTATGTCCTTCCATTAAACAACCAACACTTTTCCAAACAGTTTTCAAACACGACATGGAATGAACTCCCCAAAATGTTGGGCAATCCTCTGGGAGATCTTGAGTCAAACAAATTATCAAATGTTATTTGTCCATATATTTTTTATAAATTAACCAACCAATGCCAAAACAGTTAACTTGTTCTTCAGCAATGCCCAAATCAGATTTTTTTCTTGTTGAATTCATCAAAGTCAAAACAAATCTGGAAAAACCTCAGATATTATCACATACTGATTATTCTGTTCAGTTAAGATTTTTCATACGAATAATTTGAAGATGAAAGGTAGGAATAATCATCATCATCAAGTTTTTCAGGAAATTTATGACCCTCTGGTTGACAGCCAACATTTTTCCAAATTGTTTTCAAACACTCCATTGAGTGAATGCCATAATATGCAGGGCAGCTTTCAGGTAAATCTTAAAAAAACAAGGCAATAAAAGTTTTTTAATCAATTTCTTTGAACAATGCGGTACCAACCTAAACCAAAACAATCTAATTGTTCAGCTGCATTCCCCTTGTCTGATTTAGTTTTTGTCTCATTAAATTGAATCAACAAATCTCTGAAAAAAGAATATCAATGTGGAAATATTGATCAAAACTATAGTGCAATGTGTTTACGTATAGTTGGTCATTTCAAAAACATTTCTTTCATGAGAAGAAAGCTTTTCAGGAAACTTATGTCCTCCTGGTAAACAACCAACACTTTTCCAAACAGTTTTCAAACACTGCCTGGAATGAACTCCCCAAAATGTTGGGCAATTCTCTGGGAGATCTTGAGACAAACACAATTATCAAATGTTATTTGTCCATATATTTTGTATAAATTAACCAACCAATGCCAAAACAGTTCACTTGTTCTTCAGCAGTGCCCAAATCAGATTTTTTTCTCGTTGAATTCATCAAAGACAAAACAAATCTGGAAAAACCTCAGATATTATCACATACTGATTATTCTGTTCAGTTACGATTTTTCATACGAATAATTTGAAGATGAAAGGTAGGAAATATCATCATCATCAAGTTTTTCAGGAAATTTACGACCCTCTTCTAGGCAGCCAACATTTTCCCAAATTGTTTTTAAACACTCCATTGAGTGAATGCCATAATATGCAGGGCAGCTTTCAGGTAAATCTTAAAAAAACAAGGCAATAAAAGTTTTTCATCAATTGCTTTGAACAATTCGGTACCAACCTATACCAAAACAATCTAATTGTTCAGCTGCATATCCTGTGTCTGATTTAGTTTTTGTCTCATTAAATCGATTCAACAAATTCCTGTAAATAAATAAATAACTCAAAGTACAAATATTGAACAAAACTGTGTTGCAATGTGTTTACGTATAGTTGGTCATTTCAAAAACATTCTTTTCATGAGAAAAAAGCTTTTCAGGAAACTTATGTCCTTCCATTAAACAACCAACACTTTTCCAAACAGTTTTCAAACACGACATGGAATGAACTCCCCAAAATGTTGGGCAATCCTCTGGGAGATCTTGAGACAAACAAATTATCAAATGTTATTTGTCCATATATTTTTTATAAATTAACCAACCAATGCCAAAACAGTTCACTTGTTCTTCAGCAATGCCCAAATCAGATTTTTTTCTTGTTGAATTCATCAAAGTCAAAACAAATCTGGAAAAACCTCAGATATTATCACATACTGATTATTCTGTTCAGTTACGATTTTTCATACGAATAATTTGAAGATGAAAGGTAGGAATAATCATCATCATCAAGTTTTTCAGGAAATTTATGACCCTCTGGTTGACAGCCAACATTTTTCCAAATTGTTTTTAAGCACTCCATTGAGTGAATGCCATAATATGCAGGGCAGCTTTCAGGTAAATCTTAAAAAAATAAGGCAATAAAAGTTTTTTAATCAATTTCTTTGAACAATGCGGTACCAACCTAAACCAAAACAATCTAATTGTTCAGCTGCATTCCCCTTGTCTGATTTAGTTTTTGTCTCATTAAATCGATTCAACAAATTCCTGTAAATAAATAACTCAAAGTTCAAATATTGAACAAAACTGTGTTGCAATGTGTTTACGTATAGTTGGTCATTTCAAAAACATTTCTTTCCTCAGAAGAAAGCTTTTCAGGAAACTTATGTCCTTCCATTAAACAACCAATTCTTTTCCAAACAGTTTCCAAACACTGCATGGAATGAACTCCCCAAAATGTTGGGCAATCCTCTGGGAGATCTTAAGACGAAAAGAGTTATTTTAAATGACATGGTTTCTATTCCTCATGTATCAATCGTCTAACCAAGGCCAAAACAATTTAGCTGTTCTTCAGTGTTTCCAAAATCAGAATTTCTGCGTGTTGAATTTATTGTGCTGAAGAGGGACCTGTGAACATCAAATAGTTTTTGACAAAAAGTAATAATAATAGACCATTTACATTGGAAACGAGAGGGTCTCTTGAAGATATTCTAAATTTATTTAGAAATATGTAACATGATTATGTGTTAACAAAAACTCCAAAAGGCACATTCCTACGAAAGAATTGATGGAATTAACAGAAAATGTTTCCCAGGCCACCTGTAGTTCAGACTGGATAATGCTGTGAATTCAAAAACAGACAATTTTCCAGGAAACTTATGTCCACCTGGCAAGCACCCAACTATCCTCCACACAACCTTCAAGCAATCCATGCTATGGGGTCCATAGTAGGTCGGACATTCATCAGGTAACACTTTAGCAAACAAAAACTTACGATATAAACTAAACAAACCTTTAAAAAAAAAAATCACCTATCCCAACACAGTTATTTTGTTCTTCAGGATTTCCAGAATCTGAATTATTTTTGTGATCTTGAAATCTGTCTAGCAACGACCTGCAACAGGCAATGATTCAGAAAATTTTTTTTCATTTAAAATAAACAGACGTGTAATTGCTTGACAAAAGTCTGTTGATATCATTGCTGAAAAGCTTTTCTGGAAATTTATGACCATCTGGCAAACAACCAGAAAAATTCCAAATGGTTTTCAAACAATCCATGGAATGAATTCCATAGAACTTGGGACATTCATCGGGAAGAACTAAAACAAAATTAACATTACACAATAAAATTATTATTAGGCAATTTGTGTTGAATGGTACCAATGCCAAAGCAGTTTTCTTGTTTTGTCAAATTTCCCAAATCAGAATGTGTTTTTGTCACATTCATCACATTGTACAACACTCTACAACAAATATATATATATTATTATACTATCAACCAATAAATAAGTCCCAACGAAAACGAATATGACACAAAAAACATTCATCATCATCTTTGTGTTCACAAAATAATCTTACGAAAAGATTTTGCATGTAACATAGGAGATTCTTCACATTTGGATAACCTGTAGTTTAGATGAGATAATGAGATCCTTTTCTGTGATATTAGTCTCTCAGGAAATTCCAGTCCCTCTGCTAAACATCCAACCATTTCCCAGACTGTTTTCAAACAATCAATTTCATGAACTCCATAGTATGTTGGACATTTCTTAGGTAGATCTTAAATACACAGGTGTGAAACACAATTCAAGTATAAAAAGTGAACTGTACCGATTCCAAAACAATTAAGTTGCTGTGCAGAATTTCCCAGGTCTGACTGATTTTTAATATTCTGAAATTCCTTTGACAAAAATCTGTAACAAAATACAAACATTGCATTTAACTGAAAAATAATTAAATACAAAAAAATGTACGTGAAGTTATTCGTTGAAAAGATTTCAATCCTTGAAGTAGAAAGTTTTTCAGGAAATTCATGGCCCTCTGACAAACAGCCAACATTTTTCCAAATTGTTTTCATACAATTCACAGTGTGGTTTCCATAAAATTTTAGACAGGGCTTGGGTAATTCTGAAAACAAAAGTAACAATGCAAATAACATAAATTATCTGTGTTCTAATGTGCAACAATTGATCACTAAAAACCTACCAAGACCAAAACAGTTTTTCTGTTCAGTTGCATTTCCCAAATCTGACTTTGTTTTTGTGGTGTTCAATATATTAAACACATATCTACAAATACACTTAACACATTAAAACACATTCAAGAATAAGAAAACAAAATATACACAAAAACAGTTCTGTAAAATAATCTGATATAACATGCATTGACAATTAAGGGAAAAACGTCTCGGTTACATGGTCATAAAAATTGTTTTTGATAAAAGTTAATATATATAGAAGTAATACAAACAAAAATGATAGAAGTGAATGAAAACAAAACATATATAAATAACGTTCAATTAAAATAATTTTATTTTCCAGGCATCAAGAATTAATAAGAAAATATATTTGACAGATGCCCAAACAATTTTTTTTAGAATAGTTAAAATATCTCACAATTTGATGGCATAGAAGTTTCCAGCTTAATTCTGGTTGAAATTTTATTATGTTTTGATTCAACCCTTAAATAATTCCAATATGAAAAAAATTTATGAACAACAGTTTTGACAAACCTGTAATCCATCTTCGTCAAAACTTCAAAATGAGATGACAAATTACTAGGGTACTTCAATCCCGCAGGCAAACAACCAACCATTTTCCACACAACCCTCAAGCAATCTATGCTGTGGGGTCCTTTGTATGTAGGACATTTATCAGGCAAGACCGCTGAGAAACAAATATATGTTGTTTATCCATGTAATGGTGGGGAAATGCAATGATCACCTTCCCCAAGACACTGTCTTTGATCATCAGCATCTCCAAAATCCGACAAATTTTTAATAGTTTGAAAATGTTCCAACAATGAACTGAACAAATAAAAAAATTACAACACAAAATTACGTCTAAAAAATTGGTAGATGAAAAAAGTACGTGTAGTTAGTAGATGAAAGTCGGCTGATTTCATTTGTTGAAAGATTTCCTGGAAATTTATGACCCCCCTGCAAACAACCAGCAATTTCCCAAATTGTTTTCAGACAATCCATGGAATGAATTCCATAAAACTTGGGACAATCATCAGGCAGAACTAAAACATGATAAACAAATATATAATAAGTGACCAGATATCAATGACAATGATTTGTAAAAATATTACCCATGCCAAAGCAGTTTTGTTGATCGTTGGAATTTCCCAAATCCGAGTTTGTTTTTGTCATGTTTATCACATTGTAAATCTCTCTAAAAAAAATTTTGACCACTGCCAACCAATTAATGAAGTATTCAAAACACAAGAAGTGGAACTAGGTACATTTTATTGATTATTGATATATAGAAAAATCTGACTTTTGTTTTTAAGAGTTCAATATATTAAACACATCGCAAAAAACACTGAACACACATTAAAACAGATTCGAGTACATATATATGGGTATGAAAATAGTTTTATCACATAATTTAAATTAGCGTGCATTGACCAATTAATGGGAAAATATCTTTGTTAGATGACTACAAAACTTGTCTATGATTTCAAACAGTTTGCAATTCGATGCCAAATAGCAGTTTGTAGTTTAATTTTAGTTTACATTTAATCATATTATGATTCATCCCTTAAACAATTACATCATAAAATTAACTTCATAAGTAGTAGGTTTGACAAACCTGTAATCCATCTTCGACAAAACTTCAAAATCAGATGACAAATTACTAGGATAAGTGAATCCAACAGGCAAACATCCAACCATGTTCCACACAACCCTCAAGCAATCTACGCTGTGGAGGTCTCTGTAAGCAGAACATTCATCAGGCAAGACAGCTGTGAAACAAATTCATGTTAATCTCCATGTATGCAATGATAAGGAAATGAGATGATCACCTTCCCCAAGACACTGTCTTTGATCATCAGCATCTCCAAAATCCGACAAATTTTTGATAGCTCGAAAATGTCCCAACAATGAACTGCATCAATGGAAAAATTTACACAATAAAATTATGTCTAAAAAAACTTTGGTAGATGTTAAATTACGTGAAGTTCAGAGATGAAAGTCTTTCGATTTCATTGGTTGATAGATTTCCTGGAAATTTATGACCCCCTTGTAAACAACCAGCAATTTCCCAAATTTTTTTCAGACAATCCATGGAATGAATTCCATAAAACTTGGGACAATCATCAGGCAGAACTAAAACATGATAAACAAATATACAATAAGTGATCAGACATCAATGACAGTGATTTGTACAAATTTTACCCATGCCAAAGCAATTTTCTTGATCAGTGGAATTTCCCAAATCAGAGTTTGTTTTTGTCATGTTCATCACATTGTACAATTTTCTGAAATTATTTAAATTTTACTTTGACTACTGCAAATTTGTTGAATGTACATCAAAATAGTTTTAAAAGAAGTGAACACAGTTTGCAATTTGATGCCAATGGAACTTTAAAATTTACATTCCATCATATGATGATTCATCACTTCAATAATTCCATTATGAAAAAAACTTTCACAATCAATAAGTTTGACAAACCTGTAATCCAATTTCGAAAAAATTTCAAAATCAGATGACAAATTACTAGGGTACTTGAATCCCACAGGCAAACAACCAACCATTCTCCACATAACCCTCAAGCAATCAATGCTGTGGGGTCCTTTGTATGTATGACATTCATAAGGCAAGACAGCTGCGAAACAAATATCTGTTGTTTATCCATGTAATGGTGGGGAAATGCAATGATCACCTTCCCCAAGACACTGTCTTTGATCATTAGCATTACCAAAATCAGACAAATTTTTGATAGCCTGAAAATGTTCCAACAATGAACTGCATAAATAGGAAATGTTACAGAATAAAACTATGTCCCAAAAAATTAGTAGATGCAAAAAGTACGAGTAGTTAGTAGATGAAAGTTGGCTGATTTCATTTGTTGAAAGATTTCCAGGAAATTTATGACCCCCCTGTAAACAACCAGCAATTTCCCAAATTGTTTTCAGACAATCCATGGAATGAATTCCATAAAACTTGGGACAATTATCAGCCAGAACTAAAACATGATAAACAAATATACAGTAAGTGATCAGATATCAATGACAATGATTTGTACAAATACTACCCATGCCAAAACACTTTAGTTGATCAATGGAATTTCCCAAATCCGAGTTTGTTTTTGTCATGTTTATCACATTGTGCAATTTTCTGAAGTTATTTCAATTTTACCTTAAACATTGCCAACCAACAAATAAAGTTATACGAAAAAACGTATGTGTGTCACCAACTACGTTTTGTAAACAGAAATAAAAGAAAAATGATTTGAAAAACAGAAAAGTTCAACTTTGTAGTTTACCTATAGTTCATATTAGATAATAACGTCATCTCGTTTGATGAGAGTTTTTCAGGAAAGTCACTACCTTCTGGTAAACATCCAACCATTTCCCAGACTGTTCTCAAACAATCAATGTCATGAACTCCATAGTATGATGGACATTTCACAGGAAGATCTAAAATGCACAAGTGTCCAACACATACCAAATATAAAAAAGTAACTGCACCTATTCCAAAACAATTAAGTTGCTGTGGAGAATTCCCAAGGTCTGATTGATTTCGGATGGTTTGTAATATACCTAACAACAATCTGTAAAAACGTTCAAAGGTTCCAAAAAAAGTAGTACCAGCAAAATTAAAACTCTTCAAATATACGTATAGTTATTGGTTGAAAATAAATCAATTCTTGAAGAAGAAAGTTTTTCAGGAAATTCATGGCCCTCTGACAAACAGCCAACATTTTTCCAAACTGTTTTCAAACAATTCACAGTGTGGTTTCCATAAAATTTTGGACAGGGCATCGGTAATTCTGAAACCAAAAGTAACAATGTAAATGATATAATTATCTGTGTTTTAGTGGGCAACAATTAGTCGTTAAAAACCTACCAAGACCAAAACAGTTTTTCTGTTCAGTTGCATTTCCCAAATCTGACTTTGTTTTTGTGGTGTTCAATATATTAAACACATATCTGCAAATACACTGAACACATATTAAAACAGATTAGAGTACAAGAAAACAAAATAAATACAAAAATAGTTTAATTTAGCATGCATCAACAATTAATGGGAAAATAACTCTGTTACAGGCCCATCAAAATTGTTTTTGATAAAAGTTAAGACAGCTTGCAATTTGATGCCAATAGAAGTTTGTAGTTTAATTATGGTTTATTTTCAAAGATATTATGATTAAGCCCTTCAATAATTCCAATACAAAAACAACTTCACAATCAGTAAGTTTGACAAACCTGTAATCCATCTTTGACAAAACTTCAAAATCAGATGACAAATTACTAGGGTGCTTGAATCCCACAGGCAAACACCCAACCATTTTCCACACAACCCTCAAGCAATCTATGCTGTGGGGTCCTTTGTATGTAGGGCATTCATACGGCAAGATAGCTGTGGCACAAATTTATGTTGTTTATCCATGTAATGATAGAGAAATGCAATGATCACCTTCCCCAAGACACTGTCTTTGATCATCAGCATCACCAAAATCTGACAAGTTTTTCATAACTTGAAAATGTTCCAACAATGAACTGCAAAAAAAGGAAATTTTTTACAACAAAATTATGTTCAAAAGTAATTGGTAGATGTATAATGTACGTGTAGTTAGTAGACGAAAGTCTGCTAATTTCATTGGTTGAAAGATTTCCTGGAAATTTATGACCCTCCTGTAAACAACCAGAAATTTCCCAAACTGTTTTCAGACAATCCATGGAATGAATTCCATAAAACTTGGGACAATCATCAGGCAGAACTAAAACATGACAAACAAATATACAATAAGTGATCAGATATCAATGACAGTGATTGGTACAAATTTTACCCATGCCAAAGCAGTTTTGTTGATCGGTGGAATTTCCCAAATCCGAGTTTGTTTTTGTCATGTTCAACACATTGTACAATTTTCTGAAATTATTTAAATCTCACTTTGACCATTGCCAACCAACAAAAAAGTTAAAATAAAAATATATGCGTGGCACAAACCACGTTGTGGAATCAGAATTAAAAGAGAAATAATTTTGAACACTGAAACGACAAAGTTTATAGCATACCTATAGTTCATATCAGATAATAACATCATCTCGTTTGATGAGAGTTTCTCAGGAAATTCACCACCCTTTGCTAAACATCCAACCATTTCCCACACTGTTTTTAAACAATCACGGCCATGACCATCATAGTATGATGGACATTCCACAGGTAGATCTAAAATGCACAAGTGTCCAATGCAAATTAGTTATAAATAAGTAAACGTACCTATTCCGAAACAATTCAGCTGATGTGTAGAATTTCCAAGATCCGATTGATTTTTGACAGTCTGGAATACCTTTTCCAAAAATCTGTATAAAAAAAATACTACCACAATCTAGGTCAATTGGACGAACACTTAACATACGTATAGTTATTAGTTGAAAATAGATCAATCCTTGAAGTAGAAAGTTTTTCAGGAAATTCATGGCCCTCTGACAAACAGCCAACATTTTTCCAAATTGTTTTTAAACAATCCACAGTGTGGTTTCCATAAAATTTTAGACAGGGCTTGGGTAATTCTGAAAACAAATGTTACAATGCAAAAAGCATAGTCATCTTGAGTTTTAGTGACCAACAATTTGCAATCAAAAACCTACCAAAACCAAAACAGTTTTTCTGTTCAGTCGCATTTCCCAAATCTGACCTTGTTTTTGTGGTGTTCAATATATCAAACACATATCTACAAATAGACTTAACACATATCAAAACAGACTCAAGTGCAAAAAAAAAATATGAAAAATATTTCCATCAAATAATTTAATTTAGCATGCATCAACAATTGACAAAGTTACATTCAATCATATTATGATTCATCACTTTAATAATTCCATCAAGAGAAAAAACTTCACAATCAGTAAGTTTGACAAACCTGTAATCCATCTTCGACAAAACTTCAAAATCAGATGACAAATTACTAGGGTACTTCAATCCCACAGGCAAACAACCAACCATTTTCCACACAACCCTCAAGCAATTTATGCTGTGGGGTCCTTTGTATGTAGGACATTCGTCAGGCAAGACAGCTGTGAAACAAGTATCTGTTGTAAATTCATTTAATGGTAGGAAAATTCAATGATCACCTTCCCCAAGACACTGTCTTTGATCATCAGCATTACCAAAATCAGACAAATTTTTGATAGCTTGAAAAAGTTCCAACAACGAACTGCATAAATAGGAAATGTTACAGAATAAAACTATGTTCAAAAAAATTGTTAGATGTAAAAAAGTACGAGTAGTTAGTAGATGAAAGTCGGTCTACTTCATTGACAGAAACATTTTCCGGATGTTTATGACCTCCCTGTAAACATCCAGAAATTTTCCAAATTGTTTTTAGACAATCCATGGAATGAATTCCATAAAACTTGGGACAATCATCAGGCAGAACTTAAACATGATTAATAAACATATGCAATAAGTGATCACATATCAATAAAAGTGAATTGCACAAATATTACCCATGCCAAAGCACTTTTGTTGATCAGTGGAATTTCCCAAATCCGAGTTTGTTTTTGTTATGTTCATCACAGTGTACAATTTTCTGAAGTTATTTGAATTTTACTTTGAACTTTGCCATCCAACAAATAAAGTTAAACGAAAAAACATATGAGTGTCAATAACTATGTATTGCAATCAGAAATGATTAAAAAATAATTTGAAACACAGAAATGTTAAACTTTATAGTTTACCTATAGTTCATATCAGATAATAACATCATCTCGTTTAATGAAAGGTTTTCTGGAAAGTTACCACCCTCTGCTAAACATCCAACCATTTCCCAGACTGTTTTCAAACAATCAAGGTTATGACTGCCATAGTATGATGGACATTTCACTGGTAGATCTAAAATGCACATGTGTAAAATGCAAATCAAACAGAAATAAGTAAATGTACCGATTCCAAAGCAATTTAGTTGATGTGTAGAATTTCCAAGGTCTGATTGATTTTTGACAGTCTGAAATTTGTTTAGCAAAAATCTGTGTGAAAATAAATACTTCCATAATCCAGGTCAATCCTAAATTGCAAGAACACTTAAATATACGTATAGTTATTCGTTGAATATAATTCAATCCTTGAAGTAGAAAGTTTTTCAGGAAATTCATGGCCCTCTGACAAACAGCCAACATTTTTCCAAATTGTCTTCAAACAATCCACAGTGTGGTTTCCATAAAATTTTGGACAGGGTTTCGGTAATTCTGAAACCAAAAGTAACAATGTAAATGATATAATTATCTGTGTTTTAGTGGGCAACAATTTGTCATTGAAAACCTACCAAGACCAAAACAGTTTTTCTGTTCAGTTGCATTTCCCAAATCTGACTTTGTTTTTGTGGTGTTCAATATATTAAACACATATCTAAAAATACACCGAACACACATTAAAATAGATTCAAGGATAACAAAACAAAGTATATACAAAAATAATTCCGCCAAATAATTTAATCTAGCATGCATTGACCATTAATGGAAAAATATCTCAGTTACAGGCCCATAAAAATTGTTTTGGCAGAATTTCAGAGAGTTTTCAATTTGATGCCAATAACAGTTTGTAGTTTAGTTATAGTTTACTTTTAATCATGTTATGATTCATCCCTTAAACAATTCCAATGTAAAAATAACTTCATAAATAGTAGGTTTGACAAACCTGTAATCCATCTTCGACAAAACTTCAAAATCAGATGACAAATTACTAGGATACTTGAATCCCACAGGCAAACACCCAACCATTTTCCACACAACCCTCAAGCAATCTATGCTGTGGAGGTCTCTGTATGCAGGACATTCATCAGGCAAGACCGCTGTGAAACAAATTCATGTTGATCTCCATGTATGTAATGATAAGGAAATGAGATGATCACCTTCCCCAAGACACTGTCTTTGATCATCAGCATCACCAAAATCTGACAAGTTTTTTATAGCTCGAAAATGTTCCAACAATGAACTGCATAAAACAGGAAATTTTTCACAACAAAATTATGTCTAAAAAAAAAACTTTGGTAGATGTTAAATTACGTGAAGTTCAGAGATGAAAGTCTGTCGATTTCATTGGTTGAAAGATTTCCTGGAAATTTATGACCTCCTTTTAAACAACCAGCAATTTCCCAAATTGTTTTCAGACAATCCATGGAATGAATTCCATAAAACTTAGGACAATCATCAGGCAGAACTAAAACATGATAAACAAATCTACAATAAGTGATCAGATATCAATGACAATGATTTGTACAAATTTTACCCATGCCAAAGCAGTTTTGTTGATTGGTGGAATTTCCCAAATCCGAGTTTGTTTTAGTCATGTTCAACATATTGTACAATATTCTGAAATTATTTAAGTTTTACTTTGACCATTGCCAACTTTGTTGAATGTCCATAAAAGTTGTTTTGAAAGAAGTGAATACAGTTTGCAATTGATTCATCACTTCAATAATTCCATTATGAAAAAAACCTCACAATCAGTAAGTTTGACAAACCTGTAATCCATTTTTGACAAAACTTCAAAATCAGATGACAAATTACTAGGGTACTTGAATCCCACAGGCAAACACCCAACCATTCTCCACATAATCCTCAAGCAATCTATGCTGTGGGGTCCTTTGTACGTAGGACATTCATAAGGCAAGACAGCTGTGAAACAAATATCTGTTGTTTATCCATGTAATGGTGGGGAAATGCAATGATCACCTTCCCCAAGACACTGTCTTTGATCATCAGCATTACCAAAATCCGACAAGTTTTTTATAGCTCGAAAATGTTCCAACAATGAACTGCATAAATAGTAAATGTTACAGAATAAAACTATGTCCCAAAAATTGGTCGATGTAAAAAAGTACGTGTAGTTAGTAGATGAAAGTTGGCTGATTTCATTTGTTGAAAGATTTCCAGGAAATTTATGACCCCCCTGTAAACAACCAGCAATTTCCCAAATTGTTTTCAGACAATCCATGGAATGAATTCCAAAAAACTTGGGACAATCATCAGGCAGAACTGAAACATGATTAATGAATACACACAATAAGTGGTGAGATATAAATGAAAGTGATTTGTACAAATACTACCCATGCCAAAACACTTTTGTTGATCAGTGGAATTTCCCAAATCCGAGTATGTTTTTGTCATGTTCATCACATTGTGCAATTTTCTGAAGTTATTTCAATTTTACTTTAAACATTGCCAACCAACAAATAAAGTTATACGGAAAAACATATGTGTGTCACCAACTACGTTTTGTAAACAAAAATAAAAGAAAAATGATTTGAAAAACAGAAAAGTTAAACTTTATAGTTTACCTATAGTTCATATCAGATAATAACGTCATCTCGTTTGATGAGAGTTTCTCAGGAAAGTCACTACCCTCTGGCAAACATCCAATCATTTCCCACACTGTTTTTAAACAATCAAGGCCATGACCATCATAGTATGATGGACATTCCACAGGTAGATCTAAAATGCACAAGTGTTCAATGCAAATTTGTTATAAATAAGTAAACGTACCTATTCCGAAACAATTCAGCTGATGTGTGGAATTTCCAAGATCCGATTGATTTTTGACAGTCTGAAATCCCTTTTCCAAAAATCTGTGTGAAAATAAATACTTCCACAATCTAGGTCAATTACAATAACAATTCACATACGTATAATTATTTGTTGAAAATGAATCAATCCTTGTGGTAGAAAGTTTTTCAGGAAATTCATGGCCCTCTGACAAACAGCCAACATTTTTCCAAATTGTCTTCAAACAATCCACAGTGTGGTTTCCATAAAATTTTGGACAGGGCTTGGGTAATCCTGAAAACAAAAGTACCAATGTAAATAACATAAATTATCTGCGTTTTAATGTGCAACAAGTTGTCATTAAAAACCTACCAAGACCAAAACAGTTTTTCTGTTCAGTTGCATTTCCCAAATCTGACTTTGTTTTTGTGGTGTTCAATATATTAAACACATATCTGCAAATACACTGAACACATATAAAAACAGATTAGAGTACAAGAAAACAAAATAAATACAAAAATAATTCTGTCATATGCTTTCATTTAGCATGCATCAACAATTAATGGGAAAATAACTCTGTTACATGCCCATCAAAATTGTTTTTGATAAAAGTTAAGACAGCTTGCAATTTGATGCCAATAGAAGTTTGTAGTTTAATTATGGTTTATTTTCAAAGATATTATGATTAAGCCCTTCAATAATTCCAATACAAAAACAACTTCACAATCAGTAAGTTTGACAAACCTGTAATCCATCTTTGACAAAACTTCAAAATCAGATGACAAATTACTAGGGTGCTTGAATCCCACAGGCAAACACCCAACCATTTTCCACACAACCCTCAAGCAATCTATGCTGTGGGGTCCTTTGTATGTAGGGCATTCATACGGCAAGATAGCTGTGGCACAAATTTATGTTGTTTATCCATGTAATGATAGAGAAATGCAATGATCACCTTCCCCAAGACACTGTCTTTGATCATCAGCATCACCAAAATCTGACAAGTTTTTCATAACTTGAAAATGTTCCAACAATGAACTGCAAAAATAGGAAATTTTTCACAACAAAATTATGTTCAAAAGTAATTGGTAGATGTATAATGTACGTGTAGTTAGTAGACGAAAGTCTGCTAATTTCATTGGTTGAAAGATTTCCTGGAAATTTATGACCCTCCTGTAAACAACCAGAAATTTCCCAAACTGTTTTCAGACAATCCATGGAATGAATTCCATAAAACTTGGGACAATCATCAGGCAGAACTAAAACATGATAAACAAATATACAATAAGTGATCAGATATCAATGACAGTGATTGGTACAAATTTTACCCATGCCAAAGCAGTTTTGTTGATCGGTGGAATTTCCCAAATCCGAGTTTGTTTTTGTCATGTTCAACACATTGTACAATTTTCTGAAATTATTTAAATCTCACTTTGACCATTGCCAACCAACAAAAAAGTTAAAATAAAAATATATGCGTGGCACAAACCACGTTGTGGAATCAGAATTAAAAGAGAAATAATTTTGAACACAGAAACGACAAAGTTTATAGCATACCTATAGTTCATATCAGATAATAACATCATCTCGTTTGATGAGAGTTTCTCAGGAAATTCACCACCCTTTGCTGAACATCCAACCATTTCCCACACTGTTTTTAAACAATCACGGCCATGACCATCATAGTATGATGGACATTCCACAGGTAGATCTAAAATGCACAAGTGTTCAATGCAAATTAGTTATAAATAAGTAAACGTACCTATTCCGAAACAATTCAGCTGATGTGTAGAATTTCCAAGATCCGATTGATTTTTGACAGTCTGGAATACCTTTTCCAAAAATCTGTATAAAAAAAAATACTACCACAATCTAGGTCAATTGGACGAACACTTAACATACGTATAGTTATTAGTTGAAAATAGATCAATCCTTGAAGTAGAAAGTTTTTCAGGAAATTCATGGCCCTCTGACAAACAGCCAACATTTTTCCAAATTGTTTTTAAACAATCCACAGTGTGGTTTCCATAAAATTTTGGACAGGGCTTGGGTAATTCTGAAAACAAATGTTACAATGCAAAAAGCATAGTCATCTTGAGTTTTAGTGACCAACAATTTGCAATCAAAAACCTACCAAAACCAAAACAGTTTTTCTGTTCAGTCGCATTTCCCAAATCTGACCTTGTTTTTGTGGTGTTCAATATATCAAACACATATCTACAAATAGACTTAACACATATCAAAACAGACTCGAGTGCAAAAAAAAAATATTAAAAATATTTCCATCAAATAAGTTAATTTAGCATGCATCAACAATTGACAAAGTTACATTCAATCATATTATGATTCATCACTTTAATAATTCCATCAAGAGAAAAAACTTCACAATCAGTAAGTTTGACAAACCTGTAATCCATCTTCGACAAAACTTCAAAATCAGATGACAAATTACTAGGGTACTTCAATCCCACAGGCAAACAACCAACCATTTTCCACACAACCCTCAAGCAATTTATGCTGTGGGGTCCTTTGTATGTAGGACATTCGTCAGGCAAGACAGCTGTGAAACAAGTATCTGTTGTAAATTCATTTAATGGTAGGAAAATTCAATGATCACCTTCCCCAAGACACTGTCTTTGATCATCAGCATTACCAAAATCAGACAAATTTTTGATAGCTTGAAAAAGTTCCAACAACGAACTGCATAAATAGGAAATGTTACAGAATAAAACTATGTTCAAAAAAATTGTTAGATGTAAAAAAGTACGAGTAGTTAGTAGATGAAAGTCGGTCTACTTCATTGACAGAAACATTTTCCGGATGTTTATGACCTCCCTGTAAACATCCAGAAATTTTCCAAATTGTTTTTAGACAATCCATGGAATGAATTCCATAAAACTTGGGACAATCATCAGGCAGAACTTAAACATGATTAATAAACATATGCAATAAGTGATCACATATCAATAAAAGTGAATTGCACAAATATTACCCACGCCAAAGCACTTTTGTTGATCAGTGGAATTTCCCAAATCCGAGTTTGTTTTTGTTATGTTCATCACAGTGTACAATTTTCTGAAGTTATTTGAATTTTACTTTGAACTTTGCCATCCAACAAATAAAGTTAAACGAAAAAACATATGAGTGTCAATAACTATGTATTGCAATCAGAAATGATTAAAAAATAATTTGAAACACAGAAATGTTAAACTTTATAGTTTACCTATAGTTCATATCAGATAATAACATCATCTCGTTTAATGAAAGGTTTTCTGGAAAGTTACCACCCTCTGCTAAACATCCAACCATTTCCCAGACTGTTTTCAAACAATCACGGTTATGACTGCCATAGTATGATGGACATTTCACTGGTAGATCTAAAATGCACATGTGTAAAATGCAAATCAAACAGAAATAAGTAAATGTACCGATTCCAAAACAATTGAGTTGATGTGTAGAATTTCCAAGGTCTGATTGATTTTTGACAGTCTGAAATTTGTTTAGCAAAAATCTGTGTGAAAATAAATACTTCCATAATCCAGGTCAATCCTAAATTGCAAGAACACTTAAATATACGTATAGTTATTCGTTGAATATAATTCAATCCTTGAAGTAGAAAGTTTTTCAGGAAATTCATGGCCCTCTGACAAACAGTCAACATTTTTCCAAATTGTCTTCAAACAATCCACAGTGTGGTTTCCATAAAATTTTGGACAGGGTTTCGGTAATTCTGAAACCAAAAGTAACAATGTAAATGATATAATTATCTGTGTTTTAGTGGGCAACAATTTGTCATTGAAAACCTACCAAGACCAAAACAGTTTTTCTGTTCAGTTGCATTTCCCAAATCTGACTTTGTTTTTGTGGTGTTCAATATATTAAACACATATCTAAAAATACACCGAACACACATTAAAACAGATTCAAGGATAACAAAACAAAGTATATACAAAAATAATTCCGCCAAATAATTTAATCTAGCATGCATTGACCATTAATGGAAAAATATCTCAGTTACAGGCCCATAAAAATTGTTTTGGCAGAATTTCAGAGAGTTTTCAATTTGATGCCAATAACAGTTTGTAGTTTAGTTATAGTTTACTTTTAATCATGTTATGATTCATCCCTTAAACAATTCCAATGTAAAAATAACTTCATAATTAGTAGGTTTGACAAACCTGTAATCCATCTTCGACAAAACTTCAAAATCAGATGACAAATTACTAGGATACTTGAATCCCACA
The DNA here is from genome assembly GCF_947561715.1 of Ascidia mentula. Lineage (NCBI taxonomy): Eukaryota > Metazoa > Chordata > Ascidiacea > Phlebobranchia > Ascidiidae > Ascidia > Ascidia mentula. The sequence goes on along the minus strand of NC_138569.1, from coordinate 19,055,766 downwards.
GGCAAACACCCAACCATTTTCCACACAACCCTCAAGCAATCTATGCTGTGGAGGTCTCTGTATGCAGGACATTCATCAGGCAAGACCGCTGTGAAACAAATTCATGTTGATCTCCATGTATGTAATGATAAGGAAATGAGATGATCACCTTCCCCAAGACACTGTCTTTGATCATCAGCATCACCAAAATCTGACAAGTTTTTTATAGCTCGAAAATGTTCCAACAATGAACTGCATAAAACAGGAAATTTTTCACAACAAAATTATGTCTAAAAAAAAACTTTGGTAGATGATAAATTACGTGAAGTTCAGAGATGAAAGTCTGTCGATTTCATTGGTTGAAAGATTTCCTGGAAATTTATGACCTCCTTTTAAACAACCAGCAATTTCCCAAATTGTTTTCAGACAATCCATGGAATGAATTCCATAAAACTTAGGACAATCATCAGGCAGAACTAAAACATGATAAACAAATCTACAATAAGTGATCAGATATCAATGACAATGATTTGTACAAATTTTACCCATGCCAAAGCAGTTTTGTTGATTGGTGGAATTTCCCAAATCCGAGTTTGTTTTAGTCATGTTCAACATATTGTACAATATTCTGAAATTATTTAAATTTTACTTTGACCATTGCCAACTTTGTTGAATGTCCATAAAAATTGTTTTGAAAGAAGTGAATACAGTTTGCAATTGATTCATCACTTCAATAATTCCATTATGAAAAAAACCTCACAATCAGTAAGTTTGACAAACCTGTAATCCATTTTTGACAAAACTTCAAAATCAGATGACAAATTACTAGGGTACTTGAATCCCACAGGCAAACACCCAACCATTTTCCACACAACCCTCAAGCAATCTATGCTGTGGGGTCCTTTGTATGTAGGACATACATAAGGCAAGACAGCTGTGAAACAAATATCTGTTGTTTATCCATGTAATGGTGGGGAAATGCAATGATCACCTTCCCCAAGACACTGTCTTTGATCATCAGCATTACCAAAATCCGACAAGTTTTTTATAGCTCGAAAATGTTCCAACAATGAACTGCATAAATAGTAAATGTTACAGAATAAAACTATGTCCCAAAAATTGGTAGATGTAAAAACGTACGTGTAGTTAGTAGATGAAAGTTGGCTGATTTCATTTGTTGAAAGATTTCCAGGAAATTTATGACCCCCCTGTAAACAACCAGCAATTTCCCAAATTGTTTTCAGACAATCCATGGAATGAATTCCAAAAAACTTGGGACAATCATCAGGCAGAACTGAAACATGATTAATGAATACACACAATAAGTGGTGAGATATAAATGAAAGTGATTTGTACAAATACTACCCATGCCAAAACACTTTTGTTGATCAGTGGAATTTCCCAAATCCGAGTATGTTTTTGTCATGTTCATCACATTGTGCAATTTTCTGAAGTTATTTCAATTTTACTTTAAACATTGCCAACCAACAAATAAAGTTATACGGAAAAACATATGTGTGTCACCAACTACGTTTTGTAAACAAAAATAAAAGAAAAATGATTTGAAAAACAGAAAAGTTAAACTTTATAGTTTACCTATAGTTCATATCAGATAATAACGTCATCTCGTTTGATGAGAGTTTCTCAGGAAAGTCACTACCCTCTGGCAAACATCCAATCATTTCCCACACTGTTTTTAAACAATCAAGGCCATGACCATCATAGTATGATGGACATTCCACGGGTAGATCTAAAATGCACAAGTGTTCAATGCAACTTAGTTATAAATAAGTAAACGTACCTATTCCGAAACAATTCAGCTGATGTGTAGAATTTCCAAGATCCGATTGATTTTTGACAGTCTGAAATCCCTTTTCCAAAAATCTGTGTGAAAATAAATACTTCCACAATCTAGGTCAATTACAATAACAATTCACATACGTATAATTATTTGTTGAAAATGAATCAATCCTTGTGGTAGAAAGTTTTTCAGGAAATTCATGGCCCTCTGACAAACAGCCAACATTTTTCCAAATTGTCTTCAAACAATCCACAGTGTGGTTTCCATAAAATTTTGGACAGTGCTTGGGTAATTCTGAAAACAAAAGTACCAATGTAAATAACATAAATTATCTGTGTTTTAATGTGCAACAAGTTGTCATTAAAAACCTACCAAGACCAAAACAGTTTTTCTGTTCAGTTGCATTTCCCAAATCTGACTTTGTTTTTGTGGTGTTCAATATATTAAACACATATCTGCAAATACACTGAACACATATTAAAACAGATTAGAGTACAAGAAAACAAAATAAATACAAAAATAATTCTGTCATATGCTTTAATTTAGCATGCATCAACAATTAATGGGAAAATAACTCTGTTACATGCCCATCAAAATTGTTTTTGATAAAAGTTAAGACAGCTTGCAATTTGATGCCAATAGAAGTTTGTAGTTTAATTATGGTTTATTTTCAAAGATATTATGATTAAGCCATTCAATAATTCCAATACAAAAACAACTTCACAATCAGTAAGTTTGACAAACCTGTAATCCATCTTTGACAAAACTTCAAAATCAGATGACAAATTACTAGGGTGCTTGAATCCCACAGGCAAACACCCAACCATTTTCCACACAACCCTCAAGCAATCTATGCTGTGGGGTCCTTTGTATGTAGGGCATTCATACGACAAGATAGCTGTGGCACAAATTTATGTTGTTTATCCATGTAATGATAGAGAAATGCAATGATCACCTTCCCCAAGACACTGTCTTTGATCATCAGCATCACCAAAATCTGACAAGTTTTTCATAACTTGAAAATGTTCCAACAATGAACTGCAAAAATAGGAAATTTTTCACAACAAAATTATGTTCAAAAGTAATTGGTAGATGTATAATGTACGTGTAGTTAGTAGACGAAAGTCTGCTAATTTCATTGGTTGAAAGATTTCCTGGAAATTTATGACCCCCCTGTAAACAACCAGAAATTTCCCAAACTGTTTTCAGACAATCCATGGAATGAATTCCATAAAACTTGGGACAATCATCAGGCAGAACTAAAACATGATAAACAAATATACAATAAGTGATCAGATATCAATGACAGTGATTGGTACAAATTTTACCCATGCCAAAGCAGTTTTGTTGATCGGTGGAATTTCCCAAATCTGAGTTTGTTTTTGTCATGTTCAACACATTGTACAATTTTCTGAAAATATTTAAATCTCACTTTGACCATTGCCAACCAACAAAAAAGTTAAAATAAAAATATATGCGTGGCACAAACCACGTTGTGGAATCAGAATTAAAAGAGAAATAATTTTGAACACTGAAACGACAAAGTTTATAGCATACCTATAGTTCATATCAGATAATAACATCATCTCGTTTGATGAGAGTTTCTCAGGAAATTCACCACCCTTTGCTAAACATCCAACCATTTCCCACACTGTTTTTAAACAATCACGGCCATGACCATCATAGTATGATGGACATTCCACAGGTAGATCTAAAATGCACAAGTGTCCAATGCAAATTAGTTATAAATAAGTAAACGTACCTATTCCGAAACAATTCAGCTGATGTGTAGAATTTCCAAGATCCGATTGATTTTTGACAGTCTGGAATACCTTTTCCAAAAATCTGCATAAAAAAAAATACTACCACAATCTAGGTCAATTGGACGAACACTTAACATACGTATAGTTATTAGTTGAAAATAGATCAATCCTTGAAGTAGAAAGTTTTTCAGGAAATTCATGGCCCTCTGACAAACAGCCAACATTTTTCCAAATTGTTTTTAAACAATCCACAGTGTGGTTTCCATAAAATTTTGGACAGGGCTTGGGTAATTCTGAAAACAAATGTTACAATGCAAAAAGCATAGTCATCTTGAGTTTTAGTGACCAACAATTTGCAATCAAAAACCTACCAAAACCAAAACAGTTTTTCTGTTCAGTCGCATTTCCCAAATCTGACCTTGTTTTTGTGGTGTTCAATATATCAAACACATATCTACAAATAGACTTAACACATATCAAAACAGACTCAAGTGCAAAAAAAAAATATTTAAAAATATTTCCATCAAATAATTTAATTTAGCATGCATCAACAATTGACAAAGTTACATTCAATCATATTATGATTCATCACTTCAATAATTCCATCAAGAGAAAAAACTTCACAATCAGTAAGTTTGACAAACCTGTAATCCATCTTCGACAAAACTTCAAAATTAGATGACAAATTACTAGGGTACTTCAATCCCACAGGCAAACAACCAACCATTTTCCACGCAACCCTCAAGCAATTTATGCTGTGGGGTCCTTTGTATGTAGGACATTCGTCAGGCAAGACAGCTGTGAAACAAGTATCTGTTGTAAATTCATTTAATGGTAGGAAAATTCAATGATCACCTTCCCCAAGACACTGTCTTTGATCATCAGCATTACCAAAATCAGACAAATTTTTGATAGCTTGAAAAAGTTCCAACAATGAACTGCATAAATAGGAAATGTTACAGAATAAAACTATGTTCAAAAAAATTGGTAGATGTAAAAAAGTACGAGTAGTTAGTAGATGAAAGTCGGTCTACTTCATTGACAGAAACATTTTCCGGATGTTTATGACCTCCCTGTAAACATCCAGAAATTTTCCAAATTGTTTTTAGACAATCCATGGAATGAATTCCATAAAACTTGGGACAATCATCAGGCAGAACTGAAACATGATTAATAAACATATGCAATAAGTGATCACATATCAATAAAAGTGAATTGCACAAATATTACCCATGCCAAAGCACTTTTGTTGATCAGTGGAATTTCCCAAATCCGAGTTTGTTTTTGTTATGTTCATCACAGTGTACAATTTTCTGAAGTTATTTGAATTTTACTTTGAACTTTGCCATCCAACAAATAAAGTTAAACGAAAAAACATATGAGTGTCAATAACTATGTATTGCAATCAGAAATGATTAAAAAATAATTTGAAACACAGAAATGTTAAACTTTATAGTTTACCTATAGTTCATATCAGATAATAACATCATCTCGTTTAATGAAAGGTTTTCTGGAAAGTTACCACCCTCTGCTAAACATCCAACCATTTCCCAGACTGTTTTCAAACAATCAAGGTTATGACTGCCATAGTATGATGGACATTTCACTGGTAGATCTAAAATGCACATGTGTAAAATGCAAATCAAACAGAAATAAGTAAAAGTACCGATTCCAAAACAATTTAGTTGATGTGTAGAATTTCCAAGGTCTGATTGATTTTTGACAGTCTGAAATTTGTTTAGCAAAAATCTGTGTGAAAATAAATACTTCCATAATCCAGGTCAATCCTAAATTGCAAGAACACTTAAATATACGTATAGTTATTTGTTGAATATAATTCAATCCTTGAAGTAGAAAGTTTTTCAGGAAATTCATGGCCCTCTGACAAACAGCCAACATTTTTCCAAATTGTCTTCAAACAATCCACAGTGTGGTTTCCATAAAATTTTGGACAGGGTTTCGGTAATTCTGAAACCAAAAGTAACAATGTAAATGATATAATTATCTGTGTTTTAGTGGGCAACAATTTGTCATTGAAAACCTACCAAGACCAAAACAGTTTTTCTGTTCAGTTGCATTTCCCAAATCTGACTTTGTTTTTGTGGTGTTCAATATATTAAACACATATCTAAAAATACACCGAACACACATTAAAACAGATTCAAGGATAACAAAACAAAGTATATACAAAAATAATTCCGCCAAATAATTTAATCTAGCATGCATTGACCATTAATGGAAAAATATCTCAGTTACAGGCCCATAAAAATTGTTTTGGCAGAATTTCAGAGAGTTTTCAATTTGATGCCAATAACAGTTTGTAGTTTAATTATAGTTTACTTTTAATCATGTTATGATTCATCCCTTAAACAATTCCAATGTAAAAATAACTTCATAAATAGTAGGGTTGACAAACCTGTAATCCATCTTCGACAAAACTTCAAATTCAGATGACAAATTACTAGGATACTTGAATCCCTCAGGCAAACACCCAACCATTTTCCACACAACCCTCAAGCAATCTATGCTGTGGAGGTCTCTGTATGCAGGACATTCATCAGGCAAGACCGCTGTGAAACAAATTCATGTTGATCTCCATGTATGTAATGATAAGGAAATGAGATGATCACCTTCCCCAAGACACTGTCTTTGATCATCAGCATCACCAAAATCTGACAAGTTTTTTATAGCTCGAAAATGTTCCAACAATGAACTGCATAAAACAGGAAATTTTTCACAACAAAATTATGTCTAAAAAAAAACTTTGGTAGATGTTAAATTACGTGAAGTTCAGAGATGAAAGTCTGTCGATTTCATTGGTTGAAAGATTTCCTGGAAATTTATGACCTCCTTTTAAACAACCAGCAATTTCCCAAATTGTTTTCAGACAATCCATGGAATGAATTCCATAAAACTTAGGACAATCATCAGGCAGAACTAAAACATGATAAACAAATCTACAATAAGTGATCAGATATCAATGACAATGATTTGTACAAATTTTACCCATGCCAAAGCAGTTTTGTTGATTGGTGGAATTTCCCAAATCCGAGTTTGTTTTAGTCATGTTCAACATATTGTACAATATTCTGAAATTATTTAAATTTTACTTTGACCATTGCCAACTTTGTTGAATGTCCATAAAAATTGTTTTGAAAGAAGTGAATACAGTTTGCAATTGATTCATCACTTCAATAATTCCATTATGAAAAAAACCTCACAATCAGTAAGTTTGACAAACCTGTAATCCATTTTCGACAAAACTTCAAAATCAGATGACAAATTACTAGGGTACTTGAATCCCACAGGCAAACACCCAACCATTTTCCACATAATCCTCAAGCAATCTATGCTGTGGGGTCCTTTGTATGTAGGACATTCATAAGGCAAGGCAGCTGTGAAACAAATATCTGCTGTTTATCCATGTAATGGTGGGGAAATGCAATGATCACCTTCCCCAAGACACTGTCTTTGATCATCAGCATTACCAAAATCCGACAAGTTTTTTATAGCTCGAAAATGTTCCAACAATGAACTGCATAAATAGTAAATGTTACAGAATAAAACTATGTCCCAAAAATTGGTAGATGTAAAAACGTACGTGTAGTTAGTAGATGAAAGTTGGCTGATTTCATTTGTTGAAAGATTTCCAGGAAATTTATGACCCCCCTGTAAACAACCAGCAATTTCCCAAATTGTTTTCAGACAATCCATGGAATGAATTCCAAAAAACTTGGGACAATCATCAGGCAGAACTGAAACATGATTAATGAATACACACAATAAGTGGTTAGATATAAATGAAAGTGATTTGTACAAATACTACCCATGCCAAAACACTTTTGTTGATCAGTGGAATTTCCCAAATCTGAGTATGTTTTTGTCATGTTCATCACATTGTGCAATTTTCTGAAGTTATTTCAATTTTACTTTAAACATTGCCAACCAACAAATAAAGTTATACGGAAAAACATATGTGTGTCACCAACTACGTTTTGTAAACAAAAATAAAAGAAAAATGATTTGAAAAACAGAAAAGTTAAACTTTATAGTTTACCTATAGTTCATATCAGATAATAACGTCATCTCGTTTGATGAGAGTTTCTCAGGAAAGTCACTACCCTCTGGCAAACATCCAATCATTTCCCACACTGTTTTTAAACAATCAAGGCCATGACCATCATAGTATGATGGACATTCCACGGGTAGATCTAAAATGCACAAGTGTTCAATGCAACTTAGTTATAAATAAGTAAACGTACCTATTCCGAAACAATTCAGCTGATGTGTAGAATTTCCAAGATCCGATTGATTTTTGACAGTCTGAAATCCCTTTTCCAAAAATCTGTGTGAAAATAAATACTTCCACAATCTAGGTCAATTACAATAACATTTCACATACGTATAATTATTTGTTGAAAATGAATCAATCCTTGTGGTAGAAAGTTTTTCAGGAAATTCATGGCCCTCTGACAAACAGCCAACATTTTTCCAAATTGTCTTCAAACAATCCACAGTGTGGTTTCCATAAAATTTTGGACAGGGCTTGGGTAATTCTGAAAACAAAAGTACCAATGTAAATAACATAAATTATCTGTGTTTTAATGTGCAACAAGTTGTCATTAAAAACCTACCAAGACCAAAACAGTTTTTCTGTTCAGTTGCATTTCCCAAATCTGACTTTGTTTTTGTGGTGTTCAATATATTAAACACATATCTGCAAATACACTGAACACATATAAAAACAGATTAGAGTACAAGAAAACAAAATAAATACAAAAATAATTCTGTCATATGCTTTCATTTAGCATGCATCAACAATTAATGGAAAAATAACTCTGTTACATGCCCATCAAAATTGTTTTTGATAAAAGTTAAGACAGCTTGCAATTTGATGCCAATAGAAGTTTGTAGTTTAATTATGGTTTATTTTCAAAGATATTATGATTAAGCCCTTCAATAATTCCAATACAAAAACAACTTCACAATCAGTAACTTTGACAAACCTGTAATCCATCTTTGACAAAACTTCAAAATCAGATGACAAATTACTAGGGTGCTTGAATCCCACAGGCAAACACCCAACCATTTTCCACACAACCCTCAAGCAATCTATGCTGTGGGGTCCTTTGTATGTAGGGCATTCATACGGCAAGATAGCTGTGGCACAAATTTATGTTGTTTATCCATGTAATGATAGAGAAATGCAATGATCACCTTCCCCAAGACACTGTCTTTGATCATCAGCATCACCAAAATCTGACAAGTTTTTCATAACTTGAAAATGTTCCAACAATGAACTGCAAAAATAGGAAATTTTTCACAACAAAATTATGTTCAAAAGTAATTGGTAGATGTATAATGTACGTGTAGTTAGTAGACGAAAGTCTGCTAATTTCATTGGTTGAAAGATTTCCTGGAAATTTATGACCCTCCTGTAAACAACCAGAAATTTCCCAAACTGTTTTCAGACAATCCATGGAATGAATTCCATAAAACTTGGGACAATCATCAGGCAGAACTAAAACATGACAAACAAATATACAATAAGTGATCAGATATCAATGAAAGTGATTGGTACAAATTTTACCCATGCCAAAGCAGTTTTGTTGATCGGTGGAATTTCCCAAATCCGAGTTTGTTTTTGTCATGTTCAACACATTGTACAATTTTCTGAAATTATTTAAATCTCACTTTGACCATTGCCAACCAACAAAAAAGTTAAAATAAAAATATATGCGTGGCACAAACCACGTTGTGGAATCAGAATTAAAAGAGAAATAATTTTGAACACAGAAACGACAAAGTTTATAGCATACCTATAGTTCATATCAGATAATAACATCATCTCGTTTGATGAGAGTTTCTCAGGAAATTCACCACCCTTTGCTGAACATCCAACCATTTCCCACACTGTTTTTAAACAATCACGGCCATGACCATCATAGTATGATGGACATTCCACAGGTAGATCTAAAATGCACAAGTGTCCAATGCAAATTAGTTATAAATAAGTAAACGTACCTATTCCGAAACAATTCAGCTGATGTGTAGAATTTCCAAGATCCGATTGATTTTTGACAGTCTGGAATACCTTTTCCAAAAATCTGGATAAAAAAAAATACTACCACAATCTAGGTCAATTGGACGAACACTTAACATACGTATAGTTATTAGTTGAAAATAGATCAATCCTTGAAGTAGAAAGTTTTTCAGGAAATTCATGGCCCTCTGACAAACAGCCAACATTTTTCCAAATTGTTTTTAAACAATCCACAGTGTGGTTTCCATAAAATTTTGGACAGGGCTTGGGTAATTCTGAAAACAAATGTTACAATGCAAAAAGCATAGTCATCTTGAGTTTTAGTGACCAACAATTTGCAATCAAAAACCTACCAAAACCAAAACAGTTTTTCTGTTCAGTCGCATTTCCCAAATCTGACCTTGTTTTTGTGGTGTTCAATACATCAAACACATATCTACAAATAGACTTAACACATATCAAAACAGACTCAAGTGCAAAAAAAAAATATTAAAAATATTTCCATCAAATAATTTAATTTAGCATGCATCAACAATTGACAAAGTTACATTCAATCATATTATGATTCATCACTTTAATAATTCCATCAAGAGAAAAAACTTCACAATCAGTAAGTTTGACAAACCTGTAATCCATCTTCGACAAAACTTCAAAATCAGATGACAAATTACTAGGGTACTTCAATCCCACAGGCAAACAACCAACCATTTTCCACACAACCCTCAAGCAATTTATACTGTGGGGTCCTTTGTATGTAGGACATTCGTCAGGCAAGACAGCTGTGAAACAAGTATCTGTTGTAAATTCATTTAATGGTAGGAAAATTCAATGATCACCTTCCCCAAGACACTGTCTTTGATCATCAGCATTACCAAAATCAGACAAATTTTTGATAGCTTGAAAAAGTTCCAACAATGAACTGCGTAAATAGGAAATGTTACAGAATAAAACTATGTTCAAAAAAATTGTTAGATGAAAAAAAGTACGAGTAGTTAGTAGATGAAAGTCGGTCTACTTCATTGACAGAAACATTTTCCGGATGTTTATGACCTCCCTGTAAACATCCAGAAATTTTCCAAATTGTTTTTAGACAATCCATGGAATGAATTCCATAAAACTTTGGACAATCATCAGGCAGAACTGAAACATGATTAATAAACATATGCAATAAGTGATCACATATCAATAAAAGTGAATTGCACAAATATTACCCATGCCAAAGCACTTTTGTTGATCAGTGGAATTTCCCAAATCCGAGTTTGTTTTTGTTATGTTCATCACAGTGTACAATTTTCTGAAGTTATTTGAATTTTACTTTGAACTTTGCCATCCAACAAATAAAGTTAAACGAAAAAACATATGAGTGTCAATAACTATGTATTGCAATCAGAAATGTTAAAAAAATAATTTGAAACACAGAAATGTTAAACTTTATAGTTTACCTATAGTTCATATCAGATAATAACATCATCTCGTTTAATGAAAGGTTTTCTGGAAAGTTACCACCCTCTGCTAAACATCCAACCATTTCCCAGACTGTTTTCAAACAATCAAGGTTATGACTGCCATAGTATGATGGACATTTCACTGGTAGATCTAAAATGCACATGTGTAAAATGCAAATCAAACAGAAATAAGCAAAAGTACCGATTCCAAAACAATTTAGTTGATGTGCAGAATTTCCAAGGTCTGATTGATTTTTGACAGTCTGAAATTTGTTTAGCAAAAATCTGTGTGAAAATAAATACTTCCATAATCCAGGTCAATCCTAAATTGCAAGAACACTTAAATATACGTATAGTTATTCGTTGAATATAATTCAATCCTTGAAGTAGAAAGTTTTTCAGGAAATTCATGGCCCTCTGACAAACAGCCAACATTTTTCCAAATTGTCTTCAAACAATCCACAGTGTGGTTTCCATAAAATTTTGGACAGGGTTTCGGTAATTCTGAAACCAAAAGTAACAATGTAAATGATATAATTATCTGTGTTTTAGTGGGCAACAATTTGTCATTGAAAACCTACCAAGACCAAAACAGTTTTTCTGTTCAGTTGCATTTCCCAAATCTGACTTTGTTTTTGTGGTGTTCAATATATTAAACACATATCTAAAAATACACCGAACACACATTAAAACAGATTCAAGGATAACAAAACAAAGTATATACAAAAATAATTCCGCCAAATAATTTAATCTAGCATGCATTGACCATTAATGGAAAAATATCTCAGTTACAGGACCATAAAAATTGTTTTGGCAGAATTTCAGAGAGTTTTCAATTTGATGCCAATAACAGTTTGTAGTTTAGTTATAGTTTACTTTTAATCATGTTATGATTCATCCCTTAAACAATTCCAATGTAAAAATAACTTCATAAATAGTAGGTTTGACAAACCTGTAATCCATCTTCGACAAAACTTCAAAATCAGATGACAAATTACTAGGATACTTGAATCCCACAGGCAAACACCCAACCATTTTCCACACAACCCTCAAGCAATCTATGCTGTGGAGGTCTCTGTATGCAGGACATTCATCAGGCAAGACCGCTGTGAAACAAATTCATGTTGATCTCCATGTATGTAATGATAAGGAAATGAGATGATCACCTTCCCCAAGACACTGTCTTTGATCATCAGCATCACCAAAATCTGACAAGTTTTTTATAGCTCGAAAATGTTCCAACAATGAACTGCATAAAACAGGAAATTTTTCACAACAAAATTATGTCTAAAAAAAAACTTTGGTAGATGTTAAATTACGTGAAGTTCAGAGATGAAAGTCTGTCGATTTCATTGGTTGAAAGATTTCCTGGAAATTTATGACCTCCTTTTAAACAACCAGCAATTTCCCAAATTGTTTTCAGACAATCCATGGAATGAATTCCATAAAACTTAGGACAATCATCAGGCAGAACTAAAACATGATAAACAAATCTACAATAAGTGATCAGATATCAATGACAATGATTTGTACAAATTTTACCCATGCCAAAGCAGTTTTGTTGATTGGTGGAATTTCCCAAATCCGAGTTTGTTTTAGTCATGTTCAACATATTGTACAATATTCTGAAATTATTTAAAATTTACTTTGACCATTGCCAACTTTGTTGAATGTCCATAAAAGTTGTTTTGAAAGAAGTGAATACAGTTTGCAATTGATTTATCACTTCAATAATTCCATTATGAAAAAAACCTCACAATCAGTAAGTTTGACAAACCTGTAATCCATTTTTGACAAAACTTCAAAATCAGATGACAAATTACTAGGGTACTTGAATCCCACAGGCAAACACCCAACCATTCTCCACATAATCCTCAAGCAATCTATGCTGTGGGGTCCTTTGTATGTAGGACATTCATAAGGCAAGACAGCTGTGAAACAAATATCTGTTGTTTATCCATGTAATGGTGGGGAAATGCAATGATCACCTTCCCCAAGACACTGTCTTTGATCATCAGCATTACCAAAATCCGACAAGTTTTTTATAGCTCGAAAATGTTCCAACAATGAACTGCATAAATAGTAAATGTTACAGAATAAAACTATGTCCCAAAAATTGGTCGATGTAAAAAAGTACGTGTAGTTAGTAGATGAAAGTTGGCTGATTTCATTTGTTGAAAGATTTCCAGGAAATTTATGACCCCCCTGTAAACAACCAGCAATTTCCCAAATTGTTTTCAGACAATCCATGGAATGAATTCCAAAAAACTTGGGACAATCATCAGGCAGAACTGAAACATGATTAATGAATACACACAATAAGTAGTGAGATATAAATGAAAGTGATTTGTACAAATACTACCCATGCCAAAACACTTTTGTTGATCAGTGGAATTTCCCAAATCCGAGTATGTTTTTGTCATGTTCATCACATTGTGCAATTTTCTGAAGTTATTTCAATTTTACTTTAAACATTGCCAACCAACAAATAAAGTTATACGGAAAAACATATGTGTGTCACCAACTACGTTTTGTAAACAAAAATAAAAGAAAAATGATTTGAAAAACAGAAAAGTTAAACTTTATAGTTTACCTATAGTTCATATCAGATAATAACGTCATCTCGTTTGATGAGAGTTTCTCAGGAAAGTCACTACCCTCTGGCAAACATCCAATCATTTCCCACACTGTTTTTAAACAATCAAGGCCATGACCATCATAGTATGATGGACATTCCACAGGTAGATCTAAAATGCACAAGTGTCCAATGCAAATTAGTTATAAATAAGTAAACGTACCTATTCCGAAACAATTCAGCTGATGTGTGGAATTTCCAAGATCCGATTGATTTTTGACAGTCTGAAATCCCTTTTCCAAAAATCTGTGTGAAAATAAATACTTCCACAATCTAGGTCAATTACAATAACAATTCACATACGTATAATTATTTGTTGAAAATGAATCAATCCTTGTGGTAGAAAGTTTTTCAGGAAATTCATGGCCCTCTGACAAACAGCCAACATTTTTCCAAATTGTCTTCAAACAATCCACAGTGTGGTTTCCATAAAATTTTGGACAGGGCTTGGGTAATTCTGAAAACAAAAGTACCAATGTAAATAACATAAATTATCTGTGTTTTAATGTGCAACAAGTTGTCATTAAAAACCTACCAAGACCAAAACAGTTTTTCTGTTCAGTTGCATTTCCCAAATCTGACCTTGTTTTTGTGGTGTTCAATATATTAAACACATATCTGCAAATACACTGAACACATATAAAAACAGATTAGAGTACAAGAAAACAAAATAAATACAAAAATAATTCTGTCATATGCTTTCATTTAGCATGCATCAACAATTAATGGGAAAATAACTCTGTTACATGCCCATCAAAATTGTTTTTGATAAAAGTTAAGACAGCTTGCAATTTGATGCCAATAGAAGTTTGTAGTTTAATTATGGTTTATTTTCAAAGATATTATGATTAAGCCCTTCAATAATTCCAATACAAAAACAACTTCACAATCAGTAAGTTTGACAAACCTGTAATCCATCTTTGACAAAACTTCAAAATCAGATGACAAATTACTAGGGTGCTTGAATCCCACAGGCAAACACCCAACCATTTTCCACACAACCCTCAAGCAATCTATGCTGTGGGGTCCTTTGTATGTAGGGCATTCATACGGCAAGATAGCTGTGGCACAAATTTATGTTGTTTATCCATGTAATGATAGAGAAATGCAATGATCACCTTCCCCAAGACACTGTCTTTGATCATCAGCATCACCAAAATCTGACAAGTTTTTCATAACTTGAAAATGTTCCAACAATGAACTGCAAAAATTGGAAATTTTTCACAACAAAATTATGTTCAAAAGTAATTGGTAGATGTATAATGTACGTGTAGTTAGTAGACGAAAGTCTGCTAATTTCATTGGTTGAAAGATTTCCTGGAAATTTATGACCCTCCTGTAAACAACCAGAAATTTCCCAAACTGTTTTCAGACAATCCATGGAATGAATTCCATAAAACTTGGGACAATCATCAGGCAGAACTAAAACATGATAAACAAATATACAATAAGTGATCAGATATCAATGACAGTGATTGGTACAAATTTTACCCATGCCAAAGCAGTTTTGTTGATCGGTGGAATTTCCCAAATCCGAGTTTGTTTTTGTCATGTTCAACACATTGTACAATTTTCTGAAATTATTTAAATCTCACTTTGACCATTGCCAACCAACAAAAAAGTTAAAATAAAAATATATGCGTGGCACAAACCACGTTGTGGAATCAGAATTAAAAGAGAAATAATTTTGAACACTGAAACGACAAAGTTTATAGCATACCTATAGTTCATATCAGATAATAACATCATCTCGTTTGATGAGAGTTTCTCAGGAAATTCACTACCCTTTGCTAAACATCCAACCATTTCCCACACTGTTTTTAAACAATCACGGCCATGACCATCATAGTATGATGGACATTCCACAGGTAGATCTAAAATGCACAAGTGTCCAATGCAAATTAGTTATAAATGAGTAAACGTACCTATTCCGAAACAATTCAGCTGATGTGTAGAATTTCCAAGATCCGATTGATTTTTGACAGTCTGGAATACCTTTTCCAAAAATCTGTATAAAAAAAAATACTACCACAATCTAGGTCAATTGGACGAACACTTAACATACGTATAGTTATTAGTTGAAAATAGATCAATCCTTGAAGTAGAAAGTTTTTCAGGAAATTCATGGCCCTCTGACAAACAGCCAACATTTTTCCAAATTGTTTTTAAACAATCCACAGTGTGGTTTCCATAAAATTTTGGACAGGGCTTGGGTAATTCTGAAAACAAATGTTACAATGCAAAAAGCATAGTCATCTTGAGTTTTAGTGACCAACAATTTGCAATCAAAAACCTACCAAAACCAAAACAGTTTTTCTGTTCAGTCGCATTTCCCAAATCTGACCTTGTTTTTGTGGTGTTCAATATATCAAACACATATCTACAAATAGACTTAACACATATCAAAACAGACTCAAGTGCAAAAAAAAAATATGAAAAATATTTCCATCAAATAATTTAATTTAGCATGCATCAACAATTGACAAAGTTACATTCAATCATATTATGATTCATCACTTTAATAATTCCATCAAGAGAAAAAACTTCACAATCAGTAAGTTTGACAAACCTGTAATCCATCTTCGACAAAACTTCAAAATCAGATGACAAATTACTAGGGTACTTCAATCCCACAGGCAAACAACCAACCATTTTCCACACAACCCTCAAGCAATCTATGCTGTGGGGTCCTTTGTATGTAGGACATTCGTCAGGCAAGACAGCTGTGAAACAAGTATCTGTTGTAAATTCATTTAATGGTAGGAAAATTCAATGATCACCTTCCCCAAGACACTGTCTTTGATCATCAGCATTACCAAAATCAGACAAATTTTTGATAGCTTGAAAAAGTTCCGACAACGAACTGCATAAATAGGAAATGTTACAGAATAAAACTATGTTCAAAAAAAATTGTTAGATGTAAAAAAGTACGAGTAGTTAGTAGATGAAAGTCGGTCTACTTCATTGACAGAAACATTTTCCGGATGTTTATGACCTCCCTGTAAACATCCAGAAATTTTCCAAATTGTTTTTAGACAATCCATGGAATGAATTCCATAAAACTTGGGACAATCATCAGGCAGAACTTAAACATGATTAATAAACATATGCAATAAGTGATCACATATCAATAAAAGTGAATTGCACAAATATTACCCATGCCAAAGCACTTTTGTTGATCAGTGGAATTTCCCAAATCCGAGTTTGTTTTTGTTATGTTCATCACAGTGTACAATTTTCTGAAGTTATTTGAATTTTACTTTGAACTTTGCCATCCAACAAATAAAGTTAAACGAAAAAACATATGAGTGTCAATAACTATGTATTGCAATCAGAAATGATTAAAAAATAATTTGAAAAACAGAAATGTTAAACTTTATAGTTTACCTATAGTTCATATCAGATAATAACATCATCTCGTTTAATGAAAGGTTTTCTGGAAAGTTACCACCCTCTGCTAAACATCCAACCATTTCCCAGACTGTTTTCAAACAATCAAGGTTATGACTGCCATAGTATGATGGACATTTCACTGGTAGATCTAAAATGCACATGTGTAAAATGCAAATCAAACAGAAATAAGTAAATGTACCGATTCCAAAACAATTTAGTTGATGTGTAGAATTTCCAAGGTCTGATTGATTTTTGACAGTCTGAAATTTGTTTAGCAAAAATCTGTGTGAAAATAAATACTTCCATAATCCAGGTCAATCCTAAATTGCAAGAACACTTAAATATACGTATAGTTATTCGTTGAATATAATTCAATCCTTGAAGTAGAAAGTTTTTCAGGAAATTCATGGCCCTCTGACAAACAGCCAACATTTTTCCAAATTGTCTTCAAACAATCCACAGTGTGGTTTCCATAAAATTTTGGACAGGGTTTCGGTAATTCTGAAACCAAAAGTAACAATGTAAATGATATAATTATCTGTGTTTTAGTGGGCAACAATTTGTCATTGAAAACCTACCAAGACCAAAACAGTTTTTCTGTTCAGTTGCATTTCCCAAATCTGACTTTGTTTTTGTGGTGTTCAATATATTAAACACATATCTAAAAATACACCGAACACACATTAAAACAGATTCAAGGATAACAAAACAAAGTATATACAAAAATAATTCCGCCAAATAATTTAATCTAGCATGCATTGACCATTAATGGAAAAATATCTCAGTTACAGGCCCATAAAAATTGTTTTGGCAGAATTTCAGAGAGTTTTCAATTTGATGCCAATAACAGTTTGTAGTTTAGTTATAGTTTACTTTTAATCATGTTATGATTCATCCCTTAAACAATTCCAATGTAAAAATAACTTCATAAATAGTAGGTTTGACAAACCTGTAATCCATCTTCGACAAAACTTCAAAATCAGATGACAAATTACTAGGATACTTGAATCCCACAGGCAAACACCCAACCATTTTCCACACAACCCTCAAGCAATCTATGCTGTGGAGGTCTCTGTATGCAGGACATTCATCAGGCAAGACCGCTGTGAAACAAATTCATGTTGATCTCCATGTATGTAATGATAAGGAAATGAGATGATCACCTTCCCCAAGACACTGTCTTTGATCATCAGCATCACCAAAATCTGACAAGTTTTTTATAGCTCGAAAATGTTCCAACAATGAACTGCATAAAACAGGAAATTTTTCACAACAAAATTATGTCTAAAAAAAAACTTTGGTAGATGTTAAATTACGTGAAGTTCAGAGATGAAAGTCTGTCGATTTCATTGGTTGAAAGATTTCCTGGAAATTTATGACCTCCTTTTAAACAACCAGCAATTTCCCAAATTGTTTTCAGACAATCCATGGAATGAATTCCATAAAACTTAGGACAATCATCAGGCAGAACTAAAACATGATAAACAAATCTACAATAAGTGATCAGATATCAATGACAATGATTTGTACAAATTTTACCCATGCCAAAGCAGTTTTGTTGATTGGTGGAATTTCCCAAATCCGAGTTTGTTTTAGTCATGTTCAACATATTGTACAATATTCTGAAATTATTTAAATTTTACTTTGACCATTGCCAACTTTGTTGAATGTCCATAAAAGTTGTTTTGAAAGAAGTGAATACAGTTTGCAATTGATTCATCACTTCAATAATTCCATTATGAAAAAAACCTCACAATCAGTAAGTTTGACAAACCTGTAATCCATTTTTGACAAAACTTCAAAATCAGATGACAAATTACTAGGGTACTTGAATCCCACAGGCAAACACCCAACCATTCTCCACATAATCCTCAAGCAATCTATGCTGTGGGGTCCTTTGTACGTAGGACATTCATAAGGCAGGACAGCTGTGAAACAAATATCTGTTGTTTATCCATGTAATGGTGGGGAAATGCAATGATCACCTTCCCCAAGACACTGTCTTTGATCATCAGCATTACCAAAATCCGACAAGTTTTTTATAGCTCGAAAATGTTCCAACAATGAACTGCATAAATAGTAAATGTTACAGAATAAAACTATGTCCCAAAAATTGGTCGATGTAAAAAAGTACGTGTAGTTAGTAGATGAAAGTTGGCTGATTTCATTTGTTGAAAGATTTCCAGGAAATTTATGACCCCCCTGTAAACAACCAGCAATTTCCCACATTGTTTTCAGACAATCCATGGAATGAATTCCAAAAAACTTGGGACAATCATCAGGCAGAACTGAAACACGATTAATGAATACACACAATAAGTGGTGAGATATAAATGAAAGTGATTTGTACAAATACTACCCATGCCAAAACACTTTTGTTGATCAGTGGAATTTCCCAAATCCGAGTATGTTTTTGTCATGTTCATCACATTGTGCAATTTTCTGAAGTTATTTCAATTTTACTTTAAACATTGCCAACCAACAAATAAAGTTATACGGAAAAACATATGTGTGTCACCAACTACGTTTTGTAAACAAAAATAAAAGAAAAATGATTTGAAAAACAGAAAAGTTAAACTTTATAGTTTACCTATAGTTCATATCAGATAATAACGTCATCTCGTTTGATGAGAGTTTCTCAGGAAAGTCACTACCCTCTGGCAAACATCCAATCATTTCCCACACTGTTTTTAAACAATCAAGGCCATGACCATCATAGTATGATGGACATTCCACAGGTAGATCTAAAATGCACAAGTGTTCAATGCAAATTTGTTATAAATAAGTAAACGTACCTATTCCGAAACAATTCAGCTGATGTGTGGAATTTCCAAGATCCGATTGATTTTTGACAGTCTGAAATCCCTTTTCCAAAAATCTGTGTGAAAATAAATACTTCCACAATCTAGGTCAATTACAATAACAATTCACATACGTATAATTATTTGTTGAAAATGAATCAATCCTTGTGGTAGAAAGTTTTTCAGGAAATTCATGGCCCTCTGACAAACAGCCAACATTTTTCCAAATTGTCTTCAAACAATCCACAGTGTGGTTTCCATAAAATTTTGGACAGGGCTTGGGTAATTCTGAAAACAAAAGTACCAATGTAAATAACATAAATTATCTGTGTTTTAATGTGCAACAAGTTGTCATTAAAAACCTACCAAGACCAAAACAGTTTTTCTGTTCAGTTGCATTTCCCAAATCTGACTTTGTTTTTGTGGTGTTCAATATATTAAACACATATCTGCAAATACACTGAACACATATAAAAACAGATTAGAGTACAAGAAAACAAAATAAATACAAAAATAATTCTGTCATATGCTTTCATTTAGCATGCATTAACAATTAATGGGAAAATAACTCTGTTACATGCCCATCAAAATTGTTTTTGATAAAAGTTAAGACAGCTTGCAATTTGATGCCAATAGAAGTTTGTAGTTTAATTATGGTTTATTTTCAAAGATATTATGATTAAGCCCTTCAATAATTCCAATACAAAAACAACTTCACAATCAGTAAGTTTGACAAACCTGTAATCCATCTTTGACAAAACTTCAAAATCAGATGACAAATTACTAGGGTGCTTGAATCCCACAGGCAAACACCCAACCATTTTCCACACAACCCTCAAGCAATCTATGCTGTGGGGTCCTTTGTATGTAGGGCATTCATACGGCAAGATAGCTGTGGCACAAATTTATGTTGTTTATCCATGTAATGATAGAGAAATGCAATGATCACCTTCCCCAAGACACTGTCTTTGATCATCAGCATCACCAAAATCTGACAAGTTTTTCATAACTTGAAAATGTTCCAACAATGAACTGCAAAAATAGGAAATTTTTCACAACAAAATTATGTTCAAAAGTAATTGGTAGATGTATAATGTACGTGTAGTTAGTAGACGAAAGTCTGCTAATTTCATTGGTTGAAAGATTTCCTGGAAATTTATGACCCTCCTGTAAACAACCAGAAATTTCCCAAACTGTTTTCAGACAATCCATGGAATGAATTCCATAAAACTTGGGACAATCATCAGGCAGAACTAAAACATGATAAAAAAATATACAATAAGTGATCAGATATCAATGACAGTGATTGGTACAAATTTTACCCATGCCAAAGCAGTTTTGTTGATCGGTGGAATTTCCCAAATCCGAGTTTGATTTTGTCATGTTCAACACATTGTACAATTTTCTGAAATTATTTAAATCTCACTTTGACCATTGCCAACCAACAAAAAAGTTAAAATAAAAATATATGCGTGGCACAAACCACGTTGTGGAATCAGAATTAAAAGAGAAATAATTTTGAACACTGAAACGACAAAGTTTATAGCATACCTATAGTTCATATCAGATAATAACATCATCTCGTTTGATGAGAGTTTCTCAGGAAATTCACCACCCTTTGCTGAACATCCAACCATTTCCCACACTGTTTTTAAACAATCACGGCCATGAGCATCATAGTATGATGGACATTCCACAGGTAGATCTAAAATGCACAAGTGTTCAATGCAAATTAGTTATAAATAAGTAAACGTACCTATTCCGAAACAATTCAGCTGATGTGTAGAATTTCCAAGATCCGATTGATTTTTGACAGTCTGAAATACCTTTTCCAAAAATCTGTATGAAAATAAAATACCACCACAATTTAGGTCAATTGAAAGACCACTTGACATACGTATAGTTATTAGTTGAAAATAGATCAATCTGTAAAGTGGAAAGTTTTTCAGGAAATTCATGGCCCTCTGACAAACAGCCAACATTTTTCCAAATTGTTTTCAAACAATCCACAGTGTGGTTTCCATAAAATTTTGGACAGGGCTTGGGTAATTCTGAAAACAAATGTTACAATGCAAAAAGCATAGTCATCTGAGTTTTAGTGACCAACAATTTGCAATCAAAAACCTACCAAAACCAAAACAGTTTTTCTGTTCAGTCGCATTTCCCAAATCTGACTTTGTTTTTGTGGTGTTCAATATATCAAACACATATCTACAAATAGACTGAACACATATTAAAACAGACTCAAGTGCAAACAACAAAAATTACATTTAAAAATATTTCCTTCAAATAATTTAACTTAGCATGCATTACCGATTGACAAAGTTACATTCAATCATATTATGATTTATCACTTCAGTAATGCCATTAAGAGAAAAAACTTTACAACCGGTAAGTTTGACAAACCTGTAATCCATCTTCGACAAAACTTCAAAATCAGATGACAAATTACTAGGGTACTTCAATCCCACAGGCAAACAACCAACCATTTTCCACACAACCCTCAAGCAATTTACGCTGTGGGGTCCTTTATATGTAGGACATTCGTCAGGCAAGACAGCTGTGACACAAATATCTGTTGTTTATCCATGTAATGGTAGGGAAATGCAATGATCACCTTTCCCAAGACACTGTCTTTGATCATCAGCATTACCAAAATCAGACAAATTTTTGATAGCTTGAAAAAGTTCCAACAATGAACTGCATAAATAGGATATGTTACAGAATAAAATTATGTCCTATAAAATTGGTAAATGTAAAAAAGTACGAGTAGTTAGTAGACGAGAGTTGGTCTATTTCATTGGCAGAAATGTTTTCCGGATATTTATGACCTCCCTGTAAACAACCAGAAAATTTCCAAATTGTTTTTAGACAATCCATGGAATGAATTCCATAAAACTTGGGACAATCATCAGGCAGAACTAAAACATGATCAACAAATATACAATAAGTGATCACATATCAATGACAGTGATTTGCACAAATTTTACCCATGCCAAAGCAGTTTTGTTGATCGGTGGAATTTCCCAAATCCGAGTTTGTTTTTGTCATGTTCATCACATTGTACAATTTTCTGAAATTATTTAAATCTCACTTTGACCATTGGCAACCAATAAAAAAACTTAAAATAAAAAATATTTGTGTGGCACAAACCTTGTTGTGGAATCAGAATCAAAAGAGAAATAATTTGAAACACAGAAATGTTAAACTTTATAGTTTACCTATAGTTCATATCAGAAAATAACATCATCTCATTTAATGAGAGGTTCTCAGGAAATTTACCACCCTCTGCTAAACATCCAACCATTTCCCACACTGTTTTCAAACAATCAAGGCCATGACCATCATAGTATGATGGACATTTCACAGGTAGATCTAAAATGCACAAGTGTCCAATGCAAATTAGTTATAAATAAGTGAATGTACCTATTCCGAAACAATTCAGCTGATGTGTAGAATTTCCAAAATCTGATTGATTTTTGACAGTCTGAAATTCCTTTTCCAAAAATCTGTGTGAAAATAAAATACCACCACAATCTAGGTCAATTGCAATAACACTTAACATACGTATAGTTATTCATTGAAAATAAATCAATCCTGGAAGTGGAAAGTTTTTCAGGAAATTCATGGCCCTCTGACAAACAGCCAACATTTTTCCAAATTGTTTTTAAACAATCCACAGTGTGGTTTCCATAAAAATTTGGACAGGGCTTGGGTAATTCTGAAAACAAATGTTACAATACAGAGTTTTTGTGACCAACAATTTGTCATTAAAAACCTACCAAGACCAAAACAGTTTTTCTGTTCAGTTGCATTTCCCAAATCTGACCTTGATTTCATGGTGTTCAATACATTAAACACATATCTACAAATACACTGAACATACATTAAAACAGATTCAAGCGCAAAAAAAAAATTTAAAAAATATTTTTATGATATAATTTAATTTAGCATGCATTAACAATTAACAAACTTTCATTCAATCATATTATGATTCATCACTTCAATAATTCTATTAAGAGAAAAAACTTCACAACCAGTAAGTTTGACAAACCTGTAATCCATCTTCGACAAAACTTCAAAATCAGATGACAAATTACTAGGGTACTTTAATCCCACAGGCAAACAACCAACCATTTTCCACACAACCCTCAAGCAATCTACGCTGTGGGGTCCTTCGTATTTAGAACATTCGTCAGGCAAGACAGCTATGAAAAACAAATATCTGTTGTTCATCCATGTAGTGGTAGGGAAATGCAACGATCACCTTCCCCAAGACACTGTCTTTGATCATCAGAATTACCCAAATCAGACAAATTTTTAATAGCTTGAAAACGTTCCAACAATGAACTGCAAAAATAGAAAATGTTACAGAATAAAAACTATGTCCAAGAAAATTGTTAGATGTAAAAAAGTACGAGTAGTTAGTAGATGAAAGTTGGTCTATTTCATTGGTTGAAAGATTTCCAGGAAATTTATGACCCTCCTGTAAACAACCAGCAATTTCCCAAATTGTTTTTAGACAATCCATGGAATGAATTCCATAAAACTTGGGACAATTATCAGGCAGAACTAAATAAATATAGGTACCAAACAATCAGATGTCAATAAAAGTGAATTGTAGAAATATTACCCATGCCAAAGCACTTTTGTTGATCAGTGGAATTTCCCAAATCCGAGTATGTTTTTGTTATGTTCATCACATTGTGCAATTTTCTGAAGTTATTAGAATTTTACTTTGAACTTTGCCATCCAACAAATAAAGTTAAATGAAAAAACATATGAGTGTCAAGAACTATGTTTTGTAAACAGAAATACAAGAAAAAGGATTTGAAACGCAGTAATGTTAAACTTTATAGTTTACCTATAGTTCATATCAGATAATAACAACATCTCGTTTAATGAGAGTTTCTCAGGAAAGTCACCACCCTCTGGCAAACATCCAACCATTTTCCACACTGTTTTCAAACAATCACGGTCATGACCGCCATAGTATGATGGACATTTTAATGGTAGATCTAAAATGCACACGTGTTAAATTCAACTTAAATATAAATATTTAAATGTACCGATTCCAAAACAATTTAGTTGATGTGTAGAATTTCCAAGGTCTGATTGATTTCTGACAGTTTCAAATTTGTTTTGCAAATATCTGTGTGAATATAAATACTTCTATAATCCAAGTCAATCCCAAATTGCAATAACACTTGAATATACATATAGTTAATTGTTGAATACAATTCAATCCTTGAAGCAGAAAGTTTTTCAGGAAATTCATGGCCCTCTGACAAACAGCCAACATTTTTCCAAATTTTTTTCAAACAATCCACAGTGTGGTTTCCATAAAATTTTGGACAGGGCTTGGGTAATTCTGAAAACAAAAGTAACAATGTAAATGATATAATTATCTGTGTTTAAGTGGGCAACAATTTGTCATTGAAAACCTACCAAGACCAAAACAGTTTTTCTGTTCAGTCGCATTTCCCAAATCTGACTTTGTTTTTGTGGTGTTCAATATATTAAACACATATCTAAAAATACACCGAACACACATTAAAACAGATTCAAGGATAACAAAACAAAATATATACAAAACTAAATCCGCCAAATAATTTAATCTGGCATGCATTGACCATTAATGGAAAAATATCTCAGTTTCATGCCCATAAAAATTGTTTTGACAGAATTCAAAACAGTTTGCAATTTGATGCCAATAGAAGTTTGTAGTTTGATTATAGTTGACATTTAATCATATTATGATTTATATCTTAAACAATTCCATCATAAAATAACTTCATAAATAGTAGGTTTGACAAACCTGTAATCCAACTTCGACAAAACTTCAAAATCAGATGACAAATTACTAGGGTACCTCAATCCCACAGGCAAACACCCAACCATTTTCCACACAGCCCTTAAGCAATCTATGTTGTGGAGGTCTCTGTATGCAGGACATTCATCAGGCAAAACCGCTGTGAAACGAATTAATGTTAATTTCAGTGTTTGTAATGATAGAGAAATGCAATGATCACCTTCCCCAAGACACTGTCTTTGATCATCAGCATCACCAAAATCCGACAAGTTTTTTATAGCTCGAAAATGTTCCAACAATGAACTGCATAAATAGGAAATTTTACAAAACACAATTATGTCTAAAAAAACTATGGTAGATGTTAAATTACGTGAAGTTCAGAGATGAAAGTCTGTCAATTTCATTGGTTGAAAGATTTCCTGGAAATTTATGACCCCCATGTAAACAACCTGCAATTTCCCAAATGGTTTTTAGACAATCCATGGAATGAATTCCATAAAACTTGGGACAATCATCAGGCAGAACTAAAAGATAATAAACAAATATACAATAAGTGATCACATATCAATGACAGTGATTTGTACAAATTTTACCCATGCCAAAGCAGTTTTGTTGATTGGTGGAATTTCCCAAATCCGAGTTTGTTTTTGTCATGTTCATCACATTGTACAATTTTCTGAAATTATTTAAATTTTACTTTGACCATTGCCAACTTTGTTGAATGTCCACAAAAATTGTTTTGAAAGAAGTGAATACAGTTTGTAATTTGATGCCAACAGAAGTTTGAAGTTTACATTCAATCATACGATGATTCATCACTTCAATAATTCTATTATGAAAAAAACTTCACAATCAGTAAGTTTGACAAACCTGTAATCCATTTTAGACAAAACTTCAAAATCAGATGACAAATTACTAGGGTACTTGAATCCCACAGGCAAACAACCAACCATTTTCCACACAATCCTCAAGCAATCTATGCTGTGGGGTCCTTTGTATGTAGGACATTCATAAGGCAAGACCGCTGTGAAACAAATATCTGTTGTTTATCCATGTGATAGTAGGGAAATGCAATGATCACCTTCCCCAAGACACTGTCTTTGATCATCAGCATTACCAAAATCGGACAAGTTTTTGATAGCCTGAAAGTGTTCCAACAATGAACTGCATAAACAAAAAAATCTATACAATAAAATAATGTCCAGAAAAATTTGGAAGATGCTTAAAGTACGTGTAGTTAGTAGATGAAAGTGTTTTGAGTTCATTGGCTGAAAGATTTCCTGGAAATTTATGACCCCCATGTAAACAACCAGCAATTTTCCAATTTTTTTTCAGACAATCCATGGAATGAATTCCATAAAACTTGGGACAATCATCAGGCAGAACTAAAACATGATAAACAAATATACACCAAGTGATCAGATATCAATGACAGTGATTTGTACAAATTTTACCCATGCCAAAGCAGTTTTGTTGATCGGTGGAATTTCCCAAATCCGAGTTTGTTTTTGTCATGTTCAACACATGGTACAGTTTTCTGAAATTATTTAAATTTCAATTTGACCATTGCCAACTTTGTTGAATAAACATCAAGATTATTTTGAAATTAGTTAATACCGTTTGTAATTTGATGCCAATAGAAGTTTGTAGTTTACATACAATCATATTATGATTCATCACTTCAATAATTCAATCATGAAGAAACCTTACAATCAGTAAGTTTGACAAACCTGTAATCCATGTTCCACAAAATTTCAAAATCAGATGACAAATTACTAGGGTACTTGAATCCCACAGGCAAACACCCAACCATTTTCCACACAACCCTCAAGCAATCTACGCTGTGGGGTCCTTTGTATTTAGAACATTCGTCAGGCAAGACAGCTATGAAAAACAAATATCTGTTGTTTATCCATGTAGTGGTAGGGAAATGCAATGATCACCTTCCCCAAGACACTGTCTTTGATCATCAGCATCACCAAAATCCGACAAGTTGTTTATATCTCGAAAATGTCCCAACAATGAACTGCAAAAAAAGGAAAATTTCACACAACAAAATAAAGTCGAGAAAAGTTTGGTAGATGTATAAAGTACGTGTAGTTAATAGATGAAAGCGTGTTGATTTCATTGGCAGAAAGGTTTCCTGGAAATTTATGACCCCTTGGTAAACAACCAGAGATTTCCCACATTTTTTTCAAACAATCCATGGAATGAATTCCACAAAACTTGGGACATTCATCAGGAAGAACTAAAACATGGCCAACAAATATACAATAAGTGACAAGAAATTAATAAAAAGTAATTTGTACAAATAATACCCAAGCCAAAACAATTTTGCTGTTCAGTAGAATTTCCCAAATCAGAGTTTGTTTTTGTCTTGTTCATTACGTTGTATAAGTCTCTGAAAATTATTCAAACCAAATGTTGTCTGTTACCAACCATTCAATACATTTTAAATAAAAACATGTATTTTTTGTCCATGAACAAACTTTGGAATCAAAACCAATGAGAATGAATTGAAACACAAAGCTTAAAAATTTACATTTTACCTATATTTCATATCAGATAATAACATCCTCTTGTTTAATGAGAGATTTACAGGAAATTCATGACCCTCTGCTGAACATCCAACCATTTCCCAGACTGTTTTCAAACAACCAATGTCATGAACTCCATAGTATGATGGACATTCCACAGGTAAATCTAAAATGCACACAAGTGTCCAACACATTTCAAATATGAATAAGTTACTGTACTTATTCCAAAACAATTATGTTGCTGGGTAGAATTTCCAAGGTCTGATTGATTTTTGACAGTCTGAAATTGATTTAGCAAAAATCTGTGTGAAAATAAATACTTTCAAAATCCAGTACAATCGTAAATAACAATAACATATAACATACGTATAATTATTCATTGAAAATGAATCAATCTGCAAAGTGGAAAGTTTTTTAGGAAATTCATGGCCCTCTGATAAACAACCAACGTTTTCCCAAATTGTTTTCAAACAATCCACAGTGTGGTTTCCATAAAATTTTGGACAGAGTATTGGTAATTCTACATAATACAAACAATAAACAACGACAAGATCTTCGTTATTAAAACAAGGAACAAATTATTATGAAAACCCACCAAAACCCAAGCAGTTTTTTTGTTCAGTTGCATTTCCCAAATCTGAACTTGTCTTAGTGGTGTTTAACATGTTGTATAAATTTCTGCACAAAATCAATGAAAATGAAACAGGATTAGTTGGATCAGACAAAAATACATGTTTTGGAAAACTACAATAAAAACAGAATGCTAAACTTGCTTCCAATGGTGGAAGTCAGTTTTGTTTTTTTTCACAAGAGATTGAGATTGTTCAATACCGTTTTCTCCAGTTGTTAACGCAAATAACAGTTTTTCTTCATAAATAATTTAAAAGATAACAAGATGTAAAGTTTGTTTGCAATATTAACAAATAAAATTCACATGACATTGTTACATAAGGGTTTCTACACACCTGTAGTTCAAATTGGACAATGCAGTACGTTCAGATAAATTTAATTTTTTGGGAAACTCTTGTCCTTCTGGCAAACACCCAACCATCCTCCACACATCCTTCAAGCAATCCATGCTGTGGGGTCCGTAGTAGGTCGGACAATCAATAGGTAACACTGTAGCAAATGAATCCATGTAATTTAAAATAACATAACTTTCAACAAACAAGTTCATCACCTTTTCCAAAGCAATTACTTTGTCCAGTAGAATTACCAGAATCTGATGAATTTTTGATAGTATCAAATATTTGTAACAATGAACTGAAAATATTATGCCAATGTTAGTTAGCTGCAGTAAAATGCAAACCCACAAAATAAAGTACGTGTAGTTAATAGATGAAAGTCTCTTGATTTCATTGTCTGGAAGATTTTCAGGAAATTTATGACCCTCCGGTAAACAACCAGAAATTTCCCAAATTGTTTTTAGACAATCCATGGAATGAATTCCATAAAACTTGGGACATTTTTCAGAAAGAACTAGAACAAAATTAAGAAATATATGCAATAATGATAAAAGTGATTTGTACAAATTTTACCCATGCCAAAGCAGTTTCGTTGATCAGTGGAATTTCCCAAATCCGAGTTTGTTTTTGTCATGTTCATCACATTGTACAGTTCTCTAAAGTTATGTGAATATTATTTTGACTGTTGCCAACCAATAAATAAATAAATTTTAAATGAAATGTTTGCCACTAACCAACTTTAAGAATTAAAACCAATAAGAATACATTTGTAACACAGAAGCGTCAAACTTCATAGTTTACCTATAGTTCATATCAGATAATAACATCGTCTCGTTTAATGAGAGTTTCCCAGGAAATTCATCCCCCTGTACTGAACATCCAACCATTTTCCAGACTGTTTCAAAACAATGAAGGTCATGAACTCCATAGTATGATGGACATTTCACAGGTAGATCTAAAATGCACAAGTGTCCAACACATTCCAAATATAAATAAGTTACTGTACTTATTCCAAAACAATTAAGTTGCTGGGTAGAATTTCCAAGGTCTGATTGATTTTTGACAGTCTGAAATTTATTTCGCAAAAATCTGTGTGAAAATAAATACTTTCTAAATCCAGTACAATCGTAAATTACAATAACATATAATATACGTATAATTATTCGTTGAAAATGAATCAATCTGCAAAGTGGAAAGTTTTTTAGGAAATCCATGTCCCTCTGATAAACAACCAACGTTTTCCCAAATTGTTTTCAAACAATCCACAGTGTGGTTTCCATAAAATTTTGGACAGAGTATTGGTAATTCTACATTATACAAACAATAAACAACGATAAGATCTTCGTTATTAAAACAAGGAACAAATTATTATGAAAACCCACCAAAACCAAAGCAGTTTTTCTGTTCAGTTGCATTTCCCAAATCTGAACTTGTCTTAGTGGTGTTTAACATGTTGTATAAATCTCTGAACAAAATCAATGAAAATGAAACAGGATTAGTTGGATCAGACAAAAATACATGTTTTTGAAAGCTACAACAGGAACAGAATGCTAAACTTGCTTCCAATGGTGGAAGTCAGTTATGTTTTTTTCACAAGAGATTGAGATTGTTCAATACCGTTTTCTCCAGTTGTTTACGCAAATAACAGTTTTTCTTCAGAAATAATTTAAAACATAACAAGACTTAAAGTTTGTTTGCAATATTAACAAATAAAATTCACATGACATTGTTACATAAGGGTTTCTACACACCTGTAGTTCAAATTGGACAATGCAGTACGTTCAGATAAATTTAATTTTTTAGGAAAATTTTGTCCTTCTGGCAAACACCCAACCATCCTCCACACATCCTTCAAGCAATCCATGCTGTGGGGTCCGTAGTAGGTCGGACAATCAATAGGTAACACTGTAGCGAATGAATCCATGTAATTTAAAATAACATAACTTTCAACAAACAAGTTCATCACCTTTTCCAAAGCAATTACTTTGTCCAGTAGAATTACCAGAATCTGATGAATTTTTGATAGTATCAAATATTTGTGATAATGAACTGAAAATATTATGCCAATGTTAGTTAGCTGCAGTAAAATGCAAACCCACAAAATAAAGTACGTGTAGTTAGTAGATGAAAGTCTCTTGATTTCATTGTCTGGAAGATTTTCAGGAAATTTATGACCCTCCGGTAAACAACCAGAAATTTCCCAAATTGTTTTTAGACAATCCATGGAATGAATTCCATAAAACTTGGGACATTTTTCAGAAAGAACTAGAACAAAATTAAGAAATATATGCAATAATGATAAAAGTGATTTGTACAAATTTTACCCATGCCAAAGCAGTTTCGTTGATCAGTGGAATTTCCCAAATCCGAGTTTGTTTTTGTCATGTTCATCACATTGTACAGTTCTCTAAAGTTATGTGAATATTATTTTGACTGTTGCCAACCAATAAATAAATAAATTTTAAATGAAATGTTTGCCACTAACCAACTTTAAGAATTAAAACCAATAAGAATACATTTGTAACACAGAAGCGTCAAACTTCATAGTTTACCTATAGTTCATATCAGATAATAACATCGTCTCGTTTAATGAGAGTTTCCCAGGAAATTCATCCCCCTGTACTGAACATCCAACCATTTTCCAGACTGTTTCAAAACAATGAAGGTCATGAACTCCATAGTATGATGGACATTTCACAGGTAGATCTAAAATGCACAAGTGTCCAACACATTCCAAATATAAATAAGTTACTGTACTTATTCCAAAACAATTAAGTTGCTGGGTAGAATTTCCAAGGTCTGATTGATTTTTGACAGTCTGAAATTTATTTCGCAAAAATCTGTGTGAAAATAAATACTTTCTAAATCCAGTACAATCGTAAATTACAATAACATATAATATACGTATAATTATTCGTTGAAAATGAATCAATCTGCAAAGTGGAAAGTTTTTTAGGAAATCCATGTCCCTCTGATAAACAACCAACATTTTCCCAAATTGTTTTCAAACAATCCACAGTGTGGTTTCCATAAAATTTTGGACAGAGTATTGGTAACTCTACATTATACAAACAATAAACAACAATAAGATCTTCGTTATTAAAACAAGGAACAAATTATTATGAAAACCCACCAAAACCAAAGCAGTTTTTCTGTTCAGTTGCATTTCCCAAATCTGAACTTGTCTTAGTGGTGTTTAACATGTTGTATAAATTTCTGCACAAAATCAATGAAAATGAAACAGGATTAGTTGGATCAGACAAAAATACATGTTTTTGAAAGCTACAACAGGAACAGAATGCTAAACTTGCTTCCAATGGTGGAAGTCAGTTATATTTTTTTCACAAGAGATTGAGATTGTTCAATACCGTTTTCTCCAGTTGTTAACGCAAATAAAAGTTTTTCTTCATAAATAATTTAAAACATAACAAGACTTAAAGTTTGTTTGCAATATTAACAAATAAAATTCACATGACATTGTTACATAAGGGTTTCTACACACCTGTAGTTCAAATTGGACAATGCAGTACGTTCAGATAAATTTAATTTTTTAGGAAAATTTTGTCCTTCTGGCAAACACCCAACCATCCTCCACACATCCTTCAAGCAATCCATGCTGTGGGGTCCGTAGTAGGTCGGACATTCAATAGGTAACACTGTAGCGAATGAATACATGTGATTTAAAATAACATAACTTCCAACAAACAAGTACATCACCTTTCCCAAAGCAATTACTTTGTCCAGTAGAATTACCAGAATCTGATGAATTTTTGATAGTATCAAATATTTGTGACAATGAACTGAAAATATTATGCCAATGTTAGTTAGAGGCAGTAAAATGCAAACCCACAGAAAAAAAGTACGTGTAGTTAGTAGATGAAAGTATCTTGATTTCATTGCCTGGAAGATTTTCAGGAAATTTATGACCCTCCTGTAAACAACCAGAATTTTCCCAAATTGTTTTCAAGCAATCCATGGAATGAATTCCATAAAACTTGGGACATTTTTCAGGAAGAACTAAAACAAAATTAATAAATATATGCAATAATGATAGGATAATAATAAAAGTGATTTGTACAAATTTTACCCATGCCAAAGCAGTTTTGTTGATCAGTGGAATTTCCCAAATCAGAGTTTGTTTTTGTCATGTTCATCACATTGTATAGTTCTCTAAAATTATGTGAATTTTATTTTGACTGTTGCCAACAAATAAATTTTAAATAAAATGTTTGCCACTAACCAAATTTTAAAATTAAAACCAACAAGAATACATTTGTTACACAGTAACATCAAATTTCATAGTTTACCTATAGTTCATATCAGATAATAACAGCGTCTCGTTTAATGAGAGTTTCTTAGGAAATTCATCCCCCTGTACTGAACATCCAACCATTTCCCAGACCGTTTCAAAACAATCAAGGTCATGACCAACATAGTATGATGGGCATTTCACCGGAAGATCTAAAATGCACAAGTGTCCAACACATCCCAAATATAAATAAGTAACTGTACCTATTCCAAAACAATCAAGTTGCTGTGGAGAATTTCCAAGGTCTGATTGATTTTTGATTGTCTGAAATTTCATCAGCAAAAATCTGTGTGAAAATAAATACTTCCAAAATCAAGGTTAATCCTTAATTGCGATAACACTTATCATACGTATAGTTATTGGTTGAAAATGAATCCTTCTGTAAAGTAGAAAGTTTTTCAGGAAATTTATGACCCTCCGGTGAACAACCAGAAATTTCCCAAATTGTTTTCAGACAATCCATGGAATGAATTCCGTAAAATTTGGGACATTCATCAGGAAGAACTAAAACATGACCAACAAATATACACAATAAGTGACAAGAAATTAATAAAAAGTAATTAGTGCAAATATTACCCAAGCCAAAACACTTTTGCTGTTCAGTAGAATTTCCCAAATCAGAGTTTGTTTTTGTCATGTTCATCACGTTGTATAAGTCTCTGAAAATTATTCAAACCAAATGTTATCTGTTACTAACAATGAAATACATTTTAAATAAAAACATGTATTTTTTTGTCCTCGAACACACTTTGGAATCAAAACCAATAAGAATGAATTGAAACACGAAGTTTCAAAATTTACCTATAGTTCATATCAGATAAGAACATCTTCCTGTTTAATGAGAGATTTTCAGGAAATTCATGACCCTCTGCTGAACATCCAACCATATCCCAGACTGTTTTCAAACAACCAATGTCATGAACTCCATAGTATGATGGACATTCCACAGGTAGATCTAAAATGCACAAGTGTCCAACACATCCCAAATACAAATAAGTAACTGTACTTATTCCAAAACAATCAAGTTGCTCTGGAGAATTTCCAAGGTCTGATTGATTTTTGACAGTCTGAAATTTATTTCGCAAAAATCTGTATGAAAATAAAATACTTTCAAAATCCAGTACAATCCTAAATTACAATAACATTTAATGTACGTATAATTATTCGTTGATAATGAATCAATCTGCAAAGTGGAAACTTTTTTAGGAAATTCATGGCCCTCTGATAAACAACCAACGTTTTCCCAAATTGTTTTCAAACAATCCACAGTGTGGTTTCCATAAAATTTTGGACAGAGTATTGGTAATTCTACATTATACAAACAATAAACAACGATAAGATCTTGGTTATTAAAGCAAGAAACAGGTCATGATGTAAACCCACCAAAACCAAAGCAGTTTTTCTGTTCAGTTGCATTTCCCAAATCTGAACTTAACCTAGTGGTGCTAAACGTGTTGTATAAATCTCTGAAAATAATCAATGTAATTGACTAAAGAATTAACTGGATCAGACTACAATGCATATTTTTGAAAACTTTAACAGAATGCAAAAGTTGCACTCAATGGTGGAATTCATTTACAATTTTCTGTCAAGAGAACGAGATTGTTAAATACTCTCTTGATGAAATATTTTAAATAATATCATGGAACATAGTCCAAATTTGTTTTGCTCGCAATATTGATAATGTTTGTTTAAACATAAAATTTACATGACATTGTTACATAAGGGCTTCTACACACTTGTACTTCAAATTGGACAATGCACTACGTTCAGATGAATTTAATTTTTTGGGAAACTTTTGTCCTTCTGGCAAACACCCAACCATCCTCCACACAACCTTCAAGCAATCCATGCTGTGGGGTCCGTAGTAGGTCGGACAATCAATAGGTAACACTGTAGCGAATGAATCCATGTAATTTAAAATAACATAACTTTCAACAAACAAGTTCATCACCTTTTCCAAAGCAATTACTTTGTCCAGTAGAATTACCAGAATCTGATGAATTTTTGATAGTATCAAATATTTGTGATAATGAACTGAAAATATTATGCCAATGTTAGTTAGCTGCAGTAAAATGCAAACCCACAAAATAAAGTACGTGTAGTTAGTAGATGAAAGTCTCTTGATTTCATTGTCTGGAAGATTTTCAGGAAATTTATGACCCTCCGGTAAACAACCAGAAATTTCCCAAATTGTTTTTAGACAATCCATGGAATGAATTCCATAAAACTTGGGACATTTTTCAGAAAGAACTAAAACAAAATTAATAAATATATGCAATAATGATAAAAGTGATTTGTACAAATTTTACCCATGCCAAAGCAGTTTCGTTGATCAGTGGAATTTCCCAAATCCGAGTTTGTTTTTGTCATGTTCATCACATTGTATAGTTCTCTAAAGTTATGTGAATATTATTTTGACTGTTGCCAACCAATAAATAAATAAATTTTAAATGAAATGTTTGCCACTAACCAACTTTAAGAATTAAAACCAATAAGAATACATTTGTAACACAGAAGCGTCAAACTTCATAGTTTACCTATAGTTCATATCAGATAATAACATCGTCTCGTTTAATGAGAGTTTCCC
This sequence comes from Ascidia mentula, assembly GCF_947561715.1. Classification (NCBI taxonomy): domain Eukaryota; kingdom Metazoa; phylum Chordata; class Ascidiacea; order Phlebobranchia; family Ascidiidae; genus Ascidia; species Ascidia mentula. Next base: position 19,019,693 of record NC_138569.1, on the reverse strand, counting down.
AGGAAATTCATCCCCCTGTACTGAACATCCAACCATTTTCCAGACTGTTTCAAAACAATGAAGGTCATGAACTCCATAGTATGATGGACATTTCACAGGTAGATCTAAAATGCACAAGTGTCCAACACATTCCAAATATAAATAAGTTACTGTACTTATTCCAAAACAATTAAGTTGCTGGGTAGAATTTCCAAGGTCTGATTGATTTTTGACAGTCTGAAATTTATTTCGCAAAAATCTGTGTGAAAATAAATACTTTCTAAATCCAGTACAATCGTAAATTACAATAACATATAATATACGTATAATTATTCGTTGAAAATGAATCAATCTGCAAAGTGGAAAGTTTTTTAGGAAATTCATGTCCCTCTGATAAACAACCAACGTTTTCCCAAATTGTTTTCAAACAATCCACAGTGTGGTTTCCATAAAATTTTGGACAGAGTATTGGTAATTCTACAAAATACAAACAATAAACAACGATAAGATATTCGTTATTAAAACAAGGAACAAATTATTATGAAAACCCACCAAAACCAAAGCAGTTTTTTTGTTCAGTTGCATTTCCCAAATCTGAACTTGTCTTAGTGGTGTTTAACATGTTGTATAAATTTCTGAACAAAATCAATGAAAATGAAACAGGATTAGTTGGATCAGACAATAATACATGTTTTTGAAAGCAACAATAGGAACAGAATGCTAAACTTGCTTCCAATGGTGGAAGTCAGTTATGTTTTTTTCACAAGAGATTGAGATTGTTCAATACCGTTTTCTCCAGTTGTTAACGCAAATAACAGTTTTTTTTACAAATAATTCAAAAGATAACAAGATGTTAAGTTTGCATGTTGGCAATATAACAAATAAAATTCACATGACATTGTTACATAAGGGTTTCTACACACCTGTAGTTCAAATTGGACAATGCAGTACGTTCAGATAAATTTAATTTTTTAGGAAAATTTTGTCCTTCTGGCAAACACCCAACCATCCTCCACACATCCTTCAAGCAATCCATGCTGTGGGGTCCGTAGTAGGTCGGACATTTAATAGGTAACACTGTAGCGAATGAATACATGTGATTTAAAATAACATAACTTTCAACAAACAAGTACATCACCTTTCCCAAAGCAATTACTTTGTCCAGTAGAATTACCAGAATCTGATGAATTTTTGATAGTATCAAATATTTGTGACAATGAACTGAAAATATTATGCCAATGTTAGTTAGAGGCAGTAAAATGCAAACCCACAGAAAAAAAGTACGTGTAGTTAGTAGATGAAAGTATCTTGATTTCATTGCCTGGAAGATTTTCAGGAAATTTATGACCCTCCTGTAAACAACCAGAATTTTCCCAAATTGTTTTCAAGCAATCCATGGAATGAATTCCATAAAACTTGGGACATTTTTCAGGAAGAACTAAAACAAAATTAATAAATATATGCAATAGTGATAGGATAATAATAAAAGTGATTTGTACAAATTTTACCCATGCCAAAGCAGTTTCGTTGATCAGTGGAATTTCCCAAATCAGAGTTTGTTTTTGTCATGTTCATCACATTGTATAGTTCTCTAAAATTATGTGAATTTTATTTTGACTGTTGCCAACAAATAAATTTTAAATAAAATGTTTGCCACTAACCAAATTTTAAAATTAAAACCAACAAGAATACATTTGTTACACAGTAACATCAAATTTCATAGTTTACCTATAGTTCATATCAGATAATAACAGCGTCTCGTTTAATGAGAGTTTCTTAGGAAATTCATCCCCCTGTACTGAACATCCAACCATTTCCCAGACTGTTTCAAAACAATCAAGGTCATGACCAACATAGTATGATGGACATTTCACCGGAAGATCTAAAATGCACAAGTGTCCAAGACATCCCAAATATAAATAAGTAACTGTACCTATTCCAAAACAATCAAGTTGCTGTGGAGAATTTCCAAGGTCTGATTGATTTTTGATTGTCTGAAATTTCATTAGCAAAAATCTGTGTGAAAATAAATACTTCCAAAATCAAGGTTAATCCTTAATTGCGATAAAACTTATCATACGTATAGTTATTGGTTGAAAATGAATCCTTCTGCAAAGTAGAAAGTTTTTCAGGAAATTTATGACCCTCCGGTGAACAACCAGAAATTTCCCAAATTGTTTTCAGACAATCCATGGAATGAATTCCGTAAAACTTGGGACATTCATCAGGAAGAACTAAAACATGGCCAACAAATATACACGATAAGTGACAAAAAATTAATAAAAGTAATTAGCACAAAAATTACCCAAGCCAAAACACTTTTGCTGTTCAGTAGAATTTCCCAAATCAGAGTTTGTTTTTGTCATGTTCATCACGTTGTATAAGTCTCTGAAAATTATTCAAACCAAATGTTATCTGTTACTAACAATGAAATACATTTTAAATAAAAACATGTATTTTTTTGTCCTCAAACACACTTTGGAATCAAAACCAATAAGAATGAATTGAAACACAAAGTTTCAAAATTTACCTATAGTTCATATCAGATAAGAACATCTTCCTGTTTAATGAGAGATTTTCAGGAAATTCATGACCCTCTGCTGAACATCCAACCATTTCCCAGACTGTTTTCAAACAACCAATGTCATGAACTCCATAGTATGATGGACATTCCACAGGTAGATCTAAAATGCACAAGTGTCCAACACATCCCAAATACAAATAAGTAACTGTACTTATTCCAAAACAATCAAGTTGCTCTGGAGAATTTCCAAGGTCTGATTGATTTTTGACAGTCTGAAATTTATTTCGCAAAAATCTGTGTGAAAATAAAATACTTTCAAAATCCAGTACAATCCTAAATTACAATAACATTTAATATACGTATAATTATTCGTTGAAAATGAATCAATCTGCAAAATAGTAAGCTTTTCAGGAAATTCATGGCCCTCTGACAAACAACCGACGTTTTCCCAAATTGTTTTTAAACAATCCACAGTGTGGTTTCCATAAAATTTTGGACAGAGTATTGGTAATTCTACATAATACAAACAATAAACAACGATAAGATATTCGTTATTAAAACAAGGAACAAATTATTATGAAAACCCACCAAAACCAAAGCAGTTTTTCTGTTCAGTTGCATTTCCTAAATCTGAACTTGTCTTAGTGGTGTTTAACATGTTGTATAAATCTCTGAACAAAATCAATGAAAATGAAACAGGATTAGTTGGATCAGACAAAAATACATGTTTTTGAAAGCTACAACAGGAACAGAATGCTAAACTTGCTTCCAATGGTGGAAGTCAGTTATGTTTTTTTCACAAGAGATTGAGATTGTTCAATACCGTTTTCTCCAGTTGTTAACGCAAATAACAGTTTTTCTTCATAAATAATTTAAAACATAACAAGACTTAAAGTTTGTTTGCAATATTAACAAATAAAATTCACATGACATTGTTACATAAGGGTTTCAACACACCTGTAGTTCAAATTGGACAATGCAGTAAGTTCCTTTTGTCCTTCTGGCAAACACCCAACCATCCTCCACACAACCTTCAAGCAATCCATGCTGTGGGGTCCGTAGTAGGTCGGACATTCAATAGGTAACACTGTAGCGAATGAATACATGTGATTCAAAATAACATAACTTTCAACAAATACGAACGTCACCTTTTCCAAAGCAATTACTTTGTCCAGTAGAATTACCAGAATCTGATGAATTTTTTATAGTTTGAAATGTTTGTAACACTGAACTGCAAATGTTACAGAAGCGTTAGCCAGCAGTAATACAATGCAAATAAACAGAAAAAAGTACGTGTAGTTAGTAGATAGAAGTTTGTCGATTTCATTGGGTGGAAGATTTTCAGGAAATTTATGACCCTCCTGTAAACAACCAGAAATTTCCCAAATAGTTTTCAAACAATCCATAGAATGTATTCCATAAAACTCGGGACATTCATTGGGAAGAACTAAAATATGATTAATGAATATACACAATAAGTGACAAGATATCAACAAAAGTTATAAGAACAAATATTACCCATGCCAAAACACTTTTGTTGTTCAGTGGAATTTCCCAAATCCGAGTTTGTTTTTGTCATGTTCATCACGTTGTGTAATTCTCTAAAAATTATACAAACCAAATGTTGTCTGTTACCATCCATGAAATACATTTTAAATAAAAACATGTATTTTTGTCCTTGAACACACTTTGGAATCAAAACCAATGAGAATTAATTGAAACACAGAAATGTTAAATTTTATAGTTTACCTATAGTTCATATCAGATAATAACATCTTCTCATTTGGTGACAGTTTCTCAGGAAAGTCATCACCCCGTACTGAACATCCAACCATTTCCCAGACTGTTTTCAAACAATCAAGGTCATGACTGCCATAGTACGATGGACATTCCACAGGTAGATCTAAAATGCACAAATGTCCAACACATGCTAAATATAAATAAGTAACTGTACCTATTCCAAAACAATCAAGTTGCTCTGGAGAATTTCCAAGGTCTGATTGTGTTTTGATTGTCTGAAATGTCATCAGCAAAAATCTGTGTGAAAATAAATACTTCCAAAATCAAGGTTAATCCTTAACAGCGATAACACTTAACATACGTATAGTTATTCGTTGAAAATGAATCCTTCTGTAAAGTAGAAAGTTTTTCAGGAAATTTATGACCCTCCTGTAAACAACCAGAAATTTCCCAAATAGTTTTCAAACAATCCATAGAATGTATTCCATAAAACTCGGGACATTCATTGGGAAGAACTAAAATATGATTAATGAATATACACAATAAGTGACAAGATATCAACAAAAGTTATAAGAACAAATATTACCCATGCCAAAACACTTTTGTTGTTCAGTGGAATTTCCCAAATCCGAGTTTGTTTTTGTCATGTTCATCACGTTGTGTAATTCTCTAAAAATTATACAAACCAAATGTTGTCTGTTACCATCCATGAAATACATTTTAAATAAAAACATGTATTTTTGTCCTTGAACACACTTTGGAATCAAAACCAATGAGAATTAATTGAAACACAGAAATGTTAAATTTTATAGTTTACCTATAGTTCATATCAGATAATAACATCTTCTCATTTGGTGACAGTTTCTCAGGAAAGTCATCACCCCGTACTGAACATCCAACCATTTCCCAGACTGTTTTCAAACAATCAAGGTCATGACTGCCATAGTACGATGGACATTCCACAGGTAGATCTAAAATGCACAAATGTCCAACACATGCTAAATATAAATAAGTAACTGTACCTATTCCAAAACAATCAAGTTGCTCTGGAGAATTTCCAAGGTCTGATTGTGTTTTGATTGTCTGAAATGTCATCAGCAAAAATCTGTGTGAAAATAAATACTTCCAAAATCAAGGTTAATCCTTAACAGCGATAACACTTAACATACGTATAGTTATTCGTTGAAAATGAATCCTTCTGTAAAGTAGAAAGTTTTTCAGGAAATTTATGACCCTCCTGTAAACAACCAGAAATTTCCCAAATAGTTTTCAAACAATCCATAGAATGTATTCCATAAAACTCGGGACATTCATTGGGAAGAACTAAAATATGATTAATGAATATACACAATAAGTGACAAGATATCAACAAAAGTTATAAGAACAAATATTACCCATGCCAAAACACTTTTGTTGTTCAGTGGAATTTCCCAAATCCGAGTTTGTTTTTGTCATGTTCATCACGTTGTGTAATTCTCTAAAAATTATACAAACCAAATGTTGTCTGTTACCATCCATGAAATACATTTTAAATAAAAACATGTATTTTTGTCCTTGAACACACTTTGGAATCAAAACCAATGAGAATTAATTGAAACACAGAAATGTTAAATTTTATAGTTTACCTATAGTTCATATCAGATAATAACATCTTCTCATTTGGTGACAGTTTCTCAGGAAAGTCATCACCCCGTACTGAACATCCAACCATTTCCCAGACTGTTTTCAAACAATCAAGGTCATGACTGCCATAGTACGATGGACATTCCACAGGTAGATCTAAAATGCACAAATGTCCAACACATGCTAAATATAAATAAGTAACTGTACCTATTCCAAAACAATCAAGTTGCTCTGGAGAATTTCCAAGGTCTGATTGTGTTTTGATTGTCTGAAATGTCATCAGCAAAAATCTGTGTGAAAATAAATACTTCCAAAATCAAGGTTAATCCTTAACAGCGATAACACTTAACATACGTATAGTTATTCGTTGAAAATGAATCCTTCTGTAAAGTAGAAAGTTTTTCAGGAAATTTATGACCCTCCTGTAAACAACCAGAAATTTCCCAAATAGTTTTCAAACAATCCATAGAATGTATTCCATAAAACTCGGGACATTCATTGGGAAGAACTAAAATATGATTAATGAATATACACAATAAGTGACAAGATATCAACAAAAGTTATAAGAACAAATATTACCCATGCCAAAACACTTTTGTTGTTCAGTGGAATTTCCCAAATCCGAGTTTGTTTTTGTCATGTTCATCACGTTGTGTAATTCTCTAAAAATTATACAAACCAAATGCTGTCTGTTACCATCCATGAAATACATTTTAAATAAAAACATGTATTTTTGTCCTTGAACACACTTTGGAATCAAAACCAATGAGAATTAATTGAAACACAGAAATGTTAAATTTTATAGTTTACCTATAGTTCATATCAGATAATAACATCTTCTCATTTGGTGACAGTTTCTCAGGAAAGTCATCACCCCGTACTGAACATCCAACCATTTCCCAGACTGTTTTCAAACAATCAAGGTCATGACTGCCATAGTACGATGGACATTCCACAGGTAGATCTAAAATGCACAAATGTCCAACACATGCTAAATATAAATAAGTAACTGTACCTATTCCAAAACAATCAAGTTGCTCTGGAGAATTTCCAAGGTCTGATTGTGTTTTGATAGTCTGAAATTCCGCTAGCAAAGATCTGTGTGCAAATAAATACTTCCAAAATCCTGCTCAATTCTTAATTTCAATGACACTTAATATATGTATAGTTAATCGTTGAAAATGAATGTGATAAATATTTATTAGTTTGAAATATTTTTTAGATAAACTGCAAACAACTATGTGATATTGTCTTTCTGTATTTGTACCGGTAATTAGTAGATGAATACTCTATAACTTCATCTTCAGATAACAATTCCGGAAATTTTTCACCAACTGGCAAACAACCAGCAATTTTCCACACAATTTTCAAGCAATCCATGGTATGAATTCCATAGTATTTCGGACATTCATCAGGTAGATCTAAAACATGGAACTGTCCAACAGAGCTTTGGTATAAAATAATAAACATACCTATTCCAAAACAATTAAGCTGCTGAGCAGTAGTTGCTAGGTCTGACTGAATTTTGATTGTTTGAAATGTCTTGAACAACGATCTAAGAAAAAAAACATTTTTGAAAAATATCAGAGTTTTTGATGAAAGTATACGTGTAGTTAGTTGTTGTAAATGAATCAAACTGCAAAGTAGAAAGTTTTTCAGGAAATTCATAGCCCTCTGATAAACAGCCAACATTTGTCCAAATTGATTTCAAACAATCCACAGTGTGATTTCCATAAAACTTTGGACAGGGTATTGGTAATTCTAGATAGTAGAAAGAACAAACAACAATAAGATGTTTTATACTAAAACAAGAAACAAGGTACTAAACAAGAAGTTCTGCAAATGCAATTAACAAATGAGATAATTTTTTTTAAATTAGTTGCGTAAAAAAGAACTTTAGTACCAATTCCAAAACAGTTTTTTTGCTCATCTGCAATTCCCAAATCTGAGTTTGCTCTGCTTAAGTTGACATGGCTGTAATAGTTCCTAAAAATATTTTCCACATTTGCAACGATGGTGGGGTTTAAATGTAAAATTCAGTTTGCAATGAGCGTCACTAAGGAACGTTTGTCAAATATATGTTGAAACAGGATTATTACAATTATTTCCATAAAGGTACAATCCTTCATATCTGGAATAATACTGTTGGTCAATTTGTTAACATCTTAATAAAATACTAGGTACAAAAATAATCACAGTATAAAATAAACATAAAAAATCCAGTGCACATTTCCAACCTATAAGTCATGGCCTGCAGTTCCTCAATTTTAATAGCAGACATTTTTCCAGGATATTCAAGCCCCTCCTTGATACAGCCAACAGCATGCCAAACAGTTAAAATGCAATCAAGTGACATCCATTTGCTTCCTACATTATTTATCTAACATTTACAGTCTGTAAATTTTTGATATTTGGCAGCATCTTACGCTTCATACAAATGAATCCATGCAATGCATTGCAGTCCTCTTCAACCCAACGCATTTGGTCAGTGACATCAATAGCAACACAATCCTTACTATCAAGTGTAGTGTGGTTGGAAGACAAATCACTGAAGGCACCACATGTAGGGTGGTCAAATAGAGCACCACTCGACAACATATAAGATCCTGAAGCACAAGTGACCACTATATCAAGAATCTACCGTACATGATGTCTGTCCACATGCATTGCAGAAACTAAGTAGACTTTCAGGATAACCAAACAGAGTTTCTTTAATTGTCCTTTTTCTTTAAAAAAAACTTAAAGTATTCTTTACTGCCACAGAAAAACTTTGGTTTGATATCATGTATGAGACCTACCAACCTTCAACAACCTTATCATGCAACCCGATCCACCACCTATTGATTTCGATACTGATGTTGGATCTAGCCACCTTCCTCAACACTCTTGTGACAATTGTGGAATTCTCAAACTGCAAAACCAAGTAAAATGTTTGAAGGGATAACAAGTGAAATTGTTTATGTGTCAGTTACTATTGGCAGAAGACCATTTCTACTGGCACACATTTTCACTGCTTCATCGTATGTTGAGGTTTTAGGGTTATACAAGACTTCAACACCTTCGCCAAGCTGATGAAAATCTGGCAAAAATCTATTTTCAATTTAAACTTAAATCTAAAGGGGTTATGCAACAATTGAATTTGATAAATTAATCACCAAACGAGGGATTTAGATAATTAAAAATAAATTACAAAACATTTTGGCATTCCAACTATAAAATAATTTTAACATTTGGTGATTAATTTATACAACAGATTGCCATACTCATGAATATTTAAAGAAAAGTTAAGTATTCCACCTGTAAAATGACATATTTCTGCATAGAGCTCCTGACTCAAATTGCTTGACAACATTTTTATTTCACGAAATATAGTCAATGCCTTTCCAAACGTATTTATAGAATACAAATCTAAAAGATTGTCTGGCAACACTGAGCCATTACAATTGGCCTGGAATACAATAAGTTCATGTTTCATGTCAATCACATGACATACAAAATTGTAAGTTATAATTAAAACTGTATGGTTCACAACTTAGTAGGTCAAATTTCTGAGGAGTAGCACAAAAATAAGACAATAGTTCATGGTTTGCAATGCTCTGTATACAAAAGGTAAATCGCAACTACCAGGTTTGATACCACCCGGACACATTCCCGTGGCAAATCTGGGTTGTAAGACGGACACTCCACTGGAAAATCTAAAATACAAATTTGTTTATGATGGTTTAGTAATTTAAAATTGCTTAGTTTTACTTGAAAATTTGAGGCAAATATTAAAATGGTAAAACAGAAACTATTTACACAGTAGGAACCTTTGATAAGCAATGATTTTAAGATAATAAATTCTTACATTAAAAAACTTTACCTCAGTTTTTTTTAGCCTAGCTTGATCAACCACTTTTTCTGGATAAGTCTTAAGCAAGATTTAAAAATTCAAGCTCCTGGTGAGGTTTAAACCTAAGACCCTGGGCTAACCAGGCCTAACGCTCTACCAACTGAGCTACAGGAACTCCGCGACTTCACAGGGTATAATGTGGCCAAGGTACACTGGTGCACAAGCGCACAAGTTACCAGGCAACCATCACACATATTTTTCGATTGTGGTATAATTATACATAATGTGGAAATCGCCAGGGCCAGTTGCAATCAAAAAACAGTTTTTTAAATAAACTTTCTGCAATTACCAAAAACCCACCAATTTGACAAGAAAATCCAAACTTGATTTCACATTTGTAGTCATTCCAGAAATCATTTTTGATTGCAGTGAAATCATAGTTTTCATTCAGCAGGTCAAGTCTCATTGCTCCACAATGCTCACCACACTGGGCATCATTGGGTTCACCAAATTCACTTCCACCATTATGCCATCGCTCAAACAAATTGAAAGGACCTAAGTCCATTTTGTTACTAGTTACAAAATTTTTACAAAAAGATAACCACTTAAACCATAAGTCAAAAAGTAGTCACACACATAGTACACAAGAACATCAATTGTAGGTTGGACATGTTTATGCTAATGCATTAAGTAGCATTTAGATAATATGTCTCTGAATGCTCATTATGTTATCAAAACAGGATTGTAAATGATTTTCAACATCTATTCTAGTTGCACAGTAATATTACATGCAACGGCATGACAGGCACGATCGCCCCATTGCGCAGGTCCTTGCTTGGCGATCACATCGCGATCATGCGGTTTTCAAGCTTGGCAGCCCAGCTGGATCAGCCACTGCCAAGCCTGAAAACCTCATGATGGTCTATTCTAGTTGTGTGGAATTTATTGATATTTGCATGAATTTTTGTGGGATTTTTAGAAATTCACACAAAAATCTAGTTCCTTTTTTGGAGTTATGAACTCGAAACAACATTTTTTATCAATCATGGTTAAATATCCAAAAACATTTTGCCGATTTTTTAAAAATCTATCTTAGTTGTGAGGAATCTTTTATACACAAGCTTTTTGTGCAATAGTAGGCGTTATTTATTATTGACCAACAACAAGAGGAAATGATGATTCAGGCATGTTTTGCTCAGGAAATCTATCGCAAAAAGTTGACAGAGTGTGTGATGTTTGCTTTTGTTGTGAAAACATATCTGAATTTTTGAAGGATTTATCATAATAACAAGACAAAAACTGTTTCATAACTTTATAATTTTCCTAAACTTCTAGTACTATTGATATACACATTGCCGGGGGTTTTTAACATCTTTTTTACATTGAAATACTCACAAGCTTGATTTCTATTTAAGATAGCTTAAATTTTTTTCCAAATGTAGTACTAGAAGTGTGTTTTCTAGAAAAAATTTAGGTCCACTGATAGCATGTGTAGGCCGTATATACAACTTCATTTTCCGTCTATGAATAAATGCTCTCTTTGTACGGTAGGCGCATAATCATGTATATATGTACTAAATATAATTAATGAAAACTCACCCAATTCACAAAAAACATGAATTTTTCGGGAACATGGCCAATCATTCCATTGTTTATTTCCATGATGTATTTTTACACAATTTTCCGGTATTACAATGCCCTTTGAAACTATTGTCCCAGTTGGCTGATTCTTCTTCCAGTTAGAATACACTGCACCACAACAGCAATTAGGTCGTACAAATTAAAAATAGCACAGATGTTAGTGACTACACTACGCATTTCTGGAACAAAATGGCAGAACACGATTTCTAAGAAAATATCATACAGGGATTATTTCTAGTCCAACAAACTATAGCAGAAAAATACCTGCATTTGCCGGAATGCCATCATCCCAAAACAAATCTTGAATTGTTGCTCCTTCAGCTCTGGTCATTCCTATCCAATATTGAAAATGGTACTTACTTGACAAAGGAAAGACTTTTCCAAAATTTTTTCCCACTTCCTTAATTGTGAATTTTCAGTTAGTAAAGATAACCGAAACAAAAAAACAACTATTTAAATCACAATTATAAATTTACAAATTATATGTTTAAAATTAATATTGGCCTATAGTTTGTATTTATTATGTGTCATCTGTAAAGTTACAACATAAGCATTGATATTCCTTTGAAAAATGAATTACTGTTTTATACTAAAATAAACCAAGGGGTTTCTATTTAAAAAATAAAGCAATCTGCCAAATGTAAACACTGTAAACAAAACCAAAAAAAGGAAAAGACATGTGATTGATATTGCTCAAATACTAGACAAAAAAGTAGGCCATGTTTACAACAAACCAGGTATATTTTCTGATCAAGGTTTAAACTGTATGTAACCTACTCAAAACAATAGGATATACACAAACAATCTATTTTTTGGTGCTTATGAAAAAACATGGAAAATTAATCATGAGTCAGGTGCAAAAATTACCAGTAAATTTTTTTTTCAAATTAGTCTTAAGCAAATGTACGGTATTGCACCATGTTGATATTGACTAAAGTCTGCAGAAAAATGAAATGAGTGTCACGAAACAAGAGAACTCATGTGGAGGCACAAGATCTAAATTGGTAGTTCAATGTGCAATGTTATTTATGCATCTATTCAAAGAAATCCACTGACCCCACAAAATATTGCACACTTGTTGTGATCTGATCAAAGGTTCGAAACAGAGGCAAAACATTTACATAATGATTAACATGAAAGTTAAACAGTGGCTGTTAATAAAGCAATTCACTTACTCTTAAAATATCTCCAATTCGATTATTCTCATCTTCATCACGAATTATAGCCAGATGGGCACCCATATGGGAACAAAAAGTGGCAGCTGCAGATCTATTAATCAACAAGTCTGCTTCATCGTAATAGAAATGCCACCGATTATCAGAAGAAGTGGAGTTGACAGCATACATTGGGATTTTGCCATTGCCGGTAGGGACTATATTGAAATAGCATGCATAAACTGAAATGGAAACCTGCCTGGCCTGATATTAGGCATACCCCTATTGTGTTACAATGTACCTAATGTGCTTTGTACTCAATTTACTTATTCATAATGTATCTAAGCATGTGGGGGTCCTGTTAAATTTCTTGCAAAACTTTTTGGCACTTTTGAAACACATTTTCTATGAATTTGGGGCTGCAACCGATTCAGGACAGGCTTTAAAAAGCTTTTAACAAGCATAATTTTTTCTGAAAAAGAAAAATTGTTGAAAAAACACAATTAAAGACTAATTTCTTGACCATGTCACCAGGGTATTTCCATTTCCATTATAACAACAAACCTGGAAAATCAGGTGCCAGGTTGACCACTTCCCAATTCTCAAACATCCATACCCCATTTACTTCTAAGTCGCTCATGCCTATCCAGATTGCATCATAGAAATTATTCAAACCTTCCTCCAGGGTCAAGTTTATGATAAGATTATGCTTGTGTAAGCTATCAGGAATTGCCAAAGTCCCTCCAAAATCTTTAAAGTAACACAAAGTGTGTTCAGCGACAAGACCCAAACTTTATATCTGACATGATTACAACACCAAAAGATAATACTCAAGGGTGGATGTCACATCTTGCAAGTTATGTAAAGAAATTTAATTTATAGAAAAAAGTTAATGCAGCATTTATTGATTGTAAGTAGTAGCTTTTGTAGTTTTGTTTGTAGTGTTTATGCATGTATTAAAAAAGTCCATATGTTTATCAGATGCTTTGTATTCAATCGAGATTAGACCTCACTCCAATCCAGTCAACCAATCACCTTCACCAAGGTTTTACTGCTTTTTATGAATAGGAATCACAGATTTGGTGCATAACATAAATTGCCACATTTGAGTTCAGCTTAATTCAAGAACAACTTATACTATTTTTTTCACTTCATTGGATGCAGCATACAAGTATTATCACACCTTTGCAGTAGTCTGATGCTTGGGGCCAAGTACCGTTTTCCGTAAAAACAAGAATAGTGGTGGATGCATTTTTACCTTCCCTTGCTGCAAGAAGATCTAAAACATGTTATAGCAGTGTACAAGAGTAACTTTCTCCAATTTTTACTTTTTTAGGCACAGGTGCAAGGTCTCATATGGTAAAAAGCATCATTTGTATTTTATTGGGTTTAAGTGTACCCATTTTATTTTACAGCCCAAAAGAAAACTTATTATTATTAGCTCCCGAATAGATTTTTTTTCAATGCAAAAATTCTTGTCAGAGGTTTTCTAACAATGCACAAAAGAAGGTTTGTGAGCAACCTAATCAAAAAAGCTAGTTTTGCATGTTAAAACAATTGTAGTTACACTTTATAACATGGCAAAATAATAAGATGTCATAATTTTTATGGTAACCAAGCCTTGGTTATGTTTATTGGCAATTTAGGTCAGCAAATGGTTTTTATGAGTTTATTTAAATAATTTCTCAATGGTAAAAACAATTTACTAAACTTTAAGTAAGACCCGTAGCAAGCTTTCTTACATCTTACATATTTCTATTACATTTTTAATTTTCTTTAGTGAACAAAGTTTGGAGTCCATATTGACCAAAAAACATAATTTGGGTGGTTAAACTACCTGCATTCCTGGAACAGTTTGGTGAAGTAAACAACTGAGAACACACGCAGGTCCCATTTATACAATCCTCACGTGGCAGACAAGATGGATTGCATGATGTATTTGTTGCCATATTTGCTGATATTTCTAGACGACAAAAGATAACTGGTAGCCATGCTTAAGCCTGATTTTGCAAATGTATCATTTACCTTCTATAAATGATGTTGGATATCTGCAAATATCTGTTAAATAGAATGTTTTGTAAATGCTTGGGGCAAACACAGCCTAAGCAACTTAGCAGGTAAAACTTTTTTGAAAATACAGAGTTTAGTGTTTATTTTTACACTTGAACTGTACACTTAAAGAAAGTGTTGTTAAAAGCAGGGTAAAGTAATAACTGGCCTTACCATGTCCATAACAAAACTTAATTTGTGTCAAGTTTCCTGCATCTGCTTCATTCTTTGTGGAGTTTATAAAACGATACAGCTCACTGACAAAATATACACAAAATGTGACGTTTAAGATAAGAAAGTATTAAAACTAATCCAGTTTACTTGTATGTAAGTTGTGACATATCATCACGCTCTGTCATAGAAAGTTTTAATGGAAATTTGTCTCCTTTTCGCGAACAGCCAACCAATCTCCATGTTGCTTTCAAACACTCAAGTGTATGTGGACCACCAGAAGTACATGATTTGGGAATCACTGAAAGAACACATTCAGCCATGTTCCATAACAGCCCTCACTGCCCCAGAAGTGATCAACACAATCATAGGCGTATTCAGGATTTTGGAAAAAGGGGGGTCCAAATTTTTCTGGGAATTTCCTGATTTTTAGGTGTTAACTAAGGTTAATTGTGGTCGAAAATTGCAAAATACGAATGCCAGTGTTCGCGCCAATCGTCATATTAACGCTGGCTTCCTGGCTTGTGCAACTGTGTAACACTATGGAACACTCGTTGCGAGTTTTTGTGGTAGTGCTTGCGCTGTCGTTTTATTGCTAATACTTTCAGAAAAAGGCTTTAATATATTTGTAACCAACTGGGATTAAATGTGGGCTTACATTATCAAGAAAACATACAAATAAAAATTATTTTCCAAGCAGTAGCCTTATATTCCTCTTTGCACCTATGCGATCGCAGTTGTTTTCAACATGTGTAATATTTGCAACGTGTTTAACAACTAAACTAATTGACTTTCACGCAAGTAAACCGCTTGCCATTACAACGTGACCACTAAAAACGACGTTTCGTCCTTAGACTGACGCAACATGTTTGGTAATAATGCCAAGTGTTCGGTAACAATGCTCCCTGTTTGGAAACAATGGCAAATGCAAGCACGATGTGGTTTTTAGGTCAACGTTAAATAAAATTCTGGTTTTCACACGGATTTTGAAAAAAAAATACAGTGGCGTTTGTTTAACTATCAATACAGACCAAAATATTTCACAAAAGGGGGGGTCCTGACCCCTCGGACCCCCATAAACACTATTTAAATACTTCTGAGAGAATTCAGCCCCCAATAATGGATATAAACTTCCAATGTAAGGAATGTGAGGCAGGTTAAGATGATAATAATCCTCCATTTAATCAGATGAGTAGATGCAATAAATTGTGCATCATACAAGATAAAAAACTAAAAATATCTACTGAAAAAATCTTTAAAATGGTTTGGAATCGAATGAACCCAACCAAACACATTTATGTTACCATATCCTCATTGAACCAAATGCATTTATTCTTACTTTGCCCATAACAAGCCAGCTGATTGGTATAGTTTCCATTGTCTGCACTTGCTTTTATTGCTGACAGACTTGCATTCAATTCCCTAAAAATCAGTTATATTTGCATACACAGGTATTTATTAAATAATGGTTTAAATAAAATGAAAATTATTGGATGGTTTAAATAAAATGAAAATTATTGGATGGTTTTGCATGAAACTATGCCATATTTTTACAACCTGTAGTTTAGAATATGAAATGGAATTCTTTCATGAGGTGTAAGTTTATCTGGGTAGTGATCTCCCTCTGGTTTGCAACCAACATTTCTCCACATTACTCTCAAACAAGCTAACGATTGCAAGCCAAAATATTTTGGGCATTCATCAGGCATTTCTTAAAAGCAAACAAGAATCAAAAAACAGCAACAAGTTTTCTCAAGCAGTAAGTATGTACAGAGCTGTTTCTACAGTAAATTATTCATAAAAATATTTGCCTGCACATCCGTTAAAATTATACGCTCTATTACTTATATTTAAAGGAATACTGCTTAGGAAACAGAACATGATTGACAGTCCTACAAACAATTTTTGTTTATCTACATACAATTACACATATCATGCAATACATACCGGGATCAGTGTAAAATAACATTACACAATCTATTAAACAAACTAGATTTTTTTCTCTTGAGAAACAACACCACTAAGGTCAAACATCTTCCTTACCTAACCCAAAACAATCCCACTGTTGTGGATGAATCCCGAGGTCAGACCTTCTTTTCATGTTGAAATATAGTGCTTTAAGTTCGCTGTTTTCAACAAGAGAATATCAAAGAAATCTTAAATTTTGTTGTACAACATTGAAGTCAAAGTTGGCCTATTGCATATTGAACAGAAGTACAAAAGTATATCCATAATCAACAGACACAAAAAAAATATGCACCAAAATACTGCAAAATATTTGCCCAAGAAGTTGTGCCAAAAACTATTTGCCCAAGAAAGTATCAAAGTGGTGCCAAAGGGCTAAAAAGTCATATTTAGAATATTTGTACTTTAATAATCCTTGCCAGCTGAATGGCAGGTGAAACGACAGAGAAAAAAGTTTAATTGTGATAAGGAACAGATTATTAAAATATATTTCCAATAAACACTTTAGAAACTAAGTGCCAGAAGAGCAATTCTGATTAATTAGTATGCCTGGCAACAAAAATAGCAGTATATTAAAATATAATAACAGCAGTAGCAACAAATAATTAAAAAAAAATACTAATCAAATAAACAATGACCCAAAAGGATTTGCTTACGTTTGCGTCTTCATGGAGTAATACAAGAGCTCAGATGCATTAATTGCATCAGGGTACTTGGTTCCTAGATGAAGGCATGTTGACAAACCCCATATATTTTTCATGCAATCTTTGGTAAGGGGTGGAAATGACGTATTGCAATAGGAAGTTCGATCTTCAATATTAGTAATTAATCAAAAAACATCACATACAAATTAAACATGATACAAACAAATACATGAGAAATTCTGGTAGTAAAATTTATGCACCTTGGGCAATGATATTTTAATAGTATTATTAGATATTTTTTACAATTACACACTTTACAATTCGACTTTTACCTTTAAAGCACATTACTCCCAATTTGTTTGGGCAACCTAATTTGATCCATGCATGTCCAGGCTCATTAAGATCTATAGTGGCACAATGCCTATAAGTTACAGCGATGGGCTTGTTGGACCAATTTGTGTACTGGCCATCTTCCACTCTCTCACCAGAATTCCAAACCCAAGTTTCTGCATCCATTAAAAACTTACACTTTACTTAGAATTATATATTTATTTGATACAATCTATAGGTTTTGTCAACATCCGATAGCTACAGAGCTAACAAATACGCTCAACAGACGACAACTTTTGACTGGTCTTTGTAACTACACATGGACAAAAAGCAGAAAAATGAAAAATGTCTGTCTTTCATTCAATTAGTAGTAATCTGTTTAAGAGACGCAACAACCCACTCAGGCTCCAAGACATCTAGCAATGCCTTTTTCACTGGAACATTTCAGACAAATGTTAAAAATGCTTTCAAAAATTACAGTCGCTCACAAACAATATGTAACTTTTGCTCAAAAATTTTGGATATAATAATGCAATGGATTGAGTGTTTTTTAAACTTATGTACGAACCAACAATTAGTAGTATTGCATTGCTGCAACATAAATTAGGTATATTCATATTTTCTGTGGCACAAAGTGAAAATAACATTAATATTTTGTTTCCTTCAGATTTATCCTTACTTCTATCACCCATTTTGTCGATTCCTATCCACCATCTGTCAAGTCCGGTTTCTTCAATAGAATTTGAAATCTTTTTCATGATTTCCATCGTGATGTGCTTGTTTTTTAGCTGTGTTTGAAACAAATGTGCTGAATTATTTTTGTGTTATTTTTTCTATTGTAGTCCAAGCAAAATGCAGAAATCTGTTTCAAAACCTGTTTTGAAAAAAAAATAGGCATTAAAGTCAAGCGAAATAACGAACAATTTTTGTTCACAAAGACTTTTTAGTTGCCTTTGCGCAGGAGCGCTTCCTCAACAAAAAATGCGAAAGCAAACCCTATATTACGAAACAATGTGATTGTTTTTGTATCCTCAACTAAAGTATTGTGATGGGGTAGTTTTTCAACATCAAAAAACAATATCTGCAATGGTGCAGGACATAGTCTTGCACCACTAAATACATCGATGTTTCAGCGGTATGAGATAAATATTTGCAAAATATATAAAAAGCATAGATGAAAATCAAAATCCTAGTTTAGTTACATATATTTTGACGAAATCTTGTCAAAAATTTTAAATCTTATAGCTTGCAGCTTCTCTAAAGAAATTGTAGCAAAAGCAGACGGGTTATTGACCAACAGCATGACAAACTATTGTTTAATAAGAGGTCATCTCGGCATGAATGCAGCGAACGTGACCGATAAACAAAGAAACTGCGGAGACACTTGGTCGTAGTGTTCATCCTGTGTAGCGGGAAATTAACCACACTTTCACACCCCTTCAAACAATGTGTCAAAATTCTAAAGTGGGGTTTTTCGACACCAAAACACCCCCTTTAGATCTGTCACTGACTGACACCATTAAACAGGGGCCACTGTCTGATGCAACTTGTCATAATCCATCGCCTTTCAGGATTTATGAGAACCTATTTTAATGGTGCATATAACACATTATTTCCTTGTGTGTATAATCCATATGCATGATAGTGTTTTGCCCAAAGTATACATATGTCTTACCAGTGGCAAAGTTGCCCCTCTATCTTCACAAAACTGCATGGCATTAGAATACGTCATCTTTGTTAAATTGAACCACATTTCATATCCTGCGATCATCACACTGCCTGCAATATAAACATTACAACATGCTTTATTTGACCAATATGAATTGTATATACCATTAAACTATTTGTGTGTTTTTAAGCCAAACAAATTGCCTTAGTTACAATATCATTAGTCACACTCTCAGCTGTTCTAGTGGCACAAGGAACTTTTTGCAACAGTATGACTACACAAGACAATAGTAAATTTCTTTTTGCTTGTATTTACAAAAACAGTTTTAATACAAGTCAATGATAAATTGCATTGTGCATCGTTGTTTGAAAACAATGCTACAAAAAAAAACTATCATGCAATACAACAGTCCCGCAAAAATTGCAAGATCAATATGTTTTTAAAAATTACACTTTCAAAATGCAATAAACAATGATTGTATTCACCATTTACATTGCACAACTCAGCATGGAGCCCAAAAGATTGATTTTGTGATCGTGCAAGATGATCTCGCAACAAACTGTAGATCATACCAACAGGTTTCCAATTTAATGCTAGCAATACGTCCAAAGTTAGGAGATTTGAATTACAACCAACCTGAAAAAAGTTTGGTATAAGTTGTGTCTTTGGAGTTTCGGGCAGTACAAAGAGGAAAATAGTACAAAGAGACATACAAGCAAATACAGTAAAGTTTCTTGAATTATGGAAATTTTTGTATTTTAGTGTACAGCTTTGCCTAGATAAATTTAAAAATAACCAAAAATTAAAATTATGCAAGAATTAATAAAACAGAAATGTTAACTAAGTTTACAGAACTAGCACACAAAGTGACTGAAACAAAGTTTTTAAATTCAGAAAATGAGAAATCACAAACCAAATTAGACAATTGTCTTATACACTTTCTTCCTAGAGGAGGGTTGTAGCCTCTGCAGTCTGAAGGCAATACTAAAAAATTCAAAGTTGTGAATGGACAGGATTTATGTTAAACTTTAAACCCCAGTGGATAAAAAAGTTTTTTTTTATCTTAACCACCAAACTATGTTGGACAAAACCTTTGCGTCACGCATTATGGCAGAGCTTACAGATATGATACCAACTATACAGAGATATTGGTGAGTTATACCATGACTAGTTCCTCTTTACCCATACACGAAGCAGTATTGGCAAACTTTCAATCTGTTGACTAAGCAACAACTCACTTGTTTCGCACACAAAAGGAAATTTACGATTGCAGTGGTAATCATTCCAGTAATTACCCCTCTCTGTATTTGCAAGAGCTTCTTGGGGTATGTCGACACGCATTGCACCACAGTGCTCATTGCAATCAGCATTGTTTGGCTCCCCATCTGGACTTTTACCATTGTACCAAAATTCAAATGTGGTAGCTGGAACTAAATAATAAAATTTATGTTGCATTTCCGCAGCAAACCATGCAAAGAATGTTAGAATTTCTCTTTTGAATCATGCTTTTGCTGACAAGAATACCAAGAACACCATTGGCACACAAAAAAATACTTACACGTACTATTTTCCTCACATTTTGTACTTTCTGCAAAGATTACAGATAAAAGACCCATACAGGGCTTAACCAAATCTCAGGTCCCATTGCTACGAAGGCTTACGATTCAAAAGGAATTGTATATTTGGTATTCAGCAAAACTGTGATGCCATGTACATCGGTAAAAACAGGAGTTCATGAAAGCATCGCCTACCAGAGCATGTTTTATTGCACCCATCATGTGGTTTCACAAGCTGTGTTAACATGGCCTTTTTCTATTTTATTCGCTTATCTTTGATTTGTGAGTGTTAAACCCTGATGTAGTCTTGCTGTATAGCAGAGGAAATGCCAGAAAAATAACGCATGTTATTTTCTGCCAGAAGAAAACACAGTCATTCATTTTACCTAACTATCACACATAATTAGGCAAACTTACTTTTTTCACATACAGCGTGCCCATGAAGAGAGCAGGGATATGCCAACCAATGGCCAGAAGATGTCACAGCAGCACAGTTGGTTACATGAGGAACAGAGTTTATCATGTGTGTTGCTACTGGCTGAGGGGGATACTTCCACTTTTGGAAATTGTCTACAGCACAAAACAAACATATATTGTGGGATTACCAATTAACAACAAAACACATTTAATCATGTTATTTTTTTTGCCTGAAGGTTTAATATAATACATAATATGCTGCAACAAAAGTTCATCACTGAAAATGTCTTAAGACCTGTAAGAACTTTGTGGCCTTATCAAGCATAAAAGATACTGCCATAATTACCTTTTAAGAAGCTTGAGGGCGGGACATTTAAACCATGGGCTGAATACCAATTCGCCGGAAATGATAGTTTCCTTCTATTGTCCCACTTAAATTCTTGAAGTGGTTTCCCTCCACCTCGTGCCATTCCCAACCACACCTGCTTGTGATGATCAGGAATGTTTCCAGTGACAGACAAGCCATCGCTAACAGCCCAGTTGGCCTGGTGATCCTAAAAAATAACACAAAAGTGCTATTTGTTTTCGCATGGCCTTGGTATTATTAGAGTTAATAAATAGAATAAGTATGTGAAACATACTTATTCTAGAGGTAATAAGTATGTAAGTGGAGATTAGGGTGCCAGCTAGTGTAAAAGCTAGCACAGTGCCACTCAACAGCTGCACTGATGAGACCTTACAGGTCGAAACAGTGCATGTACACACCCTGTCTGCAGCTTTCCAATAATATGACTTTTTTTCACATATATGTAAAACATGTTTCTCTGAAATGAATCCATTGGTTTAAAAAGTAACTGACACTACTGTACATATAATTGCGTTTTTTTAACATAATATGCAAAGTATTTTCTCCAAAGTGTTTTATGGCAATAATGTTTGGAATTTTTTTCTTTTAATGTACAAAGTTCAATAAAATTCGTTTACATTATTATTTATGTTTAAAATAGTCTTTTATATAAATTGCGGGCTCTGCATCTCCAATAAAGGAATTAACCACACAAAGTATCTGGACTATTTTTAGTATTTATATTCACCCTTTTGAAGAAAAGAAGGTTTGAAATGGAATATTTATCAACATTGCAACAGAAACGAAATTCTATTTCTGATCTATTCTATACATACACTAATAAATTTGGCAATCCAATCATTTTCCTTCTGGTTGAATATTAATGGCAAACGTGCACCCATCTTGCCACAAAAGTTTTTGGCTTCTTGTCGTGTGAAGATGTCAGTTGTATTCCAATAAAAGTGCCAGATTTTTGTCAATGTTGTTGAGTTATAATCGTATTTTGGAATGGCACCACCTCCAGTAAGATCTGTGTTGACAAAATGAGCCATAACTTATATAACAACAGGTTGATTAACAGATAATAACATTTACAAAATACGTAAGGTCGAAGCAAGTAATAGTCACTAACAATGAAAGAAGGAATATGGGTAAGAGTTAGATAAGACCTTCAAACACTGAAGGTAGATTGACAGATTCGCCCTGTGCATATTTCCATGAACCCTGTCTGTCATTAAAACCAAACCATACAGCATCCCCATATTGAAGCATATTTGCCTCGAAGATTTTCTTTGTAAAAGCTCTTTGCTTCCATCCTTCATTTGGAACTGCCAAAGTTCCCCAAATGTCTGAACCAAAATCGGTAGTTTAGAATGTATGGCTAAATTAGCTTTTATTGTATGACATTGTGCTGTCTGTCTTCACAGAAATCTGAAATAAGAGTTTTTTACCACATTTTTAGGTTTACTCATTGTTCTTTGGCTGTCAGTACTATCTTTTGTTACTATTTATCATAAAACTACATTTTTTACAAGAAGAGATTAAGGTTTAAACACAGGAAATGTACTTTGAAGGACACACTTTTTTTAAGCACAATTCACCTCCACAAAATGCTGAAGCTTCATCATATGTGAACTTTTCCTTGAAATAAAGAAAATTTATTCCAAAAAATTGGCTTTCCTTTACTGCTCTCACATCTGACATAAAAACATATTATAGCACCTCAACTTAAAAAAAATAGTTGGCAAAATGTTAACAATACCTCCAACCCATGCACAGTTGTGTGAGTAAAACTCTGGCCGACATTGACAAGTGCCATCCAC
Organism: Ascidia mentula; assembly: GCF_947561715.1. NCBI lineage: Eukaryota > Metazoa > Chordata > Ascidiacea > Phlebobranchia > Ascidiidae > Ascidia > Ascidia mentula. The sequence goes on along the minus strand of NC_138569.1, from coordinate 18,996,230 downwards.
ACACACTTTGTCAGAGTCACAATTAGCATCACATGGGAGTTCTGTATTAGAAAGTGTTCTGTCTTATTGACAAAGAAAAACACATTTTTACAAAAAAAATAATGTGCATGGTTAGTAGTTTCCAAACTGAAGACTTTTTAATTGATTTACACCAAAACAGCAGCAATAAAAATTGCACTGCATTCATTCTTTGACAAGTAGGTGGTAACATATAGTATGCCACAGGCTGCTAAAACCTGGTCTTACGGGGGCAAGATAGCACCGGTATAGAGTAGGCAGGTTCAGAGGTGCAATGCACCACCGGCCTGTTTTTTTGAATTAACCACACAATAACATCACGTCTTTTGTTAGTTTAACCACAGCAACAGCAAAGGCTCATTTTTTATCTGATTATATTCATAAGGTGCTTAACACACAGTTTCATTAGTTCTTCATATTGGCAATCTACAATTACGCAACACTAGCGAAATCACTGTATCATTGTTCATCGGTATGAAGAAAATTGACTACTGAGTTCTTCCCATGGCATTTGTTTAAATGAAGTTGGTATTTTTTTGGTGCACCCCTGGCGATATACTAAACTCCACGCTTATGCAAGATAATGACCTTGCACGTTTAGGAGTAACAATAACTGCTCCACAACAAGGCAAAGCTCCCCTGACAATTTTGTTATTTTTACTTTTGGTTGCCTAAATAGACTAAATAATTTCATATGTACATTTACTTACACATTTTTTTACAAAAAGACAGGATCTAGTTTTAAGAGCATGATTTTAACAGAAAAAATATCAGTCAAAACCAGTTAGTAATCACCTAATGGTTCTTCAACAGGGCGGTTGGAGGGATTGGCACAATTAACTGCAAAAAGATAAGAATACATCACAATTCACTACCACAAATCAATGCAAGAAATTTTATAAATCAAAACTGTTTAAAAACATTTTTTTGCAGAAATATATATTTTCGATGATGCCAAACTTGGTAACCTCTTTGGCAAACAAAGGCAAAATCACTGGAACAAACATCAACATTCCAGTTTTTCGTAGTTCTGCCTAACTTGACACAGTCCTTGGGAGAATGATTGCTTGGTAAAGTCGGAGACCAATTACTATAGTTGCTTGGCAGCAGTGTGTCACCATTTACCCACTGAAATGTACCTGTTTTAAGAAAGAAAAAAACACAATTAAGGTGTTGATTTGTGTCTTTTTCATCATTGTTAGTGTTTGAAACATGCTAACACTGTTCGGCATGACAAAATGTTAAGTTTTTCAACCAAAGCCCATAAATTGAATTACTTTAATACAATAACACTTTTTTGTAAATGAAGCCTCACATAATGGTCTTGCATATCCTGCATATTTCTCAGTTTTCACTTTACGAATGGTTCAAAGACATTGCTGCCATTACAAGTTATTTAACAACTGTAAACCGTAATAATTTATTTTGGAAGAAATTCGTATTTCGAGACACCGTCAAACAACAGCATTCAACTGATCGGTTATGCAACGTTGAAAGCCTAATGCCATCATCGATTGCCATGACGTAACAGCAATGAGATAATACTATGTTATGTTTCCAAAACATAAACCAAGAAAAGCATTCATTTCCCATGGAAAAGCATTAGTGTAATCATAGAATGGAAACTCTTTTCGTCACGCATGAGTAACACTTTATGCAAAATGAAAAATGCATTGGGTTAAATGCGATTTTGGCGTTTTTCGGCGGAGAAAAACTCAAAGTTAATGTTACCACAGGAATTCACTCAAATTAAATTCAAGTAGTTCCATCCTTAATCTTTTAAAATATGTGGATGATTTTAATAATGACGCGCTATAATACACCTTTTACCCGTGTGTCACAAGTCACCTAACTGACTGAAAGATTGTTAATACGTCATCGCGTTGACTTCAAAGATGATGTAAGACATGTATTATGTCATTCAAGTGATGACGTAATGTTTTAGATTTGCATATCTGCCTGAAAAGCAATCATGGGATTCAGACACCTAAAAAATGAACAAAACAGGCCGACCCAGAGGTCACATTTTTGTAGTCATTATTGGGTATGTATCAAAATATTTCATAACTCCTCTTTTTGTGAAGACATATGTTGGATAGATAGTGCAGTACTACATGAAGTTTTTTTGGCCCAAAATGTCTTTGGCAGATTGTAGTCATTGTAAGCGAGATAAGATAGGGCCAATTTTTGCTGTTTTTTTCAAAAATTGTCTTTAACTGGTTAACCATACTTAAATCTGGCCGTTTTCATGTTTTATGAAATTATGTATTAAATGATAAATAAATGTTGGTAATTATCTAAAAAATATTGATAGAATCAAATGAATTCTTGTGTCTTTTTTTATATTCCATTGGTTTTGAGCAATTCATGCCACATATGAGCCTATGCTTTGTGAATGGCAATGAACCTGCTTTTATTGTCCTAGTAATCAACTTTATACATTTTTCCCACACATCACTGAGTTTTCTATTTGATTTCATTGTAAATATTTGGTTGTATATTGGCTTTTTTGTCTGAAAGTTTGACTTAAAGTGTTGATTAGTCCAATATCTGAGAAGAAAACAATTTGAATTTGATGGAAATTATTTTGTCAAACTATTGCACACATAACAGAAGTATATTTTTTTACTCTTATCATAACACTTGATTGAATGCTTATGACACAGTTGAAAATATGTAATGTTTTGTTCAACCAAACATAATTGCCTTCTGTTTTTTTTTCCGAATCGGACCTTGATATATTAAAAATAACCTTTTTCACTAGTCATTTTTTTCTTCGCAGATCAGTTTCAAGTAAAACACAACAGGATTTGATATGGATATGTATTAAAATGCTTCTGAGTATATTCTGAAGAAACATGTCACAGTGAAGTAAAAGATGAAAGTTTTCAGAATTTGCTCGTATGCAAACACTTCTATACAAATTATAGTTGGTTTATATTGGAAGTATTCCAACTGCCCTTGTGTATTTTCAAGCAATCAACATATATTTTGTCAAGGCTTAACTTTTTCAAACCCATGTTATGTTGCACTTTACTGGCAACATTTGCGCTCAGATGAACATGGTGTTTCATGATATCAACTGATTTTAATAATTTAGTTCATCATAATATCTTCATCTCCATCTTGATCAAGATACAGAAGTCGCAGAAAAAAGCAGTCATACTATCGTTTGTCAACTATTTGTGTCAAATGACATGTTTTTGCAAAATAAATATTCCCAAACCACCGTATTACTGTGTGCAAAGATACTGTCCTAAAAAAAAACATAACAAGCAAAGTATTTAATTTGACATAACAAGCATAGTGGTTAATAATATTACTCGATTTGGCCTCCCAATTGCTTGCGAACAGCAAAAGCTCGCAATTATTTGTTCATATTTTGACTTAAAGGCAGTAGACAGCAAACCGCCGTAAAAAATGATGCGACACGATTTATTCAAAATCATCCACATATTTCAAAAGACGAGGGACCAAACTTCTTGTTTCTTTAAAAAAGCTTTAAATTTTATTCTATTTAATGGGTTTTTAAGCCCCCTAAAAAACAGCAAAATTGCATTTAACCCAATGCATTTTTCATTTCGCGTAAAGTGTTACTCATGCGTGACAATGCACTTTCTGCGGAGTTTACATTCCATGTTTTAGTATTCTATGGTGTAATGCTTGGGGTCCAAAGGATCCTCATCCTTTTGTAAAAATTTAGGTAAACAAAGGAATCGTAAATAATTTTTTGACATAGTCCATGTAAAAACAACCAGGGGCGTATCCAGGAATTTTTAAAGGGGGTTCCAATTTTTTTAGGGAATTCCCCGATTTTCAGGTATAAAGGGTAATTGTAGGTGAGAATCGCAAAATACGAACGCCGGTGTTTGTGCCAATCGTCGTACAAACGGTGGCTTTCTGGCTTGCATAATTGTGTAACGCTATGGGACACTCAATGCGAGGTTTTGCCGTAGTGCTTGCGTCGTAGTTTTATTACTAGTGCTTTCAAAGTTTAACAACTAAACTAATTGACTTTCACGCAAGTAAACCGCTTGTCATTACAACGTGGCCACTGAAAAACAACGTTTTGTCTGCAAACTGACGAAAAATCACCTTTGTTTCGTAACAATGCAACATGTTTGGTAACAATGCTCCCTGTTTGGAAACAATGGCGAATGCAAGCACGATGCGGTTTTTAGGTCAACGTCAAAGAAAAGGGTCCGGACCCTTCGGACTCCCCCCTGGATACGCCCATGAAAACAACACTTGCTTTATCGTTCGGGGAATAACAATTTGAATTGAAATGTAAAATTGTGTTTAAATTGGCCATTGTTTTTGAACACATGGCATTGTAACCAAATGTTGCATTGTTTTAAATCAAGTACTATTTTTCAATAGATCTTTCCCTAAGAGACATAGCAGCATACTGCATGCAAGGTTATTCATCATATTGTCTTTATTCTAAACTTACGCAGGACTTTTAAGAATAAAATTGACCTTCTGAACAAATTTTACAAATACTCCAAAACAGTCTATAATTTACAAAAAAACACTACTGTAAGCTGATTAGGCAGCAGCAAAACAAGGTTTTCAAAACCACCTAAGGACCCGGTTGGTTAATACACTATAATTGTTTACCTTCTCTGTGAGAATCATGCAATCCTATCCACCACCAATCCACATCAGTCACGGTTGCGGTCATTAGTTCATCCAGAAGATCAATAATTTCTTGTTGAACACTAGCAGAATCAATCTATGGTAGAAAGTCACAATCAGTGTGCACAAACTATTATTGCATTCAACTCTTCAAATTTTGTACTTTGATTACCTTAAAAAGCAAAATCATTCGACGACTTCTGCAATATTCATCAGCATTTGTAAAGTTCATTTGTTCGACTACAAATAGGTAATGGCGGTCACCAGAGAGAGCAACATCCTCTACAAAACATGTCATCTATATATGCTTTGAAATAAATCCAACTAATACTATGTTTCCATGTCGCGATTGGGCTTAGCCCAAAATGTTTGGTCCATGTTTTACGTTTTGGTCCAAAAACGGGTCGTGTTTCCATGTCGCATACGCATTCAAGCGTAACAGTTTTTCGCCCTTCACTGATCGTGTCGCGGGTTTGCGAAAGTGCAAAAACCTGCAGATCGTCTCTATCGGACGCTTGTGTCTCAAAAAAGTTGGATTCGAACTGTGTGGCAGTTGTTTTAGTGTCTTTCCGCAATTTTAATTAGTTTTTTTCCAATTGTGTGCATAGTACAATAACCATGGTTCAACCTTGAAAACAGATTGGCAAAGTTCTTCCAAACAACACAAGAGGAAGAGGTATGTTTAACTTGACTTTTATTACTAATAATAAAAAAAAACCACTGTCAATCTTACAGATATTTGAGAATCACTGGAGAGAGATGATTACTGCCATACAAGTGCAAAACTGGACAAAATTATGAATGTTTTACATTGTCCTTTACTTGTTGATTTGTTAAATGAGCAAAGCTTTATTGCAAAAAAAAAATAAACAAAATGGTCAGAACATGTTGTCACAGTCCTTGCTTGTCAGGCCACAACTTCTAATCCTGGTGCTTTTTTAAGAGTGTTTGTGCATCTTCACAAGGGTAATGGAAATGTAGCATGTTCAACAATTTAAATGAACTTTGACTTCCAGAACTATTTTCTAGTTCATTTTCTTGCATAACTAATTAATAAATGTATTTCAACAACAGTTGGTCATTGTGCTAGCTGTGGATCTGGGAAAATGACACAAAAAAATCATTCTATGTGTTTTATCTCCAAAGCTATTAAGTACCTAATCTGATGCAGTTATCTAGAATGTGGAAAAGCTATTGTGTTCACCAATTTGTACTAGCATATAATGCATGAACATGCAAAAACTTTCATATGGTTATCAATGCATCCACAGCACTCTTGTCCACTTTCTAAGTTAAATTTAACATTTAAAACTGCAGTTCAACATAACATCCATACATAAAAGGATGAGAAAGGCATATAATCCACTTGCAAAGTAATAAAATGCCCCTTGCTACCCATCAAAAAAGAAATATATTTACAATAAAAGCGATTAACGGAGGCTGTAAGTAACTGAGGACATTCATTTAAACACCGTGCAAAACGCGCATTAAATTCATCGAAAAAGCTGCTGTTTACTGCGCAAAAAGCTACTAAACCCTGCAGCAGTCATCACATGGCCGAAAAATTACTTGGCCAAAGTCAGTTAAGGACCACCTATTTTGATGGCCCAAAAATGACGCAGGCCGAGTACTTTTGGCCAAGTACTCGGCCTGCGTCATTTGCGTCACTTCCATATTTGGTCACATGGCCCAACTACATGGGCAAAACTCGCGACATGGAAACATAGTATATGAGTGATAAATCCAAAGATGGACTAGGGATGGGCAATATAGATTAATACACTATTCTAGAGCATTCTAGAATAGTTCAATCGAATCCAGAATACCAAATTTTAGCCTGTGCACTGAAGCACAATAAACATGAAAGATTTTTTTTACATGACTCCAACAACAAAGCACAATCAAAAAATAAATTTATTGCACTGTAATATATTTAGGCTTTCTATGTGCTTGCCTGCCAAGCGACATTGTAATTTTGTGGCTGTCAAACCTGCACGTCACAACCTTTGAAGAAATCACAATTGAAGAAAAAATATATTCACCACATTTACTTGATTGTAAGCCCCGGTTTAAGCTACCATTTGTGATGCTTACAATCAACAATATTGTAGGGCACCAAAGTTTGCCTTCAGCTTACATTCAAGGATGGCTTATATTAAATTTTTAACACGGCCACTTGCGCAAAAATTAAAAGTTAAATAGAAGATAAAAAAAAAATCTTATTATTCAGTTTGAAGACAATTTGGATTAGTTTAAGATTTGAATTCTCAGGTTTCACTATACTGAATTGCCCATCCCTGATAAGGACATTTTATGAACATTTACAGTGAAAAACATAGTCTTTAAGTTTGGGACACAGAAACAATCTACCTTTGATTATTTAGGTTCAACTGACTAATTCTTTTGACCCAGTCAACTTTCTTTTTTATCTTACTTGGTTCGAGGCAATTTCCACCAACAATAGGAAGTGTAATTTCAGTGGAAGGATCTCCCACATGTTGGTAAAATTTGTTAATTGTTGGTTTGCAAGTGGCACATTGGTCAATTTGGGACAAACAGTTCTGGCACACACAAACATGAATCCCTGCAAGTACTTAATGATGTAAGTAAAAAGAAAATGTGATAATTGAATTGCACTTTTAACATACTCTCCGATTGGAGAAGCTTATTGACTACTATTTAAAACATTATTAACTTGACAAGGTAAAAAAAATATAATGTGTTTATGGAACATATGACATTGTTTAAAAAGAGATCGACCAATTGCATACTTTTCCATATATGCATTAATCAGTACGGTTTTATATATATATGTCCAATGAATTTATTTATTTTGTTATTTTGCAAGTTCAGATCCGAAACATAAATTAAAAATGAAAGCAAATTTGGACAACCATCCTCAATAAAGTTAGTAATAGGATATTAAACAACTTACCCAACAAAACAACAAGGACTCTTTCCATAGCAAACATCAGCGACAGGCAAATAGAAGAACCATAGTTGTAAGATCACAATTACATTACTAACAACAAGTTAACAAAATAACCCATTATTAGATAAAACTTGTCATGCAATTTAATGACAAAAGGCTTATATTTCAACACATTGGGGTAAACCCCAATAGAAAAACCGTAGCTTACATTTGGGAAAGTAATGGCGACCAAAACAACTTATCTTCGGTTAATTTTTTATTTGATATCTTCCAACAAAGGAGTTCCAACTATAGTAAGGAAACCTATATTCTAATATACTCTTAGTAAGTTGTCAGGAACAAAAATTTTTGGAACTGTTTCTTGAAAATACTTCGAAGCGCGCCAATTGGTAACTTGTAAAATCTTCGAAAAGCGCAAATGTGGGCACGTAAAAGAAACAATTACGGTTTAATTATTTTTTAAAGGTATTAGTTTGTTTTTTGTTTCAGTATTCAGAAAAATCCCTATTAATAGTGCATCACAGGCTAGTCGCATTAAGCAAAGTTTTGGGACTTGCAGCAAAAAGTTCAGGAACTGGCAACGAAAAAAAATAAACTGTGACGTGTCCTTACTTTTAAAAACGCGCCAAACAAAAACAGTAAACAAACAAACGTACACAAGTGCAGCTTACGTTGTACGTAACGAGCATACAACATATATTTTAATAGCATGAAACTATGTTTAGTCAAGCGCTAAATTATTTTGTAAATTTTAAATCTCTTCCAATGGCGATCTGTCGTCATCAAGATAATTAGTAGAGAGTGGTTTTACGAAACTACAGATTTGTAATAACACGAATCAGGAAAAAGCAAAATACTTTCAAAACAAGCAAAAATAGCAAGCGAAACATAATCCGAGCTGAAATCAATCTAACACAATTTAATTGAAATTGGGTTACAGTGTACAAGCAAAGTCATTTTGGCATGTGTAAGGTTTTTGCCTACTGTATCGCGATAGACTAAATCTCCAAAATGATCCAAAATCTGTCGATCTGTCTCTCTGTCGGTTTTACCAGCAAACGTTTGAATCCGAATAAACCGTTTATTATCAGGCTGTGGAAATAAATCCCAAGCCGGAGAATAGTTTGTAGAGTCTCAGTAATAATAGCAGTGTCTTGTCACCGAACAGAAGATCAGATAGAACAGTGATTCCGAATAGAGTAGAATCGAACCCAATGCAAAGAGCCCGATTAACAGGCACAGACGACTATTTATACTTGGACTATTGGAAGCTTATTAATTGGTATAGTCACGTGTTCTACATCAGTTGGGTAATATAATACAAGAAGAAAGGTGTGGTGTGACATAAGCATGGGCGAATATTTTATGTGGTGAACAGGATGTTAAATGAATGACTTTATTTGAAAACACTCGGTGAATAAATCATTTGGGACACATTATAGGGTTATGTTTACACTGAGGTCGGTAGTTAAGAAATATACGATGCATAATGTACCGGGGCTTGCAATAGTTGTGCAATGCTGCAAACGAGGCCTTACGTCACAATGCATATGGTTTGCAATGGGCGGGTGTTACACAGGCAGGATGTTATGTTTTTTTGTCCGAGATTTGAATACGCATAATATTCCATATTTAGGATGCCTGGGGTCATCACCGTAGCACACCGCACAGGCGCTAGTCCCACTGCTTTTATAGTCTGTGGTTGGCCACTTTTGACACCCTATTGCGCAACTTGAAGTTGTTATTTGGGGTTGATTGCGCAACTTCAATGCAATTGAACTTGCTTACTGATTTAATCGATTACGTCAGTTATTTATATGACTTATTACCTAAGTGCCAAATATGTTTGGATCTACTGACAATTTCTGTGGAATTTGTTGTCGCAATATTAAGTGCAATTTTTTTCAGGGCAATTGGTTGTCGCAATGTTAAGGTGATTGCAAAATTACAACTGTTTTTTTTGCCTGAAGTATTTTCATTAAAATTGTGCTCGGTGAAGCGTAAAGTTGATGCGTTGATTTTAAAAGTTTGGCGATGAAAGAAATTCTGATTTCAAGGGCGGGACTTCGTTAAACTGCCGTAGGTTGTAGACGCCGTTACTTTCGACCTTTGGCAAGAGAGAATATTTCGGCTATCAAATACACGCGTCATGTTCCATAAAGGGGGTTTATACAAGTTTTCGAAATGGTAGTAAAAGCATTGGTTGTCTTCCTACTGGGTAAGTATAAAAGAATTCCCCCCCCCCCATTGTTTCCAAACCGGGTTGCGTATATGTATTTTAAACGCCATATAAACCTGGTGCCTAAGGAGTAGGCTAAGCAGACAATTCTTTAATAGCTTACACGCTGCCTCGGGCATTTGTGCTACAAAACTTATGAGCTGTTTTTTGTGCTAATTGTTGTAAAACCTAATGAGTTTATATCGAAATTTAATAAAATCAAACCGACCTGAAAAGGCAAAATAGCCGTGTCATTTTAATACGCAACTTCCGTGATTGTTTTATTGTTTGGATAAAGTAACTTACTTTGTTTTAATATATAAAACACATTGGATTGATTTGTCAAAAAGATTTTTCACCTTTTTTTCATTATCTTGTAATTTCAGGGATTGATGTCTGTTTGTCCCTGAGCTGTTTGCATCAACTTGACCAATGCTCTCATTGCAATCCACTAATTAACAAATTTTACCATTATCTGGATGATCCATCCACTAGAATTACAGTGCCAATTCCTGCTGGAAAGTGCATTAAACAAAGTAAGCAGCTATTTGCAAATTTTGGTACCTAAGGTTTGAGTCCTTGTGCTTCAGTAACAATTTTGTTCTTTTCTAAAAATTTACCATGTGATTGAAAACAGTATATTTTTAGTCACCATTAAGAAAATAAATTATGCAGTTGTGTGGAAAATATTTAAGTTTTTGCAATGAAAACCTATCAATAAAATGAAAAATGTTTTTAGACGTTATTTATCGTTCTGGTGATCGCAACTACTTGGTAATTACTGATCGTCTGAACTTTATTGCTGCCGATAGCTATTGCAGAAGTCGTAATATGATGTTACTGTTTAAGGTAGTATGTTTGTTATCTATGATCATTTTAAATCCTTTACATTTGTCTACAAATAGTAAATTTTTACTCGTAGATTGACTCTGCTAGTGTTCAACAAGAAATTACCGATCTTATTCATGAATTAATGGAGGTAACTACAGATGGTGGACATGTGGATTGGTGGTGGATAGGATTGCATGATACCCACACAGAAGGTAAACTAGTTATATATCATCAACCATACTTGTGTTGTAGCAATTAAAACTGTTGAATCATAGTATATATACTCTTATGGTGGTCTAACTCCGACTTTCCACTGTCTCTGTCACGCATGAGCACTTCGCCACAGAACTGCCAAAATGACGACTGTGTATGCTGGTTTAATACTAATGTAGTCCAGTAAACATTGGAAAAATTACACTAATTGGTAAAATATGTGTGTCGGACAAATAACTTTTGAATGTTATCTTAACATTGTTTTTTCGAAAAACAGAATTGACTAAATGACATTTAAACAAATCGTTTGAATACATTTTTCCACTGCGCTGTAAAAGAACTTGTTTGACAAAAAAATATTTGTTTATGGTCTACAAATTGTACAAATGATGTTTTGTTTGTAATGCACAATCAACTAACAAACGCCTCCTAATTACACTGTACGATTGTACTGTCCTCCACTTGATTATCTACAAAAAAATTTTTTTTTTCAACAACCATTACAGTGATTAACAACATTGTTACAGAAACTTAAATAAAAAAACATCATAACAAGATACCCATAAATGTACACTACAAAAATACACTGGTCCTTGCAAAATTACATGTTTATTATGTTGAATTAGCACATTAAGACCACTTTGGTATCATTTAAAGCAGAAAACAAAGTATTAAAGTATTCAATCGTGTGCTAGTCAGGAAAATGCATCATATTGGCAGACATTTTGGTGGTTTGGTAAAAAAATGTTATTTTTGTATTAGCAAAATGTTATTTTTAAGTTGCATGTGCTCTTTTCAATTTTCCAGTTGACAAAACTTTGTGTAAAACAATTGGGCTGTAATTTGTGATTGGTGTTCACAAACTTTTTTACCCAAAATTGCAAATGCATGCATGATTGCATGGAAAATTGTCTGACAAACAATACAGTTTTAAATTTTAACTAAAGCTAGGCACTTCCATCCAGGCGTCAATTTAGGGGTGACTGGGGTGACATGTCACCCTTCACAAACAAAAAAGGAGTGACAACACATGCATTGTCACCCTTGGATTTTCTTTAAATTAAAAATTATTCTCAGAAAAACCACATGCATTATACTATGGGGGTCCGTAATTAAAGTGTTTAGAACTGAGTGCTACAACAACATGGTTAGGTGTAAAAACAATGTGACACAAATTGGAATTTGAGTCATTTGCTTATGTTTAAGATGATACGACTGCCTAAATCTTTTTGGGGTGTTTCTAACACCTGAAAAAGTCAGCCCTAATATTTTACAAAATGTTAAATAATTGAAGCCTGTTCTTCCACCTTCTTCACATCAACACACTGCTTACATAGGCTATAGGATGGCTATTTTTGCAATAATTTGATAAATTGTTGCAATAATTTGATCTAGTGTTAATTAAGGTTTATATTTTTTGGAAAGGTTTATTTCTATGGGTAAATGGTGACAAATTGCAGCCAAGTGCATACAGTAATTGGGCTACTACTTTACCAAGCTCACATGTGAATGAGGATTGTGTTGTGACTGGTAGGATGACCGAAAAGTGGAAGGTTGATGATTGTTCTGAAGAACATCCTTTTGTTTGCCAAGAAGGTATCAGAACTTAATACTTAAATAATTTTTTATGAGTACTTTTTGATGGTAGGTTGTGCACTTTTAGTTGCAGTTACAAGATCTTAAAGATTCTCCAAGTAATATTTATTATTTTTTTAATTTTTTTTGCAGTTAACTGTGCCCATCCCTCTAACCGCCCTGTTGGAGAACCATTAGGTAATTGTTGACATATTTTTATAAATGTATTCATAAAAAGAATTAATACATGTCTGTCACCAAGTATGATAATCCAAGTAAAGATTTTGGTACAAAAGTTTCGACTTTTTGGTGTTTCAAGATTTTTCGAAGATATGTGATCCACCTTGTTCTTCTCATGAAGAGTGCATCAACAACATATGTCAGTGCTCAAACTCGTTTTCCTCATATAATTGTTTGTGGAATGCTGGTGCGTTAAATGTGTACAGTTTTCTATTAGAAGCTTAACATTATTTTTGACAAATAAAGGAATGGTGGCTGCACATGAGGAACTATTTTGGGGTAAAAAGTTACTTATCTTCAAAGAAAAAGCTACTTGGCACCAAGCTTCTGATTATTGCAAAGGTATTTAAATTTTTTTTTTTAATATTTGTTATTTGTTGCAGTAGTTCAACAAGAATATATGTACCTTATTAAAATTGCCATTGGAATTGTCAATAGTTTTGTTTTCAATGTGATTAATAAATAAAAACTGGATCAAAAAACCAAAGGCCCCTGGCAGGCTGTAGATTGCACACCGTATCAATAATAATATATTAAAATCCCAACAAAGCGATCTTTAGGCAGCTCAGATGGATTTATTAAGAGAAAAATATATTTCGCCTAAAACGGCATCATCAGTTTCTCCATTAACCAAAACTGCCAAAAAGAAAAAAACGAAAGAGTCAAGAATCTAATGCAAAAAGGTTAAAATAAATAAAAATTTAATAAAAACTATAAAAATATTCGGGTTTCAAGCATTAACTAAGAATTAATCAAAGTATGAATTAACTGCATGGGGTTAAACCTGTCTGTATTGCTATGCTATCAAAAAACCACTGGCGCTGACACCGAGTGAGCACAAACTGTGTCTTTACTTGTGTTGTTAACCTGTTTTTATCGTCTTATCTTTCACCGAGGCCTACGTGCCTGCAGTTCTGACGTCCATTCCCCTTCCACTTTTTTTCTGTTTTTACATTCAGTTGCTTCTGTTTGTTTGTGTGCTCACTCGGTGTCAGCGCCAGTGGTTTTTTGATAGTATAGCAGTACAGAGAGGTTTAACCCCATGCAGTTAATTCATACTTTGATTATTTCTTAGTTAATGCTTGAAACCCGAATATTTTTATAGTTTTTATTAAATTTTTATTTATTTTTAGCTTTCGTAACCTTTTTGCGTTAGATTCTTGACTCTTTCCTTTCTGTTTTTCCTTTTTGGCAGTTTTGGTTAATGGAGAAACTGATGATGCCGTTTTAGGCGAAATATATTTTTCTCTTGATAAATCCATCTGAGCTGTCTAAAGATCGCTTTGTTGGGATTTTAATATATTATAGTTTTGTTTTCATTGACAGTTTTGATGATTTTTCAGATCTGGGGGGTTATTTACTTCCACCTGACACATTAGCCAAACACAATTATGTTTTGGCGAAAGCAAGACAAGTCCAATTACATCATGTTTCTACTGCATTTTGGGTTGGAATGAGTGACCTTGAAGTTGAAGGTAGATGGAAGTTTGAAGGAGGAGGGGGATTGGTTAACTTGCATCCCATATTTAAAAGATTTAGTAAGTATCTCATTTGTGATGTTTCACAATTATGTTTTTCAGTGCTCAATTTTTAAATGTTTATGTTTTAACAAGAATCTTAACTTTACTATGATGTGATTTTTTTGTCAGACATGACTGGCAATGGAGCAATACCAATGTACACTTACAACACAACTTCTAGTGACGGGTACAGGCATTTCATGTATAATCAAGCTGATTTGCTGCTGAATCGATCAGAAGCAGTTACTTTTTGTTCACATATGAACGGTCGTTTGCCAATACTTCGCGAAGCTGATGAAAATGGAAGAATTGGACATTTCTTTTGGGTAACTGGAATGTCATGTTGCTTTTTTTATTCCTGCCCCGACATACCCGTGACCAGTTAGGTCAAACAGTGGCCATCTGTCTGCAGCTTATACACAATTCATATTATTGGCTCCACATTGCTTACCAGTGACCATGATTCTTAATGTACACCTTGGTTAATTAAGCAATTTAATTTCAACAATTTGTGCTATCCCTACATTAGATTAATGACCACAAATAGCTAACATTGTACTTCCCCTATATTTAATGAATTAGCATTATGTACATCCATGAAGAGCAACAATTTTTGACATTTAATGTTGCAGCTATATGATGAAACATTTCGGTCTGAATTCCCAATACCTGAACCTCTAGAGCATGAATTGGCTTGGATAGGGATGACAAGACGTCCAGGGGACCCCATAGAAAAGCTAATATGGGATGATGGAGTTCAACAATACCTTTATCCAGATTTTTATAGCTCTCGCGGATTACCCCAGCCTAATGGTACCTTTGCAGCAAGTAAGTAGAAACTCATTATTTCATGTTATTTTATATTTGGTGTTGATAAGCTGGTGTAGTATTATCTGTTGACACAGACGTCACTGTGTAAGCTGACTATAACCTATAAATGTTGACTATAAATGTTTGGCTACAGTTTATACCATGACACTACAACTAGGTGAAATATGTATATTGGAAAAAGAATACCTGGTACAACAACACTCAGTGTTCCAAGTAATCAGATATTAACTCAGCAAATACCTCCAGATTAAAGGTATACCCACTTTACTTCGTTTCCACAGTGTTTACCCATTGGAGGGAGTACACACCGAATGGAGTTGTTTTGATTGATGGTGTTCCTCACGAAGAACTGTGTGTCAATATTAAAGGTCAAGATGCAACATGGGACGACTATGAATGCGAGCATAAGCTACATGTTGTTTGTGAACTGGGTATGTAGGTTGATAACATGTAGTTTATTCATAGTAAACTTCAAACATAATGTTGAACAGTTTTATTTGCAGTGCAGTATATTTGAAGTAAATCAATTGTAAAACAAAAAACTAAAACATCACAAGAAAAGCTATATATACAAGAAAAACAATGAGAACGAAGAAAAATTTTTACGATTTATTTACTTTTGAAAAAATTGTGCTCAGGCCCTTATTCTGAGTATGAGCGCTGGTTTAGTGGCGGAAGTGAAGAACACGGCGAACCAAATGATGTTTGGTGTGATGAGGATTGCGGGACAATTAGACTTGATTTGCCGGATGGTGAGTTTGCCCTCACTGCAAGATGGAGTGATTTCTGGAATGATTATTCGTGTAAAAGGAAGTTTGGATTTGCATGTGAAGTTGGTGAGTTTTAACTGTTAGCAATTTCAAAAAAGTTTGTGCAAAATCTTCTGTTTTCTTTGCAAAAGCAGTTGTGTTTTTTGTTTCTGTTGTTTTAACATGTTGCTGCAAGTCACTTATTTTGTATTCATTTCAATCAAACTTTACTTAAACACATTTGCATAGTTTTGCATCAGTAAAGTTACCAATTGCCCTTTTAACCGGTAACCTTGTTTACATGGTGATTTAAGACAGCTATAAAGCTGACTCGCTGATTTGACTCAAGGCAAATGGCTTAAGTCGTGTCAGCCTTTGATTTAACACAAAATGTAGCTTTGAAGAAGTTAGGTTTTGGTAATTTGTTTTTGAGGTTTTGGTGTAATGTTTACTATTATGTGAATATTACACCACAAGTTTAGGCAATAAACCAGTTGTAGTACAAAGAGTTAAGTCTAGTTTGATCATGGATGTGTTGTGTAAGATTACTCGAATGAATTATGCAAACATAAAGAATTAAAAAAATACCTAGCTTATCTTATCATGATAATATCGGAAATATTGATTATTTATTTATTGAAGAATCTGAATTTAAAACCTGTTAATCCAAGACAGCTGAACTTAAGCTCATGTAAATTCATCATTTTTGCATGTCTAATTCGAAAATCATGTGACCCCGGTATCTTTTAGTCGACTTGGCCATGTAAACAGGGTTATTGACTGATTGTTAATATTAATTTTAAGAAAGTTCGCACGACATGTAAAACTAGCAACAATCTAATGTTAATGTTTGTCTATTTAAAGCTATGTGTATTTGTTTGGGAGAACTTTTTTTTATGTAAATAAGAAATCTCTTTAAATTATGATAAATGTTCAACAGAGTTACCTATTCAATGCCCGAACTACAATCCTACACTCACCTATTACTGCATCCGCCATGTTTCAACTTGGGTAAAATGATGTTATCTTGTAATCACTAAAGTTATTTATACAGTTGTAGCATCAAATAAAAACTGCTTTTATTGATGTCTCATTGTACATTTAAGACAAACGTGACCTTGCATATTTTTAGACTTTAAACTTGGTACTGAGTAAAATAATGTGATAAAGGTAACTGTGTGCAGGCAAATTGTTCGGAAAATATTTTGCCTGATCACATTTTGGACTACTTTTCCCTGAAAACAGTTGGGGACATCATGAGTCGATTTCGAGAGATTAGGACACGATCAAACTCAAAAGAAGATGTTTATGCTGAAATGTGCGACTTTGAAGGTAAACTGAAATTTACCAATGTTTAATGGTTTGTTGTTCGTTTTGTGTTTTTTTGTGACTGATCGTCAATCGCTCTTTGTGAGTTATTTTGGATACCTGACAAGATAGGACAGATCCGTACCACCTAGCAAATGGGTTGATTCCTGTTGTCTGGAGGACATTTTTCTCTTCAGGTTAAAAGTGTTTTGTTTTTGTTGAGGTTTTCACAATTTCGAGAGGGGTATTGATGTGAAGTATTACCTTGACGCTTCAAAATATAATGATGCCGCAGGAGTGTGCACAAGTGAAAATGCCTTATTACCAACGGTATTTCTTATTACAAACTATATGTAACAACATCTACATTTGCTGTAGCGAATGTTTAAATCTGATTGTTTTTGGGGTTGCTATGGTTACCATACAAGCTTTTTCTATGACGTGTTTTTTTTCAAAAGCATCATAGAAAATACGATTGTGTTTATTTGTAACAAATAGGCCTATTTTCGTGTTTGTTTTTTATGTAAACCTATTTTGTTCAAATTCCAATTGTGACGTGGTGTAGCATAAAACAGATTTTTAGATGTATTGTAGTGCCCATGTGGCCAACCAACCCATGGAAAGTGACAGAAATAATCACAATTTAAATCAATTGTGACCCTGGGCATTAATGATTTATTCAAAAAATTTTTGTTACACTGTACGACGTAGGTTGATCTTCAATGTGCAATAGGTCTTTACATATTAGTAACCAAACAATGCTAACTAATGTTTCAAGATGAAAAACTCGACTTTTGCCGCAAAACTTTCAAGCAAACTCACCAACACCCATCTTATTGCTGGTATAACAAAATGGTGGATTGGTTTGGATGACCAACATACCGAAGGTAAACAAAATTTTGTCACACATTTTTATTCGTTATTTTGACATGTGTGTAGGTTGGTTAAGTTTTTGTAGGTAATTGAAACACGGTCTACAAAACTTGGAAACTTATTTGTTTTCTTTGGCAAATTATTATGGAAAATATAACAATGACTTTAGATAATTAACCACTTTTTTTGCTGTCTCCTTCAAACAACACCATTTCTTTACTTGTGCTTCAAATTATATTGCCTTATTATTCAGTGTATTCAAAACCAGAAATGACTCGTATTCTTTTATATCAAACACACCACAGGGGTATATGTATGGTCAGACGGGGAAGAACTGGACATACTTAATGGCGATTATACAAACTGGTCACCAACTTATACTGGACCTGTGGGCAGTAAAGACTGTGTGGTGGTGGACGTTACTGACCAAATGCGATGGATTGAAGAAGACTGCATCAACATCAAGCATAGTTTTTTATGCATACGAAGTTAGTAGTTACATTTTAGGTCTGATGCATGAATTCCAGATGCACATTCTGATAGTTTCAGATTGGTTGGCTTTTATTTTAGTTTCTGATAACTTTACTTATGATTTGTCAAACATGATCGTTAACATACATCAAACATGTTGTTCTGTTTATCAAACAGGATATTCAGTTTTTTGTGCAAACTTCTCTGGGCCTCACTCACTTGCAAGTATGAATGGTGTTTGGAGTTTGGTCGGTTGTTTGGCGGAGGGAGATAAATCCCCTGATAACTTGTCGCCAACTGAAAGAAGTGCACTTTCAGGAATGAACTGCCAGTAAATAGTTGCTTTGTTTGTTTTTGTTTTTTTTTCAATAATTGCCATGCCAAAATACACTAAAATATACTGAACACCAACAAAAATGTTGCAAAAATGAAACAATCACTTCCAATGCTTCTGGACACTTGCTAAAACTTGAGTTTGTTTAAAATTCTAAAATAATGCAGATGGTCACTTTTTTTGGAATTCTTGAACCCCCCAAAAAATATTGTGCAGGCATAAGAATTGCTTTTTGCACCATCATTCATCAAACTACAACAAAAAACTGTGTCAGAAAATTTTTTTTCAAATTGCAGAGAACTTGAGGCTCGTATGCAGTCGATAAGAGATGATGCAGATAATGGAGACGCCGCAGCTCAAATTGATTGTTTTGGCATCGGTAACTTTTAACTTGACTTGAATTGGTTGCATCAGCTTTTAATTAAAAAAATTCTTAAAAGTTTTGCCTGTTGCTTGTCCGGATTTCTATGGACCCCATTCTATGGATTGTCTTAAAGAGGCTTGGACATATGCTGGTTGTTTACCAGAAGGTGAAGAATATCCAGAAAAACTTGATGATTCGGAAGTTGACAGATTGTCTGGATTGGATTATTGGTATGTCAGCCACTGGGAAATTGCCCATTTATGCATGGTTTGAAAATCTCTTGTAAAGTACAACATTTATTTTATGTGAAGGACACTTGTATCTGAAATGGAAACTGTCAGGGCAGCAGCTGACAGTGGATCATTTGCCGCACAATTAAATTGTTCAGGAATAGGTTGGGTTTGGTATTCTTACATATGTATATGGATACCAACTTATTGTAGCTGAACTTTTAGATTTGCCAACAAGTTGTCCTACATATAATGGTCCACACTCCATGGATTGTCTTAAAACTGTCTGGTCTTCTGTTGGATGTTTGCCTGAAGGAGTTGAATATCCTAAGAAACTTTCTGGTCTTGAATTTTCTGTTTTGTCTAACCTTACCTACAGGTAGCTGTTTCGTCGATGTTTAACTTAATTGTGCAACTGGGGTATTTGTATTATGAAAAAGGTTAAAACACTCATTTGTTAGCATTATGAACATCAAGGCTGCAAAAATCTTAGAACACAGTAAATTTTGTCCCATAAATCTTGAATTTTCGTGAACAATTTATTTTATTAAATAAAGTTTCTGTGTAAATTTTTCAAACATCCTTGAGTGTTTCTGGCATGATTTAGATGTTGTAGAATTTTTGCATTTTTTAGTGAATTGTTGTTTCGTATGAACACAACCAAATCTAAAGCACACAATGGCGATGCATCAGAACTGCGTGCATGTTTGGGAATTGGTAAATGTTAATGATTTGACACAAACAAGCTGTTTTTAGTGTTACATTTTCTGCAGTGCTTCCTACTTCTTGCACAACATTCGATGGTCCACATTCTTTGGATTGTTTAAAATCTGTTTGGAATTTGGTTGGTTGTTTACCAGAGGGTGCAGAATATCCAGACAATTTGACTCCTGCCCAGAGGCAAACACTCTCAAGAATGAATTATACGTAATTTATCTTTTAAAGAAGATTTGAAGACCAACCCGCCCAAATTTTTTGTTTGTTTTGACAGAGATCTTGTGGCTGAAATGAATACAACCAAGACAGATGCAGACACAGGAAATTACATTGCCCAAACAAATTGCTATGGGATAGGTATTTATACAGTTTCCAAATGGATCAACTACACCTTTGGTTGAAAATTGAGGCAGTAAAATGCTAGAAAAAAAATTTACAGAATATTATAATTGCCAATCTATTGTCACTTGTGAATTGTAGTGATGCCAAAAAATGTGCTTTCATTTATTTGCATCATAGGCAATTGGTCTTGTTAGGTTGTTGTTTTTTTTTCTGTTATAATAGTTATTTTCTATTAGTTTTGCCAGCTGTTTGTACCAACTACAATGGAAGACATTCAATGGATTGTTTAAAAGAAGTTTGGACTTCTGCTGGTTGTTTGCCAGAGGGTGAAGAATATCCTGAAAAACTTCTTGCTCCAGAGGTTGACAGACTCTCCACTTTAGATTATCGGTTGGTCAATGGTAGTGAAATTGCTTGTTGCTTTTTGTACATTAACTGAAAACAAATTTAAGTTGTGAATGGCCTAAATGTCCCACCTGAATTATACTTTTTTGTGACATTGATTTTAAGGACACTGGTATCTGAAATGGAAGGTGTCAAAGCAGGAGCTGACAGTGGATCTACTACTGAACAACTAGATTGTTTCGGAATTGGTTGGATTTCATGATAATATTTCTTATATTAGCAACACTTAATTTGTGCAATTTCAGAATTACCTGAAAGCTGTACAACATATAATGGTTCACA
Organism: Ascidia mentula; assembly: GCF_947561715.1. Lineage (NCBI taxonomy): Eukaryota > Metazoa > Chordata > Ascidiacea > Phlebobranchia > Ascidiidae > Ascidia > Ascidia mentula. The sequence goes on along the minus strand of NC_138569.1, from coordinate 18,975,139 downwards.
CTCCATGGATTGCCTGAAAACTGTCTGGTCTTCTGTTGGATGTTTGCCTGCAGGGGATGAATATCCTGAGAAACTATCTCGTCCTGAATTTTTTGTTTTGTCAAATCTTACTTACCGGTAGCTGTTTCTTGATGTGTATTTCAATTGTGCACATGTGGTATTTGTATATGAAAGACTTGTGTCTATGTTCTAGTGCAATAATATACCAATGGTGTCTTAATCTTCCGAGAAAAATTGCTATAACCTAAATACTAACTATATGCAAAGGTATGACATTAGAGCACCTATCAGTTAGCATTATGAATATTTAAGCTGCAGAAACATTAGAACATAGTGAATTTTGTCCCATAAATGTTGAATTTTCGTGAACAATTTATTTTATTGATAAAGTTTCTGTGTAAATTTTTCAAACATCCTAGAGTGTTTCTGGTATGATTTAGATGTTGTAGAATTTTTGTATTTTTTAGTGAATTGTTGATTCGTATGAACACAACCAAATCTAAAGCACACAATGGCGATGCATCAGAACTGCTTGCATGTTTGGGAATTGGTAAATGTTAATGATTTGACACAAACAAGCCGTTTTTAGTGTTACATTTTCTGCAGTGCTTCCTACTTCTTGCACAACATTCGATGGTCCACATTCTTTGGATTGTTTAAAATCTGTTTGGAATTTGGTTGGTTGTTTACCAGAGGGTGCAGAATATCCAGACAATTTGACTCCTGCCCAGAGGCAAACACTCTCAAGAATGAATTATACGTAATTTGTCTTTTAAAGAAGATTTAAAGACCAACCCGCCCAAATTTTGTTTTTGTTTTGACAGAGATCTTGTAGCTGAAATGAATACAACCAAGACAGATGCAGACACAGGAAATTACATTGCCCAAACAAACTGCTATGGGATAGGTATTTATACAGTTTCCAACTGGATCAACTACACCTTTGGTTGGAAATTTAGGCAGTAAAATGCTATAAGAAAAATTCACAGAATATTATAATTGCCAATCTAGTGTCACTTGTGAATTGTAGTGATGCCAAAAAATGTGCTTTCATTTATTTGCATCATAGGCAATTGGTCTTGTTAGGTTGTTGTTTTTTTTTCTGTTATAATAGTTATTTTCTATTAGTTTTGCCAGCTGTTTGTACCAACTACAATGGAAGACATTCAATGGATTGTTTAAAAGAAGTTTGGACTTCTGCTGGTTGTTTGCCAGAGGGTGAAGAATATCCTGAAAAACTTCTTGCTCCAGAGGTTGACAGACTCTCCACTTTAGATTATCGGTTGGTCAATGGTAGTGAAATTGCTTGTTGCTTTTTGTACATTAACTGAAAACAAATTTAAGTTGTGAATGGCCTAAATGTCCCACCTGAATTATACTTTTTTGTGACATTGATTTTAAGGACACTGGTATCTGAAATGGAAGGTGTCAAAGCAGGAGCTGACAGTGGATCTACTACTGAACAACTAGATTGTTTCGGAATTGGTTGGATTTCATGATAATATTTCTTATATTAGCAACACTTAATGTGTGCAATTTCAGAATTACCTGAAAGCTGTACAACATATAATGGTTCACACTCCATGGATTGCCTGAAAACTGTCTGGTCTTCTGTTGGATGTTTGCCTGCAGGGGATGAATATCCTGAGAAACTATCTCGTCCTGAATTTTTTGTTTTGTCAAATCTTACTTACCGGTAGCTGTTTCTTGATGTGTATTTCAATTGTGCACATGTGGTATTTGTATATGAAAGACTTGTGTCTATGTTCTAGTGCAATAATATACCAATGGTGTCTTAATCTTCCGAGAAAAATTGCTATAACCTAAATACTAACTATATGCAAAGGTATGACATTAGAGCACCTATCAGTTAGCATTATGAATATTTAAGCTGCAGAAACATTAGAACATAGTGAATTTTGTCCCATAAATGTTGAATTTTCGTGAACAATTTATTTTATTGATAAAGTTTCTGTGTAAATTTTTCAAACATCCTAGAGTGTTTCTGGTATGATTTAGATGTTGTAGAATTTTTGTATTTCTTAGTGAATTGTTGATTCGTATGAACACAACCAAATCTAAAGCACACAATGGCGATGCATCAGAACTGCTTGCATGTTTGGGAATTGGTAAATGTTAATGATTTGACACAAACAAGCCGTTTTTAGTGTTACATTTTCTGCAGTGCTTCCTACTTCTTGCACAACATTCGATGGTCCACATTCTTTGGATTGTTTAAAATCTGTTTGGAATTTGGTTGGTTGTTTACCAGAGGGTGCAGAATATCCAGACAATTTGACTCCTGCCCAGAGGCAAACACTCTCAAGAATGAATTATACGTAATTTGTCTTTTAAAGAAGATTTAAAGACCAACCCGCCCAAATTTTGTTTTTGTTTTGACAGAGATCTTGTAGCTGAAATGAATACAACCAAGACAGATGCAGACACAGGAAATTACATTGCCCAAACAAACTGCTATGGGATAGGTATTTATACAGTTTCCAACTGGATCAACTACACCTTTGGTTGGAAATTTAGGCAGTAAAATGCTATAAGAAAAATTCACAGAATATTATAATTGCCAATCTAGTGTCACTTGTGAATTGTAGTGATGCCAAAAAATGTGCTTTCATTTATTTGCATCATAGGCAATTGGTCTTGTTAGGTTGTTGTTTTTTTTTTCTGTTATAATAGTTTTTTCTATTAGTTTTGCCAGCTGTTTGTACCAACTACAATGGAAGACATTCAATGGATTGTTTGAAAGAAGTTTGGACTTCTGCTGGTTGTTTGCCAGAGGGTGAAGAATATCCTGAAAAACTTCTTGCTCCAGAGGTTGACAGATTGTCCACTTTAGATTATCGGTTGGTCAATGGTAGTGAAATTGCTTGTTGCTTTTTGTACATTAACTGAAAACAAATTTAAGTTATGAATGGCCTAAATGTCCCACCTGAATTATACTTTTTTGTGACATTGATTTTAAGGACACTGGTATCTGAAATGGAAGGTGTCAAAGCAGGAGCTGACAGTGGATCTACTACTGAACAACTAGATTGTTTCGGAATTGGTTGGATTTCATGATAATATTTCTTATATTAGCAACACTTAGTTTGTGCAATTTCAGAATTACCTGAAAACTGTACAAAATATAATGGTTCACACTCCATGGATTGCCTGAAAACTATCTGGTCTTCTGTTGGATGTTTGCCTGCAGGGGATGAATATCCTGAGAAACTTTTAAGTGGAGAAATCAATGTTTTGTCACAACTCACTTACAGGTGCTTATTTCCTTATCCAACTAAAAAATGCATTAAACCTTTTTAGTGTTTTGTTCAAAGTTAAAATAAGTTCACTGAAATAAAAGTTTGCTTAAATGTTCTGTAATTTTCAGGGAATTGTTGAATCGAATGAACACAACCAAATCAGAAGCAGATAATGGAGACACATCAAAACTGCTTGCATGTTTTGGAACTAGTAAACATCACTAAAAACACAAAATAGGTTTGATTGTGCGTTATTATTTTCTACAGCACTTCCCAGTTCTTGCACTACATTCAATGGTCCACATTCTTTGGATTGTCTAAGGACTATTTGGGGTTTGGTTGGTTGTTTACAACAAGGTGCAGAATATCCTGACAATTTGACTTTCTCCCAGAGGCAAACTCTCTCAACAATGGCTTATGCGTAAATTTATTTTTCTTGAAGCAGATTTGAAATTACTGAATTTCTATTTTGTAGAGATCTTGTGGCTGAAATGAATTCAACCAAGACAGATGCTGATACAGGGAATGACACTGCCCAAACAAATTGTTTCGGAATAGGTACCTATCCAGTTACTAATCAGTATATATCCAGTTTGCAATGAAATGCAATAGCATTGTTGCTCAGGCTCTGTTGTGGTTTTATAAATGGTTGTGTGTTTTTATTGCCACACTCATCATCATTTCTTTTGACTGCCGCTCCAATTAGTCATATCTTTTCAAAATGGGCATATATTTTATCAAGTAAATTTGGGTCTATTGCAGAAAATGGGTTGGGTGAAAGACTTTTGAGTTCGCCATCTATTTCCAGTTTTAATTTGTAGAATTCCTTTGTAAATATTCACAAACTCAATGGTCTGCATTCAGTGCCTTCATGGTTGTGACTGCTTGTTACAATTAACTTTCTTTACTCCAGTCTTGCCTACCTTGTGTCCAAGCTACAATGGACCCCATTCAATGGATTGTCTGAAAGAGGTTTGGAATTCTACTGGTTGTTTACCAGAGGGTGCAGAATACCCTGCAAAACTTGATGCTTTAGAAGTTGACAGATTGTCCGGCTTGGATTACCGGTGAGTCGGTAGATGTCAAAACATGTGTGATCATGTCTATTTGGGCTGCTAAATTACAATGGTGATGTTTTATACAAAGGACACTGATATCTGAAATGGAAGGTGTCAAAACAGATGCTGACAATGGATCGCATTATGAACAATTAAATTGTTTTGGAATAGGTTGGTATTGCCTGTCGTATATGTTAAATAAGTAGCAATTATTAAAAAACATGAATTTTTAGAGTTGCCAGCGAATTGTAAAACATATAATGGTCCACACTCCATGGATTGTCTGAAAACTGTCTGGGCTTCTGTTGGATGTTTGCCTGCAGGTTTTGATTTTCCTGAAAATCTCTCAAAACCTGAAATTGCTGATTTGTCAGCTTTTACTTACAGGTGGCTAATTTTAACGATGTTTAAACAAAATATGTATTTGTATTGCTGTGTTTGTTACAAATGTTTCACTTTTCAAAAGTGTTTCAGAGATTTTCTTTGTTATATCTAACTCTATTTCAAGCTGCAAAGTAGGCTTTAGTTCATGACTTTATAGAGTTATTCATGAGAAAAGTGTTGATTATCTTTCAGAATTTTTTTTCTGAAGCAGATTGTTTTTTTTTTGCAACCATACAGGGAGCTTGTGACTCATATGGAGTCGATCAAAAATGAATCAGATGATGGTGATGAATCAGCTCAGTTGAAATGCTTTGGAATCGGTAACTTTAATTTACTGACCTACACTGGTGTCACCATAGTTAAATAAACTTCAGTTTGGAAATAAAATTTTTAATTGAAAAAGGTTTGCCGACTTCTTGTCCAACATTCTATGGGCGACATTCAAAGGATTGTTTGAAAGAGATTTGGATGGTTTATTGTTTAGCAGTGGGTAAAAGGTATCCTGACAAACTCAGTTCTTCAGAGGTTGATAGATTGTCTGCTTTGGATTACATGTGAGTCGTGTACAACTGACTTGTGAGCTGTGTATTGAATACTGGCACATAATTTTCCAATCACAAGTCATAGATTGTTTAATAATTTGCTTGATATTATTTGAATTAGAGCAGTTATCAAAATGATGATGCACATTATTTAGTATTCCATGATTGATGTGTCTGTATACTGTTAATTTATAATCTGATAATTATTTGGTTTTCATGTAAAGGACACTTGTAACTGAAATAGAAGCAATCAGAACAGATGCTGACAGTGGATCAAGTACTGGACGGCTAGATTGTTTTGGCATTGGTTTGAATTTTGCCATGATCTACATACATGGACATCATTTAAATTTGGAAACTTTTAGAATTGCCAGCAAATTGTACAACATATAATGGTCCACACTCCATGGATTGTCTTAAAACTGTTTGGGCGTCTGTTGGATGTTTGCCTGAAGGTTTTGATTTTCCTGAAAATCTCTCAAAAACTGAAATTGCAGATTTGTCAGCTTTTACTTACAGGTGGCTAATTTTAACGATGTTTAAACAAAATATGTATTTCTATCACTGTACTTGTCGCAAATGTTTCACCTTTAAAAATTGTTTCAGAGATTTTCTTTGTTATATCTAACTCTATTTCAAGCTGCAAAGTAGACTTTAGTTCATGACTTTATAGAGTTATTCATGAGAAACGTGGTGATTATCTTTTAGATTTTTTTTTTGAACCAGATTGTTTTTTTTTGCAACCATATAGGGAGCTTGTGACTCATATGGAGTCGATCAAAAATGAATCAGATGATGGTGATGAATCAGCTCAGTTGAAATGCTTTGGAATCGGTAACTTTAATTTACTGACATACACTGGTGTCACCATAGTTAAATAAACTTCTGTTTGGAAATAAAATTTTTAATTGAAAAAGGTTTGCCGACTTCTTGTCCAACGTTCTATGGGCGACATTCAAAGGATTGTTTAAAACTGATTTGGATGGTTCATTGTATAGCAGAGGGTAAAAGGTATCCTGACAAACTCAATTCTTCAGAGGTTGACAGATTGTCTGCTTTGGATTACACGTGAGTCGTCTACAACTGACTTGTGAGCTTTGTATTGAATACTGGCACATAATTTTCCAATCACAAGTCATAGATTGTGTAATAATTTGCTTGATATTATTTGAATTAGAGCAGTTATCAAAATGATGATGCACATTATTTAGTATTCCAAAATTGCTGTGTCTGCATACTGTTAATTTATAATCTGATAATTATTTGGTTTTTATATAAAGGACACTTGTTACTGAAATAGAAGCAATCAGAACAGATGCTGACAGTGGATCAAGTACTGGACAGCTAGCTTGTTTTGGCATCGGTTTGAATTTTGCCATGATCTACATATATGGACACCATTTAAATTTGATTTCATTTAGATTTGCCAGCAAATTGTACAACATATAATGGTCCACACTCCATGGATTGTCTTAAAACTGTCTGGGCTTCTGTTGGATGTTTGCCTGAAGGTTTTGATTTTCCTGAAAATCTCTCGAAAACTGAAATTGCAGATTTGTCAGCTTTTACTTACAGGTGGCTAATTTTAATGATATTTATACAAAATATGTATTTGTATTACTGTACTTGTCTCAAATTTTTCAATTTTCAAACTGTTTCATATATTTTCTTGTTATTTCTCACTCTATTTCAAGCTGCAAAGTAGGCTTTAATTCTTGACTTTATGGAGTTATTCATAAGAAAAGTGGTGATTGTGTTTCAGAATTTTTTTTTCTGAAGCTGTTTTTTTTTGCAACCATATAGGGAGCTTGTGACTCATATGGAGTCGAACAAAAACGAATCAGATGATGGTGATGAATCAGCTCAGTTGAAATGCTTTGGAATTGGTAACTTTAATTTACTGACATACACTGGTGTCACCATAGTTAAATTGACTTTCTGTTTGAAAACAAATTTTTAATTGAAAAAGGTTTGCCGACTTCTTGTCCAACGTTCTATGGGCGACATTCAAAGGATTGTTTAAAAGTGATTTGGATGGTTCATTGTATAGCAGAGGGTAAAAGATATCCTGACAAACTCAATTCTTCAGAGGTTGATAGATTGTCTGCTTTGGATTACATGTGAGTCGTCTACAACTGACCTGTGAGCTGTGTATTGAATACTGGCACATAATTTTCCAATCACAAGTCATAGATTGTGTAATAATTTGCTTGATATTATTTGAATTAGAGCAGTTATCAAAATGATCATGCACATTATTTAGTATTCCATGATTGCTGTGTCTGCATACTGTTAGTTTATAATCTGATAATTATTTGGTTTTCATGTAAAGGACACTGGTAACTGAAATAGAAGCTATCAGAACAGATGCTGACAGTGGATCAAGTACTGGACGGCTAGATTGTTTTGGCATTGGTTTGAATTTTGCCATGATCTACATACATGGACATCATTTAAATTTGGAAACTTTTAGAATTGCCAGCAAATTGTACAACATATAATGGTCCACACTCCATGGATTGTCTTAAAACTGTCTGGGCTTCTGTTGGATGTTTGCCTGAAGGTTTTGATTTTCCTGAAAATCTCTCAAAAACTGAAATTGCAGATTTGTCAGCTTTTACTTACAGGTGGCTAATTTTAACGATGTTTAAACAAAATATGTATTTCTATCACTGTACTTGTCGCAAATGTTTCACCTTTAAAAATTGTTTCAGAGATTTTCTTTGTTATATCTAACTCTATTTCAAGCTGCAAAGTAGACTTTAGTTCATGACTTTATAGAGTTATTCATGAGAAACGTGGTGATTATCTTTTAGATTTTTTTTTGAACCAGATTGTTTTTTTTTGCAACCATATAGGGAGCTTGTGACTCATATGGAGTCGATCAAAAATGAATCAGATGATGGTGATGAATCAGCTCAGTTGAAATGCTTTGGAATCGGTAACTTTAATTTACTGACATACACTGGTGTCACCTTAGTTAATAAACTTCTGTTTGGAAATAAAATTTTCATTGAAAAAGGTTTGCCGACTTCTTGTCCAACGTTCTATGGGCGACATTCAAAGGATTGTTTAAAACTGATTTGGATGGTTCATTGTATAGCAGAGGGTAAAAGGTATCCTGACAAACTCAATTCTTCAGAGGTTGACAGATTGTCTGCTTTGGATTACACGTGAGTCGTCTACAACTGACTTGTGAGCTTTGTATTGAATACTGGCACATAATTTTCCAGTCACAAGTCATAGATTGTGTAATAATTTGCTTGATAATATTTGAATTAGAGCAGTTATCAAAATGATGATGCACATTATTTAGTATTCCATGATTGCTGTGTCTGCATACTGTTAATTTATAATCTGATAATTATTTGGTTTTTATATAAAGGACACTTGTTACTGAAATAGAAGCAATCAGAACAGATGCTGACAGTGGATCAAGTACTGGACAGCTAGATTGTTTTGGCATCGGTTTGAATTTTGCCATGATCTACATATATGGACACCATTTAAATTTGATTTCATTTAGATTTGCCAGCAAATTGTACAACATATAATGGTCCACACTCCATGGATTGTCTTAAAACTGTCTGGGCTTCTGTTGGATGTTTGCCTGAAGGTTTTGATTTTCCTGAAAATCTCTCAAAAACTGAAATTGCAGATTTGTCAGCTTTTACATACAGGTGGCTAATTTTAATGATATTTATACAAAATATGTATTTGTATTACTGTACTTGTCACAAATTTTTCAATTTTCAAACTGTTTCATATATTTTCTTTGTTATTTCTCACTCTATTTCAAGCTGCAAAGTAGGCTTTAATTCTTGACTTTATGGAGTTATTCATAAGAAAAGTGGTGATTGTGTTTCAGAATTTTTTTTTATGAAGCTGTTTTTTTTTGCAACCATATAGAGAGCTTGTGACTCATATGGAGTCGATCAAAAACGAATCAGATGATGGTGATGAATCAGCTCAGTTGAAATGCTTTGGAATTGGTAACTTTAATTTACTGACATACACTGGTGTCACCGTAGTTAAATTAACTTTCTGTTTGGAAATAAAGTTTTTAATTGAAAAAGGTTTGCCAACTTCTTGTCCAACGTTCTTTGGGCGACATTCAAAGGATTGTTTGAAAGAGATTTGGATGGTTTATTGTTTAGCAGTGGGTAAAAGGTATCCTGACAAACTCAGTTCTTCAGAGGTTGATAGATTGTCTGCTTTGGATTACATGTGAGTCGTCTACAACTGACCTGTGAGCTGTGTATTGAATACTGGCACATAATTTTCCAATCACAAGTCATAGATTGTGTAATAATTTGCTTGATATTATTTGAATTAGAGCAGTTATCAAAATGATCATGCACATTATTTAGTATTCCATGATTGCTGTGTCTGCATACTGTTAGTTTATAATCTGATAATTATTTGGTTTTCATGTAAAGGACACTGGTAACTGAAATAGAAGCTATCAGAACAGATGCTGACAGTGGATCAAGTACTGGACGGCTAGATTGTTTTGGCATTGGTTTGAATTTTGCCATGATCTACATACATGGACATCATTTAAATTTGGAAACTTTTAGAATTGCCACCAAATTGTACAACATACAATGGTCCACACTCCATGGATTGTCTTAAAACTGTCTGGGCTTCTGTTGGATGTTTGCCTGAAGGTTTTGATTTTCCTGAAAATCTCTCAAAAACTGAAATTGCAGATTTGTCAGCTTTTACTTACAGGTGGCTAATTTTAATGATGTTTAAACAAAATATGTATTTCTATCACTGTACTTGTCGCAAATGTTTCACCTTTAAAAAGTGTTTCAGAGATTTTCTTTGTTATATCTAACTCTATTTCAAGCTGCAAAATAGACTTTAGTTTTATGACTTGATAGAGTTAGTCATGAGAAACGTGGTGATTATCTTTTAGATTTTTTTTTTGAAGCAGATTGTTTTTTTTTGCAACCATATAGGGAGCTTGTGACTCATATGGAGTCAATCAAAAACGAATCAGATGATGGTGATGAATCAGCTCAGTTGAAATGCTTTGGAATCGGTAACTTTAATTTACTGACATACACTGGTGTCACCATAGTTAAATTGACTTTCTGTTTGAAAACAAATTTTTAATTGAAAAAGGTTTGCCGACTTCTTGTCCAACGTTCTATGGGCGACATTCAAAGGATTGTTTAAAAGTGATTTGGATGGTTCATTGTATAGCAGAGGGTAAAAGATATCCTGACAAACTCAATTCTTCAGAGGTTGACAGATTGTCTGCTTTGGATTACACGTGAGTCGTCTACAACTGACTTGTGAGCTTTGTATTGAATACTGGCACATAATTTTCCAATCACAAGTCATAGATTGTTTAATAATTTGCTTGATAATATTTGAATTAGAGCAGTTATCAAAATGATGATGCACATTATTTAGTATTCCATGATTGCTGTGTCTGCATACTGTTAGTTTATAATCTGATAATTATTTGGTTTTCATGTAAAGGACACTGGTAACTGAAATAGAAGCTATCAGAACAGATGCTGACAGTGGATCAAGTACTGGACGGCTAGATTGTTTTGGCATTGGTTTGAATTTTGCCATGATCTACATACATGGACATCATTTAAATTTGGAAACTTTTAGAATTGCCAGCAAATTGTACAACATATAATGGTCCACACTCCATGGATTGTCTTAAAACTGTCTGGGCTTCTGTTGGATGTTTGCCTGAAGGTTTTGATTTTCCTGAAAATCTCTCAAAAACTGAAATTGCAGATTTGTCAGCTTTTACTTACAGGTGGCTAATTTTAACGATGTTTAAACAAAATATGTATTTGTATTACTGTACTTGTCACAAATTTTTCACTTTTCAAACTGTTTCATATGTTTTCTTTGTTATTTCTCACTCTATTTCTAGCAGCAAAGTAGGCTTTAATTCTTGACTTTGTAGAGTTATTCATAAGAAAAGTGGTGATTGTGTTTCAGAATTTTTTTTCTGAAGCAGATTGTTTTTTTTTGCAACCATATAGGGAGCTTGTGACTCATATGGAGTCGATCAAAAACGAATCAGATGATGGTGATGAATCAGCTCAGTTGAAATGCTTTGGAATCAGTAAGTTTAATTTACTGACATACACTGGTGTCACCATAGTTAAATAAACTTCTGTTTGGAAATAAAATTTTCATTGAAAAAGGTTTGCCGACTTCTTGTCCAACATTCTTTGGGCGACATTCAAAGGATTGTTTGAAAGAGATTTGGATGGTTCATTGTTTAGCAGAGGGTAAAAGGTATCCTGACAAACTCAATTTTTCAGAGGTTGATAGATTGTCTGCTTTGGATTACACGTGAGTTGTCTACCACTGGCTTGTGAGCTGTGTATTGAAACTGGCACATAATTTTCCAATCACAAGTCATAGATTGTTTAATAATTTGCTTAAAATTGTTTGAATTAAAGCAGTTATCAAAATGACCATGCACATTATTTAGTATTCCATGATTGATGTATCTGCATACTGTTAATTTGTAATCTGATAATTATTTGGTTTTTATGTAAAGGACACTGGTAACTGAAATAGAAGCAATCAGAACAGATGCTGACAGTGGATCAAGTACTGGACGGCTAGATTGCTTTGGCATCGGTTTGAATTTTGCCATGATCTACATGTCTGAACACCATTTAAATTTGATTTCATTTAGATTTGCCAGCAAATTGTACAACATATAATGGTCCACACTCCATGGATTGTCTTAAAACTGTCTGGGCTTCTGTTGGATGTTTGCCTGAAGGTTTTGATTTTCCTGAAAATCTCTCAAATACTGAAATTGCAGATTTGTCAGCTTTTACTTACAGGTGGCTAATTTTCACGATGTTTAAACAAAATATGTATTTGTATCACTGTACTTGTCACAAATTTTTCACTTTCCAAACTGTTTCATATGTTTTCTTTGTTATATCTCACTCTATTTCAAGCTGCAAAGTAGGCTTTAGTTTTTGACTTTATAGAGTTATTCATGAGAAAAGTGTTGATTGTCTTTCAGAATTTTTTTTCTGAAGCTGATTGTTTTTTTTTTGCTACAATATAGGGAGCTTGTGACTCATATGGAGTCGATCAAAGTAGATTCAGATGATGGTGATGAATCAGCTCAGTTGAAATGCTTTGGAATCGGTAACTTTAATTTACTGACATACACTGGTGTCACCATAGTTAAATAAACTTCTGTTTGCAAACAAAATTTTAATTGAAAAAGGTTTGCCGACTTCTTGTCCAACGTTCTATGGGCGACATTCAAAGGATTGTTTAAAAGTGATTTGGATGGTTCATTGTATAGCAGAGGGTAAAAGGTATCCTGACAAACTCAATTCTTCAGAGGTTGATAGATTGTCTGCTTTGGATTACACGTGAGTCGCCTACAACTGACTTGTGAGCTTTGTATTGAATACTGACACATAATTTTCCAATCACAAGTCATAGATTGTGTAATAATTTGCTTGATAATATTTGAATTAGAGCAGTTATCAAAATGATGATGCACATCATTTAGTATTCCATGATTGCTGTGTCTGCATACTGTTAATTTGTAATCTGATAATTATTTTTTTCATGTAAAGGACACTTGTTACTGAAATAGAAGCTATCAGAACAGATGCTGACAGTGGATCAAGTACTGGACGGCTAGATTGTTTTGGCATCGGTTTGAATTTTGCCATGATCTACATATATGGACACCATTTAAATTTGGAAACTTTTAGAATTGCCAGCAAATTGTACAACATATAATGGTCCACACTCCATGGATTGTCTTAAAACTGTCTGGGCTTCTGTTGGATGTTTGCCTGAAGGTTTTGATTTTCCTGAAAATCTCTCAGAAACTGAAATTGCAGATTTGTCAACTTTTACTTACAGGTGGCTAATTTTAACGATGTTTATACAAAATATGTATTTGTATTATTGTAATTGTCACAAATTTTTCACTTTTTGAATTGTTTTAGACATTTTCTTTGTTATATCTAACTCTATTTCAAGCAGCAAAGTAGGCTTTAGGTTATGACTCCATAGAGTTATTCATGAGAAAAGTGTTGATTATCTTTCAGAATTGTTTTTTTCTGAAGCAGATTGTTTTTTTTTGCAACCATACAGGGAGCTTGTGACTCATATGGAGTCAATCAAAAACGAATCAGATGATGGTGATGAATCAGCCCAGTTGAAATGCTTTGGAATCGGTAACTTTAATTTACTGACATACACTGGTGTCACCATAGTTAAATTAACTTTCTGTTTGAAAACAAAATTTTAATTGAAAAAGGTTTGCCGACTTCTTGTCCAACGTTCTATGGGCGACATTCAAAGGATTGTTTAAAAGTGATTTGGATGGTTCATTGTATAGCAGAGGGTAAAAGGTATCCTGACAAACTCAATTCTTTAGAGGTTAACAGATTGTCTGCTTTGGATTACACGTGAGTCGTCTACAACTGACTTGTGAGCTTTGTATTAAATACTGGCACATAATTTTCCAATCACAAGTCATAGATTGTGTAATAATTTGCTTGATATTATTTGAATTAGAGCAGTTATCAAAATGATCATGCACATTATTTAGTATTCCATGATTGCTGTGTCTGCATACTGGTAATTTATAATCTGATAATTATTTGGTTTTTTTGTAAAGGACACTTGTAACTGAAATAGAAGCAATCAGAACAGATGCTGACAGTGGATCAAGTACTGCGCGACTAGATTGTTTTGGCATCGGTTTGAATTTTGCCATGATCTACATACATGGACATCATTTAAATTTGGAAACTTTTAGAATTGCCACCAAATTGTACAACATACAATGGTCCACACTCCATGGATTGTCTTAAAACTGTCTGGGCTTCTGTTGGATGTTTGCCTGAAGGTTTTGATTTTCCTGATAATCTCTCAAAAACTGAAATTGCAGATTTGTCAGCTTTTACTTACAGGTGGCTAATTTTAACGATGTTTTAACAAAATATGTATTTGTATCATTGTAATTGTCACAAATTTTTCGCTTTTTGAATTGTTTTAGATATTTTTTTTTTGTTACATCTAACTCTATTTCAAGCAGCAAAGTAGGCTTTAGTTCATGACTTTATAGAGTTATTCATGAGAAAAGTGGTGATTATCTTTCAGAATTTTTTTTTCTGAAGCAGATTGTTTTTTTTTGCAACCATATAGGGAGCTTGTGACTCATATGGAGTCAATCAAAAACGAATCAGATGATGGTGATGAATCAGCTCAGTTGAAATGCTTTGGAATCAGTAAGTTTAATTTACTGACATACACTGGTGTCACCATAGTTAAATAAACTTCTGCTTGGAAATAAAATTTTCATTGAAAAAGGTTTGCCAACTTCTTGTCCAACGTTCTATGGGCGACATTCAATGGATTGTTTGAAAGAGATTTGGATGGTTTATTGTTTAGCAGAGGGTAAAAGGTATCCTGGCAAACTCAATTTCTCAGAGGTTGACAGATTATCGGCCTTGGATTACGCGTGAGTCATCTACAATTGACTTGTGATGGAATTTTGCTGATAATTTTTGGACCAAGTACTAGTACAAGTTGTTTGTTAACTGCATATAACGGAAATGTTTTTTTTTAATTTTCAATTTATTAAGGTTTTCCACCCGTCTACATTATATATTAAATGACCATTGCCTTGTATTCCTTCTGAGCATACTTGCTTCCTTGTACACCACAAAGTGTAGTAACACTAATTTTGTGATAAAGGAAGCTAGCAACTGAAATTGAAACTGTCAGAACAGATGCTGACAACGGTTCCACCAACGAGCAACTGAATTGTTTTGGAATAGGTTGGTTTTGGTATTCTTTTGATATTTGTGGACACCAACTAACAGCTATGGTTATTAGAATTGCCAGCTAATTGTACACCATATCATGGACCACATTCCATTGATTGTCTCAAAACTGTCTGGACTTCTGTTGGATGCTTGCCTGAAGGTTTTAACTTTCCTGGAAATCTTTCAAATTCTGATATTTCTGATCTATCAGTTCTCAATTACATGTTGGTATTTTGTTGATTATTCAGCAAAATATGTATTTCTTACAGTTTTTCAACTAAAAATATAAACTTTATTGCCGAAGCAAAGCTACCAGGTGTGTTACCTTAAAATTGATATTTCAACCTAACATATATCTTCTTGTTTTCGTAAGCTGCCAAGTAGCTTTCTTTACATGCCCCTAGTCTTGATAGTGCAAAATGGTGGAAATAAAATTCCTTTAAGGTGTTTTTCATAATTTCACAGGGACCTCTTAGATCACATGGAATCAATCAGAAATAAATCAGATGAAGGTGTTGAATCCGCCCAATTGAAATGCTTTGGGATTGGTAACCTTAGTTTACTTACATACATCAGTTGCACTGTAGTTAAATTACTTCTTTGAAAAGGTTTGCCGACTTCTTGTCCAATGTTCTATGGGCCCCATTCAAAGGATTGTTTGAAAGAGATTTGGATGGTTCATTGTTTAGCAGAGGGTAAAAGGTATCCTGACAAACTCAATTCTTCAGAGGTTGACAGATTGTCTGCTTTGGATTACACGTAAGACTGAAAGTATTGTTTATGACTAATTTCCCAAGCATGATAGAACAATTTTTTATCATCCCGGCATACATTGGTTAATTAGGTGAAACAACAATAAAAAGATTATAATAAAGAAGTAAAATGAAATGGGCGGGTAAAATTAGTTTTTGAATGTTGATTTTTGTGTTTAAGTGTTTGTGTTTCACCTGATTAACCAATGTATGCCTGGGGTGATAAAAAATTAGGTGACTTGCAACATCTGATCAGAGCCTCATCCAGTATGTTAGCACCAGAGGTTTCTACTGTTCGGCCAGTTTCATCTTTTTTCATTTTTAGCATCTAACTATATCTTTTCTGTTTATTTTGTTTGTAGAACTGAAGATGCTTTAATAAAAAGCGAAACATATTTTCTAAAATTAGGAGCGTGTGTACACAAAGTTGTTCTAGTAACATTTCAAATTACTTATTGACAAATAGATCTGTATAAACTAAAATGCATGTTATCACTAAATTTCATATTAGGACTCTAGCATCTGAAATAGAAGCTGTCAGAACAGATTCTGACAATGGATCACGTACTGGACAACTAGATTGTTTTGGAATAGGTTGGGTTTATAGTTTTTCTACATAGTTTTAATGATTTGAACTAACCATTTCATCTCTCAGATTTGCCAACAAGTTGTCCTACATATAATGGTCCACACTCTATGAAATGTCTCAAAACTATCTGGACTTCTGTTGGATGTTTGCCTGCAGGAAATGGATATCCTGAAAAACTTTCAAATTCTGAAATTACTACATTATCAGAACTCACTTACAGGTGGCTATTCTCTGTATGTTTTGCACAATTATTGGTCAAACTTTTCTTTTTGATGTAATTGCCTGAATCCTAACTACATGTAAAAGTAAGTTATAAAGCACATAAAGTTTAATTTGGACTTGTTTAGGCTGCCAATTTTCATGTAATGTTTGTTCAATTATCCAATAAAGCTTTTATTTTTGGTAACAAGCTGTGTATTTTTTGAACTCATACTGGATTGAAATTTGTTTCTGGCAGAAACTAAATATTTATATTTTTTAGGAGTTTGTGGAATCGAATGAACACAACCAAGACAGAAGCAGATACTGGGGATGCCTCAGAGCTGCTTGCATGTATTGGAATTGGTAAACCTTTATAACTTGTCACAAAATATTGTTTTGTATTTAATTTACTTTCCCCATAGTTCTTCCTGCTCCCTGCACAAGGTTTATTGGTCCACATTCTTTGGATTGTTTAAAAACTGTTTGGGAATTGGTTGGTTGTTTACCACAAGGTGCACATTATCCTGAAAAGTTGTCTGCTGACCGGAGGAAAACACTTTCAACAATGACTTACACGTAAATTTATTTAATTGAGCATTTGAAGCAGATTTGTAGCTACAAGTTATTTACAAGAAGTGTTCATTTGTTTTTCTGACAGTGATCTTAAGGCCAAAATGAATTTAACCAAGACAGAAGGTGAATCAGGCAGCAGAGTTGCTCAAGAGAATTGCTTTGGGATAGGTATTTATACATTTGTATTTACTGGAGAGCCACAGAAAGTGATTTTTTTTCTAAACCAGTTTTTTTTAATAATTCGGTTTATGCAGAAAAATAATACCCTCGAAAATGTAGTTGTTTCTTAGAATTTGGAGTACACATTATTCAGAAATATTCAATTTATGCAGTAAATTTTGCTGTATCTTTGGTTTTTGCTAAATAATTAGCCTGGTTTTGGTGCATTACTAGTAAAAACTGTGAAACCTTTGGTAAAAAAAAACCTGTATTAGTGCTACCCAGTGAATGTCCAACGTTCTACGGCCCACATTCTGTTGAATGCCTGAACAAGGTTTGGGTAACTGTTGGTTGTTTGCCCGATGGGGAGGAATACCCAAGCAACCTTTCTGCAATTGAATTTTTGCCTTTGTCCACCCTCACATACAGGTATGGAAAAAACATGTGTGTAAAAGCGTTTTTGGAAGTCTAAATATTGCAACAAAAATGAGATGGGAGAAAAGTTTTTGATTAAGCTCACAATCGCACCTGGTATAAATAACACAATGGTACAAATCCAATTCAGTATTGTGACTTGCATCAAAAGTCACAGGCCTGTATTATTACTGTATTATTAGTAATCATTAAATCACTTACAATACGGACAATTTGAATGTGAGTTTCTTCATCAGTTACATACAGTTTGGTTTGACTTTAGTAACATGCGAATACTGCAGTGATTTGACGACTGATGTTGGTCAAAGTGCTGCATGACACCATTTAAAAAACAAAAAAAATTTCAGCGTATATGTAGCTTTGTTACTAAAGTTTTTGATGCCTTTTACCTCAGTTCAAAAATAAGAATAAGTAACATAATTTCCATGTTTTCAGTCAACTGTTGGATGAATTTAATCTTACCAAAACTTGTGCGGATACTGGAATTGAAGGACATCCCATGAAATGTTATGGAAGTAAGATTCTATAGTTGTGAGAATGTGTTGTTTGCAATTTCCTGGAATACCAAGTGTTGTAGATTCTAATTTAATCTGGAGCATGATTCTATATCTCGCTTCAGCTAGTCAAGTAAAAGTCGATAAGTTGTGGCTGCGAGGCTACTATGACCTTATCTATATCGCAGTAAAGTTTTATTTCAGAAATGTGGACACAAGATACACTATAAATTAACATAGTGTGTAAAATGTTGACATAGGTGGTAACAGGATCTGAATACTGTTTCTGCAATCTAAAAAACTGAAACCTTTCCTGCAGAAATCCCAGCTAAAAACATTTGTGCTCCAACATGTTCTACCAACGAACAGTGCCTCAACAATACATGTTGGTGTTCTGATTTGTTTTCCCCTTATAACTGTTCGTGGAATATCGGTTTGTTAAATGTGTGGCAGTATCGTATTAGAAGGTTAACTTAATTTTTGAAAAATATAGGTGTACAGGCTGCAATGGAGAAAAAACTTGGCAACAAAACTTTTCTCATCTTCAAAGAAAACGCTACATGGCATGAAGCTTCGTTTTATTGCAAAGGTGATTATTATTGGGCATAATTTGCTTATCACATGATTCAAAACATTTAAGTAATTGACGGACACTTTAGGTCCGTATAACAACAAAGGTATCATCCATTCCCAAATAGATTCTGGTATATTTCTGTTGCAGTTATTTTGCATATGAATACTTAAAATTATTAGGTGAAGAATATTTATTGCTTAAAACATCATCTTTTTTATTTAGAAAAACTTACAATCATTTGTTGTCTAGTAAAAACTGTCACCATAACCACAGGAATTGGCCTGTGCTTTGTTCTAACATTTTTTGGCTAATATTCTAGATCTGGGAGGTAATTTGGCTGTTCCCAACACTTCAGAAATCCATGATTTTATTGTGGAAAAAGCAATCGAGGCCAACTTGCCTAATTTTACAAATGCGATATGGATTGGAATGAATGACCTTGAAGTTGAAGGTAGATGGAAGTTTGAAGGAGGAGAATCTGTCAACTTGCCTCACATATTTAAAAGTAAGTTATATTCACAGTTACAAGCATTAATTCCCATTGTTCATGGATAGCCTCCTAAATTGGCAAACATCTGGTTTGCATGGCAGATCCTGAGATTTGAACATCAGAGTCAGTGTTTAATCTTTAAGTTTAGGTCTAGCCGAGATACTGGAGGGGAATTTTCATGTGTCATTTGTTGGGAAATTGTTTCTCACTGTTTGTAAGTTTGTCGGTTCATGGCATGCAATTGTCTAATTGTTACTGGATGTAAAACCTTTTTCATCAATGAATTATTTATTTCTGTATTCTTTTAAAAAAGAACAAAAGCGGTATTTACACAAAACACTGCATTGGTTTCTCAGAACATAGCTGATATATTGATAAAAAATACGGCCCTGGAGAATTCTTAATCAAGCTATGATTTTTAGGTGGCTTAAGAAGGAAATTGAAAACAATCTACGCCCATTTTTATGCTCACAATATTTGAACACAACTAAGCTCAATTACTTTCAATGTTATTACATGACACTGAAATTTTTATTAGATATGAGCGGCAATGGGAAAATACCAATGTATGCTTACAACACAAGTTCTGATGAGCAGAGATGGCATTTCTATTATGATCAAGCTGATTTGCTGATGAATCGAACAGATGCAGTTATTTTTTGTGGGCACATGGGTGGCCATTTGCCAATACTTCGTAACAAAGATGAAAATGCAAGAGTGGGAGAATATCTTTTGGTAATTATACAAAGTCATGAAAGCTTTTGTTATTCCTTGTTTGAATGCTGGTATGTCTTTAGTTTTTATTATGCAGAAATGCTGAAAACTTAAATTAATTTGTTTTATGACGACGGATTGAGACTGAAAAGTCCCCAATGCCTTTTTACATAGAAATAATATGGTCCATTTTTTTCATCTTAAGTTTGGACTTACATCAATGTGTTAACCTGCATTTCCCTGCTATACACTGGGAACTGTGCCCAAAGCAGTTGTGGTTGTCGTATTAAATTAATAGATGCAACTACCAGTATGTTTGATACTTCTTCCTGGGAAGTTGGGCCACAGACAGTGACACAGTTTCTGTCTTTTGGCTCTCCTCAGATAAGCGTATGATTACTCGTGTTTGTCTGGGCAACTTTGCTTGTCTTTATGAGGCTAGTATATGGTTTGGTGCCAACAAAATTGCGGGTAGTCTATAAGTTGTACTGAAGGTCAAAACAGTGTCAGGAAATGGTTCCATTTCTGGCCCATCCCATTGTTATAATGTGTAATCTGTTTTTTTTTCGCTATTTTCGATTGCTATTGGCGGAGGAATAATATATGTTATGTTCCTTGAGTAATGTGAATTTTTGTCTTGTTTAGCCTGTATTAAAATCGAGCAACAATTACTCACAATTTATATTGCAGAGAAAATACGATGAATTTACGGCGGAGCATCCGATACATGTAGCAGAACACCACCAGGGAGCTTGGTTAGGGATGACAAGGGGTGTGGGTGAACCCCTACAAAACCAAGTTTGGGATGATGGAGTTCTGCAATACATATCTTGGGATTTTTATCATCAGTTCGGTTTACCCCAGCCTACTGGCGAGTTTGCACAAAGTAATTAAAAAAAAAAAATTTATTTTTGATGCCGTCCGATATGTTGATGTGGTGTAGTATTGTCATTTAACACCGATTTTAATATGACAAACTAATCATTTAAACTATCCTTGCAAAAAAAAACTTTGCCACAATATGTAAACTGCCCCCATTCATCGGTTCAAAATATATTATTCTGGTATAAGATAATCTATATTTTCTATATTCCTTAGTGTTTGCCATGTGGCAGGCATGGACACCAAACCAATTTCATGAAGTCGATGGCGCCTTCTTTGAAGAATACTGCACCAGAATGCTAGGTCAAGGTGCAACATGGGATGACTGGGGTTGCTGGCATGAGTTGCATGTTGTTTGTGAACTGGGTATGTAGGTATATAACTTTCAGAAGTGGTTTTGCTGTATTTAATTTATAATTAAAGACATGCATTTCATCTTTTGTTTGCATTGTAACATGTTTAATGCAAAGTAAATTCCCCTTTTTGTTTTTAGTAAGAATGAGCTAATTTAAGTAGCTCAGTACAATGCTAAAAAGTTTTTAATTAATTTAGGTCCTTTCACTTTGTTTGAGCGATGGCATAATGGTGGAAGTGAATTTGGTGAACCCAACGATGCTTGGTGTGGTGAGCATTGTGGAGCAATAAGACTTGACCTGCTGGATGAAAACCTTGATTTCACTTCTTTCAAGAATGACTTCTGGAATGATTATTTGTGTGAAAGGAAGTTTGGATTTTCATGTGAAGTCGGTGGGTGTTTCTGTTAGTTATGTTTTTTTCACAGTTTACTTACCAACGTCAGTGACATTGGTGTGTTTCAACAAGCATTTGAAATTGCTGTCATTAATTTTTTCTGAATATTATAAAAATTATTCCTGTACATTATATGGTTTAATGTTGACTTATTGGCACCTCATTCAATGAGTCATTGTGTTATGTTATGATTGTATGATGCTTAGTAATAGTTACACTGAATGTCTATTTTAAAAAATGAACTTTGCCAAAGATTTCTGCAATGCAAATTTTTATCAAACAAGTTACGTGATGAATGTTTAACAGAGTTACCAGTTGAGTGTGAGAGCTACAATCCCATTCTTACACACAAGTGCGTCCGGCATATTTCTAAATGGGTAGGAACATCTTGTAATGGTAGTTAACAAGTACCCATTGGTGCTAAAATGCGTCAATGCTGAATGTGTGGTTTTTTTAATATAGTTTGTGCTTAACTGGATGTTATGGCGTAAAGAGAGTTGTGGCATTGAATCAATTCTCTTAGTATTATTAATATTATGTTGTTCTACACTTAATACCATACTTCTGTGTGAGTTAGAATTAATCACATAGTCAAGTCAACAAAAAGCCTGAAGTTACTTCTGTACAGGCAAATTGTTTGGAACATTTGTTACCCGACAATGTGTTGGACTACTTCTCCAATAAAACGGTTGGAGACATTATGAGTCGATTTCGAGAGATCAAAGATCGATCGAACTCAGAAGAGGATCTCTATGCTGAATTGTGTAACTTCAAAGGTAATGAAAATTTCTTAATGTTTCTTCTAGCTCATTTCACTAATGTCTTTCAAGCTGATAAGTTGTTTTTACAGGTTATCGTAACTTAGAGAAGGGTATTGATATCAAGTATCACCTTGAGTCTTTAAAATATGCAGAAGCTAGAGAAACATGCAAGAAAGAAAATGCTGTGTTGCCTATGGTGATTACTAGCTATGCAGTATTTTCTTATGCTTTTGTTGTCTATAGTAACTAGCAGATTAAATTTTTGAACAGGAATAAAATGTGGATTTGCCTTAAAAATTAATGCCCAGTGCAAAATCAAAGGTTATTTAGAATGACACATTTTTAAGATAATGAAATAAAAGGTTTTTGGTAACAAAGTGTTGTTGTGCAACTAAACATTGTAAATTATTATTTTAAGATTAAAAACTCAACATTTGCTGCAAAACTTTCAAGCAAACTCACCAACTCCAATTTTATTGCTGGTACAACAAAATGGTGGATTGGTTTGGATGACCAACAAACTGAAGGTAAAACAATATTTTGCACCCAAGTGATGAATTTATTTTTCATACATTTTAACTGGTAAGAAGTTGGTGCTAGTTTCTATTGTTGCAAAATTTTTGTATTTTAAAAATCCCTCCCACCTGAATATTTTATAGTTCCACTGTTTGCTATTTTTGTCATGTAAATAAAATTAGCACATTGCTACACTTATTTGTGTCATGATTGTTTTATCAATGCTAACCTATGAATACCACAACCATGGAAACATTTATTTCTAGGCAATGTGGAGCCAATTATGATTATTGTGACACGGGGCCTGACGGCACTATTGGTTAAGCTTGCTTGGCCGTAGTGTTTCCACCTTGTTTGCTCCGTAAGGTTGCACCTAGTTTGGTGCCCAACGGATGACGGTGACTGTATAGTCACCACAAAGTGGAAGTCTTTGCTTGGCCGTTTGGTCTGCAAAGTTCGTCTAATAGTCACACCAGCTGCACTGATGAGACCTTTTAGGTCGAAACAGTGGCCATCTGTCTGCAGCTTATACACAAATTTATTTCTAGGTTAAAATCCGTGTGCTTTTGTGACAAATATATGTGACATTTGTGACAAATATATTTCGTTTTAAAAAGCATCGCCAGCATCTATAAAAAACAATACAAAATCAATATGAAGGTTCAAGACTAACTCAAATACGCCTTGCTCACAAGTGAAAACTTGCCAAGTAGTTTCACTTGATAAATAAGGTGGAAATCATCAAGGTTATTGCAACACATTTTTAAAACTGGCTAGAATCAGTATTAAGGATTTAACCCATGAATCATTACAAGACATCTGTTCATCACAGGTTTCTATGAATGGTCAAGTGGGGAACCACTGGACCCCAAAGGTGGTGATTATACAAACTGGTCACCTTCCTACACTGGCCCTGTTGAAAGTAAAGATTGTGTGGCGATTAACGTTGCTAACCAGATGCGATGGATTGAAGAGGACTGTAACACCAAACATAGTTTCATTTGTATAAAAAGTTAGTGAATGATTGGTATTATGCTTTTTAGTAACTTACACCAACTGAGTACCGGATATAGCTCACTTAAAAATATTATTGGTTCCATTGCTTATGCACCTAAATGTGTGATTGCCACATGCATGTCGGATGTTGTTGGATGTTTCTCTGTATAAAGAAAAAACTTGTGTCTTGTCTGTGCCTAAATTTGTAAAAACACCCCCTCTGTTGTTGCATATAGTTACATGTGATTACCCCGCCAAGTACAGTGGCATTCACCGTGATGAGTGTTACCACTTTCGACATGATCCTTTAAATCGACAACCAAGCATTTATGGAAAACCGATTAAAGAAGCCCAGGAGAACTGTGAAAAGACTAATGGGTATTTTGTTGCAAATACTTGTTGCTACCTCAAAGTCTTTTTTTTAATGTTTTTATTCTTTTTTATGGCCTACTGATTTGTAAAATGTTAAATACTGTGTTTATACTTTGAAGATGGGCTTGTAGAAAACCTACTATGTATTTTTCTGTAGGGAGTTGGCATTAGTTGAAGACGACGTGACTGGTTGGTTTCTCAAGAAAAACATTTTGTTGCAACCAAACACTACCTACCACCATACATCTAGGTAAGAAACTTGTATCAAGGAAAGATATGTGGTAAATCAGGTTGTTTAGAATCTTGGCAAATAGAATGAACAAATTATGCATGGAGATTATTTTTGGAGTACTGGTAACAGTTACTTAATGGTGAAAGACATGTTGTTGTTTGATTGGTTTGATGTTGGTTGTTCAGATTTTGGGTTTCTTTGTTTGATGATCCTCCTACTACAAGACAGAAAGTTGAGGAGAGAAATTGGGTTTGGAAAGAAAAAGGAGCAACTAAACTTTATGTCTATTCTCCATTGTTTGTACATGGTAACATTAAATATATATATTTTATTGCGTTTGGTGATAATAGCAGAAATCTTAATGGGTGTATTAAAATATAAGTGTTTAATCCTAATGTTCAATGGTCAAATATAGATCGGTAACATCCTAATTGATATAAATAAACATGAGTTTGG
This sequence comes from Ascidia mentula, assembly GCF_947561715.1. NCBI lineage: Eukaryota > Metazoa > Chordata > Ascidiacea > Phlebobranchia > Ascidiidae > Ascidia > Ascidia mentula. The sequence goes on along the minus strand of NC_138569.1, from coordinate 18,950,134 downwards.
TAAACATGGGGCCTGCTGGCACTATTTGTTTTGCTTGAGCATAGTGTTTCCACCATTTCTCTCCTGATGGTTGCACCTAGTTTTGCAGGGTAATAATTGTTTAGTCACCACAAGGTAGAAGTCTTTGACTAGCTGTTTGGTTTGCAAGATCGTCCATAGTAACACCAAGCTTTACTGATGAGACCTTATATTTCGACACAGTGGCCATCTGTATGCAGCTCACGAAAACTTTATTTGAGCTTTGTGCAGATGAGTTTAAAATGGAAAATGTTGGGCATGAAATGTCAACTTCTGCTCGTCTTCCTTATGATGAACGTTGTCTCTACGGCGATCATAAGAAACACACATATGGCAACCCTCGTGGAGAAGTCAGCCCACAATTTTATGCAAGAAGGTAATGGCTTGTGAGTGTAGACTTTGCTATTTGTCATGCTACATCCCAAATAATATACTACTGTGTTTGCAAAAGTGTGTCTACACAACATAAACTGTGACAAAGTACATTCCATGTGAATTAATTTGTCACAGTTGAATTGTCTTACAGCACTTCATGTGACTACAGTCGCGCTGAACGGCTCACATGGGTGTGGGTTTCATCTTATCACCTTTATCATCTATTCACAGGAAAATGTCTCACAGCTTTATTTCCATTGAGTGTACAAAATGAAGGTAAAACTGCAACCTATAAATGTTAAACTTGAATAGTCTCATCGTGTTAACCTTTTGTGAAAAAGCATGCAGAAAAGACCTTAATTTTATTATCTTTATAAACTGACAGAGGTAGTTTCTGGGGTCCGAGTTCTTCCCTGTGATTTAGTAAACCCCAACCAACAATGGGTTTGCCACTCAAGCAATCCATTCCATATTAAGTTAAGAAACAAACATCACACCTTTCTCTATGACATGGTAAGTGAATGTTTGCTTACGTTATAATAAATGTAAAAACATTTGTATGTTATCATGTAATAAATTAAGTTCAATCTAAAATTGAGGAAAGTTTATTGTCAAGTAACACTAGACTCAATGTTATTTTTTTTTTGGTGATGAAAATGTATTGATAAAATGCCAATGCTAGTATACTGCTAGTGTAGCTGTCAGACATATTAATTCCCATTGTACTCATAAGATGGATCAGTGTTTTGCTGTTGTTAGCCAATATATCTTTCTTGTAATAGATAGAGCCATGGGACAGAGCTCACATGGCAGGGTTGCATTACACAAGTGACTGCAAGTCATTGTGGAGAACCTTGCTTACCAACAAGTATCTTTGTGATGAAAGATATTATCCTGCAGGTAATGGTAACTTGTGTATGGCGCGGTTTCACATGGTTGATCTATTAAAATATAGAAATTCTGATATGGTTTATTATCATAGTTGAAATGTTTAACCAAGCTGCACTGGCCAATGTCAAAATGTCCCTGTTTATTTATACTTCAAAATCTTGGTTCCAGATTTATTACTTTTTTTTACCTTGTGATAAATTTTAGTTGCAATTTTTGCAATTGAATTAATTCGTACTCCAAAGGAAATCTTTTCATTGTGTACAACAAACCTTTTAATCCGCCACCTAAAAGTGAAACTCGTTGCCGTCAGACCCAACTGTTTAGAACAACTTCATTCGCTAGTTCAGTAAAAATGGAGCAAGCATGCAAATTGCAAGGTATCTAAAACTTTAAATAATTTTTCTTTTCCATTGTTGTGTAAAAATTTCAACAACCATTCCCTAAAAGGTGGACACTTTGCAACCATGAGTGAAATACATGCAGCAATCCGTGATGGGTTTGTGGATGGCTGTGTTTGTGCCCATGTAAAAGATGTTCCTGGTTCATTGATTGGTGTGCAAGTGTATGATGATCCTGGGTGCAAGAATTTTACAGGTGCAACACCAAACACTGCAGGGATATTTAAATGTGGTGGGACAACAAGTGGTGCTGCATGGTGTTACCGGTTAGTGTTTATTTATCTGAAACGTCTTAAGTACTGTAAAACGTTTTGTATTTTGGAATGTTTTCAATAAAAAGCAAATGAAAAATTATTCATTTTTGTTTTTATTAAGTATCACCAATGGGTTAAACACTCACTTTGAAAAAAAATGTTTTTGTGCTTGTCAAAATATGTATTTTGTGGCTAAAAAACGGCTAAGAATAGGTTTCATTGTCATTTTGCAGTGGAGAAGTGGGCAGCAACATACTAAACAATGTTCAGCATTCACTTTGGTGTGGAACTTACTCTCTGCTTGCTCCCCATAAAACCGGGATGGAGGAAAGAAGTTGTCTCGCACCTCACTACTTCATATGCAAGAAAAGTAACTACTGATGCTGGCGTGACTTTATGCTGCTGACATATTTAACAACATAATTGTTATTGAATCCTTTAAAACAGTTGTACTCAACAGTAGGAAATGGCCAAATTGTGGTGGAACTCTAAACCTTCAGCCATCTTCATTTAGAAATGAACAACACATGCTCAGCCCCTTTCTATCCAAACAACAGTCACCCAACAAGAGAGGATTGGAGATCTGGGGGCTCTGGTGTCCACATACAATGTAACAAGGGTTATGGTTTTAATGGCGATCCGATGGATGTAGAGGTGGAATCTTACTGTGTCAATGTAACTGGAAGCTACTCTTGGGTACCAAGTTTGATTGGTAAACAATGCTTAAGTAAGTTCCCCAGTCTTCTCCCTTCTTTGTACATATTAGCTGTGACCAATTAATGTTACTATAAACATTATTAGAAGCTTGTTTTTTCTGGACATAAATTAAACTTGTCGTTAGGATTGTCATGTCCTGACCCAACCAACATACTCCACTCAACTCGTGAATCCACACCTTCTGGTATTAAACCTGGAAAGTATAAATACTTGGACAAAGTGACGTACACATGTGACACTGGATATGGGAATGGAGGAGACGTCAATGCAAAAGTTTTTTCTACTGTGTGTAAAGAAGATCAAACATGGAAGCCGTCTCCATCTTTGTTTGGTTGTGAAGGTGAGTTGGAGAAGAACAGGTTTGTGAGGTTCTTTGTGTTTTAGAAAAAAAAACACATACTTTTTTTCTCCTTATTGTTGTTTTTCTTCTCTAAAACCATTTTATTTGGATTGATAATCAATTATTTGTCAGGCACATTTGCACTACATACAAAACCAAGTAACTAGCATGGTTGCACTAAACCATAAACTTGACCATTAGTGATATTCACAAATACCAGAAACTGTTTTTTCTTGTATTTCAGTTATACGTTGTAGTCCACGACCTCCCCGCATATTACACAGTGATACTGAGTATGATGGAGTCAACCAAACTCTTGCATATCATTGTTGGACTGGATACTGGATTAAGAGGGGTGTACATAACTTTACTGAATTTCAGTGTAATTCTACAGCACACTGGCATCCTGACCCTGTGTCAACCGTACATTGTGTCCGTAAGTTAAACCTTCCCAAACATTACCACAGTAAAATCAGACCTTCTCAATCATAGACCGGTTATCTGCATAGCTTTTTTTTACCTGTATTTACCTTACTATTTTGAGATTTTGTAACTGACTGACATTGTTTAACAAGTAAACTAATTAGATTAGGGCTGACTGCATAATACTGAAAAACGGTTGGTAATGGTACTCTCTTGTATTTGAATGATTTTGTCACGTGCAGTATTGTGTTTTTATATTTAGCACTATCATGCAAAGCTCCTGAATTACCACCGAATGCAGATAGAATTAAAGTGACAAGTTACAGGTTTGTTTCATGTGAGATGCAATGTCTTAATTTTATTACTAGCCAATTGTTTAACATAATTCTGTGTTAGTCAACACATTGCAAAGAAATAAATCTTTACTTTGTTATATTACTATTTCAATCTAGAGCATTGGCATACATATAGTAATCTACCTACAATGATAGGAAAGACTTCTGTACAAAGTATATTGGTATATGCACACATGTATACTTGATTGCAGTAAAAACAAGAACATCTATGCAAGCGCTTAAGAAAGCTTTTTCGGAGTTTTTTATCAATGAACTGGACACCATTCAACCTGCCAGTTATAATTTGATAACTCTGTATGCAAAGTATTTAGCTTGATGTAATTTACAGATATCTTGCCACTCTTACCATCCACTGTTCACTTGGTTATTCGATTATGCCCCGAAACTTGAGAATTGTTTGTGATCAATACGGAAATTGGGTTCCATCTGTAAACAATACTTGGTGTCAAAGTAAGACTTAGAACAACGATATTTTATCAAAATATAATTTTTTGAGTATTTTTTGCTTAAAACTGTGTGCACAAAAAGTTTTAATTTGCAATGCAACATAAACTCTGTTTAAACTTGGTTATTCAGACATCACCTGTCCTCAACCACGACCTCCAGATAAAAGTGCACTACTGATATCTAAACCTCAGCAAAAGTATTTGTATCTGAATACTCTACAATACACATGCAAAGAAAAAGGTGGGTGTTTATAAATTAGGAGTAAAGTGAAATATTTCCAAAAGAAAATTTGGCTTACCAGACTTTCAGATACCTATTGCTTGGAACACAGCGGTACTTGGGTTTTTTAATGTACCTGCATTATAGGACATGGAATTAGAAAAAGCTTCCTTATATACAGTCCCCAAAGACAAGGTTGTGTGACTGCAAGAAGGACTGGAGATGTTTCCTTATCAAAGTGCCAACCTGAAGATCAAGCAAACACTTGGATGTGGGATTGGGAGAACCACATTATATCTACTTACACTTGGGTGAGTAAGATCCTGTGTTAAGATCTGGTTTGATGCACTTACAAGCATTTGTTTCAGACCTGTCTTGGTTATTCTGGATCAGGAATACTTCTGCAAATATGCAATCATGAATCAGCAAAGTGAGTTCGTATCAAATATAATGTGCTAAGATGACTCTGTACAACAACTTCATGTGTGTTGGTTTCAGTCAACAATGGGAATGTCCCTTCATGTTTGGGAATGCCTTCTTGCTTCAAGGAAAGGGTGTGCCCAAGTACTTAAGGTATCTTGTTGAAACATCAAATCTACTTGTGGCAATAAGTTGCATCAAGGCAAAATACTTAAACACAAACTGTGGAAAGCATTGGGTTTAGCATTTAACCAAACCGATCTTTATGTTTTGTTTTCGTTTCACTAAGGTATGATTCCTGTGCATATTTTTTAGTGCCATCAACACTGCGGGACAACTAATTATGAGCGGTGTTGTGGACACTTTTGCTTCCTGGATGGCTGATCCCAACTCAAATCAGAATGTCTGTTCCAAGCAAAGTATGTATTTGTAGGACATAGCTGTGATTCCTAAACAATCCATGAAATGTGTTTTGTGCATTAAGTAACCATAACCTGTCTGTGAAGGCACCAGATGTAACAAAGAAGAATTTCTTACTATTCACAGGCAAATATGTTACAATGCAATCCCTGTGCACCAGTTATGGAGTATGGAATCCACCACCACCATTGCTTAAATGCAGCATACAGCAATGTCCCAAAGCTAGTCCAGTTAAGAAAGCTGATTTTACACTGTGTAAGTTACCGAATAATGTGTGTGCATGAGATAGGTGGAGCAGTATAGTTGGACTTGACATAAATTTTCTTTTATTGTACTAAACCAGCAGTTTACAATAGGCCATCATGATGTTTTGGTGCATAGTTATATGCATTCACAGAATGCCTTGATTTGCTTTGTAATTTAATTTTCTTTTGGCATATCTTACTGCAAAGTTATCTGTTCACTGTTCACCAGTGGCAGTGATAGAAATATGATATCAGGATTTTAATGAGTAATCATGACATGTTGTAATATATAGTTGAGTTGCCATTTTTAGGCAGTTTGTTGCATAGTACTCTTTCTGGTAGCATTCAGCAGACAATTCAATTCAGTTTATTTACATCATAATCCGATAAAATAAAATGCGGAACAGTAAAACACAATAAATGATCCAGTTGGGATTAGATGAAGGGACGGTAGAAACCTCAATTGGTTATTTGAAACCGCCCCTCAAGACACGCACAGTTCATTCTAAAACAAATTAAATTATTTTGTACAATCTGTATGCAAAGGCTAAAATTGTAATGTTCAACAAAAACTGTGAAGGCTGGCCTAAATTTGAAATGTCAAGTACACTTGTGCAATTAGCAGTAATTTCTGATGTTTTGCTAACTGACAACTTTAAGCAAAATTTCACAAATATTTTAAGAAATCTTAAATCTAAAACAAACAAATCTAAATTTATGCATGTCAATCATAGTTTAAAAAGCAATAAAAAATTTAAATGTGAATTTGCTTTAAAACTTAGCATTCAGAGAAGTTCAATTCACCATTCTGTTATGTAGTTATAGAACTAAAGGTTTCTCCAATATAATAGTTTCTGTCCATCACAGTCCATTAAATGACCACATATTCCACACCTTATGTTGGAGGTTGTACATTTACGGTGATAAATTTTATGCAGCCAATAGCCAGCTAACATACGGCACTAAATTGACTTACAAGTGTGTGGATGGTTATTGGATATTACCTGAAGTATTGGAAACCTCATTTACTTGTGATGAAACAGGAAACTGGTTCCCTACAGTTGAAGTGATCCGTTGTGTTGGTAAGCCATTACTTTTTGTGGAAATAAAAGTGCATTTGTGTTTTTCAAACCCGGGAGGCAAAACATGAACTCAAACTCGGCTTTCCAAAATTTTAGTAAAATTCCAAATATGTTTAGGAATTTTAAACTGTAACCATTAGGAGTTTTAAATTGTATCTTTTCTGTAGAATTGTTTTGTGAGGCTCCTGTCTCTGTTCAAGGGGCTTCTCAGAGTGGTTTGCAGTGGATTTATGGAAGTGAGGTCACATACACATGTTTGCCTGGTTAGTAAATTTCATATTTATTTGATTTTTCGATTTTTCTGCCACTTGTCAATATATTTGTTGTTTAAAAATCCCATGTTTGTAAATATATTTTTGTTTGATAGATAATGCTAATTAATCTTGACAACAAAAAGTGTTGTTTACAACAATTTAAGGTTATTGGATAAAGCCTGGGGTTTACAAGGAAACAACAACTTGTTCAGCTAAAGGAATTTGGCAGCCCGACCCTAAAAAATTTCTGTGTAAAGGTTAGCTTGACCACAAACTCATTTCAATATTTAGCGTGTACTTCATATTTGTACTTGCAAGGAATTTAGTTTTAATTTTTTCTTGTACACAGAGGTATACTGCTCTGACCCGGGGCATGTCTCAATGGCTCATTATTACATTGCTGAAAATATTATCAAATACGATGGAATCGTGATGTAAGTTTGTGGACAATACATTGTGATATACTACATATATTGATGAAAAGTTTCCAATTATTGCATTTCATCAAAGTATGTCATAACAGTTTAATGAAGCAAAACCATTTTCCACATAGATATACATGTGAAAGTGGGTATCAGTTTAAAAAGGGTGTCACAGTGATGGGTGTAAGATGTCAAGCTAATGGAACTTACTCTCCTGATCCTACTCAACTTTCTTGCATTGGTAAGTGCTACTATTTATTTGTTATGAACTATTTTTGGTTTATACAGACAATTTTCCATGCAGTTATTGATTGTGGGTCGCCTGATCTAATTCAAAATGCAGACATTGTTGATTCTAAATTTGGTAGCTACACAATAGGTAAGAAGAATGGTAAATGAATCATTTAGCCTGTATTGTAAAATGTTACCAAACATCAATGTAAAAAAAGTTTTTTTATGATCATTTTAATTGCCGTTACATTGTTTGAAGGCACTAATGTAACTGTGAATTGTAAAAAAAACTATTGGATCGAGCGTGGCAAAGTTTCACAGGAGATATCGTGCCATTCTAACAGCGAATGGTGGCCTTCTTTAAATTCCATTATATGCAAAGGTTTGTTGCATTTGTGTATTAAGAGGTTTTTCAACATTCTTCATGGTTAGAGAGACAAATAAATTATGTTACAATAATCATGAGTAATCTGCAATTTGTTAAGTTGCATTTTCTGTCCAGGTTTATCTGCAAATTACTGTAAAGTGATCTATTGTAGTGAATAATAGTGTTTTGCAACTGCAAGCTTAAAAAAGCAATGAGTAAAAATTTTACTGTTTCAGATATTACTTGTCCCCTCCCATATTTTGTGGCAAACTCAACAATTACTGGCAGTGGGTTAACTGGGGGAAGCACCCGCAATGTGACTTGCGACAAGGGATTTTGGATAGATCAGTTATTTGACAAAATGTGGACAGTCATTACTTGTGACTCTATTTTAGGTGTATGGCTACCTGATGATGTTCTATGTAAAGGTAAGCATAAAATATAATTGGTTATATTCCCGACTCTTTTCCACAGTGATAAAAGGTGTACCTATTTAAAAAAAACAGTATATTAGGGTTACCATATCGGATAAGGCAAAACCTTACCTGATTTATGACTTTTTTTGAGTGGGTCTTGGTCAGTCACAAATCTATGTGAATTTCATATTCATCATCAGCAGCTACTGATATGTTTCGATATAAGATATGTTTTCCAAGTTATTGACACTTTTTCCTATGTTTTCCTATAATTCAAGACATACCAGGGAAAAATTTGATGGGCACCTTACATTGTATTGATTTGCAGAAAAAGTTTGGCGATTTAAGCTACTAGGAACACAACTCACGGTTTTCTCATAATTCTGAGTAAAAGGGACTGGCCCATATTGCTATTAACACTGTCATGTTTAAATATGGGCCAGTCTCTTTATACTCAGAATTAAGCTAAACTTATCTTTTTGCCAACCATAAAGGGTGACTAAAAATTTTAAAATAGTAGAGTTGTGTATAAGGATCAACTTTTGTTTTTTCAGTATCTACATGCCCCAATCCTGGAGTCATTGAAAATGCAATTCGATTTTCTGCTACTGACTCTTTCACTTACCGTGAATCAGTTTTGTATCATTGCCAGGAAGGTTATGAGTTCACTGATGTTGATTTAGCTGCGGGTTTAACGACAACATGCCAAAATGATGGATTGTGGATTCCTTTTCCATTAGACTTCAAATGCCAACGTCAGTAGAAATATATATGTTTAAAATCTTTTTTTACTTCTTTGTGTTTGTATACATGTTGACAAGACAACAGTAAAACATTTAAATGATATTCTTGCTTCAAAATTTAAATGATAAAGTTTTAAAAACATAAATACAATCCAGAAGAGAAAGATGTTATGTTTTTTGGTATGTATTGTTAAGTATTTTTATTTATAGAGGATAATATGAAAATGTTGATTGTGAAATTTTGTTGGCCTTTCATTACAAAATTCCGAAGTCAATATTTGCAGAATACACAACGCTTACAGTTTTTTTGCTTGTTTTTAGTGAAACTTTGCAAGTTTCTTGTTAAATTTTACCTGTATGGTGACATTGAGTTTCCAAGAAACAATACAAACAATACCACGTTCCAGTATGGAGACACAGTGACATTAAAATGCCATGGAGGTCATTGGGTGTTGCTGGATCGAGGTCTTGAAATTGTTGATTTTAAATGTATGGAAGATGGTCTGTTTTATCCCAATCCATTATATGTTGAATGTGAAGGTAATTTAATGAAATACTAAATATATTTAACTGCTGCGGGCGTGGTCAATTTCTTGTCATCAATTAGATGTTTTTGTGATAAACTGCTCTTGTGGCTTTTTCATATACGCAACACTTAACAATTTATTTCTTAGTTTGATTATCACACAAACTTTTTACTGCATGAATATGACTTGATTGAAAGTGCTTGAATGTTTTCAATAAGCCCATATGATTTTTGAGTATATTTAATTTAATAACCGAAAAAATGAAATCCACCTGTACCTTGTTTTCTTACGTTGTTGTTCCTGCTATTAACAAACCCTTAAATTTATTTCAAAACTAATTCTCATACAGTTATCAAATGCCCAAACCCTCCCCCGTTGCCCAACACAATACTGACTGGAACTAAGACAAACTTTGGTGCCTCTTTGATATTTGAGTGTGTGGAAGGTTTTGCTTCTCCATTTGATAATAATGTCAGGTGGAACTTAACATGTCAAACCAATGGAGTGTGGAGTATTCCTTTTGAAGATATTCAGTGTCATTGTATGTTTAATAGTAATTTTGGTTTAGATCTCTGATTTTGAAGTTATATTTATTTAAATTGGATATTGTTAAAAAAACAATTCAGTTAACGTTGATACTGTTAAAGAGATATTTTGTACGTAGTTTAAATGCTCTTGTCTTCAAAACTATGATTTGTGATTTTCAACAAGTTTGCCAATTGGAATGCACCAGTTTAATTCATTTGACTGATCAGCTATTATGTTTTTATTATTTTAGATGTTGTTTGTGGCCATCCTGGAGTAGGAATTAACTCTATTGTCACATTAAGTGGTTTTGGATATAACGATATAGCGACATACCAGTGTATGAAGGGAATGTGGGTGGAGAGTGATGTGTTTTCTGTAACCGCCGTTTGTCAAACAAATGCCACGTGGAGCAGAAGACCACCTGATTGTACAGGTAAGTGGCACTTACCTTTTTCAGACAAAATTTATCATCGAGGTCAAATCAGGTCCACATTTTTTCTATTTTACTAACTTCAATTCCAAATTTTCATTGCAATAATAATTTTATTTTTTCAAATGAAACACTTGGGTTGTGACAAGGATATTCCACTGTGTCTTTTGTTTAAAACACTTTTACAATATGACTTAAGACAAGCTGATGATTTTTGTTGCTTAAGAGCATCTCAATCAAAACTATGTCCAACAGTACATTATGTACTAAACACTTCTATATTTCTCTTAAAGCAGGATTTCTAAGTGTATTCTAACAATCATACTGTTTATAACTACTTAAACATTTTAAAAACCTTGAGGTTTTTTCGACAAAAACTGGTAATACTTTTAGTGGTTGGATGTGTACACCCACGTGAAAGTACAAACCATGCCAGTTTCATTGGGGAATCTAGCACATACCTTAGTTTGGTAACAGTTGTGTGTGATGATGGGTACAACATTGCCTCCGGTCGAAAGTACATCACTGTGAGATGTTTACACTTGGGAAAGTGGGATGTTGATGAAAAAAACTTCTCTTGCCAAGGTTAGAGGCTTTATCTTGTCTAAGAAGAATGTGATGTATGAACGCAAGTGTATTGTTACCCAAGCAATTTCATCTAACTATGAAATTACACAAAAACCTTCTCTTTTTTACATTCTCTCTCACAAAACGTTCTCGTTTTTGTGTTTGCAACGCACAAAAGTAGTTTTTGTGAATGTTTCAACATTGTGGCAGGCAGAATTTAAAGTTTGTATTTCAATTTTATTGTTTTTACATCAGCTGTTGTGTGCCCCCCTCTGTCCCCCATACCCCATGCAAGTGTGGTCAATGCCAGTGTTACTGTTGGTTCTGTGGGAGTGCATGTATGCGACGAAGGGTATTTTGTTGCACGAAATCTGAAACGCATGACAGTGGTTTGTTCAGGCGAGGGCCATTGGAGACCTAACCCTAAATATTACAAGTGTGTTGGTAAGTATTTTCCAGTTAGTCGTGGTGGTCATTAGAACAAAACTTGAATAAAATTAGAAACACTATATGTGCAAAAGAGCTATGGTCGAACCTGTCTGCGGCTCTCATTGATTAGCAACACTATTAATAGATATAATTATAATTCTGACGAAAAAGCTTGATCCCTAATGTTTGTAGTTGCACATAATCTTGCAGCAAGGCCAGCGATGCCATTTTATTGAACTGATCATAGCATGAGTAATTGGTAAAAACGTATAGAGTATATATTTATGTTAAATTATTTAAAAAATATATTTAAAACACAAGTTTTGCACTTTACAGATCCCCTATCATTTGTGTGTGATCCACCTTCTCTCATTGAGAACGCCAACATAATTACTGACAGTTATGCGTACATGGCAGTTGCTGAAGTGTTATGTGCAAATGGATACTGGATTTCACCTGGCCAATACTCTGCAAGCATACAGTGCAATATTGATGGGGATTGGGATCCTGATCCATCATCTATATTTTGCCAATGTAGGATATTTTCTTGCTAAGATTTCCGGTACTGGCAGATTGCTTTTCTAATACCTGCTATGGTCGTCATGGAAACTAATCATTGTGAAGTTAATGTAATTAGCGGATATGCTATACCTTATTGTGTTGCCTCCATTTGGCCTGAGCAGCTGTTAATTTTAGTAATTGAATGCGGATCCCCACCAAACAGACCCAACTCAAAGTACATTGGATCAAGCTATGGCTACAATTCAATGTTGTTGATACAATGTGATCAGTCGTACAGAATATCACTGGAAGATGACAATGGTGTAAGTTTTTACTTAATTGCAGAAGTTAAAGTTTTACAATTGTAACCTTAAATTTCTGCATAGCAAATAAGTGAAACTCGTGAGAAAACTTGGCTTGTGAAATGTGGAGCAAGTGCAGAATGGGAAAACGATCCTATGTCCATTCATTGCATAGGTAATTGTTATCCTGTTGTCGTGGTGATGTTGGAATTCTTCAGTGCAAATTTGAAAATTATTGACATTAAAACAACTGTTTTTTTGGATACAAAATAGCTGTGGTTTCCGACTTGAAATTTTTATTTTTTAAAAAAAATATTCAACATGACCCTATGCTCATTGATTTTATTTTTATTTTTTTAGTACATAGGTTTTGGTAAACATGAATCCAAAAAGGTTCAGAACATGCTTTGTAATTACACTTTTATATCATTAATTGTATTTTATTATATTGACACATAGTTCACAAAATCCTTTCACAAACTTGTAAAGTGTTGTTTTAGGTGATTCTTGTGGACAAATTGAAACACCACCCGGTCTGGTTGTTGCAAGTGATGATAAAGATACCAAATTAGGTTCCAAAGTAACTTTTAAATGCTTGGAAAGACAACTGATGCAAGATGGATCTAAAACTGCCTCTGTTTTCTGCACTGAGGAAGGCATCTGGTGGCCTGATGTCAGCTCACTAAGTTGTCAAGGTGATTGCACAGCATTATCTTCAGTTTTGTAAAACAACAGACAAAGTCGGTAGTACTTTATATTGAAAAGCAAACAATTAATGTTCCTAATTACAGTGTGATTCATAATAACGTATTTGCTTAAACCAGTGATTTCAAAATATAGAGATTATTTTTAATCAATGTGTCTGATTTCAGATATTGTTTGTGGGTTCCCTAACCAGCCATCACATGGAGTGTTTGTCGGATCCAACACATCTTACCAAAGTTCAGTTGTTTACAAATGTCAGGAAGGTTACAGGTTGTTGGTGGGCAGACAATATCACACAGAAGTAGAACTTACATGCAGCGATAATGGGAATTGGGAACCGAGTAACCTGATTCAAGACTGCATTCGTAAGTTTAGTTTGTGTGGGTGCAAGCGCCTAAACCAGGACGGCAACTATAACCTTGGTAATGTTTACAAAACTTTTCGTTGAATGTAAATAGTGAGACATACATTTATGTAAAATATACATTTTGGGATAGAACACAGTTTCTGGCTTCAGAAATAGCAGTTAGATGAGAGTTTTAAAACCTAACAAAAATTGCAAAGAAGTTGTGTTTGTTTTGTTGCTGACTTGTGTCATATTTTATTTAATACAGCAACAGTATGTAAAGATCCTGGTTTTCTTCCTTTCGCAACAAGAGACCCAGCTCAAGCATCAAATATGTTCACTATCGGTAATGTTGCTCATTACACCTGCTTGAAAGGTAACTATACAGGAGGAAAACCCTCGAATAAGTTTTTCCCTTATGGATTTGTTAGTTTAAGGGATATTTAATGTTTAAAAAAACAAAAATACATACTAACAACGATAACTATGTGTTCGTTTTTTATATTAGGATATTGGTTTAATGAAAATGAAAACACAAAAGAAATTGTGTGTACAAGTAGTGGCAGCTGGGATCCTGGCCCGGCTGGCTCCCTGGAACAATGTCAAGGTATATCAACTTTATGCACTTGCCAAATCTGCATATTACACATGTTGTATTTACTTTGTGGACATAACTGTATACTTAATTTAAAAAAATTTTCACATTCCTTCATGAAATTCTGCAGCTGTAAAGTGCTGGCCTCCTCCAAATTTCCCACATGCAAACATACCTGATCAATTACCAGCAAGGAGTCAGTATAACACTGGTGATTTGGCAATGTACAAGTGTGTGGATGGTAGAAAGTTTAACAAACGACCAAAGAAAGGAGAATATCACATCATTAAATGCCAGGTTAACGGAACATGGTCCACATTTCCAGATGAACTTAGATGTGAATGTGAGGATTACATGATTGTTTTATGGGCCTTTGTTGATTCTGCCCCAATTTTTTTATTCCGAACTGCAACTTTTAAATATGCTATGATTTTATCATCAATATTTCTTTGATGCATTGGGCAGCAATGCAACTAAGATGTTAACAGCAGTACTATACCAAAAGGGTCATGTTTCACAGCAATGGCAAAACACATTTGAGGCTTTACGTTTATGGTATTAGAATGTATATTTGACCGTGGCTTTCAAACTTACATAAGTTTACATTTGCTCAATACTGAAACCCCCAAAAATGGTAATATATACATTTATTATTACATATTTTATACATATGTTTTTGTCATAATATACACATTTAATTATTATAAATGACATATTATTTAGAATCTACATTTGGGAAAATTATGTGGTGTCTTCTACTTTTGCAATCGTTTATTTGTATATAGATGTTTACTGTGGAGTGCCAGATCCAATTCCCCATTCGACACTTCAATATACTGGAGATTTGGTGGCAGGATCACAAATAACTGTCGCTTGCAATGAAAAATACAAGTTAGCATCAAGCAAATCAATACAAACTTCTTTCCAATCGAAATGCAGCAAAGTTGGAGTGTGGGAACCTGATCCAAGAGTACATAAGTGTGAAGGTAATATTGTTTTGTGTGTTTATTGCCTTACAAATGAATTGTACACTGTAAGAAAACTAATTAATATTTGGGCAGGTGTGTCATGTTGATTTACCCTTATAATATGTGAGGTATTAATCTTTTCATTTACACCAAAACAGTTAAAAATATAGACGAGTGCTGTGAAAAAGTTTCATATTTGTTTCTTTCAGCCCTAATCTGTCCGTCACTTTCTAATGACATACCTCATGCCACAAAAAATGGAACTTCCTATTCTGTTGGAAGCACAGTAACCTATTCATGCTTCAATGGCTACCTCATGTCTGGCTTAGCAAAATTTCAAGGAAAAAAAGATGCAGCTGTAACTTGTCAAGACAATGGGACATGGGATCTTGCTCTCAACTCATTGAAGTGTGAAGGTTTCAACTTATAAACATCTTTACGTTTAGTCTTACAAAAAGAATCATCAGTGTGTTTTTAAGTGTACAGACTACCAGGTTGATATGCATCTGTGCATTGATATGGAGAGCAGTTTATGTGTTTGTGTGTTTTTCTTGCCTGTTTAAGACCAATTTTTATGTTTTCTTTATTTTATTTTTTTATTCTCTTTACATTTTTTCCTAGCTTGCTGTTAAGTGACAACTGTTTAGAAAACTTTCGTTTCAGGTTAAAATCTTTCAGTCTTCTTTAATTAGACATATATATTTCGCTTCGTTAAAAGCATCATCAGTGTCTATAAAAGCAAATTAAGAATTAGGTTCAAATAAAATAAGTGTTTGATATTATTTTTGTCCACAGCATTGAGATGCACAGACCCTCCCAAAATTGTAAATGCAACTCTCCAGTATACTGGAAAGCATTACAAAGCAGAAGCAACTTATTCCTGTATTAGAGGACATGTTTTCGATCAGACTATTCGCCCTTACAGTACTGAAGTTACCAGCAAATGCTGGATTGCTGGCAAATGGATTCCTGACCCTATATTACTGCAATGCTCGCGTAAATATTTGCTCACTTATAATAACCTGATTTTTTATCTAATATTCCTGAAACCAAGCAATGTCTTTTTTGCTTAAAGTTAGACAATTCCACCTATCGTTATAGGTTTAGTAAAAAAAATGATTGCAAATCCATTTTGTTTTTACAGCTCACACAGCTAAAGCACGCTAATTGCGATAGCTGCTTTTTTTGTTTCAATTTACCATCAAATTTTAGTGTTTTAATGCGTTTTAGCTTTCGATTGTGGAATACCACAATTTGTTGAGCATTCACAGTTACAAGTGCCTTCAACTTTGATGGGATCGGTTGCAGAGTACAAATGTGATGCAGGTAACATGTGGGAGACTACTATGTTATTGGATTTAAAATATAAACCTCACAGTTAAACATTGCTGCAACAAATGTTGAGTATTAATTACAAATTTAGTGTTAGTGTCAAATGAAATCTATGTTTTCATAGCTTAAAACTTTTTTATGGTTTTGTTTAAATTGTTTTTAATCATGGCAACCATTTTTTTTCGATGTAGGTTTTGTTGTTGATCATGGCAAAAGTGGGTACGACACCAAACCAGTGAAAAATTCCATCAAAATACTCTGTTTCTTTACATTTTCATGGGAACCGGATCCAAGTGCAATAAAATGTGCCCGTAAGTGGTTATTAGGTCAAAATTATGCGTAAATATGTTAAAAAAATCCTTGAGGAAGTCTCGCGGAATGGCAGACGAAACGTCGGTTTCAAATAAACACTTTAGAAACTAAGTGCCAGAAGAGCAATTCCGATTAATTAGTATGCCTGGCAACAAAAATAGCAGTATATCCTTGTGATTATAGGTTGCTTTGCAATCAGGAAAATTTCAGTGACAATAATTGGCTTGGTATCTTAAAGCCAGTTGAACTTATTATTTGATATTTAACTTTGTCGATATTTTGCCACATTGAGTAACCACAAACTTTCTCCTCACAGGTATTCAGTGCCCTTTTCCAGAAACCCCAATTCAAGGTCAAATAGTAGGTGGGGAAACTGACTCCCAAGGAAGGAGAGTGTTTAACTTCAGGAATAAAGCCACAGTTACTTGCAGTACAGGATATGAACTGGGCACCAACAATGCAGTGGCTCACTGTAAAGCTGATGGAACTTGGAGTGTGAATCTCAAGCAAGTTGTATGCCAAGGTTCAACATGAAAATGTTTTATTGCAAAAGGATTTTTGACATGTGCTGATTTTTTTCATTAGTGAGCTTCTTTACCAAAAGTGTGCTAAAGATCATTTCTTAATTTCATGGTCTATTCAGTAACTTAAATACTTAAACACACAAACAATGACTTCTTACACAGGTTATTGTGATGGTTTCAATTTTACACAATGCTACTTATTTAAATTTCAGTGACATCAAAAATGAAATTTGTTTGGTCAATAATAGTTCCTTGTATGTACAAAATATTGGTCTCGGCCAACAGTTGTAAACATTTTCCCAATTGGTGCATCCACTAAGTATTTAAGGCAGTGTTTTTTTAGTTGTTCGATGCCCGTATCCAGCACAAAAACAGTTTGCCAAGAGGCGCGGTGAAGACAACAGGCACCTTTCTTCTGTCACATACATATGTGACGATGGGTATTTCATTGAAGCTGGTGTGTCAAGAATCACTTCCCAGTGCAACTACAAAGCAAAGTGGATTCCTACAATCGATTTTGACTGTAAAGGTATCACTAAAATGTGTAATCAATGACATCAATTTTCAGTTTGTTTTTTACCTTCTACATTTCTTGAGGAGTTTTTACGACCTGTACTGTGGATTTTTGTTTATGAATATTCGGTTGCAGCTCTTTTCCTTTCGTTATTTTTGTGGCTAATTAAGTTTTGTGGAACAATATGACAAAAAAATAACATAATTGTGAAATCGAAACATTAATAAAAATTAATATGATTTTGCAATTCCATTAAGAGTTAAAAAATGTCTTTTCACAAATAGCACAACCTAAATTTGCAGTGACCCAATGTAGTTTTCCTGGTTTCATGGATCAAGCAACACAAAACGACACCAGTGGTGCTTACATGGTCGGATCTGTAGTGAAATACACGTGCAGTCCAGGGTTTTACATTGCAAGGGAACAAGACGCAGTTGGTGATTGGGTGGCTGACCCTGCGAAAGAAACATCTGCATCACTAGTTTGTGCCTTCAACGGGAGATGGAACCCAAGGAAAGAGGAAATACAGTGCTCAGGTTCATGTGTAAATATATTTGAAATCATCATTGAGAGTTGTAGACAGAAGACCAATAAGGTCTCGTCAGTGCTTGTGGCACTGGATAAGCCCTTAAACTAGCTGGCAGAGATATTTCCACTTAATGGTACTTTACGGTCAACGTCAATCTTTTGGGCACCTAAGAGACCTCATAGGTCGAAACAGTGTGAACTACTGTCTGCAGCTCTTAATGATTATTAAGGCTCTTTTGCATATATTTAATTTTCCATTTATTAACGTTGATTTTAATGGAATTGATGCATTCTTATTCAATGATTTCCAGATATACTTGAGGCAACCACCTTGAGCTTGTTAGCGTCGGACGACTTCGAAGGTCACCTGACGTTGTTTTCCGTGGATGAAAACTATCCTGCCACGTTAGGAAGAATAAACACTGATGGCAGTGATTCTGTCAGCGGCGCCGAATGCGAATACTCGCAGGTAGAATCTGGATTATTCCTGGCGTGTTTCTACTAGTAAAATATTTTTGTTTTATTTTTAAAAAATTCTTTTTTGGCTTTTGCATGTTTAATGGAATAAATTTCTGTATCAACAAATTCAATTGAGATAAAACCGAAAACGGAATGAATTTCGCATTGACGTCTAGTTGTGGGTGCATTTGCCGTAGGTGTTAGGTCTGGTTGAGCAAGGTCACTGGTTGCCGTTGTCGGAGTTTAATATTGAGACGATCCATGTAGCTGCCATTATTCCTGAAACTGGTGTCGAATGCAATGTTGAGAAAGCTGTTGATGGCGAACGTGATACTTACTGGATGCCAGTTGAGGTAACTGGATTACGTAAAAAGTCTTGCACTAATGATGAGTACGTTTTAAATTCACGAAATCCTTTTCAAAGGAAAATACGTTGCCTTGCAGCAAGTTAATTATTTCCTTGTAAAATTTTCCTGGTGTTTTTGTTTAGATGCCCGGCGTCGGCGAATATTGGAAGGGTTGGACTTTCACAATAGACATGGGACGAGTTTATTTAATAGGAAGCACGAGCCTGCATTCTTCAACAAACTTAAAGAACGATATAAAGGTAATATTTTAAGTGCCAAATTTCTGTGAATGTTTAAGTTGTTTCACATCAACGGATTTATACTTTGGTGCACTATACATATATTGGCTGTTTAAAACACTCTTTTGCGCCAAAATTTTTTACCATAAAGTGTTGACTAGGACTGGCCTAGATTTCTCTTAATCATCCAACCAAGATTTTTTTTGAATATTAAAGCTTTAATCCCAAACCAATCCAAGTCGTCAGTGGGAGAACTACGCTTTTTTTTAAACGTTTCTACCATAAGGTTTGCATATGCTTCCAGTTAACATTTAGCCCATCACTGTCAGAAAGATATGAGCAAAGATCTTACAAATTGTTAAAAAACTGCTTGATTTGACTGGTGGCAAAAAAATGTCTTGTCCAGTATGCACCTCATGTATACGAAAACAGTTTGCACTTTTCTAAATCACTTTCTTTGCAGACGTTTTATTTGTATATTTCGGCCAACCTTCGAGAGTGGAAATATCTTGGTCCGTTTAATCCCATCACTGCCACGGGAAGGAAACATTTCTTTCGCAACTTTCACTTATTCAGAGCGAGGTAAGGAAAAGACCACGGCGGTAACTGAAAGTTTTTCTAACCCTCCTTAAATAACAATAAATTACCATTGAACTTAATTGATATAATTTGACTTTTCGTGGCTCCTATTTTAGTGACAACATTTAATATTTTCTTCCCGAAATCAATCTTTTTCCAACTCCACTTGTTATGCGTGACGCAGGTGGAAACTTTACATTTAAAAAATAAAATGACCACGTGTCAAAACGCAGTTTTATTTTAAAGAAAACATGTTTCGCAAAACGGGTTCATCAGTTCTTGTTCAAATAGAATCTCTTTAGTGGCTACATTGTGTTGCACGTGTTTAGCCCTTTTTTAGTGGTGCAGACACTGTTTACCTGTATTGCCCCCGATCTGTGCTTACCAAAGAGTCATGTTTTTCACACAGGTACATCAGACTTAACATCACGGCCACGGCTTTAATGCAACCACCCGTTGTCTCCGGTTTCGGATTGTACGGAGCTTCCTTCGACTGCACAGATCTTGTTACATATAACTTTGATCGTTACGCAGTGCCTGCTCTTGTATCTGCATTGTTGGGCTTCTACGCTCTTCTCATGTTACTTGCAGTCAGAAAGGATCAGAAGAATAGATGGAGGGTAGGATTTAGTTGAATAAGGCAGAGAATGTAGAGTTATGTTAGCAGTTTGGTTTTGAGACTGGAAAGTCTTTCAGGAAGTGCAGCTAATATTTATCAGCCCCGAAAAAAGATAGAAAAAATTTTAGGACAGTTATATATTACAGGTAGTTGCAGTAAATGCTAAAAAACCGCTTTCTTCACTTTGTAAATGTGTTTTTTTCCCAATATCCCACTGGTCCTCACACCAAACGATATATTTCACTACCATACTGACCAATATCACGGCTATTACACAACCCGTTCTAGAGATACATACTCTCCATGCCACCTCCCCCCTTGGAACAACCAAGTTATAGTTACGAGCTCTCAATAACCACTGCATGGAAGAAGGTGGATTCCGATCTCCTTATACGGATCCATGGAAGCAGAGGATCGACTCCGATCGTTTGGCTGCGTCGTGATTATCCTGGTATACTCAGGTGGGTTTTGTACATAATCAGAACGTCGATGTTTAAAACCCAAGTTACTGCAATGAAGTACCACGTAGGGTTGATGTTGTCCAAAAACTTTCATGAGGCCACGAGATATTTTATTTGTACGGCTGAGATTCAAAGCTTTGGAGACCCAGGCAGCTTTGTCGGTTAAACTTGCTTTTTTCCAGTTTGGCAACTCGGGTCATGTAATACTGCCTGCTAATTTTGAATAGACTTTGCCTTTTGGCGAACTGAAACGTTTAAAGTTGCCTTAAGTTCTGTTGTCGTAGACTTTTGCACGGTCTATGGTAAATTTATTGGCGTCAGTTATTTTAGGTAACTGGTCTGGCCAATACTTTTGTTTGAGAAAATAGTTTTTATTGTTACGCTATATATGCTTACATGTATTGACGAACCAGCCATATTGTTTCATTTCAGGCCGGGGTTTACTGACACTTACGCTGTACACGTCCCGACAAGCCTTGGTAGTCCCGTCTCCATTAATCTCGTGTCAATTCATCATGAAACGATCGACAAGAAACAAGCAGATACCACCCAGTGTAGGGCGTCCTGGAGCAACACGCTAATAAGGACGAAAAAATCCGTTTCTGCCACTCTGGTTAGCTTGTTTAATTCCAGCAACCAAGATAGTGAGGGCAGTGTTTCAGATGAAAACTCTGACATCGAAATACCCGACTGCATTGGTATTCACCGGATAACCATTAAAGCACCTTACACTGATGAGAGGTTGGTTGGCGACGTTTCTGCTTGCAGTGATGGTTCAAGATGGTGTTTGTGTTGGAAAACAGTGGTCCTGGCGCACGGACAGTCGGTTCTACTCCCACTTAAACCGTCAAGTGACACCAGGAAAAGGTTTTCTTGTGCAAGAAAAGTCATTTCTTCCCATTTACTATCCAGTATTTTTTACAATCAACCTTCGTTTATTATACGAAACTCATTGTGCGTTGAAAAGGTGATTGTCGCCATGTCAGTCTCGCTTTGGGCTTTATCCGTAACTTCAGTATTTTATGGATTCGACTATTCCGCTACTCTTGAGAACGACGTAACTTTGGTGATTGGTCCTATCACTGGCTTCAAGTCACTGGTATTTGAAACTCACGTCATTGCCGCAGCATTAGCTTTCGTGATGCTCAGCATTCTACAAAGTTGTCTGTATCTGCTCTCTGGGAAGTGGCGACGTCAGCTAGAAGATCCAATATCCTATTTTCAAGGAACAAGGCCGCTGTACGTGGCTGTTAGGGTCCTGCTTAGGTCTCTGAATCTTATTGCAACTGATGGACCAGATATTACGGAGTTCAATGAAGGAATGGAAGATAATGAAGCCAGAAATTGTGGGCAACCGCGGCGGTCTCAAATATTAACTCACTTTTACTCGCCACCTTTGCTGTTTGATGTGTTTGTAAAACGAAACAATTTTGGTAGTTTGTATCGCATGTTCTGCAGGTTTGCTCTTGCCGTTATCCTAATCGTATGGACGATATCAGCGGGTATGTATCTCTTCATCAAAGGGTCTCAGACTGTGGGTGGAATCGGTACTAGCATGGCTTTAATGCTTTCTGTGGATATTTTGATCGTTCACTTGCTCGTAATGCCGCTTGTTGGAATGTTCGGTTCTGTGTTTGCCACTGTATACGAATATCTCAAGTTTTTTACATTAGCTTTGCGTCGAAATGCCTTGTGAACTGCAGTGGTCTTCGTTTATTGTATGTATCATTGAATTGTATCTTACTTTTTCGCTTTCGCTTATACGTAATATAAATTTATTTGGTTCGAGCCATTGTCTGATCCAACAACACCGAAGGAGACATCAAGGAATGCCATATCCATCAAATCTCACTTTCAAAAGAACTGAAGATGCTTTAATAAAAAGCGAAACATGTTTTCTAAAACTAGAAGCGTGGACACAAAGTTGTTCAGCAACATTTAAAATTGAATTGAAGGTTAACTTGTGTCACGTGAAAGAAGTGTTGCTGGTTTGGTGGATTTCATGTGGTAAAAACAATTTATTGCTACTTTTCAAAAGAATGACGTTTCATTGTCAACACCGAAGTTTTATTGCTACGACATCGTACAAAGAAAAATGATCCAAGTTACGGCAATCGTAGTCACGTGATCAAGGTTGACCGGTCGGAACCAAAAGTAACGCAAGCGCCTTAACTTAGAATTAGGGGAAAACAGGTTAATTTCAGACCTGAAGCGTTGTCACACAGGGGGATGGAAAACGAGTATTGTGGTAAATTGCTGGTTGAGCGACGCGAAATAAGATGGCACCACAAAATAAAACACTTCCAGGCGTGCTGGTGAGGTTGTTGTGCCGTCCGAAAAGGTTAAACTTCACGGTTTTCGCAAGTTTCGCTTGCAGGAAAGGTCCAGTGGTGATATTTTCTTGTTTGTTACTCGATGTTTAGGTTGTTCTCTTCTCGCTGGAACGAAAAAAAACAAGAGAAGGATAGAATTGCAGAAAGCTGAAGAAAGAACGGTTGCCCGAAACGAAAACTCGAAACATAGGCGAGCTTGAAACCCGAAAAAGTCAACTGAGAAAGGAAAAAAAGCACAAGTTGCTTCATTTCCATGAGGGCTCAGTACCAGGGCGCTACAAGACACACACCCATTATTTACATCAAAGCGAGATTACAAATGTAACACTATGCCACAGCATAAATATTTTACATTATATACAAACGCAATTCAAAATGACGTCGGTTTGTGACGTCACATAACCTCATTATGACGTTGGGCAGTGTGCAGGAGCGGAATGGTCACACAGTTGTGATTATGTATACAGGGCTGTGGGCGATAAACATGCAACGACACAAAAATCACTTCGAAAAAGCAAATCGCACCAGACCAAGTGACGTCAAGCAAAGCGCTACGTCATGATGGTGACGTGCGTGGCAATAAAAGCAAAGGAAATAGGAGTGTGACGTCGCGTCAATGCATTCGTCATAGCACGACGGGAGTGTCGAAACTGTGACGTGGACGATAATATGACGTCATCATGCGGTGGTTTCCTCTACTTTAGGCTTTTCGGCGTTGCCAACGGCAACAGTAACGTCATCAGATTTAATAGGTGGCTTGGTTCTAAAGGAAGTTTGGTATGATGGTAAATTTTGAACTTAACAACAAAAATACACAAAATATTGTTAACTTTTATCAAGAAGCTTTACCTTTAGCACTAAAACCCTAATATATTTACTCCCTGGTGAAAAAATCTACTACCTCCCATCATTATCACAAACAATACAACGCAATCTGACTGTGTTAACATACTCTGGCTTGCCCTCCAGTGGTGAGTTTGCTGGAGTGTCCTGTTCATTTGCAACCAGTGGTGTTTCAGCAGAGGTTGGTTTTTCACCGTTCAACACTTGTTCGTCGTTCAAAGGGGTTTCCTCATTAACAATGCCATGCTCTTGTCTAGGAATGGAGATGTGGTATGATCACAACACAAGGCCATGCAAAAAGCCAAATTTAAACACAAAATTGAAGGATGTGTATCCTTAGTTATACTGATGTGAGTTTAAGTAATGGCTAAATAGTTTTAACTTACGTCACTTAATACAAATAAAAATCATATGAACAAGTAAAAAATCACAGACAAACCAAGTAAACTGCACAACAAACCAACTTCAACAGGTTTTTAAAAATAATTTTTAGTATTTGAGCTATACAAAAACTTATGTAATTCATCTTTGTCGTTTTTATATCCAACCAGCTATTTAACACTAAAGACAATTGGACACCATCATGAAACAACACCCAACATACAACGCCACATTAAATGGTATTCAAACATACTGAGTGCCATTAGCCACTGGTTCTGCTTCATCGGTTAGAGGTTGTTTGTCACCACTGCTCACAGCAGTGACCTCGTCACTTTTATTGTTTTTTCTGTTTTTGAAATATCCATTGCAAGGGTCAGATATTTATGATACACTGTGTCTATTTAAATAGAAGTTTTATATGTTGGCAATAAATATATATAATATACATTAGTACTATATGTATTTAAAAATATATACTACATATTTCATATATACTACAACCATATTATTAAATAGTGGTAACACCATTCTGGTTCTTTATCTGGCATAACATTATTTCTTTAAAACTGTTGAAACAGAGCAAGTTTCCATTGTAGGTCAAGACCAATCTTGAATTTTTGGATTTAAGCATTGTGACCATTCATAAGTTAACAATAACTTGTACCATTAAAGGTTTGTCAACTATATCACTAAACTTTTAAGTAGCATAAAAATTAAAAAAAAACAACAATAATCATGCTCAATGCTTTAGCTGAATTCACCAAACCATGCATGAGGCAATGGTAGAATTGGCCAATGTTTTAAGCAGTTACATTTACAAAAAAAAAGTAATTTACAAAGCATTGTGGAATTCACTTCACTCTCACATTCTTACCTATAAGTACCAGTAGTTCCTTGCCTTACATAAAAATATAGCAAAACAAAAAGACTAAGAGTACTTTTTAATATTTGTGTAGCTTTTGATTAAACTTACAGTTTTGTTGTGTTTTATTAATTTTATAAGGCAACTACTTGCTCAAAAAATTGATCTTTTATAACCATATAATTCCACACTGTGGTTGACATACCTGTATTCAGCAGACCCTTCCTCCAAATCTTTGTTTTCCAAAGTTTTTGAATCCTTCTTCGATGCGCCGCAGGTATTGATGTAGATAAAATGGGTGCAACCGCACTTGCGTGAAATGCAGCAGGAAATATCTGGAGAAAGTTAAAAACAACAAGGTCAAAATAACATAGGTATGCCAAGAAAACTTGAAATTTAAAAAAAAATCGACAAAAATTTTCAAAAGTCAATAAAATGTTGGACTTGTAATTTGCTCTTACCCACAATGATGAGCAAAATTAATGCCACAGCAACAATGACTCCTATAATGAGATCGTTTGAAGCTCCTGCATTTAAATCCCTGCCCGTTCCTGTAGTAGTTGCTTCAGTTGGTTCTAAAACAAACAATTCTTTAATCTGAAACTATTAGACTGGACTTTCTGCCGCGTTTAGTGGAATATTATGTTTTTGTTGTTTTAATTACAATCTAATAAATTGGATCTGTTAAAAGTGATACATCGATGAAATAAATGCACAAGAAATAATTTCCAAAGACTTCAGTTGACTATTACAAGTAATATTGCAATATATTAAATTCTTGAAGATAAATAATATTCTTACTTGGAGGAGTTTTGAACTCTGAAAAGGAATGAGCAGACCCAACTTCATTGGTGACTGTCAATTTGACTCGGTAAGTGGTTTCTGGCTTCAAACCTAAAACAAACCAAAGTTTAAATTCTGAACTTTTGTTTGTGCAAAACATTAAGTAAATGTACTATTCTTCATAGCTGGTGAATCTGTGCAAAAGATAAATGACCTCACAGTTGGATCATAGTCACTTATTTTAAATTGAAAACGATAAATTACATTTTACATAAAATTTTTAGAAGTAACAAACCTGAGAGAGCAAACTTCTGATCAACAAACTCCCTATCTGTGCTTTGATATGTGACAGTGGTGACCTGATCATCAGGTGGCATTGTTTTGTTCCCTCCTTTGGTTATCTTCAAACAGAAATCAATGGTAAAGCTCACAAAATACTAAAAATGGAAACAGAGCAAGCATTATATTAGGACAAGACAACTTACAGGCCAGTAAGTAACATCAACTTTAGAAATTTTTCCACCACCAGTATTTCCCACGTTCCACTGGATTGAGTATGAAGTTGGTTCCAATGGTTCGGTTGGTGTGACAATTGAAGCACGGCCAGGTTTAGCTGAACATCATGTAAGCAATTTTTTATAAGTATGTTAATATTAAAACTAGTATGATATGTGCTTTTTTAATAATTATATCAATGTTTTCAAGAAAATCTTTTAGCTAAACCACATATAGTTGGCTTTAAAAAAGTTTACAAACTTGGTTCTTTTGAACAATGTATATACATTTAATACAAATACTTACTGACTGTACATGCAAATGATAGAGCCATGCGATGTAATTGCACATGCAACAAAAATGCAGGGTTAAAAATGACTAAGTACAGTTTAGGAAACCGACTTGTATCAAGAAAATAACAAAAAATGGCAAAAAAAAAACTACCAGACGACGATGTACAACATTAAAACAACATTGCAAGATATACAACGGTATATATGATTTCCTTTGAAAAGCTCCAGTCTATAAGTAATCTTCTAAATCTTGGTACCCATGCGACCGAAGCAATAACAACAACTTGTTTCCTTACAACAACAAACATGCAGGTCTACACAATGTGTTTGTTTCAACTCACTGATCACTTCTGTGGTGAACGGACGAGATTTCGCATACTTTCCTTCACCCTGGCAATTTTGAGCCTTCACAAATATTCTGTATTTGGTGTTGTGCTGCAGTTTTGTAAAGGTGTGGCTTAATTCAAGAAATGGAAGATTGTCATCTGAAAAGTGTAAAAAAATAATAAAGTTTAGTGTGCGAAAAGTTACAAGAAACAAATTTTCTGTTACTGCAGTTCTATTTTCATGATCTGTAATTACATTTGATAATACGATTTTAAAGAAATATATAACAAAAAAATCAAACGCATATCATAAAATTAAAGCAAAAAAAGACTTAACAATCCACCCTCCCACCTGGTATGACTACAGCAGAAAGTCTTTGGTCAGCGGTAGATCGAGCTTCAACCGTGTATGACATGATTGGAACAGTTACGTTGTCAGGGGGTGAAAATGTCACTGTGGCATTTTGTGTTCCAACTCTTGAAATCTAAGACAAAACTTGATGTTACCTAATTTCTAAATACAATGAAATTGGTGGCAATTGCAAAAAAAATTACAACCAATCAGTAACGACACAATTTGAACTTTAACAGAAAAAAAATTTAACAGAAAATTTTTGCAGCTTTGGTTGCATACAAAGTTACCATTAAATTGGTCGGCACATCAGGTTTGCTTGCTTCCAGTAGCTGAGTAGAGGCAATGGTTGAGCCATGGTCATTTGTAGCTTGACAGTAATAATTTTTAAAGCTGCTTTGATCGACCAACTGAATCTAGAGATAGTTTTGTTTAAATACATGTAGATTTTTGTACAGTTTGCCAAATGATAAATGACAACCTTTCATGATTGAAAATGTTACTACTGTTTTATGTATATAAGTCCTACATAACAAAACGCAAAAAGTTTGACTTGCCTTAAGCAAGAGCTGCCCCATGTCATTCATTACATCAATGTTGTCACTTGACATAACAGGAACAAACTTGCGTGACACTGGAGGCTGTGTTGGATCCGCCACTACCTCATCCACAGACTCACTGGTGAACGACAGCAAGGTTTTGTTGAGCCCAGCTCCATCTTCTGGTTGGGATGGCATGCTTTCTGTGACATCCTCAGTAACATCTGACATGGGTATGTCACCCCAGCTTAAACTCGGTAATGGTTTTCCCTCAAAAGAACATGAAAGCTCAGCTTGGCCTCCAATACAAGCATAAACCTTGGGCACTATTGCTTTTCGTGGTGCATCTGTATAAAATAAAAGTGTTTTTGTACTTAACATACCATGTTAATTAGAACAATGTGTTGCGGGTAATACCAGGTTGAAACCATACAAACACGAGACAGTATCTGTCTAATACACATTATAAAATAGTCTACTAAAATGCCAACGAAACAGGTCAGACAAAAGTATTTATCATTGAAGTGAGGAAAAGTTTGCTTACATCATAAAAAACAACTGTGTGATGGTTTGGTCTTTATTTATAAACACTGAACACAAGCAATTCATTTACTTTCAAAACATTAAACTACTTACATAGAACATTAAGTGTGATGTAAGAGACTGCTACACCAGCTTCATTAGTTGCCACACATTTGTAATCGCCGTCGTCCATGAAAGTTGCTGGTCGGAAAGTGACAGTCGCTTTGTTTTTAGTCAAGTAGTCAACTGTCATCGACGATTCCTGATTAATCTAAATCAATTTTTATGTTTTTGTTGAAACAATTGGTTTGGGGAGGAAATTATCAAATTTTACTAGACCGTTAACTGGATTTAACACGGTCAGGACTCACTTTTCCATTTTCCAACAGTTCTTCGTTTTTATACACCCTCACATCTGCACCAGGGACACCTGTTGCCACACAACTAATTGTTCCATCTTGATTTTCTGTCACAGTCATGTTGTTTTGCTCCACAAAGCTTGGATGCACTAAAAAAGTGGAAAATATATGTTCGCTTTGACAGTCATTTTATGATTTTTATTTGTATAACTGTTAAAAAGACTTCCACGATGTACTAATGTCTTTTTGGAACTGTGATGCCATAAACTATGTACAGCTTCAAACAAACTTTATGTTAGAGACGGAATATGGCACAGTGCAGAATGAATTTATCAAATCCTTTTGTGAATTTACTCCCAGAAGGCAATTCTCCATCAACTAAATAGCCAGCATATGTAGTGCTCAGTGTTTTTCAAGTGGCATATGTATAACCCAAAGCTACAACGAGTGCCAGGTTTTTGAAAGGAAATTTTCCGTGAAGAAAAACTAAATATCATAGAAAAGACAAATTTGTGCTCACCAAGGATCACTACTTGAGTTGTGTTGCTTTTATTGCCAAGTACATTCTCAGCCACACAAGTGTATTCACCAGATGCCGTTATGTTTGGATTAACTGTAAAATACAGGTGGTCTTTAATACTACTACGACCAAAACCTTTTAGTTTTATAGCCATTCTATTCCAGTTTTACTATAGCAAGAACTAATTTTGCATAAGCATATATGTCATAAATTTAATATTTTAACTGATATGAATGGGTATATGATGCTTTGGCAAAGGCAATCATTGTAAGAAAATTAAAAAAAACAATGCACACAAATATTGCAAATAAAAAAGGCATTATCACAAGCATCTGAGGGCATCAGTGTTTTTCGTGTGCTTTAAAAAAAAGATATATGTTTTCCTTTGCAAACTTTCTTGGGCTTTTCAACATTTACAAACAACAAATATGAACTGAAAAATATAACTTTAGCTACCCAGTGTGAGAGTTCTTCCATCAACGCTTATATTTTCCGTGATGCGATTTTCCACCAATTGTGATGCCCCCCGATACCATCTAAATGAAGACAAAACTTTTACCCACAAAATATAACCATAAACACACTTTTTCTGCAAAAATATACAAAATTCCTAGATGCAAGAAACAATTGGTGTATATAGGCAAAGTTTCTGTGACAATATCAAGGGGTCCCTTTTTCCACTGCGTTATTTGAATGACAAAAATGTGTCACCAAAAACTTGACTCTGAGGTTGCTGCTAATGGATAATGCAAAGTGCACTCTTAAGACAAGATCTTACGCTTCTTTAATCGATAAGTATTGAGTTACAGGAGATCTTGCCAAGCAGGAACAAAACAAATGCATTAACCGGATGCCCCACATATTCGTCAACAAAATTTACCGAAACATTCCGTTTGGAAGTAAAATTTTACTTGAGATTGTGAAACATAAATATTTGTACAAAGCTTGGCAAATAAAAACAAAACCTGTTGTTTTGTAGATTACAAACATCCTATATGAATGTTATTTTATCATCAAAAAAGAGGTTAAAATATACATAAACAAAGTTGTATTACCTGAAAGAAGGATCTGGTTCACCGTCTGATTCGCATGTGATGGTGATGTCTGAACCAGCAATGCCTTTAACCAGTGTTGGAACTTGAATTCCAGCTGGTCCATCTGTAATCATGAAATAACTTTTGTACCATTATGGAAAACAAGACATATTTCAACAAGTTAGTTGTTTTAGAGATTAAGGCAGCAAGATTGTAAAATTTCTTGTTTACATTAAAATACATCACATCAAAATAAAATATTGGTAGTGAGTGTTGTTACATTGGACATCAACGAATATCTCCAGTATTTTTTCTTTTGCTTTAGTAGTTTGTCTTGCCACGCACGCGTAATTCCCTTCATCAGCTTTTGTTATGTTTTGGATTACAAGATTGGTGGAATCTTCATAAACTCGGTCTATACAACACATAGAAATTCAAGTTCCTTTTTTTTCTATAATAATATTATTGTCACCAATTTCTGCATTCATGACAAAACCAACCCATTCACATTGCATAATAATCAATGAGCAGTAAGTAACTTAATAGCTTGATATTAACAAAATAAAATTGTTTAGTTCTTTATTCATACAAACAAAATTTTTATTTTCAGAAACTTCTTTTACAAACATATTATCTTGGGAGTATTTTCTTCACAGATCATGCACTAAAACCAAATACTTGAATGTTTAACATGTCAAATAAATAACAACCAAATATTTATTTGTTATTTATGTCACAAATAATGACATACTCGCAGGATCTTTGGTAAATTTGTTGCTTTCCCTTGTCCAGATAACAGTGGCTGGGGGGTTTCCAGATACCTCACACTGCACGGAAACAGTTCGTCCTTGTTCAAACGCCTGGTTTTCCTTGGGATTTACAAACTTTATAGGGTCTGCATAACACAAACATTTTTTACATATACAAATGTAAAAACAGTACACTAAACTATAAAAAGCAAATAGTTGAATAATTTTTTAGTCCCACCCAAATAGAGGATACAGAAATATATCAGAATGTAAAATCTTGCAATTTTATGCTAAAAATGTAAAAAATTTCTGAACATTGAAAATTAATTTCTACAGTACATAATATGCATGTGGCAAAAAGTTTATTTAGAGCTTGAAAAGAAAGTATACAAACATACTTATCATCAAAAGTGCTTTTACCTTAACTTAAAAATCTGCCCAAGTTTGCTTAAACAGTTTTTAAAACACACATTTTACAAAAAGCTGGTTTAACACCAAATTTATGTTATGTTCTCCTCACCGTATACAGTAATCCTTAATGAAGTGGACACAGTATCGTTGGTGTTTTGGTTGTAACCCTGACATTCATACATGCCAGCATCGTTCGATGTAATGTTTTGTATGGTGAGGAAGAGAGTCTTTTCCTCCTTGTCCAATGTAAAACCCTGCAAAGTTATCCAGTTTAGTTACTGGCTAATTTATACACACATACTCAACTTCCTATCTTGTACAGTTGATTAACAATAGATATATAAAAGCACATTTTCTTTTGGCCACTTTGTTTAAAATATGTATTACAATGTTTATCAAACTTATCAGATGAACTCATATCCAAATTATTAGCTACGCAAGTGTGTTTACCTCATGGGCAAAATTGAGGAGAAACATGTTTACTTTTACATGAAAATGTTTTACACAGGTAAAATTTTGCAATTTGATGCAATAGTTAACTAAGTTCCTACTTGTGTTGTGTTTGTTACTTGAACACCACCAGGGAGTTTCCATCGTGGGTCGGTGATCCAGCTTTCGAAAAAACAAGTGATAAGAACTCTGTCATGACGAGAGAAGTCCTGAGCCCCTTCCGGTTGAATGCGAATGTCCACAAGGGTGTCTTGTGCCACTAAAAACAAAAGCAGTTTTTCTTGAATTTAAAAATTCAACAATCCAGGGACAATCAAAAGTGAAATATTCATGATATTGATACAGTCATTTCGGTTGCACAAACACACACGTAGCGCCTTGATTCGCAACAGGTGGCAAGCGGTCGCCGTTTAAGCGCGCAACTTATTTGAGTGCAGTTACGCAAGACGGGCGGGGCAAATCAGCTCGGCGTTCAGCTGTTGCTCTTTCAATTACCACGTGTCTGCTCGCCTCAGAATGAACGCGCCGTGTTGTTGCCCGGCATGCCACTACTAGAATGCGAAAAGTTTGACATAACACAGGTTTCACTCCGGTTTCTTTGTGTTTTAGGTCATGTTTGACACGCCTGGCTTTTATCTAACTTGTGTAACTTTCCGCAGACAAGTGCGGTCTTATCGAAAAGTTAGAACTTGAGAGGCCACTAACCTACTGAGCTTGCGATTTTATTTTCGTTACTCTCATGCTTGAATATGTTGAAACGACAACAAATATAACAAGATCAAATTAAACCTTTCGATCTACGAAAAGCACCTGGTATATATACGTATTTCGAACGAACATTAGCGATAAACGTATAACCTAATCTGGAAAAACCCGGACTTTTTCTAGTCCAAAAAAGACGTTGTTACTATTTTTGAGCATGACGTCACGTGACTCGAAACAGCGCATGGATCGTTTTCTGGCACGTTTCACCAATAGTTGTGAAATTGGCATTCTCTCCTATGACTATAGGGCTATGCTTGTGTTTCAAGACATATCCCAATCCCCAGGGCACCGGCGTACCACATTAAAAGATAGGAAAATTCAATTAAAATAGTTGTTTAAATTGAAGTTTTGAAGACCCGCGCGTTGAAACAACAGTTTGTAACAACTAACAGTTTTGAACACTCAGGCAAAACACTGTTTTTCCAACAAATTAAAATAGAATTTGCGCTGTGTTTTTCATGGCAGTTAAGAGCGATTATTAATGAATTCGTCATTCATAGTCATTCACAATTCTCAACAACACTCATATGTTAGTACTGTGTCCAAATGTATTATAGTAAATACTGCAAGATTTTTTTTAATATAATCAGACTTTATACCTAAAGAACAAATCTACCCAAATAAACGCTTGGAACATCACCCAATGCATTGCCTTTGACACGCATTTCATAAAAGGCAATCTGCCATCAATCGACCTCGTATAACATATCTGGCACTAAACGACATCAAACCATCGACTGATGGACTTTAGGGACCGACTAGTAGTGATTAAATTAAAACACCAAGTCAGTTCACAGGGCATTTAAACATATGTTGCTTCTATAAAGTAACAGCTTGGAAGACAAAGGATCGCTATCCCAAATGGATACTAAAGCTCGTAAACCGGTCGTAGCAAATGAATTGCAACACGCTTGCCATGTGGTGTTTCCGATGTTAACGTTTGGTTTCTAATGTTCGCGACAAGCAATATTACAAATCTATGTGCTGCTAAGACGATTTATTCCTTTCGGGGATTTGAGCCCACGGAAATAGGGCGTTTATTGTTGAAGTATTTCTGCGGTGTGTAAAATATACAAAATTTCAACACAAAAGAAACCCTAAATACTACTTAATCCATAAGCGAAATCAGACTTACGTCGATAGTTTTGAATAGAGAAAACAAACCGATATCGGCCGGGAGTTAAAACACAGCAACACGACAAACTAATCCGATCAATCACAAGAAATATCCGCGCAGAACAAAGCACCACATGCTGCGCTGACTGCCGTACAAATTTGAACAAACGGTGGCTTTGGCTTTTGTCCCATGGTGAAACGCACTATGCCTCCCATTTTGTGTGTTTCTGTTTCAGTTCACAATCGATGAGCTAATTTTTTTACGTTTGTGTCCATGTTTCACGTTTTGCACAAACGCAGTGGGTAAAATTAAGTTTTCATACTGTCTGACAATTTCAGTACAGCGGTCAAATCAAAGTCAGGCGATATTTTATCGAAAAAGATTGTGAAGGAGCTTGGCTTCCGTGTAACCAAGAAAACATGTTGCTACTGTGCAACAGCAGTCAGTTGGGATCACCTTTTAATTTGTCGCGTGTCAAAAACGTAGTAGTTTCATTTACGGTGTTTGTGCACATGCACTCCGCGGTACTTTGTTCTACATTCCGTTTGACGCGTCATTTGTCTAACGGAAAACAGTTTTTAATGGAAACCTTAATGACATCGACCCGTTGGGAAATTACAGGAGGTCTTTCCGCGCACTTGGCGACTGCGATGCGGAAGACCTAACTAATCGAACAGGCAATCGATACACTATTTTGTTATGCGGCAAATCAACTAAAATATTTAGAGAACTACTGACGGGCGCTGTAATTACATCGGCAATGGGAAAATACATACGTCAACAGGCTGTTTCAATATATATTATGTATTGCACAAATTGGTGCAAGAACGACTAGTTTATGCCACTTTAGGCTTTTTCATTTGCACATATAGTGTTACACACTTTCCTTATATTTGTGAATTTAAAAAAAAGAAAAACCACACCAGCCCTTGTGTACAACTATAGATGTCAAAGAATAAACAACAACAAAACAAGAGAGGTCAAGGCGTAAAGTGTTGAGAAAAGTGTCCAATTGCAAATCCGAAAGGGCGAAAATTCAATATATGCCAGATACGCTCCAAGACGACCCAATCGTTCGACACAACAACGCGAATCCCAATCCCTAGAGTGCCTATCAGTTTCTAATTGGCTTTGCGTCGTAAATGACTCCAGAAAAGGCCATGAGTGTGCATGACCTGCCGGTCTCTAGAAATGAAATGCTTGTCAAGGGTCGATCGTTCACACCGGTATGTTTCCGATCCAGGCGTCACAAACTAGTTACGGTCAACAAGTTGGCAGGGTGATGGATGCTGTCAAATAGATTGACAGACGTGGCTCTGTGTTTCACGCCAACCTTTTCATGCACTTTTTGACTTTTGGCGTTGTTTTTTAAGTATGGAAAAGACTGTAGGTTTATTCTACGTAATGTAAAACCGTTTTCACTTCCGAAAAAAGCTGTGACGACTAACGTGCACTGATAAAAACAAATACAACGCGCGAACAACGGACTTCTTTTTTGTGTTGATAACATGCAATACAGGACGAAATTCACAAGCCCAGAGCAAAACACCATCGCAATTAATCAACTCCACTCGTATATTAATTTTGATGCAAGAATCCTTCTATGGGAGAAATAGCTTTACACACTTCCTAAACGTTTTTCGACAAACTATTCTGGTTCCCACGGACCAAACTATTGTAAAGGAAGGAAACCGTACACGAGATACAAACAACGGCCTATTTGGTTGGTATTAAATAAGCCTTGTCTTTCCCTCCCCACCCCACAGACAGAATATTGGATATTTATTGACCATCCTTGCCTGATCAATAGACTGTAGTTTTATTACTATTAGCACTAGGGTGCTGATTAGAATGTCACTTATGGTTTGATGTTTAAACAATGCCATGTATTGTTGAAATTTAAACCAAATATTTCAACTAATTCTAGCTTGTCAAACCAAATCACAAGACAAACTAAAAAATCCTAAGTTAAAACATTTTTAATGAAAAAACTTTGCAGGTAGGCTACATTGTAGAACATTAACAAAACTCTTAATATTGGCATGATGCAATGTTAAGCAACAGATGTAACAAAAAATCAAAAAACTAAGACTTACCAGCAACCCCAATGAGGGCAATGATAAATAACCCAACTTGCATACTTCACTTCTGTGTTCAAGTGTTCTGGTGTTTCCAATCTTATCAACAGCCACAATAAACCTACAGTTGCAGATGTTGAAAGACAATAAATGATTTGAAGTAAATAAATGTTCTTCTCTACCACAGAATAATGCTGGAATCCAACCTAAAAATAAGACATCGTTTCACTAATGTACTTGTCATGACACATAACTTAAACAACATCAAAAACATGTTGGCATTCCAATGCCCAACAAAATAAAACAAACACGCCGCACAACTGCAGACATCGCACTCTTGTGCCGAAAGCGTTGAACCTCATACAAAATTCATAAAGAATGACGCAATTTCGTCTATGCTTGCAAATCTATTCGACATTTTCTTAAGAGCAGTGACGTCACTATAGTGCAGTAATCCCAAAACAAAGCGACTTTGTGCGATGAACTCTCACTCCTTACAACAAACGAATAGCGAGTGGCCATGAACTAAAGCTAGACTAACACCACCTTCACAAACACGTTGTCTTGTAAACATGTTTCGCTGCCAGCTAACTTTCCCTTGGTTGACATTAAATCGATTTTCTGAACTCGGAAGCAAGGATTTGCAGTAGCTGCCCGAGCAAAGGCATGCAGTTCGGGAGGGCAGAGAGAAGAGGGTAACTCCTTTAAATATGCTCCGCAGCGCGCTGAGATTGATCAAAAACACAACGCCCGCCCTTCCACTATCGCAAAAACAGAGAACAAGAACTCCCCGGCCGATATTTCGCAGTTGGAGTGCGGGCGCGGCAGGGAAAAAAGATCGCTAAATTATTCATAGCGCAAGGGACAGATGGCACGAGGCACACTTGCCTTCCTAACGGACTTTTCGGCCTGTGGTGCGCGTGTTTGCAAGAGCGTGGCGATGCTGATTGGCCTCTGTAATTGGTTCACTTGGTACAGCTGTGCTCATGGCACTCAACTAGATCAACCTAATTTTACATCCATCCTGGCCTTGTGCAATTCACTGGCTGCCAGTTTTGTTGTTGACATTTTTGCGACAAACTGGACCAAAGCCATGTTACCAATGCACAACGAACACAAGTTTTTTTAGAGAATAAAAACTCATAACTGACTAGGCTACAACAATGAATTACCAGAATTATGTCTTGAAAATAAAACTAGTCAATTCGTTTATACATCTGAACTAAGTTTGGGAAGCAGCTTCGATTGTACTCATTAGCAACTGCTGCGTTGGGAACGCTATTATTATCTGACACAGCTTGTTGTAAAAATGTCAATATTTTGATTTTGCTGTAGCTTTTCGTTAGTCCCTATGTTTTTCACTTTATTTAGCAACTGTAACTATAGACCACGCAACCGGTCTGAAGTCCAAGATGTAACAAAACAACAGGCATATACTTCGCCAAACAGAATTTGACATTTGTTTCTAAATTCGCAAGGGAGTAAGCGAGCCAGTTCATCGTTCTACAAAAGGCGGCACCGACGTAAAGGCAACGGCCATATGTTTATTATAAATGCCTGGCGATTGCTGTGAATTTTTTGAGTTGAAACGCGGGTCATTGTCCCAAGGGACAGCACAAAAGCAAAAACGACGGTTTTTGCCAATATAACGCCTGGCCAAGTCTCACTGTGCCGCACTATAATTTGATTTAGTGGGGGATAATGAATTTAATGCGCCTTAATACTGACCACCCTTTTGTGTCGTGTTTTAATGATCAGGCCTTTTGTGGGATGGGCAGATGTTTGTTAACAGATGCTTTACGCATATAAGATGCTAAACTGCGTTTACTACTTGCTATTAATGTTTTCATTTTTGTCTGGGTCCAATGATAACTTTTTATTATCCAATAAATTGTCCCTACAACATGTTGGTAGAGCGTGGCAATACAAAATTTGATATTTGCGTGGAAACAAAACATTGTTTCTGAAATCTATGATCGTTGTAAGGAAATTCGTAAATCTGTTAAGAATGAAAGCAAATTAATTGCCTTAATTATACGTTATAGGACGACAATTTCTGCACAATTTCTTCAATTGTGGTGAAAGTTTGTGCATTGTATAAACCACACCTCAAAATTAATTAAAAATATTGTAGGAATGCTGTAATTTCAAATTTATTCAAATCTTTTGGTTGACCACACAGGGATTCGAACTTCAGTGACCATACAGCAAACAACTTTGTCGTATTTGTTCTTGATATCATGTAAATGTGGGGCCTTGACAGCATTGTCAGTCTCCAACTTTGCGACGCCGGTTCCAATTTTATTTTGTCTGCCTGTGACGGAATGCAGAACCGCAATTCCCAAATCTTGCAAACCGCACAGCGTAACTCACACCGTTTCGTGCAAAAGTTGACGCAACACCACACGAAGCCATGTGAAATTAATGTCGCTGCCGCATAGTCCCCTTTTATTCATTTCCCTTATTACACTATGTAGCTTGAACTATAGTGTTCTTTTGCGAAGCAGCCATGTTTTTGTGACTCTAAGCTATTTTAATACTATACATCCAATGTCCCAATCTAATGAACAGCCTTGTTTGGCACAAAGTTCAACTTTGCCCAATTAAATAGACTGAAACCAATATCATTTAAATCTTTGGTGTAGTCGATTGAATTTAAAGATGTTTTCACAGCAAATTTTGCTTAGAATTGGGCGATATTCCCATCACCAACGACTCTGCTCCAACTGATATATGACTGGACACAATGTATACGAAAAGCAAACTTGATCTTCTGGGTTTAATTTTGTACTTTGCACATGTGATAAGCCCCGGAAATTGATTATGATTTATATTCCGGACATAATTAAAGTCTTATTTGCAATACCACTTAACTAGGTTGCTTTTGTGGCACTGAAAATATGCCATCCCAAATACGTGAATTTATGTTGTATATAATAACCACCAATTACTGACATTCAAGCCGCAACAAAATGCATTATTCATAACCCCGACGTTAAAGCACTTTTCTTCCTGGCGCACAACACTAAAATCTTGACTTGACCTGTTCTTAGGAATATCATGACGCGTGACAACCTTATAGTAGCAACACTTCCGTAATGAACCAAATACTTTTGCACAGTTACATATTTCTCCCTTCCCTAACCTAGGATTCTCAACAACAATATCATTTACAAACCTATATGCAGGGTCTGTTATCGTAACTTTAACTCAGGAACGACACGTTAGTTAGCTCTTGGCCACCAGTTCAGTGTACTTGACTTTGGGGTGAGAATCCACTTGTACTTCTGCGAACAATGAACGCGCGTGGGCAAAGTGGACGGTTTTAAGCCAATGCTGATCGATCGGTCGTTTAAAAGACCCAAAGGTAATGTGTTTCTTCGATTAACAGCGATCCACCTGCAAACTACGATACGTGTATTGTTTAACTACGATTTATTTCCAATGTTCGGAACACTATTAACGGATTTACTACAATTCTGCGAATGAAGATGTTTTATGGTCTAGCTCCAGCATTATATAGGAGATCGTAGATAAGACTCGCGTGGATGGTGACGTCATATATCATTGTTATCGTTCCCGCACCCCCAGAGGAGGAAAATACGCAGCAAACGGCACAAAACAAAAACAAAAACACATTAAAACTTGAACAGAAATAGTGAGGCAGAAGTGTGAGGGTATAAGTTCTTGCCGAAACGTTTGAAATAAATTTAACATGTGAATGTTTTCAACAGTATGGGCAATAATGTTGCTTTGGGATTTGTTTACAAGCCTGCGATATCCCTCCAGATGAGTTGTTGACGGTGTTGTCTATAACAGGCCGAAATACAATTACATGAGATCAAAAATAACCATTCTATTCTAAAGTGTTTCCCGACTTCCACGAACCTGTGACGCACCTTCACCTTACAAAGTGTTCCAACGACGCAATCAAAAAAATTGTGACGATTTAGAGATATTAATGAGGATATCATCTAAACACGGGCGCCTGATTTGATAACCCTTATAGTTTTATCGATGCCCATACCATTTTACTTTGTATATTTATTGTGTTTGTGCAAAATAAACTTGAATAAAATATCACGAATACAGTTTTTAAATACTTCAACCTTTTTGAAGAAGAATTCGCATATATATAACAACGCCACTTCGGCCAGGAATCCTGGTCAGGTTTTCTTCTTGGTATGTGGGTCGAGCGCTTGACCGATGCTGCCAATCACCCCGCGGTGTGGTAAAAAAACTGCGAAAGTTCGACCGCGACACAACCTGCAAAAAGTGCTACTGCTGCCTCAAGCGGATTGTAGATCATGGCACCTCACGTCCCACTTGGTGAACAGGATAGAGGGGATTTGAATTAGGTTAAGTAAATAAATAGATAGTGCGCCGTGAGAGCGAGGCTAAGAGTTAGTAGTCCCAGTGGAAGTTATGTTTTATATCACGTATTGAAGTTGGCATAAAGACTTGCAGACAGGGTCGTTGAGAGAAAAAATGAGGAACTGTGAGTACTTTTCCAGATCACATAAGATTGCAAGTCTTCGCTGTGGAAATCCCTCAGTTTCAACACAAACAATGCTATTCGCTGGCCCAGTTTTGACATCAATGGGCCCTGTACACTTGTATGGGCCCAGGTGCGCCGCACGTGGTACCTGTTTGCAGAGGAAACATTAGACACGCCTTTGACTGGAGCCGAAAACTTTGACCACTTGCTTGTCTTTTAATTTGCGGTATGATTTCAGTTTGCTTTCATGAAATGTAAATATTGGCGTTTGTACGACCGTCTTTGTACGACCGTGCTCTCTGTTTCATTCTGTAACGTTAGCGGACAGGTTGTAGAGGAAGCTGGAAGGCGTTTAAGGTTAGAATACTTTTTATGAGGTACAGCAGAGTTTCTTAACCGTGTGATAACCGCAGGGTGAAAAACAAATTTATTTTGTTCGATTAACAATCCTTGTCGTCACTTTCATCATTATAATCATGTTTTGTTGGCAGTGAGTGTTGTTTACTAGCCGTAGTTTTAGGATGTCACACGCTTCGAAACACGCAGCTACGAATTTAAGTTATCCCGCCGCCAACAACTGCCACATGATGTTGTCTTTGTCAAGGCATTTTGAAGAGTTACGGTACAACTTCCGTGCATTTTAAAAATTTATTCATGCTCTAATTATCTATTACACTTTTGATGCTACTTGCGTTACACCGACCCCAAGTAAATAAATACGATGACCTCTCACCTCGGATCACGCACAGAAAATGCTTGGAAGGCGACAGCGAGCGTGCGCAAACAGAACCAGACAAACGCAGTCAAGCGTAACTCGTTTTTACAAATTTAAAGAAAAAACGGTGTACATTTCAACCCGGTTTAAGATCATTGCAAGTAAAGGTAATTATAATTACAACATCAAACAGAAACCTTGATCATAATTCGTGCTCTTTGTACCCGGATACAAGGCTTGTTAATCAAGTAATTGGTTAAAAACACGATATTTTTTCTTACACAGCCGCGGGCGATTAAGTTCGCGCTTGGTGAGCTGGATGGAGCGGTCACAGTTCCAGAGTCCAGACTGGTTGAGTCAATGAAAGGATGCTTTCTGTCTGTAAATGCGTTTTAGTGTGTTTTAAAGTTACAAGATATCCACACCACCAACGTTAAGAGTCTGTTTCGAAGCTCCCTAGGTTGAAATCCACGTCTAATAAAGGTAGCCATATAACTGGACTGTCGTTTTAGTCGTTAGTAAATGAGCGGACAGGTTGTTATTGGTGATGCCTAGACTAACAACATGACTTTATATGAGTTGCGAGGACTGTATAGAGCCGTGTTTTATTGTAAAGCCATCGACAGGCATTCTTTGGAGTTAATCAGTCTAGTGCTGGGCTACACGTGAAGTCGCCACGCCAAACAGTCCTTTTTATAAGCTATTTAAACCATTTCGGCGAAAGCAGTTTCAAATGAATGTATACCACACAAAAGGGTGGCGGCTGTGGAAGTACTCAACCGTGTAACCGCTGACCTTTAAGTGTACGCGTCTGGAACAGGATGGGAAAGTTTCAGAAGGGTTGACTGGGTTTGTAAGATCAGAAGCGACTGGATATGCAATTGTTCCACACCAATCTGATGTCTGTCGGGCAGAAAATTGTTTTTGTTTTGTTGTTTTGCTTCCGTTTCATGTTTGAAGCAAGACTTTGTTTTTTTATGGCTCCACAGTGTTGATATTATGGAACATGTCTTTCCCCAAGAAACGACGCACAACGATAACACTAGTGTTGTGCGGCGTTTTCATTTTTGCTGCTGTTTACAAAAGGGAAACTACAGGAGGATCTCTCCACAACGTACTGAAGGGAGCTGACGGTTCGTTACATAAAGTTTTTATTTTGAATCCAAAAAAGTCTCGAGCTTATTTTTAACACATAGTTTGTAGCGACATATAATTTCAACAACAGTACAGTTGTGGGTTATGTTAATTAAGTCTCGTGCTTTTCTCACGCATTTCTTTCGTGTTAACTGTAGTATCATTGATCAATTTCTAATCACTTCTAAACAGTTTTTTTGTTCTAGCTATACGTAACTTTTTCG
This sequence comes from Ascidia mentula, assembly GCF_947561715.1. Taxonomy (NCBI): domain Eukaryota; kingdom Metazoa; phylum Chordata; class Ascidiacea; order Phlebobranchia; family Ascidiidae; genus Ascidia; species Ascidia mentula. The sequence goes on along the minus strand of NC_138569.1, from coordinate 18,907,501 downwards.
GCTACAACGATGGTTTGCCTCCACATCTGCACTTTGACGACTCTGAACTGAGCGGACACTTTCCTGTCCGCACGTCATTCGACAACTCGAAGGTCGTGTTCTACAACAGAGTTCCGAAATGCGGTAGCACGACCATGATATGGACACTGCGCCGCCTAACCAAGAAATTGAAGTTTAATTTGTTGTATATTGACCAACACAACGTCAACAGCCGTTACGGTGATAGACTTGAGGTAAGGTTTTCTGCCTGGTCTTGTGTAATAGAAGTGCAATATTTACACAATGCGTGATTTGTGGGGAAACTAAAAATAGCAGTTAATTGGACAAACTAATGCACATGTTTGTGACCAACAGTTTGACGTTATTTTATAGGAAGTGATAGCACAAGCTGCCTTAAATCCAAGCCATGATTCACTCGTCGTCAGTCAGCTTCCTCACGTCAATTTCACCAAGTGAGTTGCATTCCTTCCCCTAATTCTTTTTCCTCTGCTGCTATGCGGCTTTTATGGTAATAATTTTATTATATTGACGTTTCTACCACCATGCAGCGGCTTTGTCAGAAGAGCCGTATTGGAGCAATAAAACATGCCTAGAGTAGCATCAGTTGTTGCTTAATCTCTTTCCACGAAAGTTTCAAAAATATTATGAATCTTTTTGAAGTTGACAATAAAGCTTCCATTTGTGTCACGTAAAAGTATAGTGATGCTGGAAAAGGTGGATTTCGTGAAGAAAAATATATTTAGTGTTTCTCTCCACGAAAGGCACCACACCAGTCTTACAAAAACTAACCAACGTATTTGTGTCTAGCTAATGTTGTTGTTAGCGTTTTCATGAACAGATAAGATCTTCTATGTATATCTTCGCCTCAAATTACGCTTATTGCTGATTACAGATAACGCAGTTGGCCTTTAGCAAAAATTGTACATCAGGCTGTTGTCATCAATTAATTAAAAGTCTAAAAAATTGTTTTTTGTCAGGTTCGGCTTGGAATACCCCATCTATATTAACGTTGTGCGCGATCCTGCTGACCGCTTGGTGTCGTCCTACTATTACATAAGGTTTGGGTTTAAGAAACGGCAGGGAAAAGTGAATCTGAATCGACCACGAAAAAACTTCACGGATGAGGAGAGAAATATGGTGCGGGTTGTAGTACGAAATCGTATGTGGATTTTTGAAATCCAAAATCGCATTTAACGTTTCAGGAACTCGCCTCCTTGGAAATTACGTAACTTAAATTCGTCTGAATTGACACTAACAACATTCCCCGGAATATGTTGCATTTTGATCATATAGTTTATAGCTTTACTTAACTTCCACTTTGTTGTGACTTTGTAGAGTTTTAACGACTGCATATTACGCAAAGGCAAGGAGTGCATGGAGTACATTCTCCCCTTGTTTCCTTTCTTCTGTGGGTTTGACACAGTTTGCGGGTAAGTGTGTATTTTTTAAACAAAAGCTTGTTAAATAGAACGGGCGGTACTAAAAACCAGTGATATTTTGCAAAACAAAGCAACGATGAAAACAAGCAACAAAAAATACAAATTTTATGTCAGTGATATGATTTCTATATTTTGCAGAGAAAGAAGTAAGTACGCTATGCAACAATCTAAGGTAAACGCGGCAAAGTACTACGCAGTTATAGGACTACTGGAAGATGTCCCTAATACTTTAAAAGTGCTTGAAGCCGTATTTCCCAGGTCGGTGTAAAGGTCGTTTTTAGTAAGCCACCTTCAACTTGCATTCGTTTCTAGCACTGTATTTTTTGTTTTTAGATATTTCAAGAATGTGAAGAATATATACTTTTCTTCGCCAGGTAAGGAAAGTTTTGCGAAGGACGAAAGCTTATCCGTATTGCTTGCAATTCTCAGATTTTTATTCCAGCCAAACCGTTATGGGTGAAAGAGTAAATTGTTTACGACCGTAATCCTTCAACAACATTGCTTTTCCTCAAGATTATTGAAACCTATCCGTCCCATACAATGGAGTTTTTAATTTGCGATAATTTTATAGCATATATGCAATGCAATACATTTTAACTTTTTACTTTAACCATGGGTTAACTTTCAAGATAGTTTATGCCTTCTGTATTCAAATTATACCTCGAGAACATTTACTGGTATTTGTGGACAGAAATCGACGGTTCAAAGACGTACCGAAAAGAGCCGGCAAACGCGGAAGTGAGGTCACGATTACGTCACTTACTTCAGCACGAGTATGAATTCTACGACTTCGTCAAAGCTCGATTTTACAGACAGCTGGCCAAGTTAAAGGAAGAAGGAAAGATTTCGTGATGAACAATTCTACCTCTTTACTTCAGGGAAACGCACATAGACTTTCTTCTCTGCAATGTTGTGCTAGCTTCTGTACTAGCTTAATACACGAATGCACTTGTGGTTTACATTACTACAGCGAGTTCGTGCGCTGCCAACGTTACAATTTTACGGTTGAATGAGCGCGCACCGGAGTTGTTTAGCGTAGAATTATTGGTGCTAAAAAGTTGGTTAAAAACCAGCAGAAAATCCTGCGGAGTTTTTGGTATGGGTCGATCTCCCGTCTACAAATTCTGGCCAAAAGTTATACGCCTTGGTTGGATGTTGATGTGGTTGAAAGTCAGCAAAATATTTAGTATCACTTCATGAGTTATAAGTTCCAGCACTTGTGCTTTGCAAATAATTATGCTACCTTTGCTTCGCATTACTAATAAGTGAAAAATATTCGGCCCCTTGCTCTCTCCAGGGAATGGAATTAGGCAAAGACAAAGCTTGTAGAATCGTTGGAAATTCACACTTCAAAAAACTTGTTTCTTCTGGACCTGGAAGAATGTCTCTGCCTATTAGTCATTTTAGTCTTATGATTTACTGCAAATATTGTTCTGACTATCAAAGTGTAATTTGCTGGCTTAATACTACCCTAAGTTCTAAAAACAGCTACATTATACCACCGATAACTTAGTTTGGGGAAATCCCCATGTTTACATCATTTGTATGAGACAGCTCTTTGGTAAGCCAGACGTTTTGCAAATGAAGCAATGCTCTTTGACTTTGCGAAAAAACAAAACAGGGATTATTAAAGCCTATGTGGCAACAGTCGTGTAACTTTTCTGCCAAGATTTGTCACCGAGTGTACGTGCACAAACAAACGCGCAAACTTTACGATTTTGCTTTGTCATTTCGCGTACGTGATGCAAGCGTACACGCCATGACCCAACATACCCTTTGCACTTATAAGGGCTGCGACGGTCAGATGGTAGCATAAAGTTGTAGTAGAGTTTAAAGAGAATGTGTTGTGTTCTTTTTGGTGATTTTTACACGCTGTGCAATAGTGTCGGCCGTCAGCCAGGTCGTATATAGTGCAGTATTGCAATTTTCGCCAGAGAGGCTTGTTAGTGCCAATATATTTGAATGCGGCAGGTGTAAAACAGTGGGATATATATTTTTTTTGTTTTGTGATTGCCACCTGCTAAGTCAAGTTCAGGGAAAGGCTAATTGTTTTTTTTGTTGTTGCTGTGTTTGCGTTTTGCACTGCAGGAAGGACAGGTGTGTTCTATTACTTACACAAATTATTTTTGTAAAATAAGAACAGTTGTAGAAAAAAAACTAGTGCAATGTCGTACACGGCCAACGGAGAAACCCTCGTCTTTCGACAAGTAAGTACATGAAGACCTTACAGATTGATTCAAAGTTTAAAGTCGGTAATTTTTTGTCGTTGTACCTTACAGCTTTTCCACCACGACACATCCACATTAACATATTTATTGGCTTGTACCAAGACCAATGAAGCAGTGTTGATTGACCCTGTGATTGATTGTGTAAGTATTTTATTTGAACATTGTGCTACTTTTGCTGCCAAGCATACTACAATTTAAACAGGACTCTCCTCATCTGGTATAAATTAACGTGCTACCCTATAGTAAATCTTGCTATATGGCAGACGAAACGTCGGAGAAATAAACTACGTTACTTTTAACTTGAAAATCACCCCTGTTTAAGTTTTATATACACGTATATCAAAAATCCTAGATCTGTAGAAAACACGTTTAGCATAAATTTACCGACCGCCATCGGGTGACGTCAATAAAATACACTTCCCGAGTATGTAGTAACCATAAAACGATCACTACTTCGTCGCTTCGCGTAAAGTTGTTGTTTGCCATGACGTTGGTGTGCAAACGTAAGTCTGTTTGGATTTGGAGCTGTTTGTGAATGTGTGAAAGTCAATTGCAAGTTTAGTAACATATATGTTATCGTTTCGCGGTACATTCGCAGTTGATATTAACTTTTGATGCTAAAGTCTCACTTGGAAATACATTATGTAGGTCAATTAGGCCAAATCTGTCAAATCCGTGTTGCGCACCTGCAACATAGACAAGCGTACAAATACCTGCACGTGTTTTCTAAGAGATAATGTTCTTTATGATCTTATAGTTGCTTGTAGATAATTGTACGAACATTGCTTGTCACTTTTTAGGTGGAAAGAGATTTGAAGTTGATTAGAGAACTTGGTGTCAAGTTAGTGTACGGCTGTCAGTACCTGTAAAATGTGTTGGAATTATTTGTGTCATTCACGAATTGTAGCCCCGATAAAATACCGCAATCAGCTGCTTGCACACAAATTGCAGCTTGCAAATCGCTATTAAAATAGGTAAACAGATAAAAGGTAATTTAAAAAGAACGTTTTGTCGCAGTTTAGCACTGACTGGTGCTAACGTTCATTTAATCCTTTTCGGTTTTTCTTTAGTGAACACTCACGTGCATGCTGACCACATTACTGGGACAGGGAAACTTAAGAAAGCTTTGCCAGAGTGCAAGTCCGTACTTGGCGATAAAAGTGGCGGAAAAGCAGATGTGTATTTAGGCAATGGTGATTGCCTGAAGTTTGGTGAACTGGTGGGTGGGCATATAAATCTTAATATGGCCGTTGCAAATAAAATTGAATTTGTTGAAAACGTTTGTGTTAATTCTTAGTGACATGGATTAGAACATTTAACATGTACATAACGCCCATAATAACTGAAACTTTGCCTAGAAACGAATTTAGCTTCAATAAAAAAATCATCTGAAAAAAGTTTTTTTTCTGAAAAGCAAAGGCTGTTGCAATAACAACCTTGGATAAAAATCAGGACTCTATAGAGGCTTTAAATAGGTTAAAAGGTTTATGAAAAAAGACTGATTCCAAGCGTGTAATGAATGCTTCTTAATAGCACTTCAGTCAATATAGCGAAATACATAATTACTTATTTCAGACATTAGAAGCACGATCGACACCCGGTCACACGTATGGTTGCACAACGTACGTTCTGCATTCTCACAAACTTGCTTTCACCGGTGATGCTTTGTTGATTCGGGGATGCGGCAGAACCGACTTTCAACAAGGTGTATTAGTGTCCGTACAAAGCAAATACACAATTATAAGAAAAGTACTTGTACATCTTATAGGCAGCGCAGCAACTTTGTATGACTCAGTTCACTCTCAAATACTTTCACTACCCGCCCATTACAAGCTCTATCCGGCTCATGACTACAAAGGTATATTGCTTTTCCCGTAAATAAAATGCTTTGAGCTGCGTAAAAACTGATAAATGAATGTAAATTTGAAATTCCTGTTGCTGCCAGGCAGGTTTCCTGCGTGTTTTAGTGTGATTCAATTGTTGCGTTATACCTGATGAAGTCTCGCCGCATGGCAGACGAAACGTCGTAAGAATACAGTACGTTTATGCCAGAAGATCAGTACATTTTTAATGTAAATTTGCATGAGACAAAGTAATCTTTCCTTTAAACTGAGTACGGATTTCTTTTTTCTTGTTCGGAAAACTTAAAAAATTGAGAATTAATCATCCCATCACCCCACTGTAGCATAATGATCGATAGCCGTGTTATTGTCGAGTGCATGAATATCCTTTTGGAATACCATACAAACTAATTACGTTAAATTAATTTATCTTCTTTATAATTTCGCGATCGATTGTGTGGTCTTTGTTTGAACAATTTTGTTTGAAATTTTAAAAAAGGATTCCACGTCACAACGGTAGCAGAGGAAATGAAACACAACACACGATTAACGAAGTCGAAGAAGGAGTTCATTAAAATTATGGACAACTTAAATCTCTCACCCCCAAAACGAATAGGTAAGGAAAATACAATCTGGAAGAATATATTTGGTTTACGACAAAAAATACGCAATAAAAATCTTACAATATCGTGGTCGGTTTTGTTGTATGTTATTAATTGACTGAAACTTTTTGTTTCCAGATGCGTCACTTCCTGCAAACTTGGCATGCGGAGTGTTCGACGACTAATGGCACGTTGAAGTTGTTTTGGTGGCAAAATGTACAAACGAAATTGTTTTGCTTAATTGTACTCATATGCAACAAACCACCAATATGTTTTTTCTTTTATTTTATGTGCAACTAATAACAGCGTATTTACATTTTTAAAGGTATAGGCCTTGGTATTCAATAAGGTGCGGACCATTTGTAAATATGTTTTGTATAGGCCCGCGGATCGCTTAAACAAAATAAACAAACAAATCTAATCATTGGTGTTAAAACAAACAAGTAATTTAATGAACAGTATTGCCAAAAGTTTGCTACTAATCCTGTTTACTATATGGTTAAAGCCATGCTGAGGTATCCTAGGTTTCAGGCCAGAAACATGCAGTTGCGTAATACATAAAAAATCCAATATTGACTCTCGGCTTATTGGCTGGTTCTAACCCTGTACCAGATAGAGGTTGGAAATCCCAGCAATGCTTTACGTGGAAAAGGAAAGTTCCCTAGACGTGTGGGTTGTTCATCATAAGTCGGCCTTTACCACTAAGTATGTGGATCAGGTGGTTCTCAACCGGGGTTCCACAGAGCTTTGTCGGGAGGCACGCAGCAACTACTGAACACGCATGCAATGTATGATTGATAAATATCCATATTGTGAACATAATTACGCAGTTTATTCGACCTGTAAACATGATAAATTACAATAACACATTACAGTAGTATGGCAAACAAAGCTACATTTGTGGCGTAAAACCCCGGACATGAATTTCAGCGGAAACAGATTTCAAAAAAGAGCGTAAAAGGGTCCGCAACCACTCTGACGTCATCAAATGACCGCCTGGAGAAAAAGGTTGGGAACCATGCATAAAAAAACTTTATAGTTACCAACAATGAAGCCTACTGCACGCAGTGGGAAAAATGAAGAGTTATAGCCTATTTAATTAAAAAACAGTCAAAGTCTAACAATATAACATTAACAGAAAAAGAACAAATATTTTGATTTGCAAATACACTTGTGATGACTCACTCACCGGGGGTTCCCAACCGAAACTTCGTATGCCGTGTTTTGAAGTTTCAGGTGGATGGAAAACCCCAAGCAGCGGTTGTTCTCACAAAGAGAATTGGTTTAGAACACCACACGTTCATGAAGTTCTGTATAGTAGGCCTACTTTCTTATACGATTTAGGCTTGTCTGTGAGGGTGTGGCAACACCTGAGGTAGAGGCTACGACGGCATACCTAAATTACAATGGATACAACAAGCAGATAGGGCAAGAAGTAGGGTAGTATGTTGGCCACGTTGGTTATAAATAGTTAATTGTTGCGAGACTTATACAGGTTTATGAAAGGCGATTTAGTTTCTTTTGATTTCAGAAACGTCACATGACCTTTACGGGTCAAATTTGAAACAGTTGAAACATGGGAAAAACCCTGTTTACAGAAACATTAAAACTTCCTCTCAAATACATTCGTAAGTCAATTTAGTAAAAGTTGGTAAAATAGTGGGGTAAAGACATAGTTCATTTAAAGTAACAAACCAGCGAAAAAGTATTGACCAAAACTATAACTGCAACACGGGATATTTAGCGCGCGAACAGAGATCCCAAACAAAATGACTGAGGTAACCCAAAACATTTTGCTTTGTCATTTCGTGTACGTGATGCGACCTTTCACGTAATGGCCCCACAACATAGGCGTTGCGAACACACCGCAAGTGTGCGTTGACCAGTGAGTTGTTTACCCTTTCATGATTGCTACTTTGTCACATACCATGATAGCCTCAGTTATATTTCTCTACTTCCGATTTTGCACTTAACCAAGTGATAACGTTTATAACAGTTGAAATGTATGAAGTATTGAAGCATTGGAGGAACTGATTTTTATGACATAATTTTTTAGAGGTGCAGTGAAGTTTTTGAGTAGTATTTTTGTAAACATGTCGTACACTGCAAATGAAGAAAGCCTGGTGTTTCGGCAGGTAAAATTGAATGTTATAATTGTAAACAAATTAGCAAGTTTGTTAATATGTTTACTATTTGTCTTGTTAGTTCTTTCACCACGACACTTCCACATTCACATATTTATTGGCTTGTACTAAGACTAACGAAGCAGTTTTGATCGACCCTGTGATTGATTGTGTAAGTATTTTGATTTGTGGATTTATTTTTCAACTGACTGTATATGTATTGTCACACAAACAAAAGTGCTATATACTGGTAATATTCTTACTATGTTTATGATATAATTGTGAAATTTCATGCACAACTAAAATGGCCCTTTTCTAAACTTTGTAGGTTGAAAGGGACTTAAAGCTAATCAAAGAACTTGGCGTGAAACTAGTGTATGGAAGTAAGTGTTATTTGAGTTACATAGCACTTTAAATAACCAATAATGGACTACTTGTTTTAAAAATATAAAATTTTAACATACATTAAGACAGGTTGCATGCAAGTGCAAATTAGATGTGATAGTTCACTGTAGAGAGTGCAGCATGTCTGCACACAATTGATCCAATAACTTTTTTTTTTTGTGCACAAAATGGCATAGGCCGATAATACCATAAAGGTTTTTGAGCCAGGGTTACAATAGAAAGTAGTAATAGTCCTGGATGCATGGGTGTATTCTGTATATAGCAGTTTGCAAAATTTTTGCTGTAATGTCACATTAATGTTTTTGTGCAGTGAACACACATGTGCATGCTGACCACATTACTGGGACAGGCAAAATCCCTATTGTCATTGGATTGTATAAATTATTTACTCACCTGAATATTGTGCTTACCAAAATTACTTTTTGTTTTAGACATTGGAAGCACGGTCGACACCTGGCCATACAAACGGTTGCACAACATATGTTCTTCATGCTCACAAACTTGCTTTTACTGGTGATGCTTTGTTGATTCGGGGCTGTGGCAGAACTGACTTCCAGCAAGGTGCAGACATTTATCATCCAAACACTTTGCTCAAATAAACACCAGATATACAGTAACATGCTAATTATAGGTAGTGCTGCAACCTTATATGACTCAGTTCACAATCAGATCTTTTCACTGCCTTCCCATTATAAGCTCTATCCAGCTCATGACTACAAAGGTACACTAGTTATTTTTATTTTCATGTGTATTAAGTTTAAAAGGTTAAGTGGCCACTGTTGGAGCTTGTTGACAAGCATTTCCAGCCCGGCAAGTTCAAAAGTAAATTTTATGTAACGGTCCAGGGTTCCATGTTACAACTGTAGCTGAGGAAAAGAAACACAATCCACGACTGACAAAATCAAAAGATGAATTCATACAAATAATGGACAACTTGAACCTTTCTTACCCAAAGCGCATAGGTATTTACACTGTGTACATAAGTATTACTTAATACATGCAAGTTATTATGGGATAACAAATTTACTTTTGATTAAACTACAAATAAAATAGATTGATTCGTGCAGTAAAGTGGATTAAATTTATTTTAATTTTAGATGTGTCACTTCCTGCCAATTTAGTGTGTGGTATATTGGATGAGTGACTGTTCTGGTCCATACTGAAGTAGAGTGTGTTTGTACAATGGAATATAATTTGCCATGAGTTTTATGCATCTTTATGTAAAGCACTTTTAGCGTTTTTGTAGTTTTGTTTTACTATACGACGTAGTGAAGCCCAACCGTGTCTTGTTTCGCACCAAGTGTTTGCGTTTGTTATTGTGTTTGGTCGTCTTGCGCGTAACACATGATTGACAAAACAAAGTAACACATATTTGAACAGTATACTGCCATGTAGCGTATAACAATTTTAATTGAACTAGACACTAGAGGTCGCTATTTGCAACTTAAGACAGGATCAAATGCCTTTCAGCCTGCACGGTCGAGGAATGATAGTTGCACTATTTGTCAACGAGATTGTGATGATAAAAACATTTTTTCCTTATCAAAATGCCGTGAATGGGTTACATTTCTGGTATTCAAGTATATAACAACGTTAAACTACTACTGTAATTTGTGTCTAAATGTTTGGACAACCTCGTGCATTGCCCTTCTATCTTAGCTTCGTTAAGTGTTTGAAGCTTGGGATTTGGGAAGTAAGTACGGCAAGGCGTGTGTGCAGACCCTGTTTCAACACAAAAATCAAACCTTGCCTGACACTAAATAAATATTGGTTTTACGATATCGCTCCTTAAATTTTGATGACAAGTGCCCAAATTTTTTTAACATTCTAGCGCCGTGGTTTTAAATATTTCGCGCTTACGGACCGGTAAACTTTCAAACAACCTTTGCTGTCCAGTGATTTTATGAAACAAAAAAAAATAAATTGTATTGAACAGAACATGTTGATCGAAAAGGAATGTTTATCAGGACAAAAGTTAGCACTTCGGAATGGAAGAAATCAAGCTGATGCGAAAAGAACATATATTAGGGGATGCAGAGGTTTGGATTGTTATCCAATGATGCAATGAGCCTGATAGCGCAGGCGCAATAAGTCTGTAGGAGGTCAAAGACTGTGGTTGCAGTGTAGCAGGATCCTTAAGGAGAAAAAAGATGTAGCAGTATGAGGACCCGTTTCTTTTGGAGATCACATGAAATTTTAGGTGAAATCCAGACAGAACGTCCTTAATTTTGAGTGTTCGTGGGCCCCCCATTTGCTATTTATGAGTCTCTAGATTGGCATTGCCCCTGGTACGCCACACCGACGGCCCCCTTCTCATTGGGCCTGTAGTGTGGTCAGCGTTACCATCGGCCAGGATCAAACAAATTAACACGATGCATTTTAATGCGTGAATTGGATTTATTTTAGTAACGTCGTGCGATTTTGGAGGACATTGCACGATGTGAAATTATGCAATGATCTTTTGTTATGGAAAGCGATTAAATAATGACCTCTTTTTATGGAGCCGAGCAGCAATAGGTCCTGCAAATTTGTTCTTTTTATCGGCCATGAAGTCTTTCCATAACGCAAAACAGGCCTAAAACAATCACTACTGATTGCACAAATAAGCACAAATCTTGAGTACGGAATGGCAACCCTAGTATAGCCCCTACCGTTAAACAGTTTAGGCGTTTTTATTCAGCGGTCGAAGTCCAACTGAAAGAGAGAGAAAGGACGTCATGCTTGAAAGAACAAGCACGTGCTGACCACTATTGCTCGGAAACAGCCACAGCGGCGTAAAAATGACCAAAGTAATGTTACTACAGTTAGTACTGGGTCGGGTCAGTCGGCAGTGAAGGGGCAGGTAGGGCACCATTTTGTTTAAGCTGTGAATCAGTTCTTTTTTATGGCAAGATGCGTATTAAATAAACAGAGAAATTAAAACGTTCCAATGGTACAAGTCTAGTATAATTTAAAAAATGAAAAATAATTCCAAGTTATGCACTTAATGATTCGAACTGCTTTCTGCGTTTGTGGAATTTGCTGCAAAACTATTAAACAACGAAACAGTATTTGTTGTATGTAACCCGTTTTGTTGTGTTGTTCTTTTTATTGACGCGCATGAAATTAATAGGTTCGTGCCATAAGGTTATCATGTTACAACAGACAGGAACTTGTGATGTCGGCGTACCCATATCAAATTGTGGTTCCATCACAATTACTATAACGGCCACCCTTTGTTTCAAAAAGATCTCAAACGTCCAAATCACTTCTTCACAAGACGTATATTTTTTATTGCATCGTTGGGCTGCCCGTTTCATGATATAGCAAATAACTGAAAATTACCTATCTGTGCAAGTGGAAGCAAGCTGCATGAATGCAGTTCAATTGTCGAAAGCAAAACATTAACATAGTGGCAGGATTTTGTACGGTTCTGTGAGGCAGAATTTTACAGATCTTGACGACGTATGTCGCAAGTGCAATGTTTATTAAATGGATTAATTCATATCAGTGTGATTTGGCAGCAGATCATCTCCAGAATTCCACTTTTCAAATGACAAATAATTGGAGATTGCGTCCTAATTCCATTAATCGGTGCTGTGAGATTAGATGAATTTTAATTGCGTCAGCTGGACCATCAGGTCAATCGATGCCATCAGTACATTGAAAGCAGCTCTTGGTTGGACATTTAAAACTACTCCAATCATGACCCAGCGAGAGTTCTTCAGTTGCGCAACACCAAAGTAACGAGCTTACAGCAATACTCATGTGGCTTGTGTTTGTTCTGCTGTTGAGTGGCAAACGTCGCAAATTCCGGAGTGGAAATTTTGCAGCTAGGAGTTTGGCATTATTGCGAGAGTCAACCTGTTCCGTTTCTTTTGCGCTTTACCGCTTGCTGCCTAACGTTCCGTGTTTACCACGTTCTGTGCAATGTTTGTGTATTTACTAGCCTGAGGCCAGGCGAAAGTACATGTTCAGAACTATGCACTTCGAAATAGCGAAGCTTTATCTCAATTTTGCAATTGTGTAATTTTTCCTGTATTTAATATTGGTGTCACACAAAAGGGTCATTGGATTGTAGTAAGCAGGAATTGTCTGGAGCGCTGTTTCTAGAAATTTTTTTTGCCGTTACGACGTTTCCATAGGACTCCCAAGGGATGGCGTTTCACAAATAATATTGAGAAACTTAGTTTTGTTACATTTATTCACTATGAAAAAACAAATCTTATTCATCAAGTATTTTAAAGCTTTTTTGGTATTATTTTCCTGCGAATTCATTGTTCCGGTAAAATAATTCAACTTTCATCACCACTGTAGAGCGGTGACAAGAAAGCGTCAGATTCCATCTGGGACCGTCGTGCGTTGTCATTGTGTGCGACTGTGAAACAGTGAAGCGCTCGTAAATGCAACCAGAACAATCATAAACATCTTCGCGTTGCGAATACACAACAGACGTTATCACCAGTTAGTATTTTTATTTGTAAAGACAACCTTTGACCTAAATCAAACTCATTCCGCTCTCGGCGCAGCGCCAACGACTTCTTTGTCCACGCAACAATCGGCCTTTGTTTGTTCAAAATCGTGTCTCTCAGAAGGGCCCTTCAGGCTCAGTCGAGGTTGAGGATGGTTTGAGGCCATGCCCTCTGGTTATATGCCCGACCCAGCCGGTTCTGTGATTTTTTGCAAAGTACTTCATTATCTACTTGTGACGGTGGTACATTGGCAAACTTCAGAACTCGCGGTTGTTCTTGTGGTTAAGAGTTGAAGAGCCTCGGACTCTTTTAAACCTGTTGGAGTGAGTAATGTAAAACCGTTTTTGATTGGAAGGTTGGTGGTACAACATGAGGGGTGCGACTATCATAAGAAAGCAGCAAGTCCAGTTCTTAAACTGTGCGTCGCAACGACCTCGTGTGTCGTTTTGAGTTTCCAAAGTCGTAACAATATTAAATGAAGGAAATAAATGACAAGTCAAGTCAGCCTTCTGCGACTGCGAATTGTAAATATTGGAATAAATAGCCCTGATAGATTTGTGATCGGTGCGTCGGTAGGGCTATGAATCTTTAAATGCTTTGCATTCGAAATAGTTTCAGAACCACTGACTTAAAGAGTTTTTTCATCAAACGTGGAAAGGTTTGATTTGACGTAGAGCCAACTTAACTGTCAGAGAGCTATATTTTTCTGGTATTCTGCACAGACCGCTCAGACCGCACAGACCGCACGACAATATACGTTACTCCTACTTGAAAACCGAGACCCACAACCTTTTTTTGCAAACTCAACTTTTGTTCCATTCAAACAACTGTCGGTATCTTTCAGATAGAATCCTTGCATCAGTCGGAAAGCAAACTTAAGTCTGCTTTGAATTTGAAACATGGGGGGAAATAACAATAACGAAGAGACATGGGGGGAAATAACAATAACGAAGGACTTTCTGGAGACTGATGAAGATTTATCCAAAAAGTTACACTTAAAGCGAGAGGTAAACTTCTGCTATTGTTTTTTTATTTTGTGAAATGCATGTTAAAGAAATTAAAATAAAGGAAAACTTTTTTTGACGTGTCTGAAACGATATTCGTTTTTTTTTTTAATTTTCATAAAGTTTGAAAAGAAATGAACACTAAAGAACATAGATAATAGATAGAAGCGGAACAAAACAAAAACGACGCAATAAAAGTTGCACAACGTGTCGTAACTGATAATAAACGGATTAATCTTTGTGGTTGCATGTAATCGCTGTCGTCACTTTCTGTTGGTTTCCTATTTTTAGTTAATTTTTGACCTATATGTCTCATACGGTCGAAACAGTGGCGCTGTCTGCAGATCACTCTAAAACACACTATCGGCTCTGTTGTCTACGAGTAATTACCTCACTTTAGATCACACTTCTGGGTGGAGTGAGTGTAATAGTGGGATCCATGGTAGGGAGTGGAATCTTCATCTCACCTGTCGGCGTTCTTAGGAATGTTGGATCCATTGGGGCCAGTCTTGTCATTTGGCTTCTATGTGGAATCGTTGCTACGTTTGGTAAAACATTGGTCGCTTTGCTTTAGCAGTTGTTGCTATGTTTCAGCTAAAATATGTTATAGTTTGTGTAAACGTCAAAATAATACGTGACATGGTGTACAGTTTTACGAATTCTCAGATGTTTCAGCTATGTTTCAGTGATAATGTTTAAAATTCGTTGCGGACAAGAAGACTTTGCCTACTTTTCATGCGGACCTTATTGAGATCCTAAAACATCTAAGAATTCGTGAAACTGAACCATGTCACGTTTTATTTTAACGCTCACACAAAAACAATTTTTTGATGCAATTGGCGGTTGAACATATTTTCATTTTTTCATCTTGTATTATATTAAACCTGCCACATTTTGTCATATACTCGCTTACACGAAAATACAACATGTTGCGCAAGCGTATCGAGTTTCCGACACCTATACCTCATGCTATTTTTACTCGTCACTCCAGGATCACTAACCTACGCTGAGCTGGGAACGATGATCCCAAAATCAGGGGCGGAATACCCGTACTTGAAAGAGGCCTTCGGCCCAGTGCCGGCATTTTTATTCGCATGGACATCCTCCATTGTTCTAAAGCCATCTGCTGTTGCAATTATCGGTGAGCGTTTTATTAGTTCAATTTGTTGCGCCGCGGGGACATCGACTGATAACCTTTTATTTATGTCAAGTTCCAGTCGAGCATCGTTTGCATTTTCGGTTTATAAAAAAAATTACTTTTCTGAAATATGGAATAAATTTTACGTTTTGGTAAAAAAATAATGTTTTGTTTAGTCGGTTTTGACCCCTCTCCCAACAATGACCCGTTTCATGTTTATGACGTGCATCCTTATGGTGGTCGTTAACTGGATTGAGTGATCGATTAATCGATAAACGCATACAAAGTTACCACGATATCCACATATTTCTCAGGTTTGGTGTTTGGGGAGTACGTTGTACGCCCGTTCTTTGCGGATTGCGACGAAGTTCCTGCAATGGCGATTAAACTGGCCAGTGCATGCGCCATATGTAAGTATATTTCGTTTCCATTGAGTTAAATTTCAAAATATTTCCGAGAGGTTGCGATAACTTTTCTAATATTTATTTTCCGCAAAACGATGCAGTGATTTTGAAACAATGCAGGTTTTATAATTGTGCAACCGTGACTATATTACCAAAAGATTTTGATACAAAACCTTTTTTACACAAAGTGTTGGTGGGGTTCTTCAACTGCTACAGCGTAAGGATGGCTGCACGTATCCAGATCGTCTTCACGGTGGCCAAGTTGCTTGCCCTTCTCATTATCATTTGCACTGGGATATACGCCCTATCTACAGGTACAAAAATTACTCTATGCTATTTCTATCCCGTGTTTGACTTATATGTTATTTTCTATGATGTTTGGACACAAGCACGCGCATCTGAACCTTTGTTATGACAGACGTGACAGACAACCTGGAAAACAGCTTCTCCGGCGACATCCAGTGGTCAACGATCGGCACCTCCTTTTATCAGGGTCTTTGGGCTTACGACGGCTGGAATCAACTCAACTACATTACAGAAGAACTTCAAAATCCCTCCGTGTAAGATACAATACATTGTAGTTGGTAACGACTTTTGCAGTTCATCATGTAATTTATAAAGGCGGGCCCGCAACATACAGAAAATAGTTACTTATTTATTCATTCAACTGAGTGAGACTTGAGACTTTGTATTGCTTGCCCCCTGTAGCGCTTATATCCAATGTACTTACTGTTTTGCACAGAAACCTTCCTCGAGCAATAATGATCGGGATTCCCCTTGTGACGTTGGTATACCTGTTTACAAACACAGCGTACTACGCTGGACTCACACTCATGGAAATGATGTCATCTCGAGCAGTTGCCGTGGTAACAACTCAACTTTCTTATTTTTGAATGTTTTGTTTCAGATCCCGACTTCGACATGCGTTAAAAACTTTTTTTTGCCTTCAGACTTTCGGGGCGAAGTTTCTGGGAATCATGGCGTGGATAATTCCACTAGGTGTCGCTATTTCTACTTTCGGGGGTTGTAATGGATATACTATAACAGGACCCAGGTAAAATTCTTCCTGTGATCACAAAAAAACTTGATTGCTCGCTGTTAATTTTTTTATATTTTTGCGCTAAAAACTACAACGTAAATGAATTAAACAAGCAAACGTTACATGGATACCGATAAAACCTCAGAGGTTGTCGGGTTAGGCGCTTATATGATGGTGATCCCTTACGAAGAATCACGCTCTGCCGTAGGACCGCAAATCTGCAAATCACATATGGAAAAAGCTTTAAACTTTTCCTTTTTTTACTTAGTTTATTTACTTTTTATTATTCAAGGATAATCTATACGGCTGCAAGAAACGGTCATATGCCCGAGGTCCTAGCGATGGTGAACAAAAAAAGGGTTACTCCGGTAGCCGCAATATTCTTTAACGTATGTATAGTCTGAGTACATCACTAACAACAGTCGTAATAAGAACGAATTCATCTTTCTGCAGACTTTAATCGCACTCCTGGTCCTCGTTCCAAACGACTTCGATTCTCTGGTCAACTATTTCTCCTTCAGTATGTGGGTTTTCCACGGTGGATCCGCTCTTGCTCTTATCGTGCTCCGGAGGACACAACCTCAGAGATACAGACCATATAAGGTTTGAAAGCACCATACATGGTTAAAACACCCTTCGCATTTGCAACTTATGTTTGTGGTCGTTTTATGGCACATAACTATTTCTTACTGTTGCTGCCAAGCGTAACGTAATTTTTTGGTATAGCTTGTTCTTACATTATAATCAACCTACGTTTCGCTAACCAATGGGTGAGGATTCCTCAAGACAATTGTTATGAAAACACTGGGTACAGGCAATATGCTAACCATCTGTCTTCATTTCATGAGATTATTTTCTGAACAACATTACTTAGGTGTCAAAGCCATTACTATCACATCTCTTTCCGATTCATTTTGTTATTAAATTGTTGTGTTTATAAAAAGATCTATTAAAATAACCAAGAAAACGTACCGAAATATTGCCAACATTGTCTCTAATTAAAGTTCTGAATTTCAGGTTCCAATTTTCATTCCGATTGTAGTCGTTATCATCGCCCTCTACCTCATATTCTACCCTATAATAACTCAACCGGCGTGGGAATATCTTTATGCGGCCCTCTTCATATGTAGTGGCCTCCTTTTCTACTTTCCTTTTATCTATTACAAAGTGGACCTCGTGTTCATGAGTAAGTTGGAATAGTATTTCAATACTGATACCTACATATAAAACATCTAAATTTCATACGCAATTGAATAGATGTCAAATTGCCTTGTTGTAAGCATAGAAGTATACACAGCAATTAAAGTACATTATATAAGTCATTGTGGCATAATATGAATATAAATAAGGAAAAGTAAACGATATGTGTGTGACGCCACAACTGCAATGACAAATTGTAAATTTTGATACAACAATCATAATATACCATAGTGAAACAACCGTTCGTGTAAGTATATCTGAAATTACCATTCTTTTTCAGAACCTTTCACAACGTTCTTGCAAAATCTCCTGCAATTGGCACCGCCTAACCATCCGATTTCCAAAGAAACGTAGCTACCTCAAAAGTCGACATATGTACTTTTATTCTGTATAGTACGACTAACATTCTTCTATAAACGTCTAAATAATTCACTATATGGCCTGCGCCACGATACCTTAATTTCGCGTCACACTCTTTCACTGCACTTTTCCAAAAACCCGTCCGAATTTAACAAAACATTTTCCAAAGCAAATTTTGCATCAACCCGCAGTTCACAACTTTTGCACAACGCGTAAATTCCGTCAGACAATTCTAGTATCAGGTTTTTCATTAACCCAAAAACGTGCCAGTTACATTCACCGCAAACTCGTTTTGCAGATGATTTTACAAGTCCTTGCCAATACATGATGATCTTAAGCACTATACATTCGTCGCAAACTAATATCGCTACATGTAAAGCCTTGCCTAATATATGGTGTTCAATACTACTCAATTGGCCATTGTGGCCATACACACACTTTAAAAAGAAATTAAAAGAAATGAGAAAAAAATGCTTTTCTAATTTTGTAAACTAATCTACTCGTCAATTAAAAAAGTTTATCTCTTATCTAAAACTCGATTTTAGTTCGTTTATTTAGTTCCTCTCAAATTGTAAAATGTGTAATAACAAATAACACTTTTTTGAAAGCATACAATTTTGAAATTTAATGATAGAAATTTTATTTTATGGTGTTGTTTAAACACACATTGTTTATGTTTTATACACAAATGCTGATTTCAATACTCTTGGTGTGAATTTTATGCACATTTTCGCTACAATGTTTCAACAACATATGTAGCTATTTTGTCAAAACCACGAACACAATTTAAAAGTTCAATAAACCGAATAACAACCTCCATGTGTTATGTTTTCGGATATCATGCTGTGTACAGTGGTTTGTACATTTCTCCTGAGCTGGAAAATCTGAAAACACGAGCGAAAAATCCTAATTTAAAGCGACCCAAATGATCTATTAACGGCGAGGAGTCAGAATTACTGCCTGTACAAATATCGTAATTCAGCTGTGACCTACAAACAGGAGATGACTCTTTTCACGTGTCCTGGGCTCTATCACGACGCCGTGTCCGCAAACTCTTCCTTCATACAAAACTTGGTATTCCTCGACAGTATAATGTGGTACAGAAATCCCCAAACCCCAATTAAGCCTTCTTGTCGCTGGAACTTCGCCACTTCCTTTACCAAACCTCGACGAGCGATCGGGTTTCCGCATCAACCACGTAGAATTGGGGGAAAGTACCGTTTATGGCGTCTTTCCTGCGTCGCAAGGGAGGATGCGATTTTGCGCGGGCGGGAGTTTTTTCCGCAGATTTTGATTCGAGTCGTGATAGCCGTCAAACCGACGCAAGGACTTTCGCAACCTCAACGTTATCCGAATACACGTGATGCATCCGCTTTAAATACCCATCTTAACCTTGGTATTGTGAGAGATAGGAAGCCAAACAGGATTAGGGACCTCACACCGGATTTTGGGCGTCTGCGTCGTTAGAGACGCTCCCGATGTTATCTGCGCGCTTCGGTGAACGTTAACATGCTTCCGCAGTCGGCAAAAACAGCAAGGGAAATAACGCTCGTAATCGGCCGGAAGTGGAAGAAATTTTAGATTCGAAAACGACGAAAACTATGTTCACAGACTGTCTGGAAATTTGCATGCCGAGATATCTTGATAAAGGCTGTTTTATTGCGGCGGGTATGGGTTTACCGAAAGCGAAATTGGGAGAAAAGGTTTGCGCAGCATTGCTTTAAAAATATCTGAATTCGTTTTTGCGACGTCGGAATCCGTTGTTTTTTAATGTTTGTTTGTTGCATTGGTTCAGAAAACTGAAAAACTTGTTTTTGTTTAATAAAATGATATACAAACTCTGCTCTTTTTATATACAACCCCTTCGCTAAACCTAAACACAAGTCAAAACTGATTAAAATTTGTTTTTGAAAGATGGTGTTATGTATTGAATCTGTAAAAAAACAGCTTAAGATGGATTTTAGCCATAAATACCGATCATTATAGCGCGGCTATACGGTGTAATGACGTTTCTAGAATGTTTGTTAACAAAAAGTTATAGTTGTTTACCAGCAACCAGTTCTAAAAACTCCCCAAACGACTTACATTTTATGATTAGCTGCGTGCGCCAACATAGTCAAACAAACTATAAGATTAAAGACTGAAGTTGCATTGTTGTTAACCTTATATCAGACAGCGGGTAAACGCCTCCGCGCCTCTGATATTTACGCTTCAAATAATGCGTCTAGACCACGCAACCAGGTAAACAAGCTTCGGCAATGCACGCCAATGCGAAGAAATCCGAAAATTACCGAAGCGATCCGAACGTCGCTCGCAAAACTCCAGATAAGGAGAAGGGCGTTTTTTTGCGTCTGTTGCCCAGTTTTTACGTGGGTTTTGATCAAAACAGGTCGATAGAAAACTCGCTCGGGGGTTATAAATACGACTGCTGTGTAGTTAATGGACCATACTTTGAGTTTAAAATCGAGACAATGTCTTCTGGATCATATTTTGGATTTCATATTCTTGAGCTATAAAAACAATAGCATGATTTAAAATATTTTAGTAAACTTTAGGTACGATAATCGGAAACTTTAATTGTGGTTTAAGCAGTTCATATTTTTATCATATTTCTGAAAAGTTTATTATTCCAATAGTTTTGTGTATTCCTTCCAGTTTAAAAATTGACTAGATTAACCAAGTTGGCTACCACCTCTTAAATCATGTAGATTATATATTTTGTGTTTTCACAGAATGAAGAAGTTGACTATCTGTAAACAAATACAAGCCAGGTTATAACCTATTTTCTGATGCTTAACAGTGCGATAAATATAATTCACGGGATGCAAGGCAATTAGTTTATACAAGCCATGTTCAGACTGTGAGCTTCAAGACTTGAACGAAAAAATTGTGGTACCGTATTCTCTCGCCTGAAAAATGATTCCTTACACGGAATGGAACGCTGGAGGAAGTTTTAACATGGGGGAAGTCCCGTCGTTTTTACCAATGAGAAACTGTACTGGAGGTTACAGACCACTGGTAGCACAACAACAAGTGGTGGATTACCAAAGGTTTCGGCCTTGTTTTCGTCGGAGCGAAGATTTAAGGAGAAGAGGTGGGTTTAAATGATTCGTAGAAAAAAAACAACGCTCGGCGGCAGAATTGTAATCAATAATGACAGCTGGAGGGAAAAACATATAGTGGATAATTTTGAAAACACATTAGACGTGTTTGGGGTTTCAAATTGCGAAGCATTATTTAATTAATCACTGATTTTTGCCAAATTGATCAGGAAATAAAGTATTCCTTCCACTGGTTCCCGCGACGTCCGCCAATAAAGTAATTTCAAAATGGACAAAATATTTCAAATGCGCAGCGCAGTACAGACAGCAAACGAAAGATTAAAATAGTTCTTTTTATTTCTGATGCATGTTTTTAAAATGGTGATATTTTTTACCCTGCTGTCTTCATGTGCATTCAT
Organism: Ascidia mentula; assembly: GCF_947561715.1. NCBI lineage: Eukaryota > Metazoa > Chordata > Ascidiacea > Phlebobranchia > Ascidiidae > Ascidia > Ascidia mentula. The sequence continues at coordinate 18,885,807 of NC_138569.1, read as the reverse complement.
TTCGCACCCTGTTCAATTTCCGTCTCGCTCCAATAACAGCAGTCACGCGCGATTGCGTTTCAATACCCAGGGGATCAACGTGAGTCTACTTGTTGCGCGAAGCCTATGGTTTGAAGCGTCTTGCTATGCGTCCTGTTGAATTCGAGACGAGAAAGCTCAGCTGAAAGACTGGCAGCTTGTTCGGTCGTCAAAAAAATGCGCTGTTGCTGCTTCAGGCCGGTCTTTTTGTGCAAGGCTGATCTAGGGTTGTTTGTTTGAGGGTTGTTTACCAATCTTTTTAATAGTTTTAGGCGTTGTGTAGCAAATAAACATGACAGTAATTAACTGTTGAATTTGATACGTGAAGGAAAGCGACGGCAGACATGTGTAAATTATGTTTGTGACCGCTTCAGCACCCACGGACATATTTAAGGCCTATCTTAGGAATTTCGTTTCAGCAATTGAATCATTTTAAAGGTTTAACAATTATAATTTTCTGAGATGTGTAGTGTTAATTTGAACAACATTAGCAAAGGGCAAAATACCTTTGGTCATCAGGTAGTATTAAAACAATTTCAACAGCTTTATCGGTAGGTGACTGTTTTCGTTAACTGCAGTTATATTTTTTTGTTACAAGTTCAATTTGGTTTTGTAAAACGTGTCATGTTTTTCATGGAACTTGTGTTGTTTTATGTAATTTGCAGGAAGTTAGAACATGGCCATGTCAAAAAAGCAAAGTTTTCTTGAGGTTGAGTTACACTTAGGTCTAGTTTATGTGGCAGTTTTTCTGCTTCACTGTAAAGCCGTGTTAGGACTACAACTACACTACATATTCGCCAAACATACTCAAAAACCTGATAAGGCATTATTGGGTAAAGAAACTTCAAATCAAAATTGTCAGCGATGTGATTACGAGCGCTTGCCGTTATGTAGGTCGCGTTTCATTAATGTTTAAACCCCCTTACACCCAAACGCCACTACACACAAACACAAACAAACCCGGGAAGACCAATATGCTGCAGAGCCTTTTCTCGAACTGTTTCGTTTCGCTCCAGTAAACACGGTCTGTTATGAGTCACTCTGGGTCGAGGTTGCTTTTCGCTTTACTTTGCGATCCAAGTGAAAAACTCGCTGGTGCGAGGGAAAGTGATATTATCTTTCTGCCAGCATCAAGCGGCGCCATGCGCCTTTTCGCCCATGCTAATATGGGTTTTAGGCGACATTCCTGGCAGCTTTTTGCAGATTGTAAAAGGTTTGTTTGTTTGTAAGCATGTTTTTAGCAGTTGTAGCAGTATTTCTAACTAGATTAGGTTGATGCCCTTGACTTTGGGTGCCGGCTCGTTTTGATTGTTTAAAGAAAAAAAAACGCTGTTTGGGGTCTGCGCTGTATACTGACTGCAGCACATTGTAACAAGACTGGCAGTATTGTTACGAGTAAATGACAACATCGCCAAAACTTCACCGTTTTCTCAAAAAAGTCGAATAGTTATAAATGGTCGAATGGTCGTTATGCGTGTGTCCGAGTATGTGAATGTTCTTTTTGAATTAAGTGGCGTCTTGAGTTTCCAAATATAAACTCTTTAGCTTTATCGTCAACACATATCAGTAAACTTTGGATTTGTATGTAGCATGAAGTGTTTTGCTGGTGACTAAATCTTGCGGGACAACTGCTACATTTATTAATCACGTCTTTATTGTGTCTTTTTATAGCGACTGGGCGTAACTTATTAAGTGAACCAACCTTTAATGCCATAACCGAGAGTCCAGCTATTGAAGCGCAACAGCAACACATTCATTTTTGACTTGTTCGGGTGCCGTTACAGCCAGCGTCAACGTTACATTGCCAGATCACGGTAATTATCGCAATCTGTGAGCCCGTCTGCAAACATATTTTATTGCACATTTATATCCCTATACGTTAGTGTTATCGTTTAAATATTGCCTAGTTTTTGAAAACGACATCTTTGCCAGAAAAAAGTCATGTATGGTCCGTGTTTAGCTGGGCTGGAAATTTGATAGCGAGTCTTGTTGGGTTTGCAAAGTGAATTGGCTGTTTCCCAGCCGACTGTTTGCTTAACCCTTGGCGAGTCGCGACGGAGGATAGTGCAACCCGAGCAGGTTATTTGGTCTGGGTCTGGTGGAGCCCAAAACCCGTCGTCACAAAGCATGTAAATGCGACCTCTCTTTAATCAACTTGTCTCAACATACAGAGCCGGGTAGTTAGAGCGCCGGTATTAGTTGGATATTGGATATCATCGCAGCGACTTTTACAGAAAAAAGTGTACGGTGTCATTCGCTTCATCGCCGCTGTAATCGAAACAGGTGTGTCAGTGGCGGGGGAGGTATGCACAATCTATGCCGTTTTTTTTTCGGCTAAATGATGCTCGTTCGCACTGAAAGAGTGTATTTCTCCGCTGATTTGCAGCAGCAAAGCTAAAACTGCACACTACATAGCATGTTAAAATACACGTATTGTTGGCCATTATTTCGGTGCTCGTCCAGGTTATGAACGCAGAACTTGGCGCCAAATAATAATGAGCTGTTTCATATTTCGTATTCATTTCGTGTGATTTTTGTGGTCGGAAACGTTATTAGCATAATACCCGGGTACGCTTTACCCTTATTAAGAACTGCAAAACACACCATGACACTCGCTAACCTGTCATTTCGGCGCGTTTTTTTGCAATTATCTGAATGTCAATTGCGTTTACTCTTCTAGACGGACGGTTTTTGGTTGGCATATATGTTTTGCGAGTACGTGACAATCACCCGTTTTAATATCAATTCTTTTTCAGGCCAGAGGTATGAATAAAGATTCACATACTTCCATTGTTTTGTCTATTTATGCCACGGAGACAAAATATCGTGAATAATACATATGGTATATCGTGGGTAAAGCGCCTCCAAGGAATTACTGCCTATCAGAATAAGGGATTTGACAGTCACGCTTTTGTTGTGTCCTCGTTGAATAGTATTGCTATGGTAAAGGATTTTTCCAGGTGTTTTGCAGTTTGTTTGTGCGCCTTTTTTGCGTTTCTTCTCAATAGGCAACAACAAGGTTTGTTGTGCAAGCGGAGGTCCCAACTTTTTTTTCCTTCGCACAAACCGCAGCGCGCGTTTATCTCGAACTGAGCACGCGACCTCGCCTCGCTTCCAATTTTCGGCTTCGCGTTGCAAAATTCGGGTTCGATTTGTAGCCCAGCCTCGTTAAGTTTCAACCTCGGGCAAAGTGGAAAGGCTCGGTAAGCGCCTTTTCATGCTTAGCTTCGCACGCCTGCAGCGAAATTCGTCGCTCTAACTCAGATATCCAAATAAACAGGCACAGGTTCGTTGCTCGCCACTGGCGAAACAGTTGATGTCCAAAATCCAGTTATTATTACTTTTTTTGGCCGGTGAAGTTGAAATTTACATGTAGGCCTTGTTAGCGAAGACGTTTTAGGTGATAAGAGTGCATCAGATACTTTCGAGCAGAGTTTGCGTTTTTACTGGATGCAGAGCAATATTGGTGCAGTATGTACAGTTTGAAAAAAAATTGTGTGTCCTTTTTGCAAGAAAAATAATATTATTCTCTTTCAATTTCGTTGTTTTCGACATTACAACGGGACACCGCGAACGTGTAAAGTTCGGTCTCGTGAAAGGTGAATGATTAATTTTGTTGATGAGCAATTAGCGTTACTTGATAATGGTGTCTGGAAGTTTTGCAGTCAGATTGGTCGGGCAACCCAAACGTGTTTTATGAGAGCCCCGCGATTAACTGGGTTGCTTTTCACTTAATTATTACTCTGATAACAAGTCAAGACCGGCCCTCCGCTAGACCACGTGACGTGCGACAAGCGAAGCGTGGCCGATTGTCAATTGTCCGCCGAATTGTGACACAACAATGCTCATTACGCACTTGTCGAATTCGATCCGCGTGTGATCTCTGTGACGAACAAGAGGCGCTTATGACATCATAATATTATGTTGCGAATCGAGGCGAGGGCATCAGTTTGCTCAGGTGAGATCATTCGTGTAGGCGGCGAGTCGGTGTTTGGTTTTTCATGGTTAGTCATGAGTCGGGCTACTCGTCTACTCAAGGTAAACTCATTTTCGTGTTTACAAATTTCAGCCTATTTTGATGGTCATAAGCTGTAACAGTACTGCTAACAACTAGTTGTCAGAATTGAAATTATAGTTTCCTGCGGAGGATTTATAAGATAAATTGTTCATGAATTATGCAATATGGAATGGTAAGAAATATGTTTATAAATAAATCTTTTTTGTCTCTTTCGTTGTATCTATATCATGTAACGAAAAGTGTGTGCAGCGAATCTTCCAATTTTACTGTTTTGTTACGCTGCAATAAACATCTCTAATATTGCCAAAAATCGTCAGGCGAATTAGCAAACTTAGTTTTATTGAAACTAGACGAGCTCTTTCATTATTTTACACAAGCAGTTTGATTGATTAAACCTGGCTATTCAAACACTTCACTGTTCTCCCATTAGATAAGAGGCGTGTAAGGGCTGTTATCAGTGGTATCGACAACCTATCATCCGCACAGAGTATTGGCAATAAGCTTCGTTAGTCACATGGCGGAAAACAGTAATCAGATGATAAACAACCATGGCAATACCGGTTAAGTCAGATCTAGGGCTGCTTGGAATAACAAAGTGATCCAGGGAAAGTTGTTTTTGGATGATTGAAACGCATACGGTGATATTCATTTTTGTATACAAAGAGTCAAGCTTTGTATGCTAGAAGATAAGGTGTGTGTTTAAAAATTTCTTTAGTGTCGTTAATTCATTTGCCAACTGACACAACAGCGTTTTCTTTTGGCAGGAGTGACCTTGAACAAAATCAGTTTATTAGCGAACATATAACATGTAGATTTGTGTAAGCTGCAGACAGATGGCCACTGTTTCGACCTAAAAGTTCTCATCAGTACAGTTGGTGTGACTTTCAGACGACTTTGCTGACCAAACGGCCAAGCAAAGCCTTCCACTTTGTGGTGACTATACAATCACCGTCATCCGTTGGGCACCAAACTAGGTGCAACCTTACGGAGAAAACAAGGTGGAAACACTATGGCCAAGCAAACCAACAGTGCCGTCATATTGCATATATACTACGACCGACATGTGTAGTTTTGATACAGTATTGCAAATTAAATCTGCGAGCGGAACAGTAGCAGCAACATCTCAGTGTACCAGGAACTGTGGTTTGAAGCATAGCAAGCTTGTTAAACCTTAGTGGGAGAGCACGCCCGACATCCGCCCCGCCTATAAAATCCGCTCACACAGGTCGTTAGGCGCTGATTTTGCATGTAGAATTATATGTTCCTGTGACAAATTGGGACAGTTTGAAGCGGGCTTATTTGCTCATATGGGCCAAGCTTTGCGTGAAAGTACTCGCTAGTGTTTGTGTAGAGGAACATGTTGTGTTGGTTGTATGTTTTGCATAGGAGGAAAACCTGATCAACATTAAGGAAGGTTGACAGCACCAAGTTATTTAAAAAAGTAATTTTTTTGAACTGATACGTTACTGACAATCCTGTTTTGATAGATTTTTTCTGTAATGTATTCAGAGGCCAATAATTGTTCCTTGTAAACAGTAGAAAGTAACTTTCGTATAATAGAGTTAGTTACATGATTTCGCATGGGTAAATTTGCATTAAGTACCTAAAATATAAAACCCCGATCTTTCTAAATATACACGCCCAACACTGTAAACGTCACGTTGAAAGTTATCTTACCCAGTGTCAATACTATACCTAATTCAATAGGCTGCCAACAGTGTCGTCGTAATCGAGCAAATACAAGGTTAGCAAATACAGGATTTCACGATTTCCGGGAAATGAAACGTTTACAAAGGCCAAACTTTATTTGACATATCTTAGCATTTGCTTTTCCGGGAAGTCGTTTCTTTTACGCAGGCGTTGAACGGCTGCAATCGCAATCGTTTGCCAATGCACTGGCCCTTCTCATGACGCCGTGTCGGATTTCCTTGATTGAAGAACAAAGCACCAACTATGGTGAAACAGATCCCTTTATTGCGTCATAAAAGACCCAGGAAGTTAGGTTGTACTTTTCTCTGGCCTTTCGAGATCGCGTTTAAACATGCTTGTTCTGCCAACAATGGGCGGTTTGTGACGATATATTAAATTTGTTGTGGAAGGCTTTCTCACAAGGAATTTAATGACCCGGGTAAAATATAGCAACATAGTATTACACATTTGATCTGGCAGTTTTGTTGATTGGATATTTTGAGACTCCTGTGTACTATTTTTAACATATAATGGCAACAAATCACAATCCGGGCTTTTTCGTCACGCAACACACTTTTGTAAACATGATAGGAAGCAGTAAGCGGAACGAATGTTTGCGAGAAAAATTGCAAGTCTCACAGTATATTGCCTACAGTTCAATTGTTACGTGACAATTTGTCTGCACGTGACCTTTATTCGAACTTTTCTTTCGAGTGAGTCCGGGCGATCGATGAGCGTCGAAAAGCCCACTTCGGCTATTCAAAACAGGAGTTTCAAAATGATTTAATACGCCCAACTGTGTCACAGCAAGTGCCAGTACCTGCACGCGTATTTCAAATACTGTATATACAGCTGTGTTTAGACGTATTGGATTTGTCTGCAGTAAATATTAGTATCAGATGTTGATTTTGGGTTAAGGCTGTTATTACCAAAACTCTTCAATTTTGCAGGACATAATCACTTATTTTACAAAATGAGAAATTGTCATGTGATCTGTTTTCAGTCTGTCGACGTCTCATCCATCCCAGTGATGCAATAGAACACGTTGCTATTGGATACCAAGGTCGTGGCATGAAGCGAAATGCCGGTGAAGTGGTTGAGGGTGGAGTGAGTGATATTAAAAGGTGAGTTACTCATTTATTCTGCAAAATAAAACCAAAACATTTCACTAAAAGCTGGAATTTTTTTCCCAAAACCAAGTATCAAGTTTTTGAAGTTTGTGTTGATGGCTTTTAAGCACAAATGAAAGTATCCAAGTGTGTAACTAATATGCATTTTCTGCACACGTTTCCATAATGTTTTTTTTTACTTTAACGTTGCCAGATACATTATGTGCGCTTATACATGGCTACCCTCTCAAACCTTGAACATAAAACTTAGGAATATCTCTACAGCACCTGCCGAGAAAACAGTTTTGATATGCAGGAAAAATTGTGACAAAAACTGTGGCAGTTTGGTCAGGCGCATTATCAGTTCACCAAAACATGCATTTAAAGCAGGCAGGGAGTGGAGAGAATGTATTTCGCTTTCGCAACCACAAAAAACAACAACGTTGACCCCACCTCCCCCGTTTTCGAGGGCCTGCTGCTGGGAGGCACTAAACAGCGCACTGGCGTGTGCAACCAACCATAAAACCACCGAAAAGGCATCTTGCGAGCGGTCACGCCTCGTTGCGCGCCGATATTGGGCCAGTGTAAGCGCCACCCTGGGCCGAGTGCTTTTTGGCAAAAGTCAATTTGCAGAATTGAAAGAGGGCAGATATATTGGTCTGGCGTGTAATGGACCGTCCGCATACACTATGTAATTTGAAGCGACTTGAAAAGGCAATTTGGCGTTGACATATGACCTTGCCAAACCTTGTGTGGCATTTTTCTGCTGAAATGGTTTGCTTATTCGACCAGATAAACGTTTGAAGTTGATTCCCATTTGTTATATCGGCAAAGTTTTACTTATTACCGAAATAAATCTTGAAGGTATTTTTTTGCGTAGATCTTAATCTTCAAAACCAAATTTAAGCATGAATGTCATTTTAAAATGTTTTTGGGGCGCTAAAGGTCAACCATCAAACGTTTCAGATCAATGAATTTATGCCGAAAATTCAAATTTAGGTTAAATGCCAACGATGTGAGTCTAAAACATAATGCCACCTGTAAGTGCGATGCAAAGAATGTTTCTGTCTTAAAACTCTGAATTCCATTACATGGAATGTCAGAATCCATAGTTACCAAAAACCAAACGTCAGCCCAGGGAAGGGATCATGTTTTCATTGAAAGCAATCACTGGGGACGCTGAGTAAACCGGCCAAGCCTTTGTATTCATCAAACTGCGGTTTCACCTTTAACCTCTGGCACTTGACCTTCGGCACGTCACAGCCTCGCACGCCGGCCGCAGTCGCCGCCATGTCTACTTCAAGGCATCAAAGGGAGCCTGGGTAATGTTGCGGCACCCATATTACCACCACAATTCCATGTCCGGACATAAACCCTTAAACATCTGTCGTCATGGCGTCGATTGTGTGATTTTTAACGCTTGGATAATTGTGGAATGGGCAATACTGTACCTGCGTACAACACATTATTAACTGCTAGATTAATGTACGCTTACGAATTGACAAATTTAAGATTCAGCAGAATTTTTTCCACTGATAGACGTGAGAGTGTTTATATTTATAAAAGAACCTGTCATAAATGCATGGGCGCCAAAGCAGCATTACAAAACTACCACAATTTCTTTAGACTTCACTCAGTCGACAACAGCATCCCAGATACGCCGGAATCTTACTGTGACGTCACAACTCTTCCTTACACGTCACAAACGGGCATGGATGCCATTGACGTTAAACCAACAATTGCGGAACAAACGAGTCTGGTGGACAGTCCATTTATCGACTTAAACATGTTGTCTAACAACCTGTTCGGCGAATCAACGCCAGCCACGTCATCGATGCCTGACAGTCACTCGATTGATGATGTCATCATGTGTTCTTCGGCGGGTGATTACCCCCCTAATATCGCGATATCCCCAGGATCGTGCAAGAGTCCATTTTGTTGTACGTCTCCTGGGTATTGCAACTTTCCGTATCACAACCACAACCACAGGTACGTTCGTCGATGTCTTGTTGTAAGGTAACAATGAATTTCTACAAACATTCGTTATGAAACCTTTAACAGATGTGGAACAGATTCTCATGAAACCATGTTAAAGCACAACGACCATTTTGAAATTGCACCCTTTCTCTGTGGACAAAATTAGTAGTGTGAAACTTAAAGAATCAGGAACTAAAACACTTTTCATCTTTCAGGAACAACAGTCACAGTCACATAGACACCATGTGCGCTGCCACCCCCGATATTTCATCACATGATCCCATCAGCCACACCCCTCCCGACCCCTTCCAACAGGAACAAGTTTTCGTCCCTGATTCCGCCGAACTCGACGACGTGGAAACAAACAGCGTCTTCCAGCGGCGATTATCGGTCCCAGCACTTCACGAATCGTTGTCAATCATAAAATCAGACCAAATCTCTCCTCCGGGAACGTTATCCGAAACTGACGACTTCCCTGACGTCATTCCACCCATGACGTCACTCGCGTCATCATCCTCCTCCTCACTATCCTCGTCAGCTTCGTCGATCTTAGGCGACCCGCTGCTTGTGGACGTCACGAGCAGTGACGTCATAGGACTTTTGTCGCTGCCCAAGATCGAAAGTCTGGAGACTACAAGTGCAATGGAGATGGGGTCTGCAACAGTCACTGTGACAAAGACGTCGATTTTCTCGGGTAGTAGGTTGGTGCGCAGAAGTCCCCCGCCACCCAATATTACTCTTAACCCCGAAAAACACAAACGGAGCTTGTTTCCTCCAGGTTTGTTATGTTTGTATATTCCATAACTATGATGTTTGCGTTTACCCTGTTTAAAGATTCTGTAGTTTTAGCATGTGACATTTTTCTGCAGCTTTAATTGTTGTTTTAATGCTTCTGAACAAAATTCACCTGAAGTTACTGCATGTCAAACATAAATAATTTGCCACAAAACTTAATAGACAGAGATTAGTGATATCCGCACCACAATCATATTTTCTCTTTCATTGCTCAGATCCCACCACGTGGACACGGAGCCACGTTAAGGACTGGTTGATCATGGCAACCAAGGAGTACAACATCAAGGATCTGGAGATAAAGAAGTTCACATCCTCGGACGGATACAAGTTGTGTCAAATGACCATGAGAGACCTCTGCAGAGTGACGTCAAAGGAAAATTCTGAGATTATTTTGAAGAAGCTTTCGGTTTTGAAACAGCGTAAGTTACTGTGATATCGTTGGCGCTACACGCAAAAATGCCGATAACCGTTATCTTTTTGGTTACTTACCAGCAGCGAACACTTTTTGTCGTGTATTGTAACGCTTAAATTCAACCGGGTTTGACTCGAAGCGACACAAACATGTTCAGGTCAAACGTATATTGGCCTTCTTTGCTTGTGGCATACTGATGCCCGATATTGGTGCGAAATATAGTTGCGTTCCATCGAAACTGATTTCCCCATATGTTACTCCAGGGCGGTCCAAGTTTAGTTTATCTACCAGCATTATGAAAAGGTTATGTTATGTTTAGACGTATCTGCCTCGCCAACAAACGGGCCTTTCGGAAATGGGGTTTTAGATCCCTTCCAAGCTGCCCAGGCTCGCCAACCCGACTGCAAGGATCCGTATAAACTGTTTGGACCAATCTGTATGGAATTGTCTAATCCTGGTAAGTTGTGAAGGAATATTATTGTGTGTCAAAACCGGGACAAACCTGGTCCTGTACGTTTGTTGCTCGATATGAAATGCACCACCAATTTCGCATGATAAACGATACTTTAAATTTAACAGCTTTTTTATGTGAATTATGAACGTTTCCAAAAAATAGCTTTCTGATTTGAATTATCGACCAGCGTCAGCAACAAACTGTAGTTTAAATTTCATCAACTGACCCAACTTTTGACCTTTTCATCACCAGCGTTGTGATTTCTATTATGTATGTTTTTACTTTGCTACAACGATTTTCGCTTGGTAGTATACACAGGTCATTCGTCACTCAACAATTCTGGTACACCGATAACCAATGTTTCTCGAGGGAATGAAGTTTTGGCGCAAACATAGTTTTTAGAATCTCTCGAGATTTGGCAACCGATCCGTTTCACCTCCCACGGGACTCAATGTGGTCCTGTCGGAGCAATAAAAGCAACAGAGTATTCTTGAATAATCTAAAAATAGTCCGTGACTGGAAAAGTTCAAGGACACCCCAAGTTATTCAACAAACGATATTAAATATGAATAGAACAGCTAATACTCACCATTACTGCTACAACTAACCAAGTGCTGACTTGTTCAACTCTGCTATAAAATGACTACCATATTAGCTTTGGTTTTTCTATTCAAACTCCAAGCTTTTCAAACCTATGGAAATTAAATATTTTTCCAAAACTATTTGTTCACCAAAGCCCAACGAGTACGTATGATATAACATGTGATTCTCGCGCGGAAAAAGTTTCAGTTTTTGCTTTACCTTATTATAAAAGTACAAAAAATTAACCGCAACAACGTTTACTTTGTTTAGGTTCAAGTCAGATACAACTCTGGCAATTCCTGATGGAGTTGCTCACAATGGCGGCGAACGCTCCTTGTATAGCATGGGAGGGGGTCACCGGCCAATTCAAGATGGTCGATCCTGATGAAGTGGCTCGCCGCTGGGGGGAGCGAAAGAGCAAACCCAACATGAATTACGACAAACTCAGTCGTGCGTTAAGGTGAAAAAAAACTACGCGCTAAAATTTCCTGTTTTATACACGACTAAGTCAAAGTATCATGCATTAATAATAAATAATTCTAATATAAGTAAATATTCAGCGTTGACTAAGCCATCATAAATCAGTCATTCTTAAAATTACTTTTGAAACAGATACTACTATGACAAAAGTCTAATGACGAAGGTGCACGGCAAGAGATACGCGTACAAGTTTGATTTTAATGGGATATATCAAACTCTCCAAGCGAATGCAAAACCGCCATCAAATCAACCAAGTCTCTTTTATAGGTAAAAAGACGTTACTTGTTACCCTGTACTAACATGACCTTACAATATTATACTCCAGCATTTCTTGTGAAAACAGTAACTTCAAGTACAGAGTTGGTCTGCTATTCATGTTTTGTAATGGCAAAACCGAAATGATTTTAAAGTAACAGCATAATCACGTATGCATTCGTTTCGAGTACGAGTTAAGGAAGATGATTCAATGAAATATTTTCGCATAATACTTACTGATTCTTTCTGCAGCTCGCGACAGTCACGCGTTCGACAGCAAGCTCGCATGTCATTGGTTCAACTACGGAAACTTTCCAAGGCAGGAATGATCCCTCCAGGAATGACAGACCCCCCTCCGAATTCTTGAACTTATTGAACAGCGTCGCAGTTTTTCGAATCTACACCTGCTATTTAAGCGTGATGTCACAGGGAAATAAAGTGCCAGGCGTGAACCATTCGTTGAATTGTACGTATGCCCGAAAAAGCGAGTCTTTTATGCTCATTTTGCAAAACTGTTGCCGTCAATACGCTTGGTCCGTACCACACTATTGGTTTTTGTACTTCTGCACATACTGTATTTTCCAAACCTTCACTACGTTCTTTTCACTACCACGCTGTGCTGTTTTGAGTTGCACTGCATTGTTTATTATTATTATCTTTGAAGCAAAACTACATATCGTGAAACATACAATGACATAAAATAAACGGTTTCTGACATTTAATTCCCTGTTTCACCCCCTTCCCTTTTTTAACTTTTTTTTTATATCGCCAGCGCGTTGTACTTGTGCATTTTTTTAAGATTATGTGCAAAGGTCGTGCTTTGTATATCATTAATAAATAAAAATCAAGAAGTCCCCCTTGTTCTTGACAACTTTCTTGAAGAATGGCACCAAGAAGTGTGTTTAAGACGATATTACTACAGTAAGAGCAAAAAATAATATTTTGTCCTTATTTTAGAAGTGTTTAAAACAATTTAGGCGGGTGTTAGAATACAGGGGTCAGGCGAGAGCTCACTTCCTCCAACACCACAGTTTTCTTTCATCAGTCGTAATTCCCAGCAATTATGTCGTCACATGTCTGCGATAATGGTCTACGTTGATTATGTGTGTATCTTATTGGTTCTATTGACAGTCTAGGCGCAGTTGCTCCTAATTTTTGTTGTGGCTAATCCTGTCCGTACGGTAGTCTGTTACCTAGGAAAAAACATTAGGTTATTCACGTCAAAGTTCATTTTTGTGGCACTTATAATGTATTTTCAAAACACAACTTCTTATTAATTACCCAGCACGCGTATTCAGAGGTTACTGCGGACCGCCTGACTACGCTCTGTCGACCTCCAGCGGGCGGTGTTACAGATAAGTTTTAAAGATTTTTTTTTTATCCGAAAGGAACCTTTACAGTTACGGAATAGCCGGATAAATTTGTGACTATTTGTAAGAGACAATTTGAGAAACAATGCTACAGACGTGCTGTACTTAAAATATGGGGAAGGTTTGAAAACTTCAAACAATTGGCGGTATCATGACGTCAAATTAACGAAACAATAACTACAATATCTTTGTTGTCCCTATGTGTATCTTTGCGACATTTTATCACTACATTTTGGAAACACAACCCTTGTATGCCAAAGCCCTATTCACTTATCGTCCGTCCTTGCCTGTTTTGGTTACGTATGTCGAGGCATGGGAGATAGCGTGACAGCCGATAACATCCTTGAAAAGCAATTTTAGTGCTCTAAAAAAATCACAGTAATAGTTTGCAGACACAGGTTGAGGCAAACGAAATAAAAGATATGCATAAAAACATTTAAATACTTTTGCGCAAACGACAGCATGTGAGCGACGTCATGCCGTTCCAAGTCTCTTTGACAATAGTCTGAAAAGCGTGTTTCATGTCCCTTAACTGAAAGGCGTAGATGATAGGATTCACCAGCGAGTTGGCGTGTGAGAGCAATATGGCGAAATCCTTAAGCCACGGGGGAGTGTAGCACGCCGGACAGAAGAGCGTGACGCAGTTGATCACGTGTAGTGGCAGCCAACACAAAGCGAACACGCCCACTACCGTGCACAAGCTTCTCGCCGCCCTAAATTCTTTCTTCAATAGCTGCGACTTTCGCTTGAGTTTTCGTCCGTTGTGTTGATCCTTGTCACCTTCCTCTAGATTCCGACTCGCAACTACCGAAGACGCGTCCGACCACAGCCGACCGATTTGGAAGATTTCCGAACTTTCCCGACGCGAGTCCAGAACGTTTCGCGGCAAAGAAGACGCGGTGGAGGAGAGGGCAGTCAGCACGGGCGTATGATTCATCCATTGGTTGTAGGATGGGTTGTTACCGACTGGCGTGCCTGGATCCGACGTTTCCCGCCCGGGACCAAGGTCAGAGTCAGAGGGAAACCGTGAGGTTTTGTGGTCTGGTGTTGCCTCAACAATCGCAGGTATCTGTAGAAACAAAATGCAGGAACTAATTACAAAAAACACAAGAGTGAACTGTGTCGTATCAAGTAATGAACGGTTATAGTTCGCTAAGCAGTTTTAGGTCTGGTTTATAAAGCAGAAAATTTTCCCGTGTGTTTGCCCAAAGTGCGACTTGAACTTTTTTCGTATATGTAAAACGACGCATGTAGCTGAAAAAAACATTTTATTTGTTCCCTACGCCAAGTACCATATACGTATTGGCAGCGCAAATACTACAGGGCTTCCTTCCATTCTTTAAAACCACGTCAACAAACGCAAACTCTTACCATTGGGGTAGACGACGAACGCTGTCTGTGGAAACGGAAACCACTGTTTGTTGCAAGAGGTGGGGATTTTTCTTCTTCCCGCAACGGCGTAGTTTCGAAACTGAGCACTTCTGAAGCAGTGGTGTCCCTTCTTTCAAATGTCGGCCCGAGTTCACTCATTTCAGTGACACACGGATAGCGACTCCGTTGAGGCAAGTGCTTGATATGATGACGTTGCAGCCGCATGAGAATTGGAGTGAAAGCTCCCTTGATTGTTGGCTGAATCGAGTCTTTGACGGAGGCGAGAGAGGTCTTGGAAAACTTCCACCGGTGAATTTTTACGTCCGAGTAAATTTTCCTCAATTGCAGTTTCGCTGACTGTAAAAGAAATTAAGTGTGATTTGCCAAGCACGCGTGTTGCACTAGTATATAGGGCTAAGCAATGATTTTTGACGCAATGTGCTGGTTCTAACTATGTCGAAATGGTGATGACTTTGCGCGCAAATATTTTTGTGTGTCCGATAAGTTGACGGTTTTTGTCTATGCCCTTGTATGAACCACATAGTATTGCAACTTTAAGGGACAAATTCATCATTCCCGGGCGTGAATTTATCATTTAATATAAGCTCGTAAATCACTTGGCATGTCATGAATAACTAACTCGAGTCAGGGGTTGCCGATTGCTGCACTAAACTGTGGGCAAGATTACAATAGGCGAAACACAAAGCAATAGTGCCATGGAAAGTCGAAAGACAAGAGCAAAAGCACTTTTACATTGTTATAAAATATCAGTTATTCGGGGTTTGGTATAGTTGGGTATGGGATATATCGCACTCACCCGAAACACAAGGATGTACAGGACAAACATCACCACTAGGGGCGGTAGAACGCAAGCGAAGAAGTTGAAGTAAACCATGTAATCCATGCTCATCACTTCCTCGAAGGCACAGTGTCCTGTGCTGGAGCTGAAGTCATAAAAAGCAGTTTACATTTTGTGCGAAGTCAAACAGTATCAAATAAAATAGTTGCTCGTCCTGTTCATTAACTAGTCACAGCGAACAGTTGCTGATATGTTTTAAGGGGGTGAGTAATATCTTCAAAAGCTACTGAGCATCACGAATAAAAACGGCCTCTACAGCTCACCTTATTACTTTGGTAATACTATTTTATCAGAGACTTAAAATACGCACTTCGTTTGTCTGAAGCCAAACTGGTACCAGCCGAATTGTGGTAAAAATCCGATGAGAGCGCCAAATATCCAAGCACCGGCAATTCCCATCTTTACCCGAAATCGTGTGACAATTGCGCGATAGCTGCAAGAAGGTAATATATATGTAACGTGTCATACTAATTTATCTTTTCAAATGTGCACGTGAAACGTTTTTACCAGCAAAAAAATCCAACAAAAAGCAATGCAGGAATGCATTTTACGCTTTACAGTCGTAAAGTCTGTATGCACACCTTCAACACTGGGCCTTGATTTTACTCATTCTGCGCAACACACGCAAACCTATGCAGTTCTCACCGAAGCGAATAATATATTGCGACGAAACGATCCACCGCAATGATTAGGAGATTGAAGATAGAAACTTGTGTGAGGAACAGCACGGTGGAAACGATCACCAAACATAGACTACTATCCACAGCAACTATGCCCGAGTCAGACGGAGACCCGTTTCCGTCTGAGAGATCCAAGCCTGATAAAAAATATATTTTGTAGGTGACTTGTGTTTTGTGGAAGAGAGAGACATTAACTATAAAGCCGTGAGGAAAAGAGTGACAGCAATCTAATATTACAGTCAATGACTATAATATTGTGTTTTAATCTTCCAACTATTTTCGAACATTTTGGAGAAAACGATATATACCGTTCGGAGTAATCTGAAATCGATACGATGAAAAAGGGCACATTAAATTTAAATGAACCCTTTGATGCGATTTTGTGAAGATTTGTTTTTCCCGCACTATACCGAATAAGGAACATATAAAAATTCTTTAATTTGCACGTTTCCGTTTCTTTCTTTGAGTTCATTTAATTGCTATGGATCGGGGCTCGAAATATGCTGCTATCTACAATTAAAACACACACACACATCTCTTACCAATTCTCAGAACAATGGCACTTGGAATGGCCACAACGGCCACGCCGATATCAGCAAAGGCGAGGCAAGCTAGCAAGGTGTAGGTTCTTGTTCGTAGATGTTTGAATTTGCAAACCGCCACAATCACAAACGTGTTGTTGAATAATGCCAACACAGCAATGAGGACTTCGAACACGATGTAAATGATCAGTTCGCTGTTGCTGGTCTTGAAATAGTAAACGATTGGTTTTAAAATGAGTTGCAGTATCCCTGCTCCTTTTATGAGTTTAATTGAACGGGGAAGTTATAATAACCAGTCTAACAAATTTTCCTCGGCTATTGGTTTATTTTGTTAAAGTATTTTTTCGAAGTGTGACAACTCAAGCGTTTAACTTGTTTCATATTACTTATATTATTGCAAACTAAAATAGTTTTCAGTTGAAAACCTTTGGCCGTTTTCCTAACATGTTCAAATGCGGAACAATTTGTCAGTGAACAGCACTTTTGAGTTAATTGCGCACCATCAACGCTAACGACCTTAAACGTGGCAGCTTCTTGCCTATGTTTATTTACATCAATTGCATATAACGTCAAATTTGCAAGGCTTCTTCGTCACAAATCGAATTACAATATCGCTCTGACGTCATTGGGTTAATCCTGCGCCTGCCGCTTGATCACGGAGAAATAGACAACGTAAACATGTCAAACGTGAAGTAAGACCTGCTCGACACGATCTCACAAAAGGGATATCCTTTGTTTAGTTTTTTTTGCTTTATCTTAAGGTTTAGTTTGTGAAAGTCACCCTACCTGATGTTCGGTGATAGAGGGGGTGTCCAAAGACGCAGTTGTCGTCATCGTAAATGACGTCACAGAATGGAAAGCGGCAAATTCTTGCCAGGGGTTTTTAGAATTTCATAATTCGATTTTACTAAACCATGTTTACTTTTGCCACTGAGCAAAACAATATCTCTGCAACGAAGAACGCATGAACAAGTTATTACAACAAGTTTAAACAAAGGCACAAAAAACACCAAACTTTTACCCAACAAAAGTAATACCTTTAAAACAATAGCAAAATAACCACAGCCAAAATATTCAGCACTCACGCAGTTAAGCTCTTGGTCAGTAATGCCTTCCTTTGAGAATCACTAAAGCTAAGTGAAATACAAACCACAGTCTTAATGGCAAGGATAAAACAGTTTTGACACTTCACTGACTCCCAAGAGGCAATTCTTGTGGCCACTGTGTGCGTCATGCCCATAAGATCGTTTCGCGCTTCTATACTGTGCAGTGGTAAACCTAGTACAAACCGAACAGCGTTTTTTCGAAACAAGTGACTTGCAACGCCCGACTAAAATGCACGGGACGACAGGACCAACGTGCAAAAAAAAACTGACCTAAAAATGGACTTTCGGAAACTTTCTTCAACCAAATTAATAAACGTGCCGTATCTTCAACCAGTTTCACAACAACATATGACAAAAGCGTCCCATCACAATTCAATCTGGACACAATATGTTACGTGATCAGTGGTCAGTGGTGTCCACTCGGAAGGCACGTACTGCGTGTTACACGATACCTTGATTGTTGTAACTTTACGAAACGCTCACCCTGTGAAACTACGACAAAACAGGTGTACGTGGAAAACGTGATGTACCATAAGTGGATTAAAATTGATTTTTTAAAATCAACAACAAAGCTCGGATATTTTTTACAGCACTTGATCTTGGTATGGCTTTCGAGACGATGTAAATGCTGAGTAACGTAAACTACTTCACAATAGGTGTCGTCTCCTTGACGTTGAATGATAAAAATAATAAATCGTACATCGGATTCTGTGCGTTCTTACCACACATTACAAAACCTTCTACTTTAAAAGAACTCCTAACCTATCAGCCTGAATCTACACCGCAAAGCTGCAAGAATTAAATCAAATTATTATTGACCTGTACAGCTTTCGGCATGGGCGCCCACAGGGAACGGGCAAAGGAACAGAATCGATAGCCTCTCTGGTCAGAATACCAAATAGAGACGTCAATCTAGTAATGATGACCTGAAAAAGATGCCATGAATGATGGACAGAATGCATCAGGAGATATTCTTTTGTTTGATGGAAGCACGTGTTAATGATTAAACGATCCCTTCCATTGACTTTAGTTTGAAGAAATAAATTATCTACCCGATCGTAACACTGTTAATTTCCGAATGACACAATTCACCCAAATATGGTGACTGAATGGCAACTATAGTATACAAACTATACATGTACCCAAAATTCCAATATCCAAAAATACTGCTAAAATATAACCTAGCTTAGATAACCTGATCCCAATCCTTGTGTTGATTTCTTTATGTTTCTTTTTGTGACTTACGCAATATAAACTAACACTGTATGCTGATAGTTATACACGATATGCACCAATTAACTAAAACAACTAACACGGGCAATTCGCAACGATAAAAGCCTCTCACCCCAGCGACAGGGGCGTCACATCTTAAAAACGCTTATCAAGCCATTAACCTTAAATCATTGTAGGTTTCTTATCGGAAAACAATCGATTTTCTCTTGATACTCGTGCAAAATTTTCAAAACTAATCGATAGATTCACAATGAACACACAACGCACCCTAAGCTGACTGTGCGAAGACTGTTTTAAACTGACCATCGTAACCGTGAATTACCAATGTTGGACTTCACATTAAAAATTTATCAGGATGCCTTTTACTGGCTAACGCGGACACGGCCTTTTAGTTAAGGTTCTGCTCTTTAACCCATCACGATAGATCAATGGGGTTTCCACATTGAACAACTTGTTACACATTTAAATTAAATCAGTTTGAAATAACCAAAGAAAAGGACAACTATAATTCCTCCATATGAACTTTCCGATTATTTTTTGCCATGTTCTAGAATTCTGCGGGTAATTTCCCTGCCATTGCTTTCAACATATAGGTCACGTATTTACTCACCTTTGGCCAATGTATTAAATTCGTGGCCCACAGTTTACTAGGATGACCAACAAAGGTTTTTTCTGAATAGGACCCTGCATTTTATATGACCAGCCCTGTTGACGTAGTTAAAGATTGGCTGAACTTCTATCTCTACACACGCACTAAAGTAAACATGTACGTTTCCCTATGCAAACACTGTTTAATCGGAATTTCAAACATCAGTCAGCCCTCGAGGATAGTGCAATAAAACGTCTACGCTTCAAACGGAACGTATATAAAAAGTAATAAAAGCATCTTGCTTAAAGTAAACTATTCGTCGTACTCACAAACCAACCAGGTAAGCCAGATGGCGGTAAAAGGGTTTCCAAGTAGTGGTTAATGACGCGAAATTGAACTCGAAAAAACCTTAATTTTTAACTTTTCACCGGCAATTCTCAGGAGACTTTCATCAGGGTTCAAACACGCCCGAAATGGGATTTCAACCAACCTTTTGTATGAAACGACAGATAAATCACCCGGACACGCCCTTCCACCCTGACTTGGCCCTCCCTGGGGAAAAACGCACGACTGCAGAAAGAATGAAACTCACTAAACACAGGGGATGTATCTCATCATACAACTAAGTTACTATCAAGATTAAGCTTATAATTGTATTTTTCAAACTACCTGACAATAACTGTAGTAAATTGTTTCCGAACGCAAACAATTTGTAAAACGTAAATCTTTCCAACGGAATTTATTAGGATTGATGTTTTTTCTTTTTTTTTTTGACCACACCGGGATTTGAACCCAGGACATGTCCTGGGCACGAAACCCGATGAGGTTTTATTCTTGGTATACGGGTCGGGCGCTTGGTTAATGCTGCCAATCACCCGCCCTATTAGGATTGATTTGCAACTAAAAATTTTACGGTGTCAGTAAGTGCCCACTTGCGACTGTATCTACTAATAGGATTGCCTGAATAATTAATCAGCAAAGCTCAATCTCTATACATCACCGGTTTTTCTTTCAGTTGGTTGGTCAAAATGATGGCACAAGAGGGCTAAATTTAGATAGCTTTTCAACAATATAAAGTATTTTCGAAGTAACAGCCGTTGTACGTCACAACAACCACTTGCTATCTACCGACTAACAATGTACAAGAAAGCGATGAACGTTGTTTATGATGAAACACCTCATTTTTTAATGTAGTTAATGGTCTATGTACCCCGATGGACCTGATAATTTTTAATGAAAACCCTCTCGCGCTGTAATGAGAAGCAGTAGAACGGCAGTAAACATAAACAAATATTCCACAATTCACAAGATTTTAGGGAAAAAAGCGACGTTGACATCGGCAAATGCAAACGGAAACAATTTATTGATTGGAGAAATTCAATGTCCGTCAAGCGCCAATCGACACAATCAATCATTTGCCTGTGACTCGATATACACCCGTTTGAACGCGTGTAATGCTATTGTCAACAAAGCAGATTTGGTTTTATTTATTATTACGTTGGTAAACAACTAATGTCTGACTGTGTATCGCTTTAAAGCTTTAAATACACAAAATTGCACACCTTTTACTGACTTATGACTGCAGACATCCTGTTGGGAATCTCACCAAGTTCTGTTTCACATCCACTACCAAAATCTTCTCATGACGCTTGCAAAATAAACTTTCAGACAGCATTACTCTACTGGAGGACGTATAAGCACCTCACACCGCATCCTGGTAAAGGCACAAATGGTTCCACCACTCCGAACATGACAAGACGTCAAATCCCGCTTATCGATAAACCAACAGCGACAGCATTGATCCACGCACTGTGGACACTGGAGGCTTTCAGTCAAATTTAACATGTCCAAAGACCGGCATAAACTTCTGTTCTCATTGATCATGTCTTGCCAAAAGATACCGTGATTTTACGTTTGCTGACTGCTTGCAACTACCTGGCAATACTATTCTGCACAACATACATGAGGTAAATATTTGTGCCACAAAACCACAAAGTTTGCGTTGGATTTAAAATCGCACGAGTGTTAGAATTGAAGCGTTTGACCAACATCCAGTGGTGATTGAACTGTTGCCATCCATCTAATGACATTTCCCCGAGGACCGATTGTCCAAACCCACAACTGTCAGTTTCCTTAACTGTGCCAACCACATCTGCAAAATCGTGCTGCTGTTGTCATTTCCTGGTGGTGGTAAGAATAGACAACGCTGATCATGAACTTCACAATCACACGAACTATCCATATCTGCTCATCAATAGCGAGAACTTTTCACTATTGAACTAATATTATCACAGCAGAATGAATCCTAAACTTTAACCAATTGATTATTGGGTGCTTTGACTATTGCGCAACACAGTAAGTCGAAACGTTAGTGACGGAACGTATTAGGTAACCTCACACAAAAAATACAACTACCTCTCCATTAAAGTGAAAATCAACGCCTTTGACCTATGGTCTGCGGATCATACTCTACACAGCACACACCTCACTTTCTTAATCAACTTAGCCACATGGGAGCTCGCCCGTGTCTGCAAACAAACCGGGAATGCAAGAAACAGCACAATAACCAATCCACGCCAAATAATCTACGGCGGGAGAACCGTGGAAGTGCGAGCAAAAGGTTTTAATATCGCGGTTTTGGCTTGGACAAGCAACAGGTACGTGACTAAGAAGCAGCAGGTTAGGATATCGAGAAAATTGCGAAAGCTCACCGCTGGTCTTACGAGAAATTCGATTTACGACATACGGGTAGTCTTTGTCTGATCCGTGGTTAAACCTATGACCGTCCATCAACATGGTTCATCGATTAAACGACAGTGAATGAAAGAACACCCTTTTTTGCTATTCTTTCTGATAAGAAAATGTTTATAACCGGATATTGCACAATATTCCCGTTCTTTAACAAATCACATTAGCCTACAGTTTCAAAATAGCCTTTTTCCGTCAATGAACGTTTCTCCCAAACTCAAATGATTCGCCTGTTCTTTAGTCCTATCCTGAATGCAATTTGCAGCGTATTTTCTGCATGTATGCATCTATTCAAATCAGAGGCCCCTAGTTCAAATTTCCCACAGGTCCAAATGAAAACTTTTAAAGTAACTCGAGGGTCGCATTGGAATGTCAACAAACATAATCCTTTCAGCCTTACTGGAATAAAAGTCGTGTGTGTGCATAACTGCATATAGGCCGATAAGATATAGCAAAGTGAACGAATCGCAGCTGTATCGACTGCCGTCGCCATCTTCTGAAGAGCAACAACGAAACCATGACACACAATGACGTAACAATCGAAAAAGCTGAAGTTTACCACAAAAGGCTGCTGCAGCGTCTTCGAATTGTTAAAACCTTGCATCGCAATGGCTATCACTGCTTTGAAATAAATGTATCAATGCTTTGGAATTAATATGTCATGTTGACACGTTGGCCGGGAACTTTACCCGGCACCAATTAATATTTCAAAGTGCTCCACGAACCGCACAAAATCTCAGGCGACCGCATTTTTTGTTCATTCCCAACCAAACAGTCTCGAACACAGATCTTACTTGATCTCACGTTACTCTCGCAATGCGACAAACAATAAGGTGGCTGCAGCAACAGCAACGAGTTGTTTTATACGTGACGGGAAAAAGGCACGCGTCAGTAATCTGTAGAAAAGTTCTCAAACATCCGGAGCGCAAGGGTGTTTGTCTGGACTTTTTCTTCCCTCCGTCACAAACAACGTCGTTGGAAAATGAAAACCCACAACAATAGATGAACATTATGCGGTCAGGGTCCTGCGTGGTCAGGACAATAGAAAATACATGAGTGCAATTTCGAGGGATACTTAGACCTTTCCGGGTCGTGTCAAAGTGCCATTATAAGCGGGTGTGAACGTGTTGTTTATCATGTACAAATGGTTGGCACTTAACATTGATCTATACTAACGTCGTGGTAATATAGTCAACGAGCGACCTGAAAACAGATCTACTGGCTCGCAAACATTGCGTGTCCAAAAAAGATTCGGCACCCCGCCGAGTATGGCAGAAATATTGCCAAAACACAGACAACCAAGACATACCCACGTACACAAATGATTAAATTTTTCTAACTTTAACTTCTTTATCACGTGACTTCAGTATTGGCGAAATTCCGCGAATGTTCGCTGAAAACGGAAAAGCTTACATGCTTTGTTGTGTATGAAAACACGTACATGCCTCAGTAGCGTATAAAAACGGGCGCATTTTCGTTGAACACAGCCAACAACACAACAAATAAAGTTAAAATCCGGCACCGACTATCCGGGCCTAAAGGAGAGCAACATTGCTGTTTTTTGCTCTTGGCTGTGCATCTGACGATCTCTCGGAAATCAAATTTACGCAACACTTGTGAGGTTTAAATCAACTGTAGCATGGGTTTGATCACGCTCGGCGCAAGTTATCCAACCTAACGCATCGTCAGGCAAGTTAAACCTCGCGGACAAACACAAACACACCAGATAACATGTTTGCTCAAGGCACCTTGACAAGAAGTTATTGAAACATTATTTGTGTGAACAGCGGAAGCGTTTCACCTATTTGGGCATTTTGTGCTGGTTGTTTTACGTAGGAATGCCAGTTGTGCTGGCAAGGGAACAGCACTGCTGGCCTTTTAGCGTCCCGGAGTTGCGTTTGGCTGAAAACAGATTCAAACTCTATGAGAAGCAAATGGCTTTTCCTGAATACCGTCCAGAATACGGTGCCAGACATAAAATTCCTTTTAATGGGGTATTTTTCCAACTCAAACGGTAAAGTTTCTTCACAAAAAATCGATGACAATAAATTCTTTTATGGGACACTAGAAGTTACAACAAAATTGTGAAATTGGATTGAAAGCTTTTCAAACACGGTTCATTTTACAGATGATGTCTTGAAATATTTGTAGCATGTTTTTGGAAATCACTTTCCGTGCAGTGGCCAAGTCACGCCTAACTGACTCCAAACTACAGCATTTCCTCGACTTACGCTTTTAAACTGAATGTCAGACCAATCACAATCTACAACTGCGTACGTGACCGAACAGTGGACTTGGTAATGCCGAATAAAACCAATTCGATTGCATCGTAATGATTGTAAGTGTACAGGGTTTTTCCTAGGGCATTTCTCAATTTGTCGAACCGCAATAACCGGAAAACTGCAGTCGGCGAGCGCAGCTGGTTTATCGAGCTCTGGGTTCTTAATTGGCAATTTATTTTGAGATGGAAACTTAGTCGCAAAACCGCGGAAACTCCACAAAAGTACCAACGTTTTGCATCTACAAATCCACTAGTGATTAGGCAAGATTGGCATATATAGAGCCGCGTTGAAACACATGCAACACAAAGTTTGTACAGGCAATTAACACAACCCCTATCATAACTGTGTTTTTACAACTTTTGCCGCAAAACACAGTCACTACCAAGTGTTTAATACCAAAATCGTGTAAGAACTGTGTTCGGTTTATATTCAAACGTGATAAATACGTGGCAGACGTAGACGCCCTGTACGTACAACTTTCATCCTAAACTTTTCGGTATAAGAGAGATTACAGCTGATAACAACGTGTTACAGTGACATAGTGGTGTATGTACACACAACGTACTCTTCCAACGTGCCTGATGGCACACTTCACAGACGCCTATGAGAGCCACTTGTCTCTCCATACCCTTGTTGAGACAACGAGTATGATATTGATTGCCCGTACAGCCCCACGTTTGCACGGCGATAATTGCATCTAAGTTACGTAATTAATAATGAAAACAGGCTTGACTTTATGCACTTGCTTGGTCAACTCCTGAACTTACGTTTAAAAATACTTCGCTCAACTCTCAAGTATTGCACTATATCGAATGGGAGATGAAAAAATGATTAATACGGTACATAAGGCATAACATCATCATCAGCAGGTGGTCATTAATCATACATGTTGTCTAAACTTTTCACACGTCCATACGCATTAAAACAGATCTTATCCTCTCTCGGGCTGCAAGTGCAACTACATAGTATTTCACTTAGCTGTCACATGCGACCTTTAAACCTCCCAAGCAAAACTGAACCCTATCGTGATGAGACGCGAACAGTTGAGAATCTTACGGAAGGCGTGACGAGTGCAGGAGGTCGACATAAAGAAACCGCAAATAATCGTAAAATTAACGAGTAGGGTTACATTTTACGATCCATCATGCAGAAAGAAGGTAACGTGATACGTGATACGGGGAATTGTGTCAATAACATACACATTTACAATTGCCTCGAAACCACACAATCCCCGGTTGTAATGCCCACCTTATACTCTTCATACACAAGCACCCTGTAACTGAGCTCTGGTGTTCGCGGTACGTTTTTAAATGGAACTGCAGAGTTAACCCTTTTTCTAAACGCATCTAAACGCGTAAGGTCGGTTTCGAGCCGTACACTGCTTACAACAATAACATTCCTGCGTATCGACTGAAACTAAGTGCGGAACGTATCCCATTTATAACGCCACTTATCCTAACTTATCTGAAAAACCGCAAGCAGGCTTGCGTTTTAAGTCGCTGCCAACGAAATGACGTCAAAAAGACAACACAGTTCGTCAGGCGCGATGGTTTTCTAACAACAAATTTCGCCGTACGGACAAAGTTCAATTGCTGATCCGATCTCCACGTAGTCTGATCTTTTCACCGCGATTTTGAGCAAGAAACCAGATGGATGACGCAAAATTTGGAAGATTAATAACAAAAATGATTACATCGACCGCAACGTGTATTTTAGATAAGCCGTTGAGAAAATTGCGTCAGTGAGTACACTAGAAGACAAAATCTGGAACATTCTCAATTATCACTCAAACAGTCGATTTTAGTTATTTGTTAAACTTTTCAGCATCATTTCAATTGTTTTTGAACTAATAGTCCACCAACCTTTGGCATTCTTTAAATTTGGCGCCAGATAAGACAAGTGCGTGTACATACCCAAGGTGCTTTTGTAATGATACTTTTTGGCAATAGCATTAAAACTCTGAGCATCTTTAGCAATAAAAAATAAAATGCCAAGTCTATGCAATTACCACTTAATTTGGAACACCTTCCTATGGGTTGCAGTAACAGCAAGGAAAGGGAACAGGATCTTATAAGGCCACCTATACGGGGTTAACAAAAGGTATCTGGTGCAAATTTCCCAGAATCGTCCAATTCATTTGAATTCTCATACCGCAAACTATTTTTGCTGACCGCTTGGGAGGGCGTCGCGATGGTAACGGGTATTACAAAGGCCAGGACGTTTGTGAATGCGGACAAAGTTGGTTTACTTGCTTTGCTTTGCATATTCTGACACAAACATCCCACCTTGTATGGATTTAGCCAATGGTTTATTGACCAAAGTGAATGTTACCTGTGTAATGCTGGTTTCCGAAGTTGCAACCCTCAGAAAACACGAGATTTTTAGTGAAGAGTAATCACTGTCCGTGGCAATGTCTGTACCGTTTTAAATTGAAATATGGAGGTGAAATCGGCCGGACAGAGTTTAAGACTTCCAAACTGCATAAACTATGCTCGGAAAATCTGAACCTGATTTCTTTAGCAAATGAACGACAAGTAAACGTAAAAAATAAACGCTTTTCTAATGGGAAACCATTTTGATCTTACGTTCTTCGTTTTGTACAAAAATCAAACACAATTAATCTTCCATTTCAACATAACGTATTTCCTAAGTGTTTACAATATATAAAATATTTTTTGGCTTAACGTTTTCCCCCTCTTTTCTGGCGTCCAGTCATCGCCTGATACGCGGCTTACATGACAGCGTCGACTTTGAAAACAAGGCGGTCTTAAAGCTTAAAGAGTGCATGATAGACATGTTCTTAGAGAACTTCCCGCAATGCAAATCAAATTTCCGCCAAACATCACGGTCACAAAGCATTTTGCAAACAGCTCAACGCAAGACTCAACACTATGACATCCACGCTCGGAAAACCTTTTTTCTACCCTTTCCGCTTGATTGGTTCTGCGATTTGTGGGCGGGAATTGAAGTACAGTCAACCGACTTACAATAATTAGTTTCTTGACTGATTGTTTCATGGTATAGTTTGGATAAAACCAGTTCAATAGGTTGAAATTACACAACACCCGTCGTATCTTACAAAGATTCCCTTATCGTATGCCTGGACCAGTGAGTATTTGCTTTTTTGTGTACAGTTTTGTGCGAATTAGGTAAAGCACAGTGCAATAAACTTCCCAAAATCTACACATCAACTTACTCGTACTTGCTGTCATTAAACAGTTCTCTTTGGTTTGTTTAATTTCATGTTTAGAGATTTAAACGTGAAAAGGTTAGATATGCAGACTGGGGCGATTCACTTTTATTGCATTTGCTTTTAATTGCTAGGCGACTATTTGCAGTAATCGTAAACAAGCTACAACCCCAAGTCACCATTGACACAAACTGAACTTACTGTGCTCAGTCACAAAACTGAAACCGTGCGTTCCGAACATGAATACCACTAATTTAGAAGGGGGCATTGTAGGACACAATCAAAACCCTTTTGTTAATCGCGTACAAACTTCCTTCTTTCATCCAGTTCAGTGGAGAGCCTGCAAAACTTTCCACTCCAAAGCACCACGAAGTACATTTACCTTGCTCTGTTTCGCACACAACCAGCATTAAAACATTGTGGTGGTTTTTACATAAACCGGTAGTTCTTTTGGAATTACATCTACGCATACTATCTGCACATATTCCACTAAAGACTTGATTTTAAAACTTTAAACATATGCTTGCCTCTGTATACGCTGCCTACGTAGTAATCATGCCTCGGATTTCAAAAGCTGAAAACCCCTTCGCCACGCTTGCAGCTACGAAAGGAAGGAAGCAGCAGTCGCTATGCTAAAGTCCACGAACGTTCCCTGTACGCAGTTCATTCGTTTTTTCACGCAAACAAACAGTTCACAGTTGAAACGTTCTACCCTTCCTCGACTTTTAACGCCGGAAACATCCAATCAAAGCCATGTTGATGGCTTGCCTGCAGCCACTGGTTAAAGCAGTTAAAGCAGCCGGACTAAACGCGGTGGTTTCCTGAAATTTAGTTGGTTTTGCCCTGCAGTCAATATTTTCTTTACGTTATTACTGAAAAGTTGAATAGTTGTTTTGTTTGTCTCTTTGTGCTTCATTTGTGCAAGATTAATTCATACGACGCAAAGCATTGGTAAACTGACACAGCACAGCAAACTTTCTGGTAAATGAAAATCTCCAGAATAAGATCGAGAAGTCCATTGGCAACGGCATCTTTAAACTACTGTTAAAGTGCTGCTTGACTTCTTGCTCGATAATTTGAAAACGCAGTCCGTTTTTAGGTGTAAAAAGGCGCTCTAGCCACAATGCACTTGCACTGCGCCGGAAAAGCATTCCTCGATTTGAATTTTCCTTACCTTTTGAAATCTACACAATTGTGTTGGAGTAGCTCGACCACAGCTCTGTTTTAGGGCATTCATTCAAAAAACCACAGGCTTGCATTGGTTCTTACTCCAACAATGTAACGCTGACCACAATAGACCTTTAAAGCAGGGTTGTTGCATAATTGCGCGTTAAGGTCATTTGCCCGGGATCGTGGCACTTTATCAGGTATAAATATGTCGGTACAAGACGAAGGCTACTTATAATTCGGAAGCTTGTTAAGTGATAACCATTGGACACGGCAAACCGATCTGTGCCAGAAAACACGAAAAGTTATGCTGATATATACATTGACATACGAACATAACTCACAGCTTCAAATGTTTAGGATAATCGATATAGCCCATATGTTAAATTTATTTTCAACTTTTCGATTGCATCTGCAAGTATTGTGAATGCAAAATGCAGATAATGGACAAAACGGTACGGTAAGTAAAGATAAGGAAAATGCTTCACTGTATCCAACTTTATTTGTCCTTGAGTTACACATCGACTGTTTTGAACAAAAATGTGGTTAGTTATTTTATTAACAACATCGTATTTACATAAAGAAGCATCTTATTTACATGTAGTCGTAAAACAAACAGGAACGCTAAAAAAGGGTTTCGAATCACGATTTTAAAAGGCGCCGTTCGAAAGGTGGCGATAGAGAGACGAAATCATTAAAATTTGATTCACTAAAAATGTTGGTGGAGGCTGACAACCCACAACTTTTTGAATTGTTTTTATCGATAACGCAACCTGCTAGGGAAAAAAGCACACTCTAAAAAACACAAAAAAAAGAAAAAAAATGAGTTACGTAATCGCTAAGGAGACGATAAGCAAAATTTACAGCAAGCTTTATTCACACCGTTTATCTCCCAGGTTCAATTGCTACATACTCAAGATCGTACCATACCGCCACACGAAGACAACAATAATTAATAAAACACACGGTGACTACACACAACGCCACGTAAATGAACACACTACAATCAAGATGTACTATTAGGACTCCACGGTACCAAGAAGATGCACAAAAATAGTGTTTTTTTCTTTGCTTTTAATAGACTTTTAAAGATACAAACTATCAGAATAAGTGGCATTTGCTCGCACAAACCAAAAATGTTATTTTAATACGTTTTCTAAAGAAAACCACTGTTAATAAATTTCATTTTGGGTCAGAAAAAGCAATGCAACAAGGCATCACACTGGTACATCAATGTAGTGACTACTTGGTTGATATGAATGTGTAAGCCAATAAAAAAACCTTTACAAAAGACATACTGTAGTTAAAACATAATTGCATACAGTATTCACTATTTACAGGAAAATTTACAGAAATCATTGTGGTGCTCGCTATATCATATACAGGCACATATTGAGAAATAGTGCAAATTAAAAGCTGCGGAGTTCAAAAAACTTCATGGCATTACTCGAATAGCTCCATCTGGAAGCTAGGAAATAACCAAGAGAATAATGTTAATGAAATCATTTGATTACTAATAGCTAGAATTACACTTTTATACACAAATGTCAGCACTTGACTTGGGACCTTTGCAAAACAAATAAAGAAAACAAAATCAATGGTCCAGTGGAAGCAATTATACTTAACTGACACAGATCAATAAGATACTTTCAAATAAGGATCTAGTTGACAACTTGCGTTATTGGGTTTACATAGTGGTGCAGTTTCTATTTGATAAAGGTTAGTGGATCAATAAATGCCAATTATGGAAATTTGTTTCAAAGATGGAGGTTTAGCCAGTTTGCAAACCGGGGATTTGAACAATTTTTTGTGGGTCTACATTCACACCAGAAACTACAAAAAAATTGCGCTATAAAGGACACATTGGTTGAGAAGAAAGAGTTCATGCAATATAGTACCATGCGAATGTAAAATGCCAATAGTCGGTCACAAATTAGTTGATTGGTCATCGCACACAAAAACACAACGAAATTTTGCTTCAGCATGAAAAATCATAACATGTAAGTGTAACATGCATTAGGAGTGGCAGCACTTTTGCACAAATGTTATAATCTAATACAAAAAAAAAGGAAAGACTAATATATATGAGTATGGTTAACAATCTTGAGCTACTCAGCATACAGAACATGTCCGGGTTGCTTAGTTTTGGGACTATAAACAGATTGGTTGCATACATTGCCCTTTACGTGGTTTGTTTAAGGCTTTTCCACTTGTTTTGATCAAATCATCATGGATGCTTCTTGCTGTTAATAAGTTTTAGACAGGGTAAGTTACTATGTAAAACAACTACGTGGTAGACTAAGTTATTTTAACAGTCAGAACATTTTGTAAAAATTGCACTTTAAGCTATAATTGTGTTGTAATTAGTTAAAGTTAGGTCTATTTTAGAACAAACAATATGTTAGGAAAACAGTTTATAGGGGGAAGAGAATAGGATATCCTATTAGCTAATACAGTAGCCAAATTGTTTCCTGTGATCGATGCACATATACTACATTTCTTTTCTCTACTGGGGAAATGAAAAAAAAACTTGTCAAATATAAATTAATGCTAGGGCTCTACGGAATGCCGATTTCGTACTTAAGAAGCACTTGTACACATGCGGGTGGTTTGAAGTGGGACATTGTATTGGTCTGGTAGTTATCAGTTGAAAAAGGCAAAAGTAAAGCAATATTAAACACAGTTTAGGGCCAAGGTGAACATTTACATCTGAATAAAAAGTTTGGAAATTAGTATGACAGTCGTTTGGGAGACATGGAACGTCATAATGGTTTTACTGACTGGCAATTAATTCTTTCATCAGTTATCACATACGTTGGAAATATTTTAAGTACTGGGCAGTCTGCCGACTTAACAGGTAATTTGGATCACATGAAACTGGTTATTATCCTACACTTGACGTTGCCTTCATTAAAAATTTAACAACAAAACCTTGTACCTGGCAAAACCTAGTATAAAAATGACTTCTATTTTCAAAATTAGTCAAATTCCAACTAGTTGTCATTATGATTAAACCAATTCTATACCATTGTTACAATCGCCAACTTTAACTTTTGATGTATCACAAAACTCCTTTTTAAAATATTCAGACAAAAATTTCCTTAAGTTGTTGAACACATTAAGCAAGTTTCCCGAACATATATCTCAGAAATTTCTACTCTGTTAGATATTCATTATATTCACTAAATTTTAAACCAGAATCTTCCCACAATCCAGGTTTCGTAAATAATGTTGCACAGAAACATGCACTGTAGGTTATGATATGTTGTACTTATAAAGTGCCAGGCATGTGCAAAACTTGTTTTTTGTTAACTACATATTTTTTTCATGCATACTGCCTTATATGTTACATTAAGGTTGTAAAAAAACATAAGTTTCTGAATGTGTGCTGAAAAAACATGCCACCCATATAAAGATATCATCAAGTTTTTGAAAACAAATGACAGCCACATGAAGCAAAAGCACCACTACTACAAACAAGTGATTGCTGACAATTTTTCATCAATCACTTAGGGACGAATTGGGTTGATTATTGCACTCCAAATCACCAGTACATTTGTACATATATTAGCACAGGTTGACTACAAGAGTGTAACAATTTTTCGATCACCACTACACCCACAATCATTTTGTTAATACTCATTGTGAATTAGCAGTAAAACAGGGTTCCTAAAACTGTTTGCATTGTCCCATGAAGTGGCATTGGTACATTTATAGGCAGACACAACTAGAAACGACAACAAATGCCAACTGGCTTTTACAACAGAGCTAATGGACCTACCTTGCCCGTGGAACCATTTGTAACGCTCTCTGGTTTGTGAACGATTGGACCGTGACCATCAAGCATGATGTCATTTGAGCCATCATCTTCAATTCTAATGATAAAAAATTAGTTATAGACAAAACTGGTTAGTATTCCATTCCTAAAGAGAACTTACTCTTCTGGTTCTGATTTTCCACATAAATCTGCAAAAAAGCACAGCAAAAATTAAACAACATGTTTATAGCACTGCATTATGTTAATTTTAGCATTCAGTTGAAATAACCATGGTTAAGCAACATAACAAAACTACTGTTTTATGACAATCACTATATACAGTTGATGGAGAAAATTCACAAATTATGTCATATGCTGGTTCTGAAAAAGCATTGTATACAGTCGGAAATGTGAGTGGGTTGATGGTGAAACGCTGTGTCAATAACACATTCAAAAGGCCAAGCAACTTAGTCAACAGTTGTTCTAGTTGAATATTAACTCAATGTTTACCCTAAAGGCATATAGTGTTACAGTATTTCACAAGATTCATTACACAAGCATCAACATCTCAGCAAGTTAAACTTGTCCGTTTCAATTCAGTTGAATTGCTAACATCTCTAAGATAATCTTAACCACATGTACATTCGTTACATTCCAATAAGAGTTAATCCTCTTACATAGCTTTTACATAAAGGACAAATCACGTAACATAAAATTATTTGAGTACAATCTTCTTAAAAGCGACCATCTAATATTTCCACTTACTGTCACAATAACCCTTTCTGTACGTCCACCACACCAATACAGCAATAAGAATAACTCCAAATAGAACCCCGAACACAATGCCAACAATTGCCCCAACGTCTTGGTTCTCTGAAGTCAAAATATTGAGTAGTTAATGCAGTGTTCTGTTATCAGCTACAAAACTGCCCTCCTATTTTTCACCAAAAGGTGCCAAAACTAGTATTACCTACCATGTTATTCAAATTATGTTGTATCAATCTTGTGGTTTTTTTCTGGTATATATAATATAACATATATACATATTATATTGGTAGCTTTTAAAATCACAATGTTAATATGTATGATACTAGCATAAACACTAGGGTTTATGGATGAAATTATAAATAACTGTAAAATGAGTAATTTGAAATTTAACTTACTTGTTACGATTTCCACTGCTTGACATTGTTTTGTTCCGACTTTGTTCTGTGAGACACAGTAGTAATTACCAGCATCACCAGAGACCACTTTCTGCAAAACATCAAACATTTCGTTAGGAATCACATTGAATGTAATGACAAAAATTAAATATTACACACAGATTCTGTGTCTTCTAGGAATATCTTACGGCAAAGTTATATAAATACTCACTTTGATTCGACTAGATACTTTTAACTATGTACATAACATGAGCACCAGTGCAATAATGATTTTATTGCAAAACAAACACCAACTACTTACCTTGAAAGTAAGTACTCCAGAATATCTGTCAACTGTGAAACTTGTGTTGGCCCACATGGCAATTGACTGTGGATTATCTGTTGATTCTTGATCGGGCAAAGCCACACCATTTTTGTACCATGTATAAAATGGGGATGGCACACCTGATAAACATACAAATTTACTAAAGGAAAATATTAAAAAATACAGGAATCAGCCTCTTCTACCTGGTGGTGACGGACAGATCTGTTATTGCTTGCCAAAAATGCTCTTGAGCATGGACGACAATCAGAGTTATGTCAGTGAAATTAATATTTATATCGTTTTTAAACATTAAAAGGCGGCACTAATACTGATCGTCTGTCAACTTGTTTTGTTGTTTTGTGGTATTTTTTGGAAATAATTTTATTAGTGTTATATACATAATCTTCCAAACAATTTATTGTCACCTTCTGCTGAATTGC
The DNA here is from genome assembly GCF_947561715.1 of Ascidia mentula. Taxonomy (NCBI): domain Eukaryota; kingdom Metazoa; phylum Chordata; class Ascidiacea; order Phlebobranchia; family Ascidiidae; genus Ascidia; species Ascidia mentula. The sequence continues at coordinate 18,851,217 of NC_138569.1, read as the reverse complement.
AGGTAAATTGTGTAGAGAATCCAATAGTAAGAGCATGATCACTGGGGAATCCACACACAGGTGCAGATGGGGCAACTGCGAATACATCATGTAGTTATGCTTTTTATGAAAACTGTGATAGCAACGTTTAGTAAAAGTGGCATTTTCCGTCAGACCAGAATTACAACTGTATATTCCAAATGTTTGAACTCACCAAGAACAGTTAAGTTGTACACCCCAACACCCTCACTTGGAGAATCGGCTATCATAGTAACAGCACAGATGTAAAAACCTAAAAACAAGAGTCGTATGTTTGAATTATAAAAACCTTTAAAACTTTACACACCTTTATTGTTCCGATTAACATCGGTGATCTGTAAGCTAGATGGTTGCTGAAGAGAAAACTGGTTTTTAAACTGGTCCACTACTGCACCATTGTACACTATATGCTGGGTTGCAGAAGTACTTCCAGCAGTGGTATATTTCCATTCAATGCTGAAGCCAACAAACAACATAATAAAAGTGTTAATTTTTCATAATGCACCAACAAGATGAATTGAGTTCAAAAGTGTGCAAAATATTGTATCAGATGAGCTTGACACAAAATATTGAACAATGGCAACTCTACATACATGGCATCCGATAGACTTCCAGTTGACGAAATAGAGTAACTACAAGCCAATATTGGGTTTGTGCCTTCTTCAACTTCTTTGGCAAAAGAACCGGGCCTGCCATCCTCCAGGGTCACAACAACACAAGACACAAAATGCACTAAAATATACAGGAGTCTGAGTTTATTACCTCAATAGTATGTAATCACAAAATGAAAGGGTACAGTGCACATTATTCCACTTACCACACACAGCCAGACATGTCAATACCCTCAAGACCATTTTGTAGTACCTGTTCAAGAAAAAACAAGTTTGTTTTACATACAAAATGCACTATTGCGGTGGACTAAAAATTGTTTGCACCAAGTTACATTGTTTACCACAGTTTAAAACTTAAAAATACTTACGTCATACAGTTGAATAACACAGTTTTTCTTAAATCACAAAAAATCAAAATTTTACAAGAACGCTTGCAGTCAGCTTCACAATACAGAAAGGTTATTGAAGTTGTTGCTTTGTTGATAAAATCTTGGATATATCTACGCTGCAAAAAAATTTTGAAAAATATAACTACCAAGGAAATTACATACAGACAACAGTCGCCTTAATCGAGTCTATACTGCATACCCACTACACTAAACGTTTAAAACTATTTAGCTGTTCTCAGGCCCAAATGCCAAAAGTTGTAATAAACCAAAAAACGACTTAATCCACAGGACTCTACAGGGCACAACCCAACCCATCACGAGAAGGAACTCAACTTCAACAAATGGCGTCCTAGTTCGTCAGTTTGAAAGCGAGATGCGCTCAACCGTTAAGGAGAAAATCTATTCCAGACCATTTTTTCTACGTCCCCCCCGCTTTTGGTCATTTGCAGTATTAAATCACCTGTCTGACGTAATTCCAATATTGTGAACCACACCAACCAAGTTACAACATCCTGAGCAGGTACTGCGGAAAGTACAATAGTCTCGTGATCGCCGTATAAGGATGTTATGCTAAACGAACGTTTTAATTCTGTTTTCTCAAACGCCTTCCTGAATGGCTGTAAGTAAATATCGCGCGTAGTAAAAGCTTTTGTCCTGGACAGGACTCGACAGAACCGGTTAACAGAACATTGCCTGGAAATGCGAGCGACACGCTTTTAAATCACGTCTTGTCATTCGTCTGAAACCGCAAGACAGCTAAAGAGGTCATGTTGGTGATGGCACTGCCAGGCTATAGCTATAACAATATTTTACATGTTATCAAAGTTAATGCATTTTTATCTAATTGAAAAATTGGGTCAAAACATTGTTACAATGCCATACAGCTTGACTATGGGGAGTGTCCAAATGACGAACCTACAATCAAGGCATGCGGCCTAATTGGACTGCCTTAATGCAGCAAAGTCAATATGAATTGTGGCTGATGCACTAACTAAAGGCTTTCATAATCATTCCATAAAAAATAAAAGTCATTTCTGCAGAAACAGATAATTGAAGAAAACAGATTCCGCTGCAAACCGTTTTTCCCGCAATTTTGTTTCGTTTTTCTGGCGGCTTAAACTATGTTCTAATTACAATTGACGCCCACAAGCGCGAAAGGGTAACTGATCACTCTGTGTATTGACGCAACGCCACTGATACGTGTTTCCCGTTGTTTTTCCACAGACAACTACGCGTCGGTATTTTATGCGTAGCTAGGCATGTAATCACATCTTGCCATAGTGACTGAACGCCCCTACTTTTCTCTCTGGAAGGCAATCCAATGGAGTGTCACGTGATTTGAGACTGCGTTGTCTCAAAGCCGGTGACGTCATGCGCGTTTTCCGGTAGCTCACGCACGCCTTCTCGCAGATTGGGGCTGCTGGTATTGCCGCAAACGGAGAACTACGCTAACTGGGCTCACGCAATCAACTTTGATTTTTAAATGCGTTTACTGTTGTAGCCAATTCATGTAGCTCATTAAGTGATTCTGTATACCACCAAGCAGCACATGAAAACTTAGCTCAAATAAAGCAAAAAGTAAATCACTGTTGCATTATTTCTGAGACACGATGCAGAATATTTAGCTGCAATAAACAGTCGCCACATAATTTTTCAACTGTAAATGCATTTCTTGGGCTTTTGCAAATTTTAAAAGAGCCAAGCAACAACTGTTCAAGGCGCCTTACCTAAGCCTAGCAATTAGACCCACTTGTTGCTATCTATTTTGCTGGACATTGGGTGTCCAGTGAAACAGGATTGCGCCAGACGCATTTCCTCGTATTTACTCACCAAAGTTGCGCCATTGGGGAAGGACGTAAACCCCTACTAACATGTGAAACTCAGATTCTGAAATGTCGCTTCGGCTATGTCATCTTTTTGAAAAGCATTGCGCCAGGCCGTACAGTATGCCATCCTAAAACCCACCTGGGTTAATTTTTCGGAACGCACGGGAGATTTTCAACGACTTTGAAACTTGGCGCACATTGGTGAAAATTGTTTTCCTTTCCGCATTAACGATAGACAACCACAACGCCACCATTATGCCCAAGGCGACCATAACTGGAATGTCTTTTTACCGGGTATTAAAACCACAACAGTCGCAAATATACATCAATAAGCAGTTTGCCAAGCCAACATGATCGTTCAGCAGTCATTAAGTCACGTGTCTGAAGATCCCGGAAATTCAGGCGCGAAGTAAGAATGACGTTGCCGGTGTATTCGGAGAATGAAAATCATACGCGGCTTATAAACAAGCAGTGCTGTGGACTTTGGTCCAACACATCGAAAAAACTTGTCGGAAAGTAAGAGGAGTTTTCTTGACAAACAATTAAAAGAGTTTTTTCAGCCGACTGCAACGCAATCGATAATGATTGACTACTTTCCTGACTGTTTGGTTTTGGGCGCTTAAACAAAGTAGAAAGCCACAACGATATCATCAACACATCTTGCGAAATCACGAATCATGCAACAGCTGGCGAAAAAGACATCATATTACACCCTTAACACATTTTTATTTGGGTTTAAAGTTTAAACACAAAATTTAGGGTTGAAAAACGTGGAATATCCAAATGGCATTTCCCAATATATCTTGTTACGGTTCCGAACACCACAACTTTTCACGATTCTTAAGGTGATATTTTGATGTATCGACGCCGCGAAATTTTTACCCGCAAAAAGCAAGCATTTAAAGTGCAAACACGCAAAAATTGAAATAAAATGTTGCAAGCTGGTTGGAACCGTCCTACAATAAAAAATTAAATAATCGGCTTAATTTTGTTGCTGCGGATAAATTTATGAGCGTACATACAATCAAAAGCTGCAATACTGGATCTAATACATGTGAAATTAATGCATCGATTTTAGTGGAGCAAGCGATAGGTATAGTTGGACCACCAACACAGGTTTCCAGGTAATAATTACAAACATACAGTACATATGTTTGGTTTGACTTGTCATGTGCAGTCGTCTTCAACTCATCACAATAAAGATAAGGGCGATACTGTAGGGCAGAATGAAAATGGAAAATTCGAAAGATTTAGTGGAAATTGTCGAGGCTCTGTTGGATCCCGGTGTTGTGGTGACATTTTCTGAAAATACAAAAGATTTAGTGGAAATTGTCGAGGCTCTGTTGGATCCCGGTGTTGTGGTGACATTTTCTGAAAATACAAACTATGTCGAATCTCATTGCACAAAAACAGTGTGTCTGCTGTGTCATTGGTACTCACTGGTTACTATTTCAACTGCTTTGCATTGCTGGCTGCCAACCCTGTTTCGTGCTTCGCAGTGATACGTGCCGGCGTCAGCAGTAACCACTTTCTGCAAAGCAACACATATTTGGATAGTCTCCAAATGACTCAATTATCCATCTGAGACAATACTTTTGGAAAATTGAATGATGAAATATATCCCATGGGTTGCGTTTTACCTTTAACGTGTTTTAAAACGTCAAACACTATGCTTTGAAATTAGTCTATACCTCTAAGGTGTTTACTCACACTAAAGGTTAATACTCCGGTATCTCTGTTGACAGAGAAACTTGTGTCTGACCAAATTTCCATTGACTGTGGATTACTTGTGTTTTGTTGATCAGGCAAGGCCACGCCATTTTTGTACCATGTGTAATATGGAACGGGGTCACCTGGCAACAAATTTTAAATTTTGCAAACTTTTTTGGAGTGATAGTTGTTCGTTTTGTGTTATTCGTTTACAAACACAACTGGCCTACACGTAACTACAATTAAGTTTAGACTCCATATATTTTTTGTTACCGTCTGTTGAATCGCAGGTAAATTGTGCAGATGATCCAATGGTGAGAGCATGATCACTGGGGAATCCACACACAGGTTTGGAAGGGATAACTGCCGACAGAACGTAAAAAGTAGTTCATTAAAATGTGCGACAGCGTATGTAACAGTTTTGATTAATTACATGGAAAGCTGCCTCAATACAGGAAATTGCGTAGAACTTGTTTGTTATTTAATGGTGTAGTTGTAGAATAAACAATGGGCGCCAATTCAGGGACAATTAATAAAAAAATTACATGTTTGTTTTGTTTTCCTTGATGGAAATAGAAATTTGCGGACATGTCGCGTGGATTTATGTTAATGTTCACTGTACTTGTATTATTGATTGCAAAAAAACAAACCTCTTACTTGGTAAAGCAAACAGTCACACAACAACAAAAATATATGCTGGAACTCACCAACAATAGTTAAATTGTAGACTCCCGTGTCTTCACTGGGCGTATCTGATATTACGATGACGGTACAGGCATAAAAACCTTCAAAACAGCAACATTACTGTACAATAAAGCCCTTGCATGTTGGTCATTCAAAATATGTCATGTGTAAACGTTCTGACACGAATGGAACCAATTTATCTGCTGCTATTCCGACCAAACGGCCTTTTCGAAAGTGTATGCCTCGTTAAAAAAGTGCATTGCACTATAACTTTTGGCAGTAAACGCTTGCATGTGTTTTCCGGTATTACTTTGTGAAACGAGTTAGACAAGTCCATAACACACAGCCCAATGCCTGTTATTTTATATTAGTAAGTCAAATATTGAAAGCTTTGCCTACCTTTGTCACTTCGTTTAACTTTCATAATTTTCAAGTTCGTTATATGTTGCAAAGCAAACTGGCCTCGATATTGACCAAGGACAGAATTATGATACACTATGTGTTGGCTTGTAGTAGAGATGCCTGTGGTGCCGTATTTCCATTCGACACTGTTACAGCAAAAACATTTAAAGCCAGTTTTATTATTGCGTCTGTTTGTTCAGTTTGAAAACAGGAGTTCGTAAAACTGATATGTTTAGTTAAAAAGGTTTTTGTGAGCTGTCGAGAGGTTCCATAATGTTTTTACTTTCGTTGTGCATGGGCGGATCGGCGACTAAGCTGGTCTTGTTTGGACTGATATTCGCAATACCGCCTCAGTGAAATTACCAAAACAAACTTATCAAATTTGTCACGGCTAATAAAGGGTCCAAATAGTTTACTTCAAGGGTATATAATGGTCCACAGCCGAGTTGAACTTTTTAAATCTGATGAACCTTTTGATGAAATAATAAAATAGTCGCAACTTAACGTACATTGATTCTGATCGTTCTCCAAATCTTGTAAGGGCGAAGTTACAAGTCAGTACCGGGCTTGTACCTTCCACTACTTCTTTGTTAAACGGACCGGGGAGTTCATTCTCAAGAGTCACGGAAACCGAAGTCACAAAATGCACTGAAATATCGAAAAGTTTATTTGTTTGTTCCAGTACAAATTGAAATGATTTGATAAAAATGATTAAACTTACCACAAAATGCCAGATACACCAGAAATCTCCAGGCCATTATGCAGTATCTGCAAAAATACGAGCATGAGATTAGCCGTGAATACCATGAAATGTTTCAAAGCAAACGACAAACTTAAATCAACACTGCCACCTCATTTGGATACTTACGTTCGTTAGATACACAGGACGCTTTTTCAACAACGTAAAACAAAAAAATGCAATACAGAAACGCTTCAAACAGCTCTGGAGTAAAAGAACACAATTTAATATTATTTATTACTTAATTAAGTAGTAGATGTCCTTAGGCTGCAAAAATATATAGAAGTAACTTTCGAAACGTCCAACCCACTTATGCGTTTAATTTTACACCCTGTGCTATATGATGGTATTATGGGAGTTTGCGACTGTTCTTAAGTATACAAATTTCAGCACATGACATAATATGTGGATAAATAGAAACTGTCCACATTGCCATATTACATAACATTCTTGCGCAACACACAATTAAAAAATAATGCGTGACTAACATTGGCGGCCATGATTTGACACCAAACAACAATGTTACAACATTCATAACTGTACAAATCAACAGTTCTCTTCGCTGTAAATGTACATTACTAAATATACAGATAGAAAAGTGTGATTGAAACTCCACTGTCTGTAAATTGCTGAAAGTACAAAACTGTGTCTACGAGCACAGGTCTTACCGCTGGTCTGAACTCAACAAATGTCTTGATTATGTGGAGTTGTATGGAATGACGCTTCAAGCTGTTTTGCGCTCGTGCCACATTCGTAAAATATGTGAGCGACACGCTTTTCGATCACGTCTTATCCAAAAGTCCTGTCATTCGCCCGAAACTGCAAGACTGATAAATTATTTGCCGGGTCATCATAACGTTCATGCGAGTAAGTAAGTGCTGCTTTGAACGACAATAAATATGCGTGATATCTATTTGATATGACACCCATCCAAGCTTCTGTGTGACGTTTTTAAATTTTACGAGCCCTTAAAACAGAACATACAAATTTTTCGAGAGTTTTGTTTCCAGATGTCACACAAACAGAAAAAGCCAGATTTCTTACTTTGGCACAAATACCGTGAGTAAAAAAGAGAGGATTTGGTCAGAGTTACCAAATCGAGTCTATTTCACAGACGGTTCTGTTGTTTTGAATAAAGTCGGACAGTTACTCAAAGGTGTATTTTGAATCATATTTTACTGACGTCACGGAAACGCTTGCACTATATAGGAATTTAAACTTCATGGCACCCGAGATCTGTGTTTTTTCACGAAATCATTGAAGCCTGTTTAAATATTGTGTCAAGACGTTTAATCTACTGACTAAAATAACCTTTAAAATTTAATAAATCTGTGATGTTCGCCGAAATCACAACAATCAAATTTAAAAGAACCTAACTAATTTACATTGTTTTGCTAAAATACAGAATCGCTTACATCTGACGCTTACATCAATCTGACACGTTTTCTGCTTTAATGGTAAAATACCATGGTGAATCCAACTATGAGACTTAAAGCAATTTGTCATGCCAACGTGACGAAGCAACGCGAGCATTCAGTCACGTGTTGTGAGTCTGGATCTCAAAGGTCGCCTGATAATGATAAATTTGGCATGAAAGGAATATGCCTTGCGCCATATTAAAAACTCGCATTGACGAAGTGAGCATACGCAGCTAAACAGACCTTTGTTCCATCACTATATAAAGACTGGTATGTAAATGAGGGTTTTCAAATATCAATGATACGAGCTTCCAATACTTTGTTTAACTTATGTTTAGTATCTGGCAAGATATACGCGTTGGTGTATCCAGGGAAGGTGCAACGGCACCACCTCCCCACTCCAATTTCCAAGATATTTGTAAATTTGTGTTTTTTCGAAATGCTCACTTTGTGGCTAATTTTTGTTAAAACAGACACGCCTAATCGTTTCTTGTTTCGTTGGATGACGTTATAAACCAAAAACTAATGCTCGCTTGAATTCCCCTCAAATTCTTGGCTGGCTACGGAAATGGGTGTGCGTGACGTCAGGAATCACACAAGCGTACTGCACCACTCTTGTGCGTGTCGCCACTTTCTCGAGCATGACTCAACGTTCATGGGATTGTTTAAACCAAGAAAAATGTATGAAAATAATCAAACGGCCTTTAAGCATCACCTATCATCATTTGGACTCATTATCATGGAGATTGAGCAAAAACGAAAGCGGGTGTCAGCAAGACAAACAACCAAAGCGATTTAACACCAATTCGGAAGAAGCATTTTAACTGTTTTATAAACAAATATAATTTAGAGCAAAAGCGTTTGATACCTTTTAAGCGTGTTTAACGTTGACAATTCACACAAAATCGATCCTGAAATGTTGAATTTACGCTGACATACAGCTGTCTGTCATTAATATTGCATGACGTTGGGTGTTGCTTTTGCGTATAGTCATGCCATGCATCTGGAAAAGTTTCCATTCCAAACAATAGGTAAGCGGTTTGGAGAGCACCATATGCGTAACACGGAAGGAACAAATTGAAAGTGGTGAGAAATTAGAGTGCTGTAAAGTTTGTGTCAAGAACTTGTTTGTCAGATAGAGAAAAAACAGGATCTTCCGAAATCATATTACCAACCTTTTGCCGCTCGAAACATAGTTGTTTCCTTGTGGCAAGATGGGTAAAGGGCTGTTTCATAGGCTTGCATGTATAGATGTATCTATGTTTGAAACCGAAAGAAGTGAACTTACTGTTATTTTTCCAAATGCATGAATCATTACTTGGTTATGATAAGGACAAGTCTTGCATCTGTAATAATAGCTAAAAAGCAGTCTTAACGTTGACCGCCATCAGAGAAGCCTAATACAAGATGCCAGCAGCAGTGATATTACGCAGGTCCTTATTACAAAGCATGTACAATTGGTCATAAACCATGGTCACCGTATAAGAAAGTCTTTATACCAATAGCGGCTATTTTGTTTATTATTATATCAGCATATTACCGTTGCGTAGAAGGTGAAACTATAAGCTCACATTAGAATGGATAAGTCAGAAGGGTTGATGAAAAACCTCGATGCCGCATCTAAGCAGCACGAAGAAACGATTGTTGTCGAACTTGGAACCGATCGACTGGTGCGTTGGCTGGGAGTCTACGCCATCTCCTTCCTTGCAGTGGTGGCGAAAATTGGGGAGTTTGCAAGTATGTGAGTGTGTGAATATATGTGAGTGAACCGTCTTGGGAGGAGAATCGCGACCATTGGCGTAGCTTGGGAGCATGGGGGTTCCTCTAGTCTTTTTACGCTTTGTGAGGCGGTATTTTAACCAAAAACTTTTGCTCGCTAAAACCTATAAAATATTTGTATCCCTGCAATTTTGGGCCGAATCGAAGCGTAGTGAATTTTTATTACTGTATGCTTAGGATACGTGATGTTTGTGCACATTTTACTGCAGTTCATTCTCATACGCTGTTTAATTCGGTCAAGCAATAGCTTGCCAAAATCCTGGCTTCATACGGCATTCAATAGACTACACTTGCCATTTTCAATCAGCTTCTGAACTTTCTTGTTACCCGACTGCTACATCTGTGGACATCCCGACCCAATTCGTCCTCTTCGCTTCATCCTTCTGTTGGAAAAACTGCGGAAGTGGTCACGTGACGAACACTTCGGAGTGCGCTTCTGGTAGTCATGGCAACGTCACACTGTCACCTGACCCCGCTCAGTTGAAGCTCTTTGTTTCGCTGTTTCCGTATATCATGCTCGGCCAGGTTTGGTTTGCTGTTGTGTATTTTGTCACGCATGACACACTCAAGAAAATCAAACAAGTACTTTAAAGTACTTATTGTGCAGTTCGACAACATGAACCGCGATTACAAAAGGCTTCACGTCGAAGCTTCATGTTTTTCAGTAAAACTATGGAATCATTTTCGTAAAAATTTCATTTTCTAATGTGTGTGAAAGGGCAAATTCCACACAATTTTTGCGCTATGTTCTAACAAACTTTGTTTCAGCTCTATCCCGAAAACAACTCTGTGTTTTACGTTTAGGCCATGATGTTCGCAATTCCCATCGCGTTATGGCATTTTCACGTGGGAGCACCTTTGATGGGCCATCTTAGGTTTATGCAACTTCTGCTCAACGAGATTTATGAAAAAGTCAAAACAGTGCCTTCTGGACGACCAAACGACAAAGCCTACGATGCGGAAAGTCGAACGCTAGATGGGAGTAGAGTGTGGGACAAACTTAATGCTACTTACAAGCAACATGACAAAGGGCAGGAAATACCAATGGAAGAATCTTCCCTGCAAGGTATTCAAATGTGGCTCAGCCTAAAAACCGTCTCATCCTATTTACCACAAACATTGGCAATACAGTCTTATTTAATATAATTGCTTACAAGGTGGGTAAATAGCGTGAGGTCATTTTATATTGGTGCTTCCCTAAAGAGACCGAGTCCGACGTGGATATTGATCGACAGCAAGGAAATACGAAACAAACGAGTGAATCTTTGCGTTCAAACGTGAGCAAAATCATATTAAAAGCTGAAAAAAGGAAACAGGTAAACCGTGAAACAAAAGAGCGGGGTATTGTCGCACTGTTCTCATCGAACACGGAATTAGGAAATTTAAATCGCGATGTGTTTTTTTCTCTCTCAAGTTTACACGGATGACGTCAGTTTCTTGGTCTTTCACTGGCGGAATGTTAGATCGTCATCTTTTCTCCATCTTCTGTTACGAGAACTTTGCGAGCCTATACCAACTTCCCTACATATTATCCGGTAGAAAAACTTGAATTTAAATTTCCTCATTTCTCTAAGTTGCCGAAGTTTAATATTTTTAACTTGCAGTTTTTCTGCTGACCAAATTTGAGTCTTCCAAATTGGGAAGGCGTCCCCTCAACCAGGCTCTGATGGAACTCTGGTGCCACGAAAATAATTTCACAAACACCTTTCTGGTGAAACGTTATATTGCGAAACACACCGTCACAGCCTTCCTTTCTATCTCCTCCCTGCTTGGAATGACCACGTGGTTCTTTGCTGGGAATGTTTACTCCGAAATCACGAGTGCGACCACATTCGGGTGAGATGACTGATAAGGTAACGACCGAAACATTAAACGTAATAAAGAGTTTTTTGAGTTAATTTAACAATATACCTGGCAGCATCAGCAACAGATTGGTTATTCGAAAATTGCTAAAATGAATGCATACCCTTTTCTGCCGCCGAAGTGTACCTTTTTTCCACGAAAAGACAAATGCTGTACTCTAACAACAAAAATACAAATTCGGGTATTTAGTACAAGATTTGTGCAAAAAAGTCATAATATTGACGAGCTGCAAACAGGTTGTGTACACGCACTGATGAGACCTTACAGGTCGAAAGAGTGCGTGTAGTACAAGATTGTTTGTACGTATACGAAATCCTGCAAAATATTCGGATCGACTTACAACAAAATAAGTAGCTCACAACTTGTTTGGTCTAGATGCGAAATTCCATTTTACGAGTTCTGTGTGCTTTGTTCCATCAAGAGGGTAGATGACGTCATCGTGCTGCTGGTTCTTGACCTGCTGGTAACTGTTGCCGTTCTGTTGCTGTCTCTGTACAAAATTCATGACATTAGAAATAGCGTAGCGCTGAACAAATGTCACTTTTTCGAGGATCTTAAGAGAACAAGCAACTTGGCACTCGAAATGGCGGAAACCAACTAGTGTTACCTAACCTGTTTCGCACATGTATTTTGGTGTCGTGTAAACAAAACATTGAAAATAGAAGAATTTTCCCCATATTGCAACATTACTGTCGCCATACATGCTTGCTATCATGAACCTTTCTCGTTATAATAAACGAAATGTGTGCACTTTGCTTTTATGCTCTTGTGCAGAATTTGGAATGTGTAAAACCTTCAGTATTCGTGCACGTATCCCAGTCGGAAACTATCCCTGTAATATCACCGTGCTAAGTCTGCCTTCACCTGTACCAACACAATGTGGGTATCGGGTGTTTCACTAGATTTAACCACGGAATTTCTTGGATATTTCGTGCGTTAATGTGTTTCCATGCCTTTTTCCTGCTAAAACGTAAGAGGAATCGGATGATCTACTAAAAAGTGCAAAGTAGGTTGGTTTTATAACTACACTTGAGCAGTTTCAATGTGTTTTGCCAGTGATTAAGTTGGTCTTCTTTTTAGGGATCCAAAAGTGATTGCCACACAAATAGAAAATAGGAAATGCTTGCGCGCCACAGTAAGAAATTTTATAAAGTTACTGATGGATCCAACATTAGACCAACAATTTTCGTGGAATAGTATGGGGAAGAAGAGAAGGCCAAACCAAAAAATAAAATTCAAGAATCATGCAATTATATTCCTGGATCTTGAGATATTATACTGGCGCTGATCGTCTTTTACTCCTTTTGGAGTTCCAGGAATATAATATTGATTCGTAAGGACAGATCCGTCGGTCACCGACTTGCACAGGCTGATTCCTGCAGTCACTTCTGACATTTTCTCTGTTAAGAATCATACAATTCATTTAATTTTGTCAAGTAAGCAGTATATATTTTATCTTTGGAATGGAGGCTACTATTGTTGTGTATAAGCTGCAGACAGATGGCCACTGATTGGACCTAAAAGGTCTCATCAGTGCAGCTGGTGTGACTATCAGACGACTTTGCTGTCCAAACGGCCAAGCAAAGACTTCCACTTTGTGGTGACTATACAATCACCGTCATCCGTTGGGCACCAAACTAGGTGCAACCAAAACGGAGAAAACAAGGTGGAAACACTATGGCCAAGCAAAGCTCAACCAATAGTGCCGTCAGGCCCCGTGTCACAATAATCATATGATAAGCAATGTGGAACCAATAATATGAATTGTGTATAAGCTGCAGACAGATGGCCACTGTTTCGACCCTTTTAGGTCTGCTTATCATGGTTACTATTGTTATTTGTGTGCTTTTTTTGTGATTTGTACTGTATCAGTTATCAATGAATAGACACAGTTTAAAAGTAGATTGATAAGTCATTGTATTTGTTTCAGAAATACTGCAGTACACCACATTTAAAAATAGTTCTTATGAAGCTGTTGGAAATGAAGTAAAGTTGGTACTAAGCCAGACTAGCGACTGGAACCATGGGAGGGACCGGCGACGAAAGGACACCATCGCAAGCACAGAGGCAGGTTCGAGTGGATCCAGCACAGAGGCGGGTTCGAGTGGATCCGGCACAGAGGCGGGTTCAAATGGTTCTGGCACAGAGGCGGGTTCAAATGGATCCGGCACAGAGGCGGGTTCAAATGGTTCCGGCACAGAGGCAGGTTCAAGTATTTTGTAACAAAATAACACCCAAACAATTCTAGTTTACTCATTACTCTTACTTTAGTGCTGGGCGTCATTTGTTATCAAAACTATAATAGGGATGTGTGTGTGTAAAGGAATGTGTAAATGCAATATTAGCAGTTTTGTTATTGAGCATGTAAGTGCGAATGTTCTCTTTAATAGAAAAACCAGATGCATTACAGCAGAGGGCCTTGAAAACAGGATTTCTCCAATCTAATACCCAAATAGGTCCTTTAAGAAGACTGACTTTTGTATTCTAAAGTACACTAACTTTCGCGAGTACCTCTCGCTTCATCAGATGTCAGCCTCTAGAAGGCTCATTAATGCCGTGCACAATGTAGTTAATATATACGGATAAATGTATCATGACTTTGCTGGCGCAATAAACAATGATCCCAAATTTGTTTTCCGATTTTACATGGTTTTCTTAATGTGAAGTGACTGAGGTTGAATATCGTAGGAATGAAGCTGGGAGAGAGAGAGAGAGAGGAGAAAGAGCAAGAGAAAAAGAGAGAGAAAGAAGAAAGAAGAATTCTATGTTGAATATGATTTAAGAAGCAATAACTCATCGTCCAAGCATTAGTTTGAATCTCGGTTTGAACAAGGTCGGGGTTTGGAAGAAAGAGAAAAGTAAAATAAATCAAAACTGGACTTCCATTCGCAATTCGATACGCTTTGCACTGTCGTTAAACAAATAAAAGTAAATTTTGCGACTCGATTGACGTCACAGACCATTGCTTGATATTTGCAACTTTCTTGTGTTTCAGTGTTAGTGTAAACTATACTGTTTTCCAAACATACAACGTACAACAACTACAAGAGGGAAAATGAAATCAGTTTTCATCGAGAGTAAGTTTTCAAGCATCTGAATGTGCTACAGATTGGTGCACCAGATTAGACTACTAAACTTAAACGATCCTATACTTTTAGAGAATGGGACAAGTATAGCGATGGACTCCACATTTGTCCAATCCGCGTTGGATGCGACCAACTTTGAACAAATGATGAACGCCAACATAGCACTAGTATTGGAAGGTAAAAGCCCGGACATATAGCTCTAAGTTTCTTTCAAACAAAATTTGCACGATAAAGAGATTTGGTTAAAAACCGTGCCTGCAGTACATCGATATGCGCTTGGACAACGTGATTGAAATTCATATTACGATATTTCTGCGCAACTTAATTAATGCGCTTTTCGTTAAATCATCAACAATAAGTTTTCAAGGTTTTTATGTAATTAACCTTATTGTGTGTTTTCTAAATATAGATTTACCGCCAGTAATGATCGGTAGAAATGACAAATTTTTGAAACCATTTCTTTTCAGCTGATCCTCCGTTTTTCTTTACTCCTGACGAGAGCATGAAAACAGGAGTTTTGCAGCTGACCGACGGCAATAAGAAAAAGTTCTCAGACGAGGTCCAAGAACAAAACCTCTACATATTCAAAAAGTAGAAGGCGCACTAATGCCGTGCAGAATGTAGTTTATATATACGGATAAATGTATCATGGCTTTGCTGGCGCAATAAACAATGATCCCAAATTTGTTTTTCGTTTTTACATGGTTTTCTTAATGTGAAGTGACTGAGGTTGAATATCATAGGAATGAAGCTGGGAGAGAGAGAGAGAGAGAGGGGGGGAGAGGAGAAAGAGGAGAGAGGAGGAAAGAGAAAGAGAGAGAAGGAAGTAAAAAGAATCCTATGTTAGCGTCAGTTTAAAACTTGGTTTGAGCAAGGTCGGGGTTTGGAAGGAACAGAAAAGTGAAATAAATCAAAACAGGACTTTCGTTGAAGGCTTTCGCAATTCGATAGGCTTTGCACTATCGTTAAACAACTAAAAGTAAATTTTGCAACATACAAACAACAAGTTTACAAAGGGTGAAATAAAACTGCTACGTTTTATAGAAAAGTCTAATGCGTTTTCGCCAGATACTAACCAGTTTACAATAAAGTTTTCTGTTCTTTTAAATGTTAACTTATAAGACAAGCATCGTCAAGGACTGTCAACAGCAAATAGTAAATGATTTTTATTTTTAAAGAGTGTTTACCACAAAAAAATTGTCAGTTTTTATCATTCAAAAAAGGCCTGGAAATAGTTGGCTAACAACCAAATATTCTTTTGCAATCATAAATCTGATTGCGGTTGCCCAACAACTATACAGAAAATATGTCAACGGTTGTGGTATAAAAAAATAAGTGTTGTTCCACACTTTTTTCAGATCGGTGGCTTGGGCCTCTTAATGACAGCGAATGCCCAATTGCAGAACATCGCAGACATGGTATTATTATTGGTCGTATAGTTAAAGCACGCAGTTTCATATTCAATATTTTTCAGTTTAGAACAAATGTGTTGACCTTATCGCCACCGTTCGTCATTTTTCGTGCTCATACTTACCGATCACAGGTCGTAGAGGGAGTTATCTATTATATGAAGGTAAGATACAAGCTCCGACCACTTTCAAACCATTGTGTAAAGCAGAAAACCAATTGAACATGTGACTTTATTCAGGTGTAATTCCCTTTGTCACAACACTATTGCTCTAACCCAGGTGCAAACTAACAAAGACGGTTATATCGTCATTAAAATATGGGAAAAACTGGAACACCAAGGATTTGAATTTCTTGGCATGCAGGAAGGCCATACTGAAGACGACGAAATCACAAACTTTTAAATTTGCCAGACTGTAGTTACACACTTATTGCGTAGAAACTAAAACGGTTATTTGTGTAGTTTGTGTTTACTCTTGTTGTTCGTTATAATATATAGTGAAAATTATCTCAACGTATGATGACGTTAAGTGACTTTTCTGACGCCCAAATCCGCTCGTCAACAAATGATGTTAAGAAAATGACAAACGAGAAATTATAGAAAAAGCGTTTTACATTTTGTCACTACCTTCGTGTATTGGTGGTGCACCGGTCCGGCCCATTGGGTATTACCACTGTCTAACCTCGATTTTAAAGATGCTCTGTGGTCATTTTACCTCAGCGAAAACCTGTTCTTTGATTGGACGGCGTGGGTATTGGGCGTCGCATAAACGATTATATTTGTGATTTTTCATGCTTATGCACCGGGCCCTTAAGAGAAAGAAATGTCTGTCCGATGTCTGTCTCATCTGAGATAAGCCATCATTAGTAAAGCGAAACGACTGCAAAATACCGGGCGTACCGAAAAGGTAAACCCGTAATAACTTTCGACAGGGAACAGATTTTTCATTTTTGCTTAAGAGGGTAGATGACGTCATCGTGCTGCTGGTTCTTGACCTGCTGATATCTGTTGCCGTTCTGCTATTGTCTCTGCAAGATTGTTTGAACGTTAACCATTTCTGTACACAAAAATCCAGCAACATATTCGGGTCGACTTACAACATATAAGTAACTCACTACTTGTTTCGTCTAGATGCGAAACTCCATTTTACGAGTTGTATTCCATCAAGAGGGTAGATGACGTCATCGTGCTGCTGGTTTTTGACCTGCTGGTAACTGTTGCCGTTCTGCTGTTGTCTCTGTACAAAATTCATGACATTAGAAATAGCGTAGCGCTGAACAAATGTCACTTTTTCGAGGATCTTAAGAGAACAAGCAACTTGGCACTCGAAATGGCGGAAACCAACTAGTGTTACCCAACCTGTTTCGCACATGTATTTTGGTGTCGTGTAAACAAAACTTTGAAAATAGAAGAATTTTCCTCATAATGCAACATTACTGTCGCCATATACTACTTGCTCTGATGATAACAAACAAAATGTGTACAAAATAATAAACAAAATGTGTGCACTTTGCTTATATGCTCCTGTGCAGAATTTGGAATGTGTAAAACCATCAGTATTCGTGCACGTATTCCAATTGGAAACTATCCCTGAAACATCACCGTGCTATGTCTGCCTTCACCTGTACCAACACAATGTGGGTATCGGGTGTTTCACTAGATTTATCCACGGAATTTCTTGGATATTTCGTGCGTTAATGTGTTTCCATGCCTTTTTCCTGCTAAAACGTAAGAGGAATCGGATGATCTACTAAAAAGTGCAAAGTAGGTTGGTTTTATAGCTACACTTGAGCAGTTTCAATGTGTTTTGCCAGTGATTAAGTTGGTCTTCTTTTTAGGGATCCAAAAGTGATTGTAACGCAAATAGAAAATAGGAAATGCTTGCGCGCCACAGTAAGAAATTTTATAAGGTTACTGATGGATCCAACATTAGCATGGGGAAGAAGAGAAGGCCAAACCAAAAAATAAAATTCAAGAATAATACAATTATATTCCTGGATCTTGAGATATTATACTGGCGCTGATCGTCTTTTACTCCTTTTGGAGTTCCAGGAATATAATATTGATTCGTAAGGACAGATCCGTCGGTCACCGACTTGCACAGGCTGATTCCTGCAGTCACTTGTGACATTTTCTCTGTTAAGAATCATACAATTCATTTAATTTTGTCAAGTAAGCAGTATATATTTTATCTTTGGAATGGAGGCTACTATTGTTGTGTATAAGCTGCAGACAGATGGCCACTGTTGGTGTGACTATCAGACGACTTTGCTGACCAAACGGCCAAGCAAAGACTTCCACTTTGTGGTGACTATATACAATCACCGTCATCCGCTGGGCACCAAAACGGAGAAAACAAGGTGGAAACACTATGGCCAAGCAAAGCTCAACCAATAGTGCCGTCAGGCCCCGTGTCACAATAATCATATGATAAGCAATGTGGAGCCAATAATATGAATTGTGTATAAGCTGCAGACAGATGGCCACTGTTTCGACCCTTTTAGGTCTGCTTATCATATGGTTACTATTGTTATTTGTGTGCTTTTTTGTGATTTGTACTGTATCAGTTATCAATGAATAGACACAGTTTAAAAGTAGATTGATAAGTCATTGTATTTGTTTCAGAAATACTGCAGTACACCACATTTAAAAATAGTTCTTATGAAGCTGTTGGAAATGAAGTAAAGTTGGTACTAAGCCAGACTAGTGGCTGGAACCATGGGAGGGACCGGCGACGAAAGGACACCATCGCAAGCACAGAGGCAGGTTCGAGTGGATCCAGCACAGAGGCAGGTTCAAATGGATCCGGCACAGAGGCGGGTTCAAATGGATCCGGCACAGAGGCAGGTTCAAATGGATCCGGCACAGAGGCAGGTTCAAATGGATCCGGCACAGAGGCAGGTTCAAATGGATCCGGCACAGAGGCAGGGTCAAATGGATCCGGCACAGAGGCAGGTTCAAATGGTTCCGGCACAGAGGCGGGTTCAAATGGATCCGGCACAGAGGCGGGTTCAAATGGATCCGGCACAGAGGCAGGGTCAAATAGATCCGGCACAGAGGAGGGTTCAAGTATTTTGTAACAAAATAACACCCAAACAATTCTGGTTTACTCATTACTCTTACTTTAGTGCTGGGCGTCATTTGCTGTTAAAACTATAATAGGGATGTGTGTGTGTAAAGGAATGTGTAAATGCAATGTTGGAAGTTTTGTTATTGAGCATGTAAGTGCGAATGTTCTCTTTAACATAAAAACCAAATGCATTACAGCAGAGGGCCTTGAAAACAGGATTTCTTCAATTTAATACCCATATAGGTCCTTTAAGAAGACTGACTTTTGTATTCTAAAGTACACTAACTTTCGCGAGTACCTCTCGCTTCATCAGATGTCAGCCTCTAGTAGGCTCATTAATGCCGTGCACAATGTAGTTAATATATACGGATAAATGTATCATGACTTTGCTGGCGCAATAAACAATAATTCCAAATTTGTTTTCCGATTTTACATGGTTTTCTTAGTGTGAAGTGACTGAGGTTGAATATCGTAGGAATGAAGCTGGGAGAAAGAGAGAGAGAGAGGAGAAAGAGCAAGAGAAAGAGAGAGAGAAAGAAGAAAGTAGAATTCTATGTTGAATATGATTTAAGAAGCAATAACTCATCGTCCAAGCATTAGTTTAAAACTCGGTTTGAACAAGGTCGGGGTTTGGAAGGAAGAGAAAAGTGAAATTATTCAAAACTGGACTTTCGTTGAAGGCTTTCGCAATTCGATACGCTTTGCACTATCGTTAAACAAACAAAAGTAAATTTTGCGACTTGATTGAACTCACAGACCATTGCTTGATATTTGCAACTTTCTTGTGTTTCAGTGTTAGTGTAAACTATACTGTTTTCCAAACATACAACGTACAACAACTACAAGAGGGAAAATGAAATCAGTTTTCATCGAGAGTAAGTTTTCAAGCATCTGAATGTGCTACAGATTGGTGCACCAGATTAGACTACTAAACTTAAACGATCCTATACTTTTAGAGAATGGGACAAGTATAGCGATGGACTCCACATTTGTCCAATCC
Organism: Ascidia mentula; assembly: GCF_947561715.1. NCBI lineage: Eukaryota > Metazoa > Chordata > Ascidiacea > Phlebobranchia > Ascidiidae > Ascidia > Ascidia mentula. Next base: position 18,831,214 of record NC_138569.1, on the reverse strand, counting down.
GCGTTGGATGCGACCAACTTTGAACAAATGATGAACGCCAACATAGCACAAGTATTGGGAGGTAAAAGCCCGGACATATAGCTCTGAGTTTCTTTCAAACAAATTTTGCACGATAAAGAGATTTGGTTAAAAACCGTGCCTGCAGTACATCGATATGCGCTTGGACAACGTAATTGAAATTCATATTACGATATTTTTGCGCAACTTAAATAATGCGCTTTTCGTTAAATCATCCACAATAAGTTTTCAAGTTGTTTATGTAATTAACCTTATTGTATGTTTATTAAATATAGATTTACCGCCAGTAATGGTCGGTAGAAATGACAAAATTTTGAAACCATTTCTTTTCAGCTGATCCTCCGTTTTTCTTTACTCCTGACGAGAGCTTGAAAACAGGAGTTATGCAGCTGACCGACGGCAATAAGAAAAAGTTCTCAGACGAGGTCCAAGAACAAAACCTCTACATATTCAAAAAGTAGAAGGCGCATTAATGCCGTGCACAATGTTGTTTATATATACGGATAAATGTATCATGACTTTGCTGGCGCAATAAACAATGATCCCAAATGTGTTTTTCGTTTTTACATGGTTTTCTTAATGTGAAGTGACTGAGGTTGAATATCATAGGAATGAAGCTGGGAGAGAGAGAGAGAGAGAGAGGGGGAGAGGAGAAAGAGGAGAGAGGAGGAAAGAGAAAGAGAGAGAAAGAAGTAAAAAGAATCCTATGTTAGCGTCAGTTTAAAACTTGGTTTGAGCAAGGTCGGGGTTTGGAAGGAACAGAAAAGTGAAATAAATCAAAACAGGACTTTCGTTGAAGGCTTTCGCAATTCGATAGGCTTTGCACTATCGTTAAACAACAATAAGTACGTTTTGCAACATACAAACATCAAGTTTACGAAGGGTGAAATAAAACTGCTACGTTTTATAGAAAAGTCTAATGCGTTTTCGCCAGATACTAACCAGTTTACAATAAAGTTTTCTGTTCTTTTAAATGTCAACTTATAAGACAAGCATCGTCAAGGACTGTCAACAGCAAATAGTAAATGATTTTTATTTTTAAAGAGTGTTTACCACAAAAAAAATGTCTGTTTTTATCATTCAAAAAAGGCCTGGAAATAGTTGGCTAACAACCAAATATTCTTTTGCAATCATAAATCTGATTGCGGTTGCCCAACAACTATATAGAAAATATGTCAACGGTTGTGGTATAAAAAAAATAAGTGTTGTTCCACACTTTTTTCAGATCGGTGGCTTGGGCCTCTTAATGACAGCGAATGCCCAATTGCAGAACATCGCAGACATGGTATTATTATTGGTCGTATAGTTAAAGCACGCAGTTTCATATTCAATATTTTTCAGTTTAGAACAAATGTGTTGACCTTATCGCCACCGTTCGTCATTTTTCGTGCTCATACTTACCGATCACAGGTCGTAGAGGGAGCTATCTATTATATGAAGGTAAGATACAAGCTCCGACCACTTTCAAACCAATGTGTAAAGCAGAAAACCAATTGAACATGTGACTTTATTCAGGTGTAATTCCCTTTGTCACAACACTATTGCTCTAACCCAGGTGCAAACTGACAAAGACGGTTATATCGTCATTAAAATATGGGAAAAACTGGAACACCAAGGATTTGAATTTCTTGGCATGCAGGAAGGCCATACTGAAGACGACGAAATCACAAACTTTTAAATTTGCCAGACTGTAGTTACACACTTATTGCGTAGAAACTAAAACGGTTATTTGTGTAGTTTGTGTTTACTCTTGTTGTTCGTTATAATATATAGTGAAGATTATCTGAACGTATGATGACGTTAAGTGACTTTTCTAACGCCGAAATCCGTTCGTCAACAAATCATGTTAAGAAAATGACAAACGAGAAATTATAGAAAAAGCGTTTTACATTTTGTCACTACCTTCGTGTATTGGTGGTGCACCGGTCCGGCCCATTGGGTATTACCACTGTCTAACCTCGATTTTGAAGATGCTCTGTGGCCATTTTACCTCAGCGAAAACCTGTTCTTTGATTGGATGGCGTGGGTATTGGGCGTCGCATAAACGATTATATTTGTGATTTTTCATGCTTATGCACCGGGCCCTTAAGAGAAAAAAAAGTCTGTCTGATGTCTGTCTCATCTGAGATAAGCCATCATTAGTAAAGCGAAACGACTGCAAAATACCGAGTGTACCGAAAGGTAAACCCGTAATAACTTTCGACAGGGAACAGATTTTTCATTTTCGCTTAAAAGGGTAGATGACGTCATCGTGCTGCTGGTTCTTGACCTGCTGATAACTGTTGCCGTTCTGCTATTGTCTCTGCAAGATTGTTTGAACGTAAACGATTCTCTACACAAAAATCCAGCAACATATTCGGGTCGACTTACAACATATATGTAACTCACTACTTGTTTCGTCTAGATGCGAAATTCCATTTTACGAGTTTTGTGTGCTGTATTCCATCAAGAGGGTAGATGACGTCATCGTGCTGCTGGTTTTTGACCTGCTGGTAACTGTTGCCGTTCTGCTGTTGTCTCTGTACAAAATTCATGACATTAGAAATAGCGTAGCGCTGAACAAATGTCACTTTTTCGAGGATCTTAAGAGAACAAGCAACTTGGCACTCGAAATGGCGGAAACCAACTAGTGTTACCTCACCTGTTTCGCACATGTATTTTGGTGTCGTGTAAACAAAACTTTGAAAATCGAAGAATTTTCCCCATATTGCAACATTACTGTCGCCATATACTACTTGCTCTCATGATAATAAACAAAATGTGTACAAGATAATAAACAAAATGTGTGCACTTTGCTTATATGCTCTTGTGCAGATTTTGGAATGTGTAAAACCATCAGTATTCGTGCACGTATCCCAATTGGAAACTATCCCTGAAATATCACCGTGCTATGTCTGCCTTCACCTGTACCAACACAATGTGGGTATCGGGTGTTTCACTAGATTTATCCACGGAATTTCTTGGATATTTCGTGCGTTAATGTGTTTCCATGCCTTTTTCCTGCTAAAACGTAAGAGGAATCGGATGATCTACTAAAAAGTGCAAAGTAGGTTGGTTTTATAACTACACTTGAGCAGTTTCAATGTGTTTTGCCAGTGATTAAGTTGGTCTTCTTTTTAGGGATCCAAAAGTGATTGCCACGCAAATAGAAAATAGGAAATGCTTGCGCGCCACAGTAAGAAATTTCATAAAGTTACTGATGGATCCAACATTAGACCAACAATTTTCGTAAAATAGTATGAGGAAGAAGAGAAGTCCAAACCAAAAAATAAAATTCAAGAGTAATACAATTATATTCCTGGATCTTGAGATATTATACTGGCGCTGATCGTCTTTTACTGCTTTTGGAGTTCCAGGAATATAATATTGATTCGTAAGGACAGATCCGTCGGTGGTACTTATGAAGCTGTTGGAAATGAAGTAAAGTTGGTACTAAACCAGACTAGTGACTGGAACCATGGGAGGGACCGGCGACGAAAGGACACCATCGCAAGCACAGAGGCGGGTTCGAGTGGATCCAACACAGAGGCGGGTTCAAATGGTTCCGACACAGAGGCGGGTTCAAGTGGATCCGGCACAGAGGCGGGTTCAAGTGGATCCGGCACAGAGGCGGGTTCGAGTGGATCCAGCACAGAGGCGGGTTCAAAATGGATCCGGCACAGAGGAGGGTTCAAATATTTTGTAACAAAATAACACCCAAACAATTCTAGTTTACTCATTACTCTTACTTTAGTGCTGGGCGTCATTTGTTATCAAAACTATAATAGGGATGCGTGTGTGTAAAGGAATGTGTAAACGCAATGTTGAAGATTTTGTTATTGAGCATGTAAGTGCGAATGTTCTCTTTAATAGAAAAACCACAAAACCAAAATACGTTAGATAGAGCCACTGCTTTGCTTACTATTCATCCAACAGCTCACAGTGGGATGGAAATGTCAATCTTATTTCAATGCGAGGAGATTTCCGCAAATGCATCACGTTTGACATCACAATTTCTATCCAAGATGGGGTTCGTCCTTTAACAATGGGCAAAAGATCATACCAACAACAAATTTTAAATGTTACTAGAACAACTTTGTGTCCATGCTTCTAGTTTTAGAATACATGTTTCGCTTTTTATTAGAGCATCTTCTGTTCTTATTCAAATGGAAATCTATTCTAGTAACATTTAAAATTGAATTGAAGGTTAACTTGTGTCACGTGAAAGAAGTGTTGCTGGTTAGGTAGATTTCATGAAGTAAAAACATTTTATTGCTACCAACAACAAAGAAACAAATGCCTAGGGTCTGCGTTTGACAAGGAGTCAGAATTTGTAGCGTCACTCTTTGAAACGAGACAAGGAAAACTGAGTGTCATGGGGGAATATGCCGAGTGGTATAACATACAAGAGCTTGATTCACAGTTTGAGAAACCCTGGTTTAAGGTAAGCATGATAATGAAAGCTGATTCCAGTGGTAAAGATAAGAACATGTATGTTTTACAAAAAAACATATTTTCTGTATTCAAAAACAAGTCCAGAATGTTTTTAATCTGTACGATTTTGTCCCAATACAAAAAATTATATTTGAAAATTTTGTCCAAAATCGTTACCTACAACTTCAGTAATACGGGACTCACGAATGCCTCGTTAGAACCAAGTCGAGCATATGCAAGGTTATACCAATAGCTGTTTACAGTAAAGGAGGAAACCTCTTATCCAATAACAATACAATGCCATCAGTGCCGTTTCCGTGTATGCATTAACTCAAGCGGCATCCGCCGTGATTTGTAACTGTATATTGTTGTGACTTTAAACAATGCTACTGCTTTGTATTGATAACAACAAGCATCCAGGATGTATATCCGATTTTAACAACCAGCCTATTGGCAAATCCAAACACATATTTTCTTTATGGTGATGTTGCACTGTACGCCACACCAACTTGGTAAGCTATTGATTGTAAGGATTTCTGAATGATGCAAAAAACTTTCAACAAAATTTGATTAAACTCACAGACCATTATGTTGCTGTTCCATTGTTTGATATTTGCAATTTCCTTGTGTTTCAGTATTGAATTCTCTTGGCTTGGCACTCTTTAAGAAGACTGACTTTTGTATTCTAAAGTACACTAGCTTTCGCGAGTACCTCTTGTTTCATCAGATATCAGCCTCTACAAGGCGCACTAATGCCGTGCACAATGTAGTTAATATATATTGATAAATGTATCATGACTTTGCTGGCGCAATAAACAATGATCCCAAATTTGTTTTCCGATTTTACATGGTTTTCTTAATGTGAAGTGACTGAGGTTGAATATCGTAGGAATTAAGCTGGGAGAGAGAGAGGGAAAAGAGAGAAAGAGAGAGAGAAAGAGAGAAAGAAAGAGAGCAAGAGATAGTGAGAAGAAAGAAAAATCCTATGCTGAATATGATTCAAGAAGCAATAACTCATCGTCCAAGCATTAGTTTAAAACTCGGTTTGAACAAGGTCGGGGTTTGGAAAGAATAGAAAAGTGAAATAATTAAAAACTGGACTTCCATTGAAGGCTTTGCAATTCGATACGCTTTGCACCATCGTTAAACAAAAAGTAGCTTTCGCAACATGTAAACAATAAGTTTATGAAGGGTGAAATATAACTGCTACCTTTTGTTATAGGAAAGACTTAAACAACTAAATCGTTAAACAACTAAAAGTGCGTTTTCGCCAGATACTTAATTATCAGTTGGGAATAAAGTTTTCTGTTCTTTAAAATGTCAACTCAAAAGACAAGCATCGTCAAGGAGTATCAACAGAAGGGTGTAAATGATTTGGTTTTAAAAAGTGTTTACCACATGAAAATCGTTGTTTTTATCATTTAAAAAAGGTCTGGAAATAGTAGGTTAACGACCAAAGCTTTTTTGATCGCGGTTGCCGAAGAACTATACAGTAGATATGTCAACGGTTGTAGGATAAAAATAATTTTGTTCCGCCCTTTGTTTAGGACGGTGGCCTCAGCGTTTTGATGACAGCGAATGCCCAACTTCAGAACATCGCAGACATGGTATTATGATTAGTCGTATAGTTCATCGCCCAGTTTCATATGCAATGTTTTTCAGTTTAGGACAAATGTGTTGACCTTATCGACACCGTTCGTCATCTTTCGTGCTCATACTTACCGATCACAGGTCGTAAATGGAATTATCTATTACATCAAGGTAACATAAAAGCTCCGACCACTTTCAAACCATTATGTAAAGCAGAAACGAATTGAATATGCGACCTTATTCAGGCCCAATGCTTTTGCTATATCACTGTTGCTTCAACACAGGTGCAAACTGACAGAGACGGTTACATTGTCATCCAAATATTGGAAAAAACGAATCACCAGGGATTTGAATTCCTTGGTATGCAGGAAGGTCATACTAATGACGATGAAATCAACGCATTTTGAATGGACCAGATTGTGTTAGCACACGTTTTGTCAAGTAGAAACCGACTATAATGGTTATTTGTGCTTGTTGTTTATAAACTTGTCGTTCGTTAGAAACAAGTGAAGATTATGTTAATGTATGTGATAATGTTAAGTAACTTTTTAGACGCCAAAATCTGCTTGTCGACAAATCAATGTTAAGGAAAAGATAAACGAGAAATTATGAACGCATGAAAAACATTTTGTATTGTGTCACTACCTTCGTGAAAATGGTTCTGTCTTTTGGCGCCTAGAGTATTTTGCTTCACCAGTATCTAAACAAGAATATTTAGACATTAAAACCCGGACGATATTATAAACGTGTATGTGTCAGTGAGTAAGTGCAAGTTCAATAAGTCGTTCTTTGTCGACCAACCGGTCCGACACACGCATACATGTTGTTTTTTACACACCGGTATTGTAACCCAGGATATCCTGACCACGAATCCCGATCAAGTTTTCTTCTTGGAATATTGGTCTGGCACTTGACCGATGCCCCCAGTCGCCTAAGCCACGCACAAAATCGCTGCAATGCGCCCTCCATCGGAAATACTTTCGCACTCAAAAGGGACAACTATTTGTGCTTTAACACAAGACTTTAACGCAAATACAAACGCCCCAACCGTTCCCAAAAAGGGAGATTCCATCGCCTATAGAAGATAATAATCCGATTATCGTTGTGACATATGTTTCGTGACAATCGCCTCGTATCCTTCAATAGTTTTAAACAAAGAAACCACTTTACAATAGAAATCCCTGCTATCAGGTAACCAAATTTTTGTTAAGAAGCAAGTATCCAATAAAAAACTTAAGAGTGTGCGAAATTGATCGAGGTTAGGCAAAAACCAGAACGGTAATTTTCATTTAATGGTTTGGGTAATTGTTTCAGCGATTACTTAAACATAAAAATCGACCTACGAACGTAGAGGTCGAGAAAATGACCAACAAATATCTAAAAGAGCAAAACAACGTCGACGTAGAAAAAAGTCACTTATTCATAAAATATTTACATTGGTTGTTGCGCTCTAACTCGTGCTTTGGTTGTTAAGTTATTCATTCTTTTTTTTGAATCTGACGTCACTAATACTGTGTTTGTGACTCTGATGTCATTACTCATGCTCGTGTAGCTCGACTACCAGTGCTGGATTAAGGCTCCGCTGTCGATAAGGCAAATAGTGACAAGTGGCCTGAAAATACACATATATTGCGCTCACTGAGAATAAGCGTAAAACCCTGAAGAACACAGCGACCAATTGGAAGTTCAGCTTTTTGAAGGAATTAGCTTTCGATGGGAAGAATCGTTAAACCTCTTTTCCTCTGAACTTACATTATAAAGTTATTTAGATGGCCTAGATTTTAGGCTGCATGTGCCTTGTTTACCTAATGGTGCATTAGGCACTGCTCACGCATTTTTCTTTCTATTGTAACCGTATGTGGTATACCAATGAAGCAACAAGCCTCAATCTGATATCAACGATTTTGCTTACTTTTTATGAGCATCTCTTCTTTCTTATTCATAGCGAACTTTTGTTTTTTTCGTAAGAAACGCAATGGTCCATGCCAGTCACCGTTTTGATTAGTAAACATCAACGGCTAAAATTGCGGCGTTTTCCGCAGCTGTAAGTCCCGTTTGGCAGGTAACAGGTGTAGCCGAAGGTCGCCATTATGCAATGACCTGAATATTTACCCATTTTCACGAATCGGTGTTTGGGTGACCTTTTCAATTTACAGTTTAGTTTTGTTTGGGTCTAAACCACGAAAAATAGTTTTACACTGCGTTGCTTTACGATTTAGTTCCGTATATGACACAGAATGTCCTCTAGATGACTTGCTGACATCTCAAAGGCTTTTCAAATTTTCGTGACTTGAAATCCTTGCAGTTTTCCACTTGCAGGAAGTTTTCTTTTCAGTTGGTATAGACTGGGTTAAAACCTACATGAAACACACTTTTCACACCATGTTTTTCACTATCGATACTAACGTTTTGGTTTTGTTGGGTCGAATAGCAATTACGATTTAAAGTTAGTAATTTAGGATCAATTGAAACTGCAAGAAAGCTCTTGGTGTATTTTCAGATGCAAATAATCTAAACATGAAAAACAGAAAAACAGATCTCCGCTTCAAAACGTCAACAACAGTAAAGAATAGGCAAGGTCGAATGCTTTGGGAGCACATTAACGCGGAAACGTCTACGTGTGCATCGTCATATAAATCACAATTGCAAAATAACTGCGACCTGTACGTCATTTCCTTGCTGAGATTGATAGGAATTTCAACGTCTTTTTTCACACCGCTCGTCGGCAAGGCTGTATTTAACTTTCACATTAAACGTCGAATATGGCAGGGGTATTTCTGACGTGTTAGAAAAGGTACAAACAACGTTAAAACAGTTTAGTTGCAGATTGAGGTTTGTTTTACTGTAACACATTTCAAATTATTGCCAACAGCACAATGAGGCTGCAAGGTCTGAAATTATTGCGGTTAGATAACATTCTTTGTTGTCTTTTTGACAAAATGTGTGCATTTTTGCAGATAATTACCAGCCTAGCTAAGGATTTTTTGTTACTGAAAATGTCAACCCAAAAGACAACCCACGTCAAGACGCCCATGATGGTATGACTTCTACCCAAACCAATGATCCGCGAGCGATATCCTGACGATCATTACGCTTACAGTCATAAGTTAACACAATAAACGCTCTTTGTATGTATATGGTTCAGTAATTAAGTAAACGATTCAGAATTTTCCGTACATTATTTATATACTTTACCTCTGACAAAAATTAGATTAGTGATTAATGTGTTTTTTTTGCATGGATATGCCTTGTTTCGTAGCCAACAAAAATTGAGAAAAAAACGAGTAAAAAAATTTGTTTTTTAGCCTGGTGGCCTGGGCCCACTGGAAACAGCGGATTCCCAAATTTAGAATATCGCAGATATGGTAATATGACCGGCCTATATGTTTTTCGTGCAATTTCACAGAAGTATTTTTATGCAGTTCAGAGCTGATGTAGACCAACCAGAGCCTTTCACCATCTTTCGCGCATGTACTTACCGAACACAGGTTGTGGCCGGAGTGATTTACTATATCAAGGTACGTTACCAAACTCCTCACCAATTTCAAACTATTGCTTAGAAAACGGTTTAATTGCTATGTCAATCGTTACAATTTAACGTACTGTAGGTGGAATGTAACAAAGGTTACATCTTTCTAAAAATATTGGAGAAGTTGAACCAGAAAGGATATGAATATCTGGGTATACAGGAAGGCCATACTGCTGACGATCCAATTAAACCATTTTGAATGATCCAGATTGTAAATCAGAATAATGAAATAAAAATAGATTAACCGGATAAAGAACAAATCACTCTGACGTTTACGTCATTTCCTTATTGAGACTAATCGGAATTTAAACGTCTTTTTTTCACTGTTCGGTAAGGCTATATTTAACTTTCACATTAAACTTCGGTTATGACAGAGGGTTTATTAATAACTGCAGCGATAATAAATATATATTAGTTTGTTTGGTTATTGCTAGCGCAATACAAAGGGCAAAAAAAGGGTAAAACAGTTTAATTGCAGAGTGAAGCTTCAACATCTGAAATTATATTGGGTCAGATTATATTCCCGGTCACATGGAAACAAGGCTCAAAAGTGACGTCAAACTAAAAGTCAGTAAGCGACTCATGCCTAATCTTGAATTTTCTTGTCAGTGAAAATGTAAAGTCAAAAGACAACCATCGTCAAAGACGACCATAATGCTGCAGCGACTTTGGTATGACTTCTACTTATTTCAAGTCATATTTCGATCCCACACCAATGATCTGCGAGCAGTACCCTGGCGATCATTATCCTTATAGTTATAACTCACATAATAAAAACAAGTTTTTTTGCATGAGTTGTTAATTAAGTTAACGATTTTGAATTTTACATGCATTATATGCCACATGTTTTTAACAATACGTACAAATGTACATTTCTATTTAAATAAGAAACTGATGATGCTTTGCTTCATTGATATACAATACACGGTTACAATGTAAAGAAAACTGCGTAGAGAATAAGGGAAAGTGGACAGTGCCGGATTCACCATTAGGTAATCAAGGCACATGCAGCCTAAAATTTAGGCCAACTAAATGAATTTATGACGCCAGATCCACATTAAAGAGGTTAAACGGTTCTTCCCATCGAAAGCTAATCCCTTCAAAAAGCTGAACTTCCAATTGGTCGCTGTGTTCTTCAGTGTTTAACCCTTGTTCTTAGTGAGCGCAGGCCACTTATCTCTGGTTGCCTTGGCGACAGTGGAACCTTAATCCAGCACTGGTAGTGGAGCTTTGAGCATTAGTAATGACATCAGAGTCACAAACACAGTACCAGTGACGTCAGATTCAAAAACAAAATATGATTAAAGTCGCAATCATTACAACAACAAAAGCCCATGTTAAAGCGCAATAACAACAACAACTGTATAAATTTAATAAATAAGTGAACATTTTCCATTTTGGCTTTGTTTTGGCCGCTCAAATATTTACGGATCGTTTAATTCAGGGGTTCTTAACCTGGGGTCCATGAACCCCCAAGGGGTCCGAGAAGATGCATTAAGGGGTCCATGAAACGAAATACAATTATTCCGAAAATCCACGTATTTTCCTCTGTCCATGAGGTTTCACTGTCCACAAATTTTAATTTTTCGACATTTACGATGTGTTTCTTGCGAAGGGGTCCATGGCTTTTCAAAGAATGTTTTAGGGGTTCGTGATCCAAAAAAGGTTAAGAAACACTGGTTTAATTAAACTCAATGTTCACAAATCGATTTCGGAACATAAGTTACAGCAAACATCTGACTTTAATCTTCGTCTTTAGGCGACGGTATCTTACTTTACGAACGGGTGCGGCGTCTATACCAGTGTGTTTGCGTTATAGCTTTGTGTTAAAGCGCCAAACGTTTTCTCTTTAGAGTGCGAAAGTCTTTTCGCTGGAGGGCGCATTGTAGCGATCCTGTGCGTGATTTACGTTTGGAAGCATGTGCCCGTGTGTCGGACTATTTAGTCAAAGAAGGTGTGCGCAGTCAATAAAGTGGTGAGTTGGCGCAAGCACTGTTTCCTGATCAGCTTCAATATTATTAAATAGGTTTTTACTGAATGTTTTTGGAAGCTTATTGCAAAACAATGGATATGAAGAACGTGTACATAGTCAGTAAGTAACATTCAAATTCAACGAGTCGTTACTGCTGACGCGACTGAAATATTTAATTGTGTATCCTGGGCCAACGTAAGGGAAACCTTGTTTTTAACCAGAGGGTAATGGATCTTATGATGTGCTGGATCCATTCTTTGTTGAACGTGCTTTGAAAGGAAGTCACTTTTCCCGGGCGATGAATGACAAAATGTCGAATGTATTGGAAGGTAAAATCTCTAATACACATATTTAAATTATTAATATAGTTCAAAATCGTATTAGCGACAAAACGAAAGTACGGAAGAACAAGTTTTTTCGAGCACACGGCACCTGTCGTAGAACAATACAATCAGAATGTAACTTTATGTCTGACGAGTTGCCATGAGATACAGAACATAGGTTTACTATTTATAATGATCACTGGCAGGAATTCTGTTAGTGGAAGTTTTAAATAAATAATACAATCTTTCATTTTCAGTTGATCCGCCGTTTTTCTTCACGCCGGACAAGAACTTAACAACAGATGTCTGGCAACTGAACGATGACAATCAAGACAAGTTCAGTAATGAGCTTTCTCAACAAAACCTTTTCCTATTCAAGAAATAGAGTGCGATTATGTGTTGCCCTTGCTTACAAACAAGTATTCATGGTAGAACCATGTGCGGAGTGCAGGATATTTCGATAGGCAATTGTGCATTCAGGTGTTTCTGTGATGCTAGGTTTTTACATATTGTCTAGAAGAGCAGAAAAGTTTGTGAAGCGTTTGGAAGAGTTCTGACGGCTCATACGTTCGTATGATCAAGGACTTGAAAAATCACACGGTGGACTTCGTAATTACACACAGCCTAGCTCGGAGTCCTTTACATCAATAAATATCAAGGCTTAAATAACCAACAGAGAAAAATAAAGGATTTTCTCAATTCTAACGCCTTAACAACGCAGTCCCTACACACTTAAAACAAAAGAAACCGCTTCTGTTTTTTTAATGTTCGAACTAATTGGTTTGCTATAGTTACCATGCTCGAAAATAGAACTGTTTTTGCTACCTGCAATATCAACATCAAGCAATTATCCCCCTAATTAAATTCGAAATGCGGGATTCACTCAACCATAACGAAGCGTTAAGACGAGAAAGTAGATTGGTGGTGTCACGTGACTTGGAGCTACAGTCACATCTGTTTACTGACTACCGTTGTTTGAAAGCGTTTCCGTTTTCTCATGGGTGACAAGCCGCGTCACGTCATTTACAAGTGGTCATAATGACGTAAGCACAATGACGTCAGCGAAGTAGCCATACGTCCAGTCTCTTAACGGTTGATGTTTGTTTAAGTTGTGCGAAAATAATGTCTGTAGTTATGAGGCTACTACCGGATCACAAGTTCAATGAAGCGTGGCGAAATGGAGAAAACAATTTTAAAAATTAGTACAGCGAGACGTGTGGGCGCAACATGCGCGTTGAAGTGTGTGGAAGATTTTTTGATGAATTCATACATGTTTGACGCGAGTTAGCAGATATGATGTTGTGTGGATTTTGTCTGGAATTCCCCATGGGAATCCCTGTAAGGGGCTTATTATTGAAGTTTGATGAATCGGTATATTCTATCTACTTAACACTGTAATGTCATAATAAGAGTAAATGTTATGTAAGGGTAAAAAGTTATGTTAAGACTTTTTGCAGTGTGTGAGTAATTCGTATCGAATATAAGTCTCTCGAAGCGTTAGAACGGCTAAACAAAAAAAGACATGAAGAACGTGTACATTGTCAGTAAGTATTTATATATTACTCCGATTGTGTTGATGAAACCTGTCCTTTTGACATGTTTAGGATTGCTTAAATCGTTTAACTGCTCAAACGAAGAATTTCGGGTTACTGTATAATTTTTGTTCAATAGGGTAAACATGAGTGTCGTAAGCTTTAAACTACGATTGCTTCTAAGCACAATTTTTACAACCCATTATCGTTTAGAACAAGATGGATCCCATTACGTGCTTGATGTGATCTTTGTTGAAGCAGTCTTAAAACAAACCAACTTTGGCCAGCTGATGAACGACAAGGTGTCGTATGTACTGGAAGGTAAAGCAGCGCACACAACATTTTCCCACTCGCAACTGTAACATCTTGAAAGATTAATCAAAAAATCACTCGTGTAAACCTTCCAAACGAAGCGAAAAGTATTTTTCTGGTACAAACCTTTGTTTGTTAGTATAATACATATGTAACTGTGATAACGATGTCGTTAAACCCGTGAAAGTCTGTTTGAAAGAAAAACACTGCAATTTTTTCGAAAATATGCCTGACAGCAACCATTGCAAATACTCTTGCTTTTGTTTTTCAGCTGATCCGCCGTTTTTCTTCACTTCGGACATGACCCTCAAATCAGGACTCTCACAACTCACTGAAGGAAACAAGGAGAAGTTCAGTAAAGAACTCGAGGATCAAAACCTTTTCATATTCAAAAAGAACTGAATATTATGTGAATTACTGAAAATTGAAAGCCGAAAAATGAGCTTTGCGGTTCTGTGTAAGACTGATACCACAGCATTTTATAATCAACCACTCGTATTTGCAATATTCATTCGTGTTACGTAGCGGTATTTTGTAAACCTATGCAGAATCCTTGCAAAGAAGAGTTTACACTTAAAAAACATCGTGACAGTGTGTAAGGTGGCTTTGGTTTATGTTTATTCATTTCAACTAGAATGTTAACTGAAGCATCTCAAGCATTGCAGTAGAGCTGGATTGAAGTCACTGTTTTCAGACAATTGCTTAAAAGTTTGTTTTGTGCCGTACGTCACGAATATTCCGATGAACGCTCACATGGTTAAATAATATTAAGACAAACGAAAAATTTGAAATCGTATTCACTATGATTTTGTGTTTTATAAAGCACAGAGACTCAATGTACATATATTCGGCTCGAGCAGAGCATTTGGGTCTACATGAATAACAGTGATGAGTAATCACGCCTGGTTAACAAATAAAGCGTAAACAGTGACATCAGATTAACAAACTCAGCTTAACGTCGCAATCATACCAACAACCAATGTATGAGTAAGCTTCAATCAGGTTGAGGATCATTCAGTTTTGTTCACAGCACCAATGTGCATTTCTCCTGAATATAATTTTTCGCCAAACGATTTTGCATTTTCTTTTAAAATTTCGTTCGGCAAATATTGTATATCACTTCAGCCTACTGGAAACGTAATTGCCAATTTTTACAACACCTGTGTTCAAATTGTTGTTTACTTTATCCAACACGTTCACCTTGTTGGATAGACCGTATCGAGAAAATAACAACAACAATAATCTTACTTCTTTGCAAGGTTAAAATAGGTTGGTTTGCAAAAGTTGTACTATATTCCCGATGACATAAATAATAGTAACAAAAGTTAGTTGAATGGTGATGAAAACGTGACTGTATTAAATATATTGTTGTCATTAATGCACCACATATCGGAATCATTCGACCGTAGCGGGAAGTTTTGGCGGGAAGGCAGTTGCGTAATATTATCAGGTGCGCTCAAATAATGAGCTCATCGGGCTACGGGACTTCCCAAGTTTCGATGTTGGAGATTTTAAAGGTGTAACGTAATGTTTTGTGATTGATCGCAACGCAGAAATGAATGGGAAGAAGAAAATAGGAACAAGTGCGGATGACCGGGGTTGAACAATAACAGCGAGCAACCGGACCTCTGAAATGTGGGGACCACATTTCTTGTAAATTTAAAGCATAGAGAATTGATTACCATGTGGTCCCTGCAACTAAAAGTAAATTTGGGACTGATCTCTGCGCGGGCGAATGTGATTACGAGGAATTCATGTGCAGAGTAAACCTTGTGTGAAACGATGCATGACCGGGAAAGTACAAAAGAATGTTGTTATCTACCGAAGCAATTACTTTTGTGATTGATCGCAACGCAGAAAGGAATGGGAAGGAGAAAATAGGAACAAGTGCGGATGACCGGGGTTGAACAATAACAGCGAGCAACCGGACCTCTGAAATATGGGGACCACAATTCTTGGCAAGGCATGACTGGGAAAGTACAAAAATAAACAACGATGCATAACCGGGAAAGCACAAAAGAATGTTGTTGTCTGCTGAAGCAATTACAACAAGAGTTTGCACAAGCTCGAATGTCTGAATTAAAAACGGGTCAACCAATGCATTTCGTCTCTGAACTTTTCGCCAAACGATGGTTTGACCTTTAGTCACTGACAAAAGATAACGGAATATTGATTTTAATATTACGCGACCCACTAATTTCCCCCTATATCTTTTTCTTTTCTAGAATTTCACTTTTTTTCATATATGTGTTATCACAGTAGTCCGACGGGCTGTTTCTTGTCCGCACTTAAACGACACTTACTTGAAAGTTTGTTTTGTTTCGACCGTAGCGGGGAGTTTTGGCGGGAGGCAGGTGCGTAATAATATCAGGTGCGCTCATTTCATGAGCTCATTGGGCTACGGGACTTCCCAAGTTTCGATGCTGGAGATTTTAAAAGTGTGACGTAATGTTTTGTGATTGATCGCAACGCAGAAAGGAATGGGAAGAAGAAAATAGGAACAAGTGCGGATGACCGGGGTTGAACAATAACCGCGAGCAACCGGGCCTCTGAAATGTGGGGACCACCTTTCTTGGCAAGGCATGACCGGGAAAGTACAAAAGAATGTTGTTATCTACTGAAGCAGGACGTAGGCGTCTAAATTAAAATCAACCCACAAGTCGAAGAACATACGGTGAGCAAAGCGTCATAATTTGCGCACGCCATTTTTCAACTAATGGTAAGCCGTATTTGATGTGTGCCAGGTGTTGTGCACCTTTGCCTGACAAATGCTCTTTCTTTGTGGATTTAACGAACCAAATCACCATCACCTATAGGTTGTCATAGTCTTGTACACAACTGACGTCACCAAATAGCCGTATTTATATTTTCTATTGGTAATTTTTTCGTTAAAAGCTAGGCACACAGGAATCACCCAACCATCACAACGAGAAGTTTGGGCGCGAAAAAAAAAAATTAAATACAACAGAACTTAATGCTGTTGCGTGTTCTCAATGTGCTTAATATGGTTTTTGCATGGGTAATATTGAAATGCTTTTAGGTGCGTAGTGATAAATATATGCCACGAATATGCTTATTTCATGACAACCAATTTATTTTAAGTCAAGTGACATTTCCAGCGTTTTGTTTTGTATGCGATTGAACACTTTACTTTGAAGGAAAACTGCTGGGACCGCAAACGAGCACGTAAGTTAAATGTAAAAAAATGCAATTGCTATGAGCTACAGGCCTAATAACAGTGGGATTTCTTACATCACCGTCCGTCGTTCCCGACATATTGTGTGTCCTGTCTGCGGCATGAATGAAAGACTGCGTTACGTATTTGTTCATAATTTTTTTTAAGTCTCTGGCGTCGCAACCAAGGATTGTTATCTTAATTCACAGATTATTCTCGGTGTCATCTTCAAAACTCAAACACTTGTTCCCCGGACGTAGATGTTTAACACCAAATTCCGAACATGTTTGGCAAACCGAATTTGGGACAATGCTAGTATATTTAATGAACGCACTCATCGACCTAAGAATAATTGGAAATCCCCGAACCCATCAAGTAAAAAAGTGCAACCTGAGAAGAATGTGGGAACTGTTGCGTCAATGTTTTGGGGTCTGGGTGTCTAGAGATAATTTGTTTGTGCGGTGAAGGCGTTGGGTAAATCAAGCATAACTGGAAAAGTACAAATTAATATTATTGTCTACCGAAGCAATTACAACAAGAGTTGGTGCAAGCACTAAAGTGCAACATGCGTCAAGTATTATTAAAAAGAATCCTTTGTAAGCCAATTGCAATGTACCACCATTGTGATTTGCGCAGAATTTTGGCGCCACAAAAAAACAAAAAGAATCATGCTCGACCTTATGTATACGACCTAACTTTGGATATATTGCAGGATGGATTTGGCAACAACACCAGAAGAGACCTTCACGAAAATCTGCACCGTGCAAAAAAATTTACACATGAGAACCCATTTCAATGCTTCCTCCAATCACAAATAACGTGTCTTGATGTTCTAATGCTACATGCATTACAGTGGCTAGTTGTTGAATGGAAAATCCCGGCCCTACAAAGGCCTGTCACCTATTGCTAATGTGGGACTTACCTTTGCGGGGGCGAATTTGATTATGAGGAATTCATGTGCAGAGAAACGAACCTTGTGCGAAACGAGGCATGTCCGGGAAAGTACAAAAGGATGTTGTTGTCTGTGCAACGCATTATCAAAATCCCCTGGATGTGATGTTTTGCGCGAAGGAATTACAACCAGAGTTTGGGCAAACTCGAATGCGCAACGCGCGTGGAGTTTAACGAAGTCCGTAGAGGCTTTCACTTGGCAGCGAATATTGTGTCCAACACGATTTTGTTGATTTAAATATGGTTTATATTTTCTCTGCTAAATGAGATTATTCATAATACATGGAATAATATGACTGCATCACCCACAATAAAATATCGCAATCATTTTTGATGGTATTCTGCAGTCCTTATTCGTATTGCTTTCCAACGCCATACAACAACACCTTATCATAACAATACCACATTCGTGAGTGTTTCGTATCCTTCCGTTAGAGTCCTGTATCTCGCGTTTACTCTCATGTTTGGTTTAAATTATAACTCAATCGTAGGAAAATTGTGTGACAATATTAATCAAGATAATACAAATGCGAATAATAAAGCATTTACTTTTTGATATCCGGAAATAACTCTGGAAAAGCTACGCCAAAAAAATTTTCAAAGAATGAAGATTTAGATGCAAGGCTTCCTCAGCGAGCACATACAAAGGGAAAAGAGGATCGACTGGAGCCAAACATTCCACAGCAACCACACAATACCTATGATGTCATACTTGAGTAAGCTTTCGGCTGTATATAAGTAACGCATGGTGAAGTCCTCTGCAGATCACACCTTACTGCTGTGCTGTGATTTCAAGTGGAGTTCAAACATTTACCGAACCTACTGATGTGCTGAAATTATATACGTCTTTGTTTCAGATATTGTGGAAGCAACTTGTCGAAAATTGTCGCTGGAAAAGTACAAAAGCAAGAGTCATGAAGAACGCGTACATACAAAGTAAGTACCTAACGAAATAAACGAACTGATTTTCTTTCCAGGAACATAAATGTTTAAGTTGGGTACCCAACGCATTGTCGATTGACCGGAAGGTACCACAAAGTGGAAACTTGTGTGCCTGCTAGTCTAATAGCTAGCTCGGTGCCACAGTCCCCAGCTGCTCTGATGAGTCCTTATAGGTCGTATCTTTTGCACATGTAAATGTCTGAATTTTTGAAATTTTTGATAGTTTATTGTTTTGGTTCAAGTTATGTGTATTGTGCAATTAGTATCTGCAAAATCTAATAAATTAAAACAAGTGAACATGTTTGATTGTGATTATGCGTTTCGTGCTGTTTTATAATGCTTCATAACTTACAACAAATTGTACATTGAAGAGCAAGGCTCAAATATCGTGATGGACAAGTTTTTTGTCGAAAGCGCCTTAGATGCATCCAATTTTGCCCAACTGATGAATTCCAACATCGAGGGTGTATTGGAAGGTAAAACCCCAAACTTGTTGCGATTTTTTGTTAAAATTGTTGCCTTGGCATTAAATCTATTTTTTTTTTACATATCCCAGAAATAACAGCTTTCGGGCAACTGTGTGGTTAATTAAAAAGTACGTTTCACATTCTATTAAGTGGCGTAAATAATGATTATGTAATGCAATAAACTTTGCTTTATTTTCAGTTTCTCCACCGTTTTACTTCACTGTGGACCCATCCCTCACAACAGGAGTTTCGATGCTAAACGATGAAAATAAGGACAAGTTTAAAGGGGAGATCGCTGAAAAAAACCTCTTCATATTCAAAAAGTAGAATGTGTACAATTTGTCTTTGTGCACAATGTGCAGCTGCTCGTGGGTGTATGTTGAAACCGCACTTGTAGTTCGTCTAACCTTATACATGATGTATTCCCCAAAAAATAAATAACAATTACTTGATACGTGAAAGTTAATTTCTGAGCAAATATCTGGAGCAATTACTGCAATTTTAAGTGGAAAGGGAAAACTTTGATCTAAACATATTCGACAGTCGCAGGAAAACTTAACGTTGACTTTGCACCAGGCACAAGAAAACAATTTACAAAATGTCGAATAATTACGCACTTTGTCGACTATTATATTGAGCACTTTGTCGACTATTGTGGTATGATTTGGTAATTGTATGTTGGGTGCTAAAATACCTGATAAACAACACGTCATGTTAAGTAAAATCAATTAAAAGCATTTTTCCAGCCAGAAAGAATGGGGTCAGTTTGGAGTCAAACAAATTTGTAACTTGAGTCAAATATGGATATATTGGAAATACTAACGTGTTTCAAATAAGAAACCATGCAGAAAAAGACTTTAGTACCGCCACCAAGCTGAAATATAATATACAGATAAATGTTTGAATTTGCAATCCATAAACCAACAAGTTTTGAATGACGTAATTATTGACGAAAGTTGCATAGATGGGCGAGTTGCCAAACAGAGTTGCAATGTTGCAAACTTATTTTGCTTCCCAGAAACTGGACTTTTGCCACAGAATGACGGTTGCAGACGCTTAAAGCTTATGTTTTTGCTGTGAAGAACGACCCACGCAGCTGCCCTGCCGAATCGCACACATAACAGCACACTTTTATTCGGACTAAAAGCCCACCAGACACAAACAAAATAAATCTAATCAAGCAGCTTAATCCTCTAAATGCCTTTTAAGTTAATGGTAATGTTTTGTTTGTTTACAAAACTGGCAAAGTTTCACCGAAACTCAAGGTTTGACCAACAAATTTCAAACAGAGAATTGGTTCAAAAAACTGTTATTCATTACTTTGCATTGTCACGTGATCACTACCCATCATGGGTGAAATACGCCCCGCGCTATCTCGCGTAATGGTTGGTTGACACCCAGCAAAACCCACGGTAGAAAAGGTTACGACAAAGCGTGGAATGGTAACCAACTTTGTTCAACGTCAACACATTTTGCGATTTTAAGCTGAAGTTTTTTAAGCCGAATGGTTTTGAAGCTTTCGAGTGCATTAATTACATCACACGGAAATGCCCGGAACCGAATGCGATGCCATCACACGATTGGCTGATGGAACGACACGCCCCTTATTTGTCGCATTTACTTTGATGGAAAACCTTGCTTTGAACAACCACTTGCAGTGAAAAGGTTTTGTTCAAGCTCAATGTAAGGAGTTGAATAGCACAGCGGCGTTAGTCTGCTGACTTACGATACGATTAAATGCATTTTTCAACACCTAGGTGGAACTCGCACGATGGTACAAAAATGAGTTCACGAAAAAAAATTGCGATTTCTTCTTGGTTTATAATCAGGCGCTTGACCAATGCGGTCAATCGCTCTCATCGACTTGCACCATTCCTGTACACTCTTTTCGCCATCTAGCGGTAATCTTAATTTTGTCTTATGTTTACACAAAAACCTGGAGATTATGTATTTGCTGCAACAGATAGTAAAAAAATTGCTCTTTGGATTCAAACAAACTACCTTTAAACTTTTGGCACCGTTGGTGCAATTGTTATAAGTTTTTCATATATCCACATCATTTACAACAATCGCGTTTAAATATAAAGTAAACGGTAGCCTTGCGTTATACACAATCGTTTTGATGCAGATAACTCAAATTTCTTTACTTTGCTTACGTACTGCCAATACTCGTTGCCATGTCATGTGAGCGTAAAGACACGACAGTGACGCAAATAGCAACCCTTTGGGAACGCGATATTGAATGACGCGCCAATTAATTTAGTTGGTCGGTTGCACAGCTTGCAAGGTTTCATATATTAACTAACGAGTACTTGGGACAAACAACGTGTAAAAATGTGGAAACACTTCTTTGCAACTGCCCTGCTTTTAGCCGTATGTGGAAATGGGCAGATAAGCTTGGAATCTTGCAAAGTAAGCTTGCATTGCGACAGCGCGAGCGAAGTGACGTCATCCAGAAAGGCTAACAACAGCTTTCAATCAAGAGGACCGCCAGGCAAACGAGGTCCACAAGGTGACGCGTAATTTATTTCTTATTCAAAGCATTTCTTTTTACAGTTTGTGCTGCTTAATCCATGTGTACGTATCACCTTGCATTTAACCATTTTCCAGTTTGTCACAATAAATAAAACAAATATGATACATAACCTTGCTTGGTATCCATAAGTCACATGCTATCAATAGGTAATTATTTGACCCATAAATACAACTGCTGCTGAAAGTCAAATAGGAATTTTATGCAGGAACTGCAGGTGGAAAAGGAGAAAAGGGTGAACAAGGTCAACCATGTCACTGTGATGACGCCATGAACCTCATTGAACGGCTGAGCTCTCGTATTGAAGCTCTTGAAAGTATAGCGTAACCATGTAACAAAAATCCTAAACAAACAATATCAATAAATACAATGATTTTTGCACTAGATAGAGGTAGATTCCATACGTGTGGTGATGTTGTACAACGTTATGACCGTAAAGCAGGAGGTGTGTTCGTGATATACCCTCCAGGTGGACTAAAAGGAATCGAAGTGTTTTGTGACTTGTCTACCGATGGTGGTGGTTGGATTGTAAGTGCGGAAAACAAGACCGACTGGTGTGCTTCAAAGTACTTTTCTTTAATAGGTTTTTCAAAAGCGAGTTGATGGCTCGGTAAATTTTAACAGAGGTTGGGACGATTACGTCAACGGATTCGGAAATCGAAGCGGGGAGTTTTGGCTTGGTAAGTGGTTAAGAGCTATCAAGTCAATTAAGGAGCTAATACTCATTTGAAAGTAAATACGGTGCGACTTAAAGCAAATGGCTAACAGCGCGTTTCCACTAGAAAAGACTGTATGTTTTGAGACCTCAAAATACATTTGCGACCCTAGACGGCGTTACGACCTAACCTTTGAGAATTCCCATAAAGGCTGCAGTTAGGTAACGTGAATCCGTGGTAGGTTTGGAAAACTTACATCGCATCACAAGATCAGGCAATTACGAGATGAGAGTGGACATGGAAGACTTTGAAGGGAATACCCGCTATGCGCTTTACTCGTAAGATAAAAAGTACTTTTGCTTTATTTTGCATGTGTTGTATTTTCGAATAGCACAAAATTATAGAATGAGTGTAAGTACAGGGAGACCTGCCTTTATAGCAGGAACTTCAATTATCATTCCGGCACTGGAATTCAGCATGCATCATCACCTCACTTGATTTAACGTCTTGTTTTTTTACTCTATACGTACTTTAGTAGTTAAGAAATATTTTGCAAGTCGTCTACTGAGTAGCTGGCAATGACTCACTTGAAACGAGCACTACACGAAATGCTAGAATAGTTTTGCCAGAATAAAAATCGGGAACATCAATTTCTTTGCAGACTTGCTGTATATTCAAAAGCAAAAAAAAAACTAAGCGTTGATTCTAAATTACGAACAATTGAAAATGACATTTCATAGGTTGTTTTTACTTTGCAGAAACTTCTCAGTCGGTGCTGGCAGTGGGTATAATTTGACAATCAGCAAACCACCATCAGGCAATGCAGGTAAATCAATTCATTTTTGCAGTGCACCGATACTGTGTTAGTTAAACTGGTTTTTGACAAATTTACAGTTTCTACAAAATAACCTCAACGAAATACTAAAAACCAGACGTTAAGAAACATACCATGCAGTATCAATTTAGGCGCCCCACATACAACATGGAAACTGTTCGGTATTCGTGCACAGGATATCCGGGGTTCGAATCTCAGTGTAATAGAACTAAAACGGTGGCAAGTGTTTTGCAAAATGTTGCTGAACTGACTTGTTGGCGATCTGTTATGAATATACTGCAACAATACTAAAAGTATCAGTATACTGACAAATAATATAGGATGAATATGTCGGATTCGTTACAAAATTACACAAATTACTCAAGTTTATAAAATCGCATTATATTGAGCCACTTTGCACTGATTACTCTGATTCGGGATGGCTTTTACGCTTTGCAGGCAAGTGCTTTCCAAGTTTCATCATGTAGATACTTTATCATACAGGTGATGGAATGAAAAACACAGGGATAATGTTCTCCACGAACGACAAGGACCAAGATCTTCTTCCAAATGGAAACTGTGCGGTTATATATAAAGGGGGAGGTTGGTTTGAAAGTTGCCACTCCGGAAATCCCAACGGTTTTTATTACGGAGGCCAACACGAATCTTACGCCGACGGAGTAAATTGGGAGCCGTATCGTAGGTACCACTATTCTATGAAAACAATGGAGATGAAAATTCGCGAAAAGCTCTAAGGAATAGGACATATTTCAATACCGATGAAAAATCAGTAGTTTAAACTTTACTGGATCATGGAACCAAGCTACCCTGGCAGGCTGCCGATAGATTACTGTGTACTTACGGTCCCCTTTTCAGGGCGAAATATATTTTTCTGTTTTTAAACATCGTAAAGACTATCTACAAGGTTAATTTATTTCTACTGCTATTTTTGCTCCCGGGCATACTAATTAATCAGAATCGTTCTTCTGCCACTCAAGTTTCTGAAGTGTTTATTTGAAACCGACGTTTCGTCTGTCATCCGGCGATACTTCCTCAGGGTTATGATTTTTTACGGTTTATACTGAGCAACTATATTTAAATACATGTTCACAAACAGTATTGGCAGTTTGGTATAGGCAAAGTCGCCTGATAGTCACACCACCTGCACTGGTGAGACCTTATAGGTCGAAACAGTTGGCCATCTGCAAGCAGCTTACAAAATTCATATTATCAGTATTCTGTGAGTTTGCTTGGGAGATTTTGCAACGTAATTTGTGCATAACTGAGAATCCCATCATTCGTTTTACCGTTTATGCTCTTAACTGTTGCAATGTTCTCGCTAAATTTAAAGTTCTCTACTGTTTACTATTGTACTCGTTCCCATATAAGATGTACAACCACAAAACAAACTTAAATCGGGGTTGAAATCTTTTTTAAAATCACTGACCAACGTTTCATGATGTCAATGAACAAAAGAACACATTACATTGGCGTGGCAAATTCGTTTACAAATGCTCGAGGATTGAAAAAGATAATTCACCGGCGAATCCAATTAGACCAGTGGTTCTCAAACTGTGGTACGCGTACCACTAGTGGTACGCGAGAGCTTTTCAAGTGGTACGCGATTTAGTCCACAATTTGCCGCACTTTGCAGAAGCCAAAACCGCTGCAAATACATGATGTCGGTTTTCTTTATTGTGTATTTGTGACGCAATAGTATCAACGTGAAATTGTTGCACTGTTGAAGTAATTCTGACATCGTGTATTCAACTGTGCAACAATTTCACGTTGATATTAAACTGTGCAACAATTTCACGTTGATATTAAACTGTGCAACAATTTCACGTTGATACTATTGCGTCACAAATGCACCAATAAAGAAAACCAAGCAACTGGTGATATTGGCTAAATTGTTATTCATTGGTGTTATGTCATAACAGTTATGGTATAGTAATACGGTGGTACGCAGTGTATTAAAAAACAAATGAGCGGTACGTGATTGGAAAAAGTTTGAGAAACACTGAATTAGACGTATCACTTGCGTTTCGAATAAAATTAAGTTTGTTTTTTAACATTTAAAGATTGAAAAGCGATGTAGTTTGAAATAACGAAAATTTTCTTTAGCGCGCTCTGGCGGTTAGGCAAATGCTCAAGCATGACCGATAGGTACACAAACAATTTTGGGTTAATGCCAAGCTTCTTATTATATTTTAGGGCAATGTGAATAAACAAAGTGATACAGGTAGATATTTGTTGCCATGACTCGTGATCCGAGTCACAATTTGTACAGAAGAAATATAAAAACTCCCAGGAGCAAATGGGAGTGGAAAATCTTTACGTCACAAGCAATGTTTGGCGAAACGAAACTTTGAAAGAAACAAGAAGAAGAAACAAATTCTTTTCGTGGCCATTGAAGCACGAAGGAGTGGGAGCAGGAGGGGAGGAAGAAAAAAGTCAGCTGAAAAGAAGAACTTTCGTCCGAGTTTTGGTGTCAACAAGACGCCATTTCTCAGTCAGAGACGGTGCAAGGAAAACGTTCTTACATTTATTTACTGATGTAATTATTGCTGCTTTGCATTTTTTTTACCTAGCTTGTCATCAGGAGTTTTGTTGCATGGTTTTAGAGAAATAAACATCAGTTATTTTTTATCAAAAAAAAAATAATGCTAGTACCTAATTTCATCAATTTATAGCAGTTATGTGAGAAATATTTTTATTAGACTTTTGGTAAAAACACTTCTGGCTGATTAAAATGCAAACCTTAAAACGTGCAGAACGCGTAATTCGATTTGCAGTGATTTGTAGTGACGGGTACACGGTAAGATGTCTCCCACAAATCAATGTCTATTACAGCGCTATTAAGTATACTTTGCTGACTGATGTAGAAAATAGCTAACCTAGAGCACCATGTACCACGTTCTAGATACAGATTTGAGATATCCTATACTGGTAAATAGAACAAGTTCCAGGGATTTAGCTACTTTCCTTTAAGTCCAACACCAACTGAAAGCACCCCTTCATTTCTATAGTGTGCGTTACGCAAGCTAAACGGCTAACTCCCAGTCTATTGCTTCCTGTGTATTTTGAAGCCAGACGTTTGCAGATTTAACAGCACGTGCTGGTAGTTGCGCCAGCCAGTCAACGCATGTTACCAACGCAATCTCGTATACCGTTGAATCAGTTTTTGCATATTTGTGAAGCAGAACAGAAACTCACTATGCAAACCTTGTTTGTGTTTAGGTACGCTGCTCTTGTCATTTTGACTTAAATAGGTAAAACTTGTTCCGAAAGTACCAAGCTTGTAACATGGGCTGCAGACTGTATACAAGCTTTGTTGGATATACTGGCAACATTAACTGCTGATCAAGGCTAATTTATGCTTAGTGGACCAGCCAAGCGAAAAATCAAAGCCCCGTTTAAGCTTTGTCATTATATTTTAGTGAACAGAATGTTAGTGGCGAACATACACTAATTTTTTAAAATTTTATCTTTATGCTTCTATGTTACTTATACAGTATGTATATATGTAAGTGCTTTGTTGGTTGTGGACGGAAAGTTTTAACAATTATCAGTTACAGAATTTATCGGACGTCTGTTGTTTGTAGTAAAACTTTTGACCTTAGCAGAAGCATCGACATCCACAGCTGTAAGCATCATGCCCGTCTACTTCCGAAGTAAGTATATCTGGTTCTTATCAAGCTTTTCACCGCACTACGCACATAAAGATCGTATATTATTTGCCTTGATGCCATCAAACGGTGTTCACCAAGAAGGCTTAACTGGTGTCGAAATCGAAGAGAAACGATGCCTATATCTTGTTAAAAACATGATGAATATTCACAAACTTCCAGTCTCTTCGCTTCTGGTTGCATATGGTGTTTTTTGCGTTTTGCAGAAGGCGACAAAAATATCCCGGCGGACGAAATTTTCGTTGAAGATGCATTGGAGAGTGATACATTTGCTGAACAAATGATCAAAAAGGCGAAAGAGATGATTGGAGGTAGGCCTGATGTAAACTCACTTCGCAGTAGAGACTATTTAAAATGGTTTTGCAGGCCCCATGAACATTTTATTAGAAACTTACACAGTCTCAAGAAAAACTTTATATTTTTTTAGATGTGTACTTTAATTTAATTTACAAGCTTTCAATTATCAAATTCTTATCGAAAAATAAGGCATACTGTAGTAATTGGATATACTGTAACACAATTTATTTTGACAAATTATGGCAGAAGAACTTGTGTTAACCTTTCCAGTTTGGGTAATTTTTATGTTTGTAATTGTCGCTTAATTTTACGTTGTTGCAGGATGTGGGCCGTTCTATTTCTCACCAAACTCAAACCTTTCTGACAGCAAGGAGTTGAATGCCGGCAACAAAGGGCATTTTGTAGCAATGGATTTGGCCAACCGGTCGATTTACGTATTTTCTCAATGATGAAACATATTACTGCTAAGTTGTAAGATATTATTGCAAGTTGTAATAATCATCCAACGGAATAATTGCTGCGACAAGTGAATGCTTGATAATAATGTACATATTGCTTCTCGTATTCATTCAAATTGTTTTGCTTCAGTCGTTTTATGCTTGCAAGACTCGGCAAAACCAAACTTTAAACTTTCTTCATGCCTCAGGCGAAATGAATGATCATCAAACTAAGTCCACTGACGTTCTAATATTGCTGTGTATGTCAAGTCCTGCTTTTCTCATCACAAGACCTGTTTTTAACCGTAGTTTTTTCGCTCCAGAACTTTTGCAACGCTTGGTTGATTCACTCACCTTTCTCACTCTTCCACTCTCCTACTCTCAAGCTGTCTCCTCTGCGTTTTCTTTTGAAACAAACTATTCAGGTGCTGGTATAATCTGTCTGTCTTTCTGTCTTGGGAACGGCGATGGTTATCTGTGTCTTTTTGTTGTTGTGCTTTGTGTACAATTTGCATTGATCGAGTCCATTGCCACAATCGCTTAGATGTATTGACTTTCTAAAAAGTAGTGCTTTCGACTTTTTTCATGTACATACAATATCCAGTGGAATTTTTAACATTAGTTGTGCATGTTTAACATTTTTAACTGCAAAATACATTGGCATAACCATGAGTATGTTGTGTTTATTTCGTTTACATGCGTATGTGACTGTTAGTATAGCGACAAAACATAGTTTTTGACGTCATATTCTACGGATCAGTAAGTTTGCAACGCTTCGTTGATTTACCCAACGCCATTCTCCTGACTCTGTCTGCGTTTCTTTTCTTGGTCCGAACAACGTGCTGGTTTTGTCTGCAGGCTTGTCTTGAGAACAAGGGCGGTCAGTACTTGTGGTTGCCCTGCTATATTCGTTAACGTAGAACTTGCAGTTTATGTGTTTCGCAAAAGCAGTGAAGATTTTGCATTAAGCTTTCGTTGTTTGTGTATTTTCCGAAGAAGTAGCACATAAAAAAAATGGTTTCAAAGTCAGGCTGTCTGTGGCACTCAAATGCCTAATGTTTTCGCGTTACCAGAGAACTTGACAAAAGTTGGGTCTTTGAGTGCCACAGAATACCCGGAGAGATTTTATACATATATATATTGTCGCAAAATTGCCGAAATTGTGCTGTTGTGCGTTACACGTTACCCCAGTTAAATGTTTCTCATTATCAATACACTGCAGTTTAGTGCGCACGTGTGTTGTCACTCACCATCGGGTAACTTCAGTTCGCATGTTAGAGGGAATGTCAATTGTGTTGAGAAAAGTATTTGAAATGTTTGACTTTCACTTAATTAAAAAGCGAAGGATTTAAACTATGTTTTAGCACAAGGTCATTTTGTTTAGTGGTATATAAGAGATTTAGGGACACAAAGCGACAAAAAATGAAAGAGTAAGGTAAAATAACTAATGTAGAGTTTCAGGACGCATTATAAGGTTATTTAACGAAATGCATACCATCAAATGTGTATGTTTAACGCATGTAAAAAATGCATTACCTGTTTGTCATTAGCTATTTTTTGTTTAATATATTTCGCCTATATTTCTACATATAGAAGGAAACGCGATAAAAAAACATACATGGACTGGCATTTCAACTTAGTCGCTTCTACGTTCAGATGATTGCAAGCGAAGTGTTTGTCTCACAACCCTGGCGGATATGATAAAACGAGTAAATCGATAATAAGTGGAAAGCGATAAAAGGAGTTTTGCATTTGCCTTAGTCGTATGTAGGAGCAGGGGCGTATCCAGGAATTTTTAAAGGGGGGGGTCCAAATTTTTTAGGGAATTCCCCGATTTTCAGGTATAAACTAAGGTTAATTGTAGGCGAGAATCGCAAAATACAAACGCCAGTGTTCTCGCCAATCGTCATATAAACGGTGGCTTTCTTGCTTGCGCAATTGTGTAACGTTATGGAACATTCGATGCAAGGTACTGCTTTCAAAGTTTAACAACTAAACTAATTGACTTTCACGCAAGTAAACCGCTTATCATAACAACGTGGCCACTGAAAAACGACGTTTCGTCCGTAAACTGACAAAAAACTAAGTGGCGTTTGTTTAGTTATCAAAAAAGACCAAAATATTTCTCAAAAGGGGGGGGGTCCGGACCCCTCGGACCCCCCCCTGGATACGCCCACGTGTAGGAGTATTGGAACTTAATTTTTTGGCTGATGGATCGGTATATACTGCTTGTAATGGCGGTGTAGTTTGGTGTCACTCTTAGCACCGCCTGTATGCAACGAAGATATTGCCGCCAAGTGGATATGATTTAATGTTAAAAGTCAAAACTTTAAAATCATATTTCGTCCGGTTTTGGGATATTAATACACATTTCGTTGTTCAGGTGCGCTGTAAATCGCATTTTGTAAGTATGTTTTGTTTTGATTAAGTCACTTTTTTCCGGACAAGGAAAATTCACGCTGGCAGTGGGGTTAAAATTCATGGACTTGTCAGGCTTGTAACAATGTTGATTTTAACCTTTCAGCATCTTGTTTTGTTAAACCTTGTACACATTACTAAATGGACCAAGGTAGAAATCTCGCCGATTCTCTGGATTCCATTTCGAAGCAGCATGAGCGTGAAGTGGTGATCGAATTGGGAACGGATCGCCTCATAAGATTGCTCGGCGTTTACACATTATTATTCCTTGCTGTTATTGCGAAAATAGGAGATCTATCTTGTAAGTATTATTATTATTCCTTTCATTTCTTGAATTGGGTATTTTGGATGATGCAAAATGTTAAACATCCCCAATTTCACAACTTGTCAATGCAAGATAGGTTTTAAACATCACTAATTGATTCATAAGCTGGATATACGCCTTAGTTCCGTTACTATGCGGACTTTGAACATTTCCACTGAAGCTATGTTATTGGGTAATCGATTGCTGTTTTAACTTTTACTGTACAATCATAATAAAAAATTTTCTAATATTCTCCTCGTATGAAATCCAACATTCCATCCGTTTTGACTTTAAAATAAAAACCTACTATTAGCTAACAGTCTCGTCTGCCATCCGGCAACCTCAAATGCTGACGCAAGCGGTGAGTTTATCAGCTTTGCGACAACCTACTGTTGGGCTCACGACCAGACGACCATAAGCAGTTCTTCTTCATGCAATGTCACGCTGGATTCCTCCGACGATATTTTGACCGATCCGGCGAATTTGAAGCGATTTCTGAAAGCTTTGCCTTACCTAATGTTTGTACAGGTAAAAAAAACTTGAAAGTAGGTTTATTTAAAAAATAAACGTAATTGTCCAAGAATACTTCGACTTTTTGTGCGTATCGTTTTGCCCAACTTTAACGAAATATTTGAAATAAAGTCTTTCTTCGGTACCGCTCCTGAAAGTATTCCATAACTCATTGCTGGTGCTGCCAGGTATATTTATAACCATTCAGAGCACCCATCCCATAACGTCTGTCACTTATTTAGGCTTTTCTTTTCGCATCTCCGTTAGCATTTTGGCATTTTCGCGTTGGTGCGCGTCTGGTTGGTCATCTCAAGTTCATGCAGCTTCTGTTGAATGAGATTTTTGAAAAAGTGAAAACAGTGCCCATGGGGAAGTACAAATTCAAGCCTTATGATGCCACGAGCTCGTCACTAGATGGGAGAACAGAATGGGGCAACGAGAAGGTGAAGAATCCTGCGACCTCGTGTTTAAACCGGGTCACAATTTCGTGCTGTGGAAATGGATATGGTTCTCCAAGCGAGAACGGCGGTAAGAATTTCTCTATTACATAATGAACGTGGAACTTCGCCCCAAATCAGTGTTACTTCGGTGTTTTGCAGAACAAGTGCAGTTATCTACAGTTCCACAAACCGAAGACGACAAAGGCGAAGCAAGTGGCGACGGTCCACAAAATAAGGCAATTTATATCTAGAGATAATATTAGAATGTTATATCCAGTGTTTGTTTTTCGTTTTAAGGGATAGTATAATACCTACCGGCATGTGCAAAATGTTGCTTCCTTACAACATGTTAACTGTTACCGAATGGTGCACCACTGCAATTACATATCTTCCCGTCGTAGAACCTATGTGATTACAGGGAATCCAAAAGCACGTAAAAATAGGAAGTTTTGCCCTGTTGGTTTAATATTAGCGACCATGAAAGCACAAGCCTAAATAACAAAAATACTGTTTAGTGGAGTGACCATTGTGTCTTTTTCAGGATTTACCACCGAAACTTGGATTCGTTGAAAGATTTGTGGCGGGCAATATGAGGGATAGGAATTTCTTCTCTATGCTTTGTTACGAAAACTTCGCATCCCTTCACCACCTGCCGTACATTCTTTCTAGTAGGTAACTAGTGTCATTTTTGTCTTGTTAACCACATGGTTTTTAAAGGTCCTCATAACCCGATTGCGTTTTACTGCAACAAATCATGTTGTATACAAATATATGAACTATTTCCAACAGAATATTTCATAGGTATTCCAGCATATTTGAACCATTTTGCCACGCCTAACTCCCAATGCACAACTTTAAGCTTTCATACTTGCACCGTTCACACCTGACAAAAACGCCCCGAAGCGAAAGGTGATCAAGGCTCCTCTGCATGAGACGATGATATATTTGTGGTGCGACAAGAAAAACTTTGACAGCACGTTTCTACTGAAGATGTACGCCTTGAAACAGCTCGGAACGTGTTTATTGGCACTAGTTATGTTTGGTTCCTTGATGACGTGGTTTTTCTGCTCTGTCATCGGTGACGTCATAGTTTCGGAAACCTTTGGGTGAGAAAATGTTTTATCCAGGAGCGAATGGTCACCCAAAGAAAGGTTACCTTTGCTTTGTCCAATTGAGTAGTCTGCATGTTTGTATTTTACCCCAGTCAAGTTGAACACAAGCGGTCAAAATAAATTTGTTTATATTTTCCACCAACATTGTTACGTATAAGACATAAATAACGTATGTAGCTCGCGGCCGAAACGTTGCAGCACTGAAGCTAATCACCAAGTCAATATACATTCAGTGGCATGAGATATGTTGTTGCTTTACTCCAAAGTCCAAATTTCGCTGTTATAACTCTAATTCATTTTCTGTGTAGATGCGAGATCCCGTTCCAACACGAGTGTTTCTTGTGCGCCATCAAGCGGGTTCCAGACGTAGTCGTGTTGTTTTTGATCGATATGCTCGTCACCCTTGCTGTGATGGTGCTGTCACTGTGGAAGTGGATGGATGTTCGTTCAAGCGACAGAAAGGAAACCGCCCACTTTTTCGACCAATTAGAGAAGAGGAGCAACGTGGCACTTCAGACTGCCGCCTACGTGTCACCGCCGCCTGAATGAGTGTTGTCAAAATCCTTTCTGTTGGTTAGATGTTGCTAATCTGTCTATGACACTTTCTGTGCTTTTTTTTATTACGTCGTTATTGCATTGCTTTTTCATATATTATCTATTAGCATCAAAGCCATCGGCAAAGTAACAAAACTGTGCTACGTTTAAAATACTTATGGACGAAAATTAATTTTGTTTCTTGCTGCACGATTTTGTTGCTGGACTTTTGTTGTCTTTTGTTGGTTTTTGACCATGTGGTTGTTTGTTGTTGCTACATTTGCTTTTTTTTCCAGTGAATTATTCATTTGTAAGCAAACTTGTTTATTTTGTCGACAGGCATATGTTGTACAACTAATTCTGGAAATAAACACCAACAAATTTCAGTTCATGAGACATTAAAACTGTTTCTTTGATTTATATTCTAAATTCAATAATTTCAAATTAATATTAAAGTTAAAATATTCGAGTTGGATCACGGCGAGTCGGTCTTCCAGGTTTTTCGGTTGGAGCCTGGGATTGGGAAGGAATTCAACCATCTTTCTCACGTTGGAGATCGAGTCGGCCACTTTTTTTACCTTGTGTCGCAGCGCGTAGCCTGTCCCTTAGCCAAACTATAAAAAACGGTGCAAAACTAAGTAATTTGCAAAACTATTGTGTGTTTGTATGTCGTAAATGTGAAACAAACGTTGGTGGACGTGGAAGCATTTACAAAAGACTTTTTGGATAACTGGACTAAGGAAAAAAGTGAATTATTGGAGTTCTTCGGATGTCGCCGGAGAAGAAGGACAAATTGTTTAAAATGCTTGTCCTTGCTATCTGTTGCATCAAAGCATTTTTTTCGTCCTAGCAGTTCTCTGTGCTGAGGTTTTAAAGCGTCACTCACGAATTTGATCCCTACTTTGACTACAGGACTACAAGTTATTTGTCAGTAAAAGGCTTCTATAACTTCCATAACTGGTTCTCAACTATCCGGTAAATCTAGGTGTATTACCCGACCGGGTCTGCATGCTGAAAATCTGTCAATACCCGGCAGGGTTCGGATACCCGGTGCAGAACATCACTAGAATCAATGCATATATTTATCCAAACAAGGAAAACGGCGCACGAACGGCACGGACCTGTGAGTAGTCGCCATAATTATAGTCGCGGTTGACCGAGCCTGAGAAATGTTTTTGATACTGACGCTGTGGTAAAGTTGTTCGAGGATTACATATAGGTAACAGGTTTCTGA
Organism: Ascidia mentula; assembly: GCF_947561715.1. NCBI lineage: Eukaryota > Metazoa > Chordata > Ascidiacea > Phlebobranchia > Ascidiidae > Ascidia > Ascidia mentula. The sequence continues at coordinate 18,797,012 of NC_138569.1, read as the reverse complement.
TTACAAACAGTGAAAGTTGGGGTAAATAAACCTACGACAAAGTGAGCAGGAGACATTTGGCAAGTGGGAAGGAGCAATGGAGAAACATAAGTATTTTTGGTGCTTTATGTTGGTTGCTTTTTGTTCGGGTGTTTACATTTACCGGGGTATGATTTTACCAGACCTGGTTTGTGCAACAGGTAACAAAAGATTTTGCATTTATGCTGTAATCTTAGAAACCAGTTGCCTTGATTAAATATAGTTGCCTTGTTTGTAGGCGATACGCAGATACACGTGAAGCCCTTTAACGCACACACGGGAAACGAAAGGTCGACTGTCTTTGAGAAGGAGGTAAACCAATTGTATCCTCCCCCTACTACAGTTTTGGATGAAGATCGGTTAATTTACAATCGCGTGCCGAAATGCGGTAGCTCTGTAATGGTGTGGAGCCTGAAGAAGTTAAGTACAAAAAATGGTTTTGACCTGAAGTTTGTGAATAAGGAAGGTCTTCCACGGCGCCTAAAGTCCACAAACGAAAGGGTTAATATTAATATCATTGGTACTCCTGTTTTCGAAATTTACGTTTTCCGTAAACTCTTTAGAAAACCTTTACACGTACGTTCGAAGAATACCAGGAATTTACTGCCTATGTACGTCATCTTAACTTTGTAGACTTCGAAAGGTTTGTGACTCAGTTTTATCAATTCAAAATTCAAAGGAAACAAATCAGAAACTTGTTGTTCGCTGTCCTACTTTGCAGCTACGACTAAATGTTTGTTTTTCATCCCATTCGAATGATTTTTCTAAAACCCAGTCTTTCTGAATGTCCGTTCCCGCATATGTTTTGTGTTCCAAGTCGCCTGGCTAGTTAACGTAGGCGTAAAGTACTGGCTGGATATCACGCAAGACCACTGTCTTCAGTCACCTAACTGCACTCATGAGACCCGATGAGTCGATAAAACAGTTTTCAGCTTACTGATCAACGTAGATTTTTTTAAACAAGGAAGTCGCATTTGTGAAGTGTTATCGCATAATGTAAGGGAATGAACCAAATCAACCTCTTGAATGTGTAGTTACAATCAGACCAACCCCATCTACATAAACATCATACGCGATCCAGTTGAGCGAGCAGTCAGCATGTATTACTACCGAAGGTTCGGTTTCCAGAAAAACACCGGAATTAACTTTCGTCAAGCATCAGAAGTGAGCACAGAGCTATTCCACATGGTAAGCGCGTAAAGCACTTTGATATCAACCTCGCACGGACATGGGGCGCTTTTGCTGCGTGTATAAAAGTAATCATGAATGAAGTTTACGCTTCTGAACATTTACAATAGCGGCGCACGACGCAAGACCTGTAATTTATTTGTACACAAAGGCGTTGCTTGCGAGTTAAACTCGTATCCATTGTGTCATTAGTTCGGATTAGTAATTGCAAGTTTCAAAGGAAATGTTTGTCCACACCTTTTGAAAAACCCTTTAACTCCAAACTATAGCAATATATAATATGCCCGGTTACTATCAGAAGCCAATTTTAACTTATACTTAACGATTTGCTTCGTTGGTTGAAAATATTTCTGTTGAAGGCAAAAATACTCCAACCGTTCTGTTCTATTTAAAGAGTTTGGAAGAATGCATCACGGCAAACGGTGTTTCGCGATGCGTCGTCGAAGATAAGACGATGCTTGCTTATTTTTGTGGCCATGAGGATTTTTGCACGTAAGTACGTAATTCTGGTCAGGTTTTCATCTTGGAATAATGAGTGAGGCGCTTGACCAATGTTGCAAATCTCGCGATTCTGCTTGTTTTGGGACCTCACCGAGATTCCAACCCAGGATATCCTACTCACGAATCCCGATCAGGTTTTCTTCTTGGTATATTAGTCGTGCGCTTGACCGATGCTGCCTATCTATGGAGTCTTACTGAAAACGGTGCAACGACATGTGGTGATAACATTTCTTTAAAAAAAACAATCTCCAGGTGTCGCTAGCTAGTTACAAAAAAATAAAGGGCAGGCAAGCGCCCGACCCATATACCAAGCAGAAAACCGTTTGGGATTCGTTGCCAGGATATCTTGGGTTCAAATACCGATGTGCTCTAAAATAAAAACTTTGAACAAGTGCTTAGAGCATTTCCGGATTAAAACCTCGTATAATAAGGTGCTTATATTGCAGGAAACTGACAACACGAGCTCTGGATCGAGCAAAACTTAACGTTTTGAAACATTTCTACGTAGTCGGGCTACTGGAAGATATGAAAAACACTCTCATTGTACTGGAAACTCTCATACCAAGGTAAAGTTGCTACCTTACACTTAGAAATATTTGTTCGTAAACATTGTCTTCTTTTATACTAAAAAACTTGTCCTTAATGGTGCGTTTTTTCTCAGATACTTTAAAAATGTTCAGAACTTCTACTTCAACTCTCCAGGTAAATATGTAGGTTTTGTGGTCAGAAATAAAGGCTGTCGATATTGCGTGAAAATTAAAACAAGCAAAATATGAAGTTTAAACTCTCCAGCAATTAGTAACAAGAAAATCTGTGTATTTATTTCAGAAATTAACGGCACCAAAACGCACTCGCGAGTTGAACCATCAGAGTTTATCAAAAATCTCATCAGAGAGTTCCTGCGCCCGGAGGTGGAGTTTTACGACTTCGTGAGTGATCGCTTTTATCGACAACTGAACGTAATAAAGCGCATGGGACTCGTAAGATGACGCAATCGCGAGGATAGATACAAACAATTACAGAACGGGATGCAATACAACATACATTAGATAATATTTGTAAAAAAAAGATCATTTACGAAGTACCTTCAGCACAATTTTATTCAGGATTGATGGTTTTGGCGTTGGTTTGAGGTTGGAGTGTTTCATGCTAAATTCTGATAAATTTTAATTTTTTTTTCTTCCGATATAAAAAGCATACTCAAAGTTCATCGACATAATATTGTCTGTATCTGTAAATAAACGTAAGCCTTTCTACTTTCTGGTTTCCGGTTTGTTCTTAGTCTCTCATGGCCACAAACATATACAAGCTTATAGGCCTTGATACTTAAGACTTAAGAAAACAGAAATGAAACACTCTCGTGGAAACAAACTTCCGTTTTGGGAATATTTGTGAAGTTTGCAGACCATGTAATGACATAAGTCAAAGTGTATACGCAACGATAATCAAATGAAGTAATGCAGCAGATGTGCACAATACAATGTATTACAAAAAGTTTGTTACACACTTTTATAATCAAACATAAGACACTATAGATCTTTTTCGTATTGAGGTAAAGGTTTAACGACGCCGGCCCTCTTTAGCGATTTTCGCAAGTCGCTAATTTTCTCGTTTATTACTTTTCTTACGTCCTGCGGGTAAATTTCAAACGAATACTCGTGGGGTTTCCGCTTGGCAAAACCCGTGAGGTCCAGGCGTAAACAGGCGAGTCGATCTTCCAGGTTCTTCGGGTGGAGTAAGGGATTGGGAAGGAATTCAACCATCTTCCGCACGTTGGAGATCGGATCGGCTACTATGTCCTCGTAGTAGAGAACAAGTTTTGGCTTTTTACTTGCCAGCACCTTTTCATGGTACATCAACCACTTCTCCATTTTTCCATCAATGGTTCGATTGTTGATGGCTGTGAGATGACTTGTGTTAAAAAATGAAGGAAAATGCCAAATGTAATTTAATCGGATTTTTGCGTTTTTTTGTGAATAAATAATTTATCTGTTTTAATCTAATATTGTTGCAAACTAAATGATTTGTACACAACTATTACGAACCATACGAAAACTATCGTGTAATTTGTTCTGTTCATTTCGCTTCCCTGTATTTTTAGTTTTAAGGAACTTAATTTTATTCACCTGCTTTGATGTCCGCTTCCATTGCATGGCCAACATGTCGATTGCTCTTCAGTTTTTGGAAGTTTATAAAAGAGAGAACTGACTTGTATGGGTTTCGTATCACCATGATCACTGAGTGAAGGCTGGCGTGGACTGGGCGTTTGTTAAACAAATGATCTTTCAAAGGGTCTGTTCGATTTTCTTCGGGCTTGAGATTCTCCCCCAAGTAACCTGACAACAAAATGTTGCGGGTAATATCGTAAACCACTTACATGAATATGGTTTTACCTTTTGGCTCTTAAATAAACTCATGTACCGTACACAGTTTCAAATATTAGCGACAATGCCTCACACATGATGTGTGTACAGTACAATTTACCAATTTACCAATTTAAGATAAATCATATCCTCAAAATTGACAACTGATGCCTTCTCGGAATTGCGTACGTTAGCCATGAAATGTGTTGATCCTGCACTGTCATTGTATAACTGCTTTTTATCCATCAAATCGCCTAGTTTTGGCAGTGGTTTCGTGTTATTTAACAAACTACCAGTTTCAAAAGCAAACCTAATGCAGCGATTTCGCCATCTGTGTAATAACTCCCTGTGTAGTATCCGGTCGCCTTTTCCAACAAATACCGAATCCACGTGTTTCCAGATCCGGGGTAGGAGGTCAGAAGGGTTCGGTTGTGTTGACCGGCGGGAAGAAGACGAACGTTTCCGCATCTTTTGTCCTCCGCCAACGTCCGGAAGATCTCCAGCGAATCAACAGAGTTGCATTCCTCTTGTCGGGGAAGTCCCTTTCTAACAACGTGGAGTCATTAAACCAAGTACAACACCCAAAGGCGAACTACGGTTTTACACAGTATGGTTGTAATGGTGTGTGCCAGCTTTGTGTTGCGTAAATTAGGTAAAATAATTGCAGTGCATTCATTCGTTGTTCGTCTACGGGGCTCGAACTTAGAGTTTGATTTTCCACTTGTTGCCAATCGCAAGCCTGGACTTCACACTTTTAATATTTTCAAAAATGTTGTTGTTTCAAACCGCTGCCAAGTGTGGATTTTTCTACACTGATATTTTAAAGAGGTTAAATAACACAATTATTACGAAGGTCGCTACAAAAAGTTTAAAGTTAACCTTGTGTTCACTTCTCCACACCAGCATTTATTCCCAGCACCATATATTGCCATCGGCGTTCGCTGATGTTCACATATTGTCAGACAGTCCTTCGAGGACCCGGGTGTGTGTGGAATGCCATGGAGATCGACTTGGAAGTATTGAATGCAACCCCTTTTACGTGACTTGACATGCTCGTCGGTAAACGGAGCTGTAAATGAACAAATCGATTAGAAGGTTTTCATCATTATGAGCTGGGAATGGTAAATGAATGTTGTCCGCAGTAGAAGTGCTGTGTATGTGTCTGAAACAAACACAGCGGATAATTCACAGGTTTTAGGTAACCAGGTAATGTGAAGATCGTTGAAAGAACAATGGGCGTACTAACAGTGTGTTGCTGACTCAGCCAGGCATATTGCTAAATTAACCCAAAGGGCCCTTTAGGCAAAAGCGTTACAGTAAAAAGATTATGTGATCATATAGTGTAGTGATCAGAAAGCAACCTACAATAATATTAGCATTTATTACTTTTAACAAACACACCTTGTAAGTCTGTAATCGTAAAAAAAACTTGACATACGCATTAAAGTATTGGATCGTATTCGGCAATTACTATTGGCAAGCTGTACTCACTCTGTGTACATTTTCCTTTGATGAAATAACCGTCCACGCTCTTTTCTCCTCCACAAGTCTCCGTTTTTCCCTTCTTTTCTTGCAACCTATTCACTAATCCTCGACATCTTGCGTTACATTTGTCTGACGTCACTCGTTTGTTGGCTATGTTGTCAAATTTGAGATCGCACATACACGTGCCTCCGTTCTTTAGTACGGCGTACGTGTAGCCGCTGAGAACAAGTATGTGTACTTTAAACCATTTGGTAAAAAAAAATACAACAGTGGACACTGCAGCGCAAAAATAATTGCTGAAACTCAGGAAAAAATGACACAACCAACGTATTCAAAATATTTCCTTGATGAAATCATGTCTATATCAGCAAATAACAATATACATGTAGACTTGTTGTGCACAAAACATTATAACAATGTAGTGTTACTTTGCTTCGCAACCCTTTCTAATTGTTCAGATAGCTGCGATTTTTTACATCAGGTAAAGATCACAACAGTATCAGATCAAGGAAACACTTACTTGGACCAACAATACGATATACACCACTCGATCGTCATTAACTGATAATAAAGTGTCACTGCTGAGTTATTTTTGTCTGACTCCTCAAAACAACCAAGAAATGTGCCTGGCAATATTTAAGAGAATGTTATTGTTACATTAAACCGTATATTTAGAAGGAAATCAGAAGTAATAAGTTGATGTTTAGTGAGCGCGCATTTGGCAACCAACGGTGCAGACAATTGGAAACATATTTAAACCGACAGCGTTATTCAGTTTACCATATTTGTACAAGCTTACTCTCGCAAAATGTGTTGGTGTCTTCTTTCAACGAAAGATCAACGGAAGGCATTGGGCAGGCCCTGAACATACTGAAAATATTGATTAGTTTCCTTCTCGTTTTAAGTCAATAACAACACGATACCGTATTCACCTTGTAGGTTGATTTTTAAGGTGTTCCCTCCGTTTCACAACATTACTAAAAAGCCCAACGCCGAATAAGGTAATTAGAACCACTGACACAAAACACAGCGCTACGAGAAGCTTATACAAGCACATAAAGACATTTAATCTTCTTGTTAACATGTTGCCAGCTGTTTTTCCTGTAAAACCTTAAGAGTTAAAAAAACATAAAAAAGTTAATATTGTAGCAAGAACAGTTTAATTATGCGCCGACACTGCAAACGTCCGTATTAAGTTGATAAATACACTATTCGTTGTGCGCTGCAATTCTGACAAACGAATGATATCCTGCATAAATTATTAGTCACCAAGTGTCACTGCTAGATCGCAATTAATTGTGCAGCGTACCAATTGAATTCTGTCGGCTGGTATAACTGAAGCTAAGTCTGCTTGTGTGTCCTTCCTGTAGACTACTAAATTTAAAACTCCGTGAGGAGACTTATTTATTAATTAAAACACACGTTTGCAAAATCAGACGGCGTAAAGTTTAAGCCGGATGCCAGAAGACTGTGCGAGTTCTACAGTAAAGCCTAACTCCGTCTGCAGCCTTCGGTCCGTCTGTTTTCCAAATGTGTAAAGCAGCAAAATCGTTTCATTGCGTTACAGTCACACCTTGCAGATTTTCTATTACAAATCTGACGAGAAATGATGTTTTACATCTGGGAAAAATGAAAACGAGAGGAATTCTCTTCACACGCTTCACAAATGATGACTCAAATAAGTGTATGTTTACGTGGTGCTCTAAAGGTTTAATATCAAACAAAATGACATGAAGTTTAAAACCGCCTTTTCTGCTTAACCAATTTTACAAAGAACTGGCATTCGTTCGTACTCTGATAACTTTTTCTGTAAAATAAGTTGCAAGTTAATCACAGTTTATGCCAATAAACATTTTAAACTATCTTTTTTAGACTCCTATTGCACATATGCCCAAATAAACATTGACCTGCACCCAAACCGGATAATGTAAAGCATAGAATCAATGTAAGATTTGCCTATACCTTCACTATAGACACACCAATATTATCCTTCCTATTTCCATAGTTGTATGACAGCTTCACACCTGCGAGACTTGTCTTCACTGAAACCAATTTACAGGTATATTATGAACACCCACTATAGCGTTGTACAAGAATAACTTCAAACCATCTCTCTTTAGCGGTTATAACGGCATATCTAGCCCTCTTACAACCAACAGTCGCTAGAACTTTTTAACAAGGTACACCATCGTTCGAATTCCACAACACAAAACATTAGTAGTGGGGGATCGAATTACGCCGCCAATCACTACAAAGGGTTGGTGAATTTTCCAGGGGTTACTGAAATAGAGATATCAAATGTGATATTTCAGCACCTAAATTAGCAAGACACAGCAAACTCTTTATGCGCATGTGCGTTAAATCTTAGAATTTACTGTCGGTTAACACTGGAAATTGGGTCGGACACTATGTCCTCGTAGTACATGATCAAATAGGGCTTGCCGCTTTTTATTGCGTATCTTGTAACGTTTAGCCACTCCCATACCCGCAAGTCAACTGCTTTTTTGCTGAAAGCTGCAAAATAAAACCTGTTTTAACCTGGGGCCTGTAACTTAAAACAAAAATGCATTTGCCCTGCATAATATTTCTTCTCTAATTGACATCCACCAAATGCACACTAAAAATTAATCTTATTTAAAAATTAAATTGCTTCATTATACCTTAAATAGTATAAAGATTGAAACGAAATCCTGATTGCTTGAAACGATCTTAAAATGCCCAAATGTATAAAAATATTCTTGATAAGGTATAAGTTTGCAGCGTATTTGCCTCCGCACATATTCAGCTTATTTCCCTTGCATGGAATATTACAGCTGCTTTGGGGATTAAGAAGGTCCTCGACATTCGATAACGTTGCGAAACATTTGCAAGTCTCACCATTCTCAATAGCAACAAACGGAAAGTTTCTGCACAAACACCTGATGCATTACAAGACAATCGCTTTTCAATAGCGTTATTCCTCGCAGTGGTCAGTTTGCGCCCAAACAGACATGCAAAATACCACAATTTAGAAGATTTACGATTGCGCATCATCTTATTTTACTAATTATATGTTGTTTTGAAATTGTATCTGAAGGACAGATCACTCCGAATCAGGGATGCGAAGGCTGTGACATGCTTTAACGAACTTACTCCAATTGGCAGCTCCGCAGGCACCCCACGGGATTCATCAATTGATGTTTCAAAATCACACCCGCCGTTTGATTTCTTACGTCATAGCATCCCAAATCTGTGCCTGAAACAGGAATGTCATCATTTACGGGAAACCTAAAGTTAGTCTATGTTTGCCATGGTTACACGTGAATTCGAATTGCCACTTTAATGCACTATCATAACGTGACAGGTCTAAATAAAGCACGACGCTTATAAACAATTATGGGCCTGCATTTATAAAGATGGCAATTGTTATCACTGCCTGAATAGTGTATTCCTATAGTTCACAGGTCCTACTGCAGTGAACCGCCTAAATAAATTCTTCTATTATTGTTCAACAAAATACACAACATGTATTTTACACTTATGGACATTCCTACTTTCGCAAATGACATGGTCCGCTGAATTGTAGCTTCTCGCGGAAGTTTTGCGTTGGGTTCTGAAAAAAAATGTGTATAAACCGCCATATTGCCTCGGGTCCCTTCTGGTTAGTTGTTTTCTACATTTTTTTAAAATTACAATGATTGGCGACCAAGTTGCGTGATCAGAAACGGAAAACCTCCAGCAAAACCCCAACCGAACTTTGCAATGAACCTTCTCGTTTTCTTATGCTTACTTGTATTGTTAAAATGACAAAACGATCTGCTTCGTTACATCACTTAAATCAATCAGAGGAGACTCACGGCAAGTAGCGATTAGAAAACTACGGGAAGCGCGGTTCGAGGCTCTCTGCCATCAGAACAAGCAAAAGGTAACTTTACATACATTGTCAGAGACATAAAACCTAAAGCGGGACATCACAAACAAAGATTTAACGAATAGCGACTTCTTTTGCATCGGCAACCTTTGTCCTCGCTCCTCTCCAAATAACTGCCGTGTAGGTTTGGTAAATTGTCACCAAGACAGCGGCAAGAAAAAACACCTGGGACAGAACTTTGAATTTGGAAGCCCGGATTTTCAAAACCATACCCGTCGTGTTATCCAGCTGTATCTCACAAATTCAACCAATTGCTAAATTACGAATGGTTGCGCAAGTTTGCTGCGGATGAATATCTGAGAACTAGATATATTTATAAACATTTAGATCTTCCTGTTGCTGCCAGGCATATTGCAATTAAAAATGTACTGCTCTTCTGACATAAACGTACTGTATTTTACGACGTAACGTTGTAAAATACAGTACGTTTATGCCAGAAGAGCAGTACATTTTTAATTTAGATCTTCCATTGACAACTGTATTTGGTCTTGGTCTTGGGTTCGTTGCACTGCAAGATTCGATTTTGCAATATTCTAAGTTAGCCCCAGAATCATCATAGTAGAACTAGTATCATAAGTAAGAATGGGCCACAAACATTCAGCATCGGTAATTTTTTGGTTTGTCATGGAGTTACAACTATGGGCTATTTTGGCTATAAAGCTGAGTGTTTCCAACTGGCCGTTTAGGAAGATTTCATTCAATCTGCTACTGCACTTTGCCATTGGTGTTCTAAACAACATGCTGTCTCTCTCTACTGAATACGACTGTTAATCCACAAATTTCCTGGCAGTATGTGAATATCTCTACCTTAAAAGATTATCTGAAGAGTCGCAGACCCTCTTTCGAGCAAACAGGTTCAAACCTGCTTTCAGGAAGTAGTCAAGCACTTTACACTAACGCTGATGCTAACAAAGTTTCATGACATTTCCACCTTTTCTTTCGCACACACGAAACTGGTTTTCATTGCGACTATGCCTACCACGCTTACCGGCGACAATCAAAATAACGGTTTATGGTTACGTCCACCAACCCTCACAACACAGCAGCCGGGGATCAAATTACGCCACCACCGTTCAATCCCCAAAAAGGCTTGGTAATTTTCCCATCAAAAACCTTCCCTGTTTACATAGCTAAACCGGCACGTGGATGACGTGATTTTAATTTAAACGCTCGAAAACATAAAATCCACACACTTTTGTAAGACAGCTGCAGTTAAGTTGTTTTCGGTGTGACATTCAGATTGCTCAACAAATATATTATCAATATATTCGACAGCCTTTTTCGATGAACTTTTTGCCCGCGAAAACCGGTAAGGTTACTTAATTTTGAAAAACACGTCACGAAACGCCTTTTTCCTTTTCGCGCGACTGCAACGTTTTGAACCGTGTGTCCGTGAAGTTGACTGAAATTTATCGTAAAATTTAAGCCAATTTTTTTGCCAATTTGCAAAAATGTTCGACATGTGTTGCGTGATTTGTAAAGTATAGTAGCATGATGTATGTCATTACAGTAATCGGCGCTTTATCCAGAAGTTGATCACGTGTCTTTTCCCGGTGTTCAACGCGTATCGCGGTACAATTTTGTTGTTTTGCTCGCCCGCTGTTGTATTGTTTGCTAGCCACCCGACAGCCACTAACCGAAACGCATAGTTCATGAAAGCAAAACAACCTACTGCTTTTATTACATGCATTCAACTAAAAGGGAATACGCAAAACAGTTTCTTTGTCCAGACAGTGGGCCTTGAGTGGTCATAAAATTTTTTTCAGCCCGTGTTTTTTTTTTTTTTTTTTTTCCACCTGCAACAACAAATACAAATATATTTTTGTTCTCGTTGTGCACGTTGGGTAAAGATTACTCTAGGACCCTTAACGATGCAGTAAAACTATTATATTGTGGAACCTGAGGTTACAAAAACTGAAAATAGTGTAGTGGTTACCTGTTGAATTTTATTCTGAAGATTCATATTGACTTGTTCAAGATCGGTGACTTTCTTCTGCGTTTTTGTAACCTAAAGCAAAGCTATGTTAAAAACTGACGCTTATAAAAAATTAAGGGCCTGCATTTATAAACATGCAAATTATTAACATAGTTCACAGGTTCCCTTGGCGATAAAATGCAGTGTAACGCCCAAATAAATTCATTCATTATTGTTCAGCAAAATACAAAGATTACTTCAGGATAATAAGTCGTATCAGTGCAGCTAGGATGTGGCTGGTACTCTATGGGTAATCGTGGCTGTATAGTCACCAGAAATTGGAAGTCTCGCTATGTATTTAGCTGACGTGATCGTTGTAAGTTACACCATAGCTGCAATACCTATTAAGTCGAAACAGTGGCGCTGTCTGTGACTTACTATAAAAACTATTGCTTATGCGTCTTTAAAATGTCCACGCACTTAACATTAATAAAGTTTTTGTGATGATCTAAAATTTTAAAAGAGACTTATTCGCTGGATTATGAAGAAAATGTTATTTCTGTATGTTGTCATTTTTGTAGATACCTGTGCCTGTGTAGAGGTTAAGTCATTCTGCATGGCCTGTAATTTTTTGTCCTTTATGAGCAAGTCCAGCTTTGCATCTAAAGCTTTGAATTCTTTGTTTATTTGATCTTCAAGTTGTAATTTGTATTGCTCAATGATACGTTTTCCACCAATTTTCCTGGCCTCATCAAAAGCTTTTATTGCTGCAATCTTGAAAGACTCGTGATTCATAATGAAATCGTTTTTTGAGATTTCAGTTGTAATGCACTAAACAGAAACAAAAATAAACAAAAATCCACAACAAGAATCATGCTACACTTACGTCATCCATTTTTTTCACATAAATGTTGGTTTCCCGTTCAATCAGTTGCTCCAGTTGAAACGTGGCAAACACCTTAAATAATTTTTGCAAAAAATGATGTGAAATGCTATTCCATATCCTGATTTGAATGACTTTAAAAAGTTGGCCAAAATTGGGACAAAACATGTATGATAAATAATTACAGTTTCAAGTAACATTGATAGTATTTGTGCTTGGATTTTAGTTAAAAATTGTGTTTTTGGATCTTGGCAAAATTGAGAACTGAAATGCAATGAAAACGTTTTTAGTCGACTAAATAATTCAACCACATTCAATGAGTTTTTTCTTAGGTTTTTAATTCTGTTTTGAAACTAATTTGAAAGAGTTACGTTGCTTAGCGATCCAGGACTGGGTATTTCATCACTAAACACCAGCTCACTGCAGTGCTCTATAATCTTGTATAGTTCACTTCCTGTGGTTGCCGTTCCCATTAGTTGAAGAGGTTTGTTACATTTGAGCAAATGGTCTGAAAGATTTCTGCTATACTCGAGAAAATCTCCTTGAATATCTAAATAAAATACATACATAATCCGTACTCAAATATAGAATTATCAAAGTTGACATGTCTGGTTGAGGATTTATTTTAGAATAACATTTAACATCTGGTGTAAAGGGAACTAATAGCAATTGTGGAAAGATGAAACGGAATTAATTAAAGGCGCTACAGTAGCAATGGAGAACAGAATGAAACTTACCTTGGAGGCGAATACTTGGTGAATTAGCTCCGCGGGTCGATACTTTGCTGCCCGGATGCGGAAGGTTAAAGGCTGATACATTTTTAAACAAACGTTTGAGACTTTGAAAATTTTCTTTTGTGCCCTGCTCCATTTTGTAAGTATCTTCAAATACTTTGTTCAGTACAATTCTGCCTCCATCCAGCCCAAATCCAACATCGGGGTCTGGAAAATCTCGCAACAGAAATTGTAGATTCTACAAAACAATGAAAAAAATTATGTTTCGCATTAGGCCCAACAACAGACATCATAATATCGTGCCTCAAAAAGGGTTGTGGAATCTTTTTCCTGGGCCCATTTCGCTGTGGATGTCCAAAACTAAAAAGAATTGTGTTTACACCCAGTAAAGAACAAGAAACTCTTTTTTAAACGTCATGAACACCTCAAGATGGTCTACGTCGCTTGATTTAATCTGATGCATGAGATTAAACACAAGAAAAGAACTCATAATTGTGGATAAGGCAAAGATCTGTGCACATTCCTTTTTCGAAGTTTCCAAATCAAACATGCCTTGACTGTCAAGGAGATACAAAGCAACCTAAAAGACAAAAAATAGTAGATAAGGTTTTCGTGACTACAGTACATATAAAATAATTATGTCGGGCTTTTCCCCCTGTTTACCCTGTTTCCATCCATTTCCAACCATATCGGAGTGCTTAGCATCCATATTCCTTGTGTAACTCGTATAGTGCCACCTTTATATGCGAAAGCTTCTTCAATCACCGCTTGTGAACAAGGTAATCCCAGCTGTAAATGAAAATCACACGTCAACATTGTCGGCAAACATTTGCGGTCATTGACATGCACCAACTTGTTCTTACCTTTTGTTTGATAAAGTGAAGAAGGAGGTTAAGAATAAACGATTTTCCCTGTCTTTTGTCACCACAGACACTTATTATTGCAACGGGGCTGTTTGAAGCCGGAGCGAGAATCTCCTTCAATACTTCTTTGTGAATCACCAACTCGTTTTCCGATTTGGAAACGATCTGCTTAGCATGAAATTCGGATCCAGTACTTGTACTTGTTCCGACTTCCATTTTATGACAAAACGAGGTTGAAGCTACGCTTTTATCAAGTTAATCTGTAACATGTAAGTATAAATCAAAATTTCCACTTCAATGTCAACAAAACGTTGCCTCATTTCACTCAGAAACACGACCGGCCCGCTAACAATTGTTGGGAGTTAACTCCTCACGACTGTATCTACGTAAATCTGTAAACGCAGCAAACTGGTTCTGTATCAGACTGGCTGTTGGATTTCTGAGCATCGGAGACAAACAAAACATTCCTCCTGGGTAACCTTATACAACGAAATATAGCATGCTTCAACCGAACCATTGTTCAAAGTTTCGCATCCTGTTTTCGTTAGACGACCTTTGTGAACCAATCAGACACAAGTCTCGCATGCCACATACTTGTTTTAAATGTGAGTACTTTTGCAAGAACAATCTTATTCCCGCCTATCCAGTACCTAAGTTTCACATCGCTGAGATCGCTTGGCTTCTTTTGACTAGCTTTGTAACATAATACGTAGGCATGTATCATAATGAATAGCTTACGTACCCGACGTACCTACTGTTAATAAGAAAGTACAAAAATGTGGGAATAGTTTCGGCATAATTATTGCGCTACGATTATCGCTTCAAGTAGAAAATTTAAACAGTCTGGAAAAATTGCAGTCTGGTCATTGGTCATTCTTTTTATTCGAACCTAATGCTATATGAGACTCAATGCAATGCTAAATCTGTAACGTCTCCACATCCAGTATTTACTTATCGCGTGTCTTTGTACGGGTAACTCTATAACGAAACTAAGGGCTGGAATTTTGCTTTTCATTTAGCTGCCGCCGCGGCATAATTGTGTTTAACCTTGGGTCCCAATGATAAATCTGGAGATTTACCAAACAAGAGAGGATCTTACGCAATATTTCGAACACGTGACCTCCAACAAATTGCCGCTTAGCACATTATGTGGCAACACTTGAGACGACTAGTTTTCAAAAAATTAGGACATTCCATTTGAGCTTAAAATTCTGACCTATTCTCCCTTTTTTACTTTAAGGGTATTTTCGGACACGGAAGAGAGCAGAGCATAGGAATGCCGGTTGCGTGGATACTGACTGCAATTTCATTATTTGAGGTCAACCGCACAGAAGCAAATTTAAACTCTGTTGTTGTTGTTTTTTTGCTGAACAATAAACTTTGTTTACAAATTATTTGGCTGAAGTGCTTTGCAAACTAGTGCGCTTGGGGCCATCGTGCAGACAGGGCCGGCGCGTCAATAAGGCGAACTGGGTAATCGCCTGGAGCCCATACTTTTTAGGGGGCGGATCACTTCGTAACAAAACGCACGACCTTTTTGTGCAACGAAACCGTGTAGTCTACCACAGCAATTCAATAATCTGTAAATTTGGTGGTAGAAAGTGGTTCAATGGGACTAAAAACTGAAACGTACCTGGGATGCAAAATGAGCTTGCGCCAGCCCTATGGCAGAGGCACTAATTTGTAACCTTAGGCAATCGTGTTTTATTTTAACGCGTGTCCTGGCTGACGAAGTTACGAATCTATATAAAAAGGGTTTGCATATACTTTTACATGTGGCAGAGCTTTGTCATTTTAGAAACTGGTAAAAAAAATTATTGGTTACTTCGCATTGGTGTAGAGTTCTCAATAACCAAGATTTGTAAATATTTTATAAATTTATTGCAAAACGCAATATTTGGCGACCAATAACTTTTCAAAACAGAAAACGTCGATTGGAAAAGTGCAAAGCCTTTAGTGATTGACCTTCAGTGTATTGGGCATTGGTTCTTTTTCAGCTGTAACAAATGAAAAAAATCTTAACATGTTTTATGTAGTATATAAAAATAATGTATGTGGGATTTCTAAACCATGTTATGCTTATACAGTGGCTTTGACATTTTCTGTAATTTTTTGACCTTCCGAAACAGTATGCAAATCTAATATTGTACTGAATAATACCTTTTTGATTGCTTTCCTTAGATCAGCATTCATATTGGATATGTCGGTCATGTTTTTCTTTACTAAGTCAAACTATGGAAGAAAGGAGCGTGGTTAAAGAACGCGACATTATTTTTTTGCAATTTCCAAATAACTATACTAATGGAGACCTTCGCACTAAACTTTACAGGATTTTGGTAAAATCTCGTTTAATCCGTTTTTTTTACTTTGTACCTCAGCCTGGGTAGTTTCGAAGTTTTTTTTCAAGACTTCGTATTCTTTTTCTTTAATGCGTAAGTCACGAGTTGCTTCCAAAGCCTCGAATTCCTTGTTTATTCGTGCAACAAGATAAGACTTGTATTGATCGATTACATCTTTTCCTCCGATTTTTCTTGCATTCTCGAACCCACTTATTGCTGCAGTTTTCGACGTCTCGTGGTTCCTCAAAAATTCGTTTTTGGGCATTTCAGTTTCAATGCACTAAAACGTAATAAGAATGAAAACAACACTGATCAGGATTCCTACATACTCACATGTTTCAATCGTTCTAAGTAAATGTTGGTTTCTTGTTCGATCAGTTGGCTCAATTGAAACTTAGCAAACTCCTGTGAAACATGAAATATTGGTAATATGTTTGTTCTGAACACTGCTTCTCCTTGTAACATACTGTTAAATAAAAATTACATGACATTATAGTGTTTGAACTATGTTGCCAAGACATTTATCCTTTCCCAAGTGCATTTTACTCGTATGCATTATTTCCAGCGACTGTCTAAACGTCCGCATAGCAGAGAGAACATCGTTTTGATAATATATCCTAAAGTTAGTTTGAGAATCTTTTTAAGCAGAATTGGTTTATGAAACACGCAGAAGAGTTGCGCGGATATTTTTTAAACTTGTTATTTTCTGTAATTAACTTTACAAAATATTTCAAATTTCAACTGTGTATTATGTACGTTGCTTAGCGTTCCAGGGCTAGGTACTTGGTCACCGAAAAGCAGTGCACTACAGCCATCCATAATCTTGTACAGTTCACCACCAGTGGTTGTTGTACCAGTTATTTGAAGGGGCTTTATATTTGACATCAAATGATCACAAAGGTGTCTGCAGTTCTCTAGAAAAGTGCTTTTAATGTCTGTCGAAACAAATACAATTAGGCTGTTATACTTAAAGGAACTATAGGTACCATATACCGCCTTAAAACACAATAACATTCAAATGTCAATTGGCAAACAGCGTATAAAATAATAAACGGCAGTCGAAAGAAGAATACCTTTGATCCGTATACTCGGTGAAAGAAGACCGCGAGTCGCCACATCTTCTCCAGGATGGGGAAGGTTGAAGGCTGACACATTTTCAAACAGACTTTTGAGACTTTGTATGTTTTTGTTTATATCCTTATCCATATTTGTGCACTCCTTAAAAATTTTGTCCAACAGCATGTAGCCTCCGTCCAATCCAAATCCAATATCTAGATCCGAAAAATCTCGCAATAGGAAAAGAAGATTCTACAAAATATATATAAATATATTAAAAACTTTGGCCCATCACCAAACATCAAAATTGTGAACCTGAAAAAGGGTTTCAGAACGTTTTTCTTCGGCCCACTTTGCAGTGGATGTCCAAAACTAAAATGTGTGTCCATTGTTTAGAAGAAAGAACTCATATTTTTAAAGTCTCGTAATACCTCAAGATGGTCTATGTCGCTTGATTTAATCTGATGCATGAGATTAAACACAAGAAAAGAACTCATAATTGTGGATAATGCAAAGATCTGTGCACATTCCTTTTTCGAAGTTTCCAAATCAAACATGCCTTGACTGTCAAGGAGATACAAAGCAACCTAAAAGACGAAAAATAGTAGATAAGGTTTTCGTGACTACAGTACATATAAAAATGATTATGTCGCCCCCCCCCCCTGTTTACCCTGTTTCCATCCATTTCCAACCATATCGGAGTGCTTAGCATCCATATTCCTTGTGTAACACGTAGAGTACCACCTTTATATGCGAAAGCTTCTTCAATCACCGCTTGTGAACAAGGTAATCCCAACTGTAAATGAAAATCACACGTCAACATTGTCGGCAAACATTTGCGGTCATTGACATGCACCAACTTGTTCTTACCTTTTGTTTGATAAAGTGAAGAAGGAGGTTAAGAATAAACGATTTTCCCTGTCTTTTGTCACCACAGACACTTATTATTGCAACGGGGCTGTTTGAAGCCGGAGCGAGAATCTCCTTCAATACTTCTTTGTGAATCACCAACTCGTTTTCCGATTTGGAAACGATCTGCTTAGCATGAAATTCGGATCCAGTACTTGTACTTGTTCCGACTTCCATTTTATGACAAAACGAGGTTGAAGCTACGCTTTTATCAAGTTAATCTGTAACATGTAAGTATAAATCAAAATTTCCACTTCAGTGTCAACAAAACGTTGCCTCATTTCACTCAGAAACACGACCGGCCCGCTAACAATTGTTGGGAGTTAACTCCTCACGACTGTATCTACGTAAATCTGTAAACGCAGCAAACTGGTTCTGTATCAGACTGGCTGTTGGATTTCTGAGCATCGGAGACAAACAAAACATTCCTCCTGGGTAACCTTATACAACGAAATATAGCATGCTTCAACCGAACCATTGTTCAAAGTTTCGCATCCTATTTTCGTTAGACGACCTTTGTGAACCAATCAGACACAAATCACGCGTTCTACATACTTGTTTTAAATGTGAGTACTTTCGCAAGAACAACCTTATTCCCGCCTATCCAGTACCTAAGTTTCACATCGCTGAGATCGCTTGGCTTCTTTTGACTAGCTTTGTAACATAATACGTAGGCATGTATCATAATGAATAGCTTACGTACCCGACGTACCTACTGTTAATAAGAAAGTACAAAAATATGGGAATAGTTTCGGCATAATTATTGCGCTACGATTATCGCTCAAATTAGATAATTTAAACATAAAATATGTATGTTCTACGTTTACTGCGTGTTTACTGCTAAAAATGCAAAGCTTTCTCCTTACCATACCGGAGTGCTTAACAGCCATATTCCTTTTTGTGATAAACGCTCAAAGTTGGTTTCCTTTGCAATTCAGAACGAGCAGCAATGTTTCATGCAATCTATAATTGGCGATCATAGCTATCATATCGAGATCATTAGGTTACAGGTTTCGCAGCACACGCAACTGGTAAACGCATGATTGTGAGTTGAAATAACACCGGGAACCTCAATTTTCCGACTTGTCGGGAAAAAGTGACTGATCCAGGTGGGCTGGAATCTCCTGATACTTTTTAACGGGTTACACTCTGTATCGTGATCATAGGCGCCACAAGAGCGGCGTTAACGATGAAACACACGAGATCGATGTACGACGAAACCAACAAGTACCTGTTGGCATATCATACTGCAAGACTGACGTTGCAAAAACAGATATCAGTTACGCAAGCGAAACTAGATCAACATATTTTGTGTACGTAGTATGAGAAACACATTGTTTTCAGGTCTTTTTTTTCGAATGTTACGAATGCGACGAGTTACATGGTGCGGACAGACGCGCGTAATAGCCTGGGGAGGGGCGTCGCCCCCCTGCTCCCCCCAGGCTGACGGGCGCTTATGGTCGTGACCCAAGTTGAGCATGGACTCCGTCGATGATGACAAATGTACCTTTCAGTAAACCTTGTTTTCGTTCCGTTGCGTAGCTGGGCGTATTTAAATTTTAGGTTCGTCATAAAAATGTCCTTGTATAGAGAAAATTAATTTTGAACCAAATACAAGCAGAGATTACAGTTGTACGTTGCCATTAATCATTTCTCTTATCTGAACCCCATAAACGTGTGTTGTTGCATGATCCCAAACTGTGGGCCATGAATATATTTTCGCTGGGATACAGAGATATGCTATTTATAAAGCGTGCAAAACTTTCTTTGGTCACTGCTTGACTTATTTCACCAATCGGGGCTCTCGCTGGACAAGGGCCCTGCAGTTTACCAAAAGGAGGACACAAAAAATGTCACACCCAAGGTTTTGTTGGACCGACCCTGGTTACGAGCCGTTATTAAAAAAATGCCTTGACCGCGCATAAACACCTTATAAAATATGATTTAGTAATAGCTCACAATACACACTTTGTACTTTCAATTGAAAAGTTGTCTTGGCGTAACGATGCGCTAACAGTCATGAAGAAAGTGTAACTGTCATTTCATTCTCATTATCCTAGCAAATGTTCAAATATCTTTTTTAACACACTTTCTGCCGTACAAAGAATCTCAAATTGTCATTGCGTCAGGCGTTCAATAAGTCGATGGCCGATCTTAATAGTTGCGGTGTTTACTTTGCGACTAATGCATCGCAGAAGCGAACGATTTGACGTCCATCACAACTGTCGCAAATCTCCGATTTAACTTTGACGTATAACACTCAAGTATACCCGCGTACAGATTGTTAGATATCTGCCCAGTTTTGGGAAACGCCCAACTCAGGTCACGAAGACTTACGGAAAAACGTTCTACAGTTTAAAACGTGCGTACCAGGCGGTTATTTTGCTGGAACGTGGAGATGAGACTGCGGAAAAATGTGCGCGGTACAGTTTTCTTATCTTAGAATCACAGCACGGGGAAAATAAATCAGAGCACGAGAAAGCGCGGGTCAGTGTAAGTTTAAACTGCACGGAATTAAGGGTGTCAGGCCAGTAGTCGGCAACGCCAGATCTCATTCATAAATTTCAATTTCAAACGTACGTATTTCGTTTGGTAGAGCAGGAAGGTGGTTCTGCTTTGAGTAAAGAGCATAAACGCAAAAATATATATGTTGGGTGCGCTTTTTGCATCTTCAGTGCAGAAATTATTTAGTAAGTGTGCTGTACTTTACATATGAAATGTAAACTTGTAAAAATACAAAATAAGCACATCTCTTTTGAATGTAAACTTACCTGAATTTGGACATGTCAAAATTCCAACCTCATCAAACCGTGTTTTTATAAAATATTTGTGCTTATTTTGGATTTTAATTTTTTGTTATCAAATCTAAACGTGCCTATGTTCATCGAGCGGATTGTTAGACATATTGGGCTGTTTGGCATTGTGGCCAAACACTCGAATTGCCGCTGTATGCATGCGTCTTTAAAAAAAAACATCTTCCTGGCGTGCTTAGGAATAGCCTACAAAACGGGACAAAATGACTTACAGTTACAATAAATTTCGGCATCAAAGGGCCCCGTGCTTATTCATTGGCCCACGTCTATAGCAACACTGATTATTCTGCTGCAATTGAGCCAACTATAGTACTCTTTTGATGCACACTTTCGGCTCTTTTGATACATCTTAAACACTTTATTTTGCCTGATGTAGTTTTTTTACAGCAGAAATCCGGACCAAAAAACGAAACGGTTTGTTTTAGGAAATATGCAAACATCAGCTCTTAGTAACGGATCCGACGTCACATCTCTACGAAATGACGAAAATGTGACGACACTTGACAGCTACAGAGTAAACGAAACCGTGGAGGCAGCTTATATCATTGTATCTGGGACCATGGCTTTCGTGCAGTTCTACATTCTAGCCTCGCTACTTTTGTACGAAATGTTCGTCCCCGAAAAACCGAAAACCGGTCGCAAACTCCGAGTTCTCTGCGTTCTCGCTGTAGCGACTTCCCTCGGTCACGAGTGCCTCCAACCACTGATAGTGACGGTCTCCGGTATTGATGACGTCGCGTGTTTCATCCTGATGTCCAGCAAGTCGACGGTGTACAACGCAGTCATTACCAGCACGTACGGATTCTTCTGGCTGCGACAGAGAATGTTTTACTCCACGAAAACCCTCCAGCACCTGCGCGGAAAAACCATGACAATCATCACTTGGGTTGTTCTACTTCTCCTATTTGTTAATCCCTGCATTATGCTCGGGTTTCAGTTCAAGGGCAGACTTTACCAGGCAAAGGACGGAGTTTGTCTGGTCCTTCGTCAGCCCATCATCGACCAGCTTCCTTTCATAGCGGTTGCGTTTAGTTACGCTTTCATTCAGGTAACTTTGTTTTAATCTCTTGTTATGCAGCGGTATAAAAACAGTTTAAATTTAAAACACAAGCCGTTGCAAAATTGATTGGTTGTCAATTACTTCCCTTTTACGTTTGTAATTTATTTCACTTTGACCAAAATTCCAGGTGATTAAATGCGATTAGGAATGTAAAGAAAGTTTGGGAATGTTTGACATTTCTGACATGAAATGAAAGTATAAGGGTATGAAAGAAATCTTCCAAAACACCACAAAAAGGCTATATATATGTATAAATATAAATATACTCGTTATAAATAGCTAGATTTCCCGAAGCTTAAGTTTGTATTTCATTTTACAAAAGTAGAAATGCTACAAAATTCCCAAAATGAACCAGGAAGAATCCTCATGGTTTATTTTCAGATTGAGTGTCCTTGTATTCTGAGAATAAAAAGACTGGCCCATACTGTTGTTAACATTGTCATGTTTGAAAAAAAAACATTTCGGCAAGTTTTAAACTGATGATGGCATAAGTTCTTACCGAAACGTGTTTTTTCATGACAATACACGCCAGTGGTTGAGATATTGATATCGCTGCCAAGCATGCATGTCAATGCACGTTGGGTTTACCTGTGCTTGACTGACATTATTAAGGCCGTACTGAAACAAGTGTATGAAATGCGTCTATCATCATATTAATCCAAAGTGGATTTCGAATGATTTTTTCCGGTTTGGATTTCGGTTATATCGCATTTGACAAACCCGCTTCCGTGCCCATACAATCATTCCATGGTCTTTATTGTCGTAAGAGTTTTTAATAGATCCTGCGCAACACTTTAAAGTAACTTTATTTACTTCAAAGTGTAACAAAACCCGAGGTGCAGGACCGAACCTTCACATTTCCTACGTTAGGTTTATTTTGTGAATCATATGTTAAACTCAGTTGTGAAAAATTCCATTTCCCTAAACTAAATTGTTTGTTTCCTTTTTGCAGGTCACCCTGATTTTTCTGTACTTCTACCCATTGTACAAGCGAAATATCCCGCTTAAGTGTCCCAGGAACCCTTCAACGTCCTTGACACCTGTGCCCAATTCTCAAGGTGTAATGATCTTCAGCGACCATCCTGACACATCCGGCCATGAACTGCAAAACGGAAACGTCTGCACTGCGAAAAGCCAAACAAACCGGCTGCAACGACGAATGAAACGTTGGCTCGCGCTGGGTGCCATATGCGTCCTTTCTGATGCAATTTCCGCCACAATAATAGCTGTTTTTCTGCTTCAAATCACTCCGGCCAGCTTGGTTAGCGTCATGTTTCTGTGGCATGACGTCAGCATGCTGATAAGCGTACTGTGCACTGTGGGATGTTTCAACGAGTACAAGGTCATGCTGTTCCCGTTCAAGGTCATTTACAACTGCCACCGAAAATAATGCGGAGACAAGAATGTAGAGAAACAAAAAGTTCATGAATTATATAAGTATTAAAATATTGCAAATTAGCCCTTTGGCCTTGAGTTAAGTTTTCGACCGGCGCCAATGGTTGATCATGTCTAATTAACCTCATGTCACCTCAGTCAACCAAGCATTAACAAAATGTTACGGGAGATCTTAGCGATAAAGAGTAAGTCTGGCATGTGCGTTTAAGTTATTGTTAAATGCGTGGTAGTAATAACTAAAGTTCAAAACCTTGAATATTCCCATTTCTTCACTTGGGAATGGTGTGCTTTGTATTTGTATCGCTTATAAATCAACTGGCTTGATCCAAATGCAATAAATGATTTGTTTTGTTGTATGGATTTCAAATGGAGAGTGAGTTGTGACTTGTCATCGCCATATTTCGCCTGCGCGTTATAATTGATTTTAAACATGGCATTAACTAATGTACTTATAAATTATTCAGCGCAGATAATCATGGAGAAATTTTGATGAATAAAGGTAATATCATCGGTTCAAAGGCCCTTATTGTGCCTGAAATTGTGTGGGTAGATCTTGCACTGTTACTTTTAAGAGCTGTGTAAATTTATATATACTGGATGTTTATTGTTGTCCATTCTTTATTATGAATCTGGGTTAAACTTTTGTTTGAGTTGGTTTTACCGTTTCCGGCAATGCAACATGCGTTGAAACACAATAATTTACCCAAACCATGCCCTATGCGACAAATTCGACAATAAACCGCAAACAAACTAAAAAAATGTGCATGCGTTGATTTGGGACGTTAACTGAAATACTGTAAGCAAAAAGCAAAAAAAATCACGAAACTGCGTTAACTGCGGCATGAACATTTTTCTGGGCGACACTAAGTTATAGCAGCCCCTGGCGGGCCAAATTAAAAAACCCAACGGGCCACATTTAATCAGCTGGCCGCAGTTTGCCTATGTCTGCCCTATACTAACATATTTCACGATTAGTCTCGTAATGCAACACTTCCAATGGATGCAAATAATCGTTCGATAAATCGTTTTGAACATCGAAACCTGTATTTGTTCACAACTAAATCTTTTTTTTATTTGACTACCATCGTTTTATCATAAAGTGTTCATGCAGCACGTGATAATGTTTTCGATAATATTTCGAATGCGGTTTCAACACATGGGCTTGAAGAACTATCGGTGCCGCTTTCGATGTCTCCGGTCAATTTAGACCGATTTAGCCCTTCAATTTCATCCTTGACGCAATACGATGAATGGCCCGGGGCAAAATATTGTACAATGTTGTGGGGATGGGCGATGCTCCAATTAATTCAAAAACAGAGCGTTTTTAATACATTACGCGACTTAACCAAACGTAGTTGTATTGTGCTGTGAAGTCGTACAATTTTGTGCAAAACATTCGTCTAACATGCAAAAGTTGTCTTTGGTTTAATTTAGCAAGTAAGAAGTGTGATGCAGGATGATTAAAGGTACGTCTATTTGTTTGTTAACACCAATCTTAAGTCTTCAAAACGAGATTTACGTTGAGTAAAATTGCGTTGGTGTTTCCAGGTCCGTTGAACTAGCGAGAGAATGACAGTGCACAAACGAACCACATTAATAGAAATCTATGAGTCAGAAATTCGTGCGAAATTCAGGCTCGTTACCAAGGTGTTTGCAGTCTGCCACAACCGCGACCACAGGCCAGGCAAGTATTCAGGTTCGGTTTAGTTACAAATGACGGAAGGAAATTATATAGAATTGAGCAAGATAGTTGTGGCTTAGGCAACGTCGTATAGTAAGTTTAGGAAGGACTTGTAGTGGATTATTTGTCATAAATCAACTATTTATGACGATATGACGTTCAGCTTCGATCAAAGATTTACGACGTTTTTTTCCTCAAATTACTTAATTTCAAACACTTTTGCCAATTTAATATTTATTTTTCGAATACACAGGAAAAGATTTATATTCATTAAGTAGTAATGGCATAGGCAGCATATCAATATTAATTAAGTTTGCCAAAGTAAACATGATACTTGTAAGCACGACAACCTATTGGGGACAGCTTCTCTATAGCGTAGACGTCACACAAGGTAACAAACTACGTTAGTGAAGTCACATGATGTCTGTTTACGGGTTATTTGAAAGAAGCGTGGGAGTTTTTTCTTTTGATCCCTGGAAGAGCATTGACGCGCAAAATACTGCCAACACAAGTTGGGAAAAACCTCTATTTAGAAATTTACGCCGAATTCTAGGTATTGCCACCCTCCGTTGCCAGCTCTGACGCAACAGCACAGCCCGCGGCGGCAGTGACCAATGATGGTATACGGAAGCGTTTTGAAAACACGGCCCTTTCAAACATTGGCGCAACAAGTCGTGGCAGAGTCTGTCTAAATTTGCCTTCATCTGTTACGCTGGTGCAGTGGCACATCTCGAAATATGTTAAAACGTTCTTTGCGACCAAATCGGTTGCGTCAAAAATACGGTTATATTTAGGCCACAATTTAAAGAAACGATTAATGAGCGGTAAACGGCAATTAAACCAACTTATGTGTAGGGGGATTGATCGCATCATGGTCTGCTTTCAAAAATATTTTTGTCATGAATACATTTGTTTTTGAAATGTGCATTTTACTTCTCCATTTTTAGACAAAATATCACGTTATTTGTAGTTTTAATCACAAAAATACTTGTTGGGATTCAGTAGTTTTGGGGTCTTTGGAATAACAACATCATGCGCACCATCTTGCAGTAGCAAAGCTTTGCATCTACCTAAATTGGAAGTTATTCAAACCTGTCATAACTCGCTGCGTGACGTTTTCCTCCCGCTCCACAAAACCGTCACAAAATTTCAGCATTTCGGGTCAGGCGACCTTTTCATGCAACCCAGACTGGCGGTTGCCGCAAAGGACGTGACGTCATCACACTGCAGTGACGTGGTCGATTGGAGGAATGTCGTGACCGGAATGCGTGCTTTCGCCGTCTGGCATTCGCGATTATTCGTCACCATATTCAGATGAGAAGTGGTGTATAATCATATGGAGATATTATGGTGATTGTCATTTGCGAACAAGACAGTTTGGCGGTAGCATCAGGTTATTTAGATGGCAAGGCATTTAATGTTACGAGTGAAAATCTGTAAGAAACTGTAGAAAGCATTAACAACACTATGTTTCAAACATTTATTCAGGAAAACATATTAATTAAAATAATTGATGTCGAATACGTATTTTTTTACTTATATTTCAGTTTTGGAAAAATTGTTATGTTTTTCAGATTACGAAAGCAAAATTTTTTGTAAGCTTATTTTTCTCTGCCAAACAAACTTGAATTGTCAGCCATGTCTGCAGCCTGGACCCAAAGGACCCCAGCGGTCACCGAAGTAATAAGCCGTGTCTATGTTGTTCCCGATATCTTCGGTACCCTCGACCCCTGTAGTTTCAAAGGCGCCAGAAACTGCAGCACCACCGGTACCATGGCACCCAACACCACAATAACGCGTCCTGCGTTCGTTAATCGCTACCTCTTTCCTCCATTCTGCTCCGACCGGGTCCAACAGGAATGTTATGACGTGAAGCTTCCCGAATGCGAGGAATGTAGCAACGGGGGGGCGGCCGCGTTTATGACTTTGGTTGCGTTGCTGGGCCTCGCAATCGTGGTTGGAAACTTGCTTGTTCTGGCCGTGGTCGGAAAACGAAAGAGTAAAGGAAAGTTGGAGAATATGGATTTGCACAGGACTTCCCTGGCTGTGGCTGACTTGTTAAGCGGTACGTTCAGTTACCTGTTCCGATAAATTTTTGATAAATCCAATAAATCAAAAGCAAAAGTAATCTTGTTAAGCTTAAGTTACCTATTCCGATAAATTAATATCAAATCGCTGTTTGTGGCATAGATTTTCGACACACACATGCTTTCAACATTAGTTGATTGTGCGGTGAACCTTTTAATGTTATAACTAAAACTAATTTTTATCATATCTCTTAGTATGAATTACCTCCTACTTAGGTACCTCCTATACTTAGCAGACCAATTGCATTTGCAAAGGTACTTAGTAAATCCTATCAATTTTCGCAGATTTGCAATTATATATCTTAAATCCATTGTACAGGAATTCAAATTCTTGTTGTGACAAGTTACAACTTCCACTTCACGCTTACATCAACGCCTCACGAGATTGGAGACAGGTTTCAAAGCCTCCTTAACACACCAGCAGTCAAAGTGGGCGCCATATTCTTCAACCTGACTTTTATAGCTTCCATATACAACTTGGCCTACCTGGCTGCCCAGAGGCTCTACGCTTTCGTTCGACCCATCGACTACAAGCTGCAGAGAAAACAGAACATCAATCTTGCATTGTGTTTCGTCTGGTTGTTGTCCATAGTCTTTTCCACTGCTTATGGTAAGACTTTTTTTGGAAGTAATCGAAACGTCGTGGTAATCCGAAATAGTTCATTTTAGTCAACTTCATGGTTTCATCGGTGTCCATGCCGTTTTTTTTTCTCGTCTCTATCGTTCATCTGCGTAGTTGTTTTTGCAAAAAATTTCAATGATTTGATTTAGATAAGACCAGCATATGCTAATCAGCAATTATCTAACCTTGGCATTTCTATATTGAAGCTTATTCGCTCTACATATCTTACAGTAAAACATATGTTTGTCTCCAGCCTAAAATAACCACAAATAAACACTTCACAGTTAATAGTTTTATAATTTTGTTGCAGCTTGGTTTCCTGAACATTTTAACTTCTCTTACTCGATCGGAGCAATGATTTTTTACCCGAGTATGCCAAGCAGCGAGTGGAATACACCAGCGATCTTGGTCCTTGTTATATTTCTCCTCGTCCCGTATGCGCTCACCGTGAGTTGTCAGCATTTTTTTTTAAAGCAGTTGCCTGATACGAAAAATAGAAATTTATTTTGCAAAGTTCAGCTCGATTTTTGAACAAATTCGATCTTATCGACATATATTTGGTTTGTGATTGTACAGTTTTGGTCTTATTAAAACAGCTGCTAAATCTATGTCGACATGGAGCATTCCCTACACTTGATTATTCTAAATCGTATAGAAAAGTTGCTTTGTTTTTCTACAGACTTGCTTTATCATTGCATCAGCATTCATCGTGCATTCACATTTAAAAAGGTCCGCCAAGTCCAAAAGCGCCTACGCCCAATCGTCAGGAGCTGATACGGACGATTCAAACAAAAGCAATGAAATTGGATTCTTTGTATCTACTGTCATGATGCAAGTTGGATTCACTGTTTCAGTCTGTAAGTTGATATGTAAATAAACATTTCTGCGCATTTATTTAGTAAATCGAGGGGCATAATTGGCTGTTGAACTGCGTGCTGAAAACCGGTTTTTACGTTAATGAAGAAAAAATAAACATGAATTCTTGTCTACATATTTGCATGTTCGTATGTTGCTTTAAGAAATAGTCACTTATAATACTATTCTTGCAAACGTACACAAACTTGGGTGCAAAAAACTTGGAGTTAACTATTTTGAAGAGGAAAGCCAAAGCTAATATGCTGTTAATCGTGTGGAATATTGTGAATAATCGTGTGATTAACAGCATATTAGCTTTAAATACACACACTTCATATAACTTAATTCTTTCCGCTTGTGCCCATATAAGGAGTTGCGGCACCGTGATTGGGCAATTTTGCCGACGATAAAGCGTAGATGTGATTGATGACTTCCCACCGTACAACCCCTAATTGACGTCTTCAGTGTAATGTTTAACGATATTTTTTTATTGCAGTGCCGTGTGCTGTGGTGGTCATCCTTCTCTACGCCAGTTCGTTCAACGCTGGACTGTACGCAAATGCCTTCGTCATTTGCCTTTACATTAGCATGCTTAACAGGTCAGTTAATGTAAATTGGATAAATAAACCAAAAAACTCCAATTGCACAAAAAATCAAATTGCATGTTTCCGGTTTGACGGGTATGTGATCGTGTTCGTGTTTATTAACTAAACTTATATGATAGCCTCCGTTAAAACCAAACTGTACGTTGCTAAATGTTAAGCATCAACGACTCCCCATATAGCAGCACTTACACAAGGCGCTTGTGATAACACCCAAGTTTGCATAACGACTTTACCAAGACAACATCAATTTTGCATCTACGTACATGCATAACACAAACCCCACCCTGCAACCGGACGTGTCTATCGCACCGAGCCATACAATAATGTGACGTCACTTTAATTTATTGCAGCTTGGTGAACGTGCTCGTGTACAGCATCCGGGACTCCAAATTTCGATCCGAAGTGACGGACATCTTGGCGGCTTGCTGTTGTTGCTGTGGCAAAGATGCGATGCAAAGAGTCCGAACCTCCAGCAGCACAACGGACAAGGGGTTCAGCAACAGTACTGGAGTATCTCGAACTGGTCGCTACACCAAAAAGTCGCAGTCTACTGCAAGCGAACCAGCGTGATTTTGATTTCGTATATTTACCATGAGACACGTTATTTTAGTATTTTTCTCAGAAATAACAATGCCCTCCTGTGTGACGTGTACGAAACGAAAAAAAACAATAGCCACATTGTTGTTAATATTTTGCGTCGCACAGAAAATTCCAACATAAAAGTTTAAAACCTCATAGTGCTTTGACAAATAAAATATTGTTTTGTTGATTCAAGTCAGCCTGTCGCCTTGTTCTGTATAAAACCCGTTTCCATTTTTCTATCTTTGCTGGCCAAAGACATTTCCTTGTTCCTGTCTAACTTTGCACTTACGTCCTCGACGATTAAAACAGCGGGCGTTTTTTTGCGAAATTTATGCACAGATGTTTACGTTGTTGTTTTTTTAAGTTCCATTTCACGTGTATAGGCTACCAAACTGTAAAAAAATATATTGTTGTAGAAAATTGAAATTTTTGTGGCAACAAAAACATCAGAATGTTTTGTGGGTTATTTCCAGCCGTTTAGTTTCGAGTCAGACGCAAGTTTGCAAGTCTTGATGACGGCCACGGGTATTTGCAGTCATTACTCATTAAAAGCTAAAAGAAAACTTGACACGTGAGCGTGCACTTAGATGCCTAGTCATACGGTGCGAAAGTGCAGCACAAGTTTAATGGCGACCAACTTAGAAAATCTCGACTTCCCGATCGATTTTCTGGTGTAGTTCATGCAAGTTCTAGGCACCTATTGTGTTTGGTCACATGCATTGAAGGCATGTAAAAGGTAATTGAAAATAGCCGCTTTTACATAAAAAGTTATTATAAGTTTTATGCATAAACTATAAATGTATACAGAGTTGATTAAAGCAAGGCTATATTCAGCAGACACCACTTAAATACACAGAGGTATTCATTGTTTGTCAAGCTAAAACTTATTGTTGTTGCTTCGATCGTATATAAACACAGCACAAAGTAAACAATGCCTCTCAATATTCGGAGGCCGCAAAATACCATTGACTGCTGTGAGTATAGCGTGCATCTAGATTTTCAATTTCGGGCATATCTCTGTAGGGTTTAAGTGGTGGTTTCGGGTCGTTCCTCATTCATTTACATTTAATTGTTACGGATGTAGAAGTGAAGCGGGTGTGTTTGAGTCAAGGGGAAATTTAAGGATGTTGGTGAATAAAAGCTCAGCTTCAAAACTATGTAAGACATGAGTACAAAGAATTAAGGATTTAGGACGAGAGGAACTGGAGGAGGGGGTGTAAGACCTTTTACAATTATGATAATCATGTTTTAATGTAAATAGTGTTGTAGCAGGTGCTTCTTTACAGAAAGCAAAAAAACATTTTTTAATTTGTTTGAGAAAAGCGTGTGACATTTGATATGGAATTTTGTTAAAATCAATGCAGTGCTGGCAAAAATGAGATTTCCTTTCAAGGACATGCATAAAAAATATAATACAGCCTGAACTTTTACCCAATGTAACAACGTCCATAACGGGTAAGCAAAAAAAACTGTTTTTCCTTTCGCAACGTTGAGGATTTTTACGTGACTGCACTCATTTCCATTAAACGACGTCCATGGCGTGACTGAATTACACGCCTCTGCGTAAAACCGCATCTCACTTGCGGTGTGTTACTTTCCCTTATTTGGTTGCGGCGAAATGTCGTGACGTAGAACCACCGGAGTGATGCTTGTGTCGGTTGAAACACAGAAAATATGGGTTAAAAGTCCAAGTTTTCCTATTCGAACAAACTTTTTTTGGAAAATAGCACTGATGATAAACACACTGGTGTTTGAAACGTCTGATTCGACATGAGTAGCATACTAGCGTTTGCTTGTGAGTCGTATTTGTTTGATATTTAAAGTTACAGCTGAGAATAACAAAAACTCTGACATGCAAACGCACAAGTCTTAAAAAAAAATAAAAATTATTTCAATGGATTAAAAAATCTTTTCGGGCATATTTCGTCCCTATCCAGAAGAATTTTTTTTTGCTATTACAAAAGCGAAAAGTAACATTAACCACTCTGTTGCAAATGCTTATTTGGTCATAAAAACGGCATCCACTGAATTGACGAAACGCCGAAATGAAACTTCCGTTTTGTGAAGTTTCAAAGGAAAAATTCTCTTAACATCAAGGTAATTTCCATATTACAAAGTTGGCGATCAGAACTTAACGATATCAGTCATCATGATATGTCGTTAACAGCGGAACCTGGCACGAAGCTTGGCAAGCTCCTGTAATCCATTTGCAGTTAAAAGTCAGATGCCTTCTAACGGTCAGACAAACAGACAAAGGTGCTGTGGCGAAGGAGGAGAATCGGCGCAAATTTGTGGCGTCTTTCTTCAACGTAGTGATTCCCAACGGGTTGTACGCGAACCACAAGTGACACGCGAAAGCTTTGCAGGTGGTAGATGAGAACGTTTGACGAAAATGTTGGTGTGCACATTTAGTGTCAGAATTGCGAAGCTAAAAACAATTAGAAAACCTGCATTCTAAACTTTTGGTGCACATATTTCTTTTTATGGCTTTCCTCTTGATTTCTTGCTCAGAAACTAAATGTAATAAGGTGGTTTGAAATTGGCATTATATAATTTATCAGCAATAATTTTCCCCAAAAGTAGGCGATTTGCAGACGACTGTGTATACTTAGGAAGGGGTACGCGATAGAATTGAGATTGGGAACCACGGCTACAACTTGAAGTCAGTTTTGTCGTCTTTTTATGTACGATTTCTATTGTGTCACAGTTCAGTAAAAAAAAATATCTAAAAACATATTGACGCAAAAATTTAAATGACGCAAGAAGACAGATTCCAGTATCTGGTGCATTTTGAGCATGCAAATACCGTTTACAAAACATGAGAATTGTAATTACAACCTGTTGTGTATTGCAAAGAAAGGCCTTTTCACCGGCCTTTATATACATGATAAGTAGTTTACCGAATGGGGTGTATAGACATATACATCTGATTAATTAATTTCAAGGGTGTGTTGTGTTCCCACCGTCATAAATGTTTTATTATAAGCTTTTGTTTGCCCTACTGTAAAATTTGATCGATCAATTAAATCAAGAAAGCCCAAGGATGCCTAGCGGGCAAGCATGTACACAGAAACAACCATATGGCTTATCGAAATAGACACGGATATTTACAGCTCGCGGCACGTACTGTTCGTATATATATATATGTAGAAACTAAACATTATTTAATGACAGCTGCATAAACATTTAAATAGCGCTTAACATGTCTACACTAAAAAGCCCCACAATACAATTATGACAACGAAATTAACGCGTGGATGCGATGCGTGAACACAAAGCATTTATAGCCAACAATTCAGACGCGAAGTCCACAAATAACTTCCTTTACTGGAGCTTGTCACGAGGATACTTGGTATCAGAAGTTGATTTACGGCGTCGTATCCGTTCGCATACAAAATGCGTGATATGAGAAACTAAAATTGTCCAACCTCGCGAGGCAATCTTTGTTGGGGGAAAGCATTCGCGTTATTTTGGTTAGTGCTTGTGTGTCGTAGGGCGGTTAGGGTATAACAAAAAAACAGGCTACCCATGTTGCGTCAAGTTGGAGCATTATGATTTTCTTTGTTTTTTTAGACTTGTACTTGAAATAGTTAGCAAACGTGCGCTTATAGAACCGTTAAATTGTTTTAGAAATACAGTTTGAAAAGTTTATGAATGCGCAAGTTTTTAATATTTCCACGTAAAATTATGTGGTTCGAAGTCATTAAATACGAAAACAATGAGAGAAAGAAAAAACAGATTACAAAAAGGCGCGATATATTTTTGGTCCTCGTCCGTACCGCCACCAGCCCTTTAAAACCTTTAATTGCAGTAAAGACACCTCGAACAAGAGCTTTACGACATGACCTTGATCGACGAACCCGACTTGTGTCCGCTTACACCCCAGTTCCGCGAAACCTCCCTCATCACTTGCTGTCGCGACACGGTTAAAACGCCCCAAGCAAAATGCATAGAACGACACGTGTTTAGTTACGAAAGGAAACAATGTTTCAGGGCCACTACAGTTATTATGACCGCGGGAGAAACCGCGACATCATGTTAAGGGTCGTATAGGGGCGTTGGACTGTTTGAAAGTAGATTTTCTGAGCTCGAAAGAGGCTAGAATAAAGTTAGCGAAAGAGAATGTGGGGAAACCAACAGTTTGTGGGAATACTAAGTATTATGAACATCATAACGTGCGAGGGAAATTTTCTTTGTAATTTGTCTTACCAATGTGTATAAACGATGAGAAAATCATGACCAGTTCCCAACACAGCGGCATTACGAGCAATATATGCTAAAAAAGGGAAGGTAAGACTTGGACGATACAAATCTATGAGATGTCTGGAGTCATAGAAACGTGCGAAGAAAACAGCATGACGTAACAGCACTCCCTTCGGATGTGGAGGGGATGCGCCTCACGATGCGTGACGTCACACAGCGTACGAGCTGTGATTATGCTTTGCAAAAGTTTCCTAGAAACGCAGTCTCGCGTTGTTGTTTAGGAGGGAAGACGTTTCTCGGAAACCACAAGGAAATGCGAAACAATATTTTGCTTGTGTCGTGGTTGAAGGCTTACTTGGTCATTTTGGTTTTGCGACGAGATTTTACCAATGGGCTCACGAAATCGCCATTACTTTATCATACATTTAACTGTAAACTGTCGTGTTGTTTCAGAATACTCGATAAACCCAAATGGCGATTAACGCTACTCAGGCTGCTGTGGTCAATGCAACTGACCTTACAGGAAAAAGAGTTCTGCTTGTAGCAGGACCATCCGAAGAGGACCTTAAATGGTTTCAGAATTTTCTTGCAACTGCATCTACCGGTACACAAACAAAAACTGTTACTCCGGCGTTTTCAACGGAACCAACAACAGCTCAGACGACAGAGAATCTGTCCACAACGGGAAATTTATTGCAAACTATTTTTCCCAGTGGTGGGAATTCAGCTACACCGATCAACGCCTCATCGGATTTAGTCACAACTTCTTTCCAAGCTGAAACCACACAGTCCACTACTGGCTTCATGGCCACACCAAGTATCAAAATTCCTCAGTTTCTTCCTTCGAAAGTACCTCGGTTTCTTCCTTTGTATTGCGACAAAAAAGCCGCACTGGATTGCTCTTGGACGCCATTAAGTGCGTGTGACAACTGCAGCCAGCCTTGCGCCGCAGCATTTTTGGCAGTAATTGTGATACTGGCTTTGGTGATTATGATCGCCAACTCCGTGGTCATTCTAGCGGTGATGAAGAAAAAACGCAAGAGCAAACTCGAAAACATGGATCTTCACAGAGTGTCTCTTGCTGTGGCAGATATCCTCACAGGTATGTCCCGTAGTTTCAAATTAGAACTAAAACTTTTTTCTATTAAATGTGACAAGCATTTGTTCCAAACTGCATAAAAATAAAATCTAAAATCTTAACAGAATCTCGACTAAATTAATTCTGAAACGTTAAAACTCTCGCGGTTCGAACCTTGACAAGCGGAAGAAATTTTAAGAAGTATAATTGTATTCCATTTGCTTTAGGCGTCCAAATTCTGATCATACCCGCTTTCAACTTTGTCTGGACAATGAATTCCTCGCCGTATGACATAATCAGCATCCAGCTATCTTACATTAACTCACCGGCCGCCAAACTGGGAGGAATTTTCTTCGTTTTCACTTACACGGCCTCCTTGTTCAACCTGCTGTATCTCGCCGCTCAACGGTTGTACGCATTCGTCAGACCGATTCACTACAAACTGCAACAGAAAAAAACTGTTGGCATCGGTTTGGTGGTTATGTGGTTGCTTGCAGCGGTAACTGCCACTGTTCCAGGTGAGGAGTGTAAATGAGCTAGCCGAGTTAAATGTGCATTGAGAACCGTTTAGCAAATAAATGTAAAAACCGTCCAATTTTGCTAAGAACATCGTTTATATGTCGATGTATTACAATACTATTGCACATGATGCGTTTGCAACGTCAACATCACGAAAAATCGATTTGCTTTTAAATTGCAACACGTTAATACGCCACTGACATAATGTTATTTGTAATGGTAATTTTTTTGCAGCTTGGGTTCCCCATGACCTGTCGTACGATTTTGCTCCAAGCACATTCCTCTTCTATCCCACCACGAAGAAAGAAGCCAACCTCGCAATCGTGTTCAGTCTCATGGGAATCATGTATGTTCTGCCCTACCTGATAACGGTAAGTCTGGACTAGCTTGACAGCACAAACCTACTTAGCGAAAGTTTAAAAAGCCTGTTACATCAGACAGTAGTTGCAATTTGAAATAATTTCGGTAATTTGTTTATTTCAAACAACTACCCTTTTTCTATAAAAATTAAAACTTGCTACATGAAACGTTATCATGGCTAGGTAAACTATAGTAACTATTAAACGTTTTCTGCAAGCCGTCAGTTGTTTGTTTATGGTACTTTTATGGTCGGTTTTATGTTTGGATAACAAATAGCCATGAGAGTGTGTCCATATAAAAACCAATCCCGGGGTGGTGCTTTTGTTATCACACAACATTTTGTCAGCCCATACAAGTCACCAAACAACCGAAATAAATATATTTCCATTCAATCGCCGACCACGATTTGAACGTCGGAACCAAGCGACTTGAAATTCCCCAGTCATTTTCGTAGTAAAACGAACGGTCAGGGGTGTAAATCGAGGGAGAGATTGTCTGAGAGTTCCATTTTAGGCCTAATTCGAGGATGTAGTCACAACATGATCACTCTTGCACACGTCAATGCAAGACAGCAAAGACTCTTGTCTGAAATCGTTTCTTGACTCTCCAAATATTTTGTATGACTTCATGTTTAGAATTTTAATAATTCTTAGTCTTTATGTACATAAACTGCATTGAAATCCTACAGCCGCATTGTTCTACTGTCATTGAAAATACAATTAACTTAAGTTCTAACTCACAAACAGTATGGTCGCCCATGTCCGTGCTTCTGAATAAAGCAGATTTTTTAAAAAACCTAAATCTTGCCTCTATTTAAACAGGTGGCGATGATATTCGCATCAGCTTGTATTGTGTTTGAACACATGAAAGCTTCATCGAAACCAGTCACAACATATTCTTCGCCCAAAGACGAAAACTCGAACAACGGTGAAATCCAATTCTTCATCACATCTGCCTTAATGATTGTTGGCTTCAGTTTGGTTTCATGTGAGTATATTTTTATCCAATTTACGTTTGTAACTTAGAAGCTTTGCAACCGAGCATTTCGATTCGATTAAATTGGAAGTTTGCTGTTTTGGAGAGGAAAAAAATAAAGTGTTTTCCGACACCCTTGTGCGTAGAGTCGCGTGCTTAAAAAATGAAAGACGTTTTATTGTGTGATACTATTTTCATATGCTTGTTAACTCACTATAATCGTTTTCTTTTTTTCAGTGCCCATTGTGGGTGTCGTGATATACCAATACACTACAGGCGCAAACGTTGACCTGGCATTCGTGATCTGCTTCTACGTCAGCATGGCAAACAGGTTTGTCATCCTTTAACATAGCAAGAAGGCGACTTCATGAACTTTCACTCTTCAGGATATAGTTGGGCAGGCGTTATGTAATGCTTGTAGTTCCATGAAATGTAATGACTCCAGTACGCGTGCTGTTTCCTTGTTCGTCCGTGGAGTAACTTTCCAACTCAAATAGAATTGTTCAGCGAATCACGGGCACACATGGCTTTGATCGATGTTTTCGAACATTTCCAAACTTTCTATTTGATCGTATGTCAAAAATTACGTCTGTCTGCGAAAACAGCCTTTGGTAAAATCATAAACTTGTCAATATCAGTAAAACGATTCATCTTCCGATGCAAACATATTACCTTGCAATCTTTTTTCAGCTTGGTTAACGTGCTGGTGTACAGTACGCGCGATCCCAAGTTTAGGAAGTCTGTGAAGGAGGTGTTCTGCACCAGCTGCGGGCAATACACGTTGGAGAAGGGGGTTCTATCGAAACGAAAGCGCGCACCAAGCGCTTCAGAAAGCTTCACCAATACAGGAACGACTTCAAACGGAAATAGAAAAGCATCCACAAAAACTGGTTAAAGAAGGACTTTGATGAATGACTTATGACAGAGGTTGTTGGTTCCGAGAAGTTGCACTTCTCTTTGTAGAAAAACTGCACCTGAGAATTTTCTTATGATGAAGTGCCCCGAACTCCAAGTCCGTTTACTAATTTGTTCCAGAAACACAAATAAGTTTCTCGGAATTCCATGCAGTCGTCTTGTATTATTTTCATTTGCTGGCCAATTATTTGTGTACATAGTATTTTCGCAAAAGAAATAAAATGTGTGACTAACGTTGTTTCACATAAATAAAAAAGGAAAAACTGGTATGAATATGGATGCCTTGGCCTCCCACGTCGGCCCTAAAAGGAAATAGGTTGGGGCTTAGTCATAAATTGAATGGTAGCTGGTCCCTTGTAAGAAATCGCAATAAATGCTGTAGTAAAGCAAACTTCAAAACTGACAATTAAATATCGTTTTGTTTTGAACGCACTCGGTTTCTCGAACGCCGATAGTTTACATCGAAGAAAAAAACAAAATAATGTTTATTCAAGTAATGTTTATGAATGCTTCACTTGAAGTTTGATGCTGCCATGGTTGCTCTTAACTTCTTGTCGGAGAACTTGCATTTTTCTCTTAATTTGATATGACTTATTATATGAGGCGATAGCTTACTTTTTTTCGCAAAAGACCTCTTGTAAGTTACACAAGAAAATGGCTTCAGTTGCATTGGTAAATTTTCTTTGGCACTGAATGCATTGGGCAATATTAATGAAGATTTTTCCACAGTGTGGGCATTTGTGCATCTCTGGGTTGTTGCAACTCAGCATCTTTGGTGATTGACAATATGTTTTGGTTGATAATCCAGTCTTCTGTAAGTTATTTAGCATTTGACAAAAGCAAACTCCAGAAACCTCATTAAAAGTTATGTTTAATGAATGACATAGTAACCCTAAGCAAGAACAGTTAAGAGTTCGCTGTAAACCCGCAACCTGGAGATTTAGATACTGCATTTCAGTAGCTTATGTACAAACAACTTTTTAACTTGTTTACTCTTTCGCCTTTTTCGCGCCTATTACTTTGAAATGTCTCTGAAGGTACGATTTATGACGCAAGGCGCCAAAATGAAAAAAAAACCTGAGCCACATCTCATGTAATCGTGATATCTTTGTTTAACCAAATATCCAAACTGGGGTTTAACAGTGCATCAAAACATGTTCTCTGCAATGATGTATTTATTTAAGAAACAGTCGTCATGCTACAATAGTTGACATGCAAGGATCAAAACTTTTTAGTTCATTGGTTGGCAAGCAGTTGTCATTCTCGAAACAAGGCCTTGATGATTTCATCGACGCCTGTCTCACTCAGCCACATACCGCCGTGTGAAATTCCTGGTTTTTCAACACGAACATTGTTTTCTTGCCATTCGGAACAAGCCATCAAGCTTTCACGACTCACAGTTCCGTCGCCGTATGTGTACGCAACTCTGGGCTGGTGCTCGGCGAAGTTTCTTCCCTCGTAATGCAATTCATTCTCTGTTGACACGCCGGACCCGTGCAGACAGAAAGTGGGCACCCCTGGGTGCTCTGGCATCACTGTGTTCCTGGTTAAGTTATTTTGTTCGAGTACTTGCCGGTATAGCTGTGAATTTCCCCCAAGAGCATCGAACATTTCTGTGAGGTCATCGGGACGCACTGTGAAGTTTCGGTCGTTGGTATAAACCAACGGTTTGGTCCAAATTAACGGACTGGGCAACATGAGGTAGCCTGGTTAAAACAATCAAATGAATATTTAATATTCCAATGATGTTAATGAGTACGTCGTAAAAGTAGTTGGGTAACCAAGTATACTAGCAATTATCATTTTCTATAAACTTGATTTATATGAGTACATTTCAGTTCGAAAATCGCACAACAACGCTCACTTGACTCGAAAGTTATTTGACCTCTTCTGGCCACAAGCGGATCAACAAATTTGACGTGCAAGTTGTACCCTGACGTCACAGACAGAAGTGATGCAATCGAACCACCCCAAGGTGTAGATACCCCGATGAAAGAGTCAATAAACTTGTCCTAAATGAAACCATAAGGCACTGGGTTTGCAAGTTACTTAAACATTCCAGCAAAAGTCGTTCTTTGAATAATATCTAACAGAGATCAATAAAGAACAGTGCATGATTACAACTTTACTGCACCTTCCATGCTTGTGTTTGTTGGTTAAGAAACCAGACAGAGTAAAGACCCCCCATGCTGTGAGAAATCAGGGAAACAGGACTGTTTCCGTTTTTGCGATAGGTTTCCTCAACAAGACACTTCAACCTGAAACAATTTGTTCATCTTAATTTCGATAAACATTCTCTGGCATCCGAAACAAATGTTTACTTTTTAAAGTAGCATTCATCCGATCCCATGGTATATCTGAAGTCGTACGGTGCCCCACGTATAGAAACGTCACGTTCATATCCGTAATGGAGTAAGCCTGAAGAGTATAACGTGCTAGCCTTTATGCAAAGACATTTTTCGGCCAAAAAGTGATTGGAAAGTCCAAAGATTGTGTAATCAAACGGAATTGGTTGAAATCTGAGACATTAGTTTACCAAAAAGGTTTTAGCAGATTTCTTTCGTAAAAAACATCCCAGCAATGATTTAGCGACCAGCAGGCATAACAGGCATGATCGGTTATGACCACAAGGGAGGGAAAAACCACAAGGGGCACACGAGTTTGCCAGGACGGTTGATATCCCACCGGAATTTGCAGTTTGTATAAGTGACATATTTGGTTTGCCAAACAACAAGGCACTTACGTTTTACCAAGGCCGCTGCGTTGGCGCCAATATTGAATAAAAAGTACGCCAGCCAACTGTGGTCCATATACTCCACTGATTCCGATGTTCCAAACCCAAAAACTCGCGTTTTAACACCAGGCGGCGTGCTACTGACATTGGTATCAGGATCAAAAACCAAACGAAGGTCGTTAATTAAGCACGGAAGTCGCGTTGGCAGCATTTCCTAAAATAAAGAAATCAGGCACTGATATCAAATAAACGAATCTTACGTTTCTCAATAAAATAAACCAATCTTAATTGTTAGCGGTTGTTATCTGAGATCGTTTCCCAAGATATTTTTTGGCAACAAAATGTTTAAAATTGCCTAATTGAAATTGTTACCGCGACAAACGCAATTGGAAAGAATAACTTATTTCCAATGCCAACACAGGTCCGGACAAGCAGATTTAAAATTATTTGAAAAAATATTCAAACTGTTACCCTAACGTTTAACCAGGCTCTGAACCAATTTCTTCATTGAGGACAGCCACTTCCATCGTCTGATAAGCGATTAATTTTAGCATCAATTATGCTTGCACCAGTTCCAGGTATAATAATTACAGGTGGACCTACATTGGATGGTTTTTCTTCAGTGGTTGCCGTAAAATAACGATATTCACAATGCATTATTTTGAAGCATTAAATCTTA
Source organism: Ascidia mentula (assembly GCF_947561715.1). Classification (NCBI taxonomy): domain Eukaryota; kingdom Metazoa; phylum Chordata; class Ascidiacea; order Phlebobranchia; family Ascidiidae; genus Ascidia; species Ascidia mentula. The sequence goes on along the minus strand of NC_138569.1, from coordinate 18,755,685 downwards.
CCTTTACGTTGGCGCACTGAAGCCGCATTCGTATATCGGTTGCAGTTTATGCTTATCACAGCTACAAGCACAGAAAATGCTACAATCTTCATCCCGATCTTGCGTTGGTAAAGTCCCAAACGTCACAATTCACGGTTTCAATCACAAAATCTCGACAAAGAAACCTTTGCACTGGGCAAACAACAAATACGAGTGTCCTGTTTTTAAATTCTGTGTCAAGTCCCTGGGGAAACAAGCCGTTTTGTCGGGTTAAATGCAGCGGCGAAGAAAGCTTTGCAAATGTTATGCGAAGGCCTTGGTTCTAGGCAATGCCGCTTTCGATGGCCGTGACAAACAGTTGTTTAGTTAGCTTGTAGAAAATCATTTTTGAATAGATTTACAATTATAATGTTGAATATTAAATGCACTCAGACACATTAACCAGCCAAATGCTCGTAAAGCGTTCTTTGCACTGCAGTAAAAATCCGCGTGCTGAAAGGTCGCCGAGCTATTGGTATGTGATGTCTATGGCACGTCTGAAGGTGACCTCAAATAAAAATCACGAATCTAGCTTTGTGTGAGTTGAGTTGTTTTGCTTTGTGGAAAGAACATGCTAACGAACTAAGTAAAAGTAAATGATGTTGTATATAACTGCCGATATGCAGTCCGAGCCCAGACAAATGTTTTTGGGTTAAACTTGTGTTGTTTGCTGATCATTCATCATGCAATTGACGATAAAAAAAGAGCTTAATGGGTTATTTGTCAATATATGTTAGCTTTTTTGGCTGCTTGTGTTTAAAATTGTGATTCAAGAGTCAATGTTCTGTTTTCTTTTATTGGTGTTTTATTCTTATCGTAGTGTTACAGTCAAGGTTTGAAAGGTGATGTGCTTTTTCTAGGAGTGTTATTACCACTGTAGGCCTATAGAAGAAGCCAACGAAAGCCCACTTAATAGAAATTGTTTCCAACTTGCAGACATGCATCTTTAGGGCTGAGGGGTTGATGTCTGTACATATCCAGTATAAGCTTGGTCGGTTTCTTTCGACCTTGCAGCCCCCTGTTTTTTTATGTAGGATGTTTTCTGTGATGAACTATGGGCGTGTTGTTGCACGAGCACTTGTAAACTCTGTCTGCCCTGGTGACCTTGAACATATTCCTATTGTGTCTGTGTTTCCCCGCAGAGCATTACAAAGAGATGCTCAATCAGCACCAGCGACAGGTATGCTTTGTTGTATAGGTTATAAAAAGGAGAAAATGCTTTTGAATTCAAATACACTGTTGAGATAGTTAATTTGTTTTATAAAATCTGGTATAAACATTTTTGAACAATAACCTGCTCCTGCAAATATAATCAGTTTTTTTTTGACAGCTACTTCACAACCTCTGCCATGCCGCATAGTATCAGCTGTATGTGGATTTTCAAAATTTGACTCCCCAGTGAAAAATTCCTCACGGATTCCTCCAATGGCGGTACCGCCTCTTGACAAGAGAATATTTGGTGATGATGCGTGTTTCACATCATATCACAAAGCAGCGGAAGTTTGGGGTAAATAAACTTTCTGTGAAATGTGAAGCTATTGGATGTTTGATTATTTATATTTACCCCATGAGAGTTTCATTGATTTAAAAGTTATAGGGAGATTAAATGCATGTTTGTTAAGATAAAAAAACAGAAGGAAGTATATATATATTGCTTTACATGTAGTTTTGGGTAAATAAGGATGACATAGAACCATAGGCGTATCCGGGAATTTTTAAAGAGGATGGTCCAAATTTTTTGGGAAAAATTCCCCGATTTTCAGGTGTAAACTAAGGTTAATTGTGGTCGAGAATCGCACATAAACGGTGGCTTCCTGCTATGCACAATCGCATAACGCTATGGAACACTCAATGCAAGTTTTTGTCGTAGTGCTTGCGCCGTGAATATATTTGTAACCAAAAGGGAGCAAATGTGGGCTTACGTTATCAAGAAAACAAACAAATTAAAACTATTTTCTAAGCAGTAGCCTTATATTCCTCTTTGCACCTATGTGAGTGCTAACAGATGTTTTCAACATGCGTAATATTGGCAACATGTTTAACAACTAAACTAATTGACTTTCACGCAAGTAAACCGCTTGTCATTACAACATGACCACTGAAAAATGACGTTTCGTCCGTGGACTGACGAAAAATGACATTTGTTTTGTAACAATGCAACATGTGTGGTAACATTGCCAAGTGTTCGGTAACAATGCTCCCTGTTTGGAAACAATGGCGAATGCAAGCACGATGCGGTTTTTAGGTCAACGTTAAAGAAAATTTCTGGTTTTCAAGCAGATTTTGAAATTAATAAAAAATACAGTGGCGTTTGTTTAGTCATAAAAACAGACCAAAATATTTCACAAAAGCGGGGGGTCCGGACCCCTCCGATCCCCCTGGATACGCCCATGCATAGAACATTAGGAATGATCGACTGAATGTTTAATCAGTAAAAGTTAGTACATTTTTGATTCTACTGTATTTGCTCCTTAACTCTTGCTGGGGAAGCTTTTATCCAAGAATCAAAAGAACCTTTAAAAACTGTGTTGCTTGTTATGTAGGAGTGGCTGACGGTGTTGGTGGTTGGAGAGCGTATGGTGTTGATCCCTCACTTTTCTCCAAAAAGCTTATGGATGCTTGTGAGATGTTGGTTAAAACAGGAAGGTTTGTGCCTAACCAACCCACAGAGCTTCTAGCATCTGGATATCAGGAATTGTTAGAGGACAAGAAACCTCTTGTTGGTAGGGGACAATTTAAATATTAAGGCAATATATACCCATCCATCTAGAGCAAAAATAAATGTTACCGTTGTGATGAAACAGCAGGGGACTATTGAAAATTATTTCCTATTTTAAAACAGTTGAAAATCTTTATTGCTAGATTTGGCCATCCTGGGAGTGGGGGTGTTCTATAATTATCTGGTTTTAAAAACTATGCAACTGACAGTCTGTCTCATTGACTTGAAAACTGATAGCCCTGAAGATAAAACAGGCACATTAAAATTTTTTGGAGGTAGCTCTTAAAAATAAGCACAAAATGGTATAAGACTCTGATTGTATTTAATATTTGATTTAAAATTTTAGTAAATTCAGAATATCTTGTTAGTCAGTAGAAAATGCAATGACATGGTTGAAAAAAACAACTGATGGCATTAACCATGTGTCACAAAACTATTCGAAATGACGTTTCAAACTGGTCTGTTTACACGAGTGTAGGGCATATAATGATGTAACTTCCTTGACGCGACTACGTTTTAAACACTGAAAACTATTCACACTATGAAGCCATGATGGTGTGGCTGTTGGCTAATATTCTTTCACCCATATCAGTCAACTATAATTAGATACTTTGTTGAACATTAGTGGGGCTGTTTCCATCCATTTACCATAATTTATACAATGTTGAATAATATGTGCTAAAATACAGAGTCTGATATAGTGTAAAATGAGATATGTGGTGTGGCCTGTGGGCATTTTGGCCAAGGCTGTATTTTTGAGAATGTTGTATTTAATACAATTTCTTCAATTCGCTGTGTCCGTCTCTGGTCTATGCCTATAATGCTTGCTGGTAAACTGCTTTTGTAGGAGACTGACTAGTAAACGACTTTATTAGCATGTATGTTCTATAATGTTGATAGAAACAATTCAAAAAAAAGAAAGGCTAACAATCATTGTTATTGTGTTAACTTGGAGCTAAAGAGCTCTGATCCTAAACTTTTCACCAATAATATTTACAACAACAGGAAGCAGCACAGCATGCATCGTGGCCGTGGATAAAAGCAAACAGACACTGCACACGGCAAACTTGGGGGATTCTGGCTTCATGGTTGTGCGCAACGGGGAAGTTGTTCATCGCTCCACTGAGCAACAGCATTTCTTCAATACACCTTACCAACTCTCGCTCCCCCCACAAGAAAGCAGGGGAGAAATGGTCCAAGACAGGTAATGAGATGGGATTCTAGGTTACGCATTGCCAGGTTGCAAGTTTTTTGTCATTTTGTTGTGTACATGTTATACTCTTATGTAGTGCAAGTTATATTGGACACAGTTATATGTTTCGTTTACCAAGTGCCCATATTTCTTTACAAAAATACCTCCGATTGACTAACATTAGGTACTAAGTCAACTAAATATGTCTGTCCGTTGTTCTCTGTTATCTTTGTCCGATTAATGTTTTTCAAAATAAATTAATTGAGAATCAAAACATTCTGTTTCCAGGGCCGAGGATTCCGACACATCAACATTTGACCTTGAGTTGGGTGATCTAATATTAACTGCCACTGATGGCCTGTTTGACAACATGCCTGACAGCTTGATTCTTAAAGAACTATCACAGCTCAAGGTGAATCAACTATAATTAGCATGCAGTTAAGAACCAAGCATTACCAACCAACCTTACATATCTTATACTGTCATACTGACATGTATTAAATATTATTTCAAAGGGTTACCTTAAGGATGCAAATGTGATCGCACTGATGTTAATGTGGATTAAATAACTACACGTTGTGTTTTGTAAACATGTAATGTTTTTGTGTATAAGCTGCAGACTGAGGGCCACTGTTTCGATGTAATGTTTGTATATGCCATATTTTGTATAGTGAAGTATTACAAACATCAACAGAAAGTTTATGGTAAACTTTTGACTGTTGAATGGCATGCATAAAATTTTGTAACCACGCATATGTGAAATTGATCTTAAATTTCCCCAAGGACAACAAGTATGAGAGCATTAAAGAAGCGGCCTGCAGCATAGCCGAACATGCGAGATACCTTTCATGTGACCCTGACTATCTTTCACCTTTTGCTAAACAGGCCAGAAGAAGTGGAATGAATATAATAGGTACCATTATATACTTAAAAGCTATCAAGACAAGTTGAATTGGAATGTTGCTGACAAATTGAAGAACTTGTTCCATTTGCTTCAAAGTTAAAATGCATGCAAATTGTAACAAACCTGCACTGATTTTCTGGCATAAACCTACTGTATTCTTACGACGTTTCGTCTGCAGGTATATTCGCCGCATGGCAGACGAAACGTCGTAAGAATACAGTAGGTTTATGCCAGAAAATCAGTTCATTTTTAATTGCAATATGTCTGGCAGCAACAGGAATTTCATGTAACAAACCTATTCACAAGTTGGACTAACTCTTACTTTTGTTTCTGAAGGTGGGAAACCTGATGACATTACAGTTTTGCTATCAATGGTCACGGTTGACTGATATAACCTTTACATAATTCAAGTGTCAGTGCAATGTGAGCAAGCAAAAGGCCCTGGAGATGGTATCAAAAAACTCTCCTGCTTACAGACTTTGGAAGAATTTGTTTGCTTTAATGCAGCTGTTGTTTACGAATTCTCTTTTCCAGATGCTATTGTTTTATTTTGTTGCACATGTGCTGCTTTGCAAACTGTGGCACAGAATTTTGGCCTAAAATCTCCAAGACTAGTTTATTTTCTGCCATCACTAGTTTACTGCCAACTGGTGGGTGTATTGCAGAAATATTTATGGATATTTTTTACTGGACATGCTATGGGGCTACGTACCCCAATAATCAAAAGAAATGCTTGATATAAAAATTCAAATGATTGTGTTCACTTTAAACAGCATTTTACAATATAGTAAGTACAATCACCATTTGTCACTGCCAAGCCAACCTAGTCATAAATAACTTGTGGGTGATGATGAGTTTTAAAACTTTCTTGTATAAGTTGTGAACTGCAATTGTGGGTTCAAAGCATGTTAACCATTTTCATATTCTCTTGTTTTAACTGTTGTTTGTACGCTGGTGACATCCTGGCAATACAATGTTGCATTTCTGTACATTTTGGGTTGCTCGACCCTACTAAAATAATATACATGTAATTGTCACTAACACTTCTTGCACATGGCGTAGGCAATACCTAGCCATGTAACATAAGTTAGGTTAAATTTTTTTTTGATATTTGGGGTTTTACAATGGCACATAATTCTTGGCTTTTGACTTTTTATGTTTTGTTGTATCCGTTACACTGTGATGTGTTTTCATTATGTTTTTAAGGACCTTCTATTGGTTAGTTGTGTAGTTTGTTGGTTACAGTAACATTACACAAACCAGTTTCTCCACCAGGATGTATTGCCCACAGATTGTGATACCTCATCTAAACCAATAGTTACAGCTTGTCAATTTATTTATATACCCACAGAGTTGAAGCGTGGTGTGTCTGTGGTGTTTTAACTAACCAGAATGTATCAAATGAAGTTGTTTTTACGTTTTGTAATTCAAGCTACACCGAAAAATTGATTCGCCCAGTTAATTTGGATCATTGTTTTATTCCGATCTTCACAACCGATATTTCTGTATTATTGCAGGTTTGTTGGCATATTGAGCATTTGTTGCCACTGACAACAAATATGGAATGTTTACAAATAAAATCTTTTCACAAGTGGGTGTATGATTATACTTGGATCAAAAAAAAAGAAAAATTAATTTAAAGATTTTTGAACCCAACAAATTTTTTCATAGCGGCACAACTTTTGTTTATAACTTCTTCAGCATTTCTTTTTTTCGTTTAACATAAAACTCCCAATTGAGAAGTAATAATTTTCACTAAACTTGTTTTTACACATAGTGCATCATGAAGTTCTACTGTTACATAGCAAGCAATTTAAATCAATTCTTGTTGTTACCTCATTATTGCGTAGTTTCACACTCAAACATTTTAAATTTATCTATGCAGAAACATCCAAAACAAATATTAAAATTCTTGTGTGTTGCTGTATCACCCGAAGAGCAACAAGCAAAATATTGTCACGCAGTTCATGAATATGAGTGGGACTCTCATGACAGTTCGAACAGAGCGAATGAAGTTGATCAGTTGAGTTTTCATTCCAGGATCTTCACCAAATCCCCCAGTTCCATGCTCAGCGCCCCATCCAATCTTTGCCAAAAATCTTTCTTCATGGAGAATTGCTGCAGCGTTCACAAACAGTAGGGCTGCTTCAATTAAAGAATACAACGAAAACCCCATTTCAAAGTTCTTTGCTAAAATAATACAAAAACAAACAAATTTAGGAGAAAGGATTAAAATTTCGAGATTGACATTTTCCAGGGACATCTGGTTTGCAAAATCTGTGCAATAAACAGCATGCCAAACTCAGTGCAACAAATTGCATGGCATACCTGTTGTAGCTGGGGGATTCAACAAAATAGGCTTGGCCTGCATTTAAGATATAATAAAGCCTATAACCTTTAACCCCCAGGCTATCCACACAATTTTTTGCACTGAAGATACAATAAAGTTCTCCTAAAACATTTTGATAAATATGGTAATGTTATCATAACAATTAATAGCATGGTTATCAACAAAACTGTAAATGTTCTGAAGTCAGACGCCCATCATGACCATATAATATATCATTAACAAACATAAAATACTTTTATTTGCTGCCAGAACGACATCAAAGGGATCCTAATTGACAAAACTCGTGAAGATAACTAAGCCATTTCGCGGATTATCGGTAAATTTTTTTTATAAATCTTGTTTCCAATTCCAATCATACAGCAATGAAAGCTCAACGATCTGCTACAAACGAAAGGTTTGTACAAACACCGTTTTACGCCTACACATGATGTTAACAATGAAGTAAACTTTAAATTACGAATGACACGAATCAAACTCATGTTTATTATTATTGTCACTTTACGATTTCCAGCTGACTTCCCGGCCCCTACCGTACCGACGTGTCTTGTGTTAAATTTCTATGCGGTCTTACTAAAATTTAGTAAATTACAGACAATATTTCTTGTATTGTGCTTTTCGCACTGATATTAAAACTAAATTTGTTTTGCTACATGCTTTTGTCCTATATGTGTCGAAACGCATATATTCCAAACGATTTGGGTCAGGCCATTTCAGAAAATTACTACTTGTTTGTGCCGTGGCGACGTCAATTTGTATTTTTTTTAAATTTTATGTATGCTGTGCAAAAACAATTAAAACTTTTGAAATCACTGTTTTTTAGCGATTTTAGCATCTGCAATTTTTGAAATTGGCAATTTTCATAAGCAAAGAAAGAGACATAACAAGCAAAACTAAAAACAAGGTTAGATGTCCTGTTCTTAAAAATTACGTTTGTTTTTATTTGCTTATGTTAATGTGGATTGAGTAATTTTTGGAGAATGTTTATTTTATGTATTTTTTTATGATGAAGCACAGCAGTTTCTTTATGATGCGAGGTTTGCTGTATTTGTAGCAGGAGTGTTTTAGGGAAAGCCCCAACCGAAGTAGTAGTCATGTGACAAAAAAAAACAAAAAGAACCAGATAAAATATCTTCTTTTCTGAAACTAAATTTCCTATTACAGGATGTTTTTCTTTGCTTGATGTGACAAGTGAAAGTGTTTGCTTCCCCATGTAAGTTAAGTTTTAAAAGAACCAAGTTCTGCACTCATTGTATAAACATTTTATGAGATATTATCAAAATAAAACACCAGTGAAATGTATAGGCTATATACCTATTACCTTGATTAAAATATGTCAACAAAAGTATATTAATGTATTTTCTCATTTTTCATTCAATGTAATTCAAAAATACCCATTTAAACGAAGAACTGTCTGCATTTGTTCAATGGGCTGTGATGTGCTTTTCGATAAACTAAAAATAATATGTAACAACATATTAAAAAGAAATTTATTTTGGTAAAAACAGGTTTGGTCAGAAATTTTGCATGCAATCACATAAATCACTTTGCAGCGTGATTTGAAAAATACATAATTTGAACATAGCCTGCATCAAAATATTGCATTGCCACACAAAAATGCAGCAAAATTTTGGCCCTAAACACAGGAACTTGCCTAAAAATGAACTTAAAATATACAAAATCAGAGGGACCAGGTGTCTTAAAACCACCTTTTGAGATGTAATCTCCAACTTTTTGTTGACTTAATGGCTCAAAAATTCAATATATATAACAAGTAAAATAAATTACACAAACTACAATTTTTATAAATATACAAAAAAAGTAAATAATAGATTAGAAATGTACAATATCAACAATCAAATTTATTTGATGTTCTAATGGACTAATTTTGTGTTTTGGAAGGTATCAAAAGATTTACAGATATACCTTCATCACATATTTGTTACTTCAATGTAAAACCAAAAAAGTTAAGCGTTAGCAAAAACATAAGTGCATGAAAGAAAACATTCAATTAAATGTCAATATTTTGACACTTTCCAAAATAAGTAAATCTTTTTTTTAGGAAAAGTCATTTATGAGGATCTGGAGACTCACAACCATCTGTCTTCGGGAATTCTTTCTTTTCACCTGAATTATCTGGATCATCCCCTGGCATATCTGTATCTTGCTTTTCATCTGAATTATCTGGATCATCCCCTGGAATATCTGTTTCTTTCTTCTCATCCGAATTGTCGGGATCATCCCCTGGAATATCTGTTTCTTTCTTCTCATCCGAATTGTCGGGATCATCCCCTGGAATATCTGTTTCTTTCTCTTTATTTTTAGTCTTCATGCTCGGGAAGGTAATTTTTGTCTTGTTTGGGTTGTCACTTCCACTGTACTTAAATTCCCCTCCAATCTGATACATAACAAAACAACATTAAAAACTAGCCTGTCAAATTTTGTTATTGTAACATGCACAAATTACCAGTGTTAGTGGGTAATGTAAATAACCAAAAAAAATTTAAAGCATTTATAGGAAAATTTTGTTTTTTGTTGCCAACTATCAGTGAAAAAAATGAGGTCAAACGGTTTAAAAAATTCAAGTTACACCCTAGATAAAGAAAGGTTGACAGACACTGATCTGTGTACTAAAAATACCTGCAAATGGTGGATTACAGTATTGGTCAGGTCGATGTTGTACGTTCCAGGTTGATTTTCTTCTGAGGTTTCAGCTCCACTTGGTTCATTGGGATATGCTGGTTGGTTATTGTTGGATGTCTGAGCTACTGGGGGTGTGCTGGATGTTTCTCTAGGTCTAGGGTTGTCTCTTGGCTGCTGCATGGAAGGCCTTGCTACATCTTGGCGGGTCAACTTTTTGAACATGTGTTAAACTGTATGTGATACTCTTCCAGAAAAACATTCATCTTCTTTTATGGGTGTATATGCAGCTAACGAATCTGGGATCCTGAGGTTTAGGTTTCCTGCTGGAATTCCACACATAAACGTTTTGTTTTCAGCTTGTAGGAATGTAGAGTGACTGACTGCTCTTTGGTGTTTCATTTTACGATCATTTACTGAATTATTTGTGGCTATCCAAATTAAGACCGCATATCAGTAATTATATCAAAATAGTTTTGCCCGCGGGGAATGCCCGTCTTGTACTCCTGCGTCATAGATAGTCTCAGTTCCGTCACAAGGCAACCGGTGATGCGTTGGGGTCAATTTTCTGGTTGAATGAGCAAGAAGTCACGTGGTGTAGCCAGGGCGATTTTCAGCGTGTTTAGTGCAGTTTTAGTGCTTTTTTTGCTCTTCTCAGTCAGTCAGACGTTTGGTGCAGGGTGCTGTGAAAAGTTTAATTGAAAAACCACCAAAATGTTCAAGGGGATGTAGCTCAAAATTGAATCACAGAAGTATACCTTAATTTGTGATTTTATGTTAGGCCCGCCTCTTGGCTACGCAGTAAGGTGAATATTAGTTGCAAGATAGTTGCTTAAAGCACCACCTAGGGGTCTTTTAGGCCCCCGATTAGTCATTATTTTAGCTAAATTGGCTGCAAAAAAATGTAAGATGGTTTTGCGAAAAAATGAATCACAAAAACCTCATTCAATTTGCAATTTAATGTTGGCCCTAACCCTTTTCTACGCAATGGCAAAAAAAATTGTCACAGGAAAGTTGCTTTGGTTGCCCCCTGGGACTGTTTTTGCTATCCTATAGGACAAAAGATCCTCCTGGAGGCTCCTCAGATCCTTGCTGTGTTTTGGCGGATGCAGCTGCAATCAATTTTTTTTCTCTATGAATAGTACCAGTAGATCTTCATGGGTCACTGACCACAGGAATTGTTGTTGGCAAAAAAGCAAATCACTCAGTATGGGTATTAATGGTGATAGCCTTCAAAACTAGATTTTTGGGATTTAATACTGATATGCGGCCTTAAGGGAAATTAGCCATTTTGTAAACTGCGCAATGTGTGTCAAATTTAAGCTTAAATTCGTAAGTTTATGTATTTCGAGGAACATGGAAAGGTTTTCAAGCATCTCCAGTCACTTATTGCCACCTAGTGACAAAAAAACATTTTTCCAGTGCTTTATGTGCATGAATATGTGTGGCCAGTTCTTCAATCACAGGCATTTAAATGGCCCAAAAAATTGGTTTAAGAGCATGAATTCTATGCATGAACGGTCCACAACACATTCCGGGTTGGTTTTACCACAGAGCTTTGATGATTTTTCTTCATTTATCATGGCATTTTTGCATAAGCTGTCTTTTTCCCAATATCAATTTGGCTTAATAATAACGCTTGCAATTGCTCAAATCAAATGTTACTACACTTTACGTTGTCATAATTAATTAACTAAATTACTTATTTAACTCTGAGCTATATTTATTACCCCAGAGAGAAGTGGTCCATCACCATATGAATGGTGCTTCATCCGAACAGATTCACTGCTCACGCCATTGAAACCGAAGCAATTTTCAACATATTCTGGGTATGTGCTACTATTTTACCAATAAAGTAGCTCCTAGTTTGGTTTATCAATTGATTTTAAGCAAATAAATGCATTGCATGGTCTTGTATGCAAGTTATAACACAATTCTCATGTAATTTTCATGGTGTTGAAATGTTCATAATTTCCTGCCACAATGCATGCCCCCTAATTGGCCTTTGGATGTTGATTAATTAACACCTGTGCCATGTAATTAAGTATTGGACATGCAGATAATTGTTGCATGACTGCCTCATGATATTTGGTTCCATTCTATGTGACCGGTTTGGGGCTTGAAGCATCATCCTCTGCCTATCAGTTGTCTTGGCGGTAACTCTGTTGACAAGGCCATTTTCTGTTGTCTAGTGATATTAGTGAAACAGCTACAACTCTGGATCCGATGATCAAACAGGTGTGAAACTTCACAATGTAATAGTTGAATGGCTCATGTATTGGACTTCACAGAACAATTGCGATTCTGGGCGGGTGCGCCACTATTTAAGACCGCATATCAGTAATTATATCAAAATAGTTTTGCCCGCGGGGAATGCCCGTCTTGTACTCCTGCGTCATAGATAGTCTCAGTTCCGTCACAAGGCAACCGGTGATGCGTTGGGGTCAATTTTCTGGTTGAATGAGCAAGAAGTCACGTGGTGTAGCCAGGGCGATTTTCAGCGTGTTTAGTGCAGTTTTAGTGCTTTTTTTGCTCTTCTCAGTCAGTCAGACGTTTGGTGCAGGGTGCTGTGAAAAGTTTAATTGAAAAACCACCAAAATGTTCAAGGGGATGTAGCTCAAAATTGAATCACAGAAGTATACCTTAATTTGTGATTTTATGTTAGGCCCGCCTCTTGGCTACGCAGTAAGGTGAATATTAGTTGCAAGATAGTTGCTTAAAGCACCACCTAGGGGTCTTTTAGGCCCCCGATTAGTCATTATTTTAGCTAAATTGGCTGCAAAAAAATGTAAGATGGTTTTGCGAAAAAATGAATCACAAAAACCTCATTCAATTTGCAATTTAATGTTGGCCCTAACCCTTTTCTACGCAATGGCAAAAAAAATTGTCACAGGAAAGTTGCTTTGGTTGCCCCCTGGGACTGTTTTTGCTATCCTATAGGACAAAAGATCCTCCTGGAGGCTCCTCAGATCCTTGCTGTGTTTTGGCGGATGCAGCTGCAATCAATTTTTTTTCTCTATGAATAGTACCAGTAGATCTTCATGGGTCACTGACCACAGGAATTGTTGTTGGCAAAAAAGCAAATCACTCAGTATGGGTATTAATGGTGATAGCCTTCAAAACTAGATTTTTGGGATTTAATACTGATATGCGGCCTGAAGCCATCACAATACTGACCAAAATCTTCTATCTCATCAACCCATGGTTCATCAGATGGAGGAAAGTAGTCATGATCAAAGAGCAAAGCTTTCACCCCTGTGTGCTTCTCAAATTCTGCTTTAAATCTTTTAGCTATTTCAAGGTCTTGCTTTGAATATAGAATTCCAATGTAAATCTGTAAAAAGAGTAGTACTCCATGGGTAAAGGTGTCTATTTTTGTGTGCTTGGTGACAACACCATGTTAACATCAAGTCAAAATAATGAAATAACAACCTTGTGATTTTGATGGATGTTAAATTCTGTGTGAATTATGAACGAGTACATTGCTTATAAATTGGATTTATTCATGTGTTTGTTCTACAAATTTATAATGCTGTGTAGTTGTCCTAGGTGTGCTGTCTTTTTATTTAGTTTTGCTGGAGTCATATGTGAATTTTTTACTTCCTTGATGTCAGTTTACCTTATCTTGACTTGTCCTGTTTGATGAACCTGGTCCCTCCAAAAGAGCTGTTGCATCTGCATTAGTCTAAAAATCATTTTTTAGGGTAACTTGTATATGGTACTACAAAACCAATTAGTTTAAACCAAAGTCTTCAGGTATTGTTAATGTATATTATTATGTCAAGTAGGTAATGCAAGGTCATGCCAACAAATGCTTACAGCAGGGGTCGCTTCATTGGGCACAGGTGCATTGATCTCTGTGGTTTCTTGGCTACTACGTGGAATATTATCACTCATAATTACCTATTTAACTAAAACGTCTTTCAATTTAACACAGTTGAAACAAGGTACATACGGGTTAAAAGGGTTACTTACACTAATCCATAGGCGCCTAGTTTTCATTTTTCCAGGGGGGGCGGCTTTGCTATGACGTTATAATTTGTTACTATGACGTCATCAACTATCGAAAAACTGTGTTTGATTTTCAATGCATGAGGCGTATTAGCCAAAAAGGCGGCGTTAACGATAAACACACGAGATCGGTCTACGACACAACCAATAAGTACCAGCTGGCATATCATATACTGCGAGACTGACGTTGCAACAACCGATGTCAGTTACGTAAGCGAAACTAGGTCAACATATTTTGTGTGCGTCGTGTAAGAAACACATTGTTTTTAGGTCATTTTTCTTTGAACGTTACAAATGCGACAAGTTACGTGGTGCGGACAGACGCGCGTAATACCCACTCGTTTTTTTTTGAAAAACCTGGGGGGGCGCCGCCCCCCCTGCCCCCCCGGACTAGGCGCCTATGCACTAATCCATATCAGGGTGTAGTAGCGCTTCACCGCATCGAAAGAGGAACCAAATGACGATACATTGTTTGTCTGTATTAGTTCCTTTCTCAATACTATTGCCCCGTGCAGAAGCGTAGTTCTTTTCTAATTTCCATTTGTAACTCAAAAAGAAAAAACATTTAATTTTACGTCTACTCCACTCACTCTATTGTTCTGTAAAGATCAGTTGTCTACTTTTGAACAGCAGCCATCATGCATACTAAATTTATGCTAGGTTTTTGATAAACAATTAAAGACAAATTGCCCAAATATAACCTGCCATCTACGACAAACTATTTTTTCATTCGTTGTCATATATTACACAAAACTAAATCTTCGAATTTTTTTGCATCCTTTTTTTAACTAATATTTGCTGCCTAAAAATCCTGGTTTCGCGCCTGTAACATACGTCACAGAAACCAGTGTTTGAATTGCGTAATGTTTTGCGCGCAGCTTTGCACATGTAATGCATAATCCCATAATGTGACCCAAATGATTTAGCCATCGAATGTTCTCGAGTAAAATAATACAAGGAGGATCAACTCCTTCAGCTAGTGTGCAACAGAATGTGTGAACAAGCGACTGCTAGTACAGCACGCGTGAATCATCTATATCCGCTCCCACAGATAATCTTGATGTGTACTGTATTTTATGTTCCTGCAATATATTACTCATGATATCACGTGACATTATTGACCAATCAGCTCTCATAATGGAGAGCGTTAAAGAGCCCAGTTGAGACCGGTAAATTCATTCTATTCTATTTGATTCTACTTGATTCTATTTGATTCCATTCGATTCTACTTGTTATATCGTATTACTGTTACACTGCTAATATTACTGAGACTCTACAAGCTATTCGCCGGCTTGGGATTTATTCCCATAGCCTGATAATAAACTGTTTATTTGGAATCAGCGGTTTGCTGGTGAGAACGAGGCAGAAGCAGATTTAACAATCGAAGAGACTCAATAACCGCTCAGGCCATCGAGACACTGTTAAATATCTCTGAGACCCTTGGAGTTATTTACAATAGTGCCCCGTCTTCGGCAACTCCCTTGAGATCAGAAAGAAGAAGCAGACGTGTTTCACCAGCCAGTACACCAAGATACCCGGCAAACCGACGACGCAGCCCGTACAACTCCAGGCGACCAGCACGCCAAACCAGAAGCCCAGGTGACAATCTGTCTCCAACTTCTCAAATATTTTTTGACCAGGAACTCCAGCTCTATTCCCGGCCGCGCAACCACTCAACCTTGGCCCCCCTCTTGGCAAGCGCACTTAGGCGCCGAAGACAATCATCTGGAAGTAAGGAACCTTCTACACCTCCCCCACGCAACATCAGAACCAAATCACGTTCACCACTTTTGAAGACGCCCCACTCAACATCTTGGAACCCAACAGCACAGCGAAGGAGATCGGAACAACCCCAGCAATTCTGCCCAACGAGAGGTAGAATACCTTCGACAATAACAAAAACGAATAATTCAAAAACTATAATCGCTCGCACACGCATTTAATTGTTCATTGATAACCGACTTTTTATTGCATGATCATTTTTTTCAATGTGCATATTGTGTTTCACCCCTTTAAAAGCCTAATAGCTCCCATAAGACCTAGGTCGCTAGGGAAATTTTTATAAACTTACATAGTTTAGCGCCAATTGTTTGTCCGGCATAACGGTTTGTCACTACCAATAGGAAACCATAATAATTACAGACTGCTAACGCAAAAGCCTGTTGTTTTTGGCAATTACAAATTAATGCAAACGCCTGTTGTTTCGGCATTTGCAACCCATCTTCCCCAAGCCAGCATATTGCTCCAGTCGCCATTTTTTTATCAACCTTAGTGTTGGGTTTAAACCCAACAAACTTGTAACAACCACGTTGAGTAAATTCATAAAGGAAGCCACTTTTTCGCCCGTAAGTAAGCGCACACGCAGTAAAACAGTAACCCCATTATCCCCAAGCCAAACCGTCGCCATGTCAACAAGCGAAGCAGAAATTCCCATAGTTTCGCCGCGTAGTGTGTCATCGGAAACAAATCCGTCAAGTCCCCCGGCGCACAATCACGATAACGCCGCAAATGAAGCGCAACTACAGCCGATGGTAAAACAAAATTTCCAGCTCGCTAGATTTTGGCCAAATGCCCAAAGCCATACGCAATACTTCCAATATGCCGACAGACAATTTCAGAAAAAGGCAATTACATCCGATTCTGACAAATTTGATTTTTTGTTGAAAAGTTTTTCGAAAGAGCAAACGTTCCAGTTCCAGAATTTAATTTCGCAGGCCTCTGTAACTGATACGCCGTATACTACCCTTAAGAAGGCAATAATTAAGCAAGCTACCGGATTGGGCGCCCAAATTTGGCAGACGGACATTTCAAACCTCATCCAACTCCCCAACGAATTCCCAAGTGTTTATTTAAATCGTTTGGCAAACGCCTGTGCTGAAAACCCGCATACTAATCCGTTAGCACGAAAATTAGTGTTAAACGAATTTCTGCAACGCATGCCGACAGAAATTCAAACCTTGATTAAGTCACAAAATCCTGATACTTCGCTAGAAGACATTGGAATTTTAGCAGATCGAATTTCAGATACCAACCCCAATGCGCCAAGCGACCACACGCAGCCAAATGAAATGCAACGTTTAACAAGCCAGCTACAGGAATTGTTGACTACGTTTCAATCTTCAGCTACAGGACAGGGAACGCTAAAACCGAATTATTCTGATCGCCAAAATTATCAATCTTACAACAGGCAAGCACAACCGTTCAGGCGTAACGCATTTCAGCCACGTAATACAGAACCGCAACGCGCGACCGGAAGCTCTTCTCAGCTGTTTCAGCAGCCGCAGCAGTACAGTACGTCACAGCAGCCGAGCAAGCCATTTTCCGGATATCCCCCAAATAGACAGCGTTATAACTCAGACTTGTGTTTTTATCACGCGCGTTTTGGTCCCCGTGCAAATAAATGCACTCCCCCTTGCCAATGGAAAGGCAATTAACAAGACATCCCTCCTTGTACATAATTCTATTATTAACCATGTTTTGGTGCACTGGCACAACTAACCTTGATTTCAATTTGCGAATTTGTTCGCCGCAACAAGTTGCGGAATACGAGATATTCCCCCGGAAACCTGCCATCGCCACCTGCTCAACATGACCAAAAACTGCCATGTTAATGGTTCCCGCCTTGATAGAAATTTAAAGGAAATTCCAGCTATATCATGTCCCGCTGTAGAAATAATTACTACAGACACTTATTACTTTTTTGGAGCACGAACATCCCACTCCATACGATTTTGTCCAGCCCAAATATCAGGCACTATTACGCCCGCCTGCTGAGGCAATGCCGACTGCTATTGGTTTTTACCTAAACGATTTAAATGATCAATTACGATCAAGTTTCCAACACCTGAATGCTGATGCATCTTACCTAGAATGTTAACTGCAATCTTATCTCTCGTTGCTACTTGCAACTAACGCGCGCATTAACCTCTCTCTTACTTTATCATTACTCACGGGACAACAGAAAGCAGCCATTACTGGAGAAACTATCACAGAGATAGGCTGCACGTACCGAAATGTACGCATACGCTCTTTACAATACATTAATGTGTATGCCACCTCCATTGTTTACCGAATTAGCAGGGCCCGCTAAATCGAAGCAAACCAAGTGGCAGCTGTATTCTAAAAGAGAATTACACTCAAAGGTACAGTTTGTAGAGCACTACCAACCTAATAGGATTTTTCACTTGAAAATACAAGGAAAAATCTTTCGGTTGATTAATTGCACAATGTCCCCGCAATTGCTTCCTATAATGAAGTCGATTAAGTAAGATAACTTTATCGAAGCTTCCAACATTCTATAGAATGTCCCTGTAGGAACCCCTCATCACCCGCTGAGGGATCTAGACTCAATTCTTGCGTCACTGGCACAGACCAAACGGCAGAATGAACGCTTAGACTCGTATTTTGGAGGCAAAAGGACTTCTCCAAAACGTCGGATGTGGCAAACTTGCGCATCTTCAAGCAGCATCCATTCAGTACTTAAACAAACGTTATTAATGACACTCTCCTCTATAACAGACCCATTTTGGAGCAGTATTTTGGCTATTTTAGTCATTTTATCCTTAATTTGGGGTGTCATATTAACAGGCTTTGCAATTAAGCATGTCTGGCTACGCCTATACCCACGTGTAAGACCAACTATTGCTCATTATATAGCACGGGCTCGGACAAACTTAAATCCCTTCAATAGGAATGCACCAGGTAACGAACCTGAAGCAGCAGTACAAAACGAGGCTGAAAATAATCCCTTGCATGAATTGTACCCTGATTTACAAAATGTAAATGCCCAGCAAGAACCAGCCGCACCTCCCACTGCATAGGCGCATGGCCCTATCCATAAATCTTCTCGCATTGTTATCACCCCCACGACATGGTAATGACCCTTTGTGTATTCGCATGTCATTGCACATTTGTTGTGACTTTTCCTTGTGCACCATTATAACCGAGATTTCTCTATTAATAACTTACCAAATTTGCGTATTATATCATTTTTTTTCGCACCCACCATTTGCAATTTACTCGTTCAATCGCCTTAACAACCTTTTAATCGCCCACAGCTGATGTTATATTCATCACCTGCAAATCTGGGGGGAAGTACTTGTAACATACGTCACAGAAACCAGTGTTTGAATTGCGTAATGTTTTGCGCGCAGCTTTGCACATGTAATGCATAATCCCATAATGTGACCCAAATGATTTAGCCATCGAATGTTCTCGAGTAAAATAATACAAGGAGGATCAACTCCTTCAGCTAGTGTGCAACAGAATGTGTGAACAAGCGACTGCTAGTACAGCACGCGTGAATCATCTATATCCGCTCCCACAGATAATCTTGATGTGTACTGTATTTTATGTTCCTGCAATATATTACTCATGATATCACGTGACATTATTGACCAATCAGCTCTCATAATGGAGAGCGTTAAAGAGCCCAGTTGAGACCGGTAAATTCATTCTATTCTATTTGATTCTACTTGATTCTATTTGATTCCATTCGATTCTACTTGTTATATCGTATTACTGTTACACTGCTAATATTACTGAGACTCTACAAGCTATTCGCCGGCTTGGGATTTATTCCCATAGCCTGATAATAAACTGTTTATTTGGAATCAGCGGTTTGCTGGTGAGAACGAGGCAGAAGCAGATTTAACAATCGAAGAGACTCAATAACCGCTCAGGCCATCGAGACACTGTTAAATATCTCTGAGACCCTTGGAGTTATTTACACGCCATTCGTCCCACTAAAAACTTTTTAAAAACGCGCCCACCCCAATTGCCCACCCTCCGAAAAGACACACTCTTCAATATAGGTATGTACAATGAATGTTCGTGTTGGCGATGCAATATACCAAGATAGCGGGTTTGCAGAAAAAAGAACATTTTGCTTTCGACCAAAATTTTGAATCCTATATCTTTCGCCTCAAAGCAGAGGTCGAAATATACCATTTCAAATCAAAAATCGGATTAACACAAGGGGGTTTTCACACCGTTCCAAAATTTCTCAGATTCCAAAGGGGACAAAACTGGTAAAACACTACCATAATAAACACCCCATTTTATTCAAAAACAAAGCAGATATTAAAGATTGTTTCACTGCATTTTTTGTCGAAGAACCTTCCATGGTTCGTTTAAACATTTGTAAGGACAAATAGTAGTTAGTTTTATGAACACCACAGTCATGTAATCTCTGTGTGTTTAAATCCACACACCTTATATGACTACGTAACTGCCCTTACTTCCTTGTACTGTTGACCACTAACGCCAAGTGCGTGATGCCACGGTGTTCTTGCGGTTGTCAATGTGCTCTTTGTCAGAGACTGTTTATCGACTGTTTATCGATTCTGTTTCATTTTATTGTTTTAAAGATTGTACTCGGCGTGTCTTGCCGCAACTGCAATTTGTGCTGGCTGAGTGCTTTTACTTTGCGGGCCGAATGCGTAAATTCTCGCTGTAACAATTAAGTCTTGCATTTTGAGAAAACGATACCCCAGTTGGAACCACGATTACGACAAAAGATGGCTCTCTTTCATAGAGAAAAGTTGGAAATATTAATTTCAATCCATTGCCAAAGAAAAATAAAAACATAAACCTTCTAAAGGCTGTTATAGATAACATAGTGAATGCAAACCACCGTTGTTCGTGCGCGAAAAATCTGTAGTTTCGTCCGCCAGTAAAAAAAATATTTTGCATTGACAACTACTTCAGCTATCGCTTCACGCATAAACGTCCACAGAAATAATGAGATCTTTTTGAGCGGCAGGTGATATACCAAGGCTCAAAATCGATATACAAGAACTTCGTCTCCGAATTCAACCATCAACTGCAATAAAGCTCGGAAATTCCTTTCACTAAACATTTCTTCCTCACTTTCTAGTTTGCCGCAAGGTGTTCAAGCGCTTTGATAATCCACTTTGAGCAATTGCGATTTTGCTTTCGCATCTCTTCATACGCGGACTTGAATTGCTGAGGAAAATTGCCAACCTGTCTGTTTACACGCAGTTGCTTAACCATATCTTTTTATTCCGTGTTGAAATCTGCCATTAGGTGGTTGGCCAAATAACCTTCTTTGCCAGTTAAATATTATGTTGTCTTTCAAGGGAATTGAAAATGACCATTCGAAGCATACTGAAGGAGACCACACATTGTCTAAAACCTTAACTCGCCCGTGGTGATCGGTTATAGGGTCATCAATAACACGTCCAATGTCGAATGACGATATTATGACATTGTCTGATTTTGCGCTCTTGTAGAATCTTGGAACTTGACCTATTTACAAATTAAATATGTTTCTACACCTCGCTTCGTGATTGTGATTTGTAAGCGAAATATTTATCTGATCAGCTGCAACCATCAAAATATCTTGACGCACTGTATGGAGATTCTTGCCGCCATGATTGTCTACAGTCCTTTTTTACGTAAACAATGCGTAAATAAGTTGTCTGCCCGTTGGCGACTTTCTTTGTTACACTTCAGTTGATAATGCAACTGTATGACGCCGTGCCGTGAATAGGACACTTCGTAGATTATGAAGTGGAAATAAAGCATATGATGGAGCTGCTGCATGCTGACATACATTTCATCTCAATAAATAAGCTATGGTGCAGGAGTGACTTTCCGCTACAATTAAAAGCTTTGCGTCATAATTCAATCACGTCAGCACAGGCATGCGGACGAATACTTCAAAATAAAAACAAAGTTGTACATGGTGTTCAAAAAATTCTTCGGAATAACATTGTCTACGCCAACGGATATGAATTATTTGTATTTTTAAAATACTAATTTTAACATACTAAAAACTTCTTTTTAAACTTAACCAACGATGAAGTCAATATTAAATTGTTTGCGAGTTTAGTATTCTATGCTCTCTGCATGCAAAAAGTCGCAGTTGTTCTTCTGAGAGTCGTGCGTGGCGAAATTTCTCTAAGAGAATAAAGAAATAAAGATAAGAGGAGCCGTTGCACTACCATAAGAGTATTCTGTGCTCTAAGAGTATGCAATACGTCGCATTTATTCTCCTGGAAATCATGCGTGACAGAGATTCTCCAAGAGAATAAAGAAAACAAGAAAAGAGGAGCTGATATTAAATCATTATTATTATGGCAAGAAGAAGTGTTTGACAATTGCAACTAATTTCAGCAAGAACAAAAATTAGATTAGCGCTTTAAACAGTTTCTGGGAGTAACATTTTCTTGAAGTGATGGTAGAACACAGCACAAAACAAAATGGAAGGCAAACGGCGAACCATTTCGGAAGCTCGCTCGCGAACCAGTTTCTGTAAACTAAAGCTAAAGCCAACAAATGAAAAGCAATTTGGCAATATTGTTGTTTGTGTCAAAGTTTATCAAAATTTTAACGATTTGGAGAAAACAAAGGCGATAGACCGTAACAGCGAAACAATGTAGTTCGATGGTCAGCTCTATGGTTTGTTGGGCTGCTGCCAGAAAAATGACCATGCAAATGTTGAAAACAGAACGTTTGAATATCTTCAAAGCAAACCTGGAGTACGTATTGGATGATGTGAGGTGGGCTAAAGGCACTGAATAGAAACCAGAAACAAGGTAAGAAAGTGATCGTTTATTTTCAGTTTTTTTTTTCAGCCATAGCCTAATACATGTGCGATGTACTGAACGTTTTCGTACTTTTCGGAGAAAGTTAGTGATATTTTAGAGTGGTAGCTAATACTACATGTTCATGGGTTTCTTCACTTGTAATAAGGGTGTTTTCCTCTGTACAGAAAAATGTTTCAACAATTTGCACTAATTTTACAAACTTCTTACAAACTGGAAAATACAAGTGAAGAACTTGACAAATTAATTTCAATCCAAAAAACAGGAACTCAAATACATAAGTAATTACTTGTCACAAAGATCAAAAAGCAGACTTGTGGTATGTATATAAATACAAAAGCCTGTACAGACACATCTTACATATGCTAAAAACAGTCGGTTGTTTTAAATGCATAAAAATAACAACTCTATAATGGTGAGAAATTTTGCAAATCATACAATACACATGATTAAGTATATATATATCTAATTGAAAAGAATGACATGCGCATAGGATTTGCACAATTTTTTCTGCAATCTGCGCAATAACAATCAGCTGATGGATTAGTACATGAAAAATGTCAGTTCTGCACAAAATCTGCAGCATAAAATAATTGTTTAGGAATGTAATTGAAATTTATCAGGATGTGACTCCGAGCCATCTAGTTTGGGCAGTGTTTCCCTGTCACCCAAATTTGTTTGATCGGATCCAGACATGCCTGTTTCCTGTTTTTCCTTTGCAGGGTGTCCTGTTTCTTTTGCACCATAAGTAATATTTGTCTTGGTTTGTCTGTCAGTCAGCGAGTGAATAGATTCTCCTCCAATCTGTTACAACAGAATGGAACAAAGCTAAATATCAGGCTGTAAATTTTGTTTTTCATTTAAACATGGACAAATTAACACTATGGTGAATGTAAGTAAATACTTGCTAAAAGCTAAGGTAAGTCATAACACTATATTTTGGGGGCAATCTTTTTACGGAACATTCTCTTTGGAAATGGTTTAACATGGTTCATACCATTAATCAAATAGGGCACCTTTTTTTTAAACGTGTTTTTAAAGCAAAGTGTGATGATGCCTTTTTTGAAAGCAGATCAAGACAGGCCTACCTAACCACAAAAATACCTGCACAGTTCCAAGGTTAGAATGTAATATTGTGACATTGACTATTTGAGTTTCAGCTTTTGGGGGTGTATCATTTAAATTTTGATGAATGTTGGAGGTTTGAGCAGACCATGTATTGGTTGTTTCTTCGGCTCCTCCTATAGGCTGTTGCATAAAAGGACTTGTTTGCTCTTGAGCAGTTATCTTAGTGCTTAAGTATTTAACTGTGTTGGCTACTCTTTTGGGAAAACGTTCATCTTCTGTGATGGCTGTATATGCTTCTAATGTCCCCGGAAGCTTGACAGTTAGGTTTTCTGCTGGAATTCCACAAACGAATATTTTGTACTGAGCTTTCAGGGCTTTGTGGTGACAATATGCTCTGTGGTGACCCATTTCGTAATCCTTTACGGAATTATCTGTGGCTATCCAAAGGAAGCCATCACAATACCGACCAAAATCTTCAATCTCATCAACACTTGGTTCACCAGGTGGGGGGCAGTAATCATGATGAAAGAGCAGAGCTTTTACCCCAGGATGATTCTCAAATTCTGTTTTGAATCTTTTAGCTATTTCAGCGTCTTGCTTCAAATACAAAATTCCAATGCAAATCTGCAAAGATAAGTATATATATTGTAGCGCATATGTGAATGGTTTTTGTTTGGTAAATAATAACTTTAACATGATAGTGTTCTTAGTATAAATCAGCACAATGTAATTTATATTCTTTATCAGACTGTGCAACTTGCAGCAAAACCAACATTTTGTGTTGTGCAAAAGGCATGTTTTTATGTAGAAAATGCTTAAGAATGCATATCCCTGTTCTTTATCTCTTAAATGTGTAAATGTTTATATGCAGGAGCAGTGGCGCAACTAGCGGAATTTCAAGGGGACAGGCAACGACCACCGATATCATTTGTTTCAACTAAAACGACGCTTAAATAGGTCAAAACGTAAAAATAATAGTTCCATTGTGAGCCAGAAATTACATTTTTATGCAACAGTTCCATTATTAGAGGTATTGTTTTGTAACAATTACACTTTAGCACGCTTGAGCATATTTTCTCGCATTTCGTTCTTTCGACGTGTCTATATAGGTTACTATAGTATACTCTGCTTGACCAACTTTCGCGTCAGTTTCTTCTGTAACTACAACAGTTAGCCTCAATAACAATGTCTTGTCCACCGAAGAAAATGAGAAAAATTACGTCATTTTTTGTGGTGACGTATGAAGTAAATCCTTAGTAACAATCGAAAGATTACCGCCGTTTAGTAAATGCGAATATGATTTGGCGCTGTACCAACATACGCAGACAACAAAGGGACCTGGCATGCCGACAAACCAGCCCCCCTAGTTGCGCCCCTGTGCAGGAGGGAGGGTTTCTTAAAATGTGTATATCAAACATTTTTTAGATTTTAAAAATTTGTTGTGCCACTAAGAAGGTAGTTATGCCAAAATTTTAACAACCATTGATATTTGTTTAGATTTGCTTTATTTTTGGTCTGTTCTGTTTCACAGTCCAATACTTTGTATGTTAGCCTACCTTGTCTTCACTTGTCCTGTAAGACGAATCTGGTCTTCCCAGGAAAGCATTTGCGTCTGAAGAAACCTACAAAATATGTTTAAAAATGAGTGTAGTAGACCAATGGCCAAATTGGCAAAAATGTAAAATAAATGCATGAGCATCTTTATTTCTTAAATTTGTCTTTGTTTATGACTGGCAGTCTAAATTTTAGGTTGTTTAAGTATTTGTTTGTCGTTTTGCATCATGACTTATCCAATTGAAATGGCCATCATGCAATTTAGGTTCGATTTCTTTTCAGTCAACCTTGTTTTTGGTTTCAAGTCGATGGCAGTCCAAAATATATATGCAAAACATTGTCTAGTTCGTACAGTCAACAATTGCCAAAAAAATCTTCTGTGCAAGTAACAAACTTTCTAATATGCAGAAGCTGTTGCCATTTGAAATACATATCACTTTAAATACTTTATTGTTGTAATCCCCAAAACGGCAAGTCAACAAATGCTTACAATAGGGATTGCTTCATTGTGCTCATTCGCATTGCTCCCTGTGCGTCCTTGGATATTAAGGGGTACATTATCACCCATGATTGCCTATTTAACTAAAACACTTCTAAAAGTACCTTTATTGGAACGAGGCACAACATTATTATTCAAACGTCAGTGGTTTACTGTAACAAGTGTTGTAATGGTTCAACGATTCAACAGAGGAACTAAATGACGTCATTTCAGTATCGGTTGCGTGAGTAATATCAATTAATTTCCTACAGTCCTTGTTCTGATCTTTGCTATTGTTTGAAGTACCTACAGCGCAAATGGTTTTGATGGCCATAATTATTAAATTTTTGCTTATTTTGATATAAGTTAAATCGTAGTTCAACTGTTAATCAAAGTTTCGCATGTACGCAAGGAACCATGCTACTCAGTAGCCCAGATGTAACACCCACACGCGTAACTGGGATTTTTAAAGAGGGGTTTAAAAATTATTGTGAGAATTTCCGGATTTTTCGCTCTCTGTTAAGGTTAATTGTGATCGAACATTGCGATATACGTACGCCTGTGTTAGCGCAAATCGTTTTGCATGCGGTGGCCAGGTATTCGTCTTTGTACATTTGGGTGCGCAATTTTTTTTGAATCATACTTTAAAGTGTATATGCATATTATTTGCAACGTGTTTAAGAACTTAACTACTTGACTTGACACACAGGGTAACCGCATGACATTGCAACAGCGTAGATCCAAAAATGACTTTTCGTCCTTAAATGAACGAAAAATGGTACATGTTCCGCAACAACCCAACATGTTTGGTAACAATTAAAACAAGTTTCCGGTTTTCACGAGGATTTTGACAATAAAATTACAGTGGCGTTTATTTAGCTTTCAATAGCTTTCACAACAGAAAAATATTTCACGAGACCCCTTGGATCCCCTTGTATACGCCTGTGATAAAACCTAATTGAGAAAACGCATTCGCATACCACAACGTTGACAACATGACTGTTCCGGTCGCGTATCGTACGGCATCTCAGTGTACATGCTGCATCACAATGCAAAGAAAGTCACCAGAATATTACGACATTTGTGCGGTTTCACATGGAAACGCATTTCATAGGGAAAAGGAGATATAGTATGCTTCCAAGTATGCCACTGCTGCTTCCATACAGAAAGTCTGAACGGGATTAGCAAAATTTCCGTTATGGGACTCTCGCCACAGGGTCATCTTTTTACCGACTCCTTTAACTTTTTTCGGTCACGCCTTTTACCTTGGCACACGGACCTTAATGTCCTTTGGGAGGGTGTATGCTTTTTTTTTTGAAGAGCAATGTGTTGAGGAATGGTTATGGGATTTGTTAGGCTGAATTTTATTCTGTGTATTAACAGAAAAAATGGCATTTTTAGTAGTGAGGACCCTTATTACCCAGATCGAATCTAGTAATAGTGTAAGGTGTAAATACTTGTCTGAAGTTCCCTTTTCATGACTTTTTTCGTGTTGTTAATTTGGTCCCTTTTTCTTGCAAAAACTGTTTTGTGTAGTACCCAAACCAACCACATCGGTCCGGACTCCCTCCCCCCTTTTGTGAAATATTTTGGCCTGTTTTAATAGCTAAACAAACGCCACTGTATTTTTTTGTCAAATCCCCACGAAAACCAGAAATTTTCTTTAACGTTGACCTTAAAACCGCATCGTGCTTTCATTTGCCATTGTTTCCAAACAGGGGTCATTGTTACCGAACACTTGGCATTGTTACCAAGCAAGTTGCATTGTTACGAAACAAGTTGCATTTTCGTCAGTCTAAGGCCGGGTCCACACTCACGCTTTGCGCCGGCGGATTCTTTGTTTGTTTCATTATACGCCGGCGTGCGGGCGTACGCTCGGGACATTAAAACAAACAAAGAATCCGCCGGCGCAAAGCGTGAGTGTGGACCCGGCCTAAGGACGAAATGTCGTTGTTGTAATGGCAAGCGGCTTTCTTGTGTGTTGAGTCGATTAATGTAGTTGTTAAACACGTTGCCAATATTACGCATGTTAAAAACAACTATTAGCGCTCGCATAGGTGCAATGAGGAATATAAGGCCACTGCTTGGAAAATAGTTTTTGTTTGTTTGTTTTCTTGATAACGTAAGCCCACATTTGATCCCTTTTGGTTACAAATATATTCAAGCCATTCTTTGAAAATAATTTGAAAGTAGTAGTAATAAAACTACGGTGTAAGCACTACCGCAAAAACTCGTATCGAGTGTTCCATAGCATTACACCATTGCGCAAGCCAGGAAGCCACCGTTTATGTGACGATTTGCGCCAACACTGTCGTTCGTATTTTGCGATTCTTAACCTTCGTTTACACCTGAAAATCGGGGAATTCCCCAAAAAGTTTGGAGCCCCTCTTCAAAAATCCTCGATACGCGCATGATGATAATGCATCATTTTTCTCCTTCTAATTGTAATGTGCCAAAAAAAACTTATTTCCTAACTACAATACAGTGATTGGTTCAAAAACACAAACTACAATAAAAGCTCATGATAATTTTGTTTTATTCACACTGTAAAAAGCATAATAGTTGCAAAAGGTGCACATTATTCAGATAAATAGTGGTGAATTGAATTTTGAACATAGTTTTCAATGTGCATTAGATGCTTGTAGTTTGCTTTGGGCAAAAAACAAATGTTTTGCTTTTTAAAGGTGGCTGAGGGCTGAAGCAAACAAAACAGCAAAGTTGCTCCCTGAACACTAGAAAAATCTTTAAATCAGGATCCCCAGGCTAAAGTAAGGATATTGAGGATGTACTTTTTTTTTGTTTTGAAAATGAGCAGTAAACAATAGTGTCACCTACAAGTTGCATACTTTGTCACTAATGATGCTTAATGTAGATATAAATGCAAAATATTTACAACATATACAGTCATAGGAACACAAATCACGGATTTACTCATAATTCTGAGAATAAAAAGACTGGCCCATACTGTTATTAACATTGTCATGTTTAAAAAACGTTTCGGCAAGAACTTATGCATCCAACAAATTCTTCAATTATCCAACAGAAAAACTATACAATTTTATTTATTTTGCCAATTCCACTTCCAGCTGCAGCTAACATGTATCCAAAATCTGGTTTGTCTACAAAGAAAGTTTCAGAGTATTATTAACGGGCATTTCACATTATACTAGTTGTGTTAAGCGCTAACCTCAATAGAGCTTTAATGTAATTGACCAACAATTTTTGGACTTTGTATGTCTGCAGTTGTACAATAGCTCATATTGGTGTTGTTACAAATGTTACGTATCCTACCCAATGATTTTTATCTGTGCTTGTAATTGGCCTCAAGAGTTAATACAAATTGTATCGGTAAAAGCACATGCTACAGATTTTCTATGGATGTCAGACAAAGTAAAACCCAAAATAATCTATGTATATTTGAGGCAAAGTATATGCTTTAGACTTTAGACGCACAAAGTTCTTGATCCTACTTACAGCAAAGTTTAGAGTTATAAACCTTTCAGTTTTGTATGTTTAAACTGGCCACAATCAAACTACTTACACAAGCTTTTCTTAACTTTTCCACAAGATCCTCTCCCATGACTGCTGTTTCGTAAGCAGCAAGTTCGATCGGTAACTGCTGATTATCATCAGGTACCTGAACTGCGAAAATCTTTTTCTTTTCTGTAAGAGACTGGTGTTGAGCTATTGCTTCATGATGTTGTGAATAACCATCATTTTCCGAGTGTTTAGTTACAAGCAAAAGGATGCATTCACTCTCCTTAATGAGTGGAATAATGGCTTTAACTTTTGCATCCCCGCCAGCTGGAACAAAATCTTTTTCCAAAACAATGTTGCAGTCGTCAAATTTATTGCTGTTTTCCAATTCTTGCTTTATTTGATCTGCATGTCCATTATCATCTTTGTGGTGAAGCAAAGCCACCTATATAGAAAAGTGTGAAGGTGGCTATGTTAAATGCTAAACCTTGACAAACCCTTAAACTCAAGCAAACCAATTTTCATTGAGTTTGTGAATAAAAAAAAAATATGTTTTTACAATTTACATTAAGATATTGTAGGGTTGTATGGTGTTTTTACATTTGAAAAGATTTAATTATTTATCTTAGTAGTAACTATGCTTGAGTTTAAGGGTTTGTCAAGGTTTGTATTTTCAATGTAATCCTATGTGTGAATTATGAAAATTATGTCTCCACAAAATTCTTTACCTGCAGTTTATTATTTTTCGGACGTCCCTCCTGACAGGCGACAGCCCTATTAATACCTTCAGCATCACCCTGTACATAAGTAATGACATTACTAAGCTGTCATAGTTTTTTAGAATGCCTCACCTGTGAGATTCCCTGAGTTGTTAAGCTTCCCATTTCTGCACAAAACTAGTTGACTTTTAACAAAAAATCTACATGCAACTACATACGTTAAAAAGAGTGGTGTGCTTTTATTGTCAAAATCCATATCACATTATTTTTTAAAAGCCTGATAACCCAAATCAAAATACAGATGCCATTGTGTTAACAGCTTGTTTTATTAAAAAGATTATTCGTTTAAATGCCGTTTTTTATAACCAACGTATGCGTTTGAAACACCAAAGTAGTGTTGCCAGGTTAAATTTTCCAAAAACGCCCAACGCCTGTCCAGAAGTAGCCCAAAAACCGTTGCTTTAATTCGACATGGGATTGTGCAATGCTTGAACTATTATGGTTATGGCGCCACCTATCAGATTTTGATCTAATGCAAGAAGAAAAATATTTGAAAATATTTTTTTCAACATTGTACAAAAATTTAAAGAATTTAAGGCATAACACAAACCAACAACCTCAAAAAATCAATTATTTGCAAACAATCAACACATCATATTACAATAAACCTCGTATATCTGTATTTTTGTGTGTAAAGCGATCAAACGTGGAAGCTATGAGTAAGGAGTTATTGCAACATATTTTTTGCTGTATGAAAAATCTCTTGCATGCATTGTAGCCTCCAGCATTCCTTGCTCCATTGGATTACCTAATTTTGTTTTTCTAAAATGCCTTTTGAAAAAAAAAACAGTTCAACGACTGCAGTGATGATTTTGTTTCATATTTTCGTCGCACCCACCCGCCCACTGCGAGTTTCTCTGGATGCATTAATTATTACTCCCTGCTCCGTACGATTGTGTTGTTTGACGGAAAATGACCGCATTGTTTTACACCTGAAAATCAGGGAGTTCCCCCAAAAGTTTGGACCCCCCCTTAAAAAAATCCTGGATACGCGCATGATGATAATGCATCATGTTTCTCCTTCTGATTGTAATGTGCCAAAAAAAACTTATTTCCCTAACTACAATACAGTGATTGGTTCAAAGACACAAACAACAATAAAAGCTCATGATAATTGTGTTTTATTCACACTGTAAAAGCATAATAGTTGCAAAAGGTGCACATTATTCAGATAAATAGTGGTGAATTGAGTTTTGAACATAGTTTTCTTTGTGCATTAGATGCTTGTAGTTCGCTTTGGGCAAAAAACAAATGTTTTGCTTTTTAAAGGTGGCTAAGGGCTGAAGCAAACAAAACAGCAACGTTGCTCCCTGAACACTAGAAAAATCTTTAAATCAGGATCCCCTGGCTAAAGTAAGGGTATTGAGGATGTACTTTGTTTAATTTTAAACATAAGCAGTAAACAATAGTGTCACCTACAAGTTGCATACTTTGTCACTAATGATGCTTCATGTAAACGTAAATGCAAAATATTTACAACAAATACAGTCATAGGAACACAAATCACGGATTTGCTCATAATTCTGAGAACAAAAAGACTGGCCCATACTGTTATTAACATTGTCATGTTTGAAAAACGTTTCAGCAAGAACTTGTGCATCAAACAAATTCTTCAATTATCCAACAGAAAAACTTTTCAATTTTATTTATTTTTTCAATTCCACTTCCAGCTGCAGCTAACATATATCCAAAATCTGTTTTGTCTACAAAGAAAGTTTCAGAGTATTATTAACTGGCATTTCACATTATACTAGTTGTGTTAAGCGCTAACCTCAATAGAGTTTTAATATAATTGACCAACAATTTTTGGACTTTGTTTGTCTGCAGTTGTACAATAGCTCATATTGGTGTTGTTACAAATGTTACGTATCCTACCCAATGATTTTTAGCTGTGCTTGTAATTGGCCTCAAGAGTTAATACAAATTGTATCGGTAAAAGCACATGCTACAGATTTTCTATGGATGTCAGACAAAGTAAAACCCAAAATAATCTATGTATATTTGAGGCAAAGTATATGCTTTAGGCTTTAGACGCACAAAGTTCTTGATCCTACTTACAGCAAAGTTTAGAGTTATAAACCTTTCAGTTTTGTATGTTTAAACTGGCCACAATCAAACTACTTACACAAGCTTTTCTTAACTTTTCCACAAGATCCTCTCCCATGACTGCTGTTTCGTAAGCAGCAAGTTCGATCGGTAACTGCTGATTATCATCAGGTACCTGAACTGCGAAAATCTTTTTCTTTTCTGTAATTGAATGGTGTTGAGCTATTGCTTCATGATGTTGTGAATAACCATCATTTTCCGAGTGTTTAGTTACAAGCAAAAGGATGCATTCACTCTCCTTAATGAGTGGAATAATGGCTTTAACTTTTGCATCCCCGCCAGCTGGAACAAAATCTTTTTCCAAAACAATGTTGCAGTTGTCAAATTTATTGCTGTTTTCCAATTCTTGCTTTATTTTATCTGCATGGTCATTATCTTCTTTGTGGTGAAGCACAGCCACCTACATAGAAAAGTGTGAAGATGGCTATGTTAAATGCAAACCCTTAAACCCAAGTAAACCATTTTCATTGAGTTTGTAAATTAAAAAAATATGTTTTTACAATTTACATCAAGATATTGTAGGGTTATATGGTGTTTTTACATTTGAAAAGATATAATTATTTATCTTAGTAGTAACTATGCTTCATGTATTTTCAATGTAATCCTATGTGTGAATTATGAAAATTATGTCTCTACAAAATTCTTTACCTGCAGTTTATTATTTTTCGGACGTCCCTCCTGACAGGCGACAGCCCTATTAATACCTTCAGCATCACCCTGTACATAAGTAATGACATTACTAAGCTGTCATAGTTTTTTTAGAATGCCTCACCTGTGAGATTCCCTGAGTTGTTAAGCTTCCCATTTCTGCACAAAACTAGTTGACTTTTAACAAAAAACCTACATGCAACTACATACATTAAACGTAGTGGTGTGATTTTATTGTCAAAATCCATATCGCATTATTTTTTAAAAGCCTGATTACCCAAATAAAAATACAGATGCCATTGTGTTAACAGCGTGTTTTATTCAAAAGATTATTGGTTTAAATGCCGTTTTTTATTACCAACGTATGCGTTTGAAACACCAAAGTAGTGTTGCCAGGTTAAATTTTCCAAAACCGCCCAACGCCTGTCCAGAAGTAGCCCAAAAACCGTTGCTGTAATTCGACATGGGATTGTGCAATGCTTGAACTATCATGGTTATGGCGCCACCTTTCAGATTTTGATCTAATGCAAGAAGAAAAAGATTTAAAATTTTTTTTTTTAAATTGTACAAAAATTCAAAGAATTTAAGGCATAACAGAAACCAACAACCTCAAAAAATCAACTTTGCAAACAATCAACACATCATTTTCCAATAAACCTTGTATATCTGTATTTTCGTGTGTAAAGCGATCAAACGTGGAAGCTATGAGTAAGGAGTTATTGCAACATAATTTCTCGCTGTATGAAAAATCTCTTGCATGCATTGTAGCCTCCAGCATTCCTTGCTCCATTGGATTACCTAATTTTGTTTTTCTAAAATGCCTTTTGCAAAAAAAAAAGTTGAACGACTGCAGTGATGATTTTGTTCAATTTTTCGTCGCACCCACCCGCCCACTGCGAGTTTCTCTGAAAGCATTAATTATTACTCCCTGCACCCTACGATTGTGTTGTTTGACGGAAAATGAGCGCATTGTTTTACACCTGAAAATCAGAGAGTTCCCAAAAAAGTTTGGACCCCCCCTTAAAAAAATCCTGGATACGCGCATGATGATAATGCATCATGTTTCTCCTTCTGATTGTAATGTGCCAAAAAAAAAACTTATTTCCTAACTACAATACAGTGATTGGTTCAGAGACACAAACTACAATAAAAGCTCATGATAATTGTGTTTTATTCACACTGTAAAAAGCATAATAGTTGCAAAAGGTGCACATTATTCAGATAAATAGTGGTGAATTGAATTTTGAACATAGTTTTCAATGTGCATTAGATGCTTGTAGTTTGCTTTGGGCAAAAAACAAATGTTTTGCTTTTTAAAGGTGGCTGAGGGCTGAAGCAAACAAAACAGCAAAGTTGCTCCCTGAACACTAGAAAAATCTTTAAATCAGGATCCCCAGGCTAAAGTAAGGATATTGAGGATGTACTTTTTTTTTGTTTTGAAAATGAGCAGTAAACAATAGTGTCACCTACAAGTTGCATACTTTGTCACTAATGATGCTTAATGTAGATATAAATGCAAAATATTTACAACATATACAGTCATAGGAACACAAATCACGGATTTACTCATAATTCTGAGAATAAAAAGACTGGCCCATACTGTTATTAACATTGTCATGTTTAAAAAACGTTTCGGCAAGAACTTATGCATTCAACAAATTCTTCAATTATCCAACAGAAAAACTATACAATTTTATTTATTTTGCCAATTCCACTTCCAGCTGCAGCTAACATGTATCCAAAGTCTGGTTTGTCTACAAAGAAAGTTTCAGAGTATTATTAACGGGCATTTCACATTATACTAGTTGTGTTAAGCGCTAACGTCAATAGAGCTTTAATGTAATTGACCAACAATTTTTGGACTTTGTATGTCTGCAATTGTACAATAGCTCATATTGGTGTTGTTACAAATGTTACGTATCCTACCCAATGATTTTTAGCTGTGCTTGTAATTGGCCTCAAGAGTTAATACAAATTGTATCGGTAAAAGCACATGCTACAGATTTTCTAGGATGTCAGACAAAGTAAAACCCGGAATAATCTATGTATATTTGAGGCAAAGTATATGCTTTAGGCTTTAGGCGCACAAAGTTCTTGATCCTACTTACAGCAAAGTTTAGAGTTATAAACCTTTCAGTTTTGTATGTTTCAACTGGCCACAATTAAACTACTTACACAAGCTTTTCTTAACTTTTCCACAAGATCCTTTCCCATGACTGCTGTTTCGTAAGCAGCAAGTTCGACTGGTAACTGCTGATTATCATCAGGTACCTGAACTGCGAAAATCTTTTTCTTTTCTGTAAGAGACTGGTGTTGAGCTATTGCTTCATGATGTTGTGAATAACCATCATTTTGAGTGAATGAGTGGAATAATGGCTTTAACTTTTGCATCCCCGCCAGCTGAAACAAAATCTTTTTCCAAAACAATGTTGCAGTTGTCAAATTTATTGCTGTTTTCCAATTCTTGCTTTATTTGATCTGCATGTCCATTATCATCTTTGTGGTGAAGCAAAGCCACCTATATAGAAAAGTGTGAAGGTGGCTATGTTAAATGCTAAACCTTGACAAACCCTTAAACCCAAGTAAACCATTTTCATTGAGTTTGTAAATTAAAAAAAATATGTTTTTACAATTTACATCAAGATATTGTAGGGTTATATGGTGTTTTTACATTTGAAAAGATATAATTATTTATCTTAGTAGTAACTATGCTTCATGTATTTTCAATGTAATCCTATGTGTGATTTGTGAAAATTATGCCACTACAAAATTCATTACCTGGAGTTTGTTATTTTTCGTACGTCCCCCCTGTGAGTTGACAGTCCAATTAATAATTTCAGCATCACCCTGTACAAAAGTAATGTCATTACTAAGCTGTTATAGTGTTTTAGAATGCCTCACCTGTGAGATTTCCTGAGTTGTTAAGCTTCCCATTTCTGCACAAAACTAGTTGGCTTTTAACAAAAAATCTACATAACCACATACACGTTAAACCTAGTTGGGTGATTTTATTGTCAAAATCAATATCACATTATTTTTTTTAAAGCCCGATGACCCAAATAAAAATAGCGATGCCATTGTTTTGACAGCGTGTTTTGTAAAAAAGATTATTGATTTAAGTGCGGTAACTCTCCAACCAATTAAGTGCCGTTTTTTTTATAACTAACCTATGCACCACCCACGTTCTATGACCAACGAGACCAGTGTTGCCAGGTAAAATTTTCTAAATCCGCCCAACGCCTTGTCAAAACAAGCCCAAAAACCGCCCAAACAAGAAATTTCTGAAACAAGCCCAAAACCAGCCCAATTTTACTCTGCCTTAGCTTGAAATCGACAACTCTCAGTGAATTGTCGCACTCGGTAGCTTTAACCTACAGCGGTTACGTTTTTTCACATTTGGTTCTGACCATGGCGCCACCTATCACGTTTTCCTTAATTGCAAGGAGCATTAATACATAGCAAAAACATTGCAATATTTGATGAATTTGATTCTTAATATAACTGAAACTAACAACTTTAAAAAACGCAAGCATGTCTTTTTTCAACTACAAATCTCGTACATCTGTATTCCGTAGTTTCGTCATACGCGTGCGTAAAGCGATCAAACGTGGAAGCTGCAAGCATTATTGCAAAAAAATTTACACACTACGAAAGACCTCTTGACTGCATTGTTTCCTCAAGCAATCCTTAGTTCATTGGTTACTATATTTTTTTGATTTGTTTGCTAAAATAACATTTTCTCCGCACCATTGCTGCTTTGCAAAAACGACTCCAGTTGCATGGTTCAAGTTTCTGTCGCACCCTCCCACCCACTGCGTGTTTCTCTGAACGCATTATTACTCTCTGCGCCGTACGATTGTTTCGTTTGTCGGGAAATGAACGCATTGGTTTACTCTTGGTATGAGACATTAGTGCCAGAATGCGTGATTATAGGGATTGAAAATGTCATTGGCAAACCCGCCCAATAAACCGCAACCCGCAACTCGTAAAAATAACCCGCAACTCGATGTTGAAAACCAGCCCAATTGGGCGGGAATACCGCCACCCTGGCAACCCTGAACGAGACGACCAGAGGGATGTTAGTTGACAAAAAAAAATCGCCAGGTCACAAAACTTTGAACGTGGGTTACTCGGCCGCCCTACGAGGTAGCAACATGATTTTTTTTACACGTAAAAGTTCGTAGGCTAATCTTTCTTAC
This sequence comes from Ascidia mentula, assembly GCF_947561715.1. Classification (NCBI taxonomy): domain Eukaryota; kingdom Metazoa; phylum Chordata; class Ascidiacea; order Phlebobranchia; family Ascidiidae; genus Ascidia; species Ascidia mentula. The sequence continues at coordinate 18,718,975 of NC_138569.1, read as the reverse complement.
AATATCAAAATGATGAAAAAATACATATTCATAATCTGTTATGAATATCATATGCGTATTATGGCATAACTCTAAGCAACGACGTTTGCCGTTGAAATCCTTTGAAACAAATCTTCTTTTGCCTTCATTTTATCAAATAACACCAAATTTGACCTTCTAAAAAAACAAGAACATTGTCAAATTTGCAAAACAAAAACCATACCCCCTTATTTTCCCATGTTTTGAACACATTTCACAGAGCAGCAGGCGAATCGAACACATTTTGGCCATAAAACCTTGCACAAACGTATGCCGATGAAATCCTTTTGAACCAACAACCTTACACACTCCTGCTATATCGAATAAAATCAAATTTGGCCTTCTAAAAAAACAAGAACCTTCTTTTATTGGACAAATAGTAACCATACCCCCCTTGCGACCGTGAACGCTATAGAGCAGCACGCGAATCGAACACATTTCGGCCATAAAACCTTGCACAAACGTATGCCGATGAAATCCTTTTGAACCAACAACCTTACACACTCCTACTAGATGCCATTCCATGCAACCTGTACAAAAATCATCGAAATCCATTGAGAAACTGCAAAGTTATGAGCGTTTAAAGTTTTGTCGACTGGAAAAAAGTGTTGTCGACCAGCGTCTCGTTGGTCGTTCTATGACTGTTTAAAGTGCACCAATAGAATATAATCAAGCCACAAATCACGCACTTTATTGCGATTTGCTCCAGTGTTGCGGAACAGGAACTGCGTGTTTTAAACAGCCCTGGAGGGTTTGCTTAGGCAATTATTCACTTAACTTGGTGCTATTTTGTGGTGGAGATATGGACTTTGGGTCAAAAATCCACCTGCTACCAATTTTGACCAGAATGCGTAGATGAGGGATTGATCTTTCATGAAACCACAAATGACTGTGTCCTTAAACGGTTCATCTCTCTTTAAATAAAACCCATGAACATTAATACCCATACTGAGTGATTTGCTTGTTTGCCCACAACAATTCCTGTGGTCGGTGACCAATGAAGATCTATTGGTACTATTTAAAGAGAAAAAAAATGATTGCAGCTGCATCGGACAAGACACAGCAAGGATCTGAGGAGCCTCCAGGAGGATCTTATGTCCTATAGGATAGCAAAAACAGTCCCAGGGGGCAACCAAAGCAAGTTTCCCGTGACAATTTTTTTTGCCATTGCGAAGAAAAGGGTTGGGGCCAACATTAAATTACAAATTGGATGAGGTTTTTGTGATTTATTTTTTTTGCAAAACCAACTTACATATTTTGCAGCCTTTTCAGCTAAAATATTGTCCGACCAGGGGGCCAATAATCGTTATATCTCAAGATAAAAAATCACATAGTGGGAAAATACTCCGATAATGTATATCATTTCCTAAATAAAAGATCATCTAATGGGCTTGAACAAAGCTAATACTGTGGGGTGTCGATTTATGCCTTTGTCGCCATTCCTAAGTATTCGACACGCGACGCCACTGTTCGACACGGGCGGCGTGAATAAATGTTAAGTTACTGGTATACAGTACCTCGAACAGACCAACGCTATTGTTATCTTCCAAAGTCCATAAATTGAATTACTGTAATTACTCAATTTAGCCTAACGTATCGGTTACGCCGATCTTGCAACATTCACATCGATCCTACTAGTTTTCTTTTTTCGAAGTTTGGACGCCAATTCTAGCCAAGCAAGGTGTTCAAGCGCTTTGATAATCCACTTTGAGCAATTGCGATTTTGCTTTCGCATCTCTTCATACGCGGACTTGAATTGCTGAGGAAAATTGCCAACCTGTCTGTTTGCACGCAGTTGCTTAACCATATCTTTTTATTCCGTGTTGAAATCTGCCAATAGGTGGTTGGCCAAATAATCTTCTTTGCCAGTTAAATATTATGTTGTCTTTCATGGGAATTGAAAATGACCATTCAAAGCATACTGAAGGAGACCAAAACCTTAATTCGCCCGTGGTGATCGGTTATAGGGTCATCAATAACACGTCCAATGTCGAATGACGATATTATGACATTATCTGATTTTGCGCTTTTGTAGAATCTAGGAACTTGACCTATTTTACAGATTAAATATGTTTCTACACCTCGCTTCGTGATTGTGATTTGTAAGCGAAATATTTATCTGATCAGCTGCAACCATCAGAATATCTTGACGCACTGTATGGAGATTCTTGCCGCCATGATTGTCTACAGTCCTTTTTTACGTAAACAATGCGTAAATAAGTTGTCTGCCCGTTGGCGGCTTTCTTTGTTACACATCAGTTGATAATGCAACTGTATGACGCCGTGCCGTGAATAGGACACTTCGTAGATTATGAAGTGGAAATAAAGCATATGATGGAGCTTCTGCATGCTGACATAACATTTCATCTCCATAAATAAGCTATGGTGCAGGAGTTTCTTTCCGCTACAATTAAAAGCTTTGCGTCATAATTCAATCACGTCAGCACAGGCATGCGGACGAATACTTCAAAATAAAAACAAAGTTGCACATGGTGTTCAAAAAATTCTTCGGAATAACATTGTCTACGCCAACGGATATGAATTATTTGTATTTTTAAAATACTAATTTTAACATACTAAAAACTTCTTTTTAAACTTAACCAACGATAAAGCCAATTTTAAATTATTTGCGAGTTTAGTATTCTATGCTCTCTGCATGCAAAAAGTCGCAGTTGTTCTTCTGAGAGTCGTGCGTGGCGAAATTTCTCTAAGAGAATAAAGAAATAAAGATAAGAGGAGCCGTTGCACTACCATAAGAGTATTCTGTGCTCTAAGAGTATGCAAAACGTCGCATTTATTCTCCTGGAAATCATGCGTGACAGAGATTCTTCAGGAGAATAAAGAAAACAAGAAAAGAGGAGCTGATATTAAATCATTATTATTATGGCAAGAAGAAGTGTTTGACAATTGCAACTAATTTCAGCAAGAACAAAAATTAGATTAGCGCTTTAAACAGTTTCTGGGAGTAACATTTTCTTGAAGTGATGGTAGAGCACAGCACAAAACAAAATGGAAGGCAAGCGGCGAACCATTTTCTGTAAACTAAAGCTAAAGCCAACAAATGAAAAGCAATTTGGCAATATTGTTGTTTGTATCAAAGTTTATTAAAATTTTAACGATTTGGAGAAAACAAACGTCGATAGTGCGTGACAGCGAAACAATGTAGTTCGATGGTCAGCTCTGGTGTGTTAGGCTGCTGCCAGAAAAATGACCATGCAAATGTTGAAAACAGAACGTTTGAATATCTTCAGGACCTATAGGGGTATTACATTGGAGAAATCCTGTGTTCAAGGCCCTCGGCTGTAATGCATCTAGCGACTGTTCCGCTTGTTTCCCAATGACAGTTGATGGGTCTTGTGACTTACATAGGGACCTAAAATTCTACAAAGTTGAAAAAAAAATTTGCTCCTGGATGAGACTGTACAGAGCAAGGACTTGTTGGGCCTCCTGGAAGATCATATGACCAACAGGGGGGTATACCCAGCCCTTGGGGGAGGGCTTTGACACTTTTTCAGCAATTAAATTTGATGCCATCGCAAAAAATGCAAATGAGTGGGTAGTTGAACGATTCATTTTTCTGCAAAATCCAGTTCCATTTTTTGTTGCTCTTTTAACCAAAATACTGAGTAACCAGGGGGGCAAATGGCCCTGGGGGGGTGGCTAAACCATTTTTTTCGGAGACTAAATTCGATCAAACTTTGTAGATATGAAATGGATCTTTCATAAAATCACAAATGATTGGACACTTAAACGATTCATTTTTCCACAAATACAGCCTGATTTTTTTGCTCCATTTTCAACATAATTTTCAGCAGCACCCACCAGCAAGTTACTACCTAATTGGAATAGCCCAAAACCCCACTAAAACTGCCCCAAACACCCTAAAATTCGCCATGACAACAGCACACACATGTGCGCTCATTCAACCGTAAATTTAACTTAATTGCGTCACTGCTTTGCTTGGTGATGCATGACTTTGCATTGTGACACAGGTCTACATGGTGGGTATTTCCCAGGACCAAAACTAATTTTCATAGAAATACCAATATGCGTCCTTCAAAGCAAACCTGGAGTACCTATTGGATGATGTGAGATGGGCTAAAGGCACTGAATACAAACCAGAAACAAGGTAAGAAAGTGATAGCCTAATACATGTGCGATGTACTGAACGTTTCCGTAGTTTTCGGAGAAAGTTAGTGATATTTTTGAGTGGTAGCTAATACTACATGTTCATAGGTTTCTTCATTTGTAATAAGGGTGTTTCCCTCTGTACAGAAAAATGTTTCAACAATTTGAACTAATTTTACAAACTGGAAAATACAAGTGAAGAACTTGACAAATTAATTTCAATCCAGAAAACAAGGAACTCAAATACATAGGTAATTACTTGTCACAAAGATCAAAAAGCAGACTTGTGGTATGTATATAAACACAAAAGCCTGTACAGACGCATCTTACATATGCTAAAAACAATCGGTTGTTTTAAATGCATAAAAAATAACAACTCTATAATGGTGAGAAATTTTGCAAATCATACAATACACATGATTAAGTATATATCTCATTAAAAAGAATGACATGCGCATAGGATTTTCATAATTTTATCTGCAATCTGCGCAATAACAATCAGCTGATGGATTAGTACATGAAAAATGTCAGTTTGTCTGCACAAAATCTGCAGCGGTTGAAGTACAACAATTCTCAAATAAAATAATTGTTTAGGAATGTAATTGAAATTTATCAGGATGTGACTCAGAGCCATCTGGTTTGGGCAGTGTTTCCCTGTCACCCAAATTTGTTTGATCGGATCCAGACATGCCTGTTTCCTGTTTTTCCTTTGCAGGGTGTCCTGTTTCTTTTGCACCGTAAGTAATATTTGTCTTGGTTTGTCTGTCAGTCAGTGAGTGAATAGATTCTCCTCCAATCTGTTACAACAGAATGGAACAAAGCTAAATATCAGGCTGTAAATTTTGTTTTTCATTTAAACATGGACAAATTAACACTATGGTGAATGTAAGTAAATGCTTGCAAAAAGCTAAGGTAAGTCATAACACTATATTTTGGGGGCAATGATAAGAAAGATATCTTTTTACGGAACATTCTCTATGGTTGCCATTCAATCAAATAGGGCAACTTTTTTTTAAACGGAGTGTTTTTGAAGCAAAGTGTGATGATGCCTTTTTTGAAAGCAGATCAAGACAGGCCTACCTAACCACAAAAATACCTGCACATTTCCAAGGTTAGAATGTAATATTGTGACATCGACTGTTTGAGTTTCAGCTTTTGAGGGTGTATCATTTAAATTTTGATGGTTGTTGGAGGCTTGAGCAGACCATGTATTGGTTGTTTCTTCGGCTCCTCCTATAGGCTGTTGCATAAAAGGACTTGTTTGCTCTTGAGCAGGTATCTTAGTGCTTAAGTATTCAACTGTGTTGGCTACTCTTTTGGGAAAACGTTCATCTTCTGTGATGGCTGTATATGCTTCTAATGTCCCCGGAAGCTTGACAGTTAGGTTTTCTGCTGGAATTCCACAAAGAAATATTTTGTACTTGTCTTTCAGGGCTTTGTGGTGACAATATGCTCTGTGGTGACCCATTTCGTAATCCTTTACGGAATTATCTGTGGCTATCCAAATGAAGCCATCACAATACTGACCAAAATCTTCAATCTCATCAACATGTGGTTCACCAGGTGGGGGGCAGTAATCATGATGAAAGAGCAGAGCTTTTACCCTAGGATGATTCTCAAATTCTGTTTTGAATCTTTTAGCTATTTCAGCGTCTTGCTTCAAATACAAAATTCCAATGCAAATCTGCAAATATATATTGTAGCGCATATGTGAATGCTTTTTGTTTGCTAAATGATATCTTTAACATGATAGTGTTCTAAGTATAAATCAGCACAATGTAATTTATATTCTTTATCAGACTGTGCAACTTGCAGCAAAACCAACATTTTGTGTTGTGCAAAAGGCATGTTTTTATGTAGAAAATGCTTGCATATAAGAATGCATATCCCTGTTCTTTATCTCTTAAATGTGTAAATGTTTATATGCACGAGGGAGAGTTTTTTAAAATGTGCATATCAAACATTTTTTAGATTTTAAAAATTTGTTGTGCCACTAAGAAGGTAGTTATGCCAACATTTTAACAACCATTGATATTTGTTAAGATTTGCTGTATTTTTGGTCTGTTCTGTTTCACAGTCCAATACTTTGTATGTTAGCCTACCTTGTCTTTACTTGTCCTGTAAGACGAATCTGGTCTCCCCAGGAAAGCATTTGCGTCTGCAGACACCTACAAAATATGTTTCAAAATGAGTGTAGTAGACCAATGGCCAAATTGGCAAAAATGTAAAATATAATGCATGAGCATCTTTATTTCTTAAATTTGTCTTTGTTTATGACTGGCAGTTTGTTTGTCGTTTTGCATCATGACTTATCCAATTGAAATATCCATCATGCAATTTAGGTTCGATTTCTCTTCAGTCAACCTTGTTTTTGGTTTCAAGTCGATGGCAGTCCAAAATATATATGTAAAACATTGTCCGTACAGTCAAGAATTGCCAAAAAAATCTTCTGTGCAAGTAACAAACTTTCTAATATGCAGAAGCTGTTGCCATTCAAAATACATATCAGTTTAAATACTTTATTGTTGTAATCCCCAAAACGGCAAGTCAACAAATGCTTACAATAGGGATTGCTTCATTGTGCTCATTCGCATTGCTCCCTGTGCGTCCTTGGATATTAAGGGGTACATTATCACCCATGATTGCCTATTTAACTAAAACGCTTCTAAAAGTACCTTTATTGGAAAAAGGCACAACATTATTATTCAAACGTCAGTGGTTTACTGTAACAAGTGTTGTAATGGTTTAACTAACGATTCCACAGAGGAACTAAATGACGTCATTTCATTATCGGTTCCATGAGTAATATCAATTAATTTCCTACAGTCCTTGTTCTATTCTTTGCTGTTGTTTGAATTACCTACAGCGCAAATGGTCTTAACGGTCGTAATTATACAATTTTTACTTATCTTGATATAAGTTAAATCGTAGTTCAACTGTTAATCAAAGGCAATAAAGTTTAGCAGGTGCGCAAGGAACCATGCTACTCAGTAGCCCAGATGTAACACCCATAGGCGTAACTGGGATTTTGAAGGGAGGTTAGAAAATTATTGTGAGAATTCCCAGATTTTTCGCTCTGCATTAAAGGTTAATTATAATTGAGCATTGCGAAATACGTACGCCTGTGTTAGCGCGAATCGTCACATAAAAAAAAATGAGCGAAATTTGAGCGAAAAATTCTGCGAGTGAAACAAAAGCTCGTTTGAAATGAGCGAACAACTTCGCTCACTGTTTTGAGTGATTGAATGACTAAATTGCTGCGTTTTCGGCGATTGCTTCAATCATTCGTTTAAGCTATTGAATGATTCACTTTGCACCCAACATGCACATTTTTTCACATCCTGTTTTATTTTTCGTAAATATAAATGAACATACAGTTATTACACATCACATTATAACACTGAAAGAGTGGACTGCACCCTTAGCTTTCATATCAAGGCAATTAACCTCAAAAATGTTGCAAAATGTGGTTAGTATTCAACATTAAAAAAACAAAATAGGGCTAAAAGTGTTTCAAACGCCAAGAGAATGTCACATCCAACTCCCACTGGTGTATGGTCCATTCATACAGCTCTTTGGACTTGTTCAAAGCATATTTGGCCATGTTGACGCCTGCCTTTTTCCTCAACCCCATACTTTGGCAGGATTGTTGGACCAACATTCTTAATTCTGTTCGCATGTGGCTTTTACCAATAATACTCTTTCAAGATCTGGTTGAACATAAAAAATGCATGGTTAGTAGCTTGATAAACAAGACATATACACCAATTCACCTTGATCAACATCAACAAATCCTGGGTATTTGAGCACAACAGATGATATGAAAGGGTGATCCTGTCAGATATCCATTCTTATGTAATCAAATGTTGCACTTATGGCACGGTACATAAGTGGAATGTTGTCGTCACAATAATGTTCCTGCATGTATGTTAAAATATATATAAGATAAAGAATAAGTTCAGCATTTATAGTACACTTAAATAGCCCTTTGTATTCTTGACTTTGCCCATCAAAGCTGTAAAACTTCTTGCCATTGACTTTGCAGGTTCAATTTTAAGTAGTTTGGAAGGATAGCTGCAAACAAAATATTACAGCAAATAATAAATGATGACCATCTTTATTGAACTGATTAATTATAATTTATTAATACAAAATAACACATTAACTTACTTCTCAATTCCTTCTCCATAGTATCGTCAATTTACTGTTTATCCTTCAAAACGGTAGCAGCTCTTCAATACTAAATCAATACTAAATCTCTGCCTTCGACGTTTCAAATGGACTAGCCTACGCTATCAACAGTCGTCCAACTTACTGATAATGCTCGGGCCTTCAAAAATCATATCCCGCAGTTTTCGCGCAATAAATATGTTGTGAATGGCGAAATTCAATTTCGATCTCCTCTTTTGCGCCAGCCAATCACGTTGCCGGCTGCGGAGCGCGCGATTTTAAAAAAGAGACAAAGGTTCTCCTATTTCGATGCGAGAAAAAAGGGTTGAGCGAAAGCTTCGCTTGTCCTGAAGCGAGTGGCGGGAATTTCGCTCGCTGCCTCCCGCCGGAGAGAAGAAATGAGCGAAGTTTTTTTAGAGTGAAGTCCTAAGCTACGGCCTACGGACAACTCAAAAGCGTGATTTTGCGCAAGTACTTGCGCCGTAGCTTTATTACTATTATTTTGAAAGAGAGGTGTTGAATATATTTGTAACCAAGAAAGGTATTTAATTTGCGGTTACAACATCAGGAAAACATACAAATAAAATTTGTACATTTTAAATTGTACTTGCATATCATTTGCAACGTGTTTAACAACTTAACTATTTGACTTGACTTACAGGGTAACCGCATGTCATTGCAACAGCATAGATCCCAAAAAAGACTTTTCGCCCTTAAATAAACGAAAAATGGTACATGACCCGTGTCCCTGCAAACATTCGTGCGGTTTCACGTGGAAACGCATTTTATAGGGAAAAGGGGATATAGTATATGCTTCCTTCTTTACGTAATCCAAAGTACGCCACTGCTAATTCCATCCAGGAAGTCTGAACGAGATTCGAAAAATTTCCACAGGGCCCTTAACAGAAAGTCTGCCACAGGGTCCTTAACTTTTTCTTACCTACTCCTTAACTTTTTTGGTCACGACTTTTACCTTGGCACACCGACGGTCACGACCTTTATGTCCTTTGGGAGGGCACATGTGATCAGTGGCGGATCTAGAAAAAATATGAGGGGGGTGTTCGGTTTCGGTACCTAATTAATGAATCCGTTAGATGCGGTTACAATTGTTTTTCGGACATTTATCATGCTGTAATTTTTTGTCCAAATCTCGGTGGAAACCAGTTTAGTTGTTGAACGCATTGCCAATATTACGCATGTTAAAAACAACTGTTAGCGCTCGCATAGGTGCAAAGAGGAATATAAGGCCACCGCACGCAACATAGTTTTTATTTGTATGTTTTCTTGATAACGTAAGCTCACATTTAATTCCTTTTAGATAACACCTACATTTAAACCTTAACCTTTCTTTCAAAGTCGTGGTAATGAAACTACGGCGCAAGCACTACCGCAAAAACTTGCATCGAGTGTTCCACAGTGTTACGCAATTGCGAAAGCCAGGAAGCCACCGTTTATGTGACGATTCGCCCCAACACTGGCGTTCGTATTTTGCAATGCTCGGCCACAATCAACCTTACTGTTCAGCGGAAAATTAGGGAATTCCCAAATATTTTCAACCCCCCCCCCCGTTCTGAAAACAAATCTGTAATGGTCTAGGACATGGTCTTGCGCCACCAAATACACATCGATGTTTTAGCAGTAGATAATTTGCGAAATATATATAAAAAAAAAACAGACAAAATACAAAATACTCGTTTAGCTACATTTATTTTGAGGCAATTTTGTCTAACAATTACAACTCTTACAGAGTGCGGCTTCTGTGTGGAAATTGTAGCATCAATGAATAAATTTATAAGGTTGCGCTTTCAAAAATGATATTGTTGACGGGTTATTGACCAACGGCACAACAAACGATTGTTTCAAAAGCGGTCATCGCCGCGTGAATGCAGGGCGCGCGACCGAGAAACAAAGAAACAGCGGAGACGAACATTTGACCGTAGTGTTCGTTCCTGCGTAGCGGAAAATTAACCGCACTATCACACCCCACAAAACAACATGCCAAAATGCTGGGGGGCGTGTTCTGACACCAAAACACCCCCCCTTGATCCGCCACTGCTGGCAATTACAAACTACAGTCTTGGGTTGTTGGTCAATGGTGCCATTGTTCTTACATTGTGGTCTGTTACAGGTTCAAAATTGTGTTTTTGAATTTTTATTCATTTATGTCTAATAAATTTTACAAGAATCCAGATGAAACTCACAATATTGGCGAAAATTTCAATCTTCTTAACTCTTTGTTAACTAGGTGAGGGGAAGTAATTTTGATAAAAAGCAGAGTTCCACCCCAGTGTGCTTTACAAATTCTCCTTTAAATCTTCTACCTTTTTCTACATCTTGCTTTGAATACAGTTCGAATACAAATCTACACATACACTTTAGGTATGTTCTTTGATGCCTCTGTAAGGTGTAAACACTTGTCTGAAGTTCCCTTTCTTGCCTTTTTTCAGTTGTTAATTTGGTCCTTTTCCTTGCAAAAACAGTTTTGTGTAGTACCCATACCAAGCACATCATTTGTTTAGATTATTTTGTCCTTTATTTATTCCCTAATCACTTTTTATTCTACCCTACATATGCCCCTTCCAGGCGTTTGTATTGTAATTTAAATGTGAAACTTTTAATTTAAATTAAAAGTCACCTACATCACACACAACAAGTGGAGTTGGAAAAAAGTTGATTTCGAAAAAAAATATTAAATGTATCATCATGTTTCACCCTGGCATCACAATATTGAGATTTTTAGGAATAAGCGATTTCATTTTGACCAATGTTAGGGGTCCAAATATTTGCAGTGTTGAATTCCAGGGTATCTTGTGAAACCCTGTTTAAGATTTACTGCTTTTTATACAGTAAGATTATAAATGCTTATGCATCGTGGTTCTTCTTGCAAAAGAACTAATTTTTCTAACTACAATATAGTGTTTGAATCAAAGACACAATCAACAATAAAAGCTCATGATAACTGTATTCATTCACACTATGAAAGCATTTTGTGGAAAATTTTAGTTTCAAAAAGTGCACAATATTCAGATAGAAAGTGGTGAAATTAATTTTGAACATAGTTTTCAATGTGTATTGGATGCTTGTAGGTTGCTTTTGGGATAAAAACAAATGTTATGCTTTTCAAAGGTGACAAGGAGCTGAAGCAAAACACAGCAAAGTTGCTTCCTGAACACTGGAAAAAAACTTTAAATCATGATCCACAGGCTGAAGTAAGGGTATTGAGGATATGCTTTTTAAGTTGTTACATATTTTGATGCTTGATGTAAAGATAATTGTACAAACGACAAAACATTGCAACAAAATCAAGTCGATAACAGCAATTCTATAATTATCGTACAGAAAAAGTATACAATTTTGTTTATTTTTTCAATTCCACTTCCAGCTGCAGCTAACATATATCCCAAGTATGGTTATCCTACAATGAAAATTTTAGAGTATTATTAAAGGGCTTTTTGCATGTTACTGGTTGTGTTATGCGCTAACCTCAATAGAGTTTTAGAGTAATTGGCCAACAATTTTGAACTTTGTATGTGTGCAGTTGTACAATAACTTATATTCGTATTGTTACAAATGTTACATCCTATCCAATGATTTTTAGCTCTGCTTGTAATTAGTACAGTATAAATTACATGGCAATTTATGTTGAAATAGTTTACAATGCAAAAGAAAACAACACCCCTTGTATTATATTACCCAATTGTTAATGACAATAGTAACAATACTTGGTATTTAAATTAGTATGTTGGCCACATATTTTGATATGTTGTCACCTTTGTTTTAAACATTTATCCTGATGAATAAATTTTAATGATTTGTTTCATATTGAAGTTTAATTGCATATCCTCATATGATCACATTTAGCAGGGCCTCAGAGTTAATACAAATTGTAGTGGTAAAAGGACATGCTACAGATTTTCTATGGATAACAGACAAAGTAAAACCCGGAATGAAATAATCCAGGTATATATGAGGCCAAGTATATGCTTTATGCTTCAGATGCACAAAGTCCTTAATCCTACTTGTCAGTTTTATATGTTTAAACTGGTCACAATTAAACTACTTACACAAGCTTTTTCTAACTTTTTCACAAGATCCATTCCCTTGAGTGCTGATTTATAAGCAGCAAGTTCCTTTGGTAACTGCTGATTATCATCAGGTACCTGAACTGCAAAAATCGTTTTGTTTTGTTCTATAGACAGGTGTTGAGCTACTACTGCATGATGATCTGAATAACGATCATTTCTCGAGTGTTTAGTTACAAGCAAAAGGATGCAATCACTCTCGTCAATGAGTGGAATAATGGCTTTAACTTTTGCATCACCGCCAGCTGGAACAAAATCTTTTTCCAAAACAATGTTCCAGTTGGCAAATTTTTTGCTGTTTTCCAATTCTTGCTTTATTTCATCTGCATGTCCATTATCATCTTTGTGGTGAAGCAAAGCCACCTACATAGAAAAGTGTGAAGGTGGCTATGTTAAATGCTCAACATTGACAAAACTCTTAAACCCAAGCAAACCAATTTTCATTGAGTTTGTGAATAAAAAAACAAATATGTTTTTACAATTTACATTAAGATATTGTGGGGTTATATGGTGATTTTACATTTGAAAAGATTTCAATTATTTATCCTAGTAGTAACTATGCCTTATGTATTTTTCAATGTAATCCTATGTGCAAATTTAAAAAAATTATGTCACTGCAAAATTTATTACCTGGAGTTTATTATTTTTCGGACGTCCCTCCTGAGAGGCGACAGGCATATTAATACCTTGAGAATCACCCTGTATATAAGTAATAGCATTACTAAGTTGCGATAGTTTGTTTAGAATGCCTCACCTGTGATAATCCCTGAGTTGTTAAGCTTTCCATTTTTGCACAAAACTTGTTGGTGTTTAGCAAAAAATCTACATTTAACCACATATATGTTAAACGTAGTTGTGTGCTTTTATTGTCAACACCAATATCACTTCGTTTTTTAAAAGCCCGATGACTCAAATCAAATACCGATGCTATTGTGTTAAGTGCGTGTTTTATTGAGAAGTTTATTGGTTTTAATGCCGTTTTTTTATAATTAACAGTGTCTCGATGGCCTGAGCTTTGATGGTTAAACCTGCTTCTGCCCCGTTCTATAAAGCACCCAGAAACAAGATCTCTTCCCAAATAATTGTATTCATTTCTGTTATCTTCTTAATTAAGACGGTACATTACAACGTTGATAGGATGCCAGCAAATAGAATGGCGAAGACTAAACTTGACTTGACTGAATTTTCAGGTAAAAACTGAGCTCCTTAATGCTTTCCATTATGAGAGCTGATTGGTCAATAATGTCACGTGATTTCATGAGGCGCTTGTAATATAACACAAGAACATAGGTGTGATGTGACATAAGCATAGGAGAACATTTTATGTGGTAAACAGGATGTTAAATGACTTACTTTACTCGAGAACATTCGATGAATTTATATATAAGCGCTGGCCTCTGTGACGTATGTTACACACGCAAACATTACGCAATACAAGCACTGGTTTCTGTGACGTATGTTACACACGCAAACATTACGCAATACAAGCACTGGTTTCTGTGACATATGTTACACACGCAAACATTACGCAATACAAGCACTGGTTTCTGTGACGTATGTTACAGCACATAATAAAAAAATATTAAATGTATCATCATGTTTCACCCTGGCATCACAATATTGAGATTTTTAGGAATAAGCGATTTCATTTTGACCAATGTTAGGGGTCCAAATATTTGCAGTGTTGAATTCCAGGGTATCTTGTGAAACCCTGTTTAAGATTTACTGCTTTTTATACAGTAAGATTATAAATGCTTATGCATCGTGGTTCTTCTTGCAAAAGAACTAATTTTTCTAACTACAATATAGTGTTTGAATCAAAGACACAATCAACAATAAAATCTCATGATAACGGTATTTATTCACACTATGAAAGCATTTTGTGGAAAATTTTAGTTTCAAAAAGTGCACAATATTCAGAGAGAAAGTGGTGAAATTAATTTTGAACATAGTTTTCAATGTGTATTGGATGCTTGTAGGTTGCTTTTGGGATAAAAACAAATGTTATGCTTTTCAAAGGTGACAAGGAGCTGAAGCAAAACACAGCAAAGTTCCTTCCTGAACACTGGAAAAGAACTTTAAATCATGATCCACAGGCTGAAGTAAGGGTATTGAGGATATGCTTTTTAAGTTGTTACATATTTTGAAGCTTGATGTAAAGATAATTGTACAAACGACAAAACATTGCAACAAAATCAAGTCGATAACAGCAATTCTATAATTATCGTACAGAAAAAGTATAGCCTACAATTTTGTTTATTTTTTCAATTCCACTTCCAGCTGCAGCTAACATATATCCCAAGTATGGTTATCCTACAATGAAAATTTTAAAGTATTATTAAAGGGCTTTTTGCATGTTACTGGTTGTGTTATGCGCTAACCTCAATAGAGTTTTAGAGTAATTGGCCAACAATTTTGAACTTTGTATGTGTGCAGTTGTACAATAACTTATATTCGTATTGTTACAAATGTTACATCCTATCCAATGATTTTTAGCTCTGCTTGTAATTAGTACAGTATAAATTACATGGCAATTTATGTTGAAATAGTTTACAATGCAAAAGAAAACAACACCCCTTGTATTATATTACCTAATTGTTAATGACAATAGTAACAATACTTGGTATTTAAATTAGTATGTTGGCCACATATTTTGATATGTTGTCACCTTTGTTTTAAACATTTATCCTGATGAATAAATTTTAATGATTTGTTTCATATTGAAGTTTAATTGCATATCCTCATATGATCACATTTAGCAGGGCCTCAGAGTTAATACAAATTGTAGTGGTAAAAGGACATGCTACAGATTTTCTATGGATAACAGACAAAGTAAAACCCGGAATGAAATAATCCAGGTATATATGAGGCCAAGTATATGCTTTATGCTTCAGATGCACAAAGTCCTTAATCCTACTTGTCAGTTTTATATGTTTAAACTGGTCACAATTAAACTACTTACACAAGCTTTTTCTAACTTTTTCACAAGATCCATTCCCTTGAGTGCTGATTTATAAGCAGCAAGTTCCTTTGGTAACTGCTGATTATCATCAGGTACCTGAACTGCAAAAATCGTTTTGTTTTGTTCTATAGACAGGTGTTGAGCTACTACTGCATGATGATCTGAATAACGATCATTTCTCGAGTGTTTAGTTACAAGCAAAAGGATGCAATCACTCTCGTCAATGAGTGGAATAATGGCTTTAACTTTTGCATCACCGCCAGCTGGAACAAAATCTTTTTCCAAAACAATGTTCCAGTTGGCAAATTTTTTGCTGTTTTCCAATTCTTGCTTTATTTCATCTGCATGTCCATTATCATCTTTGTGGTGAAGCAAAGCCACCTACATAGAAAAGTGTGAAGATGGCTATGTCAAATGCTAAACCTTGACAAACCCTTAAACCCAAGCAAACCAATTTTCATTGAGTTTGTGAATAAAAAAACAAATATGTTTTTACAATTTACATCAAGATATTGTGGGGTTATATGGTGATTTTACATTTGAAAAGATTTCAATTATTTATCCTAGTAGTAACTATGCCTTATGTATTTTTCAATGTAATCCTATGTGCAAATTTAAAAAAATTATGTCACTGCAAAATTTATTACCTGGAGTTTATTATTTTTCGGACGTCCCTCCTGAGAGGCGACAGCCATATTAATACCTTGAGAATCACCCTGTATATAAGTAATAGCATTACTAAGTTGCGATAGTTTGTTTAGAATGCCTCACCTGTGATAATCCCTGAGTTGTTAAGCTTTCCATTTTTGCACAAAACTTGTTGGTGTTTAGCAAAAAATCTACATTTAACCACATATATGTTAAACGTAGTTGTGTGCTTTTATTGTCAACACCAATATCACTTCGTTTTTTAAAAGCCCGATGACTCAAATCAAATACCGATGCTATTGTGTTAAGTGCGTGTTTTATTGAGAAGTTTATTGGTTTTAATGCCGTTTTTTTATAATTAACAGTGTCTCGATGGCCTGAGCTTTGATGGTTAAACCTGCTTCTGCCCCGTTCTATAATGCACCCAGAAACAAGATCTCTTCCCAAATAATTGTATTCATTTCTGTTATCTTCTTCATTAAGACGGTACATTACAGCTTTCAATACAACGTTGTTAGGATGCCAGCAAATAGAATGGCGAAGACTAAACTTGACTTGACTGAATTTTCAGGTAAGAACTGAGCTCTTTAATGCTTTCCATTATGAGAGCTGATTGGTCAATAATGTCACGTGATTTCATGAGGCGCTTGTAATATAACACAAGAACATAGGTGTGATGTGACATAAGTATAGGAGAACATTTTATGTGGTAAACAGGATGTTAAATGACTTACTTTACTCGAGAACATTCGATGAATTTATATATAAGCGCTGGCCTCTGTGACGTATGTTACACACGCAAACATTACGCAATACAAGCACTGGTTTCTGTGACGTATGTTACACACGCAAACATTACGCAATACAAGCACTGGTTTCTGTGACATATGTTACACACGCAAACATTACGCAATACAAGCACTGGTTTCTGTGACGTATGTTACAGCACATAATATTATGATATAGGTGCCTTCGATCGATGTAAAACCGAAATAAAAGACGACTGTGGGTGCAAAATATTTGGAGTTGATAACTTTGAAAATGAAAGCCAAAGCTAAAATGCTGTTAACCATTAGTAAACGTTTCGAACACTGACTGCGTTCATCATCAGTACTACAATGAGCGCATGCAAGAAAAGCGTCGGGGTAATAAAGGACTGAGCAGGCAGAAGGGAAACAGCAGCAGCAACAAGCCAGAGGCATGTCACGTGACAACAGCATGGAAGCACAGCAGCGACGTCATCATTAGCAATGTGTCAAGCTGCAGTACGGACCTAGATGTTGAATAGGTAAAGGAGTATCATGCAAGCCAATGTGGCCCATTTAAAGCATGAACACAAGTCACAAGTGCCCGCTAGGCATGTCAGGGCGGACCAACAGGTTACGGCACTTTATAGTCCTTTATTGTTTCAGAGCCAGGGCGGTTGTTGTTTAAGGCCGCATATCAGTATTAAATCCCCAAAATCTAGTTTTGAAGGCTATCACCATTAATGCCCATACTGAGTGATTTGTTTTTTTGCCAACAACAATTCCTGTGGTCAGTGACCCATGAAGATCTACTGGTACTATTCATAGAGAAATAATTTCATTGCAGCTGCATCCGCCAAAACACAGCAAGGATCTGAGGAGCCTCCAGGAGGATCTTTTGTCCTATAGGATAGCAAAAACAGTCCCAGGGGGCAACCAAAGCAACTTTCCTGTGACAATTTTTTTTGCCATTGCGTAGAAAAGGGTTAGGGCCAACATTAAATTGCAAATTGGATGAGGTTTTTGTGATTCATTTTTTCGCAAAACCATCTAACATTTTTTTGCAGCCCATTTAGCTAAAATAATGACTGATCGGGGGCCTAAATGACCCCTAGGTGGTGCTTTAAGCAACTATCTTGCAACTAATTTTCACCTTACTGCGTAGCCAAGAGGCGGGCCTAACATAAAATCACAAATTAAGGTATACTTCTGTGATTCAATTTTGAGCTACATCCCCTTGAACATTTTGGTGGTTTTTCAACTAAACTTTTCACAGCACCCTGCACCAAACGTCTGACTGACTGAGAAGAGCAAAAAATGCACTAAAACTGCAACAAACACGCTGAAAATCGCCCTGGCTACACCACGTGACTTCTTGCTCATTCAACCAGAAAATTGACCCAAACGCATCACCGGTTGCCTTGTGACGGAACTGAGACTCTCTATGACGCAGGACGGGTATTCCCCGCGGGCAAAACTATTTTAATAGAATTACTGATATGCGGTCTTAAATCGGTGTTTCTAAAATGCACAATGTCGCTAATGTCGCTAATGTCGCTAATGTCGCTAATGTCGCTAATGTCGCTAATGACGCTAATGCCGCTAATGCCCCGTTTTGTGAATGATGCTGCTATGTAGCTAATGTCGCTAATGTCGCTAATGTCGCTAATGCCGCTAATGCCGCTAATGCCGCTAATGCCCGCTAATGTAGCTAATGCCGCTAATGCCCGCTAATGTAGCTAATGCCGCTAATGCCCGCTAATGCCAGCTAATGCCGCTGCCCGCTAATGTAGCTAATGCCGCTAATGCCCGCTAATGTAGCTAATGCCGCTAATGCCCGCTAATGCCAGCTAATGCCGCTAATGCCCGCTAATGTAGCTAATGCCGCTAATGCCGCTAATGTAGCTAATGTAGCTAATGCCGGGCATTAGCGGCATTAGCGACATTAGCTCCACAAGCGGGCATTAGCTACATTAGCGGGCATTAGCGGCATTAGCGACATTAGCGACATTAGCGACATTAGCGACATTAGCTCCACAAGCGGGCATTAGCGGCATTAGCTACATTAGCGGGCATTAGCGGCATTAGCTACCTTAGCGGCATTGTGCATTTTAGAAACACCCGTCTTAAATAGTGGCGCACCTGCCCAGAATCGCAATTTTTCTATGAAGTCCAATACATGTGCCATTCAACTATTACATTGTGAAGTTTCACACCTGTTTGATCATCGGATCCAGAGTTGTAGCTGTTTTACTAACACCACCTAAACAACAGAAAATGGCCTTGTCAACAGAGTTACCGCCAAGACAACTGATAGGCAGAGGATGGTGCTTCAAGCCCCAAACCGGTCACATAGAATGGAACCAAATATCACGAGGCAGTCATGCAACAATTATCTGCATGTCCAATACTTAATTACATGACACAGGTGTTAATTAATCAACATCCAAAGGCCAATTAGGGGGCATGTATTGTGGTAGGAAATTATGAACCTCTCAACACCATGAAAATTGCATGAGAATTGTGTTATTAACTTGCATACAAGACCATGCAATGCATTTATTTGCTTAAAATCAATTGATAAACCAAACTAGGAGCTACTTTATTGGTAAAATAGTAGCACATACCCAGAATATGTTGAAAATTGCTTCGGTTTCAATGGCGTGAGCAGTGAATCTTTTCGTATGAAGCACCATTCATATGGTGATGGAATAAAATTGACCCAAACGCATCACCGGTTGCCTTGTGACGGAACTGAGACTCTCTATGACGCAGGACGGGTATTCCCCGCGGGCAAAACTATTTTAACAGAATTACTGATATGCGGTCTTAAAGGTCTGTAATTATTACTGTACCACGTTTAGTTTGACCTTTGTACGTGGGAACCCGGTCACGAATATAAACATTTCCAATATTACAATTTTTATATTAATATACACTGAGTTCGCTACAGGTTAAAGTTATGACATCACACCCAAAATGACGTAATGTAATGTCACTGAGCGCGTCATCCCGGTTTCATCGAAGTACAGAGTAATGTCGGTGCTGCTACCCTTTGGTCTTCGGATAATTAGGGACAAATAAGCCTTTGGTTTGTGACGTCACAGTGACATATTTTTGTGTGATGTAAACCTTGTCCAGACTTTGAGGTAACGTAGTCTGTGCATTCTCCTATGTTTAAAACTATTCGATATCTGCAATATAAGGCGCCTTCTCCTATGTAAACAATGCATTTTTTTGACGCGAGCGCCTTGTGTGATATCAATTTCGGCACAGCGAAAAAGGTTTACGATTTTTGGTCGCCGCTACATTTCGTGCAGTTTTCTACATTTTTTAGTTGACGTAGAACCGAAAAACTGGATATTGCAGCGTACAAATAGCTTTCACAGTCGCTGCTTTACTGAATCTAAAGTCTGCTTGCGTGTTCCTGCTGAAGACTATACTTGATTTGCAACTCCGTGGCAGACTTGTTTATTAATTGAAAGCCACGATTGCAATTACCAGGTGGCTTAAGCTTAATTTGTTTCAAGCGCGTTTAACACGTGACTGAATTGCAGCGAATTAACTATTAAAATAACGTGCGAACGTTTACAGCGCGATGGCGAGAATAACAACAGGGCCGAGAGAGGTCGAGCGACTAAGAGAGTAGACAAGACTAGCCTGTCGAAGGATTACGAAATGGGCGTTTAACAAAGTGTTAGAAAAAATGTGTTGTCCAGCAGGATGCCAGAAAACCTGTGGGAGCTCCGGCAGGAAAGCTTAACACCGTCTGCAGTCTTCGGTCCGTATGTGTTCCAAATGTGTAAAGAATTAAGTAGGGAAACATGCGTGTTGCTACAATATATGTTTGTTGTATATATACCTTTAGTTTTACGGAAAGTTGCTATGGCCGTGTCATATGCACTTTAAAATGAGATATTTTTTCTGGAAATGATTCTTATGTGCAGTGCAGACCATAGTAGGCTAAACCTGTTTGGTCTAAAATTAAGTGTTGCTACGTTCATGTAACAAATTTGTATTTAGTTTGAAAATACGGACAAGTGTATGAAAACGCACAAATTATCATACAGTTTACAAATAAAGCACGTTTCTTATAAACAAATACCCTATCTAGACTTATGCACATTACCTAATATGTCATTAGCCTATTTGGTCGGTAGCATATGTTTAGGCTACTTAAAAAATTAATAGATGTAGGTGGAGAAAAGTTTGCAATGCCAGTGGGACGCGAAGGTATTTTCAGGTGAACCAAGTTAACATGGGGATAATTAAGTGAGTCTAAAGCTGTATAGTGTTAACGTATCTTTTGAAGCCCAATAATCGTTATGGGCTATCCCAGGAATGGGCAAACCCTTTTTAAAAAATAACATAGTGGTAATACTCCGATAATGTAAATCATTTCCTAAATAAAAGAGCATCTGATTGGCTGGAACATAGCTAATACTGATTAGGTGGTATCCAGTTGCCCTGCTGCCCTTGGATGCCTGGGTTTTGTTTGTATGGCGAGGGCGGTGGTTGGTATTGGGGAACGGTCGTCACCACTTGCTGTTGAGTTGTGCTGGTTTGGTACTGGGTTTGTTGTTGGATTACTTGACCGCCTACAAAAAACGTTTTCAAACCCGTAACGTTTGTGATAACATATAAGTTGTAACTTGTAAGTGGTGTAGGCCTATATGCTAATCGAACTTCTAATAAACACTATGGTCCTATATTATGCCCGGGAGTAGGTTACTCGCTACGAGATTTTGCAGTGCATAATAATATGTAAATACATCTTTTAAATACAAGTTTGGCTGCTAGTAACGGTGTTTATTTAGGAATAATGTTGAGCATCGAATGTAGTTTACCGTTTGTCTGTCTACTTGCACCCTCCACTTCAATAGCCTAAGAAAATCACGTTATTGTAACATAAAAGTCAAAAGTTGATGCATATCAAACATACATTCAAGTATAAGCCAAGGCTTTAAGTCTTTATAAAAAGTAGCCCACAATATTGTTACGATTGTAGTCGGTAAAAAATAATTTTAATTTCTTAAATTTTATTTACCTCCTTGTTGCATGTTCCCCCACAACATCCAGGACCCAAACCAGCCGCTTCTGTTGCTTGGCAACAGAACTTGGCGCTTGTGATACAAACACCCATCGCCACAAAACTCAAAGCACATAACATACCTTCCATGGCAACTACAAACGGATAAGTCTGCAAGTTGTAAATTTGTAAACGCCATTTCAAAAGGAAATAAAATTTAGTTTTTTTTTTGTCAAACAAGTTTAATATTTTCCGACTTACACTTCCATATACGAAGACAAGGCCAAGTGAAAAGCATACAAGAATGAAGGAAAATACTGAGGCGGCAATTGAAAGACCCATGTGAGTGTTTATCTAGACCAGTGGTTCCCAACCTTTTGTGGTTAGTGACCCCCTATATTGATTTAAACTAACTTGCGACCCCCACCATTTTTTTCCCAACAGCAATATCAATCAAAGTGCATTTTACAGTATATCATTTATTGGCAATCACTTTGCTCCATAAGACGGCTGACTTGCAACTTCATAGCCAAGTTTGAAATCCGTGGTTGAGTATTTGACAACGCTAAAATCTGAAAACTACCTCCCAAGTCAAATCTCTGACGTTTCAAACCGGCTTCATTACGTTTGAAGAATTCCTAATCTTTTTTTCACGTGTTGGGGGTGCATGGTGTGTAAATGGCGGTTTAATTTAGACGGCTTGATTCAGCACTGCACCACGTTGCACAAGACACACGGAGGCAACTAGTTGTAGCCTATGTGTTGTAACAAGTTATAAAAACATCACATATTTGTCGCGACCCACAGACAGCCTTCCCGCGACCCCCACGTTGGGAACCACTGATCTAGACAAATAAATGTCATTCGTGTAACCGTCTTTTTTCTCAAATTTTTCACTACAGGTCTACATTAATTACTTTGTTACTATACATTTATTTATTATATTGCGCAGACCGTAGACATAAACCTACCATACAAGGAGTGACAGTCTTCTTACCGCATATTACGCCCATCACACCAGTGGCCAAAATCTTGAATGAAACAATAGAACCGCAATTGATTTTGTTATTAAAGTTTAAAAAAGTTTTCGCCGACCCAAAGTCTGCACCAGACTCCTTCAAAGTAATTGTTGTACGTCACCAGCGTAGCGTAACTAGAATACCTCCCCAACTTCACGTATCTCGCCGTTTTCGAATCCACCATCAGCATCAACCCAATTGTTGTGCACATGATGCCGATCACCACTTCAGTAATCTGGAAGACCATGGAATGAATTAAATTACGGGCAAAACAAGTGCATTAAAACAGAGCATCTTACCCCAAGAGCACGCAGAATCCGTTTGACTTTGCCGAAAACAGACACAGTGGGGAGCGCATTAATAATTTGCAACATGTTCACAAGGTGCCTACCAACTTAAAACTACCAGAAAATGTCAAAGTTGGTAGTGCGAACCAACGCTGTACGTTCCTGCCAAAGGTTAGGTGTAGTTGTTTTCCTTACATTAAAACTTTATGGTGAGAAAAACCAAGGTTTCTACTCAAAAACTCTCACAGCAACCGTTGAAGCCTTAGTTGCAAAATCACTCGCTCGGACTAACACCAGCAGTATCCAGCCTTTGTATGTCCGTTATATATACCCCATAATGCATGTATTCACATTGTATACATAACCACTGAACAAATTGATCACCGATTACTCATATAATTAATATACAACCTTCCAGAAGGAATGAGTCTTGGTGGAAACAAAGAAGGACCATATTGTTTATTATTAAACCATTGTTGTTATTGTAAGTGGTGTAGGCCTATATGCTAATCGAACTTCTAATAAACACTATAAACCTATATTATGCCCGGGAGTAGGCTACTCGCTACGAGATTTTGCAGTGCATAATAATATGTAAATACATGTTTTAAATACAAGTTTGGCTGCTAATAACTGTGTTTATTTAGGAATAATGTTGAGCATCGAATGTAGTTTACCGTTTGTCTGTCCACTTGCACCCTTCACTTCAATAGCCTAAGAAAATCACGTTATTGTAACATAAAAGTCAAAAGTTGATGCATATCAAACATGCATGCAAGTATAAGCCAAGGCTTTAAGTCTTTATAAAAAGTAGCCCACAATATTGTTACGATTGTAGTCAGTAAAAAATAATTTTAATTTCTTAAATTTTATTTACCTCCTTGCTGCATGTTCCCCCACAACATCCAGGACCCAAACCAGCCGCTTCTGTTGCTTGGCAACAGTACTTGGCGCTTGTGATACAAACACCCATTGCCACAAAACTCAAAGCACATAACATACCTTCCATGGCAACTCCAAACGGATAAGTCTGCAAGTTGTAAATTTGTAAACGCCATTTCAAAAGGAAATAAAATTTAGTTTTTTTTGTCAAACAAGTTTAATATTTTCCGACTTACACTTCCATATACGAAGACAAGGCCAAGTGAAAAGCATACAAGAATGAAGGAAAATACTGATGCGGCAATTGAAAGACCCATGTGAGTGTTTATCTAGACAAATAAATGTCATTCGTGTAACCGTCTTTCATCTAAATTTTTCACTACAGGTCTACATTTATTACTTTGTTACTATACATTTATTTATTATATTGCGCAGACCGTAGACATAAACCTACCATACAAGGAGTGACAGTCTTCTTACCGCATATTACGCCCATCACACCAGTGGCCAAAATCTTGAATGAAACAATAGAACCGCAATTGATTTTGTTATTAAAGTTTAAAAAAGTTTTCACCGACCCAAAGTCCGCACCAGACTCCTTCAAAGTAATTGTTGTACGTCACCAGCGTAGCGTAACTAGAATACCTCCTCAACTTCACGTTTCTCGCCGTTTTCGAATCCACCATCAGCATCAACCCAATTGTGGTGCACATGATCCCGATCACCACTTCGGTAATCTGGAAGACCATGGAATGAATTAAATTACGGGAGTAGTAATAATGAGCCCAGTAGCATGGGCACTCTTCACTTATTAGGGATCGGGCACTCTTCACTTGGTTTGAGATCGGGCACTCCTCACTTGGTTTGAGATCGGGCACTCTTCACTTGGTCTGAGATCGCGCACTCTTCACTTATGTGGGATCGGGCACTGTTCACTTATGTGGGCTTGGTCACATATTGTATGAAAAATAACTTAGAGTGGTTCATTTGTTGAATGAGTTGGTCGAGTAAGGACGTAAACCCAAGTGAGAAGTTTTATGAATGAGCACTGGTCACTAGATGGTATAAAAGAGTTGTGACTGTGAAGGCTTTCGGTTTGTTCACTTCTGAGTTGAATAGAAATATGTCATTTCTTACTGGTCGTTCTCTCTTTGGACGAAGAGATAGAAGTGATGCTCAATACTCTTTAACCTCGGTCATATGCGCCCCGGGTGGATTGGTCGAGGGGACGAGGAATTATCCTTGTTTGGACCCTACAAATGTTAATATGGCTGAAGAGAGAAAACGTATAGATTCGTTCAAATATGGATTTTGGCCTTATCATACATTGTATGGTGTTACGGCGAGTGGCAAGGGGCGTACGAAGGGATTAACGGTGTGGAATTTGTTCGGGGATTGGCAACTGATTTTGATTCGTCAAAGAGAACACTTTTGATTATTGATGATTTAATGAGTGAATGCGACGAAAGCGTGACCAATCTTTTTACAAAAGGGAGCCACCACAAAAATATAAGTGTGATATACATTGTTCAGAATTTATTTCACAAAGGAAAGGATGCAACGCACTATCAGCTTGAACGCGCATTACCTCGTTGTTTTTAAAAATCCAAGTGACGCATCTCAAATAACTCATCTTGCCAAGCAAGTTCAACCAGGGCGGACGCGTGCCGTTCAGGAATCATATAGTGACGCGACCTCTCGTCCACACGGTTATTTGCTTTTTGACTTCAAGCAGAGCACAGCAGAAAAATTTCGTTTAAGAACCAACATTTTTCGCGGTGAAACCCAGATTGTGTACGTACCAAAATCTCTGTAGCATGTCAAGGCGACTACATGACCAAGCTCCAGTTCTTACGACGCTCGCTAAAGCCAAACCCAAGCTTGCTCGGTCGATTATAAAAGTCGCTGATCGTGAATTAATCCAGTGCATTTGCGAATGTGCATACAACGTTTTGAAGGGGAACGTAACATTGACACCCACGGAACGAGCCAAACTTTGCAGATATAAAAACGGCATCCGTGAACTTGGAAAAAAGTCAACTCCTGCAAAACGAAAACGTCAGATTGTACAACGTGGAGGATTTTTATCAGCGTTGTTAGCTCCGTTGATTGGCAGCATAATACCCGCCGTCACTAGTCTTTTGTCTGGTGGGAAGTGAAATGGAAAGTGTTCAAAAATTCGCTTTGGTGGACCCTCGTATTTTGAAAAGTCTACAGGGAAACACACCTTCACAAACGACGCCTGTTGAAAACGCATTAACCACACTCGATCGGAAAATGAAGGACATCATAAACGAGCCTGGGACGATGGAAGACAAAGTAAAACTTTACAACCAGGCACTTCAACGATATCAATTTTATAAGGACACCCTTGTGAATAAACCACTTAAGTTGACGGTTACCGAAGAAGCCCGAGGAAAAACTGTGGCTGGAGAAGTTGAGGAAACAAAGAAAAATGTTGTCGAAAGTCGTGTAATTGATTCTATGCCGAAGACGTTTAAATACAAAGCAAAGCGAGTCATTGATATTATCAAGGAAAGTCCAGAAATTGATTTCAACTCGACAGGAGAGCTTTCGGTTAAAGGCGAAGTTGTTAAGGAAAGCAACATTGAGGATCTGATTCACAATGCTGTGCGACGCCGCGGATCGACGTCAACGACGCCTATCGGATGGACTGATTTCCAGTCGGCATTGAAAAAAGCAAATGCACCAAAGTCATTGCTTGGGTATACAAATACAAGACCCGCGCCAGGCCAGCGCCCAGTTGGATCTAAACCGCCACCGGTGCAGAATAGACGATTTGCAAAGCAATGGGTAAATCTGTAAAGTTTTCTGAGGAATATTATTCTCCCTTGCAACCAGGAAGTCTCGGGGGCGTGAAGCGCCTCGCCCGTGCTTCAAAACGAAAAAGAGTTGAAGTAAAAGATCGGCTGCGAAAGCAGGACACTTACACACTCCACAAACCTCTACGTCGAAATTTTAACCGTCTTCGTGTTGTAGTCGGAGGTATTGATTTTCAGTGGCAGGCTGATTTGGTGAAACTAAGTCGTTACAACAATGGGTTCAAATACTTACTTACCGTTATTGATGTGTTTTCAAAGTATGCGTGGGTTGTCCCAATAAAACAAAAAACGGGGCCAAGTCTTGTGCGAGCTTTCGAAAAAATCTTGCAAGATGGGGACCGCCAACCGCAGAAATTACAGACAGATCGTGGCAAAGAGTTTGTGAATAAACTTTTTCAAAATTGGTTGCAAAATCACGGTATTCATTTTTTTACGACGTACAATGACGAAACAAAAGCCTCCATTGTTGAGCGATTTAATCGGACCTTGAAGGAGCGTTTATGGCGGTACTTCACGTATGCCCAGACATCGAAATATATTGACGTGCTAGATGATGTAGTAGAAAGCTACAACAACAGCTATCACCGCAGCATTCGAACTACTCCCTCGTCGGTAAAACGAGATAATCAGGATACTGTCTGGGAAAATTTATACGGCGATATATCGCATCCACCTATGTCCTGGAAGTTTGCAGTGGGTTCCCCAGTTAGAATCGCAGTTACCCGTACAAAGTTTAAAAAAGGTTACTTACCAAACTGGACGGAAGAAGTGTTTTTTTGTAAAATCCCGGCGCCAAACCAATCCCCATACCTATTCTCTAGTCGATTATAATCGTGAACCGATAGAAGGGTCGTTTTATGATGAGGAACTCCAAAGTGTGGAAAAGGACCTTTATAACATTGAGAAGATATTGAAAAAGCGAAAAAGGCACGGGGTAGAGCAATGGCTTATAAAATGGGTCGACTACCCCGATAGTTTTAATTCGTGGCTCAACGCAGAGGACGTCGTACATTACAGCGTGTCAATGACTTCAGGAGGAGATTGGGTGTGGTGTGGGCGAAGTTTGCCTCGTGAAGAAGTTGTGTTTTTTTGTCAGATGTTTCTCATTTTTGTTGTAGTCATCACCAGTCTTGTGAATTTGACGTTGGGACACCCAAACCCGAATCTTTGGACAGCGTTACTGGCAAGTGGGGTTGGGTATCTGTTGCCAGCATGAGAGTGGGGGCCGAAGCTACTAAAAAGTTGACGCTTCCAAGCGGCTTTATAAATCGGGAAAGGAACTTGCAAGTACAATGACAAAATTAGTTAAAACAGAAGGCACCAAGGAATTTAAACGACTTCTTCAGGAATCAGAAACCGATGATTTTAACCCCGGTGGGGGTGTGATTAATAATTTATTTGTATTTGATCCGGTGACGCGTTTGACCACTATAAACCTCCCTAGGGGATGTCAAATGGCGCTCTCTGATGACCTTGGGCAACTTTTGGGCTTTCAAACAACTCCACTTCCACACCTTTACGAAGGAAGCCACACAACCGAAGGAAGGTGCACTCTCGAGAATGAATTTTCGACCATTTTCGTCTATTGTGATCTCGTTGAACCGCGTATAGTGGGCGATTCACTTGTTCCCCTTCTCGATACGATCCCAGCTCAAGGAGAGCCTGGGGACACAGTGTTTAAAAGGTTCTCACGTCTATCGTATCAACCATTACGTGGAAGTACCATCACGAGTGTAGAACTAAGTTTAAGAAACGAATTCGGGGGTTTGATTCCTTTTGAAAGCGGTCGGGTGATCGCTACGCTTCACTTTCGAAAAACACCCTTATACATTTAGACGGAAAATGCAGCGTCAATGCGGCACTCCATATTGTGTGTAAAACGATATTAAAGACTATGAGAATTACTATGTGGCCCAAGCTGGTCATGGAATGCCTTTTTTCAGTGGAGCAGTTTCACAACGTGGCCACGGATTGGGTAGTGTGTTTGCGAGTCTTGGTAGGGCTGTACTACCGCTACTTAAATCGGGCGCAAGCCGTATCGGAAAAGAAGTGATTAAATCAGGTGCCCAATTCGCCGGTGACATGCTGGCTGGGCAATCACCACGGGCAGCAGCTATAAAACGTTCACGAGAGGCGGGAAAATCATTATTACGTTCTGCGCAACGGTCCTTTACACACCCACCCGGAGAACCTGCAACTAAACGCAGAAAAAAGACGAAGAAAAATCGTTCCCCAAGACGAAAGAAAGCGGATATATTTTCATAACATGGGCAGCCTCATTAACCAACAGTCTGGAAAATGCTTGAAAAGTGATCTTGATTTATTTGCGCTAAAACCCACACAAGTCAGCATCGAACATTCCCAGTGGGTGGAATTTATGCCCCTTTCGACATTGAGTGATGCCGGCCCTATAGAATTTACCGTTTCTGGGACAGGGGAAGATTACATAGATCTAGCAAATACTATGCTTCTGTGCACAGCGCGCATAACCAAGGCAGATGGGACAAATATTGACGCAGACGCTGCCGTTGGTCCTTGTAATTATTGGCTACATGCTCTTTGGGATCAAGTTGACTTGTCTTTAAACAACAAAGTTGTCACACCTGCTAGTAACACGTATCCCTACCGTGCTTACCTCGAGAGCCTTTTAAGCTTCGGGAATGATGCAAAAGAATCCCAATTAACTGCGGCAATGTGGCATAAAGATACGGCAGGAAAGTTTGAGACTTTCGGTTGTATGTTCGTAAAGTACGTCCGAGTGCCCCTGTTTTGATGGGACATATAAAAGCATTGGAGAAGACTACTGCCAATTATCTAATCACGAGGACATCTGTGCAAGTGTACTCGGTCCCACGTGGAAACCTTTCCACGACACATGACACATTTATGCGTGGCCAGATCCCAAAGCGAGTAGTGGTGGGGTTTGTTGACAACAACGCATTTAATGGAGCTTATGCAAAAAATCCGTTTAATTTTAAACACTTTGATGTGAATTACCTGGCTCTGTACCATGACGGGAAAATCGTGCCTGGAAAGGCGCTTCAACCGAATTTCACATCAAAAAATTATGCGAGGAGCTTCATTAGCCTTTTTACTTGGATGGGAACATTTTTTGAAAACGCCGGTAGTGGAATATCACTCTCCGAATATGGGCAGGGATTCACACTCTATTGCTTTGACCTCAGTCCTGATATGGCAGATCTGGCTACCTTTGATTTGATTAAGCACGGTAACATTCGTTTGGAGGTTCACTTTGGCACGGCTCTCGCGAACACTATAAATATCTTGGTGTACGCGGAATATGACAATGTATTGGAGATTGACAAATTCAAAAACGTAATTTTCGATTACTCGGCTTTAAATGGACGAACTTCAAATCGCATCTATTTTATCTCGTGACCAAGCCATTGGATCCGTGTTTTATGGTGTCTATGCGCGGGATGAACTCACTACGTTGAACCACCCCTATCCCAAAGCATATATTGTGAATACTGATCCCAGTAATAGACCCGGAATGCATTGGCTTGCGATGTTTTTTGATGGGGAAGGACGGGGCGAGTTTTATGACACGTTCGGGCGTGCCCCGATCCACGAGGAGCTTGTAAATTTTCCAAACCGAAATGCCACTCAATGGAAATGGAACCGTCGCATTGTACAGCACCCCCTCTCATCTGCCTGCGGCCCTCATTGTATGTATTATTTACTGTTTCGTGCACGTGGATTTTCTATGTCTCGTATAGTCGATACATTTTCTTCTGACTTGCGTGAGAACGATCAAACTGTCTGTGCGTTCGTTTCAAACATGTAATCGTTTAATACAATAATTTGCAACAACAACGAAAGTGGTATGTACAAGTCGAGTTTCCCCCTTTTTTTTGGTGAGTGCTCTCCTCCGAAGGAGGAGAGAGAGGGAAGGCTTATTGTGAAAGTGGAAAACACAGAAAAGCAGCACCAACATCGGAATGTTTGTCTTGAATAAAAATTTCTTGCACTTGAAGCACTTGTTCGCGAACAACCGAATCAATCAACTGCGAGCGACTTTAGTAAAATTCAAAAGAATCGGCATTTTCTATTATTGGTCTCAAATACGCGGCGGGCGAAAACACAGATTTAGATTTAAAACTTAATGCAATCCCATCGACAGCCACGTCGACTGCCATATACTTCACTCGGTCGGCGATGATACAATCTTCCACCGCGTCTGCTGTGGACCAGTACACCACCTGCACGCGACTGAAGGCGTCGGCAAACGGTTTGGGAAATAGCAACACGTAGGGTGTTTCTGGAAACAGGGAAGGAGCCAGTTTCCGGAGTTCGTCGTGGTCAAAACATTCTCCTCTAAACTTCACATACAACGTTGCACAGCAAAGTCTGGTACCTACAGCAACCAAAAACAAATTAGGAAACGGAAGAAAAGCAAAACCTCGTCAAGACATACCTGCAGGTCGGCGACTTCTGCATATCTCTGTCAGCAGCTGTGTAGCGCTTTGCTGTCTGGTTTAATCGACGGTGTCGGGAACAATACGTATGTTGAGTGACATCTTCTCCGTTGGTTGCTTCTGTTCGTTGATGAGGAATGAAGTATCTATACCGTCTTATATACAATCAAAATGACGTGATCCCGTTCAAAACCTGCCATAAAATATTCCAACAAATTGTGCAATACATGAGCGCTCATCTTGTTCGGGATTGCTTCACCTCTCACATTGTGCCTCACTCCCAATGAATGGTTTACCAGCGATGGCGCAACCCTTTTAAGATGAATCACTACCTGAACAGTGAAGGTTCAAGAACAGTTTTTTTTTAACGTTATGCTAATTGGGCTGCCTCACTTCTCTTCTTACTTTATTAGCTTAGGTTTCGAACAGATCACTTTATTATTATTATTAAGCAGTGCACATACAACACAAGCACGAAAACAATGAAACACTTATAGGTCGAGGGGGACGGTTGAAACCCCGTCGGCAAGAACTTTACGTTTGCCGTAGAAATTAGTGATCCCACTTCTTGTCTGTTTATACGTGTAAACTCTTTGATTCAAAGTGCGAAAGCCAGTGTTTGTACCCGACGCGCTTTCCCCCGTTTTCAACACTTCGAGATAAGCTTGAAACGTCAGTGGATTTTGCTTCTTGTTGATCCCCTTGCGAGTTTGTTTGTTGGTGCTTCCTTTGCAATAATAGGTCTTGGCCGTAAGAGCCATTACACCTGTGCCACTCCATTCAACTTTAAAAAGCCCAGGGGTGCGTAGGTCATCACGCTCTCGCCTCTGACAGCATTCCAATTGGGTAAACTCTTTTCCCGAAACACGCCTCTTGACAAATTCTGAGCGATGCAGGTCGCATGCTGGAGATGGAAACCACATGTGATAAATTTCATAAAACTCCTTCAACAGTTGGGGACGAACCATCTGTGTCCATGAGACACAGCTGATACATTTCCCTGTCGACAAATCGATCGAAAAAGCCGTAATGAAACTGTAGTAAACGAAAAATCCAATGTGCACTGGTAAATTTTGGTTGATCCGACGCTTTTTCATCTTGACTTCATACAGGTCATCATTGATTTCCTCCAAGTGCTGGAACCTCGGGTTATTAACTGACATCCGAGCATCTTTAGCTTCCTGGTAGAAGATATCACGTTGAAGCTTTTTGTTCGTTAGCATCTTGCCGTAGGAGCTATTACCTGGAAATAAAGTACACTTAACAATAAATAAATTTCAAAAAATCGAAAAAAAAAAGTTTAAAAAAATTACCTAAAAGTTTAAGCAAGTCTCCAATAATTTTGTTGTCAGGGTTGACATCACCCAAACGTCGTGCTGCAGTAACTTCATCACCAAAGGTTTTGAAGCAGGGCTTAGGATCAAAGCAAATCACTTGATATATGTGTTCCAAAACAAGTCCATGTTCCAAGTACCACCTCAGAACAGGGGTGGCAAGCAAGATTTTTTTCCCATCATGCTCCCTATTAAGCACCTTCGTTTAGTTTTCAAAACACCGTACTTCTCTGCATGTCCACGCATATACTGTCCAATATCAGCTCTGGATACATCTATATTTTTAAACACAGGGCTTAATTCCTTGAAATATTCTCTTTTTTCAGGTGGAACAATGATGTCACACTCCACTAGCCCGAACAAGTCACCTTTCCGCGATGCTTCTCGCATGGTGAAAAAGTTTCTATTTTTTGGGATGTGGAACCTGGGAACTGGGTGAGATCTAACAAAATCACGCACTCGCTGATTGTTCTTTTGCAAAGCATACCAATCACATTCCCACATTTCAACAACCTCGTATCCAAGACTACCGAGGTATGCTGTTTGTTCAGCTGTCTTTTCACGGGCTTTTGTAGCTTTTTTGAGGTCATCGAAATGGACACCACAGCGATCACAGCCATGAAAAAAGCAGCCGTGAAATTGAAAAACTTTCTTGAATTCTGCGCAGTACCCATCCACGGGTAAATTTCGTTGACCGAGACGAGAAGTGATGCTCAATACTCTTTAACCTCGGTCATATGCGCCCCGGGTGGATTGGTCGAGGGGACGAGGAATTATCCTTGTTTGGACCCTACAAATGTTAATATGGCTGAAGAGAGAAAACGTATAGATTCGTTCAAATATGGATTTTGGCCTTATCATACATTGTATGGTGTTACGGCGAGTGGCAAGGGGCGTACGAAGGGATTAACGGTGTGGAATTTGTTCGGGGATTGGCAACTGATTTTGATTCGTCAAAGAGAACACTTTTGATTATTGATGATTTAATGAGTGAATGCGACGAAAGCGTGACCAATCTTTTTACAAAAGGGAGCCACCACAAAAATATAAGTGTGATATACATTGTTCAGAATTTATTTCACAAAGGAAAGGATGCAACGCACTATCAGCTTGAACGCGCATTACCTCGTTGTTTTTAAAAATCCAAGTGACGCATCTCAAATAACTCATCTTGCCAAGCAAGTTCAACCAGGGCGGACGCGTGCCGTTCAGGAATCATATAGTGACGCGACCTCTCGTCCACACGGTTATTTGCTTTTTGACTTCAAGCAGAGCACAGCAGAAAAATTTCGTTTAAGAACCAACATTTTTCGCGGTGAAACCCAGATTGTGTACGTACCAAAATCTCTGTAGCATGTCAAGGCGACTACATGACCAAGCTCCAGTTCTTACGACGCTCGCTAAAGCCAAACCCAAGCTTGCTCGGTCGATTATAAAAGTCGCTGATCGTGAATTAATCCAGTGCATTTGCGAATGTGCATACAACGTTTTGAAGGGGAACGTAACATTGACACCCACGGAACGAGCCAAACTTTGCAGATATAAAAACGGCATCCGTGAACTTGGAAAAAAGTCAACTCCTGCAAAACGAAAACGTCAGATTGTACAACGTGGAGGATTTTTATCAGCGTTGTTAGCTCCGTTGATTGGCAGCATAATACCCGCCGTCACTAGTCTTTTGTCTGGTGGGAAGTGAAATGGAAAGTGTTCAAAAATTCGCTTTGGTGGACCCTCGTATTTTGAAAAGTCTACAGGGAAACACACCTTCACAAACGACGCCTGTTGAAAACGCATTAACCACACTCGATCGGAAAATGAAGGACATCATAAACGAGCCTGGGACGATGGAAGACAAAGTAAAACTTTACAACCAGGCACTTCAACGATATCAATTTTATAAGGACACCCTTGTGAATAAACCACTTAAGTTGACGGTTACCGAAGAAGCCCGAGGAAAAACTGTGGCTGGAGAAGTTGAGGAAACAAAGAAAAATGTTGTCGAAAGTCGTGTAATTGATTCTATGCCGAAGACGTTTAAATACAAAGCAAAGCGAGTCATTGATATTATCAAGGAAAGTCCAGAAATTGATTTCAACTCGACAGGAGAGCTTTCGGTTAAAGGCGAAGTTGTTAAGGAAAGCAACATTGAGGATCTGATTCACAATGCTGTGCGACGCCGCGGATCGACGTCAACGACGCCTATCGGATGGACTGATTTCCAGTCGGCATTGAAAAAAGCAAATGCACCAAAGTCATTGCTTGGGTATACAAATACAAGACCCGCGCCAGGCCAGCGCCCAGTTGGATCTAAACCGCCACCGGTGCAGAATAGACGATTTGCAAAGCAATGGGTAAATCTGTAAAGTTTTCTGAGGAATATTATTCTCCCTTGCAACCAGGAAGTCTCGGGGGCGTGAAGCGCCTCGCCCGTGCTTCAAAACGAAAAAGAGTTGAAGTAAAAGATCGGCTGCGAAAGCAGGACACTTACACACTCCACAAACCTCTACGTCGAAATTTTAACCGTCTTCGTGTTGTAGTCGGAGGTATTGATTTTCAGTGGCAGGCTGATTTGGTGAAACTAAGTCGTTACAACAATGGGTTCAAATACTTACTTACCGTTATTGATGTGTTTTCAAAGTATGCGTGGGTTGTCCCAATAAAACAAAAAACGGGGCCAAGTCTTGTGCGAGCTTTCGAAAAAATCTTGCAAGATGGGGACCGCCAACCGCAGAAATTACAGACAGATCGTGGCAAAGAGTTTGTGAATAAACTTTTTCAAAATTGGTTGCAAAATCACGGTATTCATTTTTTTACGACGTACAATGACGAAACAAAAGCCTCCATTGTTGAGCGATTTAATCGGACCTTGAAGGAGCGTTTATGGCGGTACTTCACGTATGCCCAGACATCGAAATATATTGACGTGCTAGATGATGTAGTAGAAAGCTACAACAACAGCTATCACCGCAGCATTCGAACTACTCCCTCGTCGGTAAAACGAGATAATCAGGATACTGTCTGGGAAAATTTATACGGCGATATATCGCATCCACCTATGTCCTGGAAGTTTGCAGTGGGTTCCCCAGTTAGAATCGCAGTTACCCGTACAAAGTTTAAAAAAGGTTACTTACCAAACTGGACGGAAGAAGTGTTTTTTTGTAAAATCCCGGCGCCAAACCAATCCCCATACCTATTCTCTAGTCGATTATAATCGTGAACCGATAGAAGGGTCGTTTTATGATGAGGAACTCCAAAGTGTGGAAAAGGACCTTTATAACATTGAGAAGATATTGAAAAAGCGAAAAAGGCACGGGGTAGAGCAATGGCTTATAAAATGGGTCGACTACCCCGATAGTTTTAATTCGTGGCTCAACGCAGAGGACGTCGTACATTACAGCGTGTCAATGACTTCAGGAGGAGATTGGGTGTGGTGTGGGCGAAGTTTGCCTCGTGAAGAAGTTGTGTTTTTTTGTCAGATGTTTCTCATTTTTGTTGTAGTCATCACCAGTCTTGTGAATTTGACGTTGGGACACCCAAACCCGAATCTTTGGACAGCGTTACTGGCAAGTGGGGTTGGGTATCTGTTGCCAGCATGAGAGTGGGGGCCGAAGCTACTAAAAAGTTGACGCTTCCAAGCGGCTTTATAAATCGGGAAAGGAACTTGCAAGTACAATGACAAAATTAGTTAAAACAGAAGGCACCAAGGAATTTAAACGACTTCTTCAGGAATCAGAAACCGATGATTTTAACCCCGGTGGGGGTGTGATTAATAATTTATTTGTATTTGATCCGGTGACGCGTTTGACCACTATAAACCTCCCTAGGGGATGTCAAATGGCGCTCTCTGATGACCTTGGGCAACTTTTGGGCTTTCAAACAACTCCACTTCCACACCTTTACGAAGGAAGCCACACAACCGAAGGAAGGTGCACTCTCGAGAATGAATTTTCGACCATTTTCGTCTATTGTGATCTCGTTGAACCGCGTATAGTGGGCGATTCACTTGTTCCCCTTCTCGATACGATCCCAGCTCAAGGAGAGCCTGGGGACACAGTGTTTAAAAGGTTCTCACGTCTATCGTATCAACCATTACGTGGAAGTACCATCACGAGTGTAGAACTAAGTTTAAGAAACGAATTCGGGGGTTTGATTCCTTTTGAAAGCGGTCGGGTGATCGCTACGCTTCACTTTCGAAAAACACCCTTATACATTTAGACGGAAAATGCAGCGTCAATGCGGCACTCCATATTGTGTGTAAAACGATATTAAAGACTATGAGAATTACTATGTGGCCCAAGCTGGTCATGGAATGCCTTTTTTCAGTGGAGCAGTTTCACAACGTGGCCACGGATTGGGTAGTGTGTTTGCGAGTCTTGGTAGGGCTGTACTACCGCTACTTAAATCGGGCGCAAGCCGTATCGGAAAAGAAGTGATTAAATCAGGTGCCCAATTCGCCGGTGACATGCTGGCTGGGCAATCACCACGGGCAGCAGCTATAAAACGTTCACGAGAGGCGGGAAAATCATTATTACGTTCTGCGCAACGGTCCTTTACACACCCACCCGGAGAACCTGCAACTAAACGCAGAAAAAAGACGAAGAAAAATCGTTCCCCAAGACGAAAGAAAGCGGATATATTTTCATAACATGGGCAGCCTCATTAACCAACAGTCTGGAAAATGCTTGAAAAGTGATCTTGATTTATTTGCGCTAAAACCCACACAAGTCAGCATCGAACATTCCCAGTGGGTGGAATTTATGCCCCTTTCGACATTGAGTGATGCCGGCCCTATAGAATTTACCGTTTCTGGGACAGGGGAAGATTACATAGATCTAGCAAATACTATGCTTCTGTGCACAGCGCGCATAACCAAGGCAGATGGGACAAATATTGACGCAGACGCTGCCGTTGGTCCTTGTAATTATTGGCTACATGCTCTTTGGGATCAAGTTGACTTGTCTTTAAACAACAAAGTTGTCACACCTGCTAGTAACACGTATCCCTACCGTGCTTACCTCGAGAGCCTTTTAAGCTTCGGGAATGATGCAAAAGAATCCCAATTAACTGCGGCAATGTGGCATAAAGATACGGCAGGAAAGTTTGAGACTTTCGGTTGTATGTTCGTAAAGTACGTCCGAGTGCCCCTGTTTTGATGGGACATATAAAAGCATTGGAGAAGACTACTGCCAATTATCTAATCACGAGGACATCTGTGCAAGTGTACTCGGTCCCACGTGGAAACCTTTCCACGACACATGACACATTTATGCGTGGCCAGATCCCAAAGCGAGTAGTGGTGGGGTTTGTTGACAACAACGCATTTAATGGAGCTTATGCAAAAAATCCGTTTAATTTTAAACACTTTGATGTGAATTACCTGGCTCTGTACCATGACGGGAAAATCGTGCCTGGAAAGGCGCTTCAACCGAATTTCACATCAAAAAATTATGCGAGGAGCTTCATTAGCCTTTTTACTTGGATGGGAACATTTTTTGAAAACGCCGGTAGTGGAATATCACTCTCCGAATATGGGCAGGGATTCACACTCTATTGCTTTGACCTCAGTCCTGATATGGCAGATCTGGCTACCTTTGATTTGATTAAGCACGGTAACATTCGTTTGGAGGTTCACTTTGGCACGGCTCTCGCGAACACTATAAATATCTTGGTGTACGCGGAATATGACAATGTATTGGAGATTGACAAATTCAAAAACGTAATTTTCGATTACTCGGCTTTAAATGGACGAACTTCAAATCGCATCTATTTTATCTCGTGACCAAGCCATTGGATCCGTGTTTTATGGTGTCTATGCGCGGGATGAACTCACTACGTTGAACCACCCCTATCCCAAAGCATATATTGTGAATACTGATCCCAGTAATAGACCCGGAATGCATTGGCTTGCGATGTTTTTTGATGGGGAAGGACGGGGCGAGTTTTATGACACGTTCGGGCGTGCCCCGATCCACGAGGAGCTTGTAAATTTTCCAAACCGAAATGCCACTCAATGGAAATGGAACCGTCGCATTGTACAGCACCCCCTCTCATCTGCCTGCGGCCCTCATTGTATGTATTATTTACTGTTTCGTGCACGTGGATTTTCTATGTCTCGTATAGTCGATACATTTTCTTCTGACTTGCGTGAGAACGATCAAACTGTCTGTGCGTTCGTTTCAAACATGTAATCGTTTAATACAATAATTTGCAACAACAACGAAAGTGGTATGTACAAGTCGAGTTTCCCCCTTTTTTTTGGTGAGTGCTCTCCTCCGAAGGAGGAGAGAGAGGGAAGGCTTATTGTGAAAGTGGAAAACACAGAAAAGCAGCACCAACATCGGAATGTTTGTCTTGAATAAAAATTTCTTGCACTTGAAGCACTTGTTCGCGAACAACCGAATCAATCAACTGCGAGCGACTTTAGTAAAATTCAAAAGAATCGGCATTTTCTATTATTGGTCTCAAATACGCGGCGGGCGAAAACACAGATTTAGATTTAAAACTTAATGCAATCCCATCGACAGCCACGTCGACTGCCATATACTTCACTCGGTCGGCGATGATACAATCTTCCACCGCGTCTGCTGTGGACCAGTACACCACCTGCACGCGACTGAAGGCGTCGGCAAACGGTTTGGGAAATAGCAACACGTAGGGTGTTTCTGGAAACAGGGAAGGAGCCAGTTTCCGGAGTTCGTCGTGGTCAAAACATTCTCCTCTAAACTTCACATACAACGTTGCACAGCAAAGTCTGGTACCTACAGCAACCAAAAACAAATTAGGAAACGGAAGAAAAGCAAAACCTCGTCAAGACATACCTGCAGGTCGGCGACTTCTGCATATCTCTGTCAGCAGCTGTGTAGCGCTTTGCTGTCTGGTTTAATCGACGGTGTCGGGAACAATACGTATGTTGAGTGACATCTTCTCCGTTGGTTGCTTCTGTTCGTTGATGAGGAATGAAGTATCTATACCGTCTTATATACAATCAAAATGACGTGATCCCGTTCAAAACCTGCCATAAAATATTCCAACAAATTGTGCAATACATGAGCGCTCATCTTGTTCGGGATTGCTTCACCTCTCACATTGTGCCTCACTCCCAATGAATGGTTTACCAGCGATGGCGCAACCCTTTTAAGATGAATCACTACCTGAACAGTGAAGGTTCAAGAACAGTTTTTTTTTAACGTTATGCTAATTGGGCTGCCTCACTTCTCTTCTTACTTTATTAGCTTAGGTTTCGAACAGATCACTTTATTATTATTATTAAGCAGTGCACATACAACACAAGCACGAAAACAATGAAACACTTATAGGTCGAGGGGGACGGTTGAAACCCCGTCGGCAAGAACTTTACGTTTGCCGTAGAAATTAGTGATCCCACTTCTTGTCTGTTTATACGTGTAAACTCTTTGATTCAAAGTGCGAAAGCCAGTGTTTGTACCCGACGCGCTTTCCCCCGTTTTCAACACTTCGAGATAAGCTTGAAACGTCAGTGGATTTTGCTTCTTGTTGATCCCCTTGCGAGTTTGTTTGTTGGTGCTTCCTTTGCAATAATAGGTCTTGGCCGTAAGAGCCATTACACCTGTGCCACTCCATTCAACTTTAAAAAGCCCAGGGGTGCGTAGGTCATCACGCTCTCGCCTCTGACAGCATTCCAATTGGGTAAACTCTTTTCCCGAAACACGCCTCTTGACAAATTCTGAGCGATGCAGGTCGCATGCTGGAGATGGAAACCACATGTGATAAATTTCATAAAACTCCTTCAACAGTTGGGGACGAACCATCTGTGTCCATGAGACACAGCTGATACATTTCCCTGTCGACAAATCGATCGAAAAAGCCGTAATGAAACTGTAGTAAACGAAAAATCCAATGTGCACTGGTAAATTTTGGTTGATCCGACGCTTTTTCATCTTGACTTCATACAGGTCATCATTGATTTCCTCCAAGTGCTGGAACCTCGGGTTATTAACTGACATCCGAGCATCTTTAGCTTCCTGGTAGAAGATATCACGTTGAAGCTTTTTGTTCGTTAGCATCTTGCCGTAGGAGCTATTACCTGGAAATAAAGTACACTTAACAATAAATAAATTTCAAAAAATCGAAAAAAAAAAGTTTAAAAAAATTACCTAAAAGTTTAAGCAAGTCTCCAATAATTTTGTTGTCAGGGTTGACATCACCCAAACGTCGTGCTGCAGTAACTTCATCACCAAAGGTTTTGAAGCAGGGCTTAGGATCAAAGCAAATCACTTGATATATGTGTTCCAAAACAAGTCCATGTTCCAAGTACCACCTCAGAACAGGGGTGGCAAGCAAGATTTTTTTCCCATCATGCTCCCTATTAAGCACCTTCGTTTAGTTTTCAAAACACCGTACTTCTCTGCATGTCCACGCATATACTGTCCAATATCAGCTCTGGATACATCTATATTTTTAAACACAGGGCTTAATTCCTTGAAATATTCTCTTTTTTCAGGTGGAACAATGATGTCACACTCCACTAGCCCGAACAAGTCACCTTTCCGCGATGCTTCTCGCATGGTGAAAAAGTTTCTATTTTTTGGGATGTGGAACCTGGGAACTGGGTGAGATCTAACAAAATCACGCACTCGCTGATTGTTCTTTTGCAAAGCATACCAATCACATTCCCACATTTCAACAACCTCGTATCCAA
This sequence comes from Ascidia mentula, assembly GCF_947561715.1. Lineage (NCBI taxonomy): Eukaryota > Metazoa > Chordata > Ascidiacea > Phlebobranchia > Ascidiidae > Ascidia > Ascidia mentula. The sequence continues at coordinate 18,677,711 of NC_138569.1, read as the reverse complement.
GACTACCGAGGTATGCTGTTTGTTCAGCTGTCTTTTCACGGGCTTTTGTAGCTTTTTTGAGGTCATCGAAATGGACACCACAGCGATCACAGCCATGAAAAAAGCAGCCGTGAAATTGAAAAACTTTCTTGAATTCTGCGCAGTACCCATCCACGGGTAAATTTCGTTGACCGAGACGAGCTTCTCCCCCCTTGATGACGAATAAATAGACCACATTCTTGTGCGCACCAATCAAGCCACACCCGAGCCATGTGACCGTGACGTGAAGATTGCATCAAACTGAATCCTTGGGTTTCATTTTCGTATTTTAAAACAGTGAAAAAAGAGGTTGGCATCTGTTGCATAATCCCCCAGAGGTATAGAGCATTGCAGTCAAAGCCGATGACTGCTTGACATACACGGGCTTTAGTACCGTAGTCGACAGTGCGGATTTTGGTTTCATTTTGTTCGTGGTAGCGGTGAAAAATTGTTGCTGGACCTCCAACTATATTGGCGCGAATGAGATTGTGAATGTCCTTAAATCTTTCTCCAAACAGTGCAAGAGGCGTGTTTCGATCAAGAGACCTCATTAAATATTGTAGAGTTAAACCAGGTACGCTTATTACCTCTTTAAACGCGTCAACACCACGTTCCTCGTAAAAGTTGCAAAGCTTAGAAACAACATCGAGAAAAGGAACTACATCACGGTTATTGTACCACACAAGAAAATCTTTCAGGGTGTGCATTTTTTCGTCACGCCATGTGTCTAAACAAAACTGGTACTCATCTTCGGTTATAGTTGAACCTTTCAGTGGGCTGTAGAAAGCTGTGATTGGAGGCAATGAAGTTTCTTGTAACTTTTCAACTGAAGTCATGTATTCATAAGGAAAAAAACCTTTGCGTGTTTTGCAGTTAAAGGCTTGCAACAGGGAATCATAAGAATAATTTGCCGCAACATAATTGCGTAAATCAAGAAAGTTAAAGGACGTAGTTTTAATAGACATGAAATCATTGTTTCTTTTGATTACATTTAATATTTTGTCCTCGGCCATTAGAGTTGGAATCAAATGTCTCTTTGCCAAGTTGATGTCATATTTACCTCCATTGAAAGATAAGCAGGTTAGATTAGTTAAGTATAGATGCAAGTCGGATGATAGTCGTTGAAGAGGGTGCTTGCGTGGATCACAAGACTCCAACTTACAAGAATGGTCTAGCATTGTTTCAAGCTGTTTCCTGATGCCCTGAAATCGGTGAAGCATAGACGACGCAGCAGCTTCTTGTATTTCTTTAAGGTAGGAAACAAATCTTTTTATTAAATCCCCACAGTCCCCTGTGGATACAATACACCTTGGTGACGTGCACCCAGGCACATTTGAGCAAATTGAAACACTCAAGGCAATATGCTCTGAGAGCAAAGTGGTCTTAGCGGCTGGGGGTGGCAAGTTGTCCCTCGAAAAATAGCTCTCAAAATCAAAGCAAGCACGAAAAGGAAAGTAATTCATTGATTGATCAACGTCAATGCCAACCTCTCTTAATCGATCAATCACACTTGCTGTTTCAGAGAAGAAACCTGCCTTAAAGACCTCCTTTGTAACAGCCTGACATGATTTCTGATGTTCTTCACATTTTCCGAGTCTGTCGAAAGAAATTGAACAAATCCGACAACAAAAGGTCGATGAGTATTTATTTATGTCAAAGATGTAGCTAAAATGTTTCTCAAACAAATTCAGGTTGAGTACTCGATTCCGTTTGTCATTTAAGCGTGCAACACTACGCCAAATAAGTTTACACTTGACATCTTCCCCGGCAACCAGTTGGAAAACATTTATGTTGATCTTAAAATAAATTTCCAAATTAGGCAGGTCGTCCATTTGTACACCAGGAAAATTAATGTGATCCAAACCGGCGTGTACAGAAAACTGTTTACATAGTTCAATAGCCCTCGATGAAATACCGTCTCTCCACTCGAATCCAAATGTATTGCGAGGCAACGAAAAAAGCAGAGGTTATCAGAATAAACTTGTCCACTTGGTGCTGTGTTTAAAGCAAATAGACCGGAATTTCGCGAAACGTACCGGGGCAAACTGACCCCCTTTCCAATTAATGGACTTTCCATGTAGTAAACATAAAAGGTTACATTTAAAATTTCGTTAGGTTTCCAGGAGCTATCAGGTCGCAGAAGTCGCACACTTTCTAAGTCATCTTTATCTTCTAGGCTTTCAAGAAAAGCAATCAAGTCGTCGCGTGTGCGGACAACATAAGGTGTGAAAAAAACTTGAAAATTTTTAGAACTCGAGTGGAAATAACGTTGTTCTCCGGCTACATTTTCCAAAGAAAAGCCAAAACTGGCATTGATCCTGAAGGCTCGATTTCCAAAGCGCAAAACTTCATCGGCAATACTACTTAAATTTTCGTAGGAAATTGGTGCGCGGAAGTTGAAGACGCTTGTCACTTTACCGATTCTTCGGTGTGTTTGAATGGCTCTGATGTTCCGAGCGATGAGTCTATCTCGCTCATTTTCCTGTCGTCGTTGTTGGGCTTCACCACTACTTCCCCTACACGAAAAGTGAGTATAATGCTGGGTCCAAGGGCAACCAGGTCTGAGAACTTACCAACCTCTTTGATTAAGAGAGCACGGGCTAGAAGAATTCGCTTCTGCTTCCTCGCGACATTTTTCCCAATCCAACTCTTGAGAAGGTGTGTGCTGTGTCCATACGAAGTCCAAATCAACTGCTGCCTCGGGTCTAATTTCGCTGCAAACAAACATTTCAGGTCATGATCGTCAAAAAGTCAAACACACAAAACGTTACAAACCTTTCAACGCGGTTAACATTGTCGTCACCGCCGCTCGGTGCCACTCCTTCTGCAGTTTGGGGGCCCGTAAATTCATTATAACCCCCATCGACGTCCATAGTTTCACTAAATTATAATTGTACTTCATGAGCATTTGTTCTAATATTATAATTAGTTAAAGGATATTAACGCATTCCACAAACCTTTCACCATCTTCGACGGCCGCTGGCGACAACACGTCCACGCCACTTAAATCATTTCGATTATCTCCTCCTTGAAAAGAATTTGCGTGTTCATTGACCGTTTCTGCTTCGTCGCGACATTTTTCCCAATCCAACTCTTGAGAAGGTGTGTACTGTGTCCATGGTAAGTCCAAATCAACAGCTGCCTCGGGTATAATTTCGCTGTAAACAAACATATCAGGTCATGGTTATCAAAAAAATTAAAACACACAAAACGTTACAAACCTTTCAACGCAACTAACACTATCGTCACCGCCGGTGGGCGCCATTGCGCCATTTCCACTCGGGGCAATTCGATTTATTTGCTCTCGCGAAGCACCCGGCGACTTAAAGACCGCCTGTGCAGTTTTTCGGCTCTTGGACAAGCTCTTATAATTGCCTCCGTCCACGTCTGGAGTTTCTCTGAATTACAATTATACTTTGCAAGCATTTATTCTAATATTATAATTTATTTAGTTAAAGGATATTAACGCATTCTACAAACCTTTCACCACCTTCGACGGCCGATGACCCCAACACGTCTACGCCACTGATATCATTTCGATTATCTCTGCCCAGTTCTTGTGAAGCTGTGTACTGTGGCAAAGGTGGGTCCGAATCAACTGCTGGGTAGGCGCTGGTTTCGCTACAAACAAACATTTCAGGTTATAGTCGTCAAAACATTAAACAGGCAAAAGCTCACAAACCTTTGAACGGAACTAACATTATCGTTACCACCGGTTGCCGCCATTGCGGTGTTAGCTTCGATAACGCCACTATCAATGTCTGCAGGTGTTTCAGAGTCTGTCGGCGACCGCAACATGGCCTCGCTGCGAAAACAAGACTGTTTAACTCCCCTCTGTCAAACGGCGGTAAACCTAACCATACCTCTCTGGCAAACTTTGTGGAATTTCACTTTTTCTCGTTCGTTTTCACTTCAGACTGTTTTTTAACGCTGGAAAAAATTTAAAACAATATTAAATAAACTTAATATGAATTACTCAATATTAATAGACCGACTGCATTAAAGCTTCCATTTCGATTTATTGGGACAGATTCAAGTTCCTTTAAAATGTTGTCAAGAAATTCACTCGCAAACTGATGTTCATCACTGTTGTTACTACAAAGAAAGTATAGGGTTGTGACAAACGTTACACATCAACCCAACAGCTATTTTAAAGGTATAAACTGTACAATAGTAGCATTCATTAAAATCACTCTCACATATTGGATGCTCCAAACATAGGTTCTTGATTTTGAATGTTGTCAGTAGTGACTTGGTTTGACGGATCTGTTGCTAAATTGACTAATTTATCAACGGCAAGTCCCATATTTTTTCTTGTTAGCGTTCGTTGTGGATTTGCGGTGGCAGCAGTTGATTTACCAACGTCCAAATTTTCTTTTCTGTTCACGACAAATCGCATTGGGCAAAAACGGAATTCAATTACAATCGCTCTTACGTATTTGATGCTCCAAACATAGGTTCTTGATTTTCAATGTTGTCAGTAGTGACTTGGTTTGACTGTTCTGTTGCTAAATTGACCAATTTCTCAGCGGCTAGTCCAATAGTTTTTCTTGTTGGCGTTGGTTGTGGATTTACGGTGGCGCCAATTGATTCACTAAGGTCCGCATTGTCTGTTCTGTTCACGACAAATCGTATTGGGCAAAAACGGAATTCGTTTGAATTCATTTTATTTTTTAACAGCAATTCCATTTACCTTGGCCTTTTCTGGACTTCTGCTCCACCATTGTCAGTGTCCGATGTACGTTTTGTGGTTCTACTGCAGAAACATATATTAGATTTTAGAAATGTAAAACAATTTCATGCAAACGTACCTCTTTTTTGAACCGTGGATTTTCGGGCAAGTATTTTTTAAATGCCTTTGTAGATTCGACCTCGCCCCAAAACTAACCAGCACAATAAAACACAATTCGTACCAAGAAACGAAAATAAATAAAATATTTAGTACTTACACTTTTTCGCAATGATCACATGCAACTTGTTTATCGCAAGAGGACATGTGTTTTTCCAAATGTTCTTTCTTCCAAAATCTAGCACCTCAAGTGGCGCATGGAAACGGTCGTTTCTTTCCCGGTGGTTTATCCATTTCGTGACAAAAACCTTTTGTAAAAAGTAAGCAACTAAATCAGTTTCGATCACACCTGCATTTTAAACTATATTGTATCTCTAGCTTATAAACTATAATCAAACTTTCATTAATATTACTTTCTTACTGTTCATACAATTTCTAACCTTAAATTAATCTAAAGACCAACCTTCAACTCCACTGCAGCCGCAATCTAGTACTCCTGTCCCCTGTCACAACTCAGAAGGCAAGTGAACAAACCGAAAGCCTTCACAGCCACAACTCTTTTATACCATCTAGTGACCAGTGCTCATTCAAAAAACTTCTCACTTGGGTTTACGTCCTTACTCGACCAACTCATTCAACAAATGAACCACTCTAAGTTATTTTTCATACAATATGTGACCAAGCCCACATAAGTGAACAGTGCCCGATCCCACATAAGTGAAGAGTGCGCGATCTCAGACCAAGTGAAGAGTGCCCGATCTCAGACCAAGTGAAGAGTGCCCGATCTCAAACCAAGTGAAGAGTGTCCGATCTCAAACCAAGTGAAGAGTGCCCGATCCCTAATAAGTGAAGAGTGCCCATGCTACTGGGCTCATTATTACTACTTACGGGCAAAACATATACATTAAAGCAGAGCATCTTACCCCAAGAGCACGCAGAATCCGTTTGACTTTGCTGAAAACAGACACAGTGGGGAGCGCATTAATAATTTGCAACATGTTCACAAGGTGCCTACCAACTTAAAACTACCATAAAAATGTCAAAGTTGGTAGTGCGAACCAACGCTGTACGTTCCAGCCAAAAGTTAGGTGTAGTTGTTTTCCTTACATTAAAACTTTATAGTGAGAAAAACAAAGGTTTCTACTCAAAAACTCTCACAGCAACCGTTGAAGCCTTAGTTGCAAAATCACTCGTTCGGACTAACACCAGCAGTATCCAGCCTTTGTATGTCCGTTATATATACCCCATAATGCATGTATTCACATTGTATACATAACCACTGAACAAATTGATCACCGATTACTCATATAATTAATATACAACTTTCTGCAAGGAATGAGTCTTAGTGGAAACAATGAAGCGCCGAAGGGCCATATTGTTTATTATTAAACCATTGTTGTTATTGTAAGTGGTGTAGGCCTATATGCTAATCGAACTTCTAATAAACACTATAGACCTATATTATGCCCGGGAGTAGGCTACTCGCTACGAGATTTTGCAGTGCATAATAATATGTAAATACATGTTTTAAATACAAGTTTGGCTGCTAATAACGGTGTTTATTTAGGAATAATGTTGAGCATCGAATGTAGTTTACCGTTTATCTGTCCACTTGCACCCTCCACTTCAATAGCCTAAGAAAATCACGTTATTGTAACATAAAAGTCAAAAGTTGATGCATATCAAACATGCATGCAAGTATAAGCCAAGGCTTTAAGTCTTTATAAAAAGTAGCCCACAATATTGTTACGATTGTAGTCGGTAAAAAATAATTTTAATTTCTTAAATTTTATTTTACCTCCTTGCTGCATGTTCCCCCACAACATCCGGGACCCAAACCAGCCGCTTCTGTTGCTTGGCAACAGAACTTGGCGCTTGTGATACAAACACCCATCGCCACAAAACTCAAAGCACATAACATACCTTCCATGGCAACTACAAACGGATAAGTCTGCAAGTTGTAAATTTGTAAACGCCATTTCAAAAGGAAATAAAATTTAGTTTTTTTTTTGTCAAACAAGTTTAATATTTTCCGACTTACACTTCCATATACGAAGACAAGGCCAAGTGAAAAGCATACAAGAATGAAGGAAAATACTGATGCGGCAATTGAAAGACCCATGTGGGTGTTTATCTCTAGACAAATAAATGTCATTCGTGTAACCGTCTTTTATCTCAAATTTTTCACTACAGGTCTACATTAATTACTTTGTTACTATACATTTATTTATTATATTGCGCAGACCGTAGACATAAACCTACCATACAAGGAGTGACAGTCTTCTTACCGCATATTACGCCCATCACACCAGTGGCCAAAATCTTGAATGAAACAATAGAACCGCAATTGATTTTGTAATTAAAGTTTAAAAAAGTTTTCACCGACCCAAAGTCCGCACCAGACTCCTTCAAAGTAATTGTTGTACGTCACCAGCGTAGCGTAACTAGAATACCTCCTCAACTTCACGTATCTCGCCGTTTTCGAATCCACCATCAGCATCAACCCAATTGTGGTGCACATGATGCCGATCACCACTTCGGTAATCTGACCATGGAATGAATTAAATTACGGGCAAAACAAGTGCATTAAAACAGAGCATCTTACCCCAAGAGCACGCAGAATCCGTTTGACTTTGCTGAAAACAGACACAGTGGGGAGCGCATTATTAATTTGCAACATGTTCACAAGGTGCCTACCAACTTAAAACTACCAGAAAATGTCAAAGTTGGTAGTGCGAACCAACGCTGTACGTTCCTGCCAAAAGTTAGGTGTAGTTGTTTCCCTTACATTAAAACTTTATAGTGGGAAAAACAAAGGTTTCTACTCAAAAACTCTCACAGCAACCGTTGAAGCCTTTGTTGCAAAATCACTCGCTCGGACTAACACCAGCAGTATCCAGCCTTTGTATGTCCGTTATATATACCCCATAATGCATGTATTCACATTGTATACATAACCACTGAACAAATTGATCACCGATTACTCATATAATTAATGTACAACTTTCTACAAGGAATGCGTCTTAGTGGAAACAATGAAGGGCCATGTTGTTTATTATTAAACCATTGTTGTTATTGCTTTGGTATTCAGTACTTGTTGTCCAAACAAACCGTTGCTGTATGAAGACATGTAGCAGTTGCGCCATCTTTGACTTGTGTAACTTACATTAAACTACTTGAATGAGTCGCTCGTTAGCGGCGCTAAAGAACAATATGTGTCATCATAATGCAGCAGGCAAATGGAAAGATAAACAGATAGTGGTAAGAGCTAAATACTCTTGAAGTGCAGTTGCCAGATATTTATTTCAGAGCTTTAGTAATATTGCTCCTAGTTTGGTGCCCAACGGATGATGGTGATTCTAAAGTTAAGACTTTGCTTGGCTGTTTGGTCAGCAAAGTCGTCTGATAGTCACACCAGCTACACTGATGAGACCTTTTATGTCGAAACAGTGGCCATCTGTCTGCAGCTTACACAATTTAGTAATATTGTTTACAATCTTTCGGGCCAATTTATTGTTTTGACTTGATCAGTTTATTTTTCAAAATATCAACAGCAGGCACCATCGGCTGAGGCGTTCATTTTTTCGTACCAAAAATCTGTATTAGAACTTTATTGCATATGTTTGCAAACTTCATATGGTGACATTTTTCAATGTGAAAACACATTGAAAGTAAGCAAACAGGTTTGATGCCGTCGCTACATGCTCAAATATATGTAAATCACCACAGGAGATCATTTTTGTAAGTTTATTCTGGAGCTGCGGAAACTGCAACTATGAAGAGGGGGCATTCCACAGTCAACAACGAGAAAAGTAACCCAAACACGATCAGCACAACCCAACACAAGCGGAACGCGGCGAAAAAATAAAGAACAAGGCCGATCGCAAACATTCTGCTTATAAAAGGACTCTAGACTACGCAACCTGCACCCCCAGCGGAAAATCCGAAGGCTTCCAACATTGTCCCATTGTATATGCACGCAAAAGGCAAAGAAAATTGGTTGGCTGAGAAAGGGAGAAGGCAGACGGAAGTGAAGGGCAACCCCGACAATATCTTCTTTTCTGAAACTAAATTTCCTATTACAGGATGTTTTTCTTTGCTTGATGTGACAAGTGAAAGTGTTTGCTTCTCCATGTAAGTTAAGTTTTAAAAGAACCAAGTTCTGCACTCATTGTATAAACATTTTATGAGATATTATCAAAATAAAACACCAGTGAAATGTATAGGCTATATACCTATTACCTTGATTAAAATATGTCAACAAAAGTATATTAATGTATTTTCTCATTTTTGTAATTTAAAAATACCCATTTAAACGAAGAACTGTCTGCATTTGTTCAATGGGCTGTGATGTGCTTTTCGATAAACTAAAAATAATATGTAACAGCATACTAAAAAGAAATTTATTTTGTTAAAAACAGGTTTGGTCAGAAATTTTACATGCAATCACATAAATCACTTTAGGTTTCCTGCTGGAATTCCACACATAAACATTTTGTTTTCAGCTTTTAGGAATTTAGAGTGACTGACTGCTCTTTGGTGTTCCATTTCACAATCATTTACTGAATTATCTGTGGCTATCCAAATGAAGCCATCACAATACTGACCAAAATCTTCTATCTCATCAACCCATGGTTCATCAGATGGAGGAAAGTAATCACGATCAAAGAGTAAAGCTTTCACCCCTGTGTGCTTCTCAAATTCTGCTTTAAATCTTTTAGCTATTTCAAGGTCTTGCTTTGAATATAGAATTCCAATGCAAATCTGTAAAAAGAGTAGTAATCCATGGGTAAAGGTGTCTATTTTTGTGTGCTTGGTGACAACACCATGTTAACATCAAGTCAAAATAATGAAATAACAACCTTGTGATTTTGATGGATGTTAAATTCTGTGTGAATTATGAACGAGTACATTGCTTATAAATTGGATTTATTCATGTGTTTGTTCTACAAATTTATAATGCTGTGTAGTTGTCCTAGGTGTGCTGTCTTTTTATTTAGTTTTGCTGGAGTCATATGGGAAGTTTTTACTTCCTTGATGTCAGTTTACCTTATCTTGACTTGTCCTGTTTGATGAACCTGGTCCCTCCAAAAGAGCTGTTGTGAAGGGTCGCATGGGCGACATCAAGCTTTCGACACCATGTTGGCAGCAGATCCCGACAGAACAAAATGAGACCACAAGCCATGATCTGAGAGATCGAAAACTATGATCTAGGAGAGATCACATTATGATCTGTTAGACCGAGAACCAAGATATGTTTATTTGTGGAAACAGTCGCAAATATATAGGGATACATCAAAGACGAGAGAGAAACAAAGAGATAATTGCTGCGATTACGCGACAAAGGGGACTTAGAAGAAGTAGCGCAAGTTGAAAGACGTAACGCAAGCGAGATAACCAGCGTTGGCGTCAGAAAGACTGGTGTAAATGTAAAAGAGTAGAAAGCAGTTTCAGAAGACCAAGTTAAAACAAAATATTAAAGTGTTTCGAATCATGACAAGCCGAATTCCCTACAGTTGCATCTGCATTAGTCTAAAAATCATTTTTTAGGGTAACTTGTATATGGCACTACAAAACCAATTAGTTTAAACCAAAGTCTTCAGGTATTGTTAATGTATATTATTATGTCAAGTAGGTAATGCAAGGTCAAGCCAACAAATGCTTACAGCAGGGGTCGCTTCATTGGGCACAGGTGCATTGATCTCTGTGGTTTCTTGGCTACTACTCGGAATATTATCACTCATAATTACCTATTTAACTAAAACGTCTTTAAATTTAACACAGTTGAAACAAGGTATATACGGGTTAAAAGGGTTACTTACACTAATCCATATCAGGGTGTAGTAACGCTTCACCGCATCGAAAGAGGAACCAAATGACGATACATTGTTTGTCTGTATTAGTTCCTTTCTCAATACTATTGCCCCGTGCAGAAGCGTAGTTCTTTTCTAATTTCCATTTGTAACTCAAAAAGAAAAAACATTTAATTTTACGTCTACTCCACTCACTCTATTGTTCTGTAAAGATCAGTTGTCTACTTTTGAACAGCCATCTTGCATACTAAATTTATGCTAGGTTTTTGATAAACAATTAAAGGCAAATTGCCCAAATATAACCTGCCATCTACGACAAACTATTTTTTCATTCGTTGTCATATATTACACAAAACTAAATCTTCGAATTTTTTTGCATCCTTTTTTTAACTAATATTTGCTGCATTCAGTTATACGTAAAAATCCTGGTTTCGCGCCATTCGTCCCACTAAAAACTTTTTAAAAACGCGCCCACCCCAATTGCCCACCCTCCGAAAAGACACACTCTTCAATATAGGTATGTACAATGAATGTTCGTGTTGGCGATGCAATATACCAAGATAGCGGGTTTGCAGAAAAAAGAACATTTTGCTTTCGACCAAAATTTTGAATCCTATATCTTTCGCCTTAAAGCAGAGGTCGAAATATACCATTTCAAATCAAAAATCGGATTAACACAAGGGGGTTTTCACACCGTTCCAAAATTTCTCAGATTCCAAAGGGGACAAAACTGGTAAAACACTACCATAATAAACACCCCATTTTATTCAAAAACAAAGCAGATATTAAAGATTGTTTCACTGCATTTTTTGTCGAAGAACCTTCCATGGTTCGTTTAAACATTTGTAAGGACAAATAGTAGTTAGTTTTATGAACACCACAGTCATGTAATCTCTGTGTGTTTAAATCCACACACCTTATATGACTACGTAACTGCCCTTACTTCCTTGTACTGTTGACCACTAACGCCGAGTGCGTGATGCCACGGTGTTCTTGCGGTTGTCAATGTGCTCTTTGTCAGAGACTGTTTATCGATTCTGTTTCATTTTATTGTTTTAAAGATTGTACTCGGCGTGTCTTGCCGCAACTGCAATTTGTGCTGGCTGAGTGCTTTTACTTTGCGGGCCGAATGCGTAAATTCTCGCTGTAACAATTAAGTTTCGCATTTTGAGAAAACGATACCCCAGTTGGAACCACGATTACGACAAAAGATGGCTCTCTTTCATAGAGAAAAGTTGGAAATATTAATTTCAATCCATTGCCAAATAAAAATAAAAACATAAACCTCCTAAAGGCTGTTATAGATAACATAGTGAATGCAAACCACAGTTGTTCTTGCGCGAAAAATATGTAGTTTCGTCCGCCAGTAAAAAAAAATATTTTGCATTGACAACTACTTCAGCTATCGCTTCACGCATAAACGTCCACAGAAATAATGAGATCTTTTTGAGCGGCAGGTGATATACCAAGGCTCAAAATCGATATACAAGAACTTCGTCTCCGAATTCAACCATCAACTGCAATAAAGCTCGGAAATTCCTTTCACTAAACATTTCTTCCTCACTTTCTAGTTTGCCGTTGTCTGTGTATCCGCGTAGAGCCAATTCAAGCCAAGCAAGGTGTTAAAACTCTTTGATAATCCACTTTGAGCAATTGCGATTTTGCTTTCGCATCTCTTCATACGCGGACTTGAATTGCTGAGGAAAATTGCCAACCTGTCTGTTTACACGCAGTTGCTTAACCATATCTTTTTATTCCGTGTTGAAATCTGCCATAAGGTGGTTGGCCAAATAATCTTCTTTGCCAGTTAAATATTATTTTGACTTTCAAGGGAATTGAAAATGACCATTCGAAGCATACTGAAGGAGACCACACATTGTCTAAAACCTTAATTCGCCCGTGGTGATCGGTTATAGGGTCATCAATAACACGTCCAATGTCGAATGACGATATTATGACATTGTCTGATTTTGCGCTTTTGTAGAATCTAGGAACTTGACCTATTTTACAGATTAAATATGTTTCTACACCTCGCTTCGTGATTGTGATTTGTAAGCGAAATATTTATCTGATCAGCTGCAACCATCAGAATATCTTGACGCACTGTATGGAGATTCTTGCCGCCATGATTGTCTACGGTCCTTTTTTACGTAAACAATGCGTAAATAAATTGTCTGCCCGTTGGCGGCTTTCTTTGTTACACATCAGTTGATAATGCAACTGTATGACGCCGTGCCGTGAATAGGACACTTCGTAGATTATGAAGTGGAAATAAAGCATATGATGGAGCTTCTGCATGCTGACATAACATTTCATCTCCATAAATAAGCTATGGTGCAGGACAAAGGAGTTATTTGTATTTTTAAAATACTAATTTTAACATACTAGTATTCTATGCTCTCTGCATGCAAAAAGTCGCAGTTGTTCTTCTGAGAGTCGTGCGTGGCGAAATTTCTCTAAGAGAACAAAGAAATAAAGATAAGAGGAGCCGTTGCACTACCATAAGAGTATTCTGTGTTCTAAGAGTATGCAAAACGTCGCATTGATTCTCCTGGAAATCATGCGTGACAGAGATTCTCCAAGAGAATAAAGAAAACAAGAAAAGAGGAGCTGATATTAAATCATTATCATTATGGCAAGAAGAAGTGTTTGACAATTGCAACTAATTTCAGCAAGAACAAAAATTAGCTTAGCGCTTTAAACAGTTTCTGGGAGTAACATTTTCTTGAAGTGATGGTAGAGTACAGCACAAAACAAAATGGAAGGCAAACGGCGAACCATTTCGGAAGCTCGCTCGCGAACCATTTTCTGTAAACTAAAGCTAAAGCCAACAAATGAAAAGCAATTTGGCAATATTGTTGTTTGTATCAAAGTTTATTAAAATTCCAGAAATTTGGCCGTATGAAAATCGGCCTGGCCGCGAAAAAATCGTTTGGCCGTAAGGCAGATATTTGGCCGAATTTCACTTGGTACTATGTAAATCCACAAAAGGCATTGCTGGTTTCAGGTTATCAATAGATTTGTGGACGATTGTGTTGTCATAAATATGTCTCCGAAAAATTGTTACGTCATAAACTAATCTTGACTGAGTTGGTAAAGAATTATGCTGCAATCGTAATGTTTTAGCAACATAACCGGTTTTGAAACCACTGATAAGCATATAGATAACAGTGTTTTAAACATACAATTTACGAATTTATTTCCGGCTATATAGTCGTTTCTGTAGACATCATCAAACTTTTACGTGATTTGGCCGTAAGAGAAAAAAAAATCAAAAAAGGTGATTTGGCCGAATTTTGGCCGTAAGAGAAAAAAAATTGGCCGTCAAGTGTTTTGACCATCTGGCAGCCCTGCTCTGGTGTGTTGGGCTGCTGCCAGAAAAATGACCATGCAAATGTTGAAAACAGAACGTTTAAATATCTTCAAAGCAAACTTGAAGTACCTATTGGATGATGTGAGATGGGCTAAAGGCACTGAATAGAAACCAGAAACAAGGTAAGAAAGTGATCGTTTATTTTCAGTTTTTTTTTTCAGCCATAGCCTAATACATGTGCGATGTACTGAACGTTTTCGTACTTTTCGGAGAAAGTTAGCAATATTTTAGAGTGGTAGCTAATACTACATGTTCATGGGTTTCTTCACTTTCGTAATAAGGGTGTTCCCCTCAGTACAGAAAAATGTTTCAACACTTTTGCACTAATTTTACAAACTTCTTACAAACTGGAAAATACAAGTGAAGAACTTGACAAATTAATTTCAATCCAGAAAACAAGGAACTCAAATACATAAGTAATTACTTGTCACAAAGATCAAAAAGCAGACTTTTGGTATGTATATTGTAACATACGTCACAGAAAGCAGTGCTTGTATTGCGTAATGTTTTGCGTGTGTAACATACGTCACAGAGGCCAGCGCTTGCATAATCCCACAATGTGACCCAAATGATTGAGCCATCGAATATTCTCGAGTAAAGTGATTCATTCAACATCCTGTTTACCACATAAAATGTCCTCCTATGCTTATGTCACATCACACCTATGTTCTTGTATTATATTACTTCAAGCGCCTCATGATATCACGTGCTGACATTATTGACCAATCAGCTCTCATAATGGAGAGCGTAAAAAAAGCCCAGGTTAGACCGGTAAATTCATTCTGATTCTAATCCATTCTAATTTATTCTACTTGCTGCCATTCTATTTGCTGGCATCCTAACAACGTTGTATTGAAAGCTGTAATGTACCGTCGTAATGAAGAAGATAACAGAAATGAATACAATTATTCGGGAAGAGATCTTGGTTCTGGGTGCTTTATAGAACGGGGCAGAAGCAGGTTTAACCATCAAAGAGACTCAATAACCGCTCAGGCCATCGAGACACTGTTTAATATCTCTGAGACCTTTAGAGTTATTTACAATAGTGCCCCGTTTTCGGCAACTCCCTTGAGATCAGAAAGAAGAAGCAGACGTGTTTCACCAGCCAGTACACCAAGATACCCGGCAAACCGACGACGCAGCCCATACAACTCCAGGCGACCAGCACGCCAAACCAGAAGCCCAGGTGACAATCTGTCTCCAACTTCTCAAATATTTTTTGACCAGGAACTCCAGCTCTATTTCCGGCCGCGCAACCACTCAACCTTGGCCCCCCTCTTGGCAAGCGCACTTAGGCGCCGAAGACAATCATCTGGAAGCAAGGAACCTTCTACATCTCCCCCACGCAACATCAGGACCAAATCACGTTCACCACTTGGACCAGCGGACTCGTTTCCACAACAAGGAAGACGCCCCACTCAACATCTTGGAACCCAACAGCACAGCGAAGGAGATCGGAACAACCCCAGCAATTCTGCCCAACGAGAGGTAGAATACCTTCGACAATAACAAAAACGAATAATTCAAAAACTATAATCGCTCGCACACGCATTTAATTGTTTATTGATAACCCACTTTTTATTGCATGATCATTTTTTTTCAATGTGCATATTGTGTTTCACCCCTTTGAAAGCCTAATCGCTCCCATAAGACCAAGGTCGCTAGGGAAATTTTTATAAACTTACATAGTTTAGCGCCAATTGTTTGTCCGGCATAACAGCTTGTCACTACCAATAGGAATCCATAATAATTACAGACTGCTAACGCAAAAGCCTGTTGTTTTTGGCAATTACAAATTAATGCAAACGCCTGTTGTTTCGGCATTTGCAACCCATTTTCCCCAAGCCAGCATATTGCTCCAGTCGCCATTTTTTTATCAACCTTTGTGTTGGGTTTGAACCCAACAAACTTGTAACAACCACGTTGAGTAAATTTATAAAGGAAGCCACTTTTTCGCCCGTAAGTAAGCGCACACGCAGTAAAACAGTAACCCCATTATCCCCAAGCCAAACCGTCGCCATGTCAACAAGCGAAGCAGAAATTCCCTTAGTTTCGCCGCGTAGTGTGTCATCGGAAACAAATCAGTCATTTCCCCCGGCGCACAATCACGATAACGCCGCAAATGAAGCGCAACTACAGCCGATGGTAAAACAAAATTTCCAGCTCGCTAGATTTTGGCCCAATGCCCAAAGCCATAAGCAATACTTCCAATATGCTGACAGACAATTTCAGAAAATGGCAATTACCTCCGATTCTGACAAATTTGATTTTTTGTTGAAAAGTTTTTCGAAAGAGCAAACGTCCCAGTTCCAGACTTTAATTTCGCAGGCCTCTGTAACTGATACGCCGTATACTACCCTTAAGAAGGCAATAATTAAGCAAGCTACCGGATTGGGCGCCCAAATTTGGCAGACGGACATTTCCAACCTTATCCAACTCCCCAACGAATTCCCAAGTGTTTATTTAAATCGTTTGGCAAACGCCTGTGCTGAAAACCCGCATACTAATCCGTTAGCACGAAAATTAGTGTTAAACGAATTTCTGCAACGTATGCCGACAGAAATTCAAATCTTGATTAAGTCACAAAATCCTAATACTTCGCTAGAAGACATTGGAATTTTAGCAGATCGAATTTCAGATACCAACCCCAATGCGCCAAGCGACCGCACGCAGCCAAACGAAATGCAACGTTTAACAAGCCAACTACAGGAATTGGTAACTACGTTTCAATCTTCAGCGACAGGACAGGGTACGCAAAAACCGCATTATTCAGATCGCCAAAATTATCAATCTTACAACAGGCAAGCACAACCGTTCAAGCGTAACGCATTTCAGCCACGTAATACAGCACCGCAACGCGCGACCGGAAGCTCTTATCAGCTGTTTCAGCAGCCGCAGCCGCAGCCGCAGCCGCAGCCGCAGCCGCAGCCGCAGCCGCAGCCGCAGCCGCAGCAGTACAGTACGTCACAGCAGCCGCGCAAGCTATTTTCGGGATATTCCCCAAATAGAGAGCGTTATAACCCAGACTTATGTTTTTATCACGCGCGTTTCGGTCCCCGTGCAAACAAATGCACCCCCCCTTGCCAATGGAAAGGCAATAGGCCTAAACAAAGTAACGAAGTTAAGATCAGACGTGAAGCAAAACCCGAACCAATATTCCCGCATATTCCATATATTTATGACAAGTTACATAATTTTTTGCTCTTACTTGACTCAGGTTCTTCAAGCAACCTTCTTCCAATAGACAAAGAAACGCAGATTGTTCATAATAACTTCTTGACGGCAGATGGAACTCCCATACCATGCTATGGTCAGAAGACTTTAACAATTGATATAGGTTTCGGCCCAGTACCAGTTGCATTCAATCTTTGCACAGTTGACAAGCCAATTCTTGGCTACCCGTTTCTCGCAGAACATCAGTTAATCTTAAAACCGGCTCTTGGAACCTTAGAATCAGCAATCACCCACACCAGCGTACCTATAGCAACTTCCACTTCGGTCACTATCTCTAACATGGATATGCTTTCCGACCCACGTTTCCGCAATATTCTAGACCAATACCCAACCCTCGCAGAACCGCCAGATTATAAAGAACCCCCAAAACACCCAATAGTCGCAGAATTGACAACCAATGGGAAAGCTCCAAATTTTCCCGTACGACGCATTCGCCCAGACCTCCTACCAAAGGTCAAAGAGGAAATCAAACGCATGGTTGACAGTAACCTAGCAACCATAGGCAGCTCGAATTATGGGTCGCCACTAGTCGTAGTCACCAAGGCAAACGGAAATCTTCGTTTATGTGGGGATTACCGGAAAATTAACAGCATCCTTAAAGCAAATGTATATCCGATTCCACGACTTACTTCTATACAAGACCTACTACATGGTTCAACAGTTTATTCTACTATTGACTTAACCGCAGCTTTCCATAACATCCCATTAAAGCCAGCAGATAGGCACAAAACTGCAATCAAAACACCAGTGGGCAGTTTAATTTTCAACCGACTTCCCTTTGGGTTAAAAACAGCACCAAGCTACTTCCAGCAATTAGCAGACCTCGTAGTTGCCCCTATCAACCATTTCGTCTTCATGTACTTAGACGACGCGCTCATATTTAGCAAAACAGCTGATGAACACGAGAAACATCTCAAACTATTCTTGGACAGATTACAACTCTTTGGCCTTAAAGTCAACCGTGACAAATGTTGTTTCGGACGCAAGGAAGTGACATTCTGTGGTCACAAGGTCACCCCAAACGGCCTTCAGCCCCTGCAATCAAAAATCAAGGCAATTCAAGACTTCGAAGAACCAAAAACCACTAAGCAAATTCGACGCTTTGCTGGAATTTTAAATTTTTATCATTCATTTATCCCCAATCTTAGCAAACACCTTGCACCACTCTACCAACTTTTAAATGGCAATAAGAAAAATGCAGCAATTAAAATGACTGACGAAGCAAGACAAGCATTCTTGAAAGCCAAGGAATGTCTAAGCAATTACACTACCTTGAGTTATCCTAACCCAGACGCCACGCTGCAATTGTACACCGACGCCAGTGACGTAGCCGCTGGTGCAGTAGTACATCAGGTCGTCGATGACAAGCACGAACCTCTTGCTTTCTTTTCACGCACCTTCAACCCAGCTCAACGCAACTATTCTACCTTTGATCGAGAACTTACAGCTATCAAATTGGCACTGCAACACTTCAGATATTTACTTGAAGGACGGCCAGTAACAATTTTTACTGACCATCGACCCTTAGTGTCTGCAATCACTTCTAGCACACTCAGGGAAAACCCAAGGCAAGCAAGAGACCTCGCGTACATCACTGAATTTACGACAGACGTCCGCTACATCCCTGGCGCTGAAAATATCGTTGCAGACGCCTTGTCCCGAACCCAAATCAACGCTATATTCCAACACTCAGCTCAAATCAATTGGAATGATATTGCAACGGCACAACAAAAACTCCTTCAAGAAGGCGGAGACCTGACCGAAGGTTTCTTACCTGATTCTATCCAACTTTCTTCTCAAGACGTCCCAAATTCCAACCTCACCCTATGGGGAGATACTGCTGCTCATGGAACCTTTCGCCCACTTATACCTTTTGGTTTTAGGAAACAGATTTTTGATTCCATACACAGGCTAGCTCACCCAGGACCTAAGAAAACTAGCGCTCAGATATGCAGCCGTTACGTTTGGCCACACATGAGAAAGGACATTCAGGTCTGGACAAAAAGCTGCGACCATTGTCAGTTGACTAAAATTAACAGGCATAATAAAACCCCTTTGATGAGTTTTCCGCCCGTATCGGATAAGTTTCTCAGAATTCATGCTGACTTAATTGGCCCCCTACCGCACTCTAACGGTTGTGCATATATTTTTGTTATCATAGACCGGTTCACTCGTTTCCCAGCGGCAGTGCCTTTGCCCAACTGCACAACTCAGACAGTCTTAAACGCGTTTATGCATAATTGGATTGCGTTATACGGCGTTCCAGAATCAATAACCACCGACAGAGGTTCACAATTCACAAGTGAAATGTGGAACAACGCAATGGCCTTCCTAGGTATCCAGCATATCACCACCACTGCGTTTAATCCCAAAAGCAACGGCCTCGTGGAACGATGCAATAAGACAATAAAATTAGCTTTGAAATCTTTAACTAACAACCCCGACTGGTATTACCAGCTCCCACTCGCCCTTTTGTCCATACGCTCAGCGCATAAGGAAACGCTCCAAGCATCACCAAGCGACATGCTGTATGGCAAAGCATTAAGATTACCAGGTCAATTTTTTGGGTTAAACAGCGCCGACAGTATCCAAGACCCTTCAACGTTTATTAAGGCCCAGAACGATTATTTCCGGAAATTCACATATACGCCGCCCCGTTTCCCAAAGTCTAGACCCACGTATTTGGATAAACAATTAGCGAATTGCAAAAATGTGTACGTGCGAGTGGACCATCATAAGCCGCCGTTGATACCCGCTTACCAAGGCCCTTATAAGGTTCTGAGTAAAACTAACAAAACGTTTACCATAAGCAAGAACGATAAACCATATGTAGTGTCAATAGACCGCATTAAGGTCGCCACAAGTTTACTAGATATATTAGAGACCCCCAAGGATCTTCCACATAAACCCAGCGTTTCTCCTCCAGATGATTCAAATCATACCCAGACTCACAAAACGAGCAAGGAAGGCGAAGCCTTCACCACAGAACCAGAACGTAGCGCACCGTTCACAACCACTCGGGTTTCCGGTAAACGCGTTGTCCGCATGCCGTCGCATTTACAAGATTACTCGTTGCAATATTAGCTTCTCACGACAACCCCCTTTGTATATAATTGTATTATTAACCATGTTATGGTGCACCGGCACAACCGCCCTCGATTTCCATTTGCGCATCTGTTCGCCTCAGCAGCACAGGCCAATGCCTTGCCCATTCCCAAGTTTATGTTTGGACCCCGCAAGCAAACATAAATTGCCCTACCCTTACCCCAGTAGCATCCACGACCTTATTGCAACACCTCAATGATAAGCAACAAGCCTATCACCTAGAGATACCATCTCTTCAAATGTCCGTCCACCATTGGAAAAATTGTGAAGCATATAACTGCCTTCACAAGAACGCAATTTGCACGTACAGTCACCTTGTCCTACAACCAATCCAATGCGATCTAGTCCAGCCCAATTATCAAGCACTATTACGCCCGCCTGCTAAGTCCACCTCGACTGCAATTGGTTTTTACCTAAACGATTTAAATGATCAATTACGATCAAGTTTCCAACACCTGAATGCCGATGTATCCTACCTAGAATGCCAAATGCAATCTTATCTCTCGCTGCTACTTGCAACGAACGCGCGCATTAACCCCTCTCTCACTTTATCATTACTCACGGGACAACAGAAAGCAGCCATACTTACTGGAGATACTATTACAGAGATCGGCTGCACGTACCGAAATGTACGCCTACTACGCTCCTTACAATATAATAATGTATTTGCCACACGTCCTTTGTTTACCGAATTAGCAGGGCCCGCTAACTCGAAGCAAACCGTTTGGCAGCTGTACTCTAACGGAGAATTACACTCAAAGGTACAGTTTGTAGAGCACTACCAACCTAATAGGATTTTCCACTTTAACATACAAGGAAAAACCTACCGGTTTATTAATTATACAATGTCCCATGTTGATACGGATATCAACCAATTATCCCCGCAATTGCTTCCTATAAACATATCAATAAAGCAGGACAACTTCATTGAAGCGTCCCACATTATAGGAACGCCTAATTACCCGCTTAGGGATCTCGACTCCATTCTCGCGTCACTGGCACAGACCAAACTGCAGAATGAACGCTTAGACTCGTTTTTTGGAGCACAACAGGACTCCTCCAAAACGTCGGATGTGGCAAACTTGCGCATCTCAAGCAGCATCCATTCAGTACTTAAACAAACGTTATTAATGACACTCTCCTCTATAACAGACCCATTTTGGAGCAGTATTTTGGCTATTTTAGTCATTTTATCCTTAATTTGGGGTGTCATATTAACAGGCTTTGCAATTAAGCATGTCTGGCTACGCCTATACCCACGTGTAAGACCAACTATTGCTCATTATATAGCACGGGCTCGGACAAACTTAAATCCCTTTAATAGGAATGCACCAGGTAACGAACCTGAAGCAGCAGCACAAAACGAGGCTGAAAATAATCCCTTGCATGAATTGTACCCTGATTTACAAAATGTAAATGCCCAGCAAGAACCAGCCGCACCTCCCACTGCATAGGCGCATGGCCCTATCCATAAATCTTCTCGCATTGTTATCACCCCCACGACATGGTAATGACCCTTTGTGTATTCGCATGTCATTGCACATTTGTTGTGACTTTTCCTTGTGCACCATTATAACCGAGATTTCTCTATTAATAACTTACCAAATTTGCGTATTATATCATTTTTTTCTCGCACCCACCATTTGCAATTCACTCGTTCAATCGCATTAACAACCTTTTTAATCGCCCACAGCTGATGTTATATTCATCACCTGCAAATCTGGGGGGAAGTATTTGTAACATACGTCACAGAAAGCAGTGCTTGTATTGCGTAATGTTTTGCGTGTGTAACATACGTCACAGAGGCCAGCGCTTGCATAATCCCACAATGTGACCCAAATGATTGAGCCATCGAATATTCTCGAGTAAAGTGATTCATTCAACATCCTGTTTACCACATAAAATGTCCTCCTATGCTTATGTCACATCACACCTATGTTCTTGTATTATATTACTTCAAGCGCCTCATGATATCACGTGCTGACATTATTGACCAATCAGCTCTCATAATGGAGAGCGTAAAAAAAGCCCAGGTTAGACCGGTAAATTCATTCTGATTCTAATCCATTCTAATTTATTCTACTTGCTGCCATTCTATTTGCTGGCATCCTAACAACGTTGTATTGAAAGCTGTAATGTACCGTCGTAATGAAGAAGATAACAGAAATGAATACAATTATTCGGGAAGAGATCTTGGTTCTGGGTGCTTTATAGAACGGGGCAGAAGCAGGTTTAACCATCAAAGAGACTCAATAACCGCTCAGGCCATCGAGACACTGTTTAATATCTCTGAGACCCTTAGAGTTATTTACAATATAAATACAAAAGCCTGTACAGACACATCTTACATATGCTAAAAACAATCGGTTGTTTTAAATGCATAAAAAATAACAACTCTATAATGGTGAGAAATTTTGCAAATCATACAATACACATGATTAAGTATTTATCTAATTGAAAAGAATGACATGCGCATAGGATTTGCACAATTTTATCTGCAATCTGCGCAATAACAATCAGCTGATGGATTAGTACATGAAAAATGTCAGTTTGTCTGCACAAAATCTGCAGCGGTTGAAGTACAACAATTCTCAAATAAAATAATTGTTTAGGAATGTAATTGAAATTTATCAGGATGTGACTCAGAGCCATCTAGTTTGGGCAGTGTTTCCCTGTCACCCAAATTTGTTTGATCGGATCCAGACATGCCTGTTTCCTGTTTTTCCTTTACAGGGTCTCCTGTTTCTTTTGCACCATAAGTAATATTTGTCTTGGTTTGTCTGTCAGTAAGCGAGTGAATAGATTCTCCTCCAATCTGTTACAACAGAATGGAACAAACCTAAATATCAGGCTGTAAATTTCGTTTTTTATTTAAACATGGACAAATTAACACTATGGTGAATGTAAGTAAATGCTTGCTAAAAGCTAAGGTAAGTCATAACACTATATTTTGGGGGCAATGATAAGAAAATTTATCTTTTTACGGAACATTCTCTTTGGAAATGTTTGAACATGCTTCATGCCATTAATCAAATAGGGCAACTTTATTTTAAACGGAGTGTTTTTAAAGCAAAGTGTGATGATGCCTTTTTTGAAAGCAGATCAAGACAGGCCTACCTAACCACAAAAATACCTGCACAGTTCCAAGGTTAGAATGTAATATTGTGACATTGAATATTGTAGTTTCAGCTTTTAGAGGTGTATCAGTTATATTTTGATGATTGTTGGAGGTTTGAGCAGACCATGTATTGGTTGTTTCTTCGGCTCCTCCTATAGGCTGTTGCATAAAAGGACTTGTTTGCTCTTGAGCAAGTTTCTTAGTGCTTAAGTATTTAACTGTGTTGGCTACTCTTTTGGGAAAACGTTCATCTTCTGTGATGGCTGTATATGCTTCTAATATCCCCGGAAGCTTGACAGTTAGGTTTTCTGCTGGAATTCCACAAACAAATATTTTGTACTTATCTTTCAGGGCTTTGTGGTGACAATATGCTCTGTGGTGACCCATGTCGTAATCATTTACGGAATTATCTGTGGCTATCCAAATGAAGCCATCACAATACTGACCAAAATCTTCAATCTCATCAACATTTGGTTCACCAGGTGGGGGGCAGTAATCATGATGAAAGAGCAGAGCTTTTACCCCAGGATGATTCTCAAATTCTGTTTTGAATCTTTTAGCTATTTCAGCATCTTGCTTCAAATACAAAATTCCAATGCAAATCTGCAAAGATAGAGTATATATATTGTAGCCAATATGTGAATGTTTTTGTTTGCTAAATGATAACTTTAACATGATAGTGTTCTAAGTATAAATCAGCACAATGTTATTTATATTCTTTATCACACTGTGCAACTTGCAGCAAAACCAACATTTTGTGTTGTGCAAAAGTCATGTTTTTATTTAGAAAATGCTTGAGAATGCATATCCCTGTTCTTTATCTCTTAAATGTGTAAATGTTTATATGCACGAGGGAGGGTTTCTTAAAATGTGTATATCATTTTTTTGATTTTCAAAATTTGTTGTGCCACTAAGAAGGTAGTTATGCCAAAATTTTAACAAGCATTGGTATTTGTTAAGATTTGCTGTATTTCGGTCTGTTCTGTTTCACAGTCCAATACTTTGTATGTTAGCCTACCTTGTCTTCACTTGTCCTGTAAGACGAATCTGGTGTCCCCAGGAAAGCATTTGTGTCTGCAGACACCTACAAAATATGTTTCAAAATGAGTGTAGTAGACCAATGGCCAAATTGGCAAAAATGTAAAATAAATGCATGAGCATCTTTATTTCTTAAATTTGTCTTTGTTTTTGACTGGCAGTCTAAATTTTAGGTTGTTTAAGTATTTGTTTGTCGTTTTGCATCATGACTTATCCAATTGAAATGGCCATCAAAAATGCCATCATGCAATTTAGGTTCGATTTCTTTTCAGTTAACCTTGTTTTTGGTTTCAAGTCGATGGCAGTCCAAAATATACATGCAAAACATTGTCTAGTTCGTACAGTCAACAATTGCCCAAAAAATCTTCTGCGCAAGTAACAAACTTTCTAATCTGCAGAAGCTGTTGCCATTTAAAATACACATCAGTTTAAATACTTTATTGTTGTAGTCCCAAAAATGGCAAGTGAACAAATGCTTACAGGGGTTGCTTCATTATTCTCATTGGCATTGCTCCTTGTGCTTCCTTGCATACTAAGGGGTATATTACCACTCATGATTGCCTATTTAACTAAAACACTTCTAAAAGTACCTTTATTGGAACGAGGCACAACATTATTGTTCAAACGTCAGTGGTTTACTATAACAAGTGTTGTAATGGTTCAATGATTCAACAGAGGAACTAAATGACGTCATTTCAGTATCGGTTGCGTGAGTAATATCAATTAATTTCCTACAGTCCTTGTTCTGATCTTTGCTATTGTTTGAAGTACCTACAGCGCAAATGGTCTTGATGGCCATAACTATTCAATTTTTGCTTATTTTGATATAAGTTAAATCGTAGTTCAACTGTTAATCAAAGTTTCGCATGTACGCAAGGAACCATGCTACTCAGTAGCCCAGATGTAACACCCACACTCGTAACTGGGATTTTTAAAGGGGAGTTAGAAAATTAATTATGAGAATTTCCAGATTTTTCGCTCTACGTTAAGGTTAATTGTGATCGAGCATTGCGATTTACGTACGCCTGTGTTAGCGCGAATCGTTTTACCAAAGAGACGCTAGTCGACAAAACTTTTTTCCAGTCGACAAAACTTCAAACGCACATAACTCTGCTGTTTCTCAATGGATTCCAATAATTTTTTTGGCAAGATTCATATATTGACACAAA
This sequence comes from Ascidia mentula, assembly GCF_947561715.1. Lineage (NCBI taxonomy): Eukaryota > Metazoa > Chordata > Ascidiacea > Phlebobranchia > Ascidiidae > Ascidia > Ascidia mentula. The sequence continues at coordinate 18,652,054 of NC_138569.1, read as the reverse complement.
ATTTATGGAAATGTAAAAAGAAATATTAATTTCGAACGAATTTTGTAACGTATATGTAGAATTCGAGCACTTTCTCAATTCCACCTTACAGTCCTCCAACTGGTAGTAGCCTATAAGGTCGGTCCAGTTTAACATGCACGTTTATTCCGACAGTTACGAAATCAATTTCTAAGTCGTGATTTTAAACGATTTTCCGACCACACCTATTCAAAAAGAATATTACAAGCATATACAGACTCATTACACCAGCCTCAACATTACACTGGCCGAAAAGTGAAGAATGTAAGATAGTACATGCTTATGACGTCACAAGACGTCGACAACAAAAATCACTTTGGTGGCGGGAAGGAATTATTTCGTGCTGGGGAGAGTATTGTCCGTAACATACCGGCCCCAAATAACGAACGTGGGAACGAAGTTATTTCACACAACAATGGACAATAACGAAACACAGGTATAACGAAACACAAGTATATACACAATTATCAAGCGGCCTCGAGTAGGCACAGCTTGCGCACATCACGCGTGTAAACAGCTCTTGCAGTGCGTACGCGAACACGTCTAACAGCCCCTTCTCCGTCAGGGTACACCTCCTCAATAAGGCCCTTCGGTCAAGCGCCCCGGGGGTTCATCTCGTCCACGACCAAAACCAAGTCGCCAACTCCAAAGTTTGCGGATTGTCGGACCCATTTGTGGCGCAGTTGCAACGTTGGAAGGTAGTCCCGTACCCATCTCTTCCAAAACATGTCGGCCAACAACTGGACTGTACGCCATGATTTCCGGTAGCCGTCGGCCGTCGCAAATTCGTCTGGGGGGAGCGAACAGTCCGTCTTACCAAGTAACAACATGTTGGGAGTGAGAGCTCGTAGGTCCCGAACATCGTCCCCAACGGCGGCGATTGGTCGGTTATTCAGTATTCGTTCAACTTCTGCAAGAAATGTACACAAAGACTCGTCGGACAACGAAGCATTGCCCGCGATCGCTTGAAGAACGCGGCGTATAGAACGAATGGCACGCTCCCATACTCCACCCTGGTGACTTGCAAGCGGGGGGTTGAAATGCCAGTTGGTCCTTTGCTGGCTCAGATGATTGTGTATGTGAGTTTGATTCCAATTGGTAATCCCATTACCAAGCTCACGTTCCGCCCCGACAAAGTTAGTGCCGTTGTCGCTGAACACGTCAGAAGGCGAACCTCTTCGACATGAAAACCTTCGAAAAGCGTTAATGAACGAGGAAGTGTCTAGCGAGTGAGCGACCTCTATATGCACAGCCCTCGTGCACATACAAGTAAAAACACAACCATAACGTTTTACTTGGCTCCTTCCCACCTTTACCAGAAAAGGCCCCATGTAGTCAACCCCCACGTTGGTGAATGGCGGGTTTCCAGGGGTAATCCGTTCTTTTGGTAAGGCACCCATGATTTGCGACCCTGCCTTGGCGTGCCGCAGCTTGCAGCTTGTACACTGACGCACGACGCGCCGTACAGCTGAATGTCTCTTAACTACCCAATACTACTCGCGAGCACATGTAGAGTTCCGCTATGTCCTTCAGAGCGGTGATAATAGTCTATGATTAAATCCGTCACATGGTGGCGATGGGGCAGAATTACCTGATGTTTCTGTTGTACATCCAAGTCTGATTTTCGTAACCTTCCTCCAACATGAATTATTCCGTTGACGACACAAGGGTAGAGCTTGCACAGCGACGACGCATAGCTCGTTGCACGATGGTGTTTAATTCCTTCTTCAAAACTTCTACAGTTCACCAGATTCGCTAGATCAGCAGGAAAAGCTTCTCGTTGCACCAATTGCAGAATATTTCTCGTGGCCAGATCCAACTCTTGAACTGTTATACCAACCGAACAAAATTTCGGGGTTTCAGTGAAAACTGCAGCTCCTCTTCGTCCGTATTTCCACAGCAGACAATTCCTGAAGCGGGTTAACCAGGCAACTGATGTTTGTAAGGTAACCCACGAGGAGAAATGTTGCAACAGTCTCTGCAAAGGCATTTGGTTAACGGTCACATTCGCAGCACAAACAGTGTGTGCTTTTAATTCGAGATCTGTATCCAGCACGGGAAGGACATGCGGTTGATCTGGCCAAAATTTCCGACCTTTCCACAGGAATTCTGGGCCCCTAAACCACGTTCTGGCCTTTTCAAATTCGCTAGGCATCAACCCACGCGAAGCAATGTCGGCGGGATTATCCTTACTCCCCACATGTCGCCACTGCGACGGTATCGAGTGCTCGTGAATTACCGTGAATGTAGTGCAACACCGTGGTGGAATCAGACCAAAACCACACATTGTCTACGTCATAGTTCAATTCCTGAATAATCATTGTCCCCAATTTGACAGCAGTTACTGCGGCCACTAATTCCAGCCGAGGTATCGTGACCGGCTTCAGAGGGGTCACTCGTGATTTTCCTACCACCAATGAGCAGTGTATATTCCCGCTTGAGTCCTCAAAACGTAGATAACAAACGGCGCCATACCCGGCCTCGCAGGCATCACCAAAGCAGTGAAGTTCAGTCAATACGATAACAGTGTCAGGCGGTTTGAAGCAACGCGGAATTGTCGCGTTCTTTAACAAAGGCACATGGTCCAACCAGACACTCCAATGCTCGACCACACTTTGGGGAAGTGGGTCGTCCCAACCAAGTTGTTGGTTGCACAGATTCTGCATCAGTCTTTTCATGGGAAGGACAAATGGTTGAATAAACCCCAGCGGGTCGTAGACCTGACTGATCATTGACAACATACCGCGGCGAGTATGTGGTTTTTCCTTTATATTCACACGAATTCCAAAACAGTCGTTGGCCATGTCCCACTGAACACCCACGCTCTTTCCATCGGCAAGTATGATAAATCCAAGTTCAACACCGCTTCTGAGCGGTCGTCCTTGTCTACAGATTCAAGCACAACAGATGAGTTGCTGAGAAATTGCGTAAGATGAAATCCTCCCTCACGCAAAATGGCACTTACATCCTTGATAAGCTCAGTGGCCAGGGCAACTGTTGCCACTGACTTAAGACAGTCGTCTACATAAAAATTCTTTAAAACAGTCTCAACAACAGGTGTCGAAAATAAGTCCTTCTTATCCAACGCTGCTTTCCTCAGGGCAAAGCTTGCACAACTCGGCGAAGACGTGGCACCAAACAAATGCACAAGCATTTGGTAGTCCACAGGGGGACGTTTTAAATCGCTATCAGGCCACCATAGAAATCGTAGCGAATCACAGTCCTTTGGAAGAACCTTCACCTGATGAAACATGCCCGCAAAGGCAACAACCTCCTGGCGAAAACGTAGCAGCACTCCCACAAGACTATTGGTAAGGTCTGGCCCTTGCAACAGCGTGTCGTTCAAAGAGGATCCCTTGTGGGAAGCAGCACAGTCGAAGACAATTCGAAATTTGCTACCCGTAGCATGGTGTGGTATGTACCATGTTTGCTCTGTATATGGCAAACAGTCCGTGGGTATTCTCCGCGCAAACCCTTGTTTTAAGTAGTCCTCTATTTTTTCTTTGTACTTCTCAAAAAGCTTGGTATCTTTCTCAAAACGCCGCTTTAGATGTAGCAAACGTCGCTCTGCCAAAATTCTATTGTATGGCAGCTTCGGTTCGGGCGACTTCCAAGGTAACCCAATCTGGTAATGTCCATCCACTTTGATGACACTATCTTCCATAATGGAAATAGCGCGTTTGTCGTCAAGTGACAGTCCCGGGCCCTGATGGCCTTGCTTTTTTTTTATGTGGTAAACATTTTATGTGGTAAACAGGATATTGAATGACTCACTTTACTCGAGAACATTCGATGAATTTATCATATAGGCCGCAGTATGGGATTATGCAGTGCATGTGCAAAGCTGCGCGCAAAACACCACGCAATATAAGCACTGCTTTCTGTGACGTATGTTACACATGCGGTGGCCGGGTATTCGCCTTTGTACATTTGGGTGCGCAATTTTGGCGTTTATTTAGCTTTCACAACAGAAAAAACTATTTCACGAGACCCTATATACGCTTGTGATAAAACCTAATAAAAAAAACGCATTCGCATACCACAACGTTGACAACATGACTGTTCCGGTCGCGTATCGTACGGCATCTCATTCAGTGTACATGCTGCATCACAATGCAAAGAAAGTCACCAGAATATTACGAAATTTGTGCGGTTTCACATGGAAACGCATTTTATAGGAAAAAGGAGATATAGTATGCTTCCAAGTATGCCACTCCACTGCTGCTTCCATCCAGAAAGTCTGAACGGGATTAGCAAAATTTCGTTGTGGGACTCTCGACACAGGGTCATCAATTTATTTTTACCGACTCCTTTAACTTTTTTCGGTCACGCCTTTTACCTTGGCACACGGACCTTAATGTCCTTTGGGAGGGTGTATGCTAGTTTTTTTTTTAAAGAGCAATGTGTTGAGGAATGGTTATGGGATTTGTTAGGCTGAATTTTATTCTGTGTATTAACAGAAAAAATGGCATTTTTAGTATTGAGGACCCTTATTACCAAGATCGAATCTAGTGATAGTGTAAGGTGTAAATACTTGTCTGAAGTTCCCTTTTCATGACTTTTTTCGTGTTGTTAATTTGGTCCTTTTTTCTTGCAAAATTTTGTGTAGTACCCAAACCAACCACATCGGTCCGGACTCCCTCCTTTTGTGAAATATTTTGGCCCGTTTTAATAGCTAAACAAACGCCACTGTATTTTTTTGTCAAATCTCCATGAAAACCAGAAATTTTCTTTAACGTTGACCAAAAAAACGCATCGTACATGCATTCGCCATTGTTTCCAAACAGGGGTCATTGTTACCCAACACTTCGCATTGTTACCAAACAAGTTGCATTGTTACGAAACAAAAATGGATACGCGCATGATGATAATGCATCATGTCTCTCCTTCTGATTGTAATGTGCCAAAAAAACTTATTTCTTAACTACAATACAGTGATTGGTTCAAAGACACAAACAACAATAAAAGCTCATGATAATTGTGTTTTATTCACACTGTAAAAAGCATAATAGTTGCAAAAGGTGCACATTATTCAGATAAAAAGTGGTGAATTGAATTTGGAACATAGTTTTCTATGTGCATTAGATGCTTGTAGTTTGCTTTTGTGCAAAAAACAAAATGTTTTCCTTTTTAAAGGTGGCTAAGGGCTGAAGCAAGCAAAACAGCAAAATTGCTCCCTAAACACTAGAAAAATCTTTAAATCAGGATCCCATGGCTAAAGTAAGGATATTGAGGATGTGCTCAATATTGAGGATGTACCCATTATACTAGTTGTGTTAAGCGCTAACCTCAATAGAGCTATTGCTTCATGATGTTGTGAATAACCATCATTTTTCGAGTGTTTAGTTACAAGCAAAAGGATGCATTCACTCTCCTCAATGAGTGGAATAATGGCTTTAACTTTTGCATCCCCGCCAGCTGGAACAAAATCTTTTTCCAAAACAATGTTGCAGTTGTCAAATTTATTTCTGTTTTCCTATTCTTGCTTTATTTGACCTGCATGTCCATTATCATTTTTGTGGTGAAGCAAAGCCACCTATGTAGAAAAGTGTGAAGGTGGCTATGTTAAATGCTAAACCTTGACAAACCCTTAAACCCAAGCAAACCAATTTTCATTGAGTTTGTGAATAAAAAAAAATATTTTTTTATGTTTCATGTATTTTTCAATGTAATCCGATGTGTGAATTATGAATATAATACCACTACAAAATTCATTACCTGCAGTTTGTTATTTTTCGGACGTCCCTCCTGTGAATTGACAGTCCAATTAATACCTTCAGCATCGCCCTGTACATAAGTAATGACATTACTAAGCTGTCATAGTGTTTTAGAATGCCTCACCTGTGAGATTTCCTTAAGCTTCCCATTTCTGCACAAAACTAGTTAGCTTTTAACAAAAAATCTACATTTAACCATATATACGTTAAACCTAGTTGGGTAATTTTATTGTCAAAATCAATATCACATTATTTTTTAAAAGCCCGATGACCCAAATAAAAATAGCGATGCCATTGTTTTAACAGCGTGTTTTGTAAAAAAGATTATTGATTTAAGTGCGGCAACGGGTCTAGTGTACTATTGTACGTACCTATCTTCTAAAAATCGGGGAACCCCCAAATTACGTCACAATGAAGGTGGGGTCAAGTTATGACGTCACACCAAAAATTACGTCATTGTGACGCCACTAACCGAAGATATGCAACGACGAAGTTTTCTCGCCCACACACACATACGCGGTTCTCCTGCAGGCACATGAAGGTCGGCAAAAGGCACAACAGCAACAAAGAAATACATTTTTACGCTTCATTGATTACATAATGAAACAAACCTGTGAGAAACTTGAAATTGGGTACGATCAACCACAAGGGTGCGTAAACCAACATATGAAAAAATGAAAGTCGTGGTTAAGGCGCCCAAAGTATACATCCATACGTACCAATAAAGGAGACGTCACACAAACTTTAAATTTGGTACAGACAACCACAAGGGTGACTACACCAACATACTAAAAAGTTAACTCGATACCACTTAATTGACCCTTTGTTTATTGACGACAAATATTTGTTTGTGACGTAACAATTACATTTAAAGTCGATTTTAATCCGTTCTCGAATATTACAAACAAGAGTCCCTCCTTGACAATCGAGCCCATTCTCAACACAATCCAACAAGTATTTCTCTCAAAATTCATCAAAACTTTAACCGACGTTAACACGCTTTAGCGACGTTGGCGGTAATAAGGTTCCATAGTGTACAATTGTACGTAACCATGAAAAAGACGTTGTATAAACTTGAAATTAAGCACAAACAACCAGAAGGGTTTCCACACCAACATACTAAAAAATTAACCCGATACCACTTTATTAACCTTCTCTAAATGAACGATAAACTTTTATTTGTGACGTAACAATTACATTTTAGGTCTATTTTATTCGGTTGTTGTATATTATAAATAAGAGCTCCTCCTTGACAATCGAGCCCATTTTCAACGGAATCCAACCAGTATTTCCTTCAGAAATAATCAAAACGTCAACCGAAGTCGACGCGCTTTGGCGACGTTGGCGGTAATAAGGTTCCATAGTGTACAATTGTACGTAACCATGAAGGAGACATCGTACAAACTTGAAATTTGGTACAGACAACCACAAGGGAGTCTACACCGACATACTAAACAATAAACCGGATACCACCTAATTAACCCTCTCTTAATCGACGACAAACTATTGTTTATGACGTAACAATTACATTTTAAGTCTATTTTAATCGATTGTCAAATATTTTAAAAACGAGCCCCTCCTTGACAATCGAGCCCATTCTCAACAAAAACCAACAAGTATTTCTCTCAAAAATCATCTAAACGTCAACCGAAGTCGACGAGCATTAGCGCCGTTGGCGGTAATAAGGTTCCATAGTGTACAATTGTACGTAACCATGAAGGAGACGTCGTACAAACTTGAAATTTGGCATAAACAACCACAAGGGATCCTACACCAACATACTAAAAAATTAATCCTATACCACTTTATTAACCATCTCTAAATCAACAATAAACTTTCATTTGTGACGTAACAATTACATTTTAGGTCTATTTTATTCGGTTGTTGTATATTATAAATAAGAGCTCCTCCTTGACAATCGAGCCCATTCTAAAGAAAAACCAACCAGTATTTTTCTCAAAAATCATCTAAACGTCAACCGAAGTCGACGCGCTTTGGCGCCGTTGGCGGCAAAAAGATGCCATAGTGTACAATTGTACGTAACCATGAAGGAGACATCGTACAAACTTGAAATTTGGTACAGACAACCACAAGGGTGTCTACACCAATATAGTAAAATCTTAACCCGATACCACTTTATTAACCCTCTCTTAATCGACGACAAACTAGTGTTTATGACGTAACAAACATATTTTAGGTCTATTTTAATCGGTTGTCGAATATGTAAAAGAAGAGCCCCTTCTTGACAATCGAGCCCATTCTCAACAAAAACCAACAAGTATTTGTTTCAAAAATCATTAAATCGTCAACCGACGTTAACACGCTTCAGCGACGTTTACGGTAATAAGGTTCCATAGTGTACAATTCTACGTACCCATGAAGGAGACATTGTACAAACTTGAAATGTGGTACAGACAACCACAAGGGAGTCTACACCGACATACTAAAAAATAAACCGGATACCACCTAATTAACCCTCTCTTAATCGACGACAAACTATTGTTTATGACGTAACAATTACATTTTAAGTCTATTTTAATCGATTGTCAAATATTTTGAAAACGAGCGCCTCCTTGACAAGGAAGCCCATTCTCAACAAAAACCAACAAGTATTTCTCTCAAAAATCATCTAAACGTCAACCGAAGTCGACGCGCATTAGCGCCGTTGGCGGTATTAAGATCCCATACTGTACAATTGTACGTAACCATGAAGGAGACATCGTACAAACTTGAAATTTGGTACAGACAACCACAAGGGTGTCCACACCAATATAGTAAAATCGTAACCCGATACCACTGTATTAACCCTCTCTTAATCGACGACAAACTTTTGTTTGTGATGTAACAATTGCATGTACTCCTCTTCTGGCATAAAATAACGTACTGTATTTCTTCGGCGTTTCGTCTGCCATGCGGCGAGACTTCATCAGGTATAATGCAAAAAGTGAACTGCACTAAAACACGCAGGGACACAAAAGAAAAAAGGACACCTTGACACCGCTTGTCAAATCACGTGCTAGAGGCAAAAACGCCAAACATTGCAGGAGACACAACAGTTACAACAAATTATTATAAACTGTCGGAAAGAAAGCACATTGTTCTTTGTCGTTGACGCACCCACTATTTTTGTGGATGTGAAGCAACTCAAGAAACAGCCGCTTGGAGTGGTCCAACTCCTTCTCCAGAACTTGGGCTTTATCGAAGACAACTTCGTGTCGCAATGTCACCGCACGCTTGGACAACGCAGTCTTGCTGGCATCTTTCGATGCGACATCAACAATTACAGTTTACAACTGTTTTGATCGACTCTTAATTATTATCAAGAAGAACTCCTCTTTGACAATCGAACCTATTTCCGCACTGTAATATTTTTATGTTATTTGAGATTTTCCAACTGCACCCTTGAGGTAATCTCCATGCAGTCGTTAGGGTTTTTTGCAGCAGGACCCTTCGCCATTAGCCATATTTTACCTGCACGAGAGTTAGGTTTTTTGCAGCAGGCCCCTTCGGAATTAGCCATATTTTACCTGCACGAGAGTTAGGTTTTTTGCAGCAGGCCCCTTCGCAATTAGCCCTATTCTACCTGCGCACATGCGTCTTCCGCAACGGGAACGCCAGTCTATCTGAAAAACTACATTCGTATAAACTGTTAAAATGTACCACATTAATCACACTTACATTTACACTTGATATTTTGGATTAGTGCTGATGGCCAGCACCAAATCATGGAAATAGTGCGACTTCGGTCGCCTCTGACGCCACATGAATTCGTCCAGGTACGTCGGAATATAGTCCCGATGGACACCATTTTTTTGGCGTAACTGGCGTTTAGCCGCCGACCACAGGCTTTCTATGGTGTTAATGTGGACGCCTTGTGACGTAACATACTGCACAGAGTGATTCACTGTTCTGTGAGTATATCCGATGTCTACAAATGCAAAAACACACGTTTAAAAAAACTACATCTACTGGTCACTTAAGTGAAGTTACTTCCTAAATTGTTATAGGCCCGCCACTCGTCGGACCAAATTTCTGTGCCGGGCAAAATGTGTCGGCGTATAACTGCCTCCAAGGTTACTTGGTCCCTCGAAGGAACCAATTCCATAAAACAGTCCCTGTCAAAATAGTTCTGTGCAAAATGCAATTAACACGCTTTTGAAAAAGTACTTGGTTTCCACATCAATGCCACCGAACACCCACTGCTGCGGAATCGGGCGAGCCTGGGCGTTCGAGCAAGGCTTTCTCTTAGCAACCAAGGACTCGTCGATGCTGACGACATGTCCTGGGCCTCCAATGATGCATGGATTCCGCAGAAGGTCCTCTGTGCATATCTGCATGATGCCAGTGTAAACCTTGTAAATAAGTATTAAACAACCTATTTAAATGGTAAAACCATCACCTCTCGGAGAAATCCACACCAATCAACAGAAATTTTGTTAGAGATTTCTGCCTCTTTCTCGATCGCCTCCTGACTCCGTCCCTCAGCCCAATAGTACAGAATTGTAAGCAGTTGAACCATGGACAGGTTGCTTCCTTCGAAGAACGATCCTGTCCGAACGGAGACTCGTTTTCGACATTCCTGCAAGCATGAAGGCAACTATAGGAAGTGTATGTTAACGCAACTTCTTCTGGGCATTTCCTAAATTTGGAGAAGACAACGGGAAATGCAAATCAACCCTAACCCTTACTTGGTCCGGGCATCTCCATATTATCCCATCTTTGCTTGCCCGTAGGCGTTGTTCCATCATCAGCGTACCACAGACACAAGAGTGACTGTTGGCCAACAGCCTGTACTGCCGCGCAAATTTAATCGCATCCTCCACATAAAGCAAAGCTCCGCAGAGCGATAGTTGCCGAGCATTTATGCCTACCAACGAATTCATGTTGAATTTGCAATAAAAACCACATGGCAGATTGCTCGCTATTTCATTGAAAGAATGAGAAAAAGTGTAGGGGATATTGCGAAACAAAGGCCATTATCAACGTCCTTATAATGAAGTTGATATTACCAAACAAGGTAATAGTTTCAACTTATGGTTTGGCCAAATAAGGTAAGGTAAAAAGCCATGCTGTGGCATTTTCATAACGCAGTAAATACTGATATGTATAAGTTTACAGGCAGTTTACCAAAAACTGGCTTGATACACCCAGGAATCCGTTGCAATGAACAATGTTTAAATATTATTTGCTGTATCTGCCTTCAAATGACTTGAAATTTTCAACAAGTTAACTACAATGCAGATGGAGATGACCTGTCAAAACAGTTTTTGTTTAAGTCTTGTCGTTTTTCAAATATTGAAACACACAGTTACCATCGTAGCGCATTTTGCGCGCGGAAGGCGCGTTGGTCGTGCCCTCTGCAAAAAGTTGATGCACGGCTGTCATTTGCTGTATCTGCTTTCAAATGACTTGAAATTTTCAACAAGTTAACTACAATGCAGACGGAGATGACCTGTCAAAACAGTTTTTGTTTAAGTCTTGTTGTTTTTCAAATATTGAAACACACAGTTACCATCGTAGCGCATTTTGCGCGCGGAAGGCGCGTTGGTCGTGCCCTCTGCAAAAAGTTGATGCACGGCTGTCATTTGCTGTATCTGCCTTCAAATGACTTGAAATTTTCAACAAGTTAACTACAATGCAGACGGAGATGACCTGTCAAAACAGTTTTTGTTTAAGTCTTGTCGTTTCGGCGCTAATGCGCGTCGACTTCGGTTGACGTTTAGATGATTTTTGAGAGAAATACTTGTTGGTTTTTGTTGAGAATGGGCTTCCTTGTCAAGGAGGGGCTCGTTTTCAAAATATTTGACAATCGATTAAAATAGACTTAAAATGTAATTGTTACGTCATAAACAATAGTTTGTCGTCGATTAAGAGAGGGTTAATTAGGTGGTATCCGGTTTATTTTTTAGTATGTCGGTGTAGACTCCCTTGTGGTTGTCTGTACCAAATTTCAAGTTTGTACAATGTCTCCTTCATGGTTACGTACAATTGTACACTATGGGATCTTTTTGCCGCCAACGTCGCCAAAGCGCGTCGACTTCGGTTGACGTTCAGATGATTTTTGAGAAAAATACTGGTTGGTGTTTGTTGAGAATGGGCTCGATTGTCAAGAAGGGGCTCTTCTTTTACATATTCGACAACCGATCAAAATAGACCTAAAATATGTTTGTTACGTCATAAACACTAGTTTGTCGTCGATTAAGAGAGGGTTAATAAAGTGGTATCGGGTTAAGATTTTACTATATTGGTGTAGACACCCTTGTGGTTGTCTGTACCAAATTTCAAGTTTGTACGATGTCTCCTTCATGGTTACGTACAATTGTACACTATGGGATCTTTTTGCCGTCAACGGCGCCAAAGCGCGTCGACTTCGGTTGACGTTTAGATGATTTTTGAGAAAAATACTGGTTGGTTTTTCTTTAGAATGGGCTCGATTGTCAAGAAGGGGCTCTTATTTATAATATACAACAACCGAATAAAATAGACCTAAAATGTAATTGTTACGTCACAAATGAAAGTTTATTGTTGATTTAGAGATGGTTAATAAAGTGGTATAGGATTAATTTTTTAGTATGTTGGTGTAGGATCCCTTGTGGTTGTTTATGCCAAATTTCAAGTTTGTACGACGTCTCCTTCATGGTTACGTACAATTGTACACTATGGAACCTTATTACCGCCAACGGCGCTAATGCTCGTCGACTTCGGTTGACGTTTAGATGATTTTTGAGAGAAATACTTGTTGGTTTTTGTTGAGAATGGGCTCGATTGTCAAAGAGGGGCTCGTTTTTAAAATATTTGACAATCGATTAAAATAGACTTAAAATGTAATTGTTACGTCATAAACAATAGTTTGTTGTCGATTAAGAGAGGGTTAATTAGGTGGTATCCGGTTTATTGTTTAGTATGTCGGTGTAGACTCCCTTGTGGTTGTCTGTACCAAATTTCAAGTTTGTACGATGTCTCCTTCATGGTTACGTACAATTGTACACTATGGAACCTTATTACCGCCAACGTCGCCAAAGCGCGTCGACTTCGGTTGACGTTTTGATAATTTCTGAAGGAAATACTGGTTGGATTTCGTTGAAAATGGGCTCGATTGTCAAGGAGGAGCTCTTCTTTATAATGTATAACAACCGAATAAAATAGACCTAAAATGTAATTGTTACGTCACAAATAAAAGTTTATCGTTCATTTAGAGAAGGTTAATAAAGTGGTATCGGGTTAATTTTTTAGTATGTTGGTGTAGAAACCCTTCTGGTTGTTTGTGCTTAATTTCAAGTTTATACAACGTCTTTTTCATGGGTACGTAGAATTGTACACTATGGAACCTTATTACCGTAAACGTCGCTGAAGCGTGTTAACGTCGGTTGACGATTTAATGATTTTTGAAACAAATACTGGTTGGATTCCGTTGAGAATGGGCTCGATTGTCAAGAAGGGGCTCTTCTTTTACATATTCGACAACCGATTAAACTAGACCTAAAATATGTTTGTTACGTCATAAACACTATTTTGTCGTCGATTAAGGGAGGGTTAATAAAGTGGTATCGGGTTAAGATTTTACTATATTGGTGTAGACACCCTTGTGGTTGTCTGTACCAAATTTCAAGTTTGTACGATGTCTCCTTCATGGTTACGTACAATTGTACACTATGGAACCTTATTACCGCCAACGGCGCCAAAGCGCGTCGACTTTGGTTGACGTTTTGATGATTTCTGAAGGAAATACTGGTTGGATTTCGTTGAAAATGGGCTCGATTGTCAAGGAGGAGCTCTTATTTATAATATTCGAGAACGAATTAAAATCGACTTTAAATGTAATTGTTAAGTCACAAACAAATATTTGTCGTCAATAAACAAAAGGTCAATTAAATGGTATCGAGTTAACTTTTTAGTATGTTGGTGTAGTCACCCTTGTGGTTGTCTGTACCAAATTTAAAGTTTGTGTGACGTCTCCTTTATTGGTACGTATGGATGTATACTTTGGGACTTGTTTACCGCCAACGGCGCTAAAGCGCCTTAACCACGACTTTCATTTTTTCATATGTTGGTTTACGCACCCTTGTGGTTGATCGTACCCAATTTCAAGTTTCTCACAGGTTTGTTTCATTATGTAATCAATGAAGCGTAAAAATGTATTTCTTCGTTGCTGTTGTGCCTTTTGCCGACCTTCATGTGCCTGCAGGAGAACCGCGTATGTGTGTGTGGACGAGAAACTTCGTCGTTGCATATCTTCGGTTAGTGACGTCACAGTGACGTAATTTTTGGTGTGACGTCATAACTTGACCCCACCTTCATTGTGACGTAATTTGGGGGTTCCCCGATTTTTAGAAGATAGGTACGTACAATAGTACACTAGACCCGCGGCAACTCTTCAACCAATTAAGTGCCGTTTTTATTATAACCAACCTATGCGCCACCCACGTTCTATGACCAACGAGACGACCAGAGGGATGTTAGTTGACAAAAAAATCGCCAGGTAACAAAACTTTGAACGCGGGTTACTCGGCCGCCCTACGAGGTAGCAGCATGATTTTTTTACACCTAAAAGTTTATAGGCTAAACTTTCTAAAAATATCAAAATTATGAAAAAATACACATTCATAATCGGTTATGAATATCATATGCGTATTATGGCATAACTCTAAGCAACGACGTTTGCCGTTGAAATCCTTTGAAACAAATGTTCTTTTGCCTTCATTCGATCAAATAACACCAAATTTGACCTTCTAAAAAAACAAGAACCTTCTTTAATTGGACAAATAGTCACCAGACCCCCCTTGCGACCTTGAACGCTATAGAGCAGCACGCGAATCGAACACATTTCGGCCATAAAACCTTGCACAAACGTATGCCGATGAAATCCTTTTGAACCAACAACCTTACACACTCCTACTAGATGCCATTCCATGCAACCTGTACAAAAATCATCGAAATCCATTGAGAAACTGCAAAGTTATGAGCGTTTAAAGTTTTGTCGACTGGAAAAAAGTGTTGTCGACCAGCGTCTCGTTGGTCGTTCTATGACTGTTTAAAGTGCATCAACAGAATATAATCAAGCCACAAATCACGCACTTTATTGCGATTTGCTCCAGTGTTGCGGAACAGGAACTGCGTGTTTTAAACAGCCCTGGGGGTTTGCTAAGGCAATTATTCACCTAACTTGGTGCTATTGTGTGGTGGAGATATGGAGTTTGGCTAAAAATCCACCTGCGACCAATTTTGACCAGAATGTGTAGATGAGGGATTGATCTTTCATGAAACCACAAATGACTGTGTCCTTAAACGGGTCATCTCTCTTGAAATATAGCCCGAAGTTTTTTTGCCGACTTGTTGATTCAATTTTCTACAGGCCCCATATCAGTAATAATTCCCCAAATTCAAGTTTTGGAGGCCATCAACATTAATACCCATACTGAGTGATTTGCTTGTTTGCCCACAACAGTTCCTGTGACCCATGAAGATCTATTGGTACTATTTAAAGATAAAAAATGATTGCAGCTGCATCGGACAAGACACAGCAAGGATCTGAGGAGCCTCCAGGAGGATCTTATGTCCCATAGGATGGCAAAAACAGTCCCAGGGGGCAACCAAAGCAACTTTCCTGTGACAATTTTTTTTGCCATTGCTTAGAAAGGGGTTGGGGCCTACATTAAATTGCAAATTGGATGAGGTTTTTGTGATTCATTTTTTCGCAAAACCAACTTGCATATTTTGCAGCCTATTCAGCCTAAATAATGTCCGACCAGGGGGCGAAATGCCCCCTGGGGCGGCGCTTTAAGCAACCATCCTGCAACTAATTTTGACCTGAATGCATAGACAAGAGGCGGGTCTAACATAAAATCACAAATTAAGGTATACTTCTGTGATTCAATTTTGAGCTATGAACACTTGAACATTTTGGTGCTTTTTCAACTAACTTTTTCACAGCACCCAGCACCAAATGACTAGCTGAATGAGAAGGGCAAAAAATGCGCTAAAACTGCATCAAACCATAGAATACTAAAACATGGAATGGAAACTCCGCTGAAAGTGCCCCGTCACGCATGAGTAACACTTTACGCGAAATGAAAAATGCATTGGGTTAAATGCGATTTTGGTGTTTTTTAGGGCCCATTTAAATAGAACTTAAAAACCCATTAAATAGAACAAATTTTAAAACTTTTTTAAAGAAACAAGAAGTTTGGTCCCTCGTCTTTTGAAATATGCGGATGATTTTGAATAAATCGTGTCGCATCATTTTATACGGCGGTTTGCTGTCTACTGCTTTTTAAGTCAAAATATGAACAAATAATTGCGCGCTTTTGCTGTTCGCCAGCAATGGGAGGCCAAATCGAGTAATATTATCAACCACTATGCTTGTGATGTCAAATTAAATACTTTGCTTGTTATGTTTTTTTTTTAGGACAGTATCTTTGCACACAGTAATGCGGTTGTTTGGGAATATTTATTTTGCAAAAACATGTCATTTGACATAAATAGTTGACAAACGATAGTACAACTGTTTTTTTCTACGATTTCTGTTTCTTGATCAAGATGGAGATGAAGATATTAAGATGAACTAAATTATTAAAATCAGTTGGTATCAGGAAACACCATGTTCATACTGCCGAGCGCAAATGTTGTCAGTAAAGTCCAACACAAAACAACATTTTTGTGCATAATATGGGTTTGAAAAAGTCAAGCCTTGACAAACTATATGTTGATGCCTTGACAAACTGTATGTTGATTCCTTGAAAATACTCAAGGGCAGTTAGAATACTTCCAATATAAACCAACTATAATTTGTATAGAAGTGTTTGCATACGAGCAAATTCTGAAAACTTTCATCTTTTATTTCAACGTGACATGTTTCTTCAGAATATACTCAGAAGCATTTTAATACATATCCATATCAAATCCTGTTGTGTTTTACTGGAAACTGATCTGCGAAGAAAAAAAATGACTTCGAAAAAAAAACAAAAGGCAATTATGTTTAGTTAAACAAAATATTACATATTTTTAACTGTGTCATGAGCATTCAATCAAGTGTTATGATAAGAGTAAAAAAATATACTTCTGTTATGTGTGCAATAGTTTGACAAAATAATTTCCATCAAATTCAAATTGTTTTCTTCTCAGGGATATTGGACTAATCAACACTTAAAGTCAAACTTTCAGACAAAAAAGCCAATATACAACCAAATATTTGCAATGAAATCAAATAGAAAACTCAGTGATATGTGGGAAAAATGTATAAAGTAGATTACTAGTACAATAAAAGCAAGTTCATTGCTATTCACAAAGAATAGGCTCATATGTGGCATGAATTGCTCAAAACCAATGGAATATAAAAAAAGACACAAGAATTCATTTGATTCTGTCAATATTTTTTAGATAATTACCAACATTTATTTATCATTTAATATATAATTTCATAAAAGATGAAAAAATGGCCAGATTTAAGTATGGTTAACCAGTTAAAGACAATTTTTGAAAAAAACAGCAAAAATTGGCCCTATCTTATCTCGCTTACAATGACTACAATCTGACATTTTGGGCCAAAAACTACTTACTGTAGTACTGCACTATCTATCCAACATATGTCTTTACAAAAAGAGGAGTTATGAAACATTTTGATACATACCCAATAATGACTGCAAAAATGTGACCTCTGGGTCGGCCTGTTTTGTTCATATATTAGGTTTCTGAATCCCATGATTGCTTTTTTGGCAGATATGCAAATCTAAAACATTACGTCATCACTTGAATGACATAATACATGTCTTACGTCATCTTTGAGGTTAACGCGATGACGTATTAACAATTTTTCAGTCAGTTAGGTGACTTGTGACACACGGTTAAAAAGTGTATTATAGCGCGTCATAATTAAAATCATCCACATATTTTGAAAGATTAAGGATGGAACTACTTGAATTTCATTTAAATGAATTCCTGTGGTTACATTAACTTAGAGTTTTTCCCCGCCGAAAAACGCCAAAATCGCATTTAACCCAATGCATTTTTCATTTTGCGTAAAGTGTTACTCATGCGTGACGAAAAGAGTTTCCATTCCATGTTTTAGTATTCTATGATCAAACACGCTGAAAATCACTCTGGCAACAGCACGTGACTCCCTGCTCATTCAACCCGAAAATTTACCCCAATGCATCACCGGTTGCCTTGTGACATCGCTGAGTTTCTCTATGACCGAGCTACAAGACGGGCATTCCCTGCGGGCGAAACTTTTTTAAAAGAAATACTGATATGCGGTCTACAATGCCCGGCACCAACGGTTTGAACGTAACTTTTCATCAGCTGTATCTCACAAACCTGTGGCCGTATCAAGCTAGTTTTTTCGCCAAAAATTGTTAAAAGTAATGACCAATTCATAGTTTAATTTTTTGTTTTAATCTTCTATGTCACCTGCATTAAAGAAACTCGAACGTTCTTAGGTGTTTCTTGAAAAAGCGATCTGTGATTTTGGTTCAATTACGTTATGTCGGTTTTCTGTGTGGTAATATCGCCCACAACCTATATACGAGTTGTCGCATTGTCTAAAAGCTGTTTTTACAGAAAATAAAAACAACCCTACGAATCTGACGACCTGATGTCATCTTGTATTAAATGTAATTTGATCCTCGATGCGTTTTTCTTTCGAAATAAATTTGCAGAAAATTGCCAAGCGCTGTGAGCAATTTTTTATTTAGGAAGCTGGATTGAAGATTTTGAGTTTTTGCCGAGATTTTCCAGACCCTCATGTGCCTTAAAATAAGATATTTTTACTGAAAATGATTCTTATATGCAGTGCAGACCATAGTGAACCTGTTTGGTTTAAAAGAAGTGTTGCCACGCCGTTCATGTGACAAATTTGTATTTAGTTTAAAAAAAAACGGAGAAGTGTCTGAAAACGCACAAATTATCAGCCAGTTTACAAATAAAGCACGTTTCTTATAAACTAAGTCCCTATATAGATTCCTATGCACACTAGCTAATATGTCATTAACTTATTTGGGTGGTAGCATATGTAGGCTACTTGCATACAATTAATAGATGCAGGTGGAGAAAAGTTTGCATTGCCAGTGGGCGCGAAGGTATTTTCAGGTGAACCAAGTTACCATGCGGATAAGTGGGTAAGTGAGTTCATGCAGCTGTAGGACGCATATTGGTATTTTTATGAAATTTAGTTTTGGTGCTGGGAAATGCCCACCGTGTAGACCTGTGTCCCAAAGGAAATTCATGCATCACCAAGCAAAGCAGTAATGCATTTAAGTTAAATTTACGCTTGAATGAGCGCGCATGTGCGTGCTGTTGTCATGGCGAATTTTAGGGTGTTTGGGGCAGTTTTAGTGGGGTTTTGGGCTATTTCAATTAGGTAGTTACTTGCTGGTGGGTGCTGCTGAAAGTTATGTTGAAAATGGAGCAAAAAAATCAGGCTGTATTTGTGGAAAAATGAATCGTTTAAGTGTCCAATCATTCGTGATTTTATGAAAGATCCATCTCATATCTATAAATTTTGATCAAAATTAGTCCGAAAAAATGGTTTAGCCATAAACCCTAGGGCCATTTGCCCCCCTGGTTACTCAGCATTTTGGTTAAAAGATCAACAAAAAATGGATTTGGATTTTGTAGAAAAATGAATCGTTCAACTACCCACTCATTTGCATTTTTTGTAAGTTCCAACTCTTCTCTATGCAATGGCATCAAATTTAGTTGCTGAAAAAGTGTTAAAGACCGCATATCAGTAATTCTATTAAAATAGTTTTGCTCGCGGGAAATGCCCGTCTTGTACTCCTGCGTCATAGAGAGTCTCAGTTTCGTCACAAGGCAACCGGTGATGCATTGGGGTAAATTTTCTGGTTGAATGAGCAGGAAGTCATGTGGTGTAGCCAGGGCGATTTTCAGCGTGTTTGGTGCAGTTTTAGTGCATTTTTTGCTCTTCTCAGTCAGTCAGACGTTTGGTGAAGGGTGCTGTGAAAAGTTTAGTTGAAAAACCATCAAACTGTTCAAGGGGATGTAGCTCAAAATTGAATCACAGAAGTATACCTTAATTTGTGATTTTATGTTAGGCCCGCCTCTTGGCTACGCAGTAAGGTCAAAATTAGTTGCAAGATAGTTGCTCTTAAAGCACCCCCTAGGGGTCATTTCGCCCCCTGGTCAGACATTATTTTAGCTAAATGGGCTGCAAAAAATTTAAGATGGTTTTGCGAAAAAATGAATCACTAAAACCTCATCCAATTTGCAATTTAATGTTGGCCCCAACCCTTTTCTACGCAATGGCAAAAAAATTGTCACAGGAAAGTTGCTTTAGTTGCCCCCTGGGACTGTTTTTGCTATCCTATAGGACATAAGATCCTCCTGGAGGCTCCTCAGATCCTTGCTGTGTCTTGTCCGATGCAGCTGCAATCAATTTTTTTTCTCTTTAACTAGTTCCAGTAGATCTTCATGGGTCACCGACCACAGGAATTGTGGTGGGCAAACAAGCAAATCACTCAGTATGGATATTAATGTTGATGGCCTTCAAAACTTGAATTTGGGGATTTATTACTGATATGGGGCCTAAAGCCTTCCCCCCAGGGCTGGTTATACCCCCCTGTTGGTCATATGATCTTCCAGGAGGCCCAACAAGTCTTTGCTCTATACAGTCTCATCCAGGAGCAAAATTTTTTTTTTTAACTTTGAAGAATTTTAGGTCCCTATGTAAGTCACAAGATCCATCAACGGTCATTGGGAAACAAGCAGAACAGTTGCTAGATGCATTACAGCTGAGGGCCTTGAAAACAGGATTTCTCCAATTTAATACCTATATAGGTCCTGTAGGCTATAGTGTAAACGTATTTTTTTGAAGCCCAATAATCGTTTTATCTCAAGATGAAAAATCACATAGTGGTAAAATACTCCGATAATGTATATCATTTCCTAAATAAAAGAGCATCTGATGGGCTTGAACAAAGCTAATACTGATTAGGTGGTATCCAGTTGCCCTGCTGCCCTTGGGTGCCTGGATTTTGTTTGTATGGTGAGGGCGGTCGTTGGTGTTGGGGAACGGTCGTCACCACTTGTTGTTGAGTTATGCTGGTTTGGTACTGGCTTTGTTGTTGGAGTACTTGACCGCCTACAAAAAACGTTTTCAAACCCGTAAAGTGGTGTATGCCTATATGCTAATCGGCCTTCTAATAAACACTATAGACCTATATTATGCCCGGGAGTAGGCTACTCGCTACGAGATTTTGCAATGCATAATAATATGCAAATACATCTTTTAAGTACAAGTTTGGCTGCTAATAACGGTGTTTATTTAGGAATAATGTTGAGCATCAAATGTAGTTTACCGTTTGTCTGTCCACTTGCACCCTTCATTTCAATAGCCAAATCACGTTATTGTAACATAAAAGTCAAAAGTTGATGCATATCAAACATACATTCAAGTATAAGCCAAGGCTATAAGTCTTTATAAAAAGTAGCCCACAATATTGTTACGATTGCAGTCAGTAAAAAATAATTTCAATTTCTTAAATTTTATTTACCTCCTTGTTGCATGTTCCCCCACAACATCCAGGACCCAAACCAGCCGCGTCCGTTGCTTGGCAACAGTACTTGGCGCTTGTGATACAAACACCCATTGCCACAAAACTCAAAGCGCATAACATACCTTCCATGGCAACTCCAAACGGATAAGTCTGCCAGTTGTAAATTTGTAAACGCCATTTCAAAAGGAAATAAAATTTAGTTTTTTTTGTCAAACAAGTTTAATATTTTCCGACTTACACTTCCATATACGAAGACAAGGCCAAGTGAAAAGCATACAAGAATGAAGGAAAATACTGATGCGGCAATTGAAAGACCCATGTGAGTGTTTATCTAGACAAATAAATGTCATTCGTGTAACCATCTTTTTTCTCAAATTTTTCACTACAGGTCTACATTAATTACTTTGTTACTATACATTTATTTATCGAATTGCGCAGACCGTAGACATAAACCTACCATACAAGGAGTGACAGTCTTCTTACCGCATATTACGCCCATCACACCAGTGGCCAAAATCTTGAATAAAACAATAGAACCGAAATTGATTTTGTAATTAAAGTTTAAAAAAGTTTTCACCGACCCAAAGTCCGCACCAGACTCCTTCAAAGTAATTGTTGTACGTCACCAGCGTGGCGTAACTCGAATACCTCCTCAACTTCACGTATCTCGCCGTTTTCGAATCCACCATCAGCATCAATCCAATTGTTGTGCACATGATACCGATCATAACTTCGGTAATCTGGAAGACCATGGAATGAATTAAATTACGGGCAAAACAAGTGCATTAAAACAGAGCATCTTACCCCAAGAGCACGCAGAATCCGTTTGACTTTGCCGAAAACAGTTACAGTGGGGAGCGCATTAATAGTTTGCAACATGTTCACAAGGTGCTTACCAACTTAAAACTACGAGAAAATGTCAAAGTTGGTAGTGCAAGCCAACGCTGTACGTTTCTGACGAAAGTTAGGTGTGTTGTTATCTTCACATTAAAACTATATGGTAAGAAACGGTTTCTACCCAAAAACTCTCACAGCAACCGTTAAAGCCCTAGTTGCAAAATCACTTGTTCGGACTAACACCAGCAGTATCCAACCTCTGTATGTCCATTATATATACCCCATAATGCATGTATTCATATTGTATACATAACCACCGACATGTTAATCACCGATTACTCATATAATTTATATACAGTTTTTTTCTGCAAGGAATGAGTCTAGTGGAAAACAATGAAGGGCCGATGTACCGTATTGTTTATTGTTAAACCATTGTTGTTATTGCTATGGTTTTCAGTACTTGTTGTCTAAACACGCCGTTTCTGTATGAGGACATGTAGGCCTACCAGTTGCGTCATCTTTGACTTGTGTAACTTGAATTAAACTACTTGAATGAGTTGCTCGTTCGCGGCGCTAAAGAACAATATATGTCATCATAATGCAGCAGGCAAATGGAAAGATGAACAAATGGTGGTAAGATCTAAATACTCTTGAAGTGCAGTTGCCAGATATTTATTTCAAAGCTTTAGTAATATTGCTCCTAGTTTGGTGCCCAACGGATGACGGTGATTCTAAAGTCAAGTCTTTGCTTGGCTGTTCGGTCAGCAAAGTCGTCTGAAAGTCACACCAGCTACACTGATGAGACCTTTTATGTCGAAACAGTGACCATCTGTCTGCAGCTTACACAATTTAGTAATATTGTTTACAATCTTTTGGGCTAATTTATTGTTTTGACTTGATCAGTTTATTTTTCAAAATATCAACAGCAGGCACCATCGACTAATTAGCCTTAAGGCGTTCATTTTTTCGTACCAAAATCTGTATTAGAACTTTATTGCATATGTTTGCAAACTTCATATGGTGACATTTTTTAATGTGAAAACACATTGAAAGTAAGCAAACAGGTTTGATGCCGTCGCTACATGTTTAAATATATGTAAATCACCACAGGAGATCATTTTTGTAAGTTTATTCTGGAGCTGCGGAAACTGCAACTATGAAGGAGGGGCATTCCACAGTCAACAACGAGAAAAGTAACCCAAGCACAATCAGCACAACCCAACACAAGCGGAACGCGGCGAAAAAATAAAGAACAAGGCCGATCGCAAACATTCTGCTTATAAAAGGACTCTAGACTACGCAACCTGCACCCCCGGCGGAAAAGCCGAAGGCTTCCAACATTGTCCCGTTGTATATACACGCAAAAGGCAAAGAAAACTGGTTGGCTGAGAAAGGGAGAAGGCAGACGGAAGTGAAGGGCAACCCCGACATGACCGAAAAAATGTGTAGCAACTTTAGGGCACAAGGGGACAACGTACACGACAGCTATACGGGCAAACGAGGGAATTTTCTCTGTTGTTGTGATGAAGTAGTTCCGTTCGCAGTTAGGGCACACGTATACACAAACGCACACACACTGAAGACACGACTGGAGTAGCAACAAGGTGCACCAGGGAGAAAGAAGCTCCAGTGACGGTTTTGAAACCCTAATTCCCTTCTCAAAATCCCCATGATTGTTTACCATAATAACGCGCATATGATTTTAGCACTTTATATATTTTTTTCTAGAATCGCGTCTGCAACTAGGCCGCTGTTGGCGGTTGGCTGAAATAACGTTGAAAACGTGATGGACAGTTAAGGAGCACTCTGTTATTATAGATTGACGATCACGGACGCACTTGACACCTATGCGATTCACATACAGCACCTGGAATGTCTTTAAAAGTCTATTTCGCGGCAAGTCAGTTACAAAGCCGTCGCATTTTATTATGGTCGTTCACTTCGAGAGTACGTTTGCTTGTGCGAAAAGTATTGGCACTTGGTGGGTTTCTAAATCAGGGAGGCAAGACCAACCGACCTGCTAAGGGACGCGGCGGACAAGTGGAATGTGCGTCGGGGCATACAAAATCGTACGAAAATGAACTGGGCTTTGCAAAAGTCGCTTTCGCGAAAAAACCGCCCCTGCCTCGGAAACGCACAGCAGGCCTGAAATCTATAAGCAAGTCAAGAACACTAATAAAGAAAAAAGCACACTACGTACAAACTTTCGAACTCGTTAGAATTTCGCCGGACGTGCCAGTGCAACTTGTTTGCTGGTATTACCAGCTACAGTCGCGAAATTGTGCGGGTATTTCCCACGACAGACAAGGCAAATCATTCTGTTTTAGCAAAACAATGGCTGACATAGCAAGCGAAAATTCAACGAAACGATTTGGTCCGGGTACTTGGTTGTTGTAGCTATAAGCTGGACTGGGTGTAAGCACCAGGCTTGCAACTATATTGCGTGGTAGGAACGCTACCGCGGGCAAAGAAACAAAAAAAAACAGTAACAAAATTTCGATTACGGCTGGCGAACGTCGCCGTTAAAAATAGCGGTCGAACGGAATGATAAGGTAAGCTTGTACGGCCACAGGCACGAAGTTATTTTGTCCAACTTTAGTTTAGAGACGGGCGCACTTGACTTACGGAAACACACACGTGACCGCAAAAACAAAAAAAGTGTTTTCGGCATGAGTGATTTTTGCCCATTGTATGAACTTTATTCCAACGCAGTTGAACACCAATCAGCTCGCCTCAATTGTAAAATGACGTCGGAGGCAGCGGCTGATTTGATGAAGTGGATTGGTTGATCTGCAGTGCTGGTACATGAGGATAGCTTGCCAGTTCGGGGTGCCAGGGATACTGGCTTCCGATGGGCGGTGGGTGCGACCCGTAGGTGGGTGAACGTCCCGGTGGCGATGGTATGTAGGGGTGTTTCTGGTGAGCCTGGTATGCCCCTGGGTGCGTAATAGGTGGATATGGGTGGCCTCCAGTCTGGGGGAAGTGCATGTCGTGCGTGCGGTACAAGTTGTGTTTGAATTCCGGGTAAGCGTATGTGTGTTGTTCCGGTTGCGGGTTGAGAGAGGCAGCAAGACCCTGGAAGTCGAACTTGTACGCGTAACGTTTGCCGTGCACTTTGGTCATGATGTTCTTGTCATAGTAGTATCTGCAAAAATAAAATATACAATTACGTAAATCTATCCAACCCAAAACCATCGTTGCGTCCTTGGGCAATAAGGATGCCGCATTGTAAAGCATAAAATATTCAATATACTGCCTTGCATATATAATAGAACTGCGGTGTATTTTTATTTTAGGTTTATCGTTAAAGCAAACCGAAAAAGCAGTTGTTTTAGATCATTTTTGATTTAATCTGCATATTTAGTGTGTGCTTATTTGCTACAATCTTGTACCTCAACGCCCGACTGAGCTTGTCGTAGTTCATATTCGGCTTGCTCTTTCGCTCCCCCCAGCGGCGCGCCACGTCGTCGGGATCGACCATCTTGAATTCTCCATTTGTCCCTTCCCACGTGATCGACATCGAGTTGCTTGGATCGCTCAGAAGTTCAAGCAAGAATTGCCAGAGTTGGATCTGACCACTGCCTGGGTTACACAGGCGAGCACTGGTGGGACCGAACAACTTGTAAGGGTCGATGTTAGCCGAACTGTTCGGTGTTGGATTTCTTTGCGATCCTGGGGAAAAAACGGTCGTCCTCAGTCTGATGAAAAATTTTACTTTATACTAGGACAAAAGTTACAGAGGTTTCTGGATTTCCAAGAGATTTTTTTGTAATTAATCATCCACAAGTTATGTGAATTCTGTGATTTTTTCAAACACATCAGTGCAACTAAAAAGAAAAAACTGATTCAATAACTCAAAGAAACAGATGTTCAAAATTATTTTCATTCGGTTATCATATAGCCGAAAGATTTCGAAACTTGCGTGATTTGGATCGCGCTATCTTGTGGCAAATTTTAACGTGTGGTTTCCTGTTGTTTTTTTACCTCCTTATCAACGGTTTACGGCTATTGGTTTTGTATCATCAAGGTTATCAAAATTTAACTTGTGTGTCAAGTCCCAAATTATACCCATTTTAAATGAAAGTACTTTAGAAGAAACATGCCAAATATTCCACAAATATTTTAACTTGTTGCAATAACGTTTTGACTGTCATCGTCACATACACTTGATAGTTCACAATCTCGCGCAACCGAAAACGCCAATTAAAAAGATCGTTTAAATTAACCCAGGACTTTATTTTACGTTCTACAGTCGCTTTCGAAAATAGTTTTTTTCCTACGCAAAGTGGAGGCATTCGGGCTATTACCATGCACTTGCTTCAGAGCGCCAGCGGAAAATTGGGCTGCAGTTTTTCATTGTAATTTGATCAGCGGCGCGGCCGAGGAGAGGGCCAGGGGGGGCGATTCTCCATTAATTGTGTTGATCAGAAGCGCCAATGCTTTCGCGGTGGCATCGCACAACGCGCAGACAAACGAGTAAAGGTTTCGACGGCACTTGGCAGAGCGCCTAAGATTGATTTGGTACGAGCGATGAAGAATCGAGGGCATTTCCTTTTACTGTGCTCTCGGCAACACTGCTGCCTAAACTCTGTGTGCACACAACAGAGTTGATATAGGTTATTGGTTCACGAAACACGAAACCTCGCAACTACAAGTGGTGCAACTTTCTGTAGTTTGAAACTTGGTTCATCAAACACGCTTTGCAGAATTAAGGAAATAATTTTACTTGAAAGCTTTAGGTCAAAACTTGAAAATACGCAACAGTATTCACGCCTCAGTTACTACCGCTCACCTTTACTTTCCTGGTTGTTGTTAAAGTTGGGCGGAAAGCGGCCGGAATTCCTTCCCGGTCCACCGGGTCCTTCATTGAATCCCGGATCTCCAGGATAACCGGGTCGTTGACAATTTGGAACCCCTGAATATCTGTAGCTTCCTCCTCCTCCCTGAATTATGTTTTCCACGTCGTCGGAACTCAGGTTCGGCAAAGGTCCGGTTTGTCCTGAAAGCGGTGGACAAGTTACGGTAAAGCATGCGTATAATTGTCATTTGCAGTTTACGCCATTTGTGTCAAATTAATTCACAGAGCACACTTTCTTTGTGTAAAGATGGAAGCAATTGGCACCAAGCAGTCGTTTTGTATTGCTTAAACCTTCCGTTGCGATACCGGTTTAGCACAGATAAATATTAAATCATATTATCGCATTGGATGGCTAGAGGGTACTTCATAAATGCAAGGTAATTTTTGACACCAATAAACCTTTTATTGTAGGTAGATCCAACGTTTTTACAAACGCACAAGTGACAAAAACATCAATTACTTTCTAGCCAAAAATGTTGAAACCAATTATGTATAGGCAGGCAGTAGTTGCTCCGTGCATATTGAAAAGCAAACCTATGAATACGCTGGGTAAGGACTTACGTCTGAGGTAATTAAGATGACTCATGAAGACGTCAGCATTTTTTGGGGTTGTGATGCGATGGAAGTCTTCCTTGGTGAGAGCACACAAAGCTTTGCCGTCAAACTCGGCGAAGGCGGCCGTATCGACACCAGTCAAAGTATACTCAGTGATTGTCCATTCAACCCACTCTCGAACGTGGCCGTAAGTCCATGCCATAGGATCTAAATTTACAACAAGACTTGGTTGCTGTAAGTTGTTTTAGTAGGGACGTTTTTATCAAACTAGGAACTTAAAACATGTGTTGGGAAAGTCATATCATAGGACAACATGTTCCACTGTAAAACATACCCTGTTCAGGTTTTACATCCATGCAAGATTAATATATTTGATGTGAATGTAAAAATATCTTCACCCAAATTCAAAAAGCTCAGCACTATATTTTAATGGTACACTTACCAGCTGGCACAATGACACGTTTGGTTGGCTCCCCGTCCCCACCGGATGGGTTGGAGTTCTCGTTTGGGGTCGGAACTGTTGATCTCTGCGCTTCTCCCTCTCCGGAGGACGTCGGACGTTTTCTCGTTCCGTTGTAGGCCTGGTCGTATTCGTAACCGGGATCCACTGGGGGGTAGCAATGAGGGTCGAGCATCTGGGACGGAGAGTGGATTGAGTTCTGCTGTGAAAGTTGTCCCGGCATGGGAGGGCTTGGTCCGTGGTGGTACGAGGCTGGTGACGATTGGTTGTTGTAGCTTTGGAAGTTGTACTGGTGCGTGTTGGTCGGCGGTTTGAAAGCCGACCCGGTTGAGCTGTAGTCGAAACCGCTAGAAGCGGTGGTTATGGCTTCAGTGCCTATAGCGCTCTGCGACTTGGGCGTCGGAGGCGTAGGAATGCTTCCCGTTGGCAGCTGATTGGGCGACGAGCGCATTTCCGGCAGCGAACTGCGGCTGGAACTGGAGTAGGGGCCTTCACTGGGTGGTCGGTAGTCAGACAACGACGCCTGGCCATCGAGGCTAAACTGTTTGGACATTGGAGGGCCTCGCATTCTGGCGTTTCTGTTGTTGGACAGGTTGTCGTTGCTGCTCAAATGATGTGTGGTCGCGCTGCTTGTAAGGAACGACGAAAAACTTGAGGAGTCATTGATGTCGGAAGCTGATGTCACAGCGAAGGTGTCGGCCGAGGTTTCCGTTTCGCCTTTTATGTCAAACTCCTCTTGTCCATTTAACTCGTCCACGCCGTTTTGGCGCTGAGAGCCAGCGCCCAGGTAAGGGTCGCGGTTTCCCGGAATCAGTGAACCGGGACTCCCAGATGCGGCACTGCCTGGACCGCTTCCCCCTCGCTTCATATTGTACATGTTCATATTGCAAAGACTCAGGTCGGTGGCTTGGTCTGCTGGGCTCAGGGAGAACGATCCATTCACGGTGTCCTCGAGGGCCGAAGCTTCTTGCTTCACTTCTCCGTGGACAGTTGTTGTAAGGTCCGACGCCGTTCTTCTGGATTTGACCGAGAAATCTTCAGGAACCGTGTTTACACTGAAAACAAATGAGAAATTTGTATTTTCGGATTTTCCTGATAACTTCAAGGCCTACAAAGACTTTTGTACATTTTTTACACTGAAGGCAGGAAAGCTTTTTTTAAATGTTTACTTCAAAACTACAAATTGTTCAAAGTTATTGGAGGTGCTAAAATGACCAAAAATATGAGAACAATTTTTAATACGAATTCTTTTAAGCTTTATTAAAATGATTGCTTTTTGGAAGTAGTTTTTTGGTGGCAATATATTGGTTTGGCAAACGCTCGATATCGAATCCAAAAGCAAACAGCCTTCTAAAAAAAGCATGAAAATTTTCCATCGGGTCAAACAGTTTCGGGAAATTTACCCTCACTGTGCGGTTCGGAGAATCTCTCTTCAACAAACTGATGCAAAAAGGCGTAAATTGTTCGTCAATGACGGCATTTGCAGTGTAATTCTATCTTGGTACATTTTATCATTTTATCCCTGCTATTATTATACATGCTGGTCAACATATGATATCAGACATGGCAAAGAAATGCTAAATCAAACTTTACTACATGAATATATACACGATTATTAAGTGACATTCAACTACGGTCCAAGTCAGAAACCAATTCACATTATATGTAGAAGGGAGATAGATATTTGCATTATAAAAAATCCCTTGTGTGCAGAAGTGTTTTACATTGCAGATAAGCATACGGATGTTCAGAATGTTGTGGTATATATCGCCGCGAAAAAAATTCCTCTTGCTGTTTGGCAGCAATTTATTGCACCATGTGAATCATAAAATCGCGCCTGGTAGTGAAACTGTTACGACAGGCAGCGCAATGGCCAGATCCCCTTGTTTTTCAATAGAGCGCATGTGCTGCCTATTGTTTGGTGTGCGTGTCTGGGTCCACGTGGTGGCTGTTGCAGTCAGACCATTATTATATGCTGGGTTTTCATTTTATCGACTGAAATGTAATGACGTTTTAATTGAGTGGAAACTAGTAACATGAAACGCGATTCAGATGAGAACAATTTTTTAGGTATCACAAAACAGAAGTAATTTGTTATGGTGTTATGGTAACTGTGCCTGCATGCATGCAAGCAAACAAACACACTCACAACCTGCGTATTTAAATAGTTCTATTTTCTGATCAAAATACTTGCCTCTATTTAATAAAAAACACAATGTTAGCATGCCCTTATTTTGTTCCTTTTCCTGTATGGTTTTGTGAACTTGAAGTACGCTCATGGTATTTTGTTTACCATTACTATTTAAAAAAACTTAATATCGCGTTTCGATAAGTAAAACCAGTGGGGGAAGTTAAGCATGGCCCGGAAAGACTTAACTGTCGTGACGGAAGCGTGCAGGAAAGACTGATCTTCTAGGAAACTGATAGGTTGTAAACAAGTCCATGACTGATTGTCATTTGCGTGAAGCATCGTAATATTTTTAATCATTCATTGAACGCTTTTTGCTGCAGTTGCTTGCGACCAAACCCCTTGGTATTCATACAAATAGGCTCGGGAGTTGGTCGCAAAATATAAGGCATTTTTTATTAGTTGTAACTTCCTTATATAATCCATGGATTTTTATGTGCTGATTTACGGATTGTTTAATATTTTTATCCATCCATACACTTACCTCAACATACTTGGGTCTAAATGGACCCTTTGACGTTTGAATAATGTGCTGGTGCGTTGAACAATGGCTTTAAAACTGACTTCAAAAGCTGTAAGTAAATATGCAAAATTATTCAATACTTTAAAAATAGAATTTCGGAAATACAAACAACGTGGAATCGTTTGACAAAGTTAAATCGTTAAAAAAAAACTAAATTTAAAATCGATTTGTATTTTTAATTAAGCTAAAAACACTTTTACTTGTGCCATTGATAAAAATAATGCATGCGGCCTAAAAGCTTGTGAAGAATTCAATGCTATTTGATGAGAAAACGTTTTAATTTTTTTGCATTTTGTATTTCGCAAACGCAGGAATAAGTCCTCGCAAAATTGAGTCGAACAACTCAAGGGTGGACAACGAAGCAACGGTTTTCGGCCACAACGACATGGGACTTGTTGCAAGCGCACATGCGTACAGTTAAGGCTAAACAGCACAACAGGCTCAACTGAACGAGCAAACGAGTGAAAGAACGAACCAAGCGCTCGCGTTTCGCTGCAAAAGAGGAGAATGGCAGGAGAAGAGCTCCTAGGAGAAGATTGTTGCAGGCCTATAGAGGAAATGACGTCACATCCTGTAATCCTGTATTCAGAGTACGGCGAGCAGGCTGCTTGCAATACGGCCCGGGTGCGGGATCGGGCGCGAGCGCGTGGTCTCAGGCAATAAGAGAAAAGTGGGCGTACTGTGGGAACTTGCGCCTACTCGGCGTCGCTACCATCGTCGCGCTAAGCCTTAGTCCCGGACGCTGGCAACGTTTTCGTTTCGGAAGCTGCCGTGCCACAATACTGCGGAAAGCTGCAAAGTTTTGACTTGGTTGCGCTTTAAACATACAACATCGATAAAAGCGGAGTTTTGTATTATTAAAAGCGCGCGCTATAACACAGGCCTGTATATATGCTTGCGACCGATCGATCACGCGAAGATTGCTCGCGCGTATCGTGGAAGTTGCTGTAGATCGGGCATCCGGCTCCCCTGGTGTCCTTGGGTAACTGAAGATTGGTTACATCCCGTAGTGGCCGTCTGGTGTTTAATCACATACACCAACTGCGACGCGCACACCCTAGCGCAAAAAACGCATTTTCCGCGAGGAAGTTCGATATTTAAACCGAAAGATACCGACTTCCTCATCGGTAAGTTTCATTTTCGCACCTTTGTCCTGCATAACGACGAGCTGTAATATTATATAGTCTGTGCGATTCAAACGCGTTTTAATGTGGTGGGTGCTGTGTTCTCTTGCTGCTGCTGTCCTAGCTGACGTGCGGTGTGGTGTAAAATACATATAGTTGAAGGGAGCACTTCTGTGGGAACGATGGTAGGCCGTTTGGACCACGGGCAATGCGAAGCGGTCGTGAGTCCAACGCGATTTTGTCATTGTTGGCCTCGCTACTTTATAAATTAGAGGAAGTCATCGCTTATTGTTCGCTGTGGAGCCTGTCAGCGGCGCAAGATGACGCGGGCGCGAACACGCAAAACTCGCGTGCAAATGACACGCGCGCGACACGACTGCTGACGCGCTGCTGTATTTTCCATATGTGCGACGTGAACGCTGCAAAATTGTTTTTCAACGCGTTGGGTTTGTACCACGGTCTGCATCCAAACTAACTGCAACGTACAAAACCAACCACGAGCGTCATCGGGTCGCCAATTACGCAGCCTCACTCCGACTCGCAAAACTACTGCACGTAAATTAAAAGTAAGAAACCAGTCCATTTTTTAAACGTGTCAGCGCGAACGAACGGGATTAGCTTATTTGGTTAAATGTGGTCCTCGAATTGCGTCAGCTAATGTCGAATGGCAACATATCAATGGGCGGAGTTACGCGTTCACTGGACCCAACGCGCACTGGCAAAGTGTACGTTGTCGCCAAAAGTGCACAGAAATCGGAATTACATCGGAAAAACTTGACTTCCTAAGTTTGCTGAGATGTCACTACAAAAGCCTCACACGCCTTTGCGCCGCCCATATACAGATGACCCACCTTCGAGTAACGGTGTCAGATTGTGTGTTTTCATGCTTTTACAAGGTTATTCTCATGTAATTTAACGTATTGTATGACGTAATTTGTTAGATTTGAGATCGCTGGCAGGAAAAATTCCAGAGCGGTTGCATTGTGGAATATTGAAGTAGAGAGAAATAAAGCACGACAAAAGAAATAACGCAAAATGTGGGGTCATTTTTTGAAATT
Organism: Ascidia mentula; assembly: GCF_947561715.1. Classification (NCBI taxonomy): domain Eukaryota; kingdom Metazoa; phylum Chordata; class Ascidiacea; order Phlebobranchia; family Ascidiidae; genus Ascidia; species Ascidia mentula. Next base: position 18,619,207 of record NC_138569.1, on the reverse strand, counting down.
CTATTCAGTTGCCTATCTCACATGTTTTCACATGAAGTACTGTGTTACATTCCACTTGCTAAAGTTTTTGTGTGATTCTTTGCATGTTGCGCGTACAAACTGTGTAACAACTAAATGCAAAATTATCTAATTTACATTTAGCGACATGCGTTTTGTTCTGTGAAAAAATCCAAATGCAATATTTTCAACCTCCATCTACGGGCATTTATATTTTGTATATTTTCAAAAATGAAGATTTAATTCTCAACGTCATTTTCTTCTAGTATTAATGTGAACGTGGTTTTCTTCACAAGGTTATCAGCCCAGCCATAAATATTAGCCCTAATACCGCAAGGCAAAAAGCGGATAAAAAAGTAAATTAAAACTTAGTCTTGGTACTGAAAACCTCAACCAGTATTTAAACAAGTTGTAAGCCACACCGTATCTCAAGATACGGAAAGCCTTCATCAACGTTCCGCAATTATTTTACAGATAAAGTAGAAAAAAATTTAAGCCTAGAAATGAACCTGCAATAACTTACCTGTTGGAAGACAATCCACAAAGGATGAGAGGAGATGCTATCTTCCGAACCGGATGAGCTGGAAGCAATGCGGACTTTCCTGTCTTCCGTCGTGAAAAGGAAATGACTGGCCCCTCGGCAACGCTGGCTTCACACAATGATGTAATACAGCAACTGCCTAGCTAGCAACACTTCTGGTGTTCCTCCTTGATTGCGAATCGATAAGACTATGTAGCTGAAAAAACAACCGACTGCCGTTTTTACTGGTGTCAAAAGCTCGCTTGCAGAACGACAAAGTGCGAGTACTATTTTTTTTCAATCGCGTTCGTCGGCACGATAAGCAAACATATGAGAGCCAGTCCACAGGCTTGAAATTACTCCGGGCACAATTGGAAGTACAGAAAACGTGGGGTTTAGTGGGCCATACTAGGCCTGACGCGAGCATTTTCAGCGCTGCGTGTTGTGGCGTGAAGCAGACTAATCCCTACGCCATGCATATGACGCCGCCAAAAACGCAACACCGTAATCCGTCGGCCACCAGTTCACTCATTTATTTTTTTTAGCAAAACTGATTCTTTGAAAATATTTTAACATTTTCTGGCATTGGTAATATTTATATCTTATATTTAATGTTTGTACACGACACATCACAAGACTTTAAAGAGTAAGTTCTTACAACTTGTCGCCCCAAGCTGCAAATTAAAGTCCGGAAATAAAATACGCGGAAATAAAAACAAGGACTTATTTTTTTTGATTTTGTTGATCGGTCGCCTGGGTGATTTCCCTAGCGCAAATTACGTTAAGTTGTGTTAACAGGGAAGCGTGTTCGACGTGATGAACACTTCCCACTCATTTAATGTCGCCCAACATATCACAATGGGCCCCGTTCGTGGACTCAATGTGTTCAACCCTATATTATGATATTTTACTTCAACAAATTCGTATTTTTATGCCAAGATTTTTAGGAAAAACCTATTTCATGGTAAGTCTCGGATAAGGCAAATAAGCCAAAACAAAATGGCGGTTTTAGCTGCTGTCTAGCTTTATACATTGGGCGCAGTATCACTGGTAGCCTAGGCTTGGTTTGTGTAAACTTTATTTTTCTTTCTCCATAACCTTGTTCGCAAAAATATTGCAATTTATCTGAGATATTTACTGCAATGATTTTTTGATGTTATTTCGCGAAAGAATTTATAAAAAACATGTTAGATAACATAGTTTTAAAAATAAACCAAGCAATAATTTTGTTTCCAATATACACATACTGTTTTGGCATATTACACAAACAATACAAAAAAATTAGGGTCAATCTTGTGTTAGTAAAATTAAGAGCAAATTACAATGATTGTTTCCAGCATGTGCTGTCGATTTCACGTGTCATTTAAATTGGCAAAATTGGCCACGCTGGCTTTTAACTGTAGCTGAATTTGCCACCAACTGACAATTAGGAGGGCGCGTATGAGCCATGCTTTCCTGACAGCGGAAAAATCTTAGGGCGATTTCCCGAAGGTGGAACTCAGTCAAAACACCTTTCGCTTTTACGTCGCCGACACAGGCCGACATTTACCTGCGAAAACTTTACCCTTTGCACAACCTGTTTTGCACCGGAATTCCGCGGTCATCCCGTGACGGCTAAATATACATTTCCCTCGACGCAAAAGGCGAAACGCTATCGCCCGGCGAGGATATTTGATGCGTAAGATCTTTTTCCTGCGTTTCCTGCCAATGTGACTGCATTTTCCGCTGTGGCCTCCATGACTTATGCGTGCTTGGTAGCGCACGAGCCTGGAGTCAACAAGGGCGCCTACCCTTTCTCACACACGATTTGGCCCAAACAAGAGCCAGTATCGACGACTGCCCTGTGTATGCCACGCACATCATGGAGCGTTCGAAAGACTGCATATAGCAGGTGAACGTACGCTCTCACGTGACACACCGCGCATGCGCACTGCCGGAGCCATAAACGGCACAACAAGGCCCACGCCATCACGATTCTGCGCGCGCGTGTGTGCGAAACTGCGCGATAGAAGAATTAACCAACGGCTTCGCGCGGTTCGTGACACGGACCGCCCAAAACCCCCCCATTTTTCACCAAGGGTTTTGCTTAAGCCTCGGGGCTGGATTGAAGCGTGCTATTTGTCAACGTTGTAAGCATCAGTTTGGTCCCCCTTAACGCGCCTGCTGCTCGTTGGAAGTACACTTCATACCCGATAAAAACTTCGTTGCATGAGCCAGCTCTGTGGAATTGCGTTATGTAATACGATCGGACCCAACGCATTGCTCCATGGAAGACACTCCGGACAGGGTATTATCATACAAGGGTTCCTTTAGTAGTTGCTTAGGGAAGGAACTTCCAGAATTTGCGTGCTAGCGTGCTAGAAGAGCAAGTGTTGATGCCTTCCCACGCGGAATGTGGCGCGCAGAAACTCCACGACTTCCGTGCTTCGATCAACAAAGCGCGAGCCGCCTGCAGTGGGCCCAAGAAGCGAGCCCGCGCTGCCTGATTTCCATAAGGCGCAAAGAAAGCACTGTGTGCATGGCCAGGGTTTTCCCAGCGCCCTCCGTGGTTTGAATCACTGGCTTGCAATACTGCAGCCACGTTTTGCTTTTGTCTAGCATTATTATATGTTATGGGTTTACACGAGTAACGCAGCAGTACTTGCCGTCAACGCGTAGGAATTTTATTGCAAAGAATTGTGGGTTAAGTTGAACCAAATTGCCATCAATGCAGATAAAACAAAGATCATAATTTTTTGCAATGAACATACAGAACCTCCAAACAAAAATAAGCGATTGATTTTTCGTCTTGTGTAAAACTGTCTTTAACACGACAAGATAAATTCCAGTAGCACAATGACATTTGCCCTTCTTGTCGGAAAACATAGTGGGCTGTTGCTTCACCAATCAGTTAACACTAAATCTATAGCACAGCGCAACATATCAAATACTTTATCAGAAAAAAAATATTAAAAGCACCATCACAGTTTAAAACTAATAAAATACTGATTTTAAAATAAATAGAAACGATGTACTGCGCTACGACTAGCCGTCAGGTGGCGCACTCGAGCTGCTTGGGTCTGTTCCTTTAGGTTGCCCTTTGTACAAACAACTTTTTAGCAGCAAGTTTGCCTCCCGAAGTTCTTCAATCTTCCTTTCAGTATCCTGCATCCATTTGGCGTACTTTGCGTCCCACTCAACTCTTACCTGCAAAAATACATAAGCAAAAATCAGTAAAAAGCAGTTCCAGTTACCATTGTGGATGTATTCACCAATCCACCAAGCTATAGGTCAGAGTAGAAGGAGTAAACTTTACGTTTCTTCCATTCCAATTTGTATTTACCTAAACTGGTTTATATACTATAGGGAAAGTTGAATGTCATTTCCATCAATCGTTTGACAACAAAGTTAAACCTGTTTGACCATGTCCTCCTCACTCTCCAGCCACTTTGCCTCTTTTTCACTTAGCTCGTTGAAGAGAGATTCCACTTTAGCGCGCAATACCGCGTTTTCAGCCATCAGATCATTCGTAAAAGACTCGCGACCTCTGTGTGTACCCAAAATAAAGTATCGATATTTTTCGTACGGCAAATCCAAAGAACACCAAAAGCTTTACATGATATTTTGGCGTGCTTATAAAACAAACTCAATTCTGTTCGCATGTCACGCTTAATCCTAATACGTATATGGCTGTTCAAAATTTAGTTTTGGCCACATTCATCCCCTCAAAAGCATGGAAGGGCAAAAATGGATAATATTTTCAAAGCGAAAGAATAGTTCATGTAACAATCGCCTTTTACCACGAACATAAACATGACAGACAGGCGCGGTGCTGACGTACTTATTTTCGTGTCTTTTGTGTTCCTCCTGCGTCGCCTTTATTTCCAGTCTCTCGCGCAAGCGTTCCAACTCGTTTCCACGTTCGTCGGACAAAGCTCCTTTCTCTCGCAAACTTCCACGGAGTTTCTCCATCTCGGTCACGTGACTGCGTTTCAGGCTCGCCAACTCGTTCTGCATCTCCTCGCATTTGAACTTCCACTGGTCGCGGTCTTTGATAACCTCGCCTTGGCGCGTTTCAATCTTAGCCAGTTTTGCACGGAGTTCGGTCAATTCCTTTTCGGCCTGCAGTCGCGTCGATTCGGACGAAGCTAATCTGCGTTCTAGATCCTTGTACTTCGACGTTTCTATGCCGACGGGACGCCCCAGGCCAGGCTGGCCAACTTCGAGAACCTCCCGCTCCCGTTTGATGATTGTGTTATTCTTCGCCTTGCGCAAATCATCTAATCTCTAAAACAAACACGGTGCCGAATTGCGTGTATTGATTTGTGAGAGGTGCGTGTATTACAAGTACATCGTCGGCAAAAGGTTGCTCTAACCAACTTCACACTGTATTTGAACGAATTAGAGATTTTCTTGGGTACACGTGCGGCAGGGTTGATGCGAATTACCCAGGATTGAATGAGTTATCGTAACTGAAATTGTTTACGTCCCATCGCTACATCTGAGCGGCTACCCAACAATTACATTGCTCAAGTCCGCCGCCTATTGACAATAACGCATTTTGACAAGCAGATGGTCCATTAGTACTAACTGAACTATTAAGGAAACCTTCCATACGCATTAACTGAAGGCCTAGCTTTAATGGGTCGAACGCTGAGTATATTAACATGGTGTTTGTCTTAACGTAGCCACACCATATAGCTGTGTGCTTGTGGTTTTGAGTGTGTGCTTGTCTTATGCCGGCGTTACAGTTTTGGCTGTTACAACACAGGTACAGCTTTGTTGACATACTGGAACAATGAACCCTGTTATATGTTTCTGGCGTTACACTGCACCCTTGCGTGTGTAACTAATAACACCCGTTTACCTGCTTCAAGCTCTGCACTTCGCCTTCCAGATCTTTTACCCTGGATTTGAGGACAATCGCATTTTCTTCTTTCTTTTTAGCCATTAATCTTTGTTGGCTAGACATAGTTGTAATTTTAAACTATACCATTTTTGTGCGGTTACAAATGTTTCAAGAAACCCTTAAAATAGAATTCAAAGCACTTAAAACAATTTTCATTTCAACACTCGACGTGAAACAACACGAATTTGGTATATACTGCTGCACAGCTAAAACTCATGTCCACTAGTATCTCGCCCTGCTGCTGCTGCTGCTGCTATAGGCACCATCATTATGATGCAACTACTTTCCTACGGTAAGTGTATCCGTAGGACTAAGCACTAAGGCCTTATGGAGAACAAAGCCTCCGTCTCGTTGAAGTGAGCCGCAGCAAGAGCTTTTGTCCCGCAAAAGTTTTAGAAAAACAAAAACACGCGAGCGCCTTTGTCCGGACAATAGACTGCTTGGCTACGGCGTTATTACGTTTCCTTTTGCGTACAAAACGTAACAAAGTTAGTGCATACGTCGTGTTGCTGATTTTACTGGTCGCAATTGTACATTGCTGTCGTTATGGCCCAATAACTCATGTTAAATCATATTCAGCACTCGAGACACACTTATCTTATAAAATAATTCATCAAACTTTATCTAATATTACCAAGAAAATATAAATTTCATGCTTTGACTTGTTTTCATGACATAAACATACGAACTCTCCGATTTGTTGCTATCTGTGCCTGTAAAGAATTTATTTATATTTGTCCACAAAAGTCGCTAGCGAGCTGTTCACCAACAGCGCTTGTTTTGCAAAGTAGCGTTGTTTATTGCATAGCAACCATGCCAAAATACACTAATACGTTCTAGACTTGCCCAAAAAGCTATCCACCTTGTGTCTGTTTTTATAATACTGACGTTTACAAGTAAATAAAATATTTCACCAGACTGATAAGTAATTTTCACATTTAAATTCTCTTTCAAACTATTTTACCAAACTGTGAGTTAAGTAAAGCTTCAACCGATTGTTTTTCTTTCATGGAACACGGCCATGTCTTAGAATTTCACATGTTTTCATTTTGTCGCTTGTTGTGTCTCGTTCTTTATAAAGTGCAACGGTGCGTAACGGAAAACAATCGCGACTTTGTGAGGTAATAATTACTCAACAAGGAAGCGTCTCGAGCAAGAATATCTCAAATTAAGAATACTAGAGCAAACCAAGGGTAGAAATGATTCACTTTCAACTACAGCCACAGCACAAAGGGTATGTGTCAAGTTTAAACCAACACATTTGCTAGACAACTGTGGTACAGGACAACATTTACATTTCTTAAGAGCAAACATGTGTATTTTGGCAACATTCGTGGATAGGTTAACTAGTTTATAGGCCTACAGTTGGGAGCTATAAAATGAGCAACGACTCTCACTGAGTAATAAACTTATGAAGCACCGCTTGGGTGAAACCGTAGGTAGAATTTCGAGTGCGCGGTGTTTTAATTATCAGTAAGTTTTTACAAAATAGCGCACGCGTTTGGCCTACCGAATAAATACAGGCCTCGAGGACACTTGACTTTAAAGTGGGCGAGCGCTGTGCACTCACGGCAATGCCAGATAGATGGACAGTTAAAATAATATATTTTAAATTACTAGGGGCGCCCACTGACTTAAGTTTTATAGCTTGGCATTGGTGGATAGCGTCATATGTTAAAAGGAGTGCTGATATGTCACTTGTACTACCTTGAAACGAGCGTAATCCGACTTGAATGTAAACACTTTTAACAACTGTTTCATGTCACTGAACGGAATAGGACAGTGGGGCTATCAAATTTCCTGGAGCATTTTACGCTGTGATTTCCCATTGTCAGTTTGCTGTAGGCGCGTTAAGTAAAGCGAAGGCACTTGCTGGCAGTCAGATTTATGCGTCGCCAAACAGATGGTTTGTTAGTTTAGCACTTGTGAATCTCAAAGCGACGCTCTGTCGCAATTAAGCAACCGTGTAAGACGCATATATTCAGTGTCTTGCAACTTTTGTCAGCCATTATTCAGGATAGTTTAACGATCTCTATGACGTCATAGGTAAAAACTAGCGACTGCCATTCAAAAAAAACCCGGTCAATGAGTACTGCAGGTATGGCCAGTCAGCCGTACGGCCGACATAGACTGGCCGTGTTGCCAGGTTTGTCTGGATCCAAATCGCCAAGTGCTTTCGGGGATAAGGAATTTGGAACTACCATGGCCACGCTAGATGAGCATACTAGTAACAAGCAGCTGGTACCTCTTTCAGCAGTTCATTCCAAGCAGCGTATTCCTCAAATATGGAACGGAAGCAATTCTCTGGAAGGTTTGAGGTAAATCATTAATTTTCTGTCAAACAAACTAAGACAGTGGTTCTTAACCATGAGCGCCTCTTAGGTGCGCGGGATTTGGGGGTGCGTGGATACTGAATCAGTTTTGTTTATTGTACAAATAGTTCATAACAGCTATATTAGAAGGGAGTGCGGTGAAAAGTTGGTGATTAAAAGGCCGTCAACATTTTGAAACGTTACGAATAACTGAACTGATCACGCATTGCTTGATACAAGTCCTTGCACACAGGTCACGTCAAAGCGACGAAAATCTCATCCAAAATGTCGTTAGTCGCGTTGCGACTTTGGAAGAAGCAAATAAAGCTTTGCTTGAAGAGGTAAGCCAGAAACCTTGTGTTCAAACCATTCTATTAACGAACGTTACGTTAACCATATGGTATTTTCTAATAATACCTATGTACAAGTTTAATCCAGTGTTTTGGTACATATCGACTGTTTTATGATTATATGTATACACGTATTGTAAGCACGTTACAGGCTTATTATGTCGAAACAAAAACATATGCACCCGAGACTTAAACCTGTGCAGAAGGAAAATTTTTCGAAAAACCCTAAGGGGTCCACGATTACTCTGACGTCATCAAAAGGTATCCGCCAGGACGAAAAGATTAAGAAACATAGATATCCACTGTGTTTTATTAAGAAAAATGTTGTCACAATCTTCTCAATTCGTTTGCAGATGTACCGGTTACAAAGCAATGCAAGGGCCGCGGATTTCGGTAAAAAAGAGGCGGTTAAAGAAGAAAAAAAAGTTCAGCGAGATTTGATGGAGACGATGCGATCGAGTAACGACCTTATCAGTCAGTTAACATCTCGACTTCGAAGAGCAGAAGAAAAACTTCATCGCGAAAAAGAGAACGTCCAAAATCTGACAAACCATTCCAAGAAGTTGGAACAGGTATTTTTCTTTACCTGACATAAACTTTTATTGCATAGACGTGTAATTGCAGACATTATATGTAGAAACATATATGTATGCTGTCATTTAGTTGTGGACAGATCTGAGACGAAAAACAATAAGAAATGGCGTAATAACTTTATTTTTGAAAGGTTTTGTTGAACGTGCAAAAAGAAAACGACTCAACCCGGGACACGCAGATGACGCAAGTTAGCGAATTGCGTCATCGAATCGATGACGTCACACGAAAGTGGGAACGGAGCGACAGAACTTCCGAAAACATAGTCGATGAGTTTCACCAACTAAAAAGCAGGGTGGAAATGCAGGTATGTGCTGAAAGAACAGCTTGTGCTTTGCATTTTTATATTTTTTTTCACGAGGTAATAAATTGTACATAGCGGTAGACAGCATATTTTTTCAGTAAAATTTCTCTTTGCTAAATATTTAAAAAAAAAATTGTTTCCATGTGCGTTTGTACATGACTAGTACGGAGACAGCGTCTAACTAGCATAAAACCTGTTAAAAATTAACATTATATTGGATTAGAGCGTTCACATTTTAAATCTGTTGGTTTTGTGCAGGGCATGGAATTTTCTCATCTGCACACGGAAATCAAACAACGCTCCAAGCGCATCGAGGACGAAATGAAGCAAGCTGTTCAGCAAGCCAGGTTACAGAAAGACACAAATAACCTCACAGAACAGGGCAACCTCCAACTAAGGTTAAATACATTCTAATTTTTTTTTTACCTTGTTGTCGCATTGCACTTTACTTCTCACACACATGTTGTCGGGCTCAAATCAGGTCAAAAACTACAGTAGTTTGAGAACAAGGTCAAGTAACAGTGGGAAAGTGGCAAATTTATGCAACTTTACAATCCCCTTTGCAGACACTTACTGGAATCACGGCTGGCTGAAACGAGAGACTCGCTTGTAGAAATTCGCAACCGCATCGCACAAAGCGAGACAGATGGAAGATCCCAAGTCCAACAGGCAAGGTTTTTTCATTTGTTGTACGCCACTAGTTACATGTATCCCCACAAATTGGTTAGGTTGTGTTGCCAGAACCACCACCAACGTTAGGTACTTTCCGAGTAATGATGTCAACACTTTGTCGAAGTTTTGTGTATTCGTTTGCCGGTCCTTCGCCTGTATTTGCTTCATACAATCGCGACGCATATACATCCATAACAATCGTACGATATGTTTGACGATCTAGAGGTGTTGTCAAATTACGATACAAATGTATAGCGACAGTGTGGTCACCAGTGATATTAAATCAACCAACATTTTTTATCGCTCAGCTCGCGTTGAAGTTGTCCGAACAGCAATCCGCCATCAACGACCTCACTCACCGACGCCAGGAAGAGATGCAGAGCCTGGAGAAATCGCGACAAGAACACGATCATAGTGAGGCCGGGGAACGCCTGAAGCTGCAGAACAAGATTCAGGCAAGTGCTCTAAGATATGACAATATTAGGCAGGCAAATTAATTGGAAAAATATTGCTTTAGTTTTCAAGTCAGACGGGGATGCCGAGTTTGGCGCTTAACTATTAATGCCTTGAATGTACTTGGGTACTTGAAGTCAGTTAGGTATACTTGTGCCACCATATTAAGAAACGAATATGGAAAAAAACATTTGCAAACATATTTATTGATTATTATATCATATTTATTCCACTTTTTCCACCGGAATAATACAAAAATAAAGGCCAGCGGCGTATTTTTATAAAAACTGGCAATACCAGGGTTACAACTAACGGTGTTTGTGCTATGCTTGTTTAGGTCCACGGTGTGCAATGTCTATTTTGCTGAAAACATTGCTCCAAGGCGTTTACTGTTTCATGTGACTTTTGCAGGCGGCGGTTGAAGAGATGAGCGACAAACTGTTGAAGAAAGAAGTCCGACTTCGTGAGGAGGCGGTAAAGAAGTTCATTGATGTCGAGAAGTTGTTGCAAAGAGAGGAATCGGCACGGATCGAGTTTGAGAAACAGATTCGCGACGAAACGGAAAGCAGGTTGGTCTTCACAAACACAATTGAACCACAGATTGAAACCTTTTTAAACACTATTGTACTTCTTGTGTCTTACATCGGCGCCAGTGCAAATAAAAAGTTTAATATCGTTACCAAAGGTTTCTAATAAACGTTGAGAAAATGTGCCAACGAACAGTAAAAACCGGCATGCGCACTTATAAAACCGCAAGGAAAGGCTGCCCGACAATGGGTGCACTTTCGCACCAGTGTGCCTTGACCACAATGTATTCCTGTCTAACCGCTGATCTCCTGTAGCTCAGTTGGTGGAGGGTTTGGCGTGGTTAGCCCAGGGTCATGAGTTCAAACCTCACTCAGAGCTTGATTTTTTTAGATCTTGCTCCGACTTGTAAGGAAAAAGTGGCCGATCCAGCTAGGCTGCAATGCCTGGGCTGCGAAGCCAGTAAACCAATAGTAAACATTTTATTGGGTTTTGGAGATTTACTTAACAAGTTTTGTTTGATCAGGTGGAACATGCAGCAAAAGATTTACATGGAGGAGATGCAAGCCATGAAGGAGATGCGGAGGACGGAGAGATCCAAGCAGACCGCCACCCAGCGGCGAGCAGAGGAGGATTTCCACAACCTCCAACGCAAGTTGGCGCACGAGAGGTAAAATTTTAGTACTTAAAAGTTTAAGCGAACTTTTACTTTGGCTAACGACATGCCTGGCCAACTGTTTGAAACCTGATATATAGTTTAGTTTTGGCACAAAAGTACCTTTTTATCGCACTAAAACTTCAAAAATGTTCCTTGTTTTAAACACTGCAAAACGTACCAAAACATTTATAGAAAGTTCTTTAGACTGGTTTCTTAACTTTTGCAGAATCTAGCCCGCTGGTGGCATTGTATTTTATCAGCGACACCAATTTTCTATTTTGATAGTAAGTCAATGTTATGAAAATAACAGAAGTTTCAAATTGCAGTCAGCTGATTTATTAGCAATCTTGAAACATCGATTTCGCCTGCCCGGGCATCCTCAGTTATTTAGCTTTTTATTCACAATGAATTCGTACCCTGAAGTTACATCCTGTACTTACATTTATTACAAAAAATGTTGTCTATAGAAAAGCTCTAGAGAAGGTTCTGTTGGCCGAGATCACGAAGCGGGAGGAACAATCTTCTCGCGTTCTCTCACAGCTAGAGGGCGTACAAGATCAACTGCGCGTCGCCATATCAAGTCTGCAACAAGCCATCGGAGGAATGCAACTCCAAGCCGGCAAAGATAAACAGAAGATGCTTTCCGATGTAAGTTCACCACTCCAGGGATTTGTTTAAGTTCAAATCAAATAAAACCTTACGGCTTGTGCATTTATATGTGGGTGCAAAAAATGAGTTAAATACTTTAAATAGAAAAGCTTGGCTAATTTTAGTGGTAACTGTTCTAATCTCCGTAATTTACGTAAAAGGGAGACTCCATAGCGGCGACAAATATACTTGGGTGCAGAAAGCTTGGAGTTAAATACTTTAAACAGAAAACTTGGGTTTCCTGTTTGATGTGCATTTATAGTTTTGCAAATTTTGGATCTAATTTAGGAGCAATGGATTGATTTGTTTTTACTTGTTTCTGTGGAAGAATGTATTGCGCAATCACCGCAAAAATAATTTTCATCTCATAAAACATGCACGCAAAGGCGTTCCGCGGCAGCTTTTTGGGTTGGCAAAATATGGTTCAAAGAAATCTTCCTTTTTTAATTCGATTTATCGCAGGCGAAACAGCGGTTTAGCGAAGCAGAAACAAAGTTCTCGCGGGCGGTGGCGGATATGGATGTGAGACTTGGAGCTTTGACTGTTCGACTCACACAACAGGTTCGTTCCAGAAACTTAATAAAGCCATGGTACTGTGAAAATAGGCTACACAAAACCGACTTCCCCTGTTCTCGTTTGCGCATCGATTGTATATTTTCACATTGTTTATAAATTTTATTTACTTTTTACGCCAGACAAAATCGTGTTGACGAATTAGGAATCAAACGTACTATAACTTATGCTTTCCATTGTTTAAGCTATTTTGCATCGTGATGTGAGTGAAATAAACATCTGCATTTCTGTAGGAAGAAACAGTGGATTCAAAGATCACTGAGTTCCAGTCCAGTGTCCGCGACCAACATAACGAGTTTGTTCACAGCGCCGCCGAGTGGCGTGAAACCATGAATAAAGACGTGTCAATCATACAGGACGCACTGAAAGGTAAATCTACAAAGTGGACCCCTCCTATACCCTTTTCAAAACCCCTAACTATTGAAAAAAACATCCACCATCTGAGTTATTTACAGATCGCTTTGCTAATTTTAACACATAAGCATATCGATACGGTGCGCGATCATCAGCCTGCCGGAGGGGCATTTGGTTTAAATTGATCCATTTTTTTCATTCTGTAATCACTCCTAACTATTGAACATTAAGTTTTTACTTGTATATTTCAACAGCAACTACTATCACGTTTAAGAGTTAACTTGCCATGTTAATCTTATAACGCAATTTATAGGTATGTTAGTAAACAACTACCACAGATGTGACCACTTCTATTCTCCTTGCAGAACTCCCACAAGAGTTGCGCGAGACGCAGGAGCGACTCGATCTTCTTAAAAACGATTACGAGACGCGGAATACGCTCGACAGTGAGACGAGACTGAAGGAGGGCGACGCTGTGAAGAGTCAGATGCAGAAGATGGTGCAGAGGATCGACGCGAACGACGTGGCGACGATCGAAGAGAGAAACAGAACGGAGAAAGTCCACCGGGAACTTATCGCTTCGCAGGGGAAGTTGGCGCAGGTCGGTGGAATTTTGTGAGATATTTTACTGTTTATTATTTCAAACATATCGTTAAAGTGAATTTATTTACTCCAAATCTACATCAAAGTTTTATTACATATGCGATAATACGGTATTACTGAGTATGTTTTTTCTGTAATAAACGAGATATCACTCATTTCTGTTACTTCGAGTCAAACATGGAGACATTTTAACTGGTCAAGATGACCTTCGTGACAATGCTATCTAGGAATTTTATATTGATGGACCTGTGTTAAGAATTTTTAGAAGAATTTTAAATTTGCATCTACCCAGTTACATGTGCGATACCTCAATCCTTGTAAAAAATGAACTTAATTTTTGTAGGTTGAACGTTTCCTTAACGACGCCCGATCAACGTTAACCATTCGACTCAACTCTGAGACCAAAATGCGACTGGAGGAGACAAGCTCGATCAAGCGCGACCTTGCGCGGCTAAAAGTTGACATCGAGCCGTTGCTGTGGCAACAGAACACGCGGACTCGGCAGTTTGTCAAGAAACCCTCGTCAGTCTTAAACGAATGGGGAATTTACCAATGCGCAAGGTACCACGTTTTGACACGACTGCTTATTCAATTAAACAGCGCTAAATAATGAAAAACAAAATTGGTTGAAAAAATTGGAAAAAATCTAGTGTGCCTGCTAGTGTAAAAGCCAGCACAGTGTCACTGCAACAGCTGCACTGATGAGACCTCACAGGTCGAAACAGTGCGTGTACACACCCTGTCTGCAGCTTACCAAGATTATTATGGCTTTTTTTGCACAAAAATTGGTTGATTTTTTATGCATTTAAGGCCTATAGTTAACGCACAATTTTCGACAAAGCAGTGACACCAAAACTTCCACTCGTCTACCATAAACATAAGCCAACATAAATGGTGGGTTCGCACACCTTATCACGATGTTGGTTCTGCCCACCTGAGACTTTATATCCTAAGATCTGGCAGTCATGCCGAGTTGTCCACGACAGAAACAATTCATGTCGTGTTTAGTTTTAAATAAAATCCAAACAATGGTTTTTCACAGGTGGTTCGACATCAAGATGCGATGGTTGCGACTTCTCGACAGACGAAGGTCGAGGGAAGCTAAAACTAAAACGCCAGAACGAAGTTTCGTATCACAGGCAACCCCCAAAAGTCAGTCGCCATTGTCTTTGTCAGCCAGAGGACCGGGGACACCAGAATCGCCGCAGGTCGTGGACTTGGAAAGACGATCTGCGCTCAGTGAACGTCAAAGGGAATCGGTGACCGAAAGTAGACGCGGATACGGCGGAATGGCGGTAGGTCTTTTGAGCTGATTAGGTGGAGTTGTGATAGCTTTGAATACACCTGCTTAAACGTGATGCAGATGTCGGCGTAGTTATTGCAATAATGTACTATATGACGGCTCTTGTGAGAAAGCGATTGCAGCGATTGCTTTTACTTGTCGGCTAAGTGTAGTTGCCTCACTTACCGCACTTTTTAATTAAATTAATCATGTTTCCACATTGTCTACACTCATGTACGATTGATGTGTGCCAACATTGCATGTCGTTGTATATACAAGCCCACAAAATAAACAAGTTTGAATTTCTCTGTGTAGGACAGTGAAGAAGACAATGAAGACGAGCGTGTTCTCGACAGTCCGGATGCTCCCTCTGACGTGGAAGAGCTCTCGGAGGAGGACGAGCGTCCCGTAGAGAGCAACACCCAACCTCAACCCGCCTGGTACAACCAGCAACATCCGGGAGTTGATGAAGATGGTAGTGATGCTGGTGTGGGAGCAGACGATGATAGTATCCATGGCAACAACGCAGTGGAAACTCCGCAGAGCGGGAGACAACGTGAGAACAGCCAGCGCAGCCAAGGTCGTTTATTTTTTGTGTTGTTTTTATTCACGTCTCTCCAAGTACATCCTGACAATACTCACTTTCATTTGTTATGTTGCTGTCGGTACACGTGGTTATACGTATAAAGGTAAAATATATAGAGATAGGGTAATGGCTGGTTAACCATATTGCCGCCAAAGACTTGGAACCAGTGCTGAAGAAGGAACTTAGATTTATTAACTTCTTACCTAGTATACGAAAACACAATGGTTTAATTTTTACTTTCAACTCTGTTTGGTACAAGAATATTACCTGCATCTTGTATACAAAAAAACAACTTTACATGAACGTATTCTACCACAGGTGGAACTCCCCAACAAACGCCAAGGGAAAGTGCCGGGACCAGGCGATCACCGCCAGGCGGAGAAAAGAAATCACCCACTCCCAGCACTCGCACGCCACCAGGCGGCAGTCAGGGAAGTGGAAAAGACGCCTCTGGTCAGCGCAAAAGAGGAGCGTTCGGATCCACTTCCGGTGCTGGCACTGCTTACGACATGGAAGGAAGGAAGAACTAGTGTTGTGTAAAAAGTCACAGCTTGGTTGACGGTGTCCGACTCGCTTTGTTAATTGTCGCAATGCGTTTCAAACGATCGCGTGATTTTTTTTACCGCTTTCACATTTTGTATGTTTTGTATTTTTTACACATGAACAAATATATTTTTCACTCTCTACACTTTCAAGTGCGTTCCGCTTTGAAATGAAAATATGTCATACACGCGAATGGCGACGAGCCGCACAAGTGCCTGTTGTAGTCTCCGGTCCCGATCTTGGCGTATTTCTGACGCTCTGTGGCTTTATACCGACGCTATGTCCTTACAAATTTCAAACAACACTCAAAAGCGGCCTTGCTTCGAATCGGAACACGCTTTGTTTAAATCTAAAACACAGGCGTTAAAATCGGACCATTACAAAGTATCGTAGCAGTCTTGGCACCACGCAGGCCCTTCAGAAGTTAAGGGGCGTCCTGGAGTGTCATCGTCGAGGGCGACGACCGAAACGCGGGGGACCCTAAAAGCAGTGCCCGGACTCAATTGGTCGTTGTTGGGGAAATCGGCCGTGATTTGCCGTTGTTTGCGACGTTTACAACACACTCTGTGTGGCAAAGTGGCTTTGTGCGCTCTACACTGTACACAGTTGTGCTGTAGCTGCATGCCCATACTTTATAACAGCTTAAAAGTTAAACATGCTGTATAAGCAGGTAGAAAAAGTTGCCCTGTTTGCATCTCACTAGAGAAAATAGTAGTCAAAACGTGTTAACGATACAATATTTTTTAAAAGAGGCCAAGGTTATAGAATGAGGGTAGTTCTGTCTATAGTTTTGATGCTGGCGGTGGCCGGGGTTGGGTCTCGCGCTTGTCCGATGGGATGTAAATGTATGGAAGAAGGCGAAGAAATGAAATGTCATCTTCCTTGGGCCAGAGAGATTCCAACTCGTTTCTTCTCAAAATTCGTCGGGCTGAAAAAACTCGACCTGTCTGGTAAACAATTGGAATAAAATAATACTTAGAATATTGAGACGTTTCCAACCAACTAATTTCAAATATAGATAACAACATCCTTAACATTCAACCCAGTTCCTTGTCATCGCTTCCCAACTTGGAGGAGTTGATTTTGTCCGGAAACAAAATCTATTTTCTTGAGAACGATGCCTTTAAGGTGAAACCAACGCTCAAACTTCACTTAATTAAAATTATTCCATGAATTCAAATTGTGTTTTATTTCACAACGTGGAATGTTTCAGGGTTCACCAAAGCTGCGAAAAATATGTTTGGAGGACAACAATATTCACTTCATAGAGGATGAAGTGTTCGAAGACTTGGAACAGCTGGAGGAACTCACTTTATCAAAAAACAAGATCTCGGAACTTCCGGATTTTTCAAATAATAAAAACCTCCGAAGTCTCTGCTTGACATCGAACCAAATCGACGAAATAGAAGATGACGCTTTAAAAAGTAAGCTTTAAAGTTTTAGACTTGTTTTTGATATTTTTCGGCAATACCCGCATTCAGTCACTTTACACAGTTGATAAATTTGTAGATTTCCAGTAGGCTATAGAAAAAATAATATTTCGTTTGACAACAAGCGATTTTTTAAAATAATTGTCGCAAGTTCAAACGAATGTCTCACAAAATAATGGAATTATTCATGTAAAAAATGCGATTTTGTTTCAGATAATATTCGTTAGCTGCGTTATACGTTTTAAATCCGGATCAAACTATAAATTTCAAAACTTGAGTTTAAGTTTTCAGGGACTCTAAGTATCTGTTTGACAAAATAGTGTTGTCTCACTCCGGCGGTTGAAATATCACCGGTTGTTGACAAATCAATGTAGTTGACTGATTGTGATTCACATCAGAAAATCATTACTATACCTCTTCAGACAATCAACAACTGGAAAAGCTGAGTTTGAAACGCAACAAGCTCTCAGAGTTACCTCGTGACGCGTTTGCTGCCAACGTGAGTTCGTTCACGTCTGTCAACTTGGTCGGGAACTCTCTACGCGATCTCCCCGAAGTGATCAGGGAAATGGAGAATCTGGAGAGTCTCAGTTTATGCTTCAACCCGATCAAGGTTGAAAAACTGTTTGTCATTTAATTTATTTTTTCTTTAATTTTGAAAGTTTTTGTTCTGAAAATTGGAGTTCGTTATACGAGAACGTATTTAGTGACAATGTTGCATCTAAAAAGAGCAGCGTTTATAGAAGCGTTTGGTTGTTTTCTCGAAAAAAAAAATTAGTGAAATTTACGATAGTTAAAAGCTTTTTTACTCGCTATATACAATGATTAATATTGTTGGTTAAAATAAGTGAGCAAATATGTTCCAGATTTTCAAGTCCGGAGATTTTGCAAATCTGGTCAACTTGAGGAATTTATTCATGACCAGCGTCGGTTTGACCGAAATTCAAGATGGCGTTTTCCCCCAAAGTCTTGAGCGACTGTGGATTGGACACAACAAAATCACAGGAGAAAAATTAGAAAAAATGCAGTTTCCCAAATTGGTGGAACTCGACTTGAGTCACAATGAAATAGACAGCCTTCCTAAAGGTAAGTGAACAACAACATATTTGGTCCCGGCAAAGTGCTTCAAGTAGCACGATTTTGTATCAGAGAGTAAGAACGGTTCATGCAAACCAAACTTCTTTAGTTGTGTGTGTTGTCAATTTTTTTCTGTAAGAACATACAGTAGGCGAAGAATGTCACATGTCTTTCAACATTAACCTTCTTTTTTTGATTACAATGAATAGTACGCTGTGCAGATAGTGGTAAATAGTGGATAGATATCCATCAAACCTGCAATAAAATGGTAGCCTGCTTATAATGCAGACCCATGCCGAGTAAAATACTACAACCAGTACGAAGTCTTGGTTATGTATTTTTTTCTAAACACGTCAAACACATTTTAACGATTTGCAGAGTCATTTGAGGGCGTACCAAACCTCATTAAACTGGATTTAAGTGACTCGCAGATATCCAGCAACGAGGAAAAGGCATTTTCTCCACTGACAAAACTCGAGTGCCTGGACTTGTCTGAAAACAGGTAAAGTAACAAAAAAAGTAAAAATTATGATAATAATAATGCAAAAAAATATAGCAAAACTAAAAGTAATTTAAAGAAAAACGTTTGCATGTAAAATGTGAACGTTGTTGTATGCAAAAGTTTTGGATCCAAATAATTTATGATCTCAAATCGCTCGTACATACATTCTACAGGTTGGGATATATTCCTAGCTTTCCACACAACCAAGATCTCAAGAAACTGAACCTCAATGAAAATCAAATTCCTAGTAGCGCGAGTCTTCTGGCAAGGTAAGACTGCATTCTACTTTATCTACGCATGACGATGTGTTTATTATTTATTTGGAACATTTTATTATGAGCAACGGTGAAAGAAAATTAAATTATCTTATCAGTGGTGAGTCGATGAAACCATGCACCTGGCACTGGGTACATTTTAGCTCCAACTGACAGCAAATGAGATTTTTTACCTCAAATGATAACTCCATTTTTTTCCACAGCTCGTTGCCTAATCTCATCGAGCTGAGGCTTTCAAACAACGACCTGGGAAAGTTTAAGCCAGCAATCTTTCCGGCGTCGTTGGAGTTGTTGGACTTATCACACAACCACTTATCAGGGATTACCGAATTCTCTGATGGAAAACTTCAAGTATTGAAGACGTTGAACGTTTCGCACAACAACATCGAAAATCTGGACACCGAAGACTTTTCTGGTACTTTTACTTTATTACAGACAGCACAGTGTTCTCAACCTCTCACAGCTTGCAATTCTCTATTTCTCTTGTTTAATGATAATTTTGTTGGCGGGGACCAACAACAAGTATTGCTACAAATGTTAACCACTGTGAGATTTTTTATGTAACTTGCTCTTACTGTCAGCAACTTTATTCACCCCGGATGGGATATAATATTTTAGCACACTTCACGGCCCTCCTGGAAAACTTCACGAACCAACGTGGGAGATGTTGGTTAATTACATCAATAGTTATTATCTTAAAACTAAAACTCAGTCTTCATTTATTTCCAAAGTAAACTCAATTTAAAAGTTATAGAGATAAACTCATCAGAAATACAGATGAACTTATGATAATTCATTATTGCGAATTTGACGGTGAGAAACCTGTTGTAGGTTTTCCGTTACTGGAAACACTTAACCTGCGTTCCAACAACATAACATCGTTACCCCAGTTTGCAAACGCAACCTACCTAAAAGAATTACTTCTCTGTCACAACGAGATAGGAGAGCTCCATCCCGGAAACATGTCGAGGTAACACACAACATTACCCCGTTATCATGTACTTGTAACATGCCATCATGCCTCTTTTGGTATAGCCACTGTAAGAAAGGAACGTAAAACCATCTAGCTGCAAAAACAAAGTTTGTTGTATGCTAATTTTTCTAATAGTGTTTTTGTTGCATTGGAATATACCAAGATGAAAAACTGATCGGGATTCTTTCTCAGGATAACTTGGGTTCGAATCCCGGGGCTTCATTTCACACAATGCTATTTCCAGTTTTCAGCAACTGGAAGTGATAACTGCAGACGGAAATAACATCAAGGAAATAACGGACGAAACTTTTCACCACAATACCCAACTGAGGAGGATCTCACTCAACAAGAACGAGATCGAAAAGATTTCTACAGACGCATTTGTTGAGCAGGAAAGCTTGGAAGAGTTGTGGTTATTGTTCAACGAATTAAAGGTAGACGTCACCATTATTTACATCACGTTTCTGACTTTGTTATAGTAGTCGACATGTTTTAAAATATTGCATGATCTTTATGAAATAGGTAATTTAAATATAACATTTATGTGTAAAAAAACAAACATTGTTTTCAGGCTCCACCCAACATCAAGTCAAACAAACAGTTGCGAGTAATTGGTTTGTGCAACAACCCCATCGGTAACCTGGCGAAACGAGCTCTTGTGGGGCCAGATGGGATTGAAGTGGTTTTATTGCGCAGTATGGGTTTGACTGAGTTGTCAGCTGACGTATTCGGACCCACGCATTCAATCAAAGTGCTGAATTTGGCGCTGGAAAATTCCCTTACATCCATTCCGTCGGCGGTGAGTGAATCAGTCATTTAATTTGACTTCGAGCACTTTAGGCTTGTTTAACGTGGTACGTGTGTTTGGCACGTAAAGGCTTGGAGAGTACGTACAGGGAGTTGTTAATGTGAATCATATTCGATACAAGATGATTGTTTGAGTTTATTTTCTACTCAACAAAAAACACGATGTCACTTTGCAGTCTAGCAGTTTTCATTAAGTTGATTCTGCATTATCTATATGCCAGCAATGAAAACTACTTATTAACTGATAACCAACCCATAACAACAAAAGCTGCGAAAACTGTAATTTGCCTCCAAATCATCACAAATAAATGCTAACACTTCCAGTTCACGTACTATTATACTATCCAACAAATCGAAAAGGTTTATCACAGGTACGCAATATGCCCGAGCTACGGGTTTTGAAGTTAAATGGAAACCCGATTAAAGACGTGAGTGCTGCCGAACTGGTCGGCCTCAATAATCTGAGGGAAATCCGTTTTAACGACATGAAACTGGAAGATTTTGACGTCACATCATTATTTCCGCGACTACCTGCTCTGCGGTAAAAATGTTTTACATGAATTTGTAGAATGGTGTGATCGTTTTGCTGCTGATCTTAAAATTTGGTAACTTCTATGGTGACTAAATGTGTTAATTAGGTTGGTGTGAAAGTGGCTGGTTTGGATGTAGGAAATATTTTAAATCTGCCTTTACCTTCTTTGATATGGTTTTATAAGATGGCATTAGTTTGGCATTGTGATCATTTTTATTAGCTCTAAAAACTTTTGTCACAGATCAAGACCAACCTACCTCGGTAACTGTAGCAATCACTAATGGTGAAGTTGTTTAGAGCTATTGGTAATAACGTAAAAATGTCACAAATGCCCCGAAATTAGTTAACCATTTAACACAGTAGCTTTACATTATTGAAGTTTACCCAACGTCAACAAGCGACCTGTTCTCTTCCGCAGAACACTTTACTTGGCGGAAAATCCATGGCGTTGCGACTGCGACACCAAGTGGTATACGCTTGGGATAGATGGCGCTAGAGCGCGCGTCGAAACTGAAGATAGAGACGAAGTTATTTGCGAAAGTCCGAAGAGACTTAAAGGAAAGCGATTCGATTTTCTGCGACTCGGAGATTTTCAGTAAGTTTGCGTATCTCCGTCCAAAGGCTTTCCAAAAATCAAAACTATGGGGGTTTGTGAACAACATAACCATTTTGAAGGGAATCTTTGAACAAAATTTATGACAAATGAAAACATAAACTCTATTTTATGTACTTTTTGAATGGATAAAGTTTACGACGCATTTTCAACCAAAATGTGTTTAGTCCATTTTCTCTCTTAGCTGAAACAAAAATATTTACCTGAAAACTTTCCACTTTTATATTTTCAAAATTCCATGTTAGGCATTGCGCACCTGGAACAATCGGCAAGGTAAAGTCATCAAGCGCTGTGATAAACCTTCCATACATTGGAGCTTTCGCTAAAGATTACGAAGAAGCTTTTCATTCCGTTACCTATGTCCCTGTGGGAGGCGGGTCACTCAAAAAGCAGACGGCCGGAAAACGATCCACGTAAGACCGGTGTTTTGTGTTTTGAGTAATTTGATGTTGTGTGTAAAATTGTTGGTGTTAAGATGCAGTCTGTTCGACCAGACCTTATTCACATCGAAAACCTGTTTGGAAACCATGTCATGATGCCATTTTTCCTCCCATACATGTTTATCATTGGTTTTATTTGAAAAATGAATCTTGTCAGTTTACTTAGATCTTTTTCTTTAATTTTTTGATCAAAATCATTTTTTATTTGCATAAATTTTATTCCCTTGATTTTTGGTGTAATTGCCTTTGACAATTGAATCGAAATCAAATCATGCGTATTTTGCGCAAACGTAGATGAACAATATACAAAAGAAATGGAATGACATGGGCTCCGATGACAAACAAATTAGAAAGTATTTAAAATTGTCCTTATTTCAGCGAGGCGCAACTGCACGGGTTGACACCTGGGACTGAATATTTCGTCTGTACTTCCATTATGACCGTTAACCTCCACGACAACGCGAGTCACACAAACCAAGAACGTGAAAATTGCTTCATGGTAAGCCTATAACTTTGTTATTAAAACATGTCATAAAAAGATTTTAAAGGACCTATATAGGATTGCATTACATTCATCCTAAATTTTAGTTTCTCTCCGGTGCGATCCGGCATTGATCACCGGACAACACATTCCAACCTCTAAGTTTGAATTTATTCAGATAAAAACAGAAAACCGGCAACCAACCGACGATGATGAAGAGAGAATGGATAGCACGGGTTCAATTGCGGTCAAAAGCAGGCGCGACCTGCTGATTGTATACGCAGTGTTGGGTTCCGCCCTCGGTTTTGTCCTAATTACTTCCATCATCATCTTCTACGTTTGGTGCAGACGGTAAATTATGTTTAATATTTGCGTTCTTTGGGAAAGTTTGAAACATTTAAGCTTTAGGACAGAGGTACAGGATTAGGATAAGACAATTTCATCTGCATCATTCTTTGAGCAATAAATCTGCTAAAAAGCAACTGTATTATAACCTGCCACACCTTATTACTGAAATCTATTTGCACACAAATATTGCAGGGTATTTAAAAGGAATAAACAAAAAATATTTGGGGATCCGATAAAAAGTGCCTGATGTCTACAGTTGCAACTGAAATGTAAGTCACCTCTTTTAAAATTTACTCAATCTTTTTATTTGTCAACAGCTCACGGACAGATCTTCGCGAACAACTGGCCAACGTAAGCGAGATTAGCGACGGTGCAGTTCACGAGCGTTCCAACGGCGAATTCGGGGCCCAATCCACCCCACAAAAGGGCGGAACCAACGGTCGACAGATGGTGATGCACGGGCGCCCGGACGGCGGTCACGTCAACGAAGGTTGTGACGTTTTGAACGAGGGTGGAAAATCGGCGCGCACAAAACTATGAGAAGCATGAAATTGTTTGGATATTTTTGGTATTTCCGTTGTAAGCGTATCTGGCCACCTTAACGAGGTTTTGCATTGAGCGTTGTGGGTGCGTTGCTGTACAGTGTATAAGATATAGCGGAAGAATAGTGTTTTTATTGCCATTGTCTGTTGTTGACTGATGCTGTATTTGCGTTTCTGTCTCGTTTTGTGTGTAGTGTTGCACAACGAATTATCGCTTGTGATATTATTCTCGCATTATTAAAACTAGCCTGTTGTATAAAGTGTTCTTGTTGCTTATATTGCTTGTACTGATACTTTAGACATAAATGTGACACTTCGGAAGGTTTAGAACAAGGTATAACCTATATGATTAACCAATAAAAGAGGTTTCAGACACATTAGCTTTATTGTCAACTGTACAAAACACGCAACAACGGGTAAACGAACAGCACACGTTTCGGCTACACAAAAATCGATTCTAGTACGCAAGATAAGGTGAGGACGGAAAAGGCAACGCACTAAGTACTGCAAATAAATATATTAAGTCGCTGAGATGACAAGCCGAGAGAAACCAAGATGTTGCGCTTTGCTCATACTTAAAACAATTACAGACAGGATAACACGACAGCTTCTATTGAATTCTACAGCAAACTGTATTGCAATTTTGGCAGTTTGAGGCTATTCGACTGGCGAGCGATAGGTACTACTGTAAAACAATATATTAGGCAGCTATAGTCATAGTCATGGCAGTATCAGACAGCACATAATAGGGATAGGAATTTTCATTACGTTTCGCTCTCATGTGGCAATATAAAACATCACTCTTGGCGTAACTCCTGTTGCTCTTACTGCTCCTTCGCGGCAACAAATTTGCTGCGAGTTGAGCCGTTAGTGGGCGCTACGTCAGTAGGCGTGCTGTATACTCGGCACGCCGCCGACTGGAATAAGACCCAAAGCTGTGCTATGTTCCCGTGATTTCATTCGGAGTGCTGCGATGTCAGCGTTTCCATAATCGTTAGAATCTGCGAGAAAGTAATTTTTATTAAAATTTTGATTTTCAACTGTAGATTTTCATTTGATTCGATTCTCAGAAGAAGGGCTGGCGATGTTGGTAAATTTAGAAAAAAATAATTATGTTACGCAAAAATGCAGTCGCCTATTATGTGTGACTTTGTCCAGCGCAGAAAAAAAATATCAAGGACACTCACTTGGGCCGTATGGCGAGTACTGGCAGGCGGCGTACGGATTTTGGCTCGTCGGTACAACAGATCCTTGGCCAGTTTCTGACGAGAAGGAAGGCGCCACGCCATAGCTCGAGTCGGCCGAAGAAGATACTGTGGGACGTTGGGGTTGGGCACCAAACGCTGAAGTTGAATGGTCGGCAGAGGTCTGGCGCACAGACAACCCCTGCTGCTGCTGTGGTCCTGACGAATTCATTGCGTGGAGTTTAGGAGATCGCCGACTGTTGGGCATGGGATTGAAGGCATGTGGAGTATGTTCGACACCTAAATGGAGAAAATCGTAAACCGTTAGTAATTTATGACCAATTGTCCATGATGCATTTACTTAAAAAAGAGGACTTTTCCGCAAGAGCAAATGTTCTTAGTAAACCTTTAAACAGTTTCATAACAGCAACAAGCAGAGGTAGAGTTTCATGAAGCAAGATTGCTCAAGACAATAAAAACAAGACCAATCCTACATTGCGCTTGTCTTCAGTGCAAAAATTAATGTCCTAACCAGATTGTTGGAACAGAACATACCTGAATTTAGGTGCGACTCCCCAATTGAGGATGGAGGAGAGGAGGAAGATGGGTTGCGCTCGTGTTGTCTTGCACCGGATGCCTCGAAGCAATGCTGCGAGTGATGGCTTCTGCTTTGGTGCTGCTGACTCATGCCATTTGCGCCTCCCGTGTAATGGGAGCGGTGACCGTGCGATGGGTTTTCGGAAGGGGAAAGTCCCTCCACCGGGGAGGACTTGGACGAAATGAGTCTTTCCGCGTTGTTCGAGGCACCGGTGGCTGGAAGATAACTGGACGAGGAGGCGGGACACAAACCGAAGATCTGCAAGTACGAAGAGGTTTGTATACACAAGAAAGTAACCAATGTTACGTTTGTTCAAAGATCGATTGTGTAATAGTGACCACGAGGGTAATACACAATATTTCCCGGGATTAACACAAACAGCTAAACTAAAAAAGCGTACAAGAAAATCCTGCTTAGATGTTTTGATTTAATTGTGCCATAGAAACGCAATGTACCATAGAAAACAGTTGATCAAAACTGTATACTGCATTTAGTCAAGCTTTGTTGTAATGCTCAACCAACTAGCATGCAAATTTGTTTGGCCAGCTCAACGTAAAGACGGCATTTCACCAAAATACAGCAGCGCAGAACCAACAGAGCTTGTTTGTTTCCAGTCCAAATGTCAAGCCCGGAAAACAGACTAAGCACGAGATTCCTGCACGTTTATTTAGTTGCTTACACATTGACTCAAGTCCATAGGGCATGCTCGGCCAGTTGTGAGGCGCGATAAATAAACAATCTTACCATTCCACTAGTTGGCGGCGACCCGGAATGGTGGTAAGGATGCAGTGAGTAGGCATCTCCAAATGCGCTGGCAGCGGCGGCCGACGGATATTGGCCATAACGGGCCGCGGCGGCTGCTGCGGCTGCCGATGCCCCCATCAGGTTGTAGGCTGCTGCCGCGCTCTGATTCAATGGGTCCTTGCCATCATATCGCATCGTTTGGTGAGGATGAGTCATTGTAGGCGAGAGGACGGGACCGTGTGCGCGATGGAAGGATTGTTCTGAAAAATTTAAAAATAAATATGCGATTGAAATGCGTCGACTCGATTTTTATCTAAAAAATACCCAGAACATTAATATCTCCTACAGGCATACCGGAAATATCATTGTTACATTTGTGCATGGGGTATAAAATGTTGATTTCCGAAGACATATGAAGACAAAAAGTCGAAGCATTACAAAAATATATTTGCTGAACTATCGCTGGAATAACAGAACACATGCAACGGGTAGTGGTATATTGAGAAACAGCAGATAACCTACCGTGTGCTGAATTTCCGAATGAATCGTGCACAGCCTGCGTAGGATGATGGGATGTTGGACTCTGCAGCATGTAGTTGTGTCCAGTAGGAGCTGCCCCCATGCCTACAGCTGCAGGCATTGTGTGAGTATAAGCAAGGTGAGATGGTATATGGTGGGGATGAGGGTGTGATGATATCCCGTGGAGCTGCTGCGCGGCCATTTGCTTCCTCCAGCGCGCGCGGCGGTTGCTGAACCACACCTGGATAATGAAAAGCAATCGATGTTGCGGGCTGAATATCGACAGCGGTATTAATCACGCGCGCGCTGTACGGAGTCTTATCGCGACAAGCCGGTCAGGGTTTTGAAGTCTGACACGAGGCTTGATGAAAATTTTCATTTGCGCACCGATCGGACTTGCGGAGGATTCAATAGCGCGAGCACCTGGGCTTCAGGCGTATCGTCATGACATTTGACAGTAGACGCTATCGCGTTAGTTTGACCCCTCGGAATGGCAGAAGACGGACGACTTCCGAAACACCTGTCGAGCGGACAACCATTACCCACGATATGCGCCACTCGTTGCCGATTCTTGTCTGGCCGTTTCAAGCACAAAAACTCTGCGCTTAGATGAAATGACAGCCTTCTTCATATTAGACGCTCGAAGTTTCTCAAAGCGCTGGGGAAAAACTATCGCTGGTCAAGTCGAGCCCTAATGCGCGATAACCTGATCGAAGCCGAGAGTTGGGCGGAAAATTGAGGTGATTTATCGGGGAAACCAAAACATGACAAATGACCGGACTGGGCGTAGGGGCACTGGCAGAGGTGCCAAGCTGCTACGGATTCTCACAATGGCCGTCACTGTCGTGTCGGTTCCGTACAAAAACACGCTTGCTCTTGCGATTGTAATCGCTCTCAGCGTAAGGCCAAGCCGCAGTGCATTAAGGAGAAAACCGCGGCCGCCGAAAACGTTGTGTTTGTTGCCAAAACCTGATTGAAAACCAGGCATACATACAAGTGATCAACACGGAACCAGGTGTAATTAGCCTGTGAAAGTGGGCAATTCCTGCGAATCGAGACCAAGTTGCCTCATTAATCACTGTCCCATTACCATACTTTTGTACAGGCGGCGCATGCGCCTTGTCGGCGTGTCCGGTTGCAACCGCAACAAGGGCGGCACTAAATTAGTAAAAACAAACCAAACACAAGGGCGAATTTCGGCTAATTTTGGAAAATAATCAAAAAGTTCAAAACACGTGATTTCGTGCTTGTCTTTTGCGAATGCCAGACGAGCTCTTTGAACTGAAATATCGGATCACGGCCACTAAACTGTTCTTGTTGTTCGGCCTGTCTGCGATAACACGCGTAACCCGTTCACTCAAGGGGTTGGTTTAAAACATGGAGCTCTGGAACATTTCCAACAGAAGGATTAGCAGTAGACCACACGATCTTGTTTTATCGCCCGAAACGTCTTTATGGTTTGAGCCAGGTGACTGTCAGCAGCCCAAATGCCATCGGCCTAAAATCGACGACCTGAAGGATAGCGCTAATACCTCAAGGCTGTCGCGGGACGCACTGTTTTAATTAACGATAAACGTGCCTCGGCGTTGACCTAATAATCGCTGTTTTGGTAAACTTGGCATCTCCAGCAGCTGCTGAGGACTGCAGTAAGTCTGCGTATGTCGCACTAATCGATCGAAAAGGTCCGAGTCCAGCGCGATGGATGAGGTGCGAGATGGTGGACATAATTACGTAAACAGGACGCATGAAGTGGACAACTGACTATTTTGGCCGGAGGGCGTTCAATTTTTTTGAATCCGTTCAGCGGTTCAGGCCCTACCTGCGACAAACCGATTCGTTTGCGGCTGCTGCGGCGGCCGGAGAACGCGGCGAGACCTAAAATGGGCGGTTTATTTATTGTGATTGCGCGCGACATTATTCGCGTTTTGGCGACGCTTACGATGACGGATCGTTTGCGGGAAAAATAGCGAGAACCCGGAGCGGGTTAGCAACGAATCCTTAACTCGACTTTAATATTACGAGATGGATCTTCTGCTGCATGTTAGCTAATTTGATTTTGCCTTGCTAGGAAATAATTTTAGCCAACTGCGACGAAATTGCCACATCTGCATTGAAGTATTAATTTTAAAAATTCCAGCTATAATTATGATCAGAATGTTTGTAAGTCGCGCGGGTTTACCACTGAGCACTGTTTTCCCATACAACAACACTTTACGCAAAGAAAACTTGACCCAACCCACGCCAAAGCAATTTGTACAACAAGCATTATTCCGAGATGCAATTTTCAAAGTTACACACAAATTTTTTTGGGGTGGCGGCCACGTTTGTTTTTGCACGTACACATATATTGCGGTCCATATTACGTCACAACGATGTCATAAGCGTCCTGCGTTGGATAGGTCAAACAAATTACCTTGCAGAAACCTTATCTTTTGCCTAGTTTTAAACCAATTTAACTTTTGTCACAAAATATTTGAATCTTTCTCTTTAACATGTGCAAACATAAAAACATAAAGTTGCAACTGCAAAATACCTCTTCTGCGGCCACACTCATTTAATGCAAGATTTATCAGATAACCGTTTGCCTTTACGATTTTCCAGCGAATTTTAAACAAAGCATGAAGAAGCCTAAAAAGTACCTGTACTCTGGCCTCCGTTAGTCGCGTCCGCTGAGCAAGTTCTTCGCGCGTGTAAATATCAGGGTAATGAGTACGTTCGAAACATCGCTCAAGTTCGTCCAACTGCTCGGCACTGAAGGTCGTCCGGCTTCTTCTCTGCTTGCGTTTCAGTGGTAAATCAGGTTCTGATTCACTTTCACTTCCCTCGCCGTCGTTGTGTTCTCCACCAGACGATCCCGAGCGGTTGGCTGCTGTTGGTAAAAAAAGTCGGGTTATAGTCACAGTTTCCGCATTTTTCCTGGCTCTAAATTTGTTTAGTTTAGGGTACAAAAAACTACTCGAATTATAAAAGCCAAAGCAAAGATGCTGGTCATGTTGAGCAGACGTCCGAAACACAACTGTGTTCAACATCAGTGCAACTGTTGATTTGTTTAGTTTTCGTGGTATATATTGTCTATGTAAGGCTTTAGGTAAAGGATCCCTGGCGTAATTTCGAACTCAAACTTGATTGTGTTGGTTGCGTTCGCGTGATGCGTTTGGAAAGGTCGCGCTCGTATCTGCCACCCAGACATGTGTTAGGGGCTCTCTAGTCGCCGATCAAAATCGCGCAGTCCAACAAACAAACGCGCTTTACACGTCGCCGATGCTTGAGATAATTGCATGGCTCGGGGGCAGCGACGCAAGTCAAGTGCAACAAGAGGTCTCCGCATCACGCGTTACATTCACGCCCACTGTTTTGCCCGCCTGTGGTGCGAGACACTTTATTAGTCAACTCTGGGACGAATACCGGCCTTCCTTGGGTCTGTGAATAATTCAAGCAGCAGCGCCTCCACCAACGGACGAGTGATGCTATAGAATTCAGCCCGAGCAGTTGCCCTTCGGGTTTCTCTAATGAGCAAACCGTTCCGCGTACGGTTTTGGTGCTCTGTGTTCGATCTCCATGGCTTCTTACGAAGGAAGCCGCACTTTCACATTAACCTCGACCTTGTGGCCTTGAGCGTATGCAGAGGGCGGAAGAAGCGCTTGCTCTTCTGTGGCTTTTTCGCACCCGT
Organism: Ascidia mentula; assembly: GCF_947561715.1. Classification (NCBI taxonomy): domain Eukaryota; kingdom Metazoa; phylum Chordata; class Ascidiacea; order Phlebobranchia; family Ascidiidae; genus Ascidia; species Ascidia mentula. Next base: position 18,588,613 of record NC_138569.1, on the reverse strand, counting down.
TCGGCTGCAATTCAGCTGCCATGTGCGTTTACCGCGGATGAGCCAGTGAACGTCGAGGTGCTGGGACATGATTAATTGATAAGAGGAGTTGCATAACTTACGGGAAAGCGTGGGTCAGTCTGCTAAATTGAACTTGCCGTCAAAAACTGATGATCGCTGCCTTTGCTTGTGAGAAAAAAGTACAGATTACATTAGCTATTTTATGATTTGGTGTCTCACCGTGTCTCATCTTTCACGATACTAAAACGCCGCAGCAACATCAGCGATGATATGATCAAATTCAATCGCTTGGCCCAGGCCGTTTATCTTGGGTTTGCATGTCGATGGGCGTCAAACGACATGTCGAGCAAATCCCCTTTTTGTGGCCATACCGACAGCGTTGCTCCGCCCGCGAGACGATAAAATCAAATAGACTTTTCAGTCAGCAAAATGTTAGATCGCGCGATTGCAGGCCGTTATTTGCGAGTCCACACCAACTGTATGAATTCGCCCAATATGCAAAACATCTTCGCACGTAAATAACTGTGCGAAAAAGAGCAATGATTTCAAGCGCACGTGTAGGATCTTGCGTATGCCAAACAACAGTTAAAAATATAAAGCTTTGTCGTCGTCTGTTTGGTGCTTTGAGGTTCACCGATTTACGGGAGTTCCCGTCGAGTCCACCTGCGGCAGATAACTTAGCAGAGGATTTGCGGCGGAAGAAAAGGAAGAAGTGGGAAACATAGTTTCTGTGTTAAGCCGATTTGCCTCCTTGAAGCCGGATTTACGAGCGGGGCGCCCCGGTATGCCTCTTGTTACCGGCAACTTTCGCGCTGATGTTTCAACTCAGCTCGCCCTTGTTTATACTCTGGCTCCTATTGCGCAGCTATTCCAGCTTGAAGATGCTGCAACAGTTTGCTGTTTTTGGACGGTTTGAAATTATGTCACATGTTAGATTAGCAGTTGATGCCACTTCCGAAATTAGTAAGTAAGGAAGCGAACTGACCGGAATAAGACCCCGAAAACGCCCAGTGCGTATAAAGCCCTTCGATTCATCTTTTCCCTTTGTCGACTGACAAAACCTAGTCGCGCATATTACAACATTATTGTTTACCGCAAATCCGCATCTTCGTTACCCGGTGTCACACGAACGGTGTCGATTAAAACGACTTTGTTAAATCTCGATCGGTCACGCACCGCACAGTTGATTTGCAATGGTTCCAGACACGCGCAATTACCAATTTTCAACCTGTCTGTGCGGCCGTGTGAACGCGCAGGCAAGAATCGCCACCGATTTAATAGTATTTCACACCTGAGCGGCGAAAACAAAATGGCGAGGCGACCGCACGCCTGCGGGGCCTTTGCGCGTTCTCCGCGCTTTGCGCACCTGTTCCGGCGCCTTTAGATTGCGTGTGAATGGACGCCACCTTCGGCCATTTCCGATTTGTAGGCGGCGAGTCGGCCGTCTCGCTTTCATGCCGACTTGCCGGGCGAGAAGATCGGATCTCCGTAGGACGATTTGGTTCCGACTGAAAACTATGTGCCGACAAGCCGGGCGAGTTTAATCCGCTTACAACACAAATATTTTTGCGCTTAATTCTTCGTAACGGCTGTGTCAAAAACGATATACGCCGCGAGGTCGCAATTCATCGTGAAACCACAGAGGCGACGCTATGGGTTACGCTAAACATACAAAAGTACTTGGATGTTGGTTTCATCTATTTGTCATAGATGAGAACATTATGCATATTTTTGTAAACGATCAATATATTCATAACAAAGAGCCCCTTTTTATTATGATCTACACTGAGCAGTTGCCTTAAAAGCAAGACACAAAGCGCCCACAAGCGACAAGTCACGCACCTAATGGGTCTGTTATTGGCTGACGATTTGGTATCGATCGAAGTGATCGCATTTCACAGTTGTCATCATTGTGGCCAAACACTTTACACACTCAAACAAGGAATTATGTAACATGATACATTTGCAGCCAAAAGTCTTTATGATCAACGAACAAATTAAATTCGATTAACTGGGCGACCTCAGACCGCAAACCTATCAACCAAACGTGGGCTAACTCCGGTCCGCAGCGGTACAAATCTGCCAAGCGGGAACCGTAATCGCCCTACGACTCTATAACAGTTCACGCGTGATCAGGGCACATTAACGCGGGCCCCCGAGCGGCCCCAACAACACGCAACCCCCCGGCGGGAGACCTGGCACCGCGACCTCCAGTATTTGCGCAAGCTAATGGCGACACGACACACTCTTGCTTATGGCGCCCTGACCTCGCCGACTGCCAGAAGGGGCGGAACAGTGGCGGAAAATTGGTGCTAGAATCGCGACCGCCTAAACTGCCTCCATATGTCACGATGAACTTCAACTGCGCTTCGAAGACCGTCGTGTTTTTTTTTTCTGGGATTCCAAGAACTTTAGTCGTTAATAGTTACGAATGCAAATGCTGAAGCAAAGAACCTAAAACATTTATTCTAGAGGACAAAATGATAAAATACAGTTTTATTCACAGGCTTCAAAAGAAAAGCAAATCCCCAACAAACATTTCAACGGATACATGTGGGAATTTCTTGAACTGATTGCATTATTCGATAACTTTGGAAGGGAAGAAATAACCCTTGTTTTAACAAACGCTAACGAGCCCTGTGCAGATAGGACATGATAAACAGATGTACCCTGCTGTTACTAAACGTGTGCAGTATTTTAATACATGAAAAACCCACTGAAACAATACGCGATTCAACCAATAAAGGTACCAGGAAATAAAGAAGACACAAACAAACTACCCCATGTTTATTTAACACTCTGTATTTTTGGATTCCGAATGCCAGGCGTCGCGACCCACTCGCACACACACACAGCGGGCGACACAATCTGCTGGGCGACCTTTCAACTCTCTCGCAGAGGGGATCGCAAACACACAAAAACGCCACTCGTCCGCGTCACTTTTCATCAAGCAAACTTGCCTGCTCGACAAAGGCAAAGGCTGCAGAGTGCGCGGCCCGGCAAAGTCGGATTATTGCGCGGCCACAAAAACTCTTGTCGGGAGTCATTACGCAGCGCACAAGGGAAGCTTCGGGTTCATTATCGTCCCTCCTGATGCCTCCCCGGGTCGGCGGGACGCCTGTGTCATTCCCTTGCGCACGGCTGTGTCTTAATAACCCAGGACAAAAAGCCACGCCATTACGCGAGTGCGCGGCGAGAAGTATTGGCCAGGGCGCGTGGTTTTTCTCCCCCAGAGTCGGCAGATTTGTCGCAATGCCAATTAATGTGAGGCCGTCAGTCAAAGCTTCGGGCTCTAGTGCATTTGCGTTGTTAAATGCCCCGCCATTGGCCTGTATGACCACTGACGCGCTACACAGTGGGAAAAGCTCGCTTTTCGGCTCTTGACAGCGATTGGCAAAACACGGGAATAGTATAAATTATTAACGGTACAAAACGGCGCACTAGGAGTTGTACCCCAAGCTCATCATTTCGATATAACATCCCAATAGACGGGCAGAGATTAAGCATTGATGGCTTACGGAAGCAACCGGTGAAAAACTCAATCGTCCCAGGTGTTTTAATCCGTCACTACACAGTGCATTATTTACCTGATAGTTCTGCCTCGTTATCCACGTCGCATCCCTTGGCGCGCAGCGTCCTGCTAATTGAACTGACGGAGGGGACGCTGTTCCTCTCACATATGCCATCCTGTGCATAAAAGGGAACGGTTAAAGTCGCCCTTTCTCGACCGAACCCCGAAGGCCCGGGCCCCACAGGGCGTTTCAAGGCAATGTCACGCGCGTTACCTTAATGAGCCGCTCGCGTATTTCCCAACTAAAGATCCCTGGGTTCTCGTTCTTATATTCCTCGATCTTATTTTCCACGTCGACCGAGGCCACCTTTGGTTTGCTGCCACCGATGGCCCCAGGTTTGATTGAGCCGGTCTCTTGGTACCTGCAAGTACGTCATTTTGCATTAGGACGGATAATTGATGACTCAATCAAGTGGAAAGCATGAAGTATCCATATAGCGGTTACTGGGCAACGGTTGCTGTGAAATCGGGGCTTGCAAGACTGCAGGAGTGGGGAATACTCATGTTTTTTTGTAATGCATGAAAATTTTGTGCACACATTCAAATTTTGTAGTCTTTATTTGCCACAAACATTGTATTTTTTCCACGTGCTTCGCGACACTACGGCTTTGCTTATTTGATTCGCTCAATATCAATTGACCAAGCCTTGATATAATTATTTTAGTATTCCAGCAACGTTTGAATATCGAAAACCAAAATGGAAACATCACTTTTTCGAGTTCTTGATTATTTCAAATACAGATTTTAAACAAATTGTGTAATGATGATGGTCGCCCGACCGATGGCAAAAGTTCTTTAACGCAACACACCTGCACAAGATCTTGCTCACGCAGCCATGGGAGACACGGAGTTGTCGGCTGATGACGCAGGGTCGGACGCCGTGTGCAGCCATCTCCACTATTTTGTGCCGGATGTGGTTTGGAAGAGGACGACCGTTGATGAACATTCCCCCGAGTTGATTGACTCGCCCTTGGCCTATCAATAAAAAAATATTTAATGCAAGAGTCTTTGTGCGTATTTGTGACTGTTTTGGCCAATATTCATCTTGGAAATTTTACAATTGGATTTGTTTACAGCGTTATTATCAAAGTATATCAACACATTATAACGGTATCATTATTAATAAAATGATCAATTAGTCAGTCACAGATAAGAGTAAGCGAGACGTAGACTTAAACACAAAAAAAACAGTACAATCTGCACACTACAACCAGTCTAGTTTGCAGTTTGGTATAATTGTAAACACAATCTAGCAACAAAAACAAGCTTAGATCGCTCGCTTTAACAAAAAAAAGGAAACTCGATAAACTGAGATCGCACCGCCAGCTGACCACGTGTTGCAATATATGAAATCGCGTGCTCCAAGTAGGAAGACCATTACTCATGCGAATGCGACTTGACTCTCGCGCGCGGCCAGTTGTTCGTCCTGACACACATAAGCAAACACAGGTGAAGAGCGCACCCCACCGCGTGCGTCACCGGCTTTGCAGCGTGCCACGAATGGACAACACTATCCCGAGGAATGTTTACAAGATCGGAAGAGTTGCTGCTTTGCCACCTGTCAGAGCTGACAGCAAAGTACGAAGGCGGGTGTGAAACGCCGCTCCGAACAGCTCTGTTAATAATCCAGTGCGACACAAAACAAATTTTTGTGGCGACGAAGCCGACGCGCGCGTTCGGGGTCGCTCCGAGTCGCGATTATATTAGTCATGTTTCTGTGTTTAGCGGCACTCCGGATTTATTGGGACTTAGGCTGGATTTGGAGACATCCGATGTGACTGAGGCAACAAATGGTGTTATTTTCGATGATTTTGTGCAGAAGCAACAATTTTACAACGGAATGTTTCCCGCCTAACAGCGACTATAGGGGCTTGATATTGTGGGATCGAAATTATTTCAATTTAACCACTTTAAATGCAACCACAGTTTTCAAGTTGACCACTGGTACCAAAACCGATGTCTGCTCTCAGTGAATGTGATATAAGCATGAATAAAAAAACTGGGTAGGTCATTAAAATTCGCGAAACTGAAGATTCCACCCGTGTGAAATGGGAGTATATGTGTTGGTCACTACGTTTCCCACGCACTTGCGTATTCGTTGCCCCAGAATCGACATAGTCAAGTTGTTTCCATGCTGAGCAAGTGCCTCCCCACCATCGCCAACCGCGGGCCGCGTGCGTCTGGAGTTGCAGCATTGTGTCCACCCGCGTTATGACAAAGCGCCCGGCAATTATATGGCCCTGGTCGGTTCTCTATTCAATCGCTATCAAATCGGCGACAATAAAACATATTTAATCGAAGTTTAATGACCATGGCCCGGTCATTCAAAGTTTCGCGCGATGGGAAGGGACAATACAGAGTAGTTATGGTGACTGTTCCCTAGCGTGGGAAATGCATTGAGGAACCTGCCCGACAAAACAAGCCACCTCTAGCTGTGCGCTAGACAAAGTCTGGACCCCGGCAACTGCAAGTTGGCCTTCGGGCTTGTTCCAAGTTAAATTAGCGTTAGCCTGTAGACTGGTCTGTCACGCAAGACTCTTATCGCACTTAACCCTTGCCAGGAAATGTTTGGAAGTGTTTTTGAACAAGTATTTTTCCTGATTTTAATACAACCCTCTACTATACGCGAATCTTATTTAGTGCCATGCAAATATAGATTTGATATTTTTTTGAGTTAATTAGACAATCGAGGTTTGCAAGAATTAATAAACAAAACAAGTTCTTGGTTAGTATGGTTAATAGTTGCCAATACAATTGTCCTCCTTCTTCATTTTTAACACTAATTTTAGTCAAAAAATAGTATTTACCAATCAAAACATTAGGGTAAACTTGAAGTAACGTGTGTTTTTACACAAACTCATTTAATTCCATAAAAAAATTCCAAATAAGATTCTCTGCTATAACAGGCGCAGTCAATAATCCATTGATATCAATGAACAAAATACACTAATTTCTATCCAGACCCATTCCGTGCAGAATAGTCACAAGAAATGGCTTTCCAGCGGTTGTCGCCTTGTGTGGGTCACCCTGTACCGGGTGTTACAGTGTGAGAAATAAAAACAGGATAAGAAAATTTGCAAATCTCCTCGCAACCGCAGAGGCTTAGCGCACATCAATTATGTATCGCAACTAAATGAAGGTGTTTCGTTTATCGAATTTTGAACGATAAACACAAATCGATCTGAGCACAAGCGAGAAAACGACGTTTGTTAAACCGATCGAAAATCTATAAAATATGCACATACAGGGAATACGGTTTTCCGTCCAACAACTAATAGCCTATAAAAGAAACCTTAAGTCTTACCTTCAAGAGGAAATGTCGGTCTGAAGTTGGCAGCAGGATGCATCATTTCCATTCAGGTCGATCAGTTCTTTGTCTTTTTAACTGATATATGCCGAAAGAATCTGGCTCAGAACAGACACAAAACTATTGGACTTAAATGCGCAATCTTTGTTCTACAAATACACACTCTGTTCTACAAAATACACGGTTATGTTATGCTTTTAAGTTGTTTCACAAGAAAAAGGTTTGCCCAAGCCTCTTGCTTCCGAAAAGAAGTTTAAATTACATTCCGACTACTGTTCATAACAGAACAAAAATTTTCAATGGTGATATATGACTCGCGTACGAAAAACACCTTCCTTGTCCAAAATGTCGGACAATAAATTTATGCAACCACAATATTGGAGGCCACAATCTGGGTGCCAAAAACGGGTCTTTCCAGCGGGCTGTCAGCAATACAGGCGCTTGCGTAAATTTAAGCTATTATTTGTTAGCATGGGGTCGATATATCCGTGTCAGTAGATTGCCCGATGCTCGTAAAACCGCGGAGAGCAAAATGGCGGACAAGTTGTACGCCAGCGTGGGGTCGTAGGCAATCGGAACCTCTCGTAAACCTTCCGGACGCTGGGCTTTCGCAATGACCCCTAAAAGCGCGGCATACCAAATCTGAGCATCCGCACACATATATTCCTAGCAAGGAGAAACGCAAATATTCCGATTTGCTTTGTTGGGAAAACCGCTCGCGAGACTAAATTGCAGAACGAGATTAACGACGCCGCAAAAATGCTTGGCGGGTAGCCACAGACCGCTATTACCTGTCGCCCAAATGGGCTAAAGGGCCGAGAAATTGCCACAGCCCGCTTACTAACTCTTCGTCGGTCACGGGCGCTTAGCGATAAGGCTTTCAATATCGAGTTTCACTGGTATAATAGTTTGAGAGGCGAGAAAAAAACACGTCAAGGGGCAAATGGATTAAACTTCTTCGCAAACCCCTCAGTTAAAGCTGCTGGCTGGCATAGCAGGTCAGGTGTTCGCTGGCAAAACACATCGACGCGTTTAGCGTAAGTTCAATTACACGTCTGCCAAAAATTCTCTAGCAATGGCGAGAGGTACCTGAGGCCAGTTTAGGACTCGAGCATAGGCGTATCGCATTTCGAGATGACGAAATTACCGGCCACATCAAAAAACTAAGGCCCAAAGATTACCTGCGTAGTATTACACCGACCACGCACTAACAACGTTACTGCGCTAAGCGATTGCTGTTGCCTGCTCTGTGCTTATAGGCTTCTAACTGCAGGAGAATGTTCGTTCCCTGAAACGATCACTTTTGACGACTACGCTGACCTTTAGTTGCGAGCCGCTGGCGAGGACAGTGATTTTGCATTAACTGTGATGTTCCGATGAATATCTCAGAGGAGTGACCAACCCCAAGAAAAAAGGCCTTCGCCACGCCGAAGCCTTGTTGCTTCAAGTGCGGAGAAGGAAGAGCGACGACGCGCCGTTGTTGGCGAACTTTTTCCCTTCGCTCGCTCTGCTCTCTCAGCCATCTCTTGCCGTTTATTCAACATCGGGCTTTAATTGTCGGTTATGCGACATGGTCTAGATATAATTTCGCCGTTCGTGTTGACTGTCTCTAACACTATTTTGGGACGTATATTTTCAAGTAGAGTCTCAAATCAATATATTGGCATATTTAAATGCTTCCGATAATCTGCTTAATATCGCACAACCTTGTGACGCAATTCCAACATTGTCAACAAAATTATAATTTTATGGAAGAAGTTTTGAGCGATGGTGCCACTTTAAAAGCTCAACCTTAAAATAAAACAACAAGCCAATATAGTTCTTTCCTAAATCGTAAATTCTTAGTATGACAATATTAATTCCCGGCCAACGTCATACTGCCCGGCCGCTATTCGATACCAAGTTTCCCGCGTCGCTGCCAGCGATTTTTGGGATCTTTAGAAACAGTCGCTTCTCAAAATGGAGACCACGCCACGCTAATAACGTCGAATGATTACCAATTGTCACGCCGCTTCAGCCTGGCCGTTAACGATGAATTGGTCCTTTACGTATATAGCAGTTCTCATCAATTAGACGTTTTTGCTCAATTGTGAATTAGAAAGTTTTGTTTTAACGAGTGCGGCGAAATAAGGAATTTAAAATTGTATTTGAATTCCTGGGTGTGGTTTAAATTTCCGGTAATTTACCTAACTACCCAAAGAAGAAGTTTGATACAGGAATAAATTTTGTAAATCATGAGACAAACATTATAGGCTATATATCTGCTGTATAAAATATAATGAAATATCGCCTTGTGCTCGTTATATTGCATTGAAAAAATGATTGTAGAAACAATCGAAACGTCAGCCAATGAATATTTCTGCAGCTACATAGGTTATATTGTTTGCCTTGAAGTTTAATACAAAAATATTAATTTATAATTGGCCGTGTTTTTTCTAAAAGTATTGTATACCGTTGTTTACACAAGAGCTAAGTAATTGATGTTGTAATTCGTTATTTATAATGGAAATTGCCCCAGAATAATATTGGCTTGGTAGGGCACTTCACATAGATGCAACAACAACGGCCGCCGCACGATTTCAAAACATTTACTTTCAAAATGCGATGACGAAAATAGGGGCCAACGTAAATTTTGTTTTCTCGATCAAATACACGATAAAATCATACCGGCATCCTTGGGCTCACGTCTAGAGCGCGGTTTCGTGCTCTACAGTTCGTGCTCTATCGTAGAAGAGTTCCAACCGCAGGTCTTACTCTAAAACCTCCATCGTACGCAGCCACAAGTCTTGCTCGCAAAAGATCGGTGAAACTGATTTGTCATACGACATGCACTAAAAATCAACCCTGAATAAGCGCTTACCTGACTGGTAGCCGCTATAGAATCTGCGACATTTTGTCTTGATTTTGTTGTTAGACTACAAAGCGAGGTTAAAAGTAAATTAACTCGTTTGGTAAAAGCGTTTTTTTAGCGGAAACTGAGTGAGCAGTTACAATCTTCCAGGGATTTTCTCTTGCTGAAATCACGTTTTCTCGCGCATTCTGTTTTTCCGGCGCGCAGATTGCGAGCTAATGCGCAGGGAATGCGAATATAATACCTCGCAATGGCGGCCGAGGTGGCTGCTTTTGCTTTTTCGACAAATAACCGATTTAGGCTAATAGGCGAATGAGAAATGCTTGCCTTGTCGGTCCGCTCCAGCCTTCCTCAGACAAGCAATGACCTCACTTTCTGGCATGTTTGTTTTCTGAGCCCTTAATACACACAGTCAGGCGAAGGTTTGAGAATCGCCTCGACCCGATGCAGACCTCGGGCCCAAGGCCTGCGGAGAAATTTCAAAACACCGCGCGATTCTCTTTCGTCGTTTGTTGAAACAGGGGACTCCAATCGACGGATGAAGCAGTGAAATGTGTTAATTTTGCGCCGCAGAAATGTTGTGACGCCGCATCAGGGCCCACGCAAGGGCGACAAGTCAAAACAGCACGGGGTCAGGTATTTATGAAATGCCTCCAATTTCGAGTGTTGTCATATTTGTGTTTTTAAGTGTTTCAAAACACAACGCATATCCTGTACTTTACCATAAACCCTGGACAGTATAAGACAGTATTGAAAAACAGGCTAGCATTGTAGCAACCTTTTAACAGGATTACTCCACAGTGCTTTTCTGTGTATCTAGCTTTTCTGAATAAATTTGCGAGTTACAGGATTTAGCCGTTAGAAAGCCCGGGAAAGCAAAGTAAAACGACTTAACCCTTGCAGCATGAAACATAATTTAGATCGGCTAGCCTTGGTTTGAATTCATACATTTGCCCGCCGAATAAGCGCCCATTCAACGGCTTTACGTTTGACCGATCAAGCGTGTCTTTTAGCTCGTGTTCTAGATGACCCCTGACCTCGGACGCTCGACCCTGTGGATCCGACAAGTCGTTCAGGCGCCTCCGAACAGCGGGTTATCAAAAATTGTACAAACCACTCTATCTCAAGCTAACAAAGTGTGACCGACGATAAAAAACTTGGTAAAATGGCCGTGGCAACGAGATACATTCAACTTTCAGTTGCCCACAGTGCAATACGCTTACGATGTTTAAAATTATTCCAAACGATCGATAAAACGAGGAGAGCATTTGCTCTATTTTTTGTCTGGTTTGTCCAGGAGGCCTTATATCACGCATGGGAAAAAGTCCTGTTTTTGCAGCAATGACCATGACACAGTATTAAAGGTCTTAAAGTCATTTGCAGAGGTTAAGATGTTGGTTCGAGTCATTTGAGTGTTGAAGCAACGGTTAGGCCGGACGTATTACCTTAAACGAAGCGCATTGCCTGTTCGAGAAAACAGCCATTATTGCGCGATGGACAATGGCACCGACGTCGGATTGCGTTCTCTCTCGAAACCGTTGTCTTACGTTAAGCGGTGAGGGTCGTGGAACAATGCCACGTCGCTACACGCGTTCGCCGTTCCTTTTGTTTCTTTCACCTTGCTCGCAAACCCAAAAAATCGAGCCCAGGAAGCAAATTCCGCTTAGCTCCACAACCATTACGACCGTGTGACGCGTGCTTCCGAGCCATTGAGCGACGATCGATTGTCTCACAGCGCGCGATCCGCCCGAGTTCGTGACTAACAGCTGACGAGATGGGGAAGATGTTGATTCCTAACGCGAGGCGATAAAGCTTAACCGAGCGTGAATAAACGGGCGCGCGTGCACGATCGCAATAAAGCGAATGACAAATCTGTTTCCGTGCCGTCGCCTAGTGCCCATCTGGGTCGCCCGGGCGCCAGCGTCGCCACCAGGGCGTTGCGCGTGGGCCCCATCAACTTGTCTTGACCCTGCTGACCGCCATACGAACTGTATTCAGTAGGATCGGACCCTTTGCGCCAATTTCAACGGCGAGGGTCGTTCTACACTCGTTGGTGATAATTGGATATGACAATAATTGATTTCGTCGTAATTTCATGAACTAGTGTAAGTTGTGACAGGCGCGACGTGCGTATGATTGCGGGACAATAACGTTGACATGATTTTTGATGGAACGCACATCGAGAATTCATTTTAACATATAATCGACTCACCGATTTGTGGCAAGAAAGCAAGATGAATGTTGTGTGCCAGAACTGGCAAAGGTAAACAATTTCACTGGCATCTGAGACAGGTAGCGCACATAATTAATTTTTAATTGAAGAGAACAATCTTTTCCAGGCGATGCGAACTTTTCTGACTCGCAATGTCAGTAATCATTTCACCGTTAAAAGGAGAGCCCACAACACGTCAATAAACTCATATCTAAAGTAAGGCACTTCGACAAGGTTATGTCAACACACGTCAGTACAAACATCATCTCATGACCGCGAAAACACGAGTTACTGAAAAGCATGCCATCAGCAACGACAAAATGTATTTCTGTGTGCCAGGGTTGTGGCCCACGCGGACGGAATCGTAAAAGTCGTTGTGTTCCGGAGCCAATGCGGCAATCCCCGGCTGTGGATCAATAAAATGCCTCGCACAAATTAGCCAATTGGGCTTTGTGGGTATACAGGCGTGGCGAACAAGCCGGCATTAAACTCCCGCTATGGTTGCTAAACGATTTTGAAAGAGAAGCGAGAAATTGAAGAGCATAAATCAATAGCGAGGATTGGTGATTAAACGACAGTCAAGCAGTTCGTAGATTGGATTAAAAACATGTGCCATTCATTAAATAATTTAATTCCACTCGACGGACGCTCAACTCTCCTCTCATGCTCATAATCCGTCACTTGCAACTTGATATTATATTTTTTAAGTATTATATTTTGATGAATAGCTTTTTAAACAGTAAAAAATAAATTAACTGCGAAACCCATAAAATTCTACACCGCAGGAAATCTATTTAAAAAAGTATCATGTGGCCAATATTGAACTAAATAATAAATATAAAAATCGCACTAATGAAGCAAAAACAACGTTTACTTTCGGCCCAAAACATAGCAAATTTTTGTTTAATTATTTCGTTGGAAATATTGACAAAAGCGAGATGAATAAAATGGTTTATTGAAATGAGCAGGAACAACGACCTGTTTTTAATAGAAGTAATAAAAAGTAACAAAAGGGGGTGTAGTTTGAAACAATAGCGAGGCAAGAGGGTTTAATACTTATGTGACTCGGCCCATATTTTCGTGCCCTGAATATTGTTCTAATTCCTGTTTCGGCTCTAATACGCACCGTCAAATGCTCGCACCATTCGTTGACTTTTCCCAATAAAGTCGTCGCCACTGACATGATTCGGTGTAACAAGATACAGAGAACGCTTCTTTGGTCACCCGCCGTTTGACCCTTGGTGACCCGCAAGCCGTTGTATTTGAAAGTAACCTCTATCGCGGCTTTACATTATTAAACAAGCGACGAGCAAGAACGGTGCCGGCATAATCCCCTCAAACTAAACCGTGAAACTTTCACTCGCTTCGCTTTGAGTTGGGTAGGGCACACGCGTCCCGACGACAGCGCAATAATGTTAATTCCATTGCGCAATATACGCGAAAAAACTCTGCGCAGCTTGAGTTGACAGCACGGTGGCTCTCAACGCATTTCAGACCGGTCCAAAATCTTACTTACGGCGCTAACTCCAACTGACAGAGACCTGCCATTTTGATTTTGATCCAATACACGTGGGATCGGAGTGATCACTAACTGAACTGCAAACGAAATCAGATCCTATCGTACTTTTCAATCAAAAATTGAAACTGTTTCCCTGGGGCGTGGCTTCATAGTGACAACTACAAAGTTCAATCTACTTCGCCTCAACCTAGCGTAGAAGTGCGAGGCGTGAAATCTACGGTCGCCTGACACGAAGCCTGCAGTTATATTACACCATTTTGTTTTCCCGCGGCGACTTACCAAACACTCTCAGGTGTCCCGAAGCTATTAGTGTTTTTTTCGCCCCTTTTTCGGTTGAACATTTGAAGGTTTTTCATCGGATTTGTGGTAAAAAAAGTTTGTCAAATTGCGATTCCAAATTCGACAGACATTTATTATTTACTTTTTTGTTGCGTGATAAGGTTTGTCAAATGATTTTTGTAATCGTTTAGGTTTCGTATCAAATTCCAGTTTCACAATCGCATAGCTTAAACGTTTCAAACAATTTAATTTGTAACGACATTTGCAGGAAGCCATATCTGTTTCTATTCTCTTGTGTTGGTGGCACTGAATTCATGCGAAAGCAATTCATAGTTTTCGTTGAGTTGTGCTAAGCAGATATTGCGAAGGGACTTTTAAACGTTACAAACAATATTGATTGCACATAAAATCGCTAAATTATGTGCTGTTGTAAAGCAGTTGCTTTCCACGAAAACGTTGAAAACGTTACTGCAAAAATGTCAAGAATAACCACTAACGAATCCGTGCAGCTTGTTATGGCACGGGTGCAACATTCTGGTCGCACGCAAGATCACCATCCGATCTCGCAGAAAAGGAAATTGAAAGACAAGTCCCGTCTTTTTAAGGTAAAAACCTGCGGTTGGCGATAGCAATAACGCGCGCGGTTGGGGTGTGATCGAAGTGCCTTGAACGGTTTATAGCCCGAAACTATATTTATCTCATAGGCGAATCACCGAGGATGAAGGGAGGTGTTATGATGCTCAGTGAGTGCATGGTTGGCGAATGCTTTATTCCTTGTAATTTAAATCTTCTGTAATGACTTAAAAGTAAATGCCCATAAAACGTGACAATAAGAAGGTGGTTCTTTTCGTTAACAATGTTCAATGCAAGCAACGAAAAGAACAGCTTGAAAATATTTCAAAATAAAATAAGGTCAATATTGTAACACTCAGTTTTTAGTATCTACGTTACTGTACGTTTTTCTATCTTTATTTCAACATAAGAAGCGAACTAAGCACGTTTCCTCACTGACGATAATGTGTTTACTACCCTAGTATATTTTCTTATGAAACGTATATAACATTGACGCACGACTTGGTGTATGATGTAATTGTATGACCCGGTGCCAGGGATCGACACATACATACACACACCTGCCAAATCGCTCTGGGGTGGTCCGATTTCGATGCAGTTAAATCGCTTAACACCCCATCCGCATTGAAAAGTCGGACTTGGTCGTCAGTTCACTGTTACTGTAACGTTACTCATTTAAACAACCAATTCGTGCAAGATGTTATCGATCTGCGTCGCTTCCCCCGAAACGAACGATGGTCAACTCGTTAAAACCCATCATCCCGTTTGGAAATCCGGTTTGGTGAATAAGCGCACGCGGTCTCCATGCGTAAGTTGGTTTAACTAAAATTTAAACAACACAAATGAGGTGGAATTGGATAATTGTTCATTAATACGACCCGTATGGGTATAACTATTTACTACGCTGAGTTTTTTATGCTTTTGATAATATAAATTGTTTGTTTTTTTAACAATCTTCATTCCAATTACAGGCGAACGTACTTTCAAAACTGTGCACATTAAACGATAAAAACAAAAATATATAAATTTTAATAACAAAAAATACATTTATTTTTGCATTCATATAACCTTCATGTTTACATAAAAAAAAATTATTCCAGTCCCCGACCAAATCACACTTTACCCCTAGTACGAGATCTCCGTCACCTCCGCCACCAGATGAAGGACAATATGTAACAAGGCGTAACCGCGCGTAATCAATCATTCGTCAAATCGCTCGTACGCCCTGACACCTGTCATAACAAGCGCGCGTTTCTTCTTAACCGTCGCGCAGTTGCCAGTGACAACAACAGTCCAGCGCCGATCGCATCTCTAGCGCTGCCCACGACACTTTCTCATACGTAGTTCGGGGTCCAGGGTATATGTTCGAGAAGTTGCACCTGTACGAAGGCGCATCGCGTGGCTGTTTGTTTTGGTTATAGAAGATCGTAGCGGCCTTTGCGCTGCAGCGGTGCCCAAGGCCTTATAGTTCCATCCGATTTCGATGCCCTGTATTTAGGGCTCAACAATTTGTAGGGCCGATATTAAATACCGATGGATGCCTTCCTCCTGCTTATCACTTGGTGACCGTAAACACAACCTATCGCCCCCGCACCGTCCACCATATTCGTGTATAAGCGCATAGCACGCTTTAGCGAAACCTTGTGTTTGAAGTCTCATTCTTATAAACCTGGTGCACATTTTTCACTGCCTGATGCAGCGATGATGATTATCAATCCCGGGCGGGGATTATGGGATCCGTTGCGACTTCAACGCACCTGGAACCTGCCCCGAAAACGCAATTAAAACTCGCCCGCACAAGCCGAAGCTTGTCGGCCGTGACTAATTTGATGTTGGCAACAGGCAAGACAACGGGTGTTCCTTGTCGAAAGGTACCGAGAATCGACGCGTATCTGCCGTTGTGTTGCTGTCAAAGGAAACTTCCAGATAAATATCAAAGTCTCCATCGCCACGTGAGAAAGAATACATTGTCTGGCAACGTGTTTATTCAGAGGGGAGGTGACAAAATAACACACATTCCCGTTTCGCGTGGACCCGTCATGATATACACAAGAGATAGACTTTTTTGTACAATAACGGTTGTCAAGAACCATTGCGAAGCCTTCTTTTATTTTCAATCCGAGCGATATGCTTGTAATCTGCGATATGCTTGTAATTTGTGCTATGCACCCACACACACAAAAAAACAATGTTTTATTTGTTCCAGAAAGGAGAGCTTTTATCATTATGAAAAGTTAATATAATTGTTCAGGAAAATGTTAGAATAAGTTTGGTAATTATGTTAATAAAGCTGGTTTGCTTGAAACTGCCAGCGAAAGGAATTGGACATCTACCCTGACAAAGACATGCCATGTTCCTTCCACAGCGAAAACCAAACCGAGGTTGAGAAGGCCGACGCACGACGTTTCGAAGCGAAGCATGAAAAACAGAACTGGGCCGCGGGGACGAATTTGTGCGTCACGGAGTCCGGGGAAGAGCAAGAACCCCGAGGACAAGGGACCACGACCGTTCGGGCCGCATGCTGCGTTGTGGTTGTACCGTATGGGCCGGAACAGTTGCCGTGAAATCGGGTTGGGATTCGCCGCGTGTCACTTGCTTCCCTACGTCTAGCCTCCCCTGCGCCCATACTTAACAGGCGCATCTGCTCCCTGCGCTCGTCCGTTTGATGTCCAGAGCGTCGCGTTACACGCCCTGTGTGCAGCAGCACCGCCACAGCCTTGTTATTCTCCAGGAGTCCTGCCCAACATGCAGCACACGTGACCTATGAAATTGGCAACAATCTGGCTCCAATCTAAGCCACCAAGAGACATTTCCAGGACTTGTACAAGATATGAATGTATTGTGAAAAACTGAGTTTTGAAACAAAGTAATGGGGGTACGAAACAAAAGTAAGGTATACAACCCGTTCGTCAAAGATCCAGTACGTAGTTTCCATGCCCGAGGAGACGTGGGCCAAGTTAGGTTTGGCCAAATACGCCTCGCCAAATCGGTTTTCCGCTCTTTGAGATTAGAAATGGTGGAAAATGTGGTTTGTGGTCTAGATACGCAATTAATCTGTTCTAATAATGCAGCGTTAACAAAACTGTCTGGTTCGTTTTGCCGCTGTTCAGCAAGATATTAAAAACATGCTTACACTTATTCGTCAGGTAAAGAGCATAAACCACAAGTGCTTTACCCAAGTTCCCAAATATTAGGATTGTAGTTAGCGGCAATATCATGCGGGCAAAGCTCTTCGGTGATATTAACACCCTTCTGGATTATTTTGGCAAAGACTTTATATTTCGAATTCAAGCTGAATTAAAACATTTTTCTGAAAAGTTGGAGCAAGATGCGAAACTTAAGGTTCCCAAGAAGACTTGAACCCACGATCCAGGGCACACCGGGCCATTATTTTCCAGTCTATGTTCCCGGCGAGGTTTAAACTAACGACCAAGTGAAGACATGCGCAGTTGGGTGATCCTGCGTTAGCAAGCACAAGTATAGGCTACAGACATATACATGGCCTCATTTTGTATCGTTGAAAAGTATTTTTTCTTACATTTTTCAATACATTTAATATTTTATTTGATACCAAACGCTCGTTGAAATCAACCAAAACCAAATTAAACAAAATCAAATGTGGTGCATCTTGTTGTTTTTTTATTTGCTCGCTTCCTCTAACTTTGTTTTTTAGTATTCTATGGTTTCATAAAACCTAAAAGCTCTCTAGCGCCACAGAAAAAGCATGTGTTACAATTATGCATGTTTTTACGGTCACCTACAAAGAAGTTTGTATATGTCCGTAACGTATCTGTTACATTTATTTTTACTTCTATGTCCCTGGTAAACGGTAAACATTGATCGTTGCGCGACTTGGAATTTTATTACAGAGTTGAGACGTGTTTCAATTTGTACGAGTTAACTATAGAATTACTATGCCATATGTATTCATTAGGCCTTTTACAAATGTGTCTTTTTAATATAGAACTGGTTTTGGAAAAATAAGCAGCATTGTTTATTTACCCACCAAAATTTGTACACGGGGAACATGCAGGTTTAAAAAGGTTTTCCCAACTGCTGACAAAATCAACAAATGACAGACCAGCCATTTATCAAAGAGAAGCTTGCAAATATAGACACTAGCCGGGCATGTTGGAGGGTACGCCACGAACTGAAACAATGCTTTCTTCAAAGTGACTGCATAAAGGTTGAAAAACGACCAGTAAGTGAATGTATTCAGGACCCAACTTCAAATGTTCCAGAAGCTTGCAGACACCTCCAGTTTTCATACCAGCAGTGTAGAAGATCAATGCTTGATATGAGAACACGATTCCGTGGACTTAAGGGCGATGTGGGATGATCAAGTCAATGTTAACATTTGTATTAAAAATTATGATTTTTGTTTTTTCATTGAATAAAGAATCAACACAACAAGTTCTTGGTCTCTAGAAGAAACAAAAGCTATCCGTTTATCCAGCATAAATAGTCATTCAAAACCTCCATTCTAGTGCACACAATCTCTTCAATTGAAATAGCATAAAAACACCACAATATATCCTCCCAAAGAAAAAAAAATGAAGCAAAATTGTTAGTGTTGTCAGGTCTGATTTTCATCACTGTGTTTTACCACACCCTTTTCCACCAAGTCTGGAATTTCCACAGCAAGCCAAGGTCCGAGCTACAAACAAATGTGGTTCAGAACTTGTTTTTAAAAGATACTAATATGATTTTACCCCTAATGCCATGGCATGGGCAATGCCAAACTTAGGTACATTTCTTGCCCACAGTGGTTTGAAGTGGTCAGTTAGGCATATTCTGCCTCCTCTATACATCTTTGCAGTCTTTCCATCTAGTTCTGGAATTGCAATTTCTGGTGCAGTTGTTGGATAAGTAACAGGAATCTGGTTTCAAAATCACATGAAATTAGTTGCAAAATAAAACAGTATTTATGAACACTAATTTTCTCAAATTTGTATCCCTAAATTTTTTGGACTTTCAAAAAAAACAATAATTGCATAAATCAGTCATTCAGAAGTGCAACAATTAGGATATAGAAAAGAGTAAATTTTTGCTTCTTTCTGGAGATCACTTACATCAAATTCAATTTTGAATTCATATTTTTTGAGGTCCATGATATGCCAACACTTTCCAAACCATCGAGTCCCCTCTTTGTTGGATTCAAGGCGAAACCAATCATTGTCATTCTCTTTGTTGTTCTTCACATACTACATATTCCAAATACAGATGAATACGTCAGAGTTTGCTACATATTATTCCAAAGAACCTTTAATGACATGCTTTTTGAAGATTTGATTTATACCGTATAGAGTTTACAACACTGGAAAGCCTGACTAGTGTTTTCCCATTATGTTTACATGGCAAAATACCAATATTATTAAAATAATACTGCTCCAGTTCTATAGTTCATATGAAGAAGGAAAAAAGGCTAAGTATATAAACCATCATACATTATTTAATAAAATTTGGTTGTTGTTTTTTGCACCATAGACAGTGTTTAATACGTATTCAAACATGGATAAAATCTCCAGTAAATATTTCCTGCAGATTGCGTAATAACTCACCGTTATCAGGGCTTGATATTCTTCCTTTAGTCGGCCTACCCATTCTGAACCATCACGGGGACCACATTTCGTTTTGAGAAGAGGAATACTTGAAAGGGTTTTCTTTGTTGTGGCATCAACCATTACGCACAAATTTATTGGTAAAATATACAAATAATATCGCTTGTCCACGCGATTCTGTAAACTCGTCAAACAGCTGATTCAATCGGAAAGTAGGAGAGCCAACGTCACTTTATCCAAATCAATACGAATGCAGTGAAATATTAACCCCGTACATTATTTTTTTTGGAATATCATCGTTATTTTTTTAAATAAATATTATTAGGAGAAAATAAGCAAACGCCATTATAACGTCAATGTGCCAAGATATATTTCAAAATATTTTGCTGATTTCTACGTGCGTGGTGCGGATTAATAATGACATGCAACATGTGATTCTCTGTGTATATTTTAATTTTGTTCGTTGTCGGCAACTGCAAATCCTTTGCGAACTTCGTTTGAAAATAGCACTGTTTGTTGTGTTTTTTTTCATCTAAAGTAGTTCTTATAATTCGGAAAACGTTTAGCGCACACGAAGTTAAACATGGATCCGGCAGAGGCCCAAAAGATTGCGGCAGAACTGGAAGTTGAAATGATGGCAGACATGTACAACAAGTAATGACAATTTTATTCAGTTTTGTTCACTAGTCTGTTTAATTAAATTTCTAACGTTTGAAAATTGCAGACTGACAGCCAGTTGCCACAAAAAGTGCATCAGCGCAAACTACCACCAGGGAGATTTGGAAAAAGGGGAAGCGGTATGTATTGATCGATGCGTTGCAAAATACCTGGACATTCATGAACAAATTGGAAAAAAATTGACGCAAGCATCACAAGCAGATGAAGAAGCCATGAACAAAATGAGTGCAGTACCAAGCAACGGGTAGAGCCTTGATAGCACTCCAAAATACAAGTGATAATGATAACATAGTCAATGTTATTGGATTTAAAGCTAATGTACAACTGGATTGTCTCCTGAAGTGTGTTTACTTTATTAACAGGCACTGTGTGAAACATATGCACATTTCCGACTATTTGGTTGGTTAACCAATCCCATATATGAAACCCAGCTTTTTATTCTTTGTTTCCTGCTTTTCCAGCAGTTGTTTGTTATGAAGTAGCAAATTTAAAGTTTTAAGTATCTGTTTTAGTAACTGCTTACTTGAAATTATCACAAATTCTTTGAAATAAATACCCTTTTGATAACCGTTTGACCCATGTAACTTACCAAAAAGTAACGTAATGTCCTGTATAAACATGCAAAATGTTTCAAAATCATACCGTCAGTTTCACAAATTTATTCTTATTACCCATCTGCAATGGTTTTGGACTGAATTTTGTTCAAAACGTAAAATGTGACAACATAAAAAGTGCAAAGGCAAAACTCGGCACTTTGGAAGTATTTCTAAAAAGAATTTGGCACACTTCACAAAAGCAAAATACCTATGTACATAAAACAGATATAATTTGAATTGATTGGGTTAGGTCACTACATAAAAGATTTAATGCACATTGTCCCAAGGTACACAACAACACACACTAGTTGTTTAGTTAACCAAAGAACAAATTAGTGTTGTAAGGTTTTAGTAAAAGGTAAAATTTAAATCCGAATTCGGTGTCCGTCATGGCAAGAAGTTAATTGCTGAGGAGGGCAGGGTGCTTCTTTGTTAAAGTGCCAAGATGCATATCAATAAAAAGCAGGTAGTTATGGGAACAAAAGGTGGTAATCCAACAGTTAATAAACAAACAATTTTGTGAGCACTACTACAGTTTTTGCAAACACAAAAACCACCAGGTAAACATACAAGACAACATTGGAGGTTGAAGAAATTGGAATCAGTTTTGCTTGTCCATTTCTTCAAGCACAGTGCCCTGGTAAGTTAAAAATGTTTAGTAATCGTTCACTATGCATACTAAAAAACATGGATTAGTCATTAGTGTTAAAATCCATTTCTATTTTCTCTCTCTTCCCATTTTTGAAGTATTATGTCCTGTGGATAAAAGTTATGCATGAGCAACCATACCAAGTTTTTCTTAAAATACTCGTTATTGTGATAAAAATCCCCATGTAATATCCAACCTCAACCTTTTCTAGCTACATTCAGTGTACAACCCCTAAAACTTACATAAGCATGACACATGTGTGACTGCTAATGCTGTTTTGAAGAAATAAATACTCCATAAAATACAATGCAACAGCTTTGTTATTCATATGCACATTCAGAAAAGTTTGTAGCACTGGCAACTTTATTGTTTTTTAAGGTTGCTTTCATTCAGTATAAAATAAAAACAGCAAAAAACCTGCCAACGACAATTCACTGAAATACTGAAGAAACATTTAATACATCAGACTGTGTTTTCTGCATTGATGCACTGGCAACTGTCGACGGCAATTTTAAACCTGCTCTTTTGCAAAGTGTGTGCAACTGCTCATGACCCTTCCTTTCTTTTAAAATTACTGCCCTCCTCTGAAATCAATGGTGTGTTACAATTACTTTCAATAGACCCTTCACTATAGCAAAGGAAGTAGTATTTCTAATTGCAATGAATATCTTTCTTTTAATATGATAGAAAAGCTTATTTTTTGAAAACCTGTTGATGAAGTTGGATTTGCATTTTTCTGCCAATCCCTTGTAAATCATTAATAGCCTTTTCTTTAAGACGCAATTGCAGAACTTTGTCCTCAAGCATTGCTTCCAATTTTTCACAATTTTCGCACTAAAAACATATGGAGAGGTTTTCATTTAAAACACAAAAAGTACAAAAAAACAATACCTGCTTGGGCCTGACTTGAATGTGCTTGAGTTTTTGTTGCAAGTCTCGAGTTTCTTGGGCTTGCTTAACAAGATCTTTTTTCAGTTCCTCCAACTGATGCTGCCTTTCCCTGCAACCACCACATCAAATTCCATGTTCAACAAAATGGTGTATGAAAGCTACAGAATCCAATTTAAAAGTAATAAATGTGTCAAAATTAATCACGATAATGTAATTTTTATATTAATATTGCAATATTTCTTTATATACACTACATTATGCCAAATACATCGAATTTTTTCCAAGGCTTTCTGCCATCCTTTGCTTTAACACTGTAAGTTTATCATCTTTTTCTTTTAGCTCCTTGTTTTTTGACTCTGTTAGGTTTCTTAATTGTTTTTGATGCTGCAATTACAACATACTTTTAAGAAACAAATGCAATCAAACACACGCACTGCACACACTTAAAAAAATCACAATATCTATGCAAAAGGTGCATTAAGACAATAAAGCGATCAGTTTTTAAAACCTCTTCCACAACTGATTTCATTCTTTCTTCCATTTGAATTTTCAGTTCTTCAAGTTCTTTCTTTAGCTCTTCATTTGATTCTTCAGATAACGTGAGTGCTTTAATGGTGTCATCATGGTCTTTTTTGCAAATAGCAAGATTAGATTCATATTCTTGTGTCTGAAACATATAGGTTTCATCGTTCTTTAACTCCATACCAAAAATAGCATTGAAACCTTTGATTTAAAGACGTTTTGAAGTTCATTAAAGGATTCTGACTTTTGCTTTAATTCCTGTCGTAGCTGAGATATAATTTTTTCAAGGCCCGAAATGTGATCTTGCAACTTTTTTTCTTTTTCCTACAAAACATAATATTTAATTTTTAATAATAATTAAAACAAAAAGTAATATTTAATTTTTCATATACGTCCCCTAAAAATACTGTAATAGATGTCAAGAGAGTTATAAAAGCAATTTTCTGCAAAATGCTTTCACAGACTATGTGGCAAATAAAGCCTCTGAACAACACAATGGAAAAAACTAACAAAATATACATGCATAGTAAAAACACCAGTCACCATAAAATCTACCTAAATCAAAACAAAAAGTAAAGCAATCTACAATTATCTAAAACCACAGCACCTTTGCAGCAAGCAACTTGTTCCTGAATGTTTCTTTGTCATGTTGTTGAGTGTCCAGCATTGATTTCAACACCTGTTACATGCAGAGCTACCAACATAAACACACACACACACACATAGCAGACTATATACAGAACCAACAAATCAAACCATAATCACCACACATTAACTTTATAACAAATAAGAACCTGAAACTCCTTTTCCCTTGCAAAATCTCTGACTTGATTTGTTGCAGAGGGAACTGGAACACTTGTTTGGATTTGATTGATAGTCAAAGCTGGGTCATTTCTACACAACATGTACTCATAGGACGGTTAAAAAAATGCAGAACAAAGGGACATTTTTACCTTGATGGGGTTTGTTGAGCAATACTTTGGCTGAAACGCAAAGCACCTAGTGTGCGCGTGCTGCTACTTTTTGCTCTTGGAGTTCTGGGAGTTCTTGACATTTTGCCACCAAAAAGGTTAAAACTTACGAAGTTTGTAAAAAATACGACACAAAACAACGAACTCCAATTCGACCTTAAAACAACAGCTTGGCTGAATCTTTCTTTTCCGTAGAGTAGACAAACAACATAAACAGCGCCACCACCGAAGCTGGTGGCAACATTTTACGAGCACATTTTTTTTTCAGAGGGACATGTAACTGTAGTATTTTGTATCATAATTCAGTAAGCGTGTAATGCGATAAAGGTCACAATGTACGTTTGTTAAGCAAATGATTTTAAGAATAACAGAAAAGCTTTTGCATAGGGTCGTCTTATGCTGCAGGAAAAATTAAAATACACACCTTGGACGTTTTCAGAATTATACACAAAAATTAGTTTTGTTGACGAATACGTAAATGGTATCCTGGCGTATGTGCGTTAAATGGGTAATACGATGAATGGAATATGTCGAATTTGCAAAAAAAATTTAAATCCATCATGTTCTTTGCTGTTGTACCTTACAGCATGTCAAAAAATACCCCACTGCAAAACATTTGGAAGTTGGACGAAGCAATCAATCTTGCTTGGCATTTGTTGATACATAATTATTGAATTTGAACTTTATTTGTTAACCACATTACTTTGCATTGGTATGCTGCAGGACTTGATTCAATGTTTAGTAAGGTAGGTTGATCAAGCCAGCAAAATGCTGGGATTATATCTGAGAATATTTAAGTCCCACAATATGAGAAGTAAACTTGGAACAATAAGATTTTGTAGATTCCAACAAACCAAACCTTCACCAAAAGGCTTAAATAAGAAGGGATATGTTGTGTACAATTATAAGTTTAATCTTTCTCCAGCAAGGACTACAGCAATTGTTGGCGTAAGTACTTCAATTCAAGTTCATTCCGGTAACTTATAAATAACAAACTTATTCCGTGGCAGGTTCCTTGCTTTTTAATAGGTGCAGGATTTTCATTGTACATGCTAACAAAAGAAAATGGAACAGATCCAGAAGTTGTTAAAATCCCTAAACAACAGACAATGTTTTCCGCAACCACATTGAACGTTGTCACATTTGCTGGTTGTCTGGCCATGGTCGCTGCTGTTGCTTATTTGAGTATAGCTGTGCCTGGTAAAATTGTGAAAAAAGTTATTTTGTCAACAGACCACCAAACAGTTACTTTTCAACTTTATAATTCTATTCGAAAAAGTGGGATAAGAACTGTATCCTATCCAATACAAGAGGTATCTGCTGAAAATCATAAAGTGTTTGCGGGAAAAACAACATACTACATTTCCGAGGATGCTGAAATACCGAACCGACTTCTATTCCATACAGCTGTGGGTATGAACAGAAGGCAATGATATCACATTGCAGTTTGTATTCACAAAATAAAAGACAAAAGCGCGAACTAAGAATCCCATCTACTCTTCTTCTTTTTCTTTGCGAAGTCTGGGTGCTTAAATGCATCCCCACTGTTCCACGTTTCTGCGTTTTTGGAATCCGTGCTTTGCACAAAATTGGACTTGTACTGGCTTTTAAAATATTCCTTAACCGATGATGCACGACCACCCAAGACTCCTGCAGTTGCTTGACGAAAAGCAGAGGTTGTGTTCGATTTTGAACTGAAATAAAGTATTTATTAAATTATTAAAAAAGTGTGGATAGGCATGAGCAGTGTAAAATAAACCATTACCTCGCTGCACCCAGACCAGGTCGATCTCTGGTAGGAAAGCTTGTGATTTGCTTCCCTTTCCCCTGTTTATATCTTGACTTTCTGAAACGCTGATTCTGCAGTGCCAGTTGCATCAATTGCTCTGGTACTCTTTGATTAGCACTCTCCATGTTTCGTACCAAATCACCCGCAAACTGTGACTCCCGCGATGTAATTAACGTGTATGCTGTGCCTTTCTGGCCAGCACGCCCAGTTCTGTTCAGTAAAATGAGTATTAAAATATTTTAACGATTGGAAACACTTTTTTGTACTCGCCTTCCAATTCTGTGAGTGTGTGTATCAATGTCTCGTGCTACATCATAATTCACAACATTTTTAATGGATGGAATATCCAAACCTCTAGCAGCCACATCAGTAGCCACAAGTGTTGCAACCTAAGATTGAAGTTATTGTGTTCCAATTTATTTTTTCAAAACATAACCCCAAAACATGAACAGGCAATACACACTTGATTTTTCTTAAATTTTGTGATGACTGTATTTCGGTCAAACTGATTCATGTCTCCATGGATAAGAGCAATATCAAAACCTTCATTCTTAAGGTTAATGGCAAGTTCCTCAGCATTAGCCTGCCAAAGATAAATGTTTGTCATGAATAGTTTCGAAACAAGTTATAAATATTTGGGTGCAAAATACGTTAATTAATCGAAATAGAAAAGTCAAAGCTAACATGCTATTAATCATGTCACCTAAAGTAGACGCTTTGAACACGAACTGGTACTACTACTATATACTACATGAGCTACACGTAGCAAAGTTATACATAAAATCCAACTGTTACACACCTTTTTGGTGACGAACACAAGAAGGCTTCCCTCACTTGTAAAAGGTACAATTCGACCGGTCAACCATTTCCACTTAAATTCTGGAGTTTTAAATACTTCCACAATCTGCAAAAATATCACAAAGTCATTTCACATACAATCACAAACATTATCTGATCTAAATTCTGACTTTTGTATTACAAAAAGTACACTAGCTTTCGCGAGTTCCCCTTGCTTCATCAGGTGTAAATAAACTCAATGCAATACAAAGAAACATGCGTAAGGCGGTCGAAGAAAAAAGGCATTGATGAAATATTATCTAGTTTGAGTAAAATGAAAACATTGCATTGCAAATGGCAAATTTTGAAACAACCAACATAGAGTTATGGGAACCATGTTAACTGTATTATACCAGCCTATACTGAAGAGTGCAAGCAGATGATCACAAATCAGTTGATACCTGAGTAACATCTGTGTTGGCCTCGCCTATGTCCCCTTGAACAATTCTGACAGGGTCGGTCAAAATATCACGTGCAAGCCTTTCAATTCGTTTCCGAAAGGTGGCACTAAAGAGAAGTGTCTGTCGGTCCGGCCTTATATGGTTGGCGATAGAGCGCACCTTAATTGAATTAGTAGCACTTTAAAGTTAGGTTTTTATCTTATAATGAGAACAACAAAAGTTTAAAAACTCATTTTTTTGTTTATACAATAGTTTAATGCACAAATTTCTCAAGCTATGTACCTGGTACTCAAACCCCATTTCAAACATCCGGTCTGCTTCATCAAATACTAAGTAAGTGACTCTCAGTAAATTGGTGTTACCCTTCTTTACATGATCAATGATTCTTCCTGGAGTGGCAGCTACAATCTACAACAAGTTATTACACATTCCGGGCATTCGTTGCTGATTATTTACTAAACATTGAATCATGTGTACAACATGCTTTTAAATATAAACAATACCAAGTCATTTTTATCTCAAAATACATTTGTATGGCTAGCATAACTGTAGAACAGAAGGCTATCTTACAAATTTTATAACAAGTAAGTGTTTACTTCTGTAAAAACTATACCTCGCAACCTTCTGCAAGAGCTTTTTGCTGCTCATACATATTTCCACCACCAAAACAACAGGCTGTAGTAATTCCATAAGCTTTGCCAAATCTTCGACACTCTGCATGAATTTGCTGGCATAGCTCCCTGGTGGGTGCAATGATTAAACCTAAAATGATATACAGAACACGCTTAAAGCATACCCTTGCATGTTTTAAGCTTACAGAATTACCAATTGGTCCATCTCCTTTTTTTATAGCTGGTTGGTCCATAATGTGCACCAACAGCGGCCATATAAATGTAGCAGTTTTTCCAGACCCTGTTTTTGCAATGCCAATGACATCACGACCTGATAGTCCACATGGAATTCCTTGGGCCTGGATGGGTGTTGGTTGTGTGTACTCCTGCTTTCTAAATATATAAATGATGCTTGCACACAACCATACGATGTCATACACTAAGTGCAGTACCTTATGGTAGACATGAGCTTATCATCAAATCCAAAATGACCGAAACTTGACACAGGTTTGGGAGGGTGAAATCCAGACACCTTAATACCAAGTTTAGACCTCAGGTCAACCACCTGAATGTTGGTGAGCATTTGTATTTCCTCATGCTGGTTGTAAAAGTTTTTCTCAAATGGTTTGTACTCTATTTCAGAGTGGTATATGACAGGTAAGGGATCGATTAGACGCTTGTTAGTCGGCGCTACAGGTATAGGGTTTCCTTCTTCATCGTATTCAACTTGGTCCTCATCATCAAGGAACATTTTACCTGAACAAAAAAGATATATACCATAAATCATATATATTTTCCAGTGTTTACCATTTAAAATTATCAGAATTCCAAACAACAAAACATACTAATTTACTAGTTTGATGTTGTACCTGCATTAGGGTTTTCTTCCATGTATTTAAAATAAAGTTCCTCAGAGTCTAATTTTTCCAGATCATCACGAACTCCTCTGTCTTTTTCCACTTTCTCTACATTTTTGCTTGTCTGTTTTTGTACCTAAATTACATTTAGTAAACGTTACATGAAAACATATATACCATAAGGGATATTTGTTTAAACAGCAAGAAAAGGTAACAATCTCCATTTAAGGGCTTCTTAAATGAGATTAGTCATTTAACACCCAATAATTATAATTATATTATGAGGTTACCTCATTTTCAATGTCAGCCATGAAAGCATCGAGTGGGTCTTCTTCATCATTTTCATTAATTTTCTAGACAAGTGTCAAAAATAAGTATTATAAGTATCCTTGCAATAACCATGAATCTTAATTATATACATCCTAGCAATCCTAGTATCTTCAATATTAAAATCAACTTTGGTGTCACTTGCCTGTTTTTCTTCTTCACTTAAAAAGGGACATGCTGCAAGAATTTCATTTTCTGTTGGTTTCGCATCAGCGTCATCAAAATAGTCATCATCTTCATCATCCTGGAAAGAGCAACAAGTTTATAAATAAATCACGCACTAAAAACTAATTCAAGTGTCTCCAAAAAAATTACAGGAGAAAATAAAATAATTTCTTACCAACTTCTTCCGTTTGGATCCAACTGCACCAGATGACCCTACAAAACTAGGTGCAAAGTTTCCAACTATTGCTTGTCTGTTGTAACCTTTAAATGTGTGCAAATGGAACATAAAAAACAAAACACTTTGCTGTACTCTATGCATATAATCTATACAACATGTATAAACTTACCTTGTGAGTTGGTTTCCCCACTTGCAGGCTGAAAGTTTCTGTATGATTTGCTGTAGCTCATGTCTGATTTTGTTCAAAAAGAACTAGCATGGGCAGGCGCACCAAACGGCACAGGTAATCTACTATCTTTTCACACAGTAAAGTCACTGACAGAAACCACTCGCCGTGCTGTCTACGTTTGTTCTAACAAAAGAAATACTCTACAATCTTGTAACGTGAAAGTCAGTTTTGAGTATTTGCTGGGATTTGTTTGTTAGCGAATCTGACAGACCTGTTCTCTTGTCCACAACGCCACAAAACATATACGCCAGGTTTGGCCTGTAGGTATGTGCACAAGAGAAAAACCACAGTTTCGAAGGTACCAGATACACTTTTTTAAGTCGGCTGTACTGTGGACTTACACGTTTTTGTTTTGGTATTCGTTTTCATACATCATTGGTCAAATCAAAAAATACCCTTCTCACAGAATTTGCATTAGTACTGAAACGTTTGGTTTAATATTGTCCTAAATCGGCCACATTTTTACACGTCAATAGAAAGGTAGAAAAATATACTTATAGCCTGCAAACAGCGCAATCAACTAGTCAGACAGTGTACAAGGGAGATACGGATGAAAGTCTACAACTGCTGACCTGAAACTTATTAGCTATATGGGCCTGTCATGGGGCAAAAAGGCTCAGTAATATTTCACTTTTTTTCTTTTACACACGGGGATTTGTACCCTGACTGTCCTGGACATGAATCCCGACCATTCGTCTCCTTGGACTTGTACTTGTACACGCTGTACCGAAACGCACCTTTGGTGGTTCAGTCATTTCGCAGTATCTTATTCCCAAAACAAAAGGACAATTTTGTATGCAGAATATTACTTTAAAATTGTTGTTTATTAATGCATCTGTGGTAGGCTAATTGTGTAATAAAATTGCGTTATAAACTCGCCTGATCTGAGTTGCCGGTAAATTCTGTGTGATTTCATTACATAGAAAAGAATTGTGAATGCCAGATCAAGACAAGACCGCACAGCCAAGGCCTGTACTTGCCCAACCCAACTATTTTATATTTATCACCACGCATGTTTCCCAACTTAAATCTTCAAACATTTGGAACACAGTCGGACCGACGGCTGCAGACGATATTATAGGCTTTCCTGCAGAACTTTTACAGTCTTCAGGCATCCGACTCGACGGCAGACCTGTTTATCATTGTAACTTGTTAAATACCCGTTCGCACTTTTCGCTGTCATTAACTCTGTCACCCAACTAGTCTTGGACACTTAACTAAGCAACTGACACACGGTAGAAGTTACTAGCTCAGTCACCAACACGCTTGGAACAATTTAACTTTACGCCGCCTAATTTTGCAAACGTGTGTTGGAACTAATAAATAAGTCTGCTCTCGGAGTCGAATTTAGTATCAACAGCAAGAACACGCAAGCAGACTTTTAGTTTCAGGTATAGCAGCCGAGTGAAATCATTAGGTACGCTGCAATATCGACCATGAGGCAGCATCGCAGCAAAGGCGTTCTGCGCATTTCTAACTTCACCACAATACTTCGTATTTACCCGAACTAATCAACACCTTTGTGGCTCAGTCGGTGGAATGAATGTCCACCAAAAAGGGACGTGAGTTCAAATCTCACCGGGAGCGTGATTTTTCGCATCTACGCATGCACGGCCTTTTCGCGATTATCATCCAGCCTGTCTATGATGCCAGTGATCTACGCGATATTCTGGTACAGTCAAGTAAAGGCCGTACATTGGGGCGATTATGCTTGGCATGCGTGAGTAGTAATTGATTCCACAGCAAGTAAATAGTACGTTGCTAGGTGTTTGATGGACCGCTAATTTTTTTATAAATAGTCGCTGAAATGTAGCTGGACCGTAACCATTTGTTGTCCTAAAAGTACATGTACACCAGCTAGTTCATTGAGAAGTTTTCGCGTAGCAACGACATGCCACCAAGACTGACATATGTCTGGCATATGTAAAGCGTTCAACAAAATCCCACGAAGCAGTAGTTGTAAGCTGTCCCATGCACTACTTAAAATAGAAAAGCTTAATATCTTACTTCGTGAGAATTTTACCGCATAGCACGAGGAAAATTTTTAAAACTTATGTCAAGGTAGTTACGTAAGATATGATTTGGCTTGGTGCCAGAAAGGCGATCAAGGAATACGAGATAACTGAGATATTAGGTGTTGTCTTAAAAGAACATAAGACAAAGCGTACGTAGGTTTTGTGTCAGTACGTTTAGGGAGACGCCGGCACAGGAGATTGGGTTTCACTCAAAAGAAAAGAGTATATGGAATTCGAACAGGGTGGGGATTAGCAAAACACTTCCTTTAACGTAAGGAGTCAGAAACTTAACGGCGTTCCGCACAGGAAGTTATTCAGAAAATGTTAAAAACTGTAAATATTCACCTATGACGGTCCATACACGTTTTTAAATGAAAAAAATATCCATGCACTAGTCTAGTTTTTATTGTGCCAGGAGAGCAGACTATTAAATTACAATATGCCTGGCAGCAACAGAAACATTATAAAGTCTAGGAGTCTAGAATTTAATATATCGTCGCTTTACACAGTGCAGCTTTAGTTTAGTATTGAGCTTAACAAAACAAATTTGATTGAAACAGTGGTGCCATTGTATCAGCTATGCGGTAGTCTTTATGTTTATAACGCCTCTTTCAGAAGGAAACTTACCGGATATAGCAGAGGTGGGCAACGTTTACAGCTCAGGGTACAGAAATTCTCAAAATTTGACAGACATAACTAATGGGCTACGTTCAGCATGAAGTAGACAAAGTGTGGCTACAGTACAGTTTATGAACCAACTTATTAACATTAGATTTGTAAACGTCTTAGAGATGTTAGACTGTGTTGTGACAAATTGGTTGTGGAACACAGAAAGCTGTACAGAAAACGTTTGTTACATGGCTGCTAAACCACATATTCAATATGATACGTCCTATACATTATATTTGATACGCCCTATTCGTTTGGACAAGCAAAATTACTATCTAACGCTTTACTTTTCCAGGACTGCTGAAAGTTGCATGGATTCAGTTGCAAGGGCGAAAAGGCATATTCTGATTCTTTTGGCTTTAAGTTTAGGTTGGTTTTACATAACAATAAACATTGAAGATCCATCAAGAATCACATACAAAAACCGAAATGACGGAGAAAGGGCTTTCTTTCCTGCAAAAAGCAAATATAAGCAAACACGGGACGGAAAATCTATGACAGTTTGTCAAAACGTTTTGCACAACTTAACTTTGGGCAAATGGGTTCCATTGACCAACCCAGAGAAAAACTCATCATATTACGATGATATTTACCGCGGTTATTGGCTGGAAAGAGACATGACCGAAACGTTATGGAGAGATGATGGAAAATGTGGAAACCGAAAGTAAGTCTGATAACCGAGCATTTAAAAAGCTGTCGCTCATAATAAATGTAAGGAAAAGACGTTGTTTCTTTACTTGTAGCCAGCTTCCGAAAATATCTGGATCCAAATGGCCACGTTTGTCCAGTTGGTGCAACCCCCAAAGTGATACTCCCTGTTGCAACAACGCTTCTGGTGGAATATGCGCTGCTCCTAACTCGTCAACATGCGAATGTCCGAAGTGAGTTTTTCTGCCTCCGGTTGTTAAAATTCCTAAAATATGGTATAACATATTATTAACGTTGTTGAAATATATCAAAACTTTCCAAGATATGCGATGTCTATTACACTTACAACTGATAAGAAAACGACTTTATTACCTGTCTGTATTATCACAGTTGTGTGGATATGCGCAAATATCATCATGCCGAAATGAGTGAGTGGAAGACGGAGGACGAAAGATGTGCCTGGCGTTACTACTCAACCGGAACGGAGGCGTGTGACGTCATTGAACGTTCACCATACAATTCTATTCATTTCGTTGGTGATTCACTAATTCGAAACATGTTTTACGCCCTACTGACGATCCTCACAGACGATAAAATCGGAGGAACTTGGGCAAAAAACACAAACGAGGAGCTCAAGACTTACTGTCGTGCTGAGAAGAAGTTTTTCTTCAAATGCAAAGGGATTATACGTTCAATGAATGACGTTCTCCACCCGGATAAACTTTGCGGTGGCAGAAAACCCAATTTTACTGTCAACGCCCTTATATCTTACGGCAGTGATTTAGAACAACCGATAAAGAAGTTGGTTAAAGAATTAAATGGGCGTGAAGGCTCAATAATGTTTCTTCACCTTGGACTTCACCTGGGTATGAAATCCAAACTTATCATTAAAAAATACTTATCACCAATATTAAAATCCCGTCAAACCTTCTACGAATCTCACAGCAATAATACGAATACCAAGTGGCCCAAATTCTATTTCGTTCCGCCGCTTTTGTCGGGACTCATGAAACCTGGAATATTCCTGCCTACCCAAGGCAAAGATGCCGCAGCCAAATTCTCGGAACAGATAAGAGAATTTTGCCTTAAAAACAACATCACGTTTTTCGACGTTCGCCCGTTTTCAAGATTTGTTCACAGTTTTGACGGAACTCATTACGGCCTCGGTGTGAACCTAATGAAAAATCAACTGATGCTGAATCACTTCGACGAATTGACCCATTGACCATGTCCTTTGTTTTGTATCGTCATACTTCTCCACCAGTAATCTCTACACCAGAGGTCGCTAACGCTCGACTCTGTCATTCATCCAGTTCCAATACAAAAGACAATCTCATTCAGGGTTGAAAACATCAAGTTAAAGGAGCCAGCGAAAAACGTATTATGGCGTTTTTTGTTTCGTGTGCATTAAACAATCGTTGTTAATATGACATATCTTTTGCGTTTAATGCAAGCAGCCGTCTTATTAACTTTCTTTTTGCTTTCCAAAGTTTGCAAACCTCTATTATACTAGAACACACCTTGTCTGTTTTTGTTAATTTGCAATGATCTCGTACTCCAACGAAACTACTATGCACATAAAATATTTGCGCATACTTTATTTCAAAAAAAAAACTACAAGAAAAGTTATGCTTTTAAAGTGTCTGTGAAATGAAAAACTAGTTGTTTAATGTATTTCCAGCATTGGTGCTTTTCCACATTTCATAGATTGTGTAGCGCAAAAGAACTTGCGATCACTTGTTGATGTTTTCTTTCCAAGTTTCACGCTTTCATTGTATCACGTATTCTTGTACTCCACCTTCTTTCACCTTTCACCTGTTTAGTTAAATGTTTCGTGTTAGTTTATATTTTTATTTACATAATTGTCTCGTACGCACCAGTCACCGCACGTTGATTTTATATCGCAGCGCTAGTTCCCTTCCTCGCACGTGACACCGTTGGGCCAATGGCTGGTGATACAAAAGATAAAGACGGGACTAACGCAAGAAAAAGTATAGGACTGACACACTGCTTTGCAGATTTTTATTCTTCTGCTGCTATTTTAAAATTTTATGAACAAGATTGAATTTAATTGTTCAACCGTTGTGCTCGAACAGGCTTGTGGTTAGCCGTTAATGCAGCGTCGTCAAGACCTTGGAAAGTGTTTGTTTAAGAAGCGTAACACGAAATTGGCGAGCACGCCAGGGCGCTGCAACAACGGAAGACGCGTTCCTGTCACACGTGAAAGTACTAGGGTTCGTCATATTTTCTTTTAAACTGGAAGATGACTTTTAACATTGACATGACGCCCCAGATTTTAGAAACGGAGACAATTTTAACTCATTTTTACAAGTGTTTGAGTCAGCATAACAGCTACGGAAGAGGTTAAGAAGCACCTCTTTTTAACAAACGTTGACAAAGACTTTACATGGGATATTCAAAACGGGGCCGATAACCTGTACGAAATGCAGTTTGAGGAAATAGTGATTAAAGCCAAAGCACTCGGACTGAACACCACTGGCCAATGCGCGCTGAGAATCTAGTTGGTCAACCGAATCCAAGGGCAACAAGAAGACGGTAGAACTTTTGTGTATGCCATAGAAGCTTTAGCCGCCCGTGCATACCCGAGGGCAGCCGACGCCTCCATTAAAAATGAGGTGATGCTTCTCGCTTTATTGCGGGGTCTCAAGGACCGCCAACTAGTGGACTCATTTAGACAAAAGTGCCCACAGCGGAATTTCAGTGTTTGGGCTAAAATGATCGTCGAGTCCGATGTGTCACACGGTTCTCTTCCCGTTAGATCGATAAGTTCAACCCGAAATCCTGCGTTGGTCGAACTTAAAAACACTTTGGTCGAGCTTAATTCGAATGTGCAGCGATCTGTTGATAGCTTTCGTAACGAGCTCGATGCCATGCGCCGTGATCTCGACGGTCTCCAACGACCCGCACCACAGAGGATGCGCCCAAGGAGGTCTGCAAATGTTAGCTACAACTGTGGGGCACGTGCCCATATGGCAAGAGATTGTTGTCGACCAAGCGGGGGCGATAGGACGTTTAAATCTATACCTTTTTGACCAACATGTCAACAACCCCCATCGCAGGTAGTGAACACCTCCCAGCAAACACCGACACTGCCATTCCCGATCAACACTTCCTACGGCACAAACGGTCGTCGCAACGGTAGAGGAGAAGGTAATTCCTTGGACTTGCGTCGCTGCATAGGACTGTCATATGAGGAAATAAGTAAAGCCCAACACGACGACCCCGAAATTGCCCCAGCTTTCAGGTGGGTAAACCTTGGCAAAAGGCCACCTTACAGAACTGTTAGGTCTGCCTCGAAGATGACCAAGCACCTTTGGGGTCAATTCGGGCGATTAATCGTTCAAAACAACAAGTGACACCTTACACCAACCGGGCGCGTGTGTTTACCGCCTTATCACTCCACAGACCACCAGAGAAACGATTATGTTATATTGCACGACGCACCACTTGGCGGTGGCCACCTTTGGAGGGCAAAAACCTGTTCGAAGATCGAAGAAAGATACTTTTGTATAGCTTGATAAAATCGAGGTCGCGTTTCGATAGTGGAGGCAGAGGGGTAAGAACTGGTTGCAGCGGTCAAAAAAAGACGTGCTGTAAATAGTGTTGCTGAGTTAATAATGGGTTATGCACAGGAGGGATCCATGTGTCAGTCTGATCAGTTAAATAAGTTTTACAGTGATGACAACATCGGTCAAGTGTCAGACCAATAAACCAAGAAGAAAACCTGATCGGGATTCGTGGCCATGATATACGGCATGGGTTCGAATCCCGTTGTGGAAAAAAGGAGAATGGACGTTCAGTGGTGCTCAATGGGAAAATGCTTTTCTATTCCACAGAGTCACATTAACTTAATTGTTTTACGCAGTGGTCGAAGCCCAATATACTTTTACAGTTTATCGTAACAAGTCGTATAAATATGATCTTAAAAAAACGACCCTTGACTTTCAAATTTAAGGCTAATATTTTCTTTTGGTTATTTTTTGAAGTCAATCCTTTCAAATTGATCAACTGTAATTAAAACAAAAACAAGCGTCGAATATTTTCTTAGATGGTCTGAAGTGTGCCCTTATTAGTGAACGTGCAAGCGAGTTTGTTAAATAACAACCATTCACATTAGTTGCATACAACTAATTGATGTGAATCTAAAGTGTTAAATGTATGTTTCTTGGTTACAGTGCGAAAAAGCGGAAAGAAAACTAAAACGCACAATAATTGCTGAATAAAGCACAATAATTTCGATAAATGAAGCAAAGCAAAATAATTGCTGAATAAAGCACAATAATTTCGATAAATGAAGCAAAGCACAATAATTGCTGAATAAAGCACAATAATTTCGATAAATGAAGCAAAGCACAATAATTGCTGAATAAAGCACAATAATTTCGAAAAATGAAACGAAGCACAATAAATGTATTGGCGAATCGTTGTGAATACTCATTTAGCGAAAAAATAATCAGCAGTATGAAAACCACCCTCATTCTGGCAGAATTCTGGCAGAATAATTTTGCAAATTTGCCACATTTTGCAAGGTACAACAGGCATTTACTCAAAAATTGGTTTCTTTTGGATTAGAATCAAATTACAGAGATGAGCAAGCATTTCAAACCTCAAAAAACATTTAAACAAATTTTTTCGCAGCTGTATCAATCAAAAAAATCGCCTGGTTTTGCGATTCAGCATAATGGCGGCATGCAAAAAACTTCCCTAATACAAAGAATTCTGCTCGGCGTTCTTGCAATAGGTGCCAATATTGACCAATATCACGAGAACGGAAATTTAATGCTCTACCACATGCAATTAACAAATTTGAAATTAAGGTGCCGGATGATCTTCAAATCGCCCATCGAAGACGACCCGCTTTTTGCGAATCAGCAGCATAATGGCGTAATGTCGGCATGGGAAAAACTTCCCTGTTAAAACAATTCTGCTCGGCGTTCTTGCAATAGGTGACAATATTGACCAATATCACGAGAACGGAAATTTAATGCTCTACCACATGCAATTAACAAATTTGAAATTAAGGTGCCGGATGACCTTCAAATCGCCCATCGAAGACGACCCGCTTTTTGCGAATCAGCAGCATAATGGCGTAATGTCGGCATGCGAAAAACTTCCCTATTAAAACAATTCTGCTCGGCGTTCTTGCAATAAATGCCAATATTGACCAACATCACGAGAACGGAAATTTAATGTTCTACCACATGCAATTAACAAATTTGAAATTAAGGTGCCGGATGACCTTCAAATC
This sequence comes from Ascidia mentula, assembly GCF_947561715.1. Classification (NCBI taxonomy): domain Eukaryota; kingdom Metazoa; phylum Chordata; class Ascidiacea; order Phlebobranchia; family Ascidiidae; genus Ascidia; species Ascidia mentula. The sequence continues at coordinate 18,550,438 of NC_138569.1, read as the reverse complement.
GCCCATCGAAGACGACCCGCTTTTTGCGAATCAGCAGCATAATGGCGTAATGTCGGCATGCGAAAAACTTCCCTATTAAAACAATTCTGCTCGGCGTTCTTGCAATAAATGCCAATATTGACCAACATCACGAGAACGGAAATTTAATGTTCTACCACATGCAATTAACAAATTTGAAATTAAGGTGCCGGATGACCTTCAAATCGCCCATCGAAGACGACCCGCTTTTTGCGAATCAGCAGCATAATGGCGTAATGTCGGCATGCGAAAAACTTCCCTATTAAAACAATTCTGCTCGGCGTTCTTGCAATAAATGCCAATATTGACCAACATCACGAGAACGGAAATTTAATGTTCTACCACATGCAATTAACAAATTTGAAATTAAGGTGCCGGATGACCTTCAAATCGCCCATCGAAGACGACCCGCTTTTTGCGAATCAGCAGCAAAATGGCGTAATGTCGGCATGCGAAAAACTTCCCTATTAAAACAATTCTGCTCGGCGTTCTTGCAATAGGTGACAATATTGACCAATATCACGAGAACGGAAATTTAATGCTCTACCACATGCAATTAACAAATTTAAAAATTAAGGTGCCGGATGACCTTCAAATCGCCCATCGAAGACGACCCGCTTTTTGCGAATCAGCAGCATAATGGCGTAATGTCGGCATGGGAAAAACTTCCCTATTAAAACAATTCTGCTCGGCGTTCTTGCAATAAATGCCAATATTGACCAACATCACGAGAACGGAAATTTAATGCTCTACCACATGCAATTAACAAATTTGAAATTAAGGTGCCGGATGACCTTCAAATCGCCCATCGAAGACGACCCGCTTTTTGCGAATCAGCAGCATAATGGCGTAATATATGCATGCGAAAAACTTCCCTATTAAAACAATTCTGCTCGGCGTTCTTGCAATAGGTGCCAATATTGACCAATATCACGAGAACGGAAATTTAATGCTCTACCACATGCAATTAACAAATTTGAAATTAAGGTGCCGGATGACCTTCAAATCGCCCATCGAAGACGACCCGCTTTTTGCGAATCAGCAGCATAATGGCGTAATGTCGGCATGCGAAAAACTTCCCTATAAAAACAATTCTGCTCGGCGTTCTTGCAATAGGTGCCAATATTGACCAATATCACGAGAACGGAAATTTAATGCTCTACCACATGCAATTAACAAATTTGAAATTAAGGTGCCGGATGACCTTCAAATCGCTCATCGAAGACGACCCGCTTTTTGCGAATCAGCAGCACAATGGCGTAATGTCGGCATGCGAAAAACTTCCCTATTAAAACAATTCTGCTCGCCGTTCTTGCCATAGGTGCCAATATTGGCCAAATTTGACCATATTGACCAATAAGCCTTCTAAATTTATAACTTTGGCAGTATGCAAGTACAACATGTGTTCAATCATGTACATTTGCACATATCAGCAAACTTGGCAATAATACACAACTTTATTTGTGAAAAATGTATTTGTTGACATCCGGGGCCGGGCCACGTAGCAGCCTTCGACACGCTACAAAATGTTGATTTGCGGAATGCAGTTTGTACACCCTTGGTGTAAACAAATACAAAACATTTTTGCTACATGTTTAGATGATGGATTGCTTTCTACATTTCTTTTTCATGTGCTTTTTGGATAAAATGGCAACAAATTTTAGAGATATGTGACATATATAACGCTAAATACTGTTTTTTCCAATACACACAAACATATGTATTTACTGTTTATCCTGTGACATGTGTTGCATAATTGATTTCTGTGACAAAATACTTTAAAAAAAATATGCTCTATTTTCTGTGCAGGTCGTATTCAGTTCGAAAAAAAGAAAAAGTTGAATTGTTATGGTTACTTTTGAGGGAAAAGAAAATTGAAAATGTAGTGTAGTTCATACTACACCTGACAAATTCCTGCAAATGTGTCATTGGTAGGGGAGTCAGGAGATAATAGGAGAGGGGTTAATAAAATTTTCATGTTAGGTACCACGAATCCATACGAGTTGATAAACCCTTCGGTATATGAGATCAAATCCTAATAGAATGCAACAGTACAGTCAAAAGATAACGCGTGAAATATGTCCACATCAAAGTCATTGCGTCATAAGGGACAAACAGAAAGAAAGGCAATCTTCGACCAAAACGAATTTCAATGCCAGGACCAAACTTTATTTTATCAAAATAGGACTAAAGACCGCATATCAGCAATTCTATAAAAATAGTTTTGCCCGAGGGGAATGCCCGTCTTGTACTCCTGCGTCATAGAGAGTCTCAGTTTCGTCACAAGGCAACCGGTGATGCATTGGGATCAATTTTCTGTTTAATGAGCAAGAAGTCACGTGGTGTAGCCAGGGCGATTTTCAGCGTGTTTGGTGCAGTTTTAGTGCAAATTTTTGCTCTTCTCAGTCAGTCAGACGTTTGGTGCAGGGTGCTGTGAAAAGTTTAGTAGAAAAACCATCAAAATGTTCAAGGGGATGAAGCACAAAATTGAATCATTTATTGGCACCTATTGCAAGAACGCCGAGCAGAATTGATTTAATAGGGAAGTTTTTCGCATGCCGACATTACGCCATTATGCTGCTGATTCGCAAAAAGCGGGTCGTCTTCGATGGGCGATTTGAAGGTCATCCGGCACCTTAATTTCAAATTTGTTAATTGCATGTGGTAGAGCATTAAATTTCCGTTCTCGTGATATTGGTCAATATTGGCACCTATTGCAAGAACGCCGAGCAGAATTGTTTTAATAGGGAAGTTTTTCCCATGCCGACATTACGCCATTATGCTGCTGATTCGCAAAAAGCGGGTCGTTTTCGATGGGCGATTTGAAGGTCATCCGGCACCTTAATTACAAATTTGTTAATTGCATGTGGTAGAGCATTAAATTTCCGTTCTCGTGATGTTGGTCAATATTGGCACCTATTGCAAGAACGCCGAGCAGAATTGTTTTAATAGGGAAGTTTTTCGCATGCCGACATTACGCCATTATGCTGCTGAATCGCAAAAAACGGGTCGTCTTCGATGGGCGATTTGAAGGTCATCCGGCACCTTAATTTCAAATTTGTTAATTGCATGTGGTAGAGCATTAAATTTCCGTTCTCGTGATGTTGGTCAATATTGGCACCTATTGCAAGAACGCCGAGCAGAATTCTTTGTATTAGGGAAGTTTTTTGCATGCCGCCACTATGCTGAATCGCAAAACCAGGCGATTTTTTTAATTCGCGATTTTTTTGATTGATACAGCTGCGAAAAAATTTGTTTAAATGTTTTTTGAGGTTTGAACTGCTTGCTCATCTCTGTAATTTGATTCTAATCCAAAAGAAACCAATTTTTGAGTAAATGCCTGTTGTTCCTTGTAAAATGTGGCAAATTTGCAAAATTATTCTGCCAGAATTCTGCCAGAATGAGGGTGGTGTATGAAATACAGCCTGAAGCCAAAGGAGGAAGTACTTTTCTTATCGGATGTGGGTCTAATCAAGTAATCAGTAGTTGAATTTAAGTTGGGTTGGAGGCGGCGAGCACAACGAGGCAATAATGAAGTAAAGTTGGGTAAGACCACGTGATAATCACACGAAATGAGGGTCATAAAAACGTGACCTTAGTCAGTTTTTGCAACTTGTTACAAATTGCTTTTTCTTGCAAAGCATTCAAGTGGAAAAAAGTATTTCGGGATAAACTTTACCATGCGCTTAACCGCAATGTCCTTGCTCTAGTAAAGCATAAACTAGACCTACTGTACAAATAATCTAACACATAACCGTTAAAATTAAAACGGCGCGAAGTCCATAGTAGAGGGCTGGAGTTGTTCGGTCATGAACAAAATAATACCGTATGTTGTGACACACACTATAGCCTATGTTCAAAACAACACACAAATACGTCTGTAGTGCATCTTTATGGTAAAGTCATCGGTTGTACAGTAGTTTATGGGGCACCACGACGAATCTGTGTGTTGTTTAGGACATGAGCTATAGTGCATATCACAACATAAGCCATAATTTCTTCCCCTGGTATGAAGACGTGGAATTATTTTGGTCTGGCCAGCCAGCCAATACAACCTTGAAATCACAAGCGTACGGTGGCTAATGTTTGCTCCTGTTGCTGTTTAAACAAAGTTTCAGAAAATAGGTCCATCGCCTCAGTCAGACAGTCAGACAGTCAGAAGGTTATTCTGTGGAAAGTAATACTTTCCACGCTTGTTCAGAACCATAGTTTAAGCTTCAGAAAAATAAGAATGTGTTGCTATGCTTTAGCGCGTTTTTGGAAGCAGGCACACAGATTCAAATTCGCCTTCACAGACATGAGAATTAAAACTTTTTGAAACATCTACTGAGTTTGCATTGTGTTGTTCGTCACCGATGATCAGGTTGTGTTCCGCCGAGAAAACCTGTGCCGTGAATAAAAACCACTGACCTAATACGTTTTAGGAGTTAATTATGTTTGTGATTGCATCAGATATTTGTTTTATGTTTTTTTGGGCTATGCGGGTAGATGAGCTGTAATAACTCATTTAAGTGCGAAAATTTGGAATTGATTACACGGAATAGAAAAGCTAAAGTTAATGTGCTAACCATAAAAGCAAACGTTTCGAACACTGCTGTCATAAGTGTTGTCAACTAACTGACTCATTTGCGACTAAACGCACACAAAGGCGGACAAGCAAGTTCGCTTCGCATATTAAATATGGATTTTCCATTTCGTGTGATTCATTTAAAATAAGCGTTTTACACTCCACATGACATAAATTGGTAAACGAGGAAGCAGCAAAAGTGAATTTCGAGAGATATGCAGATGCAATGTGGGATGAATATGGCTTTCTTTATGCCTATATTCCTATCATTTATGATAACTAGATCCAACAAATGCTATATTTCGTTTTTATTGCAATTAACATTTATATATTTGTACTTTTCCAGGACTGCTGAAAATTGCATGGATTCTGTGGCAAAAACGAAAAAACAACTTTTTCTTCTTCTGGCTTTCAGTTTGGGATGGATTTTCATTACAATAAACATTAAGGAGAACTCAAAAATCAGCCACAGAAACCAAAATGATGTAGAACAGAGTTTATATTCTGGCAAATACACATATCAAGAAACTGCAGATATTATATTTCCGAAAGTTTGTCAAAACGTTTTGCACAACTTGACTGTGGGAAAATGGGTTCCATTGACCAACCCAGAGGAAAACTCATCATATTACGATGATATTTACCGCGGTTATTGGCTGGAAAGAGACATGACCGAAAAGTTATGGAGAGATGATGGAAAATGTGGAAAGCGAAAGTAAGTCCGATAACCGAACATTTAAAAAGCTGTCGTTTATAATAAATTTAAGGAAAATACGTTGTTTCTTTACTTGTAGCCAGCTTCCGAAAATATCTGGATCCAAATGGCCACGTTTGTCCAGTTGGTGCAACCCCCAAAGTGATACTCCCTGTTGCAACAACGCTGATGGTGGAATATGCGCTGCTCCTAACTCGTCAACATGCGAATGTCCGAAGTGAGTTTTTCTGCCTCTGGTTGTTATAATTCTTAAAATATGGTATAACATATTATTAACGTTTTTGACATATATTAAGACTTTCCAAGATATGCGTTCTCTATTACACTTACAACTGATTAGGAAAACGACTTTATTACCTGTTTGTATTATCACAGTTGTGTGGATATGCGCAAATACCATCATGCTGAAATGTGTGAGTGGAAGACGGAGGACGAAAGATGTGCCTGGCGTTACTACTCAACCGGAACGGAGGCGTGTGACGTCATTGAGCGTTCTCCATACAATTCTATTCATTTCGTTGGGGATTCACTAATTCGAAACATGTTTTACGCCCTACTGACGATCCTCACAGATGATAAAATCGGAGGAACTTGGGCAAAAAACACCAACGAGAAGCTCAAGACTTACTGTCGTGCTGAGAAGAAGTTTTTCTTCAAATGCAGAGGGATTATACGTTCAATGAATGACGTTCTCCACCCGGATAAACTTTGCGGTGGCAGAAAACCCAATTTCACTGTCAACGCACTTATATCTTACGGCAGTGATTTAGAACAACTGATAAAGAAGTTGGTTAAAGAATTAAATGGGCGTGAAGGCTCAATAATGTTTCTTCACCTTGGACTTCACCTGGGTATGAATTCCAAAGTTATTATTGAAAAATACTTATCACCAATATTAAAATCCCGTCAAACCTTCTACGAATCTCACAGCAATAATACGAATACCAAGTGGCCCAAATTCTATTTCGTTCCGCCGCTTTTGTCGGGACTCATGAAACCTGGAATATTCCTGCCTACCCAAGGCAAAGATGCCGCAGCCAAATTCTCGGAACAGATAAGAGAATTTTGCCTTAAAAATAACATTACTTTTTTCGACGTTCGCCCGTTTTCAAGATTTGTTCACAGTTTTGATGGAACTCATTACGGCCTCGGTGTGAACCTGATGAAAAATCAACTGATGCTGAATCACTTCGACGAATTGACTAATTGACCAGCATGTGCCTTTGTTTTGTATCTTAATTTAATCACAAAAATCTTTTATACCTGTATTCTTTAAACCAGAGTTCGGTAACGCACGGCTCTGTCATTCATCCATTCATCATACGGCAATCTCATTTAGGATGAAACAAATATCAAGTTGGAGGCGCCCGTGTAAACGTATGATGACGTATATTTTGCGACTCCTAATACGTCGATTAAATTCACTTTTTGCTTGCTAAAGTTTGCCAACCTCCGTATAATAGAACATGTTTTATCTCTTTTTTCAATTTACCATAGTCCGATATACCAACGCAAATTAAAATACACATAACAATATTGGCGCATATTTTTAATTTTTTGGTACAAAACTATAACAAGAAAAATTATGCGTTTACTTTTAACATTGTCTGTGCAATGAAATACAAGTTGTTCAATGTGTTTCCAATGGTACTTCTCCACATTTCATAGTTTGTTCATCTGGTTGCTGACCTTAAAATATTCTTTGATTTTAATACAACTTGATAAAATTGTAAAATCGAAGTCGCAGTGAACATAAAACCAGCGCAATTGGTCGGATTATTGCAGCCTTTATAACAGGCCTGGACAACGAGGTCACGCTCGTTTCGAAACTGCAGGCGGAGGGGTAAGAACTGGTTTCAGCCGTCGTACGTTCTGAGTTACTGATGAGGTAATGCACAGAAGGGAACCACGAGTCAGCAATTTTTAAAGTGATTGGCAACATCGGTCAAGTGCCCGACACATAAACCAAGAAGAAAACCTGATCAGAATTCGTGACCAGGATATCCAGAGCTCGAATCCCATGGATGTTCATGGCCGTTGCCATAGCGACAAAATAGGACAATGCCTTTCTATTCCACAGAGTCACATTAACTTTATTCTTGTGTAAAGATGTTCACGCAGTGTCTGGAGCACAATACTTTAAGTGTACTAAAATCGTATTTTTTATATCGGTCCGAATGCTTCCATCAGCAGAATTTGCCCCATATCACATTAAATATGTTTATGCGAATACCAACGTTATATGTAATTAAAAGATATTGATTAATCATATAGCGTTAGCAACCTGTTTTTGTCTCGTTCCCTGCACCCAAAAACAACGCGCATAGAAATTGATTATTTACTTTTGCACGTACATGATTGATGCATACCGACATTCCGGCAAACCAACCAGAAAATTTGGCTGCGGCATCTTTGCCTTAAGTAGGCAGAAATATTCTAGGTTTCATGAAATAGAATTTGGGCCACTTGGTAATTGTATCATTGCTGTGAGATTCGTAGAAGGTTTGATGGGATTTCAATCAAAGGCGTAAAATATATTTTTCTGTAACAATTGCAGAAATCATACCCATGTGAAGAAATATGATTGATCCTTCGCGTCCATTTAATGCTGAACTAGCCGGTAAAGCGCACGGTAAATTTTATCCCGAAATACTTTTGCCCACATAAAGTACTTTGTGGGAAAAGCAATTTGTAACAAGTTGCAAAAATCATGACTACAGTTGTTACATCGCCACTGTTTTATGTGATGTATTGATAATTGACGTCAGCACAATGTACCGTTGTTACGTCACAAATACCGTTGTTCCCGTAGAACCCCAGTGCCTGCCTGTACTGTTGTTGACTGAGTTTTGTCCTGGTTAGTTTTCTGCTGTATGAAACTAATATTATGTTCTATTTGAATAAGATAAATTAAGGCAATTTAAGTGCAAGTTGAATCTGCTAACGCTGTTTCCTGCTGTGTTATTGATTGGGAAGAAGCCTATATTTTTGTGACTGGTTCCAAAATAGTTCGGTAAGAAATTGTGCATTTAATTTCAATGTTTTTGGTCTCTAATTCAACGCGTGTTGTGTAGAAACCGCAGCGTCTTTGAATAAAGTTGAACCGTTCCTTTTGAAGAAGAAGCGTGTGCGTTAAGAACCATTGAGGAAAACCCGTCTGTTGCACTGTCCGGGCGCAACCAGTCACGCCCGTCTGACTGCCAAGGGCAGCGCAACATCGTTTCGAACTATCTGGATTTATTCTCAGCCCGTTTCGAATTATTGGATTTATTCTCAGCCCGTTTTGAATTATTGGATTTATTCTCAGTCCGTTTCGAACCATTTGGATTTATTACCATTGGGATTTATTACCATTCGAAATGTGTGATCCTGCTTCACCGTCTTCGTCTTCCACAGTCGAGGACCCGGCGGTTTTGCTGGTATCCAGCTGCGCGCACGCATGGCAACAATCTTGCCTGCATGTTGAAGAGTTAATGCTGAAAATTGACAACGCTGTTCTTGTTAAGGAATACCTGCCACAGATGGAGAAGTGTTTTTCCGACCTGATTAATGCCTATGCGCCGCTTGCTGAAAACAGCGAAGAATTGGCTCTAGCAAGACAGGATTGCCAGCGCGCAAAACGTGAACTCGATTCTCGTGTGGCGGAGTGGTTTGCCAACGCCAAGAAGTCATCTGGGCGTCGGAAGACTATATCAAGCCGATCGTCAAGTTCACATGTTGACGTACATAGCTCTGTTTCCTCCACCTCCTCGATTACCCGTCAAAGAATAGCCGCTCGTGTTAAACTTCAATTGGCTCGGGTGTCACAGCGTCAAGTCAATGAAGATGCTGAACTTGCAAGGCGCCAAGCAGAACTTGATGCTGACCTTGCAAGGCGTAAAGCAGAACTTGATGCTGAACGAAGAAGAAAACAGGTCGACGATGAGGTTGAGATAGCCGAGGCTGAAGTACGTGCGTGGGAGGAAGAATCCATTGCTGGAGATCCCCTGCTGTGTGACCCAAGACACCCTCCCGTGACAAGTTCCTCTGTCGGGGGGCTTCGACCTGAGTTAAATATTGCGCCGGTAAATGCGTACCAACCTTCTGTCCCTGTCGTGCCACGGTCACACCCAACTTGCGTGGATACGAAGCCGTTTTTCCCGCAATCTGTCAGCGCACCCGTTGCTAAGTCATATCAAGGTCCTGATCCCTTTCCGTCGAACATACAGGATGTTGTCTCTCCGTCGCGTAGATACGTCCCAGAAGAGGACTTCATACAACAGCGAATCGTTTTGCCCCAGCCCGCGGTCAGAAAGTTTGATGGCGATCCGTTGAACTACTGGTCATTTGTTCGTGCTATTGAGTCCCATGTTCATAGCCGAACGAAGTCCCAAGATTCACGGCTAGTTTGTTTGTTGCAATTCTGCCAAGACTTCATTGCTGCTAAACTTGAGATCTACAGCAAGGATAAGATCTCAGGATACTCCAAAGCCCGTTCCCGACTTGAATACGATTACGGACAACCCCATATTATTGCCAACGCAGGTGAACGTCGGCTCAAACAATTTCCGCCAGTCAAGCAAGGTCGACCAAAAGACCTGATGGAATTTTCTGACCTTTTAGAAAGGTGTCGCAGCTCACTCGAAGATATTGAGGAGTACGCGAGCTTGAACTCCTTGGATACGTTAAGACAGCTAATTCGAAAACTGCCGTTCCGGCTTCAAGAGAAGTGGATCGAACGTTCCGTTCAAGTGCTCGACGAGACTGGATCCCAAGCCGGATATCTCGCCTTTACAAATTTTGTCGTAGAGCGAGCGCGCATCGCCAACTCGTTGTTCGGTGTCGAGGCTGTCTACGAAAGCGTGCACGAAAAACCCGTCCCTGTTTCGGTAAAGAAGGGTCCTCGTGCTGCTGCGTACAACATCTCGTCGTCGACATCCAGTCAGCCTCGAAGTCAAAACCCACCTACTCCCGTTTCATGTGCGTGCTGTAACAAGCCTCACGACCTGTCCAAGTGCCCGAAATTCGACGGAATGTCTCCCCAGGATAGACGCGGGTTTGTTGTCACAAATGGATTGTGTTTTAAATGCCTTTGTTCAGGTCATCGTTGCGGGAAATGCACGATTCGCAAGCCATGCTCGGTAGAAGGTTGCACTGGCACTTTTCACCACACAAAGTTGCATGGCGCCTTTCAGAAGAGGCGACCCGGCAAGATTACAGAGAACCCTGCCCCGAAGCCACCGCCGATAGAACAATCGGCAACGATAATGGAAGCTACAACGGACAACTGCGGAGTCTACCTCAACGTCGTTCCCGTAAAGGTCAGACACAACAACATCGAGGTAAATACGTACGCTTTTCTTGATCAAGGTTCTACGTCTACATTTTGCGAACAAGGTCTGATTGATAAACTTGGTCTGCAATCCAAGGATCGAAAGATTTGTCTGAGCACTCTGACAGATCAATCGCGAGTGTACCAAGGCTCCACTGTGTCCTTCACCGTCATGCCGCTTGATGACGGAGAGCCGTTGTTGTTGCCGGAAGTGCTGTCCATCGACAAAATTCCCGTGTCGCCGAATAGGATCCCTGATGCGAAGAAGCTTGCGGAGTTCAATCACCTCAAGGAGTTGCCCCTGCGTCGCCTGGAAGGGGGAACTGTGACGATACTGATCGGAGTCGATAACCCCGCAGCCTTCCACGTACAGTGTACACGTTCTGGACCGCAGGGGACACCTTGTGCTGTAAAGACATCTCTTGGCTGGTCACTCTTTGGTCCCGCACTTGGTTCGTCTGCAAGGAGCGAAGCACATGTCCGTTTTTTAAAGGTTGCACAAGTCATGTTCCAACGGGAGATAGAGTGTTTGTGGAAGAGCGACTTTGGCGACGGAACATCAGTATTCGACATACCCTCATCCAGGGAAGATCGAATTGTTTATGACACGATGAAGGCATCGGTGAAGCATCAAGATGGACATTTTGAGCTCCCATTACCTTGGAGACCTGGAATCGAAAAGTTGCCACCCAGCCGCCAGATGGCGGAAAAGCGGCTGGTCGGTTTGAAAAGACGATTGTCTAACAACGATGTTCTGCGAAAGGGATATGTAGACACGGTGCAAACGTACATATCCAAAGGATACGCCGAAGAAATTCCCGACAACAAGGTCGTGACAGACAATCGCATCTGGTACCTGCCTCACCACCCAGTATTTAACCCACACAAGCCTGACAAGCTTCGTGTGGTCTTTGATTGTGCTGCCCGAAGCAGAAGCGTCTCACTGAACGACGCACTGATGCAAGGTCCTGATTTTGTAAACAGTTTGGTTGGCGTGCTAACCCGTTTTCGCTGTCAGCCAGTTGCCTTGATTGCCGACATCGAGGCAATGTTCCACCAGGTTCGGGTGGAACCCCGTGATCGCGATGCACTTCGATTTCTCTGGTGGCCCGGTGGAGATCTGACCTGTACACCGACGCCTCACCGGATGAAAGTGCACTTATTTGGTGCAACGTCCTCTCCGAGTTGCGCCACCTTCTGTCTGAGGCAGACCGCAGATTTATTCGGTAAAAACTTTGATCCACAGGTTGAATCCGTTTTGCGGCGCAATTTTTATGTGGACGACTGCCTCGCATCCGTCAAGGATATAGAAACTGCTATCGCTGTTCGTCTTCGTTTGAAAGACCTGCTAGCCAGAGGAGGATTTCGCTTGACAAAGTGGCTCTCTAACGAACAGCGCGTTTTGGAGTCGGTTCCCGAAAACGATCGAGCAAAGGTTGTGAAATCGCGTTGCCTCGATGATGCTACGCAACAGAGAGTCCTTGGTGTTCATTGGTCTGTTGCGGAGGACGCATTTCGGTTCAAAGTCAAACCGCCGAGCAGGCCGCACACGCGTAGAGGAATCCTTTCAGCTGTCAGTTCACTTTACGACCCTCTGGGTTTCGTATCTCCCGTGATTCTAAGGGCCAAGTTATTGCTGCAGGACTTGTGCAGAATGGAACTGAATTGGGATGACGGCATTCCGGAATTGATATCCGATAACTGGAAGAGGTGGCTTGCTGAGTTGCCTCACTTAAGCAATGTTGTCGTTCCACGTTGCTTCAGGTCTTCGGAACTGAAACCTCCATTGAAGTATCAACTGCATCATTTCGCTGACGCATCTAAGTATGCGTATGGCGCCGTGTCATATCTTCGCATCGAAGACGATCACAGGACAGTGATGTGTTCTTTTCTGATTGGAAAATCCCGACTTGCCCCGTTGAACACGAAGACGATCCCTCGACTGGAGCTCACCGCTGCTGTGCTCGCTGCGAGGTTGGATCGCCTCATGAGAAAGGAACTAGACTTGCCCATTGAAAGTTCAGTTTTCTGGAGTGATTCCACTGCTGTTCTGTTAAGCATTCGAAATGCAACCAAACGGTTTCCAGTTTTTGTCGCCAATCGCCTGGCAGAGATTGAGCGACTGACCGACATTACGAATTGGAAACACGTTCCTACAAAATTAAATCCCGCAGATGATGCCTCAAGAGGTCTACCCGCTGATGCCCTTGTCAATTCGAGTCGCTGGTTAAAAGGCCCAATGTTTCTCCTGGAGCCAGAAACCAACTGGCCGTCGCAACCGCCAAATGCTGCCGATGTTCCTGAGGAATTTAATCCGATGGGGAAGGCTGTAGCCTCCTGTACTGTTAACGTACATAAGCCGAAGCACCCCATGGATCGAATCATTGAACGTTACTCGTGCCTACATCGATTAAAGAAAGCCGTGGCCTGGTGGATGAGATTTAAGATGTTTTTGATACATCGAAGGAAATTATCAGTTGTCCCGTCAACTAACATTGGCTTGTCTGAGTTGAAGATCGCCGAGTTGGAACTTGTCAAGTACGAGCAGCGGAAAAGTTTTGCTTTACTTCTCTCTGCATTAAGTGGAAATTCTCGACTGAAAAAGACTGACTGCAGTCGTTCTGTGTACAAGTTAAACCCTGTTCTGGTTGATCAAGTGCTCCGTGTTGGTGGACGTTTAGACAAAGCGCCGATAAGTTTCAACGCGAGACATCCTGCAATCATGCCCCATTCTTCGCATTTGACTGACCTATTAATCCTGGCCCATCATGAAAGAGTTGGACACTCCGGGATGGGACACACCTGGACTTCAGTTCGACAAGACTACTGGATCATCAAGGGCGGTGTTGCCGTACGGCGCGTGCTTGGAAAATGTCTGTCTTGTCGACGCCGCAATGCTCAACCGGGTCGGCAGATGATGGCCGATCTGCCGTCGGCTCGCTTGGGAATCGCTGAACCTCCGTTCTCCAATGTCGGAATTGACTATTTCGGTCCTTTTCTGGTGAAGCAGGGTCGCAGCGAAGTGAAACGTTACGGTTGCGTATTCACCTGCCTTACAATCCGTGCCGTTCATCTGGAAGTTGCCCACAGTCTGTCTACTGATTCGTTCATAGCTGCCCTTCGTCGTTTCATTGGGAGACGCGGAGCACCAAAGCATATCTTCAGCGACAATGGCACAAATTTTGTTGGTGCCGAGAAAATACTGAGAGAGTCGTTGCAAGCATGGAACCAGCTTCAAATCTCTGAATTTCTGCTTCAGAAACAGACGTCGTGGTCATTCAACCCTCCTGCTGCAAGCCACATGGGTGGCGTTTGGGAACGTATGATTCGTTCTGTTCGTCGGATCATGTCCTCGCTTGCTGGTTCCCAGGTGATGTCTGATGAAGTCTTGGAGACCTTGTTTGTGAAAGCTGAATCCATAATCAACTCAAGACCCCTTGTCCCGGTGACATTTGATCATAGGGACGAAGAACCGCTGACCCCGAATCATCTCCTGCTGATGAGAGGATCGCCCAACCTGCCTCCGACGATTGCAGAGAAAAAGGATTGCTATACAAGACGGCGTTGGCGTCAGGTGCAGTTTCTCGCTGACCATTTCTGGAAGAGGTTCATGAGAGAATACCTGCCGGTTATCACTGCTCGTCCCAAGTGGCATGATTCTCATCGCAACTTTAAGAAAAATGATGTCGTCCTACTTGTGTGCGAATCTGAGTGCCGTTCAAAATGGGCGATCGGTCGAATCATTGAGACGTACCCCGATGAAAATGGAAAAGTTCGCATTGTGCTCGTTCGGACGAGCAGCGGTGTCTTTCGGCGCCCTATCACAAAACTGTGTCGCATCGTCGATTCTGATGAGACCTCTTCAACCTTTCCGAGCGATGTCAGCTCGGTTTGCTAGATAAACTCCGGGTAACTGCTCGGTTTTCTGAAGATACCTTTGGACACTCATTTCTCGCCGCGATACGCACGATATTGGCGATGTGTTTGTAAAAATGTTTCATGTCATTCCCACATTTTGGGGGGGAGTGTTACATCGCCACTGTTTTATGTGATGTATTGATAATTGACGTCAGCACAATGTACCGTTGTTACGTCACAAATACCGTTGTTCCCGTAGAACCCCAGTGCCTGCCTGTACTGTTGTTGACTGAGTTTTGTCCTGGTTAGTTTTCTGCTGTATGAAACTAATATTATGTTCTATTTGAATAAGATAAATTAAGGCAATTTAAGTGCAAGTTGAATCTGCTAACGCTGTTTCCTGCTGTGTTATTGATTGGGAAGAAGCCTATATTTTTGTGACTGGTTCCAAAATAGTTCGGTAAGAAATTGTGCATTTAATTTCAATGTTTTTGGTCTCTAATTCAACGCGTGTTGTGTAGAAACCGCAGCGTCTTTGAATAAAGTTGAACCGTTCCTTTTGAAGAAGAAGCGTGTGCGTTAAGAACCATTGAGGAAAACCCGTCTGTTGCACTGTCCGGGCGCAACCAGTCACGCCCGTCTGACTGCCAAGGGCAGCGCAACAACAGTCATATTTTTGTGTGAAATGAAATCATAATGAACAGTTAGGCGTAGAGCAGCCTCTTTGGGTAGAAATGCTAAACATTTAAAGATAACCCTTTATAAATATCACAGAATAAAAAATACACAATAATGTACCTGGTACATATACAGCACACACAAGCAACGCCCATAACACATCATAACTAGCTTCTCTTAGAATAGATGAATACTTTGCTACATATCTACGGATTTGAAAATATTCAATTAAATGACTCACGCAGTATAACATAGTAAATGCCACAAATCACTTTTGTTGACACAGCCAAACAATAACGATATACGAACAATAATCCCTGTAACCGCGGGAATACTTTGGATGATGTATTTTACGTCACAATTATTTTAAACTATACAGCCTTGTTCAACATAATTAAAACACGCCTGTATCAGTAGTTGTCAATATTTTATATTACACTATAGGGATTTGATGTTAGGTTGACAGTTCCTCGAAGTGATTTAACAACAATTGGTTTTTCATGATATTCACGCCCATGCCGTAATGCGTTCCGTCAAAACTGTGAACAAACGTTGAAAACGGGCGCACGTCAAAAAACGTCACTCCGTTGTTCATGCAGAATTCACGCACCCGCCTTGAGAAGTTAACAATAGCATCTCTACCCTGTGTTGGCAAATTTATTCTTGGTTTTATGAGTCCAGGAAAAAGGGGTGGAACAAAATAAAATTGCGGCCACTTGGGGGCCGTGTCGTTGCTGCGGGAGTCGTAGAAGACCTGTCGAATTTTTAGTATCGGCGAGAGGTAGTTATTGATTATGACGTCATAACGCAAATCCAAGTGAAGTCCGACGTGGAGTAATATTATGGAGCCTTGCCGTCCGCTCCACTTTTTAACCAGTTTCATGAGTGCTGTGTGCGGATCCGCCCCTAGGGTAGCACCTATAGTAAAGTTAGGTTTTCTTCCGCCACAAAGCTTGTCCGAATGTTCAACGTCGGCCATAGAACGGATGGTCAGCCTGCACTTAAAAAAGAAAGATTTCTCGGCGCGACAATAAGGCTTCAGTTCCTCGCTGATTCGTTTTGTCCAGGTACCAGTGACGTAATTGTCGGTGAGGATCATCATTAGCGCGTAAAACATATTTCGAATTAGGGAATCCCCAACGAAATGAATAGAATTGTATGGTGAACGTTCGATGACGTCACACGCTTCCGTTCCGGTTGAGTAGTAACGCCATGCGCATCTTTCGTCCTCCGTCTTCCAGTCACACATTTCGGCATGATGGTATTTGCGCATATCCACACAACTGTGATAATACAGACAGGAAAGATAAAGGCCTTTTTCTATATTTAGCCCACTAAGCACTTTTCGGGAAGTTTGAATAATTTTGAAAACATTATTAACAGGCAAGATTTGGATGAGTTATGAGAAATAGAAGCAGGAAAACTTACTTTGGACAATCACATGTTGACGAGTTAGGAGCAGCGCATGTTCCACCATCAGCATTGTTGCAACAGGGAGTATCACTTTGGGGGTTGCACCAGCTGGGCAAACGTGGCCAAGTGGATCCGGGTATTTGTTGAAGCAAGCTGCTCACAGTTTGTTTCGTTATTGTTTTGAGATTGAAAAAATTCCGTGTGTTCAAGTATAAATGTACAATTGACAAATAGCATGTGCTTGCCTGGCGTATTATTTTTTAATAACCTATCCTTCTGGCACAATTAACGTCACTTTTATTATCCGACGTTTCACCTCCTATATACAGCTAGGCTTCGTCAGGGTATACCCAGCTAGCCTAGCTATATAGGTGCAACGTCGGACAATAAAAGTCACGTTGATTATGCCAGAAGGACAGATTATTAAAATAAAGTACAATTGACAGACTGTGAGATCTTTAGTTGTTGCAATGCTACCATACAAAGATTGATCAAAAAAACGTGAAGAATGATGGACCAGCCAAGTTCAGTTTCAATGTTAAACTTTGGGTTCTTTATAGATGTTTTGAAACAAAACCTCAACGTTTACTTACTTTTGTACACCACACTTTCTGTCATCCCTCCACAGCTTATCAGCCATTTCTCTTTCGAGTCTGTAACCGCGGTAAATCGCGTTGTAATATGAAGAATTTTTGTTTGTCGTCTTCAGCGGCCTCCATTTGCCGACCGTCAGGTTTAACAAAACATTTTGGCAGAATTTGGGCGAATGCTTCGTCTTGGAAAAATAAATCCGAAAGTTGGTTTTATTTTGATGCTGGTGTCGCAATTCCACTCTCTCTTCAACTTTTAACGAGACGAAGATCCAACCCAATCCTAAAGCAATCAAACACAGTAGTTGCTTGCGAAGTGCAGCTATGCGCTTCATTTGTGAACTTTATTCTGAAAATGACGACACACACATCACTTTAGTTGATTGTCTTTTACACACATCACTTTAGTTGATTGTCTTTAAGTTGATTGTCTTTTGCCTTTCGGTGAAAACTCTTCTCTGACTTCCTTTAAAATTTACCTACTTACTCTTCCCATTTATGCATGTACAATTTTATTCTTACCATGTGCCATTTTGCAGGACACGAGACAGACAGTGTTTCAAAACCTTGAGCTATTCAGATCAACAATTTCCGTTTTAGGTAATTTCACAAAATAGAATGGCAGATTAAGCACACGCGAAAGCAAGCGAAAAGCAGAACGGAAATTACAGCGCTAATGGATCCGTGTGAATGAAGGCTCGTATACAACATACGTTAAAAACGTAATTATAGAATTTCAACACCGCATTTTACTGGTGATTATTTCTGAACGCATTTTGCTAATTTTATAGCTATATTTCATTTACGACTAAACAATTGTTTTGAGGTCAATGTAGTCAGGTGTCTAGCATAGGCCTTAATTGGGTGTAGCCGTATCAACAATCTACAAAACATACAATAACCTACAAAAAAAGTACACCGTATGTCCACCTGTCAGCAGATAGTTTTAACATATATTTTTGACTTGGGCTACTTCCTTCTCAATTTTCCTATTCTGGATTTCGTGTTGGTTAAATTAACGCAGGGAATGTTGCTTTGCCAAAAATATGTTAAATGTTTAACAAAACAAAAACAAAGCTGAATAGTTGGGATTGCATCGTGTGGTTATGGACTGCACAGGCATAAAGTTTTGTGCATATAGCTGACCGAAGGGTTTCTTAAACCTAAAAGATTACTGTACCACAATCCAGAAACAGTTGACTTAAATATTTACAAAAAAAAATATTGCGACAATTTTCTACGATTTATTGATATGTTAACCATTTTTTTAACGGCAGTTGATAGAATAAAATATTTCGTGTGTATAGCGCCACTTAGCGGTTGACAGTTGCTATGACGACACACCGGTTTGGTTTTGTCTGTGTGGTTGCTGTCTGGAATCTTCAAGTTGGTTGGATTAGTTGTACTGTTTTTTTGACTGGAGACTTTTTGTAAAAGAAAAACAACAAAATGCCACCAAAAGCCAAATCCGTTAAGGTTTGTAAGAATAATATACGTTTGTTAGTTGATATACATGTTTATTTGTATGTCACTCATTGTTGTTGTGATATTTTACAATATCATTAGCTTGCAAGTTACATGTAGCCTACAGTGAATAAAAACACATTTTGTTTTTTCAAGGGCCCAGGTTCAACTATTGGCGCCAAACCAAGCAAATCAAACAAGGGCCGCCAAAGAATCAGAGTAAGTCTGGGTCTTGTTTGGTATTTTTTTCAAGTAGGCCTATGACTTCGTTTAGCAATGACATTTATGAGATGAAAAAGGTTATAATACTTCTTTCCCAGTTACATTTTTGATCATACTTTATGAAACATACATAATAGGAAGATGATGATATGACTGAACTTGGTGACTTGGGTGATGAGTATGTTCATGGAAGAACTTTAGTGAAACCCGATGACCAGCTTGACCTCACTGAGGGTGAGCTCAAAGAAGAGTTCACGAGGATATTGACTGCTAACAACCCACATGCACCACAAAACATTGTCAGGTTCAACTTCAAGGTCAGTTCAACTCTTTTATGTGCAACATTGAAATTGCATTTGTTTTGTGTATAAGTTAACTTTTTAATTGTAAGGAATGTCATGTTTTAAATTGTTACACTCCAATTGTGAACTGCTTAGATATGACTTTTAAAAAGGCTTAATTACTAAACAATAAAATTTTATTTCTGTGATCAGCATACACATGGCTACTGTTTCGACCTATAAGGTCTCATCAGTGTAGCTTGGTGTGACTTTTCTAGGCGACTTTGCTGACCAAAAGACCATAAAATTTTAGTTTGTGGTTGTATAATTAAAAAAACAAGCACTGATTTGTAGGAAAGAACTTACAAACAAACATCCAGTGTTGACCAAATTGCCATTCACTTTGCCTTGGATGGCAACATGCTACACAAAGACTCGGATGAGGCAAGACGGCAGAGAGCAAAGGCAGGCATCGGCGACAGCAGAAGGTTGTCATTTGTCACACTAACCCTTATCTTCATAGGTTTTATTATGCCGTCATTTTGCAGTGAAGCGGCCCTGAGTGAGGTTGGTGATGAAGAAGCTGCGGATGCAGAGGAAGGAGACAAAGAGGAAGCAACTGAGGCTCCTGCCAAGAAAGAAAGCCTCAGAAATCAGTTTAACTTCAGTGAAAGAGCATCGCAAACATTCAACAATCCATACAGAGTAAGTACAAAAGATAGTTGTTTGGAAGGTGGTAGAAGTTAATTTTGTACAAACTATAAATTGTTTTGTTTCCAAAATGTGATGGTACAATCCAGTTTGACCCCCAACCTTGTATACATCAATTCTCAATGTTAATAGTCATAGAAAACAACTTTAAACATGTATGCATTGATCAGGCATAAGCTGTATATAGTTTTTAGTTAATTAACACATAAAAGAGGATGCCATTTGTGCTTGTAACAGGAAAGAGGTTGTGCAACTGAACCTCCACCAAGATCCAACTTTTCTGCGACAGCAAACCAGTGGGAAATATATGATGCCTATTATGAAGACTTACAGAAACAGGTTTACACAAACAAGTACCACTAGATGTGCTTGCTAGTATTGATGAATTGTCAAGTCTTACAGTGAATTACCAATCAGGATTTTTTTTAAATAAAATTGAAATTATGAATTGCTATGTCAAAGTGTCATGACAACATTTAACTCCAAAGCTTACATATGGCACTATTTTTAGGAAAGGGCAAAAGAGAAATCGAAACAAGTACCAGCCTACAGAAAAGATGATGACAAAACCAAAAAGAAGCTTGTTGCTTTGGAAACACAAACTGATGACATTTCAAAGGTTGCCAAGGCAGCCAAGATTATTGGTAAGTTTGGGACAGTAAAGTAACCACGTATTTGCAAAACTTTGTGTATTTTCTTACAGAGCGTATGGTGAACCAAAACACTTACGACGACATTGCACAAGACTTTAGCTACTTCGAAGATGCCTCAGATGAATTTCGTGACCAAGAGGGGACATTACTGCCTTTGTGGAAGTTTTCTTATGACAAGGCAAAGAGATTGGCTGTGACAGCAGTGTGTTGGTACGCATAGCACTAAATTAAAAACACTTACAATATTAAAACTCATTCTAATGCCAAGCATCTGTTTCTAGGAACCCAAAGCACTACGACTTGTTTGCAGCAGGTCACGGTTCATATGATTTTACCAAGCAGGGAAGGGGAATGCTGCTATTTTACACGCTGAAGAATCCCTCCTATCCTGAATATATTTATCAAACAGAAAGTGGAGTAATGTGTCTGGATGTACATCCCTTGTACCAGTAAGTCAGATACACTTAGAAAGGCAATGTATAGTTACAACATGTCATTTTATTATTTTGTGTGTCAGGTATCTGGTATGTGTTGGATTTTATGATGGAAGCGTTGGTGTGTTTAACGTCAAAGACAAGAAACTTGGTCCAATATACCGGAGCACAGCAAAGAGTGGAAAACACACAGACCCAGTGTGGCAGGTCTGGCAGCTAAGATTGAAATATATTTAATTTATGTAGCTTGGATGCATCAAACAAAATTAAAACTGTAGTAAAAGTGAGTCTGAATATGTGAAATAGGCTGTGTTTATATATGCAAAGGAGCCAGAATAATCATAAAAAGCTGCAGATAGTAGTTCACACTGTTTCGACCTATGAGGTCTTGTCAGTGCAGCTGGTAACTGTAACACTGGACTAGCTTTTCAACTTTATGAATTGGTCACTTTATGCTCTCAGACTTGTTGCTTGTGATACTGAGCAAATATCACCCAACTATATAATATATTTCAATCAGGTGAAATGGCAAAAAGATGATTTGGACAACAACTTAAACTTCTTCTCCGTGTCATCTGATGGTAGAGTGGTGTCATGGACCCTTGTCAAGGTAAGTTATTTCTTTTTTTCATAGGTATTTTTACATAGCTTGGCAACTAATTTGCATAATTATTACCCTGAGCAGGATGAGCTTGTTTTCTCTGATGTCATCACACTGGCTGTGGATAGTGCTCCTGCAGAGGGACCTGATGGCACTCAGCTCCAGCTATTGGGTATGACAGACATAAAAGATTTAAGCATTGGGTTGTTTAGTAAAGGAAATTCATGCCAGTTTAAAATTCATTAATTCCAGTAAACAATTAATTCATACTTTTTGGGGGAATTATTAAAAATTTAAATCTGAAATATCCTAAAAATTTTACCAAACTATTTGTGGTCAAAGAAAAAGCAATATATGGTTTAATACTCTCAAAACTTAATTTTGAAAGGACGTTTTATTTAATTTTGGTCCAATCCAATAATTCCTTTAATTAAGAACGAGCATTATAGGATGTGGAACATCATTTGACTTCCACAAGAAGATCGACTACCTCTTCCTAGTTGGTACAGAAGAGGGAAAAATCCACAAGTGCTCTAAGGCCTATTCCAGTCAGTTCTTGGATACAATCGAGGCACACCATATGTCTGTCGATGCGGTCAGGTGGAACCCTTTCCACACAGACATATTTATTTCTTGCTCAGCTGACTGGACTGTCAAAATTTGGGATCACAACTACAGGTGTGTAGCAATGTGTGATGTACTACAGTTACCAGTTTCTACATGTTTTTTTTGTTTGTGGTACATATAAGCCATATTATGAGGATCAATATTTGAATGATGTTTAATTTCAAAACATACGAGACATTGCAAAAGTAGGTTTACAGACTTTGCAGCCTAGCTGGATCAGACACAAAAGTAAATGTGTATTTCCAAAAATCATTAAGTACACACATTTGTGAAACACATGCCTTTTTTAATAAGGGTTTTTAGACAGTGATCTGCACTTGTTTGACCACTGGTTTTGGCTATGCAGGTTATAAGCTTGTGACTGATCCATACATAAATACTGAATATGTTTTAAGGAATCAAGCCATGTTCACATTCGACTTGAACAGTGCTGTTGGTGATGTTGCTTGGGCCCCATTCTCTTCCACAGTGTTTGCAGCTGTTACTGCTGATGGAAAGGTAAGCTTTTGCACATCCGACATTATTTTAGGTTACAAACATAAAGGTTTGTTTTATTTTGCCTCGCGCAGCGCGGACCTAAAACAAAGTATCACATATAAATGCATTTGGTTTCAGCTCGAGTTTAAGGTTTTGTCATTTTTAGCATTGTTTAGGTGTTAGACCGAATGAAAACATGTGGCATTGTGCTTAAAATAAATGATCATGCATGCTAATTATATAAAATATAATATACAAAAAAATCCAAAGAGCATTTTTCTGCACACAGGTTCATGTTTTTGACCTCAATGTGAACAAGTACGAAGCATTGTGCGAGCAATCAGTCGTTCAAAAAAAGAAAACCAAACTAACTCACATCGAGTTCAATCCCAGACACTTTATCCTGGCTGTCGGTGATGAAAGGGGATACGTAACCAGTCTTAAGCTATCACCCAACCTCAGGAAAACCCCAAAGGTTATTATAATCTTCTAACATGATATTATATTGCAAGTCATTTATAACAGATAAAAGATATGTTGTTTTTTTTGTGAGAAACACAGATGTTTTTCTGTTGAGTTTCAGACTTCATATTTGTAATTTTGTTTTATTTCTACTACAGAAAAAGAAAGGGGAAGAAAACGTTCCAGTGGACAAAGAAATAGAAATTGCAAAACTTGACAAGATTCTGAGCTTAGTTAGAGAACCAGACAAAAAAGACAAACAATAGTGATCAGTTTTCTAACAAAATTTGCATTTTTACTTTTCATGCAAAATTCTATCAAAAATATTTGTTTTCAACCAACGTGGTCATGTAATGCTTGTACTGTATTTTTTATGGTTTTTATTAAATGTTTGCTGTATATCATGTGTGGCCTCATATGAGATTGTTGCTAAAATAATTTAGCCAGCCTTTCCCCCGAAGGATTTCCTTGTTTTCCTATAAATTCACACGCCCAAATTTAGCATTGGAATTGAACTGCACATGAACTGTTTCTTACAAAAGCAAAAAATGAGTCAATATTCTGATGTTTGACTGAGCTTGGGAACCATTAAATTATCTACTTTCATGGTTGGACTGTACAAATTTTCAAACGCAAAACAAAAATTTATTGGCGTTAATGCAAGACACAGTGCAAGCCACGCACTATGTAATATATTTTACCAAATATAGACCAGAGACAAGGTGAAAATTTAAACATACACACCGCATACGCTCAGAACATTGCCTGAAACATTACAGCAAGCAATCTTGGATGGCCTTTGAGTATTTTGGTTTCAGGTACTTTGCCATTTCACTTCTTGTGATCCAGGCATAGTCCAGTACCTTCTCCTCATTGGGAGTTAAGGTAATTTGGGGAACAACACGTCCCTGCACGTTTCTCGGCAAGTAGGCATTAAATAAAAACAGTTTGGCACCACTGTATTGGTCACTTCTCGCCTCTTTCGGAAACTTGTATTTATAAAATCCAGATGGGGCATTGGATAAAAATATAACTGAAGAAGCACCACCAAAACAAGTTGCTAACGCCTCATCAGCAGTCTGCATGAACACAAAATAAAACATTAGTCATTTGCAACTTTTAACGGATCTATTGTCCCTACTAGCCCTTTTATGTAGTGCATTGTAGTAAATTTAAAATAAACTATTTCTCTTACTTTTGGATTCAATGCACAATAAAGCAAAGCAAAATTGAGTTTATCAAAGGCTAACAAGCCCTCTATGCGCTATTGTGATACTGTCAGACACTGCATTAAATATATGCCCAAAATAGGTAGTTTTTTACTGCACCTAACTTTTTTTGACTACCTTTTTTAGTGTCTTTTCACCCTGCCATTCACTGGTAGGCAGCATCCAAACTGTATCTTTTCCAAGTGTTTGTTTCATAATCAATAATAGTGTTTCTCGTGGGTGGCGCATAATGTCTCGAAGGTTGCTATCATCTGGAACTATACACAGAAAAAGGTTATTAAGCAAACAGTGAAACGTGCTTCTTCGCCTTAATAATATCCATACTATATACATAAAAAAGAAAAAGGAGTAAAATGCTGTAAACAAAAGTTAATGGATCAATGGTTTTACATTAAAATATTTTACATAGGTATGTATATACACATACTACGTTAATACCTATTTCATTTCTTGAGTTGTTGAAACTTTCTAATTCAAGTTCATTTTCATCCTCAATGTCTTGGAAAGTTTGTCTAAAATCAATTTTTACCTTTTTCTTGTCGCCAGATGCCTGCAGACAAATGTGCAACAAATTTTACTGTCATTACCTATACCAATCAGCAACAGCCAATGTACAAAAGCAGTCTTATTCTATGAAATTATGTTACCTAAAACCAGACAAATATATTTTGTTATGGGACAAGTGGTTGGGTTTCCAGTTACCAGATCCGCAAATGCAAATTGATGAGATGCTCAAAATGACTCGTAGTAAAAAAAATTTTCCACACTATATAAAACTTTTTTGGGAGTTTGCTTTGTCAAGGAATATAAAAAAACCTAAGGGACATGATGGTACTTGTGTGATAGCAATATCAAAACAGAAATTCAAAAGAGTTTGTAAACACGTTAAAAGAAAACTGCAGCATGACAAAACAAACTAGGCTGTGCCACACATTGAAGAACAATACAGCTACTAAAAATGCCAGGTACCCTTTAATATAGCAAATAAAATTCATTCTTACCTCGGCAAGTTTTACTATCATGTTTTGCCGTATTTTTTCAGCTTCCCAATCGCTCAAGCAACTTTTGGCTAATTCCTTCGCATCAGCAAGCAATGCATACCTGCTTTCCACATCATTTAGCAAAGGTTCCTGGACTGGGGGTCTCATCTGTAGACATGCAAGGTGGAAATTTTTAGGATTTTTGGTAAGTTTTGGCATGGACATTGTTATTTAGGACCAAGGCTTGCAAGATTGCAATTAGGATTAGCAAAAGTTTTTTGTATTAGTAACGTTTTTCTGTCAATTACTGATAAAATTTTACATATGTGTGGCGATCCTTGATGCATCACATTTTTTTCCAATCTGACTCAGGCCCACCATTTTAAAACTGGTATTATACCAGAAACAGTCTGGGTTTTTAGCAACTTACCAAACACACAGATGCACATAATTTCCAAGTTGATTTAATGTCAGTTGGCAACTTCCTAGAATCACGAACAGCCATGAAACGACCATCGATATTGATTGAAACCGCGATCTGTCTGACTGTCAAAACTGGTCTCCATGGTTGGGAGTTAAGTTTGCACAAAAGTTTAGCTCCTTGATTTGCTGAGGCCATCACAGCACATTTATTCCATGCTTTCAGTTCAGTGATGACCTTTGCAAGTATATTTCAAGGGCAAAATGCAACAAACAAACTATACCTGAATCAAAACAAGTTTGCAAAGTGAAAAACATAACATGGCTTGTTTAAGTTGCACAATAAGCATTAAACCAAGTATGCAAAAATAACATAACAAACGAATACAATCAGCATTCCCGTTGCGCGGCAGCAGACAGCAACAACATATGACCTTGAAAGCTAATAGTTTCATTGGTTTGCAATGAAAAAAACTTCAGCTGTTGAGATTAAACAAAGTTTCAACATAAGGTTTATCTAGGGGCAATTAAAGAGGATACTACGACATTATCATCATAGTACACCTTTTTACATTACCACAAAGTTCACTTTTCCCTCGCTTCACACATTGCAGAAAACGTACTTTTACCGGATCTAAAAGCACCATGCTGAATACCAATACTTTAACAGGACTACTGGCAGCACGTGGGGAATAAAATAAGTTAAAATTTTTACACATTTTTACTCTTTTAACTAAGAAACTGTTTGCAAATTTATTTTCCAACTCCCTACCAATTTTTTGTCATTACTCTAATTTCTCAAAGAGTTGCATCTTGTCCACGCCAGCATATGCTGCTAAAATGAAATATTTTGTTAATCCTCCGCTCGCACAAGGCCCAACGAGAACCAAAAAGACGCTAGTCAACAAAACTTTTTTTTTGAATGAGTTGTTAGTCGCAGAAAATATAAGGTTGTGCGCAGCTTTTTTGTAGCCACATCATCGTTCACTTCCTTCTCACGTCCCTTTGACCTCATGTAGCCTTTTAAGCCGGCACCCACAAGTAGCAGCATACATTGGTAAATCCAAAGACGTCCGTTTAAGCTGTTCTTACGGCGATTGTCGCAACGATCCCGGTTGAACTCTTTCAATTGTTTTGGCACAGCTAAAAGGGCGTGACGCGGACAGTAGTTATGCAAACCAACCAATCAATAACTTGCTGCTGCAAGAAGACGGAGAAGTAATAATGTTGCAATTACCAAACGATTATATCTACCACACAAAAATGTTTTGCAAATTCGTAACAACAGCGTCTACAAAAGCAAGTCAAAAGTTTTTCCTCTTTCGATCATTATGTTAACCAAGCGCAATTGTCAAAACAAAACTACAGGAATTCGCCTGTGGTGGTTGGTTGTGCATGATAGAGTATTTATGTAGTTAGAGCATGCAGGTCGAGAGGAGGGTTCAGCCGGTAAGGCGCACCAATGCCTATACACCCACACCTATCATTTTGCCCTCCTATCCCTCACCGCACCACGTGATCTCTCAAAGGGCGTAAAGTGTAACATTTGACAGAATTCGAATAATTCGCAGCTTGACCCTTTATCGAGTCAACAAATTGCCGTTACCGCTATCGTTACTGTCGGCTTTGGCCAGATCACCACCGGCATTTTACCGCTATCGTTTTTGCACTTTGTTGTTTCTTCCTTTTTTTGATTTTTTGTTTTATCGTGCGTCCCCACAAACAAGCCAAAGCCGACAGTTTAGTCGCACCTTACCCAATCGTGAAATCTGATTGTCAGTTTGTAAGGTATTTTTACATTTGCATTACTGTTGGTTAACTCCGTTGTTGTGTTGTTTTTTAGCGATACTGATGATGCCTGCACAGACAGGCGAAATATATACGTCGTAAAAACTTGAAACAGACAGACGACTTAGGATTTTTTATTATATTTTGTTTTTAACAAGAAATTCAACACCGTTCATACTTTCCGTAGGGTGGCGTGCTTAAGCTTTAGCTTCCGTCGTTATATCACGATCCACCCAAGCCACAAAAACACATCAAAAACAAATCTCAAGTGCCGAGTTGTCGGCGAAACATCGCCATTCCCACGCGTCCCCCGGTCGACCCCGTCGCGGGTTTTGATTAACTTTGTCAAAAACAGCCTTATCAACCCGCGCGCCGACATTCGACAATCAATCACGTGACACATTGCAGGCGACACGATGACGAAGAGCAGCGTGACCGGGTCATGGCGCTCGAGAGAGATGGCCCACGGCGATCACTGGACGCGAATGTATTGGCCGGCGCACGATAAAGAATGTCTGAAAACAGTGGAGAGTAACCAGTTGAGTGTCATGCTGTACACTGCGACATCAAACGCTTCTGCCGGGTTAAAGCTTACTCATCCTTCTAAGTGAACGTATGTGTTCATAGATATTCTCTTCCGGGACATTTTCATCCAAGCAACCGTATATGAGGACATTCCAAAATAAAAAAAAAGTATTCAAAAACACATATTTGTTTGACTTGTAAGATGTAAGATTACAATAGCCGTGTCTTAAAATGTGGTTTGATGGAAAACGTCAGTTACATGCATTGTTTCTATTCAATTTTAACTTAAACGATTTACAATTAACCAAATCACATTCTCCTCATCTTAAAATTAATTCTTACATGTTCAAGTAAGACTGTAAAGGAAACTTAATTGTAGAAAACATCAAACTAAAAAATCAATTTGTATTGTTTCTGGTTGTCATACTACTATGCGTGCTGTTATTTTCCACACATATCGGCGGGCGATTACCAAGGCCTTGCCCCTTAAGATGTACTATACAGAGTCGCAACGTCGGTCGCAAATTTTTTCGCGGCAATAAAAATCGCGATATTTTATCGCTGACGTCAGCGTGGAAATCGAACAGATCTGGCGACTGCTACATTATTGATCAGCGCCCTAATCGCGCCGTGCCGTGCTGCGACATCATGCACTGCAAGCTTACTGTCGTGTTGGCGACGACCACATCCCGGGCTCGGCATCGAAAAGCGCCAAATCGATTCCCTCGCAATACGTTGGCATATGCTGTTGCGCGGTCCTAAGCCCGACGCCCGAGCTGAAATAAATTAGCTGCGGAAAAATCCGGAAAAGTCGAGCCACACAGATGATAGACAAATCGTGTGAGATCCGGTCACGGCGAATTGATTTTCGCCGCGATAAACATGAAAGTACTTGTGGCGCCTTTTGGGGTGGTTGTGGGGGCGTTTTTTGCGACCTTGAATGATTGGTTTTACTGCCACCTAGCGTCGAAAGATTTAAAAAATAAACGAACAAGTAGCTGTGTTGTTTTAGTTTCAAAACGTGTGTGTATTGTTTAGAAAACATAAACATATAAAGTACTTGTTTTTAGGCTTGCTTATTTTGGGGGCTTTTGGGTATTTGCAATTTATTTTCCATTACTGTTTTTCTCGAACATGCGAGAATTCATTCAAATTGAAGACTGTGAAGATTGAAGATTTGGTTGTACGCTAATCTTTCAAATTCAGGTGACTGCAAAAGACAATCCCGACTACTGGAGTGGGAACATGGTATATATGTGGTAATAATAAACGCAGGTAAATCGCGATTAAAAACAGTTTTTGTGGAATGTTCGATCACTGCGTTTGAAAAGGGTCGTGTCGAATGCGTTCATGGGCATACGGCTGTCACTCAGTATCTGGCACCACGGGGATACGGAATTCCACAAATTTCCAAACGCTGCGTCTCGCGGTCGTGAGATCGTGTGTTGTTTTTCGTTCGGAGTCGAGCGCAAACCTCGGCTAGTAGAACTGTCTCGGTTTGGTTTAGCGAGGGTGCGTTGTCTTCGCGCGCACACCGCGCCGCAGGCCGATACGCCAACATTGGAGTGTCGCGCGTATGTAGAAGGACACGGACAAAAATCACACCCCAACGACGCTCTGTTAAACAGCTGCCCGCGCTCGAAAGCGAACCGGAGGCACAAAGACAACATGCGACAACTTTTGCTGGTTGGCCTGATGCTACCGCGCGAGTTGTGTTTTCACAATTCTCACTGTTCTCTGATCGCTGTTGTTTTTTGCATGTCGCGCATGGCGGCTATAAATAGATGCGGCATCGATTGGGCCCCGAACCCTGAGCCTACGCGAGCTTGCGCTGTTGTTTCGGCGCATTCGTCGCGGTTGTGACAATCGTAAAGACGCGAGAGCCGCCTTGTCGCAACTCCGCCGCCAACACTTCACCGATCTACACTTTTTTTATCGTAAAACGTGACGGAACGAAATTTACCTCAGGTTATGTTGTGTATTAAAATGACAGCTCTGCAATTTCGCATCAGATTTTTGGCACCACGTAATTCAGTGACAAACGACAGCACCGCAAGTTGATGCAAGAGAAGATTTGCAATTTTATTAAAACAGCACAAATTTATTGTCAGGCCACAACGACACAACAAAACACTTCAAAGCAAAGTTTTTCCGTTTGTTTTGCACCTCTTAAAAAAACAAATCGAAAAAATAAGGCTCGTAACGAACACACAAACAAACATTGGGGGTACGTGTTGCCAACGTTTTTGTTGAACATTTTTCCAACAAGGACGCTCATTCTTGGCAGCGAAGGACTCACAGCGATTTATCTCTTCTAGAGCTCCTGATACAATACCCAGGCATCTGAGCCGTGATTTGATTTAAGACCGAGAAGGGAACAAGCCAATTAGTCGTGGGCTCGGTGTCCCAAACCTGCCATAAACTTCAAGGAAGAAGAGTTGGGCCCACATGGCGCATATCACCACACAGAGTAGTGTCGCAGGCCGCCAGCAAGAACAAGACACACATGTGTAGTATAATGAATTCAAGTGTTGTCGCGCAGAAAACCTCGTATTGCGAAAGGTGTCAGATACAAGGAACGATTGGAAGATGAGGTAACGCGGGTACAGTTTTGCCGTCAGTTTCTGAGTCCTTGTTGTTACACAGGTTAGTTATTCTATTAGCGGGTCTGGGCGGTGGGTTTTGCGGGCGACAGATGACGACCTCCACGCAATAGCGTCCCACCGGGCCAACGCTGCGTGCACTGGCATCCCCGCCGGCATTAGCATCGGAGGTCCTGGCGAATCGCAGCGATGATTGACGAAACCCGGCTCGCCAGGCCAGATCAGAGGCCGCGGGCCGACGTTAGGGCTGCGGAGGAGCCGCTTATCGCGCCAGAGCCACGTCAGCCTGGGCTTAGCGCAGGGGAGAAATTATAAATGTGGCCCGAGCAGCTGTTTAGTCGATATCCAAAGCGGCCACGATGAAACGCGCTATCGTCTCATTATCGCCGCATCGCACTTCGCCCACTGTCCTCTCACGGTGGGGTGGAACGTGTGGGTCTTTCGCGGTTTCAAGTGTTGCTCTTATAGCCGGGATGAGTTTGGTTGGCGAACACATAGAGATCACCTCTCCTGCGCGACAAGATATTAGTTCCAGGAATTTCCGAAATACGTCATAAAAGTGGCGGAAATGCTTTTTCGGCAAAAATGGTTAATGCGGCAACCGATACAGACACTTTATGCGCACGTTTATGATGGGCTTGTTTTATTTGAACCAGATTTGAAACCAAATATTATGATGCTGTTACTGCACATATCTGTGGAACTAACCTCCGGGCACAATGAAAAAGGTTAACACTGATGAAGCCTCGCTGTATAACAGGCTAAATGTCGGTAGAATAAAATCAACGTTGAATTGTGCCGGAAGGTCAGTTCCTCCTAAATTAGGTTTTGAATCTTTCCCAGCTGATACAGAGACAATAAACAAAGCCCCGGATAATGTCGACATAGAAATATGTCATGGCGTTAGTGAATATGCATCACTGAAAATTAGGCAATATTTTTGTGATAGTCGTCGTGACATTTTGTAAAGGTTGAGTGCGTCAGGCCCCACGAGAGGGGCGTGCAGCCAGTGGGCCGCACCAAGACCCCTTTCTGTCAAGGGGGCCCATGCACAGCAAGTAAAGGCACATGAATTTATGGATTTCTATTGTAAAATGTGATCTAAATTACAAAAGGCCTTTGCACCGGTGCATTTTTTTCTCTTGATGGCCCTGGAGTGCATCACCGTTTTGAGTTGGAAACAATTGGTTTGACTTAAACAAATTAATGCGGTGGTATGTTTTTTTCGCGATGCCAAAGAAATTCGTGTTAGTGTAATCGTTTTAAACAAAACTTAGTCCTAACAAACTAAGTTTTTTTATGCACACGCAAACAGCAATACATGAACCTCCCACGCAGAACAGATGTGGTTGACGAGCGTACAAGCAATCGCCATAACTAGAAAGTATATGATAAATATTAAACATAATTTGCGGGACAACGCACGACAACAACGTCAGATAATAGATTACACGGTAACGGTAGGCCGAAGTGAAGCAACTGCTGCAAACAGTTACTCATTTCGGCGCGTCTGTCCACTCAGTGGGTGTCCAGTGGTCATCGCCCACCCCTAACACGCTTACCAGTTCCGCGATTTCCAAAACTGCCAGAGGGAGGTTAATTAAAACGTTTTGCCGCGCACTAAACTGACATAAACAAGGGGTCGTCGTTCGAATCGATTGACTTCGCTCGCGCGTTACTCCCAGCGCTAACAATCGAATATGCGCGCAGCGGCGAAAACCGATGATTGGACCCCCCTGGGGTTTCGGCCGACAAGTTGCCCGATTTGCTGCAATCCGTTAAAAATTAGGCCGCGCCAGTGGCTTTGTTTCACATACGTTGGGCAAGCGAGAATGATGTCAAAGTTACCATGTTCTTTTAGGGCCAGACACAATTATTAATTCCAGAAAATACGTGCGATCACATTAGTTATCTCAGACGGCAAAGATCAGCTTGCTCTGGAATAAAAACAGATAGTTAGGAAGGAATTTGTTTGAACATTTGTTGCAAGGTTATTGCAGAATTATTATGTACTTAAAAAATGTGTTTTATTCGAAACAGTCGAACTCTATTTCCTAAGAATTGCGTTTGTAAACACTGCGAAATTAATTCTGGTGTGCGTTGTACTTCGAAGTCGAAAATCGGGTAAACGCAGTCGCTTTTAAAGTATTGGGTTTTCTTATTTGAACAGTTAATCGCATAAACAACAATAACAAATCTCTTCAGCGTAATCAAAAGTTGCCTGTGTGGTTTTACGACTTTGGTTTGCAGACACGTTTTCCAGTCGCGCATAGCCAGCCACAAGGTGTCGGTAAAGGTCAACAAGAAGTTGACAAAATCAAAATTTTGCTCCTGGGTCCTCGAAGTTGTAAGTTTGTGTAGAACAGCCGACCGACCACCTTGAAACGCAATAACGGGAACTGTTTGTGTATAAACCACATCGATCCCACGGGTGACGAAAATTCGAGGCATTTTCGACCCGCGCGTGTCTTCAGTCCGCTAATTACTCACTCATAATCCTCGCCTAATGCGCCAGTGTCGTCGGGCTGGTGACAGAAGACCGTTAATTTAGTGACAGTGGGGCCGGCGCCTCCACGACCAACTGCCGAAGAAAAGTGATTTTGAACCGAAATAACTTCGCAAAAAAGTTCCCGACTGTGCGGTAAGTGAAGGAACGGGTTTGCGGGGCGTTGGCATTGATCGGGCGCGGACAGAATTTCGATATTGAAGTGCTTGTGTCGCGTTGTTTCCATAAAACCTTGCCCACACGACAGCTGCACGCGAATGCCAAAGTGGACATAAAAGTCACAGTGAAAGCTCGAAACTGACAATGATTGCTGTCAATGAGTAAAGGTGACAAAGCCTTTTACCAAGCCGAAATGTAACCGCCATCGTCAAACAAAACCGTCGGGAAGATAAATGCAAACGTCTGGCAATGTCGATTTCGATGTCACCAGCCAACTTCGCTCTCGGAAAAGCTTTCTTTCTTGGTGTGACGATAGGAAAACTGGAGTTGGCGCGCGCAAAATTACCAACGATTCTGTCGAAAGCACTCGCGCGGCGGTCAATCGTCTCAGATGGCATGCAATTACATTTTGCAATCCGCTTATCCGAGCCAAATCCCCGAGTTCAGGTTCCGCACGGCAGCGCCATATGCGCCGACGCCTTTGCCGAAACGAACAATCTCGATTTATGAAATTAATTACTGACGATCGCCGACATATGTATCGACATAAACGCCCGATCATTCGCGCTTTAAGAAGCTTCGATCGCGAAACAATCTTTGTAATGTGGCTCCAATTGGGAAAAAGACCGAGCAAGTGGGAGTTGAGAGGTCTTGAACTTCGTTTCCAATCCGCGTGATCCAGCGCCAATGAGTTTAATAAAGCGCTGCGTTAAAGTGAGATATGATCGCTGCGGTCGATGGGCGTTATACACGCTTGCACACAGCCGTGCGCTTTCCTTTGCACGACGGCTTAAATAGAATGAATCAGTCGCTTCCGCGAATCGCGATCTGGTCCCAGAAGGCGGGCCAGCAACTCACCGCTACTCCGCTTCACGGCGTCCCCACGGGCAGTTGTCATGGCGACGAAGCGCACGTCACTGCATCAAAAGTTCCGGTGTTGGTTAAAGAATTTATAGCACAGCGTGCGAGGCTGTAGGGCTTCGATGTTCAAGCCCCGACCCTTAGGTTAACATGACGATAGAATTGGAACAAGCTACCAGGTTTCGTCCAGTTTGGGCAGACCGCCACGCTTAATTAGGATCGACCTAGCAGCGTTTGGGAACCCCAAACTGGCCGTTTTGTCGCGATTGACATAAATATTGAACAGTGAAGCGGGCGCGGTCCGGCGAAAAAGGCCAACTCGTTCGTCAATACTACTCAGCGCTCATTAAACTTGCATGGGCCGAGCGCGCCAACGAAAATCGACGTTTGTTCGAAACGTTGCACGGCGCCTGGGCTCCGATCTGTCACAAGTTGCCAAGGATCGTTAGATTCGAAACCTAGTAGCGACAGATCGCTTTGTCTGGCTGTTCCAATACTAATTAACTGCATTTACTTATAAAGTTATTCGTTGTTCTTCCGCAAAGGCAACTTTAAAGACTGACAATGGGGTAATTGCAGATTGCTAAATGCTTCTCAATTGGAAACGTTTCACTACCCTTGTTTGTCTCAATAAAATATTCATAGCGCTTGCGGTATGAATGAGGGAAAGAGTGCAAGTTTTATCAGTAGGGCGAAATTAAACGGGTCGAGCGAAAGGCCAAGTCCTTCGGTCACGCCTTATCTCGATCCGACGGCGAAATTGCTCATCGGCAATTATGCAAAAAAATACGGTGTGCCAAAGTTAGATCTAGTGCAAAGTTGTCAGTGGTTAGAGGCGGCCTAGCGGCAATAAATTTGTTTCCATCGACAAAACAATGCAAGGGTCATTTGACAGCGAAATTGCCCACACCGTCAATGTGTGTGTGTGTGTTCCCAACGCGTTCGATCGGCGCTGGCCTTTAATCGAACAATAGATAGAGCTGTAAAACGTTACAACCTAGCTGGACACTGCCCGACCAACGTCATGCCGAAGCAGCCGAGCCCGAACTGGGAGCTTGGGGGATAAACCTTTGCGAGGGACGGTCGGTCGTAAACATCAAACCCGTCCTGCCGAGGGAGAGAGGGCAATGCCTCAGTGCAGCGCGGTTTCTCCAAGTCAAGGGAAAAGAAAGCGCGCGGCGACGGCGTGAACAAGACGCGGCGACCACACGCTCAGTTTTAATTCGGCTTGCGAGCTGTCCACACTAGTCTCTGCCTCCGAGCATTCGAAGTGTATACGCAGTTTTGAAAAAGTTTAGTCATCGCAATGTGAGTCATTTTATCGAAATTTCAGTTGGAATTTTAAAAGAATTTATTTATGTAATAATAGCACGAGGAAATGAGGATACAAAATTTAGGAATTACGATTACTTTGCTGAGTCCTTTATGACGGTGAATTACGAGGTTTTGTTTGCTGGCTCTGGCCTCGGCGCGAGGTCGTACGGATGCTCAGTTGTGAAAGCGTGGTGTTATCAAAAGTTCAACCGTCGATCGAGAGATGCGAAAAACAGGCTTTGTCATGCGGTGGCAATTCTCCGTGACCACCGAAATTGCGCTGCTGCGGTCGTAGGCGGCAACCAGTAATTGCCAGGTGTCAAGTGCGCTGAAATGCATCCGAGATGGGAGAGCAAGGGGATTTGAACCTGGATAGAGCAGTCGCCGAATCGAAGCTTCAGTCAATGGTGCGACTAATTGGCCACACCCGCGCCACTGTGTGAGCCACGCCAATCAAAATGGCGGCCAATCTGCGGCGAAACTCGATCCCTGTCCACGTGCACGGCCTGACAGCTCAGCAAGTGTTGTCCATTATGCTTTCGCGGCGGTGTACAAATAAATCCACACAGTTTACGATTGAGAAGCGCTGAAAATTTGGATATAAATTTGCCACTTCTTTCGTAAAATGACTTTTCATTCTTGGTGTAGTTTGAAGAAAATAGCTTTAAGAACGCAATGTTATGGTCAAATGCGGTGGCTTTGTGACCGATGACTAATTGGGCTATATCCCCTCAGTCTTCGTCAGTTGAGGTCTTGCGCAGGCGAAGCTCGCAGTCAGCGGCGCGTCCCACGGGGCTCAAGAACAAGTCACGCTGCGCGCGGAGGCACCCAGCCCTCGCCAGCAAAGCCCAGGCTTAGTTTTGTTGATAAAAGGAACTTTCCGCGGTCTTGGCCGAAGGTCCGAGCCTAGCTGGCCAGTGATCAATGCCCAGAAAAATTTAGGGCTGGGCTCTCGGCGCAACGGGAGAAAGCGAGAGTGGGTAGATTCGGAAATGCGCCCGGATTTGTGTTTGGGAACGGATTAGCACTTGAAATTAATGCACCGCGACGTTCACAAGAGCTGTGCAGCTCCTCAGAGAAAAAGCAATCGGTCAAGTGCGCTTGTGTCGTAGCAAAGACTCACTGAATTGCGCGCTGATTTTGGCTTTTACAAAGCCGAATGCAAAGCAGCAAAGATGTAGTATTCGGCAAATATTGTTTTTGTATCTCTTTGTCAAAATGGCAGATTTCTGTTGCGTTTGCATACGCTTGTCTATAATTTTGTCAGTTTTCTTACTTCGTCAAGCGAAATGAAATAGCTTGCCAGGATGATTTGTTGCAGTTATTTTTGTTCACATTTCCAAAGTGTTGCGACCACACACTGAAAACGCAACTAGTATCAGTTGTCCCTTCGGGTCAAGGTAGTGTATTTCGCATCATGCATTTTGCATGTTATTTACCTCAAGGGAATCGTCACGTACTGGCAAACAGTAAGCCTACAGAAATGGCAAGTAAGCATACATAAATATCAGCAAGTGTCTTTCATTGTTGTTAAGGCCTGGTCGACATAATTGTCAGAAGATAGCGGCACAGAAAAGCGTTTTGGTTCGTTCTCATTGTTGTGTAACAAGGTGAAAATCTTCACGCTTTTATAAATTGGAGAAATTCAGCATTTTACTTTTCAGAATTTTTTCAAACAAACTGTAGCATGTAATTTTTTCTTTCATATCAACAAAACATTTGTCTCGAAAATAATCTTGATAAAAAAAGATACATTTATGTGAAGCAATTCAACCACTTGTCAGTAAACCACATGCAATTTGTGGCAAAGATTTTTCTTGAACTGTGTTCATACTCCTCTGTATATCCAAATCAGCTTAAGTTAGCGAAGTGAATACAAATTTTGTTGAAATCTTATTTTTTGCACATATTTTGAGGCATTGACAGTGACTGGTTGTCTATGGAGGTATTTTGCATCTAACTGCCAACCAATATCTGGACATTTATTTGTTTATATCGCATAGAAGTGCAAATACCAGGTTTTGACAAACGACTGCAGAATAGTTGAAAAGTGCGTCAAGTTCAAATTGTTGAATCTCTGCAACCGCAAGTGCATCAAGAACACTAGACGAGGAACAGAAAATGTGTCATATTCCAGCGTGAGCACACGACAGATAGAGTTGTGTTTTGCTGTGGCGCCGGTTGGCTGTGCGCCGTCGCATTGTAAAGCGTTGAGCGTTGGGGAGAAAATCAATGCTGTGAGTCAGGGGTGTACCCTCGAACAGCGCCAGGATTTCGACTGAAATCATTTGCCGCCTCGCGTAAGGTCAGCAATTCAACAAACGGTTTGCAGGCCGCTAAACAGAGTAATCCTAACTGTTGTTTAATATCCAAATATATAACTATTTTGGCAGATTATATTTTGGTTTAACAGTGTCTAAACTCATTCAGAGTCTTCTTGGAACTGGCGTGAAATATTGCTAATTCGGTGTTGATGCCGCAATTCAGTTGTTCAAATCTCTTGGCCGATTTGTTAATTCTAAAAGCTCTTCCAGCAGACTTTCTAGGTTGTTTTGATCGAGCAAGCGAAACAGGAACTTTAACGTGGTCAAAAAACTTGGTTCGACAACGTGTCTAACGAGTGTACAACGACAGTTTGGTGGTTGGGTAAAATCACAGGGTAGTCGCCAGATAGTCTGACTCTACTTTTGGGGGAGTCAGAAAATTGTTACCAGGCTTCAATATGTGGTGGTTCAGGAAATTCCGAATCATCCTCCGTGAGTCAGTCTTGCATTTTGGATGATGGTAATCAAATGTCGAATTGTGTCCAAAGAGTGTGCAATAATTGGGGCAAACTTTTGCGTTCCTACCTTTTAAACTCAGGAGCTGGTCGTTTTGAAGCAAGGTAGCTACAGAAACTTTTGCAAAAAAAATTGTTACAAACAATCATTGAACAATAGTTCCTTCTAAAATAACGTTGCAAATTTTGCGTGAAATCGTTGATGCTTTTGAGGCTCAATCAACATGCAAAAATCGAAACCTGTTAGTGATGTATCATCAACACAGTTTGGGGTATGCACCACCAGAAGTCTGTGCTGGGATTTAATTTAGGGTAATTCGCATCGTGGTCGGTCGCGCCAAGATGCCGTTTGTCGTCGGATTGCCGAGCGAAGATGTCCCGACTTCAGTCTTGTTCCCGTACAGGCGCCACGGGGTGAATTAATTCCGTCTGCATCTTCGCGCAGTATCGTCCCAAAATCAGAATCAAGCGGATACGAATTTCCCTTCCTGTGTATTACGAACCATCCTTCGAATTTCGTGTTGGATGTGGCCAATTGCGACAGACACTCTTTTGTAAGCATTTAATTACAAACCCGCAGACGGCGCATGGGGCAAGCGTTTGAGGCAACTTATTGAGAAGTTCCTCTCAAGAAAAGCCCCCGAAAACGAACCTATCGCAAGCGTTTGAAGCCAGTGTGGCTCTCCTTTTAATTTGAGTATCGTGACACCACAACTTAAAACAGTAACTCTATATAGCGAGTGTCACTTTCTAAAGCTTGCGGTTTTGCTTTGTGCACAAGCACCTATAGCTTGCGCCACAAGCACCACTTAATGAATTTGGGACACGACAGGGGAAGGGCGGCATATTATCCTCGTTGTTCCACCTCCGGTTCCCACGAAGCTGCAGATGAATATCGGTGGCGATCTCGCCTCTCGAGGCCGAATAAACGTCGCCGTTAATCCGTAAGCTCATTTGCAGTCACAAGTCAATTTGTTTAATTCTAATCACGCGTGAGTAATTGCGTCCGATCGCGATATTCCCTCCGCGAGCGACCGCGGCGAAAAAATATCGCACGGTCGAGGTCGTTTGGTAGGAGGGTCGATTGGAATTAGTGGATAAGTTCATATGCCCGGTATGGTTGAAACTGAAGGGGTGCTACATTGGGATGTGGTATATTTGAAGGAGATATAGGGGAAATTGTAAGGATGAATGGACAGCTCGTAAATGAGCTATTAATAAATAGAAAGTTGATAAAGAAGTAAAATGGGCGTGGATATTGTTTGAGTTGTGTTATTAGTTCTTGACTGCAAAACATCAATATAAATCGTTAAGCTCTACACAATGCTTTGCAGAACATAAGGGGTGCAGTACAACAATCGCATGGCTTAGCACAGGAAAATAAAGCTGTTGTTCCATTCGGGATTCCGGAGGTTGGTTACAAGCGTGCGGCACAAATTAAACCCGCGCCGGCGACCGGAGAGAAGCGATACCGGGACGGCTTACAAGTCGACCTGGCGCCGGTCGTCGACCCCGACGTCCCCGCCGAGTCCTTTGTTCGAGGCGGGTACGTCCAAATGGAGGCGTCGAACCGTAGCGAAAGCACTAATATTTAATCATCGTTACGGCTCCTGACCTCAAGTTGCTGACATTTGTCTGTGATTTTGTGCGAGAAATGTTAAACGCCGTAGCCTTGTTAGCGCCTGTAGTCAGACCTGCTTCGAACTGTTATGTTTGGTACGGACAGGGGTAATATCTGAGTGGTTCTTCAACATGTTTGTGTCAGCGGAAATATACGGGACTGTGTGCTTTAAATCTGCGGGATTTTAATATGAAATGTTATTTCGACATTTAGGTTCAGGCACAATAGACTCAAACGCAGGGCGCCTCATATGCCTTTTATATCGCCAGGCCCTTTGTGAGCATTTACGGCTATCTCTGTAAAACGTGCGAGATCAATCATGGAGGAAATGTTGTAAAACCCATCGTCGCTCTGCGTGGCGTCACCTGTAATCGTTAACTCTCGAGTCTTTGTAGTTTGGGGAATTATTTTTATTTCGGCAAAAGAAAATTCAACACCCAATTTTAGCCTTCGAGTCGCAAAAGGCAACTGCGCCAAAGCGGCAGGCGAGCAGTTTTCGAGTGGCGGTGATGAATCTTTTATGCTTTGTGATTGCTTCTGTCGCAAACTGGCAGTAACGTAGGGAACGTAAACATGCGACGGCGGGCATTCGCCAGATGCGAACGACCGTAAAAAATCGCCGCTGCGCGTTTCGAGCGCGTCGCATCTGTATTTGGTAAAACAGACACAGTCCTATAGATATAGTGTGGGTTGTCAGAGACAGCAGAGAATTTTTAGAGTTATAGTCCCAAGATGCGGACTTGAAATGTGGATTTATGTTGTTTATCTTATCGAAAGTCGTTTTTGCTCACATAAGCAGTTGGGAAAAATTGGAATTAAAATGCTCAATGGTAATTCTACATTTAGGCGGCAACGCAACAGCTTTAATAATAATGTCAAGTTAGGTGTGGCCTTACAAATATCTCAACGTTTAACGTAGGATAAGGCAAGTAAAAGCAGCTAGCAAGATGAGGCAGTCGTACGTCGCTCAAATACATGCTCATTGACTTGTATACACAGACAGTACTGTGCAGTCGCGCCTTAATTAGCATGTCAATGCGAAATGCAATTACTTCATGTAACCGGCGAGCCCGCACATCGAGAGAGGGCATGCGTGGCCGGCAGCTCATGTCGAGGAGTGAACGTAGCCGAGGTCAAAGACTTGACTCGCAGTTGAACCTTGTTGTCAGTTGGTGTGCGGCGGTTGTGCTTCCAGTCTGTTATTTTTACCGTGCGCGTTTTCCTTTTACAGGACACTTTCCCGCAGGGCAGTCGTAGGAATCGAAGCCATATCGGCTCGCTCGCTTTCCTTTGCTACTTGGGGCTTAGAAAAACACGCAAGTGAATCGGCACCCGTTAGTAGAAGAAAAAGGGGCCAACTTTAAAGAGAAGGCCCTGCCGTCAACCGACCAAGAGACTTGTAGCAAGTGCTGTGACCGGAGAAAGGCAATTCCACTTTTCGACTCGGAAGCTCTCAAGCGAGGACAACAATTGTGCAGTCGCCATATTTTTATATCGTAACGTGAGAGGCAAAGACGCACATTGTCAAACTCTTGCAAACCACCTTGAGGAATTTATTAAGAAAAGGACAGTTACTGCGTCAGTCGGACACTGATTTATCAAGACCGGGTCCTCAAGTCGGCAACATAGGGGTTAACAGCTTTACCACCGCTGCCGTAGCGGGACAAATCGCAGCAGCACACGGCAAACTGGATCCTTGTTACGTTCCACCGCCTTCTGCTGAAGGGCACCTCAGCAGCAACGGAAGTGACGGAGGATTTCCAATTTACTCACACGAACCTTTCGACTTTGACGTGGACGTGGACGACAAGTTGCCGCTGGACGACAGTTGTACGATGGGGGATCCCATGCAATCTGGTTGCGTTTCGGCGACGATTAATTGCGGTGAGTCAGCTTCACTTTTTGTTTAGCGAATAAGGGGTTAAATTTTACCGCTTGGGGTGGAAAAGTGGGTTGGATTTTGTTATGCTTTGTGGCATCACAGACAGTGTTAATTTTTAATGTGATCAGGGCATGTTGTGTCTGAACTCGCGGTATGTTAAAAATTACACATCAGTACAAGTGACGTCGTTTGGTTCTGTATGTGATTTTTTAAGCCTATAAAACCAATGTCAAATAATTATCCAACGAAAACCGTTGTCTTCGAATTTGTATGAGTGTAATTCAACCCATAAGTTTACGATTGCAGTGTTTTATAAATTTTGAATAACTTTTTATTTTTTGTGGAGGAACTTTGAAAGGCACGTTAAATTTTTCAAAACCAATTCTGTTCGTATAGTTTACAAATTTATGCGCTAGAATTACTTCAAACTTAGATATACGTATAATCGGAGCTTGTACAACTTAATAAAGTTAATTACCCTTACGGAGACAAAGTAGGAATGCGACCGTGGAATGATGCATTCCCTCTTGCGGTTTTGTTGGCAGGAAGGTAAAATAAGTAAATTAAACATGTATCGGAACTTCACTTAATTGGCCATTTTACGGTAATCGGATTAATAGGTGTACAGATCACTTGTACGAACCCCCAATCAACGTGTATGCAACTTGCTAGAGAAAAGCCCGTCCATTAAGCTCACTTGTAGCACTCAGGTTAGAGCGCATTAACCGAATGGAAGGTGCATTAATACCTTGTAATCAACCACCGGCCAAGATGCGTCCGTGGCACGCGACTCGAGACCGGTGTTATGCCAAAAGCTCGAAACTCTAATAATGGGATAATACGGGAACTTGGTAATTGCTCCATTAACTCAACACAAGCGGCACGTGCCGGATTGGGGGCAACCCTCGTTAGTGCCCGATACATTAGTTCGGATATTACGTGGCAAATGCGGTGACACATGTTTAATTTAAGTTAGAAGTTCTTTTTGAACGGCATATTCTGCATCACCTTATCGTTGAGTTTTTATTTTTTAAGTTTTGTGCATTCATAACGGAACATGAATTTCTTCAGTAATTTAAATCTTGAACACAAATTTAACTTCCCATTAATAAACTTGTGTATTAAGCACAGGAAAGTGTTAATTATTCAAGATTGTATTGTTTAACAAACATCTAACAAACTATTTAATGGTATGTGCGGTTAAAGCAGGAAACTCAGTAATCATTTTCAACTAAAAGAAACAAGCGCCAAACGTTGCAGCAAATCTAGGTGTCTGAAAGTCATTGGTCAGAAAAGTCACGAGTAGCATTGTTCAAAAGTAACATTAAATTGCTTTGCGACATAAACCCCCACAAAACTAACCATGAAGATTGATTCAATTCCGAGGTCTATATGTTAGAAAGCGGTCGAAACATACACCTCTGCGGGTGCGGTTGCACGCCAACACCATCGCTCTCCCATAAATTATGCCGTAATTTATCGATCCTGGTGAACATACCCGGCCCCGCGGCCTGCGTTACGTTGTACGTCGACCTGCAACAGGGACCCCAACATGTCGCCGCCACTGCTACGAAAATAAACTACTTGCTTGTCGCGGAAGTTCATCCAATTAGGATTTTACTAGTAAGCTCGGCGGACGACTTGGTATCGGAAAACTTTGCGTTTGCTTTCTTAACGTTTGCTGGGGATAAAGTTGGTGTTTTATTAAATTGATAAACCCTGCTTGTTTCTGCTTCACTTGCCTAGCTATTGGCCCAGAAATCCGATTAACCAAAGATACCCTATTTGCGAATTTGTGAGGTTATACTACATCAAGTCAAAATTGATTATTTTGTATGCTCGAGAGGGTTATTTTTACAAGCAATTTTATTGCCGCTAGGAAACTAAATCAGTGAATGCGGAGATATCCAACTCATGTGTCTCGTTAACTGTACACAGGTGATGTCGAATATATCGTCGTGCGCATGCAAAATGGCGGCCATAGCACGTATTAACATAGCGCGAGGGCAACCAGTCTACATTAATAAGTCGAAGGCTTGTACGGCGTCGGTATTTAGGGCACGGGGCTACTACGTAGGGTGGGCGTTAAGACTCCATACGTGCCTGACGCCGGTTAGATTCCACCAGTTATCTGACAGAAGGATTATAGCGCCCAGCTGAGCAACGGAAAACGCGTGAATTATTCACGGAAGGCTGCAATGCAATTCCCTGTGAAGAAGTTGCCACTAACGAGCGATTCTCGCTGTAACTAATTGCCTCTTTTTAGCACACTCGAAATTATGTTTCGTCATGATTGCAAATAACGTACAGCCTTTTCTACTGCAAAATGTTGCCGGGTCATTCCTAAAAATTTGCTCACCAACAAAAACAGTTTTATAAATATTTTTCGTCCAGGTGATTACAGTATTACGAGGGATGTTGCGTGATGTGCCTCGATAGCGATATATTCGGGATCGTGACACGCTATTAAGGGACTCGGCACCTCGTTGACGCTCTAATCCTCAAATCGCCGCAATTTTCCCTGGCAAAATTGCAGCTTTAGGGTGCGATTGTTGACATGTGGTCACCAATTTGTCACCAAGGTCACTGCACCTAACTTGAGTTGGGTTCGTAAGCAGTAAAATGCCGCGTGCTAACGTTGGGAGTCCGTTAAATCGAAGTAAGTGTATTGGACACGTTTTTTCGCTAATGCACTTTTCATTTGTGGCGACGCGTCCCAATGTGCCATGGCCTAATTGGTCGTCCATTTGCCTAACCAAATAGAAATCACTCGTCGGGTCCCTGTTGCCAAAGAGCGCCGTGATTTCCGATAAACGCGCACTGG
Organism: Ascidia mentula; assembly: GCF_947561715.1. Classification (NCBI taxonomy): domain Eukaryota; kingdom Metazoa; phylum Chordata; class Ascidiacea; order Phlebobranchia; family Ascidiidae; genus Ascidia; species Ascidia mentula. The sequence goes on along the minus strand of NC_138569.1, from coordinate 18,505,865 downwards.
ACGACGGTAGCAAGCATTCTATTACGGCGATTGCATTTGGCGTGCGGCAAATTGGATGAGTGGCACGCGTCGTTAATTGCCCGCGACCACTTAGGGATTAACGCCCGTGGCACACGTCAAATTCCCCCCGAGTTTTCTTACAAACTTTCGCCATTTCTAGATTGCTTAGTCATGAGTAGGCTGCCAAAAATCTCCCCGCACTGTCCTAATGGCCCATTTTCGCTGATAAACGTTAGCTTAGGTCGCTGTTGCGCGTCGTTGAGGCTCAAATTTGTGGACTCCAATTTCACATGTATTTGTTCGAATTACTGGGAGCTGTTTTAGTGAAAACTTATCCAGCATTCCGCATCTGCCGGGGTCAGAGGACATCAATAAATAACGCCGAGTCAATGACGCGGTCGTTTAATTCATTAGCAACCGTTTCACACTGCCAAGAGCACCGGAGCCTTTCGTTCTGCTTGTTTTGATATGGCCGTTGGTGTTACTCGAAGCATGCCGTCAGTCTGGAACTGTACCTCGGTTTACGGGGGACCAGTGTTGGTGTAATTACCGCAGTCTGAGAACTGGCGACATGATAAACGGGAAATTAACTTTGTCCGCTGGCAATCGAGCAAACCGAAACAGAAACGCAGTCGCCACCGGCGTAGTGAGATTCACCCTTTGAAATATTCCAGTGAACCGGCCACGACAGCTGGCTGGGGAAACCGCCCGTAAACGATTGTAGTTTCCCGAGCCTCTGACAACGCGTCGTGAATGTTCTTCAACCCAAAATAATTCAGTGATTCAACTGCCAGCCTTAAAACGTATTGTGCTGAGGTTTAACCGGTTTGGCGACGGTTAAATGGCAGCGACAGTAAAAATGTCCGTTTGCCAATTAGCGGAAGCCGCACAAGTGTTTAGAGTGTTTGCTCGTGTTGGCCCCCACCAAGCTTACACCATTCGGGACACAACGCTCATCTGTAGCAATTTAGCTGCTCTTCTCAAGTCCAGATCAATTCCAATTGTTGGTGAATAGAAAAAATGCGCATTCGGAATAGTTAAGGCAAGGCAATGAATGAGCCCGTGCCGATGAGAGAGTCGCGATGCCATTGTCAAATTTGATCTGAGCGATCGCACGAGCGCTGTTTACTCGCGAGCGTTGGCCGAGTTGGTCATTTGGCATGGCGGTGACGGAATTTCCGTCCTTGCTAAACAAACATGCAATACACATTCCTGGCTAACTCTCCCTCCCTTCGGTATCGGAACAACGCAACTTGGGCGACTACAGCACCGGAATAGGTCTTAGCTTCACCAGCGCTCGAATAAAAGTTTAATGCGCGTCGTGGCAAAAGTTTCTAGCGGTCGGAATTTTAATTACCAGTCCATGTCGAGCCCCCGTCCCAAGACAGCAGCACGATTTAAAAAAAATAGGAAAATACCATCGTCACCGCTCTGCAAAGAGTCGTGATTAAAAGTTGATGTAATCGCGCTGTGTTTTGGACACGACTGAATAGGAAACAGCAAACGAGGAGAAAAACGTCGTAGATGTTGCGTGCACAGCTGCAAGCGTAGGCAAACGGCTTTAATGTGGCCCCATTTCCCTCGTTAACATTCTTATCTATTGTTCGCGCACGACACCTGCGCGATGGACGCGATAAACTGTGCGCGAGACAAAACTTCGGCAAGAAACATGTTTTCCGCGCGCTCCAGTCGACGTCAACAGTTTACACTTCTTTCAAAAACAAACTCGAATTGCACTCAAACGAGCGAAAGTGTTTTCAAAAGCGACGTTCATTTTGCCCAAATCGGACGCCACGGCGGGCCGCGGGCGCCATATTTTTCGCCCAAGTCTGACGCGCTGTGGCTCGGAGCCAAAATAAGGGCCTAAGCCGCCTCTTCCTTAACGTGGGAAGTTATTTTCGCTCTGTCCTCCAGGGAGTCAATTACTGACGATCACCGGCCAATTACCAATGCGACATATGTCGGCGATTACAAGGCTCCCATAAGCATCCGATACAATGGAAACGGTCTTGCACGATGCTGGCCCTTCCGGATTTGAATCCCTCGCCGTATAATCGCATTTACATCTAGCTGGTCGGGTGCGAGATTTGTTGTCACATCTCCGAAAATCAAAGGCCAAGTGCGCAGGGTGCGTTTAAATGGCGACCCTGCAGTTATTTAGAAACATTCGAGCGATATCTGATCATCGCACCAGCCGCCCTGAAGTGTGAAAATAAATATTCCCAAAGGCTTAAATGGTGAAGTCGCTCATTAAATGCATGTACACGGGTTGTTTCTGGAAACGTGAGTTCCTGGAAGTTTGCTTTAACAAGATAACGTCTAATTATCCTGAAAACATAAAAAGCGAAAAGAGATAATTTAAATTAAAGATATGCGAAGGAATAAGATCTGATAAAAAATCTTTTGGTGCAGCGTCGTATTAGTCACATATTTTATTCATTACACGATCATGGGAAACCGTATTTGGAAGTTTGCAATTTAATAAAAATCCCCCGTTTCGAGCAAGCCGGTATTGCCCAAGAGCTCTTAAAAGATTGCCTTCATTCACAAGCCTAGCTCTCGAGATTTGATTGAAATATTGGACAGATCAATGGAAAATAATTAGTGTCGCGTGTTTGGGTTTAAGCCAAGTAATTTTTCATCGCGGTTATCAATCTGCGCGAGAAAGCGTTGTGAATTTTCGTGAAGCAAGCTGTTCTTACAATGATGGTAGAGATCATGTGGACTTTGAAGGGGTCACCTGGTGCTGATACACAATCCTGTTTTGTGATAAGTTTTCTTCACAAAATTCTGCTGGATCCAGCTCAGTAAATTGATAATCTTGGGACAAATGTACATTGACAACAAACTTGTTCATCACGCGTTTATTTTGGCAACGCTGCAAGTAAATGTTGATAACACCTTTGTACAGCCACAAAACTTACAATAACTTTCGTCGCGCGTGCATCGCTTTATATCGCCGTGTATCAAGGTAAATGTGCACGGCAGTGTCAACAACATTTCCTCATTCTTTCCAGATCCCTGCCATATTCCGTTGTGCGTGGGTTGCGGTTCGCCAATCAACGATCAGTACATCCTGAGGGTGGCTCCAAACCTCGAGTGGCACGCTGGATGCCTAAAGTGCGCCGACTGTGGACAATACCTTGATGAAACCTGCACTTGCTTCGTACGGGACGGGAAAACTTATTGCAAACGGGATTACACGAGGTGAGGTTTTATATTGCGGGATACACACTTGTGTGAGGTGCCATTAGTATTAAAGCAAACAACATGGCGGAAAACTGCTTTTAAACGATTTTGAAATGCCTCGTGTTTGTGAACAGCGTATAAGAGGTAATTAAATCTACTGTTTGCAGTACCCCACACTGTAAGAAGTTGCAAAAAGTTACAAAAGATTTGTGCCAGTTAGAAGCTTTGAAAAATTATTCCAGTTTAGCAAGATGTTGCTTTTTATCAAAAAAAAAATACGATAGTACATAATGTTTTGTGCATCGCATCCTGTTATCAAACCCTGCCATCTTATGTTAAATGTTATCTTGTCAATGCTAATAACGCTGTTTGGTTGAAGTCAGTGTTGAGGCTTCATAAAGGCTCAATGACCGTCAATAAAATTTAAGCATAACTTACAAGTTAGAAGAAAAAGGGTTGTTGAAAAAGAGCTAGTTTTGGGGGGGTGAGGTGGGCCAAAGTTTCGTCGACATTTTATGGGAGGGTCGTGTTTGTGACCTCCTGGCCATTTACGAAATCGTTACGAGGGCGCGTGAATTATTAATGCCTCATGCGCATGCGCGCCTTCACCTGGGCGTGAGATGGAAAGCTTTTCTGTCTTGATTTCGCAATTAAGTATCATAGTTTCGCGTTTTTAGGCGAGGCGCAAATCCATCACTCCTGTCCGCAAAAAGCCCTTTCCTTACCAATGGTTTCGACGATCGATCGCTTTTTCCCCCTCCGTTTACCCACGGTCCCCCGTGGCGTTGACGGCATAATTTTGCTACCTGGCCTAGCACGCTTGGCTGAAACGATTGGTTATCGCTGGCGATGCGTTCAGTGCACTTAACAGCATGACAAAAAGTTGCGACAAGACCGTGTGGATCTATTTTTTGGATCTTACCACACAAAGCAAAAAATTCGAAATTATAAAAATGCATCGCCAACTAGTTCCGACTATACGAAATTTTACAGTAGGCGCTGTTTTCGTATCCAGATCCAGTCGACAGGGGGGACGCAGAGGGCAAAGGGGCGTTGCGGTTTCAAGTCTGTCTCTTCTAGGGTTTCGCCGAGTGAGATCTGAATCGCATAATAACCGGGCGCACGGCATTTTCGTCGGGACTCCAGAAACAAAAGCCAGCCGCGGTGTCTTATCGTCCTGATCGCGGGGAGTCGCGCAATTGCTTCGGCCTACGCCAAACTTTGTAGGCATTTGAAAGAAGAAACGACTGCGTGTTGCAATTTTAGGTCTGTTATCGCAAACTAGCCGCGCACAATAAACATCTGCCTGTCAAAACGCTGACTGCAAGTGTTGCGGCGACAGCGACAGACCGCGCGGGGCTCATATCAAAGCAACGATCAGCTAGTAAAGCAAATCGTTGGCACCGTGATTCTGCCAAGTTTAAAACAGATCCTCATGGTAGGACGAATAAAACCTTTTACGTTGGCCGGCGATTAGTCGAGAACGGCCCGCGTCCCGGAAGGATATTTTCAATTCCGCATCAAAAAGTCGCGGCACAAATTGATCTCCGCGGGAAAAGCAGGGTGTGTAAGTTCGATTAATCGATACCTTGGCGCTAGGTCGGCTATTCGGCGACATGAAGAGCGGAATGGAACGAACGTCTTGTCAGTGCGAACCAGCAGCGCGATTTGCCCACTTTTGACCTTGGCACACAAGCAAAAATTTTAATAAGCCAAATAAAATAGCGGTTGTACTGTTGGGATGTTCCAAACGGCAGAGAGCTAATTCTCATGTTTTTCTTGTGGAGGGAAGCACCATTTTTTGCATGATTAACAATCGGATTTCAATCATTCGAGATGACCATCTGCTGGTAGCTGAATTACCCCTTTGCTGTCGGCCATTGTTTATAATCACGTTAGGGATTTTTTTAGTGTTTCTGCTGGTTCGTCGGTGAGGTTGTGTAGTGTTAAAGTGACAATTGCGTCATTTTCGGGACGTGTCCAGACTCGTATTCGAAACACTTACATAAAATAATGTTAGAACCGAGAGGACGTATACGTCGTCATCATTCTTTAAACCAAGATTGACGCACCTCAAGCCTCTAGGTTGTCAAGACGATTCAGGTTGTTTTTTCTGGAGCTGCCCTTTTTAGCGGCGCGGTCGCCCCCGTTGTAACAACAATGGATTATCGCGCACGCCGGTGCCTGCAGGGTGTCCGGGGCCCCAAATTTTGACTTTCGGAAATGATGGTTTGCAAATTAAGTGCGGTTGGCTGGAAGCCTTCCTAAACCCCACACTCAAGGTGTATTGGTGGGTGGTTTGGGCCCGTGTATAACTCTTTCGCTTTGTTCTGTTGTGCAAACGACATTTTGTTCCAAAAATTTGCGATGTGAAACAATTACATGTTATGGACCCAACAGTTTTCAGACTAACTCGTTTGCCATTATATGCCGTTTGTAATACTGCCACTGTGACTAGATTGTGAACTCGGAAAAATAGTTTTGCACCGGTGTGTGGCGCAAGTGTTAAGCTTATGCGATCTCGCAAATTAATAGAATGGGAACAAGGCGGCGGCGCAAATTATGACATACGCTGTCAGAGTGACAAGGGGACCCTGTGCAGGTTCGTTAAACCGGTTGTAACCAGATCCTACCGGGATTACTTGTGGACTGGGATGCCCTACTTTTCAACTGCATCATAGTTTTCTTGAACTGCGTCTGTTTTCGTTGTTAACTTTGGTTTAAATCTATCACAATATGCTGCCGAACACAGGGCGCGGTTTTGGTGGATTATTTTCTCATTTGTTGCGGCGGGGAAACGAAAACTGTCGATTTGTTAACGTTTGACTTCATGCCAGCAACGCCGAGGCTGACAAACGATGTCGAAATAGCAAAAAATACCACTGCTGTGTGGTCGTGAGCGGTCTGCTTGCACTGCAATCAACGGGGCATTTCTTTCCGCGATTACACGATATAATCACTCCTTAAACGGAGTGGACATGCCTGACGAACCGGTCAAAGTGTCACTCAATTCTCGGAACTGGTCGCGCAGAAGTTGACAATGTCCACCGTTAATTAGTTGCAAAACAAACTTACGACGGTAATTACCGGAGTTCTTGCTACCACCTAAAGTAAACACACTTGAGATGTTGCAAACCAAACCCTCTGCAAGTTACGCAGAGCGGTCGCAACCGATGCCATCCAGTTCACGTCATTGCGTTTGAAGTGTGCGCGCGCACTGCCCGCACCTCGCGAGGGACCAACGCGTTGCCGCATCCAGCTGCGTAGGCCGAAGTGAATATGTCACACTAATGGGCGCAGATTGGTTGCTGCCAACGGAGGTGAAAATTGTACAACCCCAGGCGCACCCAGCGCATAGTTGCAAGGCAATCGCTGCGGCCGTGTTCCATTAAAAGATGCGCACCCGTGGGACTTTTAACGCATGCCCGAGCAATTATAACGCCTGACTGAAAAGCGTTTCAACCTGTAGTTTCCAGCTTTCTTGAGCTAGTAACACGCCTGTTGAACACGTGGTCCAATTGGCGCTGAAGAGACAAAAAAATGTGCACCATTCATAACGACGTGACATTAGGGGTGAAAAAGTCAAAACTTTATGGAAATCAAGAAATATAAGAGAATGTCAAACGCATACAGCATTTTCTATCGATTTAATGTATACATTTTTTTATTAGGCTGTTTGGGACGAAGTGCAACAAATGCGGTCTCGGCTTCAGCAAAAATGACTTTGTGATGCGCGCCCGAGACAAGATCTACCACATCCAATGCTTCAAGTGCGTGGCATGCAGTCGACAACTCATTCCTGGCGACGAATTTGCTTTACGTGACGACGGACTCTTCTGCAAAGCCGACCACGAGGTCGTAGCATCCGGCGGACTAATAGGTAAGCCTCGCGACCAAGCCTGACATTGTGGGACTGCTTGAAAATAATCCCAGAAAATTTTGAAAGGCATTTGCGAACAGTCTTGACCTAGGTCAATGTCTTACGGGGAACATTGGGAAAATACTTGCGCGCTGCGATCTGAATGCCATAAACACGAGTATTATATGCGGGATTTTGTACAAGGGATGTTGGGGAATATGCCAGTACGTATAGGATCGCCGCTCCTAGAATGAACCGCCGGCGTGTTTACACATAACTTCGGCGAGACCAAACGCATTTCGCGGCGTTCGAGGGCGCGCGCGTCGGCGGATCAATGGACGACTTTCTCCCCGATCTTTATCAAGTCTTTCTCTCCCCGATGCGCCGCGATCGCTGATACAAATCTGAATAAAACGACGGTCAGAATAAAAAAAACTTGCTGGTAGTAGCTGACGCCTACACCAAAGCACCACGGACAGCCTCCGAGTGTCAGGAAAAGGACAGTCTGTTGGTATATTCACATCGCTCGAATATTGACTGACAGCCGTGCGTTGTCTCACTGCGCAAAACTGCGTTTGATCGCCCGGGGAAATTCTCCTCCGAGGCTCCGCGCAGCAGACCTTCGTCCACCGAGCGTAGCAGTTTTACCGCTAATTTGAACGAAACCGAACACCCAAAGTAGAGTTCCTCGCCGGAAACTTCAACTTCAGGTCGAGTTCGGGTGTCATACGCGTGTGTCGGGGAACCAATAACCGTATATTTGCTCCGACTTGCGTGGACAGTTTTCCCTGATCCAGGTAATTCGGTGTTGGTGCACCTGGATACGCCTCCCATGCCTCGATAGCGATGGCGATACCGGGCCAGCGTGCGGCCAGGACCCTGCAATTATATAGATAAACATCGCGGGACACCGTGATCTTTGAAGCCAGATGTCACCCTCAAGCCTTGTTTATTTGTTCTTGATGCACGATATCTAGAAACGGTGCGGGTCGTGCACTTCACCGGCTCATACTGCCCGCTTGCCTCAAATCCGACAAGATGTAGGGACACGTAAACAACGCCCAAACGCTCAGGCATCCAGTACAGCACCGCTTGGCATTCCACAGCTCAAATTTATCCTGCATTAACCACGCACGTGTTTTGTCGCAGGTCGACACGACCCTCATCACATACCGGGATTTCCTCCGGGCAACGGCGGGCCGAACGGCATCGTGAGCCCGCCGGTCATGAGCAGAATGAACGGGACGTCGAATGGCGATCAAAGCAAGGGAGGAGGACACCGCAGCGGCGCCAATAAGAGAGGGAAAGACGGGAAGACGACGCGAGTAAGGACAGTACTCAATGAGAAGCAACTCCACACGCTTCGGACTTGCTACGCCGCGAACTGTCGACCTGACGCGTTGATGAAAGAGCAACTGACGGAGATGACGGGTTTATCTTCTCGCGTGATTCGCGTCTGGTTCCAAAACAAACGCTGTAAAGACAAAAAACGCTCGATCGCTTTAAAGCATATGCAGGAGCAGCAGGTCAAGCAGCAGCAACAACAACAACAGCAAGGCGGCGAACAGGTAACGAAATATTTACAGTCCTGCGTGTCCCTACACAAGAATTCAATTAAATATCCACACAGCAATAAAGTTTTACACACGGGTGTTTAGCATGGTTGTCTAGCTACCGCAGTAACCCTATTGTGTGGCAGACAGATTTACAATGCGCGATCGTTAGTTGCAAAGCGAATCTGTTGCCTTTGCCGCCAGATGTTTAAACAAAAGTTGGTCCAAAATCGCCTTGCGTCATTGATTGGAAAAAGCCGATTGAAAGGAAAATTAAAAAACCGTCAATCACACTTGGTCAGCCAAGAAAAAAAGTTCAATCTACGTGTGGTTCGCGCGTCTTTGCGTTGACATAACCTTTGAGCGCAAACGGCCGTTACACAACAGTCCTGCCCCCACACGCTCCTGCGCTGTACAACTGTAGCCCTCCGCAACGGATAAATCATTAAACAGTGGTCCCCGGTGAAGTGTTAACACGTGAATCGGTTCATGCTGTCGCGAGCAGCTATCAGCCAACGGGTGTAACCACAGTCAAGTGCCGCTCGACCGCTCAGGACACCGCGAAGCTTTGCTTGAAAACGAGCGAAGGCGGAAAGGTATCAGACGTGGCAGGCAAAATTACACCGCGGCTTGGAGAGGCGGCGCTGCAGCATGCACGTAAATGTGTTCCCAGCCTCTCGAAGTGGAGTCCCGACTGTCAAGTGCCCCACGATAATAACTCACCGCAACGGTGTAACTGAAATAAAACGGTCGGCTGAGTAAGTCCTGGGGGTCGCGGGCGTCGGTCAAAGCATGTAAATTTGTAAACGCTTACCAGGGGCCGTTCGAATTTCTGGAGAGGCGCGGTTCAACCGGCGCGACACTGGGCAGGGCATTTGTCTTCCACTTATTCCATAGGCGCTCTGCATATTGACTCGAGCCGATAGCGCCGCGCGGCAACAATGCTTCGGTTATGCGAGAGAGATAAGAAATGCCAGGGCGTAAGCAACGGCAATTCACATCCTCACAAAACACACAAAAACTGCGCCCACTACATCGATGCACACTACAGGAGCCGTAACAACTAAAAAACTCATTACATACACTCCGTGAAACGGATAATTCTGACGTTTTAATTTATTCATTTCTTGTGATTTTTTATTAGACTTTAATGACATGCTTGTCACAACTTCCAAATTCCCCAGTGATTTTCGCATTCTGGGGCGTTACAGTCGTTAATAAGAATTTCTCCCGGAAAATCAATATATCAATATATTACCGGGAAAGAATTTTGTTGTTCAATTCAAAACACTCCTCTGTAAATTTAAAACCCTTGTTTCAACACAAACTTGTTCACTTTCAGGGCGCCGGATCCAACGGTGGTCAAGGACTTTCCGGAATCAACGGCGTAAAAATGGTTGCATCGGAACCTGTGCGGAACGATGTGGCTGCGAGCGCAAACGCAGTCGAAGTCCAGAATTACCAGCAGCCAGCGTGGAAAGCCCTCAGCGACTTTGCACTGCAGAGTGAAATAGAGCAACCCGCCTTCCAGCAGTTGGTAGGTTAAAGTTACTCTTTACTTTGTTTAAGACCAACGTCTTGAAGTCTCTTGGATTTTTAACGACGTACTGCAACCTTCCTCTGTTTGCTAAATATTCGGAATAAGTTCTCATGTTTTCTAAGATTTCCCGGATTAGTTTTTTTCTTGGAACCACTGCTGAGACCAATAAGTTCAATCACAGGCCCAGTCCACATTGCTCGTTACCATTTAACCAACAGCAACTAACTATGCCATTTGCAGTGTTTGCAAAGTCGTCACAAACGTACATACTGTAAGAAAGATATTACGTACTGTCACCATGCTATTACCCTAAACTCCCAGTATGCTTGTCGCCGTATCGATCCTGAGCACATTTCAAAATATCTCTCTTACAATTGTTCCCAAAGAGTTGGTTTTCTTTACTTTATATAAGACCACTGCTGAGACCTAGGAGTTCATCCATGGGTTCAGTTCACAGCGCTAATTACCATTTCAACCAGCTATTTAAAGCGTCTCGCTTCCGCAGCACATTTTGAATTGTCTTTTTTTTGCGCAGGTGAGCAACTTTTCCGACCACAACCAGAGCTCGATGTCCGACTCTGAAATTAGCAGCATTCCCTCGGTATCTTCGGCGGGCCACGAACATGGAAATGCCTGTTCGACTCCCCTCACCGTCGAATCACACATGACGGCTTGCAGCTAGCCGCCCACATGCGATGTTATACCCCACACAACCCTCAACAAGACCATGCAGAATAACTCACGTCGCGTGCGATACCTTTACAACGTGATATCCCATTTGAGGGATTCAGAAAAATATGAAACCCGGTTATACCTTCGGCAATCCGCAACACTTGCTGCTTTCTTTCCGCGTAATATACCAAACAACAGAAAAAACACTAGAGGCAATAATGAGCGCCGGTCGTTTCCGACAGAAACTGTTACCGCGGCAGTATATTGACTGACCACGCTGCTTGATAAGAAACTAAACGAAAGCAGTGAATTTTTTTGCTTGTCGTGTGTCCGTCCTATTAGCTCAGTTTTGTGCTCTGTCTTCTCTTATTTCGACGTTGCATTCGTCACCGTTTTAGTGCGTCCTTGACTGCTGGCCTTGTCAATGTTCGGACCTAGTTTGCTGCTCGTATTTTTCTTGTAGCGTTTTAGTATTTAAACCGCTAGCCATGTATTTATTCAGTGCGTTTGTCAGCGCTTTTTCTGCGACACTCCTTGTCTCCAGGTATTGCCTATTTCAATCAAACCGTTTCCCCGATTTTGCAGTACTCACACTATTACAATCGTATTTCCTATTGTCGCCCCAGTTCCACTAAAGTGACATTTGAACTTAAAGCTTATACCAGCAATCTCATTTTTTGTTGTTAGATCAGGTATCCGAGCATATCCACATTTTATCGTCCTATTGTTTTCCACGACCCACGATTACTGAGAAACGAACCGTTATTTTGTATTGTGTTGATTTGAATGCGTAAAGCGCCAGACGCTCATATCACACGACGAAATGCATGGAAATATTGCAACCGGTTGTTGGCGTGCTACTTTCTTTTTAATTCGTCCGTGTCCTTGCGTCTCCACCCCACTTTCTTCTCGTAGTGATAGCGTTTAACATGCGGCGCCCTGGCCGGTGCGGCAATTTGCCTTCGCGGGAAATAATACAGAGAAACTCTATCCACAAATGTCCGGTGTCTTGCCCCTAACAGAAGCAAATCAACAGACAACAGATCAGACGGTTGAGAACGCTCAAGGTCTAAGGACCTTCCCGTGTGATTTATCAGCTCTTCGGACCTGTTTTGCTAAAATTTGATTATCGTACGGGGATTTTCGGGCCCGCTGTGGTGCACACAAGCACATTAACAAGGTCCGCTTTATGTGGTAAGTTTTTGGGTAAACAGCCTTAGGCCGTTAAAGTCCATCGAGGTCCGTGGGAAGAAAAGCGAAAATTGAGTAGAAATGTTGGTCGATTTGGAGTGAAAACAGCAAGCCCAATGTAGTTAAGCAAATAAACACACGAAAAGCATCAAAGAGGGTGAGCGATCCAACTCACAGGCAAGCCCGGCAGAATGCATTCACGAAGTGTAAATGCCGTGCGGCGAATGCCTGGAGTTCCAGGTTTCAAATGACTGAAAAAGACCAATGAGAGGGGGGTTCGGTTTGCGCTGTCAAAACTTCGACTTTTCAGTCAACAAAGCACCGTCGTTTTGTCGCTCCAGCCGCGTGCGTCGACATGTGCGGTCCCAACCTTGGAACCGTTTCTTCGGTCAAGGTCACTGAGTCCCAGTTGCCCTTCGCCGTTACGGTGAAAGCGGTCGCTTTGGGTGAAATGAACAAGCCAAACATTCGCTGCTCCTGCAGTGTTTTGCCGCTTGACGACAACGCTCACTTCACCGCGCTCGTCAAGTGATCTTCAATCTGTCCTGACAGCCTGCGGTGCCGGGTCCACAGATTGATGTATCTTGTTGCGTGCGGTGGTAACGGTAGGGGTGTTAACCCCGACGTAGGATTCCGAGCTATCTGAAAGTCATTTTACCACGTTTCACGTTTTAGTGGTAAACGATGACTAGTGTTGCTAATGTGCCACAATCTTCCACAGTTAAATCGCCAAAATCCTGCCCTAGAAGAGAGGTCCTCTATTTGTACTTTTGTTGAAGATTCATTTAATTGACCGTGCTCTTATGAATCATTGTAAATAACTAAAAAAAACGGATTAAAAATTGTGATGCCTAAACGTTTTTAAACATAACGAATATGTAAATTTCAATTTTTTTTTCACTTTGCATTATTTGTATGCGAGATGCATAGCAATCTACGAGCACCTGCGTCGATGCAACTGCAAAACAAAAACATCCCTGATTTTGGCAAAATTTGCATGATTTTCTCCTTTGCTGCGACCCCGCGAAAGACAAATTGAAACAAGCAAACACAAAAGCGTCTTTCCAAACAAATCCACTTCGGGGCCACTTTCCAAACAAACACATCTTCACCCGCGACTTCGAAAACGAACATCCCTTTGAAGTGCGGTGACTGTTTTTCACGCGACACAGAGGTAAACGCACGTACACGGCCGTGTGTTGCCAGGGCCCTGGCGCCAGCTCGTCAGGCCCGGATCCATCACAGCATGTCCACTTGAACACAGCAATCGTGTGAAGGTAAACTGTTTATTGGCGAGGGGCGGCCACGAAAATAGTGTGTTGTTGGTGGAGAGCATGTCGCAACATAGCGCACGGTCTCATCCGAGCGTGTACAGCCATCGGAAACAAGCCGGCAACACGAACACTGGCCCGTTACCGTGTTCGCTATCTGGCCTCCTGTCACAGGGATGCGAGTTATTGGGATAAACTCGAAGAGGAGCGCACAAACAGGCGCCTGATAATCATGAATGGCCTTTTGCTGTTCGCTGGTCACTCTCTTGACAGTGGACAGGCCGGCTAACCACTTGGTTTGAGTGGGCAAGCTTACTTTTAATTTTCCTGGAGCTTTGATGCAGGGCAACTTTATGACGATTGCCATTGTTATTATTTTGGGCGCCATTTTGTTTGCATTCTGCAAAGATGTTTAAATGGACGATGGACGATAATGAACCCACGGAGCATGGTTAAATGGTTAACGTGCTGTTGTAGAGCGGGCAAAGTGCGGAAAGCAATCGCTGGGTTGTTTTCCTTCCAAAACGCATGTCAGTGCTTGGTGAGATGCTTGCAAAATGGTTGTTGAAGCAATTAACCAATTGCAATTATATCTCTGCATAATTTCAGGTAAAAAAACACACGTCAGTCGGCCACTGTTCTTTTGCAAACAAAACACATTAAATTGTCAGCATATATTTGAACAAAAGTTCAATTAGATTTCGCAAGAAAACAATAACACCTAGGGTTTTGGGGGACAACAAAAAAGGAGAAGAGAAAACTGTTCAATAATGGACGACCTGTTTACAATGTTAACAACAATATTAAGCTTTTGTTTGATGTTGCACCTAACTTATTCAAAAAATTCAATTACAATGCCGATCTCAGGAGTTTGGGCGTAAATACATTTGTATTTCTTTCAAAAACAACCTTATTTGTGTTCGTTACGTAGCAACGTGGATCAGGACAATGAAACAACAAGAATTACCTTGTTACATGTCAAAACAGTGTTGTGGGTCGCGCAAAACTAGCGGCTGCGACCACAAACAAACCTGATTATGAAAGTTTTTGCAACATCCGTAATTCGATTGAACACTGAGTACCCTTAAGACCCACCATTACGTCATGCATTGATCGGGTTCTCGAAAATCGATCGTCGTCATGCAGTGCAGGCACGTCACACAGCCAAGACCCGGCAATACTTGTCGCAAGCTGACCCCGCGCTCTCAAGAGAGAGGTGCCAATACCAAACAGGAAGTAACGCCGCTCTGCTTTATCCGATCACAGATTAATTGCGACCCGAACGCGTCGCGTTCAAGGACGACCGCCGTCCGAGGAGCGTCAAATTCCCGCTGTTATTCTTCTCTGAGTCAACCAACCCGACTTGCATCCGGCTTCACCGTGGAGTTTGGCGTTCTCGTCGGGTTCCCGGCGCCTTAGTGCAGGTGCAAGGCGAAGGTGTGAGAGTGCGGCTAAAGGTTGGCAATCGGTCGCATGCACGCCATTCTTCGGGTGAGGTTATTTTTAGGGATGCGCGTTGAGAACCGGCGTTTGGAGCACCAGTTTTAACTATCGAATTTCCGTCGGAGGTGCGAGAGTTGGCCAAAGGAGCACACACGCAAGCGGTCTACGTCTGGGGGGCTGTAGACGTTTTGGGCATTATTGCGTGTAAGAAGACCCGTTGCGAGATGGAACAAAAACTGGGTGCAATAATTTTGCACAACTGGTGCCCTTTTATGCTAAGTTTACTACAAAATGTACGACATGAACCACACGCAACCGATTTTTTGCAAAAAAAACTGCATGTCATCAAATATACGTGCTTCACCAGGGAATTTTAACTGCGAACAAAACCAACGAAAAGAACGAGAAAGGTGTGTTGATTATAATTTGACACCAACACCACCAAAGGGTGATTTAACAGCATTGAATTGCCGCAAGGAACAGCAACACGAGGAGGCCGTGGGTGCAGCTACAAAGTAGAGTCGGCGCAAAACAAATATCTTGCACAAAAGCAGAGAAAACACGAAACCCAGGGGCTGGCTTGTTATTACTTAGCGCCTTCACAAAGGCGAGACGTATTCCTTACCAGTTTTCCCGTCGCGGCCCAGCGAAACAACAACGCGAGCGATTTTTTTGACGTCGTGCGAGCGAAAAGATAAACTTTGTCGCGAAATGTTGGGGATTTCGTCGCTCGGCGTTCGTGCGCACAAAGGGGCGAAAAGTAAACCATACAGAGCCGACAATTCCGCAGAAGAAAAACCCACTCGATCGGGGAACAAAAGCACCGGGATCCGATTCCACGCCGGTCACTTTTCAGGGTTGACGGGGGCTGTGGGGCGCGCGAACCCCTGGGTTGACTCACAATAGCGCGCTTCGCGACAAGGGTGTCAAATACGTCTCGAAATGTGTCAAAATCCAGAGTGCCGGCCGTTGTTTCGGCAACAGCGCGATTAAGACGGCCACTTCGTCAAGGTTTACCTTACCCATAGAAAATCGAGGACCTGGCACTCGGCGCAGGTAACTTTGCACCGCGCTTTCATGGCCCAGAATCGGCCGACAATGCGCCCGCTACATTGTGCACGTTGGGGGCAAAGGCCCTTCTGAAGGCCCCTTCTTTTCAGACAGACACGCGAGGGAAGGCAAAAACAAATAAACACGGCAGCAGCACAAACGCCCTCACCTTCTCAACATATCCTTACCCCAAGCAAACGTTACGTCAGTTTTTTTTTATCGAAGCAAGCGAGAGGAAAGTCGAAGGTTTTGCGGAAACCGATCAATCAAATTAGGCGCAACCCCGCGGCACAGGGACGAGCGTGGCAGTGATAAGAATAAGGACAGAAGCAAACACCACGCACGTGCCGGGTGCTATACGTTACCTCGGCCCCTGGAAGTAGATTTTACAACGGAGGAATTCCATTTTGCGTGACGGTGGAAGAGCTGAAACAGTTCGTAAAACTGAAGGAAATGACCGACAACAGCAAAGCACGTCGCGATTTTTGTTTGCCGAACGCGTTGGCGCTTTTAAGAGTTTCCGCACGCGAGAACGCACCCCACGTTTTGCGTGCCATTTCCAGTCGTAAATGCAACACACGTCGATTTAGAAGTTGTATAACACCTCTCGCCACCACTGCGTTCTCCGCTGTTTAACGTAACAAGGTTACCCTGTTACAAAACCCACTCTTGGCGACAAAATCTACAACCGCAACAGGATGTGGATACAGAGAGACCCAGGCCGTTGTTCTCCTGAGCAAATATCAAAGCGTCCGCTTCCTCGGGGCCTATTTGTGTCCACAACTTCACATGCGCGGTCGCAGGGTCCTCGAGTAAACAGTTTCTCATTTTTATATCTCCTGCGCCCAGAAGAGGAACTTCCGACAGTCGGGACAAACGCAAGAATATCAAACGCATTCTTCGGTCGTGCGCGCCCGTCGCATTGAAGCAACAAAGTCTACGGCGCAGTGCTGTGCATTGTGTAGGCGATCTCTGGCGCAGATAAACCGTCATTGTTCGGCGAGCGAAGCGTTGTTTGTCAAAGGGCGCCTTGCTTCTGTGTCCATTCTTTGTGGCGAAGGCGAGGGGCGCTATAATCGTCGAGTATGGACCCCGTGGGCTGCATAACCTCTGCGACACGACGTCCAAGGTTGGCTTGTCTAAGCAAGCTGATTCACAAAGCGTGGATTGTGGACCAGAGTTTACGGCAGCGGCGCTGGCTTATCTCCCGCCAATTCCGGCCCCATACTTCTTCTGTTGGTATTTATGGTTCCCAAGAATCTTTATATAGAAAGAGGAAGGAGTTCATAATAACAGGCTTGTCAAAACGCATGACGCCAAAAGATACAAGCCACAGTTCGAACTTTTTCTCGGTGCTCCGAACCTGCAATGCGTTTACAATGTCGAATATTTTTGCCGAGAATAGATTTCGAGTTCATGTACAATTGATACACAAACTCATTATTCTGTCGCGACATACATGAATTTGTATTACAACCTTATCGTTTATCGCAGAGACAATTCACGCAGGCCAGCTCAGACCGCCCACTGATTAACAAATAAAAGGTCGGACGGAACAGCGCCAGCCTAAAGCAAAGCAAAATACCGGCATATTGACAAGCCGTGAACCAACAACACTTGCACGTCGCCCGCACCAATAGGTCGCAACTATAAAGAAAGCTTGTGGCGAACCCCGCACAGCAAAAACCGGGGATCGCGTGCCACACACGAAACGCGCGCGTCACTTAAGGGGCAGTCCGACGACCCCCATCGCCTGGGCCCACATGGGGCGTGTCTTTACCCCAGAACAGGGTCCGTGGCCGCATACCGCGCCACCCGTATCACTTTCCCATATCGGACGTGGCCGGCGCGAGGCGATATGTAATTGAAGAGCAAGGACGCGTGTAGCGAGCACGTTTACGGCCGATTGCCAACGATGTCGTTTCCACCTCTTCTCGCTGTTAGGGGCCAAATGTTGTTTAACTTTTAGCTCTGCTAAAACCCCCATTGAAGTGTAGCTAGGGCAAAGGAATTCCCCCGAGAGGGCGTGAGCCGCATTTCCCGATCTGTATAGGCTTGCAAGCGGCCGCATTCCTGTGCATCGCATGCATCCAACGTCAGCCGGGATCGCGTAACTTGCTCTAATGAGACATGCTATTAAGTTGTTAACGCGAACGGCGGATCGGCCCTTGGGTATTGAGGCGGATCAAAGACACACGTCAAAACGCCATGTCCTCGTTAGCACATGTGACATTGTGCCGTGACATACAGATGTCCTTCAAGCATAAATGATAGCATAACCCACTTGCCTTATTGCCGAGGAAACGTTGGTTATGCGTACTTTATCTATTTGTGCTACAAAGGTTGGTTCTTGAAAATTATACTATGGCTTACAGTTACAGAAGCAATCTAGAGGCACAATCCAGAAAACCAATTTGACGGCCCAGCCTCGATTTTTTGGCAGAGGAATGGAATAGCCATAGTTTTTAGCCCCCCATGTCGGTCAGCTACAAGATAGAATCAGAGAGTCAACCGTGATCAAACGAATCCCGTTGTCGTTATTTTGTCACGCTTTCGCACAAGGATGGATTGATTCGACGCCTGATTACCTTCCACCCGCCACACTTAAATTCACATCAAATCTGCGTGGATTGATTCGCGTCGCTAAACGCGCCCGCCGCGTTGTCGCGTGTCGCGAGTCAGCGGCGACGAAGCATGACCGCTATGTCGTCAGATCGGTTTCAACCTATTAATCGGGCGATTAAACCATGCAAATCCAACCACGCTGGGGAACAACTGTTAATCGCTTGTATAATTATTTAAAGGGCAGTGATTCGTTTACAAATACATCTTAGGGGAAGCACCTTTTTCTTACTTTATTTTCTTATTTTCCAATTTCTGCTTGTTTCACTTACTGAGGCGCATTTTTTTACGATTTTGTAAGTTTTTGACTATTTGAAATTGACGCATACAATGACGTAACAACCCCCAAAATCCTTAGAATGCTGGCAAATATTTATACTCCGAAATGTTAACAGCGTAAAGATTAACCAATGGATTGTTGTTGAGATTGCAATGATCCGTTGGAAAAGCTTTTTGTGACCCTGAGGTCGTTACCCATAACTGAACATAGGCGGCAAACGCAACGAAACAATTTTCCTCTTTGCGAAACGCTCACAGACGTTTACAAAAGTCACGACATCACTTCAAGCGGCATCGGTCATCGTGCGTACGGCGGTCAGGCATCAATCAGTGGGTGAAAACGCGCAAACAGCGCTCCCTGGCGGTGATAAGGATCTCTCTCCGTGCCCTATACCCGCGTGAGGCGTTTTGTGGAAGATTGAACAGGCGACGAGTGATCAGCATCGGTTTGGAGCCTCGCACAAAGCCTTCGCTTCTTTGTAAAGACGCCGTGACCCGCGTCTTTCAGGGAGTTAAGCCCGCCCTTTAGCGGTCCCGCGATGTATCCTTTACCAGCGACGCTCGGCTTCGGGTGACGAGGTGCGAAAGGACGCTCGTTCTTTTGGAAAGCATTGCACCTCGTCGTCTTAGATACAAAACGGGTCTGGTTACGATGGGAGTTCGTAAACGCGACCTCCGCGGACACAGTGGTATTAACCGAGAGACACAACAATTTTTTTGTGTTTGGAAAAACGCGCATTCCTCGGAAAAAGTCTCAGCCACGAGTTGGTCGTGATGCAACGCGACGATGTTTTGATTTCTTACTCGTTCGAGTGGAAGCGAGTTTTTAGATTCAAAATAGAAGAGGGCTTGGTTGCTAAAATGTATGTTTGCGCACCTTAAGCGCCGAAAGTTCCAGACAAATATTATTCTTGGGTAATGTTCCGTGACGAAAGAGTCCAGCGTTAAATAAAAACAAATAAACATCATGAGTCCCACGAGTTGTTTGGTTACAAGTTCCAATAATAGTGCAGCAAGTCGTGTATAGAAATGTACTGATTTTTACACTAGAGATACTTTCCGACCAGTGGGAAAAATCTCTAAAACGTTATTTCCGTTTTTCCGTCGAAATTAAAGTCAGCATGCAACGCAGCAAACAGAAATCAGACCAGTTGAGTAAGTTGACAAATTCGACGTCACTAAATCACCAGCAGAATTTTCATCACAGTCGAATAAGTGATGCCCGGGCGTCATTCTGGTCGGAACGAAGTGCAAAAGCCAGCTTGCTAAATGATTGATAAGGCGGCAGCTTTTAATCAGCGATCAATAGCGACGCATTAATCGATTTTGCCCTGCATTCGTTCTGCTTCCCTTCACCCCAAGCGGCATACGGCGCCGAGATAAGAAAAAGGGTAAAACAAGGGTTATTTTCGACTTCTGCGGAAGGATCGAGCTCCCGAGTGACAAGTATATATTGGTGGTCGGCCAAGAAATGGGAATCATCGACTTGGATCAAAAATTCGACAGGAAAATTGCCAAAGCCGCCGGGCGGGCGAGGGGTTAGCAGCTGCAGCGTGGGCCAGAAGCCGACACGCCAGTTAAGCCAAACGACATGCAACGGTCAATTTTAAACAGCCGTGTGCGCACCTTTAATAAATTTTACAAAACACACGCAAAACCTAAACTGTTTTTTTCTCACCAAACTTCCGCAATGCAGAATTCAAGCTTTGACATTTTTGAGGGTTAATAGTTTTTGTGCTGGTGAAACGCAGCAAGATCTTTGTGATTATTCATTACGCAGTTTTTTGTATTCACGATCTAAAAGAGAATTAAACAAACCTCGCGTATTTTATCGCTGGCAAACGTAACAGCGATACATTCCCGATAATGCAAAGTCGCCGTTTTAAACGTCTTACAAATCAGGAACGTGCACATTTTACGCTGACCAATACGTACGACTTTATGGAAGTTGCCGGAGCGAAGGAATTTTACTGATTATTTCTTATCCTTTCGATCTCGGAGACGCCATTTTGTTTTCACACGATAAAAGACACGCCAACGCTCAAAGTCAACGAATTTCACTTAATAGCTAATTAAATTACCAGCAATATTTCAATACCCCGTTTTCGGTTGTGACTTCACGCTTACCGAGATTCGAGTGCTGTCGACGCAAATGACCCGACACAAAACTGAGTCACGGAAATAAACACTTTAAGGAGGGGATTGATTTGGAGAAAGGTTTCGGCCGCGCGTATAAAACACCTGGACGAAATAGGTGGGCCTTGTAAAACTTGCGTCGCACTTAGAGTTATGTGTTTAGACTATGCGAAAATAAGAGACATGTGGTAGGAATAGGTGTTTTAGCGTTCTTAATTTCTACATGTATAAATATAGCTGTGTTTTTTTTTGTAATCTAAAAGTCAGTATCAAAATAACATTAAAACTATGGCTGTAGTAACCATGATAAACATGCATATACGTTGAGTTTTGAATGTACGCATTTTTCTGCGTCTTAATTGAGTTAGCTTTTGTTTTTGCTTGGCAGTTCGACTTTTGCTAAGCAAAAATCTTTTGATTGCTTCCAACCTTAAATGACAATTGGACATATTACCCAATTAGATCAAGAAAAAAAATACGTTTTTTTGATAACCAAAAATTAAAGACTTTGGAACAAAAACATTAACAAAACCGGGACAGTCTTAAAACAGTATTGAAAATCATTATATGTTATTGAGGGGGGCGTATTCTGACAATTTCAAGTTGAACGCAAATTACGTCTTTTCAAACATAAAGAAACGGCTTTCCGTTTTAAACATGACGATTTTTACTTCAAAAATCTCCAGTAGTTCTTACGACGCATAATAAATCATGTAAAGTATCAAAGTGTGGTGTAGGTATCTGCCCTTAACTATTCGCAGCCGCGTCCTAAAAAATTCACAACATAGAGCGTGAAATTGGCAGCATTGGATTGATTTTACACGCGAAAAAACAACTTGCTGGATGTTCGATCGAAAAACGTCGCGGGAGAACGGTCGATTTGCAGCAAAACAAGCGACAGCAGCAGAGTGTTGAACGATCGTTTCGAACGAAGAGTCACCAAACACATCTTACCTGTCGGGATAGTGGGGGTTCTTATCGACCGATTTCTCCCGTGTTGCAACAAAAACTCCCTTGGCTTCACGCTCACTTGGATAGAATCACAGCATAGATCCTTCAAAGTTGCAATTTGAACTGCACCCAGACCTGCCTGCAGTTTACATTGCATGGCGACATTGCCTTTATACCACGAGCTAATGTACCTTCGTATTCACTACAGTAAATCTCTTTTCGTCGTTGAACCTAGCTTGCGGATTATTTCAAACAGAGTTCCGCGATAACTTCTGCATAGAACGCGCCGATACCATGCAATGCCACTGGCTGGGATGTGATATAACCATCGACCGTACATATACCAGCGCAGCCGCGAGCGCTGGCCTAACGCAACGCGATGAGGAAGAGTTATCGGACATTAGCACCGTTCAGGCTATTATTGGGAGACATTAGCGTTGGGATATAAGTGCTTTCTGTGGCATCACCGGCGCCGTGCAAAGGGCCTCACGTTCAAATGCACAGGACGATAATCTTGAGTGTCATTCGAGACGCGGCGCATGTTCAGGCTAAGTGCGTTCCCCAGGGTTCCCCGCTGGACGAGATAAAAGCCGGGCGACGCCACCGGGCCGGGACAAGAAGTCAGCTAATTGACATCGGCCGCATCGATACTGAGTGGATTAATACGCGAACGAACTCCGCGATCGCTGAAACTTCACAGCTTACGCTACGATCCCTGAAGGCCAAACGTGACAGGATGTACGAAGAACGCGAACGATCTCGAGGGTGAGACAACGCATAGTTTCCAATGTTCCGTGGAGGGAAAGGAATCGACATTGAAGTTTTTCAAAAGTTTGATCAGAGGATCTTGAGAGATGCGCGGAATTATTTTCCCCACGCAAACGTCAGCATGCCTTCAACCTTTCCGCAGAGCAATTTCAAAACGAAAATCGAACTTAAAACAATGTAGGGTGGTGGCGAACCGAATCCGAATATTCGGTTTGGGGCGAATAGTGCGTATATCGCGCATTGTTGTTGGATATTATGCACGAAAATGGGATTGCCGCAGCAAACACGAGTGAATTTGGTCTGTTATACCATGGCAACTTGCCAACTGATTTTGGTTGAAATTGGGACAAATGCTTGTTTTGAAAAAGCTAAATTTGCTCATTAATGCATTTCTTCTTCTTTGGACCTTACCTTCCCGAAATTACCTAAAACAAGCGCCTTTCTTGAACAGTTGGGATCATAGAAGGAACACAGTGAGTATATTCGGGAAAGCGAACTACAAGTAAGATACATCACACATTCCAACACACAGTACACAAGTCCTTATAAGGAATCCGACACACAGGCATTCGCAAACGTTTTACAAGTCATTTCTTTGTGTGTAAGACATTGCAGGTCGACGAAAAGCAATAGAACTTAAGCGTCTTGTTTGCAATATACTGGGAACATAGCACTCACAGTATGAAGCACATGGACAATAGCACCAAGCACGTATCATCAAGACAAACACAAACCCAGTACAAACCATTGCTTTTAGGCTTTCACATCAAAAATATAGGAAATTTCATTTAAAAAAATAATATTTCAACTAAAAAAGTAACACAAGGAACAGAAAAAATGAAAGAATTGGGAACGAACGAACATTGTTGAACCGCCGAAGAACCGGCGAACCAAAAAATCTGCTGGAACATCACCTGTGCCGCCAGTCTGGAAAATTCGCTGTTGTGTATGGCTCACGGCTTGAAGGTCGACATCAGCTTGTTAGTCACGACTGTTTGTCGGTGAAAAAGCGAAGACATTGCTTGAGATAATCGCCAGTGAAGAGAGGGTGATCGGCGAGGGAGGTGCGCCGGCCAAGTTCTGTGAAATATGAGAGAAACAAACGTTGAGATATGCCAAGCACACTGAGCACCAAATCCCACATACAAATGCACGTCAACAAATATGGTTTATGTTTGGTATTCCAGGAATGTCCTCATTCTGCGTATTTTTTTTTTGTTTATATGGTAATTTTTTTACCTGCCTACACTCAGTATAAAAAGTTTAACAAGCTTTTTAATGTTTTTAGGCGATATGATTCAGGGCTGCCATCGATCTAGAAAGGCCGATTGGAAAAATAATATGATTCCTACAATGCTTTATTTGTAATATAGGAAACATAGTATTATGTTGAAGAAATTCAAAAAGAAAGGATTGGTTTTCAAATAAAATGTAAAAGCAATAATCGTTCAAGACATCAACTCATCACAGCTGCAGAATTACAAAAGTCGGTCGACTCAAATCGCAACTTGTCTTAAACGACAAAACCATTTTCCGGCAACTTGGCGCTCGTCATTCAAACTGGATGAGAAACGATAATTGATTAGCTCAGGGCGATTTTTTACGCCGCTTTAACCGTCTTATCGCGATACGTATAGACTCGCGTCTAACAGGACACTGTGTCAGACGAGACCGTTTTGCGTGGAAAGATCGAAGTGTACGAAACAACTTGTCTCCCTTCCGAAGTTTGATTTAAAACAGTGACGCAAAACTCTTGCCTAATGAGATACTAACATAGAAAACCTCGAGTCCTACAGGTTTCTTATGATTCATAGAACATGCGGAATAAAGAATGACAGCGCCTCTGTTTTATGACATATGTTGTAATTTAGAACAGGGCTTCCCAAGCTTGGGACCGCACGGCGAATTTCTTGGGTGGCAAAGAGTTCACTGATGTCACACAAAATACCACAAACAACTGCACTACTTCACATACCACGCCTCCATACAATTACCGTTTTAATGAAATATCTAAAAGTTAAATGACTTTAAACATGAAAGGTCGCGGAAAATTTTAATCAATAGAAGGAGTCAAGAGCGAAAAGGTTTGGGAGACCTGATTTAGTGCATTCGGAGTTTCAACAATAGTTATTAATAATGTTCTGGATGCTTATATATAATTGTGTACACGACGACCTGCTTGTCTTCTCAACTTCACGCTATAGACCTAATGACATGTGTTCGCTTATAAAGTTGTGCGCAAGGATTTACTCGAGGGTTTGCATCATAGTGCTTTGACGAAAAACATAAACCACACACAACCTGAAATAACCCCAGTAATATCTCCACATGTTGTATGATGTAATAAAGGTCGCCAAAAACCACAGTTTTCAACTCTACCTTGGTCACATCACGGCCTTATAGCCCTGCGGATAGAGACATATGTGCATGGGCTCGTAGCTATAAATAACCCAGCTATCGGGGAAGAGATCGCGGCCAGATGCAAGGATCTAGCGCGAAAAATGAAGGCCCTGCCGCAACAGACATCGCGACAGATAAAGCGATCCTTATCACCGTCCCAGACCTTTCCGAAGTCCAGAAGCCCTTTGAAAAATGGGGCATCACTACAAACGGGTGTACTGTAAAAGGAGGCAGATTTGGGGGTATTTTACAATGCACAATTCACTGAATACGGACTTAAAATTCCAGGACAACGCGAGGGGGAGACACAGCCAGGCGGAAAGGTCGCGGCCAATCGTGTAAGCAAGCGATTACAGGTTGGGGAACAACAAAAACAACCGAGCTTGGAATTTTCAGATAATTAATCCCGGTTCGCTCAGTCCTTATCACCAAGCCTAGCAGGAGAAAGGTTGAGCGTTTGTTGGCTTCGATTAATTGGCCAACATGCGTTGACCGCGAAATGCTTTAAGCGTAAACACCGCTGCAGTGTTGTGTATACGTGATAACCATCCAAGCCACATTTGGGTCCGCCCCTTTTCATTGTCTCACCGGAAATCAGAAAAACCAACTAAAGTTTACGTTAAGTGTATGACACAATAATTCTAACTAGTTCCAAAATTAAAATGAGACCATGTAGATCAGTGGTTTCCAAATTTGGTTTTAACGCAAACCACTTCGCAGTCACGCTAAATACCTTCTTTTAAACACGTTTGGCGCTAATCATTTATTGACACCAACATTTTCTGCCAAACGTTCTCGCCTACCAGACGAAAAGCAGTTGGGAAACACTGCTATTGAGGGGGATTAGTTTCTAACGTATACATGCTGGGAGTTGATGTGATAAGTATGCCCCGTTTGGGAATTTAAACATGGCCGTTTTGTGCATGCCTGTGGTCAGGACTTTAAACATTGGGAGAAAGGCAGTGAGTGAGTGTTCACCTTGCACTGTTCCGTTCTTCTTGCTCTTGGCGTTTTTTTCGGTTTGACTCTTCTCGTTGTCCTCCAAGGTTGTCTGCACACAAAACACGTAGACATTTAGAAATACATAACGCCTATGCTTGAAAGTAGTTAGAAATGAGTGTTCGAATTTTAACGGTACATCTGGTACCATTCCCAACAACCGCAAAAACCGTTCAAATCATACTCGACGTCACAATCGAATGAATCTTGAGACACTCGCAGTATTGCGACGTCACAAAGAACAAGAAAACGTCGCCGCGATCTGATACGCAATCACAACATACCGCGCAAACAGGAACAAAAAACTGAAAACGCGACGAGTGCCACAACGAACGAGAACAAATTTCCCTACACAAAGAACATCAATAACCCCTACTTGAGTCTCGAGGCGGGCGCCGGGCGCTTTACATCAGTGTCGCGGGGGAGTATGATCAGGTGCCCAAGCGTAGACGCCGTTAATCTCGGCGTAGTGTGGAGCACAATCCGCCACCACGAAGCTTGTTTGGGTTCGAAGCGACACCCGGGTTGTGACCCCGCCGCAAACCAACACGAGTTTGATTTGGGATTGGATCGGATTGAGGATCTGGTTTGGCTTACCGGTGCGGACAGAGGCCGTACGTAGGTTCCCTGTGCTCTTAGGATCGCTTTGTACGTTGCCGGCGAGTGCCAGAGGTCCACAAGAACGATGCCTTTGAAGAGGGGGGTGCGGTGGTAAACAACTTAGAAGGTTTTGTGTTCACTGCACTGGGCGCCGAATAAATTAAATCTTAAACGGTGTTTGTTTTCAAATTTAATTTAAGGCCGGTTCGGGGCTTCTGTTGAACAATAAACACCTCTTTTAGCTTTCGCGATTTCACGATTTCTTTTGCGCCTGTAAAATTTGTGTCGTCCAATCTGTACTTAAAAAAAAGTATTTTTTTTCTGGAAACGATGCAACATTTGCACCAAAAATTTGCAACTTTATAAAAGTTTGCAGCAACAAGACAAATCTTTCATCGAAACAAACCGACTAAAAACATTCAGCGTCCACAATTCTCATAAAGTAACCTACTCAAATTGTCTGACGTCGGCGGTCAGTTCGACATGTCGGCAAATAGACCAAGAGATGAGCGCCGACCACCAAGGCGGCCATTGGCAGCTGGCGGTGCGTGGGACAGGGGGAGCTTCGGCAAATAAACTGCCACAGACCGAGATTGAGAGGTGTTTGCAAAGGACTGAAAGGATTACGTCGTGTTCCGGGGCCCAGAAAGCAGAGGGTAAATCGCTCATCTCGAGCGCCCCCTCGGCATGACAAGGTTGCTAATAACAAGCGTGTCGGCTCATACGACTCGGCCAGAAGTATAGAACATGCGGTTGCACTGCGAAGGGAAATAAATACAGCGATGGGTTTTGCGGAGGTGACGAAATGACAAACAAATAGTGTCGGTAATGTTTAGTCTTGGTAGCGTGAAATTCAAGTTTTAGAAAATACGCAACCTATTATGCTATCATCGTTTTGCCGATAACAATCGATTATTTAAACAGTGACAAGCGTATATTTTATGTACTGTCGTATTGTTGGCTCTTTTTATTACATCATCGTTGTTTTTATTACCTTGGAATTTGCCAACGCTTTCATGTTGGACAAGAGTCCTTTCCGGAGAGCGGTCCACCCAAACGTGCTTTTGTTGCCCCACCAAAAAAGTCATTTCACCCCAGACCCGCACAACAAGGGAACCATTCATAAAGTGTTGGTATTTTTGTGTCACCACGCAAGCAAATACGTGACTCCTACCCCTTCGTGAAGGCAATGTGCCCCGAAGATGGTCATTTATCACGACCAAAGTCGCTTTTTTGTGGCGCGGCGCTGTTTGGTCGCATTGTTAATTGTTATTAATGGTCGCACGCCACTTTCACCTTCTGCGTCAATGCAGGACTCGGTTGGTTGTCGTTCTGCCACGGCACATAACGCAACGCCACACACCCCCGTACATTGTTAATGGACACTTCAGTACTCGCTGTTGTTTAAAGACGCCCTAACGCCCATGTTTAGAAGCGAAGCGCCCTGTTAGCGCCAAGCCAAGGCGGCTAAGGGGTCACTGAAACTGAATCGGAACCATGGGCCCGGACGGGGGCCCTGGTTGCACGGACGGCGTGGGAAAAGGTGTAGGTTTACAATTAGGGGGTCGTGGTGGATGCTCTGCCTGTGGCAAACGAGCATTGGAATCTTCCATTTTCGAGCTCGTGTTTAGATTTTAACGCTACGGGCGACGGCAATCAACATGCTTGCTTATGTGTGCCCACAACTTTCGCTGGGCCCACCGTCACGTTCGGCAAACGCACCCTTCTGGGGGGCAACCAGGGGTCGGAACCTAGGGGTGAGGCCACCCGGCGTCAGTCGGGGTGGGTCCCAGGCCGTGAGGCCACAAATCCCGGGGTCTAATGTGGGGTTAAGTCCCAACAATAAGCGGGTGGTTTGTGATCGCGACAGACTGGAGCAACTGATAGATGGGCGAGAAAGCATTACAAGTTGCCGAAAGGAGTCGTCGCGCTCGTGAATTTCGTGACAATAACAATTTCTGTCGGGTCTGCTTGGGCGTGAATGCCCACAACGGCCCGCCCTCGAAGGCACATCGATTTCTGTTTGTGTTACCGTTGTGTATTTTTAACGACAGCAACAGAGCGAGGAAAAACCAACATTAGTTGACTTCAAAGTGTTACCTTGATTTCGATTCGCATTTTATATAAGTTGGTTTTGATTTCGTGTACAATTGCTGTGGCACCAAAGAAGGGAATCAAATGTCTTGATTTGCAATATCCCAATTTTCCTTAATGAACACTTGGATCGCATGTTTTTCAAAATCCTCAAAGCAACAGTCGCTGAGATTCTGCTTGTATAATCGTGATTTTATATATGATGGCAATGTCAAGCATTATAACTGCGGCGTATAGCATACCCTCATGTGCACAGGTTGTTTGTGATGCTTTTTCAACGCCAGTCCGCACTCATCAGTTCTTAAAAACAACTTATGTGCAGTAGAAACGCACCTTAAAACCACAAACACACAATCGCAACAACACTTGAGAGGGAACAGAGAAGTTGTTTGTTGGAACTGAAACAACCAAAGAGACGATCAAAGAGCCCCAATGACGTCAAGAAAGGGAGGTCAAGGAGAGATGGGCAGAACATGTAACGACCCACAGCATATGTAAAAGGTTAAAACAACAAGGCAGGCTCGTGGATTGGCGAATGTTTGGTAAGCGATAGTATCTACATGGCGTTGGGAAGATATTCGCGAAGTTCGAGACGCTTTTGTGGGTTTTTAATGATGTATGAAGGTTTAGAACTCTGCAAGATTACCACCTTCGTTATCCGTGCTGTGTTTTCAACATACGAGGAAGTCAACATTGCCTGAAATTAGTTTGTAATTTTTTGTGAACCAAAGGTTTCTGGTGAAATAACGTTTGGGAACGTGGGGCCACAGCATTGATGCTTAATGCGGTAATGGTACATACCGGGCAAAGTGTATTTTTATTCGGTAAAGTGAATAGATACATATCGCTTACTTAAGTCTGGTTCCTATACTTGCCCCCTACTGGGTATTGTCTATTTGAATAAGCAACTAAGGATGCCCGCGCAAGCGAAATTGATTTTTCTATGGTTTGCAATAAAACAGGCGACTGCTATCGACAACGTTCTGTTTCGAATTTTTAACTAGGTTACTTTAACCACGATTTTTTTTAACCACGAAGGAATTGGGAGAAAAGTTCGCGGATTTTTCAGCACCTTACAATGCGTTTCTCTTCTCTAATTTGGTCAACTCAACAGGAGTAGCGTCTAATGTGGCGAGCAGGTCACGTACAACAAGGTGCTGGGTGAGCGGTATGTTATGAAGCGTGGGTTGAAAGGGTGCGGGAGAATCGATAGCGTTGTGACACTTTGACCGAGTACGTGTGGTCGCATTGTTGCAGCTGCCGGTGTGGGTAAGACAAGCTGAACAAGTCGGTCGATCTACGTCACGCGCACGAGCAGACGCAACACGATCGGCTTGTAGTGCTGGGTTGGTCGACAATTGGATACACACGGTTGGGAAAGGGCGAATAGCCACGAATGTATTCAAGTTTTAAATAGACGTGAAGTTCTATAATACTATAAACCTTTTTCTCTGACAATTAACCTACAAACAATGCAATGCTCCAATATGTGAAATCACGACCACAACAAAGGCATCACAACGATCTCATTTCTGTGATGTCTTTTCTTAACATTCGATTTTTCTATGCAAGATATAATTTAGCTGGCCTAATGCACATCAACGTTTAGGTTTAAAGCGAAGCCAGTGGCGTTATTGCAGCTTTGAATAAAAACCACACGGCTGTTTTTGTGAAGAAATTCTTACAACTACTTTTCATGCGATCACATCTTCTCTTAATTTACCTGGATGTAGTTTATGAGGAGGGAAGCGCTC
The DNA here is from genome assembly GCF_947561715.1 of Ascidia mentula. Taxonomy (NCBI): domain Eukaryota; kingdom Metazoa; phylum Chordata; class Ascidiacea; order Phlebobranchia; family Ascidiidae; genus Ascidia; species Ascidia mentula. The sequence goes on along the minus strand of NC_138569.1, from coordinate 18,475,494 downwards.
GCCTCCTGTTCCATAATGCCCAGGTTGGCCGGGTTGTCATAACAACAAGCGATGAGAGTGGGGAGGAGGATCCGCATCGGTCCGGAGCTGCTGAAGTAGGCGAAGGGAAGAAGGCAGAGCTGCTGGAGCACTGTGGGCTGAGCTCCAGAGTCGACGATGTTCTGAAGAAAAAAGTGGGGGCAATTAAAAGTTGAACTTGATCCAGTGTTGCATGGAATTCTCGCAAACAGGTGAAATAGGAGGCCTGTGAAAAAGCAAGTACAAATTACGGACTATGAAAAAAAGCAAGTATTTCGAGGCATTATTTGAAACTGTTCCAACTCACAAAAACCCAGGATACTTAACTTCACGCGTCATGTAACCAAAAATCCGATATACCAACAACTGACCTTGACCCTAAGCGTCAGTTAGCGCCCACCATTACCTTCGCAAGGTATACAACAGGCCTTCATGAGAAAGGCAAATTTGTCAAAGCGTAAGTTAGTCATACAAACACGCTGTCAGGTGCACAAACTTCACGCGACGGGGACACCTGCATAAAGTCAGATTCTTTCCACAAATATAACCCAAAATCTCACCCAGGAAGAGTGGGCATACTTCGCAACGGTAAACGCTTGTGTCGAGTTACATAAACACTGCGGCAGAATCGCAAACGGGGAACAGTGGTAGTAAAGCCAATTTCCCCCGACTAACCGAGGCGGCTCCTTTGAAAGTCACACAGGCTTCTCTACAACAAGCAATCTACTTTTCCGCCGTTTCGGTTTCAAAAAGCGACGTGGTTTGCGTTTTGCATGCGACGAATGGTCACGGTGACCTGTTTTCGTGCGTTTATCACTGGGATAGAGGTTTAGATTTTGACATTTCAAGCTCCGTTGACTTGAAATGAGCCTCACTGATAGAATAAACGGCATAAGTTTCGAGCATTTAGTTTCAATCACTGTTTGACGCAAATTCCCAAGCATATGTTGCCAATCAGTACAACAACGAAATCTTTATGATGTAGAGCAGTGGATTCCAACCTTTTACGCTCCGTGGTCCCCAAGGGCCATATAGACCATCTTTGCGAAACCTCGTCAAAGAATATGCGGTACTTTACATAAAGAATCATCAGGAACAATAACAAGGTGACCAATCAGGACACGTCCTTCACCACATCATTTCCTACGTTTCCAGTAAGCTCGGGGTCACAAGGCGCGCGTCAGAGTGTCGCCCGCCCAGGATCGCAGAAGCGTATAAGCCGCTGCCCTAGGGTCGAAGTCACGCGCAGGAAACAGATCGAAGGAGAGGAAAGACAAGAGGCGCAGATCGGCTCAATGGGATGACAAGACAAACAAGAGAGGGTGAACTGGGAATTCGGCGTGATTTTATCCGATGTTGGCGGATTTCCAAATGTACCGCGTTGTGTTTAAATATTTCCTAAATCAACGTCCAGCATTACATTGAAGCCGCTTTAAAGCATAAACCCACACCCTTAGGTCGTTCATGTAAGCTTTAAATACATAATATCACGCGAGTACATAAACGGTTTAAAGACTATACAGAGAAAGCCAGCACATTTAATCGTATCATCAAACACGACAGGATTTTGTTATGACAACAAACCTACAGCTGTTGTATTTACGCTTTCTTGTGGCATTAACATCAGAAAAATTACTTCAAAAAACAAATGAAATCACAAAAATCGTACAGACACAAAACAAATAAAAATTTAGGAAGTTGCCTACTCGACAGCGACACCTTGCGATCAAAGTGACAAATAGCGGGGCTTCAACCACAGCAAAGTCGGTGCGAAAAACATTACGTCACTTCACGCAGTGGTTCCAACCGCCCAGACCCATCGCAGCAGCAAATGTCAATGTAGTTTGGGCAGCACATTACCTTGTGACCCCGCATTGCCGCGACTGGCTCCTGGGCGTGCACAAAATAACAAATGACGAGTTTCTGTGTACATCCAAATACGAACCAAGGTCTGTAGACAACAAGAGAAACTGTTGACCGCCTCGGCGCCCTTCGAAAACTCATCAAGGGCGGCACAGTGGCCAAACACGGTAACGAGACAGTTAACTGCGACCTATGGCCTACACACAACCGCGTGTGCGTGCAATGGTTAACACTGTTACCGCTTCCCGAGGTGAATATTACAGTTTTGCGCGGCGCGGGTGCAAAACACAGTCCCAGCAACCAATTTCGGCCGCGGACACTTGGCGCAGGGATCGGTTCCAAATCCTTTTCCCAAATGTATTGCGCCTTTGACGCTAGTAGTGACGACAGTTGGTGTGATTGACACACGAGCGGGAATCAGCCGCAAGCATTTGTCGGCGGCTCTGGACCAGAGCGTTAGCCGCAATTGCGTAAACTCGTTCGAACCTCCGTCCCCAGGCGTTGATTTGTCGTTTTGTTGGCAAGATGTCGACCCTGCAGACTGCATGGGTGCGTTCGCAAGACTAGTGTGGTTTTAAAAAGTTATTGTAAGCTTCTACGCATCTAGAATGCGGGCACTTTGGACTTTTCCACAATGGTACCAAATATTGTACGTTTCCAAACTGAGAGTGTGGTCGCATGTTTTTTTAAGCCGCAACCATAATGTTTTAAAAGCCAGGTCCAATAACGCAAAATAAGAAAGATTAAAGAATGTATGTTTGATAAAATAAGATATTTTCCATGCACGTTACATGTTAAAAGATAGAGTACTTTCAGTGACATCAACTGTAACTAAAATCGGGTTTTCTGCGGGTAAAAGACTCGTTTACAACAGACAGTTGCCTAAACTCATAACTCACAAGGTCGTCAACTTAATCACGTGCTTGCTCAAACTAATGTGTCTTCATTAGCGGAATGAACAACGTTACACCACCACAGTATCCGGTGTCGGGGAAGAACAATATAAACCAACCAAAGCACGGTGGAACAAGTCGCAAAACTCTGCAAAAAAAACGAGCGGATTCGTTGTCCCCACTGTTGCGGTTAATAAGGGACGACCACCATGGGAGCTGTCAACCACGCGGTCAAGCGACAGCAGGTAAGGCGAAACCCGCACAGATAAATATCAGGGGGTGCAACTCGAAACCCAAGGCCCCGGCGGCACGCAACAAACCCCATGTCAGCCGGGGGAGCGGGCACAAGAGGGGGGCGTCAAGCGGGGCGTTGGACAGCTGGGTGGACCGAAGGCGGTAGAGCGTGACGGAAGGCGTAGACACGAGTTACCCGAAGATATCTATCAACGAGGCTCATCTGGTGATGAAAAGTTAAGGCGCCCAGGCTATCATGTGTTCCGGTGCAGAAGACAAGGCGCAGACGGAAAGGGGGGCCCGCGGGCGCAATAACGACCTTGTCCGTCGGCGCGGGTTGTCTTCTGGAAGCGGAATCCGGTTCGCGGACACGCGCTGACTCGCCAGTTTGTGACGAAAAACTTAAAGATTTTTCCACGGCACTGAACGGTGGCGTGATTTGCAGAAGGTGGTGACACAGCTGCTGAAGGAAATGTCGCGAATGCATGGGTCAGATACATCTCACTTCACCCGTTCGTGCAATTACGCTGACTCCGTCTGAAGGAGAATACAAGCCGGCCAAAGTTCACCAAACGATCAACCTTGATGTAATATTCAGGTCGGCAACTGGCACTAGTGATAAATTGACGGGGGCGGGAGTATATTGTTTGTTGTGTTTCCGATTCTCATGTCAGATATACGGGGATGATTATTGTAAACATTCGCTTTCCAACAGCTTTTAAATCGCACGAGCTATCGACAATGAAACTTTGCTATGTTTATCGCAACCGACCATCGATCCCACACTTTGCGGCGAAGATATATATTCAAACAGTAAAATATTTTCATCACCTGACAATGGTTCGAAGTTACAATGGTGTGTTGCACCTGTTTACCCGAATCTGGAGTTGTTTGAAATTATCGGAACGGATAATTATTTGTTTTAGTTTGAAAAAAAAGCAGTGGAGATCAAACAAATAAATCAGTTTCCTGTCTCGATTGCGCCTCAATGCGATGGCAGAAAAACAAATTTGACAAATCCAAACCGGTCCGTGATTTCTGTTACAAATAATTAAAACAAGACAGTTGACGAAAGGGACTTTGATCAACAACCAACCAGAGTGACTGGTGACCAATACAGTTAATGTATTTAGGAGTATACTCAATATTTTAAACATTTTACGTCAAATGTGGTTACATTTCGTGGAGGCGGCGGTGCAGAGCGGTGTAACACGACCAAGACAACGGGAAAACGCCAAACTCGTGATTATAACGGATCAGTGTCAAATGGCGGTGCACGGTTCCACACACGTATGAGCATGAAGGCACAAAACACCCAGGCTTGTTACAACTCGACCAGAAAGTGTTGGTATAACCCTTTATGTGAGATGCCCTTTTGGGGGTCCCCAACGTGTTTGCATGCAAACAATTACCCGCCCTTCAACCAGAGGCCTCAGGGGTCCTGACGCGTCAGAACGACCCCCAACAGCGAAAATTAGCCCCCGATGCGGGCCTGGGGCGTTGCGGAGTCCGAAAATGGGCCGTTCTGCCTGTTGGGCGCCTAGGAATTCTGGTAATTGCTCGTGCGACCTCTAATTGGGCCTAGAAACACGTTCAAACCTTATCGTAAGCCATCGGTCGCACCGACGGCAAACTGGTAGCGAAGGTATATGTGGCGGAAATGTCCCCTAATGCAGTCCGTTTTATGCTTCTTGAATAACCGGGCGGACAAAGTTTGTTTTTCCAGTCAAAAGTCGCACCTGCCCCTAAAGAAGGCGTTCGCACGTTTTCGGCTGTTGGGGAGGTTCAGACCTGACAACAGTGAATACAGACGGCTACACTGCGCCAGGGGTGTTGGGGTTTCCTTTCTGGACAGCCGCGAGCATAAACCATGTGCATGGTGATTGACAAGCGAGAGGTGTATGTTTCAACATGCAGACAACAGGCCCTTCTTTACCAACAAGTCGATCCCGAGTAGGGTTTTGTGGTAGGAAGGCATGAACAGATGCGATGACGTAAGCATTTTCCAGGCCTTATAGCCCGGAGGCGTTACCATGTGTTTTTGTTTGACATCCAAATCGAGGTAAATAAATCAACCATCCACGACCACTGTCTATTTCTGTAGGTCGGTGACAATTTCCCATTCAGTTTTGCAATCAAGGTGTTAAGTAACGAAAAATAGTCGCACTTCACAGCAATGAATAGTGCTGATTTCTGAACGGACGATGGAATAACTTAAAGGGATTTCGCTACATAATTACTCCTGGTTGATGCGGTTTGGAAGTAGTTGAAGATTGAAACCCAAACGAGCCGAAATTACGTCTGCATTAAAGCAACGGCAAGTGCGAAGTCCGCATGATAGAAGTCTCATGCATCCGCGTCCGAGAGCGTGACTAATGCACGGATAATTCGGCAAGTGTCCAAACCCAAGTCTCGCCACCAAAAGCGTCGGTCAGCAACTCAAACATTGACATAGGATTAGAGCCTCATCGCCAAACACAGCTGCCGTCGCAAGAACGTCGGTCAAGGGGCATTCGGAATGCCATACTGGATGCCGGTATAAAGTAGCGCATAGCCCACGCAAGCCGCCGAAGCGTGCATTGCCGGAAGATACAGCGGTTGAGTTTGGCTGATTGCGAGTTTTCATGTGGTGCAAGCTAAAGCGCCGATAAAAATCCGCATTTGTCGAAAACATGGGGGGTGGGCGGTTGGGATTTGGGGCCCGAGGAAGTCAAGGCCGGCCCAGCTCGCGACCCCGTGCGCGTCACCACGCGTATTGTGACGTGACAAGCGGTCGGGAATGTTTTGCCAATCAACGAATATTTTGTCGATCCGGTTGTGGAAAGTAGAAGTTTGTTTTGGGCCGACAAAATACCTGGAAGTCCAGGCATAATTAAAAAAACCTGGAACACTAAAAGATACAAGAGGAGATGAAATTGTCGGCATAAACTGATAAGATTTTACCTGAAGAAGCTGCAAGAGAATAAATTAAACATTTTCCAGGAAAAATGCCAATTTAAAGCATCACAAAATTAAAAAAAAAAAAAAGGGCAAAGATAGTAATATTTCGGTTTTCCAGCATCTTTTACCTGATTATTTCGATGGTCAAAGGTAAAATGGCCGATTGAGACGATGACCTCGTGCAGAAGGTCGGTGTGTTCTCCCTGCACGCAATACCACAGCAGGTAGGTGCAGATGTGACGATATTCGAGCGATACACCCTCAGCGCCCAAGCTCGCCTGCAAAACACATAATTATGTTATTTAAGGATTGTTAAATGTGTGCAACAAGTTTTACATTCAGCGGCAACATCACTTTGAGATATAATTTTCATGGTTCAGTGTTTAATGTTTCACCCTAGTGTGAATGAAACTTTTGCAGGGTAAATAAAAACTTGTTTGTTGATATATATTTTATATCCAACTAACATTGGCTGTCATGACGCTGGCAGTTTTATTAAGATGTTACTGTATTGTTGGCCATCTTTGACTTCACCTCTATAAAGGTCGCACAGTTCCTTAATATGGGATTTAGTGCTAAAATGGGAAAAGTGGTAATTTTAATCACTGCGCACATCCTAAATAACAGACGATTCGCAGGATAACGTATTAACTAGTGGATTGAAGCAGCAGTGGATTTGAATTGTTGCAAACCCCTGTGAGCAAAACAGAACAAATAGCGCAGAACGCGCACATGTGGACCATATATTTGAAATAGGAGTGATGGATTGCCTCGTATAAGATACATAACATATCTTGGCGCAACTCCGCAGTCCGCAATAGTTTGCACTGCGATCTGCCTACGAGTTCGCGTGCGACCGACTACCAAGGGCTGGATGCGATCTATCAACCTCAGCAACCGTTTGAAGGAAAGTTTGCTCAAGTATCGAATACGCGCTCGCACGAAGCTACGGATGTTGCGAGCTTCGTCCAACGACACCCGATATTCACAACCAGCTTATAGCGCCGATGAAAGTTATCCCCGCAAACATAGAAATCGTAGCGCGCGTGCACGCTTCGACAGGCAGAGGTCGCCCCCGAGCAGGCGCCGCTGTTGTGGGGCCAAATATTTTGGTGCCGCGCGTGGTGTTGGTAATGGTTTAGGGCCCCAGGCGTCCCAGGGTCTCGTGCCATGTCGGCACAATATGATTAAGCTTATCTGAACGCGGGCGTTGCGTCGTAACTGGTTTTGTTGAAAACAAGGAAAAAGTTGTCTGCGGTGGTGTATTTGGGGTTCGGCAGACAATACTGTGCGATGTGCTATTATGACGTCATTGCGAGACAAATATTTTTGGAGAAAGGAGCCTTGAAGTCTACTTTTTGCATCTACGAATACTTGGCACATAAATATCTATAGGGCCTAGTTTAATAGCAACGTTAAATTTCTTTTTGGCCCCAAGATGCCTCGTGTGCTGTTGGGCCAAAAACGGTTACAAAAATTCCGCAGATCCAATCAAGTGGCAATTTGCGAGGCGGGCAGAAATGTGTTTACACAATCCGCAATTCCAATCGCCGCACAGTGCCGTCTTGTCTGACCGCTGACGAATGCGGAAGAACGTGCGCGATGCTTGTGCGAGATTTCGGCAACGCGGATGACCCCGGGGACAATATTGTTTCCGCATGCAGTCTCGAATCTCTGTCGCCGGGTTCGTATCATAATAAACTGCAGAAGTCCTGACATACTTGTCACGTCTATGTGGGAATTCATGCGCTCGATTTCAACCGATACCTTTGCGCGTATACCCTTAGTGTGGCCGCAAGAAATTTCGATAAATTGATACGAAATCTGTGTTATTTTCTAGTTTTAGAGTAGATCCAAAAGCAAGTTACCTGAAGTAGTCGCATGTCCATCTCTGCCACCGCATTAAGCACTTTCATAACAGCCAAGGCAACACTCAACGTCTGCGCAGGGATGCGTTCTTTCACAACGTTGGGCGTTTGTTGGTCGTCCTCAGATGCTGATTTGAGGACCGTTGGGCGTTCTGGGGCCCCGTGAAGTAGCAGACCGTATAACACTGACACTATCCCCATGAGTTCGGTATGTTGGAGGGTTTGGAGCAGTTGGGTTGGGTCGTGCTCCCACTGGTTGGTGTGGACTGACGGATCGCGCTCACAGCTTTTGTCTTTGGCGCTGGTGTTTTTGGTTTTCGAGGGTTGCATGTGGTTGTCGACAGAGAGACGGTTTCTGTGGAGGGTTGAAGTGTAAATTTTAAAACTTTTGCGTGGATGAAGTCCCTATGCAAATATTTTTGGAACTTTAGTCTGATGAAATTTTAGCAAAACGTCTTTAGCATATTAATGATGTCATTGGAGTAGATGTCCAACATTTTTAAGACCAATTAAGCTGCCAATCAATAGTATACACAGTGAATTGTAACATCACGTAAATATAAAGCAACTTTATGCGTGACCCAAACAGGAGTTCGAACGCACGCGTATCATTACATTACATGTTAACGTATTGAAAATGCACAACCCAAGCATCTCATACGAACCTCATGGTGACAAAGGACGTGGCAGACTCAAGAAAGGCGAGTCCGCTTTCTACAAACGCCGCTAGGTTGCTCCCTGGCGCCACCTCGTGTCGCACATTGCTCAGGTATTGACCGAGGACGTCCAACACGCGGGAAGCGACGATGTAACTGTGATTAGGGACAGAGATTTAGTAAATCGTGGTCGAAGAGAATGCAACTTGTATGAAAAAACATTTTCAATTGATACTTTTGAGTTGCAGAAGGATTTTGTGGCTGTTCAATGGAAGTTCTGCCATATATTATTTCAAGATAATATTTTTTTCTACGATTAGCACAGAATTATGTAAAGACTGGATTGGTAAAATCCTGAAAGGGCGGTGAATAGACAAAACGAAGCAGATTCACCAAAAACATGGTTTTCTTGTTTTAAGTGAATAATTCAGTAAATATGGACGCGATTTTAAGACGCATAGAAGCCGTTCCAACGGATCCAAAAATAACAGCGGATCGACAATGAACAAAACATCACTGATAAGATCAGACATTTAAAAATAGACCATGGAAATATGCACGACAAATAACACTCGAAAATTGCAAAATAACTTTCTGAAGCTTTTCGATCCGAATCCAAAACCAATCCCACACCAGACTCAAACAAACAAACAAATATACAGGCATGATCCAACTGTAGATATGGAATATCTATATTAAGGGGACCGCAGTCTTTTATCTCATCGCAAAACAACAACGGCTGAAGATGAGATCGATCGAATAATTGCGAAGTGATTTTACCTAATAACGTCGAGTCCACGGTTGAGGTAAAACTCGAGAATCTTGCGGTGGTCGCCACTTGATGATGAGATCATTTGTGTGAACGACTTGCTCCTGTAAAATCGAATCGAGATCATATTAGTCAGTGGCACTGTCGAACTTGTTAAGTATGAAGGAATGTGGGAAGTTTAAAATAACCTTCTATTTACATTGCTGGGGTTTGCAACGTTTTATGTACGAAGCCTGTTCGTCGAGTCGCAAATTTTGCACACCGCCATAACTAAATAAATTCACACTGTCAACGAACAGAAACCTTTAAAGGGTGGGTAAAATGAGTCAGCATTTTAGGTTATATAATGTTACATTGGTCATGTCTCGCCAACCAAGCTAATCTTGCAATAACGGTTCGAGGTATCGTATAAGTATGCCAGTCTTATTCTTGCTTTATAAGCAAAGGTTGGAACTTACTTATTGGAAGCAGGCTCCGTGGACGGAGGGTTATTTACCATCACGTTCAAAATCACAGCCAAAGCACGAAGAAGGGCAGGCGAGGCGGCATCAAATACGTCTGATTTCGCCGATGACGTGTTCTTTTTTGATTGGTTGGACGGAGGGTTGACAGGTCGCGGTGTATTGGGTTTGGCTGCTTCGCCAAATTCGTTTTTCTGTTTAATTTCACAGTAAATTCATTATGTAAAAACCGTTAAAATAAACAAAACTTACGGATATTTGTTGCAACAACGTGTCCACCACGTTCACCACGCGGTTTGAGTACACCGCGTAAACGCAGTTGTCATGGTTACCAGCACAAGCCAGTCGAAAGCAAGAAGCAGCGCTGCCCAGTAACCTGCGGAAAAATTGATACATTTATTTTTTTAACATTAAAAGGCTAAAAGTACCTCAAAAACTACATACATGTAATGGGCGTCCAGTCAATTTACAATGTTCTCACCTGTCGGGCAACACTGGAGGCAAATCATCGTTTGAATCATCCTTCAAATAAAGTTGGAATATCGTCTCCAGCATTTCGAAACCGCCACCGATTCGAAAAGCTGTCTGTTCAACATCCTTCTGCACACAGAACGCAAATATATGTACAACTCGGGACAATTTAGGGACCAATCACTACCGACAGCGCTACACAAGGATTACAAAATTAAAATGCATGAACTTTTTTAAGCCTATACCCTCCACCCAAAACGCGTGTATAAGGCACCACGCAACAACATAAACAAATATTTTCCCAAACCACCCCAGCAACCAAAACGACAAAAGAAACGAATGCGTTACATGAAAGGAAAAGCTCAATCTCACTACGGGTCAAAAAGTCAAAGTTTGTTTGAAACAGAGAATAACAAGGTGACGTCAGACCACGTACAATTTCTTTGAAAAGGTGAAAAAACTACAGCTGGGGGTCAGAGGTGGCATATGACCAAAAAAGGGCCCAAAACGAAGAGGGCTTAACCGCAATTAGCTGCAAAGAAGCGCGACTCGCGAGGCAAAATCAAATCGAGCGGAGACAGGTGAAAAGGAAACGTGAGAAGCAATTATTTCCGCCAGTCGTACGGAGGTCGATATGTTAATCCCTAGACCTCTGGAAGCGAAAGTGAGCCGTGTTTGCCAAACACTGCAGTCGAGCCACATTCTGAAGGGATTCTATCGTTTGAATGAACGTAAATGTTTTGTGGGTTTACGTTTGGTCGATTAGATTACAAACGCCACGGAAGCGGTTGTTAAGTAAAATAATTAACCGGTCTGATGTATAACCGAGGGCAGTATTGCACACGACATCTTTATTCAAATATTACGTAACAGAAGTTGAAATGATAGCTAATGCCGAAGAATAAAAAAAAACTATTTAAAGGAAAATTGTTTTAAGTTTCGGATAAATCCCAGCACGGTGATTCGCACTGCTACTTCAAAACAACATGTTGCAGTAGCGAAGTATCCTAATTAGAAATTGTAAAAAAATACACACAAAGCTGAAACAGAGTGAAGGCGATCACAGCCAGTACGACTTAAATTTTTGGAAGTAAACTACTTTTTTTGTGTAAAACGATAGAGTGTGTTTCTGCGCAAAAGAATAAAATTTAATTTTATTGTAATGGTTTCAACTTTAAAAAAAAAAATTTTTTTGTGCTGGCATTACTGCCAGGCAATTTATACAATCTAAACTACGTTAATGTTGCCAGAACTTTAGTTTAATTGTCCATTTTTTTCATGTGAATGTCGCGACAAACATTCCGTTTGAAAAGGAAAATGGCTGATGGCCTGGGAAAGTATAATGATGTTTTTCGTAACCGTGTGGGCAACCAGCAAGGCCAGTCAGGCGTTAAATCAATTATCAAAAAGGCAGACTACAAGATAAACAAACGATGGCGGATTGAGCTGAGGTCTCGACCTTATACAGGCATTACAGGAAGGCTTGAAACAGAGAATCGGTTCGTGGGGCTATTTAGGCGTCGGCCGGAGCCAAACGCCGCAGCTATTTCTGGGCAGATTGTAAACAAGAGGAGACAAAGGAGCAGTAATTGCACATTGAACGTGGGGCAGACAGCGTAGGTGGTGGCTACACACCAAGTGATACGCCGAGTTATCTTAACCATGCAGGCGACTTTTTCGAAAACAAGTTAAACCCCAGACTTCTATGAAACATATACAGAAGCTTTTAGGACCCACATTGGTCTCCCATTATACACGTAGGTGTAGTATGTATAAACGTTTTATGCCATTTTTAGCTGAAATTCCCGATTTGTTTTTTCGTAGAATGAAACAAACCTGTTTTTCCAAACAGCGTACAATTTCTCCCAAGGTCCTATCGAGTCCAGCGACGCGGTTGGCTTGCCAGGGTCCGCTACTCCCCTTCTGATTGGTCAGTTGTCTGTTGGCGTCCTTCACTAAGCGAACAACCCTGAAAAAAGGTTACACAGACGTTGCACGCATTATCTACACTACAACCATAGGAGGAAGCGTAGCAACTGACGTACTTTGTTTTGCTCGTGCCGTTGGGCGTCGGAGTCTTCAGTTCCAAGCGCTTGAGAAATTCTTTACCTCTGGAAAAGAATTCGCGGTTAAGTTTGGCGCTTTTCCGTCTACATTTTTACTAAATCGTGTGCGCCACCTTGCGGACATGCGAACACGGAGCTTCTTGACCCGTTTTTTCATCGTCTTCTGTCGTTCTTTCAATCTTTCGGCTTCTTCTTTGAGCATCTGCACCGTGCAACGAGTTGTTAGAGCATCAATCGATGCACGGGAAGTGAAAATTAACTTTCACTGAAATTTTGCAACAACCAGTACATTGTTTACACACCTTGCATTCGTCGCTATAAGATCTCGGCGAAGTGTTGGCGCTGCCACGTGAGGCGCTAGACGTCTCGATCGCGTCTCCTTTGGCGTCAACCGACTGGCGTTGAGCTCTGTTATGTGTTAAGAAAATTGTTGGGCGAACAGATGACTAACGATAATTCAACTTACTTTTCGTTATTGACTAGATGACTTTCGTCTATGATTGACCCCACGAGGTTGACGTCACCATCGCTTGTTCCCACACTGTTGAAAGCATATAAATACTCTACGTGTATAAATATCACTTAAAATTGCAGGGGGCGCATGTGGTTCTGTGTTACATTTTAAACACGCTTTTCATGCAGACACAGAACCAAAACAAACAAAAAGTTTTTTTTTTAAGTAGTAACATACACAATGTCGGATCCGAATTTTCATGACTTCTTGGTCAACAAAACTTTGTGTGGAAACCGACGACTTTCAAAGGTACAGATTCGCATCACGAACTATTTACTTGTAAGATGTACCTTGGTTTAGTCGGACCACTACTAGCAACACTGCCGCCAGTGGCTGACGGAACAGCGGATGCAGAAAATCGACCGAGGCTCAGTTCTACAGCCTTCTCCTTTCTGTGTTCCAATTGTTCCTGGTGACGTCGTTCGCTCTCATCGTGCTACAAAAAATTCATAACTTTCATAATAACTGCACATTCTATGTCACCAGATTAAGCAACGTGCAACGATCTTATCCAAGGACTAAATAAAATTGGGGACCTGACTGAAGGGTTATCTCGGTGGATTTACCTTAAGTTGTATTTTCTTCTGTAGTTCAGTGACAGCTTCCTGTTGAGCGGCGTTACGAGCCGACAACCTCAACTCTCGGTCTCTGAAAAAACGCAAGACAAGTTTTTCAATTTTAAAGGATGAGAATTCTGGCCCAGGTAACCCTCAAACAAGAATATGTTCTGATTAAATCCGCTTGCTGCATATGACATAGCGTTTGTTTTGTACATTAAAAAGTCCATTCCCGGTTCAAGAACCTAATACATCAACTATTCAAGCTGGTCGTGAGGGTTATTGTTCGTAACAGTATGTTGAGATTAGTGACGTACCTGGCGCGCTCTTTCGCCATCTTCTCTCGTTCTTTTTCCTTCTCGATTCTCTGTTGTTCGATTCTGGCATCCTGCTCTTTTCTCTTCACCTTCAGTTCTTCTATCCTCTCCTGCCGTTCCTTCTCCAGCGCTCTTCGACGTTCCTGCGTTTCGAAAGTTCTTGTTCAAGTGATTTTATTGCAGTGTTTGGGGTATTGGATCTCAAAACATACTTTGAGCGATGATAAATAGTTTGTGAGAACAATTGTAGTTGCCGTGGCTAGGTCTTTTTTTAGCAGAAACCGGAGCCAAACGTTTCACAAAAACATAGCCTTTTTAAATATTTTTGAAAAAAGCATTTGTTAACACTTGAATACCTGGTCTTTTATATTATTATGTACTTTATATACATATTATTTACATAACCTCATTTGTTTCCATACAACATATACTTATTCCCCTATAAAGCAACAGTCCGTAAAATGAGTTCTGTAATGGCAAAGTCCGCCTTGCAGCAATTATTTTACTGTTCATAAAGAATATCATTCTTATGGAGTAAAGTAATGATTACATTCGACAACGCCAACCTTAAAAATCTCCTCTTTAGCATTTTTCATTTCCATCAGTTTAGACCGCTCCACCTCCATCTCCTGGATGCGCGCCTCGTGTTCACCGATGCGCATCAAAACCTCGTGGCGTTTGTTTTGTTCCTACGGCGTCAACAATAAGGTTTGGCGTGACTATTTATTCAAATTAGGTGCAACAAGCTCAGAGTTGGTAACTTTAAGTGAGAAAGCCAAAGCTAATATGCTGACCATTACGATCAGACATTTGGAGGTTGTCAACTGTTTAATTGCAATCAAAACCAGTAGTGGGATGGTTACCTGTAGTTCGTTGATAAAGGCAATCTCGCTCACTTTTGTGTCCTCAGCTTGTGCTTTCCTTTTTATATTCAGCAACTGCATTGCCCTCATTTCCTCAGCACGGGCAAGTTTTTCCTGAAGCAAATAAGTATAACATTGAAAAATTACAGATACTATTTGGACGATTCGTTTTGAGTTAGGACAAGAGAAAATTTCATTGCAGGACTTCATTAATTCAACTAAGACGTCGGCACATTCCGTCGCATATAAGATTATTGTAATGTAAATATGGGAAAATGCTAACAAATTGTCATTTCCGGGCGCTACTAATGCAATTTCTGCGCTTTTGGGCAAGAAACCAACCGCAAAAAGCTGCTGACTGACAAAAGACACACGTATTAAAAATTGCCCAAAACGGGAATCAACTAACGATATAGAATGCCATGGTAATATGGAGTTCGGTACCTCACGCTTTTGACAATACAAGTTATTGCGTTATCGTAACTTTCTACAGATCAAAACAGAGACTTCCTCACGTCGTGGTAGCTCTGCAGGAGGGCCTTCTGGCGTTGAATGAGGTCATATTTCCAACTTACAACCTCCTGAACCTTCTCTGTGAGTTCGTGAATTCGCTGTGTTTTTTCCTCCTGCATCTGGAGACGACGAGCTTCGGCCTTTCGGTGCTTCTCCTCCAGTTTGCGTTTTGACTCGGCAGGGGTCCTGCGTTGTGAAACAGGGTTGGGCATGTTTGGTTGCACTGCACGGTGATTTACAAGTGGATCGATCTTGTTTAAGGGAAAGTATTTTGTTGGTTTGACTCATCAAAGACAACTTTTTTATTTCGGTGTTAAAATTAATGCTAGTGCACATCGCTGTAGCGAAGCTGCTGTTTGGTTTTTAAGCTTAAAACATCGTATCTATTTCTAACGCGTATCTTTTAGCCTTGAAGTGGCGTTGCAGTGGTCACTGAGACGAGGTCTTCCTCCTAACAAATCGGTAAGAGGCCAAAAATTATAGCTCCCGGAGGAATTGAACTAACAACCTTGGATAACACATGCCCTTTGGACTGATCACTACGAGCTTACGGGTCAGAGTAAACAACATGGTTACGTCACATAACAGTGCGTGTAGCTAACCTTGACATCCAATACAAATTTTGTTGCGTGTTAAAAGAGTTTTAACAAGCATCTAATTAACAAAAGTTAAAAATATGTAAAATTGGTTCCTACCTCTTCCTGGAAGGTGAGGAGAGTTTTTCATGCATTTGACCGGCTCTGCCAGGTTCACGCAATTCTTCTTCTTCGACCAAATCGCACCAACTCTGAAGGCTGTGGTCTGGGTCTGAAATTAAAACATATTAAAATTGTACAACGAGAAGTAACGAAACTGTAACTTGAGCCATGGACAAAATATATCCAATCTTGAAAAAGGATATAACGTTAATTATTAGAAATAATATTACATGCATTGGCATAATAGGCAGTATCGCCCCACTGCGCAGGTCCTTGCTTGGCGATCACAGCTAACGTATCGCGATCTGGAGGTTTTCGGGCTTGGCAGCCCAGGCATTGCAGCCTAGCTGGATCAGCCACTATTAGAAATAACTTACGATCGAATCTGGAGAGGAATTCGGACCACTCCAAAGGTCCGTTGTTGCTTTTGTCCAACTGGCCAATTTCTTTCGCTCCCATACTACTCCTTGCACTTTCCTGTACATCACGACACAGTTTAATGCGTAATACCGAGGCCAATTAGGTCGTTGGAAACAAACAAAAAATCCAGGCTCATTGGAAGAAAAAACGTGCGAGGCAAACCAATCAACATTATTAACATGTTTTAGTCTTGAAAAAAAACTTAAATTTAACTACTAATATGAGAAATGCGCAAAAAATTACCTGACAATAATACATACAACTTGTTTGATTTTTTTATGTGAAACACGGTTTTCCAAAGAAATGTGCTTTAACCAACACAACTACCCTGATGACCAAAAACAAGTGCTATAATTCTGGGCATTTCCTGTAAGTTTTTCGTGTTGTTCGCACACAGCAGTGATTCTCCACAAAAAAACGTCAACGGCATGCTTACACTGTCGGTTTCGATCTCGGGGGTGTCCCGACCTTCCGACTTGCTCTCCTGCACTTCAAGGATTTGTCTTCTTAAATCACGTTCTTGCTCTTCGGCAGCCGCGATCGACTCGTCGTGTTGTTTCAACTGTTCCATCGTCACCGGTTCGTGCTTGATGATCTGTAATAAAGGGGTACCTCTCTATATTACTACTGTGTTCGAAAGGGTTATTAATTTCTCACCTTATCTGGTTGAACGATACCAAGCAGCTCTTCCTGGGGTTGTGTTGTAACGGCTTCGGCGTTATTCTCTGCAACTGAGTAAAATATAATAATCGTTTCCTAAACAAAAGGGCAAATTTACAGCAACATGATAATAATACATAACTCAGTAATGGGGTTAGGTAAAAATGCTGGCCATTTTAGCACACTTTTTGCGTGTTAAAACACAAAAGCTGGTATACGTGCGACGTTGGTATCAACAATAATTGTCTCTTTTTGCTTGGTACAGACAAACGAAAATATACATATCCCATACCAGCCTTAAAAAACTCGGCTTCGGCTGCATCCAGGTCGCGCAGACCGTCATCCTGGCTTTTGCCGGCGACGCCTTCGAAAGTTAATTTCTCGTTTCCGTCATGTTGGAACTTGTCGGATTCAATCGCGTCCCGATCGTTCATGAACTGGACGGGAGTCAAATCGAGGGTCGGTGGTTCACTTACTGGCGCTTAGAGATAAAAAAAATCGATATTTCAAGCATGAATCAATCATACAAACTATTGAGTGATTCAAATTAAATCTATTTTATTTTTGCCAAGCCCAGTCTTTTCAAATTTAAATTCTGGTATGACGCAGTTACGAAATATTGTTACGTCATTATTTTGTGACGCAATGCAGTTCACTGCATAAGCGGAAAATGAAAACAAATGTTAAAATCGGAACAATGTTTACGTGGTGTTTACGGAACAGCTACGGTTACTGATTTGCTAAAAACGAATTCCCAAAATTTTTCTTCGTATCAACAATAATATACAGATGGATCGTACCTGTTGTAATTAGATGGTCGACCACGAGGTTTACGAAACCGGACTCCTGTTTCAGTGGAGCTTTTTCAGGGGCTGTTCTCGTCGGTCTGGTGTGAAGTTGTGACACGGTGTTCCCTATGTTCTTCAACACGTGTGAGTCGTGCTTATGGACTTTGGAGTGTTTTGATGGGCGAACTCGAGATGAAACCGTCTCCCAATCCCCACCATCGTCTATATTTATTTGTTTAAAGTAATGTTTGGATTGGCGGGATATTTTAAAGTTTTATTGCAAAATATAAAAGAAACCCCGTTTTGATTTAACACAGAATATCAATCTGACAGAGATAAGCATCTTGAAACATGCTTTGTGTCATTCAAGTTTTAATTAGGTGCAAATGACTTGGAGCGCATTATCTTGAAAACAAATACTCCCTAGTGGTGTTATGTCGTTTATTACTTGGCATTTATTGGCTTTAATGCACATTTTTACTATTTTGGAAACCACAAGAGGACAAAATAGTCCTTGCTTAAATGGTCATGAAGGTTCTGAACTAAACAACTGTAAGCATTTTTCTTGCTACATTTAAGTTCAGCATCAAAATAATTACAACCTTGAGGTCATGGCCATTTAAAGTCAAGTTCCATGATCCCTTCATTAAGTACAATAGCTTGTATCACTCACCATCATCAACTTCCACGTGCATCTGCACTTCATCGTGCTGGGTGTTTTCACTTTCTACTGTAGGTATAGGGATGGGTTTCACTTCTGTCACAGCTGGAGCAATGCCTTTTACTCTGTCAGCCCAAGTTACTGTGACAGGTTGTGTTGGTTGTGTGGTCTGCTTAACCTCAGTCATACTAAAGAGAGATAACATATGTTAATGTGTTACGGTGTTGTTTAGATAATCTCATGGTGATGTTAATATTTGTACCACCTGAATTCATCACTCAAAATGTAGTTGGTAAAAAAAGTTTAAGATTGATTTCTTGTGTGGAATGGGGCCAATTTTCAAGAAAAGTTTTCTAATATGTTAGTTTTATGTAGTCTGAGCATTTAAATCAGCAAATACTGAAGCACACTTTAAAACAAAGCATGCACAGAAAAAGCTTGGAAAGAACACAACACTTTGCAATGCAAACAGAAGGATTTCACTCAGATATCTAGCAAAGCAGTGCGATGTTAGTGGATAAACAAAATCACCTGAAACACACACTTTCCAACCATGCTAAACAAAACAAATCAGTCATTCAGTTGATTGTTGAACAATGATTATACATGCAATGATGTGCACATGCATGGTACATGCAGAGAATTGTGTGAATTGCAAAGCTACACACCCCTTAATCTGTTCTATTGTGGTAGGCACACACACAGCAGCTGGAGAAGCGCTGAGCGAAGCAACATCTGGGGCTTTGGAAAAATTAAGCAACCTGCTAATTTTGTTTTCAGTGAAGGGTGGAATCTTCGCCAGAGCATTGTCAGGTACTTTGGAGCCACCCTTTTGACGTGGACGACCAGGAGATGACTTGCGGACATCCCAAGCCAAAGAAGTGGGTCTGGATGAAAGTAATTATGGTCATTCATGTAAAGTTGTGATAAAAATGCACACTGTTATGTTTGTGAACAGTGTTTATCAAACTGCGGGTCTCAAAATGCAATTTGGTTGTTGTGAAACTGATCACCTTTGTGAAGGAAAATCAGTATTTCACACAGTTTTAACATCATTTTATGCAGACTATCCAGCAAGAATCAACAAAGTCCGAGACAAAGTTTTAAAAATTACCTAACAAACATAGAATAAATTTTTGGACAACACAAAATTTGAAAAAAATGCTTTGTTGCAGGAAGGGTACTAAAGCTTTAGGTGTCCAAACCATGATATAAGCACAGTGTGATGTTAATAATAATGGTGAATTACCTGTCATGAATCCCTGCATTTTCCAGCCTTTCTTGAAGATTGATCCAATTTATAAGAGCTTGAAAGTCATATCTGTAGTTGTCCAGTACAAGTAGAACCTCCTTAACAGCAACCAAAACAAAATTAGGTGCAAATAAAAATATAATGAAATGTTGGGACAGAAAAATTACTTCAAAATAGCAGTTAGTTAAACTTCTTCTATTCATATTTGTGTTTTCATTTGTGACAAAAAGTTATTGCATCAACTTTTTGGCAAAATCATAATTTTAGCTCTGTTGGTAAATGAATGGGGCACATCTTCCCACAAGTTTTTATTAAATCTTGGACAAACCCAAACGGTAAATAATTTATTATGTAGTCGCATGGCCTTGATCTACAACTCAATAAAAAACAATGGTATTTAACATGATTTTTTGTGATAAATGAAAGTCTTTATACTAACCTTGCATTCCATAACACTGGCATCTCCCTCACACGTGGTGTAAATCTCATCAACTGCTCTTCTTAGATTTTCAAACAAGTATGCCCAATATCTTGCTCTGATACTCACGTTCTTCTTGGCACCACTGGTGGCTTGTCTGATCAAACTTTCAGCCGCAGCATTCTTTTGCTTTTTGCGGTCCCCTGAAATGTGCAGTAGAAATTACTATATGGTAACAGCGAATCGCTCTTACAGACCAGGGTTCAATTGAAAGTACTTTGCTTAAATTGATGACATATCTTACTTTATTGGTATATTCTAAATTTCATACCAATCTACAAACAACTTTGCACAAGCACGCAACTTAGTTTTGAAAATCTGTTCTTGAAAAAAAACATAGAAAACAAACATGAGAAAAAAAATTGCCAGCAAAGAAGTGAAAAATGTGAACCTGAATATGATCTCGCATTGTAGTTTTCTTTTGGTTCCGAACTATGTTTCCTCAAAGCACTTTCACACGATTGGGCTCGCTTGCTCTGATTTCTATGTCTCACATTTTTTGTAGATTTGGCTATCCAGAAATATGAATTAGCTTTAAAATCACACTTATACACTATATGACCTTATCACTACACTTACATTTTGTGGAGATGTACGTATCAATTGGAATACTCCACGACACCAGGTTTCTGGCACATCTTCCTTCTTGCTCCATGATCAACTTTACCGTCTCCACTGTGACTGGATTTGGAGGCTGCAGTAAAGGATATAGAAATTATAATTTAACACAATTTTATGCAGAAGTTGTGCAATGTTTTGTACAATACCTTATTAGGTGGGTTTTTGTTCCGTTTTCTTCCCCCACCAACTGAAGCAACAGAAACATTTCCACTGCTGCTGGTACTTTCATCCCTCTCACGCGCTCGATTCATCTTTTTTATTGGTTAGGTTCAATACAACTTGTGTTTTCCAAGGTATTTTAGCCGATAGGCAAATTAGTAGAGCAGCGCTTCACAATTAACCATGTTTTAAAGCTTTATAAAGATGCCTACAAATACATTGTGAGAAAAATAAATTTAAACATCACAATAAAATAAATTTTCTGTAAATATATACAAACAAGGAGGTGTCACAGTGCATTGGAAAACACACAAACAAAGAATAACAATGGCATTCAAACACAAGAAAGCATTTTGATGTGTTTTGTGTTTCACTTTTTCTTTCTTGGGGTTGCTTTTCCTGATGACTTTCGAGAACCAGATGATGATTTTACTTTAACCTGTGTTTTTGACTGCAGTTTGCTTGCGGAGTTTGTTTGCATTTCTGGTGGGAGTGGGATGGCTTGAAAGTCCGCAGCAACCTCCGCAGCAGTTTTCATTTTCATAATTTCCACATCCACTTCAGTTTGAGCTGCCTTTATTTCTTCAGCTGTAAGAGCAGCGAGGAAATCAGTCACAGATTTTATATCCAATTTTCCTTCTTTTTCCTTTTCAGACAATTGGAGGCTCACCTCTTTTTCCATTTCTTCCACCCTTTTCCTGGCCAGCTCTTCTTCTTGGCTTATCATAGCTTGTTTCTTTTGCTTTTCAGCCTTTGCAATGTTGACATTTCTTTCATACTCCCACAACTGGCGAGTTTTAGAGAGATTTAAATCCATCGGAGCCTCTGGCATATTCACCCCAAGTTTTAGATTTTGTCTCCTACATTCCCGCTCTTCAGTGAACACCAGCTGGAAGAGACTGTGGTGGGCCAGCACATGGTCGGTTAAGTATTGTATTAATTTTTTCATGTTGTCAATTTTTATTTTTCGCTCCTCCACAAACCCAGTGCCAAGCTCCCTGAGAGCACAAAGTGCTTTGGGAAGACTCAAATGTATAAAACTTCTGAAAAAGTCCTGGGCAAACGTCATAGCATGTGCAACCTCAGGCCATGACATACCACGGGAAGCAGAAAACTGCATGATATCATAGTAATAGTCAAGCAGTGCACCAGATCTTAAATCCTCATCTAAGTCATTGATATTCAGTCCCAGATGGCGACCTAGAAGTTGCTGGCCTTTTCTTTTAGGCAGTTTAGAAATGTGGCATATATCTGTTGGAGTTACCCACTCCATGTTAGGGCATTACTGTGTTTTACCTGTTTTGACAAATTTTAAACAGTTCAATATTTTATTTTTGTTCCCTTGCTTGTTGAAAAATAAATAAACGAAAATATTTATAAGTCTGTTCATGGAGCTTTTAATTCTGTTATCTATATCAGCAAGAACACACAAACAGACTTTAGATTCAGAAAGCAGCGACAGGGAATTCTATTTGTACGCTGCAGTATACTCAATATAATCTTAATTAGTTAAATTTAATATGAAGAGTAACAGTATTTGCATTACGGGCACTTCTTAAATCAAGTTGGTATTTTAAACGGTATTGTTCATAACAAGATATTTTGCGCTGATTTCGATGAGGGTCATGGCAAGCTTGTGTCATTGCACGAACGAAGACCACATAATCATAATGTGCGGCTATATAATTGTACGAAATATTACCAAACAACGACGTGCGCGCAACGTTTTAGTAAACGAAATTAACAAAAAAAGTCAACCACACAAAAATAGTAGCATAGGTTAGAGCTATGAACCTGGAAAAACAATTCTGTTTATTCCCGTGTTAAAATTTCAACTGAAAAATTCCCGACTGTCGCTATGTGAAATGCTTTCCACCAGAGGGAGACAATTTGGGCTTTAAATAAAAATAAGGAGTGTTTTTTCTTTTGGTTGTAACTTTCACATTGCAATAAATATTTTATACAAATAATCTTCTCCCATTTTTTTAACATTTTTCACAAGTCTTTCGATTTTACGTTAATTGGTTCATTGGAACAACGGATTAGTACAACTTTATTTATATGGCCCAGAGTTGCCATCGATCTGGATCCTAGCATAAGGACAGCTAGAAAGAAATTGCATTTTCCTACTAGGCATCGTTTATATTACTGTAATGAACACATTACAGTTTTATGATTTTATAGAAATTTAAACATAAGAGACCTTTCTCGGGGCGAAGTGTTCCCACACTAATGTTATACAAATCGAGTTGGCAAATAAACGACAAAGGCTTAAGTTAAGGCCACAAAAAAAGGAAAAGACATTGCTGAGAAATGGGCAATATATTTTTTCTTATCCCTTAAAGTACACGTTTTGCTTCAAAACTGACCTTTTCCTTTAAAATACAAGGACAAATCTGGGATTTGTTTTATTCTACAGTGCGCTTTTATGCTTCCCCGCTTATATTTAACCATAACACAGAGATGTAGCAATGCGAAAAACAAGCAACCCAATGAGTGTAGTATGAACCAAAACCTTTGTGGAAATGGCGTTTTCTTGTGCAAGAACACAGGGTGAATGCAAAGAGCCTAAATACATCGTGTAAATCGCCACGCTCCGTCAGTTACGATAAAAGGGTGAACACGAAGATGTTTTCCAGTCTCAGCGTAAATCGTACACGACGGGAAGTTGCTCAGTTTAGGCGGTGTTATTGTTCATTCTAATTCGACGCTAGATTAAGGTATTTTTGCACGTTAATATTCGGATTGTTTTTACACTAAAGCCATAGCATAAAACGAGGTAACGGTTTGTGAAAAGAAAGAGATTTTGTTTCAAAACAGGGCAACAGTTTTGTCACAGATCAACTGCTGCAAAAAAAGTTTACAAATTGACATGATCATGAGAATTAATTAATTGTAATCTCGTTGTGTTAAAAAGCCGGAAGGATCATAGAAATGCCGTTGCAGAAAGACGTTATTGTACTACTTCGGCAATTTGGTACATTACCCGAAGGTGAAAGATTGGGCGCTGTCCGCCGTCATTTTCGCAGCAAATGCATCAAGGAATGTTACGCTTTAATGGTTTTTCTGCCCAACCGTGAACGGAGCTCCAGTTTCGTTAATGCGACGTTTCTTTCTTAGGTTTTCCCGCCTTTTGCTACATGATAATGGTTCCTGTTTAAAAGAAGACGTTTCGGCAAAAACTTATGCCATCATCAGTTTAAACATGAACAATGTTAATAACAATATGAGCCAGTCTCTTTATACTCAGAGTAGTGGTTCCGATTTTACAAAAAAATAACAGCCGTGAATCCGCGCCAATTTTTCAAATCAATAAATTTGTCTGATATCTTTCAGCAGGGATTGTTTGCAACTGGAAACTGGTTTAGAAAACGCACGTCTTAACCTTCAAATATTTATTGTCAAGCAAATCACTTTATCAGTGTGCCTGCAGGACATTATTATATTGCACGACTACATATATATCCTTCAAACCACCACTATGAACTGATTGCTCTGGGATGCCACGACGAAAGATAAAACAATGATTTGCAAACAAATTTCCTTCTGTATCAAATAGTTCTTGGACACACAATGGACGAAGTTTTACTGCAAAAGTAAGAATTTTCATTGACGTTTTTCACCTTTTAAAAACTATGCAATATGCAACATGTTTGTATGGAAATTTGCTGATACAGTGTTCCTAACAACAGTATTTCAGTTGACCAAAGATTTTCCCGACACAACCATGGTCCGACAAAGGTGTTTTGCTCAAAACATGTTGTTGTTCATGTCACCCAGCGTGAGGCTGTAAATATCACGCTGGCTCATTAGACCTGCACGTGTGGTGTCGTATAGATAGGGCGAGAGTATTCCGGAGATAGTGACCGCTTGGCCGCAAACAACGTGCATTGTTATCTTGACGCGCGCCTGTTTTGCGAAAGGAGTTTCTCAAGATTGTATATTTGCTACCACGGCGACTCCTTATCATTTGCATGATGAACCGACTACTGCGTTATAATCAACGTAACTGCACTGCGGCGAAAGTAATTTGGAACCTTTTTCTTGGTCCTCATACGTTGAAGCATATATTAACTACCCGCAATAGATTGAAAAGTTCAAATCAGTCTGTACACGCGAAGTTAAAGCTTTGAAGCATAGAAATTCTTTGCATAAAAACTGCCTTATTCATTACAAACAGGCATTGCTTGCCAGAGAAGACTGCATACCGAATCAAATCAACAAACCAAGACCCCGTGTCACAGGTCAGATATGATATTCTCTGTGTTGGTAATTTAGTTAAATTTACAGTCCTATAGCCGACTTCAAGAGAACTGAACAAGGATTTGGCACTTACGCGAGTCTGCTAGGATGTTTACCTTAAACCATTCAATCCACGCTTGACAGTTGGATACTTCCCTATCAGAAATGACCTAAAAACTTTCTTCTGTGTTTGTGGGATTATAAACAGTCCACCTTGTAGTGCATGTACGCATTGTATCTGGTTATTATACTTGCAACAATGACAATTTTCTTCAAACCTGACTGTCGTCTGTTTATTTTAACGAACAGGTGCAACTCACCTAATAACCGCCTTCTAAAGCGTTTGTTCATTAGCTCTATTTGCGTGTTTCTTCATTTGTTTGTTTATCAAATGATCGAAATCGCGAAAATTTAAAAAGTCATCTGGAATAACTCAACTTCATTTGTTTAGATTGAAAATCGCCGTCCTAACAGCGTCGACGAAAAGGCATCCATTCCACAGCCCAGCATAGCCATGCGTAAGTAATGCATATATTTGTTCAGAAGGAGAAATGTTCACAAAATATTTTACTTTTCACTTTTGTTTCCAGGTAAAGTGAAGGGAAACCCCCAAAGGGCGTTCCTTTTTGGCAAAAACCTTGCCAATGTTTCTTGTCGAGAACAGGTAAGAAAACGAGTCAGGATAATATTTATAATGTTGGAAGAAACTGAACATATAGAGTAGAAGTTATCAGTTCTACAGGGATCGCTATAAATCTATGTATAATGTCAGTTTTAGAATGGCGTTTTTAGCATACATAATTTTTGTGCTGGTTAACTTCGGTTTTCACCAAATTTCAAACAGAGCAAATTTAATCAAATTTTTTATATAACGTGCTAGCCGTTAGGTTTTCAATGGACACAGTTGCTAGACCGTTATTGTCGTGGCTTTAAAACATCAAGTCTTATCGCCGTTACCCGTTGCAATTAATTCGGACGCCTCGAATCGCCCGGGGTGACCCAACATTAATCCATTGTTTTTCGTTCCAGGATGATATGGTCGTGGTAGACCGACTGTCAGACGGAGCAGAGAGAAAAAAGATCGTCACAGAGGAGGTAATATAAGTCTTGTATTCTTTATACCGTTGGTCAGTAATGCAGTTAGCGCTTGGTGCAATTGGGTTTAACAGTGATAATGGTGTACAAACACTTTTTACTGGTGAACAAACGAAGGCCCAAAAGGCTGGGCATGAAACTGACGGGATGCAAACGGGTTAAACTGACCGAGGTAAAATACGTGTTAAAGTTAGAAGAAGGTTTTCACGTTTAGGGATAACGTAGTTGTTTAATTTCGAAGATTTTGTTTGACAGATATGACACACGCAAAAAATTATTGCACTATTTCTATTAATTTCAACCCCTGTGCTTAGTTAAGTTCCGAAAGAAAAAAACATTTGTTCCTAAACGCGATGCACCATCTTTAAAGTTTTATTTCTAGCTTATTGTGATGAAAAAAATGAGTTGCAAAGTTAAAGATTTCAATTCTTTTCGTGTGTTTGCAGATTGGGGATATGGTTGTGGTTGATACCTTGGACAGAACGCCTGAGAAAGAAAGGCGTAGAATCTCGGACAAACTGGGAAAGAGTCCCATCAAAACTAAGTTATCAACAGACAACTTGCGGAAGGACCCGTCCGATTTGAACGGTAGGACATTTAATAAATCTGTTTTAATTTAAGCTTGTTTGTGTTTCACATATGTTGGAGTGTCCACTGTAAAATGTCTGTGGTTGTTAGTAGCTTACATTTTGGCAAACCTGTTCAATAAACTGACTTGCTACAGACAAGGTCCAAATTAGGCGCTTACTGTTTACAAATAAACAGCAAAATTGTTCATGTGTTCTTCTTTGTTTTCTTAAATTTAGATTTTTTGCATGTTTATTTCGCAGCCAATAACCGCAGTCGGGAATCGACAGGCACCGACAGTTACACAACCAGTGAAAACGAGTACTACACAGCATATGACGTCACGGTCGGTGACGACATTGGCTCACTGCTCTACCACACGGCGTTCGTGGACGATGTTCTGGAGGAAGGCGTCGAAGGCGACAAACATACTGGCGAGAATCCTGCAGGCAGACAACGGACCCTGGAGCAGATAAACAATCAAGGCAAAGGTCAGGATGTCGCACATTCACTGGAAAAATCTGGGGATCATTGCGACGATTCATCGTTTGAGAATATAAGCTACAGTTCCATGTATGCTCACCACAGCACCTTTGAATACCCGACTCCTGGTACCGCAGTGCAGGTTGAGAAACCCTTTTCGTACTACAAGGATTACATGTCTCCCCCTGCTACACGTATTGTAACCAAGCAACCGCAGTATCTGGAACGAAATCATGATTCGTCCAGCGCTAAAGTTCTCGACCTCAGCGACGGAGATGTCGTTTCCTCTCCCTCCACCAACGATGACGAGGTTTTGATTGATTTTCCACCCAGTTATTTCGCAGACACAAACCGCGGCAGCCTTCTTTTGATGTCGCAAGCTGCACTGTCCTCAACCCCGTCATCGTCGCCAAGCTCCACACGTAGGAGTCTCGCCGAAGGCGTTCCTGGGTATATTGACCTTCAATATCACGAGGAAATGGCTGGAGTGACGCCGGTTCCAGCACCAAGGCATTTACGCCGCCGTACTTCTTCAACTTCCTCACGGTCTTCCATGAAGCGTCACGTGGCAACAGTTCGTCAAGCGAAGCGTAGTAGCACCCAATTGGTTGCAGGCGACCCGAGGTCTCCATTGGACTTCATCAATAGCCGAGAGAATCCGCAAAATGACGACACGTTTAGTGACGACAAGCGGTTGAGGGACAACATCAAGAAACTGATAAGCGATATGGGGGACATTTACTCTACACCACAACGCCCGATCTCGGCCACTTCTGCTCACAGCGAAGGCGAGGCATCAGTCACACAAGAAACCATTGCAGTAATCCGCGTTCAAACCCAACAAGTACATGTTCGTCATACAAGCTTGGGAAGCCACCAAGATAATTCTACTTCCAGTAGGAGTAGTCGTGTGCAGGAAGCAGAAAAGACATCCGAATTATCATCAAAGGAGGTTGTAATTTCCCCACAAGCTCTTGCCTCCTACCAACAAGCACATATCGACCGAGACCTTGAATCGGGGACTGGTATGATTGTACCAATTCGACCCTACAAAAATATCGTGACCTCAGCCAGTCGTTTTCGTCTTCCCATCGCATTTGTCAGCTTGTTGCTTCTTTTCCTTGTAGCTGCAATTGTGGTAATGGCCGTTGTTTTTCCGTTGTCGTAACTGCAGCTGTGTAGTTTTTATTTTCTGTTTAAAGTTCCTATTTCATTGCGCAAATTCCTACACGTTAACCATAAATGGTTTGGCCGCTGTCGACTATTAGCGTTTTTGGTGCACCTTTCTGATTATAGTTGTGTATGTATTTTTCGAACTGTTACATTTTCTGTTTCGGTAATAATAAAAATAAATACAACAAATAATGTGGCATTATTCAATCGCCCAGAATATCAAATTTAACTGCACACAATTGCGCAACCAAAGACGCAACTAAATATGGGTATAGGCTAACTTGTGTACTGCTGGTGTACAAAACATTGCACCATAATATTTGGCACCAGAACAGATGATAGGCATACAACATGGACACATTGCTTTTTAAGTAAACGAATTTTATATTGCGTCATGAAAACAATACAAAATGAGAAAAACATTTGTCACGTTTTGATTTGCACCATTCCAAAACAATTAAACGGAAAAGTCGTGTCACCCGACTGCGTTGTGTAGATCAGTTTTGCTGATGTACTGAAAGGTTTTCTGAGGGGAATAAAAAAACTTGTGATTGATAGGAAAAAATAAAATATATTTAGTTTTGGTTCAGAACAGATGTTTTACTGTTTAAAAGTGTGACCGAAAGGAAATTTCGGAAATTAACGACTTAAACCAAGCGCCCAATCATGTTATGCAAATACTTTTGAACCACAATTTGTTTTCCAAGTAACGAACTGTTGACCCAAAAATACCACAAAATCGTTGACGTCACCAAATGTCTACGAATTTTATACAGATTATCCACAAGGTGTCTCTAGTCTAAGCAACTCCAAAACTAGGCGCCAGGCTGATGCGATGTCAGAACTGCTCTGTGTAGTAGTAAGAAAGAGCAGTGTGTACACAAAGGCGTGTGAGATTCATCTATCAATGTAAGATACAGTTGGTCTGGCAGTGTTCAGTGTGTGGGCAGTGTGGTACTTTTGTTTGAAACTAGGCTTCAATGCATTCGAAGGGTCACAGTCTAACGCACTTGAACTAGATTTTGTTGGTACCATTTTGTTTGCAACACATGCAACTGTATTGGCATCGTTAATCAGTATAATTTCTTTTAAGCAAATGCTGTTTGCCATAATTTCCACGTTTCAACTTTGTTATGTTGAAATTGTGCAGCAAATAATAAAAAATGCTATATTGTGATAAGCTAATAGCAGTAATTTTCGCTTTTTAAACTATAAACTTTTGTCACAGCTGATATTGTAGTTTAGTTTTCTCAGTAGCTGCTCAGTAAGTTAATAACCAAATGGAATCGCAAGGGTTGCAGGCAGATGTAACAATGTCCAATTCCTCAATCAATGCTGCAAGTCCCTTTAACCTTTCCAGTATAAGTGTAAGTGTTATAGGTGATGTCTTTATACACAAAAATCCTATCAATTTATACGTGTCAATTAAAAACTTAATAATTTTAATTTATTTACTATTGTGTTGGTCTTTGGGCATAAAATTTAAGGGCATCAAAGTGTTTACCATGGTGCAAGGGTTTGCAAAATTAATATCTGTATTTATTTTTTTCAGGTACCTGAGCGGAAACATTCACCCGAACTGCGATCCGGAATTAACAAATATGAATTTTCTGAAGGCAATTTAGTACCAGAAGCTGGCATAACTGAAAATCCACAAACATATTCACCATCTGTGGCAGTCACTGTGGCCGTACCTATTGTATGCATTCTCCTTGTCGTATTGTTGGTAAGTGGCAATGTAACATCGTTAATTAGTGCAAGGTTAATACGATGATTTTCTATTTGTACACCCAGTACATATTTGATGTAACTTAGTACACAGCTGAAGCCCATTGTCTGGGTTTTGTTCTTCTACTGCTGAAAAAAATATTAGTCTTACAGCATTTTTAATTTATGTTTGAAGTTTGGTCAAAATTCTGTTATGAAAAAAAAAATATCCCTGAAAATAGGACAGGTTAAATTCAATGTGATCTCAATGTGGGGATGCCAGTTTCCCTTCCATTCATAAAAATCTCAGAGGTGTTTTGGCGCCAACTGCATTTGACGATGGGGTAATGTTTTTCTGTCTAGCCGTCAGTAATGGAACACTGGTGTTTTGCAAGGCATTGGCATTTCTCCCAAGCCCCAGGACAATTTCCGATTTGAAATTAATGACAATTGTTTTCCGATTGCGCGCGACGGCTGCGTGCTTGATTAGAACAAATTTGGACTGGACGGGCTACGTAATGATCTCACGTACCCAACATGCAGTAACTGAAAACACCATACTCCGTGGCTGTGTGAACGAAGGCGATTGTTTTTTTTCTCAATTGGCACTTGTGTGTTGTTCGCTTCCGGTGGCTTTTATGCGCTGGGCTGTTGTTTTTGTTTTGATTGGCAGTAACCCTATTTCCACCCAAGCGTATCGCTTACTCTTTCCACAAAAGTCTGTATTGGGTTCGCAGTGTGTATTACCTAGGGTAAGGGGCGGGCGATGTTCGTTTTTGCGAAGTTTTGTGTTTAAAGAGTATTTGACCTATCGGGCAATACGAAACTTCACTTCCATTACGTAACCCTTGCTTCCTCCCAAACCACGATCGTGCGCTGTCTACAGGCGTGTCAGAGTGTGTTGTAACAAGTTCAGCAAATAAGAGAGGGTCCGCCTACACCCGTACATGGGTTATCGTGCGCAGGCGTTTGCTTGCCAGTCTTGCGCAAGCCGCGACACAAAAATCCGGCTGTCCGATCGATTGATTTGGAGCGAGCGAGAATTGCTTTACGTCTGTACATTTCATTCATAACGAGTGTGCTCTGGGCAAGCCATACAAATACGCGGGTAAACAACAGCAACAACCTGTGATTGCGGCCTTCATTTAGAGCGCAGTGTTTGCCTACGTCATCTTGTGTGCGCGACATGCCTTTGTCAAACCGTTCAAACAAAGTCATACAGGTCTCGTGTGTCCAGTTGTTCTGTAACGATTTGTTATTTCGCTATGCCGAATAATCCGCCTATGTCGAGCGGTTCTGAATAGCGTATGAATGCTGGCAACACCTGACACAATATCACCGAAAGAGCAAGATGAAATCGCACCACAGATCAACCCAACCCTTTCACAAAAGACCAGCACTGGTTTCGGCTACATTAGTCATTCATTCCACAGTCCTTCGAATCCGTGTTTCTACAGTAACTTCAATTTTGCAGTTAGCGCAATTACCAGTAAATGAACACAGCCTACGATACGCTTGTCCCAACTCGGCCCACGCACCTGAAACCCCTTTGTTTGTTGAGAAAAGGGTTAAATGATAATGCGTGCGAATGGCGGCTTGTTTCACATGCCTTGCGAAACACAACTATGACTCAATGTCGGTGGACTCTGGCCATTGTATCCTCTTTTGTTGGGCAACAAAGAATTGTTTCATCTCTGATAAGTAACACAACTCGGTCCTTGGCGCCTAGATTAAAATAACTCGATTATTTTTAAAGTATGCTCGGCTTAATCATCAAATTCCGGTTAGGGTTGTGTCCTGATGGTTAGGAGACGTGGGCGAATTTATGTGGAGAAAGTGGTGCCTGTTTCACAATGACCCATTGTAAACGGAATTCGATTCTGAGCCAAAATACTTGAAATGTCGGTTTGACGATAAAAATTTAACGGCCTTTCATCAAATCATTTCTTTTACGCAGAGGTTTGTAACCAAAGGTCGGCTTGCCTCATAAAAATGATCTAACTACTGAGGAGGGAGTATTCTAGCTTTGGTTTGCATTTGTATTTTACTGTCTTCGCATCTGATGCATTACAGGTTATCAGTAGATTGATTTAAAATGGTAATACTTTCTATTGTCAAGCTCAGTCGTTTGAATTGTGTAAAACCTTGTGTTTGTGTTTTGGATGAAAGGCAACGTTTTTGAATGTAATTTGTCACCAGCACTTTAAATACCAACTCGTTTTCGAGAAATTTTCGAAAAAACATTTTTTTCGCAGAAAACTTACCACAGGTTTCCGGGCAGCTTTTAAAAAAGTTGAATGCAAACACTTTCGCCAAAATGTCGAGTAACAACTTAATTTAGACACACGGCAAGCTGCGTCCACGTTTATTGGAACGGCAAACAACACAACAATACCGGCACGTGCTAGTCCTACAGAAACGGGTATAACTGGCTGTCCATTAAAAGTGTCGCACGTTTTTCAGAAGCTGTTAAACCGTACTGGAAGCATCTGGCATTTTCGCCACACAAAGGCTTTGAGAATTACAAGCGCTAACACGAACCGGAAATGACGTAAATGGTGTTAAAACTTGCGTTTTCTATTTACGAGTTGTTCCGTCTTCGAGTGCAGTAACTGAAGATGTGACTGTTGTTGAATGTTCTTGGGAAACTCGACTTAAATTCGGGCGTCTTTACCCAACATGCTAAACCAAGTCGCGCTTTTTCAATAATTTATGTCCAGTCGCGTTCCTCCACACCGGGCGCTATGTGGCTTCTTATGGCATTTTCTCGAATTTTCTCCCGACTTGCCTCTACAGGAATTGAAGATTCAAAGGGGTTAGGGATTTTCTATAGCAAAGAGGTTACCATATAGGCCTACTTGCTGGTATCGTTGACCGTTTTTTTGCAATACGATATCTAAACATGTTTTGTACTAACTCTGTACTATTAGTCATTGCAGCGCGATTGAAATCGAAAAGGCAAATTAAATTACACGTACGGGGCATCTGTTTTGTGTGTGACCCAAATCTTACAGACCCTCTTTCTAGTATTTTTTATGGTCATTTGACAAACAAGGATACTTCTTTCCAAAAAATACACATATCATACACATAGAAACAAATTCGTCTTTGTTTTGTGTTTATTAAATTTTTGTAATAGACTTACCATACATGGCTGTGTCATGGCTTTTAATCGCCCCACGTAAGACGGTATACAAATACCCCTATCTCAAGTCGTAATTTCATTCGCTTGGTGGCGTTGTACTGGCGCCGTTGTTTACATGTGTTCTACCCAACACGAACATGTTTTCCGTTACCAGCGAATAACATGATGTAAAGGCCGTGTAAAATGCAGAAAATAACTGTCTCAAAAATTCGTGGAAGCAGCCGTGACATCGTAACGTGCGGTGGGTGGGTCACGTGCCAAGGGACGGTGACAGACAGCATGATTATTGAATTAACCGCCCTGAGGGTGACTGGCGGCTGAATGTTGCAATGTCACATTGGATTACTTCGACAACACGTTTCGCGCCACTTTGTAACGCAATGGGCCTTTATGACTTCTGGTTGAACTTATGACGTCATGTGCGGTTGCACAATTTCGATCACGTGGTCGACAAGATGTCTAATTTTGGATCTGGGCATGTTGTTTTCGTTGCATTCGAACTAAGTAACGGTGACATAGCAAACAATGTGCATATAGCGGCATGTGTAGGTAATTCACATTAAAAATTTCGGCAAATTAAAGGTTTATCTATGTTTAAGATATTTTGCATCAATTTTGAAATATAAACAAACAAAGGAGTCGAAAACGCGTATTTGTACATAAGAAATACACCCAATGTTACGTCAAACGTATAAGGAAACGAAATGCTTGTAGTTTTCTCGTCCAGTGCCTCTAAGTCACGGCGTTGCGTCACAGCTCTTTTGTATTGCTCAAGAATTCCTGACGCTCGTTGGAAGTTAGAACTCTGCTCGGTTACTTAGCGGTTTTGTCCGCATGCAAATAAGTCTGGATCGGAAGGTTCGGATTGCTAGGCATTTCCCACGTTAATTAGATCAACGCACAAAAGGTGTCGAATTCCACCGCCAAGCAGAGTTTACCAATCGCTTGTGGTTTGTTTGCACTCCGCTGGAACCGGTTGTTAAAATTGATGAACCGACGATTCCTGCTTTTGACGTACACCGGACGTTAGGGGATTCCCACGAAACTGCTCCTATTTGTCGTAATAAAAGATAACGAATCTAATTATACTTTACAAAAGAGCGTTTGAGCTGATTTTCGACACTTTGTGTTTTGGGGCAAATGCATACATGGATTTAGAAAACTAAGTATTTCGGTCGTGGAAAGTCTTGTAATTTATGTGAAAAGTCACATCACAGATTTTGACAAAGACTTATAGACCCAAGAAAATAAACATTCTTTTTGCGAAAAAAAGCAAGCAAATTTTTAGTGTTAACGTCTAAGCCCTAAGGAGACGTTTTGATAATCACCCATCGAGACAAAAAATCATGTATAGGCAATTTGGCTGTCAAGAAGTCACACCTTAGCTGGACTGTGAGACGTATAAAGGTCTAAACAGTGGCCCAGTCCGTAGCTCAGTATATAGAGAGAGAAAATGTTTTTTGCTTAAAAGCGCGTCGAAACCACTGGATTGTAAATTTAGAAACGATACTTGCCGGTTGCCGCCAAATGTGATGCAAACTTTTCCGGGTAATTCTGATGCGAATTCCGATATCCTCGCTGTCCTCTGAAACACCCTCCGGGGACAAAATCCCAAACTTCGTTCATTTTTCCGCATTTGCTCCATTTATAGTTGTCGTCGTGCATTTAGTCACAAACGCTTAAATGTTATTCGGGTTTGTCTTCGATAGTTGCAATAAAAAGCTCAGCAATATAATATCCGACCCCAGAGCGGTTACGTCATCGTCTTGTGACTGGAATTAAGTTGGAAGATTTCTTTTTTTGTTGGCAGCTGCAGTCCATACAGTTTTTGCACTTCCGCACACTCCGCTTGGCGAATGTTTTCCAAACAGCTTGATGTGAAGTGGAATGTAAAGTTGTACGCGATTGTCTTATGCGTTTGATGCTTAACGGGCTTAAGCTACCTTAGCATTTAGCTATATAGTATATGAATATTATTTGCGAGGACAATAAATGGCACCTCAATAATTACAAATCATTTAACCTGCGATAATTTTAGAAATCTCGCCGCATTTGTTGCGAGAGAATCTATTTCTATTCTTGCCACCGTTACACAGAAATAAATGGCATATTTCGTATAGCTCTATTCAAATATCCAATTAAATGGGCGGAAACGGTTCTGCTTATTTCAATTGGTTGCGCTTTGTCTTCGCATACCATTATGAATTAGTAATCAAACAGTCGCAATTTGTGGTGGTTCGTCTTTTCCTCTTTGGCCTCAAGGCGAGTTTGAACAAATCGGCGAGGTCTTGCAAAGGCCTTCTGGCAGGGCGGGCACGGGGCTTATGGCAGTTCTTTGCATGCGCCCTTTGTTTTTAAATTGGCGCCCTAGGACTTGTCCATTGTGCAGACTTGAAAGACAGGCGTTGTTGTGAGTGTTTGCTTTGGGAGGGAGGGCAGTCAGTTGCTTTGTCCCATCTTGGCATGCTTTGTTGTAAACTTGAATGAAGTTGTCAGGCAATTAGCATTGGCGACAGAGTGCCTGCTTTCTGGTTGCTTGTACAAAACTTGTAAGCCACCTGCTGGACCCCGTTGTGAAAGAGTCAAGAGCAGTTACATGCAAATTGAGGTGTTTATTTCTCTTTCCTGTAACTGTAGCAGTGGACGTTGAACAGACGTCCATGCCAGGAAACGAATCGCTTTACTCCCATATATATCACACGCAAACCTTTGCTGCCTTTACCTCGCAATCAGATAAGTGCTTACTGAAATATATTTGGAACAAGTAAGTTGAGTTGGTAAAATCTACTTCGAGGCGTTTTTTCCGTGAAATTTTTGTTTCCGTCAGATGGCGCTTCAGTGCGTATGGTATCTTTTGGAATCGGCGTTGGGGCTCTCGGAGTTAATATTCAGTGGTTGGTGCGAGTGGAAAAAAAAAATTCCTATGGAACGCTTGTTTTAAGTTTACGCAAGACTGAACCAAAAACACAAAACCAGGCGGATTTAAAACCGAGTTAATGTTTTTTGCAGTGAACGTTTTATGAACTGCTGGTAGTTTGACCGAGTGGAAGTGAGAAATATTGTAAGAATGATGTACAGGGGAATGGGAGCACATTACCACTGTTACTAAATTATGGGCGAAGATTCAAAGGAAAATTGTCTGTTGGTTTTAGGGCAAGTTTTGTCATGATTTGTACACACACGTAAGCACAATACCCTGACCTTAGTCTATCGAAACATTTAACGATGACTTAACTCTTTATCGAAAGTTTGTTGTTTTATTGTGCGAAAAATTGCAACACGCTGTCGAACAACCAACAATTCCGCCATGTTTCTGCTCCACCGCCTGTTTGTCAGAAGCGTTTGATGTTTGGATACGGTTTGATAAATCATGTTTACTTCTTTGGCCACTGTCACCCGCTGCTAGGTTAGGATGTGTCAATTACACGCCAGACGCTGGATTTGCTCCTTCAAACGGATCTTTCCGTCGGGCTTTCCTACTTTTCGAGGAGTCGGCGCCCGTTGCAAGGTCAATTAATTACCGCCATTATTCTCTGCTTCCGTTCCGTCGACGGTCGTAATCGCTGCCTTTTTTTCGGCGACCCGTGGCCGTTTCCTCTGCGATAACGCGTTTTGCCCCCTTCTGAATAATGCAGGAAGCTCAGGCGAGATGGGATGTCAGGCATAGTGTGGGCGCCATTTTTTCTCCGAAAGCGCTCTGGCTCTATCACATGACCGGAAGCGTGACAACCTCTATTGTTTTCTAACTGTGGCGTACTTATATGTGCTTAGAACCACAAGCAGTGTGTTTTGTATTGTCACACAGGACCAAGAGTGTGTTCAGTTTGTATGCCGCCCACAATCCACAGAGAGGTTGGAAAAAAGCTTCAGGTTTGACCTCAACCGCATCTCGTTTCGGGTGGTTTGTACATGAATTGCGGCTTGGAAAGTCTGTATATTTGTAACCGCAGTTAAGGTTATACTTAAGGCTAGTAGTGGTCAAAGGCAGTATCAGCTAGCGTTCAACACCGACGCCTACGTGCGTTGTAATGTTAGGCCGCTCATCCTATGACGTGTATAATGCCGCACAATAGATTGGAGGTGCGCAAGATGTGCAAGGGGATGTACGCACTGCACGCCGCAATACTTCCTTAAGGGATATTGACGCCATAACCCGTGGGCGAACTCAACGTTGTTGTGGGCCATAAAGCGTAACTGTCATCAACATGTTGACTAGTCTCCGGTTCCTCAAATATCATGGATCGATAAGTAAATGCTTTGAATCGTTTGACACAGGTTGCGGGTGCGTTTGTCAGCAAAAGAGCGGTGCGTTTCTCAACACCGACATAACAGGGTATTTCGCTATAACAACTTGGGCTATATGTAGAATTGATGTTTTGACTGATAAGAATCGCTTTCAATTTTTACGTGCGCCACTGGGGAGTCGTTATTTCGAAACAGTTGTTTTCGTTTTCTTAAAATATGAGCAGCGAAAACAAACAAGCTTTTACGATATATTCTATTTTTGTGTTTTCCCCATCCCAGCATTGGATTTTTATATTCTTTATTCTGTGCAAACCAAACGAAGAAACGATTTTGATTTATAGAATCGTAAATTTAAATCTTGCTCACTTTGCAATAAAGCACAAGCCAACAGCAGAGCTTGTCCGCCTTTCACCCGCCGTATTAAGAGCGGAAAGACGGGATTTGGAAATTATCGACCGAGCTTTCCAACGCTCACCCGCTGTCATTTGCCGCACCGGCCACCTGCCGTCTTTACGGCGGTGACAGCGTTCTCACCCAATTAGCCACTGGCCTCGGCTCGGGGCGTGCGCGCGAGTAGGCAATTTCGACAATTTTCGAGAGCGGTACACTTCATGCGGTTATCAGTCTGAACGTCGTAGGATCCGAATGACGCAAACTTAGTTTGTGCGTTGGCCACAGGTAGGCCGGTTTGCCCACTGCCTGACCAGTTCCGTGTGAGTTCCCCGCTGTTGTGGCAGCTTTTGAAGGAAGTTCCTTGAAGGCTTATTGCAGAAAGAAGTGAGCGCACCCTTGTTTGTTATTTCAAGGCATTGTATTAATGATGAATAGGCTCTTCCTTGTCGGTTAGTGCAGAAAAAGAGGTGTGTAGTTTCGGTGTCCCGGTAAACTTTGCCGGCGGTGAGATCAGAACATTGCGACACAGATCATTGTGTTCCATTGTTGCACGGTTTAACTAGTGACAAGTTTGCTGTCACGTTCCATGACCCCAGATCCGCGCAAAAAGGCGTGGGTGCATTTGAAGTATTTGCTTAAATTAGCGATAAAAACCTGGGTGTCGAACCTTTGACAAACATGAATAAAAACCATTGGTGCACTGCCAGTGCAGGCAAGGCCCACTTCCACAGTCCAACAAGGCTCGTTCATAATCACAACACCGTGCTGTTGTCTACTTCCCGGCATTCTGAGACCTTTATTTATGGCTTTGTGCGCTTGAATTGCATTGATAAGAGAAGCACAGGCGTACTCAGAAACGTATTGTTGTGTCGCGGTCACGTGATCTGTAATATCGGGAGTCCACGCTCGAGTAACCAGCCCTTGTTCGCTTGTCGCAAGCTCTCCGCAATGTTTGCGTTGCGACAATTGTCGTAAGTGTGGGCTGGCGTTTCGCATTGATGGCCGAATTTAAGGCGGTCTGCGCGGTTCGGCCCAGTGTAGAATTACTTTTAATAACCAAGTTACGCATGTGTACTGTGGATACCCCGAAGGAAAGTTTGTTATTCAAATATTGTGACTGCTCAGATTGATCGTGAGCAGTGATTTTATGTTTGTTTATATCAAATGCTATTTGCCCAGGCCGCATTGTCGTTAGTGGGTGAGGCGGCAAGTGTTGTTTTATTTATTCACAGGCACTAGCCATAGAATGAGGTGCTTTGTGCTGCTTTTTTATTCAGCGTTTTTTTTCTTCAACCTAAACCCAAACCCTTTCATTGTGGTTTCCCTAATATTTGAATCGTTCGTATTACAGACCTTTAGCGCTCATAGGACTTGGAAGCGATTCCACAGAAGCAACACGAACAGTAGCGGCATCGCACCTTCCAACGTTGAAGCCCAATATGAGGAGTGTGTACCTCTAAGTGGAGTAACGCTGACAGCCTGCACCAAAGCTGAAATGCAGATCGTACAAGAAACCGATCTTGATTCCTCGCCAAGGTGAGCGACTTTAATTGATGTTTTTCACACCAGTTTCGTGGCTTTGGTTGAAGTCCGTTAATACTAAATTGGTTTCTTAAATTACAACGTTACGGTTTATTTTAGAAATTTCATGTTTTGAGCTAGTACTGTGCAAGGCTTTTCCGCGGCAGTGGAATATTTTGTGTGTCTAGCTGTGGGATATTTTATTCATTTGTGTACTCTATAGGACCTTACACTTCAATCACCATAATTGAACCTTCTTTA
Organism: Ascidia mentula; assembly: GCF_947561715.1. Lineage (NCBI taxonomy): Eukaryota > Metazoa > Chordata > Ascidiacea > Phlebobranchia > Ascidiidae > Ascidia > Ascidia mentula. The sequence goes on along the minus strand of NC_138569.1, from coordinate 18,435,922 downwards.
ATATACAAAACCTCCACTGAAATACTTTTTCCATAACAGTAACTTCTTTTGCAGAAACACTGACGCCAACACCGACGATCCGTCGACCAATTGCAATCGTGACTCCAAAGATGACGTCATAATTTGCACGCGAAAGCCTCTGAACAACAAATTCCTCAACGTGGACAATTCGTTACCGTGCGAACGTCCGAACACACTCAAATTCCTTGCCGCGTCCGTGGCCTTTCAAAATACGACCGTGCCGGCTCTAAAGCGCCTGCCCTACACACCCGATCCAGGTACGTGGATATTGGACGCCATTGGTAATATGCCGAGTCACCGTTGGTCGTGGCGCCTCCACAGTGACGTTGGTGCTACGTCATCGGGTTTTAGTTTGTGAAATCCTGCCAAAAAGAAGCGCCACGGATTGTCTGTGGTGTAAGTTGTCATTGTTTGAATAGAAAGTGATGTAAGGACAGTTTTTATAGCGTCGCGATTTTGATCACTAAAATTTTAACTTTTGAGTAAACTTTGTCAAATCACTCCTTTCGGGTATGTGCGTTTGTGGTCATGAGCGACAAGAATACGAAAAAACGAGAATTTCGTTCTCGCCAAAGCAAGGGTTCGCGATCGACCGATCCCTAAAGTCGCATTCAGTATCTGCCAACGCTCCGGCCGCGCAATCACCGTGAAATTCTGCTGACAAAATTCTATATTTTGCACCTTGTTTACGTAACTCCGCTCTGACGTATCTGACGTAAGCTTTACAGCAAGGCTTGCGCCACATCCTCGATCTCACTGCGAGCACAGGAACTCAGTTTTCGGGCATAAATCAACTCGTCACTTAGCTCATCTGCGTATCCACTGGGTGTTGTAGGCTTTTTAGCCTGTCGACCCCTATGTTGGTGTGTGGAAGGGGGTGCGGTCGAGGGGACGGCACAGAGTCGCGTTTTGTCCGCATCACGGCCCGATTAAGCTTATTTATAGCAGTGTGCCATTACGTTATGCTGTCTTTACAGGCGTGTTAGGCGCGAAGTTAATGCAAACTGATGTGCTGTTGGTAAGCAACGATGTAGTAAAAGTCGCTGTAGGACGAGCTCGTTAGCTTAGTCGCGTCGTTCGTGCGAACGAGTGGTTGACAGGTGTCATCAGTTTCTGCCTACAAGACCATTAGGATCAGCACCATCGTCAGTAGCTGACATGTTCGACTGATCGTTGTAACTGCACTGACGCACACAGACTTTCGATGACCTCGATGTAGGTCGTTCAGTTCAGTTTGCATGTACAAAGTTAGCAAGGACACTACAAAGCTTAACAGCAGCCGCCCTCCAAGCTTAGTTTTTTGCAGCACCACGTGAAGTATGTTTATTTTGTGTAAGCAAAACAGGAGGTAGGCATTGACAGGTGACGAATAACTTCCAGAGGATGTGTTTCCGCTGACTTCAGATTACCTTAAATGAATCAACCAAGCAACAGATCTCCGACGGCAATATACAATCTAACATCCCAGCCCACATTGCACTGTAGTGAAATTCGCCTTGTAGTTATTGAGGCTACTGCGTCAGTATACAGATGTTAACTTTTTACAGCAACCTCCTATTCATCGAAAAAATAGAATCGCATTTATTTTTCGTAAGACGTGAAACATGGGAATTTTCAGATTGAGACCAGAGATTGTGGGACGGTATGTTGAATGGTTGACGTAAACGCAGGCCCAGCCAAAAGCGGTACAAAACGACACATACATTTAGTCGCGTTTCAATTGAACGAGGATACGCACTGCGGTGAATAAAAATAGCTAGCTTCGAGTAGTGACATCATGCGTTGGCGCGAACATTTGTTGATGAAATTTATTCGGGTGGTTGGTTGGGCGCCCGACGTCGTGCCCGCTGTGTAATGGTGGGAATCACTATTTTCGCTTGCAACCCGTTGAGTCAGCTGTGCTCACGCTCCGAACGCGTCATTTCTTCCTGCCAAGAAGTGAGAGCAGGGAGAAGTGAGGGTTGCGGCTGCTGTTGCTGTAAATGCGACCTGCGCGATCGAACGGATTAAAATTACGGCGGTTTGTCGCAAACACTGGCGGATGTCAGCGTGATTTTCGAGCCGTCAATCCGCTGATTATCGAGCTTACTACATCCCCTTTTTCTCACATGAAACCCAGCCGCTGCGTAAATAATTAAAAACACTGTGCCAGGTATCACACGCCGCGTCACGGTAAACGTAACGCTCAATTTTACCAGTCTATTGAAAAAAGCAGTCGTTGAGTGCAGGTCAGGGCAGGGCAGATGTACGTTGTTGCGTTGTAATAAGCTATCTCCTACCTGGTGATGTGCGCTTAATGGGTTTTCGATTTGCAGGCAATTGTACGTTATTAAAGTGCATGTAATCAGGCTATTATTGTGACTGTTGGCCAATGCAGATTATGTGCTTGGAGACAACGACTACAGATCTGCATGTGAGGTGGCCATTGAGGCCGAGGACAAGATCGCTCCCCTGTCGAGAAACATGAAGTCAAGAACAAAACCAGGGCTCCTGGAAAGGTAAGTTGGCTGCATTGATGTTGCTGTTAATCACTGCTTTGAGCCTGTGTACGGTTTATTTATGCAGATTACTACATTCTGTGCTCATTATTCACAACTTTCTTTGCCAGTTTGTTCACTCTGTTACATTATTGCAATGTTCAGGCTCATAAAATTCACTATTTACACTTATCTCGTACAATCTAAGTTATAATCACACATTTTCTGTGCTGTAGGATTATGTATAGTGTTTGTGTCTTGTCACCAGTATATTTCTCACTGGTAGTAGTAATAAATGCTATGTGATAGTGCAGGCAACAATGGCATACCAGGGTAGTATTTATTGTTATTGCCAGGTATGACTGGTATAACACATTGATAGTTTGTTTTTTTTCTCCTTGCAAGTTATCTTTAGTCGTGTAACTTACACCATGTAAATTGATGTTTATTTTGCTTCACAGAAGAGGATCCAATGTGGCGCTGACTATTTCGCTGAGAGCTGGCGAAAAATCCAATTCTTCCAACCCAGTTACCTCAAAATCACCGTAAGTATTCCATCAAACTACTAAATGACATATTTTGGGAATTACCTTCGGTCAGACTGTCACTTATCAAGGGAATGCAGTAAATCCATGCCTGGTTTATATGCAAATTATCTTTGTTGGTAATTTTAGATGATTCACAAACATGCTATGTATGTTGTATTTTTATGAGGGCATAAAATATAAATTATTAATCAATATAGAACACCCTTTCATGGTAGCATCATGACCTGCTATTGTCCTTGAAATGTCTTTCGCTTAGCTACACCATATAAATTGTTTGTTTGCAACAATACTGTTTAAACCTTGTGCTACACGAAAAAGCTTGCAGTCATTTTTGCCGAAACAGTTTACATACACTCTACACCTTGAAAGAAACTATCCTGTAGTAACAAACTATTTTTCTGATCTTACAGCAAGCCTCTGGTCTACCTCCAGCAAGCTTCTTCACCCCTAACGCCCGAAGAGATCCACAACAAGGCGTGTGACCTAACCAAGCTACAGAAAGAATTTTGGGAAGTGCCCATGAACCACCCCTCAGAAAAACACTTTAACATCGCCGGCCACGGCACCAAGAACCGCTATCGTACAATACTACCAAGTACGCCAGTCTTAACAATGTGTATTGTATAGATACATCAAAAGCTGTTGGGTATTTTAAGTTCTGTATACCAAACCGTTTGTTTGGTAAAACTTATATCGCCTTAAGGTGGCGTTGTACCCAAAATGTTTATGAGATCTACCTTGACTGTGTAAACAAACACTGGAACTGAAATCGACGATAACAATGCACTTAACTGATTTTTTATTTATATAAGTCGTTCATTGCCTTTAGTATTTTTTTGGCCATAACAGAAGAAAGGCAAATATTCTTGGAGTTGTACTGTACGTCGCTCCTTAATGTAAGACATTTCCTTGAGAAAACAACTAAAGCTTCGAGAAAGGCTATTCCTTTAGTAACAAACCCGCATATTTGCAGACGATCACAGCCGGGTAGTATTGGAGATCGAAGATGATGAAGAGGAAGGCGACCCTCTCTTCACTTACATCAACGCCAACTTTATTCGAAACTGCGCGCGACTTGGTCCCCCGGGTGAGGTCGAGACAAACGGGGAAAACCACTCGTCACCTGTCACACGGGATAAAGCCGCGTTCATCGCCACTCAGGTGAGTGTTGTATGTAGGAAGGTATATGTTGTATGTAAAACCACTGTACAGTGTTGTAGCATTCCCCGTATTAGAGTTGTATTTTTGTAACACAATGTGTGTATATGTCATTAGGGTGTTTATTTTGGTTTTTAAACCAGACAAACAAAAAACGTTTGAAATAGTTGTGTAGAGAGCTTGTTTCCACACAGACGCTGAATAAACATGTTGACAAATTATTAATTTTATCATAAAATCCGTCTTTATATTCGCCAATAAATATAAACTCCCCGGTGACACATAACTGATTTAATCTGGGATAACGTTTGACAAACTCAACAAATTAACTCTCATGTAATCGCCTGTTAGGTTGCATTGCTCCATACTATCAAATTAAAACCTTTTTGTCGGCAGAAACCACAACGGTTGTACCATGTGGAATAGCGTCATATGCGAATATTTATACAAATGTGAGTGAAATAACTGACCCCATGTTTTGTGCAGGGACCGATGGCGAACACGATCGAGGATTTTTGGCGTATGACATGGCAGCAGCATGTACGCAGCATAATCATGATTACTAAACTCATGGAACGAAAAGAGGTAACCGATCAGAAAATCCCTCGTAAACCCCGGTGGGACGACAGTGCGTTTTTGCCGAGGCCTTTTTACCGTGACCAGACATGAATTAAGAATGTAACGCTTGTCAGAATAAAACCTTTCCGTTGTCGCGTCCACGCGTAGGGTTTTCTTGAGGAGCATTTTTGTTAATTGAGAAGCACGGCCTTTGTTTTGTGCGAACGTTGGCCGATCACAAAATCGTTTTTTTTTTGCGCCAAAAATGTTGCGAAAAAGCTGGTTTCATTTCTGTGTTTATTTAATATCTATTTAAACTTTATGTTTTTCTTCCTCAGAAATGCAGTCGCTACCTCCCCATGAACGTGGGCGAGAGTGAAGATTATGGTGGATTGACTGTCAAGGTCGACTCAATTCGGCATTTTGAACATTTTGCCGTCAGATCGGTAAGATACTTTGCAATACAACTAAAATAACAACCAAACAGTTGTATATGTCTCCAAGTAAACTAACTGCATACCCAAGCAACTACCGTATAATGTGTTAATAGATGCAAGTTGCATAATAAACGGTTTTTTAAATTTTGAAAAACTAACTCATTGCGATGCACGCAAGTTGTAACCTGACGAAGGCCTGCCGTACATAGAAACCGAAAAATCTATCCCAATAAACAGTTGCTTTGCCAAAAAGGCTCAGATTTACGTCAGCAGTACGCATGGCACCTTCAGCAGCTAATCTGCAACCTTAACAACAATTAAACTGTTTATTCCACAGCTCATTGTTAGCAACGCGGACGGCGAATCTCGCCACATCCGACACTACTGGTACACGACCTGGATGGATCACGAGACTCCAGAGAAGACTCGGGGACTCCTTGAACTTGTACAAGAAGTGACAAGGTGGAACAAGGAGATCCACGGGCCCATTGTCGTACACTGCAGGTTTGTGTTGCGGCTTCCATGATCAATATTTTGGTTGTTTTTGATCAGTCTGTGGGATGGAGCACATTTAAACAGACAGATTTGGGCATATTGTAGTTTAACGAATTAGAGCTTGAAATCGGAATTTATAATTGTAATGCTAATAAAAAATATTTTTGAGCTCTAATTCTGGTTCTAATCTAATTTCCTGTTGCACCAAAAATTTCATTCCAATGAAAATGAATTTCGATATGGTGTGAATTAAACTTGTTTATAGTTGTTTTTTTACTTGATTTGTTTACGTAGGGCAACATGTTTGGCCCATTTTAACAGAAATTTAATTTGTTTCAATTAATTTTCTTTAATTTATTTAAAAATAATGCCTTTATCCATTAGTTTTTCTACTTATTTTAATGGCATCGTTTTTCGTCTGCAGTGCTGGTATCGGGCGCACTGGTTGTTACATCGCTGTGTCGGTCGGTTGCGAAGAACTCCTGAAAACCGGCAAAGTCGATATTTTGCGCATTGTCTCCCAGATGCGACTCGACAGGTAGGCAGTCTGCTATAGTATGCGCATTTATATCCCAAACTAACTCCTCCAATGCGTTTGTATTGTATATTGTACAATATTAACACTGCCGCTTGCAACCTGTTAATTATGTCAAATTTGTATCCACTGATCCTTACTTCATAAACCAAAAGTCTGTATCATCAACACTAATAACGTTTAAATATCATTGAAATATAACCTACACATGCTGATTCCTTTGGTCATTTCTTTAACATTGAAATATAATGTTTTCTCACAGAGGCGGAATGATACAAACTTGGGAGCAATACCAGTTCGTCCACCAAGCCCTCAGTCGTTACGCTCGTATTCTAGCCGGAGAAAACGTCACCACGCCATCGACAACCGGTTCCATACGCAGCCCCCCGGCCCCGGTACCTACCACCCCCCAACCGGTGGAACCACAGCGCCCACACACCCCCAAACACCGCCGCTCGCTGTCCGGGAACGGTCTACCGGCGCCAAAAGGGCCCAAAGTGTGTCCGAACTCTGTGGAGGTGGAACGGACTCGCAGTGCCTCATCAAACTCCTCGGATACTGAGAAGACTCGCAGTTCAAAGCGTAAGCCCAAGCTGCGACTTGGAAAGCTGCGCGATAACAATGCACCTCCGTCGCCTTTGCCCAACGATGAAGCGCCTTCCCCGCGTCTTGGTGTTGTGAAAAGTGTTTCGTCGCCCACCATACGATCGCCCTTCGCTCGCCTCTGCCTTCAAGCGAAAGACCTCAATCGCAGCGCTTCTCCCGCCTCGTCTGTTAAGTTCGAATGGCCGGAAACGAGCAGGACTAATTCTCCTCTGGACGACGGCTCACGAGCGCCCGCTGGCGGCAAGGCGCGAGGACGCCCGAGCGACGAAAACGAGGTTTTGGGTAACAGCTCACCCGGTGGACGATTTTCCTTCGATTTGGGTCTGTCGCGTAACCAGAACGTGGCCACTTGCAATGGCAGCGCGCCGCCGTCTCCTTACTTCGACGCCACGCCGCCAGGTAGCGCTAAAGCCGCAACCCCACTGAACAACTGCACTCACTTCGTGTTCCCAACCGCCGAAAGCAGGTAGCGCTTCGATTTTATTACGTCTGCCCTCCCACTGTGCCACAACATGGATCAAAAATCAACCAGGTTTTAGGAAAACGGACACTTCTCCTTTTACTTTTAAGTATTATCGCTTTTTTTGTGCCATGCCCGATGCAGCCCGGCTTGACTTTGCCAATCTAATTTGCTTCGACTTCGGGTTTCCTGTTTTTATCCCCTAAGGTGGACATATTTCTCCTTTGCGCTCCGCATGCATTTTTGCCCTTCCTGAGACAAGAGATTTTGCCCACGCACAATCATTCGAACAGCTGCCCCTCCTTACGTTTAGCGCAGAAATATTCCCTTCTTCCGTTGCAGTTATATCCTTTGTACTTTTGCCCCTCCCGTTAATCTTGCGTCCTTACGATTGTCGACTCGATGTTTCCCAGACTTCGCCTCTTCCGTTTCTTGCTCTTATTCCCTCACTGCGCATGCGCGGACCTCTGTTCACTTCTATTTTTCAGCGACGCTTGCCCCGTTTTTTTTCTATCGTTCCCGCGTCTGTCGACATAACACTGACCTTCTGGAGCAAACCGCTGAACATCATACGTCAGTCAGCGTCCCCAGTTCGAAATATTCAAATCTTCAACCTGACTGTGAACGTACATATTGTCGATGCAGTGGATCTACTCCACATGGTTGTTTGTACACGAAGCGGTCTCTTCCTTTCAAGCGCATTTCGTTCGTGTTTTTTCTTTTCTTTGGGCGTCGCGCCTGTGTGTTTACTTTTTAATATATTTTTTACCACACGATTGCAAGTTTTTTTGTACTTTTTATTGCAAAAGGAAATCAAACAAAAAGCGTTTCGAAGACAGCAAATACTTTCCAGGAATATTTTTTTTTCAGCGGTGATGTGTTACACCGCTTGTACGTCATGTTAAGCCCACACTGGCCAGACTAGTTAAAAAACAACATCTTTACGCAATAGCCTCAGTAGGTTTGTGGTTAATTGTTGACATCAGGTTTTAGCTTACAAGAACTACGAATTTTAGACGTGGACTTTGAGATAAACACGTGTCCCCAATTTTGCGGTCAAATAATTATGACGGTGGTGGTTCAAAGCAGTTGGTCTTGGGCTGGCATCCGAAAATATCTATCGAGAATGGATTAATTGAACTGCAAGCGGCGCCGCTGACGCAACAAAAAATCCCGTGACGAATTTTGTCTTCCCCCAAGAAATAATGTTTGCTACGTCATTTCCGGTGATCTTGGAAACCACGTCACTCTCCTAAAAGGGTAGACCTGTCAGAAAAAAGGCGAGGTGTAAATTTCAGTGAAATGTGGAAGGACGAAAGGTCAGACGTCAACCAACGAAGGCTCAAAATCTTGAATAAAGCGATAAGTACAAGACATTAACTACTTGCTTCGAATTTGTACAAAAACTATAAATAGGAAAATGTTTGTTTCAATGGAACCCGTAACAGACAATGGTATTGTGCGACTCGGCAAAACGGAAAGACGTCAGAATGCCTGTAAGGCCTCTTGCTGTTACTTCAATTAAATCTTTCAGATATTCTCGACGCCGCATCAAAACAATGAACTGTATGCACCACGAAATATTTTAGGAAGGAGCTTGTCCTGGACGACAAATCCAACAGGATGCAGAGTAAAAGTCTCGAATGCTTTGCTGTATTTCAGTAGTCGTATATACTCTATAACGCGCGCCTGTTTTGTTTCAGTCACCACGTCAATGTAGATGTAACAAAGCGCATACAATAACGGGACAAGAGTTGAGAACTACACTTGGCATTATTCGTTTAAACTTGACGTTAATTACGACCGTTGCGTGAAAAGTATTGTCAGTGTAACAAGGAGGGCCTTAATCCATCTCTTAAGCACTTTGGGAAAACCGTGGTCAATTTAAATGGACATATATTTATAAAATTAAAACAACAATATTATATTTGTACGATTCAATGAGCTTCTATTGCTTTGCATTGATATGCGGAGTTGAAAAACAGCAATCCACGTGACTTCAAAACTTAAAGTCTTGGATTTATCGGAAACGCTTATTTTAAGTTTGATAGTCGCACCCCGAGTCAGCTAATTATTTCCACATATATTTCTATTTAAGTGGGAGCGTTTAATTAAAGCGTTGTAATTTTTATGACTCAATTACGTCTTCAATCTCAACAGGCGGAGATAGATTGCGGGAGTCGCAAAGTTTATGTTGGGATGTGATGAGTTGATACATAAAAGTCGCAGAATTTTGGAAACGCACAGCACAGCACAGCACGAACGAGATCAACTTCACAGTATTTATGGATGTTCTTTATTCGACCGCACAATGCGCGCGTTTTTCGGTAAAGTTGAACGAACGTGTGTGTTGCGTGAAAGGAAGGATACCATCAACTCTTCGCCTTCCGCCAGAACTTCTAAAATCTTTTTTAAAAACGGACAAAGTTTGTACTTTCACGGTCGGTTGTGTTGTTGTGCGTGCACAATGGCTTTCATGCCCCACACCTAACACCACACTGCAACTATACAACATGTAGAGTTCGTTGGGCAAAAACACGAGACATTAATCATACAAGCGTGGCCTTTTGACAAGGATTACACACCTTATATGGTAGCTAGCTTATATAAGGGCACTGTAACGGGAAAAAGTTGTCGACATACTTTCGCGACGACCCTTCCACGAATCAACGCGAGCGGAACTGGACCGTAATGCCTAGAGTCACGTGACACTGAGCTGTTGTCCCCTTCCAGCCAGATGTGGCCACGCGGAACACACGTCCTGTTCTCCCAACGTGTCCTGCATGGTGGAGGAATAGAAATACATGTTACCAGCATTCGAAATATGGCAAGATCGTATTTTGGTGGTTACATGCGAATGTGACCGCATATGTAAACACAGTTAAGCGACAATGTACTTTTTGGGAATGTTCAGAATTACGATAGTTCGTCTCTGTTGTTTTGGTCCCTAGTTTTGGTACACAACGGATAGACATTGACCAAAAATACCACAAAGTAGAAATATATGTGCCTGCTAGTGTAAAAGCTACCACAGTACCACAGCCAACAGCTGCACTGATAAGACCTTATAGGTCGAAACAGTGTGTACACCCTGTCTGCAGCTCTCAATTTTCAGAATTATTTTTTACCACAAAATCCATCACCTGATCCATGTCACTGCTGGCAGACGAGCAGGCATAATAACATCGGAAGTTATCGGGGAAGGGATTTTGCATGACATTGCGCGTATGCAAATGCTTTTCGTAGGCTGGGTGCACGTTTTAGTGACAGACATGAATTAAATCATCGCTACGTGTTATACCGCAAGGACATGCTTACCGCCAATGGTGCTTTTTATGGAGTAAAAGTATACCAGGAGCAAAATCTATAAAAACCTAAAAACCTAAAAAAAAAAAAAAAAAAGCATAAAAACCAACAATTTGTTCTACGATAAAGTTTTGGTGCCAATCCTTCATGCCCCACCTTGTTTAGCTCGCTTTTAATGACCTAAAAATGATTGTTATATATTTTAATTTCTCCAGAAAAGTGTTGAGATATGCAACAACTGGCATGACCTTCAGCGCTTTCATAGATTTAAAGAAATTTCTAGTCAACCACAGGCACCGGCAAAATTAGCGTAAAACGCAAAGTTATTACAACAACTGTCAACCCTAATAATCACAACATGTCCGGACCGCGTTTCAGCATATACGTCATCGTATGACGTCATAGGCATGTTACTTTGCAACGTGTACCTGCTCGGGTCGAAGCTCAGCTTGCTGTACTTCACTTCGTCACCCTCCAGCGCAACAATTCGCTTGCAAATATATTCGCCGGGATGATCAGGTGGAGTAGCTACGACTATGTCGCCCCTGTGTGCAGAAAGGGAATGATTTCCATGTGAAAACGACAACAGGAAAACATGCAAAAGTGTGAAGGTCGGTTTTGCCTTCGCATACGTACAGTAGACGCCCAATGCCCTCTACCTGACCCAGTTGCGTTCCATTATGATATCATGCGTTTCAACAATGGCGTTTGTTTTTAAAAGAACGTTTGGTTTTCCGCATTAGAACATAGGTCACAAGTATACTTGCAGCTATAGTTGCGACAGACGCTTGAAGTATTTTTGAACGTATTTGAAAAAAAAAACGTTATTTGGTCAACAAATATGACAGCACGGTGTGCTTTCAACATCAATGGAGTGCGAAGGAGGACGACGCCCTTCGGGGAGCCTTTGCAAACATATTAGGTACACACTTAAATCGGACCGAGGTCTGTTGCATAGGAATGAGAATAAATAATGCATTTGCTCTTCAAAAAACCTCATGCAATGTTCATTATTGTTATCTCAGACAAATTTAGCGGTTTTTAGCAATTCGCGAAAGTGGGTCCACTGTCAGCTTTACAAAGCACATAGTATGCGTAGGATGTAAACTGTTGTGCTTTGTTTGGTTTACATACAGCGCTCTTTAAGTAATATATTATTAAACCTATGGCAACTTTTAATATAGCATTATCAAACCTTTGTTATGATGATTTTGCATTACGACACACAAGTTATAAGATTGAACCGGTGTAAATTTCTCTAAAAAATCGAATGCTTTTTATGAAAAATTTCTAATTGAATTCATGATAAAACTATGATGTCGAACACATGACGTGGTTTTTCGGCAAAACCAACAGTCACCAAACAAAGCGGAAGATGTACCCAAGCATCATAACACGCTTGTTACAAAGGGTCCAAACATAAAAGTATGTTAATCGCAAGCCAAAGGAAATGTCTGCAAACAAAGTATGTTTATAAAGGCGACACTAAAACCAACTAAATAGCTGACCTGAGCAGCCCTAGACATTTGTGTAACTGCCACCACACGGCTTTGTGATTAAAATTTGGTATTTTGGCGAATGTCAGCGGTTTTGCGGTTATTGGAGATTGTTGGAACTCATAAACGACAATTTAAACATAAAATATGTATGAACCATCGATTATGATCGTTCAAGTCTTTAGGGAGGGGCGTTCCACCAAGAGCCAGGATTCCATATTTTTAAACCCCGACAGGATTTGTTCGAAACTCATGAAATATTTATTAGCGAAACTTCGCCCCTTGCTTATCTCCTGTTTGATGGATGAACACGGAGCCGGTGGCTAATTACGGCAATCAAGGCACGTTGGAACTGAGCGTCATGTTGATGCAGATTTAATTCTTTGGGATTGGACATAAGTTGTATGCTGGTTATTACACAAAATGAATGCGGGTTTGGTTAAATTGGCTTCAGTCTAGCTGTCGTGCTAACACGCCTACGGCGCCAAAACGTTTTCCGAACCAAAACCAACATTTAGAGTCTTTTAAAGTCATGTTTGCCGAACGCCTTAAAGAAATCCCGCTTTTGTCTGGCCACAAAAATTCTAACAGTTCTTGTATTTTTTCCGTTTTATGTGACTTGCCTTGTTTTGTGAGCACTACTTGCGAATCAACGTTGACAGAAGAATTTAAGTCAGCAAAAATGCAATAGATGTTCACCTTCTAAATTTTTCGTATGAAGTCACTTTTTCAGCCACGCCAATTTCGTCTTCGCGTATTGTTGGCTCCATAGAAGTTCCATTGAATCGCAATATATCTACCAAGCTGTCCACTGCCGTGTACAATATGAGACCAATGCCTGCGCCACGCAAGGCTGTCGGTTTCAGATGCCACCTGCTCCAAAACCCCATCTGCCAATACAAAGCGCAATGGTAACTGTCAAAGACAACCCAGTTCAGCACAACGAACACAACATACATCATTGGAAAAGGGACTACCTTGCCTGTGTTTTTTTTTTATTTGTCACATTTCAAAACTACAGTGCAAGTTTATTGATCAATCAACTATCCCACAAAATATCAACTAAAAAAAAAAAAAAAATGGAACAGGGTAAGTTGGCTTTTGCATTAAGCAAGGACAAGAGTTGAAACTGAGGACAGAAGCAGATTAGCTACAATAATACACATTTAAGTTACTTTCATCTTAGAAAGTGTGAACATAAGTAAAAGTTGAAATTATATGTAGCAAATTTACAAAAGCATAAACATAACATAGGTCTTGTAAACCATTTTGAATTGAAATATTTGTGTTATTTCGCAACAGTAAGTAACCAAAGTTAGCCAAGTGCAAAAGACAAGACAATTACAACTAATGCATATATGTATTTACAGTTAAGGGTAAAGCTTACTCTGGAAATTTAATATCACAATGGATGGACAAAGTGCAACATAACACAAATCGACCAAACTGAGTTTTTGAATATAGCACAACAAACTATAAGGTCCTTGAGGAGGGACGCACAACCTTTTTGTTAATGCCGGCCGCATCACACAGAACAGCCGCCAGTGAGTCCATACTGATAATTTTGCATTTACTTATACATAAAATTGTAATGAAACAATATATTAAACAATTTTTCTCACACAAAAATACATGATCTTATTCTGTTTTTATAACGAAGAATGAACAATTTCATAAGCCACTTAAGTATTAACAATGAACGGCGACAATACAAATGCTTTTTTTTGTGCATGTGTACGGCCGCATGAATTAGCATCCATGGCCACATGAGGCCAAACGGTGGCAGGTTGTGCACCCCTGTCCTAGAGGAATAAAAAAGGAAAGGTCTTTCTGGAACAGTTTTTAGCAATGAGCTACTAATCAAATACAACTACTGTAAGGACTAAACAAATTAACTTTTCTCTCATAATGATGAATAGATGCAAGGATCTGCACACTGGGGACAAGATTGGCACACATCCGCCTGTCATTGCATGAAACATTACTAGATACAAGAGTTAAGTTTTACACAGGACTATATGGGCGCACATAATTTGCATAAAACCTCCGCTTATCCTTCCTTCAACATAACAGTATGTATTACAAACAAAATACAAGGCTTTATGCCTGTCATGTCCCTTTGAAACCTTCACAGTCACACAAGTTGTGGGCACATTGTGATAATGCCATATTGGTATGCAAAATAAAAGTTATAAATTTTCAAGCACCCATCTGGGATACATTACTAATTTGCTCACATGCCTGATTTGCTATAGTTTATTTTCATTGCTCAGTTGCTGTTTTGAAATAAAGCCAAGCTTTTGTACCATTTTGTATTGATCCGGTACCTCCATGAGAATCTGCAAGGCTAATACAGCTTCAGCATTTTTGCTGTTCGTGTCTTTCATTATTTGTGCATACTCCACAAACTGAAAGTTGTCAAATTGTCTTTGTGGAAGCCAGTCATCAAACTGGTGCATAATGGTCCATGGACCATCACCAACCCCAACTACTACAATACTAAGGGGATAAAATGATGCTGCAACAATTGCTTGGGCAGTTGGTTTTTCATTTACAAACTGTCCATCTGCTATTATGACAAGCAAATGAAATTGTTTCGTCCTTTCAACAATGTCTATAGCTCGGTATATGACAGGAGCATAACTGGTGGGCCCACCTAATACCACCCTAGCTGCACTTTCACGATATGCCATTAGAACATCATGAAAATCAGCACAAGGTTGATTGTCTTTGCGTAATGAAAAAGCAGATTGGTCCTTGCATATTGAATCACCGAATCCAAATGCATGAATCCCAACACTCTTTGCTTGTTTTTCCAATGGCCCATTGTACTGAATCTGACCAACACTTATAAAATTTCTCAATGTGTGGCCTAATACAGTAATGACATGCTGATAAGGGTTGTGCAAGGCTTTCGAAGTTACGTTGTGTAACGAAAATCCACGATTAGATGACCTGCCCTGCCATTCATTGCTTGCTGTGAAATCGATTCCTAACATGAGTTGGCACTTCTCAAGCCCAGCATCCTTCATAGCATTGGTGACATCATCAAAAGACTGAAATCTGTCAACAAACGCCCGAAACACAAAGGGATCCGGTTTGCCTGTATTCCATTCAACATAATTATTGTTGGCTGGATCTGTGAGTGTATTTATGAAAGCCTTGAAAATGGTGCTTAGAGGTCTCTCATGTTGTTGTATAGCCTTGTGATTGTCATTTTCCTGCTTTTCATTGTCTTTGCTTCCCTTGAAATTGTACGTAACATACAAATAGTACAAACATGCTGCGCCGATCAGAAATAGAAATAATGACATTTCCTTACATGGTTACACCGCCTCGACTATAAAATAAATGTATCAGTGAGTAATTTATATAGTCTAAGTTGATACCTCACACTTGTCACAGGAAGGCGTTGTCTGGGCGTCATTGCAACAACCACCTTCGTCGAACGAAACTCACAACGTGACTAACCACCACTTCCACCTTTTTTCCCAGAACGTGTTGTGTTTTTTCAGATTTGTTCACGTGACTTTTTGTTGACACTTGTATTGATACGCTTGAGTTGTTTTAATAAGATTTTGATTTTTTTTAAATTTATTCCTGTGCTATTCAAAAATTAATTGCAACACAACAAGTATCGATAACTAAAAATTAGCGAATCGTCAGTGGTTGTAATATTTAGACATTCAGAAGATCTAAACTAAATTTTACTTTAACTTTGTTGATAAGAAATACAGAACCACAACCAATCGAGCATTCAGAGACGCTGCTGCCATTTTGTGTGACGTGACGTCGAGATACAAAACAGGTCAAGCGTGCGAATAGCAAAGTTTACTGCCCTGTTTGTCGTTTTCAATAGTTCTGCAAAGTCAATAAAGTCACAAGCAGGTTTAGCTCTGCTTGTTTTGTTTGAAAGCAGGGCAAAATATAATTTGCAAGTTTTTCATTGTATCTGTACTTACTATTCAGTATATCTGCATTCACTGTTCATTCAGAAACAAGTATTTACTAATTTTAGATCAGTGAAATTAATTTTTACAAATATAGACTTTAAATATTCATGGTTAGAATAGGCAACAATGCTTGGATTAATATGGCTATAGTTAAAACGAAGTTTTAACCCGAAAAAATTATTTTATAGATGTAGCATTATGGCATAATTCAGACTTAAGGTTAAATATTACTTTATTGCCATGGCTTCCACACCACCTCAAACTGAAAAGCCATTCCATTACACATACTTAAAAGAGTTTCGGGTAAATCAGTGCCCTTTATTTTTGCAACACAAATGCACTCAACATCGGCCGTTTACCTGTTTCCATTGGCACTTTTCCAATCAACGCCGACGAAGGCCAGTTCGACGCCGAGATGGCACTTTCAACTATAGTGCTGATGCATACTGCAGTAAATATGATGAGACTACTGGGATTTGTCCAGATGGTGATGATTGTGCATTTATACACAGGTCAGGTTTTAAAATTATTCTTCTGTCTTGCTTGTTGAAAATTTGAATGTGACATGAAATTTCTTGTTTTATGTGGAAGTTGTTTTTTCTGCTTGAAACCATTGTGCTTACCACTTTAGAAATACCGGTGATACTGAGAGAAGATACCACTTGCGCTACTACAAGACAGGAACATGCATTCATGAAACTGACTCGAGAGGCAACTGTGTGAAAAATGGCCCTCACTGTGCTTTTGCCCATGGCTCCACTGATTTGAGACCACCTGTGTATGATATAAGAGAACAGCAGTGCAATGAACAAGTCCAACAGAACCAATCGTGCCCTATAGCAGACCAGCCACCAATGCAAGATAGCATTAATTTGACAGAAAAAATAGTAAATGATGATCCAAAATGGCAAGATGCAAATTATGTTTTGGCCAATTACAAAACAGAGTTGTGCAAGAGGCCTCCACGCCTGTGCAGACAGGGCTATGCATGTCCACAGTATCACAATGCAAAAGATAGGCGCAGAAATCCAAAGAAATACAAATACAGGTTGGTTTGATATGCTCCTAATCATTACATATAGATCAGTGTATGATCTTCATATCATTACGAAAACATTGTTTGTGGTAATCTTAAACAATGAAAGGTAAAACACATTACCATACTTTGTGAATATCATGCAAGGTGTTGTGTTTTTATTAGACCCCTCATTCCTGTGACTGAAATAGATTTTGTGTCATATATATGTTGCTGTTATTCTAAAACACACTCAATTTTGTTAAAACAGAACACTGTGTGCTCACAGATAGCATACTAACACATATTTTTCATTAATGTATCTGCATGGACTGATTGATTTTTACCACCCAAAGACCCAAAAGAATGTTTATAAAACATATTGTTGACACAGATCAGGGGTGCTCAACATTGGTTGAAAGAGTTGTGGAAAAATAAAATTGGCTAGTGTTGCGCAAATATGGTTGTTAATATTACATGATTACATAGCATTTCACTGTTTATGATTACAGTTGTACAGACTGCACTCTCTAAAGCATTTATTACTGCCAATAAATAATTCTTACACACTGATATGTACAAGCCAAGTTTTGTCAAACTATACCATTTATGACCATGAATTCATTGATTTATTTGTAATAAGTAAATCTGTGTTCATGATGTATTTGTCGTAACAACAAAAAGGGAACTTTTCGGCAACAATGGTAAACATATCATATTTACTTTGTGTGTTTTCGCTTAGATCAAGCCCATGTCCCATTGTTAAGCAAGGTGACGATTGGAAAGATCCCTCTTGTTGCGACAAGGGAGACAGTTGCCAATACTGCCACACACGCACTGAACAGCAATTCCACCCAGAGATATATAAAAGTACCAAATGCCACGACATGACCCAAACAGGTTATTGTCCTCGTGGCCCTTTCTGCGCCTTTGCTCACGTTGAACAAGAAATCAGGATTGTGGAGGACCAAAATGGAGGTATGGGTGGACAAAGTGCCCAAATTGATGTAGATAACGACCCACGCAAGCAAAGAAACAGCTACAACTCTGTCATGAACGTCTACGAAACGCCATCTGCCCTTGATAGCAACCATATGTGGAGCGATTTTGCACGAAACTTCGGTCAAGAAAATGAGTATAGTCGAAGTATGCCAAACCAGTCTATGCTGAGCGAGTACGCCATGAGTCGCAGCTTCCCGACATGTCCATCACCTGTCGCGAAACCGCGCACAACGTCCTTGAGTAACGGAAAAGGAGATCACTATTCAAAGGCCCCGGGATCTGAACGCATCAGCGGCGAAAGCCCGTTCATAAATAATTACGCCGCTCCCTCTGCATGGACCGGCTCTGCGGCCGATGTAACATCCCAGCAGGGTGTCGTGGGTCGTTTAAACAGCGACGCTGTGCCGTTCTACCCACCGGATGAGACTGTTGACTCCGTGGTGGGCAATGCATTGGATGACTTGGAGATAGATGACGGAAAACACGATGCTAACAATTTACATGAGGCCAAGATGAAGGCGGGGTCAGTATGGGCTCAGCAATCATTCCCGATGTCTGATCCAGTCAATATACCGCACGATGCTGTGCGTGCCAATGTGCCGCGAAATCCAATGCCTTCCATATCACCAACGTCACTTGCCAACGCGTTTAGCACCGAACCTATGCCGGGAATGACGTCTTCGGTTCCCTACGTGGGTGCTTTCCCCGCTAGCGTGGGAACGCCAGGCAGTCTTCCAGGGTCTATCATGAGTGTTTCTTTGGGCAGCGCGGCACCGGGAGATTTGGAACACATGCAGATGAAGTGCAGACAATGGGAGGAGTCGTGGAATCAGGCGAAAGTGGCGTGCGACGCGTGGAAACGAGAAGCCACGGAAGCTAACGAGCGCGCGAGGATTGCAGAGGAACGCAGCAATATGACGATAGAGCGATGTCGTATTCTGGAACAACAGCTTCAAGCGGTTATGGAGCAAAAAGATTTTCCAGGTCGTGGAGGCGGCGGCGATGGGCCGAAGGGTTGTGCCCACCTTCACCAATCGTATAGCGTTGAAGAATTGGGAAAATTTACGCTCGCACAGCTGCAGGAGTTACAGGGTCGTTACAAGGGCGATTTGACGCAAGTTGAACAAATGATATGGGATTTGCTCGTGCAATCCCAAAAGTAAAACTGAAACAAATTGTTTTATTAGTTAGCTCGAATGAACTTTTATGATTAATTAACCAACGAACGATGATGTAACATACTGACAATGGTATCGCTCCGCCGTTTTTAAGCGGTTTTACTTGTTGTAGTTTTCTGTCGATTGTTTTGTACATATCCCGCATCGATGCCTTAGCGACCACGTCAGTAGTGGGTAAAAGTTTCCGCGACGTTTTATTACGTTTTTCTTATTGTGGCCGGGATTCTAGCATGTGTGGAACAAACCATAGCCTGCAAAACAAGCCTTTCCCTATTCTGTCCCGCCATCTCGTTTAACGACCAAAAACTACTTTTGTGGCCTTTGCCCGTCCACTGGGGGGCGACCTTTAGTCGCTCGGTTTAATTCCAGTGGTTCCCCTAATAGTCTTAACTGTAATTTTAAAGTAATATTTCAACCATTTGCTTAAAAATGTTAAAATTTGACCGAGACCGAGTAAGACCGCCCTCTGCGTTGACGTGGTACTGCTGTACATAACAACCTGGTACACCATCTGGAGGACGGGAAAGTTTCAATGCATTTTATGTCCTGTAATCGTTTATGTTTTAACCAAACAACTTTTACCGAGCGTGTATCGTACCACATCAGCCGCCCGTAAAGGCTATTATTTTTCTACGTCGTTGCAGAGCCAAAGCTATACCCCCAGCATTAAAGCCGATGCAACCGTTTTTGTCTCAGGAACTGACTGCCTAACAATTCTTCTGAATCTACACGTAGAAACCTTTATATTGTTACTCCCACCATTCTGTACGGGGTTCATAACTTGCTGGTGCTTGCTTCGTAAGAGAAATGTATTTTATAAATCAATTCAATTTTTTTTGCCGCGGCCATTCATTTAGCGTCGTCGCACGAGATCATCGAGTATGTTTATTGTGTTGCCCCGTTTCGGATGCCTGAGAGTGCCTGAATCGAGACATGAAATATATAACAACCCGTGTACAATTCAAAGCGACAGATCCACAGATAATTTGGTAAATTATGTGCACTTTCTGGAACCAAGGTGTGGCCATAAAAGCAGTGGAAAATCTTCAGAAGTCGCCACAAACGTTCCATGTTGAAGGTGATGCGATTCTGCCAAGGAAATTATTTATAAACGTTTACCAAATTACGTGTAGTTTCTAGTTGTTTTATGTTTGTTTGTTGCGGCCGACAAATTTGCAACCGCTTTTTGTTTGGTGCTTAAAGCAGTAAGTTTAGAGAACTTATATACCCCCAAATCCATATGGCAATAACACGCAAGATAGCCTGTAGGTATGTTGCAGTGAAAAACAATTCCCGTAAAAAGAAAAAAAAAAGTATTTATTTTAACCGCCAGAGTGAGCCCTAGAGCAGTTTATCACGCGTGCACAATCCTATTAGTTAAACCAGGCAAGGCCCAGTTTAAAGGCTTTTTGCAGAGTATGCTGTCCAAGTCATTCCAATTTCTTGTTTATATGGCAAAGGTAAAGTGTGTGAATATTAATTGAAGTGGCCGTCCCGTGCTATTTCGTTAGCGGCAACGACTTAGTAGCGATAGCGAATCTTTTTGCCAAAAAATGTCTCGTGGGCATCGTTTTGGAGCTTGCAGAATGTCAAAACTTGTCCCGTGTCACGTTGTGGGTTAATGGGGTCAGTTCCAACCAAGACACACCGCATAAAATAAACTTGCGTAGTTGCCTGGACCGACAACGCCAGGGGTCGCACTGGGGAGATTCGATTAATTATTGATGATGGTTTCCTAACTAAAGTGATCCAGATCATAACGGATCGCTGATTCGGATTCTTGCAACGAAAACTGTGACTCGAATGAACTGCTTGCTGAGAATCATCCACGCAATTTGCCAGGCGTTTCTTGTTTGCAATGGAAACCACCAGAAGAATTGATGTTTGGGATTACATGGAAGCACTAGCTCTCTTTCAGATTGGCACCAAATTGGCCATGACCGATATTGATTAAATAGACCCACAATCAACAAAACAGAATTTTAAATACACACACAAAACAAAAATTACACAGGTCGTGTATTGAAAGATGAACAAACGCTCAGGAAATTCACGACGTTCTCTATACCTACAGCGGGTCCGCCAGGTGCGCTGTGGACAATGTTACGTCTGTGCTCTGGCTGATGAGCGGGAACATCATTGATTTTTTTTCAGTTCTTCACCATCACACTGCGCTTATAGATTTCTTTGTCCTAGACAGTCGGTCGCTTTAATCCGGCGAGCACACACGTCGCCTGCACCCGCCAAATGCCCCCCTGTCTTGACAAACAAAGCATTCCCCGATGCGGACGACACTGTTCTGCACTCCCAGGATACGATGACTTCTAAAAATACGGAACTGAGCCAAAGGGTTTGTTGTTCGGAGAAAAGGACGTTTGGTTTCATCGCAATGTCTGTAATGTCAGGTCAGTAGGAACTAAACCAACATTGTACTTGCTTATGTGAACCATTATAGTGACATCGGTGCAATCGTGTTATCATGTAGGTGCCGCGATGTTGCGTATTTGGTGACTTAAATGTCATCAGGTTGTAAACGGGATATGTCACACCAGAAATAACTGTCATCTGAGGATATTTAAATCTTTGTCGTGAAACCCAGTAATAATATATACTGTATACCAAAGATTGCATGATTTAATGCTCCCACACGCCACTAGGTGAAATATTTCTATGTCCAAGGATTGCGCAAACTCTGCTGCCTCAGGTTCACAGATCCGAGCTGTCTGCAGAAGAAAATTGGCGTAAAAATGACATCCAGTGCATTTTGGCGCTTTGGGGCACCAAAGTTTACGCAAGGCTCAAATACCGAGCGGCGCGAAAAGCCATTAGGCTAGTCGAAAAGTTCAAGCGCTGGCCAGTTTTTAAACCCGAGTCCTTAGGCCTTTATGCCACCACTTCAGAGTTGTTGACTGGCGTCAAACTCGGTGCCGTGTCCAGGCTGTTTATGATGCTGGCAAAGTGTTTGAACGGATTTTTGGTTAACCGCCGCGTTGTGGTTCGCTGACGCGTTTAAAAATATCAGTCCTTATTGCCGGGATGTCAGAGGCAATAAGCTGAGAAAGTCATTAACGATATAAGGCAACAACTTGTCCGTTGCCACAACACACTTGGGAAAAATAAAATGGGTTTCCATAAAGTAATTCAGGCATTTCTGCATCGCGCGTTGACAACAAATCGGAAAGCGGAAGCAGCGAAGGGGTTCTGATGGTCCTCCCGGCAGCTGAGGGTCCACTTGGTTCCGTACGGTGCATTGTCCAAAGACAGCCCCTGGACACCTGACGTAAATCGACCGCACTAACACGGAAAAGCTGTCGCTATTGTTGTTGTTGTTGTCAGCTCCTGAATCGCTGACGTAAGAGAGACAAGCAAAGAGAAATATCCCAGCGAAATAAAGGCTGCCAGTCATTCTAATTGGCCTCCGTTTTGGGTGCCTGCCAAATTGGAAACAATGGATTCCCAGCTTAAAATCACGTGCGTGAGAGGAATGGCTCCTAAGGGTGTTGCGAAATTTTCGGCAACGACCGGAGCCGAAAAAAAGAGGCCGTGTCAATCAAAGTGACAGGCAGCTCGGGTCTCCCTATAAAAGTACAGACAAGGGGTTATCCATCATAATTTAGCACAAGAATATTAACGTGTCTTCGTACGCCTGCACCAAGGAAATACGTTTTTGGAAAACTAGCGTTCATACGAGCTGTGCTTAAAAACAAAAAGTGCGTATTGTAAGTCTTTTCTCAACTTTGCGGTGAAATGATCAACGTTGTTTGTTTGCAGAAAAGAAAAATGCAGATTTGCTTGTTGAGCCTCGCTTTGTGCCTCGTGGTGGCAAATGCCTCCGGAAAGAGTTTTATTGGTAAAATCTCGCTTGGAAGGCTCCAAAAGGTTCAAACCAGGTATAATGGACTGTTTTATCATTCCTTTTTGTTGCGAGAAAATCCGTTGGATGTTTCTGGTGCTTTGTAGTTGTTTTGCTGTAAAATGCGAAGTTTTGAAGTAAGCAAAATCGTACCATCTGTCACAATACATAAACAAGAATATGGGTTTGTTTTTGGTCAACTGTAACCTTATCTAAACGTTACCTTAACACAGGGTAAGACGGGGAGCCTCCAACGCGGATATTGCGATAACAGAACACAACAACCGAAAAATGCAGACCCTCCTTCGCCAGCTCTACTTACATAGACTCCTGGAGAATATGACGAAACGAGGAACAACCAGCGTTCCTTCACAGAATGTCATTATCCCCTCTTCAACCAAGTCTAGTGAGTATGAAAACAATAACGTATACCCGTTTGTTATTTTTTTGGCCATATATGAAAAGGATTTTGCGAACCTTATGATTGGATTTAGGTTTTTTTTGTTTCTAAGAATAAATAGATTGTCCCAAACTGTTGACAACAGTAAATAAATAAAACATGCCAATGCTTTTAACAGTATGGACCAATCTCTTTATTCTTAAAATTATGAGCAGATCCCCAAATAGTGTTCCTAGGCTTTTTAGTTGATTACCAAATAAAGGAATCAAGCAGAAAATCGCTGTGACCAACGAAACTATTTTTGGGTTCTTTTGCAGGCGGTTCAAGCGACGATGTGTATCGAATTATCGATTACAAAAGAGATCTTATGTCAAGGGTCCAAGGTAACGAATTAACCCAAGACGAAAATTGCCCATGAAGAAATTTCACAATACGAATTTAAAGCTGACAATAACAAAATACTGCTGAACAAACGTACTTTCACTATATATGTAAAAAAACAATGATCAGACCCTTAACAGTTTTAGTTTTGTAGTATTGGTTGACATCCCGCCGCAAAGAAACTGACACCTTACTAAAGACATACTCTTCGCAGATTTGCGTGCGCTTGTGGGCGAAAAATGGCTGTCGTCCCTTGAGCCCCTCGACGTGGAACGACTTCTTACATCAGGGGAGAACCTTCGAGAACCCGAAAACGGAGAAACAACCGGCTACCAGTTTAAAAGCTCGGATGAAGTTATGATGTCGCCGTATGAGGACCACTTTGACTATGTTCCTGTCAGTTATGACCTTGTGGAATAAAGTGGTATCCAGAACTGATTATTTTTATCACTACGTCTTATAACCATATGCTCTGTTGTTTCCTTTTTTGTCGGCCGTGGTGTCAGAGCACCGGTTCATGCTTATTTGTGTTTCACGTTTCGTCCTTGCCTCGCTGTGACTTTGAAATAAACTTGTGGTCTTCTAACTATTCTCCATACTGAGCTCCCAGTGCGTAGGTTCCCAACCATTTTTCTCCAATTTACCTCTGGCATATTTTTAACATTGCAAAATTAGAGTAAAACAAAGAGAGGTTTTGAAATACAAACCAAAACAAAAAGAAAAAAAAGCTAAAAACATTGCAGCGAAGCAAAGAAATAATGCAAAATTTACCAACGGTTTTGATATAACTGTTCAAAAACTACATGGCGTGTAGTGAAAAGTTTGTAAATTTTTTGCTTTCAAAATTTATCCCCGGTTGGGAATCGTTGTCCTGGTGCAACAAGCAAGGTTACAAATGCTTCTTGTATTGCAATCTTCGATTCGGAATTCATGGGTCGGCGATGAAGGCACTCACGCACATGAGTAAACGATGGTAGTACAAAATACGATGACACAAAGGCTTTAAACACAATAAAAATATCTTGCAATCAAAGATGAAAGGAGAGTTCTCACACCGAGAATATTCCAATAAATTTAAAACTCAAGATTGGCCAATCAAAGAGCGCCAACCGGTCACGTGTGCGACGTGACGTCAGGAAGTGTAAGATGGGAAAAGTCGGTCGAGGTGGTCGACATGTTTTCTGAAGATGAGCGATAATCAAATGGCGATTCGAGTGGCAGTGATTCGACTCTGTGGACGACGAGCGATGGTTTGCGAGATGAGAGACTCGGTTCGGTCGGAATGCGGGCGGGTTCCACTCTTAATCCCTGCAGTTACGCAACACATCGTTATTGTACGAAGCACACAAAGGCGTAAGTGATTTATCACACACATAGGCCATAATGACATTTTCAATGGGCCACAGAGGTTTTTCGGATAGATTAAACGCCCGAAACGATAACGCGCAAATTACTGTTGTTCAATTTCGCTAGAGAAGAGTGACGCATTACCCGTAAAAAAACAGGCAAAGTTCGATGTTTACATCTTTTCACGGGACCTTGCTTGGAGAGCTGGGGTTAGAGTAAAAGGTTAAAGCCACGCCGCGTTTGTGACATTTATTCCGTACGAGAGCACTTGAAAAGTTTGGTTCGGGGTTCGTCCCAAAACCACAACCTTTATACAGACATCACATTCAACTGGCGGTCACCAGTTCCAGTGGGTTAACACTAAGTTAAAACTAGAGTTTAACGTATATAGCGACCTCTAGCGCCTGCTCCAGGTGCTCGCGTTCGGCCGTCAGACGGAGCAACATGCCGTTCCTCTCACTTGACATTTCGGGGGAGGTCGAAGTTCGGTTGGTTTCTCCGTTGAGATTGCGCTCGAAGCTGGATAATCTGAAAAAGAAAATATATTAAACATTTTCAATGAAAGCTATTCCGAAACGGACGGTTAAAGGAAATGTTTTATATTTTTTTTTTATGTTGCTAAGCAAACCAAACCTCTATTAGCAAAGGAATATTCAAAACAGCGTACAGCTACAAATGCTATTGCATAATCATAACATTTAAAACACACCGACAGATACAAGCACAAAAGTGTCCCACATATATGGTCCTTGTTCATATCCATACAAAGGTTAAACTTCTATGAAGCAATGAACTTACAGACGAAGCAACCCCCTTTCACGTTCAGCTTTATTAAACAGACTTTGTTGGAACTGTATGGATTCCAGTCGTTCGTATATTTTGTCCATCTTTAGAAGGTGAATCATTCTGCCTTCACGAAGTTGCGACCTCTGGGCGAGAGCTTCTTCAACCTCGATACGAGCCTACGTGTAAAAATGGCAAGTTGGATTTGGTTGATGTTCAATGCTTTAAATCAGTAGTTCTTATCCAGTGGGAAATCATAGGGTTGTAGGTGGGTAATTAGTCGGCACCAAAATATTAAAAGTAGTTGGAAAAGAAATGTTATGTTCTGTATTTACTGTGTCGTACATTTTTGGTCATGCCATGCAGTCAAAAAAGTTTAAAAAAAGCATAACAGATATAGCAAAGATGCAATTATTAAATTCTTAGTTGAAAATTTTAATGCTAGTGGGAATTCGGGTATACTGTTTGGGGAATTGAAATAAAAATGGCATTTTAAAGTCAATTGAGCAAAGTGAAGGCGCTCGACCCATGATATACCAAGTAGAAAACCTGATCGGGATTCGTGCCCACTGCCTGTAAACCCCGATGCAGTAAAAGCGCCATTAAACACCCCAAAACACGCAGAGAAAAGTCCAAAAGTGTTTTTGTCACTTTAGGGTTGTAACCACGCACTGATTGACTCAACTCAGCAATTTGGAACCTCGAAGGCACTTATACAAACACTGCATTGCGAGAACACAAAGCTTGTCAAAGATGAGACAGTGACCTTTTTGGCTTCCTGAAGACGGTCGAATGTTTCGAGGACGTCCCGTTTTTTCCTGTAAACTTCCCGTTCGCTCTCACGCCTCTGGAATCGTTCCAGACGTCGTTCGCATATCTCGCTTGTTTTCGCTGACATACCTGTTAAAGGCAAGTTGTCACGTCAAGAACAGTAGCAGTTGGTCAACTGTACCAGAACCTTAACTTTAGAAAAATCAGTAGTACTAATTTCAAGAAATGCCCTGCATAGATAATTGGATCTTGCGATTTTAACGCAAAAAGCTTGCAATTTCTAAAATTTCTATGTAATTTCCCGTCACTATAACTGTTCAACAAATTTTTATAAATTTACCTGTTTCGGTAACCTTGATCGCCACACTTAGCAGAGTGAGCCACGACAACGAAGACTTCTGGTTGGATGCCGAGAACTCGTGTTCTGACGTAATAGCGAAGTCACCTTCCTTCTCAACCACTCGGAAACGATGCTTTTGGGAACCGCTGGCAGGCAGCGCCTGGAAGTTAGGATAAAGTTTTGAAGCACGATGTTTGTTGCATGGAAAAGAATTTACGCAAAACAGAACGAAAAGTGTCTTAAACTGTGTAAACGACCTGTGTCATCGGACAGACAGAAGCTGCGTCATGTCGTGCTGCAACTTGGTATGCTCCAGCATGTCAAATGTGAATATTTCTATACGGCCTATATGCACATTAAACTGATTATGAAGGATGTTTACAGCGTTGTGTTTGGGTAAAATTTAAATACACATATTGGCGGTTGACATTCAATGGGCAATCAACACGTAGGTTTAGCCACTGCAACCATTATGCGTTGTAGCATTATTTCTGGGAAGATTTTGTACATAGCCGACATGACCCTGTAACTGGGGGCGACAGACAATCCGTATCTGTCATCGTTAATGTGTAAAACTATACAGTAGGAAGTGCGTACTTTTGGTGACGTAAGGGGTATTAGTTAGTCCCTATTATAAACCTGGCTGGTAGCATAAAGAAGAACAATGGCTGACGACGGAGTTATTAGCGATGTTGAGTCCCATGATGTGAAAAACAGGTGTAACCATAAATTAAGCTCTTCTGCATACATCAAGAATTCGCAATGGCGCAAATACTTGGACCGGGGTATTAAATTTTATAAATACCGGATAAAATCAGGTCTGAACACAGTGACATGGCAACCAATTGCAAAGTAACGAATTAAACCACTAGTCTGCTGATCAGTACGATTTCTATGTGAATGTGTTTTTTAAATCCGCAGTCGTTCTACTTTTGACTCCATCAGACGACAAAGGGAAGAATTGGAGTTTACAAACGCTTACCTCGATGTGCATATTGTGCGAGAGGTTGATTTCTTCCTTCGAATCGTGGCAGTTCTGGCTCGAGAAGAGAGTGAGTTTGGGACCGTGCAACACCGCCCACCTTTTCTTCCAAACGTCGGTGTCGGCTTTGCGGACGTTGATCCAACCCTGCGTTATAGAAAATAAAATAAAAGTATGTTTTTACACATAGTTCACTGGCATCGCAGTCAAGGCACTACAACTGACCATGAAACACTTCTGCTGTATATATACATGAAATATATACAATTGTAGTATTCAGTTTTTTTATGGATAAGATTAGCTTGAGAGTTTGCTAGGACTTGTTTTTTAGAGCTGCAACAACCTTAGAACGAAACGATGGCGCGAGGATGCGATAATATTTCACAAATAAATTAGTTACAGTTGGAGTATCGCAAGAACACTGGAATTTGTTGACGGGGGATTGGTTTAATATTATCCTGCGCGTCAGGATATTCATTAATAACTCTACAACAACTTCGCGAAAGGAAATTTGAGAAATTAACGTCGCCCTGTCGTTTCGTCACGCTTTGCAGTTTAACACACCAACTTGCAGAACGGGGTGACACTTTTGGTTTTTCTTCCCAACAAAATGTATTTAAATTACAACAAACTGAGGATTAATGAAACCAAATAGCAGCTTTAAAACTTCTTACACGCAGTACAAAGGACAAAACAAAAAACTATGATCAACCGCGGACACTTTACAAATCGCAAAACTAAAAAGGCGTGCAATCGAAGCCAGTAACCACAGCGAAATTGTTGCTGGTCTGTTCGCAACGAGGTTCGCGCTGGTCCATTTTAGGTCAAAATATCGCAGTAATCACCACTTCAACAAGTGACGTAATTGTCATGATTCAGTCAGTGGTAATTGGTGCTGTGCAGTGGGCGACTACAATTGCACCAGACAGCAATTTGGATAATACAAGTTGGTTGCAGCATAACACAGACACAAAGGTCTCAGGGTGTTGCATGTTGTTCGCTTTACACAAATTAAGTCACCAATGAAACATTTTAAGCAGGGCATGTAAAATCTTGTTAATTAACCCATTTGCAGGGGCGCTTTTAAACATGGTTTGTTAAAATAACTTTGTCATGTAAGAAGTGGTTTATTGGATTTTTTGTCACGTTAGCATCCGACGGTAACATTAAACAATTTAATACACAAGAAATTAGTTTTTTGTTTTGGTGCAGAATTATGCAGGTAAATAAAAACCAATGTTAATTTTCCAGGCCAAAAAATTAGCTCTGCCGAGATTTGTCTTGGAGTGGATCTTTGAAAACGCAAAGCACAATTTTCTACGTCAACCGCCACAAGATAATCGTAACCCATGATCTTGCGCACAAACGGAAGGCCAAAGTTTGTAAACAAGCCGCCATATTCTCCACACGGGCAAACAACTTACCGTCTTCATCACCTCCATGTATTCCGAAAGGCAGAGGCGTTGAACTGCGCGGTAGAAGGCGTGGGATCGAGCCAGGTCTGTGCCCACCATGTCAGCAATCACTGATAAGAATTGCTGGAAGGTGACCTGCAGAATGAAGGGAGTATTAGCATGGCTGTGGGATTTCGGAGGAAGTTTGCTCGGCGGGTGAGCAATGCGTGCGATTAGTTCACATGTCCGTGCGATTACACACCTTCCGCGAGCGTCGCGACTGAATTTGCACGGAAGATTTAACGTCACTTTGTGTTTCACATTGTGATATCCGACAAGAGCAACTCTCTGGCGAAAGTAATTGATTAAATGCGACTTAAGTATGACTGCCGCTCTTCTTGCTCGACAATGAATAAGAAACAAAAGTTTGTGTGCAGTTTTTTACAAAGTTTTTTTTCCACTACAGAAAAATTAAACGTTTATTTTTTGCCGTACAAAAGTTGAAAAACCGCTTGTTTGTTTCCAACCAATGTACAATTGCAAATCAACGCAACAAAACCATGCGAACTATTGGTGATAATACGTACATGGGGTGGGGAAGACGGTTCGTAAATGCTGTTGGAATCCGAACTTGTGTCGTCATAATGCTGGAAATCGGCATCACTGGCGGTCCAAGGTAATCCCAAGGCAGCAAATAGTTTTCTCAACAAAAGGTCCGTCTGCATTCGAAATATGCAAATATATGTCATAAAATGTGCGCTACGATCGCGCACAGCTCTCAAACATAACGGACGGAAGGCATTGTTTAAAATTATTGCCTATGGTAATGATATGTTGCTGCCACAGGTCTGCGCACCTATTTTGTCATAAACGTGATAAAACGCAAAAGAGGAAGGCGTTGGGTAATGACACATAAGCACTAGAACGACCAATAAACCTCTTCATAATCCATGCTTGGAGGGTATGTATCAGGTTCTGTGAGGTTGTTGAAAATGCAGAAGAGCCAGTAGATTGCATCGGCAAGTTCAGGGGGCACGACTGAATCCAGGCTGTCCACAAGGGGGTTGTTCAAAAAACGGTCTTTGCATATTGTCCACGAATGTGCTGACAACACCTCTGGGTCCATCACCTGTCCAGCTGTTGTGTCCTAAAAGATATACAAGAAATTATTACAAACAAGGCCCATTTGTTGTAAAGCATTAGATGTTAATGGGGCCAAACTTATACCTACCACAACATAGTTTTTGTAGCTGGGGAAAGTGACCTGGGCAACCTGAATGAAGTGTTTCTGTATGGCTTGGTCACTATGCCTCTCAGTGCCAAGAACTCCTGACAAGGCAGAGGACATTCTCTGGAAATACATGTATAACATGCATTATGTATGGATCTGGTATGTAGAAAGTGCAGCTGCCTTTATCGGCATATTCAATAACAGTGAATGTAGAAAACTAAAGGCACAAATAATGCTAACAGTACATAAAATGTCAAATTGTGGATGTAATACCATTTACAATTTTTGTATAATTTCATTGCCACAGGTGCATTTTTAATTAAATAAAATACACTATGACAAATGAAAACAAAACAACACCTCTTACCATAAGTCGGCCCAAAAGTGCTTTTCCAGAACTGCGAGGGTCAATGGCGGAAAATGCCTGCCATACTGGGACCAGGGCGGTGTTGTGGTAGCAACGGTGATAAAAACAGGGCTGGTGCCTTCGAATGTGTGGTGATGAGTGAATGCTGTTGTTGAGGTTGTGCGTGCTCACATCTTCTAAAACACTGTGACTGACCACCTCTGACACTTGCAGCTGTGACACTGAAACAGGATTAATTACATTTGGTTTAACTCTGTTTGATTAAGTTCTGATCAAAAATGATTATGATGAAGCTTGCGATTGCTCATGGCATTTAAGTAAACTTTAACATGTGATACTAGGCAGCTTTG
The DNA here is from genome assembly GCF_947561715.1 of Ascidia mentula. Classification (NCBI taxonomy): domain Eukaryota; kingdom Metazoa; phylum Chordata; class Ascidiacea; order Phlebobranchia; family Ascidiidae; genus Ascidia; species Ascidia mentula. The sequence continues at coordinate 18,404,478 of NC_138569.1, read as the reverse complement.
CTTTGCACATATTTTATTACATTTAAACCTAAATCTTTACCTATCGTATTTTTTACATTTATTAGTAATAGTAGGATGCTTCTAATAGCTGAACTATAACTACCATGATTCAATGTATTATTTTATGCATATATCAACTGTACCTATACCGACACAAACAGCCCAATATGACTTAATACACAAATGCATATTTGCCTCCTACTGCATTTTACATATATATATATAATATGCAAAATGTTTTGCAGTGACTACATATTCTGTTTACCTAAAACATCTTCAAATTCCACATTTGGCAAAGGCATCTTGACTTGAGCCATTTCACTGGGTTTGTTCTTTCTGATAGACAATCGCCTAATACTCTTAGTACTCTTCTTTCTCTCCATCTTTATCTGCTCCTTTCACCAAAGTTCAGTGCAATCTACAATTAACTTAACTCAGGACAACAATGGAAAGTGAAACCATCCCTTCAACTTCCAGAGTGAAGATAACAGGCTGGCTCAAAGACAGAGGTGATAGGTGCAAAAGAAAAAATGCAACTATCCAATTCACTGTGCAGGGCTGTAAGACAAACAAAGGAAGTGCAATTAACTCTGATCACAGCAGGCTTCTGTGCAACTATGTCTGATCTCCCACAGGTTTAGCACCATATAGTAATCAACTCTGTTGTCAACTTTATAGGTTGTCAAGCATATCCTTTGGTAAGAATATTAAATGCCGCTGGTACAAGTTCCACATTCCTGTGGTTTACACACTACAGGTCTATTTAAATTTACTTTCGCGTCAACAAAAACCCGTGCCTAGAAAAACACCGCCACCTGCTCAATACTAATTCACTTTGGATAGGGACATGTAATAATGTCAGTGGACCTTGAAGAAACATATAGGCTGGTCGACATGGCAACATGTGCCCTGTCTACCAGACGCACCATCCAACATGTGCTTTGTGCTACCTATATCACAACCTGGACTATTTTTAGTAAAGACCACCAAGAAGCAGGTGGTTCAGTATGCTTTGTACACATGCTATACTACCAGCCACATTACTGCAGTCTGTTTAAGGGATAGACAATGGTTCGTGACTACTACTTCCTGTGTGGTGGATTCTCATGTGTGTGCATGTACTGTATGCATCCTTGTTAAATGTTCAACTTTGATTGGCCTGACATAGATGCAACAATCGATGCCAGTATCATCATGCTTTTTGTGTTCTAGGCCACGGAAATGCCAACTACATGCACTCTTAACATTATGACTACTAATATATTAAACTTTGTTCATGCTAGCATGGGTTATATAGCAATAAACCTCCACAACATTTGCTGCCTCTCTCTTTTGTGTCTAAACAATTGCTCTCTTTTGTGTCTAAACAATTATCTTGTTTAAGCGAACTTTGAATAGCAAAGTAAGTATACATTTATCAAAACTGTATCAAAACACTAAATTACCAATATCCTGTGGTAAGCATAGACCACTGCATCTAATATCACGCTTAAGGCAAAACTGCACATACCTCAACCTTTAACATTCCTGTGTAAGGCCTGTCTCTGATTGGCATGCAGAAAGGGATAAATAAAGCTAGCATTAACCTTCTTTTGTGGGGCCTTTTTCATAGAGGCATCAGGGTGATGCCTACTCACTGATCAGTTTTCTGTCTATCTTTTGCGACCCTGACCTCTTTAAATCCTCTTTCAAGTGTCATAAACACGCTTTTGCTGTACCTTTGACTGATGAAGTGTCCCACAGACAATCAATGAATTGACCTACACAGTTCACTTGGCACTTAAATGTTACTTTTCAACTCAATCCACTTACTATTACACTTCACAAGCCTTTGAGTAGTTTTAAATGCCATTTTTCATAGAACTGATGCTACTTGTCATATACAGGTAGCTTTTAAGTTGCAACACATAGGATATCTAATGAACACTTACAAAGACTTAGACAGATTAGCAAACACATGTTTACAAACCCAGTACACCACAAATACAAACATAGGGAGGAGTTGTCTTATTCTGTGTACATGTGACAGCTAAACCTACTCCATACAAATAACACATGCACAGCAGTTGGCAGAGTGCTGGCCAATTTATGGCCTACTCATTTCCTCTCAAGCTTACTTGATTGTGGTGATGCCCAGCATTTACCATGTCACGATATCTTGACACCAGCAGCCGTACATAATTGCTCCATTGCGCCGCTCTTGAGACAAGCCACCTACAAGTAAGGTAACATATAATTATTTGGCATTTGGAAGATATCAAATGAGCAGCACACATATGATAAAATCACCATGTCATTTGGTTTATTGTCATTTAAATCAGATCTTTTTCTGTCATTTAAATCACAAAGTTGATAAGGTATGGACTATTTACTTAAATAACTTCAACATAACAAGAAAATTTTATAATCATACATATATTAGATATTTATATATGCATAGATTATGCAGAGACCAAAAAAATGACCAGAAAAGTTACTATCAAGCCCAAATGTCATATTTGAATAAATTGACAAAAAATAAAACTCATAAATGTATATTTATTTTTAAGGTTGCATGAAATAAACTAAATATGACAGAAGCATGGACTTCTGAGTTAATGTCAATGCAATTACAGCTGAATAATGGTATTCATTTGTTAGAAAAAAACACCACAACTTACCAAACAGGTAACGTATATCCCAGCGTGAAATAAAAATTTAAATTCCAAAAACAGAAATTATTCAAAGTATAAATAACAAAGGTAAAGTGATTTCAAAGAATTTTAGTAGATACACAGTTAATGATGGCATGAAAAAAGGTTTCATCAGCTTGACTCTGCTTCAGGGATGTTGCCTGCAGTGTTAAGTGACTTAATAGTAGAACTCAAATCTTCCAGGTTTTCAAGTAGGATCGACATATTTTCTTTTCTTTGTTTCTGATTAGCCGCTGAGTCCTCCGCATCATTGTAATCAATCTGACCGTCCAGTCCGAAATGAAGCCGAGCTAGTTTCCCCTGCATGTTCCTTATGTTTTCCATTTTCTTAATTGCATTCTCATCACCAAACGCTTTCAGCTTCCCACCACGGAATGAAAAAAGGAGATTTTGGAGGTCTTCTTTCATGCACTGCATATCGGGAAAATCACAGTTGCTTTGTGGAGATGAGCTTCTGTTTTCTTCAGTAGAGAGCTTCCACCTATTTCTGTCTGTTTGGTTTTTTTCAGCCATTGCAGAGTTGACAATTTACACTCTTGTCTGAAAATACAAATGGCGTTTATAGAAATAAAGCACGAGTCTTTAGCAGAAAAATTAAGAACATTCAAAATCCAGCACATATTTGAAAGTTATTTTTCTGTCAAAGGAAATGTTTCTTTACGAATTTATTGTCGACATCAATGTTTTCCTCCACTGAAAACAAACGTTTTTCATACAGAACACTGAACAAAAAACACCTTGTTTTAATAACATGCAAAACTAGTTTTGAAGACTCTTTCAGTAAGTACAAAGGTGAATCACTTAAAATGTCTATTACATGATACAAGTAACTTGCAAATTAAAAACCTTTCTTATAAATGTTAAATTAACCATACAATCATAAACTGTTTCTAGAATCCCATCAACCCAGTTCCCTTGAAACCCCTTTCTGGTTCAACTTCTTTAACAGGCTCCAACACAACCGGTAAGTTGTCAGGATTAGGCTCATCCTCAATAAGTGTGACAGTGCAATTTGGATAAACCAGTAAATTCCCTAATGTGGAAGAGTCACCCACAAGCAGCTTGCCATTAAGCCACAGATTCTGGTCAAATGGAGGAACTGAAAATATACTCATCACTTTAAGCTTCAAGTCCCTGAGTGTCATTGCGGAGGAAATCTCAGTGAGCTTTTTTTCACCTCGAGTGCATCTCCTTGCTCGACGTGAAGATTTTCCCTCAGTGGCAGTTGGTTTTTCTGGAAAGATTGACTGTGATTCAATTAGTGAACTGGCAACTTTGTGCACATAAACATCTGCACTCTCAAAATCATACAACTTTTGCTTCTGCTCGTTGGCAAGGTCTTGCATGCATATGTCACAGAGGTTTGGATTGAACACCACTGAGCGCATGTTTTTATCACGATTGGAAGAATTTAAAGTGGCGTCTTTGACTGTATCAGAATGAATTATAACGGAAGGAGGTTTTGATTGAGAATTGTCTGGTTGGATTATTTTCTTTGAAGGACTCCCATTGTCAACGCCATTGCCTAATTTGCAAAGTACAACAGAACAGTCCATAGTAAAAGGTCTGGATAGTTTTATTGTATGATCAACAGAGAAGTGCTTTTGTATTGTTGACCACTCTTCACTCCACAGCAGTTCACATGTTGGTTGATTTAAGTCCTCATGGATAAGTGAGCTATTTAAAATGTCCAATGGATTATAAAGCAACATATGATGCTTGCACAAAAGCTCTTGGTTATTGATTCCAGTGAGAGGGTCATTTTTTGTTGGTTGTCGAAGAAATTCTCTCCATTTTTCCAAACTTTTTGAGACCACAGCATAGATTGCCAGGGGGTTTTGGTTTCTCGTCAGTGTGTTATAGTTGGGCCTGTTTTTGCCAAGAAACAACTGGTGCAAGTCAGATTTTTGTTCTAGTGCCATCTTTTTCAATTGTGCCAATCTAAGCTCCTCCACTTGTATATCTGACATGCATTCATCGCATGGATCAGTGTTTTCCACAAATTCAACACAATTGGGAAAATAACTTTTTAATGTGTGCCAGCATTCAGCAGGGACTAACTGATAGCTTGAAGATCCTGTTGATAAATTCCCATGCACACAAAGCACATCAGTGTTGAACTCAAAGTCTTCAGATTCACTGTTTTCAGAAGAGGATTTGGCATCCTGCAATTTTGTTGCGTATTGGAGACGGATTGAATCAAAAACCATTGATTTCCATTTACGTAGAGATATTTTGCCAATGTAAAAGCATTTGTTGATACTGTCTAGGGTATTTTTGAATGACTTGAGGTGCTGGCTCACAGTTTCATAATCCTCACAAAGCTTGTGTTTCTTTTGTATAAATAAACAGCGATTTTGCACACAGTCCGGGCATACTTCCAATTTAGGACGTGGTATATCTGTGCATTCTGCATACAAGCGGTCTGCTGCTTGTTTGGGAATATATTTCATAACAGACACCTTATCAACATTTAAGTTACCATGGCGACATAAAAGTGCATCGCCAGTTTTTTGCACTCCCTTTTGAGTACGATTAGGATTCAGGTAATATTTTAAAACAGAAAAATGCATCCATTCATTGTCATCACTTTCTTTTCCAAGTGATTCAACAAAATGTTGCATTCCTTTTCGGTGCGCGAGAGACTTGGATTGTTCCAGACAAACACTTTCCAGTCGGGCTTCGGCATCTTGTTGAATGGAAAGGTTGTGCTCTTCAACCATTTGCCTAATTCTGTATGGCATTGGAATACATGCCTTTGACAACCCCAAAGAGCTAGTTTTTAAATACACAAGCATGTAGACATCTTTGGAAGAATGGTAACCTTTAGAAAGACGCTGCTTTTTAGGGGAAGGTGGCAGCAACTCACTCCATAAATCCTCTTCATCCTTGTTTGCCCCAAGGTCAAGTTTTTTGCCGTTCTTCATCTTTGCAACATTTTCATCATTGAACTTATACCAGTTTCCATCTGAAGTGTCTTTTATATGTGCGATATAGTGTCCAGATGATGCGCTTGGGCCGCGATGAATCAAAACTGCAGATAACTGATACTGCAGATCACTATTATCAAGATTACAGTCATTGCCTAGAATGGTTGAAAAATCCAGTGTGTCGGGAAATGACAAGCTGGTAACAATTTTATGGCGCTGGTGGGTGTTTTTATCATACACAAACCGCAAAAGCTGCAAGCTTAAAGTTTGTGGAAGTTTGTTAAGGAAAATTTGCCTCACAGCATCTTGCTTACATGCACATGAGTCACAGTGATACTGGTTATCTCCACACAACATCTCCCTTTTCAAAAACTCTTTGATGCAATCTTTAAGTTCCTTATTTCCTTGTATGTTCAAGTCCAATTCATAGAATAAGGAGGGGCGACTTGTAACAGTGTTACATGAAAGGCATTTAGTGCGATATTCATACTTTCCACAGAACTGATTATGAATGACAGTGGATAATGTAGGATTGGTTTCGAGCACACCCATGAAAAGCTTAGAAAATTCTTGTGCATCTTGTTGCAAGTCAGTTGGGAGTCCAAGGCTTTGGATAAAAGAGGACGGGTCAATGCTCTTGGAAGTGCTGCCCTGCAAAAGTCCAAACACAAGTTGTAGTTGACCGCAAACCGTCTGCTGATAATTACCTTTGATATCACAATCCGTTTCATTCAATGAGTAAATTGCATTTCTGAAGTTAACATTATGCAACCACAGCTGCAGATATGTGTTAACATAGCATGTAGCACCCAAGTTTTTTAGTCCCACCAATTCTCCTTGTTTCCGTTGTTCCGAGTCAATTTCTTTTTGAACTCTGGCAATCTCCTGTTCATTAAGTGTTTCAGTATTAGAATTAATCCAGTAAGACTGTCCCAGTCCATTTACACATCTTGGGTTGCCCTGACAATTTTTCTTGCTGTTTTGGCAAGGTGGAAGTTTCAAGCGGTATGATGTTAAAATATGATCTTCTGTGATCTGGTTTGGAACAACTTTTTCAGCCCATTGCCAAACCTGCGACTCTATGGACTTGGCAGCAGATGTCTTTTTGCCCATTCGCCCAACCAATGTACACAAAAAGTATTAAATTCAAACTAATTGCTGACAAATATAAGCGAATACAATAAAACACCTCAAACAATTGTTGCTGACACCAGCAAATTTAACATTAAAATCACTGGTTACTTACAATCAGCAATGTGATTGTTTGGCAAGATTGGGCTTCGGACTGCATACTACGTACCAAACATACGATGATGCATGCAGTGTCAGTGATGCGGAGTGATTATCGTAACGATACGATACGGACGAATTTGAATTGTAACTTATTACCACGAAGCTGTAGATGTAGGTATCTATTTTTTGTACTTGTTACCTTACTTAGTTTAACATGTATGGTCATATTGAAGAAAAGCACTGTTAATCCATACTGTTCCCTTTCTTCGAAACACAATACAAGCATTTTCCCAAAAACTTAAAATCACTCATGCGACACCTTACGTCATTATCGCCTAATCCACATTCCCCGCCAGAAAAAACATTCAGAACTTATGTAATCTCTGTTCAAGGACTTTTAAAACTGTTATAAACACAATATAATGGTGAAATGCAGTAGGTTGTATAATGGTGAAAAGCATCATACTCCATTCCCTTGTGTTGCGACTCCATAGAGAAAGACAATAAATAATGTAATGACAACTAGCCCACGTAAGTAGTAAATTTAATGATTTGTTTGTTACCTTGAAGGTTTTGCACATGTTTTGATCATATCTGTTTTTCAGTTTTGTGATATTATTGTCACTAAAAGCCACGCTGAGAGACATGATATGTCACACCGGTCACACACGGTGTTACTCCAGGTTACAGTTGTTTGCCAAAACGACACCCCGAAACTTGGTTGTCATTGTGACAAAGCTATTTTACGGAGATTTACTACAGCGCAAACATTCTAACTCCTATTGTCTCGTTACGCATCAGATCTTTTGTTGCATCATGTTACAGAAAACTTTCCGAGTCATTCGCTTTGTAAAATTTCCGATCGCCGCACCTTCAGCTGTTTCTCGCGTCTTGATCTCAAGCGGTGTTGCAAACATGTCTAAAAACGGTAAGTAAAAGTTAATATTTAACAACGCTAATATCGACATAACTTCCGCAAAAAACTGTTGCCGACTGTTTAACGATAAAGTCGTGTCGTGTTGTGTTGTGCAACGCCATTGGACACAACTACAACTGTCGTTGTGTTGTGTAGTGCACGTCAGTTGACATTTGATAGAATTTTCCAGCAATTTGGGTAGATTGGTTGTGAGTGCCCCATCGTAATTTGTGTTTTGGTGGCCATTGTGCCATATAGGAGATGGAACCTACAGCAAATCTTATTTTAAAAAATTGAACTACAATACTTTGTTTCAATTGATTGAGTAATATTCTCTCTGTATTAGAAATGGGTTTCTAATAATTAAACAAATTTCATGACTTACCAGTGGCTTGTAGTGCTGGTAATGGGAGCATTTTTTGCTCACCATGCTCAATCAACAAACTCACTTTATTCAGATGAAGAACTCAGGAAGAGACTCACTCCTTTGCAATATAAAGTGACACAAGAGAAAGGAACTGAGCAGTAAGTTGTAAATCAACCAAGTTTATCCCTTTGTGCATTAAAAAAAAAAACTATTTAAGCTAAACATATTTTACCTCTATATATGTACTGCCCTAATCTCCACAGTGTCATGTAAAATTACCAGAAATATTTGGATTCTAGTTTTGCTTGATCAATATTTTTTCAGTGCGTTTACTGGGGAGTATGAAAAAAACAAGGAAGCTGGGACTTACAAATGTGTAGTGTGTGGCACTGAGCTTTTCATGTAAGTTATATGTTTTTTTAAATAGCGACCAGTGCTAAGTTAATAGTGTTATGTATTATATTCATGATTTTATTTAAATGCACATTTTAATCTGGTGGATACTAATAACAGGTCTGATCATAAATATGACTCTGGTTCTGGTTGGCCCTCATTTTACCAACCAAGTGATAAAAGTGCTGTGGAAGAGCATTCTGACACCAGTTTGGGAACAAAACGCACTGAGGTTGTATGCAACAAGGTGTGTAACTAATCCTGCAGGCTTTTGCCATGCACAGCAAACTTTATTGCTGTTTTACCTTACAGTGCAAAGCTCATTTGGGCCATGTGTTCACTGATGGCCCAGCACCAACTGGAGAGAGATATTGCATCAATAGTGCTTCACTTTCATTTGACAAGAAGCAAAAAGATGAATTGTAAATTATAGTGTGCAAAAGAAGGTTCCAGGTTGTTTTTTGCTATATTACTGCTCTGGCAGTACCACAATTAGTATTTGTAACTTTCACGAAATTGCTTTGTGGCATGTTTGTAAAAGAAAAAAAAATACATGCAATTTTACTGTAAATTGCATGAGCTTAGAAGTCACTGTACATATGCTTTCGTTGTGTTTTATTTTGAAGAAGTTGGCTTGTATCAGGTGCCAGCAGCACAAATAATAAATAACCTCGTGGGAAAATGTGTATGTGTTGTTTGAGTAAATTAGACAAAGTGCCCAAGAGTTATTTCAGTACATTAGAATTGTGCCAACAGTGACGTTATTTGCACGGTTGCTCTCCTGGATGGCCTTGTATGTTGAGTCACTTAATTAACAATTGTTCATTACTCCTTCGATTATTCGCAAAATTAATTCTGCATATAAGTTAGCGTTAAATTTTACTAAAACCTTCTCTAGAATCACTTGCCCACGTTTTATTCACCACCTTTGGAAATGTGTTTCTGATACCAACATCACTTTATATCATTCAAGTATTGGTCACACCAAACATATGGGGAAGTGGTCATTTAACAGGAAGCAAATTGTCATATTCCCGGATGGCCAACACCGGAGTGACGTAAGCAAAGAGGATTACTCAGACCGGAGGATGGAAATGATATTAAAATTTCATGACCCTTTAGTGGATGGTAAAATCGTTTAATGGAAGGTTTGTCGCGTGTCGCGGATGTTTAACATTAAATTCGATTTAGACGCAAAAGTGAAGAATATTTACGCTACGAAACTAAACATGAAAAAACCAAAACAGTTTACAAGTAAATTTATTAAACAAAGTAATTAGCGAGTTGGGACATTTTGTCTTTTGGCGCCCGTCGTCCACGACCCCTGGATCTTCCTCTTCCACGACCTCGACTGCTTGGAGGTCGTTTCACTGTCAGGCGCGCCTGCTTTAACTTGATCAGCTTTGAGAAGACGTCATCACAGAACACACAGCCTATAAACGCCCATATTTTCAAACATTCATAAAACGAGGCCTATGGAAATACATGTTAGGCCAGAATACAACAAAGTGTAAGCTGCCATTACAACCTCGCAAATTTGTTTTACACAGAATATTTGACACAGGAACTTTGAAATCTATGTGCAAAAAAAAACATATTATTGCAAAGCTGCAAACTTTGAAATCGATATGAATGAATTATCATATTAGATTAGCTGTCGAGGCCATAGGATCGAGTTATCACCTGTGTGCTTCGTTTCATTGGTTTCCAAAGGTGTTTTGTCCTTGTGGAAATCGACAGACAACTCGTAAGCGCTACATTTATCACAAGCCTCCTCGGTGACGCTTATCTGAAAACAAGAGAATATGAAATGCAAAACAATTTAGGTTTGGAATGCTAAATCCATTTCTCCAGCTACTCAACGTCGGATTAATGGTCATCAACCCTTCAATGATTATCCCCTTTAGCTGGCTAATATAATATTAATAATTAATCTTAACTATTAAAACTGCAGTCAGGATGTAGTATAAATTTGACAACCCCTCATTAATACTGTGTTAAAATAATCCTTGCAGTCTGCCAAGCACTTGTCGTTTGACACAAAAACAATATTTCGACTGGAAAATCTACCATTTACCAAAAATCAAAACCTACCCTGTGAGCATTCTCGAAGAGTTGTATCACGGTAGAGCACCGGTTATCATTACAAGCCAGCTTCCACTTGGGAGCCGAAGCCATATCCAACACCAGTATCCCGTTCTCGCACGACATGCACGACGCAACACCTAACGTGGATCGAGAATGGACGCATCCTGGGTGGGTGCAGGCATTGCAACCCGAACCCCGTTTCATGTCACGGAAAGGTGGGTGGTTGTAGCAGTAGGGACATAGGGTGTAGTTTTTCCCCTTGGTGCCTGGGAGAAATTAATCATTGTATACTGTTAGGACCAGCTTAAATACACTTAACTTATCGAAGTAACCTAATTTAAGTTCATCATTGTATTTCGAGGCTTATAACGTCGGATTTTCGAAATGAAATTGTTAATATCTGCTTAATTGTGCTTTCAAATGAATAAGGAACATATTTGCCGATTGCCATTGAGGTTACTTGGGGTTAATTGAGCACTTAATATTGCTCTGCCAGTCGATCCACCAAATATGCTTACCTGTGGAACACATGAGTAGTTCAAACTCGTCCAGAGGACACTTGAGCTCCTTGTACAACTTGATGTTTGCCCTGGCTGGCAGATCGTACGTCTCGTCACATGTACTGCAGTGCAGACGGGGCGGCGCTGTGGCGATGAACTTCATAAAACGTCTGCACTTGCCGCACCTAAAATCGAGTGGTTGTCTGTTGGGCCGTGGTATGTTAAGCCGATATATAAAAGCGGTATGTGTTTTGAATCTCCCCTGCAGAGGTTATTAAAAATCTCGGTGTATTTTCCCATGAGACGATTCTTAGATTATTTTACGATTTTCAAACTCTCGTTTAGTTCAGTGGAACGTTCGCAAGTGACAGAGAAAAAATGTGCGATCTTCCACAGTTCATTTTTCAGATTTGGGTATTTTTGATTCAGTTAGTTTATCAGTACGAGAAGCAGGTTCCTTGACAGGAAAGTAAACAATTGCCCCCTTCCCCACGCGAGGCCCGACATGGAGCCACCGTATGCCATCAAACCTGGACATGGACTTTCCACTCTCGGCCAGAGGTGTGAAGGAAACCTCAAACAACTTGTCCATGGAAAGAACTTTGTCCACGAAAAAATGAAACTTCTGTTGGAAAATTGTGGTGGCATGCTTCAATACATCTCTGTGTTCAGCCTTTCCTTCAAGTTAAACACTAACATTTAGCGACCAAGGGACTGTGCAGCGAACGAGGTATTGTACACTATTAACACATACCTTGGGAAATGAGGTTGAGTTGTTTCTCTACAGCTGAGCGTATAGTGGGTAAAGCCAAGTCAGGATCAATTCTTTTGTATCCATGGACCAACACAATACCTTAAAAAAAAAAAAATTTTGGCACAACTGTAATGTTATATCATATACAACTCATTCACTTGATGTAAAATACATACAAAAAGTGCAATGAATTTTGGTTGAGTATAAGTAAAAATAGATTATATATTTGTAGGAAAACGTACTAAGGATAGATTATATATGTGTTTGTAGTAAAACATAATTGAAATAAAATAAAAGTAAAAAATAAGAGAAAATCAAAGAATAACATCCTAACTAAGTACTTTACATATGAAAATATACATATTTTTAATTAGGGGAATGGAACAAAAACCTACCAAGAGTTGTGGGTTGTAGTTTTCTTCCAGGCACAACAGTAACATAATTACGTTGCACAATGTTGTTGATGTGGGTAGGAATGCTGGCATCAGTGCCAATACCATGCTTCTCCATCAGTGTTATCAGCTCACTCTCCGTGAGGTAATCAGGTGGGCCGGTCTTCTTCTCATTAAGACGCACTTTTTCAATGGAGCACTCATCACCCTTTTTTAGTTTGGGGACAGTTTGATGGTCACTGATGGACTGCCACTGCATTATCTGTAAAAAAAGGATACTTGGATAAGGAGAGAATTATAAATTATCTTTGCTTCAGCATGTGTACAGGACGTTTGTCAAAATATTTTGGTGAACGTTGGGCACCCAACTGGGTACCAAACAACAGAGACGAACCACCGTGGAGTGCACTATGGCCAAACAACTGCAAATTTCCTTACTAATGTTAAGTCCATAATCTTTTTGTTTAAAGAGAATTAATGCGTTTTTACAACTTCACATTGTAGTCACAAGTTAACCTCAGTGAACCCCGGCTTGAGTGGTGCATTCCCAGTACATGTGAACGTTTCCTCACCAACTTTAAACACAATTTCTGTATGAAGGTATGTGCAATCTTCACTTAATGTAGCAAGAAAATGCCTCACAATGTAGTCATATACCCTCCATTGATCATGACCTGCAGAAATAGTAAAACTTTTGCTTACAAATCTTTAAATACAGAAAGGAACATCAACTAAATTAGGAACTCTATTCACCGATTTGCAAATAGATCAGAAACCAAAAAAGGCTGACCCATAATACTGATAACACTGACTTGGACTTGTTGTTTCAGCAGTAACTTGTGCCATGATCAGTTCAACAAAATAGTGGGTGGTCTAACTACAGAGTTATAAAGGGTTGGCCTGGCCATGACACAGATAGGACCGCTGTGCAGGGTTACATCATAAGTGACAACTAAAGTATCTTAAATAAAATATGTTATCTGCATTATGGGATCAGAATATCAGACAAACTTTTGAAAAGCCTTGTGCTTTAAAACAAACTAAGTTTATTTGTTTTGGATTTTTACAAGGAAAATGTCGACAACAAATTACCGAGTTCAGATTCAGAAGCTCCCCGCATGGGTGTAATAGGTGGATGATCTCCAACATCAACACCTTTCTTTGGTTTATTTGGTCCATTCTGCAACAGGGATTTGACATATTGCCCCCAATGTGGGTTTCCACTTTGTTGGTTTAGGGGGGCACGGAAATCAAAGTTCTCCGGGTAGTGGGTGGTTTCAGTTCTTGGGTAACTGATATATCCCTGGGTGTACAGTTGCTCAGCATACTACACATTAAATATCAATGGTTATGTGACCAATTGTAGGGCTCGTGTGTTGTGGTTTACTTACCTGCATAGTTTGTTGGGGTCCGATGCCAAGGGCTGAACTGGCAACTCTCAGAAGTTCAACTGTGTTCAGGGCATTTGGCCTTGACTTCTTTTTCTCGTCAGACTTAACACTTTGCACTAAGGCCTTCTTTTTGTCTTTTACAAATCCAAGGTACATGTTGGCAATGATTTGGTCAAAAATCCTCCCCCTGGAAAAAGCAAAGAAAACGTACCGTGTTTGCACAAATAAACTTTTAAGTATTTATGTCATACCTTGACCAATCCAAACTAATTAGTGGGCCGTCATTTGGGCACTTAGCATCAACTTCAATCTGCCAATATGTCTCTGGTTTGAAAGACTGTATTTTGTCATGTCTTTCAACACAAAATGCAAGGGTGGGTGTCTGGCAGGGCCCATAAGATATGAGGGAACTATCCAGGTTTCCATACTTTCCCTATTAAATCAATAGATAAATTTTAAGCAGTCATGGATATCTCCACAAATAATTGCATACATACCTGAAAATACTTGGTTTGAAATCTTGTGAAAGCACATCCTACTCTGAGGTCCAATTCTTGTCTCGCGTCCACTGAAAGTGCTTCATTTTCATTGGGAGTACCAAGAGATCGCATGGCAGCGTGGATGTCTTTGTCTGTTATGGAACTAAAGTGAGCTCGAAACACATTCTGCCTCTGTGAGCCAGTCTGGAAGAAGCAGCACACAGTTTTTAAGTTAGTGCAAATACATTTTTAACAATACAGAACAGTTCTTACATGTTTCATCACAGGTTGAACAATTTTTAACACTTCAAAGCAAATATTCTCTCCTTCCTTGTCACAATCAAGCCACAACACAATGCTGTCAACCCCACGACCCTCTTTCTCTAAAAATCTTTAAAAAAGAAATTTACATAATTTGCCAGTAACAACAGCAGGAGCAAAAATACGGGGTGCAACAACTTTTATAGCAAACATGTTTTTTTTTAAAAAAGATTTACTATATGTGAATCAACTCAAGACAACATGTTTATTGGTAAATTGTTTACTTGATAATGTTCAGTTTGGGGTTTGATTCTTTTTTGTAAGTTGTTGCGAGAAACAGTTCGGACGGGTCGACCTTTTCCCAGTTGTTGTATTTTGCATCAAAATCCAATGCCATAACATGACCACATACAGACGTGACTTTAAACTGCACATTCTCACCTTGAAACTGACCTACAAATATAGAACACAATAAGCTCTACAATTATTTCTAACACTTTTTCTTTACTTGTACCTGGATATTCATGTATAGTGCAAGCACTGCTAATGCCCTTCTTGGAAGATATGTTTTTGCCATTGGACAAAATTTTTGCAATAGATTGAGCCAGTGAAGGCTTTTCAGCCACCATTAAAACAACTGGCATGACTAAATCAGTTTTACATTACAAAGTACAAATGGAACTGTGGATTGAAAGACACATATATATTATTTTCCTAAGTTGGCTGCAGATACACAATGTTTAATAAAATAGTACGTTAAAAAAACACGTTATGTTATGATTTAACAACTGCTGTAAGTTTCACATCCACCTTATAAATACATAGACACATAACACAGTGTGTTTCATCACATTTGCATACTTTAAAACAGTCCAATACATTGACCAAAACAAACATTGGCTTCATTTAAAATGTATACTGCAGAAAAGTTGAACTGCATTGAAATGTATCATGGAACTTCTACCAACTAAATTACTGCCATCGCCAATTAAAAACCAACTTTGAATTATCCCAAAAATGAGGACATAAAAACAGAATCCTCCAAGTTTAGTGTGGCATGCCACCATTTATCAGGAAAGTACAAAATTTCTCCTGGTTTTATGACACACTCAAAAGGTTTTTCATCATCCTCCAAATTGGCATATTCCTCCAAAACCCAGCGTAAAGTTGTTTTGTTTGGATCAAATTCAGGCTTCTTTTCATAAGGAAGCAAAAACCATCTCTTGCTTCCCAAAATTACTTCAGAAAATCCAGGACCATGAAAATGAAATGGAACCCCAGTCCCAGGTCCTGCAACTCCAAAACTAAGTGCTATTGTCTTGTCTGGTAGCCAATATGGAGGTGTTTGATAATGCTTGAACAAACTATCCCATTCTGTATAGTTGTGGTTTCCAAACCAGTACAATGTATTGGGCCCGGTCTTGTGATACTCCTGCTTTGAAAACACTTTATCCATATACTCAGCAAAAGTCATCTCAACCTTATCATATGAATGGGTATTGGCAGTGCTGAGCGTCACAGTTTTATTTCCATAGTCAAGCAGCAATTGCTCAGGCTGACACATTGTTTGAAACTCGGAATTGTCGGAGACGCCAGTCAAGATCACTGGCGCTTTAAACGCATACTCCTCCAAAAATTCAATTTGTGAAATTTGTCCTCGTCTGTCAATGTTGCATATGGAAGAGTTTATAGATTGAATCTCCCTTGAGCATGTTCCTTCAAGGCCAGAGCACCACTGTGCAGTTTCTTGGCACAGAGACACAAATGCAGTGGCTATAAATACTACAAGTATACTACCCAAGATCATTTTCATTTCTGAAAGAAGATGGCATAAAAAATGTTTTACAAATAATAAATATCTGAATGATGAATACATCCAAGTGATGCATGAATGATCAAACACAAATAGCAGACAAAATGTCCTGCAACGAACATAATTCAATAAAATGCTGGGAGCTTAATGAAAAGCCCATCACGAGTTCAATTCAAATTGTTCAACAAACAAACATTTAATGTTATTTCACTCCCCCCAAGCCTGCTGAAAGTTGCTTTAATTGCTGTTTTCCACGGTTGATGTGAAAATTGATCACTTCATCTTCCGTCTCATGTTTGTATTTTTTAAATTCGTCCCTGGCCCATGATAAAAAGTATTTCTTATCCGCATTTGAGTCGATTCTGTGAATGCATGTCAAAATGTCTTTGTACAACTGCAACACTTCTCGTCGCTTCATAAACGCTTTTAAGTTGGGTATACCAGTGGGTAGTTTACTAGCCATATATGCATTTGTGCAAAGTTAATTACCCAACTGTCTAAAAATCGAAAACAAACAATTAGAATAATTTCAAATTTAGCAAACCGTGAACTTACACGTTTGTTATTTTTCTTTTTCGCGTGCAAAAACCACTCAAGCGTTAAGTAAAATTAATGTAGTGAACATTTATTGGCATAGAAATATTGAATTCAAGTTGAGTTGATTTTTTGTTTCTTTCTATGACTGATTGATTGTAAATAACTATTGCTACCAAATCATTGTTGCTGTATATTCATCACACCATAACAAATGGAATCCTACTTTTGTGAGCGTTTGCGGGTAAAGACACACAGGCATTTACCGAAATCTTTCTGTCAACTTGTGTTTCTGGGGAAAATAACTAAAACAAACATTTCTGGTTCTAGCAATGTGTAATCTGAGTACATAAATTTATTCAATACAAATTTTGTCGACGGGTTTATTGGGTCGATTACGATGCAACCAATATACAAGAAAACAAATCAAAACAGGGGATGTGCTCGTAAAATGCCACTAACAAAATGTTGTTAATCGTTTATCGAAGCCGATTTCGCAAGTATTGTTAAGATTGATAAACGAACAAATTTTAAAATCAATTTTGAATAAAATTCCAGAATGACTGCTTTCAAAATTAAATCATTTGATAAATTTTAACTCGAATGTTTAAATGCTGATGCTGAACACAAGGGAACTAACTGATGTAGGCTAAAATAAAACTATCACAGGTACACAAGCAAACAACATTCAACATAAAAGAGGAAAAAAAACATGTAAAAGAAAAATGGTGGAAGAAAATAGAGAAGCAACAATTTGACACGGTCACAAGCGAAGCATAAATATTGGTTTACGAGGAAACATTTCCAGCATGTTTCTCGCCACGACCTCATCAAGGTTCATGATTGAAAAAGTGGTGTAATGGGATCGTCAAGGACTCGTGTACAGTTTTAACAGGTGTTGGGTGAAAATAAAAAGAAAAATTACGCAAATGAATGTAAATTACGGTATTACAATTCGCGATGTGTCTACGGTGGCCTTGATGAACAACGAGTTACCTTTCAAATAGTTATTGTCCTTCAGCTCCTTATGAGATACAAACTTTGGATAGCCGAAACCAAGGGTTGAGTCGTCGTCGCAGTCGGGCGTTGGCTGCTGGAAGTTTTTCCATGTGGGGTCGGGTGTGAATCTCACGCTTATGTGGCTACGTTTGGAGGAAAGTGGGTCGCCCTGGTCCAGGATAATGAAGGTGATATCGTGTGAAAAAGGCCACTCGAGTAACGTGTCGTAGTCTCCGGGCAAAACGCGTATGTACAAGGACAGGTGAGAGTTTAACCCGCTGCCGTTGCCGTTTAAGAAGGCTGACAATTGCAATTTGTACCCATAGCGGTGTGTATAAAAAGGCGGACTTTTGATTTCTATAAGCTGGTCGGTTTTTGCAGCTTGTAATCTTTTCGCGTAGTCGGTGATTTTCCACAGCAGAGTCCCCTTGTTGTCAATACTCATCTCGCTCACTTGCCGTTGCAAGTCGGAGATTTGTAGGCGTTGTGACTTGACCAGTTCAAACATACTTCGAATGTGAGTGCTGTTTGCTTCCGCTAGGTGGCGATCGAGGTGGTAACGGGGACACTGCAACAAAATACGAACGTTAATTTCGGCACAACAGTTATGGGTAGGTTATATCTCACAGCGTTGGGCAAGACGCCTAAGTTGATTTTACAACCCTCTCAATAGTGCTTGATTGTAATTATGATAAGTTGTGTTTCGCATTTTGTTCTCTCTTTTGAAAGAAGTGTGGACTAATAGGGAAAGACAAAAACAAGCTAAATAGCAAACGCGAAACGACTTTAAATAAAAATCATCACTGTTCCTCAAGGGGCGAATTTTCATCTAAATCCTTGGCAACATAACAACCCGGCGGTTTAGCTAAAAGCTTTTCCAAGTGAATGAATCACCGGCTATGGCAACAACGACCACACGCAGGTTTTTTCAACTAAAAACCACCTACACAACAAAGGCATCCAAAGTCATCACACTTCCTACTGAGAGCCTGCCCACGAATCCCTTGTGTGGAACACATTTAATATTCTAACGCCCTGAGGACGGTGTGGCCGGAAACGCATTGTTTGAGGTAGAGACGGGCCGGCTCTTTAAGCCAGGGAATCGGTGAGTGCCGCAAATACGCGAGCATCCGTAGCTCCAGCGATGCGTGTGTTGATAAAATAGCCGCCCGTAGATATGGCTCAAGCATATTCGGACCGAATGACGGTGTTACTGCGTGGGCGATATACACGACATTTAGAGAGTGAATAGAAATCAGTCTGACTCATTTTGAACATAGCGTCATATATCACTTAGGTTTAATGGAATCAGTTGATTTACGTAGTTTCTTACGCACAAAGATCGTTGACTATTTGTAGCAACAAAATACTAAAAATGTCCAAATTAAGACAGGATCCTTAATTTTGCCGGAATCTAGCGCTCTACTGGGCATTTTCTTTCTACCAGCGAAACCAATTTATTATAGGATAGGAAGTTAATAATATGAAACAAAACGTTTCCGATTGAAGTGAACTGGTTTATTGCCCGTGAAGGCGAAATCGATTTTTCTATGATTTGTGACTTAAATCTTAGTGACCAGGTGAATTCAATCGGAAACGTTCTGATTTCAAATTATTGATGCCCAAATTATCTTCGCCCAACGCATCCAAACTATATTTTAATGCCTTTAAACACAATAAAGCTAAAGCATATTGGCTTGAAAAAACGGTGTGTAAGAATTTATGCTAAACAACTTTTACTTTCGTGCAAAGGATTTTTTGCATCAGAAACAACATGGTTACAGCTGCGCGCCTTGTATGGTGTTTTCCTATATAGACAAACCGGTTTTAACTTTCAAATTAATGTGGTTTTCTACAATAAAGATGAATGCTCGCAATTACCATTCTCGCGTAATGCCAACACAAAACCAGGAACCCCGCATATCTGTTTGCGTCTCGTTTGCAGAAGGATGCGCGAGACGAGACTTCCGGAAGGTTTAAAATATTGCAAAGCTTTTAGGAGCACTGAAAAGCTTTTCAGAAGCCAAAGTTTAAATCTTTGGCCACGTATACGTCCTATAGGATTTACACGTTATTTGTGTTGCAAGTATGAAACTGTAAAAACAGTGTGTTGACTGTGGTCGGAAGACCAAACATTGAAAAGTTGGTTTAAAATAACACGTGGCTTACCTTGTGTTTGCAGCCTGCTTCCTTGAAAGGGCAAGTGGTGAGTGCGGACTTGCATTGCTCTTTCAGATGCAACTCGAGCTCCTCTCGCGGAATCTTCATGACGTCGCAGCGGTTTGGACAACCGATCGGATAACGTGGACAGTTGCCGAGATGCGTCTGTCGATTGGAATATGCGTAAGTTAAGTTATGTCACACAGTGTTTTTTGTATGAGTTGTTTTGGGCGCCATGGTTTTGTCGTTGCAGGTATTTGATTACCAAAAAATTGAAAACTATTTGAAGAAAGGTACATTGTAGGTATAATGTTTCATATCAGGACTGAAAATCAATTTTTCGAACAAATACATCATTTTCTGTTTTTATCCAAAAACACTCGGCGTAACAAGCAAAAGTGGCGAATCACGGCAAACCTCCTACATGCACAAAGGTTCTAAACAAAGCGAATACATCTCTGGCACATTGTAACGCAACGCTGCGCTTAATTTCGCTACCACAACATACAATCAACGCAGCGTGAGTTAAATTTAATCTTGACATCACAATTTCCAGTTAAACGGCATAGTTGACAAACCGGCATTTACCTGCAGAATGTCGTAATTGAAGTCCTTGGCGCAGTAAGTGCACTTGGTGGCACGCTTTGGGCAGTCTCCAGTCATGTGGCGGTTGAGGTACTTGCGCAGCATCTTGGCTCCACACTTGTTCTCACAGTGAACGCTTTCCATCGGACAAGACCCCTCATGTTCCTGCATCTAAAAAGTTTGGTAAACTTAGACCGCACGCAGAGGACAGCCAATTTATTGACAAAAGATAAGACCGAGTTTGCGAAAAAAAGGAATCTTTGGTGGAGCAAAAACATTCTTCCAATGAATAAACTTTTCAACAAAGTGCGTTACGTTTATTCTCCACAGCGATGGAAAGTCTTGAAGCGTGGCGAAATAAACAAAAACGCGTTTCTTATTTGGCAACAGAGCGTACGGTATAACAAAGGCACCATTGAGGCCAAGGTTAATTACATTACAGGCTGCTGTGCTTACCTGTTCGCCGTTGAAATCCTTGGCACAAAAGTTGCAAGTCACTCTCCGTTTCATACAATCGTATTCCAGATGGTCAGCTAGTTTCATGGTTCGTACGCGTACTCCACAACGATTGGGACACTCACGTTCGCTGTGGCTGCATTTGTCCTGATGTGCCTAAAATTGCAAATGCCCAAATGAGGAACTTTGCACATGTTTTGACATGTATGTTTAAAATTTCTTTAAAAATTACGTTCCAAACCGCAAGTGTATTGTGAACATCAACTTTTCTCAGCATGTTCACTTGTCCTGTTAACATTATACCGAATAACTCTAACGCCTTTGTGTTCATGTTCACGTGACCCTAAGATAACAGGCAACATACAAAATACCACAGGAATGTTCATCGGTTTGAAAACCACATGGAAAATTCTTATCGTATGGCACCTGGTATTTGTTTACCAATCTTTTATAGAGAAATCAATACCAACCTTAAGGTTGTGTAGTTTACCGGTCCATTTACAGCCGGCCTGGTAATTGTTGCAGTGGGTGGTCAAAGCCATGATATCTGCTTCTAAATCCGGATCGGGATAAATCTGAAAACCAAACAGCATTGGTTAGGGTGACGCAATTTGGCTCATTTAAATATCGAATGTGTCAAAGGAGGACCTTATATTGTTAAAAACTGGAGGAGAACATGCGATTTGAAAGTCATCCTAAGTACGTTTTAATCCTATCCCTAAGCGGACGGTCACGGTGCGTCTGTCAAATCGTTGACAGCTTTACAATTCACGTGGGCATTCAGTTGTGCGTCGTGTGTCCTCTTATCTTGTCCTGTTAGCGTCTGACGGACGTTTAATGAATGCCACAATGACACATGCCAAATAAGCCACCAAGGAGATTACGCCCGCTTTTTAGGGAAAATACAGACGGCGTAAAGCTCCTTTACGCACAACAAGTTTCCCGGATTGTTGAAAATCCTTTTTGGTCATACTCTGGACGTGAACTTGACGGGCGGGCGTGAAAGACAATGCGATCAATTTCTATTTATCGAAGAAAACAACGCAGTCACGGTCCTGCGAGCCATATGGCGCCGTGGCAAAATTGAAAATAAACAAGGACAGCACGCCTTTGATATTCGATACTGGTCGGCTAATTGAAAATTAGATGCGAAAGACTGAAATTATTCCGGCGACATTTGAACGTAAATATTTGTGGCCGAAAACGTATCGCCCGGCACCTGTCGATGGTAGAGCGAATTCCTGACACGCCAACTGGCGCATACCCGGCATTTAACAGCAAGCAATGGTTCTGCCCCTGCCTGGTTGCTTTGTTTTTTTGGCCTCGGATGTGATGATGAAAAGATACTCATTAGGAAATTTCTATCCATGTTTGAGCTCAGAACGCATGGTCGTTGGTATCATTACGTGATAATAATTTGATTGTATATATTTATATGTAACTGTCGCCATGGTTCATAAATATATATTGTGATAGTTTCAGTCCAATAACAGTCACCATTTGTCGATGAAAACAATAAACAAATGCCACAGTTTATTATGTGTCCATCATCATTTGCATTTGGTGAAATTGTAAAAATAATGTTGAACTGATATAATATGCCTCATTGAAAAATAATCTAAAATCAGTGGAATATAAAAATTTCCTTCTTTAGATTACATTTACTTTGCCCGTGCTTGGTGTAACACAGCAAACGTCAAATCGACCAGCAATCACAAACGGAGATAGTGATCTTGACTCGGAAATGCGACGCAGGGTCTTGCGCCATTTAGACCACAGACTTATTGCGCCACTGACTTCACGGCGACAGGCATCACACACCTTCGTTTTACGAATGACGTTGACTCAACCATGCGTGAGTCTTATCCGTGTGGTATTCTTTCACTAGGCGACTTTAGTCTCCCACGCACACGACAAAAAGCGGGTATTGTCATTCCGAATAAATTACAGCTTGTTCATCGGTCTTAGCTTTACGTGCTAAATTCGCAAAGATGATTTGTCAGCGAAAAAAAGCGACTGGCAACTTTCTAAACCTTCGAGACCGCAATATTGCTTTGTTTAGAAGGCAAGCGATGTTGCAAAAACCGCTAACCAGCCGAGCGCACAGTGTGATTACGAACTAAAAGAGACAAATAAGCATTGGGCTATTTTTAAAGGAGAAACATTGCCTTCCCGCAAGTCAGCACATGACCTTTCGGCATTGATCTTCGCCTTGCTACTTGTTCTTGCACCACATGAACGTATAGTCGGCACAAAACAGTCATTTATCATGATTTCGCTGACAGCCAAGCGTCTGCTTACTGGAACCACAGGCGCAGCAAAATTCACACACTTATAAGTTAACATATTGGACACGGGTCGAAGGGTTCAAATTGTTCCCAGATAAGCAAAGCCTCGGGGGCTGAATTTGGATACTTAAAAACCAGACCGTTCTTGTCCCTTCATGCATGCACTGCCTGGTTTCCGTGCTGTTGCGCCACAATGAGTAAAACGTAACTTCCAGTTGCAGTTGCGACACCAGAAAAATCTTTTTCGCTGCACCCGCAGGCTGGAGGTTATGGGAAAAGGAGCAAGAATGTTCGTTTGTTGTGTGAAAATGCCTTGAACGCTTGAGCTACTGCCATGTGTGCATCGCGTTACGCAGTGGTCAAAGCTGTAATGCGCAGGTGTCCAGCGAAGGGCCTTGACTACGCCAGATAGAATTGCTACTTGCCCTGTGTACACCAAACACAGGCTCTGCAACCGATACTAAGATATGCGATCGGCGATTAAAAGCCGCCACACGGGATTACGCGATCTAGTGAGTAGTTGTTTATCTGATCATTGCCACAGACATTGATCATTACGTGTAGTTGTAACCTTTGAAATCCAGTCGTTTTTTTTCTGCGAAATGTGACATAAATATAAGGACACTCACCTTTGCATAATCCAAGGAAAGATGGTCAACAGGACAGTTAAATACTCCTTCCCTGCAAAACAAATACGATTCACGGTTAATCAAAAGTAAATCTACTAAAAGGGTTCTTTTCCCAAAAGGACATAAATTAATAACAAAACAGATAGACGTCACAAAAATACACAATTGATAAAAAAAACTTGAAAATGAGCAAAACCCGCAACTGTCATAATGTCATTACTTGGCACTGCCGAGCAAATACGAATTTCCGACAGTGATAGATCGCGGAAGTATAACAAAGGGGCATTCGGCATAGATTGATAGCCACTGAATGGTGGTTTTATTTCGGCTTGTCCAGGCTTGCCCCCTTGAGTCTCCCGCGTTATTTTTGGCTACATTTTTGGCTAATTGTTGGTAGAATCATGTATGCCCTCTTATTGTTTTCCTTGGTAATTTTGCGTCGAATGACACAGGTAAAAGCGTTTGTGTTTGCTTACATACGTTTTTTTTTATTTTTGAACGCAAATCAATGGATTTGAAAGTTCTGCACTTTTCGAAACATACAAAGTTTTTTTGTGAACGCAAAGTCATGCGTGATATTTATTTAGAAATACGAACACAATAGCATCCCAGACAATACCAGTCAGTTTTTACATGACTAGCTATTCACTCATCGAATACATCGTTTTTTTAACCAAAGCCAGCATATGTCATACATAAACCCACGTCCGCCCGCTATTGTCAACGAGAGGTCGCAACCGCAAGAATTTGTCAACTCCCAGAAAAGCAAACAAAAGCGCGTGGTGGAAGCGGTACCAGCAGCTCACTCAGCACTGCATGCTACTTTCTCCCATCAAGGCCCACGGGCGTCACCAGCGTTTTGTAACAACTCCTCACGTTGCACTTGACCCCCTAATTAGTCAACAACTTGTCCAAGGGGAGACGAACGCGAGTGACTCAACGAGTCTCTGAGTAAGATGCTCAAACCTCCTTAGGTTGATTCCAAAAGATCTAATCACTGATGTGATGATGCAAACGGCTCATCGGCAAAACCACTGAAAGCGTTGTTTTTTGACTGCTCAATTTTACCGGTAAACAAGCTTTTCCGTACACACGAAACGAGGTCAGCGAGGCACCGAGCAATCCCGTTGACGCACTTGGAGCTTGTTGCCACATTAGAACTAGTGCGAAAATCCGCCTGATGGATTAGGTCGACGCCAAAGACGCGAGAGGTAACCAATGATTATATTACGTGCAAGGTTTTATTAGGGGATTATCATTTTGCGAGTGCCATGTTTTCATAACTGCTAAGCCGGCGGTGGTTGGTGCGTTGCGTTCCGGTCGACACAAAACCGCTTAGTTCTAATTAAACGCACCTCGTGCCCAAGCTTAATTGTGCAGCAATTTGTAAAACAAGTCAAGGCAGACAGGCGGTCTCCAGAAAATTAGGCGCAACAAATTAAGAACGTTGGAAACAGGGATTTTATTTTCTGCCTTCACCTTCACTTTCGATCTTCGCAAATGTAAAACTAGCACAGTTATGGTGTCATAACAAAAATGCTTCAAATAAATATAAAACGAAAAGCAATTCTTCACTACAATCTATAACCACAGAACGTAGCCCTAAAAACCCCAAACACAAAGACTCAATCCACTGACTAAACACCAACCCCAAGCACAGCCACACAAAAATATGATTCCGAGTACCTTAGCCCAATCCAGTATGTTTCGTATTCAGTGTCGAACACCGGTGATTTTCGGCACCTTTAGGCCTAAAAGCCGCCTTAGAACGTATAATATAAAGGGACCAACCGCAGACGTGTGTCAAATACGCAAAACGAGCTTGTGAAGTGGCAAGACGATTCAGTAACGATTTAATACCAGTTCTCGGACAGGTTAAATTGCGCCGCTAATTTGCGAAGCCGTGTCGAGCCCCTTATATGGGCGCGATCCGTTTTCCTGCTTCTGGCCGATGTAAATGCTTGGTACGGCGCGGACCGTCTAAATTGCAGGTTGCCGCATTGAGAGCCTCGCGCGTTATGTCATTGACGCGGGATTTGCATCCTCGGAAACAATAGGTAGGTCATTCATTTCCAAACAACGTAATGTCGAAGTTGCAACACGTATTTGATGGTAAAAATCAACGTGATTTGGACAACATTGCAACTTGGTGTTTCGTAGTGCAATTGCTTGACTTATAACTTTGGTCTGTGTTATACAAATGTTGATCATTTAGATTGGATGTGAATAGACTCCAAAGCGCCTGGGCCCGGGAATCTTGTTTCCATATTGCTTGCAAAAAGTAATTGAATATTACCAATAAACCATTACCACTGTGTCCAGAAAAAAGGTTTTTGTTCGTGCTTATTACACCATACTATATATCATATAGGCAATTATTTACTCAAGAGTTATTTCAGTGCTATAAATGAAAGACAAGAAAGAGCGTTGTAAGCCCGCGGGCTATACGCCTGACGGAGTCGACGGGGAATATTATACCTCTTCATTACGCTCAAACCCGGCAACGAAAATACACAAAGCATTCCTATTTCCACTTAGCGCAATCGGATAGGATGATTGCCTTGCGAAGGAAACCGACGCGGTCTTACCAGAAGCGCCTAACGGTCCTGTCCACAGATAATATGTGGCAGTGATGGTTGGAAACCGCTTCTATTTCACAAGCGTCATTTGCCAAATAAAGGTTATGTGATCAGGCAAAATCATTGTGGTTTTAAGATGTTTTATTCAGGAAGTGTTCCGCCCCCGCTTTGACAGCTTTATGTTATGTTTGCTAATTAACCTCCGCTACAAGTTTCTCCTTTACATGAGAATGGGCCAACGCAACCCGGGAGTACAATTATTGTCAATGTTTACTCACAAATGAACGATACTTTGACGCAAAACGGTCAATCGCTCTCGCCGTGCTATTGGACACACGTATACACCGTTAATCGCTACTCAGCGAGATAAATTATGACAGCTCAGCGCTCGCCGCCGTTTCACGCCCACCTCGACGTAGATAGTGCTGGAATTAGGTTTACAATCGATGACGTGCGTGTCCGAGTAATAAACACACGTCGCCTGCAAGCAGTGGCACGCGAGAGGATCGAAACGCGAATTAAAATCGCCGCTGTGGTATACCTTCGCGCGCTTGGTGGTCGCTTGTGGGACAAATTATGCATCTCTGTGGGGCACGAGGGCATCGGATTTCCGTCTGCTTGGCATCAAGTATTCATTGCGCAGAACAGGGTGCAGGTACTTATGTTGCTTGATTAATCGCCAGTTTTTCATTTCATGGCCTTAGCGTGCTTCATTAGTTTTTCCCTCAGCCTCGTCGTAGACGCGTAATCTTCCTGGTTCATAACCTACACCTCGTGAGACTGTGGCATTGCCCTTTATCCCACTATACACAGACCCAGGTAAAAGAGCTGCAATTTTCACACCACAACTGCCAGCTCTTGCTTACCGCCCTGCTATTAACGTCATAACAACAGATGGTTATCATGACAAGGTGAATCCGCCCCTCTGTAGTTGCAAAACGGCTGCTCAAGTTTGCACAAAGCTCACAAAGTTCTTTGTGTGCACAATTGGTGCAGCGGCTGATTTTTTGAAGCAAGGTTTTTGCCGAGACCGATCATCCGCCACTAACAACAAAACAACGCAAAACTTTGGTGAACGTATACGGAATGTAGAGCGCGTCTCGGCTTGCAGTTGTGAAAGGCAGGCACTTAATGGATACGGCGGTGTGCGCATTGAAAGTGAGCTTAATCCTGTAACTCTCTCAACCTACAGTAGGTTTTAGCTGCTCCGCCATGCGCTGCGGACCATGACCCCGCAGGGCAAGGAAATTGGGTACATTAACGCTAAACAGGAAACTTAAACTTTGGGGTCATATAAGCAGCGAACGAGCGGTCACCGGTTCAGCGAACGTAGTCCAACCTTTGAGCTGTTCGGTCGGCAGGTGACTCCGTTTAATTACTCGTTCGTTTACGCATCGGCTTTCAAAGTCCTATGACGGTAGCTTTTCATCAATCAAATAAAGAAAAGCCTTTTTGCGACTGGTTATAAGTTTGCTTTACTCGCTTCAACGCCAAACATCGTTGCGAACGATCGACCTTAATCCAATCCACGTGCCGCTGTGGAGTGGAGAGCAAGTCTTCCGACGCAGCTAAACAAACGTCGGCTTTCGCAGCTGGAGTTTTTTTGCAAAGTAAATTCCAACTACTACTAATCTGATTAAATGCCGCTCAGAGGCTTTTTTGCTGATTTATTGATGTAAGTGGTAACACTCATCCTTGCATCCACTGGAGCGAATTCCAGGACTTTCGTGAGGAGAACTTCATCGAAATGGTATTTTGTTCAACACAAACCAACTCCGTAAAGTGATAGTTTAATCGCCAGACCAAGTACTGTGAAAACACAACTCTGCATTTTTTGCGCTTAACTTTCTTCAAGCGTGAAACCAGACGACTGATTTCGGACGAGACGCTGGTCGATGGCCTTTATATTGGGCGCCAAATTAGGCAACTACGCGTTTCACACTTTCGCTTTGCGTAACAACAGTCTGGGCGGGAATGCCTCATGGGTTTCCTTCGGGGTTCCTGGCAGCGCCCAGCCGACGCCTCCCAATATTCCCGAAAGACGAGGCATCATCTCAAACAAACTTCGCGCCGGTGTGTCGCTGATCAACGAGAAACCGCCGCGACATCGGAAGCTTTAGGACAATGCCCGCTTGACGTCACTGCGACCAAGAAACAAAACCCACTCGGGATTACGTCGCCAGATCCCGGATCACGTGACCAAAACATCCGTAACTCGAATCGAACTGGATGCCCGACAGACTGGCGATCTGTCGCCAAGTCATGGAAACGCGCCAATAATATTTGAAACAAAACCTAACATTTTTAAGAAAGGCCAACAAAACAGCACCAGACGTTCGCTAAATGCTTGAATTAAGCTCTACTTAATGACGACCGATTCTCACGGCCGATGTGACAAAGGACTTTGACATCTGCGACCAGGCATATGTTTCCAATTGAGGCCGTTCTCGGGGCGTTTAACCTTTATAATCGGATTGGCCATGGCTACGTATGCGATGTCCTTACGCTATGTCAGCAAGCGGTCAAGATTAACGGATTATTAAGCTGAGGGCAAGACAACAAAAACCGATTCCGCTAACGAGCACCAACCCGAGCAGATCATCACTTTCACGGTCGCTGAACAACATTAGGCAGATAATTCATCGAGAAGGCGGAGTTGAACTTCTTATTCTAAATTCTGATTAAACAAGAGCATGTCCAATGAAACCACAGTGCCCGGTGCACGGGTGGTGTTGCGTGTTGTAAACCCGCCACAGTTCCTTTGACATTGCGGTGTTTTCCGCACCACGAACACCACCCTATAGTGCACCTGTATGTATAAAGGCGCGGCGAGTCGTGACCGTAACTTTCAAGCGGTTGCTTCGGGGTTGTGCAATGTTGGTACTTGGCCTCGACGTCAGTATTTGTTTTGAAATGCGAGAATCAAAGACCCCGTGTCCCCACACACAAACGGACCAATACAAGCGCGGAAACGTAAATTCGACAGCGCAAACAGAGCAGACAAGGACTCTATTCTCAAGTAGTGGTACGGAATCCATCGGCGAAGGGGGCTATTAATAAACCCATAACACATGTCATTGCGACTGGGAGTTTGCCCTGTACCAGTTCGTGGTCGTACAAGAAACCATGTCTTCCCGGCGTGTTTACCGAAAGTTGAAGATAAGCAAATGTTTAGCGAACATCGCGTAATACTGGGGTGTGAGAAAAGAAGCTCCCAAAGGTCGCCACTTTCATCAAACGATGAGTCAACGTTCAAATACCTGCACCAGTCGAACGCGTTTGCCCGCGCGCTATGCGATAGAACCTCATCGCTCGACAATGTGAAGATTTTTTGTTGCTTTTCGCTGCGTTTCCGTTGCAACAAAAGCACCCCTCGACCTTCGGACGCTTCGAACCGCTCTCGGAAAATCTCGAACACCGAGAACAAGTTAAGAACGTCACCGCTCGCTTGAAGGGCTAGCAGTGCGTCAAAGCTGGCTCGGCTAATTAACAACTCTGGCGCTATCAAATTGCTCTCGAGATCGAGTGGTACCGAAATGCTGAAAGCTGGCCAACCGCTCGTTAGCCGACGCCGCAATTCTTGTCGCCACTCGGCGTGTGAAACACGGGCATTATGTCGCTGCGACACAACGAGGCACATCAAGGCGAATGGGCGGAATTCATTAACGCGAGGTAGGATGATTACGAGCACTTTGACACGGATTGCCAGGACACGGACAAAGGAAGACACGACGAGCTACCGTCGTGAGTAGGGTTGTAACGATCCCTTCAGGAGACGGAAAATCGGATTGTCGGTTATTGCTTTTGTATTTGACACACGTGAGTTTGGAAACACCCTGATGAGCTGAAAGGCTTCTCCTTAAAGAGGGGATAATTGTTGCTTAGTTGCGACATTGTATCCCCGTAAAAACACAACAATATTAGTAAGGCCATTTTTTTTCGATAACCCGCAAGAAATATCAGAAGATTGTAAGTAAACTTCGTCGTGGCAAATATGTTATGTGTGACCCCCTAACACATCATCATGCATTTTAATAACACAGCAGGTCGAAACCTCGACGCAAACCACGAGCCACCTTTATACCCCACTCAGAGTCCAAAGCGTCGTTACACAATACCTAATTTCAATGGACAAAGGCAATACACATAACTCTAGGTTCCGCCTTCCCACGGTAGACAAAATGCCAGCGGTCGATGAGAAACGGAGGCTCGAGCGTCGATGTGTTATGTAAGCTGATAGGCCGAGAGCCGAGAAGAGCAACTTATCTAATTTTCCCACAACTTCGAGGCTACAGCGCAGATAGCGGGAGCAAAATTCGGTGAGTCAGTGATAAATCAATCATAAACCATAAACGCCCCTCGTTACCTCGTGTTGTTAAACGAAACATGGTGGGCGTTGGTAAGTAACAGGTTTGGAACAGGTGACACTTAGTTTATAAGAACAGAGATATTCATGTCAAATACACCGACCGCTATGTTTATCCAAGAAATTATATCATCACATCCAAAATGACGACCTTTAGGCCATGTAGTCACTATAGTGATAACATGTGACGAACATCTTGTCCTTACAGACTTGAACGAACGAACAAGACATAATCGGAATTTTTCGATCAAAGGCGTGGAAGCACAGGACCAAATGACAGTGGACGGACAAAGCGACATCGAAAGGGCAATTCTGTTTGCATTTGCCCGAGTTCGGCCATACAGTTGCGGGCAGATACGAGTATCTATCGCCGCGTCTCGAGTTCGAACAAAAGCATTCCGCGTTGCTCTGTTGCCGAGATGCCCCCGAGGTTGCAGACTACAATCACAGTCGCTCAGCACTCGCACTGTACTGAAAGTTTGTGAATGTTAACAAAACCCCCATAAGATCTAACTAATTTTTGGTGTCTGACGTCATGACGTCGGTGATCCGTCTGTCATTCCAGGACGAAAACCATGGGTCATGTTAACAGGCTGGTCGATATCAAAGAGTGGACGGCAGCCGCAATACCACTTCAGGCTATCACTGCACGTCGCCGTGCACGCACGTTTGCACTTAACAAAGCGGTGAAAATCGAAGCGCGGCATTCGTTTCACGCCACCCGTGCTCGGTACCAATAAACCCGGCGCCGATGAAACGAACGATATCTTCGCATCGATAACCATAGACTATAGTATATTATATGATGAATGAGATATTAACGCTACGTAAACAGAAAGTTTATATAAAGGATGCATGGGTCAGCTTTTTAATAACTAGAAGCTCCTTCGATACTGTGTTAAAGTCTATTATGCGTTAATCTGGTGTTTTTTATTTAACGTAGTCCATGACTAAATTTAAAGACTAACCTCATATTATCCCCTGTGACGCAAGGATTAAACTTTACACACCCAACACTAGGACACGCAAATTTATCACACATCTATGAAACTTTGCGGACAGCCCCAAAAAAGCATTGGCAATGCGTTTGGAATACAGAAAAACGGTATGAATCCTTTTAGCTAACACTTACCCGAGAAAGTTTTGAAGACAAGTGTCGCAGTACCGGTGTCTGCAGGCGGTTATTTGCACGGGGTCTCTCATTGGAAAATGGCACAGGGGGCACTGATGTCGCTTGCGAACCTTATCGACGAACTTTGTCTGATAACCGGGCATGTTTCGGCAGTCGAAACACGGTGGACGAACACACAGAGTAGATATACTGGATATATATGTAAGTTGCCTAAAGGTTGAACTACACAAGAAGTAAAGTGTTAGATCAAGTTTATGCAACAGACACTTTTCTGTGCCACGAACTTTTGACAAACAAATTCATAAAATCCCGACTTACTGCAGGCAAAAGCAGCAATGGAATTTATTTCGCACTTAAACCACATATAATACGCTACTAACTGCAACTTTACAATGCTGGCGCAAGCTTTATCGTTAAACAAAACGATGCCCTATTGTTTGCCTCTTCGCTACGCCAATATTTGTACATTCCGTAATACCTAACCAACTATTCTGAAACCTGTCGCGACTGAAACAAACCCGTTGCTATATACCGTTCGCACTTTACTTTCGATCACAACTTAATCTTCCATCGCAGTTGTACAGCAGGATTATCCCCCGGCCGATTTCCTCCGACCTGGGCGTCGAACTGTTTCGTTCGTCGGCGAGAGTTAATGAACACTTTCGAGAATTCGTGGGCGACAAATAGGCCAGAAACGAAAAAAAGGCAAAATCGCCGGCGAGAGAGAGAGAGTAGGCGATAAGTTCTTCTCGCCCGAAGACAACGGGTTTTTCGCTCCGACTTCACGGCTTTGTTTCCGCGTTCATCAGTTGCAAAGTTCTTTTATGACCACCGCTCGCCCTTTGTGGCGGTTGTAGCACGCCTCTAGTTTTATATTACGACCCAGATCTGTTTATTGGACACGATTCAGTGTGTTTGCTTCGGTCTGTAACTTCCAGCAGTGGTGGTCGTGTGTTGATAAGCTTTACAACGCTTTAAAAAACCCTTGAACAGCGGGACGAGCGCCCTTGTGTTTAATAAGCGTCAATACGCCGACGTTGCCCACTCCATAGCGTCCTCTGTTTAGTTAATAGACTTTTGTGCAGCCGGTCAGCTGGACGCGGTAAACACGATTTGATGTACCCGCGCTTATCTGATTACAATCGAACAAGACCCTCATTGAAATTGCGCATCAAGTAGCTGACCATATGCCCCAGGACGCTATATCACCACTCAAGTGGACACCGCCCAGCAACTAACCTGATATTTGTGCCGCAATCACTGAATATAGTAAAGCTGCTCAGGTCACAAACAAATTTCAGGTTACAATCCTGGAACAACTGGCAAGATAGCCTCAGTACCAAGGGACGTGTACGGGTAATTACAAAAGCCCTTTGTTTACATTGATCGTCCTGTTTTGTATCAAGGTTGTTTGGCCGAAGACAAATGCGAATTTCATGAGGTCCCACGGGCTATCCACGTGGACTGCTTCTTAATTAGTTATCGATAAAATGACAGAAGGCACACCCCACGGCCGGCGTCAGATACGAAGATACACTGCTCACGAAAAAACACATTCTACTGGGTAAATAACTTGAGCTGACACAGTTATCTGACACCCTTTCAACCTGGAGTGGGCAACAGTACACTTTTCTGGCTCTTAAGATATAAAACAAATAACCTGCTGGTGATAGACGACACCCGGACAGCGGCTTAAAAAGCGATTCTAACAATCCTTAAACCTAAGCTCAACAGATAAAAACGGGCGGCAGTGGTGTAGGTTACTACGCCTGAAAGAGTGTGAGCACATATGCAAACACCTAAACCAAGTGCCCTCCGTAACAACCCACGCATACACGACCCCAGCGTGGGCGTGTGCCGCCCTCAGTTGCTTTGTTTGTCCATTGTTCGTTGCCACTTACTGTGTGCAGCGAGGCACGACGCTTCGATGGTTGCCAGCCTTTCGAGTCAGCTGTTCCGTGCCGGGAGATGGAAAAAACAAGGGGCGCGATACGTTAGCCGCTGCAAACGAGTAGCCGGAAGAACCCTTGTTGGTGAGAAGGGCGTGTATGTGGGTCACGGTACGTGTTTTTATTCGCAGCGTATCGGAGGGCTTGCGCACTCTGCAGAACATCCTGCTTGACACTATTGAATACGGTGAAAAATTTAGCAAACCATATCTCCGCAGTGCTATTTAGAATGTCCCGTTTATGATCCAAATGATTTTTCAAAACCTTTTCTCTGTGTACTGAGTATAGGTACTATTGCCTTGGTTTAAAATAGTAATTCATATATCTTTTTTTTAGGCTATATGTTTGCACGACAAAAACATAATATTTATTTCCAAAAACGAATTTTGTAATCAAACACAATTACTACATAAATAATTTTCCCCGTGTTAGATTGTATAAATTTATTCCGATTGCCTCAACCAATCCTTCAATTGTAGTCTCTGATTATGTGCTTCGCCGCTACATGGCGGTAGAGATGCGAATTTCACATCTGTTTGTTTACAGACGACCTTTGCTTGTAAGAAATCAGAAAACCTTGGCTTGTGTGAAGAAACAGACGCAGTGTTACATACAATTTATGCGATATATTTTTTCTGCAAAACAAACTGAGAAATCGCGAAAAATGTTCCATTTCCATATTGCATCACAAACAATCAGTAGATCTTCAAACACTTGTAAATCAACAACTTTGGTACTTGACACAGGATGTAGCAGTACAAAATACACAAGATGAAAAATGCTGTGGAGATCTAAATTATAACTTTCAGCTACAAATTGAATGTTGCAAAACAACTATGCATGACTTGAATCTATGATGCAAAAGTTTGTAAATCAATTCCAAGAACAGTGAAGTGAGTAAATGAAGAATGTTAATTATATCGTAAAAGCAAGAATAAAAAGGAACCAGCACAATAGTAATAAAATACCAAACATATAAATCATCACTGTAACAACATTATTAAAAAACACTCCATGCAAGCTTACAAATCCTCTTCAAGTCTTTTTCCAACCCAATACTGTGGATGTTCATTTAACCATGCTGTAAGTTTGGTTGGACAATCAGTCATAACGCCCTCAGCACCAATCTTAAAAGCATCTTCAAAGTCTTCCTCTTCATTCAAAACCCACAGGTATGTCTGCAAAATTTTAACTGCATATTAGATTTCTTTAATCAAAATAAATAGAGACAGTCAAACCAAATTTTTATGTTATGGCAAAGTGAGATGTGGAAAATTACACTTCTGGTAAGATTTGAAACCCTGTGACGTGGGGCATTCTGCTAACTTACCGGTATTCCACGTGCTTTCAGATGGTTAATTAGTATCCGACTTCTCATCAGAAATCCAACAACTGAAAAAAGTCCTTTCTGCATCGGGGTCAGGGTCATAGAAATACTACAACAACAACCAGTAAAATAAAAGTAGAAAACTGTAACATTGGAAGAAGAACATACCGCTTAAAACAATATGGATGAGGTACTTCAAAAAATGACTCTTTTAGTGGTATGAAAGGTAGTAGACCAGTGTAAAACCACAAATATGTCAGTGCCACTCTTTTCATGGAAAACATTATGGGCACGTCAGGACACTGAAAACAAAACATTTTGGTGTTAAAAAAAATTTAAACTGGATATAAAGATATATTTCCACCAGTTTGTGAAGTTTTTCTACAGTAGTGTTTCTGAAGTTGCCCCAGACTGTAATTTTCTCTCGATTATATTTTTGAACAAGCGATGCAGCCTACAAAAAATTGGTGTGTTGTAATAGAGCAGTGCATACTGCGCATGTTAATTGTTCTGATTCAACAAGAAAGACAGCTTACTTCGAAGATAA
Organism: Ascidia mentula; assembly: GCF_947561715.1. Lineage (NCBI taxonomy): Eukaryota > Metazoa > Chordata > Ascidiacea > Phlebobranchia > Ascidiidae > Ascidia > Ascidia mentula. Next base: position 18,368,717 of record NC_138569.1, on the reverse strand, counting down.
GATCTTCCTGTGGGCCTTTAACATCCAGGTTAATTGGTGTATCAGGAAATGCTTGGAAAACCTCTTCCAGGGTAGGCATACCCTGCTTTTCCTCACAATTTTCACAGTTGTGGCCTCCGTAGAATGTTACTTTTAGAGTGTCCTTTAACTTTGGCAACTCCTTGAAACAGTATTTACACTGTCAAATACAATAAGAGTTCATTTGTCAAGATACACCACCTCAAATGTCAAGTCGTTGATTTTGGATTCAACATCACAGCATCTAGCCAAATCCTCATCGTGAGACACAAGTACCACATTATCTTTGGTTAATTGCACATCAAGCTCCAGCATTTGGGTCCCAGCTTTAATTGCACTAAAAAGGCAACCAAAATGTAGATACTACATACTTGCAAGTAAAACACTACTCACTGTCTGTATGCAGACATGGTATTTTCAAGTCTTTCCGCAGCGCCTGAAAATGTTGGCCATTATTTTGGAGTGGTGCATGTCTATGTGTATTGTACAACTCAAACACATTTACCTCCTCTGTGACTTATATGAGCACAGTAGAAATGACGTTTCTTCTTTTTATGAATTGCTGTAGGGCAGTTAAGTAAAAATACTGAAGAGACCACATAAGCACCAAAGGTACCAAGAACGGCATATCCAACCGTTGCTCCCACGCTTAAAGTCATGTTATTTGTTATCCTGAAAAAGAATTGTTCCTTGGTAGATTTATAGTCTGCAGATAAGTGAAAATTAAATTGTACCACCGGTATGCAATTGAACGTGTAACTATAAAACTGCAGCGTCATAATGAAATTGTTACTACGCACGTTTTCAAATCAACGATGCATGACAAAACAAACATAGAATTTATTAAAATCTACGTTGGTGAAATTTGATTTGAAGGTTGTCCTAATTATTCTATTTCATGTGTGGATTTATATGTTTTCCAAATTTATCTTCCTTTTCACAAGTTTTGCCAGACAACAGCATTGAACAATCTCATGCTCGATCCTCTGACAAATTCCAACAAGGTTTTTAAAGAGGATGGTCTCGCCTGAACGGGTATTGGTAACTATCAAAGTATTGCAAGCCTGTGCCAAAGATAGTCAAACCAATGGTTAACGTCCAGAAATGAAACTTTACCCACAGCCCAAATGTGCAGATTATAGGCGTAAACCCAAACATTCAGAACTGATGTGCGCTTGTCAAAGTACGTTTCATTCTATGCAATCATCAAAATCCATTGAGAAACAGCAAAGTTCTGTGTGTTTGAGGTTTTGTCGTCCAGCGTTTCATTGGTCCTCTTGTCTCGTAATTGCATTACAGAATTTACGACATAAAACACCAAATAATTATTTCTCATTTCGGGGACCCTGCAGTGGCAAATGATACTTACCGACTTCCATTTTCACAATGGGTAAAAAGGTTATCCTTTTGTGTGACGTGATTATACAATATCAAGGTGCTGTATTTAGTTGATGGTCAATAAATTAGCAAAGCTTCCCCAGTGAATATAGCCTATTTTGTACAGAGGATAACCACGTCATACGCAAGTTTTTAGCACATTTATAAATGCCAGGCCCCTAATTTGTTAAACTCATGATAAGCCCATAGTAACAAAACTTCCAAGTATTAGCTTTTCATTACGTCGGTGAAACGCACGCTTATTTTGCGGTTATCAATCTACCGAATCCAAATTATCCGGCCGGATTTGTCTGATAACTGCTCGGATCAGACCGGGCGGATAATATGATACTGGGAACGTCACTACGCTAAGCCCAACATGTGTCGAAAGCGACCAAAAACTTCGCTTAAAAGAAACTGATGGAAAACACACACTGTGCGTGGTATATGAGTTAGCAATATCTTCATGTGGGGGGTGGATAGTTATTATATTCATGAGTTTATCTACTTTTGCTGTGCTTTTTTATTTTTAGACCACATCGGGATTTGAACCCTAGATATCCAGGACACGAATCCCTGTTAGGTTCTCTTGTACAGGTATATGGTTCGGGCGCTTCACCAATGTTGCCAATTTTTGTGTTCTGCACGACTCCAAAATGCGTTCAACAAGAATATAACCTTCACCTTTTGAAAAAAATACGTAAAATTGCCCTAAAATTTGTCCAATCTTTTAAATCTGCATTATAACATCGTTGTAGCAACGTTGTACTCCCCCCTTACAAAACAACCGTAAGAGGGCACTGTGAAACTGCAGAACAAACAAAACGTTCATTGCCCGAAAAACCTTACGTTGCGTATCAAGAATTTAAGATTCTCATAACGATGTTCAAAGCTTGCTGTGATTACACTGCGCAACAATCTCATAGGCCTAATTGACATTGCAAGCAAGGCAATTTTGCATTTGTTTTGTTGAGAAACCTGTAGAAATGTACTTGGAGGCAAAGTTTGTACTTTTTACAAAAATATTTTTGGTGACTGTTGATTGCTTTTTTATGAAAATGTACATGTTTATTACTTTTTACTTTACAATAACCAATAAAATTTCATAAATTTGCACGACATTTTTTTAACTAAGGCTTACATGAAATGCATTCACTTATAAAAACCTTTGGATATTCCATACAGCAATTAGCCATGAAGTTTATTGGTTTGTTGTGTTTGTTTCTTTTGTGCATTGGTGTCAATGCAAATTCACAATTCAATGAAGAGCATGTGGATGTCAATGTAAAATCTGCTTCAATTCCTGGTTCTGTGTGGCCCCAACCACAGCACTACATGTCAACTGGACAGGTTAGCTATTCTTTTCTGCTTTCACTTTCACCTAGGTGTTGGAGCCGGAGCGTTTTATTTTTTTAAATGTTATTGTTTTTGCCAAAAATATCTGTGGAGCCAATCTCTCAGCTTACAATCTTGTGTATAATTTTTTTTTATGATATATACAGGTAGATTTAATATATATAAACAATATTGTGTGTAATGTCCTGTCTCAAAATTACACTGTGTGAAATATGGTGCAATGCACATGTTGGATGCAGTGTTGGTCGATATGCCAATAGGTCACAAGACATGATTCCACATGTTTGCCAACAATGTTGATTGCATCACAATAATGTGGTTAATAGTTAACACTTGTATGTTGATCCACAGACTTATCCGGTAGTGGTGGAAGCATTTCAATTTGTGTACTCTGCCACTTCACACAAATGCAATCTGCTTGCTGAGGCTTTTAAAAGATACGAAACAATCATATACAATAATGTGGCCACCATGAAGCTTAAGTACATGTAAGTTGTAAACCAACCTTTATAATTCAAATTCATTTTTTTCTTCTGTTGTATATATATAAAAAAAAAATTTCAATTAAAATGCATTTATTTGTAGCCCTGCTGATGTTGCCTCAATTAAAACATTGGAGGTTGATCTCCAGGCTCCTTGTGAAGATTACCCGAGTGACCACATGAAGGAGACATGTAAGAAAACTAAATAGACAGCCAACCACTTTCTTGATCCAATACAATACCTATTTTTTTAGATGCATTGGATGTTGCTGACAAAGCAAGTTTGACCTCTAACACTGTGTGGGGGATTTTGAGAGGTAAACTTCAGTAGTGCATTGTTAACACCATGATTAGGCAGCAATCTGTGTGTAAAAAGATGTAAATCATTATTTTTGTGCACACAGGCTTGGAAACCTTCTCCCAGTTGCTCTGGGCATCTGATTCAATGCAGGTAAACAACTTGTTACCTATACAAGTGACTCAGTGTTGGTTACCAAATGCTTAACATTCAACATTGTAGGTGATGGTAAACAAGACAAACATCATCGATTTCCCCAGATATGCATTCAGAGGTGTTATGATTGATACTTCTCGACACTATTTGCCACTGAATGCCATACTTCAAACCTTGGTAATTGTGTTATATTTTTTAGTTGCCTTTCATCTGTACGTATACATATAACTTCTTCTGTAACTTGAACCCCCTTATTTAGGAAGCGATGTCTTTCAACAAGTTTAATGTATTGCATTGGCACATTGTCGATGACCAGTCCTTCCCGTATGTGAGTGATGTATACCCCGATCTTAGTGTAAAGGTAAGCTCTTGACACATATGAAAAATAAAGGATTGTAGGATTTAAAATGTTTTTACTTTGGTAGACATGGTAAAGGCAAGCATATGTCTAATAATCATATTGTAAGTAAGTTTATTAGTTTCGCTATCAAGGAAACATGGGACAATGAACAGGATAGACAAATACTTCCTTTAAAAAATTGGGGGTGGGGATTTTTTTTCACACTTATGATGAACCATGGAGTGTTCGTAAAGAATAAATCAACCAAGAACCTACATGTAATAGTTCATACTCTGGCCCATTTTACTTGGGGTCAAAAGAATCCAAACTCGCAATTTAGTCTTAAAATATCCATTTAATTTAAAAATGTGTTTGCAAAAGGTGGTATTGTTCAGTATCCTCCACAACAGTATCAATGCGTTCCAAACTTCACCGATGCTTAATGACTTACTTACAGGGAGCGTACGACGACAGAACGCACATCTATACCCACGATGACATCGCCGCAGTGATCGAGTTTGCTCGTTTGCGTGGAATTCGCGTCATCCCAGAATTTGATTCTCCCGGTCACTCAACTTCGTGGGGCAAGGGTCAACCTGGATTGCTGACTCCCTGCTACTCGAGTACGTATTTCCGGTTATTCTCAACTTTAAAAGACTCGAGTACGTTCATCAAAAATATCTACACAGACGCCTTAGTTGCTATGACATTGCAGCGATTCCGCCCTCCAGTTATTCTAACCAAAGGGCGCTTTGTGTTCGAGTTGTAACAAATTTTTACTCTGTGAAGAACCTTCTTTATATCCCGTTAGATCCTTTGTATATTAAATTTATACAGAGAACAAATCGGACGGAACGTATTATTATATTTTAAGAGACTCACGTATGTTCATGAAGCATAAACACATACGCTGTAGCTGCTACATGGCGTTGTCGCGTTCCTGCCGTCTAGTTAACCTTATCGAAAGACGCTTTGTGTTAGGGATGTTATAAATTTTTACTCCGTAAAAAACCTTCTTTATATCCCGTAAGATCCTTTCTATTAAACTTATGTAGATGAGAAACCGGACGGAACTTACGGCCCCATCAACCCCACGGTCAATTCCACCTACACTTTTATCAAGAACTTATTTGGTGAAGTGAGACAGGTTTTCCATGACGACTTCATTCATCTTGGTGGCGACGAAGTCAGTTTCAGTTGCTGGTTCGTATGAGAGCGGATTCTTGCTTTTGTGCAATTTGTTCTGAAATTCGAGAACAACGTTTTTTATGAACACCAGTAACATATTTGCTCATAAGTCTGAGAATAAAACGAATGGCCCATACTGTTGGTAACATTGTCATGTATTGGCATGTACGAAAAACGTTTCGGCAAGAACTTATGCCATCATCAAGTTTAAATGACGCGGTTGGCGCGAGCTTTATCTGTGACGTCAGTCAGGTCAGCTCAGCTTAATATAATGGTGGAGCTACACCAACCGCGTCATTCAAACTGATGATAACTTTTTATTCTCAGAACCTTATTTATGGTTAACAACTTTAGAGGATATAGTGTTAACGAAAACGTTCTGCCTCTACATTTTTGTTATATTGAAATTTCAAGACAATTCCTCGTTCAATTTTTCTTTTGTACTATTTTTTTCATAGAAAATTAGATGTACTATTTTTTTCCAGGCAGTCGAATCCGAATATCACGCAATGGATGAAGGAGCAGAACATCAGTGGTCAATACAACAAGTTGGAGCAGGTTTACATTCAACAGGTTATCGATATATCCGAGACCATCGGGTACAGCTACATCGTGTGGCAAGAAGTGATTGACAACGGGGTCAAGGTAAGTTCAACAAAACCATTCACAAAATTGACTTCTTTCTACGGACATCATTGTCGTCAATACAACGCCAGTCGCCAACCAAAAAACTGGAAACATGATCAACAAAGCAAAGTCCATGCAACTGTGCCTGGGAAATGTCTGTTGGAACGTCGAACGTAATAGATCGTTTTTTGCGGGAAGAGCTCAATTCACGTTAGCCATGTATACCTCGGACCTCAGTAATAAACTAAAATCTCACATAACGTGTCAACCAACTTTCAAATATACCAAACAACGAAGATTTTAGTATGCGTATAGTTAAAAATCATGAATTGTATACCGGCTCTGCGTCCCAGATAATGCGGTGATGTCCACAACTTGATGATTTAACTTCTTTTTGCAAATAAAAGGTTCAGAACGACACGGTGGTCGAAGTCTGGATAAACAACCATCCAGATCAGGAAGTTGCCAAGGTGACGGCCATGGGCCTTCGGGCAATTGTGTCCGCCCCCTGGTACCTCAACATTATATCGTACGGACAGGACTGGCACAAATACTACATGTACGACCCATCTAACTTCAACGGTAAAAATGGTTATCAAGTGGTTTTGTAAAGTAGGTTCTGTAGTAAATTAATTCATGGCGCATTATTTAAAACGTTCGTTTCGCTCATGGCGTGATTCAATTCCAATTGTTTTCCCTTTCCCGCACAAAAAAAGTATTTTTTTATCGTTTATATTCCTAAGATGGCAAAGTTACATGGCTGAGTTATATAAAACAGTTCTGTTTCCCTGTGTAAATGTGGAGACGAGTTTTTAACTTCTGTTAATTACAGGAACCGATGAACAGAAGAAGTTGGTTATGGGTGGTGAGGCGTGTATGTGGGGAGAGTACGTTGACGGCACTAACCTGAGCCCTCGATTATGGTATGACAGTTTTTTTGATTTGTAAACTACTATTTTAACTTTAATGTCATTTAATCAATGAAGGAACTGATTATTTTGGATTTAATTGAGCCATTTTTATGCGTAATTGTGGTAAAATTTTTATAAAATATCACAGTGAAAAGGAAACCAATGTGTGCATGTTTATCAAACAAAATACACAGAGTTGGTCCTCTTGTTACACCCTGTTATGCTATTGTTAGGCCAAGGGCGAGTGCTGTAGCCGAACGGTTGTGGAGCGACGCTTCCGTCAACGACGTCAATGCCGCCTACCCCAGGCTCGACACCCACCACTGCCGCATGATAAGGTAGAATATTTCAGCCTGGTGAGGTTTGAGTCAGGTAAAGAATAATTGACCATTATTTTTAGGCGTGGTATTCCTGCCCAACCTCTCTACATCGGCTATTGTCCCCACGAATGGAAGAACTACTAACTTCATCAACTAAAACTATTCATTTCACTCAATTATCTCCTATTGCTTTCATCTTCATCACGCGCTGAGCAACTGCGCCTTATGTCTCAAAGACTGCAATCCTTTTTCACTTCTTTAAATACCAACTAATTGTTCAGTGAAGTTCAAGTTCTCTACTGTCACATATATGCACTATACGCTAACTCAAGAAAACCCTATAATCGTGATTGTTTGTGTAATGTATTTTGTCATATTGCAATTTTGTTTTAGCTTCTTAGTTTCTCGCCATTCTTTGCAATGGTACTAGAGGGATCCAGCTGTACAAGTGCCCAAATCCACTAAGTCCCTAGCAATGCCACCCGTTAGAGCAGTATTGCAATAATGTATACGTTGAAGCCCGATTATTCTGAAAATTTGCTTTTGTGCTTTGCTTGCGTTTCATTAACCGATTGTGCAGCATTTGCGCATAAAGAAAATTTTGTGTGATATAGTTGTGCCTTTTTGGTTTGATTTTGCTGACGGAAAATTTGTAGTCATACTGTTAGATGTAAAAAAAACAAATGGATACAGAGTTTTCATTTTTATTACCGATGTTGGTTTTGTTCAAAACTCGTTCCATTGCAAGAACTAGAGCAACATCAATGGTCAGTATTCGAAAGGGAAGTCGCAATCATTTACAAACAAAAAAGGCAAATCATCATGTGACAGGGGTAATCCCCGAGAACTGTGAAAATAAAAAAGCAAGAAACATGTTCGTTCGTTTGATAAACACTTAGCAGTTTCACGGCGGAGGTTTTGGAGCGTGATTTCCTATGTTTTGCTTCCGTTGTAATTGGCGCTTAACGGAAGTATTGCACAAGGTCGTTGTGTAGAACAGCTTCGCTGCCTTGGTGTTGGTTTTAACTTTGTCTATAAAGTAGTCCCAGTTGACACCTCCACCATGATTATTACAGGGAAGCACATTCCTGTGGTTTTATAGTATTCCACTTTTGCTTTTTAGATTAGCACTTATACGATGAAGTATTTAGTTCTGTGTTTTGTGGCTCTATTAGTGCATTGTTCCGATGCCAACCGCCAGCCTAATGGTGATGGTGTGGAGTCAGCTCTTGGTGTAGTTCCTCTTCTTGGAAATACAAGCCCCGGGAGTGTGTGGCCCCATCCCCAACTACAAATGTCTTCTGCACAGGTAGTGGAAGTGGCCAACAAAATTTTTTTGATCTTTTTTTCTACTGTATTGTGGTTTTAACTATACAATATTTAATGCATTACTGATATTAAGGTCCAGTAGAAGCGGGTGGCACTTTGATGTGATGCAATATTACTTTTTCACACTGTGGTTGTAAAATGATGTATTTGTTTGGTAAGATCTGATGTTCATTTTGTGTGAAAGTTTTTACATTGTTTCAGATCTACGAGGTTGCAGTGGCAAAGTTTGCCTTTAGTTACTCCCCAACGTCTCATATGTGCGACCTGACTGCAGAAGCTTTCAAGAGATATGAAATGCTAATATACAACACCTACCAGTCTGCCAAGCTTAAATTTGTGTATGTAGCATGTGAAAATTCGCATATATTATCTGGTCATATTAAAACATTTGCAGACCCAGAGCTACTCCAACCTTGGTTACATTGGAAGTGAACCTTTTGTCAACCTGTGAAGTTTACCCTTCCCTCAACATGAACGAAAGCTGTAATTTAACATTTTTGATTGATCGTTGTTTCAAAAATAAAAACTTTGTCTATCTGTTACAGATGCACTGGAAATTGGAGACAAGTCAACTCTGACAGCACCATCAGTATGGGGAATTCTTAGAGGTGGAGTTGTTTATTTGTTTGGTATTTTAATATTAATAAGTTTTTTTTTAAAGGCTTGGAAACATTTTCCCAACTTTTGTGGCAAACTGACAGCAACCAGGTACAGTATGTTGCATTGTTTGGTTTGCTTTTAGTCATTTGTACTTGTGTGCATTGATATTATCAGGTCCACAAGAGAGACATCAATCTGCAATTTCCAAATTTTGAAATCTGACTTGAAATAAAAAATAGCAGTAGTTTAATACTATTCATCTTCATGCAGGTTGTCGTAAACAAAACAAGCATCATGGATTTTCCACGCTACTCACATCGCGGCATATTGCTAGATTCCTCCAGACATTATCTTCCATTGGAAGCCATTTTCCGCAACCTAGTAAGTTAATCTGATGGAAATTTATTATGTTCTGGTTAAAACAAACGCATTTTTTTGACAGGAAGGAATGGCGTACAATAAAATTAATGTGTTTCACTGGCATATTGTTGATGACCAATCGTTTCCTTTTGTGAGCAGAACATACCCAGATTTAAGTGATAAGGTAATGATGTTGTATGGTTCTTTAAACTATGCATGAAAATGTGATTTTAATTGTATTTAAGATTGTGGTGTTGTCTGCATTCAACTCTAAATACTGCTTGGGTCACATTTAAGCTTTACAAACTATACAGTTTTGGTCATATTTATAAAGTTTTATGGTTGGTGAACGAATTTTATTTTAAAACACTGTCTTATGCATTTAGGGTGCTTACAATCCAGCCACTCACATCTACACACCAGAAGAGGTGGCAGGAGTGATTGAGTTTGGGAGACTGCGAGGCATCAGGGTCATTCCAGAGTTTGACACACCGGGCCACTCCCAGTCATGGGGTAAAGGGCAAACAGACCTCCTGACACCTTGTTACTCGGGTAAGCACAATATACAAACATTTGGTGCCATGTGATGCCGGCTGTTGCAAGGTTTACGACGCCACCATTGCAGCCTAATGACTGTTTGCAAAACTTCATGCAAATGCAGGGACATTTTCAAATATTGTGCCACATTAACATGGGTTGTTGGTGTTTTTAGTTTGTCCCAAATTCCCAAAGTGTTGGATTAGAGCCATTTATTTAAAGTATTACATGTGCTTTTGGCATAGATTCTATTCTCTGAAACATTGTAAATTATTGAGCTGCATATGGTAACACAGACTAATTCAACTGTAGCGGTGATAAACTTGCTAGGCCCAGAATTTTCCACTTGTGGTACTTGTAACTAGGTGCCAAACAACAGAGATGTACCACTTTGTACCACTGTCTGCAGCTCTATGATCATATCAGCTTCAATGTTGTAAAATATGTGTTTACACTTGTAGGTGGTAAAGCTGACGGAAGCTTCGGCCCCATTGACCCAACCGTTAACTCCACCTACACCTTCATTAAAAACCTATTCACTGAAGTGAGAAGCGTCTTTCATGATCAGTATATTCACCTTGGTGGAGATGAAGTCAGCTTTAACTGTTGGTAAGCTTCAACTTACTTGCATTCAGGTGTAAAACCATTTGTGTGCTTACTTGCATGTAAAACCATATGTTGACAGTTTAAACCAGTGCATCTTAACCTTTTCTAGTTACATTCCTACTCAAACTTGTGCCATTTCATTGACATTCAGGGGCAATGCCAGAAAAATATTTGTTGCAAGTAAAAGCTAAGGACAAATGTTAGAAATGTGGCAGCCAAACCTGACGTTAGGTGTGTGTAAAACCAATCGTATCTTTCATATACCCTGCCCATTTTATTAACACTAAAAGGAATCCATTCACATCTGGGTGAAGTATTCACCCTACTTTTAAGCAGCAGTGTTTTCACAAAACTAGGTTTTTGCAGATATTGTAACCCAAAAAAAACACTTGCAGGAAGTCAAACCCTGATATAACCAAGTGGATGTCAGACAACAACATTACCGGTAACTATGCCAAGCTTGAGGAGGTTTACATCCAACAAATTCTCGATATATCTGCGTCAATTGGTTACAGCTACATAGTGTGGCAGGAGGTGTTGGACAATGGTGTACAGGTCGGTTTAGTTGGCAAATGTTCACTACTTATTCCCAACTGAAACAAGGAGAATTTTGGCCTATGGGTGGAACGTTTGACTGCAAAAATGCTGAGAACATGTAAAATTGTCACCTTGTACTGTGCAGTTGCAATTTAAAATTATTAAAAGTATTATTTAAAATTAAGTGGGTAATTTGATTCATGATTCCAAGCAATGATTTGTTCTACCAGTAAACAGAGGAAAACATCTTCAGCAATACCATACACAGTTCTTAATCAAACTACAAGCAGTAAAGTTTCAGACATGGCTTTCACAACTCTGCTTGGTGTTTTAAGATTAAGAACGACACAGTTGTGGAAGTTTGGATTAACAACAAACCAGATGAGGAACTTGCAAAAGTAACAGCAAAAGGTTACAGAGCTTTGTTGGCAGCTCCTTGGTACCTTGACTACATTTCCACTGGAGAAGATTGGCACAAATACTATTTGTACGAGCCATCCAACTTCAACGGTAGGAAAACGTTTGTCTGTATTGACTTTGTTTCGGAGGTAGTGTAATTACCTACTGCACAAATACGGGAAGTGAATTTATACCTCATTACCTTTTACAAGTGTGTGCGAAACTTTTTTTTAGGCACTGCAGCACAAAAACAACTGCTTATGGGAGGGGAAGCTTGTCTATGGGGGGAATATGTCGATGGGTCCAATGTCACACCAAGATTGTGGTATGTTGCAATTGTATACTTGGTACTTGATTTTTAACAAGTAAACAGTATTTGATTTTTGCACCATTCAACTCACATAAATTTGATGTGCATGTTGCTACATCATCTCAAAATATTTTTCAATAGACACTCGTTTGTAGCAGTAATATTGACTGATTTTGAAAGTAACAATTTTATCACACTGTTCATTTCTTTCATTTGCCACAGAAAACGAAGTTAATTAATTTTTAATATCCTTCTCCTGCAGCAGACAAACAATTTATTTTTAAACTTGATTAAACACGTCTTCGTTTCTAGGCCAAGAGCCAGTGCCGTTGCCGAAAGGCTTTGGAGTGCGGAGGATGTAAACGACGTAGAAAAAGCCACACCTCGCCTTCACCAGCACCGTTGCAACATGGTTAGGTAAGTCGGTGGAACAGTTTTGGTGACTTAGTTCTTTGGCGATCGGCCAAGAATCTAACACCTGTTTTTTGCACGCAGGAGGGGAATCCCGGCTGAACCACTACATCCGGGATACTGCCCACACGAGTGGGAAAACTATTAAGATTCAGCTTCAGGAGAGAAGATGGTGAAATGAGCCCCACATTTAATTGCAATTTTATGTATCCAGGCTGAAAAATCTCATTCCTGCCAATGCATTTATGTCACATGAATTCATGTTCATCCATATGCAATAGGGACTTATTTTGTATCATTTATCACTGCGGGAAGTTGCGTAAATATTGAAAGAATTGCGATTGTGTTTATTGTGACAAAATGTTGCCATTTTGAGAAGCACTTACTGCTGACACAAAACATTGCAGTCGTTTGATTTGTAGTACGTCCATGCACTGTAGCACCGCATTCTTAATTCCATATAACTTAGTGTCATGCAATATGTATAATTCAAAAAAGTTCATTTGTTCGGCAACCTCAAAAATCTATCTTCCTCTGGTTTATTTCATCACGAAAATACCCTGACCCGATCTCCGCATTGTGTATTATTAAAAAAGTGATTACAAAAGCTGTGTTTCAAAAATTTGCCAAAGAGCTTTCAAATAAAAGGAATATTTCTGCTACACTATTTCCCATCTTTAAAATAATACCATGTGCAACACAACATAGGTGCCAAGTAGAGAGTGTTGCAGCGCATTTTGTGATTTGAATCTCGTTTGGTAATGTGACATCATGTCTCTATGTGCCCAAAATATTTCTGCTCCGCTGCCCGAAACGAACTATTTCTTATTGCGCCTTCTACATCTAAGCTTAGTTACAAGGAGCACTTTGAGTTCAGACCTTTAATCCGGTGACTGATTCTAAAACAAAAAAAAACTCTGCGAGATGACATTAAACTGTATGTGTACTCAAAATATGGTAATAGCAAATGATACACGAAGTAGGGGTGATAACAGACTTTCTAATTTTAATGTTTTGATGTGATCAACGGTCATATATCACGGCAAAATGTGAAATCAAGCCTCCTTTTCCACCTATAACTGTGTCGGCGCGAAGTAACAGCGTTTAAATATTTCTTGTAGTTAACCAGTAAATGAAGGTAAGCTACAAATTATGAAGGTCAAAGACAGTTGCCATTTCATGTATATATGTTATAGCTAGAAATATTAATGTTGGTATATATAGCTTACATGTTTCTTTTGCAATTTATACACTGTATTATAACATATCACCTGTACATTCAGTTCTATTACAAAATACTCCCAGGAAACATTGGTTGACCTGCCGTCAGAATGGAAGGGTTACCGAATACCCTTTTTCTTCAAATCCGAAACAGCGAAATATGCCTACCACAATCTGGAGTTAAAGAAGGGCGACATTTACATTTCAAACTACCCCCAAACAGGTAAAATTATAATAACAAACCTATAGATTGCTTGGTTTCTTGTTATTTTTAATTGAAGGAACGACTTGGATGGGTTCTATCGTTCAATATATTCTGCACGACAAAGATCCTCAGGAGCTGGAAAAACATGTGGTTCTCCGTCAGTTAATTGGAAACATCAAGGACCAGGTAAATAGGCTAACTGTGCTTTTAAACGTCTCGGGACAGAATATTGTATAACAGCTCACCTTTATTCGATTGTGACTTTATTGTTTCAGTCTTTAAATACCAACTATAGAAAAAATTTTCGTTTTTGCGCCAAGTTTTTGCAACTCATCTTCCAGCACCTCTGATTAATATGAAGAAATACCTCGCAAATGGTGTCAAAGTAAGAATAATTTTCCCGAATAATACTAGATATTTAGAAAGTATTATTATCCTTTCATTCCAGGTAATCTACGTGATAAGAAATTTCCACTTTTCTGTTGTCCAACATTAACTCCTGGAAAGCATCTGGTGCCAGAAAGCGAAAATGAGTTTTATGACTCAAAAGTAAGATTTCATCGTAGAGTTATTCAGGTTCAAAACGCATGTAACTTTGACCAGGAAAGCCGCCACTATTTGCCAAGAAAGACGAGGGCTATGTGGAACATGTAAAAGAAATGGTACCAATACAAACATGACGAAAACGTCCTACTTATGGTTCATGAGGAAATGAAAAAGGTCATTATTCCCATGAAACATGCAATATTTTTTGGTAAATCTTTCTTTTTTGCTGCCAAGGATCCACCCAACGAAATAAAAAAGATAGCTAACTTTATCAATCAATCAATGCTGTTGTCGAAAAAAACTTCTTTCAGTGCAATGCAGGAGAAGGTTGTAGGAGAAGGAAGTGTAGTAAAGGTTTTTCGCTATCTAGAACCTTGTATGGTTTGGTACACTCATGAAGTCCGTCTTCTAAATTCTACAATTCCATTAATTTTGCCAGGTCAAATGGGAGGGTGGAAAAGTCATTTGACAGGGTCACAGTAGGAGCTGATGTACAGAAAAATCAACGAAATTCTGGGCAACACTAATATTCAGTTCATTTATGAATGAATCTGTCACGTAAGATGTATTTGATTGGTGTTGTGTTAAATGTTTATCTTGTATCAAAAAACTCATCATTGTTCTGGCAATTGTACTCATTGTTCAACAAATATACTGACAGAATAGTTGCAGCGAAATAGAATTATTGACATTGCATGCAAGACTTTTAATATATAGTCGTGCCATTACAATGGTCGTACGAACGGTTTATCAAATGCCACGCCCAAAGCGACACAAAGCACAAACTACGCGACAAGCGACATATCGAAGCAGCTGAGCTGGGTTGAAATTTTCAGAAAGGGAGATTGTGGTCTTTGTTTTGTTGCACAAAAATTTATAACAAAATAATGTCGTCTAGCCGGTCTTCACGAGCTGAAACACGTAGCCGCGCAAAAGATGATATCAAGCGTGCTATGACTGTTTTGGAAAAAGTTAGAAAATGGTATGTTATTTTTAGCTTCTATTTGTTTTTCAAACTCACTTAAAAATGCTACATGTAATGTAAGTTTAGGTTTTTTATTTTACAAACTTCTTGTTTGTTTAGGGAAAAGAAATGGGTTCCTTTGGCAGACTCTTCCCTTCGTATTTTTAAATGGGTTCCTGTTTTGGAAACAAAGGAATCCACTATAAAGGATTCCACATCAGGTACATAGTATAATGTGCAATTACTGTAATAATGTGCTCTTGCAACTTTGTAAAAATATGTTATTGGATTTACAAAGGTTTTCATAGTGCAAATAAGGATATATGGAGCAAATACACCAAAATTAAACATAGGCATTCTAGTATAACTGAATATGTTTTTTTTTTGCAGTTTGTTAGAATTTCATATTGATACTAGTATTCGGGAGTGCTCATTTCATATACGTATATTGTATTAATACAAATATACCTTTTTTTGTGCAACACAAATGTTTTAGGTTAACTTAATATCTGAAAATCAATCCATTTATTTTTACTGTTAGTGAGTCTTCATTTACTGTTACTAAGCCATAGAGACAACAGGCGATTCAAACATACTTTCATTTATTTTTATAATCCATTAAAACAATCATTTATTTTTCAGCCAATGGTTGGTTGAAAACCGCAACTGAAGGTGACAAACCGCAAACTGAAGTTAGTGAGAAACCAACACCCAGTAATGGATCCAATGAGAACTCATCAGACCCTTCAAGTAAATTTCTTTCTGTTTTCTAATTAGTTAGTTAGTTTTTGCTAATACCTGCGAAAATTGATATATACACACAAAACACACAAATATCTAGTATTTGCATGTAATCATGACAGTTTACCTTGTAAACCTGGTGCATTACACCATTAACTGTGAAATAAAGTATACTGAAGTATTTTTAATTTTAAAGTAATTCCCGCTAATGATTATTCTAGTATTAGAAACTGTTAACCATCACCCACCAAAGCTGGTTTAATGTGGGGTTGAGAATACAAAAAAATATTATCTATTATGGGATTGTTGAGTAAAATAAATCTGCCTAATAAAATATTTCACGGTGAGTTAAATGTCTCGATTTCCTTGTCTAAGCTTCAGCCATTTTCAAGTGTTTTTAATTCTCCACTTATTATGGTATCTATTGCAGACCGAACGAATGCATCCACCCCTTCTTCTGCACCCAGTCCCGCTGACCTGGACGAGAGTTCCATGGACTCAGCGTTAACTTGGCAAGACGAAAAGTCTCGAGATTCCATTTTTAATCAGAACAGCAACAGCTCCGATTTCCTCAACACCGCAGAGAGTAAGTCGAAAATAAAATTGTTCAAAGCAATTGACGTTGAGTGACAATTTGCTATTCGTGTTCCCACCACCGGGTCATATCCGTTCAAGTGTTTTCTGTACCGTAAAGTAAGTTTATCTCGAAATATGTTTGGCTCGTGTAAAGATACGTAACGAAAAAATTCCTGTCAATTTGTGTCAAACTGCCTCAATAACAAGCTCTGGCGCAATCGTCATGGATATGAGCTTTGTTTCTGCTAATTGGTGTCAAAACATATAATGCATTCTAACAGCATTTTTTCGTTATTCATTTTATTGATATTAGTTTTGGTAACTCTTTAAATGCAGTAAATTTCAACAAAACATGCACTTCATGGGACCTGTATCCCTGGTCAAAACGTTGCTATTTTACTACTTAGTGACGCGACAGTTACTACCGTTTATTTTATCTCTTATCCAGTGTGTAACACAGGTTGTTATTTTATCATTTGTGGTTATTGGCCGGTTATGATTTCGTCATGAAAGATACCTTTTTCGTTTTAGGGTTGGACGAATATTCCAACAAGAGAGCAGCAACCCCAACAGATCCAGCAATCAAGCGACTGCGGACAGAATGATATTCCCCTTGGCAATTATTAGAACACTTGTTTCTTTCAATATTTCTTGGTTCTTGCTATGAAATGCGCATTTCAGTGAATGACCGCTGGTTGTGTTTGGCAGCGCCATAACTTCGAGGAGTCGCTGTTGCCTCACAATAAAATGCAGTTCTCCTAATCACGACTGTTCGGTGGGAAACAAACCTTTATGATGCTCTATCATGCGTTCCATTACAATTTGAGAAGCAGTAATTTAACGTCGGGCGATTGCATTCATGTTTAGTTTGCTCTTCGGAAAAGGAACTTCATAACGCAAAAAGTGGTGTCGTGGGGTAAGCACGGGACGGTTAGAGATTCTATGAAAATGCATTGAGACCTGCAAGTCTCTTTTCGTATCTTTACCCCCGATCACTTGACACACCGTGATATTGTATTGCAAATTTGCAACTCTTTGTTATGAGCGCTTAAAAGTGTTCTGTAACGCCGAAAACTAGATACAGAGGGTTGTTACAAATAAATAATATCATTTCCTCTTCATGAATCTTGTGCAAAATAATAAAAAAAAGAAATTTTACAGTGCAAAATTGCTCACATTTTATATACTTGTTCCCGTTCTAAACCTAGGATTAGGAATCCATCAAAAAGCATGCATTGAGCTGTTAACGCAGTGTTTCCCAGCCAGTGGTATACGCGATGGCATTCCAGGTGGTACGCGAGCACCTTTCCGTTATTTGCGGATATAGTTCGAATTTAAAAAATCGTAAGTGATCTCAAAATTTTCGTTACTTCATCCCCTACGTTACTTTGTAACACTCAGCCAGGTGGTGCGCGTTGAAATTGTTTTACCTCCAAGTGGTACGCAACCACAAAAAGGTTGGGAATCACTTGTGTTAATGTAATAATCAAGCAACTAATTTTTATGAATGCAAAACCTGGTTTTATAACGGACATAATATCCTGCCAGGAAAATAATTCCCTATTATCCGCAACTAGATTTGACCAGAATCATAAGAGGTTATTTTGTGACTTACTTCTTTGCAAAATAATTCTAAAAATTTTCTTGTTTTTGTGACATAAGTTTCAAAGACCCATCAACAGTTGACTGGCCGACTAATAACGTCTTCATGAAAACTTTTTTGAACACGCCGAGTCTCGACTATCAACCTCACACTCCATGTTAATCGCCAGTACTTTTATTTGGCTGGATAACACGATTATTTCACGAAGAAAGAAAAAACAACAAAACGTGCTTTAAAACAATAGGATGAAGAAAATAAAATGGAATTCTCCATCTGATTAAGGAAGTGGAAAACGAACGAACGAGAAAAGAGTAAAAACAGAAATAAGCGACTCGATTCACGTCATCATGCTAATTTGAGAACCACGTTAAATAAAGTCAAATCTTATGCACCAAAATAGCACAAATTTGGAAAATCCTTTTTTAATGCTTTCCGAAATATTTCTATCAAAGGTGGCTACGCAAAGCGGAGCTTTAGCTTCCAAACATTGGTAATTTTCAGTTAAACAGGAATACCGTTAATAAATACTAGAACAGGTCACGGGCAGGAACGAAGCGAAACCGGCAATGGGAACCGACTGTCTTGCTGCATCGCCCATGGTAACACGTGCCGGGTGCGCATCTTCATTCTCACAGTTCAATTATTTGAGTCCGACTAGGAGCGATGACGTCATCTCACTTCGCGCTCTTTAATCGCTTTGTCTTTGAGGATCAGCTGGTAGGCGACTTCGAACGCCTGGCCGAGGGTGAGGATAATTTCGTAAGCCATGTCCTGGAAAATAAGACGGTCGGTTTTAGGTATGCCGTTTCCTAGCAAAAATAGGAAGTCGAAACACAGTTTGACATTCGCACCAACAAACAAGATTTTAATAAGAAGCAAAAATTACCTTTTTTTATTTGAATTTCATTACAGAACAGGCGTTAATTTTTGACCCATACATGTGGCTGTGAACCTTTTGTGAGTAATATTCACCATTCAAGGACACAAAGTCAAGCGAGCTTTCGCAAAACAAACGGAGTAAAAACAGTACTCGGTATCCCGGATGCAAAAGGCACGCGGGAAATTTCTAATTTAACTCACCATTGTTGTGACTCGGAATACGTGGCAATAGTGGTGGCCGGTGCGCACGTCGTGCGTGATGTAAGCGAACGTGGCTAGATCCTCTGAATCCTGGGAGGCGAACGAAATGTTGCAGATCTCGTGTTCTGCGATTTCGTGCTGTAACAGAGATACATATACGATCTTTATGTTGTGGTCGCTGCTGTTAAAGATTTTGTTGAATTTCACTTGTGTGATTGGTGATTGGCGTATGCTGTTGCACTATAGGCTACATCAATTTTTTTAAATCACGTATACGGACCAAACGAACACGCCAAGCTCTATGTCTGATCTGAACTTATTTCAGCACTTTTAAAACTCTGAACCAACCTGGGATTTGGAATCAATAAATTTGACTCCGGTGTAGTTGATCGCCAGGACGATGGTTGGAATTTTCTTCATGGAATCTGTGGATTTTCGCATCTTAGCGCAAGCTTCCACTGTCGATTCAACTCCTTTTAGCTCGTGTATCAGCATCGAACCGAGGTACTGGAAACAAAAACAAATTGGTTATTTTTTTCCAAATACGTTATGTAGTAAGACAGTGGCCATCTTCTTCCGTGTATATTTGACGCAGCTGCTATGGTAAAGATTCTACGCAGCTATATAACTGTTAAAACGTTTTGCAAATTTTGTGAACAGTTTTGCTGCTTTAACTTTATTTTACGTCAAGCAGGATTTTTGGCAATTTTAGTTTTTACCTATACATACAAATTCTATATACAAACTAAACAAACAAAAACAGCCAAAGTCTACTCACATAAGCTTGGTAGTTGCAGCAACCGGTGATAAGGGTGTCCGCTTGGTGGCGCCATGCGTGTACAGATACTTCTCGCGTTGTTTCGTTCGGGGGTCGAAGGTTGAGCGCCTCCCCAGAACTCGACTCCGAGGCGAGAAAAATCGCGCGTTCAACATCGGGAATGTCGGTGGAGTTGCCCGGTTTGCTCTGTAAAGTCAACACAAAATAGGTTTTAAATGCTGCATCTCGAATATAGATTTTTTCATGGCCAGCACCAAACCGCATGAGGACACAGGCTGAAATTCTGTACTCGACTTGTGTTTACTGCTCGACTGTTTATATTCAGCAAGATATTCAACCAAAGTTCAGCTTTTTAGTAACACACAATCGCTTTTTTGAACAAAAACCACAACAAGATTGATCTAACGTTCATTCGTTTTAAGCGGTTGGATCAAACAAAACCATTTTTTATCCACCGAAAGGGTCAAGTAATGAAATTATGTACATATATCTCGTGTTGCAGACACCATCATTTTTAAAGTACGCACACTAACACTAAACTCACCATTCTAAGGTTTTCCTTCTGTTCACTGTTAACGCTCTTCAGCGACGAAGAAGATTTGTGGTGGGAACGTTGACGGTGGTGCGACGAACGAGTCCCGCTGCTTGAATTCTGCCTCGCGTGCTGGCCCTTAGCGCTCTTATCCACAAATACAGACAACTCTGTACGCCTGGTCTTCGACGAATGCGAACCAGACCGCGAACGAGGCTTGGATCGTCCACTGTCACGTGATGATTTCCTATGACGATGGCGGGACCGCTGGGCTTGTTCGTCGTTGTCTGCCGGCGCAGTGGCGGTTTTGCTCGACTTACGACCTCTGGCTGGCGTTTCGGTAGCGGAAGGATCTCCTTGCGTGGGAACCCTTTCTGTTGGCAAACCCGATGGCTTCCCGCTGCCTGCGCTGCTGGTGCTGCTCACTGTTCCAGAGGGGAAGACAGGCGACGCGTTGTCGTTGCTACGTGTGCTCGACAATGTTGTACCACGAGATTTAACTATGTTGGTGTAATCCTTGAAGAAGTTGGCGGAGTCCAACAGCGGACTGCGTGAGAGGGGCGGACTTGCTTTGACCTGAAACACAATGTAAATACTGACGGTTAGCTACATCATGACGTCACTGGAGGTATGTCGCGTTTACTGCAACGCCTGCGCTTGTTACTGTAGTGCTTTGCTGTGTCGGATGGCCTACACATTACTGCAATGTTTTCGCTCAACTCCACCACGCAAACGATATTTCTCTGGAGTTTGCTTTTGAAGCGCACATTTTTTACTTTCAATGCCATCATTGCTTCAAATCCCAGGTCTTTTACATGCAACAGCACAGTTACAATATCGTGTCAAGTCTAAACACACTGTGCTGCACCCAGACTATGACGTAAACATAGCAGCCTCCAACTAATTGATGGCACGTACATGCACTACAAGCGATAAGCAACCAGTGACGCCTCCGTTTCTATAAATCACGCAGCAACCCAGCTTGATTATAAACGCCTGTTTGTCCTAATAAGGCTTCGTTAAACTGTTCTACCCTGCTTTCATGCAAATACACAATGCTGCTGAATCGCGGCCTAAAAGAGCGACCGTTCATATCCAAGCTGAAGTATTACACTTAGTGAATGGAGCGCAATACCCGGCTCACTGCACGTCGCGATGTGTGTTCTGTACCTGACGCTAGTGCCTGATGCCGTGCCAATGGCAGCCTGCTGGTAGGAAACACTACCATGCGTCACATCCGGGATAGAAAACGGGTCGCATAGACGTGAGTGCGTTAGCGGGGACGCAACGATGCAAAATCGGTGATCGGGGACAGAAAGTTATTGCTCACAGACCGGTTGCACGAAAACAGCGGGGCCCTAAAAAGTCGCTGCTGTATTGCGGAAACGCTCGCTATCGAAGGGCGTGGTTCAGCGCAATTGCCTGTTGCCCTGTTTCGTTTGAATGCGATGCACGTATTTTGGTTGCGTTAAATTCAGCTGCATTGATTTTAAATCCTATTAAATTAATGGTATTATATATTATTGCTTTGTTTTCGAAACAAATGCAACTAACCAAGCGTCTAATTAAATAGGTTGAATTATAAACGTCATTTTTCCTTAAATACATTTTTATAAAATCAACCAAGCCGATTGTTGCTTAAAACACAAAACTGACCATGAAAGATTAATCTAATATGTTGAAAACAAATAGTGGACCCCATGATATCATTCATCAGTTGACATTATGAAACTTATACCAACTTCCTCATCAAGCCTTGAATATACGGACAGTACGCAATTAACTCCAAACTCGCACATACGATGTATTTTGTGGAAAGCGAGCATTCACGTGCATCTTATTATTACCTGGCTGTTAGAACGGCTTCGGGTGGATTGATTTGACGCGGGTTTCTTGTCATCCTTCAGTCGACCGAAGAGAGAGGACCTGACTCTCTTGAAGTGACCGCGCTTGGAAACGAGCTGTAAACAAAATGTGAAAAATCAGGATTTTCAATACAAAGGTATGGTGAAAATATAACAATGAAATAATTAATGAAGATACGGAATTAAGAGAATTTTCGTGTAGTTGTTAATAGATTTGGCATTTGCGGAGATTTTAAGTCGATTGAAGTATTTTTTTCCACCAAATGCCAACGGAAAAAACAAATTAACAAACTTTTTTCGCAACAAAGGTTGTTTGTAAAGTAGTCAAATTCCAAATTACTTTTACTTTATCCACAGTTCAAAATCCTGATTAAAACCCAAAACATTCCCCTTTATATAACATGAATGCCGATCGAGTTAAAACCACCACCCACCGGTTTAATATCAGCCTCCGTCATCGAGCGCACCGACTTCATCGAACCAAAGCCCTTGCTCACAAAAGCTGCTTCGTATTGCTGCAAGTGGATGGATGCCAGCCATTCGCCAACGCTAGATGGCGCCGAAGGGTTGTCAGGTGGAGCGAGAGGGTGGAGACGTGGAAGGTTCTTGGCAGACTCGAGAAGCCGACGGCGGTGCGATGAATCTCGAATGTCCATATCAGTGAGGTCACGCTCTTCAAGGATGTCGCCCGCCTGCAATGTGGTTAAATTTATAACTTAAATGTCCAGTGCCGTGCGGTTGGATTTGTAGCAACTCTGGCAAGTTATCGCAAAATATCAAGCCTCAACAAACGGAACACTTTAATTTACAAATCCTACATAAAAGATGATGCTTTTATTGGTTTAAAAAAAAAATAGTATATCCTTTTCAAAATCAAAATTTTGATCAACACGCAGAAGCCAATTAAGCAAAATCCACTCACAAGAAAATCGACGTCATCGAATCCGTTTCCACTCAGCACGGTTTCGTATTGCGGGAGTCCAAGTTCTTGCAACCAAGTGCTCACCTGTCTCGGAAGCTCAGATCCTAAAGCGAAACGAAACAACATTTATTTAAACTTCAAAATTTAGGGGAAATTTTGTGTAATAAAGTTATATTATTTTAGTGTATTTATTTGCCTTGACATGATTACATGTTGGCATTACGAAGGAAGTGCAAATTTCGGGTAAATTTAAAAACTATTGTTAATATTGAGCTTGGCTCTTTGGCTTGCATTGAGATTGTCTCAACATTAAACAAAACCCAGTCAAGCACAACAGTGGCTTTCAAGTGGACGTGACTACATTTGTGTCAAAAGCATTCAAGAGCGACCAGCGAACTTGGCGGTGAAGACGAATGTGGGAAAGTTTAGGCTTAAGCCCGTGGGAACGTGTTACGACCTTCCCCGCGCGCCATAAGCTGCTAAGCGAACCCCAGACCGACAACAACACAACACCGACTGCGTCTGCACGCAAGTTTAGCTGCAAAAATCATATCCAGGTTAACCGGGTCGGCGCACAGTTGGCGCGATCCGGAACACGACACAGAGGCTTAGGACTGACAGCGGGTTGTGGATGATATAAACAGAGGGTTGAGCAAGCGGCTGCGAACTCCCAAAATGAATCAGCGAGGCGTGAGATTGGGTTGATCAACAACCAATGGACGGTAAAAATAGGGCGCGCGCTTTTATAGACACCCGCTATGGGCAATATGATGACGACGAAACGGAGAATTGTTTGTTTTTCACATAAAAGGACGGGAGTGGTTTTATTCAATGTTTCTTTAGGGCGACAGATTGGTGAAATTTGATACAATTTTTACAGACGGCAGTTTTCAACCTGAGAAAATGTTATGCAGTGGTTGCATTGTCCTGGTAAGTCACCGACACAAAGCCACATGTTGAAATTTGGGATAAAAACGATGAGTTTGCACAACAGTTGCACAGGTTCGCACCATCCGCACCTGCCGCGGTAAATCTACATCACAAAGCGGGGAATTGGGTCGCGCGGAGCCTTTTAATAAGGCTAGCACCTGTTCCGCACACCGCAAGGCACTCGCTGCGCAGGGATTTAACGAGAACTCGAGCACGAACCAATAAGACAGGGACAGATGCCGCTTAATTTACGGGCAAGTATGAGACCTGTTGTGTGTTGCGCAAAGAGCAGGATTATACCGCTTTGCTGGAAGAGGTGCCGCTGGACTGCATCGACCGGTGTTATTTTGGGCAAGGCGGCTTAATGGATTAGGTGGATTCCCGAAGGTGCGACAATTGTTATTAGATGTAGCTGCAAAGGCGTTATAAGGGTAGGTCACTTAAAACAGGCGCTGCGGTCTATAAGTCGCAGAGTTTGAAACTGCAACCTTTATTGTGCGGATTGAAATGGCCCTTTATCGAAAATCTTACGAAAAACGTTTGCCACATTTCATGGAAGAAATCTTGTACAGATTAAGGAGCGAATCAATTGCGCATCCTGATTCAGACCTCGCACTTTTACGGCACCTACAGGGACAATGCATTTCGATTTCTCGAGGAAATTTATTGCATCGCATCGATCCAGCTGAAACGTCGCTGCCTGGGTCCATTGATTCGCCCCCACGCCATGACGAAAAGCAATAAATAAGTTTCGCAATTAGGAATTGGCGCAGATTGCCTGCGGGAAAAGACACTTTAAGTTGAAAGCAAATTACCTGTCATGATTTTCCAAAAGGTTTCTTCAAACTCCTTCGCGTAGACTGGGCCTTTGTTGAGACCGCCACCGATAGACGACATTATACTGGCAATCTGGTAACAGCAGTACACAGTGATTAACTCCACAGACTAAACACGCTGGTCGGGATTCCGCATTCCGTGTCAACAAAGTGGATTATAATTTATTAGCTTGGGGGCATATTAATCCATCAGAGATAATACATTCGGCAGTGTTTCACAAAATAAAATTCAAACCTGCGCCCATTCGTCGTTCTCGCTGCCGGGTTCGCCTTCCTCTTTAACATCAGCCTGAACCATGGGTACGGATTTTGCGAGTGTTGATGATGCGGATGATCCCGATGCTGGATCGCTGCTACTTCCTGGTGGATGCAACAATGGACACATTATGTAAGGGGGCGTTAACCTGTTAAATTCCTATATTTACATGGTGATTCACTACCCCAAAATCAATACAACAATGGCGCAATTTGCTTTGACGTATACACCTTAAAACTGCTATAGCTGGAACAGCATCAAGTCCGTAAGTCAACGCATGCTTACTATAATGCAGATAATAGACCAACCTTGGGAAGATCGGCTCCTGACCGCCGTGACAGTGTCCACGATGGTAGCCAAGTCTGGAAGTCGGTCTCCCGGCGATTCCACTTTCACAGGAGATCCTTTTGACTTGGATGAGTTCGAGCTGTTGTTATTGTTGTCGTAGAAGGAGTTGCTTCTCTTGTGATCCGCATAAGCTACCGTGGAATCTGGTGTAGATAAATGAGTAATAACATGATGCTAAAATTTTCATTCCTTCGAATAAATCAGCTACAACTGACCATTGACAGAAGCTCGGGGTTTGGAAACCCGCGGGGTAGACGTTTCCTTCATCAAGCGACCATCAAACTCATCCAGCGAAGATGGAGAGGATGAGAGGGGCGAATCGTCTCCGTCGCTGCGTCCGGGCGTATACTTTCTTCTCATCTCCCGTCTTCCAGGTGTACTGTAGTGTGGAGGATCGAGCGCCAAATCTAAATTTCCCGGGTTTTGGCGTTTGGAAAGTCCGTCGAGAGTCATTGGACCGCCTCGGGATGTCGGAACGTGATCCCTTACGATGGCTGGGGTAACGCGTGAGGCTGAGCCTTCTGATATGTCGTCGTCGAACTCGGCGCCGTAGCCGTCACTGTCGCTGGCCGACTTGTGGTGCGATGCAGTCGTGGTACCGTAACAGTGCTTCGATCTGGACTTGTAGCTAGCACCTCGTATCAGACCTAAAAGACACACACAATGTTTCATATTTATGGAAAAGCATAAAAAGCTGAATTAAAACTATGTTACGCAATATTTTTTGACGGGAATGAGTGCAGAAAAAAACACCTAACTAAGGCAAATAAAAAACACGTTTAAGATTAAATGTAACGGCTTATAAGGCATCGAATGCATTGTGGAGGAAATGCGACGTCGCTTGGACGCTACAATACCGATCGAAACTTCCTGAGTTGTGCTACTGAATTGCTTAAATTCGACAGCCAAGTAAGCTGTAGTTTTAGGACAAAAAGCTAGGCCTCGTATAATTAACGCACAGAAAAGCCCTTTAAACTAATCAGCAACGTTGACACACCTTTGCCTCGCTCAAGAACACAAAACGCTTAAAACTACAACCCTAACACGTTGTCCTCAACAAGCAATTCGCACTCTGGGGACGAATGATCACCAATGCAATGGGCCTGTCTATTGTTACGACATAATCCGCTTTGTGCGCAAAGCAGATCTTCCGAGCAGCTCGCATATAAGATGCAAGGACCCTCGACCCTTCCTGTCACAGTATGTGCTCACAGCGGCGACAGAACGCCAACGCTCCCCACTCAAAGCATTATTAAATATTGATGGGCGCGCGTTGGGGGGAAGAAAATCGATCCGAATTCCGATGCAATAATGTCTCGGTGCGGTCGCACTCAACAAAAAGCAGCCTTTTCGTTCGATTCCCTTGTGGCGAGAATACACAAGGTTAGGTGCGAGTCGAAGCCACGGAAAAGCGTTTGCGAAAAATGAGGCGTCGAAGAAAGCGCCCGCATGTGTTGTAGCAGTGGCGGGTTGTGGCTGACGTCAAGAAGTGTCGTTTCTCCCATCATCCTGGCTTCCGCGCTTGGCAAACATTACTCCCGGTTGGCGATATTAAATTGGCTCATTAATACTTCAACACAAACCACAAGGATGGATGGTAATGCGGAGAAAGTGCATAAACATGGTTCGTATACGGCATCGCACAGCATCCAACGGCATTGTTAATAATTCATGCCCGTCTCTGAGCGTGGAGGCTTGCAAGAGAACGAAACCCCGATTGTCGCGACATTGGCCGATCTAATCTCGATCCTTGGGCTGCATTGAAAGCTACACGACGTATGGGACTATGAAATATTCATTTTAGCTTACCCTGCCCTCCACGCACGCGGTTATGTCAAAGACCGGAGAAAAACCTTGAGTGTGGTTGCGCTTCATCAAAACACCTCCCGACCACCACAAAAACAAGTCCCACATTCGCTGTCACGCCGTCAAGTGGACAGCGTACGGTAATAACACGTTAGCGGGAGTCTCCGCTAAGCAGCGATCGCGCGTGCTCGTGACAAAATAACACCGTTTGCGGGCCGCAATTGCTAACGAGGGCTCATAAAGCGAAGTTCAACGGCCGCGGCCTTGCGCAATCCATCTTACCGACTTGGAATTTTCGCGCTGTCGTTTCAACGCCGGGCGACGACAAACAACAGTAAAACCGAACTAAATATATACTGCGTACAGAGTGCACGGGTTTCGGTACGTGATGGATTGCGAACTTGGGACGCTTACGACTGAATCAACAACGCCATGCAGGTACAAACTCCAGCGCTGCCTGGCACAATTTACCACCACCTTTACTCGTCAAAAACAACCCTTGCTTTAGTTGATCCGACCCTACGTTGTTAAGACAAACTCCCTTGAACACTTGCCTTTTAATTTCCAGGACATGTTCTTCATTTTGTATCCAACAGAAAACCTTTCCTAAGAGCCGAAGTCTGCGCCTAGCTCTTGAGCAGCCAAATGACAAACAATCGCAAATACGAGCAGACTCAAGAAGATTAGTAGCGAATTTCACTGCGGGGCATGAAATGTGATGACGGTAGTAGCGTGTGCGCGAGTATTATACAAAACCGCAACTTTCTGCGGGCCACGTGACGTCCGCACAGCTACCGCTAAGCCAATCAGCGCGCAGTGACGTCACGCGGTACGTTAATAAGGCTCTTGCGTTGTTCATGCATGGGTAACGCACATTTAACCGCGTATAGAGGGCGTAAAAAGCGTTGCCCTGAGGGATAAAAACAATGCGAAGGGTTATATCATCGCGGGAGGCAGAATTGCCACGATCGAGTTTATTTGTTGCAACACTAAACACAGAGGAGCCTAATAACACGGCCTTGCGTGGCACGCAGAGAGCCCCAAAGCCGAACACTCATCGACCGCGAACTTCGGTGCAATGGCCTCCGCGCGCGGGTTTAGACTTACAAAAATGCTGAAGGCAAGATCGCGTAAACGAAGTCACGTGAATGTAGTTTTCCCTAATTTACCGAAAGCGCGGGACAGTAGCGAGAACTTCGGTAAATTAGGGGATTTCGTTTAACTTTTTTTCCGAGTAGCCGCGATATAAACAGCTCACTGTGGATTACTTGGTGCCATATTGGGCTAAAGGGGGAGCTTTTTAAGGATCCGGCAGAAAATCCCTCGCATAAGCATTGCGGACTCATATCAGATCCCGACGGTTTTAGACCGATCAGTAATACGAAACATCCATTACTAGGTCGGTACTGATTCATCGACCCAGCCCGATATAGGAATTCCCGATATAACCGCGATTACGCGAGGGATTACAAAATATTCTAAGACAGGTAAATGTTTAAGCCAGCGCAATCGCACAGTAAACAACGATTAAACGAGATGGACGTGATTGGTAAATCACACGTAAGTTGTAACTTTAGAAGTTGTTGATCGCGCGAATTGAAGTGCTGTCAGGTGGTCGCAGTAATGGCCTGTGTTTGTGTATGGCGCGGCGCCTGAGTAGTGCCAAGGCGGCCAAACCCGCATGTGTACAGAATGCTAAGATAGTTATGCAAGCGCAACAAACAGCGCTTCGCCCGCGATTAACGTGCAATTAAAAAATTTAAGTCTCCCTTTGATGACGGGCGACGCGAGCAGGCAGATTCGACTGGCAAAATTCCTGAAGTCTTACCGCGCGGGCGCGATGACATCTTGAAGACGAAGCAAAGTGGAAAGTCGGGTAAACAACTTGTAACCTCCATGTCTTTGCTAATCCGCCACGGAACGGGTGAGCCGCGGCTGCTTTTTGCTGCTTGTTGTCGGCGAACTTTCGGCTTTTCGCCACTGCGCGAGCTTCGGGTGCGGTTTTGTACGGCTTGGTGGTGTCTTGTGTCATTCAATGACGCAATGTCATCACGCTTTCCCACAAACGAAGGCCAACAACAAAAACAACGCTTCTTTCGGGAGTAGATGGGCATCAACAGTTATTCTCAGCAGTTTAACACAATAGCAGTATAGCGATTTTCACACTGCAAATGGGAAGACAAAACACACGGCGTGTCAATAATGAATGACGGTCTTACGTCACACGAAAAGGTTTCACACCAAATGCACCCGCGGCCCAAAGGCCCTGACATTAATTTTTAAAATAGTATTACGGTTCGCCACGGGCCATACCCGACACTGCATGGGTCTCTTAAAGGTGTACTTTAAACAAACATTCCAACATTTGCGTACTGTTCGTAGCTTGCATTCGTGGGAACAGTACACAATATCATTCAATTGACGGGCATGGAATTCACCTTTGTTACTTCCTTACTAATAACTAACCTTTTGTCAAGCTCAAAAACTGCGCAAATACCACCTACCGATCTGACAGGCCACATAAAGCACTCGCTCGTCAACTCTAAACACATCCTTTGCGCTCAAAACCGGCTTTGAGCTCTCATACCCACTTGACAGGCATCGATATTAAAGCGAATCCACAATTAAAGCTTGTTAAAGCAGGTGCGTGCGTCACTGTTCATGGCTGTGCCCTACCTGTAGGCTTTTGGGAGTCGATTATCTTAAATCAAGCAGACGCTGAATGGGGAGTGCGCCCCAAAAACGTCTCGACCTAATGTAAACGTCCTGCCACGCCAAACAAGTTTTAAAGCAGCAGACAAAAACCTTCTCTGGTGGTTGTTTATTTAAACGTGCGGGCGTCGAACTCCACCCGTATAGCCAAGCGCTCGCCAATTCTATTTGCTCCTCAAATTAGGCGCTCTTGTTTGACACTCTGTTCCGATGTGACGATAAAACGATAAACCTTCACCCAATACAAAACTAAGACTGGCAGCCATCTCTGTGGAACAAATGCACAGCAGCCGGAATAAACCACTATGACAGCTCCTTCTGCGGCTGGCTCCACCTGTTACAGTGATATGCTGACCTCTGCGTTTAGACAACGTCTACTGTGGCGCAATCCTTTCTCTCGCTGATGCCGCGAGGCCACGGAGAGATCGCGCTTTTTAAATTTCGAGTGTTGATCGCGCCTCTGTAAGTGCCTTTTTCAAGTCAACACTGTAATGGGTCGGGCGCGTCGTTTAACCGTGCCCGTCCAGGCGTGACTTTTATGCGAAGGGGTAACTATGGCGACGACGCGTTAAGGTTCACATGCCAAAGGGGCGTCAACGCTACTTACTGCTGTTGCTACTTAGCGCAACTGTTTGCACTGCACATATTAGGGGCGCCTCCTTCGGGCTCAGGCCAAAGGTTCATTAGTGGGCTTACATAAGTAGCTTTTTGCATGCAACAGGAATAACAGGTCATAACACCACATTCCTGTGCGATAGCTAAGGACACAAAGCCACGTTCTCGCTTGTAATCGAGCGCTTAAGCATTTTCACATATCGAGGCTTTGTTCACGGTTATCCACTTGACCCACCACTATAATCTGTTTGTTGCCACGCTGGACAAGTAAGCAAGGCGGCCGCTCTCATTTTCACGCTCTCAAACCGCGAACGGCGAAACTCAAACTTTCGCCGACTTTAAGTTGATCTGCGCCCGCGGCGAAAGTGCTCGCGCCTCGAAATAGCCGCTCGTACAAGGAAGAATACGAAAGACTATCGAAATTTGCGGGCGGTGCTTTTTGGCTAGCGTTATCCGATTAAGCGATGGACAGATAAATTGCAGTGCCATTACGAGTCGCGCACCGTTTAAATGGACGCGCGGTGATCAATTATTACGGATTGGGCTGCGAAGGACACCTAGGTCGGTCACGAATTATTGATGAGATGTTCGAAACTAAAGAACCGTTATCTCACCTGACGATCGGGCGCGACCCGTTTCACAAAACTGTAGTTGACGTAATCGCTAAAAACTACAGGTCCACTAATACCATATAGTGGACTCCTTTTCTGAGTTCCAACGCTACCTCAGACTGCAAAAATGAAACACAACGCTCTTCACTCCTGTTCATATACACTCCTCTTATCTCCACACTATTTGCTAACAAGGACGCCCACCGAGCTGTTAAAGCCTCCGCGCGCTTCGTAAACATGCTGCACGCGCGAGTCGGACTTCTAATCGCCAACGAGTGTTCCGCCGACTGCAGTCCCGCGCAAACGACTTGCGACTCCAACTGCGCCGACCCGACACGGATCGACAGGCACGTGACGTCGCTGTCAGCACGTGACACCTTATGTTATTGGGTCGGTGACGCCCCGCCTTCTGTTTCAAAGCGACCGATGTTGAAGAAGTGTGAGATTTTGCCAACTGCGAGACAACTCCAGTTTGATGTCTTTCAACAGAAGGTCGAAGTAAGCGATTTCGTTGAAGAGCGGAATGAGGAAGTTAACTTGGCTCCGATCGGCGAATGCGACCCAATTACCTCGCGAAGACTGCTATTACCGGGGGCGATTTATATTCTAATAGAACAGTTAATATTAATGATTAGACGTCCGAGGGTTTCATTCACCAAATTGGTAATGCGAACAAAGGTAGCGGGGGTGATATTTTGTACAGCATATTTTACCTAAGCCATATAATTGCATGAGTATCGGCATGTTAGAACCTGAACAATTAAGGTTAAGGTTTCTACAGGTTCAATGCGATTTGTAAAACAAGAGGCGAAACTCACTTTCAGAGAGGTGGCGTTGTAAAAATTAACAATAACCGTGAAGTACAGACCTATCCAGTTTACTTGGTTTTGACACCCATGGGTGGAACACCTCACCTCCCGATGCAGCCGACTCACTGTTAACCATACGCATGAACTACACCCGCCCACCATGTCATCACCACAGGGCACTTGCAACACGTCTCTAACCTAGCTCACGTTACATCTACACACCAATAACCACAGTGGGGATACAACAGCCCCCGCCCTGGTTCTCACGACTGGATCACCTTCCTTCCCCAGTCTTCCATGCGAGCAACTGCACAACCTCAAGCCTTCCACTATACGTCGGTTTCCTAGGTCCAAGCCGCCGTAACTCTATCCAAGATAGTCTCTCGCTTAAGGGCTTGCGGAGCACCAAGTTTGGTGTCCAAGTCGGGGGAATTATTCGTCAGTGCGTGCAAAAAGACGGATTCGATGTGCGGCAAACGGTGTAGGACAGTCGGTCCCATGGTTTCCTTGCCATCGATCAGTCGACGATAATTCTGTTTGTTGTTTCAAGGCGGGCGACCCCTCGTCAGTCAGACGGGCAATAACTGCGTGAACTCGGTTCGGCTTGTCGCAAATTCCGTCAAATTACTGTCGCTGATGCTGTTAACCGGAGTGCAGAGGAATGCTGATTGACGCCACAGACAGGCGAAAAATCCCGAAACTGTCGCAAATCGTCCGGAAATATTTGATATCGATTAAAAAATTGTTACGAAAGCAAAATTGCGACACTGACACCGAAATACATCGAGTCAAGCTGAAATTGGAAGGAATTCGACGTTTTTAAGAATTTTTTTGCAACGAATTCTCGCAACAAAAGCATAGGTTCGAGACACCGAAGCTGTGACTTTCTCTTCAGATCATACCGGATTCTCTATATGTACAGATTCCGGCCGCATTATGGCAAGTGAGATGACGACTCATGCGATCAAACATGAGTTTGTGCTCGGCTACCGACAAGGGCACACGCCTACGTCACTGTCTATTGTTTGCTCACAAAGAATGCTGATGAGTCAGTGGCGACAGTGGTCGAGGGCGGGTCCTTGACAGATCCAGGGGGTTGCCGTTAA
The DNA here is from genome assembly GCF_947561715.1 of Ascidia mentula. Classification (NCBI taxonomy): domain Eukaryota; kingdom Metazoa; phylum Chordata; class Ascidiacea; order Phlebobranchia; family Ascidiidae; genus Ascidia; species Ascidia mentula. The sequence continues at coordinate 18,335,493 of NC_138569.1, read as the reverse complement.
GATGATGTTGTGATTAAGCAGAGTAAAGCCCATTAATAACGTTTCACATCATCAGAAAACCTAGGTTTATCTGCAGATTTTACCGAAAAGTGCCCTGAACTGGAGGCAAATACATAGTATTTGGGGGACAAAGAAAATAATAACAAACGAATCGGCCAACAGACTGGCGGGGAGGTTAGTTGCCGAGCGATTACAATCAACACAAAAACAAACTTTAGTTCGGCTTCCGCATGCCGACGTGGCGCACAATCGACGTATATTGTTATAACACAAGCTTCCTACATATGCCGTCGACTCTCCAAAGTAAACAATTAACCCTCTACTAATTAGGGGTCCGGGTCTATACGCACGGCCAACTCAAACAAGCGCGGGTTCCAGTTTTTATACTTCACCCCGAAAAACATCCCAAAGCAAGCCAAATATGGCCCTGAGAACTCCCCAACGTTTAACCCCAGCCAATAAAGCAGTAAATTAGAATTGCCGTGACCAGAAACTCGGCCGTGCACTTCCACGTCGGTGTAGATTACGTCTCAACGAAACACGCACTATTCAGTGGCTCGAAACGCCAATTAAAGGCGTACAGGACAACGAAAAACCTTGCAGAGCGTAGTAAGATTGCCCCTGGTTGGAAAAGTTTGATTGACAGAGCAAGGGTTCGGCTCGGGTCAAGTGCGTCAGGTCTTGCGCGGCGAAAACAGGTGAAGCGATTCGGTAAAACCGTGCAGTTTGGTCGAGTCTGCACACAGCTGCTACATTTCGTGGTGTGACAAGTAGTAGTAAAGGCAACGGTTTATGTTTCCGCAACTTGTGTTTGTATTTATCCGAGGTCTTGACGAATGGGTGCTGTGCGATCCACGCATACAGCAGCTTTTCAACAAGCCTGGAAAACGCTGCTATTTTTTAGCCTCAAACTTACGACCGTGGACGCGTTTTATTGCGCGGAAGAACACCAAAGCCGTTCACAAATTCACTGCAAAAGCTCCAAAAAGAAATGAGAACGGATCATTACCGCGGGGTTTGTTGTTGTTTTCGCGGTTGCCCAAGTTCACCACGGTGTGCAACCTTTCTTCGCACGCAAACAGGTAAAACCGGGCCATGCAGGAGAAAGGAGGCGAGTTTGCGGAGTGCGTCACGTGCGGTCCATGCGTCAGGCTTGCAACTACGCGTGCGCCGACGCGCAAAAACACCCATCGGCTGTAAACGACCCTCCCTGCACCGTCCGTGCCCCACCCCAGGACCTGTGCAGATGGTACACGCGAATTTGCGCCATCAAAGACCGTTTAGCGGCGTTTTGGAGGCAACGAACCAGTGCACGGTCGCACTGTTGTTGGGTTATGTTACAACAGTGGCACGCGATTAAAGCGACGAAGATTGTCGTTTATAGCAGGTTATTTGGGACGGCAGCCGCGCGCACTGGCCCGCGAAGCGAAAGTGACACGAGATATTCTTTCTACTTGGAATCGGTCGTGGTTCGTTGGGTCTATTAGGGAAAAGCAGTCAACACTCCACTTCAACAGGTAGCGACGCCTGTACATATAAATGCACACAAAGGCTTTCGAAAATGACTGTAGTTATAAATACACAACAACGAGGAACCTTTCGCTTGGTTACATTATAGTCTCCTGTGGCCCTGACGAACTCTCAATTGTGGCACAACACATTACACTGCTGCTGTTGCTGCGAAAAGTTTTCCATTTGAAATTATATCTAGCCCTTATTGGCTGACTTGCTGAAATTGCGAAAGTCTGGCAGCGAAAATTGGAAACAAGGGACACCTGTATCACTTCCACAGAGTCAAGTGTCACCACAAACCTAAACACACCGATTAACGCAGAATCATCGGAACAAACAAGGCAAAGTCAACACGTGATATTGTATTAGTCGTGGGAAAGTTCTCTCACACAGGCTCGTGAAAAACCCACGATTCTAATAAACCCCTCAACAACTTATCAAACGCATACAAGCAGTAAAACAGACGTAAGTTTACACAAGAAGATATCAGTTTAAAGGGGGAAGAATCGTTCTACCAACGCTTCACGCTATAAGTTAAACCACAAAGGAACGATCCTTTGAAGGTGACCACTTGTGGACAACCGTGGATGACCATCGAGTAGGTTCGATTTGTGATCGTAGAAGTGATTCAGAAGCTCGTAAAAGCTTCCAATACAAACAAAATTTGAGCCCCATGAAAATCGAGAGGGTCCGTTGGACAAAAATCGAGCTATTCCTGAACCAAACCAATGCGTCATCGGTGTTCTATTGTTTGCGAATAGTGGTTTACGTTGGGGGTAACAACTATGGCACGTGTCGAGACGTGTTGGGTGACACTGGGCAATATCCCACGTCCTGTCGTTTTTAATGTAAACCCAGTCGAAATTTTACACCTACCAGCACGCTTTATGACTCACTACGGTTTCTAATGTCGGCGTGTGACGCAATTGGCACACGGCTTCCAAAACGGGCATTTTTATAGGTTTTAAAAAAAATCGTAAACACTAAAAAACATATTGGCGCTGAATGTAAGTTTAACTAGCACCTCCTCCTTTTTTACAGAGTGTGTACAATGTCCTTTACAAACAGGGTGTAAATCCTTTACAAATAGACAATTTAAATGTTAACCTAACCATCACTTTTCCGCTTGAAAATGTCTTTCCTTATTACCCGCCGTATTCCAACTGTTATAGCTGTGAAAATTGAGTACAGTAACTTCACACAGATTGTTCTAGGTACATGAATTTAATACTACCGTGCACATAGGTGGTTATACCTTAACAATTACAGTCACTAGCTACATTTGATTAGCTTCAAAAACGTATCCTCCATTCTCTCCACCCTAGTATACGCTTTTAAAATCGCTACACGTTGCGGGGCATTTTACCTGGAGGCAAGTATAAGATGAAGGTGACAACTCATGCATGTTGACAAGCCGTCGTAGGCACACAATAGATTGGAATGCCTTCGAATGAATGGGGAAGAGCCTTTCTCCCATTGTCCGTAGCCCCGTCTCCCACCCGAGGTTTGCATGTGATTCGTTTCACAACGCAAACCGCTTTTTATGGAAAGGGCCGGGAAGTCGAATTTTCTTTTGTGTCGGATGAGAGTTTACGGCGTCTTTTTACGATTCGGGAACATTAACAATGGAATGCGTTTACGGGTAATTAAACTGTGACTACAACAGTCTGTACATTGCATTGGTCTGTTAACGATCCATTCATTCGAGTTTCGGTAAGCTCTTACGGCTCAACTTCCACTGCTACAGGGAGTTACCAAAGAATGAACCTTTGTAAACCTTTACATTGAAACTGTCTATTTACATTGAAACTGTGATTGAAAAAAGTTGTTGAGCTTAGTTCCAAGCATCACCACCGGGCGCATGTTGGGTGAATAAGAAAATGTTGATCAAATGCCTGCTCTTCATTCTGTCACATTTAATAAACGCCGTAAAAATTACCAAATGCGTTTGCTATTAAAAATGCTGATGTGTCAGCACTATAGCAATACTAGACCTTATCTTAAGCCCTTTTGCACAATAATAGTGACCGATATCGTAATACCAATAAGTCTGGCAACAAAGCCAAGGATGCTAGAGGTCGGACCTTAGTATCCTTCCGCGTCCAGAGAAGATTGTGAAGCTTCAAGTGGCTTCAAGTGGATGTCCTGCCAACAAGGACACTCTTCTCTTGATGGGAGAAACTGGCCGTTATCGCGGTTACGTCATGACCAGTTATAGGGTCCTCCAGTTTCAACAACCCATCTATCGTCCAGCAAAGTTGGCAAGCCGAGCAACACTTCATGCAACGGGTTGGATTGGGGTCGATTGACGCGCGAATGTGATGTGATTCACGCGACACTTGAGCAGTTTGACGTTACCGAGGACAAAAGTCCGTGATTCGAGAGCCTTGTTTGTATGCTTTACAGTGTTTGCAACGGAAAATTTTACAAACACGACTAGATTTGCTGTTTACCGCTGGAACGTTGTTTTTGTTCGATCTATTCTAATCGGAATATTTTCAACCAAATCATGAAATACCAGTTTTGTCTACGAACATAAACTAAGAAAATAAAAGAGTTCCAAGACTAAAGGAAAAGCTTTTCTAGGAAATTTCACTGAACACATTTTTCGGGTTGAGAAAACAAATACGATTGTGATAATTTAATTTGGTCGAATTACGGTAAGCATTTTGCCACCAGATTGTAAAGGGCTTTTTGTAATCTGTCCACCTGGAAACCCAGCAAGGATATTTTAAAACACCAAGGCACATTTTAAATCAATGATAATAATCAGCAGAAACTTCGCTTTGAAAAAATACTATTAAAAAAACCTACTTCCTTCATGTTACACCAGCATGCCGGCGGCATAACTGAAGGTAGTCTCGCGAAGGGGCACTTTGTCCATTAACCACACTGTCTAAGCCTCGTGGGTATTAAACCAAACACAAAGCCCCGAGTTCAAACACGACAAAGTCACTTACCGCGCGTGAAATCCGCTTCGTCGCCAACGTCCCGCTTCGTATATTTCTATTTTTCCAGTATCCCGTCGTCGGGGGAGACGCAGCAAAACTGTATTTCCCAAAATACCACGACGTGACACACCCTAAATCCGCTTACACAATACCAAACTATGGCTAGCTGTAGAAACACATGCACAGGTATGAACACTGCACCACCTCGCTTCTGCTACTATATACATAACAGCATGGTGGGTACTGCTAGCGGGAAGACAAACTGGTTTCGCAGTAAAAGCTGCTTCTAACCAATCGGATCAGCCGTAAACAGCGGTTTAATTAATTACGCCACACGCGTGATAAGGCATTGTTGCCACTCGCTCGTCACCTTGGTGCAATCGCATGCGTTTTAATTGTGAACGATGGCACCCAAACGCTCGCGATTTGCGTAAACAGGTGTGATACGCTGGGCATTAGGCTATATGGTCAAGGTGAGCAGTTACCAAATGTCCGGCCCAGGAGTATTCTTAAACTTTCGTCGGAGCACAACGGTCAAAAAATGATTTAAAAAAGTATTTAAAATGCGAAACACACTTTTAGCGTTTTAGAGCCCCTGAGACATTCGGCGTCAATATGTCAATGCTGTCACAAAGGGATCAAGAGGCTCGTAAGGACCACTTTACTCTTCTGTTTCCTGCCTGATTTGCATATAATGAAACTCTCAGTTGTCTGTAGAATTTTAAGAACCACATGTCAATATTGGAGTCAGAGCAACGAAATTGCAAATAACAACACAGATCCCCAAACGCTTGGTAGCCTTAAATTGTAACAGGGCCTTAAACTGTAACAAGGCAACAAAGCCATCACGGCTACCTGGTCTCATCACGCTAAACTCACATTTAACTGCCGCAACCAACTCGATATCAATTCAGCTCTTACTCACTGTGATGGTCGTTACTGTGAACGTTAATGCATGAGTTCTGCAGATGAACTGCGTAAGCAATAAAGGGAAGGATGGCAGTATATAATGGACGGGTAATGACCCACTTACAAAACGAGATAAAAGGTCCGTTACATACAGGCTGGGAGATGAAAAGCTCCGGGTCGACTTGACATCGGCGGTCAGCTGGGCTCGCGTCTAAATTAACTTGAACGATTAATTGTGACTATCACGGTTCATGTCAGCAGTAGTTATCGTTCTATTGTTGGCAGCAATGGGCTTTTAAAGGCCCGAGCGGTTACAATAATACGTCTGGTCTATGTTCCACTCAGAGCTATACGCTTATATGTAATTGTAGCAAATACATTTTTCGGTGAACTCTAACTGGCAAAACACCTGTATTTCTTATACTCCAGTTCATCTAAGCAAAGCGTATGCGCTACGGCCTTGCTGGCTTGAAGCCCAGCTACAATGCAGAGAAACTAAACTTTGAATCTAAAAAAGCAGCGTTATTTTTCACTGGACAAATTGCGCCGAACCACAAGCATTTAATATCCAGAACATGAAACCGGTCCATCCCACAGTTGGTCCGGGTAAAACTAAGGTTGGCTTTCACACGGCCGAGGTTGCGTTTATACTCTCACCTAAACTACAGTCTTACGTTGCACTGTTGCCCAGAACTGAATAAACCAGCGGTCGAATTAAGTACCACAGCGAACTGCTCGACATAAAGAACTCGCTTAGAAAAAAAATCACGAGGCCCTGAATAAAGAAAGGAATGAAGCTTCGGTGTTGTTCACCGCTACTAACTGTTCAGTACAAAGACCTTTTAAAAGCATGGGAGAACACGTTCGCAGGGCGTTTGCACAAGCGTAGTTTCAAGTCCTTACGTGGCATACCGTTCAAAGTTTAATTGCTACCATTAAGCGTGGCTCGAATTTGAACATAGCGCGTTAAGCTGTTAGACTTGTGATCGTAACGTTCTTAAGCGTCAAGAGCAACGACCTTGTAACCCTTTATCGTCAGCCACGAGCAAATAAATCGTAGCCCGAATTCCAGCAATGTCATGTTTTCGTTTTCCTTATTTAACTGCTTGACATATGGTCGAAAAGAACCATTTTTTAGGTCTATATAGGGTTGCGATGAGAAATCGTTTCATCCGATGTATTTACAATGAAACATGTTTACATTACATGTCTTTTACTACCAGAATGTCATCAAAACATATTATCCAAATGTTTCAATTTATCTACTGTCTGTCGTTCTGTAATTTACTGAAATCCAAATGGAAAGAAATACCTCAATTTTTACGACAAACATTTGCTAGCATTAAAGGCTATGATCCGCATTTAAATAATAACAAAGTGTAGAAAAATCTCTTCGTTTTCCAAACCTACTTCCATTCACTGCAAACACACTTATCCTACTCACTGCGGCCACGCTCTTTGCAACCTGCCAGCCCTTTCACACGCAAACATATGTCAAGTAAAAACGCTACCTGTCGGTTTCTGCCGTTTAATGTGTAGGTCACGGATGAAACGTTATACCGCCCTATCTTAACACTCGTGTAGAACAGCCAAGACACAAGCTCTGACATCGCTACTGCGGAAATGCTTTCTGGATAAACGCGACGAAGCGGCACAGCGCGCATTTCCCTTTCCATATCTCTCGCGAAACGGGCCTACAAGATGTGAAAATGCCAGTTCTGGACTTAAGTTCTCAATTTGCAAGCCTGGGAGGCTTAATACACCAACGCTCTTACTTCAAACAGGCGATTAAAAGCGCAGCAGCAAGTTGCTCTTTGGTTTCTGAGAGGTCGACACGCGCAAGTGTGCAACGGCGACCTTACAATCCAAATCCGATTATTAGGCGATGCTGCGGCCTTTCGTAAGTGGCATGGCGTACGCCGGGCACTCGAATATACGAACTTGCACTTGTACCTCATTATGTAGGGACACGGAGACGAGCTGCCATGGCCTTACAGGCGACGCGAGAATAATGGAGGGAGGCAAAAGTGGTCGTTACTGCTCTTGCTTTACAAAAGGGTCCAAAGGACGCGCTCTCAGAAGAATTGCGGCACATTCCAACTGGGAGCGCCCTAAAAAGGCGGCAAGTCGGTTATTGCGACTTTTGGGAATTCTCGAAACTGTCATTTTGCGCAAACACGACGCGCCCGTGTCGCTGACGTCAAAACGCGGACCGCGTTCACACATTGTGACTCTGAGAGCTACCTTGGCGGTTTCTGCCTCGCCGTTGCCTTTCGCCTGTAGCTTGGTATTATGAGATTTTTATAGGTCTTAATGCCTGCCATAGTTCTGTGGTGAATGTGTAGCGGCATTAAGTCGGGCACAGGCGGAACGGAAAAGCAATTTCAAATTCCCTTGGGGTCGGTTGGCGTATATCTGTAACTGTAGGTTCCCTACTTCAGCAAATTTCTGACTTACAAGTAATAAGTGCCTGTCACTCATTATTTGTTTGGTCGGTACATTTTTATTCGTCCTCCTGCACGAGTAAATCGCTTTTAGGTACGCTCTGAGCTTGTAAACATTCCTTTGCGATCAACGAATTACAAGAAGCTTTCCTAATTAACACTGCAACAAATCAGTATGCTTACAACTTCATTACATTTAAAAACATTACACGCTCCCTGTGTTTTTTGCACACACAAGTAACTATATTTCCACAAACAGACTATTGCATTGCAACAATATTTAAAAACAGGGGTACATGCTACAACCCTAGGGAAACTAAGTACATATGAGTACTGTGAACTGTCCAAACTCGCCAATCCCACAGCTCTGACTGCAGAAAGACCTACTTGCCTTCAATAAGTCGACTGTGCGAGTTCACTGCGAACGTTAATTGCGGAGGGATAACGGCGCACAACCGCGCAACGCAAACAGAAGCACGTCGTCGCACGCAAGTACGAAGCGCAGTGGGCGAACCCCACGTGATCGCGTCACGTGACATTGTAAAAAAGAACAGGAATAATGGCTTTCATCGATTGTGCATTGAACCGTTGGAAATACGTGACAGGGCCGGGAATAACTTACGTAAGATGGAAGGAGAACCAATCACCTTGCAAGTTTCGTTAGCGGTCACACCCCACAAATTTCAGTTGAGGTAATGCGGCAATGCCAGGATACAATCAATTTAAAACTGATATTTTAAGCATTTTACCCCGTGATACGGGTTTGCAAAACCACAATGAACGAGGGGAAGAACAAGATCGAGTAAAAACTGCTAAAGAAATTGGTTGTTTACGTATTTTTTCAAACCTTCGCAAAAAAACAAGCCTTTAAACAATGTTCAGCATTACTCAAACAACATTAAGTTACTAATTTTTCAGCAGGTAGTGGCATAGTAATGTTTAAAAATAACCTGTGCAGACTTTGTGTCACATCGTTATGACGTCATACCTTCCGCTCGTAAACTGACGGCTTGCACAAATCAAACAGGCCTTGCAGGTTGCGCAACAACGGCACGACAGGCTATGGGCTTTGGGCTTTTTCTTTCACAAACACCACGCCTTTGCGAAAACTTGATTTTATCTCTGAAACGGAATACTGTTCCACTTGCGCACAACACTGCCATGTATATACCGTTTTGTATTTCCAGCCTCTCAAAATATTCAATGGTTTCATAAACAGGAATTGCTGCGTTACATCGCCGCACCCAAGACATTATTAGAGCCGTTACGCCACGATTGCGGCGTATAAAGTTGGAGCCAAACGATTACCCGACCGAGGCGTGAATATTTCACCTATGAATAAATACGGCCTTTGGAATATTGCAGTAGTATGGAGAAGCGGAACTGTGCCATTGAGGAATGTTTTTGAAGGTCAATCATCGAGGTGGTGCCCGTGTAACGGCTTTGGCGCGCAATACCAAGACGCGAGATGTGAAAAACGTGACGATTTCACTGAGCCGAAAAAGATTATGACAGTATGCTGACAGTAGTTTGGCAGAAAACGTTTACAATGCGACAACGTTCAAAACAGGTAAGGTTGATTATTGACGTGATGTTCACGTTTAAACAACTGCTGCATGACCAAATAAGGACTTAATTGCTTTGTACACATTAAAACAGAAAAATGTCGACATAGCGTATAGTTTCATAAACACTTGAGTTGCGACAACACGTTAGTGGCAAGGATCAGGTGATTATCAACCAATGACCTTGAGTTTTTAATTGGCTAAGCACATGAAGAGCTAACATCTGAATAGCCTTAATTCAAGACTATAACTGCAAGTATTAAACCCGATACACATTGTCGCCACACAAATACAATTCGCGATACCAAGTGCCCTTTCACCATATCGTCACCCGGCAATCAACGGTGGAATGTTATTAGTTTGCCGAGCAAGCAAATCTACTGTTAGTTTCCCACTCGATCGCGCCGTCGAATGTGGTGGGACTTTCGTTGATCATCTGCGGCCTGTCCAAACACGCACGAGTCGAGCAGTTCGCGCCATGCTCTGTCGTGTGAGTCACCTTTAACTCAACTGTACAAACCGGTCAGGCCTCAATGGCCAAAGTCAACGACACGTTGAAAATCGCGCCTATTTACATTTTTGACTCACTGGCACGATGCAAGGGGTTTGAATTGTGCTTCTCGGCGTTGTATAATGACCTTGCCTTCGACCGTTGATTAACGGATAACACTTAGTTTCTGTTTGCGAGAAAGCTTTTGGGCGGCGAAAGTTGACAACCGCAGCCACAGGGAGCTAAAAGGATCCCTTGTGCAAACATATCAACGCAGTCTTGCATTTAAAAAAAACATCACTCTTCGACAGATACTCACACAACACGAGCGACTTGTCTAAAACCTGTTAACGTGACTGATGCTGCCTTCATTTGTCACACACCTTTCCTGTGTAGCTATAGTCTTTCCTATAGTTTCTATCTACTATGACCAGCAAGTCAAGCAAGGATGCGCCGCTTTTTAACACAATAAACATCTTTTTGCGAGGGTCCGGCGACCCAAGACAAAACAAAGCGACCCTTACGTCGTGCGTCGCCATTATCCGCAGTGAACAGGTCAAATTCTTCAACTCGATACACCGTGGTATCGGCGATAGTTTGTTGTCAACCTGTTATTTGAATGGACTCTCCCGCCCCCGTCAGCGTTTTCCCAAGCGTTCGGCCGAAACAACGCGTCTACGAAATAGCAGAATGCCACCGGGTATGCTGGAATGTTGATTGCAGGCGGCGGGATTCGAGTTAGCGGTTGAAAACTGTTATTACTGCTGTGGGAAAGCCGGTCGAAAGTGTTCATCACGGAGGGAAAAAAAGCAAATTGTAACCGCGGAAAAATGAGGTTTTTCCTCTGATATATGCATTGCATATGAATCTATATGGATTGGAATAATTAAAGAATATGTTGGGAAACCAGTGGTTTTGATTGTCATAACAACGCATGTCATGTATTGGGTATAAGTATGTCACTTAAAGCTGCCAATTCAGAGCAACATGTTTCTGCCGACGGTCTTGCAAAAATATGATCTTGGGTCTTGCCAAAAAGTATTACGATAAGTGTTGAAAACATGACATTTGGCTGCTTGTGATTTAGTGGATAGTGTTCCAATAAACAAGCCGGTTTACCCGCTACAAACCATCAACCACAAGATAAAGCGGCAGTCTTTGTGATATACAAATAACTGCAGGGGCGCTAAAGCGTTTTGGAGCGGAAGCGACGGGTTTTCACGGCCCGTCTCCCTCGCAAAGTAGTGGAGAGTAACATATCGAGGTACCGAGTGTCGTAAAACGGAACGGGAGGCGACAATTAAGTCGGAGCTCAAAACCAAAATACAATAGCGGTAAGCGGGCTACTTATACTCAAACAAAACAACTCTACCTACAAGACCGAACGTCTAAATACGACCTGTGTTTACGGCTTAAGGGTAGGAGTGCGGGTGGACTTGACGCGGCCGAGGATTGGACTGTACAAGATTGTCTTTAAAGGGCAGGATCGGATTTTTTTGGGTGAATAGGTAGGGCTTATGGGCATTTTGAAATCGGATTGCGGTTTTGGAAGCTGCCCGTTTTTGCCTGGTTGCGAAGGAGACGGGGCATCTTGCATCTAAAATCAGCGTTATGCTCACGCGTAGAGCAAGGCGCACGACCCAAAGTAGAAATCCTATCAAACCGTGGATCGCATTGCCTTCATCTTTGCCGTTACCTTTTCACAAAGTAAATATCAATTGAAAATATCACGTACGCCTGTAGGTAGTTTTTTCAATCAACAACAAACTCAATAGAAAAAAAAATGCAAACGATTTCCTTTCAAGATGGAAGCAAAATATTTCGCGATTTGCATATCGTGTTGTCGGTTCAAAATATCTTGCGGCGATCTTAACGGGCCGTCAGAGATGAAGAGGTCAAACGAGGTCGTGTGACCAACTAACAAGGGTCGACGAGGCAAGATTCCCTCCGCTGGACGAGACCGATTAACAGACAATTGACGAATCTCAAGCAGTCATAAATCTTTCGCGTATTGGATGTTTCCAGTCGCGCCGTCTCCCACAGAGCGAAGTTGACTTCAGCGTCCAATTATTCCGTGGCTCCCACAGCATTGTGACGTCACAGTGGCTCGGAAAAAATCGGATTTCGCGCATAATTTGGCGGGGACTTTTCGCGGAAAGCGTTTTTGACCGGGTCGATTGCCAACTCAATGTCGAAGCAGACGATTTTCCGAGAAGTTGCAAGGCGCTGCTCCACTTGATCCATACAACGAACTACTAGGGCTTATAAAAGTGCGTCGATATTGCTGAATGCGGCATGTGCAATTGTTTGCAGTGGCATAGTTCGGCACCTTTGCTGCGGTGCATAGCAGTTACATGAAACCGGATTTTCACGGGCCATGAAGCAATCCAGCGAGGAATGGTTACAAATGGTGCGAAACGACGCATTTAAGTTAAAGTCTGCAATTGTGATTACATGCAAAAAATAAGCATTTTTCACAAAAGACCTTTGGTTTTGGCTATGCGGCCTTCAAAACACGCAGGCTGTTATCACTGAACACAGACAAAAGAGGAACCAAGCATACTTTTCGCAGACTAGAGCTTTCTGTAGACATCTCTTGATGTGCGTGTTTGGTTTTTGTTTTTATTGTTTTCACTTGTTTTAAGTTTGTTGTTTTTAGAATACTGATGATGCCCTAAGGGCAAAATGTATAATTTCTTACAAGATTGTGCAATAACCAAGGCCAGTTCCATTTCACTTTTTGTAAGACTTTTAGTGTCACGATCCCTAAGACAAACGAAGTTGTTAGTGAGAGATCTATATGCTTTATCTAATACACTGTTTCTTAACCTTTTTTGGATCACGAACCCCTAAAGCATTCTTTGAAAAGCCATGGACCCCTTTGCAAGAAACACATTGCAAATGTCGAAAAATTAAAATTCGTGGACAGTGAAACCTTATGGACAGAAGAAAATACGTGGATTTTCGGAATAATTGTATTTCGTTTCATGGACCCCTTAATGCATCTTCTCGGACCCCTTGGGGGTTCATGGACCCCAGGTTAAGAACCCCTGATCTAATATCTCTTTTCGCAGACTAGGAAACGCAGAACTGCCCCACTTCGAATTTGGACTCCTCTTAGCTATCATATCACAAGGTGACAGTGACATGATCATGCTTTGCTGAAGTTAACAAAACACTGGCCCTAACCTCACAATACACAACCATGACAAAAACATATTATTCCAAACCAATTTCTCATCAGTTAGGTTCGACCACTGACAACACACAGCCATAATACGACTCAAAATATGCCAACGCCTTTCGCTCTGTAAAGAATTGGGACAACTAACAACAAACCGTCATGGAACAATGAAGCAGAAAAACACGTCCATTGCGAATCGTCGTGCAATGACTTGCCTTTAACAACCTGAAATATTGTTAGTTAGACTTGAAGGTGACGTCACGGTTACGCCTTCATGCGTTTTACGTCACAAGACATGGCGCGACACGATTGAGTTGGCGTGAAAGTATTTTAAACTGGGTGAAAGCAAACGTTGCGCATTAACAAGGCAACGCCTGGATGATAATAGAAATATATTTTGGGAATAACTCTTGTGACGTAACAGAATCAACGAGATAGTGAGTGTTTTCTACAAGCAGGTCCAAAAGGTAGGCGTCTCATTGTTAGTGTCGTTGCTACTAAAGGCAAGATCTTTCCTCATAGCGTAAACAAGGCAGTGCTGTGGTTGGAGATTGCCGGTATTTCACACGATATGTATTACACTAAAATTTCAATTCTTCAAAAAGTTTCCCCAGTCGCGCCAATAAAGTCGGTGACATCACAGGGAGGGCAGTTCACACCTCGCACCCAGAAGCCGCAGTAAGTTGATACACAAAATGCTTGAGCCCTTTGAAGTCGGCCCGGTCTCTGAAAACCGCTTTCGCTAACTCTTGCATATTGCGGTCGCAGAGAGCCGAGCCTCGAAGAATGGCGGACTCTCGCTGATAGATCTTTTCAGATAAGTGGGGCGCATTTTTGTGGCTGCACGGATTTCCCAAGCGGTTCGTAGGAATCTCCGGGCATCAAGCAGGGTTTTTCACGCATTTACGCGGCCGTTGTGGTGCTGACGGGGTGACACTGTGCATTTCTCCTCTCTAGTGGGCGGGCCAAGTTTTGTGGGCTTGTTTGACAGTTGTTTAGACTTCTATATCTGGCGCAGAGAGCCCGTGGTTTGGTGGTGAGCATATGACACGCGTGTGTTTTGATGGCTTCACTTTCTCCTGCTTGTATGTACCACGATGTAAATCCAAGGCTCGGTCGCATTTCGGTTAAATGGCGATTTAAGTTGCAACATTACAACGGAAAGCATGCGGTTTACTGGAATCGTCGCTGAATGCGAGGGTTTGGTTTTTCATAGAAGTCCGTTTTAGGGAAAAACACATGGAGATTTCATTTAATCAATTTAAGCCAAATGCGTTTTCGTGTTAAGAAAAAAAAAAATTCCATACAAGAAAATTGAAAGTTATTTTTTGAGCAAATCGAAAAACAAACACTTTCGTTTTTGTCTTGAAATATTTTAAAAATTATTAGGACACAGATATATTGCGGCACATCCAGCAGAGTCCTATTATCAGAAAACGCCATTGAAATCTAGTCGTATAACTTTCGTTGAAGTGAAAATATTCCAAAACAAGAGAATGCGGTTAACTATCCTCAACGCAGCAAACGGCCTCTGACGCGGAACACCTTACATAGATCATGATTTATAACGTGTTTACCAGGCATTGCGCTAACAACAAGCCCACTATGAGCTAATCGCCTCATAACAACAACTCTACGAGGCTTGAGGCCAAACAAGGTTCGACCGGTGAACTTGGGCAACCGACCGTAGGCAGCAGCAAATCCACTCAACGTGCCCGCCGGATTCAAAGACGGTCCATCGATCTTCGGATTCGCGATGCATAATAACAGGCTTTTCGAACGCTTGCAACGAGGTTAAGGAGAACAGCAACCTAATAGAACGCACTGCGAGACCAATTATACGTCGTTGCCCGGGACGGAGCGGTAGTTCAGTGCGTTGATTTGCACACTGGTGAATGTAATGAAGCAATTTTGCCAGGACGGCAATGTTTTTACGATATTCCACAACAGAACGTTATAACAGCGACGGCGGTAATTGGGGAAAAGCATAAATGAACCTGACCGGTCCGTTTATGATTGTTGGCTTGTTGTATTGTAACGTGGATTGCGACAGCAGCTCTTATACATATGTATATAGCTGTAGCCACGACCGACGACGAAGTGTATAAAGTACATGCTCGTTTATAAACACAAATGCCCCAGAAAGCCAGTTTTTACAGTAAAAGTAGTGACGAATTTTGCAAGTTTTTGCCAGCTTTTGGTTCAACGGAAACACGACAACTCTGTACTTCCCTCATCAACAATGTTGCGACCGTCGTCACCACACACTCCAACACACGATCTAAGCTATCGTTTACTTACAAGATAAGCCGAACCAAATATACACATCAAAGCGTGGTGTGCACATGGAGATAAAACACCACAAAATAAAAGGGACGGAGCTATAGAAGGAACACGCGCCAACCCCATGTTGACCGATCGGTCGAAACGGCGGGCGACGAAGAGAAAACACATCCGCAACATCCATCAGGAAGCAAGGGACAGATTCAACAAAGACGCGCCGAGTTGTCTCAGCGCGCGCGACGCCGATTTCAACACTAATCTCTGTGCCAACTCGAGCAGAGCCAGATATAATCCGCCATTATGCGGCCGATGGCGAATGTTGGGGAAAAGGTCGCGGTCTATGCGTTATACGCACTCTATGACTGGGCGATGACGTCAGGACTGTGTTTCGGGGTCGGCCTGACGCAGTTAGTGGGGAGTTAATATTGAAAGCTTGTTTAGTTTGAAGTATTTAATGGACTGAGAAGAAAACAATGTTTGTTGAAGAGCAACAGAGTGTCGGGGTGTTTAATTTCGCTGGAAAGCAGATTGCTGCAAATTGCAGCACAAAACACCCTTTGTAAGGGCTTGCATGTGGTTTAAACGTATTTTGTTGCTTAAAGTACCTCTGAACTTTCGCACTTCCTTGGGCATTTCAAAGTCTTCGGTTCGAACCGACACCGCGTCGTCCCACTCGTCCGCCGTACTCCTCGTCTCATCCGTCGCAAGGCTTTCCATCGAATCTGGAAGCAGATTTAATTTTTTTTCTTTAGCGACGACGAACTCAAAGGCGCTCCCAAGCAACAGGCCGCTTCCAACCAGTAGCATTAGCTATTTTACCACAGTCCACATACGTATACTCAGTTTACGAACAATATTTGCAATATATATACAGGATTGTACAATTGGCGCATCTATTACTGCATTTGCGTGCTATGACTGATTCAAACCCAGATAAATTCAAATCTCCTGCATGGATCAAATACTTAAACCAGATGTGTAAAAATCCACCACACAGCGTTACGTATTAAATCAAATTCTGCACAACTTATACCGTGCTCGTTGCGTGACAACCGCCTTAATCCAACAAATCCAGGGGGTCTCGACGCCTCAGGCTGGGTCTGACCGATCTCGGGGTCAGTCACGTGATTGTCCGGGGGGTCGTCAACGTCCTTGGCAAGCGGCCAACACTGGGGTGTGGTGAGGGCAGATAGGGCTGAACACAATGTGATAGGAGCGGACGGCTGGGTTCCTGCGTCGACCTCCATGGCTGAGTCAGACTGAATAGAGTGTGGAAGGTGGTTTTTGAACAGTAATCACTGAGCTAGGGGCTTGGAACTGAATAGCTTGCGGTAGTCGCGTTTTAGGTTTAATATAGTTTACGTTGAAGTGAGTCACATATGGAGTAATACTATCGCAATATTGGGTTACTAAAATTAACCAACTTAAACATTGAAGAAACATATTTTTGGATATGCTTTCGACATATCACACGAATAATTTTTTCAGAAAGCTCTCTTTAGAAGAATGCTTTTTAGAAGAAAGTTCGCAACGCTGCAAACCTTCAAGTTTTGACCGAAATTTCTGCACCCGACTTATACCTGCTGCGCGGCCGTAACATTCCGTGCTTCGCCTGAGAACCGGGTACCCGAACCAGGGGAATCGAATCCCCCAAAGTGAACCGGGTTCTCCTTCCCAGGGGTTGAAGAAGGCGATGTCGGGTGGGATTCGGAACTCCGGGTGCTGCGGATCCTCGCCTGTTTCACCTGAGCGCTACCCGTAATGAAGTAAGACTTGGAATCTTGGACGGTTTCATTATCATCTGTTTCGGCCCCTTTAGATCGCTCTCGAACAGTTTTGCGAGGAGTGATGGTGGGAGGTGTTACCACTGGTGTTCGGCGTGGGGGTATATCCGGTTTGGGTGATTTATACTGCGGTTTGTTGGCCACCGGTGGCTTGGAGCGTTTCGCAGGCTTCGGTGGGCTCGAACAGACTGCGGTAACTGCATTTTGGACTGTTGTTATTTCAGAAAAGGGAGACACAGAGTTTGGTTTGGAGTGATTAGACTGCATAGGTTGGTGGTCGTTGTTTTCGTCGCTGGGTTTGGAAAGTGCCTTGATTTGGTCGGGTCTCGGTTGCATAGCGAGAGGTTGGTCCGTGGATGGGTGATGATTTCGATCTTCTTTGGGTTTCTTCCTATCCTCCTTCTCTTCATCGGAAGATGAGTGATAAGATGACACGGAATGGGAGGATTCGTCCACGTAAGACATCTCCGGCCACTCCGTTCGCGAGCTTTCCACTTGATTGGTTAATCGCTCCAGTAAGCTCTCATGTGATATCGCCTGGATAAATATATTCATGTTTAGTTTTGTTGTTTTGTACGACCGCGCTGTGCAAATGCACGCAGCCAAAAGGTAAATAGTTGGTATCGTCGGCTTCGAATCAACAACATTGCCTTGACAAACATCCCAAACATGTACCTATATGAAGTTAAGCATGCCTTTGGATCTTAACGTTAAATACTTAAAAGTTACTTAAATACTTAAAAAAATATTGCATAAATCTATCAAACTTCAGTAAACGCAGTGGTGTGATTGGAAGGATCGCCCCACCGCGCAGGTCCTTACTTGGCGATCACAGCTATCGTATCAATATCATCAGGTTTACAGTAAATGTGTAAAAAAATGTCGATTTATGCAGTGCGCAGTAAAAAAGTCCCCACCTTTCGTAGTGTTTCGGACACTTCGATCATTGCAGTGTGCGGGGATGGTGGGGAAAATGCGGGTGTTGTACTACCGCTGGCTACGTGCTGCTCTCCAGTGGTAAAACGATTTTGAGGTCCTTGGCCAGTTGATGGCGCTAAGAAGTTGGTAAAATCTGCACAATGTATACAGGCTCGAAATACTGTTGGTGAGTGTCTTTTTTATGTCGAAGTTATACCAAGATAAGAACCGCAGGCATAAATTGATCAATAATCATAATATTTGTACCATGGTGCAACAAATCAAAAAAACGCATGTAGGTAAGAAATGTCCGTGCGTCTTTCCGAATCTCAATTGATTCCACGTTGCTCAAATTGCTTTTATGTGCGAAAGTATATGGACATGATTAATGTTGTACTTGTAAGGAAACATTATTGTATACAGTGGGTTGGGAAAATTTGCATTACGTATCCCAAACCGTACATATTATTGAGCATAAAATCAAATCCAACTATTTCGGTGAACAACTAAGACTGCGCAATTTTCAAGTAATAGGCCAACAGAAGTACAGGGTTCTGATATTAATGGCATGACTTACCCATGCGAATGTTGTCGTAGGTCGGTTCATCCGCAGTACCGTTGACTCCACCCTACAAACAAGCAACTTGGTCAACCTCTGTCTGCTCTGTTCTTACCTATTGCACCACCACAACATAAACCTCGCTTCTTGCTGAAGATGACAATTATTTAACTAAATAGTGACACTTAATATGAATAGGTGATACGAGTTAATTGTAAACAAATCAAATGCGAAAAATAACCAGGTAAACTGTGGGCTTGTGGTGGGCAACCGTTTTTGTGTAAGATCTGAATAAAACACAAGAAACAGAAAGTAGGTGGGAAGATCGGTTTATTTGACATGATTAACGAATCCGACTTTGGGGTTTGTTCTTAAAACACGGTTTGTGAGGTATGGAGATAAGGTTTTATCAAGAAATAGTTGCAAAGCGCAGAGCTGGGCATAGCACACGGTGGTTTAGCTTCACTGACCTTCGGTTTTGTAGAAAAAAAGCGGCGAATTTTTGTTAATTAACGAGCGATTGGCGAGTGTTACAAAGACAAAAAATGTGTAGAAATCGCTATTAAGACGTGTATAAAAAATCAACCTTTAGTAAAAGCGGGAAGACGACATTGGACAAAACAAAAAGAATCACAAAACACGATTTAACCACAATGAGGGTTACATAAAAACGCAAAAAAATGCCTCACAACCGGGGTCAGCGCGAGCAACTGCAGCGTTACGAGTAAAAGCGGTTCAGCTACAAGCGTTTCGCCAGGAAACAACAGCGACGGCCAGAGGTTAACCGTTAAAATATGGCTTTAAAATATGATCAGGCGCATAAATTGCCCACCACGGCCACAGTATCGAGACTCACTGAGACACGATTTTCGGTGATGAGGTTTTCGACCACCGAGGATCCGAGAGCTTTACCATCGTCGACCTTTTGTTCTTCGTCTTCTTCCTCCCCCTCGTTTGGTGGTGGGTTTTTAGGGGACGGTGGACGAACCTAATAACATAAGGGGTTATATACGATCGAAAAATGTAATTTACCCTCTTGGCGGTCGTCTTGACTGTAAAAGCTTCCAAACTATGTTTTATCCTGAAACTTACATCAGAAAAAAACTAGTTAAGTCAGTCTACAGACGCTGTAATATGCTTTTAGGTTGGTGCCAACGCTGGGAGTATGCGTAAATAATCTCACAAAATTGGATGATGTTGTTACACATGACGAAGTCTTATGGGCACGATTTGCTCTACTCCTTTGCCTCATATTTTTTACCCTTTAACGTACAGTGTGGCGTACAATGTACTATGCCTCTAAAATTTTCGTGGTTACGCTTTCAACTCCTAACCTTGGGACTCCGTATCATGCTCATGGGCTTTGGTGGAATAGGTGGAGGCGTCATGATCGACGACAACTTGGAAGTTCGCACCGGCTTTTTCGGCCTGCTTCCCGGTGGAGACTTGTTGGGAGTCCCAAACTCAGAATCAACAGACTGGCGTTGCATGAGCGCAGTTGTGCTCTGAGCGTGTGTGGACTGGTAAGCCAGCTTCGGTTCAGCGATTTTCCCTATATCTGAAACACTTTTGCTCGGTTGCGCCACGTGGTGGTCGAAACTGTTAATGCGGCGAGTCCGCGCAAAACTGGATAAGCCGCGCGCGTGCGCCGGAAGAAAAACGCTGTCATCTTCTGTTTTTAAACGCTCTCTGGTGAAGTTTTTCCTCGGCTGAGCGACGGTTTTCTCGTCCGCTGTTTGCTCTTTTGGCTCTTTGAGTCTCGAGGGGGATGTTGGGAGCGAGAGGGAGAGATGCGGTGACGAGGGAAGGGAGGAAGAGCTTCTCTTTATCCGATCCCATTTTTGTTGCAGTTGTTTGTGTTGAGTCGGGGAAACTGGAAACATGTTGGAGGAGGGATGATGTTGTCGTAAATGGGACACATTGGCGTCCGCCACCAGAAAGGAACCGGATGGGGATCGAGATCTGGAGGAGGGAAGACGAGGAAGGGATTTGGAGCTTCTTGCGGACGCGCTCCTCCTCAGCATGATGCCCTTGCCGATGCTGCTGCGTCCCCAGCTTCCAAAACCTGCAAACAGAAAGTTGAGTTTAAACTCATTACTCTATACTTTACAACCACCAACTGAGGGAAATTTGTTTAGCTTTGTGAGTATGAAACCTCCACTTAGTGACCAGGATGATCAAGCTCTGTAAAAGTAGAAGAGCAAAGTACAAACTTTACAAATTTACATATCTCCGTAACTGTGTGATTAAGGGTAGCATTGGTACATTGCTGCCCCAATTATGTACGCAGTATAACTAATTATCGAAAATAAAACGATACCTTTAGGTGTCAGACTTTCGTTTCCCAAAGATGGCGGGGCGATTTCGGGAGGGTTCTGGGCGCCGGGTGCGATATAATGTTCCTCTACTGTCACACGTGGGATGGAAGCGATGGAATGCGTCGACGATTCTGCAGATCGATAAAACGAACAAGGTTAATTACTTTCGCCCGCGTGGTGTATACGAGGTAAAGGCGGAACCGCGCACTCACCGAAAACATTGGTCTGGCTGTGGTTCCTTTCCAGGAATGCTGAATAAGGTAAAAGTAGTTTGAGGTTAGTATGACTTGTGTGGCGAGATAACGTAAACAACGTACACGTGTGCAATTAGGACGTGGTGAATAACACATGCAAGCAAAGCGGATGCAAAATGACATGCACAATATTAGGAAAGCATTCATAAGATCTGTGAAATCGTGGACGAATGCTTGACCTGCTGACATGACGGAATCCAATGAAAAATTTACAGATAAATTATGTTTGTGTTTTATATATTACACAAAGGAATATGAATCGGGCCAATATTCTTGATGGCTATTGTTGGAATTGTGCGTTGAGCGTTTTTCCACCGATTGTAAACACATGACGTTGTTCAGTCGAGTCACAATCCAAGCAAATAAGCTTCATTGGTTTTTACAGCACAGCAACATAGCACATTAAAGCAGTTAGACTGTGCCAACTTTTAAGAACACCTTGTACTTCTCACTAGCTCAATCCAACTTTTCACCGCCACGCTTTACGCTTTCAAGAAATCCCCGCAGTGTCGCGGTTTGGCCAGTTTTGCTTCCTTCCAAGGCGTGTAATTGACACTTAAACCGATGAAGAACACAATTTGTGCCTGTAGCGGATACACTGTGTGGACGATTTAACGCAGATTTTGCGATAATTGATCGCCCAAGCCGACGGAATTGGATTAAGTAAGTAAAATTTATCGACTCCAGCGCCTTTAAGGTTGGGATGAACAACAAAATGTCCGTGTATCTATCGATTGATTGATTGACATAGGGCGGCAATCAACTGAAGTGTTGATTGAAAATGCCAGCCACGGCAATCGATCAAGGGGCTTGACATGGTCCGCGTGCTGTTAATGCAATTTTAAGACGTTGAATTAAATCTCCATGCAAACTTCAGCCCTTTTTCCACTCGTTTTAAACCCATTTGTTTTCCTCGTGTAAAAGGTTTCATGCATTTCAAACGTAATCTCCCTCAACAGTGCGTGGGGTTTACGGTAAATTAGGTTTCACATTCTTGCTTTTCTAAACCACACAGCTAAATTACATAGCAGATACACATAATGTACACAGCTTTCAAAGCAAGATGATGGAGTTGATGTAACAAATACAGTTTGTGGCAAGATGCAAAGCACCAACTCTCCTTGTCCTGGTCTTATAAGTTGCATTGCCATTGAAATAACTGAGTCGTTCAATGGAAAATATTTATTTCACAGTGGGCCTGAGGACTGTGTTCAGGAATGCGATGCCTTGAGGTAAAAACAAGCGACTTTGTTACCGCGCAGGTCAATCGTATGTTTGCGTTACGCCGCGCGACCACCTTTGTTTACGTCACAAACGCGCGGCAACTAAACGTCACATAAATGAGCTTCTCCAAACCGAACACACAGCGATGTGATGTCAGGTGTAACTATCTACCCATTGTGACGTAAGCTTGAGCTACAAGACGGGATTCCTGGAAGTTTAGGCCACAGCCGAAGAACTGCATATACCAAACAGCGATAAAACAGGTACAGGCTCTCCTGTGGCGGTTATTTGAATGGACAATATACCGATAAGAGTTAACCCTTATCATAAAACAAACATGCACCTTTGATAGGTGTCAATATGACGAACTATACGAGAATCTAAATAAAGTCGATTTAACTGTTTCTACAGTAATGTAAATGCAATAACGTATACTTTTTTGTACAATAATTGGCATTGGTGGTTGGGAAAGGTTCTGTCAGCATTGCTCCCAACCTTATCTCCACTATCTGAAGGCATAGATAGGATTACCCCTGACGTTATTTGCTTTGTCAACTCAGTTACATCGTTGCCCCGTGCTACAATACGGGTATGTCTGCCAATGTTGTGATACAAGACGACTCCACCGAGTCATAACTACTCCCATGTTAGAAGGTGTCAACACACCTCGGCCAGCGACGGTCAAACATGATTAGGAGAAATATTTCTACTGGAATATTGCAACGACTTCAGCCACAACCAACTAATAATTAACGGGCACGTTAAAGGAATATCACGAGGACCAAATGAAAGTTTGTCTTTTTCGCATCGCCTGTTGTCTCTATGGCGAACGGGGACTCATTAACAGATTTAGAAGAAAATACTAGAAATAATCCTGGGTTGTTGGTTTAAACTGCATTGTTTGTGTGTTTTTAGCGATATATTTATCGCAGAAAAACGTTAAGCAGACGACTCAGGATTATCACCAGGACAAAAGTATGAAAAAACTACTACAGCTACTGGTGATTCATAACTGTATGATTGGACAACAAGCTTGGCGCTGATCGCACGGCCCAAAACAACTACGTGAGAATGAGAAATGGAGATTGGCACCATGAGACAGATATCGAGCGTTCAAGCCTTTGCTGGACCACAGGAAGCAGCTGTTAAGCCGGGCTTGAACTTTCTAGGGTACTCGAATGCGCGATGAGGCGTCGTCGCTTCACGCCGCCAGTCCCTAAATCATCGTTTCGCCAGCCAATCAACACAGCTCGTAAGGTCCATTAATAATTTATGGATGGCAACGCGTATAGACCTTGTGAGTTTTACCGCCTGATCAACGGCCTTGGAAAAGCTTCGCGCAATGAGTTCCAGACTATGGGATTAATGGATCTATACCACACCGCCTTTTGAGCCATTTCTTCGCACTAGGGCGTATTTATAATAAATTGTACAATCAAGCAAATCATGATATTGGGCAGCAAATTTAACTATTTTCACGTTACTCTAATTATCGGCAGTAGCTTTTATTTTAAAGGGTCATAATCCGCACATTTATCAACGACAATGACTCACGAATCCGCAAACGAAGCCTAAACGGCCAAGGAAAATTCAGTCACCACATCTGTGTGAAAGCCCTGTACGACCCCGAGGCCATACTTAAAAAATCGACCGCAAAATCGAATGGTATATATTGGGTTTGTTATATTGTGGCGTCTTAACAATGTTGACACTACATCTAGACGGGTGATAGCAAGCCACATTCCACGCATATTTGTACCGGGTGGCGGTGCGATTGTAAGCTCAGGACTCCAGCCATCTGCTGTTCCTTATTAAAAGGCGGTGTCCGCCATCCAAAAAGTCGTTAAGCCAGCGAGGCTTAAGGGGTCTTTGGATGGGTGCCAGTGCGAGAGTTCTTCCAATCGCGTACAGTAAGTAAGCGTAATTACACACATGATTTTCTTTGGATTTGACAACTTTTGGTAAGGCGATATCGGATGCTGGTCGGAAGCCATAGAGGAAGTTATCGGCGCAGTTACTACTTCCTATAAAACTACGTGTTGTTTGTTGTGCGGGCGATTTACGAGCCAAATTAGGTATAAAAATCAAGGGGTAATACGAATCCCAATCTCCAAAACCAAACTACGGAAAGTATAACCAAATGACGACAAAACAATCCTGACGATCCACTCGTTAAAACCTTTCCAACCATTTCTACAGTGTTAGTTCACATTCAAGCATTATTACGCCGAGGCCCGAAGCCACGTGCATGCATTCACCTTTGTGCATGTCGATATAGGTGTGTGGGGACTCGGGGGTGGCAGGGGCCTGCATAAAGGTATGCATCAGAGAGGCAGGTATGTGCGTGGTGTCGTTTGGTTCTGGACTGAGGGGTTCATAATCTTCGCCGTCCTGAAGGCGCGCTGTGCGGGGTGCGTGCAAATTAATACATGATTGGTGCACAAAAATCATTTGAATTTGATGATGAAATCAATTAAAACAATGTACACTGTGATTGGTGAGAACAATAATCAATTGTGGTATTGGACACGAATGGTTTACTTGGGTCTATGTGCATGACCAAAAGGCAAACGCCTGATATATATAGTAACAAAAGTAAGTACCCTTTTTCTACAAATTTATGTGTAATAGTACTTTAGCATTCAGCTGGTACAAATTGTAAAAAAATACACTTGTAAAAGATTGTGCAAACTCAACAATACTGAATTTCTACTTACATAGAATAAGTTGGGAGATTTCACGCGAGGTTTGGGTGTTAAGTTGCCTCACCAACTCCATTGGGGTTCTATTCTTTGGATCCAGTGTATGTGGATTAGCACCCCTGCTTAACAGGAGTCGAACAACATCGGGTTTTCCAAACAGAGCAGCTTCATGCAGGGCAGAACCATTTTCACCCTGATAGGAACGGTTGATACTGGTAAGAACCACATTCACTGATAAATGTCCCAAAATATTTTTTACAGCACAGAACTACACAGAAATAACACTTAAAAACAATTTTTAAACTTGGGTTTTATAGTTTAGCTGCAATGAAACACTTAAATTGTGATCACAATGATTTATGAAAATAAAAAACAAATAAATTTAAACAATTTAAATAAATTTGCTTATTGTTACTTGGTTATACCGACTTTCTAATGGTATAAAATGATAAACAATGTTCTCACAGTTCTATTTATATCAGCACCATGGGCAAGCAACATCTCAACAACTTCTTTGTGGCCATTTCGTGATGCCAAGTGAAGAGGGGTGAAGCATTCAGGAGATTGTGAAAGCAGAGATGGTTGGAATTGCAAAAGCAATCGCACTACATCCATTCTTCCATATTGCGATGCCAAATCCAAAGGTGATTCATCGCGTATGTTACGAACCTACAGCCACACACATTTGCTTGGAAAATGAGGAAACACATTCGCAATTTGGTTCCAATTGACATACCAGAGGATCAGCAGCATTTTGTAGTAGTACTTTTACTGTCTCAGTATGCCCATGTTGGGCTGCACAATGTAGAGATGTTTCTTTGTCTCCGTTCTGTAAAACAATTTATGCACTTACCAGCAAATCATTTTAAAATGTATATATACATTTGAAAAAAAAATGAAAGGATTAAGATCTTATCAGTAAACAACATTAGTGATAGGATAAATAAACTGTAAATTTTATACATAAAAGTGTCAATGCATCTTGTTTGGAGACAGTTTAAATTATTCATGGTGTTCAAGGCCTCCCAAAAACATTAATGTCTGTTGGTAATCCAGCAGTTAGTTATAATTGGATATTCAATAAGACACAGCACATACCTGCTCATTGACACGAGCAACACTTGGTCCATGTGTCAGTAAACATTTCACAATGTCTGCATTTCCACTCCAAGCAGCCAGATGTAAAGGAAAATTGCCCTTTAAGTCATTCACATTTGCCGAAGCAGAATTTTGCAACAGGTATCGAACCACTGGCCTTGAAGACAAAGTCTCATGTCAGTTATATTGGCCTAAATGCATAGTTTTGACGCACAGTTTTATTGAGTTAGACAATCTTAAAAATAGCATAAACATAAAGATTTCTTACTCATGGCCATTAAGTGCAGAATGGTGCAGAGGGGTGTAACCGGATTGGTCCTGGCAGTTGACATTAGGGCCCACTTTTATCCTGAACAAAGTAAGCCGTAAATTCTCTCGGCAAACACAGTATTGATTTGTGGTCTTTGTGCAAACACCTCTTGGCCCAAGTCCCCTGTGGTTGTTGCTTACAGGATTTGCACATGCATGAATACATGGCTTAACTAGTATATTACTAACAGCAAAGAAAAGACAATTTAGTAGCAAGTCCTTGTAGGTCCAAACCATGTCGCTTACCCAAAGCTTGCCACAAGGCTTCGAGTTGTTGACTTTGCTTTGGGTGACAACAAACGTTCAACTACTTGGAGATTGCCAGTCCGTGAAGCTTCCAAAAATTCTTGGTCCTTTCCCATCCTGGTAAGCATCCAACTAATGTTCAATTGAATTGGTAAAGTAGGTAGCAGCATATGCTACCAGTTACAAACCTCGCTCAGTTGTGTAGGAACTTAGTATTCAATGGGAGTTTGTTTTTTTCAGCCAACTCCCCAGTCATGTTTGTTAATATTCACAGATTTTTACACTGAATTTTCTGACATATTTACATTTTAATGGGAGTAGTTACATAAAATTGTTCAAAAGTGCCCCTGTAAAATAAGAACTTGTAAATTATTGATCAAATATTTATTTATTTCTTATAATAGTTCACAATTTCAGAAAACCAATAGATAAACATATCTTTCCTTAAACTTCATGGTTGTTTACAACTTCAGAGTAGCCAACACAATAATGACACAACTAAAAAATATTCAGTTCATTTTTAGTGGTAACTTTTAAACCATAAAACTATCTAAACTTGTGCAAAGTACATAATTTCTCAAAACATAATATGTATGAGCAAACTGAGTGAACCATTTGCATTGAAAAGTTCTTTTCACAATTTGTAAATTTACTGGCTTCAGTAGAAAATTCATGATATATTTGTTAACAAATAAAAATTGTCTTTTTTGTAAATGTTAAGTTTTATGAAATGAAGTTATTAAACGTTCTTCCAAAAATTCTAATTATAAGCTACGCTCAATATGATAGTTAACACAAACACGCATTTTCGCATAAAAAGCTTATTTTATCAAACACATTGAGTCATTGACATGAACATGTCACACACTTAAACTCAACAGCTAGTTAACCAATTTGATGCCTGCTAACAAGAACAGTCTAAAGTAAACTACTTTAACAGGTCGACTTTTTCCAAGTATTAAATCACAAGCTGCCTCGAAAGACAACTTCACAATCACAACTATTCAACCAACTCCAACCGCAACCCACAAGACAGGACAACAGGAAGACAAAATGTTTTTCGTCGTCGGATCTTCATCCCATTCCACCAACGTTAAAACTACGACGATTGCCATTTTATATACACGACACAATAGTATTTATTGCAATTTTACACTGCGCCAATATGATTATTTTCGCATGAGGTGTAAAATTATATGTTTGAGGTAGTTCAAACGGTCCCGAAATATAAAACCTTTACTAGCCGGGTGCCCCACACGGTTGTGAAGTGACTAAAATTAGCAAATGTTGCTTTTTCGTCTTCACTAAAAATAATAACCAATTAATTAGTTCATGACTTGGATAAATGAAACAACCCCTTATTTCTCTTTATGCCATCGTACTATGCAGTTGGGAGGTATTTTGTTGCTTATTTTAAATTAGCATTTACAGCCATAATTTAGTCCATACCTACGGACTTCAATGGTCATAATGTAACGACGAAAACAAGGGTTTATTTACAACAACAACATTATATGTATGCTATTTGTCTTACGACCACGTTCTTGGACAAATATCGGAATCTGTTTCAGGGTTTATACATTGCATACAATAGAAACCCATCGCCTGAAAGCTTGTTGTTTTTGGGTTCCCCGGGACTGGACTGATGGACTTCTAACACAACACTGACATTCATGGCGAAGGAAGTTTACGCCACATAAAGTGCAGAATTCGCGGTAGGAGTTTAGACAAGATGCGAGGCATGTTAGGAGAAGGGCAAACATATAGCGTTAAAACACTTTTCAGAAATTACTCCCGCATTAAAAGGAAAGGCAGGATAGCCTAATTTTCCTCCTGGTGTCGATTAATGCATTGTTTTAATTGATGGTTTTGTTTTTATACTATTACCGAATTGATTTTTGTTGTGAGAATATTTAAAGAAACATCAGCTACACAGCACCACACTACAGTTTCGGACGACAAGTTTCGGTGTGCAATCTAAAAAGGTACCTTCATACAGGTTGGTTGTCACGTACAGTACACTTCTCTCGCTATCTGTGGCGCACATTTCTTTTCACGGTTGTGTACACAAAGTTGTCGCCCGTCGTGTCTTGTTGACGCATCTCCGCCCGCTTCAGTTAATCATTAAATTTCCATCAAAAAGTTGTTCGCGGCTTGTAAGGATCGGCTTCTTCGTATCTATGGGAACAAGCCACGCTACCTGTAATAAAAAGGCTATACAATGAGTGGTAGTTATCTTTATGAAGAATTTAAAGGGCAGTTCTGTAGTAGGATAAGTAACCATAATTTAATTGAAAGGTGCGTTTCATTATTCATGTTACTGTTCTTTTGACAAGCTAACTGTTTTTGATTAAAACTTTGGTTTCACCCAGCAGAGAACTTTGTAAATTAAATAAATTTAATGCAAGATTTGTAAATAAAGCGCCAGGAGAGCTGTCAGAAATGCAATCTGTCAAAATTTTATTACCGTCGCCAATCTCTGTCGACAACTTCATCTACCAAATAGGCTTGGTTTGTGGCAAAACCGCAGTTTCTATTGCTCGCGTGCTGCGATTTGATGGCGATACAGCGGTGCGACATACGCACAAAGGCGCCATGGTTATCAACCAACTTAAATTTCAGTCGCAACCCGGTGTTTGTGGGTCGTTTCGATGGAGAAAGATCGATTTTCAATGTACCGTAATAACAAAAATGGAGATACGCTTTTTGTTTGGGCGCGGGCACTGAGATTTTCGTCCAAGATAATTGGCACCCTGCCGTGGGGACGCAGATTTACAGAAAAATAAACTAAATCATTCTTCAGGAAAGTACAAAAATTGTCCACAGGCCGACGAGGTTGCGAAAATGCTGCTTTTAATGGAAGTAGTCTGTTTGGTCGTTTTTATTTGCACATTCAACAGCGCGCGAGTTGAAGTGCTCGGCTGTGTTAAACGTGTTGTTCCTTGATTAAAGATTCACCAGACCTTGTGCTTCGTTTTTTTACCAGCAGCAACATCGGTCTTTACTGAAAATACAGGCGTTTGATATGAGAATTACAGTGGTATTCGAAGACTCTCGTCTGGCACTCGACGTGAAACCAGATGACAAGGTTCGGACTATTAAGAATGCGGTCAACAGAAAGTTGCTTGTTGACACTATGGATGACAGAAAAGTGGGAAAGTATCTTGAACTGAGGTTTGCAGGTAATTTCGTAGCAACTTCAACAATTCTATTTGAATAAGCGATACCAATGATGCCTGTACATACAGGCGAAATATATGTGTCGTAGAAACTTCAGACGACAGACAGACGACTTAGGACTATTTATCATATTTTGCAACCTCAACAGCGTATAAAAACGTCGCTAACAGCTCCTGTAGTGCATATTACACCGTATTACATTTTTCCTTATTCAGCGTTTCACAATTATTTTGTCTTAGTATGTCATTTCAACTAAATTGATTAATATTGTCGATATGTGATCTTCCTGACGTGACTATATATGTAATAAAGTTAATGTGACCGTCATCGTCAGTAAACAGCAGCTGCACTGATGAGAGCAGACAGGTCGAAACAGTATATATTTCTGTGTAAAATGATGTATGTTAAAGGAAGGCATGTATTGGTTTGTTTGAAAACGGGTAATTACTTTCGTTTTGCAGGTGCTGCGCTGCAAGACAATTGGGTGCTACAGGATCTTGCAGTCATGTCGGGTTCAGTCATCAAGTGTGCGTTAAAAACAGTGCAGAAACCCAAACTGCAAGTTTATCTCAATTACAGCGGAGAAACCTTATCTCTCACAGAGGATATTGACCCATTAACGGTAAGTTCGTATACAAAAATGGTAAATTCAGACGTTGTAGCACAGTTATTTTTGTTATTTTTGCAGCATTTTGAACATATACATATCAATAATGTTTTGTGACAGATGAAAATAGGTGATCTGAGGTCGATCCTTTCTCAAAGGCTCGGAATTCCTGTGTCGGTGTTTCGTCTATCCCGCATCGATAACTCTGGTCCGAAAACGCCACCGCCAGAGAAAAAAGATACACAAAAGGCGACGCAAATGTACGACAGCAATACGTTGGATTATTACGGCGTTGAAATCGGCGCAACCTTGCGATTGGACGTGTGGGACGGTTGGAGGGAGATTATAACTTCTGCCATCGCAGGTCAGGCTTGTTTAATGGATTCTATACCAGATGCCGTGTAGTTAATCAGTGCATATATTTTACCCTTTACAGGACACGAAGACTCTATCCCCAGATATCTGTCATGGGATCGGGATGTTCGAACTTTCCAGTACCGCGTTCTCCTTTACATCGCCGCACACTACGGACACATGGGCCTCTCCACTAACATGCTCAAGGTGCGATTTAAGCGCATATTACGTTATAAATGGTTCTGCTGTGGTTCTGTAGGATTTGACTCTTATTGCGGACACTTATTGCGACGATAGTAACATAGATAATGTTATACATCTGTACAGTTTATTTCTAATTTAAAATGGAATATCATTACGTATCTTGGAAAATAAACTTATACACATAAAATTGGTCCTCTTTTTCGTATTTCGGTACTTCAGACGTGCATGATTTTTGCTAATTTTTTTACCCCAGTAATCACTTTATTTCATGCAGCACGGAGCCAAGGCGCACGAGCCAGTGGGGACTTATCCGGCTCGAAAGTGGTGCATGGAAAGTGAACACAAGGAAACCATGAAATGCCCAGTACATGTTGTGTGTGTTCGTGGCCATTTGCCGATCCTGCGCCTCTTCATACGCAGCAGTCCTTTGTGTTTTGTGGCACTGGACGAACAGGGACGTACGCCAATTCAGGTATAGGTCTTATCCTGAGGTTAAATATAATATACTGGTTTATACCAACCCCCAAAAAATTGTTTGAAACAGAAAACTTTTAACACAAAATTTTGTTTTTGAAACAAATATGTTTTAGTGGGATAAATATTATCTCATCATTATAACTTCAGATTACGCTTCGATATCGACACCGCGACTGCTTTGAGTACCTGATCGTCCGACAGTGGGGCAGAAAGATGGCAAAGGACTTTTCCGTTTCAATAATAGTGTATTGCCGCATCCTGCAATGGAGCGAAAGGGCAAAAGCGAGGGCCCTGTTAAAGTACGGCACCGACAAATCGACGTACAGAGGAAAGCCGCCAAAAGCAGGCGCCCTAGTTGGCGCCGGGGTTTTGATCGATGGATTTTCGAAAGTGCCGGCCAACTCGCTCGCTTTTGACGAAGTTCCAAGACCCGCGATATCGCCGGATCGTGTTTTGCCCGCTATCGCGATGGCAAAGAGGAAATTAAGGTCGTTTCGTCGCCGTCGGCCCTCCGTCGCTTCCGCTGCCCGAAGGGTTTCCACATCGTCTGCCACGAGCAGCAGGAACCGTCTTAATTCAGCACGCACAGCCGCCTCCGTTCGCTCTTCGGTGTCAAGATCCAACAGCGTCGTATCGGGACTTGTTCCACTGCAGACAGGATTCTCGCATGAGCGCGAAATGCTGCGCAGCGGTAACCAACGACGTAAAAAGCAACAAAATGGGAACTCAAGTAGCGGCCACAATACTTCGTCTAATGAAAGTATACTGCCACCAGCAATCAATGGACAAGCGACAGCAAAGCGTATCGCCGCAAACGCAGGAGACAATGATTCCGTTGTTGCGGAGCTGCGCGGAATTTCCAAGGCCCCGTTAGATGGCATCAAAAGAAAGGACTCGCGTATTTCATTCAAGCCAGACAGCTTCGTAAACTCCAAAAGCCTGACATCGAACGACGGTCAGCAAACACCTTTCACTTACACACCGTACAGTTCGGTTCGATCTTTGCAGCCTGCTGTGAAACGCAAAAAGCCACCGCCAGTTATCAAACCGAAAGTGGCGGATAGCGGAATACCACTGCCTCCTAAAAGCATGGAATGTCAGTTAAAGCCTTTCTTTTATTGGTCGCCATTCGAAAACCTAGAAAACCCGGTCGACGCCACTTTGCGGCGTTTTGAGACCTACCGTGGCGCCCAAGCCCGCCAACACGCAGTTCAATGCCTTGCGGTGACAAGCGAGTTTACCGAAAAGCGCTGGTTACAACAATTGCAGCTTGCGGTGAGTCTTTCCAAGCGAGGGGTAAAAAAGAGGCACGGCCCAGGTGCTTCCTCCCTGCCTGCCATAGATACTCATTGATAAAATTTTACCCGAAGACATTTTCAATGTGATGGCCATTGAAATGCACTTAATGTAGCCAGTACATATAGAAATATATTTTTGTCTAGCGTTTTTCATTCGTAATAAAAACAATAAAAGGAATGCCTGATGAAGTAAGGAATCTTTCGTATGATTTCTGGCCAGGTCTTACTACCTCCTACTTCAGTGGTTCCCATCTCCACTAAAATGTACAGGACAGACATAGAGAAAATTAGATTTTTAGTCAGGCCAATATAAGCATTTGACATCATAAAAATTCCTTTTAGTGCGAAATTTTTTGAAAAGGAAGTCTAATGGATAAACTAATGGAAAATATTTGAAGAATTTTTTTTGGAAGAATTTTTTTTGGACAACTCTGAACAAGTTCGACTGCTTCAAGTAATGTTTTTTTGACCGCAGCGGGATTTTAACCCAGGACATCCTGGCCATTGAACATAGTTATTTTCATCTAGCGCAAAAAAGAATATAATTTATTATTCGCTTGGTGGGGTGCTTGAGCCTACGTTTAAAATCCTTCGCCATCGGCAACGAACGAAGCTTCTGACTGAAGCTAAATGGTGAACAGTTCGGTTGTAAAAGTGGGAAATTTGTCTGTAATTTTTTGCTAGGTTATTGTAAGGACAAGGTCATTGTATTATCGTTTTCCATTCAAGGGTTGAGTTGTAATTATCAGCTTGAAAGAGACTATTTTTTGTCAAATTTTCCTGATCCTTGTTTGTCAATAAATGTAGCTGCTGGTTGGGTAAACCTGCCATATTGTAAATAACAAATGCTTACAGTTAAAAGTTTTTAAAAGCTTTTCAATGACAATAAATTTGTTCTGTTTAATGTATGAATAATGTATCAATAGACTGATTTTATTTACATTGTGGAAGTATTGCGGTGTCTATGGTTAAACTGTGTAATGAACATAAGCAAGTTAAGACAACCATTGTGCTGTTACTATGTTCAGAATAGACTTTGAAAGCAAGAAATATGTCTTGAAATGCCATTGAACAGAGGCAAAGTCTCATTTACGACCATTGTCAATGAAGCCGATATCGCTTGCAACAATGGCAAGTACGGGCAGGCAGAGGGTCTCTATACTGCAGCGATCCAGGTCGAACCACACAATTGTGCTGTGTATGGAAGCAGATCTGCTGCCAGAGTCCAGCTGAAAAAATACAGGGAAGCACTACAAGATGCTGAGTACTCCACCAAGCTTGACCAGACCTATTCAGTGGTATAAAGTAGTTCCTATTTTGTAATCTTTTCAGCAAAAATGGCTGCACTACTGTGTAAAGGGTTGAATAAAGTTGCAATACTTATTTATCATCACGTTGTTTTATTGTGTTAAAAGTTTTGTTATGTGCCACCATTTAGGTCACTAATTTAATATTTTTTTTATGATTCACAATTCTTTAAAACCTTTTTGTTTTTCGTTTACAACACTTAGTTATTTTTATTCAAACATGTTTGCAGGGTTACTTCAGATTGGGAGTGGCTCTTCAGCATATTGGGAAGCCATTTCAAGCTCTTGTATCTTTTTCCAAGGCCATGGCATTGGACACTAAAAACCCAGTTTATCTGAATGTACTTACTGAAGCTGCCTTGAATACTAAACTGAAGGGTAATTGTAACACTAGTTTTTTAGTTACACGAAAGCTATGCTAAAAATTTTGAGGATACTGTGAGCCCAAGTCGTATTGAAAGAGTTTTAGTAGAAATGATTTGTTTTGCTCTCAATTCAGAATAAAATCAATTTATACTATTTTTTTCTATGAATGTAGTGTCTCTGCAACCTGTGTTAAAACAACTAAAAGAAATGGGTCTGGATAGCAATCCGTTTGTCATTACATCAGTAATTGGACAAGATTTGCTTGCTCACAATGCCACCAGTGAAGCTGTTGAGGTGAGTTTGTTGGACGTTTGTTTAATGGATTGTATGATAATTTTTTTGTTTATTTATTGATTTTATTTGTAGTGGAATGACAAATCCTTAACCCTAACTGCTCTCCATATAAATTTGATTGCCTTCGGGCTGAAAATAAACAACTTAACACATGTTTTTGGATTAGTTTTATCAAGAGACTTGTAATATTTGCAAAGCTGAATCATTAATTACATTGATTGGTAGAATGCTATTCAATGAAGGGTAATCACAACATACTTTACATGACAATTCCAGCCCTCCGTCCTCCTGATGCTATCACAATGTCTGTGTTTGTTTTCACTTCCACTTTCAACCAGTTGTCCATCTTTTGTTGTTGAAGGTTCTGGAATGTGCCATTTCAATTGGCACTTCTAGTCTCAAACTGAAAGGCTCGGTCTTTTCGGCTCTCAGCAGCGCTCTGTGGTCATTGGACCAATATGAGAGGTGTTTGTCGATTTTAAGTATTTGGATTGATTATGTTTATTTTTGTGCATGACAGGCTTCTGAGTCTCTAAGTAGGGATTTGTGAATGCTTGAGTGCACTGTTCGCGTGCACTGCACTTCACCACATAACTAACATAGAATTTCTTTGTGAAATATTCCCAAACTTAGTTCATTTACTATTTTAGTAATTGTGGACCTTTTTGCAAAGAACTTATGTGGCAAATTTTTTTTCTTCTAACCAAACACATAAAGCCTAGAAAATATTCCATCAAGTGAAAAAGTAAAAACTGTCAGCTGTAACATTACTATTTCTTCCATGTTTTCATTGTGTTGGCATTCCAAGTATTCCCACAATCCCATGGTGCATTCCTATGCCCTGACCTAACTTGTTGACTTAGTTACAACCACATCAAAAAATTTAAGTTATACACTTGTTATTTGTACAGAGCTATTGCCTACATGAAAGACGACCTTGTGGTTTCACAACAGCTTGCTGACCCTCCTGGCGAATGCAGGGCTCACAGCAACCTAGCAGCAGCCCACTTATTCCAGGGGAGACTGGAAGAAGCAGCAGCATCATATAAATCACAGCTCATAGTTGCTCAAAACATCAAAGTATGAAATTTTAACCTGACTGTGGCAACTGCTGTTTAAGCATCTGCACATTGTCCATCCAATATAGGTTGTTTCCCATAGTTTTATGTTTTGTAATTCAGTATATATAGCGAAATGACACAGTTAAACATTTTTGTCTGTCTTTAAATGCAGTTATTTACCTTTGAACACAGCGTTAAACCCAGACTTACTTTTCAGCACAAGCGATTGACTGCATCTGCTTACGGAGGTTTAGGCCTTGTGTGTTCTGCCCTGGGTGACAATGCAGATGCACTACACCATCATTCCATGGCTGTGGAAATCGCATCCCAGACTAAGGACTATTCACTAAGATGCAAGGAGTTAAACAAAGTGGCTCAGTGTCATTTGTTACTGGGTGACCCGCAAGCTGCACTAAAGCACCAGAAAGAAAGATTGAGATTGGCGTCTGATCATCTTAAAGACGACGGAAAAGAGGAGATGCAAGCTTATTTTGATGTCGCCGCCGTTTACAAACAGCTTAACAAGTATGCTTGTTCTGTAGTAAGTCGATTAAGCTACGTAATTGTCCTGTTAGATGTAGTTGTATGTGCAATTGCTGGTCTAAATTTAGCCTATCGACACAGGACTCATGAATATTTCACTACCAGCAAGTTAGTGATCACGTGTGTTGTGTCCACAAACTAAATTCCAGGTTTTTTAACTGGGACTTTTAATTGAATACAGGCCCCTGGAAGAGACATCCTGTTTACAGAAGGCTGCCGAGCTCGCCAAGCGAGTACGTGACACTTCAAGCGAATCGAAGACGTTGGTATCTCTTGGTTACGCAGCAAGGCAAAAGGGTGGGAAAAATTATTTTTTTTTCATTTTCTGATATACATTGCCCTTTTTGTATTGTCCTGGATGATTTTTGGTTATGGAAACTATGTAAAGAGCCACACACATTGGTGGACAGAATTAGTAGAACCAAAGAAGGCCGCCAAAGTGTCTAAGTACCGTATAGCGCATGTGTCGTACCTTTTGCTAATGGTCAGTTTTTTGATCATTGACGAGCCCACCTATCCCTTATAGCATTGAACATGAAGTAAAAATAGCTTGGGCAAACACAATTATCCTTTATGCGTAACATTTTGGTATTAACACAGCAATATCTGATCTTGCAGGTGACGTGAATGTTGCCAAAACCACCTATGAGCGACTACTTGAAATTGCGCTTGAGACGAACGATAAGTCGCTTGAAGCACGAGCTTGTGCCAACTTGGGCATTGTGCACCACCAGGTGATTGGGATTTGTTGCATTTATGAAACCTCTTTAACCATGGCCGAGGTCCTCTATTTACCATTTTATTAAAATATACAAAGGAGAATCACTGGCGTTGTCATGGCATGAAAGGTTTTGTTGTTGCTAGTTATGGGATAACCACACTGCTGTCCCACTGTAATAGAATCTTGCTTCCATTTAATTCAAAAGTTAAACTGCTTATTTCGTCGAATATAATCACACAAATGGCTACATTTTGGATTTTAAATCCCTTTGCTTCGCTTTAGATGAGCGACTTCGAGCTGGCGTTGAAGTTACAAGCGAGGTGCCTGACCATCGCTAAAAATACCGGCGATGTTGCAAGTCAAGGAAGGGCATACGGAAATATGGGAAACGCCTACAGCGCCATGGGTCTCTACGAACAGGTTTGTACACAGGTGTTTTTAGACCAAACTATAACACAACTGAGTGGTCCATATACCTTAATGTATCAGGCTCTCAGCCAATAATGCTTCGAGATATTTAATAGCAATGACTTTCGTGTGCCAGGCTGTCAACTATCACTTGCGAGAATTGGAAATTTCAACCGAAATTAACGACAAAGAATCCGAATGCAGCACCCATGGAAATCTTGCTGTCGCATATCAGGCGCTGAGAGTTCAAGACAGGGCGCTGCACCATTACAGGTATAAAATAATGTTGTTTCAAATCCCGTTTGGCCGTTTTTTACTGTTTGATTATCTCATATGCCACAGCACCACGTAAGGGGCCTGCGTTGATTATGCTATGGCGGTTTATATTGATTGCTTAATTGCCCAGCCAGTCATAAATTATCTGCTGTAGCGATCCCTTGAGGGTTGTGGCCGTTGACTTTTAGCCTTTTCTAATTAATAAAAACAGGCAAGCTATATTAACGCTACTGCGATACAAAATGGCTGTTGTATACCGCTGCATTGTTGTTGTTTAGCGCTCGCTTTATATAGTTGCAAAGAGGAATATAAGGCTACTGCTTGAAAAATAGTTTTTATTTGTTTGTTTTCTTGATAACGTAAGCCCACGTTTGATCCCTTTTGGTTACAAATCTATTCAAGCATTTCTTTGAAAGTAGTAGTAATAAAACTACGGCACAAGCACTACCGAAAAAACTCGCATTGAGTGTTCCATATAGCGTTACACAATTGCGCAAGCCAAGAAGCCACCGTTTATGTGACGATTCGCGCGAACACGGGCGTTCGTATTTTGCGATTCTCGACCACAATTTTGCGATTCTCGACCACAATTTTGCGATTCTCGACCAAACCTTAGTTTACGCCTGATAATCGGGGAATTTTCAAAAAAATTTGGACCCCCTTTTAAAAAATCCTGGATACGCCTATGTATGTGTGTAATATACAACACGTTAACAGTGTCTTGGTCAGCGTGCAACTTGAGTCGATTTAAACCATATATTTAAACTTGTTTATTGGTGTATCAAAGACGTGAGTGTAAAAGGTTTCTACACGAACTTCGATATCGATTCGCGGAATCGAGTTAATTCGACTACTTGAGTGGTCGATTGAAATTGGATTAAAGGCGTATTTTTTGTTTAAGTAAGGTTTGCCAATCGGCCGACGAGACATTTTAATACTATAAAAACTTTAGCACTTTTGAAGATTGTTGGATACTCCCCAGCCTTTGCCATATATCCCATGCCGCTTGTTGTTAGCAATGTTTTTTGTTATGACGCGGGACTTTAATCTTGAAATTAATCAACATTACAGATCTTTGAAACAGGACTGACCCTTGTAATTTTCGTCGACAGATGCCAATACGACCTAGCCAAGCAAATCGGCAACGTTTCAAACCAAGCCCGAGCACTTATGAATCTCGGAAACTTTCACAACACCTTGGGTCGCTACTCCGAGGCGATGGAATTGTACCACGAATATCTCCAACTAGTAAGCCGCGAACCGGACAAATCCGGCCAATGTCGCGCCCTTTACAACCTAGGCTTCGCCAATTTCTCGATTAAGCGCTACCAAGAAGCGGCAGACAGCTACGAACAAAGCGTCGTGGTCGCAGAGCAGTGTCAAGACAAGTTGGCCATGGCCAGGGCGTATTGCAATCTTGGCCTAGCAAGGAAGGAGTTGGGGCAATTCGATCTTGCATTCGACTGCCAGAACACGTTTCTCAAGCTTTCGACTGAACTGAAAAGTACGAGGGGTAAGTTTAAGGCGCTCGGGAACTTGGGCGATATATTTGCAGTCAAACAGGAGCTTAGTCAAGCGGCCGGTTTTTACCAACAGCAACTTTCTCTTGCTGAGCAAAGCAACGACTCTGTGTTGACAGCTCAGGCGTGTGCGTCTCTAGGTACCACTCTACGTGGACTTGGTCACCTGGACCAAGCAATTGAACTACACACACGTGAAGTGGACATTTACCGCAGTAGCGTGAAAGACTCGAAGGTCGAATATAAAGCCCAGGGTCGTCTTGGTGCCACCCTTACCGCTCTAGAACGCTTTGGCAGTGCACTAGTGTGCTATGAGCGCCAACTCGAACTTGCTATCGCCTCAAATGATATTGCCACCGTCGCGCAGGCTCACTGCAACTTGGCCATTACTTTCACAAACATGTGCGATTTTGAAAACGCTCGAGAGCATTTTGAGAAGCAAACCGATGGTCTGTTGACCGCCAAAGGCAAGTCATCGCGCATTGAAAAGTGCAAAGCTTTTTGCAACATCGGCAAGTGTTGTGAAGCGTTGGAGCAGCACGAAGAGGCTGTGGCGAATCACCAGATCGCACTTGACGTGTCCACAGAACTGCGTAATCTCCCGCTCATGGAGAAGTCCCTCAAGGGCTTGGCTGGCGCTCATATGCAGCTACACAAAGTAGAGCAGGGCGCGCAGTTCTACCAGCAACGCTTGATCGTGTGCGAGCAATTTGGAGACGCCGATCTCACCGCATCAGCTTTAGGGGATCTGGCGCTTGCGCTTTCGGCTTGCGGGAAACACGAACAAGCGATCGAGTATCTGAAGCGGCAAATGAAGATTGGCGTCGACTCCGGCGACCAAACTGTGACCGCGGACGCCGCATGTGGCATAGGGAGCGTATACCAAGCCATGGAGGACTGGGAGAACGCGCTAAATTTCCACAAGCTCGACTTGGAGATATCGCAGAAGGGAGACAACCAGCCTTGCCAGGGTCGAGCGCACGGCAACTTAGCTGCTGTGTACGAGGAGATGGGCAATCGGGAAGGTGCGATAGCTCACCAGGAGCAGCATTTATTTATCGCCAACGAGCAGAACGATGAAGTGGCGAAGCAGATTGCTCTGTATGGAATCGGCAGGTATGTCTGAAGTTAATCGTACTGAATTATGTAATAGGAATTGGAGTTGTTTTACGGCGGTGGCGAGAATGGCAAACATGTAAATTGATAGGTCTTTGCGCTGTGTAAGTAGAACCTGGGCCTGCAAGGCGTGAC
This sequence comes from Ascidia mentula, assembly GCF_947561715.1. Classification (NCBI taxonomy): domain Eukaryota; kingdom Metazoa; phylum Chordata; class Ascidiacea; order Phlebobranchia; family Ascidiidae; genus Ascidia; species Ascidia mentula. Next base: position 18,294,876 of record NC_138569.1, on the reverse strand, counting down.
CGATCCTCCGATGGTGGTCAATTATACGCCGTATAGCCTTCACCATCTTGAGCCGGAAATACATAGCGTGTAAGGTGTAACACTATATATTCTACGTTTGGAATGGCGTAATGTAAAATAACATTCGATGCTCGTGTGTATCACTGTTGCGATTAAAAAAATCATCCCATTTTGTGATTTTCTGTCTGAACTAATAGTGTGATATTAGTTTTTTTTAGTTTTAGATTGTATTGTAAGCCAAAACTTTTGAAATACAAGCGACATGCTTAAACTTTAAACAGTCGGGTAGTTATTACATCAACTTCAATGGTAATGTTATGTTAGAATTTTTTCGACACATTTAATGATTGTTTCGTTTACACGACACAAGCCCTGAATTAACCTTTGTTGTGCAACTGTAACCCTAATACCAGTTTTCCGCACAGGAATACGCTCCTCCTTCCTGGTGGCGACTACTCCCGTGCGGCGTTGCTCCTCCAACAAGCTATGCTTCTTCACAACGACTCAACCAGCGCGGAGCTTGTCGCCAAAACTCGCCACTACCTCGGCGTGGCGATGCTGGCTTGCGGCAACGAAATCTCGGCGACGGAGCATATGCGAAAGGCCGCTGTGCTCGCTGAGGACACCTGCCGACAATTGTTCGCTGAGTTTAATCCGGGTGACACGAATTTAAGGACGTGCGAAGCCGGGTTGGGAATTTACGACACCATGTGCATGTGCATGGCCACCCTGTTACACGTACTGGCCAAGACGGGACGTCACGGCGAAGCGCTTGAGGTTGCCGAGAAGCTAAAGTCATTTCCAGCGAGATTGTGTCGAGGAGTTGAACGTTCATCCAGCACCAGTCTTAAGGAAATGAAAGAATACTGCAAAGAGATGAAATCGGTTTTGTTTTATTCCTGTCTATCGTCAGGCCATCTCTATCGATGGCTCGTCACTCCGGATGGGGACGTGCTGCATTCCGAATGCAAGCGAGTGATTGACCAATCAGGCGGCGACACGTTGAGTTCGCTCATACTTGCGTTGCGTCAAAGCTTGGGGGTGGAAAACACTGACGGCGAAAGCGAAGGTTTTTCCCCGCTCTCTGATAAGTCAGAAAACTGTGTATCGTCAATACTCTCACGTCTGCTCAATATCCATTCCAAATATCACTCGCATTACGAGCATATTGCCACTGACAATGGTCCGCTTCTGTCAAGCGACGTGGTCAATGATTTTAGCAGCAAATCCCCCTTGTATTCGCTCAACGAACTTCTCTTTGGGCCGTTCGACTCAAATATGCGTAAATTTGGTAACGCCCAGTTGGCACAAACCAAACTACGCTTGGTTGTCGACGGTGTTCTTGCTCTAGTCCCCTTCTGCATACTGAAAAAGCGGCCCAGCGACCGGTTCCTCTCTGAGAACTTTGTCCTAACTACCGTGAACTCATTCGACGCACTTACAAACTCTTCTGAGTCGCACGAACACCCGATGAGCTTCCGCCGAGGGTTGGTGGTTGGAAACCCGCTCTTGCCCGTCTCGCTTCAAGATCGGGGTTACAATGGATCCCAGGTACGATGATTTTGTTCTGTATCATTTCTTATTGAACTGATATATTGGTAATTTCTTGTTTTGGCCGTAATATGTGGAGTCTGTTTAAATACGAAAATAAAAACTTTCGTACAATTTTGCGTTTGAAAATTATAGTTTGTGATAGATAGGTGATAACCCAAACCCTTATATATATAACTTAATCATCAATTATAATTTCGTAACGTAGAACCGTAACAAAGCAACAGTTATGATAAAAATGTGGCATCGTAATTCCACCAACCCATGACATGTTTACTTACAGGCCGCCGATGAAGAAGCGAATCTGATTGGTGGACTTCTGCGCGTCGAACCAATCACAGGCCGCGCAGCAATCAAGGGCCAAATCCTAGCCGAACTTGAAAACGCCGAGGTTCTCCACTTTGCCTGCCACACATCCTGGAGCCCTCCAGTGGGTGTGGTTCTGTGTAGCGACGGACAAAGCGACGAAATGCCTCGTAGCGAAATCGACGAATTTTCGCTCGCAACCCCCACTGTGGAAGTGGCGTCCCCCGCAACGATCGTCGACTTGGCGGATCACGTGATCGGGGACGTTGACGTGCTCGCGTTAGATCTGAATAAAGCCAAGCTTGTCATATTGGGTTCTTCATATCTCTGTAAGGCCCACGGGACAGTGGATCATAATAACGCTCTAGCATCCTCTGCCACCATCCTCGCCGCGGCTTTTTTCGCCTCCGGGGTTCGGAGCCTTCTCTTCTCAATGTGGCCCGTCCCGGAGACAGCATGGAAACTGGTTGCCCAAACTTTCTACGGCGAACTGCTCGAAGGCAGAAGCACATGTGATGCCCTCAACACTGCCATGAAATCGCTGAGAGACAGCCAGCAGTTCGAACACCCTTCCTACTGGGCTGGATTCGTTTTACTTGGGCCGGAGACGCAGTTAAGCGTGCGAGATTTGTCCACCGTCAGTGCGTTGTGCTCTGTGTTGCAAGGTAGCGGTGTAAGCGCTCAGGCGGCAATTAAACTCGTGAACCACTTGATCGGAAAGTCTCAGAGAAGGGTTGCCAACGACGAAGTGGGAAGTTCTGTGCCTATGTACACCTCTCAGGTAATTTAAACCTTGCATGTTTGCGTGAAGTTCGTGCATGCCAATCGTTTCCCAGGTGTATGAAAAGGTAGATATATGCGGCAAGTAATTTGTGATAAATCGTTGAATCGAATAAACTGTATGAACAGTTGGTGAGATAGGAAGTCTAATTGATTTTACTTTGATTGAATGTAAGGAGCCCAACCGTCTCATGAAATATTTATCAAAGCGTCGCGAGGCATTCTCTATTGAACTCGCATGCTCGTAACTTAAAGAACTTCTAACTGCAAGGTGTTATTTGTGTGTTGCAGGACAGTGTGGCAGACAAGTTGCATCACGCGCAAGGTTGGAGAGATTTATTCTCGGCGTCCGGTTTTCAACTCCGGCCAAGTTCTAACGGTCTTCCACCCGCTATTTTCTTTCCCCAGCCCAGCAACAAAGCCAATCTTGAGGTAAATTCTGGTGACTTTATGCAACAGACCATTTACTTAAGTTTAAGTTGTTATTTTTATATGTGTAAAAAAACAAACTGCATTGTATTAGTATGTATTCTTATTCGTGAGCATTCTGTGTTTTCTTTCCCAAAAAAAATTTCTTTTGTTTTGTTCCATTATCCACTCTGAAACACAGAAAAGATTTAAAAATTTACTTTTAACATTAATATTGAAACGTTTAACCTCATGTCACCAACAGATACGAGCTTAAAATTTTAGCGAGCAGTTTTTAAAATTCAATTTTCAAGACATGTCCATCAAAATGTTTTTAACAGCGTGTTTCCGCCACACTCAAACCGTTTCTTGAGCTTTCCCCGGAAATATTATCCAGCCTCGGCCGCCTGACCCTGTCCCCGGGTTCGGCTAACACCTTGCTCCGTTGGCTAAGTGACGTCGTCTCTTCGGCCCTCAACAAAAACACCGCCTCGCTCAGTGTGTTGCGACAACTCAACGTCCATCTTCACATCGATCGGAAACTGTGGGAGTGCGATGGCTGCAGTCAGTTGCTTTCCAACTTGGGTAAATATAGGTTATAAGTTTCTTGCAACTGCAAAAGGCCTGGTTTGGACTTGACCCACAAAGAGTAACAACCATTGATTGTCAACACAGCGATCTTACAGACAGCTCAGTTGGTTGATTATTAAAAAAAATATAAGCAATGTGGAGCCAACAATATGAATTGTGTATAAGCTGCAGACAGATGGCCACTGTTTCGACCTAATAGGACCAGCTGCACTGATGAGACCTTTTAGGTCGAAACAGTGGCCATCTGTCTGCAGCTTATACACAAAAAAAATATAGTTCGCCCAAAAAGGCATCATTAGTTTCTGCAAATTTGATTTATGTTGACAATGTCTCTGCCGAGATGGCTATTCAATACCTTTGTCTAAATTTTTAATGTTGGGTGTGGTCAAGTGATTCGCGACATGGTCAATAAGATTTACATGCACTTATAGTTGCTAAATATAGTGCTGTGAAAGTATGTACATTTGCCCGAAACGCTCACTACATATCCCTTTTTTTGATTCTCGGGTCTTGAAACTCTTTTATAGGCCATTCAAACAAAACAAACCATGTTGAGAAAGCAAACTGAAACACACCCCATGCGGGTGTGGTCTCAATCTATCAAATCACTTGCTTTTTGATTTGCCACCAAACATCCATTGTACTTCCATCACCGCAGGTATACACATGACTACCATTGAAGGCGAAGAAGTGAATTTATCTCTGCGACCAAATCTTTCCTTCGACGTTCTTTCAACGGTGACCGACGCTCTTGGAGTTTTGTTCGGTAAGTTGGCAATAAAACTTCGAAACTGTTGGTGGTAAAGACTGTGAAGAACTGTAACAATACGAACGTCTAGACTGCAGACAACAAATCTCCTGCCACATCATCTAACTAAACCAATGTTTTCCAATAAGTGGGCCAGCTTTGTAGGGGCCACGGAGCCAGTTAAAAAATAATTAAACACCCAAAACAGAAAGCACAGCCGAGCTTAGGGGACAAATAGGCCACACAAAATTTTACCCCAAGAATTGTTGGCCATACCGAAACAGGGTAAGCTGATCAAAACCTTTTGATTTCTGCGTGTCAATATGTTTGCGACTTGTGTTACACGGAACCTTGAAGTTAAGCCAACCCGTTGGCTTTTTTTATCTTCTATACAGTTTGTGCTGAGCCACCAGAGCAGCTTTGACGCTCCGTACTTCCGCTTTGCGAGACATAGTTTGTGTTTAAACGACTTCACCGACTTTATATTTCAGGGAACTACTCTTCGTCGCCCTCTGGTATCTCTTTGGGATATAATTCAAGTGAGAAAACTACATACGACCCATCTTCGAATAAGCCCAAGGTATTCTGACGTTTTTATATCAAGTTTAATGTTAGGAAACTGCGTGAAACATGTTATTTGTGTGTGGGCTCCTCAGCGGACATGTCTTTAAATCATGAGATTGTGGCTACCAAATCATTTGTTGCTCGCCACAGTTATCCGAAATGTCCTGTCATACTCCACAGTTTGGTGACATTAAGGAAAGTGACACAACGTCTTTACTGAACCAATTCTCAAAAAAAATATCAAATCACTTTTTTCGGGCACGCAAAATTTCCACGCACATCAACAATAAACGTGATATACATAACATGGCATGAAAACCGATATAATCACAACTTTGTAACCAACAAACATTTACATCCTTGCAGGTGGCGCGTGTTGTTCCCCAGTCCCTGCGTCACACCAAACAACGAACTGCAACGACACGTTTTCCAGTGGCCATCGATTTTAACAGCTCGTATCAATCGCTCAGTACGAGTGAGGAAAGCTGGCAGCACACCGAGGCTACCGACAACAGCGCCGCGCGTGGCGACTGTGGCATACTGACACTCGAGGAGCCAAAGATTTTCACACAAGTACCGAGCAATTCTGGACTGATTGCCCCTACTCCCGTTATGGCACAGGTTAGTGTAGCATCACAAACTATGTGGCATTATGGTTGGGCTTATTTGTCCTGTACGTTAAATTGGGCCAAATATAATAGGATGAACTGCTAAAAGCCTTTTGAAGTTAATATCTCGTTCGCTTTACAACTAAAAACTGATTCAATTTCATGCAGAAATCTCCACAAGCAAGCCCCTCCAAACTCTCATCTCCGGGAGCGTTCACCCCTACCAAGAAATTCCAATATGCGGCGACGCTGGGCGACATGATCCAAACGAAGTCGCCTTCATTTTTGACGGCCGCTGACGAAGAACGGCGAGAGTTATCACCATTCACGCCCCGTTCTCCTGTCAAAAGCCCGGGGAACGGACACCCACAAGCCGGCGGAATGTTCTACCAAGCGCCAAGGTCAGCCGACCCCAAAGTTTGCGTTGTTAACCCTACACCCGGCGAACATTCGTCCGGGAAGAAGTCCGAAGAGCGATTTATGTCCGTGTTTGAGAGCATGCTTGTGCGAAAGTCGTCGCAACAGAGTTCTTCGAGCCGCAAAGGCTCCCTGACGGAATCCGTGAGCTCCATAAACTCGGTCAATAAGATTCATAAGTCATCCAAACGAGAAACGGTTGAACACGCCTACAAACCTAGCCCAAGCGCGGCCAGTACTCTGCGGCATGCCTCGCCTCGGCACGAATACAGTGGCATCGTTGACCAAATGTCACAAACGCGTATTACCCCAAACCTCCCCGACCTTACGCAGACACACACAGCATACAGAATCGTAAACGCGCCTCGAAGTGCCGACAGTCAGACACCCAAAGTCCAGGCATACAAAGTGGAGACAGTGTTCACTCCCATTACAACTGGCGCACCCGTGATTGGAAACGATCAACGTTTTTTGTCCCTCCCCACAAGCAGGGCTGGTATCGGGGGTTCCAGGTCCCCAGCTCGTTCCGCTGCCTCCGCCGCATCGCCATCGTCGAGGTCTGACATCTTCCAACATTTGTCCGCGGTTGGACAGGACGACAAAGATGATGAAAGGGTGGAGTTTGTTTAACATTTCCACGTACTCCATCTCTCAAGGCTGCAGCGTTGTATTGTGGCAGTATAGCGCCTTGCCTTTGTCACTGCTGTTATTGCAACGGAATTTGTAATGCACTTTGTATAAAACCTGGTGTGACCCTCACGAACCCGTTGGTATAATTAAACCAGGTCAACATATTATTGGTAACGTAATTCATGTTTGTAATCTCAATGCTTGGTGGATTTTGCACTTTTTACAGTAAGACCCGTATTCTCTTAACTTCTGCACTTTATTGTTTTCGCGCACCAACAATGCCCCGTTTTTTAGCCATATACTGTATAGCTACCACCAGGCTGTCTAACTTCAAGCTCCACAATACATACCTCCCAAACTGTATGTTGACTTTCGCCATTATGCTGTTGCGACCCCCTGTCGATACAGCTAGACGTACATTTGTTTAAGTTCACTGTGATAGAATGTGACCAGAGGTTCGTTGCAAGTTTATTGCTTTTTAACGCACTGTAACCAAACGGAACAACTTTTTTACTTGTTTTGCTTTAACTCGGCGAGCAAATCTTTTTCTTGCCCAAGCTGTAACATATTTTTTATTTGCTTTAAATCTGTGGAAGTTTTTATACTTGAGTGAAACCATTTACACACGTTTGTTTTAAGAGCAATAAATCATTTATATATTATCTACTTGGTTTGCTCGATTATTAAGCAATTGTAGGTAGCTATCGGCGAAAAAGGTGGGCTATCCTTATACTGACCTGATGACTATTGCGCAGCAAATTATGAAAAGCAACACAAGAAATAATTCTTGTGATCAGGTGCACCAAATGCAGTATTGTTTAATTACGATCTAACGGTGTGTTTATACTAATTTTAGCGCCTTTTATCATGAGCGTAATTATTTGTAAAATGTTTCAAAATATTATTGTCTTCTTACTTATCCGTACGTGGGCGCCCGTGAGCTATCAGCTGTTCCCGGCGTTTCTATGACATCACAGACGCTTTGGAGCGAAGCGAAAGCTTCCCCTAATGTGAGACAGCGTCGTTTCGCACTATGTGTGTGTTTAGTCTCAATGACTGTGGCTTATTCAGCTTGCGAGTAAACTGAAGTGTGCTGTTTGACACTTGGCAAGCGGTGTCAGTGGTTTAAAGTTAAGTGTAAAGAAACTACAACGACTTTGCGGGGGTTAATTTCTTTGTTTGATAAAGTGTCAAGAAAAGTGGTATACTGCCCAACTTCAGAAAATGTCCAGAAAGGCTTGTTGTTTATGATTCTGTATTTAACATGTGTTGCAATAGTGATGTTGTGGTTTTTAATAAATTTGTTCATGTAGCTGATTGCGAAACTCATAGATCATGATGGCTTGATGTTGCTGAGGTTTTGGCCAGCTTATGTTTTCTTTGGAAGACAAGAAAATGATTCACCACACAATGTGTCATGGCTTATGATAGAAAAATGCCAACAAGTTTTGCTGATATAATTTCATTTTGCAATGACACCCAATCAGAAAGAGGTATCCAAGTGTTTTTATTCATTCAACATGCATAAAAGTCTTTGACATGCTGAACAGTATTTGTATTTCATCTATGCATTTTATATAATAACGTATCATTAAAAACTTTTACAATTGCCATAAAAAGTGTTTGGCAATGTGTAATTATGTTTGATTTGTATCTTGTGATCCAAACCTATGCCTTGGCAAGATGCTTTTAGAGCATTTTTCCATCTTATGTTTGCCATAATCATCATTTTGAGATGATTGTGAACTTACTGGTTTTACTACATATGAAAAACCAGGTCGTAGCCCTACTACTAACCACAATGATGCTGCTTTGGAAACAATGAGCCTGCAGTCAAAAAGTCCTGCTCACTATGTGTTCGAAAAGCGCTTTGCTTCCCCCCTTGACAAAGAGGCCCATGAACTTTCAACTCGCAAACGTCATGCTGTATTGAATTCGACAGGTATGGGTAACATGGGTACCTAACCAAATCATCTGTGTGTTTATGTTTGAGTTATTTGCTCTGAACTGTTCATATTCTTAATAAATTTGTTTTATGGTTTGTCCATGCAGTTTATGGAAACCATATAGGTATTATGTGTTTCACATAATATTTCAGTTCTTTTTGGTTCTCACCAGGTTTGCACTAACATGAAAAGAATATTCAGATGTGTCTTGTAACAATATGTGCCTGCAACTCTTTTGCAGAAAAAAACTGGAAAACAAATATACGTTCAAAGATAGAATCGGATTTAACTGATCAAGTACAGCAAGCCTTGGAACCGATTGTCCAACCCAAGCCAAAAGCCAGCGAGAGGAAGAGGACGGATCATCAAAAACACTTGCAGGTTGCTTAGACAAATATTAGATCGCGCGGGGCAACGGTGATTAGATCAATCAAAACCAGACTAATTATTAACCTGCGTGTCTCGCACTTGAGTAACGAAGTTTCAGATTACATTGCTGGTCACGTTATAAACAGGTTTGTTTGTGTATAAATATCTCGGTTTCATTTCAAGGACATTTAAATCCTTCCAATGAGTCCAATGAGTTGATATTTGACTTGTTACCACATCAAACACCCTTGCGAATAGTTAACGGACGTAAAATGGACATATTTTTGAAAATGGACTTGAACACAAATGGATAATGGTACGCTTTTTTGCAAGCATATGCGTTTACCTCAGGTGTGGCGACAAGTTTAGGGCAAATAATAATCATTCACTCTGGTATGAGGCAGGCAAATGAACGCACCCGGCGTGACACCACGGATAAAGGGCTTAACATGTTTTCGGTGAAAGGCTATACAGCCTCTAGCAGTCGTTATTCTGCGTTGTAATTCTTTTGCCGTAACAAGTATTGTCTGTCGCCAACCCCTTTCTGCCGCTCAATGGAAGTGGGAGGCACGAGTCTTACCTCTCCCTGTGCGCTCGTCTCCTTTTGTGGTCTCATATAAAGCTCAATACACAGTCACCCGAGGAAATCTGGAGGTCATTTCAAAAACACCGGCACACGCTGAGCGCCTACGTGGGACGGACAATGGAATCAGAGCCAATTATTGGTACCGGCATCCGTTGTAATGCTGGGGCCCGTGCACGGTTTAAAAGGTGTCGGGGCGCCGGCTGGCGAAATGTTCAAACAAGGCCCTTGTGTAAACTTGTAGAAGCGAAAAGTCAATGAAATTATTTCGTTTAATGTGGTTTGTGGATATTGTACATTGATTCCAATGCTAATATCACTATTTCTCACTTTTTACACAATCACGTTGACTGGGGCAGTGGCCGATTCTCCTGTTAGTATTGAGTGCAACCAAGTGTCCGGTTGTTTTCGTCAATGAAAGCGTTTTCCCCCACAGTAATCGTAAGCCTATTCTGCGGTAATGTGAAGTGCTACTTACGTAAAAAATCCTGTTGGCGTATTGTCAACTGGACACTTGGTTGCACTCACTTCGACAATAATCATGCGCCATACATTACTACTACTATTAACTGCTCGAAACGTTTCACAAGATAGCTGTTATTTTCTGTGCGTTTTGCAAAACCAAAGGGCAGCTAATTTCCGTTTTAGAGCATGAAGTTAAGCAGCTTCTACCAGCACAAACTCTCCCCCCGGTTCTCTTTCGAATCCGGACCATCAGAGAGCAAATCAGGAGGCTTCAAGTACATTGACGTCAACTACCTCCCTCAGAACCGCATGATCGCCGGAAGCGACTCCTATGTGTCCAGAGAATTCAAAGATTTGGTTCCAAGGTCGCTTGCAAACCTCCGCCTTCCGAGAAGAAACGGACTCCATTCTCACGGTGAGCAAATGCTCGTGTAAACGGTTGCATTCATCTTTTTTTTTATAGATTTAGTGTATTGTACGATTGGTATTGGTTGGGCATGCCCGCGGAGTAATATTTTCCGTAGACCTGTTTAACACTGAAACAGATTACATGTATTTTTACTTTAGTAATTAGCATTGCTGGTATAATATTTTGTTTACGTTTTGTTGATGGCTATAAAGCCAATGTTATTTACTCATAGCTCAATATGTGCATTGAATCTTTTTACTTTCACACGTTAAAATCCGCTGTATAAGCGTGTCTGCTGCTTGGTGATGTCAAATGTCTCAAATAACGAACTAATGGACTGAAATCCATTTTTTGCATTCTTTCTCCACAGCAATATACGGCCTGGAGGAACTTGCGAGAGCACAAAAACACGCAGCTAACATCCGAGGAGGACTCGACGTCACATTGCTGGACGCGAGTCGATCAAATTTCAACTTCCTCAACTTGCCCAGACAGGACGGGGTAAATGGACTCAGGTATAACTACTCTGTTCACTGGTGGTCATTTGAGCGGTCACCAAACAATCACCATAGCGTCGGCAGGGTTGCGTGAGAAATATGAGCAAATGTATTTGTACTGTTGGATTTACTTGGTAAAACATTAGATCTGCTTCGTGTGGTTGCATTGAGTAACCATAGGCATGCTCCGGATGAACACAGTGTATATCGTGGTTTATTTGCTTCCAGGAAATATATTTCCATAGACAAATGTTAAACCGTTAATTTCTTAGCATTTATATTTGTTTGTTCAAAACATAGTTTGCTAATTTCATTTCAGACCCCTACTGCCGAATGCGATCAACTACAACGGGATAAACTTGCCCAACTATGGCCTTAATCGAAGATGCTTTCAGGTACATGAACAAATAAAACAATAATACTGTTTATACAACTTCTATGCAATGTAGCACATGTTGTTTTGGTTTTTTTTTTACTGAATGGTAATTCTTGATAACTAATGTTAATATGGATCTTTAAATCTCTAGAGCAGGGGTCGGTAACCTTGTGAATGCCACCTGCCAATTCACAAATTATTTAAAAACTCTATTGACTTCGCCTTCCAGAATGTATGCGCATGCCAAATTATGTTAATCTTTTTTATCGTCGCGACCGCCTGGCTCTTTGTAACCATTTTTTTCGACGCAACGCAATTCAGTACTATAATGAAAAAGTAATGGAGTTTTAACTCGTAAATTACGTGGCGTGCCATGAATAATCATCTCGCGTGCCAGGAGTTGACAATCCCCGTTTTCATATGTACGCTCAAATAGCATATGCTGCATATACATTGTGTCCTATACAAATGAAGCCAATTCTAAAATCAGTACTGTTTGGATATCCAAGTTCAACCGTACAGCAGTTTGACAAGCTTTAAAAGGAAGTTTCCATTCCCATCTGTCCATGAAGGGCGCGCCCTGCTTTATTCATGTCTGAGTGAAAGGACGTAAACAAAAAAATGACATGCGATATCAAACCGCAACACCCATTCCACGAATAGCATCCGATACCTCCGCTCAGAGCGCTATACTTTACCTTCAGAGTAAACACAGAGACGCGTTAAAGCAACCGCAACTCGACTATTATTGACGGGAGCACGGATTGGCGTCTTGAACGGGCGGTGCGGGTCCAGGCATGCATCAATTTGTCAAAGTCATGGTGGTTACGATTTTCCATTGTTGCAGACCTTTTGCTGCTTATCCACTCTTGTGTACAAATTTCCATTAGACGACACTGGTTGAAAATCGCATTTTAAGTTAGGCATGTCACTGGCAATGTGCGCAAGAGGAAGTGAAATGAAACTATCTTTTCACAGGGTATATGAAAGGTTCCCCACTAACAGTTTGGGTCCGCCGTATATTTTAATCCTAAAGTAACAATTTCAACATAGAGGTTTTGACTCGCGTCAAATACGCAAAAAAATGATTGAAAACACATCGTTATTACCAGACCATGGGTATATGCCAGCAGGTATGCGGTGAGAAATGTACACAACCCCATCGTCTGGCCACAATTGCCGTCTGGCTTGGCAACATTTTTAATTTATCATTGTAAAGAATCGAAAATACCATAGGACAGTGCCACCGCCATTATGGGGTCCCTTAGACAAACAAACAATTCGCGTGGGACCCATTTATTGGGTTTGCCTCACTTTTAATCTGATGTCGCGTTTATTGATAGAGGGGTGCGTCCCTTGTGGGATGCGTCTATTAGATGGTTTGGGCCGAGGTACGTGTTGTTACAACGGGACCGACTCACGTGGGATTAGGATCGGTTAAACAAACAACACTTACAATCACTTATCTGCGATAATACTCGGTCGCTCGGTGGCGATACAGAGCTATGTGGCAGGAACATGTTATTTTTGACTGTGAACAAAAAAGCTCGACCGCACCGAGCAAAATATCTGTCTGAATCTTACATTGGACTCTTGTATGTTCTTGTGTTGGCAGAAAGTTAAACTACTGGTTTTCATGATCGCCTGTGAACGTTAAACATATTTGATTGCTTGTTTTCGCTATTCAGAGCGTAACAACAGCGATCACTGGTTAATTTGAATCAAGATACGATTACCGAAACTGCTCCTGATAATTCCTACCTGTGGACAAATAAATTTGGGCAAAGTGGATCCAATAATATGAATTGTATAAGCTGCATACAGACCTATAAGGTTTCATCAGTGCAGCTGGTGTAAATAAATTTTTGTTTTTAAATATGAAATATCCACAGACAACGAAGGTTAATCGCTGTCTGCTCTAATTGACATAATACATTACTTCTGCAGATGTACACAAAGGAAGGCATGAACAGTTTGCTAAACTCCAGGTCAAGGCGTTCGAAACTCACCCATATCGGTCACGGCAAATACATCGACAAGCGTGGAGTTGTCCTCAGTCGGCTCGGACCGTTTTGGCCTCAGGGCTATGGTCCCGTATGTCAGTGCCCGGTGTAAGTTGCAATTCTTTTGACCTTATTTGGACCAATCAGCGTATTGATGTACCACTTTAACTAAATGCATTTGATCAAATATAACAAGAAACTGTGAATATTTTATTGTGCATAATAGGCATTAAACAAGGTGGTTACCAGTGCCAATTGTAATTGTTAAGGATTCCGCTAGCTTTTTCCATGTCCACTATACGGCAAGACTGGAAATTGCAGTAAAACTAAAGTTTAGGAACTAATGCTTTTAGAATTATCGTCACTTCCCTTCAATTTGTCGAATCAGACAAAAATACATGTTTGCTCAAGTTTGAATTTAACATCATTCGATGCAGACGCTTATTGGTTCGACTTTGGGTGTGTCACAAAATCTTTGTGTTATCTGTATGGGGTAGTATAAGAAATGTGGATGCTTTAATTGTAAAGCGTAACTTTTTGCGAAATAGTTTCCGGTCTATGACCACGAAAAAATTCATTCATTACGTTCTAGTACAGTGTTTCCCAACCGGTGGTTATATGCGTACCACTAGTTGTATAGGTAGTACGCGAGCACCTTTCCGTATTCAGCGGATATAGTTCGAGTTTACCAAATCGTAAGTGATCTCAAAATGTTTGTTACTTCATCTCCTAGGTTACTTTGTAACACTCAAGTAGGTGGTACGCGTCGAAATAGTTTTACCTCCAATTGGTACGCAACCACAAAAAGGTTGGGAATCACTGTTCTGGTACAAACCGTACAAACAAGAATGGGTTTTCCACTGTCGAAACCACAAACTTCCATTCACTACAACTGAAAGTTTCGTCTTGTGTGCAATCCAAATAGTAAAGGTTTCACTTCCGTTGCTAATTATTTCCCACGGTTTTGTGTTTCAGACTCAAGAGCAATTGCCCGAAGCAGGAGAATCTGGGCGCCGAATTTGGTAAGAAAACACGTGGAAAGTAATCCCTAAATTATAATGTTTGCTTTATTAAGTTGCGCAAATTCGGTAAATATTCAAATCGATGTATAGTTTGTGTGGCAAAAAATGTGCTTTGATGCATATTTTATGAGAGTCGCACACGAGGTAGTTATACCGGTTAGCCAGTAATTGCCACGTCCGGTCAACACACCTGCTTAATAGGATTCCAGTACCCCAAAGCACCTGTTGTCAGAACCATTATCCCGGAAATGTATTTACATTACTTACGTTACTATACGTACTGAAGCATCAACCCTTTTTCGTGCTTATGTAACAACTTACCTACGTGCTATACGTCTTGCGTGTAATGAATGACCACCTATCCGGTCAACAACAAGTTCCTCTCCCCTCCCGGTGTAATATCTTTGGTTACTCCCACGCACTCCTGCTTTCCCGTTCTCCAAACGCTCTCCAAGCACCACTCGTGCCAACTCGACCCTATTGCGAACGCGCTTCGGCAACATTCTGGCCACGGCAACCATTGGTCGGGCGCCCTGTTGTGTTTTGGGACAGAGCTTGGCTTTCGGGACAAAGTGAAACGCCACTCTTTCGCTTTTTCCGAATCCGGTTACCATGGCGCGCATTCGAGCGTGTCCGAGTCCCTCTTCTGAATTGTCATAACCCATTAGCGAGGTTTGTTCTTCAGGACAGGCCGGAGTTAGACGGAGTTTTCAAAGTAGTTCACACGGGAAGAAGTGGCCTAATAGCATGAAACAAAATACAGTGCAGGATAATTTAGTACACCCAAGCATGTTATTGAAAAGTGACAGGTTTTTAAACCCAAGACCTGCGTACAAAAGTCAGCAACGTAAGTGAGGACGTCTACTGAAACGTGCTGTGTTAATTTTCAGGCCGTCCGTTTGCAACAAAAACAGTGAGGTATAAAATGTGAGCACTGCTAATTAGGTACAACAGCCATGAACATATTGCACAGTTCACCACCCAGCCCGGCAGGAACCTCCCCGTACAAGCGTGTAAACGCTTACCGGGCTTCTTTGCCTAAACTGCACCACCAACAGCACCACGCAACCTGTAAGCGCTCCCAGTCGTGTGACCACAGGAACAAAGTAACTCATACAATCTTTTACGATGCTCCTATAACAAGATATCGCGTGGTTTCTGGTCTAAGAGGACAAAGTGAACCAAAACAACAGGCCAGCAAAAAGCCACAACAAGCTAAGACCGCAAGGACAAACGAGCAGAGACTGAATGATGTTCGTTCGCAATGGATTCCGCATCTTCTAGCCAACGGAGGTGGTTTTCAGTTCGACAAATCTTTTCCCACCAACCATCTGCAAAAACGCAGTCGCTTTTGGCCAAGTTTGGCCTCTTGTCTTCCTCGCGATTTTCGCTTACCCCGCTGGCCTGGAAGTCGAAGTCCGATGGTGAAGCACCCGACTCTCATTGAATCTTCGCCGAGCAGCAACGAAAACTTGTGGAAGGATAGTAAATTTGAAAAGGCGGCACTTTCTGTTAAGCGTAAGATTTCTGGTCTGGCATAGTTTACGTTTAATGGCTTCCACTAACTTCGACCGCCCGACAGAACACGATTAACGTGCATTTGTAAAGATCAACATTCCGGCAAATCAAATCAATAGACAACGTTCCAAATCTTACTGTTTTCTGTTTCTTTTTATTGTACAAGAAACATTAGGTGTGTCAATACGGTGCACATAAGTTTGAAAACAGAATTCTGATTATCATTAGTTTAAGATATAGAAAAAACACAAGTAAAACCAACAATATTTTTCTCCGTGCATCAGCGTATCATTTTCTTCGCAGTGCCCCAGAATAACTCGAAAGTATCAGAAAGTCGTTCGCTCACAAACGTTACCACCGGCTCCAACAACAACATCAGCAGCAGAAGTGAGGCCAATGCTTGGGTAACAAAACTACAACAACATACGCGCCCAAACTTCAGACCGGAAAACCCAACAAGCAACAATAACACGAACAAAAGCAACCACAACTACAATAACAGCAACAACAGACCGTCCATGCACCAGCAGCACCCTAGTAGTTTGGGGAATTCCCCGAGGGACCTTCCGAACCCCAAGGCTGAAGTTGGGGCTGTCAGTGGGCCCCACCACAAGGGGACGTGGAGGGGTAAGCCGGTGATATTCGATTGCGAAAGGTCGTCGCGCGCCCCCATGCCCCACTCTGTACCCGAAGGTATGGACGATTCGCTGCTCTTCGAATCCCGTTTCGAGTCAGGGAACTTGCGACAAGTGAGGAGAATGTAAGTGTGGGTGATGTGACCTTCTTGTCCAAGTAAAGCTACCTACTTGTCCAACGAACAAATTTTCAACATCTTATCTATTTTGTAAGGGATCAAGGTATCACATAAGTAATTTCAAACTGCATCAAAAGGTTTTATTCTTACTGCTGAAGATTTACACCGCTAACAAACATCAAAATCACAAGTAAAGCTGAACTCCTTATTGAATTAAACAGAACGTTCAGAAATTTAAGTTCGTAAAAATGTCAATGTATGTTTTGCATTTATTGGAAATTTTCTTTCCTCTTGCTGACGATCGAGAAAATTGATATCATCATTCGTTTTGTTGACTATGTTTTTAGATCCGAATTTGAATACGAGTTGGTTCTTCGCACCGATATGTACACAAATCGACACACGCAGTGGTATTACTTCCGTCTTCAGAAAGCCAAGAGAGGCCGCACTTACAAGTTCAACATCATCAACTTGCTAAAGAAGGATAGTCTTTATAACTACGGTAAGTTCAATGTTTGGTATTGTTTACACACAGCTGAAATGTTGCAGGAAATTTTCGCAATATTTTAGTATTTCATATTTTCGTGTAGCACGGACGGTATACCTGGCTTGGGGTAATCTTTTTTTACCGTTATCCTTTCGGTGTGTAATATACTTTACCGCAAAAGTTGTTCTCATCCACTATAATCTGGGTTTCCATCTGCCGCGACTAAAATATCAGCTGAATTTTAAGTCAAAATTTGATATACTTTTTAAAGTTTGTCTTTTGGTAGGATGATGACCCTTTTTAGGCGTGGATGCCGACGACAGTAACACTGCTTTGTCTAAAACCGTCTAGTACCACACAATATCACTAGTGGTCCGTGCTGATAAAAATAAGCATGTTTAGATGCGAAAAACTAGACGTGGAAGCCAAAAATAAATACAAATCGTAGAAATAAGTACGGGATGGCAAACTATGTACAACATAACCATATCACAGAAAGACAATTTTTCGCAAATAGCTGTAATTTACCTTTGGGATCATTTTTAACAAACCCACAAAAACTCAAGCACCACACGTTGTTCCAAATTCAGGTATGAAGCCTCTGGTATACTCGGAAAAATTGGCTAACGGAGAAGGTCTCGGCTGGCATCGATCGGGCGAGAACATCAAGTACATGTCGTGGAATAACGCCACACGCAACGCCATCTTATCTCTAGATCTCCAATATTACTGCCTGGAATTTGAGGTACACCACAGTGTGTAAAGCATCACAACTTAGTGCGTGTAGTTCGCAAAATTCCCATCGTTGTTGTGTTTTGCCGGTGTTTAGTGGTGTAGCCCATCCCAGTCAAGCGTGTACTTTAAGTTGGTCACAGTGTTATAATTCAGTGATGGCTTTTCAAAGATTCGTCTTAGTAGATAATTCATCATTTCTTTTGAATAGATACTTAACTGCTTTTTGATAATAGTTAATTTTGGCAAATACGACGGTGGCTCTTTTCCTAAAGTTAATAAAGGCATAAAGCCTTCACACGAACATGTTCGATGCACACTTGTTTTTAAGGCGTTTACAAGACCAATGAGGACTGTTTTCCACAGACGTTGCTTAAAAACTCGTATGTGGAGCAAGCATTTTCAGACCACCCCATTCTAGACAAAAAACTTATTATTACATTCCTCGCATGCCCCTTGAACATGTCCCATTGCGCACACAAAATTTCAGCTTTACGCACAACATACAAGAAGCTTGTTCCGGCATGTGTTTTCGCGTCACTGATCCTACCATTGTGAGCTCGACGGCCATCGGCATTCAATGCTCAACACTCGAAAGTCAATCAGCGCGGTAGAGTGGCAACCAATCGAAGCACACTGCGAGTACCTCGGCAAATACTCCACTTTCTAAGGCTGCGTGCCCGTCTCAGAACGCAGAATGCCACACACGCCCTTGTTTGTAGATTTTGGTCTGATGACCACTTGTTTCATGATATCCCGACGCTTTTAGTGGTCTTTGGCCATAAGTGAAGTGCTCCCTGACGCTGGCATGGCCAATGTGGCAATTTCATGTGGGGCTGAGAATTTGTTTTGGAACCTATTCCACCTTATATGTAGTAACTGCAGTTTTGTTCGGCAATTTTCTGCAGAAGATCAGGTATTTTATAGAGCACTTTGCTTTCAAACCAACAAATGTAAAAATCACTCCACATTAATTCAACCTGGGCCAACCGGAATAAATAAACGCCATCTATAAGCACCAAAACATCACTGACACACTTTATTGCCTTGTCACGTGGCCGTGTACGTCATCAGAGATCACAGGCGTCTACCACAACCAAGCAAACCACCAAAAGTTCATTACCTTTTTCCCCATAAGGTCGCGACCCTAATTCGACCCACCCCGCTTTCACTTATCCCCTTGAACGAAACCACACCCAGACGCGACAGCGCCGCTCTCCACCTCTCGAACAAAACCACGTGCTTTTCACCATTCAGATCACGTTCGATTGGGAAGGAGTCGACGAGGACACGATTTACCTCGCCCACTGTTATCCATACACGTACAGCGACCTTCGCCGCCACCTTGACCAAATCATGGAGGACCCTGAGGCAGCTCAACACGTAAAGAAGGAGGTGTTATGTGAGACGACAGCTGGTAATGCTTGCTTCTTACTCACTATCACCGAGTTTCCGGATCGCGAGAAAGACAAGTACAAGGATTTCCACCAGGTGAGCTTGTCCTGCGTGCTTTAAACTCTTTTCTACGCCTGGTTAAAAACTGGCCGCTAATAAATACATGCGTGATCTCTTATTTTACAACAAAAAAAGTCCAAAGTCCAAAAATACGCATTCATAGCAAAATGACGTAAACACATTCAAAACAAACTAGTCTTAAATTGAGTTTGGGAATTGGTTTGAAAAAACGAAATGTTTTTCCGGTGTTAATGCAAACCGTTAAATTACAGGAAAAGCAAGGAGTTGTCCTGACAGCCCGTGTACATCCTGGAGAATCGCAGGCGAGTTGGATGATGAAGGGTGTACTCGACTTTCTCACTTCCAACCAACCAAACGCTAAAAGACTTCGGCAGAAATACGTTTTCAAGGTTGGCTGACGCTTACATTATCCACTTTTTTTGCACAACATCCAGGAATACACGATTTAGGTCTCTCCGTAGTTAAAACCCAATTTTCACATTCACTGTAGATTGTTCCTATGCTGAACCCAGACGGTGTGATTGTGGGGAATTACCGCACGTCACTGGCTGCACGTGACCTAAACCGGAACTACCGTCACCCACGTCAGTCAACTTTCCCCACGGTGTGGCATACCAAACAGATGGTTGACCAGTTCAACAAGGACCATCCGGCAAGAAATACAATTACACTTTTAAAACCCTTTTCACTGATATTTAACTGATACAGCTTTTACTAATAACCTATACTGATCAATGGACTGTGCGTTTATTTGTCCAATCTCCACTTTCCCGTTTCAAGTTTCCAACTTCATATATATATAAATATACGCAGATTATTTTATATTGCGACCTCCACGGCCACAGTCGTAAGCACATGGTTTTCATGTACGGATGTGAGAGGAAGGCTCTCTACAATAAGCCACAAAACAGCAAGAAACCTCGAGGAGACTCCGGGGAGGCACAACCGGCCGGCGGGGATGCGCCAGCCGAGGCGCCGGCAAAAAGTCGAAATTCACTGGATGATGCGCGCGACTTCGTGGAGGAAAGACTGTTTCCTTGGTTAATGTATCGTCTTGCGCCAACGAGGTAAGGAACTGAAAAATTCTTAATTTTGTTCTAAGCCCAAAAGTTTTATTGCGTTCAAAACAGCGTAAGTACAAAAGAAAAGATAATTGGGTTGTCGCTACATTGTATTCTAGTTTAGTTCACTACGAATCAATCGATTTAGACGTGTTGACAGGTGTATTGTTGGTGTTTACTATAATCAGGATATTAATACCTTGTCGGCTTAACAACAAACATCCCCATGGGCAATTTTCATGTAAAAATGACGCCGTAAGTTAAACAAAAAAAAGGATTTTTGGTTCTACCACATAACGGCGTTTCTTGTACTTAGGTTCTCCTTCCATTGCACAAAGTTCGCAGTCCGCAGAAGCAAGGAATCCACTGGGCGCGTCGTCATGTTCAGGCAGATGGGAATATTGAACAGTTTTACCATGGAGGCCTCGTTCTCTGGCACCAAGTTCAATAAAGAGTAAGTAGAAAGATCTGGAAAACATCCGACGCCAACCTATCTGCTTTAAAGCAAAACATACACAAAGCCTCTCGGCTTTTAAGCAAGATACTTAAATGACAAAACAATGCACCATGTTATTGGACTTTCTGCCCAGAAAATCGTATGCTTGCTTATTTCCAAACCTTTCAATAATTGCTTGTGTGTTACAGCAAAGGACGTCATTTCAACATCGACGACTTCCAGTTGATGGGACGCAAGTTGTGCGAATGTGTTTTAGAATATTCGCGCGTGTGCGACGATCCAGTCGCCAAGTCACGAGCCATTCTTGAAATGACGCGCGACGTCGCACAAAAGGTAAGGGGTATAATTTGCAAACACAGGTATATGATTGTGTAAATTAAAAATGTGCACTTTGCAGCTTTTGCTCAGTCAGAAATCAACCGGTTCTACCTCCCTCGCGTTGTCGGGACCCAAAACGTCCAAGACATATAATAAACCTGCAGAAATGGCCGTTTCGACAAAACAAGGTAACAACATATCGGCACCGATTTGCTGCTGTGGTTGAATGTTTGCTAAATTAAATAAAAAAACTGTTTTTTTATGTGCGGTTTTCTGAAATTAAAAATTGATTTAAAGTGTACAATATATGTGCGAACAAACTCCCCATTTTAGCAGGATTTTATTGAAGTGTGCAAAATTAGACATAGTAGAAGGTAATTATAAAGGAGGTGTTTGTCATATCATTGGCTACAAACGGTTAAAATTTGCAGCAAAGCGTACATATTAAAACAGTATAAAAGTAGTTACCAAATATCCTTTGCTTTCAGGTGGGACAACCGTTGCACTTCAGCGCAACAATGTGGAAACCGAAAATACTCCAACATCTACCGACATCGTAAAATCAGTGAACGAAGAATGCAGAAGACGAAACCGGGAAAGTAGGACGAATGCAACAAAAGAACCTCATCATCACGAAGACGTGACACACTCTGAGTGTGAAGTTTCGGATCCGGAACGGGAGGATGACGTGAAGATGGAGGGACAACACCAGGATGAGGTGGATGAGGACGGTTTGGACGTGAACTGTTTTAAGTTCTTGCAGCAACTTAACTTCCAGCAGCTTGAGGTGGAATCTGAGTAAGTGTTTTGATGATTTGAGTTGTCTGAAACCAGCTGTCGCAGGATATTGCATAAGTTCGATATCCGACATTTTTAACATTTCGGTTTGATGGAATAAAACTTTAATATAAAACTCAGTAATCCAGATTATTCAAATTAATTTTGGTTGTAATTTAATTTGACGATGCTTTTACCATGATGATGCTTATATTTATAATAAAATACTAGCGTAAGGCAACAAAGTAATGGATAATGAAGAAGTTTATACTTAATATATGTAAAAAAGCTAAAGCAATAAACTTTGACACACGTCTTACTTCCCAGGTCAAGTTCTGAGAGCAACAGCGACTCGGAGCCAGAACTTCCACCAGATGCGCCCTCATCTTCCTCCGGTGGAAAGACACGATCCTCACAGGCTGGGAGCGGAGGACGTAAAAAGAAAAAAAAGAAAAGGCAGCAGAAGTTCGGAAAGTCCATTTCCGCTCCGTCCAACGTACAATCCTGCATCCAGCAACGTAAAGCGGCCGACGAAGCCTTGGCGAAAGAAGCTGCCACTAAGCCGAAGGTTTGTAGTGCTCCAAACTTTATTTATCGGTAATAGCTGAAAATGTGTTTAATACAGTGTTCAACTATAATATTTGGCATCTCATTGTAAATATAATCAATGATTAGCGTTGGCCAAAGTTGTGGAAAACTATGTGGCGTTAATCAGAATGTTGTCATTTTATAGATGGACCTTTGCAGTGTAGTACAGGTTTTTCTATGTGATGTACAAAGTAATCACCATTAGTTTTTGTTTTCACTTCTTTACAGCAACAGGTCAACTATCCCGGCTTCGTAAATAAATACGCCAATCGCAGCAATGGGGGAATTCCCATCTTTGCCCAAGAGCGGATCAAAGAGAGGGCGGCCAGGAGGTTTGTTTGTGATTCCTAATTCAAAATCATACTTCAAATTGAAAATATGTGTTTGCTTGATGATGTGCTGACGTGAGGTGTTTCCAAACCCCGATTACAAGTACATGTTTGTACATCCAGGCTCGCCGAGCTCAAGCTAGCCGAGGAAGACAGAAAACAGCAGGAAAACCAACTTCGTCAGCAGCTGCTGATGGCTGGGATTCAGGACGGACCGAATGTGCAGTACGAAATACACGTGAGTGGCACCGGGTCGCTTTGTTTGCTGTGACTGTCATTTCTATTTCAAGAATTCTGTTTCTCGTGCAGACAAGCAACCCCGAGGCACACGACGGGTATTCGGAAACGTGCGGTGTGAGATACAAAGTCCACAACCAATCCAGAAAGTAGGCATTTTCATTCTCACCATTCCACCAGATGTAGGCTTGAGATCACTAAGCATTCCATATGTCAACAAATGCAAACCTGTATTGTGTGCAATGCTCATATACTAAAAGCAAAAGACAAAACTAGTTTGCTTTTTGAAAAAGTTTGTTTGTTGCTCTTAAGGATGCGACACACTCGGTGCTAGTTAATTAAAGGTTAATATTAAACTGTATGTCGCTAGCTAACATTTTCTGCAATACTCAACCCTCAACATTTCACGTTCTATCCCAGAGTGCAGTATATGCTATACAACCCCTATCGTTCTTCATCCCCAACTTCTGCCAGCGACCCTCGTCCGATGGTAACAATGCGTTTCTCCCCACCCAACCAACTGCGAAGAAGGGAGGCTGACGAAATTCCCTTCTCAGATCAACGCAAGAAGTCTGCCGATATCTACACTCCCTACCGGGTGCAAGCCCCAGGTGCGACGTTGCATGCGTAATTGTTTCAACTTGTGGTGTCACTTTGTTTAGGGCATTCGTTATATTGACTGAAAGCTGTTTTTACGTACTTCAGTTATTCGTTGTATTGACTTATTTTAGATACAGCAACAATGCTCAGCAACGTTGTGTAAAATCTTGTAACATTACTTCAAGTTGTTACTGTGTGTTGCCTATATGACATCTCCTAATATAGAGCGAATGATAAATCTAATGGATTTACCCGTAAGTTACTCCATCTACTTGTCTGGTAAAAGTGACTTTGATTCCGCCACGGAACCGGCTGCGATGCCGATAACAATATACCGTAGTATATTCATATTCCTTTGACCATTGCCGCTATCATCACAACGAAATACAAAACAAAAATGTACAGATTCATCTACATGTAGGAAAAAAACGAAGGAGCAGCTCCATCCACCATAAAACTATCTGTTCCTGTAAAAATCAAACTAACGAATGTTTTCTCAGCTGGACGACTCTCAAACCAACGCACAAACGGCCTTAACAGCCTCGCCGAACTCTCCGACTCATCAGAACCCAGGACTGAGCCTTCCAGCAGTCAGTCAAGCAACAACGGCGCAGTGGCACCCGACGACACCAGGGACCCCGAAGAACAACCCGACTCCACGCACCAAGTCCATGGAGCTGCTGAAGTCGAGAGGTTCGAACCCCGGTCTGTCGTTGTGCCTGTACAAAAGTACAACATGTCGCTCAAGTCGCTCAAAAAGCCGTGGCACCAAAACGCGTTCGCTGCGCCTCCGATAAGGACTGAAGGCGAACGTGAGCATTTCGTCGGCTCTCCGGGTGAGGACTCGTTGTCCAGCAAAGACCACATGCACGCCAACGTTTCTGAACTGGTATTACCTCCGAATATGGATCTATCGGACGTGATGACTGCCCACATGCGTTATCCGGTGCAAGTCCACAGGGTTGAGGCCATGAAGCCTCTCCCCCGAGGAAGGACTATATCCCGCGGTCCGCCGATGGTTTTTGGCGAGCCTGTGGTCATGGCGCAAAAGTCCCAAGACGGCGCGGCGCCAACCCCGCCAACACAATCCTCACCCAGCGTGGCTGGCGGACAAGGACGCCGCGTTGAGCCGCGTGCGTTTGTCAGGTCTGCCACGTTTGCACATTTCCAAAACAACCACCCGGACTTGTACGTTGGAACCAGACGTGAACGCACGCTAGATTCCGATATGATTACAGTAAAACGGACAGAGGGCAAAGTAGATACGTATGAAACACAACTACTGGTGGAACAAAGCAAAACTCATGCAGAAACCGGCGTCCACGCTTCCAAACTCGCTCCAACCCACAGCCAAACCGTTGAGCAAGACCCGAAATTATCAGAAAATCGTCCGTTATTTGTTCCTCGTTTTGTGGCAGTCGCGCCGACGAGAAAGGCTGTGTTTGGTGAGGACGAGATCATAGATACTGGAAGCTTCAGCGCGCGAAGCCACACTCAAGGTCTAAGCGGGATCGGTGGGGAACCCCCGGACAATGAGTCAGGTCGTCAGCCCTTTACGGTTAGGTAACGTGGGGAGGGACAAGATATGCACTTCACTTACTGTTTTCTGCACCTGTTAGTGGTTTAGTGTTAATGGTTAAGTTATTACTCAGATTGAGTGCCCCGTCACGGTACCCTGTATTGCATCATGTTTTGCTAGACTTTATTTTTGAAGAGAAATAAAAAAAGGAATTATTTATGTTGAGTGTGATGTTGAAATGTTTGTTTCTTACATACTTTACGCTGGTTTCGGGAATCATGAACACACAAATACTGGATTTGCCGAAAATTAAAAATAGCAAGTGCAGTAATGTAGTATTGTACACCTTGCTCATCTCAGGTTACAGGCAGTGGTGGGAAATTTTAGCATCCGATTTTCTCACTAACAGCATGCCATAACCACGAGATTACAATTAAGTAAAACATAGGTCTGCATATACGCTTGCTAACAACCGGTTCGCGTAGGTCATACGCTTGCTAACAACCGGATCACCACTATAACTGTAGTTCAAGGAATACGTAAACTCTAGTTAACACTTTATTGAAGCACGCGCGCAGATCAAAACAAACCATGTTCCTCGGCATTTAATCCATATTTACAAGAAGAGTGGATGATTCAAGCGGAAATACAGGCAAATGGGAATGGCTCTAAGTAGCAACGCGACACCACACTTGACAATATACGTCTAATTTTCTACATTCTAAACACACACAAAGCAAAAGATGTGACGAATATCGTGTGTGAAGTTGAACTTAAAATTAGAATTTCGAAAAGCATTTACCGAAACAATACAGCATTCATTTCACAGTGAGGGCAAAGCGAATGGTATATGGATTTAATTGAACAACTTATAGCGGTGCTTAAACACACGAGCAGGCTTTACACAGAAACCACAAAAATACGTGCCCCTAAAGCCAGGCTTAACGGAGCCTTTTCAATTGCCAAATCTAATCGTAGCCTACGTCAACAATGAGCGGCGTCAGAAACTCAGAATGCCTAATCCCCATCGAAAACGATCGACCCCTGTACAAAGACCTGTACACGTTCTCTGGACTGTGCGCACCCGGGCCTGGCTTTTTGGTGCTATCTCCAGGCATATAACAACGGCCACCGAGGGAGTACAACGGGGCGCTGCGACGATAACGACCAGGCGGAACCACCTTGTACCCGGCAGGACCCGGCGTTCTGGCAAGGTCATCTGCGAAACCTTGGCCGCTCGAACGCCCGCTAAGAGAATAACAAGGACTGGAGCGTTTATTTGGAACTCTACTGCCGATGGCTGATGGCAATCTGTATGTGTTGGGAGCTGGATTTGGGTCCGTCCTCCGGATGCGGGTGCGAGCTGATAGGGAGTAACTCGGTGCCTTGCGTTCGTTGGGAGGGTGCACACGCTCTGATCTGTATGTGCCAGGGCCCGGTGTGTTGAAAAGATCTAAATGTAAACATACATCTAGGTTTTTCCACAAGATTTGTTTAAATCAGCTGGGAGCGCCGCAAAATGTATGTGGGTCGAGAGGTTTGAGACTTTTTGAACCAGTCTCTTGGCTCGCCTATCACTACCGTAATATTTTAATATTGTAAAGACTGCGAATGAAAGATACAAACGTGGACTATGCAGCAAGGATATGAAAAATGAAAGTGGGACCCATTTCAAAAATACTTGAAAACCACTTATATAAATCGCTAAATAAATTTTATGCAGGCAACTGGCCCATCTTATTCTTGAAGCATTATAAACAATTATCCACAAGGCCCACAAACTTCTACAATTATATTTGGAATTCTGCAACATAGCTAGATTGATACAGACATTGTATACAACTCAGTCAGTTTGCCCCAGTGCTATATGCCTGACTTACTTTAGCATTCTCGAAAAGTATAAAAAGGTTTAAATTCCCCTTACTTTCAATTACTGGCCCTGGGTTGGCACCTAATAAATTAGATTGGTGTTTTTGCTCAGTAATAAAAGTGTTTCTAATAGTTGTACTGAATAGCTTGGCTACTTAACTGTCTACAACCCAACCTTTATTAAAAATCTGTAATTGATTGTACCAAAAATGTTAGTAAAACACGGCTATCGATTTTTGAAAGATTATTCCAATTTCTAAGCAGTTAAATGAACGAATGCTTTATCATCATGAATGATATTAAAACTACAGCACTTCCCTTGCTTCCAAAGAAGGTCAAAAAGGAATGGTTTGCTCTAAATCCCAACTTAACTGCAGAAGCATGGGCGACTACCAGCACTACGCGATACGTGGAACAAGCTGCAACTCCTTGTTCGACTTCAATGTTATGAAAAGCAATTCAGCGACAAAACGTCATGCAAATCAAAATACGAATCATGGTTGGCGATTGGACGGGCGACAACATGTAAGTCATGCAACAAAGAGGGGTAGTATATTCAAAAACAACATATAGCTGGAACAATCAAGTTGGGCACTGAATGAAATGGCTTCGATCGGAAGGTAATCTCTTTCAGAAGTAAAAGAACCTACTTTATATCAAACTACGTTTCTAATTATGCGTTTGAATAAATAATAGATAGTTGGACGCAAGTTTGAAAAATTAAATGATGTGAAACAGAATCAATGATTTTTGCATGAATTGAAGGACGGACAGAACAAACATGAAATATGTTCTACTGAGCGGGCGGGCACTAAAGGAAAATGTACACAATTAGCATTTTGTATAGTGTGCAGATATTTCGCGAAGACCAATGTATACAAGAAAGGCCGTGTTATGTGAGGGAAGAACAGAGAGAGCACTCAATCGGTGACGTCAATGATCAGTGGGGTAATGAACTCCGAGTGACGAATGCCCATGGAGTGAGCTGGAGCCTTTTGCTTGTTCATGTAGACCTTTTCGGGGGAGTGGGCACCGGGACCTGGTTTTCTAGTGTTGTCGCCAGGCATAACGTTGCGGCCAAGCATGGAATAATGGGGCTGCTTGTTGCGGTAAATATTTGGCCCCGTGACGTTGTATTTCGCTGGACCAGGAGTGCGAGCCAAATCCTCGTCGAAGCCGTGGATTGTGGAACGCCCGGTCATAGAGTAAGCGGCGTGGGCTTTCTTGTTGATAATCCTGGGGCCGATGAGACCCGGAAGCGTGTACGCGTTAGCCGCCGGGTTCGAATCACGCTTACGGAAGCGCGTTCTAGCGGCCATCGAATATTTGGGTGCGTGGCGCTCACCCTGCGGGTGCACCTTGTGGTTGTTGTACGTACCCGGGCCGGGCGGTCGAAACAGGTCTGTTTTTTAGTGAAGACAGAAATACACAAGGGCGAAAATTTGCAAAGCGGAATGCATGCACGAAACGTAAAAATTAGTGACAGTAACAATGAAGAGTAGACGATGATAGCAATTTTGTTTCGATGAGGAAGAGTTTCATGAAAAAAAGAGTAAATTTGTTATTGAACTGTTAAATGATCTTTACTATTGCAGATGTAGTTTTATGGTAAGATGTTGGTCGAATGACACTATCACGTTATTCTAATTGAAAGGACGTGAAAATGGAATATGTTTAAGACAAGCAGTCCACTTAGGACTTACCGAAAGGTCTAATAGCGCTACATTTTGCACAACTAAAAAATTGCAGTACAAACAGCTAATATATTGCCCTCTAGCAGGTAACTACTGATATACGTTAAGCTCTATAAAATCAGTATACTGGAATCATAAGGCTTCTTTTGATTGGTTTTATTAATGCTATGGTTTAATCCAATGCCTCTCAACCGTATGTTGCAGTGACAAAGTCTGTTTTAACATTTTTTTGTAAGTAATATCAAATTATATGTAAAATGAACATTAAAAGATAATTTCGTGGTTTTAGTAAGTACAGCCTTGACTTTCATTACCCACAACGTTTGCAAAACTCGCTTTGAGGCATTCATATCAAATATTACACCTGGAACAACTTTGCGGTGCACTGGTTGAGAAGCATGTGGTTTTATCATAGCCAGTATGATATTACTTACTGGGCTCGGGTTGCCTTGCCAGCATCGAGTACTTCGGCTCCCCTTCAGGGCCAACTCTAGTAAATCTCGCATCAACGTGGTATTTGGGACCGGGGCTAATATCTTTGCTGAACACTGAAAGGCAAGTTCAACCATGTCATTGAAGTGAAGTGGTATTAGGTTGCGCTGTGGAAATAAACAGGACAAAGCGACTGGCTTACTTGAGTTGTCTAGTCTTTGTCCAAACGAGTAAGCTGGCTTCATGTTTTTAGTGAAGTCATGGGTTTTGAAGCCGACAGTACTTGGGAGAGCATACCTGCCCGGACCCGGACCTGTGGATTGAAATTAAAAACACAAATTGATGCGTAAGTATGTAGGCGTCAACATTTCAACGTATATGTGAAATAATTGCAAAATTTTTTGCAAACAGACGGTATTGAATCTACACATTTTTAAAGAAAATAGGTTATGAAAATGATTTGGCAAATTCCTTACCGGTCAAAGCAAACTATAACATGATATACGAAAGTATGTTCATTGCACTCAATTTCGGTCTCCGAGTGGACAAGGCAAACACACACAGAACGCTCGTCAAGTAAAATAATTTATTAGTGCCTTGAGTTGTTTGCACTAAAGTGTTCAATCTCGTATTAATGTGTTTCATTTATTTATCAAAATGTGGAGAGCTGTCGGGCTAAGTTCCACAAAGGGCAAATCTGTCTGTCAGCAAGTTCTTTATCAATCAGTTTGTCCAACGCATCAATCAAAAATTTAGCAAATACAACTCACCTCTCTCCCTAGCCGCTATCATCACATTCTTTCTTTCAGTATCTTCCATCTTGGCAGCAGTGTGTATAGTTGACAAATCGGCTTAAAGACAGATTAACTGCACCTGATAACAAACTGGTGTTAACAAGCAAGCAACACCTTCTCGCGTCGACAGTAGATCCTACACGCGATAAAGCGA
Organism: Ascidia mentula; assembly: GCF_947561715.1. Taxonomy (NCBI): domain Eukaryota; kingdom Metazoa; phylum Chordata; class Ascidiacea; order Phlebobranchia; family Ascidiidae; genus Ascidia; species Ascidia mentula. The sequence continues at coordinate 18,264,807 of NC_138569.1, read as the reverse complement.
CTAGTGGCGCGATGACAGACCCTTTTCGCGGTATAGTCGCCATGGACGCCCGCTGCTTGGCAACAGGAGGGAGTGAGAGCGACCGAGAGGAAATCAAATAAAAGAGTGACCTGCTCGCACGTTTATAGGCATGATCGCACAGGCGACCAGGAGAGCTGCTTAACGAGCACTTGAAGCGAGGCGAAGGGAGGCAGAGCGCAAACAATACACCTTCTCGTTTGCGAAGAGCAATCAACAATGAACTGGAAGAATGTAGGGCGCACACGCTTGCGCTCTTCGCTCTACAATCAGTGGGCATGCTTGGGTACACGGGGGCTTAATCCATACAATAGGGCGCTTCTGTTTGGTATCTCATTATGCGACTTTTTCTAGATATTTCCTCGCTTCACAAGTTGGTGTAGCGTCGGTAACATTATACCCCGCCACAACTGTAAACTAATACATGTGCGTATGAATGTATGCCAACAGAAGGGGCCTACACACTGTTCTGTTCTGTTAATTCAGCTGTGCAATAGAAACGCGGGGGTTTATCAAAGGTACAATGTCTGTCGTTTGACCCAACTTATGCTTGAGCTTGTTTGCACAACACAAAACAAAATAGACACTGGTATATTACTTCTGGCAAACAATATAGCCTACTTGACACAGTAACATTACTTTCCTTTATAGTTCCAGTTTGTATACTATTTGGCACCACATTAACTTATTTTACATTGCCTTTGTTTGTCTGAAAACGTGATTATTAAAGTGTTGTCTCATCGAGTGCGGTGTTTCTTGCTTCAGTAAATATTTTTTTATTTGGCTTGAATTAATTGGAGTATTGAATTAAAAGAATTGTGTGTTATTTTGTGTTGACTAAATTAACTTCTATGATAAATCAGTCGTAAACCTATTTAAGTGATACATATTACCTTGTCAGATTTATAAAGTGATGTCCGATCTGATGCAAAATGAGGAAGGGTCACAAAATGACAGGGAAGATGCATTGAAACATCTTTTCATGGTTTTAACATCAAAACAAGGCTGCTTGAAAGACTATTTGCCAGACATCAAGCAACTTTGTATCAAATTAGCAAATCAGGACTTTAAAAATATGTTGTTTAAGTGATATATTGGAACAAAAACGCAAAAAGGGTCATTTTAATTTCATTGCGCTAGTTTAATTTTGTTTCTATGCTATAGGGGATTTTTCTAAAAGCCCCAGGAAATGATCTCGACGTGTAAATGAGTTTTGCTTCAGCTCGTTCTTGAATATAAGTTGCAGCGGACACCTAATATGTCATCTAAAAAGGCAAAAGTCAGTTTGAAAAATGCAAAGCAAGCAATACAAGGGAAGGACTTCGAAGCAGCTCTTGTTCATTGCCAAGTAATGTATTCGTATCTTGCAATGAAATAAAAATTACAGTGTTTTTTTTCTTAGGATGTATTGGATGAAGACGGTTTGAATTACAACGCTTTGGTATTTGCTGGTTTGTGCCATTCTGAACTGAGACATTATGAACTTGCTTTTACTTCCTACACAAAAGCAAGTGAATGCCAACCAGACAATGCTTTGGCCTATCAGGGAATTGTTAACTTGTTCTCAAAGCACAACATGAAGGGGAGTCCTGAGCAAATTTCAGTCCTCATATCAGCATACCAGTTTTTATTGAATCAAACTAAGTAAGTTATATTGCTGTATATAGTTAGTTTTGAATTTGGGTTTGTATTCTATTATTTTGTTTAACAGAGTCATTTAAGGCCAAATTTTTACTACCTATATGGGAAGTGATTATGTTAAAAGAGATTTGAGGCTTTATATACGCAGCTTCAAGCTAATTAACCTAATATGCATTTAAACAGATTGGAACCTGCAAAAAAGTTGGAATTTTTGAATGGACTTGCTCAGGCTTATTGCAACAATAGCCAATTTAGCTTGGCTTTAAACACATTACATACTGCTGAGCAGGATCTAGAGAAGCTTTCTTCATTAAACCATACTCCAACACAGTTGACTGTTCTCAAATGCTTAAAACAGGCCGTGGATGATTATGATCAACTGGAATTTCAACCTCAATTTGTGAGCAAGCACATAATATAAATATTTGAATTTAAAATAAAATTTCACAAACAGTAATAACAACATAAACATTTCAATCCACACATATTACCTTGTCAGATTTATAAAGTGATGTCCGATCTAATGCAAAATGAGGAAGGGTCACAAAATGACAAGGAAGATGCATTGAAACATCTTTTCATGGTTTTAACATCAAAACAAGGCTGCTTGAAAGACTATTTGCCAGACATCAAGCAACTTTGTATCAAATTAGCAAATCAGGACTTTAAAAATAGGTTGTTTGGTGAAGTTGCAATTCAAATAAACTTACAAGGTAAAGTTGTTTTACTGCATGATATTAATTTTAAGTAATGTTTAAAGATAAGCATCTCCAAGTCAAATTGCCATGATACTTTGTTATTTAATACTTTGTTTCCATTTTTTTTGATTATGTTATAAGTCCATTTGCTACATTTTATCACAGAATCCTTTTCTGATCCATCTGACGACATGAAGAAAGCACTTGAATCATGTGATTCAGCTTACCAGTCGATGTATCAAGGATGCCAGATGTATTATCGTAACAAATTGGAAGACTGCCAAAAACTGTTACAAGAAGGTTTACAAAGTGCAAGCGACTTTGTGCCTGGGTGGCTGATACTGAGCATATGTCTAAACAAAATGCACCAGGGAAATAATGCAGAAAAGGCTGCCAAGTAAGTGTCCTAAAAAATAATATTACTGTTTATTTTTATCTGCTCATACAACAACAGTGTGTGAAGCATATGGCACAAAACATGAAATTATGGGCCAAACCCTGCCTTTATGTCAGAATTCCCTTATAATAATGGTTTTTATGGGCCCCTTTCGCTATTAATGAGGGCCCCCATACTTGTATGGGCCCTGATGGTTGCACCTCCATCTTTGGGGCCTGACACCAGTAGTTTCCAGTGTTATCAATGTTTTATTTCAGGACTGGTCTTCAGGAGTGCAAAAAGTTGCATCCCACAAAACGTGGTAGCTGGATTGCACAAATCCAACCACTTGGTGATCTAAAACTAGAGCTCACTCAATGCCTGGCAACAGCGCTTGCATCACAACACAATCCAACCTCACTGAACCTTGCAAAGTCAACGTACGAGAAGGTAATTTTGTATTTCATGGAGGTTAAGATGGTAAAATATTTGACAATCTGTTTATGACTCACAAAGTTTGACATATTTTGTGAAGGATAAATACTATTTACTGACTATTGCTCTGCTGGAGACAAGAAAGTTGTTTTGCCATACCAGTGATAAGGTCGATGTTGTAGTTTGCCATGCCTGTGCGGTGTTAAGTTGTTATTGACACATAAATATAGTGCTTATATGCTTGGTTTGTGGTTGTTTTTGTTGTAAGGGTGATGCATACGTTGATCACATGTTGTACAAGCACATTAAACGTCACACCACTAATTGCTTCAAACGAATTTACATTTATTTGTAACAGCAGTTTTGCCTCATTGGCACTGCAATCCATGAAAACAGTAATACCATAATAAGCTAAATCAGCAATCAGTGATTTCCCACCGAAATGATTCGCCTTTGCTTTAATCGCTAAACAGAAAAAACTGCGGAATACGATGCAACTATTTGTTAATCAATGTCCGCCACCATGATGTTTATGATTGTTGCGTCACAAGCGGGAAGCAATTATTCCTTGCAAATTTGTTTTTGTCATCACATCTAAAGTCAGTAGCGAAATGAATCAAGACGAACACAGTAATCATTTGCTGGATTTCGAGGCAAAAGAGTATAATAACTTATTATCAATGCAAGGACTATCTGGGCCATTGGGTAATGGCAGCAAATCGATTAACATTCGTTTCCATCTTCTGCATAAGATGTAATCCTGTAAATAATGACCTTCTATTTTGTATTTACGAAAAAGCGAGGCGGACGTAACAGAGGAACCCCACATCTTGCCAGAAACACTTTGATGTTTTTCTACTTCATTTTCTTCTTTATTTTCATCCCCATGATCACAACATTGACAGCATCCGTTTTTAAGTGGTCCGATTTCTAAAACTTTTCCTTCTCGCCCATTTAACAATTTCCCAGCGGCTTTTGCAACGTAGTCGTTCTTATATTCAACGTTAAGGACAACCTGCGAAATAATAATGGCCAGAAGTAAGATGATTATGCCATAAATCTACTCTTTTTTTATTGTTTATTACAGAAAAATGTCATTAATTTTGTAACGCTGTTTATATCACAATTAAACTAATACTAACTTTTTTCCTAACGAACCTTTGCCAAATCTTTGCCTGCCAAATATGCCCCGCCAAAGCAGATGATTGCCGATTTGTCCTTGATATTCTGGAAGTTTTTATTTCCCATTAACTTCTTGTAAACTTCAGAGATAGATACCGCCCCATGGCTGTGAGCCAACCACACTAAGTTAATGTGTTTGCTACAAAATGTTTGAGTTGTGGCAATTTCTTCTATATCTTTCTTCAGCCCGTCGCCTACTTTCAATCCATAATCTGATTTGTTTATCAATATTATAATCTTTTTAGAATTGTATTTGACAGTGTACAAGGATTCAATCAGGTTTTTTACTTCTGGCTTGAAATCTGAAGGTTTTTTTTCTGCCTAAACCCGGAATGTAGCAGAATGTGGTGTTCTTCGGACAAATTTCAGACATTACTGTGGCTCGTGTCGCAAACTCAGAACTGCAACAATTCAAATTGCTGCCTTATGTTGTAGCCTTTCCTCGCGCTTTCCAGTAAAGGACTTGTTTATTTAGTGACAACTTGCACTTTGTTGCAAAGGTTTTGTGACGCAGTAAATAGTCGTATTACACTGAGCCATTTGTGGGACTCCGTCCGCATGCATTTTTCTCAATTCGTTTACAATCTCGTAAATCTCGTCAATCAGTTTATATGCAAATCTAGCTAATAAATTCCACCAACTTTTATTGCAATTCAGCCCAATGTCGTTTTCTGTAAATGTCACCTTGATTTGTTAAAATTTCCCGTTTTTTACAGTTGTCAAATATTCCGGCTTATTCAAAACATGCAGTTTTGGGTCTTGTGGCGGTGGAGGCAAAACTTGAAAATTGGGACAGCGTGAAAGACATTCTGGCTCAAAATCCAAGTGCTGCAGAAGACGTTAATGCAAAATGTTGGCAAGCACAGTTGCAATTTCAGGCAAGAAAATTTTTTTTGCAAAAGGGTCAACATAACCCGAAATGTTATAAATTTTGCCTTGACTACAGAAATAAATTTTGAAAAAAAAAAGATTATATGCCCAAGCAACTGTATTTGGTGCAAAAATAGTCAAACTGTGTAACTGTTTGGCGCAGGATGGTGACAAGGAAGGTGCGATCATTTCAGTAAAATCTTTAGTATCAGATCACCAAAACAATCTGCTCGCTACTCTAACCCTCGGAAAGCTGATGTGGAAATCCGACCTATCTTATCGGCGGGACAAAACTAAATGTCTCGCAACGTTCTTAAAGGTTTGTTAACATTTTCAAGAAATAAAGCCAATATGTTTTTTTATAGTGAGCTGTAGACAGGGCAACTGTTTCCAGCAAATTGGTCCCATCAGTACAGCTATGGTGCACCTAGGTTGGTACCAAAGTTTGACGGCGGTTGTATGTTCATCACAAAGTGGAAGTCTTGCCGGCTATTCGACTCACAAGATCCTTGAAAGTCACACCATAGCTGCACTGATGAGACCTGTTAGGTCGAAACCGTGGCCTTGTTCACAATTATGTATAAAAATAACCTTAACAAGGCCTATAACTTATCCAGGCCGCTAAACTTGACGTCTACCACGGGGAAACGTTTCTGTATTTGGGACATTACTACTGTCAAGTGGCAGATGACAAAACAAGGGGGAAGAAGTGTTACCAGAAAGCCTACGCGCTTGATGAAGGGAGCGAGGATGCCGGATCCGCTCTGGCTGATTTGTATGTGGCGGAAGGTGTGTGTGGCCGAACTTCCCTTAAACTTATAAATCTTCCTGGCACCTACACATTACCGGATGATAGAACTGAGCAAAATGAAGTGAAACGACAAGTTTACGAGTTTCTGGCACGTCACGCGTTTGGAAATATTGACAAAGTGTAAATCTATTAGGAAAAGTCAGAAGTAATGCCATGCTTACGCATAGCAAGGCGGGATCGCCCCACTGCGCAGGCCCTTTATTAGGAAAATGTTTGCTTTGTTGGCAAGTGACGTCAACTTGGTATTTTCCTCCATTTATGAAAGACCCTTTAAAAATAAATTTATTACGCTACTCCATTAAAAGGAAGTTTTTTATCCATTGGCGTAAATGACTGTCGGTTTGTTAATGATTATCTAACGTCGTATCTGATCATATTCAGGCAATTTCGACGATGCTGTCGCGTTATACGAGGGTGTAACGAGTGTTGCTGTCCCTGGAACATGTAAGTGGGCTTGGCTACGACTCGGACTTTGTCGTTTGAAGATGAAAGACGGGAACAGCGCCATTAAATGTTTCCTGTCTGCTCTCAGGGCAGATGCCAATGATTAGTAAGTTACAGCAACCAATATAATTCCTTCGCTTGTATCTTTATCCTTTCCTGCTAAATTGGGCCACTGTATCATGTCGTTTTAAGATTTTGCATAATGTAATTACTATTTATAAACTTGGTGCTTACAGTATGATCAAATACCCCAAATGTGGAGGTTTATATTTACTATTTATCTGAAGGCATGAATTAACTTATTTCAAATGTACATTAAACCTCAACCACAAAACGGTTAGTGATAGTTTGTTCATTGACACTATATGTGTAGTATTTGTTGGGAGTGCCTCGGCGAAGGATATGTCGGTCGTGGAAGTTACGGCGCAGCGTGGAAAGCGTTCAACAAAGCTCATGAACTCAACCCGAACTCCGTGTACAGCGTCTTCCAGATGGCCACCGTCAAACAGGTGAAACCGCTGTTAAGCTATTGATAAAATTCGCGCCGTAAAGGTTGTGTTTTTTCCTGATAGATATTAGGACAACACGTGGAAGCAATCACAGAATATGAGGATGTGTTGAAAATTATCCCGGATTACGTACCTGCGTTGAAAGGTATAGAAAAACCCTGTCTCAACAAATATAATACTCGTACATAGGTCATGCAGTTGTATCTGGCCTTTACAAATATAATTATTCAAATTGAATACAGTTAGTTATAAATGAAACATCTAAAACGAGATTCTTTAAGCAAGTTTGGGTGTCCATTTATATTGTAAAGCTAAGTAGATATGTGTATTATATTCTTAACGTATATCTTTCCCATTTATATGTACCATAACATTTAGTCACATTTGTATTAAGGCTTAGGTGAAAGCCACCTGGCTCAAGCTAGACAGATGCTGACTGAAGGAAGAGACCAGACTTGTTGCGATCACGTTGCAGAAGCAATACGTTACCTTACATCAGCTATTTCATCGAGGTTAGGCGGTTACTCCAATGACTTTATTAGATTAGACGTGTTATTGTTTGTAGTGGCAACATGTCCTGCCTTTGGAAGCTTTTGGGTGAATGTTGTAACGTGCTTCATGTTCTGCACGAAAGTCAAGTGAAAATCGATGTCCCAAATGTACTTCGCCCTGAACGTTCTGGGGATAATTTGGCAGCTCTCAACAAACAACAAGTAAGTCCCGTAATACACAACAAAAACGTGTTTTAATAACTGTTTCGATACTAATCTTTGCCATCTGCAGAATGGTGTGGGTTAAGTTATCAAATTTACGATACATTTGCTTTCGAAGACTTTGCATCAACTGCGAGAAATTGTAATATTTTTTTGTGTTCGCAGATGCTTGCGTTGGGTAGCAAATGTTTTTCGCAAGCAATTTCTTTGCATGACAACTTGTCGTCGCTGTGGCACGATCTTGGAATGAACCTGTTTTATCGAGCAAAAGAGGAAACTGACCTATCCCTTGCCACGCAGCTTGCAGAAAAATCACAAAACGTAAATATTGCATTTTTTCCATTTTTCCCCTTTATTCTATTTTTGTGACGTGCTGGGACTGAACGCATTTTCTTGATTTTTGCGTTCCTTTTTAGGCTTTGCAGAAAGCGATATCCCTGGAGGCAGGTGACCACATTGTTTGGAACAGCCTCGGTGTAGTTGCGGCGTCAAAGTATATAGAGGTGTGTAGGTGTATAATTATTAGTATTGAAATGCGTGTATAGCTGAACAATTACAAAATATAAGCAAAGTAGAGCCGATTATATGATTTCTGCAAGCTGCAGACAGATGGCCACTGTTTCGACCTATTCCGTATGGTCGGCAAAGTCGGCTCACAGTAATTACAAAATAGTTTGTCCTAATGATTGGGGTATTTAATGAATCTTTGTTGGGTACATTCTAAAAACGAAAAATTTAAATTCACTTTGATATATTGTATTCCATATAACTAAACTGTTTTTGTGTAGAACTGGGCTTTGGCGCAGCACTCATTTATTAAGTCGATCGAGGCAGATGCGAACAACTGCTGGGCGTGGAGCAACCTTGGTTCAATGTACTTACTACAGTCCCAAGTACAGCTGGCTCATCAAGCTTTCAAAGTCGCACAAAGCTTGGAGCCATCTTTCCCAAATAGCTGGATTGGGCAGGTAAACAGTTTCAGCCAATATAACAAGCATTTTCTCAACCAATTTTTAGGGATATTTAAAGCTAATGACTAGCATGTGTATATCAGAACACTGTTGTTCCTTGAATTAAAATATTCCTGCCTTAACATAGTGCAGGTACATGGCAACCGCTTTTAATTACGACGTATCGCCTTTAAGTAATAGGGCTTCTGCGGTGGTTGTACGCATTCTCGTGTGCCGCATCAAGCAGTAACACAAAAAGTTATAACCATATATTGAACATGCCTTTATCAAACATACCCTTTGACCAAGGCGTTAGTTGCTGAAAGCGTCGGGAGTGAAGAAGCAATGGATTTGTTTCGTCATGCTACTGAACTTGGATTGCACGGACAGTCTGGCACAGGCAAGTTTGTATTTAAATGGTAAAACTTCGGCAAATTTAGTAAGTTTTCCTTCGTGCTTCGTAGTTATCAAATAATGATAGGGTAAAATACATTTATGTACAAAGAAGGGCAATTAATTTCGGGCGTATTATGTTGCACATGTTCACCATTAAACTTTTCGCGTTGTTGGCGAAAACCCCCTGTTGCAAGAGAACATGGTGTGGTCTGATACCCTGGAATAGATATCTCCTGTTGTTGTCAGTGTTGTATACCTTCGTCTTATGTTAACACTTATACTGCGTTGATGAACTCACAAACTATGCTTTCTCTTACAGCTTACGCCTCGTGGGTGGCGCGTGTTGTGAGTGAATGTGAAGATCGATCAACTCAACGTTACCGGGAAAATATCCACGATATGAACGCCATATCGACCTCACTCCCTCAAACATACAAATACTGCGAACGACATCCCGACAGGTTTGTGAAGACACAAAAACAACTGGGGGTATCTTAATAGAGTTTGTGCATTTATTGCCAGTGTGGCGTTTTTTTACTTCAGACGGCAGTGTAGTGCGTGGTACCATATTGTGTAACATTATTTCCTTGAGTGCAGTGCTTGGGCGTTGACACTTCATGGTTTCATTCTGGAGCAATCCGGTTTAAACCGGTCTGCGGAGGAAGTCTACAGACGGGCGGTGGATATTATTCAGCTGGAGTTTGATGAAAAATGTCATCCTTCATCGCTCTCAGCTAAATTGAACAAAGCGAATGCCAACTACGCGAGAATGCTGTGGTAATTCCATAATATCTGGGGAATAAATTTTTAACTTTTTGTCACTCTGTTCAAATTTAATTCATTCTTTCAAACCGATTGCCAGCATTGTGTAGCAATGCTGGAATTACTACACAATGCTAATGGAATTTTCAACTTTATTTCATTTTTTTTCATTCATTTTTTCAGGAATTGCGCAACATACATGGTTAAAGCGCAAATATTGCAATCAATTTTTCTGTTGTCACAGCGCTAATGGAAAATACAGGGAAGCAGTTCAAGTTTTCCAAACCATTTCAAACCCCGACTTTCACGACTTATGCGGTCTTGCTTTGGCTTTAAGGCAATCCGGCGATCATAAACAGGCCATGAAGGTTTACGAAGATGTAAGAATCTTTTAAATAAATTTTCATCTGCCATCTATAACTATTGTTTAAACAAATTACATTGAAGTGTGGTCGCATGGTGGCGGCAGAGGGCAAGCGGGCGGACTTGGCGGTCGCCATGGCGACGCTATGCTTCGATGTGAAAGACGAGAAACGTGCCAAAGAACTGCTACGACCCTGGGTTAAATCTTCTGTCGCGGCCGAGTTTACCCTCGCTGCGATCGGTAAGTCGAGACTTACAGTGGTTTGATCTTTTTTCTCTGAATGTGCCGTTAACTATTATTGCACAAGGAAAAATTTTGTTGGTAAAATTCTGTCATGTAGCATTGTCAAATATATCTTCATAACGAGCAGCATGTTTACATTTTTCATTTGTGGAAAGAATTGCTGTTTTTGGAATGCAATTTTTCATACATTTTGTATTGTTTTTTAATGTAAACACAATAGTGTTTTTCGCAACTTTGCAAACTTTGCAAAGGTCACCCAACCATTAAGCCGAGTAAACTTGTGTTGAAGATATTTTACGGGATTCAACTTCCGAAGAAATGACATCGGACCTGACCGCCGCTCGTGACGCCACAATGCGCCAATGCCTGCTCGTCTTTGCGTCACTGCTACGTCACGACGAAAGAGCTGCTTGTCGAGCAGTACAGAAATATGTACACAGGTTTGTGCCACGTGCATTAGAATATGCTGAAAATGTCCTATTAATTTTGCACGGTCAAGTTAAACAGTGGCGAAAACATCGCTTACAGGCTGGATTCAACCTGGCAATAAAGTTCACACAAGGAGCCTTTATATTGTATAATGATTAACCCGCCACACAACCCCTGATAACGAAGCACAAGTTTGCCATAAGAAAACACAGGCGTTATGTTAAGTTTTGAGAGCAACAACGTTTACCTTTCCTCTGCACCGAAACCGTTAAATTTCACTTGGCTAAACATGAAGCAATTCGAGAATATTTGTATTGCAGAGCAGAAGAATAGAATAGCAAAATACCTTTATGTGGTTTATACAAAAACACCTGATAGAACACTTTCATGTTAGCATGTTTACCGCATAAAGCTCTAAATTACCAAACAGACATTGTGTCTTGCAAACACAGACAGATACATTCCTTTGCACGTTTCCAAAAACTCACTCACAACCATACAGAAACACAACACGCACTTTTCTTAGGGTTAAATACGACTTCGAAAATGTAGATATCCTGAACGTTTGTATTCACAGGTATCCACACGACTGGAGATTCCGCGTTTTGTTGAGCCAACTTATCCAAACCCGAACCGTAAACATTCCAATCGGACTGAGCCATGTGATGGCTTTAACTGGCCTAAACAACTACGTCGCCGATGACTCTTGTTCGTCGGTCAACCGTGACCTTGCGCGTCGAAGAGGAAAGCAAAATTCGAACGAGCATCGTTTGGCAACCATCGTTAACTCCCTTTCTTTGCTCAGTTGCGGGAAACACGGGTTTGGTGGTGGAACTGGGTGTGTATCGTATCGTATTGTATTGGTGGTATGTGGTAATTTATTACTTCACGCCCCATATCGTTCAAATTGAAGTTAAACCGCTCCAAGTCCACACATTTACTGTACGTATTTTCTCTTGTATGCAGATCTGGTGATTACAGCTCATTGAAAAGTGCCCAAAGATTGGCACATTGTCATCCTTATTGTACTAAATCGTGGTCTGTTCTTTCTGCGTCCTGCTATGCCCAGTCCATCTGCTTAAAGTAAGATTTTGCCATTTCAAGACTATAGTCAAATTTTCAGTGGTAACAGACCCCTTTGTTTCACTTTTTCTAGTGATAACACAAATCTTTTGTATAAAATTTAATCAACTATTAAGCCATTAATTGCATTTGACAAACGTTCTGTCATACAATAAAAAACTCCTAATTAGTTCTGCCACTAGATGCAACAAACTTTTGCTTGCTGCTAACTTGTTATTATGTATAAGTGCCATGGTTATGTACGTAAACTACAATATTCGAAATTCAATAAAAATGAACTTTGTAGGTGGCTTGGCAAGGAAGACCGCTTAGACTCCGTGTGTCACCGTTTATCTTCGTACGTTGAAGAAAACACGGATTCGAACGAGTTGAAACATTGGTCAACCAAACTAAAGATCATCTCACTCATAACTTCCGAGAAGTTTGACGAGGTTGCGCAAGTGGCCGAACAGGTGAGGAGTTTTCAACAAAATGCTAAGTGTTCTGTGTGCGCACGTAAATCTGTTTGGTCGAATTGTGTGATCTATTCACCACATTGATTTGCTTGTTCTCGTAATTGCTGCCCTGTTGGTAATAAGTCAACGAGGGTTATAACTCTTTAGAAAGCCTCGCGGAACATTAAGCGAAACCTGCTTGGGTTTAAAGAAAATCTTCGTTAATAATCAAACCTGCGGTGTTTTAGAGTTGGAATAACCCACACTAAACTCCCCCTGGATAATTTCGACACCGCAAAAGTCCCTTTGCTTATTTACAAAGAGGGAACCAAACCCAACTTATCTTCCACTTGAGTCTGGACGAAAACCAGGACTTGACAGTTTTCGTTTTTGTTACAAGTGGTTTTCTCAGATAACCGACGACTTTGAGGAGACAGACTTCTACATGACCTTGTGCGAATGTGCGAAGGAGCTGAAGACGTCTGGAAACATTAATAAGTCACTTATTGGGGAACTGAAGAGCATTGCCACGTCAAAGTCTGCCTCTTTCCACTGCAAAACGGTAGCTATTCCGATTTTTGTTTCCTTCATTCTTTACATGAAGTAAATGAACCGTGAAATTTTTTTGAGGATTTTACTCTGAATCACATGGAAATTTCTGACATTTTCGGTGGACATCGAGGAAAGATTTATCAAAATAAACTTGATTAACAATGTTTGTCTAACTTAGTTACATATGACTTTTGTGGATCATAACTAATCTCCTCCAATTTTTACCATAAACTCAATGTTGATACGCAGTGAATGCAGTAAAACTACAAAACAATGTTTCTTGAACCTCACAATCCACTGTTTCACACTTCGCACTCATTTTGTTTTGCAGGCCGCTGCTCACGTCCTAAAATGCGCCGGAATGCATAGAGAAGCCTACGACATTTTGGGAAACGCCACAACCACACCGTTTACCAACAGCGACCGTGCGATCATCACAGGCCTTCGATCCTTTGCCGTGGCATTCGCTGCGGCACAAAACTCATCTTCGGACCAATCAAACCAGTGGGTTGCTCTGTGCGTCGACGCAGTTAACTCAACGAAAGTTGTCGATGGGACGGGTTTAACGATGCTGGCTGAAGGGTTGTGTCGCTACATGGAGAAAAACCACAGGTGAGTTTATGCTTTTTTGGGATTTGATCAACATTGTTGCCCGTATTTATGGGAGGATACCCTTCGCTACAGAAACGTCAACTGGAAAAACGTAAATTTACTCCACCTTAAAAACTGTTTTGAGAGTCGCATTAACACTAATTTAATGGATGACTACCTTGGCACGTGTTGATATTTCGCGTTAATGGAGTGACTTTGACTTTTTTCAAATGTTGCGTCAATACTTTGGTTTCCCCGTTGGTTCGAAACGGACGAAAAACATCTTCTCAAAATATCGGGCTTTAAATTATGCACGCGTACGAAAGCGATCGAGGGCGAAATAATTCCTATCTACAATTGCATCACAATTACAGTCGAAATTATCCGACTTGAACTCTTGTAACTAATCTTGCAGAAAATGCCGCGTGATGCTCAATAGGTTTTTAAACAACGACGACGTTCGTCGGTCTTGCGGTGAATTATGCATTGCGAGGAACGCTGCCGCTTGGTATCTGTACCGGATTCTGCACGAGCGAAACGACAGCATGGAGATGGAGGTAATAATGTTACAGTTCGGTGTAAAGCGGGGATTACCCTTTGGCGAGTGAAACGAATTGCCTATAAAACCACTGGTATATGAAATCCTCATGTTCTTTTCACTGCGCTGGTGAAAAACCGCTCTCTCTCTCTGTATATTTACGTAGCAGTTATTTTGCGGCTGTTTTGTCTGGGACAACTCGAAACTTATTTTGTTTTATGACAGTTTTTTTGTACAACCATTGAAGTTTATTTTATCTCACTAATGACATTGTGTCAATGCAAAGCGAGTTCCAAGAGAACATTCCAGAAATAAAGATTAATGACCTTGCATCCGACAGTTACCCCAACTGGTATGCACAAAACCAAAGGAAACAAAAAACTCACATACTCTACAAATTAGACGTTGGCAAATAATCGAACATATGCTGATTACAAAAAAATGAAAGACGATGCGAATAATTCTTCTAAAATCAACAAACAAATAAACCCACACACAAACGCTTCCATGAACCCCGCGGATGTCGCGCATCCTCTCGTCTGAAGTTAACGCCTGAACAGACTTTGGTGGAGTTTGTTGGAGTTGCCGCTTGTAGCAGTTATATATAGTTTTCCTTCAAGCCGTGAACGCGTTAACATACTCACAGCACCGTAACGTCATATGCGACATCTTCATTTGTACCAAGTTTGCGGGTGGTGTTTTTTTCACGCCCCCATGACTATTGAAGCAAATAGAAGTACATCCCATCAATACCACAGGTTGTGTTCGAACAAGTCAATAGAAAAGACTCTGTTTGATTGCAGAAATTTCTTGAAAAGTGGAGCGGCAATCCCTATGTGCGACGCATAATGAAGCTGCTGCCCCGACACTAACCACAACTGGAGAACAAGAATGGTTTTGGAATTTCTACACTTGCGTGTGTCATACTTAAATAAAAGCGACCACCTCCACCGAGCGAGTGCCCGAGTAGAGAGCGATGACGGCTAAAGCTAAAGATCCTTTTGTTTCCGCATGTTTGTGGAGCAGTTTTGATTTTACGACCCACCGTCTTGGTGTTTGCTTGTGCGCAGAGCTACGCCATGCGCCCCTTTTTTCCAAGAGCCGAAAAGCGGCCGGATTCTTGCGCGCAACCGTTTGGCAAATCAGAGGGATTTATGTTTAGATGGGTGAGGTGTGGCTTTGTTTAGTGGTCTGAGCCTAGTTTTCTGTCACCCCAGGGTAAAATGCCTTTTTAACCACAGTCGTATCACAAACTTTTTAGGCTTGAGGCAGATACAAGATTCATCATGCTATATTTATACTGAAAGTTTTAAAAGTGATAATAGAATCGGTAAAATGCATTCACGCAATCAACGAATTGTGAAGTTTCGAGTGGAAAAATTTCGTTCTGCTTGCAGCAAAACACTGGGTTACTGCGGTTAAACTTTCGGTCGCTAATACGTGAGCACTATCACTGCAGTTTCACAAATTGCAGTTTGGGGCCTATTTATAGAAACAACTCATCAACATTCGCACTACAGGAAGCGGAGAAAGCAAGAGTTTTGTTGGCATTGGCTCAAAGGTGAATTGTACTTGTGTAAAAAACAGGGCGGTGTCAATACGGTCTGCTCTCTAAAGTCAACAAACCGACTCTTAGGTTGATAAACGCCATCAGTTAACTGTAGACTCGAATAGCTTTAGACCATCGCCAGGAAATCTTAGTCAGTCAACCAGTGGATCGCCATTGAATATTCATAAGTCACATGTAGATTAGGCAGATCCATACTGTCGGGGCCCGCTATTAAGTAGCGTCGCCAGTTGGCTTTGTTCCCAAGCGCGCTCCATATTGCGCATCGTGCTGGGTGCTTAAGACCTGTAGTTTCCGCTACCAGCTGCATCTTAGGAGGCTTGGTAACGCGGAAATTTAGATCGTGCCCGTATGGCTTTCGATAGATACAAAATAACTTTACCTGTTATATTATTTTGGTTTGGTGCTTTTAACTGTTGCAGTGCTGACAACTTATGTTGATCAAATAGCAATATTTTTTAATTTATGTGAAGGGTAGTTTTAACTAAAAGCGTTCTCTTGTGGCAATATGGCTTACGAGCAGTGAAAATACAAAGGCGTGCATTCACAACGTGAGTAATCAGCTATGGATCCGTTTATGGTCGAATCATCGTCCAGGGCGAAAACCGTGACAAAGCATGTCTTCAGCGTACACAGCTACCAAAAACCGACGTTCTGTGCCAGCTGCGGTAAACTATTGGTCGGGTTGGCCAGACAAGGATACCAGTGCAAAAGTAAGTGTTACTTGGAGCATGTAGGCTACCTATAGGACAGTGTTTCTTAACGGTGGATTATAGGCCCTCAGGGAACCAAGGGGTGTTCTCCGGGTGAAACGTTCTGGTTGAAATGATTTTGTTTTGCTGGAATTTGTGTGGCATTAGCGTTCTTTGTGGATAAGCAGGTGTCCATTGGCCCTGGTCGTTAATGTAGGGGGCCACAAAGCATTAACCACTGACCTAGGTTAATGGTTTTTGTGAATAGTTACAAAGTTTAAAACATTCAACGTTGATCGGAATTGTTACGAATGTTTTTTACGAAAGTTTCTGTTTCACATTGCAGGGTGCGAAATAAATGTCCACAAAAAGTGCCGAAGCGAGGTGGAGAGTGCATGCATCGAAGTGGTAAGTAATTTGGCTTTCAAACCCTTGTTTCTTTCCTGAAATCACTCTATGGTTACGTCTGCAGATAGTGGGACACCACAACTTTCTGGCCAACACTTACACACACCCAACCTTCTGTGACGTTTGCAACAAGCTTCTCGCCGGCGTGTTTCACCAGGGACTGCAATGTTCGGGTCAGTACAGGCTTTCTAAAGTATCTAGTAAACAGTCTTGTTCTAACAAGCAATCAGCCCTAAAACAGGCATGTTTTGCGATGACGCAAACTTCCACCCGTCAAAAGTTTTCATTTCAGGACGTATGGTTTATGTATAGCTTTAACAAATTTCTAAAAAGTATAACTTTCACAAGCTGTCACATTTATTAACAAAACGTATTCATGAAAAGCAAAGCTGGGTACACCCATCGAAAAAAGTCCCGTTTCTTACAAATTGTAAGCACAATAGTAACGAATTCTGAGACTGTTATCCCAAAAGTGTGCACGAATCGTTGAAATAGGGAAAGTTGACTGTGGCTGGAAGTTTGGCAAACACACCACGGATATTAACGGAATTTAAGCAAACATAAATGTGACGTCAAGACGTGCGGACAGCTGTTCCGCAACCCCGCTTCCCACACGCTTCGAGCTGGGACCTTTTCAAGAACAAACTTCTATTTTTAATCTTTATTGCCAATTTAAAATTATGCCCCGGCTATACGGGTGTGCGGAACCAGTATTATCGAGTTAAAAACAGCACGGCCCGAGACAAAGATTTATTAAATTTAAAATAAAAGCAACTAACCTGTCACGGAAGTGAAGCGCATACACGCCATGATACACACGTGCAAAGTGTGTATATTAGACCACGTGTTGGGACGGAAGGGTATGCAGTGTACCGACAAAACTTCCTCAAGAGGCTGTAGTTATATGTAAAAAATCCCCTGTAATCAACGCTGTTCCGACTCCAGACCGCAAGGTGATACATCACGACAGGTTATGGTGCTTCGAATCAACCGCTACCACAACTTCTCTTGGCACTAAATACACGAAGCAATCGAACTTTCCTTGCCCTGGAAAACATTTTATGTCCGTTGCAAAATGTGCTTGACAGTATGATCGAGGGTTGTGGCTTGTGGGTATGATATTAACCCTCCTTATTTCCGTGATTTGCATTGATCGCAAAATGATGATGCAACAAAATTAACATTATGCTGTTTTGGGAGGAGATTCGTGACGTTGTTATCATGATCTCTTCAAACAAGACGGCATTCAACAACTTCACATATTAGTCAGCTGTAAATATACCAACCTAAACTTAACTTTCCCTTGTTTAAACAGAATGCAAGTGCAACGTCCACGAGAAATGCCAGGAAAGGGTGGAAGTGAAATGCGCAGATACTTTGCGTCGAATCGGAAAGACAGAAAAACAGGAAGCAGCCAAACCCGGGTATGCTAATCTACTCGTTGGAAATTTAGCTGTTGGAAATATAATTCCATGGCGAATTCTGGGGACATCATAAGCGTTGGAAGTGACGCATTTGCCGAACCTTACCAATATAGTCCGATTATGTGTGCTTTGGCTTGGAATACTCGCCTTTGCTTGTCTTGTATCACCCATTTAAACAATCGCATTAGAAGCAAGTGTACAACAGGATTAAAATTTAGGTTTTACCTGGCAAATTATACAATTAGTATATAGTATGAGTGAACACTGTGCTACGTCGCAAGTACCAGTAAACAAAAACAGAACAACTTTACCACAAAACTGAGAAGTGACGTTGCAAACCATTTTAGAAAATCCACTTTTTTTGCAGAAAATCCACTGGCGAAGTGAAATTTGAAAAAGCCTCGCCAAAACCTCCGCGGAAAAGCGAGGCGGAGAGCCCACAGGAACCGAAATTCGAAACCAGTAAGTTCTAAAGTTTGCTGTGAATTCTTCATTTTTGTAACTCCATCAACATCTTTCGACAGTGGATGAGGGAACGGCGTTCAAAAAACAGGAAATTCCCAAACCGGTAGAAACCGAACCTCTGTCCGTGCAGTCGAGTCCTTCAATGGAGAAGAGAGTCTCCCCACTCTCTGTGGCTCCCAAACAAACCTCGTCCTACTCTGTGGTAAGAAAACAACTCCCGTTTATAAAGTAGTTACCAGCATGTGTTTGAGCAAAGGTTCCCGCCCTGGGGGTGCTTGTACCACTGTGGGTAGGAGATTAGATTCCATGAGGTATGAAGTTGCTTAGTCAAATAAATCTCTCTATAATAAACTGTGTGGCAATTTGAAACCAATTTTTAATATTATGTGCATCCGTATTTAAACTTATTCGGCAACAACGGGGATAAGATTGCATGACTTCATTCCTGAAAACTTTTAAAGTGACACGGCGAATGTTTGAACAAAATAAACAAGGTACAGACCGCGAAAAAGGTTGATAACCTCTGTCCTAGTGGATTAAACTATACCTTTAATGAAATGTCACAAAAGTAATGACGAAACCTTCCATTGCTTTTAAACATTAGAAAAGGTTTTTCTTGTTTTACGTTGCAGATTTAACCTTTAAATCATATACTTTCTACCTTTAAATGACATACTTTCCTTTAATACTAACGCGAGTTTCAAATTATTTTGTCTTGGATATTGTAACCAACGAGGTACAAATTGTTCAGGCCAGCAACCTTACAGAGGACGAGCGGGCTCGGATTATTGCAGAGGATATTGAACCGCAGCCGAAAAGCTTCTTCAAGAGGTTTCTATCCTGGTTATTATCGTGCTGTTGACCGCGTTATTAGACATTTATTGTTGTTGGAGCACTGACAAGATGACACACAAGGCTAAGTGTTTGCCAATGTTTAATAGCAAAGCTGCACATTATGTGATTGTCACAGGTATTTGATACACTTTCACTTTGGGAATTTAACTCGGTATGAAGGGTTTACTTGTTGTTTTATTTCATGTAGTATGATTTCTATGCTTTTCTACACCTTGTACTAGTCAGTCTATATTTCGTAGGCATGTTGTTGGCATGTTTTGCAATACGTCGAAACCGAATCACTATATTGGTATTCGCAAATATCCAAATATTCGGTGAAGTTATAAGCGCAATTAAGATAAATCCGTTAGCCTGTTTATTTTGGTCAATTTCACCCATTTTCGTGATAGGTTGCATGTTGTACCATGGTTTCATCACAAGCACTTGGGTACCGATGTAATAAAAACATTCGGATTCGACAGATTCGTATTACAATATCCCCACTATTTGTCATTGCTAATTCGAGCCTAATCTTCTCAAGCATATTTCTATTTCATATTTTCGCATTTTTATTAATGTTGCTGCATCTTGGTTTAAGGATTGATCAGCCCAGAAAATGTTAGCTGTAAACTGCAGTACAGGGGTGCACAACGCCAGGTAATGCATTTGGCACGCCATTGGTTTGAATTTGGCGTGTGTACAACTTAGCGTATTGTGTTTCTTCGAACATTCGCGCATAAATAGGGCCCGGCAGTTGACCAGCAAGATTTAAAAAGTTCGTTTAGGGTGACACTTGGCCGCATATTCTAAAACATTATAGCACTCATTATTGTATGAGTTATCCTGCTGTAGTAAAACCATATTGTTTTGTTCCCTTCGCTGTGTTATGTCAATCGCCCTGCATACCTATTATGACATCGACGGACTTGCTTGAGCTTATTTACGAATAAAACAGATGATTATTAACAAAAAACTACATGTTTCTTTTTATATGTCAAACGGCCAAAGCATATTCTTGTCGGTTTGTGACATCACTCGCTCATCGTTTTCTGTATATTAAATATTATTGATATTTTAAGACAAGCGATCGTCGCCACTCCACGCAGTAAATCTGGGATCTTTGCCACTCAAAACAAACGACCGCCTTGTAAAAACAGCAAATGTTTATTAGAAAAACAAAGACTACTCTCTTCACAGTGATGTGCCTGGTGCTGGAAAGTCCACCAGCTGTAAGGATTGACCCAGAGATGCAAAACGTGTAAGGCAAGAAAACGGCAAGCGGCAAATATGTACAAATGCAAAAAGCGAAACAAGCTGCCTTTAATCCCTAACAAGCATAATCTTAGATTAATAATCAATCGGAAAGCTGTTACTCGGAAGGTGAAAGGGATCAAGAAGCAATTTTATATCTAACACAAAAATCATATTGTAAAACTACTCGTGCGGAACACATTAGGTAAAGTCATGGATGAGGCTCTCCGGGGCAGCTGCCTAAGCTGCACGGCTACAGAAAAATTCATATTTACATTTGGATCGTGCGCACCTAACAGCAATTCTAAGGCTAAGCGCTTAACATAGGATGTGGAAACGTGTGGAGAAGTTACATATTTCACTGCAAACTTACACTACCACTTGTGAACTATTTCATAGGTTTGTTTTTGGAGTAATTATGGGTTGTATATAAGGGGTTTAATAAAACTGCAGTAAAAACACGTCCCGATCTATGCTACAGGGGCACAAGCATGCAAAAAAGAAAACGCCACACTATATGTACAAGGAGACTATGGGAAGTTTTCAGGGACGTAAGTAGTAAAAAATCGTTAACATTTCGAAAAATTTCGTCAGTCAATAACCACCAAAAATCTATAAGATGCAAATAATAAAAAAAATTATGTAATTTATTTTTTATTTCTACGTTCTTTATGTTTCTACGTTTGCAATCGTTATCCTGCTACGTGTATTACTTGGCTTTGGGTCCATAGTGAGAGGCAAGAAAGGGCACACAGTTAAGAATACGTGGCTACTCATCAGCTACTGTCTATACAATTCTACGGACCAAGGGATTATGCGGAACTCCATCGGCGAAACAGACATTGCTGTGCAAAGGCTTTTCAATCATGTCAGGGCCTAAACGTTGCCGCAACACGACACACACACAAACGCTACAGAAATATGTATATGTGGCTTTTACCACGTGCAAACCTACTGATATAATACTGTGTGGTAGTTTGTAAAGACGCTTAGCGGGGCATAAACACGCAAACTTTGTACAGCCGGTCGAAAAAACGAAAATAACCTATATTTATAATCTCATGAGATAAAAGTTATAATTTCCTAAAGCAAAAGCGACGTATATACAGCATTTAAACATATCCCGTGAGGTTCTTTACTTGGGGATGAGATGTTGGATACTCTGCTTCTTCTCAAGCTTCTTCTCCATGTCGACCAATAGGCCGACACCGTCGATCACTTGCTGAACGAGCTCGACCTTTACGA
Source organism: Ascidia mentula (assembly GCF_947561715.1). NCBI lineage: Eukaryota > Metazoa > Chordata > Ascidiacea > Phlebobranchia > Ascidiidae > Ascidia > Ascidia mentula. Next base: position 18,242,882 of record NC_138569.1, on the reverse strand, counting down.
AATAAACGTAGCAATGCATATGTGAAAAGGATGTGAGTGGCATGTTATAAGCGTATTGCTTCAAAATATGAAGGCCTGCATACTTAGCAGGATTGAGCGCTTATGCTCTAACAATTAAGCGAATAACAAACAAAACAACTAGTTGTTTGTGGACAACATCAAGAGGTATTAGTTGTAAAGCGAACCATTGATAAAGCAGTACGTTTACGGCCTAACTGCATAATTGCTACAATAACAGGGCGTGCATTGCTTTATAACTGTTGTTTACAATACGACAGCAGTCACTAACAAATAATTGGCAGGGTCAACACCTGTTTTGCCTAGCCTTTGATGGCGATTTTCCCTGCAAGCGGTCCATAAACATATGCCATAAAAAGACCTTTTGCCAAAACTTAAATCTGTACCTCTGATTTGCCGAGTCTGTCCAAGTTGGAAATGTCAAAGGTTCCACCGACAGCAGCGGTATCCACACCACCTGTTCCACGCTTCTGCAGACGCAGCTTTTCCAAGATCTCGTTGAAGCGCGGGTCCTGCAGCACACGAAAAACCCAACGTTAATCACTGCTTTTCGCACCATCATTGGTCCCGAGCGTCACTTCCTCTACTGTCCACGCTTCAACCACGTTACCTGTGAGAGCTTGGGCAATTTGACATGCACGCCGCAACGCAAACCGTTGCCAACGTTTGAGGGGCAAGTGAGGATGTAGCCGAGGTTGTCGCTTCTCTGGAATTCCCAGCCTTTGGCCTCGATGAGCTTTTCCACTTCGTTAATGCCCTTGCAGAAACGCTCGAACACCGACTGTAAGCATTTTTTGTTAATTCTATGGCGAATTTTCAACTTTGGACTCTATAAAAACAGTTTGGTTTGCATAGGTTCATAGGCTTCGCAGTCAAGGCATTGCAGCCAAGCTGAATTAGCAACTTTTCCCGACAAGCATGGTATTACTAGGTTTCATAGAAAACTTGAGAAATAATTAGGTGCAACATTAGCGAATCTCCTGCCTTCATGTTCCCGCCTTGTTCCATGGAGATGATGCGACTGTGATCCTCCTCATTAATCCACACGAGGAAGTTCTTCTTGTCGTTGTGGAAGATGCCACGACCGTCGGGCCAGTCACGTGCCATACCCGCTGACGTTAGAAGGGGGGAGACGGGCTTGTCGAAGAGGAAGTGATCCTTTAAGATTAGATAAACATAAGGAAGTTTGCACTCTGGTGCGTGACGTTGACCGCGCGTAGTTTGTGGTTAACAATATAAAGTAAAACAGCTGTTGTGATATTGATAGCGGTTTATGTGATGCGGTATCGTGCCAAATATAAAAAAGGGTTTGGAAGTTTTTGAGATAACTTTGCACAACAATTATTCGCTCCCTTTACTCATGTGGAATAAGATTCACTCATGAAAAAAAACACATATTGCTTGAAGTGGGTACAAAAGTAAACAGGTTCCCAAACACTTGTATATTTAAGATGGCAAGCACAAATTGTTGAAACCTATATGATTGAGCATACCTACCCTTTTTAGGTGTTACCAGGCCATTATATTTTTATTGAAATCCTAAAACGCCTCTTGTTTCATGCCACAAAGCATTTACACATACGTTGATCAGTTGTTCCTGTTCGGCATCGGTCATGGTGGTGAGTGAGTAGTATTTGCCGGCAAGCTCGTTCGACAATCCCTTCAGCGCGTCGGTGACGACTCTCTCCACTTCGCGGCGCTCTGCACGCGAGCACACTGGGGGATGGGGGATTCCCCGGATGGCACGCCCGGTGCGGACGCGGGAAGAGAGAACGTACCTGGGCAAAAAAAGAATTCGCGTGAAACACATTTCGATTTCGTTGTTGTGTGGTCTGTGGGTATTCACACTGATATTTGATGCGCACTTTTTCTGAGATTGTGGCTTGGGCAATTTTCTGTAATTTTTTCTATGATTACTTACTTCTCGTCGAGGTTGCCGCCCTTAATTTTGGAGGCGTTTAAATCGATTGGGTGAATATCAATTTCCGGGTCGTAACCGTTGTGTCTCTCTTTGATGACGGGGTAAAACAGATCTTTGAATACCTGGAAAAGAAATGTTTGAAATGTAAACAAAACCATTTCCGTTAATATTGAAGACATCTTCAAATAACTCATTTCCATGCCCGGTGCTTGGATTTATCAATATGTTAACGCTTTAACAATTGGAAAGTCGATAAAAGGCAGTCTGGCAAGCTGGTTTTGAGCGCTGTGACTTTTCTGACAATATCGGAGTGTTTACATTGAGAGGGGTACCAACATTTGCCTTTCATAAACTGGTTTATATTGGAGACAACCCTGACACCCCCTAAGCAAATAGACCTGTTGATGTAGGGAAATTTACGGAATCCCTGACCTTAACTCCTGAACAAACAAATCGGGTTTTGTTGTCTTGGTACAAAACGTCACTTACCGTATACGATTCCTCGTCGCCGGCAACCAACCCCACAATCTTGATAAAGGGATGTCCTATGTTGTCGATTCCTGTTTGTATGCATTGGTCGAGGGTTATACCGTTGGGGGTAACAACGTCGCGAAGTTTGGCGTAGACGCCTGGGGTGAGGTGGTTGCTCATGATGTTGTGGTGCTTAGATAAGTCGGGAAAGTCAGCGCTGTAAAACAAGGGTTTTTACCATGTCAGTTGCATGAATTTCAATCAATTGACGAATGTTGCGCATACGACAATACAAAATTGAGATAACCTCGAATGGCTGTTATTCAATCAATGCATTACATTTGTTTCCGGACATAGCAAGTGAAAACTACGTGAGACCGTAAATTATTTAGCATTTTTACACAAAAATAGGTACAGAAGCTATAAATTACAGTTTTTGTGACAATATTGGAGATACTACTTTTCATACCGCTTTTATCATACGATCTCCAGTTCTCTGTAAAAACGATTTGTTTTCAATACATTATAGTTTTTAAAAAACGTTTGTTCTCCAATATATGCCGTGTAACAGCGGTGCTTATTTGTTTGGTAGCAACGTTGCACGCAAATTAACTTTGCCCTGAGCACAACGGGTCCGCAGGGCAGAATTTGCGGAAATTGCTCACAACCAGTTACACCGGTGTTGTGTCCGTCGAATGGAGGTGTCAAAATCTAAGCGCTGGCAGCTCAAAAAAACTATCAATTATGCCTAACTGCGCACTCACGCCACATCATAGGCGAAGGAAGTGGGACGTTTTTTTACGCAATGTTGGTAGCAGTGGTAGTGTTGGTCCCTATAGAATCGCGTTTGGCACGCCAAGTAATGTTGCGCCATCAGGTATATAGAAGTGTTTGGACAAAACTAACTTGAAATAGAATGGGTACTTGCGGTCACTCCAGTCGTAACAATCGGAAACACAAGTGTTGCCTCTAAATACATATTCCATACGTCTATACGGTATCTAAACTGAGCGAGTTTGTGAAAGCAACCAGCTTGAGGCATGTGTACTTATGCAAAAGGTACGTTCGTTTTTTAGGTAACTCGACACGTTGAACACAAACTGGTCATATGAGTGTGGGTGTAGGCGAACGCAAGCGATCAACAGGTTGCGGTTGGTAAAAGCAAATTTTCGCAGCAACAGCATGCGGCGCAACGTTTTTACGCCAGCCTTTGAACCGCGGTCGCCTCCATTGTGCTTCTGTTGTTATTGTAATGCACATGCGACTGAGCAGGACAGTTTAGGCAACAGCTCAGCAGGTGACCGCGTTTCGCGGATGACTCATCACGTAGGGCTCTGCAAGTTGTATGCTTCCAGTAAGTGAGTTTCTCGTGACGATCGCATCAGCCTCTCCTTTTGCGGCCGTAAACAGATGTGAGATCACTGAATATTCGCAGCAGAAGGAATACTGACTCGCACAAGCAAGGAGACGTCACTCCCTTCGAGTGCTCAGCAAACAGAAGGTAAGTCGTCGGGAAAGTTGTTTTTTCTTGGTAAATGCTTCGCAACTATAATGTCGGGTAAGAGGTGAACATTGTATGTGACGTAACCGGTTTCCGCCATGTCAATAGATTTTGTTTGACTATTTTATAAACCTGCATCCAACGTACTGGCAATGTGTTAAAGTACAGATATAGACTGTATGATATCTCTCTCGTACAACGAATTTCAATAAAACTGTCCAATTTGCATCTTAATGATGTATTCATAATGGCGGCTCGGTTCCTATAACAGCACGTCGAGGGATGGTGTATATGGCTGAGGCGGTATAAAGGAAGTAGCACACAAAGCTGACTTCTTGTCTTTCTTCGAGTTAGGCGGTACATCCGTATCGCCGCTACAGCTTCTGTAGTTTAACGTTAATTGAGTGTTGCAGGCAGGCGATCAGCACATTGTATGCTGATACAAGTTACGGCAAGTTACCTTTTTGACTAGTGCCACAAAATAGTGTATTTGGGGTGCACATTTTTGTGTAAGCGAGCGGTGATGACGGCCACGCGTGTATCTATCATGTCATGACGCACCGAAGTTCTCAAGGAAACTAGAGAGATTAGTTGCATTAACGCTGTACTAGCTGGTTTCTGAAAAGAAGGTGTAAGGTGGGGTCTAAATAGGTCTAAATGGGCGATGTTTACAGTTGTTTGAAGCAAATCCTATTTAATGTATCTAATTTATCAAGTTTTGTCGAAGACTTAGTGCGAGTCTATGTAAAGGTTAAGTGGGTTAAGTGAAGGTTACATGTTATATGGCATCCAGGTTATATTGATAGAATGGTGAGTTTCGCGTTGGATCACTTACACGTGCGTTTTAATGTTCATCTTTGTATAATCAAGCCTGCGTATTTTGCAGTCCAACCCGTTCGAAGCAGAAAACAGCAGCACCAATCCCTTTTCAGAAGACACAGCAAAAGCTCCGAAGAAGGCGAAAAAGACACGTACAAACCCTTTCGGCTCCGCAGAAGAAAGCGATAACCCGTTTTTGGAAGAGACCCCTTCTATCGAATTAACCCCCTCGCCTGACAACCCGTTTGAAGACAGCTCGGAGGACACAATGCAGTCGGTCAGCCAGCATGTGTTTCAAGTGCACAATTACAAGAGGCCGACATTTTGCGAGCATTGCGGCGGATTGCTTGTTGGGGTGATGAAGCAAGGGCTCAGATGCAAAAGTAAGTTGTGACGTTTGGGCTTCGAGCTTGGTCGTTGTTCTACAGGCCTACAAGAGGACTGTTTTAAACCTGTGCGGAACGTAGGCGCCGGGTTTAGATCCTGTTGCTTGTAACAACTTCTGTGGGAAATTTAACACCGCATTTCAACCAGCGAGGCACGCTTGTATGCAATCTGTGCATATAGATTTAACTTTACTGCGATTGTGTCCAATAACATGTCTATGCATGGTTTAAGTTTTGCTGCCCTTTCCTACTGATGTCAAAGTTTACAAAATACGTTAATTCACTTATCCAATTAACTGTTTGTTTTTAACTAGGATGCGAAACCGACGTGCACGAAAAATGTCAAGAAGATTTAGCGAAGAGCTGCATAGAAATGGTGAGCGATACCGCAAAGCGCGGGTTTTTTTCGAAATATCGCGGTTATGTAAATTTCTGATGCGGGCAGTAGTGCAGAAACAAGCCCGGTTTTACCCTAGAGATGCGTGTTATGGGTTGACAGTGCACATGGTAAATATCTTCACTGCAACCTCTCGTTGTGTCTCCAGATCATGGGTCACCACAACTTTCGAGAACGCACATACAAACAACCGACTTTCTGCGACCATTGCGGAAAAATGCTCGTCGGCGTCGTGAACCAAGGGCTCAAGTGTTCTGGTGAGTTGTTCTGTTTCGCCAACTCGCCCTTGCGCATTGCGGGGAATTATTGGTTACTTTGCGAATATAGAAACATCCGTGATTAACACCTGCAGAAATGCACGTCAAATAAATGGTTGTTCTCAAGCAAATCGCCTGTTTGTGAATGGGGAAAACATATTGCCGCTCCACACTAATTTAATATCCTCGAGATGACGAAGAAATTATAACGAAAACTTTCGCTGTTACATCGCCATACTTGTATCTATTGGTGATGTGAGTGCAATAATAGGAAGGAAGAGAGTGATGGAAACCGGTTTGACACACCAGCCGTTTAAATTTTAAGCTATGTAACCAAACGGTTTGATCCCAACTTTTATCAATATTCATTGCGTTTTTATATACAAATCTGGAAAACAAATTATGCCCCTGAAGCACGTATGTATGAACTACACGGTATAGGTAGAAAATTAGCTATAGTGGGGACGTGTGGTCTGAAGTCGGTTAATGGGTTTACTAACAGCTAAATGCTTGCCGCCTATCTTCTGTATGTAATTCCCAGGCACAAGCGTAGGGTGCTTTCTGTTGACGAAAGTTGCCTCAAGGAAGCTTAATGTTATTCTTTAATATACCGACTTGACGAGGTCAGGAAGTACCCGCGTTACAAGATTTATTAAATCATCTTTAAACTCTTTCGTTGGTCTTTTGAACACCACCTGGTTTACATAACGCCTATTTTCACGGCATTTCATGCTTGGAACATAATAAACGCATAATTTCGCATGCCTTTAAACAGAATGTTTTTGAATAGCTCGATGTCGGTACGAAACGATCCCTTTTATCATTAGTTGGTTTCGTTTGTGCGATTCGCTACGTGTTGTGACTGTTGGCTGCCGCTATATTGCATCAACGATGTTGGTACAACCGACGTCTGTGGTTAGCGGCGCACAGCTTTTCCTATTCGCATGCAGAACGCACCGGTTTATGCATCACGTTATAACTGAACAGCGGTTTTTAAGAACACAGCTATGCACGTTGTTGGGTTATGTAGCTCATATATATGTGTGGTGAGAAGCATTACCCACAATTACCACAACTTTATGCAATCACATAACTGGTCATATGCTGAAAACAATATCACAAACTTGGCTGTTTCGGGATTATGCACTGTATTGACAATATCAGCATTTTTAATGAAGAAGCGGTTATTGTATTGGCGTTACACATATGGCGTTTTTGTTTGTAGAATGTGGGTCCAACGTCCATGAAAAGTGCCAAGATAAGATTGAACCTGAATGCAGAAAGTGCAGGGACAAACAGGGCAAGAAAATTAAACCCGGTGCTGCCCCGCCACCCAAGGAACTTAACGCTGGGTAAGGAAACATTCCATATCTTTTATGCGACATCGAGACACGGAGCTTTAATACTCGGAAAAGCGTGTGTTCGACTAACTTTTTACGGGCCGACTATTTATATTCGAGAAATTTTCGTATTGGTTTGGTTCTAATTTTATCCGAAACGTGAGGATTTTGCACGTTGTTAGCTCCCCATGCTCTACTTTTAAGCATGTTTATCGGGTAAAGGCGCAAAAGTTTTAAGAACCAGCACTTATAGGGCTCGACGTTGTATTACACATAATTTAGTTGATATACGTTTGCAATGAGGTGACACGGGTGACATAAATGCTATTAGTCATAAGGATATTCCGTCCTTAGGCAGGTTGCGTCAAAATAGTCGTTAGGTGACATACAAGTTACGTCATAATATAATACACAGTATTTTTCTGTTGGTCGTTTAAGCACTGATATAAACGATGGATATAAATTATATGTACATAAGGTTCGACAACTGGAGAGCCAGGATTAACGCTGTCATCAAGCGGATGTTGCCTTTTTTAAAAGCAAAACATATAATACAGTTGGAAAATGAGCGTGAAAGTTATTTTGTTCATGCTAAATAAAAAATAAATTTAACATATTTTTCGCGTGAAGATTTTCACGGGGCCGCGGATCGAGGCGAACATTTCGAGGTCGAGATAACCCGAAAAAATCTGAGGATAAAGTTTCGTTTGCAACCATGGAGGAACTACAAGAAGACGATGGAAAAGAAAACCAAGGTAATTCTTTCAATCCCTACATAATCTTGCCCATTGAAACGTATAATATGTGCTTTGTTCCGCTACGTCAACGGATGTTACCAAGCCCAAGGCCTTGGTGTGCGTGATACGCCTACTTAAATTCGTTGGGTTGTTTTGTAATAACTTTTTTCTGCGACAGTTAAAACATCAAATGCGTTTGAGTTAATATTTACACGCTACTGTAACCCAGCCATACGAATTACATTTTTCGATTACATTTTTAAAGAAACACGCCAAGACCACAAACGCGTTTTGACTTTGACAGACCCAGAGGAAACAACTCTTTTCGCGCCCATGCCCGACAAGCCCGGCTCATCATCACGGAAGCAAAGCTTAATTCCTTCACCCGATACTCCGCAACCTGCGAGTCAAGAGGCCTCACCTACGCACAGTCGCGCGCCGCCTAAACAGAACAACGCTAACCTGCAGCAGATGGATGTAGCGGTAAACAATGTCCGGATGTCACATATGTCAACATGTTCTGATAATTTTGGTTGTAAAAGACACCGAACTTTGAGCAACCGGCGAAATTTATGTTGTCACGAAACGCTATATGTTATGTTTCAGCTACATATTTTGTTCAGCATAAAACCAGCAAAACCGGTAATCGCGGGCGTTTAGATTTATGTAGGATGCTTTGCTGTGATAAATGCGATTGTTGACGACTGTTTTGTGAGTATAGTAAAATATATTTTGACTTCATATATATTTTTATTGTGTTGGTATCCTTTTCTGATACAATGTCGTCTTGTTTTAGGTGCAAAAGGTCGTACAAATTATGCAAGACAACACTAGGAATATTGCCAACCGAGGAGACAAATTAGATGAGCTGCAGGTAAAGTTTGTTATTGACGGCGCAATTATACGAATGTTTATAGATGTGTGGTTTAACTGGGAGTAAATTGGGATCTTAGGGTTCACATTCCATTAAACCTTCAACTCAAACCATTTCATTTGTAGGAAAAGTCACATCAGCTCCAAGAGAACGCGAGCATATTTGAAAAGAAGGCAACGAAAATAAGTCGAAAGTTTTGGTTGCAGAACAAGAAGATGTGGATTATTCTTGGGGTGGTTCTGCTACTTTTAATCATAGTAATAGTTGTTTCTGTGGTTTTTGCGAACAAGAAGAAAAAGAGCAGTTAGTGTACAAGGTCTTGCGGTTAAGAAATTCGCTTTGGACGTACATACGATGATGTCTTGTATAACGCCCTAGCGCTTTGTTTTTACTGCTAGTTGCAATTTTGCTTCCGTCTACCTAAAGTTCCAAATGAGTTTCTAACATTTCTACATTTTCTATTCACGTTTTACTTTACCGGATTTACATGCGAGACTTTCTTGAACTGTAAACCACCAGTTATTCACATCTGAAATAACTGGAGAAAACGCGTAGAAAGAAGTAGAATTCTTGGCTTATGTTTTTCGCGCGTCGTTTGCTCAGCTAGTTAACGAGCACCGTGTACATATTTTTCCGCTTACAAAACTGCCGCTTGAAGGGTGAAATGTGTTTTCCCGTTAAAGGTCCAAAGTGCAATAAATGTATTCAGACTTGCCTGTATGATATTTCGTTTTATTTAATAAACAGCTAACTTTAATGAAAGACTGTGGGTTGTTGTGAGCTAATTATAACTTAGTCAGCGACGTTGCAAATGCCTAAATATACAATCTTTGCGTGGGGTTTGACATAAGAACAACTCCCATGTACATGAGACACAGGCACATATACTTAAATTAAACGCATTTATTTCATCATTAGTTTGTTATATTTTTTTAAATTTAACAATGAACAAAAGAGTTACTAACCTTGGCGGGTATCTAAGAGGGCGGGTGGGAGGCAGCCTTGCTTGTGCTTCGTTGTTGTGCATGTATGCTGCAGTGCCACCAAGTGCCAGAACTGCAACAGGGAGAGTTTTCTTCCACATGGCCGCCATCTTTGTTACGAATTGCTACTTCTAATGTGTGTATAAACACTTCTACATAAATCTACACTACAAAATCAAGGCAAATAGTTAGATTGTTAGTTAGACCATGAAAAATCCAAATACACAAACAATTAAAGATTTGATTTTTTTATTTCTGTGACGTTTTAAGTGCCGAATGGGCGACCAAGCGGCCTAATGATTGCGTATAGACCAACATTGCGCAAAGACTTCATGACCTAAACACCCAAAGTTTTGTTAACTCATGGCAAGCAAGGCTCGATATCATATTTTTATGCCATCGAACAACAATTTTAACACAACGCATCCATTAGAACTATTACGGATCAACTTACAGCATCCGAATACCTTAATTCATCCCGTTTTCTAGCGGAGAAACTCGTTGGTGCACTTCACAAACTAACGTTACAAGTAAGCTGACATTTTTTCTAATATTTATCGCAAACTCATCGTATAGTAAGCTACCAACTAAACATATCTTTCAGCTAAACTATAAAGAGCAACTTCGCACGTCTTTCGCTGACTTACTGGTCTTTGGAACCTCCACTCTCTCGCGTCAGGACGTTGGTATGACCTCCATAGATTGATCTGGCTACCGGAATTATCCGAAACAAGTCCGTATAATGTTACCTTTGTGCCGATAGCGGGCAAGCCGCGATTTGCCCTTGTTCGCAGCTTCTCAAGGATATTCGATTGACGCATTCCCGAAAGTTCTACTGCTGCTCGCTTTGTATACTGTAGATGATCTGCTTAGTACTAGGTATTTATAGACCCAAAAGTGCGAATGGCCTTGTATCCAATATAGGTGAAAACAACCCCTGACATGTCGCCGTGTAACTTCAGACAGGCGTAAAGGCCTTGATCGCTAATAAGGAACAACTGGTATTAGGCTATAATGGAAATCACAATACCATCTATATACATTGGTTTTTATAAACCCACCGGTATGTATTCTACAGGCATCGTTATTTCAAAACCCATGTGAACTGCGATGATATTCGTCCGGACACGGTCCTTTAACGGCGGTAATCTTATATCTCTGACAAACGTGATGTTTTATTGTCCGGAGCCGTTGTATGTCATGATACCAGACACCATTTACAGCATACCCGCGACGGGGACGTCGGTAAAAATAACTTCGTACCGACTTGCGTTCTGTTGGTCTCTGGGTCTTGTTAGTTTTGACTCACTTGTACAAAGCACAACACACATGGCAATTACTCAGACAACATAAAGCATCCACCAATGCAAAAAAGTAGCAAGTTAACTTTTTTGCTAATTTGCAATGATTGTAAGAGTTTTAATGAAACCTGATTCAGTTACAGGAAGCTTTTCCTGAGTTTCTAAATAACCAGAATAACCAGGAAACATTCAACGAGAGCATCTCGTTACTTTATGTTTGAATTGTAATACTGATTTGACTAAGTTGTTTTATGCCGATGGCTTGAAATGTTAGATTTTACAGAAATTATGTGCATTTGCACTGATCTCTATAAGATCAGTGTGCATTTGCTTTTTTGAGAAACATTAACGGAACTTTTGTAAGGCATAAAGATAACAAAACCAAGTCGGTAACTGCACTTTTGCTTTAAAAATACGTCGTAATTGGCAAAAAATATTTTTTACGTTTACATGTTCGTGTTATTAGAGCAATATTTGATTTTGTTTGTTTGGGTTCTAAAGACGTTCCTTAGGAGGAACCGTAATAGTATTTATTGGAAATGGCGCAATGCATTGCTTTGCTGTTTGCTGCTTCTTTACGAATCTTCAGTAAATTTGAGTTATTAATTATTGAAATATAGAAAGAGAAGCTTTCTCTGAAACGGCTTTTTTTCTAAATGAAAACCACATAGTTTGAGGATTGCTATGTAAAAGTTAAAGCTATAGTGGGAGAAACCGTTTGTCATGGCTGGAGTTTACGATTCCGACGACGGAAACGAAGTGGAGAGTTTCAGTGTGAGCAACAGCGATTTGCTAAACGAATTCAACGTCAACCGACCAACTTTCAAGCAAACCCGCGAAGATGCTCTCTATGGCATGTGGGCCACCGAGGAGGAAAGTGGTTGGACGTAAGCGCTTCTGTTCTATGTCTTTGGCCATTTTTTGTATGATGTCCAGATTGAAAAAAATGTCGTTTTTTCGAAAATACCGATATTCCGCTCAATATTGATTAGCTAATGCATTGACATATAAAACATGTTGCGATCGTCCGCACAAGTAACAATTGCGAAAAAAAAATCCTCCACAAAAATAACAAACTTTCCAATCTGGTATGATGTTTTATTGTGATTCTCAGAGCTTTCAAGCAAAAGAAGCAAAAATACTCTACCCCTGTGAATTTTGTGAGTGGTGGAGTAAAGGAGACTGGAAAATATCCCAAGGGGGAGGAAGAAGAGGGTGAAAATGATGAGCAACCTGAGGAAGAACAAAAGTTTGTCAATCATTTGTTTGTTGTTTATATACCTGACTGTACTCTACCACTCCATTGTAGGCATTCCCTATTTCATTGATGCTTGTGTTTACAAACATAAATAAAAATGAATATATATGTGCAAAAAAAGCCATGTTATTGCAAAGCTGCAAATGAGTATATGTATGTATATACAGTGGCTGCAAAATTTGCAAAGGGCTACAAAATAAAGGTACATATGTTAATCTCTGATTATGGGCACTTTTTGCCTTGGCATATTGGCAAGTATCTTTTCATTTGTTCTGATATTTTTCATTTATTGTGATTTGTTTTTTTTTAGGGAAGATGCATTTGTCAAGTCAAAGAAATCATTTGCTACGACTACAAAAAAATCCGGGCAACCCGGAGTGTCATACAGCTTACAAACTAAAGGAAAAAAGGAAAAAGTTGATAATCAATTTGCAAATTTCGAAAGACACACAAAAGGAATTGGTAAGGCTGATGTGCCATTTCCATTGGCATACAACCACAAATTTTGTTTTGTATCTTTTGATTTATCTTAAATCATTTTCCCCAGGCATGAAGCTGATGCAAAAGATGGGTTACAAAGTTGGAAAAGGTCTTGGAAAGGGCAACCAGGGTATTTTGAACCCGATCGAAGCTCACAAGCGAATTAGGAAAGTTGGGCTGGGTGCTGCTGGGACAGAACGAACAAAGCAGTCCCTGATTCACTTTCCAACACAAGATTCAGAAGAGGAAGAAGATGATGAGTTTAAAGTAAATTGTTTTTGTAAAAAATCTTTGGCAGACTGCCAAACAGATTCTGTGCTTATCTGTGTATTGGAAATTATCCTTTTACCATTCAGTTCTAACCTGATCTACAAACACAATATTTGTGTGGTGAATGGCAGACACTGCACACTGTTTTGGCCTATAAGGTCTTATCAGTGGTGACTGAGCAGTATTGTCAGCTAAATAGCACTGTTTTAATCATTTGTTTCCACAATAATTTTTGTTCATTGTTAAAATTGTTACTTTTATAACACTCTTTTTTGTCTGTAGTCTGAGCTTCAGCAATGGAGAAAAGGAGATGAACCAAAACAGAAGAAACCAAAATACAAGTACAAGACTATCGACGAGCTAAAGAAAAGTGGTAGGACGGTGCGAAGAAGGAAGGATAACTCACCCGAGCCTTCAGCAGCTCCCAGTGTTCTGGCCAATGTTAAAGTCATCGATATGACTGGAAAAGAAAAAAAAGTCTTTTCTGGGTAGGCTAATTGCTTCTTTTATTGTTGTTGGTGATGTTCTTGCAGTTAAGGCTATCATGAATCTTTTATATTTTAACTGTTCATAAAATAGTTTAAGCTTTTTAATTTGTAACTAAAGTACCTTTAAAAAGCCACCAAACAGGTTTGGGGTTCTAACTTTCACATAACAAATACCAAGTACTGCTATTAGGGTTCCTCTATTTCCCGGATTTTTTACTTCCCGGGATTCGGGAAATGAAAAAAAAATTTCCCGGGATTCCCGGGATCCCGACAAAAAAATTGGCATTTTTTTCGTGCGGAATTGCATTATTTAAACGACTAAAATTTGTCTATTACACACGCAAACATTTAATTTAGCAAGTTCCCGTCAAGTAATATCACATTCGCCAATGTTAAGCTATAAAACGTAAAAAAAATAAACAGAATTTTTGTACCGCTAGGTTGCGCCCTACAAAATTTTTACGTTGTGCTTACAAATGCGTACCAACGTCGTTTATAGTGTAAGTTTCCGCCATAAAACTGATTGAAAAACACAAAATAGGGTCATCATTTTGATTCATAGGATCCAAAAAAGCAAAAAAAGGAAAATTTATTCACTTCTTAATCTATTTTGCTTTGTTGCCATATTCCCGGGAAGTGAAATCAAAATTCCCGGGATTCGGGAATGGAATATTGTCGAGAAATCCCGGGAATATCCCGTCGAGACATTCCCGGGAAGGAACCCTAACTGCTATATAATTATTGTGCCTGAAACTTCATGACAAACTTAAGCCCTTCCAATTTAGGGTTTTTCATTACAGTAAGCCTTCTCAAACATTACTAACTGGTCAAATGTAATATAGGTACCATGCCATCGCTGGAAGGGTTGCTATCGGATCAGATGTTGACAGCGATGAAGATGCTGAAGAAAGAGAAAACCGATCTGCCATATTTTCCTGTCCTGAACTCCTCCACAACCTCGACACGCTGATTGAAGAAACTGAACAGAAAATATTATCTGTATGTTTTTTTCACTAATTTCAAAGATTACTCAAAACTAGAAATTTTGGTTGTTTGATAGTTTAGAATTGGTTTTATTTGGGAAATCGTAATTTTGAAGTGGGAAGTGCTTTTATAACACATATGTTGTAATGAGCTGTAAAAGTGGTCAGACACTTTGATGTGATCAAGCGTGATATTTATTCACAGGTGGACAGACAAAAGCAGTATGAGGAGGATCGGTCTGTGGGTCTTGAACATCAGCGTGAAAAACTTGAGGAGACTTTGGAAAAAGAGGGAGCGGAGATATCCAGAGTTGAGGTAACGAAAATTCTGTGTGATTTTACAAATTTCCATCTTTTACACTTGTTGTTTTGTAGACTGTCCTACGGACTATTAAATTGTGTGAAGAGCAGCTTACCACTGAGCATGATCACGAGGACTTGTTAGATCACTTTGCCGATGTAATTGCTGATCTACAGGTACATGGAAACTTTTGAACTATTTTTTTGTTGTTAACACACAATTTTTTTTTCTTTTCATTTTTGAAACTATAAACCATACTTGGCATGTGACTCTTACATTGCTGTCATGAGGTGATAATGCAATAGTTGTGTTTTTGCAGGAAAAATACTTTGCAGAATACAGGATGTTTGAGCTGTCTGATCTAGCAAGGGTAATGGTATATCCTTTACTACAAAAATATTTTGCGAAGTAAGCGACAGTGTTTTTTGTCTCTTTTCATAACAGCACCAAGGTATTATGATTGCCCCACAGGTGGTGTATACAAATGCAAGATTTACAATAATGTTTCAAAAACATGAAATTCATTACCCATTGATTGGTGGATCAATTCACCAATGATGCTCCTTCAAATTTACCAAAAACACAAATACCAAAAACAAATATAATGTTTCTGTTCCTGCCAGGCATATTGTATTTTAGTAGTCTGTTCTTCTGGCAAGATGGTTAATAAAGTTACATTTTTAATGTACCAGAAGAAGAGACTATTAAATTCCAAAAATATCAGTTCAACACACATTTAGTCTTAAGGCACAATGTCATAGACTGTTTTTGCAACTAAGGTCCATCACCAAAAATAAATTGATAATTTTCCTGTGAAACCTCTTCAGGATGCAGTTTTTCGATGTTATCTAATTCAAATTGTTTTGTTTAGTTGGAAACCATTGAAAGATCCGAAGTTTGGTTTAAGCAGAATGAAACGATTGAAGTTGATGTTTGAACTGGATAAAAGCTCTTACGCAGTGCAGGTATGTATTTCAACCAGACATATCATTGAAAAAATCTGTGCTTACTGCAAAGTGCCCAGATAAACATTTTTTTACCCTTATTGCGACATGTCTATAATGTTATATAAATGTAACACAGAGCTCTAACCCTAATCTCCCAGGAAGCACTCATAGGGGTGCCATCAACTTTAAGTGGATTGTTTTTTAAGTTGTAATGAATGTGAGGTTCTGTAATACATCCAAACTAAGGGTTCCACGGCGCAAAAGGTTGAATATTGCTGGTGTATCTTTATAACTCCTGATTTCTATACAATCCAGAATACAGTATTTCCAATAATATCTTAACTTTAGGCTTCAATATGAAGCCTTTGTATAAATATTCAACATTTCCCATTGTATGTTGGATATAAACCTCATTCCAATGTTCAGAAAACTAGGTTTTTGTTTTTCAATTTTGTCCTATGGTGGCAGACTATAGAGTCAATCTATTTCGTTTCTAGAACGTGTCGGAGGAAACTGATGTCTACCAACACATGATGTGGGATGTATGGATGCCCTTTGTTAGATCCTCCATCATGTTATGGGACCCACATGAATGTGATCCCATGTTGGATCTGATTGAACACTGGATGCCACTTCTTCCATCATGGATGCTGGAGAATACTCTCACTCAACTGGTCGATATAACATCTTGTGTTGATTTTATGTTTAATATTTTAGTTAGTTAAAAGACATAGTTGCTTAAAGCATGTCTCATTAAATTATTGGACTGCGGAGGAAAAATAACACGTAAGATTTATATTAGGACAGGTATTGTTTTATTCCCTTAACATGTAGACTACCCATTAAAGGAAACGAAAAAGTTATGAATGGTGTAATCGTGTATACAATATGGGCGGTCGGTACAATATCGCAATGGTTTGTAGCACTTACCTGAGAAGTACTTGGTTTGCGATCACCAAACCCTTGTAACTTTCTTTTCATACAAATAAAGCATCTGGTTCTTACAACAGGTGCTTCCCCGGTTGCAGCAGGAAGTGGACAGGTGGAATCCCTTAACTGATCCTGTGCCCCTCCATTCGTGGATCCACCCCTGGCTTCCCCACATGCATGAGCGACTCGAATCACTGTAAGACAAGGGTAACTTTCTCTTCCCTCTGAAAATGCCTTGGGCCGATCAGGCACCAAAAGTGGCATTTCCAGAGTGTTCGCGGGATCTGTTTCATACTTTATAAAGAAGATATTATCCCATGTAAATAGCATTACTGTACTTTATTTTTCGCGTGAGTACGGAGATGGCGAAATTTCTGCATTAACATTTATGGTAATTTTGGTTGTATTGTCAGGTACGGCCCGATTCGACACAAACTCGCCACGGCCTTGCAGATGTGGCACCCACGTGACCCGTCAGCGCGCATAATCATTGAACCGTGGCAGAAGGTGTTTTCGCGCGGGAGTTGGGATGCGTTTGTCATCAAAACCATACTTCCAAAACTTGGTTCGTGACTTCATATTGTTACGTACTTGTTTAATGTATGTTCAACGTCTGCATGCTGGCGCTGAATAACTTCCCCGTTGTACCATCAGCTGATTAAACACTGACAGGCAGAATTTCACTCTCCCTTTGTGTGTTGTAGCGAAGTGCCTTCAGGAGTTTGTGGTCGACCCGCGTAAACAAGACTTGCAAGACTTCGAGTGTGTCATTGCTTGGGAGGTACATCGCCACCTTGCGCTTATTTGACCGTCTTATATAACTTACATAAACTTACAAACCTTGTGCAATGGAAAGTAGCAACGAAATATACCTGTAGTGACAGTTAATGTTTTCAGGCATAGCTTTACCGTGTATTTCGAACTTATAACATTGACCGAGCTTAACACTGTGATGAATAACGATTGCTAACCTCAACGTTAACAATCACTTTCGTATCTCAATTTGAAGGGAAATCTTTGTACTTTCAGGGTCTGATTCCGAGTCCAAGTCTGATCACCCTCCTCGAAAAACACTTTTTCCCCAAATGGTTGCAGGCGCTTAGTTTGTGGTTAAATGGTAACGCTGACTTTGATGAGGTCACCAAGTGGTACACTGGTTGGAAAAGTATGTTCTCCGAAGAACTCCACAACAACTCCTTTGTAAAGGTAATTAGAAACCACGGTATACAGCAGTTCAGTCTTGAATCGTTATTATAGTGCTATTTTGCTGTCAGGCATGCAATTTTAAAGAACTGTTGTTCTTCCGACATAAGGTTACAAGATTTTTATTGCAACCGCATGGGTGGTAGACGAATCGTTAATTGTAATAAAAATCTCGTAACCTTATGCCAGATGAACAGAATTAAATCGTTAATTTTAAATCATTTTTTTCTGTTTAAAGTAACCACAATAAAGTATGTGTTGATGTCATAATTGTAACTGTAAGTTTTGAACCAATTTTCTTCTTCATGATAAGACAGCTAAATTTTCTGTCAAAAACCAAATCCAAACCTTCAGTTCATTCCATAATCACGTTTCTCATTGTCTACATGTGTGATATCACAGGACAGCTTCAAGCAAGCCCTCAAGATGATGAACAGAGCTGTTGAAGGATTGAAGCAAGAACAGGTTGAATACGAGGCGGAACAAGAAATACCAGAGGAGGTAAAAATTGCTCTCGTCACTGTACGAAACTGTAACGCACCGATGGAAATTCTATTCCATGTTTCAAAAATATGTGCGGACAGTTTGTGCTTCTGTTGCTGGCAGACATAATGCAATTGTCAACATGGCTAACTTTCCAGCGAAAATTAGTGCTCTTTTAATCCACGTTTCGTCTGTGATATACGACGAGACTTCATAATGGTGTTTCACCTGCAAAATTAAACTAACACTCTTTGTATTAAAATCAATTGTCATCCATCGGATAAACGGTGCAATCCAGCCTCTAACAATTCCACCTTTGTTGTAATTTATCTGCTTCCCGAAAGCACGGTCGGGTTTACGTAACTTCTGTGACAATTCACAACGATCAATGCGATAATCCGCTGGTTTGCTTCCTCATGTGGCATCGGCGGTTAGGAATAATACAGCTTTTGAGATAAAGACTCGTTGACTCAACACTGTGTCTTTGTATCTACATTGATTATCGTGGGTGGCCCACTTAATCCCACCAAGTTTATTTATTGTTTTCCAAACATTTGACAGAAAATAGTCAGTTATCTATAACAAATATGACGCCGTACCCGAAGGTCGTTTGCTGTCCGATAAACGTGACGTACAACATCCTATTAAGTCATTGTCACGAAACAAAAGAGAGTTTAATAAGATTAGATGGTGATTAGTTGTGGTCGATGATGTTATGTTCTAAACCGTTGGACTTGTCAGTTCGAGTTCGGCTATAACTTCCAGGTTTACTTTACGTTTATGTTGCACCAAACTGCTGTTTACTGATGTCGACTTGGTACCGAAGAAAACAATCGAGATATATAATCTGCACAATCCCAACAAAAAAGCACGCATTTAACCACTCACTGCCTATTGACAAGATCTTATTGTTTTTAAACCAAAACCACTGACAGAACAATAGGGACATGCAAGACAAGGGTTAAGTTTTTAAGCCCATTGAAAAATGGTTGAAGCTGATTGAGCGTTTTAGGTGGCTCAGTCATGATCATTCAAACTTAAGCGTCGAACATGTAACTATTACTCCAAACTCTCAGAATAATCTTCACCACTTTTCTAGGATTACCGCTACCAGCGAACAGCTCCGTCCGCGTCTGTACCCGCCAGCTTCAAGGAGGTTGTCCAAATGCGGGCAGAGGAGCGGGGTCTTCTGTTTATGCCTTTGCCGAGAAACAGGGACGGCCAAGCCTTATACCGACTGGGCGACCATATTGTCTACATCGACAAAGGCGTTATTTTCCAAAAGGCTGGAGACGCCTATCTGCCCGTGTCTTTGCAGGACATGCTCGAACAGCAGAGCTAAAGGGCGCGGAATTGTTTTATCGCCAGTGGGGGCTAATGAGCAGAATGGCGTCATTATAAGCGGTTCGAGTCGAAGAGGGTGAAATGTTGGTTTAATGGCTACAGGTTAATATCGTTACAATCGTAGTAAATTTGAAATAAGTTCAATGTTCAATATTTCATTATAAAGCGTTATGGAAGAAAATGTCTAATTCCATGCCTACATCGGTGGAATTCACAATTTTTCATCCAATACGTTGACTCGTTTTGCGAAAAATATTACATACGTAAACACGAATAATTGTTTCGCAATAAAGACTCGTGCGTGAACGTGCAGCTGTAGCTGTACAATCCTTCAACCTTGATAAGCCTTAAAATATCGCGCCCTAAATCAGTGTAAACCCTACGACCTTTCAACCAAACCTAATCAAACGTAGCACAAACAAGGTGTATGTGCCGCCATGCCGATTGGCAATCGATCAACGTCGTTGGCACCCTCGTTCACCCGCCCAAATAGAACAAGAAATAAACCGCTTGCGTCAAACGCGTTTCTCCGGGTTGGGTTTGCCAGTAAGCCAACGATTAATTGCTACCAATCCACCTGCCCCGGTTTCCGTAAAGCACGCGCGACTCTGAAATGGTCGTCTGCGGCACCAGGAAGTTGCTTGACAAGTTTAAACTGTTCCTTGTGTCCAAAATCCTTTTGACGTCAGTTTAAAGTTGCATGAAGGGCCGCAATACATGATGCAAAGGTTTCCTTGTGCCGCTCTGCCAGGTGCTTTGAAGTACACGGGCCTGGCTTGCTGCGAATTGCTTTTCGTTTCCCACGTTTTTGAAAGTATTTAAAACGCGAGTGATTGATTGTTTTCCAACGCTTTCGTGCATTTTTAACCATTTTCTATCGTTGTGTCTAAAATAAACGAATTTAAATGTATCATCTGATCTAGCTGGGCTGCAATACCAGGGCTGCGAGGCCTGTAAACCTAACTATCTTCAGTCTCTTTGGGGTGCGCAAGTTGTATGGATTTATGCCCAACCCTAAAATTAACCTTGACTATTGTTCAACCGCAAAACCAGATGATTTCTGATTTTGTCACTACTTCTAACTTATGCTAAATCAGAGTAAATTATTTTGTTTTCCAAATCGTGGGGTGAAAACAGTCCGTGAAAGACTTTTATTCCGATGGTGTTTCGTCCGAGCAAAACTGAGGTGAGATAAAGGGAAAACGCGGAGCCTTGCGGCGGTCAGGGGGAAAACATGCCAGAAAAAGCGGGAACTTTGTTGGTGGCCGTTTCGCACGTGGTTGCAAAAAATACAAAACGAGGCGAAAAGGCACTAAAAACGTGAATAGAATAAAGAACTTTGAGCATGAGTATGACAAACAAAAGGAAGAACGAGATAACTGCAACGTCAATGATATTTTTACAATAGGGAAAATGTGTTCATCGACGCATTAAAAAAAAGTGCAATTCTGAAGCAAGACAGAATCTTTCTGTTAAAACTTTGAAAATTCAATGCAAAAGGGTTTGAGAAAGCGACGTCGTTAAACAATGGCAAGTTACGGACACTCAAGTTCTGGTCGTCTGCCAACAGCTAGTGCAGGTGTCATGGGGTGCTCGTCCAACCTATAGCCAACGTTTTGGTGGTGTCGGAACGAAGCAAACGTAGCAGTGCTCAGTCCTCTGCGTTGCGGTGGATGGCGCGAAGTTACGAGGAGTTACCGTCATCTTGTCTGTTCTGCCAATTACACGTGATTAGTGGAAAATTTGTGACTTGCAAAGCGGAAAAGTAATGAAAACGGTTGGCCAAAACATGTGAGCTACAAACTATGTTTCCATGCACTAAAAATGATAACCAAGAACATAAAAGATAACTTACACCAGGCATTCCACTTAAGGGAGTGGTTACGTCATCTGTCGGACCTGATACGTCATCTCCCTTAATAGCGGTCCTGACAATATTTGGTATTTCTACTTCCTCGATGTCATCTGTAAATAGATCAACGTCAGTCATTTTGGCCTGGGATAGCGGGATTACGTTAAGCTGACTCCTCAGTCCTACATTGCGCGAGGTTTTAAAAAAACTGACGCTTTGGAAATAAACAACCGTTGTGTTGAAAATTGCTGTAAACATTTTCATCATGCAGGGGTTCAATAAATTGCAATATTGTAGTGCAGAAAAGTGTCCTGGTTGATTAACGGCTTTCACGCGTAGACAATTATTATAACTTTACTGATACAACCATAATCCATTATCAATATAAACTGGTGCAAGAAACTGAAGATAAAAAGTTGAGGCCTTTATGGAACATTACCTGCAACTCCAGGGGGAATCGGAAGTTGATTTTTTAAAAACGCTTCCTCCAAAAACAATATGCGTGATTTCAGCACTTGTATCGTGGCTTTAATTTCCAGTAACTCGGGTGTGTTGGATGCCTGTGAAGTGGTAACATTCGTGTGTAAACAGTACCGGTGGTGAGTGTTCGTGCGCGGTCCTTAACCAACTAAAATAGCCACCTATCAACCATTCCATGTGTAAACCTCAATCGCATTTAACATGTCATTAGCGGATTTAGTTAAAGGTCCCGCGTAGCTGTGAAGCAATGCAGCTGGAAATGTGCGCATTGTGTGAGGCATGAGTGCATATTGGAGCGTGTCTCAAGTGTCTCTTTACCGGCCGACCACCCGCTATTTCTCCCGCTGTCCGGAGCACCCTTTGTCCTATCGCTATTTCTCAGTTCGAGGCTACTCAGGCGGCCGCGCAAGTCTGAGATGAAGACGTGCATTCGACTGAAGTAGCCAGCAGCATCAGCCACCTTCTTTTCCAGCTTACGCAGGCGATTGTTGATATCCTTTGTCGAAAGTTTGTTCTTAGTATTACTTTAACATAGGCCTAACCCATACCGAATATCCCTTGGAACCGAATATTTTGTTTAGAATTGGGGAGGTACTTACCGACGATCCGCCGCTATCACCCTGAAAACGACAAACGTGATTATAACAGCGTTAATTCGTAATGAGGATAACAAGTGTGGGTCAATATTAGATGGACAAAATATCTCACCTTCCGTCCGGGTCGTCCTCGCCCTCCCTGAAAAAGATAACAATAGGTTACATGGTGTTTGCATGCAACTTCTTCTTGTAACTTTACATACTTTGCACCCAACATTAACACAAAAAATATATTTAAAAGCACTTTTATTAAACGTTTAAACTTTAATCACATATTCACATATTCAACTAAGTAAATTCCATCACCAGCAGATTTTAACTGCAAAATTACAAACAGCCTGTTGAACAGCTACATGCAAATATTAATATTTACCCTTTTGCCGACGCCACGCGGTCCACGTGGGCCTCGTTTCCCTCGATCCCCCTTTTCACCTTTCGGCCCGGGCGGTCCTTGAGCACCAGGGGTTCCAGATCGAACGCGTATAAACGTTTCGTTTATTGTTTGCTCTGCGTTGAAATGATTTTGTTATCAAACATTTTATTATCAAACACCTTGTGTTAAGCCTCAGCGACAAGGAACTGATCGGCAAAGAAAGGCTTTCGCAGAGTGGAGTTTCCGCTTTATATTGAGAATGTATGTTTAAAACTAGACATTTTTTCCTTTTGTAAGAAACATTCATTGTCCAATATGCTCCCATAAAATACGTTTGTCAAATTTAATACATTTAATGTGGTTGATTTCCGCCATTTAAACCCGCCAGCATCCTTTTTTACAATTCGAAAAAAGGAAAACTTATCGAAAAACATGAACATATCGAATGTGAAGCGTCGTTTCATCGACCTAACAGTAAATACGCAATAGGCGCCGCCTTACCCTCCAAGTCACTCTGCAGTGTGATAGTGAAGTTAAAACCGTCGCCACCGCAGGCCTTCTGGCATTCCTCTCCAGTTTCGAATCTGTTCTCGTTACCGCGGCAACCCCCGTATACAAACACAGAGCAGAGGTTGGTTCGCTCGTCGAAGAAGAAGCGATAAAGACCAGCCTTGCACGGACCTTCTTCCAGGGGCATGGAACACTTGAGATTGGTACCGGGTGCACCGCCAACTGTGAAGCACGCTAAAGTTGCATTATATTGGAAAGTAAATTCAACTACATGCAGTTCGCGTCTCTCGTTTGGGCGGATTTACAATAAGAAAAACCTATGAAAACTGACGCATATGGATGGTACACCATGAACATTTAAATTCAACACTCAAAAGTCGTACGCATAGAGAGGACTTTTTATATGACCCGACTATCACAGCAAACAGCACACAGTTAAAAGCGACAGGGTTTCCTCAATAGGGAAATTGTTTTTCTTTTTTCACCAACAACGTATCAACATTATTCCACCCTCACCTGAAGATCTCGGTTCTGGTCCAGCCTGTTCCGCAGGGGGGTACACAAGGCTGGGGACTCCCCCACACTGGCTCACGCACTCCTCCGGATCCTCGAAGTTATTCAGATTCCCTCCACATCCCCCGTAAACGAAAATCTGGCAGCGGTCGGTTTTCGGATTGTAGTAGAAGTGTTGGAGGGATCCTTTGCACGGGCCCTTTTTTTTCGGGAGGTAACAGAGCGGCGGAAGGCTTCTGGAAACTAGAAAAAAAGTGGTGGATTTCAATGACGTAAAGCAGTGGTTCCTAACGTCTCTCATTTCCCACTTCCAGTTTAAAGGGAATCCTTTTCTTTCCACTAGTATTTAAGTTTTCTAACTTATAATGTAAATATTGCATTTTCGCAATATCTGTTGTACTTTTGTATTATTTTTGATCGCATTTCGTGACCAATTGCCAATAAGTGTATGACACACAGTGAATGCGGAACATAACTACTAGTTTTGTATATTGTGGTGCCAACTAAAAACCCACCTACAAGCCTATAATTTCTTACTACTGTAAAATGTACCCACGGTTGCGAACCACTGACCTATAAAGTACGTATTTTTGCCAGGCAGCGGAATTTTTTTTACTTCCCGTAATCCCGTTTTCTTGTATGAACAAGGACTTAAAATTATAGCAATCTCTGCGGTTCCTTTATCGAGTTTTCTTTGTTTGGTGCTGATCGGTTTACTGACAGTTATGATCTACCTTTTTTGGGGGTGTGATACACGGGTTCTCCACCACCGCATGTGTCCCTGCAAGACCACGGTGTGTAGAAGCGGTTAGCGTTGCCCTTGCAACCACCGTAGTTAAAGAGTTTGCAGCGGTCCTCGTCGGTATCATAGTAAAACCGAGGCATAAGGCCCTTGCATGGCCCTTCTTCTCTTGGTAACTTGCACTTGTAGGGCAAACTTCGACGCTCTCTCTCTGAAAAATGCCATACATTGTTTTGGTTTCCAACGCAAAATTTCGCATGAAAACGCAATGCGATAAATTTTCACTTGCTGTGAGTCCAATGCGGGCATGTTAATTAGTGATGAGGCATGTCCAGTGGATGCACTGGAAGCAAAATGACATCATACACACAAAATATCATACAAACAAACAAAAATAACTGATTAGTATGATGATGACACATGCACAACACAGTTCATAAAGACATCGCAATCTTCATGACCGCGACAGTTGCCAGCAAAGGGTTAGAAAGCAAAAACGGCGAGAGATGACGTTAGCAGTGTTGACGCAGGCAACGATGCGGATGACGTCATACCGATGGCCGAGGTCTTTGGAGCTGACTTCACCGTCACACCATGCTGCATGAACTCGCCTTTGCACACATCAGTGCATATGCTCGCGTTTGGAAAGCTGTTATCACTTGTCTGACAATCACCACGTGTATACTGCAAGCATTTGCCCACTCCAGGGTCGTAGTAATAGCTTGGCTCGCTCACGTTGCACGGCCGTGGCTCGATGGGTACGAAGCAACGCGGTGGAATGCTTGATGCTGCGTGCCACATCACTATCATTCACTTCAATGCTTATGACTGAGGTTGCCAAATGATAAAAGGCTTAATTCGCACAAATACATTCACCAAAATCCAAAGGTGTGGGAGATGCCATGTGGCAACATTACAAATGGTTAAGACACCTCCGGTAACCACTAAATGCAGTGTGAATGCATGCTGTCTGTTGATGTAACACCAGTAAACAGGAGCAAGAAAACTAAGCATATTAGTTAAACTACGTTACGGTTGTGAGGAAACACACATAAGCATATGGTTGTGAGTTGACCGAACGCCGACAAACAGTCGCTAAGCAACTGAGCAACGAAACGAAAGTGTGGTGCAGGACGAATGCAGCGACATCCACCAATGCCATGACCAAGGCAAGCTAAAAGTCCAGAATAACGGCACATCCTTCATATTACAATGTATTATAACACATATTGAAATCCTCCGACACTGCATGGTATGGTTTAAGTACTCACCGATGGATGGCGATTGAGATTGGACAAAGGTTGGATCGCAAGTTTTCTGGCATAGGTCGGGCGTCTTGAAGTTGTTTGCGTTTCCCTCGCATCCGCCGTATGTGAAGTGTTCGCACCTTTGGGTGTGCTGGTTGAAGAAGTACTTGGAAAAGCGACCGCGACAGGGCCCTGAGTCTCGCGGAAGCTGGCACACCGCTTCTATGCCTTCAAACAACGTATATACACGTGTTACAGTCTGTGCCCGGTCTCCCACACGCACACAATACATTTTTTTGAAAGGTCAAATCGCATTGAGGGATTTGAGGGCATGGGCCTGAAGGAGTGCCGACTGCACAAACCTACAATCAAATGGAAATAAAATCGAAAATGGAAACATTTTCAATTGTTTCGCAATGCACGAACAAGGTAAGCGATTAGGTGGCAAACCGCAAAGGCATTCACTTTAGTCGGAACACTTTACCTCTAGATGCTAACACCACTTGTCCTCTCCACTGTCAGATTGCCCGATTTCCACTTCAAAGCAACAATTCACGGTGATATTTATATCTTTTGCCACATACAACTACGAATGGGTCTCGATCAAGCATTTTATCCGACGTCTTGGCAGAATATACCTCTCCACCAATGCCAGCGGGACGCTCAAAACGTTTTGCATGCCTCTGATGTCCTACTGCGCGCTTAACCGCAACCGTTAGCTGTAATCTTCCTGTCAGCGCTTGAGGCTAAGCAGGTTCAATGCTCGCGACAATGCTATCTGCATTCAAGTGCCGGTCTGCGCACATGCAAGTCGACGCCCCTATTAGGCATCCCTTGGTATGTGACATCTGTTGATCAATGGTGCTAAAGAGCACGTAGTTAAGTGTGAATTGTCTTGTGATAGACCAGACGCAACGAGATGTCACATACTAAGGGATGCCTAAATACCTGCAAAGCTGCTGATAAATTACTCGCGCAACGTCAAACTGACAAATTGGAGCTTGTGACGGACTAAGTGTTTTTTAGTCTTAACCTAAGGGCTGTAGAGTGCAGGCTTGATTGTCTCGTTGTTTCTCAATCATTCATGCAAAAGATCCATGTAATTCGTGATTTAAGGCTGTTTTAAGACATGCCCTGCGAAAATGTCCCATTTTGCTGGGCAAAAAAAGCTGATCATTGCCTCATAAAGAAAACACACAATCTTACCGGCGGACGATAATCTGAGAGTAGTCGGGCAGCCAAAAGCGTCGAAAGAACGACGAAACCTTTGAGAAGTGGCCAACGTGTCGTAGTCGGTGTAGTTTCCATATTCATATCCTCCGTACTCCTCGCCGGTAGGTACGCTCGGATCAGTGGTGGTTGTGCCGACAGTTTCACTTGATCCGTCTCCCACGCCATCTCCGCTTTCTGCGCTTCCTTCTCCTGCAAATGTATTCGGATTTCTCAAATATTTAAAACAAACGGACGAAATAAATGATCAACAAATTAATTGATGCCAAAACGCAATTTTGTCTGAGGATTGGAGGACACGAAAGAAAAATAGAAATCAATCCACCCCCCCAAAAAAAATTCAAAACTTAGTGTAGATTTGCAATGTTTGTCCAACAAGTGAGAAAAACCTTGACGTAAATGCGTACAAAGCTAAGGAAATGTAAATCACACGTTCCAAAAAACACTTTTTATGAATTGTTTGATCTGCTGACATATTGCCACTGTTTCGACCTCGTAGGTCTCGTTACTGTTGCTTGGTGTTACTTTTGTAGACGATCTTGCCAGTCAAACAGCCAGGCAAAGACTGTGGGCCATTTATCTGTAGCTCACAAAACTCATATTTGCTTATGTTCCTGAAAATGTTGAAAAATCACTTTTAAAGCACAAAACATTCCAAAAGCCTACCTTCTTCTTCGGTATCGCCTTGGTTGGCACAGCACACTTGACAGCAGTAACCCTCGGGTCGATATTTGTGCTTGCACGAATTCTCCACAGGACAAAGAATTTCAAAGCAGACCACCTCCCCGTCAAGACAGAGGCACTCTCGGCAGTTGTCCACCTTCCAAAGGTCGTTGTTGGCGTAGACTTGTCCATTGCTTATACATGTGTTGGAGCCTACGGGTGGGACATAGGTCAGTTTACAAATTTATATACATCAGTCAGATTACAATACCCCCCTTTTGGAATAAGGATCGGTTACCATTTACCCCGCGTTGTTTGAGACCAAGTCCAAAACAATACTAATTCATAGTTTAGATCAAATTTAAAGTTTACTTTCGTGCAGGCGCATAAATACAACAATATCGTAGAGTATATTTTTCAACGTGGCAACGGAAAAAGTTTAATGAAAAAATGACCGGATCGACACCACACAAACGCCCCGAATACCAATAATGAACTTCATTGAGCAAAGCAAATCACCCTTCTACGCATGCTTCTACTGCTACCAAAAACACACAACACTCACGAGGGGTATACAGATTACATGAGATGCAAAAAATGTAAACAGCACACAATGAATTAAATCACCGTCCACCGATTTGGAGGCAACACCCCAACCTCTGGGGAGCATGAGAACACCAAATGCAAATCATGCACATCATACGATGAAGAAATTCCAGCAGTGAGGACCTGGCCGCCTTTGCCCTGCCCAGTACTTGAAACCAGCCAACACGCTCATGTAAGACAAATCGGATTGCATGAATTAAAGGCAATATGTGCTCAAAGTACTTATAAGCAAAAGTTGCGTTTCATGGAAACCAGTTTGGCTAAAATACTCCACTAATTGCTGCCCCGTCATGCATTGAAAAAGGCAGAACGAATTATAACACTGTGTGACGTGATTGCACTAAAAGCTAAGCATGCACTACGCTTGATAGGTTTCTACCAGCGAAAACAGTGCGGTGCCAGGGTTTTGATGCGACTACTTGTGATTGCTCTGATGACAAACATTGGATATGATTAGTGCTATAAGCAAATGCATCACATGTATTTCCAGCTGATCCCTTTGCTGCGCCCTGCGTCGCCAACGCTTTCAGCAACCAAAATTTAGACATTCAGTCCTTTTTACTGTAGGTGTTTTGAGGAAGCGTCGGACTCAAGCATTGCAAGCAAAGGGGTCAGCGGATTCGGTAAGTCCACCGGTGAGCAACTACTCCATGTGCTTCACACCACACAAGGCTACGCAGTGGGGCCAGGACTCACCACAGGCGGAAAACACGACGTTGTCGATAGAGACAGACACAAGTGCGTCAGGTGCGGCCTTCGCTTCGAAAATGGCCTGGAACGGTCGTACGTAATCGGGAAGGGGTACAGTGCCGCGCTGCCAACCGTCCGTGCCATTTGCGGTAATGTTTAGTACAGGAGTTCGGTAACCGGGACTGCATGACAAGAGGTAGATGAGCAGCGACGGTCGCGATATTGCGCCTCCACGAATGAGGTAGCGGAACGACATGCAGACGCCTTTGAGGGGATTTACGAAGAAGGGACTTGCCACGGTCGCAACTGACCGCTTATCAATGTCTGAGGTAGAGGGGCGGTAGGTGAGAAAGTAGTTAAAGGCTGTGATGTTGTCATCAAACACGGCCTGCTTGCGCTCTTCGTCGCGCACTGCGATGAACTCGTCGTCATCGTCTGTTTCATCGTCCACAAAGGCCTCCGGCTCCTCCCGGCCAAACTGATAAGGCTCAGAGTCAATGACCCAGTCGCTTGAGTCGGCAGGTCGGCTACTTGTATCAAACAGACACATCGTGCCGCCTTTCCGCTTAGTCTCGCTGGTCGCGTCTCGGTGACGATCGTCGCGTTTTCGTCGTCTTCCAGGGAGAGACAGAACGTTTTCCTCGTCAAAATCGCAGCTGAGATCCATGATGAATCGTTTCCATAACAAGCTGCCGCAGAACTCGACGGTGGCAGGGCCGTCAATGGCGCCCCCCAATCCGCCCAGGGGGTCCGTAGTCATTTCTGTGCGACGCGCCACGCATGAAATAAAGACGGTTTGCAGCATTTCACGGGGATTCGTCACTTTAGCGTAGCTTCCAAGCACATCACATTAGCCGAAAAATTTAAGTATTGTTGGCTTGTGAAGTTGGTCAAGGCACTTGTTTGCGTGCGTCACGGACTTTATTAGTTGGAAAAGAGCATTTTAGGAGCCGATTGCGCTCGCTGCTCTCTCATACGGTGCGAAGATGTTTGCCTATAAAACTGTAATGTCCGGCGGAACGGGTTCCCGAGGCCTTAGCATTCCCACGCATAAATCAAATATTGCCCGCTCTTATGTGCTTGTTGAGATAAAGCTTTCTGAAATTAAGCAAATACAAACAAAGACATAGGAGACTGGCGCACTAGCCGCTAGACGGCACTGTCCATTGTTCTCGATCTCTGTCTGTTGCCTGACCGGCGTCATACGAAATACGGTTTGAATATGGTTATATAGGCATATTCAACATCTTTATACAAGCAGGACAATATTTTTGATGTGGATTCACAAACATCACCTGGGCGCTTTGGAAAGTAGTTCGTGACGCTTGTCAGCAAACAAGAGTCCGGGATCAATTACATCAAAGCTATTTACCTTCGGCCTGGGAAAAAGATCTCGAAACCGCGCAAAACTACCACCAAACGTTAAGCGGATTCTTCGCAAATCCAAAGCGCTCACCCTTTAACCTTTGGCCCGTTTACAACCGTACGTCATGTCAGTTGTGACACGGGCTTGCTTTCGCTTAACGCGAAGAAGGCTTTAACGAGCTCGTGCAACAAAGGGCTTCTTTGTCGGGCCGCTGGGTTTACAGCGATTTGCGTTTACAAACGCCGACCATAGACCGCATATTTGTCGGCGTACGCCAGCCGTAGCTTCCGCTTGCAGCCATGCAGTATGAAAAGCGCGATATCTTCCACTTACCGTTTCCTGGGATTTCAATCGTTGGCGCAATTGGCGGTTGTGGGCAGTTGCATGTACCGGGCGGACCGGGTGGGCCCGGCGGTCCTTGAGCCCCCTCAGGTCCCAAAGGACCCCTTTCTCCGGTTGTTGATGGAAGACTTGTAATGTCAATTACTGCTGGCTCTCCTTTCGGTCCAGCAATACCCGGTGCTCCCCTTTCCCCTGGAAATGATCAGCTGTTTACAGGCATAGAACGCATTCTCGGATACCCTTTGTTTGAGGAAGTCAAAGTCGACATTTCATACAATAGACCTTCGTCTGAACTAACTTTAAGTCAAAGAGTATCCCAATGTATTTGCAAACCTTGAATGTTTTGTGGTTATACGCGTAGGTTTTGACGAATACAATGTATAAATATTTCCTCTTTTATCTTATAAACGCGATTATCACCTTTTGCTCCCAATACACCATCCGCCCCATCGGTTCCTGGGATGCCGACTTCTCCTGGCTCGCCTATGGAAATGTAAAGCTTGGTTTGGAAATTTGTAATTCAAGTATTTGGAATATTCCCATACCTTTGTGGCCAACATCGCCAGTGTCACCCTTTTCGCCCCTTGGGCCTGGGGCCCCGGGTACTCCTGGTTCCCCAGCCGGTCCAGCTGGGCCTGGATCCCCGTTCATCCCAGGAAAACCATGTAGACCAATACGGCCCCTCTCTCCCTTCTGGCCTTTCATCCCTGGTACACCTGGTTGTCCAGTTAGACCATTTTTCCCATCGGTGCCATTCAGTCCTGGCTCGCCTTTGGCCCCAGATTGGCCCACAGAGCCCCTAGGACCTTCTGGCCCGGGCGGCCCTTGCGGCCCTGTAACCGAGGTTGATCCAGACTGTCCTCTTATCGGACTTGTATTCGAAAGCTGTAGACGTAAAATAAGTGGGTTTGGAAGTCGGATATTAATTAGAACTTAACGCACAATAATGCATTCTGGTTTAGTTGCCAGCTGCAATTTTAAATCAAAGAGAAAAGAATAATATTAAAATCGCAACATTTCATATCATGACAATTCCGTTAAAAAACTGTACAAGCGTGGAAAGAACGTAGCAATGATTAAGAATGAGTGGACAATTTAGTATATGTTAGCTTTGACTGCAAAGTACAACCTCATATGCCGGGCGGCATCGACTGGGTGTTTTAGTTGGGTACGATACCCCGGCACGGCAAATATACTTCAAGCGCCATTCACATCGAGTGTTTGCGGTTCGTGCTCAATTCGACACTCTTTCGCTCGACCCCTTTGTTTACTTTTGCACGCGAGATTTGCGCCCAGAACCTTTGCCGCCTTATACCACTTTACACGCTATAATAAAATCGTTACGAGCCGCCGGATAAGAAACGCATTTATCCCATCTAGAATACACTAATTTGGAGTGAACGTAATGTTGACTTTTGCTCCGGCGTAAATTATCAACCGGAAGATGGATTAAAATTAAATTGGGACAGATTGATTCAACGCTTCCCATTAAGTCATCATATGACAAATGACATCATTTTACTAGGATGAATTTCTACGTAAATACACAAAAATATCATAAATAAGATATTATCGATTCAGGTGCCCTTCAGGCCAGAAAGACAAACGAACAGCAGCTAACAAAAGCTAAAAAAATACAAAATAGTCGTAGTGTAGTTCACGTTGTTAACACTGGGCTACGCGTTATTGTGTTTTGGACAGGCGCCGACATCCTAGAGCCTACATCCTTGGTGCTTGTTTACATAAAATCGCACGGGCGTCCAACCCAAACACATGAAAGAAGGTTGGTCACGATCTTAACCGGATTTATTTCTTACTTGCTGCTGGAGATCGTCGATGCGTTCGTTCAAGCCAGCCAGCGTTGAGCAGTTGTAACACACTGAAGGAAACAAAACAGGTGTGTTAAT
This sequence comes from Ascidia mentula, assembly GCF_947561715.1. Lineage (NCBI taxonomy): Eukaryota > Metazoa > Chordata > Ascidiacea > Phlebobranchia > Ascidiidae > Ascidia > Ascidia mentula. The sequence continues at coordinate 18,210,073 of NC_138569.1, read as the reverse complement.
GAAAATGTAACATGTTTTTTGATGAGATCATCTTATGTAGCCTTCCGTGTTTGGAAGGTCGCACCTAATTTGTAAATGTCAAACGATATATGCGGCATCAACTTCTCCGAGTAAGCAAACTCGATCAGAGAGAAGATTAATCATAGCGCTTGAAATGACATATTCGCGTATAAAAAAAGGTTTTGAAATATTTTTGAAATTTTTGAAAAGCAAAAATACCCCTCTCAATTTAAAAACAAACAAACAATGACAAGGGTTGGGGATTTTCTTGTTGTTTTAATAAAACTTATACCAAGACCAAGACCATGCTTTGAAACGGTAATTGTAAGGCTGGCGTTCAAAGTTTTCGGAAATCTGCTCATTGGCTTAATAGCTTCCGCAAAATTAATCAAACGTCTGTGTGTTTGTACACGCGGCCGAAACGGTTTTCAGAATAAATATTTGGCGTTTTGACCGGCAAACATTTCCACGAACACGGAGGTCCGTTGAGGTTTCGCAGCTGTGTTAGGGCTGTTCCTTCAAAAACCTGCACGGATGCACGGGCCTCGTGTCAGCTCATGCGTGACGGAAGTTACGGCAAAAGCGCATCTCATGATTCACAAAACTTGCCAAGAGAATACGTCAGTACTGATGGACGAATGGGAATGACATACTTAAAAACTGTCAAGAATAGATAAAACGGATCCCGTAAAGTCACCGAAAAACACATAAATTTTTTTAATACACCTGCGATTTTATGTGTGCTTCAAGTGGTGCATGTTCGTTAAATGTGACTCGTTTGATTTGGTGATATATTCTCAATGGCCAAGAAAGGTTTCAATTATCCCTTACACTTACGCATGCATTGTTATGGCGCCATCTGATATCAGTAAAAGGTTTCAGAATCCGAATCCTATTTTGAACTATCTCGTAATATCGCCAGAAATCAGTTGACCTAAGATCGCAGCACTGACGCGGGATGCAATTGACCTTTTCCTTCGCATTGCTTTATTTTCCCACAAAACGCAAATTTTGGTCAAAAAAGGGTTCTTCGCGTCGTGCGGTTGTAAACCGAAGCCCAGTTTCCCTCAGTAACGGAAGCGCTGTGGGACTGACAATAATAAAATGACGTGCTTACAGAGCGATAAACATCGATCGCACCTGTTCGACGCGATTGTGTCGAAATGTGTTTCCGAAACGTCAATCGAAATTACGGCAATACTTGAGCTTACTGAAAGCTTTTTCAAAAATAATCTTGTTCGGGTTTTTTAAGCCTTGTTTCAAGATAACGAAAGGCGCAGAATAGTCAAGTTGTGTGGGTGTATGCGTGGGGTTGCTATACCAAAGCCTGCAAAAAGATGGTGTGACAACGAGCAACTTAACTTAATACCAACCCGTTTAAATTTGTTTCGATGTCAAATGAGGCCGGGGTGATTTATTGTATTATATTTTCTTTATTAATAACCAAACCGCCAAACCTGCTTTAAATATAGGACCACAAAGTCAGAAACACGGATACAGAAGAACCAGAACATCGTGTTTTGTATTGCGGAAAAAAAGAGGCCCAAAGGATGCGAAGATTTGTGGAACGGGAAGTGAGCTATTCAAATAAAGAGAAAGGCAACACACCTCGTATTGTACCTCGGCGTCCGGACAGGGCGTCGACTACGTTTAAAAAGCGTCTCCGCACGAATAAATGCCCCCCTGCGGGATCACTCACCAAGGCCAAGGTTGTTATTACTGGCCTATAAATTAGTCCATTCGCGGTCGGCGAACCGATCTTAGGTGAGTAAATGCCGTAGGTTTGGTTTCCACCAACAGTTTTGCTAACATCCAGGCCGCAGGTGCGAACACATCAATAGGGTGCACCTACACGACTATATGTGTCATGACTGCGGGTTCGCCCATATAAACAGTTCCTCGCGTAATTGTCAGATCGCTTTTATGGCACCCAGATGCAAATCAAGGCAATACTTTCCGCGCGAGCTTCCAACGTACACCGTTTGACCGCCACTGACTTTATCCAGAGCGCAGACGCCTTCCGTTTCCCAACAATTCTACCTATATTTAACGCAACTCTCGGGTGCAACGAGTTTTCGGCCTTCTTGTTATTACCGCTTTGTGCGAAATCGGCCAGCGTTCAGGTTTATTTGGTCTCAGGTCAAGAAGTTGGGGTCATGGGAGTACGCTCGACACCCAAGGAATATTACTTCATGAGAAACTGTGGCCCAGGGATCTAAAACGTTACTTTGTTTTCACGTACCTTCGGGTGACATTAGTCGTGTTGTATGACACAACCTTGTAATGTCATGTGTGTCAGTTAATATAATGCAACGCAGACCGCGCCTTGGCTACCGCGTGCCCTTGTTAACCGCAGGTATCTTTAATCATGCTAACTTGTTCTTGCCTTGCCAAACAGCAACTCCCCTCGGAATCAATGCTGTTCAAAATGCCAGTCAGGTATGGCAAAAAAAACAACTTACTGTTTTCACAGTTCGGTCCGGAGAAACCTGGACAACATCTCCACTCATCTATTGACACTTCAGTCATTCGCACTGCGTACTTGTGACGTTTGGCGATGACGTAGCTAAAAACAATGTTGAAGGTTAAGTCAGACGGCCGACGTACGTAATGGTGTATTGGTTGGCTGTGGTAAGGAGATGGGGAGTCTGATAAAAGACTTTATCTCTGGGGAGCGCTGGCTGTATTGCTTCAATCATAGGATGTCTCCATTGACGACAGCCGACGAGAGATGTAATTGGCGTAATCGGTTAAACGCATTAGAGACGACAGAATTGCGTAAATACCAAGACAATCCCACCACGATCAGCCTCATGCGCAGGCGCCAATGGAGCGCTGCATAATTTCTCGGTTAATTTGAATCTTCATTGCAATAATTAAATGGCCTTGGCTGTTGCTGTTGTTAAACCTATCACATCGAACACACTGGAACACTGGTATTTGCAATAAATACATACCTGACTTTGGGGTTACAATACAGTGCAGTCCACGGACAGTGCGACACGACCCGTTTGAGATACGTCTGGGAGCCATTCACGTAGCGCTGGGGTACGAGTTTGGTACCAGGATAGGCACAGTAACGTCCCGTGTAAACTGTGCGTTTATCGCCACTGTTTGGTAACAGTTTCAGGTTTGGCACCGAGGAGCTAGTGCTGGAACAAACACAATATTTGTTATGGTAGCAAGTAAGGGTGTGGCGCTGTATCGTGAGTTCGTTGAAAGCACATTGTTTCGGTGTAAAACCGGTTGCTTGAAAACATTTTTTGAACGACTTTGTTGTTGCATAAAGTAAGAATGAAGTTGAGGTTAAAACGTTTTTGTATATTTTACAAATGCCCAACATTTTGCAAATTTATCTCATGTTTAAATGTGCAATTGTTAGTAAAATAGAAGTGTGTGAGAAAGAACGAACCAAATACAAAAAATAAACAGCATTAAAGTGCCACAGTATAATATTTTATATCCAACATAACTTTTCCAAAGTTGGACTTTATTTATGTATTTAGTGGATCTGACATGCAATTTGGTTGAATTTTTTGTGCAAAAACGAACATCCACAGACAGACCTACTACGTTGAAAATCCTATTTTCTTCTGTGTTCATACTTCCTAACCAAAGCAAAATTACATTCATAATTTTGTAATTTCGTGTAAACTTTAGGTCGAACATTTGCTTCCACTGCGCGAGGTGCACAGTATTTGCCTTAAAAATTGCACTAGTGTTTACGATAATGAACGCCATGCTGTTTACGAAATTGCAATCATGCAAGTCCAAAAACATTTTCATGCAAAACCCCGATACAAACTGTGGTAACGTGCAAGGTTATAGGTGACAGGATGAATTAACTAATTACTGGGAATGGTTACAAACGTGACAAACGACATGCTGATGGGCGTACCTTGCCCTATTACGACTGGGTCTGGGACGCCTACGGGGAGCATACAGGCTAGTAGAGTAACTCCCGTACGAGCCGTATCTGAGGCAAAATACATGAAATTAAATGTAAGCCAAGACACAAAAACACATACAACAAAACGGCAGCTTTACAATCGCAACAAAAAGCGGGTTAATCGTGGCACGTCGGCGGGTAAACATGCATGCCAGTTTTACTGTCGAGTCGTTGCGTCAACTCGAGTGAGTGCTTGCTTGCTTGCTAGAGTTCAGATTGAAAAACGCAAAGCGAGGTGCAAGTTTAATCTGCGCTTTTCTTGTTAATTTAAGCCCTCTGGCTCGGTTGGAAGTTATCCAAGACGCGACGTTCGAGTTCGTCGAATTGACAAAAATCCGACGTGTCGACGTGTCGAGTTGCACGCGTTTTATCAAAAGTGTGACAGGTGCGTGCGACTACTTCTGACAGGTTTTGTGTGAAGTCGACAGGGAGTCATTGGGCTTTAATCACAGTGCCAAGTTTGAAAAGGATTTCCGCACTCCCAAACCACACGATTCCGAGACTCGGTGACATGTTGTAACGCTTTTAACTTGAAAATACGCAGAGAAACCACAACTCAAATATTATATTACGAGAAATGTAGAGTTGGCACGAACCGTAGTTTTTCTGAATTTGACAAATGACGTAGGTTGGGGAATCTTAACGAGGCGGGTGGCCGAGTTTATGAGGATAAAACGGCCGCCCAGGCTGTAAGGTCAATAAGCAACATAGTGCTGGTGGTGGTGGTTAATCACCCAGGGCAAATTTGTCTTTGATTGTTTGAAAAACCCGCAAAACCAACGAAAATCTTACTTCGTAAGAAAATCTTGTGTTCTCCTTTTTTCAATTCGCTCCCTTGGCCGTTTGAAAGTTATACAGACGAGATGTTTTTCACAGATTGTGGTTTATCAATGTTCCACCATCATTCGACGGCGTGTTTTAAAATCAAAGTTTGCTACATGTCATTCGACACTAATGTCAATATTACTGTTGTCGCGTTCGTATATTTCGGTGTGAAATATTTATTTTATCGCGTCTTGAGATTGCACACATTCAGCACAACATATTAGCCAAGACGTTTAATCAATGTCTGCATACAAATCGCAGGCCCTTGCCACATGTAAGCAATGACGTTCGTTTGATATGGACTTGTTTGTAAATGAGCCTTGCTTGCCAAATAGCAGGATGACGAGAAATCTCCAATAGCCTATTTCCGGCTTTTTCTTTTCAAACATTATTGTTGTTATTAATATAGCCTGTCCAATACCCATTCATAACAACGGGAAAGGTCTTTTCCGGTCGTTTCAAGCTCAAGACAGGTCTTCAATTGCACATTTCTCTAGCTGTTTTTACGTGAAACGTGGTCATCGGTGCTATTTTAGGGGTCATAAAATGAAAGCCCTTTCAACCAGTGGTTGTTTTATATACGCTTAAAGCAAACTTTGGCTTGCTGGTGAATGCTTTTATTCTTGCGCGCTCTGTAGACTTTTTAATTTGCACCATAGTGACTTATTCCCTGTAGTAGTAACACATCATTCAACACTTGTCGGCGTTAGAAGGTTTGCCAAACGCCTTCCCATAGGGATTTTGTTGGTCGCGCCCAAATTGAAACAGGATGATAGAGTTTTAACGTACAGTAAGCCTATAGCGAAAGGCGAAAAACACACCCGGCAATCAACACCTGTCCGTGTACGACGAACCGCGCCCGATGAAGATGTCCCACAAGAAACAGTGCGGTCTTCAGTGTCGGGCACTTCTAACTCTAAATGTAGACCCGAGACACTGAGAGCAGGCGCATGGTGGGACACATTCAATTAGATTGATTTTATCTCTCCTTTTGTCAACCAGACGTGGAGAGTTGCGGGTGTTGAAGCGAAAAGTCAATAGGGAAACTCAGTCCCTCTTGAGTCGCATTCAAGATCGCTGCCAATCGCCCTCTCCGCTGTGACGGATCGTTGAGATAAATCCGAATGTTTCACGACAAAGGCGAGTGGCGGCGAATCGGAAACCAGGCCTGGCTGCCCTCAAGGTTGCACTGGTCGTAAATGAGCCGCCACATTCTAGGTAAGGTTGTAATTGCGGCCAAATCATGACTGCGTTCAAACCCGCCGCAAAACGACGGCGATATCCTAAACTTGGGACGAGTTGTTTCCGATGCAATCGCTTAATCCCGTACGTCGGCGATGGGATGACAAAACGACAGTTACCGCTGTTGCCTTGGGCCGCAGAGATCGGGCGATACGCGGGCAGCTCGCGAACATTTTTGTTTACCTTCCAAACACGGATGATACAGTGTGACATGCAGGTAGTTTGAACGCGGAAGGCAGTGAACAAACTAAAGCGGTTTGCAATGATTGACTACGTGCGTACGCATGACTTTGGGCGTGCGGTGCTCGCTAAGCAATAATGAATACCAAACGGCAACGAGGCGCAAACAATCACACACACGATTGAGTTGCTAAAAAATGTCTTTAAATAGACTTTACCGATGCGGAAACAAGGTTACTGCCCACAAGCCACAAACTGCTGCGACTTCGTGGGCGCAAGGTCACGGACCGGGAAATCAAATACCTTTGTAACTTTCTACCGAGTCAAAAGCCCCGCGCGTCCGCCTGAAGGGGGCAATTGAATCGCACGAAAGCGGAAAATGGAAAGGACTATCTTTTATGGAATCGCGCACCTTGCGTTTGATGTTTCGCTCGGGTGCAGATTAACTCAACAGTGTTTATTTAGATTTCGCTATTCAGCCGCACAGGGCCTCTTAACGCCCAGATCTAAGGACCTAACTTTATTAGGTGAACCAATAAACACACATATCATCTGTACGTGATTATACAAGGCGCAATTGGACCTTTCTGTGTCATATCTTACCTGTTTGTTTGGCGGGCTTGTCTTCTCGTGCGTCGATGTTTGGCGGAATAGGTGCCGACAGAGACCAGAAGTACTGCGAATGAAAGCAGACATATCGTACGGCACACGTACATATTAGGGTTTCTTCTGCGTCTCAAACCAATTCAAAACTCCACTTAGGGTAAATATTCCGTTGCGCGGTTCGCCGATACACAGAAACTCGGTCGTCGGCTCTACGCCCAAACGTCAGTCGCTACTCTAAACACTTTCGTCGAGGGCGATCTGAAACTTGCAAAGAAACGACATTACGCCTGCGGCAACTCGAACACTAGTTTCCCGCCGATTGCTCAAACTTGGCCGAACAAGCCAGACTCAAACGCGACATGCCTCCCATTCCTCAATTGGGTCCTGCGAGAAATCAGTTCCACAAAACTAGTGCGCCGGAACGCCGCGAATCAGGCGGTTTGTGTCTGTGCCAAGTGGCCTCGCTTCGTACCACAGTTTCTCTTTCTCTGTATTGCTCTCCAAGCTGAGGCCCTTTGTGGGGATCTCCTCCTATCGCCTCCTGGGTGTCTAAACCTTAAAAAGTTGAGCGCCAACCTTTTGTGTCAATAAAGGACCTGTTTGCCTTTTGGTGGTTAGAAGGACTGCGACCACGTTCTACAGACAGACTTACTGTGGAAAGAGAGCTTCTTCACTGCTGTCGATGGGCTTGAACATTATGGGGATTGCATCGTCGGACAAACTGTTAGCTTAACAAGAACGTCTCACGGTGGCGACTGCATGGTTTTAACAACTTGAACTTGTGGCACTGCCTTATAAACTCAGTTCGAGGGTCTGTTATGATGAACCTCAACAGCTATGACATGTTTAGATTTAAACTTTGCAGAGGGCCTTGAAAAAGTCTGTCTTCTCAGCCACAGAAGCCCTTTTTCTCATTCGCACGTACTTGAAACAGTAGTCACACGCCGAAGTAAGGGCATTGCTATTGGAAGGTCACGCTCCCGCAATCTTCCATGCGTGTAGGACGTTTCTCCTCACCAAAGCGTCAACCTCCCCATGTATATTTATTAACTCCTTTTGGTCACCACCGTCTGCGGTCCCATGTATACTGTACTGAAACTTCGTTGATTGATCAAAACCCTTCCCCAGGCTCCACATCTGTGCCTCGTCCGTCTCCGCTACGTCCGCGGGTTCCTGCTGACTCAAAGCGGCGTTGTGTAACGGCCAAACACAAACACAGCTCATTTCCGCCACCAATTCGCTAAATTTAACAGCTTTATTCGAGGTAGGCACGTGGCGGGGGAAATAAAAGTGGAATCGTGCACTGACTCATAGCCAGGTCAATGGTAAGGTTTATATATACAGCTCTTCTACGATTCAGGTCATCTGTTTGTCGACTACGTTGTGTTACAAACAAGTTAATCATGTGAATTTGATTCAATTTTGAGCTTTAGCGAGAACGAACGTGTGTGCAAAAAAATAAAGTGTGATTATATACTGGTTCCTTAATTTTGCCAGAATCTATCCCTCTACTAAGGCATTGTCTTCATATTAAAACAAGCTGACTTCAATCTGAAACTTCTGAAAGTTTCAAAAAAATTTTGATTATATGTACGAAACCAAGACAATGTTTCGGTTTTAACTTCTCTTAGTCAATCACAAATGAATCCAAAGCGAAAAATATTATCTGTTACTTACATGGGAGTATAATTGGGGATAATATCGTTTCTGTGGTTTTCCCGCATGTTGCGGTTTGCGGGATACCAATGTTTGCATTCTCGGCAATTAAGACCACTGCATGTAGGAATTTGGGTCAATGCAGCATTTGGTGCATTGCCGTTCAGATGACCAGAAGACGTAACCTCGACCCAAGTTAAACGCCGAAATCCCATTCAGAAAATCGCGTGACCTTTAAAAATGAATTTAAACCCTATAGTCCGGTCCCATTCAAACCCATATTGCACAGATCGGGTGGCATTTGCTGGACCCAATAAGGCAGAAGTCTATTTTCGACCTCGGAATGATATACAGCATGGGGTGCGTTTAGCCCGAGGTCAACAGGCATGTGCCCGTTGCGCGTGTGAAAGAGACTCGGAAACGGGCTATTTCTCCCAATGGCCCACCTGCAATGGCCGGCATGCGTCGTGATTCATTCCCATTTGAGCTGAGGGGTCGACTTGCGTCACACGCATGAGGAGGACCTCCGGCGCAACGGAACCGATGACGCCACGCGTTGGGGGGACGGGAAATTATGGTTTTGCTTTTTGATCATTTAAGGACATTTTTGTGAAATTTGCATTTGCATGTCGCTAGTAGTAAGAAATAAATCACAACTCTGTAACATCCTTTTGAACGTCCGCTGGAAACCTGTGACGTCATACTATTGATTAATGACGTCAGGTGTTTCACAGCTCGCCCACTGTGCTTCCCCGAGAGAAGGGTTTTCCATTTCCTGGTGAATAACAACGGATTTTCAGAGGTTAACACGGTTTGACCTCCGCCTATTTGTTACCACTCAGTTAGTTTCCATGCGTGGCGGGAAAAGCAGTCTAATACGTTTACCTTATTTTGAACAGTGTTGGTAATTTGTAAAACTTGCTTTGTTGGTTTGTTGACTGGAGATTCGTTAGCTGGATTTCAACTTGTTTCTCTTTTTGTTGAGCGATATTTTATATTGTTTAAAAAACAGTTGTCTCTAAGTGTTACCACTAACATGGGATCTTTTCACATGGAATCATCCATATTTCAATACGTTTAAGGTCAATAACGTTCGAAGATAAAGCTTTCAAATCCCAGAACAACCAGAGCAATCATCTTACCTTTCGATCAATGTGATAGGCGAATTAGCAAAACAATTTTATTCAATCGACAAAATATACATTCAGTGCGCTGTGCTTTGTCTGCAATTAAAAAGCCTCGATCAATACATTGCAATGATTAAACGATGCAGCAAAATATTAAAATTGAAATGTGTATGATTGATTGAATGAAAGGCAAATGAGAAACGCTGTCAATCAGAGGTAATATTTTTTCGCACCGATTATTCCACATTGCCTGTAAGCTCTCTAGTGCCAAAGGCGGTCGTGCCTATTATGTTACGTTTTGACAAAAACCACAGTTCCGCTTTACCACAAGGATAGAAGTATGTTAAATAACCTACGAAACAGTCGCTAAATATCCATGAACTTTCAAACTTATTTTCTGAACTGTCCGACGAGATCAAACCATAGCCATAGGCCATTACGTTTGCGTAAAAGTTAGAGAAATATGTACACCCGCGAATCAACCTTAACTCTACCTGGATGATTCTTGTGTTTTCAAAACGCGTTAACAGCCTATAGACATTAAGTTGATTACTTTTCAGGCCTGTCTATATGAGACTGTTACTTCTCAAAATTTGTCATTAAATGGCCTAAATAAAAAAGAACAGAATATTAATCGTTCTAAATTACAAACGTTTCGTTGTGTTTATTTGAATATATTTCATTGCTTTTAATGCAACGTGTTGGCAGTATATGGACCATACTCCGGACATCACAAAAAAAGGGTTTTGGGATCCAATATGTTAAAGTGAGGAAGACCATGTTGACACCACGAAAATGTCTGATGTTTGGCGAAAAAGTGTTGAAAACCAACAACTCACTGAATCGATACTAAATTTCTGTTAATCAACCCATTTGACCTCGGACTGTGTGTATCATAGTATTTTTACCGTTGTTGCGTCAATAAAACCTCGTTATGCCAATTACACGTGTCCTGTGGGTGCGGAGCTGCAAATTATTGACTGGTTGGAATCGATATCGTGGATCAATAGCACCAGGCAGGCGAGAAAAGAAAATAAATTGTCAAGACAAGGTTGCAATTCGCGCAATCGGCGAAGTCAATGGAGCAAATATTTAAGAACCGAGATTTGGTGAAGGATATCAGATTTAATGTCATGTTAAACTGGAAATGTTCGTCAAGAAATTATCTTGCTTTTAACGCGCCTTTTTCCACAAATTCCCTGGGTATCGAAAAATGCATTTGTTTATTTTTTGTAGATATTCTCCTTTAAAATTAAATCTGCAGGACAAGAACAAAAATCCAGAACAATCGCTCGCTCGCAGCTGTTATACCACAATCAACATGCATTTGGCAGAAGACCTATTTCGTTCTGTGCGTCTTGATTAATCGCATTCCTCAAGAAAATCTTAGATCAAAACCCATTGATGACGTGACCTGGTCAATCGATGGAAACCGCTCAGCGATTTTCCAAGATTAATAATCTGTTAACGAAGCACGTGCGTTTTAAAGCTTGCATTAATGCCGTGAAAATGTGTTTTAATTTAGTCCCAGCTGATCTAACGCATATGCATCCATTAAGAGACGACGAAAAGTAAACTTGAAACTTATACAAAAACTAAAAGATTTCTATGCCACTTAAAAAGTTGTCGATGAAGGCGTGTCTTTTTTTCTGACTGAAACAAAACGACTTTAATTATTTTTTCTTAGTACAACACGGCGTTGCTATAGCGATCCTGCCATTATGGTCATTAAATATGAATGCATGACCTACAGAACACGGCGGAACTGCGCTTCTATTTGCAACATCTACCCTGCACCCTCCATCAGACATACGTGGAAATATTTCACCAACGAGTCGAGTTTATTCACAGTTTCACGACGAGGGTTTAAATAGCGCGCAAAGCAGTACAGAACACACGGACAAGCGCAAAAAAGAATGATTTCCTCATCAAGTACAACTGGTTGGGAGGGCAGACTGAAAATATGGTGGCGAGAAGAAGTTTTACATCGGGACGAATACAGTGCGAGTGAAATCCAGATGAGGAGCAGTAAGGTCGGTGTTACATCTGGGTGGGTTCATCCTGGATACGTTCGATCACACAGCGCAACATCTCCGGACCAAGAAGGCCACTTTCTGTTAAACGAATTTTTTTGGTTATTTATCAAGTTTTTGCATTAAGGTGCATTATGATTCATAAGCAGGCGTGTTTGTTATATGCTAAGCCGCTGAATCTTCCCTGGTAGGCATTAAATATTAAACCTTGAGACCTATACACAATGTATGTTGTCATTATAGTCTCGCAACCGTGTTGCCGCTGACCCAAAACTAATTGCGACATGTTTTTTCCATGAGAAAATTGAATCTTGTCAAAGGAGATTTTCGGTAACAGTGAATCGACCTTTCGCTTCTCGTGAATTAATTTGGCAGAAAATGTCCGGGGTGACCGTCTAAGCAGCTGCCGATGAGGGCGGTGGATTTGGAAAATCATCACCGGTCCCTGTGCGGGTGCTTGTAGATAAAAGCCAAACCCCGAGGGTGGTCTTTCCGGTCAAATCTGACAACCGTTCGGAACATTTCCGAGGGCCAGGAGGGCAATTGAGTGAAAGCGAGGGATTATTTCCAGAATAGAAAGGCTCTCCTTACCCCACCTAATATTAATAATTAATTTGTTGGAGGGAGAGCGTGTCGTGCGTAAATCTCATGACACGGCAAATTATTCAAAAACAAATATATGGGACGTTAAAGGTGACTTTCAACAACGTTAGCGACATTTGACCCAAGATGTGAGTATTATGTTTTGTAGCCCTTGGAGGAAACAAATCGTTAAATTTGGCATATTATATTTTAATATTTATTTAATAGCAAAGCCACCTTTAAAAACTAATCAACTAGAATGCAATTCTAAATGAATAATACAGCGACAAAATTATATAATATTTGGTTTGCAAAGCATTGGGTCCTAATATTGCCGATATTCGATGCAAATCCCCGCCTCTTGCCAATTGGATATCTGGCGCGGAATTTCAGCTTACGGGGAAATTATTCACAACCAAACAAAAAACCTATTACCTCGGAGCTTGAGGAATTGCACGAAATCTGAGATCAAATCTTCGCTGTTGAGTGCATCGGAAAAACCGGTCACGGCCTTTTGACCTTGAGGAGAATAGAAAGGAGCTTAAATTACTTGATGCAAAAAGGTGGGGGTCAGAATTAATGTTTAACGCTTACCCAAGTCGCCCTCTCCACGTTTGTTAAAAAGCTTCTGGAGCGCTCCTATAGACATACGGCGAAATTTAAAGTTTGCAATATGTCACACTAACAGAAACCAAGATCGACAATTTTATTTCCACTATTGTATAAATAATCTTATTTCCACTATTCCACTATTGTAGCAAAATCTATAAAAGTAAAATGTGGCGGAAAAAATTTCCAACTGTAACGCAAAAAGTGGACTTGCTAAACTTGTTTCATATTTAAAAGTTGCAGGTTGTGAAGATGATTGAAGATTTACCTAAACCTCCGTTGTAACCGACGCTGTTTAAGGTCCAACCGCCTTGTCCTCGAAACCGCTTCGCGTTGAGACGTTCTGCGGCCTGTAACCATATGTCATGTGAACACAAGCATTCATGCACATTCAAGGAAATGAAAAACACACGGACAAATCGAGCACATGTCCTGCTTCCTGGCGATTCCACCTTTCTGCATGATGCACTTTGTTAGAATGGCGGGTCTTTTGGGTCCCAGGAAATAATTTTTTTGAAACTACGCACGCTTTCATCACCAAAAACCGGGAAAAATCCTCAGAGCGCCCGCGCTCGAAACTAATGAAGTTCGGCGCACGCGGGCGCTACAAAATACATAAGCCCGCAACGGGGTCATTCCCGCATGCATAACAACGACACAGCAACTATCGTTCCTGGCCTTACGAGCTCGAGTTCGACATTAAAGTCCACGGGTAAGCCCAAAGCGTACCGTTGTAGAAGCATCTCTGTAATACGCGCGTCGAAATTATTACCAGGTTCGATTGCTCCCTGTAATACAAACAGCTTACCAACACTGCTTTAGAATCACCACCTCTCCGGTGGACACCACCACCTCTTTCAACCCGATATTTGCACTCAATGGGGGCAATGAGATTATTCGAATCGCCACAAACTTAAGACCTGTTATCTTACCTCTGTTTCGGATGGAACAAGTAACGCCATTGCGACGATTAGGAAGATTGTTGCGGTCGAGAGTGATGTTGCTTGGAAAGACATGGCGAGTTCTTTTGCTAAAGAAAATTTAGTTATATTTGATATATATAGAGAAGGTGTTCATCTTTTCAGTATTCTTACGGGAAAAATAGACAAAGTTGTTACGGTGTTGGGTTGTTGCAGTATAGTTTATATAGCTTGATAAATGTATGTCACAAATTGATCAGAAACAAAACTTGAAAAATAAAACGAGAAAAAAACGATTTTTGAATGTATTTAATTCTATTTATTTCTGCACCAAACAAAATAATAAAACAAATTACCTCTGCTTCTAAACAGTATTGAAAAAATCGAGGTATTGATGGCCTTCTGCGCTTTCTTCGTCGACACAAGTGATTCTTCTTTCAGGGATGCCTATTGCTCTGCCACCGTTCCGGGATTTATAAGACAGCGACCTTTTTTCTATCGTCCGATGGGCGAAAAAGGCAACGGGAAGCTTCAAATCCAGTGGGATGAACCGTGGAGTTGACACAAATGTCGTCTCTGAAACCTTCGTCGTAAATTCATTGAGACGAGTGAACCTCTAATAATGAGTATTCCGTGTTACGCGCGCGATTGATTTTCAATCGAGTTCAGGTGAGCAATGAGCTGCTTGCGAAGATTTATGCGTGGACACCGAAAACGTAATTGATTGGCGTGACAGAAAAAGCAAATGTAATATTTGCTAATCATTTGCGTGCCGCCGTGCCAAGCTGTTGCAAATAAATATACAAACATGGCTTTACAGCTACGGATTGATTCGTAACATGTTTTCAAACATGTCGTTGCGCAGTAAACGAACAAAAGACACATACAATAAATCCACGAGATAAAATTTTAAAACGTCAATATTATTTCAAATGCTATGATTTTATTTGGATCCACATTATTCTGCGTTGTCTACAAAAACACAAATATTTTGCATATTTTGTACAAACACAAAAATAAAATCAATTTCACCGTGAGTGAAGATATATTTTTGTGCAGAATAGAAACATATTTTTCTGCTCAACGTCCAAAAAGTCTCCAATGTTGCGACCTCACACGGACAGAATAATAAAGATAAATGAAAAATGTCTGAGTGTTGGTGTTCGGTCTTTGCCAGTATACATATATGATAATGACTATAAGAGACTACAAAACGTGGGCGTAACGTCGTCTAAGCGCCAGGGTAAGCCCGCACACTAAAAACAATGCTCGTTCCCAAAATAATCTTTGCTCAAAAAAATAATTTTTTTTGTTAACTGAACGGAGCCTACGATTACTTCACCAAGAAATGATAGGCAAACAACACTCATCGCCCAAAAACCTTGTGCAAATATCGCCGAGCGGTTTAATCGCAGTGCGTTCAAAATACGCATATCGCCCCTTCCCTATGCGCGATAATACTTAGCGATGTTGCATAAGAGGGGAAGTCAATTATTCATCGCTTGTTGACATGTGTGCGATCTTGCCTTGATCGGAAAACAGATTCCATGCGCTTCGCTTCTGTCGCCCGCGAAATCTTCCGCACCGCTGAAACGCGCCACCACCGTCCTTGAAAACCCAATCGTCGAACCGCGATTGTCAACGGTTTGTGTTTGCGCACGCCATATGCGACCGTAAACATAACTATTTGCGGAACGCGCGCGTCAACGCCGCGATGATGAAGGACGGGGTTGGAGGTTTTATTTTACCTGCCACCTGCACTGGCGTCCTTGGAACCAACACAAGACTGCGTGCGAATCTGTGGCTCATTTCGCAAGCTGCTGTGGCAGCTAATAAATCATGGATTACGTCAGCTTGTTTGCGTCACAACACTCTGCAAATATCACTGCGTTACTGGAAAACAATAACATCAATTCCTGAAAAGCTTCGAAGGTTATGAGTTAATCTGACAAATATACCATGCAAGGTAGTGCAAATTGCTCACCATGCACGCATTTTGACTGCAATCGTTGAAATGTTATTGGATGTTGTATTAGTATCGATCCATTTAGTGTGACGTTTGAATTATGCAACGCAAAGCCGGCGATTGTATTACGCAAGTAATGTTACTGAAAAAATACATGAAATTTAAAACTGTCTAAAAATTAAGATTGTTTAATACTCGTATGGAAACCGTCATGTAAAATATCGACTGAGTTACCATCATAAAGCTTTTGTAACAGGGTTTAAAGAGTTTGCATTTATTAAATCAAATCATGTCTTTTTTACTTTGCAGTAAAATAGACACTGATATAATCCAGTGATGGCCTTTTCCTCTTGGATATTCACGCTCTGCTGTAGGATTGCCGATTGCACTTGAAGGTGATGTGTTGAGTATGTCCACAGATGATCACCTGGCCGTGATGGCGCAAGCAAAACCGAACCAGGGTGAGTCGTAAACGTGTAAAACAAAGATGAACCGTGTATACAGTAATATGTAATTGTATCGCCCAACAATGCACACTCCCGGTCACACATATTTAACGTGACACGCCCATCCCACCTGCTCACTGTCGAGTGTATTGTTCCCTTGCGGCGCAACATATGGCTGGTGTTGAAAAAGGTAAAACTGCGTACATGTGGATTTAATTGAATTTGGTTATTTTCCTGTTATGTACATCATATGTATGATGCCTACATGGGTTGTCATAAAAAAGACGTGCATTGAATTTTTCAACATACAACTTACGATGTACAGAACTGAAAGTGGCCTTTAAAGCATCTCCTGCATTTCTGCCTAATTACCATTGGTTTTAAAAGTTTAAGTTCATCTGCACTCAAACATTCTTGACATAAATCACAAGAGAGCCATAGCTATTTCACATTTGAGTCTAAACCTACGAGAAAACCACATGCCACTGTCCTTCATTTGGTGACAGACGCCCGGTGAAAGTCGATCTGATGCTTGTTGGCACAGACACAAATTGAAAACCTTTTCATTGCATTGTGATATTAAAATTGACCTTTCTGGCCTGTCAGTTGCAGACATGTGACTTAGCTAATGTGGCAGTTGTCGAAAGTGACAAAGCTGTCATTTAAAATTGCGATCGAAATAAATTGTTCTTTCGGTATTTGCATATACGTTTTTCACTTGAACCGGTATTGAAATGTGAAGAGGATTAATACGTCACCAACGTTACAAACAAAGTTATACATTACAACATTTAAATTGATTAAATGTCTCAAAAAACTTATACTTCAGAATGAAATTGGAAAACAAGTTGACCAGTATACGATATAATGCGCAATGGAAAAAAATTTAACTTAACGTAACCAAGTTGTGTCCCAAAAAATTTACATCGTGTGTGAACATAAAATGAGCATAACAGGTTTGGATTCACGTTTGCAGATGTCTAATACCTTACTTTAACCACTGTCCAGAATGAAATTAAAATTACTGTAGTCTACATTTGCTGTGGTGTTACATATGGTTGGACATCGGTGTCATAATTTGTCATATTGTACACGTACCTTGGATAACGTGCGTGTGCCTTATTAACGAACGTGCACGTTATTTTAAGCCTGGCCAACAGTATCAAAATCCGAATATGAGCGACATTATGTGGAACAACATGGTACGCGCGCGTTAATCAGCAGCACGTTCCCTATTAGTGTACATGCACCTTAATAGGATACATTTCATGGCAAACCCTGTCGTAAATCAAACTCATGTACGCGTACCTAATTAACGAACATGAAACTTATTTAGGTGCTCGTAACTTAGTAATGTGCGCGCATGTTATGTTGGCCGATAGTGTCATAATCTTAAGTAAAATTACTTGTATTGTCATCAGCTTATGGGCGTCGACATGCTCTTGTTTTCTGCTTTTACTTCCGCAAATATCACTCATGTATCCATCTAGTGGACATCAGTAGTCGCGCCGTTCACTTTGTTGTTAGTCTTGAACAGTTCGCAATTATTTTTTGGCGCGACTAACAAAAAATATTCCTAATATCTGGCGACCCCAACCGGAACTTGCAACGTGAGGTTTTACTGCAATCAACTCTGCCTTTGACAAACTCAACACAATTAAATTGCTACGTACTGAGCCTTGAATCCCTAGTTTGAAAATATTGATCAGTTAAATTACACATATCTTTGCGGTTCGTAAATGTGTGATTCACTCACCGAAGGCAACATATTTTTGTCACCAAATCAAATGCAGCTTTGGCCCGGCTGTGCTAAAGGTTGTCCATCCATGGTGTAATCTATTAGGGTATAAGTGGCTATATTTGTCTCCTTTACCACATGTTCAGTTGGCATTTTGCAAAGTTTGCATCTTTACGTCGCAATTTAATTGTGTTAAGTTTGCCAAAAGCAAAGTTGATTGTAGTAAAACCTCACGTTGCAGGTTCTCTTTAGGGTTGCGACACAACAAAGTAAACGGAGCGAACTACAGATGTCCACTAGATGGATACATGAGTGATATTTGCAAAAGTGAGAGCAGAAAACAAGAGCATATCAACGCCCATAAGCTGTGACTTGAAGCTAACTATTTGTTGTTTGAAATGAAAAAAGTACGATGACAGTACAAGTAATTTTACCTAAGATTACGACACTATCGGCCAGCTCAACATGCGCGTTATGATAAGTTACGAGCACGTTAATAAGTTGCATGTTCGTTGAATGGGTACGCGTACATGAGTTTGACTTATGATACGGTTGACCATCATATTAAGGTGCATGTACACTAGTAGCGAACGTGCTGCTGATTATTACCGCGCGCGTACCTTATTATTCCACATGATGTCGCTCTTATTCGGATTTTGACACTGTTGACCAGGCTTTAAATAAATTGCACGTTGGTTAAAAAGGCACACACACGTTATGTACGGTACGCGTGCAATATGACGAATTATGACACCGATGGCAAACCATAGTTACACAACGTCAAGGGTGATAAACCTTGATATTGAATACGCCGTATATCATATCCTCGGATAAATTTCAAGTTTAGGGCAAATTTGCCTCAGTAACAAACCTGTACTTGCAATTGTATAATAACTTATATAAATTTATTAGGTTGTGGTAAGAATCTTGAGAGAGGAAAAGTGTGCCGATAGGCGGATCTTGTTTTAAAGATCACAGAAAAATTGGATTCCAGCAATTCCGATAGAAACCCTTACTTTCGGAAACAATGGTTTTCGTGGTGCGCGACACTCTAATGCAGTGTTTCTTAACCTTTTTTGGATCACGAACCCCTAAAACATTCTTTGAAAAGCTATGGACCCCTTTACAAGAAACACATTGCAAATGTCGAAAAATAAAAAATTGTGGACAGCGAAACCTTATGGACAGAGGAAAATACGTGGATTTTCGGAATAATTTTATTTCGTTTCATGGGCCCCTTAATGCATCTTCTCGGACCCCTTGGGGGTTCATGGACCCCAGCTCTAATGTGACCCAGCTTCGGGTAGCCGGTGACCACGCATAATAGTGATAGCAAGGCAGCGGACACTCCATTGAAAACAGAGAAATGCTACAGATGAAAAAAAATTGTCAAGAGCGTGAATAGTCTTTAATCAGTTTTCTAAAATAAAGTGAGAAATTGGAAACGGCTCAATCAAACTATAGTTTTACCTACATAGGCTTACCTCATGGTATGTGTTTTAAATCACTTCAGTATCGGGTGGTTAATTAATATACACCAGAGCTACCTACCATTTGTTTATTTGCACTTCATGACACCCAGTGCACTTTAACAAAAACACACAAAATTTGTCACCATTATTAAACCAATGCAACATCCAAATAGCTTCACCAATATAATATCATTATCAAACAGGAATCAAAAATTGCACTAATGCTGATCAACCGCTTCAGAATATTTTGAGCTTCATCAATCATAAACAATTTTCGGATAAATTTGAAACAGACAGTAGAAAAGGGGTTTGCAGTAGTGCAAGAACGAGGTGAACTACTTAAAAAAAAACAGGAAGGCTGCTTCAGTTTTTCTTTGGCTTGACGCTATACTTGCTTTTGCTCTTGTAGTACAACATGTAGGGGAATAAAAGGGATGGAATGCACCAGACTCCAAACAAACCCCACTCAATCTGTCAACAAATATTAAGGATAATTTAAAACTATTGTTTGGTTTTAATTCACATATGAAGTGTTTCCTACCAAGTGGGAGGCATGCAGCCTTTTGTACTCTTTCAATGACAAAATATCCAACTCTCCAAGATCATTGCTCATTCCGAACTGTAAACCAAAATTTACTGCTTTACTTTTGAATTGCGATACATGACATACTTTGTCAATGGAAAACAGTGCAGCGACCACTACTTTTAAAATAAATAACCTTAATGAAAATTAAACGATAAATTTGACACTAGTTCTAGGAATACCAGATCTTTCATAATGGTGTTTCTAAAAAAACTGCTAGTATAAAATTCAAGAAAAAACCAACCGTGGTGTCAGATCCTTCTGATGCCACATATTGGACGACAGCAGAAGTGAAGTTGAATGCACCGGACTTGATGGGCCGAACAATGAGAACATGGGTAACATTACTTCCAGGTAGAATTCGTTCCCATTTAACACTGGTCATTCCTGACACTAACTCAAAATCACTCTTGTGGAATGAAGAATCTGCTAGCTGGACATCAGTAGCAGCACTGTAAAATACAAGGAAAAAAACATGCTTTTATTAGCAGTACACAAGGTTATCAAAAGCTGTGCTTAAAAGTGAAAAATACCATTTTACTTACTTACAATTCACAATTAAAGAACTACAATTGGGGTAAAGCATTACTTCCTTGTGATTTACCTACTAAAGACCTTATTTAGCTCATTACCTGAATTTGGAACCCTCATTCATTTCATATTCACAAACATAACACCAACACCAAGTTGATTCATTAAAAAAAATGTAGGCAAAGATATGAAAGCCACATCCCAGTTTTTACTTTTTTTAAATGCAAAACAATATAATTGCACAACACAACTATTGCTGTATCTTTGTGTATATATATCATTTGGCAGATCAATTATTCTATTTCAACTATGTTCGAAAAGTAACTTGCTTTATTAAATGTGCCTGTCACATTACCAAATGTGATTTTTGTCATCTATAAGGATATAAAAGTCACCATTTTCAATACCGCTAGACTTACCCATCGCCAATGTTGTAGAGAGTGTACTTCACAGACAAATCGTTTCCCTCCGTTATAATCGTGTTCAGAACATCTTTAATTAAAATGAGCTTGGCATCGCCATCGTCCGCAAACGTCACGCCAGTGCAGAGAATTAGGCAGACGGAAAGTAATTTTATACACATATGTACCATGATAAATAATTTTCTACAAGTAAGATCTCAAATACAACTACTATACAAATGTCAAAGTTTAGAAAAGAAATTAAATTTGTGCGACGCAATGCAAACTGAAGCTAAAATACCAATGAGCGTACAGTGCGCTTAAGAAACTTGTACATTTAAAGGACAATAGATGATTACACACACATTAAAAAAGCATTTTGTTCAGGACATGTATAAAAAAATTTTCTTTTAGGCAAATATTTTATCTACTTGATATTTTTAACAGGTATTTTAATATTTTGTCAAGTTGAAGTAGGTAATAAATGCCCTCATCCGATATAAGGTCTGCCACATCACCCGCGTCACGTTGCATGTTTTGCCCGCAAGCAGCAAACCAACATTTGCTGTTTGTATAATAATAAATTGAAAATTTATGTAACGGTGGAAGTACACATTTACAAAAATGTTGAAAATATTATATTTTAAAGCATTTCCCATCGCATTTAATATATTTATTTGCTTTGATTAATGGTCAAAAAACTAAAAACCAGTCATGTGGAACTCATTTAGCAGGGCCAATACACTTTTCTTGAAAACCGCTTCTTACCAATTTCATTTTGTTATTTGTTGGTTCATTTCCAAAAATCTTTTCTATGATAAATACAAAAACACTATTTTTTGTTTGTGGCGCTTTATTTTACTTTCGACCGTCAAAACAACACAGGAATGTTTGCTTGGCAAAATTGGCAGCATTGGACACAAAGGATCCTCGGGAAAACCTTTATATAGTCTTAGAACGTATTCTACTTACACTTCCTGCAACATACGTTGTCGCGTCACAAACTTTGGAGGTCTGGTCTGTTTCTTTGTTTTACGCACTTTTACCCTGTTGAACAGACTTTTTCTTGCGTTGGGTTGGCGGAGTAGGTAAACGGCCAAGTTGCTCTTCGTAGTCAGTTCGCCTTCGAGCTATAGTGTAGAGGAATGAATCCAAAAACTCCGCAACGAAAGAGACGAAAGGACACGAGAAATATATTTAAATATTTATTTTTTGGGTAAGTATACCAGATTTGAACAAAAAAAATTCGTTTAAGTTTGAATAAGTTTGTCGAGACTTAAGGGAAAAATAAATTATTGTGTTTTCGTAAACTAGTTGCGATTTCTTACATAAAATTATATTTAAGCTTTTCATAATCATTTGGGTCACACCAGCCGTTGAATTCGTACCAGAAGTGCGTGCCAGCAAGGATTATTTTACCGGAACGGCTACTGCACCGTTCCAGCTTAATTCCAGCACTGCGTATGTACAAAAGAAATATTTACATGTATGCAGTTGGCTTAACGAGTTGTTTGATCGCGGTTACAAGGAGGGGATACAAGAAAATGACCTGTTGGAGTTGGAACAAGATGAAACATCTTACAATCTATGTGGCAATTTGGAAAGGTAAATGTAAACTATGTCACTTCCACTGGTATGCGTGAGAAAGCAAGACACAAGCTCTTTAAATTTGGGAAAAACCGTAATTTTGAGTTCTAGTAAGAACGGCAAAATTACCAATGCGTGTCGTGGCTATCCTCACCATACGTACTGCAAAAGTATTTGTATAAACATCGCAGTATTTGACAACGTTTTCACATTTAAAAATCGTTTTTGTTTTAGACACTGGAGAGCGGAGTTAAACAAAAAAAAAACCGTTGGCATACGCCCGAGTCTAATGAGGGCGGTGTGCAAAACATTTGGCCGACAGTACTCTCTTTACAGCATTTTTGCCGTCTTAAGGGTAATTTGAGTTAAAAATGTGTCGATATTTTCAAATTTTCTGTTCGTGTTTGTTTTGGCAGGAGGTAATGATCGTTACAAATCCTTTCCTGATGTTTGGGTTTTTGAAGTTTTTCGAAAATGAATCATCGTTGACTGAGGCTTATTTGTACGCAGCTGCCATGACCGTTGCAACGTTCACTGTGGGTGTGTGTAATGAATGGTATTACTATTTTACCACCAAAATGGGTTGGCAACTCCGTACAGCGGTCTGTGCTTTGATGTACAAAAAGGTAACCAATTACAACATGTCGAATTGTAGAAAGTTTTGGTGCGTTTGCTTTGAATAACCTGAATCGTTAAACCATTGCTAGTTATGGGTTTCCAATAATTTTGCTACATTTTAAATACATATAGCAATCATGTTTAAAACTAACATAAAAAGTTTATACTTTTCTTCAGCACCAGTTACTCGGACAGAACATTTGTTTTCTCAAAAATAGATGTTTCTCTACCACATAACTAATTCTTATGTAAAATTCCAAATGAACCAAAAAATCTTACTCAGGCAATCCGACTGGACCAGCGATCACTTGGAAAGACAACCACAGGTCAAATTATCAGCCTCGGTGCCACTGACGTCATAAGGTTTGATTACGTAAGTTATTACAAAAGATTTGGTTGGCCTGCACCATATGTTTTTGTTTCTTGGAATCATCATGTACGTTATATTGCAGGTCACCATATTCTTAAACCATGTATGGATTGCTCCACTGGTCTTGATAGTTGTGGCGGTGTTGGTTTGGCAAGTGTTTGATGTTTCTGCTCTCTTAGCGATTGGCTTTGTTTTGTTGAACATGACCATATCCACTTTGTTGGGTCGGTTTTACGGAAAGATAAGGTAAAAGAGCACATCACGATGGACGAGCTGCAAACAGTGCGATTTTTGAACCCTGTTTGGTTGGCACGAGTTATTTTCATGAGGCCCAAAACGTCGAAAGTGACACTGTTTGCAGCTCGGTTACATATGAGATTCGACAAATTTGTATGAATTTGTATGAAGTAAAAAACATACTGTGATTTCAGACATGCTTGTGCTATTTGGGTGAATAAGAAATTTTGGTTTGTCTGCTTAATGGGGCGTGGTACAAACCAACATAAGCACAATGAGGTCTAGCTTAACTTTACACTTTTACAAAAAACAAATGCTGAGAAACGTAGCTAAAAATAATGGTGTCACTATGGCTTTGCCAATTGATGAAGTTTCCGAAAAAGTGACGCGAAAGAAAATTTGACTGCGTATTGCGGTTTTTCGATTGGTAATGTAATGTAACCAATAAACACTTCTGTCAAACAAGGCGTGACACTTCTCTGCGTACCGACAAAAGAGTCAGAATGATGAACGAAATCGTATCGGCCATGCGGGTGGTGAAGATGTTTGCTTGGGAAAAGCCGTACGAGAAGCTGGTGAAAATGTTGCGCAAGTAATATATTTTTGTGGTTTCACAATCAACAAGTCCTTGAAGTAGGCGGTTTTATTGCAGAAAGGAAATAAGTCAGATACTGAATAGTTCGTATTTGCGCGCGTTCAGCTATTCCTTGAACTACGTCACCAACAAGTTTGCCATATTTGGGACACTTGTGTTGTACGTTGCATTGGGTGGACATTTGACAGCACCAAAGGTTTGTTAGTGTTGATTGAGTGCTTATATTGATACAGTGCATTTATGGTTGCCAGCCAATTTTACAATGGATATGCTAATAACATTTTGCACTGACTGATGAAATTTGTTGCCATAAAATTACCTGAGAACTTATCTTTATATTCAAGTTATCTTTAAATGAAATGCGGTTAAGATAAAAAATGTTTTTTACCAGGTATTCTCATTTATTGCTTGGGTAAACGCGACACGTATTCCGGTAGGAATGCTGTTTTGCTGGGCAGTCGACTACGGCTCGGAGACCATCGTTAGTATTCGACGTATTGAGGTACTGGCTATAGAATTTCGCAACATGATTACAATCATTACACGCAACCTTTTCCAGTCGTTTTTGCTTCTTGACGAAATGACGCAAACAGGTGCGACATCCTCTGCTGAAACTGAATGTGACAAAAGAGATGTAACGAAAACACAAAGAGCTCCCAAAATTGTGTTTGAGAATTTCACCGCGACATGGAACGACGCCAATCCTTCTTACGTAGCCCATGTAGGTCTTTGTTATACAAATCTATATCACACAATAATGTTAATCTCACTGTGCTAACAGGAAGATGAAGCATGTCAGGTGACGTTGAAGGGCATAGACGTGTCGGTAAACAACAACATGTTGTTGGCTGTTATTGGGCCTGTCGGCAGTGGAAAGGTTGGTGCAAAAACTTACTTACAGTAATCGTCTTTTGCCTTTATTTGACGGCCCAGAATTTTAAAACAAACAGCTTTCAATCTTTTTTAAGTCGCTGTTTAAATGCTTTCAAACATGAAACTATACCAATGTATAGGGCTAAATTCGCTACAGTATTACTCACCCAATAAGGGACGACGACTGCAAAAGACTGCAGTCTGCACCGTTTCTGACACAAAACACCACGTGCCAGTGCTGTCTTTATGACGTAATAATGTTAAGTATCGTTGGGGTTTACGTGACGAATTTGTACCGATATCGCATTTTTAACACGTACAACATGAATGAATTTAGTTAGGATGACGCAAGTGAACATGATTGCGCAATATTTCAGTCTTCTTTGTTGAGCTCTATTCTTCGCGAGTTGCCAGCCAGTTCGGGTCGTGTTGAGGTTTGTGGTCAAGTTACATACGCTGGTCAAATTCCATGGGTATTCTCGGGAACGATCAGGGAAAACATCCTGTTCGGCGAAAAGTACGAACCGGAACGCTTGAAAAATGTCATCGACGCTTGTGCTCTGCGAGAGGTAGGCTGGGGAATACCCCCAACACAATATGACTATGCTGGTTTGAACATGTTGTACCCAAAATGTGTGAACCGATCCCAATCTTTTTGATCATTATGTGAGTGTTTTATTTATTCATGTTCAATTCAAAGGTATTAATTTCTTCATAGTAGCAAAATCGCCCACCTTAGCAAGTAAATGAACAAATTCTGCTTCTGAAATAAAAGAAACTTCTTTTCAATGTCGTCACGTTTAATATTTGTTGTTTTTTACGTCAGGATATAAACAAATTCGACCAGGGCGAAGATACCGTAGTTGGGGAGCGTGGAGCGCCTCTGAGCGGTGGACAGAAGGCAAGAGTAAACCTAGCCCGTGCTGCTTACAAACGAAACACGGACATTATATTGATGGACGATCCTCTCAGTGCGGTTGACGGAAATGTCGCCCACCAACTTTTCAACCAATGCATTTGTGGCTACATGGCAAATAAGGTTAGTTACCGCGTTAAGAAAGTAAGTGTGAGTGTTGAAACGATAGGAGAATTCTAACATGTTAAAGACGCAGTAGCTTCCATCTGCCATTGCATCGTCAAAAAACATCAAATAAAATATTTTGTGTGGTTGTTGTATGCGAAGTTACACGGTCTTTATCGGTTGTATAAGCGTATAGGCGTCACTACTTGTTACTGAGTGGAGTATTTTAAACTTGGTTGAGTTCAACTTTTCACCTTTTTCCGCAGCTTCGTGTGCTGGTCACGCATCAGCTGCCGATACTAAAGACGGCCGACAGAATTCTGGTTCTCGAGGAGGTTTGTGTTTCACGTACCGAGTCCTTACCGCAGAACTTGCATCCTGTTTTCATATTCCCTTAACCAGGGGGAAATTTCTAAGTCGGGTTCATACGAGGAACTCTTAGCTGATGGGACTGATTTTGTGGCATTGCTTACGCACGAAGAAAACGACGAGGCGAAACCATCACAAGCACAAGGTTTGTACTGCGGCAGTTGACGGGCAATATTTGCGCACTTATTGTATGATGTTCCGTGGCACACGATTATCTATTTTCTGGAAAAAATCCAATGACATTAAGCAGACTTCAAATTTACGTGACACAAACAATATTGTTATATTCGGTATGCGTAACTTCAGTTGGTGGCTGGTGTCTGTGCATGTTTATCATAATAATTATACAATTGTCAAGTCAACCGACGCTGATAAAGGCATGCTTAAATTTGTAGTTAGAGAACGTTGTAGAAAAGCATCTGGTAAACACGGAGCAATCGTGGGCATTGAAGACACTCTTCAAGATCAGGTCGGATTTTAAAAACGTTTTAATAATTTTGTCCAATTTGCCATCCTGCGTGTTAATCGAAATTAAACCATTAAACTCTAGACCGACTACGTCGCTACAGTAGAGGAAGAAGCCAAAGAGGAGGGGAACATTGGATGGAAATCTTTTGTTGAATATGTGGTCAACAACAAATATGCATTTACATTGCTTGTAATAATTTCATTGAGCAACCAAACACTATTTGTGGTATTCGACTGGTGGATTGCCATCTGGTGAGCAGTTGCCAGACGTAAGACTGCAATACATCAAACATACAACATTTTATCTGTTTTAAGGACTGCAGAATCAGAAGAATTTGCGATTAGTTTTGCGAACATGACATTCGCGGAAAATGCTACAAGCTCATTGATTCCTACATCTCTTCAAACCCCAACAGAATTCAACAACTACTATTACATCTACATCGCTGCCTGTAGGTTGTTTGACAACAAAAGAAGATGATGTAAAAATGTTTACATCAATCAGAAATTTTATACTAAAAGGACAAATAAACAGAAAGCACGTTCTGCATTACTAATCACATTATCTTTGTATACAGATCTTCTTCTCGCCTTTGTCGTAACCATGTTCACTCAAACCACTCTAGGCATTCATCACCTTGTGATGTCGGGAATGCGAATGCACGATAAAATGTTCACCGCTGTTCTCAGGTCACCGACAAGGTTTTTTGATACCAACCCGATAGGTCAGTGCTTCAATTATCGGTTTATTTCAGTGCATTTGTTTAACAAAGCAATAAGAGCTAATACGTTCCCATGCCATGTTTATCACATTTCAACCTCTTGTTTCAAACTATTGTTTTCTCAGGTCGAGTTTTAAACCGATTCGCTAAAGATCTTGGGCAAGTGGATGAAGTGCTTCCACGTTTCTGTGTATATTTTGTATTTGTAAGTAAGATTTCTGAATACTTTGTACACATTGATGCATAAAAAAGTATACGACACAAGGATGTTCTAAGTTACCAATAAATAGCTTATACCGACAAAAAATGTATTGACAAAAAACAAAATGAGCATTGTCAAATTTACAAGGTTCTTTTAATGTTGTTTGTGCAGGATGTAGGAGTGCTACTTTCGGTAATGGTACTCTCGTCTGTATTGAACTACTTCGTCTTGATACCAACCCTTCCACTCCTGCTTTACTTTCTGTGGCTTCGACGGTATTACATCTCGACCTCTTGCGGCGTCAAGCGGTTGGAAGGAAGAAGTTAGTAACCACACGTACACCATTGATAGGATACGATATTTTGATTTACATTTAGGTATATTTACGATATAGGTTTAATTGTACCTACGTTCCGAGTAATGACAGAGTTTATTCTTGTTAATGAATGGTACGACAAGCTGCACAAGTTTAAACCTTGTAAGGGCAGTATATAAAGGCACACATTAAATTTTATAAAGGCAGTGTTTATTTTTTATTTTATCTTTTTGTTTAATAAACTGCAGACAGAAGTCCGGTGTTTTCTCATATGAAATCCACACTTAACGGATTGGCAACGGTTCGAGCGTTTGGAATGCAGAACGAGTTTGAGACTGTTTTTCACAGTTTGCAAGATGGCCACAGTCGTAAGTATAGCGAAACATTACCACAACGATACAATCATTTAAGTTTCTCTAGGTGCCTGGTCAGTGTTCGTTGCTGGAACGAGATGGCTTGCAATCAGACTTGATCTAATAGGGGCGGCCTACGTCGGTGCTGTTGCCTTTCTGGCGGTGATAACCACATCACAAACACATTTGAATGCCGGCCAAGTGGGCCTGGCGATCACGTACGTGATGGAGATGTTTGCCAGATTGCAATATTGCGTTAGGCTAAGCACAGACATCGAAAACCAGGTGATCTTGGATTGAGTTGTAATAATTACAATTTTTTGGGGCTAAGGTTTATTGTATATGAAGAAAATGAATGTGAATTTTGTTTTTTCGTAATAGGCATAAATTTCACAAAAAAGCAATGCAATTTACCTCTAATGTACAATTTTCAGATGACTTCGGTTGAACGGATTAGACAATATTACAAGCTTCCTTCCGAGGCCCCTCACTACATACCCAAGATAGATGCGACGCTTCCGAAACCGTGGCCATTCTGTGGTCAGATAGAGTTGGTTGATGTGAGTTTCGCGCATTACAAAGGAGGACCAAACGTGTTGAAAAATATTTCAGCCAAGATATCTGCACACGAGAAGGTATAGAACACATATATATGATAACCATGGTTTAAAAGTTGGCACAGCTTGCGATCGAGCAGCTACTGTGGTGTGTACACTTGCTATTCTTAATTGTTTTTGCTGTAATTATTACTGAAAAACAGTGGATAAGGCACTAATTGGAAAATACGAAACTGTATTTTCTTAGTAAATTGTGGCGATTCCAGAATATCGGTTTTAATGTTAGATTGGAATTGTGGGAAGAACTGGTGCTGGAAAAAGTTCTCTAATTTCTTGCTTGTTCCGCTTCAACGAACTGACCTCAGGTAAACTCGTGATCGACGACGTAGATGTTTCCCAAATCGGTCTGAATGCTTTGAGGTCTTCGATTTCAGCTATTCCTCAGGTAAAGAGAAATTGCATAAAGTTAATCAAGAACTTTAACTTATACCAAACTGTGAATTACCCCTTTTAAAAAATCTTTACAACTGATGATATTTTTTAAGGACCCGATACTTTTTGCCAGTAGCTTGCGCTACAACTTGGATCCCTTTGGCGTATTTTCCGACTCGGATATATGGAATGCATTAAGGGAGGTAATGTACGAAATATGCTGCAAACAATGGTTGTACATTCACAAATCGGATCAGTTATTGAAAGGCTCGTCCATATTCATGCATCATAGGATAATTTTTGTTGGTCACCACAAAACCTGTAGACTCATATTTAAAATGTAAGCAAGTAGAGCCAATAATGATTTCTGTAAGCTGCATACAGATGGCGACTTTGTCTGGCAACTTGCGCTGATGAGTCCTTGTAGGTCGAAAGAGTGGCCATCTGTATGCAGCCCACAGAAATCATACATAAGATATCAAACAAAATCAAACTGTCAAACTACGTGGCTGTTTTTGGACCTAATACGTGTGAACAGGTTCAAATGGAAAAAGAGATCAGTTCTAACCCCTTAAAGTTGGAAATGGAATTGTCAGAATCGGGTTCAAATTTCAGCGTCGGTCAATGCCAGCTAATTTGTTTGGCCAGAGCAATGTTGGAAAAAAATAAGATACTGGTCGTCGACGAGGCAACTGCGAACGTTGACGTTAGGTTTGTCCGTTCGCGTGTGGTTTAAAGTAATAAGTCCTAATAAAACCTTGATAACGTTTAGGCAATTGATATTGTCTTGAAACATGGGAGTTTTCAATTAATAACACAACAGGTTGAGAGTTGCCATCCCTTATTGCGCAATGTATGTTTCAGAACCGACCAGCTTATTCAAAAAACCATACGGGAGACGTTCAAAGAGTGCACAGTTATCACAGTGGCTCATCGTATCGACACTATTATTGACTGCGATCGAGTCATGGTAAAATAAAAATTCTGCTGGTTTACTGAGAATACAGTACTGTTATAGTATATCATGTTGCAGGTCTTGCATCAGGGCAAAGTAGTTGATTTTGATGAACCACACAGACTCTTGCAACGTGACGGAGTGTTTAGCAGAATGGTAAATGCAATTGGAGTATCTGAGAGCAGAACGTTGCGGAAAGCTGCGGAAAAGGTTTGGATTTCAGTGAGGGATTTATTTGCTATATTTACCCTCTTGTTTTACACTGCAGGCGTTCATATTGCGTGAAAGGATATAAATTTGTTGACCGTAGGTCTCTTCGTGGAGCAAATTTGGAAAAAAATCAACTTGTACATGGAAACTTTGCCTTAAATTAAGCTTACTATACAAAAATGCAGAATTAGTTGTTTATGTCATATTGCACTTAAAAATCAAAGCAGTATTTTAAAATCTGTTGCATATCAGTATAAAATATTGAAATTGGATGAACGAAAACTTTGTGTGTAAAGCTGTTTGAAGATGAATGTTTTAAGTGTTCAGAAATATAGCCTGTACGCGTATTCTGTTGGCTTAATATCCTATATCAAAACAATAATAAAATCATACAACAAAATATTCTGAAAAGAGCTTTAATTTTCTCTTGATAATTGAAAGTTAAAAATTTATGTTTGGTTTTTTTTACAGAGTAAAACTGTTTCATCGTAATAATAATGAACGCGTGAAATTGTTTTTTTAACCACATGATGTCGTGAGAGGTCAATAAACCATTCTGACGAAGCCACAATGAGTTACGTTAATGGCGGGTGATTGGCAAAATCCCATATACCAAGACGAAAACCTGATCGGGATTCGTGACCAGCATATTCTGGGTTCAAATCGCGGTGTGAAAAAAAATGAAAAAATGAAAAAAATTCCATCAAAAACAAAATGAGACGACCCATGTACCAACCCGACCCTTATCGCGTTTCTTGCAAAATTTACCTCATTTGGAATCCGGCTGTGACAAGAAATGAGTTAAACAGGAAGAGTATTCAGAGTTTGTTTAATAACCAAGTAAAGTTTTGGACCAACGACAGGATAATTACCACCGGAAGCAGGACATTTGACGGAAATGCTCCTGTGTAAAGTTTGACAAACATAAGTTTGTCTAGAACAAGGCTAATACTTAACGCCGTTATGAGATCGCTTAAGTTAAACCCAAACTGTTCCCGTTAAATCGCCGCTGTAGCTGAACTGACAAGTTCAAAAATGTGGTTGTTCAGTCTGGTCTATTTTGTCGGTTCATGATGTTGTTTTGTGACAAATCATATTTTAAACCTTTTACAAATGCCCTAAGCGACCGCGTGAAACACTATTGCAGAAATCAGTTCACCGATACATTTGTTTATTTGGTTCAGAAACAAATTTAGGAACATCAAAGCAAACATATTTTCACAAGACGAACTAAAAAATACTATGAATCCTTATGATAGTTATATTTTTGGTATTTTTATCTGGTTCATTGAAACACGTTTACCCACAAGAGGGCGCATGGAATCCACACTGGACAAAAGGTATTTTACTCAGATAACAAGGCATTT
This sequence comes from Ascidia mentula, assembly GCF_947561715.1. Classification (NCBI taxonomy): domain Eukaryota; kingdom Metazoa; phylum Chordata; class Ascidiacea; order Phlebobranchia; family Ascidiidae; genus Ascidia; species Ascidia mentula. The sequence goes on along the minus strand of NC_138569.1, from coordinate 18,177,955 downwards.
GGCTTGAACCTAAACATAACAAAAACCAAACGAATCTTTGTTGACAAACTTGGATTAAACTAATTGACGAGAACATTAAGGTGAAAATCAGTTTCACAACAACATCAAGAAGTGATAAGTTATGAGTTATGTTTCCAAACTGAGCCAAGGCCATAAATTTGACACCTTAAAACAACTTTTATTTGGTTACGAGAAGGTGTGGTGGTGGGCGTGTCAAAAAAAGTTATTCATTGTTGTAATAAGTACAGTGTGGACATTTGCTATGATATGAAGTAAAAATAAAGATGCTTGCGACCCTGCCACGCCCACCACCACACCCCTTCGTTGCCATGTAAACTCCAATCATCAGTCACAGGAAAGCGTTGCGTCTTCGTTATTTTGACATGGTAGATTGCTGGGAAAGCGTCCTCGCCATTGTATAAAGGTCGTCGTCCAAACAGAATTCCAAGTCATTGTAAATCGCCGTCTTTTCATTGGATTCCTGGCGTCTTTTTCAATTAGTTTATCCACGCAAAACAAGCGAGATGGAAAAATCACTTTACTTGTTTCATCGCCCATTCCGCTCTCACCTGTTGACATGATAAATTGCTGGGAAAGCGTCCTTGCCATTGTATAATGGCGTCGTCCAAACAGAATTCCTAATTATATTTTCACTGGATTCCCAACGTCTTTTTCAAATTGTACATTCACACAGAAGAACTGAGATGGAGGAGAAGAAGGTACCTCACTTGTTTACTCGCCCATTCCGCCCTCACCTGTTGTTGTTATGGATACCTCATTCGTGTCGGGAAGCCAATTAATCCTTTTGAATTCCTAATGGTTGGAAGTTGGAAATGTGTTGGTACTGTATTTTTTGTTTGTACCCCTTGTTTTGGTTTTTGATCAACGAATTTTATCGAAATTCAAACTAACCAGTCGGATAGCGCCCTGTATAAAACATCACATACCAACAACACCGGTCAAAGTGTCCGACCAATGTAACAAGCCTAAACCTGATATCACCACATACGGGATAGTTACCATCGAAGGCAATACTTTTAACGAAATGCTCGCGTGGTAAATTCGACAATTATCCATTTGTTGTCCGGAACGGGGTGAATACTTAACGCCATTATGAAATCGCCTAATCTGTACCCAAACTGTTCCCGTTAAATCGCTGCTGTACTGACAAGATGAAAATATTTATTTTGTCAGTTCACGACTTTGTTTGATGACACATGATATTTTTAAATATTTTACAAGTGCCCTGACCGATTATATGAAACACCATACGTGTTGCAGAAATCGGTTCATCAATATGTGTTTTATTTACATTTGTATTTCGGTCCAGTAACAAATTTCGAAACAACCAAAGCAAACAAATTTTAACAAGACAAAGTCAAAAGTTTTACGAATCTTTATGATAGTTCTATTGTTTGTTTGCTGTTTTTCTGGTTCATTTAAACAAAATTATGTCGCATTTTTAAAAGTTTCAACCACCAGAGGGCGCCCGCCGTATACATTGGACAAAAGATAGTTTATTCAAATAACAATGCAGTTGGCCTGTAACTGTGAATAATAAAAACAAGACGTATTTTTGTCGACCAAGTTGCATTAAACTCAATGGCCAGAACATAAAGGTGGAAATCAGTTACACTACAATGACAAAAAGTCACAAGTTTGGAGTTATGTTTTCAAACTAGACAGCAATTCTTTTCGGTGGAGACAAGGCCACAATTTTGTCACCTGGGAACAACTTTTATTTGTTTGTTTAAGTTTTTTATTGTTTCAATAAGTGAAGTAGAGCAATTTGTTATTACAGAAAGTAAACATCATGATTGCTTGCGACCCCGACACGCCCACCACCACACCCCTTCGTTGCCATGTAAACTCCAATCGTCAGCAACAGGACAGCGTTGCGTCTTCGTTATTTTGACATGGTGGATTGCTGGGAAAGCGTCCTTGCCATTGTATAAAGGTCGTCGTCCAAACAGAATTCCTAATCATTGTTATCGCCGTCTTTTCACTGGATTCCCGGTGTCTTTTTCAATTTGTTTACCCACGCAAAAGAAGCGAGAAGAACAAGAAAATCAACTTATATGTTTCCTCGCCCATTCCACTCGCACCTTTTGTTGTTATGGAGACTTCATTCGTGTCGGGAAGCCAATTAATCCTGTAGAATACGCAATGGTTGGTGGTTGGAAATGTGTTAGCACTGTATTTCTCGTTTGTACCCCTTGTTTGAGTTTGGATCAACGGATTTTGTCGTAATTCAAACTTATTAGTTGGATAGCGCCCAGTATAAAACATCACATACCAACAACACCGATCAAAGTGTCCGTCTAATGTAACAAGCCTAAACCTGATATCACCAAATACGGGATAGTTACCATTAAAAGCAATACTATTAACGTAATGCTCGCGTGGTAAATTCGACAATTATCCATTTGTTGTCCAGAACGAGGTGAAAACTTCTCAAACGCCGTTATGAGATCGCTTAAGTTAAACCCAAACTGTTCCAATCAAGATGCTTGCGACCCTGCCACGCCCACCACCACACCCCTTCGTTGCCATGTAAACTCCAATCATCAGTCACAGGAAAGCGTTGCGTCTTCGTTATTTTGACATGGTAGATTGCTGGGAAAGCGTCCTCGCCATTGTATAAAGGTCGTCGTCCAAACAGAATTCCAAGTCATTGTAAATCGCCGTCTTTTCATTGGATTCCTGGCGTCTTTTCAATTAGTTTATCCACGCAAAACAAGCGAGATGGAAAAATCACTTTACTTGTTTCATCGCCCATTCCGCTCTCACCTGTTGACATGATAAATTGCTGGGAAAGCGTCCTTGCCATTGTATAATGGCGTCGTCCAAACAGAATTCCTAATTATATTTTCACTGGATTCCCAACGTCTTTTTCAAATTGTACATTCACACAGAAGAACTGAGATGGAGGAGAAGAAGGTCTCCTCACTTGTTTACTCGCCCATTCCGCTCTCACCTCCTGTTGTTATGGAGACCTCATTCGTGTCGGGAAGCCAATTAATCATTTTGAATTCCTAATGGTTGGAAGTTGGAAATGTGTTGGCACTGTATTTTTTGTTTGTACCCCTTGTTTTGGTTTTGGATCAACGGATTTTATCGAAATTTAAACTGGCCAGGTAGATAGCGCCCTGTATAAAACATCACATACCAACAACACCGGTCCAAGTGTCCGACCAATGTAACAAGCCTAAACCTGATATTGCCACATACGGGATAGTTACCATCGAAGGCAATACTTTTAACAAAATGCTCGCGTGGTAAATTCGACAATTATCCATTTGTTGTCCAGAACGAGGTGAATATTTAACGGAGTTTGTAGCTGTAATGACAAGATAAAAGAAACGTTGGAAAGAACATTTATTTGTTTAGTTAAGTTTTTTATTGTTTCAATAAGTGAAGTATAGACCATTGTTATTATAGAAAGTAAAAATCATGATTGCTTGCGATTCTGACACGCCCACCACCACACCCCTTCGTTACCATGTAAACTCCAATCATCAGTGTCCTTGCCATTGTATAAAGGTCGTCGTCCAAACAGAATTCCTAATCATTTCTATCGTCGTCTTTTCACCGGATTCCTGATGTCTTTTTTCAACTTGTTTATTCACACACAAAAAAGATCATCTTACTTGTTTGCTCGCCCATTCCGCTCTCACCTGTCGGTGTTATTAAAACCCAAATGGTGTCGGAAAGCCAATTCAGTAACACGCGATACAATAGGTGGTAGTAAGGAATGAGAAGCTATAATGTCATGGCAACTGATACGCTATGAAACGATTCAAAACAAGCTTTTATTTCATAATAACATCTACAAGCCTCAAAATGTTTGAAAATTATCATGAACTTTATGTACGAATGTTTTTTTTATAGTGGATGATGCAAGCAAGATAAAATGTTTTAATTTTTTTTTCTGTTGTGATTTATTATCTCAACAAGAAAGTTTTCAAGGCAAATGTTATGGAAAATTTCATCACAATTGCGTTCCTGTTACACGCCCATCTCCACTCCCTTCGTTAGAATAAAAAACTCCAATTCACAACCACAGGAAAGAGTGGAAAGCTTCTGTTGTTTTCACACAGTCGGTCGTTGGGAGCGCCGTCTTTTCATTGGATTCTCGGCGTCTTTTTCAACTTGTTTATCCACCATTACAAGCGCGAAGAAGAAAAAGGTTACCTCACTTGTTTGCTCGCCCATTGAACAGTTAGACGGTTACACGGTCCGACCAATGTGCGAAGCCGAAACCTGGTCAGAATTCGTGCGAAGATTACCTGATTATATTTATGACTACATACGGGATAGTTAACATGGAAAGCAATACTTTTCACGTAATGCGTTCGTGGTCAATTCGCCAATTATCCATTTGTTGTCCAGAACGAGGTGAATACTTAACGCCATTGTGAGATCGCTTAAGTTATACCCAAACTGTTCCCGTTAAATCGCCACTGCAGCTGTACTGACAAGTTTAATTAAAAAGTCTATTTTGTCAGTTCAAGATGTTTTTTTTATGATACACGATACATTTAATCTTTTACAAGTGCCCTGAGGGATCGTGTGATTCCGTGTTGCAGAAATCGGCTCACCAATACATTTGTTTTCGGTCCAGTAACAAAATTCGAAACAATGAAAGCAAACAAATTTTAACAAGACAAAGTCAAAAGTTTTATGAATCCTTATTATAGTTCTATTGTTTGTTTGATGTTTTTCTGGTTTCATTTAAACAAAGTTAGGTTGCATGTTAAAACATTCAACCACCAGAGGGCGCACGACGTATACATTGGACAAAAGATAGTTTGTTGAAATAACAATGCATTTGGCTTGTAACTGTACATAATAAAAATAAAACGTATTTTTGTCGACAAATTTGGATCAATCTAAATGGCCAGAACATAAAATTGGAAATCATTTTCACGGCAATGTCAAGAAGTCACAAGTTTTGAGTTATGTTTCCAAACTAGATAGCAAAGCTTTCCCGTGAAAACAAAGCCATAATTTTCACCTTAAAAGAACTTTCTTTTGTGTTTTAAGTCATTTATTGTTTCAACACGTACAGTGTAGACGATTGCTATGATAGGAAGTAAAAATCATGATTGCTTGCGACCTTGACACGCCCACCACCACACCTCTTCGTTACCATGTAAACTCCAATCATCAGCCACAGGACAGCGTTGCGTCGTTATTTTGACATTGTGGATTGCTGGGAAAGCGTCCTTGCCATTGTATAAAGGTCGTCGTCCAAACAGAATTCCCACTCATTGTAATTGCCGTCTTTTCATTGGTTTTCCAACGTCTTGTTCAACTTGTTTACCCTCGCAAAAGAACAGAGAAGATGAAGAAAATCAACTTACTTGTTTCCTCGCCCATTCCGCTCTCACCTGTTGTTGTTATGGAAACTTCATTCGTGTCGGGAAGCCAATTAATCCTTTTGAATTCCTAATGATTGGAAGTTAGAAATGTGTAAGCGCTGTAATTGTCGTTTTTACCCATGTATTGGTTTTGAATCAACGGATTTTATTTCCGGTCCAGCAACCAATTTCGAAACTAGAGCAAACAAATTTTAACAAGTCAAAGTGAAAAGTTTTATGAATCCTTATGATAGTTCTATTTTTTGTTTGCCGTTTTTCTGGTTCTTTTAAACAAAATTAAGTTGCATGTGAAAACGTTTAACCACCAGAGGGCGCAAGGCGTCTACACTGGACAGAAGATAGTTTGTTTAAATAACGATGTAGTTTACTTGTTACTGTACATAATAAAAACAAATCGTATTTTGTCGCCCAAGTTGCATTAAACGAAATGACCAGAACATAAAGGTGGAAATCAGATTTACAACAAAGTCAATAAGGCACAAGTTTTGAGTTAAGTAGATAGCAAAGCTTTGCGGTAAGGCCAAGGCCACTATTTTGTCACCTGAAAACAACTGTTTTTAACTTTTATTGCTATGCGAGGAAGTAAAAATCAAGATGCTTGCGACCCTGACATGCCCACCACCACACCCCTTTGTTACCATGTATACATGTATAAATGATTCAAACCAATCTTTAGTGTCATAATCACATAAGCCTCAAAAAGTCCGAAAACTTGCCCTTGCAGCTCTCACCCCATCATCCTCATCCCACTATCGTTACCATGTAAACTCGATCCAGAGCCTCGGAAAAGCGTTGCATCTTCGTCTTTAGTTTATTTTACATACAACCAGACGTTGGGAACTGTCCTCGCCATTGTAAGGCTAGCGTTCAGGCAGTATTATTTTGAGTGCAAAAATAGCTGCAACCACAAAGACGTTTTTGCAACCATTACTCTGATATGCCGAGCTTCATGTTGACTAAACATTTCAAAGGTTTAACAAGGTATTATACAATCAAAATATATTCGCCAACGAATTGGCGTTTTGTTTTACAGGAATTATGAATGTATTGAGACATAATGTACGACAAAATGTTCTTCTGGCAAACGTAACTGACCCAATACATAAGAAAATCTGACTTCTTTTGCCAATTCATTACTAATGCTGCCGGGCATCATGCCAAGACTGCTCTTTTGGATATAATGTATATTTACAAAAGCACACAATCTGAAAACAATACCAAGATTTTAAGACAGCACTAAAAAAGCACATACATTGTTGCTCATAAAAAAACATTGCTACTACAAACATCAAAATTAATATTTTAATATTTCAAAACTATATGTATTCGCTAACATTGATAAGACCACCAATTCCAGTGGCCTTCAGCATGTTTTTGGTGTTGGTCAAGTTTCGCATCTCCTCATCGTCGCCGTCGAAATCTGTTGCTTTCGTGAGAACGTCATAAGCTTGCACAAGCATGGCTGCAGCTTCCTGGTTTCGAGACAACTTCAGATACGTGCATCCCAGATTGTGGGATAATATGCCGTACCACTTGCGACGTTTAACATCTTGACCGTACGTCGTCCTCAAAAACTCCATCGCTCTTTCAACAGTTTTCGCGCGACCTTCATCGTCATCTGCGTATAACTGAAGAATCTCCATGCAGTGAAAAGTGGCAATTTTTAGTTCTATGACGTTTTTTGCATTATTTGTGGTTTCGGTCTTCATAACATCTTCAAATAAAGGACGGATGGCCTCAACGCAGTAGCGTTGTATGAACGGTTTGGCTCGCTTTGTTTTTTCGGTCACTTTACCAGCGGCGTCCCTGAGTACCACCATGCATTTAGATTTATAGGCACCGGCAATTAGGGTTAGATTGCCTATTTCGGACATTTTGGCCGCAACAAAGCAGAACATTATTGCGTCAAAATTTTTGCCATTTTGTATTGCATATTCTGCCAGCGATAAAACGCTGTGAAAGGTTTCTCCCATGCTCTGGACCAAAACTAGTATCTTTTCAAGAAGTTCTTGGCCCTGAATTTCTTGATTTAGCAACATTGCAGTGATGCAATATCGCATCAAAAACCCTAAATCTTTCTGGGAACTATTAAACGTATGAAACCCTTTGTGGACGCCGAGAGCAAGAGGAAACTCCTTGACATCGTGCAATGAGTTGATTGTTTCTAAAATAATGAAATATTGATTTTCAAACAAAAACGCTTTACGCAGAGATACCAAAATAATACTAAAAGCTCATGTTTTTGGCATATCATGCTTCATCGAAGGAAATTATTAAACAACTTATTTTAACAAAATCTTAATGAGATTATAGATTGTGGTTAAATTTTGTACAACCAGAAAAGTAAGTTTTTGAATGAAATACCAAACGAAGAAGACATTAAAAACCTTCATGCCACGCCATCCGATATAAATCTGTCTTCCAAGCAGAGGATTTTGTATTTCCTGCAAATTGATCAAAAGCACATAATGACGTTGAACTTAAAATACGTGATATCATTAACTAAGTTAACAGTAAATGAAAAAAAACATGATTTGGGGTTTTCAATACTATTAAAGCTGAAGTAATGGGTATTTTATAATATTGTTTTTGATCCGAATAGTCAAAAATTGTTGATCACTCGTTTTTTATTTTTGTCGACAGGCCAGGTAAAGCGACTAATGCAAATTGACCGGTATAGTGACTCCGATGTGATAATCGATACGTTTTGTGTCAAATAATTTTATTGAACCGTTATTCTTACCTTGCAAACGTTGTTTAATCTTTTTTCTTATTTCCTCATCTACAAATGTAAATGAAATTCGTTACTTGCATACTAATGCATTAGTAATGTATGCATTTGTGCTGCGGGATATTTGGGCGAACGGTTTTATGATAAAGGGGCACACATCTAGGCATTTTTATTTGCACAGCATCAGCAAATAGCATTACTTACTTTGCAACTCTTGTTGTCGCGTCATAGTCTCGGATTCTGAAAATTGTTTCATTATATTTCTCTGTCTGATTTACAAAACTTTGCTTAGACACACCTGATCTTGTTGCTTGTTCTTGTCTCGGAGTCTCAGATTCTGAAACTATTTTTTGTTACAGTTTTTTGTTCCATTAAATGACTAAAACGATTGAAAATTGCACCTGTTCTTGTATTTAGTCGTGCTTCGTCCAGATTTCCTACAAAATGGAGTTTACCATTATTCGATTTTACAACCTCTACAATAAAACAACAAACGATTTGAAATCAATCATCTATGTTATTTGTAAGAAACCTTCAGTTGTTACCTCGCTGCTCTGTTCCTCCGGCGTCCTTATATGTCACTGCGCAATAATCTATTAACAATGTATAAAGGGTAAGTTTCCAGTTAGACTAAGTTGATTTATCACAATCGAAAACAAAATCTTTTTGTTTTCCAGCTGTATGGTTAAACCTAAACGTTCCTCAAAACGGACCAAAAAGACCTCTACGTCCGATTTAGGTAATTTACTGTGAGGAAATTTTCCTTCATGTTAGCGCATATTCGCTATTTGTATGTATTATGCGTGTGCCTTGAAGTTTTTCGTGCTAAATGAAAATGATTTTAATGCGATTTGAAGAACCGTTGTTTAATGCAGAAACTCGCAATACATAAGTACTGAAACCATCTACTTACCTTGGCCAATTCCGACCAAATTTCTAAAAAAACGCAACACAAATTTAAATATGGTTGCACTTACTGGCAAATGTTATAAAACGTAAGTAAGAAATTATTGTTTAAGTCCTAGTTACTCTTTATATATGTTTACACAGCCGTTAAAATAGGTTCAGGTTGATAAAAAACACTAATGCAACTATTTCCAACATTCATCGTGCAAATATTTTGACTTTTTTTAGAATATTTATGGTGATGATCTGTTTTTAGAGACGAATTTGCTGACGTAGGATATCTCCCTTTTTATCAATGCTGCGGCTGAAAGGTCTAGTAGTTTGTTATGGAAAAAAATCGTCCAAGGTCTCCAAAGTGAGATTGATAGGCCCCCAAAACAGTAAAATGATGCTGCAAATTTTAAACTTCATACAACTCCATAAATGTACAAAGTTAAACTTTATACTAATCCAAAAATGTACTCACGGCCAATAAATATTATAAACGTGGGGTGATACTTCTCCCATGACAAGTTGCTTTAGCTGCTCCACGAATATTGTAACGAACGACCTCTTTCGGCTTCGAATAACGTTTGTAGGTGTTTGAGATGGACGATCGGTATTCATAGCTTCGAGAAAACGAAAAAGGGGCAACCACGTGATGAAACTGCTTCAAATGTCCGAGAAATTTTTGTAGCGTTTTAAATGCGACAAAGCGCGGATGCTGGTTGAGCAATCCACAATCGTAGTAAGGTTTTTGTGAAAGCTATTTAAAAATAGTAGTTAACTGACCCCCAAACACTGCGGCAACATGGAGGGTTCACACGTTACCGAGGAACAAGATCAGGATGGTTCGAGAACAAGTGACACAGAAATCGTTCGTAAGTATTTTGCTTTTAAACTTTCCTTTAACCACAGGCGAAATAGTCACTGTATTAATCTTTGTAAGTTCGAGTTAGGATTTCTTTTGTAATATATTAACAGACTGCCAAATTAGTCACGTCAATTTAAACTACATATATTTACTATAGGTGAAGAACCACTCGCACAACCAAGCAAGGACGATTTCAGAAGCATATTTTTGAAAACAGGCAAATATTTTTTGTTTGTGGTTTGAGTTTGGGGCATATTTAGCAATAATTTGAGACACAAAAGATGTTTACATCTTCTGCAGATGAAACTTTGAAGTATTTGGAAAACGGCCAATTCGAAGAAGCGTACGGAATCCTTTACAAAAAAAGTAAACTCACTGAAGAATTACGACACGCCAACTTTGTTCTGAAGTATTGTGAGTGTTTATTGGTCACTGAAAATGATTACGAGCGCCCAAAATACGAATTCAAAGCTGCGATGGCACGACTTAATCCTCTGAGGGAAACGGTTTTGTGGTTGGCCAAACAGCTCTTTAAAGCAAACAGGCCTTTCGGTTCAATTATTTTGTATGAAATATTTTATGAAATGTTTTTCATGGAAAGTGACTTAAACGTAAAAGTCGAGATACTTGAAGATTGCGTAAGTGGCCTTAAACGTGCTATAACGTCAATGACAGAAGACGACGAATCCTTTGATATTTTCGTTTGTCGTCACTTACTTCAAAGAATGTATGATATGAGGTCGACATTGTTTGAAATGGAAAATGTTAATCCAACGTACAAATGTGTTAAGTATGCATGGTTAACTCACCACGTTGAAGGATGTGAATCAAATAGTCACAAGTGTATTGAAATAATCAGGGAAACCATTCGCTATATGAAAGAAAAGCTAGGAAGCAATGCCCTTAGGCATCAGATTTATGGCACACTTTGTCACAATGTGGCTACTAATTATTTAAAACTGGGATTTGATGAACAAGCTATTTTGAATTATAAAGAGGCTCTTAAAAGTTTTAAATTGGCAACTGACTTCCAAGTAGAAAATCACCGACAAATGCACATTATGAAAACTGGTCTAGCTTTACGGAGGGCAGAGGGGACTGATGAGGTGGTTGGGGTTGAATTTGTAGCTGCTCCTTCCAATCGTGGTGGACGTAATGTAACGCGAAGGGAAAATGGCCGTCATCAGCCCTGTATAACCTCTTAAATTTCATTTGTTGTATATAATGTGTTGAAAATCGGAAAATATTTCTTCTTCGTAAGTTTGTGTTGTGTAGAAATAGTTGATTTTGATCACGCAGGTGTTATACGTTCTGTGTTTTCGAACTATGTGTACAACTTTGCGTAGTTGTGTTTTCAATCTTGTAACTCATATGATAAATAAAAGTAATAGTTGTTTAGCTATGGTTACGCATCACCAGAAAAGGAAAGTTTATTACTTAGTGAAAAAAAAAAAAAAAAAAGTTTGGACTAGGGCTCAAATTGCGAGCTGTTTTAATAATACTCAAAAGTACGCCTGTACCTAACCTACATATCATCAGTTGGTTTAGACTTAACATACAAACGGCGTATGTTTTCCCTTTGATGTTGTTTACGCTCATAGCAATAGCGCGTTAACGTGGCTGCAGGCAAAAGAGTACGATATATTGTACAAAGGTGTCTAGAAAGGAAAGCAAGGGATAAAATGCTGTTTATCATATTAAGTAGACGACTCGTCAGCTCCAGATATTTTGCACCCTTGTACAAAGGATATAATAACATTTGCCAACTATTTCATTCAATATGTAATAAAAGAGTGTAAAAAGTTTTGATCCTACCACATATTTCAATCGTTTAGGCAGAAACCGCGTTGTTATCGCAAATCGGATATCAGTTTAAATGCAGTCTTGTGTACACGTGACCAACATCATAATGCACAACATAATTTCTTTTTATAGAATCCATCGACCAATTTCACGAGAGATTGGAATTTCAGCAAGCTTTGGGTGCTCATCAGGCTTTCAATAAGTTTGATGGTCCCCAACACAGGAATTGTGACACAGACACAAATCATGTTTACTGTTATGCGCAAAAGACTACAACGTAAATTAGATACAATTGAAAATGTAAAACAGCATGGATACCAATAAAACATCACAGGTTATCCAGTCAGGCGCCCATATCATGTTTTTTTCCTCACGGAGAACTACGCTCTGGCGTAGGACCGCAAATCTATACAAACGAACCATTCTTTCTCTCGATTCTTTGACTCAATGTCTCCACCTACCGTTTAAATAAATCTGGCACAATTTTATTTTTGTTACAACGTGATATAAGAAAGGTATTTCTATGTTTGTGGTGTTTATTATTTCGATAGCTTCATTGAATGTTGGTGTTATAAGGAACAATTTGTAAAAGGCAAAATAGATGCATGATCCTACGTCGACAACCACTTGATCAGAACTTCTTAAACTGGGGGTTGCACGACGAATATGACGTAAGTTAGGTCACATGAAGATTTTCTGTCATAATAAATTTAGGTTTTCTTGTCGAAAAAATTTAAATTAAATGACTTTCAAACATAAGGTTGGAGGAAAACGTTAATCAATTAAGACAGATCGCAATCAAAACTTTGTGAAGATCTCCACTAGACCATAGCAAACGTACAGCGACAGCAGTAGATCAGCGATACATGGTTTTCTTTGTAAACTTATATTCCCAGTCGTTTAAAAGTTTTTAAATACTTTTAATTCAGTCAACCAGGTGAACTTGGTAAATTTGATTTAATATTGTGTAAAATTTATTTGCCGTTTAAAATATATTGCGGTTTGAAAGCTGTAGTTTGAAGTGGACACTTAATTCATATAATATTTTGAGAGGTATTAACTTGATATGTTGTCATATTTCAATCACCTTCGCTATATTACATCGACCACATGGGTCGTCCCCTTGGAATTTCAAGCAAAAAAGCAGGATGCAAACTCATGTAATGTGTATGCCATGTTTTATAACCCAATTAGTCAACAACACTTTAATTTCTAGGTGAAAACATTCCATTGTGAGCAACTAAACGGCGAAAGACCGCCCGCGAGCCAATAGCTGCTCGACACGCCAGGCTTCAGCGCTTAAATGTCAATTCTGATAACAAACCATTGGTGCTGAGCAACGCAGGTGCGCGATCCAGCGTCAACAACATAATAACTAATGTAGTAGCAGAAAGCGACCGATTGTGTTTTACTTGTAATCTGGTTTGTCAACTTGACGAATAGTTTTTAATCAAATATAAATTCAGTTAACCTTGCACTTCCGATAAAGCGATATGAACGTAAGTTTAAAATAAATTCGATCAAATCAAATTTCAAAGCTTTTCACACCCATGAATCAAGATGAAACCTTCACCTGTTGATACAACGTTGTTTAAAATTAATATCGCCAACTATGTTTTCCTTTGTGTACACGCATTGCATTAGCGTGTAAACGTAGCCGAAGGTAAATGTGTACAACATATTTGCACATTTAACGAGAAAAAATTCTTATAATAGCTATTTAATCTTTTTCTAATAACGTTTATTAAATATTTGATTTATATAAAACCTGAAAGAGGTTAAGGAGTGAAGCATATTAAGCTTATTTTGACCGTATCACATATTTCTATCGTTTAGGCAGAAATATTAGCTGGGCAACTTGACATTTTATTCACGTTTATCATTCACAATTCACCCTACACAGGAATTGTGACACAGACACAAATCATGTTTACTGTTATGCGCAAAAGACTACAACGTAAATTAGATACAAATGAAAATGTTAAAACAGCATGGATACCGATAAAACATCACAGGTTATCCAGTCAGGCGCCCATATGATGTTTTTTTCCTCACGGAGAATCACGCTCTGGCGTAGAATCGCAAGTCCATGCAAACAAACATTTCTTTGCTGTGAATGTCTTGCAAACATTTGTTGCTTGCTCAATGTCTCCACCTACCGTTTATATAAAGTGGCACAATTCTTAATGGCTCCACTTTGCTTATAATAATTTTTTTGTTACAACTTGATATAAGAAACGTATTTGTATGTTTGTGATGTTTATTGTTTCGATAGCTTCATTGAATGTTGGTGTTATAAGGAACAATTTGTGAAAGTCAAAATAGATGCACGATCCTACGTCAACAACCACTTGATCAGAACTTCTCAAACTGGGGGTTGCACGATGAGTATTTTGGGTAGCAAAGAGTTTACCAATTTCACAGAAAATACAACATTTACTCAACGATTTTACAAACATACGCCTGGAGAAACGCAAATTGGATCGCAAGAAGATTTAGTGATACACTGAAACAGCAATTTTTTTTTCGGCCAAAACGGAATATTCGGCAAAAGAGTTGTAATTAATAACGATTTTGGAGTTACTATAATTTGCGTTTGCGCACGGCGCTCGAAACTATACGATTGATTGTGAAATTTACAATCGATAGTGCAATGTATAGGAAAGTGCTTTATTAACTTCCATTGCAACAGATCGTTGCTGCAACGCAGGCTATACATGCAGTCCGGGGATCCGAGCAACTTACAGGACAAACTATCCTATTTGGAAAGCTCACGCGTTATCATGCATATCATTTCTCTCCAATAATACTTCTGATGCGCACTTGAGTTTGAATTTATAACGACGTTTTCGAGTTCTGTTTTTCGTCGATAAACTGTATTTTACCTCATTTTTATGTGGTCGCTCATGGCGCGTAAAACTTGCCATGCGGTTGGTTTCAATGGGCGCACTCTGAAACCATGTGAGAATAGCAATACCAAATATAACTATGAGTTGTTTTATGTTTGCAATTCTTCCACGCGGTAGGTTCCGTATGAACATAAACGTAGCTGGTCCAGACGTAAAGATCAACTTACGATTTTTCTGAACACATATTTATTTATGAATAATATTGTTTCTGTATACATGATCAACAAACAACGAATATCCAAATACAAGTGATATGCATATTCTTCTTCACCTGCAAGTACAATGCCGTGGTTTTACACAATGTCTGTGGCATCGATGCCACAATATGATGTTCACCGTCAAATTTTTAGATTTTTACGTTTCAAATTCTTGTTAAAAGCTCAATCTCACCTTTATTGTTTCAGGCAAGTGTCCAGACAATTTTTACAGTTCTTTAGAATATCGCGGTCACTCTGTAGTGGCGAGGAACATGTCGGACAAGTTGTTGCTTTCGCATCTCTGTGGCACTGCCTTTTCTCTCTCGCGGTTCCGGTAGCTACCGTAAAATAAAACAAATTAATCGATAGCGTGAAATTGAAAACACGCCGTTGCAAATGTTAGGACTCAGTAACTCACGGCAATTATCGGAAAGACATTTAGCGCATTCCCTATTAGCAGCTTCCACTGAGTCATGTGCGAACATGAAATTCACACATACTTTGCTCGCAAAGCAAGCGTTGTCGCATTTGGCAATAGTCATAAGTTTATCTGCGAATGGAAAAGGTACATGTTATACGATGGGAATTTGAACAAGAAAGCCAAAGCTAGTTGTTCAAATTACTCAACTCCCAAGTTTCTTGCACCCAATTATATTGTAGGCTTTCATAACCAAAGTAAAAAACATATTTGTTTCATCACCAAGTGGCATGTTAAGTCGTTTTGTGTTCCATTTTCAGTTAAATTAATTTAAACAATTCTCGAATGCTTAAAATCATCATGATATCATATAAATCAAAATCCGAAGAAAATATAAAATTTGCAAACCATGAACGGTCTTGCATGTTCCGGTGCACGTTTTGCAAGTTGCCAATTTATCAAGTGCGTGGTTTGTAATTGATGGACAAGACAAACAACTTTTAAACGCTTCTTGCACACAAACAGACACATAGTTGTTTGTTACGGAGGTTTTAACCATTTCTGTAAAAACACATCAATGCAAAATTATAAGGAACTATTCTGCTTGCCATTATTTTGGAGCAAGTTCAAGTTTGATCAAAACAATAATTGTTTATTCTTCTTGTGCGTTAATGAAGTTTTTGGCAGGTGATTATCTTATTTGAGTTACACTTTAAAATTTATCCAACGTTACTGCTCTCATAGCAGACTTAGTTTGCTTATACCACATGTTGTTAGCACACAGTTCTGACACTCTGTGGGCTGCTGCTTCAATACTCTTTGTACATCGATAGACCGCGTGCATTCGTGTTTCTTGGTGCAACCATGTGCGCACAATTTGTCAAGACAATTAACTTCGGGAACCGTATAGCTTTTTGGAGTTGCTGTAATGAAAATAAAATGTTACGGAAGGTGTTGAAAGAAACGACAAGCAAGAATATTTTTAACACGCAAGCAATACACATGGCCTAAACATATTTTCGATTCATATAACAAAAACCAAACTTATCCGGTTTTTATCTTACCGTGAGCAACGGCGATGCAGAGTGCAAGAAGAAGAATTGAATTCATGCTGATGTATTTGTTTTCAAATATCTGGTCAAAAAAATAATATTTGCAATTTACAAGCGATAATAAAATAAACATGTAAATAAGTTATTCAGTTATAAAACTCACCTTTAGTATCTGTTTTGCTTCTCGCTGTGATTGCAGCTGTACTGTAGCTGTGATCGTCTGAATGCTTAACTTTTATAACCGTAAACTCGTCGGTAATGTTTTTGAACTTCCCCAATTCGAGCGAAAACAGAAGTTGACAATAAATATTCATGTCATATAGCTGATGGTTTTGTGATTTTTTCTTTGACAAATTTGACTTCACGTTTTGGTGGATATAAAATGAATTACCACCTTTCGGATACCTCACTTCCCCTGTCTACACCATAGTTAATCGTTAGTGCGGAATTTATGTGTTCGGACATATTGGCAAAAAAAACACCAACATCTGATAATTTTGTTAAGGTTTAGTTCAGGTTGTACATTGGAAATAATCCTTACGGTATAATTGAACTTTTGTAGTTGGGGCAAACGGGGTATTCTTAGTCTGTTTGTGGTAGTTGGAACAAGGAAGTTGCGTTTAACCATGTACAAAAGGAAATTAACTTGCGGTTATTAATAATACACTAACGACAGTCGATACATCAAGTTGCCGAATATTGTGCATTTAAGGATGCTGGAAATTAATTGCAAAGTATTAAAAAAACATTTGTTGCTTACAGAAGTTATTAATCCATTATTGTTTTCATAATCCGCTTATTGAGCGTCAACTAATCAAATATGTTAAAAAATTAACTGTCGTAAAAGAAGTTATTAATTACACGGAATAGGAAAGCCAAAGCCAATATACTAATACATATTAAGCAAACCTTTCGATCACTGCTGTGCTCATCATCAGCCCTGTGAACTAATTGAGTTAATAGTTTATAACATATAATTTTAAACCGTTGCATATAAAGCTATGTTGTATTGTGAATTAGCAGTAGATCTTGATCTTAACATATATAGAAATGCTGCTTAAATATTTGATCGGCTGAAATCCACCCGAGTTGTTATTTAGTCGAGTAAAACCCAATTGTGTTGTGTGTCATAGGTGGCTGTGGTCATTATAGCCGCACGATGCTGAAACACAGTCTTGGCAAGTTTCAGTCTTTCCTTTATTTGTTTAGATGCACGTTTGATATCGTGTTTGTTTGCGCAGAGTCACAAAATGTATCTATGTTTAGTAAACATGTTGTTAACCTTTGGTAGAGGATGAGGTGATGTTTGAACCTTCAAAATTCGATTTCTTAAAAATATTCCTCCTATCAGGTGCTATACTACTGTGATATTTCCAGCATTTCCTTAATATAATAATGAATTTTTATGATAAACAAACTGTCCTAAAAGAATAATGAATAAAATGAATTGCTTCAAAGACAATATATTGGAGTATCTGAAGAATGGTCAATTTGAGGAGGCCCATGGCGTTCTTGTTTAACAAAAGAAAATGGGTGAAGAATTGCGTAACATTCACTACGTACTTAAGTATTGTTTCATGGCAACAGAAAATGATTATGAGCAACCAAAGCAACAGTTAAAAGCAGCAATTGCTGGTCTACACCCCAAAAGGGACATATAGTTCTATGGTTGGCTAAAAAAATAGTTAAACTGAAACGCTATTTTGGGTCATTAATTTTGTATGCAATATTTTATGAGATGTTTTGTAAAAACAGTGACGTAAACGTTAAATTTGAAGTCCTTGAAGACCGCGTGAGTGGCATTAAACGTTGTGCAACTGCAATGGTAGAACATGATGATAGTTTAGACATTTTTGTTCGTCGTCACTTGCTACAAAAAATGTATAACATGAAAACAACCCTGTTACACATAGAAGGTGTTAATGCCAACTACAAATGTGTAAAATATGGTTGGGTAACTCACCACGTTGAAGTTTGCGAGTCTGACAAACTTAAACGCATTAAAATGACTTTGGAAACAATTCATTAGATGCGTGAGAAATTGGGAAATAATTTCATGAGGCATCAGATCCGTGGATCACTTTGTAAAAATGTTACATCAATGTACCTAAGACTGTGCTTTACGGAACCAGCCATACGATATTATAAGGAGGCATTGGAATGTTTCAAAGCATCCAATGATTTTCAGCGCGAAACGGATAGGGAAAACATCTTACAGCACAACAGTGACCAGCCATCTTGCTTAACATCTTGATTTCATTTGATTCTTTGTCATGTGCGACATACGAAATTAGAAATACCGACATGAAATCCAGCAAGCGTTGTTTTGTAACTCATTGAGCGTATTGCATATTGCCGAGAAGTAAATAATTTTCAACAAATTTTCTTTCAAGGGGCCATTGTTACTATGTTTGCCAAAAAACGGCCCCGCATAGTATGACCACTGTAGCCTTTGGCGTTTGACGTTTCCACTTATAGATCATAATAAAAATAGAAACATTCAAAATATTCGAGGTTACCAGAAAACGCATTGATTGCGGAAACCGAAAAATTAATAGGAAAACTGCATAAAACATGATCCTTGTGCCTCAAATCAGCCCGACATACAGCGCGGTTAAATCTTTGCAGGATTCTCCAGAATATCTGCAACCCAAGTTCACCTTCCTCGAAAGTTTTTGGAATCATCTGAAAAATCCCAGTGGAGTAGTTGTTGATTTTACGCAACAACCTTTTTATTTTTCACGGCAACATTGAACTTTTACAATGCTGAAAATACCACCGTCTATGAATTACAAAGGCCTGGATGCAGTTGACATGGTTAAAAATCCCAATACATGCATAAGTTCAGAAACAATATATCACGTCATATTTCTCGCCTTTGCAATATTACACAAACCGAGGGCCAACTCTTTTAACGTCGAGCAGAAAAACAGAATGCAAACTCGTATAATGTGCCGGTCATGCTTAGTGAACCAGTAAGTTAAAAACACATTCCTGAATTACTCAAAAGAACATATAGGGAAAAGAAAAGAAGAAAAAGTATCTCATCATGCGTACATTTTACGAACGACGACATTCGCAGATTCAATAATGTGGAATTTTGCAGATTTGCTTTATCAACTCTGAGAGTCAGTGAGACGCGAGATTCCAATGTCAAAATGTCACTAATTGAGTTGCTTTCGCAAACTGTTTGTTCTTGCTTTTAAAGACCTAAATGAAACAATTCCAGTGCCAGTTCCTGTTGCGCGGTGGTCGCGGAGGAAGACATGATTCATCGGACATGACATTCTGTAAGAATAGTGTGGTGACTTGCGTGTGTAACAAAGCATAATATGCTTTTTTCTAGTTGTCTCTTATGCCTTTTGTTAAACTGCTTCACATGGGTACAAACGCTTTAATTGAACGTTAACTTATATACAGATGATTTGAAACAATGTAATCTAGCTGAAGTACAACAACGGAAATATTTCCCAAAACATTCCACAGTGCAATTTACTAATAAATCCCTCATTCCACACCTATTTATTATGGCACTCTTCATATACCTCTTTTCACAACTGGAACGAACATTCATTTAAACATTGAAATCAAAACGAATATTTATACTCTTAATGAATACTGTTTTAAACATTATTGTTTTAGGTGCCTGGAAATTTAACGTTAAGCGTATTCTTTTGGCCCAAAGAGTCGTTTCGAAACAACTATAAAACCATACTTTACAAAAGATTCTGCAGAAAGCTTTTCTCTTATGTCATGCGAAAGTTTGAAACATGAGTTTCAGTTTGCATTATGTAGTAAAACGGTTGCTTCAAACTAATGACGAACGTGTGACAACAATTTATTTTCGAGTCGCTTGATGTCGCCAGAGGTCAATAGGTGATTCCGCCGAAACCACAGACTTTGGGGCAATTAGCAACATCGGCCAACGCGTCCCACTAAATTATCAAGCTGAAATCCTCTTCGGAAATCGTGCCAAGGATAAAGTTTAATGTAAGTGAAAGACGAATGTTATGGGTAAAGGAAAAACACCCTAACACGCCCATCCCCTTCTCCCGTTCGTTACCATGTTAACGAAGAAGACTCATAAACATAAATAACCTTCATGCCACGACATCCGATCAATCTGTCTTCCAAGCAGAGGTTGTTGTATTTCTTGCAAATTAATCAAAAGCACATTATGACGTTGAACTTAAAACGCGTGATATCATTAACTATGAAAAAAGCACGATATGGGGGACATTTTTTTAATACTGTAAAAGCTTTAAGTAATTGTTATTTTTTATTATTGTTTTTTTTTTTATTTGACAGCCGTATTAATTAAAATGGCATTGGGAGACACATTTTATTAAAATTTGCTGTCTACCTAACGTCTCATATTCTTTGAACACGTATGTCACTCAAGGTGGGAACATTTTTAGTGCCGTAAAAAAGTCTTTTGTGACGTTTTCATTCAAACAGTTTGCCTTCGCATGAGTTATAAATAGCGTTAAACCATAATTGATCAAGCATAAACTGACAAACAACCCAGAAGTAATGCCTCACCGGGAGCTTGATTTTTCAGATCTTGCTCTGACTTGTCGGGAAAAGTGGCTGATCCAGCTTGGCTGCGAAGCCTGTAAACCTTATGAACTGTCAAACAATATAGACTTCTGTCTTTTGTCACATAGATTTTTTTTAACTTTACACTCTGTAACAATATGGCGTTTCAGCAACCACCAGTCTGTGCTGATCTTCATGCAATCACACGTTTATTATTGCAACATATGTACAATGAAGCCCAATGATATACACTTTTGAAAATATCTGCAAAAAAATGTGAGCCAATAAACTGGAATGATGCAACAAACGTTTGATTAGGAGCAAAGCATCGCGCAACGTTCAATAAATATCAACTGTTTCTGCTACCAGATAAACCGGGAGGTTTTTGAAAGAATTATCAATGAAACTACGCCGTCCAGTGAGATGCTGGAAATTTAATTATATAGTGGACGTATTATAGAATTGGTTATCACTTGTATATCATTATGTGTAAAAGCGTTTCAGGTGGACTTCATTTCAAAGCGTTCTACAGGGTATAATACGATAATAATATATTTGCAACGAATCGGTGTATTGTTTTACTGGAATTATTGAAATGCAAAGGATATTGACAAAAGCTCACAATCTAATATGTACATGTCAAAAATTAAACTGGATATCATTAGGTTTTTGAAAACAACACCAAGGAAGAAAACACTTTATGTACATTGTTGTGTAGAAAAGTATGTTTATCAATGCTGAATGTTAAGCCTATTGAAGATAAATATGCCATTTTATGCTATTTTTTAGGTTAGTACATTATGACAGAAATTTGAATAACCGGTTAAACATAGCAATTGCAAATATCAAATTTCAAATAGTTACGTTTGCAATGTACTTATATGTATTCGCTAACATTGATAAGACCACCAATTCCAGTGGCCTTCAGCATGTTTTTTGTGTTGGTCAAGTTTCGCACCTCCTCGTCGTGGTCGTCGAAATCTGTTGCTTTCGTGAGAACGTCATAAGCTTGCACAAGCATGGCTGCAGCTTCCTGGTTTCGAGACAACTTCAGATACGTGCATCCCAGATTGTGGGATAATATGCCGTACCACTTGCGACGTTTAACATTTTGACCGTACGTCGTCCTCAAAAACTCCATCGCTCTTTCAACAGTTTTCGCGCGACCTTCATCGTCATCTGCGTATAACTGAAGAATCTCCATGCAGTGAAAAGTGGCAATTTTTAGTTCTATGACGTTTTTTGCATTATTTGTGGTTGTGGTCTTCATAACATCTTCAAATAAAGGACGGATGGCCTCAACGCAGTAGCGTTGTATGAACGGTTTGGCTCGCTTTGTTTTTTCGGTCACTTTACCAGCGGCGTCCCTGAGTACCACCATGCATTTCGATTTATAGGCACCGGCAATTAGGGTTAAATTGCCTATTTCGGACATTTTGGCCGCAACCAAGCAGAACATTATTGCGTCAAAATTTTTGCCATTTTGTATTGCATATTCTGCCAGCGATAAAACGCTGTGAAAGGTTTCTCCCATGCTCTGGACCAAAACTAGTATCTTTTCAAACAGTTCTTGGCCCTGGACTTCTTGATTTAGCAACATTGCAGTTATACAATATCGCATCAAGAACCCTAAATCTTTTTGGGAACTATTAAACGTATGAAACCCTTTGTGGACGCCGAGGGCAAGGTGAAACTCCTTGACATCGTGTAGTGAGTTGATTGTTTCTAAAAAATGAAATATTGATTTTCAAATAAAAACGCTTTACTCAGAGATAGTTCCAAAATAATACTAAAATCATGCTTCATCGTCCTTCGTTGAGTAGCAACAAGGAAATTATTGATCAAGTTATTTTAACAAGATTTTAATAAGATTATGGATTGTGGTTCGATTTTGTACAACCACAAAAGTTAAGTTTTGAATGACATACTTAACAAAGAAGACTCATAAACAAAAATAACCTTCATGCCACGCCATCCGATATAAATCTGTCTTCCAAGCAGAGGTTGTTTTATTTCCTGCAAATTGATTAAAGCACGTTAATGAACTTAAAGCGCGTAATATCATTAGCTAAGTTACTATGAAAAAAACACGATTTGGGGTACTCTTTTTTCAATACTATTAAAGCTTAAGTGGTGGTTATTTTTAATATTGTTTCGATCCGAATAGGCCAAAAATTGTTGATCACTACAAAAAACTCGTTTATTTTTGTCGACAGGCCAGGTAAAGCGACTAATGCAAATTGCCACTGGTGACTTCGCAGTGGTCGTCAATCTGTTCGGCTACGTTTTGTGTTAAATAATTTTATTGAACCGTTATTCTCACCTTGCAAACGTTGTCTAATTTTTTTTCTTACTTCCTCATCTACAAATGCAATAGAAATCGTTACTTGTATACTTGCATTAGGGGCAAACACCTGGGCATTTTATTTCCACAGCATCAGCAAATAGCAGTACTTACGTTGCAACTCTTCACATTCTTGTCGCGTCATGGTCTCGGATTCTGAAAATTGTTTCATTATATTTCTTTATCTGATTTACAAAACTAGGTTTATACACAAGTCACACCTGATCTTGTAGCTGTTTGCTCTTGTCTCGAAGTTTCAGATTCTGAAATTGTTTTTTGTTACAGTTTTTTGTTCCATTAAATGACTAAATTGATTGAAAATTGCACCTGTTCTTGTATTTTGTCGTACTTCGTCCAGATTTTCTACAAAATGGAGTTTACCATTATTCGATTTTACAACCATGTTATTTGTAAAAGGGCTCTGCGCAAAGGTACAGGTAAAAACGTTGATATGAAACTTCATTTAGTTTTATTATAAAACAATTAACTTAGTAATCTATATAATGTTCATGTACGGAGCGTTTATTAACGACGTTTGCATTACTTGGTTCGCCTTTACTGTTGGAACAGCAAATGGCTATGTTAGTGACACCGATCTACAATATTTCGTGAAAGAAACGTTTTTGCAGGGTCCAAAAAATTAATTACGGCAAAATAATTTTCGCCATTGTTGACAAAAATAATCCATAATTAATTTCTGATATCTTATCACCAAACACCCAATATACAAATATGATTATTTAATCATAACAAGCCAAATACCCTACGAAAACAAGCTTCGGATCATCGCGGCTGACGGAAAAGTTAAATCAGATTTAACTCCGCCGTCAGACACTTCGAGCGAGAAAATCACGCCGTCACGGCATGACGCCGGCTGGTGTGAATGCTCCTCCGCTCGAAAACCGCGCCTCCAGTCGCTATCCGCGTCTGGTGTGAATCCCGCTTTGAAACCACCAGTTCTTACCTCGCTGCTCGATTCCTCCGGCGTTCTCATACGTCAATGCACTGTGATCTATTACCAATGAATAAAGGGTAAGTTTCCAATTAGGGTATAAGTAGATTAAATACGATGGAAAGCAAAATATCTTTGTTTTTCCGCTGTATAGTTAAACCTAAACGTTCCAAACGGGTCAAAAACCAATTTAAAGTTGTCACTCTTTGTTTGCATTATTCGTGTGCTTTGGAAGTTTTTCGTGCTAAATGAAAATGATTTTAATGCGATTTAAAGAAACTTGTATTTAATGCAGAAACTCGCAGTGCATAAGTACTAAAGAACATATTGTTGTACAGAGAACCATCTACTTACCTTGGACAATTCCGACAAACTTTCTAAAAAAACGCAACACAAATTTTAATATGGTTGCACTTACTGACAAATATTATTAAACGTAAATAAGAAATTAATGCTGAAGTCCTGGTTACTCTTTATATATGTTTACACGGCCGATGAAATAGGTTCAAATGGATAAAAAACACTAATGCAACTATTTCCAACATTTATCAAACATTTTGACCTTTTTATAGAGTATTTACGGTGGTGATCTGTTTATTAGAGACAAATTTCCTGACGTAAGACAACATCCTTTTTATCATGCTGCGGCTGAAAGGTCTAGCAGTTTGTTACGGAAAAAAAATTCGTCCAAGGTCTCCCAAGTAAGATTGATAGTCCCCAAAACAGTAAAACGATGCTGCATTTGGTAAACTTTGTACTAATCCATAAATGTAAATGTTTACTCACGGATTATAAATATTATATGTGTTGCGTGTTTCTTCTCCCATGACAAGTTGCTTTAGCTGCTCAACGAATATAGTAACGAACGACCTTTTTCGGCTTCGAATAACGTTTGTAGGTGTTTGAGATCGAAGATTGGTATTTATAGCTACGAAAAAAGGAAAAAAAGGGCAACCACGTGATAAAGCTGCTTCAAAAGTCGGAGAAATTTTTGAAACGTTTTAAACGCGACAAAGCGCTGATGCTGGTTGTGCAATCCACAATCGTAGTAAGGTTTTTGTGAAAACTATTTAAAAGTAGTAGTTAACAGACCCCAAATATTGCGGCAACATGGAGGGTTTGCACGTTACCGAGGAACCAGACCAGGATGGTTCGAGAACAAGTGACACAGAAATCGTTCGTAAGTATTTTGCTTTTTAACTTTCCTTTAACCACAGGCGAAATAGCCACTGTATTAATCTTTGTAAGTTCTAGTTTGGATTTCTTTTGTAATATAATAACAGACTGCCAAATTAGTTACGTCAATTTAAACTACATATATTTACTATAGGTGAAGAACCACTCGCACAACCAAGCAAGGACGATTTCAGAAGCATATTTTTAAAAACAGGCAAATATTTTTTGTTTGTGGTTTGAGTTTGAGGCATATTTAGCAATAATTTGAGACACAAAACATGTTTACATCTTCTGCAGATGAAACTTTAAAGTATTTGGAAAACGGCCAATTCGAAGAAGCGTTCGGAATCCTTTACAAAAAAAGTAAACTCACTGAAGAATTACGACACGCCAATTTTCTTCTGAAGTATTGTGAGTGTTTATTGGTCACTGAAAATGATTACGAGCGCCCAAAATACGAATTCAAAGCTACGATGGCACGACTTAATCCTTTGAGGGAAACGGTTTTGTGGTTGGCCAAACAGCTCTTTAAAGCAAACAGGCCTTTCGGTTCAATTATTTTGTATGAAATATTTTATGAAATGTTTTTCATGGAAAGTGACTTAAACGTAAAAGTCGAGATACTTGAAGATTGCGTAAGTGGCCTTAAACGTGCTATAACGTCAATGACAGAAGACGACGAATCCTTTGATATTTTCGTTTGTCGTCACTTACTCCAAAGAATGTATGATATGAGGTCGACATTGTTTGAAATTGAAAATGTTAATCCAAGGTACATATGTGTTAAGTACGCATGGTTAACTCACCACGTTGAAGGATGTGAATCAAATAGTCACAAGTGCATTGAAATAATCATGGAAACCATTCGCTATATGAAAGAAAAGCTAGGAAACAATGCCCTTAGGCATCAAATTTATGGCACACTTTGTCACAACGTGGCTACTAATTATTTAAAACTGGGATTTGATGAACAAGCTATTTTGAATTATAAAGAGGCTCTTAAAAGTTTTAAATTGGCAACTGACTTCCAAGTAGAAAATCACCGACAAATGCACATTATGAAAACTGGTATAGCTTTACGGAGGGCAGAGGGGACTGAAGAGGTGGTTGGGGTTGAATTTGTAGCTGCTCCTCCCGATCGTGTTTTACGTAATCTAACGCGTATGGAAAATGGCCGTCATCCGCCCTGTATAAGCTCTTAAATTTAATTTGTTGTAAATATTGTGTTGAAAATCTGTACTTTATTTTTTGTGAGTTTATGTTGTGTAGAAAAAATTAATTTTGATAAGTCATATAATCTGTGTTTTTGAGCTGTGTGTACAAATTTGCGTAGTTGTGTTTGCAATCTTGTAACTCATATGATAAATAAAAGTAATAGTTCTTATAGTTACCATCACCAGAAGAGGAAAGTTAATAGATCACTGGTTTTTACTCTAGTGAAAAAACAAAAAAGCTTGGACAAGGGCTTCTCAAACTCCAAGCCGTTTCAAAAATACTCAAAAGTACGCCTGTACCTATACAATCAGTTGGTTTAGACTTAACATATAAACGGCGTTGTTAGCTGGGCAGTGGAATTTTTGGCAACCCGAATTGGCTTTGGTTTCGCATAACACTGTGTTATAATTTTTACATTCAGTAAAAATGCGCTTTCTTCGATCAACTGCAACTCTCATTCACTTATTAAACATTACTACGTGAATCGTGTGATATCTAGGTCTCGCCAAACGCTAATAAATCGTCCCATATCCAGTAAACAATATTGCGAATACATCAATTAATATTTTACAAAAAAGAAGTTAAATCCATATTTACTATGATCTCATCGGGCCTTTTACCTGAAACAATCTCACACATTAATCGCTCGATATGTTGAAAAGGTGAAAGTTATCTACAAGATAATTGTTTTAAAAGCTCTTGTTTGAATTGGACATTAATACAAATGAAAAACTATCCTATACCAGTGTTTAGTATTGCAAGCGCAAGAAACATTAGAATATTTCTTTCATTGCTTTGTACATGCAAGAAGTTTGAGTTCGTGTTGTCTTATTCCCTTCTCTATCCAAATATTTTTAGGGCCAGCCTTTTGGATGCCGAGCAGAGAAGCAGGATGCAAACTCGCGTAACATGGGCCTGTCATGTTCAGTGGACCAGTTAGTTAATAACCCGTTCGTAAAGTTGTTGTTGAAAACATTGTTTTGAAAATAGCTGAACGGTGAAACAATTCCCACGTTTGAGCCTAGAGCTCTACTTGGCAAGACAAAAATATCGGGAGCGCAGGTTATCGAGTTTTAACGTCAGGCCCAACAAGGAAACGTTCCTGTCGAGCATAACACGATCCAGCGTTAACAACCACTGTCAGCTAAATATAGAGTAGCATGCGGTGCGCAATGCGTTGTAACCAAGTTAACTACTTGACGGCTAGTTTTGAAAGCCAACCTTGCCCTTCCTCGTAATTATAGATATATTTGTTCAAAAATTGCGTGGAATTAAATTACTTCCAGAAAATCCAATTCGAAATCTTTTCATTCCCACGAAGCAGGTAAAATCGTTTGTCCCCAAAAGACAGACGTGAATCTCATTTTAGGGTTCGTCGTCTGTTATTTGGGAAATTATTGTCCAGGGTTAAACGACCCGCATTTTGTCACCACCTTCGGAAATATAATATTCTAATGAATATTATAAAACCCAGATAAGTAGTGATTTTACGCAGTAACACGGTAAATTAGAACTTTTACAATGTTGAAAATGCCACCGTCTATAAATTTTGACAGGTACAGTTGACAAGGTAAAAAATCCCAATACATGCAGAGGTTCAGAAACAATATATCACGTCATATTTCTCGCCTTCGCAATATTACACAAACCGAGGGCCAGCTTTTGTAATGTCGAGCAAAAAAACAGGATGCAAACTCGTATGATGTGTCTGTCATGTTTAGTGAACCAGTTAGTCAACAACGCATTCCTGAATTTCTGGTTGAAAACATTCTATTGAGAGCAACTAAACGGTGGAAGAGCGCCCCTGAGCTAATAGCTGCGCGGCACGCTATGTTTCAGCGATTAAATGTCAGTTCTAATAATAAACCATTGGTGCTGAGCAAAAAAATGCTGCTTGAATCTAATCTAATTTGCCAACTTGACTAATAGTTTTTAATCAAATATAAATTCAGTCAACCTTGAACTTCCGCTTAACGCGATATGTACGTAAGTATAAAATAACCATGTTGACTTGGTAAATGTTTAATAACCCAGTAAGTCAACAACACTTTAATTTCTAGGTAAAAACATTCCATTGTGAGCAACTAAACGGCGAAAGACCGCCCGCGAGCCAATAGCTGCGCGACACGCCAGGTTTCATCGCTTAAATGTCAATTCTAATAATGAAACATTGGTGCTGAGCAACGCAGGTGCATAATCCAGCGTCAACAACCTATAGAATAACAAATATAATGCCAGAAAGTAAACGATTGTGTTCAGTGGCCATCTGTCTGCAGCTTATACACGATTGTGTTTTACTTGCAATCTAATTTACCAACTTGACGAATAGTTTTTAATCAAATATAAATTCAGTCAACCTTGCACTTCCGATTAACGCAATATGTACGTAAGTATAAAATAAATTCGATCAAATCATATTTCAAAGCTTTTCATACCCATGAATCAAGCTTAAACCTTCACCTGTTCATACAACGTTGTTTGAAATTAATATCGCCAACTATGTTTCCCTTTGTATACGCTTATTGCAATAGCATGTGAACGTGGCCGAAAGTAAACGTGTACGACATGTTTGTACATTTTACGAAAAAAATAGCTATTTAATCATTTTCTAATAACGTTTATTAAATATTTGACCCATATTAGACCTAAAACAAGTTAAGAATGGAATGTATATTATGCTTATTTTGATCCTAACGCATATTTCTATCGTTTAGGCAAAAATATTAGCTGGGCAACTTAACATTTCATTAACATTTATCAATTCACCCTATACACAGGAATTGTAAAGCACACACATCATGTTTACTGTTATGCGCAAAAGGCTTCAACGTAAATGAAATATACATGAAAATGTTAAAATAGCATGGATACCGATAAAACCTCAGTGGTTATCGAGTCAGGCGCTCGTTTAAATAATCTGGCACAATTTTTAATTGTTACAGCGTGGTACAAGATACGTATTTCTATGTTTAAGTTGTTTATTATTTCGATGGCTTCATTGAATGTTGGTCTTATGATCAACAATTTGTGAAAAGCAAATTAGATGCACGATCCTACGTCAACAACCACTTGATCAGAACTTCTTAAACTGGGGGTTGCACCAGGAATATTTTGTGTCGCAAAGAGTTCACAAATTTCACACAAAATACAACATCTAACTTCACGATTTTACAAACAAACACCTGCAGAAACGTAAGTTTGGTCGCATGAAGATTTTCTGTCATAATAAATTTAAATTTTCTTGTCGTGAAAAATTTAAATCAAATGACTTTCAAACATAAGGTTGGAGGAAAACGTTAATCAATTAAGACAGATCGCAACGAAAAAGTTTGTGAAGATCTCCACTAGACCATAGCTAAACGTACAGCGACAGTAGATCAGCGATGCATAGTTTTCTTTTGTAAACTCATGTTCTTAGTCGTTCAAAAGTTTTGAAATACTTTTAATTCAGTCAACCATGTTGCCTTTACTTTTAATTCAGTCATGTTGTTGTAAATTTGATTTAATATTGTGTAAAATTTATTTTGCCGTTTAAAATATATTAAGGTTTGAAAGCTCTAGTTTAAAGTGGACACTTAGGTATTATCTTGTTATGTTGTCATATTTCATTCACCTTCGCTATATTGCATCGACCACATGAGTCGGCCCCTTGGAATTTCAAGCAAAAAAAGCAGGATGCAAACTCATGTAATGTGTCTGTCATGTTCTATGAACCACTTAGTCAACAACACATGCCTGAATTTCTAGTTGAAAACATTCTATTGAGAGCAACTAAACGGTGAAACAACGCTCGTGAGCTAATAGCTGCGCGAACGCCAGGTTCAGCGCTTAAATGTCAATTCTAATAATAAACCATTGGTGCTGAGCAACGCAGGTGCATAATCCAGCGTCAACAACATATAGAATAACAAATATAGTACCAGAAAGCGAACGATTGTGTTTCACTTGTAATCTAATTTGCCAACTTGACAAATAGTTTTTAATCAAATATAAAGTCAACCTTGCACTTCCGATTAATGTGATATGTACGTAAGTATAAAATACATTCGATCAAATCAAATTTCAAAGCTTTTCACACCCATGAATCAAGCTGAAACCTTCACCTGTTCATATACAACGTTGTTTGAAATTAATATCGCCAACTATGTTTCCATTAGTATACGCTCATGGCAATAGCGCGTGAACGTGGCCGAAAGTAAACAAGTACGACATGTTTGTACATTTAACGAGAAAAAAAAATAATAGTTGTTTAATTTTTTTCTAATAACGTTTATTAAATATTTGATTCATATTAGACCTAAAACAGGTCAAGAAGTATATTATGCCTTTTTTGTCCTTATCACATATTTCTATCGTTTTATATCAGCTGGGCAACTTGGCATTTTATTCACATTTATCATTCAAAATTCACCCTACACAGGAATTGTGACACAGACACAAATCATGTTTACTGTCATGCGCAAAAGGCTACAACGTAAATTAGATAAAAACGAAAATTAAAAATGTACTGCTCTTCTGGCATAAACGTATTGTATTTTACGACATAAAGTTGACTTTGATAGAGCCCAAGTCCTGGAAATGGAGCTGGACCACGCCAAGCGGCTATTTCTTGAGTCGTTGCACATCCACAAAAATAGTGGTTGCGTCAATAACAAAGAACAATGTGTATTCTTTCCCGCAGTTTACAATAATTTGTTGTAATTGTTGTTTCTTCTGCAATGTTTGTTGCCTCTGCCTCTAGCACGTGAGTTGACAAGCGGTGTCAACGTTCCCCTTTTTCTTTTTCTTTTGTGCCCCTGCGTGTTTTAGTGTGATTCAATTGTTGCGTCATACCTGATGAAGTCTCGCCGCATGGCAGACGAAACGTCGTAAAATACAATACGTTTATGCCAGAAGAGCAGTACATTTTTAATTGCAATATGCCTGGCAGCAACAGGAATTTCAAAAACGAAAATGTTAAAACAGCATGGATACCAATAAAACCTGACAGGTTATCGAGTCAGGTGCCCATATGATGTTTTTTTTTTCTCACGGAGAATCACGCTCTGACGTAGAATCGCAAATCCATGCAAACAAACATTTCTTGCTCTCGTTTCTTCGACTCAATGTCTCCACCTACCGTTAAAATAATCTGGCACAATTTTATTGCAGTAACAACGTGATACAAGAAACGTATTTCTATGTTTGTGGTGTTTATTATTTCGATTGCTTCATTGACGGTTGGTTTTATAAGGAACAGTTTGTGAAAGTCAAAATAGATGCACCATCCTACGTCAACAACCACTTGATCAGAACTTCTCAAACTGGGGGTTGCACGATGAGTATTTTGGGTAGCAAAGAGTTTACTAATTTTACACAAAATACAACATTTACTCAACGATTTTACAAATATACGCCTACAGAAACGCAAATTGGATCGCAAGAAGATTTAGTGATGCACCGAAACAGCATTTTTTTTATTCGGCCAAAACCGAATATTCGGCAAAAGAGTTGTAATTAATAACGATTTTGGAGTTATTATAATTTGCGTTTGCGCACGGCGCTCGAAACTATACGATTGATGGTAAAATTTACAATCGAGAGTGCAATGTATAGGAAAGTGCTTTATTAACTTCCATTGCAACAGATCGTTGCTGCAACGCAGGCTATACATGCAGTCCGGGGATCCGAGCAACTTACAGGACAAACTATCCTATTTGGAAAGCTCACGCGTTGTCATGCATATCATGTCTCTCCAGTAATACTTCTGATGCGCACTTGAGTTTGAATTTATAACGACGTTTTCGAGTTCTGTTTTTCGTCGAGAAACTGTATTTTGTCTCATTTTTATGTGGTCGCTTATGGTGCGTAAAACTTGCCATGCGGTTGGTTTTAATGGGCGCACTCTGAAACCATGCGAAAATAGCAATACCAAATATAACTATGAGTTGTTTTATGTTTGCAATTCTTCCACGCGGTAGGTTCCGTATGGACATAAACGAAGCTGGTCCAGACGTAAAGATCAACTTACGATTTTTCTGAACACATATTTATTTATGAATAATATTGTTTCTGTATACATGATCAACAAACAACGAATATCCAAATACAAGTGATATGCATATATGTTTAGTATTCATAGGGCAACACCAAATGCAACTGCTAGCAAGTTCACAGGACGTTATATAAATAAGATTTTATGCTTCGTTTCAAATCAAATAAATTCAATCAAACAAATTGAAATAAAGAATGTCCGCATCGTTACAATAAACTACATTAGTTAAATATAGATTACATCGGTATTAGTTTTTGGAAACCGTGATTTCATGTTATTCCATTTTGTCTCTTCTTCACCTGCAAGTACAATGCCGTGGTTTTACACAATGTCTGTGGCATCGATGCCACATTATGATGTTCACCGTCAAATTTTTAGATTTTTACGTTTCAAATTCTCGTTAAAAGCTCAATCTCACCTTTATTGTTTCAGGCAAGTGTCCAGACAATTTTTACAGTTCTTTAGAATATCGCGGTCACTCTGTAGTGGCGAGGAACATGTCGGACAAGTTGTTGCTTTCGCATCTCTGCGGCACTGCCTTTTCTCTCTCGCGGTTCCGGTAGCTACCGTAAAATAAAACAAATTAATCGATAGCGTGAAATTGAAAACACGCCGTTGCAAATGTTAGGACTCAGTAACTTACGGCAATTATCGTTAAGACATTTAGCGCATTCCCTATTAGCAGCTTCCACTGAGTCATGTGCGAACATGAAATTCACACATACTTTGCTCGCAAAGCAAGCATCGTCGCATTTGGCAATAGTCATAAGTTTATCTGCGAATGGAAAAGGTACATGTTATACGATGGGAATTTGAACAAGAAAGCCAAAGCTAGTTGTTTAAATTACTCAACTCCCAAGTTTCTTGCACCCAATTATATTGTAGGCTTTCATAACCAAAGTAAAAAACATATTTGTTTCATCACCAAGTGGCATGTTAAGTCGTTTTGTGTTCCATTTTCAGTTAAATTAATTTAAACAATTCTCGAATGCTTAAAATCATCATGTAAATCAAAATCCGAAGAAAATATAAAATTTGCAAACCATGAACGGTCTTGCATGTTCCGGTGCACATTTTGCAAGTTGCCAATTTATCAAGTGCGTGGTTTGTAATTGATGGACAAGACGAGCAACTTTCAAACGCTTCTTGCACACAAACAGACACATAGTTGTTTGTTACGGAGGTTTTAACCATTTCTGTAAAAACACATCAATGCAAAATTATAAGGAACTATTCTGCTTGCCATTATTTTGGAGCAAGTTCAAGTTTGATCAAAACAATAATTGTTTATTCTTCTTGTGCGTTAATGAAGTTTTTGGCAGGTGATTATCTTATTTGAGTTACACTTTAAAATTTATCCAACGTTACTGCTCTCATAGCAGACTTAGTTTGCTTATACCACATGTTGTTAGCACACAGTTCTGACACTCTGTGGGCTGCTGCTTCAATACTCTTTGTACATCGATAGACCGCGTGCATTCGTGTTTCTTGGTGCAACCATGTGCGCACAATTTGTCAAGACAATTAACTTCGGGAACCGTATAGCTTTTTGGAGTTGCTGTAATGAAAATAAAATGTTACGGAAGGTGTTGAAAGAAACGACAAGCAAGAATATTTTTAACACGCAAGCAATACACATGGCCTAAACATATTTTCGATTCATATAACAAAAACCAAACTTATCCGGTTTTTATCTTACCGTGAGCAACGGCGATGCAGAGTGCTAGAAGAAGAATTGAATTCATGCTAATGTATTTGTTTTCAAATATCTGGTCAAAAAAATAATATTTGCAATTTACAAGCGATAATAAAATAAACATGTAAATAAGTTATTTAGTTATAACACTCACTTTTAGTATCTGTTTCGCTTCTCGCTGTGATTGCAGCTGTACTGTAGCTGTGATCGTCTGTATGCTTAACTTTTATAACCGTAAACTCGTCGGTAATGTTTTTGAACTTCCCCAATTCGAGTGAAAACAGAAGTTGACAATAAATATACCTGTCATATAGCTGATGGTTTTGTGATTTTTTCATTGACAAATTTGGCTTCACGTTTTGGTGGATATAAAATGAATTACCACCTTTCGGATACCTCACTTCCCCTGTCTACACCATAGTTAATCGTAAGTGCGGAATTTATGTGTTCGGACATATTGGCAAAAAAAAACACCAACATCTGATAATTTTGTTAAGGTTTAGTTCAGGTTGTACATTGGAAATAATCCTTACGGTATAATTGAACTTTTGTAGTTGGGGCAAACGGGGTATTCTTAGTCTGTTTGTGGTAGTTGGAACAAGGAAGTTGCGTTTTACCCTGTACAAAAGGCAATTAACTTGCGGTTATTAATAATACACTAACGACAGTCGATACATCAGGTTGCCGAATATTGTGCATTTAAGGATGCTGGAAATTAATTTCAAAATATTAAAAAAACATTTGTTGCTCACAGAAGTTATTAATCCATTATTGTTTTCATAATCCGCTTATTGAGCGTCAACTAATCACATATGTTTAAAAATTAACTGTCGTAAAAGAAGTTATTAATTACACGGAATAGGAAAGCCAAAGCCAATATGGTAATAAATATCAAGCAAAACTTTCGAACACTGCTGTGCTCGTCATCAGCCCTGTGAACTAACTGCGTTAATAGTTTATAACATATAATTTTAAACCGTTGAATATAAAGCCATGTTGTATTGTGAATCAGCAGTAGACGGTTTAACCTTGATCTTAACATATATAGAAATGCGGCTTACATATTTGTCCAATTCCTTTAATTGTTTGGATGCACGTTTGATATCGTGTTTGTTTGCGCAGAGTCACAAAATGTATCTATGTTTAGTAAACATGTTGTTAAGAGGATTATGTGATGTTTGAACCTTTAAAATTCGATCCTCAAAAATATTCCTTCTATCAGGTACTATACTAATGTGATATTTCCAGCATTTCCAGCATTACCTTAATATAATAATGAATTGTTATGATAAACAAACTGTCCTAAAAAATAATGAATAAAATGAATTGTTTCAAAGACAATACATTGGAGTATCTGAAGAATGGTCAATTTGAGGAGGCTCATGGCGTTCGTGTCCAACAAAAGAGTATGTGGGAAGAATTGCGTAACATTCACTATGTACTTAAATATTGTTTCATGGCAACAGAAAATGATTACGAGCAAGCAAAGCAATAATTAAAGGCTACAATTGCTGGTCTAAACCCGAAAAGGGACTTGTTTTATGGTTGACTAATAAATTAGCTAAATTGAAACGTTATTTTGGTTCATTGATTTTCTATGAAATATTTTATGAGTTTGATGAAAACAGCAAACGTTAAACTGGAACACCTTCAAGACTGCGTGAGTGGCATTAAACGTTGTGCAACTGCAATGGTAGAACATGATGATAGTTTAGACATTTTTGTTCGTCGTCACTTACTACAAAAAATGTAGGACATGAAAGGAAGCTTGTTACATTTAGAGGGTGTTAATGCCAACTACAAATGTGTGAAATATGGATGAGTAACTCATCACGTTGAGGTTTGCGAGTCTGACAAACTTAAACGCATTAAAAAGACTTTGGAATCAATTCAATACATGCGAGAGAAACTGGGAAATAATTTCATAAGGCATCAGATCTTTGGATCACTTTGTAATAATGTTGCATCAACGTACCTAAGACTTTACGGAACCAGCCACACGATATTAAATGGAGGCAATAGACTGTTTCAAAGCAGCGCGTAACGGATAGGAAAAACATCTTAAAAAACTGTAAGAGCTTTACGTGAAGCAGAGGGCCAAGAGGATGTAGTTGGTGTTCAATTTCTATCAGAACAAACCAATAATGTGTTGGGCTCTCTTTGCAGCCCGGCAGTGACCAGCCATCTTGCTTAACATCTTTATTTCATTTGTTTCTTTGTCATTGTTATCCTTTCAAGTGAACAATGTTTGTACGTTTAATTCATACAAACCTTATACCATTTTCGGAGAGTCTGATGAATGTTAGTTGCTCATTGTGATCGAAAATGTATTTTTCCTTGTTTATTATTTTGTGTAATATATTGACAAAAGATGTCGACCAAATGCAAGTACAAATATGCATAGAGATGCAACGATATGAGATTTTATCAGTTGAATATTGGATGCAGACAAGATTACTTGCTCTCGAACAATTATTTTCGAAAACACGCATGATTTCCTTGTAAAAAGCAAGTAAATTGGGACATGAATTGGAAGAAACAATAAAACAACTTGGAATTACCAAAACAACATTTCATCAAACCAAAGTGGCAACATTTTGGATGTGCGACAAACGAAGCTACAAAAACTGCCATGAAATCCAGCAAGCGTTGTTTTGTCACTCATTGAGCTTATTGCATATTGCCGAGAAGTAAATAATTTTCAACAAATTTTCTTTCTAAGGGCAATTGTTACTCGGTTTGCCATAGTATGTCCACTGTAGCCGTTGACTTTTGGCGTTTGACGATTCCACTTATAGATCATAGTAAAAATAAAAATTCAAAATATTCAAAATAGGTAACCAGAAAACGCATTCGTATTGCGGAAACCGGAAAATTAAAAAGAAAACTGCATAAAGCGGTTAAGTCTTTGCAGGATTCTCCAGAATATCTGCAGAGAAACCGTATATATTTTCTAAATAGATGAATATTAATATTTCCCAAATCACTAATGCAACCTGTCACATTTCTCGCCTTCGCAATATTACACATACCGAGCAGAAAAACAGGATGCAAACTTGTGTAATGTGCCTGTCATGCTTAGTGAACCAGTAAGTTAAAAACACATTCTTTCAACTGCAGGTGATCAGTGAAACAACGACCGTGAGCTAAAGGCTGCGCGGCGCAAGCGCAAGTGCAAGTTTCCAACGTCAACAACCCAGAATAACTAAAGCTTTCGATAGTGCTTCACTTGTGATCTGGTTTGCTAACATGACGTATTTAAGAAAATAAACTTCAGTCAACCTTGCACTTCTGATTATTCCGATATGTGTGCGAAATTTGATCAAATCAAATTTCAAAGCTTTTCATTCATAAGGATCAAGCTAAAACCTTCCCCTGTTTATACAACGTTGTTTTAAATTATTGTCGCCAAATATGTTTTTCCTTTGAGGTTGTTCGTTGCATTAACATGACCATAGGCAAACGAATACGGTTTGTTTAAAGGCAAAGCTAAGATGCTGTTAATCATTTTTTTGGTAAACGTTTCGAACCTATACTTGGTTCATCATCAGTACTACTACAGCTGGTTGCAGAAATGCGTCGAGTTAATTAAGGACTGAAAGGCAGAAGGAAAACGACAGCAACAACAACGAGCAACAAGCCAGAGGGGCGTAGCGTGACTGCAGCGTCGATAGCACAGAGTGACGTCATCATTTGCAGAGAGTCGAGCTGCAGTGCAGACCTCTAGATGTTGAAAAGGTATAATGGTTTAGAGCTGTCGTCTATGTTTAGTGTTGGGCTGTTTCCCTTCTACCTTTCAGTCCTTTATTAACTCGACGTTTTTCTGCAATCAGCTGTAATAGTACTGATGATGAACCAAGTATAGGTTCGAAACGTTTACTAAAAAATGATTAACAGCATCTTAGCTTTGGCTTTTTTATTCAAAGTTATTAACTCCAATTTTGCACCCTTGTTCAAAGGATATAGCAACATTTGCCAAATATTTGATTCAAATTTGTCCTAAAAGTACTGTAAAAAGTGAAGTAGTATTCCGTTATACTTCTTTTGATCCAACCATTTAGGCAGAAATATTAGCTGGGCTACATAATTGTTAATTTAAGCACATTGAGCGTTTACAACCCGATGTACTCTAGAACGTTGCGACACCCACCGATATTCTCTATTTTCAGCTCAATGTCTCCACCTACCGTTCAAATAAAACTGACACAACATTTAATTGTTAGGATGTGATATAGGAGCGTATTATTTCGGTGGTCCATTGAATGTTGGTCCCAAAATAAACACTTAGTACGAGGCAAAACATAGATGCCTATAGGTCTTAAAATAAACATAAATTCAGCCAACCTTGCACTTTTTATTTTATAAGGTCGTTTCCGATTATAGTAGGTATGTAAGTATGTAGTTCCTACATTCCTTTGAGCAAATTAAACTACAAAACGTATGCCCACGAACTAAACAAACCCCCTTCATTTATGCATGTAATACCGTTTGAAATGAAATCTAGAAATGTCCTACGTTTTTTGAAAAATTAATGTAAATTGCACATAAGTTACAATTCTCCATTACGCTGTACCAGTGGGAGCCTTCGTAAATAGACCTACAATACCATGCGACAATTACTGCTCGCTGGATTAAGCGTGCAACATATTTTTATAGCTGCGAGCATAAACCGAGAAATATCCTTAGATTAACACCAACAATGTGTTCTTCCAACACGAATTACAAATAACGAAAAATGTCCGCGGTCAAGTACAGTATGCCACGGATTTGTACATTTAACTCAGAAAAATAAATCAGATTTTACATTTAAATTACCCTATCAGAGACTTCAAATGTATAGGTACGCTTTGTTAATTTTTTTGATTACTTGGATTCAGTTGTGTTTAGAATCCCAAAATCAAAGTCGCCCGCCAACAAGTACCAAGAATCAAGAAGACAATGCGACCAATTGGCAACCATGCAATGGAGCCGGAATTTCCAATTGACTACATGGGTGTCAGGGTTTGCGATTATTTTATTCGAGGCACCAATAGTCCCCACGAATATCGGACGATATCGAAAAATACAACTGTAACAGAAACAAGTCCAGGTACGTGATAAAGAAATGTCGAGCATTAACAATAAAAGGCAATAGAAACAACAAGTACAGGTGTGTAATAAAGAAATATCGAACGTTAACAAGAAATAAACAATAACACAGGGAGTACATGTACGTGGTAAAGAAATGTCAAACATTAACAGGAGATAACAATAACACAACAAGTATACAAGAAAATGGGTATCGGTGATTAAGGGAATTTGCAATGACACAACAAATACGGGTACACAAAAAAAAAGGGTTGACGGGCACTGACACAAGGTGGTCAAATGGCTCTTACATTAAGGTCCACAAGTGGGCGCTGAGGCGAGATTTTGTCCATTTTGCCGGGAGAGTAGTTTTCATGTAGTTACAATTTTCAATATATACAATATACAATACAAAAGAAAAACAGGGAGATGTAATTTTGGGGTGTCATCCGGAATAGGGCGGTAGAGCGCGGTTTTTGCGATTCATTGGTTGGGTATGGCGTTAACAACATCAGCCAAGACTTCCTCGAGAAAAGGGTTGCCTCTGTTCCGTTGGATAGCTAGCTTAAAGTGTACAGAGGTTTTGAAGGATGATACCAAATGCCGGGAAATGTCGTTGATGGGTCGTATGTCGTGTTTAATTCTGTTCCGTGTTTTCCAAATAGTGTGTGTAAGTGAGGTGTTAAGGAATGCTGCTAATGTTTTTGTGTATGGTGTTGTGTTATGAAGTTGTGGGAAGACGATGGTTACGACGGGCTGCCAGGATGTTAATTGACAAGGTTGGATTATTTGGGCCGACGACGAACTTTACCACAATGTCGTCGATCCGTTCTCGTTGCTGGGGTGGTAAGGGGTAAGTTTTAGCAAGGTATGAAATTTGGGGTAAAAGTATAGTTTTTGAGAGGATGCATTTAGAGTCAAAAGTAAGAAAAGGGTTGCTGATAGATCTGGCGCGGGATTGTAAAGAGGTGATTGCTTTGTGCCATGTCGCGGTGATGCCTGATGGTGCGCCTTTTGGGGTATTTAACGGGCTTATCGATTTAGGGTTCCACTTTATATTACACAAGGTTGGGTCGTCAAGGGGAGGTCGAAGGATGGCAATCGCTTCGGTTTTG
Source organism: Ascidia mentula (assembly GCF_947561715.1). Taxonomy (NCBI): domain Eukaryota; kingdom Metazoa; phylum Chordata; class Ascidiacea; order Phlebobranchia; family Ascidiidae; genus Ascidia; species Ascidia mentula. Next base: position 18,137,564 of record NC_138569.1, on the reverse strand, counting down.
GTGAGGTTGAGTTTTAAACCGGAAAATTTAGCAAAATTGTCAATGAGGCCGAGGGCGAGGGGAGTGTCGATTTGGTGAGGGAGTGTCGATGAGCCACCACTAGGGTGACGTCATCGGCGTAAGCGATTGCCTTGGGTGTGTTGCGGCATGGCACTGGGGTTGAAGTGATAGCAGGGTTGTTTTGAAGGGCAACGAGAAGCGGATCTAGGGCAATCAGGAAGAGGTTCAGACTAAGGGGGTCACCTTGTCTGATACCTCTCCTGATCGGAAAGTCCGTTGTGGCAAAGCCGTTTACGAAGGCCTACATGGGTGTCAGGGTGTGCCAAAAAAACTGTAGCTTCTCACAATGTTTGAATTAAACGTGTGCAATCCTGAATGCATACAAAAAAATTGGACTCGGATCTCAGCCCGCCATTTGAGCCGAGCCGTGGTTTGGATTATAAGAAATAGAAAACATTTCCCGTAGACAGATTTATATTTTAAACTCACTTCAGGTTTTACACGCGGTGGCGCTGTTGTACTTTTCGGAACCTGATTGTTTATAGTAGCGAACATATACCCGTAGTAGCAAACATACTTGCAAGTAAACTTAAAAAACGTAATTCAAGAGCTAGTTTTCCATAGGCTATCAAAAGCTTGTCTGCAAGTAAAACACAATGCATCTTGAGTTTTCTGGTATTTCCTTTGTAAGTAGTCATCAGAAGGGTGAAATGCAATGCTGGCGGATTGTATTGGATTGTTCTTTTATTCCAGTCTTGGAATGCGAAACGCATTCTGGCTTATTTTATCATTTTAATATACTTTCACAATGTAGCGTTTTTGTGAATAGGTTTTCCACACTACTAGCAAAACTTAATTCAGGTAAGATATTTGTGGCATGCGATATTTAGAAACAGGGTTTGTGAAAATATTTGAAATTATTTCCTTTGAAACGAAGTAGAGAAAACTAAAAACGTCCACTTCGCATTCCGCCCTCCTTTATGAGCTGCACAAACCGTAATAAAATCTTTGATTATATTTTACGAGGGTCAAATATTTACAAAATTGTGTGATATATTTACAAACAATTTTCACGACAAGGACAAAATTCATGAGAAAGTATTGTATCAAAAACAAGATGACGAAATTTTACAAAATGCATGAGCAAAACCCGAAATCACCAAAATTTTAAAAAAACTTCCATTGTTTCAACTGCTATCACATTAATGAAAATTACGTATAACTACACAATAAAGTCTGTGACGCAATTTTAACTATGCCTTTACTGGCAAATCAGGGAAAAGTTAGGCTAATTGGTCTTGATAGTAAACTTGGTTACCAAGCAAATAGGCACTTTTTTGCAACCATGCAGTAAGTTATTTATCAGTGCTCTCATTATTATGCTAACTCCAATCCACAGCCACGGGAAACCGTAAGCATCTTGAATTTGAGTAATTTCAATAAAACAACTTACTGTTTCTAAGCATTTTGTGTTACCACGCCTAGCTGTAGAAAATCTTAATTATCTGTGTTCGACGGACGTTCCGGTTTGCGTTTTTTTTGTAATTTTCCTTGAATAAGTTAATATCACCCAGAAAAAACAACGTTTATTTATTTAAGTTCGGCAGCATATGTTAATTAACTGCATGTGCTCCGCATGATTGTAACATCGTAATCACTAACTTCAGTTCTGGTTTAAACGTGTTACGTAAACCGTCCTGAATAATATGTGTGTTTTATTTAAACGCTAGGTGGAGACATTAAGACGAAAAATAGACAAGGGTTTGTTGCATCAGTAAAAATATAATTTTCTCTGTATGGGTGAAGTTCATTGAGATTAAGGTGACAAGCGTAGGCCTGGTGAGGTTTTTGACTATTTTAGGGATTCTCATGTGGCCGGAACTTTTAAGTGTTTTGTCCTGGTCGTACTCGTTTAATTAGAAAATTGTGAATTGCCTGCGTGAACATCGTTGAGAGTTTTTACTGTAATAGGGCTTCAGTATGCTTGTAACAGCTCTATCGAACCTATGTTTAGATTGCCACGAATTTTGTTATGTTATTCAATCGTAACGCCTTCAAATTTCTTTCCATTATACACCAGACTGCCATTTCATTATGCAGGTTTGTGATCGGAAGTTTTTGCCCTGTTGAACAGCCCCAAACAAAGAAAAGACTGCGCTGTGCTCGCAGCTACGGTCGATCGGGCACCTCGATTTTTGAGAATGCACGTGGAGGTCGGAATTGTCGTGCATCTTTGCCAAACCGTTGGTGATGAAAGCAATACTGCTCTATGCTGCTTGAATAATTTCGTGAGATTTCCAAATTGCGGGTGTTCCTGTGTAGCAAGCAGCAATTTGTCTGTCTGCTTCGTCAAACTTCGACAGTCCAAATCATCCTTGCCTGCTAAACCTGTGCGTATGTCCATTGACATCCATTCTGAAAATATTTCTCGGAAGAGAAAACATCCGCTGTGGTGGCCAAACAATGCGAGCATCCATTAATGCGGACGGCATTTAACGGTCTCCAAGAGGTGGCATATGCAACCAGAGGGAAGCTAGTTGAAAAATCGCCAGTTAACAAAAGTTTGAACGCGGATTACTCGGCCACCTTACGAGGTAGCGACCAAGCGACCTGATTTTTCACACAATAATAGATCATAGGCTGAAAATTTTATTAATATTTGAATATGAATATTATATGTATGCTATGTCATAACCATGAGTAAACATCGAATACCGCGCGGAAATCCTTAAAGGCTGATATTTATTGGGGTCCAATATTAAACTTTTACGCGAGAAAAAACGCGAACCGTCTTAAATTTGACGAATATTAACCACCCCCCCCCCCCCCTCTACTTTCCTACGTTTTGCGCTCGCCACGAACAACCTTGCACAAACGAAAACCCTGTTAATCAAACAACCTTACACACCCCTGCTATCGAATAAAGTCAAACTTTGTTTTCTAATAAAAGTTCAGGCTATGGTCTATGGATCATATTTTTTTGTGTGAAAAAATCAAGTCGCTGACTCATAAGATGGCAGAGTTACACGTGCCCAAAGTTTTGTTAAATGGGAATTTTGTTTGTTACGTTTCGCGGCGAGCGCAAAACGTAGGAAAGTAGGGGGGGGGTCGTCAAACTTAAGACGGTTCGCGTTTTCTCTCGCGCAAAAGTTTAATATTTTTAGACAGAAATGGACGCCAAATGATCTATTTTTGTGTAATAAAATCAAGTCGCCACCTTGTAAGGTGGTCGAGTAACCCGCGTTCAAACTTTTGTTAACTGACTTTTTTGTTAACTATAACATCCCTCTGGTAATATGGAGAAGGCGCTTGGCCCGTTGAGTTGCTGTTAACCCATATGTCTCCAAAAAACATTCGTTAATGGCTTTGTACCTACCTTTGTTTGGTGGTTTGTCCAGTTCATCTTGGACCAAAAGCTAATACGATGTGGTTAGTCTCGTCGGCCGAGATTTGTTTGAGTGTAAATTGTGCCACTGCTTGCCTAAATAATATGCGAGGCTGTACGGGACAGATATTCGGTTTAACAGACACTAAATTTTATTCGGAATTCATCGTTGTGGTCACCAAAAAGGCGGTTGAGAACTATCATTGCGCGTGTCAAGAACCGAATGCCGGCAAAATGCCACGTACGTGATACTGAAAAGAGTGACAAAATCAGCTTCGATACAGTCTACCGACAAAACACGGACACCACAATGATGTATAACACTGTTACAGCTGGCCATTTTTCCTTGCATTTGGACCAAAAATCAGATGCCGTTGGCTAGTGCTGCAAAGAAGGTACTTACTTAATAGCTTGAATTTTAAGTAAGCGTTGGAACACATACTTTTAAATTAACAACAGAGATCAACTTTTGTCAAAACGCTCTCAACAAGTCGATATGCCTTGATTTATTGTTTTGCACAATCTTTATGTTTGACTTTTGCGGAAAAATTTCCAGAATCTAAACCTATGTTCTGTGCTCAAACTTGGATGAAAATGGATTCCTCTCACAACGTAATAAAGAATTTTTTATTTTTCGAAATGGATGTCGATACATTATTATATCAAATATATTTCGCACAGGAAACAGGAAAAACAACAATTGTATAAATTCCCAACAGTTAAACTGCATTTACACAAGATATAGGCTAGCGCTGGACAAGCACTGATTCTAGAAAAAACTGATACAAGGGCTCAAACTGATACAAGGGTTCAATACTAAAAAATGCCGAGTAAAAATACTATAATTTGTAGGACAACAACACGAACAACCACCAAACATAACAAGTAAAATGAACACCAGTTCTTCACATAATCCCTTTACTACTTTAGTCAAAATAGTTATCTACATCGACTAGACCCCCAAGACCGTGGGCTTTGAGCATGTTTTGTGTGCTAGTCAAACATTTTATTTGTTCGTCTCTGTCAGTAAAATCGATTGCTTGTTTGGTTACTTTAAAGGCTTGAATCAGCATTTCGGCTGCTTTGACATTTCGAGACATCTTGAGGTACGTGCACCCCAGATTGTGGGATAGTATGCCGTACCATTTACGTCGTTGTACCTCATCGGTGCCATAGGTTTCCTGCATAAACTCTAAGGCCCTTTCAGTGGTTTCCGCATGACCCTCATCGTCGTCTGCATGGAGTTGTATTATCTCCATGCAGTGAAACGTGTGGATTTTTAGTTCAGTTAGATTTCTTTTATCATTTGAAGTTGTTTTTGAAACATCTTCAAGCAGTGGGCGAACCGCTTCAACGCAATACCGTTGAAAAAAAGGCGCGGCCTGTTCTGTGCGCTTGGAAACCTGATCTACAGCAGCAGTAAGAACCAAGATGCATTTGGACTTGTTTGCGCTCTCTACAATAGTCAGTTTACTCCTATCCGCAATTTTCGCAGCAACTATGCAGAGAATAATTGCATCAAAGTATTTATCTTTGTTTTGGGCGTTTTCTGCCAACGACACGACACTTTCAAACGTTTCACCCAGTTTTCTAATTACGATGAGAATTTTGCCAAGCAATTCATTGGCCTTTGTGCGGTTGTCAACAAACATTGCGCTGATGCAATACCTCATCAGAAAACCCACGTCTTTTTGGGAACCATCGAACTTATGAAAACCATCATGATCACCCAGAGCACGGTGAAATTCCCCATCTTTGTGATAAGCGTCAATGGTTTCTAAATTACAGTTAGTATCCTGTTATTTTAAGTATAGTAAGAAACAGCCTTTTCTTATTTTCATTATCATGAGAATTCATAAAATTTGATCGAAATTGTACTGTAGTTGTAACGCACCTTCATACCATAACGCTCGACAAAGGTTAGTTTTCCAGGAAGTTTTTTTTTTCCCTGTTAACACAAATTAGTAGATATGAAGACAAATTTGCATGAGATGGATTTACAATGTTTCATGGTGGGAAGTGCGAACACAAATCATTTTAAGCAAAAAGTTTTTTTTTTAAAGTAAAATATTGAATGGTTGGAGTTGTATGGTTAGAACTAATTTAAATAAAGCATGGATTGGTTTAGTAATTATTCCAATTTAATGCAGGACGCGACGTACCGATGTGTTTGAGAAGGAGTTGCATAAGTATACATCTAAACACCATATTGTTCTAAAATGCCTCCTTTTATTACCTTTCGCTTGTTTCCCTGAATCTTCATTTGGATTCTTTGATAAACCTGATAAGGACAAAATATACGTACTTCAGATAAAGGTTTGCATAGGCTAAATAGGCTGAAATGCTTACCTGGCAAGGTTAGTGTTTTGGGTTGTTTAATTGCTTCATCATCTAACTCTGAAAGAAGAAATATGTTTTTTGATTTTTTTGGACAATTTTACGTAACAGAAAGTTACCTGTTTCGCTATCTGTCATTTGTTGGTTTGAACCTGATCCTAAAACGCACAAAACGAAGCATTAACATCGGGAAGGGTATACCAGTAAATACAACAACTATTTTATCTTGTCTTCAATGACAACAAACTATCTTCTGGCAAATGATACCTATTGCTTTTAAGGCTGCCAGTTCAGGTTTCCATTGTAGTTCAGGTTTCAATTGAGTACCATGCTGTTCAGTCTGCCCGTTTTGTCCAAAAAAATATGCATCTAGAACAATTGAAGAGATAATTTTACAATTCATGTGCAATTGAAACATACTTAAACAGCAAAAACCCCCACATGATACTATGCGCACTAACGTGGAGGGATTTCAAAAATACAACGGAACCTCTCGAGTCAGGTGCCTAAACTGGCATGTTTTTTTTTAATTTTTTTCGCTTTAAAATGTACCAGAGAAGTCAGAAATTTTGTACCATACCTGTTGCGATAAGCACGGATTGTCTGCAAACAAAATATATATTTTAAGTACTAATATTCAAATAGCAAAATGGTATTATCCTTTTAAATCAAATCACATCGTAAAGGTACAACCTTGCTTTGATACCTACTATCACAACGCACATGTTTTTTTTTGTGGATAAACGTACTTACGCATAACGACAACTGATGCGGCTGATGTGAGAGTTCGACATTTTTTTTCTGGGCTGGTTGCTGTCACTTTGCCTTTTGTCCAACATAAGCTTGACTGCAGTCAGCGGCCTGTCGACAGGTTCTTTATGTAAACATTTTCTACAGGAAAGAAAAAAGTAAAATCACGTGATGTCACTGTAATATAAAACTACGACAAATATCCAGATATTAACAGATGTCCATAGGTCTCTCGCGTTATCCTGCGAATAAAATGGAAATTAATGGTAAGGATTTAGAAAAATCTGTTTCTGTAACGATGTTTGTTTATCGCATATCTTTGCATTTACTTTTGTCGTCATAACAGGTGCAGCAATTCCTTCGGTGCAATCTGATGCAGTTCCTATTGACCATTACCCCCATTTGGAACGTAAGTACTTGCTTGTAACAGGTTTCATTATTATTTGCATTACTGTGATAATATCATCATTGTTATTGTCATGTTGAAGAAGCTGTGACCACAGACGATGGAACAAACTGTAAACTGTCGAACTTGGATCTTGAAAAGATATTTCTTAAACCAGGTAAATTATCAAGGCCCAAAAACTAGTTGTTTATCAGATAAACCATTGCGATTTCAAACATAACTGGGAAGCAACGTTTGGAGCCCATAAGTAACCCTGTGATGATATCCGACTTCATAGCCTGTTAGTTAAACTGTTTTTTAGATAAAAGCCTCGACTACTTCAACAACGGACAGTTCGAAGAAGCATTTGGTGTTCTGGATCTGAGATCCAAAATGAGTGAAGAGCTGCGAAATGCAAACTTTTTACTTAAGTATTGTGAATGTTTAATGTGCACCGAAAATGACTACGAAGCACCTAAAGGCCAGTTAAAAGCTGTGTTTTTTAGCCTAAAACCAAAACAAGATTTGATTTTGCGGTTGGCACAAAAACTTCATGATTGTGGTAGATGCTTTGGGTCGTTACTTATGCATGAAATAATTTATGAAATGTTTTACGAGGATAGTGAAGCAAACGTTAAGCTTGAAATCTTAGAAAGCTGTCTTAGTGGCATGAAACAAGCAATCGCCAAAATGATGGTAGAAAACGATTGTTTTGAACTTTTCGTTAAACGTCACTTGCTCGAAAATATGTATGCAATGCGAGCTGCCCTCAAAAGTTTGGAAAACGTCAATATAAAATATAAGTGTGTTAAATATGCATGGGTGTCACACCACGTTGAGGTCTGCGAACCAGATGATTACAAGCGAATTGAAGTAGTTATGGAAACGATTCGTTACATGAAAGAAACACTGGGCAGCGAAAATACTCACAAACATCAAATTTGGGGTGCACTTTGTAACAACGTGGGTTCGACTTACTTGAAACTTGGGTTTTTTGATCAAGCCATTGCTATGTACCAAGATGCACTGACTTGTTTTAAAACGGCCGCGGACTTTCAAATCGAGTCAGAGAGAAAACCTCGCATACAAAAGACTGAACTTGCTCTAAGACGGGCAAAGGGAGAGGATAAAATTACCGCCGATGGTTCTCCCACCATATGCGCGCCCTCCTAACATGTATGCTTTATTTATGTAGTGTAAATTTTTATTTGTTCTGTAAGATTCATGTATACCTTATATGTACAAGTAATATATTCAGTGTGTACAAAATGCATCTAACGAATCGTTTTTTCTGTTAATTCAAGAAGATAAAACAAGTTTTGACGCTGCAAGTACCATTTTATCGCGTTGTACATGTTTTAGCGACGGTTTAGTTGCATTCTGCATACTAACACGACACATGTTTTGTCCAGCAACCCTCAACAATAACTTATTCACATTTAACAGAGATAAGAAGTAAGCAGTAAGAAGTAAATCAATTTAGTAATTGATTTGTCCGCTTAGCGATTGTACGGGTACAGAGAGAAAATAGTTGATTTGACAAAAAACATTTTACACTTAGGTGATATATATTGGCATTGCAAAATAGATGCCAAGAATGTCCACAATTTAATAAGTCTGTTAAACTTCAGATGACGAAATGCTTTTTGCTATAAATAATTACACAGGATTTCAATAGCCATGCATATGGGGCTCTAGATGCTTCTGTCCAAAATTTAGTTATGCCCTTAGTCTCGATGTACTGCGTTGGGAGATGACAAACTGGTGGTCGCGTACTTTTATATCTGTAAACATTTATTTATTCTATATTTTAATATGCGCACGTGCGTATAAAACCTTGCATGCTCTGTTTATGCTTATGTAATGGTATACCTAAAATGCCACACAATGACCAAAAAACATTGGCCTTCAGAGAACATCCCAGAGCCCTATAGGATAAGTTGGTAGCATTTTTCAATATTAAACTATACCGCTTTGTTATCATCAATCAGTTTCAATCTTGCATGCTGGTGCCTGTAACCATAAAAACATTTTTTTTAACAGAAAATGTCGACGAATTTCACGACAGCTGGGAAATTCAACCAGCTCTGGGCGCTCATCAGGCTTTCAATAAGTTTGATGGTCCCCAAAACGATTCAGGTTTTTTTATGAGCTATTGTATCAGTTGCATACTCGTTGACGATGATCCCGAGGCTGACGATGCGTTTGAAGAAATCATAACAATTGTACATAATATTGGCGAAGCTTTTGAAACGTTTTGTCATCAGCAGAAATCACAATACCAAGAAACAAAAGTTATGACGCCGTATTGCCCTGCATGATGACTGCGAAACTTGCTTAAATCGGCAACTTAACTTTAATGTGAAGCGAAAATAGGGCAAAGTGCATTTCGGTACTTCGTAGCGCATCAACACGTACGATTTGCTCATCCGATTCTGGGATACTTTTCCGTGGAGGCGATGACAGCCCACAGTTAGTTAGTCATAAACTGTAATAAACATATCATGCAGACATTTGTTTTTTTGTCGCATCCCACATATAACAAAGCAAACCACAAAGTGGGCGCAAGCCAAGAAACGGCTGCAAACAATATTATTCATTACGTGGAGGTGTTTAAATCCGGACATGATTATTGAAACTAACAAAATAACATAAACAGATTATAATAAAGCTTCAAACCTCCAGCTTTTCCAAACATAAAGTATGTTTACGTTTATTGGAAAATACTGTAAAGTTAATGCACCAAATTCGCACAAGTTAATGTAAGTTCACTTGTGGCAGATATTTAGGTTTCAAGCAGGCCTTACGAGATTTGGTGCAGCTAGGTCCCAAACCAACCTAGGAGCACACGAAGAGAACAATGGGGTCCACGAACAACAATTTTTGCTTTTATTTTAAAGGATCTCTGTCCTTTAAGGATAAGTTTATCATATAATTTATTGGTTCATTCTATCCATATTCTAAATAGGTTTGTGTTTGGGACGTAAAGCAGTTATAAGTTTGACGTAAAGTAATCAAAGTTTTTTTTCGTTCTCTTGTCACGTTGTGCAAATATTGTTAATGAACTGTGGAAAAATTAAAGGATCTTGTAATGTGGTACAGTACATTTTATACCTATTTAGTGCATGGGATCTGTGTGTTACAGTGGATAGTTTTTCACCCACTAAAGCAGCCTTTTCTATTTTTCAGTGGATTGTTGTGCATGAATTAAACATAAGATAATTGGTTGCTCCTCTGTGTAGGCGATGGCAGCCTGCGGTTCCTGTGTGGCGGTTCCATGTAACATTAGTCATTTGTTGTGATTGGGTTTTTGAGCAGTATCTTGTTTATGCAGCGTAGCGCATCCACACGTTCGATTTGCACATCTAATTCTGGGATGTTTTCGTGGAGAAAAAATTGGCCCACAAACACCAGTCTTTGCTTTGATACAAAAGGATCTCCATCGTAAAGGATGGGTTTCACCTATAATCTCATTTGATCTTCAAATAAATGGGCCTTGTGCAACTTATTTTCGTCTCTCAAAGGCACTGGTCCCAATTTATCAGATATTATTTTTCTGCGTCGAGATGCAAGTTATCCAGCTGGTCACAAATCCCGATCAGGTTTTCTACTGAATATATGGTTCAAGTTGTGTGACCAATGTTACCAATTGGTATGCCGAAACAGCCACCTTGTTGGTGCAGGCGTATATTGTTTTGAAACAAACAAAATACATTGATGACGCTGATGATAAAATCGTAGCATGTCCAACACACAGTCAATTCTAAAGGCACAAATATAGGAGGACGTTTGGATGTCAAAGATTATCCTAACCGATTTAAATGAGTTGCGAAAAGTGTTAATAGCTGTTATACACCCAGCTGGTAAAATTTGAAAAGTATTGTTGCGCAATACCTCAGCATATTGAAAGGAGTTCAACTCCTATTTGATGTGCTCTGCATGATGATTAACTTTAGTGTAAAGCGCAAAAAAGGCAAAGTGCATTTCGGTACTTCGTAGCGCATCAACACGTACGATTTGCAGATTTGATTCAAGGATGCGTTTCCGTGGAGTCAATGGCAGCCCACAGTTAGTTAGTCAGAAACTGTAGTGAACAAATCACGCAGATTTTGCTATTTTTGTCGCATCCTACATATAGTAACGCAAACCATAGGAACTGGGCGATTGCTCCTCACAAAAGTTGTCAGCTGAAAACAATTTTATTCACTCCGTGGAGGTGTTGAAGTCCGGACATGATTAATGAAACTATCATTAAACATAAACAGATGCTAATGAAGCTTAAAACCTCCAGCTTTTCCAAACGTAACGTATGTTTCGTTTATTGGCAAATACTGTAAAGTTAATGCACAAACTTTGTACGATTCAGTGTAAGTTTACTTGTGGCCGATATTTTGGTTTCAAACATGCCTTACGAAAGTGGGTGCAGCCAGGCCCCAAACCAACCTAGGGGCGCATGAAGAGAACAATTGGGTCCACGAACACCAATTTTTGCTTTTACATTGAAGGATCTCTGTTCTAAAACAGTGTTTCCTATTTGATGTGCTCTGCATGATGATTAACTTTAGTGTAAAGCGCAAAAAAAGCAAAGTGCATTTCGGTACTTCGTAGCGCATCAACACGTACGATTTGCATATCTGATTCAGGAATACTTTTCCGTGGAGGCAATGGCAGCCCACAGTTACTCAGTTAGAAACTATAGTAATCATATCGTACAAAATTTGTTATTTTGGTCGCATCCCACATACAATAACGCAAACCACAAAGTGGGCGCAAACCAGGAAACGGCTGGAAACAATATTATTCATTACGTGGAGGTGTTTAAATCCGGACATGACTAATGTAACAATCAAAATAACATCAACATATTCTAATGAAGCTTTAAACCTCTTACTTTTCCACACAAACGTATGTTTAGGTTCATTGGATTTATTGGAAGTAAAGTTAATTCACCATCTTCGTGCGATTTAATGCAAGTTTGCTTTCGGCCGAAATTTAGGTTTCAAACATGCCACACGAAAATGGATGCAGCCAGATCTCAAACCAACCTAGGAGCGCATGAAGAGAACAGTTGGGTCCACGAACACCAACTTTTGCTTTTATACTGAAAGATCTCTTTCGTAAAGACTGGCTTTCACCTATTATCTTATGTGATTTTAAGAAAATAGGCCTTGTGGGACGTGTTTATTTTTCTCAAAGGCCCTGGTCCCAACATCATCAGATAATGTTTTACTGGACTTTTATATAAACCCTGGTTATCCTGGCCACAAATCCCGATCAGGTTTTCTGGGTTTTAAAGCAGTGTCTTGATTGTGCAGTGTAGCGCATCAACACGATCGATTTGCACATCTGATTCTGGAATGTTTTTTCGTGGAGGTAATGGCAGCCCACAGTTAGTTAGTCAGAAGCTGTAGTGAATATATCATGCAGACATTGCTGTATTTGTCGCATCCCACATACAATAACGCAAACCACAAAGTGGGCGTAAGCCAGGAAACGGCTGGAAACAATATTATTCATTACGTGGAGGTGTTTAAGCCCGGACATGATTAATGCAAGTATTAAATTAACATCAACAGATTATAATGAAACTTCAAACTTCTAGCTTTTACAAATTAAATGTTTGTTCATTTCTTGTGAAATACTGTAAAGTTAATGGACCGTACGATTGAATGTAAGTTCCGTTTCGGCCGAAATTCAGGTCTTACGAAAGTGGGTGAAATAAGGTCACAAAATTGTTTTTGTCTGGAGGTTCTTTATCGTAACGGCCGGGTTTATGTGATCTCAAAAAATGAGCCTTGTTCGGCGTATTTTTTTTCTCAAGAGGCAAACTTCATCTGATATTATTTACTGCACCGAGATACAGGTTATCTTGGTCGCAAATCCCGATCATATTTACTACTAAATAAATGGATCAAGATACCTGACCAATGATTCCAATTGTCTGTTCCTCTCCATCAGCTATTGAATAAAAGGTTAAATTTGAAATTTACACATCTCTTTATTTCCCTCTACCGGATTAATGCAATAATTCCCTGAAACAATTAAGCGACGCATATTTAAGTCCCAGGATGGTTTTATTTCCGCACACTAACTTTCCTACTATATTGGATGAACTAGATGTTAAATCCTACGATGGATGAACACAACATCTTTAGATACTGTTTTAACTTAGTAATTCCTAGTGATTACGTTGGTTAAACTTAAAAAAGGTGTACTTATTTCCTATAATGCGCAAACTCACTTGCCGAAGCAATTTTGTATGAAGTAAAATATTTATAAGTTGAATACTTTTATAAAATAGAAGTTCAACTAAATTGCTCTCCCAATGTAATAAACTCTTTCATATCTGGTATGCAAATATTGTGCAGATTTAATATCTTAAACTACATAGCAGATCCAAAACCTGACCCATAATCAAAATAATTTTTCCCAATTTTGCAGAAAACACAAATGCGTCCCGAAAGAATCTACATTTTATGAACATCTCAAACCTTTAAAACGTGGGATCAATTTGTGGGGATAGGTTTTAGAGCAATATCTTGTTTATGTTGCGTAGCGCATCCACAGGATCGATTTGCACATCTGATTTTGGGACGCTTTTCCGTGGAGGCAATGGCAGCCCACAGTTAGTTAGTCAGAAACTGTAGTAAATATATCATAGATAGATTGCTATTTTTGTCGCATCCCACATACAATAACTCAAACCACAAAGTGGGCACAAAAAAGGAAACGGCTGCAAACAATGTTATTCATTGCGTGGGGGGTTTAAGCCCGGACATGATTAATGCAAGTAATGAATTAACATCAACAGATTATAATGATACTTCGAAGTTCTAGCTTTTACAAATAAAAGATTTGTTTATTTGTAGTAAAATACTGTAAAGTTAATGCCAGATACGATTTAAGGTAAGTTTGCTTTCGGCCAAAATTCAGGCCTTGCGAAAGTGGGTGCAATGAAGTTTCAAACCTCCAGCTTTTCCAAACATAAAGTATGTTTACGTTCATTGGCATATACTGTAAAGTTAATGCACCATCTTTGTATGATTCCGTGTAAGTTTACTTGTTGCCGATATTTAGGTTTCAAACCGGCCTTACGACAGTGGGTGCAGACAGGTCCCAAACCAATCTAGGAGCCCATGAAGAAAACAATTGGGTCCACGAACACCAATTTTTCCTTTTCTTCTCAAGGATCTCTGTCCAAAAGTCTATGCCTCACAAAGTTTATGGATTCATGCTATTAATATTCTCCATAGGTTTATGTTTGGGACGCAAAGTAAATACGAGTTTGACGTAGAGTAATAAAAGTTTTGTTCCGTTCTTTGTCACGTTGAACACATATTGTAAATGAATTGTGGTAAAACTAAAAGATTTCATAATGTGGAAAAATACACTTTATACCTATTCAGTGCATGGGATCAGTGTGTTGGACAGATTAGTTTTGCAACCACTAACTCAGCCAATTCTGATTTTAAGTGGATTGTTGCGCACGAATTAAATGAAAAAAAAAATAGTTGCTCCTCTGTGTAGGCAATGGCAGCCTACGGTTCCTGTATTCGTATATCATTAGTCATTTGTTGTGATTGGGTTCTAAAGCAGTATCTTGTTTATGCAGTGTATCGCATCAACACGTACCATTTGTACATCTGATTCCGGGGATGCTTTTCCGTGGAGGCAATGGCAGTCCACAGTTAATTAGTCAGGAACTGTAGTGAATATATCATGCAGACATTGCTATTTTTGTCGCATCCCACATACAATAACGCAAACCACAAAGTGGGCGCAGGCCAGGAAACGGCTGGAAACAATTATTCGTTACGTGGAGGTGTTTAAGCCAGGACATGATTAATGCAAGTAATAAATTAACATCAACATATTATGATAAAACGTCAAGCTTCTAGCTTTCACAAATTAAATGCTTGTTCATTTCTTGTAAAATCAAATTGTGCTTTCGGCCGAAATTCAAGCGGATGCAGTCTGGTCCCAAAAACTTTTTTTGACTGAAGGGCCTTTATCGTAATGGCCTAGTTTATGTAATCGTACAAAAATGAGCCAGCTACTAAATAGATGGATCAAAATGTCTGACCAATGATTCCGATTGTCTGTTTCTCTCTATCAGCTATTTAAAGAAAACGTTTAATTTGGAAATTTACACAACTCTTTATCTCCCTCTACCGGATTAATGCAATAATTCCCTGAAACAATTAAGCGACGCATATTTAAGTCCCAGGAAGGTTTTACTTTCGTAAACTAACTTTCCTACGATATTGGATGAACTAGATGTTAAATCCTACGATGGATGAACACAACATCTTTGCATACTGTTTTAACTCCTAGTAATTGCGTTGGTCAAACCGAAAAAACGTGTTCTTATTTCGTAAATGCGTACACTCACTTGCCGAAGCTATTTATTATGAAGTAAAGTATTTATAAGTTGAATACTTTTATTGGATATTACCAGTGGAGGCGAAAAAGCAATTGACAAGAACTAAGTGGGTATGTCACAGGTATATAGATGCTGTATATTTTCGAGACAGGATATGTCACATGTACATTTCTTCCTCGTTTGGTGTTGTATTGCATAAGGATAATAAAGAAACACACCACAACTCCAAACGAGGGGTTAAATTTGTTTATCTGGGAGCAATATAAATAGTGCGACGTCATTTCTATCTTTAGGGAGCCCAAGTTGTCGTTAGGTGATAAGCAATATTTTGCGCTGTAGTTATGTTGACATATGATGCAATGCGGTGTTTTGACCACATCCAGACATAACATTGTTGTAAAAATGCAATTTTTACCGCAATTGGAAAAATTACCTAATTATGTTTGACAAATTCCCTGACCAACGTTACAAAAAATCTGTAATAATATCCGTGTGTTGTTGCATACTATTATTCTGACTTGGTTTTCGATTTTCCTTTGATACGATTATAATGTAGACTGACATATATTTTATACTTATTTCAGGTTCTACACGCGGTAGCGCTGTTGCACTTTTCACGGTAGCGCTGTTGCACCCGTAGTAGCAAACTTATTTGTAACTAAACGTAAAAACGTAATTCAAGTGGTAGTTTTTTCAATCTTAAGCTATCAAAATCTTGTTTGCAAGTAAAACACAACGTATTTTGTGTGTTATGGTCTTTACATTTGTTAGTAGTCGTTTCGTCCACCATCCGGCGAGACTTCCTCAAGGTTATGAAGCAACGATAAGTCTCGCCGGATGGTGGACGAAACGTTGGCTACAATAAACACTTTCGTAACTTAAGCGCCAAAATAACAATTCTTATCAATTACTATGCCTGGCGGCAAGAATAGTAATATAAGATGTTGTAAGAATGTTGTTGAGAATGTTTGAGATTATTTTCTATGTAACAGTGGAAAAACAGTAATAACATTCCACCTTATTCTGCCCTTCTTTATGAAATGTACAGAAAAAAGTATAATCTGTATAAATCAAACTCTAAAAGTTTTTTTGACCGAATTTGATTATATTTTACGAGGGTTAAATATTTACAAATCTGGATGATATATTTACAAACATCTTTCACAACAAGGACAAAATTTATAAGAAAGTATTGTAACAATCACAAGACGACAAGATTTTACAAAATGCATCAATAAAAACCGAAATCACCAAACTGTTTCAAAAACCTGCATTGTTTCTACTGCTATCACATTAATGAAAATCACGTATAAAAGACAGCGACTTACACTCGCATCAATAAACGAAGTACACTTGCTTAACTTTGTTCATTTTTACATTGGATATTTGTGTTCAGCTGCGACCGGTTTTACGACTAGAAGTCAAAATCAACCAAGCCACCAATGCCGGTGCACTTAAGCATGCTTTCTGTGTTGGTTATGTTACTTTGCTTACTCTTCTGCTTTTTGGTCATCGAAATCGTTTGCTTTCTGTAATACTTCATATGCCCGAATTATCATGCCAGCAGCCTCCACGTTGCGAGAAAGCTTGAGGTAGGTACACCCGAGATTGGAAATCTGTGGTTTGAGGTTTGAGATGAGGGGCTGAGTTCTACCTCAAAACCAATGCCCCCCTTTTGCAAATATAAGTACCTTCTACGTGGGGCAATTCTCCCAACAAAAATCTCCTGTAGAACACACAATAGTTAGTAGTTGGATATGTAAACCATTTTTGTCACACGCTGTTGGATGATTTAAAACAAGATTATTTTCAGCACCAATTAGTATAAAACCTTCAAAACAACGGTCCACAAAATAAGACAGCGTATTGTATTTAGCCCAGAATCGGAATTGGAACCAAAGTAAAGGAACGAAAACTTGAATTAAAGGCGTAAGAGCAGTTCAATTTCGTCTTTGTTCGCATGGTTATTTCCAAGACGCTATCAGCCAGTTGGAATTATCTCAAAAAGTTTACCCACTAGACGGCGCAAGGCATTTAAAAGAAAGATGGATAGCACACCCGACCCACATACCATGATCGGAATTCGTGGGTGCGTGTGGTCAAAAAAATGTTGCATTAAGAATAAACCATTAAATAACTCGCAATTCGTTTTTCTTAACTCAAAAAAATTTTGGAACAATAAACTACAGATTTGCCACAATAACTTTATGAAAGGAAAAGAAATCAATATATTTTATAGAAGCCGAATCACAAGTACGATTTCGAGATGTACACTTAAAAACAACGTCATCAGTGCTCTCATTGTTATGTTAACTACAATCCACAGCCACGTGAGAGCATGACCATTTTGTGCTATTTTCACACAGCCTGTTTGTCGGTAATCCACCGACGTTTTAGTTTGCAATTTTCTCGCAATAAATTAATATCATTCTGAAAAGACAACGTTTGTTTAATTAAGTTTGGCAGCATATGTTAATTAACTGCATGTTCTCCGCCTGATTGTAACATCGTAATCACTACCATGAGTTCTGATGGTTTAAACGTGTTACGTAAACTGTCCTGAATATTATGTGTGTTTCATTTAAACGCTAGGTGAAGACATTAAGACGAAAAATAGACAAGGGTTTGTTGCGTCAGAAAAATATAATTTTTTCTGTATGGGTGAAAGTTCGTTGAGATTAAGGTGACAAGCATAGGCCTGGTGAGATTTTTGATTATTTTAGGGATTCTCATGTGGCCGGAACTTTCAAGTGATTTGTCATGGCTGTATACTCGTTTAATTAGAAAATTGTGAATTTCCTGCATGAACATCGTTGAGAATTTCTACTGTGCAAATCTGTCGTGTACACTATCGTCTTCCATAGATCAATCAGGCAATGTTGCAATAAGCCTACAAAACCTCTAATTAAAATGTTAATTTTAGAACACATTAAATGCAGGAAAGTGATTTTGCTTGCTTCGCGCTGTGTATGAATAGATTTAAATGCTCAATGTATATTTAATTAAAAACTATCGCCAAAGTGCGCAACTCGTTTGTAAGTAAAACACAATAGTTGTTGACGCTAGATCGTGCACTTGTATTACACCAGTATTTTTTCCCTGTCATGTATAGCGTAAATTGGCCCACAGGCGTTGTTTCGCAAACAAAACGATTCGGTTCAACTGAACAGCTGCAAGCCGTCAGGTGTCTGTCGTGTTCATTGGACCGATTAGTCAACAACCTAGTTTAAATCCTATACCAACAGTTACAGACAGAATGTTGTGGAGCAGTGCTTTGTGTTTAGCCTAAGCTTACAACGTCATGTTAGTTTACTTAACCCATACTTTCAAGCTTTCCTTTCAACCAGATTTTGTATTTCGTGTCAACAAACATACAATCGATAAATTCGGTTATATACAAAAAATATACATGGGGAAAACAACGTTTGTACACACAAAAGACAAGCAAGCAAATTGATTAAAATGTATTTTTAAGCAATATAATATCCAGGCAAGCGAGGACAGGGCCGCGGTTTCGAACCATCAGGTCTCATCGCTGCATCTTTATAATATTTATTTATGTATATGTTTACATGCTATTAAGATGTTAAGCAAGACGGAAGGTCAGTGTCTTCTCGTAAAAGTTCCTGTAGACGATCGTTTAATTGTGATGCGGTTGTGATACCAATTACATCCTCTTTGCCATGCGCCCTACGTAAAGCCATGCCGGTTTGTTCGAGATGTTTTTCTCGATCAGATTCACGTTGAAAGTCATTTGAAGATTTAAAACAATCCAACGCTTCCTTATAGTAGCTAATGGCTTTGTCCGTGTATCCCAGACTTAAGTAAACTGACCCAACGTTACTACAAAGAGTGCCAAAAATTTGATGCTTATTTGCATTTTGTCCCAATGTTGCCCGCATGTAACGAATGGTGTCCACTATTAATTCAATGCGTTTATGTTCGTCTGATTCACAAACTTCAACATGGTGAGTCATCCATCCATATTTTACACATTTGTAGTTGGCATTAACACCTTCTAATTGCAACAAGCTTTCTGTCATGTCATACATGGTTTGCAATAGATGACGACGAATAAAAATGCCAAAATTTTCGTCACGTTCAACCATGGTAGATGCACAAAGTTTAATGCCACTTACACAGTGTTCAAGGATTTCCAATTTAGCATTTGCGTCACTGTCCCCGTAAAACATTTCGTGATAAATTTGATACAAAATCAATGACCCAAAATAACGCTCCTTCTTACAAAGTTTTTTAGCCAACCACAAAATCAAATGTTCTGGGGGGTGTAGTCTTTCGAGAGCATTTTTTAATTGTTGCTTTGGTTGCTCATAATCATTTTCTGTTGCCATAAGACATTCGCAATATTTAAGTACGTAGTGAATGTTACGCAATTTTTCACCCATTTTCTTTCGATGCACAAGAACGCCATGAGCCTCCTCAAATTGGCCCTCATTCAGACATTCCGATGTGTCATCTTCAAAAACGTTTTTTTTTTAACTAGCTTACTTTTTTGTACCGAAACAAGTTGAAATCAATCAAAATTGCTGTGAAATTATGCAACTAATAGCCTCTTACTTGATATCAGAAATGTCTTTTCAAAATGAAATTTTGATAGTTGCAAGATTTCCTCGTCATCTACAAACAAAATGAGTCATATAATCGTAAAACGATGGGTGCATGTAGTTGACAATTTTTACGTACGGCAAATTTCTGAAGAGTTTTCCGGCACATTTTCTTCTCTGTCTGTTGTTTCTCCACCATTTTCTAACTGTTCTTCTCCACCTCCAACTATCCCTGGTTCTTCGTGATCTGTTTTTAATTTGTCATGTGAGCATTAGGCAAAAGTACAACCTAAATCTTGATATAGTTTTTAAAGTTAGTCATACCGTCATTCATGCTTTGGTTTCTTCCCAAGTGATTAGCGCTCGACTGAAAAGCCATATTTATAGAGTATGTCACGTGATTTTCCCTTTTTTATCGAACATAAAGCCCGCGTTCTATGCCAACCAAACCTATTTGCTGTGGGTCGGATCTTCAGTAAACACCTTGGTGCAACTTTTGGAATCGTGATTTTAGTTCTATAAAAGCAAAGCAGCTGAATTGAAAGCATGGGTGACCAACAGCTGAGTAATTTCAACATTAATTTCAACAAGTATGAATATTTCTATACTTAACGTTCCTAGTTGCACTTTGGTCAAACATTATTTGAGACTTTTGTGTTATTTTTCAGCGGAAATGTTCTAATAAACCCAGGTATGTCAGTGTTTTACGTCACAGGGTTTTTAATGTTTTTATTTTGTTGCGGAATTCTATTGATTACCACATGAATAAAACTTTATGTTTCCTGCTTTCCTGTTGATGAGATTGTAAATGTTTGTTCAAATGTTATATACTTACCTTATGTCTTTTAAGCTGGTGGTGTTCAATATGGAAGGAGCGAGAGCTCAAGACCAAGAGGTATTGAACCATTTTAGTATATTTGAAACATAAACCTCGAATCTAAAAAACTTATGTGCAAGCCCCACGATCTCATTGATATTACAGAAAAGCCTAGACACTTACTATAACTTAGCTAAAACACTTTTAGCGAAGATGAAAAATGCTAACATGTTACTTCTGTTGTAGAGCACCACGACAAAGATGTCGAAGATCTGAAGCAAAAGGTTGAAGGTAATTTTTGTTCTTTTTTTGTTTTCCTACTTCATAACAGAATTATGAAAACTTGCCTATTTGTAAAATGGCATAAAATAAGTAATAAATTGTTGCAGAACTTCAAAAGAAACTCCGAAGTATAGTAACTGAAGGGCAAACAGGTATGTAAGGTAGTAATTTATACTTTTGTGGACAAAATACTTCTGTAAAGGTGGTAATATTTTGCACTTACATTATTGTAATATAGTCTTATGTGAGGTAATCATAACACATCGGATTTTGGTAACCTCATTTAATACGGATTCCATTTAACTGGGGTCATGAATTTTTCTCAATAAATTAACTAGTTGGTTGATTGGTGCTTAAGGTTACTTCAACCCCCATTTACTACAATATTTAGTTTATATCTAGAAATGTACATGATCTTCATCTTTCAATTATATTTGAATATGGGGTCATTGCTATTTGGTGTAACGTTTTTCAGACAAACAGACATTTTCCAATCATCTCAAGAAACTTAAAGGTAAGTCGCTGACGTATGTTTAACTATACAGCGCAGAGACGCACCTTAGTGTCTTGGTTGCAATCTTCAGGGATTCTGAGAGTTTTTAACATATTTGCTATGGCAATTTATGCTATTAGTATATAAAACAAGGCTTTGTGTTTTAATTTTTTAATATCTGATACAAGTCTGTGAAGCTTGTTCCTGTTATTAGTTAAATCAAAATTAGGATTCTAATTTCTTTGTAGTTCAACTGCATAAAGCAATCTTGACAATTTCAGACTAATCATGCTTTCTTTGCGCACAAACGCAAAAATTAATTGGTAATAAAATTAAACTTCGAACACAAAAAATTTTCAACATTGAAGCGTACTTGGTCGAATTAGATTAGAAATCGCTATAGTTGTAGTATAGATTTTCAACGGTCGTGCTGAGTTCACCCGCTTAATTGTTGTTTAATTTTAGATGCAAAAGAAAAGCTGCAACAAAAAATGATGACACAAGGTAGGAATTAAAAAGTGATCTTTTAACCTTAAGTCCCTTGCTGTATCCAAAGTTACACACGAAGTGTGATTAAGTTTCATGGTGCATAAAATAATTTCAAACTAATTTTGTAACAGAAAATTCGTTTTGGATGACTGATTTTCGCCAGGCTTTGTGGCACGAAGGTATGGTTTACGTCACGAAACACAAAATATTTATTTTTTTACCACTAGTATTCGAACCCAGGATACCCTGGCTACGAATCTCGATACAATATGTGAGTGGCACACATTTGCATTGGAAAAAAATGGTAAATTTTTGAACGCTTTTCGCTTTATTGAAAAAAGAAAAAAGTCGCTTTGCTTGTCCAATATAGCAAAACAATGGTGAAGTTTTAAACATTGGCATTTCTGAATTGTAAAATTCACGAAACCGAGACTACGTTGTTATCGCTAATCATATTAGTTTAAATGCAGTCTTGTGTACACGTGACCAACATCATATTATACAACATAATTTCTTTTCATAGAAACCATCGACAAATTTCACGAGAGATTGGAATTTCAGCAAGCTTTGGGTGCGCATCAGGCTTTCAATAAGTTTAATGGTCCCCAAAAAGACTTAAGTTTTCTCATGCGTTATTGTATCAGTTGCATGCTGGTTAACGATGATAAAGAGGCTAACGAGACGTTTGAAAAAATCATGGCAATAGTATATAACATGGGCGAAACTTTTGACAGCGTTTTGTCATTATCAGAAACCGCAATACAGAAAAAAAAATATTTTGACGCCATTTTGCTCTGCATGATGGCTGCGAAACTTGCTAAAATCGGCAACTTATCCATTGTGGAAAGCGCAAAGAAAGCTAAATGCATGTCGGTTCTTCGATTAGCAGCTGAACAAATTTCCGAGAACACAAAGCTGGCTGCGCACTTTCTTAAACGTCACTGCGTTAAGGCCATGCAACCGCTCTTTAAAGATATTCTAACAACTTCAAGCGGTGCTCGGGCCGAAAACATAATACAACTTAAAATTTCCGCTTATCATTGCATGGAAATGATAAAGCTTTACGCCGACGACGATGAAGGTCGCGCCGAAAATATTGAAAATGCTTTAGATTTCTTGCGACAAACTTATGGAGCAGATGTTATGCGTCGTAAATGGTATGGGGTTCTGTCACACAACCTGGGTTGCACTTATCTAAAAATGTCTCGCAATAACGAAGCCGCCACTATGTTGATGCTGGCTTATGATGTTTTATGGCAGGCAACAGACTTTGATAGCCCCACTGATAAAATGCAAAATATTGCCCAAACACGGAACATGCTAAAAGCCCAAGGTATTGGGGGCCTTCTCAATGTGGACAACTATAAACAATAATTTTTGCAAATCGAAATCGGTAATTTGGAAATTACCTGAGTATATAGTATGTAACGCTTTCTTATATTTTAGTTAGGTTGTGACGAAAAGTGAATTAATTTGAATGCGTGCATTTGTGTATATTATTTTGTCTGATGTAGAATTGTTGTAAATTGTAAAGAGTGCAAAGTCCAATATTGTCATTTCAAATTTCTCAGTTTTTAAGTTCTTTCTGAAACAAGTTTAAATAAGTAACTGCCGTTTTTTGTCTAAATTTTCAAGAAGCCGTTTTGAAACATTTCCGCGAAAGGAACAAAGATGTTTCACCAGGCCACCTGCTATTACTTTACCAATGTTCTTGAATTTGTAAAAACGTTAAATTCATGTCATAATTAACTCCTATATTTACACTTTTTACACTGTTTCCAGTTTATCTTGCTCTGGATCGTTTTTATTTAAGTTTTTAACGCGAGTCTTCTTGCACACAATATCTTCTTGCGTAATATATACTGCCCTCTGAGTTGCGATATTTCATTAATAAACGAAATATCAAAGAACAAAAAATTTAATAATTAGCTTCCAGACCAGGTTCCAATTTGTTTTTTAATTGAGCCTTTGATCTACTGCGTAAACGCCCACAAATAGGTAGTTCACATTATTAGGTGTTAATCACCTTAGTCTATTTCACATGCGAACGGCGACCGATGAAACCAAACCGTGTGCGTTCATCTTTGGTTGGCATAATTTCTCCATAGTGATGCAGTGAAATAGCGTTATAGCTACACATAAGGCATAATGCGCAAATGAGTTCGTTCGCTTCTCGTCGTTATACAACTTAAGCACATCGGCGTAAGTCACACTAATGCTGCATGTCCGGTTTACCACATTGGAAAAATGTGCACACAACTAAGACGATAATATGTTCCAACGCCAGAGTGATGACAACCTGCAGTTCGTTGTAATGTTGATCATAAACATTAGTAGACGTATAGACATAGACAGACATCACATCAAACAGAACTTAGTTGTGTTTCTTCTTTCCACAAGGAAGTGGATGACGTAAAGCTAAACTGATATGCTTTGCACATTATAACAACTGCGTTATTCATTGTCCACAGTATATCAAACCGAAATTATCCACAACCCATTGTATTGGTAATTTCAACACATTAAGCCAATGCAATCAAAATTGAGCACCCAGTTTTTAATAAACAGCAAACATAGCATAACAGTGTGTCAACCTTTCCACATGCTGTTCGTCATTAATCTCCGCATGACAAACAAATAGTGTTATCTCAGTGAGGCAAGTATCCAAAACATTAGAATGTGACTTGGGGTTACTGAAGTTACTATTTCTTTGTAATTTTATTTGGAAATGTGTAACGGTTTGGAACGTTTTGTAACAAAGAAACTCGATAGACCAAAATTAAAATACCGAACGACACCAAACAAATTTATTGTACCTGTTTCTATTTTATATTTTGCAACGCGACAAATAAACTGTTTGTGACTTCAGTAATTTAACTGCATGATCAAAATTGCGGGGGTAATTAGGGAATTTTTGGTTGAATATATTTGGCCGTTTAGAATCATACACAATTAGTCTCTACCCTTAGTTTGGTCGTTAATTATCCTCCAAAATCAAGTATTTTTATTGACTTGTTGACGAATTTGTTGATGCGGGATAAATATAACACTTCGCTACGGAAATTACCATAAAAATACCCATTCAATCACTTATTTCTTTTTTATATGCGTCAGTTGCGAAAAACGCAATTTGACAGTTGCAAAGTACAATTGATCAATACGTGATGAGAGGGAAAGAATTGTTTGTGCAGTGCAGAAACTGTTATTTTTGATACAAATGATTACGTATAAGTGAACTACTCAACAAAAGAAAATCATTCACATGAAACACACGCTTGAATCCACACCACATTATACCTATTACGTTTAACTTGTTGTGAAATTTGTGCAAAGAACTTTAACCTTTAATGTCCTTTAGTAGCGGTAAACGGATTATAATCATATAACAAACACAAAAATGTTTGGGTGAGACCATGTGGTATTTTTGAATTAAATACAACACGTTTATTATTATGTCGTGTTTGTCATGCAATGTACGATGCTTGCATTCCTTACAAGTTATGTTATTTTGTTATGGTAAAAATAACGCGTTCCGCGGAAATGAGCTCAATCGCTTTACGACGTTTTGCAGCTGAAGCATATCGCCTATTCATCATTTGCACACACTGGTGCTGCATATCCTGTTTACCACATTTGATAAATGTACTCAACATATAAGACGATAAGATGTTCCAACGCAAATGCGATTCAATTCCGCGTATCGTTAGTTATACACTGCGGAAATGAGTTCAAACGCCTCCGCCGTTTTACAGCTTTAGGATATTGCGTATTGATCGGTTGCCCACACGATAATGCTGCATATCCTGTTTTCCACATTGGAAAAATGTGCACAAAACAAAGGACGATAAGATGTTCCAACGCCAATGTGATGACAACCTGCAGCTCGTTGTGACGTTGGTCGTAAACATTGGTAGGCGTATTAGGCATAGACAAGCTTCACTCCAAACAGAACTTTGTTGTGTTTCTTCTATCTATAAGGAAGTGGATGACGTAAAGCTAAACCGGTATGCTTTGCACATTATAACAACAGCGTTGTTCATTGTTCACAGTATATCAAACCGAAATCATCCACAACCCATTGCATTGGTAATTTCAACACATTTAGGAAATGCAATCAAAATTGAGCACCCAGTTTTTAATAAACAGCACACACAGAATAACATTGTGTCAACCTTTTCACATGCTGTTCGTCGTCAATCTCCGCATTACAAACAAAGAGTGTTATCTCAGTGAGGCAAGTATCCAAAACATTAGAATGTCACTTGGGGTTAGTAAAGTTACTATTTCTTTGTAATTTTATTTGGAAATGTGTAGTGGTTTTGGTACGTTTTGTAATAAAGTAACTCGATATACCAAAGTTGCAATACCGAACCACATCAAACAAATTTATTGTACCTGTTTATATTTCATATTTTGCAACGCGACAAATAAACTGTTTGTGACTTGAGTAATTAACTGTATGACCAAAATTGCGGGGGTGATTAGGGAATTTTTGGTTGATTAATTGGGCCGTTTAGAATCATACACAATTAGCCTCTACCCTTAGTTTGGTCGTTAATCATCCTCCAAAATCAAGTATTTTTGTTGACTTGTTGACGAATTTGTTGATGCGGGATAAATATAACACTTCGCTACGGAAATTATCATGCAAAATACCCATTCAATCACTCATTCCTTTTTTATATATGTCAGTTGCGAAAAACATATGCAGCATTAGTGTGGATATGCAGCATTATTGCAAAGTACAATTGATCAATACGTGATGAGAGGGTAAGAATTGTTTGTGCAGTGCAGAAACTGTTATTTTTATCACAAATGATTACGTATAAGTGAACTAGTCAACAAAAGAAAATCATTCATATGAAACACAAGCTTGAATCCACACCACATTATGCCTATTATGTTTAACTTATTGTGAAATTAGTGCAAAGAACTTTACCCTTTAATGTCCGCAATTTAGTAGCGGTAAACGAATTATAATCATATAACAAACACTGAAAAAAAGTTTGGGTGAAACCATGTGGTATTTTTTGAATTAAATACAACGCGTTTATTATTATGTTGTGTTTGTCATGCAATGTACGGTGCTTGCATTCCTTACAAGTTATGTTATTTTGTTATGGTAAAAATAACGCGTTCCGCAGAAATGAGCTCAATCGCTTCACGACGTTTTGCAGCTTTAGAACATCGCCTATTCATCATTTGCACACACTGATGCTGCATATCCTGTTTACCACATTGGAAAAATGTGCACAACACATGAGACGATATGATGTTCTAACGCAAATGTGATTCAATTCCGCGTATCGCTAGTTATACACTGCGCATATGAACTTAATCGTCTCCCGCCGTTTTACAGCTTAAGGATATTGCGTATTGATCAGTTGCGCACACTGGTGCTGCATATCCTGTTTACCACATTGGAAAAATGTGCACAACACATAAGACGATAAGATATTCCAACGCCAATGTGATGACAACCTACAGTTCGTTGTAATGTTGGTCATAAACATTGGTAGACGTATGGGCATAGACAGACATCACATCAAACAGAACTTAGTTGTGTTTCTTCTATCCACAAGGAAGTGGATGACGCAAAAATAGCTGATATGCTTTGCACATTATAACAAGAGCGTTATTCATTGTTCACAGAATATCAAACCGAAATTATCCACAACCCATTGTATTGGTAATTTCAACACATTTAGGCAATGCAATCAAAATTGGGCACCCAGTTTTTAATAAACAGCACACACAGAACAACAGTGTGTCAACCTTTCCACATGCTGTTCGTCGTTAATCTCCGCATCACAAACAAATAGTTTTATCTCAGTGAGGCAAGTATCCAAAACATTAGAATGTCACTTGGGGTTAGTAAAGTTACTATTTCTTTGTAATTTACATTGGAAATGTGTAATGGTTTTGGTACGTTTTGTAATAAAGAAACTCGATAGACCAAAGTTACAATACCGAACCACACCAAACAATTTATTGTACCTGTTTATATTTCATATTTTGCAACGCGACAAATAAACTGTTTGTGACTTGACTAATTAACTGCATGATCAAAATTGCGGGGGTGATTAGGGAATTTTTGGTTGATTATATCCGGCCGTTTAGAATCATACTCAATTGGTCTCTACCCTTAGTTTGGTCGTTAATCATCCTCCAAAATCAAATATTTTTGTTGACTTGTTGACAAATTTGTTGATGCGGAAAGGATAAATATAACACTTCGCTTCGGAAATTATCATAAAAAATACCCATTCAATCACTTATTCCTTTTTTATATATGTCAGTTGCGAAAAACGCAATTTGACAGTTGCAAAGTACAATTGATCAATACGTGATGAGAGGGTAAGAATTGTTTGTGCAGTGCAGAAACTGTTATTTTTGATACAAATGATTACGTATAAGTGAACTACTCAACAAAAGAAAATCATTCATATGAAACACAAGCTTGAATTCACACCACATTATACCTATTATGTTTAACGTGTAGTGAAATCTGTGCAAAGAACTTTAACCTTTAATGTCCACAATTTAGTAGCGGTAAACGAATTATAATCATATAACAAACACTATAAAATGTTTGGGTGAAACCATGTGGTATTTTTTGAATTAAATACAACACGTTTATTATTATGTCGTGTTTGTCATGCAATGTACGATGCTTGCATTCCTTAAAAGTTATGTTATTTTGTTGTGGTAAAAATAACGCGTTCCGCGGAAATGAGCTTAATCGCTTTACGACGTTTTGCAGCTGAAGCATATCGCCTATTCATCATTTGCACACACTGGTGCTGCATATTCTGTTTTCCACATTGGAAAAATGTGCACAAAACAAAGGACGATAAGATGTTCCAACGGAAATGTGATTCAATTCCACATATCGCTAGTTATACACTGCGCGAATGAACTCAATCGCCTCCCTCCGTTTTACAGGTTAAGGATATCGCGTATTGATCGGTTGCACACATTGATGCTGTATATCCTGTTTCCCACATTTGATAAATGTGCTCAACACATGAGACGATAAGATGTTCCAACGCAAATGTGATTCAATTCCGCATATCGTTATTTATACACTGCGGAAATGAACTTAAATTGCCTCCCGCCGTTTTACAGGTTAAGGATATCGCGTATTGATCGGTTGAACACGATAATGCTGCATATCCCACTTGCCACATTGGATGAATGTGCACTACACACGAGACGATAAGATGAGAGATGCCAATGTGATGACAACATGCAGCTCGTTGTGATGTTGGTCATAAACATTAGTAGGCGTATAGGCATAGACAGGCATCACATCAAACACAGCTTCGTTGTGTTTCTTGCATCCACAAGGAAGTGGGTGACGTAAAGCTAAACTGATATGCTTTGCACATTATAACAACAGCGTTGTTCATTGTTCACAGTATATCAAACCGAAATCATCCACAACCCATTGCATTGGTAATTTCAACACATTTAGGAAATGCAATCAAAATTGAGCACCCAGTTTTTAATAAACAGCACACACAGAATAACATTGTGTCAACCTTTTCACATGCTGTTCGTCGTCAATCTCCGCATTACAAACAAAGAGTGTTATCTCAGTGAGGCAAGTATCCAAAACATTAGAATGTCACTTGGGGTTAGTAAAGTTACTATTTCTTTGTAATTTTATTTGGAAATGTGTAGTGGTTTTGGTACGTTTTGTAATAAAGTAACTCGATAGACCAAAGTTAAAATACCGAACCACATCAAACAAATTTATTGTAACTGTTTATATTTCATATTTTGCAACGCGACAAATAAACTGTTTGTGACTTGAGTAATTAACTGCATTGTCAAAATTGCGGGGGTGATTAGGGAATTTTTGGTTGATTAATTCCGCCGTTTAGAATCATACACAATTAGTCTCTACCCTTAGTTTGGTCGTTAATCATCCTCCAAAATCAAGTATTTTGTTGACTTGTTGACGAATTTGTTGATGCGGAAAGGATAAATATAACACTTCGCTTCGGAAATTACCATAAAAAATACCCGTTCAATCACTCATTTCTTTTTTTGTATACGTCAGTTGCGAAAAAAATTATGCAGCATTAGTGTGCATTTCACAGTTGCAAAGTACAATTGATCAATACGTGATAAGAGGGTTAGAATTGTTTGTGCAGTGCAAAAACTCTTACTGTTGTTTGGGTGAAACCATGTGGTATTTTTTGAATTAAATACAACGCGTTTATTATTATGTTGTGTATGTCATGCAATGTACGATGCTTGTATTCCTTACAAGTTATGTTATTTTGTTATGGTACAAATAACGCGATCCGCGGAAATGAGCTCAATTGCTTCACGACGATTTGCAGCTAAAGCATATCGCCTATTCATCATTTGCACACACTGGTGCTGTATATCCTGTTTACCATATTTGATAAATGTGCTCAACACATGAGACGATAAAATGTTCTAATGCGAGTGTGATGCAGTTCCACGTATCGTGAGTTATACACTGGGCAAATGAACTTAATCGCCTCCCGCCGTTTTTCAGCTCAATTGCACACGATAATTCTGGATATCCTGTTTACCACATTGAAAAAATGTACACAACACATAAGAAATCATATTAGTCCGTTAATCTTCACATGACTAACGTAATGTCATTTTAGTGATGTAAATATACAAAGACATTAAAATGTAACTTTAATTTTATTTTTCCCCCGCCCCAGTATGCCCACGCACGGCATTCTTCTACATTGTTATTAAGCCGGGAAAATGTGTTATGGTTTTGGTATGTTTTGTAATAAAGTAACTCGATAGACCAAAGTTGCAATACTGCTGTAACTGACCGAACCGCACCAAACAAATTTATTGTACCTGTTTAAATTTGATTTTACAACGCGACATATAAACTGTTTGTGACTTGAGTGATCAAAATTGCGGGGGTGATTAGGGAATTTTCGATTGATTAATTCGGCCGTTTAGAATCATACTCAATTAGTCTTAGTTTGGTCGTTATTCATCGTCCACAATAAAATGTTTTTGTTTACTTGTTGACGAATATTTTATGCCGAAGAGATAAACATAACACTTCGCTTCGGAAATTACCATAAAAATTACCACGTCAATGACTTACTTCCTTTTTATACACGTTCAATGCGAAAAAGGATATGCAGCATTACTGTGCGCAATTTTGATAGTTGCAAAGTGCAATTGAATTGTTAACAACGCGTGTCTTGTTTTCAAACAATCTTTTCATGTGTAATATATACTGGCCTCTGAGTTGTGATATATCAATAATAAAAGAAGTACCTGTCGAGTAAAAGAAGCATTGGAACAACTTCATTATTCTGCTGTGTTTCGTTTGTTTAATATTATGTGGACAATTACTGGATGAATTTATTTTCTCAAATTTAACAACATGTTAAACATAACAGGCATGCAATGTACGATGCTTGTATTCCATACAAATTACATTCTTTTGTTACGAAAAAAAAACTGATCCGCAATGCTCAAATGAGTTCAATCGCTGCTCGCCGTTTTTGGCTTGAGTACATCGCGTATTGATCAGTTGCACATGATAATGCTGAATTTCCTGTTTACCACATTTGAAAAATGTGCACAACACATAAGGCGATAAGATGCTCCAACGCGAATGTGATGCTGTTCCGCGTATCGCTAGTTATACACTGCGCAAATGAACTCAAGCGCCTCCCCGCGTTTTACAGCTTAATTGGAAACGAAAATGCTGAATATCCTGTTTACCAGATTGGGAAAATGTGCACAACACATAAGACGATCAGATGCTCCAACGCGAATGGGATGCTGTTCCGCGTATCGTTAGTTATACACTGCGCAAATGAACTCAAGCGCCTCCCCGCGTTTTACAGCTTAATTGGACACGAAAATGCTGAATATCCTGTTTACCACATTTTAAAAATGTGCACAACACATGAGACGATAAGATGCTCCAACGCGAATGTGATGCTGTTCAGCGTATCGCTAGTTATACACAGCGCAAATAAACTCAAGCGCCTCCCCGCGTTTTACAGCTTAATTGGACACGAAAATGCTGAATATCCTGTTTACCAGATAGGGAAAATGTGCACAACACATGAGGCGATAAGATGCTCCAACGCGAATGTGATGCTGTTCAGCGTATCGCTAGTTATACACAGCGCAAATAAACTCAAGCGCCTCCCCGCGTTTTACAGCTTAATTGGACACGAAAATGCTGGATATCCTGAAAAATGTACACAACACATAAGAGATCACAATATTCCGTTAATCTTCACATGACAAACGTAATGTCATTTTATTGATGTAAATATACAAAGGCATTAAAATGTGACTTGGTGTTAGTCAAGTTATTAATGATTTTTTGAAATCGCAAATCGTTCACAAACTGAGTCAGCAATGTTTGTACTTTGCAAAGAAATGAAATATTTCGTGGTTGTAAATTCTGAAATGTTAACCTGAATGTTTGGGAAAAAAACAAGAAAGGCGCTGATGTGCAAACCAATGTGGTAAACCATATTCGTGCAGATTAATGTTTGTGGTGCTCATATTTTATTCACGCCATCTGATAAATGAATGGTGCAAATATAACGTCAGCCCCCAAACACATCAAAATTTTCCGTTTAATTTGGGAAATTATCAATTAGTTGATTCGGCAAGTTCCTATTAAGCTCCCGTTAATTCTTTTCTCCTGCAATCATGGTCGTTAATCTTAACTTCCGCCAAGCAATATTTTCATCTCAGTGTTCAAAACAAAACCATTAAAACCTCTCATCGATACAGTTGCCAGTTAATCTCCATTAAATTTTGTTTTTCCCCGTACGTTGGTCGTTAAACGTAACTTCAGTGAAACAAATATTTGTGTTGAATAGAGTGTTTCATAATGCACAAAAAAACACAACACACTTCAGAGTGACGAGTTTAACAAAACTTGAAATGCAACCAATCTTTCGCTTCAATTATATTTCCAACGACTGGTTTGTGGTTTTTAACATCACGTTTTTATCGATGCGGCCTTGTTTTTCGCAAAATAAACTGCAAAACTTTTATATTCAGCACCAATCATTTCAAATCTCTCAGTAAATTGTGGAAATTTGACACCAAATAGTTGGAAGTCGAATAGGTTGATTGCGATATTGCGTGATGGGCCTAATGTAATAAACGCCGATATGGCACAACAGCGAATATTTAACGCACAGTAAGCAAAACACTTTTCAATATCAGACATTTTCATACTTTTCAAGACCGTAGTACCGTTTTTTAAATATTTGGTGTGAATTGAAGCGTTTGAATGTGCACGAAAGTGTTGAAACTTCCTGAGGTATATGGAAATTAAATCGACTTTTTCTTAGATTTAAAAATCTCATTATTCATCGCCGAATGAAATACTTTACACACTTATTTTTGGCCTCGACCCACACACTCATCGCAATTTCAACTCATGCAAGCAAACATTTCGTGCCCTCCACTTTGACTCAATGTCTCCACCTAGCGTTCATAAGAAACAAACATTATTTTATTGTTGAAGATCATTGTTTGAGCACGAGCAATCGAAATTTTTGGCATGTTTATGAATTTGTTTTTTTGTACGATCTATACTATCACACTACACAGGCATTTATGAAAACTGCACAATTGCTTTCACAATTCTCCTCTTACTTTTGTTTCACGCGCTTGGGTCGTCAATGATAAATCCAACAAAAAATATTCTATTTTGTGTTGCGTTCATGCTTTCATCCATGGTACTGCTGCAGCGCGAGTTGAACGCAGACATCAAGGATGTTGAGGCGACAATGAACGGCAGCCGACCACAGCGGAATCGGCGACAAACACAGTTTTATGAAGCGTCCGAACGGAGGAAGGCAATTTTACTCCGTTAGAAAAACGTTTTATAGAGATTTGTGGTTGAGTGCTGCAGTGCGAAATATGAAGATTTTTTTGTGCAAGCCATTGCACAAACGTTGTTTCATTTGCGCTTTTGTCGTTTTTGTTCTTTATACGTATCAGCGTCCTTTCAATTAAAATTCAAAAGTCTTTGCGATGGACCGTCAGTGCGGGATAACCCGGACGTTTACGAATTCTCTCATTTTCTTAACATAACTGCTCGTATTGTTGTGCAAAGCAGGAAAATGTTTACCATCAGAACATCAAACATGTTGGAGATTTTGAATAACTGCGACGAGCGCCCAAAATATGTATATTTGTGATGTAGTAATATATAACCATTTTTTTCCAACTTGGTAAGTGTTGTTGACTGTAAATTAAGCACTTTATGCAAATGTGTTTAGCGGGGTAAACAAAAACCAGCAAATCTTTATAACCATCGTGAATCTTCGCGCGGTGGAGCTATTGCGCTGCACTGAATCAGGTTTATGAGCGAGTAATTCAAAGCATGGGTTAGGAGCCTAACCTATACAACAATGAAAAAAGTTTGATTCGTGGGCTGGGTATCTTATGGGGTGTCCTGGAATGGACACAAAAGCACTAATTTAAATGCGACTACTTTATTCCATGATTAACGTGATGTTAGTGAATGGACTATACGTCTGTGGTTTAATATGTATCCAAAGCAATAAATGGTATAAATTAGTACAAGTTACTTAAATATCTGTAGATCTTGTGTAGTGTGTTTCGTTTGAATGTCGTTTTGGGGGTTTTGATCGTTTTGGTTTTTTTCCTATCTGATTCAATGCACTCTTAGCTAAAAATACACAATACATTTGGGTGCCAACCTGGACAAAAACAGTATTGAAACACCACAGTAATGAGTGAAAGTCACGTGATGATTGCCAGGTGCACTTGCATACATGCCTTAATTTCCTTCATAACGATTGGGTTGCAAAAGTTACATTGCATTGCGTTTTCATGATTTTTTTGTGCATGATTACTCTGTTGTGTGTTGCTTTTTGGTATGTAAATAACTCCACCTTTTCCGTGCAAATTATGTATTTTGATTTGTGTCTCATATCCTCAAGCGCAAAGTGCAAGAACGAGAAGAGTTGCACGATGCATAGCGAAATGCTATTACCAGGAAGTAACCTAATATGCATGCTAATGCTAGTACCAGGAAGTAACCTATGGTATTCCCGTCAACACCAACTGTGCGTATATGACTCAAAACATAGAAAGCCGTCGGAGGTTTAATTCTATTGCCGGATGCTGGTCCGCGAACCAACAATCACTTTGGCAAGAGCTTCGTCAACTCCCTGGGAAAGAACGTTACATATGAATGCTATAGAAACTATTCAGAGGTTTTTTATACATTATCACAGAGTTTGTCCTAAGGATTCGTGTCGCCTTAAGTGCCTCCTTTTCGTAAGTTCGACATTAAATGACCTTTATTGCATGTTGTCAGTTAGTATTATTGAGGTTTGCACACCTGCTCCAATGAAACAAATGCATTTATTTGAACATTCAAACGCTAAAAAGCACAGTTTATGTGCAGTTTTTGGCTAGTTTTTAGCGGAACTGGTATATGCCCAGACGACGCATGTGCATTAAAGTCTCAATGAAGGGCAAGAGACTATTGGCTAATTTCCAGGTCTTTTCTCCAAACTTTTGTAGGAAACACTTACAAGCTGTAATTCCAAATAAACTTTTTATTTACAAATAACTTGACGAGTCTCAGTAAAAATATTTGTGCCAAATTATAATTCAGAAAAGAGCAGAAGTCTAGCTGGATTGCTTGGGCTACCAAGCCTGAAAACCTCATGTATTCAGTGAATACAATTGCTTTGTAGCACACACCGGAAGTTACATGGCAAAGCTATAATAGCGACACGAAGAGGAATAGAAAAAAGACAATGCTATTATACAGTAAAAATGGACTTCATACGCTACATATTCAAAACAAGGAACCCATGCAAAAGTATTTTCCATGAAAATACGCTTAATAAGTAATAAATTAAGGTCATTGAAGAAAAATAACTAATTACACGACACATAACTAATTACAACCAGATTACGATTTCAAATAAATTTTAAGGACAATATACGAAGAGAAACGTATTCAAGCAACGGATTTCTCGTTTTTAACAGACGCCAAAACAAAACAGCAAGTTTACAATTTTTTTAATAATTCAATCAAGGCTGACTTATCAACCCTACGTTTTTCGCCAATTTCAACGCCCACTACGGGTTCACATCCCTTGGCCCTACGAATTGCTTTCTCTGTATCCTCAATGTATTTTTGTTTTTTAAGATCAAGTTGAAAGTCTGTGGCGACACGAAAGCAATCCAATGCCTCCTCGTAATAATTTATTGCATTTTCGTTAAATCCAAGTTTTAAATATATGGAACCGACATTATTACAAAGTGTTCCAAATATCTGATGCTTCATCACACGATCTCCCAAAACACTCTTCATGTAACGAACGGTGTCCAAAATAATTTCAATACGTAGTTGATCATTTACCTCACATACTTCAATCCCATGGGTAATCCAAGCGCTTTTCACACATTTATATTGAGGGCTGACATCGTCAACAGTAGAAAACACGTCTTTCATGTGATACATTTTTGGTAGAATACAACGGCGAACAAATGCATCAGAACAATAGTCGTTTTCTACCATTGTCGAAACTGTTCTTTTCATACAACTTATACAGTCTTCAATTACCTCTAATGCTACGTATGATTCGTCTTCTTTGAAAAACATTTCATAAAATATTTCACACATGATCAAAGAGGAATAATATGCATCACGTTTGTATAATTTTTTTGCCAACTTTAAGACTGATTTACTTTGGGGGTTTAGTCGTGCAATCAGTGTTTTAAGTTGTTCTTTGGTCTGCTCGTAATCATTGTCAGTCGCCAACAGACATGCACAATACTTAAGAAGGAACGAGGCTTCCCTCAGTTCTTCTCCTAACTTGTATCTTTCTTCAAGAACTCCAACAGCCTCATCAAACTTGCCATTTTCCATCATAGACAATGTTTCGTCTGTATTTTCAATTTGATGTTTGATAATTTTTTACTTTTAGGAATATCAATTATATTGTCGAGGTGCCGGTTTTCCTTGTATGTGGGTTCAAAATCGTAGTTGTTTTATACACTCCGAGTTTTTAATACATTTTCCCCATAAAAGTGTGGTTGCTCATTTATCAACACTTGGTTGTATGATAAAAATATTTTGTATATGATAAAAATATGTCTAAAAAATTCCTTGAACAGAGTTTAAACTCACCTTTCCAAATAAATATACTTTGCAAGCAAAAACTTGCATACTGTGTATCTTCCTCCGCCCCTAGAACAAAACGTGCTGTTTTATGTGATGCATGGTTGTTAAAAATACCCTAACTGCAAACACATAAGCGTCATATCTTAATTTTATATTAATTTGTGACAAACTTCACTCAAGTTGCCTTACACATGTTAGCTTTGTTTGGACATTCTGATCTCTCATCATTATCGTGTTGATCCCGTGGAGCACTTTCTGATGTTTCAACAATCCCTGATGAAGTTGTTGGTAAATCTGATCAATAATATATCGTCAGTTTTAACGTATCAACCTTTCTAACCATTTCGCTCACCTGGGTTTTCCATTGTTGTAGAGAGCTTGATAAATATCGGAATCAGACTGCTGACAAAAGCAATTGCTTTCGCACATCAGCAAGATCAAGTGACTTCTGCCTTTTTCCACAAGGTGTAAGTTTTTGTTGCGCACAGTGAAACGAGCGTGTTATGAACAAGATAAGCCTATATCCGGAGAAAAAGGTCAAGGAGAGAGAAAGGGGGAGATGGAAGAAGTTAGAAGGAGATAGGAGGAGACCGAAAGGTGCTGCGTTATTTAAACTTAGTCTGCTGTCTGCTAGCTGTACGTAAGTAAGGATTAAGAATCCTTGTAGGGTCGGAATAAAAAAAAATTGTTTCACGTGTCAGCAAAATTGTGTTTTGCCGTGGTTGCATTGCTTGTGTAGATAGGTCGAGAAACTGTGGCAAAACTATGGATGACAAATCAATTAATCACTATTTCAACATCAATGCGTAAGTAACAGTTTTTTATAAAACTTTAGTAGTGAGCGTTAACACCATTTTTACTTTTCTATGCAGAGAAAACGTGACCCTTGGTACAGATGGTAAGTGTGCTATGTACCGTATACATATATGCCTGAGGTAATATGACTGTCGGTAATGTTTTGTTTGTACTTTACAAGGCCCGAAGATTTTCATGTCACAGCATGAACCCAAAAGAAAAAAGTCAGGTAAACTTGGATAAGAAATGTATTAAAGTGCAAAAATGAAGAATCAAATTAGGCGTTTGTTCTTGCGAGTCTCCTGGAAAATTAAATTGTGGTCATATTTACCCGAAAATGTAGATTTTTAGTGTAATTTTTTTTATAATGGGTTGTGATAGATAGACCTCTTTTGTTTAACTTGTGAAAAAATGTTCGGTTGGTACTGCACAAGAACAGAAAAGTGGCCAAAAAAGCGATACAGGTAATTAAACAAATCCTTTTAGTGACGTACATCTTATGACATAAACACCGTTCAATAAAGTGAAGAAAAAACCTATTTAATGAATAAATGATCAATAAAAACAAAACCAACTTGCTGGTTTACAGATTCCTTGGAAAAACTTTTGAAACATATGACCGACGATGGTGAGTTGATGGGGTACTGTGAGGCAACTTTGCGTTTTTTACATTGCTTCGCATTTCAGGTTTCCAAAAGTTTTTGAAGCAGAAGTCTAATTCAGACACAAAAGGTAAAACGGCACCTAAATTGCAGAAGAACAGTATATGGTTGTTGCAATATCATGCTTATAGTGCCAAATAAACCAGAGAATATGAATTTTTTCTCAATGTTTACCTGAAGGTACTCTTAAGTTTGTTGATGCGTTTGCAGGTCTTTTGGATGATATCCTGGGACAAGTGGAGGACGATGGTGAGGGACAAGACTGAAACAACTTGGCCTTATTTATTGATAAATTTCCATTACATCGCAGGTTTTAAGAAATTTTTGAAGCAGATGATCAGTTCAAACTCCCAAGGTAAACATTTTTAGTAATTTTGCAAGCAAAAGTTCTCTTCACATCAACGCTCACGAAATTTGTTTTTGTCGCTTTTATTTTCGTGACTCCGGGTGCACTTAATTCCGAACAATACAAAAAATGCGAAAATCTGGTTAAAGCGTAGTCTCAACAAAGTGTTTTTTTTGCATAGAAGCATCTGCCCAACCTCCCAAAACAGTCCTAGGAAGAGCATTGACGCATGAAGGTATTCTGCTGATAAAATGATAAACAAATTGTTTATGTGTAATTTTACTTGTTGGCAGAAACAACAGAAAAACTTCACACAAGCGGAAAGTTTCATCAAGCCATTGGAGTTCATAAGTGCAACAAGAAGTTGACTTCATCTCAACGTGATCTCGGTTTCCTAATTCGTTATTGCTTAAGCTTGATGCTCACAAAGCGAAATACGCGATCCAAGAGGGTGTTTGAAAAAATTATGTCAATAATATTTGAAATGGGGGAAACATTTGACAGCGTTTTGTCACTGGCCAAGAAAACTGTGGACGGTGGTAAAAATTTCGAGGCAATTATGTTGTGCATTTGTGCCGCAAATATGGCTGACCCCGTAAAATTAACGGCTATTAACAGTGCGAACAAATCAAAATGCATGGTAGTTCTTAGAGAAGCTGTAGGCAATGTTTCCCGCCATACAAAAAAGGCCACACCATTTATTCGGCGCTACTGCGTTGAAGCCGTACGTCCTCTTTTTGAAGATGTAATCAAAACAGGCCGCTCTCCTGAAATAGGAGAACATCTTGTTGAACTTAAAATTGCCACTTTTCACTGCATGGAAATACTCCAGCTACATGCAGATGATGATGTGAACCGCGTTACAACATTAGAGAGAGCTTTGAATTTTTTGAAAGATGCGTATGGGCCTTTACATTTGCAAAGAAAATGGTTTGGCAACTTTTCCCACAACCTGGGTATTACTTACCTTAAATTAAACAGACACGGGGATGCCGCCCAAATGTTATCCCAGGCATATGAGGTGTTTAGCAATGCCATTGATTTTGATAATGAAACTGAAAAACAGAGCGACATATCAAAAACTAGGGACATGCTTATGTCCCCAAATCTTTCTGGCCTCGTTGCCTTTGATTGAATAATTGCTGTCGATAAAATCTTGTGTCTTAAATGTTTATTTGTTTAACTTTGTATAATCTCATCGATAATAACAGGCAATTATTTCCTTGTTGTGCTTGTTTGATGTAAATAATTTGTCCTTCCATAACCATGCTATCGGGTCTCTTAACTTGTTTCGGCATCGACTTTAAATTTGTGCTTGTTGAAAATACAATACGCGGAAGTGATTTTGATGCACTTGCTCAAACTTTTGAATCAGCTTTCTAATCCATTATTTCTTCCTGTCGTCATCGCACGCAATAATGGAACAGAAAAGTTTCGTGCATGATAGAGGTGATAGGACTGGTGTGCTACAAAGCGTTCCTGCAAAAGTTTAATGATAAAAAACAATACTTCAACAAAAAATTCTGCAGTGTGCTGTCATTTAGATAAGAAGTCGTGCTTGCTTGAGGGATAAGCTCCTGCATGGTAGTTTTTCTCACTGGCAAAAGGTGTGACATGATATCGCGCTGCTGTCTCAAATTGTGGGCTACATACTTTGTAGCACAAATACTTTCATTAATAAGCCAAATATTAAGGCACGTCAAACTTCAGCACCAAAGCGCCACCACGTGGGGGGAGATGATCAGTTGGTAGGCTATGGACTCGAACCACCTTATACGAGCGATCGATATGGACTATAGTTGGTAACATTTTGAAATTGTTTGCAATGCATTATACAGAGGTATTTTAATGCCAGCAAAACACCTTTTTGGTTTACCACATAGTGTAGCAATGGTATACACGTTGTGAAGTTTCGTAATTGACGGTCTTCGAGCAAACGCTGCAACATGTTCTTCGTACTTAACGGCATTTCAGCTGAAATAAACTAAATGTTAAAAGATATAAGAAGTCTTCGTGGGAAATCAAGTTAAACGTGCGACACATGAACCGGGGTAATCCCCAACGAACGCTAGTGATGTGGTTTGAGTCTCCACAAATCAGTGGCCGCTGTGAACAAACAGAAACTTACATTTGGCAGAAGAGTTACCGTTTTTCGCGATCTCAGCTCTCGTATGCCTGGCAATGCCTTGGCTGTGATGCCAATGACCCTTTCCTAACAATGATCGCAGCAATTCAATCAAGCCTTCAAGAATTGTTTTTGGTTATATTTGACAGGAACACAATGACAACGATTCCAACATTACCGAAGATGTTGTTGGTTTCACGCATGCACGAAAGAGAATAACCAAGATATCGGGTGCAAAACGAAAATATGATGATTTCGTCTTACCATGACAATCTAGGCACAACAGCAAACAACAAACTTTACAAAGTTGAAATTCAAGAAGCTACTTAAAAAAAAATTATTTTTATGTTCATCTCAAATAAAATTCAACTCGTCGCAATTCAAGATTAAAATGCAGGATTTCAACGATCTGCGTTGCATGTCCAAACCAACAGACTCAAGCAAAACGCCACTCAACGCGGTTAAACGAAAACTTGACATCGATACCAGTACAGATTGATCTTCCGCCAGCTATAAGAATTATATTCGATTTGGCCGCTGACCACAAGTTGCAATCCCCTGATCCCCAAAAAAGTTAAAAAAAATGAAAGCCACATACTAAAAGAAACTGTTCATCTAGATATATTCAACTAAATAAGCTTCTTGTGGGCAGTGGGGAAAGAAAACCGGATATTTTTTTCTTTTACCCTGTTCCTGGGACGTTAAATATGGTGCCAAAAGACATGACGTTTAGGCAATAATGGCAACACTGTCAACCCTGCTTCTTATTCTTGCTTTTTATACACTCTGCAGCCTGCCCAATTTATTCTTCACATAAATTTTAATTAACGGAGCTATATCGTAATTAAGTTTGTCGTACATGAATACCGTTTTAACGTTAATGAAATGTTCAACAAAAAATGCATAGTTTAATATTTTAATAGTTAGCTGTAGTACCTTAATCTTTACGGTAATGCGACAAAATGATTCAAATGACGTTGTGAGAAAAAAGTTACGGCGTCGACCGCAGCGAAATGTGACCAACCAAAGGTTGATTTCACGAACAAAGAACGCTCGTTGTTTACCTTAGGATACATTGGACAGTCGATGGCATGAGCTTGCGTCATTTGAAAGATCTAAAGACCAACCATTGATGGTTTCTGCTGTGTAATCAGATTAATTGATTTAAATGCCAGAATAAGCTGGTGTCTGTCAAATCTCAGGTCAACGGCGAAGCGGTCCTTTGGATCGTATGTGGTTGCAGTTCACAGTTGCGTTATGTCGTTGCAAAGTGAAGTTGTCAGTCAATTGGGTGGCTTCGGCACCTATCAAAAGCGTTTAATCGTTATACTGTGCTTGGTCAGCACTGTGCTGACTACTTTCACGTTGGTTACCCTGTTTGTTATGTACGTACCGCCGCATCGCTGTTACATCGAAGAAATTGGAGAACTGAATAGCGCGTTCGAAGTACCGCAGAAACCAAGGTAAAGCGCTCGTTGAAGTGTTTGGTTTTGCTGTTTCGCAGAACGTAATGTGTGTACTATAGTAAACATATATTTTGCAGCAACGAAACTTATAATTCGACCTTCGAGGAAATCAACACTATCATACCTTTGGAAATAACGCCGGACGGCGAATATCGATGGGACCAATGCAACCAATATAATGTTGCACTTTCTAGTGAGTAAATGCACGAAAGATGACAACCTTTAACTTCTCAGATGTATGGTAAAACATTTCACTGTCATGTTGAAAATTATCCTAATATCTGTTATATCTTTTGGCCAGTAAATTATTAATGAATCATCACATACTGCTTTTTAGATGGGACATCAAATTCCACAATTCCTTGCCAGGAAGGATGGTCGTACTTGGTTGAACCGGGAGAGGTTACAGCTGTTATGGAGGTAACACATATGAAGCATCATTCGACAGGGCTGGTATTGTTACTTGTATTCAGAATACAATGCAGATACCAGACCTACTTCCAAACCAGCAAGTCAACGTAATATCGATTTGCTCGCTGTCGCGACAGATGTTCGGGGCTATTGTTTTATTTTGCCCCATTCATCCGCAATATGATGAGACGCGTAATCAATATGTTATAACAGCGTGTATATAATATAACACTGTATCCTGACTTCCCAATTCCTTTGCTATTACAGTTGTAATGTTTGCATGCGGAACTTTACAAAACTTCCTGTATACATTTTCCCTATTTACTACGCAGATGCATCGCAACATAAAATTATCCAACATGGGTCGTTATTAACTGAATGTGTTTAAAATCAAATTTCATTTGTACAGTTTGATCTCGTTTGCGACAAGTTGTGGGCAGTGCCTCTTGCACCATCATTACTATTGGCAGGCTTTATGTTTGGTTCCTTGATAGGGGGGTATATATCGGACAGGTAAAGTTTTGGTTTTGCTTAATTTATTACTAGTTTATTGTTATCGGACATACAATAAAACGAAAGCGTTTGAAAGTTCAATACATATATAACTGCTAATATGTGGGCGATCCAGCTAGGCTGCAATGCCGAGGCCGCGAAGCCTGTGAACCTAATGATCCCGATACGATAGCCGTGATCGCCAAGTAGAGGCCTTCGCAGTTGGACGATCCTGCCAATCATGCGATTGCATGAAATATTACTGCGATAACTGCTAATGATTTTCTTTACAATCAGGTATGGACGCAAGAAAAGCCTGCTCTTGAGTTTTGCACTGTTGTTGACTGGATCTGTATGTATGGCCTGGACGCCTGTAGCGGCAGGAGTTCACATCGGAATGACGCTTTTAGGAATGTCTGCCATCATGCGCACCACCTCGTCGGTTGTATTCAGTAAGCTTCAAAATCCGTTTTGTAGACATCTTGCGCAACAGTTCAGATCGTGTATCGTACATTATTGTTTTAGCTTAAAATTTTTAAATATTTTTTTGCTTATCACGTAAATCTTGCTGACGTAAATCTGGTTACAATTAATGAAATGTTTTAAACGTGTAGGTGAAAGTCAACCCTTTTTGTTTGTAAAATCTTGGTCCCTTATTTATAATAGTCAGCGAATCGAACTCGCGAAGTGTTGGAAAGAAATTGAACCTTGTCATTATGCTGGGCTCGTGCGTGGGGAATTCTATTATGCCTGTGATCGCATATCTAATACCCCACTGGCGTTGGATGCTCACGGCTATGACCCTTCCCGTTCTTCTTCTTCTTCCGTTCGTGTTATTGTGAGTAACATTGCTTCCATTTGTACTTTGAAGGATACGATCAACTTGCTGTAACGGTAAAATAAAATCCACGAATCCTGAAAAGGTTCCAAAGATCACTTTACAGCTTATATTTCTGTTTATTTAAAGTATTGCAAATTTTTGTTTACTTATTTTTAAGCTAATTAACCAAAGGTGTTGGCAGTATAACATTTGTAAACAGTTGGGCATTTCAGTTTGTGTAACATCGCGGGTGATTGGCAACATTGGTCAAACGCTCAACCCATTTACCGAAAAGAAAACCTGATCGGGATTCGTGCCCAGGATTTTCTGGGTTCAAACCCCGATCAGGTTTTTTTTTCAA
This sequence comes from Ascidia mentula, assembly GCF_947561715.1. Classification (NCBI taxonomy): domain Eukaryota; kingdom Metazoa; phylum Chordata; class Ascidiacea; order Phlebobranchia; family Ascidiidae; genus Ascidia; species Ascidia mentula. Next base: position 18,093,019 of record NC_138569.1, on the reverse strand, counting down.
ACAAGAAAAAGTAACATTTTTGCGTTCAAATACAGTTTCGTCGAAGAGTCCGTTATTTGGATCCTACAAACCAAAGACACTTGTCGCTCAAAACAAGTCATGAAAAGGATCGCCAAATTGAACAACGTGACTCTCGAGTCGTCTGAGGCGCTGGTCACTCGCCTGACGACTACTAAGGAGGTAAAAATACTAGCGAGCCACCGTCCGTTTGACTTCTTTTTAATCGCACCGTCGAAGGGCGTATTCATCGCACACCGTGCTAGCTTTAATTGGAACGCATGACTTCCTATTTCCAACCAGGGCGCTGAGACCACAGCAGGCGAGAATGGACAGGGTGACGAGGCGGAGCCATCCACCAAACTCACCTACTTCCATTTGCTTAAAGTGTCGTTTCTGAGGAAACGATTGCTTATTTTGTCCCTTGCTCTGTAAGTGACGAGTACGGTATGCGAGCGTAAGTTGCAGACAGACTGTTAATTCATGAATCAGGTTTTCGAGGCAATCCAAAGCTTGCGGCGTACTTTTAAGTTCATATTTACGTTTTTTATGGCGATAAGTTAATTTTGACAGATGTGCCACCACATTGTTTTTAAACCCAATGCATAAATACACAAAACTGATATAGATGTATTGCCACTGTTAGAAGGCATACAGCGCTCTGAAACAGGTATCAATTTAAGAAGAAGGAAATGTATCCTATCGTTTCAAAAACTATGCTCAACAAATTTTTAAATTTCTATCCTAATGATTCATGTTGCATAGAGAGATATTAATTTGATTTTTATGGAAAGCAATGTGTAAAATGACTTTGACGCTCCCAGGACACAAAATTAAGCACAGAATATGTGGTTATAATTCTTAATTCCGGCCGAACAAACATTCTTTCTTTTTCATAGATTCACAATATCGATGGTCTACTATGGATTGTCGCTTAATGCCAACCGACTGGGAGGCAACCGTTATGTGAACTGTTTCCTGGTTGCATTGGTCGACGTTTTTGGGTATGCCGCTTGGTTCTTGCTTGTAAACAAGCTTGGCTGTCGACGCATATACGTACTATGCACGTTGGTCTGCGGTATTCTGTTGCTGGTCACTCCTCTGTTCCGATCAGGTTTGTCCTCGCTGATTTGTTGTTGTTATCAGACGCCAGTTTTGATTGATTTATTTTGAATGCTAGGTTTTGTGACCGTGGCTTTGCAAAAAGTAGTTTGAAAAATCGACTCATCACAGAAAAGTTTGTGATTAATAAAATGGTTCTTCTTGCACTTAAGTTACGAAAGTGTTTATTGTAACCAACGTTTAGTCCACCATTCGATGAGACTTCCTCAGGGTTATGTAGCAACGCGCTTGATGCATTATCGTTTTGACATAACCCTGAGGAAGTTTCGCCGAATGGTTGAACAATTCTTATTAATTACTATGTCTAGCAGCAAGAGTAGCACTATAAATTATGGTGACTGTGCACAATTGTCGCACATAAAAAACACCAAAAAGTATGATTTTTTACTTTCTTAGCGAACGAACTCGTTGAAACGATTTTCGCAATGATCGCGAAGTTCTTTATCGGCGGTTCCTTTCTTGTGATGTATCTATTCACTGGTGACTTCTTTCCAACCCTACTTCGAAACCAAGCGTACGGCGCGTCGTCTTCTTTCGCCAGAATCGGGGGAATCTTGGTACCTTATTTGCTATATCTCGGTAAGTGAAAAAAATACGATTCAGAAACGTCTCGGTAATAATAATCTTTTCTTTTTGTAGGAGATGTTGTGCATTTCTCGGTACCCTACCTTGTAATGGGCGTTTTCTGCGTCTTGGCCTCATTCACTGTTTTCTTTTTGCCGGAAACTAAAGACATCGAACTGCCAGTGACGCTAGACGACGCCCGAGAGCTGGAATTGTAAGAAATTTCGCCTTTTCGACCCCGTAGCAGATTTTATTGTGAAAACGCTTAAACTGTACCTTGAAGTATATAAAAACGTAGAAAGTTTCAAGTTCTTTGAACTTACTGGGATTTATAAGTTGGCTTGTTCAAAGATCTTTCTTGGCGTAGAAAACAAAAACCAATAAGTTATATTTGTCTTCAAACAGCCTTGCTCCAGAACCGGGATCAAGCGTTTTTTTATTACATTTGTTTTGTTACAGATACCGACCGAAGCTGGGTTGTGGTGCGGTAGAGAAGATGGATGCCAACAGGAACACCACTGTTATTTCCACATGAGCATTTGTTGGTTTTGTAAAGTGAGTAACTAGTTGCTGACGCTGCCAGGCGGCATAATGTTCAATCAATTTAAAAGCTTTATAATCGATGTCCATATGTGTTAGCTTTTCACTAAAAACACTTCGTCTGTAAAGCAAGCTTCCATCGCAAATCGGCAAACACATAGTTATTAAAACTGACATTTTTTTGTTTGATAACTATCACAATTTTCGCAAACAAAATTTAAAACTCACTTCACAACCAACCTAAACGATTAAATCAATAGTAGTTTGACAGAACCGCGTTTAAATGTTTTTATTAGCAAGCTGGCACTTTTTTTTCTGGCAAACCTGGCCACCGATTGTGGAAACAAAATGTGCCAAATAAGTGTTGCCACAATACTGTTAAAATTTCAATGCTGTGAACGATATAATTCGCTACTTTTTCACTCCATTGTGTGTATGTTGTTTGTTATTGACAATAGTGCAGTTTCTGTTTACAAATGTTACGTTGCTGTTTCAATGACTAGCTGCGGTGCTTTGTTTCGACACAAATCTGTTCGGTTTAGCAAAAACACATTTTCGACACAAATGAGTCTCATTTTTGCAAAGCTATTAATAATGGAGACTGCAGCGTTTTAAGTTACTTAGGTGGCTGCTGTAAACTTAATTGTAAAGTCTGCTTTATATATATACGTGATCTTCATATTAGGCAACTAATATAACTCCGTGGGACCAACGTTATTTACAAATAGAGAGACAAGTTACAATATCAGGCGGCTGGAATGAAAGTGACCAAGCGCGCCAGTGATTTTATTGCCAGCCAGGACAGTTTGCATGAAATTATAATGCCTGCCAGCAACACTAAAAACGTCAATGACTATAAGCGGATTATTTCGAGGTATAAGCGAGTCCAAGAAAAGTGCCGAGAAGCAAATGAGCGACTAGCAAATAAGGCAGAAGGATTAACAAGTGTTTTAATAATGAAGTTTCAGTAAAAAATTTATATGTCGTCCGGCAGCAACCCAGAAGGCTGTTTGAGTTGAGCAGGAAAGCCTCACACCATCTGCATCCTTCGTTTTATCTGCGTTCTAGTTGTGTGGAGAATTAAGTTAGGAAATTAACATGCGTGCTGCAAGTCTCCTACAAATGAATGGCTCTGTTGTATTTGCAATTTACCTCAACATTAACTGGGGTGAGCAAACAACGGCCAAAGTCATTGTTTGCACACAAAGGATGGTTTCGTGAGCAGGTTAATAATAAAGGCGGTGCAGCATTTGCATTGCGTTTATGGAGGTTGTAAAAGAGGATTTTTATATAGCGGCTTCTAACGAAAAGTACAATGTTCAATACATTATAAAAATGGCAACTCGACAATAAAAAGCTGGACTTTCAGTGCGACCCTGTTGCAAATAGGACTCAATGCAACAAGTTCGGTTAAAACTGAAGAATTTTTACCTATTTGCGGCCTTGTGGCCTAAACTGTTACGGTGAGAAAAACCGGTCAAGGCAGAAACAAAGTTGTAATGCTACGGTCTATTGCCGATTTTGTGTAGCAATTTCACGGTTTCAAGCGAGCTTACTGCTACACCAGTGGTTCTTAGCCGGTGGAAAATTATAGGGTTGTACGAAACATGCAAAAGTAGTTGCAAGAAAAGTGTTATATTCTTTTATTGGTATTTCGTCACGCAATGCGGTAAAAAAGGAATAAATCAAGTTCTAATTTTTAAAATTTAAACACCAGTGGAAAATAACGATCACGTTCAAAGTGAAAGTCGGAAATGAGAGAAAAAAGGTTTACATGCACTGTGCTACTCGAATTAAACAGAGACAGATGCACTGATTTATGCAGTCTGAGTGTCTAAAATCAGCGAAGAAACTTTTGCAATGTTTCTACTATTTTAACCCTAAGAAAAACGTTCAAATGGTGATTAAATGGAACCACCAGATCTAATGCGCTTTTAAAAGGCTCTGATTTTGTGCATTCCTTTGCCTTCTTTTTCTGAGATCTACAAGTTCAATAAAGTGCCGTTTGATATCTTCTGCTGGATCGGGTCATGCAGCGTGACCAGGCTTCCGCTGAAACACAGACAAAAAGCATTGGTCTCACTCTGTAGAAAGCATTTACGTTATGCTTGGTGATTTTGTGTAGTAAGTACGGTTCGACGACTTAGCTAGCAGGCAGCAGCTGCAGCAAAAGCATTGCTGCACTTAGGAAATATGGCCGCAGTTAGGCAATACAGGCATCACATGGCCGTTATATTAATCATGTGTCGACTGGCATCGGCAACCTATTTCATGACGCCGGTTTTCATGCTATTCACCCCAAGTCATTACTGCAAGCAGCTCAACAAAAGCGCTTCTATCACTTCACATCACGAAGCAGGAAGCCTTAACGTCTCAAGGTAAGCAAATAAAGATAGTGGCTCTCTACAGACGGAGGATTTACATTGCATATTGTCTATCTGTGTGCGCAGAGGTGACGGCAACCACTATCAATCGCTGGACGACGGCGGGATGTGCATGCAGTGGAACAATTCCCATGGTAGGGTGCGGTACAAGATCACTGTTTCAAAGATAATATATCGGAGTGAAAACCACTCCAACTGGCTGTTGCCATAACTAAGGCCTCACACATGATATCCGTTGCAATTGTGACGTCAGTAACGTTACCGGATATTGCGTTTAACACAGTGGTAAAACGCCTATATGTTATGTGTGAGTTGTATATTTCTAAAACAGCTGGTAAATTACCTTTTCAGTAGAAATACAGTAACAAAAACTTTAGTTCCATCGTGAACTAGATGGTTAATTTACTTCCTATAATCGCTTGTAATTCATATACATGTCTTAAACATACCCACGCATGCACATATATACAAACATACCCACGCACATATACAATCTCTATTTTGGCAGCCAATGGACTTCGTTCCTGTTCGAATGGATGGTGGTTCGAGTTACCGCTAAGTGCATCAACTGCTGTTACAGAGGTACTTTGTTTCCACACATTGTACCGACATTAGTAAACATGGGCTTTTTAGCGTGCACTTAAGAGGTGTTTAAAGAGGGGTGAAGAACCGTTTGTCATTAGACTGTGTCACGTCGTACAATAATACCAACAGGCTCTGGTGACTTTTTCCAATAATAGAAACTATTGCGATGTGCCAACAAAGAAAAGATTCGGATATTATCGAAACTGTACCGATTCCGAATATTTAACGGCGATCAACATATTGTCAGTAAAACATCACACGCACTGTTTGTATTTTCGCCGCAGCAACATCTACAACATATGTTGTTATTCGTGCGCGAAATTCGTTTCGTACAATCCCAGTTTCGAGCGAAAATTCCAACGCCATTTGAGTTGAACACATTCTATGTACGATTCGCTGTCTATATTCGGATTCGGTCGAATATTCAAATGATCGTACTGTTACGTGCCCAATGCTCTTGATATCGCAGGCTGCGAGTAGTGTTGCAAACATTGTTAAAAGGATGCTACATATGAACTATGTAATTACACGTTGTCGTAGCCACTTGACACGCGATAACACCTCAATTGAATGTTACATTATAAGTTACGAAAAAACAACAAATCCATTACGCCTACAGCTTTCACAAGCAACTTCTGTGAAAGTTTGGTACTGGCAAAAAGTACAGAACAACAAACCCCCAGCAAAACAAGATTTAAATGAGCATTAAGTTGATTTTAGTGTTGATTTCTTTTTGTATTATCATGTAGCTTGTGCGAGGGAATGTGTCGTAAAAGTGTTAAAAAAGTTATAGAAGGTAATAGTTTAGAATTTTAGGTGTACTTTGTCTGCTGTGGGAAATTCTTTCCGCTTGTCCCACAGAGGCTACATACATACTGCAGGGGCGAAATAGTGTTCAGGCATTTAAGTGGTTGACATAGGAAATTGGTATCACGTGCTGCATGCGGGCAGGTTTCATTGTTGTATCATTTTCCTGCGTATTGCAGAGTCTATTTTGTTGCAGTTCAACATTGTATGCAACCGAGCATGGATCAAACCTGTTTTAACATCTCTTCTCATGGCGGGGTTTATGATCGGAGGTCTTGTATGTGGAAGTGTTTCCGACGGGTAAATATGATTAGTCATGATTGTGTCATCAAAACTTCAATCTGTACAAAAAATTCATTAACCCAATCTGTATTTAACATTTTTCATTTGTTTAAAATAAAGTACATTTTGTGTCACACATTCTTTCATTTGTGAAGGGCTAGCAAAAAACGATTGCATTTGTTTTACGAGATTGGTAGCGATGCAGAAAAAACGCTAACATTTGCATCAAACAATCGTGTCATTGCAAACTACCAAGATGCGTTAGATCAATCGTTGTTGTTTTAATTAAACAATGCTTTTGACTGTATTCATTCCAGCATGCATGCAATGTCCATTTTTAACTGTTTCTTCTTCGCAGTATTTCCCCTTTTTTCTGGAACTTTTTTGGTCGTAATGACGTATGTCCCCAACCAAGCCACTCAACATAACCTGCCACAATTTATTTTTATAGTTTTGGACGCAAACCTTCTCTCCTTGTGGCTATGGTAGGGGAGCTCGCTTGCACACTGACCATCGCGCTAACACCTTCGGTTCCTCTTCTGGGCGTCGCTCTCTTCATCAGTGGCCTATGTTTTGCAACCCTTACTGTTACAAGTGCTGTTTTATGTAAGAATTAAACTAATCTATGTGGACACGATCTCTGGGTTTTCATAAGCGATGTATGTGGGATCGTAGACTAAAGTGTAACATTATTCTATACATGGCACATATCGAGCCAAGCTTTCCCGGTAATTATATTTTTTTATCTTTTTGGCACATATTAATGAACTGGGTTGTACATCACGAGCAAATACACTTATAAAGTGTCAATTGTAGCATAAATGTTCCACAGGGCTCATACACTTACATGTCACAATGTGTAGAACTAATATATTCGTAGTTGGTCGTATTTAATGCAGATGAGTGTAATACTGTTTGTGTAAAACTAGCTGGTTGGCTTCTTTCCAACCCTGGATGTGAAAATGAATATTTCATGCCCAAGGTCAAAGTGTCTCTCACGTAACACATATAAATTTAATTTAGTGATGGAACTTGTACCACGGAGAATACGCAGCACAATGATGCTGGTACAAGTAGCGGCGTTCTCTGTTGGTTACGCTGTACTTTGTCCTATTGCCTACCTTCTGCCTAACTGGAGACACATGATGCTTGGAGTTGCGGCATTTATGTTGTGCTGCTATGTTCCTGTTATGTAAGTTATAAATTACACTGGAAATTAGTCCCAATTTAGTGTTTGCCATACGATTCTCGTTTCGAAAAAAAAATAGGATAGTAATTTTTGACATTCCAAACGTACCAGAGATTTGGATATGTTAAGGATGACTGCTCTATACACCTGCACCTAAACACATCTAAGTATAACAAGCGGAAAAATTACAGATTCGTGCCTGAATCCGAGATGTGGAGGCGACGTAAAGATGGGAGGAGAGTGGAACAAGAGTCAAAGGGGAAACCTTCGGACGCTGCTGAAATTGGCCAAGGACTGGTTACCGAGGTATTGAAATTTAAGCCCATTGTTACTTTGTCGCAGTGCAGATGCAGAGTAATAAGCAGGTTTGTCCTTCCGTGCATATTTACATGACTTGGGGCTCACGTTTCTCATCAAAACGTGTTTATTTTTTCGACGAATACGTATTATTATTGAAATTGCGCTGTGCTGAACGTTTTCAGACGGACCAATGTGGCTAAAAGCAGTTGTAGACAATTTATCGGTGCTTTCGGTGTCGTAAAACTAACCGGTTTTTTTTTATCAAGGCCGTTTTGTAAAAAATTAAACTCTTGCAACCAATATGTTTCAGATTGCTACTGACAATAAAACCGATGAGAATATAGTTGTGGGAAAGACCAACACTTACTTGGACTTCGTCACAGTCGCATTTCTATTTCGTCGCACTTCAATTCTTATCTTGGCTTGGTAAGGCATTTATGCAGGGTTTTTACTCGTTTTGCCCACATCTAGGCTACATACTTAAATTATATAGTTTGTCTCGTGGTTTGACCTACATCACTTCTTTGAGAATTTTAATAAAAGTAATTTTATAAATTCTAATTAAAACGTTGTTTATAATCTACAAATTATTGTTTAATCAGATTCTCCTCCCCAGGACTTCGTGTTCATTCAGTCATTTCGGATTCAACTTCAACACCAGTCAGTTAGAAGGTGATCGTTACCTGAACTCATTCCTTTCAACGCTGGTCGATCTCCCCGGCATCTTGCTGCTCTACTTGCTGGCGCGTAAGATTGGATACATCCGCGGGTTTGCGCTGCAGTCGGCACTCGGCGGGTTCATTTTGCTCATCATGCCTTTTTTGGCATCATGTGAGTGTTTTTTCCGGTCTATGCATTCGTTCATTTTGCCCCACAAGCAAAAATTTAAACACATTATATTTGAGCAAATACCGAGGTTAAAGGCTATGAAGGAATAAGTAGGGAGACGCTGAAATAACCCGAGGGTAAGAGAAAATGTCGCCTTGGTATTTGCTCAAATATAATGTGCTTAAATTTGTGCAAAAGCAAGAGCAAATGTCGCCTGCCATCATACCTGTTCATTGAACTGTTACAGATCCGCCTTGGGCGACCACTGTATGCGCATTGCTTGGCAAGGTGCAGATCGGTGCAGGTTTTGCGGCGTTGTACACTTACACCGGCACGGTTTATCCCACTGCATTGCGGAACCAAGCTTACGGAATAGCATCCGCCGTATCAAGGATTTCTGTCATAGTAATGCCGTTTGTTTTATTTGCAGGTATGTTTGTTAGCACATATTTCAGAGCAACCCCCGGTTTTATATAAAAATAAGTAAATGTTTTTTATAGGAGAGACGTTCAGCAGCGCGCTACCATATATTGTGATGTCAGTGCTTATGCTTACATCTGCATTGGCTGTTTTATTCCTTCCAGTAACCAGAGGCCAACCCCTTCCACACACTTTAACCGACGCAAAACGACAGCACAGGTAACGGATTGTAACGAGTCGGTGGAGTAATACTCCACTTGACTTTTTCCTGTCTATTTTGTGGCAGGGGTGGATCCAGAAATTTCCCCTGTTGGGGACGGGTTCAATCCAATATTAATTGTGACGCAGTAATGGCGAGTTGATATGCTAGTGTTATATGCTGATTTAAGGCCCTTTTGACGCTAAGCCAAATCGCAAAAAAAGTGATACACATATAATTTTTCTTTAGAATAAGCGTTTAAACACTGGGAACACATCGGTAAATTCGCTATTCCAAGTTTCGGAGTCTGAGCTTGTTAAGTAATTACCTTCCGATGTGAAGAAGAAGATGTTATTGACCGATATACCTCTTCAATCCTGAATCAACGTCATAAAGTTATTTAGGCGGCCTGTGTTTTTAACTGGCCCCAGGGCATGTGTCTTGTTTGCCCAGTGGCTAATCTGGCACTGCGAGTGTTAAGTTCATCTTCGTACTGATATCAACCTTTGTTATGCTTTCAGCTCAATAATCCCAAGTCGTTACCCGACACAATATACAGTAGGTACAGGCCAATACTGAGATTTTAAAGTTTATTTGCATGTTACCCCCAGATTACAATGGAAACCGCGATGCTCTTTTCCCAAGAAAACACAGGAAGAACAGGTGGAAGCAAATCTCAAACCCAACCCGTTGTTACCCCGCGATGCGTCAATTGTTACTGAACCATGAAGCACTTACCTTGCTGTTTAAACTTGTTAAAAAAATATTTGAATTTGTGATGTATTAGTTACCCCACATCGCGTACATTCTAACCATTTCCAGCCAGAGTAACGTATTGTGCAAGTATTTAGTATAAACACTGCTTAAAACACAACTAATAGTATGATGTAAATGTGGAATTGAAGGCGCAGGAAATGCGACGGATGAACACAAAAGCTTTGCGAAAACAGTGGGAAACTGAGTGCGTGCTTCTGCGGCTGTGCGCAACGGAAACCAACAACAGAGAAGTGAACAGATGGTCTCTGTGACACAGCAATGCTATCAGCATGATAGCACAACTACGCAATGCATGGTTTTGCAGGAGTAAATAAGAAAGCAAAAATAAACAAGCGTTGTTGCATGGGAAACAATCAGTTAAACCGCTTATTATGCAAACACTATTGCAAACTGGTTTTGACCAAAGGCTTGTGGTTTAAAATAAAAATGCAAGCAAAGAGGACGGTTTCATTGAAATCCTAACTTCTGGCTTCATTCGCGTGCTCCCGTTTGTCAAACAAATATCTCATTCGTAATTGACTTCTGCATCAAACAGAATATTTGGTCTTGGAAACATAATACAACGCTGTTGCAAACACACAGAGCACGCTCCAAATACCTCTCCTTATGTTTTTGCGTCCAAAAGATTTTCCGGACGCACTAACATCAAAGTCATGACCACATTAGCAAGTGACTCGCACACAATTTCACTTGCGGGAAAACAACTCGAATATTTTTTACAAACTCATATTACTGTGGCTGCGTTATTCATTGTTCCCGGCAGCGGCAGCGGCTGGAGCACAGGGCTTGGACAACTATAATATAAATTTTGTAAGCTACATACCCATCGTCCATAGTCAAACCAAGCGGCATTGATTAGACCTTGGTAGGTCGATTTGCAGTTCACAGAATTCATATTTAGTTTAGGCTGCTTCACAATAATATTATATTTTAACCTTACCAAAATATTAAAACTCGGATGAATACTCGGCTCGGATGGACAAGAATTTTCGTGCAGAAAATCAATTAAACATGAAACAGTCAATTATTGGCGTGAACAAATGCAATAACAAGATTGATTCACTTTGATAAACACACTGTATGCGTTGTGTATAAGCACAACAAGGAATGCAAAATAAACATTATAGGTATAAAATAACTGGCGCGCCAGTTAAACACTATATGCAGGCAAGGGCATACATTAGGTGCCTCCAGTTGGGGAAGAGGTAGCTTAACAAACGAAGAATTGCGTAACCAATGAAGAAGGTCGACATCTGTAGAAGAACCACTGTTGCGTAATACCGCAAAGGAGCTGTTTCCTGGAATGTCTACAGAGTAAAACAAGATTTGTTAACAGCTTAAAAAATGATACAAAAGAGCGAAATGAACAAGGTGCTTCAAACTTGACTTGGCACACACGAAATTGCTACAGCTAGAATATATAATCCGTTATTTGTAGTGGAACACGCTGTAGCGTTTTTTACTTGTGAGACCATGCGAGAAATTGGCCAGTCAGAAGTTACCTGCTTCATCAAACTGAAACAGCCCTAAGTTTAATGCAAGGAGTTTTTTTCCAAAGGGACAGTTGCGGTTAGTTGAGAGTATGTCACTCGTTTAGTGTTTGAGATGCGGCTGACCTTGCATGCAGCAAAGCACACTGGTCCCTTATTTGTGTGCCTCCGTGGGGGGCATTATGCAGACAGTGAGTTAAGGTTTAAAACCACACTTGGCCTCTGGAAGACGTCATTATCGCAGGAAAAACGTGTCGGTGATACGGCTACGTGTAATACGAATGAAAACATGCACAATACCAAACTAAGTTGCCCTCCTGGGTCCGTTGAAATGTTGGACGGACCGTCATCAATGCGAAAAAAGTTATGTAGTTTTCAGGAGGCGAATTATGAACACAAGCGTGAAAATAATGGTTCTGTTATATACAGGAAGTCGGTGAAACGTTAAAATGCGAATTACAACATGGTTTTCAGCGCGTTTGAAATTTGTATGGGCGAACGTCGCTAAACTTGTTTGTACATTGTACCTTACGGGCTGTGGATGTCCTCTGGTTCTTGTTCTGGATTTTCTTGTTCTTATAGATCCTTGGGGGTCGGGTTGGGTGATAGGATCCTCCCAAAACTGTAGGTTGTCGATAGCGATAGATTCTCAAGAAAGGAGTCTTTTCAAGCGAGCATCATTGTAAATAACTCTAGGTTGTCGATACATTACAACCTCTGCAATACAATGCTGATACTATCGAAGCGAATAGAATATAATCGAGTAGAATCGAGTAGAATCGAGTAGAATCGAGTAGAATCGAGTAGAATCGAGTAGAATCGAGTAGAATCGAGTAGAATCGAGTAGAATCGAGTTTACAGGTAGATACTGGGCTTTTTAAAACTATCCATACTGAGAGCTGATTGGTCAATAATGTCACGTGATTTAATGAGGCGCTTGTAATATAATACAAGAACATAGGTGTGGTGTTAAATAAGCATTGGAGAACATTTTAAGTGGTAAACAGGATGTTAAATGAATCACTTTACTCGAGAACATTTGATGAAAAAATCATTTGGGTCACATTATGGGATTATGCAATATTTGTGCAAAGCTGCACACAAAACATTACGCAATACAAGCACTGGTTTCTGTGACCTATGTTACACGCTCGATCTTAAACAAACTTCCCTAGCAAGTTGGCTGCTGTTGCAAGCAGTGTGCCGACATAGAGCTTCTGGTTTTGAACTAATTCAATCTTCCAATTAATAGCCAAATTACACAAAAGACAAACAATGTCAACTTCAATCGTTTTCAAATAAGCAGATTACGTTGAAACCAATAGAAATACAATCAGAATTAGAATGACCAAACGCCAGACTGCAACGCACACTGCCCAGAGCAGGTGAAATAATTTACGCTATATCAGGCAGTGTGGTCGTAAAAAAACTCCCCGAATGGTGGATTACGGGAAAAAGCTTATCAAAGCAGCTTCCAGCTGCGCGTCGTCCTACGTGCGACTTTGTATTGCAATTGCGGGCACATTGTCACTCCCTTAAAGTGTATGTGACACAGAAAAATAAAACATATTATTAATTAAGCTAAGAGAGGGTCATAATTTTGAAACATTTTCGGCAAAAAAAGTAGCTTGATACGGCGACTGGTTTCTGAGATACAGCTGATCAAAGTTACGTTTAAACCGTTGCGAACGAAATCGTGCGAAAGCGAGATTATCGTGGAGCAACGTCATAAAATATCGTTGAGTAACGGCGCTTTATTCGTGCGAGTCACAAATCACGTGGTTCATACACGGACCGAAGCAAAAACACGAAAACGGACACGGATACGGTTTTGCTGTCAAAAAAACAAATTAACACTTTGACAGTCAAGTACTCCTTCTCTTCTTTTATAACTCTATTCGCAAATGCTGGCAATTTCCTTGTTCGGGATGTGCTCTTGCTTTTTGTAGTGGTCTCACATCAAGCTAGCCTATATCTTGGTCTCTGTCTTGTAGTACAAGTCGACCAAAACACGTGGGTAACATAACAACAAAAACAAATCGTTTAATTCAAAGTCAGACGTTTTGCAAAAAAACGCGAAATAGGAGAAATGTATGGGCTTTAAAAACGTCTACTGGCCATCGGCGCAATTTTGATGTTCATACTGTTATTCTCTTCATATCCTGAACGCAGTTTTACAACTGATCTCTATCTCATTTCAATCAGAATCAGTGAGTTTTAAACATGCGTGATAAGCACAGACGTTTAAATCCCTTTTAGAAACTAGTGGACGCGACCCCATTGTCTTGTGATTAGTTCAGATAAAATTTCATTTTGGGGGAATTCCCGTACGCAGTTGGAAAAAAATAAACGCATTTAAGTCAGAAGTGGTTTAAGACAATATGACATAGAGTTGTCACACTCATACTCAAAACATACTAAATTTATAAGCTACTGTGTGTAAAAAACGAATGCTGTTTATAAATTGGCGCTGAAAATGACCTTACCAGCATTGCTGCATATGTATAAATATGTGTATCTGAATCTGTATGTCTATCTATGCTACACGCATTGCCTATTATAACTAAAGTGCATCATATACTTTATTCATGACGTTTGATTTGTGTAATTTTCAGACGGGGTTGCCAGATTAGCTTGAAAAAATCCAAAAACAGTTGGCCGATAATTTTTGCGTTTGGCTGTTTTTTAAATTTTGTTTTTTCCAGTGCTGTTTTCTGTGGGCTATAGCCCGTCATCGCCAGAAAGGTATATGTCTTTTGAATACACTAGACCCCATTATAAGATCTTTTTTAATCAAAACAAAAAAAATATAAACTTTGGCATATTTTTTTAGCCATTTACTGTTTTTTTTAGATTTTTATTTGGCAACCCTGCTTTCAGGTACAATGCCGGTTTGTGAAGTGTGTGAAGGGGATAGGTTTGACGTTCTAAACGGATTGTATTTTTGCCGTGTGTGCAACACCCAGTCTCAGGAAATTATTGAGGAAGAGGTGGAGTATGCTCAGAGTGATGCTAGCTCTCACAGGGTGGTCCATGAAAGGAAAAGGAAATCAAAACACAAAGTGGACCAGGGAAAGCCCTGGTACACTGTGGAAGGTTTTCAGGTACACCAAGTTTAAAGTATAAAAAATTAAATTACTTCAAATAACCTGTATAATACTTAGTTACCCTAAATAACCTGTTTGACAAAAATCAAAGCTGAATTTAACAAAAACGTACAAATACATAAAATACGGTACATTTTTAGGTTGTTTTGAAAGTACAAGTAGACACGTTAATCAAGCTTGGATGCACACCTAAGTTGAGCGAGGTCGTGCAGCAAATATGGTTAAAATATGTCCACACAAATGGCCTTGCATGTATTGACCCATCCATTCCACAAGGAACCCAGTATCTAAAATCTTTTCGTGACGAATACTTGAGTGGTATTTTTGGTGAATTACATGAAGATGATGAGTTGCTTCCCACAATTAAAACTGCTATAGTAAAATTGCGTCTTTCATCACGACGGCGAAAAAGGTTTGCAACTAAAATTAGTAGTTTTATCAAATATCAATATAATACCATTTTGTCATTGTCAGCAATCCTAGAAACCCAGAAGACTGTGCTTCAGAGTCAAGTTTTACGGGTAATGCAAGTGAAGAAAGGTCTGAAACTATGTCCAATCCAGGTAAATGATAAATAAAGATCACATTCTGAGGTCAGGATGGTAAAGCTGGATCCACTGCAAATCCACATTTACCTGGAAAGTTAGAATTATGTTTATACTCAAAACACTGGGCTTCTTGGGCCTTTAATTTTAGTTTGGATGTGGGGATTTATATAGAGGGCACATTTAGTTTCAAGATTCACACAACTTGTTTTTATTTAGAATTTTATCCTAGTTTCCGTTATTTTACCACAATATTTCTGCAATAAAATTTGGCTTTTGTTTTTGTAATTTAACAACTGCATGCTTTTGCGACATGATAGATGTATTACATGTTCTTTCTGTGCATTATTTTAGGTGCTTGTCAATAATTTTCCCATGTTTCTAAACTATATTTTTAGATGTCACCACCTGTGAGGAAGAATGGTTTTCACTTGAAAGCAACTTTGAAACATCTGAATCAGAATCTGATCTTCCCCCTGCTAAATGGAAGCGGTACAAAAGACCTGACAGGCGCAAGTATGCTTCAAGTGTTTTGGTTTGAAAATGTTGTTTCCCTGCACCCATGAAATTACTTTAGAAAGTGCTCATGGTCATAATCCAATAACTTGTTATCAATTGTTTTCAGCGCTTTCTTGTATGTTGTGTAGTGGTGCTTGTGTGCTTTTCCATTACAGTTTGTTTAACATGGCAATTCATCTTTCTAAAGCAGAAACAATTACAGCAACAACTTGGCACGAAAAGGAAGGTTGCATACGGGTTTTCTCAACCACAAAAAGCTCATTGCGATTCTTTTTATCGGTTTGCAGTGGTGCAAAGAACTAGTTACACTGGGAGATTTGATAACCTGGATCAAGCAAGGACACCTTCCGTTCCTAGGTAGCACCTTGAGTTTGCACATGCAGCAAACATTGTGCAGCTATACACATGTTATTTACAGACTCTGTGAAACTACTTTTGCCACACATGAAACTTGGGGACATGGATATGAATAGTTTTCACTTGAAATATCTACCAACCTATACAACTGTAAGAGATCTAACATGAAACATAATTAATTTTTTGAACAAAATTTCTAACCTTTTTTGAATGCAATTGGAAAACAAAGCCAGTTTCAATTTTTTAAATATTTTCCTTCCTTTTGGTTTTTAGACAACATATACCTGTGAAAAGCTGATAAAAAGCTTGTCTATGCCAACTATGCCCGATGTAAACATAATACAGCTTCTAACAAGATATGTTGTACAACTAAATCTACCTCATGCCTTTGTGCCATTTGTTAAACTCTTGATACCCAAGTTCAACTATACAAGGTTTGCGATTTCCAAAACAAAATAATTTTTTTTGAAACTTTCTTAGCATGTACTTGATGATAAGAAATATACTTTTATTTTATTTTTTAAGAAAATTTACATATTAAAAAATATTAATTACTGTCTCTGTCTACAGAAACAATATTTACGGTTTGCAACATTATGTGCCTGACTTGGTTGCCTTCGGGTTGGTTATAATTGCCATGAAACTTCTGTATGGTTTGGATGATGAGAGAGAGTGGGACATGGAAGATTCAGACACCCACTGTAAACACCACTCTGGTATGTTAAGTTTTGTTGTAGGTTTATTTAATTGCGGCTACAAAAATGGGGTAAAATATGTCTTATAAGTTGAACATGTGGTGACAAACAAATGTTTCCCAGGCTAATTAGAATCTTGCAAAACTTTATTACAGTTTACAGGCATCAGCAAATGTATTTGGGCGAGTGTCATTAAAATTGTGGTCTTTATTTCATTTTGACAAACATTTCGACCATATTTTAAATGAATACACAGAAAAAAGATCATAACACCATTGAAAGTTACAAATGGCAGTTCAGTTGGGAACCGCTGGTCTAATTGTTGAACAACATTGAACAAAGTTCCTCACTGTAGCCATCTATAACCAAATCTTACAGTTGTCCTCCCAAATTGTTGTCATTGGTGGGTTGCAAGAAAAAGGCTGGGAACCACTATGTCCACTATGGTAGAATATTTATTTTGTACATGTATATTACACATTGAAAAAACATCCGACAGGGACCTGTGAGTCAAGCCACACCTGCAATCCCTTTGTGTGGAGACACTGGAGTGAATATCAACGGCGAAGAAGAGGTGATGCTCGTAGAGATCCAGCTCATTGCTTCCTAACCCGAGATAGCATGGAGATAGAAGACATTCACTCGCACCAGGAGCATTGGAACAACGTGGTATTTGTCCCTGGTCTAAGTGGAAAGGATAGGCCGGGGAAATCCTGGAGTTCAAGGTGGGCAACTTCTTAAGGTAGTTAACAGAAATAAGGTTATACTATGAACTGTTTAGTGTTGAAAAATTCTTTGGCATATGTTTGTGGCAATATGAAAACTGTGTGGGTATGAGGCCTGGTGACCATACTTGGCTGGCCACTGGTTGGAGAACGCTGGTGTAAGCAAAGTGATTTGTTGATCCGCTATATAACTGTTAGTGTCTAGGATTTAGCATTACCCTTGCTAATTTCCTTATCACAGAGAGCTTCGGGAACAGATGAAAACGAAGTGCTGGGTTTTCGAGAAGATATGTGATGAACAGGGAAGTTCTGAGGCGATGGAAAGGCGACGTACAGTAAGGTCATATCCCTACGTAATGGAAAAAGCCCCTCCCGGTGACGACATGTCGCTTTGTTGCTTATGTGGAGCCGTGGATAAGTTTACAAGCGACGAGGACACTCCATATGTGTGGTACAACACTTGTTACACGAGGTAATAATGTGTGGACTAACTGTCGTACGCTCTAGCGCCACCCTACGAAAGAAAAAAATATGTTTTTCTGTCTGCATTGGTAATGTATCCTATTACAGTCGGTGCAATTTTTGACAGTCGCAGTGGTTAAAGTGATATAATTCAGTTGATTCGCAAAAACGCTTTTTGGAGTGTTTTCTATCTCTAATAACTGTTTAAACAACTGCTTAAATCACACCGTTTTTTACGAATCATATTTTTTTTGTAAAAACTTTAAATAAGCAACACTGTTTAACAAAGTAAAAGCCTAATCTTAAAACGCAACATTGACTCAGGACGTAACTTTTGCAAATATGTACACTGCCTGAACCTGAATTTTGATAAAATGTGTGACGGTATTTACCATATATATAATGTTTCTGTTGCCAGGCATATCGTAATTTAATAGTCTGTTCTTCTGGCACAATAAAAAACGTTGGTTAATAAAGGAATTTACTATGTTTCCAACAATTTTTTTGTAGGCCTGAAAACTGCTTTGAGAGAGTCGACCCAGCGAGTAAATACAGATACTCAGATGACACGACTCGAGTAAAAGAGGTAACTTTCCATGCATCGTACGAACTCATGCTTCGACTGTGCGTCGAATTTACTTGTGCCTCGTGGGTGGCTATACAAGAAGCAATACATGACTTGGAGAAGGCGGTTGTCTGCCCATACCTCAGAATTAAACTGATCACATGACGAAGTGCGTTTGCAAAACAAATAAAAAATTAGTGAACATAGTGTTTCATGAAGTAAGGATGTGAGGCAAAAATTTGTCAGGGCACAAAGGAATGAGATGTCGTTTGCTGAAAACACGCAGAACAAAGTTTCCAAAGAAACACTAAGGTTTCACACTCGCCTTGAACAAAGTAACGTAGTAGTCGCAAGAGAAGCGTCAAATATTTCGACTACAATTGGGCCACAAAACATTTAACAAAACTCTTACTTACAATTTATTCACTTTTAACTTGCATATGATCAAGTGCGTTGACTATGAGTGTATAAAAAATTTATCGCTAAGGTGAATTAACGTATATCACAGATAAAGCTGTTTTTAATTATGTTCGTACGTAACTGTAGGTAAAACCACAAGCGGTGTGTTAAACTTTGTTTAATTTGCAGAATACTATTTTTTGTGTTGAAGTGTACAGTTGTGTATCACAGCGGCGCTGTAACGCACTGAGTATGTACACCAGCAATTAGCTGAACGGAAGTGACAACATATTGGCCTAATTTGTCTTGATTACCAGAAGTGGTGGATTAGCATTGCAACGATGGAGTTATTTCTGGTGGTGTCACATCGCACAAGCTATTTTTGGTGTAACCACAGCACGACAACATGTCAAAGTCTTTAGGTATGTGAAGTCGATATTAATTTTTTCCCAGCAAGCACATCCACCAGCTCATCGCACGGCGCGCAAGCAGTTGAACAATCGCTTATACAACAGGGACATGCTGAAATGACAATATTGATTTCTTGTCTGCGCTGGAAATCTATGGGGTACTGGAAATTAAAATGCTACTTGCAGATTGCTTTTTATTGAACACCCAAGCAAAAGAAAATGGAAAGCGGTTAAACGCAGGCTTGCTAAATACAGGGAAGGGATAAGGGAGCGAAATTAAAACGCCAAAACGCAAACCAATCCTATGAGCAAACGTCCATTCCAAAGAAGGCTCTCTAGCATTCCTACTTCAAAAAACACATCCACAAGTTAATGACCCAGTGGAGAAGAGCACTGAGAGATATTTACAAACGCACAAACGAATTCCATGTGTTGAGCAGGTCTGGTAATTCCTTTTGTTTTGCTAAACATGTATGTTCCAACGACAGTGTATAGTTGTTAAATGTGGGTCGAGTATCAAAAACATATGTTGTAAGTCCAGTGATTTAGAAACTAGCTTTCACATGTGATCTACACCATTGCCAGTGATAAAAATTGAGAAAATGCACACTTCTGTTACAATAATAGGGTAAATGACAGATGAAATTTGATAAAAGGAAATTTAGTGGTTTGGTGAATGAAAAGCCACAACAACCCACTTTTCTTATATCTGTTACCAATATGCGCAATAGTTCATAAGCAGGCTAACGTAGGTTAAAATGAGAAAGACCAGCATATATTCACATTTACACACAAAACACACATGTGATTAGAGCTCAGGAAGTCGTTACTTTAATTTCTAAATATCATCAATGTTGAAGTCATCTTCACCACTTTCAGCATCGCCGTTGCCAACATGAACTGCAGGAGCACTTGCTGGTGTCTTGTCTTCAACACGAAGCTGGGAGCCGGCTCTGTATGTGTACTCGATCTGGATCTGCATAAAAAAGATTAAAAGATAAATCACTGCTCTGCTATTACATGATCATAAATATTACAACCGATGAAGTACGTTTAAAAAAGGGGTATTTCACCATTTGAGTTTGAGTATATTATCAGATATAAAAAAAGGCTTTTCTGGCAACACAAAACCACTAATTTTATTCGACATTTTTATTGACATAATACCTTATCAGGATTACTTCTACAAACACCCTGTTAGAACAACTCTACTTCAATTACCTCCTCTTCCTCTTCTTCTTCACTGCTTTCTTCCTCTGCTTCTTTCAGCCACTTGACGACTGGAGCAGCCTTTGCATGGATCTGCTTGCTCAACTCCTTGCTCACGTTCTTCTTGCTCTTCTTCTCTCCCCACTCAATCAGGACATCCTCTTCCACAATATCGAGATCATACATGTCCTGAAAATGTATTAAAATTTTCATTAGCAGCATGCCATTCATTCATTACCACATTTACCAGCGTGTCTAATATTAAAAACTAAGATTGAGCTTGGGAAATTTGGTTGCATTAAGAGAAAAATACAGTAGAACTCAGTGCTAGAGTTGAAAAAATTTCTTTTACTTCACCTAAACCAAACAAATTTGTCAGATAAAATGATTCTGGATTAACAGATTTCTACTAAATAAGACCTTTCAGAAAATTTCTCTAGTTTTACATTTACAGGAATATTTTAAAGCCTGAACATGGGTCCAATACATAATGCTTATGCACACATTTCAATTTGTTAAATTTTCCAATAAACATGCCAGGAAATTAGTGCTAAATCATGTGGTTGAAAAACCCTTGTCAAAAGAGTAATTCCTGCCAGTCACATACATGGCAAGCTGGCAGCTGGCAATAAATCACACTTAAGCTTTGACAGAGCGTGAAGTCGTTAGCCTAAACTCTGGGCAGGGGCATACCTTCACAATATGGGCAACTTTAGGAAGCAAAGCATCCTGATGTAGTTCCACCATCTTTTCAAACCCACACAGCAGTGCTTTTTGCGCCTTCTTGTTTTCATTGCAAATCTGTAATTTGTGAAGTTTACAGTTGATTTAAAGAACCACAAACACACCAAAAAGTTAACTTAAAGAACCACAAACACACCAAAAAGTTAACTTAAAGAACCTTAAACACACCAAAAGTACACAACAAACATAAGCAGGTCAAATGTCTGGAATTACAAAAAAATTATTGTACACAAGCTGCACAACAATCAAGTAAACATATGGTGGCAGGTATGCTTCTTTTAGCACAGTTCAGCCAACTCAGCATTGACAAATATTCGGTAAACAAGACCCACAGAGAGCAATTCCAAGGGATTAATGTTTAACTGGGAGGTATCATGCTAGTGCCTAGAAGTACACACAAAGTCCATGCCAACCATTAAATTGATTGCAGTAAATTTCCTGTACAGGCGAGACACCAGATCATTACTTAAGTCTGAACTTTAATGATTCATAATGCTAGCTTTGCTCCCTAGTATCGTGCCATTTATAAAGTTTTTCACAAAATACCATGGTGCTGTAAATCAGCATGGCTTGTCTTTTATCAGATACTTACTCTCAGAAAGATGCCCCTGTATATTTTCATCTGTTCACGCATATTTTCGTCACACAAGAGTTCAACCAGAATAAGGGGAGCTTTGCTTCTCATATCAAGCCTTTCAGCCTCTGCCAAAACCTCCTTAGCCATCTACGAAAGACACACCATAAAAATTTGTGATAAAATTATTCACATCAAGCTTATTTAAATCATACGTTTTTAATTTTTCCACTGTCATGTGCCATTTTCACAAATGTGTAAAGCATGTTGGCTCTCTCAGTTGGTGTGCGCTCCAAGTCATCAGTTAAGGTAAGCGATACCACACCAGAAGAAATTTCATTCAGTCTTGCAGCAACGGCCTCTTTGGACACATCTACAGACCAATTGCCATCATCAGCGAATCCATTTTCCATTCCATTTCTTTTGGGCTGTGAACAGATTTTACAAAGGAATAACAAACAAGGCCAAGTATCAAAGTTAGAATGAAGCATGTTTTAGAGATATATATACATTTTAGTGTAGTGCAAAAATGTTCTAACCGGCTAATTATACGCTAAAATTTGCCAACCTTGGACAAAGTAACAAGCTGTACCTGATCATTTTTGTGGCCATTTGACTTTTTGTTTGCATTATTATGGCCATTAGTCACATGAGCTTCTTCTTCACTGGAGTGACCACGCTCACGTTCTTTGCCTCCTTTTGGTTTTTTGTCCTTCTGAGGTGGGTTCTTGATAATGTAAGTACAAAGCTTGTGACGCAAGTCGACCAAGCTTTGATTGCCACATGCTTTACACACAAGGCCGATAGTGCCTCGCTTCACCAACTATGAAAACAAAAATTCATTTGTGTGTCCAAAAAGGTGTGCTTTTATTGCTCAACCAACCATAGTGGTTTCTGGATTGTCACATTCCTGGCACAACACGAACTTCTTGATGAAGACATCGAGCATTTCTTGCAAGCGACCACTTTCGTGTGAGCCATTGACGATGTAACGATCATTTTTTAAATCAAATTGAGTCTGGGCACCAAGTTCACATCCAAAAAATTTGCAGGTGTCTGAAAACCGATTTAAACATCTTTTACTACACTAGACTAGCCAAAAACAATACATGACAAACTTTATACAACAACTATACCAGTTCCAAATCTATTATTGACTATGTAATTTAGTCTTTAGTAAAAGTTGTTTTGTGTGAAAATATTTTTTTAGGAGATAGCATAGCTTGAATGTCATGTGCCCTTGCTAATTCCATACTATTCTGTGTTGTGTCAGTTGGCTCGCCATTATAACCGCAAACAGTTCACTTACAAGTAGCTGGTCTTCCCAGAGCTTTGGCGATTTCAACCATATTGACAATGACGGTTTTAACTCCATTCCCTTTCCCTTCAACCTGACAAAAATTGTATTTTGACATTTAATTTTTACGGTTTGACAGAACATAGTACTGGCCTCTACACACCTTGGCTATAATGCTTGGCATCTTGTAACGGTAGAAGACATCCTGAACTTCTCTGTTGACGTTGATAAGGGCCATGATTGCGTTGAAGATATTGTGTTGTGGGTTTTAACGGCTTTTTCTCTTATTTTACTGTTTTTGGGGTACTTTTTATTACAGTTTACAATTCGGCATGTGCAGTTAACTGTGAGATTTTCTTGGTCTTGTCGATGATCATTAGAGATTAATTCAACTGGTGGTTCTTGCTGGTAGCTTCTCCCATTCAGACCTGCGCCTGTTTTTGTGCAACTGTGACATGTAGAGGTGTAAGGACGATAACGAAACCCCTCCAGCCTTTTATGGAACGGGAATGCTCGATTATGTATATAACCTGAAAAACAACAAATGATCGAATGTGAAATGTTAGGCTTCATAATACATTAATACCAAGCAATGTTTGAAGGTTAACCAAAAACATTCGAAACACAAAAAGTTACTTAAAAAGGTGAAAATCATTTATAGGCCTATAGGCCTACCAAAAAAAACTACATACAAAAAAGCTTACCGTCTTCGGCGAAACAATACATAAACTCTTCTAGTCAAGCTTCAAAACAAGTATAAAAATCTGATATTCAGATTCTTGGACAAAAGCAGGTTTACTTAAAAAGAAGACTAAAAACACGTTGAAATTAGCATTAACAAGCATTAGTTAAAAGCAAATTAAATCAATTTCATACATGTGAAACCTTATCGACTTTGTGTGAATAACAGCACAAAGTAATAAAATACTTTGAACAAATCACCCTTCTAACCAGTCACACTAAACGTTTCAAAGAGTCCAGCTCAATAGACTTTGCGTCGCGATGCAATTTTAACGAAAGGGGTAGTTGCTTACAAAGAAGTCCCGGATGTTCTGTTGCGCTACAACGATGTCATTGAAGCGTCACAGCAACGTTGCTGGAAAACACGTGAAGATTTCGCAATCGCTGTTTACCGAGATGAGTTGCCAAAATAAAACTGTGAATTTTTAAAACGCATTACATTGTGTAGCATTTTTATTGTTTCGTAACAATGATGTTATGGCAGTGAATTTCTCAATTTACGCTCAAATGTGGTTAAATTTTATGAAAAAAATGGACACTCTAGATAAACGTTCAAATACATCTGAGGAAAGTTTTCCAAGAAGAAGGAGAAAGATCGCAAATGTCGTGCAATTGATTGCATTTTCCATCATTATCTGCACAATTTTGGCTGCCTCTGTGTATACATTTCAAGCATGCAATCCAACACGATTTTACAAGGGTTTCGATTCTTGGGGAAATGTTTGCGGCGGCGATTCCGCGACAGTTTCACCGATAGCGAATCTTGATGGTTCTGGGCAGTTAAAGTCAGAAAGCGGTTATGTTTGGCAGATGAATTTGCTACACTTTTCGTTGGGTGCTCTGCTTTCTAGCCAAAACCCAGAAAATTGCACTTCTACAGCCGCAACTTTGGACGAAAAAATGGCAGTAAACCTTTGTACAAACGTATGCCCGAATGCCTCTGCGATTCGTGTTAATACCACAAGCTATCGCGGTATACTGAAAGACAACGGTTATCAGCGATCTTACGTTGCAGCTTACAAAGTTGTGTCGTTATTGGAAAAAGTAATAACATCTTGTGTAGTTGCCGAGAAGTAAGTGAAACACCAAGTAGGCTAGATTAATTAGGCTTAATTATCCCAATGTTCGTATGTGCCACAATTTAAATAAATGTTTTATAAACAATGCAGAGAGCAGTTATCACATCTTAAGCCCAAAATGTCCCGAAAATCGTATCCATCAAAACCTCCAAAGTAATGTAGCCTGAAGCAAAACACATATGTTTATTTTTTTTTGTAGTGCTTCTGACCCTTCCTTCGTCCACATTCTGGGCCGATGCGTTCCCGGCAGTTTGCTTAGAAATGGCTACAGACTGATTCCAAACTATCTCAGCATTTGGCATTACGCAGCCAACGACGTCATAATCTGTAGCATTGCGATGACGGGATCTCTGATGGTGATGTTGGCGGCATCGGTTATTGTATCCGTCGCCACCATTAGGTGGCCCCAACAGGCAACGGTCGGGTGTTTCCTGGTAAGCTCGGTAGTGTCTCTGTCCTGTGGAACATTTAACGTGTGGAAAGTGTACAGAAACGTAGACCCCAACAATCAGGCGTCGGTGACTGTTGTAAACGACAGAAGATTCTTATCCCTGCTTTGTTTAACCGCGTCGGTAATGGTGTCTATCACCGCGTTCCAGAAATGGTGGAAGTACAGGCGATACGTCCACAGCGCAGGAGGACTCATGTCTGAAACGGCGAAGTGTCTTAAAAGTTTGCCCAAACTTTTAAGTGAGCCACTGTGGACATTATTTGCGTTATCGCTTTGCTCCTTTTACTTCGCATTCATGTGTCTGTATGCTTTAAACTGCCATCATTTGCAAGCCTCCAGCGAACAAGTGGTGGAGTATGTCACGCCTGAAACGACCTTCTCGGAAGTAACCGCCTCCATTGCCATAATAGCGGTTTTCATCTGGTATCTGGGAATGCTAAAATCAGGGCAACAAGCTGTAATCGCGGGAGCAGTTGCACACTGGTTTTTTACAAAGCGTAAAAACAAGCTTCTCCACCCTATTACAAGATCTTTGCGTTCGACCTTGCAGCACAACATCGGGAGTGTTGTCGCTTGTGCTTTTAACTCCTCGCTGCTATATTGCCTGTTATCCCTTTGCTGCAAGACCAAGGGCAGCAAACGTAACAGCATTGTGTCACCGGAAAGCGACGATGCAAACTTTGTCGATCTGTCTTCCTGGCGAAGCTGCTTTTCTCCATACGCACCTACGTCAATAGGAGTGTACGGCTATCTGCGGGAAACATGTCTGTGCGATGCAAACGACGATGTTGCGTGCAACCGTAAATGCACAATTTTCGAGCAGTTCTCCAATCATGGCTCACGTTCCCATCTAGCATTAAGACTCGACGAGGAAGGTTTGGCGCATGTACTACAATTTTCTGCCCTTGTGACCAGATGGTGCATCAGATCGGTTATATGCAGCTTGATTTGCTTGACCCTGTCAACGTTTCTCGCCATCACCATCAATACGCAGACGTACCTCCTTCTTTTCCCCTTCTTAATCAACCTTTTTATCGCTTATCACGTCAGCGATACTGGACTGAATATGCTCACAATCACGCTGGACACGATTGCCGTTTGTGTGTTCGAGGATTTGACGAGAAACAACGGAGCAACAATGCCGTATTACGCCTCGCGGCGCCTTTTGCATAGCATAACCGGAATCAGACTTCCGGAGACGGCCACATTCACCAGCATTCATCGTAGGGAACGCCGCAAACGGCTTCTTGATGCCCAAGTTATCAAGGAACAGGAGCACCGTCTTAAGGAAGAGGAGGCTCTCGAAAGAATAAGGAGGAGATCTCTAAAGTCGCGGATTCAGAATTTACAGGATGATACAAGCACAGAGACACAACAAAAAACCCGTCAACTTCTTCCTGCCAGCAAAAAAAGAGGCTTTAAAAGCGTGCGCGGTCGTGGAGCGGGAAAAACTCTCGCTGCTCAAACAACTAAGAGGACACAGTCGTCAAACGACGCCGCAACAAACCGACCAAAGGTGACACCACCAAAAAAAACAATCGTCACTCGCGATTTACCTTCGACACAACGCGGCCGAGGTCGGGTGCGTTCAATTGGAGTTTCCCAAAAGAAACCGGAAAAGTCGGTGGAAAACACGCAAAGCAGAGTCACACAGAAGGAAAATGATGCTGCTGAAGTTCATGAAAAAGGAAACTGGTGGACAAAGACCTTTTCATTCGGCTTTCGGAAGAACTTAGAATCAAAGCCAACTGAGAAATACAGCAAACCGGTGCGCGTCATCAAAACGGTGCGACATCACGATGACGAAAGCGAAACGGACAGTGACGCTGCAAACGATGAACAATACGCAGCAAAAATATGGCGCTATAGTTTTTGGTAAAGCGGCAGTGTGATTGTGTGAAGAGGAATGTTATTGTTCGAACAGTCACGTCCGCACCGTAGCTGCGCTTGTTTTGATACTGAAAAAAAACAAGCCGTTTACTTTCGCCAAATAAAATCCCCCGCAACACGTAATTGACCCTTTTGAGAAATGATTCAGAGAGTCACGAGCGTGGGATTAAATCCGTGTTTTTCAAGTGCGTTCGCGGTAACAGCACTTCAATTTTACGTTTGTTTCCTGTCAATAGTATTTGCCATTACTCTTTACCCAGGGTTAGTTGTTCCGTGTTTATAGCAACAAATACGTAGGTTACTTTGTCCCGACGATTACGTTTTGTCTTACCCATGGTTAGTTTGAAAATTATCGTGCAGTTGACTCACTTGAATTAGGAAAGCATAAACGCATATAATGTTTGTTCTTTAAAATAGGCATAAAGGAGTGGCTAAACGCACGTGCAGATCGTGGCATGAAAAGGTCCGATGACAATGCCATGAGAGTTTCGCACGTTATGCTTATTTGTCTTGGGCATGTTGCGGTTTAGGGTCTTGTAGAGGTTTAACGTCACATCTGGGGCTCGAACATGTTCTGAGTGTGAAAATAGACACTGCGCCTTTCTGGGGGTTAACGTTTCCTTCCAAATTGCCGGTTGCCGAGCATCTAGAACGTTGAGTGGGATTGTGGCTTTTCGTGGAAATGTCAATAAGAGGGGTTCGCTTTTTCGAACGTAACGTTAAAGCGGTTGCTGTATCGAAGGGCGTTACTGAATGCTTGCCTATTGATAGCAACTGAAAGATCAAAAACTTATACGTACACATCACTCCACAACTTAAATTACTTTGCGTTTTATTTTCGATTGCTGAAGTACCATTGGTTGAGACAAATTGCATAGCAACGGCGGATAAAACACCGAGAAAGAGAAAGAAAGAAAACAAAGGAACATTTCGCACTGCGCCTTTCCGAGAACCAGTTCGACCGTGTCTGTCGTATCAATAATGGAACTATCGCGGTGACACGGAAAACGACTTGGAATTGTACCGTGAGTTGTATCGCGCCAACCACTCGATACACGAGCGGTTATCAAAAACAAATTACGGAACGACGAGAGGTTGAGGCAGTAGGGGAAAGTTGGAGCAAAACATTCTACTGAATTGGATGCCAACCTTGTCCCATGATGCAACCCAATGCGATTACTGTATTATTCGCAAATATTAGTCTGCCGTAGAAATGGGGGACACAGTTTGGAAAAAACCGATGGCTGTTGGTGAGATCGTATAAACAAACATGTAGAGTCAACCAAATTGGCAGTTTTGCGTGGAGAAAATATTGTCCGCAAAATACAAGGACGTTAAAAAAAATGGGAAATTAAAGCTGCTGTTACCTTTCTGGCAAAACAGCAAAACATATCGTGGAAAACACATGAATCGGTGGAGAATAAATACATGAAAATAACACTATATGCAGAAAATTCGATCAGCGAAGGCACTTCGGAACGCTAAGGAGAAAAACGACAAAGCTAAATGGAAATAAATAGAGAAAAAGAAGAATTATAAATTATGGCGAACATAAGGAATTTGCAACAACTGCTGAATGGAGAGCATATATGGCGTTCTCCTATGCATGATTGCGTCGGATGAACTACAAGGCAACACCACTGAGTTGGGAGGATTGCAGTCAGAAATTAACTCAACGCAATGATAAAAAAAGATAAAGGTCATAGAAAACGGGGCTATAATAACGCTACGTACAGACATGTCTTGGTCATTGGTAGAGTATGAAAAAGGTAGCTTACAATTGAAGGTAGGCGACAGCTATACCCAGGAGTTGGTCGACTGTTTTCCATCAACGTCAATAGTACTTGTGAAGACCTCATCACTGGTGGAAAGGACATCTTCTTCCGTCTCCTCCACCAGCGTCGTCACTGTTCCTCTTCGCTCCTCTATCGCTCGCTTGTGCTCCTTGGAGCGGGAATGCTGATGTACGGAGAGCGGCTCTGCCACCACTTCGTGAAAACGCTTGAAGTTGACGTCATAGCGACGTTTGTCGAAACGCTTGCTCACAACGGGTACGTATCTGTGTTAAAAGAAAACAGCGGTTAGCCGAGTTGGCGCGTGGGATTCGTCCTAGGGACCTGACAAGGTCAAATAAACATGCGCGGGAGATGACACAGCGCGATATGATTGGATAGCACTCAACGACGATTTCATCAGTGTTTGCACCGGGTCTCTATTACAGGGGAATTCGGTGAAAACAAGTGCGCTATCGGAACCCGGGAAATGCGCACAACAACTTGTTTACATTCACTGTACACGCGAATGTACAACCCCGAGGCTATTCACCGCATATAAACTGATGAAAACGGGTGTAGTACAAGGCAATGATGCTCACCTGTGACCGTAGAAGATCTCCTTGCTCAGGTACGAGGTCTGAGCTTGCATGGTGAGGCCGGTCGATTCCAAGGTGCCGGTGAGAATAAACACAAGCTCGAAGTAGTTTGATTCGCCGCGGTTAAACTTGTCTGCCCGAATTCCTGTTGGGTAAGGAGAAAAGAAAACCATTTAGTACTTGGAATGGTCATAACCCCAGGCGTACAAAATGTAAATTATGTGCAGCAGCATGCGTGATGTCACCCAAAACTTTGCTGGTTTCAAGTTGTTCGACGGAACATACCGTAGAGTGGGCTGGTCTTGTCGATGACGTGGCAGTACTCGATTGGGGTCGTGAGGAATGCCGAGAGAGAATTTTCAAACTTGACGTCGTGGTGTTCCAGCATTACGTCAAGGCCTGCCTTCTTTTCCTTCGTTTCAGCAGCTGCGAAAAGAGGAGATTTTGAAATAAACTCTGACAAAAATGACCAGAACTTTAATACCAAACAAAACATTTTTGGGTTGGTAAATGTCGCTTAAAGTGAAATTTTAGCAAGAAGATTTGTTAAAACATGTATGATGATAAATTTTCACTCGACATAGAACGCCCTTGAACTTTCTGAACATGACCAATAAACGACATCAACTACAGCGACCTTTGAGTTTTTAAGCTGTCATGCGTGATAAATTACAATAATTTATATCGATTTACATGTTTAAAAATAGTGAATCTGACAGCAATGATCATGCCCTATCATGAACACAGTTGAGCAGCTTATCATGTTATTCGTTACGTGCCACTATAACAATATACATAGAATCAGATTTAATCACTGCCGTTTACCTCGACATGCAATCATTCGGGCTCGCACCGATACATTGACAAGCAAACTCTTCCTCAAATTTGCCACCCTCACCAGCAGGCAACTGTAAAAACACAACAAGCCAATAAGATCATGACATTTACATCAACGGCACGTGACAGGATCATTGCGTCTTACCGCTTTCCGTCGCGCTTGCATATAACGGCCTTGGTAGCAAATAACACTGTCTTGGAGCGGGAATCGGGCCGTGCCATCCGCGCGTACACCAGTCCTATCACCCACGTATCAAAGATTCCTGATACGATGCACTGAACGGTGAGGCAGGCGACCGCCACCGGACAGGCGGGTGTAATGCTGCGCGAACCATATCCTGAAGTACAAAAATAAACGCGTATTGTATTTGTTGACAGGGGGGTACATCCGGTGCAGTGCACCAGGACACGTAAGAGTCTATGGGTGACTATATGAATATCTTTGTTTACTCTGAGATTAAGAGACTTTCACCGGAAAGCCTTGAGATATAAAATCTCATGTAATCTCCAAAAAATATGTCTCGCATCAACACATGAGCCCAAGAGTGAAGAGCGAACTTTCAAGTTAATAAACACAGTCAACTCTTGTCGACTACTTTGTTTGCATAAACATCTATCGAACCTTTGTGTTATAATAAATGCCAGCATTCGTAACGCGCATATATTCTGATTTTCAATACATGTATTTTTAGTTTACCTACCTATGGTGGTCTCCGATTCCATAGAAAACAGAAAGGCTGAAACGAAGTCGTACACCTGGTATACACACGGGTCACCCGTTGAGTTCACAGCCGACCCATTTCCAGCCGCGGAGCCGTACATTTTGGAGTAGTCGTCGTTTGCTAAGGCGAATATCCAGTAGAAAGAGCCGAAAATAATCCAGTGTCCTAGGTATACCACGAAGGTAATAAAGAGAACCCACGACCAACTGGAATCGAGGAAGGTGGTGAAGATGTCACTGAAGTATCGACTGTACAAGTCCAATTTTCCATTGACGTCCTGAAACGAACGTTTGCATGATTATTGTTGGGTTTATTGAAATGACATTAGGGCATGTGTTTTTACAATTAAGAACAATAAAAACAAGGGAAAATGCTTCTCACGATTATGGCGTAAACAAATTGCATCATTTTACATTAATTTCACGAAGAATTAAAGAAGCGAAACATCATTGGAGAAAACAATTATGGTTAGTTTAAAGCCAAACACCAAAACACATTTGTAAATTAAAAAGAACTCAAGTTTAAATCGTAAAAAATTAAATACCTTTATCCTGATGTTAGATGAACCGTTGTTGTCGATAAGGCGTTGATTGTATTCGAGTAAACAGTTCGAACAATCATGTGTTGAAGCCGCGCGAACAGAGGAAATCTGCAGGCTGTGATGATGGGGTCGCCGACAGTCGCTCAACGTCGGGTTGGCAACTCGAAAACTCTTCCTAATTCGTCGCTGAGGTGACTGGACTCGAAAATTAACGGAGCGCGGGTTGCTACTCGTGGACTGCCGGGACCTTTTCTTGTTATTATTATTGTTGGAATTTAGGCTGTAGCCGGACGAGTTGTTTTCGCGCGACGAACGGATCATCTGAGTAGAATCTCGCGAGTCGTCCCCGTCGCTCTCGTCGTTACTCGAGTCGCATCCGGAACTCGGCTCTTCGCCGCATTGCGAACCCGCATACGAACTAGCGTCGGTGTTGTCGTTGGCGTCGTCCGACGCGTCACTTTTTCGCTGCAAATATCCAGCGCTGGGTAAGAAGACGTCGCTCCGCGAGTCCGCGGCGACGGTCAAGCTCTCACTCAGTCCGCTCAAGGTCTTCATCTCAGTCTGAGACATTCTGAGGCGTCTGCGTTGCTGGTTGAAGAAAAAGACGCCGCTCCTGGCATACTCTTCAAGGGGTTCACGACGCCAGTGGTACGCCGCTGACGAAGACACGGATCTGTAGAATCCTGGTTTCTTGAATGGAATGTGAGGGCTTGCTTCGTCGTTGTTATTTTGGTCGATGCCGTTCACGAGGGCACAATCGTCCGAGTCTGAGTCTCCGACGCTCGCGAGGTTGTGGTAGGAGCTCTTGCTTTCAAGGCGATCTACGAACGCCATTATTCGACGGTTTAAGTCTTATTTTATCGCTAAAACCAACCTAAATGACTGGAACAAAAAAATTGCCGATGTTATAACTAAGCAAGGTGTTTGCCGGCATATAGAGGAAACATTTTGTGTTTATCATAAACTTGTGTTCAGCGAACCTTCACAGATTTATTGGTTATCGTCTCTTGCACGTTCTGTTAATAAGTTACGCATCTATGCAGGTTTGTAAGGCGATCGCTGATAGCATATTTACGTAAGTTTCGAATGCTGAATAAAGCTTCCGACTTAACTTCCAGCAATTTCACGACAACAGCAAGTAAGTTTCCCTAACAATATGGCCAGCAATACAAGTTTCCCGCAGTGTGGTCGCGTACACCACAGCAGCTTGAATCTGTCACATGCGATCTGACACTGGAACAGACTTCCACAAGCAGTATATAAGTGAAGTGAATGCCAAATCATAGCCTAAAGCCGAATAAGCACAACAGCCACTTAATTGTTGTACAGCTGGTGTTCATTACATCATCGTAATCGAAAGCGTCGCGGTTACTAGAATTTGCGCGTCGCGTCATTCGAGCAGTTTAATACCAAGTTGACATTCGCCTAATCCTGTAGTACGAACCGAAAATCTCAAACGAAGTTAGAAAACATGCTGAACTGTCTGCTTTGTTGGTATGTTAGCTTGCACGGTACTCACGCCACAATGGCCGTTTCCTCGCCTTGCGCACGCGTTTCCTTTGTGGTAGGCCTACCATCGCTCTCTTTATCTAGAAACACGCCTGACAATATTATGCACTTATGTTAGGCAAAGAGGTACAGCTAGCTGGATGTTGAAGTTGTAAGTATTTGGTTATGAGCAGTTAGTACGACGTCTGAACGATTTAACCTACCAGAAAAAAATTGAGGCCCATTTATGAACAATCGACTTCCGAAAAAAGCGAAAAAATTTCTAAAAGAAGAAACGGCCCGAGGAAAGTTTATCGCCACGGACGCCTCATCGCCTGATTAGATTTAATCGCATTGCGCATAGCGCTGTACCAACAGCAGTGATTACCTTACGGTAAAGTCACGTTGCGGCTATTATTAGCCCAAAGGCAAGCGCGCGACCGATTCGCACCCAGAGGCGGGATTTTGGAGTTAAACTTGTTGTCGGTTGCGTCAAACGCTGGCAAAATTATGCTCAGTAGAAGTTCATTAACGGCCGTCGCTTCGACCACACGTGTCAATATTTTGTGTTGCTCTGTTTATCAAAACTTCACGCAAAGGTTGGAAACGCGGACCACCAAAAATGACATCTGTCCAGCGCGCGAAAAACCTAATTAAAAGCTACGCACCCAGGAAAAATGTTGCCTTACCGGTTTCAATTCGCGAGAGGTGATATAAGTCAAGTAAGACGATATAAAATACCATCTTAAGAAGATGGGGTTCTTTAACGAATGTGGTCTGGCTAGTCAAGTTATTAGGTTTGTATGGAATGTTGAGGGCATCATTGGTTTCAAAGTCCGTATTTGAAGAGCGCAGGTGCGCCATTTCATTTTGCGTTGTCCCGTTAAATTTATAAAACCGGTTTAATGCGGTTTGAACCGGTGTCCATGAGGCCGCCTAGGTGGGACAAAGTGCAAAGTAACAAAACAGAACAGAACAGAATCTTCCTTTGTCAACATCATTTATGCCCCAGCAAAGCAACGAGAAAAAATACTTAAACCGACCACATAATTAGTTATCTTTACACAACCGAGGTGCAAAAGTTACAATGCTTGTTATGGCCTTTTGTTGTTTCTGACATCGCAAAGTTTATTGGGTATTGTTTGTCTACGTTGTCCTTGGTTACTACGGGTTATTTGCGCCCGTTCGTCCTATCGTGACATTGAATAACTCAATTTTCCGCCAATTGCCAAAACGTGAGAGAAAAACTTTAAAATATTTGTTGTGCGTCTGTCGCCAATTTGTGGTCACACGACGTTTTTACGGAGAGCAACCAAAACTTTTCCAGCGTCGATCCTTGACACGCAAAGAGGTTTTGGGTAGCCGCAAAAGTTTTTCCGCTGTTGTCATTGTAAAGATCCAGGCGCCAACCCTTTTGCTTACGGTTCAGATGGCAAAAGAGCGATCAAATCTATCATGCAATCCGGCTACACAGCTTTTCACTATCTACTTGAAAGAGAGGGGAAATTTGACGAGTCGTTTTTCTATCCACCGATGCTAAGTTAAGGTAACTGCGCGGCATCGTCGCCTTAACATACCGTGATACTCCCACCTACCGCATTGAGCGACCTGGACCACACGCACATTCGAAACACCGAGGTAACTGTTTGTGGGTTAACAGGTATGCCAGTCTCGTTTAAACCTTGCTGCTACGTTGGCAGCGCTAAGGATTTGGTTTACTAATGCTCGAATGCTTACAGAACGTTGTTAAAAGCAACTTTCATGTGAAACTTGGCCGAAACAGTTACGCAGCATCCAGCTGTACCATATAACACCGAAACCCAAAAATGGCGTAGGCCACAAACAAAAACCCAGTCTATGACAACCCCCGAAAGTAAACCATAAAATGCAAAAACCGCCGCTATACAAACACACTCGATACGTTAGAGCAGGGCGCCCTTATCAATGACATCAACGCAGTAGGCAGCGAAAGCCGCTCTATTAGTAAAAAGGGTTAAATGTGTGATAACTTCATCAAGACTGCTATTATCTTCGACACGATCGTTCGCCTGTAGAACTTAGCAACCGCACTCCTGGGGGGGATTCTGACTAAGGTAAACGATTAACCCGTTAAGTCCGTAAAAGGGGCGACAGTGT
This sequence comes from Ascidia mentula, assembly GCF_947561715.1. NCBI lineage: Eukaryota > Metazoa > Chordata > Ascidiacea > Phlebobranchia > Ascidiidae > Ascidia > Ascidia mentula. The sequence continues at coordinate 18,057,671 of NC_138569.1, read as the reverse complement.
CACCTCCTGCGTAAATAGGCGCTGTTAAAAACGCTGCTTGCGCACTTACTTTAAAATGTACACTTTTAGTTTTAAGCCTGTTGGCGAAAACATATATAATGGTAACTTAATAATCTGTTCTTCTGGCATATATAATACGTAACTTTATTTTTTTTTTTTTGTTATTCAACAAGGCTTCCTCAAGGAATAACAGGCGAAACGTCGGTGAATAAAGTTACGTATTATATATGCCAGAAGAACAGATTATTAAGTTACAATATGCCTGGCAGCAACAAAAACATTATATATATAATGGTTTACTGTATTCACTTTGCATGGAGCAAATTTGTATTGGACATTTTTAACGTAGCGTTTGCGTTGAAACAATTGCCTGTAGTTCCCAACAAGCATAAATTCCCTAGTATTTTCCTTGTGGACCATGGGTTTAATCCTGCCTAACGTGGTGCATCGTTACACTGCGAAACAGCTCCTCCGAGAGCACAGTATTTAGCCAAGAGCCGGCGCCTAAGGGTAGGCGTGTATTGCTCCGTGATGCAGCGACGACAAGATGCTCTGCTTATTTGTACTACCCCGACTATCGCGACGACCTTGTCCCAACAGGACGCATTGTTTATTGTAGCGGGACTTTCGAGCGACGAATAATTTTCGTCGAAGTCCGTGCACTTTCCACGAAATCGGATTCGCATTGTCGCGAACGGTCGCGTGCCGGGGTCTTTTCTTCTAACACTACCTGGATCCTTTTTAGGCCGCGCGTATTGTTTTTGCGATTTTACTTGCGCGAGTCGCGGAATATGCGCTCGACCAGTTGGCACGCGAATCGGCTTAAAGCGAATCTTTCCTTCAGTAATCGCTGTTCAAAATGCGCCCAGAGGCGTAATATTGGTTTTATTAAATATTTTCTGGTTTGGATTTTACAAACTGTATAGGCTTATACAGCAGCGCCGCTGTGACGCATACGCGGATTGCAGTTGTTTGCCGTAACCCAAGTCCTTTGCTTGTCGTGAAACATCATAGGTTAATAGCTGTTGCGCAACTCTCGTTTAAGTAGAAAACCGCAGTGACGTTGGAGAATGATTAATAAGTTGGTATAACCTTTGTTCTTTGCATGGGAGCATTGTTATACCCAGAATATCGGAATTGGATGTAAGCACTTTTATTAAACCGCTTTCAAATGACGTAAATCAGGAAGTTACTCTGTTAAACTTAATAAAGTTGGTCATGGTGTTCTCGGGAAGATTCGAAACCCACACAACAGCGAAGTATTGTTTAATTAAGCTTTATTGTACAGATACAAAACAGGAAAAAACTTACCTAATATCTCTTGCTTTGGATTTGTTGTCAGATTCACATCTAGACTCTTATTCCTTTCTTGGAGAAGAACTAAAAATAATAAAAAAAATTGGTGCCACAATGTTTCCTTATCCATTAAAAAATGTATCTAAAAAGCGCAAACTTTTTCTAAAGCAAATGCTACAACATATTTAACACGTGGTCTACTTAATACCACATGTCATCACGCGCACCATTCAATCGTGGACAACTATAGAAAGTGCTGAATTAGCAAACGTCCAATAAAAAACAAATTGGCTCGGGCAACGACCGCTTAGCTTGTCCAGCCGAAAACAGAGTCAGCGCAATAGAAACAGGCCTAAAGAGAGCTGTAACTGTAGCTTCGCGATCTTTAGAGATAACGTGCTGATGTTTACAAGTTTACTTGTTGCAATCCGCTAACAGCTTTGCCATATTTAATCGTTGCAGTTAGTATTGCCCGCAGGCCTCTGACTCATTCATAAGCACAAACCCTCGCCTGAACTTCTGTTTTAAAAATTACCTGAACATAAAACATTAATACTCTGTATTAATTTTTATGTTAACCGATGGACAATCGGAATGCGCATCAATAAACCTCATCTAATCGCTGTTGACCGTTTTATCACCAAGTTAATAATTGACACCAGCGTTTTAGTTTCGCGTGGGAAGTTTGCGCAGTTGTATGATTGACACCGTCCACCAGTTAAGCCCGAATTGTTTGTCACACAAGTTCTTGAATCATCGCTGTTAAATATTGCGTCGCCCGCGTATATTGTAACCGTCTTGTAACATAAACTGTATCAGAATAAATAGCTTTTTGCCGAACAACCCGAAGGGAACTAGGATATAATAAGAATTGTATCAATATCAGGTCTAATTACGTTTGTCATCGGTTCGACTACACAGTGCAATATTTCATCGCGCATCAAAGACAGATATTTTTCGCCACGCCCTATACAGATCACGTGATTAAACGACGGGAACGCCCCTAAAAACGATCAGCTGGCAGGACTTCAAGTGGTTCTTCGCCTTCGAAAACAGTCTCTACGCCGGTATGTATTAAGCATAAATTCGTTACATAAAGCTGCTTACGATCTAGTTTCATCGTGTGGAATTTGCGGGACTTGGGTTACAATAATTCAGGTACACACAAACAAGCGGGTGGAATCAGACGGAGGAAGACACGTAATTCCTCAGATTGAATTAACGGCAGTGATACGATTACAATGCGAAGTTCCGGTTCGAAAAAGGCGTGTATTTTGCGCGCTTACATCACCGCAAAGGCATCGCGTCTCATTCCGCAAAACCTGTGGTATTTGGTTTTGAAGTACAAAATTAGATGCTACAATCTCTAGTCATAAAGTGCGTAGTTTCCTTTGACGCATTCACATCAAATCTCACCATCCATTTCGCACGAAACGCGGAATTTCAATTATATGGCGTATTGTTTGCATTGTGTCCTATAAGGTAATAGCCCCAGTCGTCACGGTTCTCAACTTTCCATAGCGTGAAACTTGGTGCAACAAATGTATTGTTTACCTTCTGTGTGCCTTGCCCACTGTTATTACTGAAAACAACTTACCTTGAAACTTTACAGCTGTTTGTCGAAATTCTGCGTCACAAATAGCGCGTGCAGAGCGCAGTATCACAATAAGGGTTGTATTATTTAATCACACAGGATGTTTTTTTCTGTAGTAACAAAAGGAGTTCAGAGTGAGTTTATAGCAACGGGTTCTTGCACAAAAGCAATCGCGTTAAGCTCTGTGCAAAACTGGCGCTCAACATCAAGTACTCTCCAGACCACTTAGGACTCTTTTTATATGTCATCCACTCAAATCACGTGATTTCTGTTACGTAGAAACGGAAACTAACAAATGACAGCGGTTCCATTTTTACACTGGCACTCTGGTCTGGAAACTTCAAAACGCTTGCCTGCTTACACCTTTAATTGTATCAATCGTCATAATAAACTGTCTGTTGGGAGGCATACAAGCTTTCTGACATGTGCTGAGTCGTACAGCAGAGATTAAAGCACCGTCGGTCGCAATTACAGTGACATTCAACTGCAATTAAGTGCTTGATGGTCGGAGAACGTGATCGTGAAGTGAGTGGAATATATCTGTGACAGTCAAGATCGACCGCCACACTGTAATGTCATCCTGTTTGTCCTATATCCCGTTTAAACCTTACGCCTGTACGCCAGGTCCCTCAAATCGGCGCGTGCGTTGCAAAGTGTAAACTGCTGAAGCAATCGTTTCTTAGAAGCGGAAGATGGGTCTGTATCCCGGAGAAGCACAGTTGGAACGTAGCTAAGTAACACTAAACTGTATAACATCCATCAACAGCTCAAGCAATTGTTCACCTTACTTCCTCACTACTGTGCTGCATGCTTCCGTCTAGCACATACACACTACAGTTTACGCCTGAACGGTTTGACGTTCATAGAACCCATGACGACACAAGGTGCTTTGGCCAATAACAAAATTTATGCGCGCTCCTGGGTCACTTCTTAGACAGGTAGCGCGTGATTACGGGAATTGGGGACATAAATAGAATTTACGACGTCATTAGCAGTTGTTGTGTTCTGTGCTGGACGTCAACACCGTTCTCTCAAGACCCGATACAATTAACGATCCGCACGTCCAGAACGCTGGTTTGACGGGAAGCACACCTCACTGTCATCTCACAACTTATGACAACTTCCTCTTTGAAAAACTGTCGGCCTTACAAATACTGTGAAGCCCGGCAGGTAAGGAGTTCGCTCACTACGCGCCACCATTACTAGGTAGTGTGGAATGCAAATTCGTAGAATCTCGACAATGAGAGTTTATGAGGGGAGGAACTCTACTAAACAAAGTCTGTGCGAAACTCTGCAAGAGGTCGACGTATTCAGTTGGCGCAGGATGAAATAGAAGGATTTTTGTGGGTGTTTCAGTGGTTGACGTCGGCGTTCGGCCGTAACGTTGCGGCGTAACCCAGTGACACACACACTAAATGCAAAACACAAACTAGATAAATCACGTACACTAAATGGTGAGCGTTTGGATCGCCTTGAGCTTACACCTGTGTGGGCTGTCCAGTTGTATCAAATTTCATAAATAGTTTATATTTTGCGCACGTTTTCGTCCGATACCATGAACCGAATTGCGGCAAGTGGCGGGTTTACCAAATATATCCGGATTAGGTTTATAAATTTACCATAACGCGGTATACAGGCCTATCTGACATTTCGCACGCCCACTATGTAAATCAGACGTAAACCGACAAGGCCCAACACCGTGCGGTATATAAGATTAAGTTAAGCTGTCCGTGCGCTAAACCACCGAACGTGCACCAAATCGCAAAGCACCGAAAGGCCAAGTTTTGCGCTAAACCTTATGTGTTGTCTGTCCGCGCGCTGAACCACCGAACGTGCAAAAGCACCGAAAGGCCAAGTTTTGCGCTGAACCTTGTTGTTGAGCCAAATAAACAAAGGGGGAATTTTGCACCGCGAATTAAAAACTTAGCTCCGAAACTGACTGTCCTTGTTTTCTGCTGCTGTTTACTGGGCAGAGGAGAATTCATAAATCCGAACACCACATCCGGAATTTGACTAGCTCAAACACGTCACCGCGTGCACGTATTGTAAACCTGCAAACTGAGGGCCGAAAAGTTTTTTCGCCTTCTCTGCACGCAACATATGCATATATGGTATAGCGAGTAAACAAAGACTATCATTAAACAACCGTTTCAACGTTGACATATTTGCTCAGCCATATTTATGATCAACAAAGTATGATGGTGCGACCTTCTGCGTGGGCGCCCGAACCTTTTTCTATGGCGGATATTATGGAACTCAAACAAACTTCTCTGCTGGCTGCCGTGGTTGCAATGTGATCCACAGCTTCAAATATTTACCACCGAAATCAAATATTGACCACCGACATCAGTGTCAATTTAAAATTCTCTACTTCGTTCTGACGAATAGCCTTAATGCTTGGTTGGAGATGTACTTTAAATTTCACGTTTAACCAATATAATGTAGCTTATACTTCGTCAGTTAAAGCGTTAATTTATAATGGCCGAAGGTTGAAATATTTCCTGAAATTCAACTCTGTCAAACGTCACAACCTATCTAAAAAATAACCAGACAAACGTTACTACTCACACGTTTTCCAGCAATATTGTCGCAAATGCGAATACACACACTACCACTGATCCTATATTCCCCATATGAGATATAAAACATGTGCTTCCTGCTGGTAATGTAATCACAATGTATCATGTTGCCCAAATGACCTACGTAGTGTGGAAACAACGTCGGTGATTTTTTTGTAAAAGTACCAAGTCAATCCCTGGGCGCTGTGCTTTGCCTAAAGAATTCGCCAACACAAGCACAATAAAAACTAAGTCAATATTATTTTTTGGTTTGGCGCTGATAAATCAATCAGCGACTATATAAACCAGAACCAGGTGGAAGAGCAAATAGGCCTTTTGCTGTCAATTTTTATGTTTTAACTTGAGATGTGAACCTACTTAGAACTTAAGTGAACAATTCCTAGCTTGAAGTAGTTCAGTAGATGTTGCGGGGAGCCATGTTTTGTCACACAAAAAGAAAAACCTACATTTTCCACAAACACTCTCTCCGCATATAAATGTGTAATTCAACAGAATATTTCAGTGTAACGCATGTTGTTAATTTATAATTTAATGGCTCGTCAGAACTCCTGGAAGTTCTTCCCGGAACATTAAGCTTCCCCAGGACCCACGTTGGTTAGCCCTGCTTTTTTATTAGGATCCGCGTGATGGAGCTAGAGGATTATTGGTTACGTGTTGTTTAGCTTCGTTATCAAAAAACATACCCATGTAACTTAACTTCTTGTGCTGATTTCTCACCATTATGTTTAACCATTTTTGCCTTTTTTGTTTGTCTTCTTGCTTAGCCTTTTCTTCAATTGTACGCCCTTAGCGTCCTTTTTTCAATAATAATAAAAAAAAAATTCGTATTCACAAAACAGGTGCAGTGCACAGGTCACCGTAACACCGGCGAAAATCTTTCTTAGGCAATACACTAACAACACTGTAAAGCGCTGTAACGTCGAAATGTCGATCGACACTGTCGACTAAGTGGTTGCAGGAGTGAGAGTTTTTTATGACGAATCCACGGACGTCGTCATCTTAACCATTGGCGTGAGTCCGCTTTTCTCAACATTTTAATATACTCAGTCAGATGCCCGAGAGATGCGGTGTCACCTATGCTTTGCCGTCCGAATTTGAAACGTGTGTGAAAGCTAAATGACAAGTTTGTGCACTGTTTTACACAGATGTAAATAGTTTGCCCCAAGATGCTCCGTCCAAATATGCTGGACTGTTTAAGTCTGTAAAACAATTGAAGTGTTAATTGGAGAGACGTAATTCCCTCAATGATTGGCTGTCCAAGGTCAATGATTTGGCTGTCCAAAATTATTTACTGTTTTAAGCAAACGCAAATATGTGTCTAGTAAAAAGGACAGGTGTGTCCAGAGACGATCATCTTGTCTCTGGACACACCTGTCCTTTTTACTAGACACATATTTGCGTTTGCTTAAAACAGTAAATAATTTTCAACTTGATCAGGGAATAAGCAAATTTATCATTAAAGTTAGCTCACGTCTGGGTTAGTTCAAGTTAGCTCACATTTTTGGGTTTCAGTAACACCACCTGATCCTCTTAATTCGAAGAACCGACCGCACCTTGGCGCATGGGTCAACAACAACACCCGAACCTCGCAATTCAGAGAACCGATAGCACCGTGCAACAGTTCACTTTGAGGCTTCGAACATTTGTTTGAGAGTTGCAAGTAATTTTATGAGCGAATACTACGATCAATCTGTCAACTCTCAGAGCTTTAGCATCACCAACATTTAAAGTATTCAATTCAGAATAGCAAACAGATATCTGATCGAAATTTTAAATGAAACCCCATGGTACGCGACGACGTTGCGCTAAGTAGTTCATGGCCACTAAAAGGTTGGGAAACATTGACGTAACCGCTCTGACAGCGCGTTTTAAGACATAGAGCGAATAGAAGAAGTTAAATACATATGCTGTATTTCTTGTGGAGGGCACCAGGTGGTTTCGACCGTAATGTGAAACAGAACAGTTTGGTAACTACCTAAAGCAGAGCTTAAACTAAAGGTGCATTCACGCAACAAAATATGTACAAGTTTGTCGACAGGATGCAAGATTGGTCATTGCACCCCCTGTCGCCGTATGTAGCAAATCATGATAAAGATATTACCGAAAATATCACATTTACATAAAGAAAAAAAGAGTAAATGAGAAAGATTGATTGCAGAATAGGAGTAACAGACACCTTCGACAAATATAATTTGAATAAAGGCCCAAAGGAAACCGGTTGATTGATTAACGTCAATCTTTCTAAAGACAAGCAAACAGCCTGCATATGCAAATTTGTATTTTGCAGGATATGGTTTGATTGAAATTCTAAACCGATTGTTGGCTTTCGGTTTTGCAACATGTGGTAGGAAATTACATAAAGATATGATTTTGTGTAAAACAATAGTTTTTAAAAACATAAACAAAATGAAACAAGTTTTTGTTAGAATGTCGAGTTCAAGTGGAAAAACCAAAGGCCAGAAAAAACTTTCCGAAGTAGAACTGGTAAAACTCGACTCAAATGATGTTGCTGAGATGAAGAGACTTTGGGATGGCACTTACCTTAAAAGTGGGGTGCACACTTACCTTAGGCGCTGGAACAATACAGATCACAAGCCAATATTTCACAGATGGATTGCAGATGAAATCGAATATAACGCAAGTCTCGGTTTCAGGAACAAACGAACTGGAGAACTGGCAGCCATGTGCGTCAATTCTTTAGAGACAAAATCTAATCAGGACGACTTTATGTCTCATCTTAACAGACAATTAGGACAGGAGTGGAACAAAGACATCGGAGCGAAACGGCCCATGACTTTGGGTACGTTGTGCGTGGATCCGTCCTACAGAAGGATGAATTTGGCGACAGAGCTTACAAAACAAAGCGAAAATGCCGCTGTTGAATTGGGATGCGATGCTATTGGAATGTATTCCAGCCATGAACATGTGCACAAAATCAGTGAGAAGTTAGAATATACCGCCACCAAGCAATTGAAATACTGCGATTTTGTTGATAAAGACGATGGGGAAAATATGTTCGATTTGGAGAAACTTGGAACTAAAGGTTATCTGAGCAAATGCTACAAATGGCTTTCGACCAAAAAGTCGCACGAATAACCACAGCTAGGAAACAACAAGGGTTGGGACCTACTTACTCTTGTATGTGTGGGAGATGGATTTGTATGTTTATACATTGTCATATGGTTTCTACATCATGTTGTGCAACCTTTCAGATAGTAAGCTATCATTGCGGTTGATTGTATAATTAAAAAATCTGATCAAACTTGAAGAAACCGCAGGCTAAAGCCGAAAAGCACATAACATTTATAAAGAGGCGTCTTAAAAAAAACCTTGGGTGGGGTTCACAAAAAAACAAAGAACCAAAATGTGCCGAGATTGCTATTATAGGCGGTCTTTGGACTTATACTCAAACTTTACTAAACGTTAATCAGGATCAAATGGGGCAGCACCGCCATCGTTCTAACGTCAATTATCAAAAACTTTTTGTTGATAAATATTTCTCTCCGCCCAGCACTCAAGCTTGAACTGTCCCATCAGAAAAAGGCTTTGAAATATATTGCTTTTTTTCCAACCTTTTTCTTCTAAACAGCAAAAGTTTTCAGATCTTATCGGCGCTTGCATCATATACATGTAGCCCAATACAATGTTGTCACAAGAATTTTCAGAAATGAAATAAAATAATAATTCTCTATTGCCCATTAAACTCACGATATTCAAAAAGATCTGTAAAGTAAGAAAATTCATCGGAAATTTGCCTCACGTCTCGGAATTTTGGAGCCACCAACACAACCTGATCCTCTCAATTCGAGGAACCGACCGAACCTTGGCGCAAGGGTCAACAACACCACCCGAACCTCGCGATTCAGATAGCACCGTGCAATAGTTTATTTTATGAGCGGATACTATGGTCATTGTGGTGAAGAAATAATCTTTTTTTTTTCAAATAAAAACTCACATTACTGAAAGCTGAGCTTAAGCATCACCCTGTGGACGTGGGATGCTGTGGCTACATTTTCCATCCCTGTAAACGACTGTATTGGGGTCATACAGGTTTAACGATGCCCAAATGGCACGTGATGTAGTTTGAATTGAGACAATCGATTATTATCAGTCATTGGCAACACATTTAGGGGTTATGTTTACACAAAATGGTTGGCCGACAGGATATGCCATTCTTCACGAAGGCATTATTGGGTTCTGTTGCGCAAGAGGCTGCAGTAATCGGTTGGGTTGGACGTTAGGGTGCATGTCACTGCTGCAAAAGTGATGACGTCACTATCTCTGAGGTTCGCATGGACTACCGTTACAATTCATTGATATCAGGACTCACGATACTGCAAAGGAATTGCACAAGAATGTTCCCCAATAATTTTGTTTGTTCTTTGATAATGCCCCAGTTACTCTCATTTCCAACTAAGTATAGGCGTGAGCAGAGGTTATTTGAAATGATAAACACAAACTCGAAAAAATGGGAGCATTTTACTCTCCTTGGTTTTCTCGAAAAAAATGTTCATTTGGTTGTGACGCTCGTACATGATTGTATTGTTTTCTTCATGCTCCAAAATCCATCCACTCCTGGAAGATAATTATTTAATCCCACTGGAATACAAATGATTTTATCGCTTTTAATTTGTTGGTAGCGAAGGCTGCACTGACCATTTATTCATGACCATCAAGTGTAAAATATTTACAATACCAGTAACCAATACCAACCAGCTCCAGCATACAATGATAACTATCTTTCTTATGCGTGTGTAGAACCTGTCATTTAGTTTTTGACATGTATGAAAATAGTTTAAAGCGTTAAAACAGATTCCTTTGATTTTCAGAAATGCTTTTTACTGTTTTATATTCTGCTACCATGTTTCACACAAAAAGACAAACAAATATTTAGTACAAATCCAAAGAAGAAATCCATTTGTCAAATGGTGCTGCACACACGCTGCTAGTAAACTGAGCAGCAAACACTATACCTAATGTCACCAAAACATTACATCGAATTAAAATGCTTAGTGAAACGGCACTACAGAGAAAAATGTAATATAATATGATTTGTAAATACAAGGCACTGTCATTTTGTGTCCAAACAATAGCTGGAATAAAGAGTAATTTTCCACAGTTTGCAAAAAGCAAACATTTGCACATTGAAAGAACAGTGAAGGATTTGGCTGCAAAGCTTTTGCCAAAGCATGCTTCAAGTGTACTACAAAGAAGCACAGTTATTATTATAAACACGAAAAGCTGTACTGCAGAAGTAAGTGTCATGACATAAAGCTCCACTTGCTTGGCTGCTTGAAACACAACATCTTGTCCTTTATTAATATTTTCGTCTTTTGCTGGTGAAATCATCCATTTCATGTAGCCATCACAGAACAAGCACACTGCAGCAAGCTTCCAGTGAAGGTTCCCGAGATTTAGATTAAACAATAAATGACGCCATACTGGTTTGCTCAAAAGTATCAGATCTAATAAGCAAAGTGTCACGTCATATTCAATGTATTTGTCTACAGGTAGTTTGCATTTGGAGCAGTGCTCAATCCGCAAGTTGTTGCTGTTTGGGAAAATTGAATACAGCCTGGAGCATGGTGTTTCACATTCTATACATAACAAACCATCTTTTTGTGGGCTTAGTGTGTTTTTTTTGCTATTTTCATCCATCCTCTATTTTTTCAAAATAAATGTTACTTATTTAGCTGGTGCACACAACATATGTAACTAGAAGAAGGCAAAAACAGCTATATTTGAACCAAAATAAGAATACTTGCCCCAAATAAAAGATGTGATTCATCATTACAAAGTTACATGCATTTATTATATTGGAATACAGTAGAAAATTCTTGTGCAAACACACAATTTGATCAAAACAAAAATTTCACTAAATAGAGTAATATAATAAAATATATGTTTTAATAAAGTTCATTTAAAACCAAATGCCACACTTCAAAAACTATAGTTATAGGAAAACCCCCTACTGTGAGAATAACAAATAACAATAATTTCAAAACGTTTTTCTTTCAGAATTTATGCGTGAAGAAAAAGATTGAGCGATTTAAAATTAATTCTTTCGCGTTTCCCTGCATTGTTTTGCAGCAACGTAATCACGGGATAAACGCTCGGCCGCCCATGCGCACACTGAAATGGGAGTTTACAGCTGGAAAGTTCTTCAATCAATTTATCGCAGATACAGTTGTCGAGTTCATCGCCAAACCTGATTGCGCCTGATTAAAAAATTACAATTTTCAACATGAATGTTTTTTATGTGTACAACCTTACCGTGACAAGCTCTTGAACAGAGGATGTCAAATAATACTGAAGGCATTGTGGTGCCCATTGTGCCCTGGGATGAAATCAACTAAAGACAAAAAACGTAGAAGTTTTTCTTAAATATCCATGAAATAACTCACCTCACAACACTGCACCAAATATCGTTCAAAATCTGTCAAACAGTTTTCTTCCAATAAATGGTCGCGGGTGAACAACTTTGGAACTGCGGTGACGTCTATATGATCTAAAGTGTATGAGTATGTTAGGTGCAAGGTAATGTGGACGAACTCATAACCTTTCAAAATGGTACAAGATATGCCAGCTTTTTGAAGTTGAATCCCATTTTCGCCAATCACTCTTAATGTTTTTTCGTCGGTTTTAATTTTTACGTTTTGGCTCAATATCGTGGCCGAGACTCGCTTTTCAACTTGATCAATTTCGTACGAATCTAACACACACAATAGTTCATGAATAGGCAATTTTTGGCCCAAAAATATTAACTGTACAACCTCAACCATTCTGTGTTTATCTTGAGCGCTACCGTAAGATATGCTGTGCTAGTTATTTTAAAGTAATGTACCACAAATAGAACTCTTTAAAAAGTTTAGAAATCTCCCAACCGTCTTATGGATGTACCTATGTACCACAACTTATACATACCTCCCTACTATATTAGTTTGTGGGCAGCAGCTGTTACCTTTTACGAATCGTTCAAGCCTAATGCGCTCATGAACAGCATGTTGATCAAACAGCAACAACAGCCTTTCGCCCAAACATTTGTTGGTGTGAATGCACGCAATATATTTTGAATCAACCTGACCTATAACCTGAAACATGAAATCAGAGCGCCTGATAGGGCTTGTTTGATTTATCTGTAGATTAGAACAGGTTTCATGCAGATACACGTGACAAACAATCTTACACAAATGTCTTGTAGCATATCTTTCGTCAATTTGAACGCCACTCCGTCCCGGCAAAGATTTGAATCGAGATGCGCAATCTTACTCTAAAAAAATTGCAATTAACACACCAACAATCTGGATGAGTATATAGTTGCCATAGCATTCGGTACAATCCGCTTGCTTACCCGTTGTGGGGGTTGAAATGTGACTGGGGTAGTTGGAATTGTAAAGCGAGCTTTTTCATCAGCTTCAGTTCTATTAAACACATCCACGACGACAGTAAAAAGTGAAAAAATGTTCATGTGTGGTTTATTTTTACCCAGTAAATACTTCCAGTTTGCACTTTTTGTGAACGTTCAAACATTGCGCGAAATTGGGCACGCACGCCCTTGTCAAAGCGTCCGGATATTTTTCTATGCAACAAATTTCTCAACATTCAGAGAAATATCTAATGCACGTTGTAAGTTACAAAAACTGAAATATCACACCTTTTACATTGATTTGACCGATTTGGTTTGCGATGCGTGGCTTCACAGACGAGACCTGCCCAGTTTTTACATGTACATAAACATTTGAGGCATACTTGGAGTCATATCTTTCTATCCAATCTTTCGGAAGGCTTTCTATTTCTTTTAATATTATTTATTAGGCTCTCAGTCGGTTAAAATTGTTTATACTCACCGATATTTTTTGTATCCTGACTCTTCATCTTTTCTGCCATTTCTGGTTTTGGATCGATGCTTGTGCTGGGTACATTGGTATGTACAGTTATACCAGCCAAACATATCTCACGGGTATCGCATTGAACTGCTGTGTTAACTTCACTTTCGGTGTTTGCGGATGGATCTTTACCGTTAACCTTGGAAACAAAGGGAACATAATCATAGCCCGAAATTGTACACGCGAAAGATGTAACAGTTGTATATGAACAGGCAAACCATGTTATATTCCCTGTTGGTATTCGACGTTGACAACTCGACCCGCGCAAAAGAATCGAACATTTTTGTAACAGACCCAAGGACAAACTCCCAGTCAGTAAACTCTATCATGCTTTTTGTAGGTTCATAAGAAACATCGAACCAACTGCACGGACATCTGGCAATGACAAAAGTTATACCAGTGCGTCAACCTAAAACCATGCTTACTCGATGAATACAACGAAAGCAGAAAGACTGCTACTGTCGAGAACGTCTTGTGGTGCTGTTGCTTCTACAGCGTGCTTCTTCATCATGGTTTGTAAAGTTTTATGAATCTTTGTCTATTGTAAAGTTAATTAACATTAAGAAGCATGTAACCTTGGAGACAAAATCACAAAATAAAAATCCCATTACTTTAACCACGTGTCGCTTGTTTACGTAAACAAGTTGTAACGCAGAAGCTCGTTTTCTGGTGTACGCAAAATACCCGGACATCAAAAGCTTTCCATTGGACGAGCTTAACTTCCTAAATGTGCTGCTTTCGTGTTTTCTGTCCATGAGTCTTTCCAGTCTTAATAAATGTTACACGGTACATATATAGAAAGGCGTGCCTGCACATTTATGATAAGGCTATCTTATGCAAGGAAAAACTGAGAAAAACAACTTACCTGCTGCGAAAATCGTGAGATCTTTTAGCCTGAAAAATCACACCCTCTTCCACTTCAGAAACCGTTATTGACACACCGCAGTGTGCCAAGGAAATTATAACAAAAACTTCACGGACGTTGTTGATCATTGTTGCTCGACTGGAGGTCTGTGAACGTTCTGGATATTGAGCAAACAGTCCAGTAACCTTGATTGTGGAACCGCGACCAAAATACAGGCCATTGTCATCGACACAAACTACATTAGTAGTTTTACCGAACTGGGAAATTGTTTTACAGTAAGACCGGTTTGTATCCTTGCATGTGGTTGATATGGTCAGAGAAGAAGACATTTGTGCAATACTACATAACGCCTCACCACGAAAGCCAAAATATCTCAGGTTTTGAAGGTCGCATGTGCTATTGTTTTTTGAAGTGAAATATCTTGTTCCTAAGGACAAAATGTTGGAATGATATGCGATAGACAGTTACTAAATTTGATAAAAGGCGTGCTTGAAAAACAAACAATTTGGTATAATTCACCTGCTGACAAAAGATTCTTGTAGGCAAAACCATGTCCATTATCGATAACCCGTGCATTGGAATTTGTTAAATCAATCTGAACTTCGATGGAAGATGCTGCTGCATCAAGGCTATTCATGACCAATTCTTCTAGACATTGCTTTACACTGGTAATTATAAATCCGCTTCTAAGTTTTTCCTTTACGTCTTCGGCGTGAGTGTGCATCATCATCTTGTTAATTAGACCAAGAGCCCAAGCAACAAAGCAACTTACAACCAGAGGACGTAACGCAACGCTCATCCACTCTGATCATCTCGCAAGCTATATAATCCAAACCAGTACAGATATTTTTGTTGTTGTCCAAATGATACTTTGTTTACAATTTTATGTTTGTGGCCCAGTATCTAACCGTAATTTGAAGTTATTTAATATTTTTCAATATATTTGTCAGTAACAATATAGTCAGTAAAACATGATGACTAGAAAATAAATTATAAAACTGGTAATTTATCAACGTTAGTTCCGCTTCAACAACTTCTATTCTACAGAACCGTTCAGTGTTCAAACACATTGGCGGTTTTGGTGTTGTGGAGTGATTAATGCAATTGCGCCAGAAAGTACTTTGTTTTACCGAGCGAAGTGTGTATAGTTTTGCATGTATTATTATTGGTTTCACAGCTACATCTGCAGATCTAGCAAAACTTTTAAAGAATGGTATTTAAAAGTGAACTAACAAAATGTGCTTTTATCATTAATTTTTCTATGTTGTTTTTGTAGACAAATTTGTCGAAATGCAAAAAGAAGGTTATCTTGTTGTTGTGTCTTTGCTTGAGGGGAGGAATTTTCCCTCAAGACCCAGACACAACCTTGTTATTGAGTGCAAATTTGATGGAGAACTTCTTGCGACTGATCCAATTCCTCACAATGAAGTGCCAAACTTCACCACGGAGCTGGCTTGGGAAATGGACCGCAAGTCTTTACATCAGCACCGCATGCAAAGAACACCAGTAAAACTGCAATGTTATGCAGTGGACACAGTTAAAAATGTGCGTGAACACATTGGGTATATTCTGCTTGATCTTCGAGGAGCTCAACTAAAGGCCCAACCTGCAAAGTGGTACAATATTCTCAGTAGCAAGTATTCCAAACTGAAACCAGCTGTAAAAATTTCTATGGTGTTAGAGGATGATTCTGCATCAGAAAAGCCTGCATTCAAAGCTCAGGAGGCACCACCAAGACCTGTACCACCTCTTGGTGGAAGTGATATAGAAGCAGTCTTGAATGATGAAGAAGGCTATTTTCAAATTGGACCAGTTACTTCTAGTTGTGAAATGTTTGTTCTGGCTGTCACTGTTGGTTCAGCATTTAACCTGGAACAACTCATTCCTGGTGAAAGACCTTTGCCTCCAGTAACATCTGGATTCTTTTTCTACTACACACTCTTTGGCAGTGATATTACCAACGACCCATTTTTTGACTTACTTTCTCCTGACATAACTCCGGAGAGGGCTTCGATTCGCGTTTGCAGCACTGTTAATTTTCTTAAGGCTTACTTTTCTAAGCATTCTATGTTATCTGTGCATCTATGTTGTGGGGACCAGTTATTGGGAACAACCTCAACTTCCTTTGTAAATTTGTTTACCAAGAAACATATAAACATGCTAAAAGGTGATACAGTTGTCATTGTTGGAGTATACAACCTAACTCCACCAGACAATCAAATTGAACATGAAGCTGTGCAGCCACGTGTCAGCATTTCCTTAGCTTTGAGAAAAGAATCTGTCGATGACAAACCACATACAACCAATGCCCCAAGTGTTGTCAATGAAAACTTTGAGGCAGCTCCTAATGACAAGCCTGTGAGAGACACTGACAACAGACCAACAAAAATTATTCATTCCACACCAACAAAAGTAAGACCATCGGCTTCTAAAAAAATAGCTGCAGCAACAGAAGATGATGCAACCAGCATTAGCTCTGGAGAGGAAATTTCACCAATGAAGCCTAAAATTCCCTCTCCAATAAAAGCTAAGCCAAAACCAACACCACCTGCAAACCAGAGTAATAGCCTAGCAACCACTGAAACCCATACAGACATACCTCCTCCCACTCGTCATTTCAGGTTCTCATTGGATATTAAAACCATCAGCAAGCTTCAATTGCAGAAACCTTGCAACATTTATGTGAAATACGCATACCCTTTCTTTGGCAGTTATGCTCCAATTATGACATCACCAGTCCAAGTTACCAACCAATCAGAGATCATTGTTCCAAATTCGTTATGTGTATTTGATTTTGCCTGTCCCCTTCCATTGCTTATGGCTACCTTTCGTACAGTTCCTATAAATTTGGAGTTGTGGCACAAGGATAAGGAAACTGAAAATCAACAACTTGGCTCAGCAACGTTACCCCTGACACAGATTGTAGATGCAGAGAAGGATAAAGTACCTATTGATGGGCAGAAAAGAAAAATGGAATTTGGATATCGTCAGGCGTTTCGTGGTTCTTTGGAGGCAGTAGACTCAAGTGAACGAGTGTTGGCTGAAATAAATGTGGTGGCCATTCTTGAAGATCTTGGTGAGGTTCGGGACAGGGTAATTCAACGCCCTATACAATCAGTGTCTGAAAATATAGAAGCACCTCAGCCAAGACCAAAGCCTGTTGAACTGGAGAATCAGGACCCACGGGAAACCAATGAATATAAGGCAGCTATTGAGTTAGAGTTGTGGAAGTCACAGGAACGGGAAACATTTGCAAAGCGGCTCAAAGACCTTGAGGCGCAGCATTTGCAAACGCTAGGAGAAGAGTTTAAAAAACGTGACCGCGAACGGGAAGCAATTGTGGCCAAACGCGTTTCTGAGTATCAGGGTTTGGAAAAGAAGCTTGCAACCTCTATTGCAAGTTTAGAAAAGCGTGAACAGCAAGTTACCGCCGCCGAACAGGAGCTTACGCGCCTGAATAAGGACGCTGTACGAGAAAAGGAAAGGGTCCTAGCCGAAGCCAAGGAGGCGACTCGACGAATGAAGGACGACTGCGTTCATCAAGTTCAACTCGAGCGCGAACGCAGAGATCTGCTAGAGGAACAGAACGCTAAGCTCAACAAGCAGGTGAACGAGATGGAGAAGAAGTACGCCTCGCTCATGGCACAGTTTTACGACTTCAAGAACGAACAAAGCAATCGTCCGGAAATACGCTTGCAAGCTGAACTGAACTTGGTTCGAATGGAAAAAGCCGAAGTTGAGCGAAAACTTGAGTCGACAACCAAATCCAAACTGCATTACAAGCAACAGTGGGGAAGAACGTTGAAGGAGTTGGCCATGATGAAGAAACGTGAACAGGATCACGCGCTGGCCAACCTCAAACAACAGCAGCAGGAACTGGAGAGTTTAAAGATCCGTTGCATGGCATCCGATGAAAAGAAAGCCCTCGAAAGCGACAACGATCGTCTGAGGCAAATCGAAAACGATATTCGATCTATGAAGCAAGACACGTCCACGAAGAGAATGCCCTCGATTGCGATCGAACAATGCCAGGAAAGTGCAACGTTGTTTGAGAACATTAATGAGCGCGTATCACGTCTAATTGAAGAGAGGGACACTTTGTTACGCACTGGCGTGTATTCCGACAGCGACCGAATCATAACCGAACTAGACCGCCAAATCAAAGAGGAAATGGCAAAAAGGAGGGGCTTGAACACATAGTGTATGTCTAGTTTAATATATTCGTTTTCTTAAAGAGGAAAGCCCTGATTTTGAGCATTCAACACCATCATGCGAGCAGCAGCGGCTCAGATGGAAACCGTGTGGGATTTGTTTTGCTGTCTAAACTTACACGAAGTTTAAGTGTGTATTGGTTTTGCTAGCTTATAGCTTGCTAAGTTTTACTGTTATTGCAGAGTTTATTCTCGTTTTGTTTGCGTATCATTCGCAGTATCGTATATCACTAGAATTTTTAATATCTTTTGTCTAAATGTGGAAACATTTTTACATGAGGTGTAGCCAGAAGATAAAGTCTTGAGAAACCAAAGCCGTTGGTTAACTGTGTACAATTGCAGGATTCGTTTGGGACAAGCATCGCTGCATGTTTTAGCTTAAATAATTTATTTCACATTACGGAAATGAAAAATAGTTTCAATAAGTAAAATAGCAAGGACGCTGTTAAAACTGTAGCGATTGCCTTTGATAAGCGCCCAAAACGTTGGGCTATTGTTCGCAGAAAATAAAGCAGTTGCCTAGACCGGCTACAAATCGATAAACACGATAAATCGTAAAAAACTTTTTGTTAAGATTGTAATTTGAAAATAAAAAAAGTTTTGTTTGCTAACTGAGTTGACCCGGCACCAACAGCGGAAGGAATTTGTTCTGTCTTGAAAATAAAATTATACTTTGCCGCTATGGATTTATTAGTCGCTATTGGAAACACAGAAGCAATACGAAATCTTTTTCATTGCTTTGGCTGGATCGTTTCGCTTCGCAATAGAGTAACTGAACCAGAGCTATGTAGCCTTTTTGTGAATTAACATTTATTTAAATCGTTGGAATACTTCAAAGGCTTCAAAATGTCTCAGACACAAACTCAAACACTTCATCGCTCTGTGGTTAATCCCACTCGCAACCATGATTATTTGTATGGTAAGTTCACCTAATTAATTTTATGAAATGCATATTTTACCAACAATATAATTTTTTGTGGAGGTCATAGTGATAATATGGTCATAAATTTATTAGTTTGCCATGTATTTGTTTTTTCTTTGCCACTGCAAGTTAAAACTATGTAGCCTAATGCTAAACTAATGAAAAATAATTTGTTTAAATTCTCAAGATCCTACTTACACTCTCGCCAGTGAAAGGGACCATGCCAGGGACACATACAAAGCTCACACAAAAGTGGAAAGAATTGTAAGTGTGAAAACAAAAATAAGGAATAATTTGAAAAAAAAATAAGGAAAACCATACATTTGGATGTTGGTCATGGTAAATCATGGATTGTCTGTTTGCCTACATTCCAAATCAATGGTTTCCAACTGTATTCAAAGAGGCCCTAAATAAAAAAATGCTTTTAAATTTTTGTGAAATAAACATAATTTACTCTCATTTATTTTTATTTATTCACAATAAATTTCTTTGAAGTCACAATCATGAGATTTCTGCATCTGAGCTATCAAAATCATCGAAAGACTTCTTTCAAGTGCAGTGCTTAATGTTAAACAAATGTCAACGTAACAAACAGAAGAGCTGTAGCATATTGTTTTCCTGAAACAAAATTATCATAAAGTTTATGCAAGAGTACAAAAAAATAGCAATAGAATATATTTATGGTTTTATACTTTTTTAAAAACAAATTACCCAAAACAATTTCAGATGACCCAACATTGGGAAACTTTGATCTAAATCAATATATCTATGGATTGTTTGTTGTACTATTGTTAACCTATTTTTAGTCATTGAGTATTTTGCACCTAATTTTTGTTTAAATATTGCATATTTTTTATTTAATTCAACTAAAACCTTATATATACCCTTCAGATACTAATTCATAATCAAACTATGTTTTTTTAAATATTGTTCACCCCAATGCTTGCTTTCAGAAATAAATGCCTCTAACAGTTTATTTATTTTAACAGAAAAAAGTCCCAGAGTTTCAGCAGATGTTTTCTGCCCTACCTCATTACCCACGGTTTCAAGTTCGACTGGAAGCCACAGATCCTGTTCCACGTTTCATTAATCGCCGTTGGAGAGGTTATTCTGATCAGAGAAGAGAGGCACTTGTACGTTACACAACGTAAGTTTTTATAATCAAAGGTAGCTTTGTACATGCAGAACCTTGACTGGAAGTTGAAATGTTTTCCTTTTAAAAAAGGTGCTGTATTAATTTTTTGTGAAATGTGTGTAAATTTGCCTTTTACTTTTACTAAATTGGTGTATATATACACGTATATACTTTTAATATTTTTATTCCAATGGCATATTTGTTCTATATGCCATTAACCAGTGTTTTTTAGTTTAACTAGGTGTTTAAGTTATTTTTCGTTCCACTCCTCGACCAGTTTTTATTCTGAGCATTATTATTACGCAGATTCAATTATGACCCATCTGTGCAAATCCCATCGAAGCAATTTACAGATCCTAAAGTGAGTGGCCAGAATCGATACAAGTACTTCAGACGACCTATTGTTCCATTCCTTCAACAAATTCCACCAGAAGTTTTGCTCCAACCAACAACGTAAGCACTTCGCTATTTTCACATAAAAGCTTTGCAAGCTTTCATTGTTCACAGAGTCGACCCTCTGGCGCCGCCTGCAGAACTGACACAAAGGCCACCGACCCCTGCGACCAGAACAGTTGATGTGCAGACAGATTACAGGGATTCTGAGGCACAAACAGACCCTTACACACCTGAATATGTGGTTCGCCCCGGTAGTGCCCCTGAGCTGCTAACTCTTGCTACATTGTCTCATGGTAAGTGTGAATAACAAAGGCCCTTGCAAGTATTTTGTTTTTCACTGCATCTATTTTCATAATATATTACGTTTTATGTAGCAAGTGTACATTAATATATACAACTCCAGAATAATTATATGTTATAACAACTGCAATTGCCAACAGGACATGGCTTGCCTGCTGGTCTTGCTGAGGTGGAGATGATAGAAAGAGCAAGAGCAAAACGTGCTTGGGAAGCTACTTTGCCTCCATTGAGTGATGTCACCCAGCTTGATAAGAGACAGAAAATGATGGATGAAATGGAGAGAAAGGAATGGGCCATTAGGGAGGAGGAGATCGAAAGGTAGGCCACATTTTCTACCAGTAAAAATATACTCTTGTAAAATAATATAGCTATCAAAGTGGAATGGCACCTATTTGTGTGTACATACATAAAAATACTTTTAAAAGCCTGGTTAAAAAAGATGGATCATGTAATTTCTATCTAAAGAAAATCCGCTATTGCTTCCATCAAGGTTGCAGGAAGCAAGACTTGAGGTGCTTAAAAAGCTTTTGTTGCAACGCGAATTGAAGCAACAGGAGCTTAACGACAAGCGCCTCGACAAACTATGGAGCAAGAAGCAGAGAGCCAAGGAGAACAAAGTCCAAAACATTCGCAAAGAACACATAAAAAGTAACAAGTTAAAAATACAATTTCTAAAAATCACAAGGTACAAAACGTGTGTATTTTCTTCTAGCCGTTCGCAAATTGACTAAAAAACGGGAACAGGTTGAAGGAAAGCTGGAGAGAAGAGACCTGATTAACGAGTACAGCAAGTTCGAGTCACAAATTCACGCTCCTCTGTCTAGAATGGGCGTTTTTCTCGACCGCGGCTCGGAGCAGTATGTCGTTAAAAGCAGATATCTCAATACGTTTCAAGGTACGGTATAATTGTTAGGTAATTTGTGCTTTGTGTAAATCACTCAAACACTTTACTGTGTTGGCAGGACTCCTTGAACTGGAATCATCTCTTCCCGATTTCGTAAAACAACCAAGGATCAGAGCACCGAAGAAAGCAGATTCTGCCCAACATGGATTCGTTAAGAGGAAAGATAGAAGGGCAATGGAGCTGGCTGAGATGCACCAGGTGATGTTTAAGATGCAATGCATCGTGGACCCCTACGTTAATGAACATGAAGCAAAGAAAATAGCATTAGCACAAGTAAAACCATGAGGATTGGAAACGGTTATCTAATTTACAACAACAGCATGATGGTTAAATACTAATTTTTTTTAGGGTATTAAAGAAGCGAAACAGAAGGAGAAGGAAGTTGCGAAGCCTCTGCGCTTTCTTCAAAAGGTCGAGAAGCCGATACCACGACCACCTACACCTAAAGTGGAACCACCATCGAAGGTATGATTTCTTTTACTGATCGAGCAGCAGTTTATTCTTCAAAATATTTGAATTGTTTGCAGTTAATGGTTTGTGACTTGTCTTTATATTGGTATGTTTTATAGTGCTACAGTAACAAGTATCGACAAGAGGCAAAACAATTCAAATATTTTTTAACTCTTACCGCTTTATTTAAACTGGAATGCATTTGAGTGTTATTGCCGTTTTAAAATAACAGCTATAACATAAAATATGCGGAAACAATTGGGCCCATACAAATTTTGTCACAAAAGTAGCTAAGACCTTGCTAAAAGCAGTCTTGTAAGGCAGCTCACCACTCTTTTAAAACTTTCGTTAAAAAATTCACAGGATGAAGAGGAAAAAGAACTTGCCGTAATCTTCCTCCAGCAACTGATCCGCGGTCGATCCATCCAGAATCAAATGTACGAAGGCAAGGAGAAACGCCTCGAGCTCATCCAGGAAGTTCGAAGCACACATGCCCTGCAGAAAGCAGAGCAACAAGTCAAGAGACAAGAGAAACAACATGTCGTCACGCTGCAACGACAGAGAAGGATTTTCCAACACAAGGTAATGTATGGTGGATACGTAACACGCTTTCTTTTCGGTCGCTATTTTCATACCATGGGTTTATAATTAAACTTAATACAACGAAAACTTTGGTTTTACCGTGTAGTTCTGTGCTATAGTAGCCAGCCTGAAAAGTGTTGTTCGAATTTGTTTGGAGTAAAATTGTGTTCTGTTATTTTTATTTTAGGAAGCGTTTGTGGATGAAGCTCTGTCGCAGATGGAGGGTGAGACAGTGGGAGACATGCTTGATTTCCTGTCCAAAGAGCTCGTGCGTTTGGAGGAGGAAAGAAGAATCCACGCCTTCAGGTAAATGTAAACCAACTTGAACAAAAATTGTGGTTATAACTCTGTAAGTCTGGCGTATAGAAACAAAAGATCCATAATTATCTTTGAGCATTACTGTCTGCAGCTCAATCTTGCTTCTGTGGATTCCTATGTTATTAAATCTGTATTTCTGCAGCTAATGTTTTGATCTTGGTTCTTGCAGCATGTTGGCTGAACGAAGACGCCGCATTCGGGAAGCTGAAGAATCCGGACGCAGGCAAGTGGAGGAGCGCAGGAGGAGAGAGGAGGACGAGATCTTCAAGCAGATCGTGAAAGTGCATCAGTCAACGGTCGATACTTACCTGGAAGACATTATAATCACTGCGGTGGACAAAACGGCCGATGAACAGGCTAGAGAGGAAATTAGGGAAATGGCCGACACGATTAACGACGTTGCCTATGAAATTGAAGATAGGTAATGTAGCGCAACAATGCGTATAGCTTATTTTAAATAAGGTAAAATAAGAACAGGAAATTGTAAGTTAAAAATAACAAGATTCGGACTGCATAGCAGCACTGAAGCTACAAATATCATTATCCTAAGATTGGTCTGGGTTACACATAAACCCAAATTTTTTAAACCAAACAATTCATTTATATAAAAATATCTGCATTTTTGTTATAAAACTTGCACTGGAACAAAATTAAAAGGTAGAAAAGTTTGTATTCTAAAACCTGGACTTTTCTACAGGCGCACTGTGCTGCAATCGGAAGAAATTGTCTCGGAGCTCGTTCACAGCTTTTTGCTTCCCGAAGTCCTCAAAGTGAACTCTCGAGAGAAAAGTAAGAAATAACAAATAAGTTATGCTGATTCCCATGTGAAAATCCAACACACAAGGTCTTTCTTGGTGCTTTAGGCCAAGTGGTGGGATTCAATTTTTTTGTCAGTCGGTTCTATCACAAAAGTCATATTTTTCAGCCGGTTCTGTTACAAAAATCCATTGACAGTAACCAGTAATGCTAACCCGTTCGCTGATCCCATAAAATTTCGTGAGACGGTTCTATAAAACAGGTGCGAACCGGCTGAATACCACCACTGTATAGGCCATATTGTTAATCTCCGATAACAGTAAAGTATTTATATTCAGCAATAAAAATAAGATTGATTGGTTGGTATTGTGTTAACTGGGGTCGTTCCGAACCAAACAAAGCAATAACTATTTTTAGTTCGTCAAGCTCAGCGCAAACACCTGTTGGCTGCGCACCGTATTATCCACGCCACAATGGAACCGGTTATCGAAGGATCCGCAACAACGTCTGTGGTGCAGAGTTCTCAATCAGGAGAAAGTGACGAACAGCAGTAGAACAAAAATAAAAACTGCAATTTTTACCAGTTTATATTTGATTTATTTTCATATGGTAAATAGTTAGCTCGAAAACTACAAATTAAATTTATCCATTTTTATGCTAGTTAAAACGGGTTAAAACGTTTCAAACCTGTTGGTCTACTTTCGAATATGGACATTACTGTAATGTTTTTCATTGCTTGTTTGACTCATTACATAGAGTTATTCATCCTGTTTAAGTCCTGTAAACACAGATGCAGTTTCAAGTACAACTGATTTTGTGACATGTGGGGCTTTAAAACATGTGGCTTTTTGCAAATAAACATTTAATGGTTTTAACCGTGCGTTATGTTAAACAGATAAATATACTCATTTAAGTTACTTTGTGAGGCAATCAAACTCCTTTTGAAACATGTCAGAACGGAAACTGTCAGCATTGCAATGTTGAACACTTGCACCATCTTCGTGTGTTGGCTAAAACACTATTCAACTAATACTGTACTGATACACATATACTTCGAATTTTTCATCAGCATCATCTATACTTCAACCTAGAGGACCTTGCCCAAAATCAGATCAATTGTGTTTTCGCCAACACACAGTAAAGGCAAAAAAGCTCTTACTTAATGCAATAAGCATCAGTTCTGCCAGTCACATTTAGTTGAGTGGAAAGGTTGGTATAAACAACTGTTTTGGTTTTATTTCCATTATTCATTACTATGGCTGAAGCATCACAACAACACTTATATACCAAACGACCCAATACACACAAACAACATGATAAATTTAGAAAATGCTTAAAACAGGCAACAGACAACAATATTTATAAATATTTGAAGCAATTGTAAATACAATTTATGAAACAAACACAAGCATGTAAAACTAAATGACCGTAAAATATCCTTTCACAAACAAGACATGACCGAGAAGTCAAATCATTCAATCAACATGTTGGTTAACCTCAATATTATAGCCAGACAAATCTGTTCCAGGTTTGCTTTCCTGTATAGGTTTGTGTGAATTTGCTCTTGCGTAGATGTCCAACCTTCTTTGATTTTGCAAAGGTATGTTTTGCCTGACTTCATTAAGACGGCCAATATCTGTTCGAAATGGCATGTTAAATATAACCAAATGGCAGGCAAAAAGTTCGCAAAAAATATGTATTGTACAACAGTAAAAAATATTTAATTTACATACCTATATCAGTGTATATGATTGACTCCTGGTGGTCGGTCTTGGTCAAAACATCTCCCCTAGACAAAATACACAAATCGTTTTTCACCCTTTACTTATAAGTTAAAATTCATACCATGGCCCGACAGCAGATGTATTACCCCAAGCGATGTAAGTTGCACTCTCATCCCTAGCAGGAGAAACGGCAGCAATGTACATTTGATTGTCCAATGCTCTGGAAGAAATGTTAAGATTAGGACATATTAGAGGTTTCCCAATGACTCTTCTCATACCTTGCTTGCTGTAAAAGCTGCCAGTGGACTGGACCAGTGGTCATATTAAAGGCTCCAGGATAAATTACAAGATGACAACCCTTTTCTGCATAAATTTGTGCCAGCTCTGCGAATCGTATGTCATAGCATATGCCCAGTCCAATCTTACAGGAACCTGGATTAAACAACAACAGACATGTTGTTTCAGGACTCATAAGAATATCTCAGCTACACGCAAACCTGCTTGAAAAATTGCTAGTTCATTTCCTGGCTTTAACACATCTGACTCTTGGAACTTAATTTTTCCTGGGACATTTATGTCAAAAAGATGCATCTTTCTGTATTTGGCCACAGTGTCTCCATTAGGAGAAAAGACAGAACAAGTGTTGTACAAATTTCCATTTTCATTCTCTGGTATCGAACCTATGTAAAAGCACAGCCTGCATAAAGAAGATTCAATACACCCAAATTTGCATTCCAGGGACCAGCAATGAACCACATTTACCTCCAACAAGAAACACTTTGCACTCTTTTGCCACCTCAGACAGGGATTTTGTTGTAGGTCCTGGAACAGGTTCAGAGTACTCCTTGAAGTATTGCGTGCCATAGGGGGAATTAAAGCACTCCTAAACACAAGGCAAAATCGTTCAAAGTTATTTATACTTTCATTAACAGCAATTTTGCAGACATTAAATGTTTTGAAAAGAACACTTTACAAATTACTCCATAGACTATCACTTTCTTATGTCTTATACTATAAACCAACCTACAGGAAGGGCAATTAATTTTGCTCCTTGACTTGCTGCCTCTCTAATCAACTTGCACGCATGTTTCACATTTTCTGCCTTGTTGGCACCAACAGCCATTTGTATCAGAGCAAGGCGCAGAGCTGCGAAAGCAAATTTGCAATCAATTTATTGTAAACCAACATTACTACTATGTTGTAGCAGTAGAATTTATTTATATACTACTAGTGGAAAGCTATTCAGTTTGATAGATAATTTTTTGAACGTATACAACATGTTTGTATGAACACATGTTGTACAAATACGTGCAAATGCAATAAACCAAGAAGTAGTTTACCTGCCATCCTTTTATTTTTGGGCGCAGAATTCAAGTGTTAAGTTTATATCCAACTATTAAACCTTAGGCAAAGACACCAACTATAGGAAAAAGTACAGTTACAGTCACACAGTTTAAACATAAAAAGAAATCAATGCACTTTTGAATTAGGCTTCTTTTATAGATTTTGTCAAACTTAAACTGGAGTAGTAGTAGATGCAGCAACTAATAATAAAAATGTTTGCCATAAAAAATATGATACCAGCTAACCACAGAAAAAGAAACACATTGTCTCCCAGAAATTCAAGGCGATATGCTGGAGCGAGCCACAGTCCTTGACCCAGAAACCAAAGAGCTGAAAGCTTTACCAAGCCTACAAAATTACTTCTTTTAAAACTTTGTAGTAACACAGGGCCGATGGACAAATACCATAAAAAGTACTGTGAGGTGCATATCTTGTTGAAAGTAACAAAGACATAGGTTAAAATAAAAACACACAAGTCCAGGTGACTGTACAGAAGGCATGATAAGATAGCAATTGTGGAGAGTTGAGTAGCAAAGGTCACAAGGCCCAACCACTGGGCACTGTTAGTGTACAACAAATAAAAATATACTGAAAAATTATGACGAATGTCCCGTCTTGTTACATGATAGAGATAAGTGTGCTCCAGAAATTGAAATCCATACAATGAGTACATGGCCCAGGTGAGTGCCAAAAAGGTACACAAAAAGGAAATCAAAAAACAGAATCTTTTTGTGGTGAACTGATTTAACAGCAGTGTATGAAATCTCCCTATGCGCAACAATTTAAACAAATCCTGAGAGTTTTTTTTATCAATATACAGCAATATTGCTAAAGTGTAAACAATGGGGTAAATCTTTAAATGAACTGCAAGGCCAAACAGACTTCCTGCAAGGACAACATGACTTTTATGCAACAAGTACAAACAACCCAGCACTAGTGCAGACATAATAGATTCAGCATTGCCCCTGCAGGATACAGTGGCCGTAAGTGGATTCAGCAACCAAACAGCAACTGCTAATCGTGATCGACCTTGGTCTGTCCCAGAAAGTTCAACAATCCACTGTAAAATTGCTGAAGCAAGGAGGTCGCATAGAACAAACAACACTTTGCCCCATACCTGGTGCAAGTAAATATTTGGTACCAGTAGCCATGCAAGAATGGGGCTGTACCTGTATGTGGCACGCATATATGGAGATTCCCCAAGACTTACAAATGCTGCTGCATCATGGAAAACATAGTAATCCACATCAGTGAATTTTACCTCAAGGTGTGAATCTTGCCATTCACCGTACACAAGGAGAACCAAGCGTAAGATTACTGCACTTAAGTAAATAGTCCAGGTCTTAACATGCAGCAAATCATTCAGCGTTAGCATGTTCACTGTTCAGTGGAGCTTTCTTTTCCTTTTCTGTTCCCAAGATTGATTGTTCTAACTCAGTAAGGTCCATTCCCTGCTCTTTCATTGCATTTTTGACACAAGATTGATATTTTTTGAAAACATCAGCACAGCCATCAACAGTGTCTCCCTTCAAATAATGCTCTCGGAACCAGTTGTTGAAGCACTTGTCATACTCCCATTTTAATGGAGTACATTCAGAACTAATACTATTCATTCTACCATAAAACCATGAAGATTTACCTTAACAATTTCATAATATTGTAAGGCCAATGAAAACAGCAGCCTTACACACATTACAATCAGCAAAAATACATATTTTAGTGACAATTCTTCTGTGATATTAAATTTCTTGGCATTTTGTTTGATGAATTTTTTTTTCAACCAAATTGCAAGTTAACTTATTTTTCTTTTATGTACAAACAATAATTTGAAGCAGCAAACAAAACAATTAAGTAGCCATGATGTTGTAGCAAACAGCAAATATGGGAAAATCAAGTTTATGGTCAATTTAGATGGATAAAGTTATGGCACGCTTAACTAGATTGTGATAACAGAACACAATTATTGGCAAACAAAAAAAAATTGTCAAGGAAGGATTATACAATTTTTTTTTGAGAAAAACATTTAATTTACAGTATCACATTATTATCAGTCTTCAACATTGTTTCAACCTAACAAATTTCCAATCTGCCATGAACATGAACTAGTATAATCAAGCAACAACAATATTTCTATTCTTTGAAACAGAAAAATGTTATATATAATTACAATGACACAAGGCATTTGAATTGGAACCAAAGTTTATGAATTACGTGGCCTCTTGCTGGCAATGCTATTTCCGTCCAAAGCATCTTCACCATAAGCACAATCAGCTACTTTGCCAGGAGCTATAAGCTGAAGGAGCTTATCATTACTGCTTCCACCAAACATGGCCATGAGCAGAGCAACCCCATATCCAGTGGCTCTTTCTCCACAGTGTGCTGGGGATGCCATATCCACATGGACCCAAACACCAGGAAAACTGAATGCACCCTGCAGATGACTTCCAATAAAAAGTCCAGCACATGAGGACTGAGCATTGGAACGATCAGCAACAGAATTTTTCATGTCGGCCACAGCTGAATTGAACTCAGAAAAATGTAATTCTGGACAATATACTAAAGGGTAAGTAAGGTCACCTGATAGTTTACCAGCATGACTTGCTATGTGCTCCCATTTTTCATTATTGGTCAGTATAGCACCATGGTATTTTCCAGTAGATACACCCTGAGCGCCAGTGAGCGTTGCCATGTCAAGAATAATGTCTGCTTTCAAATCTTTTGAGGCGTAAGCAACACCATCACCCAACACAAGTCTTCCTTCTGCATCAGTGTTGTTAATTTCCACCGATCTTCCAGAATAGAGAATATGAATATCATCTGGCCTGGTTGCAATTGGTCCAACAGCATTTTCAGCAAGGCACAAAACTGCATGCAGGTTTTGGTTAAAACCACGTTTTACAGCAGCACGAAAGCCCGCAAGTATTGCTGCTGCACCACCACAGTCACGCTTCATTCCTGGCATGGTCGTTTTCCCTTTGATGCTCAAGCCACCAGTGTCATAGACGATACCCTTTCCACACCATGCAATTGTCTGTGTGGCATTTGGAGGGAAATGACTTAACACCACTAAAGCTGGTGGATGTATGGCAGCTTTGCCAACACCATAGATTCCACCAAAACCTTGTTTGTCAAGGTCTTCACCTTGTATTATGGTTGGCTCTATTCCAAGCTCTTTGGCAACATTTTTTGCTTCCTGAACAAATGCATCAGTGTTCATGATGTTGCATGGCATGTCCACTATCTTCGCTGCCATTCTGACTGAGTCAGCGGCATCCTGGAGACAGTCTGCAATTTCCTGGAGATCACAGGTCTGTTCCCCAACAATAGCAAATTCAACCGACAGTGTGCGGCTTCTTTTCTGCTTGCCACCGTCAGTTCTCAAGCTGAAAAGTGGGTACGATCGGGCAATGGCACAACCACAAGCAAAAACTTCATCTTCTTCACAAACAATGACAACAACCTGGTCCCCTTTTCCTGGCAAGCACATCCTAAGCAACTTTGGAATGTGATAAGCACTTGACGGCATGTTGTGACGACTCACTTTGTCAGAAAATGCACCTACATTTGCATTGTTCAACCAGAGTGAACAGGTGTCGGTTGGTGATGGATTAAGAGATTGAATAGCTTTTCTCCAAACAGATTCTGTAACTCTTTTCTCTAGGTGATGAGATACATCCTTCCACTGAGCCTTTTTAAGATTGCTTAGTTTTCCAATCACACTCACTGGGGTGGTGGATGGATCACATTTTGATGGAAGTTTGCTAACAAAGTTGACATTGGTCACAGACATGTTAAACGTAACTATTTCCTTTTTTTTAAATATTACAGAACCCAAAACCCTGAACCTTAGCACCTAGTATGGACAATTGGTTTGTAAGAGTGCTTTCATAGCTAACATATTCCTTACAATACTAGTAAGGAAAAGAAATGCGATCTAATTTACAATTCCAGTAATTAAATTAGTTCCACAATATATCGGTGGACATGCTGTAGCATAGGTCTGAACCTTATGGGTGCACACTTCTAGTTTTTCTAGTCTTTATAGTTGCATAAATTGGTAAAAACAGCAAAAGCATAATAATGTTTTACGTAGTTTCTCTGGTAGCACGCTGCCTTTCGCAATTATATAGCGCACCAAGTGTCAAAAAAATGCTTGGTCATGACAAAATTACAGCTAGTTTTTCACAATTTACAGTTACACATTCTTCCTACAATTGTTTTGTTGTATTTTAATAATTACGCCATTCACGGCTCCTGAGTCAAGCTCTTGTGCTCTTAAATTTGTTGTGACGAAACAATGGCGGATACATGCTTTATTGTGGCACAGTTTAGCCTTTTCTTTTCGCAGTGGTTGTGTGGTGTGGACAAATGCAACTTTTTTGTGTTTTAAGTC
Source organism: Ascidia mentula (assembly GCF_947561715.1). Classification (NCBI taxonomy): domain Eukaryota; kingdom Metazoa; phylum Chordata; class Ascidiacea; order Phlebobranchia; family Ascidiidae; genus Ascidia; species Ascidia mentula. The sequence continues at coordinate 18,026,016 of NC_138569.1, read as the reverse complement.
TTGCGAAGTTGGAATACGTAAGTATGTTCATCCTCCGTTTTAAGCGTTGTTAATTGTTTGCAACAATTAAATGCTGTGTTTTGTACGATGCCTTGCTCCTAAATGCAGGTTGTTAAATTGTGAATCGCAGCTACTAGCTACTAGCTGTGTAAGTGTCAGCTAGAACTGTGAACAAAATGCCAGTTACATCGCTTAACTTTTAAAACAAACTTCCGAATCTTTTTTATCTATAAATTTATTTGACGGGACATGGACTCACTATGTTCAAGTCACAAAAAATGCATTTGTGTGAAGGTAATGTATTGATAAAATAATGTACATGGATCGATAATGTAGAAATTGATTATTAATACGTAAACAACCGAACAGACCTAGTCCAAATATAAGAATTCTGTGTACAGGCCACGTTAATGCGCAACAACCTTTCATAACAAACTACAATGCATGCCTTTCTTCAAACGTTTGAAAAAAAGTCAAGGAGAAAAAAATGACATGTCTGGGACAGCGCGGAAGAACGGACAAGCCATATCGATGTGTGGCGGCCAGAAACGTCAGTGCAAGGCGCCCCGACAGGAATTTAATAGTGAATCCTACAGTCGATTTGTTAGAGGGGTTATTGTGTTAGCATTGATTTGAAATAAAGTGGGCCGTCTTGTCAGCGAGGCCGCGGTTCCTCACTCGTCAATTGCTTTACTACGATGACGCACCCAGTTTGAAGAGGCGGAGTAGGTTTTCTGTATAAAAGAGTAAAATTATTTTGTATTTCATCGCATTTAGTTGATGACACACTCAAACCGAGTTTAAGGTTTCTGTTTTATCCACACTGCAAAGTATGCTTGAAAGTGTATTGGAACAGAGAGTATTAGATTGTTGTGGGTCTGTTGTGTGTTTTATAACTTATTTCCCTCACAGTGGCGCGAGAAAAGTTTTTTCATCGATCCAAATGTACTTTGCAGAACAAACCTAAACGAAGTCATTTTATCTCATTGTTGATTTTTTTGTCAAAACTGTCATCCGCAAAATGATGAAGGTGGAAGCACTTTTACCAATCGCACTGGTTGTCGGAATTTTCACTTCGGGTAAATATCTTTTATTGCTCTTTATTTTTCATAACTGTTCATATTCGTAAAAACCTCGTACAAATACGCGAGGGACCTAAATATACACTGAATCTCAAGCCCCGAGTTTTGTGTCCGATGGGATTAAAGGCTCGTAAAATATTGATGACATTTTTAATTCTACCTCGTCGAAGTAGGTAGATGCCCTTCCACGCCAGTGCAACTTCAAAACACAACAATGGCTGAAACGTGAGAAAACGTTGGCCGTAAAATGTAACTGAACCTCCCCAGCTATTTTCAGACGAATCAATGAAATAATCGCCGTCATCCGAAAAACGTATTTTGTGTGTTGAGATTTAATCTTTTCGCAATGAAAAGTGAATCGATATTTTGCCGTTGGTAATATTGGGCCGCGTATGCAGATGCTGTTTGCTTTCATCCTAAATATGTTTGCTTAAGGAACGTTCCGCCCATTTCCGAATCCAATTCAATCAAAATCGTTTTATTTTGTTAGGAATCATCGCAAGTCCTTTGCCGACTGCTAACACAGCCACGGTCAACGTTACAAGTGAAAGCAAAAATGACGATCAGGTAAAGGAGTTTGATTTGGGTAAATTCGCTTGTGTGCCCAATCCTGAACGGCCACTGATGGACATTGCGGCAAATATTTGTGTTATGAGAATGTTTTTATATATATATGTCCCTTACAGTGAGCAACTTTACACACCCCTGGAATTAAACGTTAATAATCAAAGACTATAAAGATGCGTTTGCGCGAACTGTGGAATTTTAATTAAACAAGGGCGAAAATATTAGTATTGCGCAATAAAATCTAACTTACCACAATACTAAGATAATAACCATCGTTGTCATGACAACTTTTTCAGCCAATTTCACTACAGTGCTTAACGTTGCTGTTTGATTTGTCGTTAAGGCTCTAGCAGGTGGTTGCGGCAGGTGGTTGGCGGAATATTTTTGAACTGTCAATAAAAAAACGGTCTTGGCGTCTGCCTGGTTCCTGCCAATTAAACTAATTTATTACCTATTAATATTGGCGACACAAATACTAAATCAAATTTAATGAGAACACGTTTCTTTATAAGTAATAATAGAAACATTGTTTTGTATATTTAAATTTCCAGAAACTGTATTTTGTTCAATAAAAAATGAGAAACATGTTCTCATTAAACTAAATTTAGTATTTGTGTCGCCAATATTTACAGCTAATAAATTTGCCAGTTTAACAAAAAAAATGCCATCGCCACCTTTAAATCCCCTTTGATTTCTCTGACTTAAATCAAAGGCAAATTTACGATGTGATTCCAGACATTGGAATGCATTATGGAGGTCATAGCTGTCATGGCGTCCGGAAGTGAAGAGAACATGTCCCCTAAATGCAAAGCAATGCTCGGATCCCTTCGAAGCGACAGTGATAACGACGGTAATTGTACATAGGGTGAAATATATATTACTAAATTATACCAGGCTCTTATTTAAAAAAATGCTTCTTGTGTGAACGATAACGACGGTATGTTTGCTATATTCTACATATAGTTTCGGTTAAATCAAAAATCATCCTGCCTTGTGTGCGGGAGTTGGAATTGATACGCCTGGTCATGAATAAATGAGAGACGCGCATTGTGTTTCACAGGAGAATTGGCTACAGAGTTACCGGCCACCGAAAAGAGCAAGGTAGACCTGAAGCTGCAACTCCAGGACCTGACGCCACAACTGCAAGAGCCTAAAAGGGATGACGATGGTTTGGAACTGACGGGCGGTGATGCAGAAGAAGCCCTGCTTGATGTTAAAAGACACATGTCCAGTGAAGGTAATGTAGATGCTGAGGTGGTCTCTTCTGTGCAACTTTCTTTCCAAAACAATGAAAAGTTGCTAAGTTTTCATAATACGCAAGAAGTTAAATTCATGTTTTGGCAATTTACGTCCCACAACAAGCATGGCAGTAAATCACGACAGTAACTGTCCAGTGCTTGGTTGTGTGCAATGATCGTATGCCTATGTGATAATACAACATAACCATGTGTTTTGAACCACCACCGTGTTTCAGACCACGACGAAGATCACCGCGACGGAGATCTTGAAAAGAAAGCATCAATGAGCAAAAGTGGTGAGTGTTAAAAATGTCCCCACTTGATAGGATTTGCGTCATGCGCAGCTGATGAATTGATTCGGGTTTCGAGTAATTACTTCTCACAGGGAACGGCATTTTTAACACAGCAATCGATTTTTCTGCTGCGCGCCCATTGATCTGATGGCATCTCTTGTTGTGCAGCAGATAAATCAAATCCATGTGTTGTTGTTTTTGGTTATGCTTCATAAATGTTGCCGTGTTCTTTTATGCATTTTTTTTATGGAAACAATATGAAAGCAGGAGCATAAACACACTTCCAACATAAAAAGCTTATTTCGATACCAACTTGGAATTAAATGTTTAACAAAATCGTGTTTTGTATTTTCGATTTTGCATAACATATTGTAATTGAACCTTCATGTTGCACCCCACTAACCAATGATGCGTATCAAGCTCCAGTCTTCAAACCAGAGTTAGTCTGATATTTTTTACGTTTTGCAAAAATGTTGCAGATGATATCAAAGCTGATGAAGCAGGAGAGGATGGAATGGAAGAGCCCTTCGTGACGAATCTGAACTCAGAAAATGACGACTTCCTAATCATTCCCCTCAAATACCTGCAAAAGCAAATGATGTCTTACAACGACGAGACTTCTGACGCGACCGCAGCGGTCCAGTCACAAGAAGATGGCGTGGCGTATGATGGTGCAATTGAAGGTAATATAACAAGAAATGGGGTATTTTTGTGGCAGTTTCTATTCGCGTTTGGTGGTGGTCTGGTCGCTTTTGTTTAAAAAAGGTTGCAGTTGTAGGTGATACATCTTATTTTTTTATTCGGTCCTGTGCGGATCTTACTGTAAGATGTATCACCTAGTCGAAATGTCCAACGTCCTTTGACGAAGTGAATTCGCTTCAGATGCCTTCCATCCTCGGAAGTAATTAAAACCGACCAGGCGACCTGTGTCTGTCATTTACGCAATGGTTTGCTCATTAATTAGTTATAAACACGTCGCATTTCGACCGGAGTCGAGTTGTCCGTTCATCAGCATTCATCAACAAAGTCAGACCGCCGGGCCTGTTGGGAATAAAATATCGATATTTGCGATGTTAGGCTGCGAAAACTACAAGTGTAACAACAGTAATTTTAAAAAACTTGTCGAAAAACTTTGAGAAAATCTTACGGAAATGTTTTGTGGCAATGATTTATTCGCCGTTAAGTTTGTTTACCGTTTGGGTCTTTAACAACAAACAGGCCTACAGTGCTACAAAGATGGTAGAGCATTTATTATCATGAATTCACACACAGCATACACATTAAACCTATCTCTTCGAACTGACGCAGTGTTTTACGCATTAAATCTACACAGCCTTAATCACTTCATAATTACACCATCGAGATTTGCGAGTTTATTTCGAATTGGGCGTTATATCGATTTTTGCAAAAATATTAATGACCTTCGCAATATCACGCCTTGCACTTTCGCAGGAAACGCGAATGACCAACGCGAAATAATGGCCATTGACGAGGAGGTGAAGAACACTGCGGAGATGGACGCCATTGATGAGGTAGGGGTCCCTGGGCACGCTAGATCAATGCCAGCTTGCATGCTATTGAAACGCCATTCAGCTTACTACTAATTAACCGACGAGCCCGTGCCAATATTGCTGCATAATTCAAAAGCTGTAAATCAGTCGTGATTACGGTCTTTTCGCCATAATCATCGCCGACCATATGGGACCGCAGTTACTAAACCCATATCACTCTCACTCGGCTGTTGCCGACAAGTGGTATATGGATTTTCCTGGCATCTGGGAGAAAAACTTGGTGCAAATCGTCACATATTGGGGTACAGGCTAGAGTAAGACGAAAAATACAAGATATAATGCATGATAACTTGCCTGTGTTTTATTTTCAAAAAATAAAGCAAAAGCATTCCTGTTTTATTTTCTGTTTCTGCCTTCTATTTAAAGTACGGTTCCATCGCGTAAATTGGGAAAATATTTGTTTCACAAACACGACGAGAAAAAAAACTTTGTCAAACAATCTTAGACAACAAAATGTTATGTTCGATATTCACTTGGCGACATGAGCCCCAAAAAAACCTAGATACAATGAACAGGAAGTGAAACGTCATTAAATACGTCATTGTGCTTGATAAAGCTTAAAACGTCAGCTGACCATTGTGACCGAACAAAGGCTATTCTCTAGTGCCCGATGAATAATTCATTTATTGATAACTTTTCAGTATTTAATGCTGAAAACCGTGAACGCTTTGACATCGGGACGAACAAAACCCTTCGTTAAACATTTAACAGCTGAGCGTCGTTCCCGGGTGGAATTGGCGTTCTCGTAATTTAATTCCACGCTTTTCCACGAACTTTTGTGTTGTTCGTTTGAACAACTGGCCCATGTTCCAAAAACAAAATCATGGAAATCGTGTTGGTTAAGTTCAACACTTGATGTTTATTGCAGTAAGTCGAAGATTAGCAAATACTGGATAGCTATACTGCGATCTAGTCCTACTTTTGGCGTAAACGTGACGCCGCTAGACGGTGCATCTGGAACATGATAACACTTTAACACCTGCAATGGGATCTGATTTGTGACCTCAAGCGGATATCCGGGGTTCAAATCCCGGTGTGGGCACAAAAATAAAAATAAAAGAAATTAATAAAAAACAAAAAAATCTGATTTATAACTTCTAGTGAACATTATACAAAAAGGTTCGTGCGCCCAAAAAGTAATTCTGACATTATGATACATTTCGTCACCTTCAGGATCGTTTGGACGCCTTGTTCCGAGTGGAAATGGATATTTCAAGACTAAGCGAAGATCTCAATCGGCTCAAGACGAACAAACCGGAGAGTTCATCGGCCGAAGTTTAACTGTTCCATGTTATTGTACATAATCCCAGTCTGTGTTTACTTCTGCAGTCGCTCTTCATTCGTGCTACTGTTGTACTGTGATCGTTACTAACAAGATTCGTGCACAGCTCTTACTTTGTTGTTCGACAGTTTCGTCTTTAACGTGAAAACATTGAGAACAGGTTTATATAGTTTAAACAAAAAAGCCAAAGCTAGAATGCTGTTCATCATAATGCTGGTAAACGTTTCAAACAGTACTCAAACCCTGTACGAGTTCGAAACATTTACCAGCATTATGACGAACAGCATTCTAGCTTTGGTTACTTTATTTAGACTACTTAACTCCAGATACTTTGCACCCAGGTTTATAGTTTATGTGCCACAATTGAGTGATTCGGTCAAATCAGTTTGCCAACGTAAATTTAGGTCTTCAGGCACCAAACATTACGGAGATAAACAGGGTTATACCAAGAAATAGGTAGGAAAATGTAGAGCTACTGCAATCCTACAGTTATTGCATATAAGGCAATAAACCAGTGCATTTATATTCGGACAAATGGTTAACCTCATCGGACAATGGTTTACCACAATTTCCCCCACCATTCTCATCTGTGGGGGGCGGCTACTGTCCTAATATGTGACCAACGAGTGCGTCAGTACTTAGACCGGGGAAATTTTTTTCTTCAATCGCGCAAGTCTGTTTGGTAATAAACCACGTTCAAATTGCCATCGCCACTATGTTAGTTAAAAGTTCTAATTCTGCGCACGAATGTTCCACATATTTATTAGCTCCAAAAGCATCAGATCCCCGCGTGCGTTAAAAGGGTTTTATTAGGAAAATTAGTAAAGAAAGCGAAGCGCGAAATACCCTTGCAAGCAAACGACACACACAAAAGTTTGTACACAGAACAGGGGCGGGTGGGGTTGGGAAAGAAATAACGAACAGCAACAGGCAAAATTTATATAGAAAGAACGAGGCTGAAAGAACACGACAGCAACTTGCAACGGCGCGGATTTAACAGGCGAACTGAGTTGACCTGTCGATTAAAAACAAACATTCGCAGCTGAGACTAATACAAATAGGTAAGAACGGGAACTTCCCCGGTGTGCGAAAGATAACCGCCGAGGAACAGCAGATATTAAAAATAAGTTGGTTAAGGACTTGGAAACCGGACGCACTTTTTTTATGTTTTAGCGCTGAAAGGTACATGCGAGCCGTTCAGGCGGGTAAAATTGCCTACGCGGCTAAGGTATGAAACACCAGATTGTCTTGTAAATTGGATAATCCGGATTGCACAAGGCTTTATACATTGGCACTGCTAATAGTCGGTCTAGATCAACCGACGCCAAAAAAGGACCATTTATCAATCACCACAACTTGCGTTGTGTCCACAATGGAGGTGGCTAACGGCCCACGATGGCCACCAAAATAACTACAAAGGTACGTATGCGCGTGGATCCGCAACAACGAGGACGGGCAGAAGTAGGAGCAGGCACTTTGACGCGGGGCGATTGGCAGCGACGACGTAACATGACAGCGCACGAAGAGGGTAGGATGAGTCAGCAAAAAAATCGCACAAAATTGGGGGCGATGTGAACTTGAGACAAAGCAAAAGCGGTCTGCGCGCCTTCGCATATGGAGAGGTAAAGAGTCCGCTATATGTACTGCAGTAAGAGTGGAGGCGCCATTTTTATGGAGGGCCGTGGCCAACAGCTTATTTGGATTGTCACATGCGCGCAGATCTTCGCGCCCTGCTTTCATTGAAAAAAAAACGGTGAACTTTTTAATGATAAAAAAGAACAAAACTACACAGGTTATGGGAGAGAAGGTTGCAGCAGCAAAAAAATACGTCCAATATCGCCATCGAGTCAATAAACTAACGATTTCCAAACAGGATGTGAAAAACGATACGGCATAAGATAAAATGAACGAACCCGATAAAAACAAAACTGCTCCGCGGTGAATTACTCGCGGGTGATGCTGTTAATCCCACAACTGCTCCTCATCGTCTACATCCACGTTTACATCCTCATCGGAGCTGAGATCCGATTGACGATTGGAAGTCTCCGTTTTCGTCGATTCCTTCTCGCTGTCCGGCATCACAGAACCGCTGTCAACACTCATTTTCTCATCGTCATCCTTCGATAACGTTGCTGTGACGTCACTCTTGTTTGCCTCCGAAGAGGAGTCGCTTTTGTGTGTGGAGCTCGATCCTTCTTCATCTTCGTCGCTGTTGCGTCCCAGGATGTCGCGGATGCTGTGGCCGCTCTTCTTGGCGCGGGATGGTGGGGGTGGAGGTTGGAAGGAAAAGAACGGACGTGGAAGCAGGAATCCTGGTGGAGATATCACGTGACATGAGATGGGCGAAACAAAAGTTTTTATTATTGAAACGTGGCTTTCGTTGAGAGTATCGAGTTACAAAGAAATTGGTTCCCGTTAAAGTTATTGTTTGTGTTGCACCGCTTATTAAAAAGGACAGGCCTTTGGGGTTGAATGAAAACATACTTTGGAGTAGTTTCATTCCAAGCCAATACAGTGAGAAACCACCTCTTTCAAGGTATTTTTTGATAAGCATATCTGGTGTATAACAAGTTAGGACGTATAACGCCAACGTTTAACTACTTATCTCACCGCTGCTGAATCACATACTAGTCACATACCTGGTGATGAGTTCGGGTAGGGGAAGCTGAACGCGGACGGCGACTTCGCAATTGTGGATGGAGAGTTGAGGGACAGAGAAATGCCGAATTTCTCGCTCACCGCGTCACTTTCATCCTGCTGGAGGAAAAATAAGGTTTAGATTTTTTGGTATCACAGCTTCCAGCAGTTTTAAATACAGGAATGTTTTCTGGCGTTTTCACGTGTACGTTGCGTGGGTGATGTTTAATGTCACTTCGACGCCATAGTTAGCAACAAAAATCCCAGAAAATCAGGATTGTAGTTTTGTTAAATACGATAATTTAAAAACAAGTTATAGTGGAATTTAACTGTGATATACTATAAACGTTTTTGCAATCACTTTCCACCGAAGCACAGGGAAGCCTGAAGTTCCTTAACTTGCACCATAGGCAAAGATTACTCAATTGGCACCGAAGACGGAAGTTTCGAGGCGTTTAAGGAAAGATACGGGACCATTAATAATAACATACAGTGCCACGAGCTACGCATTGTTCTGAAGGATTGATACTGGGCAAGTCACGGGTTCCTTCCAAGGCAACGCTCGCATAACAATGATGGGAAAAGACAAAAATAGGGGCATGTGCTTTCTAAAGCCCTTTCCTCACAATAGATAATGATGCATGCGGAAAAACTATCAACATCCGTGTCCGATTACTCATGAGTAAAACGCATAAATCCAAATAACTGGACATCATATAAAATACTTCATTTAGTTTGTTTGTTTGCAATGATCTGGTAAAGGATCTTGCTTGAAAAACACACTGATGTGTTGTAAATTTTTTAGAATTATGCTGAAGACTTTGGTCTTGTTTTACAGTTTTGCGTTTTTGGTTGTTTTGTCTGTGGGGAGAGTTGGAAAAATGCCAAGCAATGTAAATAGACATCAATTTTAGGTGAATTTAACATGAATCATTCAAACTCAAGATCGGAGAACCAGAATCAAAGTCAAGCCCACTTTCGCTAAACTCACAACTTTCACTCACTGATTATCACAAGCTTACCAGGTATCTTAGTTTGGGGGGTTTCCCAGAGGGCGCCGGCTCCAATGAGAGTTTGCGCGCCGAAGTTGAGCTTTTGCATTCCTTGACATCTTTGTACGTTTCCTCTGTGGAAGCCTTCGAGTCGGCATCGTCCGATCGACTCCTCTCGCTTTTCAATTCGCCGTCTCTGCCGCCTTCTGACTTGATAATCTTCGAGTTGCAGCCGTTGTCCGAGATGCTGCTGCGAGTAAATGGGGTTTATTAGTTAAACCCAATACACCTTTTAACGTTTCGAGGTTATTACAATGGAGTTACGTGGTAACATTACTAGCAAAATCCCCTTGCTATTTTATCAAAAATCTGCTCACAACTAAATCCTAAACGCGTCCCAGTACCTTCGCTTCCTGCTGAGAGGTGGTTTCTGCAGTTTCAGTACCCCCGGCGTGTGACCGTTCTCCGCATGACGATAAGCTCCAGGGGAAAGCAGCATGGATGGGGTATGTGGGGTTCCCGGTGTGTGCGGCGTGAGAAACCCGTTCGTTGCCTTTGATTCCGTGGTGGACGACTTGGGCACGGGCGGCATGTCACTCGCTTTTGCGCCGTCAGATTCTTTCCTGCACGAGATGGGGGAACATTAACTCTTTGGAAACACGCACGGGCAGCGAATTCGACACCGCGGGTTACTTAAGTTGCAAAGTGCCGTGCAAGACGGGTGAAGCGGGGAGGCACGCGCTAATTCAGATAGACCCTGAAGCACAAGGTCACTCAAGGTCGCCTTAAACCCTTGTTGGGGATTTCGCTTGACGTATTATACGGTACATCTTCGAATTTTTAAAGCAGGTGCGCTTTTCGCATGTTATTGTATTGGAGAGTGATTATCACAGAAGCGAGAGGTAAATGACGTATGTTGTCCTGCCACCTGTTAGTAAGCTTGAAGCATGCGCGCAGCAAAAAAGGTCGTTTAAGCTTATTTTGCGTCATGGGGTGTTATAGGCAATAACAGATGATGGACAAAAACGCACGATTTCAGTAATTTAAAACGAGAAAAAAATTTTTGAAGTCAACAAACCGCGCCTCGGTTGCATTCTAACAACCATCGGCACGTCGTCCGTTCAGCAAGAAAAAAAAAACAGTTTCGCCTCGCGAAGGGTGTTTACACCACGCAAACCGCAAAAAAGCGAAACCTACCCGTGGTAAGCCTTGATGTCGTCGACGTCGAACGAGAAGAAGTGTCGACGGCGGTTCGGGTTCAACAGGCCAGGGCTGGCTGTCTGCACGGGGCTGAAAGTGGGCGAGAAGGTGGGGCTGGGAACGTAGTTGATATATGTAGGTGTGGTTGGTAGGGATCCCGGGTAAAGTGGAAGTGGGAAGCGGAACCCAGTGGATGCGGCGATACCCGACGCCGTGGCGCCCGCCTGCGCGCTGGGGCTGTCTGTAGATAAACATAGGTACGGTTGAAACGAGGCTATTTTATGTATTGAATCCCTCAGGATTTGGTTTTCCGACGACTGTTCGCTACTTTTGTTTGGCTTCTTGCGACATGGACTACGTTTAGCATACATACGCAATATGAACGAGCTGATACAATGTTAATTAGATATAGCTTTGAGCCAAAGTCTGACCTCCCAAACCAACGCGCCACGTCATTTTCATGGCTCATGCTATTACATTTAAACTTTTGCGTCACAAAATTGTACATTTTTTTGTGTTTTTGTGATGTGAAATGCAGTTATTGTACTTCAACAAATCATAGTAAAAACTTATATCCAAAAGGAAATTTTAACATAATTCAACGTACTTGGCACTTGTGAAAGCAAAGCAGCGACACCTGGTGGCATAACACGGTGCCTGTAATGGCCCGGAATCACTGAAGGGTGACACCTGTATCGAACAGGGCCCACTAGTGGACTGATTGGAGCTGCCATGATCCTAGCCATATCCTCGCTCTCAGAGGTTGCGAGTGATTCTTCGCTCCCATCGCTCACTGAACCGCGAAGGAGGCGTGCAGCTGCTGTAGGAAGTAATACACCATTGATTCTCGTGTAAGATAGTATTGTAATATACAAGATTTACAAATAAACAAAAAAAAACAATGGGAGATAATGATACAATGAAAAAAAATTTTTCAATACAATTAAGGTAGGTCTTTTTTGGTAGCTACATTGCGCTTACCAAGTCTTTGAGGTGCAACAGCTACAGGTGATGGTAGTGGGGATTCTTGCAGACCACCGAATACATCGTCTTTATTGTCAGTTCTTGCACTTACATCTGATAAATTCAACAAATCAATTTGACAGTTAGGGCATGGCAAAAAATAGGCTGCATCAATTAATTAGAAAATCAATTCTGATTTCAAAAAAATGTAAATTCAAACAGAAAACAACAGACAAAAAAATAACAATTAGAAAATTACTTTGTCTCGCTGCTGCTCCTGAAAGCAGTAATGATTGCTGTTGATGTGCCCTCCTTGTCAAATCTGCCATGTGGGCTGTCATCACTGCGGCAGCTGCACTGCCTTGAGACATCTGGAATACAAGGAATGAACCAATTAAATAGCACCTCAAAACAATAGACAACACAGCAACCAGATTGGTTTATTGTTGGTTGTCGATCACAACTGAAAACCACCATTTTGATGACATTTGGTCTGTCCAGGATAAAAAAAACTAGGTGTTTCAAAATTTACCATCAAGGAGTGACAATATATGTAAAAATATTTAATTGACAAGCAGTAGTGATAAAACATAAGACTTTTACATATTTCATTTGACCTAGTCTGGTATGTTTCTTAACAGTAAAAAATAAAGTAAACGTTTCCTGTTGATGTAAAATAAGTACAAAAAATAAGCTTAGGTCTGGTCACTGCACGAAAAACCCCACCTGGTGATTATGGTGTGGCAAAGGCGGAGTAAGCCCTATTGGTGCTGCTAATTCCCTGAAGTTGAATTGGTAAGTGAACCGCTTGCCCTTGGTTTTGTATAGAATGCGTTTGTTGTAGTAGTATCTGGGAGTCATAAAAAAGGTTATGAATAAGCCCAATGAAGCAGGAAGTGCCTGAAAATAGCCCAAGGGCTATGTCAATATACAGTACAAGAGTGGAGACACAATCTCCTTACTGACGCTCAAAAGGAAAACTGAACAAACAGACAAAGCATAATAAAACCAATTTTAGGAATGTTTGTCAAACACAATTATCTTTCTTACAAAAGTGTGTGCCAAGCTAAGCCTTAAGCAAAAGCTATTTCTTTGAGATATACCTTAATGCCCGACTGAGCTTATCATAATTCATGTGGGGCTTGCACTTTCTCATACCCCACAGCTTGGCCACCTCGTCCGGGTCTTTAATGACAAATTCGCCGTATTCTCCTTGCCATGCAATGATATCCTGTCAAAGATTTACAATTTGTTTGTTTATGTTGCACAACATGTTCTTGTCTTTTTATGAATACCATAAATTTGATCAATAACTCACTAACAACAGGCTTTAAATGAGGAGTAAACATACCTGGTATTGTTCATCTTGTAGTAGTTCTAAGATGAAATGCCACAATTGAACTTGTCGGCTTCCAGGAGCAGATTCTGATTTAAATGCCCATTCTGGAATTGTCTGGTTATTGCCTAGAAGAATAATTACAATCTGTTTATCCAATACAACAAATTAAAGCTTTAAAGCATATTGGCAGCTAACTTCAGTAGTACTTTACAACAATGTTTATGTATGATATATTAACCATTTTAAAAAGTAAGCTTTCAACGACTCAAAAAGTAAACTTTCAACGACTTTTCACAGCACCGACTAGGTTAAGTGTTTCTAATAAAGTTTTAAAACCAAAATTTAAACTAAAACTTATTTATTTAAAAAAAATTAATTCAACAGCAAAAATACAAAATTCACTGGCATACTGTAAACAATAGTTTTCAAATAAAACAAAGAAAGGTAGATTCAAATTTGCTTACCTCCCCTCCAAACATTAGATCCTGGGGGCCTTTTATTTACTGGGTCCACATAAGCACAATGCATTTTCAGCATCGGATTTGTTTTGGTGAACTTTTTCTCTATTGATTATGTCGATAATGTTTTGGATACAGGGTCACCACATTACATCTAAGATAGAATGTTATCTGTTCAACAGTCAGTAACCTATTAATTTGTAGATCTGAAAATACAAAAGTATATTAGGTAAACCAAATCTCTACGAACCATTCTGTATAGTGCAACATTCCAGAAAATGGCGGACAAGAGGTTGTACAGAACTAAATGACATAATTTGGTATAATGACACAATAACACTTTCCAAAAGTGAACTAGACTAACACAATACCAACAGCCACCATCTAGTCCATCACAACCCAAAACTTTTGAATTTAAGCTGACAGAAAAACAAATAAACATCTTCAGGATGGATGGTCTAGTTAACATGTACTTCCAAAAGCGAAACCGTGCACCAAGTCATTGTTTCAGTTTAGTCAACACCTGCATACTCCATTGTGCATCAATTGTGATCCAGGGGCGTAGGCATTTAATTCCAGTTTCGTCCTTGATATGCGTCAGCACATTTACATCCATCAAGCAACACCGGGTGTCCCTCATTGTTATGGGAAAGGATTCCCGGGCTTTCCCGGTTGCAAATCCCGGAAACTTGCGGTTTTTAGCCGCCGATTCCCTGCATTACAATCGTTGTTGCAACTATAACGTCTGTCCGAAGGCAACGAGGTTTCGCGCTCGATTGACCGCGGGTAAAGCACGCGGCACCCAATTTGGCACCAGTGACAGACAACTGCGCGTGACGATAGGCCCGAGACGCTTGCTCGCGTGGGCGAACCTGATACCAGTTAATGAAATCGGTGCTGGTGAATAGCGTGGATCGCCCAATCGCTGTCTGATATCGCACCGCGACCCTTTTCATAGCGGGAGAAAACGAACCGCCGCAGCAGGCGAGCGGGGTTTAGTACGAAGCTCGCGCGCCTTGTGTACAAACAAGTCCTGTTTCCCTTGGCGCTATCAACGCGGGCGAACTGGATATGTGCCGGTTTCCTAGTCCTCATTGCTGGAGCGCCCTAACCTTATTTCCAAGCGACCCCGATTTCCGAATGCCTGCAACGGCTCGCGGCGCTGCGGGATGTGGCAACACTATAGGGCCCGGCGCGACCTCGTCCAGTGTTTGTTTATCTCCGATACGGGTCGAATTACTATTGTAGATCAGCTCTGGCCACTCCGGCAGGCAAATTTCCCACACCCCCGCTGATAAAATTGATACCCTAACGCGTGGCTACGGAACATATTTACACTGGCCCGATTGGTGATTGGAAAACTGTATAGCTTTGCTTCCTCTTAGAAATTTAAGGCTAGTCATATACGTCAAAGGCCAATTTCGTCTTGGTGACTCCGAGTCATCATTCATCCGTATCAACACAAAGATTGGAATGCGGCCGGAAACTTGCCTGGGTTTCGTTTGCGCAAGGCGTGTTAGCGGGGTTTCCTGTGTGCTCCTGGTCTTCCTTTCCACCAATGCCGAAAATCGAACCATCCAAACGATTTAGACAAGGTTTGCGAACATTTCTCCCATAATACTTCAGGCGCTTTCAAACACAGTGTGGACCAAAAGAATCGAATTCGCCACGTCGCTCGTAGCATGAAGTAAATACACCCAAACCTTTGGAGAAAATCATTTTGGGTTTCTATTGCTTATCTTGCCATGTGCTTGCCTTCATAATTGTTAAGAGGCCTTCAAACGTAGCGGGATTTCGAACAAATACACGGATCTATTTTAATCGAACAAGGCGGCGGAAAAGTCGACACACGCGTCGCCATCGTGTCGTTGCCGGTATCGCTGGCAGAGCAGTTGAAAGCTATCTACCGATGAATCGTCTTGTTTGAGTACATTATCGCGGCCGCTTGCCTTCCAACCAAAATAGCACGCTACGCTGGCAACATCAAAAGACGCATGGCGACCGAGACTGTAACCGACTTTACAGTTAGCGCTGGGGGCTGACAGCCTGAAATCGTGCGCGGCCGAGCACAAAAGACACAGAAGTGACTCAACACAAGGACAAAAAGCGGTCGGACAAGAGGAAGGGCAAACAGAGATGGCGTGGCGCGGAAGCTTCAGGCGTTTGGTCAACAGCGCAAGAATGAGGTGGCCTCCTCTCGAAACCGTCCCTGGCCTCTTTGTCACTTCCCACTTCCTCGTGTTGCGACATATTGCATGGAAGGGAAGGCTCTGCCACTCTCTGCCAACACCCCTCAACACTGCGAAGGCGAATACTTCCAAACACTGACACGTAATGCAAAATTCCAGCGACGCTATTTCTCTAGTGGGAATGCTACATCTTGGCTCGCCTTAATTGATCACTCGATGCAATACGAGAAGAACCAAATCAAGCTGGCCATCGTAAACGGGCCGGCGGGCCCTCAATAGCAGCAGATCAAACACTGTTAAGCGTCAATCGCGACAGATAGCGGCGTGGCGAGAGACAACAAAGAGCCGACCGCGGACGCAAGGGAGAAATGGGTCAAGACGAGGACGAACGAGCGCTTTTATGAGTGCTGGCAACGTTGTTGTCTTTCCAACGAGCAGGGGCCTTGCGCTGGCGAAAGCAAACAGGCAAGTGTCGAGAATTCATTTGGGTCTCGTGTGAACTTTGAACGCCCCACATTTTCGTGACTGGAATGTCCGACGTGGGGCGTTGTTGTGTTTGTCGTCGTGACAAATTGCGCGATGCGCAGAACTGATGTTCACCTGAAACAAGCGAAGACATTTTGCACTTGACCAGTTAATAAAACACATGTCTTTTACAACAAGGCAGTATAGCCCTACAAACAACTGCACGAAGGGTATGCTGTTGTTTGTTTGATGAATTGTGCAATTTGGGGTAATATTTAACAAATCCGAACTAAACACCTCATTCCACAACGCGGTCTTCTCCCTACTTGTATTGGCGAGGGTTCAAGACCGCAGGAACAGCAGCGGTTTTTGTGTCTTCTTGTATCATACCTAGGAAACCTGCGGTTGCGCCATCTTGGAAGCAGCCGCAATCAATTTCAACAGCCGCTCGCAAACACATCGTTGTACGTGCGCAAACAATATGAACCAAGAACGCACGCGGGAAGGAAAGCAGATGTCGGCTGGCGTAAACAGTGTCGAACAATTAAAGCACCTTGTATAACTCGTGCATGTCAACGGAAAGTGGCTAAAGGGCACAGGGTTAGCAAGAACACTGGAAAACCCCACTGTGGCGTTGAAGAGACTCCTTCAAAACCTCCAACAATTCTAAGTTTGCTGCACACATGACACGACTAAGTGCAAAACAGAACACTGTGTTTCATTTTCTGTGAGTAGGTAATTCGTACAAACTGCACCATTGGCAAAAATATTAGCTTAACGATAACTGAACAACTGTGATAGGCAAATAGTAAAGCTGTGAAACCATACACTGTTCTGCGCGCCTGGAACAGCTTCCACACATCATACAACTTTTGCGTGGCCTCTCATTAACATTTACCTCGCAACTGGAACTGACCACACGCTTCTAACGGTTCCCCATTTGCGTGCAAGTAAAAGTAGTGTACAATCGTGTAGGCGGCACGGCGCAGACTTGGCTTCTCGGAAAGGGATTATAAACTGAACACGCGCCCGGCCCATGACAGAGTCCAGCATGATGATCCCACAACCATACCAGCAGCAACTCGTAAGCCTTTTTCTCTGCCTTGCAGTTGCAGGAGACACCGCGACAGGCGTTGAAGAATGCGCGCGCAATCAATTGGCTGTCGATGTCAAGAAAAGTAAACAGACTGATACAAGGCGTTTGGCAAGTGCACAGGTGGTCGACTGACTTTACGCCGTGAATATGCGTCCTTATGGGATGCCTTTGCGTCCGGCACCTGTGGGCCTCGCGCCTACAACACGGTCATGTGACAATGGGGTACAATGGTTGTTTGATTGCGCATTCATTACATCAGAGCCAAGTAGTAATTCTGTAATGAGTAAAATGAACAACTTTACTATAGCTGAAAGGTGTGAAGCCAAAACAACGATTTCAATTTCCTAAAATCTAAAAATAAGATTTCTGGTAAGTAAAAAAATTTTATCTTTCGATTACGAAATCAGCGAACAAGCAACAATCCTCGGTCATTTCCAGACGCGCGCTTATTGTGCGGAAGAATTGTCTCGCGGCGGCGGCGACGTTCGGTCGTGAGTTCGTGAACTCGGCGGTAATGGGTGTTATTGCAGGGACGCGTTGTACCGTCGTCATACAAAACGCTAATCGATGGCGTATTATGTGACGACCGCGACGGTCAAGGGGGCCCGCATGAAGAACTGGGGGAAATGAATCTTTCCGCGAGTAGCTCGTAAATACGAAGAGGTGCTCGCTCTAGTGTCGGAAACGATACAGCGAGGTGCACATGACCGCCTCGAGAGGTCGGTGCAAGGGGTATGAAGCTCGGTGATACGCGCAATGCGTAAAATTGTTGATCAATCTCTGAGCATGTCCATATTTGGCTGATTGGTCGTTTCTATTTCGTTTTTGCTATTTGGTCATTCTCTTTTGCTAGTTTTGCATTGGCGGAGCTCGTTGCCACCGTATAATTTATAACATCTTGGTCATGTAATTTGCGCATGGACTGCCTAAAATTACATCACAACACTTTTGGGGCTCCAATTCAACAGCATGACAGAACAATGACCGAGTTGCTGGCAAAACGACCCAAAATCTGCACTTTGCAGACAAAAGCACAACACAAAGCCGAATCTGCCAGCCGCCACAGCAGACCTCAGCCCTTCACAGGGAGCCGCCGACAGAAGGGCACCAACGCTGAGGGGTCGCCGACAAACACTGTAAGACTGGTTACCAGTTAACGCTGCTTTGTATCGGTCCATGCAATGCGATAGCATGCATAAAGCTTGTAACTGGAAACGGTGTGTCCGCGCGTTCGAGATTCAGAAATCTCATGCGTGACATTCCTGAGGCGACCTGCACTCGTACGCCCTTAATGCGAATCGAAATGCAACGAAAACAAGTTTGTTTTGAATACGAAAGGCTTTTGTGCTATCGTAAGAGCGTCGATCGGTTTGCAAGTAAGCTACGGCTTACGAGGGGAACACAACACGACGCTGTTTTTTACCAAAAAAATTCAAAACAGGTTTAACTCAAGTGCTAAACCTTTCGCCACGAATCTCAATTAAATCGTATCGAATACTGCCAGTCAATCAACAGGCCACAAGCGTTAGATTGCCCGTCTTAAACGCAAATATCGGCCCACACGCAATCCAGTCCACACAAGACGTTTATAAAACAACACGCGGTTACGGCCTTTGCCAGTCCATGCGCCCGGTCGGTCGCCAACCACGCCACAGACCAAGTTGATCGACAGAATCGACACGACGTCACCGTTAATAATACGCTTCGGCGATAGATACAGACGTGAAGGAATTTATACAGCGATATTTGGCAGCGTCTCACGCCCAGGAGCATCTATTTCGATTCACGCCGCTTAAGCTCGCTTGAGCACAATCGTGCCGCTGCTACATCTAAAATGCCAAGCGAGGTTGTGGCCTAATGTCGTTCGCAAGGAGTGGATGAAGGTTTAAGCGATCAACGGGTCCTGGGCGAGCTTTGTTGGTGAGCGTTTACTTACAGTTCCCCTCTCATGGGAGGGTTTAAACCCGATCGGCGCCACACAAATATATTTAAGGGACGATGACCATTAGTGCAACTTTGACACGTCATTTGTTTACTCACTGATGCTGACGCCAATCTTATGAAAACGATAGAACTTCATCCTTAACATGTGTGAGCAAACCATCACGAAACAAGGTGTAAGGCAACACAGATTCTCATAAGGAGTCGCGAAATAACGTCACCAGTATTAATTGCTTGGGCGACAGACGCACTTTTAAAGTTTCCAGCTAACGCTACGAAAGGTATTCGGGCGCCTCAGGCTCCAGTGAATCACAGAAATTCGTCGCTTACACGAAAATTGCTGTTTCCCGT
The DNA here is from genome assembly GCF_947561715.1 of Ascidia mentula. NCBI lineage: Eukaryota > Metazoa > Chordata > Ascidiacea > Phlebobranchia > Ascidiidae > Ascidia > Ascidia mentula. The sequence continues at coordinate 18,006,352 of NC_138569.1, read as the reverse complement.
TCCTAAGCCACCCCCGAAAACATTATACACGCACTAGCAACCTTCAGGAAACCGCGACAAATCGCCGAGGGCTCAGGTGCTGGTAATTGTCTCCTTAACATAACAGCCACCTGGAAGCCTGAGAGACAAGAAAATTGGGAGGTGCGTCTTGGATCGCGTGGTCAATTAATACGCGACCGCGCGTTTGTTGGTTTCGAAAACAATCACAGCCTAGGCCCATTGGATCGATCGCCAACCTACGTTCGGTGCTGTGTTATTGAACTTGATGTCGCAAAACAACCGCCTTCGCTGTTCGGAATTTTCGTCGGGCCCCAATTATGCCTGTCGAGATGTGCCACGACATGCAATCACGCCCAATTTTCAACAATTACACTGAGAATGTAGCGCGAAAAAGACGCGCGCCTCTGGGCGAAAGATTTCGCCGGGCAATCCCCGCTAACCCAATGAAAGCGGGAATCCGGTGCAGGAGGGAAGGCGATTATATCCACCCCGGTGCCGATCAAACTGCTTGTGAACAGATTAGGGAGCGTTTAGAGATGGCGAGATGGCAGCTATTGCGGATTAACAACGAAAGGTGCGAAAAGGACTGCGGTTAATGCCGGATGAAAACAATAGGATTCGAAACGGATCATGGCGCTCGTTGACGAGATTTAGGTCCGCTCAAATATCCCAATCACTGTTCATTACAAACGATCTCATTAAATTGCGGAATTCGGGACGAATGGAAAGGGGATTAATGCAATCAACTCAGAATTTTTTTGAACCGGTGTTATTTTCATTAACGGTTGAATAGCCGCACGTACACAGCAGGTTACAGGGATTGTTACGAGTTATTTTCTTTTCAAGCATGTTTTTTTAACTCTGTTATAGGCTATTACTGTTCGACAAATAAGTAGGCAAACACAGAACCTAAAATGTATCTAAGAAATACCAATGTTTTTTATATCATAGTAAAGTATCACTAAACAGTAGAATAATTTTTTGCCATCAAAATACAAGTGACGCCACTTTACCATACTGTTGAGATTTGGACGATGCGCAAATACTTATACTTCAGCAACACGTCATCCAATATTTCAAAACAAATACATTTGTATACGATACGGTCTAACACTCTAAACAAGACACTCAACAAAGTTATCAACAGCCTAACACGTAAATACAGATAACAGGACAAATAATGGTATCGCACCTGCTTACAGAATAAGTGTACTTCGACGATCCAAGAAACCTCCTCAGTATAAGCTTTACTGTCCTATGAGCCGAAACAAGCGATTGTTTCCCATACTAATTCACAGCACATATGTCTGGTTAACAATTATACCTGGCCTTTCCTTCCCTTAAGAGTTCCGCATATCACGATGTTTGCCATTTTCCGAACAGACGCGTTTGTGAGCGACCTATTATTATCCATTTAATGCGCGCGCCGCCAGCGCCTTGCAGCGCCCCGGGCGATGCACTGGCCTTCTTTGTTTTTGTTGCGGCGGCCTATCGTTTGCAAAGAACCCATCTGGTCTAGACTTTTGCCGGCACGTTTTGATAGCGTTCCATTAAACTTTATGGATTGCGCACACAGGGGGACTCGTAAACATCGCAGATTGAGCGGGAACACCTGATTGTTTGCCACCTGTGCTCAGAGATACCCAGACTGACTCACGCAACTCCCCTGCTTACGCCCTCTCAGTGAGTCCTTGAATATGAGCGCTTGGGAGTGTGTTGCATCTCCATACAAAACACGGAGAAGAAGGCTAGGCTGAAAAATCTGCCGAGGTTTCTTCTGTTGCGAAAGCAGGTGAAACGTGGGCCGTCGGTAGGAATGATTGGCGGTTGTACGACCCGCGCTCATTAAATCCGACACAACAACTTGACATGGCCGTTCCAACAAGGAACGCCAATCGAGTGGCGCCGCTCGCAAGAGGAAAAACACGCCACTTCCAAGAAAACCAAAGTCCGCTTCGAGACAAAGAGAGCGGTATTCCGGGCAACTGGGATACCATCCGAGGACTATCCGGCGGCTTAATCGCGTTGGCATGACGACATAAGACAACGATTGTATGTTTTGATGTCCCGCCAATACACACAAACTCGGGTTTATGATGCCTGTGATTTGTCTACAGCAGATACACCGCGATGCGACGAAAGATAAGAAAGGTAGACCTCTTTTAAACCAGCTTTAAACATTTTGATAAGCCTGAAAGGGCGTAAATGGTGTTCCAGGTCCGCCAACCCCAAGGCGAGGCGACGAAAGGTAACACAATGGCAGAAGGCATATACGGGAGACGACAAGCGTGAGGCACTTCTCCTACGCGGCTTAAAATATCGCTATTACGGTCAAAGGCGCGCCTTTGTCAGTTTTATTGCCAAAAAAGGCACACGGAACCAAAAACCTCAGGAATTCCTCCAGCGCGCACGACCAAAAACCCGACATTGAGCTCCGTGGCAGTGGGTCGGGTTAATGACAAAACCGAAACGGGGAAGACGCAGTTCGTTACGCCTAAACGACCAATGGCAATTTAAAAATAACACAACTGAAAATCTTCGGCACACTCGAACGCTAAAATTTTCCCACTTTATTGTAAATAAATTGGCATTATCAGATTTAGGTATTCCACTAACTAAACAAACCAGTAAGAACATAACGCCTTTTAGTTCACTTCCATTTTTCTATTGTTCTATAAAGGCAGACTCTCCATGTAAACAAATGCAAACGAAACCACTGTTACAATCAAAAGAACATGATTGAGGACAACGCAATATATGTCCACCATTCAGGGCTCGGAAATCGCGTGGGGCCATAACAACTCGACGTCCGCAATCTTTTCCCACAGTGCTCCTATTCAGTCCCATCCATGTTTGTGGTAGTTAACTGAAGCATCGCATTACACCAAAGCCTTCCTGCTCCCAAGGCGTCCAAATCGTCGGAGCAACGCAGGTCATACGCATTCAGGGTGAAATTATACCACTTTCTGAGCACGTTTCGCCCATAAAATTGCATCAATCGCCACTTCTCCCTATTAATAACTACCACGAGGCGACAAAAATTTGACTGCATGGACGTAGACCTGACATGAATACGGCTAAGTTTAGGCTCCCATGCAAACTTTTTTCAACACATTAAAAACGGGCTGGATGACGCGCGACTGTCGTACATACATTGTTTAGAACCGACATCAGCGCGTACGTTGTTATTGGCGCGCAATGCATAGAGTTCCGCTGTAGGCGGCGTAGTGAAGCGGACGTCCACGTCAGTTGCTCGCACATCCCACAACGCATCACATTCAAACATATCCTAAAAACAACGTGTTGCCCAAGTCCACAATGGTAACAACAAAACACTGGGAAGGAAGCTATCCTGGCGAAATCACTAAGCCCCGAGCCGTGTTGATGCCAACTTCCTGTCTGGCGCTTGTCGATGTCTGGGAAGCATCGGTAATCTAACACAAAGCAAGGGACGGCCATGTACCGTTGTCGTTTCCGAATGCATTTTCGGCGTGTTGTGGCACTCGCGGATGTATTATCACGAGTTGGTCACATGCGTACCACCTCACGCCTTCTACGACAAATAATGTTTGTCATTCAAGCGGGGAAGTGGCTGATTGGTAGGAGACGCCAGGTGCATCTGCCTTGCCAATGAGCGCCAGAATTGATTCTCAAACCAGCGGCGCGGCCAATGCCTTAATTTGCGATGGCAATGGATTGCTTCCTAACGACTTGCAAATGCAGCGGTATTTGGTGTTGATCAGTGTGCGTGCATCTTTGGTTTGGCACATTGCACTGAATTGGCACTCTACAATGCCTTTCAAATTTGAAACACAACTTAATTACAAACATAGATGGTTTCAAATAGTGGGCAACCTGGGATGATGGGTAGACAGCACAACAAAGCTTTTCCATGTTTTTTCAGACACCATTTGTTTTCAGTATTTCAAGGAAACCAAAAACTTATTTAAATGCAAAAGTTTATTAATTACAAAAAACTAAAATATTTATCATACACACACAAAGTGATTTCTTGCAATAGGTGACCTATACATAATAGTTTTGACAAAAATGAGAATGAAAATATACACCCAACAACCAGGGAAGCATTTTAAAGTTTATTTCTGAACATATTTTTGTTAAATGTAAACAAAACATATTAAAAATAATCACATTACATACCAAAATACCTCAAAAATGTGAGGCCACATGACATCAGCCACCGCATATCATGCAAACTTGATAGTAATAGTATGTGTACCATATAAGTAATGTTATTGTAGGAATAAATAAATAAAATAAAAGCCAAATAGCTTTGGCTTGAATTAATGCAATACCACATTCCATAAAGACAAGCAAGATTTATTTGTTTGTTTGTTCGTTGTTTCACAAATTAGGTGAAAATAGTAAATTCAAAAAGTCTGCATATCTAATGCATAGCATAGCGATTTATGGCTTAACGTTCCTCTATTGTGACTTCCAAAAAACAACCACGTTCCTCCCGCTGTTACTATTACTACAGGCACTTTAGAATTTACAACAGAGACAACGAGATTAGTTTGTTAGCACGCCAGGTACAACAGCAAATAATTCCAAAATGTTCACTTTTTTATTGTTCGAGCGATAGAATAAGACCGTATTCTGTGGTTCAAGTTTCTGCTTTTAAGGACTGGTAGCTAACAATAAACCAATTTTATCTTAATAGACAGCTTATGAATTCAACTAAACATATCAGGGATGGACTACAATTCACAAAGTTTTTATGCACAAGATGGTACGTACGTTTAATGTAATAAATATTTACAGTTTGTTGCGCATGGTTTGTGTAATATCCGGCATATATATCGAGTTCAATAATGTTAAAAAAGTAAGTATACTCATGACAAACATACAGTATTTTTTGAAAATGTTTTACCTTATTATTCAATTATCAATTAAATTATTAGGTATTAAAAACGGTCCAAATTATTTTGATTCTTTGTTGGATGACCGAAACGTAAAGTTCCGCCAGCAAAACGCTTTGCTTTGTTGACAAAACAAATATTTAAGTTGTGCAAAGCAATACGTCTTTTTTGTGGAAAAATGTTGTTTAATGGTAACTTATGGTCTAGTTAATTCATTCAGTATTGTTGGATAAAAGTGTCATTAGAAATCATTTAATTAAAAAAGGATCTACTGAGTTGTGTGTTAATGCCGGAAGTAGTAGTCAATAGTAGAGCGTCTGTAGATGGTTATTTGGGTACAGTCAAATATGTAGGACATATTCCTCCAAGTTCAGGTATGCAATTATAGCCTTCACATGTTCTATAGTACACATTACTAAATAAATTTTTTTTTAGGAGAATGGATTGGTATTGAGTGGGATGACCCTGCAAGGGGAAAACACAATGGAACAAAAAATGGAGTTACCTATTTTGAGTGCAAGTGAGTATGATGCTCTATTTTGCAAATAAGTATATTATTGTACTTAGTACTCCTTTGTTTTGCAAATTTAAATGAAAACAAAATTTCCCTAGGCACCCCACTGGTGGATCATTTGTGAGAAGAACAAAACTGAATACTGGCATCAGCATTTGTGAAGCCATTCATGATCGATACTCCATACCTAAAGATGCCTCCAATATTGAAGACAGTGACATGTTTATGATAACCACGAAGGGTGAACATAAGAAAGTTGATGCTGTTGGGCTAGACAAAGTGAGAAAGGAGTTCAGGTAAATGTGTTAACTTTTGTTTTTTATTCATTTGTGATGCTGACCATTGTTTTTTAGTGAACTGAACAAGTTAAAACAAGTCGGTTTAAAAGAACAACTTATATCTTCACCTGGTCTTCCTGGAGAATTAGCAGCTCTCACTCCAAGTACAGCATAACTGTTTAACTCTAGCTAATATTTATATACCATATGTACAGTTATGAGTGGAATTTTATTACAACTACAACTGTACAACTGTGTTTGTCCAGGCATTGTTGAATTGGACATTTCCAAGAATTTGCTGTCGACATGGATGGAAGCTTGTGAAATCGCTGCCCAATTACCTTGTTTGCGAACATTAAATTTAGGCCAAAATCGTTTGTTATTTGATGAGAAATGTTTAAAGCATAAGGATGCTTTTACGTCTGTGAAAACTCTTATCCTGAACAAGTGCAATTTTACCTGGAATGATGTAGGTTTTTGTTAGGACACTATGTTTAGTTTTTAGCCAGATTTTGTGTGTTTCCTAAAATGTATATCTTTGTTTACATTGAAAAATCATACACAATATATGTACATTGATGACTTCCCAGTCTTATGTAGTATATATGAGCATTTCATTTTTTGAAAAAAATAGTGTTTTTGTTGTAGGTAGTTACATGTTCCCAGTTGTGGACACATATTCCCGAACTGCATCTTGGTGGAAACTGCATAGAAACAATATCACCCCCAGATCCAGAACTTCTGCCCAACCTGACATTTTTAAATTTATCAGAAAATATTTTTAAAAGCTGGAAGGAAGTAACTAAGTTGAGTTCTTTGCCAAAGTAAGTGATGGAATCTGTTATCGGTTGTCTACATGTGTATGTTCAGTACATGCTGGTGAAATAACAGGAAAATTAATTGTCTAGTGTCACGATCACTCATTTAAATTTACAAATATCCACCCACGACATGACATACCTGTTAAGGGCTTGGAAATGTCAATTTAATAACAGTTTCCTTTTTAAGCTGATATTTATTGAGTTATGCTGCACAAACATACGAACCATATAAAAAATTACAGACACAAACTTGTATATATATGAAATGAGACACAATCAAAGCAGCAAAAGCACAAACTTTTTTTTCATAGATTGGAAAAACTGCTTCTAATGAGCTGTGGTTTGTCCGAAATTCAATGCAACGATCAGCTTTTCCCGACACTAAAAGAAATTGTTCTAGCTGAAAACAAATTCGCCACAGTGGGTTTATATTTCTGAACATAGATATCTTATCAATACTTTAACCAGCATGTGATGTACTCAGCATGCAGTTTTCAATGAGCTCAACAAGCTGCCATCATTAAGCGAGATCATATTCCGGAAAAATCCCATTAACGAGAAGGAAAGCCACGAAGAAACACGTGAAATTATCGTGGCTAAGATGAAATGGTTAAAGCGGCACAATAACAGCGCTGTACGTATTTTTGTTTTTTTGCATGTGTTTTATGCTGTACAAAAATGATAAAAGCACAAGCACGTGTGATGCTAAAATCGCCGTCAACTTTGTGGCCGCCAAGGACTTTAACAGAATGTTTGTAGAAAAAACAACTTTACCCGCAGAGAGTCGTTTGGCGACTTTTTTGTTACTTTGTAAATAGAGTTGACCACTTTCACAGATACCGTTTAGCTATGGTAATTTAGATGTAGCCATCTTCCCTGTTTCAAAGTGAAATTGCGGCTGTATTTTTATGTACTATATTTATAACTATATACTTTTGTCATTAGTTGACGGAACGTGAACGACAAAGCGCAGAAATGGATTATTTGAAGAAGTTTGGACTTGAATGGTTGGAATCGGGCGGTCATCAAGATCCGAATAAAAACAATCCCTCAGAAGACTTCTTGCTCGATCATCCGCGTTATATGGAACTTGTGGCAGGTGGAGTATTTGCAATAATCTCCGTGGTGGCAGGTGGCATTGTGGTCTCGGCTGCCACTCCACTTACAATTCAAAACGTATGTTCGCTTGTGGCGAGATTTGACCAGCGACCTTCTGGGCCCTAGCACTACCGACTAAGTCATAGGGGCTCTTGCTATACGTGGTCATATTTATCTGGTGGTCGTTAACAAAAAACTAGACTTAAATAGTGTTAGTCGATATCCGATCTGGAAATTTTCTGCGATGGTTAACTACGCAATCTTATATCGTTTTTGCCACTCACGAACTCGGTAACAGCTGAACGTGAAGTTAGCGCACTAGAAAACAGAATTATAATTTTCATTCATACGCCACTTATTAAAACACGGGATCGGTTAAAATACTGTCGTGGAATCATTTTGTTGTGGTGCGTTTTTTTGTCTTAAAAAAGTAGTATGTCCTATAATTTACAAACGCCAACTGAGAAAACTTCTTATTCCGCAGAATATGGCGCCCCTGGTGACCATGAGCTTATCAAAAAGTCGAGTGCCCTCAAAGGCAACCTCATCGGTATGTAGTAGTACAGTAAGCTTCTGTGTTGTCATACAGTGTTTCAGTATACAAATGCATTGTGAACGCAGAGGTTGTCATCGAGGCTCCTTTTACGAATAAGTTTAAACCTGTCACACGTCGACTGCCTCTTTCTATGACCGTCGGCAACCTTAAGATGATGATCCAGCGCCTGACCAAGGTGGAAGTGCGGAAACAGGGCTTGGTGTATTTTAGCAAAGAGGTATATACATAAATGTACATATACTTGGTCTCAAATACATTTAAACGGGTCATGCGAATTTTTACTTGCCGTGTGGTTTCAACAGGTATTGTGAAATTGTCTGTAACGTGTTTTTACCTTTTCTTTTCCTTGAAACTAGTAGAAAAAATATTATTACAAACTATACTGGATCAGTAAACCAAGCCATCCTGGCAGGCTGTCGATCGATAACTGTATCTGTACTGTTTTACTCAGTAACCTTTAAAGTAGTTGTATATACTTGTTTTCGACTTTTGTGTACCAAATAGCATTGAATCCATCCGTGTCCCTTGTTGCAGAATCCAGAACACGTAGTGGCGCTAGACCGTGATTATGAGACTCTGCACGACGTCTCTATTGACCCAGGCGATACAATACGCGTACAGGAACCAAATCAATTCGACCGAACCAGTTACATCCATGCTTGGCGGAAAAAACGGATGTACGCGAAGTGATTTTTTTCAGCTAGGCGACGTATTTTTTTATTCCTCGACCAACTTAGAGTAATTTTCAATACATTTCCTGTAAATTGTTTGGCTTTTGTTGCGTTTTATCAGTACTGTTTTTTTGGTGTTGGATGTTCGTTTTTGAACGCCACTCCTTATATGGCCATTATCCTCAATCTATTGCGATCAGCAAGTATTGTATTCGTAAAAAAAATGGTTCCGGTGTGTTAAAAGCATTTGAAGATTTAGATATTGGCCTATTTATAGTACTTTGCCATTGAAAATGGATATCCGTTTTGCGCCGAAAATTTATGAAGTGCTGCATGTGTGTTAATTGTCGTTGCTTCCACCTGTGATTTTAAATAATTTGTCATAAACCTGCACTATCAAAACTGAGTAAAAATGAGTATTTGAGTTGTAAAGACCAGTTATCAACCGCGGCGCTTTTCAAACAATACTGCAGTTTTGTATTCGAGCGGAAATAAAAACGATTCGGGTTCGGAACACGTAGTAGAAGTAACATAACTGCCAAGAAATGGTTATAGCAACCTGTTGACACGTCATATAAAGGTGAGTCTGCTGTATGCATATTCCACATATACTCTGCGTTGTTATTATCATAATGACTAACGTTTCATGTGATTCACTTTTCCGCTTTACGTTTGTTGTTTCGTCATAATAGCACTGGCATGCGAGTTGTTTTTGATTCGCAACAAGAGGTTGATGCCACCGTTCCTATCATAATAATGCTGATGCATTTTGTAGGGGTTGGACACCGACCAAAATATGATCCAGTGTCATCGACTTGAATCACATGCATGATAAACAAACGTTGGTCCAAATGCTAAATTTCAATTTGGGACAGCATATGACGTGTTCTTATGGTAGAAAGGTGAACGAGACGACTTCATTACGACGTGACACTGCTCGATATTTATGGAATTAACGTGAAATAATGTGTTACAAGTTTAAGCAGGGACACGCAGCGCCAAATCGCTGAGACTGCGAGAGCAAAAGGCCAGCTTCTCACAAGAAAATCCAATTGCTTCAACGTGTAGCTCCCAAGTGGCGCAGTTTTGTGTTCGTTGCGGGAAAGTGAAATGCAAACGGGTGTAAAGCGAGCGGACGTATACGACATAAACACTGTTGTCAGTTCGAAACTCTTGGCGGAGAGGCTTGCAAGCTTTTCTGTTTACCACAAATGTCTGATGCAAGAAGTTTATGTGCCGATCACTTCCGAGCTCGCATTTGAACTTCTCTGCTTTTTACCGTTTTGATTTCCGTTCCTGTTCTTGATAAACTTTGATAGTGTCGTCATGGCCTCGGGTATTCCATTGCCTTTGATCGCACAGCAGGCCTATCAAAAACAGCGTTTTTTATGCAACACTGAGTGTTAAACACTAAAACGCACCAAAATTCGCACGGTTGCTCAAGTTTTGGAATTTAAAAAAATACATTTTTCATATAAGCAGGATTTGACAGCCTATATGGCTGCATCCGGTCCGGCCAGCAAAATTATATATCGGCTTGTAGCCTCTTCAAAAAAATGTAGCAACTAAATAGTCTTCTAAGCGTTATCATATTGTGGTGAAAAGGAAATAGGTAGTGGGACATTAGTACAGCCGGCTCAGATCTTGCAGAGTTTGGCATGTCCAGCGGCAAGAAAAAGGTTGCCATGGTTGTGGAACATAACATTCCGTTTCGGTTTTATACGTAGGAGTGACATATCTAATGCGGCAAAGCAACAAAGCAGTCATATGTGGATACAAAAAAGCGAAAAATGCGTTTGCGATGTTATGTGGCAATGTTTTCCGGGTCATTTAATAACATTGAGTGGAATGCTTGCAAGTAAATCCACCTCTGCGGAAACCACATCACCAAACTTCCTATTACGAACGCAACAGACCGCCAGAAAAAACAGTATCATGCTTGGCACCTACTTGCACGTGCCAGTTGTGATCAGAAGGCAAATCGTTCAGCTGCAAGACGCCTTCCATTTCGGAAACGTTGATTGCGCCTGGGAGGTCTTGCTTGTTTGCCAACACCACCAAAGGTATCTACAACAAAATAAACCTTACGTCTCTAGAACAAAATTAAATGTTGTGATGGATGATTTTTTCACCCAACCAATTTGACGCAAATTATTCCCGTTTCAGTGCCTACCTTTCTCATGCTATCTTCGTGCAGAATTGCATTCAGTTCGCTGGCGGCTTCGACGAAACGACTGGAATCCGCGCTATCCACAACGTAAATTATACCTAAAACAAATATACATCATGCTTCCCGTTTTTTTGGTCGAAATTCAACTGTTCCGGTGCCCCAGGATCGTTTTTGTATTTTATTCAATTCTAGAGTGCTTATTGCATACCACAAAGCTATAAGAAACGTTAAATACAACACAAGTTACGGTTCCTTAAGTAACGCAAGAGTACGGACAATATGCAATAACATTTTCCAAATATGTAGAGGCCACGATAAAATGGGACCAACTATTTCGGTTGATTTTATGTCGCCTTTCCATGAAAACATCAAAGAACGTGAAACTAACGTAGTGCTACGTCACGAAGAAAAGCGAAGTACCCCGTGACGTCAATAAGCGTGATGTAACCTTCCTTTGCCCCCTGTATATTAGGTGTGCCGAAGTTATGCCAGTAGTTCGTCACCGCACGATGCGGTTTACTATACGGGGATGCAAATGGCAAACACAACATTGTGGTGTTTTTGATTGATTCGCACAAATACAGAAACGTAATTTTAAACGGTTTAACCACCAATTCAGGCCCAACCTATACTTACAGCAAAAAAGGTACACAAACAAACTATATGGTGCTTGAATGGAATCCAAGATCGTGGTATAATATGATCGTTACCTTCTGTGGTGGTATAGTAATGTTTCCACAACTGTCGGATTTTGTCCTGGCCCCCGATATCCCAGATCGTAAGTGTAAGGCCCTTGCAAGGGGTGACTGTCTCCACATTGAACCCTATAGTGGGCAGAGTTCGGGTGCATTCCTTCAACTTGAGCCGCTGTAGTACGGTGGTTTTGCCTGTTTAAAAGCAAGGAGGTAAATTGTACAAAGGCTTAAAATATTTATGCGCTGTTGCATTTAACGCACCAGGTCGGCTGTTATTGCGTCGGGGTCGTGTAAAGGATATGTTCATTAAGCGAGGCAGCTGTTGTGTTTAAAAATACCGTTCGACTTTCAGCGTTAAAGCGTCCAAAAGAGTGCAAGTGACTCGCTTTGTCACAAGATACTGTTTTACTGCATGAAACATTATCTGTCACAGCAATAAAATTACTTCAACTGTCTGTTCCCGTTCAATATCCACGATTAAGCGTTTCCCTAATGTACAGTCAAGCGTGTCTAAAGCGGTAACTTGAAACGTTATTGTCGTATTTATGCGACAAGCCAATTTCCTTTTCACTCGTTAACAGCAGGAGTTTTTCACATCAGCAAGCTTTTAGGAACGACCAATGCCGTCAAACACCCGGGGTTTGTACTGTATTAAAAGTAATGTTAAAACTTAGAGGTTGGTACTGTATTGAAAGTAATATGAAAACCAAGATGTTTGTACTATATTTAAAGCTATATGAAAACCCAGAGGATTTTGCTGTATTGAAAGGAAAGCCCTGATCGACTTTATATTGACCACAAACTGAATATAACCTCCGGGATAACCGTTATTTCCGGGTGCGAATCTCATGTCGAAACATCGAATAGAAAACAAACATTCAGCACACGTAATATCATTCACATCGAAACATTTCTTACCTGCTGCATCCAAACCGAGCATGCACACTCGAATTGGCTCTCCTTTGTGGTTAGATATAAACTTTCCAAAAACGTTTCCCATGGCTTCAACGGTTTATTTGTTTATGAATAACTGGAATTTCTCAGGCAACTGTTAATAAAGTGCTACGCTTTAAGCTACACAGATTGATCAAATCGCTGACTCTTTGAACAGATTATTTGAATCGATCCCTAAAGAACAGAGTATTGTTAGGTCACAGTAGAATATGCGAACAAACAGAGTTAAACACGCCTCGGGCTGACCCCAAAGTCTGACTGGTGCGTGTGAGTTTCTGTTGTATTTATGGCCCCTAAACCTATCAACCGTCGCAAGCGATGCCAATCACAGACGGAAACACAGTGGGTGCTTCGACACAAAAGCAAGGCAGTCGGGCCACATTAAGTTAGCATTGAAATAAATCTAAGAAACTGCGTCATGTCACGGTATGCGTTGTAACAGAGGGCAAAAGTCAACTGATCATAGCTTTGCCTTCCAAGAAATTACGCTGCAATAATCCAGCTACATTTTTAAATGTTATGACCAGAATAACTGCTGTCTTCTATAGGCGGGTACAAGTTATACCACCACAAGGCTCTATCTGTCCCGAAAAGGCAAAACTGTTTGGACAGTGGACTTTCTACACTGTTAAATGTTTATGCGCGTCGCAAGTATTTGGAACAACCTGACCGGAACTCTATACGTCACGCCAACACACCGTCACTAACTAATAAATTCAGAGTTTCCATCACCTTCCAGTACATATCAGTGCCAGTCAGTATAACCGAGCTCTCTCAATCGCGGTGACTAAGCGAGTGAATACGTTTTAATGCGGACTGCTACTGCAGCGAAGCCATGATGCGCCTCGGTGCTGTGCTCATACGACTGCTGACACATAAGAGCGTTCGAGGTGAAATTGCATCACAATAACGACGTTCTGTGATCACTGCACGCGCAAAAAAATATGCTACGTATAATATGCTAGATTGCTGACAAAGCACAATATTTTTGCGTTTAGTTCATTTTCGCATCGAAAGAATTGGTATGACTTCGCAAAATCATTCACTGCCTTAATATTGTAACATGCCTTTGAAGTGCGATGTGACAAACCTTACTGATAATAAGAACATATTTAATCAATGCGCCAGTCTGAAAAATGAGTTTTCCGAGTTTCCTGACAAGTCAAGTGTGAAAAACAAAAGAACAACAGAATGTTGCTTGTAAATTACAAAAAAAATTCGATTACATTAAATGTCGAGTTTATACCAAAACTATTGCCAAGGAGTCGAATACTACGCCGAATGCAAATGTTTGGCGGCATCCGATAGTGTTCCTGCAGGAATCCTGGCGATAGTTTTGTTTTTGTCCCGAGCTAAAGTGCTACTAATTGTGGCATACGATATATAACTTAATGTGATAACATGTACTACAACAAGCAATTTAAACAGACTATATATACACGCACGGTTGCCATCGCCTCCACGCGTGCTTATTTGTTCATAAAACACCGATTATTGGCTATACTGTGTTGGTCGTTTTCCGATCGAAAACCTTCAAACAAGGAAAGATTAGGAATACCCTCATTCGGTCGGAGTTCATTTCAGCATCAAAAAGCAGCGTGTTTATATTATAGTCCATGACAATGGTAACCCCGTATATTTGCCAACTTATAACAATATACGTTATATCAGCAGTAATATCTCGTGAAACCCGAAGTATTTCTGCCTACATGATTTTAAAGTGTTGAAAAACAACTTCGCAATCTACAAACACTTTATATTGCTTTGAACTTTATACAAGCACCTCGCCTCTTTGCATGTATTCAAAAATGTATTTGAACTTAAAACGACAAACCAAAGTAGGTATTTGCCCAAATAAAGAGGCACAAAGTCCAAATGGAAACATAGTATTTTTACTCACGTCGGCACGTATAACTGCATTGTTTACAGGCTCACGTGGACTAATGTCATTCTATATATACGACGCTATTGTGAGAGTCAGGCCCCGCCGTCATGTACGTAAATCAAAACGCTTAAAAATGTTCGAAGATTAATTTCAGCAATTCTATCTCAATCATACACGGGACAACAACGAAACTAAAAACATTGCTACGTTTTGTTATTTTTCTTGTATTCCTTCACCATTCTCGCGAAGCACTGCAATCCCTCAAATATGCCCTCGTTTTTCGTAGCCGAGCACCCCTGGATATTCCACTTTTGCCAGGCAGGAATTTCGCCTAGGTTTAATTGCGGAATCAAGTCTTCAACAGAGTGAGCGATACTGATGTCCTGTTTGTTGGCGAGGACTAGGATTGGAATGCGCGACATTTCGACGTTGGAGATGACGCTGAAAAGCTCATCCTTGGCTTCACCGAAGCGTGAAGGATCTGCGCTGTCCATGACAAAAATCAAACCTGAGGAGAAATACACTTGTTTAAACACATAAACCAACAGAATAAGTCCATATAATAGAATCTGAGTGATTCGAGTGCAAATTTATCTAAGCGTAAATATAAATGTGTGGTCCTAACAAAACTCTGCTTGTTGGACAACAATTTAAATTACACAAAAATGTCCAACGCTCCAAGCTTGTCTTCCATACAAGTTATTTATACCTCCAGCTCCCTGGTAGTAATGCCTCCATAACTGACGTAATTTCGTTTGGCCGCCCACATCCCACACGGTAAAGGTGAGACCTTTGCATGGGGTTATTGATTCTACGTTAAAACCGATCGTGGGAATTGTCTTAACCACTTGATTGAGCTTTAACTTGTACAGGATGGTTGTTTTTCCTGCAAAATATTTAAATCACAGTTCAAAAATCTGTTGCATTATGCACAAAAAAGTGATTAAGCGAAAGAAACAACCACGTTAGCTTATCTCAATACACTATGATCATCAGTAAATAACACCATATCACTATCGAACGACATCACAAAAGGCCTGCGATGACGTTTACCTGACTGTCTGATTTATGACGTCAGCCTTCACTTGTTTCAATGTCCCTAAATGAAATCAGGCTACGTAGGTATATTTTATATCTCGTACCAGGTTAAAAAATACAGATAAATTCTGATTTTAATTAATTGGAAGCAAACCATACCTGCTGAATCAAGTCCAAGCATCAGAATCCGTACAGGTTCGCCTTCGAATCCCTTGAACAGATTTTCAAGTTTTGAGGCTAACACCCCCATTGAATACTAATTCAGCGTTCCAAATTTTCCGTCAATACACTTATACTAAACAGAAAGGGGGTCAGCAAACTTCAAAACACGATGAAAATAAACAATACTCTAAAACCACTCGTACAAAAGCAATGACATTGCTTTCATTTCGTGTAAACACGATATTCTGTATCTCACACGACGATATACACTTGCGGTTTAAATGAAGGTTAATTTATAACTAGTCCTGCTTTCCCAATGTTGTGCCATAACATATCCTCACTTGTTTATTTACAAAACCAGGCTAAATTAAGTCCAGCGTGTTGTGCCTTTACATCTCACTGCACTCAAGGAAACAACGTATGTTGTACTTATTGCACCACCTGGAACTATACCTTCCCAGTCTGACTCACAAATACACGTCCATCTACGCGGTTTCGCTAATCAGTTGACGCGGATACTACATAACCACATGCGTGCTGGAGTAAGTCAAAACATTTGAGAGTTAAAACGCATTTGCATGTCTATAAATGTGTAGCACTCCGTATTCAAATATTTTGACTTTCAAAGAATTTTTGTTCCCTGCCAGTTTTAAACAACGCTTCTAATAATCTGTTTACAGATGTGAATTTTCTCCATTCATTTCCTCATACGTTTCAACCCGCCTGCAGGAAAGTGGGGCTTCTGTTCTGATTCACTGAAACGCCTGCGTATACTGCCAGCGTTACGCTGAGTTGGCACGGACAGTGGTTGTTTAGCTGCCCGTATAGGTTCCGAACGTTGTCATCCGATAGTTTAATTTGGCAACTTTGCTGCTCTTCGGCAAACACAACCAGCCTGATTACCAATTTTTATTCTTGATAAAACAGGATTGTAGGTGGCCCGTTGTTGCATGAAGAAGTAATGTTACCGTTTACCTTACCACATTGAAATTTGAATACGGTAAACTAAACACGATTTTTTCCAAATCCTTGCTTAGTTTAAGACGAAATCTTGATCAGGGATTATTGTACTTTTCCTGTTGGATAACGTGTTCAACGGACAGCAAAAAATAAATAGGATATTGCAATGCATTTCCATCAGTTTCAGACATAACGATGTATCTTCTTCAAAATTCTGATTGTACATTACATAAAACATAGTGTAGTGTTTTGGGGTCCTAAATTTTTGAAATATAACTTAATATTTTCCATTACAAAGTAATAATCTAAAACATTTTTGTAGCTTGGAATTTTCGGGTTTTACAAGATCTCGCGTAAATGGTCTGGGTCTGACGATCCACCTTCGACTCACTTGCAAATGCTATTGTTCTTGTGACTCAGCGATGGCGTTTTGGATGCTTCGTTGCTTTCATTTATCTTACGTTAACAAGCTTGTTTTTATTTTTAAAATGTACAAAAAAGAAGCTAACGAATGAAAACAGAAGTTTGGTAAGTTGTAATTATTATGATATCTGCCCACAGTGTGACCAAAACAACTATGTAAGATAAATATTGTTTAATATGTCCACCTCCACATTATAAACAGACTGCAATTTTTTGCAGTCTGTTTTTTAGTAAATTTATTACATTTACTTTATTGTGGATGCGATGCTGAATATGGGTACTTGAATCTGAAAAATCGAGGATTTTTGTTATATTTGCTTGCACGGAATCAACCTTGAGTTAAAGTAAATAACTCTTTTTGCTATCCCAGTTACTGTAATCTGTTATGCAAATATTGTCCAATATGTGGACTATTTAGTATTTCTTGTTTGATTTTATAGTAATAGATTGGTGATGTTTTAAACTTTTTCTTTTTGCCTTCAGTTCAAAAGCGGAGGATTACAATGGATAACACCACAGAAGAGACTGGTTTATTGAAAGAAAAATATGTGGCACTCAAATGCACCCTCCTTCAAAAGAAGTGTATGGAGTTGCAAACAAAGAACAACTCGAACTTTGAGCATTTGTATAAACTACAAAAAGTCATAAAGCGGCAACAGAAAAAAAGGGCAATGCTAATTAAACGTTTATTAGAGCATGGTGACAAGCTACGCATGGCAAAACTTCGCTATATGCTGGATGACAGAAGTGACCCAGCTATGGTTGAAATAAGTGACTTTATCAAAAGGAAACAGTTGCTCCAAAAAGGTTCAGTTAGTAACATGGCACTAAAACAACTGAAAGACACTAAACCTGTTATAAAACAGGATTCTGTTTTGCCTTCAATCAATTTACAATCAGAGGACTTTGAAAGCTAGCATCATTTATTGTTATTAAAATACTTAGTTATTTTTCTATTTTCTGGTGTCATACCTACAGTTTGTCATGGTTTGTAAATGCGAACATTGAACAACTTTTCCACAGCTAAACTTTGTTTTGAATGTGACTTTCAGCTGATAATCTCTGTAGATAACAGACTATTTATGGTAAATTATATTGTGATTTTACACAGCATCCATACTGATGAGTGTGGTCTTTAGTAACCTAAATGCCACACCTGTGTTACAGAAACTTGTGCTGGTGTATAGTGGGTTAGTTTTACCAAGAACAACATGTCATCAATGATTGTTTTAGTAGCACTGGTTTTGTTCTATTGTTGGTACTATTGTTTCAATTACAGAAAGGTAATTTGTTTAAAGTATACTTTTGGATAATGAAGTAATTCATGATCAATAAACTGTTAACAAGTACAGTGTTAGTCCAATCTTATGTAAGTGGTAGCACACATTATTTTCTGGAGATACTGAGAATATTAGTCGGCGTAAATTCTTGGAGGTGAATAAACTTTAATTTTATGGTAAACCACACAGAGGCCTCAAGTCCACAAAAAGCAGTCATCGGCGTTTGCGACGTTTTTGGAAAAGCATGTAACATCAATTTCGAAGCCGTATTGGTCGCTTTTTTGGAGTCCAGGTGGTCGATTACAAACTATTGTAGCCGCCCTTTTGCCATGCATTCGAAGTGGGATGTACTACAGGTAAACTGCTCAAAACGTGTAGTCTACCCCTGTAACAACAGTCTTCTTAAATGTCTCAAAAATACATGCGTTTATAATAAGAAATTCAATGCGCTATTGAACAAATGAACATCCACGAACATAACTGACGGTTTTGTAAATCTTCAATACAAAACAAAATAGCACATTTGCCGACTCGCCTGCATTTTACACTGGAAATTATTGCAGTACAACAACTGTGTAACGTCTGTATCATGAAATTCTCGACTATTGCATTGGCTAGTTTGTTTGTACTTTTGTATTGAAATGCTCGCATTTTACTACTGTTGATATAATCTATGTCAACGACTGACAACGAAAAGCATTTTGTGTTGAATATGGAATTTTGAACCGCAGAAGAGAAACGATCAAAACGCGGGATGGAGGCCAATTTGTATTGGCTTGGGCAAGTCAGTTTAATGAAGACAGAGATACGGAACCTTTGGTGGTGATTTTCCCTGGTCTAGTTTCGCATTCAACGTCCAACTATGTTTTACTGATGGTAAAAGAGCTTCTCAGCAAGGGGTTTGGCGTTGTCATTATGGTCAATCGTGGTATAGAGATTCCTTGTCAGGTAAATGTAGTTCATTACTTTAATGTGCTTATAACATCGATAAGCTTAACAGAACTGAACTATTGTTTAGACCCCGACTTATTTTTGCGCAACCTACATCAACGACGTTGAACTGGCAATAAACACAATAAAGCAAAGGTTTCCCAATCGCCCATTGGTGGCGGCTGGTGTTTCATTTGGCGGGTAAGCGGTTATTAGGTCACAATTGCTGTGTTTAATTAAACCATTATTTTTAACACGCTCGTGTTCATTTTAAGGTTGCTTTTATGCCGGTATTTGGCTCTAAAGGGAACTGAAAGCATGTTACAAGCGGCCTATGTATACGCATGTCCATTTAGTCCAGTGGAATGTTCAATCAGCATGGAAAAGTGGGATCATTGGATCTTGTTTAACTTTTTTGTGACCTTGGGTTTACTTGGCGTTTACAATAAGTAAGTATCATTAAGTAAAAACAAAGTAACCTTGAAACTTGGGAATCTAAGGCTTTGTTTAGTAAGTAAACAAGAAATTCGCATGATGACGAAAGTGCTTCTAGGCATACGCCGGTCGACCTTAATGCTTTTTCTGTAAACCTTGAAAGATACTCACACCCAACGGACTTTGATCCTTGCCTTTGTCACACTTCTTTGTAGGCTTAATGGCGCCACTGGTACCACAGTAAGTAGGAGTTTAACGTATGTTTCCATTCATTCAGATCGAAGGACAAATTCGACGGGCCGGTTGACCGCCGCAAGATGAGACGAGTGAGCAGCGTAAGGCAATTCGACACCGAAATGACGGCAAAGTGAATAAAACACTCTTATGTACATACAACAAACTGACTTTAAGTGACCTCTGCGTGTGCTTTTTTAATAACAAAGAAAAGGCTATTTTTGCGTTTAATGTGGAAAAACATAGTTTAACTGACAAATAATCACGTATTGGCTTGTATAAATACAGCTATTTGTTTAACCACATTTGGATTCCCAAAAGTACAACATACGTAGTAACCTCGTCCATTCACGCAAGCGAATACACTTTATCAATTTCAAAGTAAATGTTGACTTGTGTTTTCAGGGTATTTGGATACGAATCCGTGGATCATTATTACAGAGACGGCGTGATAACTAGCAAACTAATACAGAACATTCGAACTCCCACGCTATGCTTGTGCGCCGACGACGACATGTTTGTTCCAATGAAAAGTACGCACTTTATCCATTAAAGTTCAGTTACAAAAACAGTGCATTCATGTTACAACCATTATTTTATTATCAGGCATTCCAATCGAAGATATCTCCCAGACCGACTTCGTTGCCATGGCGATTACTCACGGTGGGGGTCACGTGGGTCATCTGCAGGGATTTAATCCGCTTGGAACGCCGTATTTTATTGACGTTATGACCGACTATTTCACAGCGGTGTGTAGTAATTTTGATATTCTTCGACGGCTTCAAAGTGTGTAGCCAACTATACTGTTTGTTTGAATTGCGTTTTGCCGTTTGATGTGTTGTAACATTTTTTACTGTGTTGTGTTGTGGTTTAACGTATTTCGTTGCATAATTTCTGATTTATTTGGATATCTTTCTCAATAAGTGAAATTATGACTTATTTGTTCGGTACAGCGGAGACACGAGATCAGTTATATTAGACAAATATATGATGGAACGCAAATCGACTTTGGAACGCATGAAATTCAACATATAACGACGTAGTTTTCTCGTGGTTACAAATGAACAGCCCAGGCCGGCGCAAGAGCACCCTAAGCAAGCTTAAATTACTTCGCCACATATTGCACCACATTTTACTTTAAATCAGTCGTCATGCATTAAGTTGTAAAACGTTTGGGTAACTGTAACCCTAATTACTGTTATTATATATCTGTTTAGTTGATAATAGTAACGAAACCGTTTAATTAGAAAAACGTTTGTTCCCTTTGATAATTGAGTGCCTATATGCAGCAGTTCACCATAAATAGTGACATATGCCAGCCCTGAAAGCAACACTTAATGGACTCCGGTTTGTCGTCAAGGAGTCATTGTAATGTATTGTTATATTCGTTTCTTATGTAACAGTTATTCTCCAAAGTCAATAACATTATTGTGTTTTTATACTTGCCCTTGGCCAGCTGATTGCCCAATGAAAGTTCTGCGTTCTTTATAGGGAAGCGAGAGTTTAGCGTGCCCCGTTTGCAGAAACTGCATTACAGGCCTAATTAAGCTGGTCGTGCAATGACGGACAAAAACTGAGGTATATTTTATGCGGGCCTGTTTATAGATCTTATGTCCGGTTTGTTATTTTACCAATCTTTTGTTACTCCTCGCTGTTCGGTTGACATTAGTTTTAACGTAAAAGGCGTGAAAAGCTGCTTCAGCGTATGTCTGAGTAGCATAGAATGAATAGTATACTTCCATTTAGTTATACGGGTTTATGTTAGTGTAGCTACTAGAAAATAAAATTTTAATTGCAATTGCTTTCGAAATAACACCTGGTCGCTCGTTGCCAAAATCAAACGTACTGATTTTATTGTTGCATTGTAGGTAATTCCCCGCATGGGGTAAAACGCAAACTTTTTTATTTTATTGCACGGTTGAGTTTTGCTATGACTGATGTTGGTATTTCCTGGTTTATTGGGAATATCGCGAGTCAAGTTCACAGCATAAGGAAGTAGTAAATTTATATGTATAAAATTTATGATAAAATTTTTGTAAAGATATAATGATTGTATTTGACAGGAATGCATGTTGTTTAGTAGTGTGACAAATACAAATATAATGGCCTTGTCACCGACTACTTTAGTCATTTCTTCCTTTTTGTTTTACTGCGGATACTACTTTATGAGCTACGGAAAGGTAAGCTTTTGGACTGGTGTCTCAAAAATTTTAACACTATGTTTTGCTTTTGCATTTCCAGAAGCCACTGGTGTACAAGAAAAAATCATCAAAGTTTTCCTTATTTTTGGATAAACATGTGGAGACACTCACAAAGCCATTCTGGTCTTTTTTCTTTGTCCCTGGTGGAAGGTTTCAAACAGTAATTGCTTCAGTACTGCCACGTGACTTCGGAGTTAAATACTACAAGTAATAAATAAGAAAGTTTTTTATAAATCTAAATCTTATATTTTTATGTTTTGCCCACTAATATTTCTTGGCTTCTTATATTTTTTCATCTCAAGACATCCAATAAATTATGCTAGTCTGATCACAATCCACAGAGCAACGTTAACAGTATTGCTACAGTGTTGCGGTGAAACATTCAAAATAATGGTAGTATTACACATACAACTTCACTACCTACATATTAAATTATGTTTTATAGCACAATATTACATCAAAATTTTAACATTGACACCGGAAAGGTTGGTAACTTTCAGCTGGAGACATTATTCAACCAAATTTATAAAACTAACATATTTTTCTAATTAGAAAACCATTTATAAAAGTGTAAAATTTTGTTGTTATTGTGCTACCTCAAAGATTTTTATTATTAAGCAAAGTTGTCTACTCTCTAGAAAAGAACACATCCCTACCCCAGATGGAGGCAAATTTCTGCTGGCATGGGCAAGTCCCACAGATCAAGACGAAAATGAAAATCCCTTGGTAGTAATTTTTCCTGGTCTTGTTTCTAAGTCAACTTCTGGTTATGTCCAAATCATGGTCAAAGAGCTTCTTACCCTTGGTTATTGTACCGTTGTTATGAGCAACAGAGGAATTGAACTACCCTGCCAGGTTGGTAGTGTTGTAAAGACCCGTGGTTAGTACTGTTAAATATCAAACAACATCTCTTTGGACTTATTAATCCAATTCTTTTTAAAAGAATTGTTATTAGAGAAATCAAAATAAAACTGCAGGGTGATGTGTGAGGCTTTTCCAGAAAAAGTTCAGTTATCTTATTGTGCATTTCAACAGACTGCCAAAGCCTTTTGTGCTTCCGACACTAATGATGTTGAACTAGCATTAGATACCATCAGAGGAAGGTTTCCAAACAGGTTAATCGCAGGTGCTGGAGTTTCTTTTGGAGGGTAAGCCATGTTCTTAAAGTTCACAGCGAATGTTGGTTCATTGCTATTTTACATTGCTCACTATAATCGGTGTCAAAGGAAAAAATGTGTGTATATATAGATTATAGACTCTGCAATACAAATTCTTTTCAGTAAAGGTTTGCATTCCACAGATTTTATATTTGGCATTCCGGCAATTTTTCGAGCATAGCTCAATTTGAAACCACCACTTTGTAGATTTTACACCCTCTTTTTTACTCTCATGGACTACTGTCATTTGTTTCTTTGTATTAGATTTCATAATCGCTGTTTTTAAAAAACTGTACTTTGTTGTGAAGGTTGCTTCTGTCCCGATATTTGGCTTTACAAGGTGAAAACAGCAAACTTCATGCTGCCTTCGTCTACAGCTGCCCTTTCAATCCCGTTGAAGGTTCAGCAAATCTGGAGAAATGGGACTACTGGTTGTTGTACAACATTTTCCTTACCAAAGACCTAAAGAGGATTTATGAAGCGTAGGTTACAGTAAATGTGCTGTCAGGCCATGGCCAGTCGGATTCCGTTTTTTTTTCTAATCATGACATTAGTGAAAATTAAAGGGCTGCAGAATTTAATCAAACTTAGTTTTCATAAAATATTGCCATTTGATCATATGTTTGAAAATGCCTGCTTTCAGAATGCAACTTGGACAGGAAATCATTTTTTCACACAGTTAACACTTTATCGTACCTTGCCTCGAACACGAGGAATTGGACTTTGAACTTATGGAATCACTTGTGTAAATAATTCTCGTATGTTTCACGCAGATCTAAGGAGAAATTCGCGGGCGTGGTCGACCACCAAAAGTTGAAACGTGTACGCAGCATTCGCGAGTTTGACATTCACATGACCGCCAAGTAGGTGACAGTCACGTAGAAAAGTATTATACCCAAAAAAAATCTGTGTTGAGTACTGCGAAAATATACTTGCCTTTCGATTTGTTTTGACCTGGAAACAAACGTCTTCATTTTTGTGGTAAAGGTTAAAATCGTCACATGAATTACAGTGGAATGGGTAATAATGCTCACAATCAATTATCAATTGTAATAAGGCTTGCATCCTTTCATCATGATGCTGCTCAATTGTCATTGGAGAACGAATTACTGAACGCGTCCAATATGCTATCATTGGTTTGAGCGCCGATATTGATGTTGTTTTATCACCATATATTTCAGGATTAAATCTATTTGTAAAATGTTCCTTCCAGAGTATTCGGTTACGAGTCGGTCGATCACTACTACAGAGACAGCGTCATCACCACCAAGTTTATCCACTCGATTAAAACTCCAACTCTCTGTCTGTGCGCCGACGATGACGCTTTCGTTCCAATGAAAAGTGAGAAAATGTTATCATATATTATCAACCTGATTGACGTTGGAGCTTTTATATGTACTTAT
Organism: Ascidia mentula; assembly: GCF_947561715.1. Classification (NCBI taxonomy): domain Eukaryota; kingdom Metazoa; phylum Chordata; class Ascidiacea; order Phlebobranchia; family Ascidiidae; genus Ascidia; species Ascidia mentula. The sequence continues at coordinate 17,981,604 of NC_138569.1, read as the reverse complement.
ACACTGGTCGTACACGTTTCGGTGGGCCTGGAACTGAATGATTTAAATTTCCGGAAAAATGTAGCGACCAACTGTCAAGCGTCAAATTCTAATGATCATTCAGTACTTTTATAAACTACATCGTTAGGAAAGATTTCAGTTAATGTGCAATGTTCTTTCCTTTTCACTTCCCGTAAAATTGCGATTTTACCTAATCGGGTTGCTCTTTGGTGAAGGTATCCCTCACGAGGAAATGGCACGCACCGATTATGTTGCCATGGCGATCACGCACGGCGGAGGTCACGTGGGTCACCTACAAGGGTTTAACCCATCAGCCACCCCTTACTTCGTGGACATCTTAACCAACTACATCAGCGCCGTGTTTAGCCACAACGACGAATTATCCACGCCGAATATCCTGGAATAAAACTTCAGAAGCTGAAAAGCGCTCACTTCGTACATGTAGTAAATACTTGGCAATTCAAGTTCCGTGTTATAATTTGTGTTTGTTACACGCATAACGTATATAATCGTATATTAGTCATGCAGTTTGTGATATGCAGTCTGTCCTGCAACCCCAGTGTTTGTGTCTATACTGTGACAAATAAAGTTACGCGCTATATTTTCTCGGCATGTTATCCCAATCAGAAAGCGATCTGTGAAGTTATCAACGTAAAATCTAAACACCGCGAAATATTTGAAACACGTGAAGTAAATGGTATTTATCTTAAGATAAGCAAAGTGGAGCCAATAATATGAATTGTGTAAGCTGCAGACAGATGTCCACTGTTTCGACCTAAAATCTGTCTGCAGTTTAAGTCGAAACAGTGGCCATCTGTTTGCAGCTTACACGTATTTTATCATGTTTAAATGGCATATGACGCATTTTCTTTTTATATTATATAGTGTATTCTGTGACAACTTCAAAAAGTAGTGCGGTTGTTAATAGTAGTCATGCAGCGCGTGGTGCAAACGGGCTCGGGTGTGCCGCAGAATACTTCTTCGTCCTGTGCGGTTTCTGTTTAGTATTTTACGAATTTGACAAGTATGCCAACAAGAAAGGAAGACCTGTTTAAAGCTGTGTGCAGTAGTGCACCCTGTTTCGACGCATTAGGTCTCACCATGACAGCCTGGTGACTTGAAGACGGTTTTGTGGGCTAAATAACCACAGTTAATTTGTTACACACCTATCGACAATACAGGAAAAGCAAAGGGTTTGATTTTATTGTCAAAGTCTGTTTCGTTCGTGTGGCGTAGACTCGATAGCAAACAGTTTTGTCACAATTAGAAGGATAGAGATGGGGTTACCTGATCGAATGAAAAAAGATTTAATGTGATGTTTACATAATACTTTGTTCAAAAACAGTTTCACTTCCCTAACGTACCGTATCTTGCTATGGATGTGGCGAACCGAATCACAATATTCGTTTTTACGAAAATTATGCATAAATGTATGACGTCATTAAATATTCCGTTCGGTCGAATTTTCATGCTTTTCATAATCCCTATATTTTACATTCGTCTGCACGACCTGTGGGTTGATTATGGCGCTTTGTGAGCGTTTTCATTGATTTCCTTTTTACGAGTAATGCAATGAACGCCGCGTGTTTGTACTTTTTTCACACGATTGTTACAAAAATCGCCTACGTATCGTTTTTAATGCAAGCGCTACGAAAACAGCTGTTGTGAACGCCGATCTGTTTTGGGCTCAATTCAAATGTAAAAATACAATCCTTAGCCTTTAAGCAATTTTTGTAGATATTCTGAAGGTTAGAAGTTAAACTGCAGCCGATACGTGAGCATTGCTTTTTTTCTTGTTGCAGAATGTCGCTCTAGGCCAAACAATGGCACTATCATTACTATTTGTAGTAGGCTTATCATTTCTGTTTTACTGTGGATATTATTTTCGGAACTACGGAAAGGTAAGTTCTAAAAACCACTTATGTGGGGCCTCTACGTACGGGTGTTACAGAAACCTAAATTGAAACTATATGGCTGTCAAAAACTTGACACAACAGAGCTTGCTACAACTATACAAAAATTATTAATTGTGACGTAACAATAAAAAAGTGTACGGCGACAACTTGATCATCAGCGTTTTACTTCCCAGAAGCCAATGGTACACAAAAAGGAGGCATCACAGTTCTCCATTTTTCTCGATAACCACGTTCGGTCGCTTGCCAAACCATTCTGGTCTCTTTTCTTTGCACCTGGTGGAAGAATGCAATCAATTCTTTTCGCTATTTTACCACGCAACTTCAGAGTTCAATACCACAAGTAAGATTTTAGTTCATAGTTAGCCTCTGTTTGCTGTTTCGTAGCATTAGAAGAAGTTTGTCCATGAAGTTTGCCGACTGGCGTGTTTGTCCTATCTATAGCAACAATTTGAGTAAAATGTTCTGCTATGTTCTACTACCTATTTTCAAGCAAAATGTTTTCTTCAGAAAAGAACACATCCCTACACCAGATGGTGGCAGTTTTCTTCTGGCATGGGCAAGTCCAACTAACCAAGATGAAAGGGACAGGCCATTGGTAGTTATTTTTTCGGGTTTGGTTGGACGAACCACCACGGGTACGGTTCAGATCATGGCGCGTGAATTGTTGAAAGTTGGATATTGTGCAGTTTTCGTGGGACACCGAGGTGTTAAAATTCCCCTCCAGGTGCGTTCTGGCGCTCATTCAATCAAACGTAGGCTACTTTGTTCTTATATTATTTGTTAACTAAGACGACCAAAACGTTTTGCGGTTCCGACACCAACGACGTGACATTGGCGTTGGACATCATCAGAGCAAGGTTTCCGAGCAGATTAATAGTTGGAGTTGGAATTTCCTTTGGAGGGTAGGTGATATATACTTTCTTGGTTAGTGAATGTTTACGAGTTCGTGATGCTCGGTAATATTTTTCCTTGCGTCCCGAATTGTGTTGCTCTGGTAAGAAAAATTAAAAAGTGCTCTAATGCACGGACATTTCATGAATTTACTCATTAAAATACATCTAATTAGGCGTTCGTGACGCAGTGCTGACTAAAAAGATCAACATAGTTGGTGTGTGCATATAGACATACTTTGTAAACCGACACACGGTGTTCCGAAGGTTACCGAACCGTGATATACACGACCAAACCGCCGACATAAAAAACTTTGTTTCTTTGTATCAACTACTTCTGGCTAAAATGTGTAATTTATCAACAGGGTTGGGTCAAATATTTTCTATTTATAACTAAGTAATTGATTTGGTTTTAAGACTGCTTCTGTGTCGTTACTTGGCCGAGAAAGCTGAAAACAGCAAACTTCATGCCGCCTTCCTATACGGTTGCCCTTTCAATCCAGTCACAGCGTCGGTCCACGTCGAAAATTACTGGCTGGAGAACGTTTACATCACCTACTGCCTCAAAAAGACTTACAACGCGTATGTTGCTGAGACACGCCTGTGTGAAAAATTACACTAAATTCAATGACAAAAAGTAGTTGTAGGTTTTATGCAAGATTGAGTAAATCAGCAAAGACTCTGATTCGGACATTTTCCCCCCAAAACACGTTTATTCTTCTTGTTAAGGCAGTTCGCGCGAGTTGTTGGACAGCATTGTGGATTTTCGCGAGTTGAAACGTTTCTGCAGCATTCGGGAATTCGATACTCACGTGACTGCAAAGTAGGTCTAAAAAATGTCGCAAAATTTTCTGGCATATTGCTTTAATGTAATGAGTGCCAGGAGTAGTCCGTCATGGAAGAGTAAAGGCAGGTTACGCAAATTGCAGGGCGCTTGTACAATTGAGTTCCATATATTCATATAGTGGACATTACGTACAATGAAACTCGTCCAATGGCAGTTCGCCGTATTAGAAATGAATGCATATAATAAACCACCGAAAACATGTTATTGCGATATTTAATTTAAATGTCCACACTCTTTGCGAATTGCGGACATTAGGTTAAAATCTTGTGATGTTGTTTTCTTTCGTTGGCTAGAGTATTTGGTTACGAGTCGGTCGACCACTACTACAGAGACTGCGTCATCACAACCAAGTTTCTTCACTCTATTAAAACTCCAACTCTCTGTCTGTGCGCCGACGATGACGCCTTCGTCCCTTCAAAAAGTAAGTTATTGTTTTGCAAAGGTTGTAGACGAGTAAAACCCGTACATGCTCCTCATTTAGCTTTTCATTGATATTGTTTTGTGAATAGTGTACACTATAGGTATGTCTGGGCCTCGAAACTTGTAAATCTAACGATCTTGATATACGATTGCTGGGATCGCCAAGTAAGGACCAGCGTAGTGGGGCGATCTTGCCAATCATACGATTGCGTGAAACATTACACTATTTGTTTTTACTCGGTCCTGATGTCCTACTGGTGCTGGGTTGCGAAGACCAATTTTATGATTTTCCGCGTGTGACAAATATATGCGACTTTCTCAGAGAAACATTTTTTGTGAAGGTCTTCCTTACGAGGAAATAGCACGCACCGATTATGTTGCCATAGCAATTACACATGGCGGAGGTCACGCGGGTCACCTGCAAGGTATGAGCCCGTGGACGACCCCTTATGTCGTAGACGTCATGACCAACTACGTCAGCGCCGTGTTTCGTCATGTTGACGAATTACCGACGCCCAATGCCTTCGATTCTCATTTTCTTGGATAGACAGTAATATTGTCATGTTTCCGTCGGGTACTCACACAAACACACACACACACAGACAAATAAACTCTGAAATAAAATTCTTGCATTTGAAGCACTTTTGTAGTATTTCAGTTTCCAAGTCGTTGATAAACAGGTGATAAAAGCTTGCCCATGTTTTCGAGTTTTCGGAGACCCCTATTTGAAAGCCCTTTCATTGTTTCGTCATTAAACTTATTGTTTTCCGCTCAATTCTCCACCTTATGGTCGTAAATCCTTCTCCCAACGTAAAAATTGTATATACCTGTGTGTTGCATCTGTAGGGTTTATGTTATGTTTACTCTGAGATAACACAAAACCTAACTATGACTTCAAAAAGACTCCAACACTGCAATTAGTAATTACTGCGGGTTGTATTAAAATTAGTATCCACCACAACACGCACCAAACTTAGCTGCTAACGTCGCCTGGCCACAAAGAACAGCATTTGCGATACTCAGGCGAACTGTGCCAAAAGCAAGTATCGCCATAAGCAAATCATTTTCTGCTGGGCTAGTTTGGTTCCGGAATCAAAGTATTTCTAAATGATGTTCTTTGCTTTGCGGAAGACAATCTTCCATACAAAAGAAATTCCCCGTTTTACCTTGTTTTTAAAAGTTTAAGTTGACAACAATGGCAGTTACATTTTGCACCATGTTTTATGACTGACTAAGATGAACTTTGTAATGAGCATATGTCAGATATCTCAAGCAAAGTGTATAGCTTAATTACCAGACGACAGGGAAAATATTGGGTTAGCAAGTAGCAAAAATATCAATTTTATGCCGCATAAGCAATGAGCACACAAGTGAAGCAACAGGCTATGGAGAAACGCATATGAGGAACACACCACATTTGATATATCTGAATGCTTGATATATATTGAGGCAAAAATGAAATTGACATCAAAAGTACAGTATAAGATTTTACGACAACGCAAATTTTCCGGCATCTCATCCGGGCAAAAAGGCCCGGATGTTTTCCCGTGAAAAAAATGGGGTTTCAAACTGGCAAAATTGGAATAGGCGATCAACCAATGTTTTTCTCAAACAAGAGAAGAAGTTGGTTTTACTCAGTTCATAACACGATGATACAGAACAAAAAAGGAATTTCGTAATATAAGTAACATTTACGCATAAAACTATTTAAAAACAATTTTTGTCGGTGATAATTGCGTTTTTGTTCGTTTTACAGATACTGTGCACTATATATTACAAACGTTGACATAAGGCTAACAACAAACATAAGTTCACGGTCGAATCAGGTTCTTGTGAGTTAACGTAGAATCGCTTTCTACATTGGAACGAAATCCCTCTAGAATTGCTTTTCTCCTGCAAAAAGTTTGCCATCACAAATCACCAATCAACGATTCATTTCTAGTTTTGTTAAACAATATTTACCCGAAATTTGAACACTGGCAGGTGCAACGTAAACCATAGGTTGGTTTTCAACGTCCTTTTGCTTTTGACACTGCTGTTGATGAAGCGGCTGAAGATATAAAGAAATATTCACATGTTTTTAACAGATTTTTGACAATTAAATAATTCAGTTCAGCACTTAACAGTTGAACCTTTTTCAAATTCGTGGATAGAAAAGTGAAAAATGATGCCCGCCGATATTTGTGGATGGAAACAAATTTGTTGACGATATTACTACTGAATCTCGTTCTTATATTTCTAGAGTTGATAAAAACTTTGATGAAGCTCAATCAAACGAACTAATGAACAAATGTAAGGCAAGAGTTCATATTAATAACAAAGTTTCATTGACGCACTCTTTGTTTAGTTCGATAGAGTTTCCCAGACTGTTTCCCAGATTAAAAGCCCGTGGATAAAATTAGCAGCGCCTTATATATCCTAGTAAAGTTGAAGGCTCTTCATTATTATCATTATTAAATTTATTGTTTTCCGCTCAGTTCGCTTCCTTATGGTCGTAAATCCTTCCTCTAACGTGAAAATTTTGTGCACCTGTTTGTTGCAGCATCCACCACAACACGCACCCAACCCAGCTGCTGACGTAGCCTGGCCAGAAAGAACATACTCAGACCAACTGTGCTAAAAGCAAGTATCGTCCCAAGTAATGCGTCGTTTAGGCTCTAGAAACGAAATATTTCTGATTGTTGTTGAAGTTTTTGCTTCCATGCAACAAAGGTTAAAAAATCGAAAATAATGTTGTTATTCACTCCTTTTGTCTTGTTCCATAGATTAGCCTACAGACCAGTGTTTCGTGCCCCTATGGTCAGCGTAAACTGGTTCCAAAATGTAACAAAAAGACAGCAGGCATCCGGGAAAAAATTGGCTAAAGTTTGTTGTGTTAAAAGTGCATACAGGTTAAGAATCACTTTATTTGACAATTAGGGCGATTTTTTTGACAACACTGAAAATGGAATTTTTTCGCATTGTTCATTAAAACTGTGAACTACTTTGCTCATGTAACATACTGAAAAGATTTACCCCTGGCATTTGTCCGTTTTGATAAGAAGTCCAGTAATGATAAAGGGACATTGCTGACAAGACACCATCGACACCAGCAGCGAAGGAACAAGCTACGGAGAAACCCATGTGTGTGTTGAACTAAAGTACAAAAAAGGTGTTCTTACTCCTCGAGAAAGTGTTGGTATAAAAGGATATTGCAAGCTTACAAATACAATATTTTTAATTAATTCAAGACTGAATATTATGTTTTATGCCGTACCGTACACGACGAAGCAGTCTTTTTTCCGCAATAAATTCCAAGCACACCATTGGCGATTATCTGAAATAAGAAATTTATTTCCTCATAAAAGGTATATTTTTTAGACACCTCTTATCGTAAACTTACCAAAGCACCTACTGTCCACGATATGGATATGTCGTAGGCGATAACGATGATCACAATTCCAACCACAGTTTGGGTTGCCTTCAAAATTAATATGAGGACAACTGGTCAAAAGTTTTTAAAGACAACCGCTTCTCTAAAATATAAACATCTTCCACCCGATAGACTAGAAATAAATAGCAATGGAACATTCCGACCATAAACAATCACGTGTAACGTTAACGGGCACTTTTCGCATTTAAATCGCACTTTACTACTACAGACAATGACGTATAGGTGAGCTGGAGTCAGAGCCAATGGTTTTGTGTACATTGAACGGTATTCCCAATAGCAATTGCTCAACAAACGACATATTTGAATCTAAACCAGCCCATGACCGAACGAAGAAATGAAAACGCTTTTGCCTGTTTTTAGGAAATTAGTGGCAATCGGTCCTTAACGCTACTTCTACGTTTTTTGTTCGTTGGCGTAGAGCTAACACAAGACAATACACTAAAAGTAATAGAATACAGTATAGTAGGTTTAGCGCAAATGGGTTGAAGAGATGACTCACCCCAAGTATTCCAAGAACTTCACAAGTACGAAGGTACTTCGCAGAGTTCTGCATTTCGTTAATATTTTGACAGGTAACGTTTCTGAATTCAAAAAAAAATTATCTTGTGCAGAGCAGCAGCAGTTTCGTGGTCACGGCCTGTAACAGCGCGAGGTAATAGTTTTTGTGGACAGGTACTTAGCGCACGTAGCGAGAGCGAGCGAACGTGCGACCGAGCTCGCGTCATCGTATCATTAGGAATTGACCAACAGAGCGTAACGAGCGAGTTCAAATCCCAATTGACATGCATTTAACTCTTCTTAAAGACTGATACGGCACGTTTAATAATTTAACTCTTCTTGTAGTTCATAATTATTACATTCAACATTCGTGTTAAGTTTACGGCAGGTTGTATCTTACTGTCTGTGCGGTTTCAACCGTTCTAGTTCGTCGTCAGTCACTAGCTGTACTTATGAGACTTGATAGGAAACAGTTTGCACTACTGTCTCCTGCTTACTAACTAATATTAGCTCTTGGCTTCGTATGCGCAGTGTTTGTTCTGTTCAACTACAATGTCTTAAATATATGGTTGTAAGATGAAGGACTAAACAAATAATGTCGCGCACAAGGCTACTATTTCACGTATATATCGTTGTACGACCATGAGCTGTGCTCTGCAAAAACGTTCAATATAAATCCCTTCATGGGATTTCTACACCATCTTACACTAACAACCTTGTTTGATTACAAAACAGTTAAAACTGTTGTTCATGTTGTTCAAGAAAGGTAAGCATGGTTTGGAGAACTCGCTCAGAACGGAATAACTACGTGATGCTTGCAAACCGAGACACTCATCCTTCCAAATTAACAAAGAGGAAATATTTTTATTTCACCTTTCTGTGTTAGTATTGAAGTCAGATGTTTATTTACAATAAAAATATTTGTAGAGTGTTAGTCGAAATGTAACATTTTGCATCAAGTAATTTGATAAAATATTGCTCATGAAACAAAAACGAATACAAGTGAAAATATAAAGTGGTAGTGAGGAATCACAATCAACTTTCACTTGACACAGAGGTTGCATAGTATATTCTATAAAAAAGTCTCATGTTTATCACCGAAAGAATACGGACGCAAAAACAATCTAACCAAAACTGCAGATGCAGGCCTACGCTATGACGATTTTTGTTTGGTCTTGAAACAAAAGTACAAACGTATGCTCTGAATTCACATCATAGAAATCATGTAAATCTTGTCGCTTTGTACACGACGCATGTGTTTGCTATATCACAATATGTGTTAAAATAGTTCGAAAAATAGGCAATTAAATCTATATCTGTAATTAACCTATACACAACACAATATGTGTTTATATTCTAAGTCGATGATCTAAACTGTTGTGAACATTTCATCACAACTTGCAATTTTGACGTCGTTTTCCTTCATTTCTTCATCCTTTCTGATGACCTTGTCTTTTTTGTTACACCGTCCAATAGAGCAATTCAACCTTCATAAGAAAACGCCGTTAAGATGCGAAATCTTACATCAAATTACAGCTAGGTTTGATCCGCACCAATAAAGTGCAGCCAAATCAAAACACGCTTATGTGGTCCCTTTGCCAGGAAAAAGTTTAAAAGGTCGATGATATATGTAGCTTAGACTTATGCAAAATACCACACAATAATCCAAGCAAAATGTGGTCTTTGTTACTCTTTTTATCTGGCATTACGTTTTCAACATAGCATCGATGTATATTTTGAAGTTTAATTTGTATTTTAATCACCTGTAGACGGGCATGTCTTCCAGCTCCTCAGGCATGGGCTTGTTGTTGGTTTCAGGGAGAAACATGGTGAGTAAAGCTGAGATGGTGGCAAGACCAAACATCGTAATGTAGGGAAGATAGTACAACTCCTCGCCTGCACATAACATACTTTTATTAATTACCTAAACACATGCAGCGCCACAAACGCTATTGAGTACAGTATAACCTCTCTACTATCAAGAGACGATATAAGGTGTGTAGAAATAGAAAAAAAATTTCAACAGGCAAGCGTGTGTACCGTTCCGTAACAAAGATGAAACTACTGCTGAGTGTAACAGTTAAAAGAGCCTTTGTCTATTGTTTCAACACACAGGGAATACATAATGGAAATGCATTAAGGCTAAATATATTAAATTACAACTTATATTAGGTGTCATTTAAAATCCATCATAATAATGAGATTCTTTTCATGGTGATGGTGATTGCCGTTTTGATATGGCCTCATCCGTATGCCATTAAACAACTACTCCCTAACTCGACACACACACACATAGGAGTACAACCTGCATAGTTTAGATAAGGGGCGATAAACGCTCCGATCCTAGCGCACATTGAAAGAAGTCCGACTGCACTGTTCCTCGCCACCGTGGGAAAAATCTCCGAGCCGTAGATGTAGATTACAACGAAAGTTGCCGATATTGCGAACTTTCCAATCATCGCACATACGATCGAGGCTGTGTTGTTCACTGCAGGTAAACACATAAACGACTTTATTAAGCTGGGAAAACAAATATGTATCCATAAGGCTTCTGTCTTTTCGTTTCCTCTTTTCATATATGTTAGTTTTGCATTTGGTGCAGCGTATCTTTGCAAAAAAAATATTTCTCTGTAGGACGCACCTCCCCTTGGGTCCATACATAAAACCTTTATCTTTAATGCGGATTTCCCAAGGAGTTTCGGGTTCATATTACTGAACACCATGGTGGCTAAAGGTAACAAACACAGGCGCCACCTCCACATTTTTACAAGACACGTAAAGTAAAACCTTCGTTCATAAAAGGCACTAATCCGCACGTGATCCCCGATACCAAGATGGTCACGACGACGCTGCTTTTCCTTCCGAATTTCTGAACAAATTTGTGTTTAAAGGGTCAACACACGTTACAACTGCTTTCGACACAATCAATGGTTTCTGATGCGAAGTACTTACGTTAAGAGTGACAATCACCATAGCGTAGGCCGGGATTTCGACGAAGGCTCCCACGAAGCAGTTAAGATATGCGTTCCCTCCCAAATTGGAAGTGTTTAGTGACAGGCCGTAGTAGATCACTGCGCTTGAGAACCTACAAAATACGAGAAGAGCATCCATCAGAAAGGTCAAAAAAACCTGCCGTGGGAGTTCATTTCAGAGGTTGTAAGGCGTTTTTGCGTGATAAAAATGCAGTACTCCTTGGTAAAAAAAATTCGCTGGTAAACAAGTAAAAAATTTCCCAGCCATTTGTTCTCGCATGACTGAGCTTTTCCAGTACAGCATGAGGGAGTCTGTTTGTTCAGATCGCAGCGTTAAACCGCCAAGACAGCTCAACATAAAATTGCTCAGCTAAAGGAACCTTGGTCGATCCTGCGCAACCCAGCAACTCTTCTCATACAATGGTTTCGAATCAAAACGTCATGAAAACCCACCAAGTAAAACACATGTTGAGAAACCGAAAACGGAAGCTTCCATGCTTGATAAATCTCAGCGCGTCTTCAAGGACCTTCGTAGTCGTGACGTTTACGTTTTTAAATTTCTGCAAACCAAGTAGAGCAGTTAAGCTACGAATACATCACAAAATCTCAAAACAAATAACTGCAACTGTTGTGTTTTAACCATTACAACAATGACAAACAAGACACGTGTTTTGCCATACGAAAGCAAAGTGAGTGATAATAACATGATATTACCTCGAGCAAACTTTCGCTCTTAGTGAAGGTGCTCCCGTTTGCTTTTGCGATTTTCGTCATCAAAGCATTGTATTCTTCCGACTTCCCTTTTACGTAAAGCCAACGTGGCGACTCTGGAATCAACCTATACGCGATACAAGCGTTTAATGTGAGTTGTTTTGTTTATTGAAGTATTCGGCGTATGTTGAAACAATGCAATTTTCTGTAGTGGTTGGTTTTAAGATTGTGACAATCTTTTAACGTTTTAAGATGATATAAAGGAGTCTCGCTGCAGCCACCCACTTGAAAACAATTCGACAAATTTGTTTAGTAGTGATATCTTCACACTTTGCTTACCAATAAAACGGAGTGAAGAGAATTCCCGTGGAGGCGCTGACAATGTACAGGTGTCTCCAGTTGGGTATGAAGTAGGCGATGAGTGGAATGAGCATGTAGCCTAGCGCAAAACCGCCGATAGTGAGAACGCCCGTTACGACCCTGCTACTCGTTTGTGTCGTTTCCGAAGCTGCAAAAATATTGTAACATGGTCTGAACACGAGGACTTTATTTAATTCACAACAAGCATCTCAGTTATGGCACTAACATCATTTGCATAATCTGCAAATAAAAATAGGGTTTAACCTGGTAATTTGAATATTATTACTGTTGTTATTTACAATATTTTTTAGCAATGGGAAGCGTCACTAATGGAATAGGATGCCGGGAAGGATATCCACGTTTTGACATTCGAACTGCAGCTCAGCTCCACTGTGCGAACTCTCATATTGAAAGCTCATGTGATATAAAGCTTATGTGGCTACAAAATGTTGCAGTTACGAACGACTGGCTGGTAGGCCTATCACAATTTTGCTTGCTTTGCTTGACAAATACAAATTTCAAAACAAATCTTCCAATATATATTGGGGCAGGTGGGACATCTTTCCAATTGCGACCCACGCGTGAAAACTGACCGTTGTCATCTTACCTAAAACGAAGGCAGTAGCAAAGTTGACGAGGTTAAACCCGCCGGCCAGGAATGCGAATACAATAAAGACAGCAGCTGATGGGGCGACCCCGCACAAACCAAAGAACACGAACATGAAAAGCGTTCCCCAAAGGAACACAGGCCGCCTCCCATATCTGAAAATATTTAAAAAACAGGATTTTGCGGTTAGTTGCAGCTTTGATGTTTGGAAGGTTTGTTTAGTTCATTATTGGTTTACACAACAACATATAGCTTAGATGCTTGTCTTCTGCTGCACTAGCAATCCGTGTATACGGAGCAGCATGCGTGTTGTGTTTAAATTGTGTGCAGTACTTTGCACAAGGGAGTCAAAGCAAAGGCCAGAAACAGTCTTTCGATGAAATCTTTTACTTCTGCAACTACAGATGAACATTCATAATACAAACAAAAAGTCCTTTAAACTATTTAAAATTTAATTCAAAAATGAGCCAGACGTTAAACAGGCGTTTGTGAGGCAAAGTGCAAACACCTGTCAGCGAAGATCCCGCTTAGTCCGGACCCAACCATGACACCCATCATTAGCACGGATGTGATTAAAGGTCTGATCCATGATCGGTCGCACACCAGGTTAAACTGAAAATACAATGAAAAGATTAATGGATTTTTATGAAAATTTTCACCAATACTAAGAAATTACGATGTACAAACGCAAAACCATAACTATTTTTATTGACTGTAAATAATTGCAAGGCCACGCAGTTTTGCATGGAAATAATTTAAGTAAAACTTTAAAAGTAAGCCTGCGAAAGCCAACAACGCGATTACGACGCAGTACACCGTTGCGTCCCGATGCACCATTTGGGAACGTTTGATCTATCTAGACCAAATGTACCCCAAGACCGCTTTATGTGTCGCTTTACACTTTTATTGGTAATTTTGCATTTGATAGGGATTTGTTTTGATTCTGTAGGCATTGCATGTAAAACTGACTTTTGCTTGTGCGTCGTACTTTTTTAACATTCTGTCCAATTGGGGAATTGCCTAAACCGAGTCAACTATAAAACATCGCCAACTATTGTTGCTAGATGAAACGTTATTTTACATATATAAACTGTTATTCAGTACCTCCGTGACGAAGGTTGTGCGCCCAGGTTCGATGTCATATTCCCATCCGCTTGTGCAAGGAACAGCAAAAGACGTCTGGTTCATTCCTTCCCCCATCGTCTGATTCACCTCATAGCATTCCTCGAGTTCTGTTGGCTAATATTTAAAAGGTCTATTGTGTGAAGGCTCATAAATGGAAAAAGATTTACGCGGTTGTGGACAGGTCTCTATATAGGCCTATGTATGGTATCAAGCGCATATATGATGATATGAGACCGGCGTTGCTGTTCAAAAATTATAAGAAGGGTTTTCATTAGTAAAATATGGAACCAATATTTGCCGGGTTGTCATTTTAAACATTCGGTTCGCTAATTTTAAACAGTTCGCTGAGGCCAGAGTGCCATCGAAGACTGTGTTAACAACAATCGAGTTCCAATAATAATAAAAGTTTCAGGGGAAGATGTGAAAGCCTTGTGTATCATTGGTGTAAAGCAGAGTTTTACAAAACCATTATATGACACCTACCTTGCTTGAAAATGCCCATTCCGTTCCATTCGTATCTGCAAACAAGAGCAAGGGATTGTTTTATAAGGCCAACACCGTCAGATGGACTAAAACAAACGTGATATTCGCATGATAAAAATAACGAAAAAAATTATTCTTACCACCTGTGGACGCATTTTTGCAGCGATGGTCAGGTTTAAATCCGGTAAATACGATGCAGAGCACCAAATACCCATTTGGAATGGAGCTTAAGACCAAGTAGAAGCAAAGCCAGCGTTGGAAGCTGCCAAAGCCGCCGACTTCCTTCAAATCTTCTTCGTACGACATGTTTTCACCGACAACGTGGATGAACTACCAATAATGACTATATGACAAAAATTGAGCTGAAACACAGGGACATAAAATACAATGCTATTTTTACTCCAGCCTCGGATAATTGCTGTAGAACGCTTATCTCTTTCTAAACCGGACATTGTCATCGGCGTTTCCGCGTCCAGCAGCCTGCGCCGCTTTTTTGTTTCAAGTTCACGATCGTAAATTTACTATTCTTGATTCCCACACACCTGGAGAAACGGTCTTACACATCGCTTACTTGACTTAACGTTCGCACTAAACAAGACCACAAGCACAAAAAGGTAACAGTCGTCCCTGTCAGTGCTTGGAATACGGCAAACATCTGGTTGAAGTCTAATTTAACTCCGGTGACAGCCAACTACGGAAGGCAAGCCATGATAAGCGTGACCGGTTGCAAAGCAATGTTGCTTATAAAGGACTTTCGACCGTTACTTAGCTCGTCTGTTACGAGAAAAAGGTTTCGTCATCAAAACATGGCAGTCCACTGCATTTGTCTACTTACGGTCAGCAGTATTGACAATGTCTGAGTTCTTTCCAGACCTAACTTTACTGCACTGAACTCTGTGTGTTTAACACGCCAGTGGCCGGGCCTCATAGTCAATATTCGGGTTGTCAATAAGTGACCGATTTCTGGTAAGCGCTGAACTACAGCCCTTTGGCGGTTAAGAAATAAATAATTTACTGCCGAACGTTGTTGGACACTCGATCATCTCTTTTGTCATCTGTTCGACACTTGATCACCCCTGTCTTCATTGCTACTGCATGCTTTGATCGTGTTGACAATTGCCTCACACCGCCTTTAAAAGCTTGTGTCAAGTACAGAAAGTTGTTTAAAAGATTTATTAAAGGGTTACTTCTTGCAATAGTAACCACAAATTTAAATTTTGGACACACAGTGCAAGGTATAGGCAAAATACTATAACTTTTTACAAAACTTAACTATTCTAACGTTTAACATAAAGCTATCTATCGTGGACAGAGTCCAGGTATAGCGTAATTATCATTACAGCCCCATATGCAGGCATCCGGATGGTACGCATAAATGTTTGACATAATGTTCGGCGCTGAAAAACTAACCTATACATTAAACATTTGAAATTATTTATGAATAGTGATGCACCGAAACAGCATTTTTTTTTATTCGGCCGAATAAACCGAAACTAATTTTTGGTATCCATGTCTTTAAACGCAATAAATTTAAACAAAACGTGTGTTGGATTGAATCTAATCCTATCATACAGCCTTTTATCGGCTCTTAAAGAATACCCTCGACGGCTGTACCGAATGCTTAAAGTTGAATGTCATCATTTCTGTCACAAAAAACAAATAAAACGAACACATTCGTACACTTGGAACAATGATTCATTCCATACTGTACTTTGCGTATTCGCGTTGCGTGCTATAAAAAGTTTCGGTTTCGGCCGAATTTTGCAAAAATGTTCGACCAAAACTGAATAATCATGAAAACCTTAGTTTCGGCTGAATAAATTCGGCAAACCGAACTTTCGGTGCATCCCTATTTATGAATCATAGACTTCTACACGGTGCGGTGCACAAATGCGACCAAAAGAAGGTTTGGAGATGATACTGCACTCATTTGTGGCGTGATTATTTTGATGGAATGGAGGTGGTTCCCCGAGTTACACTTGATAGTATTCGGGTTTGGAAATACTGGCTTTAAACTGGGCAGTAAAGACTACACATCGCGTTTTCGCCCTCCAAATAAATTTTATCTGTTGAAAGCTGCAGTCAGGGTGTACACACTTTTTCGACCTATAAGGTCTCGTCAGTGCAGCTGTTGACTGTGCCACTGTGCTAACTTTTACACTAGCAGGCACACAGATTTCCACTTTGTGGTCTAAATGATTAATATGGCTTTTTTGCTCATATAAATTTTATTAATTAACGCAAAGCTGTAACTTCGGTCACCCACCCACAAGCAGAAGTTTATCCATGCGTGCACGGGTGGATACGCAGTATTTGAGAAAAGTTTCAAAAATAGCCTAGTCGAGCTGATTAAACGGTAAAGAAATTTGGTTTAGTTTTAAATTCAAAATAAACTTTTGTTGTTGTTCGCTCGTTCAGTGGTAACTCGCCAATTCAGCTACACGCTCGCTCTTTGTCACTTGCGCAAGTGTAGGACTTATGTTATATTAACTCTGACATAACAGAAAACCTAACTAAAGACAAATGACCCCAACACTGTGCAACTAGTAATTACTGGGTCGATTTCTTGAAGTTTTTGAAGTTTTAAAGTCGGTTTGAGCCTAAACACTAAACCGCGACGTCTTCATTCGATTTACAGGCTTAGCAGGTTGCGTTCGAACAAATTTCCTTCTGAAAATGCCAAAGCCAGGATGCTGCTACTTGACATATCTTAAACATGTCATGTCATTTAGCTGTATCTTAGCTTTGGCTTTTCCAGTTGGATTGCTTTACCTGTGCGGCTTAAGTTGAACAATGCCCTTCTTTGCAAAAGTTTGCCTGCACGGCATAGGATCGTAGCATCAAAAAAATACCCACCAAACCACCCAATAGGCAGAAAATGTATCCAAGTTTCGCGATTAATCCATTGTAATATGTTGACTACCTCTGTAGTGCCCCTTATCGACAGTATGGCTGAATTTTTTTCAATTGAATCCACAAACTTGCATTGCTTGAAGAATCTACTTCCTACATTCCTAAAGTCCTGGCTCGCTGCAGATCAGTCTGTTTATTTAAAAAAAAACAGTTAGCTACAAATATACGAAGACTCAAAATAGGTGTTCAATTAGGTACAATAAACAGTACACGCGGCCTGACAACCGTTCAAAAATATAATATCAAGTGTTCCGCTCGCGACCCAAACTAATATGAAAAATAAACATTTTGTGAATAAAAAAAGAGAAGAAAATAAGCAACAACGTAACAATGTAAATTCAGCTCAAATACATTCACCCTGAAAATAAAAACGAAACGCTTTTAACACACAAAACAGTACTTTACAGGGTTCTGTATTTCATTGACGTACAAATAGGCACCGTTTCTCAAATGAAAATGAAACTCTTGTGCAAAAGAATCCCAAATGACTTTGCTAGTCACGGTCGAAGAGTGTTAAACTATTTGTGGGTTGAGGGCTGATATCTGATAGGGTTTGCGTGCGAGCCCCTTTTCACTAATGAGCCATGACGGACATTCGTTACAATACTTCTAGGTAAATTAACGTGGGGTTCCGATGAATTTTTAAACGCGTCCGTGACCACAAACAGGTTGGAAACCACTTTCCCAAACGGACATGAACTCGAATAGAAGACGACTTAAATTTAAAATTTTGTAATATTGTTGGTGGCTTTGTAAAAAAATAGTATTACCTCTTTACTTATTTGATTCAGTTGTATTTGGTTAATGTTAAAATGTCTTCGTTGTTTGATTGGCATGTACCTGTTATCCAAATTATAGTTATAACACACACTAGGTGGTCACAACCTGGTCACATAGTGGCGCTCCCAGTTTAAGCTTATTGCTTTTAGTTCATATGTTTTAAATCCAAGCTAAATACGATCGATGGTTGAAAAACACTAATTGTTTTTTAGACTTAATTGCAAGTTGTTGCATGATGGCAAAAATTGCAAGCAATTCCACAACATTTTTCCATGATTAATTGCTTCAAATGATTGTAGAAATAATTTTGGGCCCGTATTAAATTTTTTGTGGTATTTCATTTCATTATATTAGTCGTTGCTTGTTCAGTTTAATAACTCTATGGTTTTATCGGTTTCCACGCAATTATTATTTTTTTATATTTATTATTCATGCGCGTTGAAGTGCAAAATAAAATGATTTGATTTGAATCTGATTTTTATTGTGCGTTGCTTTTTACTATAGAAATCAGTCTCATTAACTATAGTAGTATTCTATGCATTAACCAGTGTTGTTTGGCGTTTTGGGTTTAGTTTCGAATGTGTTTCGGTAGTTTTACGTTTTAATATTTACCTCGTCACGTGCTAATATATACGTCATTCCTTGCAGCACGAGAGCACGGCGGTTCAGCAAACCAGCATTGCAAGTCATGATCAAAAAAAATGTCAGCAATTTAAACGTGCAGATGCATGTTAATAAATATTTAGCTAAATGATTTTTTTTACTTTTACTAGGTTTGTGAAATGACTGTTTAATGTCAAACAACTATTGCATTGCAGGCGAAAGCAATTAAAAACTTTGTGTCTCGTACGCATCGAGTTTAATAAGCAAATACAATCACCAATTTTGTGATTTTACCTCATGTGAACAGAGCTTAGCTTTTTGCGTTAGGTTTAACTACAGGGCCATGTCTGACAACTTGTCATCAGAGGGTTCATGGCCAACGTGGAAGTATTTGCTTGCGGCTGGAATCCCTGTGGCACTCTGTGGTGCCGGAATCTACTACTACTATAGCTCAAAGAAGACTGATAGCCCTACAAAGGTGGATAGTGGACCAGTTAAAAGGGCTGAGCCTGAAGGGAGCTCGTCTCCAAATCGACAAGCAGAAGCTACTGCAACCCCCCCTAAAAAAGATGAAGTTAAGAAGGCAAGAGGCTTAATTAACAAAAGTTTTAGTTGTAAACAAATGTGTGTTGAGTCCAAAAAAGTGCTGAAATTCTAGCATAAATTTACAGGATAACATTTTATGGCTTTGTTGAAGTGATTGTCTTTGCTTTTACGTGATTTGAGTAAAACCTGGGCCTATAGCACTATTGTTTACCAAGCAGTTGTTTGACCATAGTGCATTCCACAGAAGTCATCTGTTGTTTGGTATTATACCTAAAAACTTAGTTTGTTAAATACAGACTGATCTGCAGCGAGCTCAGGATTTGAAGAATGACGGAAATAGACTCTTCAAGCAGTGCAAGTTTGTTGATGCAATTGAAAAATATTCGGCGGCCATAGATATTTGTCCAGACAAGCATAACACAGAGAAGTCAACTTACTACCAAAACAAAGCTGCTGCTTTGGAAAAATTGGTAGGTTAACCTTGTAAATCAGATTTGTTGCCAACCATTATTACTGAATGCACCATTGTAGTAGCATCAAATCATGGTAAATATATGTGGTAGTGTTTCCATGATGCATTGCCTTTGGTGCTTGCCTAACCTTTGTTGTTCTTTTTTTGGTAGCATGACTGGAATGGTGTGGTCAAAGAATGCACATCAGCTATCAATCTTAATCAGAGGTATGTGAAGGCATTGTTCAGAAGGGGAAAAGCTTTCGAGAAACTGGAGCGAAGGGAAGATTGCTTGGAAGGTGTCATACTATTAAATTTTGTTCATAAAAATAAGTCATTTGCTAACCAATGATTAGAAGTAGGGTTTAATGTATATACCGGATTAAATTTGCAGACTGTTTTGTAAAAACAAATAAATTATTGTTTTAAGAAGTTGCTTTTGTAGGTAACACAGTGTCTATACCATTCTTTTGTGTGTTACCTATGTGTTATGCTTTGTCAATTGTAATAAAGTATATATACTTATTATCATAACTTTTGCAGACATAACCACTGTATGCATACTTGAGGGTTTCCAAAACCCAAGCAGCATGGTGTTTGCTGATGAGATGCTGAAAGCCATTGGAAAAGAAAAGGCGACTGAAAAGTACAAGGTAAAGGCACATTTGATATTTATTATGTTCATATTTTATCTGTGTTTTTTTTTGTATAGGAACGCAATCATTTGATGCCATCCACACTTTTTATCAAGCAATACTTTGCCAGCTTTAACGACGATGTTATTTCCAACGCCCTAACAGACGAACAAAAATTATCGGCTGAAAGCAGGTGAAATTTCAATATTGAATTATCACGTTCTTTTGTCCTTCTCTTAAGTTTTTTGTTTGTACAACAGCGGATATGTGCGAGCAAAGCTTGCAATGGAGAAGGGAGAATATGAAAACGTAATTATGAATTGTACGGCGGAAATTGATGCCGGCACCAAACGAGACGACGAGGCGGGCGATCAAGAAAAAGGTAAACAATAACACTCGGTGCAACGAATACGCCTGTATTTTGTGCACTGAGGGACGTATCTATCTGGTATCTGTTTGCTTCAATTTTTGCACTGGAAATTGTATTACGTAAAAAAATGTAACATAACCACAAAACGGAATCAATCAATTTATAGTTTAAAAGTCACTATTTAAAAAGAAACAGCCCAGATTTTTGCCCAATAAACAAAACAACATATCAGACTCTCTTAACTTTACTTATGTTTACACATTTTTTGAAACGTAACTCCGTTTAAATTACCCGTGGGAACGTAGCAGCAGTGGCGTCAGTGGTGATGTCAGCATTTTTGATGTAGATAATATTGGGAAATTTGCTGCCGAAGCACAACTTCTGCGTGGTACGTTTTATCTTCTTGTCGGCGACTCACCTGCTGCACGTGATGATCTTCAATGCGTCGTATCCATGAAAGACGCCAACGTCAAGGTAATGGTTGGGTGCGCATCAATAAATGTATCCAATTTTCGCTAGCGGTTCTGATCGGATCCTGCCTAGTTTTATTTTACAGAGACGCGACGGAAGAATAAATGATAAAAGTT
This sequence comes from Ascidia mentula, assembly GCF_947561715.1. Classification (NCBI taxonomy): domain Eukaryota; kingdom Metazoa; phylum Chordata; class Ascidiacea; order Phlebobranchia; family Ascidiidae; genus Ascidia; species Ascidia mentula. The sequence goes on along the minus strand of NC_138569.1, from coordinate 17,960,457 downwards.
TTTCGGTACAAAACCCCAATTGACGTTTTGACTGGATATGCTATATGTTCAGACTGACTGCAATTATAGAATTTAAGGCCTACGTTCAAACTGAATACAACTGGTCCATGCTATTAATGTTTGCTTATTCCCAGCTGAGGGCAAACGCATTGATCAAACGAGGCAGCATGAACATGCAGCTCCAGAAACCGGAAGATGCTGAAGCGGACTTTAACGAAGCAGTGAAGATCGACCCTCAGAACTGTGACGTATTCCATCATCGTGGCCAGGTGAAACAACTTGCTATATGTGTGTTTTTGTAATTGAAACAAAGTAGATGAGTCGTGTGTCTTAGGTCGTTGTATATATACAAAAATATATCTATATTTTGCCTCATTATAGGTATATATTATGAGTATCACTTATTAAAAGACCGAAGAGATAATTTGAGATTTTTGAAGCTACTTTCTTCAGACTAATTTTCTATGTTGATGCGGATATATAGTGAGATAAATACAATATATAGAAACTCCTGGTTTATTAATGTATTGCGACGCTTATATATCTTGCGCAGCATATAATTAATGCATGCGTTGAGCAGAAAAACTTCAATTGCATCGTTCATACATTTATTCAGGATCTGTATAAAAACACAAATATATTAAAAACGAGTGAAATGAGCCACTTTAAACTACCTTGTTTGCGAGGCATAAGCTCTCTATTACCTCCGTGTATTTTATTCAATTCCTTGTGACAACAGCTGCATATTCTACTGGACAAAGTGGAGGAGGCATTGGCAGATTTCGACAAGTGCATTCAACTAAAGCCGGACTTTGCCATGGCTCACGCGCAACGATGCTACACCAAATACAGGTAAAATTATTGAGTTAGTCATCAATTAAATTTCGGAGGAAATTAGATGCAACTGTTCGTGTTGTAAAAAATACTCCCGAAACTTAGTGGCTTTGAGTTTAAATATTTTATATACAACTAGAAGGGGGCACTATAGAGGTAGTCAACCTATTAAAATGGTTTAAACTCGAAGGCGATTGGAACATTTTGCAGTGGTTTTGGTATTTTTTGATGCTACGTGCTTACGTTGTGCAGGCAAGCTTTTGCAAAGAAGGATATTGTTCAAACTCAAGCCGCAGTCCAAGAGTTTGAAGAAATCATCAAGAAATATCCGACTTGTTCAGAGACCTACGGTTTATATGCACAGGTAAAGAAATCCAAAGCTAAGATGCTGTTGATTGACATGACTGAACTCCAAGTATTTTGCACGTAAAGCAACCTACTACCTTGAATACCTTTTCTACTATTGCTGTCAAACCGAATTTTTCGTGTAAAAAATGGCTCGAACGCAATCTGTCTGCCCTATAAATCGAATGAAAACGTTGCCGGCTTTTATTTAGGCTCAAACCGACAGCCAGAATTTCGAACGAGCCGATTCTCTGTTTAAAGAGGCCGTTGCCATCGAACCGGACAACGCTACTCTACTCGTACACAGAGGGTAAGTTTCGATTTCATTTTACGAGTTTCGGCTGTTTTGTTAAAAAAGTTTACGATGCCGCGCTCTTAGGTACTTTTCACATGGCGTTTATGACTTCTTGGTTTTAAGTCAAGGGCGTGTTTTAACAGGTTTTGCCTGTTTGCGGTGTTTTATACGATTAACCCTCTTTGACATACCGTATACTTTAACAGTGCATACTTAAATCAATGGAATGTGTTGATCGTTGCCGACTGTGTAAAAGCGAACACAGCCATGCTACATTGTTACTCAGTCTTTTGTTCTTGTTCTTTTTAACGTACCCAGTGTTACGTACCATTAGAGCAGGAAATCATTATTTTTCACAGTCTGCTGGCTCTTCAGTGGAAACAGGATATCGACGTCGCAGTTGCCTTAATAAGCAAAGCATTAGAAATCGACAACAAATGCGACTTCGCACACGAGACGATGGGAACAATAGAGGTGCAGAGGTAAGAAAATGATTGGAAGTGTGACATTAAGACAACCTGGCTGTCCGCTCCTACTCAAACATCTGACTGGATAAAAGTTTGTTTTAACCTTCGTGTAATATGAAGGGCAAGATCTGCTTCATCGACATGTGTTTTACATCACTAGCAAAGTGTATATCCCAGACTTTTTCGTTGTTGCAGAGGCAACCTGGACAAAGCGATCAAACACTTCAATGTGGCGATCGACTTTGCCAAGTCAGAGTTGGAGATGGCGCACCTCTACGCCTTGCAAGCTGCCGCTCTCGCGCAAGGCAACATAGCACGGAAGTACGGACTTCGACCGCCGATGCCAACCATGTGACTCCCTCCGTTCTGGTTAAATAATCTCAAAGCTTCTACTGATGCGGACAACTTATAATTATGTGTAATACAGTGCTGCGCTATATCGTGTACCGTGACACTTTAAACCATTTCTAATTCCAATCCAAAGCGGGTTTAGTGCTTATTCCTTATGGGTATGCCAATGTTTCAACGATATATCGGCTCTATTAGCGCTTCTGTATTGTAATAATGCAAGTCATTGTGATGTGCCGGAATTCATTTTTCACCGGCATTGAAATTTCCTTCACCAAAAATACATTTTTCTAACGTCGACCAATTGTTGTTCTTGCCGAACCAAGGATATTCCTTATTGAATGTCTGAATGTCTGTCTGATGTAGTTTCGTAAGTTTGCGACTCGCCCCGAACGATTTTAGTTTTGTTTATGTTGTAAGTTTGCAGGTATAATAGTAATAAGAGTTAGGTCTTCGAATGGCGTTGATGCTGGTGGTCTGTGCACTAGCATTTCATGAAAAATGATGACTCTGCAGGGAGACAAAAATGTGATTTCCCACTTGAAAAAATGCAATAAAACTAAATGTGGTGGACATGCAATGCAGCAAGCACCTAATTAAATCAGAAAGGGCACAGTTATGACATGTATGATTAATTGTTTTCAATGTAAATCCTTTTCCGAAATTGTAAATATTAATTGCCATAAAGTATACTGGCTTGAAAGTTCAAAAACCAAGTTGTATTTAAAGTGATGGTCACTACAATCTTATCCTACAAGAACCAATTGTTAATCATTTATACATTTGAAAATATTCTTTGTATTAGGTTGCTAGGCCAGTAAATAAATAAATTTCATAAAAATGTAATCTTCACAGCATTAAATGTACATGGACTTAACCATTAGGAGGTGAAGGATCTAGTGAATGCTCACCTTTGAAATTACTTCTGTGTTTTGTTTTAATTTATTACATTAAATCAAACAAAATTTGTGCGCTTTGAAAGAATTCAAAGTAAAAAAAAATTATTGAACATATGTTACTGCCTGCTGCTGGTATTCCGTGCCGAATTGACAATATCAGATTTGTTGCTAAAGAAAAAACAGTGGGCACAGTTATAATGGAATCTGTAATGTATGCAACTATCTTACGTTTCGTTTTCCCACAAAAATGAAAATAGGCTATGTAGGTGGTGTTTGAAAACATTATATTTTAATTGTGTTTGATGTACCACAGAACTCTTTATTTGCTTTTGGTCCAATACACAGCAAGACAGGTTTTCGTATTCACCACATCATGCATAGGCGTACGCCTGTCCGGTCGCAAAACGGACATGGAAACGATTAGGCCAATTTTCGAGCTATGTGCGAAAGTGGCTGTGCAAAATATACTAGCTGTCGGACAGGAAAGTTTTCTCTTATTGGGCGAATTACATACTGTTCCATCACAATAGCACTAGTGTTATTGGAGTTCACAAAATGTCAAGTTTACGTCGTGAAATTGTTGAGCACGATTGATAAAAATTGTATAGGTTTAGACAATGCAAAATATACACAGCTGTCTGTGAACAGAACTATTTTCGTTGTTGTTTACGGATGTTGCTGCAGTAACCGGAATTTTGTTGATTGCTTGGTGCGAACGTTTTGAAAATGACGTGATATTTAGGGCAGTTTCTCAGTCCAGGTCTATGGCAAAGCGTGGTTTATCAAGAAATAAGGGTTTCAAGGCAACAACAATTGTCCGGGGCTGGTAGAAAAACAGCATTTTGGCATATAATTTGGGTACTTGCCTTTACCTCTGCTCAAAAAGGGTAAAACCAGTACTTTTTTGTCATATAGTCATTATTGGTAGTTCATTCGTTGTCGGTAAAAACATGTCGTACGAGGAAGATTTGAAGGAAGTCGGCGGCTTTGGCAGCTTCCAACGCTGGCTTTGCTTCTACTTGGTCTTAAGCTCCATTCCAAATGGGTATTTGGTGCTCTGCATCGTATTTACCGGATTTAAACCTGACCATCGCTGCCAAAATGCGTCCACAGCTGGTAAGAAGAATTTTTTCCATTATATTTGCGAAAAGGCCATGAAACACTACAAAACCATAAGTTTGACAATAATATATTTTTCACCTTGTTCACAGTTGTTTTTATTATAAACAACCCCTTTCTCTTGTTTGTAGATACGAATGGAACGGAATGGGCGTTTTCAAGCAAGGTATAGTGGTTTTGTAAAACTCTGCTTCACACCGATGATGCACAATGCTTTTACATCTTCTCTTAAAACTTTACTTACTGTTGATACTCAATCGTCGTTTCCGTAGTTTATGATAGCATTAAGGCCCCTGCGAACTCTTTAAAATTTGCGAACCGAATGTTTAAAATGACAACCCAGCAAATATTAGATTCACATTTTTTTTATGGAACTCCTTCTTATAATTTTTGATACCAACGCCGGTCTCACCCCGATATATATGCGCTTGATACCATACACAGGTCTTTGAGAGCTGTCCACAACCGCGTAAATCATTTTCCATTTATGAGCCTTCACACAATAGATCTTTTAAATATTAGCCAACAGAACTCGAGGAATGCTATGAGGTGAATCAGACGATGGGTGAAGGAATGAACAAGACGTCTTTTGCTGTTCCTTGCACAAGCGGATGGGAATACGACATCGAACCTGGGCGCACAACCTTCGTCACAGAGGTACGAACAACAGTTTATTGATGTAAATTAACGTTTCATCTTGCGACAATAGTTGGCGATGTATCTTTAGTTCCAGACAGAGGTCAATTTTGCATCCAGTGTTTAGAATCAAAACAAATTCCTATTAGTATTTGGTGAGAAATTAAACGAAAACCCACTAAACTTTAACTTACTGAGTACGTTTAAATCTTTTCATAGTATTTTATGTTTTCAGTTTGACCTGGTGTGCGACCGATCATGGATCAGACCTTTAATCACATCCGTACTAATGATGGGTGTGATGGTTGGGTCCGGACTAAGCGGGATCTTCGCTGACAGGTGTTTGCATTTTGCCTCACAAACGCCTGTTTAACGTCTGGCTCATGTTCGAATTAAATTTTAAACAGTTTGAATGACTTTTTGTTTGCGTGATGGATTTTCTGCTGTAGTTAAAGAAGTAGATGATTTCATGGTAAGACTGTTTCTCCCCTTTTGCTCGGATCGCCCTGTAAAAAGTTCTGCACACAATTTGAACACAGCATGCATGCTGCTCGGTATAGTTTACCGAGTTGTCGCAAACACCAATGTTGAACTAAACAAACAACAAAAATCCTGTTTTTTAAATGCTTTCAGATATGGGAGGCGGCCTGTGTTCCTTTTGGGAACGCTTTTCATGTTCGTCTTCTTTGGTTTGTGCGGGGTCGCCCCATCAGCTGCTGTCTTTATTGTATTCGCATTCCTGGCCGGCGGGTTTAACCTCGTCAACTTTGCTACAGCCTTCGTATTAGGTAAGATACAAGCGGAAGTGCACAGTTCTACAACTTTTACGCATTTAGAAACATGCTCCGCCTACCCCAATATATGTTGAAGGATTTGTTTGAAATTTGTATTTGTCAAGCAAAACGAGTAAAATTGTGATAGGCCTACAGTCAGTCGTTCGTAATTGCAAAATTTGTAGTCACATGAGCTGTCATTATGAGGGTTCGCACAGTGAAGCTGAGCTGCAAGTCGGATGTCAAACGTGGATATCCTTCCCGCCATCCCTCCATTAATGACGCTTCCCATTGCCAACAAATATTGTAAATAACAACAATAATAACATTCAAATTAACAGGTTAAGTTAGTGTAAAACACTATTTTTATTTGCAGATTATGCAAATGATGTTAGTATAACTGAGACTGAGATAACTGAGATGCTTGTTGTGAATTAAATAAAGTCCTCGTGTTCAGACCATGTTACAATATTTTCGCAGCTTCGGAAACGACACAAACGAGTAGCAGGGTAATAACGGGCGTTCTCACTATCGGCGGTTTTGCGCTAGGCTACATGCTCATCCCACTCATCGCCTACTTCATACCCAACTGGAGACACCTGTACATTGTCAGCGCTTCCACGGGAATTCTCTTCACCCCGTTTTATTGGTAAGCAAAATTTGACAAAAGTACAACAAAAAAACATTTAACAAACTGTTTTTAAGTGGGTGATGTTGAAAGGTTGTGACCACTACAAAAAATACAATGCCCTTATCATAGGCCGAATGCTGCAATATATAGAGAAACAACTCGCATTAAATGCTTTATCGCGTAGGTTGATTCCAGAGTCGCCACGTTGGCTTTACGTAAAAGGGAAGTCGCAAGAATACAATGCTTTGATGACGAAAATCGCAAAAGCAAACGGGACCACCTTCATTAAGAGCGAAAGTTTGCTCGAGGTAATATCATGCTATCTTTTTGTCGTTTTAATGGTTAAAGCACAACAATTGCAGTTATTTGTTTTGAGGTGTTGTAATGGACGTAGCCTAATTGCTCTTCTTGGTTTATAGGAATTTGAAAACGTAAACGTCACGACTACGAAGGTCTTTGAAGACGCGTTGAGATTTATCAAGCATAGAAGCTTTCGTTTTCGGTTTCTCAACATGTGTTTTACTTGGTGGGTTTTCATCACGTTTAACAAAATGGGTTTCCTTTGGAACCATCATATAAGCAGAGTTTGGTTGGATTTTTTGCTGGGCTAAACAAGATCGGCCAGGGTTTCTTTCAGACTTTTAGTCGAGCAATTTAATATTAAGCTGTCTTGGCGGTTTAATGCTGCGATAAAAATAAATATAATCCCTTATGCTCTACTGGAATAGCTCAGTCATGCGAGAACAAATGGCTGGGAAATTTACTAAGGAGTACTGCATTTTTATCACGCACAACCTTTGAAATGAACTCCCTCGGAAGGTTTATTAGACCTTTGTGATGAATGCTCTTCGCGCCTTGTAGGTTCTCAAGCGCAGTGATCTACTACGGCCTGTCACTAAACACTTCCAATTTGGGTGGGAACGCATATCTCAACTGCTTCGTGGGAGCCTTCGTCGAAATCCCGGCCTACGCTATGGTGATTGTCACTCTTAACGTAAGTACTTCGCATCAGAAACCATTGATGGTGTCGCAAGCAGTTGTAACGTGTGTTGACCCTTTAACCACACGCGCAAATTTGTTCAGAAATTCGGAAGGAAAAGCAGCGTCGTCGTGACCATCTTGGTATCGGGGATCACGTGCGGATTAGTGCCTTTTATGAACGAAGGTTTACTTTACGTGTCTTGTAAAAATGTGGAGGTGGCGCCTGTGTTTGTTACCTTTAGCCACCATGGTGTTCAGTAATACGAACCCGAAACCCCTTGGAAAATACGCATTAAAGATAAAGGTTTTTGTTATGTACGGACCCCAGGGGAGGTGCGTCTTATAACAGAGCAATATATTTTTTGCAAAGATACGCTGCACCAAATGCAAAACTAACATATATGAAAAGAGGAAACGAAAAGACAGAAGCCTTGTGGATACATTTTTGTTTTCCCAGCTTAATAAAAGTCGTTTATGTGTTTACCTGCAGTGAACAACACAGCCTCGATCGTATGTGCGATGATTGGAAAGTTCGCAATATCAGCAACTTTCGTTGTAATGTACATCTACGGCTCGGAGATTTTTCCCACGGTGGCGAGGAACAGTGCAGTCGGACTTCTTTCAATGTGCGCTAGGATCGGAGGGATTATCGCCCCTTATCTAAACTATGCAGGTTGCACTCTTAAGTGTGTAAACTGCAATCACCATAAAACGTAATGATTTTTTTAAGAGCCCTTAGCTAAATTGCAATTCGGTTTATTTAGCACTAAATGAATTTCTCTGTCTTCTATTTCGCCGTGAGTTGATCGAATAAACAAAAGCTTTTTTTAATTGCTCTTAATAGTAGTTTTATCGTTGTTTCATTACGACACACACGCTTGCCTATTGAAATTTTTTTTTCTCTTTCTTCGCACCTTATCACATCGATTAATACTAGAGAGGTTATACTTTACTCAATAGCGTTTGTGGCGCTGCATGTGTTTAGGTAATTACTAAAAGTATGTTATGTGCAGGCGAGGAGTTGTACTATCTTCCCTACCTCACGATGTTTGGTCTTGCCACCATCTCAGCTTTACTCACCATGTTTCTCCCTGAAACCAACAACAAGCCCATGCCTGAGGAGCTGGAAGACATGCCTGTCTACAGGTGACCAAATTTTAAAGTATACTTTAAAGTTATACATCAATGCAATACTGAAGTATTGTACGTAAATAAGCAAACGTTATGCCAGATGAAAATGTTACAAAGACCACATTTTGCTTTGATTATTGTGAGGTATTTTATAAAAGTCTAAGCTACATATATCATCGAAATTTTAAACATTCTCCTGGCAAAGATGCAAACCCAGCCTAAGTAAAAGTGTTTTAATTTGGCTGCATTTTATTGGTGCGGATTAAACCTGGCTGTAATTCGTTGTAAAATTTCCCACCTTGACGACGATCTCTTATGAAGGTTGAAATGCTCGATTGGACGACGTAACATGAAGGTCACCAGAAAGGACGAAGAAATGTAGAAAAATGACGTAGTAAATGACGTCAAAATAGCCAGTTGTGATGAAATGTTCACAACAGTTTAGATCCTTGACTTAGAATATAAACACATATTGTGTTGTATACAAGTTAATTACAGATACAGATTTAATTGCCTATTTTACGGACTATTTTAACACATATTGTGATATAGCAAACACATGCGTCGTGTACAAAGCGACAAGATTTACATGATTTCTATGATGTGAATTCAAAGCATACGTTTGTACTTTTGTTCCGAGCCCAAATAGAAATCGTAATAGCATAAGCTACCGCACTGTTTCGGTGATAAACATGAAACTGTTTTTTTTAACATACTATGCAACCTCAATGTGAAGTGAAAATTGATTGTGATTCCTCACCACTGCTTTATATTTTCAACTTGCTTTTTTGGCCTGTATTCGTTTGCTTTTGCTTCATTAGCAATATTTTATTGATGTACATGATGCAAAGTGCTTTCCCTGTATTGTGATATCTACATAGAATATTTCATGACATTTAAATAAACTCTGTTGTGGCAGTCAAAACCGTCGTGTTACGAGTTATTTTCGTTCGTCACATTAGCGTGCGACTCCTCGTCTTAGCGCCCCAAATTTATTATTACGTCACAATAAGTTTTGGATCTTAAAAGTTCACCTAGTTTGTTCCACCAATGATATCCGGGGATATATATGCATATATTGGTGTTTGATTTAAAAACCTACACATTTAACAGCCTGTAACTCACACCACTGTTACACACCCCGGGTGAAATCACTGCTATTTATATTAAAGACAAAATAATAATTATTTTATAATAGCCATATTTCTAAAACTAACACGTGTTAAAACTCCGTATTTCTTTCAATGGAGCTTCTATTTCCCAAAATGAGCCGCCTTTTTGTTACGTCCGATATTTGTACAAAAATATGATGACAAATTTAGGTAACCAGGCGGACACTTTAGTTCGAGCACACGGGAAGTCCAGATATTGTTGTTTATTTATTTTAACCTCGATGACAAGCTGGTTACGTGAAAGCAAAACACCAAGCCGTGTATATACTGACCAGAACACAACAACACAGAAATCAACAACGAAAGCAACGCCCCTTTCTTAAAAGAAGGCAAAAAAAATATATTTGTCTTTGTTTGTTTTATTAGAACAAATCGCTACCTATTCAGTCTTGGTTATGTTAATATGTGGATAAAGATGCACGGGGTTATATTAGGCGGGAAGAGAATCAAGCGTTTGTTTGATGAAAGTGGTTGGGTCGCAACCGATGTCCTCATGAAGTTGGAGGACATCCACGAATTCGTCGAACGACTCACAAACCACCACCTCATCCTGAACAATTTCACCGGTACAATAATTATGTTAAACTTGTTTTTTTGTGAGCTCAAAAGAACAAACAGAAGGTCAATAAATCTTTGCTCGAGTTAATCTACAATTCCAACAGTTTGAACGCGAATTTCTGTGACACACTTTTCCATTTTTGCCTTAGATTTTTACTAATATGACGACCTGAGTAAGTTATATGCAAATCTTTTAATTGTAAATAAACATCCAACATTAAAACTAACACAGGAAAGTGAAATGAATAAATTTCTTCTGTGTTAATTTGGAAGGGATGAGCGTCTCGGTTCGCAAACTTTACGTAGGTATTCAGGTGATGGTTATGTCAAGATTACCTGAAACATGGACAAGGTCTTCTCTCCGGTTTCAAGAAGTTGTGTGTCGTTGTGGCGAATGTAGTTTGCCAGCACTGAACATCCACCGTCCTCTGGCACATTCTACGATCAAACAAGTTTATGTGAGGAGTGATTAAACGCAGGATTTTTTTGGGGCGTGACACAAGTGAAACTTTCAAAAATTACAAAAACAACTTTGTGTCAACGCTTCTAGTTTTAGAAAACATGTTTCGCTTTATTAAGCATCATCAGTTCTTATTTCAACACAATTATAGTAATATTTCAAAATAACTTACACATGCTATTTACATTAGGTTGCTACATTAATATAATGTCAGCCTTTTTGGAAATTTTTTGAAAACGTAATTGAAGGAAATGAACGCAGATTCCACTATGATAAAATTTCTATCTATTTTTTGAAGTTGACAAGATTGTTTTCCGGACATAAAAATGAATAAATTGTAGTCGTACCTTGAACTGAACCGTGATGATGAGATTGACCAGAGCCCAGAATAGAACGTAAGGTTTGTAGACCGAAAATTCCTTGACTTCACGGTCGGCTAGCTTGGAGATGGTTGTCAGGGAAACCTTTCGTGCGTGCCCCACCACTAGGAGGCGCTTCAGAAACGTGATTCTGAGACGAATAATAATTATAATAATAACAACACGAACCTCTGCAACAACGTACATTAAAATTAATTTGAACCTATGAGGTTTGATCTTGAACCATAGCTTTCAATTTTTAGGGAAGATATTATTGTATGGTTAAGTTCGAAATTAAGTGATACAATTGTGCTCGGCACTCGACAAAAACTTTACCGGTGATGAAAACGCAAACACGATCAGAATAAACAATTTCACCCCAGTGTTAGGCAGCACTTGTTGGTGAACGGGGGAATCCCCAGTTTAAAATGTGTTGTGGGCAATTTCAGCACCACGAGTTCGCTGAAGAGAGAATGACGTCACGGACATGAATACCAAAATTGATTTTTCAGGCGTAATAATAATTTGTGTTGTATTTGCTCTCATCATACGTGTGTTGTTTTCCCGTACGTGGGTGCAAATAAATTTAAAAAATCTCCAAGAAAAAACAAAAACTTTTTCCTGTTGGTAGGGTCGATTTTGTAACGCAAACACGATATCACTTTGTGTATCGTCCAATGATTTCCAGGCAAAAGTCGCATTTGGAATAAAACAGCAACTTACTTCACTTCATTCCATTTCTTCGATCCGTGTATAAAGGGCACAACTGAAGCTACGTACAGAGGTCCGTCCAAGTCATAACTCGACTCCAGCCACTTCTCAACCGGGGCTGAAAGGAATTCGGAAACTGTTCGTTCTTCTCGTTCCTGGTTCCTCGTCCTAAACAAGGATGTGTTTTCATAAAGTGTTGTTTGGGAAAATATAAATTACACTTTTCGGTCTACTGGCTGTATGATAATAACGCTGTAATTCTACTCTTTACCGTACACATATAATAAAAACATATTGATCTACATAACATACACAAACCAACACAAGATTTTAAAGTAATCATTTTAAATTTGGGCATAAGAGTCAAGGCACAACATCCAGCAAGTTTTTGTGATCTACGAGACACTTCGCTCACATTTCCACAGTAAACAGTTTAAGTAAAAAAATCCATACGTAAAACCACAATTCTTACGAGTTGACGACGTAAAGTCCAGCGTGGATCAGGTACGGGATGAGGTTGATGTTGGATTGACGACCTCCACCTCCAGTCTCCTCGCTAAACGATCGTTCGTTGGCAAATCGGGAAAGCAGGAGTTTAAGGTCGTGAACTGTGCTGTAGAAACCAGGCTCGCGTTGTCCCGTGGCTTCTTGTATATATGTGTTGTGCCTGAATTGAACAAAATTTGCATCGGGTAAAGTTTGGAAATATTATTGCGGTGCGGTGAAACTAATTTTTTTTAACAAAAATTGTAATTGGAACATCTTTTTCAGGGTTTAGAAAGAAAAGTTTGGAAGAGTCATACAGCATAGCATGTAAACAGCAGGCAGTGACGGAATGCTTGAACAAATGCCTTTGTAAATTTTCAGTCACACCATACAAAACTATATATTACCGTCTGTTTTTTGAACAAAACTTTCATCAATCCTTGCCCTCAAACTATCTGCACCAACGCACACTATCGTAGCAACAAACTTACGAGCAAATAAACTACGACAACATGTACCTGGCCAGACAAGAAGCAAAAGCAGCCTCTGGCACTTGAGCGCCCCACAGTGGAAGGAGCCCATTGCATTTGGTGTTTGTGTTCTGCAGCAAAGCGGAATCCCATTCCTCCCTCCCTCGTGCCATACGCACCTGCATGTAGAATATATAGACGGTTATAAGACTTAGCTGAGCCTGTTGTCATTGTGGGTGAAATTGGTTTTGAGCAAATTAATTCAGTTTAGTCTTGATTTTGTCCGAACTTTTGGCACGGTGTACATTTTTTTATTTTGACAATTTGGAGAAATTTGGTGAGGTTGACGATGAAGGAATTAACGCACAAAGCACAAAAAATTACAAGTAAACCTGCCCTAGCAATCACATAAGTAAAAAACAATGAATATCTCACCGCTGAGGTGTGACATTCGTAGTGGACAATGTTGAAATGAGAAACAGTCGAATAACCCTGGGTTTTTCGGGCTTTCTGTTCAAACTCGTCGAGTGGACAGCGACGAGTGTACGTGTATATTCCCAATACCTGGAAACACGAAGTCACACGAGTCAGTTTGTGAGGTTTGCATTCGTGTTCACCCTGGACTCACCTTCTTCGGTTCGAACTTGTAACCCTCCCTGCATATGATGCATGTGAGTCCGGTTTCTTCGACCAAGTCGGAAATCTGCTGCAGGATCGCAGACTTCGTGATAACCTGTGTAATCAGGAACTGTTTTACAAACGTTTGCAATATCAAGTTTTTTTTCAACGTTACGGCGTATACATGAAATTGTTTGCCTGCTACAGGATCTATACCACATTAAAAATAATGTTCTGAATGCTTGAAATTAAAAAAAAACCAAAGAAATGTTAAATTGTCAAAGGTACAGCTAAAAAAAGCAGTAGCTTTTTATACAGGATCAGCCTGGCTTATAAATCAGGAATATATATTTCGCCCCATGGGCATCTTCAGTTCCTTCAGTAAACACATTAAATGATATAAAAACGTCTGAAAAACAGCAACATTAGAGAAAGGGCTAGTGATAAAAAACAACAACAACTTCGACCTCTTGCAATGCTACTGTGCGAAGTGATCACAGTGATCGCTAGGCTTGCATCTGCAGTTTTGGGTAGATCCCAATATTTCAATTTTTGAAGTCAAAGGTACAGAGTATGTTATTCGTCTTCAGGAAATTAACTATTTCTTAATTGCGAACCAGCATATTTAAATATAGAACAGGTACTACCGCGATTCATTATTTTTTCCTTTAGCATCTTCTAATCATTAAATTGTGGCGAACCACAGTTGTTCCAAACACATGACAGAAATAACCCCTATATCCCACCTGTCCTTTGTCGTTGGTCTTCATTCCGAGGGATCCAAGTTGTTTTTGTCGTATTGCCATTGCTTTTTTCTTCTTGTCGTCTTTGGTTTGTCGGCGAACCTGAAGAGTAAACAAGGTCATTGATAAAAACGTCATTACCTTATGTTGTGTGGGGAGTAACATAGTTGGATAATAGCAACAGGCTGTGGTAAAGTAACATTACCTCTCTGATCCGTTTGGCGACTTCCGGGTGTTCCTGCAATGCCTCGAGAACGTTCTCAGCGTGGGGTCCAATGCTCTCTTCACTGGAGATCTGCGTACAAATATTGATAGTAAATATTTTCCAATTGCCTTGCTCACGCTTACAGTGTTTTCAAAACAACCTAACCGCATTTTTTGACTTGTTTTGACTTGTTGGTCTTAGGCTATTCATTAACCTTAATATTTGCATTTGCGGTTGGTGTCATTACAACAATTACGCAAATCAATCCATACAAACTAGTTTGAACCGATACAAACCTGTTCGAGCCGGTGTAGAGCTGGTATGACAACTTCACCAACCAACTCCTGTGCACGAGAGTATTTGGTGCAGAGACCGGTGAGCATCCGGAGACAGAAGGGGACACTCGGACGTGAAGTAAAAGCTTTCCAATCCTCACTTTCAAAACTACGACGAATAGATTGAACAAAACGAAGTTATCTTTACATTGTAGCGGCGGTTTGGTCACTAGAGGTTTAATTCATTACAAGTATAAAAAATTTAAGATCGTTTGTAGTTCTTAAATTATTAACTTGTCGACAATTAATGCAATAGAAAGTTTCTACTATAGTTTAAATGACATTTTTGCCGCTAACTTTTTTGTACGTGTGATAAACAACTGTTACTTTTTGTGTGTTGGAATGTGAGCGTTGAGATACGAGGTGGCATTTTGTAATATCTTGTTCTGAACCATCAGATCCTTCAGTTGGTTTCCACTCGCGTTAAAGTGAATTCCCGAAACAATTTCACAGAAACAGTTGAGATAGATCGTCTCGTCGTCCGAATGGCTTCCGTCGTATCTGTTGCAACATTACGAGGAAATATTGCGACGTTTTCAGGTTTATGTGAAACAACATGTTAGCGTGAAAACCCCACAATGCTGTTACCAATCAGCTGTAAGGACCATGCTATTATATCAATGAAGCACGAATTAGCTAATATGTACACTGCTGGAAATAACCAGAGTTACCGAAATTTAACAGCATGTATATTTTTTACCATACCAAGTAAAAGTGTCCTAAAATTTCACGGAATATATGTAAAAGAAATGTCCGGGAAGGCTTCGTGACAAGTCAGTTACACCGTTGCCCTGATACCTACAATCTGTCAAGTAATTAACGCGTCAAATTAAATATCCGACTGTCAGCACTTTTTAATGTTGCTTTTGTATACCGATCGACATATGCCAAGCTCCAAGTCAATAGTGTTATTAATTTAATAATCTGTTCTTCTGGCACAAGAACAGATTATTAAATAACAATATGCCTGGCAGCAACAGGAACATTATAGTGTTATTAATATTCGTATATAATTCAACGTTTCCCAAAAGTTCCTACTTTTCAAAGTCGAGGGTTGAGATGAAATGATCGATTAGAAGTTGCATGAGATCGGGGTCACCAAATGAGAGAAACGGAATGATTCTCAGGATGCCTTGTAAGATGCTGGTGTGGCCCTGCACGAATTCGCTGTCGATCTATTGGGAAAAAATCATTTGTAGTTTTATGTGAATAAAAAAGGAAAATTTCAGAATATGCAGTGCTTTATATGATATTCAGTAAAGCTGACTCCGTAACTATAACAACAAGAAAGACAGTGGTACAAAAAACATTGAAAATGTTAAACAATAAACGGTGTTTATTTCTGCACAAACCTGTTGGAGAAGCAGGGTCAGTTTTTCCTTGTCCCCTGTCAATTCCTTGGAGTCCACGTCGGGTTTGGTTTTCTCGGCGGATGCCTCCTGCAAGACGCTTCCCATCACTTTCAGTAGTTGTTCCACCATCGACACACCGTCCTCACCAGCTTGCAAACCCTGCAAGGATAAGATGGAAGAAGGTGAATTACAAGATAATGGTTAGTCCCATTAACGCGTCACTTTTAACTACCAAATGCTATCAACATTCTAAATAAGTATAGTTATGTCAAAAGTGTACTTATTATTGGAATAAACAAAATAACTTCCCCAAAGTTCACTTAACACAAAATGTACAATATCTTAGCATTAGGGTTGTAATGAATTTTTTCTGTCTCAAAGACCTTAATTCTGCATTTTGTTAAACAATGTAACTGACAAAAGACCACATCACCATCGTCAATACTTTTGTCAAACACACCAAAACTAAAATACGCTGCATTTGTGGCAAAATGAACAAAAATCTAAATGTATTTGTGCATATGAATGTAAGCTATAGACGCCGACGCGGTTAATATTTCTCAATTTTGCTGCAAAAAAAAACAATTACCAGGTTGAGGGAGCCGAGAAGAATGTTCAGGGTGTTTAGTTGTGGCCTGGCCAAGTATTGGCGATTCACTTTCAGCTTGATGGCGTGAGAGAGCAGCTTCAGGATGACTTCCACTAGCTGGCGCCCGTGCACCAAGCTTTTCACCGACTCCAGTCGCGTCAACATAACCTGTCACAAAATCAAAATATTATTTTAAATGTAAATTTTGGATTAATGTTGCGTGGTGCCCAACGCACTGGTTTAAGTGGGATCGGTTAAAATCACAATATTTCTTTTAAGAGCACAATTCCCAGGATCGTTTGTTTTTGTAACTAAAGTTTCTGTGAAAAAGAGCCTCCTTATGGCGTAATATCGCACAACGTTTAGAAAACAATGCCGAGCAGGGTATTTTATTTTCTTGTCAAATTATTGTTCTCGAATGCAGATAAAAAATAAAATTAAAACAGAAAGTTAAAATATTTGGTGAGAGCAAACAACCGCACTGGTTCCAACGAGGCTACACAAACACATGTGTTGTCTTCACAATCCAGCGCGAAGCAAAGGGAACAATAATGACTTTTCAGATCAACGTCATATCCACGAGGACGCTCATTAATGTTGATTCACAGCACTATCCGGAGCAACACATCCGCGAAAAAGGCAACTATGCCTCATAGTCGGTTAAAATGTCAGCGACCAACCAGTGGGGACCGCAGAGGGCTTCACAGCCATAAAGATGCAGCTTCAACACAGCAGCGCTACAGGCCAGGAAGGAAGTTGGTGACGCCATCGGCAGCACGTTACAAACAACACCTCCCGCATAGAGCGTACGCAAATTGCGTCGGGCAGTTTGTTTTTGCCGTGCCCGTCTTCCTGCTGGGCAAAGTTCCTCTGGCAGTGACAGTGTGTGGCATTGGATGCACGTGACACGGTGCTGTGTGTGAGTTATGGCGTGAAAAAGGTGACCAGGAACTGCAAATGGGGATAGATGGGCTTGCTGCTGTGGTGTTGTTTGTACGGTTAACGATGCTGTCTAAAATAACTCACATCAGCACAACAGTTGAAACGTTGACTACGCTTGATTTAACAAAAAACGTTTTGCTGGTTGGAAGTAAGAATGTGGTTAGGGTCAGTCAGTAATTAATCGGAGCACGAGTGGATGTTTGGTTAACAGTTTTCTTAATTTTTAAATATGACACTTAGTTTGTGTGTAGTAAGGTTAACAGTTGTGCAAATAAAGTAATTCGAATTTCTTCATGTCTTTATACATAAGCATGTTTGTTTGGTCCTGTATGTATGCGCGAAAAATGGTTCCAATTCTAAGTTTAAGCACTATTCCTTAAGCCTGTAGACACCAGGAACCCGGTAGGATGTTGCGTAGTTACTAGTATTGTGTTGAAAATTACTGCTCTAAAGCAAGAGCATGGCAGTGAACAGCGAAGAGAGGCAAGAGCCAGCGTCGACTAAACCCATCACACGGTACGTTGCCATTGTTCGTATTGTTATCGCAGTACCTTGCTGTGCGCGCAAATTATTATCGCATTAACTGTAACTGTATGGTATATACTGTGGGTTTGTTCGGTGCGTGGGTGCACTGTTGGAAAATGTAAACAAGCTTTTGTTAAATAAATAAGAGGAATGATTTGCTTTCGGTTTTTCGGATGTTACGCTACAGGAAAAGAACAAATAATGAAGTAAACCTCAAATTAAACAATACAGAAGTACGGGCTGTTTGCTGTGTAACGTAGTGATGCCTTGTATGGTATTTGGTTTACATTGGCGTTCTGTGTTTGCCTCCAGCACAAAAAAATATACATTGGACTCTTTTAGACGTAAATCTAACTGGGTGGTAAGTGTGTGTTTGAATGTAACCCAGAAAACATCCAACAACGTATTCCAAAGCCAACACATGTATAAATAACGCCAGTTTACACGTTGCAGCATAGCTGCTACTTTCCCAGATAAAATCCCGCTTTTCCAAGCAACAGTAAGAGTAAATTACCGCCACAAATTCCACTATGGTCAGACCGTTATGGAATTTGTGCAACAACCTGCCTGTAACGCACCACACCTAGTAACAGTTTGCGGTGTTTTTGAGATAAATGGAAATAAAAAAAACTGAAACGAGTAAATGCTTGTTTACAGTTAGTCGTATTGTGACATCGAAAATTAGCGTCACGTTGTAATGTTGATCGATTTGTTTTGCTCGTTGTCGAAAACTGGAAGCTGTCAATGTAAACGATTGTTGTTGCCAAACAACACCAGTTGGCGCGGTCTGTCTTTGCCCACACTCCTTATAACTGGAAGCGACGCCCACCAGAAAACAACAGTTAAAACTTCAGGGGACATAACGTGTGGTTTGCGCAGTGCAAAAATGTAATTGTATTTCCATGTTAGGCACGAAACGTTACGTGGAGCGTGCAGTATTTATGTAATATTTTAAACCGGGGCCACCAATCTGTGTTTTGTGTAAAGCGAACTATGTCTGAAACATATCTAAATATTCTTCCTTTCGCAGCAAAGCGAGCCAGTCGATGCGGGCAAAGAGTGTGTTCGTGGATTACGATTATCTCATCAAGGTTGTGATTGTGGGAGACTCGGGAGTAGGAAAAAGTCAACTGGTGGCGAGATTTACACGAAACGAATTCACGACCAACAGCAGACAGACGATCGGGGTGGAATTTGCTACAAAAACCATCACAGTCGATTGTAAGTGCAGTTTATACATCGATTATATCACCCGAAAGCTATAGCTAGAACACAAGCTTCCTGCAAGTTTTTTGAAAGATTGTAATCTAACTTTTTGCTCTTGTCGCATTTTTAACCTAACCAAGCTGCTCAATGTTCACCCAAAGCGTGCCAGCGTTGTTCATTATTAATACTCTCTTCCTTATGCAAAAACCACAAAAACCACCATCCTATGTACTAATCACATCCCCAAGATAACATGCAAACTATCACGCCTGCGTCTTTCCTTTCCCTATAGTCAAAAACGTATGTGCTCAACTTTGGGACACGGCGGGTGAGGAAAGGTACCGTGCCCTGGCATCAGCTTACTACAGAGGGGCAGTGGGAGTTCTCCTCGTATTTGACGTCACGAATCCACGTTCGTTCAAGAACTTGGCTCACTGGCTATCTGAAGTCAAAGCCTACACTCTGCCCAGTTGCCAGGTAGCGTGGTGTTGGTTAACGATGTGTTTGACTTGCTGGCAATAACTTTGGCGAATTTAAGAGGTTTTTGATCATTTGTGGGGTCATTTGAACTTATAGCCGTATTCTTATATTCTCTTTATACCGCATTTAGTAAGCTTTACATATATTCCCTGTTTTGCCATTCTACAACGACCACAAACCCCAAGTAAATCGTTGCTATAGGATCCAAATAAACAATGATTTTTATCGTCCAGATTGTTCTGGTGGGGAACAAGATCGACCTCCGCAGCGGCCGAAAAATAACAGAAGCCCAGGCCCGCGCATTTGCTAACAGCAATGGCATGCGGTACATTGAAACTTCGGCGCTCGAATGCACCAATGTGGAAAACTCCTTCGTCTCGCTCGTTACTGACATCTACCGAAAGACAATCGCGAGCAAGCTCGGCCAGAAGGTGGCGTCTACGATTTCGCCGCACGGTAACGGCGAACTGCGTATGGTTGACAACGAGGAGTCGGCGGTGGACAAAATACGTAATAAATGTTGCTAAACTGATCACTTCACTGTGTTTATTTTCCCCACTATACGCGCACTACAACAAGTCGCATGATTAAAGAATAGCCAAAAAAAGCAATTGAACAATAATTTTTCGGAGAAACTACACGTAAGACGTTGGTACAACGTACGTGGACTGTATGACAATATTCCACTGACCTAACCTTGGAAAGCAGAACGCACAATCAATGCATTATTGTGTTTGAACCGTTTTTCTCTTCAACCTGACTTGTGCTCTATCGCTGCTTTGTACGTATTTGCTGCAGATTTTGCAAACCTCTGTCGCGTTTCGCATTTTGCTTTCGTTTCTCACATTAAACCACTTTACTAAGTCCGTGGACGTATTTTAGGATCACAGATACCTAGATTACTATAGTTTGGATAACAGGTACATCTCAGACAGACGAGCAGTCAATGAAATTCAGAATCGAATCGCAGGGTATATATGTTCAATAGTGCAGTATCTAATTATATGGTCAGTACAACCTCTAGGAAAATGAGCTATGCAGTGCGTTTTACACCGCACAGAAGAACGGCAGAGTGTTTCAGAACTTACCTCAAGTCCTCCACATTCGCTTAAGACACTGGCGAGTTTGTAAACTTCCTCGTCGTTCTGATCGGTTTTGTCGCTGTCGAGTCGCTCCACAATATCCTCCGTAGCTTCCCCCAGAAGTCCACGCATGCGGTACACCACATGCATTGCGTCATCCTGTTAATACAGAAAAAAAAGGTTTTGTCCAAATTCGAGAAGGTTCTACACTACATTCTGTTTATTGTTTTTTTGACCACACCGGGATTTGAACCCAGAATATCCACGGCCACGAATCCCGATCAGGTTTTCCTCTTGCTATATGGGTCGGACTAATTGCTATTATTCACACGCACCTCAGTGTGATTAGGCAGCCATATCTTCTTATACACATCCCGCACGGGCAAATCCAGCGCAATGATTTTGTTGTTTATAAGCAGTTCCATGCCGCTGTCGTCCTCCAAAAGCGCAATCAAATCACAGTCTGCAAGAAACAACTGTTACTTCTGCCTCAAAACAGGACGATGTAGCAAGGAATAGGATTTTTACTGACCTCTGCATATCTTGTTCTTCACGTCACGCATGAGAGGACCCAGACCAGCCTCATTACTCGAGTAAGGATTCCCAACCATTCTTCCTTGGAGGAAATCCTCCTGCAGCGGATCCTTGTCCAGCGAGAGGAAGAATTCGCTAGTGTCGTTTTCCTCCTGCCAGAGTGAAAAGTGTTAAGTTGCAAAAATTTCGTAAAAAGTGTTTCTTTCGCGAATTTGCTGAGAACTAGCTTACTAATTTTGTTTATTGACACTGGCTCATTTAGGTTAAACTTTATTACGCAGCTAAAAATCGATTCAAATCTAATAGGTTTTCTTTATATTTTTGCGCAAGTTGTCATAAGGACACATAACAAAAGTATGAAAATACCCAATCACACGTGCCTATGAATGATCACGTTGCGTAAATAGGCTTGGCGAAGGATGATACAGCGAATTATCGTATACCAGTGTACAATATCATTGTTCTTCGTTGACGAAAAACTTTTAGTGTCATGAATATGAGGCTTCTTTGAGATATAGCGTAATAGCAGAGGAACTATTATTCAGTAACTTTCAAACACTTCCTTACCGGATAAATAATGTTGGCCAGGCGTTCGAATATAAACTGAGGGGTCTTCAGATCGGACGTGTCTTGCTTCTTGATTGCTTCAATGCAAACTGCCATGAACGAACGCGTCTCCGATTCGGTTCCTTCAAGTTAAAGTCGAATAATTTAGACTTGATCGCTTAATTAAGCAAGCAACTATTTCATACTAGAAACTAACACTTTTACGCCACTGTTAAATATGGAAAATGACTTATTTATTAAAATAATAACGTTCATTTTGTTCAGCCGGTGCTGTATTCAGAGCACCCAAAAGCTCGGCTTAAAAAACTATCCCGTGCAAAGTTAGAATGGGGCACTTACCAGTTGTCAATTCTTCGAGCAGTTCCAGCAATATATCCTGTGCGTCGTCCACCAAGTTGGTACGTTGTATCACGAGTCTACGGAGGCTCAGATAGCTGTTCAACACTGTCCCCACTAATTTACTCTTGAAATGTTGGCGCACGTACTGGACCTGGACCATCTCCGACAGCAATTCTGTATTGTACATTACGTTAAGGTATTGACAGCCCGAGAAAGCCATGGGATATGATGACAAGCAACTCAAGCCTTGCGGTTCAGACGGTATTTTGGGCATGTTCGCCGGAGATAAAGGTTCTGTTTTCTGTCAGCACTCTGTTGCATTTCAATATCTTTGATGTAACTTTTAATTTAGGCGTTTCTGTGTATGCCATGCCATTATTACAACAAAAGTTGTGATTAGTTAAAAAATAAAGATTTTTATTTACAATATTTAGCAATATCCTACAGACTGTATTCAAGGCACTTTTGGCCTACAAATTGGCAACAAAACTTTTTGAATAAGCGAACAGAAGTTCCACCTGTTAATTCCTTTAGTGCGTAGCCTTGCTGCAAATGCAGATTGAGCGTTTTTTCCTCAAGTGCGGAAAGTTTGGAGATTTCCATTTGTATCAGAGAGCCGAGAAGAGGAAGGAGTCCCCTCGAAGCAAGATACACCTGCGCAATAAAACAACCCGTTCAGTTGTCCACACTAAACTGTTCAGTATATAAGCGGGTATCGTTGTATAAGCGGAGCAAAATATAATGAAAAGTGTTGTAAAAATGAAAACCGTGCACTTGTTATGTTTCAGTGTTTCAGTCTTGTCGATCACGTTATGTTTTCTTTAAACCTTTTGTTTTACAGTTGTGACTAAGTTAGAGTGTCTTTAAGCCGCATGCGCCGCAAAATAAATGATAAAGTTTATAACGATAAGCATCAGCACAATTACTCACTCTCCACTGTTTGTGACGTATTTGCTCTTGGTAGAGCGTCAGAAACTCTGCGGCTGCCTCTCCAGCATTGCCAAGTTGATCCAAATAGCTGAAAACAACACCTAATTTAGCTGCATTTTACATTTATTTTTGTAAAAGCAATACCTTGTTAGAAGGTCGAGCACTTGTGGTTTACGCGAAGTGTTCTTGGCAAGGCTTGTAATGACGTCACACGCGGCTTGGCGCATCGACCGCGAGGTGGGGCAGAAGAGCATTGTACGGAGGAAGGAATGCCGAGACAATTCAACTTTCTGTGGTGCCTGCGAGTAAAAGAAATTGCATCGTTTGCATGAACTGACGACATAGTTTTGCAATCAAGTACATTCACATGCTTGTATAACTATTGGTTAATGTTCAATGGATACACACCTAATGTTTATAATACACCAGTGTGTTTTTGCATAATGCAAACAATAGCAGTTTATAAAATTCTGTTCAAATAAAAACAAAGTTTGGATTGTTACCAGTTTCTTCTTGTTCAACACGAAATCCCTCCACTTGGCGGCGTACTTCTCCATCAAGTAGAACTCCCGAACCTCCTTCTTGTTCTTACCTTGCTGCTGTTGCTGAGCCTTCGTCGCCTGACGAGCTTTAACGCAACCACGCGAGCGTAAGTTAAACCTTCAGCCGAATTAACTGAACAACACAAGCTTACCAGGGGACTTTCCCCTTCTCGTGGCCCACGAGTCGAAGCTGTGAACATGCAAGCCGCCCATCCATTGAGCAGCCTCAACGCTGATGTTGGCACTTGATGATGTGGGCGGCCAATCCTTGCTCTCGGTCGACACCTGGTGGTAGAATATGTCGTTGTTTTGTGTCCACTGTTAACTACCGCTGTACGTCACAACTTGTGGGTATTACTCAAATTGCATGGAATCTTGGTGCAGGCAGTTAAATTGGGGCACTGTGGAATTTATCTTCATATATATAAGACTTTAAGCGTCATCCGTTAACAACTGCTTTTTAGAACAACATTTGATACTGATATTGGGAGTAAATTATTTAACGAGCTGTGGGAAATGTTTTGTGCGGGGTTTTGAATGTAAAACACGTTACGTAAAACTTCTCACCATTTTCCTGAGCATGTGAACGCATGGGAGCGTGATATTCTCCACAACAGCTGGCGACTTGATCTTAACCGACATTTGAAAGAGCTGCATTACTACAATTGAAAAAAAAACAATGATTTCGATTTAGAGATCTGTATTTACCGAAATAACAACGTAATAACTATCCCATGTTACAAAAAGAGGTCAAAATAAAATTTAAAAAGACACGTTTCGTAGGTTTTCGCATTTAGACGTGCTTTTTTCATAGCCATTCGTCCACGAAATACATGTTATATAACCTGGCGTACGTAAGCGGTCATAGCACAAATCATCCCAAACAAACACAGTTTAGTGGTTTTAAACTTTAAACAAACAAGTAATCTTTCCTACCCGCTCTTAACCGCAACTGCCACAGATTGTCGCGTACTTCCAGCATTGAAGTAAGAAGCTGCATTTCGCAAGCC
This sequence comes from Ascidia mentula, assembly GCF_947561715.1. Lineage (NCBI taxonomy): Eukaryota > Metazoa > Chordata > Ascidiacea > Phlebobranchia > Ascidiidae > Ascidia > Ascidia mentula. Next base: position 17,935,783 of record NC_138569.1, on the reverse strand, counting down.
ACTGCAGCCGGGGGGAGATCGTCACCATGGTGACTGATAGCTCCCGTAATACGCGACAACAAAAGTTCGTTGAGCTGGAGAGAGGCTTCCTTGTTGTCGGTGATTAGTTGACTGATAAGACTGTGGACCTGTGGAGAACAATTCACGTATTTGCCGACCTCGTACCAGCTAAGCGTCTGGCTAAATATTGAAAAACTATATAGCCTAATTATCATTAATTTTGTATACCAGACAAACAGGCTTTGTGATGTAGGTAACACTACAACAGCAATATGGCCTTGTATATCTTCATATCGCGTTTGAATCGAACTTAGTGGGAATTTATTCTGCCTATACTGGAAACTTCTACTCAGGCCGTTAAATGTGATTGCTTTTGAACTTTAGGGGTTCTGAATGAGCAATTTATACAATGGATCTACAAAACTACAACCCCATTATAAAGCAGTACATGGTTTCGAGATACAAGTGGCAAAAACGATTTTTGTAATATCCACAAACCTGTTTACGACTCTTTGCATTTCCTCGCCGCAAATTGTACATGATCAATTCCCGTATAATTCCGCTTGCCACCAGAAGTGGTTTAGCGTGTTCATTGGTTGCAAGTACACGCAAAAGCGTCACGCACTGCTGCGCACTCGCCGAAGCGCATCCATAGCAGTCTGGGGCACTTTGACTCCAAGCTCCAGATGACGATGCAACATGCTGTGAATTTAAAGGTTGCAACTATGCTAGTGGCGTTTTTGGCTAGGTTTATTAACCTGACAGAATACTAAACATCATAAGTGTGTCATATGTTTGGAATTTTTAGATACTACAATAATTAAAACTTCTTTGCAGAATCGATAATGGGAAATAATATCTCAAAAATAATTTATTTCAAAAATTTTAGTCCAGTGTGTGTCAGGCACGTTTTATGTCCAACCTTAGTAAATCATTGACCCCTAGTATGCAATTAAACATACTGTTGATGCTTTAATTTAGCTTGCTATTGAATATATATGTATATATATGACACATACTCTCGCCCCAGCATCGGTGCTCATTCCGCTGACAGCCGACTGTTGACGCCGATCGTATTCCACTATCTCACTCCGGGAAGCAAGTACAGTTCTCATGATGGAGGAAAGTTCCTCAAACAAAGTCTTGCATTCCTGCAAAAAGTTGTTGTTTTGTCAAAGCACGTATAACAGTACAACACACAACGAAAAAACACAATTTACCACATAGTTGTGGCGGTTTCCCCTAAAAAACGAAATCAGAAAAAAAGGTCTAATGATTCATAGAAAACAGTTACCGTTTCAAATGATTTCCCAAGGAATTTTAAATACGTGTTCCCTGTACTTGATTGAACTGAGCAAGTATATGGATGTACGGCATAATATAAGGTACCTGGCAATACTTCTTTGCGAGCTGTTGGATGCTGCTGCTCACTGATGCATTTGCACCTCCAGGTGGCGCTGCGGCGTTATTCAACGTCACCGGTTGACCTTTGGGTTTTTTAACATGTAGAGGTGGATCGGGTGTCGGTGCGGCATCCAATGAAACACGAGATATCTGTGAATTATACGAAAAGTTAAAATCATAAATTAAAATACTACCTCATAACCAGGATTGAGTCAGAAATTTTAAGGATATATCACCAATAACGCCACGACACAGCATTTTGACTTGTGCAAGTTTTTTACCTTTATTTACAAACTTAACTAAATTCGCTGATCGTCATAAGCTTTTAAAGTTAAAAGCCACTAAAATTGATAAATTAGTTGTTTTAAACGTGAGGTTCACCTGCAGGAGAAGAGCTTCCAACTGGGGTTTGTGGGCGTTCAGCTGGTTGTAAACATTGTCAGCTTTCTCCAACAACGTCACAACACTCGCCACCATCTTCTTCCGGTCTTCATCGTTTTCTGCAGCAAAATTGTTTGATTGTAAGATATGTCAAGTCGGGTACATCCAAACAGTTAAATTAGACATATTAAATGCGTAATCTCTGCCTTCTGCACATAATTCATTTCATATATGCTTAAATATGGACACGCAGGTCGCATTGTTTATGTTAATCAGTCAAAAGTTCCTTTAGAGGGATCTTACCGATGGAGTCCACTGCGCAGCATTGTCTGGCAGTCACCGATATATCGAACTTGGCGTACTTCGAAAACCCACATACGTTGCACAGGAATGGATCCTTTTCATCATAGTTGATGCTGCGACACTTATGACACTGAAACACGTTCTCACCGCAGTTGCTGCAGATTCCAGGGTTGGCCTGCAACAAGTAAACAACATGTGTAACTTTTCCCTGTTGCAATTGATCTTGTCAATGGCTAAGTTGCCTAAATAGTTTAAATGAAGGCAAAATGACAGGTCAAATTTTTATTTACATATCTTTTGGTTTCAGATTTCATAACTGTATGGTGACACCCTGGATGGGTTGTACATTATTCATCTAAATAAGTAACTGTGCGGCTTTTATAACGCACTCTATTTCATACATGCGAATAGCGTTTTGAACAGTAACACACCTAATATTTCACATAGATTAAACTTCAAGCATTTAGAAAACTGTTAAACAATTGTGACTTAATAAAACCAACCTGCACGGAAGCACTACATCTTGGACATTGTAATGTCTCGATCGAAGCTGACACGTTTTCGTAAAAGTCTGTGAACTCCAGCATGAGGTTTGTGGCCACTACTGGAAGTGGGAGATCGAATCGAATCTCGTTCTCGCCCTAGAACATGAAAAATACGTCATCGAAGGCGATTTTATCAGAGAATGGCCCATGTTTTAAATTTTTTTAATTTCTATCAAGTTTTACGGCAAAACCTGTTTAAATTTCACCACTACGAACCTGGGGAACGGTGACGGACTTGGCCCGATGCCACATAGAAGGGTTGTTCTTCAAGTCAACAATAGCCGGAACCCGTTTGTTGTTGTAATACATCACAGCCGTGCGAATCTAAAGGACAACAAACACTTAAACTGTGAATTGCAAGGGTAACGTCTAAGTCACAATTTTATTGCATAGATCGTTATTTCTAAATTCGATTCCTATGTGTAAAAACAATGTGTCGGTATCGATATTAAGTGCTTTCTACTACTAATAAAAAGATAGTCGTATCATAACACAAATATAAACGAGTTACAGTTTTTGTTTATTACTGCTGCTATTTGTCCGATTACATACTCCACCCTCCGAACGATCATTAAAACTCACCATTTTAGTCCTTTTGATGTCCGTCACTTTAATGGTGACCTTCTGTATAGCATAACTCCCCACTAGTTTGGTTATTTGTTGTGTTGTAGTGTACCGAGTGTCCGACTTTATACTGGAAAGCTTGATATTGGTCAGGGGTGTTTCCAACTGATTACAGACGAGGCAAGGGTTGCTTTCCAGAAAGAAGCCGTCGAATTGGACGTAATCTGCAGATAACACAACATGTAAATTAGGTTTTGTGTGGATTTGAGGTAGTCTGCGAAATAACTGAGTAAGTCACTTGTTTTGCTGCAGTCAACAAATCTCAAGTTTATTACAATAAATTAACACATTATGCACGTGTGTATTTTATGTTTATCATTATTTTTTCGTCTTACTTGCAAGCTGGCTATACAATATTGCGTTCTGGTGGTTGGAAAGGATTCGATTTTGTCGTTGCAACACTTGCATCGTGGCGTCGGTGAAAGCTTTTGCCGCGTCCTGAGAACACAAATTCGATTAAGCAACAGACATATCCACCACTTACACAAGTTTATGTCTGCAAGTGGTGGCAAAATAAGAATAAGTGCAACAGATCATACTAACATATTACACTTTATGATAAATAGATTTCTATATAGCTACGCACGTGTTTAAGGCCCAGGTTCACAGAAAGGTATCCGAGCAAGTCAATAAATTGAGCCGCTTTCACGCCGTAAGATGGCGCTTGTGAGCAGAGCTGCCACAAAGTGTTAACCAGTCTGAGTTGGCATGATGGGTCAGTGTTCCTTTAAAAAAATAAAACGTCGATTTAAATTTATTGTTTGCTATAAACATGTAGAGTTATGTAATAACCAGGTTGGAAAATTGTTTAGTTTTGCAGGACGCCGCGGTTTAGTTATATTGATGAAATCCACATTCATCCGTTTTATCTAGTTTCGTATATAAAATAACATATTACCTTAGTATTGGGTTAACGTATTACTATTCGTATTACTGAATATATTCTACTGTAAATATGCCACTAATCATATATAAGTACACAGGTAATTATTTTACAAAAACAAATAAAAAATCTTACACCGCGTCACAACGAATTTCGAATCTACGCTCAAAACCATCTGTTTAAAGGTTAATTTATACCTGAAGAGACTCAAAGCTAACGCATGAGCGCTCCATCTGATCGAGGCAGAATTCATCTCCAGCAAGAAGTGTCGGAAGAAATCAACAAGATTCGAATCCGTGATGTTGGCCAGGATCTGAAGAGAGAGCTGCTTGCTCAATGCAACGTCACCGGAAGATGAGGACTTAGCATCCTTGCTCGCCTTGGAAGAGGACACAGACACTTTCGAGGATGATTTCGTCAATTTCCGGCTCTTCTCGGATGTTGTTTCCGTGGAAACAGCGGCGAGAAGGAGCTTGAGAGTGCTGGAAGCGACATTCTCCTCCGCCCGGACACTGGTATTGAGGAGGAACGGGAGACAAGATGGATCCGAGATGCAGTACTTCTGCCAGTTCCTCACACGGCTCTCCGCAATGTCACAACTTTTCTTCATCTTGTCGACTAGTTTTATCAGATCGTTGTACGTCAGGTTGAGTCCCGCATTGAAATCGGATCGCGATGAAGATTCCTCCTTTTCACGCTCCTGGCTCTCCCGAAGCGCGTCCTCCTTTTCGCACAACTCCCGACTTTTGTTCATGTAAAAGTGGAGCGCGTGGAGGTCGCGTTCTTCCCTATATTTATCCTGTTGTACGACAACAAAAGTGTTCAAATACCTGGCAAGAACCGAGAACGGAAGCAAATTACCTCAGAAAAACGCCTTTAAACTTATCAGTATGATTTATGTTCAAATTTAAGGAATGCGCGACGCTATTTGCACGGTACAATGCTGCGCCAGATAACACAAAACTTTTCAGTTTCGGCAGTTAAAACTAGCGATGGACACTGGACAGCCATCATATTTGAGAATTTATGTCAGGCGCAGTTTATTGTTACCTGAAAGCTTAACCTCCAGTATTCGTTTATTTGATCATATTTCAACTTGAAATACATAGTTTTTTGTAGAGATACGAGTGGAACGGTAACGTTGTAACATCGCGGATTTCTTTACAATCACATTCATAAATCACAACGCACCTTTGATCCGGTGATGTAGAGAAGAAGCTTGCGTGCTCGCCTTTTCACCAACGACGGCATGTCGGCAAAGAGCATAAAATCGCTCAGCAGGTGGCGCCAGTCAGCTCCAAAGACTGACGCTACATCAGCGCCCCCAGCAGTGTAGGTTTTGCGCACCTGGTACGCCAAATTCAACGCCATCTCAGTGATAAGACGTAAGTAGGGCTGGAAAATAATGCCCGCGTGGCTTTGAACGTATTGTTGCAGAAAGAATGGACTCATATCGGTTGCGTGAGGATGTGGGACGGATTTGAGAAGGGAGGATGTTGAGGAAGGTGTAACAGCTTCTTCGGAACTCGACCTCTTCGCGTCTGCCTTGCTCTTCCACTCGTCTTTGTACAGCGTGCTGTGAATACGAAAAAAACGTTTTTTCTTTGGGTATATTTAAAAACGTTTCTGTTTAGCTGAAATTGCGCGAAATGATGTATTTTCTGTTCAAAAGCCGTGATAAGGACCACAGTTTTTATTATTTGAAGCTCAGTTGAAAAACAACAAACATCCTCGTTTTTCCGTTGTGAAGTTTAAACCTCGTTTGATACTTTTATCACCGCTGGCACAAATGGATATTAAAACGGCTAGTGGTCCACCGGCAGGACCATCGTACAGATTCTTTTTTTTTTGGTCTTTTTAGTAAAGTGGAGGGCCCTTTTGGTCAAGCGAAAGATCAAATTCAAAAAAATGAGCACAGGACAGGCTAAAGTAACTTTAGAAACGCCTCAAAATCCCAAGCGGATTCCGCGGTTCCACGAGTATGTCCACCTCACAAACAGAAATATTACCCAAGCAAGTTAAAACACAAATCCTTGATGCCGAGTTGAGCCAAAATCTTGGTGGTTTGTTGGTAAATCGTAGTGGGGAATTCCATGCGGTCCCCACCGTCACCATCTTTGTTTGAAGGGATGGTGTGAGACTTCGACATCATCACGCTCAGCAGGCGCATCATAACAACGAACACCTGAAAGTCGCGATTCTAGTAAGTCGGTTGTAACGCACATAGGCGCTTGGTTTCATTTCAATTTTTAGAAATAAGGCATATGACTTTTAAATTCGATCATTTCAAATAAGTGATATGCTCATTAGAAAACCGATATGTGTACTATGAATGCAATGAAACCGCAAGTTTTCCACATTTTTACGTAATTTGTTTTGAAATTTTTCAGTGTGGGACTTACATATTAATTCTGAGAGAAAATTTGACTCTCTAAAACTGACAATACTTATAGCACATAATCGAAATCAAATAAATCTGCTCACATCAGAGGCTTGTTGCTTCAATCTAGCGTTAATTTCTAGCGTAATGAACCTTACAGACTTATTCACCTCATGGGAAGGAGTGCAGGCGGCGATACTATTTTCCGATTCTTGGGTCTTCATTTCTCCATTTAATTCCTCCACGATTTTTGTGACGATTCGTCGGTGGATGGAAATGTGTGATTCTTCACTGAAGTTCAGGCCTGATATGAGAGTGGAGAGTACCTGAGAAAACAGGTTCCAAGATCACAACGAGCTCACATGTGAACATTTTTGACACGGGTGTAGGTGGTTTTCTTGTGAATGAAAATCCCTGTTTCTGACACAAACTTTGCAGCTATTGGATTTAAAGATATTTATTTTTACCTGAAAATACGGGATACACTTTTCACCACCAATCTTCTTCACTTCCTCAATTCGCTGGAACAAATCCCACAAGAGAGCAATCCTCATCTCGCTCAGCCTCCCAACACCGATCGCGCTCTCCACTCTTCTACACGGCGGTACACGATCCCTATCTTCCTCCAAACACTCTGCATCCCGCTCTTTTTGTTCCTTAATTTCCTCCTGTTCTTCATGGGATATCTCACGCAGCTCTTCCTCCTCCGGATTTATGTCCGGAAGTTGTTCCCCTGCGTCGCTTGCGCTTGAGCTTCCGTCTTCCGAAGGAGTGCGACTTCTTCCTGCTTGGGCTCCAGCTTGCTCAGGTGGATTGTTATTCGCAGGGGCAGCTCCCTGATAAACATTTAATCCGTCAAGTTGTATCAGTCCCAATAATTAATTGAAGATTTTGTTGACTTGGCGTGTCACAAATTGTTTGTAAAATACAAAACATCTGTAAACTTATTGCATTTTTTTCAAACTAAAGATTTTCTATCAGGAAAATTTCAAGGTCAGAAAAGTTTCTACCAAGCTGCTGATAAAGTTGCTCCCTTAAGTTACATCATGTTGTAAGGATCCACGCACATTTTCACAATATACATTGGCCGGAGCAGTTTTTTTTAAACCACCATGTCCGACATAAAATAGTTTACTCTACTAATTCACAGCAGAATGAAAATAGTTTAAACCAAACTTACTGAGTGTTGTTGCTCCTGTCGCTCTTGCTGCTGAAGACTGAGGGCGATTGCGTATTCCACCATCGCCTCGTCGTCCTCCACATCCGGAGGCAAAAGATTCGGAAAGTCCATCCTCATCAACATATTCTCCAAATTGTTGTGTTCGTCCATGTTTACAGCTGAACGATAAAAGGTTTGAATCTTGGTTTTCTGCGACAAGCTGCACAAAGCGTTCATACAAATTCATGAAGGCTTTTGACTTATTACTCGCCAGCTGTAAAAATGCATTCATTTGTTGGGATTTGATGTCATGATAGACATTTCCCGAATATTCCTTCCCATCAGGTAACGTATTAAAGCTTTAGGTTTGATTTTCCATGTGAATTTTGCATTAGTTGGGAAAAGAGCCCATGTCAATATATAGCAGAATGATAAACACAGAGATGCATCAGGTTTTTTCTTTAAAAGATACTAATACTATCTGCAATTCTTGTAATTTGTAAATATTTGGAGCAACGTTGCTGCCAAATTTACCGAAGCAAACATTGCAAATCAACCTACCGCCATTTTCAGCTTCGGCCGCCATCGCTCGCATGACGTCAATAGCGAGGGACCGGGATTCGGCCATTCGTTCACCTCCCCTATTTCCATCCTCGGGTGGGCCGGGTTCGTTGTGACCGAAAAGTCGAGCGTATTCCTCTGCCGCGTCTGGACCCGCGTCGGGAAGCATTTCCTGTCGAAGAAAATCAGTTTTGCCGGAACTGACCAGGAAACAAACGATTTCTATGTCTTGAGTGGTAGCCGTTGCACGGTTTCACCACCTGGCTGATCGGCAAATGTGTTGATTGGAACAAGAAAACGTAATCTTTCGTGATAGTGAGGGATAGCTATGGTGTTGATGTGTAAATTACATTTTCCAAATGATATGTGCTTTGGCAATGACACGAACATCACAAGAAATGTACAGTAAATTTAAGCTATATTTTAAACATATATGTTTAAATGATTTCCCACCAAAAATTTACCTCGAAAAATCGCTGGTCATTCTCAATTACGTTTTGTTCGATCTCCATGTCCTCCTCTTCCTCCTGATGACGTAGTTGCTCGTCTATTGCTATGGCAACATCATCTATTGTTAAAATATATTCAACAACTGTCATGAAGTCGTTTTGCAAGGTTTTCAATTGAGAAATATATTTATTTCATAACTTGTTATATCTGCTATTTTCTTGATACAAATTTCATTTGTCAAAATACGTTCAAGTCGAAACCCCACAGTGAGCATTACAACACATTCACTCACCCGCACCCAAGTCAACGTAGTTGTCGTTTTCGTCATCGTCGTCATTATCACCGTCGTCTTCGTCATCATCGTTGTCGTCATCATCTTCGTCATCGTCATCATCATCGTCGTCGTCATCGTATATTGTTCCTCCACCAGTAGCGTGACTACTTATATGCGAACCGGGTCCGTTCCTCAGAACTTGGGCCAATCTTCCACCTCTCCCCACACCTAACGCAAGTGGGACTCCTTGCCCAGTTCCCATCTGCGTTTATGCAATGCATGGATTTAGGAATGATTGAGATCGATAAAAATACTGGAAACCAATCCCAAGACCACTATGAACGATTTTTAACGCCCAATGCAACGTGTGCACAGTTAAGAACAGATACGAATACTGTGAATAAATGTTAGTCTTCGAAAACTAGGAAAGCAGGCGTCCGCACTTAAATTTTCGACAAAATACAAACAGTATTAGTAACAAACCACTTATTAAATGCGTACCTGTTCAGTGTTTACACAGCACATTTTATCAAAAACAAACTAACTTAAGTCCAGATAGGCCCCAGCACATTTCAATCGCCGTGGATGCAAAGTATTAAAAACTCCCTTTACCCCTAACCAAATAACACTTGCCTGAGTAATGGCTTGACTGGATTCAACCGAAGGTGGTGACGCGGATCGGGTGCTCGGTGGTGTATCCGACGACTTGCTGCAACTCCGCATCACCGAACCCCCACCTTCACGTTGCTGATCCGATTTGACGCGCAGAAGTCGGATGAGCGCGGTTTTCGCCGCATAGCTCACCCGCGAGTTGGCGTGCGAGAGCAGGTTGTAGTAGATATCGTTGGCTGTCGTCGTTGTGCTTGGTACCGAAGCTGTGCGATGTCGTGGGTTTAGATTTTTACGCTTATTTGGTAAAATTTTTCGACTTATGGAAAAAAAAGTGCAATGTATAGAAATTTATTGAAGGATCCCAGCCTTACAAAAAAGGCAAAAAACTTATAATTGTTGTGGTGTAAAGATCTGGGCCCTAAATATATTCATATTTTCGGATATATATAACTATAATCATGTCGAACTATTTTCATCATAAATTTATCCATTGATAAAAAAAACGAGTAGTTTTAAACAATGCGGTATCTCACGAACCATACATAGAAATCGTACAAACCCGTGATAGCGTGTATGATGTCGATGATTATTTTTACGGTCATTTCAACTCGAGTCAAACCAGGAAGGCACGAGGGTACAAGAAGTTTGCTGCGAGGTTTGTTGGCAAGAAGCCTACGGAAAGCGCACATAATCCGTCGCAGTAGGGTCTCGTGGAACACACTAAAAAGCAAAGTAGAAGGTTACAATGTGATTGTAAATTAAACTGCTTGTTTTTTATAGTCAGTCGCAGACAGGGACACTGTTTCGACCAAACAGGTATCACCAGTGCAGCTATTAGGTTGAAACAGTAGCCTCGTGTGCAGCTCAATGTAAAAAACACATTATTGGATCTATTCTTTAAACTGCTGGTCATTTGGGCGTTTTGTGCAGCAACAAACTTTTGTCACATTTTTACACTATATTTGTGTAGTAAATCTAGAGGAGGTTACTCACCTCTCGGATTTGGGTTGGACTTCGTCATGATCAGTCGCTTCGAGGTCAATGACCTGAAAAATTACTGAGTTAAACCAAGAAAAACTATGCTAAATTAAATGCATCTATTGCGTATTTTGTTCCAGGTAAAAAACGTAGAAGCGAAGCGATTAATTGTGGCTTTGAAACGTTATATCCAATTTCTTACCAGCATGTCATCGGCATCGCTAAGTTTCAAAGCAGTGAGATTGTAAGGACGACGTCGAGCGATGGTTGAGAGGTGGTAGAGACAACGTTGGAACGAATCCTCGTCAATCAGATTTCCATTTCCACTTCCTTCGTTCTTAAGCTCTTCGGCCGCGTGTTTGACGAGAACCTCATCCTGCAAGGTTATAGTGTTGTTAACTTTAGTAACTGATGGTGCACTTTATTTGCACGAGCTTTCGCGAGCTTATTCTAGCTTCTTCAGGAGCTGCAAATGGCGTTACAACGTAAAATGCGGTAACGGCGCTAAAACAACGAAGAAAAACGCACGAAGAGATGACCACTATTGGGTCACTTTGTTTCAGTCGCATCTTAGTGCGTGTAACGGCTCTTAAAGCCCCAGCCTCTAAGACCGTTGCTGTTAGTATCAAAATGTTCAAGTGTGTTAGTTAGACGATTGACACTTTTGGGAGCGCAGCCGAATTATTTGAATTTGAACTAAATACAGTCGTAAGCACAATGAGCATTGGAATAAATGCTGACATACTTTCTAATAGAATGACAATACAAGGATACGTTGGCTGATGATTTGATCAAACAATTTTTCACTTCAGTTATTTAAAGTACTTGCCATGAACTGATAGCATTGGGCTTTGGTCGTAAACAACTTCTTCATTAAACATTTCACGGAGAGGTAAAGTCGGGAAGACAGAGGTTCGGTGAGTAAATCAGATGTACCGGATACCGCCATTTCATGCAACGTTTGCTCCTTGGATTCCTGCGAGTGAGTTTTTCGAGTTATTTCGGGTTGTATTTTCGTTGATTTGAGGAAATTTTGCGCACCTTAAATTTGTCGAAGAAAGCATTGTTAAGCGCAATCAGGCAGGACTGCAGGAACTCGTCAGCAACACCTGTACAAAAGATTTTTAGAATAGAAAGTAAACTTAAATGAATTGGTCATATTTAGAGAAACGGACAACACCCATAGTAAAAACTTACGCCGAGGACGGACAACTAATTTGCACATAGAAAAATTAGAGGTACCCGAAAGTCAAACAAACATTAAAAATCTGCCTAACTCGTTATAGAAAGAGCACTTATCCTGCTAACCTGTGCTTGTTACGTTAGCTGTGGCAGGTGATTGAGATGCGCCAGAAATATCCGATTCCGCGTCGCTACCGTTACTAGTGGCAACGGGTTTGCTGGCTTGTTTTGATCCACCAGTGGCCGACGAGCTCTTACCTGAAAAAAAAAACCTTACCAATATATCGTCCTCCTCTCCATTTGCGTTGGAGATTTGTTGCAATTTAGATGTAGTTAATTACCTGCGGTCGGTTCGTCTTGTGGCCATCCGAACGCCTCTTTAGTTTTCCCGTAAACTTTGATGCTGTCTACAATATTGTGATCATCTGGATGTTCCGATGGCCCGCACGTAAGCACGAGCTGAACACCGACAAATATATTGTTTTAAATTGAACCGACAGCAAAACGAGACCAATACAGTGCTTAATTGATTTTTGAAAAGTCTTCTACGTTTTTGTGTCACAGCTTTCTACATGAAAAGGAACTATAGAGATTGAATTTGGTTGTACAGCAAAAATACGTTGCAAAAAACGAAAACCAATTTCTGTTTAAACCTCTCACAAGCTTGCATTTAACACATCGCGATGAGTATCTCCATATCTACATACGATTTAGTTGTTTTCACAAACACCTACCTCCGTGTTGTAAGCGATGGATTCGGCTCGTGTGAGAGGCAAATCAAACCATCTGGGTCGAGTAATGCGAGGACCGAGACCCACATATCTCTGGTCTATGTAGAAACTAGTTGGGGCGGTGAGAGGTCCTTTGCTTCCCACCAGAACTCTCAAACCGGTGATAACCTGAAGGAATATATTACAGGGTAATCCTGTCTGGTAAGGTGCAAACCCTAAAACATTCCCAGTTATTTAAGCACTCTTTTTCTGCAGATTTGAACACTAAAATCTTGGATATTTCCGAGAAAATATTGGCTTTGGCAACCTATGATACTCACCATGTTAGAACTCTTGTTTATGATCTTGATGGCGAAGATGGATTTGTCCATAATGTACATGCCTGCAATGGTAAACGAGTTCATAAATTTAAAAGTAAGATTTGGCTTAACTACACGACTTAATAACGGCTTAGCGGTGTTTCGCCAATCTAACCTAAGAACAGATTACTAAAATCAGTGTGAAATTTTGGCAAATCACAATCAGAGAAAGTACTTTGAACCGCTTCTGATGTCAAAATTACGAAAAAGATCAACGTGTTTTCAGTGCTTACCAGTGCTGTTAAGTCGGTTCTTAATTTGTGCAGTGTTGTAAACCTGAAGGGGGTCGCCACCAAACTCGATATCGTTGTTATTGAAAACCTGACAATGTTCAAAGAAATCGATCGGAAACGAGACTTCCTCTGGTTCACCTTCCTTCTCGGTCGCTGTAGGAGACGCAGAGTTACGGTGAGTGTATCTTAGGCAACTCATTTTACTGTGCAAGTTGTTGACAACTGGCGAACTTACCTTTACTGGAATGGGCGGCTTGTTTTTTTCTACTTGAACTCACAGAACCTGTAACAAAGTTGTATCATTCGTGAGTCCAATGAATCATGCAAATAACAGAAGACAGCTCAAGTTTCATGGACAAAAAACGCCCTTTTCACAAAATTCATGACAGGAACAAAGCATTTTACCCACCAAGAACAGTGGTAGGTTGTAGCTTGGGCTGCAGCCAGAATCCGGTATGTTCATCCGATGCAAGGTAGATTCTCAACGACCCGTCCTCACACAGCACGATGATTGTTGTTCGTTCACCAGGTTCCTTAGGAGTAGCTGAAGAACCCGCGTGTCTAACGGCCACCAGGTCCTGGATCTTGGCTTTGGCAGACACACCCTGCGCAACAAAACGCTGCATTGTGGGGGGACTTTTGCAATAAGTTGAACTGCAACCACTGACCAAGTGTTTTTCGTGATTTTAACTTCGTTTCATCGCTAGATTTTGCACATAATATTTTCAAACAAGCTAAGTCTTTGTGAGCCCACATCACACTGCATAGGTTGATATTTCACGTGACATGCTTCATCGAACACCACTTTACCGTATACGGGAACCCACCAGAAAATCAAACATACCTTTATTTCTTGCATGGATATCTGGTCAGGTTCGACCATGACCACAACCGGACAACCTTGAGATTGTGAGAAGGAGAATATGAGGCCGGTGTGGTTGACGACTTCCGACCATTCGTACAATGCGTTCGATCCGTTCCTACCCGAACCACCACCACCGCCGCCGTTGCTCGCCTGCGAAAACTGGTGTAGTAAAATATATAGGGAAGTTTACGCTTTTTTGCTTGGAAACTGTTGTGACAGAATATAATTGGAATAATAACCAACAAAACGATTTTGGATAAAAAATATACCTCTAACTACTTTTTTAAGTTTTGATCCTTGAACCAATTTTGTAAGTGTTTTTTTTATGCAATCTCGAATAAACAACTGACAATATGTACGCGGTTGCCCCAACAAAAGTCAAAATGTTTCGTAATTCCTAAATTTCATTTTGCCACCCAAATGGTAGTCCAAAAAAAAATGGTCATACTTGATTATGCGCACGGTCAATCGCCTAAAACGTACCTCAGGGTTCGAATTAGCGGTAAAAAAACGTATCGCAAAAACGTTACAACTTAAATTCCAATACTTAAATTTTGCTTCGTTCGCGACTGTGCATTACGCTTAAAACCTGCTGTTTTTAACTCCTAATATTTGTTTCGTAATCGTAATACATCGCCATCGTTTCATTGACTTCCGCAATAGTGGCTTGAAAAAATACGAGGATTGAAAGAAAATAGTCGTTGACATTGCCAAGAAACGTTAACAACGTTGTTTGCATCAGTGCTTGTTGCGTGTATGAATGATCAGATAAAGAAGAATGCGGCGCCTTATAATCTGCAGCGTGTTGCATCGCAATAATCTCAAAAACGGGTCGCAACAACTCCAAAAACGAACCCTGCGTACCTTATATTCGATTTGAAATAGAGTCGCGGACTTTTCCAGTTTGGAGTCGAGAGAAGCCGCGAAATTTTTCCCATTTCCGTAGCTGAAGAACAGAAGTTTGAGAGAGTGGGAATAGTACATCGAGATTCCACCACCGCCCACTTGACCTCCGCTCTCCTTCAGGTGTTCGTGGTTTACCTGATCAAAAGATGGCCTTTGACGTCTACCATTTTACCACGTAGAAGCTGACGATCCCAAATATGTGTTTTAGTAAAAAAGAAGCTGCTCGTTTAGTATTTTGGTGTTTTTGGTCTATACACAGTGGCCCGGTTTACAACGTTGCAGATTGTACAACGCACAACTAGACCACTCGACTGTCGAAATGCCCTTTTTTGCAGTGGCAAACCGTGAAAAACAATGTAGTTTGAAAACAACTTGTCTTGGTGCTCAAGTGATTGTAAAATGTTCATAAATTTCATATAAGTTGAGTTTCAAGGCACGTTTAGTTCGAAGATAAGTTTATCAACAGATCACTAACCGTTAGCACGTCTGTAAGGTAAAAGGTGCCGTGCACAGCCAAGCTCTCGTCGTTAAGCATTTGTGTGTAAATGTATCCAGTCGATGACATCACCACGATACGGGTCTGGTCGTCGGACTGCATTCCTCCAATGAAAGTGGCGTCGCGGATTTTACCGGTGGGCAAAAGAAGGTAAAAACACGGTGAAAGGATGTCCTGCGTTAAAAATATATTTCCATGCTTCGTATCATGAAATATACTTTGTTTCAAAGGAGGTAACGGGAAAACAGTTTGTGTAACCAGTGATGCAAGCGGTTAACAGATTACACAGCACTTGACACTATTTCTATATGCAACCATACCTACTATATCAATACATCGAACAAGGCACAATGCTGTCAGTTCAGTCTCTAGTCGCTATAGGGGTTAAAATTCAGAAACCATTACTGGATGTCAGTAAGTCTTACATTGTACCAGCAATTACCTTGGCCAGGTCATATATCTTGATAAAATCTGCCGTGACCAGTGCAAGCATGCATGGTGAAGCTGGCAGCCACACTGCTCTTATTATGTAGTTGTTTGTTGCGAGCTGGGGGTGGAGTACAAGATGTTGGGTGACCGAACCCGAAGGCACGACCGCCGCTGACGTGGAGGCGAATGTGAGAACGTGGCAGTCTTTGAGGCCGCACACAGCCAAAGCTTCTTCATTAGACGGGTTAGCTGTAAAATGAAAGACGCGCGTTTAGATGTGTATTTGTCTTTTTTGAAAAAATATTGCAGATATATTATAATAAGACAGTATCCAAGCAAAACTCGGACACCAATGTTTACAAATTAATCCTATAGTGACAAATTGAAAAGGTTCACTGTCCATCATTATAATAGCTGTTTGTTTCAAAAAAGGTATGATAAATGCATATGAAAGATAGCTTTTCAGTCAAATAAATGGCACTTTGGCATAAACACAAAAATAGTTTTTGTGATTTGGTTCGAGATCTTGCCATGTACGAAAACTCACCAGTAATGGTTGTGACAGAAAAAGGCATGGCGGTTGTCGATAGTCTGGTCAAGGTCAACTTTCGCTTGCTCACGTTGGCCTGCTTAAGAAGAGCCGAAAGTTGCAGGAGCGTCACCTTCGTCCTTTCGTGACTCACAGCCAAATGCTGTCTACGTCCTGCACAGTGTACGCGATTTAGTTAATAAATTGTTTGTGGGCAGTTTGGGAAATTTTCCACAAACCTGAGGCCGTTGCCAAGCAACACATCGCCACCCTGCGGATATAACGAGCGTTGATCAACTGCCTGATGGTTTGACCCTGTGCAAAGAATTTAAGTTTACAGGTAGGTCACCTAAGGTCATTGCTAAATCATGCGATGCTACTAAAGTATTTAAAAATCTAAAGCTTTAAACTGCTGCATCCCATGCATCAGCCGACACGTGTCAATATCCAACGTTGCCTTTCAAAATTTTTACTTGTTCTCCAGTGAAGTTTGCTTTCACGTTTTCGAAGGCGCCCTCTTGTGACCCGAGAGTCGGTACCATGAGCGTGTCGACAACTGCAGTCGGTTTCTGTAGTTTGTGGAGATCTTCCATCGCCTTCAGGGCCCGTAGTGTGCTGCTCGCTAAACAACATACAGGTTGAAATAACGACTTTGAAACTTTCAATCACTTAAATTTATTTTTAATATATATACTTTACATTTATGTGCAAAAAACGCCATAATATTGCAAAGCTGCAGACAGGGTGTGTACACGCACTGTTTCGACCATAGTGCGCTCCACAGTGGTTCGTCGTCTCTGTTGTTCAGTACCTAGTATACCCTGCAGATCGACGTTGACCGAAAGTCACCACTAAGTGGAGACTAGTGCGCCTGCTAGTGTGAAAGCTAGCACAGTGCCACTCAACAGCTGCACTGATGAGACCTTACAGGTCGAAACAGGTCTTGGGTGTTGATGCAATATACACATTTATGCAGCCTATAACAGTTGTAGCTATGAATAATTCGTTTTCATATTCTGAATTCAAATTAAAGCCATGCCTGTGGTAAATACAGTCGTCAAATGAGGCGCCATAAACGAAGTGACCCTGAAAACATCTTTCTACATACCCGAGTTGAGCTTATAGTGGTCTGTGTGAACAACACTCTGCATAACACCGAGAACTTTCAGCAGAGTGGCGACCACTCCATTCACAGGAGGCAACTCTTCATTCCCGTCACTTCCAGATTCATTCAAAATTTTAAGCAATTCATCCTTGGAGGTGTCCACGCAAAGGGACTTTCCCGTGACGTATCTCGGAGTTCTAAACACACGGAAGAGAATATATACCGCATACATAATGTTAGGACGTATTTTGGAAGGTTGAAGTATACCTTGTTGAAGGCTTCTGGGTGGCACCGAGGTTCTGGAGTTTTTGGGCCACGGCGGCTGCCGTTGATGCGGCTTGTTCACTGACTGTGGCGGCCTACAATAAGTCGTATATGTACTCTGTACTCTGTGCATATTTACATGCGCATTAGTTGCACGCAAGCAAAATAGTGATGCAATATCAAAACGGGTTTGTCAATTTATTGCGTAGATTATTTACAGTTAAAACTTCACACTGCCATGAATTAGTAATTTAAGGAAACCACGGGAACTTTTCCTACCTTGGAATCCGTATTCTTCTGTGACGTAGCGGATGAGGAAGTGGAGGTGGGGACCACGTTTGATGCGGATGTTGAGGAGGAAGCTGGACGTGAAGTGTCGGAGAATGCGGACACACCGGATGCGAGGCGATCACTGCCTGGAACTCTCTTTACCAACGCCTACACAATAAAATGAGTTAAATGCCGATGTTCTTTGCGCACTTTAGCTGAAATAGCCTTAAGCGGAAGTTGGAGAGAGATTATAGTTGGACAATCTGGACAGATACTATATAAGTTGTTGCTAATGAAAGTATATTTTGGTTTTAATCAGCAGGTTCACAGGCGATTGCAGCCAAGCTAGATTCAAGAACCTTTTCCCGACAAGTCAGAGAGATATATAAAAATTCGAGCACCCGGTAAGGTTTGAAAGCTAACCAGGCCCACAGACTGAACTACATATGATAAGATAGCAGATATCGCCAAAACGCCTGATAGTAATTTGCCACGCCAAAATTGCGTCGGTACAATAACAGAACACACGGGAGTATAAATTAAGCTAAACAGACCTTAAAAAAGTTCAGCTTTGAGAAAGCTTTGCTCACCTTGCAAGATTTGTTTTCTTTGGCACCACAGTCGCAGAAAAAGGATCCAAACTTGGCGTATGAAAGATCGTGACCTTTGTGGCATACTTTGGCGCATATAGTACACACCCCGACCCCGTCCACCATCTCACACGTGTGACAATGATACCTGTGACGTAACAAACGAAATGCCATACTGTAAGACACAAACGCTTGGCGAATATTAGCACAAAATGAAATACAATTTTTTTCCAAATTTTAATCCGTGATGTTGACAAAAACAGATAATGGCGCGACTTTAGGATTACGCCATTATAAGTATTTTTCAAAATTTAAAAATGCACTTTTAATCTCACAATTCGCATTTTCGTAACAATTATGACAACGACTGATCATTGCACATAAACCTATCCTGCTAGTGCCTCTGACCAATAATAAAAAAATATGTTTTATATGAGCAGGTAACCCATCATACCAATGCTGGTTCATAAATTTCTTCTGTGTGATGGTGTAAGTGCAAAGTTTGTTCCAAAGTCCCTCCTCATCCTGGGACGATTCGTCCTCGTTCCCAGCATCCATGTCCGGCTCCTCAAAATCCCCGTCCTGCTCATAGCTCGCATCCAGGAGCTCTTCCGCGTCAGAATCACCTGCCATCAAATATTCCTCATCAATAAAGTTTAAATGGAGCTTTTCAATTTCTCCAGTCCATATACTGTTCGCTATATCTTCTCAATATAAATTAATTAAGCTAATTATAGATAAAAATAAGGACTAGTTAAGAACACAACTATTTTGGTGTGGCAACTATTCGCTTACCTTCTTCAGTTGGTTCGCTAGCATCAGCCAGTTTCGTTTTCAGGGCAGATAACAAGTTACCCACGTATATGAGGAAAGTGCTGCAAGTCGCCACCGCTCTTGTCACATCGTTCTGTGCGTCAGATGGCATTATTGTTTGTTATGAAATGCAAAAGGTAGGAATTGTTTGTCCACAACAATGGCAATGCGTTTTGTATTTTATGGTGAGTTGGCCCAAGTACGGATTTACGACCACATTTTACGCCACGACAAAAAGATAATCAACACGATGGCAAAATTTGCCATTATCTGACCTTCGCTGATAAACAGCACCGCCGCTTGGATAAGATAGTGCGCATACAATTTAGCACCTATAAAATCTGTTGATGTGTCAATTTATAACACATTATGCTGTCAGAAGTAAGCAATAGTAGTAAAATATTTGTATACTTTTGGCAATGGTAAAAACCGCAAACATTTCTCACCTCCTTCTGCGAATGCATCAGGTTCGAGTTATCTTCATTCTTCAGCATTTCGGCACACGCGTCCAACCACCAGATGGCGTAACGGAGCAATTTGGCGTGTCCAAAACCTTTTTCGGCTTCAGCAAGGGTTGCTAGGATGGAAACGAATTTGGGCGACATCGCTTGCAAGCTAACCGTGGCCACTTCAGGGCTGGTGTCTGCCGGCAAGATGGCGTCGAGGAGAAGCAAGGCAAGTTTTTGGTCGACCGGGCTGCGTTAAGTGAATATATATTGGTTTGGACCGTAACAGTTCATTTCATGGGTTCATTTCAAAAAGTTCTGGTTAGAAACACTGCTAAGAATCTTGCATTTGTGAAGAGTTTAAGTTTACAAATGAACAGTCTTTAGGTCATAATGAGATGCACACTGTAATAGCCACCGAAAATTGTTTGTACAGGATTATACAGCACTTTTTGATTGATTAATTAACCAATGTACATGCAACATTATCTGATGTCTGCTCTCTTAACAGCGCATCAACAAAAACAAAAACTTTTTTTAAATCCCAACCAATAAAAGAAAATTTTGCATAAATTAATACAGCGCATACCAGTTTTCGCTGAGGATAAATTGGGAGAGAAGAAGTAGAGCGCTTGAAATATCGTCGCGCAGACTCACTCCATCCGATGAGACCGCGTTTAAATCGAAGCTTGACACCCATTCCCTCATCTCAGGGGGCGAGAGGCTGAAGTCACCCAGTTGAACACAAACCGGACCGAGGCAAGCTTGTGCGTGCGGATTTTCGCCGTTGGCTAAATTAAGGGAGATGTCTTTAAATTGCAGTAATATTTGGTGGCAGTATTTGGGAAACCATCCTTTTCTTAATAGTCCAAACGATCGATATATTTTAGATACTTTTTAATGGAATCTATTCTCGGAATAACTCACACTTACAACTTTAAACATTCGCAAGACTTAGGATGGCTTACTATAGATGATATTCTAGGCCAGGACAAAGAGTCACTTAAATAACATGTTTTTTGTCAGCTACGATATTTTTAAATGGCCTGAACATTACAAAACGGGAAGAGTGTGTATCACTGTCGTATCCGCGAATTTACCGAGTTTGCAAAGTTTTGCCAGGAACTGGAGCAGTTGGTTGGAATAATCAGGAGAAGGGAGCATTCGGTTTGTTAACATCAACTCCACAATACTTCCTTTGCCGTTCGCCGCTTTACCTGTGTAAGTACATAGAACCACTAAACCTGCAACTTCAAAAATGCTCGGGAGGAAATAATAAAAACGTAATTCTGTGTAATTTTAAATATTTTTTTGTGTAATTCTTGCTTTACTAAGCGACAAGAAACCATGAAATTACTCATTTTCTATATTTACTAATTATACGTGAGGTTGTCATGTAAGAACTTAGGTCGCATACCTTTGAATGAAACATCAGGTGACTGTTTGGTTGATTTCGCATCTGCTGGTTTAGAACCCTCAAAATCTTCGGGGACAAAAAACTTCTTCATAGCTCTGAACAAGAAAACGGAAAAGAGTTTTTTAAAAGCCGAAGAGTTACATCCTTAGAACTCCTTATTATACATTTAGCATTTTTTTTACATTTTTTTATGTTTTCCAACAACAATTATTGCATCCATATATCTGCGGCGAAATCATCGTGTGCTACATTAACTCTAGGGAACGCCTGCTTATATGTAACAAACAAAGATTTCGCCGGTCCAAAGCGTGTGTTGGGGTCCGGCCTAAAGGATATGCCATGACCCATTGAACATACCTCTGCATGCTATGATCATCCATGGCTGATGCCAAATAATTGAGATATTTAATGGCGACAGTTTTGTTGATAATTCCACTCTCTGGGTTGATGTAATTGGTCAAAATGTTGTATGTCCCCTATATCACAATAACAAAACATAAAAATACCATTGTTCGGGACAATTTTCTACAGAAACAAAGAAACCATATTATTCAGAGAGCTGCACAAGTTTCTTTACAATATTTTGTGTGTGATATTTTTTAACTTTTGCAAGTTTTGCACATACAGTATTGTCGTTGTTACAATAGATGTCTCTCAACGGTATTTTTTCCCTTTCGCCCACTTTCAGACAGTGCCTAATTAAAATATTTACGAAGTTCAATACGCACAAACCCTTTATCGATATATTTAGCCCTTTACCCGCAACAGCCTGTGGACGACATACAAAACTTATACCTTCAGTGAATAGAAATTCAGCGTATCGGAGCTTTCATCCGAGCCGCTTGGACCGCCTGAGATTTTCTCCAGTGCTTGTTTAATCTGTTGGTGTCCATCCGTACATGTGACGTCAGCAAGGAGAGGTACAAGAGTGTCGCAAACATGGGAATATTTGGGTGATGAACTATCCCGAACCCACACCACCAAGTCATCACACAGCAAGTACTACGTGTACAACAACAAGTGCAAGGCATATTAGGTGCAAAAAATATAGTTTGAGCCAAAGAGGATATGGTTAAATGCTCTGATAATTTTTTTCATCAGCTATTCTTTTTTTTCACAAATTGTTTGGAATTGCAAACTTTCGTACAGTGTAGCTTGCTACTTCTTATGGCTATACGCTCTGCTGGACAGACAAAGTGACAGATCTGTCTTTTTCACAAAAGGCGTTTTAAGCATCTATATTGCATTGCATTTTTTTTGCAAACGGTTCGAGGTATTATTTAATTGTCAGGACATATTTCTGTCCAAAGTCATCTACGTCTATGTGTTTCTACTGTATTTTTATCAATAAAAATGGTCTTGAATTGGTAAAAACGTTTTTGTTTCTTTCTTTACACATCAATCAATCAGTTTTGTGTACGCTGAATTTTCTTCAACACACTTTGAATAGAAATCTTATATTAATTAGATCAACAAATAAGAGTTGCTGGATATATTACCAATGGATCCTGTAGCAACAGTAGACTGATTGTTGCAATTTTGTTCATGGTGTTGCCAGAGCTGGAATACAATGCCTTGAAGTGGGAATGAAGGCAGTTGTTCAAGGTGTCCTTTCCTGTATTCTGCGAATCGTACCACAGGGTAAACAATCTTACAAAAACTTTTGAAAATTTTCTGTTAAATTCTATTTGAGATGGCATTGTTACGTTTCCTGTTGAGGAATTGTCAAGATTGTCCAAGATTGGGAACGAATAAAATGAAAAAAAATGAATGTTACAAGTGGAGAATTAATTTCCACAAAAACAGCAAGTTTTTCCGATGTTGAATTCAATTTAAAAGGAAAGCAAAAATAAAACGAGAATGACTAAACGGAAATTTGCACACAACGGTAAAGCCACAAATTTAACAAATATAAACAGTGGGCATGCATGTTGCTCACTGAAAACTTGAAACACGCGTGGAACTTCCAAACTTTTTCTGAGATCAACAAGTAGCAAATCGTAACGTGGACTTACTGTGTAAACGATGAGCTCCTGTCGAAGGGTGCTCCAACTTGCAAGCACTTGGGCGACACCCAGCGGCAATGGTATATTGGCCGCACCCGAAGTCACACGTTTCAAATCGACATCCACACATTGCATCACCGCGAGCAGGGCGTTCTTGTTGGACGTGCTGTACGTGGTCGTGTCCTCCAGCAGCGACAGACGCAAGATGTGCGATCTGATGAAAGAATGAGGGTCGGAAGATGTTTCACAAATATTGAAAGAAATTCTTGTGACGTATACAGCTTATTACGCTCTGTTATATACCACGCTGAAATATGCGGTTTGGGGCAAAATGTTATCAAATTTTTGTAAATCATTGTACACAAAGGATTGGATCAATGTTTTAGTTGTAACTTACAGGAGGAACATGAAATTAACTTTTTAAGGGAAATGTAGTGTACGTTGTTCTTGTCTGGCAACTGCGTTGTTTCACAGACATATCCTTTACACTGGACATGTAGGTGTTATTACAAAAATAAGGACTTTATACCTGCATAAAGACGCGTGCTTCGTCACTAAACCCAGTATAACAGTGAGTAGTTCCCCAATCAGGGGCATGGCGTCGTAGGGGTCATCACCGTCGATCGATTTGATAAACTTGGACCACAATTGAATTTGCATTTGGTTCAGCACACACCGCATCACCATTAGCTGCAAAACAACACGATTTGTTTCATCGATTCACGCCACCACCACTACAACAGCAGCAAGAACATAGCTTTGTATCAAAAAAACTGCCAGAAGCCAGAACGTATACAGTTATTATAACATAAACACGTATACATGTGAAGTAGACCAACCTGAAGTAAGGCCATAAACCACACAAATTAAATTGCACTGATGTCTTTCCCATCAACATAGGATCACTAACCGGCGTTTTGTTATTGATAATTTTGATCGTCGTTTGCATTATTTTTCCCAAAAAAACCTCCACAAAATATCAAACCTGAAACGTGGTCGGGTAATCCCCCAAATCCACCATCGCATTTTCATCTCCCGTGTTTTCTTCGCTGGCAGGCGACGATCCGGCATTGGTTAAGAGCAACGTCAGGTTTTCGCACAGTTTCACCAACTGCTTCAGTTGTTCGTCCATGACAACTTTCTTCGGTGTGACTTCGGGTTTTTCGGTCTTTGAATCGGTGGAAGCGTCTTTGTCGAGTTTCGAGGTAATGTGGTGGAACGCCAGGAGGAATTCCGAGGCAGTTTGTGCGTCGCCGTTTTCGCATCTATAATTTCCACGTGGTAAATACGTCGTTTTGGGTCATGAATTTAGTTAGTTTTAAAGTTATAAATTAGGTTTTTGTTCAGCTAAAAATAGAATAAATTAAACCCTTTACAATGCTAAAATTTTTTATTTTTTTTGTTTGCAATAATTGGGGAATATTTCATTAGCATTTGATGCCAAGTCATTTCCACACAAGTGTTTACATGTAACTTGTGTTTAAACAAGAATTCGTTTTGTTTTGTAACAAAGTAACACTATTACCAAAACTTAAAAAATGGTATCAACGTTTCCAAAAATTTAATATAATGTATCCCGCAAAGAGTAATGACGAAGTCCAATTCTTACTCAAACAATATATCTTACATTTGTTCAAAAGCCTGTGAAGGCGGGAGTGCCTTGAGGAGTCTCCACACAATTAGAAAGGTATACTGGTTTACTGCGTTCCAATGAACGGCTGTAAAACAAAATGTAAATTATTGCATGGAGGGTCGAGTTTGAAAGAATAATCACCTTCAGGTTGTTTTGATTCCATATCGTTTGCAGATACCTTTATCTTGGCTCCCGCTTCGAGACTGCGCACACAGGCCGTGTACAACTTATTGTAAAGCGCAGTGTCTTTGAGAACAACGTACAAAGCCTAAAACAAACAAATCGTGTCGGTGCCTCAAAAAACTCAATTCCAGTCAAGTTTTTTTTCTGGTTTTCTGGACATAAAAACGCGGATAATCTACATAATTCTGGAACCGCATTTCGCCTATATCGATATACTAGTGCGATTTATTCTAAAATAATAATAATATCACAAATAAATCATAGCAACTCACGAAATTTACCAAAACATGTGACATGCGAGAATTCACATATCAAAACTGTATTCTATGAAACCAGTGAATTTTTCATCAGTCAAAATGTGAGTGGCAGTCTAACACGTACCTTTTCATCTATGCTGCCTCTTTCTTCATCAAACGTGTCACCGGGTTCCTGCAGCAGTTCGTACAAAGCCGGCTGCATCAATTTCTTAAAACATACAATAAATAGCCACTTGACGTCATCTGCAATATAACAGTAAGAAAACACAACAAATCAAAATCCAACCTCGGGCGAGTCGTTCTTATGTGTTTTGGCAAGACGAATTGGAAAAATCAACGAAGCGATGTCCTTGGATTCCTTTTCCATGGGCTTGGCATTTTCTTTGGGTTTGACGATTTGCGTAAAAAGGAACATCAACTTGCTGCTGTCGAAACGTTCCCGGGTGGTCATGAGACGATCTTTCGGCTTGGGTTCGGTTGAAAGTAAACCGCACACTGCTTGGAAATTCCATCTAACCTGAAGAGGTACCGAAGTAGTGTTAACAATTTTGTGTCCCTTTACGTCCGTTATTTTGGGTTAAAATTGTTGACGCATCTTGAATCGCAATTAACTTCACCCTCCACTGCGGGTAACAGTTTAAAATGTAATAATTTTTAATAGAACAACCGTCCACCATTGTCCCATATTATGTAATTTGTATTTATAAAAAACTTGATTTCAGTATGTGGACAAGCCAAAACTAAATTTGACCAGATTCTAATTATTCTGAATTGTTTGAGGCAATTTCCATTGCACTGACAAAAACATGTATAACCCGCTGAAAACTGAACTTAAAATTATAAAACCATACCCGCTGACTTCAATATTGATTCATATTACCTGGTGTAACAGTTGGGTTGATGGGTTTGAATATGAGTGAAGCAAGCAGTCAAATAACAGCAGCAGTCTAGTGACCGAGAGCATCCCACAATCCAAAGGCTCCAAGCTTGAGATTGCAGATGCAACCTTAAAAAATTGCCAGTTTGTGATGTACTGCTGAACTTAGGGAAAAAACATGCTGTTGTGTGTCAAGAAACTGGAACATACCTTGAGTACAAAGGCTTCCCGACCCTTTTCAGTCATCGTGTGGAAAAGAAATACGGCAAGTTGAAACATTTCAACACCAACATCCTGCACTTCCTTGCCATCACATTTCTTGTAAAAAAACACTTATACACTACAAGTTACGAACTTATCTTCCATAAATACAAACTCCAATAAAATTTGACAAAGGGTTAAAAAATAACTTATTTGCTGGTGTAATTTCACATCATATGGTTTTAAAACAACGTTTTTAGCAATTGGAAGATGCATATCTTGATAATATGATAAACGATTTATCTATAATAGTGTAACACTTACTTGATAATGGTCAACCAGTGAGTTGATGAAAGAAATTACTTCAGTGCTGTCCCCAGAACCCTTTACTATTTCTTGTTGTTGTATCAGATGCTACAAAAAAACAAAAACTTACAAAAATGTCATGAAACACTGAAGAAATTAGCTTGTGCAGAAATTAGGACTAACAGACCTGTCCCTACTTGTCAGGTATCCAAAAATACTCAAAGAGTGACAGACTTTAGTATTTCTGGTATATACAAACTGTAGTTGTATTGGGGTATATATCCCAGAAACCTTTAGCTTAGGAGAAATTGTAAGAACCTGAGCAAAAACAGATGCAGCAAGTGGGCCAAGAAACAGTTGGTTTTCTTTTCCGGTCTGTCTGGACAACAGAAGTTTTGCCACCGTGTTTCTTCTTTCAGGGTCAAAAAGATTCACAGAAAGCATTTTGTGCACAAACCCCATGATCGAAATTCCTGTCCATAAAAAAGGATACAGTAAAATTAGTCTATAACATTTTCTGAAGTAACATATATATATTTTGACGTGTAGTTTTAACAAAAAAAAATACAGAAAGAACAATCTGCAGCATGTTTCATTTATTACCCTCTGTGGAAGTAATAATTCCATCCCCATCTATTTCATTCATCATGTCGGCCATGTTTCCAATCATTTTGTCAGTGAGATTATCACAGAAGTATGGTTTCAGCCACGATACTTGCGACGCAACCAAGTTGTCATCCACTGTTTTGAGAATGCAGCACATCAGTTGCAGAAACTAAAATCCAAAAATAATGTTAAACTCAAGCCTATACACTTAAGATGTTCATGAAATAATCTGAAGTATATAGTTATTTTTGTAGCATTTTGGGGGGTTTGTCTGTAATCTTTGCCACATACATTGTGCAAACAATGCACAAGAACAATGTGAGTTTCTTGCCTGGTCTTGCATGGATTCTGGCAATGCAGCCTTTGACTCTTGAGATGCCAATGAAGAATGTGCCTTACTTCTGAATAATAAAGATTTTGTTATGGTTTTTACAGATAAATTTACTGTAATTTTACATTAGTCACCGTGCTCACACAGTATCAAAACAAGTAAGAACCTACCTTGGCGGTTGGTTCGTTTCAAGCGATGGTAACTCAGAGTTTGGAACCAAAGCAGTTTCGGACTTGGTCTCACGGGGTGACTCATCTGAGAACATCTTCCTCGCCCACGACCCTAGCATCGGTTCATCATTTTCTGGCAATGATAGACATTGAGATTGAGTCTAGCCATGAGTGAAGAATTGTGATTATGTTACAACCTTCGTCCGACGGTGAGTCTTCAGTTGCATCCTCCATGTCATCATCATCGTCGTCATAGTAACTGAAGGCTTCTTCGGAATTGGATTTCTCGACAGTTAGAGATTGTTCAGAACCTAGAATAAAAGTCTTACATTGAAACATCACAAAGGTAATCCTCTTTGCAGCTTTCAAAAGAGTTTCAGGATGAACTCTTCACCCCATTACATTAACTGCATTTTCAGTCGAAGGCCATGTCATGTGTGAGCCAATTTACACTGAAAATTGGAAATTTAATTTGCCCACCAAGCAGATAATCAATATAAATTTTAACTTAAACTACCAACAGAAATTAACAAACTGGAAAAGCTTGCATTACCTCTGGTTTCTTGGGGCAATGTTGTTTTTTGCCCATGAACTGCATTAAAACACAGCACTGACACGTCCACCATCAGTTGTAAAATAGGGAACTGAAACAACAATTTGTCTTTGAAAAAGCAGCAACCATTGCAGAAGGTTACTCAACAAATTTCTCGCATACTGGAATGGCATTGGTCAATAGTTATATTTAATATTTATATATCTAAAGATCTTGCTCCGACTTGTCGGGAAAAGTGGCTGATCCAGCTTGGCTGCAAAACCTGTGAACCTTATGATCAGAATATTATAGCTGTGATCGGCAAATATAAAGGGCCTGCGCAGTGGGGCGATCCTGCCTTGCTATGCAAAAGCATGGCATTACTTCTACATCTAAAGATTTGTATATTGATACCAAAACATTTATAACCAGTTTCACAGCATTACACACTTTGCTTGCTATGAATTGAAACTGCTGCATGGGTGTAGTGGTGTTCATTATATCAGCAAGTGCAGCCATATCCACATTGTTCTCAGAGCTTGCATATCTCCATGCATTTAGGTTGCAATCAACCAGCAAGTCCTTAAGCATGTCCGAAGCCAGGGTCCCGATTCCGAGAAATATTTTACTGCAAATTAACAAGGAATAATTTAATAAGCTGAAGTTGATGTCGTTGGCACAGACCTTGGCAAAAAGCCCACGGAAGTCATTGAATTTAATCCATGAAGTAAATGGATCAGAGCATGAAAGTGAAAGTTTTTGAAAACATTTCTGCCGAAGTGACTTGACTTTTCCAGGGAAGAGGACATTGCCTTGCACACGTCCAACTGAAATATACAAATTGCTGAGTTTATGCAGTTGAAACAATTTATATTAATAATATTTTTGTGAAACAATGTTTTTAACTGTGTTCGCCACTGCATTCATTTTTATATAAAACACCGAAACAAGTTATACAAACAAAATAACTGCCAATCCCCTTTTGTTTACATTTTGCAATCAAACTATGATATAATACCCTTATTTGCTCAACTATTATTTCTGTATTTCACAAGTTCTATAGCCTGAATTTTGGTGTGTATTGTTGTAAACTAGTGACAATGCGTGGCAGTATTATAAAAACTTAGATGAATTAAAAGGGGCATTGGATTGCATGAATGGTCTTGAAACATCTGGATCTGTTCAGCAAGTATCTACACCACATACCGCATCCATGACAATGTGCAGAGCATCCAGCTTAGATTCCTGGTTGATTTCGGATGGTTCTGGGATAACTATAATTAACACACATGTTACTATATCTTATCGTTTATTCAAGGTTGTGGTTTACAGACAGAACTATACACAAAATGTTAACATGTAACCCTAAAATCAATTAAAATATACAATAGAACGAATTTATTGTGGCTTTACAGACTGCCAAAGACAAAAATTTGCTGGAATATACAAAAAAACTACCCAAAGCCACCATTTCCCATACACACCTCTTTGCAATACATTAACTGCAACTGCAACATTGACAGCAGCACACAGACTGCCCAGGACAAGATCAAGGTTCACAATGAGTTCGTTTTGGTCAAATGGTTCAGTGATAAATGGGTCAGTGGCGTCCTTCAACAGTCGCAAGTTCTTTTGCAACTGAAATATGCTAAAGGAGAAACAACCATTAGGATCAACAAAAAAATACATAAACTTCCAATAGAATGAAGTAACTGTAGTATCTTCAATTGTTTTGCTGCATTTCTAGTATCTAAGGTAGAAATGATTCGGCATGAGATACACATAAAACTTTGTGTATTTGTATTACTCACCACAAAAACCATTTCTGTATGTTCATATCAACAACTATTCAACTACATGTTGTGAACATTGTAAAAATTATTTTCTGTACTGGTTTTAAAAACTAAAAACGCACGCAATTTCACAGTAAAATGCACAAGGTAAGTCCTAAATCATATTCATTAAATAAGCAAAAAATCATACTAAAACATGAGCCACTGAAAACTTGTAGCAAAAACAATCTTAATATTCACTTACTCTTTGGCAACAACCAGGGCATCTTTCTCAGTAGTAGCACAGTTAACCACATCGAACTTGCCCTGTTTCCAAGCTCCCATCATGGTTTGGTGCTTGGTAACATATCGTTTGAGATAGGGCAGCTCTAGAAATGTTTTTACTACACTATGATCCATCGCAAGAGATTGTGCAATTTCCCGGTTACGCTGTTTTATCGTCAGTGAAATGTCTTTGCCTGCAAACATAATGATCATATCATAAAATAAACCGCTAAAATTGTGAAACTAGGCTTGAAAAGATACGACATGCTCTGTGAGATAGCAAAGAATAAATCGCCATAATGATACTTCCATGAATTTCTTTTCATTTGAGAATGAATAAATTTTAGATTCACCGTTTTCTACCAGCTATAGTTAATTATTATTATACAATACATTATAAGGTCACAGCAATTGTTTTCATTTGTGATATGTGACAATAAACAGGAAATGCAGTTTTTTGCTGCAGTAATAGTCATTCAACAAAAGCACATTCAAACAAAAATTACTAAAAAATTTAATAATGTAAAGTGATGGAATAAGTGTAGAAGATTTAAGTGTCGCAACAAACTAAAATCTTGAAACCTTTGACAGGGATAGCTAACCTATGGAGTATGTGCCTACAGTTACACAATCACAAGTGGTGTACTATATCTCAGAGATAATAAATGAAAAAGCAGAGTGACTCATGCAAATTTTTATTACCAGGATCTATGTCATTGACTGGAATAGAGAAAACAGAAAACAGGTCTATTGGATCAGCAGTTGGTGTCATTTCAGGTTTAGTTTCTTTTGTTGCGGAACTAGTTGAAGTTTTCGAATCTGCACAAATACATGTATATATGTACTTATATAAACCAAGCTTGAACCAAATAAATAGTTATTTCATTATTCAGAACTCACTTACCAAAATTTTTCACCAGCATTGGAGTGATGGCAGATTTTATAAGAGCAATAAAGGTGATGACATCAGACCTTTGGAACACATGGTCACCTGGTAAAGAAAAAAAGCAGTCCAATTTATCATGAAAGTTTAACACATAATACATGTAGTAGCCAAAAATATATCACATTTGCGGATCACAGCTATACATACATAGGCGTCGATTTTTTAACGTTTTGTGAAATATTAAGGGTGATTTTTCCAGGTTTTAGAAACACACAAAAAACATTTCGTCAGTTGTATCACCCTAAACATCGGTAAACGACGTAAATTCCGTTTCGTGTCAATTTGTTGCGTAACAATCCACGAGACACTTGTGTTTGTCCTGATTGTGACGATAATAATACAAGTTGTTTGAAACTTGCTTAGCGGATAGTATAATGTGTGTGGTTTTTCCGACAATACTTTTTAATTTAACTGAAATCAATACACACGTTGTCACCCCTGTTTGTTTGTGAGGGGTGACATGTCACCCCAGTCACCCCTAAATCAACACCTATGCGTATATACAACGTGTTGTAAGTTTCCTTGCTACGATTTACAATTATATATATTTATGTTCATGCCATGCCTCGCATAATACAGATGGTGATCGCAAATCCCCCTTTAACCCAATGCCTTGTGAAGGATACTGTGGTTAATCACATATTGCTTGATCCAGATAATTGCAAAATAATTTCCAAGTTTTATTGGATTAACTGAATCATTAACTTTAATGTGAAGGTAACTTTTGTGAGCAGGACCTCCTTTACCTTCTACAAAACTAGAGAATACGAAAGCTGAACTTTT
Organism: Ascidia mentula; assembly: GCF_947561715.1. Lineage (NCBI taxonomy): Eukaryota > Metazoa > Chordata > Ascidiacea > Phlebobranchia > Ascidiidae > Ascidia > Ascidia mentula. Next base: position 17,903,706 of record NC_138569.1, on the reverse strand, counting down.
CCTACCACATAGAGACTTGATAACAAGAACCAGATGGTTCTGCGTCACAGCAGTCATATGAGTTTGCAAATCATAGTTTGTCAGGCGACTGATACAATATTCCGAAATAACTTGACAGGCTGAAGTAAACTGATGCAAGTCATCAGCATGAACTGCAAAAAAAGTACAACTTGCATAAGTTGAACTAAACTAATCATTAATCTAAAGTAAAACAGTGAAGGGCAAAAATTAGTTAGGCAGACATTCCAAATGAATTCGTTAATCTTAAGTGTTCAATTAATAAGTAGCCTGAAGATAAACACTGAGTAATTAACAATAAACAAAGCAGCAATGTTGAACAAATTTTGAAGCAAAGATGAACACAGTGTTTAAAATATACTGAACTAGAACATTCAACAATCTACAGTAAAAGAGTCAAAGGCAACATTGATACCTCTAATGGCTTGGCAGTCCCTTTGACTTAATACTGAGACATTTAATTAAATTCAAGAAGGGCACAAAATAAAAATTGACTTTCAGTTCATTACGAAGCAAACAAACACCTACCATTTCCAAAACTTGTAGGAAGGGCATGTCCGGCTAATACAACAAACAACGAATAAAAGTTGTCGTGAATTTTGTCGTGATTGAGAATTTTTTCCTTGCTAAAGTGGGAACGAAAGGTTTGTTATGTAGAACATCTGGGATACATATAATTTAGAAGAATTTCATATAATCTTACTTGCAAACTAAAGCATTTGCAACATTTACAGCATCAGCACTTTCCAGCGATGCTCCATTGCCACTCAGAAGAGGCTTAATTGCTTTCTTCCAGTCTATCATAATAACTGTTTTGTGCTCACATTTCACACAACATCAAATTTCTTTGAAAGTCCTGGAAATAAATTTGAAACTCGTGCCTTTAAATACGTAGTAATTATATTCTATCACAACTATTGCTAGATTAGGCACAATAGCAACTGTCTAACTCCCAAAAGTCACCATCACTCTCTTAGTGGACGTTCAAAGGCCCGAAATTAATTACTTTGTCTCCGTTAAAAATCCTAAAGCGCTTTTATTCTTGAAATTAACTTTTGAGGAACGATCACGAATCAACACCATGAACCATGAAGTGACAAATTCAAAGCTATCAGAGCATAACCGAAACTATCCAGGTATATCGCTTTGAAATGTTCTTGTTTTAGACGACTACTTTTTTGTTTATTAGAGTTTGGTATATCCGTTTAACTTAAAATACCTTTCATTTCATCACAAGTGTAAACATTGTCATTACATATGTTTTTGCTTTATTTAAAAGCACTACTTGAGCGCATCAGATTTCATTTAATATTGAAATAATACATTTTTTGTAAAGAATGGTGTTCGGTAAACACATGATGGTTTTTTAATAAACCGGTAGTTTTTTTTTTAATAAACCGGTAGTATTTTAATAAACCGGTAGTTAACGCATGATTACTCACATGGACACGCTCTGTTTGCACTTTATCAAAACATGTGTGTGGTATTGTTCATTGTTGCGGTTTCCTTGTTCCCGACATAAGTTACGTCAAAGAAAATCTCATAAACCAGCGTTTTGAATTTAGCAAACCAAAAAATATCATAAGAAACCCAAATTCATACTCGGTACTGTTTTTTTTTCTGACACTTAGCGCGTTGTGCACACTATGCGGTTTGACTAAATGATTGAAACATTTTTTATTTTCAATTAATGACTTTGCATGTTTAAAGCAGGATTTCCACTGTAGCATTTGAGAGTTATCAATACATCCAGTATAAGCAGTTGGTTTGATGCCTCTTTGTAGACAAATAATGCTGAGTTTATGTTTGCTTTATGTTTGTGTATAACCAGCTTAATTACCTGCAGTATGTATTGTGTAATGTTATGTTTACACTTTTGATTAAAAGTAGAAAACAGAAATAGCAATGGTTGAGCCAGTTTGTGTCAAGGATTTTGAGCCATGGGCAAAACAGAAACTGACAAAAAATGCCTGGGATTATTACAGCAGTGGATCAATGGATGAACAAACATTGAAGGATAATTGTGATGCATTCAAGAGGTATATATGTTTATTCTTTGTACAGCTCGCAGCATATATATATATATATATACCACTTATTATTCAACATTTTAAAAAAAGCGATTTTTGTTGCTTTACTGTTGTGTGATTTTTACTTAAAATCGTTGCACATGTATATCAGTTCTGTTGTTGATGCTGCCAGGCATATTACTTAGTAATTTAAGGCCTGATGAAGGTCAGTTGAATAACGACCTAACGTCGTCCAAACAAGTTTTTCTTTTTGCCGAAAGAGCCTTAATTACTAAGTATATCAGTTCTGTTTAAGTCTTTGCACTGCCATTCTCTTTCAGATACAGACTCCGTCCATATGTTTTAAATGATGTTTCTTTAGTGGACTTGTCAACGACAGTCCTAGGACAAAACCTTGACTTTCCAGTTGCTATAGCTTCAACTGCAATGAACAAACTGGCTGACCAGGATGGGGAAATATCTGTAGCCAAAGGTGCAGACATTGAGCTCTCAACTTTATTGGCACAAAACCATGTTTACAAAATTACCATTGATCAAATATGATAAAATGCCCCAATAAAGATTAATGGTGTTTTTTTTTTAATTTAAATTGATAAATGCAACATTTGATTGGTGTATGAAAATTGCACATGGTTTTGGTTGTAGCTGCTGCATCGCTGGGTTCTGGGTTTATGTTAAGTACACTGGCAACCACAAGCCTTGAGGATGTTGCTGCAACAATGGGTGACTCCCTCAGATGGATGCAGCTCTATATCCTCAAGGTTGGAAAACCATTGAAATAATGATCTAGGTGCTAAGGCTTGGATATTATTAAAGTCAATACAATGTTTTAAATTACTATTTTTAACAAATACTTTTTTAAATCAAAACCTGTTCTACTACAAAACTTCATGAAAGATTAAAAGTCTTCTTGTTTGTTTTTATTTATTATGCAACAAGTTAATCTGAGTTTAAAAGCAAATTTCTGCAACATTTTGATTTTAAGGGAAAAGGATCGCAACATTTTTTTGAAAAGTATGTAAAAGCATTTTTCATTATAAATATTCAAAAAAAATAATAAAAATTCACGAAATACAATATATAATTTGTTTAAAAAAAATCATCACCGGTTTGTTGTTCGTCAAACTATTTGTAAGATGGAAAAAAATGTGGATATTTGTTTTCAGGATAGAAAATTGACAGAGAAGATCGTTAAAAGAGCAGAAGCGAGTGGCTATAAAGGACTCTTTGTCACTGTTGACAACCCAGTTCTCGGTCGTCGGTACAAGGATCAACAAAATCACTTTCTTCTTCCATCATATTTAAAGTAAAGTTTGTTTTTGTGTTACAGCTAATCAGAGAAAATCTCACTTTATATTTGCCGTTTATATACATGTTTAATAACTTCTTTGTGTGCAACATAGGGAAAAAAAATTATATTTAACTCCAATTTTCCAAAGCAATCTGATATAACATAAACAGTACCACTGCTGTTTCTTTGAAAAGGTATATATAAGTTTTTGTGATACAATAGTAAGAACTGCCATGGATCCACAACAATAATGTATGTCTAAAATACTGTTCATACACAAACAACGATCATTCTTTGTACTTGGTTCTGCAAGTGTTTGCGAGAATATCACTTGTATATGAGTAAATGATAAAACTGTGTTTAAAAGGTAAACTTCTGTAATATTCCATAAACTTTGATTGAAATATTTAACTCTGTGAAAACAGAAATGGCATACCTACCATTCTTTTAAATAATTTTAACACTTCTAAACTGGTATAATTTTTAGACTGGCCAACTTTAAACAAGAAAGTATCGCAGATGGGATAAAAAGTGAATTTGATTCTGGTCTCGCCTCATTTGCCATCAAATATTGTGACCCCAGCCTACAGTGGTCAGATATTGCTTGGTTGAAGAGTATCACAACACTCCCAATTGTTCTAAAAGGAATAATAACTGGTAAGTTGCAATAAACATATTTTTCATCAATATTTTACAAAAGTTTTTTAACTTTTTCAAATCTAGTTTTGTTTTTAAAGCTGAGATGGCATTGAAGGCAGTTGAACACAATGTTGATGGAATATTGGTGTCTAATCATGGAGCTCGTCAGCTAGATAGCTCCCCTGCTACGGTGTGTAATGTTTGTTGGTTTACGTTGACAATCAATAACAATATTTACATGGTTGATCTATTAACTCTTTGACTGTTATGTAACACTGTCGATTGGGACAGTGTTGAATTTTTTGCTAAATTTCATGGAAATTGACTACAGATCAACTAATCTTTTCAGTGTTGTGTTCCATTTTTTGTTCTATATTTGGTAAATTCTTCAGATTGATGCACTTTCTGAGGTGGTGAAGGCAGTGAATGGAAAGTGTGAAGTGTATTTGGATAGTGGAGTACGAACAGGCACAGATGTCTTAAAAGCTGTCGGACTTGGAGCAAAAGCAGTGTTCATAGGCAGGCCTGCACTCTGGGGTCTTGCTTACAAAGTATGATATCTGCTTGTGAACTATCTGGCCCTGTAAGTCTGGTTTAATCATTCCAAATTATTCAGGGAGAAGAGGGTGTGAAAAGCATCTTAACCATTCTCAGAGATGAGTTTCAAATTGCAATGCAATTGATGGGTAAGCTTTCTATTTAAGTTTTAACTTAAAATTTCATTGTGGTGTTGTGCTGTATCTACTTGAATTAATTACAACAAATTCTATTTGTGTGAATTTGAATGTGGCTTGTGCCATAGTTTAATGCCACTAATGTTTTTATCCCAATCCCTGTTTTGTAACTACAAACGCCAAGGTGTGTTCATTCTTGTAGGTTGTAGATCAATCAAACAACTACAGGAGGGCAAGAACCTAATTGTGCCACAGTCTTTTTATCCATTCAACTTGTAATCAAAATTCAATGCTTTGAGACTACAAAGATCCGTTTGTAATGTTTGACAATGATGTAAAAAATAGTCTTTTTCAGCATACAGTTTATTGTATTAGTTTTGTTTTCCCATCAGTATTGACTATGAAGACACCAACTTTAAAAGTGTTATTGTTTGTTTTACCTTAATTTTGTTCAATGCCTATGCACTATTGTCCATGACCATCATAAATACACAATAATGTTATTACAGCAGCAAAAAGTACAAATGACTGCGAAACATTTGATTTTGAACAGTTTTGTGTATTATCACTATTATGTTTGCTACTATGTTCCACAATGTGGTCTTTAAATTTGTATCTAATGGTTGAGATCATGTTTTGTACTTTACTGTTTCCCTATTTTGTTGCACTAACTCTTTGAATATCATCAAATGATTCTATGCAAGTAGAAGTAGTGAACTTATAATATGTGGAAGATGTATGCATACCTCTCCTGTAATACAATGCTTTCTGGCCACGGACTTCATCTTTGTTGCTTGGACGTGGATGCGTCGATTTTGCGCCTTGGTTTCGGGGAAAACTTGTGTGAATAGGCGTAGTCAATCGTCGTAAAACTGCTTTGAAACGGTTAAAGTGTAACTGGAGAAGGCAAAATTACACGAAAGAGTAAACTGTGCATTAGGATTACAATAACGGAAAGGTGATAATTTTAGGCTAGGTTAGCTTTACGCATGTCGGTAAACAAGCTTGTCAAATCATTAAAAACCATACATGGAATCTATCAACAGCACAACTTTTGCCGTCTACATCCCGTTGACCTTGGCTGTGCCAACTGGTCAATCCCTAACCAAAAATGGAGCAAGGATCCCTATGAGGCAAAAAAATGTAAAAAGTGCAGGCAGTGAGGAGGTGGCCTTGCCGCAATCACTGTGTAACGACAGGCCTCTAGTGTCGTGCTTCTCGCGTTCGGAAGGCTTTCTAAAACGTATCATCGCGGCACTTTGGTCCGCTTGGTTAAGGCATGTAGACTTACCTGGCATAAAATTATGTGAGGAAATATAACACGCAGTAAAAAAAACTACCGTTTTGGCGACATGCTTTTAACAAACCTATACCTTAAAATTACCTGGAAGGGAAAAGTAGTAAAGTTAAGAAACACATTTTGTGACTAAAACAAGGAAAAAATAGTAGTTTAACATTACAAAACAAAGGTATCGCGCTTGATTTGATCCGACTCCAGCATCAGAAGGCGTTGTGTTCGAGATCACAGAGGGCAGCACAAGAAATGAAGGATTCGCAGTTGGTTTGTCGGAAGATTTTGAAGGAATTGCATCATCGCGAACCCAACATCAAACTTGTCCAGAAAATCCCATTGAGACAACATACTGCCTGCAGGTCCTGTCCGAACAAAACCGATGGTCTGTTGTCGGTTCGCTGTTGGATTGGATGTATTGTGACAATCGATCCTGTGTTAGTTTGGCTGCCGTCAACGTCATCAACATGCTGTTCAAATCTCCAAATCCATTGTTTGATTTTGGAAACTCGTCCTTTAGGATTGGAAATCCATGGCTTGCTGGTGAAATTCAATCGGAACCAAAGTCGGAATGATTTCCTGGACCTTACAATCAACGTGGGTCAATGTGTAATTGTCGAAAACTAAAAACGAATCGTCAACTTTAAATGAAAGAATTCGTCCAGGGACATAGTTTTCAACGAACTTATAACGTTAGGATAAACGAATCCGTCTCGATAGAGTTGGCCGATCAATCTTGTACCTTTAGAATTTAAATATTCAACTAGTGGTCTCGTTGCAAATAAGTCACATCTCCTTAAATCATGCAGGATCTTACCATTAAGTGCATACTGGCGGAGAGAATTAACCGTATTTCTTTCGGTAGTCGATCCAACAGTAACTTTTTGAGCAAAGCTGTGGAAGACGCACTTAATTCCCCATAGTTCGACAGCAAGATTTTCATCTCACTTAAAAGTTCTGTGGGGCGCTTGTTGTCGGAACAAGAGGAATTCAGTAATTTCGTCAACCGAACCTGTTCCTGAGACTCATAAAATTTAAGTAAGCTCTGTTTCAATGCTGTGAACGGAAAACGATCATCTCTATTTAAAATCAAATGACCGACTCGTGCAATCTGTTCGTCCCCCAAACGCGGAATGATAGCGGTAAAACGTTCGAACTCGCTATCTATCCCATACGCTTGAAACAACGTTTCAACAGTAGCAAACCAAATCGCGCAACGATCGGGCCAAAACTTTGGAATGACTATATCTTACTCAACCACATTCCTTTCTGCGATTCATTCCTCTGTTCGAAAGGTTTCCTTGATGCCGAATCAGCAAAACAACCGATTTGATTTAACTCATTGATGATATCATCCAAATTGCTATTCTGTTGTTGCGACCTTTCACCTCCAAAAACGTTAGGCGTGGAAGTGAGTTTAGTTTTGTGCTTTGCAAATGAAAGAATATTACACATAAAAGCCATCTTCCGCAGCAACTCAAAACGGAAAGAAACTCCGTTACAACAAGAAAAACTAAGCGTTCACCAAAAACACAACAACGCTCAAATCAGAAGGATTTTGCGTTTCAATCACAAGCGCAGGTCACCAAAATGAAGCGTTCGTTTACTTGCCTTAATACTATTAATGCGCTATCTGACTAACCAGAATTCCAATGCTATATAGTAAGGCGACAAAGGAAACTTGTAAGAAGTAGCGCCAGTTGAAAGACGTAACGCAAGCGAGATAACTAGCGAAGGCGCCAGAAAGACGGGTGTAAATGTAAAAGAGTAGAAAGCGGTTTCAAAAGACCAAGTTTAAACAAAATATCAATAAATATTGGACTTACGACAAGCCAAAATCCCTACAATTGCATGAGCGCATAAGATTTTATTTATTATTATTTTTTTTTGTGAAGGATGGTGTTCTGTAAACACATTATGGTTTTGGTCAAACATTTTATTATATTTACCCCATTTTAATAAACCGGTAGTTAACGCATGATTACTCACATGGACACGCTCTGCTGGCACTTTATCAAAACATGTGTGTGTATTGTTCATTGTTGCGGTTTCCTTGTTCCCGACATAAGTTTAGACGTCAAAGTATATCTCATAGGCCAGCGTTTTGAATTCAGTAAACCAGAAAATATCATAAGAAACCCAAATTGATACTCGGTACTGTTTTTTTTCCCGACACTTAGCGCGTTGTGCACACTATGCGGTATGACTAAATGATTGAAACATTTTTTTTTTCAATAAATGACTTTGTATGTTCTAGTAAAAATAGTTCTAAGTTATTGCAGTTGTTTTACCTTTCCAACATTTGTTGCAACTAATGCCCAAAGCAGGATTTCCCCTGTAGCATTTACAGTCATCTCTTTTATATACGTGTTGAACACAGGAAGTGATGCTTGGTGTATCGTGAGAGTTATCAATACATGCAGTATAAGCAGTTGGTTTGATGCCTCTTTCTAGACAAATAATGCAGATTTTATGTTTGCTTTATGTATGTGTTAATGTGTATAACCAGCTAAATTACCTGCAGCATGTATTGTGTAATGTTATGTTTACACTTTTAGTTAAAAGTAGAAAACATAAATAACAATGGTTGAGCCAGTTTGTGTCAAGGATTTTGAGCCATGGGCAAAACAGAAGCTGACAAAAAATGCTTGGGATTATTACAGCAGTGGATCAATGGATGAACAAACATTGAAAGATAATTGTGATGCATTCAAGAGGTATATGTGTGTATTGTTTGTACAACTCACAGCATATATATACATACCATTTCTTTTAACATTTTGGTAATACTATGTTTGATGCACATGGATATCAGTTCTGTTCAAGTCGTTGCACTGCCATTCTCTTACAGATATAGACTTCGTCCATATGTTTTAAATGATGTTTCTTCAGTGGACTTGTCAACGACAGTCCTAGGGCAAAACCTCGACTTTCCAGTTGCTATAGCTTCAACTGCAATGAACAAACTGGCTGACCAGGATGGGGAAATATCTGTAGCCAAAGGTGCAGACATTGAGCTCTCAACTTTATTAGCTCAAAACCATGTTTACAAAATTACCATTGATTGATTATGATAAAAGATAAAACCCAATAAAGATTAATGGTATTTTTTAAAATTTATCTTGATAAATGTAACATTTGATTGGTGTGTGAAAATTGCACATGGTTTTGGTTGTAGCTGCTGCATCGCTGGGTTCTGGGTTTATGTTGAGTACACTGGCAACCACAAGCATCGAGGATATTGCTGCAACAATGGGTGACTCCCTCAGATGGATGCAGCTCTATATCTTCAAGGTTGGAAAAACATTTTTCAAAAAAGCATTTTTCATTGTAAATATTCAAACGATTTAATAAAAATTTACGAAATACAATATATAATTTGAAAACAAAAATTTAAAAACAAATCATCATCGGTTTGTTGTTTGTCGTTCTATTTGTAAGATGGAAAGCAAATGTGAATATTTGTTTCAGGATAGACAATTAACTGAGAAGATCGTTAAAAGAGCAGAAACGAGTGGCTATAAAGGTCTTTTTGTCACTGTGGACACCCCAGTTCTCGGTCGACGGTACAAGGATCGACAAAATCACTTTCTTCTTCCATCATATTTAAAGTAAAGTTTGTTTTGTGTTACAGCCAATCAGAGAAATTATATACATGTTTAAAAACTTCTTTGTGTACAACATGGGTGTAAGTCTGAATCTTGAATAAAAAAAGCTTTATTTTGACTCTAATTTTCCAAAGCAATATTCATCTGATATGACACTAACAGTAACTCTGCTGTTTGCTTAAAAAGGTATGAGTTTTTGTGATACAATAGTAAGAACTGCCATGAATCCACAACAATAATGTATGTATAAATTACTGTTAAGACACAAACAACGATCATTCTTTGCATTTGGTTTTGCAAGTGTGTGGCAGAATGTCACTTGTCTATTAGTAAATGATAAAACTGTGTCTAAAAGGTAAACTTCTGTAATATTCCATAAACTTTGATTGAAGTATTTAACTCTGTGAAAACAGAAATGGCATACCTACCATTCTTTTTCAATAATTTTAACACTTCTGAACTGGTATAATTTTTAGACTGGCCAACTTTAAACAAGAAAGTATCGCAGATGGGATAAAAAGTGAATTTGATTCTGGTCTCGCCTCATTTGCCACTAAAAATATTGACCCCAGCCTACAGTGGTCAGATATTGCTTGGTTGAAGAGTATCACAACACTCCCAATTGTTTTAAAAGGAATAATAACTGGTAAGTTGCATTAAACATATTTTTCATCAATTTTTTGCAACACTTTTTCAAATCTAGTTTTGTTTTTAAAGCTGAGATGGCATTGAAGGCAGTTGAACACAATGTTGATGGAATATTGGTGTCTAATCATGGAGCTCGTCAGCTAGATAGCTCCCCTGCTACGGTGTGTAATGTTTGTTGGTTTATGTTGACAATCAATAACAATATTTACATGGTTGATCTATTATCTCTTTGATTGTATATATCACTGACAGTTGGGACAATGTTAAATTTTTAGCTAATAATGGAAATTGACTACAGATCAACTAATCTTTTCAGTGTTGTGTTCCATTTTTTGTTCTATATGTGGTAAATTCTTCAGATTGATGCACTTTCTGAGGTGGTGAAGGCAGTGAATGGAAAGTGTGAAGTGTATTTGGATGGTGGAGTACGGACAGGCACAGATGTCTTAAAAGCTGTCGGACTTGGAGCAAAAGCAGTGTTCATAGGCAGGCCTGCCCTCTGGGGTCTTGCTTACAAAGTATGATATCTGCTTGTGAACTATCTGGCCCTGTAAGTCTGGTTTAATCATTCCAAATTATTCAGGGAGAAGAGGGTGTGAAAAGCATCTTAACCATTCTCAGAGATGAGTTTCAAATTGCAATGCAATTGATGGGTAAGCCTTCTATTAAGTTTTAACTTAAAATTTCATTGTGGTGTTGTGCTGTATATACTTGAATAAATTACAACAAATATATGTGAAATTACCTAATTGTGTGAATTTGAATGTGGTTTGTGTCATAGTTTAATGCCACTAATGCTTTATCTAAATCCCTGTTTTGAAACTAAAAATACAAAAGTGTTTTCATTCTTGTAGGTTGTAGATCAATCAAAGAACTGCAGGAGGGCAAGAACCTAATTGTCCCACAGTCTTTTTATCCATCCAACCTGTAATTCAAAATTGCATGCTTTGAGACTACAAAGATCTGTTTGAATTTTATTTAGTGTTTGGCAGTGATGTAAAAATTAGCCCTTTTCAGCATACAGTCTAATTGTATTAGTTTTTTTTCACCTTCAGTATTGACCGTCAAGACTCCAACTTTAGAAGTGTTATTATTTGTTTTACCTTGATTTTGTTCCATGCTTACGCAGTATTGTCCATGACCACCATAAATACACAATAATGTTATTACAGCAGCACAAAGTACAAAAGACTGTGAAACATTTGATTTTGAACAGTTTTGTGCATTATCACTATTATGTTTACTACTATGTTCCACAACGTTGATCTTTAAATTTGTATCTAATGGTTGAGATCATGTTTTGCACTTTACTGTTTCCCTATTTTGTTGCACTAACTCTTTGAATATCATCAAATGTTTGTATGCAAGTAGAAGTACTCAACTTATAATATGTGGAAGATGTATGCATACCTCTCCTGTAATACAATGCTTTCTGGCAAATATCCGTCCAGGTACTAGTGCAGATTATTGTTTTATATGTGACATATTGCAAATGGAGACGTCGTCTCAGTTAGACTAAAACAAATTTTTTCTTGACATTTTTAATATTTCGTCAACCTAAGAAATGACTGGTTTACATTGCTTCTGTTACGCATTAAATAAAGTTCATCGTGGATAACATCGTAACGTGCTTGGGAATTTTTGCGTGATTCTTACGTGAGTTAACAACCGCTTGTTTGTTACCTACTCTGCGAAATGTATCTGTTGAAAACATGTGTTAACCCGTCAAAAAATTGTTATTGCAATTTTATCAAAGTTCACCCTTGAGGAATTATATAACATTTCGAACCTGACGTATTTTTAATTTAAGGTAAGCGTAGATACTACATTATTGAATACACAGGTAAGATCTTGGAATCCGGACTGAATGGAGCTGGAGTTCTGTGCGTAACCAAATACTACATCGGGGTCATTAAAGTGCTGACTACGCCTGTCGCATTTTACGAACACTTTGTATATCTAACTCCTGCCAAGCAACTTGAAACTTTACAATTTTTGACATAAAAACGATAAACAAAATAACAACACTTATGTCCTTTCAGAAAACGCACAATTACGTTCGACGGCGCGACTCGATCTTCTAGTTTCTTTTCTTCGACCCTCTTATTGGCTTGACCAATTTTCAATACCCGGACCCGGCCGGATAATACACTTAATTTTACCGGATAGTTGGGAAACCATTTTTGTCATAAAAACGGACAAACATTTCGCGAATTACTCGTTTTGGGGACCCAGTATGTGATACTCGCCGCCTTATACGATTTATCTGTTGTTCGTTATTGAGTTTTTTCGTGACGTGTTGTAACATATTAATAAATGCCCACGTTTTTGTTCCACTCAAGATAAGCTGACCTTAACATAGCATTTTGTTTGGCAATCAAACATTTTTACCATACCGATAAAATACACGAATCGGTGTTAACAAACTGCCGGATCCAAATTATCCGCCGAATTTGAAAGGTAACTATCCGGATCCGACCGGGCCGGATGATTTGGAACTGGGAACATCACTTGTGGTGATCACTCACCTCAGTGACATATTACCGAAAAATGGTCGATACGATTAATGCAATCTACCAAGAGTTGAATTGCATTAAAGTCCGACTCCACTCCGGCAAACTACAGATTTTCTTTGCATATATTAAAAAATCAACTAGGCTATTAAGGTCGAAGTTTTTTACTCCACTCAATAGGAGCAAATACGCAACAGATCCATCTATAGATTTTGTTGTAGTTTTAGCGGACGGGATTGACAAGAGAACACGAAGTCCTGTCTCAGGTTTGGAACACCTCGATGATCAGGTTTGGAATGAGGCATAAGAAACGTCATATGCAAATGAGGTTTACTTGAGCAGCAGATATGCAACGGGCTAGTACAATGGTGTGTAAATCATGGATTAGCGTTAAGATTTCTTCTATATTACCATAAAAAACTAAAACAGTATTCTTTGATATTAATAAAAAATTATGATTCCGACATAGATTTCTATGGATTGCTGCAAGGCAAGTACAAAAACATACAAAGTCAGTGAACAAGAGTAAAAACGCAACGAACAAGGTTTATTTATTACGTTTGCAGATTCTTCAAATAGCCCACAAGTATAAAAAAAAGTTTGGTTTTAATTTCTAATTTAAACCAGTTGAATTTTTTTAAATTTTGTCCCAGAATAAATAAATATTAAAAATAGCTGACATGTAGGATGTAGCCTACTGTATTTATTATATTTATTCATGGTTGGTTTTTATATGTTCCCTAGTTTCGATTTTTTGCAGAATGTTTTTGTTTGGTAGCAAATGAAATATTGAATCACAAAGATGCTTAGTGTGAGCAGACACACACTTGACTACTGCAAGCATTTTAGTTTCAACGTTGGACATTTGGCAAAAACTGCAAGTGTGTTTACACACCAAAAAGCGGGCTATGCATCTGTGGGGGAGTTCATCCAGTATGTTAGATTCAACTACATGAAAAATCCTAAACATCATCTAGTTCATGACAAATGGTGTAAGCTGTTTTGTGTCGAGGGCAACATGTCCTCTGGAAAGTCTAAATTTGCCAAGGAGCTGGCAGAAAAACTACCTGTGAAATACTTTCCTCAAGCCACTATAAGTTATGATATCACTCGACTTGGCACGATGTTTCCAAAAGAAAAAATAGAATGGTATCTAAATCCCAATTCTGTCATACAAAAAGCTAGAATGCTGTCTATTGACAAGCTGTGGAGTGATCCCACAGATTGGGTTCATACTTTGGGGTACCAGCAGTGGTTGACATCCAACAGATATCTGCAGTACATGGATGCCCTTGTGAACCTCCTGGAAAAGGGTGAAGGAGTAGTGATGGTGCAACACTTCTATAGTGATCTGGTTTTTGTTGAAGCCCAGAAGAAAATGAAGTGGATCGACAAAAAATACTGGGAATGGATGGAGATGTATCATTTTCATGTAGATGAAAGCATGCTTCCTCCACAGGTATTTGTCAAAACAATTTTCTTTCAGTTTATGATAGATTGATGTAAATCTCTATGTAGCAGTAGTTAATTTTATTAATTTTACTTTAAATATTATAACAGAAAAGTCTATTACTGCAAATGATGTGTGTATGAAGTTCCATTCTGGTTAATTTATATAATTTATTGCAGGACTGCAATTTTTAAGTTTTTATTAACAGACTCTTTACTCTCATTAAGGTTATCATTTATTTGGATGTGCCAGCTGAGCAATGTTATGAAGCTATACAGGCTGGTGACAATGAGGCAGAAAAAAAGATTCCACTTGAATATCTCCGAAACATTGAGCGAATTTACAAGACCCAGTTTATACCCAAATCCCGCGATAAAGGAGTCAATGTTATTGAACTGGATTGGTCGACTCCGGGTTCCGTTGATGATGTAAGATAGTTGTTGGCAAGTCTAGAATATGTATTATAAATTAAGTTTATATGTGTTTCATGGTTTTAAACTGGTTTAAAAATATTATGTTGATTGTGGTTTTTAGTAACACCTGAACTTCCACAATTTCTTTGATATATTTTGATTTATGCAAAATCACTGCTCTGCACAAGGGGTTCCATTATGTCATGCAAACTGTCAATATTGCCTGAACAACAAAGTTAATTTGTAAGCTGAGATATAAACACTCCTGGGGTCCTAGCACATTGTTGACATGTATATTTAGGTTAAAATCAGGGTGGCCTTCACTGAAGTTTTTGAAACTGGTAATTTATTAAAATGTAATTTAATTCTAGATTGTGGAACAATTGGATAACATGCCTTCCCTCCTATCTCCCACAAACTGGTGGGATGATGGAAGTAACCAGTACTTTAAGAGTTTGCTCTACACTGCAAATAGTGGATCAGCGAAAAAAAGGGCTCTTAGCATGTATTGTCCATTTGAAGAAATTTGGATGCCGATATGGTTTCACGATGCTTTCAGACTTGAGAAAGAAAACTTGCCACACAAATATCAAAAGGGCTTCAACCGGGAGCTCGGAGACAAATGGATTTTCTTGAAGTCCTAATTTTTCATCTTTTGGGGTAAATTATGAAATATATGGTATATGTTTTATTTTGATCTGAAGATAACAAATAAAGTTCACGAACACAATCTCTTTTTTGTGTTGACACTGTTAGAGTTTTGGTCTGCAAATGCAAAATCAGTAACTACTATCAAACCAGCATAGTAAACCAGTCAGGGTTCACAGTTACCTATTGAGGAATTCCACAAGATTAATTTTTGCTTTGATTTGACATTTTCTTTGAACAGATAATGCCAGAAATTAACCTAAAGAGGTCTTACATTTTTTCAATAGTAATGGGGGTTTACGGAATAAAGTAGCAAGATCAATTTGTATCATTAGCATTTCGCTAGTTTTATTTAATCCTGCTGATTACACAAGATTTTGTTTGCCAGGATGATAAACTCGCTTACCTGAAACTGATGACAATATAAATATGGATAAAAACAATATAGGCCCAGGAACAAAATTCACGGATTTCCTCATAATTCTGAGTATAAAGAGACTGGCCCATGTTGTTATTAACATTGTCATGTTTAAAAGAAAACGTTTCGAATATAGGCCCACATATCAAACAATTTTTAGATTTATTTACTGTCAAGGTTGCAACAAATTAAAAACATTATGTACACAGGAACTTACAAAAAAAAAGAATATTTTGACCACAGTGTTCATGGATAAAATTCAGTACAAGTGCTACAGTTCAAACATAACAACTAATATAAAATATAAATCGAAACTATGCAGCACAACACATTTTCTGACCACTCTTATCACACTATAGGTGAAAATATCACAACTAAACAGCTATACCAATTACACTGTTAAATAATGTCATTTTTGTATGAGGGCAAAAAGTGTGTGTAAATGTTATAAAAGGCAATTGAAACACAATTCAGCCAAGTTTGACTGTTGAGTAATTCACAAATGAGCTTCTTGGTCCACGTCCCACATTTGCTGCTAATTTTGCTTTCTGTGCCATTTCATTAAAATTGGAATATTTTCTCTTGACCATTTCTCGTTCAGCTTCATTGATCTTGACTTGCACCCGAGAAAATTCAAGCGCTGCCTCTTTCAGCTGTAAGTGTTTCTTTGTTCTGTTTTCTTTTGCCTCCAAGTCCTCCTGTTTGGTAGAAACACAAATGTTTTTGTTCAAAAGACAACTTTGTTTGTCAAAAAAATTTATTCTTAAAATTAAACATCTCCTCACAAAAATGTTTTGTTCAAATCTTAATTATGATGTGATGAAAAATGTAAATTTTTTTGAACAAGCTTTCCCAGTATTTCTGTTTATAATTTAGACCCAATTGAGCCTAAAGAGGATTTTTGCCCACAACAGAAAGACATAAAAGTTAAAGAAATTCTAAGCAAGACTAGTTGACAGTTTTTGTAATCTAAGATGGAAAAGAGTTGTGTTTGCTAAATATTACTTACAGGCTAAATAATACCTATATTAATATTATAGAAAGTTAGGTTATAACTTTACATCCAAAGTTTAATAAATAGTAAGAGAGGACTCAGTTTCTACAGGTTTAATTTATTAATGGCCAAGTCATACCATTGTCCTTTGCACAATTTCCCCTTCCTTTTCTTGTATTTGTGATAGATTGCGTTTCCAACTCTGTTTTGACTCCTGACGCATCTTCTGCGCCCTCTTTGATCTGTTTTGTGTGTTTTTGAGGGCAGTTGTTTCTGCACGCTTTATCATGCCCTCCTGCAACATATAGAAAATTTAAATGAAATGGCAACAGAAAATGTTGGTTTTCAAACCAGTTCCTTGACATAGTAAAATTAGTGTGCACATTTTTTTTTTTGACCTAACATTTAAAAGCAGATCTGTTGTAGTGAAATTACAACCTTGTGTTCTGCAATTGTGTGAAGGTGTTCTTCCATTTGCTTTTCAAGGCGCTTTTGGTTTTCCTTAGTCTGTCGAATTTTTTCAAGAGTCTCATGGGATTGGTTCTTCAAAGTGCTGTCTCGTTCCAAAATCTATTGAATGCATTACTTAACAGTCAGAAAATTTGCTCAATAAGCAATGGAAGTACATGTTTATTTGTTATTGCCAACCTGTTTTATGTGATTTTCTTCTGCTTTGTTCAATTTCTCGTCGATCAACTGCTTCCTTATCCTCTCCTCCTCCTCCCTCTTTGCTTTGACAAGTTTTTGAATTTCACGAAATCTTTCCCATTGTTTTCTGTTCATCATCTTTACCTGGATGAAAAAAAATGTTTTACTGACATGTTTTAGTCAGGTGTCTAAATTTAAAACCACCTTACATAGGCAAGAATATTTGTTTTTTTGTTTAGAAAAGAGATGGAGGATTATCTAAGGCCTGATTTTATTCCACGACTAAAAAGTTGTTTAAATAACTAATGTGTAACTTAGGAACACAACTTGAAGACTGGCCCATATTGTTACTAACACTGTCATGTTAAAATAAGACGTTTCGACAAAAACAATGTTATCATCAGTTTGACTGACGTGATTGGTGTAGCTCCATCATTATAAGGAGCTCACCTGATGTCTTATTTTAACATGACAGTGTTAATAACAATATGGGCCAGTCTTTTTATACTCAGAATAATGTGTAACTGTTTTGAAAATAATAAAAAATACTTTTTCAAGTTCTCGCATTTCTGTTTCCAGCTTAGTTTTTTCAGCATTTTTCTGGCGAGTTCTAATATCCTGGTTAGTGGCTTCTTGAAATGCCTAAAGTCAACACAAGAATTTAAAGAACTTGGTTACTTTGGAAATATTTCAGCCAGCCCATTGTGTATTTAATGGCACCTCCACTTCTTTGTGAACACATTCCAACATTTTTTCTTGCTGCTGTTTTCGTTCCAGGGCTACCTTTTTGCGCTCTTCCATTTGCTGTTGCCTTTGTTTTTCCTGGGAATTGTAACTTTTTATAAAATAATATCAAAGAAACATTTTTTAAATATTTTAGTGGGCAAATTGTTGAAATGAAAAGAAACAGACACCAATCTCTTAAAATAAGACATGGTAATAACCCAGTGTTTCCCAAACTTTTCTGTCTATGGAACACCACAAACCACAAGGTTATTTAAATTGACATTGAACTTCCAAAATGTTAAAAACATCAAGTAAACATAAACTTCTCTTCACTTGAATTGTGATTATTTGTTTTCTTTTTGACTTAGTTCTCATGTCTGTTACCTGAAGGCTGACATATTTAGTACAGACATATTTAGTAGTTTTTGCACAACTTAGTGGTAGATATAGTCACTCAATTTATTTTATGCAACCATGAGTTGCTCAGAAGTCAGAACCCACTTTGGGTATCACAGATATAACCAATGGAGCAAATTTTCTCCATAAGCCAAGGTGGGTAAATTAATTTGCAAACTATCTGTCCTATTATAAGTTCAAATATATTATACATAAAATACATATATATATATCTTGACTAGAAGTGGGAAATTATATACTAGCCTGTTTTTCCTTGTTGGACTTTACTGTGGTTTCTAAGATCTCCTGCCTTTGTAGCAAATCAATCTCCTGTTGTTTCTGTTGTGCAATTCTCTTTTCCTCCTCTTTCCTGATCTTCTCGTGCCAATGAACTTGGGAGGCAGCAAGCTCTTTTTGCCGAAGGACTTCTTCCTTTTTCTACAAATAGAACACAATCTAAGAATACACAAATGAATTAGTTCAGATAAAAGTAACAGATGGTAAAGTTTGAAAAAAACAAATATCAATCACAATAAATTGGTTTTTCATATTAAAAATGCACATTTACATCTTGAAAACCCCAGCTGTATTTTAAAAATGTGGTTAGTGCTGATGTGCATTAAGGTTTACTTTGAATTTTATTTAATTTTCAAACGAAACTCAAACCTTAGTTTCCACTTGTTTTCGCTTCTCATCACTCCACTCCAAGATTTTATTTCTTCTTTCCTTTTCTTCCATCTCCTCTCGCTTTCTTTTTTCTTTCATAAATATGACAAGCTTTTTGTCCCTCTGTGAAAGGAAGGTGCATTTTTCAGTTGACAAAAGAAATCAAACAATTACTGTTGTCAAATTTAACTCACCTGAATTTGAGGGGTAACATAACCACTAGAAAGTTGAGATGCAAATCCAAGGGCTGAGGATCTCAGACTTTGTGTACAAAATTTTGAGGTCCTGAAACTGTAAGCTCAACATGTTAGTAATCTTGGATGGACGGACATTGCAGAGGTCACTACCTTTGCTGAGTCTCAACACTCTTGCTTCGTGATCGATTAAGTTTGCTTTGTTCCATTGATCTGGACCTTACTGACCTTGGACTCTCCAAGCCTTCATAGAAAGAACATTTTAGTGCAATTATGTTTATATTCTATAATGTGATACAATACTTACTGTCATAGTTAAGGTAGCCTGGGTTTAGTGAAGAGGCATGCAAAGATTCTGTCGTTTCTGGAGTTTTCTCTCTTGACGGTGACTCAGTTTGAATAATTGGTGGTATATTACTTTTTGAAATGTTGTTGGAGTTGTTTATGAACACAGATTGAGTGGTGGACTTTTTCTTTGGCTGTCTAGGACTTTGCCAACTTTTCTCAGGTGATACTCTTAATTAAATAGTTTAACTGTTAAAAATTCAATTTATCTGATGACATGTTACAAAGTACCTCTGTGGTGATTTTACTTGAGCTGGTTTATTGGGTGAACTCGATGATGTACTTTTTTTTGTTTGTTTATTGGTTGTACGAGCTTTGGATACCTGCTTTTCCATTATAATCTTCTCTCTTTCATGCCTGCATCTCTTCAACTTCTTTACTCGTTTTTCCTCCCAGTCATTAAACATAATCTTTGGTGTCAAAAAAGTATGTTACAAACACATAACCATGTGTACATGCATTAACAGGTGTGCAAAATGAATGGAATTGTACGAAAGATTTACCTTGATAAATTCTGTTGATTTTCCTTCATTTTCCGTCTCAAACTCTGAGTAAGCTTTTGGAAGCAACTGCACAGGCTTTATGTGCAACCTAGAGCATGCTTCAAGTGATCGGGGACTTGTAAGAACATACCGCGATCCTTCTGCCTCCGGGGTATCGAAGTTGTACAAATGCAGAACTTGATCCATATTTATTAAGCTTTATTCAATTAATGAATATATCTAAAGTTTTAACAACATTTTGATCATTTTAATCTAAGTTAGTTGAACGATGGATCAGGCAAAAAAACTTTTTCAGACACTAATGTGATGGAAATCTCTTCGATACAACTCTTTTACCTTCTCCTATTTGACTCGAGTGTGATTGAACAAAAAAGAAGGCAAAAGGGCGAAGAAAGGGCCCTTGAGAAAGATCGTTAAAACGTATAAAAGCACTCGAAATGAAGTCGAACAGTTTAAAGTCGCCTCTTGGTCGCTCTGACAAGTGCGTCAACTCATGACATAACTACATAGCGAAGCGCATACATGAATATTGTCCTTTTTGCGTTGGCAAGGAACGCACGCCATCTCGGTACCCTGGACACATTTTAAGTTTACCGCAAGAGCCTATGTAAACAAACTCGCCAAGCGTGACTGAACAATGGAGCGCGGCTTGACGTCATAATAATACTGGGATAGAGCAAACTTCTTGTCAAAACTTGCCGTTCTTGCTCCTTTTGTTGTTGTATCGACAGAAATTTCCTTTGTACTTGCAGTCATTTCTTTTAGGAAAGCTGCGAGTCTGGAAGAAAGATGAATTGAGATTCTCTCACTCAAACGATGCTGGATTTTCCACAAGCGCATGTTCAATCAATTGTCGTCGCGCAAAATCTTACCAGTAAAAGCCTTCAAGTAAAATATATTTACTTTTACATGTTACAAACAGCATATTGCTATAACATTTAATAAGAGACACATTGGAATTTAAAGAATGCCTTCAAAATACAAATCTTTCGTGACATCCAGAAATGTGTAAAAGACAAGTATTTTAGTGTGATAGGTCTTTTTTTTCAGAAAATGCTATATTTCCCTGACATAGACTAAAAAAATTCATATTAACCGTAAAGTTTTCAGATGGAAAAGCAATATAACTAAGACGCTTTTTGGTCCCAAATTTCATTCCACAAACACAAATATTCGATGACATCAAACCTGTCACAGAAGATGAACATAGGCAATTGTTGATAGTATTCAATTTGTATTTATTTAAATGGCAAAAATGCTAAAACTTTTATGGGACGTATTATAAGACCATTTGAGTCGGCCTATTGATTTAATTTCTTCTACGTCAAGGTAGAAAAAGAAATGAATTTAATTCGGTTTTGTATGCTTTCGTAAAGAAATGCAATAAACCCTACCTGTAGCTGTATAAAACTGGCCTTTCCCAGCAAACACACAACGTAGTTTCGACGTTCGCAACGTCGCTGGAAAGTCGAAAATTGGTTGCATACCAGGTAATTTTCAAACTAAACGTCGTATGAAAGTTGGTAACACCGACGTTAGTAATGAACGTTGACTTCACCAAAAAAGTACGTAATAAATAACGTAATTAAAACGTTCACTATATACGTTAGATAAAAACCTGAATGCAACTATTTATGTACGTAAATTTTAACGTAACTGGGACGTAACTTCGATACGTTTTATAAAACCCCAAATCGACCATATTTGCACGTAATTATTGACGTAACCCAGACGTTGATTTGATACGTTTCGATACAACCCGAACGCGACCACAATTGCACGTCAATGTTAACGTAAGAAAGACGTTGATTTGATACGTTTCGATACAACCCGAACGCGACCACAATTGCACGTCAATGTTAACCTAAGAAAGACGTTGATTTGATACGTTTCGATACAACCCGAACGCGACCACAATTGCACGTCAATGTTAACGTAAGAAAGACGTTGATTTGATACGTTTCGATACAACCCGAACGCGACCACAATTGCACGTCAATGTTAACGTAAGAAAGACGTTGATTTGATACGTTTCGATACAACCCGAACGCGACCACAATTGCACGTCAATGTGAACGTAAGAAAGACGTTGATTTGATACGTTTCGATACAACCCGAACGCGACCACAATTGCACGTCAATGTTAACCTAAGAAAGACGTTGATTTGATACGTTTCGATACAACCCGAACGCGACCACAATTGCACGTCAATGTTAACCTAAGAAAGACGTTGATTTGATACGTTTCGATACAACCCGAACGCGACCACAATTGCACGTCAATGTTAACGTAAGAAAGACGTTGATTTGATACGTTTCGATACAACCCGAACGCGACCACAATTGCACGTCAATGTTAACGTAAGAAAGACGTTGATTTGATACGTTTCGATACAACCCGAACGCGACCACAATTGCACGTCAATGTTAACGTAAGAAAGACGTTGATTTGATACGTTTCGATACAACCCGAACGCGACCACAATTGCACGTCAATGTTAACCTAAGAAAGACGTTGATTTGATACGTTTCGATACAACCCGAACGCGACCACAATTGCACGTCAATGTGAACGTAAGAAAGACGTTGATTTGATACGTTTCGATACAACCCGAACGCGACCACAATTGCACGTCAATGTTAACCTAAGAAAGACGTTGATTTGATACGTTTCGATACAACCCGAACGCGACCACAATTGCACGTCAATGTTAACCTAAGAAAGACGTTGATTTGATACGTTTCGATACAACCCGAACGCGACCACAATTGCACGTCAATGTTAACGTAAGAAAGACGTTGATTTGATACGTTTCGATACAACCCGAACGCGACCACAATTGCACGTCAATGTTAACGTAAGAAAGACGTTGATTTGATACGTTTCGATACAACCCGAACGCGACCACAATTGCACGTCAATGTTAACGTAAGAAAGACGTTGATTTGATACGTTTCGATACAACCCGAACGCGACCACAATTGCACGTCAATGTTAACGTAAGAAAGACGTTGATTTGATACGTTTCGATACAACCCGAACGCGACCACAATTGCACGTCAATGTTAACGTAAGAAAGACGTTGATTTGATACGTTTCGATACAACCCGAACGCGACCACAATTGCACGTCAATGTTAACGTAAGAAAGACGTTGATTTGATACGTTTCGATACAACCCGAACGCGACCACAATTGCACGTCAATGTTAACGTAAGAAAGACGTTGATTTGATACGTTTCGATACAACCCGAACGCGACCACAATTGCACGTCAATGTTAACCTAAGAAAGACGTTGATTTGATACGTTTCGATACAACCCGAACGCGACCACAATTGCACGTCAATGTTAACGTAAGAAAGACGTTGATTTGATACGTTTCGATACAACCCGAACGCGACCACAATTGCACGTCAATGTTAACGTAAGAAAGACGTTGATTTGATACGTTTCGATACAACCCGAACGCGACCACAATTGCACGTCAATGTTAACGTAAGAAAGACGTTGATTTGATACGTTTCGATACAACCCGAACGCGACCACAATTGCACGTCAATGTTAACCTAAGAAAGACGTTGATTTGATACGTTTCGATACAACCCGAACGCGACCACAATTGCACGTCAATGTTAACCTAAGAAAGACGTTGATTTGATACGTTTCGATACAACCCGAACGCGACCACAATTGCACGTCAATGTTAACCTAAGAAAGACGTTGATTTGATACGTTTCGATACAACCCGAACGCGACTACAATTGCACGTCAATGTTAACGTAAGAAAGACGTTTTTGTTTTCGGAAAGTCCTAGTTCCTGTATTCTTACGTTCCGTAAAACGTAGAGAAGATGTTAATTTGATACATTAAAAAAAAAATGTAATTGTGAGCATTTTAGCAGGATATTATTATTGACAAGATAGGCCAGATAAGAGTGTTGTAAAATATCGTTAATATTTGAGGCGAAGTGGGCTAGACATTGTTATTAACACGCTTTTGATTCATCATTCAGAAAGTTAAATTACAAACAAACTATCTGGGTTAAAGAACAAAAATCATTTTCGCATTCGCTTTAAACTCTTGGCGCGTTATCCCCCGTTGATGCAGCCATTAAATCTTGGCCGCAAACGTTTCACATGGGAAAAAGGTTTTATCAGTCAAAATCTGACAATTGTTTACGCTTCAGATATTCCTTTGCTCAACGTCGACCGACTCCCTTCGCGTCAATTCTAGTGCAATAGGAAACTTTTCAGGATTGGATTTCATAGAACTGCTAAATTTGCTTTATTTGAAATCAAACAAACACCTAAAATACGGACTTTCCCATTACAGAGAGCGATTACATTCAAAATGAGAGTGAAAGTCCAGAATTCGTTTTGCACATAGGTTTTTACAGTTCAACTCAAAATAGAGTGTTCTAATAATGTGCAAAATTTGATTTCGATTGAAGTTGAAACAAACGAATGAGAGACTGACAACTTGTTTGAAGACAAGGCACGACCGTCGCGCTCGGCTATTGACTGGCCCATTGAAATGCTTAACCGTTTCGCTATTGAAAGCCATTCCAATTAAAAGAAAGCGGTTTTTGCAGTTCAACTTAAAACAGAGTGTTCTAATAATGTGCAAAATTTGATTTCGATTGAAGTTGAAACAAACGAATGGGGGACTGACAACTTGTTTGAAGACAAGGCACGACCGGCGCGCTTTGCTAATGACTGGCCCATTGAAATGCTTAACCGTTTCGCTATTGAAAGCCATTCCAATTGAAAGAAAGCGGTTTTTGCAGTTCAACTCAAAATAGAGTGTTCTAATAATGTGCAAAATTTGATTTCGATTGAAGTTAAAACAAACGAATGGGAGACTGACAACGTGTTTGAAGACAAGGCACGACCGGCGCGCTTTGCTAATGACCGGCCCATTGAAATGCTTAACCGTTTCGCTCTTGAAAGCCATTCCAATTAAAAGAAAGCGGTTTTTGCAGTTCAACTCAAAATAGAGTATTCTAATAATGTGCAAAATTTGATTTCGATTGAAGTTAAAACAAACGAATGGGAGACTGACAACTTGTTTGAAGACAAGGCACGACCGGCGCGCTTTGCTAATGACCGGCCCATTGAAATGCTCAAACCGTTTCGCTCTTGAAAGCCATTCCAATTAAAAAAAAGCGGTTTTTGCAGTTCAACTCAAAATAGAGTGTACTAATAATGTGCAAAATTTGATTTCGATTGAAGTTGAAACAAACGAATGGGGGACTGACAACTTGTTTAAAGACAAGGCACGACCGTCGCGCTCGGCTATTGACTGGCCCATTGAAATGCTTAACCGTTTCGCTCTTGAAAGCCATTCCAATTAAAAGAAAGCGGTTTTTGCAGTTTAACTCAAAATAGAGTGTTCTAATAATGTGCAAAAGTTGATTTTGATTGAAGTTGAAACAAACGAATGGGGGACTGACAATTTGTTTAAAGACAAGGCACGACCGTCGCGCTCGGCTATTGACTGGCCCATTGAAATGCTTAACCGTTTCGCTCTTGAAAGCCATTCCAATTAAAAGAAAGCGGTTTTTGCAGTTTAACTCAAAATAGAGTGTTCTAATAATGTGCAAAATTTGATTTTGATTGAAGTTGAAACAAACGAATGGGGGACTGACAATTTGTTTAAAGACAAGGCACGACCGTCGCGGTCGGCTATTGACTGCGCACGTAGCAATGCTTAGTCGTTTCGATCTTAAAAGCCATTTAAAAGAAAGCGGTTTTTGTAATTCAACTCAAAACAGAGTGTTGTAATACTGTGCATAATTTTGCATCGCAGGATAGTGAAGGACAAGTCTTTCCAAAATTGTAAAAGAAAACGTAAACGTGATGGAAAGGCCTTTGTGTGGTTTTATAGATGCTTCTAAACATCTGTTTTTAGGAAATGGGGCAAGGTCAGTTGTTTTTAGAGTGATGATTTGCAAATATTAACATCATACGCGCAGTATTTGTCCCGTACACAGTTCGACAAATTCTACATCCCTTTGACACACACACACTGTGATTAATTGGGACTGTCCACCGACCTCGCTGTAGTTCGTCCCTTATGGATTTGCCACAGCGTGTGGTCACAGTTCGGCAAGTCAACGCACCGCATACCTCACATGTTCGTAAAAGAAAATTTGGCGCTATCTGGCCTTGCCGCGGCTTGTGGGAGAGAAGCCGGTTGGCGGGAAAGTTTTTCAAAGTACCGTTGGATTCCTCTCGGGAGGGATATATTATTGGTATTGGCTGCGAGTCAAATCAAACTTATGGGTATCCTCCAGTCTTTTGACATGTCAGAAACAGAAATAGCATCAGATGATATTATAGTATTATACTATGATAGCAAACCCTTACAACATATATTTTGTTTGGTTCTATTTAGCAAATGTTGTGTTTGTTGTTGGCCTTTAATGTACTTGGATTGTTTTGCAGCTTAATCGTTTGTAAATGGCTTTGGTGTGAAATTATTTGTTTGTCAAGTTCAAAAGTTCCATGAGAATCATTTTGAAAAGCAGGACAAGGAACCTACAGAAAGTGAAGGTAATTTAACTTTATCGTTGTATTGTATATATTGCTATTTTTCATATTTCACGTGCAGTTACGTTGGTTCCAAAATTATCAAAGACATGTGTTTTAAATCTTACACCAAAACCTGATTTTCAGATATTCTATTTTCTCGGCGGTACTTCTGGGAATGTGGAAAAAACAAAACACCCACAGGACAAATGAATAAGTAGGTGCTGGTTTTGTCTGGAAACCATAATAATGAACTTGTAGCGGATTGTTTAAATCAACTATAGGGTGTTAAATTATAATTATGGAGTATAAAAATCTTTTTTCCAGATAATACTTGCTATGCGTATAACACATTATGTCCCGGTACTGCGGTACATGTCACGGCTTGTTTAATGCACTTTAAAGTTAAATTTCCATTTTTACAGGAGCTTGCCGAAAAACTACATTCTGCTCCCAAGAAATCAAAAGGAAGTGGGTTGTTTTTTTAAGCATGCACCGAGAAGGCAATGCGGAGAGAAAGGCAATGTGGCGACTTTTAAAGGGTATGTTTTTGTGTAAATTTTAAAACTGTGTCTTAGTGTGTGACACTGCTGTATAAAACTTTAATTATATTGATTGGTGATATTCTTGCTTTGTTTTTGCAGTACCCCTATTCCAGCAGCGGATTATACGACACCACTGTCTTCATATTG
This sequence comes from Ascidia mentula, assembly GCF_947561715.1. NCBI lineage: Eukaryota > Metazoa > Chordata > Ascidiacea > Phlebobranchia > Ascidiidae > Ascidia > Ascidia mentula. The sequence continues at coordinate 17,876,369 of NC_138569.1, read as the reverse complement.
ACGGATTTAGCATAGTATTGTTGTGCTGGGATTATTTTAATAAATTATTTTATGTTGACAAACTGCAGGTGGTGCTTATTGTGCAGGCGTTGGTAAGATGAATCAAAAATTATTAATTAACAAAATCTAAATTTTTTGAAAGGTATACCTGGCGTTGAAAGGAACGTTTCAAAATCGTCAGATCGTTGTCAGATTAGACGTTAATTGCAACGTTAGCCCAACGTTCCGAAACTATGGCTAAACAACGTCACAGTAATCAATGTTTTTACGTTAAAGAAACATTCGCGTCAACGTTTTATAGACGAATCCTGTGACGTAAAATGTAACGTAAAACAAATGTCCTTTCGCGACGTAAACAGCTACGTCAGGAAAACATCGTTTCGAGTCGACATTTCTACGTAAACATAACGTTGTTACGAATGTCCAGCCAACGTTGGTTTTGAACGTTACTGTACAGAACGTCATTTCTACGTATGTGGTTGACGTTTTCAAAAACGTTTTTAAGACGCAGTTTCGAGTCGACAGTATTACGTAAAAGTAATGTTATAACGAATGTCCAGCCAACGTTGGTTTTGAACGTTACTGTAAAGAACGTCATTTCTACGTATGTGGGTGACGTTTTTGAAAACGTTTTGAAGACGTAGTTTCGAGTCGACAGATTTACGTAAAAAAAACATTCCGACACTACGTAGATTAGACCAAAACGCAACCCGAAATCTACGTAGAAATTACGTCAAATTGTTTGCTGGGTTCCGATCTCTATTATTCAAAGCAAATGTTTTTACGCAATTAATGGCTACAACATTCACGAACAACATATGAAGAAGGTTATGGTCACCGAAAACACCTTGGATCCTATCCACCCAGGCTTTCTTGCGCCGGCGTAATTTTGGTCTGTTTCTTTATAATGTAGGCCTACGTATACGTACGCTTGCGGGCCTTTAGCGACTTAAACTGAAATTAACAAAGATTGCCGGTGCAAAACGTGTGTGTGAGTGAACCCAGGGCGGAAGATTTTCAGGGCCTATGTAAATATGTATTACCAAGGAGAATCGTGGCAAATGAAAACAAAACCCGCAAAAAAGCTAACTCCAACTTGGTTTACAAAACATTTCCTTTAATCCAATTTAACAGACTTGAGTGACTGTCCAAAATATTGCTGTAATCAGCTGAAAAGGCACTTAAAACGCAGTTGATCTTGTTTTGATGCACAAGTGGTGAAAAATATAGAATTTACTCGTTCAAATCGAGAATAAAATAAAAAAGCGACACACGAAATTAACTTGTGTCACTTGATAAAGTTTTGCACGAGGCCTCCGAGTATGGTTGTGAAAGTCCTGCAGTCGCACCCACAAACCCACTACTCATACCGAAGAGACAACATGATAACACACCCCAAGAACCAGTCACCATAAGCCGTGATGACATGTTATGTAAAATAAATCGATTCGGTTCTATTTTTTGTTGAATACCTCAATTTATTGTGTGGCATAAATAAGTTGATTTTGATTTGCAATCACAGAATACTAAATCATAGATGTTTTAGTATTCTATGATGCTACAAAGAAAACCCAGCCAAGTATTTTTTGCATGTCGTCATTCGTCACGCATTGGCGAACAGAAAACTTTTCCAAGAAGTTTGTGACAAAAACTTCTGTAAAAGTTACGTTAGACTTGTTTGCTAGTTGGAGTTACTGTGTGTAAGAGTTAAGTTATTATTGTTAGTAAATTACACCCTCAATTATTTTAATCTATACAACAAATTGTGCAACATATAATTTTCTGATCAAATTTGGTGGAAACGTGCTTCTATATGTTAATGTCAACGTGTAGCCTATACAAAATTAGTTACAAAATTTTTATGTGTATTTCGTCTTTATTTAAAAGAATATGCACAATCTTGGTTTTGAAAAAAGTAACAAGGAGTGACGGTGTCTTTGCTGTGAATTATCAAGAAATAAATATGTTGTAATTAAACGTTTGTCATTGGCCATTTCTTTACTGATTCAATTCACATGTGAAACAGTAAAACAGTGCCGACTCCTGACAAGTAGTGACTGCTAGTGTTAGCATGCTATGCCCATCAAAAGCCCACTAATACCCAATGAAGTGTATTAGTTTTGTCAAAAAGTTTGGCAAAATTTCTGTTGTATAATGCTAATGAGCAGTAAACAAAGTTGATTTTTCTAAATTAAAACTTCAGCTGACATCAAATTAAGACTTTTTGTTGCTTAATTGCAATGTGAAAACATTTTGGGTTTATGTTATTTTAATCCTGTGCTTTGGATGTTCTAAATTATGTTGTTTTATATGAATTTAGAAGCACTTTCCATTGATGTTTATTGCAAAAATGCTACAAAGCTCTGAATATGAATTACATGCCAGGAACTGCCAGTCTCATTGAAGAAATTGACAAAAAGCAACTGGTTGTTCTTAGAGATGGGAGAATTTTCATTGGATATTTAAGATCGGTGGATCAATTTGCAAACCTCGTTTTGCAAAACACTGTTGAAAGAATTCATGTGGGTTCTATATACGGTGATATTCCTAGAGGGGTCTTTGTTGTTCGTGGGGAAAATGTGGTCCTCCTTGGTGAAGTTGATTTAGAAAATGAAGAACGCAAAGACTTGGAAAAAGTCTCGATTCAAACAATTTTAGAAGCACAAGCCAAAGCACAACAGGAAAAGCAGGAAAAAGAAAGAGCCAAAGTCAAAATTATGAAAGAACGCGGTCTCATGCCTTCTGTTGACCAAGCTGATGATGCATTTTAATGATGTTGTAAACCATCTTTAATTTGTTGCTACTTCAATATGAAAAGAAACTGCCAAAAATCACTTTAATACTATAGTTAACATATAGACATGTTGTGAAAGTGATTAATGTTGCATAACTAAGCAAAAAAGCAATGAAGGTGGATATTTCTTATCACTTTATTTTTTAATGCAAATCTTTTTCGTTTAGACATTAAAAATATCAATGAATTTAGACTAGTATTACTGGAGTACAATGATTTTGAGAAAATCATGTTAATATTCTGAAAATGTCTGCATGAGCAATGGATTTTTCTATCTCTGATGAGGAAAGGCACAAAAGTGCCAAACATATGGATAAGAACATATGTCGTGATTATTTGAGGAATGTTTGCCAGCGCGGCAGGTTTGTGTATAATCCCTTGTAGAAGTGATAGAAACACAGTTTCATGTTCATTTTTTTTGTTAGGAGATGCAAATATAAGCATCCATCACATGATGAACTAGAAGAAATTATTGATGTTTCCTGTGTTGATGTTGTTTATGAGTTTTGCCATGACTTCCAGAACAGCCAGTGCCAAAGGTTGAATTGCAGGTGGGTTATATATGTTAACTTCCTGTCTTTGTTAAGATGATTATATATCAAAAATGTTTTCTGTGCAACATGTGTCCTGTATATATGTTTACAGACGTTGTAACATAGATAATTTGGATGCATTGCAACACCAATAAACAAACAGCGTTATATTTTTTTTTACAAATGTTGACATTGCACTGCAGGTTTATACACTGTTCGAAAGAAGAAGAAGAAATATACAACACCACTAAAAAGCTGCCGTTGAGACTAAAGCTCCAGTTTGACTTTGGAATAGGTGATTGCTTCCTTGGGCATGACAAGCACCATTATGAAAGCGAGAAGGCGATTGATCCAAACAGCCCTGTGTGCTGGGACTTCATTAACAGGGAGTGCTTCAGAGGAAGAAAATGCAAGTTTTTGCATCTTGACCCCCAACAAGCTGCAAAATATGAAGCAGACTTGTCGGCTGGGATAAAGCGACCCCGCATACTAATGGATGATTCAGAAAATTTTAATGAAGACTGCAATGATTTTAAAACGTTCTCATCTAATCCAGAAATGTCTGGAAACGATGTTATGTCAAAGTGAGTTGTGTGTTGTGCAGCTGTAGCTTACAAATCTGGAGTTAAAAAGAAAAATTGCCTAAAACTTTGCTGAGTTTACCTGTATTTAAACTTTTATTATTTTGACCTTTTCTTTGCAGACATTTACAAGAGGAGAACCAATCCCTAAAAAAGAGGATCCTGGAATTGGAAAAGCAAGTATCTGACCTGTCTGCCACAAATGAAGTATTATTGGAACAAAATGCCCAGTTTCGATTACAAAAGAGGTATATAATTGTGAATGACCATGACAACAGTATCATCACTTGACTATTTTCCTTGGTGTTGGTATCCATATCCATTCTATGATGTTATTGTATGTTTAGGGGGATACAAACATTTGGTCGAAGCTCTGGAACTTTGACGTCTTTTAAACCAGCTGTTGGTCTGAGCACTCATGCCAATATGCCACATAATGTGGTCGTCACCAACACACCACAAGCATTGCCAGTACAACTTAACGTACAAGGTGAATGGCAATGCATTATTTATATGATGTTGTTTTGCAAGGTTTTTTTGTCTCTGGAATATCAAGATTGATTTTTTGGAACAATAGGTTTCACTGAACATTACAGAAATGTGTTATAACAATTTTTCTTCCGTAATAAAGAACAACACAGCATTGTTTTAACTGTAAACAGTTATTGGTACAAGCGTAGTTTGTGTAAATATTGTTGTAAGTTTAAAAAAACAAGACAAGTTTAAAAAAACAATACACTCCACTGTGCAGTCACTGGCCAGCCCGCCCAGGACTTGATGAACGGAGGAGCAGGACAGACACCTCCTCAAGCAACGGTGGTAGCTGGCGGTGCTCGATTACAACAAGTTCCTGTTTCCGTTCCTCAGACAACTGATATAGGTATACGCTTGTTCATTTAATCATGTTCTGCGCCATGCTGTAACGCAAACAGAGTGTATTAATAGCCATTTGCTATTGTTTTTCTTCTTACGCATGTGGCCAATGTCTCTTTAACGCCACAGTTTATAACTACACGTTAAAGTGTTGTACGCTTAACCAGGAATTCACCAGGTGTTTAAACAACGGCGTGGTTGTGTGTAACGTAAAAATATGTTGTTCTTTGGTAGGGGCTTGGACGCATGTATTGTTTACAATAGGAAATGACGTATTCATGCATTTTCCTTTGTTATCCAACCAGTCGATGGCTTTCCTTGAAACAGTGTAGGGATTTTGAAAATTGCTCATCCATAATTTGCATTTACTTTAGTCGAAAACAGTCAATTTTTGTGAAGAACAACAGACTGAGTTTTGTGCTTATCTCAATTTATCTCCAACTTCTCGTATTTTTCTCTAACATTTTGCTTCTTTTCCAATTTAGCTGCACAAGTGATCGCCGCAAACATGGTCGCGAATACCGGCAACAACGTAGAATCGATTCAAGGCACTAATCAGATGGTATCAGCGCTCTCCGGTCAGATGTCACACTCCAACGCCATGATCGCGCAAACCAACCTCAACCAAATGCAGCAGCAACCCATCGCAAGCTTCTCGGCGCCAATGCCTAACCAACTTGGCCAACAACAGCCCGCTCTGCAAGCTCAACAACAGCCCATGGGGTCATTTGCTGGTGGTATGCCGACTCACAATCAGATGTCACAGCAACCAGTTAGTTTCGCGGGAACCATAATGGCAGCAGCGATCGCCGGCGGTCGCTGCGCTATTCAAGCGGCCACCAACTCTTTGGTAACACTGTCAGGCGACGTGCACAGATCCTCGATGGGCCATGCTGTTCAGATGCCACCGCCTGCAGTAGTTTACACTGCCACACGTTCCACAGGGAACGTGCCACTAGTCAGTACAGTCGTGTCGGGCACAGGCCACGAGATGACATTGGTTGCTGACACACAGCGCAACGCGGCAAGCAGCATGCCAGGAACAATGCACGGCCATCCTGCCCAAGCTTTTAACAACGTGTCGCCTGGAAATCAAGGCATCGTACAAGCGTCTTCGCATCAAAACACCGGTAAGAATCAGTTTGATTAGAAGGAAATGTTTTCCTCTGCTAGGATGTACAAATGAAATCATGTTTAATTTGCTCAAAAAACAACCAAGCAGATGAACAATACACAAAAGAAATAGAATGGCATGGGCACCGATAAAACTATGAAGGTTTACATTTTACTTTGGGTTTGTGCTGCATGCTAACGAGTATAATAGCTTTATTTTCATGATATTTATTTGCTAGTGTTAAACGCAGGTAGTTTTAAACTGTCCATCTATGTGTAGCAGATAATACAACATAAATAAATGTAAAGTACACGTATGAATCTGTAGAAGTGGGGCAGTATATTATACCAATATAGCCATGTGCATTTGAAGCGTGTGGTATCCTCAAATTATGGATATGGACTGGACCCGGTCATAGGGGACCTCTGATCTGTAACATTTTAACCACGAATTCAGAAGAATTTGACCTTATTTGATGTATTTGCATGAAGGAATCATATCAGTTTCTCAACACTACGATTTGTTTCAGGCATGCCATGCGCTCCACTGACCTCCGTTATCGCCGCAGCCAACACATCCATGCCACCTTCAGTTTCAATGGGCGCGGTACGACCCGCATTACAGAACAGTTTGGTGGCTTCTGCTCAGGTGAACGCCGGCCCGAGGGCGGTAGTTCCGCCCGGTCCCACCCAAATGACGTATCCAATTGCGGCGGTACAGCCAGCACAAATGCACAACTGACATTAAGCTGCGTTTATTGAAGTAAATCATGCGTTTTTGTGTTTGTGTTCTTTTATTTTACTGGCTACATTTTATTGTGGCAAATCTGAATACTTGTTTTAACTGCCGGTAAAAGTCCCGTCTTCGTTGTATGATAACTCATCACGCTCGGCCATATCGATATAGAAGATTCATCGAGTTATATTATGCGTCGCCCAATGTATTTTTGTTAACAAATAATACACAATACGCCTGGGTGCTTCAAATCAACTATGAATTGGTCGTTTTACCCTTTCATTGGCTAGCCCTGTTTTATGACCACTAATCACAATGGTACAATTTTGTGGCTAATGCAACCGTGTAGTCTATTCTTTCTTCGTGTTTTCCACAACCTGTTGCGCTAATTTATTTCGCCAAACTCTTGCGGTGGCCAACGGTTTTATGTCAGTTTATCTGTTTTGTTTTCTCGTTGTCGCAAAGAAACTTGACTTTGTGCCTGCTCTCGAGAAGATTTTGACTGGTGTGGGTTTTGCGCGGGAAGAAATCGTTTGCGTTTCCGAGGGGCAAAATGGTTAAAATCGTTTTCACGCACTTTATTCTACAATGAATTGATGTGTTTTAGTCGGTGAGAATTTCGCTACAGAAACTGTTGACCAATGTTGCACCATAGCCAGCTAAAAACAAACGAGAATGAATGATACTAGTTAGTAGCTAATCCCATAATCATTACATACAGCCTATTTCAATTGGTGTTGAGTCGTAATGCAAGGCATTTTGTTGGCAAGACCTGCATCTCCTCAAAAAATAATAACTTCGCACGAAAATATGTAGTTATCACTTTTGTGTGTGTGGAAACGAGCTCATCATTGCAATAATGTTGTATATTGTTACAAGTACACCTGCAGTATATCATAAAGCTGTGCACTGCACGCGGAAATTGCGCCGAAGTCTTTCCACACCATTGTTGGTAGAGGCGAAACCTGGAGTCCGCGACGACAATCAGTGTTGCCAGTTGGGCGCTTTTGTTTTAGAAATTTAAAAATTTAATAATTAGCTCATTAATTATGTAACAAAACGCTGTTTCAGCCCTATTCAAAATACTGCAAACCGACCACACAACGAAATATGACGTCATAATCATATTGCAAAGACGACTGTAACCAAAATAATGAGTGTTACAGGTGTTGCTTCTTGCTCACGGTTTTAGTTTACGGTTTAAGTGTTCAACCATGAGCATAAAATGACCATTGATGTACATAACGGATATGTGTAAACTTTATTAACATTGGGCGCATTTGGGCGTGTTGTTTTTGCACAAATTGGCGATTTTGGGCGTGTAGAAACAAAAAATTAGGCGCTTTTGTTAAAATCTGGCAACACTCGAGTCCGCGACGACAACTGGCGTTCATCAGCCAGAAGAAGGTACTTGCGGGTGCTCGTTGCTCTGCGTTCGGTTGCACAGAAAAAGTATATTTGATTACAAATGAAGAAGTGAATTCAAGATCAGACGCATGAAAATTCATGGGTAAGGTTAGGATTAGGATATTGTTTTTAATTATGGCATAAAATGCCAGTTCAGTGAGTTCACAAACGTTGGTTTAAATTTATATGCAGTCGAAGATAAACAAAATTTGAAACATTGTGCATACATATTTCAACAAATCAAGTGGTTTTGCATACCCAATGCGAGTAGCGGATTGTTGCCCTGAAATTACAGTGAGATTCGACAAAAAATAAACTTATTCTTGCTTAATGTAGATAGAAGCATGCCCGACATGACAGGGAGGTCCAGGGGTATTTGTCACCCTTCATTTTCCAGAGACATTGAAGGCCCCATTTCGTCAAGGAGAAACACAGATATTCCAGGTATATAGGCTATTGTCATTTTTTGTTAGGCTTGTTTACAAGTCAACGCTAAGCTCATTGCAGCAATATGTTACTTTCCCTTTTCTGTATTTTCTTAAACCTGGGTAATTTTAAATCTAGTATAACTTCTTGTATGATTATTTAAACTTGTCCTAAACCTCAAATGAAATAATCTGATTACAAACGTTATGAATAAGTAAGGGAAACACGGAGCAGACCACAACTGTGTACTGGACATTATAGGTCACTTGGTATATATTAGATTGTGTGCAGATTATTCAGAGAGGAAACAATGACAACTGTTTCCGTTGACTGCTTCAGCTGTACAGTATGTTTATGAAATACACTGATATTTTAAACTAGCTTAGGATATGTTTTTGTGCTTTGTTACAAGGAAATGTCAGCCAATTCCAATCCTTCAAACAGAGTCCTCTTAAGTAAGATGTATATACAACAAAAAATATTATTGTTGTTTTATTATGTATACGTCTACTAAGATAGCTGGTGTTCTGTAGTATATGTTATGGTGATGATTGTTATTATTAATTGAACATGTATTTGTATTAGTTCATTTGGATTATGTTTAATAACCTGTTGTTTTAATAATATTTATAAAATGTGCCTAGTGCTTATCCTAATTCTTAATTGAGCTTGCGGCACAGAACAGTTGGCAAAGCTATCAGCTACTGAGACAGAAGTAGGTGAAAAAAGAAGGGTGCTATATTTGTCATTGAGGCAACACAGGCATGGTTGGTGGTTAATTTGGATGTTTGTCACATCTGCTGGTAGTCTGCCTATATGTGAAAGTGTAGCCATGTTGGATGTTATGTAAAATTATTTCTAGTATGTTAGCAAAGGATAGTCGTCACTGAAAATGAAAGTGGATATGTTGGCAAGTAAATATTCAGACCGATATAATAGTTTGTTACAAACTTGTAGAGCTTTTCCTTTCCAAAGATTACAGTTTTTGAAATAACACAGATTTGTAAATACCCTGGTTTGTGCATGATATAGCATATATGGTTACTATTAGTTATTTTTTAGATTTTTTAGTTTATCAGACAAAGGCAACTGTTGGTCAATTAGAAGTCACATATCTATATTTAACTGTGTGTAATCCATATTTATATACACATATGACAGAATTTATGTTTTTTCACAAACGTAGGACCTCTTGTCCATGCCTGCCAAAGGTTCTGTATTGTATATATTTGTCTACCAACAATATTCCTCGCACTAGAGTTTAACAGAATTTTATGTGTAGGTCAGTATGGCCACTCATCGAAAGACAGCACTACTATCTCGTCTGTGGACAGAGAAGATGCTGAATTACAACAGGCAATTGCCCTTAGTCTTCAAAATGAGGGAAACCTAAATGGTTCCACAACCATGTCTACCTCAGCCAGTAATGGGTTGGCCAGGTACAACATTATCACACTGGATTTAAGTAAAAAAAGGCTTAACTTGGAATGGGTGGTTTTAGGGTTTTGGAACAGAGAGTGACACAAGGTGACGATCGAAATACAGGTGCTGGAGGATCAGGTGATTGCCCAAAATCTTGCTCCACAGATCCAAGTAGTTTGTTACGTATAGGTAAAAATCTTGTGATTAAAAGTAAAAATAATGTATAATTTAGATGCAATAAAGTTCCAAGTAGTGATCCAAGTTGCTCTGACAGGCTGTCGATGTAGTACCTTATTATTAGCAGAATTTATGTGAATAGATTGGGTATTAAATTTCACTTAGGCAATTAAAAGAACCTAATTTTTTCTCCATGATGCACTTTTTTACATAATTGTGCATCAGTTTTTTCAACTGCAAATGAGCTCAAAGACAAAGTACACTAAATATTGTCCTTCATGTGGCAGATAAAGATTGGCCAACAGGACTGAAAAATGTTGGCAACACATGTTGGTTCAATGTTGTGGTCCAATCACTCTATCACCTTCCCTTCTTCCGCTACATCATTCTCAAGTTCCATGATTTGAAGGATGTACCTGAAAGTGCTGAAGTAAGTTGTTTCCATTGGCAGACTCCCGTCTTAATAGAATATGTGTCTAATATCTACTGTGCTATCAGATGCAGAGAAATTTAAAGGTAATTGAAGAACTGAAACGGTTGTTTGCCTTGATGTATTCGTCCAAAAGAGGCTACCTAGATCCCCAGCAATGTATCAATGTTTTGCAAGACAGCTTTTTAAATAGAAGCACTGACAGTCAACAGGTAATTACATCACATACTTTTATGAAAGCAAGCTGTTACAATTACTCCCTTACTATCAACTTATAATTTCATTTTTTTGTATTTTTTTTTGTTTTGTAAATGTTGCAGACAAAAAACCTGCTGCTTTAAATTATTGTTTCTAAATTTCTCTGTGTCACTTTACTCCACCAACCAAAACATGCATGTTTTTTTCCATTGAGCTAATGAAGTCATGTCTTGTATGCTAATCCAACATTTCACAAAAATGCCCATTTTGATCATAGGATGTCAGTGAGTTTATTCACATGCTTCTGGATGCACTGGAAGGGGCTTTCCAGTATAAGCAGGAGATTAAGAAGGAAACCATACTAACCCAAGACAGAGAAAATGAAAGTCCATTTGGTAGCCCTAATGGTTTCAGTGTCCTTAGTGAATTTTTACCAGACAAAAAAAAAGAAGTCACCAACCCTATGTTAGAACTTTTTTATGGAATGACAAAAACTGTTGGAATACAAGATGGTGAGAAGTTTGTTTCATCTTTAAGTAATTGTAAATAAAGGCACTACTACAACTTTTGCATTTTATTGAATAACAGAGTAATGACAAGCCCATGGCAGACATAACCAGTGTATATTGTGCAATAAAGTTCATGTTCTAAACATTGGCACCGCAAAATTTTTGAGGCTGAAGCAAAATTCAATTAGTGCGTTCAATTACTGTTGTGTTACTTGCAGGGAACTCGTTTGAGCAAGAAAACAAATTCAGCATCCTTCCCTTGTGTGTGGAGGGAAAGAAAAACCTACATGAGAGTTTGGAGCACGCCACTGCTAAGGGAAACGTCGGGAAAGAGAAAGAGGTTCCTGTTCGCAGCTTAGTTTCTGTTCATATTCTTTATATATGCATCATGTTGCTTTGTATTTCCATGGCCGTGAAAAAGAAAACATTGCTCTTGATAAAAAACTTGAAACTGATAAATCATTGGATAACTTCGTGTAGGTCACACTTTCTTACCAACAGTGACCTGATGGCTAAGATTAGGCGTCCTTCAATGACATAACTACAAAAACATCCTAACCCAGGATGTCCTAACCTTGCATATTGCAACCTTTGTAACTATTCCAAAAACACTGCCAATAAAACTGTGTATCTAACTTTTCATAGCCGAAACGATATGAAACATGTATGATGATTAACTGAAGTTTCCTTTCAGATGTGGTTCACAAAACTACCCCCTGTCCTCACCTTCCAACTGTCGCGTTTTCACTTCAACCAGGACCTCGGCAGGCCTGAAAAACTGCACGATCGTCTGGTCTTCCCATGCGTTCTCTACATGGACAGGTGTGAATATATAAGATACTGTACCATCAGAAAAGATTAACAAATATTATGGGTGTTGGAAGGTACATGGAAGCTAGCATGGAAGTGACCCGTGCAAAACGAGAGGAGATTAAACAGCTCTCAATGCATTTACACGACCTGCGTTTGCGACTGAGCAGGTATTCTTTGTCATGGATTCCTAAACTTTTTGTTCTGCCACCCCATGTTTACATGAGGTTTTTACTCTTGATGGGTAACATAAGCGACAATAAAGATTATGTGCTACTGCAATTCTCAAGTGGTATTTTCAACTTATAATTCCAAGCACTTGGCTATAAAATGATGACATTAGTGTTTGTATGATATTGTTCGCTATCATTTCCAAAAACGTCACATCTTGACGTAGCATAACGTGGTTGTTGACGTATATACGTTGACACAACAGACAAAAAAAACCCAACCTTCTGAGGCTTGACGCTACATTTTAGCACTAAACGTATTGACAAATATATTTCGGCAGAGCCATCACTACTCACCACAACGGTCGGTCTTATACATTATCCGACGTGCTTTTGTGCTGCGCTAACTACGCCTCCCAGAAACACGTGGAAGTGAACATGGACGCCGCGGTCTCTTCCCAAAGTAGCGTTTCGAAAAGGTATAAAACCCCACAATTAAAATAGTTACTGCTACTGCATATTCTACATTTGCATATTGTACATTACAAGTTAGACACATAGAAACCCCCTGAGGCGTGCTTGTATTATCGTTACAATCTCATGCAGCCCTTGGTTATTTTCGGTGCTGATGTTGTTGTAGAAGGTATGACAGTGAGTCGCCAACCATCGGTTTGTCGCCCCATAAGAGGAGCAAAGAGGACGATGAAGATATGGACGATGGGGAAACGAACGATTTCAAACTTTCCTCGGACACTGCAGATAGCGAAACTTTGTCTGAGGCTCAAACAGTAGAAACGATTCTCCGAAAGTGGAAAGAGAAGGTTGACCAGGATATCATAGGTAAGTGATTTTCTTATCCTTACGGCTGTCTTTAAAAACGTCCTACAATGTGTGCCATGGCCACCGGTGTGTCTCTTCATTTTTGGGAAAGTACCGCTAAATGTTTCCAATCTAATGTATTCTTTAAAACAACAAGTCATTGCTAAGCATTTGTTTTAAAACCTTGTTTTACTCATGGATTCGCACTCGTAGCTGTAACACCATTGTGACGTTTAAATGCCTATAGGTTACAAGTATACATGTAATAGAGGGTACACGTTCAACGACACGATTTGGTGTCCCACAAACTAGAAGTGTTGCTTCGAATGTGATTTAAACCAATAATACTAAAAAAGCAGCAGCAGTAACTTTTTATTACAGGATCAGCCTGGCTTATAATCAGGAATATATATTTCGCCCCATAGGCATCTTCAGTTCCTGCAGTAAACGTAATAAATAATTTTAAAAACGTCTGAAAAACAATAACGGTAAAGAAAGGGCTAATAATGAAAGAACACTAAGTTCGACCTCTTGCAATGCTATATGTGCCAAGGCAAAACACTGAGTTACTATCCTTCCATGAAAAGGGCAAGAGAATTGCGCACACGGTGGAGAAACAACATCAGACGCGGGTGGAGATAAGGAACGCGCCGATAAGACGAACGGCGAAAAACCACCTTAAAAGCACACACGAAAAACATAGAGCCATAAAACGATTAAAAGCAATTAAAAAAGGATCTGAAAAAGCATTAACGCACCGTAGGCAATATCATTTTCTGTATGTTAAAGGGTGGTAACTGAGTGTTTTGCCTTGGCACATATAGCATTGCAAGAGGTCGAAGTTGTGTTTTTTCATTACTAGCCCTTTTTTACTGTTATTGTTTTTCAGACGTTTTTAAAATCACTTGTTATGTTTACTGCAGGAACGAAATGAAGGGGCGAAATATACATTCCTGAAGCCAGACTGATCCTGTAATAAAAAGCTACTGCTGCTGCTTTTTTTAGTATTATCAAATAAGTTACAGTGATCGCTAGGCCTGCATCTGCAGTTTTGGGTAGATTCCAATATTTCAACTTTTAAACCAATAAAGTTTGAAGTTGACACATTAGTCTTTTGTTATTAATATTGATTTGTGTATTTAATAGCCTTCCTTAAATATATGTGGGCGCTATTCGGTGTTTTTCCTTGTTTTTCTTAGCAGAGGAGAAATACTGTCGCGCTTCGTCTTTTATCCGATATTTATCACAGCTCCTTGATGTGGTGATGTATTTGTTTTTGCAGATCTTCGAAGCAGTATAAAAGATATCGAGAAGAAAATAGACAAAATGTTTGAGGAGAAAAGCTTGAGACAGATGCCTTACACCTTACACGCTGTACTCGTTCATCAAGGCCAAGCTCTGGCCGGTAGGAGGCGCCATATGCAATTGTATTAAAACATGTGTTATTGTAAATAGTGGCGTCTTATAGTGAAATGGTAGTTTAATACGTTTTCTGCAATAAATCATTGTATGTGGCTTTGTTGGATAAAAGCAAAACTTACGATTGTCAGGTCACTACTGGACTTATATTCGCGACTATCGCAACCAGTGTTGGCTGCGTTTCAATGACCTTGCTGTGTCGGAAGCAACATTCGAACAACTTGCCACCGAATCTGTGGGAGGTATCCATGCAACCCGTTACTATGGCAACCTCGCCAGCGCCTACTGCCTCATCTACGTCAACAGCAAGAGAAATGACCTACTCGCAGGTGGGGATGTGATTATCGATAATGGATGGTGACCTTTTAGTTTAAACCTCAAATGAGTAAAGGATTTGACACTGGGGGGCGATTTGTTGATGTAAATCAGAGGCGCTGCAAAGGCGTGGGTTCGAATCCCGGTGTGGCCATAAAAAAGGCGATAATTTTGGAGCACACGATATGGCAGCTCAAAACGTGTATGTTTGATTGCCAGTGTAAGACATTTACATTTTAGTTATTGTTGACATATCCGTACAAAATGTGGCATCCAACAGGTATCAACATGCGTGCTTCTGTTTAGATTTCGACTTTCAAACGGCGATTGCAACCGACGTGGATTTAACCAAACTCGTTAACTCCGACCACGAGAGTTTGGAAAACGAGTTGGAACAGATGGACGTTGAGAAGGCGAAGCAGATGTCACTCGAAAACTTTCCAGTCGCACGGCAAAAGGAAGACATTGCTGGGGATGATTTAGAAACAGGTGGGTCCAACATTTCGCACGTATACGATACATCGACCTTGTACTCTTAAAAGTGTGTGTGGCGATAGCTTGGTTTTGAAGCAGTCGTATATAGCAGGCATGAGCAAACTGCTGTCTGGCCTGTTGGGTTTTTCAAAATGCCCCATCGGAAGTCTGTCGATTATGAACCATGTTTTACATGCATTTTGATGTATGTAATGCATGTCTTTTTTGTTTTTCGGTTGCAATATTTAAACGTTAATAATCGTAAGTAGGTGAGTTCATAAACTGAAGTGTGTTCACTTTGTATGGACTATTTGTCCGTCGGTCAATTTTTTTTATAACAACGGGTGTGGAAAAAGTCCGTCTTCCGAAAGTTTTTTGTTTTGTTGTCATACAGCTGCATAGTTTTGCAGCGTTTCGAAATGGCGTCGAGCGATTTTAAGATTATCTTATTTTGAAACACTTATCAATGCCTAATTATTCTTCCTCAGACACAACGGAAGACGGTGGAGCTCTCGATCTAGCTGTGCTCAAAAACGCGATTGACCGCGTTTCTTACACCTACGACGGTTCTGGCCCAGAGAAAGCCCTAGAACAGGTAATTTTTTATTCCTATTTTCATGTTTTAAAGCTTTTTGAACATTTTCTGCTGCTTCCACTCTTTTGTCATCTGGTAAAAATCCATGTGGTGAACATTAGGAGCCTAAAACGGTTCGAAATGAAGACACTGATGCCTTGAAAAGACCCGAAGTTACCGAAGCAGAAGAAGAACGAGACGCAGACAAAGTTGATGACTCCATAAGCGAGAAAGCTGACGAATTTATATTAAAAGACCGAGAAGTAGATTCTTCTCTGATTGAAAATCAAGCAAAACGACAAAAGATTGTCAACAATGACGACATTGAAGACGAGGTGTTTTGTCTTTCCTTTTTTCCATTTCTCTCTTTTTACTTCCAACGTCTCTCTTTTTTCTATTTTCTCTCGCGCAGGCAATATACTGCCCAGTTTTCCAGGCTACAATGTTCGCTATTATGAAAACAGGCAGCACCTACAACTTTGAAGGTCCCCACGCCGCCTTGGCGCAGGTATAAGTCCAACGCCTTTTGTGTGCAGCCATCATAGCGACGCTACGTCATAGCTTCTACCTTTGTGCGCATAGTTTGTTACGTCAATATTGTGTTCTTAAAGTTTCGTCTGCTTTGGCAGGCAATCAGCGAGGAAATGTTGAGGCTGCAGGAGCTTTCAAAGGAACAGGACACTCTTATCAACGACCCCCGACTGCAAAACATCGTCGTTTATCTCTATCGAAACGGCGCCACTAAAAAGGTTTGTGGTAAAGTTCATGTCTTGAGGTGGTTAATTTGTTGAGGGTAGAACGTACGTCCACATGTGTTACCGTAACAATTAAATTTTGGTCACACAAGATTCTCGTTGCATGTAGTTGACGAACTTTATAAGCTGAACTGGGATCATGCTGTGACGACATGACATAAAACTCAATTATTGAAATCCTTTGCAAACATAAATCGAAATTTCCTTCAACGCTTATTAATGTAACAAAAGACAGGGTTTCAAGAGAAAACAAGTTCGCAAATAGAGGCCCATTGCCCGCAAATACTGGGACACCATTTTTACATGCACTCTGCTCCACAATACTCAATATGACCGACTTAATAGCAACATTACTTTCAACTTAACCAACAGTCTTATTTAAATTGACAGGTCATTGAACGTTGTGTTCTGGAGCAATTCACCGACTCCAGGCTGAGATACGATCGGCGCTCGCGCGACATCATGCGGTGCGCGGTGGAGAAGATGAATTCTCTGGACCTGACGGATGACCAACCTAACGAAGTCGAGGTAGGTTTCCAACAATGTCAATGACTTGTTGATTTGACGCAAACTAAAACTTTAAATGGTGTTATAAGTTCTATTGAAGTCAACTAGACTTTTTTGCACGCGACTCCTTGTTATTCTCCTGTGACTCTTCGTGTCTGTCAGTCATTTAATTTCAGATATTGTAATGAAACAACTGAAAAATTTCACGCACCGAAAGTGTGACTCAGCATACATGTCTGGAGGCGTATTTTTATAAAATAGCATTTTATGTGGCATTCTTTTACCCTGTCAGACACATAAAATTTGTCCTGCGACGCCCATAAGGTCCCCAACCCCCCGGATTTAATCTGTTCACCCGATCGTAATGAACTACGTAACATTTACTTTATCCGGAAGCACCTCCTAAAAAAACTCCATCGGTCGTTTGCAGGAGTGGAAGAAAAAATATCACGCCTTCTGCGTGGCGACGTGCCACATGCTGCAGGGTCTTTCCCTCTTCCACAACCGTAAGTTTTTTGAGGCTGCGATGCATTTCGTCGCGGTTCATCGACACAATACGGACTTGGTGCGGGACGGAGACACAGGCATGGGCGTCGACTCGAAATTCGTGGGGAGATACTGCAGGACATGCGTGCAGGTTGGTGACGAAAACAGGTCAAACGTTTTTATTCAAACTGGAACAACTGACTTGATCCATATCAGTGAGCTGTATTTAATCGTTTAAGTTATGCTGTGGAGCAGGTCTCAAGGATATGCGCTGTGTAAAATTCATGCCCTTAAGGTTTTAGAGCAGTAATTTCTTAGCCGCGCGTTCATTTTTTCAGCGGCCCCCAAAATATATCCTTTGTTTGTTTTTTGCACTTTCAATATGTTTTGTTTATTGCATTGTAGTGTAGATTAACAATATAACTGGCCGTAAAAGTTGTTTGAAATTTTACCAGTCTGCAAATGCAAAAACATTAAGAAACACTTCTAGATCAGGTGGTTCTACTGACCAACACTACTTGCAAATGCCAGAAAAACGGAACGATTCTGAGACGCATACCTTGTTGGTTTACCATGAATTTTTTGCACTTTCAGAGAGTGAACGAGAACGCTATGCGACAGCTTCAGTCCTCGAATAAAGAAGATGCTTTGACAGGCATCCAGCTGATGAGAAACCAGCTCATTCCCTGTATAGCGACATTACTTGACCAGGAAAAGGGAGGAGGAACGGCCAACGACTTGCAGCTGGCTGACGGTATTCGCGATGACTGGTGCTCCCTGCTTGAACGCAACGTTGGTAGGTGACAAACCCGAAAACCTGACAATACTGTGTAGCTGGTGATATATCAGTGGTTCTCAAACGTGCTACACATGGAAAAATTCACCTCGCCTGCGACCCGCCCAGTTTTGTTTAAAACTAGTACTCGACGAAAAGTCGGAAACGACTAACTGCTGGAGAATCGCTCATATAGGTTAGGTTATAAGATATCTGCAACCCTGCATTCAAATAAACAGAACATGCACTGTTGCGGGCTTTAGTTCCCAGCCCCAGTTTTATATCTGCTTTGACTAAAACCATCGACTTTGGATACAGTTTCGCCTTTTGTCGGCACCATATATTTTGGATTTGAGCCTAAATTTACAATTTTACCAACTATATGCGTGATATATTCAGTGTGGGAATTGACGTAACCAGATAATCTATTTCTTTCAGTTCTGTCGCGAGAGCAACTATCCAACGTGCTGACCGAGTTTTTGGATGTAAGTCCGGCCTCCAAGTCATTCGGCGTGAACCCGATGATCGAATTACCGACGAATCTTTGCCAGCAGTACGAGACAGTCATGTCATCGCTATTGCACGAGCCGGACTAGAGCTGCCCTCAACTTGCTACATACATCTTTTGTTTTTAATTCTTTTACGGTTAAAATGGGGCCTTGGCCTTGGCTGTAACACGAACAGCAGTGTTTCGGACGTTTATTTTTTCGCTTTCAGCAAAGTACCCATACATTTTTATTGCCCATTTTTGCGTATTTTGGTACTGACTGCATGTATGGCGGGTATTCTCGTTTGCCTGTGTTATTGGCGCACAACCGCATTTCCACTGTGCCTTATTACACCTACTGAGTGAAACCATAGCATGTTACGTACAAGTACTCTTGTTAAACATCGTGCGTGCCGGGGACAGTTCCTTGAAAAGGACAACACTTCCCCTTCCAACTGATAGGCAACAAACGGCAAACACCAGTCCTTAATGGGGACGAAGGTTACTCGAAACGATTTACTTGTCCTCCCTATCGGTCGAAAACTGAGGTTTAAGGTTTAGGTAACCACCCAGAGGTGCAAGATATTCAGCTATTGGAAGAGTTTGAACTGGTCCGTTGCAAGAAAAGCGTCGAAACGTCGGTTCCGGCTTCAGTGCTGCGTTATACAACTCCAACGATTCTGCCTTGAGTTCCATTAAAGCTTTATTCTGTAATGGAAACAGAATAAAACTGATTCTGTCCAGCTGAAATGGTGTTAATAAGTGTGTACCTGTTGGGCAAGAAGGAGTTCCAGTTTGCGATCCTCAAACATTCGAACTGTGTTGGCATAATTTCCCCACTCCTTTTCCAGATCAATCCTGGAGTTTTTTTCCTCTTCACTCAATTCCTCTGGTTCTCTTTGCCTGATAAACAATTATGAAAGTTAGGCCGAAACAGTGGACATCTGTCTGCAGCTTACACAATTCATATTATTGGCTCCACTTTGCTTAAATTATGAAAGTGTTGGATATGTGGGATACACATTTATTTACGACAATTGATATATACCTTATAGGTAGTTTCCATTTTGAGTTAACACGAAAGTCGGTAATGGGTATACGCCGGGGAGGTATTTTCTCAAGCTTTCTTAGTTTTCTGCGTTTACGCTCTATGATGTTTTGCTTGGCTTGAAGATCCATGTTTTGGTACAAATG
This sequence comes from Ascidia mentula, assembly GCF_947561715.1. Classification (NCBI taxonomy): domain Eukaryota; kingdom Metazoa; phylum Chordata; class Ascidiacea; order Phlebobranchia; family Ascidiidae; genus Ascidia; species Ascidia mentula. The sequence continues at coordinate 17,856,385 of NC_138569.1, read as the reverse complement.
AACTTGTGATGGTAGATAGCCAAGTAACATGCAAGAAGTAGAGATAAAGCGAACAGGGTGAGAACTCCACACAATTGTTTTCCCTTTAGAACAAAGAGCCATTCTAACCTGTAACCTACAAGGAAAAGTCAATACACATTTGTACTAAACAAACGGGGCACAATGCACCAAAAACAGTTTGCAGTGTACTCATACTGTTGATAAATTTTCCAATGATACATTAAAACATTACAAAAATACAAAACCCTAAAAAGCAGTCCAATAAATACATATGCCATTTTGTTACAACAATGGAATGAAATGGTTCATGGTGTAAACAAAATTTGGGTTTATGTTGAATTATTATGATAACACAATCCACCTAATAAACAACACTTAGTGCAACAGTTATACAATCTACATGACACTATGTAAACTAGGATGAATTCAGAAGTTACTTAAAATGACAAAACAGGACATGCTGATTTCAGAACTATTTTAGTTACTTATTACACAATTTAAGCTAGTGGTACAGCCATAAGTGTGTAAACTTGAAGATTTCTGCACAATCATTGCTTCAGTCTTTTTTGAACAGTGACCAAAGGACCAACAAAGCACTGGCAACACCTAAACAAGTCAGGGTGCGGTCAGATATTCCAAACCACTCTTTGATCATAATCCAACCCCCTCTACTGATAATCCACTTGGCCACATGTTGCACAATAAAATCAACCACCCAACGTAACAGTTCCTTTACCCAGGGCATGCTGTCCAGACCTGTCATAAACGATCGCACACAAAGTCTGTAGGCGAAGTAAAACAGAGCAACAATTCGTCCCCAGTTGAAGTTGCCGTCCTGGAACATTTGCATGCAAACTTTCATAAAAACCTCCCTTGTTGATTGCACAGGTACTTGTTCTATAAACTGATTGAGAGTTGCATCTCTACTCATGTCATCCCCAATTCTTCGTAAGGTGGTTGCAATGTCATGCAAACTATCATCAGTTAGGCCAGTCATCGTGGCAGCTTTGTCAGCCTTGCACACATCTCTAATATGTGGCTCAAACCGATTTCTTTCATTGTGGGCTCGATCTTGTAAAAACATGTTCAGCAGATACTCTGCCTGTCTTCCAATCATTTGTTCTTCAGTGCTTACACGCTCCGCATAAGTTCTTGACTCTCTTGGTTGGGAATAACGCCAGTCTGATGAAGTTCCCGGCCGGTTTGGATCATTAAATGTAGAACAGCCTGCAGTTTGATATGTACGGTCACTAGTGCCATAGCCATCCGGACCAGTTTCATTTGCATTATTTAAGTTACGATTTTCTCTCCTTCCGCTGGGTCGTGCTGTACGTGGTCGTGGTCCTCTTGCACCAGATGTAGAAGGCTTATCTCTGTCTGTTTCAGGGAGTTCACCATCAGCATCCCCTCCTCCATCATAGTAGCTAGGAGACTCCTCGTCATCCATATTTGCAAAAAATGTGTTTATTTTTGCAACAGACTCAACCAAGCACACTGTAACCTAACTTAGTGACAAATATCTATGGGGAGTCGATGTGCATGTAGTCAAGTTTTTAGTCTAAACCTCTGATGCTACCTAGAGAGTTCAATAATTGTAATATAAAATTTAAAACATATTAATTTTTTACGATTTGTTTTATCTTGTGGTTCAAGTTATATCTGACATAAAAACAACCAAAGTGTACACATCAGTACATGTATAATACCTATAACACTTTCTACAATTCTATTTGCAGTGCAGCAGCTTATTTCCATTGTCTCCACCAAATAAAATTTCCAGAAGATAAAATGAGAAACAGAGGCCCAAGCTAGTAAAACAATAAAATGAAATACGCAAAAGTAATTTATGCTTTTTATTCATTTCTGAAATAGGGAAAGGTTTTTTCCAACCCCGTTAATGGCAAAGATACCACATAAAGACACATATAATATTATTTCTGCACAACTATATGATGTACCACAAATTCAGGTGATACATATTTATGTAAACTCATGAAATCATTTTTGAAATGCCTTTCATTGAACTAGAAGACTACTCTAAGGTCTAAGCTAAGCAAGCTTTAGTAAGTGGGATTGCTAATACACCATAACACAGGCACAGCCAGGTCGCAAACCCTGAGTGTCACATATAAATTCAAGCATTCATTAGATGTACAATTAATTGTTGTATTTAATTTATAATCCAAGTAACAGGTGGTTCGTTCTTCGTAGTTGCCCTTTTCACACCTAACCATAAAAATTTGCACAGATTTCTATTTTATATAAACCTCCATCTGGATTAAATTTGGCGAAAACTTTGTGACCCGGTGCAGTACTTTTTTCCGTTTTTACCAAAGAGACGTTGGTGGTCAATATTAAATTTTTCCTATCGACAGAACTTTAAACGCACATAACTCTGCCGTTTCTCGTCGGTTTTCTATATTTTTTATAAGTTGAATAGACTAGAGACTACTAAGTAGTAGTCTCTGAATAGACTTAGGCCAAACTTTGTGAAAATGTAAAAAAAAATTGAAAAAAAACAAACGATTTTTTCAACTGTTATTAGTATGCATTGTCATAAATCAGCTCATTAAACTCCCTTTACAGCCATACCTTACTTATGTGCAATTTCGTGTGTAGCCGACTATATGTTTGCCGGTCAAATCATAATCATAGCCGTCATGGTAACAAAAATCAGTCTTTCGCTTATAACTTTGGCTACAGTTTGATGGGAAAGATAATTCCATAATTGAAAACCTCATTGAAAAACCTTTCCAACGATACCACTGATTTTGTTATAGCGGTATTAATATGCATTGTTCCTTGAAAGTGAATGGCAACATACATCACATTATATACGTCATACGCTTTTTCAACGCTTCAAGCCTAAAATCTGTGCTTTTGTGAATAAAATTTGCGATCATTGTACTTCTGGCGCATTTGTATAAAGCAAATCGCATCTAAATTGAGAAATAAGAGCAGTAAAATGGTGTTTGGTTTTGGCATTGAATCACCTGTAAATTCAAGCCGTGTGTGTACCATAACTACGTTCCAAGCGAACCTGTAGTGATAGTATCTAATAGACGGTTCTTCAAAGCCAGGCATGATTTCAACCGAAATGTTTTTTGAATACATTTTGTAATTTTATTTTTGAAAAACTTTTGACGCTACAGCAGTTGCATAGTTAGCGACGTGAAACCCCAAAGAAGCCATTAGCCGTAAAAGTTTCAGAATATTGTGCTTTCCAGCGTATATATATGATTTCGCCGCATTGCCCATTAATACTAACTGCTCTCTGCCCACTCCAATCAGAATATGTTATTAGACAGCTCGCATCGACAACTATTGTTCCATAATTCCGTTCTATTGTCAACCAAGTCCCGGGTAAAATAGCACTGATTGTTAGATAAGAATTGGCATGATCCATTGTTAGTTTTCTGTAACATCGAGTCCGTGCGTGCTATGCTGATAACAACATAGTCCGGGTACAACACACAATACGAATAAAGTTATGTTGATATTTTTATTAACAAATATACGACATAAACAAGGAAACAGCGTCCACAACCATGGGATTGGTTGGGTGGAAGGATTCTTGTGGCACTACAGTGGTCATTTCCCAAGTATCTATGTATCCGACATACGGTAAGTCTAACAAAGCACCCCTGAGAATTCGATCAGCTCGCATGTAAAGCCACTCGCTCAGTGGCCACTGATAACTGTTTGTAAAACGAATAGCACCTCGCAGAAAAATTTTCAAGCTTGGGTGGCGATTATGCAGATCAAGAATCGCATTTTTGATCCCCAATATGCGTTTAACAATTACAGATGGGTCGTATCGTAGAAAGTGTGCACCAAAATTAAAAACAATAGCAGTGCTTTGTGCATTGTCGATATTTTGAAGGGTGTCAACGATATATGGTCTACTTTCTGGGGGACCTGGGTTGTGAAGTGGGTTACCATGAGCTTTGAAGCAAAGGCTTGTGTTATAATCGTCGCTAAATGAATACCGAGGCATGGACCAGTAGAGTTTCCTTAATTCCGATGAAAAGTCTTTTGCACGCAACTCTGTAACCAAACCACTCTCATACCACTGTCTCATAGTGGAGTCCCCAATAAAGAGTATAGATTTGTTTTGAAAGCATGTACCAGCCGTTTTTATGGTTGTATACATGTTGTTGCAAATTAGAGAATGCCATAGGTTTCTGTAATAAAATCCGCTGGGTCGACCGAAATTTTTGTCCCTGTAGTGCTTCAACCCCGTCGATGTAGTGCACTTTTCAGAACTTTTCAACATATCGTATATGCTTCCGTTGACCACAAAAACATGTCCGGAGTTTTTTACCTCTACTCGCCAGTTAACTCCACTTTGAAATAATGGTTGTGAACCAAGAATTTTAGAATCAGCGTCTTGGGTAAATCCATACATCGGGATCTCATCCGGACATGTTTTGTTGCCTGTAGGTTGGCTACAAATCCATGAAGTTCCCTGATCTGGTCTTGAATAATTGCACACAGAGTGTGTATTGCTGAAAAATAAAGGTATCTGCTAAGGTTGTGTATCAAAAGCCCCATCATCGCTTAACACTGCATTGAGGACAGCATTTAAGGTTACAAAACTGAGCAGCAAATTGGCCTGTTTCATTTTTAAATCCAAACCCAAAATGTTCAACAACTCTATTTACATAGTTTAGTAAACGTATTCCAGAACCACAAACCTCATTGTGATGTCACATAAAACAAAGCTCTTGTCGGGAAGAATTCCTTTGAAGGGCCTTACTTTATCTGCGAGTGATGCTGTTGTGACAATAAGGTCTACTATCGCCTCGCTTGAGTGAACAAGTTCAACAACTATTTTAAATGTTCCGGGATATGGGAGAATTGTGCTCCATCCGTAAGTTCCATTTTTATGATCCTGTATCATCACTGCGATGCCATCTGATGTAACTTTGCCTTCTTTTGTGACTTCATTTAATCTGAAAAGCAACAAGTAAATATAGACGTAAGAATAACAATTTAACCGAATAAAATTTGATGAAGCAGACGAGAAAAGCAAGCATCGTCGAACCAACTTTTTGATAAATTTGTAAACAACTTATGTAGGCTCGAAACATCACCTGGCACGAAAGTGATCGCCTCCGTGTTTCTTCCGTATTCCATCGAAGTCTTTTGTTTCTATATATCCAGCTATGGTCTCCCCGACGAACAGGTTGTCACTTTTAGGAATAGTCATATGGGATAGTTTAGGGTCAGTTGTTTTTTTGATGTTCTTCGGCCAATCAACTATTCCTTGCTCAATTTTAGTCATCAAGTCTTCAATTTCAGGCAGATACTTCCACCAATCTGACGATCCATATTTCCCTTCAAGGCCCGACAGTGGTGATAACCTCACTTTTTCTATATGTTGGTAAGTTGGGTTTTCGTTTGAAGTCAATTCCACGTGCAAGTGCAAATATAACAAACTTCCACATCCAAACACGAACATAAACATCCAAGCCACCAGTCTCGACATTTTGTGATGGTAGCTTTTTTGTGCTCCCATAGTCAAACATTAATAATTAGAATTAGCTTTGATGCAAAATGTTACAGTTGTTACAACCAGGCACAGCCAGAAGTATTGTGGTACCCCATCTGTTGATCAGCTCTATTTGAAAACAATTGAACAAACTAACACACAGGAAACACCTGTCAAACGTGCTATTGTCACAATGAAGGACTTAATAATGCGACATTATTACTGCAGCGCGATTTTTCAATAACGAGTTTATTTTGGAAAAAGGGCATTTAGAAAGATCATGCTCTTTGCCAAATGCAAATATGCGAATCAAATGCACTTTTGAACAGAAGTAACCGTTTATTCTTTTTTGGTTATTGATGATATAAGTCCTATCTATCTTCACGCTTTGCACACAACACTTCCGTACATTTGATGTTATTGTATTTACGTTTTTCAAAAGCCAAAATAATAAGCCTAATGCACATATTGTAAATGCCAAATAATGTTCATTTGTGCACTCCGCGTGTCCAGACAAATCATTTCAGTATTTTGCCTTGGTTTGGTACGATGTACGTGTCAAGGCTTGCTTGCTCCCAACGTTACAGATCTGGGAGTTATCAACAGACATATTGAATTTTTGTTATGAACTCTGACCACATTTTGCTAGCAGCTGCATTTTTATGCAAAGGGTGAAAGGTGTAAGCATTGGTTTGTTAAACCATACAAGCAATAAAAAATCCCAAAGTTGCATTTAATAGTCTATTCATTGGTATCATGGCAAAGCAGTGGAACATTCATGAACTACATGCTCTACAATCTGGATGCAAGATATTGAATAGTTCAAAATAAGCCCTGGAAAGTCATAAAAGCTGTTTCGATTTTAAACTGTGTGATTGTGCCACCAATCCTTAAATCAATATTAAAGTGATATTTTGATCACACAGTGGTCATTCCCAAACGGTGAAGTAATTGCCGAAATTTTGCATACAACCAAATTAGGCCAAAGTTTGTGAAAATGTAAAAACATTTTGAACGATTTTTGCAACGGATATTAGTATGCATTGTCATAAATCAGCTCATTAAACTCCCTTTACAGCCATACCTTACTTATGTGCAATTTCGTGTGTACTATATGTTTGCCGGTCAAATCATAATCATATCCGTCATGGCAACAAAAATCAGTCTTTCGCTTATAACTTTGGCTACAGTTTGATGGGAAAGATAATTCCATCATTGAAAAGCTCATTGAAAAACCTTTCCAACGATACCACTGATTTTGTTATAGCGGTATTAATATGCATTGTTTCTTGAAAGTGAATGGCGACATACATCACATTATATACGTCATATGCTTTTTCAACGCTTCAAGCCTAAAATCTGTGCTTTTGTGAATAAAATTTGCGATCATTGTACTTCTGGCGCATTTATATGAAGCAAATCGCATCTAAATTGAGAAATAAGAGCAGTAAAATGGTGTTTGGTTTTGGCATTTAATCACCGGTAAATTCAAGCCGGGTGTGTAGTGATAGTATCTAAAAGACGGTTCTTCAAAGCCAGGTGTGCCGCGGCATGATTTCAACCGCAATATTTTTTGAATACATTTTATAATTTTATTTTTGACAAACTTTTGGAGTTACAGCAGTTGCATAGTTAGCGACGAGAAACCCCAAAGAAGCCATTAGCCGTAAAAGTTTCAGAATATTGTGCTTTCCAGCGTATAGATATGATTTTGCCGCATTGCCTATTAATACTAACTGCTCTCTGCCCACTCCAATCAGAATATGTTATTAGACAGCTCGCATTGACAACTATTGTTCCATAATTCCGTTCTATTGTCAACCAAGTCCCGGTAAAATAGCACTGATTGTCAGATAAGAATTGGCATTATCCATTGTTAGTTTTCTGTAACATTGAGTCCGTGCGTGCTATGTTGATAACAACATAGTCCGGGTACAACACACAATACGAATAAAGTTATGTTGATATTTTTATTAACAAATATACGACATAAACAAGGAAATAGCGTCCACAACCTTGGGATTGGTTGGATGTACGGATTTTTGTGCATGGCACTACAGTGGTCATTTCCCAAGTATCTATGTATCCGACATACGGTAAGTCCAACAAAGCACCCCTGAGAATTCGATCAGCTCGCATGTAAAGCCACTCGCTCAGTGGCCCCTCATAACTGTTTGTAAAACGAATAGCACCTCGCAGAAAAATTTTCACGCTTGGGTGGCGATTATGCAGATCAAGAATCGCATTTTTGATCCCCAATATGCGTTTAACAATTACAGATGGGTCGTATCGTAGAAAGTGTGCACCTAAATTAAAAACAATAGCAGTGCTTTGTGTATTGTCGATATTTTGAAGGGTGTCAACGATATATGGTCTACTTTCTGGGGGACCTGGGTTGTGAATTGGGTTACCATGAGCTTTGAAGCAAAGGCTTGTGTTATAATCGTCGCTAAATGAATACCGAGGCCTGGACCAGTAGTGTTTACCTAATTCCGATGAAAAGTCTTTTGCACGCAACTTTGTCACCAAACCACTCTCATACCACTGTCTCATAGTGGAGTCCCCAATAAAGAGTATATATTTGTTTTGAAAGCATGTACCAGCCGTATGTATGGTTGTATACATGTTGTTGCAAATTAGAGAATGCCATAGGTTTCTGTGATAAAATCCGCTGGGTCGACCGAAATTTTTGTCCCGGTAGTGCTTCAAGCCCGTAGATGTGGTGCACTTTTCAGAACTTTTCAACATATCGTATATGCTTCCGTTGACCACAAAAACATGTCCGGAGTTTTTTACCTCTACTCGCCAGTTAACTCCACTTTGAAATAATGGTTGTGAACCAAGAACTTCAACATCAGTCTTTTGGGTCATTCCATACATCGGGATCTCATCCGGGCATGTTTTGTTGCCTGTAGGTTGGCTACAAATCCATGAAGTTCCCTGATCTGGTCTTGAATAATTGCACACAGAGTTTGTATTGCTGAAAAATAAAGGTATCTGCTAAGATTGTGTATCAAAAGCCCCATCATCGCTTGACACTGCATTGAGGACAGCATTTAAGGTTACAAAACTGAGCAGCAAATTGGCCTGTTTCATTTTTAAATCCAAACCCAAAATGTTCAACAACTCTATTTACATAGTTTAGTAAACGTATTCTATAACCACAAACCTCATTGTGACGTCACATAAAACAAAGCTCTTGTCGGAAAGAATTCCTTTGAAGGGCCTTGCTTTATCTACGAGTGATGCTGTTGTGACAATAAGGTCTACTATCGCCTCGCTTGAGTGAACAAGTTCAACAACTATTTTAAATGTTCCGGGATATGGGAGAATTGTGCTCCATCCGTAAGTTCCATTTTTATGATCCTGTATCATCACAGCGATGCCATCTGATGTAACTTCACCTTCTTTTGTGACTTCATTTAATCTGAAAAGCAACAAGTAAATATAGACGTAAGAATAACAATTTAACCGCATACAATTTTATGAAGCAGACGAGAAAAGCAAGCATCGTCGAACCAACTTTTTGATAAATTTGAAAACAACTTATGTAGGCTCTATATATCACCTGGCACGAAAGTGATCGCCTCCGTGTTTCTTCCGTATTCCATCGAAGTCTTTTGTTTCTATATATCCAGCTATGGTCTCCCCGACGAACATGTTGTCACTTTTAGGAATAGTCATATGGGATAGTTTAGGGTCAGTTGTTTTGTTGATGTTCTTCGGCCAATCAACTATTCCTTGCTCAATTTTAGTCATCAAGTCTTCAATTTCAGGCAGATACTTCCACCAATCTGACGATCCATATTTCCCTTCAAGGCCCGACAGTGATGATAACCTTACTTTTTCTTTATGTTGGTAAGTTGGGTTTGCGTTTGAAGTCAATTCCATTTGCAAGTGCAAATATACCAAACTTCCACATCCAAACACGAACATAAACATCCAAGCCACCAGTCTCGACATTTTGTGTTGGTAGCTCTTTTGTGCTCCCATAGTCAAACATTAATAATAAGAATTAGCTTTAATGCAAAATGTTACAGTAACAACCAGGCACAGCCAAAAGTATCGTGGTACTACATCTGTTGGTCAGCTCTATTTGAAAACAATTGAACAAACTAACACACAGGAAACACCTGTCAAACGTGCTATTGTCACAATGAAGGACTTAATAATGCGACATTATTACTGCAGCGCGATTTTTCAATAACGTGTTTATTTTGAAAAAAGGGCATTTAGAAAGATCATGCTCTTTACCAATTGCAAATATGCGAATCAAATGCACTTTTGAACAGAAGTAACCGTTTATTCTTTTTTGGTCATTGATGATCCTATCTACCTTCATGCTTTGCACACAAAACTTCCGTACATTTGTTGTTAATGTATTTACGTTTTTCAAAAGCCAAAATAATAAGCCTAATGCACATATTGTAAATGCCAAATAATGTTCATTTGTGCACTCCGCGTGTCCAGCCAAATCATTTCAGTATTTTGCCTTGGTTTGGTACGATGTACGTGTCAAGGCTTGCTTGCTCCCAACGCTACAGATCTAGGAGTTATCAACAGACATATTGAATTTTTGTTACGAACTCTGACCACATTTTGCTAGCAGCTGCATTTTTATGCAAAGGGTGAAAGGTGTAAGCATTGGTTTGTTAAACCATACAAGCAATAACGAATCCCAAAGTCGCATTTAATAGTCTATTCATAGGTATCATGGCAAAGCAGTGGAACATTTATAAATTGCTCTACAATCTTGTTGCAAGATATTATATACTTCAAAATAAGCCCTGGAAAGTCATAAATACTGATTAGATTTTAAACTGTGTGATTATGCCACCAATCCTTAAATCAATATTAAAGTGATATTTTGATCACACAGTGGTGATTCCCAAACAGTGAAGTAATTGCCGAAATTTTGCATACAACCAACTTAGGCCAAACTTTGTGAAAATGTAAAAACATTTTGAACGATTTTTGCAACGGATATTAGTATGCATTGTCATAAATCAGCTCATTAAACTCCCTTTACAGCCATACCTTACTTATGTGCAATTTCGTGTGTACTATATGTTTACCGGTCGAATCATAATCATATCCGTCATGGCAACAAAAAACAGTCTTTCGCTTATAACTTTGGCTACAGTTTGATGGGAAAGATAATTCCATCATTGAAAAGCTCATTGAAAAACCTTTCCAACGATACCACTGATTTTGTTATAGCGGTATTAATATGCATTGTTCCTTGAAAGTGAATGGCAACATACATCACATTATATACGTCATATGCTTTTTCAACGCTTCAAGCCTAAAATCTGTGCTTTTGTGAATAAAATTTGCGATCATTGTACTTCTGGCGCATTTGTACAAAGCAAATCGCATCTAAATTGAGAAATAAGAGCAGTAAAATGGCATTAGGTTTTGGCATTGAATCACCTGTAAATACAAGCCGTGTGTGTACCATAACAACGTTCCAAGCGAACCTGTAGTGATAGTATCTAAAAGACGGTTCTTCAAAGCCAGGTGTGCCGCGGCATGATTTCAACCGAAATGTTTTTTGAATACATTTTGTAATTTTATTTTTGAAAAACTTTTGACGCTACAGCAGTTGCATAGTTAGCGACGTGAAACCCCAAAGAAGCCATTAGCCGTAAAAGTTTCAGAATATTGTGCTTTCCAGCGTATATATATGATTTCGCCGCATTGCCCATTAATACTAACTGCTCTCTGCCCACTCCAATCAGAATATGTTATTAGACAGCGCGCATCGACAACTATTGTTCCATAATTCCGTTCTATTGTCAACCAAGTCCCGGGTAAAATAGCACTGATTTGTTAGATAAGAATTGGCATGATCCATTGTTAGTTTTCTGTAACATCGAGTCCGTGCGTGCTATGCTGATAACAAACTAGTCCGGGTACAACACACAATACGAATAAAGTTATGTTGATATTTTTATTAACAAATATACGACATAAACAAGGAAATAGCGTCCACAACCTTGGGATAGGTTGGATGGAAGGATTCTTGTGGCACTACAGTGGTCATTTCCCAAGTATCTATGTATCCGACATACGGTAAGTCCAACAAAGCACCCCTGAGAATTCGATCAGCTCGCATGTAAAGCCACTCGCTCAGTGGCCCCTCATAACTGTTTGTAAAACGAATAGCACCTCGCAGAAAAATTTTCACGCTTGGGTGGCGATTATGCAGATCAAGAATCGCATTTTTGATCCCCAATATGCGTTTAACAATTACAGATGGGTCGTATCGTAGAAAGTGTGCACCAAAATTAAAAACAATAGCAGTGCTTTGTGTATTGTCGATATTTTGAAGGGTGTCAACGATATATGGTCTACTTTCTGGGGGACCTGGGTTGTGAATTGGGTTACCATGAGCTTTGAAGCAAAGGCTTGTGTTATAATCGTCGCTAAATGAATACCGAGGCATGGACCAGTAGTGTTTACTTAATTCCGATGAAAAGTCTTTCGCACGCAACTTTGTAACCAAACCACTCTCATACCACTGTCTCATAGTGGAGTCCCCAATAAAGAGTATATATTTGTTTTGAAAGCATGTAGCAGCCGTATGTATGACTGTATACATGTTGTTGCAAATTAGAGAATGCCATAGGTTTCTGTAATAAAATCCGCTGGGTCGACCGAAATTTTTGTCCCGGTAGTGCTTCAAGCCCGTAGATGTGGTGCACTTTTCAGAACTTTTCAACATATCGTATATGCTTCCGTTGACCACAAAAACATGTCCGGAGTTTTTTACCTCTACTCGCCAGTTAACTCCACTTTGAAATAATGGTTGTGAACCAAGAATTTCATCATCAGCCTCTTGGGTCAATCCATACATCGGGATCTCATCCGGGCATGTTTTGTTGCCTTTAGGTTGGCTACAAATCCATGAAGTTCCCTGATCTGGTCTTGAATAATTGCACACAGAGTGTGTATTGCTGAAAAATAAAGGTATCTGCTAAGATTGTGTATCAAAAGCCCCATCATCGCTTAACACTGCATTGAGGACAGCATTTAAGGTTACAAAACTGAGCAGCAAATTGGCCTGTTTCATTTTAAATCCAAACCCAAAGTCTTCAACAACTCTATTTACATAGTTTAGTAAACGTATTCCAGAAACACAAACCTCATTGTGACGTCACATAAAACAAAGCTCTTGTCGGAAAGAATTCCTTTGAAGGGCCTTGCTTTATCTACGAGTGATGCTGTTGTGACAATAAGGTCTACTATCGCCTCGCTTGAGTGAACAAGTTCAACAACTATTTTAAATGTTCCGGGATATGGGAGAATTGTGCTCCATCCGTAAGTTCCATTTTTATGATCCTGTATCATCACAGCGATGCCATCTGGTGTAACTTTGCCTTCTTTTGTGATTTTGTTTAATCTGAAAAGCAACCAGTAAATTTAGACGTAAAAATAACAATTTAACCGCATAAAATTTTATGAAGCAGACGAGAAAAGCAAGCATCATCGAACCAACTTTTTGATAAATTTGTAAACAACTTATGTAGGCTCAAAACATCACCTGGCACGAAAGTGATCGCCTCCGTGTTTCTTTCGTATTCCATGGAAGTCTTTTGTTTCTATATATCCAGCTATGGTCTCCCCGACGAACAGGTTGTCACTTTTAGGAATAGTCATATGGGATAGTTTAGGGTCAGTTGTTTTTTTGATGTTCTTCGGCCAATCAACTATTCCTTGCTCAATTTTAGTCATCAAGTCTTCAATTTCAGGCAGATACTTCCACCAATCTGACGATCCATATTTCCCTTCAAGGCCCGACAGTGGTGATAACCTCACTTTTTCTATATGTTGGTAAGTTGGGTTTTCGTTTGAAGTCAATTCCCCGTGCAAGTGCAAATATATCAAACTTCCACATCCAAACACGAACATAAACATCCAAGCCACCAGTCTCGACATTTTGTGTTGGTAGCTTTTTTGTGCTCCCATAGTCAAACATTAATAATTAGAATTAGCTTTGATGCAAAATGTTACAGTTGTTACAACCAGGCACAGCCAGAAGTATCGTGGTGCCACATCTGTTGATCAGCTCTGTTTGAAAACAATGGAACAAACTAACACACAGGAAACACTTGTCAAACGTGCTATTGTCACAATGAAGGACTTAATAATGCGACATAGTAACTATAGCGCGATTTTTCAATAACGTGTTTATTTTGAAAAAGGGGCATTTAGAAAGATCATGCTCTTTGCCAATTGCAAATATGCGAATCATATGCACTTTTAAACAGAAGTAACCGTTTGTTCTTTTTTGGTTATTGATGATATAAGTCCTATCTACCTTCATGCTTTGCACACAACACTTCCGTACATTTGTTGTTTATGTATTTACGTTTGCCAAAATCCAAAATAATAAGCCTAATGTACATATTGTAAATGCCAAATAATGTTCATTTGTGCACTCCGCGTGTCCAGCCAAATCATTTCAGTATTTTGCCTTGGTTTGGTACGATGTACGTGTCAAGGCTTGCTTGCTCCCAACGCTACAGATCTAGGAGTTATCAACAGACATATTGAATTTTTGTTATGAACTCTGACCACATATCGCTAGCAGCTGCATTTTTATGCAAAGGGTGAAAGGTGTAAGCATTGGTTTGTTAAACCATACAAGCAATAAAGAATCCCAAAGTTGCATTTAATAGTCTATTCATAGGTATCATGGCAAAGCAGTGGAACGTTCATGAACTACATGCTCTACAATCTGGATGCAAGATATTGAATAGTTCAAAATAAGCCCTGGAAAGTCATAAATACTGATTAGATTTTAAACTGTGTGATTATGCCACCAATCCTTAAATCAATATTAAAGTGATATTTTGATCACACAGTGGTGATTCCCAAACAGTGAAGTAATTGCCGAAATTTTGCATACAACCAACTTAGGCCAAACTTTGTGAAAATGTAAAAACATTTTCAACGATTTTTGCAACGGATATTAGTATGCATTGTCATAAATCAGCTCATTAAACTCCCTTTACAGCCATACCTTACTTATGTGCAATTTCGTGTGTACTATATGTTTACCGGTCGAATCATAATCATATCCGTCATGGCAACAAAAAACAGTCTTTCGCTTATAACTTTGGCCACAGTTTAATGGGAAAGATAATTCCATCATTGAAAAGCTCATTGAAAAACCTTTCCAACGATACCACTGATTTTGTTATAGCGGTATTAATATGCATTGTTCCTTGAAAGTGAATGGCAACATACATCACATTATATACGTCATATGCTTTTTCAACGCTTCAAGCCTAAAATCTGTGCTTTTGTGAATAAAATTTGCGATCATTGTACTTCTGGCGCATTTGTGTAAAGCAAATCGCATCTAAATTGAGAAATAAGAGCAGTAAAATGGCATTAGGTTTTGGCATTGAATTACCTGTAAATACAAGCCGTGTGTGTACCATAACAACGTTCCAAGCGAACCTGTAGTGATAGTATCTAAAAGACGGTTCTTCAAAGCCAGGTGTGCCGCGGCATGATTTCAACCGAAATGTTTTTTGAATGCATTTTGTTATTTTATTTTTGAAAAACTTTGGAGTTACAGCAGTTGCATAGTTTGCGACGAGAAACCCCAAAGAAGCCATTAGTCGTAAAAGTTTCAGAATATTGTGCTTTCCAGCGCATATATATGATTTCGCCGCATTGTATATTAATATTAACTGCTCTCTGTCCACTTTAATCAGAAAATGATATCAGACAGCGCGCATCGACAACTATTGTTCCACAATTCCATTCTATTGTTAACTAAAGTCCCGGGTAAAAGAGCACTGTTTGTCAAATAAGAATTGGCATGATCCATTGTCAGTTTACTGTAACATCGAGTCCGTGCGTACTATGCTGATAACAAAATAGTCCGGGTACAACACACAATACGAATAAAGTTATGTTGATATTTTTATTAACAAATATACGACATAAACAAGGAAATAGCGTCCACAACCTTGGGATTGGTTGGATGTACGGATGTTTGTGGCACTACAGTGGTCATTTCCCAAGTATCTATGTATCCGACATACGGTAAGTCCAACAAAGCACCCCTGAGAATTCGATCAGCTCTCATGTAAAGCCACTCGCTCAGTGGCCCCGGATAACTGTTTGTAAAACGAATAGCACCTCGCAGAAAAATTTTCACGCTTGGGTGGCGATTATGCAGATCAAGAATCGCATTTTTGATCCCCAATATGTGTTTAACAATTACAGATGGGTCGTATCGTAGAAAGTGTGCACCAAAATTAAAAACAATAGCAGTGCTTTGTGCATTGTCGATATTTTGAAGGGTGTCAACGATATATGGTCTACTTTCTGGGGGACCTGGGTGATGATTTGGGTTACCATGAGCTTTGAAGCAAAGGCTTGTGTTATAATCGTCGCTAAATGAATACCGAGGCATCGACCAGTAGTGTTTACTTAATTCCGATGAAAAGTCTTTCGCACGCAACTCTGTAACCAAACCACTCTCATACCACTGTCTCATAGTGGAGTCCCCAATAAAGAGTATAGATTTGTTTTGAAAGCATGCAGCAGCCGTATTTATGGTTGTATACATGTTGTTGCAAATTAGAGAATGCCATAGGTTTCTGTAATAAAATCCGCTGGGTCGACCGAAATTTTTGTCCCGGTAGTGCTTCAAGCCCGTAGACGTGGTGCACTTTTCAGAACTTTTCAACATATCGTATATGCTTCCGTTGACCACAAAAACATGTCCGGAGTTTTTTACCTCTACTCGCCAGTTAACTCCACTTTGAAATAATGGTTGTGAACCAAGAATTTCAGCATCAGCCAGTTCGGTCAATCCATACATCGGGATCTTATCTGGACATGTTTTGTTGCCTGTAGGTTGGCTACAAATCCATGAAGTTCCCTGATCTGGTCTTGAATAATTGCACACAGAGTGTGTATTGCTGAAAAATAAAGGTATCTGCTAAGATTGTGTATCAAAAGCCCCATCATCGCTTAACACTGCATTGAGGACAGCATTTAAGGTTACAAAACTGAGCAGCAAATTGGCCTGTTTCATTTTAAATCCAAACCCAAAGTGTTCAACAACTATGTTTACATAGTTTAGTAAACGTATTCCAGAACCACAAACCTCATTGTTACGTCACATAAAACAAAGCTCTTGTCGGAAAGAATTCCTTTGAAGGGCCTTGCTTTATCTACGAGTGATGCTGTTGTGACAATAAGGTCTACTATCGCCTCGCTTGAGTGAACAAGTTCAACAACTATTTTAAATGTTCCGGGATATGGGAGAATTGTGCTCCATCCGTAAGTTCCATTTTTATGATCCTGTATCATCACAGCGATGCCATCTGGTGTAACTTTGCCTTCTTTTGTGATTTTGTTTAATCTGAAAAGCAACAAGTAAATTTAGACGTAAAAATAACAATTTAACCGCATACAATTTTATGAAGCAAACGAGAAAAGCAAGCATCATCGAACCAACTTTTTGATAAATTTGAAAACAACTTATGTAGGCTCGAAACATCACCTGGCACGAAAGTGATCGCCTCCGTGTTTCTTTCGTATTCCATGGAAGTCTTTTGTTTCTATATATCCAGCTATGGTCTCCCCGACGAACAGGTTGTCACTTTTAGGAATAGTCATATGGGATAGTTTAGGGTCAGTTGTTTTGTTGATGTTCTTCGGCCAATCAACTATTCCTTGCTCAATTTTAGTCATCAAGTCCTGAATTTCAGGCAGATACTTCCACCAATCTGACGATCCATATTTTCCTTCAAGGCCCGACAGTGGTGATAACCTCACTTTTTCTATATGTTGATAAGTTGGGTTTTCGTTTGAAGTCAATTCCATTCGCAAGTGCAAGTATAACAAACTTCCACATCCAAACACGAATATAAACATCCAAGCCACCAGTCTCGACATTTTGTGTTGATAGCTTTTTTGTGCTCCCATAGTCAAACATTAATAATTAGAATTAGCTTTAATGCAAAATGTTACAGTTGTTACAACCAGGCACAGCCAGAAGTATCGTGGTACGACATCTGTTGATCAGCTCTATTTGAAAACAATTGAACAAACTAACACACAGGAAACACCTGTCAAACGTGCTATTGTCACAATGAAGGACTTAATAATGCGACATTATTACTGCAGCGCGATTTTTCAATAACGTGTTTATTTTGAAAAAGGGGCATTTAGAAAGATCATGCTCTTTGCTGATTGCAAATATGCGAATCATATACACTTTTAAACAGAAGTAACCGTTTATTCTTTTTTGGTTATTGATGATATAAGTCCTATCTACCTTCATGCTTTGCACACAACACTTCCGTACATTTGTTGTTTATGTATTTACGTTTGCCAAAATCCAAAATAATAAGCCTAATGCACATATTGTAAATGCCAAATAATGTTCATTTGTGCACTCCGCGTGTCCAGCCAAATCATTTCAGTATTTTGCCTTGGTTTGGTACGATGTACGTGTCAAGGCTTGCTTGCTCCCAACGCTACAGATCTAGGAGTTATCAACAGACATATTGAATTTTTGTTACGAACTCTGACCACATTTTGCTAGCAGCTGCATTTTTATGCAAAGGGTGAAAGGTGTAAGCATTGGTTTGTTAAACCATACAAGCAATAACGAATCCCAAAGTCGCATTTAATAGTCTATTCATAGGTATCATGGCAAAGCAGTGGAACATTTATAAATTGCTCTACAATCTTGTTGCAAGATATTATATACTTCAAAATAAGCCCTGGAAAGTCATAAATACTGATTAGATTTTAAACTGTGTGATTATGCCACCAATCCTTAAATCAATATTAAAGTGATATTTTGATCACACAGTGGTGATTCCCAAACAGTGAAGTAATTGCCGAAATTTTGCATACAACCAACTTAGGCCAAACTTTGTGAAAATGTAAAAACATTTTGAACGATTTTTGCAACGGATATTAGTATGCATTGTCATAAATCAGCTCATTAAACTCCCTTTACAGCCATACCTTACTTATGTGCAATTTCGTGTGTACTATATGTTTACCGGTCGAATCATAATCATATCCGTCATGGCAACAAAAAACAGTCTTTCGCTTATAACTTTGGCTACAGTTTGATGGGAAAGATAATTCCATCATTGAAAAGCTCATTGAAAAACCTTTCCAACGATACCACTGATTTTGTTATAGCGGTATTAATATGCATTGTTCCTTGAAAGTGAATGGCAACATACATCACATTATATACGTCATATGCTTTTTCAACGCTTCAAGCCTAAAATCTGTGCTTTTGTGAATAAAATTTGCGATCATTGTACTTCTGGCGCATTTGTACAAAGCAAATCGCATCTAAATTGAGAAATAAGAGCAGTAAAATGGTGTTTGGTTTTGGCATTGAATCACCTGTAAATTCAAGCCGGGTGTGTACCATAACTACGTTCCAAGCGAACCGGTAGTGATAGTATCTAATAGACGGTTCTTCACAGCCAGGCATGATTTCAACCGAAATTTTTTTTGAATACATTTTGTAATTTTATTTTTGAAAAACTTTTGACGCTACAGCAGTTGCATAGTTAGCGACGTGAAACCCCAAAGAAGCCATTAGCCGTAAAAGTTTCAGAATATTGTGCTTTCCAGCGTATATATATGATTTCGCCGCATTGCCCATTAATACAAACTGCTCTCTGCCCACTCCAATCAGAATATGTTATTAGACAGCGCGCATCGAAAACTATTGTTCCATAATTCCGTTCTATTGTCAACCAAGTCCCGGATAAAATAGCACTGATTGTTAGATAAGAATTGGCATTATCCATTGTTAGTTTTCTGTAACATTGAGTCCGTGCGTGCTATGTTGATAACAAAATAGTCCGGGTACAACACACAATACGAATAAAGTTATGTTGATATTTTTATCAACAAATATACGACATAAACAAGGAAACAGCGTCCACAACCTTGGGATTGGTTGGGTGGAAGGATTCTTGTGGCACTACAGTGGTCATTTCCCAAGTATCTATGTATCCGACATACGGTAAGTCTAACAAAGCACCCCTGAGAATTCGATCAGCTCGCATGTAAAGCCACTCGCTCAGTGGCCACTGATAACTGTTTGTAAAACGAATAGCACCTCGCAGAAAAATTTTCACGCTTGGGTGGCGATTATGCAGATCAAGAATCGCATTTTTGATCCCCAATATGCGTTTAACAATTACAGATGGGTCGTATCGTAGAAAGTGTGCACCAAAATTAAAAACAATAGCAGTGCTTTGTGCATTGTCGATATTTTGAAGGGTGTCAACGATATATGGTCTACTTTCTGGGGGACCTGGGTTGTGAAGTGGGTTACCATGAGCTTTGAAGCAAAGGCTTGTGTTATAATCGTCGCTAAATGAATACCGAGGCATGGACCAGTAGAGTTTCCTTAATTCCGATGAAAAGTCTTTCGCACGCAACTCTGTAACCAAACCACTCTCATACCACTGTCTCATAGTGGAGTCCCCAATAAAGAGTATAGATTTGTTTTGAAAGCATGCAGCAGCCGTTTTTATGGTTGTATACATGTTGTTGCAAATTAGAGAATGCCATAGGTTTCTGTAATAAAATCCGCTGGGTCGACCGAAATTTTTGTCCCTGTAGTGCTTCAACCCCGTCGATGTAGTGCACTTTTCAGAACTTTTCAACATATCGTATATGCTTCCGTTGACCACAAAAACATGTCCGGAGTTTTTTACCTCTACTCGCCAGTTAACTCCACTTTGAAATAATGGTTGTGAACCAAGAATTTTAGAATCAGCGTCTTGGGTAAATCCATACATCGGGATCTCATCCGGACATGTTTTGTTGCCTGTAGGTTGGCTACAAATCCATGAAGTTCCCTGATCTGGTCTTGAATAATTGCACACAGAGTGTGTATTGCTGAAAAATAAAGGTATCTGCTAAGATTGTGTATCAAAAGCCCCATCATCGCTTAACACTGCATTGAGGACAGCATTTAAGGTTACAAAACTGAGCAGCAAATTGGCCTGTTTCATTTTTGAATCCAAACCCAAAATGTTCAACAACTCTATTTACATAGTTTAGTAAACGTATTCCAGAACCACAAACCTCATTGTGACGTCACATAAAACAAAGCTCTTGTCGGGAAGAATTCCTTTGAAGGGCCTTACTTTATCTACGAGTGATGCTGTTGTGACAATAAGGTCCACTATCGCCTCGCTTGAGTGCTCCATCCGTAAGTTCCATTTTTATGATCCTGTATCATCACTGCGATGCCATCTGATGTAACTTTGCCTTCTTTTGTGATTTTATTTAATCTGAAAAGCAACAAGTAAATATAGACGTAAAAATAACAATTTAACCGCATACAATTCTATGAAGCAGACGAGAAAAACAAGCATCATCGAACCAACTTTTTGATAAATTTGTAAACAACTTATGTAGGCTCGAAACATCACCTGGCACGAAAGTGATCGCCTCCGTGTTTCTTCCGTATTCCATCGAAGTCTTTTGTTTCTATATATCCAGCTATGGTCTCCCCGACCAACAAGTTGACACTTTTAGGAATAGTCATATGGGATAGTTTAGGGTCAGTTGTTTTGTTGATGTTCTTCGGCCAATCAACTATTCCTTGCTCAATTTTAGTCATCAAGTCTTCAATTTCAGGCAGATACTTCCACCAATCTGACGATCCATATTTCCCTTCAAGGCCCGACAGTGGTGATAACCTCACTTTTTCTATATGTTGGTAAGTTGGGTTTTCGTTTGAAGTCAATTCCATTTGCAAGTGCAAGTATAACAAACTTCCACATCCAAACACGAACATAAACATCCAAGCCGCCAGTCTCGACATTTTGTGTTGGTAGCTTTTTTGTGCTCCCATAGTCAAACATTAATAATCAGAATTAGCTTTGATGCAAAATGTTACAGTTGTTGCAACCAGGCACAGTCAGAAGTATCGTGGTACCCCATCTGTTGATCAGCTCTATTTGAAAACAATGGAACAAACTAACACACAGGAAACACCTGTCAAACGTGCTATTGTCGCAATGAAGGACTTAATAATGCGACATTATTACTGCAGCGCGATTTTTCAATAACGTGTTTATTTTGAAAAAAGGGCATTTAGAAAGATCATGCTCTTTGCCAAATGCAAATATGCGAATCATATGCACTTTTAAACAGAAGTAACCGTTTGTTCTTTTTTGGTTATTGATGATATAAGTCCTATCTATCTTCACGCTTTGCACACAACACTTCCGTACATTTGATGTTAATGTATTTACGTTTTTCAAAATCCAAAATAATAAGCCTAATGCACATATTGTAAATGCCAAATAATGTTCATTTGTGCACTCCGCGTGTCCAGCCAAATCATTTCAGTATTTTGCCTTGGTTTGGTACGATGTACGTGTCAAGGCTTGCTTGCTCCCAACGTTACAGATCTAGGAGTTATCAACAGACATATTGAATATTTGTTATGAACTCTGACCACATTTTGCTAGCAGCTGCATTTTTATGCAAAGGGTGAAAGGTGTAAGCATTGGTTTGTTAAACCATACAAGCAATAACGAATCCCAAAGTTGCATTTAATAGTCTATTCATAGGTATCATGGCAAAGCAGTGGAACATTCATGAACTACATGCTCTACAATCTGGATGCAAGATATTGAATAGTTCAAAATAAACCCTGGAAAGTCATAAAAGCTGTTTCGATTTTAAACTGTGTGATTATGCCACCAAGCCTTAAATCAATATTAAAGTGATATTTTGATCACACAGTGGTCATTCCCAAACGGTGAAATAATTGCCGAAATTTTGCATACAACCAACTTAGGCCAAACTTTGAGAAAATGTAAAATCATTTTGAACGATTTTTGCAACGGATATTAGTATGTATTGTCATAAATCAGCTCATTAAACTCCCTTTACAGCCATACCTTACTTATGTGCAATTTCGTGTGTACTATATGTTTGCCCGTCAAATCATAATCATATCCGTCATGGCAACAAAAAACAGTCTTTCGCTTGTGACTTTGACTACAGTTTGATGGGAAAGATAATTCCATCATTGAAAAGCTCATTGAAAAACCTTTCTAACGATACCACTGATTTTGTTATAGCGGTATTAATATGCATTTTTCCTTGAAAGTGAATGGCAACATACATCACATTATATACGTCATATGCTTTTTCAACGCTTCAAGCCTAAAATCTGTGCTTTTGTGAATAAAATTTGCGATCATTGTACTTCTGGCGCATTTGTATAAAGCAAATCGTATCTAAATTGAGAAATAAGAGCAGTAAAATGGCATTAGGTTTTGGCATTGAATCACCTGTAAATACAAGCCGTGTGTGTACCATAACAACGTTTCAAGCGAACCTGTAGTGATAGTATCTAAAAGACGGTTCTTCACAGCCAGGTGTGCCGCGGCATGATTTCAACCGAAATGTTTTTTGAATACATTTTGTAATTTTATTTTTGACAAATTTTGGAGTTACAGCAGTTGCATAGTTAGCGACGAGAAACCCCAAAGAAGCCATTAGTCGTAAAAGTTTCAGAATATTGTGCTTTCCAGCGCATATATATGATTTCGCCGCATTGTATATTAATATTAACTGCTCTCTGTCCACTCCAATCAGAATATGTTATTAGACAGCTCGCATCGACAGCTATTGTTCCATAATTCCGTTCTATTGTCAACCAAGTCCCGGGTAAAATAGCACTGATTGTTAGATAAGAATTGGCATTATCCATTGTTAGTTTTCTGTAACATCGAGTCCGTGCGTACTATGCTGATAACAAACTAGTCCGGGTACAACACACAATACGAATAAAGTTATGTTGATATTTTTATTAACAAATATACGACATAAACAAGGAAATAGCGTCCACAACCTTGGGATAGGTTGGATGGAAGGATTTTTGTGGCACTACAGTGGTCATTTCCCAAGTATCTATGTATCCGACATACGGTAAGTCCAACAAAGCACCCCTGAGAATTCGATCAGCTCGCATGTAAAGCCACTCGCTCAGTGGCCCCTCATAACTGTTTGTAAAACGAATAGCACCTCGCAGAAAAATTTTCACGCTTGGGTGGCGATTATGCAGATCAAGAATCGCATTTTTGATCCCCAATATGCGTTTAACAATTACAGATGGGTCGTATCGTAGAAAGTGTGCACCTAAATTAAAAACAATAGCAGTGCTTTGTGTATTGTCGATATTTTGAAGGGTGTCAACGATATATGGTCTACTTTCTGGGGGACCTGGGTTGTGAATTGGGTTACCATGAGCTTTGAAGCAAAGGCTTGTGTTATAATCGTCGCTAAATGAATACCGAGGCATGGACCAGTAGAGTTTCCTTAATTCCGATGAAAAGTCTTTCGCACGCAACTCTGTAACCAAACCACTCTCATACCACTGTCTCATAGTGGAGTCCCCAATAAAGAGTATAGATTTGTTTTGAAAGCATGCAGCAGCCGTATGTATGGTTGTATACATGTTGTTGCAAATTAGAGAATGCCATAGGTTTCTGTAATAAAATCCGCTGGGTGGACCGAAATTTTTGTCCCTGTAGTGCTTCAACCCCGTTGGTGTAGTGCACTTTTCAGAACTTTTCAACATATCGTATATGCTTCCGTTGACCTCAAAAACATGTCCGGAGTTTTTTTACCTCTACTCGCCAGTTAACTCCACTTTGAAATAATGGTTGTGAACCAAGAATTTTAGCATCAGTTTCTTGGGTAAATCCATACATCGGGATCTCATCCGGACATGTTTTGTTGCCTGTAGGTTGGCTACAAATCCATGAAGTTCCCTGATCTGGTCTTGAATAATTGCACACAGAGTGTGTATTGCTGAAAAATAAAGGTATCTGCTAAGATTGTGTATCAAAAGCCCCCATCATCGCTTAACACTGCATTGAGGACAGAATTAAAGGTTACAAAACTAAGCAGCAAATTGGCCTGTTTCATTTTTAAATCCAAACCCAAAATGTTCAACAACTCTATTTACATAGTTTAGTAAACGTATTCTAGAACCACAAACCTCATTGTGACGTCACATAAAACAAAGCTCTTGTCGGGAAGAATTCCTTTGAAGGGCCTTACTTTATCTACGAGTGATGCTGTTGTGACAATAAGGTCTACTATCGCCTCGCTTGAGTGAACAAGTTCAACAACTATTTTAAATGTTCCGGGATATGGGAGAATTGTGCTCCATCCGTAAGTTCCATTTTTATGATCCTGTATCATCACTGCGATGCCATCTGATGTAACTTTACCTTCTTTTGTGACTTCATTTAATCTGAAAAGCAACAAGTAAATTTAGACGTAAGAATAACAATTTAACCGCATAAAATTTTATGAAGCAGACGAGAAAAGCAAGCATCATCGAACCAACTTTTTGATAAATTTGTAAACAACTTATGTAGGCTCGAAACATCACCTGGCACGAAAGTGATCGCCTCCGTGTTTCTTCCGTATTCCATCGAAGTCTTTTGTTTCTATATATCCAGCTATGGTCTCCCCGACGAACAGGTTGTCACTTTTAGGAATAGTCATATGGGATAGTTTAGGGTCAGTTGTTTTGTTGATGTTCTTCGGCCAATCAACTATTCCTTGCTCAATTTTAGTCATCAAGTCTTCAATTTCAGGCAGATACTTCCACCAATCTGACGATCCATATTTTCCTTCAAGGCCCGACAGTGGTGATAACCTCACTTTTTCTTTATATTGGTAAGTTGGGTTTTCGTTTAAAGTCAATTCCACGTGCAAGTGCAAATATGTCATACTTCCACATCCAAACACGAACATAAACATCCAAGCCGCCAGTCTCGACATTTTGTGTTGGTAGCTTTTTTGTGCTCCCATAGTCAAACATTAATAATTAGAATTAGCTTTGATGCAAAATGTTACAGTTGTTACAACCAGGCACAGCCAGAAGTATCGTGGTACCACATCTGTTGATCAGCTCTGTTTGAAAACAATTGAACAAACTAACACACCTGTCAAACGTGCTATTGTCACAATGAAGGACTTAATAATGCGACATTATTACTGCAGCGCGATTTTTCAATAACGTGTTTATTTTGAAAAAAGGGCATTTAGAAATATCATGCTCTTTGCTAATTGCAAATATGCGAATCATATACACTTTTAAACAGAAGTAACCGTTAATTCTTTTTTGGTTATTGATGATATAAGTCCTATCTATCTTCATGCTTTGCACACAACACTTCCGTACATTTGATGTTAATGTATTTACGTTTTTCAAAAGCCAAAATAATAAGCCTAATGCACATATTGTAAATACCAAATAATGTTCATTTGTGCACTCCGCGTGTCCAGCCAAATCATTTCAGTATTTTGCCTTGGTTTGGTACGATGTACGTGTCAAGGCTTGCTTGCTCCCAACGCTACAGATCTAGGAGTTATCAACAGACATATTGAATATTTGTTACGAACTCTGACCACATTTTGCTAGCAGCTGCATTTTTATGCAAAGGGTGAAAGGTGTAAGCATTGGTTTGTTAAACCATACAAACAATAAAGAATCCCAAAGTTGCATTTAATAGTCTATTCATAGGTATCATGGCAAAGCAGTGGAACATTTATAAATTGCTCTACAATCTTGTTGCAAGATATTATATACTTCAAAATAAGCCCTGGAAAGTCATAAATACTGATTAGATTTTAAACTGTGTGATTATGCCACCAATCCTTAAATCAATGTTAAAGTGATATTTTGATCACACAGTGGTGATTCCCAAACGGTGAAGTAATTGCCGAAATTTTGCATACAACCAACTTAGGCCAAAGTTTGTGAAAATGTTAAAATATTTTGAACGGTTTTTGCAACGGATATTAGTATGCATTGTCATAAATCAGCTCATTAAACTCCCTTTACAGCCATACCTTACTTATGTGCAATTTCGTGTGTACTATATGTTTGCCGGTCGAATCATAATCATAGCCGTCATGGCAACAAAAAACAATCTTTCGCTTATAACTTTGGCTACAGTTTGATGGGAAAGATAATTCCATCATTGAAAAGCTCATTGAAAAACCTTTCCAACGATACCACTGATTTTGTTATAGCGGTATTAATATGCATTGTTCTTTGAAAGTGAATGGCAACATACATCACATTATATACGTCATACGCTTTTTCAACGCTTCAAGCCTAAAATCTGTGCTTTTGTGAATAAAATTTGCGTTCATTGTACTTCTGGCGCATTTGTATAAAGCAAATCGCATCTAAATTGAGAAATAAGAGCAGTAAAATGGTGTTTGGTTTTGGCATTGAATCACCTGTAAATTCAAGCCGGGTGTGTACCATAACTACGTTCCAAGCGAACCTGTAGTGATAGTATCTAATAGACGGTTCTTCACAGCCAGGCATGATTTCAACCGAAATTTTTTTTGAATACATTTTATAATTTTATTTTTGACAAACTTTTGGAGTTACAGCAGTTGCATAGTTAGCGACGTGAAACCCCAAAGAAGCCATTAGCCGTAAAAGTTTCAGAATATTGTGCTTTCCAGCGTATATATATGATTTCGCCGCATTGCCCATTAATACTAACTGCTCTCTGCCCACTCCAATCAGAATATGTTATTAGACAGCGCGCATCGACAACTATTGTTCCATAATTCCATTCTATTGTCAACCAAGTCCCGGGTAAAATAGCACTGATTTGTTAGATAAGAATTGGCATGATCCATTGTTAGTTTTCTGTAACATCGAGTCCGTGCGTGCTATGCTGATAACAAACTAGTCCGGGTACAACACACAATACGAATAAAGTTATGTTGATATTTTTATTAACAAATATACGACATAAACAAGGAAATAGCGTCCACAACCTTGGGATAGGTTGGATGGAAGGATTCTTGTGGCACTACAGTGGTCATTTCCCAAGTATCTATGTATCCGACATACGGTAAGTCCAACAAAGCACCCCTGAGAATTCGATCAGCTCGCATGTAAAGCCACTCGCTCAGTGGCCCCTCATAACTGTTTGTAAAACGAATAGCACCTCGCAGAAAAATTTTCACGCTTGGGTGGCGATTATGCAGATCAAGAATCGCATTTTTGATCCCCAATATGCGTTTAACAATTACAGATGGGTCGTATCGTAGAAAGTGTGCACCAAAATTAAAAACAATAGCAGTGCTTTGTGTATTGTCGATATTTTGAAGGGTGTCAACGATATATGGTCTACTTTCTGGGGGACCTGGGTTGTGAATTGGGTTACCATGAGCTTTGAAGCAAAGGCTTGTGTTATAATCGTCGCTAAATGAATACCGAGGCATGGACCAGTAGTGTTTACTTAATTCCGATGAAAAGTCTTTCGCACGCAACTTTGTAACCAAACCACTCTCATACCACTGTCTCATAGTGGAGTCCCCAATAAAGAGTATATATTTGTTTTGAAAGCATGTAGCAGCCGTATGTATGACTGTATACATGTTGTTGCAAATTAGAGAATGCCATAGGTTTCTGTAATAAAATCCGCTGGGTCGACCGAAATTTTTGTCCCGGTAGTGCTTCAAGCCCGTAGATGTGGTGCACTTTTCAGAACTTTTCAACATATCGTATATGCTTCCGTTGACCACAAAAACATGTCCGGAGTTTTTTACCTCTACTCGCCAGTTAACTCCACTTTGAAATAATGGTTGTGAACCAAGAATTTCATCATCAGCCTCTTGGGTCAATCCATACATCGGGATCTCATCCGGGCATGTTTTGTTGCCTTTAGGTTGGCTACAAATCCATGAAGTTCCCTGATCTGGTCTTGAATAATTGCACACAGAGTGTGTATTGCTGAAAAATAAAGGTATCTGCTAAGATTGTGTATCAAAAGCCCCATCATCGCTTAACACTGCATTGAGGACAGCATTTAAGGTTACAAAACTGAGCAGCAAATTGGCCTGTTTCATTTTAAATCCAAACCCAAAGTCTTCAACAACTCTATTTACATAGTTTAGTAAACGTATTCCAGAAACACAAACCTCATTGTGACGTCACATAAAACAAAGCTCTTGTCGGAAAGAATTCCTTTGAAGGGCCTTGCTTTATCTACGAGTGATGCTGTTGTGACAATAAGGTCTACTATCGCCTCGCTTGAGTGAACAAGTTCAACAACTATTTTAAATGTTCCGGGATATGGGAGAATTGTGCTCCATCCGTAAGTTCCATTTTTATGATCCTGTATCATCACAGCGATGCCATCTGGTGTAACTTTGCCTTCTTTTGTGATTTTGTTTAATCTGAAAAGCAACCAGTAAATTTAGACGTAAAAATAACAATTTAACCGCATAAAATTTTATGAAGCAGACGAGAAAAGCAAGCATCATCGAACCAACTTTTTGATAAATTTGTAAACAACTTATGTAGGCTCAAAACATCACCTGGCACGAAAGTGATCGCCTCCGTGTTTCTTTCGTATTCCATGGAAGTCTTTTGTTTCTATATATCCAGCTATGGTCTCCCCGACGAACAGGTTGTCACTTTTAGGAATAGTCATATGGGATAGTTTAGGGTCAGTTGTTTTTTTGATGTTCTTCGGCCAATCAACTATTCCTTGCTCAATTTTAGTCATCAAGTCTTCAATTTCAGGCAGATACTTCCACCAATCTGACGATCCATATTTCCCTTCAAGGCCCGACAGTGGTGATAACCTCACTTTTTCTATATGTTGGTAAGTTGGGTTTTCGTTTGAAGTCAATTCCCCGTGCAAGTGCAAATATATCAAACTTCCACATCCAAACACGAACATAAACATCCAAGCCACCAGTCTCGACATTTTGTGTTGGTAGCTTTTTTGTGCTCCCATAGTCAAACATTAATAATTAGAATTAGCTTTGATGCAAAATGTTACAGTTGTTACAACCAGGCACAGCCAGAAGTATCGTGGTGCCACATCTGTTGATCAGCTCTGTTTGAAAACAATGGAACAAACTAACACACAGGAAACACTTGTCAAACGTGCTATTGTCACAATGAAGGACTTAATAATGCGACATAGTAACTATAGCGCGATTTTTCAATAACGTGTTTATTTTGAAAAAGGGGCATTTAGAAAGATCATGCTCTTTGCCAATTGCAAATATGCGAATCATATGCACTTTTAAACAGAAGTAACCGTTTGTTCTTTTTTGGTTATTGATGATATAAGTCCTATCTACCTTCATGCTTTGCACACAACACTTCCGTACATTTGTTGTTTATGTATTTACGTTTGCCAAAATCCAAAATAATAAGCCTAATGTACATATTGTAAATGCCAAATAATGTTCATTTGTGCACTCCGCGTGTCCAGCCAAATCATTTCAGTATTTTGCCTTGGTTTGGTACGATGTACGTGTCAAGGCTTGCTTGCTCCCAACGCTACAGATCTAGGAGTTATCAACAGACATATTGAATTTTTGTTATGAACTCTGACCACATATCGCTAGCAGCTGCATTTTTATGCAAAGGGTGAAAGGTGTAAGCATTGGTTTGTTAAACCATACAAGCAATAAAGAATCCCAAAGTTGCATTTAATAGTCTATTCATAGGTATCATGGCAAAGCAGTGGAACGTTCATGAACTACATGCTCTACAATCTGGATGCAAGATATTGAATAGTTCAAAATAAGCCCTGGAAAGTCATAAATACTGATTAGATTTTAAACTGTGTGATTATGCCACCAATCCTTAAATCAATATTAAAGTGATATTTTGATCACACAGTGGTGATTCCCAAACAGTGAAGTAATTGCCGAAATTTTGCATACAACCAACTTAGGCCAAACTTTGTGAAAATGTAAAAACATTTTGAACGATTTTTGCAACGGATATTAGTATGCATTGTCATAAATCAGCTCATTAAACTCCCTTTACAGCCATACCTTACTTATGTGCAATTTCGTGTGTACTATATGTTTACCGGTCGAATCATAATCATATCCGTCATGGCAACAAAAAACAGTCTTTCGCTTATAACTTTGGCCACAGTTTAATGGGAAAGATAATTCCATCATTGAAAAGCTCATTGAAAAACCTTTCCAACGATACCACTGATTTTGTTATAGCGGTATTAATATGCATTGTTCCTTGAAAGTGAATGGCAACATACATCACATTATATACGTCATATGCTTTTTCAACGCTTCAAGCCTAAAATCTGTGCTTTTGTGAATAAAATTTGCGATCATTGTACTTCTGGCGCATTTGTATAAAGCAAATCGCATCTAAATTGAGAAATAAGAGCAGTAAAATGGCATTAGGTTTTGGCATTGAATTACCTGTAAATACAAGCCGTGTGTGTACCATAACAACGTTCCAAGCGAACCTGTAGTGATAGTATCTAAAAGACGGTTCTTCAAAGCCAGGTGTGCCGCGGCATGATTTCAACCGAAATGTTTTTTGAATACATTTTGTAATTTTATTTTTAAAAAACTTTGGAGTTACAGCAGTTGCATAGTTTGCGACGAGAAACCCCAAAGAAGCCATTAGTCGTAAAAGTTTCAGAATATTGTGCTTTCCAGCGCATATATATGATTTCGCCGCATTGTATATTAATATTAACTGCTCTCTGTCCACTTTAATCAGAAAATGATATCAGACAGCGCGCATCGACAACTATTGTTCCACAATTCCATTCTATTGTTAACTAAAGTCCCGGGTAAAAGAGCACTGTTTGTCAAATAAGAATTGGCATGATCCATTGTCAGTTTACTGTAACATCGAGTCCGTGCGTACTATGCTGATAACAAAATAGTCCGGGTACAACACACAATACGAATAAAGTTATGTTGATATTTTTATTAACAAATATACGACATAAACAAGGAAATAGC
Source organism: Ascidia mentula (assembly GCF_947561715.1). Taxonomy (NCBI): domain Eukaryota; kingdom Metazoa; phylum Chordata; class Ascidiacea; order Phlebobranchia; family Ascidiidae; genus Ascidia; species Ascidia mentula. The sequence continues at coordinate 17,825,034 of NC_138569.1, read as the reverse complement.
GTCCACAACCTTGGGATTGGTTGGATGTACGGATGTTTGTGGCACTACAGTGGTCATTTCCCAAGTATCTATGTATCCGACATACGGTAAGTCCAACAAAGCACCCCTGAGAATTCGATCAGCTCTCATGTAAAGCCACTCGCTCAGTGGCCCCGGATAACTGTTTGTAAAACGAATAGCACCTCGCAGAAAAATTTTCACGCTTGGGTGGCGATTATGCAGATCAAGAATCGCATTTTTGATCCCCAATATGTGTTTAACAATTACAGATGGGTCGTATCGTAGAAAGTGTGCACCAAAATTAAAAACAATAGCAGTGCTTTGTGCATTGTCGATATTTTGAAGGGTGTCAACGATATATGGTCTACTTTCTGGGGGACCTGGGTGATGATTTGGGTTACCATGAGCTTTGAAGCAAAGGCTTGTGTTATAATCGTCGCTAAATGAATACCGAGGCATCGACCAGTAGTGTTTACTTAATTCCGATGAAAAGTCTTTCGCACGCAACTCTGTAACCAAACCACTCTCATACCACTGTCTCATAGTGGAGTCCCCAATAAAGAGTATAGATTTGTTTTGAAAGCATGCAGCAGCCGTATTTATGGTTGTATACATGTTGTTGCAAATTAGAGAATGCCATAGGTTTCTGTAATAAAATCCGCTGGGTCGACCGAAATTTTTGTCCCGGTAGTGCTTCAAGCCCGTAGACGTGGTGCACTTTTCAGAACTTTTCAACATATCGTATATGCTTCCGTTGACCACAAAAACATGTCCGGAGTTTTTTACCTCTACTCGCCAGTTAACTCCACTTTGAAATAATGGTTGTGAACCAAGAATTTCAGCATCAGCCAGTTCGGTCAATCCATACATCGGGATCTTATCTGGACATGTTTTGTTGCCTGTAGGTTGGCTACAAATCCATGAAGTTCCCTGATCTGGTCTTGAATAATTGCACACAGAGTGTGTATTGCTGAAAAATAAAGGTATCTGCTAAGATTGTGTATCAAAAGCCCCATCATCGCTTAACACTGCATTGAGGACAGCATTTAAGGTTACAAAACTGAGCAGCAAATTGGCCTGTTTCATTTTAAATCCAAACCCAAAGTGTTCAACAACTATGTTTACATAGTTTAGTAAACGTATTCCAGAACCACAAACCTCATTGTTACGTCACATAAAACAAAGCTCTTGTCGGAAAGAATTCCTTTGAAGGGCCTTGCTTTATCTACGAGTGATGCTGTTGTGACAATAAGGTCTACTATCGCCTCGCTTGAGTGAACAAGTTCAACAACTATTTTAAATGTTCCGGGATATGGGAGAATTGTGCTCCATCCGTAAGTTCCATTTTTATGATCCTGTATCATCACAGCGATGCCATCTGGTGTAACTTTGCCTTCTTTTGTGATTTTGTTTAATCTGAAAAGCAACAAGTAAATTTAGACGTAAAAATAACAATTTAACCGCATACAATTTTATGAAGCAAACGAGAAAAGCAAGCATCATCGAACCAACTTTTTGATAAATTTGAAAACAACTTATGTAGGCTCGAAACATCACCTGGCACGAAAGTGATCGCCTCCGTGTTTCTTTCGTATTCCATGGAAGTCTTTTGTTTCTATATATCCAGCTATGGTCTCCCCGACGAACAGGTTGTCACTTTTAGGAATAGTCATATGGGATAGTTTAGGGTCAGTTGTTTTGTTGATGTTCTTCGGCCAATCAACTATTCCTTGCTCAATTTTAGTCATCAAGTCCTGAATTTCAGGCAGATACTTCCACCAATCTGACGATCCATATTTTCCTTCAAGGCCCGACAGTGGTGATAACCTCACTTTTTCTATATGTTGGTAAGTTGGGTTTTCGTTTGAAGTCAATTCCATTCGCAAGTGCAAGTATAACAAACTTCCACATCCAAACACGAATATAAACATCCAAGCCACCAGTCTCGACATTTTGTGTTGATAGCTTTTTTGTGCTCCCATAGTCAAACATTAATAATTAGAATTAGCTTTAATGCAAAATGTTACAGTTGTTACAACCAGGCACAGCCAGAAGTATCGTGGTACGACATCTGTTGATCAGCTCTATTTGAAAACAATTGAACAAACTAACACACAGGAAACACCTGTCAAACGTGCTATTGTCACAATGAAGGACTTAATAATGCGACATTATTACTGCAGCGCGATTTTTCAATAACGTGTTTATTTTGAAAAAAGGGCATTTAGAAAGATCATGCTCTTTACCAATTGCAAATATGCGAATCAAATACACTTTTAAACAGAAGTAACCGTTTATTCTTTTTTGGTTATTGATGATATAAGTCCTATCTACCTTCATGCTTTGCACACAACACTTCCGTACATTTGTTGTTAATGTATTTACGTTTTTCAAAAGCCAAAATAATAAGCCTAATGCACATATTGTAAATGCCAAATAATGTTCATTTGTGCACTCCGCGTGTCCAGCCAAATCATTTCAGTATTTTGCCTTGGTTTGGTACGATGTACGTGTCAAGGCTTGCTTGCTCCCAACGTTACAGATCTAGGAGTTATCAACAGACATATTGAATTTTTGTTATGAACTCTGACCACATTTTGCTAGCAGCTGCATTTTTATGCAAAGGGTGAAAGGTGTAAGCATTGGTTTGTTAAACCATACAAACAATAAAGAATCCCAAAGTTGCATTTAATAGTCTATTCATAGGTATCATGGCAAAGCAGTGGAACATTTATAAATTGCTCTACAATCTTGTTGCAAGATATTATATACTTCAAAATAAGCCCTGGAAAGTCATAAATACTGATTAGATTTAAAACTGTGTGATTATGCCACCAATCCTTAAATCAATGTTAAAGTGATATTTTGATCACACAGTGGTGATTCCCAAACAGTGAAGTAATTGCCGAAATTTTGCATACAACCAACCTTGGCCAAACTTTGTGAAAATGTAAAAACATTTTGAACGATTTTTGCAACGGATATTAGTATGTATTGTCATAAATCAGCTCATTAAACTCCCTTTACAGCCATACCTTACTTATGTGCAATTTCGTGTGTACTATATGTTTACCGGTCGAATCATAATCATATCCGTCATGGCGACAAAAAGCAGTCTTTCGCTTATAACTTTGGCTACAGTTTGATGGGAAAGATAATTCCATCATTGAAAAGCTCATTGAAAAACCTTTCTAACGATACCACTGATTTTGTTATAGCGGTATTAATATGCATTGTTCCTTGAAAGTGAATGGCAACATACATCACATTATATACGTCATATGCTTTTTCAACGCTTCAAGCCTAAAATCTGTGCTTTTGTGAATAAAATTTGCGATCATTGTACTTCTGGCGCATTTGTATCAAGCAAATCGCATCTAAATTGAGAAATAAGAGCAGTAAAATGGCATTAGGTTTTGGCATTGAATCACCTGTAAATACAAGCCGTGTGTGTACCATAACAACGTTCCAAGCGAACCTGTAGTGATAGTATCTAAAAGACGGTTCTTCAAAGCCAGGTGTGCCGCGGCATGATTTCAACCGAAATGTTTTTTGAATACATTTTATAATTTTATTTTGACAAACTTTGGAGTTACAGCAGTTGCATAGTTAGCGACGTGAAACCCCAAAGAAGCCATTAGTCGTAAAAGTTTCAGAATATTGTGCTTTCCAGCGCATAGATATGATTTCGCCGTATTGTATATTAATATTAACTGCTCTCTGTCCACTTTAATCAGAAAATGATATCAGACAGCGCGCATCGACAACTATTGTTCCACAATTCCATTCTATTGTTAACTAAAGTCCCGGGTAAAAGAGCACTGTTTGTCAAATAAGAATTGGCATGATTCATTGTCAGTTTACTGTAACATCGAGTCCGTGCGTACTATGCTGATAACAAAATAGTCCGGGTACAACACACAATACGAATAAAGTTATGTTGATATTTTTATTAACAAATATACGACATAAACAAGGAAATAGCGTCCACAACCTTGGGATAGGTTGGATGGAAGGATTCTTGTGGCACTACAGTGGTCATTTCCCAAGTATCTATGTATCCGACATACGGTAAGTCCAACAAAGCACCCCTGAGAATTCGATCAGCTCGCATGTAAAGCCACTCGCTCAGTGGCCCCTGATAACTGTTTGTAAAACGAATAGCACCTCGCAGAAAAATTTTCACGCTTGGGTGGCGATTATGCAGATCAAGAATCGCATTTTTGATCCCCAATATGCGTTTAACAATTACAGATGGGTCGTATCGTAGAAAGTGTGCACCTAAATTAAAAACAATAGCAGTGCTTTGTGTATTGTCGATATTTTGAAGGGTGTCAACGATATATGGTCTACTTTCTGGGGGACCTGGGTTGTGAATTGGGTTACCATGAGCTTTGAAGCAAAGGCTTGTGTTATAATCGTCGCTAAATGAATACCGAGGCATCGACCAGTAGTGTTTACTTAATTCCGATGAAAAGTCTTTCGCACGCAACTTTGTTACCAAACCACTCTCATACCACTGTCTCATAGTGGAGTCCCCAATAAAGAGTATATATTTGTTTTGAAAGCATGTAGCAGCCGTATGTATGACTGTATACATGTTGTTGCAAATTAGAGAATGCCATAGGTTTCTGTAATAAAATCCGCTGGGTCGACCGAAATTTTTGTCCCGGTAGTGCTTCAAGCCCGTAGACGTGGTGCACTTTTCAGAACTTTTCAACATATCGTATATGCTTCCGTTGACCACAAAAACATGTCCGGAGTTTTTTACCTCTACTCGCCAGTTAACTCCACTTTGAAATAATGGTTGTGAACCAAGAATTTCAGCATCAGCCAGTTCGGTCAATCCATACATCGGGATCTTATCTGGACATGTTTTGTTGCCTGTAGGTTGGCTACAAATCCATGAAGTTCCCTGATCTGGTCTTGAATAATTGCACACAGAGTGTGTATTGCTGAAAAATAAAGGTATCTGCTAAGATTGTGTATCAAAAGCCCCATCATCGCTTAACACTGCATTGAGGACAGCATTTAAGGTTACAAAACTGAGCAGCAAATTGGCCTGTTTCATTTTAAATCCAAACCCAAAGTGTTCAACAACTATGTTTACATAGTTTAGTAAACGTATTCCAGAACCACAAACCTCATTGTTACGTCACATAAAACAAAGCTCTTGTCGGAAAGAATTCCTTTGAAGGGCCTTGCTTTATCTACGAGTGATGCTGTTGTGACAATAAGGTCTACTATCGCCTCGCTTGAGTGAACAAGTTCAACAACTATTTTAAATGTTCCGGGATATGGGAGAATTGTGCTCCATCCGTAAGTTCCATTTTTATGATCCTGTATCATCACAGCGATGCCATCTGGTGTAACTTTGCCTTCTTTTGTGATTTTGTTTAATCTGAAAAGCAACAAGTAAATTTAGACGTAAAAATAACAATTTAACCGCATACAATTTTATGAAGCAAACGAGAAAAGCAAGCATCATCGAACCAACTTTTTGATAAATTTGAAAACAACTTATGTAGGCTCGAAACATCACCTGGCACGAAAGTGATCGCCTCCGTGTTTCTTTCGTATTCCATGGAAGTCTTTTGTTTCTATATATCCAGCTATGGTCTCCCCGACGAACAGGTTGTCACTTTTAGGAATAGTCATATGGGATAGTTTAGGGTCAGTTGTTTTGTTGATGTTCTTCGGCCAATCAACTATTCCTTGCTCAATTTTAGTCATCAAGTCCTGAATTTCAGGCAGATACTTCCACCAATCTGACGATCCATATTTTCCTTCAAGGCCCGACAGTGGTGATAACCTCACTTTTTCTATATGTTGGTAAGTTGGGTTTTCGTTTGAAGTCAATTCCATTCGCAAGTGCAAGTATAACAAACTTCCACATCCAAACACGAATATAAACATCCAAGCCACCAGTCTCGACATTTTGTGTTGATAGCTTTTTTGTGCTCCCATAGTCAAACATTAATAATTAGAATTAGCTTTAATGCAAAATGTTACAGTTGTTACAACCAGGCACAGCCAGAAGTATCGTGGTACGACATCTGTTGATCAGCTCTATTTGAAAACAATTGAACAAACTAACACACAGGAAACACCTGTCAAACGTGCTATTGTCACAATGAAGGACTTAATAATGCGACATTATTACTGCAGCGCGATTTTTCAATAACGTGTTTATTTTGAAAAAAGGGCATTTAGAAAGATCATGCTCTTTACCAATTGCAAATATGCGAATCAAATACACTTTTAAACAGAAGTAACCGTTTATTCTTTTTTGGTTATTGATGATATAAGTCCTATCTACCTTCATGCTTTGCACACAACACTTCCGTACATTTGTTGTTAATGTATTTACGTTTTTCAAAAGCCAAAATAATAAGCCTAATGCACATATTGTAAATGCCAAATAATGTTCATTTGTGCACTCCGCGTGTCCAGCCAAATCATTTCAGTATTTTGCCTTGGTTTGGTACGATGTACGTGTCAAGGCTTGCTTGCTCCCAACGTTACAGATCTAGGAGTTATCAACAGACATATTGAATTTTTGTTATGAACTCTGACCACATTTTGCTAGCAGCTGCATTTTTATGCAAAGGGTGAAAGGTGTAAGCATTGGTTTGTTAAACCATACAAACAATAAAGAATCCCAAAGTTGCATTTAATAGTCTATTCATAGGTATCATGGCAAAGCAGTGGAACATTTATAAATTGCTCTACAATCTTGTTGCAAGATATTATATACTTCAAAATAAGCCCTGGAAAGTCATAAATACTGATTAGATTTAAAACTGTGTGATTATGCCACCAATCCTTAAATCAATGTTAAAGTGATATTTTGATCACACAGTGGTGATTCCCAAACAGTGAAGTAATTGCCGAAATTTTGCATACAACCAACCTTGGCCAAACTTTGTGAAAATGTAAAAACATTTTGAACGATTTTTGCAACGGATATTAGTATGTATTGTCATAAATCAGCTCATTAAACTCCCTTTACAGCCATACCTTACTTATGTGCAATTTCGTGTGTACTATATGTTTACCGGTCGAATCATAATCATATCCGTCATGGCGACAAAAAGCAGTCTTTCGCTTATAACTTTGGCTACAGTTTGATGGGAAAGATAATTCCATCATTGAAAAGCTCATTGAAAAACCTTTCTAACGATACCACTGATTTTGTTATAGCGGTATTAATATGCATTGTTCCTTGAAAGTGAATGGCAACATACATCACATTATATACGTCATATGCTTTTTCAACGCTTCAAGCCTAAAATCTGTGCTTTTGTGAATAAAATTTGCGATCATTGTACTTCTGGCGCATTTGTATCAAGCAAATCGCATCTAAATTGAGAAATAAGAGCAGTAAAATGGCATTAGGTTTTGGCATTGAATCACCTGTAAATACAAGCCGTGTGTGTACCATAACAACGTTCCAAGCGAACCTGTAGTGATAGTATCTAAAAGACGGTTCTTCAAAGCCAGGTGTGCCGCGGCATGATTTCAACCGAAATGTTTTTTGAATACATTTTATAATTTTATTTTGACAAACTTTGGAGTTACAGCAGTTGCATAGTTAGCGACGTGAAACCCCAAAGAAGCCATTAGTCGTAAAAGTTTCAGAATATTGTGCTTTCCAGCGCATAGATATGATTTCGCCGTATTGTATATTAATATTAACTGCTCTCTGTCCACTTTAATCAGAAAATGATATCAGACAGCGCGCATCGACAACTATTGTTCCACAATTCCATTCTATTGTTAACTAAAGTCCCGGGTAAAAGAGCACTGTTTGTCAAATAAGAATTGGCATGATTCATTGTCAGTTTACTGTAACATCGAGTCCGTGCGTACTATGCTGATAACAAAATAGTCCGGGTACAACACACAATACGAATAAAGTTATGTTGATATTTTTATTAACAAATATACGACATAAACAAGGAAATAGCGTCCACAACCTTGGGATAGGTTGGATGGAAGGATTCTTGTGGCACTACAGTGGTCATTTCCCAAGTATCTATGTATCCGACATACGGTAAGTCCAACAAAGCACCCCTGAGAATTCGATCAGCTCGCATGTAAAGCCACTCGCTCAGTGGCCCCTGATAACTGTTTGTAAAACGAATAGCACCTCGCAGAAAAATTTTCACGCTTGGGTGGCGATTATGCAGATCAAGAATCGCATTTTTGATCCCCAATATGCGTTTAACAATTACAGATGGGTCGTATCGTAGAAAGTGTGCACCTAAATTAAAAACAATAGCAGTGCTTTGTGTATTGTCGATATTTTGAAGGGTGTCAACGATATATGGTCTACTTTCTGGGGGACCTGGGTTGTGAATTGGGTTACCATGAGCTTTGAAGCAAAGGCTTGTGTTATAATCGTCGCTAAATGAATACCGAGGCATCGACCAGTAGTGTTTACTTAATTCCGATGAAAAGTCTTTCGCACGCAACTTTGTTACCAAACCACTCTCATACCACTGTCTCATAGTGGAGTCCCCAATAAAGAGTATATATTTGTTTTGAAAGCATGTAGCAGCCGTATGTATGACTGTATACATGTTGTTGCAAATTAGAGAATGCCATAGGTTTCTGTAATAAAATCCGCTGGGTCGACCGAAATTTTTGTCCCGGTAGTGCTTCAAGCCCGTAGACGTGGTGCACTTTTCAGAACTTTTCAACATATCGTATATGCTTCCGTTGACCACAAAAACATGTCCGGAGTTTTTTACCTCTACTCGCCAGTTAACTCCACTTTGAAATAATGGTTGTGAACCAAGAATTTCAGCATCAGCCTCTTGGGTCAATCCATACATTGGGATCTCATCCGGGCATGTTTTGTTGCCTGTAGGTTGGCTACAAATCCATGAAGTTCCCTGATCTGGTCTTGAATAATTGCACACAGAGTGTGTATTGCTGAAAAATAAAGGTATCTGCTAAGATTGTGTATCAAAAGCCCCATCATCGCTTAACACTGCATTGAGGACAGCATTTAAGGTTACAAAACTGAGCAGCAAATTGGCCTGTTTCATTCTTAAATCCAAACCCAAAATGTTCAACAACTCTATTTACATAGTTTAGTAAACGTATTCCAGAACCACAAACCTCATTGTTACGTCACATAAAACAAAGCTCTTGTCGGAAAGAATTCCTTTGAAGGGCCTTGCTTCATCTACGAGTGATGCTGTTGTGACAATAAGGTCTACTATCGCCTCGCTTGAGTGAACAAGTTCAACAACTATTTTAAATGTTCCGGGATATGGGAGAATTGTGCTCCATCCGTAAGTTCCATTTTTATGATCCTGTATCATCACTGCGATGCCATCTGATGTAACTTTGCCTTCTTTTGTGACTTTATTTAGTCTGTAAAGCAACAAGCAAATATAGACGTAAGAATAACAATTTAACCGCATAAAATTCTATGAAGCAGACGAGAAAAGCAAGCATCATCGAACCAACTTTTTGATAAATTTGTAATCAACTTATGTAGGCTCTATATATCACCTGGCACGAAAGTGATCGCCTCCGTGTTTCTTCTGTATTCCATCGAAGTCTTTTGTTTCTATATATCCAGCTATGGTCTCCCCGACGAACAGGTTGTCACTTTTAGGAATAGTCATATGGGATAGTTTAGGGTCAGTTGTTTTGTTGATGTTCTTCGGCCAATCAACTATTCCTTGCTCAATTTTAGTCATCAAGTCTTCAATTTCAGGCAGATACTTCCACCAATCTGACGATCCATATTTCCCTTCAAGGCCCGACAGTGGTGATAACCTCACTTTTTCTTTATGTTGGTAATTTTGGTTTTCGTTAAAAGTCAATTCCATTTGCAAGTGCAAGTATAACAAACTTCCACATCCCAACACGAACATAAACATCCAAGCCACCAGTCTCGACATTTTGTGTTGATAGCTTTTTTGTGCTCCCACAGTTAAACATTAATAATCAGAATTAGCTTTGATGCGAAATTTTACAGTTGTTACAACCACGCACAGCCAGAAGTATCGTGGTACCCAATCTGTTGATCAGCTCTATTTGAAAACAATTGAACAAACTAACACACAGGAAACACTTGTCAAACGTGCTATTGTCACAATGAAGGACTTAATAATGCGACATAGTAACTATAGCGCGATTTTTCAATAACGTGTTTATTTTGAAAAAGGGGCATTTAGAAAGATCATGCTCTTTGCCAATTGCAAATATGCGAATCAAATGCACTTTTGAACAGAAGTAACCGTTTATTCTTTTTTGGTTATTGATGATATAAGTCCTATCTACCTTCATGCTTTGCACACAACACTTCCGTACATTTGTTGTCAATGTATTTACGTTTGCCAAAAGCCAAAATAATAAGCCTAATGCACATATTGTAAATGCCAAATAATGTTCATTTGTGCACTCCGCGTGTCCAGCCAAATCATTTTAGTATTTTGCCTTGGTTTGGTACGATGCACGTGTCAAGGCTTGCTTGCTCCCAACGCTACATATCTAGGAGTTATCAACAGACATATTGAATTTTTGTTATGAACTCTGACCACATATCGCTAGCAGCTGCATTTTTATGCAAAGGGTGAAAGGTGTAAGCATTGGTTTGTTAAACCATACAAGCAATAAAGAATCTAAAAGTTGCATTTAATAGTCTATTCATAGGTACAATGGCAAAGCAGTGGAACATTTGTAATTTACATGCTCTACAATCTTGTTGCAAGATATTGAATATTTCAAAATAAGCCCTGAAAAGTCATAGCTACTGCTGCTGCTTTTTTAGTGGAAAGTCATAAAGACTATTTCGATTTTTAACTGTGTGATTGTGCCACCAATCCTTAAATTAATTTTAAAGAGATATTTTGATCACACAGTGGTCATTCCCAAACGGTGAAGTAATTGCCGAATTTTGCATACAACCAACACAAAGCGTTGTTCTGTGTAAACACGTCGCTAATACAAAAACATTTCAGGATTTCGTTTTTTACATAGTGGATTTCTACTTCTGTTCGCCTGACGAGCACGCAAACCAATCTAAATGTAAAGTGACTTGGGTTGAATATTCTTTGACGCCCACTACAGGTTCGCTCGTGCAAAGTTTCTCCTCAAACTGAATGGCCGGAGGTTGTAGTCCTGTGGTTGGTTGGTTGCCAGGTTTGCCAGAATTCTCCCTATGGCAGGTGCGGGTCCAAATCCATGACCTTTAATTCAATTATGATCTTAACGTCGCGACACAAAAAACGTTGATACGTTTTTGCAAACAAAGTGCGTTATCGGCTTGAAAAGGAAAAACGTTGGTAAGAAACTTGCCTGAAAACCCTGCGCCAATAACAACATTTTTGTGACAAGGGTGGTGGTCCAAAATAAAATCACCGTCTGGTGTCATCTGTAAGCGTAAAATTCACACATTATATACGACAAATAAATCCAAATTGTACCAAAAGCTGGCGTTGACAGACCGGTGACTCTTTCAACAAAACATAAGAATGATCAGCACCAATTGCCCTATTTTTACCCGAAAACGTTCCCCAAGCAAAACGGCAACATGAGGGTTATACAGTTGAATCTGGTAGTTTTAATGATACTTTTGTTTCGTATGTTATGTGAAGTGGGATTCACCAAGCGTGGAGAGCAATTCCAAGCATTGGAAATCCTAAAGGTTTTATTTTGCCAGATTTTCACTACAACAAACCGTTTGTAAAAACGTTTCGGTGATGGCAGGCTCTGGTTCGAGATACGTAAAATGCTGTTTTATGGCATTCCTCAGAATCTGGAAACGTTGGTTTTCCAAATTCTTATCTGCCTCTGGAGGGGTTTTATCTCTTGCGTCCGGGTCTGCTGGTGTCCTGTGGTGATAGCAGACCTAGATAAGTAAAATTACAGTCAGAGGAATCGATAACAGTCAAAGCCCGGAAACAGCAGGTACCAACTAAGTTCGCTGACAGAAAAAGTTTCAAAACCGGTCTCCAGCTTTTAGCACACAGAAGGTAAGCAGATAAACCCATTTTGGACTAAACTAAAACATATACTCGGGGTTGCATATTTTTGTTAGCTAAAGTTAGTTGAAGCCTTCAATGCACAAAACGATAACCAAAACGTCACTTATATAAGTTCTTAGCAACACATTGAAACTCTTGCAAAACGTGCAGTTATGTTAAAGCACACCGATATGTTGATTTTGCTAAATGTTGATTATTTATTTGCTGTTTCCTTTAACGGACCTGGGATAAATTAAGTGTATGAATCCGTTCCGAAGCCGCCGACCTAAACTTTATACGTTAAAACGTGCTAAGTTGTGCATTTTTCCCCGACATAGTTTTAGTGTGGTACCTTAACCATGCCAGGGTACTCGTAATCTGGTGTCGAGTAAATGTGGTAACCCGAAATGTACAACACGAAAGGAATTCTACTTGAATTTGATCGTCCCTCTGCAGTATCCCGAACTTTCCAGTGATGCGTCTTTACCATTTTTGCCTGAACGTATAGAGGAAAATATCTCCAAAAAAATATCCAAATTACTGTAGAGTAGTGGTTTACGGTTGCTAGCTATTTTTCTAGGGGTCACAAGCAAAGTGTGTATATTTTAGTTGGATAACTGCAGACAGGGTGTGTACACGCACTGTTTCGATCTGTAAGGTCTCATCAGTGTAGCTGTTGAAGTGGCACTGTGCTAGCTTTTACACTATCAAGCACACTAATTTCCACTTTGTGGTACCGTTCACCGGTCAACGTCGATCTGTTGGGTACCCTATACTGTGTACCAAACAACAGAGGCGGCTTTTTGCAAATTAGTTGGATAATTTCGAAAAAAATAACCTTAAAAACAATCAAAACAAAAACTGTTCTTGAAATAAATAATCGATTAGCAACGAATTTGAAAAGATCACTTCTTTCCCATTTGTGACGCAACAATGTTTTACGTGGATTTACCTACTTAAGATTCACACGACCCGGATTTGAGGAGGTAGATTAAATCAAATCTTGCGTAGTTATGTTCAAATATCACTGCGTATGACATTTCGATTTTGAAAAGTGATAGCTGTTAATTAGATTTAATGGCTTCGGCGAATCGCGGTACGCAAACGGATAATGAAAACCACTGAATGAGTGTCATATACCTCTGTTGGCAGATTCAAGCCCAATTTATTTGCTATGTCTTTTATCCATGGTCCGCAGGCAAGCACCACCGCTTTGGCGCGGTAGAAGTTCTTTTCGGTTTCTATGTGGACCACGTTTTCACTGATCACTTTCACCGACAAAACCTTCTCCTCATCGCGGATTGTTCCACCTCTCTCACGGTATGTGTTCTGCAAAAACCACGATATTTTAGTGAGCAGCAAAGCAGTTACAGGTATTTCTGAAGATATATACAGTTCTATGAAGAACGCGATAAGGTTTGATCGAAGTACGCTTTAAAGAGCATGCAAGTATTACCCAAAGAGCTTGAAGACACTTATCAGCTTTGAGCACCACACCGTTGTCCTCAAAGAAGGCTTCAAACTTGTCGTCAAAATGCATTCCTGGGAAATCGTTTTTAATTGCGATACCTTTGTATGCTTTGTAGTGAACACCTTCTCGGTCCATGTGCGATTTTAGATCGTTAATGAGTTCGCCGGTTGTGGTCTTATCGGTGATTGACAAGTGACCAGTATGTCTAAAAAGATTGACTCTGTCGTCAACATCCTTTAAACAATTCTGACTTATTTAAGCTTCACTGCATATTAGGTAGCCATTGTATCAAATATCACATGATTAATCTAGGTCACGTGCCAATCAGCATTCCAGCTAATGTTTATCGAACCTTAAAATCAAATTGCTACTAAAATTGCATGTCAGTAGGATCACATTAATCAAAAAATAATGTAACCCTTTTTATTTTTATTTTTTAACAAGCAACCTTTTTATCCAGTGTAATTTATTGGTTCTTTCGTACTTTAGCATCAACCTTTAGGGTAAACTTACAACAGCAGCTTCATTCCACACAACTTCTCTAATTCGGCCCAATAACTCATAGCCTCGGGGATTAGATCTGAGCAGTGCTTTCGACGGTGTGAACGCTTGGTTAGTCGCGAGTGTCCGTACGAACTGCCTCTTGTATGTGGAAGGGCAAACTGAAGAAAATCAACTTATAATCGAAAGTACACAGACCTTACGCGGGCAATAACTTGCCTGATCTAAAAGTAAAATCTGTTGTCCCATTTTGGCCAGATGATGAGCTGTCCAGGAACCAATGATTCCAGCACCTATTACCACAACGTCGTACATCTTGCTAGTGACTTTAACATCAACTAGAAGCCTATAGTCTGCTGCTATTTGCCCCACGTCGTTATTGCAGTGCGCTCTAAACGCAGCAGATTGGAGCTAGACCCAAGTCAAACATTAGCACATCAAAAGCACGACCTGAACCTTTGCACTTTGTTGACGCGACACCTAACTGCGTTTACCAGAGTAATGTTATTTGGGAAAAAAGTCTGTCACGCACGAGTGCACACCGTACAGTGTTATAACCAGTAGAAGTATTATATGCTCATATAATACCTGGCTCATCTACAACAACCTTAAAAGTCAGAGAATCGATAACAGTCAAAGCTCGGAAACAGCACTAATTTCCTTGACAAAAAAAGTTTAAAAACCGGTTCAATTTTACAAGAGGTTTTCAGCCTTTCAGCACACAAAGGGGTAAGCAGTTAAACTCGTTTTGGACTAAACTGCAGTCACACCAAACACACATGGTGCTAAATGTTGATTATTAATTTCCTGTTTTCATTAACGAGCGTGGGTTAAATTACGTGGATAAATTTGCTGCACGCCGTTCCGAAGCTGCCGACTCATACTTTATACTATACGTTAAATAGCATTGCAAGCGGCCTTCTCCCAGCTACCAGTTTTACTTCCCAAAACACATGCAGTGTACGACCTGAAGTAAGTGTTCATTCGTTATTAACAGAATGCGTAAAATGCCTGAAAATACACATAACGATTGATTTAAAATACAAAATAAATACACATAAAAAAGGCACAACTGGGTGGAATGAATGAACATAGGCAAGTAAAGTGGAAATGATGCGCCACACGACATGTAAGTATATTGCAACACGAGTCCAACATCCCTCCACCAATCAAAATCACAATTCGTCATTTCGAACTTCTACCTCGTTCATTTGCGCCTCGCCATTTAGACTGGCATCTCTGGAAGTGGTGGGAAGTCTTTGGAAAGCAGGACAAACCGGCGCATACCTGAAGCAGTTTACCTTGTCTAGGTGACGCTGCATGATCTCTGGAAAATGTAAATGAAATTAGTTGTTAAGTTCAAAAAATTATTTGGTGTCAATTTTGAACAGGTTGACCAACAAGATGCAGTATAAAGCACAATGCAATGATGATTCGAAAGACGGACCTGGTAAGTCGTATAGCGCAGATTCGTCTTGGTTGTCTGATGAATGTTCTTGTTTTAACCAAGTGGTCAATCCCCTTTCTTCCCTAGTTCCTATAAACAGGGAAAGTGTGAAGCAGTTGTTTTCTCGAGGCCAATAAGCAACACGCATATAATCCATGCGATCACATCTTATAAACAGATCGCCACGCAGTGTGTTTTTGAAGTTGCCAAGCATAATATTAAATTAAATCGAAAGGCTTATCTGGTCATCACACTTAAGTGAACACTCGTGTGGACAAGAACTAATGCTATTACAGGAACAAACACAAATATAAAACAAAAATCATTTACAAACAATGTTTGTCCGATTTCTAAGACAAGGTTCGGGTCAGACGGATTTCACTTTACCTGGAATTGTGTTGTCGAGAATAAATCCTGTGACTCCGGAGATAAACATTCCCGTTTGCAAAAGGACAAGAATCACTTGATCAGCTTCGGCCGAACCTGCGTGTTGAATATACGAAAGGATCACAACTACGCCATTGTATATCATGTTAAAGTACGGAGTGGTAAACCTTAGTGAGTGTCCAAAACATATGCAAGCTGAAGGGCAGACGGTCAGCGTCATTAAGACAAAAAGTTATTACCAGACCAATTTAAAAAACTTGTTCTTTAAAAACGATTGTACGGAAGTTTGTCTCTCTGTTTGACTATTTTTTACATGTTTATAATTTCGTGGGTCAGAATCAGTCAACACTTGCTGGTTTTTGTAGTATTTTATGACATTTTGATTAAATAATAAGCTTCGTGCATAATTTGTTAAACACTTAAACGTTCAAGCTGGTGGGGCCGAAAACGCATTCGAAACACGAGTAGTTAATCAATCAACACGTTTTATTCAATCCAAACGCAACGCTTACCGGTAGAAATGAGACTTTGATTTTTCGCCACCCAGTTGGGCAGGGAGAGACCGAGGAAGGTGGAGAAACCCATGACCAGTAAATTCCTCGACGAGTTCAGGTCGACAAACTGAAGGCTCGACATTCCAACCGCCGCTATCATACCAAACATCACCAGGAACATTCCTCCTACCAAAGATTAAATTGTGTAATACGTGTTCTCATTATCCGATGGTGAAAGCAATATAAGGAAAAGGTTGGGATATTCGGACGTCATGTTCTACTCAATTGAAAAATTTTGTTAATTGAACGTTAAGAAGTATTCGTCATAAATTGCAGCAACGTTGTTTTTGTAACTCCCAGGATGGCTTTACGTTTCTTGGAATACTTCCTGACAACCACATCAGCAATTAAAAGCACCCTTATTACTAATATTCGATTGTTGTTGTGCAAAGACTACGTTTGATGGAGTTCTTCAATGAGGTAATCTGAGGGAAATGTTCGACTTACCTACTACAGGATCAGGTATAGTTGTAAAGAGGGCGCCGAACTTTCCGATGACAGCCAAAATCAACATAATTGCCGCTCCAGTTTGTACAACACGCCGACTACCCACCTGTACAATGTTTGTATTGTTAACCTCTTCCAAGAATCATTTTGGCTTTATCTGTTTTATATTAACACTCTATATTACATTTTTACCAATTTGACACAAAATTGCAGTGTTAATTCAACGTCGTTTTGTCAGTCAAAAAATTTGAAAGATTTTTAGTCATTCTGTACCTTTGTGATGCCGATGGCTCCTATGTTTTCGCTGTAGGAGGTTGTGCCGTTTCCGGTGCCAAGCGACCCCGCAATAACACAACCTATCCCTTCCATAAATATTCCCCTACATGAAATGACGTCTTATTACAAAATAATTCATGTGTTAACTTCATGTACAGACACATGCTACTACACAGCCTTTAGGACTGAGTTTGGATTATTTAGCGACAAACCAGGCCAGCCATGTCCGGTTTAAATGAGTTTGTTCGGGTAGGAAATCAATCAACACTAGTAGTTAGCTGCTATATTCGTAAGCACCTGTTTATAGCGTGGTTTGGTGGTGATCGCACGCGACAGAGTCTCGCGCATGCGTAGTAGTCGCCGATTGACTCAATCATAGACGCGAGGACGCCACTGATCATGCCGAGCACCCCGGATACAGTCACCACCGGTAAACCCCATTGTCCTGCCGAAACAGAAAGGACGTCACAGTCTGCGTGAAGCCTTCGTGCCTAACGTCATGTTCAGTACATGGTGAAAAGTGTTCTTACCTGGATAAGGCACACGAAACCAAGCGGCTTGTGATAGCACTCCGATTCTCACATCGGTTCGGGCGGCGTATCCGTAAACGGTGGATGAGGAAGGGAAAGCCCCGGCAGCGGTGAGGATGGCGCAAAAACCCCAAGCCAGCAACACAGCCAGGATGACCTGCGGGTTACGTGGGTGGGTCACGTATACGGTGTTTACGGTTGCGCAAATAGGCAATTGTTTAAAATCAGCTGATTTGCTTCGTTCGTGTTAAAATGCATTTTTTGTTGTTTTTAATCAGGAAAAAACGCATATATAATTAGAAAATAAAAACACAAATATTTTTGACTTTATTTTGACGATTTTGTTACTTTCATGAAAAATAATTTAAGTTCTATATCAATGGTTTAATAAAGATATAACACTTTTTAAAAACGATTCTAACTTAAAAACGCTTCAATCAAACTCAATACTTTTTAGCACTATCTACAGCGCTCTGTTAATACTTCAAAACGCACTAACCGGAAACAAAGAGAAGATTTTGACCCGGACGATACTACAGGATTTGTCGCCGAATGAAAAATACGGAATTGGAACCTCGATGTTTCGTAGATGTTGGGAGAATAGAATAATCAGAAAGCTCGTACTGCAATAAAAGTTGGTCAAATATTTGTTACATGCGATGTCAACTGCTGGTCATCATTGGTGGCATAGAGCGGTATGGAAACTTATTGCGACTGAACAATGTTAGCTTACCTAACCTATTATTTTAATGAAGTGTTTATTTTTCTGGATGTTATACTCTGGTAAGTCGTTTGGACAGTTAACTAAAACCAAATGCGCATACTTACAAGATAGCAATGCCCCAATGGCTTCCAGCAAAATCTCCGGCAGGACCAAACAGTCCCAGGCCGACCAGGGTAATGGTTGGGGCTATCGTCAGGGGTCCAATCCTGGACATAAGAAAACCGACTACTCCGGTTAATCCCAGCAATACTTGAGTGAGAGACGCAACCATTATCGCTCCTTGTACCTACAGGAAATAAGGAACATGGTAGGACGTTATTGTTGGTGGATGTTTAACGAATAAGTATAACGGCTAACCGCTTACTAAATATATGTTGCGATCGTGTTATTGACTTGTGTATAGAGCCTAAATGAAATTCACAGTTTAACTGCTTGATTGTTTCTTGATACTAAAGTAGAGTTATGTATGTTATAATACTTCAAGAATTATTGAATAAATTAGTTTAAATTTTAACATAATGACTAAAACACTTTGCACTGCAGACTATTTGTAGGGCATAAGCGCATCCACAGGTAAAAAGGTCGAAATCGGTTTTGCATACGGACGCGTAGATATTTCACGACCACCATCACTCTTTCCTGCGTGTCTCTTACGACATCACGATTAACATGGTATGCCAGTAATTCAAGGAAAATTCGTCGTGTTTTTTGCACGAAATATTTGATAATTTCTGAAACTGGCCTAGATGTACAGATAGTCTTACTTATTAACACCCAATATGTTTCAAAACAAACTACTCATGTAAATAAGAGAACTCAACTACCTGCAACATTCTGACTTTCCAAAAGTCAGCCGGCTCCGTTGGCTGTGTAGCGTTATCGGTGGAATTACCATCGGTAACTTGATCAGGAACAGATATCGACGTCATGATTGCAATCGCCGGGGTCAAAAACGAAAAGGCAGCGCCCTGCACAATAGGCAACCTGCACACACACACCACAAACACATCATCCAAGTGCCCAATAAATACTGCGCCGAATACAGCTTATCGTGGCAATAATTACCTGTTTCCGAGTGTGGTCTGAAGTAGCGTCGCAATCCCAGAAGCAAAGAATATAGTGCTTATAATTTCGCCCTTGGCCACGTTGTTGTTTGCAATTCCAAGGGGCCCGGCAAGAATCAGTGGCACCGCGACTGTTGAACCGAACATCGTGAGGTAGTGCTGCAAAACCAGTCAGACAGTTTTCGTAAAGTTGCGAAAACTAACACGGTTTTCTTTGGCAAATAGCAAAAAAAAATTGTAATCCTTGTGACAATACGCACGAACAAACACAATAACACGCATTTTGCGTTGTACCGTGAACCTTTTGTTTTTTGAACAAGTGTCCATCACAGCTTAAGAGATGCAGAAATGATGGTTGCAACTTCGAACTTGATGTAAAGCTAATTTTACCTGAAATCCAAGCAAGATGCATAAATACCACGGAGGCACCTCTTCTATCCCATACATTAAACGTCCCGCCTCATTCCGCTTTCTTGTTGTCTCAATTTGCTCCATCTGGTCGTTGGCGTCCATTTCATCTGGATCCGTGGTCTTCAAATCAGTCCCTTTCCATTCACCAGGTTCTTTAAAGTCACCCATTATTCAATCTATTTCTTACGATTAAATTATCTGTAGTAATCATACAACAGTTGCAACAATATTTTGCCTCGTACGTGAGGATCGAATGCTTTTATATTCAGCAAACAAGGAAGAAAGTGACCAATTGCACGTAAAGGTGCGAGGTGCCTTTGACGCAAACACCCACCGCACGTTGCACCTACTACCCATGTTACACCGTGTGCGTAGGTTTCTGTTGCTGCTTTCGCCAGCAGGAAGTTATTCGTACGCCGGTTTTCTACTGGCGTCCTGATCGGGTCTCAAAATTTCTGAAACAAGCATATTGCCGCACACCAGACCCTGTCGGCTACAATACGTGACACTTAAATTCAGTCCAAACATTAAACTTTAAGTATAGGTGTTTCCTAAGTTTTCTGAGCTCCTCTGCTTCTGTCCAAACACAACTACACACGACTTCATGGAAAATTTGAAATAAACTAAAGTACATTTTAACGGATTTGTCGTATGTCCACGCTCGCTTTTCTTGCAAAAAAACACGAATCTGGAACTTGTTTGTCAAGTGCATAAAAGTTGGGAATCGAGAAGAAAATGCCAGGTAACACAACTTCAAATTCGAATAACGCGGTAGCAGCATGATTTTTTACACAATATGGTTTACAGGCACAACTTTCCATTTATATCAACGAAACACGTATATTGAATATTCAATTATGAATATGATATTCATATTTTGTCGTAAGTCGTGCGAAGTGGTTTGTAACAGACATTGTTATACACTTCTGCCTCACGTGACAACAAACTTCGACGAAATTTGAACAAGGATTTTGTCGAATTGTCCTAATATTTACACATATCCCAATAACGCTTGAAATTCTGCACACAGGTTAAATACTTCGGAGGGTGCACTCTATGCAAACGGTTGCCGCTGAAGCATACTTCGATGCACTTCAATGTATGCAAAGGTTGTTCGTACGCATCTGTGGACACCCAGAGGCCGAACCAATCGAAAAACGCAGAGCAACTTACACAAACATTTTTTTCGCGTTTCTTTCACGTTGGTTGATTGAATATCACAAAAGCATCGGTTTTCTACGCATGATTAACCCGCTGCTCTGCCAACCGATAACAAAAATTTTTGTAGTTAATCATATCTACCGCACATCAGTCTGGCCATGTGTAATTTTAACAACGACAAACGAATCATGTCTCACTTTTTGCCATCTTTTAGGTTAGGACAATAATTCAATTGCAATTCAAAGTAAACTGTTGAAACAACATGTAAATGTGTCGCCCAAAGGTATAGGATTATGCATATAAAACGCTACTAAACAATATCAATTTGGGTCCAAAATAGTATAGACTATATGCACGGGTACTCTTTGCAATTTCACCTAATATATAGTCTAAAACTGTTCGTTTTTGCGTCATCCTCAATCTGCTGTTTGAATCGCAACATAACTGTACTTCGTTCCCCTTTGCAAACCCTGCTCTGTCCCAACCGCACGTTCCTACTTGCTGCTAATCATTCAACTGGCGTTGAAAAAGCCGGATTTCTTTTCCCCCCTGAAGTGCCTCACCTGCATGCACTACGTGCTTAAAAGGCGATAAGCAGACAAACAAAAGGTTTGACGTCACAATCACGTGTTTCAGTTTGGGAGAAACTTTACCAAACACAGCTTTACAACATAGGAAAACAAACAAATTAGTCACCTTTAAACCTGTCGATGAAACGATGCGTCATCTACAATATATGCTCACAAAGTTTACCAAGAAGTGGGAAAACTGGAAGCTTGTTCGTAACAGAGCAGATAGAGTAAACACAAGCTCGTATCGTGAGTGAACTTATAAACTTTTATTGAAACCATGCTTTGTACGTCAGTCGGTACGCAAACAATCTGGCACGTTGATGGATTTGCATTTCAAAACGAGCCCTAGCTCTTTGTGTCTAAGTCCGCTTCTAAGGCAAACTTTTACAAACAATTACAGCTTGGGTACAACTGTGGATATTGCGTAACCCAGGTTGGGAATCACTTCTTGGAACTCAAGTAGGCAAATTGTCCGCACTCTAACTTTCGCAAATACACATTGCTTCAAAATTCATGTTGTGGATTTGTTACAACTTTTGTATTGCAAGCACGACCATCTTTGACAAAAGTTGTGGTTTTTCGATGTTTAATGTGATTCGAAAAACTTCACAGATGCAGGCAATCGTTTCTTGTGGAGCATCAGCCATGGAAAAACTGTACGGTCTGTTGGCTCTGTTAATAAAATCACCAAACTTCATGCTCCAGTGATTTGTTGCAAAATGTTTCATGCTTTGCGGTTACAGCTTCGGTACTTTCAGAAAACTATCATTGTATAAAGCTGGGGTGATAAAATGAATGTATGTTATGCATTGTGGGCCTGACAAAAGTATAAGCGATGGCCAACTCCCAAAGATGCCCGGATAGCTTTTCCCTTGAGTATTATTGTGTTAACAATTACAAATCACTACGATTGACTCAGTTTGAAAAAACATCAGAATATTGCAACATCTCGAGAAAAGTTAATATTGTTTTTTTAGATCACAGTTAACTAACAAACATTGCTATTTATACTTAGGTTCTCGGACGCTAATTGGTTGGTTTAGTCACGTGACGTTAAGTGACATTTTTGCCAACATGACAAAAAAAAACATTGAGAGTAATAAGATCTGAGTAAAGAAAGGCATTATTTATCGTCGTTACAATGCACGGGAAAGGTGGGACAGTAGGTCACAAACAGGAAATATGATTCACGCGGGGACGGAGACTTTGTAAGTGTGTAATTTTCTGCAAAACAAAGCTGTAACCTCTGTGACGTCGGTGGGGCTTGCATTCACGTGGTCTGATGTGTCACGTGATCGGACGTGCCAACAGCGCCTCTTAACGACTGAGTATATTGGCCTGTTCTCTATAGTAGAGGGCGCCATGGCTCGTTCGCATAATTTCAATTATTTGTTGTTCCTTGAGTTGAAAAGTTTTTCCACCTATGTTCTATGGCAGTGATTCCCAGCTTAAAATTATGGCAATAATAAGTGAAGTACCTTCTTTAAACATTATTTTAGTCGTATTGTTTGAGTAACGGGCCGTATATGGGCGTATAATTTCTAAATAATTTCAATTCTTTGATGTATAGGTTAGATTATTAGCGCCAAAGATATTTGTTAAATGATTTGCCTACGTCAGATTTACGCGACCCGGATTTGAGGAGGAAGATTAAATCAAATCTTGCGTAGTTATGTTTAAATATCACTGCGTCTGACATTTCGATGTTGAAACGTGATAGCTGTTAATTAGATTTACCGGCTTCGGCGAATCGCGGTACGCAAACGGATAATGAAAACCACTGAATGAGTGTCATATACCTCTGTTGGCAGATTCACACCCATTTATTTGCTATGCCTTTTATCCATGGCCCACAGGCAAGCACTATCGCTTTGGCGCGGTAGAAGTTCTTTTCGGTTTCTATGTGGACCACGTTTTCACTGATTACTTTCACCGACAAAACCTTTTTTCTCGTCGCGGATTGTTCCACCGCTTTCACGGTATGTGTACTGCAAAAACCACGATATTTTTGTGAGCAACAAAGCTATTTCAGGTTATTCTGATGATATATACAGTTCCATGATAAACCTGATAAGATTGGATCAAAGTACGCTTTAAAGAGCATGCAAGTATTATACAAAGAGCTTGAAGACACTTATTAGCTTTGAGCACCACGCCGTTGTCCTCAAAGAAGGCTTCAAACTTGTCGTCAAAATGCATTCCCGGGAAATCGTTTTTTATCGCGATACCGTCGTATGCTTTGTAGTGAACACCTTCTCTGTCCATGTGGGATTTTAGATCGTTGATGAGTTCGCCAGTTGTGGTCTTATCGGTGATTGACAAGTGACCAGTATGTCTAAAAGATCGACTCTGTCGTCAACATCCTTTAAACAATTCTGACTTATTTGAGCTTCACTGCATATTAGGTAGCCATTGTATCAAATATCACATTATTAATCTACTTCAAGTCACATGCCAATCAGCATTCCAGCTAATGTTAATCGAACCTTAAAATTAAATTGCTACTACAATTGCATGTCAATAGGATCACATTAATCAAAAAATAACGTAACCCAACAAGCAAACATTTTATCCAGTGTAATTTATTGGTTCTTTCGTACTTTAGCATCATCCTTTAGGGTAAACTTACAACAGCAGCTTCATTCCACACAACTTCTCTAATTCGGCCCAGTAACTCATAGCCTCGGGGATTAGATCTGAGCAGTGCTTACGACGGTGTGAACGTTTGGTTAGTCGCGAGTGTCCGTACGATCTGCCTCTTGTATGTGGAAGGGCAAACTGAAGAAAATCGACTTAGTCTGTAACGCACGAGTGCACACCGTACAGTATTATAACCAGTAGAAGTAAAATATATACTCATATAATACCTGGCTCATCTACAACAACCTTTACAGTCAGAGAATCGATAACAGCAGGTTCCAACTAATTTCGTAAACAGAAAAAGTTTAAAAACCGGTTCAATTTTACAAGAGGTCTTTCAGCACACAGAGGGTAAGCAGTTAAACTCGTTTTGGTCTAAACTGCAGTCACACCAAACACACAAGGTGCTAAATGTTGATTTTTCAACTGGCGTGGGTTAAATTACGTGGATGAATTTGCTGCACGCCGTTCCGAAGCTGCCGACCCATACTTTATACTATACGTTAAATAGCATTGCAAGCGGCCTTCTCCCAGCTACCAGTTTTACGTCCCAAAACACGTGCAGTGTACGACCTGAAGTAAGTGTTCATTCGTTATTAACAGAATGTGTAAAATGCCTTGAAAACACACTTTCTTTAATTTGCCGTGTCAGTCTCTGATCTATAAATATATTGCTTGCTTGTGCACTGCTTTTATAAGGAACTGACTATGAAACCACTTTATTAGCACGAGCTTTCGCGAGACTGATCTCGCTTCTTCAGGTGCAGCAAATAACGTGTCAAATAAAATGCGGTTACAGCGCTATCAATAAAATGCGGTTACAGGTGATCATTGTTGGTCACTTAGTGCCCGTGGCATCTTGGTGCGTGTAGTGACTCATAAAGCCCCAGTCTCTATTGAGACCGTGGTTGATAGAGTCAAACTTTTCGATGTGGCTTTGTTCCGCCGTCTCTCTCGCTAGTCTAGTTCTTCTCTTGACCTTCTGCAGAACCATAACCCTCATGTCTTCAACACTGTGGTCAGGCTCGTTAAAATGAGCTCCTATCGGTTTCTCGTATTTGTTGTGCCGAATATTGTTCTTGTGTCCGTTCATTCGTTGTCTTAGTGTTTGCCCGGTTTGTCCTATGGACAAAGCTCGTGGACAGCGCGCACACGTTAAGGGGTAAATGACGTTGGTTGACCTGCAGGAAAGTGTTCCCTGTGGTGAGAAATGTTGCCCATGCTTAGTCATGAGCTGATTAGACCGGTGTATATGGTGGCACAATGCGCATCTCGCACCTCCACATGGGTATGTCCCAAAGTTCTTCTTGGTAGTAGTCCCCGTGTGGGTTAACATTGTTTTCAGGTTTGGTGGTTGGCGATAAGCGACAACCGAAAACTGCGGGAACACTGCACGAAGTCTGCTATCACCATGCAAGAAGGGCTGTAGGTCTTTTGAATTCTTTTCAGTCGTCCCATCGGTTAGTTGTATGTGACGACGATAGAGATTCATGTGTTTTTGCTTCCACGCTGGTTCTCTTGAATAAGCAGGTCTCGTGGGACGGTCTTCGCTCTTGTTATCTCCTTGTCTACCATGCTGGATCGGTAGTCATTCACTATAAACCTGTTACGCAGTTCACGCAACTGTGCGTTACAGTCATCACGACGGGATCATATTCGTCTGTCCCGGAGTGTTTGTAAGTGTACGATGGATCGATACACATGTTTCGGATGGGCACTGGAAGGATGTAGGTATTTGCCGCTGTCCGTTGGCTTCCGGTATATGGAGGTAAAGAGTTCACCGTCGTTCAAGGAAACCGTTACGTCTAATAAATGCACCGATGTGAGCGAGTGTTCCATGGTGAACTGTATGTTAGGGTCCTCTTTATTGAACTCCTCCACGAAGGTTTGAAGAGAATTCTCTCCCCCAGTCCAGATAAAAACGATATCGTCGATAAATCGACGGTACAATACAAGGGACGGTTTCCAGGTATTCGTGAATCGTTCCTCTAGATCTGCCATGAAAATGTTCGCGTACGGTGGTGCTAGGCGTGTGCCCATCGCCGTCCCCTTGATCAATGTAGTGGACTCTATCAACCACGGTGTCAAAGAGACTGGGGCTTTATGAGTCACTACACGCACCAAGATGCCACTGGCACTAAGTGACCAACAATGAACACTTCTTCGTGCGTTTTTCCTTTTTTCTTTCTTGTTAGCGCTGTAACCGCATTTTATTTGACACGTTATTTGCTGCACCTGATGAAGCGAGATCAATCTCGTGCTAATAAAGTGGTTTCATTGTCAGTCCCTTAAAAAAGCAGTGCACAAGCAAGCAATATATTGAAAATACACATAACAATTGATTTAAAACACAAAAGAAATACACATAAAAAAGGCACAACTGGGTGGAATGAATGAACATAGGCAAGTAAAGTGGAAATAATGCGCCACACGATATGTATGTATATTGCAACACGAGTCCAACATCCCTCCACCAATCAAAATCACAATTCGTCGTTTCGAACTTCTACCTCGTTTATTTGCGCCTCGCCATCTAGACTGGCATCTCTGAAAGTGGTGGGAAGTCTTTGGAAAGCAGGACAAACCGGCGCATACCTGAAGCAGTTTACCTTGTCTAGGTGACGCTGCATGATCTCTGGAAAATGTAAATGAAATTAGTTGTTAGGTTCAGAAAATTATTTGGTGTCAATTTTGAACAGGTTGACCAACAAGAGGCAGTATAAAGCACAATGCAATGATGATTCGAAAATCGAACCTGGTAGGTCGTATAGCGCAGATTCGTCTTGGTTGTCTGATGAATGTTCTTGTTTTAACCAAGTGGTCAATCCCCTTTCTTCCCTAGTTCCTATAAACAGCAGTTTGTTTTTGAATTTGGCAAACATAATAGTAAATTAACTCGAAAAGCTCATCTGGTCATTACACTTCAGGGACTAATGCAATTACAACCATGAACAAACACAAATATAAAACAAAAATCATTACAAACAATGTTTGTCCGATTTCTAAGACAAAGTTCGGGTTAGACAGAATTCACTTTACCTGGGATTGTGTTGTCGAGAATAAATCCAGTGACTCCGGAGATAAACATTCCCGTTTGCAAAAGGACAAGAATCACTTGATCAGCTTCGGCCGAACCTGCGTGTTGAATATACGAAAGGATCACAACTACGCCATTGTGCATCATGTTAAAGTACGGAGTGGTAAATGACGAACCTAATTGGCTTAAAAACACTTGATAAGCATCCGTGACAGGCGATCAGCGTCATTAAGACAAAAACTTATTACCACACCAATTTATTAAACTTGTTCTTAAAAAATGATTGCAGGTTAGTTTGTCTCTCTGCGTTTGACTATTTTTTAGATGTTGATAATTTCGTGGGTCAGAACCAGTCAACACATGCTGGTTTTTGTAGTCTTTTATGACATTTTGAATTAATAATAAGCTTTCGTGCGTAATTTGTTAAACACATAAACGTGAAAGCAGGTGGGACCGAAAACGCATTCGAAACATGAGTAGTTTATCAATCAACACGTTTTATTCAATCCAAACGCAACACCAACCGGTAGAAATGAGACTTTGATTTTTCGCCACCCAGTTGGGGAGGGAGAGACCGAGGAAGATGGAGAAACCCATGACCAGTAAATTTCTCGACGAGTTAAGATCGACAAACTGCAGACTCGACATTCCAACCGCCGCTATCATACCAAACATAACCAGAAACATTCCTCCTACCAAAGATTAAATTGTGTAATACGTGTTCTCATTATCCGATGGTAAAAGCAATATGTGAAAAGGTTGGAATGTCGGACTTTATTCTGCTCCATTGAAATATTTTGTTAATTGAACGTTAAGAAGTTTTCGTCACAAATTGCAGCAACGTTGTTTTTGTAATTCCCAGGATTGCTTCAAGTTTTTTTGGCATAATTTCTGACAACCACACCAGCAATTAAAAGCACCCTTATTACTAATATTCGATTGTTGTTGTGCAAAGATAACCTTTGACGGGTTCTTCAACGCGATAATGAGGAAAATGTTCGACTTACCTACTACAGGATCAGGTATAGTTGTAAAGAGGGCGCCGAACTTTCCGATGACAGCCAAAATCAACATAATTGCCGCTCCAGTTTGTACAACACGCCGACTACCCACCTGTAAAATGTTTGTATTGTTAACCTCTCATAAGCATTAGTTTGGTTTAATTTTTTTTATATTTACACTCTATATTACATTTTTACCAATTTGACACAAAATTGCAGTGTTAATTCAACGTCGTTTTGTCAGTCATAAAATTTGAACGATTTTTAGTCATTCTGTACCTTTGTGATGCCGATGGCTCCGATGTTTTCGCTGTAGGAGGTTGTGCCGTTTCCGGTGCCAAGCGACCCCGCAATAACACAACATATCCCTTCCATAAATATTCCCCTACATGAAATGACGTCTTATTACAAAATAATTCATGTGTTAACTTCATGTACAGACACATGCTACTACACAGACTTTAGGACTGAGCTTGTATTATTTAGCGACAAACCAGGCCAGCCATGTCCGGCTTAAATGAATTTGTTCGGAAAAAAATCAATCAACACTAGTAGTTAGTTGGTATATTCGTAAACACCTGTTTATAGCGTGGTTGGGTGGTGATTGCACGCGACAGAGTCTCGCGCATGCGTAGTAGTCGCCGATTGACTCAATCATAGACGCGAGGACGCCACTGATCATGCCGAGCACCCCGGATACAGTCACCACCGGTAAACCCCATTGTCCTGCCGAAACAGAAAGGACGTCACAGTCTGCGTGAAGCCTTCGTGCCTAACGTCATGTTCAGTATTTGGTGGAAAGTGTTCTTACCGGGATAAGGCACACCAAACCAGGCGGCTTGTGATAGTACTCCGATTCTCACATCGGTTCGGGCGGCGTATCCGTAAACGGTGGATAAGGAAGGGAAAGCCCCGGCAGCGGTGAGGATGGCGCAAAAACCCCAAGCCAGCAACACAGCCAGGATGACCTGCGGGTTACGTGGGTGGGTCACGTATATGGTGTTGACGGTTGCGCAAATAGGCAATTGTTTAAAATCAGCTGATTTGCTTTGTTCGTGTTAAAATGCAGTTTTGTTGTTTTCGATCAGGAAAAAACTCGTATATAATTAGAATAAAAACACAAATATTTTTGACTTTATTTTGACGATTTTGTAAGTTCTATATCCTCAATGGTTTAATATAGATATAACATTTTTTGAAAACGATTCTAACTTAAAAACGCTTCAATCAAACGCAATACTTTTAAATACCACCTACAGCGCTCTGTTAATACTTCAAAACGCACTAACCGGAAACAAAGAGAAGATTTTGACCCGGACGATACTGCATAATTTGTCGCCGAATGAAAAATACGGAATTGGAACCTCGATGTTTCGTAGATGTTGGGAGAATAGAATAATCAGAAAGCTCGTACTGCACGCGGTAACGATAATTGTTAATACAGAAAAGGTTCTATTTAAATAGGACACGATGCTTTTTAGTGAAATATTTTTATCTTGTACGAAACTCAAAAGATTTTCAACGTTGTTGTTTTTTGAGTGTGGAGAAGTGGTTACACGCATTATCTTATGACAGTTAGTTTAAGAAGTTCTTCTATGTGTGTTTTTTTTATACTATACTCTGAAAAGTCGTTGGACAGTTATCTACAACCAAATGCCTATACTTACAACATAGCAATGCCCCAATGGCTTCCAGCAAAATCTCCGGCAGGACCAAACAGTCCCAGGCCGACCAGGGTGATGGTTGGGGCTATCGTCAGGGGTCCAATCCTGGACATAAGAAAACCGACTACTCCGGTTATTCCCAGCAATACTTGAGTGAGAGACGCAACCATTATCGCTCCTTGTACCTACAGGAAATAAGGAACATGGTAGGACGTTGTTGTTTGTGGATGTTCAACGAACAAGTATAACGGCGAACCGCTTACTAAATACATGTTGCGATCGTGTTATTAACTTGTGTTCATATAGCCTAAATGAAATTCGCAGTTTTAAACTGCTTGGTTGTTCTCTGATACTCCGAAGTAGAATTATTTGTGTCATAATATTTCAAGAATTATTGAATAAATTGGTTTAAATTTTAACATAATGACTAAAACACTTTGCACTGCAGACTATTTGTAGGGCATAAGCGCATCTACAGGTAAAAAGGTCGAAATCGGTTTTGCATACGGACGCGTAGATATTTCACGACCACCATCACTCTTTCCTGCGTGTCTCTTACGACATCACGATTAACATGGTATGCCAGTAATTCAAGGAAAATTCGTCGTGTTTTTTTGCACGAAATATTTGATAATTTCTGATACTGGGGTAGATGTACAGATAGTCATACTGTAAACACCGAATGTGTTTCAATAACAACTACTCATGTAAATTAGAGAACTCAACTACCTGCAACATTCTGACTTTCCAAAAGTCAGCCGGCTCCGTTGGTTGTGTAGCGTTATCGGTGGAATTACCATCGGTAACTTGATCAGGAACAGGTATCGACGTCATGATTGCAATCGCCGGGGTCAAAAACGAAAAGGCAGCGCCCTGCACAATAGGCAACCTGCACACACACACACCACAAACACATCATCCTAGTGTCCAATAAATACTGCGCTGAATACAGCTTATCGTGGCAATAATTACCTGTTTCCGAGTGTGGTCTGAAGTAGCGTCGCAATCCCAGAAGCAAAGAATATAGTGTTTATAATTTCGCCCTTGGCCACGTTGTTGTTTGCAATTCCAAGGGGCTCGGCAAGAATCAGTGGCACCGCGACTGTTGAACCGAACATCGTGAGGTAGTGCTGCAAAACCAGTCAGACAGTTTTCGTAAAGTTGCGAATACTAAAACGTTTTTTCTTTGCCAGACAGCAGAAAAACATTTTTAATCCTTATGACAACACGTACGAACAAACACATCAACACGCATTATGCGTTGTACCGTGAACCTTTTGTTTTTTGGACAAGTGTCCATCACAGCTTAAGAGACGCAGAAATGATGGTTGCAACTTCGAACTTGATGTAAAGCTAATTTCACCTGAAATCCAAGCAAGATGCATAAGTACCACGGAGGCACCTCTTCTATTCCATACATTAGACGTCCCGCCTCATTCCGCTTTCCTGTTGTCTCAATTTGCTCCATTTGGTCGTTGGCGTCCATTTCATCTGGATCTGTGGTCTTCAAATCAGCCCCTTTCCATTCACCAGGTTCTTTAAAGTCACCCATTATTCAATCTATTTTTTACAATTAATTATCTGTAGCAATCATACAACAGTTGCAACAATATTTTGCCTCGTACGTGAGAATCGAATGCTTTTATATTCAGCCAACACGGAAGAAAGTGACCAATTGCACGTGAAGGTGCGAGGTGCCTTTGACGCAAACACCCACCGCACGTTGCACCTACTACCCATGTTACACTGTGTGCGTGGGTTAAACTTTAAGTATAGATCGGTGTTTCTTAAGTTTTCTGAGCTCCTCGGACTGCTTCTGTCCAAACACAACTACACACGACTTCATGGAAAATTTGAAATAAACTAAAGTACATTTTAACGGATTTGTCGTATGTCCACGCTCGCTTTTCTTAAAAAAACACGAATTTGGAACTTGTTTGTCAAGTGCATAAAAGTTGGGAATCGAGAAGAAAATGCCAGGTAACACAACTTCAAATTCGAATAACGCGGTAGCAGCATGATTTTTTACACAATATGGTTTACAGGCACAACTTTCCATTTACACCAACGAAAGACGTTTATTGAATATTCAATTATGAATATGATATTCATATTTTGTCGTAAGTCGTGCGAAGTGGTTTTTAACAGACATTGTTGTACACTTCTGCCTAACGTGACAACAAACTTCGACGAAATTTGAACAAGGATTTTGTCGAATTGTCCTAATATTTACACATATCCCAATAACGCTAAAAATTCTGCACATACTTTTATATACTTCGGAGGGTGCACTCTATGCAAACGGTTGCCGCTGAAGCATACTTCGATGCAGTTCAATGTATGCAAAGGTTGTTCGTACGCATCTGTGGACACCCAGAGGCCGAACCAATCAAAAAACGCAGAGCAACTTACACAAACATTTTTTTCGCGTTTCTTTCACGTTGGTTAATTGAATATCACAAAAGCATCGGTTTTCTGCGCATGATTAACCCGCTGCTCTGCCAACCGATAGCAATAATTTTTGTAGTTAATCATATCTACCGCACATCAGTCTGGCCATGTGTAATTTTAACAACGACAAACGAATCATGTCTCACTTTTTGCCATCTTTTAGGTTAGGACAATAATCCAATTGCAATTCAAAGTAAACTGTTGAAACAACATGTAAATGTGTCGCCCAAAGGTATAGGATTATTCATATGAAACGCTACTAAACAATATCAATTTGGGTCCAAAATAGTACAGACTATATGCAAGGGTACTCTTTGCAATTTCACCCAATGTATAGTCTAAAACTGTTTGTTTTTGCGTCATCCTCAATCTGCTGTTTGAATCGCAACATAACTGTACTTCGTTTCTGTATTGCAAACCCTGCTCTGTCCCAACCGCACATTCCAATTTTTCTTTTTTTTCCCCCTGAAGTGCCTCACCTGCATGCACTACGTCCTTAAAAGGCGATAAGCAGACAAAAAAAGGGTTTGACGTCACAATCACTTGTTTCAGTTTGGGTGAAATTTTACCAAACACAGCTTTACAACATAGGAAAACAAACAAATTAGTCACCCTT
This sequence comes from Ascidia mentula, assembly GCF_947561715.1. NCBI lineage: Eukaryota > Metazoa > Chordata > Ascidiacea > Phlebobranchia > Ascidiidae > Ascidia > Ascidia mentula. The sequence continues at coordinate 17,792,090 of NC_138569.1, read as the reverse complement.
AAACCTGTCAATGAAACGATGCGTCATCTACAATATATGCTCACAAAGTTTACCAGTATGTGGGAAAACTGGAAGCTTGCTCGTAACAGAGCAGATAGAATAAACACAAGCTCGTATCGTGAGTCAACTTATAAACTTTTATTGAAACCATGCTTTGTACGTCAGTCGGTACGCAAACAATCTGGCACGTTGATGGATTTGCATTTCAAAACGAGCCCTAGCTCTTTGTGTCTAAGTCCGCTTCTAAGGCAAACTTTTACAAACAATTACAGCTTGGGTACAACTGTGGATATTGCGTAACCCAGGTTGGGAACCACTTCTTGGAACTCAAGTAGGCAAATTGTCCGCACTCTAACTTTCGCAAATACACATTGCTTCAAAATTCATGTTGTGGATTTGTTACAACTTTTGTATTGCAAGCACGACCATCTTTGACAAAAGTTGTGGTTTTTCGATGTTTAATGTGATTCGAAAAACTTCACAGATGCAGGCAATCGTTTCTTGTGGAGCATCAGCCATGGAAAAACTGTACGGTCTGTTGGCTCTGTTAATTAGATCACCAAACTTCATGCTCCAGTGATTTGTTGCAAAATGTTTTATGCTTTGCGGTTACAGCTTCGGTACTTTCAGAAAACTATCATTGTATAAAGCTGGGGTGATAAAATGAATGTATGTTATGCATTGTGGGCCTGACAAAAGTATAAGCGATGGCCAACTCCCAACGATGCCTGGATAGCTTTTCCCTTGAGTATTATTGTGTTAACAATTACAAATCACTACGATTGACTCAGTTTGAAAAAACATCAGAATATTGCAACATCTCGAGAAAAGTTAATATTGTTTTTTTTGGATCACAGTTAACTAACAAACATTGCTATTTATACTTAGGTTCTCGGACGCTAATTGGTTGGTTTAGTCACGTGACGTTAAGTGACATTTTTGCCAAAATGATAAACAAACATGTGAGAGTAAAAAGATCTGAGTAAAGAAAGGCATTATTTATCGTCGTTACAATGCACGGGCAAGGTGGGACAGTAGGTCACAAACAGGAAATATGATTCACACGAAGACGGAGACTTTGTAAGTGTGTCATTTTCTGCAAAACAACGCTTTAACCTCTGTGACGTCGATGGGGCTTGCAGTCACGTGGTCTGATGTGTCACGTGATCGGACGTGCCAACAGCGCCTCTTAACGACTGAGTATATTGGCCTGTTCTCTATAGTAGAGGGCGCTATGGCTCGTTCGCATAATTTCAATTATTTGTTGTTCCTTGAGTTGAAAAGTTTTTCCACCTATGTTCTAGATCTAGGGCAGTGATTCCCAGCTTAAAATTATAGCATTAATAAGTGAAGTACCTTCTTTAAACATTATTTTAGTTGCATTGTTTGAGTACCGGGCCGTATATGGGCGTATAATTTCTAAATAATTTCAATTCTTTGATGTATAGGTTAGATTATTAGCGCTAAACATATTTGTTAAATGATTTGCATAACACTTGAGGTTGGTTTGGGTACCACAGTTCTAGAGGTAGCCAAATGTATTTTTAAAGGCAACATACTTGCTTGACAATTTCTCCCCAAGTTTAGACATGGCCAACTAAGCGTCACGTGAAAACCTTGTATTTATTCTCTCCCGGTAAATTCTTAACTATAGTTATACATATACTTCACCTTACACACAATTTATATGTACACATAGTTTAACTGGACGAGAAAAAGGGAAGTTAGGTGTCACTGTTTGGAAACAAAGAGTAAAGCTAGTTTTTAATGTCACAATAAAACGCATAAACGCTTTGCTTGTTTGATGTTAAAATGTTTAATGATGACTTGTGATCATACGAGTACCAGAGGAACTCGATACGCGCCTTACGTAATTACGCGCAACTATTTCACACGCGCAGAAAATTCCCAACACAGTTTGACTGTAATAGAAATGACGCCACAAGTGACAAACGTGACCAAACTTATCTAGATGTCAGTAACAGCCTTGGGCATTACATGAACCTATAGTCCATGACTTTATTGCTGTTACCAGTATAATGCTTGCTTGTGGCGGTAGCATGCAAGTGTCAGGGATCTTTTATTTGTTGTGTTCGGGCTAGGATTCAGATTAATTTGGCGTGCTGTGAAATAGGGCCTACTAATGTGTAAAGAGTGTTTTTAAACAAGGAAATAAACAAGGACGTTTTTAGAAACCGTAAAAAGTTAACGTAAACACCGCCAATCTGAACTGTGTGTATGTGTTTGCAGCAATTCGTTTAACAATTATTCTGGAATAACATTAGTTGTCTTATTAACCTTGCTTCCGGGTTTATAAGTTACTTGAAGTAAGCTTAAGTGCGAATGTAATTTTACCGCGGGCCAACTGTCCAGAAAAAGTAATAGAAACATAATAATGTTTGTTATGTTTTTACGCAACAATACGTCAACCACGCCAGTTCCGTTCAGTTATGGTTGCGGCACCCGTGGCACCCGCGGCACACGCGTCACATGACAGTCGTCACCTTCTACGGAAAGTATTGTGTCGTTTGCTCGTGCGTGTGTGTGCTCTTGCCAGCGCGCGCCATAAAAACTGCTGTCTTTGCTTCTACATAATATCTTGTCGCTGTGATAGTGAAAGTAAAGGTTCGTATCATCTGGCACAAAGCCTTTACGTTGTAACCACATTCTCGAGAATACAGTGATTGTTTACAAGCTGAAAAACAAAAGATGACAATAAAGAACGTGATCTCGCAGCGCTATTGGATATGCTTCAATGACCGGGTGTGGGCGCGAGAGTTGTGTCTGCAGAGTAACTCTTTCTCTTTTAACCAAACGACAAACAACTGGCTTCTCGCAAACGAGGCGACTGTTTTTCGACTGAAGCAGTCTAGGTTTTGTCGATGTCGAGGCTATTGAGAAACTATACATTAGCGTTGAATGCATTATAAGGCAAACACAGTTAGTAAGTGCTCTGCTGATACCAGTAAACCAGTACTGGGACTAGTAATTGGCCCACGAGAAAAGGTCGCATATAAAGTAATGTTTTTGACTGGTCGCAACATTAGCTGGTTCATTTTTGTCAATAGTGAGAATGTAACAGGGTAGCTGAGCCACAGCGAAACATTTGTTTGTACCTTGGTGTAAACCTGCCGGACTAAGCTTCACGCCAAGGTACAAACAAATGTTTCGCTGTGGCTCAGGTACCCTGTTACATTCTGGCAGAATAAACATCTTAACAGTTGTATTGTGCAATTGATGTTGGACAGTTTTTTGTATTCCGCCAAAAGCGCCTGATTTAAGCTATAATCCCTATTTTACAATTAAGAAATAAGTCCAAGACAAAGCAGGTTTATGCGGTCGCATACCAATTTAATACATATTTTACGTGTTTTAGAAACGTCTATATCACTGAACAGCCCGTAGTAAACATGGCAGAAAAACAGCCTCTGAATGATGGCGTTGGACCAGTAGCCCCACCACCGTACGCTGCACCCCCACAAGTGGGCGGTCCACAACCATCCCAGCCTTATCCCGGTCAACCCCAGCCGTACCCTGGTCAACCCCAGCCGTATCCTGGTCAACAACAGCAGTATCCTGGACAACCAGTGTCACCCCCTGGACCATACCCTGCACAACCTGGCGGAATGGCACCACCAGAATACAAGCAAGACATGTCACAAGGTCAAGGTGTACCACCAGGACAAGGGCATCCTCAAGTTATTGCACAACCAGCTACTACAGTCATCGTTCAGCAACAGCGATTTAATCAGTTCCCAGCCAACTGCGTTTGTCCTAATTGCCATCAAAATGTGGTTACCAGCACGGTAGCTGAGACCAGTCTGCTGACCTGGCTTATTTGTGGAGCTATTATTCTCTTCGGTGGTTGGATTTGTTGTCTGTGCTTGATCCCATTCTGCATCGACGACCTCAAGGATGTGCGCCACGTTTGCCCAAGCTGTAAGCATACTATTCACGTGTACAAAAGGATGTAATGGGCGTTGCTTTTTTTGTAAATAGGAACATATGTGGTCCACATTAATAATTCCGAGTAATTTCGATCAACTAATCAACTCCTGCTGTTATACAACATTTCATGCTTTTAAACGGATTTGTGTCGTTAGCTGTCAGGTCCTTCCTTGCTTTTTGACGATTGGGCAATCCTTAAACATCACGTGGTACACCTTACCGTGACGCATTTGTTTGCATAACTTAAACATAAATCTTTGTTCAAACTATAAGAACTGCGTAACTCGGAGGTGGAATTGGTACTCATGTAATAAAACGTGTAACGCGTAAACCAGTCTGTGCGTAATTTCCGTATCAAGGGAAGCTTCCTAATTAATTGACTCTTGTACTTACTGTCATGTAAAAAAATGTACGTTACTATACTCACCAAACTCGTTTCTTTGAACTTTTAATCTTGGGATTTATATTATTCGTTCCATTTGGTATATGTTGATAGCTGGCAATATACCGGACAACACTTCCTTTTACAAATATCGTTTTACGTTTTCTCTGCAAGAATGTACTGGGACGTTGGGCTGAATCGCCATGTTGTAGCTGTACATGCTTGCTTGCTTGCCATACAACTACAGAAGTCATCTTGCATGATAAAATTAGTGATGTTGTTTTTCGTTTCTACCATGGAAGCGAATTTAATCGTGTACTATAAAAATAAAAATTTTAAATCCATTTTTTTTCAAGTTTTCAAATGTCCAGGTGTTTTGAATTAAGGAGTCTTGGTATTGAAGGTCTACAGTCTGACCTGTGAACTATTTCAATTGCATAAAGCACCAAGAATTCCCAAACGGTTTCCGCCAATTGCCTGTCTGACTTAATTTGCTTATTTTAAAATGCAGTCTGCTATGGGCAAGACTATATAATAGAGTTTATTGCGTGGAATCCTAGAATTGTTACACAAACGAATAATTTTCGTATGCAAATAAGCATTAGATTCCAACTGCATGGCCTGCCATCCATCTCCGGGCCCGTATATGCCTTATGGGAAAACGTCACTCCCAAAGCTGTTCATCTGGGATTGTGATGACGAACAATTTGAATCATGGCTTTACATTTGAAAGTTCAACTACATGTGGACTATATTGTAATTGTATAAAATTGATTTGTGACACATATGTGATCGTCCAAAAGTCCTCAAGTGAGATTGAACAAATGAGCTTTGTGTACTGTTGGTAAACACCAGCAAATTGGTTTAATAATTATTTTAGTGCCAAATGGCTTGCGCAAAATACACTAATCAGCAGCTCCTAATTTATACATCTAAAGAAACGAACGAATAAAAACTACAAGAAACCAACAACTTTTTTAAAGATCAACAGGAAAAGGGATTTTCTTTCTAACCATTGGTTACATCCGGGGTACCCCCGTATGCATTCGAAACAACATCCGGGTCATTTAGGGTCGCTGAGCAAGCTCGCAGTGGGTGAGTGAGCACAGAATTTGTTTTGACTAAACCGGCCATGCGTGTCGACCAGCAACTATCACATGACAGGTTTTTGTTGTTAAAATACGTGGAAAAACTGCCATCCTCCTTTTTCACATCGGCGCAGTTGCAGTGGCTGAAAAATTAAATTTGTCCTGTAGCATTAAATAATAAACAAAACTTAACTCAGTTACAACTGACGATTCGTTTATCAACACGACAACGAAGTAAAAGCCGTCTGTATATCTGCGCAAGTTATGATTTTTTTTTTTTTTAAATCGGTTCGATTTTTACGCAATTTGTGGATGCTTTAGTATAATTTTGTGCTGACGTAATTTCATTTTCCAAGCGCAACGTCTCACTGTAACGTACCTGCACTTAAAATACCTCTTCACGGCTCTTTCTGCAGATTCAAAATCATCAATCGGATTTTTGTGCAGCTGATCATGCTTCAAACCATCGTTCACACAACTCAGGTATTTTGATTCAGTGCGATTGGGACACAATTCCTTGTCGGTTCGTAACTTGACACTCGGGTCGTAAGTCACCTCCCTGTCCGTAATCTCTGTAAATGTATGTGTGTGTTTATGCCTTGTTCTGCAGGTACACGATTTTTTGTGAGAGAAGTACTTTGGGGGGCGGTTTTTCAAAAATAATTTCGTGGCAGTTGACGCCGTTGTTAAGTCTATACTCTTTTACAATCAATGTGCGATGTTTTTAGTAACACTACTGCGCGGCTGGGAGGAGTCTTAACAACTTTTTAAGATCATCTGGCTGAGGTCGACACACGATGTTTCATGTAAAATAGGAAATCTAGGCGTGGTCCACGTACTTTTGTTAGTTTTAACGAATATGTTGAACTCGTTGAGACACTTTTCAAAAGCGAAATATAATCTGGTGTCTTTCACCAAGAGATCGTCAACTTCTTTTCTCCAACATTTAACTGTGTCCAGACCTTCCGCAGAACTAAAACAGAGTAATAAGTTTCAATTTGTCAAGCAAATTACAATAAGGTAGCAGCAATAGCAATTTTGTAGTTAGTTATTTTGCAAATATATAAAATGAATTCAATATTCACAACAAAATGCCAAAAGTACTATATATTTGCCAATAAGGCTTTACTTTTGGAATACAATTTGAATCCCTTACCGTATATAACAATTACATTTGATCCCGCGAGTTTCTGAAAAGTTGTGATAAAAATCGAGTTACCTGCAGGTCACGTCGGAGGTAGTTTCGTACCAGGTAGTATGCTCGACAACGAACTTCACAACACTTTCCAATTCCATGTTGTCGTCGTCCGTCTTAACGCCGATGCAGTCAGGAAAGAAATTTTTTATCGCCTGAATCCCCTCTGCGCGACCCTCGGCTGTCCGTTTTCTTCGTTTGTGAACCGCCTCGTGGCAAGCTGGTTGCATTAAGTCAACATTTTGAATTAAATTTGGTGTCGCAAAAGTATTGTAGTCGTTATCAACGCGATTCTAAAAGCGTTTGGTTGATCAACGCGAATTTGATTATTTAACAGTGGATTCGATCCTTATTTAAATTAACCTTATAATACAAAACGAAACTATTAAACAACGTTAACATAGCTCAATCCCATCCGCCCAATTTCCAGGAAAAGCTTAACTGGCAAAAATATTTAAGTTTACTAACCATCGGAGAAAGTCGCCAATGCGATCAAAAGAATTAAACTGTGCATCTTGTCACTCACAAAAGATAGCAAACCTCAAGTCCTATTTTAAGTCCACGATCAATTCTAACACTTGAATGAATGCCGACCAACAATGTTTTGAATTGTCTATGTGTCGGTTGATTGTTTATGTGATGATTTATTGCAAACGGAAATGCCGGTTGTTATCATCTAAATGCAATTTGATTTGCGGAAGTCATCGCATTCTGTCCATCGGATTATTCATGTGTTATCAAAATATCACGCGTAGTTGATTCTCATTATACGCACAAGTGGATTCTCGTTCAGTCTTGACCATAATTTTCCACTTCACATCAGTTCCAGAATAAATAAAGCACTTTTTATTTACGCATTCAATTCCACTAATTGCGCAAAACAATCAACAAACGAAAAAAGCTTAATGCAAGATAAGCTTTTCCACTTATTCAACAGGTTACCACAATAAACATGTCTACCACCGCAAGAAAACACCAAAAGAAACAATTGCACTTCGTAGCACTTAAAATAGTTTGACTTTACTGGTCCTTGTAGTCAACGCTGACGTCATCATGCATGGTTACTGCGCATGCGCGCATTGGACGGGACAAGTAAGAGTCGTATCGGATGAGGGCAGCGACACGTGTTGCCCAGCAACTGTGACACGTCAGCTCATTTTCTATCATGTAACGTTTAAAGTCGGCGTTCATCGATAACACATTTTCACATTTGCAGTTTCTGTCAAAAACATTTTTTTTTGTTAAAATTATGTGGGAAAAATTTTTTTGTCGTGAACAACTCATGCTTATAGATTTTCATCATATTTTCGTTCGTATCACATTTTATTCAAGATAAGATATTACCCTATAATTTACGCTGTTAACCAACATATGCCTAGGTTTAATGTACATTACACATGTACTGAACACATTTATTTAAAACTTCAACAGTGGAAAATACTTCACCTGCAATCTAAATTGTCCTCGGAAAGTAAAACAGTTGAAACCGTCAACATATTTGTGTCCCAATCCTGATCGGATTTGTTATCTTTCCGCAAGGCGTCGTTGACGCATTTAACAAAATTTTCCTCAGTTCGTGTTGGACACAAGGGGTCGCTCCCGTGCGCTGCGTGTGAAAGTGATAAAAATTTACAAAGCTCAGTTATAACTAAAATGTGTTTTTTATTTGTAATTTTTTATTAAATTGGGCACAGAACTGGAGTTAGACGACCAGGAATTTTAGGCTTCATCTAAATTGGTTTATTTTTAAGCTTCTGTTCGCCTTTTGCCAAAAAGTGAAAAACGCAAGATTAATTCAATAAAAAAAAGCTCACCATGATGAACTGTTGGTTTTGGACTGACGTAGTCGACATATTTCTGTACGCACGTTAGCGATGCATTCAAAAGCATAGAATCTTGGTAAAGCAGTTCTTTCAACGCATTGCTCCAACACTCCACACTATCATGATGTTCTAAAGGACTAAAAAAGAACAGCAAAACGTTACATAAGGCAAAATAATATTTAAGCATAGAGGTACCTGCAGGCTACACTGCTGGCTTGTCTGTACCATTGTGTGTTGTCCACAACCAATTTTACAACATTGTCGTAATTAACTCCAGGGGAAGCCAGCTGCTTTAGACAGATAGGGAAAAAGGTCTTCACGTCCATGGTGTTTTCTACTGCATGTGAAAAGACAAAGCATTGGTATTATGTGTTCAAGCAACAAAAATGTTTCTTGCACTATGCATATAACTCACAAAACTGCAATACTTTTCCAGTCACACAATGACCTACCTGAATGTAAGTTAGCTTTCATGTTCACATTCTCTGCATACTTTTGCAAACACTTCAGGGATTCGTTACAAAGCATTGGGTCGTGGAACAGTTGTTTCTTGAGCGAAGCCCGCAAACACTGCACGCTGACGTGGCCATCTGTGGAACTGCAAACAAACGAAGCTAAACTTTTTTTCTTGCGTTCATGTTCATGCGTTTTTACCATTCTCTGTTTTTGGACAATATTTTTATTGCCTCTTGGTAGTTTTCTGATGTGATAGGAGACTGCTTCAGGCAAATGTTGAAAAATCTACTGAAGTCTATCACTTCCTCCTTGGTGGAAGACCTCCCAATGGATCGGGTTCTTCTCCTTCCGTGACCTTTATCATGACAAGCTACAGACCAACTTGTTAATTATGTTGCGTCAATATATTTCACGTTTGACTTACCCAGAGATTGGTGAAACGCAATTGCGACGGTCAAAAGTTTAGCTAGCAATCTTAACATCTTTTGGCGACCAAACTCTAAGCAAGAAACAAAATTACAGAATATACTTGGCTGGAATGCTGTGACACCACACCATCGCATACCCCTGTTTTTATCTCCAATTCAACCTGTTTTATTGTTCCTAAGGTAGTCCAGCCACAGTCTGATTTCAGATTCAAACAACCCTTGCATTTAAGGCAAAACGTTGGAAATGTATGTACCACTTATGGGCAATAAGCATTTGCATATACGAGTTACTTTCTTGTGGTTAAAAAAATCAAGGGTTTCCTGCGACAATTAGTAGATTTCCTGAAGTGGCCTCCCCATAACATTGTCGTTTTGTTTTTACGTCACGACAGGAAACTTTCACTTTTAAATTTTACATAAACCGGTCGATTGAGCTGAACGTCGCAAAAAAAAGCTTTCAAGTGGTTCTTCCCGACCTTAATAAGGCAATTATATCGAGTGTATCGGATTGGTTTTAACCCAACTATTAAGTCACTTTAAACGTAGCGGTTAACACCAATTGCCTCAATTGAGATTTAATAAAATAATTTTTGTTGTCAAAGACTTTCTCCCAAAGAGTATAGGGTAGTGGTTCCTAATCTTTTTAACTTACCGAACCCCTTGAATCCTCTGCAAGCATTCGTCAAACCCCGATAACATAAAGAATTAGATGAGCATAAACAGCAAACAAAATGGAATACGAACTGAAATTAATCTGACATAAATTTAATCAATTTAGGTTACTGTGTCCAAGCAAAGTAATTTTCACAAGCAGGGCTATTAATTATTTTTAGTTTTTCCGCAACTAGAATGCAATGAGGTTTAAAGATGGATGGGGAAGGAATGACTTAAGTCCGAGATTTTGGTATCGCATAATAATTCGTAGTTAGGACGGCCGTGGTGAGCTTTAAATACCGCAGTACACCAACGCCACCAGTACTGATATTTATAATCGTTGAACCGCAGCTGAAAACGAGTGCCCGTTTTTTTGTGAACCGGACCAGAATCTGCACCAGTTATTTGTAATAGGATGTAACCTAGTGATGTGCCAAATCAAAAAAGATTCGGATATAATCGTAAAAAAATCGTCGTTGATGTTTTCGCTATTGCAACATGTTTTTATTCTGATGTCGTTACATATGCGTTAAATTTGCCAGTGATTGCTTCGTATTATCACATTTTCATGTACAAATCCCAACAACAATGCTCGATTCTTAGTATCGTTGTTTAAATTTGATTAAAACACAATAAACCTAGGATCCGTGTCGTTCATGACACTAATTTGTTTTGGTTTAATCGGTGTGACGAGTTCATAGCTATACACAGTAGATAGAGCAACACAACAGACATTTGTGTTGGTTGTAAAACTGTGTGATTTGATTCTGTTTCGGGTGTGACTGTGCAGCACGATAAACACACCCTGCTTGTAAGTGGGGAAAATAACAACACGACGTGAATATTATTGGGTTACGCGTGTAGGTGTGAAAACTTCATGTGAGTTACAGAGACCTTCTTTCAAAGAGGGAAATACTTTCAAGTAATGATGGAGACCGGGATCAAAACTTGCTGTGCTTTCCAACTTTCACAAACCGGTGACGCACTCAACCGTGACAAAATGTTGTAACGACGCACCCGAAAATACTTGACTTTTTTGGAGATATTTATGGCGTTGACCATTTCACTTTCACCTACTTGAAAATTTGCCGATTTTTCGTTGCAACAAATGTCATAATAGATTGGTAAATCGTTACCAAGACGCACATATCTTACAAGCCTAAATGAGGCGGTTATTCCACATAAACAGGCCGATTTCAAACTGAGTTTATTTAGAAAAAAAAATAGTAATATATTTAAAATTATGATCGCTGTTCAAATATTTACGTAAAACAGAAAAAAATTAAGGCGTTACACAAATATTATTCGGCTTTTGAAGTATTCTATCCAATAAAGCTCAAATTTGTTTAAAAGATCGAATTGCTTTTTTTCACGTGTTAACAAAATATCACGCTTAACACTGACTATAATATTTCACTTCCTATCTGTTCCGTCATGTAAAACGCACTTTTTGTTTGCGAATTTAATTCCAATAATTGCGCAAAACAATCAAAATTCAAAAAGGTTGATGCAAGATACACTCTACTTATTCAACTGTGACTTTCTTTGCTGTTCATCCTTCCAAATCGTCACAGCATTGTATTTAAACTTCGCATGATTTGTTACAAAATGTATATTGTCACCAATCAAGCTACCCAGATGTTACCACAACAAACACTTTTTCCACCCGCAAAAAATACCAAAAGAAACAAAAAAAGTTTTTCAACTTTTCATTACTTCCAGAATTAATAAAGCATTTTTTATTTGAACATTTAATTCCAATAATTGCGCAAAACAATCAAAAAACGAAAAAAGCTTAATGCAAGATAAGCTTTTCCGCTTATTCAACAGGTTACCACAATAAACATGTCGCCAACCGCAAGAAAACACCAAAAGAAACAATTGCCCTTCGTAACACGTAAAAATAGTTTGACTTTACTGGTCCTTGTAGTCAACGCTGACGTCATCATGCATGGTTACTGCGCATGCGCGCATTGGACGGGACAAGTAAGAGTCGTATCGGATGAGGGCAGCGACACGTGTTGCCCAGCAACTGTGGCACGTCAGCTCATTTTCTATCATATAACGTTTAAAGTCGTCGTTCATCGATAACACATTTTCACATTTGCAGTTTCTGTTAAAAACATTTTTTTCGTTAAATTTACGACCTTTGTGGGATGAAATTTGTTTGTCGTAAACAACGTATATTGGTGGTTTTCAATATGGCAATTATTTTGATTTAGAATAAAATATTACCCTATCTTACGCTGCTAACCAACATATGCCCAGGTTTAATAATGTACATTACACATGTGCTGAACATTTCTATTTAAAACTTCAATAGTGGAAACTACGTGGAAACTACTTCACCTGCAATCTAAATTGTCCTCGGAAAGTAAAACAGTTGAAACCGTCAACATATTTGTGTCCCAATCCTGATCGGATTTATTATCTTTCCTCAAGGCGTCGTTGACGCATTTAACAAAATTTTCCTCAGTTCGTGTTGGACACAAGGGGTCGCTCCCGTGCGCTGCGCGTAATAGTGATACAAGTTGACAAAACTCAGCTATAACCAAAAAGAGTTTATATTTCAAAAATTTTGATGTAATTAGGCACGGAACTGATATTAGACGACCAGGAATTTTAGACTTCTATCTAAATCGTTTTATTTTAAGCTTTCGTTTGCCTTTTTGCCGGTAAGGATTGGTTAAAGCCAATCAAAAACAGCTCACCATGATGAACTGTTGGTTTTGGACTGACGTAGTCGACATATTTCTGTACGCACGTTAGCGATGCATTCAAAAGCATAGAATCTTGGTAAAGCAGTTCTTTCAACGCATTGCTCCAACATTCCACACTATCATGATGTTCTAAAGAACTGAAAAAAGAACAGCAAAAATTAAACAGGTAAAAAAAATGTTTAAAGGTGGAGGTACCTGCACGCTACACTGCTGGCTTGTCTGTACCATTGTGTGTTGTCCACAACCAATTTTACAACATTGTCGTAATTAACTCCAGGAGAAGCCAGCTGCTTTAGACAGATTGGGAAAAAGGTCTTCACATCCATGGTGTTTTCTACTGCGTGTGTAAAGACAAAGCGACGCTTTCTTCCGTGATGGAAAAAGTGGCAAGCTGTGGTAAAAAAGATATTTTTCAAATTAGCTAAAACGTTTCTGTCGTATTTCCGAGTATAAATCAAATATAACATAGATACATTTTTCAAAGACCTTTTTATGACGAAGTTCAGTGATCTATTAACTCATATATCAGGCATTTGGGCGTTAAAACGTTTTAAATACCGAAAGATTCTTGAAGCATCATAACGACGACAGCAAGCACAATTGTCAACGACATGTCCATCTTCTTCCGGGAATATAATATATAAAATGGTGAATGATTATCAACACTACCAAACCTTTAAGCAAGAAGCAAAATAGAATAAAAAAGTACAGAAAACACTTGGCTGGAATGCTGTGACACCACACCATCGCATAGCCCTGTTTTTGTTTCCAATTCAACTTGTTTTATTGTTCCTAAGGTAGTCCAGCCACAGTCTGATTTCAGAATCAAGCAACACTTGCTTTTAAGGCAAACATTGGAAATGTATGTACCATTTATGGACAATAAGCATTTGCATATACGAGTTAGTTTCTTGTTGGTTAAAAAAATCAAAGGTTTTTTGCGACAATTAGTAGATTTCCTGAAGTGGCCTCCCCATAACATCGCCGTTTTGTTTTTACGTCACGACAGGAAACTTTCACTTTCAAAATTTACATAAACCGGTCGATTTTGCTGAAACTCGCAAAAGAAAGCTTTTGAAGTGGTTCTTCCCGACCTTAATAAAGCAATTATGTCGTGTGTATCGGATTGGTTCAACCCAACTATTAAGTCACTTTAAACGTAGCGGTTAACACCAATTGCCTCAAATGAGATTTAATAAAATAATTTTTGCTGTCAAAGACTTTCTCCCAAAGAGTATAGGGCAGTGGTTCTTAACCTTTTTAACTTACCGAACCCCTTGAATCCTCTGCAAGCATTTGTCGAACCCCGATAACATAAAGAATTAGATGAGCATAAACAGCAAACGAAATGGAATACGAACTGAAATTAATCTGACACAATTTTAATTAATTCAGGTTACTGTGTCCAAGCAAAGTAATTTTCACAAGCGGGGCTATTAATTATTTTTAGTTTTACCGCAATATAGAATGCAATGGGGTTTAAAGATGGGTGAGGTAGGAATGACTCAAGTCCGATATATTGGTATCGCATAATAATTCTAGTTAGTACGCCCGGGGTGAGCTTTAAATACCGCGCAGTACACAAACGCCACCAGTACAGATATTTTTGTAGTCGTTGAACCGCAGCTGGAAACGACTGACCGTTTTTATGTGAACTTGACATGAATCTGCACCAGTTATTTGTAGTATGATATAACCTGTAGTGATGTGCCAAAACAGAAAAGATTCGGATATAATCGCAAAAAAATTACACGCGTCGTTGATGTTTTCGCTATTGCAACATAATTTTATTCTGATATCGTTACATATGCGTTAAATTTGCCAGTGATTGCTTCGTATTATCCCATTTTCGTGTACAAATCCCATCAACAATGCTCGATTCTTAGTATCGTTGTTTAAATTTGATTAAAACACAACATACGTAAACGTAGGATTCGTGACGAAACGTAAAAAGTCAATATTCGAATTTGGTGTCGATATTCGGATACGGTCCGGTATATCCTTCAACTCGAACAGAAACTGAACCTTAAAATTAATGCGTATTTGCGTTTACGTTGCCCTTTTAACTACGAACGATTTACAAATTCACGCAAGTGCCTGGCAATATACTATCTTAACTCATGGGAGTACAAATAGTGGTCATGTTCATTGTTACATCACAGAAGTGAAACTTTTTGTTTCTAAAGGTAATTTAAAAACAAAATTTGACAGAAATGATCGCTAAAATTGTAAATCACTGGACCTTTGTCGAAACCCGGAGCCGTCCCAGTGTTTCGATCGAACCCAGGATAAGGACCATTGGTATAAGGGATTGTTCATTGTGATTTGTTTCCGTTATGACACTAATTTGTTTTGGTTTAATCGGTTTGGCGAGTCATAGCTACACACAGTAGATAGAGCAACACAACGGACATTTGTGTTGGTTGTAAAACTGTGTGATTTGATTCTGTTTCAGGTGTGACAGCGCAGCACGATAAACACACCCTGCTTGTAAGTGTGGAAAATAACAACACGACGTGATTATTATTGGGTTACGCGTGTAGGTATAAAAACCGCATGTGCGTCACAGAGACCTTCTTCGAAAGAGGGAAATACTTTCAAGACGCACAAGAAAATACTTGAATTTTTTGGAGATATTTCTGGCATTTACCATTTTTGAAGGATGCTTTCACTCACGTGGACAAAATTTGTCGATTTTTCGTTGCAACAAACGTCATTAATAGATTGGTAAATCGTTACCAAGACGCACATATCTTACAAGCCTAAATGAGGCGGTTATTCCACATAAACAGGCCGATTTCAAACTGAGTTTATTTAGAAAAAAAATAGTAATATATTTAAAATTATGATCGCTGTTCAAATATTTACGTAAAACAGAAAAAAATTAAGGCGTTACACAAATATTATTCGGCTTTTGAAGTATTCTATCCAATAAAGCTCAAATTTGTTTAAAAGATCGACTTGCTTTTTTTCACGTGTTAACAAAATATCACGCTTAACACTGACTATAATATTTCACTTTCCATCTGTTCCATCATGTAAAACGCACTTTTTGTTTGCGAATTTAATTCCAATATTTGCGCAAAACAATCAAAAGTCAAAAAGGTTGATGCAAGATACGCTCTACTTATTCAACTGTGACTTTCTTTGCTGTTCATCCTTCCAAATCGTCACAGCATTGTATTTAAACTTCGCATGATTTGTTACAAAATGTATATTGTCACCAATCAAGCTACCCAGATGTTACCACAACAAACACTTCTTCCAGCCGCAAAAAATACCAAAAGAAACAAAAAAAATTTTTCAACTTTTCATTTGTTCCAGAATTAATAAAGCATTTTTCACTGGAACATTTAATTCCAATAATTGCGCAAAACAATCAAAAAACGAAAAAAGCTTAATGCAAGATAAGCTTTTCCGCTTATTCAACAGGTTACCACAATAAACATGTCGCCAACCGCAAGAAAACACCAAAAGAAACAATTGCACTTCGTAACACGTAAAAATAGTTTGACTTTACTGGTCCTTGTAGTCAACGCTGACGTCATCATGCATGGTTACTGCGCATGCGCGCATTGGACGGGACAAGTAAGAGTCGTATCGGATGAGGGCAGCGACACGTGTTGCCCAGCAACTGTGGCATGTCAGCTCATTTTCTATCATATAACGTTTAAAGTCGTCGTTCATCGATAACACATTTTCACATTTGCAGTTTCTGTCAAAAACATTTTTTTTTGTTAAATTTACGACCTTTGTGGGATGAAATTTGTTTGTCGTAATCAACGTATATTGGTGGTTTTCAATATGGCAATTATTTTGATTTAGAATAAAATATTACCCTATCTTACGCTGCTAACCGCTGTGACCAGGTTTAATGTACATTACACATATGCTGAACATTTCTATTTAAAACTTCAATAGTGGAAAATACTTCACCTGCAATCTAAATTGTCCTCGGAAAGTAGAACAGTTGAAACCGTCAACATATTTGTGTCCCAATCCTGATCGGAATTATTATCTTTCCGCAAGGCGTCGTTGACGCATTTTACAAAGTTTTCCTCTGTTCGTGTTGGACACAAGGGGTCGCTCCCGTGCACTGCGTGTAATAGTGATACAAATTTACAAAACGCAGCTATAACTAAAATGTGATTTCTATTTGTGAATTATAATTGAATTAATCGGACACATCAGAGGCATTGTTAAACGACCAGGAATTTTAGGCTTCAATCGTCATCAGTTTAAACTTCCGTTCGCTTTTATATCGTCAAGGCGAACACGCAAGACCAAGTCAATATAAAATAGCTCACCATGATAAACTGTTGGTTTTGGACTGACGTAGTCGACATATTTCTGTACGCACGTTAGCGATGCATTCAAAAGCATAGAATCTTGGTAAAGCAGTTCTTTCAACGCATTGCTCCAACACTCCACACTATCATGATGTTCTAAAGGACTAAAAAAACAGCGAAGTCTTGAATATGTCAAAAAATAGTTTGAGAATGGAGGTACCTGCACGCTACACTGCTGGCTTGTCTGTACCATTGTGTGTTGTCCACAACCAATTTTACAACATTGTCGTAATTAACTCCAGGGGAAGCCAGCTGCTTTAGACAGATAGGGAAAAACGTCTTCACGTCCATGGTGTTTTCTACTGCGTGTGAAAAGACAAAGCGACGATTTCTTCCGTGTCGGAAAAAGTGGCAAGCTGTGACAAAAAAAATATTTTTCAACTTAACTAAAAAGTTTCTGTCGTATTTTCGTGTAATCAAATATAACACAGGTACAATTTTAAGAGAACATTTTGTGACGAAGCGCAGTGATCTAAACTCGTATATCAGGCGTTTAGTCGTTGAAACGTTTTAAATACCGAAAGATTCTCGAAGCATCATAACGACGACAGCAACCATCATTGCAAACGATTTGTCCATCTTTTTCCGGCAATATATGTGTGGTATATTATAATATAAAATGGTTAAGATTACCAACACTACCAAACTCTAAACAAGAAGCAAAGTAGAATAGACAAAATACAAAAGCACTTGGCTGAGAATCCGTGACACCAAACAATCGCATACCCCTGTTTGTTTCTTCAACTCAGACTGTTTTATTATTCAACAGGTAGTCAGTAACAGTTTGATTTCAGAATCAAGCAACCCTTGCTTTTAAAGCAAACGTTGGAAATGTATGTACAATTTATGGGCAATAAGCATTTGCATATACGAGTTAATTTCTTGTATGTAAGAAAAATCAATCAAAGTTTCCCCGTGACAATTAGTAGATTCCTTGAGGTTGCCCTCCCCACAACATCGCCGTTTTGTTTTTACGTCACGACAAGAAACTTTCACATTCAAAATTTACATAAACCGGCGGATTTGGCAAAACTTCGCACAAAAAAGCTTCAAGTGCTTCTTCCTGACTTTAATTACGCAATTATATCGTGTTGATTGGTTTTGTTTTAACCCAACTATTAAGTCACTTTAAACGTAGCGCTTGTAACACACGTCACAGAAACCAGTGCTTGAATTGCGTAATGTTTTGCGCGCAGCTTTGCACATGCACTGCATAATCCCATAATGTGACCCAAATGATTGAGCCATCGAATATTCTCAAGTAAAGTGATTCATTCAACATCCTGTTTACCACATAAAATGTTCTCCTATGCTTATGTCACATCACACCTATGTTCTTGTATTATATTACTTCAAGCGCCTCATGATATCACGTGACATTGTTGACCAATCAGCGCTCAGTATGGAGAGCTTTAAAAAGCCCAGTTTAGACCGGTAATTTCATTCTATTTGATTCCATTCGATTCTACTTGTTCTATCGTATTAATGTTATACTGCTATTATTACTGAGACTCTACAAGCTATTCGCCGGCTTGGGATTTATTCCCACAGCCTGATAATAAACTGTTTATTCGGATACAACGGTTTGCTGGTGATGTTCAAACCTTACACGCTCAATACCAATTGCCTCATTTGACGATAGTTCGATTTCAGGAAAATTAGATTTTTTATGTGTTGGCCTATTTTTAAAGACATATTCGTTCACTTACACAAAATTTGCCATTTTTTTCTTCCAATGAAGGTGATGTTAAAAAAACACGTGGCAAAGAGCATTGATCGCAAATGTTGATGTAATGTAGTGTGACTGTAATAAATTTGTATCAACCAACCTAAAAATTGTTCACCATTACTCTTTTTTTAAGCTAAACACTTGTATTAAAGAATTAAACAATCGAATATCACAACAGTCTGTTATGAAGAGAAAGATTCCATCACTTTGTGTGCATCTTGGTAAATACATCAATGTAACATGTAACTTCTTGTATTGCACAAACATACGAAAACAAGTACATTTACATATAAAGTTTGACAAATATATCAACACACTGGTATATTGTTCATTTTATATTGTGATGAAGACTACTGGTGCACGACAACGTTAGCATCAGACACCGAAACAGCGCATTCGCGTATTGGTCGGGTGAGGGGAGTGTCGTAACGGATGAGTGCTGCGATGCGAGTCGGCCAGCAACTTTGACAAGTTAGATCGTAATTCTTTGCATATTTTGTATACATCGTGTTCAAAGCCAGTATTTCGTCGCATTGGAGGTTTCTGCAAATACAAAAGAAAACACATGGAATTTGTGAGATGTAGGAAAGAGTATTTGACTCCTTGAAACTATTGCAATAAAATTCTTATTGGTTCACAGCTAACATTATTTTGACCAAACCACATCGCATCAGGGTTTAACGAAGTGTCGGTTGAATAAAATACTCATTTTCAATTATTGCTAACGTTTGTGTCTGTCATGGATTGCGGCTCACATCGCAAAATAATAACTTTTAGTTTGTTTCGTCATGATTTATGACTCAGGTACTCGTACCTTTGCGTCATGATTTCCTCTGACCACAGAATAGTAAACACTACCAACATATTTAAATCCAAGTCGGTTTTAAAATATTTATCCTTTACCAAGGCAGAGTTGACACACTTAACGAAGTTTGTCTTTGATCTCCGTGGACACATAGGGTCGCTGTTGTTCTCTGTAAAAAGACAAATATGTCAGCGGTCGGTTGTTTTTGAAATTAGTTGAGGCTCAATGGGATTCGAATGAGAAATAGCGCCGATTCAATTACAGTTTTGGCAAAAAGAAAAATGGTGTTAACTGAAGGATACAGCGGTATTATGTGTTCAACCAACAAACCTGTTTCTTGCACTCCGCATAGAACTCACAAACCTGCAATACTTTTCCAGTCATATAATGACTTACCTGAATGTAAGTTAGCGTTCATGTTCACATACTCCGCATACTTTTGCAAACACTTCAGGGACCCGTGAGAAAGCATTGGGTCATGGAACAATTGCTTCTTGAGCGAAACGCGCAAACACTGCACGCTGACGTGGCCATCTGTGGAACTGCAAACAAACGAAGCTAAACTTTTTTTCTTTCGTTCATGTTCATGCGTTTTTACCATTCTGTGTTTTTGGACAATATTTTTATTGACTCTTGGTAGTTTTCTGATGTGATAGGAGACTGCTTCAGGCAAATGTTGAAAAATCTGCTGAAGTCTATCGCTTCCTCGTTGGTGGAAGACCTCCCAATGGATCGGATTCTTCTACTAAATCCGTGACCTTTGTCGTGACAAGCTACAGACCAACATATAGATATTGTTGCGAAATTCACATGGAATATATTTGTGCTAAACGTTCTGTCTTACCCAGGGATTGGTGAAGCGCAATTGCGACGGTCAAAATTTTTGCTAGCGATCTCAACATCTTTTGACAAATGTGGGACAAAAATTTTGCTTAAGTTTTTCCTTTTCTGCAAACGATACAAACGCAAGATTTTTAAAAACCTAAAGGCCGTAAGTCTGAACGATAGCAGATAAAAACATCCGAACTTTTCTTTCGTAACTCTCCTTATATTTACGTTTAATCGAAAGTATTAAATTCATTTTTAATGCCATTTTCCGTATACCAAACACTCCGTTAAGAACAAAACGGGTAATGGTAAAGAGGTGTAGTGAAGTTATATACTGTGCTTGTTAGGTTTGTGTACGCAAATCAAGCGGGCAGTTTCAACGAAATAATTCCAAGTTTCGATCAAATATTTTGGGTCAAACGCACGTATACCAAAATTGACATGTATGATACTCCCCGAACGATTCTTTTGGGTTATTACCAGGCCAATTATTCGTACACGACCAAAAAGTTTTCGAGTATTTGTGAACCGCCTCAAGCAATAAACGGATTGCTGCGCATTTTTTTCTTGTAGCAAAACCTCTCAATTAGTGTGATGTGTTCAGACAACAAGACGTACATATCTGCCAAGCCTCAATGAGGCGGGTATTCCACATAAACAGACCGATTTCACAAGGTGTTTATTTAGAAAATAATACAACGATATATTTTAAATTATGTTTTACATGGACGGTTTTTTCATTGTTGTTTGAAAATTCACGTTAAACAGAAAAACAGTGAGACGTTAAATCAAATAGTTTTCGGCTTTTGAGGTATTTACAATTAAACTCAAATTAGTTTCAAAGATCGAATTGCTTTTTAAGGGAGTTCCCCGCCATTCTGCACAAAAGCATTTCCAGGTTTGGAGAAAGCGAAAGAGAAAAATCACGCAATTATTTCTTTAAAGTTGGTCGTGTGAAGTACCTGCTGTTTTTCCCGTGTAGAGGTATCTCGTGCAAGTAAATTCGAGTAACTATGACAAGGGAGTATATGAAAACAATAACAAGGGTTAAAAAATGACAAAGAATATTTTAAATTGATGAGTTCGTCTCATTTAGTTGAAAACGGTTCATTAGTGTGTAGTATTTTTTTTCGATTTGCAATGTTGCTTATTTCTGTGACGTTGTTGTTTAAAACGGAATGCCGCGCTGCGAAATAGTTGCACGTCATCGCTTTAAAAGAGGAGGCACGTGACCAAAACTCGGACTGTTTTGTGTCGCAACAAACAGCGAATCGATGACGTAAATTATTCAGGAGTCGTGTTCGCGGGCTGAGTTAAGTGGCGCTTTTACCGCTCCAATCCCCTTCTACGCTAATCCTCCGCCGGAAGGGATTGCGTCACGAACCGTTGGCTCGCGGACCCTGCAAGTTTGATTGTTGTTTTTCTCTTTTTTATGTTGGTGTGAGGAAAACTACTTTGTACGGATTTTGCTACAAATTGGGATAGTATTTATGCCTTTAGCTCCATAACAGGGTGAAGAGGCCCCATCAACATATTTCTAGTGCTTTGATAGACAAAAACTATTCTTCTAAGGTTTATTTGTAGGAATGACAATTGATTTCGAAAATGTAGGAACTTCAGTAATTTTACAACATTTATCGCTCGTCGTCCAACAGGTCTAACTATGTTGTACGAAGGAAAGGATCGCCAGGAGGAAATCAATATTAAAACTTGTACCCGTCACCTCCTGTGCCACGAAACGAACCCTGGGTCAATGGTCCTCGCAAAACTTTGATCCTTGGGTCGTTTCACGAACTTTGTCTTCCGATTTCCCCACGATTTTTATCTGGAAGACGAGCGATTTGATGCTGTCATCGAAACGACCGTGGTGCTTGGTTCGATCCTAGTAATCACGTTAACCGCGGGGATCGTGCGCAGGTGATCTGACGACGGTTGATTTATCCCCGCCAAAATCGTTTCTAATCCATTTCGACCGAAACCCAATTTAGTTTCCCCAAAATTTTTGTTCTTAAACGAAGTGAAACCCTTCCTTGTGGGGTTTTTCTTGTTCAACAAAACAGGGACGTACAGCCTAATGGAGGGAGGATCGTATATGGAAATTCTTATTGTGAATAAAACTAACATGGAAAAATTGTTTCAGAGATGGGTTTCCATGTTGTCAAAACTTTGATATTTCAATTCCAACAGCCTTCAAACACAATGTCACAAACAAGATTTCGGAATTATTTAGTAAAGTTTCCAGTTTGTTAATTCTCTAGCCCTCACCAGGACCCAACACATGCGAACAGTACAGAAATACCGCGTGTGGTACAATAACAAATCGCGCTTATTCCATGATAAATCGTGAAACGGGATTGTTCCAATTGAAACGAGGGTAAGTCGGATTAAATGCTTGAATTCACAAAGAACTTTAATTCGTTGGGGAACGAAATTTTATTTCAGCACCCGGGGTTATGAATCTCGTAACGAAACAGCGGGAAGCAACAAAACGTAATCCACCAACCATTAGTTTGTCTTTTCACCAACAATTGCGTTTTAAAAAGCAACGATACCGTTAATAATAATTCAATGTATTTTGGGTCTTATGCAAATGTACATTTTAAAAAGGTGTGACGTAAATGTCCGCACACAAAAATACTTGTTTGCAAAGGTAAAGGTATTCGTGGATTTTTGATATTATTGGTTTTTGTCTTCAAACGATCGGCTTTTTCGGATGTTGTTTGAAATATAATCCACGTTGTGTGTGCCAGATAAACAACAAAATCAATGCGTTAATCTTGATTACAAGTCAATCCATTTATGTTTGTTAAATTATCTCCGAATATGCGAAAATTTTTTGATTTTTCCCCGCGCAGATAATTTACAAATTCAGCACAACCAACACTGTACGATTAAGTGCCGAAGGGCCAATTCGCGTTAATAAACCCATTGCTGTTCAATCGATTGTTCAAAGAGGTTAAAATGCGTGTCGGCAAGCACGAGCGCGGCATGAGTTGGCCCAATAGCTGTCAAACTGAAAGTCGCGACAGGACTTGCTTGCGCTCAGCCAGAGGGAGAAAACGCAGCAAATTGCGTGTCCGTCTTTAAGCGAGGGAGCGACATTTAATTATTTATTAGCAGTGTTGTCGGGCAAACGCCTTGTAGCGCGCCAGGTCGACGAGAGAAACCTTCGCGACCAATCAATGCGTTTGGCCCCTTTGCCGGGTCGCAAAAGTGGTACGCGGGCGCTATTCGAGGGTGCTTGAGGCCCGCGCCCGCGTCGCCTTCGATCAGGACCTTTTTTTTATCCAATCAGCGACCACAAGAGCTGGTAAGGAGACGAGGAACAAGTTCTGTTAAGAAGGAAGTGAGTGCCTGGAAGGCAGAACTTGACAGTGTTTTGGTGTTAAATTCAGCAGTGAGGCTTAATTCATGTACCTTGATGTTATGATTTCTGCATGTGACTGCAAAGAATATTTTTTGTACAAGTGAGCGTTGTTCTTGACAATAGCGTTTTGCAGATGGAGGGACATACTTTGAGATTCTATTTCCAGTAATCTATATATAATGATGATGAGTGTTCTCATATGTGCAATGTTATATCACTTCTCCAATGGATGCCGGTAGATGCGTACATTACTGTAAGTGAAAGCCTTCGTGAGTTAAGTTTAGGTCGTTTTGTAAGCAGAGCCGTTTCTAATTGTTCTGCATATTTCATGTTGTCATTGAAGATTCGCCACAAAACATACAGTTTATTCGCGGTACCACGCCTGCATTGCGCAAAGGAATATTCTTTCAGGGGCTGCACGATAGATCAAGATCGCTTACTGAGTACGCCAACAAAATCATATCCTTGTGCTGGTAAATGGCATTTCGTGAAAATTATAGTTCCGTTTTCTAAAGGAGGGTGCTGGGTGTGCGATCTAATTCTGCGTAAAGCACTTCACAGCTATTAGTGAAGATTAAGAGACACAAGATCTTGTTGCAGCGCAGATCACTTTCAATGGACGCGAAAGCTTATACTTGTTAATCGGATTGCAATTCCTCTAAAACATGGAGACCTACTTTTGTTTTCAGGCCGCTGCTTTCTGTGACACGCGAAGTGCTTTTAATTTCAAACTTGTGGTTAAATTAAGGAAAACACTAATTCAAATGGGAAATGACAAACTGGATAAAACAATGCTTGTTTCAAAACACTTCTGGGAACCACTCCCTCGCCTGGTGCTGCTGTTCCTTGCGGTTTGGGGTTCAGAGGCCCAGGACGGAGTCGCGACATCGTTGAAGGCCCGGCGCGGGGGGTCAGTGACCCTGACCTGTTTTGCCGACCACGAATCGTCCCCCACCATAAGTTGGACTAAAACCATCGACGGCAAAGCGATCACTGTCGCTTACTCCGTGAACGGTAGCCCAGTGATTGAGTGAGTACATAGAAAGGCGCGATATTTCAAAATACTATTTTGTACTGTATTGCAATTATCATTATTTTCCCTTTTGTTGTGATAAGA
This sequence comes from Ascidia mentula, assembly GCF_947561715.1. NCBI lineage: Eukaryota > Metazoa > Chordata > Ascidiacea > Phlebobranchia > Ascidiidae > Ascidia > Ascidia mentula. The sequence goes on along the minus strand of NC_138569.1, from coordinate 17,767,201 downwards.
AACCGTGTAAATTGTTTCCCTCGTTTTGGTTCATTAATAGTGCCGAGGGTATTCTGCCAACTTAAACACATTTTCCTGTTTTCCCAGCGACATGCTGAATGGCAGAGCGCAATTGAATGGTGGCCGGTTGGAAATTGACAATCTCCAGATTACCGATTCAGGGATTTATTCTTGCCGAATATTAGCGACTGGAAATGCCAAGGCAGCCGATATTACTCTGGACGTTACAGGTTAGGAGGGAAACACGATAGACACAATATCACGATCATTACATCATTGGTATACACTTTCACGTAAAAGTAACGTAGGTATAGTAGTAGTTTCACGTTTTCTAGTCGGTGTTACTTTTTAGTGTACAAACAATATTTTATCATGAAAACAACATCTGTTTTAAATTAAAAACTTCAATTCATTTAAATTTATTTCAGGATATTTAATGAAATTTAGTACTTCTCCAGAAATAGTTTGGCCAATAAACCCAAACCTATTTGTTTTGATAAAGCTGCACCGACAGTCAGCGCCGAGGTGGTTCGATCGCCGATAGTCGGAAGTAACGGAAAGTACCAGGCAGCAATTTGCAGAGCGAAGGGTGGAAAACCGAGGGCGCAAATCACCTGGACCAACGCAGCCGGTCAGGTATGCCCTTGTTTTAAAGTTGGTTCGCTTGTTGAACTCTTTGTAATGCACATATGGGTATTGACTTTAAAGTAGGCATTAGGAGCAATAATGTACACGAGGTTAGATCTAACTTTAGCTTAATTTGCGAAGTACAAGAAGAAGTTAGTTTCAATGGTATGTCTCACGAACAATAACTGAGAGTACGTGATATGGACAACTATTACCAAACCTAATTGTCTTAATTGTTTGCACATAGAACACGAAAAATAGTGCAATTTACCACAACAAATGAACATTTTAGATTCAAAACTCCATTCCGACAATTATTCCCGCCCCCGACGGTTCCTACGACGTCACTTCCGTTTTGGAGCTTGCACCCGGGCTCTCACCCGACTTCACAGGAGATGGAGTGCGTGAAAGAGTTGGCGCGAGTCGACAGGAGTTCACTTGTCTTGTCAACCACGATGACCTGAGTTCAGTCGAAGCGAAAACGTCGTCGGTGGTTGTTGATCTGTTATGTACGTACAACCACACATGGCTACCCTTCTGCTGTCGTTGTAACCCTGTCGTGGCATCGGCGCCAAATATTTAATAGAATTAGGCGGATAAAATATTTAACACCAGAAAGGTTAAGAGTATGGACATAAAATTTTTAAACGGTTTGATCCGATAAAATAACCCGTTTATGACTAGGCCTCTTTAGAGGGATAAGTATGTGCATTTTATACATTTATATTTTTAAGACAGTCTACATCGACAAATGCAAGTATTGTTTCCTTAATTAGGAACCAATTAAAGACTTACGGTATTCCTGTTCCATATTCCTGTTTTATTATTTACACGTAAACATGCAATTTCCTGAAAAAGAAACACAAAATTTTCCTGATGGCGTATTTAGAAAAAGTTTTAATCCAGCCTTTGCGCCACTTAACGAGTTTTAAATCTATACGAAAAAAGTTTAAATCTATGCAATTCCTACACAAGCATTTCGTCCTTTTATACTCACTACATTTCCTTACAGATGCCCCCCTAGTTCACATCACACTATTAGGCAACCGTCTCACCTGTGAAGCACGTGGCAACCCAAAGCCCGGGATCAAGTGGATTCTTCCCAACGGTGACGTAGTGATGGATGTTCGCACAATACATCTCAGTGAGGGAACATTGGGAGACGGTCGCTATGCCTGCGTTGCGTCCAGCGTTTTGAAACCCGACGCTACAAGCACGTTGATGGTTCAAAGAGCGAGAGATTTGCGTGAGTGGAGGATGAGGTTTTCTATAGAGCACAACAAATTATTCTGTTTGCACAAGAAGATTTTTTTCAACCAGTTTAGGTCTGTGGACCACCTGGTTGACGCAATCAAAAATTGAAATAACTTTTTTTGGTTATATCCTAAAACAAAATTAATGTGGCATCAACGAAAGTATTATTGCAGACAGATGGCCACTGTTTCGACCTAAAAGCTCTCATCAGAAAGTATTATTGTTTGGTAAAATCAACTGTAAGAAATTAAGAAATTATATATTATTGTTACATCGGATTTACCATTATATCACCAAAACATATATGATTAGAATTCGATATTGGTATTAATTTGAATATGAGTTTTGATTTATTACACAAGTTGAGCGACCTGAATCATTTTGCTTCATCTCTCATCTACAGCCACGTTGTTCCGCACCGTTACCCACCTCAACACGTCACTACCGGTTTCGGCATCCGGATACCGAATGGAGTGCAGCGCTCACGTGACCGAGACGCGCGGACTCTCGTCTGGCGCCTTCGCAATGGATTTCGAATGGACCAAAGACGGTCGTGTGATCAATACCCCGTCCAGCGATTACGACAGTGAGTCTCTCTAATTTCGTGCCCTCTGATTGCAATCTTTCCCGGTACCAGCTTTTACGCGTAATGGTTTCTCAAAGTAACGAGGGCTTAGATGGGTGGATTGATAAATTGCGGCACTCAACCACGTGATACGTACGGGAGTCTCTTTTCCTACGACTCCTCTTCGTTGAAGTTGTCCACAGAAGAATGGCGCAGCGCAAGCATCCAAGATTTTATCGGCCTTAGATTTAGGATCCCTTTATTTGCAAATGACTATCTGATAAATCAACTTGCGCAAATGTGAAACGCGTGGAGGCGACGCCGGGTCGTACATTCGAGCATGAAAACACGTGGCTCCGTATACTAAAGCCATCTGTATTTAGCGGCTTAATTTTGCGTCACAATTTCAGTTGTTACGACGCACGAAAGGCTGAACACCCGACGATCGGTGGTGACTTCCCGTTTGCGTTTCGTGGATGTGAGGAGAGGAAGAGACGATGCCACTTTTCGATGCAGACTCACCAACACTTCGAAAAGCACGGGATTCGTAACCGCTGTGGAAAGGGCGGTCACTCTATCCATAGACTGTAAGTTTGTGCATCTGTACTCTGGGTTTACGCCATGTATCTTGATCGAGAACCACAATAATCGAAAAATGTATTGCTTATAATCGTTTCTTCCTGTATGTTGGACTGGCTCAAACCACATTGACGTCGGTCCATCCGTCGTTAAATTATTTATAGCGAGCAAATCAAATTGAGTGCGCGACACAAACATATGCCGCACAATTAGAAACACACGCGATTGTAATCCAGCGATCAGGGCTTAGTTCAGTTCAGTTTTTTTCAGGGCTAAGGCGACATGTGTTGCAATCCGCACTTTGGTGCGTGTCACTAAGCAAACTGAAACCACGTGACACAAATACATATCGACCAATTAATCTGTGGGAAAAAATAAATCTGTGTCATTGCCTTTTTCTGGTGAACAATGAAAGAATACAAAGGTGTCCCAGATCGATAGGACTATGCTCAAAATCCTTGTTACTGGGAATGGGCAAGCCGGGGACGCTTTGGGAATTGGGACATAGCTTTTAATGGAGCGTATGCGCCGGACATGCATGTTAATTCGCTAATTAGCGGTGCGCAGCCTCTCCAGAGGAATTGCATGTCCCTTGCGTATCTTCCTTTGTAATTCTTTGAATAGTTGTGATGGTAGTGGATTTGATTAATATGCAGATTTGATGACTCCTACGATAAGAATTTGATGGATTTGCAATATGTAATTTTGTTGAAGATGAGCGACAAGTCCGTGATGTTTGTCAGAGGTAGTATACGGTTACGTACAACTGTTTTCTTCGCTCGTTACACAAACACCAAACAGTTTCTTTTACACATATGGCTTCAACTACACAATATGAACACATGCAACACCACAAAATTTCAACACAAAGTCCACAATTAGCATAGCTGTAAATTAAACACAATTTACGTAAAGTGATATTATACGCTGCACAGATCCGCCGGACTCGAATGGCATCAGGATATTCGCCGAGCCGAGACACGCCATTGTAAATGAAGGAGAGGATCTCGAACTATCTTGTCGCGTTCAAGCAAAACCCAAATGCAACTACGACTGGTATTTGCATGGTAAGCAATATACTATTGTCTCTGTCTTTCAACCTGCTGCTGTGCAAATTGTCCTCATGGCCTTTAATATAAATGTGGTTGCGCTGAAATAGAAAATTTACATCCGAAAACACAGTTTGTCGCAAGATGTCAGGCTGCGCGCGAGTTTTGGCAGTGATCGATTAAAAGACTAATCGGAATTTGTGGGCAGACAAACCTGCGTTCGAATGCCGATGTTAAAAATAGAATATTTATTCGACTATAAAAGACCGATGGTGACCCGAAACCGAAGCTCGGTTAAAATTATTGCCTCCGATCTAGCTAAAGAGTTCACCAACATGTTGTAAACAACGATTTTTAGGGCAAAAGGTTGAAAGAAGTCATGACGACGAAGCCGATACCCTGACTCTTCCCAACGTTCGCCGGTTCCAGGCCGGTGTGTACAAGTGTGTGGCATACAACTACGTTCCTGGTAGTGCGGAGGCTGACGTTCTTGTTGTGGTTCGCTATCCGCCTTCGGACCTGGAAATTCGGCGAAGTGAAGACGGAAATCTATCATGCGTGACCAAAACCGGGAGTTTCCCGCCGCCTATCTACAGATGGATTTTTCCGAACGGTTGGTTTGAAATCTTACTTTTATCTTAAGCGTGCGATATACAACGGACATCTTACACTTGGTTTTTCGCTGTAAGGGACGTTCTGGTCGAATGCAATAAAAAATAAAACCTTAATACAAATGTCGTTCAAAAAAACCTGATACAAACGATGCAGTTTTGAATAATTATATGGGCGACCATGAAAAACTTAATTAAACACAAAATTAGATACATTTAAAAAAAACGTCACATACGAATCTTTAATTTAGATATTTCAGGTGGGTCATGGCACCCACCTGGCTACGCCAATGTGCTACGCTTATAGCTTCAAAGATCGTCACAACAGAAAACCATATACATTATAGTCCATAGGTTACTTTGCAACGTATGGGGTATTGATTTTGTAAGCCGCATATGTATAGGTAGAGCGCTTACCAAAGATCTTAAGCATTCTGGGTCCTACGTTCCCGTGGGCCTCGCTTCTCTAATCACCCACAAATGACACAGAGCTCCCATGTGATGCATTATCCATGCACTCCTAAACGAAAAAGCCTGTACCTTTTCCTGTGCGAACACAAACACTGTCGGGCAAGTTCCTGGTGAAAGCACTCTATGGGGCCTTGACTAATGTGAAAAATTACAAAATTGTACCAATAATAGTTTGAATGAAGATTGACTAACTAGCTGTCTTCTGTGTTCTACCATTAACTGCACAAATCTTTATGTAAAAGTTTCTTTAACGTAATTTGTCATAATCAAAAACTGCATGCCAGAGGAACTTGCGCAATGCCCGACATTGTCCAAAGTTATACTGGCTATTTTAACAATATTTTATCGCTTGCATAAGGTACCGAAACGAAAGGGAACCAGTCGACGGTGCGGTTGGAGGTGACTGAGGTGGACGAAGCAGCAGCGTACACCTGTGTAGTTCACAATGGTTTGAGCGTCAAAGCAAATCTCACCTACCTGCAGCTTCCACCGCCACCGAGTAAGCCATTCAAACCTTGTTTTATGTTTTTGAGTTTGGATGGAGTATTTTGACGTTTACCGTTTCACTCTCGACGTGTGGATATTCGATTTTTGTCATATGTTTGTTTGGTAACGATTTGAACTTTATTTGTGGCGTCTCAGACTTTTTAATATATTACCATTTTTCTTGCTCAGAAAAGATCGGCGAATTGTCAGTTGCCGAGTTTTCCGCTACTGTCGTTGTGTGTTCCTGCGTTTTTCTCGTGCTCTTGAGTGCCGTATGCTGGTTAACGTACCGTCGCTGCAAGATGGCAAATTCGGCTGAAGTCAACCTTGACAAGTAAGTTCAACCTGTCCGCACATTTTTCACCGCATGACACATTGCACTGTTCACTTGGAGAATTTTTATGATGCACTTTTGTTTGTTCGGGTGCAGCAAGTTTGACCAGTACATGCAGTACAGTGAGCCGCCCGGCAGCGCTGCTATGTCGGACCCGGGGCGAACATCGACTCCGCTCAGTTTGATTCCCCGCTGCCAGTCCGACCTCACGCCAGCCACGTGTGATCAACAGTACGTAGTGTTTAATGCTGTGTGTGGTGTGTTTGCGACACTAAAATTCTATACATTTAGTCGTTTTCATGTATGTTTTACGACATAACATTCTCTTCTTTCTTCATGATTATTGAAATTGGATTTGTTCCCATGATTCAATGAAAAACACCTTCACGATTTTATTTATTACATGGGATGTTGTTGTAGACTTCGTCAAAGCGGCAAGTTTCCGATAAAGGAAGTTAGTTACGCTCACTGCAAATCTCCATTGTCGGTGGAGAGACAAGCTGGGTTCGGATCCACTCCATCATCCCTACAGACCTTCAGTTTCAGGTGTCACTCACGTTTCTGTAACTCTCCTTGTAAAATATGTGATACTTCCGCAATCAAGTTTGCCTAACTTTCTTTGACATGGGAGACAACATATAAGTTTATAAATCAGAGAGAAAGTTACCTTTGATTTAATTGGAAAAAACTTCTGTAAATTTTTGTCCTTGGGCATTGTGTCTAATTTGTTGCACAGTCTGGTGCAATTTCGACGTGTACATTTTTAAATGGTGCTCTTTTCTAAGGAGCGCAGAGCGGTCATGCAATCCACGCCACTCGCCGAGCAACAAGGGCAAAGGCGGCACTGATTTGGAAGGCTCGAGCGTGGAGATTATCGAAAACGAGTCGCTACATTCAACCCTGAACGCTAACCGATCGCAAAACTCAACAGCGGAACACGACGGCGTCAAACGGCAACCCGGGACTCGGTCACCGCAAAGAAAACCGCCTCAAACTCTCAGCGCCAAACCTCCCATGGCACCCACTTTGGAAGAAAGAAGGAATTCGTTCGGCCAGAGTCGCTGCATGACTTCGATACCACTGCAATACTTCCACCAGTCCACGATACCGAGAACCTACTTGTCGAGACTTAATTACAGACAGCAGGGTGTTCCCCCTGTGGGAGTGGTGATACCTTCCTACGACGCGGTGCTCTACGACGACACCTGGCGGCCAGGGATGGCCCGCTGCGCTTTTCCCGAAGGCTCCCATGTGCGCCCGTATGCAACCCTAGACATCGAGACGCGGAAGTATCACCAGAAGCATCTTGAAAGGACAATCGAACGTGACGAAAGTGCTTCTGGATCCATGGCAGCTTCCGAGGACAATTTGCACGGCGTCAAATGCCATAACAGGCCTCGGTCCATGTCTTTGTCTGGCTCTGACACGTCGGGGTCAACCACAGCTAGCTCGGAGTCAGAAACCATCACGAGGAACGGACAACAATCGAGCACGGCCCTGCACAGCAAGCCTGCTTCAAGATACAACCATGCCAGTCGCTTTGAAAAGCAACTTTCGCCAGTGCGCACCGCTTCCCCATTTGATAGTGGAAACGATTCAGTCAAATCTATTCCTTCATCCGTCGCGGCCGGCAAAAAGCAATCGCTCACTTTAGTGTAGAAATGTTTTTATTTGTGAAATTGTTCAATGCTTTTACCGCCCAGTTCCTTTTATCTGCCTTTTTCATGCTTGCAAACATTCACCTTGCGGGAATATTTTAACAGCGGTTTAGCGTGTGCGTGTATAATATACTGAGCTTTTTTGATGTTAGTTTTATCCAATACAGAATCTATTTCATCGTCCAATGTGACTGCTGTTCATTTAACGGTTTGGCAGTTGTAGTTTTAAAAATGATGTTTTAAACCGAGACTAAACTACTCGTGTATAAACTACTACCTTCAGGTGTTCCTCATCAATGAAAAATATCTTTAGAAAACAATTTTGGATAATATAACATATTACAACACAACAAACGTTGCAATTTTGTTTCTGCTGGAAGTGGGAATCCAGATTGCCACAGCAGCAATGTTTGTCGAAATGACGGGTTTTTTTTATTCAGATAACGGGCCATGTTTTATAGCGTTAAATGTGTAACTCAAGCAATGCAGAAGAGCATAGTGACGAATCATTATTTCATGAAGAGTTTTGAGGTTCGAACAGTCGTTTTTTAATTTCTTCAATGTTTTTTTATTTTAAGATATATTCCTGCAAATACAGCACACAATTTGCGGAGTCTTACGAACATAAATGGTTTGCGGTGTGAAAAAATTTCCTTGCCACAAACACAACTAAAATCAACCGCTTACAACAACTTTTCGTTTACGTTAACACCTTGGTGACAGAGTGGCCGAAAACGTAAACAAACTCATTTCGAGCGATGGGTGCAACGACGGACACGACCTAAATATCAGCGCGATTCCCTTTTTTTGCAGGTTTTGGCACCTTCGAGCCGCGGGCAAAAACGGTGGAATGAAGAAGTTGCGACTGATTGTATTAGACCAAGTGGTTATGGAGCACGTGGAAATGGAGGACGGCAAGACCTCAGATTTTAGAACCTCAGCACCAGGTAAACGGGTTGAATATATCTTTGTTTTTTTGTGTGGGAATGCATTTGAGTTGCAAAGTGGGTCATCTTTCATTAGTTCACATGGACAGTGCATAAAACAGTGCAATTGAATATTACTAGCGAGGCATTTGATTCGCGGTAGTCCAATCCACAATGCTGTAACTAACAGGTTATTTAACAACCATATGTAAGCAGGTAGCAAGAATATAAGACAAGTGGAAACTTAACACTCTTTGAATTATTTTCAGTTACTCCCCCGCCGGTGGACATCTTCCCAATTGACAACGCGTTTCCAATCTTTATCTATGCTGTGGTCGTCATTGTACTTTTCTGCGTCATATTCTGGGTCATTTACAGCTGTATTAGAAGAAGAGACTTGTGTTCCTACCAGCTGAGGTATTGGACAATGCAACAACATTTTTACGTTTTCGCCAATCATAGTTGTTTACAATTATTAGTCTGATTATATTTTGTAACTGATATAGTTAATTTGTCTTGCACAAACTCGAATGTGGTCGAAACTACATTTAAATAACAAAGTTGTTTGTTTCGTTGCAGCAGACAAGAGAACCTATTTGAAAATAAGTCCTTGATTCAAAGCAACAGCAATATAAGGCCCAAAGGAGGATTTCCAATTAATTGTAACTACAAGTACAACTCCGTGTCGTGAAGGGGTTGCTTTGACAAGATGCTTGAAAGAAGTGCTTGTCAGGAGTTAAATGCATTACTAAAATTATATGTATGTTGCGTCAGTCATGGCCCTACTTGGTCCAGTGCCTTACATCTTTGCTTTTCCTTTTATATTTCGTAAGTGAATGATTGTATTTCAATTATTTGGCGTTGCGTATGAATAAAACAATCATTATTTTTGGTCGCGTACTTTGAGCTGGGACATTAGTTTCAAGCTATCCAGATCTTTTGCGAAATGGATACAAGTTTGCAAATAATGTTGTTGCGGAAGTAGCAACACACGTGACAAAACAGATGAATTAAAATAAACTGTGTTACAACTAGCAATAGTCGCAAAGAAAGAAAACAGCTTCTCTTTTGGTTAAAAAAGAACAAGAAAATGGTTGATAAAAAGTCATTATGATTCGGTTGAGTAGGCAAGCAATTGTACTTCTCGTGGTGAAGTAAAAGTGTATGAGATTTGGCGCGAACGAAGAAATTGCTAAACGTAGAACAAAGTTGATTTCCACAATAAAGTGGGTAAAGTATGGTTTTAGTTTCGTTTTTATGCGTAAATTGATTACACGTTGCCCTGAGTTTCACTAAAATATCGCTTATATGTTTTTAGTCGCACATTAGACCTATTTGGCAATGTCTTCAAAGGATCTGAACATTCGGATAGGGCACAGTGAAGGAATAACAGACTTATGCTACGATGAGACTGGAAAGTGAGTTTATGGTGTTTTCACATCAGCTTAAACAGTAGCAACTTATATGTTCCCAAGAAAACAAGATGACATGTTTGCAGGTATCTGGTTTCTTGTGGTTTTGAGGGATCTGTGAAGATTTGGAATGGAGCTGATGATGATGAACCAAAGACATTGAGGCTTGGAGATCAAGTGCACAGTGTTGCAATCAAGGTAAGAATATTCATGGTTTATGTCAACAACATACCGGACCAACTTTGTTCTGAGTGCTGGACTGTATGGTCTCAAGATTATCTATTTTGTTTAGAAAAGGGTTGATTGACCTTTTTAAAACTTTTGGTTTTGTAAAAGGTGTTTCACCAAAAATAAGTTTGTTCTTTCAAACGAAATGTATGATGATCACATTACCACCAATTGACATTTTAAATCAATTTGGTCAATATTTCTACAATATTTGTTTATTTTGTGGCAGGGTGCAACTCTCTATGTTGGATCTGATAGTAACTCTGTAGACCGCTATGAGTTCCCCAAGGGGGAACAAGATGGAATCCTGGCAAGATTTACAGGGACCCCAACATGTTTGGCTGTATCTGAGTCAAAGAAGTTTGTTGCTGCAGGTTCCAGGTGAGACTAAAACTAGGAAATGCAGGTTGTTTCTTTGGCATTTTGCATTCGAATTATCTTGTTTGCAATGCAGAGAATATTAAATATTCTGTTTTACTCTTGCAGTGATTTTGACCTGAAAGTGATGCTGATGGAGTCAGGAAAACAAAAATGCTTTCTTGGCCACCAAGCACCGGTTTTAAGTGTTGCATTGGACCCGATGGACGAATATTTGGTATATTTACATTAATATTGATGTCTAGTACTTGTGACCATTTAATATACTTAACTTTTTTCTCAGGCGTCAGTGAGTTGTGATGGAAAGTTGAAAATTTGGGACCTGTCAAATCAGGTAGCGTGTTATAACCATAATTGTATTTTTTCTACACTGTAGATGTTAAAGCTATTCAATCTTTTTTATCTTTGCTAATAATAATTGAATGTCCCATGTCCTTCAGGAGTGCATTCAATCGGTGTCTGTGATAAAACCTTCAAATGATGTTGGAAACTCCGAAAGTATGGGAAAGTAAGTGGCAATTACTGCAGTATCTGCACATTAAGTTTCAAAACTAATTTACACAATAATTTCAAAGGATTTGTTGGAGGCCAGCAACTGGTGAGGATATTGTTGTGCCTTTGAGCGATGGGGTTGGTATTTATTCAAGGCTGACATGGCAGCTTGCACAGTCATTTAAAACAGACGTTACAACAAAGGTAATTTTTACTTAATTGGTTGCAATAAGTAGGTTCTTTGTCAAAAGAACCTTATATGACTCTAAATCTACAATTTAGCTATATATAAGGTTTTGTGGATAAATAATAGTTATCTGAACCTGAAATATAAAGCATTGTTGACACAATTGATGTTTGTGTGGTTTGTAGAAATTCCAGTGTTGTGCATTTTCACTGTGTGGACGTTTTGTGGCTGGAGCAACTGCAGATGGTTGGGTCGTTGTTTGGGACGCAGAAACACAGGAGTGTGTTCGAACGTAAGTTTTATGCAACAAAATATGATCATAGTTGGAAATCTATGTAGAAATATTTGCTAAATTTTTTTTTTAAATCTTATTCAAGTATGAGTAATTGCATATTAATATTTCTCTTTTTAATATTTTTTTTGTTATATGTCTTCATATTTGTTTTTCAGTCTGCAAGTTCCACACAAAGCATGTGTCTGCACCATTGCTTGGAATCCCCTAGAAAACAACACCCTTGCTTTTTCCGACAATAACGGCCAGATTGGGGTCCTGGAAAATGTTGTGTTGTCAGAGCAACCCACAAAGAAGGTAACTTCAACATGTTTCAAACTTAATGGATCCCACCATCATACCCAAATCCTGAAAACTAAGCCGATTTCTTTGAACAATTGCCTCCAAATTGTGTTCTAATATTTGCACGTATTTTGAATTATGTCAGGACAATCGTCAGAGCGAGATCGACGCATTGTTTGACGATGATGACGACAACATGATGCTTGACCTGATGGCTGAAGAAGATAAGAAAGGAGTAAAAACAAAAACTGTTTAAACTACCGTCGAGTTTCTGCTCAGTCCGTGATTCCGTAGATTTAATAATTACACATGTATCGTAAATATTTTTTGCATATGTGGGTGTGACACCCCCAAATATATGTTAGTATGAGCCGTTGCAAATGGACAGGTTGCCATACCGTGCTTATCTCTGAGATTCAACCTACTATGACAAAATGTATGTATTTGAGTCGTTGCGGATTGATGCTTGATCTTATATACCTCTATATTACATACATTGTCTTTTTACAGGGAGAAGTTCCGACGCAAAAGAAACGAAATAGATTATTGGACGACAGTGACGACGAAAGTGACATAGCCTCACGCAAAGGATCACAAGCTGCAGATCTACGTAAAAAAACACATGCAATAATTAAGCGTCTTATGTCTACAAGGCCTGTATAGATGACTTCAATGTATTTGCAGTTTTTCTTTATTGTTATTGCTGCCTTATCGTATTTGTCGCACTAAAATTTTTAACTCATTACCCTGCATAGCACTTTTCAAATCCTAAATCTATTAGAGTCAGTGATACTAATGATGCCTTCAAGCATATATCGAGAAAAAACTATTCAAACAAATGACTTCTGATTCTACACAGGAGTTGCTCATTAAACCGGATTTATTTTTTCACTTTCCTTGCTTATATCCGAAATAAAGTCTTCCATTTCCTTACTCGTTCATACACTGTCTTGTAGCACCAATACCATCTACCCTTGAGATTCTTGGCGACGACAATTTCGACTTGGCTCCACCATCCATCCCGCCACCGGCTGATCCCAAAAAGCTCGAACTTGAAGATGACGCGTCGTCAGTTGCAACCGGTCTCACTGGGGCGATTGCAAGCAAAGCCCAGCCGAGCTCAATGCAGCCACCTTTTCAACCCAGTTCAACTCCTGTTCACTTGTCCCATAGGTTTATGGTACGATATATATTTAACGTGAAATTAAAGTCATTTTTAAATTGGTTTTACACATAAGGAAGTGATTTGGATATTTGGCTTTGATTCAGGTAAAAGGACAATACCAAAGTTTATGTTTTAATGTTAACAGCTCATAAAATTTACAATGCGAAATGATTACTGACGGACTCGTCAAAGCTAATTACGTTAAAAAGGCACGTTGAAAGATTTTGAATAGACTTCTGCTGTTTGAGCCTTGAAATAGCAATTTATTTCTTCTCAAAATTTTGCTTAGCATCCAGAAAACTTCCCCATTGCAATAAACGTGTTTACTCAAGGTTTGGAATTCGGTTGGTGTGATTCGGTGTTACAACGACGACATCGAACACGCAATCGACATCGAGTTTCACGACGCGCAGACTCACCACCCCCTCCACCTCACAAACAACGAACGATTTACGATGGCAGATATGTCCCGTAGTGCTGCGGTGCTTGCTGCAGAAGCAGACGGAGATCAACCGAGGTACGATGGGTTTGGTGTTTTTATTAACGCTTGTGTTTGTACCTTTTAAACTGGGAAACAACTGCAACCGTTCATATCACATGAGTGTTATGTTATGAACAGTTATACCTAATTATGGAGAAATGTTTTTGTTAAATGGCCACTAAAATTAAATTATTTTTAGTTACGTGTTCAAATGTACTTCTTTTTACCCCCAAAAAACACGCCAACTTTTATTTTTTGAAACACGAATTATTTTTTTCAGCAAATTGAAATGCATTCACTTCTCCTCCTGGGACAACAACAAACAGTGGAGCGTGGATATGCCCGAAGGAGAAGACATAGAATGCATTACTATAGGTGGGTGTTACAAGAATATTAAATTCATTTTTAATTCACTACATGAAAACTGCTCGCCACAAATCTACATCTTAATAACTTTTCATGCTTCCTTACCACTGCATTATCACCTGCGTCTTTGTCAAAGGTGATTGTTGGGTTGCTGTTTGCACCGACGCGATGCAAGTACGTCTCTTTGCACTTGGAGGAACGCAGCGTCAGATCTTCAGTCTGCCCGGACCTGTCGTTGCCATGGCAGCGCACACGGATCAACTTTTGATCGCTTATCATATCACGCAAGGTATGTAAAAAACTACACGCATAAAGAGGAGCCCAAAGGCCCGCGTATTGTCCGTCGTATGTTATGTTTTCTTCGCGATTATGTTTTTACTATTTACTAACTTTCGTACCCATGTTATTCTACATAGTTATTATACCATTAGGTAGACAATACGTATTTGCTACATTGATTCGCTTGCTGTTAAATGGTGTGGTTTATTGCGTGCAGTGTAGTTTTTAAGACCTTCTGTCACAAGTTGTCGTGTTTTTGTTGATTTAGTTAAGAATTTCGGTCGTGTATTTGCCCAATGCAAAAAAGTACATTTTAAGCAATCCCTAAAAAGTTATGTGAAACACTGCGTCGTAAATGCATTCTTAACGTTACCCAAAGGATTTGGCAACAACCAGTGCCTCGGTTTCATGCTCCTCGAGGTCGGAGCTGGTTCTGGATGCAAGCCCAAAAAAGTGGTTGGAGGGAATCCTCTTCCCATAAGTTCAGGCTCCACCCTAATCTGGTTGGGATTCACGAGTGAAGGAACCCCAGCAAGTGTCGACAGCAGCGGCGTCGTTCGGTTGATGAACCGCTCGTTCTGTGCCACGTGGACCAATGTGTTAAACACCAGGAAAGAGGTGAGGGTAGAAGTGTTCTGGTGGTTATATTGGTTATATTGGTTAGAGTTGAAGGTGATGGGACGATAGTTTGAAGATAGGACTTCTTGTATCAGTGCCCTTGGTGATGACCTTGGAGCTGCTGTTTGTCCAAATATGTTGGGTCGCGTGCAGCGGGTCCATTGTTTCAGATGTTCTTGTTTATAAAGCAATAATTTTTATTCCTTAACAAAGCTGCATCATTTCTTTATTTAAAAATAGTTTGGTAGTTTGGTATAAAATGTATTAATTTACCATCAACACATGATTCAAATTTAACAATAAACACATAATTTTCAAGTTTAACAGGGACATACAATATGTAAAACTTTTCTGCTCTCTCATAAAAGTTCCAAAAACATGTCGTGCTTTTTAACCATCAGTAACATGATAGATATTTTCAAGGTCAAAAGCTTTTACTGAAAACAAGAAAATATTGATCTCGTGTTTAAAACTTTCTGTTTTTAAATTGACAGACAAAGAGTCGTTATGATCATTACTGGGTGGTTGGATTGCATCAAGACCCACAGCAAGTCCGCTGTATTCTCTGCAAGGGATTGAACTACCCACAAACATTACCCCGTCCCACGCTAACCGTGCTCTCATACAAAATGCCCTACTGTGACGTCGACAATGACAAAGGAACATATGAGGTAAGCTGTTAATTTTTCCACGCAAGTTTCTAAAATATTGTTCTTTAAGTACTTGACTGTGTTGTGTTGTTGTTCGTTTAAACACGATTTTGATAAAAGAGGCTGGGGTTGGCGCTACTTTAACTGTGGTTTTGATTTGATTAATGTGCTTAGAAACTCGGACCAGTTGCGTCTCATAGAAATGGTACAACGTTAAACGTTTATCGAAAAACCCAATATTGGACTCTGGGAAGTATACACCGAATTTTATTTGGTGTACACTAGTTTCATGTTACTGTAGCAACTTTCGTGTGTATCTTTCCCACAAATAAGTTGAACGGTGAGTTTAAATGAAACACAGTAACCTCAGCTAAATAGACGCTTTCAAAACGACCAAAATCTCTACAACTATTTTTCTGCAGGAAGAATATTGGAGGACTCGCCTCATGTTTTCATACACCGACTACTTGACGTCTCGTGGTTATGAGGAAGATGCGGAAACGAAACAGAAATCTCAGCTGAACGCGCAACGAACTCTAATGAAGTTGTTCGCCGTAAGTCATCCATTGTTGTTGTAGGAGGACATGATAGTGTATCGCGAGTTTTGTTTAGTGTATAATAACGATTATTCTGTGACGTTTTAGGGGTAACTGATGCATCGGCGCGTAATATAGGCGTTATTTACAACGTTGGTCCTGGAAAATTTGGAATCAATTTATAGTTATAGGAACATTCCATAGCCGCATGCAACGTAAAAGAGTTAAAACATATTAATCTTGGATTATGTTTCTTTCAGCTGCTCTGCAAGACCGACCAGGAATTTCAGGCACACGAGGTTTGTGGTCTCATGCCAACCGCAGCCTCCGTGAACCTCGCTATCAAATATGCATCAAGGATCAGAAAAATCATGCTCGCGCAAAGGTTGACTGAGGTAAATAAACCGATTTTGTTTTGTTGAACTCATCTACACGCGGTGTCGCCACGGAGCAAAATATCAGCAAAAGGGGAACTTTCGTTCTACCATTTGGTTTTGTATTGCTTCGTATGCGGCAACTTTTGCTATGAAACGGACACTGCAATGAGCAATTTTAAACAACTATTAACTTTTAAACATGTTTTTTTTGTGCGTAAATCAAATGGCTTTTAATTGTTCGTTAAGAACACTTGAAATTAGAAACCAACATGACTTTTTGGAATTAACCAAAATCTTCGTTTATAACCATGAATTCTTCCTTAGGTGGCGCAAGATAGGGCACGGGATGAGATGGAAGCTGCCATCCGGGAGCAAAATAAGAAGATGAGCGTTGATGAGGAAGATGGAAGTGACGAAGATGAAGAAGCTGAAGATTTTAGATCCGAACTACAGTCCGGGTAAAGTTGAACACTTTGCTTTAACCTGCTTGACTTTTGAGCCTTCAAATATCAATAATAGTTATTTTAGCCAATTTCGAGCAGTGTGCTCATGTTGTAGTCCAGGCTTCCGTTGTTGTAGCCCTGACTACTATCTATAACTGCCAACTTGTCAACACTAATCTTTCTAAACTGAATCAAACAGAAAAAATAATTAACTTCATATTTTACGAACAGATACAGTGCGTCGGAGACCGAATGGACGAAGCGACGAACGCATCCTCCCGCATCAGTGACGTCATCGCAGGCGTCACGGTTTGCTGACCGGGACTCTGACGTCGAGGTCATGTCGGCTTCTCAGCGCCCTCCAACGGAAGCGGGTACGTAGCCAGCAATTTTTATTTGAAATGTTGTTTTCGCTTGAGGCAAACGTTAATATATGTTTTAGTATATGTTTACCTGTTTACATATAATAGGGTAATATGTTGCTAAGTAAGAAACATCATTAGATATTGTGTCGATAGTGTTGAATCATGGTACCCTGGTCCGGCATGTTTATAATTATAACAACATTCGTTTATTCTCATGCAGAACCCGAAGTAAAACCGAAGTCGGGTCGTTCTTTGTCATCACAGCTTGCTGGAACCAGGCGGAATCCGTTCAAGGTACGATAGCATAAAAGTAAAAAAACAATTCGTTAAAAAAATCGGCATGTTTTGACTCAAATCTGCATTTGGGCAAAATCCAAGTTCTGGTGTCAGCAAACAGCTTGCCTAAAACAGCCGCAACAAGCGTTAATCGTAATAATTTTCCTCTTGCAGCTGCGCCACCTATAAATACTTGGTATCGCACAGAAATATTGTTGTGGGTTTCACGGCTCGAAACACAGACCCTAACACTTGCCCCAGTAGCATTTACTCATTTCCACGAGTGCACCTCGGCACTAACCCCCCGTCCCCCAAGTTCCGGATCTTCTGATTAGCTCAACCGATCCACGCTAACCGCGTTTTTCGCAGATTTGTGGTTTAGCGAAATTGGTGAAGAGTTGTCTCGTTCCGCCTATATCAAGCATGTTGTTATTTACGGATGACGTAACTGGTCGCATATTTTCCAGAACGCTTGTCTTTTTTGCTGCTCATTTTACCTGATCAACGGTCGCCCAATTTTAGACTAGTTCTTTTTCCCGCAAGGGTCTAGAGATCGTTCTTGCAGCACGTTATAAATGGGTCTATTCTGGTTTGCGCCGTCTATGGCGGATATCGCGGAAACCCACCACTCGCCGCAAATGTCAGTAGGAATTGGAAGCCGGTTTATACGGTTCAGGTTAATTGCGTTCGCGTGATTTGTCAGACATTTAGTTGTTTACGGTGATTGAAGACCTCGGCGCCAATCTGCAAACTCACTGGCACGAAAATAGCTCAATTAAAAGTTATATACTGCCCAATGTACCGCCACTTCGCGGTTAGGATGGCACCGCAGAAAACTACTTTAGTGCGGTTGTACACGTAACCGCTCATACAATGTGGTTTATGAACCCAAACATCCCTGATACCCCTAATTCTTCCAAAATCTGTCTTGCCGACTTCAGATAGCAATGGATTTGAAAGTATTGTAGCCGAAAAAATAATAAATGTACAAAATTGTATCCGGTATTTGTGAATAAATTACATCCATCGTTTATTGAGCTTACCAAACTTTCTTCAGAAATCAACCACGTCATCAGCTGCGCCTGCAGCGACATCTGGCGGCGGTGTGTTGGACAACATCAAGAGAACAACGCCCACACAAACCCGTCGACCACCTCTCGGCTCCGACTCGGGCTCCCGTAAAACGAAAGGCAAAGATTCGGCCAAGAAACAAAAGGTTGGAGTCTTTGTCCGCTTACTTGTTTCTGTTGTTTTACCTTTGATCGCAGATTTATCTGAAAATACGAACAAAAAATCCTAATTTAAAGCGACCAAATCATGTATTAACGACGAGGAGTCAGAATTACTGCCCGTACAAATATCGTAATTCAGCTGCGACCTACAAACAGGAGATGACTCTTTTCACGTGCACGATTTGATTCTCACGTATGAAAGAAGTTAAAACGAAACGTGCATACTTGAATTCACATTACGCATTTTAACAAACAAATGTAGAAATACCGAACTCAGCAGCAATTCTAAGTCGCCTTTTCCTAATCCTAAATCTTGCATATTACACTAAGTGGCGGATACTGTCTCATTAGCTATGCTCTACCGAAATAACCACAAGTTCATCCCTTAACACATGTCCCACTTTTATGTGCAGTCCGCCCAATCCACATTATTTACCACCAAGCTGAACTTGACATCTACGCCTAAACCGAAGAAACAAGGGCCGCGCTGCAAACCCGACGATGACGAGAAAGCGGTCGATGTTCCGGTGTTGAAGGAAAAACTCAACGACGCAAGCGGACCGAGGTGGGGATAAACCTGCCGGCGATAACGATATTCAAGCGAAAAACTTAATATCGTCTCGATAATCATTCGACGTATGTCGATTTTTTGAAACTGAAATGAGATTTTTTTGTAAATTTTGTTGTTAGGATAGGAAAGTAAACTGTGAACACCGTGGTTTTCTAAATTGTGAAATAATTCAACGTGAAATGCTTTCGTTTATATTAAACTGATGCCACAATCATTAGATTTAAATTTGAAAAAATACCAGCATTTTACGTACGAAAATTCAAAGACCGTACTTTAATTCCTGTTTTATTCATTTTTTTAACTCCTGATTTTTTAGCGTAATCGAAGTTCACGATTCTGCTTTTTGTGCAGAAAAACAAGCGGAGTTCAGCTTTACATCGAGGAGAACATCGACCGCATCCAGGATGATAATCCGGAGTTAGATGGAGTGGAAGTTAGGAAGATTGCCATCCAGGACTTCCGCGCACTCACACCTGACGACAGAACCGTAAGTTGGAGGAAACTGTGCAGAAATCTGTGTGGTGGCCATTTACCTTTTTTTACTCCAATCACAAGTAACTATTTGTCGCGGAAAATGCCCACTGTAACAGGTGTAGCCATTCAAATCCTCATAACAGGCTCAATTCTCACGCTACGAAAGCAATGCCGTAACCTATTTATTCCTAAAATTTTGCAAATGCATGCCCCAATTACCACCGCCATAGCTATATTGTTGTGTGTAGCATTCCTAGAGCTCCAAAAGGAGTAAAAGGCGATCACACCAGTATAAGATCTTAATTAAAGAAATATTAATCCGTCGGTTACCGACCTGCAAAGGCTGATTCCTGCAGTCAAATTTCTGACGTTTTTTCTCTACTGTTGTTGTGTATAGTTTAGTAATATTGTATTGTGGGTAGCATAGGTGTAAATCTGTCTGATTTTAGCTCTAAATCAGTAACACCTATGAACTGTTGTGTTTTCTCAATGGCAGTGCGCATTCGCCTCATTGTAATCAGTGTAAATAATTTTGAAAACTGCATGAGACATAAATCACACCCAGCAAACCCAACCACGAAATTCCGTATTCAAATTGTTGGTTAAAAGTGCATTCTTTCTGATCAACCGTTGCATAACCATTTCCGTCAACGAAATACGGCCGCAAATCCTTAAAAGTCGGCGATGAACGAAATTCAGGGCTTCCACGAATTTCCTCCCGACTTAAATGTGCGTTAAGGACCGCGGTGCTCTTTTAAGGATGCCCGCTAATTGCCGTTTAGAAATATCGGCAGGCAATCATAGGCACCTCTGCCTTGCCAATTGGGCGCTTAAGAGTAAGCCAGATGGGTTTTAAGCGATTACGACTGTCCAATTTGTGCCCGCTATTCCCAAGGCTAACCATCCGCCCTGACAGCGCAAACCGCAAGCAATTATAACGTTAATCTTCTACCAGCGGCTCACTGGCCTTTAAAGGCAAGGAATGGCTGCTTCAAAACCGCGTGTAATAAACGGCGCGATTGGCGTAGAATTCGCGCGCTTTATACCTCAAAGATGTCGTAATTGGATTAGATCCTGAAAGAGAGATGTTACAAGAAAAAGGGCCTGCCCAATTTCAAAGCCCTGGTGATTTGGGCCAGAGTGGCGCATTTAAGTGTTATTGACGTTTCCAAGAGCCCCAGTCACTGTTTATTTGTTTGTCAGTCGCGGGATGCAGGTAATTTCGCGGCGAGCGATCATCTCAAGATTGCTGCGTCATTCCTATAACGAAAAAACAAACCACGGTTAGCATTTGTGGCGTAACAAGTTGGCTTGAATGTCTTTATCCGGGGGTGTAGCGATCTTTGATACCTGAGACAACAAACGTGCCAATTTCGGTAATTTTACCGTTTACTGTTTACTAAACCTTAATCAAAGATGAAATGGTGATAAATTCTATTCCTTTTACATCTTTAAGCAAGGAAAATTGGTTGACAGTCAGTGCTTTAGCTCGGCCTATAAAAAATCCATTGCATAATTTAAATTCAACATGCTTTTATCCCTAATTACTGCAAAATCCTTAGGAAATAAAACCCCGCTCCAATGATGTTACGTAATATTTAAATGACGTTATATAAAGTCTGAGTTTTGCGATTTTGAACTAATGAAGCTGACCAATTATTTAAACCGGTTAAGGCAGGTGTTGATAGTTGACCCTGTGACTAATCGGGATTTGATAGGGGAGTGACAAGCGCGTCTAACAATGTGGTCAGATTGGGTTTTAAGTGTAAAGGGTATATGTCGGCCAAAGAATCCAATAACACCAGAACGAGTTCTGACGCAATGGCTGGGTTTGGTTGTTGTACCCCCCCAAGTTTTATATCATAAATTTACATAGGACTAGATTCTTTCAATTTACGCTGCGTGTATCTTGGCTAGGTCCTTTCTTGCCACCATAGTGGTTGCTGGCGCAGGGAAAACATGCAACACAAAAACTAAATATCTTAAAAGACGTTCAATTAACTAAATTACACACCAATATGCTGTTTAACGTTAAACTTATTCACACTAATTCCATTACATCACATACGAAACATTTAAGGGGATTTTTTTGTTATTTCCCGTGCCACCGTATTTGGAGTGTTTTCCACATTCTACGGTGCCGATATTCGGATAATCTGGCTCAGAACGTAAGCATTCCGCTCAGGGCGCATGCATGCAGATAGTTCGTTCGCATCGAACTTCCAGGTTAAACGCCACATATCCCTGTGAGATACGGAAGCCGGATCCCGATAAGGCGGCGTACAATTTTCTCTTGTAATCCGCCTAATTTTACGGTGGAGGCGGCTATGATTGCACAGTACGCGCGTCCGTCAAACATTAAACGGTGCGAATTCCCAGGATTTGTGATCGAGCACGTTTTCAGGCATTCCCATGCCACCGACCAATCCGTCCCACCCGCAATTATACGTTTCGCTGCACTGCCGGTCGTCATTACGAGATTCTTTGAGGATTTTGTGTAATCTTCGCGTAGCCTTTTCGCTTTTCAAGTCAAAACGAGAGTAAAAATAAAGACGATTTTTCGTTGCCTGTTGTTCGACATGATCCTTTAGCCCGCTGGACAAATGCCAAAAGTTGTGTGAAACGAGTTGATGTGAACTTGTAAGGTTTCACCCAACACATAAAACTACTTGTAAACATACTCTCACAAAATACCGAACGCGCTTTCCGAATTCTTGCTTCAAACGGCTGTTAAAGGTGATAAGATAACATGAAAAGTTGTTTATTCCCCCATCACTTCATGTTGACCTTTAAGTGAACCAGAAACGAAACATCGGGACACATGTTTTATGGAAAGGGATTTTCTAATGTGTGGAATATACAGCTTTATTCAGCTTTGCACTGGTTTAAACCGGTTACGTAGATGGCGCCAGATGTCCGACGCAATGGAATGCGTGCGGTCGACTTTCCAATTTCGAAATCCCTTTTCTTGCTACGGCGAGAGATTACAGCGATAAATATATGTGTAAAATAGTGAACCCCGCTCCAACCCGCCATACAATATTTGCACACGGTCGCTTTATGCTTTGCCGGAAACACCAGAGCAGCATTCCCTTTCACCTAGCTGTTATCTGCTTTACAGCTCACGGCCCGTGAGCAAATAAACTGGCGTGGGAACGCGGCGAATCGACGTCCATGTCGAACGCTGTCTGGGGACCGAACACAGCGCCCTTGTCTACTTTTTCGGATTTGAACTTGTAAGCGTACGGCGCTGTTTGGTAAACATCAAGGCGTACTTTGTAGTGCGAATCTTTTCATAATTAGGGAAGTTCTTTATCGCCTCGTGCTGTTGGTGCAATACGAGATTTTTGTATGACGAGTCGCCTGTCTCAACATCCAATTCAGGAAATAGATGAAATTACAAAGCTTTTTTATTGTTAATTTCCTGTGCCATAGAACGAACATAGATGAGACCAAAAATGGCCACTGAATTTTTTTATTTGTTCGCCACTGTTATTTCTGTAAAGCGCGTCAACATTCTTCCAAGCCTAGGCGTGTTTGCACTGGAACGCCGCTTATGTCAGATTCTTTTTTCAATTAACCATCCAAAATTCCACTTAGGAAACCATTAGATTGCGCCATGCCCCGAAACCTCGTTTATCGCTAGTTCAATAGCAACCGGCGATAGCAAGTCAATCTGCCCACAATATGCTACGAGATTCAGCCATTAGTCATCCCGTCGCCATATACGTGTCAATGCGCGGCGTGAAAGGACTACCTCACAGAACCCTTACAAGGCACTGGAATCTACGCCCCCGCAATGCAAAGTTTATTGCTAGCTTGACACATCGCCGATGACAACACGGCAAAATTGTTCTTCTTTACGCGAGACTTGAATTTGGTGTTTGCGTGTATGGATAGAACAAATACATGGGACAAAAAGAAAATACGGCATTGTTGAAGTTAACCCTGTGAATGTCTGAGGGAAATTTTTGTGATCAGTGGAATTGTGCGTGGCCTGGGTATTTATGATCGTTCATGAATCACCCTTGTTTTAAAATCAAGTTCACACATTAACTCAGCAAATTTAGATTAAAACACTCCCAATTCTTACGTCATAAGCGACCTCCTCCGAGACGTCTGAAGATGAGTCTCGACATCGACAACTCATCGCACCCTAATCTTCCTTTTAATCTGACAAATTCTTGTTTTGCTCCTTGCAGGTGTGGAACGATCGCGCTAAAGCCTCGCTGCAGCCTTCGTCGACGCCCGCAGACGCCCCTGGTGGCCAGAAACGGAAGCACGTGAGCGAGGAGGAGGAAAAAGACAACGATGTTGGGCAGGACGAAAACGACCCTCCAAATGATGTACAGGACTCGATGGACAAGCCTAAGGTGAAGAAGATGAAGGACTGCGACTCAGACCCCAAGAGCAGACTGTCTGCCTTTGCTTACCAGGCGTAGGAGTGACGTCACTTGATGACGAAAACAGATACCAGAAGCTCGCGTGCGAACTACGCGACAGTAAGCACTGGATTAGTTGTCTGGCTGCCTCCTCTGTAATATTATTCGTTTCACCCCGATTCGTTTTAACTCGAAAACAATGTCACTTGTACTTAGCAAATATAACTGCGGCTTGTCCGACAGGTTTTGCGATCTGTTTTTCCCGCACATGTTGTGTCGCTTGTAGCACGTAGACAGGGACTTCACCCTCGGCGGTTTTACTTAAGTGAAGACCTTTGATTAACCAGCGGAGTAAAAAACAGCGCGAAACGAGCAAAGCCAATTAGGCACTTGTTTGTAGCTATTTTTAACCCCCCCCGAACTGGCGAGCGCAGACTGGTTATATTTCTCAACCAAGTTTCGAACCCATCAAGTACTCACATCAGCGAAAAGCGCCCGTACACGGTTTGGTGCGTATTTTGGCAACAGCAAGCTCGACGCTCGTGTCGCCTTCTGGGCTCATCATATTTACCCGTCTTTACTTTTTACCCACCGGTGCGGGCGACGTGAAGACCGTGTAGGCGTATTAGCTTCGTCGCGCTCACTAATCGACGCGTTAACAGTTAACACGGCTTGTCACGCGATTACAACAAAGCGGCGGCCGCTTTTTCGCCGTGATGTTCCTTAAACGTTGATCAATCGGCCCGCCGCTGAACCAACACCAAGCGATAAGGTCTTAAACGAAGGATTATACAGCAGGTTGCGATAAGCCTGTGCCTTTTATGTATCCCCGAAAACCGCGCGTTTTCTTACAATCTTCCTTGCATCTCGCCGAGGCCGGCAGATGGACGGCCTAGATAGGTGGCTTGAGGCATCCCTTTGAAACTTGTAATCCGCCATCATCGTTATACACGATCCGCATCGGTAGCTTGGGTTGTTCCATCCTGCGACGAGTGTTTCTCCATTAGAAAATCGTCTTAAAGATTGCTCGAATTTTTACCCAATTGCTGTTGTTTTTTGTGCTTTAAATAAACCTAAAATACGCGTAAGACGCGGAAGTGTTGGGAGAAAAGAAAGTTTTGCGATGAAACTGCTTTTCCAAAATCTCACCCAACAACAAACATCATGAAAGTGTTTGCACAAAGGCTTACGTGATATAAGGACATCGACCTGATGGCACTTTAACTCCTATTTTGATCCACTTTTCAAGTTAGTTGTGTGGAAGATACAGACATCTGCAGCGCTTAGGAATTAATTCACTTCGGCTGAAAATATACGCGTTCAAAGGGTAGGTTTTTTACTCGGTTGTTCAACACAAAATTGTTTTTCTGTTTTTAAATGATTTTTCTTTATTTTTGTGCCTTCAACTCACGTGTAAGTCGCAACCACCCAAACTTTATGTGATCCAATTTGCGAGGTAGGGCCTAGGCCACGATTTATTGCGTGATACATAAACGGGCTTTTCGGATTCAACAAAGAAAACAGTGTGGATTTGTATGAACGAATATAAAAGAATACGATTTGCTTGATTCATTCCACCTGAAACGCTCTATTTCTACTGAATGGTCTCAGGCTGAAGCCGTGCCCCCGTAAAACAGCTTGTCTATATTGTCTACGCCGCTCAACAAATCAGGTTTGTTAATCCCTTGAATTACCTTCTCGAGAGGTGTATGACGACACAATGGCGTTTCCTCTGACCGGAAAAGACCGCTGAAACGGTGGAATTTGGGTTTACGAGTCAGCAGCTACATCTAATCCTCGCCAGTCGACTTCCAGTTTAGAGCAAAGCGCAACCCGTTCTCAAGAGGCCGCGACGACCCCTGGACCGCTGCGCTCATCTTTCGGTACGCTCTGGGTTAGTATTACTTACTGGGAGCCATTCACATAGTGTACGTTTTCAGCTAAGCGCACCCCGGTGCGGTCCACAATTAAATTCGGTGCCCCATGTGGCAACGGAATAGCCTTGAAGTCGCATTGGAATTCGCCATACGTCACTGGGGTGTTGTGTGCAAATCGTGGGTGACGCGGGTGTGAAGTTTTGTCCACGATCTGAAAAGAAAAGGTTTGTTTGTGGCTTCTGGGTGATTACGGTCCACAAAGTTGACAAATCGCCGATGGTGTTTTGAACTGCTTCCCACTATTTATAGCATTAACATGGTAAGAGTTTCAATGCGCTTAAGCTCTCTACCCAGCCCAAATCAATGAACTATGTGAAGGCATTGCGACCTTTGCAGTCTTTAAAAGCAAATACTAACCTCCGTGTGATGAGATGAATTTGAAGTTGGTGGGTGGGCGGACAGCAGGTCAAGTGCGCAGCATCCTTTCTTCGGTATCCAACTTTTGTTTCACGAACTTAATACTTCATGAATATTATTTTGCGTCCCGGCAATTTGTCGATTTACCAATCATTGTCAACGATATTTGTTGCAATTAGGCTATGTTTTGGTAATAATAAGTATTGGTTGTTTTCTTGTTGGTTTATCAGTCAGGACTATTTTTTAAGGGGGAAAATCCCCATTTGGACAAAACCGATTTTGTGGCGGAAAGTGGGGATTTTTTTTACAAATAATGAACTTACACATTCGGTTGAAGTTTTGATCCTTCAGATCCGGTCTCCCACAGGGCAATGTGGATTTTTCCCACATATATCAAGGCTTAACGGTGCGCCCAGGTTAATGCGATTTAATGCTCGTCGCCCATTCACCTCAGAGGTCATGCCCGTCGAACAACGCGTTCTTATCCGTATTTTTAGCCTCGCAAATCGTGTTAAAAGGGGAGAAGGCGCATAATCCAATCTTCATCAGATGGCATGGAATCGTGACGAGCGCGGAGGGCATTGGACCCTCGTTTGTGTTCAAACTAGGATCCCTGAGGCTACGCGTCGGAATCAAATAGCTTAGTTGAGGCGAAGATAATCAGATAAACCCGGAATCAAAGTCGGCCTGACGCTCAAGGGCATCGCAGGCCGATTGATATACATGGGTGTCGCCCGAAATCTGATACGAAAAACTCCTTGCTTTTGAAGCTGCAGGGATTGACGACCCTTAGGCCGATCGTCCGTCGATTACAACAGATCCTTCGTTGCCGCATCTTCGGAAAACCTAATCGATCCTATGCCTCTGCCTCCGTGTCGTGACCTTAACTTGTATTTAAAGAGTGTTAGGGTGCGGTGAAGGTGAAAACACCACCAAGATTTTGAAGGCTCAACACGGATTTCAAATAAAACACATAGAAAAGGTTGTTGGCGTTTCGATCCAATCGCGTTTTATCGGCTGTCATACGTCACAAGTTATAAGTTCGATTTCACACGAGAACACCGATTAATTTGACGTCAAGCTTCCTAATCTGGTCAGGTGATCAATCCGGGAGGTTTGGAGAAGGCAGTATCGCCAAATTCCATCGTTTTTACGTGCAGCTTTCGTCTCCTGATAAGCTCAGCACG
This sequence comes from Ascidia mentula, assembly GCF_947561715.1. Lineage (NCBI taxonomy): Eukaryota > Metazoa > Chordata > Ascidiacea > Phlebobranchia > Ascidiidae > Ascidia > Ascidia mentula. The sequence goes on along the minus strand of NC_138569.1, from coordinate 17,739,674 downwards.
CAACCATCAAAGCCAAACTCTCGCCGAGATTAGAGTTTATTGGCTTAAGCCAGTCGGTGTCTAGGTTTTGAAGGCCTGTTGACTAACGCGCCTACTGTACACACTGTTGTAAAGGGATTTTCCTATTACTGAATGTTGCCGCATCATCATAAGATCTACAAACTTAGAACGGTTGTTCACGAAATACTTGAGGTGGAAGCTATAGTCTGTTTATACAAGTAAACTGTGCTTCTCCCAAGGAATTGAGGAGCCCGACGCGCCCACCCAATGATACTCCTGTAATATTCGCTGCGGTAGGTCGCATGAACCATGTTTAAGTGGATAACGAAAGTAATCTCGCCCTGTTTTGCTTTCAAACATTCCCGAACCCTGAGCTTTGGTTTAGGTCGGGGTTTTCGTCAAAGTTGAGTCATAACGTGATACTATGGAATCCACAACGACACGTAAAGGTGTAGTGCTCAAAGTAGTTCGTCGGTAAGCCACATAAACCCAAACAATACAAATTCACTATTTCCAATAAATAACAAAACATGGTTAGCTCTTACAACACGAGGTACTGGATAAACTACACGTTTAAGGGTGTCATTAAAATCCTGCATGCTCAACAAATCAAGCTTCAAAAGATCCCGTTGAGTCACCCAAGGACCCAAGGTAAAATTACAGATGCCTCGCATTCAAAACTAACACCCATAGCCCCCGCTGAGGTCTTGGGAGAAAATGAATTCTCCCCGATTGGGGCCGACGGACTCCTTATATGGTAAAGCCATCGCATTCAGGTTAGCGACGTCCATCGGACTTACGGGGAAGCGGAATTTCTGTGCAAAAATAGAACAAAAATATTGGTAATGCGTCAGGTAGCGACAACCCGGCGTAACGTCAACTTTCTTACTGAATCATTCAGCAATTAGAAACATAGATTTGTATCTTATAACTTTCTGTGCATGCAGGGAAGTATCTCCAGTCAACGTTGCGTGACAAGTAAGTTGGCCACCATTATGTTACCGAATGTAGGGGGTTGCCATCAACTCACAATCCATGTAACTGGGACGAAATGGAACTTGCTGGATAAAAACTCAGGCAATTTTGATATGCTGGAAACCTAATACGTTACGAGAAAAACAGCACTATTTGCACATTACGTAATTGCTGGTGTAAAGGTTGATTTACAGCCAGACAAACGTTCCCACCAAGGCAGCCTGTCTCCTGTGTGGTCCCAGAGCAAACAAGTCGTTCGCGACTCATTCCCGGCCGTTAACCTATAAACAAATGCCAAACGATTGTCGTTTTGTTATCAAACTCGACGCCAACTTTGTGCTTATTCGATTTTCCTAACTCGGCGTGTGTTTTCAAACATTGAAGTCATTACAGCGGTCGTTCTGTTCGACAACATCTCCCTCGCGCAGGCGGGCTTGCACCATCGTGCATTACGTCACTCAACAGCAACGCGCCTCGCCTGAGCGCGCATGTCACGCCCGAGCGAGCGCGGCGCGCCCATCGAATAAAGTCGAGCGCACGACCCGATCGCTCATCACACAAGCGAGAGATGACCACGAGGTAACACGTTGCAGCGCAGAGCCTTTTGTTTTTACCACGGAGCAGGACTCTTGTTGTATTTTATATAATATAATTATCCGAATAGTCAGTGGCTGGTTCACTAGACGTCGGATTGTTTGTCGCCGTACATCTACTACTTCTACTACAACCAGAAACTACAGTCGTCTTCGAGATCTTTGCCAGTTCCGACATCTGTCAAGTCAGTTTCAAGGTGCTTCGCACTGTCGAGCCTTAATCCGATTACACTCAAGATACTTCAGGCTCTAAAATCGCCAGAGCTTTGCGTTAGATCCCTGACACTCGAGCAACTCAACGCAGTATCCACGAACATAGAGAAGATGTCGCTTCAATTCAGCATCGATAATATTCTTGGTGGAAAGCTGGATCAACCACGACCGCCGACGGATCCAATTCCGTTGCCACAAATCTCGACCCCAACGTCGATCGCACCCTACATGCGGGCCTCCCTGGGTGCCGCGGCCGCCGCAGCCGCCGCCAACTACCCTGGCTCGGGTTTGGCCGCATGCTACTCCTATCTTTACCCGTACGTGACCTCAGCGGCTCCTGGAATCTACCCAACTTCTGGTAAGTCGATGTTTTGTATTTCCATTAGATTCATCTTAATTTTGTGAGGAACGCATATCGTTGGGTGCAAAATATTTAGAGTTGATAACTCCGCATATCATTTTTCTGTAATTTTTTACCTTACATCGTAAGACTGGCGCCATTTTTAGAGTTAGGAACAAGCGATTCGGTGTTTGCGTGAAATTTTTATATTTGTTGCCGTTTCCAACGTGGCCCTGTGTTTTTGCTATGGCGAGAGAACCATGCCGTATTTAGGCATCGCGTGTTAAGCTTTGGCGTGGGCGGTTCACTTATCGGTGACGTAATCGCTCTCTGACGATTCTTCTCCCAATCGCAGTGAGATAACACGGCGGTGAGCTTTATTTGCCAACACGTACCGGGCATTAACCCGCCACCGTAGTTAAATTCTACCCACTCTCATCGCTATGACGTTGCTATGTGACTGATGTTGATTTAACACGGGGTCGGTAACTTTGGAAACACAATGTTGCGCCCTTAATCCCGTACTGGTTATCCCAGGAAGGGTGTTATAACGCGGGTGTGCATCCGTCTGCCAGAGTTTGTTTGTTCAACTAGCCTGCCGTGCGAAGCGCGTGTATAACCTTTCCGGCCTGTTCTCATGAGGCGATTTCGCAACCACTCGAGGCCAACTTGTTTTTCACCAGCATTCGGCTCCACTTAAACCGCCCCGAAATCTCGGCTTGTTGACTTAAGAGATCAGCGAGGGAAGGCGGAGGATGGAGGGTGACCTCTCGTGCTCTTCTCCTCCTCCTCTCCCCACTGCTTGCGTGACATTCGTGCTCGCGGAACACCTTATCGCAGTAATCTGCGTTCTTCGCCCAATCGCCCATCTGCCCTGGATTTACTGTCACCCGTCGCCCCCGATGCATCGGGTAAAGCGAACATGCGTGTCGGCTTCGAGATTGGCAACCCGATAGTGGAGCAATTGAAGGCATCACGCCCCAATTTAGCGTGGCATTTTGGCGAAAGCGGAGCTCGGGAACAAAGCGCCGATCGTCGGCGATTTGAATTTCGATTTGTTTTCTTTGCGACGCTGCAACATGACGATACGAATTCGATCGTTGGGGAACGTTAATCGCTTGCGAGCGTGTTACATCGCTCGAGCAAATAAACACGTTCCCGCACCTCCATGGCAAACAACCCTGAATTCTATGGCGTTGTAAGGATATCAGCATCTCGACGAGGCCAAACATCCGGCTGAGTCGCCTATGTAGATTGCCTTGACATCCAATCGTAAGGCAAAATCATTGTTTTCCCGCTAAGTAAAGGTTAAGGCCGTGGCCTGAATCGCTTTAGTCCGTTCGACAGGCGCCGATTTCGCGTTTTAATGCGAATCGCGCCGTTTATTCCCTGTGCTGGCCCAGCTAGGAAGCGCCTCAATTTGATTCGAGCCCTTTTCGCGACCTTTTCCGTTTGCGAGCTGAGCTATTCCATTAGGATTCGCTGCGGGAAAGAAAAAAACGATCGCTGGGTCGGGTTAAGTTAAACAAACTTTGTCCGTTTCATCGGGTGACAAGCTATCCCCTCCCCTCTCTCCAATAGTCCCTTGTTCGTTTGTGAGTAAATACGCGCTGCAACAGAGCGGATTAGCTCCGCTCTGCTTAAGTGCCCCGGTGTTGGCTTTTAATGGAGGTTTGACGTTCTCTTGTTCACTCCGCTCGCTAATCCCATCAATAAGCGCACGACGAGTTACACGAAACCCTTCTCCCGGGCTCTTGACGACTTTGTAATCCCTCTTTTTCTGCTTAATGTTAAAAGATGGGGTTTGTGTTTGTCAAAGCGTGCGCCTTAAAATTGGTTCCTTTCGAAAACAGTAAGATGATACAGGTGGGCGGCAGGCATGAGTCACTACATTACAGTTCGAAAATTGACCTGCCTCAGTCGGCGTTAAGTCCGTTTGCTAAAAGCGCTTTGGCAAGAGGCGGCTAGAGCATTGAAAATTATATCTTTCGTTAGTGAGGTGAGGCGACCTGAGAATGTCGCTAATCCGTGGAAGCGTCTTAACTCCCGCCTCCAACTACTGATCCATTCTGGTTTCCTACGGATTAAAGGCAAGGCGACCCGGCCATGACACCAAAGAAGCGCATTAGCGAACAGTAGTCGTGAACGTGTTCAAATTAAGAGACGAGACCGCGGCCAAATCGCATGTGTTCGGGTGGGAAGCCGGATTCCCGGGGGAGCGAGCGAACCGGGTTCACAGGCAGGTTGTGGTCTGGTCATAGTATCGCACGGAGTTCATGTCGCATAATCAAATTCACATCCCGCACTGACATGTCCCACGTGGCCCCCGATTAAACTGCGAGATATTTGGAACCCTGCAGGTTGGAAACCCTTAACGGGGCAAATAAAAATGGCGTCACTCTTTCCGTTGGTTGAGAAGCTCGCGACTTAGGCTTTTATTTGGCGATTTGCGTTTATAAGCGCTTTACGGAGACAAATCTAATCCAAGTATAGTGGGTGGCAAAGCAGTCTGTTATGCCCTTTTGTGAAAATCCCAAGCTCAGTCGCTGTGGGGTAGACAGACTGGCGTCGGCGAGCTGTGAAACACGCGGAGAGATTAATGTCCGCTATAAGCACTCTATTACAGCCCCAATAACAGGCCTGTGCACGGTTGTCGTTGGCATGTTGCAAGCCACGGAATGTCCCCTGTGGCACACCGGAAGGCGCGTTACCGCCGCTACATAAAACCGCAAGATTATTAAGAGTCTGCTTGCGTTTCTCCATTCCCCCAAGCGAAGTTTTATTCCCCTCCCTTCGCGAAGGATCTTCTGCGACAAGAATCGCTCTGTCAGCTCGGTTGCGCAACCAGCCGCAGTCAATAAGCCTGCCGGTGCGTCCTTTCGAAAATTTGTCGCATCAAAGGAGTGTATTTTAAGAGCGCTAATCGTTCCCATCTGTGCGTGATGAGGACCCGCGTGTAGCTCGGGGCGCGGGAGAGTTCAAAGCTGCGCGTGGTGAAATTCGGGAATCGTCTCACATGTGGTCACTGCGTCATCGTTAGTAACAATAAACAATATGGAGATATGAAGTTGTCGGTTCCTGCTGAAAACCTTGCGATAACATCACGTTTCTCTTGGTGGTTCCCTTAACGCGTTTAAATGAATAAATTGCTTTGCTTGAACTACCGTGTGAAGAAGATTTATTGTAATAACAGCACGACAGAGACTTACCAACACTACACCGCTATGACGTACTAAAATCGCTGACGGGATCCATTAGGCCATACGCTTATGGACAAAATCGCACATTCGTTTTTTGGCTTATGACGGAGGACCTCGAAACGCTGTCTGTATTAACAAGTCATCGCAAACACACTCCCACTGCGCAGGGTATTGTCTAAACACATCGGAAGGTTAGGATCCAATCCCTCGAGCACCCTAAATCACTCTGCTCGTCGAGGCGTAGGTCCGACGGAATGCCTTATGACAATAATTCCCGTCGGCGCGGATATACCTGCTACCCTTGGTGCGATGGCAGGAGGGCAATTGCCGAAGATGTTTTCCAGACTAATGGGCCCGATCGTTCCGCCGCGATCGCAAAACCTTATCGCCAATGTTTACAAATGACATCGCAATCTCGCTTCGCTCAGGCCGTAACTTATCGCGGCGTCTTCATTGGAAAAGAAACGCAGAAGCTCTTTATCTATAGATCGCCCTATTTAAGGAAAGTTTAATAGGCCCAAACCGTGGAAGATCAGCCAGGCCCTGTTATCACCAAACGTTTATGAGCGCCAGATTAAGATGCGAGTAGCCACTAAAGGCCAATGTGCATTTTATTAATATGCGAGCGTTGTATATCATTCAAAACAAAAGGTTGCTAGACGAAATACATATTTCAGGATCTCAAATGTGTTTAAGTTTTGCTTCCAAAATAGTTAAACTAACAACGTTCTTGTTTTCTCCATAGCTTGCCCGCCGTCGCTCCTGTCACCGTACGCGTTCGCCGCAGCCGCTGCAGCTGCAGCCGCTTCAACTGGATCACCGGCCGGGATACTTCCACCAGGCATGCTCACTGGAGCAGGAGCTGCACCTCCTCCTGGATTCTTCTACCGGCTCCCGGCGAAACGCAAGCGCCGCCATCGCACCATCTTCACTGAGGATCAGCTCGAGGCGCTCGAAGGAATGTTCCAGAAGACGCACTACCCGGATGTGGTGATGCGCGAACAGCTGGCTGAGAAGGTGGAACTGAAGGAAGAACGCGTCGAGGTTTGTTCAATTACAACCAGCGAAATTGCTCTTTCAGAAGACGCAGGTTTAACAACAAGTCTATCTGATTATCCAGGTTTGGTTCAAGAACCGTCGTGCCAAGTGGCGCAAGCAGAAGCGTGAACGCGAACTCATGAAAGTGGAGACAGACAGCAGCGGATCGACCGCTTCCGATCATCCGCCGTCGAGCCCGGAAAGGTAACATTTTCAACGCCAACAAGCACGCTGAAAAACAACATGGCTTTTGTGGACTTTGAAACTCATCTGATGTGTTTTTGCGTCGCACAGGGAACAGAGCGTCAGCCCGGCGCCGCGATACAACGCAATGAGCGGAGGAAGCAGCTGCGATGAGCTGGAATATGGCGTCGCCGATGCTATGCCCCACAGCATGATGATGATGCCTGTGCAGAAGATCGGAGTCAAGGTGGAGTAGGAAGAGGAGGCAAGTTCAGCATCGAAAGTAAAGCATTCAACACCCATAGTTCCACTGATGTTAAAACCACAACATGAGATGCTTCTTAATCCGCATACCCAACACCGAAGTGCCTAAGTTTCCATATTTTGTACGACGCCAAACGCGCCAGTATTTACTGCCACCCAAATCCACTTATACATAAGCGCCTGTCTTCGGTAAACGCAAGTTTCAAGCTGTTTCGTCCTGTGCCGCTGGCATTGATTGTCACGCGATTTTTTTTAATTCTTTTTTTTACGAAAATATTAGAGGCGGCCCTCTGGCAGGGTCCTTTGTATTACATTTCGCGTGTGCAAGTCACCTTATTTTTACCCTCGCGCCCCCTTCCCGTACCCTCATCACATATCTAACCTTTGCTGTATTGCTGCCGGGCGCGCGGCCCTGGGTGCGTTTGCGCCAAGTTTAACCAAACCGTCAGCCAAATCGGGCCTTCACCGACCGCGGAGTGGAAGCAATACCGGCGGCAATCGACGTTCGCCGACCGCCCATTGTTACATCACAATCCCAGCGTGTGACGTCAGTCTGGCAATCGTTGCTGTTTGCGAGAAAATAGTACGGCGCGCTGCATCACTTCTCTTTGCTAGGTTTCAAGCGGGCCTACTCGAAGTGGGCAATAGATTCCGCCGCGGGCAGTTCATGGGGTCACTCAAGCTCCTTGTTTACGAGTAACAGAACGCACGGGCGCAAAACGAGACCCATGGGAACACGGGCGCCGTCCTTTTTAGCGATTTTGCGAGCTTTGGCCGACAACACCATTTGCCCGTGTGGTTTCCGCGGTCGCAGTAAATCTTCAGCGCTTTGGCGTTCGGAGTAAAGCGATTAGTGCTAATGGCAATGAAGACATTTGCAAAACAGCATTGCGCCAAGGGAAAAATATTTGTTCGTTGTAACAGAACACCGTCTTTGCGCCCGTTAAGCTTCGTTACAAAGATCCACCATCACAAGCCTGCGCCGAAGTAATTACCTAAGGCCCTCGCGTCTTGGGTGAATAAACTTGGCGTTGCGGCGTTTCAACCCCGCTCGCAAATAACCGGCTCGTCTTGGCAGCGGAGCCTCGCACGCAACTGTCCCCGCCTCGCCGTTCAGATTTTCGACTCACAACGATTCGGTGAAAGCGAAATTAAAATCTCCGCGTCCCGTACGGGTCGGTGTGAAGTCAGAGGTATCAAGGCGTGTATACGAACTAGGGAGCCTCGTGGAAAAAGCTTTGCATTACACGCTCCGTGTGCTTTTCTGTCGGCACCGACTGACACGAGCGGAAGGCCCAATGGCTGTTGTGGAAATAGAACGCATTCCGGCTCGTGCAACCACGCAAAACAATAGCACGCACTGTGCGATTTGCGATTACTCCATGCGCCCAGCGACCGCACAAAGATTAAAGGGAAAATCCGCTAAGGTACATCAAAATGACAGAAGATTTCAAAGAACGCGGCAAATGTTAAGACCTGAAGTGCGCAATGTAAAACTGTAAGAGGTCGGAGTGATAGATGAAACGTGGTGCTTTCCATCGCATTCGTATAATAACCACTTATCAGCCGTAAAGCCCACTCAAATCGAGGCGTTGGCCATTGCGCCATCGCCATAAGCGCCAATCCTTACATAAAATTAAAGAACTAGGCTTGAATGCCTGGCGACCGCCAGCTAGCTGAGTCACTGCGGGATCGTTTCGCGTCCACTGCTAATGCCACTAAACAGCATTAAGCTGATCATCGTGTCCGTGTGGAACGAACGAAATTGCACCTCTGCTTGGGTAAGCCACTTCACACCGCTCTGTCACCGACAGGTACGCGTGCATGAGACCAAATCCACGAAGCCGCTAATTAAACGCCGTAGTATCTCCCAAGTATTCGCCCGCTGTTTACGATGTAGTCCAGCCCAACACAGCTCCGGATGTACGCTTGATCGCTCTCGATCCGCGCGTTTTCTTTGTGGGTGTCCAGTCAAGCGTGCCAGCAACTTGCCCCTGGTTCGACTATTGGAGACTCGGAATGTTCGAGAACAATAGCGCCCTTGAGAAAATTTGCCGTGGCCGCAAAAGCGAGATTTGCCAGCGAACGGGGCCAGGCGAGAAGCGATCAAAATTGCGCTTAAATGTCACCGTGGGACTGTGGGACGATAACAGGAGTTCAACGCTTCGGGCGATGTAGTTATGAAAACACTCTTGGCAAAGATTTGAGCAGTGGCCCTAAAAGTCATCATGGCAACAATCCTAGGAATATAAATTGAAAATGGAAATTTCAACCGCCCTTTTTCGAATGAAGAATTAATCACAACCAAAACAAGCGCACTAAGTGAACTAGAAAAATGTTGTTGGCTGAGCAATGTGTTCGTGCAGATTGCTTTCCATGTAAAGGCTTTTCCACCTCGCTTCCGTCCAAAGCGGCAGGATTGCGGTTTCAATCCAAGACAATACTGTTGGGTTATTTCGGGAGTGTCGCAGTTACTCGACAATACCAACTCTACGACCCACTTGTTTTCGAGCAGATTCGAAGTAAACAACTCGCGAAAGCCCTAAAGCGTCGGCCTAATTTGCTGCAACATTTCACGCCTTTGACTCACATTGTTTTCCGCATTTTACGTCAATTAACAACGACAAAGAACGCGCGATTTGTCGCTTAATCGAGCGCCAACAAATCATGTGGAAGTCGAGATCGCGCGTGCGAACAACGCGTCTCAGTCGCCCGAGATAAGCGATCGCGAACGGCGCAACACGAGGCGCTGCGGAAACCCGACTTCATAGACGTCTGCTTCACGCTTGGACGCCCCAGGCCTCGGCTGGTATTCCTCTGGCAACCAAAAAATCGCTGCCTTTTTAACTGAAAAGCTTGATCAACGTTTGTCGCCCACATCGAACAAAACCACCCAGTTCCACGCGCCCATATACACCTTATGAGTTGTACATTTGTCCGTGTATTCGTGCATTATATTGATAATATAATGAACGTGCAGCGAGTCTGTGCCTTATTACTTTCTCAGCCTTTTTTGACGCTTTGATCGTTGCGCTGGCGCCATGCCCAACCGCCTTGTCTTGGTGAAGTTATCTTGCCTCACGCATTTGTTGATTTTACGCGAAAAGTAACAAGTTGAAATGAACCAAAACACAGAGATTTACCAAGATGAGGCGGCGGCGAATGTGAAGTCAACTTACGAAAACCGATGCTTGCTGGCTAAGCCTGCAGCTGTATCACTTGTGTAAATGTACAGTATCCCAATGCTGTTTTATCAACGCGCCCTTGGATCATTGTTTTATCTTCCACTACCCCGGTTATTTTGCGACTTGGCTGCTCTTTTGCATTGGATGTTAACGTAGACCACCCGCTGCTACATCTTGTTGCCATAACTTACTACTTAATGTACGCTGGTTGATGTATTTTTGTCGAGGGGCTGCGCTCCTTTCTGTTATATCTTTAAGTATTTGAATCCAATTTTGAAATTCGTTCCATACAAATTTTGGCTGTGCCAACACTGATATTCCCTTGAATATTGTCTCCCTAGCGGAGTTTTATATGCCCTAGAAATGCCGGTCATTTGATCTCCGTCAGCTGAGCTGATTAAAATTGTATCGCCGTCTTGCTGGCTAAGATCGTTGTTTTTATGACTTCTGATTTTAAAGTACAACCCACACTATAAAACAGTCACAAACCGAATGGGAAATAATTTTAATGCCTCGCTGGACATCTTTTTCTTTGTTCACATTTTCAACCGTGTGCAGTATTAAAATCGCCAAAGCTGGAAAACCCACTGCCACTGTTGTTTATCCGTATACAGCGTATTGGGAACAAATAAAAATGCATCGGAAAAAAACTACTGGTCTGTTTACATTACGTACAACGGGGGTGTCAGATTTAGAAGAGAGATTGGATGAGTAGAAGCAGCACAATGAGGTAGACAGTCTTAGTCACCAATGGCCATGATTCACACATCAAAAAGCAGGATGGTCACAGAGCCTTTCTTAAAACAGCCGGAACAATTTTCTCCATAAAGATGACAACCTAAAAAACAGATCTCCTAAGCCTGTAATCGGTTGTAGAATAGCCAAACACAATGGCTTCGACTTCAGGACAACGCTAGCGCTAATGTTGTAACTTGTAAGTATAAGGGAACAGTGACTCAGCGTTGTAAATTACGGGCCACCAAATGCAAAGAACGGCACACAAAGCCAAAAATACACCGAAATTCGTCGTTGGGGTTCGCGCTGCGTTTCGGTGGGTGGCAAACAAAGATGGCATTACCCTCTTGGGACAGTTTCGTTACCCAGGTGTGATACCCTTTCGGGGGTAAAGGAGTTTTGGGGGTCGGCAATGCCTTGAGAAAAAACAATGGTAACCATAGCAGACGGCCGTCTCAGGATAAACAAGCTTTCTTTTTCGACTTTGCGGTTGCTGGGGAATGCACATCTTTGCACGGAATGCCAGTAGAAATGCTTTGAGAAAAATAATAATCTCTTTTTGTCGTGCGAAATACTTGAAACAAATAATCTTGAAAAAATTAAAGCTAGAAAATTGCAATTTGGGATATTTATGCAATCGTTTAAAACACAAACTTTATTCATCTTTACTGCATCGATTAGAAACTAAAACCGACTGTCCATTTTTTCTTTTGAAACTTGGCCTATTTATTTCAAATAAAGTTATCGCTTGTAAACCATTGATGTTTGCGATCAAATTGATATTATTCACTTGGTCTTGCGGAATTAAATTACAGATGGCAAATATATCACAATTTTTTATTTCAAACTAAAAAATATATTACTATACTATAGCTTCATGATTATAAATTTAGAACCTTTCTTTTGTGTTGTTGTGCACGAAAGTTAGTTTACTGCGTTTCAAGATGTCAATTTATTTCAAACTCTTATAATAGTATTATTTAAACAAAAAATTGCCGCCGTTTTGGAGGTTGCCGAAATGTGTTACTGTGTTGAAAGACCTGCGTATAACCAATCACTTTTGTCTTACAAATGTGGCAAAGATTTGTTCAACTTTCGGGTAAAAGTTCAATTACACGCCATTGACACTTGAAAGAATGGGCCAGGGTGACAATCGACGCCTGCGCCCCGTATTTTAAGTTTTCCGGCTTTCAAACAGTTCAGTCACGCGGCAAGCGCAATTAGTCGCAGTTATCCGTAAAATTAGTTCCTAATAGCGAACCAGTAAAGGAGGGGTAAATAAGGCCGACGATCGAGTCGATCCCTTTACTCACTCACGTAGGGCTGTCACAATAAAAGCGACGAATAAAATATCGCTCGTCGCTTGGGGATGGAGAAACGGCCTTCGCACGACAGAGAGCGATAAAAGAAAGGGTGCAAAGGTACCGCCAATGGGGTTCCCGTTAAACCAACCAAGTTATAAAGTTTTCTTGGAATGGGGAATTGGTTGAAGAGAGATACACAGAGAAGGGCAGTCGCTCGGGAGCCCAGCACGCTCGCCCAAATCGGTTTACAATACCGTCGCGCAAGGGTTAATTTGTAAAAGCCGCTCACCCATTCGGGCGCTCTAGGCCGTGTATACATTATGATTGGTGCGCGGTGAGGCGTAGCAGAGCGGTGACGTGCGCTTCAAGCGTTCCTCCGTTTACGGAGACACACGGTGCTCAAAATGTTTGATAAATGCGCCGCGATTAGGTCTTTGTGTTAAACCGGGCATGTGTTTACTTCTGAGGGATAAACGTGACGACTTGTTGGGTTAGCGTGGGGTCGCCCTGGCCAACCCATGGGTGGCTGGCCAACTTAAGCCGCTCGATCAAATTAGATTAATCCGCCGACTCGGCAGCTCCCAAAACAAACAGTCTTCTACTCAGATTGGATCCCGCACCTGGTCCGCTGGCGTCAATTCACGTAGCTTGGCTATTAAGCGAGTTAAGACGGAACATTCAGACGTCAGTAAACAACGGCCTATTTAAGGAGAACAAGGCAGAACACGGTAGCATGTCGGTGGAAAACGATTTGTCGTGATTTTCTTACAACCTCCAGTACCCAAGATTTGTTGCTTTAGTGTTCAGTGTGGGATTCAATACAAATATTTTGTACAGTGTTTAGACCGCAGGTTGGCGTTTGTTATCCATTCGCTTTATTGGTTGCGCAAACAAAGTAAAATACTGCGAGTAACAGGAATTAAGAGGAAAATTTTCTCAGGATTTACGCATAAAAATCGAAAAACCAAAATTTTGTGTCAGAAGGTAAAATGGAAATGGACTTTTTTTGAACAATTTAAAAGTCAAACATCAAAATTTCAACAATTTTGTGTGAATCACATTTCACGCCAAACTTTCATGTATTTTCAACCCGCTGTGCCTAACAATTCGCACAAACTGAACAGACACTACCCCCTAGCGGTGATATTAAAACAACGATATACACAATAAGAACGAAAATGATGTAATACCAACTTGCCATTAAAACGAAGGGCTTGGTAATTTTCACGTTCGAGGGCAACAGCGTCTTTAAATCAACATAATTATAACGTAAAGCATTCACACTCACTTCAGAAAAACATCACTCAGTAAATATTGGGAGAAACATGTTTGCAGGAGTCATTGGTTTGTACAAGAGATCAAATTAAAAAGGTACGAGACACAACCGACGTCCAAACCAAAATTTGCTTGGATACGTGCGCCTCCTTGCTCATGCGTGGGAAAACTTGGATTGTACTCGCTGGAAAGCGTTCCAGTTGCAGAGACGACTGGCTACAAACGGACGAAAACACTCCACAAAATTTAGACCTGGTGCACCTGCTTGGCAACGTAACACGTTCGCCCGTCGAGTAACCAACGTCAAAATCGCTTTGTCGCAAGGGAGAAACGGATGAGGGCGGCGTTTTATTTCCGATTGTGCAACGAGCATGTTGATTACCCTAAAAATTGCTTTTCGGCGGTTTCGGTATTGGCAGGGTGGTCACATGGTCAGGCTGCCACACGATCAGGAAACCGAGGTATATTAGAGACGGTAGTTCCGAGTGTTTACCAGCTATTGGGAAGTTATTTCGAATGTCGTGAGTGACTTTTTTCGGGAAACCCACGACCAGGTTCACACGCACCAAACTAGGGAGAACGTTCACGTGGCAACAAAGTACAGATGGCCTCCCTAACCTCAGTTATATTAAATTGAAAACAAATTTAATTTGTGTGATGGAATTTACGCTTGTGGTATCGGTATAAGTTCTTGGAATAAGCTTTCAGCTTGTTGGTGTTGCATGTTTTGTTTTAATACACGAATCTATACCCAGCCGCTTCGAGTTCATGCAAATACTTGTTTTCACAGCTCAGTTACAGTCAGACAGCGACACCATGCGACTGGGTCTATGTATTGTACCGCACAGGATGAAACCTGGCAATGAAACGACAAATTATTTCAAAAGCAGCCAAAATTAAAACTGTGTCCTATCCGACAAACAGCCATCCAAACTTACATTACTTGCAGGACGATTTTGACCGTTATGTCGTCTCTATTGTTATAGGTGACAGCACCCAATAACCACTGATAATGACACAAAGACGATTTTTTTATTGCTGACCATGTACGGGCCGACAACAGAACACTGAACGCGGCAAACACAACACTGGAACCTAACGACGTACCACGTGATACTGAAACTCGACGGTGATTGGTCGGGAGGCCGTTGCTACCTAGATCAATACAGCTTGCTGGTCGTGTGGCAGTGAGCAATAGACTTGATGCAACACTATACTGGGCTACGATTTGGGGTTGCTACAAATTAAAAAAATGAAAATAGCACCGATCAACTTTGTAGCTTACACAGGCGTAGACTAAGAAATGCTGCGCGTTCATATGAGCAAAATCACTCTGCCGAGTTCACAATGCGTACGAACAGTTCGTATACAAGTCGACAATTTGCGTAAGAAAGTTGCGAAGCGCAAGCATTGTCAGCAGCAATTTTCACGTTCAAATGTGAAGAGTTTATGCTCATAAGAACGGGAGCAGAAGCAATTTAACGCACAGGGTGCGGAAACGGCACGCGGAAGTGAGAGAGGGAAAAGCATAGAATCACCAAGCAAAATGAGGAAGTTGCGGCCGCCGCTCGTAGTGCGATTACGCTTCTGATTAATTTACAAGCCTTCCGCCAAGTAAGTGAAATCGAATAGATATCATCGAAAACCGGTAATAATAGAGAGCGTTACGTAACATTTCATCCATTAACAAAAAAACATGTCATCATAACGAGGCAATATAACAACGACAGGCGAGCAACCGCCGCTTGGGGACGCCACACACAATAAAGATGCGCTGATCAACGGCACAGTGACGACACAGAACAAAGAAAACGACAACAGAGAAGAGTGACATATTAAGACGGGGAGGCATGCATAGAGCAAGGAAGAAGGTGTTGCAACGTGATACAGGATTTCCATTACCGCGCGTGGGCGCTAACGAGCGCCGAACAGTGTTTCAACAGTTGTGCCGTATATGATAAAGCGTGCAGGGGTGCGGGACTTGGATTGGCAGGTTGGTTAGTAGGCGAACAAAGGGCAGGTGTGCAGAGTCTTCAGCACCGATTCCGGAAATGGTTGAGTATTATTTATTGCGCTTTGGCGTTGGGTTTAGTGACGTGAAGTTCACTTTAATGATGTGTCTTTGCGCAGTCTACAACTTTCACTTTTAGGCGAATAACAGCATTAGAGCAGTTGCGACGAGCAGCTTACTGGCAAAAAAAAGCGTTTACAGGGGTAGTATCTTACATGTCAAAAAAGGTGATACAGAATGTCACTGGCAGTGAACTCGTGGCTTCGGCGATACAGCCATGTTTTGTTACTGTACCTTGAACGCAGCGGTAAGCGCACACAAAAATATGAATCTTTCGCTATCTCCAAAAAAAAGTTTCGCTTCATCACGGAAAGGGGCCACCAAGCGATAGAAAATCTGTAAACCTCACAGGAAAGTATACAATGGCCATAGATGAAAAGGCTGATGACATCCCTTACGTCAACGCCATAACGAAGGTTTGGTCACTGGAGGGCGCAGCTCGGCTTGTCGCTGTTCACCTCGTCACGTTCGTGCGTCACGCCGACGTCGACCTGTAGTCATGGCAACAAGATGGAATTGGTTTATTCACGTAAGATGGCCGGGAGTTTGATTAGGCCGACTGAGCTCCATGCGTGGAGGTCGATACAGGGGTAATTGTTACGTGAATCGATATTACTTTCGTTATTTTGGCTTTATTTTCTTTACGACCACACACGGTTGTTTTGGTTTTTAGTTGGGTTGCTCAACCTGGGACTGCATGATTGTGGTTAAACTTTCGGATTAATGCATTGAGTTCATTGTAGGTCAATAGCTGCAATGCACTAGGCTTATTGTATAGTAGTAATTCAATTACCAAAATCATAGTGGCTGTGGTAACTTGAGCAAAATATTTTGAACCAGTCGAGCTATGGAGAACACAGGCTCAACAAAAAAGTTCACGTTTGCTCAAAACAAAGATTTGACTAGAAACATAACTAGCATCAACTGGAATATCACAGCAAGAGCGTCTCTACATATATCTGGGCTGAAACAGGACAAGCGCTAAGACAGCCTAATCCCAATAATCCCAAAACAAAGGACAACCCAATATAAACCGCACGCACATACCTTATACATGTACTGAGCACCGTAACACGCAAATTTCTCAGCCCGTTCGTTCCTGGGCAAGTTGACTGATCGCACACAAGCGCTGGAGGCAGTCGAGCTCGGCATCGTATATTCCACATCACAAGTGCGGAATTTGACGTCACTGGGATCGGGTAAGTCTCTGTCCGAACTAAGTTCGAGTTTGCAGGAAAGTATTTGAGGCGCGTTCTGAGAGGCTACGGGAACATAGAGAAAATAAGTTGTGTCGATAAAAAATAATCCCAAATTGCGCGGAAAATGAAAATCTACCCATTAATTTTTGGGCATACACCTCCCAGGCGTGAAAATAATTGTGATGACAGAACGGGTTACTTTTACTTAGGAGACAGAAATTAAAAAAAGTTTCTGGAATCAATATGAAGTCCCAAAGTGAAAAGAATAAACTAACTTAATGAGTTTAATTGTTTTGACCAATTGCAGTTCCCACGCAACCGAAATAAACGCGATTCTGCTCGGAATGCTGCAAAGATATTTGCATTTTCCAAAAACGAAAGTGAACTAAGCTTTAAGTATACGGAAAGCTTGAATCGCCTTAGGGCTGGTCGAAGTTGGTTAAAAAGCAAGCGGGCTTAAACTCAACGAAATGCATTCACTGGAGAAGATTAAACTTCTGAACGACGGCGTCTCGGTGTCTTTTTAAACCACGGCCAGCTCATGAAATATTAACACTAATCGATGAGTACGTCGACGCAAGAGCGCGATGTGGCTTACGGAAGTCGCAGAAACACAGGAAATAAAGCACGCTGTTGAAAGATTTCCATCGGCAAAGGGGAGTTTACGCTCGAAACGGTTCACTTACTTGCATTTTTCTCCGGGAACCTGCCGATCCGCCACACAATGGCGCCATACGCAACTTCGTACTTGGCTGTGCCGACCGAGGCCTCGAGCACAGCGTTGGTGGCGACGACTCCGCGACTCTGGCCCAACGTCGGGCCGGGAGGTCGCTTGACAATACGTTTCGAGTGGATGGACTTGATTCTGAACCGGCCTGGACGCCGGAAAGCGGGCGACCAGTTGTGTGGAATTGGGAAACGTATTGAGATGTCCTCGCATGGGATCTGTCAATGGAGAAGGGACATTGTAAGTTCGATGCAAATTTATCAAGCGTTGGAATTTCTGAAACGCGATTTTATGAGCCGAAATTTGAAGTCGATTTTCACCTTTTTTGTGCCCAGCGTTTTGTGAAAGATAAAAACTGGGTAGCGTATAGCGCATTGTTGTCTAAGGCAGCATGACAGTTTCCAACATTTATCATCAACAGATGGTTTTAATACTAACAACAAAAATAATCAATACAAGCAGGAAGAGGTAGCAATAAATCAAAACGGAAATGTTAGGCAACTGCGATGAAAAATTAACATGGATCCTTGCAAAAACCTAAGCATTCATCTCATTAAAGTCTAGAACGAAAATCGAACAAAACGGATCAGGTGGCTAACGCTATTAATACCATGCATTTCAATATAGGCCATATCACGTTAAAACATCTAGTGAAATGAAACCAGGATACTAGTAAGGTTAGGTTTACCAACTTAAACACATGGACATCTATTGATTTTTGCAGCAGTGAAATCAATATCATTGAACTGCATGAAAACAGCGTTACCCATTGCATCTCAAACATGAATTGGAAAGCAAACTATTTCTATGGTGATTCTGAAATAGCGAAGTATTCTTAATTGCCCGTCCCTACATACGCAACGTGTAAAACTGTGAAATGCATACAATAAGAAATGCGAAATCGAACAACTAAACGACAAAAGTTGGTGGTGAACTTCACACAGTATTTAAGTTTGTAAAAAAAACAGACTCGTAAGACAGCTATAGCGTCGTAGTGAAACAACTAAACAAGCCTAAAGTAACGGAAGTATGTTACCTGCGAAGTGCATGTTTACCTGCGTGAGCGAATCTTTGTTGGAAGTGTTGTCCGCACCGGAGCGTAGCACGCAGCGAAGCGTGACGCGAGCACCGGTAATTGTGATCGACGGGCGAATCGACAGCGGGAGTTCGGTTTCGGAGAAAGGACATCGAAACCTGAATGTTTGGATAGGATGATATATGAGAGACAAGTTATTCGAGACAAAAGCCGATATAGAAGAATACACACACAACAGAAGCCAGAAACATCAGTTACATATATTACTGAGAAGCTGACTATAATTTTCTACATAATTGGGGATTATCTACAAATACTTCATCTTCGTACAATTTACAAACATTTTTGAGGAAAAGTACCACAAAAAACTCAATTTTTGACAATGCTTTTATGTGTATATCACCACACTAACCTCATCAATTCGAAGCGACAAGCATCCGGGGGTCGGAAGATCACTGATGCAGTCTTGGCATCATATCCGCGTGAGGCGCTACAGCGGTGCAAGCTCACATCGCCCATCTCCACCCAGCGGTCATTGCTACTCGGCATTATGTCTTCACGCTTCACCACTTCAGACCCTTCAACCTGCGTTTGGGGTTAGCCGAGGTTACATTGTACCTTAAGCGCTTTGAAGGGGTTATGTTAGGTCAAGGCTACCACTCAGGAAAATAGGTGGAACTTATGTCTCAACATCTTTGAGGAACAAAATAGTTAATAAGCCTTCCCTTGCTACAATATGTTAATTCAGGGTCAGCCTTTAAGAACCTAGTGGTACACAATATCAAACGAGTGCCAAATGTCGCTTTTAGAAGTCACTGCTTAAAAGCATATTCGACCGGATCATGACATTTACATGAATAAAATCAGTGTTATCTGCAACACAGAAACATATTCGACCTTAGCAATAATGTTAGGCAACCGCTATATAACCCAGCCGATACCGCAATTCACGCGTATTGTATATGTCACAACTATTTGGATATTTAAAACGCACGCAGAAAAGCCACATCCAGCGACCAAAATACCCTTCACTGACATTAAGCTTACGCTAAATCCAGCAGTGTACACAGCATTAAATGCCGCACGGCAAATTAAACTGACTCCGCTATAAGGAAACTTTATTCCGCAACTTATTTTGGGAGATTTCTGTTAATTTCGTGATTTTACTCACCACGAGCAATTCATATTTGACTCGAGATTGTGACGCTGTTTTGCAATTTCGGTTTAAATACACAACATGGAAGAAATAATATGTGGTCAATGTCTGTCTCACAATTATTTAAGATGGAAATTGAAATCTTGTGATCGTTACATATTTGAAAACATGACTACGGGAATGCAACTTTGTACGTTTTGACGTCGAACTGTATAGAGGCAATTTTTTTAAATTTCTTGACAAATTACAATACCGAAACCACAACCAACAAGTATTCAAAGTAATGCCACTAATAATGCAAATATAATTCAAGGACAAGTTTGGGCATTTTTTACTTGTTAGCAAGCGGGAAAGTTCCACCAACAAAACGACCATACCTAAAGCGCCTAACGATGCAGGTCAACAAAACTGAAACGGTTGTGCGAACAGGTCGGTCGGAAAGCAAACGTTAATCGATTTACCTTTTGGTCGTTGAATGTCACGGTCGCAACAGGGTCGCCAGACAGGAAAGCAGTAACGAAGACGTGCACCGCAACACAACATGCCTTGATCTCCCCGTCGACGCCCACCGCGCCCTGTCAAAAGAAGAAACAAGGAGAGCAGTTTTAGGCTTCCGTGTTTAACTGTGCTCTGGGGACCCGCCAATTGGCCGACGAGTTTGGACGGAATTTCTTCATTAGGTAAATGGCTAGTAGGTGGCGAAAATCAATTGCAAGCCTGGCAACGCGTTTATGTGCTTGTTGCGGCGATGCAGCCGACAGTGCAAAGAAAGTAGATCCCTACTATTAATGGAATGCATAATTGAAAGTAGGCTTCGCCGTATCGGTTTGCCGTTTCCTAATCGGGGTTATTGTTGGAGAAACGGGAGTGGGCCGGCAAGATTTCCACTGGTTTTTTCGTAATACGACACTCGGCTGCGGGTCAAGTGCTATCTTATGGTTGGGGTTATTCCTCAAGAAGTTCCAATGCTGTATTTACCACCAACGTATTTAGATAAATGTTAATGTATTTAAATAAAACCACAAATTGCCACGACGCCAAGGTCCACACCATATCTCAACAATTATTACAAAACGTGACATCAAGTGCTTGCACGAGCGCGCATTGCACACAAAATCAACTGCTTATATTCACACCCACACCACATACCCGAAACTGATCGCGGATATCGAAAATAATTTCATCCCGCGAGTGGTAATTCATTAAAGGGGGCAGAGCTTCCGTTCCATCTCCGTTCCCACTGCGCGGAAGAAGCCTTAACATAGAGGTTAGATTATTGTTAATTGGCGGTGACTGGAGGGGTCGGCGCGAGGCGAGTGCTTAAGTTTGCATTTGTTTGCTATTTATGCAAATCTCCCTATATGTCCTTGAACGACACAGGGGATAAGTAGAGGTCGCAAGGCGTCTGCGGCGAGTGCAAAGGAAACGAGTAGGTAATATTAATGGACCGAAACCACACATAATGGGGTGAGATGGAGGTACAAGTAATGACAATGCACACGTTTGACTTTTAGTTCATAAATTTCCAATAAAACAAGGAATTCAACTAGCAGTGTAATAAAATCTTACTTTGCGTGCAACTGAGGGCAACGGCTGAAAAGGGTGGTGTATTTCTGATAAACATTAGCAAATGTGATAACCAACCTGTTTGCAATAAATGCCGCTTCCCGTACTGCAAAAATCATACTGAGAAGATCCATGTAGTTTTCTGTGCCCAGTTTCGTTCCTTGTTTTCCTTTCAGTGAATGCTAGAAAACACACATTTTGTGTAATTTACATGCGGCTTTTCTTTAAATCATAACAAAAACCTTACCCTAAAACCAGAAGGTGTTTTCATCAGAAGCTGGTCTTGCTTTGATAGAAAAGCGTACTTCTCCTTGTAGTGCACATGCAGTAGTTTCACTGTGTGGACTTTTCTTTTGTTTGCTTCCATGTCAGTCTCTTCTAAGCTTCCAGAAGGGTAGAATCGAGCTTGACGGACTGGATCGGAGATCTGCCAGTCATGTCTTGCCAATGACACAAAGTAAAATGGGTCTGTGGTGTGAGAGTTGTGGTACAACTGCAGTGTGGGTTGTTTTACCTGAAACAAATGCAAAAATTATCATTATAAATGTGTTTTGTGAGAATATTTTATGCTACAAGAACATAGCATACATTTGAGTTGTCCAGGCGAACATGGATGTTGACCCATTTCCTTGAGCTCATCATTCGTTTCTCTCGTGGAAAACGCATCAACATATTCCATTCTTTTGCCTTGGGCACAAGATCATAATCCGAAAATGAGGTTTTCTTTTTTTCAAGCACAGAAATGTCATGAACTTCTGCTGGACTCTCAACAGAAACAGCCTTTTGAAACTTCTCAAGCGATTCCAATGAGTCATCGCGCAACTCAGGAAATGAACCATCAACCTGCATGGCATGGTAGGTCTTAATATCAGCACTTTCAATTTCTATCGGCCCTGGTTCAGGATCAGGCTTTGAAAACACATCCAATATAGACAGTGTGGTCTCCAAAATGTTGTTGTCTTGCTTGCTGGTGCTTGCTGTTGAAATGTTGTCTGTATTGACAGCAGCATTAGGGTTGGAAACAGTTGGTACACCATCAGGTACATCTATTCCTTTTGATGTTTCTTCTGTTGTGTCCTGAATGAGCTCATTTGCAAATGTTGTTTGTGGCGATTTCACTGGTGTAACGAACACAGAGTTTGACAGGTCGGAGTCAACAAGCACAGGTGAAGAAATACTTTTGTCGCTCGGTTCTGTTTGCGTCACTGCTAGAGGTGAAGACACTGATGACTCTCTCGTTCTAGATCTCCAACTTCCTGATTGGTTTCTGCTCTTTGATGCACCAGGAGGAGGTGGTAGTATAGGTATACCACCAACTGACTTTGCTAAAGGACCCGTTGTCTGCAGTGGTGTGGCTGTTGTTGACTGAAACTGCACCTTTTCGAATGGATTGGTATCGCTAACACTCGAGGATACAGATATGCTGTCTCCAAGTGGTGAAGGACTCCAAAATGGATTAGTTGGGGCTAAATTGGAAGTCGAAACATCTGACGGCTTTACAGGGGCCATGGGATCGAACTCATTTGCCAAATCAGCAGCAGATGCAGTGCTAATGTTGTCTGTCCCTATGTTAAATGTTGGAGTAGCATTAGATGCCAGTTCATTCTGGTTCTTTTTGCGTTTTCTTTTTAGTGTGTCCCCCTGTGCTGTCATGTCGAAGACAGTTTCAAGGTCACCTTCCCCACTGCTTGTGCTGCCACATGCAGCTGATTCCAACTGCTCAGCACTCTCTGAAAAGTCAACCAAGTTGTTTTGGGAGCCCTTGTCAGCACGGTTGAACCCCCTCAGATTGTTCACATCAGCTGATAATCTGCATGTAAAAAAATAATACATTATAAATGACAGCTTAAAAGCCATTTAATATTGACAAGACTATACAATAAACACATAAATAATTAATAGTTTTCATGGGTTCAGTTCTTGGAGAAACCACAAAATGTATTGTACAAGCAGGAGAGTTAAATAAATGGTTCGCAAAAGTATAACATGTTGAATATGATCTAGGGATGGTGTTTTGGTGTCAGAACACCCCCCTCAGCATTTTGGCACATTGTTTTCAAGGGGTGTGAAAGTGCGGTTAATTTCCTGCTATGCAGGAACGAACTCTACGACCAAGCTGCACCCAGGCGGCGATGACCGCTTATGAAACCATCGTTTGTTGTGCCGTTACTCAATAACCCGTCAACAATACCGTTTTCGAAAGCGAGACCTTATAAGTTTATTCATTATTCCCACCACAATACTTGATACTCGTCACGGATACAGATGCAATCGCATTGTTTCGTAATATAGGGTTTGTTTTTATGCTTTTCGTTAAACTGGATGCACATGCACAAAAGCAATTTAAAAGTCTTGTGTTTCGCAGATGTTGTTATTACACTACTGTAATGAGCTGCCTGTTTTTTAAAGCTGAATTTGCATGGTAAATGTCCGAAAAAAATGTAACTGCATCTAATGTCTTCATTAATTAGGTACCCAAACCAAACACCCCCCTTATATTTTTTTCTAGATCCGCCATAGTCTGTGGCTGCCTATAGCACGTGGTAAACAGGGCAAATTCCTATCAATTTCATTTTGAAAATAATAAATAAACATGTTTATGCATAAATCACATAATAATATACCTGTTAACGTTGTCCCCAAAATCATCGTCTAAACCACTGTCATCCTGTGTGGGTTCATCCATTAGACTGTTGTGGGTGCTGACATTTCCTGAGGATCCAGCATGGTCATCATTTGGGATTGGAGCCCAGTGTGATAGTGGTTTTGCAGGGGACATGTCAGTAACTTGAATGGTTACCTTGTTTGTTTCTGAAAAATCATTATATTGATTAAACTTGACTGTTGGGTGTACCTTTGTGTATGCCAATTGCATGTATTTGTGACATTGATTTTACTTTTGATAAGGCTCGCCATAAGGATCGATACAAAAAAATCAATAAATGCACCAATGGTGATTTGTAAGTAAGCCCAGCTGGCATGTCATGACTGAAGTGGTAGCTGCTTGACTTAATTTTAGTTACTATATGGTGGAAGTTATGACTAACTTGAATTACACATGAACTAACATATTGGCTTAACTAACAAACAAAACATTTTGTCCACAAGTAGTACAGTTAACATTTTTCATGCTGTTTATACTCTGCGAGTCACAAAGATTATAAGAGCAAAACTATTGCAATCGATTTAACGAAGCTGGACAAAAACATCCAAGAACTTCATACCAACTTACCACTTTGTTGAGACGGTTTTTCTTTTTCATCATCAGTATCGCTAAGATGTTGGTATCCACCTTTCTTCTTCTTGGATGAGCGCAATGAGCCATTCGGTGAAGTAGATGTCGGTCTTCTCCACACATTGTCATCAACCTTTTTAACTTGGTCAGATTCAACAGCACTTGAGGAACTGGTGTTTACGCAATAAATAAAAAAGGTGTTGGTAGGATCTGAAACAAGATGTTGTCATTATTGTTAGTGGCATGGCTTTTTTGTTTTCTAAACTTACTTGTAAAACCACCATCAGTAGTTTCTTCAAACTGGATCCAATTACCTACACTATGTTCCTTTTTATCACTTGTAGTCAATTTCAAAGGTGTATCCGCAACCTTTTCCATGTCTTTTCTTGGTGGAACTGGTGGTCCAGTCAGGTGTGGTACAGCACCCCCACCTGGAACAGTCATTTGCAAAGATCTTCTGCTTGACATGTTCGGCGCATGTGGCGGTGGTAAACGGATTTCAAATGACTTTGGAGTGCTCCCAGTGCTTGCAGGGGTCTGATCAAACTTTTTTTGAGGTGACATAAGACGATCAGGGATTGGTGGCACAGCGCTCTGCGTGTTGTTGTGAGGTATTGGGGAAACTCGGTATAAATGCTCTGTTAGTGAGTCATTATCCATTGACAGCAAGTCTAAACTGCGGGCTGGGGAGCAAGTTGACCCTGTCTGCCAGCCTTTTCTCTGTGGTATTTCAGGAGGCATTGGCAAACTACTGATACTGACCGGTGATGGGCTTGACTCTGACAAGCGCTTGGTGGGAGCATCATCAAAAACCACCCAATCCTGTGAGATTTTACGCTGATGTGAGTTATGCTTTACTGGTGTGGCATTTGCCGACCCACTGGGATACACAGAGGACACACTATGTGAGTGTCCACTTAAGTTTGAGGAATCATCTCCATTACATTCCAAATCCTAGTAAAATAAACATGTATATTTGTATACTATTTGTCGCAGGCAAGTTAACATCAGCATTGTACAATAATATGTATTAGAAATGGTAATTGCTTAAAACACTATAAATACCTGAAAGTCTTGGTCATTTTGTAAAGTGGCATATGCAGTTTGCCCTTTGAGTTTGAAAGGAACAGACTTTTCTGAATCAGAAGCACTATCCTTGGCTTCGTTTCGACCTATTCCGGAATATCCAAGTCCGCCCCTTTTTTGCAATGAATTTGGCAGATATTGCGAGAGAGAACCAGCAACAGAAGCTGATGAGGCTGAACTAGAAACAGAAGTAGTATCCTTTTGCGATGTCTCCGACTCCACACTTATTTTGCGGGCTTTTGTGTGCAGGTCGTCCTGATCATTGGCAATACCAAATTTTTCCGGGGGTTCGGACATGATTAGTCCGTAATTTGAGATGTTTGCATCCATTTTTTAAATGTTTTTAAAAATGCTACATCCACAAACAAACGTTACACACGATCGTACAACCAATGTTTTGTTATCAGCCTCTTAACAATGTAAGCACAAAAACGTTAAATTACAGTTGCAATTTAGACATCAAAAAACAGCCACACACCACCGCAAACCAAATACCACTGGTCACACTGAAACATCATACGTACGGCAGGCAGCTCCATAAAAAACAACAACAATTTGAGAACTACATGTCTGGCATCTCTGCAGAACCAAACTGGATGAGAGGAGGAATGGTTTGTTTTTTCGCCGACTTCATAGTTTGTGACCCTGACCTGCAGTTTTATTTATACATGTTTTGATGATTTCTGGAATAACTGACAGATACCAAGTAACCTCTTATTGTGATACATGACGTTTTGTTGTTTTTTTGTACATCTAACGGTTCACAAATCAGGTTGAATGCATGGACAAGCAGAAACTTATCCAGTATTGCAAAGGCATTTAGACTCTTAAGTTATTTAAGTAAACTTGATAATAAAACACTACAAAGTGAAAACACTTACATAACCTGTGTAGAGAAATCGGCTTGTCGTTCTTTTCCACTGTCTACAATAAAACTATCTTCATCACCTAATTAATTTAAACTTTTCTAAAGTATCCTAAAGTTCACTGGTTTCTCGGGTGCCAGTGTTTGTTTTTTTTGCTTTGGTTAAGTTTTGGTTGCATTACCACCACCCCTTGTCCCGGAAAGATTTGTCGTCTGTTTCAGTAAAGAACGATGCCACGGCGATTGGTGTGTGTTTTTGTCACGCCTTGTTGCATACGCACGACAGCAAAGGTGCGCTTGCACGCCACTGTCGCGTGAAGTGTGGAATGTGCCACATCTATCTAGCGTCATTATTACCTGTGTGTGTTTGTCATTATTACACGTTAAATGCGATTACCTACCGTATAAATGCGTAAGTCCTAGCGTTGTTTCTCATTTTTTGCAATCATTCCACAAATAATTTAACAGTGTAGCCTAGCATGGGTTTCCTTATCATATAATAAGTTGCATTGCGTATGAAGAATACAGTGCAACTATAGTTAAAAAACTGCGTAAACACTTCCCCACAATTGAAACGGGTTGACATATTGTGTCTGTTCATTATGTTGCACAAACCTTCTTGCAAATATTCATGAGGTACGGAAGAAACGTTTACTGTGCAGTATGTTCATTGTGAAATAAAACGTCGTACAGCGTATACGCCGAGCAAAACGAGACAGCACTGACAATGATTTTACCAGAAACACTTATCGTTCAAAGAATAGCATATCAAAGGAGGAAACGATTTAGATGCAGGAACCAACGTGGGTTAAAGAAACTACTTCAAGTGCCAAACACGGAAAACGCAAAGAACACTAAACAGTGGCACAGAGGTCAATCACGGAACGTTCAACTATCAACAGCACGCACTATTGACAGATAATTGCACACGTGCACAACGCAACAGGACGAAACAAATTTAACCCGGCAACGCTTGCATTGGACTCAAAATTCAAAAAAAGGGGGCAGCTTGTTTATGTGTACTGCGTTCTTGGATTGCAAGACACCATATGATACGATTTGAAAACAAGTGGAGTCTGGTTTCTTGGGGGTTTGTGTATTTAAAAGTCGGATATTGCACGACACGCTGATACAATCAGGGTTTTTGGTTAAGAAAAGGGTATATATTCTCCAAACGATCCAAGTAATACTTTGCACACACTGTTAATGTTTAACTACAACATGTTTTACAAATGTTAAACTGTGGGCTACAAGTTCTGAACCGCGCTTCAAGTGTAAGATTAGATGTAATTTTCATCTCGTTACAAATTGTTCAAGT
Source organism: Ascidia mentula (assembly GCF_947561715.1). Taxonomy (NCBI): domain Eukaryota; kingdom Metazoa; phylum Chordata; class Ascidiacea; order Phlebobranchia; family Ascidiidae; genus Ascidia; species Ascidia mentula. The sequence continues at coordinate 17,712,110 of NC_138569.1, read as the reverse complement.
CGCACCACGGACGAAGACGATAAAAAGGAGTTGTCGTGTCTACAGCATGCATGTAGACGCGATGGAGGTTTTGTACAGATTATATAGGCAGTGAAACCACGCATGTACATACGCCTAACATAGAATCTTGTGCAAGCGGTACGATGAGATGGAACTGAAATACGTTTGCAGTGGACTTACAGGGTACAATACCGCTTCCTGTTTAGGACAATAGGTCGATCTTATAGGAATTTTTATAAAACTTAAAACACTAGAACACAGTACAGGAAGGATACCTAACGAAGGTACAACAAGGAAACAAATGTAAAACGATTCTCAACCGCATTTGCAGTTATTTGCGTCTGTTTGGGGTTGCGTTCTTGCATTGCGAAGGCGTCGGAGGGAGGGGTCGCCGTATTGAATACCGCTACCCATTTTCTCAGGGTCAATGTCGCCTGCAAATTAAAATATATTTTCGGCTTCTTTAGGAGTGGTATTATGTATAATTCTAGACACAACAAGTTGAATCAGCCTGTCATAAAGTTTTTAAATTCGTTTTTTAGCTTCGTGTACAAATAACTGAATTTCTGTTTGCCAACAAGTTTTTCATCAGAACACACACGACTAAACGGAGGAGCAGATGTAACTGTTTAAATGTAATCAGTTAAAAAGAATAAACCTTACCGGACTCAATCCTGTTTAAAATAGTTTTTGCGCATTTGTTGAACGCGTCCTCTACGTTTTCGCCTGTTCGTGCACTGGATTCCAAAAACAAAATTTCTTAAAAAATAAAATAAAACAACATTGAAAATAAAATGGACCAAACAGCACTGTAGAATTGGAAGGTAAGTAAAAAGCCGTGCTAAAAACAGATAATTTGGCCTACCATTTTCTTGGGCAAATCTGGAAGCTTCTAGAAAGGTGACTTCTCTTTCTGCGTCCAGGTCCTTCTTGTTCCCACACAATATGATAACAATATTGGGACTAGCCAGGGTCTTGGCGTCGGTCAGCCAGTTGGTCAAAGAGTTGAAACTTTCTCGGCTGCAATGCATTCATGTAAAATAACTTAAAACTACTGCAGATATCAGATAAAAGGTCTACGACAGTGATGTAGTGGTGGACCACTTTTCTAAAATCATTAAGTATGCGGACCCTAAATTTACATGGATGTCTTGTAACAAACTGTATAAGTGTATAAGCAAAGCAATTCTAGACCAGTAGTTTCCAACCTGGTATGGACTGTATAAGCAATGGGTGTGACATGACATATGAGAAATTGAAGAACAAACATGAAATTGCTTGAAATGTTTGCAGTAACATACCAGGTTGGAAACTACTGGTCTAGAATCATATCAACAACAACCCAAGCAGATGAGTGGCTGATAATGATTATTTTAAACATGATCAAGGGGCTTTTTTATGATAATGTTATATGCAGTCATTACAAAACATTGATGGCATGTACAGAGTGTGACTAGCTCTAACAATATTCATATTGATGACCTTGCTACATTTAGTTTGGTGAGTCATGATTGGCAACTACTTTATTCAGTACATGTGTCAAATACTCAACAGATTTATAAACAATATTCTTCAACAAAAATACCTGGTAACATCATAGACCAATATAGCACCAGCAGCTCCCCTATAGTAACTTCTCGTCACCGATCTGGAAAAACACAAAAACACACTTACAACCTATGCTTTGAAATGCAATCCATGTCAACACAAAGGTGACATAAAATGTATTTAGGTAGTGATGAAACATGAAACCTTACTTTTTTTTAAAAGACAATCAAATAGTCCTTTTCACATATGTTCACACTAACTGGATCACAGACAAAATGTAGGAATAAAAAATGCAAATATTTGTAAATTATGGTTTGTTTTTTCCTGCCAGAGGACGTTGGAGAAAATGTACCTTTTTCAAATGGTTTACAATAAAGTTAAATAAGTTTGATATACATCGTTGCGCTGTGTTTTTGTGCAAGAGCAATAAATGACCTACCGGAAGCGCTCTTGACCAGCTGTGTCCCATATTTGAAGTTTTACTGCTTTTCCCCCAACATGTACAACCCTAGATCCAAATTCGACACCTATCGTGTGCGTTGAGTCTTCTTTGACTGAGAAACAAAATCAGAGAAATGGTTTGAAAATAGCAGTACAGCAATGAACTGTTGGGGGCAGATTTTTTGCCATTTTGTTTGTCAAAAGTATGATATACAAATGTAAGCAAAAGTGCCATACTAATTAAGATCAGCAGACCGTACTCAAACTTGTTATATAATGACACACACAGCTGGTACTAAGTACACACATTCTGTTTGGTGTTGTTTGTTACCTAATTGAGTACCAAACGATTGACATTGACTAAGAGGTATATACCATGAATTTCTGCTTCTGCTATTTTAAAAAGCTAGTCCAGTGCTACAATCACCATTGGCACTTATGAGACCTTATAGGTCGAAGCAAAGTAAACCACTGTCTGCAGCTCTCTTTGATACATGTTGTAGTTTGACTTTGTGCTTCATTTAAATTCATTATAAAGCTTGGTTTTTGAAAAAGGAATGGTCTCACATTTTTTCTCCAACAGTTGGTGCAGTGTACATGACTTTCCAACACCAGCACTTCCGATGATTAGAAACTTGAACAAATAATCTAAAAATAAATTATTCAGTCAATTCTCATTCCTGAATAGCTGCAATACAAGATAAAATGCAAGACACCACAAAAACCATAGGAGAGACAATAGTGCAGTAACAAGTGATTAATTGGTATCAGATAGGGTTCCTCTATTTCCCGGATTTTTTACTTCCCGGGATTCGGGAAATGAAAAAAAAATTTCCCGGGATTCCCGGGATCCCGACAAAAAAATTGGCATTTTTTTCGTGCGTAATTGCATTATTTAAACGACTAAAATTTGTCTATTACACCCGCAAACATTTAATTTAGCAAGTTCCCGTCAAGTAATATCACATTCGCCAAGGTTAAGCTATAAAACGTAAAAAAAATAAACAGAATTTTTGTACCGCTAGGTTGCGCCCTAAAAAATTTTTACGTTGTGCTTACAAATGCGTACCAACGTCGTTTATAGTGTAAGTTTTCGCCATAAAACTGATTGAAAAACACAAAACAGGGTCATCATTTTGATTCATAGGATCCAAAAAAGCAAAATTTATTCACTTCTTAATCTATTTTGCTTTGTTGCCATATTCCCGGGAAGTGAAATCAAAATTCCCGGGATTCGGGAACGGAATATTGTCGAGAAATCCCGGGAATATCCCGTCGAGACATTCCCGGGAAGGAACCCTAGTATCAGAGCTTTGGTTTACGAAGGATACAAGATTAATTGCCTTGTCTATCATATTGGGTAATATGCTAAGGTATTTACAGGTGTGTTGTTGTTAAAGGTTAAGATAAGTTCATCTTTTAAACTTCTTGACAGTAGTTTTTGCACAGTGTAGTCTGCATGGACCAATTAAAAACCAATCACAAAACAACATTTTGTATTTTCGGAGCAGGATCTAATATACCCACGGCCTAGTATGATGCAGAACTTACCATAGGTGTCTGACATATTCTTACCAATTAGCTTTACAGAAATTATGGTTGTGATTTTCTACAATGACTTGCTTGTGCACATACACACAAAAGATATTTATTAAGTGCTGAAAGCAAAATATTTAAATGCAAAAGCAGACTTTATTACAATACATGGTATGGCACATTATTTAACCCACGCTATTCCATTAAAACTTTCACTTCTTTGTTTACTGTTCTTCTACATGAAAAAAAATGAGAAAAACAATGACTGCCTACAAACAATACAAGAACCACCAGAAGACCAAAATAGTAAAACGTAATACACCGTGGTTTAATGTTTTATTGAAAGTTTTATATTGCGTAAACGCTGCGTTTATGATAGCTCTCAGACACAATTATATTTAAATTATATTTCATGCATGACCAAAATTTTTAGTGTACGGTACTTCGTTGATCATATGAAAATGTTCTACATCTTGAGTGCGAAAGATGACTGTGTTTTTCACACCTGCGATATGAGATTTGCAAGCATTATATTTGCAATTTAACATGAGACAAATCTGCTACACAACTGGTGATTTTGTGGACTAAGATATAAGTAACTGTCATAGTGCCATCAAACTTTTATTGCGCCTTAGCGTAAGGGCGACGCAGTATAAATTAGAATCTGGACCACTCGTTGCTGTCATGTGTTTCTCATCCAAACCTGATAGATTATTTACTCTAAATGCACTTAACCAGTGGTAACAATTCAAATCGACACAAGCACGTCCTGTTTCGACCAGTATATTGCGTCGTCACAAATGTACAAAGTTTGGATAGTTGACGCAAAAGTGGCCAGTAGGCCTTTGCGTCTGGAACACAGGTTTTATTGCACAACGCGATTGGCGACAAGGCGCCCCACCCACGCACCAAGTACAAAACCTGATCGGAAAACATCAAAATTAACAAACAAGATCGAGTTCCAAGTCTCACTGTTTGCTGGCTACACAGTAGATAAGTGACTTTAGCCTAGGGATGCTGCCAAAATTTGTCAAGTATGATGACAGAATTTGTTGCTTTACGTTAAACAAAAAATTTGATTATTGTATTCCACGCTGCCAAATTTCAGCATTTTTAGACAATCAAAAGCAAACTAATTCACTTTAAAGTTTTAGCATCATCGGCAGTGGTCGTTTTCACACTTCCACGTGTACTTTACTTTCAACAAGATTTATCTTTTTGACTAAAACCAATTCTTGAATGAGTCGATTTGATAACCTCTTTTCCGTAGAACACGGAATGCCTCTTAACACAGGTCATGTAACTTCAGCAAAGGCTTCAATCTACCAGGAGTAATCATGCGTTATCATAAGGCTCCATAATTGGCGTAATCCCGGAGAGGATGGGGTCATAGACTTCCTAAATTTGTAAATTAAAGACACGAAAGATATGTGTTTTTCCATTATAAATAGGTGACTTCATATGCAATAAATGATTTACCAATTGATACTCCTAGTAGTTTTCTGCTTCGACAGGCGATGTTGCAAATCAAAGACTTTAACTCTCTTATACCTATGAAACGGTTCCATTCTTAAATGCTGGACCAACTATGCCATTGGCATTTCACAAACAAAATGTGTTACAAAATTAAATAGTTTTGTTTTGAAGTGTTATGCAGTGTCACTGTCTCACGATCTAAAAAGTAGTTGCACACACCTCAGCTGTCTATTTTTTTCAAGATTGTTAAAGGCCTCTTTGGTCGTCTCCTCAAACGTTGGTTTGCACTCCACGCTCAAATCGTGCCCTTTCTTCTGATATCACAAATATATAAACTCAAGCTTAGGGCAAAGACTTTTGAGTTTTTCAAGCCATATCGAGCACTTTTATTGCCAGGAGCTTTTATGCCGCAGACAGAATTTCATGGAGTTTTGTAGCCAATATCCGCAACGAAGTTTCCGCTCCAATGTACACCATCACAGTAGCTCATTTCTACTACACAGACATATTTTTTATTTATTTTTTTTGTCAGGATATTACAACATCGATCATAATTACATGGACGGTGGAGGCAAGGGTTCTCGAAGCAATTACTCAACGCTGGTTTAACATGAAACACATTTGGAAAATAGTTGCCGTTCTCAGCACAATGCGTTGCAGCCCTTCTTTTCTACGTTACAAGTACTCATGTGAAAAAATGCCCACTTTCATAAAATTTCGCTAAACACAACCACAAATTTCAGGAGTTAATATTTCAATTTCCCTGTTAACCACTCAAATATACTCAGGCACACTTGGTTATAGTTTAAGCAACACAAGAAGTCGTCCGGTAAGTTCCTCCATTTCTTCGTCTTCACATTTCCACAAATACTTTGGAAAGGATTTCTTCTCAGTAAGTTTTATTTGCCCAGCGGATATCATGTCCTGAAGTACCTTGTCGAATGATTCAAGGTACTTATGGCCCGACATGCTCACTCGTTGAGTCAGAATGACGTGGCCGCCTTTGCGAAGCACGCGGAATGCCTCCTTATAAAATACAAATATATGTTTACCGATGAACAACAACTATATAATGAAAAAATAATTTTAAGTTTTTCATTAAAATGAAAGCAATTGGAATAGCCACGATGTATCCAAATACCGGTAAGCAGTCGGTAGTAATTGCGCTACGTCCAAATGATCCGCCAGCCACCACAAGATCGAACTTTTCGTCGTTGAAAGGCATCGGGCAGCCAGCAGTTATGTGGTGGATCAAAGTAAAGCTGTATGTAAAGCTTGATTTTATACAAAAGTTGTTCATGAAGCTTTGTTTAAGGAAAAAAAGGAGCTTACTCGAAAATGCTTTTTGCTTCATTCAACATGTTTTGTGAAAAATCCACGCCCACCATTTCGCCAATAAATCCATGGGTGCGAAGTGCTCTGCCCACTAGACCAGTACCTAAAACCGAAGTTGGGTTTTGAATGAAGTGATAGTGTAGCTTTGTTGTTGTGTGCATCTATGTTGGACGCAGTTAGGTTTTACCTGCGCTATAGTGATTTATAGTCATGTATATACACATTCTGGATTGAATGATACACGTACGAATACTTCGAAACGGATAAAAAAACATAAAGCAGTTATTACCAGCACCAAAATCCAATACGGACCACGTTTCCTTGTTTTCTTCAGTTGCTATGCGACTTGCTGCATCACAGATGACGTCAGGATCGGTGTAGCGCAATTTTATGCAGTCTTCGTCATAGGTTGTTGCCCAGCTGTTGTAGTAGCTCTGCAAAACTAAAACAGTTATAATTTAATAGCTCCAATCACACTATACCAGCTATGGGACGAGCACTAGTGTTTCTTAATCAATTGACGATTTGTGGATATTTACTTCAATTTCACTACCGTTCCTCAAACAAACAAATATTGACATATGGTTCCAATCAAATTTAAATAACGATTGTTTCTATTTTATGCATACGAAATGTGTGAAGATTATGAACATGTTAACTTTGTTTCAGGTTTGTGTGATGCCAATGTCACACAGTGTCTTTAAAATTTAGTTTTACAAACCTTTTTCGTCACCCCTCGATGGATATTTTGTTTCTATATTATCAAAAGCTTCTTTGGTCTTGTCATCAACCGGCAGTTTCCACTCCATCCTCAGACCTTTTCTTTACTTAGGCGACCACAAATATCCTAACCTTACGCTATCCCATGCACTTTAAACGAAAATACATTCCAGTTAGCAGAATTAATTTATGACAGCTGTACATTCTTGCCAGCAGTAGTGATTTATTTCCCTACGGGTTCTATTTGTCCATCGCCATAGACAACATGCGTCTACCATAAAATAAAATGTCCCTACCCTTGTTATTAAAATTTATCGGTTAACTTCTAATTTAAAACATTGTATTTTTTTCCATTTTCTTAAAGCACTGAAAAATGAACTGTTTAACCAGTATGTTTTGATTGACCTCCAGATGCCTGCAGAAAACAACTCTTCCAAATAGTTGTATCAAGTATAGGTGACACCTTTATGCACAAACCTGAACTTATGTAACGTAGTTAGTAGTGACATAGCCAGCTCGAAATTTTGTGAAATATTTTTTCGTGTTTAGGCAAGTAAATAAAATTGCAGTAACTCTGTGGTAACTATAAGCTGGATACGCAACTAATGTGTCGAAGGATTGATTTAGCATAATTTCATAAGACGAAACACAGGGTAGCTTACCCAGCGAGACAAACAATAGGTAGAAAATTTAAGAGGATACTCTTTCACTTTGTTTAGTTTAAATTATGTTTCCTTGTTCACTCGAATAAATGCAAGCAAATTTGATTATAGTTTGAGCAAGACCAGAAGTCGACCGGTCAGTTCTTCCATCTGATCGTCTTCACATTTCCACTTGAACTGTGGAAAGGTTTTCTTTTCAATAAATTCGATCTGTTTGGCGGAAACCATGTCGACGAAGACTTGGTCACATGATTCGAGAAACTGTCGGTTCACTTCACTCACTCGTTGCGTCAGAATGACGTGGCCACCTTTGCGAAGTACACGGAATGCCTCCTAAGGTGCAATGGTTTTGTTCAATAACAAAATCAATAAAAGTAAATAACACAACAAACAAGAAGCTGATATATCAACAGTATATCTTGCTTAAAATCAAACAAATGTCAATTTTAACAGGGTGTGACGTTCTTTAACAAATGTTATACCGGTATGCAGTCTTCACTGATTGTGTTGGGTCCGAAAGATCCACCGGCTACCACGAGATCAAACTTTTCGTCTTCAATGGGCATTGGGTTGCCAACGGTTATGTGGTGGATTACAGTACAACTAAATATATACCTTGAATTTTTTAAACAAAGAGACAAAAGTGTCCAAGGGGCTTACTCGAAAATGTTTTTGCCTTGATCCAACATATTTTGTGAATAATCAACGCCGACCATTTCCCCGTTGTATCCACGGGCGCGTAGGGCTTTGCCTACTAGACCAGTACCTTGCAGAAAATATAAGTTTTAGTTTCATATGTATTTGTTTGACGACCACGTATCGTCGTGCTATGTATGCCATACTACATAATAAGAAAATAACTATTACCAGCTCCAAAGTCCAATATGGACCATATTTTCTTATCCTTATCAGTTGCGATGCGATCTGCTGCATCACAGATGACATCGGGACCAGTATAGTGCAACTTCTTGAAATCTTCGTCATAGTTGGTTGCCCAACTCTCATAGTGCTGCTGCATCGCTAAAAAGCAAAGTTTTCTGCTGTGGGATGTCTGAATATTTTGAACTTAAAGCTAGTGATTGTCACACAGACATATACACTGACTTACATTTTAGGTTAAGGTTTCTAAATACAAGATATAGATTTTAAGTTTCAGTATTGCGCAAAGAAAAATCTTTAAGCGACGAAACAGTTGATTTAAGGCACTGCTAGTGCACTGCCATCAACATAATGTTCCTCAAATTTGGTTTCACAAATAACCTTGTTTGTTTGTTGGATATTTTGTGTGAACATTAATAAACGTTTCCTTGGTCGTATCTTCAACAGGTAGTTTCCACTCCATACTCAGCGGTTTGCCCCTCTTTCGGATGCAACAAATAGGTTTGGAACAAAAGCACAATATCGCCTTTTACGGACTAGTCAAAGGAGTCAAGCCTGCCTTAGTCACTGCTAACAAAAAATAACTCCAACAAATCGGTTTATTTCGCGGTTTTAATGACTTGCCCAAAACTTGTCACAAGGTGTTACACGAATTTAATCCACAACTGTGTCATGTATCGCCACCCTTTACTGAGATGAAGGCCAGATGTCACAGAACAGACTTGGTAGTTTAGGAAAAAAATATTTTATTGTATGTAGCTGACAAAAAACGTTTTATAGAGCGCTTATCAACAAATTGGAACAAGTATATGTACAGCACAGCACCTCGCAAATCGCACAAAGCATCACAAGTTTATACGTTTTTGCCGAACACCTACACTTATTACTTCATGTTTCTAAGTATGTAATTCATAATTGCTACACACCTGAGCAAACACTTTTCATTTTTCGAAACTAATACCGAGCGATATCGACTCGTGCCGTTATGGATAGCATTTGTTCTGTGAACTTTGTAACTATATTGTCCGTAACGAGGTTTCCGCTGCAATGTAACACCAAGCCTGTCGGCGCTCTTTCCGAGAACATAGAGCAACATATACACGAGCTGACTCCAACAGCGTTTCGGTTTAACACGTGATGGCCCATTTTTGAAAAACAACTCTTCCAAATAGTTGTATCAAGTATAGGTGACACCTTTATGCACAAAACTGATCTTATGTAACGTAGTTAGCAGTGACATAACCAGCACTAAATTTTGTGAAATATTTTTTCGTGTTTAGGCAAGTAAATAAAATTGCAGTAACTTTGAGGTAACTAAGCTGGATACGCAACTAATGTGTCGAAGGATTGATTTAGCATAATTTCATAAGACGAAACACAAGGTAGCTTACCCAGCGAAAAAAACAATAGGTAGAAAATTTAAGAGGAGACTATTTCACTTTGTTTAGTTTAAATTATGTTTCCTTGTTCACTCGAATAAATGCAAGCAAGTTTGATTATAGTTTGAGCAAGACTAGAAGTCGACCGGTCAGTTCCTCCATCTGATCGTCTTCACATTTCCACATGAACTGTGGAAAGGTTTTCTTCTCAATAAATTCGATCTGTTTGGCGGAAACCATTTCGACGAAGACTTGATCACATGATTCGAGAAACTGTCGGTTCACTTCACTCACTCGTTGCGTCAGAATGACGTGGCCACCTTTGCGAAGTACACGGAATGCCTCCTAAGGTGCAATGGTTTTGTTCAATAACAAAATCAATAAAAGTAAATAGCACAACAAACAAGAAGCTGATATATCAACAGTATATCTTGCTTATAATCAAACAAATGTCATTTTAACAGGGTGTGACGTTCTTTAACAAATGTTATACCGGTATGCAGTCTTCACTGATTGTGTTGGGTCCGAAAGATCCACCGGCTACCACGAGATCAAACTTTTCGTCTTCAATGGGCATTGGGTTGCCAACGGTTATGTGGTGGATTACAGTACAACTAAATATATACCTTGAATTTTTTAAACAAAGAGACAAAAGTGTCCAAGGGGCTTACTCGAAAATGTTTTGGGCTTGATCCAACATATTTTGTGAATAATCAACGCCGACCATTTCCCCGTTGTATCCACGGGCGCGTAGGGCTTTGCCTACTAGACCAGTACCTTGCAGAAAATATAAGTTTTAGTTTCATATGTATTTGTTTGACGACCACGTATCGTCGTGCTATGTATGCCATACTACATAGTGAGAAAATAACTATTACCAGCTCCAAAGTCCAATATGGACCATATTTTCTTATCCTTATCAGTTGCGATGCGATCTGCTGCATCACAGATGACATCGGGACCTGTATAGTGCAACTGCTTGATATCTTCGTCATAGTTGGCTGCCCAACTCTCATAGTGCTGCTGCATCGCTAAAAAGCAAAGTTTTCTGCTGTGGGATGTCTGAATATTTTGAACTTAAAGCTAGTGATTGTCACACAGACATATACACTGACTTACATTTTAGGTTAAGGTTTCTAAACACAAGATATAGATTTTAAGTTTCAGTATTGCGAAAAGAAAAATCTTTAAGCGACGAAACAGTTGATTTAAGGCACTGCTAGTGCACTGCCATCAACATAATGTTCCTCAAATTTGGTTTCACAAATAACCTTGTTTGTTTGTTGGATATTTTGTGTGAACATTAATAAACGTTTCCTTGGTCGTATCTTCAACAGGTAGTTTCCACTCCATACTCAGCGGTTTGCCCTTCTTTCGGATGCAACAAATAGGTTTGGAACAAAAGCACAATATCGCCTTTTACGGACTAGTCACAGGAGTCGAGCCTGCCTTAGTCACTGCTAACAAAAACTAACTCCAACAAATCGGTTTATTTCGCGGTCTTAATGACTTGCCCAAAACTTGTCACAAGGTGTTACACGAATTTAATTCACAACTGTGTCTTGTATCGCCACCCTTTACAGAGATGAAGGCCAGATGTCACAGAACAGACTTGGTAGTTTAGGAAAAAAATATTTTATTGTATGTAGCTGACATAAAAACGTTTTATAGAGCGCTTATCAACAAATTGGAACAAGTATATGTACAGCACAGCACCTCGCAAATCGCACAAAGCATCACAAGTTTATACGTTTTTGCCGAACACCTACACTTATTACTTCATGTTTCTAAGTATGTAATTCATAATTGCTACACACCTGAGCAAACACTATTCATTTTTCGAAACTAATACCGAGCGATATCGACTCGTGCCGTTATGGATAGCATTTGTTCTGTGAACTTTGTAACTATAATATCCGTAACGAGGTTTCCGCTGCAATGTAACACCAAGCCTGTCGGCGCTCTTTCCGAGAACATATAGAGCAACATACACACGAGCTGACTTCAACAGCGTTTCGGTTTAACACGTGATGGCCCATTTTTGAAAAACAACTCTTCCAAATAGTTGTATCAAGTATAGGTGACACCTTTATGCACAAAACTGATCTTATGTAACGTAGTTAGCAGTGACATAGCCAGCTCGAAATTTTGTGAAATATTTTTTCGTGTTTAGGCAAGTAAATAAAATTGCAGTAACTTTGAGGTAACTAAGCTGGATACGCAACTAATGTGTCGAAGGATTGATCTAGCATAATTTCACAAACAAACAATAGACAAACAATATGTAGAAAATTTAAGAGGATACTATTTCACTTTGTTTAGTTTAAATTATGTTTCCTTGTTCACTCGAATAAATGCAAGCAAATTTGATTATAGTTTGAGCAAGACCAGAAGTCGACCGGTCAGTTCTTCCATCTGATCGTCTTCACATTTCCACATGAACTGTGGAAAGGTTTTCTTTTCAATAAATTCGATCTGTTTGGCGGAAACCATGTCGACGAAGACTTGGTCACATGATTCGAGAAACTGTCGGTTCACTTCACTCACTCGTTGCGTCAGAATGACGTGGCCACCTTTGCGAAGTACACGGAATGCCTCCTAAGGTGCAATGGTTTTGTTCAATAACAAAATCAATAAAAGTAAATAGCACAACAAACAAGAAGCTGATATATCAACAGTATATCTTGCTTAAAATCAAACAAATGTCATTTTAACAGGGTGTGACGTTCTTTCACAAATGTTATACCGGTATGCAGTCTTCACTGATTGTGTTGGGTCCGAAAGATCCACCGGCTACCACGAGATCAAACTTTTCGTCTTCAATGGGCATTGGGTTGCCAATAGTTATGTGGTGGATTACAGTACAACTAAATATATACCTTGAATTTTTTAAACAAAGAGACAAAAGTGTCCAAGGGGCTTACTCGAAAATGTTTTGGGCTTGATCCAACATATTTTGTGAATAATCAACGCCGACCATTTCCCCGTTGTATCCACGGGCGCGTAGGGCTTTGCCTACTAGACCAGTACCTTGCAGAAATATAAGTTTTAGTTTCATATGTATTTGTTTGACGACCATGTATCGTCGTGCTATCTCTGCACACTACATAGTAAGAAAATAACTATTACCAGCTCCAAAGTCCAATATGGACCATATTTTCTTATCCTTATCAGTTGCGATGCGATCTGCTGCATCACAGATGACATCGGGACCAGTATAGTGCAACTGCTTGAAATCTTCGTCATAGTTGGCTGCCCAACTCTCATAGTGCTGCTGCATCGCTAAAAAGCAAAGTTTTCTGCTGTGGGATGTCTGAACATTTTGAACTTAAAGCTAGTGATTGTCACACAGACATATACGCTGACTTACATTTTAGGTTAAGGTTTCTAAATACAAGATATAGATTTTAAGTTTCTGTATTGCGCAAAGAAAAATCTTTAAGCGACGAAACAGTTGATTTGAGGCACTTCTTGTGCACTTCCATCAATATAATGTTCCTCAAATTTGGTTTCACAAATAACCTTGTTTGTTTGCTGGATATTTTGTGTGAACATTAATAAACGTTTCCTTGGTCGTATCTTCAACAGGTAGTTTCCACTCCATACTCAGCGGTTTGCCCTTTTTTTCGGTTGTAACAAATACAAGGTTTGGAACAAAAGCAAAATATCGCCTTTTGCGCACTAGTGAAAGGAATCAAGCCTGTCTTTGTCACTGCTAGCAAAAAAAGCAAAAAATAACTCTAACAAATCGGTTTATTTCGCGGTCTTAATGACTTGCCCAAAACTTGTCACAAGGTGATATGTTACACCTCGCGGAATTTAATCCACAACTGTGTCTTGTACCACCCCACCCTTTACTGAGATAAAGGCCAGATACAGTCAGCACACACGTCACAGAACCGACTTGGTAGTTTAGGAAAAAAATATTTTATTGTATGTAGCTGACATAAAAACGTTTTATATTGCGCTTATCAACAAATTGAAACAAGTACATGTACAGCACAGCACCTCGCAAATCGCACAAAGCATGACAAGTTGTGTTCGTTTTGCCGAACACCTACACTTATTACTTCATGTTTGTAAGTATGTAATTCATAATTGCTACACACCTGAGCAAACACTTTTCATTTTTCGAAACTAATACCGAGCGATATGGACTCGTGGTCTTGTGCACAGCATTTGTTCTGTGAACGTTGTAACTATAATATCCGTAACGAGGTTTCCGTTGCAATGTAACACCAGGCCTGTCGGCGCTCTTTCCGAGAACATAGAGCAACATATACACGAGCTGTCTTCAACAGCGTTTCGATTTAACACGTGATGGGCCATTTTTTGACAAATAAACTGATAATGCTATGGTAATTGATTTATTGCAAAGAAAGGCTGTCAAAGCAATTACGCAGCACTGGTTTACTTTCAGAATATGCGCAAAAACGCAGCTGCAAACTCGTCAATCTTCTCAATTTCTAGATTTTTAGAAAGAGTACAATTAAACAAATTAAGGCACTATGCAGAAATAGTAGAAAGTTTTATTTTGGAGGTCGATGTCTGTTTATCCACACCAAATGTAGGCAAACTTGTTTAAAGTTTAAGCAACACAAGAAGTCGTCCGGCGAGTTCCTCCATTTCTTCGCCTTCACATTTCCATGAATACTTTGGAAAGGATTTCTTCTCAACAAGTTTTATTTGCCCAGCTGAAATCATGTCCTGAAGAATTTCATCGAATGATTTGAGGTACTGACGGTTCACCTCGCTTACTCGTTGCGTCAGAATGACGTGGCCGCCTTTGCGAAGTACACGGAATGCCTCCTAATAAAATTCAAATCATTTTGTTGAACGACAAACATTGCAATTAAAAACATAAAATATCCATGAGAAATAATATAACCATAAAATAGAAGTCAGTTCATAACAAAAAGCTTGCTCGAAACGAAGAACGATTAAATATAACGTATGACTGAACGTTCTGCAAGGAAAGATATATGTCACCGGTGTGCAGTCGAGTCCGATCGTGTTAGGGCCGAACGAACCTCCGACCACCACAAGATCAAACTCTTCGTCTTGGATGGGCATCGGGTTTGCGACAGTTATGTGGTGGATCAAAGTACAACTAAAAGTATGTCTTGGTTTTATGCAAATTTCTTCAAGTATTAGAAAGACCTACTCGAAAATGTTTTGGGCTTGATCCAACATATTTTGTGAATAATCAACGCCCACCATTTCTCCGCTGTATCCACGAGCGCGGAGTGCCTTGCCAACCAGACCAGTACCTTGCAAAAAAAGGTTACAACCAAGAAGTGATCCCTTTGTCTCATGTTTATTTTATATGCCAACAATGAAAGTAAGCCGGAATTGTCCGGAGCGGCTTTCGTCAAAAGTCTTCGGTATAAAGAACTCAACTGCCGTTGTGCCCCAAATAGCGAAAGAACGTAATTGTAGTAAACTTTTTCACTAGTTTGAGAAATATCGCCCATCAGTATTTGTAAACTTTCGGTAGTATTTTTAATGTAAAATTATTCGTTCTGTTGCATGGGTAAAACACTCCAATTTCACCACTGGTATATACCCGTACGTTTTATTTCGACTACAATTGTGTTACTGCGGTTGTTCATGGTCATGCCCACACGCTGGTTTCGTGATAAAATACGAATTCAGCCATTGTTGAAAATAAAGTGGATATTTATACAGGTTTGTTGCATGCAACAAACATATGCATATGGGGTGGATTTCAAACATGTCGAAAAGTCACGTCGTTGGCTGGTTATTTAAATCACAAAAGGGCCAACAGCCTGTGCAGTCACCAAGCTGCGCTAACTAGAACTACTTCAACGTTGTTTGTTCGATCGATATTAGTTGGACCCGAAAGAAACATTTTTGTTAGTATTTTAACTAAAGTTGTGCGTTACATCAATAATAACATTTGCATTTGTTGGTCGTCGCTGTGACACGGACCTGTTTACCATCGAGCTTTCCGAAAGTATTTCATTTTGTAGTACCAAACATCTACCATACAATAGCATATAACGACGACGACCTTGTAATGTGGTATATACACAACAAAGAGGCAACAAAAATTACCAGCACCAAAGTCAAGTATTGACCATGTTTTCTTGTCTTCTTCAGTTGCAATACGACTTGCTGCATCACAGATGACGCTAGGATCGTTGTAGCGCAACTTCATGCAGTCTTCGTCATAAGTTGTTGCCCAGCTATCGTAGTGGCGCTGCATCACTGAAAAAGTCATGGATAAGTTTAAAAATATATGTGCGCTTTAGCCAACACCACTCAATCCTATACACATTAAAAAGTTTAACAACCTATTGCTGACGTTATTTCGAGGCATTTTGTCACACACAATTTACATCACACAATACCCCGCGAAATCAGTTTTGCAAGAAACCTTGTTTGTCTGTCGGATATTTTGTTTGTAGATTAACAAAAGCTTCCTTAGTCGTATCCTCAGCAGGTAGTTTCCAATCCATAGTCAGCGGTTCCCAAATACAAGGTTTGGAGCAAAAGCTTGTTCGTTTTTTTTTAACAATACTGAGCACTATACGCTATTTACGCACTAGTGACGGGAGTGAGCCTGGCCTTTGTCACTGCTAAAACAAAAGTAAAAAAATAACTCCATAAATCGGTGTTAATTCACATGACTTGCTCAAAACTTGTCACAAGGTGTTACACCTCGCGGAATTTAATCCACAACTTTCTCTTGTATCGCCACCCTTTACTGAAATGGAGGCCAGATATCACAGTCAGCACACACGTCACAGAACAGACTTGGTAGTTTGAGAAATAATACGGAATACACCCGCCTTGACCGTTATAGTTTATTATATGTAGCTGACATTAAAACTTTTTATTCCAAGTACCCATAGCGCTTATCAACAAATGGAAACAAGTACATGTACAGCACTTCGCAAATCGCACAAAGCATCACAAGTTTATACGTTTTGCCAAAAACCTACCCTTATTTTTTATGTTTGTGCGTGTGTAATTCGTAATTGCTACACACTCTAACTAATACCGAGCGATATCTGCTCGTGCTGTTATGGATAGCATTTGTTCTGTGAACGTTGTAACTATAATATCCGTAACGAGGTTTCCGCTGCAATTTACACCAAGCCTGCCTGCACTCTTTCAGAGTACATAGAGCAACATATACACGGGGTGACATCAGCAGCGTTTCAGTTCATCACGTGATGGGCAACTTTTAACAAATAAACTGGTAATGCTATGGTAATGGATTTAATGGAAAGAAAGGCTGCCAAAGCAATTCCGCAGCGATGGTTTATGACACTGTGCAAAATACACAGAAAATTTTAGGCCAATCCCTTTTTATCCACACCAAATGTAGGCAAAATTGTTAAAAGTTTTGAGCAACACAAGAAGTTGTCCGGTAAGTTCCTCCATCTCTTCGCCTTCACATTTCCATGAATACTTAGGAATGGATTTCTTCTCAGCAAATTTGATCTGTTTGGTGGAAATCATTTCCTCGGTGACTTGATCAAATGATTATTCGAGGTATGGGCGACTTGCCTCACTCACTCGTTGCGTCAGAATGACGTGACCGCCTTTGCGAAGTACACGGAATGCCTCCGATATAATGAAAATAAGTTTGTTTAGTGAAAAAAGAGCACAATAAAAACAAAATATACTTAAAATTGGCACAAAGAAATAAAAACACACAAAAGCTTGCTTAATGAAATATAACAAAAACCTAACAGAATTGAACGGCGTCTGACAAAAGCTGTAGAGGTAAGCAGTCTGGAGAGATGGTTTTGGGTCCAAACGACCCTCCGACCACCACAAAATCAAACATTTCGTCTTTGAAAGGCATCGGTTATGTGGTGGATCAACGTTAAGCTGAATGTTTGAATTTTGTTTTCACCGCCTTATAATTTAAACATTGAAGTTGAGGGAGCTTACTCGAAAATATTTTTTGCTTGATCCAACATATTTTGTGAAAAATCGACGCCCACCATGCATTTCCCCTCTTCATCCACTGCATGGCTTGTTGACCAGCTATCGTGGTGGTTCTGTATAACTGAAAAAATAATGGCTAAGTTCCGCACGGGCAGTTTTGTACTGCATAGATCACCTCGTGGA
Source organism: Ascidia mentula (assembly GCF_947561715.1). Classification (NCBI taxonomy): domain Eukaryota; kingdom Metazoa; phylum Chordata; class Ascidiacea; order Phlebobranchia; family Ascidiidae; genus Ascidia; species Ascidia mentula. Next base: position 17,694,025 of record NC_138569.1, on the reverse strand, counting down.
ATGTTTCATGACTTGTCACATCACTCATTCATCCACAGACAGTCATTATGCGTTTTCTTTGCAACCTGCGCTGGCGATTGTAACATATTATTCAGATTAATGTACAGCAATGAACCAGTAATTATAAGTGAGCTGCAGACCATCATCATATGCAGTATCCGTGTGCGCTGGTTAGTCAACAAGACCGCCGCCTGTTAAGTCAAAATAGTGCACACAACTGTCTGTATTGCTCAAAAACTGCACTAAGACACGGTAAACCAAGAAATTTAATTTGTGCCTTAGTTTTGGAAAACGCCACCAGCCTTCGTATTAAGATTTACAAATAACCTAGTCTGTCTCCTGCTGGATATTTTGTTTGAAGATTGTAAAAAGCTTCTTTGGTCGTATCATCAACCGGCAGTTTCTACTCCATGCTCAGATCTTTGGTTTACTTAGAACAACAATAAAGTATTACTGTAATGTTTCATGCAATGGCAGGAAAAAGTGGCTGATCCAGCTAGGCTGCAATGACTGGGCTGCCAAGCCTGCAAACCTAATAAAGTATTACTGAAGCTGAATTTTTATATATTGAAAGAATGTTCGTGACGAAATGTTCGCAAATAACATTCAACATTTGTTTTTGCAAAGACACGCCTCAATGAACCTGGTGGGACTACAAGGTTGCTTCCAAGGGAGTTAAATAGGTCTTGAGATGCTATAGTACAAAAAATGGGCGAAATACATATAAACGTCACCGATACAACGCAAACGTTTTAATATCAGCCATCTGTCTGCAGCTTATACACAGTTTTAATATCAGTTTGTGGACGGTTTTTCTTGTTTGTGTGGGCTGTTTTGTTAATATCCTGGGAAGTATGCGTCTGTATTCGTTCTGTTAGAATGATAATTATATGAGTTGTATCCGGTAATGTAACGAATTTGTAGATTTCTTGCTTGGATGCGTGTCCTTACTTCATTATGGTTGAAATATCTTGCCTATGTACCAGAAAACGCTTACAGTAGAGCAGCACTGATGAAGTATTTGACTACATTCTGAAAGCTGGCGGACACCATAAATTGTAAACTAATTAAGACTTTTTTTTTATATATGCGGTTGCTCTTTCACTATGGTTTCGCTAATATTTCGAAAACTGTAAAAAACCATTTTTCAGGCGCCCTCGAATATAAGCCGCAGCACGTTAATTATGATATAAAAGTTTTGTGCCCTAGCGTTTTCATTAAGTCTGTTAATCAAAAAATATTTGGCAGACATATAACATTTGTACCATAACAGGCAAGGTAGTATGCACAAGGGCGGGCGTGAAGGCGAAAGTCTAAGAAACTTAAGTCGGAGACCAGGTATCGGTGTAGCATAAAACAATAGGCTGCCCAAGCAGTGCTAACGGTAAGAAAAAAGTTACAAGTCGCTGGTTACAATTGGATAGATACGGTATATAATAATGGGCGGAAATCCCAAACGGGTACGCAGAGGACTTCGATTGTACCCAAATTTTGGTTGGTGGGGACATAATATGATTTGTCCTATCTAACGAATCAATAATATTTAATGTTTGCAAATCCGTAGCTAAATTTACAATTTATGTCGTAGTATAATGACCTTGGAGTCATCTAGTATTGTAACAAAGTGTCATTGTTTGTGTCCTCCATTCTAAATGTTACGCATTATTTTTCTTATATATATTTACTAACGATTATCTACTAAAGCCTTCCGAATGTGCGGGCGTGATACCAGAGACTACTAAGTTAGTACCAATGCAAAAACGTACGTACAAGACACTTAAGGAAAAGTTGTGCAATGCCGACCATGAACCAAACAAACCACAAGTAATTTTCAATGGAGTAAAAATAAAAATTGTTGATTCGCCCAAAGTAGAATTTTCAGCGAAATGGGAAATTGGGTTAAAACTAGAAAAAAGTTTATTTAGTTTTTTACAATGGGGTGAGCATTATTTTTATTTAAGTGTGTCATTTTGATTTCTATAATCGCTTGTCTGAACCGCACCACCTTGTGGAAACAAAATTATAGTCGTCATTATTTTTGTTTGTTTATTTGTTTGTTTCATTAGAAGTGTAAAAGTTTTTCATGTGGTTTCCTAGAAAAATAGCACTAAATATACAAACCGTGCTTCAAGTGTAGGTAATTTTTTTGTCTTTATTTAGTAAAATGACATCCTGTAGTATTTAATTGGAATTTCATTATTTGATAAGTTTTTAAAAAATACCAGAGGGATGTTAGTTGACAAAAAAAAAATCGCCAGTTAACAAAAGTTTGAACGCGCGTTACTCGGCCACCTTACGAGGTAGCGCCATGATTTTTTCACACGATACAGATCATAGGCTGATCTTTCCAACGATACCAAAATTATTAAAAAAAAATATATTCATATTTGGTTATTAATATCATATGCGTATTATGACATAAGTCGCGAAAACAAGATTCGCTTCGCTAAATTTTAAAGCATAACATTCTACGCGCTAAACCCTTTCAAACGATATCAAAACTTTTGAAAAATTCGCTGGGGCTTGTACAGAAAAATGAATTTATATTTTTGAAATATGAAAAAATATCGATTTTTCCCTAATAACTTTTTTTATCGTTATGGCCCAAGTTTCAATTTACAACCATACGAAAGCCCAAAAATCAAGCTTTCCAAAAATATTAAACATGTCTAAAAACACATTGAGCTGCCGCTGTACGAGCCGATTACACTTCAACCCTACACCCCCCACTGTAAACACGGTATAGGGGTGTTCTGGTGCATACTTTCACCGATAAATGTTGCTACAAAGCGAGTCGCAAGCTTTTCTTTTGCACAAACAACCTTATACCATCCCACTATCGAATGAAATCAAAGTTGAATCAATTCCGTCAGAGATGCTATGCTAAATCCAACGATTACTTACTCAAACCCGACCGTCGCCCGCCGCTTTTTTAAACCGCCAAGCCATATGTATGGGCGTCACGTACTTTCGCCGATAAATGTTGCTACAAAGCGAGTCGCAAGCTTTTCTTTTGCACAAACAACCTTATACCATCCCACTATCGAATGAAATCAAAGTTGAATCAATTCAGTCAGAGATGCTATGCTAAATCCAACGATTACTTACTCAAACCCGACCGTCGCCCGCCGCTTTTTTAAACCGCCAAGCCAAATGTATGGGCGTCACGTACTTTCGCCGATAAATGTTGCTACAACGCGAGTCGCAAGCTTTTCTTTTGCACAAACAACCTTATACCATCCCACTATCGAATGAAATCAAAGTTGAATCAATTCAGTCAGAGATGCTATGCTAAATCCAACGATTACTTACTCAAACCCGACCGTCGCCCGCCGCTTTTTTAAACCGCCAAGCCATATGTATGGGCGTCACGTACTTTCGCCGATAAATGTTGCTACAAAGCGAGTCGCAAGCTTTTCTTTTGCACAAACAACCTTATACCATCCCACTATCGAATGAAATCAAAGTTGAATCAATTCAGTCAGAGATGCTATGCTAAATCCAACGATTACTTACTCAAACCCGACCGTCGCCCGCCGCTTTTTTAAACCGCCAAGCCATATGTATGGGCGTCACGTACTTTCGCCGATAAATGTTGCTACAAAGCGAGTCGCAAGCTTTTCTTTTGCACAAACAACCTTATACCATCCCACTATCGAATGAAATCAAAGTTGAATCAATTCAGTCAGAGATGCTATGCTAAATCCAACGATTACTTACTCAAACCCGACCTTTGCCCGCCGCTTTTTTAATCACGCTGCCGGTTGCGTCTATGTACATTATATCACGTTTAGTGCGTTCGTGGAAAATCTCTAACGTCTCTTGCGACCACAGCATGATACTGGGAGTCGAAGTGACATGCTGCAACGTTCCGCCCAACTTTCCTTTCACCGCAACGCCGTCGACCTTTTGTTCATTCTGCATAATCGCAAGCGCTTCTAATTCCTGTTTGGACGGGACGCCTATCCTGATCGCAGCGTTTCGAGCCTTTTTTAACACCTCCTTGGATGGCGCGTCATCCCTATTTCCTGATTCTAAGACGCCAGGTTCAATTTTTTCGAGCATACCAAGGTACGTTAAGCGGGGGCAATTATTCGTTACAAGTTGTTTAACTTTTTCCAATCTTAAACCTTTTAAATGGGTGGATTTTGTTGTTCCTGTTGGATGAACAGGAATTGATGAATAGTTTACTGTAAAATATTTTTTATCCAAACAAACCAAGTCGATAGATGCCACACAGTGACAAGTCCCGAATGTGCACCGAAATTTGCTGTGAAAAAAGCGGCCCGTTTTTTGCTTGACATACCATCTTTGCTCCTTTGCCGCGAAAGAACAGTACGGATTACTGTCCTTCAATGCGCGTCGAATGATTTCCGGCCATTCCTTTCCTGTACAATATCTACCTTTAATACCTTTACTAATATGATCGAACTCGTCTGTAGTTAAAGTAAAACTTGCACTCTGTGCGAAAGTGCTCGGAGACCAATGCGCGTCGCGGTTTAACTCGACAAACTCATCAACATCGCACTCGCCGAATTCATCGCATTCATCGCGCACATCTGTCAAACCTGTTACCTGTTCGTTTACACCTTCCGATTTGTTCAAACATTCCACAACATCAACCAAATCCTCATCACACACATCAGCAACATCCACGTTATTTTGACCCCCATCACTTCGATAGTGGGATGGTATAAGGTTGTTTGTGCAAAAGAAAAGCTTGCGACTCGCTTTGTAGCAACATTTATCGGCGAAAGTACGTGACGCCCATACATATGGCTTGGCGGTTTAAAAAAGCGGCGGGCGACGGTCGGGTTTGAGTAAGTAATCGTTGGATTTAGCATAGCATCTCTGACTGAATTGATTCAACTTTGATTTCATTCGATAGTGGGATGGTATAAGGTTGTTTGTGCAAAAGAAAAGCTTGCGACTCGCTTTGTAGCAACATTTATCGGCGAAAGTACGTGACGCCCATACATATGGCTTGGCGGTTTAAAAAAGCGGCGGGCGACGGTCGGGTTTGAGTAAGTAATCGTTGGATTTAGCATAGCATCTCTGACGGAATTGATTCAACTTTGATTTCATTCGATAGTGGGATGGTATAAGGTTGTTTGTGCAAAAGAAAAGCTTGCGACTCGCTTTGTAGCAACATTTATCGGTGAAAGTATGCACCAGAACACCCCTATACCGTGTTTACAGTGGGGGGTGTAGGGTTGAAGTGTAATCGGCTCGTACAGCGGCAGCTCAATGTGTTTTTAGACATGTTTAATATTTTTGGAAAGCTTGATTTTTGGGCTTTCGTATGGTTGTAAATTGAAACTTGGGCCATAACGATAAAAAAAGTTATTAGGGAAAAATCGATATTTTTTCATATTTCAAAAATATAAATTCATTTTTCTGTACAAGCCCCAGCGAATTTTTCAAAAGTTTTGATATCGTTTGAAAGGGTTTAGCGCGTAGAATGTTATGCTTTAAAATTTAGCGAAGCGAATCTTGTTTTCGCGACTTATGTCATAATACGCATATGATATTAATAACCAAATATGAATATATTTTTTTTTAATAATTTTGGTATCGTTGGAAAGATCAGCCTATGATCTGTATCGTGTGAAAAAATCATGGCGCTACCTCGTAAGGTGGCCGAGTAACGCGCGTTCAAACTTTTGTTAACTGGCGATTTTTTTTTTGTCAACTAACATCCCTCTGATTTAAAAAATGGCTGATCACATTTTTCCAATTGTTTCAACCACACCACCTCCCCTTGATTTTGAAGAGGATGACGATGATTTTACAGACTTTACAGAGGCACAAAATCATTGGGCAACAGAAACTAGTGAAGATTTTACTGATTGTCCATTACCAGAAGTCAAGCGGTCACCAATCGATTCACCTGTAAAAAAGGTTCAAATGGATTTTGAAAAGAATTTGTTTCAGCCTGTACAGATAAAGGAAAATTTACCCCACTTTGCCGACTCAGTTACTGAGAACAGCAACCTTGATACGAATGGTGACATAAGCTTTCCAAATGATGTGCCTAGTTTATTTAATGGAAATATTCCTCAAGATAGTTTTGCAAGTAATGGCTTGGGTAACTCAGTGGAACAACCTTATCTTAATAATAATTTTTCAGCTGTTGCAAGCGATCTTACAGAAACTGCACAGAGCCAAAAGTTTGAACCAGAAAGGTTAGACTGCAGTGATGAATCGATATCGTCTGATCATTCACAAAGCTCAAACAGTGAGTACGAAGAGCCTCAGCCTACATTTAACAAAGAAGAATTAAATGAAAAATGTGGTGAACAACAAGAAGCTAATAGTGCTGATAGGACAAACTCTTCTGCAGTAAGTCTTGCAGAAAAATTTTACTCTGCAAATGATTTGCTGGAGGTTACAGCCCCCAAAACTAAGACACTTCCTGATGCAGGTTCAAAATCTGAAAACGAACTAGTATCAGAAAGTCAAAACTTGCACGTTAACGAAACATCTTTATCGGAAACGACAGATAATTTTGTCAATGCCATAGAAGGTGAAAGCCAAATTGAAAATGATCCTTCAGTGGAATTTCATATCCAAAAAAGTGAATCTGAAAGTGAAGATGATTTTGCAGATTTTTCCTCCTTTGCTGTTGCGCCTTCATTAAATCCAGTTACTACAAAAGAAGCAGATGATGATTTTGCAGACTTTGCCATTGCTCAAAATAATGTCAATTCACAAGCTGAATCTACAAACACTTTTGCAGAACTCAATAATGAGGAAACTACTGAGGTGCAGGCAGTGGACAATAATGGATTTGCTGAATTTTCTGAAACTGGTTTTTCAAAACCAGACTCGACCTTTCCAGCATTTGATTCTACGCAAAATGAAAAAGATGATGAATTTGACCAGTTTGCAGACTTCAAAACAAATGAAAACACAGAAGATGATGATGACTTTGGAGATTTCTCCACTTCAGCCAATGTGGAAAATGCAGCTTTTCGCCAACCTGTTGCGGAGGAATCATATGTAAATACAAACTTCCTCTTTCAGTTACATTTATTTTTTTATTCGCCTACTGCATATTTATATTTATTACTTACTTCAGTCTAAAATTTACCCAACTTAAGATGCAACTGTAAAGTAAAGCTATAACAAATATTAAACCCTTGTTCAGCATCACCCAGCTGCTAACTTTGGAAAGTGGTTTTCCTTTTCCAAAAGAGAGAGTGATGAAATAGACATATTTCCCATACATAGTCAAATGGAAGACGACCTACTGGAAATTTTTACTGTATTAGATAACGTTTCCCAGCAGAATTCCAGCCATAAAAAACCTGAAAAGTAAGAAAAAAAATGCTGATAAATAATCTTATTAGCTAGAGACATTTTATCAATAAAAGTTGCCTTGAAAAGCATGTTTCACCTATAAAAATATTAACAAACATCCAGGTTTACTGGATTGCAGGAATTATTACACACAAATTGTTTTTCATTTTGTCAAGGCCCTCACAAATTTGGGACCTCTTACAAGACATTGACAATGCTATAGCTCTCAAGTTCTTGTGGAACCAGTCAAGTCACCATCAGCATCTCATATCGTCCTTAGGAATAAGGACACAAAATGTTGTAAGTAATTTTTTGCTATTACGTTATCTAGCTTTTGGTATTTGTCAAATAAAAACTTCCCCACAAAAAGAAACAACTGCCATGCAAAAACCTATTTTGCAAAATTTGTGTCACAGACTACATACATTGTTTCTGAAATTTGTACTACAGTAGTATATGCATGAATGCTGTTTATAATCTAAATGTTAGAGTGTTTAATTGCACGAGCCTGGGTGTCCCGTGTGTGTGTGTGTGTTACTGTAAACCAGGTGTCACTAGCAGTTTGAACATTTTGACAGCTTTTCGGAAAAGCAAGCAAACCCTACTATGTCCCGACCTACTATGCAGCTGGCCTGGTAAGTAACACTATTTGTTTAGTGTTGGTAATTTCTAGATTGTTTCGTTTTTTTCACCCGTGGTAGTTTAGCTCCTCTGGTATGCAATCCACATCCTTTGCCTTACCCTCATACTGCTTTCAGGGAATGTTGGAACCTGGAAAAGAAATGATCAAACCAATGTCTGCAGCAGAAAAAATCACAGCTGTGTCACCAATAGAGAAAAATTTTCCACCTGTAAGAAAGATTTAATATTGGCATGCATGTGTTTTGTCAATGTTGGTTGACTATTTTTAAAACCTAATTGTTATTTAGGATGAAAATTTGAAGAGTTGGTCCACGGAAACAGGTATGAATATTTAGTTGCCTTAATTACGAGGGCAGTATTTAGTTCAAGTTTAAACCTGGCCTTTTGTCGTAGCAACACATTCATGTGTATGTGTTGATGAAATTATCCAGTTTGTAAAACATACACCCATGACAACTGGGTTGAATGAAGTTATCTTAATGGATGACTTCGAATGGTAGTGCTATCTAATTATGTTATAGTGATAAGTTACTACTCTTATATAGTATTACAGAGAACTTTAACAAATGTATCAAACTTTTGTAAATAGGGCAGAGCAGTAAATGTAGTTAGTAGTTGTGTAACTAATTTAATATATACTTGTAAACATGTGCAAAAGGCATTAGTTTTTCAGATGTTCAAGGATGCCACAACGCACTCTTTCCTTTCTAATCTCTAACCTTTTTTTTGCATGATAGCCAATAATGGTGTAGTGAACGGTGGCCATGCATGTAGCAGAGATGCCAATGGTGGGGAAGTCATGGGCAACAGCACTGTGTTAAACAGTGTTATGGATGCCAGTAGCATTAATCTTGACATGCTTAGCAACACTGTAAAAGGCCATGGCCCCACTGGCCCGGTAGCAGGTAGAAAATCTGTTTAGTTTCTATCGTTTTTGTGTATTTTTTTCTTACATGTTTATCATAGTTTTTTTATTAAAACAGTGATAGTACCTAGTATTATAAAGAGTAGGTATGTTGAGTACCTTCCAAACTGTTTCAACTGGTCCTTTAAATCCACTTACATGAACTGAAATCCGTGCACTTGCAAACGAGCTACAAGAGACAACATATGTATAATCGTGTAACACTTATAGAACAAGATAAAATCGATCCCGACTTGTTGGAGCTAGCCAGGGACGTTACTCCCGACCCCGCGGCGACAAAGAAGGCCGACCCTCTTTCAAAAATCCTCGCCACACTGGGCGTGTCTTCGACCGGTTCGAAATCACCCGATGAGGACGAACATTTAAGCGACGAAGCCAAGAAGGTTTTGAAAAGGCTTCCAGAACTTTCCTACATGAGGTCAAAAGTTCTCATGTTTCCTGTTGGCAAATCTTCCAACTTGCACCATTAGCACTTACAGCCTTTCGGTCTGCAGGATACGACGCCGGAAACGAACCACGTTAGATTTTAATGCCCGGTTTCTCGCTTGTATACTGTTGTCTTGATGGGGAGTCTACGTGCATAGCACTGTGAATGTTGAAAGACATATAGTAACAACCGGAGGCGCTTTTACAACTATCAAGGTAGTATAAATAGTAAATCCCCAAAACGCTGCTCTTTCTCTTTAACCTCGAGGCTACGGTTTGCTGGAACAGAACAATAAGGTACACTCGTTAATCCCCGCCATACATGACCTTAATCACAGGCTTAGCTCTCCTAAGAACTTTCACCATTTAGATTTTCAACGGGCGTGGTTTTAGTTCCAGCAAGAATTTAAAAGCGAGTCATGAGACCAAATTCGTATATTTTCTTGTATATTAGCTTTATATTCGGTCACAGAGCTTGCGTGTTGGCTTACATATTTTGTACCCCCTATTATTTATCCTTCTTTCCATCACGCGAGCTATTAGCAATTTATTGACCTCTATCTCTCTATGTGTATTCTACACCTTTTATTGTGGTACCCAGATAGTTTTATTCCGTATTCACAACCGCATGTCGCCTCTGCTGCTCGCGGAGTTTTAGCCGATTTCTTAATACGTTCTATCTTCTTATTCTTCGTTCAATGTCAAAAAGTGAAATTTTGCACCTTCAAACACTGGTAATGTGTTTTTCATTTCGCATTAGACGACACTACGCAAAGCCTGGTAACATACCAATCTCACTGCAAACCGCCACATGTGTTTCGGTCGGCTTATTTCTTATCCAGAGAATTGCGCCAGACGTTGTGCAATCCCCAACCATCAATGTGGTTATCGTTTTTGTTGCTGTAGCGCCCACTGTGTCGGAACACAGCGAGTGTAAAATAAAAATTCGCGTTTTAGATCCTGGGCGTTGGCACGATTGTGCTGTCCACACAATTTGGCATGTTAGAAATGTGAGCGGCAAAACCATCCAATATACTTCAACCGCCTTGAACGCTGTTGAAATCTTGCTAAAATTTTGGGTAGGACATCTTCGTATGTGCAAAATTCACCTGCTGTTTGTCAGCCTTACAGACTGAAGAAGCCAGCCTCTTTGGCAGGTTCCAGTTTCATATCTTCCGTACCCAAAAACCTCATGGCACTTAACTGAACCGATTGCGCTTGGTGGGGCCCTGCATCGGCTTGTATCTAGCCGCTGGGTGGTAACATGGTGCACTTATAGCCGTTTTGCGTTCAAAGCCTTTCGACACGCGCTCCTAGATTAGCCTCGCAGACTTTATAGTTGGTAGTGTGGTGTCGGGCATTTGTGGCGTTTCTTTTGTGCTTTATTTTCGCACAGCGTTGATAATAATAAATCGTTTATCCGCAATTTCGCCAGCTTGCTGTTTCGTGTCGAAGTGGTCGCACGCGATGGTAAAGATGTTGCACGATCAACAGACGATATGCAAAAAAGGTTAAAGCCGAGCTCGTCAGTAAAAGGATTAATTCTCGATGCAAAATATGTTTCGTCGACGTGGTATATTCCCCCAACCGCCGATTTGTAGAGAAAGTGATTTTTCCATGAACCAACCCAGTTTTGGTGTGAGACACAATGGCCCACAACACAAATAACTGCACCTGATGTTATGTTCAAATGGTATGACTAACTCATCATCAGCAAAATTCCGCAAACTGGGTCTAGTCGAAGGTTATTTAAAGCAGCACAAACTTCGCAACAACGTCAAGATATTGAGCCTGACGTCATGTTATAGAAATGGTAACGCAAAACACTACGATAAATTAGTAGTAGGAACATTTGTTAAATACCAAGGAACATTTGTAACATATCATAGGGTTAGTTCGTTGTTAGTTCTGTAACTCTTGAGGACTTCAAAGATACAAATGTGTGTCGCGAAATCTGTGCAATCTTCGCTTGCACGGACTCCTGCTGGACAGGGTTGACCACTGGAACAGGAGATTGTACACACAACGATAGAGTGATGAATACATTGTGTAACATACAACTTTTAAAGGACGCAATTTAAACAAAACAATTTTTACCTTTTCAACACGGAACACATCCGAAGGCAACAAGTGTCGGTGGGTAGGCTATCCATTCATATATATACAGCATGGATGAGTTTCTTGAACATACTGGAGATGGTTTTCGCTGAATTTGAGGTCGTGTGGGAGTATACGAGAAAGTACCTTGCAGAATTTTGGGCTGAAACTTTTGTCGTGGACACCGTTAAACTGAACCCTCCCATGCAGGCATCGAGGAACGAAATCCGTTGTTTGCTTGTGAAGTTCTTGGTAAACGTTGTGCTTGTTGCCATGTACGGCGTGTTGATACTTTTGTAGGCCCTGTTTGGTTTGATACAAACTTTACATTTCGACGAGGATTTACCTCCGCCCCTCACCCACATCAAGTAGTTCAATGACCCGAACCAATTGGCGGGAACACAAAATAAGCAGATTGCAGGTTACTGCATGACTGCAGCCAACTTTTCCCACAACAAACTTTAACCCTGGAGAAAGGACGTTCTGTGGGTAGTTTAAACAGTTGCAACAACCGGAGAAATGGGTTTTCTGGGTGCTAACGTCTTGAGCGTTGACCTGAGCGAATATTGATTGTGTTTGTATTGGAGAGAAAATATTAAATTCGTCCGCAAAGCAGTTTTTAATTGAACATTGGGTGCTTACTGATGGCGAATTTTCAGTACTCCTGTGTATACGAGATACGTGATTACTTGCGTAGGCGGCAAAATCACGTGTAGGCGTATGTGAGTCGATCGACCCCAAATATGTTTCTGTCACAGCTGCGGCAAAACGGATGAAACGTTTGAGTCGGCCACGCGCTAAAATCCCAACGGCGTAAGAGAAAACTCGAAACTCGTTTATGAAACGAAACCTTTGGCTTTCCAGACAGACCTAAATCTGCTGACCAGGCAAGACTTTTCCACGTATAATTTAAGCTCATTATCGTTTGAATGTGTTTTGCCAAACCACATAGATTTCCCCGCTGTGGGTTGCGCGCAAACGTCGAACCCTCGGGCTGTGCTTGGCATTTCATTGCAAAATCCAAACAAAGCAATTAAGCTAGCTCGAGAAAGCCAGGAACGAGTTGTTACCCGTTCTCACCGCAATCCAAACTCGCCTAATAATCCCAGCACTATATTTATTTGCGCAAACAAAGAAATCAACAAAATTATGTCTAGCTTGCATAGCAAGCTTTGCGCCATCCGCAAAGTGCGCCTCTTTCTTCATCACGTTCAACTAAAAGCGTTTGCGTGTGACCCCAAAGAAAATTGGTTTTACAGGTTTGAAAGATGGACGGAAGCAATCGCAACGGCATTGCGTGACTTCTGCGGATATCGCCATTTCGGATCAAAAATCGATTAGTATCGCCCGCCGTTTGTTATTGACCAATCAGCTACGACATAAATCGCGAAAGTGCTAAATTGGAAAGCCTTTGACGATGGTCGTGGGTTGGATATAGTGTCAACGTTTGAAGTGGCAAATTAGTTTAAGTTAACTAGCAACCTTTTGATTAGAATCCAAACGTTCTTATTCGTGTTCACAAATAACCAGTTTTTGTTTAAAAAAGGTTTACACAAAACCTTTCCGTCATATATTAACAGATGCGTTTCATTTGCACCGAAGAAAAACGTATACAAAGCGAGAAAGTCAGAAAACTGCTTTGTTGTTTGGTCAACAAACTGGTAGGGATACAAGGCATTTTTTCCTGGCTCTCAATTAAGATTAGATTAACTTATACTTTAAATTCTGGCACGATGACAAAGATTAGCTGCGATTCATATGAGGCGAAAATCATGCCTGCAATTTAGTGTTTGTGCGCCTTTAGCCGTCAATCAAGTCTTCCGCTTCAATACGAACAACCAAAGAGATTGCCTTTGAGATTCACTTGGCGACAGCAACTGCTTTGTTCCTGTGCCGTCAAAGGCTTCGCACGCTGGAGGAATGTGTGTTTGTTTGTGGTCGTACAGGGGTCGCGCGGCGATGCGGAAAAGATACGGTGCCACTTGGTGACGACTAAAGGGTTATTTTCACTTTGCACAGATTATCTTTAATACTTTGCTAACGTGCTCATCGTTTAATCGCGTAGCAAAACTTATGCAACATGCAGAGTTAGGCCAGTATAAGAAACAAGAGCTTATAGCGGAAGCGGTGTGCAGTTTGATGCAATACAAGACCTACAGCTGACATTTTGCTACAGGGCGTATATTACATTAGCGGGAAAAAAATATTAACTGAATACGTTAGTATTATTCTTCACAAATTTACCTAAAAAGAAGGAAATATTGTACTATGCTGCTGCACATACCATAAAACAGGAATGAAAAGGGTGTCGTTAATTTCAGTGCCAACAAAGCAAAGCAGGCAACACTAATCCTGATCCTTCAGAGCAAGCAATACTAAAATTTCTATGTCCATCAAACATGCTAAAAATGTGATTGGGCCGCTTAATTGCAATCTCTGACGTCACAGTTGATGGTTCGTAACGTCAGTCTTCTAAAACTTTCGAGTAAACGTCCAAAGTCTGTTTTTGCATCTGGGCAAATCGTTTTCAATCCAATACCAGAGCGACGCGGTCAAATTCTTGTCAATCCCACGTGATCATATTAGGACACGCCAATGGGCGGCGCCGATCCAACGCGCGAAGGGACCAATCGGATTCCGAAGGACATTTCGAGGAATAGCGTCTCGCGCGCGACCGACAACATCGGGCGCGGTTGTAATGCCAAAATATTGAAGACCAACCGAACTTTGTTTGGTAAACCGATCGGTCATTTCGCGATACCAGGTAAATGGATTTACGAGACGGTACCGCGTTGCTCGTCCAATCCGCCATTTTGCAACGTGGTCTTGGAAAGTACTTTTCCTCCACGTTCACCTACGCACACAACAAAGTAAGTTAAAAGAAAAAGGCCATGTGATTGTTCCAAAAAATTTTCGTGAGAAGTTGGGTTTAAAAAACTCGAGATGGAAAACATTTTGAAAGCCGAAAATTAAAATTAAATTTTATTTATAATTGTAAATCTACAAAAGGCTCTAAATGAATAAAACCATATTACAAGTCACCCACAAAAACATACAATTGTTTAGCCAATGTTGCAAATACATGATTGAATTTATCGGTCAATTGCGGATATACAAAGTTTAACAAAAGCTGTTTTTTTTGTCGGGAAATTCTGTGGGAAGTACATCGCTGAATGTAGGCAAATTAATTCAAATTTTGTTGTTGAGTCAATAGTTGTTATTAATAACTCGCTACACGCTTTATAAAAATACTGGCCCATAGTGCTAAAAATGTTAACGTGTTTTTCTTTTATTTAAGACTATGTGCCAGTATTTTCATTCTTAGAATTATGAGTAAATCCGTTACGGGTGTTCCTAACTTTATTAAAAGTTGTAAAAATAAAATTTTCACAGTCACAAAATCAATTTCTTTTTATTTTTCTGTGGTAGTTTCGACTTTTTGCGGTGCCACTGTGTCAATCTGGAAAATACAGCTAAACACATTCATAAAATGTTACGGACACTAATTGTTTTAATTGAAGGATGCAACATTCATTACCAATAATAATAGCACGCTCACTTGCCGAAAAGTTCAAATACATTTTGGCTTATGCAGTAACTGCTCTTCATAAAGTCTTACCCATGCACAGACTTTCGTAACTTGACTTTGAGTTTATGTCTCGGTTCTGAACAATGTGCAGAAATCGCAGACTACCTTTATTTGCACGACCTCCCACAATCCTTCACGATTTTGTATTTTTGCAACAAACATTATTGTACGGCTATCCTGGCAAAGAAAACAACTACAGATTATTATCTTAAACTTCTCCACCAATTTGACCGGGGCAAAAAACGCAAAAAAACACGTCCGTACTGTAGAGGAGAGGCAATACAGGTATTAGTCTTTTAACAACTAGGTAGTGCGGTAATGTAATGAAACAACAAAATAATTCTGCTTTTTGCGACTAAACATTTTAAACAGGAACAAATGTCTGAAAAGATTACGCGTGTGTCGCAAGTGCGGTGAATCTTTGTAAATCTTTCGCACGCGAAAAAAAGAACCACCGGTTTAGATCATCACAGTGATAAATTTAATCGATGTACACGATGTTCTGTACTTCGACTAACGTTAATTAGTCAATAACCTGTAGAAAATAGTCTCACAAATTCGAATACACTAAAGTAACGCAAACAAAAAATCGATTTGCTACAGGAAATTTTGATGCGTACACTTGTTTGACGGTTAAACAACCAAATATATTTGGGAAAATCTGCTTCTAAAAGTTCGTAAACATGCAAAAAATTTCGAGGGAGAAATATCAATATTTTGTGCAATAGCTGCACGGTTGAAATGTCAAGAGCCTATCTACTCGCATGGATTTCAGGTGGGGCAATTTGCGTGTTTTGTGTCATTCAAGATTCAAGTGTACCGACATCTGTTTACAAGACGTAGACTCTATTATACATATGTCACGCATTTTTCTGTCAACTTGAGTCGAGAACAAGAGTATTTGCTTTATCTCATATTGCTACATTCTTCTAAACTGAAGTCATTCAGGCCCAGAACAATAGTGCCGATAATTTGAAATCAAACATCAGTTTGTATGATGTAACATCGGCAGACGTTCGAAGCTTGGTTTGAGGTTTTGCTTCCCGAGGATATCAAGAGCATAGATGGGTCAATTAAACATTTGTAACCGTGCACTTTAGGTTAAAAAATAATTGCAACGCCACGTGTCATGGTAAAATTGGATGATGTTCAAATGCTGACAGGACAATTATCGCAATTAAACTCGTTTCATAACAAGGCGGTTTTAACAGCCATATAGACAATAACGGCCTTGTGGCTTGAATCCCATTTGTCACCTTTGAAGAATAGCGCGGACTTTTTTATGGGTGTTTTTATAAGTTCCCTATGACGTTATTCGATTGAATGGATAACATTACAAGGACGCAGATTTTCACTGCGTGAACAAAACACACAGGAGACTTGCGGATAGCGACACTATGTTCTTACCTTGCTATACGACGTTGCTGCGTTATCTGTTTGAATCCAAATACCGCCGGAATGATTGAGTCGCAACCTTTCACAAATTCAGGTATCGAGATGCCACCACAAGCCGTCAGACAAACCGTACAGTCAATTGATAGTTACTGCAAAAGCCACAATTTTAAGAAAGTTTTGGGCTATGTCATATAGGTGGAGTGTATATATAGGACCTGAGCGTCACCTGCTCTTGCAATCGTATTAAACGTGACGACATCAAGGCACGATTCTCGCTGTAATAGACGAAAGATATGCCACAGTAAACCGGTATTTAGTGGTTGGTAACTCTTTGTTATTTTACACAAACCTTTAAGGCCTCGCACTCTCATATACCAGCCATGTTTGATGATACCGGGTGTTTACGAACGTGCATTGGTCTGACCTGAAACAACAGGCGTCTTTTTGCCTGAAGATCAACGTGGTGGGTACCGTGGATGTATTAGAAGAGGCACACCCCGCTGTGGGTTGGTTTTACATGCTATATAGAGGCGAATGCTATTGTTAAGGTGCACATGTGAGTTTAACCTTGCACTTGAATTGTTCGTTCGATAATGTGGGTTGGACGGTCTGCCTTGTTGTCGATCAAACCTGTTTGCTCGAAAAACAACACGGGGCGGGATATTTAGATAATGTGAACACGTTTGAGGACATTTCGCAGAAACTCGGGATCAAATCTGTAAACAATAATGCACCCAGGTCATACCTGTCAATGCAGTGCTATATACCCTTTAGAACTGCTTTCTTCGCCTGAAAATTAGGCAATGTTTGTTTGAAGTCGGTGCGTTGAAGATGCAACTGTTTAATCAACAAACGTGTGGTTAACAGGGCAACACATTGCCACAGATTATTTTTTAATTAGGCAGATTTTACTGGCACGTTTAAAGTATGGACCGGAATAGTATGATCATTGTAGTGATTGGTTATCAAAAAGTGACCACCAAAAAACATAATAGGTTACTTTCCAATTTACAATAACTGCTGACAAACAAATGTATACTTTATATTTGCCCCAACCGTTAAAGCCTTCGACCCACAACGACTCATAGTTGGTGAAATCGCTTTGGATTGATGTCAAAAAACGTAAAAGACGCAAACATCAAAATTTAAAAACCTTTCAACACATCGACTGCCAACAACCAAACAAAAACGTCATATCGTCGAACTTGCGAAATCTGGCGAAAGTTTCTGACGACCTCTGAAAATTTGACAAGGGCGATGGATTGATAAAAGTTGGCAGCTGGGTTATTTGCGGTGTGATGGGCAATCGGATAATATGGAAAGAAACGATTCGCTGGGTCATGATCCCTATGACGTTGTGTGAAGGTAATTACCTAGATCGAAGGTTAGATATGACGCAAGAAGACCGAGAAATGACTGTAATATGATAATATGAGATTTAGCTAGGAAACCATAAACTATTGCCTTGTAGTATTTGGATCTGCATCAGTACTGACGTGACGTCATTTGATTTGAAAAGGAAGACAAACCACTGTGAGCACAACAGTTAATACTACACAGGATACCTAGCCACCCACAAAAACCAAAGCAAAAATTAAGACATCAATACCAGGTTCAGCAGAAATTTGTTTTCCCTTTATTGCGAAAAACATTTCGGGACCTTAACAGAAGAAACAAAGATCATACCTGAAAGCAATTTTTTCTAAACAAGCTTGTAGACAATTAAATTAGAGCATGACATTAATTACCATCCGCTTCGCATCAGAAAGCAGAATTTCTGACATTTTGGCTCGCAATTAGCAGCAAACAAACCGCAAACATGACAGCATGCAATACATGTTAGCCAACAGGAGGGCAGACCTAGTAGTTATGAACCGCTTACATAGACAACCTTTACTGCGGTTGTGTCGAAATGGACTTTGTGGCCCTGTTCGTCAGGAAATTTTAAATACCAGACTTTCCACCGATTCGCGTGCTTATTTATCATGCGGTTGACATTTTCCGTTATCGGGGCACGCACGTGGGGCGCATGGGCGTATGAACAACGCACCTATACTTGCGCTTAGTTGAAGTTTAAGCGCGAAGATGTATTTTTTATTCCGAAAAGTCTAAAGTCCAAAGGGAGGGCTGGACAAAATGGCCATACAACTTGACTCGATAAATACACGACGTTGTCCAATTTATCGCAAAAAAATCTAAGCACACCTAGATGGAAATTATCATTATAATGGACGTAATCTGACTGCAATCAAATGCATGTAGTATGAGGTAGCGCTTAGGCCAATATCGCCCTTTTGCCAACAAAAACTTATCGTCCTGCGATATCGAAATCGATTCCGTGCTTGGTGCACGCTGTTAAAAATAAAATTTTCACAGTCACAAAATCAATTTCTTTTTATTTTTCTGTGGTAGTTTCGACTTTTTGCGGTGCCACTGTGTCAATCTGGAAAATACAGCTAAACACATTCATAAAATGTTACGGACACTAATTGTTTTAATTGAAGGATGCAACATTCATTACCAATAATAATAGCACGCTCACTTGCCGAAAAGTTCAAATACATTTTGGCTTATGCAGTAACTGCTCTTCATAAAGTCTTACCCATGCACAGACTTTCGTAACTTGACTTTGAGTTTATGTCTCGGTTCTGAACAATGTGCAGAAATCGCAGACTACCTTTATTTGCACGACCTCCCACAATCCTTCACGATTTTGTATTTTTGCAACAAACATTATTGTACGGCTATCCTGGCAAAGAAAACAACTACAGATTATTATCTTAAACTTCTCCACCAATTTGACCGGGGCAAAAAACGCAAAAAAACACGTCCGTACTGTAGAGGAGAGGCAATACAGGTATTAGTCTTTTAACAACTAGGTAGTGCGGTAATGTAATGAAACAACAAAATAATTCTGCTTTTTGCGACTAAACATTTTAAACAGGAACAAATGTCTGAAAAGATTACGCGTGTGTCGCAAGTGCGGTGAATCTTTGTAAATCTTTCGCACGCGAAAAAAAGAACCACCGGTTTAGATCATCACAGTGATAAATTTAATCGATGTACACGATGTTCTGTACTTCGACTAACGTTAATTAGTCAATAACCTGTAGAAAATAGTCTCACAAATTCGAATACACTAAAGTAACGCAAACAAAAAATCGATTTGCTACAGGAAATTTTGATGCGTACACTTGTTTGACGGTTAAACAACCAAATATATTTGGGAAAATCTGCTTCTAAAAGTTCGTAAACATGCAAAAAATTTCGAGGGAGAAATATCAATATTTTGTGCAATAGCTGCACGGTTGAAATGTCAAGAGCCTATCTACTCGCATGGATTTCAGGTGGGGCAATTTGCGTGTTTTGTGTCATTCAAGATTCAAGTGTACCGACATCTGTTTACAAGACGTAGACTCTATTATACATATGTCACGCATTTTTCTGTCAACTTGAGTCGAGAACAAGAGTATTTGCTTTATCTCATATTGCTACATTCTTCTAAACTGAAGTCATTCAGGCCCAGAACAATAGTGCCGATAATTTGAAATCAAACATCAGTTTGTATGATGTAACATCGGCAGACGTTCGAAGCTTGGTTTGAGGTTTTGCTTCCCGAGGATATCAAGAGCATAGATGGGTCAATTAAACATTTGTAACCGTGCACTTTAGGTTAAAAAATAATTGCAACGCCACGTGTCATGGTAAAATTGGATGATGTTCAAATGCTGACAGGACAATTATCGCAATTAAACTCGTTTCATAACAAGGCGGTTTTAACAGCCATATAGACAATAACGGCCTTGTGGCTTGAATCCCATTTGTCACCTTTGAAGAATAGCGCGGACTTTTTTATGGGTGTTTTTATAAGTTCCCTATGACGTTATTCGATTGAATGGATAACATTACAAGGACGCAGATTTTCACTGCGTGAACAAAACACACAGGAGACTTGCGGATAGCGACACTATGTTCTTACCTTGCTATACGACGTTGCTGCGTTATCTGTTTGAATCCAAATACCGCCGGAATGATTGAGTCGCAACCTTTCACAAATTCAGGTATCGAGATGCCACCACAAGCCGTCAGACAAACCGTACAGTCAATTGATAGTTACTGCAAAAGCCACAATTTTAAGAAAGTTTTGGGCTATGTCATATAGGTGGAGTGTATATATAGGACCTGAGCGTCACCTGCTCTTGCAATCGTATTAAACGTGACGACATCAAGGCACGATTCTCGCTGTAATAGACGAAAGATATGCCACAGTAAACCGGTATTTAGTGGTTGGTAACTCTTTGTTATTTTACACAAACCTTTAAGGCCTCGCACTCTCATATACCAGCCATGTTTGATGATACCGGGTGTTTACGAACGTGCATTGGTCTGACCTGAAACAACAGGCGTCTTTTTGCCTGAAGATCAACGTGGTGGGTACCGTGGATGTATTAGAAGAGGCACACCCCGCTGTGGGTTGGTTTTACATGCTATATAGAGGCGAATGCTATTGTTAAGGTGCACATGTGAGTTTAACCTTGCACTTGAATTGTTCGTTCGATAATGTGGGTTGGACGGTCTGCCTTGTTGTCGATCAAACCTGTTTGCTCGAAAAACAACACGGGGCGGGATATTTAGATAATGTGAACACGTTTGAGGACATTTCGCAGAAACTCGGGATCAAATCTGTAAACAATAATGCACCCA
Organism: Ascidia mentula; assembly: GCF_947561715.1. Classification (NCBI taxonomy): domain Eukaryota; kingdom Metazoa; phylum Chordata; class Ascidiacea; order Phlebobranchia; family Ascidiidae; genus Ascidia; species Ascidia mentula. The sequence continues at coordinate 17,672,945 of NC_138569.1, read as the reverse complement.
GGTCATACCTGTCAATGCAGTGCTATATACCCTTTAGAACTGCTTTCTTCGCCTGAAAATTAGGCAATGTTTGTTTGAAGTCGGTGCGTTGAAGATGCAACTGTTTAATCAACAAACGTGTGGTTAACAGGGCAACACATTGCCACAGATTATTTTTTAATTAGGCAGATTTTACTGGCACGTTTAAAGTATGGACCGGAATAGTATGATCATTGTAGTGATTGGTTATCAAAAAGTGACCACCAAAAAACATAATAGGTTACTTTCCAATTTACAATAACTGCTGACAAACAAATGTATACTTTATATTTGCCCCAACCGTTAAAGCCTTCGACCCACAACGACTCATAGTTGGTGAAATCGCTTTGGATTGATGTCAAAAAACGTAAAAGACGCAAACATCAAAATTTAAAAACCTTTCAACACATCGACTGCCAACAACCAAACAAAAACGTCATATCGTCGAACTTGCGAAATCTGGCGAAAGTTTCTGACGACCTCTGAAAATTTGACAAGGGCGATGGATTGATAAAAGTTGGCAGCTGGGTTATTTGCGGTGTGATGGGCAATCGGATAATATGGAAAGAAACGATTCGCTGGGTCATGATCCCTATGACGTTGTGTGAAGGTAATTACCTAGATCGAAGGTTAGATATGACGCAAGAAGACCGAGAAATGACTGTAATATGATAATATGAGATTTAGCTAGGAAACCATAAACTATTGCCTTGTAGTATTTGGATCTGCATCAGTACTGACGTGACGTCATTTGATTTGAAAAGGAAGACAAACCACTGTGAGCACAACAGTTAATACTACACAGGATACCTAGCCACCCACAAAAACCAAAGCAAAAATTAAGACATCAATACCAGGTTCAGCAGAAATTTGTTTTCCCTTTATTGCGAAAAACATTTCGGGACCTTAACAGAAGAAACAAAGATCATACCTGAAAGCAATTTTTTCTAAACAAGCTTGTAGACAATTAAATTAGAGCATGACATTAATTACCATCCGCTTCGCATCAGAAAGCAGAATTTCTGACATTTTGGCTCGCAATTAGCAGCAAACAAACCGCAAACATGACAGCATGCAATACATGTTAGCCAACAGGAGGGCAGACCTAGTAGTTATGAACCGCTTACATAGACAACCTTTACTGCGGTTGTGTCGAAATGGACTTTGTGGCCCTGTTCGTCAGGAAATTTTAAATACCAGACTTTCCACCGATTCGCGTGCTTATTTATCATGCGGTTGACATTTTCCGTTATCGGGGCACGCACGTGGGGCGCATGGGCGTATGAACAACGCACCTATACTTGCGCTTAGTTGAAGTTTAAGCGCGAAGATGTATTTTTTATTCCGAAAAGTCTAAAGTCCAAAGGGAGGGCTGGACAAAATGGCCATACAACTTGACTCGATAAATACACGACGTTGTCCAATTTATCGCAAAAAAATCTAAGCACACCTAGATGGAAATTATCATTATAATGGACGTAATCTGACTGCAATCAAATGCATGTAGTATGAGGTAGCGCTTAGGCCAATATCGCCCTTTTGCCAACAAAAACTTATCGTCCTGCGATATCGAAATCGATTCCGTGCTTGGTGCACGCTGTTCGACAGGGTCACCGCGATATCGTTTGAAACACAGAACACCGAAAAGGCAGCAAAATTTGTGTCATTCGATATGGAATAATGTATTAAAATCCAAACACAGCGATCTTCAGACAGCTCAGATCGATTTATTTAGAGAAAAATATATTTCGCCTAAAACGGCATCATCAGTTTCTCCATTTACCAAAACTTATTGACATTCTATTTGAATAAGTTTTGGTAAATGGAGAAACTGATGATGCCGTTTTAGGCGAAATATATTTTTCTCTAAATAAATCGATCTGAGCTGTCTGAAGATCGCTGTGTTTGGATTTTAATACATTATTATTGATACGGTGTGCGATCGACAGCCTGTCAGGGGCCTTTGGTTTTTTTTATCCAGATTTGATTTACTAATCACATCGATATGGAATATTTTTAAAACCGGAAGAAGAATTTTCACCAAAACAAGACATATTCGCGTTAGGCACAAAAACTCTTGTTGATCGCGGCGGATTACTGAGAAACTGTGAAGTGGCGAATGTCAAGGCAAGGTGTTTTGCACGTGCCCTTGCCTTTTTCTTCAGGCCTTGACTTGCGTTATATAAACGCCATCGATGCGTGTTGTGATTCTAAAGTGGCGTGGACAAGTTTTGGAAGTGCATATTATCGTAATTTTTTTTTTTTCCTATTGAACGATTCTGGGAATCAATACCTTTGAGTTTTAGGAGAGATCACTTTTAATAATGCGTTTGTCATGTTTGTTTCAGAAGTTATTTCTTGACATAAAGTTGGTGCTTTTCGATATTTCAACGACTTTTCAAGCCGCCGTGATGAAGAATTGTATTTTTGCGATATTTGTCCTTTTCGGAAGCGCGACAGCAATAAGAGTTGGTCACTCCCTCGGTAAGTTTTTCGTTTTTGTTTTGCTCGGCGGTAAGTCCACATAATCGTGCCTAACAAAGTTACCTGCACGTCGTTTTTATATATGGGGATTAAAAGATAAATATGGCTACTATACAAGATCCGTTGTTTTTAAATGGTTTATGCTTTGACTGCAGCTACAACGTGATACACATTTAAATAAAAAAATTTATTGATTCACTGCAAACAAAATACCATGTAACATAAATCAATATATTACTGTGTTGAAATTTGGGACCGTAATGCCAGCCATGCGAAAACAGTTTAACTCGCTCGCCACCAAATTACTTTTCAAAGCAAACTTTCAAGAAATTACGACTCTCGGTCGCCAAAATACATTTCTCAAAAGCTGAAGGTTAAAAACACGCACACTAATATAAAGCCATAAGATTAACACCGCAAGAAATCGCGCTGACGTGGCGTATTCACGTTTTCTCAATCGTCCACCACATCTGCACTCACACCGCGTCGCGTAAACATTCGGTCGATCGTTCCATTCCCGCCCGTCACCAGTGGCTTTCTCCAGCCCGACAAAAAATATTGTTCACAATTTTTGCGCGACGACCAGAGGAGGATTATCCTTAACGCGTGACGCCATTACTCAGAAAAGGAGGACTGATGGTTCTGTCTCAATTCCCACAATATACAGCCCGATGCGAAATTTATACGAGTTCAAATGAGCGACTTGAACTTGAAACATGCCGCCCTGCTATTCAATCTCCCGCCGTGTTTCTTGCCCTTTAGTTGAACTTCAGTTTACGAGAAATACGCCCGTCGAAAATAAAATCATTTTGTTTTTTATAATGGACTACTGCGTTAATAAATGTAAAATGTAAGAGGAACAACGGAAAACAAACAACAAATAATTCATGGTTTTGTTCGATTTAAGCGCCTGCGACAAACTTTAATTTTTGTTTATCGCACAGGAAGCCATATATGTAATGTAATATTGTGCTTATTACGCAGATCCCGACGTATTCCGGGCCATGTCCAAGATGCCCATGCCACCATTGGGGAATATATTTGATACGGAGTTTGAGTTCAGGATGTCCAAGTGAGTGTATATTATAACTTAACAACGAAACAATATTACCACGTTTTTGTGAACCCGGTTAGATTCAAATACATTTCAGTTTCAAATACATTCAAGCAATTGATATTTATGATATATTCAATGGCGATCCGATAAATAAGGAATAATGAGTAAATTTAATTCAAAGTAAATTAAAAATTAAATTAAAATAATAAATTTAAAGACTATTCGCTTCATCTACTGTGTGCAAATATGTTTTCGTCAGCAAACAAATACATGATTGCCTCCCAATTTATAATAGACATTTTGAAACTGAGAAGAATGACTTATAATACGTTTTAATGCACATACGAAATATACGCGCATACTTAAAAAAGTCATAAACATTGGCAAAAACAAAACGTCCGATTCGAGCGACGCCTCCACAATAACAAGAGGACAGCACCTTTCAATTAGTGACCGAAACTGAGCTGAATTTTAAGTGGCTTTACAGGAGAATATTCCAAAAATACAAACGTACATCTAAGTGTATTAGCATACAAACATATTATTGTTGCAGCAACGAGCTTGTCGAGGCGATTTCACTGAATGCGACCTACTTGTCCAATGAGAAATTCGTGTACATGATGATTCCTCTAGATCAAGTAATCATGACAGGAAACTACTTCAGTTCGTTGCGAGTGTAAGTATAGATACGCGACCCAAGTACATCTAATCGAACACTTGTTTTGATAAAGTTCACAAGCACAAGGTTGACATTACGGTGACTTAGTAGTTGTACTCTCACTCTGAAAAAATCCAATTAAAAAGTCGGGAAGTAAAAAAAACTTTTAACATTTTCCCACGGCAAATTGTGTTACCTTTGCGTAAATAAACTTTCCATAAACTTTTAGTTAATTAAGTAAATATTAACATAAACACATCAGCTCACTTTTAATTTATTTTAGGTCGATGAAAAGTCAAACGGTTATGACGCAAAATAACACAGGTTCCTATCTTCTTTACCTAAGAGGCGTCAACATACGAGTCAAAGTCGACATGTTCAGTGAGTTACAACCTGTTATCACTAAACACAGTTCGTCTCCGATACTGTTGCTTCAATATCGTCGTCCTACTCTTGGGTCAGGCTGCTTCGAAAAAATTTCGTTGAGCTTAGTTGTCACTAATTAAGTAATGGCGACAATGTTCTAAGCATGCCTTATGTAAGCGCATTGAAAACAGAGGGCTAATAAAATATTTATCAGATTTTGGTATTTAATTGTCACTTACAAGTCAAGCAGTTTGACTAAAATAATGTCCTTGTTTGCAGTCGACCTAAAAGGAGTTCAACTGAAAGTGGAAGAAAACGCGTGTGTGGTAACGATACAGGAGCTCAACATGATGCTAATGGACGACGGAAAGAAACCGGCCGACTTGAGCACCAATACTATTCGAGAACTGCTCGAATTCTCAACAATGGAAGAATATAAGAAAATGTTCTGCAACGCAATGCGCCTGTGAGTTGCGGAGTCGAAATGTTAATGCTTAAGCGTCGTAGGAAGTTGGCGGTAGATAAAATTACGCGACCAAAGCCGCAGTATCGCCTTGCCGTATGAGAATTTTGTGGGCAAGTTTGAAGGCAATTCAAAATTTCGCCCGTTTGAAACGAATCGTTCATTCCCTGGAACAGTCAATGCGCGTGGAACCAAACTGAGCGTTTGTATCGAAAAAAAGCTGCCGTGACGCGTGAATCACACTAAACGAACCCACATTCGCGATCAACGGTATTTGACACGCCAATTAATCAAATGTCTGATGAAATTTGTTGTGCACCCAATACAAATAAGTGGTTTTCGCAACTCGGATTACACAGATCAAAAATACGATTTCGAGGCAAAGATCTATTTCTACCACAATCTTTTGCTCGCAGAGTGGCCGCGGGCGGAGTCAACTCTCACATCGGCCGAGCGATCCTGACCAGAATGCAAACAACTTATACGGGGGCGGGAAACTAACATCAGGTAAGTGGATTTATGAACCGCGATGTCATCGGCGAAGCCAGCCGGGGGGTAAAAAGGGAACATGGGCCATTTCAAATACCTGAGTAAGTTTTTTTTCCGTATGTTTGGGAACACTTTTAATTTTTGACCGGCTGCGCACTGCGTGAGGTTTGTCCGCAGAATCATCGTAGCTTATTCACCGGATTATAACAAAACCAAGCAGACGTGGCATTGCACCGCATAACGCCAGTAAAAAATCCCGCCTCGAGGAGAAAACGTGCTTCGTGAGACCGCAAAGAAATGTAATTCCGAAAACTAAAAATTATACATAGTGCAGTCAAAGAAAAAAGAAACGTAATTTAACTCGTATACTTGAGCAAGGCCATTTTGTGGATACGGATTTTTTTTACGAATTTGTAAACGAGTGCGTCAAACAGATATTACCAAATGAAACTGAATCTGCCAACAGCAGGCAATACAATAGGCTAAATACGGAGTTGTTCTTAAACGTTGAGACCCTAACATTCCTACATTATAACTACTTCTTATGATTGTAAATTTGCCACAGTCGTTACACAGTGAAACAGGTGGCATTTGTGTGAAGATAAAAAAATGGCCGCTGGGCTCCCAATCGAAACGCTTGTTTAATAAACGTGTTTGGAAGCGTTTACCGCACCTCCGAAACCAATTGCTGAAAGATGTAAAACGCTAAACAAACCCGATAACGCTTAAGATGGTGGGGGATAAGTAGGGTTGACACGCGGGGCTAATCCACTGCTGTTCGGTCGCCTCGCTAACGAGGTTCGCTACAGCATACATAAACACACGAGGGTTTGGGACTAATAAAGATACACTTTAAATTCCCAAAAGTAGATGTTAGCGAGCGATTTTATAAACTGGCGCACGTCTGTGACGGGCACGTGTGTTTTAGTGCGTTATTGTCAAAACAAGTTAAACCATGATACCCATATACCGATGAGAAAAGGGCATGTTGTATAGATTTGTGTTAGATTGTGGCATGGTTGAGGTGAATGCGTTTACATCTACGCCCTTTAACTATATCCGTCTTCATCACACCAATCCAGACACAACACGTCAATATTATGCAACTTTCTATGGGGCACAGGTTAAAAGCTAGATTTAAACGGCCATGTGTACAATTCTTCTCTGCATTTAACTCAATTTCCACGCAGACCACGAAAGAAACGCTCTTTGACATTTCGCACCATCTTACCTGTACATAATATCTACGAAGCAGCATTGTTGCCGAAAAGAACAAGGTGTCAGAGGGGCCGCATCCCACCATCACCCCACACACGATCGCTGCCCCTTCTTGCTGTTTCCTCTTACCATTGTTTTTAGTTTGTACGAGTTTGTGTGTGCCAATACTTGTCGACGTTTATTTATAGAGTCTGTCTATATATACAGCGATGCGCGTACTATAGCGTTTTTTGTCTGTGCCGTCTCATATTGTGGCAAATTCCTTTTCATTATATTAATTCCCAGTTGGGTCTTAAAAATAAGGGTTCAAATACATAAACACAGGTAACACTGTCAATACAAATAATGCCATTAAAGCATTTCGCCGCAAATGACGAATATTGTGAAATAAACAAGTTGTTTCAATAAACGTGTCTTATTTGATGGTCAGCACTGCAACGCGCGCTGCGAAGATTGCGATCATCGGTGCTGCAGTGGGCTCTCATCTGCCAATTAACCGCAACTCCATATCTTTGGACTGACACTTCGTCCATTAACATCAGTGTGTGTGGCACCGTGAAATTACGGCGGAATAACAGTCATAAGTTGTTGACAGCACAACCAAATCCGATCAATTGATACCTCGACCGGCAATTATTCGCAGTATAAATAGCCGTACTTACCACAGATGGACTTACGTCAAGTGGCGAATACTTGGATGGAAAACTAAATTAAAACTTGGAAAACCGCGGTTTGAGTACGAGCGTGCCAGGTAGCCGGTAATCCTTCCTCATTGAATTGCACGCAAATGTCCACAAAAATGCGCTTACGTTATGCTGGAACACGCGGTTTATGTTAGATTAAAGGCAAAACTCTAACGGCTTCAGAAAATATCTCTGCTATGTGACAAACGTTTCAGTGAAGCCAGAGTTTCTCAACTCGTTTGCACCGTAGACCACCTGACAATTCAGCAAACTCTTTTTGGTGATGTCCTTACACAAAATGAACTGCGTCGCTGATCCTTAGCAAGAGTATTTTTGTTTGGAAAAATCCGCTGGACCCAATGAACCCCAATTTGATAAATCCAGAGTTTAGCCCAAAACCCCTGTTAAGAAAATTGAAGAGCACAAAAACTAAGTCAAAATCTTTGGTAACACCGAAGCCGAGAAGAAAAATGAAAGAACTGAAATATTGGAGCACAATGGCTGCAAGAAAAGACACCAACGACCATAGAATACATCAATAATGGAAAGTTTGATGAAAAAACTTGAAAGATATGACATGAGATTATCAAGGAAAATTTACCTTGCTTATCTTTAATGCTAAGTTCGCACAAATTTTATCAAGAAATCTTGACAAGACGGTTAGTGTATAGGAGGGGATACGTTTGGACTCGGTTAACAGGCGCAGACGAATGGGAAACGAGGACACAAAATGGACAAAGACTTTCACTATAATTTTACAAACAAATTTGTTCACAATACAGCAATTTAAAACGGTTAAATTAAATTGCGTAAGCTGCAGACAGATGGCTACTGTTTCGATCTAAAAGGTCTCATCAGTGTAACTGGTTAAATTAAAGTTTATAAGCAGTAACCTAAAAGGCAAATAAATGTTTGGCAGGTCAAAATCTAACGGACCGGAATCGGCTTGCGGGGCGTAGTTTTGGCTTGGCGAAACCCATTCAAACTTTTAAACAGAAATACACAGGAGAAGACCATGCTTGCCAATGAATATGAAACCACGTATAACATGTAGCACCTGGACTGGGAACCTTCGGACGTGCGACCATAACACAAAGTTGACACAACAAACCTGTCATTTTCTTATCGGAGGAAAGTTTGGAGAAATGCCATATGTTAAACTAAAGGTGAAAACAAAACAAAACCAAACGAACGTAGGGTTGCGGTTGACGGGAATACCGATCAGTGGAGGTCGAATCGGTGCAAAATCCAACAGAGCGCCATGAGGAAATAGTTGCGAAATTATTCATCTGCCAAGGTGGTGATTTGTCTTTCAAAAAGGTCACTTTAAACATTAAGATAATTACCGAAAGGAAGGTTGGTTGTTATTCTTGGTGTGAGGTTTTTATTTAAGGACATGTTGGTAGCGGTAAAGAACGACTATGTTGCCTTCACTATCTCACTCACAGGCTATTTTGTGAACGCGCAGAGACGTGACTTCACGTTTGTTCGTGAAAGGCACGTTCCACCACTTTCATGGTATTGTGGTCACAAATTGCAGGTTTTCACAACCAATAACCGCATTTCTCGCGATCTAGGACGCTGAGTTTTGTTTTTTCGCAACCGGTTTGATCACCTGGAAAAATGGATTTCACTCTTTAGCGGGTTGCAGGGCAGCAGGTCACATATTTTGGTCGTTTTTTCGGTAGTTTTGAATCTCTACATCAAGTGTCTTATGGATATCATTCTTAGGTCGCCTTGGATTTGCACCAAAACAACGTAATCCAAAAAATTTAATTCAACGTTACTGTGCACACATTTTGCTTGTATGGGTCAGGTGGTCACTGGTAATTTTTTAGGTCTGTGAGCTTGTTTGACGAATTCACTTTGAGGAAACAAAACTTATCCGGGTATCAATCGAAGGCAGGCCACCTGACATGTTTCCTAACATATAAATAAAGCTCTATCTTCAGTCACCAGCCAACATCCTTTACTGGGCATGAATCGCGTTGGTACTTGTTTACGATTGTATTTGCCTCAGATATGCCTTCCACAAAAGAGAAGCTCACTGAAACAGGTGCGTTTAGATTGGCGGGTCACGTCTGGCGGTTGTCAGGGCGACGGAGCAACGATTCAAAAATAAACAACCGGTAAAGAGCAAAAACCCCATGCTGATCAAGCAGGACGAAACGGCATAGGGAAATCTGCCCGGGCGCTGCCACATAAACAAATGCTGCTTATCGCGAAGATGGGACTTCTTGTTGTGATTTTGACTCATTGCCTAAATTTTCGACGGTCAAGAAGTCACGCACCGCCCGCGGACTTACAGAGTTTTACCACTGATATATTAATTTGTTAAGATCTTGCTGACAGCGTCTCGTTTGCGTGCGTGTGGGCAGGATGGCCAGTGATTAAACTAATTGGACAAGACCAGTTCGGCATGCCGGAGGTTCGATACAGTGTTGTCGATGCACCCAGATACCAAATAAGGGCACATTTTTCAGGTAAACACGAACAAATCCAGAGTTACGACAACAACGAGCCGCATGGTGGTCATTTCTTGAATCAAAATCAACAGGTTTTGAAACCAAATCTATTTTGCATATACTGCGTGAGCGCAAAAATATTGTGTAAAAAGCTTGAAAGCCCGCACATTCCCTGCATGCCTCTGCAAAGAAATTTATACAAACGCTGAAACCAACGAAAGAGTTGTTGCAACATGCATAACGCGATTGCTCAGTCAGTAAAGTTTTATGTATCCAGGCACCTTAATCCCAATCGGTACGTTATCACAAGGCGATCTTCCGCCGTCGAAAAGTTTTTGCTTGTAAAAACTGCCATCGGGCGCTTAGTGCTTCAAACATTATGCGATTTAGGTGAACTCACTTGCTTGCAAGCTAGGAGCCATTGTTTATCCGAAAAGTGGAACGAGATCGGATGAGATGGCGGATGCCTCTTGCCACTTGTTCACTTTGCCCGATGTAAATGTCACAAGTTTTTCGGAAACCCTCAGGAGTGTCCTGAAATCTCTATTAATAGAACACGAGTCAGCGCCATTGATATTTGCGAGTGATAGTTCATTAGACAGGATGTATACCTTACGTTTCACATTCTATATGCGGCTCAGCCATAATAGGTTAACTGCTATGATAAATAGATGAGTTTTAAATTGAAACATAGGTATAATACAATATCTATCAGGTTTAGCGGAAGGAAAACACCAATCCCGAGCAAACTTCTACATTTCCGACTGTTTTTGTTGATTAACAATTCGAACAATGCCAGGAAATAAATTATTACTAAGGTTATTGTTCGAAAGCGGTATGTTTTAAAGATTTTGGCCACACGGTTAAGCGTATGCCCTATAGAGGTCCGATCAAGTGTACCAAGCACGGAAATCCCAGACAACCGCATAGATAAGGGCGGTGGAGAGCACGTTTTCCTTATCGTTAAGAGGGGAATTCGCATCCTCGTTGCTTTCAGGGAAACTCGAATATCTGCTGTTTCTCTTGTTCGCAATTCGTCACAGCACACGGTCAAGCCCACCTTACTTGACAATCAGGTACAAGCTTCGTTGGCAAGACCTCTTTTTTTGGAAATCGCCCCACACGAACTTTTCAACCGGCCAAAAATACTCCAAATCGGGGATACCTGTAAGCGCGTTGTCAAGTCGCGATAGGGATTAGCTTTTTCGTGCTGCCCTACTTCTGCATCGCGTCCGGTGTGTACAACACAAGCGGTCGGACCTACCTCCGGAGGGCCGTGAACGTGTCCACGTCGAAGCGTTGATGGATGAAGACGAACACCGCACAGCAGTGATATGTCAAGGCCGAGGTTATCACAGGGCAACTGAAAAAATATTTTCCGGGTTATGGGTAAGTCATCACGTTGCGGTTTGCGTGCATGGCGGGCGTTCGTTCAAAAACAGGACCGCGATTCAGTGAAATGCCTTCTTTAGGCATTGTGTTCTCACGGGTGCAATTACAAAACGGGTATTGTAAATGGCAACACATTTTCAATCCTGTGGTTTTTTGTTTTCGTTTAAAATGTTATTTGCACGTAGGTGGCAACGGTCGTGTTGGAAATTTGAACAGAAAACAAAAAAAAGGAAACCTTTTACTGTAACGAGAAAAATTTAGGAATGAAACAAAAGCCAAAGTCTATTAAGGGGCAAAATATTTCTTGTTCCTTTATCGCATAAACCCAAAAATTGCCTGCGCATTTTCAACGAAAGATTTTTCCTAGCTTCAATACATATATGAGAAGTATGCAGCCATCAATAGCCGCAATTCTACTGACGTCAGTAATCTTGGATGGGCGCTTAATTAAAATCGCCTTATCATGCTTTTCGCCTGAAATGCCTTGTGCATTCTCTGTGTGGCTACCAATAAAATGTTAATAGCACACTTCCAAGTAGTTTTGGCCGAATGTTTGTCTGGGATTAAAACAAACTGACGAAAAGTGTTGCGTATTGCGGCTCGATTTCCAAACTCGTGTATATGAAGCCGGGTGCGCGGTTGAATTGCGGTCGTTACGGTGGATAATAGCTATCGTGGCTTTGTAAAGAATTTTGTCTCCTTTTGCAACAAGCGAAAAATGCGCTTGGAATTTATCGTTGCCGTGTAGTGGGGTGATTGTGGTGTTCTTTAGCGCAACGAAAAATCTCTACGCGATATTTAATAACCTAAAAAAAAACAGTCTGAGACAAATTGAGCAGATTGTACGTAACGACGTTATAAAATATTGCAAGGCACTTTATCTGCACGGATTGGTAAGCAAAAATATCGTCGGTTATGTCAACACAGAAACAAAATCTTAACAGCAATTGTCGAACCATATGTGGTTGCAAATGTAGCCGCACCCAATACTACCGCATCACCGCCCAAACCGGTTAATCGCAACATGATATGCTTAAGATTTACATTATAACATGCTTAGTTTGTGTTGAGAAAGTACGTTACGCCTACCGTTTGGTCCCACGGTACCACCCATCTAAGTCGTACCGGTGTACCGTTAGTACGCGGTTAAATGTCATTGGCACGCTGATTTACCAATAAAGATAACGTTTACAATCTGCGCTCGTAGCGTTTGGTTTCAATCATAACAGGCGCGCCGTAAATATTTGAATCAACGTACGCGCCGCTTTCGCTGATTGGATTCACGAGAAAAGATTGTGTGAATATATCAACGATGAGTTCATGTGTAGTGCATGTTTTGCAGAGGCTTGTTTAACCAACAAAACAAAGAATATCTATCGTGAAACAAAAACTACAACCAATTTGATTCATTGGGAAACGCTTCACGTCATGCAGGAATTACGCAAAAATAATTTTTTTTTGTAAATATTGACCTTGATAAGCAAGCACATTTTGCAAGAAACATCAACCGAACAAGGTGTGTAATAACTCGCCTTGCTCGATTGATGTTTCTTGCAAAAATTTAATCAGCTTAATTTGGCATGTAGGATTATGTGAGGTTTAGCACCTGGTTGGACACACCGCTTCGCACGTGCCCAGGGTTGGCCGTTTACGTAGCATACACAGCTTATGAGTGTGCCACCACCTGCAGTGGATTTTAATCACGGCTTATTTTAAGAGTCCTGTCGTTAGAACTGACATTTGATGTATAAAGTAGCAGCACGCTTTTAACCCCACTTGATTAATGTCAATCTTAACCTGACCGCAGACATAAGCAAAATAGAAATCACGAATAAACAGCGGAAATGTTAAATACCAGCAAAGGAGTCGTTGGTAGGTTTTCCTCTGTCTTGAGCGAAGTTTTTTGGCGCGTAAGTCCGTTGTTTTATCGCGCATCACGGTAAGGAGGTGTTCCGCAGCGTTGAGAGCGTTCTGGACGATTTGCCGGAGAAAATTCGACGCTTCTTGAATTTTACTATCGGTTCTGTAATGGAAGTTTGACAACTTTATGTAAAGTTGGCAAGTTATTGTGGCCAAGTATAAGCCTTCTAAATACAGATAATCGCAATTTGAAACGGAATAGATAACGTCCTCACGACAAATAATACGTTGGCCGAAATTTTAGAATCATTTCAAGAACCTTTACGCCACCTGTAAAGAGTTCTGATACGTTTCGATGTTGCAAAAATCGTGTTCAGATCATCCGCGTCGGAAATTCCTAATTCTTTTCCAAAACGTGAAAATAAAAGCTTTCTACGAGCTTCGACCAAAGATGCAACCAAACTTTGGTCAACCTCCGGTTTTCCCATTTCTTCCGGCAAAGAACTTCGCTTGAATTCCTCCAATTGCTCGCAGACTCGGAAACACTCGCGCGCTAGCCTCTTAGCGACACCTAACGGATGAAAAATGGACTCATAGTTGGCTATTTGGGCGTGAAGCTCCACGAGCCATTCTAAATCGTTACAAATGCAAGTGCAAGGGCAAAAGTTGCTGGGATCAGTTTCCGCCCTGGCAAGTTTAATAGGCCGATGACATGCACACGTCACAACCATTAGTATGACGTCAGCAACGTATTGGTTCACCCCAGAAGCATCCAATTCACCATGGGACATACGATCGCGCAGTCGCCAGCCTTCGAGCTGGTCAAACAAATCCAGAAGCAGAACCTGCGGTGGGGCATGAACTAGTGATACAAGGGGGAAACTATAAGGTAACCAGGCCTACCATAAATGGTTCGCCAAGATGTAGCTTCAAGGCATTTTCTTGGCCATTGCTTAAAAACTCTTCAAGAATCTACACACAAAATTTTACAAATTTGACTTGAGGTGAACATGCATATACCTCGTCCATAGTTGTGTAAAATTCAGATGACTGGGCAGTCTTCATTCTGTCTGGCATATTATTGCATCTGGCATATTGGCATCTCAACAGAGTTTCCAGTTGTGGAAGCAGCACCATGACACAGTAGTAATACCTGTTCAACATTCACACTTTAACCTTCTGCATGATATCACAGCAAAAAGAGAAAAATCTCCTACTGTTTTTTGTTGTAACAATCCAGGCCAAACATGAAGTAGGGATGCATAGACTTTTGAATAAATGGCGATGTTACAAAAAGCAGCTGCATTTGCTTGTTATAATTTTGGACATTCTTCACTGTAAAATGGAAAAGGTATTTTTGAAAGAGCAAATAAAGGACTAGCAAAATAAATAACCATTTAAATTTTCCATAAGTATTGTTGTCATGGCACTGATGTGTATTAAAGGCCTTGTTTTCAAGTTTTTAAAATCAATAATGTCATCAAGAAAGCTATACAGTTCACAAACAGCAACAAGCAAGATCTTGGCACATCTGAAAACAATTCAAATAAATTTTAATAATTAATTTAACATACACCTTTTTATCAAAGTCCAAAGAATTTTACATTACTGGAGCACAGGCCTGGTAATCAAATTTTGTCAATGATCAACAATTAATCTACAGAAAAATTATGCCTTATACCCATGCGGAATTTCTTCTGGAGTAACAAAACCATGCCAGGTAAGATTTCGGAGATTTAAACTAAATGGTCCACCAAGGAGAAGCTGTAGTACTTTCATTCTCCACAATAAACATATTTCTGTAAGTTCGGGGCTTGCAAGCAAATCACGTAAAAGAAAAGGGCATGTCTTTCCTTTTGTGAGAAACACCTGTATTTTGCCAAAAAGTTTACACTGTTTATATTTGCATTTACTCTCAACAAAAACACTTTCTGTTGTACTTACATCACCAAGCAACCTCTCCAAATGCGAAGTCATATCCAGAATTGCCAAAACCACTTGTGTTGGTTCTTTTGAACAAATCATTTGAATCCAATCATGAACATGGCATGTGCAGTTGGACTTATTCCCTGCTTTGAACCATGCTTCAACATCAATGTCAGAAATGGCTGCAAATGATGGCTTAACGATGGTTAAAGCAGACATAAAGTCATTCTGGCTTTCCAATGGCGTTTTGGAAAGAGTTTTAAAATAGCTTTCTAATAATGAACTAAAACTTTTAGTTTGTAGCTGAGTTTTGCTGAACTGTGTGTCTTTGGAGTCGTTTTGATCAATGATGTTAAAAAGAAATGCAACATCATTTGAAAGAAAGGAAACCATCATGTTTTTTTGCCATTCGGGGACCAATCATCTTTACAGAAAGAATGAGATAAACAAAATTAACTACAAGAATCATAAAATTATAGACTGCATGACATTTCAAAACATAATTTTTAGTTTACCTGTTTTGTAGCAAATCCGCTCTTACTGCCAAGGTTCCTATTTTTTGCTTTTTTAACATTTGTTTTTTATTTTGACGCAGTTAGGTTTTACGCGTCGTGCGGGAAATTACCTGTTTTGCAACACACGAACAAAAATAGAAATATTAGTCAAAATAAAATATTGTATGTGCACGAAATCCACCTCGAACCTGCGCCTTTTGTTACTGCTTTGCGCAGAAGCATGGTGTTTTGTACTTCGTGTAATCAACAAATGCTGTTAAAATACACTGCGCACTCTGACCTATTTCTTGTACACATACGGTTAATCTTTTAAAAAAGCATTATTCCGTAGTATTAAAACAACGCATAGGAAAAAAATATTTCCCTCAGATGTGTAAATCATTCTGAAATCTCCAACGAAACAAGCATGATCAAAACGGCAACTTTTTCTGTTTCCTAAAACAATGCACAGCAACAAAAAATTGCACGAACGCTAAGAAATATACAGTGATCTGGTGCCAAACGTAAAATTCAGGGGCGAAGAATACGCAACGCGAAATGATCACCAATATATTATTCAGTTGTTAAAATATGAAAGAAATAACCGACAAACAGCTTTGAAAACCCAATGTAAGCAACATACGGTGGCGGTAACAGTAATGCACGTACGCAAAACAGTTGGCAATTGTCGGGCAGGAAATTGAAGCAATGGATTGCGGGAAGTGACTGAACCATTCACTAGAATGTTGCAATAATCCTTAAACCAAGCTTTGTTTGTCTCGATTGTAACTACATAACTATCTAAAACTTCTGTGAAGGCAGCATTTGTGAACCATCACAAAGAAGAAGCTTTCGCGTAGACTTTAGTGTCTCTAGAGAAAAACACACATATAATCTCATAAGGCAACCGCAAAATTTACAAATTGCTTAAACTAAAGGTTTTTAGGCCGAACATGAAGCTGAAATGGTTCCTCCAGTTCTTTTGCGTAGTTCTCCTTCATTGCCGTGATACCCATAGCGTTGATTTTATTGTACAGTTTTTTCAAATGATCGTCCGTTAATGCAGATTTTGTCGGATTATCGTGTTGGCCCATTTGCAGTTGCCTGAAACCAGCAAATATTATCAACAAAATACAAAACATGTGCATGCGCCACTCCACTTCATAATATGCACTTTCATATGTTTTACATGTACTTTCATATGTTGAATAAAGTAAGACTTACTCGTTTACTCTGGTTAGTACTGGTGAAAGTTCGATCTTTTCCATTCCTTCGTAGATTCTCTTCACGTAGGCAAGACGAGCATTACGACTCACTTTCACAGCGAACGAATATCTTCCACCGAGAAAGAGAGTTGCGGGCGGGTGGGCCGAATGCTCGATGTTGTCTATATGGCAACAATCCACTTTTAAAGAATTTCATTTATCACGTACAGTCCAAGCCAAACACGATAACTTGAATACGCCTTACTTCGGAAAATGACCATTCGTCCAAACTTAGGAGCGACAGCGGCGATACTTTCGTACAAATCACCACCAGGACCGAGAAAATCGTGCACACCGTCATCATTCCGTTTCACCATCCACAAAGTCTCACCATAGTCGGAAGTTTTTATCCCCTCGCTCAGGTAGAGAAGCAATGTATACTCTATCTGAAAAAGGAAATATTGCTGCAGTATTTCACATTCCACGTCGACATAGCTTATGTGTACATCAAAGGGACAAAAACATTGACAAAAATCAGACTGTTGCATCAGATTTTGTAAATCCGTTAGAAAGATTATAGAACACATGTTAAATGAAGCATGTCGACCTACAACGCTTTTTTGATGTTGAAAAAAGTCGGAAAGCGCGCAAAAGTGATTCCAGTAGTCAGGTACCTGATGTGGTTCGGAGTCTGGGTGGATCCTTGTATGATCAGCGGAGCGAATAAAGTTGAGAGCAACATCGTACGGACTCCACTCGCTCTCGTTGGAAACAAACTTGAGCAAGCCTTGAATGCGCGGCCACATATCGGTCTGCAGGAACTTGTCGACCTGCACATGCAACCAAACTTCTTTTTCTATTGCCAATTTCTTAGTGGTAAAAAATATAACTAAAACGAAGAAAAGTATAGCAACATGTGAATTTCTGGTTATAAGGTCAACGTATTGACATAAAAAAACATTGCTAGTATGGAGGCAAGGGTAAATAATGGTCGAAAAAGTTTTCAGAAAATTTTGCATTTAACTGAGAGAACGGTTCGACAAACAACGCCATCTTCTTGTGGCAGTCACAGGCTTAAGATGTAGTGCAAGGTACCCACGTTGTACGACGACATCCACTGAACGTTGTCGTGATCCTGCAGTGGAGCAGGATCATACGGGTTCATAAAGCCTTTTACTTTAAAAAGGTGTGTTCGCCATGCAAGAAGTTCTTCCCTCGTGAATAGGCCGTCAAAAATATGAATAGGCCTGAACAAGAAAAGCAGGATTAAGCCAACCACCAAGACAAGAAAAGACACAGATGGAAATTAACAGTAAGTAGGATTTAAACACGCGTGTAGCCCACATGTATGCGCAACACTCGCTTTATGCGTGGGAGTCCACATGGACACCTGCTAACATGTTCCAACCTAAAATAATAATAAGTCGAAACCGTCACGTAAGTAAATAGCGGAGACAGGACTGGAGTAAGAAAACGAATAAGAGTCGTGACATGAGTGTGAACCGGTCGGGATATATTTTAATATTAACATAAATGCTAGATTTAGGGCCTATTGGCCCTAAGGCAAATCGTGACAAGTGGCCTGAAAATACACATATTGCGTACATTAAGAATAAGGCTTAAAACACCAGATCAAAAACACAAAATCCTCAATGAATGTTTCGTAGTTAAGTTTAAGAATAATTTTACTTAGGATGCTAAGAGGAATTAGTAGACCCTTCTATAAAAACTTTAATCCTGAACTTACATAATAAAGTTATATGGGTGGTCTGGATTTTTGGCTGCCCTTAGGCACGGGTCTTGTACTCCTAATAATTAATCCGGCACTAGTTAATATGAAAGACTTGTTCTGGGTTTGGCTCACCGCTTTACGACAAAATACGAACACTCGAAATTGGTGGAAAACTAAGTTAACATATACAGATGTTTTGTTTTTGAGTCGTATCCAACCCACCTGTCCTTGGTTCGGTCGTAGAAAGTTCGTGTCAAACATTTGCCGTAATCCACTTCTCTCTGCGCGTCCTCGTTGGTAAAAGAAAACTCGGAAAATTGTTCTGTTTCCTCTTCCGCTTTCTTTGTCATGGAAGGCGAAACAGTGATCCCTAGCACGAAAGGGAATGTAATAAGTTTTAGTACATAAAAATAGTTCAAATATCCAGTAAAACTTAAACCGATTTATGTGAGGAATGAAATTACGGATAAGATGGCAGACGAGGAAACAAACAAAACTTCAACGAGAGAGCGGCGCCTCAAACAATGGCAGAGAACCGGAAAAGCCTTATTGCGGCTCGCCATATTGCTTGTAGAAGCCCACGCAGTCACGTATATTAGGAAACTTAACCACCTACTTTTCCAATGACTCATAAGCATGCAGGGAAGTACTTGCGAATAAGATTAACATTTACAAACAAATTCTAATCAACGTGAATTTTTATAAATAGCCATTGTTTTCTCAAGTAATTTGCTAAAACACACCTTCACTTTTCAAGTCAGTTGTCAAGTAAAAGTTAATGTAGGGTAGATGGTTGAAATAGTTGACACATGGAGCTCTAAAGAGTGCCATGTGGCATGATGGCCAAAGCAAAGCGCGATATGCATGGGGATGAACACTCTCTGTAATTTCCAGTCTTGATTTGTCAGTTATATTTGGGTTGTGCATTTCGCTGTAGAATGACACCTAAAAACATATGCAGAGGTCCTTTAAACTGCTGAACACAAAATCAAAACCCCACCATCTTTATAATGTACGCTAACCTGGCCATAGTTGTTTAATCTCCACTGGTTTCCCATAAACAAAGTAAGAATGAATCTGTTCGGGGCGCAATATTGATTTACATGTGGTGGCATGGCATCCAATGCGCGCAACAACTCGAACTGACCATATTCCAATTTAACCTGAAAACCAATCAAATGTAAAGTGAAACATAAAGTAAAAATTAATATATTTTTTGACTTACCTTCTTCTTAAGGGCATTTTCTACAATTGTTTGAAGATCATTCCACACAGAAAGATTCCTAAAATAGCTGATATCCAGTGGTTTCACCCATGGGGCACTGCCATAATTCCACTCTACATCTGGGTTAGCACGACTGTAATTCTACACATACACAATGTTCCACAATTTATTAAATTGAAGTTTAAGTAAATTTATTATCTTACCATGTGCATAAATGTGTATCTGATTGGATTCTCCCTTCCTTGTATAAGGTTCAAGTAGATACTTTTTATTGAATCCTTAATTGCATCATCAATCACCCAAGCTTTGTCTCCATCACCAATATCCAAGACCCTGCTTATTCGAGCTGACCCTTGCTCTATTTCAGGAGGCAATTCCACAACCTCCTCATCAAAAATCTCTGTTTCTTCATACACACCATCTTTAGGTTCATTTTTGTTCTAAAATGATACGGGATACATTTGTTTTCAGAACGTAACTTAATTATTGATATGTAAATAATAATGATCACAATTTAGGCTAATTGATTCGAATATAAATAAATGATTACCTGTTTTGGCTGAACTGCTTGTCCAATGGCCAACACAATAACAAAACACAATGTAAGACTGTTTAGTTTGTTCATTCTATTTTTGGTGCAACAACTTTTTAATAAAATATGTGGTGTTAGAATCATACAATCAAACAAGCAACAAAAAGTAGCACATTATGCAACAAAGTCAGGACATAATTACAATTCGTCCTAAAAGAAAAGTAGCTAAAAATAAATATTGTATATAAATTAATATCTTAATTTTTATTTAAATTTATAAATCATATTACCAAGAGATAAAACCTATAAATACACATACAATCAGCAATTTAAATATTTATTATGTTAAAATAAAAAAAAAAAACTAAAAAAAGTAAAAATATGTTATTATAATTAAACTGGATATATATTCAATTTCTTTGTTTTTATCAAACCATAGAATGCTATTGCTATAACAGTTATTCAATGGAAAACACACTCACTGATCCAACTTCTGTTTGTGATGTTTTTTAATAAAAAAGTAAAACAACAACAAAATATTTTATTAAAAAAAACACTTTCACTGTGCTTTTTTACGTAAAAAAATCATGAAAACTTCATGAAAAAAACACAAAACATACAAGCTAAAAGCATCCAAAAGCCAAATCCTAGTTGCCCACGCACCCGCAGAAACCACGCTCACAGGTTTTTTCTTGTATGGTTAGCACCAAAAACCCCCGCAAACTTGAAATGTGCAACTAAGCGCCGGCTTGCACACACCACACAATAAACACCACAGCTGTTAAAGAAAAAAAATGATTTCCTAAAAAGAAGTACGAGTCTCCCGCTTGACTCAAAGTGCCACCTAACGGTAGTTGTAAATTTGGTTTGCATTGTTTTAATAACTACTGAAATTGTGCTAAATCAGAGCTCTTTAACCTGGGTTCCGTGTCCCGGAAAGCACTTCCAGGGGTTACGTAAACTTGAAGGGTTTCATGCAAGTCATTAAGTTATGACATTAACAACATTAAATACTGAGTAACACTGAAGTATTCTGTTTTAGCTATACCTAAATTCATGTACCGGGAGCGTGTTTGTGGGAAATATAAGTTTGTTTCTCTTGTGACAAGAAATGGGCTGTGCAATATTTACTGGACTACATTAAAAGTTTTCATAACGCCAAAAACGTTGAAGAAAACTGATTCACCTCCACCACACGGATGTTATTTAAAATGGTCCACCAGCTCCACCACACGGATGTTATTTAAAATGGTCCACCAGCTCTACCACGCGGTTGTTATTTAAAATGGTCCACCAGCTCCACCACACGGATGTTATTTAAAATGGTCCACCAGCTCCACCACACGGATGTTATTTAAAATGGTCCACCAGCTCTACCACGCGGTTGTTTTTCAAAATGGTCTTCTAACTCCACCTTACGGATATTATTTGAAATGGTCCTCTAGCTCTACCACGCGGTTGTTATTTAAAATGGTCCTCTACGTCCACCGTACGGATATTATTTGAAATGGTCCTCTAGCTCTACCACGCGGTTGTTATTTAAAATGGTCCACTAGCTCCACCACGCGGTTGTTGTTTAAAATTGACCTCTAGCTCTACCGTACGGATGTTATTTGAAATAGTCCTCTAGCTCCACCACGCGGTTGTTATTTTAAATGGTCCTCTAGCTCCACCGTACGGATGTTATTTAAAACGGCCCTCTAGCTCCACCACGTGGATGTTATTTAAAATGCTCCACCACGCGGATTTTAGTTAAAATGGTCCTCTAGCTCCACTTCGCTGATCTGTTCCATGTAATTCATCAAGTTATGATTTGACAAGTTATAAACAACATTAAATGCTGCATTACACAGGATTTCCATGGCGCCAAACATGTTAAAGAGAAATTTGCTGAATGAAAGAAAAAAACTTTTGCATTCTGCGCTACTTAGGATCCTGTGTTGGTGTTCTACTGTAATTCCCAATTCATATTTTTCTAAGATAAACTAGTCATTTTTCCCTTAAAGGCAGATTAAAAAGCTTGCTTTGTAATTTCAGACAATCAGCGCGGGACGAGCAATTTCTAGTCGCACAAGACGTACTTGCTTTAAGTCACAATTCAGTAAGAGCCCTGTTCTTTCTACCCTCGTTTGTTAATACAAATGTACTAAAGATTCTAATGCCATGTTTTTCAAGCTTGTATTTTGTATCAGTTACTTTCTAATCTTGGTACTTGGCAAAAAAACTTACAACGGGTTTGATCAACCAGAATGGACGCTGGCTTCAAATCAACCAGAGGTGTGGGAATGCTGTTTATATATTTATTGCAACCCTTCAATTTCTATGTATTAAGGACAAAACTTATAAGGTGAGATGTTATGTAGCGGCAAATTGGCCAAGCACAGATGTTGTTGGTCCCAATTTGGCAGATGCAATGAAAACGGCATTTTTGCGCCTTTTTGGTTACATACAAGGGCAAAACTCAGCAGGTAAGAACGTATTACGGGGAAGAAACATTTTTATAACATTTTACACTGCATGCAAGAGCAATTGTGCTGCAGTGCGACATCTAAGTTAGGCAGTTTGTCATGTATGTTGTGTTTGGTGCGTGGTTAGGTGCCATCATACCCATGACAGTGCCTGTCAAAATTCGCGTCACTATTGGAGCAACCTTGTTTGGCACCAAAGAGCAAATGTCCTTCTACATTCCGACTAACCTTCAAGCTCGGCCTCCGATCCCAACAAACCCCTTACTTCGCATCGAAGAACGCCAACCACTCACAGCTTACGTTAGGTAATAATATTGTTAGAAACATACGAATTATAATCTGCACCACATACGGTTTGTAAAATCGCTGCAAAAGGGCAAAAAGTAAGACTTTGCTTGTGTTTTTCCAGGGCATTTTCTGGTTATGCAACTGAGACTGACTGGTGGCAAAACGTATATCTGCTCTATAGCGACCTACTGCGGAACGACATTGACACGTCAACCATCGACCTGAAGTCGTTCTACATGGCGTGCTATGACGGTCCTTACCATCTGTTCAATCAGCGCAACGAGGTGTGGCTCGTGGAGAAGAAAAAATAATTGTTTTGTTCCTGATTAAAGTATTTCGTTTATTGTAATACAACAATACAACATGAATGACGTCCCAGATTCGAAGCAGCTCGTTTAAACAGCGGACAATATCACGCACGTTTATGTATATACACTCGACCAATACAAGATATGCGTAAAGTTGATTCACAAAATCTCGATACAGTGCTAGCAATAACAGTATTAACTGCATTTAAAACAGAGCAAGGAAGCATCTTGTTTGTCCATTACGACTGAACTCCATTGGAAAGAGCTTGCTGGTCTGACTCGTTGGCAGTTGCCGAAAGACCAAGTATTCTTCGTCTTCTTTCCTCGTCCATCTGCTTAGTCGGCCTGTCAGTGTTCTTGGACTTGGTAAATACAACTTTTGGCTTGTCTGCCTTTGTCTCAGGATCTCCAATGGACTCGAAAGTTCCAACTCTGGCGAGGACGCTTTTTCTTGTGGGCGGCGGAATATCAGCTGGCTTAGATGGTCCAACATTCTCCGAGCCACTGTCTGGCGTAATAGGTCGCCCGTTCTGTGCAACGAGCTGGTTGTCGGGCTTAGGAGGGTCATCTGTGGTCGTGATATTGGCGCTGTTTGTAACTTGTGTGATAACGGGTGTTACAGGGCTCTCCGAATCACCACTGCTGTTAGCCGGCTTATCAGTACGGAAAAATTCGTGGGTCCGTTCCTGTTCAACGAATTCTTCCATGGCAGCGGAGTCCTAGAAAGCAAGAGAAGGATTTTTGTATTGCATCACTCTAGTTATAGACGTTTAAAGCCCAGTTCCCTGAATTATGATGTTCTGTCGGTATACGATTTGTGATTACCCATAGTGCACTTTTATGAACCACACCTTCCAATGGCAATGTCATTAAATTAACAAGAATTTGAAATTAGGTCTTTCGCACGGCCTCTACAGCAGAGTGCGTATCCAACGTTATTCAGATCCAGGAGATTACCGGCTATTGTAAGTCAGAATTGTGTTTGTAAAGGCTTTAAATTACAATACCGCGAACATACTTTAGTTATTCATATATGCATGCGATTTTTTAATACGTACAGTTTATAAAGAAGGGGCAATGGTAACCTGGCTGTTGCAGCTAAATAATTAAACGCTAATGGAATACTTACACCAAGATAAACGTCGTCCTTGAATATCTGCGGGGGAATCGCCTTCGGATTCCCGCACTCTCGCCTCATTTGCTCCCGAACATTTGTGTTAGTGGTTATGTCGATCCATTGGGACTCGAGTTTCAGGTTTTGTATCAAGTAGCGCAGACGAGTCTGCTCTCCGTCGATCTATATATGATGACAGCTTGGCGATTAAATTTGTTGCAACGATCATTTTGCGTCATAAACCGGTCAGCGTGAATAATTTATTGTTTTGTTACTGCGTGCAGTGACGCAGGTAAACCGTTCGCTGGTTCGGCAAAGGTTCGATTTGTGCGCGCTAGAATTGCACAGAATGACAAATGCCGACTTCCGGATATTTGCGCTGAAGGTTTGCGACGTTAAATAAACGGTCTGGTTTTTGTAACGTAAAATAAAATCTCTGTTTGATATGAAAAGGATTGTTATTTGAGGCAAAATAAAAGTGGCCACAACTTTTATTGCTGGTTTTATTAGATTGTTTGGGCCTTTTCATAGCCCTGATAGGAATTTGTCTGCTAGGTTGCTGCTGTAGTTTCACCAAGGTTCGATATCCTTTTTATAACCGTGGGCACTGGCGCAAAAGACCATTCATGAAACATGCATGAACGTGCGAACATACGATGGATCGAAGTTACAGCAGAATGTGCAGATTAACATCGCTTTTATATCGTATATGCATCTCATTTTCTCATGTAACAACGGCTCTACGATAAAGTGTACGCGAGAAGAACAAGACCGTGGTTTAAATTGGAGTTTTTCCCACAACCACCTCCTTCAGGAAACATTTGAGTCAATCTCACGGGGCGCAGACGACTTGGCAGCGATCACCACGCTAAAAGCCAACGTAACATTTGCTCGTTCATCTGCTTTGTGGAGCTTTTGTGGTTGTATATGGTCTTAGGTGACGTCATATCAGCTAACGTTGAATGGCAATTTATTTCAAATGTCAACATATCAAAATGTCGGACCTCGTTTCTGTCAACATCAGGCGACTGACCGTTCCACCTCGCCAGCGCGCAAAACTTATTAACCGATACAGATGTTGAGAGGGCACGTAAGATTTGAAAATCAACGGTACTCGTTATCTCAATTGGTCAGATTTGGCGTTCGTCAAGGACCACTTGTGTGCGGTAATTTTGGTAACAGCGGCGGAGGTGGCAACATGTTCCGACACTCTGTTTAACCTGAGGATTCCAATCAATTGCCATCAAAGTTCTCGGAAAATTTGGGTTGTAACATTTGTGGGCTTATTATCGCATGCATTTTGCTGAGGAAACAACGCTATGTTTACCGATAGTGTTGTGCATCACATACATGCTGCACGCCGATGCGAGTTGTCATATATGCACAGGGCGTACAATCAGTTTTCAGTGTTTATTTTGTACAGTCACACCAAACCATTTGCTCTTGCAGGGGCGGGGATGAAAAATCGATAACTTGCACATTAAGCTTGGAAAAAATCCTATCGTCATTCACAGGCAATGGCGCCGAGCGATCGTTATATTTCCTAAAATAAATGTTTTGATACGTGCTTCTCCCAAAGGCACCAGGAAGCCAAACTATATACTTGGCCTCTAGCGTAATGTTCGCCAATTTACTCCCCAATTGATCGAAAATATACTCCTCGGCAGTTACAGCACATTTCAAAACATACAGGATACAGTAAGAGCTTATAAATGTGAATTAGAAAAACACCGACCTTTCTGCTTCCAGTTACGCTTGCCCAATAAACTCTGATCACCATCTTTTACTTGAACAAGTGTTTCCAAAACAAGCAGTAAATGTCGCAAGAAGGCCAGTCCTGTAATGAAAGAATTGAACCCTTAGGCAGCAGCAGCACTGATATTAGAATGGTGTCTAGAAAAACATTAGCAATGGCTCGTGACTCCGACTGTAATTGAACCTTATGGCTTCAAAACGATAATCCCTGAGGCCAAACAATACCATGTGATTGTTTTAGACCGCCTGCCTACTACTCCATCCCTCACTAATCGTAAACTTATTCTTATTCCCCGCTGTTTTTCTACAGCCGTTCTGTGCACCACTGCGGGAGTAAACGAGCTCCTGGTGAATTATTAACACCCAGTCACCGCGACCTATTGTTCAGCAAACAGTCAAACCGCCAGGCTATAGCGTCTTGTGGCGCGCTTCTCCAACGCCCAGAACTGCAAACACAAATCTCTTTCTCATGTTTAGTTTTGAAAATGTGATAAACAGCTACAGGCGAAGAGTTCAATTTCACTTCTTGGCTGGAAGTCGAATCAAACGCTGTCTTCACTTTGACTTGTTCCTGTGCGTAGTTCGCGCATGAACCATGTGCGGCCGTCTCATTACATTCAGTCAAGTACAACTGGCAGTCGGTGTCAATGAATGTAGTTCGACACGGTCCACTGATTTCTACATTTGGCGTTGAATAGTAATCTCTTGATTACCGCTTTGAAGCTGAATCTCTAACTTGACTGGTGAAAAGGCCTAAAACTTGATTGAAATCTGAGGGTAAATACGGCGCTTTTGTCCAACTACGAAATAAGTCACACCATAAGCGCATCAAAACAGGCGACCTTCGTTTCTGACAACACCCAACCACACCTTACAATTTTGATTCTCGGCCACTTTTTACCAGCTAAACTGAATTGCCAACTCTGTGAATAAAGCACCTCTTCTCTCAGCCCGCTTACGAATGAAAAGGTCTGTGATCAATTGAAGCCTCAAGAGCTTTATCGTTTTCTGTCGGTGTGTTATCTGCGCGTTGTGTGCCCGCGACAGGTTGCGCGACGAACGATTAGAAAAACAAAAGCGGTTCAGCCGTTGACGTAAACCGCTTCGAACTGAGTTCATCATGTTGATTACGAATTATTTACAACAGACTGGGCACCCTAGGTCGAGTTGTAACAAATAAGTATCATTTCAATAACCTTCGTATTCTTATTTTGCGTTTATTCAGTCGTTTTATAAATGTTAAATAACAAAATTCAAGCTGTCGCGTAGTTGTCGTTCAATTAGCAACCACAATTAAGTACGTAATTGATTTCATAACAAAACCGATTGAATTTAGCTACGTCCTATAAAAAGAAACACATAAATCAAAAACTTTAGCCTATTGTAAATGCTGTGTGCACTTTGCTTGCAAATATAGACTTGTTGGTCACAAAATAAAGTAATACCAAACCATAATGTTTAAAAATCTCCACAGCTGGGTGACGCTAGAGGACCAATAATTGAATTCGGCGCGTTATTTAAATCTCACAACAGGGGAAGTCACCCATTACAAAAGTTATGAGACTGGTTTCATTTGCAGAAGGTGCGTGGGGTCTAGTTGACAATTGTACCTGCGTATTTGAAGTGCAAGAATAACTTTTTATCATTTTAGACAGTTTGTGGAACGTTTGTGTCTTGTCATACATTTTTGATGATTGAAGTTTCCATACAATGTGCTGTTTCAGTCTTTTCCTTGCAATTCTTTTGTTTCAACGAACAGTTGCCCAGCAGGTGGTATTTCTAATGTATTGCAGGACAAGTAATTGTTTTTTTGGCTTTGTTTGTAGTTTGTACCTGGAAGTACATTGTAAATGTTAAATTTAGCAAGAATTACAATGGTTTTCACATATTTTGCAGGTTTCTGTTGAAGCAAGCAGTGAGTCCATGTCAACAGTAAGCAAAATTCTCGATATTGGAGGTGGTGATAATGCATGGATTATCAAGGATGCCATTGCAGATAATATGCGAGGAATGCTCGTAGAGTTATTGACGGGAAGGGAAGATATCGTGAGATACACATTCATGTACATGGTAGGCCTAAAATAAATACAATTTTAAAAATAATGTAATTTTTTAAAATTAAATGAAATAAATTTTGTTAACTAGGTCCCTGTGATGATTTACTATGCTTGACCAATGATTAATGAGTTGTAGACAGTAATACACATTGTTTCGACCTGTAAGGTCCCATCAATGCAACATCTATGACCAATCATTATTACCAGCATTTGCCAATGGACATATTATTTCTAGAATTACAGCAGGTCTGACCCTGTGTTAAAGTGGAACCATGGCAGTGCACCATGGGTCAAACCAATTGACATCAACCATTTCAAAAGACTAACTGTTTGGAATCACCTAAAACCAGTTGTTGAACAAGCTCTCAACAAACAGGTAATTATTTCACATTTTTACACAAATGTAATTTGGTGAAGACCTCACCTATGTTGAATATAAACATGTGCAGGTAAAATTGGAACATGGGCAAATTGAGATGCTGCGTTCCTTAGATGCGATGCTGCCTTCAAAAAGCATGTATTGTGCCCCGGACAGATTTGTTCTTACACTGTATTTGGGTCCCAAGTGGAGACGCAACAACTATGGCCATGTAAGGCAAGATTACTTTTAGCGGAATTTCTCAAAATTGATTATTGTACTTTTTTCCAGGTGTCATTCTACAGTGAAATGCATAACCCAAATATCACTGGCAAATCAAGACTGGAAATTACAGAGAGTGTTCATCCCCATGCATATCGCGCTTTGCTTTGGCCATCATGCCACATGGCACTCTTCAGAGCTCCATGTGTCAACTATTTCAACCATCTACCCTACATCAACTTATACTTGACAACTGACTTGAAAAGTGAAGGTGTGTTTTGGTCTATTTTTGTGTTTGGAATATGCTTTAAGCAGTTTAGTAGTTAGTTTTTGTAATGGTACAAGACTGTTAGCACAGTCGTAGAGTATAGCAAACGATTCAATCTTTTCCTGTTACACCTACACAGTTTTACTCTTTTGGCCACAGTGCGGATATTTGATTTCCTTACTGACGCCTACTAGCTTTACGCGCCTTTACCTCAACATATTGCACATACAAATTTTGACTAGTTTTGTGCCGTGTACCAATAATGGAAACCGTAATATACCATTTACGGCCAATCTAGCTGCTGTTTCACAATTTAAAAAAATAGACGTTTTCTTCTGCAACAAAGCTTGTCATGTTACAACCACTTGCAGATATTTGCGAAAGTACAAATTTTTACATTAAGAACCTCTATCTGTTCAGCATTTATTGGGGCAAAGTGTTTCATTTTGCATCAAATTTTTTCCAAAAGTTGCATAAACCAATTTTAAATCTAACTTTCTGCAGGTATATCGGTGCCTCCTTCCATGACCAAGTGCTACGAACAAGAGTTCGAAGAATTTCCCAAGTTTACCTTTACTAGGGAGGAAGCACAGAGAGATATTGATTACGAAAAATATTTGACACGAACCTTCTACGATAAAACTGAAGATAGGTGCTCCACTAGGGTGTTGCAAAGTTGTTGTTTCGTTACAAAATGAGAGTTTTTGCATAATGTCATGTAATAAGTGTATAATAAATTTTTTTAGGGTAGTTTTTTTTTGTTTAAATAAAGTAACTTTTTCCAAACGGGAAAGACTTGCCTTTCGAACACATACTTGTAAACGGCAAAATGTTACTTTTTACGTTAAAGCTATGGCACATAGAGATAAACTATCATTGCTTGCAGACCAATCCACGTTTTCGATGGTCTTTTCACTGACGCGGAATTGCGCGCTTGGCTCTCTCACTTACTTCACACAAAAGCGTATTCGAGTCCATACGATCACGCTCCTTTGCAAGATCATGATAACGTGCAGTGGGTCTCCTCATACGACGTAAATATCTTGTTGTTTGTATTTGAAAAGTAGTGATTACATAAGTAAGACACCTCGGCAACGTTATATATATATATATAACCTGTGAGCTGCAGACAGATGGCCACTGTTTCAACCTATAAAGTCTCACCAGTGCAGCTTGGTGTTATATACACCTTTTGTCATCTCTTTAAGCTTTTAATGAAAAAAAAATTGTCGGAACATTGCCAAGATATAATCGCTAGTTAATTTTGTTCAAACGTAACGTTAGAAAACATCAGATTTACACGGAACACAGATTACTTGCATTGCATAAAGCGAATGAATGGTGTGTGTTAAAAAGTGAAATTGTCTGGATCCGTCTCTGCTACGCGAAATAAAGCGGAAAACAGTGCATAAATTTGATGCACATTCTTTTCGGTGCATGTGCAGGTCGACAAGTTCGTGCAGACCGATATGTGGCCGCGCCTTCAAGCTTTGCTCAAGTTTGTTTCCAACGAGAGCGACTGGAGTCCGTACGATGTTGCTCTTAACTTTGTTCGCTCCGCTGATCATACAAGGATCCACCCAGACTCCGAACCACATCAGGTTAAAAGAGTAGAAATAAACCTACACCCCTGTGCTGACGGTTTTGTAAAGCTTCAATACAAACAAAATCTTCAATGCATTTTACACCGAAAATGATCTTTGATCGAAACGTCTGTATCATGAAATTCTCGACTATTGCATTGGCTATTTTGTTTGTATTGAACAATAGAGCCTTACCGTTTTGGTTAACCTTGTTCCATAAGATATCTTTTGCAAATCCCGGACTATCTTTTTCCTAATATTCTTTTCTATCTTTGTGTGCAACTCTTTTAAGTGAACACCAACGGGATGTTTTATTTCAAAGCAACGTGTAGTCTTTTACCCCAACAGACGGAATATACATTGCTGCTCTACCTGAGCGAGGGGATAAAAACTTCCGACTATGGCGAGACTTTGTGGATGGTGAAACGGAATGATGACGGCGTGCACGGTTTTCTCGGTCCTGGTGGAGATTTATACGAAAGTATCGCCGCTGTCGCTCCTAAGTTTGGACGAATGGTCATTTTCCGAAGTAAGGCGTATTCAAGTTATCGTGTTTGGCTTAGTCTGTACGTGATAAATGAAATTCTTTAAAAGTGGATTGTTGCCATATAGACAACATAGAGCACTCGGCCCACCCACCCGCAACTCTCTTTCTCGGTGGAAGATATTCGTTCGCTGTGAAAGTGAGTCGTAACGCTCGTCTCGCCTACGTGAGAAGATTGTACGAAGAAATGGAAAAGTTGGACCTGACTAAATCTCTTACTACAGTATCCCAGTAAGTTCTCAGCACAAGTGTGAACTTCATTGTCCTGCGCATTTAGTGGGTACTAAGACGTTTGAAGAACATGTGTTATATGCACTAGAGCGCGGTGTTTTATGTTGTTAACTCGATTGACAGATGCTTTGCGTACTTTCGATTTAACAAGATCTCCTACTGGCTCAAAATGAAACAACAAAACACAAAATACAATAAACAACACCGGATCGGTGAACCAAGCCACACTGGTAGGCTGTCGATCGATACCGTATCTATAGTAGCTGTGTAAAGCCCTTTTAAATCAATCTGTTAGACAGGCGAAATATATTTTTCTGATAAAAATAAAAACATTTTTCAAAGAGCTGTTTAACAGATTGATTTGAAAAAGGCTTTACTCAGCTACAAAACACAAAAATACAAGATTTAAAAAAAATATCTGTGTTGAGCGTGTATGTCATATCGTTTAAAATCTGTCGAATTTCTGACATTGGTCATGCTTGTCAGTTAAGAGAAACATATAATATTGTATCACATGAAGCTGCCTTAGATTAGGCTTAAAAGAGTCATGGATTGAGTTGTCATTTAACACCAAGACAAGCTTGCACCTATAATGTGTTTATTTTATTTCTGTTGCGAAATGTAACACTTTAGAGGAGAATGCTACTGTAATGCCATAATACAGACTGATTTTTTACCTGTTCTTTGCAAAGATAAGGATTTTATAGCGATACAGACTTGTGCTATTGTTGGAAATTTACTATATCGATATCAGCAATACAATAATTTAGGATCAATTTCGCTTTATGTTCGGATTGTTTTTAAGACAACTCCAGGATGGACTTCACGACAATCCTAAGCGATCGATACTGACGTTAGATCTCCTCGTAGCCTTGTACAAAAGGATCAAAAAAATGTCCAAAGGAGCGCTTATGAAGCAATACAACGAACTCCGGGAAGGACTTTTGAAAGTGTGAAGTTTGCATTTCGTTCACTAAATATGCAATGTTTGCCAAAAAGAGATTCTGTCATAAACGCCATCCTGAAAAACAAACATTTATTGTGATTCTTAAGCAACGTTTGTCAGTTGTTATAAACCCACTGTTAATTAACAGTGGTCCGTCAATCTCTAGGACATTTTGGCGCTCGAAACAGCAATGCTAAACTTTAAAAATACCTGCCTGTTTGCAAGCTCAAATGAAATGTGTGATATTAGTGGCAAGATAATAGGCTACGAGATAAGAGGGCTATGTATACTAAAACTGCTTCTCTCATATAAAGGTCACCAAACGGAAAATAGAAGACTTGTAGTAGGTATGCATTTTATTTGTGTTATATCGTTGGAACCACAAAACAAAGGAAGGAACAAATAGGACTACTTTGTAGTCTTGGCAATCCACACTTCATTGCGGCGGTTAATCAGGTGAAATGGGCTGTCGTATCCCGCGGTGTAAAACGACTTCAAATCGAGGGCAGCCATGTCGACTCCATTCTTCACGAGGTCCATGTGAAGTAGGTTGAGATTTTGCCACCAATCAGATTCGTCCGCGTAGCCCGAAAATGTCCTGAATGACAATTATTCTGGGCTTGCAAAAATTGTTACAGAATATTATATATATGCGGCGACACGCTTTAAATTCCAAAATAAAATATTCCTTTAGCGTAGTAGTTTTTAATTTGTGTTACCGAACGTAAACCATTATTGAGGGTCTGTTTTCGATACGAAGTAATGGATTGGTTGGTAGAGGTGGTTGCTCCTGGAATGCAGACGGTATATAGAAGGACATGGTCTTTCTGGTGTCGAATAAAGTCGGCCCGATGGAGATCTTCGTCGTCACTGGTACCGTCATAGGTATAGTTGTACCTTAAGAGAAACCCGTTTAAAATCCCAACAAAACTACCAATTTTCCACGTTCAATACATAGTGTGGTCTAAGATTAACCTAATCGGCAAATTAACTTAGCCAGCTGCTCGGCAAGTTATCTTTTTGCTTGTGACTTTACCTGCAGAGTTGGAGCCCTGGATGAAACCAAACAATCGCCAAAAAGCAGCTTTTCTGTCGGTTGACATTTGGGCTCCGGTAATGTCAGTGCTCGTCCAGTTTGTAGCAGAGTATCGCCGAATTTCGAACGATTTGTCCTGGCAATGTCAAAAAATACAATTTAGAATAAACCAGTGATGAAAGTAGAACAATTTTAAGGTACAGAAAAAAAATAAACTAAAACGCTTAACATAAATATTGGCGTGTATAAATTTGGAAGGTTACGGCCAAAAAATTTCCTTGACGACTTTTCTTTTTCTTCTAAAATAACTAGTATTACCTGCGGTTGGGTATCAGCAAGCACCCAGTCGGGCCGTTCGTATCCGTTGTACTCTTTTGCGGCCACGCTCGCAAGCATGTAGCTCACACAAAACATTACACTCAAAAACATAGCAGTCGTTGATAATTCCTTGAACAAATAAACGCGACTAACAGACAAACTTCTACACCTCAACGAACTAGTCCGGGATGAAGTCGACACTCCCGTCTTATATAACGGAGGGATTTAGCGCCCTAGTGACAAATCGCAGCAATCAGGCAAAAATTCGCCCAAGTCACTAAGTGGATGCGCTCCTGATTGATTACAGGCGCTGCTGCAATTGCCTGCAACATAAAGCAAATGCTTTTGCCGAGATTGAAGTATTTTTTGTGATGAACGGATTCCGTTGCTACACATCAGCAGCTATCTACCCAAAAACATTGTGCATTTCTTCCAATAAAGGAAGTTTGGTAAACCGTACCAACAAAATACACGCAAATTGTGGTGAAATGATACCGCCTTTTGGCGTGTTTGTGGCAATCAAACGGCGACATTGCAACATTTCACGCTTCAAAATATAACTGTAGGAAATAAATACCGTAATTTATCGGAATTTGACAAGAGCAGTTTGCAAGAGAAACATCAAAGTAATTTTGTTGTCTCGTGATCAGCAGCAGTTTGAAAAAGCGTTGCCGCTCTTTAGCCTCTCATCCAATTAGCAACGGTTCAATGAGCTTGGATGCCGGGGTTAATCTGTCTAACTCGATTGGTTGGATGCAAGCCTCAGAACTTGGTGCTCGGTTGAAACGTTGGTTGCGTTTTTTCGTTATATTGGAATCGGTAAAATTGGACGAGTTTTTCTGCAACGACTCACTTACGGTGATATTGCCGTGGATTACTCTTGTATTGACTTTAAGAAGCTTAAAGTTAGTCAGAAAACATGATTGTACAAAAAAGCAACGACCTGGAATATTTCGGCACTGCAGATTTTGTTGTTTTTGGAGGTGAGCGCATATTGTCTAATAACGCTTTGTGGGAATGTGCATCGATTAACTTGCAGTTTTTGGGACTATAGCTTCAAGTATGCGTATATGCGCACATTCTACTTGGAAAAAGTTTTCAGCGAACAAATTAAAACTCCTCCGCCGCGGTTACTGTTTTTTGACTTGCATACATTGTATTATGCTCATATTATATATGTATATATGTGGAAAAGATCGAGGTGTTCAGCAAAATAAGCTCGCATTACCCCAACTACCAGGCCAAATAGTTCTACAGTCTGTTTAGTTCGTGTCATCCTTGTTACAGGATCATTACTGATCTGTGCTGGCGTTGGGATATTTTTCGCCGTCAAGGATCGCAACAAGGGAGATGCGGAAAATTATTACTTCGGTGGAAAGCGTATGTCGCCTGTATGTTCTGTTGAATACAATCTTACCTCGTAGGGATTAAGAATACACCTAACTATTTTCTACCTCAGAAAGTATTTATTTTATATTGATTCTAAAAATAAAATGCGCTTAAACTTAAAGAACACCCCTAGCAGTTTAATCCATTTGCAATTTTTCCGCTGTAATAACGTTTTTAAATGAAAAGTGAACCTTTTCATGCGAACTCGATTACCTCAACAAAATAAGAACCCCGTCAACCAAAAATAAGTAAGTCTAACATTTCACCAATATTTTGCAGTTTAAGTATTTCAATAGCTATAGCCTTATAGCAGTTTGTCTCAACCTAACAGCACCATCCCACATAACGTACATTTCAGGTAGCTATTGGAATATCGTTGGTGGTTTCGTTCATATCCGCGATCACTGTGATCGGATCTCCAACCGAGACTTACCTGTACGGCACAGTTGCGATGTGGTTTCCGCTTGCGTACGTCTTACCTACGATGGTAGCCGTCTTGTACTACATACCGATGCTGCACAGACTACAAATGAAAACTATCTATGAGGTCGGGATCCATTTCTCCCTACATTGGGATATCCTTATTTTGTGAAGTTGTATAACTTTGTACTATCCTGTGACACGATTTGCAGTATTTGGAAATGAGATTCAACTCCAATTTCAGAAAGCTTATGTCGGCGTTAGAATTTTTGTCGATGGTGGGTTTGGCTGGACTTATATTGTTTTATGACAAACTACGGTTTAATCCAAAGTGATTTTCCCTTTCCAGCTAACGTATATGTGCTTTGCCCTCCTCGTGCCGGCTCTAGCGTTGAACGTTGTGACCCCAATAAGCCTACATTGGAGTATTGTTTTGACCAGCGCTGTCTGTACTCTTTACACAGCAGTGGTTTGTATTTTATCGGCTTATTTCCCTGATTGGTCATCACATACACAATGTTACAATCTTATAGGGCGGAATTAAGGCTGTGATATGGACTGATGTGATACAGTTCATGTTCATGTTGACCGGTTCTGTTCTCACGTTGGCGCTTGCGACTGCGGAGGTTGACGGGTTTAGTGAAACCTGGTCAGCTTTGAGAAGGGGCGGAAGATTAAACTTTTTTGAGTATGAGCAACTTGTTTACGTACTTCTCATTTTACTTCAAAGATACAATAGTACTTTGTTGGTTTTGTTACAGCTTCAACCCGAATCCGACGATACGAAGCACATTTTGGACCCTTGTGGTCGGGGTTAGCATTACAGAATGCTTTGCTACATGCACTAACCAAGCAACTTATCAACGATACCTAGCTTGCCGCACCGTTGCCGGAGCTAAAAGGTTCGTTATATTTATCTAGAATGTCGGTAACTAATTCCTAGAGCTCCAAAGGGAGTAAAAGACGATCAGCGCCAGAATACGATGTTTATTTCACAGAAATATTAATTTCGCCTATTTGGCATCTTCAGTTTCTGTCTAAAACAGAATAGCAATAAAAAATAAAAACCACAACAAAAACAAAAACTCAACAATAAGTCCACTATCGGGACTGCCAAGACAAAAGCCGAAGCGGTTAAAACGATAAAAACTGTTTTCTACAACAAGCCGCTGTGGTACCAAGAGAAACAACGAGAGACTGCACTGAAGGTGTTAGTAGCCAAACGCAAAAAAATGGGACGAGCAAGGGTAGTGACGTAGAACTGCGATAAGGCGATGACGAACACAGAATACAAAAACAGTGATGGAAATGAAAACAAAAAAAGAGACGGGAGAGCGCAAAAATGGTCATTTTATGCGGGGTAAAATCATTGGCTGAATGTTTATTGACGCCCTGAGGTCGTTTAGCCATTTGTCTTCACAAATGTCTAAAAAAGCCATGGGAGGTTCTTGGGCGAAAGTTACCGTGAAACAATCTGCAATGTCCGGTTTATTTTTAAATGCGATGGGGTGTTTATTTAAATAGTGTTTTGCCAGTGCCATCTTGTCCCCTTTGGCATCTTTAAAACAACCTGCTCGCCATGTGGAACGGTGTGAATTCCACCTCGTGCTGAAACGATTTTTTGTTTGTCCAACATATTGTTCTTTACATGTTGTGCAGGTAGCCACGTAAATTCCATAATTCTTGCAAGTAAGTTTTTGTCGTAATAGGATGGTGTGGTGGAAAGGGGTGGTAATACAGGTGGCAGAGTAAACCATTGTCTTAAAATTCTTTCGGCCCCCGCATAATGCGCATTTCCCGCAAGGCTGAGAATACCCATCAGCCTGTGTATTTCCAAGTGCAAGGGCACGGTGGTTTGTTAAAATGGCACCCAGTGTTTTTGGTCGCTTAAAAAGTTTTGGTCTTGGTACCACAGCGGCTTGTTGTAGAAAACAGTTTTTATCGTTTTAACCGCTTCGGCTTTTGTCTTGGCAGTCCCGATAGTGGACTTATTGTTGAGTTTTTGTTTTTGTTGTGGTTTTTATTTTTTATTGCTATTCTGTTTTAGACAGAAACTGAAGATGCCAAATAGGCGAAATTAATATTTCTGTGAAATAAACATCGTATTCTGGCGCTGATCGTCTTTTACTCCCTTTGGAGCTCTAGGAATTATATTGATTCGTAAAGACAGATCCGTCGGTCACCGACTTGCAAAGGCTGATTCCTGTAGTCAATTTTTTGACGTTTTCTCTATTATGTCGGTAACTAGTCCGAATTTTATGGCATCCTCGCATTTCGTGGATGCCACTTATGGAGGGCTGTGTTTTCAGTTAAACAACATGCAAAACAGCGTCTGAAATTATATGCAGCATAATTTAATTTGCTAATTGTATAACTCTTCCAATAAACCCGTTTTATACTTGATCTCAAACTATACCTTAATGTTTATACCAACTAGAGCAGCACTCATCACACTCCTTCCTAAAACAGTCCTTTGTCTCTTGGCCTACTTGAGTGGTTGCGTGGCTTACGCCTACTTCGAAGGATGCGATCCTGTTGCGTCCGGAGCGATTTCAAAAAGTGACCAAATGTTTCCTTACCTGGTGTTAAACGTTCTAAGCGGTCTGCCTGGAACAGCGGGCTTGTTTGTAGCTGCAGCATTCAGTGCCGCTATGAGGTATGTTAAGTAGGCAATATTTTTACCTTCACGAACGAAGCTTTTGGTTGTATGCTTAATTCTAATAATTAACATAGCGTTTACTGCAACTGCCATTCGGTACCTGCAACTTCAATGCAGCATATAACAAGGTACTTCAACTGTTGTATCTGTAAATGTTTGGCAACTTGACTCCACATCAGAAACATTTAGCGTATATTTAGAATTTTATACTGTAACAGTTTTACAAACATTGTTGCATCTCTTGTCACATTTCCAGCACTATTTCTTCGGGTCTGAACTCCATGAGTGCTCAGCTGCTTGAAGACTTCCTTATTCCCCTTCGTCCAAACTTAAACAGCTCCTACAGGAATGCATTCAGCCGCTTGGCGTGTACGTAACATCTCAAGCCGGAATATTGAATAAGCTTAAAAATAATATACATTTTTCACTGACAATTAATTATAATAATTTGTTGTTTTTTTGCAGCTGTTTTTCTCGGGGTGATGATAACAGGTATTGCCTACTTGCTAATGTTGTTGGAAGGGACTGTGATTTCTACGATTACTTCCATCAGAGGTGGCTTAATCGGAGCAGTTCTGGGTGTCTACACACTTGGCATGTTTTTTCCATGGTGCAACACAAAGGCAGGTGTTTAAGCTTCCAAGCTACAACCTTGTATATTTACTAAGAGTAAAAAGTTTAATTCCTAATAATTACCTAAAATGTTTGATTGAATCGTCATGCCTAATAACATGTTATTTACCATTGTTACCGGATGAGTAACTTCTATATGATACCTATTCAATTTTATTTAAAGGGCGCAATGGCTGGTCAACTAATCGGTTTTGCAGCATCAACATGGCTCGGTATTGGAGGAATAGTATATGGGCGATCACCTGCAACACAAAGAAAGTTGCCAGTTTCGACACTGTGCTGCAACGTCACTAGAACTACTTGTTTGTCGGGAAACTTCTCTCTAGTCGACCCCTATTTGGTAGAAGCACACACCATGACGAGGTTAATAAACACTATAATTACGTGAAGCACAATATTCAGTTGTAATTCGGAGGGAAAAGGCCCAAAAATATACTTTTCTGCTTTGCAAAAGTGTTTCAGAATCTCAAGAATACAGTTCGCTGTATGCAGTCTCAGTTTGGTATTTATCAGGGATTGGGTTGCTGATCACGGTGGTCATCGGACTTCTGGTGTCGATGTTGACAGGTAAACTTCTTTTTACTGCAACTTTTTTCAATTTTGATCTTTACAATTAATTTACTTGAAAACATAAAAGTTTTGGTAATATAATATGTTGTGGCACCTGATGAAGCGGAGAGTAGCTCGCAAAAGCTCCTACCAATAAAATTTTAGTGGTCAAAAAAGTGCACAAGGAACTATGCAGAAGTTAATATTTTGAAAAGCTTTAAAAATGGTTTACACTGGGTTATGATTGTTAAAACCGATATCTAATACGCCGTGACGACTTGGTAAACATACCGCGTATTCCCGCAGCATATCTCATCGCGTTATAACTGTTGATATTTTTGAATATAGCATTGGTAAAGTACGATACTTAATACAGGACCCAACGAACCATCAAAGAGCGACCCTCGATTATTTTGTCCATTTATTGACAACCGACTGCTGCCCCAGGAGGTTCGAAAGTTTTTCCGCTTCGGCGTCCCGGAAAAGAGTTCTGAACATACTTTGGGTGTCAGCCGTAACGACGAAGATGAATTCCACGTTCTCAAGCCCGATGATCCCCCAAAGTCAGTGGAATGTGCCGCGTTTCTTTCGACGGAATAACGCTGATCGTCTGTTACTTATTCCATTCGTTCACCGTGACAGTTGTAATGGCACCCCCGTGAGGGCACGACATTTTAAATACCAATAATAATTAATGCCCTCCTCGTATCTCAACACCAGTTTGACCAAAACAACATATAACCCCAACGGGAGAATGCGGGGTAAAGTTCAAACATTTAAAATTGTTTATAGTCAACAATCCATCATATATTGCAGCATTTCTGTTGGTAACAATTACCGATGTGGTTTGAAGAGACATTTATTTGCTATATTGCTTGGACAGACCGGATGTATTACGTCCTGGTAGTAGCAAAATTTAGCGGCAAAGCCAGAATATGGCCTGGGCGTTCCCACACGCCCAAACCTCCATTCCCACACGCCCAAACCTTCATAACACGTTGCCCGATGCTGATAAAGGTCCTATTTTACACAAATACGGCTGATGTAATCAAATGTGGGGAGGGGATATATATGCCCTAATAGTGTTGTAATGTGTACATAATAGGATTAAGTACGTTAAATCCATTATCATCATCTTTAGCAAACTGGACGAAAATTGGTCGTCACTCACCTAAAATATGTCTATATTGTATTTAGGTTGGTGTCTCGTAGGAGGAGAGAGTTATGTGTATAGGAGTAACTTAGGTTCACAAATCACCTAAAGCTGCAATAGTACTACCGTGTCCCACAGTAGTATTATGCGCTCAGGTTATCATATCAAAGTACCATATTGGTTGTTCTGATACTAGGAGCCCGTAGAAAAAGGTTTTGTAGGCCGGAGGCATTTTACCAATAAAATCGGTAATTTCTATTTTATAAGTTTTGTCGGCATGTTTCAATATTGTGTCAAGATTGTATTTAGGTTGGTGACCAGTAGGACGAGATAGTTGTATTTAGGAGCTCTGTTTGATTTAAAATGTCTGACAAGGTGAAACACTACTTTCAAGTTGGAGATATGGTTGTGTTTGGTGGTAAATAAAAAATTTTGTTTTTACCTGAAATGTCATGTAAGGCAAAACATAAACACGTTTTTTGACTATTGTTAATTAATAATTTTTTCATAATTTTTTATTACAATCTTCCTGTGATTAACTGATGACATTCTGGAGATAATCTATTGAACACAGTGGTGCAGTTGCCCCAAAACAAAATATTTCATCTTAATTTAGGAAACCTGCTGGTGTCAATTTCCATCGGCTTGTACTTCGCTTTCAAAGACCGGAACAATTCAACCGTGGCGAATTATTTCTTTGCCGAGAAAAAGATCTCTTGGGTGAAACAGCTTGCTCATCAAATTCTGAACATCACAAACGTCTAAACCGTTCGATTCCAGGTTTCTCTCGGCATTTCTCTATCGGTATCATACATTTCAGCGGTCACAATTATCGGCTTACCTTCTGAAAGCTACCTGTACGGCACAGTGAATATTTGGAATAGTTTTCCTCCGGTAGCGTTGAGCATTTTCATCACTTGCCTCTACTACATTCCGATGATGCACCGTCTAAAATTGGATACTTTTTACCAGGTAATGGAGAGCTGGAATAATAACATTTTTAAGATTTTTCTTGATTATTTTTCCAGTTTTTGGAAATGAGATTTCATCCGTCGCTTCGGAAGTTGGTATCGGGATACGAAGTTTTCAGTCTGGTGGGCATACGCTTGTTTTGAGCTCATTGTCACATTTTTGTGGTTTAACCGATTGCAGACATGCCAATTGTCTTCGTCCGTATTTAGTAGAACGAAGTTGGCAAATGATTATCTGTAAAAATGATCTTCCAATTGGAAATCCGTATCTTATTTTCATTTTCAATCTATCTCAAACTTTCACTTCGTATATTTAACAACCAATATCTTCCCATTTTAGCTCATGTACATGTGCGTTGCTTTGTACGCCCCAGCCTTGGCTCTCAGTGCTGTTACACCGATCAGCTTGTTTTGGAGTATTCTCCTCACCAGTGGAGTCTGCACATTGTACACCACAATGGTAGTGACGCTATATATTTTATGCTGATGTAATCATAACAAAAAACGGTAAACTTTGATCATGTAGTCATTGCATACGGCTCTTCTGGCAATGATTTTATCATAATAATACTGTAATACAATCTAATTATTGCCAAAAGAGCCGTATTGCAGCAATGAAAATCCATTTTAGCATCAGTAATAACTTATGTATATGTGGTCTGTTTAAGGGTGGTGTAAAGGCCGTGATATGGAACGACGTGATTCAGTTTGGTATTATGGTAGTCGGTGTGGTGGCTGCTTTAATTAAAGCAACACTGGCTGTTGGAGGCATCGGGAAAACCTGGGCTGCATTGGAACGAGGAGGAAGGATGAACTTTCTTGAGTATTTTGGCCGTTACGTGACAAAACAATCTATGGGTACAAAATAACTTACATTCCAGGTTTGACCCTGATCCGACCATTCGTGCTACTTTTTGGACATTCGCCATAGGAGCCGGTGTGAGCGATTTGTTGAACGTCTGCACGAACCAGTCAGTTTGCCAGCGCTACCTGTCCTGTAAATCTGTCAGTGATGCCAGAAAGTAAGTGCTGAAAATGTGCATTGGCAATTATACAACTTTTTAACAAAACAAACGACAAAACAGGGCCGCTGTCACAGCGTTTTTCCCGAAGGTGATGATGTGTCTGATAATGACTGCAAGCGGCTTTGCGGCATACGCTTATTTCGAAGGCTGTGATCCGGTGAAATTAGGGACAGTTTCGAAGACTGATCAGATTTACCCCTACATGGTTCTGCTGCTTTTCCGTACTGTGCCTGGCATGGCTGGTCTGTTTGTGGCAGCTGCTTACAGTGGAACTATGAGGTACGTTTTATGGCGGATTACTCGATCTGTAAGACTTCCAGTCGTCAGTTATATTTTTTTGGTCATAGCACCTTATCGTCAGGACTTAATTCTGCATGTGCTCAACTTCTGCAGGACTTTGTGACTCCCCTTTGGCCAAACGTGACGAACCGAAGGAAAATGATATTCAGCAAATGTGCAGGTGGATTCGGTCATGGCCTAAATTGATAATAAAGTCTACAAATATAACCTTTCTTCGACAGTCCTTGTATTCGGGGCTTTGGTAGCCGGTGGTGCTTTTCTGTGTACGTTTTTGAATGACACCGTCATTGCGACGTGCATGTCAGTAAAGGGTGCATTAGGAGGTTCAATTCTCGGAGTCTACACGCTCGGCCTCTTCCTACCTTGGTGCAACACGAAGGCATCATTTTCCATGTGATGTGAAACACACAATACAAGATTTTCCACTTTTTTACAGGGTGCTGTTGCCGGTCAGCTAATCGGCACCGCGTTCACAGCTTGGATTGCCATTGGAGGTATTGTTTACGGGAAATCCCCGGAAAGCCAGAGAAAGCTTCCGGTATCCACTTTGTACTGCAATGTGACGTTCCGACCTGGAAACATGACGAC
The DNA here is from genome assembly GCF_947561715.1 of Ascidia mentula. Taxonomy (NCBI): domain Eukaryota; kingdom Metazoa; phylum Chordata; class Ascidiacea; order Phlebobranchia; family Ascidiidae; genus Ascidia; species Ascidia mentula. Next base: position 17,629,495 of record NC_138569.1, on the reverse strand, counting down.
ATTGCCAACTGATATCCATAAAAGCTGGAATTTTTCCGCAACAGAGTAAAAAGTTGTTTTCTGCGCCGGTTATTACCACTTTTTCGACTGGTTTTGAAGTGTTTTTTTTTTCAAGAGCTGTAAGTGATGAGAAGCAGTACCAACTTATATATGCTGTCTCGTTTTGGTATTATGCTGTGGTAGGTGTGCTTGTGACTGTCGCCGTTGGACTGGTCGTGTCTTTTATCACAGGTAGAAGTAACATTTGTTCACAGTTGTTCCATTCCATTACATATATTTAGGCCAAAAATATTACTTGGTTTAAGCTCGATACTTGCTGTTCAATACCTGATTCTATTCATAAACTATTGCTAGGAGCAAATGATCCTGCGCAGAGCAATCCGTTACTCTTCAGTCCGATTATCGACAACCACCTTCTACCGCCAAAAGTCGTGCGTTTCTTCCGTTTTGGTGTTCCGAAAATTCAAGATCGAAAAGGAATCTATCAGCTTACTAAGATCACGGACAAAGCACATCCATCGAGCACATCGGATCACATTGCTGCAACACAAGAGATAGGTTAAGAAATTCAAAGTTTATGTTGGATAATATATTTCTTTTTCTCACTCATGTCCAAACGCTACAAAAATTCACCTAAATCTTTACATAATACCAATACTTGTAACGTAGCAAAATGTGCTTTGGGTGGAACAGCTAAAATACACTGCCACAGCAAACAAGTCCAACCTGGTTTTACCCACCGAGCTTGTACTCACTCAAATGCAATTTTTTACTTTTGTATAACTTTTGTAGACGAATACACATCATCTTGTACGATAAAAGTGTCGATTTTGTTTTTTCGGTATAGCCTTGCAGTCATTTTAACACAGGAAAACAAACTCGAGGGTAATTAACACATTAATTCTGTTCGAAATAAGAAAAATTAAGACAAAATTTGCGGTGGTCTTTACTTTTGTGTTCAATCTTGTATCGGTTTTCGGGGGGCATTTTTGGACAAAAATAGTTTAAACGCCACATAAAGTGCGGTTTGCCGAAAGAAACTGGTGTTCCTTTAGTCATTGCACCGCGCGTGGAAATGAAAATCGAGAGGCATTGTTCAAAAGAACAAAGGAAACAGATTTGCTTGGTTTGGAGAAACGAAATTTCCCACGAACTTCTAAAAACTTTCACAGATGAATTGCAAAAACGCCACCACGTTTCCGTTACTGACGAGCTAAAAAAACCTCGGCTTTCATGGCCTTTGCAAAACGTTGCAGACAGTTGAGGAAAACGGCGTTATGGAATCAAAGCAGTACTTTGGAGTATCAGATACCCTCGTATTTGCTGGTGAGATGCGAAATTACGCTTTGGATTTTTTCGATTCAAATGCTGTATGTGGGTTGGTCATTTTTTATGGTCGTTTTATGCAGGGTCGTTGCTGATAAACGCAGTCGTGGGACTTTTCTTCGCGGTGAAAGACCGCAAAAGAAATAATGCAGAGAACTATTATTTCGGTGGAAAGAACATGTCACCGGTAAGACTCAACGGATTTTCCATAAAGTATCCGCGGTTATTTTTCTTTAAGTTCTAATTTTCTTTTCGTCAACGAGCTGAGAAAACAGTAAACAAGTTTTGTAACCAAGGTTTGAACATAGTTGCCCCATCAAATTGCCCTTGTGGTTCAACAATTTCATATCTAAGCTTCATGTGCAAGGCCGATTTAGGGATAACCTCTAAACATTAACCACAAACGTATTTCAGCATATTACATCACAATTTGCCTCTGGGAACGTAATAGACTTATTACAGCTCCAAACCTCTCTACCTGTTCAACATTTAGGTCTTCACTGCAGCTTGACATACCTCAACTGATGTTGTTGTTGATGCTGCTGTCGCGTGATGTGACTTTGGCGTGTTGCTTTGTGTTATTGTTTTTTTCTGCCTGTTCAGTTGCATTTCTACCTCGGTGCACTGCATGCTGCATGCAGCTCACGTCTACTCTAGTTAACATGATTAATAGCATATCAGCTTTGGCTTTTCTATTCCAATTTGCTTTTTACTTTTATTACCATGGTATCGTTGCAAATTCACAGACAGCGCTGGGCATTTCGCTCTCGGTCACCTCCATATCGGCATTGACGTTGATTGGTGTACCGACCGAGAGCTATTTGTATGGAACCGTCACTATGTGGTTCGTGTTCTCCTCCATCGGTGGCGCGTTGTATTCAGTCGCCTACTACGTTCCTCTTTTACATCGACTTCAACTTTCTACTTTGTACGAGGTTTGTGCCAGAGTATGCATGTATATGGATGTAGGGTATAGACATCACTGTTTTTGTGTTCAAAGTATCTGGAAATGCGGTTCCATGCTTCGTTAAGATTGATTGTATCAACCTGTGAGGTGCTAAAGACAGTGAGTGCAAGTCAATGTTTTAGTTTACAAATACTGGACTTTGCTATACTATATATGTATGTCAGAGTTGTTAATGTTTGGTTATAAAGACACCCGAAGCCCAAAACTACACTTTAGCGAATAAAACTTGGCGTTTCACGCAGTTGATCTACATGAGCTTTGCCGTGTACGCTCCAGCACTTGCACTTAACGCGGTCACGCCGATCAGTCTTCACTGGAGCATCATCCTGACGAGCAGTGTGTGCACCATCTATACATCTCTGGTAAGACCAGAAAATCTCCACCCAAACAAAGTTTCACAAAAAATATAAATACCTTTCATGCATATTTTATGTCTATAATGCTTCTTTTATACAGATCAACTGGTCATTTTCAGAAAAATTAAATAAACGAGTGAACTTTTTTGCCAGTCAAAGTCTGCTTAACAGGGCGGAGTTAAAGCTGTTGTTTGGACCGACGTGATACAGTTTGTGATCATGACTGTGGGAGTCTTGTCTGCCCTGGTCAAGGCCACAGTCGACGTTGGGGGAATCGGCGCCATTTGGACAGCTCTGGAGAGAAGCGGCCGACTTAACCTATTTCAGTATGGCTCAGGTTATTTGGTTTGATTTCACCATACATAAAATACTGATTGCTTCAGACTGGATCCAAATCCGACAATTCGCAACACGATGTGGACGTTTCTGATTGGCGCAAGTTTTTCCGAAGCCGCCAACGTTTGCGTGAACCAGTCCGTTTGTCAGCGCTATCTGTCGTGCAATAGCGTGACTGGTGCTAAAAAGTAGGTACTGTGAGCAATGCTCGTCGTCAATACACTCGTACAGACCAACTGCGTAAGTTCACACGCATATCTTCCGCAGTCTAAGTGCCAAACTCGTATCTTTCATTACCCATAGGGTATATCTTTTTTTGATGAACATCTTTCGCCGATAATAGCAGACATCATCAGCACCAATGCAAAGCAAAAGTAACGGTAACTATACACTACGCCGAAACCGTCCTGCTGAATGGCGCAGGCTGCAAAAAATTAGAACAATACAAAAGTCATATCTTCTGATAACATTTTTAACCTCATTTTATTACTCTTATCAGGGCAGCTTACATCACGATGATCCCCAAAGTATTCTTTGCGTTTGTGGCAGCTCTAAGCGGCTGCGTGGCTTACGCTTACTTCGAAGGTTGCGATCCACTGGAATCGGGACTGGTAACAAAGAGCGACCAAACGCTCCCATATCTTGCTCTTCTCGTCTTTCGCAACATGCCAGGGATGACTGGGTTGTTTGTTGCTGCTGTGTACAGTGGTACCATGAGGTGTGAACTGAATAATCTATACTTGATGTATCGTCCTGTGTAACATGTCTTGGTTTACTGTCATTTGCAGCACGGTGTCATCTGGAATTAACTCCTTAAGCTCGCTCCTCTTGGAAGACTTTCTCTTGCGGTTCCATCCAAATATGAGCAGCAGGCAACAAAATATATTCAATAAACTGTCGGGTGAGTGATGTGTATTACAAATGTTTGTGTGTCGAATAAGTTGTTGATTCGTCATATTGCCTTGCAGGAATTGGTCTTGGCTTGATAGTCACCCTTTTCGCGTACTTGGCGTTGTTTTTAGAGGGCACAGTTCTGTCGCTTGTTTTGTCGTTTAAAGGCTCCTTGAACGGTTCCATACTTGGCATCTTTCTGTTGGGGATGTTTTTTCCTTGGTGTAACGCGAAAGTAGGTTTCATTTAAAATCCATATATATATATTATGTAAGCTGCAGACATATGGCCACTTTTTCGATCTAAAAGGTATTAGTTTGGCTCCACTTTGCTTACCATATATGTATGTAAGTCTGTGTTTGTCACGGGTGTTATAATACGATATTACTTTGTCCAGGGAGCTTGTGTTGGGCAACTTGCCGGTGCGGCAGTGACCCTTTGGATCGGATTCGGTGGAATTCTCTATGGCAAGTCACCAGAATCGCAACGCAAGCTGCCTTTGTCGACCACGTGCTGCAATCTCACTGATAATGGCATTTGCACGGCAACAAACTTCTCTTTCATAGAAAATGACTTTTCAACTTACGCGACACCGAACAAGTAAACGTGGCATAAAAAACGAGGTTTTTTGATAACTATGAAAAATTTTGTTTGAAAAAGCTCGCTACCTCTGAAGGAATACAACCCTCTCTACGCCCTTTCCTATTGGTACAACGTGGTTGTAGGTATGGTTATTACCGTTGTGGTCGGATTGCTTGTCTCATTTTTAACAGGTAATCAAAAGAAAATAACTAGTTTGACATTACGAAACCTGACATTTCAAAATCGTTGTAATTTTGTTTTACGATCGGCCATAATTTTTTTAAATATCAAAATAATGTAGAAACACTGCACAACAAAACACTTTGAGAGATTTACCAAGTTCATGAATGTATCACACGTATCTTGCAACAGAAAAATCGTGGTGTTTTAAGCCCCTGGTGCTTGAAAATATCATGTTTTGTTCCACTAAGTAACCAAAACGCCTGTAAACATCTTTAAGGGCCGAACAAAGCAGCGGAAAGCGATCCAAGGTTGTTCTGCCAGTTCGTAGACAACCCCAAACTGCCTGAGAAAGTTCGTCACTTCTTTCGTTTTGGCGTTCCTCCTCTCGTGGAGTCAACACCGGGTCAATCTTCCCTGCAAATTAAAAACAAAGAAACGACACGTGCCTAAAATAATATCAACCGACACATAAGTTTCCACTTTCACTATTTGCATGCTTATGGTATTGTTAAATAAACGGAGCATTTATAAAATAAGCAAAATTAGCGTTGGCTGCAGAAATGTGGGTTCATGCTTGGTATATTTTCCCCTAAAGTTACTTGCGTTACAAGCATAAAAGCGTATTCCTTTTCATGTATTGTCTGGTAAGTTTAAAATGTGAATATAAATGTTATGTGACTCCAGAGGTCATGCATGAAATTGACTATAACGAAAACATAAGTTAAAGTAGCCACGAATGAAATGGGGAAATCCCTTATCGTCCGTCCGTGAGGTGGTCAGGGCATTTACCAAAAAAGAGTCTTAACCGCAAGATGTCGCTACGTGGTTAATAATTTGTTTTCACGTGTATGATGATGGTGATTGGGGCGGGTGATTGGCAGCATTGGTTAAGCGCCCGACCCATATACCAAGAAGAAAACCTAATCGGGATTCGTGCCAGGATATCCCGGGTTCAAATCCCGGTGTGGTAAAAAATTGCTGATGGTGGTTGGAATCAAGAAAAACGTGGCCCCGCAACTAACGAACGAGAACGACCAGACGTAATTTCGATCAAAACCTTATATTCAATAATACTCGATTATAATTTATATTAGTATTGATTACAGGTTTCATCTGTGCATGCAGTGTCCTACTATGCTGTTTAGCTCAGATTTAACGAAAATTGGGTCTTGTTTGGTGACAATGCAACTTGTTTCGTAACTTTGCTAGTTTATGCACAATGCGGTATTCAAATTACCGTCAAATTTATTGTTGGTTTTCACGTGGATTTTGAAAAAATAAATAATTATGATTGCGTTTATTAGTTAAACCGGACATAACGTATATGACAAAAGGGCGGGTGTGTGGGCGTTCCGGATGCCTTGGACCCTCCTGGATACGCTATTACTTTTAGAAGTTTTAAACGTTGTTGTTTGACAATAACTCCAGATACAAGTTTTTCCACAAACAATTATGTGCGGTTTGAAATTAAACGTCTTGTACTGGAACCAACGTCCTCGAACTACTTTTGCTACCATTGTCTAAGTCAAAAATGAACTTTTATTGTGAACAAAAAAAATCTTCGGCTCTGCGAAAAAGAAAACCGAAGATATTTGTGTTTGGCTAAATTAGTTTACAAAAGAAGTATTTTGTAGTTGTTAAAATGCGGTAGTTATTCAATTCATGGACTTTGGTTGAAAACAATATACCATTCGTCTGTTCGTCGACCGTGTCGAACAGTGACCTGTCGTCAAAAAGAATTAAAATCAAAATGGTTGTCACTGCGTCATTTGCTCACCGGTGATCCCAACGTGCGGTTGAGACAATCGAATTTTTTGTCGAGCACGAAATATTTTAATCCCTTGCTGACGTTATTCGGTAGACATTTAAGTGCGTTACCATTGAATAAAATTATTTGTCGTTTGTCGATATTGGTCTTGTTAACTATACGTCATTCCGCTCGACCTGATGGCTACGTACCATTTACGTCATGAAACAGAAATGGCTCAAAATAAAATTATTGTACAGAGCGTTCCGAATAATTACCAAGAAAATTGTAGTCTTTTTAATCAAAAGCATCACCATTTGCCCATCAAATTATGCTTTATCAAATATTGCGAAACTCGTCATAGTTCACTTTAATTAACTCTGTCGCTTGTGATTTACAAGCACTCGAATTGGTCACGTTAGCATCGCTGCATTCCTGCCAATCATCCTTCGGCTAAGCGGGAAAATCCGCTTAACTCAGGCAGTGAAGAAATCCAAAAATACCAAAATAGACTTATGTGTATTTGAGTGATTCGGCAATACTAACTACACGCAGTCGGAATTGAATCCGTGTTTGATTTTTTAAATTAAAGGATTTGAAAACTGTACGGCTTTTTGTATTATGTGCTTGCTTTTTATATTATTTAGGGATATTTTAATTTACTTTGTACTCAGCACGACAATAACACAATGTTTTAACTGTTACCCTTCTGATAGCCCAACCAGTGTGGAGCCAAAACTATTATTGGGGAACTGACAAATGACCGCAGCTTGGTAGACAATGTTACGAAAGCTAAAAGCTTTTGTCGTATAAGACAGTGTCGTGGTACTTGGCTATGTTAGCGCTCAAGGGAAAAGAGCATGTACTAAATGTTTTAGCTTTAAAATAAAAGTCGCAGTGACAACAGTGACATGAATAATGAATACCATCAAATCATTTCATAAATAATTAAACTAAATATTGCAATCCTTCGCAAATGACACTGGCAGTTTGCGTGATTCTGTCTTGTTAATTACAACCCAGCCTCCCAAAATAACTTCAAAACACGGTCAGTGTCACGCCATATGAGTATATCTGCGCCATTGCAGGGCAAATCGGGCGTGGTGGCTCATACGGCGTCCAACGAAAAACACCACTAGCCGTGCACGAGAATGTCATATGGCGCGTACCGGGCTTGCAATTGACGCTTGGCATTATCGAACTTCTCGCGTGCGGCTTGCCTTTGAACGGTGCTTTAAACACGTTTGTCCACTCTCAAATCATCAGGCCAGCTGCGAGCATTGCGTCAAAATTAGAATGAACGCAAACAAGCGATTGGTAATTGCACTTGATTTCCGCCAGGGCGAACCGCAAACGGAGCAACCTTCTTGACATGGCTGTTGCATTCTTTATGTAGCTCTTGTCGCGTTTAAAGCTAAATCCGTCCGCTTGCGTGCGCGCAACGTCAGTGTTTGTGACCTGATCCATCCGCAAATTGATTAATTGCTCCTCTGAGTGGCAAAATTAGGCTTCTGTTTGCGCGTGCCGGACTTCCTGAGAAATGTAAGGTATTCCGGTTGTGAGCAAATCGAACCAGTCACCGACAACAAAAGGCCGCTGAAGAGTATTTAAATATTAGCTGCAGTATCTCATTGGTCGCATAATAAAACGAAAACGAATGCGATCACACGCCATATTTCTTATGGACTTAAGATTGATTCGACTGCAATCTTCGGCGTCTGCCTTGTTCTCTGACTTGAGGACCAGACCCTTAAAGGTCCTTAAAAAATATCCCTGTAATGCCAAACGGCGTGAAGTTCGGAACTCATGAATAATGTTGTACGAGATGATGAGTGCGACATGCTGTACAACTTCTCAGGTTGAGATAACCTTAACTACATCTTTTTTTCCGACAAACTTTCTGACAAACTCTGGGTACGAAAGTCGAGGAAAAGTCATAATTTATTTTTAAAAAATGCGCGAGCACGAAAAATATAATGAAAGGAGTAAAAAATTGCAGCTTAATTAAAAAGTAAACCCCATGCAGAGGTCGTCGGAAGTGTAAACCGGTCCAGTAACAGGTGTGCCTCCCACTTGTTGACGTCATCGAAGGCAGCTAAAGGAAGGTTGGGAGCAAGCCAAAGAAGGCGGCAACAACACAAACAAGTCAAATTGCGGGTCAGACAAGGGATTTCTGACACGTACGAAGAGTGATCGGCAATCTGTATTGCCCCAACCTTCCGACGAAAGTGCCAGACCACGAAACGGGACACTCCGGTTTTGGTGTTGACTACACCTGGTGTTGTTGTTGTTTTGGTCAAAACCAGAAGTGGCGACCACGTGGTTCGGCAATTTGGCGCGAAAAAAGAGGAAAGATTTAAATAATGAAATAAACAAACAAGAGAAAACAGTTCCATGCTAAATGAAATAGAATGCAATAAATAGAATAAATAAATAAACAACGTCAACCTGAGACACTGATGGGTGCTTTGGTTGATTTCATAGCAGTAACTAAGTGCATTGAGTTGCAAAAAGGAAAAAAGACGCAAATAAAAGGAATTAGTCCACTTCTCGGACCATGGTATGGGCAGATCCCTGACTTTTAGCAAGCCCAAGAAACGGTTCCATAGCGCGTTCGGAGCGTAAGCTCTCAGCGTATTCGGCGTAAGGAACTTCCAACAAGCTGCGAAAACCAACTTTTTGGGCAAGTTTGTATGGAAGCTTCCAACTGCACATTGCCACCATGTTTTTGAGACCCTCCCTCTTGGCGTGAAGAACAGACGCCTTCATGAGGTCGGTGGCGACTCCACACTGAATGGCGCTCGGCTCAACGCAAATTGCGACGTGGCGCATGAAGTTGTCGGTGCCGAGAAGTTTGGGAACGTCTTTCTCCATATGATGAAGAAACTAAAAAATGATAAATCGGATAAAGTTAGATGGCAAACAAACGCTGTCTAGGCATACAAACAACATAAAACAGTTGTCTATTAGCTGCAAACTCACAAAATTAACTCAAAATTTGGCAGAAATGTATTACGTCAATGGTTTTCTGTTTGAAAGAGCAGTACGAAAAAGAATGTGGATTTGCAAAACGTTTATCCTATGTATTAAGCGATAGTTGATTCAAATGCGCCATTAACCGCACGTTAAGGTAATATGTTTTTAACTCACCTTTGGGATTAGATTCAGGTAGAAACCGAAGTCGTTTTCGAGCTCGATTCCAGACGAGGGACCGACGGCGTTCAACCTCACCCCGCAAACACGTCCAGATTGCTTGTCCGTCGCAATGAAAGACGCATTTTGCACCAGTGCTTCCTGTGGATCAAACACCCAATTTTAGCATGGCAATGAACTGTAAACGGCCTGTGTAACGCGTTCCGCCAAGACGTGCAGTTTGTGCGTGACGTGTGCGGCGACCCGTGTTTATGAATGGTTGTGGAGAAACGGATAACGCTCATAGTAAACTACCAGCCGCCATTACTTCCTGCGCGCGGATTTGGCCCCAAAGCGAGGCAAGTGAACTTGGATGAAAACCGGGATTTTTGTTTCGCGTCTTTAATTGTAATGGAGAAAATGGACAGTAATCGCTTTATGAGAATAGTAAATTATTCACCCAAGTTATCAATGAAGACATTGAAAACTCTTAGAACTTTTGAAATACTGACATTTCTCGAAAAATATTCTTTTAGTACGATGCACCGAGCTCAATAACGTTTATTTTAGACTGAGTGTCGTGTTCGACAAGAAAAAAATTTCATTGCGGCATTGAAACGCAAAACTTATAATGAAACACCAAGAAGAAATTTAACTTACGTCAATCCAATGCTCGACGAACATCCGGGAGTTTGTGCTTGTTGCGTGCACCGACTTCATCAAGGGTTCCCTGGTGACGAATTGTTCGATCATAAAATTGACCATCGCGTCCCTGTCCTGAGAGGTGCAAGGCTGACACACAAAGGACTTTTCGGCAGTGATCTTTTTTTCAATCTTCTTTGCCTGGGGTTTGAACATCAGTTGCGTGAGGACGTTGCTGCTTTTTTCCACAATCGTGGACTGAATTCTAGGCACGGTTTCGACCAATGAAATGAGTTTGGCTCCGGCTCTCAATGCTTGACTTTGACTCATCTTGCTTGTGTTCTGATTTCGCTTCTGCTTGTGACTCGTCGATTGATTGTTGGCTTGGGTTTGTGTCCTGAAGGAGCCGCGTGGCCTTACTTATGGCGGCAACCCGAAGGGGAAGTCCCAGTGGTCTTTTTTCTTTCACCATGGCGCGGTTTATTATCGAGTCAACGGCAAAATGTACGGTCGTTTGTCTGCCATAAAACAGCATATGGAAAAGGTATACGTGATGTTTGCACGTGCTCCTTACCATATGTCTGCAGTGATGTCATCGATGATGACGTTTACCACAGCGAAAATCACCTTGATGTAGAAATTAGCTTCGATCACAAATTTTCCACTAATTGGCATTTGCTTGAAAGTCAAAGCGAAATTAGGTTTCGTGTGTTGAAACGTTTCGTTCCACTACAATATCAGTTTTTAAATCTGCGCAAAGTGTTTTGTGATTAATAGAGGAAATCCATGTCCATTACTTCCCTATTACCATGGAACGTGGAAGGAGGTAAGGGTTCCTTGATTGCTTGACGCGATGCGCTTTTCATCACGTAACAATAAGTAGTTTTGTTTTGTAGCGGAAGCCACGCGACCGGTCGACGCTTCATTTGTTGAAATTGTACCAGATGTGCAAATACACCGATCACACATTACTGTAAATACATCCCCGCTTCTCGTCATATTTAACAGAGCAATTTTTGATAGTCTCGAAGTCCATGTCGTTGCCTTTGCCGATACTGAGAGGGCATAAACGCATCGCCACTTTTTTGATGGGGTAAATTAGGTACAATTAAAACTTATCTTTGCTTTTGTTACTGTTAAGACGAGTGTCTGCGAGATTTAAGTGAAGATATTAAACAGCTTCATAAAAATCCCTTTGCAGTGGTCTAAATAAATCTTTTCGGTTTCGCAGAAAGACTTTCCTTAAGCCCTCCCTCAGTCACGTATTCATTTCAAAACCAAACCGAACTTTTCGAGAAAATCTCGCATCAGTTGTCGTGGTTGGCATTTGTTGGCCCTCCAAAGTTTCCCTCACTTATACGGGGCCACAAACCGTAGCGTGGGGAACAGAATGTTGTCGCACGTGATACTTACAAAACTTTACCCAAGCCAAAATTATAGCTCTCACGAAACATCTTCAAGTATACTTAGTCCATTACCGGTGATCTCACTGTAATTATCCTAATTATACAATCCGCGCGGTGTCGCCACTAGATGGATGTCCAAATAAGGTCATATTATATGCCAACTACTTTTGCACACATGGGTATATATTTATGTTATCATTTATAGAATACATCACGCGCTTCTTACCTCGTTGTATTATTACGTCAAGGTAATGTGGAAAGTACGTCGTTCTGCACAATGTGTGTACGTACAGGTTAATTTTAAAGCATCTTAGCAAGATTTCTCTCAACCAAGAAAATGGATTTTAGCGTCAGCAACGTAGCAACCGGGTTTAAAGCACGTGTTCTCCGTTGCTTTTCGACGAATAAGCAATTTATCAAACTTGCAGCCAGCACTTCAGGCTTGTTGATTCACAGCAACGTGTGTGGGGCGTTGATACGGCTTTCTGTCAAACTTCAATCGGCTTGGAAGGTTCGTTGGATCAACTTAGCCACGTAAAATCGTAAATTCGTCAGCCGTTACTCGAAGAAACGCATAATTACTCACCACGCCAGGTGTAACAACGATCGAACTAATATTTCTCTGCATTCATTACCAGTTTTGAAACCAGTTTTATTTCTACGAAAAAAACATTGAAGAGAAAATGATTATCCAGTACAGCAAAGGTGCCCAACCCCATACACTAGGAAAAGTCCACAATAATACTTGTGAATATAGCCTATTTCTCAGGGGTAACACAATTCCTACATACAATATTTGTTTTGTGATGATTACACATGCGTTCGCCATCAAAGTGCGCAAGCCCCAGTGCCTTATTTAACTTTCGATTCGTTACTATTGTGGAGCAAGGAAAATGATTCATAAAGCAATGAGGGGATTTTTCAAAAATTTACAAACTCTTGAGTAACGATCTTTGTCTCTTTTTCCATTTGATTTTCCTTCCAACGCCCACTTCAATAACAACCACAAAGAATCGCGCCAAAAATGTCAGCAACGAGGTGACGACGCGACCCTGGTGCGGAGTGCCTGTTTTTTAGCACTTGCCCTTATCAAATCGCAACAGGCTTGTCTTTGAATGGCCGTTTAGAATTCGTACGTCCACTCGGCCAGCTGCAGGATTACGTCACAAAATAGATTCCTTGTAATGCAACGGCAAAGGTCTTCGGCTTCCGCATCTCGACAGCAAAAAGAGCAACGTTTCCCCGGGAAAAGTGCGCAGGTGCCAAAGCAATGCAGGTCCCACTTTTGTGTTAATAGCGGCGATTAATTGCCCGAGCTGGTTTCAAATAAGGTTAGGTGACCCGAACGCGAGCTTGTGTTTTCGTTAATTGCAGTTACCGGCTGACAGATTAAACTTCCGTTTCTTGCCGGTAGCGCGGTAAACAAATGGAGGAAGGAACCGTTTCTGACACTTCACACCAGTCGGGGCGATGCGACCGCGTTGTGGCTCACGGTAAGTCAATGAAACATGTAACGATTGCACGAACTAGTGCCATTTTACAGTAATAATGAGAACTGTAGTGTCATCTGTGTCAAACGTAGATACATCATATGATCCTTTGCAATTCCCATTCTATTACGCCTGACAATTTCATCCATGCTTCGCGTACACAACGTTCGCAGCCAAGGCATTACTTCGTGTCCAAGTTTGAATTACCAAACCAGAGCCTATAGACCTTAACCCTGCTTGTGTGTGGTTGAATGTTTTGGGTTTCCTTTCGTCCTCTCTTATCTCATCAACGTGAACGAAAGGCCTTCAAGATATGTAGCTCGCTTGTCGACCACGCGGCACCGCTCCAACTTCTCATTGGACTTTGTCAAACGGGTTTATCGATGGTCATCTGTCTGCAGCTCACAGATATCATATTATTGGCCCCATTTTGCTTATATTTATGGCTAATGTGACACGGGGCCTGACGGCACTAATGATTGAGCATTTGCTTGACCATATTTTGTTTTCACCTTGTTTTCTCAATGTCTAAAGACTCACACCAAGCTGCACTGATGAGACCTTATAGGTCGAAACAGTGGCCATCGATCAGCAGCTCACGTTTTTTTTGCGAAAAGTTTTATTAGAAAAGCTATTTGCAAGAAATGGAAAGACATGTGGCGAAATTGCACATTGCTTGAAGAATTAAACACTTGTCTGTTGAAAACATGTCCAGGATGTGGTTTCATACGTATGCAACCTGCAGCATATAGGCCAATGGGAACAAATGTATATAAACGAATAGCTAACTAAAAACAAGAAATGGCAATACCGTTAGTGGGGCGACCTCTCTTTCAAAGAATAACTCTTGTCGTGGCACTTGCTGTGTGTCCCACAATATCAAAACAAAACAGTACAAAAATAGCGATCAAACCATTTCCTAAAAGCCACGTTACATAAATACTATTGAAATGCTGTGGTTAAAAGGTTAAAAAAACGAATGATTGTTTTAATTCATCCACAGTCGGTAAACGAAAAAAAAAACTCAACCCAACTAGTTTAAACAGCTCGGACCATAGTGTGGGCAGATCCTTGGGTTTTTGCCAATTCAAGAAACGGCTCCATGGCCTGTTGGCCTTCGGGGTGTAAGCTCTCAGCGTACTCGGAATATGGAACTTCCAACAAGCTGCGAAAACCAACTTTTTGGGCAAGTTTGTATGGAAGCTTCCAACTGCACATTGCCACCATGTTTTTGAGACCCTCCCTCTTGGCGTGAAGAACAGACGCCTTCATGAGGTCGGTGGCGACTCCACACTGGATGGCGCTCGGCTCAACGCAAATTGCGACGTGGCGCATGAAGTTGTCGGTGCCGAGAAGTTTGGGAACGTCTTTCTCCATATGATGAAGAAACTGAAAAGAAAAACGAATATGGTTAAGTGGTTGATAAAGGTATGCTCTTTATTGCGATAACGTGCCATTGTTTGGGTAGAAAGATACCAATATTATTTAACTCGTCGGACAATGTACAATACAGTTCTTGATGTCCAACTGCTTCCATTAGCTAAACTGACATAGCGTAATATTGTACAGGAGTTAGCTGAGAATTCACTGCATTTTTACGACTGATTAAATCACAATAAGTGTTTAGCTTTCTCTTCAAAATGGCGCTTACTTTTGGTATGAGATTGAAGTAAAAACCGAAGTCGTTCTTTAGTTCGATTCCCGTGGATGGACCGACCGCGTTGAGGCGAACTCCGCATATTTTTCCAGTCTCTTTGTTTAGCGCCAAAAACGAAGCGTCTTGCACGAGCGCTTCCTGCAAAAAAGGTCAAATGTAGATTTATGTGGTACTATTCACCTCGTTGTATTTTACTTTCAACTGCGGCGGTTTTGGTATGACGCTATTACCGACCTGCTGTATTACAAATAAGCAAGGAGAATTGTTGGTTTGTGCGCAATGAAGAAATACGTACATAGAAAAAAAATCACAATTTTTAGTGGTTTCACGCGCGCCATTGCACTGTTCAAATTGAGTTGCTCTATTTTTATTCCCAAAACTTGTATTTTGCTAGGTTCAGGTCAAGCAAACTTACGTCAATCCAATGCTCAACAAATATCCGGGAGTTCGTGGTTGTGGCGTGGACTGACTGCATCAGGGGCTCGCGAGTGATGAACTGTTCGATCATGAAGTCCACCATCGCGTCCCTGTCCCGCGACGTGCACGGCTGACAGGTGATGCTCTGCTGCTTGCAAGGGGTTTGCTTTTCAGTTTTCTTATACAAGAGTTGTGAAAGGGCGCTGGAGCCTTTTTCCACAATAGCGGATTGAATTCTTGGTACCGAATCCACAAGTGAGATGAGTTTCGTTCCGACTCTCAGTGCTTGACTGTGGCTCATTTTGATTATATTCGGTTTCAGTGTTATATTACAAGCGTACTGCACTGCACGATTTTAATCGCCGTCCGATCTCGCAGTTCATTATATAGGTTTAGCACGCCATGCCTTTTTCGGTATCGACCGAACAAGATGGCGAACGAGGGCTTTTAGTGATGGGAATGGTGTTGCCTGAGCAAACATCGAAGTCCACGGTTGTCTCGTTTGGGAAAATTTGCCATACGGCAGCATCTAGTTCGTATACGTGACTTTCGCACGCGCTCAACGACGAAATAGGTTTACCCTGTGGCGTCACTATGGGTGACGTAGCACCATTGTTTAATCAGTGATGACGTGACAGGTTTTGCGGGGGCGTTTGATAGGTCTACCGGGTGGGGCGACGTCACAGCGACCGCATGGGTTGAGGTTAAATCCACACAGACGGTCATTAATTCCACAACCCCGGGTTGCCATGTGATGTGCTGTAATAAAGAAATCGCAATCACACGAACTAATGAACTATCGTGTGAACCTTTATGGGTAACAATCAGGGAAACATGATGAACGGTGCTAAGTTATAACTCTCAAAATGTTTGGGTGGGGCCCTTAGTGTTTGAGTGCAATCCGTTACATTGTTGTAGTACTTTCGAGTGCCAGAAAATACTAACACAGCGATTGAAAGTCTAAGCAAACTCCGACAATGTTGATATGGAAACAACCCACTCCTCATATTCATTATAGGTGTGCGAACATTTCTTGCCAGCAACTTTTCTTGGAGATCATCAGACAAAATATTGTCCGCAGTTCCAATAAAGTCCACAGCTATGCAACATCAAAGGCAGTCAAGATTTTACGTAATACACAGTTATTGCGCAAGAGGAAGTAATTCAAACCAGCGGTTGTCTGCGCAATAAATATACTGCAAACAGACCTGTAGATAAGAACACCAGGGTGCATTTACATTGCCATATGCAGATACCAGTTTGGTCGATAATTGAACTCGAAAACCAGTTCTATCAACATAATGTCAAATCAAACAATGGCAATACCGCTAATTCCGGGGTAAGGTACGTTGAATATGCTGACGTTTGTCACGTAAACGTCAGGGTTACTGGGTATGTAGGGCATTTTGAACGCACCCTGTCCCCAGCAAATCTGGATAAAATTGCGCCGCGTAGCTGATGAGCAAAGTCTTTTTTCAATAACTATTACGTTAAAAATAAGGTAGGAATTGGCAGCTGTCTCTCTTAGCTTGGCACAATGTGAACGTGACATAGCGCGCCAACTCAGCTTATGGCTCCCGTTGCGGTGTGTTCGTATCAATGTTGCGGTTAAACGGAATGGAAATATACCGGTGTTGAATATACAGGGACACAGTCACGCCTTCTGACCACACCTTCCGAGTGAAAATTGCCGTTGGTTGCGATTCGGATATGAAGGAACATCGGTTACTTTAACAGATACCTCACTTCGACATGAAACTATAGGTTTTAGCAGTTGTTGCACGAGAAATCTTTTTACAACAAATTAACAAATTTGGATCTATTTTGTAAAGTGACTTTTTTAACATTTCAACGACGTTTTGTCAACTTGGTCCAAAAGCGATGCATCCGTCATTTCAAATACACAAACGCGCTCATTTGAAACACCGGTTGTGCAACTTCCCTCAGAAAGGACACGGGCTTTCTTGGCGCCTCTCGCCGTCTGGATCCTCCTATGGATCCGGGCTTCTAGTCACGTTCGCCTGAAACCACACGAGCCAACTCAAACCTCGTTCGGATAAAAAAGAAAAAAAGGACGCGTGATTGCCACGTGATTGGTAGTTTCCAGTATTTCCAGTAGCATTAGCCTCGATGTCAAACACGAAAATGCACCGAAGTTGATGCCTCCCGGGGTCATGCCGCTCAAATGTCCGAACAATTGCCTGAAAAGTCTTATGAAACCGAAAAAACGGGGTTTCGGGCATCGATTACATTAGGAAACTTGACGGCGTTTCCCCCATAACTTTGTTTCGATATGTTTTCTATTCGAAAGAACTGGAAAATTCCCACCAAGTAGTTTGCCTCACAATCAAATATTTGAATAACACCAATCGTGTAACGCCGTTACGTGGCGCTATTGCGTATTTACTTTCTCAAGTGGCACGTCCAAATCGAAAATCACACATAAAGGCCAGCAAATAGCAACAATAGTCAAGATATTTGACTTACAAATCAAGTAAAAAACCTGTAGAAGCGGAAAAGAGCTGCATCAAAGACGTCCTAAGCGCTTCTCTAACTGGGATTCGCGAACCTACCGTGCGAAGTCGCACGAGACATTTTAGAAAGAGTATCAACTTCACACAAAACACACATTTAACTACAGTATATATCATTTATACTTTAACAAAATTATACTTGTTTTGCATTGTGGTATGTTACTGAATTCTAGACGTTTTTTAGTCGTTTCACCAAGAATCTTAAATATGTACACGTTTCGTGTTTTGAAGAACAAAAAAAACACGAGTCGAGTAAAAATGAAATCAAATGAAAAAGTCGCGAGCAATAAAGCTTGGGAAGTTCTGCAACAAACAACCACGATAAAGATTACTGATACGCACAGCCTTTGTGCAAGAAAAAATACTCTGTGTATATTTGCCCTGCATCATTTGTACGCTATCAATTAGTAGATGTTTCATTATCAGAAAATGTTTTTTTTTAGTTTTGTAACATATGTTTATGCATCCTTGAGTGAGCTTGGTCCTGATTTTAAAATTCCGTTGCTGTTTCTTTGTACCTCGTTCAAAAAACGTATACTTGCAGGAGAAAGGAAATTATTAATCGTTAACACATTCAACGAGAATCTCTATCGAACAAACAAACTTGTTTGTAACTTAAATTTTCAAGCCGCTTCGTTTTGTTTGCTACCGTTTTAACAACGTATTGTCACTACGAGGCACAAGAATTTATTACGATGCAGATGTTTTTCTTGTCCAAACTGAAAAAAATAAGTTTTTTTTATCTAATCAACGTTTCATTTTGAGTAATTAACAAAAAGTTAAAGCTGTTATGCAATATATCCTCGATGTGCGTCTTGTTGTGTATTTGCGAGATTACAAAAGTATTAATAACTTTAAGGCAATTTCGTGACGGTATTAAGTGCGATCGAGCATCGTGACTTTTGAAGCCGCAGACTTGCTCCGGGCCCGAGGCTAATGCATTGTTGCTCGGTACGTTGGTCTGAGAATGATCGTGATTTGCCTTTGTGGACTTTCTGTGATCGGTATTGGACAGAAGAATGAAACCGACGGTATTGTGCTTAGTTTTTTTAATGAAAAGCGTGTTTGGGGAGTCTTTAAAACGTAAGCGTTTTTCAACACTCTTTGGATTTTTGCGGCATTGTGCGGTTTTCAAATGTGCTTTGGATCACGTCGCCTCGCGGGCAAAGTTAGTTTTGTGAACTCCCGAAAGTCTTTCACAAATGTTGTTTATTTATGCAAGGAATTCACGCAGTTGCCTGTGTTCATCATATTTGGAAAGTTACGTATCGGAATGTGCCTTTAGGGCAATCAGGAATGTTATTTTGCAGAACAGCCCCAAATAAAGCTCGATTGTTTTGTTTTGTAACGTGTACGGGTTTCTTTTATCACCATCAAAAAATTATGCAGGAATTAGATATAGAAACGATACCCTGGAAAAATCCAACTGCTAAAGTAGTTCCCTTTAAAATAGAAAATACCAAACTGGTAAAAATCGTATGAAACTCTCTTTTACTTTTTTGGACTAATTCAGTTTGGCAAAAATAGACATTCCAGGATCGGGGTCGTCAGTTAGCGCGCTAGTGTTGCCTGGTTAACCTAGGACTTATGTTCAGCCGATGTTGAAGGATCCTGCAATGCTATAGTTGAACATGAGACAAGCGGCATCGTCGCCAGTCCCGGATTCCCCCGCAACAACTACACAAACGATCTGCTGTGCAAGTATGAGATAACGGTTCCTGTCGGAATGCAAATAATCGTACGTGAGTTGTTAATTTACTCCAGTGTTTCCCAACCGGTGGTACGCGACGGCATTAGTAGTGGTACGCGAGCACCTTTACGTAAATTGCGGATATAGTTCGAATTTAAAAAATCGTAAGTGATCTCAAAATGTTTGTTACTTCATCTCCTAGGTCACTTTGTAACACTCAACTAGGTGGTACGCGTCAAAATTGTTTTACCTCCAAGTGGTACGCACACACAAAAAATGTTGGGAATCACCGATTCACTCGATGTTATCTGTAACGTCATAAATTATAGAAGAGCAAAAATGGTTATCTGCAAAATGCTTGTGGCAATTTACTTTAAATATAAATGCCATATATAAGGTGTCGATGACATTAGCATGTAATAACAATGACAGTTACCATTACGAAACAATATACACAACCCTGTATCAATAATGAAATAGCACCCAAGAGCAAAACTTTTTAAAACTGAGAGTTGTGTAATGACACTTCGTCCAAGTTAAATTCCTCACTGGAATACAATGCAGGTCTCCATGACACCCGCCTTTGTTTTGATTAAAGCTCTTTTCTCCTTGTTCGCATCCCACTTTCATACCTGCCCACACCCTTTTCCAATGTTATACCCAAGCAAATTAAATAAGTGTATGAGTAATAGAGCCAATAAAGTTTTTATAGTGAGTCCCCGACAGGGCCACTGTTTTGACCTAAAAGGCCTCAACATCGCAGCTATTTTGTGACTTCCACTTTGTGGTGAATATACAACCACCTTTAACCGTTAGTATAACCCACCGGAAACCAACCAAGGTAGAAACACTGTGGTCAAGCAAAATGCGTGTAGTTTAATGTAACGCTTGTAACACTCAATTTTATGTATAAGTTTGTTTGAATTTGCCGCAAGCTTTACACCGTCTTGAAACCGCAACGGGGTGCACGTAACCGTGGTTACGAATCACTGTTTATTTCAAAGTTTCGAAGTTTGTACCTAAATTTGGAACTTCCCGGGATTGGAGCGGAGAGATGTTTCGACGCGGTGAACATTCATTACGTGCTGGGTGAGAATACTAGTTGGATAGAACAGTATTGTGGAGAAGACATCATATATGAAGACGCCACACCGGAAAACAAGTTGATGTGAGTTAAACTCACTATCCAGCTAGCGTCCCACTCCTAATTACAATTTTATGGGGGACCGCACCTGGGATAATGCGACAAACTTTTATCACGATTAGATTGTTGTTTTTTAAATAGATGAGTTTAACAGTGAGCAACTTTGCCTACCCCCGAGATGTAGCATTGAATGTTACGTCACTACTGTATATAGTAACACGCTTCGCGGCCCTATGGAAGATTTCGCATTTACTGGCTGGAAAACACTGCACCAGAGTGTTTGTGTTTGCAATAAATACACGTGAAATGGCCGGAAGGATAACTTGACTCATGATCACTTTCGTAAACATTGAATTTTTAGGTGTTTTGAAGAATTTCTTAAAAGATTTGCTATAGAATGCACTTAATTGAGTACAACAGAAACAACAAGGCTCTAATTACCTGAAGCAAATTCTTCGCAAGTTTAGTTTAAATGCTCAATAATTAACTTATAAATGCAAGTACGAGAATGGTAAACGATATCGAAATGCGTTTGCAAAGAATGTATTTGGTTTCAGTCATATGACCTTTGTTTTTCATTATGAAAGTTTTTAAAACCATATGATAAGCGATGTAGAGCCAATAATAATAATATATTTCGACCTAAAAGGTCTCATCATTGCAGCTGGTGTGACTATAAGACGACTCTGCTGACCAAACGGCCAAGCAAAGACTTCCACTGTTTTCTCAGTAAGGTTGCACCTAGTTTGGTGCCCATCGCATGACGGTGATTGTATAGTCACCACAAAGTGGAAGTCTTTGCTTGACCCTTTGGTCAGCTAAGTCGTCTTATAGTCACACCAGCTGCACTGATGAGACCTTTTAGGTCGAAACACTGGCCATCTGTCTGCAGTTTATACACAGTTTTTAAAACCGTAAGCTATGTTCCTTGGTGTGTGGTAGCCAAGGCGAAATCTTCATAAAACATTCGCTTAAACGGTGGCGCTTATACTACCGAAAACCCTTTGAAACTCGTAAAGCATGGCTTGGAATTAATTTAGAAAAAATCGACTCGCCGTGGTTTGTTCAACTTGTGCATTTTTTCTGGATAGAGTTGAGTTCTTCACAGACAACTCAGTCACTGCCGAGGGTTTCGCTATTAAATGGAATGCGATGGACCGAGGAAAGTTACCGCCCCAAATGGACTGCGCATTTGACGAAGGGTTCGCTTTGTGCCCAGGTATGACCAACTGCATTGCAATCAATCTATGTATCAAAACTAATAAAATATTAATTTAAAAAAACATAATATATTGTTCGAATAAGTCATAACCTTGATTTGCATACACCATAATGATGAATATGTACTGTATACATAATATAAATGTTGTGTAGCTAAAGTGCCTTATGAAGACAAATAAAATTGAAAGTGCATGTTTATGTACATGTATACACGCTACGGTGCCACGGTGCAATCTCTCACAGATCCCACAGGGGCGTTTTTAAACTGTTTATTTTCGACACTCGCGGTTATCTTACAAGATCTTAGGACCGTTTGCAAGTTTGACCCAAGATCTGATCTTACAAACAATTCGGACAGGGTGGTCACAGGTGACTGGCGAGGACGACTTTGATTGGTCTTTCACACGCGGTTCTACCCCCACCACCGGAACTGGTCCGGAGTTTGACAGCAACACTGGGACTAATGGTATAATTTAAGTATGGTATTGTCTGATGTCCAGTCCATTCGCAAGTGTACTTGAAATCTTATTATTCGTACATTGTAAGTGTGCCAATTGCAGAAGGAAGATACGCCTTCATTGAAGCCTCCAACATTGTCAGAGGAAGCGTCGCCAGACTCATAACGCCGACACTAGATGGTAAACCATAAATTTCGAACGCATTTCACCCTTGAGGGGAAAAGAACATATAGTTTGTTGCTTGGCTCATGAAAAGCACGAAGTTGCCACATATAGAAAACTTGTAGGTTTCATATCAGTTACATCGTCGCCACTATCTACGAAGCCGTGGGTTGGCGAGATGAAATATGTAGCACGCAGTACACAGACGAAAATGTCTCATTGCCAAAGGCGTTAATTCGCTTTGTTGTGGATGGCATTTATAGCACATACAAACGCAGAGTCGTAAGAAGTTGCTGAGCAGATTAGTGGGAATAGTTGTAAATACGCTGAAGACAATTCCTTGATTTATTTCTGTGCAAAACATGTTGTTTTGTAGCCAGTTTCCGATACCACGAATAGCTTCGGAGTTTCACAGTAATAATTTAAAATCTGGCATAAACGAATTTGAAACAAATCCAACAGCTTAAAGCAAATATAAACCTAAAAATTTAAAATAAAAATATTCACGTTGCACGAACGTAACTTTAACATAAAAAACAGAAAATATCCTTTATGTGAAGGGGACGTCGACTACTGCCTTGATTTTGACTACCACGCGTACGGTGAAGGTATCGGGGAATTAGCGGTAATCCGCAGGTTCGGCGCCAACGAAGAAGAAGTCCTGTGGGCTTCAAGCGAGCTCACCGATCAAGTTTGGTGGCCTGTCAGTATCACATTGCTAGAATCTTTCTACCCCTCGCAGGTAAAGAGCGATTATATGTGATTAAGTCCTGTTTTTCCAGTTTCGTTTGGTTAGAGGACAAATTAAATATTTTGGATTTTGTGGTGTAGGCATATGACTTACAGGTAAAAAAACATTAATATGGTGCTAGCGTTCCTTACTTGACGAAATGTTCGCATGATGCAAATCAAATTATTGCTATATGTGCCTATGAACAGAAAAAATTGTTAACAAACGCCACCAATACATTCAACCCACTTGTAAACAGTATTTTTTGTCATAAAGTAATGAGGACCTCAGGTGACGCTTGGCTTCGTAAACCTTAAGGTTTTTCCAGCGTCTTTCCGCCCAGGTTTCACGTCTCCATTTCTTTTTCTCACTCTGTAAGGTTTGTTGTCGTGTTTGGGCAAAACTAAACCAATGCTTGAAGGAATGAATAAAGTTGCAAGAAAATTGATACAAAAAACAACCAGGCTCTGTGAAAAACACAATTCTATTTCGGAGTTGTTTCTGCCGTTAACACAAGCGAGACATGTTATTGTTTAGCAATAAGTCACCACATAAGTGCAAAAACCTCGCGTTCATCTTTGTTTATGACCTTGGTAAATACTCTGATTCACAGGAGATGTTGGAACAGAACACGTCATGTTGATCATGCGCTATTCTTACGTATACAGTGTATCTTTTCTCTTTGTGGCTGTGTATCCTTTCTCGCAGCAAACAATTGTAACCAACTTCCATTGGGCGTTGCTGGTTGTTTATAAGGGTGTTGGTTATTGGCCATTATATCTCGTGGCGTTGACGTGTCAATGTTTTTTGGACCTGTGTTTTTTTTCGCATCACCACGCACAGCAAACAGCATGTATCAAAAAGCAGTTGTTTTATTGGAATAATGTCCCATACGACTTTCGCATCACAAGTTTTTGTTTTAACGTGTTTTGCACATTTGGATTTGTTGTTGTACGGTGTTTGCGAAAGAGACTAAATAGCAATACAAACCGCTTTGCTGTTTTTTTTCAAAAATGGGTAACAGTTCAATTCGCGGGAACGATCCAAGTTAGTAAGTTGCAATTTTGCGTACAGACGAAAAGGTGTTCTTCAACATAATAATCATAAACTCCACTTATTTGTACCAACCGTAACCTCACTTTTGCGCAGATCGTCTTCGAGGCAACCAGAGGTCAAACCTTTCGCTCCGACCTTGCAATTGACGACGTCACGTTCACGGTAGGGGCGTGTGCAGAGAATGGGTCGACCTTGGACACCGGCACACAAAATCAGAAAACGACGCAAGAGTCACCGCCAGCAAGCCCGCAAACAAGCACAGGTTTGAACGATTGGGCCACAAACGAGGGCCCAAGGCCAGCGGCCCCAAACACAGTAACGTCACAGCGCGACGACGAGCGTTTAAAAGTTTCCGAACGAGCTGGTTTATCACGCGAGGTGCCGACGCACGTAAAACCACAAACTTGACAAAGTGTTCGATATAACGCAATTCGCAACTTTATTATATACGTCAGTGCCATAGTTTGCCAGTTTTACGTCCCTTATTTGCACTAGTCATTTTATTCACAAAAGCACTGCGACACAAGGCCTTGTGTGCGTGTGATTGTCAATCAAACAAGTTTGAGTAAAATATATTTATTGAACAGAACTATGTTTGTAACCAGATCACATTTAAAAAAAAAACGTTTATATTTTGTTTAATTAGTATAGTTTACAGAATTGTCAGTGTGCGACCCCGGTCTCTTCGCCTGCCTTCGTTCCAATGCGTGCATCGCGCTCGATCGCGTTTGTGACGACATAATAGACTGTCCTCAAGGTTCGGACGAGGACGGGTGTTTTCGTAAGTGTTTGAAGTGCAAAACTTCTACAAACATTAAACCTTGTCATTTTCCTTCCGTTTAGCCGAATGGTGTCCAGGAAACATGTACTGGGGCGGTTGCGTAAAAGGATGCAACCACACATGTGAGGACGGCCCTGTACCGCCACCTTGCGACACAGTTTGTACCAGCCGATGCGCTTGCCCCGCCAATCTCCCCGTTTTGCATGAAGGATGGTGGGATCAATGTTTCAATACTTTCCTTTTATCGTTTAACAAAAGTTTGTTAAAATCTTAACTCAAAAATGTAAACCGATTTTTACATATTTAAGCATTAAGTCACGACGTTGAATGCCTTACCACAATATACAAACTTGAAACGCGGTGAATTTTTTTTAGTTTTAGTTTGCAATTGCGAGATAACATTTGAATTCTTCTGTCCAGGTGCCGTGAGTTCAGCGACTGCCCGGCTGAGTTGGTCAATGGAGCGATTATTCGCCAAGCGAAAGAGAATGTTCACGTGCAGATATTGAAACTATTCACTCAAATCGGGGATCACATTGAGGTAAATCTACGTTTAACGCTTACAACCCTGCGTAAACTTGTATTCGAACATATACGCCGCAATTGAGGTAAAGAATAACATAAAACAACCAGCTTCGTAAAAGTGGCAGGATGGCGAGCAGATGAGAGATTGCAATGAATGCAGAAATACCGTCTAGTAAATTTACACCAGCGTTTGGTATAAACATTTCTTACAAAAATATTTACAAAAACATTTCAGGAACAGTCGTAGGAGATTGTTTTCGGCAAACAAAAGGGATCGCCCGAACGTATGAGCAGGAGGATTGTAGTCTCTTTATCATTTATGGTGTTTTCACTGACATGATTTGAACCTCCAAATGTTATTGTTGTGATCGCTGACCCTGCCGGATAATAAAAAGAAAATGCGTTTCATGCGTGTTGTCTGCTTTGGTTTTTATTCAGAATTCGTCAAATCAGCAAGTTCCAAAATGAGTAGGATGCAGAAAGTTTTCTTATTCGAATGTGAATTTTAGAAAGCTTGGCACCATATAACCACGTTCAACCGACAATTACTTTTCATATATATTTTCCAGTCTTGTTTTTATTGATATTTATACGTCGTTTCAATACCCTAACTATCGTACTTATAACGCGTAATGGAAAATCCATACCTCCATCCAAGCGTTGTATATAGACACGAGTCTCATGTACAAACTCAGGGCCCTTTCCGGTCCGACAAGTCTTGCTAGTCGCGCGTAGTGGCGAGCAATCCACTCAGCGCCAGTCTCTCGTTTGGTTGTCGGTGGGGCTGTAGTTGTGGTCGGACACGTAGTAGCGGAAATGCATCTGCAGTATTTTGAAAGCGGTTAAAGAAAAATGCAGAAATATTGCATGTAATATCCAGATTCCCTCAAGAAAAAATTATTTTTCGCAAACTTGCAGATTTATTTATTCGTGTCATAGCTCTCGAGGTTCTCACCTGCTTCCAATCCATATAGGCTGATCGCGGGGACAAGCGCATCTACTCACACACTCGTGTTCGCACTTGATGCCGTTCCTGTTCTGCTCGCAGGTTAAATCGCAACCCGGAACACAATCCTGGAACACCATGTTGGAATCGCAGGAGGGAATGGCTGGGATCGTCATGGTTGTGGATACTGTTTTCAAAAGAATAAAACTAAACTCATTCTGGTTAAACAAGCTTTTCGAAGAAGCTCTTTGTTTAATATTGGTAAAATCTAAACAAGCTATTTGCGATATTTGTTGTGGATCGACCACGTATTTTAACAGCTGCAGAAGAATTTAATGTCGGTAAACATCTATTTTTTGGCCAAGTTTTTGGGACTCAAACCTTTTGTGCTGGTCATTGTCGCGGGAGGCGATTTTGTCGTTCTTGGTACTGGATCAAGATAGTGGTATATGATTATAATGACGTAAAATTACAGGCAATGCAACTCTAAAACCCGAATACATGTATGTATACCTGGACAAGGCCCCGTCCTCAAAGTAATATCGTCAAGCGCCAAATCCGAATACGCTGAGTTTCCCCGTCGAGCTTCAAAAGCAATCTACACGGAAAAATGAAAAAGCGATGTAGTCTTTCAACCACAAAAACTTGGGCGTTTTGTTTTATTTACCTGAATGGAATCGCTACTGCCCTCAAGCGTGACCTGTCCTTCCCTCCAACCGTTGCGATAATCTTGCTTGTGGGAGAAGATGTACTTCGCGCTGCCGTGCGGTCGAATCAGTGCAACAAATAATATCGCATTGCTCACGCCGTGATTTTGGTACCAGAAACGCATGCAATACTGCTGTGCGCCTGCGGGCACAGTGACAATATTTTACTGTTAGGTTTTTGCCAATCTTAACGCCAGTAATTTTTTCTGGTTATATCATGGGTTGATAGTTATAACTCCAAATGTTATCCAACCTAACCTTGGCTCATGTCAAAATTTTTATTTATGATACTAGCTATAATTCATTTTTTATTAGGTTCATGGATCAAAGCGAATAATGCAATAACTCAAAAGACGTGTGCTAATAACTTACGATCCAGTTTTGTCATGGGTGAAAGCAGTATTGCTGCGTCATTCACTTGCTGTCGGGCGGCCTCCATGTATGCATACCTGCCAACTATCGCACGAAAATCACTATGCTTGTGTTTGTCATGTTAAAACATTCTGAAACAAAACCCACGGTGTGATCCAGTCGAATGATCGGCATCTGGTCCAGTATAACTGCCAGTAGTCCTGCCTCGCTTGATGTTCCAATCAAACATGTCCTCGTGAGCCTGCGTCCAACCTGTACATGACAATGCATACAAACCTCTAAATACCCTTCTATTTAGAATTTAAAGCGTTTGGCCTTAAGCTATATAACATGTGTCAGTTTATAGTCCATATTCATATCTTTATTTACAAAAAAACAAGTCTTTAATTTGCAAAACAAATGAACGTCATGATGTCAAAATGATAACAAGAAATCATACTTGGGAAATTATTAACGTGTTACGTAGATGCAATTTGAAAACGAAACGGTGATCGCCTTTTTTCCAAAAACGTTTCTCATACCTGGGCAAATTCCAAGCGGTCCATCGAAGTCACAGTCAAACATTTCCGGTATCGACTTAAGGTCAAGAGCAGACCAGGCTAACACGAAACCACTTCCACCCAATGAAACGTCCGACTTGAATTCGACGCTGAAAACAGAAATCCTCGTGAAAATGTAAAAGTTTACAGGTCGAAGTAACGAACATGAGCTTGTTGCCGGTTGATGCGTCATCAGGTATGATGACGTTCCCGCAGAAGCTGTCGGGTGTGTCGGTCTTGTCGCCGCTCTTGTAGATCGAGACCCAGTCGTAACAGTTGCCCAAAAACTCTGGCTCCAAATCCATGAACATACTGCGATACTGAAAATAATGTATTGTATAATTGCCTCCGCCAAATTCAGTAGACCAGCGTGCCGTGTTATTTAGGATTAAACGATAAAACAAATTGTTATAGTTACTGCATAACACGTAGCTTTAAAATTTTAAATTATTATATAAGTGGCTTATGGTGACCTTTTATGTTTACGTGAAATCAAAAGCGTTTGCACGTGCAGGAGTCGAATATGCCCACAGGGCGGAATGTGTGCCTTCCTGAAAGAAACAGGGTTGTAAAGCACGTGATTGCCGCAGCAACTAAGTGGGAAAAGGAAACAAAAACTGCGTAAATCTTACCGCAATCACGTGACCCGGATCGACTTCGATGACGTATTGGCAGTTGAGGTTGTCTTTATAATTACCTTGAGGAAAGCCGGGACTAGCGATTCGTCCATACTGACCAGTGAACATTCCCCCGCACGAGCCGACAACATTTGCTACAGAAAGTAGATTTAATAAAGCAGCTTTGCTTGTTTGGCAGGCGTTTATGATTTTGTAGAACAAAAAAGTTCTGTTTAAGGAAGTATTGGACATATCAAATCTTATGGTACAACTAAACTTGTTTCTGTTTAGACATGAAACAATATTGCGAAAGCAAGTCATTTATTCAGACCCGTACTTACGTTTTGCATCCTGTCCCAGAGCGAGACCAGCAAAAATTGCAATTAACACAAACATATTTACGTCGATAATGCTAAACCACTTTTCCTGCAAGTAAACGCGCAACAAACCGTTTGAGAACCTGTGGCGCACCTTTAAACCTGTTCCCCAACTAATGTACCGCATCGATCATACTTCTTCCTGCATAACTAATGCACCGCGTTTGATCACTTCTTGCGCCCCACAGGCATACAGCACAAGCCTTTGATCGCTTGAAGCCCAAACAAATCTTCTGATGTTCTTCCCAAAGCACATGACATCTGTATAATTGATGCAGATTGTGTGAGAGTCGTGTTACGCGCCCTGCAGGTGGTGAAAAACAAGACAAACAAGCATCACCGGCGGTCACGTACTACCTGTGGTTCGGTGAATTGCCACCCAAAAATTTGGTAATCGCCACCTGAAGCAGTACGTTTTCATGAAATTGCTTGCATTCGGAAGAAGAGATGACCGCGGAAAAGCTCCTTAAGTCTTTCAAGAATGCTAATCATGCCACGTGTGCTGGGTTAATTAGTACGTTGGATTTGCGGCCGTTACTATTTTGCTAAGCCACTTGCACGTCTTGTTGATAACATGCCTGTGTACTGTCTGGGCAGTAATTGCGGGATGACAAATCGAAAATGCTTCCGTGCAGCTGACTGTAGCACTTTATTGTCCTCGTCGTCGCCAATTTTCGTGTCACAAGGTTCGTGGCCTCCAGGTTTTTTATTTCGTTCCACAGGTTGATTTACTGTGTTGCAGGCGAACGTGACGTTGTGCAATTAAAACGGTAACAATTCGTCTAAATACCAAGGACAACATTACCGCTTCTATGTGCACAAATCGAAAAAAAACCTTCTAACTTTTGCTCAGAAAAGTTGAATTAATATCAGCAACAGCCCTAGCTTTAACATATTAAAATTAGTGAAGCTGTGATCAATCAGCAGGGCCCAATAGACATGAAACGTAGTGTTTACATGTCCAGTTAAACTTCTTCGGATTTGCCTTCCAGTGGTTGCTTTTGGCCTATATATTTCCACACCAGTTTGGGAAGGTATCTGCAATACAAACATTTTAATGCAACTGTCTTTACTAACAACATGGAAGGTCATGTTAGACCAAAACCAAACCGTGTGATTAGATATGGCAGTAGTGATAGTTCGAAGTCTATGCAGTGAAAACATAAGGCATATGTTCATAATATGTTGCAATTCCTAATAAGTTAATTGGAGTCTGAACGTAATCTTGAAGTATTGGATTCTAATACCGGTCATTGCTTTATTCTATTATTTCATTAAACACTTAAGGCTATAGCATAAGTCATTTCATAAAAAACAACCCATGGACACTTGTACGAACTTTTCCTGTGCAATGGTGTCGTCCATATTTTCCGGTAGCTCCAGTGATTTTGTCTCAGGAAGACAAATCGAAGTAAGAGTTGCGATCATGCCCAGGATCCCCATAATCATGAACGGCACGCTACTGCCCACTTGCTCACCTGGAAAAAAATAAACATTTTAAGAGTTTTAAGGGCAATATAAGTAATTAAATTCTATCTCAAAATCTGTTTGTTTTTCAAACGTTACTCTACGTAAATTATGTACAGCGTGTTTTGGAAACAAAATGGACACCTGAACAACCAAAATAAGTCAAAGAGTATCTGACGATCAGCATCAGTGCGATATTTTATTTAAAATTTTTCAGAAATATTAATTTCGCCTTGACGGCATCGTCAGTTTCTGAAGCAAAGTGCAACGTTAACTCCTTGGTAAAATAAACACAACAAACGTCAATAAATCAATAAATTATCTCCAACTGCAGCATTTATGTACAGTTAGTTTCAAACACAATAAGCATCTGCAACTTACCAGCAAACACCAAGTAAGGGGCAATGGCCCCTCCCATCCGGGCCATTGTGGAAGAGGATCCAATGCTCATGTTCGCTGCGCATGGCAAAGGGTACCAACACTTTCTGTACCTCGTTTAAACCTGGCACCGTACCAGGGTCAGTAATGAATAGCACCCCACCGTGACATGATATCCGCTCAAAAAGGCTCCATAAGTGTTTTGTCTCTGCCGACAGGCGTTTAACGTGGCGAAAAGACGGCCTTATTCCCTGTTGCATCCATTTCACTACAGGGCGCAAAGTCCTCATATTGCGCTTCTGCTACTTGGGTGGACTCATACCCGTACTCCGCCTTTAAATCAAGTGCGAGTACCTATTCCAATGACTCGTCCTCACCAACTGCGTAAGGAAATCCGTCATCTTCCGGTTGTCTCCGGCTGAGCGTATTTGCGTTTGTGTGCTTCTTTCCGGGCCGGTGTTGAAAATCAAAGTTGTAACTAGCCAGGTGTTCAAACCATCGAGCACATTGTCCATTATGTCCTGGATCTCCACAGCCAAAGAAGGGATGAATGTTCTGTGCGCAACAAAAATTTCGATTCAAGCAAATAACTGTGATACAACTTAGTCGCAAATATAACTGCCAGTAATTTCGTGCGGTTGTGGAATAATGCTTTTCAGCTGGACTTAAATGAGCCGTAAGCGATCACATGCTCCTTACCGTCTTTTTCCTGACCGAGAACACAACCTAAGCAGTTACCGAGGCATCGGTGTCCAACATGAAAGGTTAATTTTAAATAAGCTTTAAAACAGTTTTCCTGCTGTGCACTCATTTTTCTTTGAGGCGAACGTCACGTGCTTAAACGCTTGATCGCCTTTTTTCCTGTCTTAACTATTCCTTGCTGACTTGGCATTCTGATTCTAGATTTCGTAATTTCAAAAAGTGTTCATGTAAAACTTAAAACCTGATGAAAGTTTTTTTCCCGGGGAAAATGCATAAAAAGCGTTAATCGACCTGAAATCAGTTGGATTTTGGTGCACTTTTGATAATGAAGTTGTTTTTATGTGAAATATACGAACTCACACAAACGTGACAAAAAACTAATTAGTTTCCTCGTGTGGATTTGGTGTTGCCTATGCAAAACACTTGTTATTGGTTTTGTTTTTCACGCATCTTGTTGGGCGCGAGATATCATTTTGTAGGCCGCCTCAAACAGTGAGTTTATTATATTCCACAGGTTGATTTACAAAAAATCTCAAACAAACAGCCTAAATAAATTGCGGAACAATATATGTTTTGCAGGCAAACGTGACGTTGCATAATTGAGACCGTAACAATTTGTCTAAATAGCAAAGACAGCAAATTAACTTTGCCTGAGCAAAGTTGAATTAATATTAACAACAACACCCATAGCTTTGACACATTAAAGTTAGTGAAGCTGTGATCAATCATCAGTGATTGCCTGAAATCTGGATGGATATAAAACGTAGTGTTTACATGTCCAGTTCAACTTCTTCGGATTTGCCTTCCAGTGGTTGCTTTTGGCCTATATATTTCCACACCAATTTGGGAAGATATCTGCAATACAAACATTTGCTTTTGAATGGCTATTAAATGCCATTTGATTAGGTATAACGGTAATCATGGTACGAAGTCTATATTAGTAGTAATTTGTAAGACATATGTTTTTCAACATCGATTCACACAAAACAACATGAATTTGCCCTTAACTGCTAACAAGCATAGGAAAATCCAAATAAGCTTCTCTACTGACAATAATTTTTATATACGTATTTTAATACCAGCTAATGTTTATTTCCTTTTTGATTTAACATTTTACTTGAGCTTAACATGAGTTAGTTGATAAAGTAAATCCCATGGACACTTGTACGAACTTTTCCTGTGCAATGGTGTCGTCCATATTTTCCGGTAGCTCCAGTGATTTTGTCTCAGGAAGACAAATCGAAGTAAGAGTTGCAATCATGCCCAGGATCCCCATAATCATGAACGGCACGCTACTGCCCACTTGCTCACCTGGAAAAATTATGAGTTTCAAGATTCCTCAGTGCAATATAATTAATTTGAATCCGTGGTTCGTCTGTGTTGATTGGTACCTAGTTTGGTACCCAACATATCGACGATTGACCGAAAGGTATCACAAAGTGGAAATCTGTGTGCCTGCTAGTCTACCAGCTACCACAGTGCCACGTACACACCCTGTCTGCAGCTCTCATTAATTTGAATCCGTTTTAAAATCCCTTTGTTTTTTTACAATGTTGCTCCATCTAAATCACGCACAGCGGCATTTGGAAATAAAATGTACACCTGGACACTTATGTACAGTTAGTTTCAAATATAATAAGCATCTGCAACTTACCAGCAAACACCAAGTAAGGGGCAATGGCTGCTCCCACCCGGGCCATTGTGGAAGAGGATCCAATGCTCATGTTCCTCATCATGGTTGGAAACAACTCACCGCAATAAATGTAAACAAGGCCGAAGGCGGCGCTGATTGTGAGTTTTCCAAACATTGCAACCACGATACTCGCCGTTTCATTTGCTGCGAGGTTATGAATCATGGAGCAAATTATCCTACTGCGTCTTTTAAAGTAATTTGGTTAACGATAAAATGATTGGAGAGCATCGTGATTAACTTGAAACACAGAAGCTAAGACTTGAATTCAGTTTTAGAAATAATATGTGCCATAATTATAATTAAGACCTGGTTAGTTATCTGTTACCCTACTTTTCCAATAACTGAATATACTTGCTTGCGGGTCACATCATATGCATTATGTTATTATTTTATAAACATACAATCATTACCTTGGCGAATGAATGGTGAAAGAAAGCAGCTGATTGCAGAGGCCCCGAGCATAACTGCCATACAATATCGTCTTCCAGCTTTTTCAGCCATAAAATACATACTCAAGTAGGCTGGAATCTCGACACCAGCGGCGATAAAGCACACCACGTAGCTGTTCCCTCCCAAATTTGAGGAGTTGAGGCTGATGCAGTAATATATCAGACTGCATGTAAACCTTGGAAAACAGTTACTCAATGTTACAACTGTTCAAAGCGTGAATAATGATCTAAACCTGGATCTTCAGTTTTCGTAAATTGTATTATAGATAAACAGGGTTAAGCTTGAGAACCCATGCGTTCTTTCTTTAAAATCTTTCGGTATTTTTGTATATAGTCGCCCCCTTCTTAAAAGTTTTTCCACTTCCACAATATGTTTGCTGCCAATTACATCAGGATGTTTGTCCAGATTGAAACTTTTAAAACAAACCAACAAATGGAACACAATCAATCAAGTGCACGACAGACCATCATGCCTTTTTTTCCAAATATTAGCCTGGGGTTTGGTGAGCCACTTTACCTCACAACTAATGCAAACATTTACACCTGACTGCCCGCCAGCTAAGTTTGTCACGAGTACGTTACCGTTTGCAAGATCACATGTACCTTATTGCAAGATCACATGTACCTTACCATTGCAAGATCACATGTACCTTACCATCGCAAGATGTACCTTACAATTGTAAGATCACATGTACCTTACCATCGCAAGATCACATGTACCTTACCATCGCAAGATCACATGTACCTTACCATTGCAAGAACATGACAAGGATTCGCCTTCGCGTCGCTGCTTCTACAAACAGGTCAAGATATGTGTATTTTTTTACTTCGATCTTTCCAACACCGCTTTCGTCGATCTGTATATATATCGAAGGGAAACCAACAAGATTATACAACAACCCATAGTCGCAGTGTTTTACCAATTTTTCATGGTTGTCTGGAATCACGTAGTCCTTTTCCACGAGTGTCTTTCCATTAACTCGGGCGATCTTTTTAATTATTTTTAGGGCTTCTTTTTCGCGGCCAGCATTCAACAGCCATCTTGGCGATTCCGGGATCAACCTTCGGTCACAAGCAAGAGCCACAATAAGGAACGTAACCAGCCAGAATTTTTTGTGGTGCAAAGTGAGCAAAAATTAAATTGTCGAACAAGCGTACTTTATGACAAATTGAGTATGATGAGAAATCCAAATTTAAAAATCTTTTGATAAGCAATGTGGAGCCAATAATATGAATTGTGTATAAGCTGCAGACAGATGGCCACTGTTTCGACCTAAAAGGTCTCATCAGTGCAGCTGTTGTGACTATAAGACGACTTTGCTGACCAATCGGCGAAGCAAAGACTTCCACTTTGTGGTGACTATACAATCACCGTCATCCGTTGGGCACTAAACTACGTTCCACCAAAACGGAGAAAACAAGGTGGAAACACTATGGCCAAGACCTTTTAGGTCGAAACAGTGGCCATCTGTCTGCAGCTTATACACAATTAAAAATCTTTAATTGTAAATAAAGAGATTTGAGAGAGACCATATATGGCCCCTCAGAACTCCCTGGCTATATCAATGACCACGTTTCCTTTTGGAAAAGAAATCACCTACCAATAATAGGGAATAAATATGATGCCTCCGAATCCAGTTATTCGTACGAGTGTCCTCCAATATGGAAACAAGTAAGCGAAAACAGGCAAAATCATGTATCCTATTGTAAATCCGGCAACCTCCATACTTCCCATCAACGCCCGTTTTGAAGAATCCGAGATCTCAGAACCTGAGTTTTGTTGCAAACCCGTTACTTGTGTTCGTGCGCAGGCCTCGCAATAAAGGTTAGACAGTCCATGTATGTTAAACTTTAGGCACCTGGGAGTTCGCTGACAAAACCAAAGTAATGACTGTGCTAATTTACCTATGACAAAAGCAGCGACGTAGTTTGTCATTGCCGAAAGTCCGGTGATAAGTAAGCACACGCAGTACATCGTCACGTTAGTTGAAAAACTTAAAATAACAATGCAAACAAACTGTATGAGAGTTCCCCAGCAGAACGCTGGCCGACGACCATACCTAAAACGTAAAACGTACATGAAAACGAACAAAATTATGGAATAATATTCCAATTTTTCATCAGTGATTTGCCACATAAACTACACGTAAGCCGAGCAGTTATTTAGGATAATGAAGGTGGAAGGGGTCAAGTGAGGCAGGGTAACTGTTACACGTACCTATCGGCTAATATGCCGCTGAAAAAGGAACCGAAGAGTACCCCCAACATGTACAAAAACATTGCCAGCGGTTTCAGCGACGATCTCGAACAAACCAAATCCCACTGAAATATAAAGGGCTATAAATCAGTAATTTCCATCTAGTGTGCCGAGACCGCATATTGTGATCCACAAAGTTCGTCGTGGAAGGTCGCGAATTATGTTAACGTGTGCAATGTCCACCATTTGTGTAAATGCAGCTTTTTATGCAAGTTTAAATGTTAACGATATACCCCAGTGGCGGACAAAGCTGTAAGAGCCAAACATGTAAAAACAAATATTACCGTGGTCGAATATTTGTCATAAATTTAAAAAGTGGTCCCTATTAATGTGATTCTGAAAAGTTAATCGCGATCTGAAAACGATAGGGAACTATTGTTTTAATGGTCGTGCTGACAGTCGGGAATTTGCAAAACACTCTTGTCAACACGACCATCTAAACTTTTCGGTTTCCACGAAATAATTAAAACGTTGTGTTGCATTGTTTCCTGATTGTAGTGTCCCTTATTCGGCGCCTCTAGTTTGTATGAGGCCGCCGTATGACATTGTGAGCCGGTGTATTTAAACAGTGTGAGTTCTCTGTCTCTGTTCGGTGTGAACTGTTTATAAATAAATGTTGGTTTTTAAACAACATGCGGCAGACAGAGCACTGAACATGTCGTTATTTCAATTGATTCACTTCCTTTTTCCCATCATTGTTCAATGTGAATCGTTACGTTGCTATGGGTCCAGGTTGAACTCGTGTAAACTGTTATTTCGATCAAATAGGAAATTATCGGCGGTTTTCTTCCCATACATTTAAGTCCTTTTCGCTTCAACCTAATAGCACTGTTGCTTACCTCATTAACAATGGACACCTGCCCCCCTTCGACTTCGTACACCCAACCGTGGTCACATGATACCACAACGGTGCCGTTAGCAATCTCAACGTGCGTTTCGTTCCATTCGATCGTGCTGTTGTATCTGCAAAGATTCCTAGTACTAGCATTGTAAACAGAAGATCAAACAACTGAAGTAAGTACATGTACCCAAGCTAGTGCGATATTGTCGACTACATGTAAGCGATATATATCAGCGAACCTTGTTACTGACCGATGACTTTTAAGGCTGTTATTTAAGCTGACCGGTTATTCCGATATTTTAACCCTTTAAACACCGCCATACATTAAAAAATAATTAAAAATTTTCGATTGCTTAAGTTCAGGTAGCTTTAACTTTATTTCTACAAAATTTTTGCCAGCGAATCTTGTTTTCGTAACTTATGCCATAATACGCATATCATATTCATAACCTAATATGAATATTTTTTTTAATAATTTTGATATCGTTGGAAAGGTCAGCCTATGAGCTATAACGTGTACAAAAACCATGCCGCTACCTCGTAAGGTAGCCGAGTAACCCGCGTTCAAAGTTTTGTTAACTGGCGATTTTTTTTTTAACCAGCTTCCCTCTGGTAAATTTTTGGGAGTTTTTTTGGTATAACCTACTTACACTGTTAGTTATTGCTTGTAAAACGGCTTGTAAGCTTTATAACACAGCACAGGTGCATATAAACCTTTTCCACAACATAACAGAGACAATGTGGAAAAAAGACAAGGAAAAAAATCAGTTCTATGAATTAGAAGCTAACCTAATTACTGGGTTACGCCCACAGCCACACCCACAACTGTTTGATTCTTGAACAAATCGCATAAATATATTTCAATACATGATGCTTTGATAGCAAATTATGCATCAGGGATGTAACAGAGGTGACTGTGACACGACCAATTCATCATCATTGAACTTTTTGTGGATATGTTTTGGATACATCCTTCCGAGAACAATTGGCGATTGTTATGCTGCGGAAAGAATTACTCAATTGTCTGTTGTTAGGAAAGCAAAACCAGTGTTATGGGACCAGAATAAAAACCTGTAACTATAAGTAATGAAGGTGTGCTAGTTTTTTTTGGAAATTGGTGTCTTCTTTGCTTTGGCGAAAACAAATTATAATTTTTATTTTTTTCATACTGCACCCCCGGGATTTTAATACATTATTATTGATACGGTGTGCGATCGACAGCCTGCCAGGGGCCTTTGGTTTTTTTGATCCAGATTTGATTTACTAATCACATTGCACCCCCATAATGTTTATTTCATGTTATGTACATTTCTTCCTGCTATTTTGTTGTTTTGTACGCAAAAACTACAGCAATACCACCAGTTAAAATTTGCATGCGCACATCTCGCCATTTTGACGTCATAGAGAGAAACGGAAACCGCCGATCGAAAGCTGAGACCCTCGAGCACAATTCGTTTGTAGAACGTTTCGCGCTACATCCAACGGGTAGATGGCCATTTGTTGTGACATATAATCAGACCACCTGCTGTGCTGGTTTGTTTTTTGTGATTATTCATCATCAAAGAGTGACTAATTAGTAAAAAAAATTCAATGCGAATGTTTTTTTATACTTCACGCTTCAAGCTGTCTGTTGGTAAAAACCTTAGGTGTCTACGCCAACTATAACGGGAGATGTGTTCTTTTGAAAACACCACCTCTTAAAGGGTTAATTTTCAAATTCTAAAGTACCTGTAACATTTGCTTCTTTCCAAAACTCCTTCATTATTTATCTCTTTGGGAAGTGCGATATCCAGCCATTGGTTATACTGCTCCGATTGAGTAGACACGTTCTGCAACAGGAACCAGCATCAGTAACTTTCTACAGGTATTAATACGCCAACATACATACCAGGCGTTTTCCCAGGGCTTCAAGCTGTGGTAGACGACAGTAGTGGGGCGGAGTGTTGTGAGTAAAAATGTTCATCATGGCAACAAATCCATTTGGAATTGTACTCACGGCCAACAGTAAGCAAATAAACTTCTGATATTTTCCGAACGCTCCAATATTTTTCAAGGCTTCTTCGTAGGAGACAAACCGAACCATGACCTAGGTTAGATTCTGCAAAGTAAGTCCAATTAATAAAAAAACGCGAGATTTAAAACAATCCTGAATATCGAAGAAAAAAGATCAATTTGTTGACATTTTCAAGTTTTGATGCATGCATGCTCTAACACGCTCAGTGACAAATCTTTAAATTGCAATTCCTGTTTGTGCCATACTCTAACACAACTTGGTTTCCAAACTTCCCACAATCTAGCGCCATGTTAGCCGGGCGATACTACTTAGTTTCCTATAGCCTACCGATTGGGATCATATAAATTGTCAGTACAGTAAATAAATACAATATTTAGCATTACGGCGGAAGTTAATACACGAAGCTTGTGCAAGGACGCCCGCACACACCAAACACAGCTCCGCGTGTGGTCAAACCTCGAAGTAAAATGTGAAGGCAGCTGTTTTACCCGTGTTTAGGCAGGTGGACGGTGTTTACCTACAGCAAATGGAAGCATGCTTAACACAGTCTGTGGTGTCAGCTCCTGTATGCTGTTTGTTGTTGTGTTTTGTATCTTTCCTTGCGTGGTAATTCTGCATCGAGGTATGCATAGCAGTGACCCGGATGTCCTGCAATGTAGCCGAGTTGCTACAAGGTTTTGTTCACATAAAATTTCCGTCTAAATTGAGTTTTTTTGCAGAGCTTTTCAAACACAACAATCCCATACATGCTTTCGGGTTCAGGACTGCTTATAGTAAATGCAAGACTTGATTTGGAAATACCATTTTTAGCGCCACTGACTATATAATACTGACACAATTAATACCTAAGCATTAAATTTATTTTATTTTCACAAATTTTGGTGTATACGTTGGCGTACACGTGCCAGTGGCTCGTATAACTTGATTTGTAAACTTCTTTGTGAAATAAGTCGTAGATCTATTCACAACTGGGCGAAAGACAAAGTCACAAAAACGAACACGCACAGTGTCCTTCACATAATCAGCAACGCAATTGACCATTGCCTCCTGTCAGTCGTCACGTGGGTATGCTTCGGACAGTGGGCAACTGCTGTTCCCTCCTTGGCGATCGAACGTGTGGATCGTAATATCTCTACTAACAAAATGGGAAGATTTTTAGGCGGACTACACCGGAAACGTCATCATACCCTTTGCGGGTAGTTAGTCTCACACCCTCTTCCCGCTTGTAATTCTCTGTACTGTACAAAGCCTACGAAGATCATGTACACCTGCACAACACAAGGAAATTACCTATGACATACAAAGTTCAAAGGAAATATACTTCGTCCATATACAAATAGTTGTGATCAATGATAAGTAAAGAGCATTAGATAAATATTCCACCGCTTCAAAACAACAAGGATATTGTTGGTTATATTAAATATTTCGAATGCCATTACTTCACAAAAATCCATTAAGCCAGTACTTCGCATACACATACGATTATATTTGAAAAGAAACTGATGATGCTAGATAAGGGAAATCTGCTGACATAAATTAGAGGCTTGTTGCTTTAGAAGACATACCAATGGCAGTAATTTCCTATCGCAAAATAAAAGACAATGCCTATAACCGATGGTCAGATTTCAGTCATACAGTTATTGAGGTATTACTTTACACATATTTTTTAATTTGAAGTAAAGAGCATTTTTGATTCGAAATCTTTTACTTTTGCAGGATAATTATTTTCACGAACTATATACTTAAAAAACTTAAAAAGTTAAAACAGTATTTCACCTACATTTAAAACGTTTTTGGCCACTAGAACAAGAACTGCAAACGCCAATAAGCCAGCAGGTCCCTGCTGACTCAACAGCGCCACCACGCGAAGTTCATCGCCACCGAGGGCAAGAAATGCGTTGGATACTGGGGTGCAAGCAGTTGAGTTAGATGGTGCTACGAATAGCTGGTCGTTACGATGTTGTTGCTGCATAAGAAAATGCGCTTATAAGATTTATTGCAGAACGTGTTTTTTTGTTTATTCAACCGCAGTAATAACTTTTTTTTAAAGTGTCGCCATTGGCCATCTGGAGACCAGTGTCTTTCCCTGAAAACTGACTTAAATTTTATCATGTGAAACTTTAATTGAGCTCACCTTATTCACATTCATACACCACTCTATTTTACTCTTACCGCCAACTGCCATGCACTGACGTAGAACTGCATAATGCTCCGCAAACTGTTCAAATTTATAAGTGCCACGAACGTAATGACCAACTCTGAAATAGTTACAACAACGTATGTCACCAGCCAAGGTCGCATCCATTTGTGGCTGTCCTGTTGTAAAGATAGAAAAAGACGTATTTTGCCAATTTACCAAGGTAGTTAAAAAAAATACCTGAGAAACGCTCAAGATGCAAATAACCGACACACCCAGGGCCCATAAAGAAAAAATAGCGGCAAAAGCGTAGAAAACTTTGATTGCTGAAACAAAACGTTGTAAGGTGAGAAGAAACAACACGAGAACTTCTGCAACACTTTACCTACGTTCACTTACCTAAGTCGAAGGGAACTATATAAATACCGAAGCACGAAAAGGCGATCACTTCCAATGTAAACTGTCCCTGTTTAAACAAAGGAATCCACATTGGCTCATGTCTAGCCTAAACACAGTTGACAACACGTGCAGAAAAGTGTTATATTTGTCTTACCACTGAAAGTATGCTAGTCACTATAGCTGCTCTTCTTGGATTGTAACAACATATTTTCATGGTGTATGACGTCATTTCAATACTTTTTGTTAACTTTTTTCATTCCTGACAAATCTTCACACAATTTAGCTCAAATCGTGAAATTTCTGCTTGCTGTTTTCGATTACAAATGTAGCATGTCTGTAACAAATGTATTACATGTCTTTCCGTGTAGTACGCGACCGGCGTTGTTACATTTGACGACAATAGGCGACGCCACGCAAACGTGCGATAACAGTATTCCATTTCACAAAAGAAGGGAACAATGGTTGTTTGGTTAAAAGTACTCGTATCGGCGTTCATTGATTTTGATTATGTCGACTCGTAGCCGGTCCTTGCACATTTGACATTTGTTGTTATACTCCAAACAAACTAAAAAAGGCCACCAAAAATGGTCTTTTTATATCGGGCCCTAGACTTTCTACAATCTGCCTTGTGTTGACTTGTGTTTTATTTAATTAATTATATACGACAGCAATGCATGTCGCACGACGTATCGCACGACTTCAGTTGTAGGAAGATACTATTACACCGGGTCCCAAAGTTTTTTCAAACCTTGATCCACATATAAGCCTATGTAACATAGAAATCTGTGCGAAAAAACGCTACGATTTCGTGTAGTATTTCAATTCAAATTTATAAACAAAAATAACAGGTGGTGGCCCTGTTTACACCCAACCCCTAAAATTCGCACAGATTTCCATTTTACGCAGATTTTCTTGTCGCCCGGTGCAATAGGTATTTTCCTTAGATGACAGTTATTGTGACAATAAATACAAACCAAAATAATTTATTTTGATTTTTAAAACATGAATCGTTGTGAAAAGTTAGTGCTTCGGCTTAAAAAGCAATTACCCGTTGTGGCGCAACTCAAAAACCCAACAAAGACGAAGCACGTGTAAAGTAAATGCTGCAAATGTTGCTCGGTTGTTGCAGCAGAACTCAAAATTCAGTATGTCCGAAAGCAGTGAAACGTTTGATATTGGGTCACAAGTGCTTGCTGTAGGACAACAGTTCGCGTCTTTCAAGGATGTTGAGTCTGCAATGCAAACGTTTGAGGAGGAGCAAAAAATTGTTTACCGAAAGCGAGACTCACGAACATTTAAGGCAGCCAAAAAGCGCGTTAACATCCCTGAGAATCCGGCACTAGTTTATTATGAACTGAAGTACGCATGTATAAAGAAAACGTCTCGAAATTTGCAAAAGTCGACCGAAGATAAGAATACCAACAGGTTAATAAATGCTGAATTACAATATAGTTATTTTGCTGTTTGTTATTGTTCTCTTGTTGTGCAGCATTGGTGTGGAATGCGAATCGTTTGTGCAATTTCGTGCCTCAAAAGATGGACAACATTTGCAAGTCACAAAAATAAATACTGCACACTGTCATGCTATTAATGAGGTAAGCTGTGTTTAGTCTGTCTGCTGCACAATATACTTGCTGAAACATGTTTGTTATTGGCATGTTAAATTAATGTTTCAAATCTTTCCTAAAATAAGTTTTACTGTACACTAGGCAATGCAACATATTTGTTATGTAATTTTCGATATGCATATACAGGAAGTATATGAACAACAGAAGGCACGCAGGAAACAAGAAAGTCCAAAGAAAAGGGGCACAGACAATGAATCACTTCCTGACCAATCACCAACAGAGCTTGGTAACATAAGAATGCTTTGGTGTTAACCATGCATGCACTTGGGTATCATTTTGCGAGTGTTAAACATTGCTTTTTTTGTTAAAGACTTTAGTTCTGATGACAACAAAATGGATGTCACTACTCCAGGTGAAAAATGTGCCTCAGAGAATCCCAATGATGCTGAAGCTCAGAAGAAAGCACAAACCGACACCGGTATTGTGGAAGTACTTGAAAAACCTGCACCTGAATGTTTGGATCGGACACAAGACTCCAAAATTATTATCAATGGATTGTACCATTGTTGCCGCAGTGATGGCACAACACACATTGCTGAAGTAATTCAAAAGCGAATAAATGCATCACGAGGTCACTGCCATGAGTACTATGTACACTACCGTGGCTGTAACCGTAGACTTGATGAGTGGGTTGATGCCAGCCGCATCGACACAACAAAACAAGTAGTTGAGACCAACACAACAGTTGCCACACCTGGTGAGAACACAGAAAACGTAGACAACCGTATGACAAGAAATCAGAAACGAAAGCATGATGAAATTAATCATGTGCAGAAGTCTTATGCCGAAATGGATCCGGCCACTGCTGCTTTGGAGAGAGAGCATGAGGCAATCACCAAAATTAAGTATATTGATCGGATTCAGTTGGGTCGGTACGAAATTGATGCATGGTATTTTTCACCCTATCCTGATGAATATGGAAAACAGCCAAAATTGTATGTGTGCGAGTTCTGTTTCAAGTACATGCGTCTTGAGTGTACGTACAGAAGACACCTTACGGACTGCACTTGGAGACAACCACCAGGCAAGGAAATTTACCGTAAATCAACAATATCAGTTTATGAGATAGATGGAAAAGACAACAAAATCTACTGCCAAAACTTATGCCTGCTTGCGAAACTATTTTTGGACCACAAGACTTTGTATTTTGATGTGGAGCCTTTTCTCTTTTACGTAATGACAGAAGTGGACCGCAGTGGTGCTCACGTGGTTGGGTACTTCTCAAAGGAAAAAGAAAGCCCTGATGGAAACAACCTGGCATGTATCTTGATACTGCCACCATTTCAAAGAAAAGGATACGGCAAATTCCTCATAGCATTCAGCTATGAATTGTCTAAAATTGAACGAATGATTGGTTCGCCCGAAAAGCCCTTATCCGATTTAGGCAAACTGAGCTACCGGAGTTACTGGACATGGGTTCTTTTGGAAATTTTAAGAGACTTTCGTGGCACACTTTCCATCAAAGACTTGAGCGAAATGACCAGCATCACACAGGCTGACATTATCTCTTCACTGCAGTCACTTAACATGGTGAAGTACTGGAAAGGGCAACATGTTATTTGCGTCACCCAGAAACACATAGAGGAACATTTAAAATCTCAATTTTTTAAGAGACCTAGACTACCTGTTGATACTGCCTTTTTACGCTGGCAACCTAAAAAGAAGAGCTTGTCGTCAAAAAAAGATGCACTTCAACATAAAAAATAGTTTTTTATAGATTTATTTAGGGGTTGTAGTTGATTGATGTAGTGTATATGCTGCTTTACCACTGCCATATAATTTCGACTAACCTGTCTGCATGTTTTCAAAATGTAATGAACGATGTTCCACATCACCTTGTAAA
This sequence comes from Ascidia mentula, assembly GCF_947561715.1. NCBI lineage: Eukaryota > Metazoa > Chordata > Ascidiacea > Phlebobranchia > Ascidiidae > Ascidia > Ascidia mentula. The sequence goes on along the minus strand of NC_138569.1, from coordinate 17,584,696 downwards.
TTTACACATCACAATTTTGTAATAAATTTGTGTTTTCAGAGAACGTCGGTTATGATTAGAAAATAGGGGAAAAAATGTAAAATGAGTTTCAGTCCAAAAGAAGTTGTAGTACCCGGGGAAGCCCCAGACAGCGATGATGAAGTAGAAGAAAGAATTCCAATGGTTGCTGCAACCACAATTAAAGAGGCAGAGACACCTGCTGGTTTCAACAACATCAACACAACTCCTCATAAAACTAGACCTTTGGTTGACAAAAGTCCATCAAGCATGCAACTTGATTCAATTCTACATCAAAAATTAAGGGAGGCTAACTTACTATGGGCCAGCGCAATGAGCCAAACCGAAAACAGAATTTGCAGAGATATGATTTCTACTTTGAAAAGGACAGAACAGAAACTGGACTCCTCCCAAGCCTTGGCAGTAAATGGATCCAACAACATTCGCTCCAACATTTCAAATTTAAGGACTGCTATTTCAACAATTGATGCAATCAATGAACAGTCAAAATTACAACTTCCGAAGTTTCTTGAACTGTGAAGGCCTTTATTCAACTATAAACATATATATAATCAAAAATGTTAATTAAAGTGAATTGTTCCATAGATGTATTAATAGTAGATTATTTGTTTATTATTTTTTGACTTTCATTTTATACAAGCAGTTATGACCAAATAAAATGCATGTTGTCCAGGATGGTTAACCTTTGTAATTGATTGGGTGGACACAGAATGAAACAAAGTGGGCCATAGTTTTAATTATGTGTCGATGAGAAATTTGCTACTGAAATGCCTTCTCTCCATATGTGCTTGTAGGTTGGTAGTACTGGTGGAACAAAATAGGACTGGACCATACAAAATATATTTGTTCGTTATTCTTCCATCAAATATACGATCCAAGTTTGCTTAAAAATTTAAATAAACTGATCATTGGTAAATTTATGGTTTGCTATTCCTGTTGAAGTTAGTTTCATTTATTGAACTGTTTGTGCCTTTTTTTCATTGTTCGAATTATTTTCTCATGCCACCATCATCCTATTTTTCATATCTATATAACTTCAATGTTGTTTTTGATCTTTTGCTCAACTCATCATACAGTGAAATCTTTCTATTGGTTATTGTGTATGAGGTAAGAGTCAAGTTTCAACAGTTTATTGTATTGTCAGGCAGGTTGAATTGTAAGTAAATGGCACAAACAACAACCTGCATGCTTTGAGCAACACCAAGCTTTTGGTCATACAAACAGTCAGTCATAAAAATCTTAAAAAGGTAAGTTCAGAAAACTGGTAAAAGTATTTGAGCAGCTCCTTTCACAATGCTCTCGAAATTATCAGGAAAAACCTCCACTTGCAATGCACAAAACATTGGACTAAAATTAAAAAGTATTTTGCTCAATTTATCACTTGATTTCAAACCATAAATTGGCATGCTCACCCACAGTTGGATATAAATTAGCTCATTGCACTGGAAATGTAGTAATTGTAAGTGCTACTCAAGAGTGACTGTGGCCTATGTTTAAAATAAGGGGCAACAGGCAGCCAGACACTAGAACAAAAACTTCGAAAATAGTCAAGCCCCTATTGCCTGAATTTGAATGGGTAATCTCAGGCAAAACATGAACTGTAGCAACATAAAGAAAAGTGCCAGCAGAAAACAACATGGCAATGCCAGTTGCATTCACTTCCATCATCATCTGCTTTCCACTCTGAGAAAAAAGTAGTCAGAACTAAGATTTGCCAGTAATTAAGTAGATGTGGTTTCTAAAAAAGTTTACTACCTGGTTTAAAAAGATGAAGGTCACAATAGCGAGGACTGGGGCAGCAAGAGAAAAAATAAGCAAATGCTTTTTAACTTTCCGTAGTTCTAAACCTTCGTGAACAAGAAAAGACACAAGCCCAAATGCCGCTGGTGCCTGAAAAATGGAACAATATAACTGTATTGGCATAATGGTAATAATGTTCTACATATCTCGACTTGAAGAGTCATCTGATTTTTGATGTCGACAAAAGCATTTACCCAATATAACACCAAAAAGTTAGTGACTTTCTAAAGTTATACCTTGTGAAGCATTATAGCCAAGAACACTATTAGCTGTAGGTCACTTCTATCCGTGCTCGCTGCAGCCCCCAATGCAATGCCATCTGCAGATGCATGGACAACAAGCCCAATGGTAGCAGTGTGGCACTTAGACTTCGGGTCAGTTTGCTGTGATCTGGCTGTTCCTATTTTGCTCTGATTTAAATCATCTAAAAACATGCAGTTTGCTGGTTTTCATTTGTGCTGTATATTATATATTCACTTTTGATGAATATTTTCTAGTACATTAGTCATTCTTGGCAAATAACATTAAATTTATTGGAATAGTGATTGGTGTGGTTTGAAATACTGTCCCTCTAAAAAAACACCTGTCATAGCACAAAATATTTTTACCTAATCGAATATCTGGTGAATGAGAGTGGGAATGTCCACCAATCTGATCCACAAGAAGCATAAAAACAAACCCAACCAGAAGTGCTAATCCTACAGCTTGGTGGGGTCCTTCGATATGATCGTGATGCTCTGGGACTTCTGTGTTATTTGCTAAGTGATTAAAAGCATGTATTATAAGTAGTTGTGACAAGTTTAGACCTTGAAATTCATTTAAAACACGTTGTCCAACTGCTTTTGCAGCGGTGTTGTCAAGCTGTTCAACTGAAGCATCATCATGTGAGGTGACTTGCCCTAAATGAATCAGATTACAGTGAGTAATGACATTTCATATTTTCAGAAACAGCTTCCTTCTGGCAATTTTTACAGAGAGGCAGTTACAAAAAAGAACTAACCAACCACATATAGAGTGATCGCCAATGAAAAAAAATTCTTTAATAAAATGGCAAAATTATAGCCAAATGCTGCAAATTGCTAGCCAAACAGTGTTAAAATCAGCATATCTGACCTAAACATGTTTGATAAATTTACACAACACAAGAAATGTTCAAACTTCGAATTTCCATTAGGAAACTTTTGATGAACAAAAAAGTTTTGCCGTACCACTTGATTGATGGGAGTGGGCCTGGCTGTACATGGCGTCAACTCCTTCAGGTATAATGACTGCAAGTGCAGTTCCAACCAAGAGGCCAGAACCAAAAATTGTAAACAACTGTATTTTTCTCTGCAACAAAATAAATTTTAGGTTTGTTGAAACTGCAAGTTTTCATAAATGGACTCACCTGTGACAAGTTACATGCCAGTGGAATCCAGCCGGCTACTGCACATCCAACAAACATTGCAATTGACAGTAAACATATTGTCCAAAACTCCGCCATTGTTGAAAGGGACGAACCCTATATACTAACATGCAAAAGAAGACACCACACTTGTTCTTCAATGCGAAAAATCACAACTAATTGCGTTGATTTTAGTAAAAAAACACAAAAAAATCACATCCTTTCACCTTTGGGCAAAGTGTTACGTCGAACATGGTCACGGATATGAGTTTATGCCAAATCATCACACTTGACTGCACATGGACAAATCGATTGTGACGTATGTAAACAAAGTTGGTGCATAATAACACAACCATAGTATATCAACATTATACTATAATGCAACTCGTTTTGTAAAAATAACATTATGAATAAAGGCAGAACAGAAAGAATATCGGTAAATTGAAACTAAACCTTCATTTCCTATTTTCAATGACCACCACCACCGAGCGCAAGTGAGCAAGCAAGTCGCCAATTGTTTTTACTGGATTCGCAGATACTCTCCATACCTGCATGCCAGACATTGAAGACGTCTGGGTTGCGAATTCATATTTTATAGACGAAAAAAATGTGAAACTTCTTCACGTGGGAATGGGTGCAGATGTCAGTGGTGATTTTCCCCAAGAAAAGCCATAAATGAACTGACACTTTGAAGTAAAACAAGACCACACTTCACTGTACAAATAGCACCACACTTAAAATGCCATTTAGCCCTTTGACAACATCCCACGTAAAACAACATTTGTTTGCTTGGAAAACATCAGAAGGGCTTAGCCGGAGGCAACGAAGCTCGCAAATACACTTGCGCTTCAGAAAGGAATGCGGGCCTCGATCAGTAAGGTTAACCATTTTCGCAGCCGAAATCCGTGGTCTGGAGAATAACAAATTTTCCGTGTAGGTGATTTTTCATTCTAACATCCAGCTTGACTAGACGTAAACACGTTGCGATTTAGCAGCAGGGGATAAGAATCAGAACAACGTTAAACGAGATCAGGCGGAAAATAGTATTGTTACACTTTATTAATACTTCCTGCTTATGCAACTTGCCGAGATACAATATCGTCGCACAGACAACATGACAGCGTAGCGGATTGATAGAAAAGCGCAAGATGTGGACGAGAGGACTTGTTTGTTGCAAATGAAAACAGATAATCTGACTCTCTTCACAACTTGGTATCGGATTTACTTGTAATTGTGAACAAGCGCGTTTCTCCTTCTCGCGCAAAAGCTTTGGCAATATTTAATCTAGTTCCGTGCGGTTTACATAAGTTGCGCATTGTGCGGAGTAGTAGTGTGAAATTAAAGGGGCTTGGAAGCCTCAACTTTAATAAGCAGCTGGTCATGCAGTTCGTATTGCTTGAGTTTTTTTTTGGTAGAGAAGGCACCATTGAAACAGTTATCAGATAGTGGAGGTAAGAAAAAGATTCAGGTAGCAAGGATAATAACAAAATACGTGACAAATTATTGTGGTGTTTTATGGGAATTAATAAGTCGTATGTTTTTTCATTGTACAGGTTATATTTGTTCCACATACATTTTGCGAACTGCGAGTCTTTAATTGAAGATAAAGTTAAACATTTAGAAAAGTATGGACGACTCAGCCCCTTCCGGCAGCCAAGTTCCAACCAGGGCAACAGCAAGTACCCTCGTCGTTTGGCACAGTCGTTCAACTGCGAACATCATTCGGGAAATTACGTGTCTTACTTGTTCCTGCATCAAGGGGATTCGGACGCTAGAGTTCAGCGAGGACATTGCACAAACCTTCCGCAGGTAAACTTCCCGTGACGTATTGGTTGGCACGCGCTTTACTTAATGTGTGTTTTAAAATGCTGTTAATTTTTGCAAACGATTTACGCAGCTATATGCAAACAACGACGTAAAGTAAACTTTAAATAGCCTATACATCACGCAATTAATGAACCCCATCACCTCGTTTGCGTATTTCCGTCGCTTTTTACAGGCCCATATTTTACGAATGACTGATGGGCATTTTTTTCTGCCGACGCCATCATGGTCGCAGTTAGCACTGTTATGAAATCATCAAATTGTCGAGCTTCGTTATTTTGCTGTGGGCATTTGAAACGCTGCAGCAAAGGTTCAATGGCTGTACTGTAGTCGTGCTTGATTGTTTGGTGACGCTTGAATTAGGTCGCGTTGCTCTCGGCTCGAAGAAAAAAGGGCGCTTCCATAAACGACCAGAGGGAAAAAAATGCGCGGAGCAACACACTGCGCACAGTTCTCAACAATTCGCTGAAAGGATCAAGCCGGCCGTTGTAGTTTGTTTTGAGCGTTACGCATCTTTGTGCGTTGTTTGAATTTATAGTGTGCTGAGCGGAACCTGTGTTTACTTGTAGTTCCAGTTTAGGGTTTCGTCCACCAAGAAATACTATTGAAAGCAATCAGATTAGAGTGTATTATGGCGTCATAAGGAACAATCGTGTGACTTCCTCTTCGTGAAGTAGAATGTAACTTGGGCTGATTTTTTTGCGACAATCAGTAAGCATTTCATTTTTTGTTCTACAGTTGTCCAGCAAACACGTTTGTAGCGCTGAGCAAGAACAGGCGCGCGAAAGAAGTTACTACGCCGCGAAGAAACAGTTTCAGCAGAAGCAGTTTCGTGCGGCGATATTTCGGATATTACAATTACAACATTGAGCCGTTTCCCGTGTACCAACGCGAAGGTTCAAGTAGGGAACACCGTGAATCTAACAGGAGCTACAGTAGTGTCGACAGTCCCACATTGAATACCGGCAATAAGAGTGGAAACATCTGCGAAAACGCAACAGGTGAAACGGTATCAGGCCTTCAGCATTCCAACACACCTGGTCGGTCAAGCCCCGTGTCTGGTGGCGTAACCAAAGGCGTTACGAATGAGAGAGCTCCAATTGTGGACCAGGAAACTACACAGCAACGCCAAGAGCTGCCGGATTTTTTATCTACAGACCGCAATACGGACAGGATAGCTGTAGAAACACAAGAAGTTGACAGGATAATTAGTGCCCGTCAAAGAAAAGACAAGCTGTTTGGAGGACATTCCCCGGGCAAAATGAGGGCGAATTCTGGCAAGAAACCTGTGCGGGTCCACCTTCTAACCGGAGACTCAATATTGCTTGTATTCGATGTAAGTAACTGCACCTTGTATTGAGAATTTCAATTGTACCCATTTATGTAGTTTCAATTTTTGTAACCGCGCTGTAAGGCACACTGATATTCTGCATGTTTGCAATGTTGTTTAGGCAAAGGCGACTGTGAAGGACGTGTTCGATCAAGTATGTGCCCTTCATTCAATCAAGGAAAGTCATTTTTTCGGACTGTCCGCATTTATCGGTAGGTTTCAATTTGTTTCGTCAACTTTATGGAAAGGCGTTTTCCATCACACAAACTTTGTTTACATAGAAAACGAGCTCCGATTTCTGGACCCCAAACAACGCTTGAACAAGTACGCGCCCAAGGAGTGGGGCAAGGAACTGAAGAGAAGGGTAAGCTATTAATATTATACGCGTTAGAGGTTCGGAGATGTTGCAACAACGCTGCCTTTTGTGTGCGAAAAGGCCATTACGGTCTGGGGTTCAACCAGTAATTATAATTAGCGTTTTGGATTTTGTAAACAGCTAATAGACACACTGGCTTTGCCTGCTGTCTGGCACAAGATTGACAGAAATGTTTATTTAAGGTTTTGTTAAGCCTTTGATGTGTAAACCTTGACAACACCTGCATGGAAATTAGTTTCGTGCATCAGTTAGTGTAAACACGCGCTGTGTTTTAAACCATTTGACGAGAAGCTCGAGTCGTTGTTTCAGTGCCATGGTAGCGCTTTTACCGTTCGCTTTTGTGAGTCGAGTGTTTGACTTCTTCATTCACCAACTTCACAAGTACATTATACGCCGGCGCGATCGAACGAAAGTCGATGGACTGACGCGTTGCACGGTTACAGTATCGTTTCGCGCTTTTGCACCGCCTCGATTCTCTCTTTTCTCGCAAAGTCATTTACGATCCTCGTCCGCCGCGTTCAAGGGTCTGCGAACGACGGACGAAGTGCAAACCGCAAACGATTGTATTCGCCGAATCTGAAACCCACTTGTTGAGCGACACTGCGGGGTGTTTTTCACGCAAGCATGCGCTCTCCAGTAAATCCTTATGCCGATATCTTTGTTTGTGTTGAAAACGTCAGATTTGATGTGCTCGCGTCTGGTCTTTTCGATAGTTCATTTCTTTTTGAAGGCATAACGGTGTGTGCCACGTTGAACGTGCAGATGACATGTCCCAGATAGATTACCCGGCGTTTGTCACATGACACATTTCCATGTCAGGCTTGACACAGTTCTACTATATTGGAAACGGGCAACAGATTCTCTCTCTCGTGTTTGATTAGCATTCTCTCGCGATTGCCGCAGTTGGTCGTAAACGTTCATTAGCGCTTGTCATGTAGCCGCCCCTCGCCGGCAGGCAACTATGTCGCTCGGTATTCCTTTTAAAAGACCGCGCCGACCCCGCGTACAACCCACAGCGAACTATTTTGGACGCTCTAGTTTTTGTTGTATGTCAACACCCAGCAACACATACTTTCCACAATAACCAGTGACGAAGCATTTGTGTTTGCTTCAGTTAGTGACTTCATAACGATTTTGGTTACGGGTTGAAACCGAAGTATACGAGGTGTCGCCTCTCATCCGCTAAGGTCTAGCACGAAACTTGACCTTGACCGATAGCTTCTGTAATCGCTTGAGTGCGTCCCGCTCGGTATGGCATCCTTGAGATAATGGCGCAGACCTTGCTGGCGTTTGAATATTGTTCAACTTTTCCTGAAAGAATGGAGTTACGGCAGCGACCGTTCGCGCCCCTATTCAATATGGTTGTAGTTTGTTTGTGGTGTCACAAAGGATATCCTTAGCCTTGTGCTGTTTTGGGATGCGGTCATCGTAGCAAGTGGCTTTGTGTTTCCAGGGCTATATTCGACCCGCGGCAACGATGTGACAACTAATATCCGGCCAGAAATTTGTTCTAGATAACGCCTCCTTCTAAATTAGCCTAACCCTCTGGGCAAGATTTAAAGCTGGGTGATTTTGTACCAATCCATCTGTTCCCGATCAATTTAGAAATATTTTTGGGGAATTACGCCTTAGAGTGAAAGCAAAACTGACTCTTTCTGTTATCAGTTGGTTACTAAATACGAACATCCGCGCTTACATACTGTATTTCTTTTTCAGGACAGCGACCTTAGTGTTCAGCCTTCTGCCATCTTCACAGTCCAATTTCAAGTGCAGTACTTTGTGGAGCATCCAAAACTGATCAGGTAAGAATTCCGGACAGTATTTGTTTTCTTTAAACGCCAGTGGACAACAAAAGACCAATAAGCCTTCTGTAAACACTGAAATGCAAACAGAGCGTTGCCCAGAGGCGATTGTAAGACCCTCGACCCAGCGGTAGTTTGTGGAAGGTCAGTTGTTTCCGGGCTCATTGCAAAATCTTCAACTCGTCTGTTTTGGTCATTTTTGGAGTGAATATGTGGCAAAATATGTGTGATTTTCGGCGACACATTTTCCTTCTAAAAAACGCATGTAATACGTCTTTAAATATCTTTAAAATAGTGGTGCCAAAAACTCAAGTGTGAAAAGTTTTTGCCAAACATTGTACTTTGTGTATTGTTAAAAACAAAATTGTTCGGTAGCAGTAACTACCTCTCCGCAACGTTGTTTCGCCCAAGGCTACCGAACGTTTCGCGCGCGGGCGCTATTTTTCAAGGTTTAGAACGCGCTGATCACCCATTGTCGTTCGTTTGCGGTCAGCCAAGCACCTGCGGGCTCTTTGTTTGTCAAATTGTCGGTGCGAATCGCCTCACTTACCACGACGCTGCTCCAATTGAGTCTACACAATCTTCAACGTCAAGCCCTTAATCCTGTCGCGCTTGCGGCTTCTGTATATTTGACTTGTAGCGCTAGTCCCCTGGATTACCTTGTCACGAAGGCTTTGATATGAACTGGGTGCGCATACCTGCGATATGACGTGTCCACCAGGCCCGCGCATTCACGCGGAAAGACTGTTGTGACTCAGACATTACAAATGCGCGCAGGCCGAGATTTAAGTTGATCCGTGAAGGACTTAAACAGCGGCGAATGGTTTAGGGCATTTTTGATCCCAGGTTAAAAACTCGTCATTCGATCTGTGCTTTTGACCTACATTGTCGGACGCTTTATCACTTGGGCGTTTGTGCAAATAGGCACGACCAACCTTCCAGCTTTACCCTGGTCACGCCTTCTGCGCCCAGACGTATCGTTACGTATTGGTAGCATTTCCTGGGGACAACAAAGCCGCGGCCAACGCTAAAATGCGCCCCAGTTAAGCATGCAACCGAAACCACGAGAAAACTTGCTCCTGGTCATGGTGGTACTGGCGTTATTAATATGTTGGCGGGCCGTGAAATTCGGCGTAAACTAAAATTGTTTCATGGCGCCAATAACGCTGCTGGGGTTAACATATTCATCGATGACCTCTGCGTGCAAATTTCCACGATTGTTCTTTTGTTAAAGCCAAACACCATTTTCTGTTCATATGCAGAAATGGTAGAAGCGCACAATCAGGTATATTTGATTTGTTTTTGATTTTTGATCATCTGCTGATCAGATGCACACCCGATGTTGAACAGTTACTCCCTTCGCAATCGGAAGCAGTCGCGCGAAAATTGCTGTAATCGGGCTGTGCTGATCGACCCATTACATCGCTAAAATACCTAAGGCCCGCTATTAACCCTCGTTGCGTCATGTCATAATGAGGCAGCTGCCGATACCTGAACAGTTCCCTACAAATGGTTTGCTAAACGTGATAGTTGGTCTCGGTTAAATTGACACACGGGGAAACGTTGTAATTGCCACTGTTCTGTGCCTTGGCAACGCAGAGCGCGGTCGTGATCGACGTTTAAGTGGCTCCGAGCCGATCCGCGCGAGAATTATTAAGAGCCCTCTGACGAAGATTCGTAACGTGTTTCTTGATGACAGAGCGGTGCGAACCGCAGCAACTTCAAGACGCTGTTCCGATATCGTAGTCACATAAATACTAATCCGTGTCCAACGGATGATTGTGCGAAAACTTGTAAAATTTAGAGATTTTAAATTAGCAACACACACTTGATAGCCTAATTGCAATTTCGGAATTTGAAGAGGACGCTACGTCGACATACATGTTCTGTAGTCCTTTCAAATTTAGAACAGTTTACTAGAAAATGCGCACTCTTTCATGGACAACCGTTGCTCAAAACGTTTGTTGCGGTAAACAAACATGCAGGAAACGGCAGAAAAGAGTGCTTCGTTTTCGTGGACGCCCTTCTGTTACCATTATCCAATACCGCCGAGCTACATCGCCCAAATTGCGTCGTTTAATCTGTGTTACAGATTGCTTTGACAAAACTTATTAACGTTTTTGTCGCATGAGGTTTTCAACGTAATGAAGAGAAATTCTCTGTACTCAGTGCAGCGAGCAATGATTTGTCATTTTTAATCGGATGACGATGCGAGTGCGCGAGTAAGCTGTTTATTGTCCGCCGTGTGTATTGTTTGTGACTTAATTACCTGCAAACGTATCGGATTGTAAAGGCATGAATCGCCGATGAGATTTCAATCGCGAAGCCGACGATTTGACATGAGGGGTGACGTGGTGATAATACAAAATAAATTATTCGGATGTTCCGCCTGTTCCACATAAAAGCCGTGTTCCAATTAGCAATTTCAAAGTATTGTTGACCATTCAGTCAAAGTATCGCATTTGCTTATTTTCGATTAGATGTCCAGTTTATGGCCTGTAACCCATATGGGTTTTTACGAGATTATTCATCCAAGTTTAAGCGATTTGTAAAATATTGCAGGTGTAAATCCTTTTCCCATTTCTTAAAGACGCGGCCTTTCTTGTGCGGTCAATGGCACTCAAGCCCTGATATTGCCACATAAAATATTGCGACCCATACAAAAAAAAGTCCAGCAGTTCTTAGGGTTGGGCCTGGAAATCTTAACAATGGTCCGATCTCGAATCTGTTTTTACGGATTCCACGATGGAAAGCTTATGTCAACTTACCATCGCGAGCCGGGAAAGATCAATTTGCGGTAAGGCACCCGCGGCGCACGATCGCTATTCCAACGTGATGGTCCTTGAGCGCGAGCACCGCGGTGAAGTTTGTTGTGATTGCGCGTCGCGCGTAAATAGCTGATGCTTTCCAGGCAGTTATTGCGCCTCTTCGCCAACCAATCAAGAGATCACTTATATTTGACACGCGCCCGTTGGATGTGGCATCAAACCGCCGGCCGACGATAGCCTTCGTAAGTGGCTACGGAACGCTCGCAGCAGTCGCTACGGTCAACATATTTGTGTGTTGGCACCCAGCTGCTAATGAGGTTTCGGGCGGTAGGATGGGTTCACGTTGCAGCTACTTGGAATTATAATTGTTTGTCCTCTTACTGTACATACCCTGACAATTTACTTCCTTCGCGTGGTATCGTTAGCAATTTCCAAAGGCAAGTTCTTTTGGGTATATGTGTTGCAGGGTATTCCAAAGCTCCGCATTGTAAGCACTTCTTATGGTAATCCCGTACCTCCCTTTGTTTCATACAGGGATCCGAAATCGCGGTTCTACTACTACTTGCAGTTGAAGAAGAACGTTCTTCAATCCAAGGTCCCAACTCAGGAAGCGGAAGTTTTCACGCTCGCAGCCACCTCACTCCATTTGGACATGGGCACGTTCGACCCAAACAAACACGTCGGCAGATACTTTGATCCAAACGAATACGTCCCTGCTTGGGTAAGTATCTCACGTGCTCCAAGCCGATTATGCTGTGGTGGGGTATTAAAACGTATTGTTAAACACTATAGTAAAGACCATTTTCCTTTATGTCTGTCAGGGTTGGCTAACCACAACAAAAGTCAGACGGTTAAACTAAAATCCCACGTTTCTTTAAATAATGCTCGTCGATTTTTTCGCCCCGTAGTTCGCAAAAAAGTGGAGTGCTGATTACCTGTGGTCACATCTTCCCACAATGCATGCGGAGTTAGCTTCGACCTCACCATTCGACTGCCATGCGGACTACATCAGTAGAGCATCAACCATAGAGGACGTACCCGTTCACTATTACAAGCTGTACAAGGTCAGTGTAATCATGCAAATATTTAATTACTCTTCTATGTAAGAAACAAAGCACGGCATTTTGAAAAAAAAGGTATGATATAAAACTGGTTGTAAAATGATTTTTCAGGTAAGACATTGTGTGAAAATTTGCAAACACTTGAAAAGAGGGTCAATGACAATCGAAGAATAGGTTTAAAAGTTACTGCAACAACAAAACCTTATCCTAAACATTTTTTTGCTCATTTCTAACATCACAAACTTTTCGAGCAAATTTGCTGCTACTAAAAGTCGCCCGAAAATTAAACAGAAATTACATTGGTTTCAAAGAGTAGGATGGTGGTTTTGGTGCGTTACAAAATGCTCTGCCCACATATTAGGTTGCCGTAGACGGGCACGATGAGTCATAACCACGACCGCGCCCTTACTTAAGCCCCTAGAGTTAAGTAGCAGCGGTCTCCCAGTGCTCGGGTACCCGATGACTCTCTTAGCTGGCGCCCCACTGCGGTGTGACGGATCTATCCGTTCCGACCTGCGTCAGTTCTGGCGAAATTCACGTAAGAATTCGCTTTTACGCCAAAAAATTTAATGAGAAAAAGCACTCGGTGACGTCACGGAACTTAATGTCTGATCACTTTAAACAAACAAACTATTCGGTTGGTCGAATTTTCCAGTTCTTCTACATAGCGTTTATTATTTTGGTGGTTGCGTGTGGCGTCATACCTGTTTACCAGTGATCGAAAACAACTATTCCTACCTACGTTTTTGTGCTGTTTTCAAGTTGTCACACAAAAGTCCATAGCCTTTTTAACCGCAATAATGTCAAGATTCTATTTCGGTTGGCACCCCGCTGTTTACTGTTGGCCTTGCTGGTCGGATCCGTCTACACACAAGTGATAAACGTCAATTTGCTCAACCATAGAAATGCCTATAACTATGGGTTTAACTTTTAGGCAAAGGTCAAAACCATCTGACTTCACGGAATTGATGTAAAAACGAACTATATGGCTCACGGCATGCGGCTTTCAAACTTTTTAGGATCACTAAATTTCAGTATTAAACCCAGTTATATTCGAACAACACTGGTCACTTTAGGGTCGATCGACTCTTGTACATTATGTTTATCTATTGACATATGCGGAAACTATTCAAAAATTCCTACTAATTGGAAAAAGTTTCGCGTCACACCTTGAAAAAAAAACCGTCTTAGACTGTAAGTGCAATTTCTGTCTTTCCCTTACGAAACACAGGCGTGCTTAAAACTTATATTTACCTAAGTATTTGTTTGTATTTCTTCTTAAGCCACACGTCTGTCGAAAGGGACCGATTTGTGATGTTTAAAGCAGTCCTCAAATGGTGGAAGATTTATAATCTTTGTTTGAGGTAAAGATAAAGCGAACGCGTTTGAGTGGGTTGCTTCGATACATTTAAGTGCGGCGTGTCTTTTGGGACAACTGTTCGTTTCGTTGCACAAGTGAAACTCCCACAAGAAGGCATTTTACTGAACCAGACCAAACATGAATCACAGAACCTTCAAACGTTGACTAAATTTTGAACGTCACACCTCTATTATTTTATCGTATTCTTATTTGTTCCTTGTCTCAACCGTTTCTGGTGAGGCATAACATTACACAGCATTTTCGAGTGATGTTGCTCTGGTCCGGCGTGATTCACCAAACTTACGATAAGCTTGTAGACCGCGGGTCATCACAGCGTTTTGACGAATCCTGCCGGATGCTTTCGGTGTAAATCATACGAAAATCTTAGCGCTTCTGTGGTAAAACGGCCAATTTCGTGTAGCGCGAAGTCCATCTCTCCACGTCATTTCCTAAATGTTTTTCTTTGTCTCAAACGCCTCTCCGGAGCTATTAAAACATCTGCTTGTCGTCATATATCAAATATAAATGTTTGGGTCGCTTTTCAAGAGAAATAGACTCCAGGAAACCATTCGTTTACCTTACACGTGTTATGTTAACAGAACATTGCTTTTAACACTCAATAAGAGAAAGTAATAAACATAGCTGTTGTTCTTGTTCTTGACCACATTCAAATATGTTGACACTTTATGAACCTCCCCGGGTTAAAATCATTGACAGGAAGTGAAAGGAAAATCAAATTTTAAAGAGTCAAAAATCAATCGCTGGAAAAAACCTCATAAACTTAGCTGTGGGGTTATTGTCGGGTCGCACCCACGTTGACTTAGGCTTGAACCGAATAAGGCGACAGCATGACGTGTTGTCAGGCGGTGGAGGAATTTCTGGCGTGACAACACGCGAAAAATAAGGAAGCATTGCGACAAAAGCGCATCACGTGACAACCAAACTCGCCCGGTGTGAAATCTTTTACATAATTTTTGTAAACGGTTCAGCAAGCGGACTCTGGTAACGGTTCTTCACGGGTACGCTTACACACACACACACACACACACACGCACCTGCACAACGCAAACACGCACGTGTCTCTCGATTTCGTTTTGTTTCCGAGATGCCGATGTGACGTCACAGCACTGTTGGGTCCATTGTTTTTACAATACCCTCTCGCTGTTGGTTGCCAGTGTTCGAGGTGTCGCGTTTCCACATTCGAGGTGGAACGGACGGCTAACAAATAATGGTTGACAATGCACTGGCGTGCGACGTCTGACCGCGCGCACTTCCTCTGGTTTGCTGTTTAGCTTAAAAATGGGATTTCCTCAGGTGAGGTTGAAAACTTATGGCGACCCTCCATTGTTTACAACCAATATGTGGGCTTTAGTTGGTAGCTAAAGAGATTTTTTTGCGTGTTACAGCGCCAAAAATGTAAAAATAGCGTGCCTACACAGTAGGTTGCACACTTTTCGTGAAACAAAGACTTACAGTTGTTGTACAAATATACGTTCAACTCTAATTGCTTTCATGTGAATTAATTACCTGAATATGCACTGCAAATGATTATGTTTTGGTAAGCGTCCTTAATACTTTTGTTCAAAGTTGTGTTCTTTTAGTGGGAAGCTATTTTTACTTATGACGTAACGGAAATTTTTTGTCTTCCTGCAGACCAAGAAGGAACTGGAATCATCCGTTATCCTTGGAATCTACCACCAAGGCATCCGCGTCCACCACATAACCAAGGACGGCAGTCACCTTCTTGACTTCGAGTTTCCGTGGGCCAAAGTGGGTCGCCTATTTTTCGCGGTAAGTTAGCATGAATTCGTTGGCGGCATACCACGGACAAGAGCCAAGTCGCGTTTTGTTAGAAGGGGTTTCATCAGCTTCGGGCTAAATATAGTAACACTCGCTTTGCTGTGAGCGTGCGGGGGTGAAAGGAAACTCCTGGTTAGCGTGTCACGCTATACGCGATTTCTGATGTAAGTTGTACCAGAACGAGAACTTGGTACATATTCGACGTGGGCGGGGCGCTTCAATATGCGTGCTGTGCGTTACTGCTAAGAATAGCTAGGATACTGAGACAAATGGCCCAAAGATTTGAATAAAGTAACGTGTATTGTGTGAGCGCCATCTTGCTTCTTGCAACTGTCAATGTGTTTTATTTACCGAAGTTTGCAGGTTTCAGCTAACGAGCACCTCTGTTTGCGCACAAAACTACTTGCCGTTTTGTTTCCCGCGTCCAGATAAACGCGTTACGCGCCGACGAGCCTCAGACCTAGCTGGCATTCCTTGCTTTGTTTGTCTTCAGCCACTGCTATGAGGCTAAATCGCCCTATCGATCACGTGATTCCGCTAGAAATGCGCCTGTTGTTCATGAATGTGTTGATACATTTTGTTAAACATGTGCTCTAATAACATCAAAAAGAATTTTTCCTGGTTCACAGTTCACATGCGGCGCAAAAGACAGAGAAACCATCCTGACACGAGTTAATTGTAATTTCGGATAAGTTTCGGCTTGCCAGTTTTGAAGATTACTTTCATACACATTAATGGCAAATTTCTTTAGACACTTAACCCTTATGATACACTGAATATATCAACTATCGCCCGTCCTTCGCCTGGAATGTTTACTCGCATGAAACCGTAACCCCTCGTAACGGAAAAAGTGATCTATGTCAAGCATACCGCAACACGATGTGTTCCAATCAGCTTTACAGCAACCGAAGTATTGGCCGTCACGGCTCTGTAAGCCGTTATTTCCTGCGGGATGAATTAGTTTTCGGCAGTTCCCAAGACCTCGCTTTCCGCCAAATTTTTCCGATTGCGCCTTATCATTTCCTCGTCGCGATCCTATTATTTACAGCTTAGCTCCGTAGCCTGTACTGTCAACAAGGCCTGTATCTGCACTTTGTTTATCCACAGCTGCAGTCAACGGTCGATTGTGCAGAGAGCGCATCGCATCGAGAACATAGTAATTAAGTCGAATTTCAACATTGATTCTTTATGGGACAAGAAATGCTGCCTTGATGTAGAATTTTAATTATTGGCTGGCGTTGGATTGTTGGTCATGATGTATGGGTTTTTAGTTTAGGTATCTGCTTTGTCCCAGTAACGAAACGCAGTGCTGTTCAAAACAAGTTTACACATGTAATAAAAATGCAGTTTTACTTTCCAACCTAACACAGTTGTATTTTTCCCAAAACTTCTGAATCCGATTTTGAATTAAAAAATATCAGTCGACAATGTTTTTCTTGGCAGGCTCGACGCTTCGACATATATCCGGAAGATCTGCCAGCCAGCCGCAAGTTAACTTACTACACGGGAAGTCAGTCGCGATCCAAGTATCTTCTGCGTCTGCTCCGTGAGACCCACTCCCTCTATATGAGCCTGACGCCGTATGTGCAACACATGCGAAATACCGACGGAAGACAAGGTTGGTTGTTTTTTTATTTGTTCGAAGTGTGTACTCAGTATTCACAGTGTTCAGTATCATTTTGTTTTAACGTTTGATTTTGGATGAATGTTCGCGAACCCGAAACTTAAACGACCTTAATTATGATTTTAAATAAAATGCCATTTTGTTCTTTGACATGCCCCTATCCACCATGTCACTCTTCAGGCATAATTTAATCAAACCTACCCATTCTTATGAGTGCTGTAGTTCCGCTACAAATTAATCTCACCCAAGCAACATAAACACTATCCCACCCCGCCCCACCCGAGCACCTGTTCCTTTACGCACAATACATGAGGAGAAACTAAAACGCACAAATTTAGGTCGTTTCACCCAACTGCCCCAAATTATCTTTTGATTTAAATTTTTCGTGAACTTGAACGTGCGGTTTTGTATTTCAACATTTTGGTAGTGCGGAGAATGGATCTGTACAGCGTAGCTCACTCGATGGCAGTGTAAACTGGTTGCTGCGGTAGGCGACCACATGCGGAATGATGATTTGTCAGTGGTGTAGTACTCCCATATATTGCAGACCACACTTCAAACCTCTGGTCGCGTTGTATCAGTTGGGTGGCTTACTATGTTGTCGCGTTGCCAAGGGAGACTATCACATCCTTATCGTGTTATTGCATTGGAAGCTTGTAGGTGTCGATCGGAGGAATGCTTGACAAGACGCGTTTATCGTAAAACACTCGCCTTGTTTCAGAAGCTTCCTTACAGCGGCGTGAGAATATGCGCGTTGGGCGGGCCCCTGTGATGTTTCGATGGGAAGCTCTTGTAAACAAGGTTTTTGTACGGGGTTGTTTGCGAATCTCATTGCGTAAGGCATCCTAAGATAGAAAGGAACCGGAAGGGTAAACACATGACAAACAAAACGCCTTTACTCTATAGTTGATCTCTGTTCTCTTTAGAGTCATACAAGTTATTTGTACATGGACTTGTTGGGCACACTAACCAGTGTCGTAACGCGCTGCTATGTAACTCATACATATTTACCACCACTGTGTCTGTTTCCAAATTCTTGTTTTTTTCAATTATACCGTATTGCACAATACATCGAGGCTTTTCTGAGGATTTTGAGAAATTTACCAAACGCAATAGTTTTGTAATGCGCCACGCGTTCGCTTCTGAAGTATCCGAACCAATTCGACCCGTCGCCGTGAGGAAAGACAGACCGCAGAAATGAGGATGGTCTTTCATCCGTTCGGGCCTATCGTAAACACTTATAAAAACCATGTGAGCAGCGGTACTTGCCGGTCGCGCGTGTGGCGGTTAACTTTAGCCAGGATCACATCTGCAACCGCTATCTGTGTACTCGAAACTCTTACCTCTCGTCACGTCGTTTGGTGGTGTTCCGTGCTACTGTGTGAATACGCTTTAGGCCTGTTTAAAGAACCACATTAAACCCTTTAAACTGATTAATATACGCTAGCTTGGTAGGCTTTACGGATGCAGTCTTGTAAGTACACAGTAAATAGCCGTTGAGTTTTATTTATGCTCATCCTATGTAGTGGATACAAAGAATAAATTATCAGCTTGAATTATGCCTGTTATTGATGTTGAAAAAGTCAAACGCAGACAACTCTCTTCTCGGCAAAACGTGAAACTCCAAATCGGATTGTGCAGAACTGTTTGTGTGTGCTTTCAGTTATTGGAATGGCGGTGTGTGTTCTCGTGTATTTAAATGTTGTTTTCGTGTTATTTGCAGCCCGACGTGAGTACAGGGAGTCGTACATCAGCGGACAAGATTTGGAGAAGGGCAAGTTTGGCGAAGAGCGACTTGTGGGCGACGTGGACGATTACGCCGTTAGTCCTTCTTCGAACAAGAGCAAAGACAGTAAGACTCTTTGTTTGTTTTGTTTTTTCTCAAAAGAAAGTTTCTGTTGGTTAATTAAAAAAAAATTTTGTCACCGTAAACACTTCGTTTAAATGGTGCAAAAAAGGCATAAATTATGACCATGACTATTGTAAATCGCTACCAAAAATTGAACACATACTCAGAAATCTAAAACTCAGTTGTTCTAAAATTGACCTTATGTTGCCTTAGAACCAACCTACAGAATGGATTTAAAATGTGGGAAACAGAACATTGCTCTTATTTCTCTTTGCGCCTTTTAATTGTAGTTTTTAATTCCCCTGTGTAGGCCGCGACAAACTTTACAAATCGTACAACTCGAGCACCAGCCACGGGAGTTCGCACACATCCGGTATCGAAAGCGATTCCAAGCAGAGAACGGAGGAAGAAGAGGACGGTGAGTCATTAATTAACTTCCCTGCTTACTTTCTTCCCGAGAACACCCACCTTACGACAAAGTTCAATAAATACCTTTTGTACATATACTTTATTACGACACATTAGGAGCAAGTAAACTATGTCTGACCTACAATAACCCATTTTCGCGCAATTATCTTTTGTGTCACTTGATATTTTAAGTGGAACAAACTGTTTGACAACGCTTATCTTTAAAAATTGCAAACAGACAGCGCCTTCGCGAATGACTTCGATCCAATAGAGCACGACAGGCCACCCGGCGGCGGTGTGATATGCATTACTCAAGAACACTTGGAGGCGCCACAACACAAGAGTCTTAGTGTAACAGATTTAACAGAAGAATCCCCTAGCGAGTCACGGGAAAACCTTAACGAGGTTCAAGAACCAGGTAATAATCAACCTAAAGCGGTACTAAAAGTTGTCAAATTTTTTTTAAACCGTTAAAATGCTTTGCTTATCGGTATTTTTGGACATAGTTTTAGGTCCGTTGACGTGCTGCCAGTTACATGATTGCCGAGTCGTGTTACCTAATGTTTTCGTATTGGAGTAACTTGAATGTACCTGGTTGGTGGATTAACAAAACATATCGCTTCCTTCAGAAAAATGTTTCGGTTTATGGACTCACGTTAAACATATTTAAAAGATGTATGTTTCGTGTTTCCAACAAATCAAAATCAAATAAAAGTAGAAATTATCAATAAAAAGCGAAAACGGGGGAAATATACTGATTCAGAAACATCAGGCGACCTTCCGTAAGTGTTAAGCTTTTATTAAAAGCCAATTTTTATAGAAACCTCCTCGGAAAAAAGCGAACAAACAATCAAGGCGGCCAATGCAGAAGAAGCAATCATTCCACCACCAAGCAATGACCAACCACCTTCACCTAACCGAAAGAGCCCGGAACCTGTTGAGTGTCCGCCTTCTCCTAAGCTAGTGGAGGTCGAAACCAACAACAATAACTCCAACTCGATCTGCGTCGAGACTTTGATTCTCGAAACAAACTCTTTGCCACCGAAAACGGCCGAGTTGCGAGTTTTGAAAGCAGAGCGGCCATTGGAAACCGATATGTCAACCAAGGACGACCCGCTGCCGTTGGAAACGTTGTTTCTAAATTCGGCGGCTGAAGCAGCTGACAAACCTCATGTGGTGCTGGAAGAGAGAAACGCCAGTCCCGACTACTTGTCGCGACCAAAGAGATCAGGATCCCGGACTTATTACGACGACACGGAGACAGTTTTGGCGCAAACGAGGTGAGCTGGTAATATTATTGTCCTAGCTTTGTGGTGCAAACTGTTTTGCCTCAAAAACTTATTTGAATGTTGCGACAAATGACAGATTGCAATAGGAGTTCTGTGTTTATTTGTGATAAAAAATGTATTTGGAATCGAAATTTAAGCTACATTTCACCAGTCTCTCGTACAGTATGGTTGCGGTCTACCCAAGATTTCCCGAACATTATAACCACTGATGCGATGGCCTTCGTTAAGCTGACTTTTTCGTTCTTACAGGTCACAATCAACTGACCTGGACTATGGTAGGACAGCCACCACTCCGGACAAGTCTTCGCGTAAGCATGGAGCGCGCAAACACCGCCACAAGAGGAGCTCGCGTGCATCGGGCAGCATGCAGAGAAGTGGAAGCGTCGACTCCTCTCTCCATACACAGCAGGGATCCCGTCCGCTCTTTAAGCACGAACGTCACTCGCGCAAAGATCACCAACGGCACCAAAGGCACAAATCCCTGCAGGAAAATCCTGTGTCCGCTGGCGTGCCGGTCCATGAGGGCCTGGAGCAGTTGGTTGGACCGCATTTTGGAACTGTGCCTTCCGCCAAGAAAAGCGTGGACGATTTGTGCGACGGCGGACCACTTACACGTAGTCACCGTGAGCGAGACTTGGCCTTCAGCATCACGCATCCAGAGGTGGAGCCACATAGGCCGCTTGACCAACGCAAAATGAGCGACGCGTGCCACCGGACGCTCGCAGCCCAACACCGTAAGCTCTCCGATTCCCGCATCCAGCGACAGCAGGAGCAGGAACCATCACCCAAACCCTCAAGGCCAAAGAAGCACTCGTCCTCGTCTTCAAAACCTAATGGCCAGATAAGCTCAGCTGGCAATACACCACACAAGCATGAAGTCTTGCTGCGCACGAAACATGAACGAGCCCACGAGGACCGACGTCGGCCCGTGTCATACCACCTGGCATCCGGGGCCCTTCCACCGTCGTACGCAGCCCACCAGCAAAGTTACTCCTGCTACAATGATGCAGCTCTAACGTCGCGACCGCCTGTTTTAATGGACGGATTTAAGGAAGTTATTGTTTGAAATATCGGAATAGCGCGTTCGTTTTTGCATCTTGTTCTTTTCCCGTTTTTACGTTCGTTTTTTGCATCTTGTTCTTTTCTTCGCCTTTTTGCGTTCTGTTTTTGTAGTTCGTTGCGCAGTGGTACGACGTTTGTAGTGATGTTCACGGCAGTCACTAACACCAAATCACAAGCCGTAAACTTGGCGTACAAATGACACATTGAGGCGGCAATGTAGCAAACCCAAGACCCAAACATGGACAGATTCAATCATTTCCTACAAGAACAAATATTGCATCGCGTCCGTTCCTCCATGTATTTAACGTTGCACCTCCACGATTTCTTCACGCTGCCTATTTTTATAAACCTTTGCTCCTGTATGTATTTGTGACAACGCAAGTGCAGAGTTTGAAGCGACCACTATGGCGTTGATGACGTAGCTTGTGGGATTATGTGGATGACGCGCATGTGCCTTATTGATGTTTTCCTGGAACACCTGCAAGTTTTTCGCCCGTCTTCCCGGCAGTTGTCTTCGCTGGCAATCGTTGCTCACGTTTTTAACTCTCGTCTAAATAAAACATCGGTAACAAACACTTGTGTTGTTTATTTCGATCAGCTTTTCCCTCGTGGTTAACAGTGCATCACACAAACAGATGTAAATGCGATAAAGTTATATTGGTGGCCCGGAAGGTTTTTGGACTAATCATTTTATCATCGCTGTTCAACCATTTGTTCCAAAGCTTGAATTACTTTCTTGCAATCCAACTGCTACTTTTAGTTCGTTCACGAAGTTGCCAGAGCAGCTATCCGCTTTCGTTGTGCTATAATTAACACAAAAACCGTTGGTTGTTGCAACAGCGTCGACAATTTCCTCTATTCTCGTCTTTACCTAGAGCAAAATAATTCAGTCAAACTTTAAATACTCAACCAAATTCCTGAAAATAATTTTTCACCTCAATCCGAGAAGGTAACAGTTCCACTAAGTTCCCCACTTCAGTTGGAAAACCAACAGCTTTTCTCAAGTAACGATCATGGGTAGGGCATGCACGCAGTACATATAATGCAAAGCAGAAACCGCACCAAATTGAATTAGTCATTCCTGATTATAAAAAAAATGTTAGTATTTTTGACCCTCAGCTGCAGTGTATGTAACCCTGGAAAAACACAGATTACCTTGTGCTGTGGAAAATTGCATATCGCCATGAAAAGACGTGTTTGTGTTGATCATCGCCTGTTTTTCATCACTTTCTGTAGTCAGGACAACGTCGAAGCGCAGGGAAAGGCCATCTTCGAAACGTTGGAATTTAACACCTTCTGGCAACAACCCTTCCTTCTGGCAATGTTTTATAACGGCCTTGTACGATGCGATGGACTGGGCATCCGCAATTATTGTAACTTCCTTCTTCAAGTTAAGCAAAACCACTGACAAGTTGATGACACCTAGGCAGGATTGGTAGTAAATCAAAAAGAATAGACCCAATTGATTCCAATCAACGTTTAAATGTATCACGTTCTATAAGTCGTATTTCGTGTAATGTTGCAAGGTGTTCAATGCAAAACCTATCGAGATATTTGCTACCAACTCCACAAATACAAAATTCTAAGTTATAACAAGCCTTCCTCGTATGGTGGTCATATAGGCTATATATTCGGTTGGGTTCGCTTTAATACAAACTTCCAACAGGTGTATCCTACCCTGTATTCTCTCTGCTAGTTTTTGCCGATCAAACTGTTCCTCCTTATGGCCTCCAAGAACGAAAGCAACTTTTCGTGCATGTGAAAAACCCAAACATGTTGACAAAAACTTTTCGACCGCGAATGCATTAAAACTGTCACTTTTTTCAAGCAAAATGTTTGCAATTCGCTGCAACGTTGACTTTGTTCTTTCAGATATGATGCTGTATTTCTCCTGGCTTCCGGAAAGCCTGAAAACAACATGAAATTTAACAATAAACTTTATTCGTGGTTTTAGTGTTTTCAAACTGTTTTGTGGGGTTGGTTGTGCAATGCACAAACCACTGCCACAGGCCTTTAGTTTGTAACCAATAACGTATTTGATCTGGTTGCAGCCAATCGAGCCGCATTTGAGAGGCATTATTTATTATATTTGTTTTCAGAACTTATCTTACCAAAAGACTTCGACGTAATTATCGCGAGGCAGATCATTAAGATTTGGATGAGGCTGCTGCACGTCAGTTATAAACATTTGGCTGGAACCGTGCGTGAATGAAAGCTCCAGTTTTGCAGAACGCAAGGCTTCCAGACCTGTGAGACCACAACACCAAAAAACAGGAGCACAGTCTTCTTCTATGGCCGTTTCGTTTTCAAAATCGCATTTGGTTACGTCCTCAATTCCGATACAATCTGATACGACAAAATATGTAAATTAAGGCGATGTTCTGTTCATAACATAGTGGCCCCAAGTCCAGAAATATGCCTATGTGCCAAAGCTGTGGCAATGGATATACACATTTAATTGCATTTGTCAATTAAATTCATAATTTTTCCTGAAGCAAATTTTATTCCTAGATGAAAACGTTTTCTTAAAAAATAAAATTACTTGGCGATCCAATGTGTATTGGTGCTCCATGGACGTCCGACATCAGGCTTGTCAAGGTACACGCCAAGGTTAGTTTACTCTTGTGCACCGCCTGCATGCTCACAACCATTTTGCATTGAAACGGACCACTGGGGTAACATTCTATGTTTGTTTTGTAAGCAGAAGTTTCTTTGCCCGCTTGTTTCGGTTTTGTCGCCCCACAGTCAATAAGAATTTTATAGAAAGAAAAGCTGCAGCCGATGTAAAACGTCACCATGTTCGACAAGTCGTAGTCTACAAATAAATCGAGCACGATTAGATGTTATTCTGTACTTAACACTTGTATGTCATACGTGCATGGAATGGTCAAAATAATCCCTGTTAACTTGAAATAGGTTTTGTGTCTACGAATATGATTCACAATTGCCAACCTCTGAGCTATGCTGTATCCATCAGAAGGTTGCTCATACGGTTACCTGTAAGGTATTCAACTTCACTCTCCGTTGAGCCAAATTGAATGACCTTGTATATCGGAACGTCCATTCTTACATCAGAGTCTTTGCATAAATCTGGAGCTTCGAATTCCCCCGGTTTGCTTGTATAAAGCAATGGAACGGCTCCCCAGTTAGCCTGTGCAAACTTTTGTAAGTCACTTGCCAGGTTACTGGGCATAATGGCGAGGTTGGTCTGCTTGTAGCCCTCACAATAAAGTGGAGTCGGCAGGCGTTTCAGCTTTCCACTTCTTATTAGGGCGCGTACATCCCTAGGGTGGGCTTTCCTCAGGTCTGATGACATATTGTTGCTAGCCTGTCTAGTCGAACAAAACAGTTTGCCTGACACAACTAAAAAGCACGATTAAAATCCAGATGTTGAAACGGAACTGCTTGGTGTTAGCGGATACATGTCACAAAACAAACACCATACAAGCCGAAACACGCTTGAGTAAATAACAGATTTTGTAACTTTCTTTCCGCTTCGCTTGCATAAATACATAAAGAAACAGTAGCATGTTAAGGACAGGTAATTAAATTTATTACCAATCATAGCACTAACTGTAAATTTACAATCCTACATACGGCGCACATTGCTCACACTGGAAACACCACGCTCCCAAGAATACTGGCGTATAAGAATGCTATTCACAACTTTTCAACCAAAACGCCATTGTTTACTATGTTGTCCTTATACCACACAGGGGAGTATCACTTAGTTAGGATGGTTGGCGCACTTATATTTGTTGTTGTGGTCAGGTTAAATATTATGATAACTCTGGTTGTGGAAAATAAGAATTGCATCAGCATAAATCAGTGTTTAAATTAAAGTTAACGAGTTTTTGGTTACCTCATATGGGTTATATATTGTCAAAATTGCAACTATAATTTATAGCCCGAGTACAATTGTGTTTGCAAAATAATAAAGTAATTTAAATCAGTTCAAACCAAAGTCCCCTGACAGATTGTTGACCGTATATCATCACGACATATATTTCTTTGTTACTTCCAATACAGCGGTCTTGCAGACAGGTTGGTATAGAAAAACATATTTTGCCTAAAAGGCATCATCAGTTTCTACAACTGCCACAGGTGAAACAGAAACGCAACAGTCAGGTAAACCCAAAAACCGGTGACCGACAAAATACCAACAAACTGAGCTTTCTGCAAGATCGCTGTATTGGAATTAATATAGAAATACACAGCCCGGGTACATATACTGAAAGCAACCAACACCAATGGAAGAAGAAAGCAAGTAAACATAAACTTGTAAAATCACGAATTTGTTCATTTAAAAGCATAGGTTACAACGCAGCAATGTTTCATGCAATCGCATGATTGGCAGGATCGCCCCACTGCGCAGGCCCTTGCTTGGCGATCACAGCTATCTTATCAAGATCATTAGGTTTACATGCTTTGCTTGCTAAAAATAGGCTAAAACTTTGAATTTCAAAGCCAAATCAAATTATCGTAAAAGTTAAGAAATCATCAGGTTTCTAAATGCTCCTAGGATTATACAGAACTGTTACCAGGATCCAAGAGAATTCAAAGTATATGCTCTTTATACATGTACTACAAGCACTTTATAAACCGGCTTCCGACCGAAGACATCGAATTATTTCCGAATGCTTTTCGTCGAAATACATCCCGTCCACCGACATAACTTGGTTAGGACTTCTTCCATCTTTAACACCAAACTCCTCAACAATTTCAAGGATTTTTCTTTCCTTTGAATACAAATTTCCTTTGAATTTAAGTGATTAGAAGTCAATGAACGAAACAAAAAACATAATTAGGTTTAACGTTTAGCGATTTGACGATGTTCTAGCTTGACACGTCTTATAACAACTGTTAACGTTTCGACTCGACTCCTTACCCTCGCAACTGATGGTAAAAATTCTTTCCAAGTGTTGGTATCCTCTGGAAATCCAACTGCCTTCCGCAAATATCGCTCATGGATTGGACAAGACTTCAGGGCATACAGCGCAATACCCAGCGCGTAGCATCCCCAGTTACACGTTCCTTACCGAAAATAAAACATAAAAAAAATTGATTGGGATTTGGCGTTTGCTCCAATCATCACGAAAATTGCAATGTTTTTTTTTATATTTTTTCCTTCGTAGAGATTATACTTACCTGTCGCAAGAACAAGATCCCCAGCGGCCACGCAGGCAATCTTATCGCCAAGCGGAATGTTCTTCCGGACCTGGTCGATCACTTTTCCCATACCCAACTCGTTCCCACCGTCGCCAATGGCGACAGTGACAACGTCAGAGCGTCGAGAAGCGGTTTCGTACAAGTCATCAATCGGGGAAACCCGATCTGTAAGGTTTTTCCCCAACATGCCGTAATAGCATCCATCTTGGCCACGACCAACCCTTTCCGAAGCGAGTATGACGTCATAACGACGCTCAGAACCATAAAGTTGCTTTTCGAGATCCTGATCTTGCAAATATGGTACGACATGAAGCTCACGCGGTAACATGCCTAGATCGCGGCAGCGCTTGGCGATGGTTTGGTTGAACTCCAGCGTGTGTAAGTCGACGATAAGCGAGACCTCCTTATTAGCTGCCTGAAGCGCAGCCGCCAAACTGAAAATTCCTGGGTTAAAGGAAAACTTGTTATTGTGCAGGATTGTGCCATTAATTAATGCATCGTTTTTGTTTCACGTAAACGACGAAATGTTTTTAATAGCCGCTTTGCTGCTTTAACGCAGGGTTTCCCAACTGCAGGGATCTGTGGGCTTTAAGGTCAAGATAGTGACCCAGTGGAAACACAGGCTTTTCCCAAACAAAAATACTATGAGCGATAAAAAACCACCACCAAAATAGGGGTTTAAAATTTACAATGGTGACGATGGCCCAAACAAGTTGATCTTTCATGCACATCCCGGGTTTATGTGTTTAGGATCAAAAGTTAACAGGAGTGTAAAAATCCACCTTTACCTGGCAAACCGTCCGTTTCATCTGGAGGTGTTAAATCGTTAACGGGAAATCCAGTAATAAGGGCCACACTTCGTGCGTGCGAAAGAGCCAGACTGGCCTTCAAAAAATCTCCGGGCACAGCCAAATGCCGAATTCCTCTTTTCCCTGGGTCTTGTTCAGTGATAGACGCGAGCTTTTCTAATATAGATTTCGTCTGCTTTGAGAGCACGCTGTATTGCTGGCGCTTGTCTGAAAACTTGATTACTTCGGATGAGAGGTGTGGAGGTTGTTGTTCTAGGTTGGGTTCAGACTGTAACAGGTCGGTGATGAACATGTGTCCAGGAGCGTGCGTGAAAGACAGATCACAGTTGGCTGATCGCAAAGCTTCCAAGCCCGTCACGCCGCAACACCAAAATACTGGCACGAACCCCTCTGCAATTTCGACCGGATCTCCGAAACTAACTTTTGTCACGTCTTCGATTCCAATTAAATCTTCAATACATGAAAATACTGTTTATTGTTCCAAATTTTTGTACCATTACAGGAATGAAAAACTTAAGACATAAGATTGATTAAAAATAATATGGTGTATTTAAGATAAATTAACAAAAAATCACTCTTATTACAATGCAGTGCAGAAACTTCTGCAGATGTCGTGGTTAAGTGGATATTTAACATAATATTTTATACAAACTCTATAAACATAAGCTCCGCCAACCCGGGTTTCCAAAATGAATTGGTCCGCCATGAACGTCCTTCAAACTGTTGGTGACGTCGGTGGCCAAATTTAGCTTACTTTCGTGTACTGGCTGCATACTAACTACCATTTTGCATTTGAACGGTCCACTGTGGAAACAGTCAACATCAGTGGTGTACATGGACACATTCTCGCCAGGTTGTTTGGCTGTAGTGACTCCGTGGTTGATTAGTGCTTTGTAAAACGAAAAGCTGCATCCGATATAGAATGTAACCATGTCTGACAAGTCGAAATCTAAAAAAAACGTAAGGTAAAGTTGCATTATATGTTCGAAAGATCATAAGGTTCACAGACTTCGCAGTCAAGCTGGATCAGCCACTTTTCCCGACAAGTCGGAGCGATATCTGAAAAAATCAAGCTCCCGGTGAGGTTTGAACTCGACCTTGGGCTAACCAGGTCCAACGCTCTAACAACTGAGCTACAGAAGCTCAGTGGTTTTATGGGGTATATTGTGGCCAAGGTACACTGGTGCATGGTAATACTTATATTTTTACAACCGATGTAAGTTTGTGACGTCATAAAGTATTCGGCCGGATATTAGATGCAAGTATATATAACTTTATCTTTTATGTGCTCGATTGTTCACCTTTCAAATTTTCTACTTGCGAAACGACGACACCGTTTTTAATGACGTTGTACAGTGGGAGGTCTGTTCTGACATCGGAATCTTCACAAAGCCCTGGAGCGCCGAAATCCCCGGGCTTGCTGGTGTGTAACAATGGAACAGCACCGGAATTTCCTTTCGCAAATTTCCCAAAGTCATCGGCAAGCGAGCTTGGAAGAATCACAAGGTTTGCTTGCGTGTAGCCCTCGCAGTGTCGGGTCGTAGGAATGCGTTTCAATCCACTCTTCCTCAATAAAGCCTGGACCGTTGATGGCAACGCTTTACTCAAGTTTTGGGTAACGTTGGTATTCATCATAGGTACCAATGCTGACGTCTAAGCAACAGTAAATTTCTAGCAACATACAAAGACTTTTAGTACCAGTGCATTTGAAGACAGTATATTTGAAGGCACATTTACCAGAAAAGTACGTGTGAAAGCTAAGTGCTTCCGTATTGCAAGGCGTCACATGTTGCGGTCACGACTTGGCTTTGACTATTTGTTTGCAGCTAGTCTCAGCCTTTTGATCTGTGCAATCTGTGGCTTATTCTAAACAACGCAAAGTTCTCTGTTATTAACCTTCTGAACAACTGAAAACCGCGCGAAACTTCATAACATTACTACACATTGCTTTGTTATGGCACAATGATACTTGTATCGATTACTAATTTGCTGCTTAGGCCTGGCCTGTCACTGTGTTCGTTACGCTCGACTAGCTGTAGTTAAACATGGAATAAGCGCTGTCACCGATTACGATTAGGCTTGTTTGTCTTCTAGTTCCGTTTTGTTTGAACAGGGAATAAAACCAGAGAGTTATCAGTCAAAACTGTAATTTGCATTGATTGTTTCAGTTTATGCCTTATGGTATCTTTAGTCGTACTGACCTTTTTCGCGCACTGTGCGATGCCAACCATGACAAAACAGCTGAGAGTGCGAGAGTTACACTTACAATTGAACCTTTCTTTATGTCTGTGTGTTTGTTGTTGACCTATCTTCTTTAGTGACGTGTGAGATAGGTTTGGTTTTCAGAGCTTAACTATATACATTATACTCTGAAAATCACAGTGTTCGGATATGTAACGCATCAAAGTAATTCTGTATCAAATGTGAATTCTAGTGTAAACATACTAGTTGTTACACATATTTTTTGTTTTATAGGAGCAAAATGAACGGACAAATCAAGTTGGCTCCCAAATCAATTTAAGCTAAAACCAAATTCAGGATCTAGTTAATCTTTGGTGGTTTGTGTTTAACTACCTTTTTGAAAGATGGATGTAGTGATATATTTGTCAGACAACACAGGGCATCAATTTACACTTCCCAATGGGAAAACTACACCAGCATCCCAGCTTCTACAGATCATGATTGCAACTCTGAAACTGCCAGATCAGTTGGCGAAAAAGTGTTTTTCCCTTTGGTTAAAATCACCATTGCTAGGTGGGTGTGAATGTCGCTGTGATAATCAAACAGCAGAATTAACCATTGTACATTTATCTGCAGATGTACAACTGAAACCACAGCACATTCCGTTTCGAATGGTAAAACAATGGCCAATGTTTATAGATCGCTTTTGTATGGCCAGCGATCTTGAAAAGGCCCACGGTGAGAAGCTAACACTATATATAAGAGTGATAAACACAAGTTATATGTGATATGATGTTAAATTCGCATTAAAGTGTAAAGATTTGTTGGCCGAAAATACTGAACTTATATGCCTTTAGTAGGAGAATTAAGATGTAAATGTATGTGTGTGATGTATTGGCCCCCTTTAAAAGATAACTCCCAACACAAAATGTGCTTGCTGTTTATCAGTGTATAATGTGAAAACTTTTGTGTCTTTTAATGAGGATAGAAGGAAGGTGAATAGCACAAAGATATCTGCATTGGCCTGCCGCTTAAACATGATTCATGCTTTTGCATAAATGTTGTTTGCTTCCTTCTGAATGATCGCTTCCTTCCTCACTGGGCATCCATAAATTAATGTGGCTGTTGTTTGTTAAATTAAAAGTTTAGCTGTTAAGTTGTATGTATATATACCAATATACGCCTTGATTCAACTCATTAATTATAGTTAGCACTGATGATGAACACAGCGTGTGTAGAATACTAGCATTGGCTTTCTTGTTCAAATTACTTCACTCCCTGTTTTTGTACCCAAGCATATTGGTATATATTACCACTACAAATGCATTTTCTAATTAAGATGAGCCTGCTTTACTTTTCCGGCGAAATGCTTTTCTTACAAAAGAAGAAGAAATGTTGATAACTGACGAGTCAATCCTTGAAGTGTTGCTACTGGAGGCGAAGTACAACATTCAGCAAGGTTTGGATGAACAATAAGCAAACCAAACCAGCTCACCACAAATACATTTTATTTGTTGTACCAGGAATTTATCCTTGTGACACTGAGGATGTTGAACAACTTGGTGCTCTCCTTTGCTTAAGTGTGTCTGAAACACCTGAACAAGAATTGCAAAAGACAGTCAGGTAAAAACAAAAAGAATGTATTGTTGTGTGAAAAGAATTGGTGGTCATGACTAACAAGCACAAGCTTTTCATACAACAACATGTCACGTTTTTATAATTAGGGAAAATCTTCCAAGTCTGGTACCAGAACATATGGCTAAGCAGAAAAGACATTTCCTAAGTCGTCAGCAGTCCATAGAAGATCGAATCATTAAATGTGCAAAGAAGGTCTCCCAAGAACAATCAGTCCGCCCAACATTAGAATTTATGAAGATTTGCTGGCAGTTGCCATATTATGGGTATGTCTGTGTTGGTCGTTTGCTTCTGCATTAATGTTGTCAATTCAAACAAATTCTACAAACTCCATAGGTTGTTGACATAAGTTTTTTCGTTGGGTTCATAACAGTTTAGCTTAGGAATAACAAAACATGCATACTATTTTCAAAAGTATGTACCATACTAAAAATAGTTCAATGTTGTTTTGTGCATTACAACAGGAGTGTTATGTTCCACGGTATGGTTGAAAGGGCACACAACAGCACATTGGCCACATGGTTTGGGGCTCAACTACAAATTCCCGTTCGGGTGGCAATCAACACCTCAGGCCTGTGGGTCATTGATATTCATAAAAAAGTAAGTAAATCAGTTTGGGGTCAAAAAAGATCATGTTATTTGTTGATTCTGTTACATGCCTCTGCCACAGCCTTTGTTTTTTATCTCATTTACAAGCTTTGTCTAAACATATTTTAACTTGGCAGCATGTGTTGATTGGACTGCTCTACAATGAGTTTAACTGGGAAGTGACGGAAGGTGTGTCAGAGAATGTCGAAGAGGAGCAAATACCCAGTCTATTTCTGGAGTTTGACAATGCACGTTCCAACGAAACTCAGCTCTTGCAGATCATGTCCAAAGAGGTACCAACATTTATTTCTTATCAATGTTGTTTGGTGTTTAACATCTGTTGCTGTTTTCTTAGACCCCAATGATGAATTCAATGATCGAAACATGTATTGCCATGAAAAATGATAAAGAACTGCAAAAAAATGAGGCAATGACACCAGAGGACAACTCTAAAAGCAGTATGTAGTAATTACCACAATGAAATCTCCATATTCATTACCAGCATGGCAACACCTAATGTTGTGTTTATGCAACAGGCAATTCATCCCAGGCCAATATTTCTGCTCTTGGCACCACTAGGGTAAGACCACTCGTTGAAAGGCAAAACTCAGTGACATGCAGCAGACCAGAGAAACTTAATTTGACTAAATTTGTTGAGCCAGGTAAGTTATACTGCACAAAATGCTTTTTGTAGATCCTTTCGCTTACAGTTAAATTTCATTTGGGCAACTACACCATTGCTGATTTTTCTTGTGTAAATATTGTTCTAGGTAAAATTGTATATTATTTTTGTTTCACGCATCATGTAAATGTCAGAACATTGTATTATCTTACCTCCTTATCAATACATTAAACACCAATTTTGTGTAGTTATATCTTGAAGACCTACCGCATTAACAATCCACATAGTTATTACAAAATCAGACCTGGCATAGATGCATTTGTGTCCAATACAGTGACTTCTACAACTTATGAACCACATTTAAGTTGAAATAAGGTTGTAAACAACACTAAATAGTCTCTAGGCTGTAAATCTGTTTCTAAAAATGGTATTCTAAAATATAAAGTTGACGTCTGTACAAGTTTGAATCATTTGTTCTTGAACAATTTACACAGACAAACTAGCTTCACTAACTGTCACATCACATCTCCACATTATAAGCAACATTTGCGCTTTAATTTGCTTTTATCTAACAGCCAGCCCACCCTAAGCAAGCTGCCAAGGTAAGACATGTTTTGTGGTGACATTATTACATCCAGGGGTGGCATGGAGAAAACAATTTACATTAAAATAAACATGCGGCCCTTGTACTTGCCACATCAATAGCTGAAAAACCACTGGTTTGCTGGCAGTTTACAGTGGCAGTAAATTACTATTGATGCAGCAGAGTATTGTCCTAAAAAAGTGAAGGTTGCATGGCCTAATATATTGGTTACAGGCCCGTCGTCTGACTAACAGGTTTTCTGTTGTAAAGTAATAATATTTTGAAGAATGCTGCACAGGAACTCGTTTACGTGGTGGTTTGAATCTCATGTAAATGTGTGCATGGCACTGACTCAACTCAACAAAAGAACCAAACTGAGAATTTGTGTTTTATCTGTTGTTTGTTTGTTGCAGAGAATTCAGATTCTGCTGCAAGTCCAACATCTTCCCAGCCCAAACCTGGCACATCTAATAAACGTGGATTTTTAAAAATACTTGGTGGTCCGCAGAAAGTTCAAACAACTTATTCCAAAGAAGAAAGATATGAACTTTTGTAAAGTGGAAAAGATATCTTAACCTGATAAGGACACTGCAGTGGGACATTGCTGTTCTCCACGAAAAGTTTTGCCATTTGTTTACCAGCATTCCATGGTTGTGTTTTTAGGAACTAACTCCCTACCATAACCAAAATGGTGCTTGATCAGACGTTTATTTTACAACAGAAGTCATGCACTTTTCCTTGCTTTCAATTTTTTGCACTTATTGTTTTGTATGTGATAATGCCAATCAAGTACTGCTATATCATATGTTTGTTTCATGCAAAATAAGTTTTTGTGGTTGGTTGTATGTAATAAAAACAGAAATATTGCTTTTGAAAAAGTTGTTTTTATTCTTTGGCAAGGAACATACACAACATAGAGGTCATTGCACTCAAACAACCTAATCTCAAGTTTTCCGCAGCAATACAAGTAAAACATTCACTTTTAACAGCATTACTACACAACATAAATTCTGTTTCACAAAAAAAAACACAGTAAAATATGTGAAAACCTGATGGCTTCATACAACTGAAAAACTTTGATCTTGTTTTCTAGAATACATTTTAAGTGCAACATAGTTAAAAACCAGTAAAACCTTTTTACGAAACACTACACAGGTACAGAACATAGCAGCAGTGAAAAAAACTTGCAATAGAGTTGCTGTGAGAAGCTGTTTCTGTTGATGATCAATTCCAATGTAAGGATCTAACATGTGCTCTTTGTAGGCAGGATGAAAAAACAGGCGTAGGTAAGTAGCAAAAAATGTTGCTGCAACGGCAGTTTTGTGGGTACTGCAACCATCTGTAAGACAACTAGTTGTATTACTTTTTATTTAGGTGGAAGAGGTTCTTCACAGTTAAGTATGCACCTTTTAAAGTGGTGTCAAAATGCAGCTTTCTAGATTTCCACTCATTCCTGTGTGAGACAAAAAGCACAATTTAAAGCTGATATCACAAAACCACAAACAGCATCCATACTTTTTTATGTTGATCCAGAATTGAAGTTCTTTAAACATGTCTTCGGGGTTGCCATCATCTGGTGAACCCAAACAACCCAAAGTTGGGCCCTGCCACTTTAATGCATCTACCAACCATTCAGGCCTTACAGCATCCATAAATCCAATACTTCCACATACAAACCCTGATAAAAAAGCATTTGTCATAGGTGGCATTAAAAAAACTATTTTTCAACATTTATGTTGATGTCTTTTTCATTTTTAACAATTCAGTTTATAGGTTACCCCTGTCACATGCACAAAATCATAGCTCCTAATTTTAATATTAACAAACACAACAATCCAATGGAATATTTTGAGGAAGAACGAGTTAAACCTTGTTCAAGAAAGATATCTTGGGCTACACTTTGCACCCCATCCATGGACAAAGCTTCCATTTCAATTACAACACTGGCACATTTCTGCTTAAGAATGTCCACCATGCCATTTTTATGTCCATCATCCATTGCAGCTTGGTTGAGAACTTGGCCACACCCTGCCTTTAAACACGTATGTCAGATAGAATAGGATATTTTAATATGAAATTATCTACCTTGCTTCCAAGCAACAACCACAAAATTTGATGAGTTGTGGTATACAGACTGGAGCCTGGTTTTGTCATGAGCTTCCAGCAGTTTTCCAAAGTGCATTTCTGATAATTTTTCTGACCAGTGATAGCATTCATGCACTCATCACTTTCCTCTTCTTGCAGTTCAGCTGGTGACACACAAAAGAGGTTTGCAAATTGTAGGCAAACATTAGCTTAATGTTAAAGAATAAAGAAAAGTTTCAAATTTATATACGTTCAGTGCTATTAAATAAGAACCTTGTGTTATGTGACAGGAAAGTTGTGAAAATGTCTGATTTCAAATGACAAATCATCTTTTACCTTGAAATCGATCTGGAAACACTGCAATGTTATTCCGCTCTGTTAGTTGGGGTGGAACTTGGTACGGCATCCATGGGTCGTTAATCAGGAACCCTGTCTTCTCGAAGTATCTAAAAAGTAAGAAATCAGCCTTCCAATAAACATATAATAATGGTGTGAGGTGTTACAGTCCGTTGGCGGCTTTCAGGTGTTGAATTGATTCATCCACAGCTTTCTTTGAAGTCTTGTGTAGAGTGGTTAATCTATCGTAAAGTAGTTGGTCCGACTGTAGTGTTGATAGTCCTCTATCAGCCATAGTTAATATTCTTCGGACTTCACCTTTTGATAGAGATGCAATGTAAAATGAAATTCATAGGTCCGAAAAAGGTATATTATGTATTTTTATTTAATAATAAACAAATGTTTAATGACTGAAATAAACATATTATTTAAAAAAAAACAAAATATATTTGATCACCAGTCCTGTCAACAACGCACCAATTATGCAGAGGATTGTTTTAACTGACATGAAAGTGGTAGCACTTGTTGGACAAACCAATGTATAGTCTTTAGTTTAAGGGATGGAGCACAATCTATTTTACCTTCAACCACACGAATCCCAAATGCAAAGTCCACTGTGGCATTGTGTATTATTTTGGTGAAATATTGTAGTATGTTTTCAAGTGCTTGTATTGTGTTTTCGGGGACTAGCAGAGCTTTCCTTCTTTCATAATCAACAGAGGATTGCTGAGGACTTTCCGCCACAACGAATGATGCACAGAGGTACAGGGTAAAAAACAATGTATTTATAGAAAAATGTGTCATAGTACGCTAAGTTTAAAAAATCATCATTAATATGTGGACAGCTGAACAAAAAGTTTGTTGTAAAAATGAAGCACACAGTAATTTTTAATTGCATAAAAATAATCTTCTTCTTCAAAAAACTTCATTGCAGGACAGCAATATACTTCTATAATTTTTCTAAAAAAAACAGCACTTTTCCACAAACTTCATTCAGAAATAGAAAAATGCTTTGAAAGTGATACAGTGCAAACAAA
Organism: Ascidia mentula; assembly: GCF_947561715.1. Taxonomy (NCBI): domain Eukaryota; kingdom Metazoa; phylum Chordata; class Ascidiacea; order Phlebobranchia; family Ascidiidae; genus Ascidia; species Ascidia mentula. Next base: position 17,547,896 of record NC_138569.1, on the reverse strand, counting down.
GCAACTTACATATACAAATACAGTGTAGAAAATACACCTCTGCTAATATTCAAACCCCTTGTCTACTTTTCATAGCAAGTTGGAAATTGTGGTAACTGAGTTTTCCACATTTATCACTGCAAATGGCTTTATAACAGGAACTAACAGTTGCATCTGATATGTGCGGAGCAACTAGTTTAAATGCCTGCTTCACATCATCCAAGGTTAAATAACCCTGGTATTTAACATCAAACATTTTAAACTTTTCCCTGATTTGTTGATCGTCATCTGTAGTCTCAATCTTGGCTTTCATCAGGCGCCGAAAAGTATCCAGTTTCATTCCTTGCTGTTGTGAAAAGGACCGTTCACTTGCCATAAGTTGGGTCACTTCATATTTTAAAGGTTTATATCCAAACAAATACAACACAGCCACTTTTATGTCCTCATTGTTTAGATATCCTTTCTGAGTTTCATCACACATGCGGAACACTTTTTCTAAATCAACTGTTGCCCCCATGTCTGTGTTTCAACGTTGGCAGATTCTGAAAGAAAACACACTTGTTTTCCTTGCTACAAGAAAACACCCCACATTTGCAACAAGTTTAAACTAAATTAAGCACACTATGTAGCACAAAAAAAACTTATTTTTTAATGATTTGCTGGTATGTGATAGTCCCTTTATAGGTAAAACTTGACAGGGTAATTCTTAATATAAATTTATAATTAAATATGAACCAACAGGTAATATATGTTTGGTAATTAGGGAACATACCTACAAGGTTTGTTGAGTGCTTGCAACAAATATATCACAAATGCAAGTTTGGTTTCAAACAAATTTTACAGACAACATATTCCTTAGCTATGCATACCTAAGTACCTTAACACAAATGTGTATAACATTGAAAAGAATAGAAGATTGAAGAAGAAAACATGCTGAGAAGCAAGTACAAAAATATCCCTCATTGTAATTTCTGTACACAATGCAATTACACAATAACAAAAGTCAATATGAACTTGTACATACAGTCACTGTATAATAGCACTTTCTTGAATAACGAATTTAAATACACTTTAACACTTTGATCAACTAATCTGCTTTCTCAAATGGCAAGTGGGCCTGCCCTCTGTCCGGATCTGGCATCTTCCACACGTTAATGGACTTGGAATTTGGTAAGGCGCTGATGTCATGGGGAGTCAGAAAAATAAACTGTTTCTGTTCTTGCATCAATGCCATGTCCACCATCATGTCCATTGCAACTCTGCGGTTGGCCATATCCATAAAGACGTCAAACTCATCCAAGCAACGAAGTGGGGACTCTATAGCCTGCCACAAAGCTAGTACATAACATACAGTGGAGAAGGACCTCTCCCCACCAGAGAGAGCACGTAAATCATTGGACAAGTTTGTGTTCTCATGTGGCTTTACGGAGATGTAAAGCAATTGTTCGTCGTGATTAAATTGCATTTTGCCTTTAAAGCCTCTTTGTGACAAGAGAATGTCAAAATCCAAGGTGCAGCGCATGGCAATAAGTGAGCGTAAATGGCAAAACGCTATGTTACGTTCTTGTAGATACTTGTCAATGCTCACCAAAAACTTTTTGGACCACCGAATGTTCTTTTTTATCTCCTTAAATTTCTCTCCAACCTCATGATATTCTCTGACAATTGCCTCATGGTCTCCGTGGTTTGACTCTTCGTGGTTTATTCTACGAATTATTTGATTAATTTCATTTTCCAGGTTGTTTGGTGTGCGTCTTGTGCTAATACGCTCTGCACATATCTCCATGGCCTTTTTAGTCTCTTCTTCAATTTTCTTCAAAGCAGAATTAACAGCGGAGTTAAGTTGATCCACACTAGCCAGGTGCTTTTTCTTCCTATCTTTAAAATGCACTTTTTCTGCCTTCGCAGTTTCAAGGTCATTCGAAGCAATATTAATCTTTTCTGTGAGCTCCTCTGCATTGTCTCCAATGCTTTTGATGTTCCCAAACACTTGATCCCAAGCCTTCTTTTTCTCGTTGACTTGTTGGTTGACACTTTCACTTTCCTGGGTTTGCTGAGAAATGACTGCATCTAGAGAATCTATCTGCTGAGTGTAGTTGGCAACTTCATCTTCAAGATCTTTTACATCCAATGGTTGAGGATCTTCAATTGCTTTTAAAGCTCTAATTTCAGCAGATATCTTTCTTAGTTTTTCAGAGGTCGTCAGTTTACTACGTTCATGTCTTTGAAGTTCCTGCTCATTTGACCTTACCGCACGGTAGGCCACGTCTGATTCTTGTTTCGTTTTCAGTAATTTGGACTTAATTTGCCCAAGCAACTCCTGGTTACGTTTAATTTCAGTGTCAACATTTACTTTTAAGTAACGAGACAAAGCTCCTCTTTGATTTGAATAAAATCTATCCACAAAAACTTCGTCACCATTGCCTGTAAAAGCCTTGTTGCAATTTGCTGGAGGGCGACTGTGCTGCATAGTTTTTAAAGCGTCCTGTGTTTTGGGGATGACCAGAATAGATTCAATTGCAGTCATATCAATAAGGCAATTGGCAACCACTGGGTCATCTATTTGAAGAAGGTCCAGGACAGTTGGAAAAGTTGGGTGTTGGGCCTTTCCAGCAGAAACATCATATACCTGATTGGAAAATGCCATGGTGTATATCGTGATGCGAGAACGTTCTTGATCTGTGAATGTGGAATTCCTCAGGTTTTCTAGAACTTTCTCATCCTGGTGATTATCCACAACAAAACTATGCATTGAGCCTTTGATTGCACATTCAACAGGCACAGCTAAATTGGCATCTTTTATAGCTAAACAAGCACCAAGTGGTCCACGAGGTTTCTTTTTAAATTGCCTCCGTTCCCAAGCATCTTCGATCCTTTTAACAAATTCTGGCATCTTTGAACCAAACAACTTCAATCGGTCCTTTCTTCCCCCAGACAAGCTTTGAATTACTTGATTAACTTTTCGCTGCTGCTGCATTAAGTCAGACTCTTCCTGCTTGCACTGATGGCTCTGTTGTTTTCCATGTTGTGCAGCAAGGGCAAATTGCTCTATTTGATGAGTAACATTTTTAAGTTGAGCAGAAAGTGATCTATGTTGTTCTTGCAAATGTGCAAATGTTTCTTCTCGTTTTCTTTTTTCGTCTTCAATATCTGTTTTTGCATTTTTTGTCAACTCTTCTATTCGCTTCATCAGCTCTTGCCTGTCCCTCATAGTCTCCCTCTTCTGCCTCATTGTTCTGCTCAATGCATTTTTCAGTCTGCCAGCATTTCCCTTCACTTGGTCATAGCTTTGTTTTGCTTCAACTTTTTGGGGTTCCAGAGACTTAACTTGGTGTTGATAGTCTTTGACCTTTTTTTGTAACTCATCAAATTTTTTCTGTGCCAGTGTTTCTTTTTCTAAGCATCTCTCTAAAGCTGCATCATATTTGGGTGTTTTCAAATTTTCCCGCTCCAGCTCCCGCTTGCGTGGTTTTATGTTGTGTTCCAACTGCACTACATGGGCCCATGCTAGTTCAGATTTGAGATCACCTACTTTGTGTTTGAGCTCCTGTAGTGTAGCCAAGTCCTTAAACCGCTGCTCTTTCTCAAGAACCTCTTTTTCAAGCTCCGGCATGATCTTTTCCTTTCTTTTTAGTACATCGTGAATAATGGTTTTCTGCTCTTTGATGAATCGATAGTCACGACTCATTTGTTCAAGCTGCGTGGACTTCAGAAAAAACTTGTACTTGTCAGTTTCATTCTTGGAGTGTAGAAAATTTTTGCTCATTTCCTGGTTTAAGCATGTCAAAGGGTTGTCAACATGAAGGTTTAATTCATCCAGTACCGTCAGCAAGTCCTCCTTTTTCTGTGAAACTACCTTGCTGTTTTCATTCTTTAGTTTATATGCAGACTGTCCGTCAGAAGTTATTCTTCGTTCGACAATAATCTTGCTTCCATAAATTTCAGGTTTTACAGGATCATCCCCATTGTTTCGTAATGTGATTTCAATAGTTGCTGCACTACTTCCAGTCCTGATAAATGTCTTAAGGGAATTTCCACGACTTGTGCTACTTGCCTTGCCACCAAGTCCAATGATAAGGGCTGTCAAGACAGCACTTTTTCCACTGCCATTATGTCCAACAACAAAGTTAACTGTGCTTGTAAAGCGAAGTGTCAAACGACTATGGCACATAAAGTTTTTTAAAGATATGCTTTCAACTACGCCCCAGGCCTTGGGCAAATTTTTATGCATGCGCTTTTTAGGTGATGAAGCAGCAAGTGTAAGTGAAGATTTTCGCTTAGAAGCCATTTAAAATTTTTTTTGTCTAATTTAGTCCTGAGGATTTATACAATGTAAGTTAAAAACAGTAACTCAATGAAATACACAGGTCTTCTGCACCAAGGGTGTTGAAACAAACACCCTACTTCAACCAAAATCATACCATGCTAATTAAATTGGCAATGTCATGTAGAACAAAAGTATAATTTATGAAACACAAACAGTCACCATTTTTACACATTTCCGATTTTGCCATCCCAATACACTGATGCACACGATAATAGCATACGTAACACCCGCGATAGTTTTGCAGTCAAATGCAAAACTATTTGCATGCAACGTAACGCTTGCAATCTTCGAAAATGGTATTTCAATGGTAAATTACTAACTTCCCGCGTTAACGCTATAATATTAATTTTTGAGTTTTGACAAAATCAATTGGAAACGTCAGTCATCCGTTTCAGCGGTTTCAGGTAGAAAAAGAATTGTTTTTTTGTTTATTCAAACGCAGTAAAGAAGTATGCAGTGGAGAAAAAACAAGGTGTCCTGAAGTTTCTTCATTTAGAATGTCATGTCCCAATTCTTTTGTTTTATGCTTATTTCATGCAAGGATTTTGCTAAACAATTTGCAAAAATATTTGTTTCTGTATTGCTACCTCGCGACAAATATATTTAAGACAAGTACACCACTAGATGCAGTGTGCCTTTAGTGAAGTTTGCTTCCAGCATCTTTGCTTGAATAATCCAGATTCAGTGTAGTTTAGTTTTGCTTGTTGCGTCGTGTCGTGGTTTAGCTGGTTGCGTCGTTAATCTATTTGTTATTGTTGTTTTGATAGGACAACGTGATGCGTACCTTTGTGAGGCAAAGTATGGTTTTGAAGTTAACATTTTTGACAATGGACGTTTTTTCAAGAGCATATACCGATAACTCTAACTATAAACGTTTTTTCATGATGATGTTGCAAGATGCACCGATTGCGTTATGTTGTTTGTATGATATGTATCTAACTATGAAGGTAATTTAAATTACAATTCAAACAGATGGTTTGCTTAAGTTTTGATATTGGCCTAAAACAATGGGCCTTAATTTTTTGTGGATTTCCAGATTTAAGGTAGGCCTACTCAAAATAAATATTGCTGTGATAAAATATTTTGGCAGCATCAGAAACAAAACTGTTGCAATCTAAAATTTCCCAGTTAATAATTAAATTAAATACTTTTGTGTGGTGGCGATAGCCAATAGTGTTTTCAGTAATTTGATTTTAAGTTACTAATCAAAAATATCTTCCTGCTAAAAGAATATATACATAAACATACAGAAAGTAATTGATTTTTTAAGTTAAAACATTTTGCAAGTTTATGAATAAAAAGGAGAGTACGGGCACTTGATTTACTATTGCCAATTTCATGCTCATGAAATGGTACAAATTATACAAATTACATTCAAAAATTTTCATGTTGCTTTTTATCACCTGTTTTGCAATTAAATAAAAATTTTGCATGAAATGGTTTGTGGATGCCTTTGCTAAATTGTTTATGTCATTAAAATGGCAGTTCTATCCTAGTAAATCCTTTGTTCAAAGTTTCAAGGACTTTCATCATTAAATGTTCACTTTTAATCTTTGGCAAATTAAATGCTAAAAAAAATAAAACAAGAACTTAAACAGTAAGTAATTTCTACTATGTGATGTATTTGTGAGCGTTTGTTTATATAAGACAGTTTTGCCAATTTTGCCATGTTTAACAAAATGAAAGTCCTGATTTTTTGTCAAAAGCATTACTATATGACACTAGTATTGCTGGTGCATATTTTTATGGCTAAATATTTAAACATGCCCATTCTTTCTTTGCCATTTTGCAGAGTCGTTTGCTAACCCATGTCTGGTCATGCTTTATGGACTGTGACCAACTTGAATTCCTTTCAGTTGACTTCAGACACCGACTGTAAATATGTTCTGTATTCATATAAAACGGTTAATCGGCAGTCACTATTATTATATGATGCAACATTCTGATAATGGTTGGGTTTTAGTGTAAATTATTTAAGCCCAGCAATGTATATGCCTATATAAATGTATCTGTTAAGGCCATGCTAGTTTTGTATAGATTACAATTGTTAAGACTATTTATGCATTTCAAATCCTTTTTGTGCAAACTTAACATTATTTTGACTGTCACGTACTTTTGGGGGCAATGGCAAGAAATTTTGAGGCAACCGAATTGCGTAAATGTTGCAATGAATTATTAATCGCCACAATGATGGCATCATTTAAATGTTCAGTTGCATGGCTTGCATAAGTAAATTAATATTGATTGGTTGGGCTTTAGCATACAGGTAGCTGTGTACATTCAAAATTTAGCTTGTTTATGTGTGTTTTCCGAAAGGGTCTGAAACTAAAGCAGACTTATTACTATTTATCTTGGTTTGGTTTGTTATGAAAAAAATATAATTAACCTAAATTCCATAATTTTCTCAAATTTTGTAGTATCCAATAGGGAATTCAGAGAAAGTTGTTTCAAATATCTTCTGTATTTACACCTTAATGATTATCCCATTGTGGTACCGCGTCATTAGATTTTGCGATGGGTATCCGTATGGGTTCTCCTGCGCCAAATAGTTGGAGGTAGTAGTAGTAGTGGTGGTGCTGTCGGTGGTTAATTTTTTTAATACCCTCAGTAAATGCAAAGACAAGAAATGCAACTTGATAATGCTGCCGCACGGGGCGGCCTTGCTACATTGCACTTTTCGCAGAATCGTCATCATGTGGTTCTGATTCTCTTTCAAATCAACTTGAACCGCGCCGCGATCGCTGCTGCCAGCGGCTGTCGAAGGGCCGACGCGTGCGTTCTGCGTAGCTTGGGGCTACGTGCAGTGGTTATTGGATTGTTGTCCTAAAGATACAGAACCGGGAATGTAAAACATGCAGCCAAGCACGTTGTTGGCCACATTTCAATCGCTCTCCCTACTTCCACCACCGGCAATAGTTTGTCCTCGGCGCTTTGGTTTTACGCTCAGGTCTCACCTTGGGTAAAGAGGCGCCGAATAGGAATAACTCCTTACAAGGGCGAAATATAAGACCGGCGGTTATAATTATCCGCCTTTTGCAAGCGGTTAGCGAGCACAAAAGCGCGGTCCGTGTCGTCTTTCACGAGTTCGGCTCCTCTTCAGGCCTGAAACGTTTGTGGGAATGATACACAGCTTCTTGCCCCATTGCGCGCTGGAAGCTGAGGAAAAAACGAAAGTGTGCTTTGAGTGGAGGTGTTTGGGGGAGCGCAACAGTCAACAAAACCTGTGCGACTGCTGCCCCGCATCAACGCGTTGACAAAAAAGGCCGCGCCAGCAGCGAGCGAGCTCCTCGCCGTAACCCGTCGCGCATCTTCAAAAATTGTCGAAGTGCCGTGTGCTCGTTTTCTCTCCCCCTTCTTTGGCCGCTTGGTTTAATCAAGATAGCGAGTGAGTCGCGCTCTCTTGTGGCATTGATTGTTTTCGGCTGCGAGTGGGCGAACCGTCGACTTGTTTCCTCAATTCTCACCACTCTCCTGTGCGTTGTGTGTGCGGCTCCGGCGCGCGCGCCTCTCGATCTCCCATTGTCGATGACTTGGAATATTATGGTCACACGACTTTTTCGCAGCCGAAGCGCAGGCCTTCTCCACTTGCGGCGGCGAAGTTTCTCGGACTCGTCGCCCCTCGCATTTGTTCTCGACTTCATTCTTTCGATTACAACCATCCTCCGCTCCCGCCCTAGGTTTACTAACCGTTCACGCTCGACTGACATCGCTCACGACTCGTTATTAACAAAGATTTTTCGCCTTCTCGCAACAGCGCGCCCGACGGGTCTTCTCCAACGTCACGCGTCGCTTGCTTCGACACGGAGCGGATTTCGCGCTATGTAAGTTTGTGTCGTTTCAACGTGCGTATGCCGTTTTGTGTTCGATTGTACGGTCGCGAAAAAGGAAAGAAAGCGACCGTGTTGCCGTCCAGTTAGCAAGACGCGTCGGCGGCGGTGCTTAATGGTTTAACTGGTGTTGGAAACACGCTTGCATCGCTAGAATGTTGCGTTTACGGTCAGGCACGCCTCTTAGTTAGGTGCTGACTGACAATGTCGCCTCAAAGTGGAAGAACTTATGCAGTTTGCCGACTTGACAGGCCGCGATCATGTGCCGACGGACTCGTTCAGGCTGCCATAAGTATCGAGCAGGTGATTGACGCCGTCAATCAAATCTGTTCTCCGCAGACGAGCAGTTGGCGCATCACGAGTGTGGAGTACGACCACTCTCTAGCACGAAGCAAAAAGCCGCATCGCCGTTACAATTTGTCATCGCAGGCGCGTGCAGACGTTTACAACGTTTATCGTAGAGATATCAATTAGCCACTCGCTTTACTCGTCTGTGAGATAGATGGCTGTGGTTTGATGATACAAATCGGTTCGCAGGCGCTGTTTATTGAAGCGCTAAATCGCCAGGTTGGCTGTGGAGCGATTTTTTAAAGCCATAACTACCGCCAGACGCGTAATATTGTGTCTGAGTGATATTTAGGCTAGTGTTAAGTTTCTATTGTTCGTAAAGCTTTTCGCTTGCCGATATCGCGCTGCGCTTGTTGTGTTGTGCGGAGTAAATACATTGAGCCGAAGACCTAATGTTTTATGCAACACAAATTTCTAAGCTTTCTTTACATTGCTATTGATTTTTGCGCTGATATAATTCTCGAGGGATTCGTCGTCGTTCTTGCTTTCCTGTACGCATGGTTCCCTGTAACGCAAGCACAAACCTGTGGCACCTTTGCCAATACTTAAACGGTAGTTATTTGTTGGGATTTCAATCACGGCTTCGAGTCAGGCGCGTGTATATTTGTTGTTTGGTTTTGCATTAATTGCCATTTATTGCTTAGTAACAAGCAAAAAAATATATCTGCAACTGGAGGGTATTTCGATTTACCGTCACAAATTCAGATTGTAAATTTTTTCATCAACCCCCGTGAAAAACCCAACACAATGTGTTCTGCAGGTTTTTATTTTTATTGTGTGAAAATATACACTTACGAACAGTGTGACATATGTAAAGTTGAAACATGTGCAGAACGCGTGTGTCTACGAATTTAGCAATCCTCTCATCAATAAGCGGCATATTAACGCGGCACGTAACACCGTACCTCATGCTCAATTTTACTTCTTATCCATACATTAGAAAATCTTCGTCTTATTGTTCACAAAAGGTGAAGCAGAGTTTGAACCGGTATTCGTCACCAGTTTGTCCTTTCGTGCGAAACTCGCATAGTCTTGTTTGAAGAGGTTGTCACTGCACACCTACCCGACTGCCGTTAGTTATTTATGTGTTGCCATCTCTCCCGGGGCTGTGTTTGACTTGCGCTGTTTAAATACGCTAGTCATTGTGGGGCCCGCGCCGAATTGTTTGTTTTTCACGTTATAATAATTATGTACTTTCTATGTTGGTGGAATGCCGGGCCCTGGTGCACGTATTTGCCATGCCCAAGGAATCTTTCCAACTGTCAATTATTAACTCGCCGTTTTGGCTCCTTATTTTAATAGTCATCTTCTCGTTTTCAGTGCAACTGTCGCTCCCCTGTCCGTTTCAAACAGCATGCTTATTTGCTTAAATCGCGTTGTTGTCGAGTGTTCGCGCTTTACGTGCTTTTGAATAAGTCGACGAGACGGCAACGTTGTTGCTTCAAGAACGGGATGTCGGAGCTGGGGAACGCTGATTGACTGCGGCGATTAGCCTAATTACCAATTTTGAGGAAACGCGCCCGCGGTTGTATCACACGGCTGAGGTGGTCGAATGTTTTGTTAAGCCGACTCGAGTTTATTGTTTTTCGCTTGCGGCTACGTAGTCGGAAATCTGCATTTACGTACATCGATACATTCCTTGTCGGTCTCAGGATGAGGGCCCTGCCCACGGAAAAAGCGCTCTGCTTGTAATAGTAAGCGGGTGTTGTGAACTTCCAAATGTGCATGGCATTGGAGCGACACGCCGCCCCAGGTTGCGAAACACCCAACGGCCGGCCAGTTACGGTTTCAAGTTGTCCGATGCTTCTTTTTGCGCACCGTTCGCTTTGTCTTTTATTGTCCTATCGCTGCCGACTCTCTCGTCGCGTTCTGCTTTCGCCGTGTGTCACTATGGGTGAGCGCGAGGTGGTTTGTGTGTGCGCAGGATCGCGCGCGCGCGCGCGCCTTCGCCGCCTCACCGCGCGGAGAACAGTCGCTGGCCATTGTGTGCTAACCGAATCGGACACTGTTGAGCCTGTTGTTGTGTAACTGCTTCGCTTTATTTTCTGGACTCTCATTACTCGCTAATCTCCGCTCACAAGCGATTGTAGCCGCTCACAAGCGATTGTAGCCGCTCGCCACCTGATGTGTAATGTCAAGTCCCCGTGTAATAGATATTGAGGGGAAGCATTTGCAGCCGCTGCAGTATGGTGCAAGTTGTGTGTGGTTTCTGCCAGGTGACTCATGTCGATTGCGTAGTATTGACCAACCGCCTTTCACCCCGGGGAAAGTCAGCTGCGAGGGAAAATGTGTTTTCTTGATGATGTTTTTACGAGTGGCAAATGAATCACGCGCAATTCAACGTCTTGTACTTTTTTGTTCCAGACGTTTTGTACTGATCATGGTTGACTAAAATGAGGTGCAGTGTTTTTATTTATACACATCCTTTATATTTTTGACGGTGTTGGACTTGGATTATTTTTGGCACATTTCAATGGAGCACCCAAAGCCGTGCTGTAAAAAGTAAGTTCACGTATTGATATTTCCTGTTTACCAGTGGTTTTATTCTACATTGTAGAACATGTGTACTAACGTTTACTGCACATAAATATTTTTAATGAGCGGTTGCAAATTCCGGTCACTTTCTTATTAACTCATATATACAGTTTATAATCGTCTGGAATTTCCTTGTGTTACATTTTTCATTTTTCCAAACACCACCATGGTGTGAACAGGATCCACTGTGGCAAAAAATACTCTAATCCAGATTAGTTTACCATTCTGCAATACATTTGTACATTTTTTGCCAGTTTTCTGAACTGAATGTGATGGATTCAAATCACATGAATGCCACTTCAGTGATTGGAATGCCAAACTCTGCGCCAGCCTCCAAACTGAAGAGTGGCAGCAATATGAGTTCTCCAGGGAATGGCAACTTTAACAACTGCACCAAAAGTCCCTTGTCAGGAAACTTTAACAATGGAAGGCGCAGTGCATCCCCATTTTTCAGTGATGCCAAATCAGAGGACATCATGCCTAAGAACGGAGGATGTCTAATGTCAGGTAGTTAAATTTGGATACAAGATTTGGTTTGGTTATAAAAACCCACTTTTTACCATGATATTTAATCCTTGTAGAAAATTCAGGTCTGATTTGCTATTTTGAGAAACAATTAGAATTATGTGGATTTTGAATGTAAAATGTTCTGAATAATTTATTTCATCAAAAATTTTTTATTGATGCCTATTTTCTGAGAAAAAAAATGTATTTGCAATTTGTAAAATATTTCGAGATAGTTTTGCTTTGGAGTAAGTTGGAGTAGTGCTTATTTAAACATGACATATTTTTCCTCTTTAGGCTCATCATTACCAATTTTACATGGCGGAAACTATCCTGATCCCACTGCATCGCCGCCAGGTGCTACCTCGCAAAACACTTTACCTTCCGCAACAAGCCAGACTAAAAGGGAAAGCAGTAAAATGTCAGCCAACCCATCAAGTGACCTGAGGTATCAACCTTGATTTCTGTGATATTTAATGGAGTTGCGATATAGGTTCTTGCTTGTGTATTTGTTTTTCAATGAAGCTCATTTCTCCTAATTTTATGGGAAAATAATGTTAAATTGCCAGTCTGAAATGGGTGATGTTATTTTAGGAATGCAAGTGTTGCACTGATTGGATTGCCCCAGTCTAATGACGGAAAGGGAAACACTGCTTCCTCTAAGCGGGAAATCGCACAGGGAAGAAGTGAGAAACGGGTTCAATTAAATCACGCTGTGCTAGGTGAAAAACACCGCAATGCAACATTGACAAGAACACTTTCAAACAATTTCCTTCGTCACAATTCCACCGATTGTGGCAAGGAGAGTATAGGAAGTACTATGGTCAAGAGCAAAGACAAATCCAGTTCAAGACAAAGTCCAAGAGCTGCATCAGATTTCTTAAACGATCACAGTGGCAGACACTTAGGTGGATATGAGTCTCCCACGATATCATATCCCTCACCGTCTTCAAGTGAAAATGCACTTACGACCACCACTGTAGCGCGCAGCAAGACGAAGGGACATGAACGTGGGCCAGGCACCCCTGTGGCAAGTACTGGCCCGTCACATATGAGCAATCACCTCAGCAGAACATCGTCAAGTAACAGTGTGTCCGATTTAAGTCGCTGTAGTGAGGTAACTGATGAAAGTGGACAAGCAGATGGTGGAAACATTGTGCCTTCAACCTCGAGTGAGAGTATGCATGCACATATCTCGTATTCCCCCACTGCTACCAGCCATGTGGATATGGAAAGCACTATATCATACCAACGTTTTGAAAACAGTGCAATCGTCAATGCTTTGGCCTTTCCAGATGAAGATCACAGTTCTGCAACGAAGCAAAACACACAAATAAACCTGGAGGGAGCAAATGCATCTGCAATTGGCACTGATGAAGTCCTTCCAACTGACAATTCATTAAACTTGGACTTTCAGTTTCCTGACGGTGCGAGTGGCCAAGCAGACCTTGGGCAGAAAGCTCTTAACCTATCAGCGGAAGATATCAGGCAAACATTAAACTCAGTTTCTGCAGAATCAGGGCTACCTGACTTAGGTTCTGACTCGGCTGTGTTTGACGATCAAGCCATGCAACTTATCAACAATGGCACGGGTTATGATATGACACCATCCAGTGAAAGTTTTTCCTCTGCTGATGCCAATCGAGTCCTTTCCCCGTCTGTTACGGCTGTTTCTGCAACAGCCTCTACCTCACCCACAACAAGTATTGTCACAAGTGCAGTCAGCTCTGCCACAACAACAATGCCATCATCAGCATCAAATATGGTAATTGCCAATAATAAAATATTGCTCAAATGTCTTTAAGTTGTTAAAAGTTTTACTATATCCCAACTCATCAAAAGGCCCCAAGTAACCTTTTATTTTGGATTGTTATAACCTTTTGTGACAGTAACCAATGAGCATTTGGGGTGAAGTAATAAAAAAGTGGTATTGTTTAAATCCCCTGTTTTACTAATTCAAATTCCTTGGCAAACAGGTGCCTGCTGGAAAGCCCTTTGGCAATGAATCATTTTCTGGTGCAGTTGGTGGGCCAGGGTTTTCTTCATCACAATCCACAACACCTTCATCAACCACGCCAGTTTCATTTTCACCAACCACTGGTCCACATGCCGCTGGTAAATCTCACCTCCAGGAAATACTGGGTGTGACAGACACCAACAGGTACTTTTCTGAAAACCGATTTAGAAAATTAGTTGCTGACTGTTTATCACTGAAAAGTTTAGATGGGTTTATTGCATTGTTTTGTGCATAAAAACCTTTCTTCGCCTCTCTTTGTTTTTATTTTAGGACTTTAGTTTAGGGCATACAATTTACGTTTTACCTGACTTCTTTTCCCATACTTTAGGTTGAAAAATATGGCACGTCCTGTGGACTCTGCTCAGTTCCCTTCTACAACTACTACCTCATTCAGCTCCAACATTCTAAACCAACCAGGTCAAGTTATGCCCAACAGCACAACCGGACCTGTGCAGAATTTGCCCTCGACCAGGTACCACCGAATACCATCTGGTGGTAATGCCTACCAACGCCACCCAGTTCACCAAAGGACTCCAAACACTTATGGGGGTCCACCCCATAGTCCTCTGTTGTTCGATAGCCCCAACATGAACCCTGGGGCTCCTAATTACATGGAACACAACATGAGCCCTCGATCAAACATGCCATTCGACCCAAACATGGCAGGACCTCATCATCCACATCCAGGAGGACCAGGCAGCAATATGCCTCCATATCATAACATGTGGCCACGGCCAAGTTCAATGGGTATGGTGCCACCTATAGGCCCAGGTGGAGATGGGAGCAAGAGCCCACGAGGGGCAATGGGCCCTGGGGTTAATTTTCCAAACAGGTCTGTAAACCCAATGTCAGCACTCCAGGGAACAGTAAATGCCATATCAGAAGGTTTTTCGAGCAGTCAGGGGATTGGCTCAATGACAAAGAACAACAATAACAATATGGGTCCACCCAATGCTTTCCAAGGCATGCCACCATCTTCAGGCATGGGTGATTTTCCCATGTGTTCTCCTGTGGGTCGAACTATGTTACCTCCTCCTTCACCGTCAGTGGATAAACGCTCGTTTAGTGGTGATGGCACTTTGAGTAGCACAACTGTCTCAAAGAAGAGCAACAAGCGTGAAAGGGGCCAATCGGTAGACTCAAAAGATGGCGATAAACGTAAGGGTTTTTACCTTTGCAATCAATGTACTGTGACTTATTTTACTAAAAAATGGTGCTATGGTTCATTTTTCCACTTGATTATTTAAAATTAATTTTCTGCTCATGTATTCTTTTCAAGAATCAGCACCGAAGTCTAAAAGACGGAAAAGCAAATCAAAAGATGAAAGTAAGTTACAGTAGTAGACTTAACAGGCAAAGCACCGCATGTGAAATTGCCAGACTGTGAAAATAACCAAGGGCCTGTGCTGGCGGTGTAATTGCTAGCCTTAGGGTACTTGTGATTGGTTTTCCTCTACCACATGATCATGTTGTGTCATCAGAAGTGCGGAAGTGTTATGTACACTTGCACTTGGCCACCACATTAAAATCTAAATGAAGCATCATTTTTAGCTTTTGCAGTTTTGGGATAGTGAATTAAAATGAGTATTTTCAACTAAGTTTACCTAATGTGTGCAATTCTATTGTTAAATGTGATCGACTGATTATCCAGAAATATTGTATTTTTGTAACATGAGACCCTGAAACTTTTTTAAACAATTGCCTATGTTTTGTGCCATGTCCAAGCTTAGACAGATGATGTGAAGTTAAATGTGAAAGCACATATCTATTTGTGCATTATTGCCAATGTGTTTCCTATCACTTAGGTAAGAAAACTTCAGCAGCCGAAACCAAAGCTCTCTCACGCTCCAACAGTGTCAGTGATACACAGGTAAGGTTAAATGTAATGTATCTCTTATTGTTATTAGAGTAGCTTCTTTTTGTTAAACCAACATGTAATATAGCAGGACTTTACTCAAAGTAACTTGAAACAACTGGGCTTATGCAAGTAAACTGTCATTAGTTGCAGTCATATAAGTCTGGATAGGTTTAGAAAACAATGAGCAACAATCCAGAGTGATAAAAGAGTGCATTCATTTCCTTTGTGTGCAGTTTGAATGCAAGCATATGGACCACTAAATGATAAAAAGAGAGTATTACAAATATTTGTTTTGTTTCCATTTCTATCATTAGATTGCCATAATTAGGCAAACTGTCAAAATGCCAACATCACTTTCTTTAACCAATAATATTAAATTATTTGACACATAGTTCAAGTGCAAAACTGTGTAGCCTTATTTAAAGTTAATCATTCAGCCAAACTGACTACAAGACTATTTTAAGTGCCCAATTAAATTTATACGCTTAGATTAGTGACACTCCAACATAAACTTGTGTGCTCAAAAACACATGCATATATTTGAATATCTTTATACATTCACTGGGTTATAAGATATTTAATAGCTTTTACCAGAAAACATGTAATGAATGTTGACACCTTTTTAACTAATTCCACTTAAACCAGATATCTTGTTATCTATCTGCACATTTCAAACATATATTTGTTATGTGTAAAGGCATAACCACTGACTTTCCAGAACATGTTTTGGTAATCACAGCCAAAATAATGATCTCAAATGAATCTGCAGGGAAACAGCCAGCTTATGTACATTTTCAATTCGGAAATGGCAAACATGGCAGCCAATGTGGTCAACCAGGGAAAGTCCCCAACCATCGTGTCATATCATCAGACATCCCACAGAAGTTGCAGGATGGTTCCTTCTAAGCCTGGCAACCTGACTGGAAACAGCGCTGGTCCCATTTTAAGCAAGTCGCCGTCCCAGCAACCAGGGGACCAAAACCATGGTTATCCGTCATCAGGAAGGCCAATAAAAACTGAAGCAAATTTAACAAGCCCCCGACCATCTGTGAAGGATGATGGCAAAAGTCGTGGACATAACATTAAAACTGAATTTAACCAGTCTGGTGATGGAAAACATATGTCTCCATCGTTGCCAAAACAGGTCAGCACTAACAACATTGCATAAATGTTGAACTTTTGTGTTTTTATCACAAACTATACTTTAACTTTGGCATTGATTTGTCTTTATCACACACAACAAAATCAGCCTTTTTTGTGTGCCTTCTGGTAAACAAACACATTTTTAGACCACACCAGCAATCCACGAACCTTGTTAATGTTTTGCATGTCTCTGCATACTAATGCCCAAAGATGAAACGTGTGCCTTTGGATACATGTAGTTATATTTGTTAAAATCCATTCATGTGCCTTATCAGTTCAAACTACCTATCTGCCAAACTCCAGTTTGTGTTTTAGCTGTTTGTCAATTCAAAAAGTTTTGTGCAAATTAGGAGGCCACCGAGGAAAACTTGTCAGAGGAACAAAAACATCACCGAGAGGAAGCACTCAGTAAACTTCGATCCATTGGTGCAATGCTAGATGGGAATTCTAATCCTGGTTTGTGCTGTGCTTGTGTTAAAGCGAATGCAAATTAGTTATATACCATCAACATATTATCCAAACAATGCATTTGAACAAATGCTCCCCTCTCCTATGCATAGACACTGTAAATTTGGGAAAATGCTCATACAGCAGACTTTATTATACCATTAACGTTGGCATGGAACTCCATGTGAACCTGGCGGTGTTATGGCATTTTCCGTAAATTTGGCATTCGCAAAATCGGGCAGGCAATATGCCAACAGTTGCCCTCACCTACCGTTGCCATAGCAAGACATTTGCCTCAAGCCATTCAATGCTAATTTTACCACAGGTCCAGTACCGCCGCCGAATAACGGACGATGGCAAAGCGGGTCGGCGGGCAATGACTATTCCATGAGTTTACATCTACAGGAGATCCAGAAAAATAAGCCAGTGAGTGCCACGTCCATGGGTTCTCATGTCCCAGCGAAGGAGGCCGAGTGGTTGCGGCTCGTCAAAGTACGTTGAGTTATCAACTCACGTACCAACCCGAACAACTAATATTTCCTGCATAGTCTTTTGTAACATCACCGCATGCCAACTAGCATTCTTCAACGTGCTTTGGACTGAAAAACTGGCGAAATAAACCGGTCGTAATCCCGTTTTACGTCAAATTTAATTCTGTTCATCGAAACTATTTAACATGTTTGTCGTTAACATCGAATGTGTTGTTTCAACTTCCTTTTCAGTTGTAAGGAGCGTTGTGCAACTTGACTAACCCCTAAGGTCGCGCCGTTTTCCATCGCGCTTACGCTACATCTCCTACCTTGTTTTAGGCCTACAACGAACACAAACGGAGGAACCGAAAACCGGATGCCTCCCCACCCCCCTACGCCCCAAACGGCCCTCGTCCCCGATGGATGGGGCCAGGTGTGCACGACCCCAACGGCCCCATCGGGCCGCCACATGATCTAATGCGTTACCCCCAAATGGCCATACGCGCAGGAACTCCGGGCCGTATGCCCTTTGACGGACCCAGAATTCCTTCGTCATATATGGGCCCGCGTATGCCACGTGGCTTTATTGGCCCTGGTGGAAGTCGCATGCAGATGTACCATGGACCAGGAATCCCGCCGGGCGGGCCCAAAATACCAAGACAATCAATCCCGCACCTCCAGCAGCCTCCACATCTCGGTCACGGTCACGGTCATCCCAACGAGGCCTACCCGTTCTCTGAAAAGCTCAAGGAAAAGGCGAGCATGTATCGCACTGAAGGAATGCACGGCCCTCTAGGTGGCAACATGCCTTTCGACATGAATAACCCCGACGGGCCAATGGGTCCCGAATGGGCCGGACCCTATGCGAACCCAGGGTCAGTGCCTCCTGGTGGGCGGCTGGCCCACATGCCAGAAACGGTATCGCCCTCCCACGGCCCAATTCCAGGAAGCATGATGACGTCAGTGGGCCCTGTCCCGGGTCCCATGATGGACAACAACCTCCCTCCGGGTCGGGAACCCATGTCAACTCCTGGGGGCGGCGGGGGTATGGATTCCTCAGGTCTCCGTATGACCAACCCGAACATGATACCTCCCACTTTATCCTACTCGAACAAGGGACCGAATGCGCTGCCTAACTACACAGATTCACCAATGCCCGGCATGCCTCCATCGATGGGCGGGCCCATGGAGATGCATCCTGGAGCTATGGGTGTAATGAACATGACCGCTGATCGTAACGGCGGAAGAATGAAGGACGCGATGGAAAGGAGAGGGGAGCCGAGACCTCCCGACCTGAAAATTAACCCTGCGGTTCCAGGTTCCCCGTCAATGGCATTTTCCGGAGGTAAGGACCGGTCGTTAGCATATTTCGATGCGCCAATACTAATCAAAGCATTTACAAAGAGTTGTCACGGTGCGTAGCAATGTATTTGCACCCTATTTACGTCGAGTTGATCGTGGTCTAGCGTACGTTTTTTCCATCAGCCAAAGAATACTCCACCATTTTAAATGTTGCCGATTCTTGATTGGCGTTGCTAAGTTCGTGTACGTTACAACAGGCCGGCATCCCGCTCATTCGCCGAGAGTTGCCCATTCCGCCGCTATTGTGAACCAACAGCAGTTCATGCACGCTGATATGGGTCCCGGGGGACTTCCCCAGGTCTCCCCACACCACCCCTCTGTTCGCTCACCCATGATGTCACCGGGAGCCCCCAACCAATACATGCAGATGGGTCAAGGGGGCATGCCTCACCAGGTGGGCCCCATGGACCACCCTAACATGATGCCCCACAACGCCCCTCTTTCAGCTGATCGGGGGCCCCCATCTGACTGGGGTCCAATGCCGCCCTCATCAATGGTGGTAAGTTTAGTACACAGCCGATTTCTGGAGTATCGACGTGGTGTAGCTGGCATTTTTCCATCTCATTGTTTCCTAAAGGTTTAGTGTTAGGATCATGGGCGTATCCAGGGGGGGGTCCGAGGGGTCCGGACCCCCCCCTTTTGTGAAATATTTTGGTCTTTTTTGATAACTAAACAAACGCCACTGTATTTTTTTGTCAAAATCCGCGTGAAAACCAGAAATTTTCTTTGACGTTGACCTAAAAACCGCATCGTGTTGCATTCGCCATTGTTTCCAAACAGGGGGCATTGTTACCAAACATGTTGCATTGTTACGAAACAAGTGTCATTTTTCGTCAGTTCACGGACGAAACGTCGTTTTTCAGTGGCCACGTTGTAATGACAAGCGGTTTATTTGCGTGAAAGTCAATTAGTTTAGTTGTTAAACTTTCCATAACGTTACACAATTGCGCAAGCCGGAAAGCCACCGTTTATGTGACGATTGGCGCGAACACCGGCGCTCGTATTTTGCGATTCTCGCCCACAATAGTTTACACTTAGTTTATACCTGAAAATCGGGGAATTCCCTAAAAAAATTGGACCCCCCCTTTAAAAATTCCTGGATACGCCCCTGGTTAGGATATCAAATGCAAAAGCTGAGTTGACTTTATTAAACGAATAAATTGAATTAAAAAAATTTTAAAAAAAACATCCTGACGCGTTTATCATTTATTTTTGTTTTTATTATTTTATTTTTTAATAATTATTGTCTTTACGTTCAGCCACCGAGGACGCCTTCAAGCAGTGGAATGATGCACTCCGGTCAGGGCCCACGACCGCCATCGGCCATTACCGAGATGATCAACAAGATGAGTACGTTTCCAATTTCGATGCAGTCGCCGCTGTATCAAGACGCGGTAAGAAGCACGCTTTTAAATTGTAACAAACACCTTTTACACTGTTACCGTTGTTGCACCTGAACATGAATCAACTAACCACAAACTGTAATTGCTTTTCCTTGTCTCTTTTCACCCCGATTCAGTAAAAATATTTGTTTATTGCTTCGTTCGGCAGCAAAACAGCCGTTGCAAGAGTGAAATATAAACGATAGTTCAATACGGCAACTGTTCGTATCAATCGTCATCAACCTGCCGTTTATATCCCAATATACACTTGAAACACAGGTTAAAGACACGAGCCCGCCCCCGCTGACACACGTGAACGGCAGTAACATGATAGATCAAGAACCACCACCTCTTACCCATCCGAACCAGCACGGCGAACCACAGCCTGTCGGTATGCAAGTCATGGGGGGGCACATGGCTCGAACACCTACAGGCAACATGATGCCACAGCCGATGCCCGGTGGTGGGGCCCCACCAGGCTACGACCCAGGGATGTCGGGGCCCCGTCCAACTGGTCCGAGGCATATGGGCCCTCCGCCAATGGGCGACGGGTACGGAGGGGAATACAGGCCTCCTTCGCACCCTGACATGTGTATGTCACCGTCCACCATGCACGCCTCCCAACAGGGGATGATGCCACCTGTGGGGGGTATGGATATGCCGGGAAACTACCCCATGCAACAGCACGGGAATATGATGCCACCCGGTCCTGGAGGTTATCACCCGCCCCCACCGTCGGGGATGATGCACGGTGCGCCACCTAGCGGTGGAGGCTGCCCGCAACCTCGCGGAATTCCAGAGTTTGATCTCACGCACATCATACCTCGCGAGAAGCCCTCCGAGACGCTATCCTACTTTCCATCAGGAGGAGGAGGTGGTGGTGGAGGCCAGGATGCGAGTCAGAGTCAAGTGGATCCCAACCCACGTTCGCAAATGAATGTCACAAGTCCCACAATGCAGCCTAGGTGAGCGAAGGGTAAAGTTTTCTGAACCCAAACTGGTCATGTTTTATTTATTTATTTGGCCATGAATGGTAACCGCCATTCCAAAAGCTAGGCTTAAACACATATTTCGACTTGTGATTCAGATACCCCAATACGAGCATGGGCCAACGACCAATGCATCATCCAGGCAACTTCCCTTCCGCCGGCTCGGGAAACCCCATGATGCGACCGAGCGTACCTGGGAACTTCGGAGGCCCCAATCCGCCCAGTTACCCCCCGGACCCACATATGGGCGGCCAATGGGAAATGGCCAGTATGGTCAGGCCGCCCATGATGCAAAACTCTGGCCCCGGAATGCATTCTGGGTATCCGGGCAGTGCTCGTCCGTTAATATAAAGTTTGTCAATCTGCTGTTTTCTACCACGTCTAAGTATGGTGCTGTACCGCGTTACTGTCTTTATAATAATTTCAATATATTTCAAGCACTTCCAGCGCCATGGGTCACACACTCAAGTCCAGCGTTTTTCTCGCAAGCGGTGTCGCAAGATACACTTTTGTTGTATCTATCCCGATCGGTTACCACTGTCCGCGTGTGACGCACGCTCTACCGTGGTGCAAACCCACACAACTCTGAACTCACACACATTGCGGAGAGCATTTCTACGCCCACCTTTTTCTACTTCCACAAACCGATCCGCGAGCCCCATTTCACCCAATGAGCAAAATCGCAAATTGGTGCTCGACGTTTTTTTTTTGCTGTAACGCGCGCTCCTTTTCTGTCGCCCTTTCCACTTCTTGCACTAACCTATTACATGCTTACTGATTTTGCGTCAAAGTGTTCGCGGTGCAACCCTGTCGTCCAGAAAGGGGGAAACCCCACTCTCCACTCTCGTTGTGTGTTGTTCTTCGCGCCGTGTTCTGTTACTATTATTCTTACTACTATTATTATTATTATTATTTGTACGAGAACAAGAATGAATCGCTTTCGCGCGCGCCAACAAACTCCCGAACGCTTTTTTCGTTGGTTTAGTTTTCCATAGCTCTCGTTGATGGTTTTCGCCTGTTGTTTATATACTTTGTTACGTCCCCTCTCGCCATTCGCTCGACGAACTTGCTCCCCAACTCTTCCTCACCTCGACGCGTTGCCTCGCAAGCAGCCTTCTAGATTTACTGTACATTTTCGCGCCGCCTCTGTCCGTTTTTGTGTACATACAGCGTGAAAACGACGGCGCAAAATGCAGAGCCAGCCCTTTGGCAGAAGACACCGTTACATCGCACAACGGACGATTTGTGTTTCGACCTGCTGTCGACGTTCCTTAAACTTTGGTGACAGCGACGAGCGTCTTCTTCCTGACATGGTTTTTTTTGTTGCCCTGTTGCATCTCGAGGCTGAACGCCTTGCAATACAGTTGCGTTGCGTGAGCAAAGTATTTTCTTGTGCGGGATTTTTTAACACGTAGAGGATATGTTTATCCTGAATAACACTCAGCAAAAAACCTTTAAATTATCTCCAAGTCAGCAAAAGTTTTTTGTATGAACCATACATAATTTTTTTTAGCACAGTTCGAGTAGAAACGTTTTTGCCAATATGCTTGGACTCCGCAACAGATACAAAACCTTTTTCAAAGTATTATTAGGGTGATTAAAGAGTGGTGCACGTTTTAACCATCATACTAATTTTTGTGGCATGTTTTGCCGTAAACTGCTATCTAACCTTATGGGACTATTTCATTCCCAGACCAGCGATGTACACAGTAACGACTTAAATAATGTAAAACTTTTTTTAAATCGCATTTTTAACGTATTGGATAGATTCTATGCCCACGTTCGCTTACCTTGTACTTGGAAGTTGAGGGCAGTGGCTGTCAATGCAAAGTATATGTATTTTCTAAGATTGGGATTGACGATAGTTTTAACATATAACTTGGTAAACGTGGCGAAATCTTAACTATACTTCACGACTTTACTGCACTATATATTTCAGTACAGTATTTTCAGCTGTCGTCAGTAAAATAACATGACGTTATTAGCTCTATTTGTCAAGCTGACCTGGCTGACTTCACAAATACATAAATTAGTGCTGAAACATCTTAAACAAACAAAACGTGTCCGTCTTTTACTGCGGGATCAGTTTGTTTCCACTGTTGCTCTGCCACACAAACTTGTATCGTTCGGTCCTAAGATGTAGGCTATATAAAGGCTACACCTAGAAGTGGCATCCAAACTGTGTCTACCCCCTATGCGTCATTTTAAGTTTGAGAACCACTACTATAGATTGTGGTGCGTTTTGGTCCAGCCAAACATGCTAGTCTTCTGACTCTCCACATTTGGGGCCATAAAAGCTACTCAATATAACGCGTGCTTGGGGGTAATTATGGTGAGAAACGATTAAACTATTTTTCGCAATACCCCCCACAAACAAGGACCTGTTCATTAGCCAGATATGGACATTGACATCCCATTTCACATATTCGGTTTTTACTGTATTTTGTGCAATGTGTTTCAGTAAGAATTGGCGCATTGCTATGAACTACATAAGGGGGCCCCAAACAGATCAACAGTCTAAAACACTTGCTGATTGTTTGTGGTTGTACTTTCCAAACGAAACTGGGTGTGCTTCACACACATTTGGCGTGATTTAAATGACGTGTACTGCGTTGCATATTTATCGGAAGTTAATAATCACAGTACCGTACCATAGTCAACAGTAGCAAGTCATAACCCGTCCTTGTCTGTATACAACCTGCTAAAACGTAAGACTTACTTTTGGTCGCAATGCATGGGGATACATAATTTATTTACAAGGGCGAATTGTTTATGGGCATTGTCCAAATCTTAAATCACATCAGCTGCGCAACGGCCGCTTGTGCTCATTCATTTTTAACAAATGTTGCCTCCAAACACTCATGAAAGATGCAGATAGTTTATTTACAAGGACAGCAAAACCCTTGCAGTGATTGCAAACCTTGACCCGCGGCTTGCGCTGCAGTATTGCCCGCCTACACAACCTATGCCTCTTTTGTATCAGACTACCCATAATCGTAAAGTGTTTATTAGGACGCACAATATATTGTCAATCAAAAGGTACACTGAACGAATAAAATACATGAATGTAATTTGCAGAAATTTTTAATCACAACGGTACAATCAAGTAACAGTACACAATATACACAGTAGTCGATTGCAATAACGTTTAGATCGGAATAAACAGACAAATTGTCAATCAGCAAGCAGTAATTACATTACCGCAGCCTCATCAACACGTTTGCATTTATTGTTGCCCAAGCACAGTTTTATAAACCACATTTGCATTGTTTGAACATTTTGCTATACACATGTCGCATTTAGGTAGAGGAAAAAAACATAATGATAATAAGAATGCTCTCCCATGATTCATTTAAACGTTTTAGTAATATAATGAAACGGTTTCAGGGGAACTACAGAGGATTGGACAACTAGTGAAGATAAGCAAGCACAAAATTAATAACAGAGAAATGCTGTTCGCCTGTCGTTGGTTTAATCTTTACCTATTGGGTTCAATACCACGGGTAAACAGCTTTATTAGACCTTTGTGCACCCACACAAATATGCTTGGGTCTGTGACCATCTCTCCATCTGTGTTCCAGCACCCAGATGCCTTGTGTGACTCAACCACTTCCACTTCATTTGCATTTAGCTCACACTTGGTGTTGGAAACTGCTTGTGTGGCGGCAACACATCTAAAGGCTTTGACTCTGTGCACCTCCACAAAGGGAAATCTGAAGCGGTTTGCACTGCCCACGTGGGACACCATGTAGCGCAAAAAATCAACTTTGGAACAATTGCGCACAAGTATCAGGTCAATGTTGCCATCAGCTAGATGAGCAGAGGGTGAGAGACCTTGGGGACAACGTCCACATGCACAGGACATAAGTGCTGAGTTTATCATCAAGAACTTGCCCCTTGCTACCTACACAACAACAAACAATACCAGTTAATTGCTGCAACATGTTAATCAAAATGGTTTCTATCACAATTTATCAACTTCACATTTAGCAAAATGCTATCACACATATACCAGCAGTTTTAACATTCAGTGCACAGGAATTTTAATATGCAGAGAAATACATACCTGCCATGTTTTGATATCGTTTGAATCATTGGACAATGCAAGTGATTCAGCTGAGTTTTGCATTGGTGCTACTTTCCTACCAAATGTTATACTTGGCCCATCAGTGAAATTTGACTTTGCATTGAAGTAAATGGCATTGTTTGAAAAACTACCATTAGATGTTTTCAATGGTTGTAAGTTAGGCTCAGAAAGACATTCATCATCTTTTTCATCAATGGCATACTTCTTTCTTTGATGGCAAGTATTACATGGAAATCTGCATCTTGCTGCAGTGTTTGTAGTAACAATTTTTGTTGTGCTTGGCAAATATTGCACTTCCATATCATATGATGACTGTTGCACAAAATGGTGTATTCCAGCAAAGTCATAACGGCTTGGTCCCAACTTTCGCATTCTCTCGCTTAGCTTGAGAACATTGCCGTAGAAACCAAATGAGGTCATAGAAAAGGAAAACCGTTGAAAGGTCCCATTTCTGTCATGAATTGAGCACAAGTCAAGAGGATGGTTATCTCCAACCACAATGTGCAAAGCTGCTGTTTCTGGATCATCATAACCCTGTGTCACATAGCTAAGGCAGTTTGTTGATCCTGCTGGTATGACACCAATCCTTATTCCTGGCTTTAAAAAGTTAGGACACTTTTCAGACAGTTCACTTGGTGATCTATCAAGTGTAATGCTATTCCTTTCCTGCATTTGGATTAGAATGCCATTAATAATTTCATGTGCCATTCCATCTCCACCAACAGCTATAATGCCATCATATTCAGACAGATCTGCTGATTGTAGATAATCTTTTGCATGGTTCTGATATTCAGTGATGACAACTTTCTGCTTCACACAGGCTTTGTCAAAAATTGGTGTTACAATTTGCTTGTGGATCTCAACAGCCTTATGTTTTCCACCATAGGGATTAACAAAGACCAATAATGACCTGGGGCGCACAATAGAATCTTGAGAAAGAACATGTGCAATTTTGTCATTCAGAAATTTTGACCAATTAATACAGTGTCTCTCATCATTAGAGCGAAACTTCAGTGTTTGTAATTTCCAAATAGAACCTTTAGCTTTAACTGCGACATGAACCAAAAGAACATAACACTTTGTTGACTGAGAATGAAGAAGGTTTCCGATGTTGGCGCTGCTCAGAGATTCCACTTTGCTGTGCACTTTCCATTCTGCTATTTTAACTGCAGTGGAAAGAATATCACACAAGTAGATATTGGAATGAAATGAGGAAAATGGTCGAGGATCAAAGGGATTCAACTTCTTAAGACATTTTACACATAAAAAGTTTTCTTTCAATTGCAGTGACACAATAGACTTGTTGCTGAGGAATTGTATTGAGTAATCAGGATGCTTGAGGTCAGTTTGTAAATTCATCTGAAACGTAAAACAGAGAGTTCAAGTACATATGTAAGTCCTTAATCAAAGCAATGATATTATAAGTCCCAATATAAACCTTTAATCACAATCAAACACAAGTTTCACAGAATTAATATTAAAGTCTAGCATCGCTGGCAATGAGTATGACAACACCATCTCTACATCTACCTGCCCTCTAGGCGTCTAATCTCAGCATTTCTTTCTTCCACAAAGTCAAGCATTAAACATCACGTACAAAAGCAAACATACAAAAGCAAAACATATGAGCTAAAAAAGCTACTTTCATTCTCGAACAAAAAAGTGAAATGCCTCAGGAAGTGTTACTAGAGGTCGTGTTGACGCCGCTTTGTGATTGGTTAATAGCGCTGACACGGTCGATTACGCCTACGCACAGCGCAGCCAAAAATAGTGCAAACGAGAAACGTTCATTCGTCGAAAATTACCACAAAAATGTTCAATTACAAAAAAGCGTTACAAAAAAACCCAGTTCCTTTTGCTGCCAAAAATGGAATTTGATCTCCTAATCTATACAATCCGTTGCCTAAGCAACAACCACGGGTGTTTCCCTGAAATGAAAATGTAGACTCACTGCTGTTCCTTTCCTTGTTGTTTTACCTGTATGTTATAGTTGTACATCTAGAAGAACTCAAACATGAGCTTGCAAAGACGACTAAGTCAACAAGGACTTGCTTCAAACAGAAATGTTAACGACATAACAAATAATCTTTCGTCTTTGACGTTTGAAAACGCATTATCTAGTGAGGAAAAGCAATACCTTCCCCTAAGGGCACGCTACCATGCCTTTACAGTGACATCTTGCGCACACGCTGCATACATCGTGGCTGTTTTAAGCGAAATAAGGTAAAACTTAAGTTGCTATTCTTCTTATTCGGCAATACAAGGAATAAGTGTTCATGTAACTGTTTGTTTTGCAGGCAGGTTTTGTCTGAAATAAGGAATCCTATCAACAAAAAAACAATTAAATTTCTCAATCAGTCACCACCCAGAAACCCACTCAAAGTGGGAATTATTGGATGTGGAAGACTTGGGAAACAAGTTGTTTCTGCTCTGTTGACTTTTGCTGATATAAGACCTGGGGAAATTGTAATATCGACTCGCCGTCCACACGCATTAGGTTAGATTTAGGATGTTTTGTATTGTTGATAGTTCTTGATTGACATTATATGGTGATATCCTAATGTATCATCTCTAATATTATGTTTTTGTTGCTGCCGGGCATATTGTAACTTAATAATTCTTCTGACACTCTAATATTGTTCATAACTTCTTATAATATAAATTGTGGTTGTTAATTAGAAATATAGTCATGACAAGTGGTAAACTTTTGACTTGGTATTCTAGCAACATTGTTGATGCCTAATGTCTAAGCCCAAAACATAAGTCCCTGTGAAATATTACTCTGGTCTTCATAACAGGGATCTATAACACCACTTTTAGTAAATTTATATTCTACATTAATAATTGTTTGCAGACCAGCTACGAAAAGTGGGAATTACTTGTATGTATGACAACAAAGAAGTGGTCGCTACATCAAATATTGTATTCATCTGCTGCTTGCCTGGACACATGCCTGCAGTTGCTGAGGATATTGCTGGTTATATATCAGCTGAATGTCTGGTATTTAGTTTTGTCACTGGGGTTTCATTATCAAGGTAACACATTTTTTACTTTGACTCTTTACTTTGAATATTGACTGCAATAAACTTTTTCGCCCTTCCTTTGGTTGAATTAAGGCTCAGACAAATGATTCAACATAGCAACATATCCAAGATGGACTTCACTTGGTCACTAAAGAACTCCCTTAAACCTTGGTGCATTGGTGATGATGTGATCACTGCCCTGAAAAAAGATTGGGTTGCAGAGCTCACTTGTCCTCTCAGCAAGAGATCAAAAGAAGGTAAAGTGTATAAATGGAGAAAAAATGCTACAATCCAGTTTACTAAAAAGCTCTGCTGGGGATTTGGATGTATGGGGGTCAATGGTTCTTGTAATTGCCATTGCTGGATGTTGACAAAGGCTGGAACTAGGTCTTTAAGTGCTTGAGAGCACAGATTACCACTGATTATAGTTGTGATTCATTTGAATAAATTTGTTATTTATTCTTTGCAAAATTAGGCAGAGTTGTGTATTCAAATATTAAAATGCATGAAAAAATCTATATTTGTGGCTATATTTGTCCATTCAGATTGTCCTGTGTGGTCGAGTTTAAAAACGTTTGAAACCGCGGTCTACGCTGCCTTGAACATGTGTCCTTCCCTCGGCGTCACAGTTGAAGAAACACTTGAACTGCTGAACATCGTATTCCTGATGAAACGCAACGAAGGTGGTTTCACATGGAAGCATTTTCTTGATGAGGAATCGGCTTCGTTTGTAGAAAAAGGGTAAACACGGTAGATGTAAACTGTCGCTAACAGTTGCAATGTAAAGATATTATTTTTTTCAAATGATGATAGTTCAAACAGATTACACTTTGTTATACGTTTCCCTTACAATTGAATCTACGACTGCTTCAAAACCATCAGCGCATGTTTAGTTGTTAAGCAGATGGCAATTAGCGACGCGACGAGTTCCAGATTTTAATTACGACTCAACTGCGCCAATTAATAGTTTTAGACGTCGCTTGTCGACTTACAGGCGTATTAATGGCATACGGCGTTAATCGGCCGGGGGTATTTGTTCTTCGACAAAACTGCGCGCAAATAAAATAGGGAGCATTTACTTATACTCTCCAAACCGAAAATTGGCAACTTACACGAAAGTTTGTGAACAACGATCTTATTGGCCTTTTTGAGATGCTGAAATAACAACATATGTTAAGGAACCTGCCGGTTTTCGACCTATTCCACGTTGGAACCCAGGACACCCCGTTTACAACATTTCTTCAGACCGAGCAGGAAGGCCTGACGCACGAAATGTTGGTGAAAAAGTTTGTGTCAATTTTTAGCCGCTACCGTTAAATCGCACTTCATCGGTGTGTGTTCCATTTTTTACACAATAAACACTTGCTTTTAATGCAATCCGAGCATGATTCCGGAGCACCGACACAAAATTAGTGCAAAAATTCCTGAAACAGCGCCTATATGCTACGAATACGACGAGGTAATTGCACAACAAGAACTCAGGAGACAAGAATTGGAAAGTGCAGCAAAAAATAGGCAAACTAAACAGGAGGTGGTGGAAGACCGTCAATAGATGGAATAGTGGAAGATGTTTCTGCGCTGTTTTGATTGTCTTGGGGGGCGTTTTCTTTGTTTACGACCTTTACGGCGCCAGACTTTACAATGTCCCTTCTGGTCCACGGCGTAGCAACAAGCTGTTTTCCTGAGTCGTCCTTGATCACGTTGTCCCATACGAAACTGCCATGCAGCTAAAGTATTGACAAAATTCAAGACATTACTTGCAAACTGGTTAATATCAAGTGAGATACAGACAGTGCCACTGATTCAACCTATATCGTCTCATCAGTTGTGCTTGCGGAATTTTGACATTTTTGCCAGATAACTAGCCAGGCGAGTATTTTCACAATTTGGTAACTTACCAGTCGCCATAAATTCGTTGGCCAAAGAAACCTCTGGAAAAGAATCCCAGGTGAAAATAGGTCGAAACAGTGGAGCTGTCTGCAGCTCTCATTGTATTATTGACTCTATCTATAGCTTTTATTACGACCATGGCAGGTCCTTAGCACATTTAATCAATAGGGGCCCGCGTTTGATGATCAAATCACCAGGGAGATTATAACGGGTCACATGAATTTTGTTTTTAACTGATCGGTCCCCGGTTTTTCTATAGGAACCAGCCCTGATAACGACATAGGAATATTTAATTACCTTTCCTCGTATCGGCTCACTGGGGTCAGACCGGCAATTGTAATCGTGTTTGTAAGAGATCTTCTCTAGTAGAACATCGCCCAGTTCGACAGCCTTCTTTGGAGTTGTTACGGGTACTGTAATTCACACCTACCATTATAGAGTTACAACATAAATCCCACATTGCATGGAAGTATATCCTGCTTGGAAGACCTGTTTACCAAGTATGTACAAATATACATGATTCGATTGTCTGTGATATAGCTTATATAATCAACTTACATATTCCCTTGGCAGGATTAACTAATGGATTGCTTGAATGTCTAGCGTTGGGTTTATGTGGTCCGTGGTCTATATAATCATTTCTGTTAATCGTGTCAATTGTGTGGACAGGCGTCTTTAGTGGCTCGTCACTCGTTCTCGAAGGCCACCAGTCGTTTTGCTCGTCATCAGTGTCGGTAGTCGCCATGGTGCAAATTGGCTCATTCAAAACTCTGAACAAAAAATAACTTATGGAACTGTTATCTCTGTTTTGTCTTCTACCCTTGTCTAAAGTAGATGTGAGTGAAGTTTATAGAAGCCACATCAACAACATTAATTTGCTTACCTAACGTTGTGGCGCAAAAATCTACTGTGCCATGGATGGGGACAATTTCGCCTTTCTGGTTCTCTGGGATGCGGTGGAGGTGGGTCTCGTTTCTGCTGTATATGAGCTTTGTTCATGCGCGCATCACCAAGCGAGTCATCACTAATTTCCCGGTCAAAAATTCGGTAGGAATTTGGACTAAAATGAAAATATTTTCATGCAAAAATCTGTACGAATAGTAACAGTCAAACATTTAGGTTAGGTTTTGGTGTAATTTCTCCACTTACTTGTAATGACCCGGTACTCTTTTTTTTCTTGCCAAATAAATTTCCATTTTTACAGGTTATCTACTGTGCAAATATGTCTTGAATTGGTTGAGATAAGCAAATTACATCACACACAATCAGTTTTTCGACAGGCTGTGGTTTCTATGGTGACGGAGTAGCGCCTCTAACGGTGGAATATATTGTTTTTGGGGAAATGGTAAGAGATTTTCCTATCCATAAAATCGCGATATATATTTTATAAAAAGTGCCTCGGAATCAACTGATTCTATATATTCAGCACAACCTTGCCTCGTTTCCTGTGATTTCTTTTGGAAATTTGATTATGTTTAGACTTTTCCACAAATCAAATGATTTGCATATTCGCCGCTTTTTTGTACTATTTTAGAACTATACAGAAAAGCGTTATTTTAGTTTGGTTTTGTTGTCTGTTCCTATTAACTAGTTTAACAAATTACCCATCCGTTAGCTAAATATTAATTAAACTAATAAATGCGGCAATTTCTCGTCAAGGATTATTCGATGAGGTCATTTTTAACTGCATTCAAAGGTTGTTTACTACGAATACATGTGACTATAATGTGCAAATTGTTCAAAACGGCTAGTATTATATTTTGAAGCCTTTTTTAAAATTGAAACTGTATAAAATGCTTAATTTTTAACCAAGCTTTCATGCAACAATTTCTGGAGAATTGAGAAACGATTTGCTCGTTGGAACGACAGGCAGATATTACCCTTCTTGGAACCCATGATACTACAGGACTAGTCCAAAATCGGCAACCCATGGCTCCGGAGCCACATGTTGTTTTTTCACCGTCTGATATGGCTCTGTTGCTACACTCTACACCTTCAAAGTTTAACGATGATAGATGACAATCATGAGCATACTATGGTAATAATGAATAGAAATGCAACAGCCATCGTTCCGCTCTAATGCTCGTGAATTGAAGAGTTCATTCGCATGACAAATCCGAGTGAGTAAAAGAAGGGACGTTTATTTACGGTGATGTGATGATTGTGCGACTTTACTGCCGCGCCTTTTCGAAGAATCGTATTCGTGGATAGCGTTGTTGTAAGACCAAAGTGTTGCGATTGACGTATACTGAAAGTCAAAGCCACTAAGATATATTCAATAAATCGAGGATTGTTGTTGTATAATTATCATGATAGTGTTATCAGGATTTTAAACGTGTGTAAGTTTTACTTATTAGATTAGGGCCATAAAAACCAATGGCTGCATATCAAACCGGCCATTGAGTTACCATGAACATAATATATACTGTTTTATTGAATTATAACATGATGATTCTAATATTTCATTAAATGCATGTAAAAATATCAAAGTCATTAAAAAAGTGGCTTTATTGCAAAAATGTTCAAGACGTTGTCTACACAAAATGTGTCATTTCCATTTTACAGTTTTTAGTTAACAAACCAATGAAAGTGTAGGGCATTGATACTAAACTCTAACTGGAAACATGGCTGGTGCTGAAGCTGCTGTGCACCGTATGAAGGTGGAAAAACCACCGGTGCCTGAAATGCTGATAAAGGGAAGCAAGTTTGTTAAGTGGCCCAAGTCTGATGCTGACGTAAGTAATTGCCAAGTTTTTTGCATTGCAAAAGATGTATTTTTATTTAAAGCTTTACCTGCCAAATTTAATCTTTTGCGTCTATAAAGGATTTTGCTGCTGCGGTGCAAGTTACTTTGCGGGTTGATGAAAATGGTTACGTCCTTTACTGGCAGGAGCCAAATAAGGTGATTTTTTGAAGTATGTTGAAGTTAATGTAGGCTATATACTGTGAACAGAAAAAAATCGGAAAATACCTTTTATAGACACAAGCCAAAATATTGTTCTGGGGCACAATTGGTTAAGTTTTTGGTAATGTCCTGGCAGCATTGTTTGGAAATGGAAGTAGTTTAATTAAAATTGCTCCTGATAATGTTATATTTTCATCTGTTGCAACTTGACTTGTTATTTAAGCATGTTTACTTATCCACAATTTATGTTTGATGATGTCTTAAATAAACAATTTCATATTTCATTATAGGATACAGAGTGTTTGGAAATATCATCAATTCGAGACACAAGATATGGAAAGTATGCAAAAGAACCTAAAGTAAGAACTACATGACATAATAAAAAAATATTGCACAATGTTTTTGAATATTATGAAGCATATCATTATTGTTCACATGCAAATTTGTTTGAAAATAAATTTATCAAGTAATAATACAGATGTCGGTTTCAATAAAATCACAATATGTAAACAACTTAAGAACATACACTGATTTCTGATCTTATTTTTATATTAAACTTTCCTGATTTTGAAAGTATTGTTTTCATATTAATTTGTTTTAAATAATATTATCTGTTGCGTTTAAATTTAAAAAAAGTGTGACATTATGAAATTACAAATATTTACTTTAAAATGTGATTTTGAGATGTGTATCTTGTGTAATTTAGGGGTATAAACAATATTGGCTTGTTTTATTCTGTACTGACACAAAAAAATTGAAAGTGTTACTTTAATAGAGGCAGAATTGACAAAGAATGTTTAAAAGCTAATAAACATGCAAAGGCTTTATACAAACTTCATTGTTAGATTGAGTAAATTCACTCATAAGAGGCAACTAGAAGGTTTTTACCCAAACTCCTACCATACTGTATCAAAATTCTGGTGTAGGTTTTGGTGAATTGATTTTTTTATTTAATGGTGTTTTTATTGCTTGTAAACCCAACTGTTTTAATTGCTATTTTATTATCCAGCATTGGCAAATTGAGGAGAGTTGTAAATCTTCTTTACATTTACTATTTCCAGTAAAACACAGAAAGAGTAAACACTATTCAGCAAAATTGTACAAAATAAAAACGTTACGTGTTAGCTCACAAACAGCGTTGTAGTGTTTTGATAGCAACACTAATTGATATCCACCGTGATTTATTGTTCGAATCCTTCCTGTGTTTTAAAAGGAAGATAGGCGGGTGACCCATGTCATGTTTTGCCTCATCTGGTCTGTCAAATAATGTGGTTACAGAATCTCATTCTAAAATACACAAAATGAAATTTGAAGCAAAACTTTTGTGTTAAAACAATAATGTAAAATCCATGATAATCACTGTTTGTAGATTTGTCCTTAATTATTGGTCATGACTTAAGTGTATTGAGCTTTAATATTTGAGACAAACATTAGGTTTTTGAAATTTGCACAAATTACCTTTTTGTATAGTTTTGCTTGCATTTGAAACATAAATTTGTCGATTTAACCAAAATTGGTGATTGTTGGTTGTAACTACAAGTTGATTTTTTGTACTTTACACAAAAAGGCCAAACTAGATTTAGTAAAGCAAAAACAGAAGTTACGAAATCTGTACATATTTTTGTACACTTTGTCCATTATACTTTGTGTGCATTAGATTTAGTTTTATATTAGTTGTGTTATGTGTTTTGTTTTTCTTGTTGCTGTCTTTTACTTGACAACTCCAATCCCAAACACAAATCTGCGAATGGTTTGAAACTTGATCAGTCATTCAATTTTTTATTCACAGCAAGACAAATTTGAAAAATCAGCGGTGAGAATTAAGCATCAAGCATGGGCCATTGCCCTTAATTTTATGTTTTCCGGTGACAAGCATGCATGTAGGCACCATGTCTTGCTGTTTTACAGTCAAACATGGAAGCACCACATTATAGAATCATTGTAGAACTTGGCAGTGACCAATGGCAGAGGCTTCAAACAAAAAACCTCATTTTGTATTGGGTCCGGCATCAATTTTGTTTTGTTTTCTTGCATGGAAATGTGATTTTTGTTGTTCATGTCTTGCTCTTGTGGTAACAATACATTTTCCCTTTTTTTCCTTAAGTCTCATGCCCAGATGTTGCTGCAAAGTGTTAAAACTTTGCAGGAAAAAAAACAATTAAAAAATGTCACACTGCACCATGTGTGGTTTGTTAATGCGCCAAAGGCAAATGCTTTGCGGCAGTGGGAATAAACTTTGTGGCTCTTGTGAGGTTGCAGATGGAAAATTTTTGTATGTACACTGTGAAATGCCTTGAATGTTCTTTTTTGAAAAATTTTCTGTCTCAGTATATCTACTACAACAGAAACATGTTTTTGTATGTGTACCAACAAATGCAATTCAATTTCTAGCTGTGCATGTGTGGTAGGACTTCGCTGCCAGGCATTTTTTTCTTTATAATCCATTCATTTGTTGCTGCCTAGGTTACTGTGTATATACCTATTGATAATCATGTGGAACTTGGAGCTTATAATTGCACTTTACAGGATCCGCAGGTGTGCAAGGTGGTTAGCAACTCTTCAATCCCTATACATGATCGATGCTTAATGATTGTCCATGGAGTAAAGCTTGTTGACCAAACATTTATTAACCTAATAGCTGTTGAGAGCAATGCTGACCTTGTTGTTAAAGTAAGTCCTTTAATTGTTTGCATGGTTATGTATCAAGTGAGCAAACACCAAACTTTTTCACAGAAGTATTTTGTTTGTTGTATTTAAAACCACTTTATTGGCAGAAATCGTTTCCAAGTGAAACAAGACCAAAATGTGGTACACTTTAACTAATAGCTAGTAGTTCTACTATAGTTGTGATGCAGCCTTAATGTAAGTAATGAAACTGTGAGTCATGTGACAGTTAATCAGCTGTATTGTAAACCTGCATCCTGTCAGTATTCCCTTTGCTACCTGACGACTTGACACAGACTTGTGGTATTTTCCAAACACTTTTAAAATAACATTAGTTTTGATAACTACATGTCATTCAATCCCATATTTGCTTATAAATGATGCCTTTATTTTGATTTTAATGCTTTTTAATCATAAAATCATTGACAGAGGTTGTTTTTGGTTGATTTTGTGCCTTGGCATCTAATTAAAATCAATACCAGATCATGTGCTCCAGTGAGTTCAATGTTAATGGTGATCAGGTAGTGTATTCCACCGGGGAGTTGCCTTTATGCTCCGCTGGTTGCGCTGACTGGTTTAACCATGTGGAAATTGTGGCCAATCTTGCAGGTGTCATCAACCTGTCGAACCCAATCTAAAATGCTTCATTGTGCGTTTTTGATTTTCAAACTTCACTTCTTTACAGGATTGGGCTGAGTATCTTTTGGCACTGGCTTATCATCCACGCACACATCACCTGTCAGTCCAATCCATGATCGAAAAAGCGTAAGCACCTTTTAATAGTTCCTGTTTTATTTTATTTATTAAAATTGCCACCTAAGTAAAAAAAAATTGTTCAAGAAAATTAATTTTTAATAAAAATTGCAATATAGGATTTAAAAATGAGTGAATCTACTGCATTGTGTAAAAGCTGTGTCTTTCATTCACATCGACAGAAATATTTATTTTTGTCTTCTTTAGGTTTATAAAGCTGAAGCTTGAAACAAATCAATTTGGTGAAATCCCTGTGAAAAAGTAAGATTTTAACCCACAGCTTAGTCACAACATAACCAGCTGCAAATTTCTATTACAGACTAGTCAAAATGCTCGGCGGGCGTCAAAAACGGATTGAAAATGCTCTAATCAATGTGGGCTTGATTGAAGTCAAGGTCAGTAAGTTGTCTTCACGCAATAGAAACCGAAGGACTACATATGACATTTTTCTCATGCACAAGCCTGCATGTCATCAATTATAAGCTATTGTTCCACTCATGAACTGTGGCAAGACAGCCAGCACCCCATACTGAGTCAGCTGAAGTACAGTTATGGGCTTTAATGCGCTCATCAGTAATTATCTCGCTGTCGGTTACTCAAAGTGCACCATTAATAGCCCCACAGTTTAGCATGCATTGAATAACTGTGTGTGTATATTGAGTTGATTTGGGTTTACATGGGATTTATCACAGACATATACACTCTACTACAGTAGCCCATAAACAATTTCACAATTCAAATATTGGTTATACGATCTTGACTAAATAAGTTTTCTTGTATGGAGGGGTCATACTTTATTATTGTTTGCACAAATGTGTATTTTTGTTTTATTCAACTTACAAACATTACCCCAGTTTCTGGACCACTAATATGTGACCTGTCAACATTATAGAAAGACACCGCCATAGACCCTTCAGAATTTCAGTTGCAGCGGTTTAAAAAGCTGCTTCAACTGTGTTGTCAACGACCAGAAATGGACAACGTTTTCTCAGAACTGTAAGTGCGACCGTGCTTTGTAGAGAAGAGCACCAACTGATTGTATTGTTCTTGTGTTAACAGGGGACCAGGTGCAAGAAGGATGTACGTTTCACAGCAGAAAGTCAAGGATTTTGTCAACACAATCCAACGAGATCCGAAGCTAAATGAGCTGCTCCATCCTTACCAAACCAGCGACCAAGCGCTGGATTTAGTTCAAAATTTTGAACCAAACATAATGTTCGCAAAAAAAGGTGTGTTGAATTTTTTGCAGGAATATTATATCCTTTCTTGTGCCCAAATAATAAAAAACTATTTTTGAGAAAACATAATTAAACAGTCCAACACACATCAACACTTTTGTTGTTTCTGCAGCACAAGATGTGCAGGTTTTATACTCCACATATAACAAGACTTTCCAGTGTTTTGAAACCTTTTTACAATGTTCAACAATATATATTCAAGTATCGCTTATATATTAAAATTTGAAACAGTATGTGCAGTTCCTTTACAACATGACAAGGGCTTTGAATACTGTGTATGCAAGTCCTCATGCAAAGCTGTATGCACAAAACAATGTAAACTGTAAAGAGGATGGTGCCAAACATTTGGAAACTTATGTTTGTGTTATTTTACACAGATTCATTTACCAATTATTTTAAATACTTCATAACGCTTTCAGGTCAGCTGACCTTGGAAGGTCTTGATGCCTACTTGCAGTCTGATGACAATTTGATAATTGGCTTTGAAAAGTATGCTGAGCACCAAAATATGAGTCTGCCTGTTTCACATTATTTCATCAACTCATCACATAACACATACCTCACAGGTAGCATACATTGTGTGTTGTTTTATGCTAATGAAGGCCTCCAATTTTAATTTTGCAAATTTTTTTTATCTATGATAAAGTAACCACAGCTGAAATTTTGTATTTACTAAGTCTATGTTTTTGTTTGTGTTCCTACATGTGTCATTATTCACCATAGCAGTTATAGCCAGAGCTTTTGGAAGCCCTATATAAGTGACTACCAGACTGGATAAACAAACAAGCAACATTGCTTACAAATAAATACTTTGTATTTTCTAAGACACTACTCTTGTAATTAGTACAAATTTTAAATTATGTTCTTTACAAAAGCATCGTTTTTTTGCTCTTTGTCAAGGTTCTCAGTACAGAAGCAAATCGACAGCAGAAATTTACCGTCAGGTTTTGCTTACGGGGTGCCGCTGTGTGGAGCTGGACTGCTGGGATGGAGATAGTAATGAGCCTATCATAAACCATGGATTTACCTTGTGCACTCCTGTTCCCTTTAAAGAAGTAATAGAAGCCATCAATGAGAGTGCATTCAAAACGTCACCTTACCCTGTTGTACTCTCCTTTGAAAACCATGTTGACAAGTATGATGTTACATTTTTTGTGTGTATTTTGAGTCAAAGTGGCTTTATTCCAGCCTTGGTTGCCCTTCCACTTAAACGTAATTATTTATGTGTTAGTGTCTTTATTCTCAGAATTATGAGCAGATCCGTAAATAGTGTTCCTATGTTAGCTGGATTACTATGAAAATTCAATGCCATAACAGTGGCGTGATTCTGACTTGCCACACAAAAGTGTGTAACATGTAGTATTACTGATTTGTGACATGAACGAAAATGTGGACAAATCCACTTGATGTGGAAATTTTATATTGTTTATAACATAGTTAACAATCATTAAAAACCGTTTCACTATGTTGATGTGCTTGGTTTGTCCTAATCATCCTAATAGAAAAAAATTTGCCCCTGTTGTTATGTTATCAACGTAGCTGAGATGACTCACATTCAGCCACTGTATAATTGTTACGTAATGGTTTTATGAATGTACTGACAACTGTAGCCATGTGATGACTGGGCAGTTGCACATGGTGCTCATCAGGGTTGGAAATAACCAACTAAGCAAAAACAGTTTTGGGCGAAACCATTGTTTAGTTTCCTATGACAAGATTATGTATAACATGGGTCAATCGCACTGAAAGGCAGAATACTTTTACCGCTACTGGCTAAACTTATACAATTTAAAGAAACATAAACATTTCCCAGTTGCATTAAAGAAGTGTGTGAACTCCATCATTTTGATTTATGCCTTGGTCTCACAAAATAAAAACTAGTTAATTTCATAGTATTTTTTAAAGACTGCCCTAGATATGTATAATGTTAAAAGGCCATAATTTGATAAATTTATATATGCTCTTTTCTTTGTTATAGCCCACAACAGCAAGCCAAAATGGCCCAGTACTGCCGGGACATATTCGGGGAAAAGCTTTTGATTGACCCGCTCGACAACTATCCGGTAGGCCAGCTGTCACAAGTTATCCTACTGTCATTAACTGCTTTTATCAAACTTCCCGTAGTTGAGGATGTACAGTCATTTTGTGTTGCAATATGTGTCAGTTTACCACAACAAAAATCCTGTGATTTGATACAGTGGCATTGGCACTACACTTAAACTCCACTTTTTGACTACTTTTGATCGGTTTTAGAGCATTTTTAACTAATTTGTAACATTTTCAAAAATGAATGAAAACCCTGATGAAGTCCTGCTGAACTGCAGACAAAACATCGCAACAATATGTAATTTTTAAATACATCGTAACAATATGTAAAAAAACGGTAATTTTATGCCAGATGGGCAGTATATTTTAGACTGCCTTATGTTGTTATCCAACCTTAAAACAAGACAAAAGGCTTTTCCTTCTTGTTAGCTAGTTGCCTATTTCCAGCGTCAGTAAAGCTATTTTATTTTGTAAAGTCAATAAGTCAGTTGTATTTGGATCTATCTTGTTTAAAGATACTGCCAAAGAAACCTTTACCCCCACCCAATGAACTACTCTACAAGATTATTGTCAAGAACAAGAAACAGCGGGAAGGTAGGAAATGCAAAAAAACTCACTCAGATTTTTCAACAACATCTGTATTAACTTTCAGGAAGACCACCAAAGCGCCAGGCGGAAGAACAAAGTTCAAAGGGTGAGTAATGAAATGTATTTATTCAGAGTTCTGTTTCTTAGTTTGGGGTACTTAGAAACATGCGAAGGTCAAATTCTGTACAATGTTCAATACCAGCAGCCCTTTTTCTCACCTGATATGACCATCACACACTCTTTGAAGCTGTCACTATCCAGACCTTGTTTTGTCATATGTGTAATGCTCACAAAGGAAGTGTCCCCTTATTTTTCCCAGCCCTCCAACATTGATTAATGTGCGACCGCCAGTGACACCTACTTAAACCTGCGAATAACCTTACTCCCAGTTCTTCATATGACATGAAACTCTGCTCACCTTTGCTTAAGGGAAAGTTTATTGTAAAAATGTCTGCCACCTATTTTGCCACCTGTCACTGAATATGGCAAATTATTGCAGCATAGGGATTGTGTGACCTTACTTTTTCTACCCTTGAAAGCATCGCAAAAAGTTGCAATATATCACTAAGAACAATGGTGGTTAACAATAAATTTTGTTTGTTTTATTATGTTATGTTTTTATTTTTTACACCAAATACAAACAACAGCAACGTGCATGTGAATTACTGCTGTTTGGAAATCCATTTGGCCCAAACAACGCTTCTGGGCCAAATCATTCACCTTATTTTCCCTGAATCATGTCGTGTTCCTCCCTACGTTTGCCTGCCTTCTGACTCATGCTGGTCAATCACCATGAACGCATTTTTATTTGCAAACCTTTTTTATGTTCGTGCATCCCCTTTAATCCACGACACCAGAGCGAATCAAGCGAGGCTCCAACGCATCCGAGCTACCTCTCCTCTCATCCACTCCCAGCCTCAACAGTTCTTCAAACAGCAACCAGCGCGTCACCCACCAACGTTCCGTGTCCTCGGGCCTTAGCAACGGAAAGACTTCACGGCCCAGTTCACGAACGGCGTCGGCCAACAGCGAGCGAAAACACTCTCTGTCGCCGCTGGTGTCCAATTCTAGCGTGGATCTCTCGCAGGGCGATCTCATACAGCCCGTAAAACTTGCAAATGGCATGAACGGTTCATTTACGTCCGGAGGTGACGCTCTTTGATTTTCTGTGTACCACGTTCGGTTAATGCACGTTTTATTGGTTTAAGTTTACTGCGAATGAGTTTTTTAAGTTGGCCGCACAGAAAATGCATGATTTTTTTTAGTTTAAATAGAAATAGGAGCATTGCCAAGTTTCCTCCGTTCCGTTTGCTATACTTTTCACGTTTTTATTTGCTTTTCATCAGACAACGCAAGCAAAGATCGCAACATGTCGACCAACGGTTCATGCAAAGCTGAAGCGGCGAAAGAGAACAAGGAAGCGCCCGAAAAGGAGGCGGAAAAGGAACCAGATCCACTTCCCGCCCCGGAAGATAGAGTGGACGCCAACGGCAACGTTGAGAAACCGGACGGCACGGACACTACAGACGGCAAAGAGGCCGAAGCAGATAAAGGTGCTGACAATGAACACTCAAACTTTTTTAGTCACACAACTATATTTTTTAATGAACAGATGATAAGGATCGAAAATCATCCGATTCCGGAACAGTCGAACCCACTAAAGATGCCAAAGGTACGTCTAGTGACAAAAACATGTTTTGTATTTTTTTCATAACTGTGTTTTCCACTGCGTAACATGCCTGGTAATAATGCCAGCATGGGGTCCAACGAAACATCTAATAGGTACTAGTCAGGCAAAATCAACTTCTGCTTTGATTCCAAGAGCTATATTAAAATATTGTTATAAATATATATTGACACAAAGTTTACGTATCTTGTTTCTATACACCCACACTCACTCAAGGCTTCACACGCCACATATCCACAAAATGAAACTGTGTGCCACTACGGCAGTTATTACACCAATAAGTTAGCTAAACAGAAAAGGTGGCTTAATGGGTGTGATTATAGTTTGTTGCTAACGCTGCCAGGCATACTATTTGTAATTAAAAGCTCTTCTGGCAAAGAAAAACTTGTTAGATCGACGTTTCGGTTGTTATACAACAAACCTTCATCAGGATAATGATTATGCTATGCTAATACTACTATACCATCGTTTTTATTGACAACCGTACCCGGAGACGAATAAACAGTAAACATAACACTCTTAACGGCCGAAATCACGGCTATGAAATCTGTTGATAGGAAATTAAATATACAATAGGAATATATTTAAACTGTTTGGGTGTAGCCGCATGTACAACATTGTGTAGGAAATGGTTGCTCATATACTCGGTCTCTGTCGTAAACTGTTCCGCGCAAGCAAAATTCCCCGGGAAACGCTGTTATCACAGCCAGGCTCACTGGGAGGGCGAACACGGGGTATTGTACCGGAAGTGGTTATTTAGGTCATTATTAAATATTTACGTGGGACTTACCGGAATGCAAACAAAACCAAATATTTTCGGTCATTTCCAGACGACTTTGACGACGAAGACAGCGAAGACGAGGGTAGTATGAGCAATCAGGATTATCAACAGAACGCCGAAGATGCTGGGACAGCTGTGCGTGAATCCAAGGCATACGCGGCCATGTCGTCTCTCGTCAACTACATTCAACCTGTTCAGTAAGCTTGAGTTTGATTTTGGCTGGGTCGTATCTGACGTTGGATAATGTACTGATTGTTTGGGCTTGAAAACAGTGGTCCAACATTCTGCGAAACATTCGCTTGCAGAAAAATTGGAAATTACAAATTAGGTTCAACATTATTTCGTTTCAAAGGAAACCAATATATTTTGATAATTCTGAAGTTCGAGTTTGGTAGGTTTAACATGAATGGAATTAAACAGCCGAAATTGTCTGTCCCTGCCGGTAAACCTCGGATTGTAACCTGGGCGTTCCGTTAAAACAGCTCGGGCAATGGTAAACCATTCGCGAAATGACTGATTTTTGTTTTTAAAAAAACGCAGCATTTTTAAACATTTATGTTTACCATACAATACTGCAAAATTCCAGCTTTAAATCCTTCGAAAAATCGGAGGCTCGCCATCGATCTTTCGAGATATCCTCATTCACCGAGACGTCGGCCCTCCGCCTGCTCACGACGTTTCCTCTTGAATTCGTGCGATACAACCGTCGCCAGACGAGCCGTATTTACCCCAAAGGCGCCCGCATGGACTCGTCCAACTACATGCCGCATGTCTTCTGGAATGCCGGCTGCCAGTTTGTGGCTCTCAACTTCCAAATGCTCGGTAAGATAAAATCGTTTCCAGTGTCTTGTTGATGATTGACATACTTGAATGTGCACTGATAAGCGTGTGATTTTGTTATGTTGACACATTATATTAGGATGTTGCGAAATAAGTTTGTAATCATCCGTCATTCCTAATGTCGTATAAAGATTTGACCAAATGATAAACTGTGGACAATAGTAACCTGTAAGTGACCCATACTAACCTTTGCTGACTTGTGTAGATCTGCCGATGCAGCTGAACATGGCATTGTTCGAGTTGAACGGGGGATCGGGATATCTTTTGAAACCCGAACACATGCGCATAAAAGACAGAATGTTTGATCCTTTTTCCAAGGGTATCGACGGAATTGTTGCGAGCACTCTTACATTGAGGGTACGTTACGTCTCTTTGTGTTTTCTTTTTACGCAAAATATCCACGGCGCTGCTTGTCGGGTTGGTTCGTTGTTGCTTTGCTGAAAGTCGCGAAGTGTTGAAATATTTTCGCCGTTTTTTTTTCGGTAATCCTGTTCGATGTTGTGATGTAAAAAATTACGAGTAACATTTTGGACTATTGTAGGAAATCCCCATTAAAAAACACGGCGAGTTTGTCGTAACATGACAGGTTTGTATGCGAATAATGACAAATATGGACCATGGCGCGGTTATTTGTCATGAAGTCATGGTGCCCTGCGCTCTATCGAATTTATAAATACTCTTGGATCAAAAAACAGAAAAATGAAAACTTGTAATTTCAGTTTTCCAACTGTATAAGTTACATTGTGTGTATTTTTCAACATTCCAAAATTAGATCGCAGTACAACTGTTTTAGAACCGAACTTGCAAACATCACTATTTCGTCATAGAGATTTTTTTGCTTGTTTGCAGATCATATCTGGCCAGTTTCTCTCGTC
This sequence comes from Ascidia mentula, assembly GCF_947561715.1. Taxonomy (NCBI): domain Eukaryota; kingdom Metazoa; phylum Chordata; class Ascidiacea; order Phlebobranchia; family Ascidiidae; genus Ascidia; species Ascidia mentula. The sequence goes on along the minus strand of NC_138569.1, from coordinate 17,503,331 downwards.
GTCGAGGTTAAGTACGTACGTGGAGGTGGACATGTACGGATTGCCAGAAGACACAGTGCGCAAGAAGTTCAAAACTAAGACGGTCGAAAACAATTCCATCAACCCATTCTACAACTCCGACCCGTTTTCTTTCAAAAAGGTACAAGACTCGCGCGAAGTGTTTGCCCGTTTTATCACTGATTTTCGGATTGTGTTTGTCGATGTACTTGCGGTATATGTGTTATTGAACTAGGGCGTTGCTCAGTTTGCGGCGTAAGCAAGTTTCGGTTGCGCAAAAGCAAGTTTCAGTGACTTTTCTATGAACAATGCCTCCCTAATGTCCCGGAAGAAGTTAGATCATCCAAAACTACCAAAAATAGCGAGTTGAAACCAAGATTACATCGGGGTTGTCACCGAGTGATAAATACGCATGTGCGTATATCACTTATAAACTTCAAGAAGAAAAGTGTGTCCTTGAACAACAGCTCGAGGAGAAACCCACTGACCCGCTTGGTATGCTAAAGATTGTAAGTAAAAACCTCTCATGAGGAAACATCTCTCGTTCCGCTTGCCAGGTCGACCAACTTACTGCTGAAATACTGCTTTCACATTAGGGTTGAGCCATTGGATTGCTGTTATGTGTTACCCAATGTGCATGTGATGTTCCACCTTAGTGCGCTTTTTGTCGTTTCGGAAATACAATAAGGCACCAGCTGTTTTTGAGACTGTAATGTATTTTTTATGTCGGTGATACGTTACAGTGTAAATGTAGCTGTTACACGAATTTTCCGGAACCACAGCAGGCGCATTTTAGGGGTAACCGTTACACAAATGCTCCATGTTAGTGAATTATCTTTAGGTCGTTGTCGCGTCAACATTTTATCGTTTCAAAAGTCCTTTACGAACCTAAAATGAACTTTCTTGAGGCGATATCAACATTTTTTTGGAATATCGGTGATGTCCTTATCCAAAGCTTATAAATGTTGAACATCTGATTAACCCTCCGTTTCTGGATTTCTCAGGTTGTTCTACCACCTATGGCCGTGCTCAGAATAGCTGTAATGGACACAAGCGGCAACATGGTTGGCCAGAGGTTTTTACCGGTTGAGGGACTTAAGCCTGGATACAGGTCACTGATTTTTCCATTTTTGTGTGATTTACAGATACTATGTACTTTTAGGTAATGTTGGACAACTTATTGTCATTTGTTTAGTGTATAGTTCAATAGTGTTCGTATCTTTTCCACTGCTTTAACGTTGAATATCACTCTCTGCCCTTTTTCTCGTTTTCAAACTTCCACGTTTACAGATACATCACACTCCGAAACGAAGGAAATCAACCACTCACGATGCCCTCTCTGTTTATATACGTTCAGGTTCAAGATTACGTGTCACTCGAACACAAAGGTACAATATTGAACCTCAGAGGTTAACTCGGCTTGTGTTTAATTGTCCGAACCCTATGCTTGGGCAGCTGCCTAAATTTCCTGAAGACAAAACTGCAGGAGGATGAACAAGCAATTCCTAATTTTTTGATGTTTGTGGTAACCTTGGCGTATTCCTGTACTTCACGCTTGTTATATATAATTGTACACTTTTGCATTCTGTTTATATTTCAAATAGTTAGCTGAAAAGTAAGGTTGTTTCATTTGACCCAAAACTTTGGTCTAAATATCAGTAACATCGTTTGCACAACAAGCAAAAACCTGATCGGAATTGCTGTACCGGACATTGGGGGGTTCGAGTCCCGTCGTGGTTAACTTCACTTCCTCTTCTGTAGATTTGGCCGACGCACTCGCAAACCCTATCACGTGGATAAGTAAGAAAGAAAGAGAAGAAGAAGAACAGAACCAACGAAGAAAGGCACTCGATCTTCTACTGGATCAGGACGACAGAAAGCGGTTGCAAAACGGAATGCAAGTTGCCAGCAACTCACTTATGGTAAATTACAGGATTTACTTGATTGCGTGTCTAGAAAACATACATCTGTTCTGGTTGGTCGGTTTTTCTCTTTGTGGCACGCGGTTAAAATTTATTCTCTGGATTCTGATAGCGATTAAAATTTACTCTAAAACTACGCGCAAATGATTTCACCGATACAAATGCAGTATGACTATTTTTGCACACGCATCATTCGCTTTGTTATGACTCTTTTACACTGTTCTGATTTATCCTCCTGCTACATGCGTTGTTTCGCATCAAAATCATTGGACATAAAAGTTGTCGTATTAAGTTCTGTAGTTGGCATACGTTTATCACCACATTCCCACAACCCGACAAATCAAATAATGAACATTCATTAAAACTAAACTCAATTACTTTGTAAGAACTCTTCGGAGACGAAGGAGAACAACATTGTTCTGATTCCCGAACCGACCCCGACCAGAAGTCGCCGAACATCAGCAGTTGGGTTGGTTTCTCCGACCAGCCCAGGCGAGGGTGACAAGAACAAACCAATGTCGCCCAAATCCAAAGCTGAACCCAGCGCATCGTCCGGCAGGCCAACATGTGAGCAAGATTTTAAGTTATGATTCCATTGAAATCTACTTTTTTTAGTTTTACTCTTCAACACCCTCAGTTTAAGACTTTTTTTGTGTCATTTGTCTGTCATTGACGTCATTTGTCTGTCATTTTTTTTAGAAATGTCACAAAAAATAAAAGCCATTTCGTACACAATGTCCCAAAGGAAATTCACTGGTAGATTATTCGTGCGTCTCATGGCTAGGCGAAAATGCCCTTTGTGTTGCTCCGGACGTCGTTTTTATAATTCTCGGCGAATCGTTTTCAAGCGGACGACGGTCGAAAACATTACATCGTAAATGACCAAAATAAATTAAAAATGTCCTAAATTTTTGCTGGCATTTCGGTCATTTGACAGAAAATTTGTAGTGAAAAACAAACCCAGATAGCAACGGAACGTGAATTAACTTGAACATTTATCCTTTTTCTGTGTATAATCGCACATAACCCTTATCTTTACTATGAACAGGCGAGAAGTTTGAACCACAAACGCTCAACGACATCAAGGTGTCAAAACCGTACGAGAAACTCAACAAAGAAAGCGAAAAGTCCTTGAAGAAGATAAAGAAAAAGCAGGACGAGGTATTGGGATTGACTCCAAATGTGTTGACCAATATTTTGTTGTGCATCCCCAAACATTTGATACACAAACCTCGGGTTTACTGTATTTGTATTGGACATTTTAGCAGTGTTGCGGTTTTAAAGCGGAAACACGATTGTTTAAATACTCTTTGTACTGTACTGTTTTTTTTGTCGTTGGTCGTCACGGTACCAGATATCTTGCTTTAAAATAAATATATGTTACAAAAGAACAACAGTCCAACTGAGCTCCGCTAGATGAATTGTTTGTGACTTTGAAAAAAACAAACAATGCATCACCTTGCTCCAATGCACGATTTTTTATAGGTGTTCCGTTATTATTACCAGTCCATGTTCCAACTCCGTCGCCCTTCCAAGTTCATGTCGCCGCTGGGGGGATTTTTCCGAAGGCGAACCCCGTGTAAGTCCTCACGTAAGACGTAGACGCACTTCTACTCCAACTTCTTAACTAAACCCCCTTTTTTTCCACTTAGCATGTTGCATTGCTTTCTTCGGTTTTCTTTCCTACACTTCCACTCTCCTTACTTTCCTATTTCTGTTGTCGCTTGCAGTAAGTTATAGCTTTGTGATTTTTTAGTAGTTCTGCCCTCACTGGAAACTACACTTTTTTGTCTCTGTCTGACAAACCCTTCGCTGAAATAGTATTAAAGCCTCATAACATTTTTTTTTGCAAAAAGTAACTGTGGCAACTGTGAAACTTGGGTCATTTTAGTTGTAATATTCTTTGCGCAGTAGTTTTTAACAAAACTTCCGTAACAATAAACAAATGCACTGTCAGATGATTAGTTCAAAACCTCGGTCTACCACGTGGCTTAACACGGTCAAATTATCTATTTAGCGACTTCTGGTCCGCCTATCGAAGTCAACCCAGCTCTCCCAGAAGATGTGAAAAACCAGCGTCTCATGGGACTTGTTAAACAGCAGCTGCTCGAAGAGAAAAACTTCCTCATCAGCGACAACGAGCAGGTAAGTTCCTCGTTAACCTTTCATATTCATGTGAAATAAGTGGCATTTATTATTGGTAACAATAAACCCCATTTGAAGAAAAAAATCGTGTGCGATTTTGTAAAACATGACCTTAAAAAATGTTGCCTCCATTTTAGCAGCATCGTAAATCGTTTCGCATCTTCAAACAACAAGAACACGTAATTCTTTTTAACAGAATGCATTTTCTTCCATACAAACAAACGTTTCAATAATATCGGCTATTGCCTTTAGAGCAGTTGTTGACATGATGTGCACAGAACAATTAACAAATTTAATATTTAAGTTTTGTTGCACAGTTCATGGCCAAGTTCCATGACATTGTCCTCGAACACCAGAAGCATGAGCTGGCGAGATTGACTGAAACGTGCGAAAGGTAATCAAACAATTTGTTAACTGTCATGATGGTAATTCGAATAGGTTTCATCTCGAGAAGGAAGTCTTCGTTACGAAACAGATTGCTTTGTCAATCTTGTGTGTATCTTCCATGTGATGCAACTTTGTATAGTTGCTGTGTATGTTAATTTAGAATCCATGGAGGAAAAACAATGATTTGATGAATTGACGGACGTTTGCTTCCGTGACATATTAAATTCTAAATTCATCAAGGCCAGGGGCAAAAAACAAATTTATTAAAATAATACCTGATAAAGTAGCAAATGTTTACAAATATATACTATGTATATTGTGTTGACCTTGCGTAATTGTGCAACGTACGGAATCAAGCTGCAGGACACAAATTTAACGAAGCCGCTTTTCGTGTAACCTTCCAGCGAACACGTGACCGTGCAGAAAAAGAAAACTGCCGAAAAGGAACAAAAAATTCGGGATCTTCCAGCTTACCTCAGTAAAGAAGAACTTGAGAAGAAAAAGGTGGAAATCAACGCAGCCCATCGGGACGAGAGCGTCAAGGACCGAATATACGTGCGTATTTTTGTTTTTCCTGCCGTTATAGTCGCATAAACTCACTATCTTTGGTGTTCCAGTTGATCAACAAGCAGAGGGAAAGGGAAAATGATGTTAAGACTCAGCAGGAGGAAATATTCAACGGTTTGCGAGAGGAGCAGCAAGAGGTTTGTCATCGGGTTATTTCATGTTGTCAGAACAGTTCCATGTCGCTTTAGTACGCATAACACCACCCACAACAATATCCCGGGTATTTTATTGGCATCGTTCTGTCGTACGGGCGTTGACTATTGGAACTATATTGACACCATGCAAGTTAAGAATTTCACTTGGCAACAATTTGCTTAGGGCACAAATCCAAAGATCAAAAGCAATGCAATAAATATTTGGTTTAAGTTTGTCCCAAGAATCGCATCAGTGCAACAAACAAAGCGTTTCTTTTGCAGCGCCTGAAAAGATTCGAAAAGGATTACCAGGCATCGGTAGATACGTTAGAAGATGTTTATAAAGTTCGGAAGCAGCAAGTGAACCGTGAAGGATCCGCCTCGCCCCTCAATTCGGGGACGGACGACGGTGAATATGTTACGGCTTTATAGCGGTTCGGCTCAGCAACTGTGCGAAAGCCGGTTCGAGTTGCACGTTCTCTCGCCAATCTAACTCTCGCTTGTAGTGATTCTGGGCCCGCAACTCAACATTGCACTTACGGGCAACCCATTTCTTTGCGTTCGAGATTTCACCGCTTCTTGTAAGCGGAGAAATGGTTTTGCATTGCTATCATGTTTTCGTTTGGCTAAACGTCCTTGCCTGCATGACCCTTTCCCCGTTGCAGCTTTGATAACTGCTAAACACGTGGCACAATCAAGATGGGCAAAAAAGTCTTTGGAACCCCAAAATATAAAATATTTAAATAAATGTAGTTACAGATGTGTATATTGGTTTTATCCATATCATATCCGAAGAAACTTCCGCCTGCAACGTTTTTCTTTTTTCACCTTTCTGTTTTCAAGTCACCAAATTTCGTTCCAGTCGTGGCATGCTGCTTGATTTTATATTTTACTTTCTTATCGGGTCTTGTGCCGAATTTCTCACATTTTATCCCAAGCTTAATGTTGCCATTCGCAGCTAACGCCGTAACCATATGCGTGGCTTGAAAGTAGGTGCTTTGAAAAAAGGCTCCAAAATATCTGATGCACATCCACATTTATCTGAAGGTATTGTCTTTACCTGAACATATCTACCAGTAGCGAATTTTTGCATAACTGCTTCATGCCCATATTCCTGTTTTTTAATTATAAATTCTATAGATCCAGTCTTTACCCCTAGTAATATTGAAGTCTAGTTTCTTTTGAAACGATTTGTTCGCCTCCTAGCAATACTGATAAGCCCTTACCTACGTACTATAGTTAATTGGCTATCTACTACTTTTAGCCAAAGATAACCCAGCGTCTGCTTGCTTCGTCTGCTGACCCGCTATTCAGTGCAATGGTGAATAATTCCTGTTTTAGAATCACGTGCGTGTCCATTTTTGTATATACGTGTGCGTGTCGTCCTTTTTACGTCAACTAGTACCAGTTTATGTTGCACTACCATAAACATGCAGTATTTTCGTACGATTAAATGCAATGTGATCGCCGTCCTGTGTGGTGAAAAGTGAAGGGCAGGATGTCCCGTACTCAGGTGAATTAGCGGTGGTGATAGTGCGCATGTTTGCTTGTGGCCCTCCCTCCAAAGGTGAGTACCACTGTTTATTATTTTATGTATCTTCAGTTCATCTGTATTAGCAACCTGGTGTCCACTTGCAAACTCATAAACATCAACCATATTATGGTTTGCACCAAACAAATGTGCTCGCATTCCGTCGTAATTTGCATGGTGTTCGAAATAGTGTGTTTGCATGAAAGGTGCCAGTTGCTTCCCGATAGAAAAACGTCCAAATCTTAGTCCCAAACATGCAAACTTACTTAAGTCAGCTTTTCAATTTTTGATACACGTCTATTGCACGTGGTACAGCCCCGACAGCACTTTAAACTGTTTTTGCAACCCGCAGGATTTTTTCTGTCTCCCCCGTCAACCAACAGTGAAGTCAGAAGAGCTTCCGGTGGTCAGATTCTAATAAACGGACTGTAACTTTCATCAGAAAAATAATTTTTGACACATATTACACATGTTGTCCAAACTGTTGTTTTTTGCACATAACCTGTCTTTTCGACGCAAGCCATTTATTTTATTTCGCGGAAATTTGCTTGGGTTTTTTCCACAATCAGATTTGTACTTACAGGACTTCGAATGGTCAATGAAACTTACAGTGGTAAATAGTTGCTCGCGACTTGGCCAAAACGTTTGTTTGTTAACCTATCGCAAACTCACAATATCGTATCGGTTTTACCTAACCGTTCTGGGCCTAAGTTATAACGTCAACCACAACTAACGCTGTGCTCTTTTAACACACGCATGACACGTATCTTATTTCTCCGATAAGCTTATGCATGATTCTGACAATAATTTTGTTTGCTCGATGCATGGTGTCAATTCGTTTGCACGCAAAACGACCCTGAATTATCTCAGTATTTTGTATCCATTCTAACTTAGAGGTGTGGCCAGCAACCCCAGTTAATCCAAACTTACCGTGATATGTTTTTGTCTGGTGAACGTGCTGGTATGACTAGAATCAAAACGGAAACTTTGCTTGTAAATGATTCATCACGTTTTGTTATATTTTCTTTTCGTTCAGGCAACGCTGGTAGGCGACAGTCGGCACCGGTTCAACAGAATAAGAGACGAACCCTTAAAAAGCATAAATCGGTGGTCTGAGTGCTGATTGTGAGGTGCTCCATAACTAGCACGCCGTTGTAATGTTATTTGATGCATGAACTGATGTTGCACATAATATTTAAAACGTCGAAGTGTAAGAACCTGTTTGAATTTGTTCCTGACACCGGTTTTGTGGCAGGTAAAAGTGTACATTTGTATTTTCATTGTGTATCGACCTGTTTTTGGTTGTTTTATAATCACATTTGATTTTAAGACGGTCTGGCGAATTTTAGTTCCACAAATAGGATTTCTGTTGACTAATATTGCTGTGTTCCTTTTTGCATTTTGCTGCAATATTGTGCAATAGCGCTTGTATCAAACCAGCCTATCATTCTGCACTTCAAAAAGTATTAACTCATCAATATGAACATAGACTAATAAGTTTAAGGTACATAGTACAGCAATCATTATTTGTGATTTTGAGATTTTTTCAGCTGACACGAGAAAGCACCAGTAATATATCAGAAACTTATATTTTTTGTAATCGTATTTCGTGTTGTTTTTTGTCGCGCATTGTGAATTGCACAGTTGCCTTACTTTTCAACTGTTTGTGTAGAAGTTTCTCCGGTTGTATGTGAACGATGCACAAAAGATGTACATTAGAGCTTTGTGTAATAAACTTGCCTCTCACCGTTTGAAAAATTTATTTACGTTAGTGATAAATGTATAGTCGTTGCCTAAACGTTAGGAATGTTTCGACATTGCCAAATACTTTAAGTAATTCAAATGCGATAAAATATCGAAATTTGAATTTGAACCTGCAGTGTAGTCTTCGACGATTTTACACTCTGGTTTTAAACAAATTTTGTAACAGTGGTTGAAGTTACGAAATCAGCACTCATGCGTTATAAAGTGTCATTCAGTTTGAATTGCGATCGTATGATGTAAATCGCCTTTGACGAATGAGTGATTGTTTTGATGAAGTGAAAATGTGCCCACAATTGCAAAACAAAGCCACGTGGGACAACGCGGAAGTTCAAAATTGCTTTTATGATCAGAAATTATTCTCGTTTTCAAACATTCGGGATTTTGTGTTTGACTGGACACCTAATCTTACGCAATGGGATAGAGACATAGCGCCCTCTATAATAGAGTTAGCGACCATATCCACATGGTATTTACGAGCCCACTCCCTTTGCGTATCTTCTTGGCAACATAACAAACAAAAAGTTGCGGACAAATGCGACCATTTGGCCCGTTTATTTAAAGCATAAATAAATTAAATACCATTACAAACGCTTGCGCCCCAAAATGTCCGTTTTCTTAAATGTTCTCAAGCAATATGTAATTTTTCAAACTGACAAGCCTATTTAGGACCTCTGCTGCCCGGAGCGGTGCATGGGTGAACCCTATATTAAGAAACGCTTCCGGTTTTCACATTACAGAGTAACACCTTTGTTTTTTTCTGTACCCATGCCACTATATTTCTCACCAAAATTGTGATCTGCATATTTTGTGGCACAAAGTAAAATAATTTTCTTTAATTTACTGTAGTGCGCCACCAAGGGCAAAATCAATCGCCGTGGTGACAAACAGAAGCGTTTGTTTTGGTGTTTTAGTTGGTTCTTGGGGGGAAATACAAATTTTTGAAACAAATTTAGGCCTAATATAATTTATCTCAATGAAGCCGGCGAAAATGAAGCCACTTTCTCCTATATTGGAGCGGCACACACCACAACATCCACTGCCAGAAGAACTCAAAGTAAGTATTGAATTGTGGTGAAGATTTTTTTGTAATTCGGTATAACGTGTCGAACTTTCATGCATCATTTTTAGGAAATGACCAGAGATGCAACTGTATGTCAGTTTTGTGGTGTTAGCTACCTAATTCACCATGAAATTAAGAAGCTTGAAGATCAAGTTGCTTTGCTAGAGTCGGAGTTGGAACAATGTCGTGATGCTGCCGAAAGAGAACCAATTTTAAGAGCTGAACTTGAAAAGAATAAGTCAGCACTGTTTTCTCTTGACTCCATGTTAAAGGAAAAAGAATCAACGTAATAACTTCATTAAAATTATTTTTATTTAAAAATGTGCTCAGTTTTTTAGTACCTATATTCATCTTGTACAAACAAGCATGCCTTTGCAACAAAACACTTATAATCTAATTCTTGCAAATTGGTTCTTTCAAGGATTGACCGAATTACTGAGGAGGTCGACTTGCTTAAAAGCTCCAACAGCAATCTTACAGCCCAGCTTCAAAATAGACAGCTTAATCTTGACCAAGCAAAATCAGAACTAAGGTAGCTGTTGAAACTAGTAGACAGATGTGTAAAAAAACTCTGTAATATTTTCAATTCTTAGGGTAAACTTGGTTACTGCATTTTTTGCTGACTAGGTTTAGTATCCAACATTTTGTTGACTTTATATCACAGCAATTTCAAAGCTACTGTTAGAGCCCAGCTGTTAACCGTACAAGAAAATGCCAAGCTTGTAAAAGATGATGTCAATGCAATAAAACAAACAATCCCAGACAATCTGATCGAGATGAGAAAGGAAATCGAATTAGTGATGAAAAGCACTGTGGAAACAATGGCTACGAGTAAACCATGTTTTATAATTTGAGTAACTCAAAAATGCACAGTTATATGAGGCCCAGTGTACTGCTGAATAACGAAATACCACATTTTATGATTTAAGTTACAAACTTTACCTTTGGGGTTGTTTCGGTAAATTGATTTTTTCTTTTTATTAAACATCGATTTTCCATTCAGATGTTCAATCTGATGTTGAACAAATTGCGACTTTGCAAAATCAAGTAGAAAATCTCAATCAAGAGTTGAGGCAGTTCCAGCAGTCTACCTTAAAGGCGGAAGAGCTTCTGGAAGAACAAAAAATGATGGTTGTAAAACTGCAGCAAAAGCAATCAGAAACTTCTGATATGAATGATAAGAAACTTAGTCACATGGCAAAGTCCAATGAAGGTTGGTTGGACATTTGGGTCGTTAGAGTTGACAAATAAAGGCTATTGACTTGTTAAGTTGACAGATTCCTATCGTTAAGTTCAGTTGATTGAATGGCCCACAACTCCTTGGCCTGATTTTTATTTGCTCTTGGTGTCAAATACAAGAAAGGCCTGAAAAAGGCAATTATTTTATGTCAAGTTATTGTTATATGACATTTTGCTTTAAATCGTTAACCTGGTTGTTATGACAATGGCACAAATTTTTGAGAACCACTGGTGTTTCCACAATGGCACAAAGATATAAATTGACACTTTTTGCAGATTTAAGCAATGCACTGAGAATGTCTGAAATACAAGTGCGATCTTTACAAAGTCAACAAACTCAAATGGAAGAACAAATTAGGTACAAAACATCAGAGACTACTAAGCTTTATTTTCTCAATGTAGTTGCAAACAAGTATCGAATACATGCTTGACCAACAAGGTTGAAATGGTTGTCCAATGAATAAAGCCTTAGTACTAATTTCTTTAACCAAGTTACAATTGTGTGTTTTTGTTCTGTTTACCCTTGTTTAATATTTTTAATACATATTTCGCTTCGTTCAAAAAAAATTGCCATGTTGTTGCAGCTCTAAACTCTGTTATATTTTGAATTTGCAGAAAATTGCAGGCAGATCATCAACAGACACTTGCCAAACTTCAAAAAACTGAAATGAATGCTGACATGACAATACAAAGGTATACTATGCTGAGCTTGTTTCTCAGCAAACAATTACTGATAAAAGTGTCATATACAATACCAGTTTAATGGTGTTAACATCACAAGGCTCAACAAGGACTGTCGGCAACTGGAGAGAGAGCTGTCAGGGCAAAAGCAGGAAATAGCAAGACTGAAAGAGTTGCAACAGCAAAACCAGCAGAAGGCAGATGAACTTAACAGAACAGCTCACATGTCAGTTGGGCAACTTGAACAAATGAAAAGAGACTTGGATGAGGCAAAAAGTGGCCAAAAGTCAATGTTGCATGAAAGGTGAATATAAATTTTTCTTGTGCCATTCTTGATTTTTTAATAGGATAATTTTGCCACTTAAGCAAATCTATCATGGAAACATTGTATTAATACTTAAATCAGTGAAGATATTTGAGTAATATTTCCTGACAGCTGATATTTCTAATTGACAATTTTAATGTTTTTCTGATATACAAACAGATATTCTGAAAATACACAACAATTCCTTTCCGAAGATAAAACAGTTTTAGTTTTACCAGAAGAAAAAAATTAATTAAGAAACTCCAATGTGTCTGAATCGGATGTACTGCGTAAAACAAACCATTTGTAAAATGAATTGCAGAGAACTGATGGTGCAATCTCATCAAAATCAAATTGAGCAATTGCGGGAAAACTTTAAAAGAAAGCTGGAGGCCTCAGAATCCTTACCATTGAAAGCCCAACAAGAGCTGCAAGCAGTAGAGGAAAAGCACAGGGAAGTACTTGGTGCACTGGAGCAAAGACTCAAAGAGGACTTTCGCATTACTCTAAGTGTGGAGCAGGATAAGCATGCAGAAGCAATGCAAGCTGCAAAAAGTAGCTTTATGCAGGAATTACATGAGGTATGTTATGTGTAATATTCATAATTTCCTTGACATTATAAAACACGACTTTTGCCTGTTCTTAATTGTGTTAACTTAACCCTGCAGAAGGCATTGGTTTCTTTCATAACCTATTGAGTGAACAAAGCCAAAAGTGTATATTTCAAAATTGTAGTTGTTAAAGTTCTGTTTTTCCACAAATTAAACTTTGGTCATTGGTTTTACCACTACATAAATGTTTTTTGTTATATTTTCAGATAAATTGTTTGTTTAGTATTCTAAATTAGTATGCATTTCTCTTGATATTTATTAGCACAATTGATGGCATATCTCCGATAGTTAATACAAATATTCAACAGTTGCAATCAAAGAAACAAAATGAAGTACTTCCTTACAAGAACAAAGTATCCAGTTTGATGCAGCAAATTGAGTCCATGACAAAGAGGCAAGAAGAAAGGTCAGCTGCATATGATGAAGGTTAGAATTGTTTGGTATAGGATAGTAATCAAAAAATCAGCCTGATCATAGCACTTGCATTGTATACCATGATTGGTTTCATCCTTTTGCTGTATTCTCTCATGGTTAAACTCCCCAAAAGGCTGTTTCGCACCCATAGTGGGTACAAGCACCCCCATTTGGAAACCATGATCTAGCATAGCTGTGGATTGTGTGAAAAAATTGTATATTAAATATTTATGCAGCTACACTACAATAAAAATTAAATTGTGGCATGTGGATGTGAAGCTTGATGTTTGTATTAAATTTTACATCTCAGAGAAACAAAGCTTTATGAAGATCATCTCACAACTTGAAGAAAAAATCACCCGCCTAACTGGAGAACAGGTCGACCATGCAACATTTAACAAACTTGAAGTAGAAGCGGTCCAGCGTAAATATGCAGAGTTGGAAAAACGAAATGAAGACCTGAAATCTGAAAACATAAAAATGCAGGAAGAGGTATAGACAGGACTTGCGAGAAATATTTTCTTTGTTAAAACCAGTGGTAGGATTTTGCGGGTTCAACAAATGACCTAAGGGAACCGGTTGTTAACAGCAGTATATGTAGACCTATGTTTCACTTCAAGCACTGTATTTCCGCAGTTACTGAGGCACGCTGTTAGTGAGAGTACCGGATGCTACAATATTTGCCTTCCACCATTGCTTAAAACTGTTGTTTTTGTAGATAAACCTACTGCAAGACACAGTTCGCAGAGAATGTGAAGAGAGGTTCGAACTTACAGATGCTTTAAGCCATGCCAGGGATCAACTACAAAGCAAGGTTTGTATTGGATAAATAGGGAACAGTCAGAATTTTTTACATAAACATAAATTACAAAATAAATTTTTGCAAATTTATATTTCTTTACAATTCCACTCAGACATTTTCCCAGTCTTTCAATAGCCCAGTTTCTGCGCTAAACAAGCTGGACCCTGGCAATATAAAGAAAGAAGCTGGATTTTTGTCTGGTCAGACGATGAAAAATCTGGAAATGGAACCAGTGGCCTCAACTCCCAGGGTTTCTGGACATTCAATGCCATCCCTACGATCTTTACCAGACATTCTACCAAGAATTGAAAAAATGGTCAACGGAAATCCAATAAAGCTAAACAACTCCTCTACCGGGATCAGCAATTCGGCAGCAGCTGTCCAAACGCATGTTAGGGATATTGCTTTCGGACACGAGGAAGCATTTAAAAGGAGCCAGAGTACAGGGTCCAATGAGCAGCTATTGCAAAGAATGGAAGATGGAAAGGCTGTGAAAAGGACGAGTGGTTTACACCAGTCGAAATCTGCCGATACAGTGGACACAGCTAGGCGGAGAATTGCGGCGGCTGTGAAAAGAAAATAGCTTTTCAAGGTTAATTATATTTGCGTTATTTGTTTATTCAAAATAAATATACGTTTATTTATATTGCATTGTTAGTGTTTGTTGAGGTATCCTCGCAGTACATGAGAAATATATTCACTTCTTTTTTCGGCGGGCGTGAGTTTCAAAAACACTTTACCACATTACACGTGCTGGCAATGATGACAGTTCGTCGGCAACCACATTATCATCACTATCTGTGTGTTTGTCTTTACCCAGCTGTCATGTAGACATATTCACGACTTTAAGATCGTTTATGCATTACTATAAATCTCCAGCTATTGGAGTAGTGGTGCAATCCATATCAATACCATTTGTTATCTCAAACACGTCCAACAACAGGTTTCGAGCTTCAGTAATGCAAATACGAACTTGTGGGCTGCACTTTCCTTTGCAAATGTATATTCATGGGGCTAATTTACTGCTTTTAAAATCTGCGGATAAGTGTTTGATTTCATAAACACTAAAAGTAATGTGTTGAAATCCAATTTTGTTTACATCTACAAAGTAGTTCTTCTTTCACAACATAACAAACATTTTCCTGAAATATTCTTTTAAAAAAGGAATTTACAAAAGTACCGTCGAGAAAGAAAAAAGCACCATCAGGCGTAAACTTGTCCAACTACGATTATAACCACAAGGGACAAGTATAATTTACCCGTCGAAACATAGCACAACACACGAGTAAGATCAGTGTGAACCAAAACCAGCCAATACTAACTTTTGTACCAACAATCGCTTTTATATGCATAGACCGGCAATTGCTTCGAAGACACAGTGATTGCCAGGAGACTACAGCAAGTAAATGCCTTACAAACAGACATGGGGTATCGACAGTCAATACCAGTGCGTCAGTACTGGTATCATTTGGACGACATCATTAGGATTTTCGTAAATGCATCCAGTTTTATGTCAATTTGGATAACCACTGTGGGTTACCAATGGGTACCAGTATGTTACTGGTCTGATTGTTACGTCACACATCTGCTGTTAAAAAACGAACACAATACACGTAAGGAAAAACTTTTTGCAAATGTATCAAGAAATAAAATAAACAAAATGCCTGGAGGTTTAGATAGAAAACGTACCGATGAATATACAAAAAAGTATGAAATAAAATCGAAAAAGCGACACACATCACTTCAAAGCAACACAATACTATTTCAGTTGAAACTAAACGTTTATAAAATGTTTTCGTGTGGTTGGATTTTACCTTGAACAAAATGCTTCTTATTCGTTTACTCATGCGACACGAATGGCAATTTATTAAAATTACGCCAAAAAACGACTCGTTTGACAATTCTAAGACCAAAGCCAATGGTCGGCAGGGGTTGGCGGCACAGGCAAAGTTCGTTCAAACATGGGCGAAGACGAGAAAACCGGATAACCAAGGGGCGGATCGGCGGCCTGTACGGTGAGATTGCGTAAAAGGGCCGTATGAGCTTGAATGCTGTACCGTTCCTCGTCATCGTTGGTTGCGTAAAGAAGCTCGGCCGACTGGTTAGCCCAGAAACCTCGGATTGCAGCGGATGAGAGCAAAGTAACATGAGCTTCGACCGGGCGACGGATAAGAACGCGGGCAGAGTAGCTCCCCTGTCATTGTAAATTAAGTTTAAACCTATTTCCTATAGTGAAGGAATCCTCTTTAAGTTGAAGGTGAAACGTAGGTTCTGATAAGAAGAGCAGCGATGAGCATTTACATTATACCTGGCGGCCACAGCAGTTATCCAATTTATTTGTTGCTTGAGAACATAACCAGTAACATTTTGGTTGTGCACTACTTCAAAAACATAGCGTACAAGCAAGTTGTGTGGTCGGGCCATCCGTCACGCCTTACGTCAAAATAACAAACTAACCTTTTCTGTATCATAGGTGGCCGTAAAAAGTGACACTTTCCCGCGTCTCGCCTCCTCCCGCCATTCGCTCGACGTTTCCATGCCAACGTGCCACTCGGTGTCGTACTCGCGCAATGACGTCAGAGTTTCGTCGAAATCCTCACTGTCGGCGTCGTCGAAAGAACCCATCGCCGCGCGGTCGTACATCAGTTTTACAGCGTACCTTGGCAGCAAATGTAATCTGTTGTTTACTTTCTGGCACAACACCAGTTAAGCAATTGGATGCCAGACCAGACTCTGCCTTTGAGGCAAAGATAAACCAGGTCATATCGAAAACAGCGGGTCTTATACATTCCATCCATTACAAACTATGGTATGGTAAAAGTGTGTCGAAGTATTTTACCTGTGGGCCTTTACCACCATATCGTAGAGAACGGGTTGTTCTCGAAGCCAGTCCAGGTCTGGCGACCACGGGATGTCGCCCGCAAATACTTTGCACACGTGACTTGCACCAAGAAGAGAAGGGTTTTTCCCTGGTACACCTGCGTACAAAGTGTGTTTTTGGTGTCAGAATAATTCCAGTCACAATGTGCGCAGAGTTGGGAAGTTGTTGGGAGGACTTGGTAAAAGGAAACAAACTTTGAACCCGACTAGCAGGGGGTTAAATTGCGAATTACATTAGAATATGTGCGATTTTGCATTCAGTGTATAACAACACACAAAATTTTTTAGGTGTATACGATCACTCTGTTATGTGTATATATGATCATTCCAGGGGGGCAACAGCAAAGTTCACAGCAAACAAACAAACATTACGCTATTTCTTGAGCAGAATTTTGAGCAAAGTAATTGAAAAAACGTCCAATTTTCACAAAATTTTTCTCTTGAATGCGCAAAAGATTTGAGCAGAAAAGAATTTCGCTTCAACCTTGCATACCTTGCACATTCACGATGCGGTAACACGCCGTCACAAGCCTTCGACAATCATTTAACAGCGAATCGTCCTCGACGCCCGACGACGTCACTTCCTCCGCACCGGATGTGGCGACATGGAGGTACCAGGAGCTGTCGAAGAGGTGGTTGTAGCGACGTAAATCCTGTTCGTCGATGTCGAACTGCATCCATTGTTGAGGATAAGCTGAATTCCCGATGTAATATGGTTTGGTCGCTGTACCTAAATTTGGGGAAGTACTAAATAAGCAACCCTTGCAGGAAAATAATTTTTTCTCGATCAATGTCGGCGCCTTGTGCGTTGGTCGTTAAAGTGAAACACATTATCTCGTGAGGTGCAAACAGGCTTGCAACTTGGTAAACTCGAATCCACTCATTATACATTGAAGTTAGATTAGAAACAACCACATTATAAGAAACTTCCCTAACTGCGTTTTAGCATATGTGTAATGACCTTTGACACCATTCTTCACGTTCGACGCCATCGAGCGCTTTTCGGTGACATCTCCGGCCGGAAGTCCGAATCCAGAGTCGGAAAACGTGCTCTCTGCCTCCCAATCCTCATCCTCGTCACTCACATAACCGGGGATTTTCGTCAGAACGGAGCCTTTTCCCCCAGCGCCCGCGTGGCCACCGTCTTCGCTTCCCAAAATCGACGCAAGACTACCGAGGGAGCTGCCAGAACTGTTGGGCGCCTTCGTTACCGGTGCTGTTCCTGTTTTACGACTGCTTGGACGAGGCGCTACAACCTCGTTCAAACTTTCCAAACTTATTGCCGAAGAACCGCGTTTTTCCTTCGGAACGTGTGACATGTTTGTGACGTCAGCACGCCTTGGTTCCGTGGCTCCGGTGTCACCGCTTTCCCCACCCATGGACGGAATCGGGGGCCGTTTTTTGCGCGTGGTCCTTTCTTGGCGCACTAACAGCCAGACGAGGGCTTTGGTGAAGTCCTTGTGGATTTGCTTGAGGGCGACCGGTTGGTCGATTATTCCTGCAGGAAAAAGTTAATTATTACAACAGCAATGGTATTGTCATAACCGACTGGGTTTAATTGTATTTTGGTTATAGAACATTGTTGGAAACGACACAAGCGTGCTGTACAGACCGTCCCATACCTGCCAGGGAGTTTTTGGCATCGGAATATCCGTTCACAAACACTGTGTCAAGGGGTGTCATGCCCGAAAAGAACGGGTGGGGATTTAATCTGCACATAAAACAATCGTCACGATATCAAAAAATGCGCTGTAGCTGGTGAGAAAACGTTTCGGCAAGAACTTCATCAGTTTGATGACGGCATATGTTCTTGCCGAAACGTTTTTCGTATAAAACATGACCATGTTAACAACAGTATAGGCCAGCCTTTTTACACTTTCTGAAGTTTTAAAATTGTGTTGTTGTTTTAAATACACGGGGGCCTAGTGCCCCCATCAAATGTTGGTTACCGTTTTTTCACTACCTATAGCAACATCAACTTACTCCTAAATAAACCAGAAGCAAAATAACATAAATTTTACAAGCAACAAAAATAATAAATTTGGGGGCTCTATAGTGTTTTTAAAGGTCCGGGTAACGCCATTGCAACACAAGAACAATTAAACAAATGCGTGGCGTGCTGGTAATGACCTTTTGGGGCCAGAACCGGCGTCCGATGTCTCGAAGGCGGCCTGGCACGCATCGTCAATTCTCGTTGCCTCCAAAGCGTGACAAGAAGTTTCCTGGAGCTCGAGCCCTTTCACCGCATAACTGGTGTATCCATACCCGCTTTCCACCACCTAAAATTGGAATGAATCGCCTCAGTAGTTAACAATAGAACGGGATACTTCTAGCGACCGTTCGGGAGCATTTAACCATGCAAGTTCTGCGTAAACATGCTGGCACGACAATGAGGCTGTGCTGTGAAATGAAGACGAGAATCCGCCACGTTCATTATTATTTGCGAATGTGGATAACGCACATAAAGCGCAAAGAAGTTAACAAAAGTTGAACTGCCATTTTTACGAAATTGACATTGCTTCGTATTGGTTATGTAAGTATTTACAGTTCACAAAGCACGTGAGCCTCTGAAAATACTCGGCCATACTTAAAAAATATGCGTCCACCAAAGACCTAATTTTCACAAAACAAAACGCTAACGAAACGTCAGATGTGTACCTGGATCCAAAAGGTTCTATCTTGCGAGCGAACCAAGTATGTTGGCAAGTCAGTACCAATGGAGCCAAATGTATGCAGTGTTCCGTGGTACGTAGCTCGAGCAAGTTTACGCGTCAAGTCGGACGCCATTTGTTGATAATACGCCGTGTCCGCACATACGTTGGCCGCTGCTTCGCCTGCCAATACAAACTATGTAGTTATTGTAAAGTTGAACACTAAATGACGTTTTTCTCGACCCTCTGCTTCGACGACAAGGAACCAAAATTACTATTACTTTATTCACTATTATTAATTAACGGTTAGGTCACAAAGTCCTATTTTTCGTTGCAAGATTTTCGCGTGCATTAGGGTTTTCCACCACAACAAGAAAACCAGTACAAAATTTTAAAGCGCCATTTTCGTTATAATAGTTGCATGCGTTAGAACACGCCATGATAAATCTTTAAGCGTAGTGATACATTGACAGTTAAATGGCTTTCTGAATTTTGTAGAAAAAATGTAACATTATCTTCCTAGAACATAACTCTAGCCATCAGATACACAACTTACCTGGTGAGGATGGCCAGAATCTGGAAGGCCGAGGAAATGCGATGAAGAAAAACGGAAGAGTGAAGATAGGTAACATGGGGGCGGCAAAAAGTGCAGCGAGGGATGCGATTCCAACGACAAGAGGAAAAAACATAACGTTGAGGCAGATGAGAAAAATTGAAGATTTTCTGCACAAAACAATGGCCAACGTTTCACTAATTTGCAGAAAAAGTGTGGGGCAAGACGTATTCCGTTTTTATTTTATGGGGAGGGGGATCACAGAGTGGGCAAAAGCTGCTAAACTGATTCTGAAAGTATGAACTTTTGGGGGAAAAACAGAAATACAATGTGGTGGTCAATTACCCTTTTTTCAAATGTTATGTAAATCATACTTATGAAGTATGTAAATATCACTCTGACAATATTACAACAGAGCTATTACCAGCTTATGAAGCCCATTTCACCCTTAAAATGACTAAACAATCTTGCTTGGGTCTATTTAAACGATAGGCTAAAAGGTAAGTTTTTAAAACTGTGATGCTGCAGAGTTTTTCTAACTACCTTCGCTGCTTTTTGTCTGTCCATGAAGTGACCAGTAGAGTCAGGGCAAACCAAAGGTTGTCCAAAAGCCGAAAGCTCCGATCTACTATAAAATCAACCAGAATGATTTGGACACCTCTGGGCAGCGATGAATACCATGGAAATGTGGCGGTGGTGTAACTCCGGATTAGGTTAAGCGAACAAATGATCACCAGAGTCAGCAAAGCACCTCTTGTCCTTTGCCATGCCTGGTGAACACATTAAAGACGAACTTTTGAATCAAGCAATAATATGGCATAGAATTTAAAAAATCTCTACCATATGTAATCATTAATATATATTGCAAAATAATGTCAAATTATATTTGTTGTATTTTTACCATTCTAAAACCATGGAAAAGTCCCAATGCCACAATGAAGGAGGGGAATGTGGGATTTCCCGCAACAAGATAGGGTGAAAGATAAGCAACAATCAACAATGGCACAAAAATATTGTTCAATCCCAGGTAAATGTAACCAAAAATGCCGAGAAGTTTTCGCCTAAAACACATGAAGGGATGTTATATGACACATTCTGGAGGGAACCATTTTACAATATGTTTCATGTGACACACAGGATCTTTTTTATAGCACTGTAGATATATTAAAGTTAATGTTTAGTCAGTTCAGCACTAAACTTCATACCTTGTCTTAAACTTTTGCATTGATGTGTGAAGTTGAGGAAAGAAAAGATTTCGAAAGATGCGAAAAAATACATAGACTTTTTGCACATCCGAAAGTATCTGGCAAACGGCCATAATTGCAATAACAAAGATGTTCATCACAAGCCATACATTAGTCGTAAACTGACTCTGGTAGAAAATAGCAATTGCTGCAACCCCAAGGTTCAATGCAAACACTACAGCATGCCAGGAAATTGCCAGTAGCGACAAAAATGGTTGTTTGTCTTCTTCAGAAATGCTTTTTGGAGGCCTAAGCTCAAAGAAAATTTATGTTAGGCATATACAAATGATGTAAAAAAATATAAATGGCATTGAATTTTAAACAAAGTAACACACCTGATTAGTTTACATTTTTCTGCAAGCTTCATAGCTCCAACAAGTAAAACACTGTATAGATCTGTACTTAGTAAATATGCAAAGCCAGCTGAATATAGCACTATACCCTGTGCAGAACTGAGGAAACACGCCCCTACGAACAAGGCACCGGTCAAAATAAAAGACATGACGATCCTGTAACAAATAGTGGACATTATTGAGATGTAAATCCATAAATTAATGTTTATTTTAGTACAAATTAACCTTGCATCCGTGGCCATTGGTGATCCACCCATTCCAAATATAAGGATCTGTTCCATGAGCCACACAATAAGAGAGTTGATAGGAGACAGAATGCCGGCCATCCACATTACAGGCAGGAACACAAATACAATGTGCAATACCTGATTGACAGTGTTAAACGATGGGTAATATCTGTGAAACAACACAAATTTGCCACCTTGGTTCACATGTGCAGAACATAACTGTTTGTGTTGGGGTTAAGGTTCATATCATGCAGCACACATATAGTTTAATGCTGAGGATTACAGTTAATACAATTATCTACAAAACACAACATTTCTTTAGAAATTAAGGCAAAACAACTCACATTTGAACAATGTGGAATGCATAAAATATAAAAGAATGGAACATTCTGGACATAGCGGCAATTTCCCAATTGTCAACAAAGTGAAAAGTTGCCACTTCTGGAGGTACGCCACCAGCAACAAGAGGAAAGACAGCTATGCATATTGTCAACCAACTAAAAATGAACAGAATGACTGTGGCCGCAGTGTTGCTCCCGTATAAGGCATTGTAGACATTTGGTCTGTTGTACAAAACACCAATGCCACAGACTACTCCTGCTGCAATAGAATGCAGAATGCTGTTCAACAAGAACCTGCGCATACAAAAAATACCAACTTCAGAGAAACATCTTGGCGTGTGTAACTATAGTGTCACCAGTAATTTAGAGCCACTTGTTTAATTAATGACATTAAACCTTGATAACATATAAGAAACAATAATGTTGCTTCAGAAGAACACTACAATAATGTTTTAGTTGTGGGGCTATATAATGCCTTTTACTAATAAGTTTCACCTTTTTGGTGGTACAACAAACTTGTAGGTGGTGTACGAGCAGCATGAATCAAAGTCCACTTCATCTTCTTCTGCTAAAAGTTGTTTATTAGATGAATGATCCCAGTTTTCCTGAACAGGTGATCGTTTCCTCAAATATATTACATGTGCAATCTGTAACAGGAAAAAAATGGTTTAGCAATGTTTTCATTGTTTTTTGGAAATGAAGGATTGTGTGTATAAGCCTAAACCACTACAGACAAAGTCAAAGCAGATGGGCTAACAAATGGTTTGTATTTAAATGACTCTGTTCAGAATACTTGATTTCATACCAATTTAGTGTTAGGCCTAGCTGAAATTCAAAACAAACAGCAAATAGTGCAACATAAACAGAACAACAATTCTAAAAAATGCACTTTACCTGAAGGCATATTACTAATATTCCAAACACGACACCAGTTACTGCACATCCTATAACTTCGCTAAGGCCACCCACTTCAACAGCAACAGTTAAAACTCCTCCAATCACCCATGGAACTAGCCACAGAGCCAGTTGAAGCAAATACGCGTAGCATGGAGCATCATAGCCAAGTTTCAGGTTTATACCACCAAGCAGAGTTTGAGGAATTCGTCGCAGTAAAAATTCCTGTTTATAGTGGTTCAGCAATGGGACGTTTGCTGTCGACATTGCACATATGTGGGATTCCGAAAGCTATAGTTGTTAGGCAACAGAAAGGGTTGCTCGGTGGTCTCACATGTCATTGTTTGATACCTGAAATATCAAGTGTTTACTTTTTACATGCAAAAAATCACAGATAACTTTAAATACGAGTAAATACAAGCAGTGTCGGAATGAACTTAGATAGAATAGTTATCCTAGTTAGCGTATTTTCTGCATCAACGTCTTTCACAATGACATTTAATTATAGAAAACATCATTGTCGTCATATATTATTTACATGTTGTTAACGACACCAATCGTTTGTCATAACGGTTCAATCAGGCATTTAAAACTTTCAACCTATAGAAATCTTTTTGTAGCCCAGCTGTTTTTCGGGATGGTCAAATGCCAACACAGAAAGTATTCGGGTTTGGCCTAGCCACCATGCCTGCATCCAATATTTGACCGTATCCGGGCCGACTATTTATTTAAACGTCACAAATTTTCATATGGGACGTGAAAAACACTTGTTTCACTACAAGTAACGATGTATTTAAAATGTATTGCTTCTATTTGTTTCTCTTATTTGACATAAAAGGGTATATAAACAGATGTATGACTCGCAATGGTTTTATACGTCATGGGCCTCTCGAGAGTTTTTTTGTCATTCCATTAGGCTACATTGAACTGTTACAATAATTTATCTAGGTATTGCTGTCAAACATGATGGGTCGCAGATTTTTTTACCATTGAAAAGGGGGTAGCGAACGAAAAAGCTTGGAAGCCCTGCTAAAGCCCATGGAATTCCAAATTCAGCGCCATGAATCCCCATCATTTTTATGCTGATATGTTTTAAAAATGATGCATGAAGGAATTAAAACCCAAACAGATTCCACACGGAAACAAATACGTTTTACAGTTTGCATTACAGGCGACGACATCAAATTGCAATTTATCCTCTTTTAGCAAAACGGGCGAGAGAAAATTTTTACATCGCTTCCAGAAGAAAATAATTTTCTCCCACTCGACATCCTGCGAACAAATTAATGACGTTCAAAGTAATTATTATTTTTCTTAATTCACAACACAATGCCTTTTATGGAAATATGGCTTGCTATCAGTTTTGTTCAAATTTGACCTTACGGTTTTTTCAATTTATTCTACTTTTGTACGTGCTCATTATCTCATTTGCGTTTCGTCTTTCAACATGCACTACCTTTTCTTTGTATCCTTCGCGCAATCCCAGCAACCATCTCTATGTTTCTGCCTCGTCTTTAGTATCGTCATATATATAGCAACTCTTTTCACAAATAAACTGTTGGACTCAGTCGACAACAACTGCGAAGGTGTCTGATAACGGACAAACAGGGGGTACAACTAAAAAATCTCCTGTGCGTCCACCCTCTCGGAATTCTGACTTGTGCGTCATTCTGACGTATTAAATAATCTTGCATGTCAAAAAAAGCATCGACCGTAGGTGCATTTTGTTTCTATAAATAACGAAATTTCCTCTGGCTCGGCGCTAAAGCTAAACGCACGATGACGTGCGAGAGCAGGTTCAGGAGCCGGGGAAAAAAACAATCCGGAGCGAGAATTGCGCAATCGACGCGAACAGCAAACAAGTGAAATTAAAAGCAACAAACAAATAAAACACGGCGCATACGCGAGTATAAATAAGACAGGAAAATTCGACAGAACAATGCGTACCAAGGAACTCAATCGTCATGTGAAGATTTATACCTATACGTGGGTCACTGCTGGAATACTTCCCCAGTGCCTAGATGTTATATGCACCACGTAACCATTCGTAGCGAAAGCAGTGTAACGAAACGACTGTTTTTGAGCTGAAATTCCAACCACGTGGCACTAAAGTCACAATACTTAAAACATGTATATGAACAAAATGTGGACTTGAATGAATCAGTTACTTTACGGTTTATAACCTTAGGCCAATTTATTCTCTAGAAATGAGTTACGAATTTCTTGAGTTCGTCAGTCCAGTTTGTGTGACAATGATACCGCCCGACGCCTGAAATGGCATGCTGTACCGCTTAGACCGCACACAGCGAGCAACACAAACTCCAACAAACCATACACAGAAAAATTTCTAAAAATAGTATCAAAAGATGACAAAACTGTACTAGACAAAAGGCCAAAGAATTTCGTTGAAAGCTTTATATGTGCCAAAATGCATGTCAATTGCTTAGGATAACCGCAAAATCAACTGTAGCAAAGCAACAATATTGTCGCAGTCAGCGGGCGCGAGGGTAAAAATTTTAATTACTTTTTGAACCGGAAAATAGAAGGTTATGATCTATAGCTTTCGTTGACTGTGCGCAACAACATTAACTTCCCAGTTTATCGAACCGAAATTTGACGCATGTATGTATGTATGTATAGAGATGTATACCAACAGTAACAAAAGATCATACTGGCGAGAATTGGCAAGAGTAGCGGAAGTTGGACGCGGAAGAAAAACGCAAGGTACAGCGATAGAGATCAGACCAGGGAGAAGACATGCTGTGCAAAGTAATAATACCGTCAGAACTCCCAAGCGACAAACGTCACTGGAGAGTAAAACCGGCTGCGACACCTTTTTTCTTGCAGTAATGTTGACATTCGTGCTCGAATGTGTGATATTGTGGTGGCTGGTACTACTCAGCCACGAGGCAACAGGTTTACAATCGACCGATGTACCGCATTGTTTGTATGCAGAGCTTCGCCGCGCTCCAACGGTGACGATGGTTGCTATATATCGCCCAAAACCGCCCTCCCGCAGGCGCCGCCAGCACACGCACGGCCTAACAGGAGCAGGAGTCGCTTTAGAAGGTTTGGATGATGCAGTAACTGTCGAGGGCTGACAGCATAATGTAGACGACCCATAGCGTCACGAAGACGAGGCTGCTCATTATTTTGTACTTTCGAGGGCCTCCCAGCTCCGCGCCAACGCGTTTTGATTTGCGCCGCAGCATCAACACGGCAACGGCAAAAATCGCGAAGATTGAGAAAACAGTCACGGAAAAGGCGAGGTTGCCGGGACGTACACGGAACACCTTTTCCTCTGCATCTCTGCCGGTCACCATCCAATAAACGGCCGACATCGTCCATGCGATACCAATGCCCAGGAATACGTTGACTGCGTTGGATCCAGTTACGTTGCCGATCGATGCATCCGCGTACTCATCACCAACCGCTGCCACCTTGCTTGCAAAGGTGTCTTAAAACAAAGAAGAGTTTTGATAAAATAATGATGTTTATTAGCATCCTGGTTTTGCTCTTTACTTTTTCTTAAAGTTGCTCATTTAGTTTCAGAAAATTTATTTAAAATCATCTTTTAAAGCACAGGTATGTCCAACCTAAAGAAAAAGATTAATTATATCAAACAGATGACAACCTTGTGTTGGTAAACAGACGATTAATTCAATTGAAAACCAAACTTACCGGGAACACTGGTGCCCATGGCAACGAGGGTGACGGCGGTCACTGCGTCATTTAAGTTCACCACACAGCCGAAATGGGACGCGACGTCACCGATGACTGCAGTAAGGACTCCAATAAGGATAATGGAAACGGTAAAACATGCCCAACCCCCTCCGTACTCGGTCGGTGGAACAAATGCGAACAGAAGCTGCGTTACAAGGAAGACATCAGGTCGTGTCCACAACAAATTAAGGGGATTACACCGTGTAACTTACTACAATGATTTGGTAGTTATTTGCATGCGAATTGTAAAGCGACTGCAAAATGAAAATTAAACACAATTGCGGTATATAAAGCTAGCTTGGAGGAGAAGTCCCCTGCGTTGGGGGAGGGGGAGTAACAATATGTTTCGTTGTTATTCAACATTCGTATACGGGAAAAAAATGTGCCACTGTGTTTACACGGAATATAATCCGCTAAGTATTTGCATTAAAAGAGTTCCAAAGCAAAACTTTAAGCGAACTTTTTCTTGGCAAGTAACATTTACATAGAGAATATATTTGTGTATAGGGTTGAGCATTTCTATCACGTATTATGACCTGCACGTTCTTTACATAGAATAAATATTTTGGTTTTGGTTAACAAACGTATTCATACAAACAATTGAAACAATTGATCACTTCCAATTACAAACTCTATGCCAGATTAACCTTCAGGCAAACAAGGCACGCCACCTAAATAACTTTACGACGTTCAGGATTGAAAAAAAAGGTTAAACGGTCAAGACATCGAAAGTAGATTCCTTCACGAAGATGATGAATTTGTTTCTCATTTATTTAACCACTATCGCAATATATTTTCGGGCCGCTTCCATAATTTGCTTTGGGGCCAGCAGAGTCTTAATACAGCACTGTACAAACAGGAAACAGGTTCCACACACCTTCCACAAAACTGTGAGAAAATGCATGACGTAATCAAAACATGACGGTTCCACTTCCGTTTCTTCGTCGCCGCCGTCATCTTCATCGCCTGCAAGACAAAAATACAGACGTTGACGACTGTTTTGAGACTAAGCCAACAACGACGCTCGATGCGATAAGGTGAGGTGACCCAGATTAGATTCTGGCCTTCGGTCAGAGCTTTCAAGGTCGAACGACAAGGGGGTGTTGAAATGCTAACGTAGACACAGCAACGGGAGTGTTGTTTTATGCCCTATAAAGCCTAAAGCCAAACCAGTGGCAGGTGAGAACGAGCAAAGCCGTGCTATGTTTTCATAACAGGTTCTTGAATGTAATTTCAAGGATCACGTGGCTGTCGTGTCGTCATGGTCGGTCGTTCGTTCGGTAAGTTCCTCAAACAAAGCGTTTTGTGAAAGATTTTACACTGGAGTCTATAATGGCCAGACAATATCCCACAGAATTCTAAAATTAGTAGGAATTTACCATGTTCAACAAACCGACCAGCGTAATGAGATACGGTATGCGCTTTCAAGTAATTAACGCAAAACTGTGGGTAACACCCGGGTAAGCGAAGGCATGGCGACCGAAACTCCTTTGTCTTTAGTTACCACTGACCTCCATTGACTGTCAGTGCCTCGATGAATTGTTCCCTCCAAGAGGACGTCCCAACGATCACCGCGAGATTGGCTTTCTTTATAAGCCGATCGACTGTGTTCTGTGATAACAACACGGGAAGTTAGGCTGGAAGTGAAACCGTACAGCAATTTTACAGCACATCAACGAAATGACCGAAGCTAGAAATGCACAGGCCTGCATTAAATAAGTGTGGAGTGAATACACATGATTTTAGGGGAAAATTCAAGTCATAACATTTTTCTACAGTACGGCATACGAAAAAACATTTCTTTACTGTTTACCTTAAATTCGTAGCTTTCTTCTATTACTATTTCTATACTTGGGTTGATGCCCAATCTCGGTTTTCCAAGTTCCGCTATCCTTCTTGCCTCTTCATCCTCCTCGGTGATCGGTTTGGAAGAATCGTCGTCATCTTTTCCGTTGATGCCGGAATCGCTTCCGGCGTCGGTACCTGAAGCCACAACAACAACAGTTTGTTATAGGTGAAAGGATATCATTAGGTCTTCAGATGTTATTAAAAACAGAGCTGTAACGTGGGTGTTGAATGATGTGCTTTGACGTTTATTCACAAAACATGTTCACAATCGTGCAATTTACATTCGTGCATTCACAGTAAAACCCAAACCAGAGTCATCAGGAGTCTTGTTTGGATTTTGCAGACACATTTGCTTTTGTTTACCGTATAAATGCGCGCTGTTTTGATATACCATAAGAAGCGTAATTGCAAAATTGCGTTGATGTCGGTCCCTACGACTTTTCTGTAAATATAACTTTAAAGAAATGCCATTTTCTTCATGTTTATTTTAACGGTGTTTGCGTTTAAGTTTCTTTAGCACTTCAATCGGCATTTTCTCCTGAAATTAGCCGAAGTTCGACGTGTGGGGTGGCCATATTTGTGCACGATTATTCAAAAACTTTAACCCAGTCGATATGGCTCGGTTTTGTTGTCGGGGAACCAAAGAGTAGTTTCT
The DNA here is from genome assembly GCF_947561715.1 of Ascidia mentula. Lineage (NCBI taxonomy): Eukaryota > Metazoa > Chordata > Ascidiacea > Phlebobranchia > Ascidiidae > Ascidia > Ascidia mentula. The sequence goes on along the minus strand of NC_138569.1, from coordinate 17,474,404 downwards.
ATACCGAGCCAGTGGGCGTAACGGCCACTGTTCTGCCGTGACGCCACTTCAGGCACTCCAAAGTGAAGAGGCGAACGAGCAAAACAAACGTACACTCACATGCAATTTACAACGCCACGGACGCATGGAATGTGCCAGCGAAACGCTGCGATGACGAGGCGGGCAGCAGAACCTGTGACATACCTACAACCCACATGGTAATTTTAGTTTCCACAAACTCATATCAACGATACTTGGTTTCAGGGTACATAACGTGGTTTTCTAGAATCTAGTACGAACTGACTGTTTGTTTTGGCGACTCTTTCAGATGTTGGCGTCGATTAAGGCTTAATATCAGTTTTTTACTTACCGACCGACTTGCTTGGTACATACGGGTATCCGAGCTCGATCCTGAACTTTGCCCGTTTGTGATATGAGTTGCTGTCGACGATTTGCATGAGAATGTCGATCCTGTTTAAAAGACCAGGCGCACGGTTTACCAAGCGCTCAACAACTATAAAAGAGCGATGGGCCAAACTGCAAGCGAATTTTGAACTTCGCAAGGAATTTTAGGTGGATCTTTTTGGAAAGGGACAAAGGAATTAAAGTAAAGAAGATCGTCGAGATAGAAGGAGATGAAAGAAAAGGGTGGGCAGCAAAACTTAGTTGACGCAGACGCGCACAACTCCAGTTTACATCTCAGCTACGTGCGTCGTCGCGTTGTCTGGGCACGTCCGTAGGTTCGCGGATTGAGTTCGGTGACAAACAAAGGAACAACTCAATAATCACGCACTTCGATTGGACCACAGGATTCACGCAGGTCGGATTGCGCGATCGAACGTAGAAGAAAGGGTTCTAGAGACGGTTAAACGCAAGCTGAAAGGCCAGTTCGTTTACCATTTGATCTGTAACTTCACTGGGAAATTTGAACTTATTAAACGCCATTGACTTTAATCAATGCAGGGTCGACACTTTCCCATGGCTTGGTGCAAGCAAATGCTTTTGCTTTGGGGTAAAGGCATAAGTAAGACACGGTAGCAATATCAACATAGGCTGCAAAGTTATAGAAATATTTCTTGACAAATTGTGGCGGATTTATTTACAGCCTGTGTAGTAATTTTTCCCAAATACCAAGCCAAGGGCAGTGCTGGCGATCCCAGGTTTTGTGTTCACACTTCGTCTCACTATAGCAAGGCGGCCTTGCTCCGTCAGCTGTTTAATTAGTAGTGAACGCCATTTAACTGCCATTAAGACCGCCAGGCTACGAACTCTTAATGCAACAACTGGCAATAAGTGACGCAGAGGCCACGTTGCGACAAAAGCAAATACTCGCCTTAAGTTCTCCTCCGGCGTTCAAAAGAAGGCGTAATTGCCATATTAAAGCCACAACTAGGATTTGTTCTCAAGTAACTGGGAGAATTCGGTTTCAATGGTTGCTTGCAGCGCTGAACGCCCCAGGTCAATAAAACGATATGAGTGAGTGATCGTTTCTCGGTTAGGTTTTTGGAAGAAAGTTCAATCAATGCGTCACCCTTTGTTGCGATTGCAAACGCTTCTCAACGGCGGTGGAATACCACTACATTATTGCATCAGCAAAAGAACTGACCGAAACCCAGATGATTTACCTTTAGCATATGTATGCTGCCGAAAACAGCATGAATCGGGAATAGTTGCTTGCCATGGTGACAAAAATAACTGGGCTGGAACCCAGAGAATCAAAGTGACTATACAGGACACTTACAATGAAAATAGTTAGTGATGTTGGGGCATATGGATAAACAGCTATTGTTAATTGGTTGGACACGCAAGGGCGTATGCTACACTTGAGTGCAGCATTTGTAAATATTTTGATATTTATGTGTTGAACGTTCCTTTCCGATTGAGCCCAAAGCATTGAACCCACGGCGTATAAAGAAATTCAAGCCGTTAATACACAGCGTAGACCATCACCGACACAGCTGTTAGTGAGTTGACCGCACAAAAACACATTCCATGCAGAAGTGGTTGCAAAACACAGGGACCACTATCCAAACAATGAAATCGGGACAAATACACATCACATCGGTGGCAGTATGTGACTTGCAAGTGTGAGAGGTCAAACGTGTACAAGTGACGGTATTTCAAAACCTGATTCGCCGTCAAGTTCGAAAATCATCTTGGGCGTCGAAAGCTCGATGAAAAAGGATTTGTTTTTCTCATACTCTTCGTCGTCCTCTATCTGTATATTGATGCACTTTCTGCGAGTCGCGGTAAGAAAGAAAAATTTTGGTTACTGGCATTGTATGGAAATGGTACTCCTTTCTCATTTCACAACACACGCCAAGCGAAATTAACTCTGCAGGGCTATATACACAATGAAGTTGACGCAACTTTTATCCAAGCTTACACGTTTTAAACTGTAGGTCTTGTATAGTGCGGTATTATTTTTTAATTCATAAAACACTATAATTCATAAATATGTTTATCAAACAAAGTATGCTGTACGGGACAGTAAAACAGATTTGCCGCAGTAAACGCAATTGTGCAGCATTTGCTACTTTTTTGCCTAACCAGGGTTAACACTAAACGCCAATTACAAGCCTGACATTTTTATTGGCCTTAACTTCCGGATACATCTGAAATATACGATTACAAAATCGATAAACCGTCTAATGAGGGACATGCACTTGTAATAAACTATAGTATCGGAACAGCAGTTGGTTCAAATCAAATCAATTTGGTTGGCCGACGTTGCCTTTGATAAATAATTTAACTGCGTCTGTCAAAGGCCGGTGCCGAAAACGACTGGTCTGGTTTTAAATCACCGAGCTCCAGTTCCTTCAGCAACGCAGTGCGCTGGAATTCAATTAGAGGGGGTGAGCAGACAGGGCAATGCTGTACGTACCCGGCCGTCAGATTTGGGTCAAAACGACCGGGCGACGAATAAATAATGCAGAAGTTACTTGCGCAAGGAGAGGGGGTGCATCGGTCGCTCGACGAAAACAGAAATCCGCACATTGGAAGGTCGCGACTCGCGCGTCCGCTTGCGTGTGCATAATTACAGTGGATTGTAAAATCCGAGATGTCTAAGAACCCCTAAGCGCATTCAGCATCGAGTCGGAGGATTCCGAAGACCATAGAACAAAGAAGTGACGGTAAGATAGGAGAGGCAGTAAGCAAGGTAAAGCTTACAATAAAAAAATGCAAAACATTTATTCCACCTGTGCTACCTTACATAAGTAGTACTAAGGCAACACAGCGTAAAAAATCCAATATTCTGCCATATGAATTGACCATACGGCACGAGGCACAAATGGCTTTTATCAGCATTTGCCTTGTGAGCAAAAACGTACACCGATATTTTCGGTTGGCGCGTTGGTGGTCTGATACTTTACGATACTTCGTTATATTTCCCGTCCAAATTTACATTCATAACTATAAAAAAAAACATATTCCGGTGCACGTACGTAGTTTCGTCGTTTTCAAATTCCAGCTCGCCGATGGAATCCACAAAGTCCTCGCCACCTCCCTTCGCCGTTCCAGGAACAGTCTTATAGGGAACCACGACTTTGCCTCGAGCTCCAGAGTTTCTTTGCACCTCAACTTTGAGCACTCCCACGCCCTCGCTCACCTACCGATGAAAAATATATGAAACGTGCTTTAATTTGTTTTTTTTATACAGACAGCTGCGTTACGAGAGAAGCCCGTATCATTTTAATCATGGGGTTTCTTTTCTTACGTTTACATCTTTCGAAGGTAATCTTAAACTTCTTTGTATTTTCCACGAAGCGTTAAATTCTCCGTTGGTAATGAACGCTCTGAGGTTTATCGTTGCCCAGGCTGACATAATAGAAAACCAAAATCTATAGATGCTCTGTGGCCATTGCCGCCATTCGATGAACAGGCATTTTTGCTCCATTATGGGGAGGTATATTTAGAAGGAACCACAACCACAGTATTACAATGCGAAGCGTCGCAGCGCCGTCACGACGAGCCATACTTGGAATCTTGCAGCGCACGAATACAACACCTATCACAACAGGCTTGGGGCATTGTGGATGGGACAGTCAAAGTTGACGTGCTTTTGGGACAGCACATAGTTAAACGAACACAAAGGTGGTATATTTGGAATGGCTATGACGGGTCGCTCCTCCAACCTTGACAGGATAAGTAAGGACGCGAAACGGTTTTGCTCTCGTAACATTCAGCATGAATGAACACGTGATGCCACCAAACACACTTTTAAATGCATTGAATTGAAACAGTTTGTTGTTCGTTTATAAAAAGCGGGCCAGGGGGCTAAATGTTTATGGGCGGTTTGAAAAGTCATTCAAAAAATCGAAAACTGGGCGGAAAGTAACAGCAAAAATTACTCACCGTTTGCTTGGGCTCAGCAAATGTAAAGACGCCCGCATGATCGTCGTCCAAGATCACCACATTTGCTACCGCCGGGGGTTCAAGGCGAGCGATTTGCTTCGAATCGCCGTTGGTGTCGAACATGCCGTCAGGCGACCCCGTGCGAACGTTGAAAAGCTTCACCCGAAAATATTCGTCCTCCTCGAAGATATCATCGTCCAATATTTTGATCTTAATCGTTCTGATGGTCTCGCCAGGCTTGAACACAACCGTGTCCTCCGTGCGCTCGAAGTCCGAACCTGCGTTGGCCGTTCCGTCTTCCGTCTTGAAATCAACGTACAACGTGGAGTTGAGATCCCCGCCGCTGCGCACGACCTGCAAAAAAATTACATCTGAAACTTAATCCTCAAATTATAAAAAATCGTTGGTAACCATTGAGAACTAATACCATTGCGCACTTCTTTTTCTTTTCCTTCAAGCAAATCTATCCAGCGCATCACGCGTTTAATCAGAAACAACGGAATCCAATAAAATTGCCCCCCGTTAATGGTGAATGAAAAAATTAACTTGTTTTACTTTCGGTTAATTTGTTACTGGTCCTATACTGCACATCGATTGATGGCTCCCTCGCAAAGTAACTCAGCCAGCTGGATAGGTCATTTCACATTAAATCAGTGCTAGTCTCAACCTTATTACAAATGCGTACCGGCGAAATTTTAAAGAAAACTTTTACCGTGCTGATCCACAGACCGGCGGTTAAAAAACAAAACCACTTACGAAAAGTTTCGCATGCCCGCAGTTTTCCATCACTTTGTAGTCGGGAGGGTCGAAGGACACTTTGGCCACAGAGTCGTCGCCATCTTGTGAAATGCAAGACAGCGCGTCCTCCTGCTAAGACAAAAATAGCTCTTTTCAAAACAAAATTCCAGATAAAATACATGTAAACAGTTGTGTGGCACATCGGAAAATTTCAAATAAAAAACAAAAATTAAAATAACAAGTTCAAAACCGTCAATGGAATAATTACCACATCACGAACACTAGTCAGTTTGCAATTAAAACACCTGTTTCAGTTGCTCTGTTTTGCTTTTGTTGAGAATGTTTCCAGCGCCAGTCATAAGGCGTGTTGCCTGTATGCGGTAGAACGCACGACTCTTGGTTTGTTTATTCAAGGTCTCGGCGCTGGCCAGCCTGGCAAGTTCGCTCATGTCGGCATCTGGATGTTTCTTGCGAAGTTCCCGCATCAGTCGTATCATCATTTTACGGTTGGTCTCAGGATCTATGATGCCATCCCCTTCGGAAAATTGCACAGCGTGCTCGTCTTGCAGTGAATCGTTATCGCCATCGCCCATATCCACCATGGCCACTCCGTCTTCGGGTTTGTGGTCACCATCTTGGCCATGGCCCTCTGTCTCCACAATAATGTTCCTGTGGCGCGTGCGGTACTTCTTGCCCATGTACTTGTAGACGAGCAGACGGCGGTCGGCAATCCAGGCCAAAACCACAAGGATGGGGAAGAAAAGGAAAGTAACAACTCCTTCCCAGATTTCCACGATTCCTTCACTGCTGACGGCCAGAATGATGTAGAGCCATACGTAGGCGAGGATGCTCCAAGCCGCGGTGATAAAGAAGACGCGAGGGTGCTTGATCTTGCGCACCTCGTCGTCCGGTATCACGTACATGCAGATGGCGATGATGATGAAAAGGTTAAAGGAAGCGCTACCAACAATGGTTGAGGGACCGAGATCGCCTGCATGAAATCCTTTGCGGACAACCTCGATTACCGACAACATAATTTCAGGGGCTGACGAACCGAGAGCCATAAGGGTCAGGTTTGAGACCGTCTCGTTCCAGATGCGCACAGTAGTGGTTGCGTACTCGCCGTCGGATCGCCGGTAAACCACCTCCTTCTCCTTCGAGGTGATTACCTCGATGGAGGCCATAAAGCGATCCGCGATAATGGAGACGCCAAGGAAAAGATAGATTAGCGCCAGGAGGTAAACGATGGCTCGGGCTGCGATGTCTGCTGTGGTAAGGAGGGAAGTTTCCGCCGGGGCCCAAACAGGCAGCACCATACCCCGTTCACATACCCTTGGCTTATTTGTGACGTTTGGGCTGCAGCGGTCAAGGTCATCTTCTGCGCGTGGTCGCTGTGCCTCGGTTGCCGGTGGCATGCTCAGCAATGCTGCGGCTAGCAAAGCAATACATGGTAGAAACATATAGGAGTCAGCCATGGAGCGTCCAAATCTAGGCCCTGAAGTGTACTGGTGGCATGACTTGGTTGCATTTCTTTTGGCCGCTCTGGTTGAGCGGCTGCATCCTTCGCTGATGTCCTCCATAGAGTTGGACGATACGCTCTTTGCTCTAGTAAACAGTAATACCTAGCTATCAAAGCCCTGCATGCATTATAGGCAACGGAGAACTGCTGGGGTCGTCCTGCACATAGGTTGGTTATTAAACATTACTGTTTTATGCCATCATGATGCCAACAGCAATTTAAAAAAATATTCATAAGGTAGCAATGCTGATTTACTGCCTAATACTGCAGAGATTATCACCTAACCGTACAATGTAAAAAAATAATAACTATCAGCTGTGTACTCTGTCACAAGTTAACATTTGCGACAAACCGAACGAGTATTTCCACACAAATATGAAAACGCAATTTCTGTATAAGAAAGTAACACATTTTTCCGAAAACGCAGTCGTCTAACTTAACGCAACAAGCAAACTGGGACTCATTACACGACCCTTCAATGCAAGAGAAGCAATCAGTAAATAATTCATGGGGCCGCTGAGATTCGATAACCGTGTGTTGCGTGGGGGTCTGGTTTAGAGACAGTCAGAGCACACACTAATGAACCTTCCACTACGTCTGCAATAGTGAAATAAAAACTAATTTCCTGTATAACATATGGGGCCTTAAGTCTTTATGCAGGCAAATAGATTTACAACCGCAGTTAATTACTGTAATTGCCACTAAACATACACTGCCTGACCGAATCGTTTTCAGTAAATGAAATCTTGCTGCTCACAACTACTAGCTTACTTGCCCGTCTTGTGCTAGCGACCTGCGTGCAAATGCGCCGGGTGGCAGCAGCCACGTCCAATCTCTCCCGTGTGACGCTCCTACGTCACCGACTGTTCTCCTGGGAAAACAGGCGTGGGCTTGCTATTTCGGTGGTTCGAAACAGCGACATTATCAGCGGTGTTAACTGAGGCCCTTTTGGCAGAACCAAGCTGTCTAGGAGGCTACAATCCTGCACGGCATTATGTCTTTACCTTTATTCATACCGCTTGAAACGTTGCTATATGGATGCTTAACTGGGCGCGGTTGAGTGTCTTACCATGTAACAAACACCTACTGCAACGAAATCATTCTGCAACCTATTTTGTAAAATGTGATTAATTGCGTTCTACGTCACCTGTCGAACATAGCTACGTATCCAGTATCTTACTCAGAATCAAAGCGGTCGAACACACCTCCCTTCCACAACGTTTAACGTAACTGCGTAGCAATCCAATGCCACGCGAGTTCCTCGGGACGCGCATGGTGCTAATGAGGAGTTCCATTATGCCGGTATCCCGGCCAACAAGCTATCCCTGCAAGCTGGTTTTAGAAGGCGCAGCTGTCAAATCGCGTCACGGGGCCGTAGGTCTCCACACGGCGATGAGAACTAACTTGGCAGAGAGCAACCGGGTGAGCAGAGGTCACGGCATGCACAGGCTTCTGCATCCTCGGCGCTAAGCTGGCGATTGGTGATGGTTTGGCGACAATTGTTCCCCTATGGTAAGACGTACGCGGATTTACCATTACGTTATCTAAACTTGGAACACGACCCAAAGGTCAGCGAGTTAGTATTACGGAAATCTATACAAACTTCGACACCAAGTATCGTTTCGGTTGTTTTTTTATATTTTTCTGTTAGAAAAGCGGAGCATTTTAACTTGCATTCATTAAAATAAAGACCACATATTAGTTTAAATGTAACATTTTGAAGTAGTTCGCACAAAACTCATCGCTTCTGCTAAGCGCTCTTTTCCGATCCACAAACCCGAACAAGCTAACACCAAAGTCCTCAACGCGCAAGCCGAGTTTCAACTGGCGGAAAAAGCAACGCAGCTCATGGCTTGTTATCTGATCAGCTCACAAAGCACTTGACGCAGGCGACGTTTTCATTATCTATAACGTTACTTGGAAAACGCACTGAGACGAAGCAGCCGCCTTAAATCACTTGATTCATTCGAAAAGGATTTGAAACACAGAAAGGATTATCCTATCGACTGCAATCTGTCAAAGCTTTCTTTTGTAACCGGGTCGCAACCTTGTCCCACTAAACGGCATTACGCGACTGTGGGGTGGCGAAGATTTAAATCAAGCGTTTAATTTTGCCCCGTTTTCAAAAATACAAAACTCCAAGACTCGGTGTTTGTAACAGGCCGCCACAACGGTCTAAAGCTGATTCTTCAAGACCAGACTGTACATTTCAAAGAGGCGTCGAAAATTCTGCGGGCTGCGCGGTTTGCGCAAATGCCAGTTGCAATAGACAGTCAAGGGACAACAATACAAGCACGCCTACGCAGTAAAATACACTCTCGTTTTAAGGATAAACAAAAGCGTTTGAGACGAGGTTATTTATATTGTAATTTTGTGAATGTGAAGTTTCCAACTGTGTCACGCACAACAGGTGGCGTTGGAAAAAGGTCGATTTTGGAACAAAAATATTGAATGTTGTGAAACAAAAAGGTCGTCATAAACGTGATGGCCAGCAGATGACCGCTTTTCGAAAAATATTTTGAATTGAAAGAGCTTTGTTGGGCGAGTTGTAGCATTTTGAAACGTTTGTTATACTTATATTCAGTTTTAATACGATCGTGCGTCATGGCGCAGACGTCAAGCAAAAACTTTTGGATGTCTGGTAGGCATTTGCGGCAACGCTGTGTCATAACACACAGTCACGTGTTGTTCTGGACGCTTACGTAAACTGTGTGCTCGTTTAATTATTCAGCCAAGAACAATACCGATGCATCTTACGTAATACCATGTGTGCCTTGTTACCTTTAAAAAAATCCCTTTTTTATATTATATATATTATATATATTATATATATCTAAGTTTATCTGTTTGGACATATCCTTTAGGGTCATTTACACCTGAAGCTGTTTTATTCGTTGAGTTTCGTTTTTTCCGCTCACTAAAGTTAGTGACAGGGTTTTTGGCTGCAATCTAGCGCTATAAAATGAAGACACGGAATTCTCTTTCTGTCCACCTGCCACCGTTTCTGACAGAAATTGGGGCATCTTCAAGTGCATTCCAGAAAGTAGAGGAAAGGATTATCCATCAAACCGTCCATCACAGAACGTCGCTACGACGCCGTTGTCTCAAAGCTAAATGGGTTTTATCTTGGGTCAAAAAGCATCGACCGGCGGGAAGAGAGAATAGATATTGGCGAGTGCAATACCGCCGGGTGCACGACCTGTGTCAGAAATCAATAAAACGCCTTAAACCGACATAAAGCAAGCGTCGACCGCCGGATAATATTACAATGTAAGCACAGGTTAAAGTGTTTTTGGAGTGTTTTTTTCTTTGGAGTGAATTGTATTGTCTCTAAATTATTTAATTTTTTGGGATCAAATATTACAAGGGACGGTGGTTTTTTTACGTCTTTTTGGTATAAAGCAAAACAAAAACGACAAAAACTTGTATGCAAAGCCCATACTATTTGGCGTCAAAACAACGTTACACAAGCTTACGCCACAACACTAACAACATCTTTCTCAACATTTTTACAGCACAATGAAAAGATTAGGAATTACTTTTATCTATTGGAGCATCGACATTTAACCTACAAGCACAATACAAGCAAAAAAACACGAAAACGATTCGTTGAGATTCAATTTTTAATAACCGAGGCGCGATGGGTGTTTCGTGGCCCGGGTAACAAGGGGCCGCGTGGGACTCCACGCTTTAAACGCCACCTTGGCTTCTCGCGCAATGCACGCGAGTCTGCTATTATTCTAACAGATTGCGACATCACCAGACCGATCGAGCGGAAAATTTACAAACGAGCTGTTCGTTATTTTCTGTTTGCGCACGCTGTTTGCGGCGGTCTTGGTGACGCACGTAACAGGCGCACGCCGTCATTGGCCCAGGAAGGCGCGAATCCCACAGTGCCGACTAAAGCAATCAATCCGTGATTGCCAAAACCCTACCGGCCGAAATCGATGGATACGGAATTTCAGATAGGTCCTCCGGGTCTCGCCAATTTACGTTTAATTTACGAACCGTGTCCGACGACGAATGGCTGATGCTGCTTGTAAGGGTCGTTACGTGCATCTACGCCATATGTCAAATGTGCAGTCTTTTACGATTCTCAGATCGCGGCGCACACTGGGCAAATCTATTCAAGCGACTCCTGGGCAAATACTCCCCGGAACAGTAACAATGGACAAGTTGCGCCTCGACGACAAAGCCTACTGCCCAGTTCAATACACTCTCCTGCCATTAGACAATCATTTTTCAATCGCATAGTGCATTGTGTACCATCCCTACTTTCTTGCGACGTGCTTGAGACCCAACGTTGAATCGTAGTTCCCTCTATATGGGAAACGCCACTCTCGATGGCCCATCAACTATCAGCATTAACTATAAATACACTTGTGCAATATCGGCGAAAGCACACACAACAATAATCTCAGAATGATTTTAAATATATAGGCCTACTATTGATTAGTTCCAACTACATACGACAGAACATAATTTATACATTCTTGCATCTATTTATACATTCCATAAAAGTAAGTAATAAGGGTTTGTATTTGGCTGGTGCTGACACATCTTTTAGGAATTTATGTAAAACAATCTTTTATCGAATTCTGTAAACAGAAAATGTTTGGCCTATACACAAAATCTGATGTTTCTTCCCAAATTATGGAGTTTAATTTGCTTGCCAAAGAATTTAGGAATTAAAATGCTTCACGGATCATGGAACTGCGGTTGAGTGTATTGCAGGATTTGCAAATATCAAAAGCCCGTGGGCAAAATTCGCATTGTCTGTAAATAGCACTTAAAGAGGTGTTTAGCAACATGCGTCCTGCATAGTACCGTGATATAAAGCAGACGGCTGGCAACAAACACAAGCTACTTCCCCGCTAGCTTCGCTCAAACAAGTTTAATGAACCGACGACAACACGCGGCGAATTGGCTGTTGACTACATAAGCCTTTGTCCAGCTTTCCCTGCTTTATGGTTAGTAGAAACTAACCCGGTACATTATTGAGATGCTCTAGCTCATAACTTGATGGTAAGACGGCCACTGCAGATTAACTTCGACTCAGAAAAAAACTGAGCCTCGTTCATCTTACATCCAGACTTAAACTCAATTCGGGTTAAAAAAACAGTACACATACGTTTCAACTATTTAAAAACATTCCACACCAGCCACAAGCTCTCGGAACAACCCGATTACTTACCGACTAAGGCAAACACTTCGTTGCGCACGCGGTAAAACGTTCACAGACAAACGCTTCAACGTCAACCTGTTGTTTACGGCGTACTGTGCCACAGGGCAGACAGGCCGCTTTTTTCGGCGATTTTTGGAGCGCGGCGAAATGCGGCACCGGCGTGTGGTCCTTTCTCTGCGCCGTCGCGGGAAAAATGCGATTGGTCATGCATAACGGCGCGCTTACGTTACAATCGGATAAACGCAATTCCCATCTTATAAGCTCGGAGAGCTCTATTGTCGTCTTTTACTGCATGGGTTGATTACAGTCGGACATTGATCCCGTGCCGGAAAGGATGATCCTCCCATTGATATGCGCGAGGCAAGTCAAATGGGAGCGCCAACATGATGCCTCGGTCACTTACGCCTAATCCCCAATCGTCTTTACTGCCCTGCTTGATTTCCAAACGAATTGTGAAATAAGGTTAACCTTGCAGCGGCAACTGACCTTTACTTGGTGACAGGTTTAAAAATAGCCGCCCTCACACTTAACACACACATAGCAGGCAGACGTACAACGCCAAACGCAGTGCGTGCGCCTTATCTTGTATGTACTGAACGCCACGCGCATTGTTCTCCTGATGGAATCAGACGGGGGGGGGGACATTGTTCTGTGCGCTCGTCGTGCGTCAGCGCAGAAGCTTTCAGGCTCGGATGACGCTAAGCTAAACAATGGCGTGCGTGCTTTGTTCCGCATCCGCACAGCGCAACCCTGTCTGGAAGGTCTCCAGTTACGCGTTTAGGCCGAATCACTTCGTCTGTTGACTCGTTTAACTTCCCGTAAAAACAATAAAAATGTTTTGTCTACGCGTTATGGCTGATAGCCAAATTTGCGATGTTTTTTCGTGTACATATTTCCGATTTTAGGAACCTACCACGCAAGTGAAATGGGGTGGACGCAGACGTGAGTCATGCGATTGTTGGTATACGCAGAGTTGCTACTTCCGCACACTCACGTTTGCCTTCCAATCAACTCATTCGTGTTTGCTTAATATCCGGCTGTTTCAACATGAACAACAGAGCGTATAAATGTAGCTAAAGATTGAATGCCATGTGAAATTAGAAATGGTTGGTAAAATACAATCATGACGTATGTTAAAATCGATACAGCTATAATATAGCAATATTATCTTCAAGCCATTTGGTTCGTGGAATGAGGTTTCTTGCTTCGCTTGAGGTTTTGCCACGCGTGTTATGGAAGAAAACTAAACCAATCGCCCAAAAGATGTGGAATAACAACCGATACAGGGCATTTTTACACTTGTGTCACCTATTCAGTGCTCGGAGTATGTCAAGTCGTTGACAATGACCTACGTTAGTTACACAGCAAACTCAACTAAGCGTTTCCAAGATGCAATGCCCAGAAAAACGCGCAAGACTGTGCATGGGTGACGTAGTTAGAATCCCCTGGGAGGTAAATCACTGTGCATCCAGCAAGCAAATAACAGCACAATTGAGTTTGTTCCGATACGGTATATCCTTGTTTTTCTGTACATTGCGTTGTCTGTACGTTTAGTTGTATTTCATCCTTGGCAATTTAATAGATTTTTGTATATCAAATCACAAGCGAACTTCTGACTTCAATTTAGGGGAAACTTGTCAAAATTAAATGTGACATATGTTTGCAATATCTTGTGGCACGGATAAGATTTGTATCATAAGTTGATTTGTCTAATGGTCTTTACTAGAAAACCGGGACATTGGAATCATTTTTGCCAAACACTAATTCAAAGCCTACTTAAAGTTGTGAAGATCGTGATCGTGGCGAGGTTATATAATATAATTGGTCTTGATCTGACGTAGCACATTGTGTGATCCCACAGCTGACGTATTATTCCCTTGTCCTTGCTGATATGGTACATATGTGCTATAGTTTGTCCTTTTAACTTTAAACATAGACGTTTGTGGCCACATACTTTTAAAGTCAAAGGGACACACCACCACTTATACACAGCAAGGGCAACATGGGCAAGAGAAAACATCCATCTAATCAGCATCAATACCTTGATTTCCAGACACCTTTTGACGGTGATGCAAATTACCTCCGGAACCTTACTCCCCCGTGGGAGTAATTCAAATCGTTTCATAAGCTATGAAACATAATTTAGGAGTTTGCGGTGTACAATAATAGATCATAGGTCTGCGCTTTGCCGTAGAGGGGTCGGTAAACAGGGAGCTAATCTTACACGGTGATGAAAGGGAAATAATTTTGATCGTTTTAATGTAAACCGCAAAAGATACGACCACGACTGGTTACGAAAATTAATGAATTGATTCATTATGATACCTGGTGGTCAAAGCCTATTTTCAGTTTTCAGTACGAAAATTAAGTTGGGACCTTAGCGCGTACAACGACAGAGACTCTTTCTTCTGTACTGCCCCAGCTTGTCACTGCGCACGTCCAAGTTAGACGAAGCGAAATGCAATTACAGAGAGCGGGAATCGATGTTTATCGATTTATGCCGACGCTAGTTGTTTTGTCTTGTATATTGGGATATTGATTGCTCGATGAAGGACCCGGGAAAGGTCGATCCCACCCAAAGAAATTTATTCTGAGGCGTCAATGCCAGGTGTGCTGCCCTCATTTGGAGACTGCAGAGGTTGCCTGTCATAAAAAATTGTCCAACTCCGACAATACAGAATGACAAAAAAACGAGTAAGTGTGTTTGGAAGACTGCGCTTCTCCGAACTAAAATGGAATTATTCAAAGAGAATTTATGCCGTCAATATACAGTTACATCAGAAAAATGATTCGCTCCCATTAATTGTAATCGCACATACACATATATACCCCACAGATCCACATGGCTTATGCACGCGCCACAGATAAAATCAATATACGGTCAGGTACGGGCTGTTTTATATCCACCGAAATCCACTTACGCACTAAACGTAAAATACGACGTCCTGTTCCAATTGAAAACGAATGTATTTAAATCCACGTCGACAAGATGGGGCCGATCGATGCAACATGGGTATAACCTTGTTGTTCTATTCTGGGCTCACAAAATTGGAGTTAATCTTCCATTGCGCGTGGGTCGTACATTAGGAGGACATAAATAGTATCAAGAGAAGTTTCTTGTATGCAAGCAGGAGTTGAAGATACTTGTGATGAACAATTAATTGCTTCATTTTAGCCAAACACGGCTGGGTAAAATTTCAAGGTCCACTACTGAAGAGTAAGTAATCAAATTTTTCCATCATTAGGTTCAAAGTTCGCAAATAATATTTCCATCTCCTATTCCCGTCGTGATTATTTGCGAAAGTTATTGCTAACCGCAAAAATTATTTCTTCTTATCCTGCCCGAATTGGCCAAAGTAATTTTACTTCGACGGGCCAGGTCCCTGCATCAATAATTCATCGTCCGGTTTTGCATTTCGGTTAAACGAAACGACTAAGCATGTTTATTGGGCGCGATCGGTACAATTTCTGCAGCCTTTTGGAACAAGCACAAGTCGAAAACGAGAAGGCTGTGACTCAAGCGGCTGAGTTTCAACCAATAAAAGTCTGTTTTCCGTGCACACAAGCAGTAAATGTTTACGGCGCAGCGCACTACCCCACCTAAACGTGTGACGCAGAGGCTTGTTTACCATCGGGAACGACGATTATTTTCTGCTATTGTCACAAGCCCGGAGTAAAACGAACGGGTTGAAAAGTTTCAATCTTTAAATTATAAATGTTGTTTTTTGCGTCAGCGCGGAGTTTGTCGCCGAATTGTTTCGCGTTTCCTGGGCAACGTCGGTTTTCTCGACCACCCGGAACAGTGACGCAAAAGTGCGGATCAGTTCCACGAGAGCGGGAGGACGAAGTGTATTAAAAGAAAGACGAAGAAAATAACTGAAAACGAAGCAGGGGAACGCAACCGGACACAGTTCACGTGTCGGGGGCGTAAAATTGCCCAAAACACGAGACGATTTCGGGCTAACGTTCAACGGCAATTTGCAAAGCGGAACGAGATAAAAGAGCACAAGCAACTGCAAACCCTGATGCCGTCTCCGACGCCGCTTTGGGACCTTTAATTTGTGCTCTGTGTTCTCGCATTAGAACGCGGTCTGTCGCCTGAAGGTCAAGGCGGGGTGCCATCCGCAGTACCCAGCCGCGCGCGTTCCTCAGGGAGTCTATAAACGCTTAAGAATTGGCGTAAGGCTCACTTCGGCAGCTGCCCAGATGCCGTACAACCTTGGGGCAAAGCCACGTCACTATTTAGCACCGCCCTCCTCTATTTTATCGACCAGCGCTCTGAGGTAAGAGTTCTGTGAGTCGACGATGGGTCTCTTCAGCTGGCGCATCTGCGATTTGGCCTCCGCGGAGGAGAGTGAGTCCCAGTCGACAACGTTTACCGCGTCGAGAAACGTCGCGATCATGGAGTCACCTTCCTGAAAAGCAAGGAATGTTAAAAGGGTTTAAATGCGCACCTGCGATATGGGTTACGAAATTTCTGAGTCGTAAATCGCAACAAGGGTCATTGGTTGAACCCTATGGATATGTTGAAATGTTAACTTGCCACATGAGCGTTACGGTACACGAGCAAGTTTTTAGGAGAAAAACAAAGAAAAAAATTTCGTCTCGTTGGATTTGGGTCAAACGGCATTAATTTTTCTGCTTAAATCTTGCAAATCTCGCTTACGTAACATTTTCCTTGTAGAAACCAAGTGTTCTCGGACAAGCAAACTACATGACAAACAATACAGAGCGCAGAACGCTCAAAGCAACCGCAATAGTAGCGACACGAATTCCGTTGGTGACGCACCGGGTTTTCGGTCTAGCCGCAATCAAAACCACAACACAAATATCACCCGCATAAACAAGGTGCGCCAGTCGGATACCTAGGACCATCGTACGTCCGCCTCTTAAATCTCGCGGCAATCGATACAAGTGGACTCTGGCCCATTTGCTTTTTAAAAAGTGGGCCGCACCACACAATTGCTCTGCTCGCGACGCTGGTTTTAAGGAATCAGTTGTCTGCGACACTTCTAGCACAAGTATAACTTCTTGTACAATAAATGCGGTTGCATGAAATTTAACCAAACCGACTGTTTTAACTAAAAAATCTTGGGAGCGTATACCACTTTACTAAACAATAGTGATGTGTTGCGCCGGATCCGGGTACCCGGATATTGATCAATTTTCAATACCCGGACCCGGCCGGATAATACACTTAATTTTACCGGATAGTTGGAAAGGCATTTTTGCCCTAAAAAGGGACAGATATTTCGCAAATTACGCGTTTTTGGGACCCAGTCTGTGATACTCGCCGATTTACTTTTTTTCTGTTGTAGCGCTCGACCAATATAGCCAGGCAGAAAACCTGCTGACAATATACGTGTCCAGGATAATTCAGTTTCGAATCCCGATGTGGTAAAAATTATACAATTTTACAGAAAAATCGGAGTGAAATTCCTGCTCCCGACCTGCTTAAGCTTCCTCCTCTTCCTCGACTCTTCCTCAGCGCAGAGGGCGCCTCCCTCGTCCTCCGGTGCCATGGTGACGAAATACTGCTCCAGCTCATCCGCTTTGCGCTTGGCAGAGTCGATCACGTGCCTGGGAAACCCCACGCACTCCGCGACGTGAATTCCAAAACTCCGGTCGCAAGATCCTTTGTGGGAAAAATAAGCGTTGGAAAGCGATTGAGATGTGCAAAAAGACGGTTTGAAAATTTCCTCCAACCGAATGTATCTTGGGATTGGTTGCCAAAAAGCACATTAAAACCATCAAAGGCACTAACTAGAAAAGGATATAATAAAATTCAAAGCTTATCCACCAGGAAACGAAACCTGGGGCTGAGTAGGCGGTTCATTGCATGACTATTGAAAGACAAGCAAGATTTCAATGATTTGGAAGATTGTTGCGTCAAATTGCAAGTTGTTACTTGTGATAAAATAAGTTACCGTCCTCTGGTAAAACTACAAACGTCAAAGCAAAACTGAATATCCGCTGCGCAAATGTTCTTCGATTGGACAAAACCGAAACCCATTAAACGCTAACTGATCCATGACGGTATGCTTACGGTCTCAATTAACCCTTATGCGCAAGGGTCGTTGGAGAGCACCCTAGGCTCTATCTCAATAGCTAGGCCTTATGTGCACCTGTGTACCCCAAAGTTATACAGAATAACCTGTCAGATGCAAACGTCTCACCGCGCTTCACTTGGTACAGCATGGTCATGCTTGAACGGCCCGCCTCGTCGACGCCCGTCATCGCGGTCACGTGGTAGTTGACGGCAGATTGAACTTCATCGGCAAGTGACGTCATCTCGTGGAAGTGTGTGGCAAAGAGGCATGACGCCTTGAGTTCGGCAGCTATGTGATGGGATAAGGACCAAGCCAAACCGAAACCATCGTATGTAGATGTTCCTCTGCCTGTAAGAATGTTTGACATTTTGGGACAAACAAAAATGAAAAAGAGATTAAAGTTTGATACGATAAAATATTTTAGCATTCAAATACAATTACATTTTAGAAAACTCAGTGTCTATGGATGGAAAAGCACAAAAACAAATTGGGACAACCAAATATACCAGGGTTAGGTCGTTTGCAATTTGGGTGCGGCTAGGTTTATCTCGTCACACCTACACATACCAAGTTCGTCTATGATGACCAGCGAATTTTCTGTGGCCGAACGCAATA
Organism: Ascidia mentula; assembly: GCF_947561715.1. Classification (NCBI taxonomy): domain Eukaryota; kingdom Metazoa; phylum Chordata; class Ascidiacea; order Phlebobranchia; family Ascidiidae; genus Ascidia; species Ascidia mentula. The sequence continues at coordinate 17,455,962 of NC_138569.1, read as the reverse complement.
TGGAAGCCGTTTCCAACATCTCAGCCATGAAGGTTGAAACACCTTGAATCTTCAATACAACGAGCTATCAATAGTTTTGGTAGTAGTTGCCGGTTGGACAAAGTGCTGCCCTCACATATACTTGCAAATGATATTGGTTGCACTTGACAAATATTTAATAAAACCTGCATTTCATGAAGGACCGAAGACTAAAGTTTTCATTTAAACGGTACCTTGGACAAGTATACTCTATGGCAGTGTTTCCCAACCGGTGGTACGCGGGGGCATTCCAGGTGGTACGTGAGCAACTTTCCGTAATTTGCGGATATAGTTCGAATTTAAAAAATCGTAAATGATTTTGAAACGTTTGCTACTTCATCCCCTAGGCTACTTTGTAACACTCAACTATATATATAGGTGGTACGCGTCGAATTTTTTTACCTCCAAGTGGTACACAACCATAAAAAGGTTGGGAATCACTGCTCTCTGGCGTAGCCTCGCATTTTTCACACTATACGCATAGGTATATTGAACATAAAGGTGTTTGATCTAAATTGAAAGATCGTTTACCTGACAGTCGCCAGCTCCGATGCGCGCCAATATAGCATCGAACAAACACAGCTCAGCTTCATCACAAGGGACAAAGCAGCCGATTTGAGCCATCAGAACTACTACACCGATCTGGCGAATGTAAGTTGATTTTCCGCCCATGTTTGGACCTGTAAATAAAGGCAAAACTCGGTGATAACAACGACGGCATGTGTTTGACGTGACTTATAATTTCGTCACACATGTGTTCGGCTCCAAAAGGCCAAAACTAAACGTGTGATGGCATTTGGGAATTTAATAATTGCCACGACAAGAGACCAACAAATTACATTATCGGCCTGATAAAGTGTTTATTAAAATATAAATCAATAAAAAAAGCAACTGTCCATCCTATTCGTTAAGAATCACGACCTTTTAATTAACCGTGGGGGCATATCTACCATTGTGTGACTGGCTTGATTGCTAGGTGACCCATTTTAAAAATGTTTTACGAGTCAACTATCGATTGAGGCCAACATTTTGTGAACAGCCGATCCGGCCATGGATCAGCTTCAGCAGCAAAGCGTTAACACAACGTTGCAGTAGGGCCGGCTTTGCTATCTTATTACCAGTGACGATGACAAAATTGTGGTTTTCGCACTCAAGCAGTGCATCGTTAGGAATGAAGGACACGGTGTCTTGTCTTTCCACGCACGGATGGCGGCACTGGACCAGTTTTAACCGGTTAGAACTGGTTCCCATGGCGTGTAACTTCGGCCTGACGTACGGCGTTGGTGCTGTTACGGAGGCCTAAAAAATGATTTGCAAATTCTGAAATTTCAATCCGTAACAAACAGTAAATATAGGAAAAAAATACACAACGATTAATAAATGGACTCAAACTTTCAAATACATCGTAATTTTATTGTATGATATGCAGCTCTATACAGCATGTGACATATTTGAATGGGGACAATTTGGTAACTGCAAACATGGAAGGAAAACAACGAAAATTAGATTAAACGAATCAACAACTTAATCTGACAAAATACTTCGGGTGAACAGAAAAAAAACAAACATCATACAACAGATCAAAATATTATCCTATATAAGCATATTCTGTAATACTAACCTGGGCAAAAAAAGCATATAATAGAGTCGGTAACATGCGTATGTCTTCTGTAATACTAACCTGGGCAAAACTGACCAGAACGTCCAGTTTGGCGATAAGGTCGCCCAATACCTGCATGGGCTCAGCGTATCCAGCTGCTATGGTAACGATTTCGGTCACGACAGCATCTTGCTGCGACTGGTAGGACGCCTTGTAATCTTGCATGTCATCGCTGATTGCTTGAAGTTTCTTGTTGGTGAATCTTGGGAGAAACGCCAGGTGCTTATATATTTTCTAAAGTGTTTGGTAGAAAACTGTCGGAAGATAACTGGAAACGCCAAAAACACGTTTGTTCAAATTCAAGGTGCCCGAGAAAACGATTAGTATAGATAGGTTAACAACACAAATCTGTTTTCAGGAAGTAACACTTAAGGCAGAGTTAGAAGGACTCAACACAATTATTCTAGTAAAACGAAGACTTTGTGCTTTTTATCCGTCTGACAGAGATTAACATCAGAAGTTAGTCCCACTATACCAACAACCACTTACAACCAAAACACTGTGTCGCGTGGAGGGGTTACGGTCACCACCGACAGCCAAGGGCTCCACTCACAGACCAATTGGCGCAACAAAGGGTTGCCGCACTGTTTAAGGCAACAAAGATCATTCAACACCTTGTTTGATGCTCGGGTATAAAGGCCTAAAGAAACCGCACAGCAAGAGGCGTACTTCGGCCATGAGTGGGTATTAATAGCGTGATAGCAGGGTATTGCCTTGATAATAGTGTGTAAGAAGTGCCTCTTATGGTTATAAAATGAGGTGTTTGGTGATTGATGTCAACGGCGTTGAGCGCGGTAGTGAAATGAGAATTGAACTTAATGTTTGTTTATTGTCCAATTTGAGTTTTTTTGCAAGAGTGGGCAATAAAAGAACGGAATTTAGACATTAACCAGATGCAATAGCATCAAAACACAAAGACATATGTCGCAGAACGCGTAGAAATATCAATTTTAACCAGTGACTTGATTGACCTTGACTCAAACACCACACACTTCTTTTCATTACCTAACACCGGCCTTATTAGTGTCGAGGTGGGTGAACTTCTTGTTATTGCGGAGTTTTTTCTCATCCTTGCACGTCACTCTGAACACGTGACCGAACTGTGTGGTCGACTCGAGCTGTGAAAAAGACAAATATTAAAGAAGATCCGAATGCGGAAAGACCACAGATGGGTTCATTAACCCTCTCTGTGACAAGCATATACTTGACACTTTCTCATTAACACAAAGAGTGAGGATAATTAGGCCAATGACAACAACACCTACAACAGACCTTAATCGTTTTTCCAGCATCCAGTTGGAGTTCTGACGCCGCCTTCTCAAGCGCTTGCTCCATAGCGCCCTCTGCGGCGTCCATTTTCTCGCGGAGACGCTGCAGCTCGGGATCGAAGTCGGGCTTTACCATGTATTCGTGTTTTTGAACCTGCGAGAATGAGTTTGTATGTTCTGACCATGTGCGGTTTCGTTTTTATATTTTAAGTGCACCAAACTCTTTAAGAAACTCGGTAATAACAAAATAATTCCTTGTCGCCAAATACAGACAGTCCCCAATTTTGAACGTCCAAGTAAAAAAAAGGCATAGGTAGTTAAAATTTTGAAACTTTCGCTGAAGAGATTGACAAAATGGCATTGGGGACGGAACTGTAAATTAATATGGACATGAAAGTCATAATATACACACAATGTTATGCAGTTTTCTTGAATCCCAAGTTGGCTGATTTCAGTATAAGTACAATATACAAGGAAATGACTTTACCCTACTGTACAAACCATGTCGAAGTCCAAGGTGGTTTCAAGCATGTCAGTGTACTTGCGAAAGTCGATGAGGAGCTCGTGTATTGGAGTCATGAAAACCTCTTTAAGAAGGTTCTCGCTCTGGTTTAAGGAGGGCGAGTGTTCCTCGATGCACTCACATACATATGGAAGCTGTTTTAAGCCCTGTGCAAAATGCAGTCAATGTGAGACTTGCTTGTAAAATAGTTTGGTCTGTGTTCATTCGGGAAACAACTGCAGTATTATATAAGTGCGGTAAGGCGGCAGCGGTTTCCTAAAATGTTCGAACCTACCTGGTATACACGGTAACAATCTTGCAGAGATGCTTTCTTGCGCAAGAACTTTTTCGAAAATCTGCAGAAAAATCGTTTTAGGGACTTCAAAACTCCAAGTTTAAAGACTTCCTCAATAACGATCTACAATATTTACGGCAGTGACTCTTAACCTTTTCCTAGACAGCACCCCATTAAAATCAGTTTTACGCCACTTCTGATACATATGTAGTTGGGTATTTGTAATACCAACCCCAATGAATTACCCTCTGCATATACCCTATGGAAAAATCTAAAACCCTTGGTCTACGATACATGCAAGCTGCTCAAATTAAACGCCGCACTTGTCGAAATCCGGTAATTTTCGCAAGTGTTGATCAGACAACGTCATCCGCATTTCGGCACACTCAATAAAAGCTTCGACGGCGGTAAGCCTCTCTTCAATATGGTTGATGTCGACCAGTGGCTGCTTGATCCAACGCGATAGCATTCGTTGGCCCTTGAAACAAACCTGGTGCAATAGACCGTGGAGCAAACGCATGCTGAATGTATACATATTAATTTAAAATTTCCTACGACACACACGTGCCAGAGTGTCAACGTAATTGTTAAAAAAAGGTTAAAAAAGATCTATCGTGTAACCTGTCTAAACACGAGAAGCATGAGGACGACTTGGGCTGTTCTTATTGTTACATAAAGTAAGTAGATTAGTGTGATTCGCTGAATAGAATGCGACTGCTAATTTTTGGCAACAAATCCTTCCAGTTTAAATTCCCTCACCTGCTGTGTTTGACAGTGGTTCAGCAAACCGTACAAGGACGCGTTGTCGCGATTTTGCTGTCCCGTGAAAACAGCGCCCGGTTCCGGAAACAAGTTCAGGGCTTGCAGAGCTGCGCTTCCCAAGCGGACAAACTGCGCCAAGTCGTACTCGACGACAGAGTATTGACCGAACCCGTCCTCCTTGCTCGTTAGACCTAGATACTGGATGAGCGCTGCTACGCATGATGCCGAATCGGAGTGGTCGCTCGTCCACGAGAGGGCAGCAATGAGCTGTTGCTCCTCGCGACTGTTAAGCATTTAATAAAAGTTTTTTATCAAGTGACAGAACTATTTTTTTTCCAGTTGACAAAACTTTGCAAATGTAGCTTAGGCACAGTCAGTTACCCTTTAGGTTTTTTTATGAGCCGCTGCAAATCCTGTTTGATGTTTTTCACTGAGAAATGACTCTTTGGTTGTTCTGTTAAGAGAATATTGCTTCTTTTAACTACGTTCATCAATTTCGTTGCCTCTGCACTTGTATCCTAAACACATTTACGTGAAAAAAAAAGCTTTCACTGTGATACAGCCTCTTACCAGTTTCGGAGCAATGCACTCCTTTGCACCCAGTTGAATTATAGCTGATTCCAGAGTTGAGAAATGATTGTTGTCGGTAAACTGGGAATATCTAATTTCACATACTGTTGTATCCACATATCCCACACTCACTGAAAGATGACCACCTTTTGAAAACAATACAATTCACGCTGCATACCATTTTAAAAACGTAAAACATAGTGATAACTCTCATTAACAAGCTATGATTTAGAGTTGAACTTTATACAGCGTGATTTATCCCAGAAATATTTCACTCTGTTCAACTGAGGGTTGTTGAAAGTTACTTAATATTGCTTTTGGTTGAACACTACCTTCATTGTGGTAACGGACTGAGATGATGGCTGAATGATTATTAGTTAAATCAACATTGCTGAACAGCAATTCTTCCACCTAAAAATACCATGTTAACACACCAGCAAAAAATAGCGTTACATTTTCTTATCATGAAGTGAAAAGTGACCAGTTTAGATTGTAATTAATACCAGAACAAAGAACAAGGGAATGGCTAAGCGTTTCAGAAGTTTTCTGCTTAAAATATGTGTTTTTTAAAATACATCATTTTACAAATTACCAAAGAGCATTGAGGGAAGTCTTTGCTTAGATTTAGAAAAAATGTTTACCTCAACTAAGTTCCCTGGTGATGCTTTGTATGTCAGACTCCATTTATTATTTGAACCCAACACATATATTTGAATGCGATACTGTAGAACCAACAGTAGGTCTCGAGCTAGAGACTCAAAGTTAAGTTTTCCAAGATACACGGTCTCAATTTCATCACCTTGGGGCATACAAAATGTTTAAATATTTGAAATATATGTATATATGCGTTTGATGAAAGAAAGCCAAGAAATTGTTGTCTGTTCTCCACTTTACATTTGGAACACAAGTTTAATGATAAAAACACATTCATAATACAAAAAGACTTCATAAAATAATACACAACGTATATACATAACATTTCAAAAAGCATTAGCTCCCACCTTGGTATTTGAGATGCTTTATGGCAGACGGAGTGTTGAATACACGCTTTGCTGCAAGTGTGGCATTTTTTCCGTGGGTTGAATAAAAGTCACCATGGTCAAAAACTCTGAACGTTGTGCTTATATTGCTTTCCAGTGAAAGGTAGTATTTTGCAAAGCTTGCAACATTGTCTATAGTCCAGTTGTGTTTAGCTTGAAGATTAGCCATTCTATGTTTTGAAGAGTAACAAATAATTAAACACTCACAGTAACAACGAGAAATTAAACCACATACATATAAGAAATATATATTTTATGAGTTAATTATATGACAACACATTTGTACTCTAGACATAAATCTCAAAACTGTATAGTACATACCAATAAATATTTCACAGATTGCTTGGTTAATTTTAAGAAGAAACATAAAAATACATTCTTACATATCACACATATGATTAGAAAACTAAATAAATAAAAATAATAATCACTTGCTCACAATGTTACATCACACCCTAAACACATTATGATTCCCTCAAAGCATTTTCTAACATAGAATGATAAAGATCCTCATTGATTCCATCATAAAAAACTACTGGACCCAGGCTGTTTGGCTCAAGACCAAAATGATCAACAGCCAGCATTCCTCTGCAATGGAAGCCACTAAGTTCCATCACAACCTTTTCTTCAGTTGGTTTGTACCCCACATTTGGGTCAATGGCTATTGCCATGGCATACGCATCACATAAAACAAGACCTTTACCATATTTATGTTTTCCTTTTGTGAACTCAAACATTGGTTGCAATATGGATTTTGCAAATAAATGTTTGGGGCCAAGTTTAGAGCATAACCAATGATCTGCCTCATCCCAAGGTGTGGGGTGTTGGGTTGTAAGCTCATAATCAATAATATGTACAGCACACATTGGGGAGTATTTCTTAAGTGTGATCCAAGCAGCTTCTGGGTCAAAATGAAAGTTGAATTCAGCAGTAGGGGAGACATTCCCTTTGGCGCTTCTAGTACCACCCATAACATAAACTTCCTTCAATCTTGTTGGAAGAGTTGGATCCATTGAAACAGCAATCGCCAAGTTAGTCAGCGGCCCAGTTGCAACTATCTTCAATGAACCAGAATATTCTTTGGATAATCTTATTATGGCATCAACAGCATGTTCCTGTTGCAAATGCTTGAGTAGCTCAGGAGAAGCAGGTGGGTAAATATCTGGAACACCACCCATTCCATCACTACCATGCACATATGAAGAACCTGCTGGTAACATTAGAGGCACCAGTGGGTCTTTGCAGCCCTTGTATACTGGGACTGACTCCAGAGCACTAAACAGTTTCAAAATTCTGAGATTGTTCATCACCACATTGTCCAGAGGTGTGTTTCCACCGACACATGTTACAGCTACAGGTTTTACCTTATGGCGACTACTTAGCAGAAGCATTAAAGCTATGGCGTCATCACTTCCAGTATCACAGTCGTATAAAATATGTGTACACATAATAACAAACTTTCTACAAAAATAACTGCGGATCTAATAAAAACACATAATGTTCAATAACACGCTCGCACAAAACCGTGATTTCGGAATGAAGAAAAACTTTCCCGCCATTTGTTTTGCAAAAATGGCAGCAACCCATGCAAGTCGAGGCCCGTTGCCTCGTTGTAGACTGGTTGTCAAACATTTTGCAATTTTCGTGTGTATGTTTGAAGACATTTATTTTATTCACTTTCATATAAAATATACAAACATAATTGCACAACGTGAACTAAAGTAAATGCTGGACTCAATACCCCAAAAAAATAAGTTTCTGGGCTTTCCCCAAATAGTAAATGCTGAATAATCAACCCGTGAGACATGAACTCGTCATGACTATGGTCTGGGATAACAAAAGCGTGTAAGTGAGTCCCCATGTCAAAACAAACGCATAACACATCTTTGATTGCCACAAACATGCGGTATCATCTGCCGTAATTGAAAGGTAAGTTGTTTTTATCAAGTTTGGAAAGTCGTTTGGTTTTGACAGACTTAGCATTGGTCAGCACGACTGGTCTACAGTCTACACCCAATGCAACCGACGGCTATTCAAGACTGCAGATAATCCTTGATGAAACTTGGACATCTACTTCCAAAATATTACCAATTTAATCACTTACAGAGGGGGCGTCAGTTTGGGGGCTAATCGGTTTTGGCAAAATGTGAACTTGTCTCTTAAACTGTCACTCCAGGCAAAATGCAAACAGTGGTAATCCAAATAACTATGTAATGACCAGTTTCAAGAGAAAGGTAAATTTTTGCAAAGGTGGCAACATTGTCAATAGTTCAGTTCAGTTAAGCCTGAAGGTCGGCTTTGGATCGGGCTATCACCAGATATATACAAACATGAACTAACTGGCAATTACATTACTCTGGCCATGCCAATCTCTGACACAAAAGATGAACTGTCACTAAATGTGGGTATGTTTTAAGCACAATTACAGAAGAAACATGGCTTTAAATGTCACATCTACGGTCAAACATTGCACAAAACTTTATTTTACAATTTTTGGCACTTATCAGAAACGTAAGTTCTAAATTTTAAGACCACAAAATAATATCACCGAAGTGGAAATGTTGGTTGGTTTGTTATACGTCATCATCAAAGTCTAATGAAGTACTTAAAAAAAGTTAATATTGGGGTGGCACTTACAAATTGCACATTTACAGTTAAGCATTGCACAGAGCTTTATCTTACAATTTTGAGCATTTACCACAAAAATAGGTCATTACTTTAATCCAATGAAAATCTCAACATAAAATCACTTGCAAATTGTAATTACCATTATAATTCAACATCACCACTTTAAACACATTATGATTCCCTCAACGCATTTTCCAACATAGAATGATAAAGATCCATATTGATTCCATCATAAAAAAGTACTGGACCCAGGCTGTTTGGCTCAAGACCAAAATGATCAACAGCCAGCATTCCTCTGCAATGGAAGCCACTAAGTTCCATCACTACTTTTTCTTCAGTTGGTTTGTACCCCACATTTGGGTCAATGGCTATTGCCATGGCATACACATCGCATAGAACAAGACCTTTACTGTGCCAATTCTTTCTTTTTGTGTATTCACATTTGAATTGCAATATAGATTTTGCAAATAAATGTTTGGGGCCATGTTGGGAGGATAACCAGTTATCTGCCTTATCCCAAGGTGAGGGATGACTCAGTACAAGCTCATAATCAATGATATGTACAGCACACTTTGGGGAGTATTTTTTAAGTGTGATCCAAGCTGCTTCTGGGTCAAAATGAAAGTTGAATTCAGCAGTAGGGGAGGTGTTTCCTTTGGCAGTTCTGGTACCACCCATAATATAAACTTCCTTCAATCTTGTTGGAAGAGTTGGATCCATTGAAACAGCAATCGCCAAATTAGTCAGTGGCCCAGTTGCAACTATCTTCAATGAACCAGAATATTCTTTGGATAATCTTATTATGGCATCAACAGCATGTTCTTGTTGCAAGTGCTTGAGTAGCTCAGGAGAAGCCGGTGGGTAAGTATCTGGAACACCACCCATTCCATCACTACCATGCACATGTGGTGCACCAGCTGATAATGCTAGAGGCACCAGTGGCTCTTTGCAGCCCTTGTATACTGGGACTGACTCCAGAGCACCAAACAGTTTCAAAATTCTGAGATTGTTCATCACCACATTGTCCAGAGGTGTGTTTCCACCGACACATGTTACCGCTACAGGATTTACCTTATCGCGACTGCTCAGCAGAAGCATTAAAGCTATGGCGTCATCACTTCCAGTATCACAGTCGTATAAAATATGTGTAGACATTATGACGGTATTGCTGAAAACCTAATGAAACATTTTCACATATTTGATTTGTTTACACCCACAATGACTAAATACGCAAAAAGTCACACAAAATTTTAAATTATTGTGTTTATTTGGTTTTGCATGTTGCAAAAAAGCATAAACGGTCTCATAAAGATACTGGTTACTAAGTTTTAAGCTATCGCAACGTTGAAAAGCCTTTTTCTGCTTCTGAGGCAATTACTACACGTTTCCATGGCCACTTTTCAGGCGCAGTACTCGGCCCGAAGGCCGAAAAACGGAAGTTACGTAGTAAAACGAGGCGCTTTGATGCGCCCCAACTGCCGATCGGTCGGGCGGTCTAGAACTGGTTGCCTAACGGAGTTGAGGCGTATGACAACGCCAACAACGTGCATTTGTCAAGTACAGTACACAGACAAGCCTCGTTAATCCGGACTACTTGGTTTCGACACATGTTGTGGTTTGTATGGCGCGCCGTTTTGAAAAAAAATAACTTTCCGGAAGATACAGTTACGTTGCCGCAAGATAGCTAAGTTGCCGCAACATAGAGCTTAAGTGCCGCAAGATAGATCAAAGTTGCCGCAACATAGATAAGTTGGGCGGGTGATTGGCAGCATTTGTTAGGCGCCCGACCCGTAGGCTATACCAAGAAGAAAACCTGATCGGGATTCGTGACCAGGACATCCTTGGTTCGAAAACAAACATAGTTAAAGTGCTGCAAGATAGAGCTAAGTTGCCGCAACATAGAGCTAAGTTGCTGCAAGATATTTTTTTTTCAAAACGGCTCCCCATAGGTTTGGCGTTGCATCCGGATTAAGAAGTGCGTATAACACGGCCCTGACAACTTTGCGTAAAACTAAACGTACATCTACAACAAACATATATCCATGTTTTTCGGTTCTACGTCAACTAAAAAATGTAGAAAACTGCACGAAAAGTAGCGGCGACCAAAAATGCATTGTTTACATAGGAGAAGGCGCCTTATATTGCAGATATCGAATAGTTTCAAACATAGGAGAATCCACAGATTACGTTACCTCAAAGGTGAGGACAAGGTTTTACATCACACAAAAATATTTCACTGTTGGAAAAGCAAGGGTATATAGCAGCAACGACACTATACTCTGTACTTCGATAGGACGGGGATGGTGCGTTTCTTTGCTCAGTGGCATTAAACAACGAAATTTTTGGTTTGATGTCATAACTTTAACCTCATCTTTCTGTTGATTTTAATTTGATGATTCCAACACTTCTAATTACAACTATATTGCGAAAAATACATTATAGTGGTTGATTGTGGGGAATTAAATAAATCATTTCTGACGCGAACTCGTAGACAACGCCACTGTCGGACAAAAAATGGTACTATGACAAAATAACAGTGTTGTGTTGCATAATCAGCTAATTTAGTCGGTTTTTCTCGGCGGTCTTTACCAGCCTCAAAATTCAATTAACCCACTTCCATCTTTTGCTGTGAGTATGGGCAAAACAACAATGCTAAATTGACGTTTTTTTGTCTTGTTTTCAAAAGTTCATGCATCACGTTAGCGATCATAAATGCAGTAACAACAAGAACACCCTGTCCCAGTAACTGTTGTATTATTACACAACTAAATAAGACATAATATGTCTAAACAGCCGTCATCTGTCTGCAGCTCAAGTTAACATCAAAATCAGTTTGTTGCGCTTGTTCACTTGTTGTCCCCTGTTTATTGCAAAACTATATACTAAACCAGTTTTACAATGTTTTCATTCCTACGCATAAGGCTTGTTGCCAGCACTCGCACGACCAAAGTGCCTTCTATGACGTCACGCAACAATAATCTCGCTTTCTCACGATTTCGTTCGCAGCGGTAAAAATGAGACTTTGGTCAGCTGTATCTCAGAAACCAGTCGTCATGTCAAGCTGCCCTTTTCGTCAAAAATATTTTAAAGTTATGAACATCTCTTGGTTTAATTATTAACATGTTTTATTTTTCCGTGTCATGTGCAATTTAAACGCGACAGCCTACAGCAAATTGCTTCAGCATATAAGTTGGGAAAGCTTCTGCTGTTTGTGCGAAACGGTGCCACCAGAGACTACTACGAGAACTAAAATTTTTTTGTTAAACGTTTTTGCGATCCACCTTGAAGGCTTTCTCAGCGGGGGTGCAACGATAAAAGGCGTAGAGTTCCTATAAGGTTACCTCACTTTAGTTTATTGTCTGTTTTAAGGTAAATAGGACTTGGATCAAAAGATCCGACTTCCTTGTACTTTCTCCAGTAACAAAATATTCTCAGCCGTTCCTTCCAATAAAAATATGTTTATTCTTACAAGCCTTATGAATCCAAACAGTATAGTGTTAGCATTGCATGAGTCTCGTGTAGAATAGAAACAGAATTAGAATGACCAAACACCAGACTGCTGTAACACAAGCAGTCCAGAGCAGAGGAAACAATTTACGCTATCACGTTTCACATAGGAAACAGGATTTACTTGACAATTTAGCTTAGTAATCAAAAAGTCGTGGCAGTTGCAAATGAACGATTGCCCGACCACTGTATGTATATGGCTTGTAATGTAGTATAACCTACTCATGCCGACTCAATCGCGCAGGTTTAAAATAGCAAGAGCAGACGTGATGAATTTACAGCGACTAAAGACCACTAAAGACTTAACATTATGAGGTAGCAGAAATATTTTACTATAGAATTCGAACATTCCACAGTAGATGCAAACTTACTTTAAAAATACAGGTATCTTACAGTGCGGAGAACAGATATTCTATCCAGAAAAAATGATAAGCGGATTAGCTTAACTCTCAAAGTCCTATATCTACCCAACCAATCTCTCGCTACAACGAATTGCTGCTGGAGGTATACTACCAGCATCGGGAACAACTTAGCAATATTACCTGCAGTATATTCAAGAGTACTGGTCTGAGATACATTAGATACCTTTCTTGTTGAGTCTAAGAGGCTACATGATTTATGCCACTTATAAACGCATTGTTTGTCCTTACATATTAAGCAATAGTCAAATGTTGTTCAATTATGAAATTCCTGTTGTGGCATAAACGTACTGTATATACCCATCACGATAGTAAAGGACATGCGACCTGGAGGTTGCAATTTAAAGGATATTTAGTCCATATAATTGAACAACTAAAAATGTACTGATCTTCTGGCATAATCGTACTGTATTTTACGACGTTTCGTCTGCCATGCGGCGAGACTTCATCGGGTATAACGCAACAATTGAATCACACTGAAACACGCAGGGGCACAAAAGAAAAAAAAATGTGCCTATGCGTTTTTGAAACAATAGCTTTAAGGCCAGCAAAAATAAGTGAAACGCCTCGTATTCCTAACCTTTCGGACCAAAGAAAGCAAGCATATTGTACGAAAATATATGGAAATAATTAGTCGGCCACACAAGCAACGTGCAGGCCATAAACAGGTTGATCAATTGCGCACAACTTTATCTGGCTGACGAAAGTACAGCGGTGTGCAAAAAAGGTGCTTTATACGTGTTCATACTCTTGGCCGACAAAGCGTATCCAAGTCAAGAAATATTTCGAACAAAGATCGAGAGGTTTATTCAACGCTGAGGTGTTGCAAACGTGTGAAATATTTTTCGAACGAATAGGTTCTACCTAGTTATGCAAGTCTTGTCACGTCGGTTTAGTGTAAACGTTTACTGATGCAAACGTGTCATTTTGGATTATTAAACATTTTTTTGACACGTGACTCCTAAGCTTGGTTTTAGTGATAATAAAAGCGCCTCCGTACTTTATTTGGCCGGCGCAGTAGAGCAGAAGAGTGCAAAAATGTGGTTACGGGCTGATGCTCTTGGCAGAAAAAGCGTATCCCAAGTCAAGAAACATTTCGAACTGAGATCGAGACGTTTATTGTGTTTTTTGGTGTTCGGTGTTATTTTAAAGGTTGGGTGCGGCTCTACTTAGTTGTGCAAGTCTTGTCACGTCGGTTTAGTGCGAACGTTCAGTTTAGTTGCGTTTACTGGTATGAGCGCCTCGTTTTCAGTTGTTAATCAGTCTTTATTTTGCAACGTGACTCCAATAACTTGAGTTTTTGGTGGTAAGCCGCTAGCAGGTGTTTTAAGCGTTTGTGTCCCAGCAAGTAAATTGACTGTTCGACTTGAGGTAAATTGTTTGCGTGTATGCTTTGGAGTAAACGTTAGGCAAAATTCGGGGTCGCAGCACTAATTTGGGTTAAACTGTTGCATGTAATACAGCAAGCTATTAAAATTTAACAGGTACTGCAAGCTGTTAAAAAATTGTCACTAATTGTTTCTCCCAATTACTTGCGAAGAAGAGAAATAAGGATTGCATGCGTTCTTGTTTTTTTGATTTTGGTGTGGAAATCCAACGCACAAGACGATCCTCCAAATCGTGAGTTATTCATTGTTTTTGGTAATTCGTTCTTTCGCCTGTGGCTACCGCTGGTCAATTAGGTGTAGGTGGATGATTAAGCACAGACTCAAAGTTTAAATAAAAAGTTCACAAAACTTTTTTTTTACCAGCTCCGTTTCCAGACCCCGAATCATTACCGCCCCAACTTGTTGGTAAAGGTAACTTTCCCTGTTGTTCGTTACCTCGTCGATATTAAAAGAACTTCTACTATTATAGTATGTGGAGATCCTCCAACCACCCCAGGGCTGTATTATGTGGGACAGCCACAAGTCCACGTATTGGGAGATTTCGTGACCTACACTTGCTTTCCCAAAAAAATGCATGTCAAATTCGAAAGTACCAATGAGTGTACACTCCGAAAAGGTCAAGATTGGAGATACTCTCAGGACGAAATTCCCATCTGCATTGATGGTGCGAATTCGTAATTATTAGGATTTTGCTTTGAACAAGTCTGTATTTCCATAAAAAGCGTTACCAGTGTATAGCCACTCGATATATATCCCAAATGATCTGTGTATCATCGTTAATGCAAAAATGCGCAGAAACACTCTCGTGGAGCAACGAAATAAATTATATTTATAGAAAACATACGTAAAATAAACAGGAAACGATTTTTCCTTTGATTAATTTTTGCGTTTTTAGATTGAAGTCGGGATATGACGTCAAGAATATTCAAGCATCACCATATCTCCTCGTAAGCTGATATTAATTCCTTCCGCTGTAAAAAGTTATTCGCTATTGTGGTTATAACCATACAACCTTATTATCACTGTACATATTCAATAAACGGATGAAAGAAACAGGTGACATTTCGTCATTTCGAGTAATTGTTGTAAATAACACACAATAAAGCAAGCTATGGAGAAGTCTGGCATGAACATAATAACACCAGTCGCCATTTCAAGAAGATCATGTTTGGTTCGTGTCTTAATAACACAAAATTAGCCGAAACCGTTATACAAAGCAATAACCCAGCAAACACACTACGTTGTTTCGACTTTCACAACGTTGTGTTAGAGTCGATAGTTGGTTACATGCTTGACTAATTTTTAAGTAAATGTCGAATAAAAGTTGAAAAATTTGACGTACAATATGGACGTTAGTTGGATTACAGAAGAACGTAAAAAATAACGTGATTACAACGTTAAACGACGACGTTCAAAAAGACGTGACTGTGGCGTGATTTAAACGTTGCTTATAACGTAGCAGTATGGGTTATATGTAAAGTCAGTTAAAAACCTCAAAGAAACGAAATAAGCACATTGTTTTTGACGAAATATAAACGTTCGTTGATACGTTTCAAATGAACCCGTTTAGAACCAAGATTCGACATTTGTTTTCACGTAAAATAAACGTTGGTTTCATGCGTTTCAAATGAACCTAATTAGAACCAAGATTCGACATTTGTTTTCACGTAAAATAAACGTTGGTTTCATACGTTTGAAATGAACCCGTTTAGAACCAAGATTCGACATTAGTTTTCACGTAATATAAACGTTGGTTTTATACTTTTGAAATGAACCTAATTAGAACCAAGATTCGACATTAGTTTTAACGTAATATAAACGTTGGTTTCATACGTTTCAAATGAACCTAATTAGAACCAAGATTCGACATTAGTTTTAACGTAATATAAACGTTGGTTTCATACGTTTCAAATGAACCCACTTAGAACCAAGATTCGACATTAGTTTTAACGCAATATAAACGTTGGTTTCATACGTTTCAAATGAACCTAATTAGAATCAAGATTGGACATTAGTTTTAACGTAATGTAAACGTCGGTTTCATACGTTTCAAATGAACCCACTTAGAACCAAGATTCGACATTAGTTTTAACGTAATATAAACGTTGGTTTCATACGTTTCAAATGAACCTAATTAGAACCAAGATTGGAGATTTGTTTTAACGTAATGTAAACGTTATAGTTTCATGCGCTTCAAATGAACCCGTTTGTAACTAAGATTGGATATTTGTTTTTACGTGACATAAACGTGGGTTTCATACGTTTCAAATAAACCCGTTTCGAACTAAGATTGGACATTGTTTAAAATGACATAAACGTTGGTTTTGTAGGTTCTTAGTGAAACTCATTGACAATAAAGATTAAACGCTTGTTTTAACGTAACATAAACGTTGACTTCGAACGTTATGAAAATTTATAACAAGGATTTAACGTTAGATTTAAAATGTAAACGTTGGTTTATTGCATTTCGAAGTAACGAACGATGCAAAGACGCTGTTTCGACACGTTGTTTTTTTTACGTGCAGTACACCAAATAATGCAAACGTTAGACAAAACTTGACATCACGTGTTTTGACACACGAAGAAACTGTTGTCAGAAACATTTTTATTTGAAAAATGCCTTCTTTTTGATAGTTTAATTAATAATAATATTGTTTTGTTTTGCGTTAATTTATTTTTCTGTAAAATTTAAACATACAAACAACGCACGTGGTGAAGATTTCTATTCCCGCCAAAATTGCAGATGGAGTTCGCAGTCTCCCGAAAATGTTGCCTCGTGTTTTTGTCCTTTTCATGTTTAACTTGTTTAGGTACTTTTATCCGATGTAAAATAAGGACTGTACTTTTGTTAAAAAATAAATTTAATTTTGCTATATGTTGCCAGGGCCTTTTTCGGACGTTAAGCAACATTAGAGTAACACCTGTTGTGTGTAACAATATTAGGCCTATTTTACATCTGACCTATAATGGACAACATTGGTGCAAGGTAAGTAAGATGTCCATTTCCAAGTAACTGAATCTACGGGTAACTGTGGTGTGATATAACGAACTTATTACCAAAAGTATTCAGTTAATGAGTGTGTATATAACATAGTCATTACCAAAAGTAGGCTATAGGCTATTTTTTTGGCACTTAGTTGGCAAACCTTTTTGCATTGTGTGTAATTTAACATTGTTGTGTTTGAATATCGGAATGGATGGAAGATTTGAAAAAAGAAAGATATATCAAAAGGAATGGATTAAGAGTAAACGCATCAAGAGAAAAAACAAAAAAATACATGAACAATTGTGTACCTATTACAGTACCTCTGACAGCGATGACCTTGAGGTTATACCACCTCTTAGCAAAACTAATTTAAACAAAAATAAAGCTTCCCCATCTTTCCAAAAGGCTGTTTTCCGGCCTAAGGCACCCAGTATTTTTAAAGATGAGCTGCATAACCCAACTTATCATGAACCCCCAGAAAAGTCAGTTGTACCCTTTAGAGAACAATTTGCCAACTGGGTCACTACATACAATGTCAACCATGCTGCAGTAGATAATTTGCTTAAAGTTATGCAGGAGTGTGGACCAGCTATTTGTGTCAGTAATTTGCCATGTACGTGCCATACCCTTTTGTCAACACCCAAACATGTAGATGTACAAATTAAGTCTGGAATGCAATACTACTACTTTGGATTAAGAAAGCAGCTACATTTTATATTGCAGAATGTGAAAAGTCATGCAGTATTTGGCTTGACATTTAATGTTGATGGGCTACCATTGTTCAAGAGCTCAAAATCTTGTTTTTGGCCAGTGCTTGGCAGTGTTGTTGAACTTGAATGTGTATTCCCTGTTGCACTAACATATGGAACATCTAAACCTTCCAACTTAGATTTTTTGACTGATTTTATACATGAATTGAACGAAATTCTAAAAAGTGGATTAGAAGTTGGTGAATGTACATTTAAATTCAGGATTAAGTGCATCATATGTGATGCACCAGCCAGGGCAATGGTTAAATGTACAAAACTATATTCAGGATTCTATGGATGTGATAAATGTTCCCAAAAAGGAATGTGGTGTGGTCGCCTGACTTACCCACAAATTGAAGACATACCAGAGAGGACAGACAACTCATTCAGAAACCAAAGTAATGCAGAACATCATCATATTACATCTCCTTTTTGCCAACTACCTATTGATATGGTAGATCAATTTCCTATTGATTACATGCACCAAGTGTGCCTTGGAGTAATGAAAAAACTTTTGTGCATGTGGATTCGTGGACCTAAACCAGTAAGGTTTAGTGTGCAACATTTAGACATAATTTCAGACAAACTTGTTCTCTTGAAGCCCTATATTCCAGGATATTTTGTGAGAAAGCCACGCAGTCTTAGGGAAGTGGACAGGTGGAAAGCTACAGAATTTCGGCAATTTATGCTTTATACAGGACAGATTGTGTTAAAAAAGGTTCTTCCGAAGAAATTTTATGAACACTTTCTTTTATTTAGTGTAGGTATAAAACTTCTAATTTCACCAACTTTCGTTGAAAATTTTGCTTGTTATGGACATAACCTTTTAAGCAAATTTGTAACGGATTCTGCTGACCTGTATGGCAAAGAGTTTTTGGTGTATAACGTGCATAGTTTGTTACATTTGAAAAGAGATGCTTGTAAGTTTGGGTGTCTTGATGCATGTAGTGGCTTCAAATTTGAATCATACATGCAAAAGCTGAAACGAATGGTCAAATCTGGCAAGAGGCCAATTACGCAAGTTGTTAGAAGACTTAGTGAAAAAATCAAGGTTGATAGCAAAAGTGACCACAAGCAACAAAAAACATATACCAAGGAACCGAATAATGGCTATATTGTGAATTTTGCTCAACAGGGTGAGATGTGCATAGAAATCCTTGAAGCACGTAGCTGTGAAAAATTGTTTTGTCGTGTGTATAATAATGCAAAAAGCTTTTTTCTTGCACCATGTGATTCTAAAAACCTGGGCATATATGTTATTACTGCGGAGGACACTAAAACAGTTGTATTAAAACAAGATGTTAGTATAACAAAAGCTATTGTTTTGAAATTTGGTCATAAATGCATATTTATGGCGGTTATGCATGAAATATGATATCTGTTGTTTACAGATAGTGCTATGTGTGGTATTAAATGCAGGTTCAACATATTTTGTTAAAAATGTTTGTTGTTGTAATATTTGTTAATGAAGAAACAGCTGAAATTGTCCATAACTCATGGATATTTACTACGCAGGAAAAAGTATGTTTGTTCATTTGTTGTCTACAAGTTTGAATTTTTGATTATGTTGTATTTATTTCCAGAACTTGATGTGTTACTGGCCAAAGGTGGGAGCCCGGCAAAAGGCCAAAAAAGGTGAATTGCCAGACGAAGAAAACTGGGGACAACACCCAATAAGGATTTTGTACAAATCAGGTTTGTTCTATTAAAGTTGTAAAAGCTAGCACAGTGCCACTCAACAGCTGCACTGATGAGACCTTACAGGTCGAAACAGTGCGTGTACATACCCTGTCTGCAGCTTTGCAATAATATGGCTTTTTTGCACATATATTGTAATATGTTTTTTTTTAAAAAGGGGGAATTTGAAAAAGCACTGCAGAAATGCAATTTGGCCCTGCAAACATCAAATATGGAGAGCTGTGATGAGATTGAGAGACCTCGAAAAATGCCAAGAAGATTTCTCGATGAAGGTGGGGACACATGACATTCTAATCATAACAATGTAACAAAGTGGTGATCTGTGTAGATGTACCCATATGTACTCTTCCAGATGAAGACATATACCATGAAGTGGGAAAAGAAAATGATAGTAGTAATTTAAGTTTTAATTCTGCAGGTAAAGAACAAAAGTTGTTTGTTTTCGCTAATGAAAAAAAGTTAGTTGATTAGCCTTTAAAAAATCTTTTATTGGCAGGCAACACAAGAAAAAGGTCACTTTGTTCTTCAATTGCTGGTAAGAAGTTTTGCAAAACAACCTGAACTTGTGTTGAAAAAATATTTATGTTTTAGATGAAACCAACTTAAATGAAAATGAAATGATGCAGCATACAGAGGGTATGTAGCAAATTTTTCGTTAGTTTTGCATTTAGTTCAATATTTTTTTGTGCAGCTGTAACAATCCAGACAATTGCAAGAGATATATGTGATATGAAACAAGAGATAAAAATGGTTAAAAATCTCTTGGAAACCAAAGAGGATGAAGATGATGCAGAGTTTACATATCTAAACAAGCCTTTAGAAACATTGGAAGAACTTGAAAAGCTTTTGTTGGAAAAATCCTTTAAAAAGTCATTTGTAAGTTACTTATCTAAGCCTCAACAAAACTTTACACAAACCTTTATCATTAAGATCAATTACTTACGAAGTCTTGGAGGTTCTTCAGTGGGAGATAAGGTAAGAAGAATGATGAGAAGAGTGGGAACTAACAAATTGTGGTCAATGTACAGTTATAAAGGAAGAAAGGGAAAAGATTCGTTTTGCCAATCTTGTACAAACAAGGCAATTATAAGTATGTGATTTGATTATCATGGAAAATAAACATCTTTGTTGTATTGGGTTGTATTAACCACATATAAGATATTTCTGATTGTAGCAAAAAACATTAATGCATTTTTTCTTTTCCACAAAATTTTAGTGGGAGGAAATTATTTATTTTTACTTGGTAATGTTATCAGCTGAAAAATGCCTGCATTTTTTTCCTTAATTGTCACGTATAAATTATGAAAACAGGTCGGGAAACATTCATTTAGCTATGGTAGTCAAATTGTAATGTTATTTGTAGAAGCATGTTTGAGAGGTACGAACACAGATGTCAAAGCTATCGAAAAAGAAATCAGTGAATTTCTTAAACATGCACCAAGGAGACAGGGTGGTGACCTCTACCAGGTACATGTAATTTAGTGCCATTATAGATGGAACTGAAGTGTAAAATGTTTTTGTTTCATTTTGTTGAAATAAAAGTCAATATTTTCCATTTTGAAAATAATAACATATTGTCCCAATTTCAAGTTATGGTTAGAAATGTTGTCACAAAAGTTTCCAAGATATTATTTACAAATTTTAGAAAATGTGTGGAAGTTCGGTTGACACAGCCTTTACCTCAACACACACATATCCGCAAAATATCATTTTTCTTGCTTGCAAAAAATGATATTTTACGGATATGTGTGTATTGAGGTAAAAAAAAAGATATTTTACACGTATGTGTGTGTTGCGGGATTACTTCCATAACACTGTTTGTATTATTTTTGCAGTCCCTGAATTCAAGTTACAGCAGCAGTGCCAGCAGCTCATGCGACACCACTGCACTCCTTTCTTCGGATTCCGAATAAGTATTAATGTGCTGGCTTTGTCTAAATAAATTCTTTCTTGAGTAAGATGACTGGTGTTTCCTTGTTGTTCTGGTCATAACTACGTAGATGAGCAACATACAAAAGAAAACTATGAAGGTTATCAATATAGAAGCCCATGTAATTACTAAATAATCAACGTTTAAATGGTTCGAACCTCGATCTGTTAAAACATGAACTGCAACGTGGGCGAAACGTTGTAACTCAAAGGTGAAAACGCGTCGCTTCAACCACCACTGGAACGCTCGGAAGTATGTTCACAAAACGTTTTCAAAACCAACGCCAAATGTTCTGCAATGATGTACGTCACAACGTAAAACGGACGTATTTCCTAACAAACAAATTTACGTAAACACAACGTTCGCGCAGATGTAAAACAAACGTAGGTTTTTGACGTAATTGTGTACTACGTATTCTCCACGTGTGTTAACAACGTTTTCAAGACATCGTTTCGTATCGTATACACAACGTTTGATTAAACGCAAAAAAACGTTTGTTAGGACCGTGACAGTGCAGTACGTATTCTTAACGTGTGAAATCAACGTTTTCCAAAACGTTTTTAAGACATCGTTTCGAATCGACACTTTTACGTATACACAACGTTTGATTAAACGCAAAAAAAACGTTTGCTAGGAACGTGACAGTGCATTACGTATTCTCAACGTGTGCAATCAACGTTTTCCAAAACGTTTTTAAGACATCGTTTCGAATCGACACTTTTACGTAAAAAAACGTTGAGATCTGCGTTCTCTCAACCAAGTTGTAACACGAAATCTACGTCGAAAGTACGTCAAATTGTTTGCTGGGAATGGACTTCTTACTAAAATTTTACCTTCCCACCAAATTTCAAAATGGATTAGGACCTGTACATTCCATTGACTTGGCCATAGCACAATAAATCTATGATCACATAGCCAATTTGACAGAACAAAAACATGCGTAATATTTCTTAGTCTTCGAAAGGCATTCGATACAGTCCACCATGACATCATCTTAGAAAAACTGTTTCATGTTTTTTTGGGTAAGATTAAAACCTTCCTTGAAAGCTACCGAAATGGCTGGCAACAATACACATAATTACCTATTCTCACTCTAATGTTTCCAACGTGGTGTGTGGCGTGCCTCAGGGATCACCTTTTAGACCCCATTTTTTCTTATATAGCCGATGTCTTTGATTTGCATTGCATTGCGCTTCATCATTTCCCACAACACCATTTGCAGGATTTGGAAATACATACAACTATTGAAATTGGCAAGGTTAATAAATGGTTGCAGTCTAATAAACTTTCAGATAATTGCCAAAAAACCAAGTTCATGCTCTTCTGAAAAAGCAAAAAAATCAGATTAAAGTCAATTTGTCTGCATAGGCATTATTAGTTTCTTTTTGTAAAATCTAATGGTGTCGTGTAAACGGTCAAAAAGTTTGCTTTTGAAGTAAAGTGAGTTCTGCATAATTGCTGGAAATTCAATTGACATTCCGGCACAAGAATGCTGTGATACGAATAAAACACAGAGTGCGAAATGAGTAATTTGTCGCACACCAGAACAGGTAAGGTTTTACAAACTTTATTTATTTAACCAATAACCGAACTCAAAATATCAGCATCGTTGTAGCTGCAGGGAATGTGGCATCACCGTATGTGTTACATCCCCTTTAATACATATAAACAGTCACAGAGGTTCACAAACTCAGACCAGCAGAAAGAATATAGAGAACACAGATTCACAATCCCACACCAACAGCATGAAGCTTGTTCACAGACAGATTTCATATTAAATTCACGGCCATGGATGACCCTATATACTGGACTTCACAATTGCTGCCTTGTCTCCAGACCCATAAATTGCCTATTGTTACGTATTAACTGACGTCATACTCACATGGTTGACATTGGTCACGGAGGACAACGCTTGATTTCAAGTCCGACTGTAATTAGGATTGGCAGTTCAATTTTGGAACATTTTCATCTCGCTACAGTTAATTCCATGTGTGATTTTGATCAAGATAAATTTTCCAACATAATAGTTTGAGAAAAGTTTAAGACATCTTTAATTTGTGTTTTTGCATGTCTAATTTTATCGTCTAACTTCGACCTAAATGTGTACTTTTAAAAGTGGTAGCCTACACAACCTCCACAAGCATCCTGTGTCATTGGAATCGTTACGTGTCGATTATTCACATTTCGCGTGGCACAACTCTTGTCAATTTTTTCCAGGCGTCATTGCACTACCCTTACAATCTGCCGCCGTCAATGCGACGGACAGAGGCAGAGTGAAATTGTAAGTGACAAAGCTCGAACAAGAATATGTGATAAATTGTATCACTTTGTTTCGTAAAGTTAATTCCGCATATTTTTCTTTGTTAATTGATTTCGATTTTATAATGTCATTTGAAACTTCAGAACTTGCGTTATTTGAAGTAACTTGGTTTGAGGCACTGTAAGTAGGCTACATTGGTGGTGTGGCATAATACGTTATGAGAAATTAGTTTGTAAAAAAGTTTAGTGACGTTAGTTTGTGTGGAAGGAAGTTTTAGAATTATTCCTAGTTTGCCAAAAATAAGCGAATGTCAAACTCACAATAAAACGTGTAACAAACGCGTAACACCTATAGACTTACGGAAAATCTTTGTGTCATTTTCCGTATGGTCCTCCCTCACCTGATTTGGCAACCCGTGCACTTTTCACTGCATAGATATCCTAAAAATGTCGTCATTGTGCCTGGGATATTTTAAACATTTGTAACCTGATTTCCGAAGTATCACCGACCTTGTCCAAGGTACGTAAACCGCCTTGCCTGGGGAATTTTCGGTGTTCTTTACCCAACATTAATGCATATGGTTTTGACGGCTAAAAAAAAACGGCGGGCGTCTGTCGGGTTGGAGTAAGTAATCATTGAATTTAGCATAGCATCTCAGACTGAATTGATTCAACTTTGATTTCATTCGATAGTGGGATGGTATCTAAGGATGTTTGTGCAAAAAGCTCGGGACTCGGTTTGCAGCAACATTTATCGGCGTAAGTATGCATCGGAGCAACCCTAAACCGTTTTACAATGGGGGGTATAGGGTTGAAGTGTATTCGGCTCGTACAGCGGCAGCTCAATATGTGTTTTTAGACATGTTTAATATTTTTAGAAAGCTTGATTTTTGGGGTTTCGTTTCGTTGTAAATTCAAACTTAGGCCATAACGATAAAAAAAAGTTATTAATGAAAAATCGATATTTTTTCATGTTTCAAAAACATAAATTCATTTTTCTGCACAAGCCCAATCGATTTTTTCAAATATTTTGATATCGTTTGAAAAGGTTAAGCGCGTAGAATGTTATGCTTTAAAATTTAGCGAAGCGAATCTTGTTTTCGCAACTTATGTTATAATACGCATATGATATTAATAACCGAATATAAATATATAGTTTTTTTTGATAATTTTAGTATCGTTGGAAAGGTCATCTTATGATCTGTATCGTGTGAAAAAATCATGCCGCTACCTTGTAAGTCGGCCGAGTAACCCGCGTTCAAACTTTTGTTAACTGGCGATTTTTTTTGTCAACAAACATCCCATATGGTTGAATAATGAACGAATTAGCGCAGCCTACTTTGTTGGGCCGTTAGTAGAAGAAGTCTGGGTCCGGTGAACATAAACGTAGCATGTATGATTTGTTTTATTTATGATATTACCGCGTGGATTGTGCGAGGGAGAGTTAAATGAAGCGACGACCTTTGAAAATAGTTTTGTTCACTTTTCTTATCATCCTGTGTATTTTTGGACTGTATTTAAGTAAGTAAAACTGATTTAATGAATTATGTATATATATGATGAATGGAGTGATATGAGTGTAAATTGTAAACTAGCTGTTCATCCAGAAGGAAAAAAATGTTCTGCACAATTGCGGAGGTGCATCCACAGTTTTGGATCTTTTCTTGAAAATTGTTGAGAAAAAATAACTAATACATTACATGTATAGGCTACATGTAAAACGTTGGCTAGTTTGTGCAGTTATAGTTTCCCCTAGAACACTGATGCTCAAGTTAAAAACTTTTCGAATGGTCTGTGTACAATATTAATGCCAGGATAATTTTTTTGTATCAGATATTAAACATAAACTCCTTGTTTACAGATTCAAAGTATGATGTTGACACTGTGCAAATTAAAGAAGAAGCAGAAACTAAATTTGTTGCATCAGAAATTACAAATCACAGCAATGATGGACAGACCAATCGTGTGACAAGAAAATCATTTTGTAAGTATTTATTTATCCTTGTTTAAATGGTTTTGTGCTTATTTTTTTCATTTTAATCTAATTGTATTGGGTCAAAACCTCCTAGTGTTTTGTCCTTATGTTAAACTCTACTATACTTTAACAGCACAAGACAACAAACTGGTTGGTAAACAAAGTTCTGCAAATTATTACTGTAACTTTCCGAAACATGAAGTTGTTGAAAGAATGGAAGAGGGTAAAATTTATTTTTATCCTTGGTTGTGTTTTTTTTTGTGTGTATTTTCACCAGGAAGTTATTGTTTGTTTGCTGTTTATCTTATTGGCATATGTCATAGGCATTGCACCTGAAGGCAATTCTGAGGAATGGGAACTGAAACAAGTTCAGGTCATTATTCGTCATGGAGACAGGACTCCACTTAAATTCAACTTGTACAAAAAACAAGACTTTGTACCCCAGTTTTGTGATGTGTTTTCTGGTGTGTTAAGTTTACACCTGTTACTGCAATGTGCAGAACATGTTGTTTTTAGATGTAATTTTATTCTCAGATAATGCTGCTTCATATGAGCTGCTAAAACAATATCGGTTGTCCATCTCCAGGGACTATGTAGATTTAAAATCAAAAACATTTTCTGCTCCACTGCCAAACAATGAAATTTGCGGGCCGGGTCAATTGTCCTCTCTTGGCGTGGTGAGTTAAACCACACTCGTAATAATTTAATTTTCTGAGCACCTATTTATTTACCATATTAGATACAACACTTGCACAATGGATATATGCTCCGTTCTAAATATACCAAAAAGCTAAATTTGGTTGAAAATGTGAGTCAGTTTGTACATGTTCGCAGCACACTGCTTTTAAGAACCTTTCAAAGTGCCATTGCCTTCTTGTTTGGCTTGATTCCAGATTACCACCTTCATCAGGTAACAAGTTTGCTGTTGTAGGCTGAAATTATTTTTTATCAGCACTTTGTTAAAATGTTGTTAAACCACCTTCAATTATGTGACAGTTATGAATTAGCAATTGTTAAACATTATCCTGATTATTATTATGTTATATGTTGCATGTTGTTATCTTGGTAACCATTGTCTGTGTATGTATCCTGTAATTTTAGGTGCCAATTGAACGAACTAGATCTGGCTTTTTTTGTGATAGTCAATGTTACTGTCCTTTTGCCAGTCACTATGAGAACAGTGTCAAAAAAAGACAATACAAAGTATATGTTGAGCGCCAAAAACATGATGCCACTGTCCGAAAAATTGATGCAACTCTTCACATTGGTGACCATACAGGCAAAAAAGTGTTTTATTGTAATCTTGTAGAAATAATTTCTAAATATATTTTGTTCTTAATGATAGCTTGATTTATGTGAATGTTTCTGATTAATTAAGCAGTTGCTGTTAAGATTTATATTAACTGTTTTTGTTGTCTAGGGGGACAAATTGATGAGCTGGTCACAGGATATTTGTGCAAAAACCAACCTCTGCCCTGTAACTCTTCTGGGCACTGCATAACCCAGGATGATTTGGATCATGTGATGGACGAGCAGGAATACATGAACAGGTTTTTAATTTTTCATATTCTGTCAAAGCATGCACAACAACAGGTGATCAGACCCTTTGTGTTTTTACAGAGAAATGTATGCTCCACCAGTTGGCAGAAATTATGCCTTGCTCATAATACAACCTTTGCTGCTCCAAATTGTTGGCCAAATGGAAGAGGTTATTAGTTCGGCCAAACACCACAAAAAGTTCATTCTTTACTCAGGCCATGACACCACAGTCGCCCCTTTGCTACTTGCCCTTGGCCTGCAGGAATACAGGTAAAACATAGTGATACACTCACAGTCTGGCAATGCTTATGGTCTTTGCTACACAGGTGGCCTCGA
The DNA here is from genome assembly GCF_947561715.1 of Ascidia mentula. Taxonomy (NCBI): domain Eukaryota; kingdom Metazoa; phylum Chordata; class Ascidiacea; order Phlebobranchia; family Ascidiidae; genus Ascidia; species Ascidia mentula. Next base: position 17,428,433 of record NC_138569.1, on the reverse strand, counting down.
TTGGCCTCCAGGCTTGTGTTTGAGCTGTGGCAAAAGGGCGAACAATATTGTGTACGGGTGTTGTTCAACGGGGAAGAAGTGACCACCCAAACCAGCTTCTGTGACCAAGGTAAGTTTTTATTATCACTTATGGTGTATGGGATGAATGTATTATTTTTGCATTGGACGTACAAATCATGGCGCGGGAACGCCCTGCTATTATAAATTCGGCCACCGAAGCCAATCAATTGCATAGGTCTATTAAAACACATTCCCAGACAAACACGACCTCTTATTAACCAAAGATAATCCTGTTATTACTCTGGGCTAACAGCTTGCTTTATTACGCGTCATTGGGCTATGTCTGGGAATCTATGCATCTATCTGAAATATTTACAAAGTTTACTTCGTGCTCGTATGGCACAAAATTTACCAACGTAATTCAACAAAGGTAAATTCCACAAACATAACACTTTTGCACTTGGAGCACATGTTGTTCGTTGATAGTAAGTAACATTTCATTATTTTCAACAACAGTGTACCAGCAATACTTGCTTATTAACTGTATGAGAATTTAGCCCTCGGTTAGGCATTGTCTTTTATTCTGCCACAGCAAATAACTGCAATTAACTTAGTATATCTTTTGAAGCAACAAGCCTCTAATTTATGTGAACAGATGCATTTAGAAAAATCGATTTCGCTCATCTAAGCATCATCAGTTTCTGTGTAGTAATAAAGCCAACAATACACTCAAAGTACCAGCAAAGACGTTTTACTTTGCAGGACACGAAGGTGCTCCCTGCCCTTTTAAATCAATGCAGGAGTTTGTTAACACCGGTATGGCAGAGGAAATGGGATATGCTACACGTGAAGAGGCTTGCAAAAATGTCGAATGAGCTTGCATTTTAAACGTCATTCTTTGCTGACGCATACCCAGTGTTTGTCTTGTCGAAGAACTCACCTTCTTCAATCTTGGATAACACTTCCAAGTTGTGTAAAAACTCAGACATTATTTTCCCTATGCCCGAAATGTTTTTGTATCGCGGAACTAAAAGATAAATTTGATTTTTAATGGCATCATTCAAAACGCGCTTCCTGTGCACCATGTATGGCACTTCTTGTTTTGGACTGTTTATCTTTGTTGCATTGAATACAAAACTTTAAAACCCGACGGCCAACAGTTTCATTTTCATGAAAATGCTACAGCCTACTGCAATGAGTGCGTCACGGACTCCAATTTTTAGTAACTAACCTTCTGGCGATTCCCAATGAAAATCATTTATAATCCGTGGAGGAGTAACATTCAGCGATTAATGCGTTTGTAAAAAAAAATTATTTTCAAATAAACAGCTTGTAATACGAAGCTGCAACGTTTAACTACAAAATGTCACCAGTCACTTTATACCTCTGTTCGGTATACGTCTAAATCGTAAAGTTGCCATTCTATTTAATTTAAAACTAAACTCATTGCACCCTTTCCAACATACGCGAAGTTTTGCCGACCTGTGAGGCCCCAGAATCGGGTAAAAACGCGTATGAAGGAAGATATAATGCCAAGCTGACAATTCAAACTTTATACATGTTATACAACAACGTAATTTCCTCAAGATCATGATGGCCTCATCGTCCGTGCACAGCGTGACTCACCCTTAGCGCGGCGATATTCTGTTAAAAACAAAAAAACAAAACATCCTTCATATATCACTTACGACCCCTGTTTTTGGAGCAACATGCGTGTATGCAAAAAAATGTAATGTAGGTTTGGTGTTAGTGCTTTGTACAATATATGTAAACGCTTTGTACGCTTTTTTACACACATAACATGCATGCTAGTTTGCTTAACTAGCTTTACCTGTTGTGCTTGTTCGGCGACCCGTCGAGTGGGGCAAGAGGGGCAGGTGCAATTCTCTTTTGGTATGCTGGTGTAGCGCGAACAAACCAAATCGATGTTTGGAATTACCATGCCGACTTCTTTTGTGTCGCAGCCTCTGCATGTGGCGACCATGGTTTATTATGTACAATGATAATATTATAGCATCCAATGCCTTTACTCACACGCAGAAGCAGCCGAAGAGGCATTTCAGTGCCTGGGGATTCTGCGAAACTAGGGCCGCAACAAGCCAGAGGGCTTTCAAATTTGGTGGTTCTGGTGTGCACGCCGGAGGATATTTGATGCTAGAACAGTCGCACTTAGGCCCAGGAAGAAGATGAGCGTGTTCACCTTGACATCTGTTGTCATTGGGGTCAGTGAGCTGCGCTTTGCACCTTCTATATTAGAAATAAAATTGAGCAGGATTTTGTAAGATGCCTGAAGCACATAGGCGAAGATAACAATAAACAAAACATACAACCCGTAATGAACGACTGGTGCTAATGAAAACCAGCAGAAAACAGGAAAGTATAAGATAACGTATTTCGTAAGATTTTTCTGAATGCTGTAAGGAAAATTTATTTGTGGTTGCCTTTTTTATGGACTTTTTCCCAAAATTCGTCATATCTTCAATTAACCAACGTTACGTTGAACTGCTTTTTTAACGTACGCACTACAGTTCCAAACAAGCGCTCAGTGCAAACTCAACAAACCACTTACTGACAAAAACAGGCCCTGTTGCATTTTGCTTGGTCCCATGCTTTGCACACGTCGTTGGCGTTGGCAAGACACAAATTGCGAGAGCACCTAAAGTCGTTTGGAAGCTTGACAGGATTCTTTCTGTCACATTCATCCTGTGAGTCGTCTTCCTCGTCAAAAACTGCCTCCTGGCAACACGCGCAACTGCAATAGGAATTCATCTAAAAATGCATGTACATGATTTCCTACAAATTCTTCTGAAAGTGTTTTCATGGAAAACCTAACAAAGATAATTACTTTAAAAAGCAGCTGCGCGGTCTCATCCGATATGTTGTGTGCGTTTACACTGACGTTAAACTCTTTTCCCAATCTTTCCAGCAACTGTCGCGTTTCCTGTCAACCAAAGTGTGTTTGCTGATGAACCAAAATTAACAATTGACTATAAATATAGGAAAAACTTTAATCTTACTGAGCTTTCCAAGTCATACGTCGAATCTTCTTCAAAGTAAGCTGTCGGAGAAGAACTTACAATAATAAAAGAAACGCAAAACAGTAATAAAAACCTTAGCATGGTATTCAGACTACTTTTGTTCTAAAGCTTACATGTAACTGCTGTAGGTGCTTCGTTTAACTTTGCACAAACTGCTGTGACACTGAAACGGCGTGCTACAAGAGCCTTATCTAAGTCCGCATCTTGAGTAAGATCATAAACGATAGCCTGAGGTTAAATTGCAAGACAAATAATTAGTTCAGCTTTTTAAACGTGCTTGGATTTTCCGCAATGAATACGCGCTTACCTGTTGCAAAAAATCTAAGCTCGTATTGCCATGAACGACTGAGACGAATAACTTCGTTTGTAACCCTTAAATCATAAATAACTTAAAATCACAGACTGTCAAATGAAAGCGTCTCATGTTTTATACCCCTAAGTAATGTACACAACCAAATTTCTAATGAAATACAGTTTAGTATTGGTGGCCAATATTTTTAAATTTTTATTTGAAGTTTCTAGAGATAAAAACCAAACTACTATAAAACCACTCAAGCGTTACACACTTCTGCGTAGCCTAATTGTGGGGTAGAGACGGGTTTAAACGAATTCAGCAAAACAAAACATTTACTTTGAGGCAGAACTATCAATAGCGCTAGTACACCGATCAAATTCCCCACATTTGTGACGCAGTTGTGTGACAGACATTAGCGCGGTGAACCGTGACAAGTACACATAACTGCGCTGAGGAAGTAAAGATAGTGTAGCTGTCTGTACAAATTTTGATACTGGTAACATGGTATGGGGTGGAACAGACAAGCAGAGTATTTCGTAGCCGCGGAGAGCATATTCGGCAGGCAAAGGGCAGCACCCACCAAACTAAACAACGACCAGTTTGTTTTAAACGCTTGTGAGTATTTTCTTGCTGGTACCTTGCGGAAGCATTGTGACAGACATGGAAAAGAAACAAATCCTGAAATAAGTGCGCAAATTTTTCACCAAATGGGACTTGTCTATACACGAAGAAGCCCCGACAAGGAGTGTTTGATAAAGGCAGCAGCACTTATGAACGCAGCTCTATGCAGAGAGTCCAGTATTGTTGCAGACATACAGCGCGATTTGCGTAGGCTCTACCAGCACGTACAGCTACTAGCAGGTGCTGTCACGCTTAACGCTGACTTGGAGAAACCGACGGCTTATTGCAGGGAACAGCTTGACGGTTTGCGCTCAGCAGTAGATCATGAATTAAACAGGTTTGAGAAAACTCACACGGATATAAACGATGAAGTTAAACTACAGAAGGCCGACCAAATAGAATGTCTTCAGCAGTGGATAACGAAGCGTTATGTCGCCATAATGAACGACGTGATGGGTTTCTGTGTTGAAGCGATGGGCACACCGCCATGTAAGTACACATTGGCCGCCATGGGGTCACTCGCCAAATTGGAAATAACCCCGTATTCTGACTTTGAAAACATTATTTTGCTTGAGCGGGGTGTTGAGACATGGCCAACGTATAACGCGATTGTTGATTACTTTACCTGGATCGCCGTGCTGTTCCAAATGATATTAGTAGGCTTAAAGGAAACGATTGTCAGGTTTCTTTCTATACCGTCCCTTAACGATCCAGAAAACTCTGTGGAAGATTGGTTTTATGATGTTTATACACCATGCGGTGTATGTCCCGATGGTTTGCATCCACAAGCAAGTAAAAATCCGGTTTCAAGCGAATCGAAATTGATAAGACCGGTTGGTGAGATGTTAAAGTACGTGGATCCCAAATACAAGGCCTCGCAAGACCCGCGCTTGGCCGATATGCTGACGCGTACCCGATTCATTTCTGGTTGGTCAGAGGTCTTAGAAGATTTTCAATCCGAAGCGATTAAAATCGACGCAAACGAAGAAAGTTACGCCATGAAGATGGACATGCTTGACGAGTGCCTGCACAAGTTTTCGACAGCAAAAAAACTTATCTATGTACAGACTAGCAGGAAAGTTGACATCAAACGAATAGTTTACCGGAGTACCACAATGTTCGTTAGCGTCATTGGAAGGTGTCACGGCATCTACAAAGCTTCGACTTTCGATATCGTGAAAGAACTCCGAAAAATCAAAGCGATTTCAGACGAACTTGAGGTTGATCTTCTGTTTGCGATTTCAGTGGCTTGCGAGCTGCGTTTGCGAGTCTACGGAAAATGGAGAAGTCAAAACGATTTGTTGGCAGCAAAGCCGGACTCAGATATATCGAGTTCCACGTTGCGCAGCTGGATGGGCGAAGAAGTGTCATTGGCATATTTTCAAATCGCCCTCGATTTACAAAACATGGCTTTCTGCTTGTCCTCTTCCTCAAGCGATAACGCCAAAAACGCGGCCAATCGCGAAGGTGACAGTTTGGAAATTCAAATTAACAAAGTCCGCATATACTACTCATTATCTCTGTACGACAAAGCATTGGAAATGTGCAGAACATTTGGCTGGCTGGATCTTAAACAGGAGTCGAAAAGTGTTTCACCGAAATGTTTGTTTTTAGTTGGTGTGTGCTTTTTTAAAAAACACATGCATGAAACTGCGATGGAGTACTTGATTCGCGCCCACGATGATTTCATAGAAATCACTGAGGCACCGCATCATGACCTGCTCAACTGTATTTCAAGCATGGTGAGTTGCTGCAATGATAAAGGCGATCCTGCGCAAGCCATAAAATACGCGAGTGAAATTAAAACGTATGGTACCTATTTGCGGGTACCTTCAAATCTTGAACTTTCAACCACATTGTTTCTAAGTTATACGATTCCATCGACCAGCGCCAATGTGGAAACCGCCTTTGCCGCGGCGAAGAGGCTGCATTACGTCGGCCAATTGTATCTCCTCGCGTCAACGGAAGAACAAGCACTGTCGTGTTTTCAGCAAGAGCTTGCATTGCGGAAAGATCAAACCGCATATAAAAACGACCCAAACGTGGCCAAATGTTACATGTGGATCGGCAAGTGCCTTCTGTTACAGAAGCGATGCGAAGAAGCAGTTCAAGCACTCACAAACGCTATAAAAGTATTCGGCCTCTGCAGGCACAACATGGACCGTAAAATATGCAAAGTGGAATGTTTGCTTGGCAACGCCTACCTTGGCTTGGGCGATCAGCAAAATGCTCTGTTACATTACGAAGAAGAGTCGCGACTGCGATTTGAAAATCCCGATGACGTAGATCTTCAAAAAGCCTCACAATGTTTCTTCAATATTGGCTGTTTGCACACGTATAGTAAAAGTACAGAAATCGCCCTTTTGTACTTGAACACGGCCGCAGACATTTTAGATTCTTTACCGCTAACACCACTCCGTATAACGATAAAGGAAGTGTGCCAGTGCTTTGTCAAGGTCACTTTGAAACAATTGAAAGAATGAAATCCTCGCGTTTGAGAATTGTTTTAATGTTTGTTTATTGTAAAAAGACCACCTTTGACGTTTCAAACTTGTTTGGAAGTTTTCGTAATCGGCAAACATATCTTCAAACTTACTCATAAACCTTAACGTTCGTTAGATGTTCCATATCTGTAGTCAAAACTTTCCACTGTGCTGTAATTAAGGATTTCGTTTCTTTTAGACAAGATTGACTAATGTTGTTGCATGCATCCGAACTTATTCGTGCTTCACTGTTGCTTGGAACACAACTGCCATTTTTGTGTAATACCCAGAAATGCAAAACAAATATTACGTGCGGTTTTCAAACAATATAGTCTGGCATAAGATTTTCTGCCAATAGAAACTGTTTAAAGAAAGTGAAAACATTTATCTGAAATTTGCCATTGTTATCCATTTATCACGCCGATTACTGCCGTGTGGGATGTGTGGATTCATAATTAAAAATAAAAACTTCCTATGTTTGCATTGAAGGAAAGCGGAAATGTGACCGTGGCAAAGAGTGTGTGAAATCAAAAAATTGCAAAAATTCATGACGTGAACCTTTTGGAAAGGTTTTTATTTCTAATCTCACCTTTCCTTTTCCTGCAAATCCGACATTTTGCCTCACAAGCATGTACCGTTATAATATTGCCATGTTTCGCATTCACGCCCACATCGACAATCCTGACAACTGCAATCGACCGAAAAAATGGAATGAACGAAAATTACGTGTTACCTTTATGGCTTAATCGACGCAATGAATGATGGCAGGTATAAGCACACCCACGGAAATGTTTTCCTTCCGCATTGCAAACGGTGATGTTAATTGCGTGATAAGCCGAGACTTGTGTATACAATTGTGAGGTATTAAAAAAGCATTCAAGTTTTGGTACTGTTAAAAACGTCATGGGTTGGAACAGACAGGCGGAGTACTTCATAGCTGTTCAGAGTATATTCGGCAAGCACAGAACAGCACCCACAAAACTAAACAACGACCAGTTTGTTTTAAACGCTTGTGAGTATTTTCTTGCTGGTACCTTGCGGAAGTATTGTGACAGACATGGAAAAGAAACAAACCCTGAAATTAGTGCGCAAATTTTTCACCAAATGGGACTTGTTTACAGACGAAGAAGTCCCGATAAGTTGTGTTTGATTAAAGCAACAGCGCTCATGAACGCAGCTCTATGCAGAGAGTCCAGTATTTTTACAGACATACAGCAGGATTTGCGTAGGCTTTACGAGCACGTACTGCTACTAGCTGGTGCTGTCACGCTTAACGCTGACTTGGAGAAACCGACGGCTCACTGCAGGAAACAGCTTGACGGTTTGCGCTCGAAAGTGGATCTTACATTGAAAAGTTTTGGGCAAACTCACAAGGATATAAACGATAAAGTTAAACTACAGAAGGCTGACCAAATAGAATGTCTTCAGCAGTGGATAACGAAGCGTTATGTCGCCATAATGAACGACTTGATGGGTTTCTGTGTTGAAGCGATGGGCACACCGCCATGTAAGTACACATTGGTCGCCATGGGGTCGCTCGCCAAATTGGAAATAACCCCGTATTCTGACTTTGAAAACATAATTTTGCTTGAGCGGGGTGTTGAGACGTGGCCAACGTACAATGCAATTATTGATTACTTTTCTTGGATCGCCGTGCTGTTCCAAATGATATTGGTTGGCTTAAAGGAAACGATTGTCAGGTTTCTTTCTATACCGTCCCTTAACGATCCAGAAAACTCTGTGGAAGATTGGTTTTATGATGTTTATACCCCTTGCGGTGTGTGCCCCGATGGTTTGCACCCACAAGCAAGTAAAAATCCAGTTTCAAGCGATTCGAAATTGATAAGACCGGTCGGTGAGATGTTAAAGTACGTGGATCCCAAATACAAGGCCTCACAAGACCCGCGCTTGGCAGAAATGCTGACGCGTACCCGATTCATTTCTGGTTATCCAGAGGTCTTAAAAGATTTTCAAGCCGAAGCGATTAAAATCGATGCAAAAGAAGAGAGTTACGCCATGAAGATGGACATGCTTAACGAGTGCCTGCACAAGTTTTCGACAGCAAAAAAGCTCATCTCTGTACAGTCAAGCAGGAAAGTTGACATCAAACGAATAGTTTACCGCAGTACCACAATGTTCGTTAGCGTCATTGGAAGGTGTCACGGCATCTACAAAGCTTCGACATTCGATATCGTTAGAGAACTCCGCAAAATCAAAGCGATTTCAGACGAACTTGAGGTTGATCTTTTGTTTGCGATTGCAATGGCCTGCGAGCTGCGTTTGCGAGTTTACGGAAAGTGGAGATGTCAAAACGATATGCTGGAACCAAAGCTTAACTCGGATATAACGAGTTCCACCTTGCGCAGTTTGATGGGCGAAGAAGTGTCATTGTCATATTTTCAAATCGCCTGCGAGCTACAAAACATGGCTCTTTGTTTGTCCTCTTCCCCAAGCGCCATCGTACGAAACGTCGGCCTTGATAAAGATGACAGTTTGGAAAACCAACTTAACAAAGTCCGCATATACTACTCATTATCTCTGTACGATAGAGCTTTGGAAATGTGTGAAAAATTTGGATGGTTGAATCTTGACCAAAAGCAGGCCAAATATTCGCCGAAATGCCATTTTTTGGTTGGTGTATGCTGCTATAAAAAACACAAGAACGATGAGGCCATGAAGTACTTGACTCGTGCACATGATGTTTTTGAAGAAATTACTAAGCCACCACACCATGACCTGCTGAATTGTATTATCAACATGATGCGTTGCTGCAATGATAAAGGCGATCCTGTGCAAGCTTTAGCTTACGCAGCTGAATTTGAAACGTACAACTCCTCTCCTGAACCTTTCTCTCTAACCAAAATCGAACTTCCAACTCCATTGTTTTCAAAATGGACGATTTCATCACCTACAAGCAAATTGGAAACCGCTTTTGCCTCGGCGAAGAGGCTGCACAGAGTCGGCCAATTGTATCTTCTGTCGTCGATGGAAGAACAAGCACTGTCGTGTTTTCAGCAAGAGCTGGCATTGCGGAAAAATCACACCGCATATGAAAACGACCCAAACGTGGCCAAATGTTACATGTGGATCGGCAAGTCCCTTCTCTTGCAGAAGAGATGCGAAGAAGCAGTTCAAGCACTCACAAACGCTAAACAAGTATTCGGTCTCTGTAGGCACAACATGGACCGTAAAATATGCAAGGTGGAAAATTTGCTTGGTGATGCCTACCTTGGTTTGGGCGACCAGGAAAATTCCCTGATACATTACCAAGAGGAGTCGCGGTTGCGATCTGAAAATCCTGATGATGTTGATCTCCAAAAAGCCTCACAATGTTTCATCAATATCGGCTGCATCCTCATGCGGCTTGAACAGCTGGAACTAGCACTAACGTACTTAAACAAGGCCATGGACATTCTAAAATCCTTGCAGCCATTACCTGTGCGTAACATGATGATAGAAATTTGTGGGACTTTTATTAAGGCCGCTGAAACAGTTAAACAATCCCTGGAATATTCATTTTGATGTATTTGATATTTTTTATAAAACTTGTTGTAATTGTTTATTGTGATATATCAGCATTATTGTTTGTTGGAACACAATTGCCATTTTTGTGTGATACCTAAAAATGCTAAACAAATATTACGTTCGGTCTTCCAATAATGCAGTTTGGCATAAGATTTGACGAGGGAAACAGTTTAAAGGAAGCGAAAACATGTATCTGAAAATTGCCATTGTCATATATTTATCAGGTCGATTACTGCTGTGTTGGATGTTGGGATTCATATATTTCACAAACAGCAAAGGGAACGAAATTGTTGGTGGAAAAATACTATAGACTTGCAGAGTTTGGGTTTGGCGTGCGGCCACGACAAGATGAAATAAGATACATGCAATTCTGGATGGCGCAACGGATTAAAAGAAAGTTGTACGCATCAAGCTCATTAACCCACAAAAGCAATATAAATCACATCGACGCGATAAACAGAGAATGAAAATAAGTTTCAATGTCTGTATATCCAACAGAAAATAAGGAAGTGTAACAAGAATTCTTAACGCGATTTGCGTTTGGAGTTCTGTTTGCCACGCTGTGGTATGGCCGATCCCCTGCTGTGGTTCGTAAGGTGCCATGTTTTCGTCTGTCCACTTACAAAGCAAATTATTGGTGAAATAATTGCACCTGCTTTACAATAGTCTAATCTCGGGTCTAACTGCTGATCATAGGTGATATGTTTCAAACCTACGCAAATACAGTTTGCATGTGATTAATTGTTTGCACCTTTTTAAAATTCGTTTTTTATATATCTGGAGAACAAGTTTAGCTGGCAATGTTACACATTTAAGCGTGACGAGCTTTGGAAAACGTGGCTTTAGAGGCTGCAAATACAAAAATGCATAAATCAAAAACAGCAAATACATTACGTTGCGATATCAATCACATGACGTTAAGGTGCGCCAGGCAATTTCATGGTAAACAGTAACTTGTGCAGATAAATGCGCTGAGGAAGTGATGTAATAGATGATTGCTGCACGAGCATTTATTTTGGCTTTTGTAACATGTAACAAAACATGGGGTCGTACCGACAGTCAGAGTACTTCATAGCTGTGCAAAGCATATTTGGCAAGCACAGAACAGCACCAACAAAACTTAACAACGACCAGTTTGTTTTCAACGCTTGTGAGTATTTTCTTGCTGGTACCTTGCGGAAGCATTGTGACAGACATGGAAAAGAAACAAACCCTGAAATAAGTGCGCAAATTTTTCACCAAATGGGATTCGTCTATACACGAAGAAGTCCCGACAAGGTGTGTTTGATAAAGACAGCAGCACTTATGAACGCAGCTCTATGCAGAGAGTCCAGTATTGTTGCTGACATACAGCGCGATTTGCGTAGGCTCTACCAGCACGTACTGCTACTAGCAGGTGGTGTCTTACTCAATGCTGACTTGGAGAAGCAGACGGCTTACTGCAGGGAACAGCTTGACGGTTTGCGCTCGGAAGTGGACCTTGCATTGAAAAGTTTTGAGCAAACTCACAAGGATATAAACGATGAAGTTAAACTACAGAAGGCTGACCAAATAGAATGTCTTCAGCAGTGGATAACGAAGCGTTATGTCGCCATAATGAACGACTTGATGGGTTTCTGTGTTGAAGCGATGGGCACACCGCCATGTAAGTACACATTGGCCGCCATGGGGTCACTCGCCAAATTGGAAATAACTCCGTTTTCTGACTTTGAAAACATTATTTTGCTTGAGCGGGGTGTTGAGACGTGGCCAACGTACAATGCGATTATTGATTACTTTACCTGGATCGCCGTGCTGTTTCAAATGATATTGGTTGGCTTAAAGGAAACGATTGTCAGGTTTCTTTCTATACCGTCCCTTAACGATCCAGAAAACTCTGTGGAAGATTGGTTTTATGATGTTTATACCCCATGCGGTGTATGTCCCGATGGTTTGCATCCACAAGCAAGTAAAAATCCGGTTTCAAGCGATTCGAAATTGATAAGACCGGTCGGTGAGATGTTAAAGTACGTGGATCCCAAATACAAGGCCTCGCAAGACCCACGCTTGGCAGAAATGTTGACACGTACCCGATTTATTTCTGGTTGTCCAGAGGTCTTGGAAGATTTTCAAGCCGAAGCGATTAAAATCGATGCAAACGAAGAAAGTTACGCCATGAAGATGGACATGCTTGACGAGTGCCTGCACAAGTTTTCGACAGCAAAAAAGCTCATCTATGTACAGACTAGCAGGAAAGTTGACATCAAACGAATAGTTTACCGCAGTACTACAATGTTCGTTAGTGTCATTGGAAGGTGTCGCGGCATCTACAAAGCTTCGACTTTCGACATCGTAAAAAAACTCCGAAAAATCAAAGCGATTTCAGACGAACTTGAGGTTGATCTTCTGTTTGCGATTTCAGTGGCTTGCGAGCTGCGTTTGCGAGTCTACGGAAAATGGAGAAGTCAAAACGATTTGTTGGCAGCAAAGCCGGACTCGGATATATCAAGTTCCACGTTGCGCAGCTTGATGGGCGAAGAAGTGTCATTGGCATATTTTCAAATTGCCTGCGACTTACAAAACATGGCTTTCTGCTTGTCCTCTTCCTCAAGCGATAACGCCAAAAACGCTACCAATCGCGAAGGCGACAGTTTGGAAATTCAAATCAACAAAGTCCGCATATACTACTCATTATCTCTGTACGACAAAGCATTGGAAATGTGCAGAACATTTGGCTGGCTGGATCTTAAACAGGAGTCGAAAAGTGTTTCGCCGAAATGCCTGTTTTTAGTTGGTGTGTGCTTTTTCAAAAAACACATGCACGAAACTGCGATGGAGTACTTGATTCGCGCCCACGATGATTTCATAGAAATCACTGAGCCACCGCATCATGATCTGCTCAACTGTATTTCGAGCATGGTGAGTTGCTGCAATGATAAAGGCGATCCTGCGCAAGCCATAAAATACGCGAGTGAGATTAAAACGTATGGTACCTATTTGCGGGTACCTTCAAATCTTGAACTTTCAGCCACATTGTTTCTAAGATATACGATTCCATCGACCAGCGCCAATGTGGAAACCGCCTTTGCCGCGGCGAAGAGGCTGCATTACGTCGGCCAATTGTATCTCCTCGCGTCAACGGAAGAACAAGCACTGTCGTGTTTTCAGCAAGAGCTTGCATTGCGGAAAGATCAAACCGCATATGAAAACGACCCAAACGTGGCCAAATGTTACATGTGGATCGGCAAGTGCCTTCTGTTACAGAAGCGATGCGAAGAAGCAGTTCAAGCACTCACAAACGCTATAAAAGTATTCGGCCTCTGCAGGCACAACATGGACCGTAAAATATGCAAAGTGGAATGTTTGCTTGGCAACGCCTACCTTGGCTTGGGCGATCAGCAAAATGCTCTGTTACATTACGAAGAAGAGTCGCGACTGCGATTTGAAAATCCCGATGACGTAGATCTTCAAAAAGCCTCACAATGTTTCTTCAATATTGGCTGTTTGCACACGTATAGTAAAAGTACAGAAATCGCCCTTTTGTACTTGAACACGGCCGCAGACATTTTAGATTCTTTACCGCTAACACCACTCCGTATAACGATAAAGGAAGTGTGCCAGTGCTTTGTCAAGGTCACTTTGAAACAATTGAAAGAATGAAATCCTCGCGTTTGAGAATTAATTTAATGTTTGTTTATTGTAAAAAGACCACCTTTGACGTTTCAAACTTGTTTGGAAGTTTTCGTAATCGGCAAACATATCTTCAAACTTACTCATAAACCTTAACGTTCGTTAGATGTTCCATATCTGTAGTCAAAACTTTCCACTGTGCTGTAATTAAGGATTTCGTTTCTTTTAGACAAGATTGACTAATGTTGTTGCATGCATCCGAACTTATTCGTGCTTCACTGTTGCTTGGAACACAACTGCCATTTTTGTGTAATACCCAGAAATGCAAAACAAATATTACGTGCGGTTTTCAAACAATATAGTCTGCCATAAGATTTTCTGCCAATAGAAACTGTTTAAAGAAAGTGAAAACATTTATCTGAAATTTGCCATTGTTATTCATTTATCACGCCGATTACTGTTGTGTGGGATGTGTGGATTCATAATTAAAAATAAAAACTTCCTATGCTTGCATTGAAGGCAAGCGGAAATGTGACCGTGGCAAAGAGTTTGTGAAATCAAAAAATTGCAAAAATTCATGACGTGAACCTTTTGAAAAGGTTTTTATTTCTAATCTCACCTTTCCTTTTCCTGCAAATCCGACATTTTGCCTCACAAGCATGTACCGTTATAATATTGCGTTGTTTCGCATTCACGCCCACATCGACAATCCTGACAACTGCAATCGACCGAAAAAATGGAATGAACGAAAATTACGTGTTACCTTTATGGCTTAATCGACGCAATGAATGATGGCAGGTATAAGCACACCCACGGAAATGTTTTCCTTCCGCATTGCAAACGGTGATGTTAATTGCGTGATAAGCCGAGACTTGTGTATACAATTGTGAGGTATTAAAAAAGCATTCAAGTTTTGGTACTGTTAAAAACGTCATGGGTTGGAACAGACAGGCGGAGTACTTCATAGCTGTTCAGAGTATATTCGGCAAGCACAGAACAGCACCTACAAAACTAAACAACGACCAGTTTGTTTTAAACGCTTGTGAGTATTTTCTTGCTGGTACCTTGCGGAAGCATTGTGACAGACATGGAAAAGAAACAAACCCTGAAATTAGTGCGCAAATTTTTCACCAAATGGGACTTGTTTACAGACGAAGAAGTCCCGATAAGTTGTGTTTGATTAAAGCAACAGCGCTCATGAACGCAGCTCTATGCAGAGAGTCCAGTATTGTTACAGACATACAGCAGGATTTGCGTAGGCTTTACGAGCACGTACTGCTACTAGCTGGTGCTGTCACGGTTAACGCTGACTTGGAGAAACCGACGGCTCACTGCAGGAAACAGCTTGACGGTTTGCGCTCGAAAGTGGATCTTACATTGAAAAGTTTTGAGCAAACTCACAAGGATATAAACGATAAAGTTAAACTACAGAAGGCTGACCAAATAGAATGTCTTCAGCAGTGGATAACGAAGCGTTATGTCGCCATAATGAACGACTTGATGGGTTTCTGTGTTGAAGCGATGGGCACACCGCCATGTAAGTACACATTGGTCGCCATGGGGTCGCTCGCCAAATTGGAAATAACCCCGTATTCTGACTTTGAAAACATAATTTTGATTGAGCGGGGGGTTGAGACGTGGTCAACGTACAATGCAATTATTGATTACTTTTCTTGGATCGCCGTGCTGTTTCAAATGATATTGGTTGGCTTAAAGGAAACGATTGTCAGGTTTCTTTCTATACCGTCCCTTAACGATCCAGAAAACTCTGTGGAAGATTGGTTTTATGATGTTTATACCCCTTGCGGTGTGTGCCCCGATGGTTTGCACCCACAAGCAAGTAAAAATCCAGTTTCAAGCGATTCGAAATTGATAAGACCGGTCGGTGAGATGTTAAAGTACGTGGATCCCAAATACAAGGCCTCACAAGACCCGCGCTTGGCAGAAATGCTGACGCGTACCCGATTCATTTCTGGTTATCCAGAGGTCTTGAAAGATTTTCAAGCCGAAGCGATTAAAATCGATGCAAAAGAAGGGAGTTACGCCATGAAGATGGACATGCTTAACGAGTGCCTGCACAAGTTTTCGACAGCAAAAAAGCTCATCTCTGTACAGTCCAGCAGGAAAGTTGACATCAAACGAATAGTTTACCGCAGTACCACAATGTTCGTTAGCGTCATTGGAAGGTGTCACGGCATCTACAAAGCTTCGACATTCGATATCGTTAGAGAACTCCGCAAAATCAAAGCGATTTCAGACGAACTTGAGGTTGATCTTTTGTTTGCGATTGCAATGGCCTGCGAGCTGCGTTTGCGAGTTTACGGAAAGTGGAGATGTCAAAACGATATGCTGGAACCAAAGCTTAACTCGGATATAACGAGTTCCACGTTGCGCAGTTTGATGGGCGAAGAAGTGTCATTGTCATATTTTCAAATCGCCTGCGAGCTGCAAAACATGGCTGTTTGTTTGTCTACTTCCTCGAGCGCCATCGTACGAAACGCAGGCCTTGATGTAGATGACAGTTTGGAAAACCAACTTAACAAAGTCCGCATATACTACTCATTATCTCTGTACGATAGAGCATTGGAAATGTGTGAAGAATTTGGATGGTTGAATCTTGACCAAAAGCAGGCCAAATATTCGCCAAAATGCCATTTTTTGGTTGGTGTATGCTGCTATAAAAAACACAAGAACGATGAGGCCATGAAGTACTTGACTCGTGCACATGATGTTTTTGAAGAAATTACTAAGCCACCACACCATGACCTGCTGAATTGTATTATCAACATGATGCGTTGCTGCAATGATAAAGGCGATCCTGTGCAAGCCTTAGCTTACGCGGCTGAATTTGAAACGTACAACTCCTCTCCTGAACCTTTCTCTCTAACCAAAATCGAGCTTCCAACTCCATTGTTTTCAAGATGGACGATTTCATCACCTACGAGCAAATTGGAAACCGCTTTTGCCTCGGCGAAGAGGCTGCACTTCGTCGGCCAATTGTATCTTCTGTCGTCGATGGAAGAACAAGCACTGTCGTGTTTTCAGCAAGAGCTGGCATTGCGGAAAAATCAAACCGCATATGAAAACGACCCAAACGTGGCCAAATGTTACATGTGGATCGGCAAGTGCTTTCTCTTACAGAAGCGATGCGAAGAAGCAGTTCAAGCACTCACAAACGCTAAACAAGTATTCGGTCTCTGTAGGCACAACATGGACCGTAAAATATGCAAGGTGGAAAATTTGCTTGGTGATGCCTACCTTGGTTTGGGCGACCAGGAAAATTCCCTGATACATTACCAAGAGGAGTCGCGGTTGCGATCTGAAAATCCTGATGATGTTGATCTCCAAAAAGCCTCACAATGTTTCATCAATATCGGCTGCATCCTCATGCGGCTTGAACAGCTGGAACTAGCACTAACGTACTTAAACAAGGCCATGGACATTCTAAAATCCTTGCAGCCATTACCTGTGCGTGACATGATGATAGAAATTTGTGGGACTTTTATTAAGGCCGCTGAAACAGTTAAACAATCCCTGGAATATTCATTTTGATGTATTTGATATTTTTTGTAAAACTTGTTGTAATTGTTTATTGTGATATATCAGCATTCTTGTTTATTGGAACACAATTGCCATTTTTGTGTGATACCTAAAAATGCTAAACAAATATTACGTTCGGTCTTTCAATAATGCAGTTTGGCATAAGATTTGACAAGGGAAACAGTTTAAAGGAAGCGAAAACATGTATCTGAAAATTGCCGTTGTCATATATTTATCAGGTCGATTACTGCTGTGTTGGATGTTGGGATTCATATATTTCACAAACAGCAAAGGGAACGAAATTGTTGGTGAAAAAACAGTGTAGACTTGCAGAGCTTGGGTTTGGCTTGAGGCCACGACAAGATGAAATAAGATACATGCAATTCTGGATGGCGCAACGGATTAGAAGAAAGTTGTACGCATCAAGCTCATTAACCCACAAAAGCAATATCAATCACATCGCCGCGATAAACAGAGAATGAAAATAAGTTTCAATGTCTGTATATCCAACAGAAAATAAGGAAGTTAACAAGAATTCTTAACGCGATTTGCGTTTGGAGTTCTGTTTGCCACGCTGTGGTATGGCCGATCCCCTGCTGTGGTTCGTACGGTGCCATGTTTTCGTCTGTCCATTTACGAAGCAAATTATTGGTGAAATAATTGCACCTGCTTTACAGTAGTCTAATCTCGGGTCTAACTGCTAATCATAGGTGATATGTTTCAAACCTACGCAAATACAGTTTGCAGGTGATTAATTGTTTGCACCTTTTTAAAATTCGTTTTTTTATATCTGGAGAATAAGTTTAGCTGGCAATGTTACACATTTAAGCGTGACGAGCTTCGGAAAACGTGGCTTTAGAGGCTGCAAATACAAAAATGATTAAATCAAAAACAGCAAATACATTACGTTGCGATATCAATCACAACAAAAGCAACCGCATAATAATCCTTCCGCTCTTATGAGGTTAAGGTGCGCCAGACAATTTCATGGTAAACAGTAACTTGTGCAGATAAATGCGCTGAGGAAGTGATGTAATAGATGCGATTGCTGCACGAGCATTTATTTTGGCTTTTGTAACATGTAACAAAACATGGGGTCGTACCGACAGTCAGAGTACTTCATAGCTGTGCAAAGCATATTTGGCAAGCACAGAACAGCACCAACAAAACTTAACAACGACCAGTTTGTTTTAAACGCTTGTGAGTATTTTCTTGCTGGTACCTTGCGGAAGTATTGTGACAGACATGGAAAAGAAACAAATCCTGAAATAAGTGCGCAAATTTTTCACCAAATGGGACTTGT
The DNA here is from genome assembly GCF_947561715.1 of Ascidia mentula. Lineage (NCBI taxonomy): Eukaryota > Metazoa > Chordata > Ascidiacea > Phlebobranchia > Ascidiidae > Ascidia > Ascidia mentula. The sequence goes on along the minus strand of NC_138569.1, from coordinate 17,410,019 downwards.
CTATACACGAAGAAGTCCCGACAAGGTGTGTTTGATAAAGGCAGCAGCACTTATGAACGCAGCTCTATGCAGAGAGTCCAGTATTGTTACAGACATACAGCAGGATTTGCGTAGGCTTTACGAGCACGAACTGCTACTAGCTGGTGCTGCCACGCTTAACGCTGACTTGGAGAAACCGACGGCTCACTGCAGGGAACAGCTTGACTGTTTGCGCTCGGAAGTGGATCATGCGTTGAAAAGTTTTGAGCAAACTCACAAGGATATAAACGATGAAGTTAAACTACAGAAGGCTGACGAAATAGAATGTCTTCAGCAGTGGATAACGAAGCGTTATGTCGCCATAATGAACGAAGTGATGGGTTTTTGTGTTAAAGCGATGGGCACACCGCCATGTAAGTACACATTGGTCGCCATGGGGTCGCTCGCTAAACTGGAAATAACCCCGTATTCTGACTTTGAAAACATTATTTTGCTTGAGCGGGGTGTAGAGACATGGCCAACGTACAATGCGATTATTGATTACTTTTCTTGGAACTCTGTGCTGTTCCAAATGATATTAGTAGGTTTAAAGGAAACGATTGTCAGGTTTCTTTCTATACCGTCCCTTAACGATCCAGAAAGCTCTGTGGAAGATTGGTTTTATGATGTTTATACCCCTTGCGGTGTGTGCCCCGATGGTTTGCACCCACAAGCAAGTAAAAATCCAGTTTCAAGCGATTCGAAATTGATAAGACCGGTCGGTGAGATGTTAAAGTACGTGGATCCCCAAAACAAGGCCTCGCAAGACCCGCGCTTGGCCGAAATGCTGACACGTACCCGATTTATTTCTGGTTATCCAGAGGTCTTGGAAGATTTTCAAGCCAAAGCAATTGAAATCGATGCAAACGAAGAGAGTTTCGCCGTGAAGATGGACATGCTTGACGAGTGCCTGCGCAAATTTGCGATAACAAAGAGATTTACCGATGTGCAGACTAGTAGGGAAGTTGACATTAAACGAATAGTTTACCGCAGTACCACAATGTTCGTTAGCATCCTTGGAAGGTGTCACGGCATCTACAAATCTTCGACATTCGATATCGTTAAAGAACTCCGGAGCCTAAATGTGATTTCGAACAAATTTGAGATTTATTTTCTGTTTGCGATTGCAGTGGCTTGCGAGCTTCGTTTGCGAGTTTACGGAAAGTGGAGAAGTCAAAACGATATGCTGGAACCAAAGCCTAACTCGGATATAACGAGTTCCACGTTGCGCAGTTTGATGGGCGAAGAAGTGTCGTTGTCATATTTTCAAATCGCCTGCGAGCTACAAAACATGGCTCTTTGTTTGTCCTCTTCTCCAAGCGCTAGTACCCAAAACGCCACCAATCGCGAATGTGACAATTTGGAAACTCAAATTAACACCGTCCACATAAGCTACTCATTGTCGCTGTACGATAAAGCATTGGAAATGTGTGAGGAATTTGGCTGGCTGGATCTTAAGCAAAAGCAGAAAAAAATTTTGCCAAAATGTTTGTATTTAGTTGGTGTTTGCTTCTACAAAAAGCAAATGCACAAAACGGCAATGGAGTACTTGATTCGTGCCCACGATGCTTTTAAAGAAATCACAGAACCACCGCACCGCGACATGCTTCTATGCATCATGCACATGATGCGTTGCTGTAGCGATATGGGCGACCTTTTGCAAGCATTGAAATACAATGCTGAAATTGAAGAGTACGGTATATCTGTTGAATCACACTCTCTTACCAATCTTGAACTTTCAGCTCCCTTGTGTCCAGTATACAAAATTTCGAAACCTAGAGCCAATTTAGAAACTATCTTCGCTGAGGCAAAGCGACTCCAATGCGCTGGCCAGATGTATTTCAATTTGGGTATGATAGAACAAGCGTTGTCGTGTTTTCAACAAGAGCTGACATTGCGAAAAGATCAAACCGCATATGAAAACGACCCAAACGTGGCCAAATGTCACAAGTGGATCGGCAAGTGCTTTCTCTTTCAAAAAAGGTACGAAGAAGCGGTGTTGGTTCTCACTAATGCTAAAACGATGTATGCGCTCTGCGGTTCCAACATGGAGCATAAAATATGCAAGGTCGAAAATTTGCTTGGCGATGCCTACCTTGGTTTGGGCGAGCAGGAAAATGCTCTGCTACATTACGAAGAAGAGTCGCGGTTGCGATTTGAAAATCCCGATGACGTAGATCTCGAAAAAGCCGCTCGTTGTTTCATCGATATCGGATGCCTGCACATTCGCAGTGATCAGCCAGAAATCGCCCTTCTGTATCTAAACACAGCCGCGGACATACTAAATTCTTTACAAGAAACATCAATGCGCATCTGGATGAAAAATGATTGTAAGAAGTTTATTATGGTTGCTGAAGTACACAAGGAATCCTTGCAACTGTCAGTTACACGAAACTAACGTGTTTAACAGCAAACACTTCTGCGCATCACGAAGAAAAATACGAGCGAGAGTTTTATTAAGGTATCTATAAAACACCCTCACAATGTAGACTTCAAATAAACCGACGTTAATCATGACATTTCATGTTCCGTCCATTATTCGTGAAAGTTTCACTGCTTGATGTTTTTCATTTTATTTGGACTCTTTGCAGCAGGCACATATCACAAACGTTTATCAGGTGTTCAACTTTCTGTCTCCCAAGTGAAAATGCTTTTTAGACAGACTAAACCATCAACAACTTTATTTTTTTTCAAGAGAATGTACAGCAACCAATTTATCCATGTTTGTTCTTTGTAGGCGTTACTTGTAAATTAGTTTTTTATGCTTGCTTCTACGTGTTAGAAATCGGCTCCATGCAAAAACATTGCTGATAAATTTTCGTCGTTTCTTTTACTTGGTGAACAATATACTTGTTATGTCGTTGATTTGTTTAGCTCATTACTTCAACATCTTATTGTTACTTCGGAAAAAAATGCTTTAAAAACCTTTGGGGACTGCCATTTTACAAGTGGATGTTGCCCAGACTGTTTGTTGCGCTTTAAGTTGAAAAGTATTTCAAAAATATTTTTAACCGTTTAATGTGTTTGAATATTGCATGCTTATATAAAGAATATTAGAGGTACACGACACAGTTAGGGCTGCTTTCAAATGATTGTTTTCAAAATTATCAAACAACAAATATATTTTTCACTTTTCAAACCAAATTATAGTTAATTTTCTGTAAATAAGTGCAGAATAAGCACAAAATAGGCTTTAAAAAAAAAGATGAGGCGAAGTTGTGGCAGAGTGACAATTTATTTTATTCCAAAGTTCGAACCCGATCCAAAAAACCCGGCATGTTGCTTTAGCACTAAAAACAGATTGCAGTCAGAAGGATTTCCTTCAAATAATTTCTGTTCATGAGGCTGGCATGCTGTTGTATGGCGCATGGCTACATTCTCATCTGGCATCGCACTATGTCTGTAAACGCGTCACAGTGTCGTGCCTTTGTCTAGGAGGAAGTTCTGAAAAATCAAGCTCCTGGTGAGGTGTGAACATACGACCCTGGGCTAATCCGAACCAACGCTCTACCAACTGAGCTACAGGAGCTCGGCGGCCTCACGGGAAATATTGTGGCCAAGGTACACTGGTGCGCAAGCGCATAACTTGCCAGGCAGTCTACACATATACGTAGGGGATCTCTAACACTATAATTCAGATCTCGCTCCCACTTTTCGGTGAATAGTGGATGATCCAGTCAGGCTGCGATGTCTGGGCTGCGAAGCCTGTAAACCTCGTGATCTCGATGCGATAGCAGTGATCGCCAAGTAAGGACCTGCGCAGTGGGTCGATCCTGCCAATCATGCCCTTGCATGAAACTTTAATGCGTTGCATACAGTCTTTTGCAATGGCGAGATAAATAACAAGCGGTAAGTCTAGAATCAGGATGGAATTAATTGTGCCACATAGTAAAAGACAATAAACATTTGAGTTACACCCTAACTTGATCGCGATCAAAATTTTCAAAAACTATATGTGCAAGACAAATAAAATATCCAGTTTTTAAACCGTGTGCTTATAGGTATAAAACACTCTGCAATAAAAAGAATCGTTGATCCAGCTCAAAACAAGCAAAATCAAGTAAGTGTTAATTACTGTAAGCTTCATGCGTAATCGATGACACAAGCGAAACGACGTAAAATGTTCCTTCCGTATTAATGACGGTAACGTGTGGCGGACAATTTCCTGGTATAAAGTATAACGAGCAAGTAAGTGCTCACACTTTGCTCTTTTTAAAAAATGTTGCACTGATAACAAGTAATGGGATGGGACAGTAGACATGCGGGTTATTTCATAGCTGTTCAGAATATATTCGGCAGGCAAAGAGCAGCTCCCACAAAACTTAACAACGACCAGTTTGTTTTAAATGCTTGTGAGTATTTTCTTGCTGGCACCTTGCGGAAGCATTGTGACAGACATGGCAAAGAAACAAATCCTGAAATAAGTGCGCAAATTTTTCACCAAATGGGACTTGTTTATACACGAAGAAGTCCCGATAAAGTGTGTTTGATTAAAGCAGCAGCACTTATGAACGCAGCTCTATGTAGAGAGTCCAGTATTGTTGCAGACATACAGCGCCATTTGCGTAGGCTTTACGAGCACGTACTGCTACTAGCTGGTGCTGCCACGCTCGACGCTGATTTGGAGAAACCGACGGCTCACTGCAGGAAACAGCTTGACGGTTTGCGCTCGGAAGTGGATCATGCATTGAAAAGGTTTGAGAAAATTGAAAAGAACATGAACGATGAAGTTAAACTGCAGAAGGCTGACCAAATGGAATGTCTTCAGCAGTGGATAACGAAGCGTTATGTCGCCATAATGAACGAAGTGATGGGTTTTTGTGTTAAAGCGATGGGCACACCGCCATGTAGGTACACATTGGTCGCCATGGGGTCACTCGCCAAATTGGAAATAACCCCGTATTCTGACTTTGAAAATATTATTTTGCTTGAGCGGGGTGTTGAGACGTGGCCAACGTACAATGCGATTATTGATTACTTTACCTGGAACTCCGTGCTGTTCCAAATGATATTAGTAGGCTTAAAGGAAACGATTGTCAGGTTTCTTTCTATACCGTCCCTTAACGATCCAGAAAACTCTGTGGAAGATTGGTTTTATGATGTCTTTACCCCATGCGGCGTGTGCCCCGATGGTTTGCACCCACAAGCAAGTAAAAATCCGGTTTCAAGCGATTCGAAATTGATAAGACCGGTCGGTGAGATGTTAAAGTACGTAGATCCCAAATACAAGGCCTCGCAAGACCCGCGCTTGGCCGAAATGCTGACGCGTACCCGATTCATTTCTGGTTGTCCAGAGGTCTTGGAAGATTTTCAGGCCGAAGCGATTAAAATCGATGCAAAAGAAGAAAGTTACGCCATGAAGATGGACATGCTTGACGAGTGCCTGCACAAGTTTTCGACAGCAAAAAAGCTCATCTCTGTACAGTCCAGCAGGAAAGTTGACATCAAACGAATAGTTTACCGCAGTACCACAATGTTCGTTAGTGTCATTGGAAGGTGTCACGGCATCTACAAAGCTTCGACTTTCGATATCGTTAGAGAACTCCAATCTAAAATCGTTATTGTGGACGAACTTGAGGTTGATCTTTTGTTTGCGATTGCAGTGGCTTGCGAGCTGCGTTTGCGAGTCTACGGAAAGTGGAGAAGTCAAAACGATTTGTTGGCAGCCAAGCCGGACTCAGATATATCAAGTTCCACATTGCGCAGTTTGATGGGCGAAGAAGTTTCGTTGGCGTATTTTCAAATCGCCTGCGAGCTACAAAACATGGCTCTTTGTTTGACGCCTTCTCAAAGTGCTAGTATACAAAATGTCGGCCGTAATGGAGTTGAAGGATTGGAAAATCAAATTAACAAAATCCGCATATACTACTCATTATCGCTGTACGACAAAGCTTTGAAAATGTGTGAAGAATTTGGATGGTTGAATCTTGACCAAAAGCAGGCCAAATATTCGCCGAAATGCCTATTTTTAATTGGTTTGTGCTTTCAGAAAAAACACATGCACGACACGGCAATGGAATACTTGACTCGTGCCCACGATGCCTTCAAAGAAATTACAGAACCACCCCACCTCGACTTACTCAACTGTATTTCAAACATGATGCGTTGCTGCAATGATAAGGGCGACCCTATGCAAGCCATGAAATACGTAAGTGAGAGTGAAAAGTACGGTACCTATTTGCGGGTTCCTTCAAAGCTTGAACTTCCAACCGCATTATTCCAAAGATACACAAATCCAGCCGTTCGTGCCAAATTGGAAACCACCTTCTCCGCGGCGAAAACGCTGCACAGAGTCGGTCAAGTATATCTGCTTTTGTCAATGGAAGAAAAAGCACTGTCCAGTTTTCAGCAAGAGTTGGCATTAAGGACAACTCAAACAGCGTATGAAAACGACCCAAACGTGGCCAAATGTTACATGTGGATCGGCAAGTGCTTTCTCTTGCTGGAGCGATTTGAAGAAGCAGTGAGGATACTCACAAAGACCAAAATGGCATATGCGCTCTGCAGGCACAACATGAACCGTAAAATATGCAAGGTGGAAAGTTTGCTTGGTGATGCCTACCGAGGGTTGCGCGATCAGCAAAATGCTCTGCTACATTACGAAGAAGAGTCGCGGTTGCGATTTGAAAATCTGGATAACGTAGATCTCCAAAAAGCCGCACAATGTTTCATCAATATCGGTTGCATCCTCATGCCCCTTGAACAGCCAGAACGTGCACTAACGTACTTTAAGACGGCCATGTACATTCTAAAATCCCTACAACATACACATATGCGTGACATGATAATAGATAATTGCAAGACTTTTATTTTGGCCGCTAAATCAGTTAAACAATCCCTGGGATTTTCATTTAAACGTATTTGATATTTTTTATATAAGACATTACCTAATCCTTCATTGTAAACTAACAGAATTATTGTTTTAAACATGTTTTGTGTTTTCGGCACGTCAACTGTCTTTTTAAACTGTTTATGTTTGTTTTCATTTAGGCACCCCAAGTCAAAATATCCTGATTAGTAATCAATTAACGTTATTCCCCTTCCGAAGGTATTAATAATATCGGCACAATCCATGCACATATTTGGTTTTGTGGTGTCGTCTTACCCCAAGCCAAAACTTACAGCAAAATACGTGGGAATTGAAATTTCGCAAAGACTTTCACCAGTTTCACCTATCCAGTTGGTTGCACTTTTAGTCATTTTAAAAGCTTTTCACTGTATGGTGTATTCAAATGTTGCCAGATGAATATTAGATATCGGTGTTACATCATACAAGCTGGCGGCATTTGCAAACAGGTCTAGGTAAAATCTACTGTTGCCAGTTGCTATTGTATTTTCTGTTGCTGTCATACTGACCTTTTCTTTTGTTAAAAGACATTATTATAAGTAAATCTATAAGTATTTTAACATCTGTTGTCGTTCAATTTCAGACTTCGAAGCCGATCAAACATAGAATCCTTACAATATTTTGCTTTGAGTGGTGTTTTGAAAGAAGTTTTTATTTTTTACCTTAATTAGTGTCCTGTATGTAACTGGCAGGCATGTAAAGGCGCGTAATGTAACTTTGCTTCCAGATATTTTGGGTAAATTTTTACGAAATTGTTTTTCAGTTAACAATCTAGTTTACATAAATGGGCCGCGAGAGATCTTTCGCCATTAAACCATGAAAAATTAACAGACCATAGGCAAGCTTCGCAATAAACCAAAAATACTTTCTCATGAAAACAATACATTTTTGTGTTAGAGTCTGAAGTAGCTAAGAAGATACAGCATATAGCCTACTCTTCAGTCCTGGCTATAAAGATGTTTATTAAAACAAGTTTTGCTCTAGTTTAATAAAAATAGTAATTTTGTCATCATTTTCTTTTGCATTCATTCGTCTTCAGGCGATTCTTTCCAAATATCCAATTCACAGCGCTTTTTCAAATACATTTTGAATTTTTTTTAAATTAATTTAGTCCTTTTACTTCAAAATTAAAAACAATTAAATAACTTTGTACATTACAAATTTGTGATGAAAACCTAACCTATCTTGACATTGCCGCCAAATTTTTCGATCAGCTGATTGGTAAAAAGAAGCTATAGTTCGTCGTAGTGATGCACCGAAACAGCTATTTTTATATTCGGCCGAAACCGAATATTTGGCAAAAGTTGCCGAATTAATTCGGCCGAATAAACCGAAACTAATTTTGGTATCCATCTCTTTAAACGCAATAAATTTAAACAAATCATGTGCTGGATTAGATCTGATCCTATCATACAGCCTTTTATTGGCGCTTGAAGAATAACCTCGTCTTCTGTACCAACTGCTTAAAGTTGATTTTTTGTCATTTCTGTGAAAGTCAACAAATGAAAGGAACATATTCGTACAGTTTAAAACAATGATTTTAACCTTTTCAAAATTTGCGTATCAGCGTTATATGCAGTAAAAAAGTTTCGGTTTCGGCCGAATTTTGCAGAAATATTCGGCCGAAACCGAATAATTGCGAAAACCTTAGTTTCGGCCGAATAAATTCGGCGAACCGAACTTTCGGTGCATCCCTAGTTCGTCGAAACCGCTTCTGAACTAGCTTGAGCTGTGATGCGTGACGTTATTTCCGAAAATGGCAGAAACCGGGTAAGAAGCGAGTCGCGAATCCGCATTGTCATGAACGTGACCGGGCAACTTCCGGACGCAAAAGTAACAGAAAAAAAACGCTAGAAAGGTGCCAAAATAAGCCAAACCAAATTTTTCGAACCAGACAAAATGAAAAAAAGTCAAATTTGGGAAATTTGGCGCCGTAGGCGCCAATGTGGCAACCCTGCGGGGTGGAACAGACAGGCGGAGTATTTCATAGCCGCGGAGAGTATATTCGGCAGGCAAAGAGCAGCACCCACCAAACTAAACAGCGACCAGTTTGTTTTAAACGCTTGTGAGTATTTTCTTGCTGCAACCTTGCGGAAGCATTGTGACAGACATGGAAAAGAAACGGACCCTGAAATAAGTGCGCAAATTTTTCACCAAATGGGACTTGTTTATACACGAAGAAGCCCCAATAAAGTGTGTTTGATTAAAGCAACAGCGCTTATGAACGCAGCTCTATGCAGAGAGTCCAGTATTGCTGCAGACATACAGCGCCATTTGCGTAGGCTTTACGAGCACGTACTGCTACTAGCAGGTGCTGCCACGCTTAACGCTGACTTGGAGAAACCAACGGCTCACTGCAGGGAACAGCTTGACTGTTTGCGCTCGGAAGTGGATCATGCATTGAAAAGGTTTGAGAAATATTACAAGGATATAAACGATGAAGTTAAACTACAGAAGACTGAACAAATAGAATGTCTTCAGCAGTGGATAACGAAGCGTTATGTCGCCATAATGAACGAAGTGATGGGTTTCTGTGTTACAACGATGGGCACACCGCCATGTAAGTACACATTGGCCGCCATGGGGTCGCTCGCCAAATTGGAAATAACCCCGTATTCTGACTTTGAAAACATTATTTTGCTTGAGCGGGGGGTTGAGACGTGGCCAACGTACAATGCGATTATTGATTACTTTTCTTGGATCGCCGTACTGTTCCAAATGATATTGGTTGGCCTTAAAGAAACGATTGTCAGGTTTCTTTCTATACCGTCCCTTAACGATCCAGAAAACTCTGTGGAAGATTGGTTTTATGATGTTTATACCCCATGCGGCGTGTGCCCCGATGGTTTGCACCCACAAGCAAGTAAAAATCCAGTTTCAAGCGATTCGAAATTGATAAGACCGATTGGTGAGATGTTAAAGTACGTGGATCCCAAATACAAGGCCTCGCAAGACCCGCGCTTGGCAGAAATGCTGACGCGGACCCGATTTATTTCTGGTTATCCGGAGGTCTTGGAAGATTTTCAAATCGAAGCGATTAAAATCGATGCAAAAGAAGAGAGTTACGCCATGAAGATGGACATGCTTGACGAGTGCCTGCACAAGTTTTCGACAGCAAGAAAGCTCATCTCTGTACAGTCCAGCAGGAAAGTTGACATTAAACGAATAGTTTACCGCAGTACCACAATGTTCGTTAGCGTCATTGGAAGGTGTCACGGCATCTACAAATCTTCCACATTCGATATCATTAGAGAACTCCGAACTAAAAAGGTTATTGTAGACGAACTTGAGGTTGATCTTTTGTTTGCAATTGCAGTGGCTTGCGAGCTGCGTTTGCGAGTCTACGGAAAATGGAGAAGTCAAAACGATTTGTTGGCAGCCAAGCCGGACTCAGATATATCGAGTTCTACATTGCGCAGTTTAATGGGCGAAGAAGTGTCGTTGGCATATTTTCAAATCGCCCTCGAGCTACAAAACATGGCTCTTTGTTTGACGCCTTCTCAAAGTGCTAGTATACAAAATGTCGACAGTAATGGAGTTGAAGGTTTGGAAAATCAAATAAACAAAATCCGCATATACTACTCATTATCGCTGCACGGCAAAGCTTTGAAAATGTGTGAAGAATTTGGATGGTTGGATCTTGACAAAAAGCAGGCCAAATATTCGCCGAAATGCCTATTTTTAATTGGTTTGTGCTTTCAGAAAAAACACATGCACGACACGGCAATGGAATACTTGACTCGTGCCCACGATGCTTTTAAAGAAATCACAGAACCACCCCACCTCGACTTACTTAACTGTATTTCAAACATGATGCGTTGCTGCAATGATAAGGGCGACGTTGTGCAAGCCATGAGATACCTGGGAGAGAGTAGAAAGTATGGTACCTATTTGCGGGTTCCTTCAAATCTTGAACTTCCAACCGCATTATTCCAAAGATACACAAATCCAGCCGTTCGTGCCAAATTGGAAACCACATTCTCCGCGGCAAAAAGTTTGCACAGAGTCGGTCAAGTATATCTGCTTTTGTTTGTGGAAGAACAAGCACTGTCGATTTTTCAGCAAGAGCTGGCATTAAGGAAAAATCAAACCGCTTATGAAAACGACCCAAATGTGGCCAAATGTTACATGTGGATCGGCAAGTGCCTTCTTTTGCTGAAGCGATTTGAAGAAGCACTGAGGATACTTACAAAGGCCAAAATAGCATATGCGCTCTGCAGGCACAACATGAACCGTAAAATATGCAAGGTGGAAAGTATGCTTGGAGATGCCTACCGAGGGTTGTGCGATCAGCAAAATGCTCTGCTACATTACGAAGAAGAGTCGCGGTTGCGATTTGAAAATCTGGATAACGTAGATCTCCAAAAAGCCGCACAATGTTTCATTAATATCGGCTGCATCCTCATGCCCCTTGAACAGCCAGAACGCGCACTAACGTACTTTAAGACGGCCATGGACATTCTAAAATCCCTACAACAAACACCTGTAAGTGTCATGATGATAAATAATTGCAAGACATTTATTATGGCCGCTACAGCAGTTAAACAATCCCTGGGATTTTCGTTTAAACGTACTTGATATTTGTGTATAACCTGCAGACAGATGGCCACTGTTTCGACCGAAAAGGTCTCATCAGTGCAGCTGGTGTGACTATAAGACGACTTTTCTGACCAGACGGTACTTGATATGTTTTCTATAAAACATGCCGTAATTCTTCAATGTGAACTAACAGCATCACGCAATCCATGCATTTATTTAGTTTTTGTGTTATTGTCTTACCCCAAGCCAAAACTTACAGTTGCACTTTTAGTCATTTTGAAAGCTGTTCACTGTGTGGTGTATTCAAATATTGCCAGAAGATTATTTGAAATCGTTGTTACATGATACAAGCTGGCGGCATTTGCAAACAGGTCTAAGTAAAATCCACAATTTAATTTCATTTTGTTGCATTTACATTCCTGTTCGATGGATAATTTTGTAATATATGAGTGTTTTATATTGGAGAGTTGCAGACAGGATGTGTACACGCACTGTTTCGATCTGTAAGGTCTCATCAGTGCAGCTGTTGAGAGTGGCACTGTGCTTGCTTTTACACTAGCGGGCACACTAATTTCCACTCTGGTTGGGTTTTATTTATTGTACAGAAACCAACTGAATAAAATACAAATCCCATACCACAGAGGCTTTTTATTTACAGAAAACTCAAATTAGGTCGCACCACGTTCAGCATGGGGAAGGGGCGGTTTGTTCATGACAAGATTAAACAAGAAAAATCTCGGCGACCTCTAAACACTGTACATACAATTCTGGAAGGCGCAGCGGATAAAGAGAAGTATGGGTTGGACGCATCAAGCTCGTCAACCAACGAAAGCATTAAAATCACATTAACGCGATAAACAGAGTACAAGAATTAGTTTCACTCTCTGTACACAAAGCGATAAATAAAAACGCCTCGAGACGAAAGCAGTGGGTAATTTTTTCTTACATTGACTCGCAAGTTCTTTGCAACTCTGCAGCAGGGTGTGGAATTATTTTTGAGATAATCGGCATCATGGAGGTGAAAGTAGTTTTCTACAAGTTGTCTTGTTTCATAAGTGCGTTTGTTGTAGTTGTCACCTGACCGAGGCAGACCCGAATATTCGCAAACACAACCTCAGCTGTCAATTACTGTTTTTTGTGCCGACGTAACATCACAAATAAATATGTTCAAAATTACACGAATCAGGGTTTGTCGTCAACACTACGTTATAACACAGAAGCCACGCGCGTGGGAAATAAACAGAGACGAAAAAAGTATGGTGGTTTCGTACTCAGTTGAATCCAGGAGACGACTCGACGATCTTGAACATATTCGCGCCGCCCATAAAATTAAACTGCTTGGGTTTGTTTGGCTGTCCGTTCGCAATAGGTTTCTTCTCCTCAACCACAGCGGGCGCTGGCTCGGCTTTCTTTGCCCAGCTCGGCTTTTGAGCTGGTTGGTTGCCGCCAGATTCAAACATGGCCGCCAAGCCAGAGATCTTGCCGCTTGAAGAACCGGTTCGGACTTTCGGGAGGTCGGCTCTGGCCCCACCTTGCGATTGGTTGTTGACAAATCGGTTTGGTTGGTTGTTAACAGAGCGGTTCGATGACACCACGCGGTTGACGTTGACCTTCGCTGGAAGGGTTTCCACAGGGGTAGCTGGTGGCGTCTTGGGTTCCTCGCGTTTCGAGTTTTCTTTGCCTCGGTGCAATGCTGCTGCGGCGGCTGCTCCTGCTACGGCGCGCAGAGGTATGAGGTTTTCGTCTGTGTATTGCAAAAGCCAATGTTATAATTGATTATAACCTCGATGAGTTTCCAACAACGTTTAAAAAGAGCTCGGTTACAACTTGAAAACATGACTAGATATTTGTTTGTGGACGTGTTTTGTATCTTGTGCAGTAGACAAGTGCGTATACATGGTATGTTAAGGGCCTTTACTCCAAGTAGTTTGCAAACAACTCTTAAACTTTACAAAGGAAAATTTTGTCAGGGTACAATTTAATAAATATTTATAGCCAACCTTGCTGCTCTACGATTTCCTCCAAGACAGCTTCCTTAATTTGTTCCTCAGCTGCTTCCTCAATTTTCTCTTCAATGGCATCCTCGATTCTTTCCTGGACAGCATCTTCGATTCGCTGCTCAATCGCATCCTCAATTCTCTCTTCCACCGCATCTTCTATTCTTTCCTCAATCGCATCTTCTATTTTCTCTTCCACCGCATCTTCTATTGCTTCCGCAACAGCATCTTCAATGCGATCCTCTACAGCATCTTCAATGCGATCCTCTACAACATCTTCAACGCGATCCTCTACAGCATCTTCAATACGATCCTCCACAGCATCCTCTATTTTCTCTTCCACAGCGTCTTCTATTCGCTCCTGGACGGCATCCTCTATTGCGTCTTCAATGCGCTCTTCAACAGAATCTTGGATTTTATCTTCAATAGCTTCCTCTACGCTTTCTTGAATTTCCTCTGCCGCTGCATCCAGGATTTCCTCACGAACCTCATCTTGAATCTCATCCAAGGCCTCCTCTTTTGCAGCCTCCACAACGGCTTCAGCGATTGCGTCATGTAGGTCTTCAGCAGCTTCCTCCCGTAGTTCCTCTTTTGCTTCCTCAATCATCTCTTCCTTGGCATTTTCTATCGCTTCTTCACGAATTTCTTCTCTTATCTCTTCAGCGAGTTCTTCGCGCGTCTCTTTCTCCTCCTCGTTGGCTGGAGGAGGAGGGAAAGTCAGATGAGGAGAATCATCATCTTCCTGCAAGAAATAAACATCATCTCAATTTCGGGAAGTTGTGGAATCAGTGAGTTGCAAAATAACATGTAACCAATCCATCAACGAGGTTAATAGCGCTCTAACCTGCTCGAAAATTTACATCTGCCAATCTACACATAATTTTGAACACACGAAACATGGCAAAAATGGTCTCCTATCAAATCAGGTAAAGTAACCTTTATCTTGGTAAAGTACGTTTTTACATTACCTGCTTATCGTCGGGTTGATCGTGAACGGTGGCTTCCGCCTCAACCAAAGAAGACGACGTTGATTTAGTTTCAAACGCTGTGAACAACAACCCAGTTTAAGCGACCACATGAAACAACCAGCTTACAAGGTCTGCTATCTATGTATACATACCGTCTTTGACGTCTGCAATCGCGTCAGCTACAGCCAAAGCAGCGATGATCTGTATACCCTTGTTCTTGTAGTAGAGGTCGGCTTGTTCGTCCACGACAAGGAATGTCACCTGAGTAAACAAGCCATCATCAGTTGAGTGCGGGCGTACCATTGCAATTACGTATGTGGTGTTTGTGAGTAACTTTGGGGACAGTTAATCAGTGTTGTTTGCGTTTGTTGCGCAATTCGTTCATTTCGTTTTTATTTTGCACATAAAGCAGTTGAACGCGAATGGACTACAAATATGAAATAAATAATCTCATGAGTACCGATTAAATCCATATAGGCTATATAGTATTCGCTAAAGCGTGACCATTGCCAACCAAAGTGTTTTTTATGCTGTTAGAAATCAGGATAATGTGAAACATATATACTCTACCAAATGTGTTGTACGTTTTTTCCCAATATTTACCTGGGTGCCGCTGGAGCGAATCATCTGAACAAGTTCGTCGTGATTTTTACCGCTAATGTTGGTTCCGTTAATTTCGATCAGTCGATCACCTGCAGAAATAACAAAACACAGTTACACACAACATAATACGATTCGCACAACATTGCCAGGCTAGTTGATTTTTGTAGTCGTAATAACTAACATGGAAACATACACAATAGGAGCTATAATAATCGAGTCCAAATTACAATAACTCCAAATACTTTCAACAGCTGTATATGTGTTTGAAGCCCGGAATTATTAAGAAATACATATCGGCAACAACAAGTTGCTTTACACTTTCACATACTATTCGATCTTCCCAACTACAGTTCCTACCTTCCTTCACTCCAGCCTTCTCGGCCACCCCATCCGCTTGCAAACGTCGCAAGTATTGACCAGGTCTATCGCCGCCTTCTCCGTTCAAATGGAAACCGTAGCCACCAGGACCCTTTTCCAACACACAAAGTCTTGGTAGAGGTCGCACTTCGTCCTTTGCTTCAGATTCTTTGAGGAAACGTCAACAAAAAGTTTAATTTTTTTGACTTAGGTCTGTCGGCAGTAATGCGGTTATATTAGCTTTAACCGTTTATTCACTGCTACAACTGCTTTGCTCATAGCAAAAAAATGATGAAAAATTTTCCTAGTTAATATCAGGGCTCTCTAGGGCATAACTATACCATCAGGGTCTTACCTGCAACCAACGCGCCGGCCAAAACAATTAGTCCCTTTGCTTTCAGGAATTTTTTGTCCTCTTCGTCCAATACTGCGAATTTGACTGTATCACCTGATTCTTTGATTCTTTTGACAACCTGAAGGGAAAAATTCAAAATTCACATGTTTGAACTGGACTGTGATTTTTTTGAGCGAGTTCAATTAAACATTCCGATGAATTTCAGAGAAGTACGGATTTAAAAATAGTTTTGATGCGTTCTGCCCGGTAAGATTTGGAACTCATATACACAAGAAAGGCGTTCAAGTGACTTTGGCATTCTTTTCAGTAGGACGTTTTGTTAGGACTCTTACATGAGTAGGCAGCTAAAGTAACGTGTAAATGAACACAATGACAAATTGGGACGCGCGTGTGATCACATGGTTGGCTTTAAAACACACAGCAAGCAACACTGCTCAAACAAGCAGCTTATGGAGGCAAGCACCTGTAAGCTCCCTTCTGCAGGTCGTAAATTACACATAAGCGTGCATGATTTACAACACCAGTCATCAACCCATCGAACATTAACCAACCCCTCACCTCATCGTGGGTCTCCTTCTGTACGTTGACGCCATTGATTTCTATGATCTCGTCATTCTCTTTCGCGCCTGACTCCGCCGCCGGTCCTCCCGCCTCCACACGACTGAGGTAGTGGCCGTCGTCGTCACGCAGGAAGAAACCGAATCCTCCGGACGTTTTGGTAAGCTTACAGATACGCAACTTCCGGTCCTAATAAGATAAAATGTAAAGAAGGGGCGTCTTGGGATATTGCTGTGTTGTTATTTGCAGTTTCATCGTGCTGAGATGTTTTTAATTTGCGAATAAAGTGTTTAAAACGATTTCCAGCAAAACTATTTAAACCGACTGTTTTGAATTTATAGCGCAACATTTTTTTGTGGTGTTGTCTGTAAACGACCGCCAAACACAACGTAGAGTTCGTACACATAAAAAAAGTTTCTCGGTAAAAGAAAAAATAACAGAAAATTCCGCACGCCCAACAGACTTCAGGAAAGAAATCATCTTAAAAACTCTTAGTATAATCATCACAAGACAACGTTCCCCACCTCCTGTACTTCTTCCACGGCCTCCTTAACAGCTTCCAGCACTGCTTCCTCGGCCGCTTTCTCGGCCGCTTTCTCGACCACGGCCTCCTTGAGTTTTTCCAGGGCCACCCCGACGAACGAAGGCATGAGGAAGCAGGAGTCGGAAGGCCAACTCTTCAGGAACTCCTGGTTCGGTTCGACTCCGATCTTGTAGAAAAGTTCCATGGTCGCACGCGGCGCCACAACGAGAGAAACCGAGTTCCCAGCCTCCCTGTAAATAAGCGGCCCGTTCTTTATTCGGTTCCTCGTAATTTCATCGCAGATATCGGCGTCGCGTATCACACAAAGAGTAAATAGTGTTTTCTTCCAACAAACCATTATAACACCATACAGAGTAATGATAAAGCCGTGGAAAATTGCTGACTTTATTATGCAAAAGTTTCACAACTGTGTTCATCACCAGTGCAAAGGGTAAATAATCAGTGCAGAATATTACAACACCTTTCTCCCATGGTACAAACGCTCCACTTTCCACCTTTGTTCAATACGCTTTACTGAGGTTATAAAACGCCTTCATTGCAAGCAAAATAAACTACGACAAATCAAACGCATTCAAACACCTAATATGGGCCTCACTGCACAGCAAGGTTTAACCTTCAATCGCTTGATTTTATGATATGGCGCCATTTGGATTGCTGGCCTTACTTGATTCTGCCAACACATTCCTCATGCGTTGCATGCATCACGTTATGTTCCCCGACCATCGCCACAATTTGGCCGTTTTTGAGGCCGGCGTCTGCGGCGGCGCCGTCGGTTTCAACGTCGGCCACAATGTGCATCGGACTGCCCTGAGAAGTGGAAAAGATTGGTTAAATCGAAATTTTATTAAACATCAATACAACCATCACCTTGTCCATTTTCAGGAAGAACCCGTAAGAATTATTTTTCTTGTCCAGATCGATCTTTGTCGGTTTCTCCATGAGATGTTCCTTGGCTCCGAGCAACACTGTCGCCAAGCCATCGGTTTTGGCTTTTCTGTAAACATTGGAGTCGTGAGTTGTTATTATGTAGTCGTAAATTAAAAAGTGTATTGGGTTGCAGAAATCCATTTAGGGCATTTTTTGTGTCCAAACATATGCATGCCAGTAAACGTAAAAATACAAACAGTTCGAGAATGAAAGCAACAACTGTAATATGATTGCTAGTTGTATAGACAGTCTGCAATAACATTAAAAGCTTCCCAAGAAAATCTGCTATGTTAAGGGTATCTTAAATGTAAATACAGCCATGCTAATCGACCCACACCAGAAGCTAGGAAACACCCAATTCAGTTTTGCTAAAGCTTACTTTTCAGCATTCGGTCCAACCACGACCAACACCACGTGATAGGGGATGGATTTGACCAGTTTGACGACCTCGCCGTGGTCGACGTCTATTACAACATCTCCGTTGACTGCGATCACCCTGTCGTCCTCACACAAGCCGCACAGAGCCGAGGCTTGATTCTCAACGAGGTCGCCGGCGTATTCGCCTTTGAACATGTGATGTTTTAAATGGTTTGAATAGTTGGACTTTAATGGCTTGGGAGAAAAATTTTAGCTTTAAATGGAAATCGTTTATTTAAAAGCACGGTTGTCACCACGTGGACTTCAGTGAAGGGACTTTCTTTTGGACAAATCATAAATTGTGTTTCTCCTTATCATTAACATATTGTTTCAATCACCAATCAACTATTACAATGGCAGACGGTAACAGTTTAACATACTGTGGTATGTGTTGCACCGTTGTGTGTTGTTCATATGCTATACTGTATGACTAATGATTTCCCACTGATTGACTGAAACTAACCACATTTTTGTGGATTACAACCTCATTACATAAATACCTGGCTGTCCTTTCTTCACGCGTAAGAAGAACCCGTATCCGCTACTCTTTCCTTTCACGACGTGGATGATGCGCGCAACCTCGTCCTTATTGGTTGCAGTTGACATGGCAACAGACTTGATCGACTGCGAGGACTTGCTGTTAGAAGCGCCCGACGTCGACCTTGAATGAGAGGCCACGCTCTCGCTCGTGCTGTATGCATGCTTCTTCTTGATTTTCTTCTTTCTGTGCGAGAACAAGGACAAACGACATGAGGGATGATCTTCGAGGATTCGATATAAGTGATATTCGGTTTTAAATCGTTTCGTCATTATCTTCTGACCAAAGGAACACTTTCCCTTTTGAGCTGGTTGGTTGTTTTATAGCAAGCTTATCGGCACAATATTTGCAGTAATGTACTAAAATCATATATTGCGAGATCCAGGCCGATAGACTGATAAGAGGGGGTCAATACGCCTTGTGGCGCTTTTGGTTTGCATAGCGCGCTTAGGAGAAACAATATATTCAAATATACCCAAACGAGAACGAAAAAGCAAACTGCAGAAAAACAAAACATGTAAAATTGCCAGATAGAGCATTTGTTCACCTGGCTGCAAAGTGTTTGTACGTCCCTTCGTCTGCTACCAACAGAACAGTCGTGTTGCCGCTTTTCTTGATCGCGTTCACCACCTTCTCGTGACTCATCTTTTCAACGTTGGTCCCGCCTACTTCGATGATTCTGTCGTGAACTCTCAACCCGCTTAACTCTGCTGGACCTCCGTCCGCCACCTCCTTGATGAAGTGGCCTGCAACGAAAGTTACCGTTAAATTGATGTAAGGATAAGAGTTGATAGAATTTTGAGCTTTGCGTATTATTATTTTTTTTAAACACACCAGGGTTGGAACCCAGGACATCCTGGGCACGAATCTCGCGGAGGGTTTCTTCTTGGTATATGGGTCGTGCGCTTTGCGTTATGTGGCTGGATGGTATTGTTTTTTTCGTAATGGCTCATCTAGTGACAAGTTTGGTGGCTGTCCATTTTTCAGTGGT
Organism: Ascidia mentula; assembly: GCF_947561715.1. Classification (NCBI taxonomy): domain Eukaryota; kingdom Metazoa; phylum Chordata; class Ascidiacea; order Phlebobranchia; family Ascidiidae; genus Ascidia; species Ascidia mentula. Next base: position 17,390,360 of record NC_138569.1, on the reverse strand, counting down.
TAAGAGTAAACTTATTTTGCACATATGCAGATATAGCCTAGAGAATACCACAAAAGTTGGGGATTGTGATATATGAATGTATGTTCCTATCAAATAGAGATTTTCCTAATATACTTCACGGCACATTTTCAGTTTTTTAGAGCGTTTCGAAAAATTTAATCGTATACCTGCTAGTCTACCAGCTACCATGTGCAACGGTCACCAGCAGCACTGATGAGACCTTACAGGTCGAAAGAGTGTGTACATCTGTCTACAGCTCTCATTGACTATTATGGCTGTTTTGGGCATATAATTAATCATATTGTTGTATCATATGGAAAGTTATAATTAAGAAAAATGTTTAAAATCATGGGTCTTTAAGTTATTTTTGACTTAAATTTTCTAGTACGATACTACAGGCTGTCAGAAAGATAATTCACCTGGTTTATTATTTCCCTGGGCTTGCAAGTGAAATCCAAACGTTCCTCGTTTCTTCGTAATTTTGCAGATTCTCGGTCTCAGGTCAACTTCACCCTTATGTGCGTTTCCGTTTACTTTGGGCGACCTTAGGGTCAAACATTTGCACATTACACAAGAAGATCACACAGACAATACACAAGGCTTTCGTTGATCATGTTTTCGTTGCGTTTGAAGCATGAAAATATCTTTACAACCAACGTCGTAAGTTACATCACAAAAGCGTATAGGTAATTATTGCATGTGATCTTGCGGTCAAATAAAGCTGAAAAACACGAAAATAGACAAATAAACAGTTAAGAAATCGTTCCTGACTTACCCTCCACCTTTTGGTTTGTCGTGCTCCTCGTCAATTAGAATAAATTTGATTTCGTGCTTCGGGATGCATAACCTGATAATGTTCACTATCTCATCATGCGACTTGGATTCCACATTCTCTCCGTTAATCTTAACCAACCGATCTCCATCCCTTACTCCGGCGCGATGGGCCGGCCCGCCGTGGGTTAGATTTGTGATAACCTACATAGGATGGCAAAGTAAATTAACTTTGACCTTTTCACAGAAGTTTTCTGGTCAGAGTAAAAGCACAAAAAATCTTTCTCCCGCTTTGTCTTCAGATGGCAAAAAATTGTTTGTCCTCGCACTGATCAGTCATTAGTTACAAACAGAAAAGTTACAACATTTATTTGGAAAATTTATGTTAAAATCAGTTTGTAAAATTGTCATGTGGACATAGCTTTAAACACGACTTGACGAAACAGCCAAAAGACTAACAAATACTTTACTTGCTTTACGTATTTTTTTTCTATATTAACAATCAGGCAAACCAACTTTGTAAAATAAAATGGAAGGCACATTTTCACCAAACTAATGACCGCGGCCTTCAAATCGCTGGAAAATATTCATTGCCGCTAAAAATAGGACCAGTACTGTGGGATGGTGGCACAATAAAGAATGGTAATTTATGCTGCAAACCGTTGGGCACAAAAATGAGAAGAGAACAGCAAGCGCAGTCAGCTGTGGAAGTCATCAATAGACCAATGCTTGTTTGGTTACGGACGGTGACTACAAAAGTCTTTCTTTGAGTGAGCAAACTTTATAACCGGTCATTTATATGCATTGAGTGGGGTAGGGGTGTCGACGAAACATGTTCCTTTAGTGTTTGTCGAAGGCGAGTTATTGAATAAAGGTGGTAGGTGCGGCAATGTGGGTTACATAAATCTAACTCGTGTACTGCAAAGTCAAAATGTAGCATTTTTTGGAACGCCTAATACCAGGATATTCCTTAAATGTGGAATTTATAAGGTTACGCGTTACCAAGTGCACGCTGCGAAAAATCCTTCACTTTAAGGGTTTATTGCCGCTTACCTGGCCTTTCCGTTTGTCGTCCACCTTCAGGAAGAATTCAAACTCCTCGTCTTGCTTCTTGACCACATGGCATTCGCGTAAACCGTCGTCGACTGTCATTTCTGCTAGCGTGCAATGCAGTAAACATAAATGACAGATGATTCTAAGCGATGTTACACAAAGAAAAAAACATTAATGGAAAATTTAAAACATTATATTGGATCACACAATCAATTTGGTCACAAAACAACAAAACCTGAGCGAAGTTTGATCAGTCAACGACTGACTTGTTGCGATTTATTACCATGCAAGGACGGAAAACACGCAAACAAGCAAGCAGTGGGGCGAGGCATTTATTATTCCTTGTTAATATTTGTCAGGCAAACCGTGGGCGGGCAGGCGTACCAGCCTTGCATGCGCGTCAGGCCAAAGTCCTTACGCACCACGGGACTGCAATGGGGCCAGGCCATCGACCCTCAAGTTACGGGACCGCTCGCAACTCTGGTTAATAATTACTGCGACCGAACCAATACGTCGTAGGTTTGACGTGCGAAACAAAGATTGCGAAACAAAACAAGGTTTCCGAGTTGCGTTTATTTGGCAAACTAATCAAGACAAAACAAACAGAACCAACAATGACGGCTCAAGATATATAGGCTGTAAACTGACTGCAATAAAGTCTGCCTCATAGCGTGTATAATATTATAGAGCGTTGGAACTTTCAAACACTGGATTTCTAATTTTCATCTTCTTTGCTTTCCTGCAACGAAGAAAAATACATGCTTTATTCCAAAAGTTATTAAAATTGACCAAGCGGCACATCACGAAGCTTACTAACTGGAAGAGGAGCTGCAGGTCTTACTTCTAGATCCAGAAACACTCGCCAGGCGCACATACCACAACACAAATCACAAGAACATTGGTTACCGCTACACAGGTCAGGGTACGGAACGATCTAATTTACAGTGACGCCAAACTACCCGAAGTTATGTCGCAACTGTTTGCGCAGTCAACAAAATAAGGAGCAAACAACTGAGTCATTGCCCCAGACCTCTCGCATTCGGCTTAAACTTCTTTGAATCGCGATCGTCTATCAACAACCCTTTGTCTGAGTTATTAGTGGCAAAATCTTGAGCTGCGTGTGGCATGAAAGACGCATAGTATTTGTCCTGTAGGAACAAGGCGGGTTTCGACGCAAATAGAGGGGTTGCAAATCTCAATTTGCGAGCAAATACACACTGACAAGTCAGACCAACAGCTTATAACGGTACATCCATTACCACATTAATGATCATGTACATACTGAACAATTTATGTAGAATATATCTGTACCAACTCTGTGTGCGCTCATACGACCTGTTCGGTCTGGTGTATTTTATCAATACCAATTACAAGATGTAAGCTCGTTGTCTCAATCAAACATGGTGTATTACATTGTAAACAGTAAACCGAACATTCTTCACAAGCAAAATGGACCACAGCAAACGAAAAAGTTGAAACTTGGGCAAGTAGGACTTTTCGGATATTCCATTAAGCTTATGGCACAGCTGGACAAATAATGGCGAAGGTAACGACGAACAAACTGTTGTTAATCTGGAGAAAACAGCAATGCCGTTGCATTGTCTAAGATTGAATTTTTTTGTTCCAATATACCTGAACAATTTATATATTCCAAAATCACCCTAATAACCTACAAAAATTCTGAGCGAAAATCAGTTGATTTCTAGGAAAACAACCCAAGCCCTAAACAGCGCTGTAAAGTCCCCATTACACTTCACATGAAATTGCATCGCCGTACAATTAATGATGATCTTGAGGATATGTAAGAATACATAAGATCGATTTGGCAAAGCAAACTCATTAGGTGCACCACTGTGATGTTACATGCACGTTCTTTAATGTAATGGTATCGGTGAATTGGGTAATTGAGTTTGGATTGAAACTCCCATGACATATAAACGAAGTACCAGACAAAAGTACTTCAGCAACAGGGCGAAAAGATCCGAAATTCTTGAGGCCTCTCGATTGCGAACGAACAATAGACGCAAGTTTATGGCTTATTTCTTCGCCACAAACTGAACTTTGCGCTGCAGCACAATTTTTATGTCAGGGCGACATTCTGGAGGCTGTTGTTTACAAACCAAAAGGTTGGAAAGGATTTCGTGCGCAGTTTAACCAAGGCAATGAACTAACTGTACAAACAAAACGGAAAGGTTACAGATTTTTCAAACCATACGAGCGCTGGTAAGACATCTTCGTACATCCACCACATCCATTGGCTACACAAAATTTTGATCGACCATCTCGTATACTTCACTCCATATTTCCAAAAAAATATTTACCAGCACTCGTCCAACATGCAATTTTGTACACTGGGAGAGTTTAACTGCTGCTTCTACAATGGCAGCTGAACAAACAAACTGCCTGCCACATGTCTAAACAGTGTTTTCACACAAACGCCTGAACAGAAAATACGACCTCTCTCCTGCGCTCGGAAACGTGTCACGCCACCCGACTCCACAACCAACAAGGTAAAAAACTGTAGCCGAATACTTACTGCGCGACAGACTAAAGTTAATAATTAGACCGGATTCCGAATTAAGTTACTTTCTACGTCACGGCTCGGGCGCGGTAAGGGCGCGCAATGCTGTTACCCAAGGTTGTGTCAGACTCACGCCCTGTTATACAAGTCCCTAAACGAGTGTGCCATTTGCTTCTTTCCTTCACCTTTATTTAGGCTAAATTTTGGCCTCCGCGCCAGTTGTAGAACTGGCTGAAGTCAGCTAGGATCGGCTAGCACGGTACTTAGTTAACCACATGTCTAAACTCTTTTCATTGGAAAGTTAATAATAAAATTTCCAATCAATTGTGGTTTATGCTCACTGGTTTGGGTGCCCAGGTAGATTGTCAAACAAGTTTTGTTGCGTGGTTGTGATGTTGCTGCACCTTATATGATGCGACATCTCATCCATTTCGACACACCTTTAAATGATTTAAACCTGTGTCACCTAAGACCTACATTCGGTACAAAAGAGCTCCAACCTTAGGAACAAACACAGAACACTTCGGCCGTTTCCATAATGGATAGGATCCCGATCCCTTATATTGAGCCTCGATTTCGGGCAAGTCACAAGGCAAATAACGTCGTGTGTTTGAGAAATAATGAATCACCTCCGCCCGCTTGCAAGCATGCATGCTGTTATTTGCAAAACGAACGGGGCAAAGGAGAATGATGATAAGCTGGCATATCACTTACCGATGAAGTGATCTTCTGCTTCGTTGTGCACCAGAGCACGGTTGTCATAACCGAACAAGTCAGCACCCTTATCAGCCCTGCAAAGAAAAACACCGAAATGTTGACAAGCACAAATCCTTGTGCAATGTTGTTTAGTAAGCTTGTGGTTGTCATCACCAGCATTCACAAAAGTACATGAAATAATGTTTTCGAAAAACTTACCAATCTGGTGATTCTTCGTCAAACCGGCGAAAAACTGCAAACGAAAACTTGCATAAATAACAGTGTTTATTTTGATGGCCTGAAAAAGTAGGTCGAATAAACAAAAAGTTTAGTGAAAAATGTGTTTGCTTGGTCGTGAATGTTAACGGCGATGAGGGAAGCGCTCAACGTCGACGTCGGATTATGCCGCGTTCTTTTTACGGTGGATTCGTATTTATACGTTGATCGATGTTGACTCTGTGGGTGCGCGTGCGCGACATGTTGGCGTAATCGTCATTCGCAACGTTACGACGCGTCGATTGGATTTGGTAGTTTAAATGATTAATGGCGAAAGCGTGCATAAACATGTGCAACCTGATGATGGTAAATACAATGACCACCGATTTCGCTTCATGACTTAATATCGTCCGCTAAAATCGCTTCATGACGTAGTACCGCATTGGAATAATATGACAAAAAAAGACTAAAGCTAGACTATGGACAAAACTTCCCTTGCATTTATACAACAAACGGCTTAACTGTTTAGCTTTGCAATTTGTTTTCTGAAACTACATCTTTAAACATGTGCTCTATCCAGTCTAAACTAGCAACCAGAAACAGAAACAATCTACGCGGCTAAAACGAAAGCGTTCTTCTCTAAACGTTATGAGGCGACACACACAGGCGAAGAACATCTTTCGTACTGTTTTCCGACCGTGGGTTGTTCCCCGATGGGTTCTAAATCCAACAAAAACGACCGGGAAACATTTAGACTACTATAAGTGGACGACAGACCAGGGTAAATATGGTTGGCATGTGCTTAAAAAAAGATAAGCCCTTGTGATTCGTGGATCGACAGGAAGAACGGCGCCTCACGTTTTTCCCCTTATTCCGATCAAGTTGATTTTCCACTCGGTGCGAGATATTATTCGCCTGTTAGTTTCTTTCCGCATCCCGACACCATGCCATCTCTCGGGGCCACTTCACAGAAGTTGGAGCACGGCTTTAGCCACGGCGCTCGTACAGCCCAAGTATTCATTCAAAGCTGGTCGGATTTGGGTCGCGAAACGAATTTTCAATGCTTATATGCTCTATGGGTATATGTAACGCTTTGTCAGGTTATTGGGCATTTTCGTTCTGATGTAATCGAGTTGTTGAAAACACGAATGACGGAAAACCCAAGTGGTGACAGTTTCACAAATTACGATACATCCGCAGTCGCAACATCGCATGTGTTAAACTGTTTTATTCGAAAATTATACAGATAAACACTGTTTTTCTGACCTGCGAACACAAACAGCTTGCGCGCAATATAAACTTCATGAATGTGCTTTCGTATGAAACAATTATTTAAAAACTGCCTTCCAACTGCATGCTGAATAAAGTCGGGCCGTCAACTTCTCTATTCCGTTTTTTTTTCTCAGCTTATTCTCAGCGTATTTTTCAACATTGCACGTCGCCTAATACATACAAAAGGTCTTGGGCGCGAATTTTTTGACCGCGAAACGAAGAAAAAACATTTGTCAACAAGACACAACACGACTCGTCCGGCACAAAGACAAAAGCTGAAACATCCGTCACGCACTGACAATCGATCGAGTATCTACTCCACATTCCGGAAACTATGGCAACGGGAGACGCTCGACGGTCGGACCGAAATGCGCAGAAGAGACTGAGATAATTCCTCTTTTATCCTTGTATGGTTTCACCGGTTTTGGCAGAAAATAGCGTCCAGTTTACGTCATGAAAATGTGTTTATATCGTTCGCCATAGCATTCGCAGAATATTTCGAAAAACCGCAAAATATTTCGAGGTCACAGAAGAAATTGGCGCACGAACCTGAATAATCTGGATGTTTGCTTTGACAACTGCCGCCCACAGGAATAATAAACATGAATAAAATTGTGCATAAGCTGCAGACAGATGGCCAGTTTTTCGACCTAAAAGGTCTCATCAGTGCAGCTGGTGTGACTTTCAGACGACTTTGCTGACCAAACGGCCAAAATAATCATATGATTATTGTGACAAGGGGCCTGACGGCACTATTGGTTGAGCTTTGCTTTTTCCACCTTGTTTTCTCCGTAAGGTTGCACCTGGTTTGGTGCCCAACGGATGACGGTGATTGTATAGTCACCACAAAATGGAAGTCCTTGCTTGGCTGTTTGGTGAGACCTTTTAGGTCGAAACAGTGGCAATCTGTCTGCAGCTTATACACAATTCATATTATTGGCTCCACATTGCTTATCATGTGAATAAAATTGTTGGGGCATCGATAAAATCATAACGATTTCAGACGACCATATTAAGGTGATTGCAGAAAATTATCCTCTGTCACAGGGTCGTAGTCAACAGTGATACGACGGGTTGCGACAGGCCGCATCGGACGTTAGGTGGTCGGTCAATTTCATTACAACCATGCATTTTATAAATGTTTTGTTTCTGCTTTTTAGAAAAGTTGTCGTTTGCACTTCCATTAATTTCTCTAAAACCTTTGCACATTCGTTCTTTTACAACTTGGGAAGAAATTTCATTATGGGCAAAAAAGCTAGTGGCGGAGCCCAAAGCCAGATCGATCACTTTTGCAAAATAAAACAAACAAACAAACAATGAAGTTACGACAGGCCACGAAGACAATATTGGAGGTTTTACTTCCGTAGGGGACGGAACCGGTCAGTTGTAATCAGAAAATCAAGTGTTTAGCTGGTTGAGTACACTTTCGTGCTCTTGGCAATATTTGCCAACGGGGTTCCTTGAAGAACCGCCAGATTTTGGTGCAGGAATTGACACAGCAGGGTGCGCACTGTGTGCTCAGCCCTTTGTATCCAGCTTTCCCACCGTCCAGGCCAGAACTGCAACGTTAGCAGGTCAACTGCATTGTGCTAACTGGAATGTCACCCACGGTGATGCAATTTTACATTGCGCGTTTAGCGTATTAGCTTCGAGGCATCTGATTCCTATATCACAATATTTCTTGAGCGGTAAAGATATTGAGAAATGCAACCAGTGGTTTTTAAAGGGGATTTTTAGCAATGTTCCCGTCCGCTAAAAGTCACACAAAGCGTGTGTAAGGCCATCAACCCTCAATAAAAAATCATTTGAAAATCAGGGTTTTCAACATTAACATTTCTTTTTCATTTTTCAACCGTGTTAATGCCGCAAAGTATCTTGCAGTATCTGACGCCAAAATCAACAAGCCACGCAATTTAATAGAAATTGACCTTTTATTGTTGCAGAACCGCGCTGCACAGGAATAACTACAAATATGCGAATTGCAGCAGAACGTGCGCCACCTAAAACAAATAGACTGCAAACCAAACTACCATAAAACATCGAATTGCGCCAATACAGCAGGGTGCTGCCCTCATTGATGTCAATTTTATGGTCCACCTACAAGCGAAGCACTTGCGCAATAGGGATTTTTTGGAATTTCGACATTAAAAAGTTAAAAGAAAGATACATGACAACAAGTAAAAAAAAAAAAAATTTGGCTACAGCGGCGGTGTTTCAAAAACATTGAATTTCAAAAATCAGGAATTATCGCAGTAACAGAAGTAACTCAGTTGGCAAAAAACACGCATACAAACAATCATCAGTGTAAAGAATTGACTGCAACATAGATTGTAAAAAGCAAAAACTCCATTCAAACTCTATAACACCAAAGTCAAATCAAAAAGCGGAGTTGCGTCACGTGTTATGTAACAGAAACGTCACAGAGCACGCATTTTGCGAATCAATCCGCTAACACAGAACAAATATTGTGTCTCCTTGCAGTTCTTCCCATCGACGGCCATGTTGCGGTTTGACCTGTCTAAGCAAATCAATACAAAACCATAGAACGATCGTAACGGCGGGGACATGTGGAAATGGCTGGTACAAACGACGACACGACCAGCTGCGTAATTGCCAAGGTGCTCCAACACGTGGTCTCGTTTGATTTCCATTTTACGTTGCCATAGCGTGCAGAGCCTCACCGATAATTAAGCCATAAACTAAGGTTACGAGAACAGGTTTTCGCTGAACGCCGGTGTTTGCACGAAAGCCACTGCCACCATCAAATTGCTTCAAACCGCAAGGAATGCCCCGGAAGGCTGCGACTCCTGCGGTCAAACTGCTGGCGATGGGCCGACCTGTAAAGGAACAATGGTTATGGGTTTAATGGCAAACGGTTTTAAAGGTTTACAAATCTTTCAAAATTTTCAAAACGGGTTTAAAATTCCAAAACTAACTTGTAAACCCATTGCACAACTTCACAGAAATCAAATTTCATATGATATAAATATACTTGCAGTAGGCTTCGTACAATAGACAAAGACGTAGATATTTACCTCAGGTAGTTGATGCTTGCTTGGAATGCTCTGGCTCGTCTATCGTCCAAATGATGACGAAACAATCGCCTTCCAGGCCGCCTCAACTCGAAGGACAAGTCATAATCGTCTGCGCAGCGTTTGTCACGCAAAACCGTAGTTTAATAAAAGCGTATGCGCGCTCATAAGCGTAAGGGAACGACGGCCTTAAAGCACTAGATTTAATAACTGTATTTATATCTAATTCACACATATAACTAGACATACACAAACGCTTCCAGAGGCTGTCCTATCGATACAAGCTGCTAATAAAAATCAATTGGTTCAAGCTACTGAGGCTGGAAATTGTTTTGGTTGATGAAGAATTTGAGATGTTTTTTGTTACAAAGGTATTGCGTTAAAAAGGTCAAGTGTGTTGGGTCTTCTATACAAATTTTACCGCATTCCGTTTATCCTTTTCTCGTTGCGCTGGCAAAGGTTAAAATTTCACCAACCCCCAAACAGACCACGTTTTGATTTCTTCTAGGTTCCGAAAAACCTTTAGCGCTGTTACCACTACGAAACTGCTTGTGTTTATTTGCAGGCATTGGAAACTCTTGGCTTATGTAGATGATAAGAACGTTATCCCAATGTAAAGAGCGAATTTACACGAAATTGTTAATTGTTAACAAACTTGGTTAGTGGATTCAAGAACTTATTAGAGTAACGTCAAAGCTACTTAAGCTATACGCATACAATACCACAACCCATTCATCCGTGTCGGTTACTTAAAATTACTCCTTACATTCTCACCATTACTGTTAAAACTACAGGTGGGCGAGGAATGTTATCCCTGCAGGGGGCCGAGGTACATTATCAAAAACATATACGCACAGGCGACATGCACATTTTTCACAGGTGGCCAATTCTTTTTCGCGCGAAGTTGCGGCTAAAGAAGCCAAGCCTTAAACAAACATGATGAGCAAAATCGTGCAGCAAACAAACCGCACCCAGAAAACGCAGAACCGAGCACTTTGCCCGTTAAGTGGCGCTGTTACCAGTCACACAAACTCTTGATCACACACATTGAACCACCGCAAGGCCCGGGAGCTTTAACACAATAAAAAGATCAGCTTTAGCGCTTCGAAGGATAATGTTTGCTTTCCTCGTAAACCTCGCCAACGTGAGCAAACGTCCTGAATCGCTTGTCGGTCGACTTGGTTAATGTTTAGCCGGCGCCCATTATGCAAGGGCCAACATTTCGCCGTGCTCTGCAAATTGTCCTGCAACAGGGGCTCTAACGCTTACTCTGCTCCGCCTAAGCCGATTTTGCGCCGCATTGAAGCGATAAGACAAACAGGCAGCCATTCCAAAAGCTACATAAGGTGAAATACTGAATTTTATGCTGACGTAGAGGTTGTAGCCTCCTTAATTAAGACCTACGTTTGCTAATAAGAAATACTTGCATTAAAAAAATACACATACCCAGTCAAAAAAACACGCATAAACTTACCCATCTTTCGGCGTCGTTTCCGGAAGTGACGATACGTGATTACGTAGGCGCCAACCACAACCAGCAGAGCGAGGGTCGCAGATACAACAGCCGCGATCGGAAATTCCTGAGTTTCGGCTTCTGTCGGCACTGTTTTTGTTTCCTCTCGCGCTGTCAGTGACAAAGCATGGTTTAGAATAGTGTTTTGCAACCGCAGGTCAGCGTTGATTATTTACTGGTCTCCCGATATATACATTTTTGTTCTGTTCAGCACATTTTAGTTTAATTTATTCAAATCACCGGGTCATAAAATTATTAAAATTTTCCCGGTGCAAATTGCAAAAAGGTTAAGAACCACTTGTTTAGAGGTTTGGTGATATTTGCCACTGTTTTAGCTCAAGTTCGACGCTTCTATGCGTTTATTAGAATTTAATTATGTACGCTCCAAAAATCGCGATACAAGCGCAGTGTAACAAAAACGGTATTTAATTGTTCTGTGTTGCCTATTACCTGTACGGTTACCACGTGTTTGTAAACTTTACCGTTAGAAAGACAAACCAAGATTATACAGTATAAAAAACAACACAGGTACAATACAAACCACAAAATCTTTTGTAAAGGAATGAAAAAACGTTTCGACCGGATGCTCGCAAATTCTTGGCAGGGCACATAGTAAGGCTATTGATAGCTGCAAGTAACAATACAAATGTACACATACCTTTAAAGGCTACAGTCCTAGCAGGAACGGGGATACCGCACCCCACGTTGATGCTCCAGCAGAGGTTGACCTGAACTTGCCATTCAACTGATGTTGGAAGGTTGAGACTGCAAGCTTCTGTCCATGCAGCTACGCACCAAGCCACAACGCGCCACCTTGTTCTACAGTATTGGAAAATATTGCAAGGTATGAATAGCGTAACATCATCTTGTAGCAAATATGGTTGAAATGTGTATGATGTTGTAAAGTTTTCTCACGCGACTTTAAAATTGAAACGGAAGAAAAAATATCACTTTTATAATAATGCTTTTTCCACTTATGTTCAGTTCACGCAGAGCGATATTAAAACGAAATACCACGGCATCATTTAAGGAGGTCAAGAGCCGATAATGCAGATTCAAATTAACAGATTAAACATAATCCATTACGTTTTGGTTGCATGACGCTTTACATCCATTTGGCAACCACTTTATGTCTGGATGTAACGCCATTTTTACGTAGAACTACAATCTTGGCAAATATGACTTACTGGTTCGCACTGCGGGCCTCGACCTTCACACATCGCTGTAGCGAACTCGAATTCCACGACAAAAGCTCGTCTTCGAACGAAGATTCTAGACGCCACCTCACCCAACCATCCGTGCTGTTATACACGATGTCTTGTAATCCAAAGGTTCTCTTGCTGGGCTTGGTTGGGCTGAAAGCGATTGTTGTCGGTGAGTTGGTTACTGCAGGGGTTGTTGTTGGTGCTGGATTTGTGATAGACTCGTTTCTCGGTGTTGCGCTGGTTGATTCTTCGGGCGTTGCAGGAGAAGTGCTCGTGGTCACAATTTGCAATTTTTCTGCAAAAAAACGGTCGTTATGTTGTGTTATCATGTTGTATAGTTGGCTCCAATACTTTCCACGGAAATTCCATGAAAACGCATAGGTTAAATATGTCAATGATTTAAAGCGTAGTTAGTAATGGAAAATAAATTAAACTCCTGGTCCTCACTGACCTTTGGTTTTCACCGACACCACATCCGACTTTTCGCTTCTTCCAGCCGAATTTACTCCGAAAACTTGAACCGAGTAGACCGCATCCGCCTTTAGTGACGTCACGCGACATGACGTCGTTTCACAAGACACTGTAACAGGAGGAGCGTCGTCCCCACTCAGGGATACCTCCGCCAAAAATTGTTCGCCGTTAGGAATGTGGTTTTCCAGTTTCCAGGCAACGACGAAGCCGGACTTGGTCACGTGACTTATCGCGACGTTGGTCGGAACAGGAGGCAAATCTGGGACACAGGCCAAAGGCGAAAGGTCAGCAAATACGTTCGTGTATAACGCATTATGATTTCCCGCATTATAAAGTTTGCATGTGCATCTAAATTTCTGCAGCGACGTCTAATAAAGGGTGTGCAAAAAGAAACACCGTTTATCTAATCGATTCGTGAAACAAGACTACTATTAAACCCAACGTCAATCGCTCAATTTAATCGTAATTAATACACATCACAATATTGGTAATTTGTATGAATGTTTACAGTAGCAGACATATGATCCAGTTAGGTATGACAATGTGTTCCTTCCAAGCACAATGCACAGCATGTTAAAACTTTACCCATGCAACGAAGCTCCGTGAAACCCTTGTCAGACCCGACCACGTTCTCCACCCCACAGTAATATAGACCACAGTCCCGCAAACCAACCCGAGTTAACTGCAAGAAAGAAGAATACGCGGTTAGGAATGATTTATTTATATCAAACAGTTAAGTGTTAGGAACTACATGTTTAGTTCTATCTCTTGACTATTGTGTTAGTGTTTATACATCAACGCAAATGGTGCTATACTTGTTTTTACTTTGTCAGGACAGAGGGAATTCGAATAAACCGCATTTCAATGGCATTAGTGTTCTAACTTATAAAAAAAAACAGAGCACCAATCGCCTTTATAGATCCATCATCATTTGTTACTGGGTGCAATTATTCCTAATCAACGTGAACCATAACATGTTTGCATACCATTAGTTTGCTTTCTAGGGTTGTGTCATCCAGACGTACAGTTGATATATACAATCTCCCTCTTGTTCCATTCCGAACAACGCTGGCTATGCGAACATCGGATGAGCGCGATGAATGCGACCATTCCATCCTCGGCAAGGGATAACCGCTCACCACACACGTGATATTGACGTCATCGCCGACCAAAACACGACGTACAGATGATAATATGGTGATTGTGGGAGGATCTAAAAAACAGCATATTTGTCGTTCTTGCGTGACATGTTTCGATGGTAAGAACATGGACATGGATACTTGTGTGTTGACGTGTTGCATAAACCTTGCATGTCTTCTGTATATCTCTATACACTGGAAAATCAAGTGTGCATTTTTCACACACTGACGTGTTGTTTTAACCCACCTGATGGGTGTTTATGACACACCACGTGTTATTTTCACACGGTTGGTGTGTTCCATAGTGTGAAAAACCCTATACCCGTGTGTTATTTGGCAAATAACCAATTACACAACGGATTGGGATCGAAGCATGTCAAAAGTGGCTGTTTTGCACACTAGTGTGTAAAATGGAGAACTTCGTTACACACCAACCCGTGCATAAATTTTCATTGCAAAGTCGAATTTGCAGTTGTCATAAAAATGAATGTATTGAATGTTTCAGCTATCTCGCCTGCATCGGGTTGTTTCAATATCGGTATACCGAGAGGAATGAGAGCAACCTGTATCTAATTTTGACATAGCAAATAAAGCAAGCGATAAAACAGCTTAGCATAAAAAATATGTCCGTATGCGAAGTCAATTTTTTGTTCTGATTTTGTAAGCTGTGAAACAAATTCGTGTGCGATATAACTGGTGGCACGTTTATGCTCGATCTTGCTTGGTAACATGTAAAAACTATTTATAACAGCTGAGCACACAACGGTATACTTTCGACACCACACAATAGTTTACTTACAGCGTATGTGCACATGAGATTCCGCAAAAACCATCCCAAAGCGATTTTCGGCCTGACATCGGTAAACACCCCTGTGTTGCCGGGAAAGCCTGTCAACCGTAAGTGAGCTGGATCCGACGACCGCACTCAGCTCAAAATCGGCGTCGATCTGAATGTGGTCCTTATACCTAACAGGTGCCGAAAGCAAGCAGGCTAAAGTTTGTCTAAATTCCTATCGCAAACACTAACACAATAGCCGGCACATGCATCTGCATTAAACCTAAATATGTGCTTTGGTGCGCATGTTTTCAATGCGATAAGCCATGGCGGAAATAACTTTCAAAAAACTTTTAAAAACTAAAAAAGTTCGACGGAATTTGTAGACGTAGCGAAATGTTAACAACAATCATTAACCAAGGGTATATTTACCAGGTGTATTTCGGTGCCGGAAGTCCAGTCGTGTTACAAACCATCGTGAGATTTTCCCCGACGTCCAAAGTATAACTGACCGATGGTTGCGCGATTATCGTCGGCGGGTCTGAGGCCAAACAAACACAATGATAAGATGATTACTTGGTCATTTATATTGATTTTTGGTTTCCTTGTTTACCAAGCTTAAAATAACACGGTCAAACAATAAAAATGTCAAAATAATACAAATCGTACGAAAAATGGATATTCTAAATGTATTTTTTTCTCAAGAGAGGTTATAATTGTAAGTGAAGGTTTGCAACTTGTGGAAATAATAACAGGTTTGTCCACTTTCAGGAATCATGAAACTATTGTAATATCATGTTTTGTTACGTACAAAGGACGGTAACGTCGGTGGCCGCTTCCTGCACTGCGCCTATTCCATTTGACACAGTGCACAAGAATCTTCCCGAATCGTTGCGAAATAACGGAAATACAGTGAGATTTCCATTAGGTAGAACCATAAACTGTTCCTGGTCTTCTTGCTCGAATGAAACTTTTGCCCCTCTGGAAGTTTCCCATTGAAAGCGAGGGGCCGGGTTGCCAAATCCTCCACAAGGCAACGTCAAAGCACTTCCCTCCACAGCGGTATAAGCAGGCGCAGGCACGAGAGTCAATGACGGTGGATCTGGTTTTAAATATAACACCAGCCATGATTACCTTGTAATGAAAAAATGTTGCATGCAAATGTTGCCATGGAATCAATAAACACAACACAATGATAATAAAGTGATCAATAACTGGGGACTTTACATTGCACATCCAGGGTGATATTGATTGAAACAGGTTGTCCCACGTTGTTGAATATTGTTGATGTGAAAATTCCAGCCACCGAGCGCGTGACATCTTTTATTTCGAGTTGACTCACTTCATCAGATACTTGTGTGATCCTGAACAGGTAAAATTGCTCATGAAACACAAATACTTACAACATGATAAATTTACAGTAAATTCAGTGCTATTTTAGTGGACACATATTCCAATGATGTGTTTACTAGTAAGTTTTCAAGTGGTAATTTTTTCATAGAACAATATTGCACAAATTCTCATTCCTACCTCAAAAATGGATACACTTTCGTACTTTCAAATCCAAAAACATTTGACCTGTAAACAAAAGATGTATATTGAAAATATCATTTTATGTACCATGAAACAGAACACATTAAAAAGGTTAAAAAGGAAATCATTAATCTCCTTACCATCCAAATAAATCAATTTCTTGTCCCATGTAAAACCACTTAAAGGTAATGTTGTTCGGCACTGCCACAGCTGTTACTGAAACTAATGCATCTTCCCCTTCAATCACTACAACAGGCTCCTTAGGAAACTTTACAAAGGTGGCAGGTCCTTGAAACATACATTGATAATTAAAACATTGCTGAAACAGTTTTGAAAGAAACTGAC
The DNA here is from genome assembly GCF_947561715.1 of Ascidia mentula. Lineage (NCBI taxonomy): Eukaryota > Metazoa > Chordata > Ascidiacea > Phlebobranchia > Ascidiidae > Ascidia > Ascidia mentula. The sequence continues at coordinate 17,373,818 of NC_138569.1, read as the reverse complement.
TTTTTAGGTATAAGTTGAAATATAAGCTTGATGATCCAACATTATTGGTTGCCTCACAGCGAAATGTTCCTTCAAAAGATTTTGAAAAGTCTAAAAATAAAATAAGCAATGTGATTATCAATGTATTTTGCATGGTAAATGTTTTAATGGCCTAACAGAACAAGTGCCTTACCAGAACAAATAGAACATTAAATTTATAACAAACAAACTGCTGTTATTTCAATGAACATGCCTGAAATATGAAGACTTTTTCCATTGACATACCACAACCTTGGGTCGTCATCAATATTTATAAATTTTTCTGTCACGTAAGAGTCATCTGAAACAGGAGCTTGAAAATACCTTTGCAAAACAGTAAAAGATGATTTTGTTGGTTGCAAATGACAACAGAGATGATTTACCAATAGTAGTGAATTTGTTCAGGTAAGCCAGTTGCTTTACACGAAAGTTCAAGATCATCATAGGTATTAACATAAAGGGAAGTATTTGAAGCAAGAGGAAATTCTGGTGGATCTGTTTGTAACAGCAAAAAAATGTCAGTTTGGAACTCAAATTATTTTCGTTTCTTAATTTGAGGGAAATTGTATTTCACAGACAATGCTATGATAATTTAAAAGTAAATTATGTCAAACTGAAGCTTTTTTGGGACGTTTTTAACTATGAACACGACATAAAGACGGTGTAGGGTTTAAGGGATATATGCAATGGTCACGTACAGGGGGCTCATGCAAATACCCTTTTGGCAACACCAAATTTTTGACTGTCACCACTGGAAATATGTTAATAGTGGTAGGGTAATTTCATTGCACTGTAATGTGCGGTAAATTGACTTACAAGTAACAATTAGCTCGGTTTCAGCTTCTCCTTGTTCGAAACTTGGCAAAGGAGTGACTTGACAGCGGTACTTTCCCGAATCCGATTTGTGAACTGGTGACAACTGAAGCGATGCGACCCCCACCTGCTTCAAGCGGCCACTATAGTGTTTTTCGTCATGCGGGTTCTGAAACAAATTGATCATTGAACTTTTCCAGTGGTATCAATTACTTACAGAAAAAAAAACAAGTTACAGGAGTTTGGGTCAATATTCAAAATATATGCTACAATTTTTTCTTTTGACAAAGACAAAAGTGTGTTATACATGAAAAACCTACTTGCGAATTAAAAACGGTCGTTGCCGTTCCGGTCTGTGCATCCAACTTCTGCCAGAGAATAACAAACAAAGTGTCGGATAAATTTTCTTCAGAATAAATGCAACGAAGTACGGCTTTTTGACCTTCCAACGTTTCTTCTGACGGGGCTGTAGAAACTTTCAAGCCTGATACGTCTGCAAAACAAATAGTTTACATTAATTATACTATTTTATATGGACCTTCAAAATTTCAGTATATATTTTAATTAGTCAAACTGCATTGGTTTCCATACTAACGCGTTTATATAGGCTAAGTAGGTTTTGTATTTACTATTACTAAACCAAATGCATTGGTTGGTGAAGTAATAATAAATATGTGTTTGTGTGTCTATTATCCAAACAACGAGCATATTAAACAATTTGCCCACACCCTTTCAATACCAGCATTGCTGTTGCTATTGGAAAAATCTGCACTGCAGAAAAAACTACACTTAAACCGTAAAAAAGCGGTTTTAAATATGAATGCAATATCTTACCTTGTACCTTAAATGAAACCAATACTAAAAAGACCAAGGATTTTCTTACAGAAGAAAACATTTTTTATCTTCTGTCGATCATAGCGACCACTACATAACCAACGTTAAGCTTTTGGATTCCACGCATTGAAATCGTTCCAGAAGTCGAATACTCAGCAGAAACCGCCTAATACCTACGACACAAGTTCAGCTTCCCGGATATCCTTCACTGAATAGAAAATCTCTCAATGCAACTGAACTTTTTTGATCTATTTACAAAACTGTTGGTCGTAACTTGCGAAAAACATTCTGCTAATGCTTAATTATTATAGGAAGAGGTCAGATAAAATATTTATCATTCAGTTCAAATACGAGTTCCACACATTCACAATCCACCAGCCGTCACGCAACAACGAAACTGAGCAAACGATTAAATGAAAATTGGACATATGTGCAGATCTTGCCATGACGGCATTAAAGGCGATTTGCAGTTGCGGTCACAATGGACATAAGCGTGGCGACAAGTGGTAAATCCCTAAAACGATTAAGTGCCCATGTCGTACAATCCCGTACAACCGTTCACCAAAACAATACATTCACAGCCTTCGTATCAGCATGCATTAGTTATTTCTTCATATATTCGTGCAAAAAATCACTGTTAATCCTTGACTTTGCTGGATTTTGACGACACCTTTTTGGCAGTTGTCGCTTTGCTTTTGGATGCGGGTTTTTTGTTCGTCGCTTTGGACGCCGCTTTCTTCTTGGTAGGATCATCATCTTTTTCTTTTGATTTGGGTTTCTTTTTCTTTGCGGCTTCTTTAGGTGAAGTTTTTTCTGTTGCATTAATAAAAGTCCATCAAAAGCAGTTGTGCATTCGGTTATGGCAACTTGGCAATAAAGGAATAGGCCTACTTATAAATCTGATTGTTATGAAAGCGTTTTAAATATTTTTTTGGTTACAACTCGAGTCACCGTTTTACCTGCTTTTGCTTTGGTTGTCTTTGCCTTTTTGGTTGCAGTGGCCTGAAGCAATAAGCATTTTTTATCACAAAAACATCGCGCGCAAAAATTTTAAAATTATACAAATCAGTGTCGACATTTTTAGATAGCAAGACATCTCAACCATAAAAATCATACGTTTGATGAATTTTCGTCAGCAGGTCGTTTTTTTCTTGCAACTGGTCTTTTTTTCGCGAGTTTACTCACGGCCGGCGACATCGCGAGAGATTTTCTTGCTTGTTTGACCTTGTCTTGGGCCAACTGCAAATCAAACAGTATAGCTCCATATCACAGGTTAGTCGTTACTGTTATAAATACGTACCCGAACTGAATAAGGTTTATCTTTCAAGCTTGTAAGATTGCTTCCGTCTATTTTCGGTGCCTTCGCCTTCGCCCCTGTCGTTTTCCGTTTGGCACTTTGGGCTTTCTTTTTTTCCAGGGCCTTCTTTTTCTTTTCCTTATCTTTTAGCCACTGAGGGTTTACCTTGAATCGTCCGAGCAAACCTGTTGATTGAAATATCCGTATTTAATTGTGTGATACAAATTTGATCAGATTCGTTACGATTACGATCAAAGTAGACATAGCGAACCAGTCATTTCCTTTGCTCCTTTTTTCGGTTTGGGACGAATTAGTATTCCATCAGCTAAGCATTTTTCCAAGGTACTCTTCAGATTTCGTTTTATTACAGCCTGCTCATCAAATACAAAATCACGAAATTCGCAAGTAATAGTCGTTGAAGACAATATGCCGCTAATGAAAGGGAACGTTAATTTAAAATTGTAATACAATTTTAAATTGATTTACAGTTTACAAAATATAGCGCTATTAACACAATAAAACACTTCGTTAACACAGCGGAACACTTAAATAGTTAAAACTAAAATGCTTTTATTTCCTAATACTTTCGTGATGAACGTTGGTAAACGACTACCAAACATAACAAATAAAATTAGAGTTATAAAATATAAATTAGCAACTAACGTCAGAAACGAAGTAGTTCGCAATGATGTAGGTCTTGATCGCTTGGTTGCTTGCGCCTTTTTTGTCATTAATCCCCGAGATGGCGCTGATAAGCATGTCCGAAAATGGTGGTCGTTTTGGGCCGGTTTTTGAATTCGTTTTTAATTTTTTGTTGGCGTCTTTCTTAGGTTTTTCTTCGTCACCATCATCATCATTCTCCGTTGAACTGATCAAAAATTTCAAAATTCGTCATAGTTCTGAGAATAAATAGACTGGCCCATTCTGTTTAAAACATTGACATATTTTATTTATTTTAAACGTTTCGGCAAGTGCTAATGCCATCACAAGCACTTGCCGAAACGTTTTAAATAAAACATGTCAATATTTCCTACAGTATGGGGCAGTCTCTTTATTCTCAGAATCATGAGTAGATTCGCCATGGAGTGTACGCACAGGAATAACTTCCCATTAATTTTACTGACATAATGATTGATTTTGGAAGCCTACCTTCCATTACTTTCAAACTCAAGATGCATAGGTTCGGTGATAAGTTCATTGTCATCAGAGTTCTCATCGCTCGTCGTTGATTTTGTAAAGGTTCTGTTCATTTTGCATGGTTAAAATTATCTCTCTGATAAAGGTTAATGTAGCCCAGTCATCACGCTATCTGCCTTAGTTTAGCAATAATCACAATTTATAAATCCATCATTTAAAATAATTATGACGGCCGTGTTACACTACTTGAATGAAAGGGTATAATAAGAACTAACACTGCGGTCAAAACAGAAACATCATTGAGGTATCAACACCAATACATCAAAAAAAGCAGCAAATCGACTTCGTGCCGAACCGATTCGCAAATCCGACAAGCATGACAAATTGCGTGGCAGGACGCATTCTCCACACGATGCATTCGAGAACAAGTTGTTTCACGATTTTTTTTATTGCGGAGTTTAACGTGGCATAAAATGTTCTACTTTGGTTCATTGAACATACTTTTTACGTGCATTTGAGAGTGTGGTGTGTTATCATATTAATCACATGCTTTTGTACAAATATTACGTACTTCTGTACGGAAATAGTTTATTAAAAAGTAAGGAATATTGGAATACGCGAAGCACTGAATCGAAAACGAAACAACGACAGTCTTAGGTTGAGGAATACCTGATAAGATTATCCTTAGGAAAGAGCAGTGTTTAGTCACAGCCGTAAACGTGAAGCACTGAAGCGTGGCGACACTGTAGCCAGCTAACAACATTTGCTCATTCTAACGCAGGTAGTTCATCGACATGGAGCTAACTGCAAGTGAGGAAAAGGTTAAGCGCTCTGGTGGAGCAAACAGTTGGAAAATAACAAACTTTTCATCAAGGTATAAAGTAAACATTATTCAGCAGGTTGCATAACACTGTTAGTGTACAAACAATGCGGTAACTATAGGGCAAGGTACAGTCACTCTAAAACACTTGATCGCGTGTTGGTTTTCGGTACCTTTGCTTATTTCCAAGCTGTAGGAAAAAATAACGGTGTAAAAGCATAGAGACAATGGAATGTAGACAATCAGTAATTGTGCGCGTATCAAGTTACGTTTAAGCCAAAGGGAAAAAGTTAAAATGTGCATTCGAAAAAATCGAACTAGGCGCTGTAGATTACTGCGAAGTTAAAATGCCTGTTCATTTAATTAGGGTTTCGGATGCAAACATGAATGGAAAGGCTTCTCAGTCGACCAAATACGACGTCACGTTGAGCTACCACAACATCAGATATGAAGTGCTTCAAAAACTGGACGATGTGCCATTATGTGGCAAAACTGCAATGAAGGAGATACTGTGCGGCGTAAGGTAATTGTCATACAAACTGTGTCTGATATTGGATTTGGTTGTTTTGCCAAGTTATTCATATGTGCATGTTTTCAGCGGTCTGCTTCCACCAGGACTGAACGCTATTATGGGGCCAACTGGTAGCGGCAAAACTTCGTAAGTTCATCAGACAGAGCAACTAAAACGAAATGTCCAATCATACGTATGTTTTTAGGCTACTTGACGTGTTGGCCAAACGAAAGGACCCCAAAGGGCTTAAGGGTGGATACGTTTTGCTGAACGGCGAAAAAGCTCCACAGGACTTTCGTCTTATGAGTGGCTACGTTGTTCAGGTAAACGACGCAATCGTAATTAAACCAGTCCAGACACAAAGGGTTACAGCTTGCTAAATATTAACTAAACCGTTAAAGCGCGAGAGGTCATATACATTTTTTCAATTATTTGTTCACGTAACTGCTTTTACCGCCCAAGCGTTTAATTTTAATACTTCTATAGGACGACGTAGTCATGGGAACGCTGTCGGTTAAGGAAAATCTGGCATTTTCGGCCAACCTGAGGCTGCCACCGGAAAAGTACAGCGCTGCTGAACGAAAGAAAAAAGTTAATGACGTCATTGAGCAACTCGGTTTGCAAGCCTGCGCCGATACATTGGTATTTTTTGCCTGCTCAGCGAACCTATGCACAAAGTTTATTGTTTTACGGCCCAACAAGCCCAGTCATGCGTGCCCCTGTAAACCGTAAAAAATGTTGTTTATCCTTCAGAATTTCTTCCTGTCGCTTCTTTCAAACGGTTTACTTTAAAATTGGACACCAAAATCTTGCTTTTTTGCAATGTCACATGTAATATGATCAGGAGTGTGCTATCCTTTTTACACAATATCTTAGTAGATAAATTCAAATGCGCCAAGTTTCATCGTATCTTACACCAAAAACACGAAAATCGACAGGTTGGCAACGAATTTATTCGTGGCGTTTCTGGGGGTGAAAGAAAACGTGTGAACGTCGGAATGGAGATGATTCTGGACCCGCCTGTGCTCTTTCTTGACGAACCCACGACTGGACTCGACGCCAACACAGCCAATTCCATCGTTCTGCTTCTATACAAGTAATAAATTTGTTTATTTTTATGCTGTCGTTCGAATATGACGTCACGACATATGTCCAGTACTGTAAGTATATATTTGTACTGCGGTGTTTGGTTAATATTTCTATGTTTACATATTCAAAAGTTCGAACAAAAATATGCCTGAAGTCAATGAATACAAGACAATGAGACAAAATAAATCTCGAACAGTTGAAACTCACTTAACCAAAACTGACACGGCTACAGGCACATGGGAGAGTGCTGGGCCGTTGTGCTTTGGTGCAACACAAAACCTGCTGCTGGGTTGAAATTCCGCAACGGCACCGCGAAATCGTCCAGGTGTTGATCGCGTTTGAAAGCCGTCTATCACCGCCTCCCTTAATGTTTACGAACCTTGATTGTACCTCACTGCTTTGTCGTTCATGTGAACAGGTTGGCAAGCGGTGGTCGAAACATCATCATGTCCATCCACCAGCCGCGGTACTCGATATTTTCACTCTTTGACCGTCTGATTATCCTTAACAAGGGAAAAACGGTGTACAGGGGACCTGCTAAACGGGCGGTTGGCTATTTCAACGATATAGGTGCGTGTCATTCGCTTTTGAGCTTTATTTTAATCGATTTCTACGTAACATAATGGACTTGTTAAGTTAAATATATCTACAGAACTTAACCGAAGTTATTTTCGTTGTTTGATAATGGGAAGCAACATTATACATGCACCTGAATGTGAATACTAATTAACTTGAGAGATAGGCAACTTGTTCAAATTAAAACGTGGTTGATTAGTAGACACTATGACATGTGCGTGCAGGTTACCCGTGCCCCCAATATCACAATCCCGCTGATTTTTTCCTGGATATTGTTGGTGGGGATGTAAATACTTCCCGGCTCATCGGACGAATGAACCGCGAGTCAGAATCGGAAAGAAGTAAGTCATTTGTTTAGCAAAAATCTGTGCATTGATTGATGTAAGCCTTTTTCTTATTTTAATTCTTTTTACAGTGAGAAGGTTTTAAAAGCACTGAGGCATTGCTTTACACGGTGTGCCTTGTCATATAACAAAAAATTGGTCAGCGGAATTAACAATCTTTTATTAAGCACTGAAACATGTATTGGATTGTAACCGTTTTTTCTTGCTTTATTTTAGTGTGAATTTTATTTTACTGTTAATTTTGATCTTAGAAACTCTTGTTTTGAATTTTTGTAGCTGACGGCGAGGTGAGCACAAGAGCAAATTATCAGGAAATCCAAATTGCAATGGACCAGGACCAGAGCGGAGAAAGCGAGGACAAACATCTGGCAGAAACTTTCGTGAAGTCGAACTTCGGCGCTGAGGAAAACGCCAAGCTCATGGTGGGTGCTGAGAATTACAATAACCGCATGATCAGAACTTACGTCAAATAGAAAATTGAGTTACGGGCATATCCCGATTTAAGTACACTTCAAATTGATGTTAACACGTTAAAATGTGCAATTTAATCATTACATTGTATTTTAACGTTAAAACGTGGAACACTTGGATGCTTAGCACCGTTAAACCTGATTCCGTTGCCCATTTGGCGCGTTTGCGCATGACTACGCACAGTAAAACTCAGCTTGACGTACTTTGGGGTTTGGTAATGACGCAGCGTTTTTTAATGGCAGTCTCTTCAACGACCTTACGAACAAGATGCGGACAGGACGTCGGTAGTTTCGGATCAGTCCTATGGCACTCGATACTGCACAGGATTTTTTCATCAGGTACAAGAACAATGTTTGTGGGAGATATCTATTTGGTCTTCGACTGCAAATTAGCAGCACTCTTTACTTATATCTCGTAAAGGGTTGCCGCTAGATGCGTTATCCAAACATTACAAGCGAGAAACATGTTTTATAATGACGCTTTTCTCTAAAACGTCCAGTGCACTAAATTAACAAAAATGTATTCTGGTAGTTGTATATATCCGTGCTATTTTATTCCTTTACATTCATTGATGTTGTTTATGTTAAAGCTGCATGCGGTGGTCAAAAGAACGGTTCTCAATATCATCAGAAACCCGATGACATCATTTGTACAGATCATTATCATGCTTATCTTCGCCTTGCTGATTGGTCTCATCTACTTCCAGAGCGACACATCATTTAAAACAGGGTTACAAAATCGGTAAACAATGTTAACTACCAACAATTTCCTATGTTTTCTGACTATGTGAGAGTTACAGCATGTGGGAAAAGTAAACAAAAATACGTTTTACTGTTTGATACGTTGAAATGCACCTAAGGTCGACGATTTAGGTTTATTAATTTCAAGTTAGTTTTGAAAAAATGTCAAAAAAATAAATTATGATGGCGGCAAAACAAAAAAATAGCCCCGTGTTTGCAACTTGCACAGAGACGGGGGAGCAATCAAAGAGAAAGAAATGGCTTTATTTGATTTGAAGTGTACTTCGACTTAGATCCTGCAACTAACAAATATTATGTGTTTTTTGTAGATCCGGAGTGTTCTTTTTCCTTATTACTACCCAAGTTATGTCCAACTTGTCTGCCTTGGATTTATTTATCAAAAATCGCGCACACTTCATGTAAGTCTTTTAACTGTTGAAGTTTGTCAGATTATGTTGTTTGTTAGTCTTGGTTAATGTTAGAGAATTCATTTTACTGCACCTTACAAGCCTACATAGAATACAAGTACTATCACCTGAGGGCAGGTCTTGTGTTTCACGCTAATTAAATGCACAGTACCTTTAATTGTCACTAAGATAGTAAATCAACCCAAAGAATAACACCCAGTCTTGTATCTTATTTACAGTCACGAATCGGCGAGTGGTTATTACCGGGTTTCGGTTTATTTTATCGCCCAAGTCTTCGCCGATCTCATACCCAATCGTCTGATACCGAACATTTTCTTTACCATCGTTATTTACTTCATGGTCGGTAAGTGAGTGGATTTTTGGAATAGTTAAATTAGTTTGGTCATTTTGTATTAAAAAACTATCCCCTTTAAAGCATGGTTGTTATAATAAGATGATGTGGTCAATGCAGAAAACATATTCGGCAAAAGAATAAATTGCCTTGAACCAAAGAAATTTAGTAGTGATGGGTGGACTTAATTAACGTTAAAACGAACCCGCCAGGATAACTTGCGTGTTAATTCCTGTCCTTTATGGGCGAGTGCAGCAAGCTAAGGTTTAATATTTACAAATCACGACAAATTTTACGGTATGTAATGTCACTGCACCTAATATTTGTTTGTTTCTGGCATAAACAGGCTTCCAGCTGGCGGTCGAAAAGTATTTCTTCTTTCTGCTGACAATCGTCCTCACAGCCGTATGCGCTTCTTCGCTCGCCTTCTGCGTTAGCGCCTCCGTGCGGATATTCGCGATCGCGAACGTGGTGGTTTCGTTGCCTTACATTCTCATGATGCTCTTCGGCGGATTTCTGGTTAATGTTGGATCGCTTCTTAACTGGCTTGAGTGGATCAAGTATATCAGCATCTTTCGCTACGGCATCAACGTAAGATTGCACAAATTATTTTTTTCGTTCATATCGGCACTCAACATTTCTGAGCGTTTTGTGATGTTTTTCGTGTGTCTATGCAGTTAATTGTGGCGAAAATTTGATAACGCTAAGCTTAGTAGTTGTTTCAATTATTGCGTAGTGAAAAAAGCTATTTACTGTTTGTTTATAGGCACTTACTGTGAATGAAATGACAGGATTGGTTTTCATTGACAACTCATCCTATCCCGGATTTGACCCTGATTCGCCAAATCCTTGCTGGAGCACTTTGAATAACTTAACGATTCCAAACTGGTAAGCGTCAACACGTGCTTTAGCTAAAGTCTATTCAAAAGTTTCCATTTTCATTGTTTTTTTATATTGATATGTGTATCATTCGGTAGTTTATTTCCGTGTGTGATAAAAACAATTTTCAATTTGAAATATATTTTTCACTTTTAGCACGACAGGCGAGATTTACATGGACATACAGGGGATACCGTACGGCGTGTGGGGAATGTGGCAGAATATATTGGCGCTCGGTTGCATGGCTGTGGGCTTTCTTTTTCTGTCGTACGTTCAGTTAAGGCGCGTGAACAAGTTCAAGTGAAGGAGTGTTTGAATGTTCTGGAGGAAGCTGCGATTTTGTGTTGTTCAATTACACACGTTTATTTCTCCTATTTTGTATATGGTGCTTTTTACTTTCACATCCTCTGTTACAATTGCAATAAACTACAACATTGACTTCGCAGGCTTAGGTGTTACAAACTACTAAAGAAATTTCAAACTTGCACACCAGTTTCACAACTCTTTTTTACATTTCCACATTTTCTATGCTCGATGAATTTCAAGTAACAGTCACATCAAAAGAATTGTTTCAACAATATCAAAAACTATCTCCAGACAAAATACATATTTGAAGGTTACGCAGTAATATTTCATGCAATGCCTGGGCTGCCAAGCCTGCAAACCTATTTGAAGGTTAATTTTTTTCTAGATTTTTTTTTAATCTGGGACAACTAGGAAGCCACATCAGTAAAATTTACGTTGTTTTCTTCTTTATTCGCTCTTTTTAGCATGAACTTAGGGACATGATAGGATACCTGAAAACAAAGAATGCTTTTAATTCATCATATATTTGAAAGGCACAGGCCAAAATTTTTGATCGAAAATCAGCATGCATTAATGACATACAAATTATTAATGGTTGATATGGAGTCTATTTTAATCACTTTGCATGGTATTAATGTACCTTTTGATCACAAATAGTATGATTGTTGATGGACTTCACTTTAGATATAGAGTCCGTATCTTCAAATTTAATTTCCGCACACTTACAGGGTAACCCATTACGATCCTAAAAACACATTGTTATTGAAGCGAAATAATGACAAATTTGTTTACATTTCATGATGGTATTATATACTGATATATAGTCTACATACACTACACAACACACCAAGGTGCTAAACACCAGTAACTTACAAAAGGAAATTTGATGTACTCGATATTTCCATAATTTCCAAAATATGTTTCCAAGTCTTCCCTTGCGGCCGTAAATGGCAATTCAAAAACAATTAAAGATTCTGGGTTGGCTTTCCTTTTTAATGCTCCCAAAGCATCTCTTTGCTCTTTATGTTTTATTTGTATGTGTTTTTGATAATAGTAGCATACGGGTACTACAGAAAAGCTTTGTAACCTTGGTCGAACCGTACTGAAGACTTTTTGTAGCAACGCCATTTTATGACAACCTTTCCCTTTGCCAAGTCAGTGTATTTTCCCACAAAGCATGACAAAAGACGTCCAAGCACCAACCACTCACAGCCAACGAAAAACAACTCACAAATGCAAGTGATTGCAGAGAGAGGGGGTCTAACCTAAATTTACCATCATTCTACCCGAGTAACCAGATTGCCCCTTTGCCCTTTTTTAAACAATTTAGATTTGACAAATTGCATGTGGCCCTTTTTTCTGATTGGGCCTGAAATTGGACATATTTAGATTATTTTATGTAAATATTGAACAGATCGCACAAGGTATAGGCAATATACTCTCAACGTTTATTAACGCACCTCTTTCTTCATTTAAGTTGTTCAATACGTGTAACCCGTTCGCACTTCACTCGGACATTCTCTTTGCCACCCAACTAGTCTCTGACACTAACCAACTGGCACGCGGTAAAAGTTACTCGCTCAGTCACTAACGCGCTTGAACAATATAAAGTTATTGCCACCTGATATTGCAACGTGTCTTTCTATAAAAACAAGATATGTCTGCTCACGGAGTTCAAATTTAGTTGCTGTAGAACACGCCCAGCGGACTTAGTTTCATTCATAGTAACCGTCCGAACTACAAGAACGCTGCACTACCTATGTGGAAACAGTGCAAGGTTGGTATAGACCACATACTCCAACGTTTAACGAAGCTACCTATCATGGACATAGTTCAAGGCAAATGATTTAAATTTATGTTAACCCCTTCTTGGATAAAAGTATGTACCTTTCCCGCCACGGTAGTCATGTGTTTAGGCTACTGATTTTGTCCAGGCAGCTGATCTTGGATTATTGGCTACCTTAGCCGTAACGTAACAGCCCTACAAGGCATAGGGGCCAAAGTTTCTCCTTCATTTCAAAATCAGTTTTAAACTAAACTTCCACACCCTTTTTTGTTATCAATTTATTTCGTGTGTACTGTGGACAAAATAAGAAGATTTTCTTTCCAATAATGGCATGTTAAGAAACAATGTATTTTACATTTTAACTGTTGGAGATCTAATCACAAAACACATCAAAACCCTTGATGGTTGGCACCATCAAAACCCTTTTTTAAGAAGAAACTTTTCTACTTCTTCTTGGAAAGAACCTTTGATATAAATTTTTTGTGCCACTTCATTAACTGTTGTTGCAAGGTCATATTTGATACGAGGCCTCAAATGATTTGCAAGGTCTTCATTTAATGCCTGGCAAAAATTGCTTTATTACACACACATCATAAAATTAAATGGAGCAAAGAAACAAGCTTACCCAGACGTCGCCTTCAATATTGCTTACTTTTGTGTAAACAACTACTTTTATCTTCATCTCATTGACCGGTAGAACATGGTAATGATTGCGACTCACAAAATACGGTACATTTGGTGGGGTTTCTAAAAAAAAGACATTCACAATATAAAATGGCAATAGTCTAATTATTTTTTCTCATACAAGTGTAATAAACTACCAAACTAAATTTTCTACCTGCAGGCGGTGACCAACCAGAAGGTGTGGGGTATGATGTATGTTTAGGTGGATCTGGTATCCTTGATGGTGGAAACAAGCGCTTTACCCAATGAAAGTCTTCCTTGCTAACAGTGTATGCTACCGCATTGTTATTTTCCTCATCTGAATGAGGAACTTGTGCTTGTGATGTGTAGCGCTGTGAAAAAATATACAATTGTGTTACATTTTGCAACATGTTTAACTATAACAATCAACTTACAACACAATTTGGATGTCTGGATTTTGTCATGTCTAAGATGCGCCGACAGGACTTGCAAACTACGTCAACCTTTCCAAATTCTTTCAAAGCAAACATTTTGGGACAGAAACGGGAGTATCAAGATTCGAATTATTAAAAAGCAAGTTCCAAATTTTGTCACCGTGTTCCGCATGACTAGGTTCACGGTTGGTTTTAATTTATTTTTTTTATAGTGTTGTTTTCGTTTTTTTAGAGTGTTGTTTTCGTGATAAATAAGGTTATAAATATAAAAACGAATTTGCAACATTTATCATGGCAATCTTTCAATCGAAAATCTGTTTTATTAACAGAAGGTAAGGTAAAGAGTACACCATATCCGTGGCCATCAGTGCAAAAGTTTAAACTGGTGGATAAACACAAATAACACACTTTAAAGGATAATTCTGTTGACGTTTTTACACATGGATATTTTATTATGCCATGTATTGACAAATATTTTGGCATTTAGTATTTATTTGGTCTATTGGTAACCACGCTGGTGTCATTTACCACGTAGCTCAGGATTTACGCAGAAATTTGTTGTTAAGAACTGTAAGCTAAAGTTGAAATTAAATGGTGATGTTGGAAACAATATTTTTGGTTTGTGGTGCCACTTGTTTTTTAACTGTTTTGTATGTATTTTTTACAAACGGATAAAATTACTAATGTTCAACTGAATTTTATTATTATTCTTTTGTTGTAGAGAGTTTATGCAAAACTGCTTTCATGGCCCATCTTCTGGGGAGTAAATTCTGTCTAGAAAGTTTGTATCATGATGTGAGGGATGTTGAAGAAATAATTACTGAGATTGCATCCAGGGTTGGCATGGTCAGTATATTTTTGTGTTTCATTGAACTTTGCAGAAACCATGTTTGTCGTCATACAGGTGAAAGCACAATCATGGAAATTTCCAGACAAGTCATCATCAGATATCAACATTTCAGAACTGCTTGCAGACTATACTTATGATGAGACTGATGAAGAAGCAAACCAAGCTGCACATGTGATGCTTTATGACCTAGTCATAGACAGGCAATACTTCAGTAACATACAAGTAAAACATTAATCAGCTCTTTTATCCCAATCTTATTTATCACAGACTCCTGTACACACTGCACAGCTTTACAAGATACAATGAACTTCTTTTGTCATCTGAGACAGTGTCACCTAGTAAACATACAGGATCATTGACATCCATGTCTGCTGGCTTGACGACAAAGAGATGTTGGAGCCGTATGACACAACTGGCTGGTGTTATGCAGCAATTAGCACAGGAGGTATAATCAATTTGCAAAAGTCTTTTTGAGGCTACAATGGCCTGACTTGAACATTTCTTGGTATTTGTTTTCTGAAGATTTAAAATTGAGATGTCAAATTGTTACATTTCTTACTATGTTTGATGTTACACAAATTTGTACCTCGTTAAATTTGCACCATAGCATCCTTTCAGTATTTATTTTAACATATTTCAAGGTGGAAAGAAGCAAAGCCTTGTCTCATTCATCGGGGAAAATCTTACATGAACTAAAACAAGATAGCAGCAGTTCTGACACGAAAACATCTCAATCTCTTTCCGGTATTTTGAATGTACTAATACTGCTTGAAATGAGTTTCCTATTTGATTATTACTTGAGTTTACTTATGTGTAAGAATATTTTGCCCTCAACCTCAATTAAAAGCTTTTGTTATTTTCTTGAAACTGTTATTTTATCTTTGAATGCTCTGTAGTTGAAAGGAGTCAACCCATTTCTCATGAAACTACCCACCGTAGTACACAGACTGAAGAAACTGCCTACAGTTCTTGTGAAACTTGTTCCAGGACGCAGACATGTCTTCATGAAGTTGGAAAGTAAGGCAACACATTTTTCATAGGCATCGATTTTTTAACGTTTTGTAAAATATTAAGGGTGACATTTCCAGGTTTTAGAAACACGCAAAAAATTTTTTGTCAGTCGTATCGCCCTAAACGTCAGTAAACGACGCAAATTCCGTTTCGTGTCACTTCGTTGCATAACAATCCACGAGACACTTGTTTGTCCTGATTGTGACGGTGATTTTAAAGGTCGTTTGAAACCAGCTTAATGCATAGTATAATGTATGTGGTTTTTCTGACAATAATTTTTAATTTAATCGAAATCCAGTGCATGCTTTGTCACCCCTGTTTATTTGTGAGGGGTGACATGTCAACCCAGTCACCCCTAAATCGATGCCTATGGCATTTATGAAAATTTTTCAATTGCATACAAAGTATCAGGTTGCTATTTTTCTGCTCAAAGGTCAATTGTGAAGGTTTGCAAATCACAGGGACTCCCAACTGCATTGGAAGTTTATATTTCAAAACAAACTGATTCTTCTCTGATGTCGATTGCGGAAATTTCCAGGTGGTGTATGGCAGTGCATGAATTCCTAAATACATTGCTTCAGTGGCCCCCTCAGTATATTTTAGTAGGGAAAGTCAAGTGTGTATTGAATACATTTTGTATACTTCCTTGTAAGATCTGTGTAAATTCACACAGTCACATCTCAGTTGCAACAAAACTAGAAATAGTGTCTTTCAATAGTTTAACAATAATGTTGATCACTGCTTGCATGTCAGTGCTTGTACAGCAGTACATGTGCAAGAAATTTGGCAATTTTCAGGACATAAATTGACGATTTGTTCTTAGATGGAAAAACCTTCAAACAAAAGACTTGTCGAGAGTGGATCGACATCTTGAAAGTCTCGTAAAACAGATTAAACCACTTAAAGAGCAACTTTCTGCTGCAAACAGACAAGAAGCTGATGCTAAAGCAGAAGTACATAAACTCACTGTTTTGGCCGAATACAGAGAAAAAGAATTTGCTGAACAACAAAGAAGAAGGGAACAAAAGCTTAATGAGGTTTGTTATTATGTTTCTGTTGCTTAATATTTAACTTTAGGTGGAAAAGGTTGTTTTAATGGCACTTAACACAGTGTACCACACTTTTCTATTTACAGGAAGTCAAATTGCTCCAAGCAAAAATTGCTGATACTACCAAGGAAAATGTTCAAATCAAGACTAATTCTACTTCTCTTAAAAATAATTTGTCAGAAATCAAAGATGAGCTCTTGAAAAAGCACAGAGACTTTATTCAAACAGGTTTTACACAATGTGCCTTAAGCTCCTGGCCAAATGCTTTGCAAATTTTGGATTTTTGCTTCCATTTCAGAAAATGAAAAAGCCAAATTGAAAGCAGAATCTTTGGAAAGCAAAAGGTTCCAACAAGATTCAATGAGATTACGATCAGAAGCCAGTGAACTTCATCAAAGGGTCACAGAACTAGAGGAGAGATTGAAAATGACTTATGAACAACTGGAAAAGGAAATTGCCAAAAACACAACTTTGTCAAGTCATGAACAGGTTCTGATTTGTGTAAACTATGTTTTAAAAATTTTTTAAATTACATGTTTCAAAGGTAATTTTGTCATATTTATCTTGACTGATTTGAGTAAAACAAAATAAAGGCAAGAAATATACTGCTTGTCTGGCATAAAATTAACATTTGGTGAACCAAACCCTGACGAAATCTTGCTGATTGGCAGGAGAAACGTCCTAACAATATAGTATGTCAATTTTAGTTTTACTGTTGCTGGTAACTACATACTCTCTTGTTGGTAGGCCATGCAGGAAAAGCAAAGTGGCTTGCTAAAACGTTTGGATGAACTTGATGAGGAGTGTGAAGACCTCCGTGAAAGATTGTCGATGGCGGAAGAGGAAAGAGATCAAATGGAAGAGGAGGCGGGGGGTGACACTGAGCAAACTCAAATCCTAGAGGAAAAGCTTAAAGCAAAAGAGGTTTAACACAATTTTTTTTCATCCTAGTTATTTGTAGAATGTATTTGTGTAAATTAAGTTTACATGCATGTTAAAAAATTTCATTGTCAATTCTTCATCTTTTGAAATTTATGCAATTGTACAATTGTACGAGTGAATCAGATAATTTAGTTTGAGTACAAAAGGGGAGAGACAAACTTGAATTTTGCATCAAAGGCTTTGGGCACTTTCAAATTCAACATTGTATCTCTCAGGCAGCATCTCTGCGTATTCTGAATTTCTCTAATCCTTAGGAACTGGCAACAATCCTGCAGCAGGACAAAAACACTTTGGAAAGAAGAGGAGAAGATTTAGGAGCACGGGTCAATGAACTCCAATCACAAATGGAGAGTTACTTGGAGAGAGAACGATTGCTGGTGGCATACCCTGATCTTCACATAAATAAAGTTCCTCTTCCTAACAGTTAGTATATATTGACCCTTCCTTTTCTGGAAAATTGGCAGTGTTACACCACTTAGTTTTAGACTAGTGGTTTATAATTTTTGGTAGAAAAATAGTTTTAGACTAGCGGTACTTTGGGTTATAAATTATCTCAGGCCCTTGCAGGATTAAATGCTTGTTTTGTGATATAAAACTGAATAAAACTTACTCAACAAAGACAAAAATAAAAAAACATCTTTAAAAGAGCTGTCTGAAAGATTGACTTAAAAGTTGTACTCAGCTACTACAGATACGGTATCGATCGACAGCCTACCAGGGTGGCTTGGTTCACCGATCCGGTGTTGTTTATTGTTTTTCCTCAACGAAGACATTTATTAAAATTCTTGTTGTTAGTTAAAGTTTGTTTTGCATAGGTTCTGGTGATGTTTACACTGATATGCAGAATCAAATTGAAGCCAACAACTTAAGGATCACTCTGTTGGAAAAAGAAAACCGATCCCTCACGAAAACATTGTCAAATATTTCACTTTCGAGTCGAGGCACAAATGAATCTTTGGGTTATGACGAGAATATAGAGCAGTTTGAAAATGAAAACCATGTCCAGGTATCTATATACCTGTTTACTCCCTTTTTAGAATTATTCTTGAGTAGATTTGGGAGTTAACAAATTTAGTTGCTAATTGTAGTATCAGATGCACATTATCAAAATTACACAAACATTTTAACAATAACAGAGAGGTCAATGAATCAACTGTTATATTATGTAAGTGTTTTTTATGGTAAGTTCCCGAAAGTAAAGTATTTTAATCTATGATTTACATGACTTAAAATCTAATTAGTGTAAGAGCTCTGAAATTAGTTCTGGGTTTTGGTATACACTATTGGTGTTAGATGTAGTATTATTTTCTGCAGCCTATTCAGTTGTGGAATCGGGGCAAGGATGAAGACAGTATCTCATACTCCAGCAGCCAAATTAGGTAAGAATGTATTGAATTTTGATAAAACATAAATTGTAACCTTTTTAATAAACTCTGTTGATTGGGGATGAACAAATAAATTATTGAGCATTTATTATTGGTTTTGAGACACTTATGAATAAAGTTGATATCAATGCTTGATTCGTTTGTACTTTAAGTGCAACCGGGAAACCAAAAAAGATAAGCTCAAAATCGGAAAGATATCGTCATTCAGAAAGTTTATTTTCTGATCAGTCACACCAAAACAATGTGATTTTAGCATATCGAAACATCAAACAACAACATAAGGTAAGGTGCTGATAACACACTATAATCAAAAACATAAAAAACAACAGCTGATAACATATCACATGACTTTTAACTCCAAAATTATTCAAGTCTGTTTTATTATTCATGCATGACTCATTTTTTATTTTGTTAATATTATGTAAGACAAAATATTGCATTTTTCCGCTTTTCAGGAATCTCAGGTTAGATCATCTTTTCACATTGGGCCGGGCAAGCAACGCAGTAAGACACCATCAACTTCAACTCCAAACTCTGGTAGAAGCGCTCTGCTCAAACCTTGGACATGATATATGTCATTTAGAATGTCTTTGTTGCAAGGAGCATGCATAAATATATTTATAATGTAGTAGCACTGGAAAAGAGTGCCCGTAGTTTATTACTTGTACCTTTCTATGCTAAATGGCACACATTTGCATTGTGTTTATTTCTTCATCTATTGTAAAACCATCTCCCCATTTTGGTTGTTGCACCAGAACAGGTTTGCACCCACACATTGGGCATAACATGTTTCTTATAGACGATGCTCTCATCCAAACTATCAAATTGTGGCGCTCAGAGTTTTCACCACTGATTTCCATTGCTCCATGTTTATGCTGACCCCTGTGCAAAATGCCGTAACCAACTCTGTGTTCCACTCTGGTTGTGTGCAACAAGTTGTTCTGCTCCTAGAAATAAAAATAACTGCAACATAGACTCTTTAGTAGCATCTATTAAGCCAGGTTCTCACCGTCCTCATATTTCCAAAATACAAACTACCTTCTTCAAAATATTTTCCCAGGCAAATATTGATAGTGACCTCAGCATTGTCAAAGTGGTAAGAGAGATGCAAGTCCTCCCCGCACTTATACTTGACGGTAAACGCTTTATGTGAATCCAGTCCAGTGCCAACCCACTCAGGCAGCAATAGTTTAGCAATCGGTGCAAGATATTTTTGTCTAAAGATATCAAGAAATCTTTCATCAAACCCAAGTTCATTTAACAAAATCTAAAAAAAAACATATAGTCAAGTCAAAACGTTGTTTATCCCAAAAATGTGTGATCTATTTACCCCATAATTGTTCATTGTGTTTGGTCTCCCTTTTGGTGCATCATGTGCTTCGAAGTGACACATTTCTTTGACGAAATCATTGCAAAACTCTTTCGTAAACACAGGAAATCTCCAAACTTTTTCTGCACATGTTTCAGTCATGGAAATCACACTTTCACTTGTGGCTGTCGGTGATTTGGCAAAGTTTACAATCTCCACAAACTTTGGGTCCAAAAATTCTGGCTAAACAATATACAAATGAAACTGTCATTTCATATATTTTACCGACCCCTGTGAACTATTAAGGATTTATATTTTGTATCCAGTAGTTTGTAGTTATTTTACTTTCGATTATGTACATTTACAATAATTTACTTGTTCAAACAAACATAAAATTGTTTCGAAGATAGTTTTGGTCTACCTTAAAGTCATACAGATAAGGATGTCTTGGAGTGTAAGTCTTCTTAATGCATTTACCCCTTTCCACACTCTCCACACCCAAATATCTCCTTCTTTGCTGCTCCTCCTGCAATGTTGCCAAGATTTTATTGATTTCCTCATTTGTTGCACCTTTGCTTTGCAATATCTTTGTAAAGACAAAACCAAGTTGTAAGTTTGATAGCCTTTTTGTATTTTTTTTTGTAATTACCGAAACTGTATTTTCATCCAGGTAATTATTAAATTCTACATGCATATTGTATTTCTGGATAAAATAGTTTCTGGTGAACTTACACGCGCATACATATGCATCTGACATGTTTACGTTGTTTGGTAAATCATAAACAAAACCAAGGTGAAGTAGGTCTACAAGTAGTCTGGAATTCTGGAATTACCCGGGTGAATACCCTTTGGATTGTCGTACCATTTATCAAAATCATTGGACTGAAGATTAAAGTTTTGTGTAAGCATTTTTGTATAAAAATAATCATTTATGTCTCCAAAAAGGCTTCCATTGTTAACAAATTAAACGTTACAAAATTTAAATAAATAAGTTAATGTGGAATAATTAACGCTTGGATGAACACCAAAACAGCGTGGCTTTCCGAGAGATGAGAGTGAAGATGAAGGAATTGTAAAAAAGTGTAATATTGCAGGGTTCTTCTAATTATAACGGGCTGATAGGAGTTTTCAGGATTGACTGGGAATTTTAACATAAACCCTAACTTAGATTTTGGCCCCTGGCAAACACAGCAAACCAAGCCTCTTGCCCTCCCGCAAACCAATATCCTGTCTGCCAACCCATAGTATTAAGTTCATTGGTACAGAATTGGTGACGAAGCGCAAGGCATGAAAGACAAAAAAACACAAATTTAAAAAAATTGTAAGTGTCGGTAGTACCCCTGAAGTTTAGAGGAGCTGAATGTTGCATGAGTGACCCTGTGTTTCCAGGTTTTACATATTTCAATTGTTATGTAGTATCATGATCATGCATATAGAAGAGAACATTTTGTTTTCATGTTAAAATATCTGAATTAAATTTTTTTGTTGCCTCAAGGTGTGATACCAACACATACATTAGAAAAAGTTAACACTACCACAAGCAAAATGGCTAAACTTAGGCCATTTAGGAGCCGTGCAAAGAAAACTATTAGCAAGTCCAATGCAAGCACAAATCCAGGTAAGTTGTAAAATTAATGAAATCTGATCAATCATAAAATGAAATGAATTACAGATCGCCTGCAAGTGGTTGCCAAAGGCGGACAAAATATGCGATCACAATCCACAATCAAACGTTTAAACATGTACAAAGGTGGAAAGCCTATTAGGTATAAACTGTTTTGAAGTGTGTTGCACAATAATTTTGCGGAAAGGTTAAATTGACACATATACTATGTTTAAATAAAGGTTAATCATAACTTATTATTTATTTATTTAAACTATTTTGCTATATTGAAAAAATAAGAGATCAAGTTGAATATATTGCAGGAATCGTAAAGGTCAAGTTATAAAGGCCGCTGAATTTCAGTCAGAAGTTGCATCTGGGGTGCAAGCACGGGTGGAACCTAACAGAAGATGGTTTGGTAATTTAAAATTATATTTCTTGTCAGTACCAACCATGGTCTGCAATTTTTCATTTGTTTATTGCAGGCAACACACGAGTTATATCACAAAATAGTTTGCAGAAGTTTCAAACCGAAATTGGAAAAGTTATTAAAGATCCATATCAAATGATTTTGAAGCCAAGCAAGCTCCCATTGTCCCTGCTACATGAAAGGTCAAAGGTAAAACCTTTTCAAAACTATGCAGAGTTAATAACAGAATTGTAGGATATTTTGTCCAGCAATCAATATGTTGAAAATTTAAGCCGAATTTAATTTATTGACAAAAATTATTGATTGAAGTAAAAAACTATTATATAAAAAAAAAATTATCTTAGAAAATACATCATTTATAAATAGAATAATTGTGACTTGGAGAGTAAAATGTCAATGACTGGTGTATGTTTAGAAGAAATGACAAAAAATTCTGACCAATTTGTTTTGACCACAGACTGCCAGAGTGCACATATTGGACACTGAAAGTTTTGAATCCACATTTGGCAAAAAATCCAAGCGAAAAAGACCCAATGTCGCTGCCATGGATTTGACCGAACTCAACAGCAAGGTAGACAATTTTCCTGAATTTGTTGCAATGAAATTTTCAGAATCTTTAATTATTGTCTTCGTGTATATACAAGATTGCCAGTAGTAACGAAGCTTATGATGCTGAGAAAGATGAAGATTTGGTAAGACTGGATGATGGAACACGTGATATTGCATCAGCCTACTACAATAACGCTGGCCAGTCAAGAAGAATTTGGAATGAATTATACAAGGTAAATTTAAGATAAAGCAGTTTCCTTTCAGTACTTCGAATATATGCTTTGTGCAAGGTTTTGGATTGCTCTGATGTTGTTATCGAAGTTCTGGATGCACGAGATCCTATGGGGACAAGATGTGGCAGAGTAGAGAAGTACCTGAAACAAGAAAAGCAGCACAAACATCTTATATTTGTACTCAACAAAGTTGACCTTGTGCCGACCTGGGTTACTGTAAGTGCCAAGTCGTGTTTTGTATCAAAACACCTTATTAATTATGATTAAATTTAGAAAGCTTGGGTAGCCACATTGTCAAAGGAACATCCTACAGTTGCATTCCATGCATCAATCACAAATCCATTTGGGAAAGGTGCTCTAATTAATTTGTTGCGACAGTTTGGAAAGGTAATTCAAAAGAACCTTACATTTAAGTAATTTTTTATATTATAATATTTTTATTCTTAACTCTATGGAACTTTGGTTATTACACATTTAATTTTTTTAGCTTCATTCTGACAAGAAAAATATTAGCTGTGGTTTTATCGGTTATCCAAATGTGGGAAAGAGTTCTATTATCAACACGCTGAGGAAAAAGAAAGTTTGTAAAGTTGCTCCACTTGCTGGAGAAACAAAGGTGGAAAAAAATTTTTTAATACTAACTTGGTTATGCATATCAGTGAAATGTAATGTGTGTTATGCATGCGTTAAACATTAAACTACAATAGATAAAATATTACTGCAAACTAGAAATATGTCTTGTTGTGTCAAAGTATAAACTGCCAGGAGTGGCATGAATATATTATACCTACATATCCTTTTCGGTCAATCAGGTGTGGCAATACATCACACTCATGAAGCGAATTTTTTTGGTTGATTGTCCTGGAATCGTTCAACCAAGCGGTGATACTGAAACTGATATAATTCTGAAGGGTGTGGTAAGTCAAATCTGTTCTGTAGAGATTATTTTCCCAGATTATTGTTTATGTTCAAGACCATGTGTCTACCCTAAATCTACCCATTTTTTGTGTAAAGGTTCGAGTGGAGTATGTACAGGAGCCTGACCAACACATTGCGGAGATTCTTCGACGTGTAAAACCTGAATACATGTCTCGGCAGTATCAAATTACTGAATGGAAAGACTCTGAGGACTTCCTCACACAGATGGCAAACCGAATGGGAAAACTGTTAAAAGTACTCACATCATTATTATGTCAAAAACAGTTTAAATGAATGCTTGTGGTTAAGGGTGGGCTTCCTGATTGGAAAACTGTTGCGAAAATGGTCCTCAATGATTGGCAGAGAGGAAAAATTCCGTACTTTGTCCGACCACCCAGTTCTAAAGAAAAAACTGATGAGGTATGGACCTGTAGAAACATGTGTTGGGTTCGCAAAAAAATCGGTTTAAACTGGACGCTTAAATTGTGTAATTACAGCGCTTTCATTTGTTGTTGTTTTTATTCAGCCAGAGAATGCATCTGCCGAAGCGGACGTGCAAGCCGAAGGCGCCACTGACAACGAGGGGGACACTGAGAAGCAAACGACGGCCGCCGAGTTGGAAAAGAATCTGCAACCGGTGGAACAAGACCTCGCGCAAGTAAAGATCGGCCTTGTCTTTGATGATGAAACGCTAGAAGACAAACAAACGAACGAATCCGTGATGGAAACCCCTGAACCGCCTGTGGATGCAACTGACCATGAAACAAGCGCAAGCCCCGAAGTGGTCGAGGTGGAGGTACCTGGTGAAGAAGCGGTTTGTGACGAAAATGTGTCGGAGTTGGTAAAACGCGCCGACGCGAAAGTAAAAAAGCTGCGGAAGTTTTTGTCTTCAAGCCAGAAGCGGCGATTTGAGACGGTGGCGAACTTTACCGACTCGCTAACCAGAGAGGACCTGCCGCTCACAGCGCGCAGAAGAGGCAAGAAGCTGGCCAAGAAGAAGAAGGAGAGTACGGGTAGGACGTATGTTGACAATTTTACTTTGGGAGGTGTTTAAACATGATTTGTTTTTCAGGCACAACGGAAAAAAGTGAATTTTCAACCAAATCTTCCAAACAGGTGAGCGTTGTTTGTCCCACATGAAAATTTACCAGACGGTATCACGTAGGCTACTTTTACAAACTAGTTTGTTAACGATGTTGTTCTAGAAACGGAAGGAACAAGGATTGGGAAAGAAGAAAAAGACCGGAAGCGAATATTACAAATCAGCAAACATCAAAAACAAAAATCGACGTTAATCATGTTCGCTAATAAAATTTATCTTGTCGTCGAGTAATCAGCTCTACGTTCTAATATCGTCTGTGTAGCAGCGCAAAACAAACCCAAACGAAGCCCAAGGGTGATGATTACTGAACAAAACTTTCATGACTCGCTTAGGTTTGCTGCAGCACAAAGGCAGTTACGTGAGTATCACGAAGAAACAACCACCTAGATCTTGGGTCCGCCAAAATTTATGTCAAACAAAACACCACGCCCATTCATGAAATTACGATGGCGGACGACTTCCAAACGACAATTGAACATGACCCGCTTTCCGCGATTTAGCAAACGGCGTCATGCATATATAAAAATATATATTAATAAACTGGTGTGTAATGTTGGTGAAATTATAATATATTAGTTTGATGTGAGGGTGGAACCATTTTAAACCGGATCGTTGTGAATAGGAAAAAAGCAGCATCAACTTTAAAGCACCTTGTGGTGTGGTCTTTGTTCAGAAGTTGTTTTTTTTTATTTCATTTTAACAAAACTTACGGTGGCCCACAAGTGCCAACACGAAATGATAATGCATCGCGAAATATATTTCTATCGCTCAAAATATATTTTGCTTCGCGAAAAATATTGCGACATCGCGAAATATATATATATATATTTTAAATGCGCGAAACATCTAGTAAGTTATTATCAGTTAGAAATACCTGCATGGCAGTAGTCTAGTTGTTTAAAGGTATGTCTAGTCGACTGGTCAGCCACCCGCAAAATACACTCGTAGTAAAATCAACGAGAATCACAGCATTTCGCAAAAATAAAACATTTTACGCACTGAAAATATATTTCGCGATGTTGCAAAGTATTATTTGTAGCTGTCGAAATATATTTCGCGATCTCTTAATATTTTTCGTCAATGCGAAATATATTTTGAATTGTGTATAAGCTGCAGACAGATGGCCACTGTTCCGACCTATTGGTCAGCAAAGTCGTTTGATATATCACTATAGTTACACCAGCTGCACTGAAGAGACCTTATAGGTCGAAACAGTGGCCATCTGTCTGCAGCTTACACAAATCATATCATTGGCTCCGCGATCTCGAAATATTTATCGGGAAAGCAAAATATATTTTGCTCAATAGAAATATTTTTTGCAATTCGTTGGCATTTCGCGGTAGCACTGGTGGACTAGAGGGATATATGTTAGTTGACGCTTATAACTCTTTCAAAGGGTATTAAAATATTTAAAATATTCGATTTGAAAAGTGCAGAAATATGCATTTATGTTTCGAAAATGAAAAAATATCGATTTTTCTTTTTTCACAGTTGTGATCCCATTTTCAATTTACAACTTAATGAAAGCACGTAAATCAAACTTTCCAAAAATATTAAACTTATTACCCCCGCGTAAAGCGCATACCCCTGCGTAAAAAAGTCATGCTGCTACCTCGAAGGGCGGCCGAGTAATCCGCGTTTATAGTTTTGTTAACTGGCGATTTTTTTAACATCCCACGAATTTTAAAGAAAAGAAAAAGGTACCACCAGAGACTACTTGGTACTTAGTAGTAGTCTCTGGTACCACCAACTTTACCTGGGGAAGCACCGTTTGGTATGGTATGGTGTGTTGTCAGTTGTGCGCTTTTACGCACGCCTCATTTGTCGTGTTTTCTTGGGTGTTTGCGTTTTTTTTTGTTGCCCCTTGCGCTTTGGGCGTGTTTCAGAAATTCAAAAATTTGATAATTAGTTCATTAATTTTGCGACGAAACGATGTTTAAGCCGTATTTATCAAAGTAATGAGTCAAAGTAATGAGTGTTACTGTGATCAAAGTAATGAGTGTTACAGGTGTTGCGTCCTGCTCATGGTCTTAGTTTACGGTTTAAGTGTTCAACCATAAGCATGAAATGACGATTGGTGTACATAGTATGTGTAAATTTTATTAACATCGGGCGCATTTGGGCGTTTTGTTTTAGCAGAAATTGGCGCTTTTGGGCATGTTGAGACAAAAAATTAGGCGCTTTTGGTAAAAAAAATCTGGCAACAATGGTTTGTTCGAAAGTATTTTTTTATTTCATCTCAACAAAATTACAGCAGTGTGCCTTTTTTAGAACCAAAGTGCTTGGTGACTCAATTTGTTGCTAAAAAACAACTAAATTTGTAGCTTTGTGGAGAACGACTTTACAGAAAAATGGATGTTGACCAAGAACAAGTAATACATTATACAATCTTTTTGAATAGTGATTGAAACTTACGGTAAAATATGCCCAAGCACGTGTAAGTGTAACCTATCTATAACGTCATAGATGCCAAGAGAATTCAATTTGAGAATTAGTAACATTAAATATTTTTGCTCCAAACATCGTTAACATAAAGAAATCTAATGATTTACTGGCATTTTAATTTTTTTTCAGTCCATGTCACACAATGTTGATGACCACTATGACTCAGTTCCTTCACCCTCTTCAAGCTCTATACCTGACATGAATGCTATGCGAGGTCCTCCAGGATCATTAAATGGTGAATTTGGAGCAAGTTCGCTGGTAAATCTTATACAACTTGAAAGCAATGTCAAAATCTGAATTTCTAATTTTCACAGGCAATTCCCAGTGATGCTCCATCATTTGAATCACAGAAAAACTATGAAACACTACAGGTTTTTAAAAGTGTTAAAGCCACAAAACAATTCTATAATTTTTGTTATGTTTTGTAGGGAACCATGGAATTACAGTTTAAGTCACTACAACGTATGGTGCAGGTAGCTAAATCTTGGGCAAACTTGGCTTCTCAAAAAGCTGATTCAGCCAAAAATGATGCATCATTTGTAAAACGCAGTGTACAAAGTTTACCTCACTTGCAGGTAAATTGGTTCCATTTTTGTTTCAGGAAAACTGTCATTCCATGTCAAATCAAATAATAACTGAATTTGGCATATTTGTTAAGTATTACGGCACAGTCACACATTTTAGTCCAAATTTTAGCCCAATTGGACCAGTTTTTCAAGAGTTACTCTCCAAAATTTTCGTTTTGGGACAAAGTTAGGATATACCTTCTGTTTTTAAACCCCTATATTTAAAAAACTACTGGGCCAATTTTGATAAGTTGTTTGAAAGCTAATTAAAAACAGATCCCACTGTGATTGTTTTTCAATTTTTTGTTTTATTATTACACTGACCTTTGTTATGTGTTACCGGAGGCTATTAACTTTTTGGTCTACCTATTAATTCAAACATATCAAGTTATTGAAGGAGCATTTTTTTGTGTTATATCACTTTAAAAACTGAACATTAGCCAAAAAACATTTTGTTTGGTTATGCAAGAGTATTAAAACCCTTTTTCTGCACAGAATGGATTTTTTTAATGCAATACTGTTATTTTCCTGTAAACTGTGGTATCAAAAAGGGCAGTTGGGTGACTTTTTATTGCATTGTCATTCATTTATTCCAACGTACCTTTGAAGCATTCTTTCTGTCCATAAGGTTTTGCACCAAACTCATTTTTCTTTGCGTATATACACAAAAAAAATATGCCGTATTCATAGCACCCCACTATGTCCACATTCTGATAATTGTTACATCATCCGCTTCTGTTATAGTATATGTTCTGCTTAATAAGGCCGAACATCTGTGAAAAGTTAAGGTGTGCTTGAAGATGTTTTTCCAGTACGACAAAAATCTGAAATGGATTTCTAGTTACAGAAGTAATGTTTCTTATACCTCACCATGTTTTTTTCTGATTCAAACTAATTTATCTCATTAATGGCTTGTGTCCTAATAAACCAAAAATGGTAACTTGTGCATTTCTTTTTTTAACACAGAAAAAACAAGGCCTGGAATTTGACCCATGTCAAAAAGGATCCTAAATTATTTGTTGGTAATTTTTAGAAAATGGTGGCATCTCAGACAGACAAAAATCTTGCACTGAAGAAGGAACTTGCTGATGGTCTCAAAAATGGCGACTTGAAACTTGAGGAGGTCAAGAAAAAGTTGGATGAACAACAAGCTGAAATCCTTGTTATCCGGCAGAAATTGGAAGAATTGGAACGAAAAGTTGAATCTGGCAGTAGAAGTGGACGATCAAGCGGCAGTGATAATGCTCCAGGTTAATAAGCTGCTTATATGAACATCTTCTGACATGGATGCATCCAGGGCCCCTCCTAGATATACCTATGTTTTCCAGTGAAGATGACACTTGTAAAATGTGTTGTTTGCAGACAACCTGATGCAAATGATAGATGCTTTTGAGAGGCAACTTGGGATGTATGATGTGAGAATTGCAGAGATGGATTGTCGATTCCAGGTTATGCTTTTTAGTGACTCTTTTTAAGTGGTTTGAAACTGAAAAGATTAGATAGTGTAACTTGTTTGTAATATTTAGTTATTTATCCTGGATTCGTCAAAAAAGTGTATTCCAGGAAGCCATTATAGGGTCTTTGTCGCTCCAATGCAAGATTTGTACCAATAACCCCGTTCACATGACCAACTCCTCGTAGCTGGGTCACATAATTTTTACATTCGACGCACAAAGCGATGAATTTACATTGGTTTTTAAATCTGCTCAAGTTAAGCAGTCTCCGCACTTACAGGATGTATTTCAGGCCCAATACTAAATGAATAATAAATGTTTGTGATATTACTAAGAGAGATAACTTATTGGCACATTCTTTTCTCCTAGCGGACTACTGTTTATAGGAATTTTTTTATATCTACTTGTGGATTATAGCCAAGTTTTCTGTATTTTAAGGATTTGTTTTATTGCTACAAAATAAGGTTTTGGAGAACACAAGTTACAATGGAGTGTTGGTGTGGAAAATCAAAGATTATGCACGGAGAAAGAGAGAAGCTGTCACCGGACGAAGTTTGTCGCTTTACAGCCAACCGTTTTATACAAGTCGATATGGATACAAGATGTGTGCTTGCATCTATCCTAATGGCAACGGATTAGGTATTTCCTTGTTTGCTTTTGGAATTTTTCGTTGTAAAAAGTGCTAATAAGAACACATGTTGAAATGCTACTGAAGAAGAAATGTATGTCATGGCCAAAGCTTGTGTACAAAACAAATTTCAAATATTGAAAACATTCAGGCCTATTTTCATAATTTTGAGAAAGAATTTAAAGTGATACATGTTGTACATAACTCATGAAAACAATTTCACAGCTTCAATGTATTCTAAAGCAAAGCTATATTTTATATTTAAATGGTACAAAACACATACTAAACTGCTGGCTTTAGCTGCTTGAGAGATATACTTTACTATTTACCTGCAAATTGTACCATATTAAAATATTTTGTCCGAAAATCAACACAAAACCTGATGAACTTAAGCATAGATTACATACATTGTCTTCTAGTTCTAATTGATAACTGTTGTTTTGTGTTTAACTAATTTCAGGTGAAGGTTCACACATGTCCTTGTTCTTTGTGGTGATGAAAGGAGATTATGATCAACATTTACCATGGCCATTTAGACAGAAGGTGTGAATCATTGTTGTGTGAATTGTTTTTGTGTTTTAAATGTTTACTTTGCATTGAACGCAGGTGACATTATGTCTTCTGGACCAAGGTCCTAATTTCAAACATAAAACAAACACGATTCTGCCAGATTCAATTTTTCCAAATTTTGGGAGGCCCACATCCGGTAGGTAAAAGTTGGAAAGCAAAATATATAATTGTTAAACAGATAATATATGATATCCTGGCATATGATATACCTTTCTAACTGCATGTATTGTTTAGACAAGAACTTTGGAGTGGGTTTTCCTTATTTTATTGTTCATGATGATCTTGATTGGAGTTGTTACATAAAGGATGACACAATCTTCATTAAACTTAAAGTTTTTGCATTTGATCTCAACAACGTTTCTGGGGGCTAACCAGAGGGTAATATCAATTTATGTGACCACCACATGAACCTGCCCATCATTGTTTTTGTTTTGATTTTATTTTTGTTTTTGATGCACAGAATTCAATGCTTCAGGGCCAACTCTTCATTATTAAATACAAAATAATAATTATTGCCTCTTCGCCGTACTTATTCATTGTTCTTTCACTGCACAATATATTCACTAAAAACTAAGAGACTGGGGATCGGTTGCGAATATCTGACCCATCATACCTGATGTTAGTACCTATAAGGGCCAGATATAGGCAGACCGATAGCGTAGGTCTATGCGTGACATTCAACCAACCTATTCTGCCAGGTGTTGAGGCTAACATAAAACGCATGTATAAATCACCAATCCTTTTGGATAAGGCGCTCTAATTAACTTGTTGCATCAGTTAGGAAAGGTACTGCAAAACATTTGGGTGGTGCTAATACATGCCTGCACAATTTTTTTGTATTATTTGCCATTATCTCTTCACAACTCTACAGTTTTCATATTAGCATACATATTAGCTCAAATGTAAAGTGTATTAATTAGTTTCAAAACAATAAATCCTTATCTGGAAAAAGTCTTGGTGTTTTGTGTTCAGGGTTCCATCAAGCAAACTATAGGACCTATATGGGTATTACATTGGAGAAATCCTGTTTTCAAGGCCCTCTGCTCTAATGCATCTAGCGACTGTTCCGCTTGTTTCCCAATGACCGTTGATGGGTCTTGTGACTTACATAGGGACGTGCATGTAACAAAATACTACTTTGCAGAAATGTCTTTTCAATACCGACGCATAACCGAAAAGGTCTTTCTTAAGTAGGCCCCGCATTTTCTACGACCGACCATGTCTGAAATTAAGTCATAAATTCGTGCTACCAAATTTTCACCACTAAAAACATGTGGCCATACCTTTCTTATTTCTATTATCCAAACCGAGGACGCATCGGAGCCTGACATAAATGGGTTGCAGTGCAAAATACATTTACCTTCAAATATAGGTGTGGCGTGCTACAATTTGAGCCCGAATCATTGTAAGGACGTTAAAATAATACCAACTGGCCTTTACCAGGTGCATTACCGTGTGGGCCTTTCGCTCAGCAAACCAGTTATGTGCTGTAATGTGTAATCTATTACAAATAGCCCAAAGAAAGAGATATCATAGAAGATTGGTAACGTATCACATGAAACAATTTTTGGAATTTCTGCTCTGTCTTAACACTGCATGGGCTTTGATGAAAAACTTTTATCTAAACCAGTGTATTTTCTGCCAATTTTGCAGCAGTGTGATGTCAGGCCCTAAAAAAACGTGGTAAAATAAACAAACATATAAAAATAAGCGATATTCTTCTCTCCAATATGCCGTTTGCCGTGGAATCGAAAAAAAAACAAGAAACAAACTAAAAAGATTAAGTGTGCTGGAATCCATTACATTGTATGCAAATGTGAACGGTCTCTACACCCAAAACAACTTTATAACCTGTGTCAAGCACTTATCTTTTAATGTTTATCTTTTATCTATTGCAATGTGACAAACTTAAAAAAGAGCACACCTGAAACCCTTCGCATATGTCTGTTTTCCAAGTGGATTGAAAGCGAAGCGAGTTCAATGCACCTCCTTCGAACGGGTAGAGCGCGAGAGCGATTGAGCGCTCCGTCGCTCCTCTTGCGCATAAAACGGAATGAGCGATTGAGCGAAGCGCATTCGAATTCGCCTCAATTGTTTGCTTGAACGGACTTGATGTCAAAACCGCACAACAAAACAGCAAATATCCTTGAAGCAGGTCAGTGCTACATTAAGGCTCTGTTGGCCCTCTGAAGCAAATTGTGACAAATTTCCTGAAAATACACGTAACGTATATATAAATGCGATGTATAAACATCAAAGAACAAATCTGTCTGTTTTGTAATTTCGAAGTAAAGCTTGTAAAAGTATTACTGTCGATGCTTGTTGAGTTGTTGACCATTATACTTTTAATCCTGAACTTTCGTTATACGCCTGGATGTTTTGCTGGCCGAAGGCTCTTGCCTTGTTTGCCTAATGTTTGCCCGATGCTGATACCAGGGGAAAACCCAGGTACTGATACAGAAAAAAACCGAACTATTGCGCTCTGTGTCGCAAGATTGCAAAAAGCATCGTGTTAGTTATATGTAAAAGAAGACTATTGTAAATAGTTTAATTTTTTCAGAATAAAATTGAATGTTTTAGCTCAAACTGTTGCTAAAAACAAGTAAACTGCCTCGATAAGTATATACCAGCTTTGTGGTGAACGACGTTTCAGAAATATGGCAGTGAATCAACCACAGGTGACAACTGTAGTTTTTAAGTGAAGTTTGTGGCAATATCTAAGGCTTTAAATAGGTCAGCGTAACTTTAAAACCTATGAAGTTAATGCTATTGTTAAGAAAACATGCCTTTTCAAAAACAATGCGTTTTCGTACCTATTTTCTGAACATCTTGTAAACTCTGAATAATGTGACATTACAATGGACGTCAATTCCCGGGGGGGTTGCCCCCCTGATTTTGAAATGTATAAATAACGTCAGGTTTCCGACATGCGTACGAAAAGTTGTCCATTGTCGCAACACTGCTACAGAATTCAATGCTGTACCGCATTTGGTCAAACGACAATTGCTTTCGCATCAGTGCGAGTGAACGTAACGGGGAAATTATGATGCAATAAGACAGATGAGCACAACCTGCAAGTCCGTCATTAAACAGCAATGATGCAAGTCCGTCATTAAACTGAAGTAACCCGGTGGCGCGATGGGGTTTCCCCATATCGCCCGACCATGAGGTAGTTAAACTTTCTATTGTCTACCTCGACTGTTGTTCCAGTGGTACCAGCACCATCCCTTTTTCAAACTTTGAAAGAACTTGCATTAACTCGGAATCAAACTGGTTTAATTAAATTCGGATTTGCATGAACAAACAAACTATTTCTCAAAAGGTTGCTGCTGTCCCTCTCTGTACATTTGGTATGCGCCAATAGTAACATTTTCTTTTTTTTTCTTATTTTGACCTCACCGGGATTCGTCGCCGGGATATGCTGGGGGATATATCCCTCCAACGAATCCCGATTACGTCACATCTTCTTGGTAGCCTATATGGGTCGAGCGCTTGACCAATGCTGGCAATTTAAGTCAATGTTTTGATGGTCGTGTTAACTATATTGTGACCTGGAGCAAGAAGGACCTGCGCAATGTTGAAATCCTGTCAATCATGCCATTGCATGAAACATTACTGCGTTGACATATAACTAATATATAATAAATTTTGTGATGTAAAATATAGTAATGAACTAGTGAAATTTTAAATATTAGGTTTGATGTGAGAGTGGAACACTGATTAAACATGTTTAATAGAGATCAGTGGGGTGAAACTATTTTAAACCGGATCGTTGTGACGAATTTTTAAGAAAAAGGTACCACCATAGTATACTCTTATGGTAGTGCAACGGCTCCTATTTTCTTTGTTTGTTTTATTGTCTGTGGGAAACTCCGTCACGCATGATTTCCAGGAGATCAAATGCGACTTTTTGCATACGAAGAGATAGGAAACACGCAAACAAATTCGAATTACTTAAAACGTGGGTAGAGTTTTAAAACGAATTTTCAGTATGTTAAAATAAGTATTATACTGAATCGAATGGGTAAAAAAATAAGAAATGAATCATTTCCTTTTTTGAAATAACACGTCGTTTTTCCGAAGAATTTTTTGAAGGCCTTGTGCAAATGGAATGAAAAAGCGTTCCACTTTGCATTTGTTTTTGTTGTTAAATGTGTTTCAACATGCCTCTGCTGACGTAATCTAAGTGTGACGTAATCATGACGCAGATTGTGAGTACTAACATGGCTAAAACCGCTTTGTTTGTTGTAGAAAGACATTTCAAGGCAAAATAACGTAGTCTGCCATATGTAGACTATATTTTGAAGTTATTCCGGGTCTTCAGACATTTATAAATGTGCTGCTAATCTATTTTTGCATGTATCTTACATCTTGATGTAATATTTTAATGGGTTTGGTCATTTTTATGTGTTGGATATGTATCAATGCACTCCACAAACTAAGTGACCAAACAAAATTAGTAGATTTCGGTATTATGTCACAAGTTTGCTTGTTGCAGTTTAAAGTAAAACTCTACTTAATCTATCTTCCTTGCCTAAATTTGTATGTCCAAATTATCACATACTATTTTGCCAGAACATGACAAAAGTAATATATTTCAGACAATTTTCAAGATTCTCAGATGAAAGAAGCAAGATTTTTGTACCAATCTCCACAAATTTATATCATTTGAATTCTGTCTCTGTTAGTTTCACAATATTGACTTGAATTCTGTCTCTGATGAAAACATTTAATGTGTTCAAATATTAAAATTATTGTAAGTTTTATGGTGTATGATAATAAATTCTAAATCAAAATGTATGACTAACTCCTGTCTAGCAAAAACCAATCACCACACAAAAAGTAAACAGGATACTTTGTTTATGTACAATTGCAAAGGAAATACTCATGTCATGCTAGCATCAGAATATATTTCAACAACATGAAACCCAAAGCTTCTTTGAAAAATACATTTTTGAATCTAAGTTAACAGGCACACCGCACATTATGTATTGCTTATTTTTTATCTAGTTTTGTTTCTCCACACTTTTAATTTTGTAAACAACAACCTAAAAGAATTCATAACTGACTCACATAGAAAAAACTGTAGGTGATTATGAAACACATCATATTACATAAATTTGTATGTATATTCTTAAAAAAAATATTTTTGCCTGTGGTAGGCTACTTAACTTCACCAGTTTCACAAACATTATTTCAGAGCAAGCAGCCCCAAAGCATTTCGAGCTTTGGTCATCTGTTGATGTACATTGTAGTTAGGAATTGAATCTTGCATGAAAATCAAAAGACCTAAAAAAACGCAGTTTAACACGACAGGATAGGCTACCTTATAACCGTATTTATGCCTATAAAATGACGTCCTGATTACGTCACTAGATTTATTACGTCAACACAGGTATGTTTATACATACTTAAACCAAATATTACGTAAGGTGGTATACTTACACTTTAAAACTTCCAATTTACACATGGTGTCCAAAAACTGTTCGACAAAACATCACCGTACCTCGGAAAGAAGGGTAGGAAATATTCAATATTTTTAATTATTGGAATCAATATAGTGCTAACTTTAACATACTAAAAATTCAGCTCGAAACTCTACCCACGTTTTAAGTAATTCGAATTTATTTGTGAGTTTCCTATCTCTTCGTATGCAAAAAGTCACATTTGATCTCCTGGAAGTCATGCGTGACGGAGACCACCAACTTTCCCTGGGGAAGCACCGTGTGGTGGTTATGGTGTTGGTTCGGAAGTTTTTTTTTGTTTTATCCCAACAAAACTACAGCGGTGTGCTTTCTTTTAGAACCAAAGTACTCAGTGACTCAATCTGTTGCTAAAAAACAACTAAATTTTTAGCTTTGTGAAGAACAACTTTACAGAAAAATGGATGTTGACCAAGAACAAGTAATACATTAGGTCTCCCATGCCTTGTTTGTCTATAGTAACTCTTTTAAATAGTTTTAGGTGAAACTTTTGGTAAAATATGCTCAAGCACAGTGTGAGTTTAATCTATCTAAAACGTCATAGTTCGGGTTAAAGACAACAGTTCCTTATTGAAAAAATATTTGTAGGATAATCGAATGAAAAATGAGGTGCCCAGGCTTACAATAATAAAAAGGGATACACTAAACATTACAATTTTTATCCCTTTTTTCATGAAATGCAAAAGTACTCTACGTCACTATAACATGTTCAAATATCACACCCAATGTGCATCATTGATTTAGTCATTATCACATTGAATTTGTAGGTTTTGGTGGATTTATAAATTATTCACCTGAAACTAAATGAAATTTTGCTTTATTAAGTATGTGCCTTGCATAATTCCTGTATGACACTTAACTTTGCCATGGCATTTTTATATACAATGGGATGTTGTACCTTAAATTAACAGATATATATTGGGGAAACAAGAATACACTTATCTTAGGCAAATCATGTCACAATGGCCTTCGAAATTATGATTTAGATTCCTGGGTGTTGAAAATCAAATTATTAAATGTGTTGTATCAAAGAGTGCCAAATCAAGAGAATTCAATTTGACAATCAGTAACACTAAATATTTTCACCCTAAACATTGTTTATTTTAAGAAATCTAATGATTTACTGGCATTTAAATATTTTTCAGTCCATGTCACACAATGTTGATGACCATTATGACTCAGTTCCTACACCCTCTTCAAGCTCTATACCTGACATGAATGCAATGCGAGGTCCTCCAGGATCGTTAAACGGTGAATTTGGAGCAAGTTCGCTGGTAAATCTTATACAACTTGAAAGCAATGTCAAAATCTGAATTTCTGATTTTTACAGGCAATTCCCAGTGATGCTCAATTCTTTGAGTCACAGAAAAACTATGAAACACTACAGGTTTTTAAAGCATTATTGGCACAAAACAATTCTATGACTTTTGTTATGTTTTCCAGGGAACCATGGAATTACAGTTTAAGTCACTACAACGTATGGTGCAGGAAGGTAAATCTTTGGCAAACTTGGCTTCTCAAAAAGCTGATTCAGCCAAAAGTGATGCATCTTCTGTAAAACGCAGTGTACAAAGTTTACCTCACTTGCAGGTAAATTGGTTCCATTTTTGTTTCGGAAAACAGTCATTCCATCTCAAATCAAATAATAACATCCCTTACCTCTTCAATTTTGACAAATTTGGGGAGTTGTGTTAGGTATTATGGCACAGTCACACATTTTAGTCTAATTGGACCAGTGTTTCAAGAGTTACGTTCCAACGTGTCTGTTTTGGGACAAAACTGGGATATATGCCTTCTGTTTTAAAACTACTATATTTCAAAAACTAGTGGCCAATTTTGATGAACTTAGTGTTGTTTGGAAGTGAATTGAATGCAGATCTTTATTCTGTGATTGGTTTGTATTTTTTGTATTATTATTACAATGACCTTTGTTACAACTCTGCTTTTGACATAGTCTTATGTGTGACCCGGAGGTTATTAACTTTTTGGTCTACCGTACCTAAACATATCAAAAAATTGGAGGGGCATTTTTTTTTCTTGTTACATCATTTCAAAAACTGAAATTTAGGCAAATATCATTGTGTTTGGTTATGCAAGAGTGATTTTTGGGTTAAAACCCCTTTTCTGCAGAATGGATATTTTAGCAATACTCTTATTTTCCTGTCAACTGTGGCATCAAATACGGCAGTTGGGTGACTTTTATTGCCTTGTATGTAATTTACCTACCTTTGAAGCATCCAAGCCTTCTGTACCTAATTCAAATGCATACAGAAAATAAACCCTATTTATATATTCATCGGACCCATCTTCATCCACATTCTTATAATTGTTACATTGTCCTCTATTGTTATAGCATAT
The DNA here is from genome assembly GCF_947561715.1 of Ascidia mentula. NCBI lineage: Eukaryota > Metazoa > Chordata > Ascidiacea > Phlebobranchia > Ascidiidae > Ascidia > Ascidia mentula. The sequence goes on along the minus strand of NC_138569.1, from coordinate 17,335,474 downwards.
GTCCGCTTTATGAGGCCAATAATTGTGTTTCCATTACACACAAAATATTTTCTTCAGTGGTCCAACAAATTTCTTCATGGTTTGGCCAGCAGAACAATGTAGATTGCCCATAGGGATGCATGAAACGAATAAAAATGTCCCAATCCATGCTTTATTCTTGTACAAACTACAAATGAAGCTTTGTTTGTTTGTGTCTGGATTGATGTGAAAGAAACCACATCAAGGAACAATTCATTGGTGGATCAATCAGGTTAACTTATAAGCTTGTTGTGTGCAAAGGGATGAAATTGCTGAGTTACTTTTGCAGTCTTGGGATTTGCAAATCTTATAAGTAAAGCAGATTGATCTGCCAACATCAAAATTAGTGCTGATAGATGAAGCAGATAGATGATTGAAGCATATGGCTTTAAAGTAGACCTAAAAATTGAAGGGCGAACATCCGAATTAACATCCAGGTCACACATCAGGCAAGATCAAATTTGGGGTAACAACAAAGGTCATTGTAATTTGTAGTATAAATAAAAATTCAAAACTATATACAGATGTAAAATTTAACCCAAAAAGAAAACTATTAGTCCGAGTGGGCTAAAATTTGGCTTGTGTTACTGTGCCACAGTACTTTACACATGTGTTTCTTATTAAAATTAAAGAAGTAGGTTTTTGGTCATTGGGTGAATTGACATTGGATGAGCCTGGTGTATTAATTAAAATACATAGCAGTGAAGACTGTTTGGTACAATTTTAGATTTTACCAGATGCAGTCTTGTACAGAAAGGCATTCTGACAAAACTCTTTTTAAGTCTTGTGGGATAGGTGGCGAAACATCTGTGAAAAATGAAGGTTTGCTTGAGGATGTTTTGCCAGTGCTATAATAATCTGAAATGCACCACTTGTAACAGAAACAATTAATATTTCTTATACCTCCACATGCTATTTTTTTCTGATTCAAACTAGTTGATCTCATTAATGGCTTGTAGTTTAATAAATAAAAATTGTAACTTGTGCATCTTTTTTATGACCACAACAAGAAAACAATGCCTGGAATTAAACCGATGTCAAAAAAGAGCTTAAATGATTTATTGGTTATTTTTTTAGAAAATGGTGGCATCACAGACAGACAAATATCTTGCACTGAAGAAGGAACTTGGTCTTAAAAATGGCGACTTAAAACTTGAGGAGGTCGAGAAAAAATTGGAGGAACAACAGGCTGAAATCCTTGTTATCCGACAAAAGTTGGAAGAATTGGAACGAAAAGTTGAATCTAGCAGTAGAAGTGGAGGATCATCTAGCGGCAGTGGTCATGCTCCAGGTTAATACGCTACATATGTGAACATCTTCTAGTATGAATGAATCCAGGGACCCTCCTAGATACACTCATGTCTTCCAGTGAAGATGAAACTAGTAAATTATGATGTTTGCAGACCGCCTGATGCAAATGATTGATGCTTTTGAGAGGCAACTTGGAATGTATGATGTGACAATTGCAGAGATGGATCTTGGATTTCAGGTATATAGCATGTATTCTGGGTAAATCAGAATGATGAATGATGCAAGATCTGATTGATTAAAACTGCGTTTTCCGAATTAATCGAATTATCGGCATGGCTATTGCATATCAGAAATTTTTCCATAATCTACTTTAGTTTAAAGTTCAACAACTCGACACTCAATTTAGTTTGGTGTAATCACAAAATCACCTGTAACTTAACTCAACAAAACAGCAAATACGACCTTAACCTCACTAGAACTTCATCGTCGATAAATGTTAATTCTTACATCATAGACGCATAGTAAAAGAAACAATTAAAAACAACTTTGAAATCGTAAAATACAAAGATAGTGAACCATTTAAAAGTAAAGTAATTGTACAATGTACGTATTGTAAAGCTTACTAAACCACTCTAGTTATGAAGCACTGCATTGATTACTGCTTTCGCACTGTATGAAATGTTTTTAGATATATCTTTACGGACCCCCGTGCAGTCGCTGCAGACCACCCAGGAGAACCCTTGCTTTAAGCAACTATCCTGCAACTAATTTTGACATAAATGCATAAACAAAGGGCCTAACATAAAATGACAAATGAAGGTATACCTCTGTGATTCATTTTTTAGCTGCATCCCCTTAAACATTTTGCTGCTTTTTTAACAAACTTTTTGACAACACCCAGCACTAAATAACTAGCTGACCGAAAAGGCCAAATAATGCACTAAAACTGCACCAAACACTCTGAAAATGGCCCTGGCAACAGCACATGCGTTCCTGCTCATTCAACCCTAAATTTGACCTTACTGCATCACCGGTTGCTTTGTTACATAGCATCTTTCTTTATAACAGAGGACTATAAGGTGGGCACTTCCTGCACACAAAACTTCTTTAAAAGAATTCCTGATATGCAGTCTACATTCAGATGAAGATTTTATAATATTTACCACAGTGATTCAACAAGTGACAGAAATTAGTAGAAGTTTGTAAAGTAGAAAAAAAATGTAAAACAGCCATAGGAATAAAAACAAATTTCTTGCAACGAAGGAGCCTTGAGTTCAAGGATTCTCACAGTAAGCCACAAGTAGAAAGCATAGCTGTTTACATCATATACTTAGATGCTGTAGGATTGTAGGACTAGTCAGCCGAGTAATTCAATACTAAGTTAATGCAAAATAAGGAAGCAAAATTCCATTAATTACATCAACATTGAGGGAGACCTATATGTGTATTATTAAATTGGAGAAATCTTGTTTTCAAGGCCCTTTGCTGTAATGCATCTGGCGACTGTTCTGCTTGTTTCCCAATGACCGTAGATGGGTCTTGTGACTTACATAGGACTAATACTCTACAAAGTTAAAAAAAGGGGTGTGGCTAAACTATTTTTCTAGAGACTAACTTTGATCAAAAATTTTTCATCTGGGATGAATGATGAATCTTTCATAAAATCACGAATAATTGACCACTTAAACGATTCATTTTTCCAAAAATACAATCTGAATTTTGTTCTCCATTTTCACCATAATTTTCAGCAGCAGCCAGTAACCACCTGATTAAAATACCCCAAAACCCCGCGAGAACTGCCCCAAACACCCTAAAATTCGCCATGTCAACAGCACATGCATGTGTGCTCATTCAACCGAAAAATTGACTTATTTGCATCACTTTGTGACATGCTCTTTCCATTGTGACAGAGGTCTATCTGGTGGGTATTTCCCACCACCAAAACTTATTTTCATAGAAATACCAACATGCATCCTAAACTAATAATAGCAAACAAAATTGTACTTTTGAAAAATTATTTTCTTGCAGTGTGAAAAATCACAATTGTCTTTATATCCCTGCTACAGCTTTGTTTTCTTCCCCAAGTTACAATATGACATCACTTGGTTTGGAAATAAAAAAAAACTTTGTTACTAAAAAACATGTATATCTGTAAAGATATAACAAACTAAACTATATTTTAATTAATCAACTTGGATTTTTAACTTGTACTCTGGCAACATACATTCTTTACATCTCAACCTATGAAGCTTGACCTTTACTTATGAATAAAGAACAAATATAAAAAGACTTTTAAAATTCAAAACAAGGTTTTGGAGAACACAAGTTACAATGGAGTGTTGGTGTGGAAAATCAAAGATTATGCACGGAGAATGAGAGAAGCTGTCACCGGACGAAGTTTGTCACTTCACAGCCAGCCATTTTATACGAGCCAATATGGATACAAGATATGTGCTCGCATCCACCTTAATGGCCATGGAATGGGTATTTTGTTAATTTGCTTTATGAATTTCAAAATTAATTTTACACAGGGTTACTGAGTAAAAAATGTTAGATTTGGGATACCAATCCTAGAATTAACCTTCTAATTTTTTTTTTAATTTTAATGTTGATTTTAAAAATTGTTTCAGGCATGGACACACACATGTCTTTGTTCTTTATGTTGATGAAAGGAGATTATGATGCACTTCTGCCATGGCCATTTACACACAAGGCATGTTATATGATATTTACTGTCTGTATAGATGTTTCTGTTTGTTGTGATGTTAGTTTTATGTATTAAAACACAGGTGAACCTTGTTCTTTTTGATCTGGGACCTGATCGTCAACATCTAACACGCTCATTTAGTCCTGATCCACGTTTGCATTGTTTCAAGAAACCTACTTCCGGTAGCAAGCAAAAATATAACTAAATTATATAAATTACAGTAAAGTGTTAAGTACAACTCAATGACTTCCTTTTTTTGATATTAAACAGATCATTGCTAAATTGTGTAAGCTGCATACAGTTGGCCACTGTTTAAACCTAAAAGGTCTCATTAGTGCAGCTGGGTGTGACTATGGACAACTTTGCCAACCAAAGACTTCATCCGTATGCAGCTTACACAATTTATATTATTGACTCCACTTTGCTTATCATTGCTAATAGTTTATTGTAATTAAATTTTATTGAAGCTACAAATACATCTTTTGTGTAGATATGAACAGTGCATCTGGGTTTCCTCTTTTTGTGGCTCAAAATGTCATTTATGGAAGTTCTTACATCAAGGAAGATACAATTTTCATTGGAATTCAGGTTGTTACTTCCAACCTGGATAATTTTGGTGCTCCCTTTGGAAGAACCCTTGTGGACTCCCTAACAGTGGAAGGTCTGTCTCTCTCCGCCCGTCATAGAGGTAGCAAAAATATTTTCTGTTAAAGCTCCTCACTGTTTTAAATTTGTGGTGTGTTTTTGTTTAGAAATAGTGGAAAAGCATTTGGCAAACAAGACCACACAACCAGTAAGTGTCTAAATTAACTAATATTTAAATTAACTTTTGTGATTTTTTTCTATTTATTTGAAATTATTTTCAGAAACGAAGACAGTAACAACTATTATAAACCGTTTTTGGAATTTGGAACACATACGGACCGAAGGATGTATATACTCTCACAGTCTTGTGGCATCCGGCTCAACGACAGATCTTTTTTCATGTAACTAATTAAATACGTGTAACCCGTTTCCACTTTAATTCTTTGACATTCTCTCTGCCACCCAACTAGTCTCTGACACTTATCTGACCAACTAGCACGCGGTAGGCGGTCCTTCTAAAACAGTGTTTCTCAAACTTTTTCCAATCACGTACCGCTCATTTCTTTTTTAATGCACTGCGTACCACCGTATTACTATACCATAACTGTTATGACATAACACCAATGAATAACAATTTAGCCAATATCAGCAGTTGCTTGGTTTTCTATATTGTGCGTTTGTGACGCAATAGTATCAACTTGAAATTGTTGCACAGTTGAATACACGATGTCAGAATTACTTCAACAGTGCAACAATTTCACGTTGATACTATTGCGTCACAAATGCACAATGAAGAAACCGACATCATGTATTTGCAGCGGTTTTGGCTTCTGCAAAGTGCGGCAAATTGTATAGAGTAGACTAAATCGCGTACCACTTGAAAAGCTCTCGCGTACCACTAGTGGTCCGCGTACCACAGTTTGAGAACCACTGTTCTAAAATGTACTTGTGCAACTATGTGGAGCTATGTAAAAGATTCTTCTGTTTATATTTTGTACACTTGTATAGCAGTAATAAAGTTTGACTTCTATGGTCGTTTAATGGTATTGCTGCTAGACAAATAGGGGAGACCGGGGATAGCTCGGACGGTTTTGGGAAAATTCTTCATATTTTTTTTTAATTATGAACCACATTCTTAAATTTTACTTTGTTGTAAGTAGTAAAGCATTACCCAAAAAACGAAAGGGTTTTGGTTGGTTTTATCTCACAAAAAATGCTCATTCAGCCCATTTTTTAAACAGGTCTCAAATGTCCGAAGTCACCCCGGTACCGGGGTAATATCGGACGTGACTGTGGATATCTCGGACAGCAAGTTTTAAACAGACGTTTTTTTGTTTATTTAACAAATATCCGAAATCAAACTTGGCGCAATATCTCAAAATAAAATATCATTCAAGCTTTTCGCGCTCAAAATATCATTCAAGCTTTCAAGAATCGGGGCGTGGCCACTCATCGTTTCGACCCTACAGCACGGATATTATAGATTTTCGGGTCAACAAACGATTTTTCATCTTTGGGGCTTCTTCTTACTGCCAAAATTCGATCATTTCATCCAGCCTCTGTTTATTCTCTTCAATGACCTGATAATTTTTCATAAAACTCAAAAAGTGTGGTCTTCTCGCGATTTCTTGCCATGATGTCCGAAGTATCACCGACCACGTGACGACATAGAAATTATTAAAATTTGGCCGTATTTTTAAAGGTTACACAAAATCATCATTGCCCTATATCCAAGAATACGTATTTGAATATGCAATCAACCAAAATTTACTGCATTTTGATTAACTGTGACTGATATATAGCCTTTAACACATACAAATTAAAAAACTTGGTTTAACTGAAGTTCCTGTTAACGTTTGGTGGAGACATAAAGCTTTTGTAAAAGTGTCTTAACAATACCTAATTGGGACGTAAAATACCTGGTCCGAAGTATCCCCGTGTCCGAGGTATCCCCGGTCTCCCTACATTTTATCAGGCGTAATAATCACACCAAAAACATCAGCTGCCAGCAAGGATTAGTAACATGGATGTAGACCAGGGGTTCTTAACCTGGAGTCCATGAACCCCCAAGGGGTCCGAGAAGATGCTTTAAGGGGTCCATGAAACGAAATACAATTATTCCGAAAACCCACGAATTTTCCTCTGTCCATACGGTTTCACTGTCCACGATTTATGATTTTTCGACATTTGCAATGTGTTTCTTGCAAATGGGTCCATGGCTTTTCAAAGAATGTTTTAGGAGTTCGTGATCCAAAAAAGGTTAAGAAACACTGATGTAGACCAAGAACAGGTGGCACTAAAATTTTTGTATTGTGTTTAAGATTCTATTCACTTTCTCATCAGTTCAAAGTCAGTTACATCAGGGGTTTCCAATTTTCCTTTTGAAAAAGGAAGGACTTTTAAATGATGTCCATGTAATTGATGTGCTGCCGCAACAGCTACATACCTTTCTTTTACAAAATATTCGTTTTGCGTCTAGTCTAATTGGTTGGTGGTGGCCATTTTTTCAAAGCAATCATCATAATTTTTTTGAATTTTAAGTCTCCACAAATCCAAACTATAACATGTTTGAAATTCTCAATTGTTTCCACTGCTCTGTTTATAACATATTTGTCATACCTTTCAAACCAGCAAAGGTTTCATTGATTGAAATGGCAAAAAGTTGTTGCATAGCTGTTGCGCTGTCATTGGCAGTGGGGGTGGGCGTGACTCCCGCGCCCGGACAATGCAAAAGGGGGATTACTACAATAGTTGCAACGTGCAACCCACTTCCGTGAAAACGAACAACTCCGTTTTCTTTTGAAGGTTTTAAAGGTTTTGAGCGGTTTCTAGTTGCAGTATTATAGCAACCAAAAAGAGAAATAGGCAATTTTTGCTATTACAGATTCACAAATTTCGGGAGATTTCAGATCAACCAGTCAGCGGAAAACAACGGCACTTAAATTATCCTTATGCAAATAGGCTGGAATATAAAATTTACAATAAGTCAGCAGCTCAGACAGACAAGAACAAGTCGACAGCACGAGCAGGCAGCAATATTCCACTAACACTAAGATCCGTGCGACGCAACAACGGCACATTGAGTTGACGTCAAACAATCACAACACAGAAAACAAATTGTCAGCATACAATTGGCGATATGACACTCCACCCAAAAATGTGTGAATGACATGAAACATTTATACAAACACGTGTAATGTATGCTATGTGTAACATACGTCACAGAAAACAGTGTTTATATTGCGTAATGTTTTGCGTGCAACTTTGTATTGCAAAATCCCATAATGTGACTCAAATGATTTGGCCATCGAATGTTTTCAAGTAAAGCGAGTCATTTAATATTCTGTTTACCATATAAAATGTTCTCACAGGATACAAACTCTTATATTACACTAACTATTTCAATGCGTCCCAGATAATACAAAAAGGATCAACTCCTTCCGCTAGTGAGCACCAGAACATGTGAACCAGTGACTCCCAACGTTTGAATCATTTATATCCCTTCTCACAGATAATCTCGATGTGTACTGTATTTTATGCTCTTGTATTATATTGACCGTTTGGTAATATCACGTGATATTATTGATCAATCAGACCTCATAATGGAAAGCGTAAAAGGGCCCAGTTTTTACCCGTAAATTTGGTCTTATAGCCTTCGCCATTCTATTTGCTGACATTACATCAACGTTGTATTGAAAGTTGTAATGTACCGAAGCAGATAACAGAAATGAATACAATTATTCGGGAAGATATCCTAGTTCTGGGTGCTTTATAGGACGGGGCAGAAGCAGGTTTATTAATCGAAGGGGCTCAATTCGCGCTCAGGCCATCGAGACACTGTAAATATCTCTGAGACCCTTAGAGTTATTTTCATATGCATATGGTAAACATAAATTCCAAAGTAAATGAAATGTTGCTATAAACCAGTAGAAATATGTCTAACTGTGTCAAAATATAAACTGCCAAGAAGGTGTTCCTTATCTGTTAACCAGGTATAGCAATACATCACATTTATGAAGCAATTTTTTTGTTGATTGTCCTGGAATCGTTCAACCAAGCGACGATACTGAAACTGAAATCGTCCTAAAGGGTGTGGTAAGTCATATTCTGTAGAGATAATTTCCTAAGAATATTGTTTATGCTAAGACAAAGTGTCTACACCAAATCTACCCCCAAAAAAACACGCTTCGGTTCGCCGAATTAGCAATTTCGAGGAAGTTTCGGTTTTAACCAAATAATTTGTGATGATTCGACCAAAACTAAAGTTTTATGCTCAAGAAAAACGTTCTGAAATACCAACACTTGCGCGTGGATTTGATCTATTTCAAAACTTTGAAAGATAATAGTATTTCGGGCGCAAAATTGCCTTTTCCTCGTAATTGTGTATCACACAATTTGAAACTGCTGCTGTGACATGTTATTATTGTGTTGCATATCCTAGCATAGGCCAATACGTTCGCTAAGGACATATCGTTTAACAAACGGGAGTCGCCAAGTACGGTATTTTCCTCGCTCTCAATCATACAGAATAATTTCTGTAAGCTGCAGACACATGGTAATTGTTTCGAACTATAAGATCTCATCAGTGTAGCTTGGTGTGACTCTTCTAGACAACTTTGCCGACCATATGCGATCAGGCAAAGACTACTAGACTTCACCCGTCATCCGTTGGGATTAATGTTTGTCACGGTTTCCGAAAAAGGTAGTGTACTGAAACAAAAATATTTGTGTAAATGTTTTTGACATTTTAATTATGGCAGTACTTTTAACAATTTTCCCATTCGCTTTGCTACCTGGCGAAGAAAGTCCTCGGAGTCTCTCCACCCAGTAATTTGATATTGTCTTAATATATTAAGTATGATTTACCATAATTGATATTGTGATGTAAAAACAATACTTTAATTATTAGGTGTGGCGTTCGCTACAAGTATTTTAAACTGGATCGTTGTGAAGACGTAAAAGAACGGCCTGTTACCACCAGGGGAATAACCGTTTGAACCTTTTGTTGAAAAAAGAGGCGTGATTGCAATCGCAAACGAATCATAAAAACATCGAATGAGTTTGGTAACGTATCATTCTAAAACTATACCATCAAAGCGACAACGAAAAAAATGGTCCAGAACAATATTTTACTGTGGGTCTGAATATTGTTCAAAATTATTTAATTCCAGCTTTGACAATGCTACAGAAATATGAAAGTGGATATAAGAAAGGTTAGCTGAAAGGTTGTTTTTTAAATTCGTTTTTTTACTGTATTTAAGTAGTTTGATTAGTATTAAATGTGGGAGTATTCTTCTTACCCATTGTTTTATCCATGTACCTAAAAAATATCTTCAAAAGAAATTCTTCAGTTCAGTTGTACGTATGAGGGTGAACAATAAAACTTTGTGAAATTACTTCAAGCATTTTTGTCGAAATTTGTCAAATATAAGTAGTGCTTGTTGTAACTTGATTACCAGGGATGAAAATGCTGGCGCATAGGATCAAGTACCAGACAGGGGCAATCTGTTGTGTGAAAATAAACTGATTATTGAAAAAGGATGGTGAGGTCGTGCATTATCCACACAATTACATCCACCATGAAAGGAAATTTTCCAAACTAACTTGTCTAGAGCATGGGTGATAAGTTGTTTTGTGTTTTTGATTTGACAAAAAAACAGTGAGCAGTGAATAACCATCAAAAGAAATGTGTGATAGAATTGACCTTTGTGGAAATTTTAAGTGATAACAGATGCACCGGTAAATATGGCCTTGTGATGAAAATGTTTATAATTCAGTTACGAAATCTTCACAAAACATTATTTGCACTGTGATACCAGCAATAATCACTATGTTCCACCCATTGTACCATTATAACTGCTTTTCAATTTTGTCTTAAAAGCTGATTTGATGACATCAGTCAATCTTCTTCAAGACTAATTTTACAGTTTTATAGAGACGATGCCTGGGTTTCTGAATGCAATTGGTGTTTTCGAAAGGTCTTGCCTAAAAAGATGTATCACACATAAAAGAGGTATGTTACCCTAGTATGCTCTGTTGCCAACAGTTCGGTTCTACTCTTTGACTGCAAGATTTTGTACAATAGTCGATTCTGTTACCAACACAAAATTATGAGAAACAGTACAATTTTCTTTAGTCCAGCATGAAGCAAATAGCTTATGTGCACTTCTAACGAAACACTCTTGCCTCTCAATAACCAACCATTACAGTGCTCTATAAAGAACTCTGTTTTACTCCTTTGCAGTGCTTATTTACAGGTTAAGTATTTTGTTTCTTTTGTGTTCTGTATGATTTTACTGGAGATTGCGAACAATCTATAATTCTCTGCAAACAGGTCACATGATAACTTAAATTATCTGGGCAACCCTATGCTGTGTCAAAAATATATTCAATATAATGTTCGGTTTCTGTTCACATGAAAATATCAATGCCAGCCTGCGCTGGCGAACTTGGGACAGACAATTAGTTACCAATTACAAAGCCCAAATTGATAAGTGTGAATACAGTATAACAAAACGGAATAACTGTAATAGATGAAGCTGCAGGTAGTGACTACATATCGGTAATACAGAATCGAATTGAACAAAAGTAGAATGCCGAGCAACCTGCAGATGTACGGCGGTTCAAATGGTAGATCACATGAAAATGGAAACAAGGCTATTGTGTGTTGTATACTAGCATATACAATTTAGTAGGAGAGATATTACCGATGTCAGTTGAAGCATGGTCAAAAATCCCTGGGGGGCGGGATTTCGGGGATTTGTCTCCCAATATTTGGGTTGTTGGAGCATAAAATGACTTGCCAATGGAAATTCTTGCACAGTATCGTTACAGATAAAGTTCTTGCCCATTTGTCCGGCTATAATGTTTTTGGCTTTTTGCCAAGTGATCAAGACAGCGGAGATTGTACTTCGTAAAACCTGAATACATGTCACGGCATTATCAAATTACTGAACGGAAAGACTCTGTGAAGACCTTTTCACACAGATGGCAAAACGAATGAAAAAATGTTAAACGTTAATTTGTGGTAGACTTGGTAATGTGTAAGACTAGAATACGTCATGTGGCAAAAAAGGGCTAACAAAACACCAAACACCAATGCACCCTATTGAAATGCACCAACGCGCCCATTCGAAAAAAATATCTTGCGTCAAGCGCACCCTGTGGCTGAGCAGTGCAGAGTTGGAAACAAAAGACCATCTTTTACCAGGGGAATACCCTTTCGGTAGCCTACCTTCCTACTGGATTGTTCCTGTTATTGCAACATAATTGTATGAACAAATGCTATCATCGAAGAACTGTTTCAAGAGAAGGTAAGAACATATTTTAATGCACTTAAAAGCAGTTTTTTGTTGGTGGTATAATCTATACTAACTAATATGCCTTAACCTCGTATAATCTAGCAATACACTGGTGAATATTGCCCATAATAGGCCATATCAGTGTAAGTAACATAAGGCAAGTAATAGAAACATCGCATAAAGAAATGGAATCGTCTGATGCATATAAAGGCTATGTTTTGCAAATGACTCGTGTTTGACTGCTACCCCTTTTTGCCGACCCCTTTCGCACAATGCAAGTTATTACATTACATTCAAATGGGCATAAAGTGCATATGACACGGTCATGGCAACTTTTCGTAAACTGAAGGAACATCTACAACAAACATATATCCAAGTTTTTCGGTTCTACGTCAACTAAAAATTGCAGAAAACTGCACGAAAAGTAGCGACGACCAAAATCGTAGAGCTTTTTCGCTGCAGCAAATTTGACGCCACACAAGGCGCTCGCGTCAAAAAATGCATTGTACCAGCCTTATATTGCAGATATCGAATAGTTTCAAACATACGAGAATCCACAGGTTACCTTTACCTCAAAGGTCAGGGTTTTATATCACACAAAAATATGTCACTGTGACGTCACAAACTAAAGGCTTATTTGTCTCTTATTATGGGAAGACCAAAGGGTATTACAGCAGCGACATACGCTGTACTTCGATAAGACGGGGATGGTGCGTTTCTTTGCTCAGTGACATTGTATGACGTCATTTTGGGTGTGATGTCATAACTTTAACCTCACCTTAGTGTTGACTTTAATTTGATGATTCCAACATTTGTAGTTACGAACTATATTGCGAAAAATACATTATAGTGGTTGATTGTAGCAAATTAATTAAATCATTTATGACGCAAACTCGCTACTGACAGACAAAAAGTGATACTATGACAGTGTAACTGTGTTGCATAATCAGCTAATTTGGTCGGCCTTTCTCAGCGGGCTTTGCCAGCCTTAAAATTCAATTACTATATGTTTTGCTGTGAGTGGTTGCAGAAGTTCATGCATCCCGTTAGCGATCATAATAGCTGCAACCACAAGAACACCTTGTCCTAGTAACTGTTTTATTATTACGCAACTAAATAAGACTTAATACGTCGAAACAGTGGCAATCTGTCTGGAGCTTAAATTATCATTAAAATCCGTTTGTTGCACTTGTTCACTTGTTTAAACGTATAGCTTTGATCGGAACGGTTTAAACTTAACTTTGATCACCGGTATCTCAGGGTTTTTCAAACAATGTGGCGCGGCACACTGGTCTGCCGTGAAGCGTTCAGGCATGGCGCGAGAATTTTTATTTAAAATGTAATACCATTGCAATTGTCGGTTTCCTTGATGACAATGACAAAAATAGCAGCCCCGAATCATAGCAGTTCGCTCACCTAACCAGGACCACCTGTTGTTTCCTTTTCAATCTTAAACTGACTTAAAAATTTGGCGTTCGTAAACGAATTAGGAGGATCCAAGTGTGCCGCGAGCCCAAAAGGTTTGAGAACCCCATTCTAAAATAAAAAAATGACATTACCAGGGGAATCACCTGGGCATTTTCAAAAAATTTCCGTGAAGGGTGGCATAATAATTGACAGTTCTGTTTTTGTAATCTTAAACATACATCGATCTATTGTGTTTAACTCGTTCAGAAAAAAATTATATATTTGTTTCAAGCTGTTCCTAAAAAAAGTAAATTTCAGGGTAACAACAAATCAGAAACATGGAAGTGGACCCAGAACAGGTAACAACTAGCTCTGTTTTTTTTCTGCTTGTTTCTTGGTAACAACTGGAGTGAACAACATCTTTTTAAAAGCATCCGATATTCCCTGTCATTTATTTACTTTTGAAGTCCACCTAAAGTAATTTGATGTAAAAAAATATGATGACCACTGACATTTTAATATTTTTTAGTCGATGTCACACAATGTTGATGACCACTATGACTCAGCTCCTACACCATCTTCAAGCTCTATACCTGACATGAATGCAATGCGAGGTCCTCCAGGATCATTAAATGGTGAATTTGGAGCAAGCTCGCTGGTAAATTTTTTGAACAACTTGAAAGCAATGCCAAAAAAAAGAATTTCTAATTTTCACAGGCAATTCCCAGTGATGCTCAATCCTTTGAGTCACAGAAAAACTATGAAACACTACAGGTTTTTAAAGCATTAATGCCACAAAACAATTCTATGATTTTTGTTATGTTTTTTAGGGAACCATGGAATTACAGTTTAAGTCATTACAGCGTATGGTGCAGGAAGGTAAATCTTTGGCAAACTTGGCTTCTCAAAAAGCTGATTCAGCCAAAAGTGATGCATCATCTGTAAAACGCAGTGTACAAAGTTTACCTCACTTGCAGGTAAATTGGTTCCATTTTTGTCTTGGAAAACAGTCATTCCGTGTCAAATCAAACAATAACATCCCTGACCTCTTCAATTTTGATAAATTTGGGATATGTGTTAAGTATTATGGCACAGTCACACATTTTAGCCCAATTGGACCAGTGTTTCAAGAGTTGCGCTCCAACGTATTTTGTTTGGGACAAAATTTGTATATATACCTTCTGTTTTTAAACCACTTTCAAAAACTCCTGGGCCATTTTTGATGAATTTACTGTTGTTTGGAAGCGAATTGAATGCAGATCTTCAATCTGTGATTGGTTTTTCTTTTATTAGTATTATTATTACAATGACCTTTGTTACAAATTCTCTGAATTTGGCATTGTCTCATGTGTGACCCATAGGTTATTAACTTTTTGGTCTAACTTATACCTACCTAAAACATATCAAAAAATTGTAGGGGCATTGTTTTTTCTTGTTACATTACTTTAAAAACTGAAATTTAGGCAAAAAACATTTTGTTTGGTTATGCACGAGTGATTTTTAAGTTAAAACCCTTTTTTTGCACAGAATGGATTTTTCATGCATGCCTTCTGTACCTAATTCATTTTTTTGCACACCAAACTTCGTTTTCTTTCAAATGCATACAGAAAGCAAACCTTATTCATATATTCATAGCACCCATCTACATCCACATTTTTATAAATGTTACATTGTCCTCTACTGTTATAGCATACGCTTTATGAGGCCAATGATTGTGTTTCTATTACACACATATTTCCTCAAGTGGTCCATCAAATATCCTCATGGTTTGGCCAGTAGAAAAATGTAGATTGCCCATAGGGATGCATGAAACGAATAAAAATGTCCCAATGTTCTTCAGGCACATACTTTACTGCTAATCCATGTTTTATTATCGTACAAACTTCAAATGAAGCTTTGTTTTTTTTGTGTCTGGATTTGATGTGAAAGAAACCACATCAAGGGACAATTCGTTGGTGGATCAATCAGGTTAACTTATAAGCTTGTTGTTTGCAAAGGGATGAAATTGCTGAGTTACTTTTGCAGTCTTGGGATTTGCAAATCTTATAAGTAAAGCAGATTGATCTTCCAACATCAAAATTAGTGCAGATAGATAACACAGATAGATTATTGAAGAATATGGCTTTAAGGTAGACTTAGTTGAAGGGCTAACATCCGAGTTAACATCCAGGTCAGACATCCGGCAAGATTAAATTTGGGGTAACAACACAGGTCAAAAGGTCATTGTAATTTGTAGTATAAATAAAAATTCAAAACTATATACAGATGTAAAATTTACCCAAAACGAAAACTATTAGTCTGAGTGGGCTAAAATTTGGCTTGTGTGCCTGTGCCACAGTACTTTACATATGTTTTTTATTAAAATTAAAGAAGTAGGGGTTGTGGTCATTGGGTGAATTGACATAGGGTGAGCCTGGTGTATTAATTAAAATACATAGCAGTTAAGACTGTTTGGTACAATTTTAGATTTTACCAGATGCAGTCTTGTACAGAAAGGCATTCTGACAAAACTCTTTTTAAGTCTTGTGGGATAGGTTGCCAAACATCTGTGAAAAATGAAGGTTTGCTTGAGGATGTTTTGCCAGTGCTATAATAATCTGAAATGCACCACTTGTAACAGAAACAATTAATATTTCTTATGTCTCCCCATGCTATTTTTTTCAGATTCAAACTATTTTTTTCTCATTAATGGCTTGTAGTTTAATAAACAAAATATTGTAACTTGTGCATCTTTTTATGTGACCACAGCAAGAAAACAATGCCTGGAATTTAACCGATGTCAAAAAAGAGCTTAAATGATTTGTTGGTTATTTACAGAAAATGGTGGCATCACAGACAGACAAAAATCTTGCACTGAAGAAGGAACTTGCTGATGGTCTCAAAAATGGCGACTTGAAACTTGAGGAGGTCAAGAAAAAGTTGGATGAACAACAAGCTGAAATGCTTGTTATCCGACAAAAGTTGGAAGAATTGGAACGAAAAGTTGAATCTAGCAGTAGAAGTGGAGGATCATCTAGCGGTAGTGGTCATGTTCCAGGTTAATATGCTGCATATGTAAACATCTTCTGGCATGGATGCATCCTGGAACCCTCCTAGATACGCCACTGTCTTCCAGTGAAGATAGCACTTGTAAAATGTATTTTTTGCAGACAACCTGATGCAAATGATAGATGCTTTTGAGAGGCAACTTGGAATGTATGATGTGAGGATTGCAGAGATGGATCTTCGATTTCAGGTATATAAATAGTATTTTTTGGTATATCTGTTTGAAGGATCTGTTAAAGCAGGGCTGGATCATAAAATTTTGAAGAATTTATGGAAAACTTTTAATCCAGGAAATTAAACAGGACATGGATATGTTTAAGTGACTAAAAGAGAAATTGTAAACAAATAACCACTATTTGTTTTAAATCAAAAATACAAAAAGAATTAAACTTGGACAAAATATGGAAAACTCAATGAGTTCAAATGTATTAGAGGACTTTAACATCTGTTAATGTTAAAGCTCCTCTCCTCTTCACACTCAGATGAGAATTAATATTATTTACCACAGATCAACAACTTAGTGACAGACATTAATAGTAGGTAGAAGAAAATGTAAAATAGACAAAAGAATAGAAACACTTTTTTGGTGGATTGTGTTTATCTGGTGACCTCATGACATTGTGGTTTGTTATTACTGTTGGAGGTTATTATTGGTTAGTGCTGTTCGTTATGAAGTGTGCTTTGTGTCAGGCATGTTAGTCACATTGTTTTACTTTATTGTTATTTGATTTGAATAAGGTTTAATTTGAAGACATATCAATGAATTCCTGGAATATTGGCCAATGACTCCCAAGGGCTTAAAACTGCCTTTTACATACTGTCAAGGACTAAAGAAGCGTAAGAAGCACAGAAAAAGCTCAAGGAAAAGCACAAGGAAAGGCACAAGGAAAGGCACAAAGAGAGGCACAAGGAAAGGAAAAAACGAAAGGAAAAACGAAAGGAAAAAACGAAAAGGCACAAGGAATGGAAAAACCACAGTGAAAACCACAGGGAAAACCACAGGGAAAAGCACAGGGAAAAGCACAGGGAAAAGCACAAGGAACAGCAAAAGAAAAATCAAAAGAAAATGCACAAGGAAAGAGGAACGGAGACACTAAAAGCAGATGAAAGCTATGATGACGTTACTACAAACAGGTGAGGGTATTTCTGCCACCCATATCAGCGCACCCCAGACCACGCCTAATTTTAGAGCTTTCGATTCCTGGATTATGTATCCAGGTTTTTCACTTTTCTAAAGGCTCACAAAGTTTCGGAGGCAAGAAGAGCATAAGTTTTTCTGACGAATCAAACTGGTACCGTGTACAAGCTTCTGGCCAATCTGGCATGGCAGGGTAACCCGCCCAAACAAGTACACGATTTGTAGATGGAAGATATTAGAGCTTTCGTGGATGAACAGTATGACTCCAAGCGTTTCGTGGTTAGGAAATAAAGCGAAAGCTGGGGAAATCGATCCAGGAACTTGCAGCATACAATCGTCAATACCTGTGACTTTCCGACCCATTGGACGAAGCATTAAGGACTCATTTCATCTGCTATGTTGGGAATGAAGTTCGTCTGAAAGCTGTTTTCATAAAATAGAGTGATGAATTATCGTTTTCGTAGGATTAGTGAACAAGGTGGAAAAGTTTCGCAAAAATTACAGTGAAATATTTCAAGGATACTGTGAAGAAGCATGTCCTGCGTGTTATGAAACGTTGATGCACCAGAAACACCGAAATTTGAGGTACTGAGCCTTATCAACACAAAGTCCTGCTTGCTGGAAGTGGATACGGCGGCCGGAGGCTACTTTGTATCCAAAGCTGTGTGGAAATTGTTGGGTTGCTCGCAACTTCGAAAACCGGAAAATCGGATTTGCGCTACAAGCCCGCAACAGCTCATCCTATGCCAGTTTTCGGTTATTTTACTGAAGATGCAGAATGTTCTAACTATCAAACGACGAAGGTAACGTTTCTTGTACTGACATTCCACGACTCAACCTTCGTGGTCGTTACGGCATCCGTCGACTGAAAATTTCCCTTGACCGACTTCTCTGTGGGAGCAATGACGCACCAAGGCCTGTTAACGCCATTCACGATGATAAACTGCAGAATGCATGTCAAAGACTTTGTGAAGCGTTTCCACAGTTGTTTTCATCAAAATTGGGTTTTCTCAATGGTTACGAGCTCGACGTCCAGTTTTGTCTCATGCACGTCCATTGTATTGCAAGCCAAGAGCTGTTCCCATTGTCTTGCAAGAGGGCTAAGCTTCGTAAAGCTTTGTTACCCGGTCAAATTTTTCTGCCACCAACTAGAAGCCCATCAACACCCGTTGCAGTTACCTGAGCAGCTGATGAGGAGATTGGGAGGTTGACACTGTTTCACAAAAATTGATCTGGCAGATGCCTACAACAGATCCGGTTTACTCCTGAAAGCAGTAAAAGACTAGCTCTCAGTACACACTGTGTTTTGCTGCAAAATGTCTTGCCTTTGGAATCTCTCCAGTACCTGAATATTTCAGAATGTTATGGATGATCTTACAAGTGACCTATCCGGAGTTGGATGATATTTTGGTTAGTGGCTTCACATCTGAAAATCATCTGCGAAATCTTTGAAGCGAAAAGGGCTGCAGTGTCGATTGAAAAAATGCCAGTTGATCGAGCAAAAGTGGAATACTTGGGACAAACCCTTCCCCGGAATGGGGAGGAGGAAGGTAAAAAGCTCAAGAAGCACAAGTGAACTGTTAAACTTCAAATTCACACAAACTTGGACATTCTCCTGCAATCGCCTGTACACATGGCACAAGGTCTATAAACGAGACTTGCTTCTAACCCGAAGAAGCTTGAATCAATCGTCACAAAATCTCCTATCAAGCAGGAGATCCATGCTATACATTGTATTTCGATACAAAAGATCAACGTCAAGCACGATATGTGCCTGCAACAGCTGTTAAACACTACGGATCACACAGTGTTGATGTTCGTGTGTATCCAAATGGTGCAGTGTGGAACAACTTCACCCACGATACACTCCCACAGAAGACGAGGAGCCTTGCGGTGACTCAGATTGGTAGCAGATTCTGTCTCAACCGAGCAACATTACTGACACACGGCCTGATCATCATGTGTCTGTTCATGATGGGCCTGGTGATGAAGTAGTAGTTCCAGAGAGAGGTACCGTACTGGAACTCCCGGTGTTGGTACCTTGGAACCTTAGACATTCCTATTCCACGTGCAATTATTTCAAATGTAATCTTAGTGTTACATTATTAAAATCTTGTTGGGGAGGTGTTGTGATGGGGGAAGCTTAACATTTTTCGTGCCCTGTGATATTTCATTTCGCACTCTGTTATTCCAATGCTGATAGGACTGTGATTACCCTCTTTTCATATATAACCATGGTTGTTCTCTCTTGTGGGGAGTCTCAATTTGTACGTGCTATTGACTCATGCTTTTGCAAATGCAAGTTGCTGTAGGATTGTAGGACTAATCTGTTGAGAAATTCAATACTATATTAATACAAAATAAGGACGCAAAATTCCATTAGTTACCTCAATATTAAGGGAAACTTCACCAATAATAGCCAAAAAAAATTTACTTTTAAACCTTTTTTTCTTGCTTGGACCAACCTATCTTTGACACAAGCATATAATTTACACAAGATTTCTTGTCCTTCGTTTGTATTAATTCCAGCAAAATATTTTTGAGTGTGCTCACAAAGTACAAAAACACTCCAAACGAATGCAACAGCCTTTTTTAGAAATGTTAATAATGACTGATGATAATAATATATATAAATAAACAAACAGTGTTTTCATCTAAAAACATTGTTTTTGCTTTTCCCAGGGGAACATAAAACACAACTTAGTACTGTGTGGATTATCACAATAGCCCATATATCCTTACTACAGTTTTTTTTTGTTCCCTAGTGTTGCAATATTACCTGGTTTTGGAAACAAAAAACCTTTTTCACTTTGTACAAATGTTGCTAAAAACTAATAGGAAACATGTTATGTTACTTGTGTCTATCTGTAAACTCTTGTGATATATGACGTAGCAAACTAAAGTATAGTTTAATGAATCAACTTGGTTTTTTATTTCACTACCCACGCCCAATTTCATTGCTGCAAATTTTGATATAAGTTTATTTTTGGAGAAGCTTCAACTCTTGCACAGTATTTTTTATTTCATTTCTCAATATATATATGTACGATTTCTGAAATATAGTAGTGGTCACCTTGTATTCCATGTATGGCAACGTACTTTCTTTACACATCCACCTATTAAGGTTGACCTTTACTTATGAATAAAGCACAAATATAAAAAGACTTTTTAAAATTCAAAATAAGGTTTTGGAGAACACAAGTTACAATGGAGTGTTGGTGTGGAAAATCAAAGATTATGCACGGAGAAAGAGGGAAGCTGTCACCGGACGAAGTTTGTCGCTTTACAGCCAACCATTTTATACAAGCCGATATGGATACAAGATGTGTGCCCGCATCTATCTTAATGGAGATGGAATGGGTATTTTCTTGATATGCCTTTTTTATTTGGAAAAAAATGCTATAAAATGTATCTTAAAAATGTATAATGTGTTGGAACAACACAAAGGAATTATTGAAAAAATACCAATGTAGTCACAAATACATGTGTTTTGCTTAATATATTTAAAATAATATGTTTGTTATACAAAAAAAGTGTAAAAATGTACAGTATTTTATCATGTATTTATATGATGGTGAGTTGGCGGTAAATTAAGGATTTTGTGTCCTCTAGCCAGCATCACCCACTAAATTCTAAAAGTAAACTGCTAAATTTGATCAACTTAATGATTTGTTTCACGGAAAATAAACTGACTGATGACTGTGTGGATAGCAGACAGGATGTCATTTCACACCCACTTACAGCTTCTGCTATTTAATTGTGTAATGTGGCTTTGCCTGACATGTGGCACTGCGATGGTGCAACGTGTAAGTAGACACTCCCTAGAGAAATTAATTAGTTACCTTTGGTAATACAACAGGCACAACTATGTAAGCAGTCCTTTTAGTAACCCAATTAGTAAGCAATTCCTTTTGAGCTCTTTAATCACACATTTCAGGCAAGGGAACACATATGTCTTTGTTCTTTGTGGTGATGAAAGGAGATTATGACCCACTTTTGCCATGGCCGTTTAGACAGAAGGTATGCATCAAAATTTTACAATTTTTTTAAAGTTTTCATAATATGTTTGCATTGCAACACAGGTGACTTTGCTTCTTTTGGACCAAGGCCCTGATCGCAAACATCTTACAGATACATTCAGGCCTGATCCATCTTCATCATCATTCAAAAAACCCAACTCTGGTACCTAATAGTAATATAACCAACATGTATGAAACGCATGATTGCAGATGATGGCATTTCATGAACCTAAATTGTTTTTTAACCCTAAAAATTAAAGGGTACATTATCACAATTAGGATAAATCTGTAATAATAAAAGGTAGATATGACAAGACAAGAGCCATTGTTGTGTAGATATGAATATCGCATCAGGGTGTCCACTTTTTGTGGCTCACAATGTTGTTGATGGGAGTTCTTACATCAAGGAAGATACAATCTATGTCAGAATTCAGGTTGACATATCTGACCTGGAGAATTTTTAGAACCGGCTGGTGCACATTTACATTTTATTGGAAATATGACTCTTTCAGCAACCAATACACGAAAACAGGTCCTTGTAATGTTGTTAGCCAAGAGCATTTTTGTTGGTGGGGTTTGTTACTTCAGTGGTTTCCAACTTTTGTTGCAGAATATGTTGACCATCTTACTGGTAGATTATATACATGGATAAACACAATTTGTTTTGTGTTCTTTAACTGTATCAAAAGTGCAACTAAACACTTGTTGCATTAGGTCTACTTCAAATACTGAACTATGTTATTTACTGTAATTTTGTCACTTCAGTCCCGATTTTTATTCTGTACATTATAACGCAGTTTTAAAATGTAGCTTCAACACAGTTTTTAAAGTTTAAATGATAATGTAAAAATAACTAATATTATTTTTTGAGGTGGGTTTAATGCAATAAGAGCATAGTTGTTACTTTTGATACAGTTAAAAATATCAGAGACTGGGGCAAAAGCTAATTATATTTACTTGGTTTAATAGACAAAATGTTCTTTTTTTTATCTAATGCAATTTTTGTTTACTCGCTAGTTTTATAAGTTTATTCAGAAATAAGTTTAATTGAATTGCCTAACTAAGTAGTTAAAATTAGACTTATATGTCTGTTGCATTTTTGTTGGAAGGATTTTGTGAAGGTTGAGGCGAACATACCATAGAAGGGTCTGCTTGAATTTATATTATTTATTGTATATTTGTACAATGGTTTTTTTCTCGCATATTTCAAATTTCTGGAAAAAAATTGTTTGTACAATGCATTAAAGAAATAATATAAATGCTTTGAAAGCAAACACGCCACACTTTCAACAAACATTGCTATGATGGTGTTTACTTTTTCTGAATTGTTGAGCATTAAAATTTCCTGTCATTAAACATTTGTCAAAAATTCATATATTCCCCCAAGGGAGTTGTTATCTAAACATTAACAGTCCGGTATTAAGTTGGCAGTAACTGCACCATTCAAAAGAATAGAACATCAATTTGTTTCGTATTTATCAAAAACACAAATTTTGCTTGTACCAGTTATTATTTCCCCTTATGATTTTTTTATTTTAACCAATATGGTCAACGTATTTTGTAACTTGGTTGGAAACCACTGAAAACCCATCAAATGTATTCAACAATACGTATAACACTCCCATTTCAAAAAGTTCTAAGATACTGCATATCGATTCCGTGTCCCTTCCAACATAATCGACGCTGTAATTTAATTTTGGTTGTATCTTGTGCATATGTAACTAGCATCAATTTCGCGTTGTGTAATTTGATTTTTCCTTGTTTGCCTGTTTGGTTTCGGGGCAACTGTAAATGTGCACATTGTATCGAAACTTGGAGTAATAATTCTGTGTATTGTATAGCGTAGTGGCATGCTTTATTCTAATAAAAGAACGTTTCTCCGTGAAAGATTGCATTTTAAATTTGTAAAACCCACAAAGTTTTTAAAGTTATTTGGCACTCTGCAGTACGTGGATACGGACGTCAGTTAAGAGGCAAGTTCATACGTTGTGTTAGCTTTTAAGTCCGAGGTTGGAAAGATTAGTAGTGTACAACAGCTTCGTTTCATGATTGATTTCATGTACGTTGTAAAAACGATAAGTACGATGAAACTGTGTGCTGTTTTTTTACACCAACAACTCACCCAAAATTAGATAATAGTATTTACACTTACGCGAAAGTTTGAAATTGTCACAGTTTATTAAAATAAAACAAAAATCACTTGTCTTTCAAAGTTTAATTTTTTATAATGTTCAAAAGTTTAAAAAATCTAAACACACAACAACGTATTATTAGCATCACTTTGAGTGTTTTTGGAAATCAACTTTCCTCTCGACTATTTGCCCACGCCCCCTTTTTCTTGCAAGTTGCTGCACTCAACAGGCATTGGACAGTGGTTTTGATTCAACGGTACAACAAGTTGTATAACTACGAAGTGCAGTCACAGTTGTAGCAAAATGATGCATCCCGTAACCGTTTTGATAGTTCTGCAAGCTCTGTTGATATATAGGGGTAAGCATAGTAAAAGAAGCTGATTGTAACTAAACTGTTAATGTGTTGCCAAGTGCCCATAAATAATGCAATATCTACAATGCATTTCAAGCAAAAAAGTAAGAATACAAGTCAATCTTACTGTGTTTAAGGAAGCGCAATAAGCCGGAGTCACACGTTTGTTACAAACAGCAACTTTGAAAATCCGGATCGTTGGCTTGATGCCGAACATGGGATACCGTGTGGTGGGGACAAAATCGAGTTCGATCAAAACTCGGTGAGTAATGCATAGGACAAATGTTTTTGCAGTTACTTTCTTTTAGTTGCTCGCCTATCGATATGATTAAAAGACCAAAGTTTTTTAAATAATTTGTAAGATTTCCAATATAGTCTACAGCTGAGGCTAGCCTATATTGTATATATTGGTCTGTGCATAAAGAAGTTCAGACTTTTTTGTCCTCAGTATGTGTACCGATGTAACGGAAAAAATTTTGGGCAGAAGCGCTTTAAACTAACAACACATTGTATTTAACAGGGACACACCAGTTGGTAAATAGTTAAACCTACTGCAAGAGACAAAGAAGCATGCGTTCAGTTTGTGTGCATTCGTAGTTTATTGGTGCAGTTTTGTGCGTCAAACAACATTTTATTGTGGTGATAAAATTGCCCCGTTCCACAAGCTGTGCCAGTCGCCTGGTATTTGTACTGCAGTTTCCCTAACGTGCCAAAGTTCCATTTACTGGTCCAAACACTATTGCTTTATGAGATACATGCTTTAAAATAACAGAAACTATACTTTCGTAATCACACTAAAAATAAGCAGTATAGCTTTTTACTGCAAGATCAGCGTGGCTTTTGACCAGGAATATATATTTCGCCCATGGGCATTTTCAGTTCCCTACAGTAAACACAATAAATTCAGAGGAATATAGTAATTTGTAAAATTATTCCAAGCTTGTCCTATTTGTGTTTTACGAACTGGATTGTCTCAAATAAAGATTTTCATGTTTTTCAGAGAATGTCAATCTTTGTTCAAAGCAATTTTACCATCACCGAAATCGTGAGTAACTATTGCTGATTTAAAGCGACAACAAATTTCCCCGGAATGAAAGTTTCATTATCACTCCCAGGTTTTGCCTTTGGATGGTGAGTTTATATTTGCCGACGGAGTAAATTGGGGACCTGATGAATCATTAAGCTCATGTCACGAAGATGGCCACGACGATCACGGTAACCGCAGATAGAATATTTTTTTTTATAAACATCTTTCAAAACCTACATAATTACATATCACACCACGTTATGAACGCAAGTGATAACAGAATGTGATTAACTTCCGCGAGGCCACTTTGTA
Organism: Ascidia mentula; assembly: GCF_947561715.1. NCBI lineage: Eukaryota > Metazoa > Chordata > Ascidiacea > Phlebobranchia > Ascidiidae > Ascidia > Ascidia mentula. The sequence goes on along the minus strand of NC_138569.1, from coordinate 17,310,180 downwards.
CAGTTTTTTACGTAGCATGTACAATTTTAAAGGTAAATAAATCATTCTGGCCTTTTTTATCTTTTCTTACAATCGCAACAATTCCAACTACGTCAAGGTAAACCCTGGCACATTCCAAACTCGTAAATATCTCGGTGTGCCATGCATTATCATCCATGCCACACATAGGCTGCCGAATCCTGTATTAAACTTTAGCATTATTGCATGTAGTCATCAGGTTCAATTCACAACCGGACAATTGGTTTGATGCAGCAAACTGGCAAGCCAATCTTGGAAGTGGAGATGCAATGAATCCAATGGACTTGTTGGACGTGGAAAAGGTTTTGATCATTGTTTATAAAACACGTAGCGAATAATCTTATCTGTTGTAAATACTCATTTTGTTATATTAGGTACCATGTGAACACGACGCTGCCCTTTTTCCGGAACAGAATTCCTGGATCACAACACTTTCTTATGACTTTGGGCTGCAGTCATTTTCTGTGTGGGAAAAGGTATTGGTTCAAGATGCGCTGCAACCTAAATAGATTGTATGGAAAGCGATGGCGTAACTCTGTATATATTCTCACATTGCCGCGATACAAATGACATACGTGTAATTTATGGCTTCTTATTTGACCAGCAAACAACTCTCTTGATTTCCAACGAGCTAGTTGTATAGGAAAATATTTCTTTTAAAACTAAGTTCTTTTTAATTAGTTCATGGGTTCTGATTTTGTATTACTTTTTGGTCTAAATCACATAAAACTTTTTACCATTTAAATTTGTTTTGAAATAGGCTTACGGCACAAACGAATTAGTTAGCTACCGTTCGTCGGGTGGTGGCTACTACCAGTTTCAAGGAGACGGACAAGTGGCCATAAACCCGAGTCAATGCCCAGATGTGACAGGATGTGCATGCAGAACCGGGTCTAATACAGCAGTAGGTTCATAATCCATTCATAAACTTTCAAAGAACGATAAAAATAATCCATGCATTTGTAAAACAGGAAATTCAGGCACAAATATGCAACTCATTCCAATGCAAAAGTTCACAGCAGTGCAAGGACCCGATTAAGGCAGCAGGCCAGTGCTGTCCGCTTTGCGGCGCCACGGTGACGTTTCAATACGAAACGGGTTATACCGAAAACGCGATGTCGAGTTATTTGAATACTTTGCTTGGGAAATCGGAAGTAATTCACTGACATACGTTCACTAAGAACTGTTCACTGTTGGTAAAAGCGGTAAAAAACAAATTAACCTGTATATTTTAGTACCGAAGTTGCCATTTCGCCTTGTCAAAGATTGGCCTTGCAATGTCAGGTGCGTCTTCGAACGTGCGTGCGGGTGTCGGCACTCAAGGTACAAGCTGCACTAAGTTAAGTTGATTCAAAGAAACCAATTCAACTATTACGAGTTTGCACTCAGGTATTTCTGCAAGAGCCAGTTCCGATTACATACAAGTTATGGTAACCGCAGAAGACAATGGAAAATCCGCCCAAAAGTTTGCAAATGAAGTCGCCAATTACTTAAAATCAGGTTTTCTTTTAGTTTATAACCACGTCCTTCAGTTACACCTTGATTTTGTGGTTTGTAAATAAAAGTAAATACTGAAGTGACTGTGCAAGTGGTTTCACGTTGCTCGGACCGACTGTAGTTTTTTGCCTATGACTTATATTTGTGATAATTTTACTTTCAGCGTCGAGTGGAATGGGGGCGGTAAACGTGACGGTTCGCGCTTCAGGCGATCCAACCGGTTCAGGTCTGTCATCAGGCCAAATCGCAGGGATTGTGATTGGCGTCATCGCGGGAATACTGTTGATAACCGCTGGTTTGGTCTTCTACAACAAACGGTATGGGAAGTGCTCCCATGGCAAAAATGGGGTGTTATGTTGGCAAAATATTATATTTGACGCTGGGAAGATTGAATTTACCAAGTTCGAGGTATCTTGGCGAGGGAAAATATATCTTAATGTTGTGTCAAAAAAAGTTGCTTTTAATGTGGGTTAACCACAGGACTTCAAACAATATTCAAAATGTAATATACGCACAACAACCCAGCACACAAAATCGTTTACCTGTGTTTAAAAAAGTCAGTTTCTACAAATATTCTCCTTTGAATATAGCGGTTGCTGATCCAAGTGCGTCTGTTTCAATATGGAAGCGCTTTAAACTAACAAAGCCAATTCGTTCTGACCTGCCCGCGTCGCTGGTCTGGAAAACGAGTCCCACTTAAAGTCATAATATTTACTCAATTAAATCAACAACTTGCGCACCCTCCTATTCTCGCAAAGCTTTGAATTAAATCCTTTTTGAAATTCGTGACCTGCTTGTGATCGTGCTTTACCAAAATAGTTCGTGTTTCCTCACCCAGGGTTGCTTACCAACAGAAGTTCAAGCTCTTTCAGTTTAAAGACGATTCAACACACGTGGAAAACCCCATGTACAATATGGGTTATAGTCAGGTAGGTCATTCAATATAACCCACATATTTTATAAATAATTCCAAACCAAATCTATCTATACCAATGCGCATGTTGAGGTTTTGCATTAGAAATGTCTAGACTTTCCCAAAAGAAATTGAACCCTTGCATTTCAGCAGAAATCTGCACGCGTCTGCTTCTGCATATTCGATTGTGGTCGTTTATTTCCTATACGAACCAGTTAACAGTTACTGTTTTTGCCCCACATTGTAAATGCCCACTTTACGCTTTTATTTTATTGCTATGTGGTAAAGTATCAATGAATTGTACTCCACTAACTGTTTGACAGGTGAATGGAAGGTTAACTTGTGTCACGCGAAAGAAGTGTGGCTGGTTAAGTAGATTTCATGAAGTAAAAACATTTTATTGCTGTTTGACACGTCGAAACTATTTTCGTTTGACAAATTTTAAAACTTGAAAAAATATTTCAGCCGATACTTGTAATTTAATTTTTTTAACGCAGAAACCGGCTGTTGAAGCAATGGAAGGCGAATCGCTTGATTCAAGTGTGACTGGTATGCCAAGCATGAGCGCCATGACCAGCGACTTTGGCATTACCTTTGGAAATCCCATGTACAGAGAAGAAGACGTTTAGATGATTTTAACCGAATTCAAAAGTTGTTTTTTGGAATCAAGCCACTCGTATATGACGTCATAAAATAATTCACCATAAAAATCACGCTAAGCTTTTTGTATTTATTGAGAAGAGAAATATGTCTGGGAAGCGCAAATAATCTTGATTTAAATTCGCCAGCACTTATAAAAGTATAAAACATTTGTAAATTTTTACTTCATACAATTACTCGAAAACAGCAGAACCGAATAAAAACATCGACGTGTCGTGTTTCAAGCAACAACATCAACATGCATCCTGAGTTGGTCAGATGTATTCCGATGTGTTCCTGGGAGCGTAGTTTCGTTTACTGTATTTTGGTCGATACGATCTGGTCGTTGGAATTGGTATATTGTGGAATTTGTTGTCAAAGTCAAGCTCTTGTGAGTCTTCGTACAAAAAGCAGCCCGATCGAGATATTAGCTGGCAGATTCCTGTGCAAAGTTTGAAAACAAATATGGTTATAACACCTATCATTTTTTTTAAAATAACGTTTAAAAATTTGTAACAGCTCTCGCAGATTTGCTGTTGGTTTAGGTATAAGTACAAAATCCAAGAACAAGTACTATTTTGGTCATCATACGTCAATGAAATCGATATTATTTTGGGAGGAAGTCAAAAGTTATCAGATCATTTCGCAATAGCGTTGTGTATGAAAAAAAATAAGATAACAACACAAAATTGGTATATACTTTTGAAATTTTGCAAAACAAATAAAAAATCACTATTTTTAACAGTGCCAAGACCAGAAAAGTACAGCTCAGTGTCACAAGACTGATACAACTTCTGAGTATAAAGAAACTGGCCCATAATGTTATTAACCTTGTCATGTTAAAATAAAATGACATAAGTTTTTGTCGAAACGTCTTATTTTAACATGACAGTGTTAATAACAATATGGGCCAGTCTCTTTATACTCAGAATTATGAGAAAACCCGTGAGTTGTGTTCCTGATACAACTTGTTATATAATATAACATAAAAAAATACAGTAACTATGAAAAAAAAGTATTCTCGTAAAACAATATTTTTACCACTTATCAGTCCAAACAATCCCGAAGCAAGAGCCATCCAAATTCCACGTCCCATTGTGTAACCTAGACCTGCATTCTGCGCCTGATGATACCAAATTCTCTCGTTGTAAATTTCCAGTAGATACCAACAACCAGCCGAACCCACCAAGGCCCCTGTGTAAGAATATCTGCATTTAACGGAATATCAGTTCAAGTTATATGTGCAAACAAAGCAATTATATTCATTGAGAGGTGCAAACAGGGTGTACACATTGTTTCGACCTGTAAGGTCTCATCAGTGCAGCTGTTAACTGTTAGTACATGTTCTTTCACAGGTATTGCCCACGTCATGTTACCTGCGATAAGAGCAAACCAGCCTGAAATGTTGACACACTTTCCTTTCTGCTGAGCGTGAAGGGATTTGATTTTGCAGCAGTAACTCCCATATCCGCCAAGGAGCAAGGAAAATGAAACGAATATGATAGCCGTTATGGTCGCTGCTCTGCAGTAATGCTGCCGCGCTATACAACAAAGGTAAAAGAGTTTTTATTACAAAGTGAAAAAAGATTTAAATCAGGAACATGAAAGCATCCCGTTTCAATGGATCAAATAACTTGATTTCAAACCGGCTACATCACAACTCAGAAACAGTTTCACACAAAAACTAAAAGAAAACACATGTTTTGTTTTTCTTATTCGGATTAAGATGTATAGTATTTTATTGTAGCCTATAGCTACTTTAATACACGTCGTGTCGTGGGCACAAAATAACAACCTCTTTTAAATGTTGTACAGTTGAGCCGGCAAAATTTCGACAGTAATTAACGAAATGGCGCTGTGCGAGATCACAGATATCACTGCAGTACGTACGACTTACGACTAATGTTTCGGTCAATGACCGTTTTCCCAAAATAGCCGTCACACACCCAACTTCCATCGGTGTTCACAGTGCAACCAATCCATATACCGTAACATATGCTGTAGGGTTGGACGGCTAAGTCAGCGCTCGAAGTTTTCCAGCAGGGATCAAAGAGGCACCATAGCGATCCGGCGTCACATAAAAAACCGAAAACCAACCCGAAAAGTTGGAGTAGAGTCGGAAATAAATTGTTGTTAGGGCCGGTCGTGTTTGGAAACATACTAACTTTTACTTGATAAATTATGCACCGGCTGTTCTTTAGAGTTAAAACACAGGATTAGTTATAGATAAGCGACGTTATAAGCGTTTTCTCTATTAATAAAGTGTTTTTAATTAAAACTGAAACAATTTTAAACAAAAAAATATCGTAACTCATTTTTTTACGTTTTTGTAACAAATGTATTTGGAAAATCAATTAGGTTCGGTTTAATAACTTAAATAAACTCTTTTCACCCAAATTCTGTCTACTTGAAGCGAGCAAACTACCGACGTCCATGCATCTACCTCGTTACAACAAACTAACTTTCCGATGAGGTACATCCGTAACTTTAAGGCTGAGTAAACGTGCTGGTGTTTAGGGCGGTGTTTTGTAGTTTGCGGCATAAGGCGAGCCTCATTTCCTGAATCTCACACTTCTCCTTTATCGGACTGAGTCTTCCAAACGCAACTGTTGAGACAAGCAGACAGAAAATTCATTTCTTATCTCGCACCCGCCCTGGCATCAAAACAAACTTCCGTCGGTGGCAAGCGATTCTTTCAGCAAACTTTGCTCCTTCAAGACGAACTCCAGACAGCGAGATCGGCCACAGCTTCCCAATCAAACGCGGGCCGGGTGAAACTTGCCTGGAGAAAACTTACTGCCCTACATTTGGGCGATGATCGTGCGAGGACGAGATTAAAGCGATCAGGCATAGAATAGGATTAAACGGGGAAATTTTGGTCGTCGTCACTGGGATGAACAAACACCAAAGCGCATTGAAAGGTTTACATGCTGTGCCGGATTACTAATATGAAGTACTGCGTAATATACTGGAGTGATTACTCCATTATATATTGGGATATTGTCCTTTTTTTCAAAGAAATAAAACATAGTTACCCTTATTAAGTGATGACACAGTTTTATTTTTACAAAACAAACATATTACTTGGTACTATAAGTGGAAATTATATGGTTTAATACAGAACTGTTTGTTGATGCGTACACTCAATACCATTTAATTAAAACCATTTATAGCAATGTACTTTTCGGTCCAATTAGGTTCGTCCTGTTTGATTAAACTGTAAATGTGTCTTAATATTTTATAATATGACGTTGGTAATCAAGCGTTGATTAGGACCAGTGGAAACGTAATACTGTGCAATGTGATATAAGCCATTTGCTTCTACAGTGAATGTACGTAGATTTTGTTAATCATGTTAATTTTTGAGTGACATAAATTGCTGGCCTGTTTTTTTCCTTCGTACATGCTATATAGTTGTGACATTACAATTCGTATGTTTAAAGTTTGTTATATCGATATCTAAATTAGATGGTGTAATGGATTTAAAGATTTGTCAATAATGATTTAAATCAGCACAAGCATGCTTACCTTTTTCTTTTAAAATAATTTCAAAAGTTACCAATGCAGTGGCCTATATATACGGTTAGTTATGTTGCAATGATGAGCACCGCCATCGTTGTGCACTAGCTTACTTAATGGCGCCATCTAACGGGGTATATTAAATCGTCTTGACCCACAATGTTGCAAATGTACTGGTAACAATTTATTAGGAACATATGTATAAGTTTAAACAGAATTGTACTGTATGTATACAGTATAGTATACCATACTAATTCTATGGAATTTAAAGTTATAGATAAATTATTAATACATTCAAAAAACATTATGTTTGTCCTGGCGATTTATTGTTCATTTATTGTATTTGATTCAATAAATGTAATAGATTTAGTGATGGTACAAGTAAGCTGCACACAATGCAAATGTTTCGATCAGCATAGGCATTTATTGTTGACGAGTCACGTAATTGATCCTTCCGTACATATTTCCCAATGGTGGTTACTCACAGACAAAACAAAACCTTTCGGGCCGTTTTTCGCACAATCTCCGCGGAATCTCACCAACGAAAATCGGTCGAAGCACAATAGGCCAAAGCGGGCAATCCAGCGAGACAGCTGGGCAAAGTTGCAGCGCTCGGACGCGATCAGTCCCGCGGCCCTAAGTGGTCCTTCACGCCGCAGCGCTGAGCCTCTTTAGCCTCCTGATTGACGGGGGTGGCCGGGCCGGAGGTCCAACCGGGCCGTGAGCGCGTTTGAAGGCCGAGCGCACCGACAAACAAGCAATGCGGGCCAACACCGCGTTTCGGGGCCAAACAGCGGCCGGAGAAGAACAAAGCGATGACGTGGATGCGAATCGATGAGCCGAGTGATGAATTTTCGCCCCGCTTCACATCCGAGAGCTGGGAGTTTTTCGGGAAAATTCTTGCCGCAGGTGAACAGTTTCTTAAGCAGTGGCTTTATGAAACGCACGAAAGTGGCCATACAGCGGAGCGAGACGCCGCTATTTTATTGGAATGCACCTCACGCGACCGCTGTGAAAAAACATCCGGGAAGACCCAGACTTCAAGGACACAGCGACCTCTTCAAGATCGACTGGTGGCAAAAAAATGGCCTCGGCAAAAATTAAATTAATTTTTACATGAGGTAGAGGAAATATTTTAAAGGCAAAATGGCCGACTCTTTTAGATGCTTGCATTGAATCAAAAAAACTTTGGGTAAATGCCGCTTAAACACACGGTGGCTGTTTAATTACATGTATATCTCAACGGAAAGGTATTAATTCATTGCAACACATTTTCGTTTATATTCTTATTATGGTGTTTTACTCATTCTGTTTTTCAAAAATTTCAAGAAACATAAAAATATGTGTTCAACATTACTCACATCAAGATATGCATAGTTTTAGAAATCACGTGACTGAATCGTATGCCGATTTTTTTTCAACAAAACAAATCAATAAATTCCATTTCCAGTTCAAAACAGTCTGTTTATTTAGTTTTGTTTTGTGTGAAGCAAAAATTGTTGAGTGCAATTCAAACAAGTCACTTCATGAGTGACGCCAGACGGTCACTTGCACGTCGGCATGCCACAATGGCCAGCACTTGGCCAAACGGCGTCAGATTAGGCCCGTCAACTATCGCTAACGGCGCGGCACAAGTATTTAAACAGACACTGTACAGTGGGGCGGGCAACTTGTCCGATTAAATACCGATCATGGAAGGGTGACGCGTGTCCTGTCATCACTACGACTTTGATGCCAAAGGGAGGGGAATATTCGTTGCAAGTACCCCTCCAATGCAACGCTTTGTCTGTCCCACGTTTTTCGAGGCGGTAGCCAGTGTGTGTACACAGAACGGAGCCATGTTAGTTTTTTGACGCCCCACTACGAGGGTTTTGCGTTGAAACAAGGTTGCACGCGGAAGGTTGAGGGCAAAACCTTCGTTTCGGTTCCTTTTTAGGGTCGTATGTGTTATGTTGGCAAGCACACCACAAACACATGACAATTTTTTGCCATATATTTCGGCAAAATTTGTTTGTAGAAAAGACCTGATACCAAGGCTATTTTTTGGTCTACACTAAAGTTTTCCATGTCCGCTTGCAACAAAACTTCATGTTACACAGTCATGAGAACACCGGGATGAGGTCTTCCCTAGCGATGCCTCCTTCGTCCGCGGGAACTCGCAATTTCAAATACGCGTGTGGTTTTGTTGCCCCCGGAGTCAGCGCGCGCAAAATCAAAACACGCGCGCGGAGTTATTGGAAAAGTCGGCAATCGACTGGCGGGAATAATTGCGACAGTGCGCGGAAGCGGACAACTCGGCGGCTCCGGGGGCCCCCACGCGAACGAACAAAGCAATTCGGGAGACTACAAAAGCTCCCAGTACGAATTCTGGGGCTCGCTGATTTGCCGGGCGGGTATGAAAACCGTTAACGAGGAAGCTCAGCTGTCCCTGAGTGCCAGTCCGTCGCTTGCAGACCGCGTTTCGAGCACGTGAAGGGCCCTCGGGTGCCTGCGTTGAAGCCAGGGTGCGCAGAAGCCGAGCCGCAAATTGCGCTGAGTTTGGAACGCAGCGGCGCGAACGTTACCGAAGTTGCGCCAAAAACTCAACTAAAATCGATGAAGGTGGAAACAGCGGCGATGACGTAAACACAGCCTCGCAGTGAATCACCAAGGACAGATGGGGGTTAGGGTAATTTGTGTTTTACTTCCAAAGCGCGCGTCCTTACTTGTGGACTGTATCGCGACTGTCCGCAAAATGGCGCTGCGAGTCGGTACCACTATTCGAATAAGCCGCCGGTTTCAATCGCCCGTGGATTTAAATATTAACTTGAATATGAGTGAAATGCTTAAAATTACAGCTGTACAAATACATATTTATTGCTGCTTTTTCTGTGCAATACTATTTTCATTTATTTGTTTTTCTGATTCTGTTGGCGAAGAGGTATTCTTTCAGTGACACGTATTTTTCTTACTTGGCTATAAAATACATATCGCTCCTCGCTGCGTTTCAATGTAATAAACATAATTTATTTAAGGTCAAACCAACAAAACTAAATAGCAGTACATCTACCGCATGTGGGATAAAACGTTAAATTCACAGGAAAACATTTGAAAAAATATATTCTCAATTTATTGACGGACAGACCATTTGTTTTAGGCACGTGAAATAAACATATTAACTTATTATTTTAAAAAGGCACAGTGCATAATATTTCTTTTTGTAGTTTGTTCAGTTGTTACTACAAATAAATATGAAAATTACGAAAAAACAACAGAAAAAAGCCCGATCAAGCGACCAAGAAAACTAAGATGTGTAACACATTATCATAAATTTCGTTCGAACATTTGCCCAAAAAGTTTAGTATATTTACAACTCATTTTAATGTTTTTTTTATTTAGCAAACGGAGTAACATCGGAATGCCCTAATTGTGATACAATGTCTACGGACAAACTGCTGCACTACAACGTTCATCACTACCAGCAAAATCCTACCGCATGCGTGAATTCATCAGAGGACAATATTGTGTGACGGTCATAAAAAACAAATGTTAACAATGACAACAGTGAGTTACGTAAACTACAAAAATGTCCGAGTGGCGAGTTGTAAACAAAATTAAACAAAGTTTAAGTTTGTTCAAAAACGATTAAAAAATTTCATAAAATTTCTCCAATAAAATTACACAATCTCGTCATTATATTTACGCCAAATCACCACCATGTGTTAAGTAAATGACCAACAAGTCTGTGGACGGAAGATAAAAGTGTTCGATTAGCAAACGAGAATTTCCTCTTTCAAGGGCAGCCAACACACTTCCGACCGGGGTCGGATGTCTTTCATCGTCGACTTGTTTGTTTGCAATCTGGTTTGCTACAACTAATTACGCGCCAATCGCTTTCAGCGTCAGCGTCAGACCTTCCGCCGTCAGAATGATGACGTCACGAGCGCGGGCGGCCGAATTATTTTTCCTCTCTTTTGTCGATCGCGTACCTGAGTCGGCCACACAGCTCGTTCGCCTCCCTTTTTCGGCGTGACGCCCCGTCGGCTCTCGGTCCGCCAGTGCACAGCTTCGCCTTTCCGAAATAACAATGCCAACGCGCGCGTTCCTCTGGAATCACCTAAAAATTTTAACAACGAAAGGGTCAGGTTTAAGCAGGAGTTTATAGCAGTAGAAAGAATTTAGCACAGCGGCAAAATTTAACGAGATTTGTTTTTGGTTTGTTGCAGAACTTAAGGGTTGTCGCGCCGCGTCAAAGAGGCTCTGAAGGACGCAGTTTTGGCCGCCAATATTTGTTCAAGCATAAGACGTAATACCTGACTTGGCGCTGCGCAGTGTAGTTAACGATTTGCCAGAGCGAGCTTGTCGCGCGTGAGGGAAATGTCCTTGAGTCCCAAGCAAACGACCACAACGCCATTTTCAGTAACAGACATCCTCAGCCCGCTCGACGAACCCTACGGTCAACAGCACGGTGCTCATACGGTAGACGAAAGCATCAATCTCCCACCACCTTCAGTAGGAACAGCATCAATAGCTGGACGGCGGGAAATTCACGACCCGTACAGCGTGTCTATGGATCCTGGACACACGGTCGCAGCGTCCAGCGGCCTACACGTACCAAACCTCGGCGGCTCCCTAAGTGCAGGGTCGACCTCTCCGCCCATGTCGTCGCTCTACCGTCAGCCCATGTCGATGGGTACACCGCCACACCACAGCGTGCATCACCATCAGCAAATTCCGACCGCAAGCGTGCCTTATCAGAGCGTACCAACAGCAGCGGCGGTGGCAGCTGGTATGAACACTGGGTACAATCTTCACCCCATGGCCCCGGCGCCTCAGGCAACTTTCCACACGATGCCGGGCTCTGGATCGTCAACAGGTTACTGCAACGGCGCCGACTTGCCGTCGTACAACAACGTGCAGGCGGCGGGTTGGTACGGTGCGCCGGCAAACCCAGACCCGCGGTTTGGAACCGTTTCAAGTGAGTTGAACTTTTTTGAGATTTTAGCGTTAACAGTTCTAAAAAGTTTGTGTAAAAACTACTCCAAATTTATATTAATTGGGGTGATGGTTCAATCTGAAACCGAGCAAAAGTGTTTTAAATGTCTTTGAAGGTTTGAAAGTTAACTTAAAAACTATATAAACCTCTTGTCACGTTTGTCTATTTTGAGTAGATAACAAATATGTAAAATATGGTGAACGTGTGAGATTTATTCAATAATTTAAAATAACGTCGCACTCTAGAGCATCTATAGAAAATGCAATTGTAAAACGGTTTGCCTAAAAACACATTAGAAAACCATTGCATTCCTAAAAATTCTGCTAATTATGAATAAATTAATACATTACAATAATTGCATAGTTTCTTGTCACATTGTAAGATTTTCCGCGTCATTATCTCAGCGTACCGTTGTATTTGACAGACATCACAACCAAATATTTAATCGGACAATATATATTTTCCGTTTGTCTCCTCCAAGTCAAACAAGTGCCAAACCTGGTTGCACCATAACGCGTTTTTGATTATTTATGTCCGGAATAGCCACAAACTCACAAAAAGAAATATTGACAAGCTTTATCGGTCAGGCGATGGTTGTTATGGGCTTTCCGCTTCGTGTTTCAATCGGTCGCCATTTTGATTTTCGCATGCTGTGGTCAAGGTATAGCGCTTCTATATGACTCTGTAGCGCTAAGTTTGACGAATCGATTGCTTCTCTAAATCTTATTTCAACTGAATTAATCGCCCGTCAAGTATGCGAAAAATTCAGTATTCTTTACCAAAAATCAACTTCATTTGAAAAGGCGACAACTCGTGTTCGAATCTTTGCTGTGCAGAACCTGCGTGAGCATTTGCCCTCTTGCCTGCGTTTCGCTCATTTGTTCGGGGTTGAAATCTAGCAATTATTCTTTGAGGGCGGCATAAATTAACGCTGTCTTTGCTATTGCCCATTGGGCCACTACTAATCGCTATGACGGTACGCGAGGTCTCATATACCAAACATTGGGATGATGGTGCTCTTGCCCATCATCTCAAGCAATCTTAAAGTGCGCTTCGTAACACGGGCTGAGAGCAATTCGCCGTTAAAGTAGTGCCCGTAGTGCGCTTGGCTGTGCCGGCCGAGGACCTGGAGCCTGCTAATAGAAGGCCGCCGATGACGAGATAAGAACACCTCGATACGTAAAGGGCCCGCGCTCATAATTCTAATATTAAGCCAATGCAATAGTGTTGTGTCCACAAGCTTGGAGACCACTCAGACGTCGGTGCTTCCGATTGAATGGGAAGGAATCTCTGCGATAAGCGCAGCAGAAGTGCACTTGCATACAAGCGACCTTTGAAGAAGTCCCTGGATGGGCGACTTGAAACTGCCGCAATGGCCCCATGATCAAGGGTGCTGGATTAGACTGAGCGTGCTTTGCATTACTGCCGATTCGGGGCTTATAGTCAAACATAGCGCGTACCGCCCGTTGAAAATAGATTGAAAATCCTTTTGCACAACGCAAAAATAACCGACGGATCCTATATTATCAAATGCACAAGTAAGTTGATATAGTAATACAGTGGTCGAGCTGACACACCTGTTCTCCCAATAATTCAACGAAATACCACAACTCGTGGAAACGAATGGAATACATGTTACCCTATATCTGCAACACTGCAGATATAGCGATTTCGTATTCTTAAAAAAATTAATAGAAATAATAATGTTAGTGGATTAAATTCGCAGTTTCTCTTTGCTAAATTCCCAGGGGCACTGCCTCAAATGTTGTTTACCGCCCCTCGTTGTCATTTTAAATCACAAAAACTAGCGGTTTTCAATCTCTGAATTAAATACATTGGACGTGTACTTTCCGCACACCCATTAATTTGCTCTTGGCACACTTCGGAAATAACAGCACAGAGTTCAATAACCTTAATGCAGACGATAAACGTTCCGCGTGAATCAGTATCAATGCGAAAACGCCCATTGAAATTAGGCTTGTAGTTAGACTTGATTTCGGAACTTTGCTTACGTGGGCGAGTTTAAACATTTTTGGCAAACACGTTCTCACAGCGGTTACTGGATAAGGAAGAGAGTTAAGCGATAACAAATACCACTAAGAACATATATTTTTTGCCAAAAAGCCTTTGTTGGAAATGCATTTAATATAAGTTTAGAAACCGAGATTTTTAGTGGTTGTTATTCTAAAAAAACGGAATATCGCTTATTCATTTGGCACCGTTAGATGCGTTTTATCAAGGCAGCCATTTTGTATTTTTCCACCCACGTGTAAGTTGCAGCCGCATCCAGTTACCAGGCAACCGACAACTTACGATACAACAACGAACGCCCAACAAAAGTTAACGGCGTCCACCCAGGATGGGTTGTGTCTCGTTGGAAAATCCCACAATTGCGGTGAAGGATTTCGCGTGCGCTGAAACAACAATCTGGCGTAATCGGTTGCGCATCGAAACGCGACCAATGCTCATGAAGATGTCCATATATTGCGATTAGCGTTGCGTTGCGGTGATCGGCTTTTTCCGGCTCACTTCACTAAGAACGAGATTGAGTAGCGTTGATTCCAGAATGATACGCCACGCGCCAACGCGAATCGTTCTTTATTTAATTAGGTGCAGCTGCGTTTGCAAATCGTATCTTATCGTTCTTGCCCACCTTCCATCTGAATCACAAATCTGGGGTTGTGGCAAATGAACCGTTAAAATCGCCGACAGTGTTCAATGTAAAGAAATGCATACGAGCTATCTCCATATCATACAAGTAGTGAATGTTACTTTTTTGTTTATCTTTTGTCTTTTAAACTTACCTGTACTTCCCTGTCATATTTCGATTAGCTTAGTCTTACACCTTTAAAGTGTTTCAACCAGGGGTTGCTACGGACCCCATTTGGGGTCGTGGAACATAATGTTTGGGGGTAATTCTATGTTTTACGCTTTTTGTTGTTCATCAGGGGTCAAACAGATTTTTTTCAAGATGGGTTCGCCAAGAAATTTCCCTTTCTAAATGGAGTTATTAAAGAAACAAGTTTACCTTGGTGTTTAAACCACATTAACAGCAAATATAGACGTCAGGGCGAAGTAATATTTAAACGGGGCGCGTGGATCCAATGGAATTAGTTTGCGAATTGCGCGTTCGATTGTAGATATTTATCGAACGCCATAGATTGGCGCGAAAATCGTGACAAAGCAATACGCATTTGGCGCATTAGACGAACAGGTTATATCCCGGGTGGCAGATTTGCATCGATAAACGGATAATACGCGCGCGAGCCATGCTGCGAAAAAACATACATCGACCTGGGTTCGCGTGTAGCACAAATCCGTATAAATCCGAGGATGTTCCACGGAGAATGTCATGTAAAAATTCGCAAGTTGAATATAATTAATTTTTGCTAAAAACGTTGAACACTAAAAGCAAAAAATGGATATTAAAATCATTTCAAGAATTTAGCTGATACCAAAAAATACTACCGAACGTCCAATATGCGTTTATTGTGTTTGCAAACACCCATATTCGCCATTTTGTGCACAGATACGACCCGGCAATAACTTATTGTTATAACAATCCAACAAACCTTTCATTTCTTTGCAGTGTCCCGTTATCTCAACCCATCGGCAGGAATGGGGATGAACAGTTACGGGGGGGTGAACATGATGTCGGGAACAGGGATGGACGGAATGCACAAAACTTTATTACCAGCCTCACAACGGCGGAAAAGGAGGGTGCTGTTTTCACAGGCACAGGTGCGGAGAAATATTACAAAATGTGCGATTGTGGTAAAGCGTTTGACAGCCTTGCAAACCTGAGTTCGAGAAACTTAAGAAAATTCTTAGTTCCCGGAATTCATTTTTTTTGAAACGCTTCTTATGTTTAACCTGAGAATTAAAAACCGTGAACCCAAAGGCCGTGCCCTTAAAAAGTCGCAAGATTTAAAAAGAACTGTTGCAATGACTGTTGAATTTTAAATGGTGATCCTTATGGTAAAAATACATCGTAACTTTGATTTTAAATAATGACTAAAACATAATCGTGTCTGGGTTATTGGAAAAAAAATCGTAAGAATATTAGATAGATTTTTTTCAAAGTCAATTTACCCGTCGATGGGGACAACAAGCGATCGACCGCAAGCTAAACTTTGTCTCGCAACCGCGCAGGTGTTCGAGCTGGAGCGTCGGTTCAAACAGCAGAAGTACTTGTCGGCCCCCGAGCGCGAGCATCTGGCCCAGATGATCCATCTCACGCCGACCCAAGTAAAAATATGGTTTCAGAACCACCGCTACAAGAACAAGCGATCGCTCAAGGACAAGCAAGCCCAAGTGGACGCAGTGACCGTCGCTACGCAGCAACAGCAGCAACAACAAGGTTCTCAGGTGAATGTTGGGTCCCATGTAAAGTTGTGTGGAAAGCCGGATGTTGCATGAAGGCTGTTAGTGTGTCTAACTATTTAATACAGAATCCCGTAATTGTGCGAGATAAAACATTTTGTCAGTCATAGCGGACACTCGGCATCTTGGGAACAAAAATTTGTCGACCTTAAATTTACATTAGTATTTTTGTTTCAGAATACTAACAACCAAAATCACCACAGCAGCGAGATTGCGCACCAGCAGCAGAAGCAGGCGATGGTTAGCGGCGCACACACACCTCAACAAACATATTCGCCAGTGGCTGTTGCCGGAACCGGAAACGCTGGTCAAGTTCAAGTCGTGACTTCGATCGTTGAAAGCGGCGATGGCTCCGCTCATCACATGGTACACGGGATCGTTCAGCCTGGACAACAGAACGGCGAACACTCGCCCGGACGGCATGCCATCATGTCCGACGTGTCAGTGAGCAGCGACCACGGGGTCGAGGAGTCACCAGGCATGCATATGGCGCTCACCCCAGTCGCTCAACCATCGAATATTTCGGAAGGTGGAATGGCGAACGGTGGAGAGGTGGCAATGAGCCAATACTCGACCTCCGTCAAAATAGAGGAAGGCACAGCAACGGGTAGCGAAGGCTCGAATGCGGTACCCCACAGTCACTACATGACCGGGGTCAGTGCAACAGGTCAGCACCAGGACCTCATGAACGTGAATGTGACCACTCTTAACACAGTGGATGCGTATCAGCAAGTACAGCACCATGGCCACCACCACTTGGCTATCGGCAACGCAATGCTCAACGACTCTTCGCTGCTCTACGGTGTGTATCGCTGACTGCGCGCCGACCAATGCCGTTCGTTTGCCAATTGTGCGACCTGCTATCAGCCAGTTCCGCCGCAAAAGCAAACACTGATTTCGATTCGTGCTCACTCGGCTGTCATCCGGGCAAAACCGCGATCCAACACAATCATATTTAAAGACTTATTGTTCCGAATGTCAATCCCGCGTCTGCACGCCGCAATCCCAGGTTTTACGCGCAGAGACACACAACGTACGACAAGCTGCCGTGTGCTGTTCAGTGAGCGGTCATCCTGTCAACATGGTCGAGTGTGTGAATTTGATACGAGTCGCGAGTCGACATTAGAAGCGGGCTAACGCTTTGATACGCACTCGAGAATGCCTCGTTGATGCGCTCTCGAGACCAGTGTGTAAATCCACTTTGCTCGACTTAAAAGGAACAGTCAACATTATGTATCGCACATTGGAATGGAGCGCAATTAACACTTCATTGACATGTGAGCGAAACCCCACGGGGAAGCACCTTCTTTGGGGTGTCTCTGTATACAAATTTATCTTTGATCGTGAAGTTTTTGCGGATGATTTCCCGTCAATGTACTTGTACAGGTTAGAGTGTTCACCATTCCGCCTGCATTCCTAACGTCGCCTATTGCTTTTAGTCACAAACACACACGTTGCGTAGTTTCTCGTTTGCGATGAACTCGTTTGTTTCTCGCGCCGTTCGTCGATACGTACTTTACCTATCCATCGCGAAACAGGATAAACACCGTAGTAAAAGATTTGATCTTGAAAATGTGGTGTGTATTTTTTGTGTTTGTATTGAAGAGAATGCAGGACAAGTTATTTCGAGCGTAAAAATGTCAAATTGATAAAAATATGATGTAGTTGAGAAAAAATACTCATGTCATTAGTTCAGCACAGAAAAACATCCGCACAAGCAAATGTGTAAAAAAATCCGACTTTATATAGCCAAGGCAAAAATAGCTATGCAGCAACAGCTTTATGAAATAATCCTTCACAAAGTCAGGAAGTATTCTTATTCGGGCTTACGTCATCGTTTAAACACACATGCCCCCGGGTACCTGTTGTCACAACGGATGCAGTTCCCGACCCGTCACTGTTACAGTGTTGTTACAAAGGCGTTCACCAAATACACAGTTGCGCTGCGCGGTCGTCACAGAAATACGCGGTTGCTTGCTTAAAGGTCCCATTTTGCCAGCAATTTATCCAAACACTTGCGAACGGCAAAGTTCGCTTTAGCACACAACCTATCCACACCTGTTCAGGGATTGGAGATATGCGTGGTTTATGCTGTGTCGTATATATTTGGCATGATTAATGACACAGTGTGCTCTACGGATACAGCACTTTTTGCAACTATCTAAAACAACCGATCTGTAGAAGGCAACTCGCATTAAAAAGCCGCAATTATAACCAGTTAAGCGATGGTTCTTGTGTATAAATTTAGCAGTCAAATGTTTGGCATTCCTTCAAGCAAATCCGATGCACATTGTTTCAATGGTTTTAGCAACAAATGACTGGAAACTCATAGAAAGCGCCTGTGCTGGCCCAGTCATACTCATCAGGTTCAAATTATGCACGGCGTCATTCAACAAACTACGATATGCCGAAGTCTATGTAAAACTTGGAAAACTTTGCGGGCGCATTAACCTGTCCGCTTTGTCGCACGTCGAGATAACACGGCGGAAGCGGAGCTTGTTTGTCCAAGCAGGTTTGCCTTCGTGGGATCGTCGAAGGAAGGGCTCCGCGATTATCACCCGATACAGTTTTCGGTACTGCTCCAGTCCTGGCGCTGTTTCAGTGTGTATGCTGTTTGCAAGACAACATACTTCACGACAATATCGGAATGTCCTTTGCGTATTAATCTGGCTTTTTTTCTCAAAAGCAATTCACGTACCATATTTTGCAGCGCTAAAATTGGGATCTGATTTCTTCACTTGTGACTGGGATTCATTGCAAAAACTGCCCCTTGGAAAACACCTGTAAACCCTTGGACTGCCACGTTGTACACGATTATTTTTTAAATATAAGACTTATATGCTCAGAAAGGACAGTTGATGCAGAAACATTGATTAAAAACACGAAACAAGAATTTTGTTTGTCTTGTATTCACTGGATGTGAACGTAAGCAATGTGATTATTTATCCACTGTGAAAATCGACCTGCTGTGCAAAGCGAGGCGTCAAAGGCGACTCCTTAAATACAAGTGTTAAGTCATACCCAGAACTCTGGGCGTCAAAAAAGGAATAGAAACTTGGTCATTTCGTCTGAAACACCTTCGCACACAGCACATATAAACCAGCGGGAGATTCGGACGTTTCCTCACCGCGACAGAAGCAACACCTCATAGATAAAACTTGGCAGCGCCACAAAGGACGACCGATAGCGCGAGCTGGGTATTGTTGTTTCTGGGGCTTCGCGGGGAAGCGTTGGGTGCGCAACTGAATCAGCTCGCGACCGGTTAGTGGCAACGAGCTGTGGGAGGTTCACTGGGACAAACGCAACTGTGGTGACTGGTGGTGCGGGAACGACGGGACGCCTTCAAATGGACGTTGTACAAACAAGTTCCAACGGGAGTGCTGAAATCCGGGATTCTTCATTCGACCCGCAAATATTCTCGTCTTAGATTCAGACATCTGAGAGAGGGATATTTTCGACCAGATTCTCACACAATAATCGACCGAATATACCCAGACCAAAAGTCAACAATAATCTTATATCGTTTTCAATATGGTGTAGCCTGAATCAGGTAATATCCATTCACAGACCATGGTTAACGCCTTTCACACCTCCGATATCCTTTATCTACTCACGTTTAAGTACTTCCTTGTTTTTTTAAGATCAAATTTTACACAAATCAAATTTAATTTGGTTCGATACACAAAATTTGAATATGTATAGTTGGAATTAGAAGTCCAATGCGAAATGTTTTTAGGATTTATCCCCCGTGTTCCCGTCAGTCAGGTTCATTGGTAAAAAAGAGAAACTCTTTCGGGGAGGAGTAAATTCACCGCTCCGCTTATGCCTTCATATCGATCGTATCGGATCACATGCTTATTCGTGGGGGTTATTGCACTAAATCATATAAAGGCCTCTTTCTTAAATCAATGTGGCCGCTGGGGTCGGGCAAGCGAACGGGACCCAACCGGCGCATTGTTTCAATTTGTGGCATCGGCAAATATTTTTTCAGCGCGATAAGTCTGTTGAATTAGGACGTCCTGGCTCAGACTGCCGCCCAATGTTGAAACTCGCATAACAGAGCCGCTATATTATACTTTAACCAACTTGGGATTTTTCAATATTCGTGTAGAAATCGCAACATGTTGTAATTGATTAAAGTACTGTTTAGATGCACAACACCTGTATTGCTGTATTTTTTACAGTGTTGACCCAAAGCGCGTGAATAAATTTACAGTATTGCAGTTATTTTAGTTTGTCATCCTATTAATCAAGTGTCACTCAAGTGTTGGGGGAACATCCCGCCCGACAAGACTCACAAGGTACGTCGACACGCTTTCTGTGTGTGCAACAATTATTAAAGCATTAATCCTGGGCCGGTGATGGCGTGAGAAATGGCGGCGTCAAATATTTGCCTTCGCCAAACAATTTACGCGTGCACAGAACGCGAGCGTGCCGCGTAATCCATTAACAACCGGTGTAGTCCATCCTCAATATAAGGGAAGAAAACCATTTTGAACAACGTTGTTTCCCAGAAGTTTATTCAAAATCCACTTTTTATGGGAGTAGAAAGTCCAAGCGTGTGGCATCCTCGAATTATAGCCTATAGTTTATGATTCACGTACGGACTGGTTGCAAATGCTTCACGGACCGGTACCGGATCCTAGATTTGAAACACAAGTATTTGGAATACGATTGTTCTCGTCTGATTGGTCAATAGACTGAAACAAGTTTACTGCCACTGTACATTGAACATGGTGGACAAAACAACATTGGTTGCAACTATTCTCAAAAGGATCCTTGGAGTACAGCCAGTAAACTAGATTTTAAAGGTTAGAACTGAAACGAAGCATGTCATAGCGAGAACGGGTGATCTTTAAGTGGTTGTGCACTATGCCATAAAAACTCTACAAAAAATGGTGGAATCTATTTCGACAAAACAGATGAATTAACTCAACAATATTACGAGACTTCTACTAGGAATGTGTGTAGTGCTTGCTACAGGCACTATATACTTTGTCCGGATACGCCCTAATTGCAATTGTTAATAAGCAACCATTCCCTTGGCAACTCCTTGTTTTCGGTGAGGGCAGAAATGCAAACAATCAAGACCTCAGAGACCACAATTACGCTCTGCCTATCAAGTGCAGTCACAGGAAAGATAAATATGTTCGGAAAACATCAAATTTGTGTATCGTGTCCAGAGGTCGTCGTCGTCTTGCTCGCGAGTGCAAAGGGCAAATTCGTCGCGGAGCTGTTTTTTTGGCAGCAACCGAAGCCAGAGACCGAATACCCACGCCCAGGGTATGTTTGTCACAATTAGCAGCCTGGTAAATACGTCCAGTGACCCGATGGCGCGAAGATTTTCGATAACACCCCGCCTGCCCGCTGGCTGCTCTATTTGACTGTTTGCTTTTTCAATCACAGCAACACACCGATCGAAAAGCTTTAATGTGGGTAAAGTGCAGTGAATCTAGTACATGTAATAGACGGTTACCGGCAATTTACTGTTGTTACAGGGAACAAACATGTTGGTCACGCGTATTCCGACGGTATTGCAAACGTAACCAAGTGTTCAAAAAGTTTGGATTTCAACACCAAAACGAGGTTTGGGCAATCTTAACGACAAAACAAAAGCACTAACGTGTTTTGTGATTCTGGGCTAATTTGTCACAAGCTTATACGTCAGGGATTATGGCGAGAAAAAAGAATGCAGCACCTCTGAATATCATGGACTGAGGAAATTGGAGTGCAGCTCAGTGCACGAGTTCAAGTAGCCACGAATCCACCTGAACCTTAACGTTCTTGCGCGCGTAACATCCCAACAATGTGCTCACCGCTGTGATGGTAATACCCTGAATAAAAGGCGGTCGAGACTAGCGCCCTAAAGCGGGAACAAGTTCGCCACAGCGGGGCAGCCGCCACCCAATACATTGTTACAATAGGAACGCCTCCCGTAGTTCGAACGCACTTTGTAATGCGAAAGTGACATTGTGACGTCACACGCACAGGGAATTACAAACGACGATTTTAAACCTTGAGGCTTCAAGTCAAGTTCATGATTTAAAACTTGTTGCTTCTTCGTTACGAGTTTTTTAGAACAAAAAGATGCCCCATACTGATGTTGGATCGTGTTTAACTTTCCACTTATAAAAACCGCTTCGTTGGTCATTTGTGTGACGCACGTTTATCGCTACTGGATTCACCGCAACATCTTTGACTGCGCTTATAATTTCTTCGCTACAGAGAGAATCGAAATAAATTCTAATTCGATAATACTTCAAACAACACATAAAGATATATACCACGCTTCACCGCGCGAGGATTTCAAAAGCGATTTCAATTTCAAGTGTGGAATGATCCTCTAATGAGCTTGGGACCAAATTACTGATTGGGACAAACCAATATGCGGCGGATTAGGCGATGTCAGATCAGTCAATGGTCAGCAGGTCAAGTGGTAATATTCCAGTTCACCTTCCTGATTACCGGCAGCATATACCGCAAAAATGGGAAGTCGCACAGATTCGTAGTTAGATCGTCGACTTGGATCTTCTGCATATTACGCCTGTCAACATACGCGAAACGCGTAAGCTCTTGTGGCGACTAAAATTTTTTCAATATGCGAAATTTAGACAACCTCGTAAGAGTTTCTAATTTTCGAAATTGCTGTTTTTCATGATATGTTATCAAAGTAATTTCGGCTGCATTCGCAGTTTCACATGTGACATGAAAAATCGTCATTTTAGAAGCGACATGCTGATAAGAACCAGGATACTTTCCCAATGACCGCGCGGGGACCATTATCACGAAAAAACAAACATAATGTATATGCTGCATCCTCAAGAGACTTTTTTGGGGTTTTGGTTGCTTGTTTTTTATGTGCATTTTTGGCTCTATTGCGCTCATAAGTGTTGCTGTCATATACATCCGTGCCGGTTTTATAAATAGTTTTTTTTTGCCCGGATGTCGTCCGATTTATCACATTTAAATATATTTGTACACTGTATTGTGACAATGATAAAAAAAGGAAAATGAATTAATTTGAATTATAAAATTTCCTTGAAACGTGGCTGGTTTTGGCCACTTTCGGTGCCGGGTGGTACGAAGCGGGTTACTCGGCCGTCCAAAGACAACAGGCCCACTTTTGGCCCTTTGATCGGCGCGCCGTCTAATAACGCTGTTTGATTGGAACGATGTCGACGATTTGTTGTTTCTGGCCACTTTAACATCCTCCTGTTTGCGTCGTCGATTTCTTGGAACATCTGCATTGCGAATATATTTTGAAGCAGGCGATTCGAAGGCTGTTAATGTTTTTTTTTTGCAACAGTAATCGTATCTAACTAAAAGTAGTATCGTACCCTACGGTAAATTATCGTACCATAAAACAAATGAAAAATTTATCGAATTATCGACAACCCTTAATTGAAAAAAAATATATTTCTGTCATTTTTCTCATTGCAAAATGTAAATTGTAAGTTGTGGTATTAGAGAGGATAGGGTGGTTTTGTATTGCTAGAAACTAACAAAAAAATCCCGAAACCAACCCATAGGAAGTAAGTTCTCGATTTCCATATAATATCCCCGCTCATGAAAACTTCGCCGACGTGACACAACTCGAACGGATGAGCGGAAAGTCCCACCCCGTTGATGACGCGCGCCTTGCATAGGTGAAAAGCTCTGTGATATATCTGAGATGGTGTCGTCATCAGCGTCAATGTTGAATCGGCGTGGACACGAGTCAACGGGTTTCGAGTGGGAAATGCCTCTGAAGTCGGCCGCTTCACTCAGCCACCGAACACACACCTTCCACCAACAGTTTTGCTTAGCCTTACTGTAAACCAGTAGGCCCACTACCGTTTTTGGCGATTTAAGAAGCCAACAATGTGATAAAAAGACCTTATTTCATTGCCTGACCTTTGCGATTAGTAGAGTTTGAATCTATTTATAAAACAAAATGTTCCAGAAACTTTTTCACATTATCATAGGATAAATATGATGTTTTGTTATGTTTTCATTTTTAGTTGTAGTATCTATTAACCTTGCCAACCCTGATATTAAATGTGTTTCAATCAATAGTGCGAAAATTAATGCTCAACTTAAAACATCAAGTGTTTGGACTAAAACCATTTTACTCTTCTTGTAATTTCTCACAGCAGTTCGGGGATTCAGAGCAAGGATACGTCAAACAAAAAGCGTGCACACAGAAGAGAAAAAAATCGGTCATTACAAACTACATGTATCTGCGATTATCTCGGAAAACTTATTTGAAACAAAAGAGTTTCGGTGTAACACAGGCACCCTGAGACGTCATCGATGGAATTACGATAATATTCGTACTTTAGTTGAAGAAGAAAGTTTTTGTTTCCACAACATTTCGACTCAGCTTGACCTGTAGCCAAAACGCAAATTTGTTGATATATTATCGAGATACGATACCAATGCTGAAGCGTCATGCTTCCGTTGTATTCACACGAAGCTTACGCGCTGCTTTGCGGATCGCCTGAGTAAACACCTGCCATCGCATAAATCGTGGGAACAGCCTATTACTATTATCGGTGAATATGGAATTGGTGAAAAAAACTTTTCCAAAACTGGCACGGACTTGCAGTTCGAAGTGGGTGTGTGGCGCATTTTTATCAGTCTCGTTTGGACAGAATGAAGCGTGGGACTTTTTCCCGGTTATTTTGGGGTCAAACGAGCTATTGGCGCATGTGTCATAGAAGCCAACGCATCGCCGTCGCTTTCCAAACAGCCGGGACCGAATGTGGGAATGTGCGGGCGAACGGCGTAAATCACGCGCTAAACTAACAGCGGCGATTGGACTAAAAGCGGTCACTCGGCCTCGAAACAACAAAGCTCATAGACGGCGTTATGGACTGCAGGTGGTCAGCAACTAGCCCGGAGTGGCTTCGCACCTTTTTCACACATGAAACAACAGATCGGATGGGGGTTGGGTATCGAGCAGCCACAGAAGGGCATCGGGCTTACCCACAACAAAGCAAGCACTAGGCGAATATTTATCGGTCTAGAAATAATGTATGTGACCACTTTACTGCTTCAAGCCGTTATATGATGGCCGCGGGTTCAACAAACCGCTACACAGTGCACAACGCTACATTGGCAGCTGTGTTTATTTACATTTTGTGGAACTTTTTGTAAGTTTTCCGCTGTCAGTGATTTATATTACATATCATACCTTATAACAATTTACTCTCATTAACAAACCATTTATTAAGACGCACCTTTTGCCTCTGAACATTTTAAACACCGAATGCTCTCCTTCGCAGCTTCGACCACTCAAGAGGCTAATTGGTTCACACTTCTTCATTTAACTTACAAGCATGTCCAAATATGTTATGCAACAGTTGACAT
Organism: Ascidia mentula; assembly: GCF_947561715.1. Classification (NCBI taxonomy): domain Eukaryota; kingdom Metazoa; phylum Chordata; class Ascidiacea; order Phlebobranchia; family Ascidiidae; genus Ascidia; species Ascidia mentula. The sequence continues at coordinate 17,284,885 of NC_138569.1, read as the reverse complement.
TATTACATAATAGTCACTCAACAACCTACGTATTTCGGCGTGTTGTTTTGATGAGTCGCCTTGTTGTAATTAAATTTTGGAATACAAACTTAATTGCAATGACTTATTTCGAAGGGCATAACTTATAAATGCAGAAATATGAAAAATCAAATCAAAAATTCCAGTGTGAAGAAGAGAAAAAGAGAGAAATCCAAGAGGTATTGTGTGACAAATATATATTGTACAGATTGAACAGCAAATAAAATTTTGCATCAACTGAATTGTTTATTTTTTAAGAATGGAATACGATTATTGTGTATCCCTTAAGTTTAGTAAAAGTGTAAAACAAACAAAGTGATTAAGTAAAGAGAAAAAAGCAAAGTCAAGCATTTAAAAATAGCAAAGGTTTGAATTCAACAATAGTGTTCAACATATACAAATGTGCCGAATATTGAATTCAAACAATGTGTTGCAGGCACGCCTCGTATTTCAATGGTTGGTGGCCAAAGTGAAAAAAGGAACAACGGCCCCCGTCTGTCGCGTCAACGCCGCGAACGGATTCTCACGAAAGTGCCACCCTTTATTGCCACCTAACGACAAGAGAAAACAAAGTGAACGTAAAGTGAAATTTTAGAGAAGTGTAGATAGGAAAAACAAAACTGATTTTGTGAAAGGAAATTTGAGGACGACATGGAGTTACAGATACAGGCGGAAAATTAAACGCAAGAGAAAGACTACCTGGAACATGGGCGAATGTCTGGAGGAAGTTTTCCAGGAAATGACATGTTTAAGAAGAGCTGACCTTCTTTCACCTATAGACCTATCTCCGGTAAATGTTCAAATTAATACTATACCTTCGAATATACGTTAAGCACCGAATTCTGAATTAAGTTAAAAATTATTTGCCACTACATTATTCTGCCTTCTCATCACTTTTTGATCACGGATAATGATCAGGTTTTGTAGAACCATCGTAATTGTTTAAAAAATAGTGCTGCAATACTCAACCTTTTATCAGTAATTAAAAAAAGTGAATTCCACTGTACAGGAGATGGTTCAAATTAGTGCCAAGAAGTGGGAGCAGTACGCCAGACGCAAGAAATGCCTCGACGCTGAAAAGCTGACTTGTCGGGCGGAGAAGACGCATCTCGTAAAGCAGGCTTACTGGCGCCGCGAGCGGATAAGAGTGTTGGAAAGAAAATTGCGCAAACTGGAGGCAAAAGTTGAATCAGCCTCTCGCAAGAAACTGAAGGTCGAGGCCAAGCTTGTACATTTGGTGGAAGAAAGTTAACTGAAAGACATGTTGGAAATAAACTCTGGTATAATGCGTGGCCAACAGTAATGGTTAGTGTTTTGGATACGACAGAGAAACACCACGAAAGAAGTGAATCCTAAACAACTGAAACCGTGCTTGTGCCGGTACCAGGCCGTTTTAAGGATCCCCGACCGTCATGAGCTTCCTAATGTACCAAAAGGCCTAGATATCCCTTTCATTTTCAAAGCAACAATGATATACATGCTCTGCTAATATTCAAGTGTCTTGGTGCGGCGCACCTATACTGCCTGCACTTCGTAGGACTTAAAACACATTAAATAACGTGGCAAGTTTTGCGGACATAAGCGCAAAAAAAGATTTCGCCACAATTATCTCCAAACAAGTGAAAAATACTCGTCTATTATTACTTTTCTCTCATAAAAAACAAAGAATGTTTTGGCTTACTTGTTCTCCTAATACTGCAACAATAAGTAAGAAATATCTATTAAAATCATGGCCTGGTAAAAAGAAGAAACCTTTATGTTGGAATATTTATTCCTATTTCTTTCCAATTTACCATAAAGCTGTAAATATGCCATTCAGGCTTTGTTGGCAGATATCGCCTGTTTTGCATACTCCCATACAGTGATGGCACCGCTAACATGAACGTTTAGCGAGCGTATGACGCCCACTTGCGGAATCTCCAAGCACACGTCGAGACACCTCAATAACGCCGGGGGAATTCCCTCTTTCTCATTACCCAGTAATATCACACATTTAGCGGGAAACCTGTAAAACGGTGTGTATTTTATTTTTATGAAAAAAAAACGCAACAATTTAATTTTACCACGAAGTCATCGCTTAAATAGAGGAGTTACGAACATTTGTGCGAGTAATCAAAGGACAAAAGTTTCTGTTAAATTTTGCTATTGGGGTAAAACATCGTTTTCCAAACAATTTTGTACTTCTTTCAATGCAAAACATCTTTTCAGCGTGTGTAAAGACTTAAATGTTTGTAAACGCACCTGTAGTTTGACAGGCATTCGCTCTGCTCAGTCTGTTCAGTGCCGATTATTGTATAACCCTTCGCCTTCATGTCAACCACGTACTTCTCCAAGTCCCACCTCTTCACCTCGTCCATTCTGAGCCACTTGTGAGCAGTTACAGACAGTGACTGAAAAAACTTATCTTCCACACAAGAGAGAGTGTGAACGACAAGACGTTCGGCCCCTGCAGATACAGTGTTGTTGATAGTGTTGGAAGTTTAGTTAAGTTTGATGTTGTACTGTTTACCAAAAACTTCGCAAGTTCTTGCGAGACCGCCAAGGTTAGATGGTTTGTCGATCAGTGAAGCAACAAGCACAAGTCCCGACTTCTGAAAGAAAAAAAGAAGTCTGTATTTGTATGTTATGTCAGTAGAAACGATGGAATTTTTCAAAACGCACCAAACTTATGGTTTCAGGTACAGAAAACGTGCCTGCACTGTATAAATATACATTATTTTACCGTTCGTCAGCCGTTACTCTCACAAAATTCCATTTAATATAAAAATAAACACAGATCAATAATCCAAATGCACTTAAACTCCATCTGCATTTCACGCAAATCATATACCAGCCAAAGTTACCTTTGTGGCCTGGGTGTTTGAAACAACGATTTTCTTCTGCATATTCATTCCACTTGTCAGGTCTCCTTGAGGTTCTTCTTTAATCGATTTTTCTGGTTTCGTGGAAACAGAGGAAAGCCACACTGACTTTGGTAAATTCCTCAGGATATCTCGGTCGTTTCGTGCAGGAACCCTGTTACCCAAGTTTTATAGCAAGTGTTGGAACTTACATGAAAAGGTTAACAGTCTTTGTTACAATTTAACTTAATACAAAACCTTATGATGAACCTTATGATCAAACTACAAGAGCTGGGATCGCCAAATATAAAGGACCTGCGCAGTGGGGCGATCCGGCCTTGCTATGAGAAAGTATGGTAGTACTTCACGAAAATCTTGGCTCCCGCTATGCAGGATATACACTAACCATGCATGAAACTGCATAAGCTTTTCCAAAACATTGACGTTGGGATGAGTCACGTGACATAGGCGAGGCAACGAGCAAAAGATCGTCTCCATGGAAACGTCGAGCACCGGGTGAAAGTGAAAGAGGACAGGACTTTGTTTTATTCTCTGCCAATTGGTTTTCACATTGCCGCTCGAATTGTCGGCAAAGTTTAAGCAAGTCTCAACCGATGGAAAACTTTTTCGAAGCTGATTCAACTTTTCTGAACACATGAATGGAAATATCGCTAAGTCGTGGAATCAGCTGACGTATTGCAAGTTTATGTTCCAAACTAACTGGTCTTTTATTATTGTGCTTTTTTGCAGTTTACTGGTAGTGCATAATTACCGACAGACCAGGCTTACCGTTGTCCTCAAACAACAATTTCGTGCGTTGTAGAACGGCAAGGGCGCAGAGACGAATGGTAAAGTGCTGTGTCATGCACCAGGGTATCACAACCTCAGCCAAGTCCAAGAAGTATTGGATCTGCAGAATGAAAGGTTTTTTACAGGGCGGATCGCATTCTATACCGAAGCATAGGTTTTTTGCATCACATGATAACGGTTATTTTGGCCATGCACATAATCACTGGCTGAAATGTACCTGAAACTGTTGACAAGATTGATTCTGGGCAATTCCGAGCAACAAGGCAACGGTCAGATAGGAACACATTGCAGGAAAAGTAACATCACCCATACAGTTGTGCTGCAAGCGTTGAAACAAAAGTTCCCGGTGCATAGGGTACCTTAAAGAAGGGATTTTTTGTTATGGACAGGCAAAACAAAACACCAAACTAACCTGATTAAGAGTAAGGTGAGGCACCATTCCATAAAATGCCTAATGGAGGCCTGGACGTTTTGACTCAAAAAACAGAGAACATCATTTATAAGTTTAAGATCGGAATCAGCAAACGGGATAAAGAGTAAAACGTTTTGCCACAGCTTCTGCTTCGTTAAATGAATTGTGGAGTTGAAGTGGCAACGGTCCTTACTCTGTGTAGAATAAATATTGAGTTACGCACTTTATTGCTGCAGCACGTTCTTAATTCATAACTTTCTTACTTTACTGAGAGTCATCTCCATGTTCATCAAATATTTTAGACAAATTGCACCAAAGTTGGGGTTGTTTGTGGCCAACTCAAGAAGCACACTTGATGCAAGAAGGTTTATTTCCACCACTAAAATATACAAGAAACAGGTTTTTATGGTCTCTATATATTAAAATATATATTCCTGGCAAATACCAGGCTTGTCCTGTTTTGAATAGAAACACGTTATATCTGTTTCCGAAATAACACAAGAAATTTTTGAAAACAAAAGACTCCAAAATGTGTGGCCCTTACATTTATCCAGATCAGGAACAGGAATTTGATCAGGTAGAAGTTGCCTCATGTGATTAAGTGCTTGCTCGGTTAACAACGCACTCTTGGATGGTACAGTGGAAATTGTAGCACAATGAACCAAAAAGTCCAGATAGTCCTCAATATGCCTTGCACTTGAAGTTATACTGCTGTTTTCGACATTGAGTAACAAAACTGTACTTAGCACATCAGCTTTTGTGGTATTTGAACATGTATCCTTGCATTCAGCAACAATATTAGCCATAGAAACAACAAGTTTTTGTAGCAGTAATGGTTTGTTTTGAGACTCCGCCTGGATCTCATTAAGTACGTATTTCACAGCATTTGTCACTTCATCAGACTTGCACACAATGACTTCTTTTTGCACAACAGCACCAATTAAAGCCTTGTACAAGTGCCTGAAAACTGATGAGTTTTGTAAATCATAGGTGGTCTTCCATAAAAGTTTGATCATTTTGCTGCAAACACTCGAGTTGTCTGAATTCAAATGAGCTTTCTGACAAGCCTACATGAAAATCAGAGTTTGAGATATTGGAAAAAAATGGAAAATTTTAGGCAGCAAAACATTCAACTTACATTGTAAAGCAAAGTTTGTGCAATATTAAACAAAGCAGCAAGATGATCGTAACTTGCAACTTCAATTTGATCGAGCAAACATAATAAATAATTTGAGGTACTTGTATCTTCTGCTTTTAAGTTTAAACGGAAATCAAAAACAAAAGGAACCACACTCCACCAGTGCATTTTCACCATCTCTCTAACTTCCGTACAATCATCTCTGTCCCCAATTTTTATTAATGAGAGCTCAGCAAGTTGACAATCAAAATTCAACAAAAATGCTGCAAAAAATGTGGGTTTTGGTAAAAATTCAACACTTCCAAGTTAATGAAGTTTCTGATAACAGCGTCAACCTGTAAGTCTATTTGAAGCATCCTTCATCAGCTTAAAGTCAAACTTTTGGCACATTGTGCAGGACCAGGTTAAAGTTCTGTATGCAGTTGATAGCACGTTTTCCTTGGCCTTGTAACAAGGAACTTAGGTAAAAAAAGTCAAATTACTTCATGTCCAATACCTTTGGTGCTTTAATAGTTTTCTCAATAATGACAATTGATGTCAAAATGAGAGACTCCATCATCCTTATTCCTTGGGCCATCATTTTATTTCTGTACTGAGTCTCCCAGTAAAGGTTTACTAAAGCATCGGCAGTATCAAGATAACATTCCAGTGCAAACATTGAATCACTATATGCTGGAAGTTTCCTGGCAACAAATTCCACGATTCCTGGCCAAAGTTGCCACAAGCAACTTAAAACTGTGACACTTGGAATTGCTGTAAAAAATGTGCAGTTAGTAGTATAAAAACAGAAACATTTTCTTATGCTTCACCATTTTTGGATGTCTCATAAGTCACAAGTGCTTTAATAAATTGAAAACAGGACAACACTTGGTTATGTGATAGGTAAGGATGGGTGGCAGCTTTGTCAGTTATTGACTTGACTTGTGAGGTCATATTTTTTATTAGAGCATCATGTTGTGGTAAATGTTCTGCAAAAAAAGAGTTATGATGCAAACAAAGTCCACATACATTATGCTAAGTATTTTCTTACTTGGGCTGTTGGCATCTGCATAAAGTACAAGCAGCATTAAAAGCACGCTTGAATCATTGTTGAATTTCTTTGCAGGGTCATGACACCCAGTACTGTTAAAAATTCTTTTGAACCAGCTTATTGCAGTTTGAAAGAAATCAGTAGATCCATCTGTTAACCCAAAACTGTTCACAAGCCACTGGGAACACTGTGAAGAAAGAAATTGACTTAACAACACAAGTTTCTATAATTATTGAAATGATAATGATTAGAAAGATATTTCCCAATTATATGGTATTGACACAAGCTACACAGATGTACCTTACCCTAGTCCAGAGTCTGGAGGGCCTCAAAATCAATTTCTGCTCAAAACAAAGGACAAAAAAGCTTAACAATTCTTCCATCTTTGTGTCTGTTACATCCGTATGGGAGATTAACAGCAAAAAGAATATCCGTTGTAGAGCAATAGTTAATGGTTTGCTATTGCCCTTAACAGACTGAAATATTAGAGTCCTGTACATAAAAAGAAGTGATTACATCAATAAATATACAAATTCACTGCAATTAACCTTAAAGTTTGTACTTCTTTTCGTCCCCAACATTTTGAATGTGGAATAGAAAGCATTGAGCTGGCAACATACACCATTGAAACAGGACTCCATGATGAATTGTTTAGACCTGACAGCAACTGTTTCAAAAGAGTTTGTTTCTTTACTTGAGGTAACATCACATAGCAACTTTTGAAGAAATCCCCCAACATAATAGGAACAGTATTTAAATCTTTGTTTGTGTCAACGCTAAGAAATATTGATATTAAAGCATCATTATAACATTTTGAAACTGACCCCATTTCAGGGCCATTTCCACAATAAAAATTTACCTTGAACAATAATAAATAGACTCATCCTTCAGTACAAGTAGAAAATCATTAACAACAAATGAAACAAATGATGGTTGCAATGCAATAGGATAATTTGAATTGTCCAACCTTAGAATCAAAGTGACTCCCTCCTGCTGGACATGCCTTGAAAGTAAAGTATATTACAACAAAAAATGTATTTCTAATTTATTAGTAACCATACTTGCTATCATGACTCAGCATCCTTCGTGCTACGATCAACAACCAATCCAATGGTATTTGGTTCTTCTCACTGGTGGAAAATAAACCAAGAAGCTTTGAAAGAACAGGTCTGATAACATGGATTTGGTTTTCCTCTAAAGTTTCACAAATGGAAATGAAATGCAGCCATTCCCTAAAGCTTTCAAACTCAGAGGTGGAGGAAAAGAGCTTTAGACCTCCTTCTTTCTCTGACGTGGGTAAACAGACATTTGTTTCAAGCTTTTTGACCTTAACAAAGTTTATGGTATACCTAAGGCAGTTTAAAGCTGTTTTCCTGGTAACCGACTTCGAATGATGCAGCCCAGCTTGCATGACACACCACACTGTGGGGTCTGATAGAGTTTGCAAATATAGGTCAGTGTCCAAGTTTTCAACAATACTTTCCATAGTTTCCATTGCTAAGTGGCAAATGCTAATGCATTTTGCAATGCAACTATTTTTTTCTTTTTCACCGCAAGACACAGTGGATGGTTGAAATTGATGGACATGATTAAGCATTTGCAATATCATAGATTTTACAACAACTTGTCCATGGTTCGATTTCAATAGAATTTGCATGCTGTTAAATAATATTCTGGTAATTTGTTTGTGAAGAAAGGGAAAACCCGGTATTAGTGCAAGGATGTCACAGAGTTTGGGTAAAACATTGGATAAACATTCTACTTGTTCCATTTGAACAAGGTTTTCTAGTAGGGAAAAACCAACATGTCTTTTTGAAGAACAATCCTCACACCAGTCAGAATTTATCTGATTCACTTTCAGATCCAAATATACACCATCCAGAAATTTCACCAAATACAACATTAATTTCTTCGAAAAAAATGTTTGGGAATCTTCAAGACAGACACAGGAAACCAGAAAGGAAACAACAGAGTTTGTTTGGTGTTTATCATCATGTAAAGATGCCAAAGTAAAGGAAAATAATTGTGAAATACTGGCTTTCACACCAGGAGAAGAGCTTTCATAAGTCCATTTAGAGGACAGTATTGAAGTGATAAGATCCAAGTCACGTTCTTCTGAATCCTTATTTTTGCTTCCTTGTTTGGAAAGATGTGATTCACACAAGGCTGCAATTATTTTTTCGGGACAAACGTTAAACTCAGGTTTAAATAATAAGTTTAATGTGTTAATGTCAACAGAAGAACTCATAGTGAAAAAAATGGAAAACTGAAATAACATGGTACATTTCGTCAAACAAAATTGTACATGTACGGTTTGCAAACATAATCTAAATACAATCAAATAGACAAAATCTGTGTAGATTTTTTGTGTCTTTAATAATGCAAGAGCAGATTAGAAAGCACAAGAGCTGAGTTTCTGGGTCGCTAAACATAGGATGGATAGGACTCTATATGGCAAGTATGCTGTCACAGTTATTTTAGTCAACATTCTTTGTAACACATAAACCCGATCATGATGTTGGTCCCAAAAAGTACACGCAAACGCAACCCTAAATGCAAATAACGTCTCTGAAAAAGTCATTGAACGCACGTGTGCTTGTTTATGCTGTGAGGTTCAGAGGTTAAACTCAATGGAGTGAAACATACTAGCTTTCAACAAAAATATTAGCAAAGCAACATAAAGTATTTTGAAAACATATAATATAAGTTTAAAGCATGAAAAATGTTTTATAGGCCATAAAAATTAAAAAATGGGATTGTGTAGGAAGCAGATTGTTTTTTCACACGTTTGCTGTGACCATGACTGCGGCGAGACTAAAGTTTCATAGCAACCGTTGCTATTTAATGTGCAAATGGTTGCTTCAAACGCCAAATGTAGTGTATTCAATATTTTAATATCTGTACTAAATTGAATCTGAAAAAAAGTCTATCAGAGAGTTATGTGAACAAATTTTTTATATTTGCTTGTTGTAATTTCCAGGCATTGGGCAACTGAATTTCATCGCATCCATTTTATTGTTGTTTTAGCCAAAATTGTAAAACAAGTTTTCTGCTAGCCTTCACCAACTATCTTAAAATAAAAACATGTCTGATTTAGGCTCTGATGAATTTGAAGATGAGGGAGGTCCTTATTTGGGTGTAAGTTTCAAATAGGTTTGTGTCAGCCCCAGAATATGTGATTGATAAAAATATAAGTTCATTTTTGTAATGTAAAATGTTGTACATGGTATAACGTCTGTAGCGTATATTTTATATTAATTAAATAAAGCATTTATTAAAATAGACCACATATCAATTTTAAATATATTTTTTTTGCAGGAATATGAAGGTGACAGAAATGATGAAGGTGAACGACATGGTCACGGTAAAGCTACTTTACCTAATGGTGACACTTACGAAGGACAATATGACAGAGGAAAGAGACATGGACATGTAACATTACTTATTTATTTATGTTAACTTTAATTGAAAAACATGTCACAAAAGTGTGTAAATATGGGCAACATTATATGAGAATTAAACTATTTGTATAACAGCCTATGTTTTTTGAAGGGATTATACAGATTTAAAAACAGTGCCAGATATGAAGGGGATTACTTAAGAAACAAAAAGCAAGGACAAGGAATTTTCATATACCCTGACGGCTCCAAATATGAAGGTGCATGCATTTGATAAAACTAGTATTTTTCATGTGCAACAATATTGCTTTTTGCATCAGGCTCTTGGGTGGATGATCAAAGGCATGGAGTTGGGAAATATTATTATGTAAATGGTGACACATATGAAGGAGAGTGGTCAAAACATGAGCGACACGGCCAAGGCAACTATGTCTATGCAGAAACAGGTCAGTCAACCAGAGTGTCTAGTACATTTAACAATATTGAACTACGGTTAATTCATACAGGGTCAAAGTATGCTGGTACTTGGATAAATGGAAAGTGTGAGGGTGCTGGGGAATTTGTTCATGCAAATCACAGATTCCAGGGTAACTGGACTGATGGCAATGTAAGTTGAATATGGATAAAATGTTATGAGACAAAAGTATAATAAAATTGTTTTCTAGATGCAAGGACCAGGCAAATACATTTTTGACATCGGCTGTGAACAGCATGGTGAATACATCTCAGTTGAACAGGTTTGTTATCAAAGTAAAGCAATTACAAGAAAATTAATGTAGAAATGAATTATAAAGAATACATGCTATGCACCCACCTTCAGTCATGTGTTTTTTTTTGTTGAAATTAATTGGTGCCAAAAAACTATCAAGTGTAATTTGTGAACAAACCTTATTATCTAGGCCCAAGGAGATGGTGAAGAAGAAGAACCTATGACGATAACAGTTCCAAAATGGAAGGCTGGAAAAATTACCCCCATCACCCTATATGCATCAGAAGACAAAGCAGGTCTGCTAAATATTTATCGTTTACTCCCAAAATCTCATTATTTTAGTGAAGTAATATCAAAATAATCGATGAAATGTCAATAATGACCAATCCTGAATTAGTATTCGTTGTTTTTTTCCAATTGGAATGTTGGTTTTTCCTCAAATGCAAAAGTGAAAATGTAATTGAGATAAATATTAAATTTTTATCCCACATTTGCACTTTTTGGAACAAAATTATTTTCCTGAAAGTAAGCACAACAAAAAACAAATATCTTAACATGCAACTTAATGCCTAGACGATGTAGAAAAAGCTGCTACAGAAGCTGTGCTAGAAGAGGAAGTTGCTGAAACGCAGGCCGAGGAACCAACCCAATCACCGGCACCTGCTGAAACAGAGGCAGCTGAAAGTGAGACTCCTGCACCTGCACCTGCTACTGAAGAAACTGCACCTGCAGAAGAACCAACTGATGAGCCTGATGCCCTGGAGGAAACAACTCCAGCTGAAGATTAAAACTTTTCTATGGTTATTTTTGTTTGCGCAGTTTTGTCACAATATATTATCATTTTTAAGGAGTTGCTTTGTGAAAAAGTTTTGCAATTCTGAGTTTATACAGTTGTTGATCGAAAAGACAGTGGTCCTACTCCTTCTTTATCTTGCCGCCCCTTTTTCAGGACAGTTTTATGGACGGATTCTTTTAAATTTAATATTACCACTGTGAAATTTGTTTTTTTACATGTGTCTTTTACAGCGATCAACTGGGGTATAATGTTTACAACGAAACTTAAAAAGGGGCGTTCACACAAGCTGAGGACTTTGCAAATGACCTATCTGTACGGTAACATATTTGGCAGCCCACTGGTTGGGAATCCCTTAGTCATCAACTGGAGTATAATGTTTACAACAAGACTTAAAAAGGGGCGTTCACACAAGCTGAGGACTTTGCAACTGACCCATCTGTATGGTAACATATTTGGCAGCCCACTGGTTGGGAATCCCTTAGTGAAGGAAAAGGTTCCATTCTTTTTGGAAAGGGCAATGGGAGATTTATTTAAATGCAACAGTAAACTCTTTTAAATGGCCACCAACATGATCTACAAAAAACCAAATGCACTTTAAAAGTTGCATAACATATGTACAAGTATGATGCACCATACAAACAACTGAACACAAATGTACATAAATGAAACCAATAAGTCAAATTGCAACATATGGACAAAAAAAAACTTAGTACAATATTGTAAAAGGTAATGGACAGCAGTTATGCAATCACCAGAAAACTTGTTAAAGTTGCTACACAGTCAAAGTGGCATAACACTGAGAAAAGTAGACAACAACTGTTACATACAAAAAGTACCACTTCTGACAATTGTGTAAAGAGCATGGTAAAGAACTAAAGCACCTGATCAATATGAAACTTGATAAAAAGCATGTATATATGATAAAACATGGTAGCAGCGATTTGGATGTCAGACGTTAAACGTTGGACTCGTATCTGGCAAAGGCTCGTTTACGCTCGGCTAGTTCTGCAACAATTGACTGACGGTTGGCTTCATAGGACATGACTATTTGTTCCAATTCCTTTTTCATCAGCATTGTAAGCATTTCACTAAAGCAGTCAAGCTCATGGACTTGAAACAATTCCCACCTTAACTTGCTATCAAACCTAAATGGACATACACTGTGTCACCACACAACCACCAGTTATTATATTAACTTAAGAGAAAGCTGTTGACCAATTACCATTTAAGCAATCAACTAGTTAATGTGTTTCCATTGTTGCATAACATAAGTTTCAATAATTGGCATACTGGCAAAAACTAACGAAGACGAAGAACGATCACCAGTAAGGAATTTGCACTATTTTGGTACTTTCAAGGTTGATAAAATGACATTAAGCTAATTTGTACCTTTGTGGGGCAGTTGAGTATATTTGTAGCCAGTGAGGAATTTCAGTGGTGCTGAGATAGGGATTGGCTGGAACAACTTGATTCAGTCTCCATGTATCATACTGTTGACTTGGCTCTGCAGGTGGTAGGGGTTGTTCAGGATTGGCCCTAACATTTTCTCTAACAAACCAAAAGCATTATTTAAGCCGGGAACTGTGTGAAGCTCAACTTTGTGGAATGTGTCACAAATCCTTTTACATCAAAACATAAACTGTGGCACATTGGGTCTTTGTAAGTTACAAACAACAGAGTAGTACATATTTTGCAGAAATTTAAAAAAAATTAACTTAGATATTATACACAAATTACTAAAATTTTTGGAAGTTTATCATATATATACCTTGGAGCAAGAGGATGCTCGTACTGCGTAATTTTGCTGACATGATTCACATAATATGTTCCAAACTTGTTTGAAGTTACTTTCTCCCAACCAGGCGGCAAGCTATCAGATGTGAGTGGGTGGGTCCAATGTGTAGTATTGGTGTTGTGGTCAACATAATAGTGATGGCCATTAATTGTCCAATCCACAGACCATCCAGGAGGCAGGTTTGCACCCATGTCAACTGAGGATGGATTATGAAGATTGTCTCGTGTTTTTTGAACTATGTGGAGAAGCAACAATGTAAAGAGCAAATATAAAACATGTGCTTATGCCTATTGACTAACTATTTCTTGACCTTAATGTCCTCTAGAGACAACCCAATTATATCATTATTGCTGTAAATTATTCACATTTCAGGTTTGGATGATGTTTTAAATATTTTAATACCATGTCAATGAACAACAGTCATGTGGCTGTTGAACACTTAAAATTTTATGACATATGTACTTACCCAAATTTTCTTGACTCCTCACAGCTTGCGAAGTTGAATAAATTTGCCCAGGGTAGTGAACTGGACTGTCAGTTTGGGAAGTCGGCATTGCTGCAATTTGTGATGCCTGTGGAGAAACATGTGCCTGAAAGAAAGAAAAACAAAAATATAGTCAGCAATAACACTAAATGTGATCATAAGGTACAAGTGGTAATGTAAATCAAAGCCACTTTTTCCTAGGTCTTAAATCAAAAAAAAAAAAAATAAAAAAAGATACCTACCTGTACAAAATGCCCACTGTTTCTGTCAGCAACCTGGTGGCTGGCATTTGGTCCAGGGTGTTGGTATGAATTGAGTGACTCAATAGATCTTCTCAGATTTACTTGTGCTGGTGTGTATTTTTCATTTTTTATTGGCTCCTCTGTAGCAATGTTGAGGCTCGGATTGGAACGAATATGAGGTATGTAGCTTTGTGGCTTACCATACTGATCAGATGATCCAACGTTTGAAGCATGTCTGTAAAGGTTGGTGGCCTGCTGTACTGGCTGCTGTGGAGGCCGTATGATTTGCTTGTGAGCATCATGGCCTTGATAGGGCCTCTTTGGTCTTTGCTGGATGGCATGATGGGGCATACTAGGAGGTTGCAATGGTTGGTAGACTACAGGTCTGGCTATCTGTCTGTTTTTTCCCATGTACACAACATGGTTGTCTGGTTGCTGCACAATATATGTTTTTTTGTTGCCATTGCCACTTCCTTGATCCACAGCTGCTGGAACACTGTGAACACTTAGACCATTTTCATAAACACTAACATTAGTGTACTCTAGATTTCTTGTTGAAGGGTTGTATATGGCTGGCATAGAACCAGCAAGTTTAGGCTTAGATCCAGCAGACATTGGGTGCTTCATTGCAGGATAAACAACTTCCTGAGGGGCGCCTATCAAGCGTTCATTGTACTGAGGCTCAGCACGTTTTTCTGGTGCTCCTTTGAAAACACCATGTTGAGTTCCAGGCTTGCTAACACCAAGAACTGAAATATTGGATGCTGAATTGGAGCGTTTTTGCAATGTGGGGCCTTGGCGAATGACCCCTTGTTCAGGTGCAGCTAAAAGAATGAAAGCTGTTAAATAATGCAACAAAAGATTTCTAGTTAATAATGTCTGGGGCACAAAATTTACATTGATAGAATAACTACTTGCCATTAAAATTCTGTTTAATCTGGAGTGTTAAATTAACAATTTATTTTAATCAAGCTTATTTGATAAATAACCCAAAACAGAACTGCATAAGCAATAATAGGTGAAACTAAAACCAGTCATGATTATTACACCAAGTTTCATGCTTCTTACCTCTCACAAACTTAGACGTATTTTTCTGTACATACTTTCCAGGCAATGGAGCAACATTTTTATGCTTCGATTTTTTGCCGAATAAGGGCATTTTCCAATTGCTTTCAAATATCAAAAATCTTTAATTGGACATGCTATTTTAAAAAGTGTTTCGGATGTGACAAGGCTACGAAATATCAATTTAAACAACCACTTCTCTTCAGTAATAAACAACTCTATCAGACATTTTCCTGCGGGAACTGCTTTCCCAATTATATCGGATACTAGCGTCTCTATGGTGGATACTAGGGATGAAAAATAACATAATTATTTAGAAAAACATACTAAAAATTCTCAGAACAAACAGACTGGTCCATACTGTTAGAAATATTGATATGTTTTATTTATGTAAAACGATTCGTTTAAAAAACACCGCATAACTCAACAAATTGAAACTATGTGCATACAATAAGTCTGGCCCACATTTCACAACAAAACGTTAAACATTAACCACTAAGCTGCGTACCATTGCGGCATTATGTCGGCTTTGATTTTCTGCGTAGTCAATCAGTTTGCCAGCAATTAAAATGCACAACGACGAATTTTTATCCGTCAACCAGCCACCTTTGGATCAGCAGTTTACCAAAAAAAGGTTTGAAGGCAAAACTGTTATCGTCACAGGCGGGGCATCTGGTATTGGATTTGCTGCAGTTGAGAGGTTTGTTAATGATGGAGCAAATGTGACGATATTCGACAAGAGCGCCGAGAGCATACAGCTTGCTGTGAAAAACCTAAAAGCAGAATTTGGTGTAAATGTTCGGTATGCTTGTATGGATGTGACCGACAAAACTGATTGTGTTGCCAAAGTTAAAGACGTAGCAAAAGCGTCAAATGAAGGAAACGTTGATGCTCTTGTAAACTGTGCTGCTTACTTTGGATCCAAAGGTAAACAAAATAGTAATACGCACCTACATGTGGCCTAATTAGCTCGTTACGTGTTTTATGGTAATGGCAGGTTTATCCAGCGAAAAGAAGGATTGGATGACAACGTTTGAAGTAAACGTGGTTGGAGTGGCAAACATGGTCCAGGCTACATTTCCTTTAATGAGCGAAGGTCAGTTCAGTTTCTTTTTAAATTTCAATAAAACAACAGAAAACAAAAGAATATTTTTTTCCCTTTACCTTTAATATCAATGCAAAAATTTAGGTGCAGCCATTGTAAATGTATCGAGTATCTCAGCCCATCGCGCTCAGCCGAACCGCTGGACTTACTCAGCCAGCAAGGGTGCCATCTCCACAGTCACGAGGAACATGGCGTTGGATTTGTCCCCGAAAAAGA
Source organism: Ascidia mentula (assembly GCF_947561715.1). Classification (NCBI taxonomy): domain Eukaryota; kingdom Metazoa; phylum Chordata; class Ascidiacea; order Phlebobranchia; family Ascidiidae; genus Ascidia; species Ascidia mentula. Next base: position 17,268,827 of record NC_138569.1, on the reverse strand, counting down.
TTCGCGTTAACTCCGTGTCTCCCGGATGGACATGGAGCCCTCAAGTGAGAATAAATTTATCTTGTATTTATGTTTGTGAGACTAAAAGTATATGTATGTGCCAAAAACGCGCACAAAATTACATTTTAACCCACAGCACGTTGTTTTAAAGATGGCCAAAGCATCCCCGGATGGCACTTTGGAAGCTATGTTGCCAGCGGTGAAACAGTTCCAACTCAAACCAGTCGGTTTGACGTCGGAAGTAGCGGCGGTGGTTGTGTTTTTGTGCAGTAGGTAAGTGCTTTTATTTCTTGCAATTTGTGGTGAATAATCTCAAACGAACGTAGAGGGCACAGTTTTAGATGTCTCAATATTACAGTTCTTTTTTCTTGCAGGGACGCGTCGTTCATCACAGGGACCGATCTTCACGTAGACGGAGGATACACCGCTATTGGGCCTGAGCGCCGAGGAGAGGAAACATCCATTGTCCCGGAATAAATTTGCAGACAAAATGAAAAGTTTTTCCAAAAATGTAAAAACGTAGCCTTTTCGTTTCAAAATAATCCGAAAAAATTTAGTAAATTGGGTTTGAGTCAAACATTTACTGCTTGGCGTGAAAATTCTCTTTTCACACTACACTCGAATATTCGCAATTGCTTCAAAATATCGTATGGATTGGGGCATTTTAATAAAATAGTGTAGACTGTTTTTAACAATGCGACAGAAAGGTGTCAAACATAACCTGGGTTCAAATCCCAAGTGCTTCAAAAAACAATTTTTTGGGCAGATATCACGAGTGTATGAAGACGTTCCTGTACCACACCACCATGCGAAATATAGTGGTTACCCTTTGGCGACACCTTGCTGCAGGCAAGATCAGTACGATTATAAACTCCCAAATGTACACTTGAACGCTGCTTTTGAACTTTGCCAAAGATAGCCGACTGCAGATATTTCGGTTACATTTTTAATGCACAGAGGACAACCTGTATACAAAGTCATGCGGACTGTAATCGGTATATATACTCATCCATGTAGAAGAAGACCAGATTTTTAAACGTGAAGCGGGACTATACTACAAATTATTACATATTTCAAAAATCAGAAATTTTTTTGGTGAGGTGATATCTTCTGACACACCGAAATAAAAAAAATCAAGACATTACCAAGAAAGGACATTTATGGGACTTTGAGACGCCAAGGGCGGTTCCAAAGTCTTGGCTCTTTTAGTGGAACGTTGGACTGTTTAGCGGCAAAAATGCGCAAAATATTAGAAAAGAAAGAGGACATATACGTTTAAAGTAAAAAGTCTCGTCCAATTCGTATTTTAGCGTAACTTCGATCTGATTTCGGTGTGATAAAACATTTGGGCAGTTGGGGCAAGAAGTTGAACATTAACCACCATGGGAAGCATGGTGACATTTTTCTGGTTTTCCTTCTGTGTGCGGTTGATCAGTTAGCCAGCAAATAAAATGCACAACGACGAATTTTTATCCGCCAACCAGCCACCTTTGGATCAGCAGTTTACCAAAAAAAGGTTTGAAGGCAAAACTGTTATCGTGACAGGTGGGGCATCTGGTATTGGATTTGCTACAGTTGAGAGGTTTGTTAATGATGGAGCAAATGTGACAATATTCGACAAGAGCGCCGAGAGCATACAAGTTGCTCTAAAAAACCTAAAAGCAGAATATGGTGTAAATGTTCGGTATGCTTGTATGGATGTGACCGACAAAAGTGAGTGCGTTGCCAAAGTCAACGAAGTTGCAAAAGCATCGAAGGAAGGAAAAATTGATGCTTTAGTGAACAGCGCCGTTTACTTCGGCTCCAAAGGTAAATAATTTAAACTTCTACCACAAAGTAGTGGTGAATTGCATTACTATACAAAGATTAGTTACGTTTTTCTCTACAATACACTTCATTTGGTTTTTTACTGATTTTTGTATCTTCATTTTTGAGCGTAATGATAAATTGCCGTGGCAGGGTTATCCAGCGAAAAGAAGGATTGGATGACAACGTTTGAAGTTAACGTGGTTGGAGTGGCAAACATGGTCCAAGCTACATATCCCTTAATGAGCGAAGGTCGGTTGAGTTTCTTGTTTAAAATATCAATCAAATTCCATGTAAAATACAAGATATAAATAAGTAAAACTAATTTTGATATCTGGAGGTCTATTGGCAATTGTATCCCCATATCTGTGAATGCATTACTTCGCAAACCTCTCCATCGTGAAACCGCAAAGTCCGCGGGGTGATTTTAATAATTAACGTGGACATTCAGGTGCAGCCATTGTAAACATATCAAGTACCGCGGCGGTCCGCGCCCAGCCTAATCGTTGGACTTACTCAGCCAGCAAAGGCGCCATCACCACAGTCACGAAGAACATGGCGTTGGATTTGTCTCCGAAACAGATTCGCGTTAACTCCGTGTCTCCCGCCTGGATATGGAGCCCACAAGTGAGAAAAAATTATCTTGTTTTACTTATGACGAATGGCACAATTTCACAACGCAGTTTAAAAGTTTTACATCGAGATATGGGCGTATATAGGACATGTAACAACGTTTATTAATTTCTTTCTGAAATTAACCTTTTTCAACGTCACTTGTTGTGCGTGACACAGGTGGCAACTTCACATCAATAATACAATATATATATCCCCGTGTCAAACGCAGTTTATTGCGTCCAATTTATATGGAATATCCTGAAACCACAAAATAATTTTGCTTATTTAGTCATGAAAAAGTTATTTGAAAGTTATAAATGTATGTATAAAGATGGCCAAAGCATCCCCGGATGGCACTTTGGAAGCGATGTTACCAGCGGTGAAAAAGTTTCAACTCAAGCCGGTTGGTTTGACCTCGGAAGTGGCGGCGGCAGTGGTGTTTTTGTGCAGTAGGTAAGTGCATTCATTTCTTGCCAGGTAATCTCGCACGAACGAAAAGGACCTTGTTTTAGAAGCCCTAAAACCACGGTTCTTTTCTCTTGCAGGGACGCATCGTTCATCACAGGGGCCGATTTGTATTTGGACGGGGGATACACCGCCATTGGACCGGAACGCCGAGGAGAGGAGACAGCAATTGCTCCGGAATAAATTTCCAAGCAAATTACTTCATGTAATTCGAAGAAATAAATCCTAGTAATTAAAATTGAAGCTGTGCACGGCATTTGTAGCTGCAGATGCAGATATTACGTCGTGAAATTGTTCGAAATTCACTTCATTCTCCAAAATGTCTTTCTGTATTTAAGACAAGAAAAGTCTAATACTATGCGTTCTGTGAGCTTATTGCTTCCGAATTAAGTATCCGAAGTTGGCCTCAGTGAAACTTGTTGCAAATAGATCAGTGTGATGAACAAGATTATTTTTCCATCAAACAGGCGAAATCTCCAAATATTCTTTTCAGAAATCTTTTATTTGACGTGTGACGTGGAAACACCAAACGCAAACAAGGACTTTTGTCAACAGCAAATCGAAAGCATATTTTGTGGAACCGCGTATTTTGAACATATAAATACAAATGCTCCACGCAGACGTTGCTAGGTCATTAAAAATTGCCTACAGGATCCAAAAAAACGTCGAAATAATTTCAGAGAACATTATGTCGGAGAAAAGAGTCATGTGATTGTAGGGTGTCACCAGGTAGGTGAGAGGGCAAAGGAGTGCACCCATTGCACGTTCCACGCACGAGTTGGAAACAAAAATGACGCGGTGAAGCCTTTTCTGCAGTTCCATCACGCACGAGTTGGTGTGTAATGTTTTTTACAAGTTTCTGAATGGTAACTACAAGTTACCCCCTCCATTTCTGCGCGAATGCTACAGATTATGTTTTAGTCCTTATTGATGCTGTTATGTCCCACGCAACAAAAGTGAATGCAATATATATTTATTAAGTCACTTGGAAATTAAGGTTTGAAATAAGCTTCACGTTACAATTATGTAGTACATTTACGATGTATCTATTTAAAGAAAAAGATGAAAAGCGTGCGAGCTTATTTTTTGGATTGCTTTTGTGTGTGTGTTACACTAAAATGCTGTGAGCACTGAAAATAGAATGACTACTCACCTGTCCATCGACAAAAGCATTTGCACCGCGATGCAATTCAAGAGCATTAAACCTATAGTGAGGAAAGTTACTGCCGCGGGCGTATCGGGGTGTAAAAAAACACGGAGGAGAAAAACGCTTTATTTGCTCGGTCACCCACGACGCAGAGACGTGGCACCCCCTCATTACAATTCTGATTGTATACCCACCTAGACAGCAACATTATACAGCGGACAGAAAGCAACACCTTACAATGACAACATACGAGTTAATGTACTTCAATGCCAAGGGCAGGGCAGAAATTATACGTCTTATGTTTGCACTGAAAGAGGTGAAATACGAAGACACCCGCATTGGCGATGACTGGGAAAAGCGCAAGGGGGGTAAGTAATTCCACACGTTACTGTTTTTACTTTTCTCTGTTAAACTCATAACTTTGGTCATACTTTTGTTTGCCAATATTAACACTCACGTAAATGACGTGGGAAAAGGTAAAAATTTAAAAATTTGTCGTAGAAATGCCATTCCGGCAAATGCCGGTACTCGTCGTCGACGGTAAACACAAGATCGCCCAGAGCGGAGCCATTGTCAGGTTTGTCGCCAGAGAGTTGGGTTTGGGGGGCGCAACTTCAATAGAACAAGCCAAGGTTGACATGTTCGCAGAAACTTTTGGAGAAATCGTATCCAAAATACCTTTTTTCAAGGAAAACCCGGTAAGATTTATTTATTCTTTTCACAACATTATCATGCCTCACATTTGCACATGTCACAGTGTTTATTCAGTTTTTGCTTTTTGTGCTATACTTTTAAATTAACTATTTCCTTTAATTTTGCGTTTTCTAGGAGGCGCTGATGAAAAAGGCTATTGAAGAACATATCGGTTCCTTGCTGGCCGCTACTGAGAAGCTGTACAAGACGGAAGGGGGAGAATATCTCGCGGGGAATGTAAGATGTGTTATGTATTTGGTATCATATATACCGAAAAACGTAAAAATACAATCAGTTAACATCATTTTCCAAATAAAGATTGGCCTAAAATTCTGTTTACATTACCGGGCGAGTATAACATGTGAGTTTAACAATCAATCACAAAAAGTTGAACTGGTGATTTTGAAACTTTACTATAATCAATTGCCTTGACTTGGTGGAGGGTTAAAACATATTGATAAGTTACACTCAGTAAAATGCATCCATTTCTTGCAGAGTCTAACTTATGCCGATATTCTTCTGGCACATGTTGTGGAGGTGATTGAAACTTTCACTGCAGAGCAGGCAAACTACGTGAAGTCGAATTTTCCAGAACTTCACAAGCTGAGAGAGAAGGTCACTGCTTGTCCTACTGTCGCGACTTGGATCAAAAACAGGCCCAAAACCAACATGTAACGGCCATTGTACACACACAGGTCGTTCTATGCTCGATTTGCACGACCTTTTTCAGTCGCAAAATAAATCACCTGTAAGGTACTTTCCGAGTGTTCCATTCATGTTTGTACAAGTTATGTTTCATGGCGCAAAGTTTTTTTATTGCATGCTAAATCTCTTAGCCTAGCAGGTCAAACTTGTTGCAAGCTATGGCCAACACCAAAGAAAAGAGGAACAGCATGTGAGAAATAGCATAAAAGTTTGATCAGACATGGCAGAATTGAAAAATTGAAAATGAATCAGAGACATTGAATGATCTCTGAATCATTTCTTACGTTTCGGGCCATCACAGCATTCAAGATCATTACATTTTGAGACATGTTACGAATGTCTAGTATTTTTTTTATTAAAGCACTGCGTCTAAATGTGTGGCAGTGCAAAACCAGCAGTGTGCATCATCTGCGGAACAATCAAAGTGACAGAAATCAGCGAACGTTTGTTTAATTAACCCAACATTTACTTTACAAAGACACTAATTAACTAAAAACATTAAGTTATAACACGAACGGAAATATGGCCTACACTTTTTAAGATTTCTATTGGGAAACTTCAGCAACATATGATATTAAGAAGTCTTCAAAAGCTTTTAGTCAGTTTCATGTGATAGGCTAATAGAATAGTATACTTATATATGTAAACTACTTTGGTTTTCTATTTGCATATACAATCTACGTGATTCGTAAATAACAGTTACATCAAAAAGCGCTGCCATATTCATCCTTATCACAGAACAGGTTTTGTTTCTCGCTGTTCGTAGCCTGAGGCGTTATTACGTAGAGAAATGCTCGTGCAAGCCGACTACACAGCTTTACTGTTCGAAATGACTTCGCCGGTTAAAATGCGAGGCTTGATGCTGTTTGTAACGGCGTTAACTGTAATGTACACAGCTCATGTAACGCTCAACACCCTGTACCAGTTTCAAATGGGATGCCAGGAGTTGTCTTCAGTTCAATCAATAAAAAAGAGCCAGTTTGACGGACAAGACGATACAAAACCGGACGTAAATGTTGTTCAGAGAAGTCAGTTCAGAGCCACAGAATCTTTGGCAAGTTTAAATCGAACCGATTATTTTGGGTGCTTGGATTTTGACAAAATTCCCAAGACGACACAAGCAATTAAAGAGAACACGAAGGGGAATCGTGGAATTTCTTTTATTAAGGTGCGGATCAACGGAATTGTCACCTTTGCGGTCTTCAAAGAGGCTAATAAGTAAGTTGGTGGAATGTTCATACATTGCACTCATGCATATACGTGTTTATGGTTCAAGTAGCAAATGATTACAATTGGTTTCATGAGTTGTAACGCCGAATCCTTGCTAATGTAGAAGATGATTTAATGATTTAACTCTTCATTGCAGGTTTATATGTAATACATGGACAGGTCCAGCAACATCTTAGTACCATATGTATTTTTGCTGGTTCAACATGAAATTTAATGTAACAAATATTAAAGTGACAGTAGTATTCTGGCCATGCTGCACATGACAGCTTCTGAACTAATCTGCACATACTATTCAGGTACCCATTGACGCCAGCAAACACGTACAAGTACAACACAGCGAAAAGGGAAATCGAATTTCTTAACAAACTGAAAGGTTTGAGTGGAGTTCCACATATTTATGGATCATGTGTCAACGAAAGCACAGTCAGGTGATGACAATTTATCAAGCTATGCCGGATATACAACACCGTTCTCTTTTTATTAAATGACACTAGTGCTGGAAAAATATTAATCTGCAAACACCAGCTATAATAAACAAGGTTCACAGGCTTCGCAGCCAAGGTGAACCTTATGATCAGAATATTAGAGCTGTGATTGCCAAATATAAAGGGCCTGCGCAGTGGGGCGATCCCGCCTTGCTATGCGTAAGCATGGCATTACTTCTGCGGTGTTATAATAAACAATAGTGCTTGTTGAAAAGCTTGCTCGGGAGTTCAAGATCCATTGTGAAGTGCACTGTTTTAATAGTGGGGCTCGACTTCATTCTTCCACGGTTACTGTTATCCATTTGTGTCACTGCTACATTGTGTTTTTGTACAGGTATATTGTCGAGAGGATAAACGGGTTTACAATATGCAACGACAATGGAACTACAGTAAACTGTTCCAAGTCTCAGTTCATTTTGAGCGAAATAGCCAAAGACGAAGACCCCGGATTGGCTGCATTAAAATTAGCCTTGAGTACAGCCGAACTGTTCCGATTATTGGGTAAAGTTGTGTTGCTTGTAGTTTGTGTTTTACTCTACTTAATCACGTTCCAAATTTGCAGAGGAACGACACTTGTTTTTTGAGGACATATCTGGCGTCAATTTGATGGTGACCAAGTCTTGGAAGTTATACTTGGCTGACGCAGATTCCTTGGTGTTTTATAATGATTCGAGGTAAATATGGTATCTATTTGAATATAAGACAGAAACTGAGGATGACAACAGGCGATATTAATATTAATATATCATGCACTGGCGCTGATTGTCCTTTACTCCTTTTGGAGCCTCAGGAATATAAGACAGGTATACAAAAGTATTCATTAATATGCAAACAAAAATATATTCTAGCAGAACATTGTTTTAGCAAGCGATTAGGGTAACACAGTACAAATGCAGTGTGGTAATAATTTCTAACAATGAAGCACGAACAGATCAGCACAAAAATGGTGATTTGTTTCTCAGAATGTTTTCCAAACTGTCGTGTACGACTGATGAGCACTGTCCTGGTCCAACAGGAAACTTGTGGATCTCCAAATCGCTGAATGCCCGAATTTACACAAATTGTCGGGAACTTCATGGAATTTGCCACATGAAGAGATGCAGGGGGTTCGATACTATGTTGCATGCTTGCGGTATGGCAAATTGGTACATCTGCGATCTATCGAGGTAGGCACATGCAGTATATTCTGAAGCTTTACAACGGCAATAACGGGTTGAAATATTTTATGTGGGTAGGCTTACGAAACTGCTAGATGGAAATTACATGAAGTCAAGTAATTGCTAACGAAAGATAAACATTGTAATAAACAAGGGCACCTTTTACAAAATTTTAGACTTGATAAACTAAACTTAAATAGCACACTGCTGTTTGAAGTAAATGTATTGGGGGCAAAGTTTCTAGTTTGAAATTTTGGGTAATTGTGGTTAAATAGAGACAGTAGCACTTTCCCATTTCATGAGTAAAATATTAAAAACAACTTTTACAATGTGACAATCACCATACTTTCTATTAGGTTTCTAACTGAGTTGCCGGACGTTCAACAAGAATTTGAGAAAATGTGCACATGTATGATACAACCACTACCGCAACACAGATGCTCGTTTCTCGAAGCTTCTAAGCATTTCAAAACTTTGCTGGATACGTACTTAAAAGCCAAAGAGGACGGGCAGCACTGATATGACAACGTCAAGTGCATAAATTTGTGGTTCTGCAGTGGCGTTTATGAAGTTTGAAACAATTTTGCCTGTGGCCGATATCCAAAAACGGAACCAAAACTGCAAATGATTTGCTTTGCTGGACTTACGAAATGTGAAGATTCGGCAAAACTTTCCGTCACTACGTGTGGTGTTTGTTTCTCGCTGAAACTGTTTGCTGGCCTAATCGATATCAGTCGGACTTTGAGTTTGCACAATCACATTTGTTTGAGACGCGGTGGAGGACGCGCACGAACAAAAGGTGCCGACGCGTCTCGCATCGTTACGAGACGGGATTCGCATCATCGGGCGCTCTGTTTGGGACCCGTCATACCCTTTCACGCGACATTGCTCGTGGAAAAAAAAGACTGTTACTTGTTTAAGCTGACGTGTCTACTGTACATTGGGAAACCTAATGAAACAAGGTTTCTTGCTGTTTTAGCAATTTAACACGTAACAGACACATTTTTAAAGTTTGACCAATGAAATGTTTGAAAATAAAAATATTAGTTTCGGGAACTCTTACAAAAAAAGCACAAAATAAATTTCCTCTCAAACGATTTTTCCGATTGTAAAAGGCGTGGCCACAGGAAAAGAAAGTTCCACACGGAATTACGTTGTGTCATGCGATGTGGACACTCTATATCCCAACGGAAAACTACACCAATATGAATGACTCGGCATCTTTGACTCGTGACGGTAAAAAGTGTTTTGTCATCCTCCAAGGCACATATATATCCCGCACAGGTAACGCTGCGCCGCAGAACCGCGCACGCACATTTGTAGCAACCTTCGAATCGTCGTAGTCAGTTAACTATCAAGAAGTGAAAATGGTCAAGTACGAATTGCAATACTTTCCCGTCATGGGACGGGCTGAGGTCATGCGTCTAATGTTCGCTGAGGCTGGTGTAGAGTATGAAGACAGGCGTATCACCTCAGATAAGTGGGCGCACCACAAGGCCGGTGAGTAAGACAAGTATATATGTTTCAGCACAATTCGGGCGAGCATTTGGTTGCGCTTTTCATACAACGATTTCTAACCGTCAACAAGAGTTTCTATTTTACTGAATTTGTGAATTTTGACTACTTTCCACGTTTTCTAAACAATAAAAGAAGCTTCTATGTTTGAAAAATTAATAATTTCTTGTTAAATTGACTGCTATATTTTGAACAAAAACTGTTGATGAAACTGTGATATTTAACTTTTCTTTCAGAAACACCTTTCGGTCAAATGCCGGTGCTTGTTATTGACGGCAAGCAGAAAATCGCGCAGAGCGGTGCCATTGTCAGGTTCCTCTCCAGGGAGCTGAACTTGTGCGGTAAAACCAGTATGCAACAGGCATACGTTGATATGCTGGCAGAAACATACGGCGACATTGCCAGCAAATTGCCTATTATGGAGAAGGACGAGACGAAGAAGGTAAGAATAAATATAAAGACACGCCTTGGACCCATTTAGAGACCATTGTATAATTGTTTACATTACCCCGGTGGCTTTTAGGCCGAGAAAATGAAAGACGCAATCAAAAATACCATTTCTCCACTTTTGACAACCATCGAGACCAAATACGGACAGAAAGGTGGAGACTTCCTCGTCGGCGAGGTGTGTATTGTTTGTTCATAGCTTGATAAACAACGCGACGACCAGTTGTCCAACTGTTTGTGTGCTGGGTACACTATGGTTTAAACCACATGTAATTTTATTTGTAGAGTATCACCTACGCCGACATTGGGATGATGCAAATCGCAAATGTTGTCGACTCCATGGGAGATTGCTACGTCAAGAAAAACTGCCCCAAACTGAGTGCATTGCGCGACAGAATCGCTGCCCGTAAAGGAATTGCTGCTTGGATCAACAAGCGCCCCAAGACGGCGATGTAAACGCAAAAGTTGTACTGTTGAGCTTTTGTGATTCAACTTATTTTACAGAGTAATACAAAAGAAAATCAATAAAAAATAATCGTGTTTTATTACAATTTGTTTTTTCTCACAATTTATATAAGTTTGAAACGAGGATAGTTGACATCAGAGAAATAGTGAAGAAATAAGAAATACATGACAAAAATCGTACAAAAATACAACCTTTTGGACATAACTAAAGGTTTTGAAAATCTCCAATACAAACAAAATAGCCAATACAATAGTCGAGAATTTCATGCTACAGACAACCTTTTGGATTGTAGGGAAATTTGTGACTAATACATGAAAACTTCCAGTACTAAAGGACAGGGCGGTTCACGGCACACATAACTACATAGTCATTACGGATACACCATAGCGTTTCATTACGTCTGTTTGAGATTAGAATTGTGATTCAGGGCTGAATGCCGAAAAAGCACAACATTAGCATTTCAATTCCAAAATAAGTTTATACATAACATTTCAAAACTTTTTCCTAAATTAATTTTAATTTCTGAAACTTTGGCAGGACACGTTTTTTTATCTGAAGTTTTTTTGAAAAACTAATATTGTCAGTGAAGTTATAATTAATTTTTTGGGGCTTGGTATTTGCAATTTCACAAATACGCCAACGTGACAGGAACCTGCCAACACCCAATATCATCTTTCCATTGTTACATTTAACATAGTGTTAAAAGGAGTGCCAGTTTCTGGAAATGGGAGAAGCAAGATTTTTTTTCAAAACGACACCAAACATTACGTAACTGTATTTCGGGGTTAGTAGAGAGATGTAATGACGCAATTTAAAGAGCTTGTGACCATACGTCATGACGTACACAAAGGCAAATGAAAATCAGCTGGTTAAAAGTTGGATGAGTTAAAAGCAGGCCTCCATTAAAATTAAACTCTCAGTTATTTTTTTATTTTTTTCTCGTTTGACATAAATTCTGTAACAACATACTACATGCGTATAATTTGAAACAAAATTTTACCTTATGCAGCAATGTTTATAGGAGGAAGATGTTTAATTGTATATTGTTCAACATCTCATCCATAATTTAACGCTTGAATACACATAACACATCCATTGGAGCGTAGAGTAAGTCAGTAAGGTTCCCGTTGTTGTTATAAAGTTGCAAAACAAATACAGAAACAGAACATATTTTCCTGTTGTTGTTTGTGTTACTCACTCGCTGACGATATTGTAAGTATATTATGCTACCTTTTGTTGAGGATGTCATTTAATGTAAGTGACATTGACATCACCAAATCCGGTTGGCTCTCCAAGCAGTGTAAATACTCAAAAAAGTGGAAAAAGACGTGGTTTACATTACGTGCATCCCAGCTTATGTATGGAGATAGTGAACAGGTAATAGATATGGTTCATTGAGTTCAAGTGAAGAAGTATTAAAATTTCGTTTTTACAATGTTTCAATCATAAAGGCATTTGACAGGCCAAGAAATACACAACATAAAACTGTTTTTGTAGAATTGTGAAAGCATGTTTGGTGTTTCTTGTTGAATTTAAAGTCATAACTGTACTTTCTTGTCGATAAAGGGGCCATTCAAGATCATACCACTCCATGGCACAGTTATTGAAGAAAGTAATGTCAAAGGGATGAAATATGTTTTCCGACTCAAACCACCCAAGAGCAACAGAGATTATCTTATCCAAGCAACAGACCCAACTGAAGAACAAGTATGGATGCAAGCAATTTGTTTTGCAAAAGTTGGTGCATCTGACAATGACAATTCGAGTCTTTGCATTGTTCAGTGAAGATTATTTTCATTTTTTATTTTACAGTTTTTACTTCTTTTTACACTTATGGGCAAGTGCTCTTCAAACAAACCATTTGTGCCTTTTCTTATGCTTATGCACAATTTTATTTCTGTACATATAATTGTCTTACATTGTGTTAGGAATGTGTTTATTTAAATGTGAGGTGTTGAGATGTATGCTCAATGTTAAAACTGTTCTTTTGTTTGAATTTTAACTTAGGAGCTCACAGCAAAACATGATTACCAAATTGGTAAAATGATGGACCCCACATTTAAGGGACAAAGATACGCAAAGAAACATTATTTTTGATCCCTCATTATTCATGCATTCCAATTAACAAAAACAAACATGTCATTTTGAAAGTAAACTTACAGTGTATTTGTCATAGGCTAAATTACTTCTGGCTTGCATGCTCGTAGAAGGTCTTTGAAACATGAACACTGTGCCTGTATTGTATCATCTTCAAACATGATATAGATATAATTAACTTTATAAATGGCAGCAACGTTATGTGTACCATTGTGTTTTGCAACACAGTTTGGCTACTGCCTATTGACATTTATTGGTTGGCTTCTGTTCAGTCAGAAAACCAATGCATCATGCTCTTTCCAGGAAACATTTTTGTGTAACTCAGTGGTGCTGGTTGCATTGTTTCTTGTGGCTGTTAAAAATTTCTAATATATTTTCTGATACAAGTTTATATTGTGAGAAATGCAACTACAGTATACAATGCATTATATGATTTTCCTGTAAATGTTTGTCTACACTCAACCATGTTTAATGGCTGGTAGTTTTGTTGGTTATTTATTAACAATGCTAACCTTGATTACAAGTATTTTATGCAAAAAAAGAAATCTTTTTTCTGTTTCTTGTGAGTCACTGCACCATTTTAAATCCCAGATGACAATCATAATTGTCAAACCATGTGTGTAAGTGTTTAACTAGTTGCTTGGTGTGGGTAAATGCGTGACAGAATCCTTGCTAATAGCCAATGCGTTAATTTTCATATTAATTGTGCAACGTTTTGGGCATGCAGTTTACTGTATGTTCCCATATGCGGTGAAGTCAAGCTAATGGGAGTTATCACGTTGTCACATTTTTGCGTCCATGGTTTTTGCAGTCGTTTGCAAGTCACGCTGCAGCTGGCTACCAGTTGAATGTCGTTCTGTTATGGATGATATTCAACGCTAAGCGTAAGGTAGGCGCTAACCGTTGGCTGTCTCCTTTAAACTCTTTAAGATTCTGTAATAAATTAGCATACTTTTCCGTAAAACATAGATCTCGACCCCCACAGGTGCGTCGTTTAATATTGTGTGGGCGCAGTAAGCTTCAATTAATTTCACTTTGGACACTTTTATCGAAATTTTGGGGAATAGCACCATATTTTTTTGCTGTAGAAATGAAGATTAATTGTGGTCGAGCATTACAACGTATCCTTTCTGCGAGTTGTTTTTTAAGATTTAAGTAACATGAATTATGTTTCTACCGTATTCTCAGCCCCTACTCTACTTCTAACAATGGCACTTTTAGTTTTGTCTTCAATGAGATAACCATACTTTTCCCTTAGTTCTTGCGTTAACCTAGTCGTCGATGTAGCAACACGCATGTTTCCCTACTTAATTCTTCACACATTTGGAACACAGACGGACCGAAGGCTGCAGACGATGTTAGGCTTTCCGACAGAACTCGCACAGTCTTCTTGCATCCGGCTCGACGACAGGCCTTTTTTTTCATGTAACTTGTTAAATACCCGTTCGCACTTTACTCGGTCAGTTCGTTATCATTCTCTGTCATTTTACTTTGCCACCCAACTAGCCTCGGCCACTTAACTAAACTGGCACGCGGTAGAAGTTACTCGCTTAGTCACTAATGCGGTTGGAAAGTCACTAAATGCGCTTACGATTGCAAACGTATCTTTCAATTAAATAAATAAGTCTGTTCTCGGAGTCGAATTTAGTATTAACAACAAGAATACGCGAGCAGTTCTGTCAGAAAGCCTAACATCGTCTGCAGCCTTTGGTCCGTCTGTGCTCCAAATGTGTGAAGAATTAAGTAGGGAAACATGCGTGTTGCTACATCGCTTTATCGTGTGGCTAAGGAGCTGTATTTAAACTTTCGAATCTTGACTCAATTTCTTTTTGTTTTGCATTAATTTGTTTACATTTTTCGCTGGAAAATTTATTTGTATGTTCTCGTAGGTTACATCTTAGAGCTTCCCGGTCTAACTGCCCCATTGTCATTAAAACGAAGCAACTCTGCAACCCATGTTTTACCTACATTACAATACGTTTTGTCTTCGCGAAGGCTGGGAAGTATTGAATTTCCAAAATCCTTTTACCCACTCCATTTTATCAACAAAATTTTCTGGTTTAACTATGCTGTGTTCGGAGCAGACGACACACTTTCCCAGTAGATTTTACTAAAACAAACTCGTCCCGTGGACCAATCGTTTTTTTGGGTACGAGTGAAGGCTTTTTGAACCTGGGTTTTGGATAGTGATGCACCGAAACAGCATTTTTTTTATTCGGCCGAATTTATTCGGCAACTTTTGCCGAATATTCGGTTTCGGCCGAATAAAAAAAATGAACTGAAAACTAATTTTGGTATCCATCTCTTTAAAATCGCAATAAATGTAAACAAAACATATGCTGGAATGCCGAATATTGCGCAAAATTCGTATGCGAATATTAGAATTTTGCAAAAATATTCGGCCGAAACCGAATAATTATAAAACCCTTGGTTTCGGCCGAATAAATTCGGCAAACCGAACTTTCGGTGCATCCCTAGTTTTGGACTGTATATGTCGAACAATCCAATGTCCTGCATTTTAACTTTTACTGGCACGCTTGTTGTTGTGCGGTATCAAACTTTCTTCCTTATCTAGGTTGTTATCAAACACGCAGTTAAAATCTTCCCCCACTATATATAATGTTATCATTTTCATACTAGTTGTAGTGCCGTATGACGCCACTATTTTGCTCTCCATTTTAACTCCCATATTTTAAAGCTTGATGGGAAGGAATGTGTTTTTTCCGACTAAATTATATCAATCCTTTTTTTTTGCGCGAAAAATATAACACACTAATCCTTTTCCTGTTTTTTTTTAATCTAGCGACGTTGTAGGTTATAAATTTAACTTGATTAGCTGCTTAAGCGTAGTTTGTTTTATCTCTCTTCATTTACGTCCGCAGCTTCATTTTTTTTACGTACGCAACTTCAGAATGGATCGAGTACCATCACCTATGCTTCGCATTGAAGCCTTGGCGTAAAATTGCGACCTCCAATGGTAATCTATTTAAATGGTAAAAGTCGGTAAACCCAACACAGCAACACAAGTTGATGTATACGGAATTACAGATGTGGTTCCAAAGGCTATGCAGAAGCAAATGACCCAAGATTTTTTTATGTCAAGTTTTGGGTGAAAAAAATACGAGAGTATGAGTGCTTTCAATAAGTCTGTTGTATATTTTTCCTAGAAACTGGGTAATTGTGATGTAGGGCAATGCTGTGCAAAATTTGGCCGACTCAAGTTTGTTCTCTGGTATTTCTGATATGTTTGAATTACATTGCTTGTGGAACTGGTCTCGTTCACGTTCAAACATTTAATGGCGAAATTGGTGCAACTAACTTTACCTACTACAAACTGACACTGGAAGGCCATGTTGTTATTTCCCTGCACACTTTTGATGGAGATGCGGACCTGTATCTCTCCACAGAAACACTTAAACCAACATGGGAAGATTATACGATGAAGTCGGACACTTGTGACCAAGACACAGTTGAGGTGCAGCATTTTCATGGGAGGCCAGTTGGTATTGGTGTTTATGGGTACATAAACTACCCTGTTTCAAAATTCCAACTCAGCGTGTACATTGATGAATCTAAACAAAGCCATTTCCCAGAAGAACGAAAAGTCAAAAACCCAGAGTCTCACCAACATACTTATGACACAAATGATCCAATGCAAAGCGATGCACAATTTCCAGCAGAAGAGGAAGAGTCGTTGTTGTGGAATATTTTTGTTGGCTTTCTTAAAGTTCTTTTTGACATTTTGATATGACGTATTTTTGCAATTTCATCACGTGCAATTTGGCACCATGGGGGCACCAAAAAGTATTAGGACTGAATGAAAAATTTTCAGTGCTTACAGAGTTTCCAATGTTTTAACGCAGAGGTCTGCAATGTTTTGCATGCAAAGAGCAAGTTTCACTCTTTTGCACTAATTGTTAACACACCGGGCGTTTTTATTTATTTAACAAAACGTACAGATATGTCATTTGCACTAAGTTTTGGATCCACAAAACGAAGTGTACCAAAAGACCCAAATGTTTGCAGCCCAAACAGAGACTAATAAGAGCTGCCCGGGAACATTGGGTTGCTTATCTCTCTCCAATCAAACAACAACTATTGTTCATTAGCATTATCACTGTATTGTATTGACCCCAATGACATGTTCCTTTATTATAATTCAAACCCTTTCATTTCTTTGTTTGAGTAGTTGAAAAATATTTTTGGTGTGCTGACACCTGTTCCAATTGTTTAATAAATAGCAGGAAGGGGCCGAAAACCTTCACGTATATTTATGCGAATTTGGAACCATATCCTCAGTTAATCGCACGGAGAGATTACCAAAACTGTTTGATATTCATGTAAACTTGCCACTAAGTTGTGTTATCTTGACTCTTGATAAAAAAATAACATAGTGCCTTTGATGACTTGAATAATTCATTTATTTTTTTGTGTTTGTTTTTCATGAATGTTGCTTCCAATACTTTTAAGTGAGTCTCCCTCCATTCTTCTTTGGTTTTCTTGTAGGGGGTTCAGTTGGTTTGTTTGTTTGCGGCCTGCCAGTAATTTATTATGTACTTTTGCAATGGTGGACAATGAACCTGCAAAAATGTGTATTTTTGGTAACACAAATCATTCATTTCAGAGTTAGCAAAGCTTGAAAATTACTCTTTTTAGTTGGTATTGTAAGGGCTGGATTGGGTGTAATACACTTACCTTTTGGAGAACAATCATGTGATTTTTGGTTTGTTGCAGTGAGATGCAATTTTGAGGAACATTTTCAATGACAAAGTTAAGATGGATCAAAGTGCAGATAGCACTGTCAAGCCATAACCGACTACCTGCATTTTTTGTACTTCATAAAATGTCACAAATAATAAATAACACACAGAAATAATTTAACTTTACAAAACAAATCTAAAATTTGCACTGTTATTCAATCTTTGTGATATGTCCCTGAAACACTTATGATGATTGTAATTAAAAACATGGTAATTGCAATTAAGTTTGATAAATTTACATCATGAATTTGCCATTAATAACATGAACTTTTCTAAATAACATTAGAAAAAAAGGTTGACACACAACAATCTTACCAGATTGAGGTAAACAATCAACAATGTGTTTGAGTCTCAAACATCCAATATTATAATTGGTTTGCCACCAAGGGCTTGGTATATCAATACAATGGTTTAGTAATTCCTGCAAAATAGTTACAATTAGTCATTTATTAACACCCCTTAACTGACAGAAGACAGAAGCAAATCTCTACCTTGACAAATGCAATTATTTCTTTAGCCACAAAACACGGCTCAACGAAGAGATTGAAGGCTTCTTGTTCAAACAGGCTTAAACTTGAACTGCAAAAAGAATATTACCAGCTGAATATTTATTCACAATATTCTACAGATTGAAACTAACCTATTCAACACAGGCAAACAAGATATCTCCATAACAAACTCCAACAACATTCCCATAGTGTGACAATGATGAGAAATTTGTTCCTTTATATGTGCAAGAAGTTGCTTCAAGAAACAAAATATTTTTCCAAATTCTAATAATTTTTATCTCAACAATAAAAATCTGTACCTTTGTGGCAACACTAGGATAACAAATGACTGTAGAAGATGTTAAATAAGAAACAAATTTGCAAGCTTCTTCACGGATATTAGATTGCTCATCATGTAAATGACCCAAAGCAGTTTTGTAAATAGAACTTGCCAAATTTAAATACTCTTCAACCTTTTCCTACATAAAAAATATTATAGAGTGGGAAAAGTATACAGAAGGGAAATATGTGCTCACCTTTCCAACATTGGGAATCCCAATGATTTCAGTAAGATACTGAAGAACTTTGTGTCCTATTTTACATAGTCCAGAGGCAGAGGCAAGTCTGAGTGGTTCAGAGGCTTGATTGATGTAAGTATGCTTTGAGACTGTGAAAATCCATTCAGTGATATGACATGCTTCTGGTAAATCTTTTGCATTCAAGGTTTTTAGCTGGTACTCAACGAGACATGAAAGTGATAAAATATTGCTGCATGTACAGCTGAGTTTCTTAAAACTTTTAGGTAACTGTTGTAATTTTGAAGAATAAGCCATAAATACTTCAAATGAGACATTTTCGCCAACCAGTAACAAAATATCTGAGAAAATCTGCACATTTTCGGGTCCCAGTGAAGTTGATTGTTCCATATATTTCAGTAACATTTTTAAAGTTCTTTCCATTGAAAGAAACTTATGCTCAGGTTTCAAGCTTATGTAAATCCACCGTAATACTGCTAAGCTTATCTTGGGACATTCAACACCAAACAAGCATTCTAACAACTCAAAAAATTTGTCGGTGTTTGCTTTGTTCAAAATAAATAGAACTGCTTCCTCAAGATATTCAAAAAAGCCTACCTGCAAACACATATGGTCAAAATGTAGTTGTTGTACATACAAATATGCGACTTACTTGCTTAGTATTCACATCTTTAGAGTAAAGTACAACTTGAAGGAGGGACTCTTGAAACGTGCTTGTACCTTCTGAAGAAATTTTCATTGCCAGACCAAATATTTTGATAAACAATGTTGCAGTATATGGACATTTATTAAAAAAAATATTTCCCAGCCATTGTCTTTCAAATAGTAGTTGGCATATGGGCAGCAGATCATGGTTCGTGCCTTCACAGATTTTGCACTGCTTGAAAATTTCGTACATCAAGTCAAGCCATCCATGCAATGTATTTTGTCTCATTGGTTTGCGCAATGTTCCTGAAAATATTCAAAAATAGATGCAATGAATTCAGACAGCTTATGAAACATAAATAGCATTAACATTCACAATTTTTAAACAAATTCTATATTTATATGCAAAAACTTTTTGTAATATTTCTTGATTCCAAATTAGACAAAAAGTAAACACCTACGAGCCATAAATAAACACAAATGCACATTTTTAATACCTTGGTGCCATTTATCATACGGAATACTGTCCAAGAAGCTGGATGCCATTAAAATGACCTTTTCAATGCTATTTAAACCCAATGTTGCTTGAGCACATGATCTTCTGACAGCAAAAGATGGACATGTTAGATAACGCGGCAGAGAATCAAGAAGAACATGCAAGTTTTCAGAACTTGACAAATCTTGGCAATTGGAAAGTTTGGACAAAATGGAAATGATTGGAAATATCGAAGGACCTAAAAGTTTTCTTTGATCAATGATCTCGCTGTTCTCGTCCAAGTGTGCAATCATTATTTGAAGCATTTCTGGGAACCATGAAAAAAACTCCTGCAGGGTCAGGGAGTTGGTTGCTGATGAGTGGTCAGTGGTTTCTATGTGCTTTTGACCAAGCATCCTACTTGAAACAGCTCCAAGCAGATGTGTTGCTGCATTGCGTACAAGCCACATATGAGAAGACAAGCATTTCAGAGAAATTTTAAAAGTTAATGTTGAATGGCACAACATATTCTCACCCAATGTTGTGTTTTTAAACAAATGCTTTAGAATATATAATGCATGAACAGCGGGTATGTCGGAATTTTCACTCGCATGGTTTAATGTTTTATCTGAAAGCTCTGAAATACATGTGGCCATGACCTTCACTATTTTTTCAACAAGATCTACAGAAAACTTAGTTCCTACACAGGCACTTAAGATTGATTCAACAATTAAAGGCAACCCTGCAGACCGACGGGTAACGGTTCCCCCAGATACAAAGTTTTTGTTGCATGCATCTGAGAATAACTTTAAAACTTCATCCAAAAGGCCAACAGCAAAATTAGTTATGGTCAGATACTTTGATCGAAATACGTGATGACAAAGTAAATTAAGGCATTCTGCGCAACTTTCTATAACACCACGGTGTCTACAAGATGTCAAGATTGACATGAACATTTTGGTAACTTTGTCTAGAAGAAGAAGATAACTTCCAACTGTTTCAGATGAATTTAGTTTATTTAAGAGAAAAACTATGGATGTTAACGCCTGACATCCATTCTTCAATACCAACCAGCTGGAAGCAAGAACCACTTCATGGTCAACTGAAAGCATGGCCTGTTCATCACCAATATTATTCACTTTATCTTGAAAAACAATTTCCAAAATTCTGACTGACATTTCCTGAAAATCGGCTGAAGCCACAAACTCCTCGTTTTCACCAACACAAGCAAATATTTTTGTCATAACATGATTTATAACCTTGGCAACATTTTCAACTAGTGGGTTAAAAATAGAAAACATTTCCATCCATTGACAAGTTTCTGAAAAAGTATCTGCTTTTGTAGCAAAAGTATCACAGCATTTTGACAAAGCCAAGAGCCAACCAAAAGTTGGGTAATTATATGATGCATCCAAATAGTCAGTTTGTAGTTGTTTTAAGTGTTGGATTAGATGGGGAAGAAGTCTTGTTTGTAGAAATGTTTGAAAAATACAATAAATGTTGGGCCTTTCATTTACCTCCCAGTCAAGTATGTCAATATTGAGGAGAAAACCTAACATCAAAGCACCACATTCGCCATCCTGTGCTTTTGGGCTGTGCAGTAGATTCTCACATGTTTTCTGAATGACATCCACAAACTGACATAGGATTGACTTGGAAAAATATTTCAGGAGCAATTCAAAAGCTTTATTTCGCACTTCAGGAACAACATCTTGAAGAAGTGTGACTAAAAGTTTTGCTTCGCTTGCTGTCCTGAAGTTAATACCTTTTGTTTTGAGTTCCTGCAATGCACAGGGAAAGTAGCATTGTTAGGTCAACTGTAGGTTAACAAAAGTCCAAACCTCAATGACTGTCTCCATATCCTTTGGTGCGATCCTTGTCTTTTTGCTCTGTTTAGAATAATCTTGCATTTGTAACAAGTATGTAAACACACTTAGTGCAATTTGCTTTCGCTGATATGAACAATTCGATCCCAAGCCTTCCTTGCACAAGTTCAAAACCCATTTGAAAAATTTGACACATCTATTTGTGTATTCATCGGATGCTTTCTGTCAAGGCAAATAAAACTGCATGAAAAAATCACACAATAAGTTCAGACACAAGTT
Source organism: Ascidia mentula (assembly GCF_947561715.1). Lineage (NCBI taxonomy): Eukaryota > Metazoa > Chordata > Ascidiacea > Phlebobranchia > Ascidiidae > Ascidia > Ascidia mentula. The sequence goes on along the minus strand of NC_138569.1, from coordinate 17,246,990 downwards.
TTTACCTTTTTCAAAGCATAGCAATATGTGATAACAACTCTTTGGATAAACGAACTCACACAAAATAGAAGTTCATTTCGAAACGAAGCACAGTCACTGTTAAAGTTTAAAGGAAGGTGTTCTGTAACCAAATCAAATTCTTTGCTTGTTATAAGGTCAGATGGTCTGTGACTGATGCAAACAATGGACCAAGCATTTGACCTGACTGCATTGTCAAAAGAAATGATGCCTTTATTTATAACTGCTGCATCAAGTGCTGAAAAATACTTTAGCCCATTGCATCTAGCACACTTCATTATGCCCAAGGTGACAAAAAGATGTGTTTCATGCATTGTAGGTTCAGTGCAATGTAAATTTGAGTCAATCATTGCCAACAACTCATCATAAACACTTGAATGGAAGTTTAGGTTTGGTAAAATCCAGTAATGCAATGCATTTTTTTGAATCGTAACATTATTATCCAGAAGTGCTTGAAGTAGGCTAGGAGCAAACCAGCTTTTCCAATGTTCCATCGTACAACACTTTACCTTTTTTGCACCTTCAATGCAGCATTGATATAGTCTGGAGATAATCGGTGCAAGATGGTTTTTGCCGAGACACGTTATATGAGACTCAAAAAAGGTGGAATTTTTGGATAGAAAGTTTTCTATACCAACAAATTTAATTAAAACTGTTAGGACTCCATATTTTCCTTTCACATATGAAGAAGTTGTCGTTAATTGATTAAATGCTAAACCAGCAAGCTCAGCTGAATCTTTTGCTGCAACCTTGTTGACTTGAAGAACTAATTCAAATAGTTTGGTGCATAGTTCAGGAACTCCAGATATCTAAAAATACAAATGTACAAGACATTCTGCAGCAATCGCATCAAAAATCCCTTCACAACAATTTAATTATATTCTTACTGTAGTGGGATTAACATCTGATTATTTGTTTTCACATGAGATTGTTTGTAATACAAAATAGCAAAATAAAACAGATACACACTTGACTGTCCCAGTTTCTCCAAATCAAGTTCAGCGATGCCTCAACAAATGGACTACTTGTTTGCAGGAAAATATGGGTTTCAGAAGTTTGAGATGCTAGCTTGTGACTTCTGCCCCACCAAAGTTTAAGTGCTGCAAACGAAGTTATACAAAAAAGCTTATTAATTCACTTTCAGCACAGTTCATCAGCAAACCTGTTTTGTTATAAATAAATTTGCTTACAAACACAAAATCAGAAACCCACCTCGAAAAGCATGATATTGCAGAACGTAGTCCATGGATTTGCAAGATGAAACAATACAGTTAAAAACAGCTTCCCATAACTGGGTTTTGGAATCATCATCAGACAGAAGTATGTCCGGCTTACAACAGCTTAGAATACCAAGTAGCAACCATATTTCTGACAAGGCTGTCATGTTTAGATTGGTCACATCCAGACTCACATAGGGCATGACCTACACAATGCAGTTCAAAAAGTAAGTTTTTTTATCAGATATATATATTCAACCTCAAATAAAACTGTCTGTGAAAACATTTTATTTTCTTATGAAATGATTTTGAGAACACTACTTTGTGTAAACCTTACATGTCATACCTTTATGCTAAAAGAACTGTTTTGTTTATGGAGCAGAGTAATAATAGCCTTAGCAGCACTACTACTTTCTTTAAATTGACTCAACATATACCCAAGAATTGTTCCACACATTTGCGAGGTATCAAGTAGACTGTTCTGCAATAAAACATGTCAGTGTCATGCAACTTTGCACATATTAAATGCATTTTAGATACAAATCAAACGGGACAAATGTATTCAATATGATAAAGGAATACACCAGAATCAATATCCCGCAACATAGGTAAGAATATTGCTTACATCATTTCTGGTCATAGCTTCAAGCACATCATTCCCGATTATCTTGAAGTCTTCTTGTATGGTACAGTTCGTTGGACTTTCAACATGTGTAATAATGGACCCCTTGTAACTCTGCAAAATCTACAAAAACACAATGACATTTAACCTAAAAAACATCAATGGCTTTAAATATAATCAAACCTGTAATATAAGTCTCATTGTTTTTGAAATGATCTCAATATGTTGGGTGTTTGCAAAACTTTGGAGTGTAGCACTTGCTACATGAATAAAACATGGAACCAATAAAGAAAAGGCATTTCTACATCCCTTAACCTCTTCAATCAAGTTCGTAAGAAAAAGTGCAGTGTTTGTTGAAATGGTATCTGTAGTTGTCGAAATGTAGTGTTAATAAAACAAAACAAGCATACCCATGTTAAATATTTCTAATGTATAACATCACCTACCACATTCCTTTAGATATTGTTCAGTTATGGTGCAAAGATTTTCTGCAACTTTTTCATTACTGCAGATTTTCCATGTTTTGATTTCCTGCTCATAAATCAAAAGTTATGTTGTTCTATAAAATCAGGGTATATATAATTTGAATTAATTAGGCTACCTTCAATATTTCCTTTCTTTCTTTTGCATTTTCAGCGGGAAACCCACTTAACCATGATAAAAACTTCTTTGAGTCCATTGCTTGGCATTGCATGCAGCCTATGGCAAACGTTAAACTAATATGTTGATCAAATGCTGCGTTTATTAAATACTGACGATTCCAACACGGTTACAACAACATAAACAAACCAACACGTGTGACGTTTTGCACACAATTATAAAAGGGAAACACCCTACAATGAGAATTGAAACGCAATCCACAGTCTACGGCTCTTCGCCAACGGGTGAACCTTACAAAGATATTTTTAAGTACACATTTAAGCAGTATTTTTAAATCATAGGCACTACTCTTAAATTTCCCTGTTTCATTGTCGTGTCTGGTTATAATATCAGTAGTAGTGTGCAGCTATGATCGCAGTCAATTTCATTTTAAGTTACTATCCCAAACGTGGGCGCTCATGAGCTTGAATTAGGCCAAAATCCGCCGAACCGATCGGCAACGTCATGAAGCAGACATCAAATTCACGAACACTACAACTAAATTTGTATTTTGTCTACAACCGTTAAAACCTGGATATATATATCCTATAGGTTCCGTCGGATATAGAAAAGAGATTTATTTTTACCTACAGAATACATGACAATCATCTGGGAAATACAAACTAATGTATGAATTGATAAGACGATAAATGTTGCACGCATGTATTAACTCCTAAAATTTGTTTGCTTTTTACTTTTATAACGTCCACATATTATACCATGAAGTCAAAAACTTCTTCGCTTACAATCTTTCAATTGACTTAAAAGGGCTGTATATCTAAAGGTTGAATTTGGGACATTGTGAACGTATCATGCCCTCAAGAAATAACTAAGCTTAGAGAAATATTTGTGAACCCTGTATTTTAAGGTGTCCTTTCTTCTCATCATCATAAAGTATATAATTAGATGACATAAGATGTTGGGTGTGAATTCTTAAATCAAAATATAAATGCGTTCAAAAATTTCCGAGGAGAACCGTCCATCGCCTTCATGTATATTTCAAAACCTTGACCGCTCAAAAAAATTTCCTACGCAAAGCTCTATATTAGGTTCATTAAAACGAATGACGATGAATATTTACTGTTGTTCAAAGATAACATGAAGGTGGGGCGTATTGATTGACTCTCACCAAGTCAAGGTCATGGTCTTCTGCGTACTTTGTCGCACATCGTGTTGATAAAAGACAACAGGCTGATATGTTTTGACAGGTCACACCTTACGGTTTGCGTTCCTCAAGAAACAATCGAATTCCGGTTTTTCAACGGCACGTACCGGGCGGCAACAGTCTTGCTGTGTCTGTGTTTCCACTTCCTCTGCGCCGGATTTCGCGACTAGAATTTGTTATGTTTGTTGTTGGTTTTGATGATAAGGCCAAGATGAAAGGCCAGATGAAAGATCAGTCTTACCCATGCCATGCATTAAATCCTAATTATATCACTTCTCTGACTTTGGCACACGCCTAGTGCCGGGAGCTATATCCATTAAAAATTCCATTACGGAAACTCATGGCGAAGCAAAGGTGATTTGTTTGTTGGTAAATTACGCAGTGACAAACATGGATTTTGTGACTTAATTGTGCTGGGAATTCCCACAAACTCTCAAACAAGCCGAAAGGACATCAAATTATTAGTTGTTGCGCACGACAGTTTGCTTGCGTGAAATGACAAGGAAATGCGGTCTGGTGACGTTGCGAAATTATTGTATTTTCAGAAATAAACCGCCATCTTCCCATAGATTTGTGTTGTGGCCCTAGGCATAAACAGGTCCTTGATGGCGGCGCGAGGAACGCGCACATGGATTCGACATCACGGAAGAATCCCGGCGCGGTTCACGAATATCCAAGGACTGGCCGAAATCGATAAGTATGGGAATATGCATCCTATATAACAAGCCGGATATGATTATCCCCTTGCCTTGCCAATCGAACAGGAAAAATGCATGTTACCTGCTGTCGGGAGCCTAAAATTTAAATTTTCCCCAGACCGATATCCCGTAATATCCATGTCGTTGAAAAACAGGGACAGTATTGTACATGATCGCTATGCCGCACACCTTTCAATTTACATTGAAGTTCTGTTGTTTGTACCGTACCAAGTCAAATTGAAGAAAAACAGTTTTAAGAAGCTACGGTTATGAAAGCCATGTCCACTTTCCGTGACTCGAAACATGTTATTCGGAACGGATTTAAATAGAATTTCCTCGCAAGAGCAAAACTCCAAAAATTACTTTGACATGTCAATAAGGATCCATTGGCTTTGGCCTTGATAACGATATGAACAAAATGGCTGAGACACGGCAATTAACATAATTGACGTACCATTTATAAAATAAATACCCCTCTGAAGTAGGAAAATTACATTCATAGTTATCTACGTGTCTACGAAAGTGTGATGGATATTTACTGTGGCACTTTCTATGATTCTTTACACGACAAACATGCTTCGCAATACAATATAATCTCCGGGGCACGGGTTACGGATATATGAAAACACTGTGCTCGCTTCCAACCGCAAGTGAAAGCACATTTGTCACCACAAAGCGCTAGTGGAGATACAAGTGTCCCGACCGCAGCGGTCTCCTAAAAATTGCATTAAGAGCTGTGGCTCCAACGGGACACGCGCTAACCAAGAAACTTCCAAGTATGGATGTGGTGTCGTCACGTCCCGACGTTTGTACAACCTGTAGGGCACAAGTAGTACGACCTTTTCACGTAGCATAAAGTTTTTAAATAGTTTGACGTCATTTGTGTGGCAAAAATAAAGGCCAATTCTTAGCTCGGCAACAACTTATGTTCTGTGTTGTACAGGTGGTTGGGAGAGGGAAAAATGTACCCCCATAAGAATTACATCTTTTCGAATGTTCACTACGCAAGATTTCGTTGTCAAGCTTGGCCGATGACGTAATGTCTAAAATGGTGAAAGAGAATTGAACGGAGTTTTGCTTTTTCCGGTGTTAAGTTAAGTCGTTCGTTGTAAAGAGGTTAGAAGTCTATGGCACATCAGCACTGACATTCCGTTCTCCTTAATGTTAAATCTTAGTTAACAACAATGACGCACTCTTGCAATTCTCAAACGAAACTGTGTATACATCGAATATACGTGGAAAAGACGCCGGTATCCGATTCTGTTTGCGGAATAATGAGTCACGTCGTCCGCAAGCGGGAAAAACAAATTCAAATACGGTTTGGGGCTTTTATGTTCTCCGGCAACATAAGTGACATTTAGGCCACAAGAGCGGTCGCATAGGACTTTCTTTAAACGTCCAATTTGTGGCTCTGAATCGGACTGCCATTTATGGAAAGCAGGGATGCAAATAGCAAATGTCCGATTGCAGCCTGCTGGGCGCTAAGCAGCTTGTCTACAAGTGCTTGCGGCCTTGCTTAAACCAATCCTGAGAGCATGTCGCGACAGATTACAAGTTTTCAGAAGCCTTAAGTGCAATGCTATTGCCAGAATCGCGGAAGCGAAACGCCCTTAAAACAATATAATTGCTTTCGAGTTGGGGGCGTAGGAGGTATAAACAAGGTCAAGCGGGTCATACAAAACTTTTGAACCAGTTTTAATTTTTAAATTACGAACTAATCCACAGAAATTGGGAGCAAAACCTTTAAACATCAGTATAATTGACATTTTGCGGAACAAATTCCAGGTCAAATGGGTAGCGTTATACACTTTTAAACGACCCACCTCCATAAACTTCCACTCATAATCATAAACCACATCACTGTAATATAACATGATTGCAAAAACTCAATGTGAAGGTTTTTATGCGGGCTTGTGAATTTCTCTAGTGTTTTACCCTAATTTAGGTTTAACTGCGTACAGTAACACAGCTGGAACGCTTCAAAAGCATCGTTCCAGACTTCTCCAAATTAAAGAGCAAGGAAGTCTTGCGGTTGACGGTTCATTAAACAAGAATCTTTGTTTGTGTTGAGTTGGTATGACGATGCAGTAGTAATTCTTGCTTTTAAATGCCACGATATGCTTGGATCTTCAGAATTCCCCTGTGGCACACTAAATAATACGGCGCAGAATACCCGACAAGCACAAGCCATAAAAGAGAATCCGATTACAGGAAAAATAATTGCAGTGATATCATTTAGGCACTTGTATATTTTTTCTTTTAAGCGCTTGTATAGATTCATGATTTTACACAAAACGTGCAGAAACTTTCGCGGCCCACCTGAGCCTGTTACATAGCATGCAATTGTGTTGCCGCACATAGTTTGTGAAATCCAGCAGTAGACCGTTAACTCGACCTTCGATGAACCCAGTCAGAAGTCGACATTCGCCTGAGTTATCTGCTTTCGAAGAATCGAACAATGCCGCGAAGTAGCAATTCGAAGAAATGTTAATTCGGATTCCCGCCACACTAAACGCAATTTGGGCGACCAGTATGCAAACGTTCCAACCTACAAAAATTATGCGCGAAAAGCACGGTAATAAGGCCTCGTACGGTTAGAATGTCGCTGCATCGCGGATCAAAAGTTAGTTTGGGGGTTAACGCAATTTGATAACCGCGTTTTGCGTCTTTAACCATTTAGCGGTGGGATAATGATGACATTATTGATACCCAAGTCGCACGCTAACGTCATCGAAACCGATTTGACCTTTACCCTCGCTGTCGTACGTGCTGTGCTGCAAAAAGTAACACACTTTAAAAACAAAATTTCCTTTTTTCCCTTAATTTCCGTTTTTACTCCGTTAACAAAGCATTGGAGAAGTTACAGCGTATGTGTAAGTGGCCTTCTTATATTCTATTGCTGTCGTTTTTCTTTATTTAAACTTCCTGTCAGTGGAGAGGTCCTGTGGCAGGAAAACCATAATTTGTCATGCGGAGTATCGTAGAGCTACTTTGAAGCCTGTTGATCGCGTCAGCGTCGGTGATGTTGAATGGGACCAATGACATTCCACACGTGAAACACGATATCCCATTGGTGGTGAAATCGGTGTATTTTAGGTTCCACACAATTTCGAACACGTGTCACTTGTCCCTTGCTGTCAAACAAGTACTCTGACGTGGGGAATTTCCAATGACGAGGCGAAGCAAATCTGTGGGTTGTGACGTTAAATTCGTCAGGTGGAAATGTGTAGATTGAGATCAGAGTTTGCAGCATCATGGTGAAAATGTTGTCGTCATGTGACATTTACTGAACCGTCATACACCAAGTTGTTTTTTGCACAAGGAACATAACGAACATAACGAACATAACGAACATAACGAACACCACGTTTATCGACAATTCAACGATTTTTATGCTTGGGTAAACACTGATATGCACCGTATACTATTTGTGAATCATTGCAGAAGGAATACAAAAGAGGGCGTACACAATGAATAAACCCATGTTTGACGCAAGATTGCGTCATGTGCCATTCACAAAAGCCCCTAAGCACTCGTGGAGTTCTCTTAGGGCGGTCTGAACTGTTTTGTGGTTTTATGCCTAGGATTCGACAATGCCCAAAGGCTCAAAAGAGAGGACTCCGCGGAGAGCTTTTCCAACTTCGATAGGTCGGTGAAGGGCAGTGACAGCCGCTGTTCGTAGTAAAGCAGAAGTTTGTTGGGATTTGCTGCCAATCGAGCGTCCCTAGCGCCTTTGAACGAAACCGCGCACTTCAAAATGATTCTTCTTGACACGGGCGCCGTTTAAAGAGTGTTGGAATTTCAAACATTCCCACTTTATAGAAGAAGGAAAGCTTTTGCCTAATATAACCAACAAGAACGGAAAACACAAAAGATGGCGCAAACTGAGGCTCCATTGTTGTCCAAGTCGGAGGCCTGGGACACAATAGGTCAAATACTCTTAATCCCATCCGTCGCAAAAGCAAATTTCGCCTACGACGCGTTCCTCAAACAGTGGCTATTAGTCTCAGTATTACATTGCTCCACCAAGTCACGCCCGTAACGCTGGCGGCATCCGGTTGGTGAATTCGCCATCGCCCACAGAGGCGTGAAAGAAACCTTGCTCCTCCCAACGCGACGTTGGAAATTATCCAAGTTATTCCATCACGTGCCTCTCGAGTTTGATCGGGAGTGAAGGGAAGAGAAAGAAAGACATTACACACATCCCATTTCGCTCCTCCTCCTCTGTTCCACCACTTACCTGACTAGTCCCACATGCCATAGTAAGCACGTCATTCGATAACAATCAATTAGACTGGATGCCCGAGGTGAAGGCGGACGTGCACTTTGAACCACGGCTGTGATCTCGTCTCGGCCAAGTGCGATTCAACATACGGAGACAGGTGGTTGTGATTCGATTGATGCATTTATAAGGTTTTTACCACCTGGCCGTGGGATTTGAGAGGGAAGACTTCAAATGGTGTGTGAAGTGCACTTGTACCGACCCCGGTATTCCAGCCGTACCTGTGTACCAGCGCTTCCAAAAAGATGATGCAACTTCAGGCAATTTCGTGTCTATTTCTTATAGAGACATGTCAACGCGTTTCCCTTCCATATTTCGGCGCCCAACTTCCCCGATGTGGTTAGACAGCGGACGTCACGTGACCGGGAAATCAGCCAATTAGCGTTAGATGATTTGGATACATGTGACATGAAACAATGCGATAATAACGGTCTCGTGTTAGACGAACATGACATTAGCTTCGGACTATCATCCAATTTTTGAATTGTATTGAAACACTTGCTGCATAAATTTCCATGACAAAATCGGGATGCGGAAACTTTCGGACGAGGTTTCGATACAACGATGCATCGTCTGGACGCTGAATTACATCAACGACGTCATAAATGAATCAAAGGTTTTTCCCGTCATCCAAAGTGCACCTAAACGTAATTTGCTATAAACCAAAATGAAATTACAACTCTTGAATTATGGAAGATATTGATTTGGGCATCAAAAAAACTGTCTAATCTGCGCCGTGTCAAAGACAGTCACGTCCTCACGACGCAACCCGATCATAACCAAATTGTGGTAGCATTTCCTATTGGCGCAGAAATAAATTATTGATCGTTAATTTCAAGGCCATGTTTGTCTGACGTACATAATTGAAAATGGAATTGCCGTTTAGCACTTTTCTCCTGTCAAAAACCTTTCCACAAATTATTTATTTCACCTACGTGTAACAATAAATGAAGGATTTTGTCACGTTTTGTCGATCGGGTATAAATTTAATGTATTTTCGACAAAATCGCAACGCATAGTTTCCCCAATAACACTTAGTCCGTGAAATCTGTACAAGACAAAATAACTTTGAAAATGAAAGCCAAAGCTAAAATGCTGTTTTTCATCAGTAAACGTTTCGAACACTAACTGCGTTCATCATCAGTACTACAATGAGTGCATGCAAGAAAAGCGTCGGGGTAATAAAGGACTGAGCAGGCAGAAGGGAAACTGCAACAACGCGCAACAAGCCAGAGGCATGTCACGTGACAACAACATGGAATCACAGCAACGAAGTCATCATTAGCAATATGTCAGGCTGCAGTACGGACCTAGATGTTGAATAGGTAAAGCGGTTTGGAGCTATCATCCACGTTCAGTGCTGGTTTATGGTTTTACAAAATAACTTTTTCTCTATATGCAAAGTGGAGCCAATAGCATAAATTCTGTGAGCTGCAGGCAAAAGGTCACTGTTTCGAGCTGTAAGGTCTCATCAGTGCACATAATTTTCAGTTTAAAAGTTTACTGCACTTTATTTTTGACACATTTCCTGTTTTTGTGAATGTCTGCTTTTGTGAACCAAGGTGAATGTACAGAAACCACAGTTTTTGTGCAAGGTGTTTATTATAAACACAGACAAGAAAGAATGCACAAAATTGCGGGTTCTACAATTTTCACTCGACGACGCCCGGTCCTCGCTTAATTACCATCCGATAATTGGATGCAAAAGGTGTTGTTAAACATCAGCCCTGACGCAAGAGGGCGTTTCCATTGTGAAGAGCGGTCACGATTTAACTGGTAAAAAGCCTAACCGCTAAGGGCAACAGAGTTCCTACGACGGCTGTCGATGACTATAATGTTACATTCCATTCTATAGATCCTCTCTATTGTAACATTAACCCAACAAGGACCCCTGCATGTTTTTCGGGGGTTAAGGCCTAGCGGATGCTGAACCGCGATACAGTAGGTGCTTCTCTAATTACAAACGTGTTTGCAGGCATTTCGAAGATCTTGTGCAACGAGTCTAACTTGTACGGCAGGAAAGACGAAGTAAAGTGCGTTGCGGTGGCAAAGCAATTCATCACCATTCAAGCACATTCATCGATGATAGATAGTCTTGGAAACTGTTGACACGTGACTTCAAGTATTTATTTACACGAGATAGCTTGATGTTCCCAATTCAGGGATGGTTAAGTTATGCCAAAACAGGGCGAATACATAAGATAGAGATCGAAAAGGCGCAACATGTTACGACAAACTCTGCGGGTGAGTAATTCAACTAGTTACCACACATATGATTGTCTGTTAGACTTACTTCGTAATATGTCCGTGGTTAACTTCTTTACAGTCGGTTGAACCTGGTTTTATCCTGATGGTACTTCCAACGCCGTTTTTTGTACGACGCATATCCCGTTTCCCCTTTATATATCATTCTAACTGCGGAAGCGCCACAGTGAGGGCCGACGTGCTGTGTATAAGGGGGTTCTCAAACCTTTTATGATCGCACATCCTCTCAAGGCGTTTGAGGCACACCAAACTTTTAGATCAGATCAACATTAAAAGGAAAAACAAAATTATGTGGCACTAGTTAGGTGAACGACTTAATGCGGGGCTGCGATTAGTTCCGAACGTCGCTGGTCATAATTAGTGTCATTTAAGAAAACGACTATTGCAGTGGTAACCGATAACGACGTTTTACAAAGCAACATCATGTGATTGGGGACTTACCATTTCAATATTTATCAACAAAGTAGTAAGAAAGTATGTGGTTAGGGTTGGGCGACACTTTGGCCTTAACGCATTTAGAACAAACCAGCAAAACTTCTTCCTTTTTCGACCCTGCTACAAAACCGTTACGAGGCAGGTTTTTCTCACACCGAGGCCGAGACAACGGAGGCGCGTGGGGAATAAAGCGACCATACTGTACTAAATCGTTACGGCGGCAGCAGCGTCGGAAGGTCGGCACGGACGTACACGTGCTGTCGACGTTTGTGTGAAGGGTTTCGTTTAAACTAGAAGACAAAGTTATATGAGTTCAGACTGCTGCCTTGTAAAAGGCTGTGCCAGTGTTTACTTTTGATCCTATATCTTATTTACAGTGAGCAAACCTTGTAAAATCGTTATTTAATATTGTAAAACGAGCCAAGGAGAAACTGTTGCTGTTTTGTGTCACCTTACGCGAATCCAAATAAAGAACCAAGAACATGGCTAGTTCAGATTCGCCGTCAAAGCACGAACTGCAGATGGAGGAGTGGTGCAAGAGGCTTAAAAAGCACGTTTTATATTTTGTTTCGATAACTGATTGGATTTCATATTCGAAGTCACAGTCCTTCTCAGATGCAGTGATCTTCGTGCAAACCACCTTCCTCTTTACTTTACTCGTGGTCAGCGTACCTTGTGTCGTGGCCCATCCAGTACGACCAGCAGTTCGATACCACCAAGGTAAGATTTCGCATGATTTCTTTAATTTCGTAACTTGTTGTCCATGGTCGTAAGTTGGTACTGCTAGTGTTGTGTACAAACGCCCTATCAGGTGAAAGTGTCACATTGGCTGCAAAACCCTTCGCAAAATGTCTGCGGTTCTAACGTATACGTGAGAGAATGTGAAGAGATGAGGATCCAAACGCGCACAATGTTGCCATCTTACGCAACACCTCTATAGTCGTAGACACTTCAGCGTGAGTTGTTTGTTATGGAAACGGCCAACCAGGTCGGCCGGATAACAATACACAGCCGCATTAACGGATAACAGTTGGACAATAAAACTAGTTACCCAAGGACCATTACGAAGCATCAAACTTCGCGTGGATGTTTGGTGAGCCAGTGGATTTTCTATGCCTAAATTGGACAAACTTTGCGCCATTTTCTCCCTGTAGTTCGCCGAGCCAAGTGCATCCCTCAAACACCAATTATTTCGGCTAGCCTTTTGTATGTGTTGGGCAACTACAACTTTGGCGATTGTGAAAAAACGCTTGCAGCGTGCCACTGCGTTTTAAATTGCAAGGGACTCTCGAAATTGTTGCCTAAAATGGCGCGAAACAACGCACAACACCAATTGACGCATCTCGCGTGACACCCACCATTTGTCATAGCACAATGGTCTTCCTGGTATAGCGACATAGCAATGGGAAGACGAATTTATTATTGTCCCCAACTTTCGTTACCAACGACTATGTGGTCCAAAATACTTTAGGGAGAATGTTTAGTAATGGCGCCGCTGCTATCTTTAGAGATTAAATGTGATAAAAGATGTTAGTCGCACTTCATTTCAAAGAACAGTAGCGTCTTGGCCATTGAAGATGGCGCCTAGACTGCCCCCGAAACAGTTCCTCATGTCTGCATTAGGGCTGTGACGATGTTTTAACGGTTAGTACGCGACACGGATCAGCGATAAGAAATAATGTAACTTGTCGCGACCAATCAAAACGGCCGACCCTGTCGTCGCACTTGGTTTGATGTGGGGAAACGACGGGATTGTGATGTTTGCAGGCAACAGGTGTTTGCCCACGCGAATAAACAGACAATTTTGCAACCAAATCCGGGAGAAGTTGCCATTTACCAATAAATGCCCAGCTGTCACGCACACCCTGTCGTTAGGTTTGCGATCGTTGGCCCGAGTTCTTATTATAACGCAGCGTAAATCGTAACAGTCGACACAACGTTAAGTAAACACTGGTGGCACTTCGCCTAAACACTGTGCGAGCAAATCTTTTTGTAAACGCCATATTTTCATAGTCCAGAGTCTAACGGCGGCGCGGATCGCGTGCCACGGTGTCGGGCGACATTATAAAACTTTCACCTTTGGTGGGTAAAGCAAAGTATAGTGCATTGTCACCTGTCTTGCGCAACCGCCACCGATGGGAATCTTCTGAAGTTTCTCCTTGTTCTGGGATTGACGGCTGACGAGTTGTAGTTCAATGACAATCGTCTAGCCGTCTACGAGATTACACGATGCTTCAAGAGCTGCCTGCAGCAGTTAAAGCGTTAACGCTCTGGTAACATGTAGTAAAGATTACTCATCGCATAACGAATGGCGGACGTGTGCAATGGTTGCGCAGGGCGGCGCCCTTTCAATTCCTAAACGCCAAGACAACATAATGGTGTACGCAAAAATGCCCGGTAATTTTGCCGCGTATAAAGTGGTGGATCGTCTTAATAGCTGGGCGCATTTTACATGTATCGTACGCGCTCGTTACGTGACTGACGGTTTTCTAATCTTGCTTAGTGCCACGTACCAATTACGCTTAGCTCTGTCGGATTTGCATTGGAAAAATACTTCTCAGATTAAACGCCTGCAGGTTTCAAAGACATGTTCACGCGCCGTCTAAATAGGAGGTTGTGCGCTGTCACGCCGCTCAAAGCTGCAATCAGCACACGCTATGTGTTTCTTGTCCTCGGCACAAAAGTTCGAACTTTGACAAACGGCATCACCGTGTGAAAGTTTGTAAGTGACGTTAATGTACAGTCACTTGTGCATTCTGTCGCAAGTGATGTAAATTGTGGGCATAGTTGTCGTATTAATTGCAGCACCGCAGTGCCAATAAGTCTTCCAAAGCTACATTGAAGATACAACTCGACGGGCTGAAGAATGTACACCGCCGTCCTTTGCGGTATTAAACGGCGTCACGATTCGCCTTACGAACTTGATGCCATGTGTGCACACAAACATGTTGGCAAAGAGCGCATCCCGGCAATGGACTACGCGTTTCCGCGATACCACAGCTCGTGCCATGGCTTTGCTGTGAAGGTCACGTGTGGTTTACATTCAACGATCGCACGAAATAGGGGGAAGGGCAATGTAAAGGTAACGCAATTGGTTCGACTGGAGGGTGGTGGTGCTGAATTTCCAGTTTGTCTTGTAGTAAGGTAACCAAACCCGAGCAGGTGGCAGGCTGCGTAGGCTTAACTTGCTCCCCACAACGACTGACGGTTGTCATCCTTACACGCGCCAGCATACCAAAGTCCAGCGGAATTTTTTTCGTTTCTTTTGAATTGCTGCGTCATGACTTTGAGCAACATAGCGACTCCTTGTGCCAATAAAACGATGTCCGTATAAACTGGAGTTGAGATCATACCAAAAAACAAACATGTGTGTCAGGATGAAAAAACGCTTTGGTAATGTTTGTCATGAAAAAAAGTTACCGTTGGGAACACCTTAAACTTACAACTGCATTCACAGTGAGACATAATGATCGATATTCCCCCCCCCTGTGCAAACAAATTTTTCTTTGAAGTTTTGTAAACTTGGTATGAACTACCCCCAGACGTTCGCTTGTGTTCGACTGGGGTCGTTTAAACATTTACCGCCCATTTTTTCACGTAGATAATGTAAGTGCTGTTGGTTCGCTGCGCAAACAGCAAAACACCAAGTCGGTAAACTAGAGTGTTAGTGTATTATTGGGGAATGCGGAATAGGAAGCACATGATCAGAAAGAATACGTAATATTACCTACGTGGATGGGGCTTTGGTAAACCGTGTGTTTTATGGAGGCAATTTTCACTACCAACCGCAACCGGAATAAAGTGCGGTGGTTGATATTAAAGCGCTGTGAGATTGTGGCTTTGAATTTCACGCCCAACGGCCCGTGGGCGGAGGTAATACGTACTTGCTTCATGCGCAGCTGCGGCTTGCTGCTCTTTCATTGGAACGCTTTCGTTAAACCAGCCCAACTACTGCGTTTTACAGCTCTGTATTGTTCTCAGTCCCTCGTTCGCATTAATTACGGTACTCACTGAAACGCGTACCGTCCAAGAACACACAATCAAATTGATTAGGCGAGTATCGTACGGTAATAGTAGGGTTTGGGCTGACACGCGAGCTGAATAGCTTCCGGTAAAATTTAACCTGATCACCTTTCCAAGAGATAGGTTTGTCCGAATGTTACCCTAGACGTGGTAGGTGCGTCGCGCCGGGGCGTACACTCCACATACTTTCTCCCAAATCCTTTATGACAGTATCTCCAGAATCTTTCGGACCATGCTGGTAAATATAAGCCAAGATATCCGGGGTCGGCGTTTTACAAACTGCGAGACAATTTAACCCGCGCTGTGCTGCGAGCAGCTTAGAATGGCGTGACGATCGTCACAAAGGATTTTGATATTTTAACCGCCGGGTTTACTAAGGGTCACAACTGTTCAGGTGAATTACTACCTGCGCAGAAAAAGGGTGACAGTTATGCGGGATACACATCACCTATGGCAAAGTGGACATATATCGCGTGATGGGTTGAAATCCTAAAGAGAGACATAGCTAGGTTAATTGCACGCCATGATGAGGATTTAAACCGACAGCTGCCACCGCACGCCGCAAGTGACACGATGTTAATTCGGTACAAAAAGGCTTAACACGTTAACGCCCTTTGTGCCTCGGGCATACACAGTATGGGAGTATAGACACTACCACTCTCTAATCTGATAAAACTTTTCCTGCAGTAAGCCAAGTTCCTCGAAACAGAAGTGTTAACGTTGTGACGGTCGAAGCTTTCAAACAAAGCAGTATCGCGTCACTGAATACGCAAGTGAAAGTTCGGTGTTTGTTTTGCCAAACCACGAACTCAACGGCAAGAATTTTTTCGCCACACGATACTGCCCGAAAATATTCATTCCATCGTACGTGTAGCGGCTTGGGAAAAATGCCAGGCAGCATAAGAATGTTTACGAGCGTCTACACAAAATTTTTGTCCTAACCGATTCAACAAACTTTCCCGTCTAACGCAGATCTTGAAACTGCGCTGAACAACACCAAATGCGACGTACGAGAGGAAATCATCGACATCCGAAAGGAACATCCCACTATCCCACCAAACGTTAAACTTCGTCCATCTTGCGTAAAGCTTCGAAGGTGTACCGGATGTTGCAACAACGACAGACACACTTGTATGCCCACTGAAATCTACATTACAGAAGTCGATGTAAGTGAAGCGACGATAATGTTGTTGTTTTCGTCTTTCACGAACAGGTACTTGTTTGTGCAGCCCGAAGCGGCGCCAATTTCTCACACGTCGGCGGTTTGGCGAATATTGGCACTTAAACTTGACGCTAATGTGTGTTTTCCTTGTGTAGATTTCTCGACAGCACATGGCCGGCAAGCGCAGGGTGGACTACATCACTCTCAACTTCACCGAACACGCGCAGTGTGCATGTCTCAGGTGAGATCCCGTGTCATGTTCAACATGTTCAATGCGCACCTAATACAAATTGACATACCATGTTGTCTAAGCTCGCTGACTCGAACGCAAAACTTATACATTCACTAAATATCGGTTTTGTTTCACTTGCCAGTCCCAACAACCCGTGCCAACCGATCGCATGCGCGCCAGACGAAAGATGGAACGTAGATAGTTGCCAGTGCGAGTCTCGTTGCGTGGAGCAGGAGTGTGGTCCCATGCAGCGTTGGAACAAAAAACTCTGCCGATGTGAGTGTCGCCATCAGTGCCACCCTGACCGCATGATGCAGCTTCGCTTTAATCAGGACATGACTACTTGTGTGTGTGCATGCCGTCGGCCGCACCGCACCCGAAATGCATGCAGACGAAGGCAAGCCGAATTCAGCCCATCCAGCTGCACGTAAGTGTTGATAATAGCTTTCTTTAAGCATCACTGGATGCTGTTGTTAACCGCTCGACAAGGCTGTATATAGAAACGCTATTCTCCGAATATCTTGTTTACCCAAAACCTCCTCCGCCGGCGAGTTTGGAGGCAAAACATTCGCCGCTGCCGCCGTCGCGTCTGGTGGAATGACTAACTTTTTGTAGCTCGAATGGCAACGTTATTTGATCACCTTCCTTCTGGGACCATCGGCCGGACAATAATATGGGCCACATTCTTGTCCAGGTGCATACCATCGCCACACAACCGGAACCGATCGAAACGTGGATGAAGATGACGGCCTCGCATCGAACGAACTTTCTCCGGCGCATCTTCGCCTGCTCGGATTTTTCTACGATGCCACTATTTAACGCTCAGCGCAAGGATTATGCGCCCGGCTTCTGCGTGGAAAGGACAAACAATGTTGTGTACACATAACTGTAACTGAAATAGTTCGGCGACCCTGCAATTCTGTTTGACATTAAGGTGGCGAGTCTAAAATAGTAGTTTACCCAACCCCAACTTGGTAAACGTCCAGGTTACCCTACACCGACGGCCTATCACATGTCCTGGAGCCGCGCGTCCAATGTGACTACTTTTGTAATTAAATGAAAGGACGCTAATACACATTAAAGACCAAAGCGCTAAAAACAACGTTTGTTCTATGGCTTGCACAAAACGGGTAATCTAGCGCCCAACAACAAATCTTGATATATCGCACTACAACGCTCAACGACAAATATTTATAAGTGATAATACAGTTCTCAACAACAGAACGGTCCTGTGCTACCAGACATACTACAATTAAGCAGGACTGCCTTTCTGGGGCGTAAATTAACGTACTTTTTTTCTTTCGTTTAGTCTGCCATACAGCAAGACCTTGTATGTCGTGTGGTTTACGTTTGAATTGTAGTCTTAAACCCTAATGAGGCCTTGCTGTTTGGCAAACGAAACGTCAAAATAATAAAGTACGTTGGTTTATGTCCGAAGAGCAGTCCAATTTAAACAAATATGTCTTCACCCCGCACCACCACAAGAGAACCGCTGGAATCTCCACTGATTATTTCGCCCGCCTGCAACTCGACCAATCAGCGCATCACACATCTGCCACGCAAACATGAATGTTCGAGCGTATAAAATAAAATGTGAAACAAATATAGATACATACGTAAGTAAAATAACAAAACGTTCAGTCGTTCACATGAGGATGTGTTGCTTTCATGTCTACATCGGTATGTTGAATAATCGCGGAGGCGGATGCTTTCCGATAATTGCACATCAATCTTAATCAGTATTTAGTTTCAAACGGGATTATCGCCTCTTTTGGTATCGACGCGTGTGGCACTCAGTCAGGTTAAATTTACAAACCGCCACAAGCGCAGTATTGTCTTGAAAACGCATTTTATGCTAGCTTTGTCGAATGCAAAAGCCCGCTTGCCGCGAAACACCTTGCTTGTTCCGTACCGTGTCGCCCATATGTGTCCCTACTATAAGTTCATCAACGCATTTTGCGCCGTTGTTCCATTTTTTTTTAATAATATTTATATTTGTTGTCTTCATTGGAGTTTCATCGTGAATTTCAGTTTAATGGAAACACTATACTCCTTTGTGCTTTTTTACATCACTTTGTCATGCATATGAGGACAGTGACAAAAAAGTACTATTTCATAAAGATGCGGAAAATTCTTTACAGCATATGTCAAGCGTGCGCCAGTTAGTGCAAGGATCATGCAAGGCCACCTAGATTGTTTGCTTGCATAAGGGGTTCCTGTCTAATGTGCTTTTCAGTCAGCCTCACCACAACAGACAGCCTAGATGACTACGTTAGGCGCGGAGCCAGGTATATCTGGATTTAACCTTCGATTTCGACGGACCGCAGTGTTGCTGTGATGCCTCCTGATTTGATTTATCGCTTGGAGGGCGATGCAACTGCGAAACACTGCTGCTGAACTGTTTTGTCAAACGTAAACAAAATGGTCGAACTTTAATCGTCGGATTATTGCGTTTCGTAATTAGAAGAAATGCCGCTCTTTAAAACATGGCCAATCGACGAACAAACGCGATAAATCACTGTAGAAATATGTAAAATACTTTGGACTTTGGACAAGCTAATTATATCTTAAGCACTACAGGTACCAAAGCAATCGTCAAAACTGAAGTAAAAGACACATGGACAGAATATTGGTCGAACAACTATAGATGGTATTTAGCTTAGCGCAGACGCACAGAAAGTATCACGCATCCAAGAAAAGGTCATGACCAACACATCCCAAGCGTTTCTGGTTATATTCACCCCTACTTAATTTCTTTGCATTGACGCAAATGTTATACTGTACATTGTATTTAGTTTTTATAACCAACAATATTTATTACGGCTAAACACGAAAAATTGTGCAACCTTTTGGTGGTGATATTAACAGTTGCAATTTTCGCCTGTCAAAATTAATAACTAAAAATGGACGTTATGGCAGACCGTTAATAGTCATTTTCTTATGGTCTTTGCTTTCCATTCACTTGCACAAATTTTATTCACATGGATGTTAATCATTCAACTGATTAATTAAGAAACACCAGCGCAAATAACTGCAAAATTAAAAAATGGCGAGTACCAGGTGTATAGTTTTCATTTATTCATGTTTCGTTTTAATATTAGGAAGTAAAAGAGTTGCAAGCGGTCATAACATTGTCGGAAAACACGTATCAAATGGACAGAAGTTACACCAATTCTTACAAATACAGTAGGCCTTCAATAACGATCTTTATGCAACTTAAAACACACCAAAGTTTTAACGTAGTTGAAGTTGATTGGTTTTAGTTACCTTTACAGACAAACGATATGAGCGTTATAGATCACAATACATCAACATGCTTTACTTTGACAACACACTTAGAAAACGCGTCAAAATTCTTCGAATTGAGCATCATCTGAATATCGAGTTCAACACTTAATCGCCAAACTTTATTCGTCGTGCGGTCCGGATTTAAAACAACACTTGGCAATGTACTTGAAGTGATAGACTAGTTTTTGCACAGTAGAAATGCATCTCCTGTTATAAACTTAGGTTTGTTGTTGTGTGTCGCAACAAGGTGCGTGGGCGCACAACTACTGTTTTCAATGCCGGATTTAGAAAAGTGCTCAAGGCGCAGGTCCTGTTCGCCGCTACGATCGCCGCTTTGATGAGATTAAATCACAACACAATATTTTTGAAACCTTCAAAACACTTCATCAAATGCTAAAAATATACAGGAGTGGGAACAAAAAACACAAACTGAAAGGAGCGCAGAAAATTGCCCATTTCCAAAAAAATTAATTTCCCCGAAGCTAATTTAATGTTATTTGATGCGAAAATTCCATTGATTCAAAAGGAAATGGTAACGTGAAGTTAGGTAACTCATCATGACTAGAGTAGGTCAACAAGACTATTCATTGTTACTCTCTTACTCCATCTGGTGTTAATTTACGATACAACAACCAACACACTGATACTGGAGCAAGCACTATGTATCGTTCTTCATTTGTATTGTCGTGATTGTTTTGCAAATTGCGGCTTTCATATGATATTTGATCCATACATCCTACATGTGCCCTAGGCGAAGTTTTTATATATGTTTGCTGCAGAGAAGTTTCTTTTAAATGGGGACGCAGAACAAAAAGTTTGATTATCCTCAGTTTAACAGACGAAAATAATATCTCACATGACTATGTTTACAAACACGATACACAGCAAGAACACGAGGTTCTATTTCTAACAAGAATGTGTTTTCTCCTGAAAGACTTTACTCGCACTTCCGCAATCCAAGACCCTTATCCAACCACGCCATTTTTTGTGCAAAGCATCTTTGTTTGAAGTCTGTGACAAATTTGGCGTTGAGTTTTGCAGCAAGGTGCGTAGGTTTATTTACTTGCAATTAACTTTTGATTCAACCAAGCTTTGCACCAAATTAGATTGAATAAAAATCAAGTTTCAAACAAGCAATTGCGTTAATTAAAACGTTCGGGGATAGAACCATCGGCGTTAATTGTCGAAAAAACATTAAAACCACATTCGGTGCGAAAAACAGGAGGAAGTTGCAATTTCAATATTGTTCAGTATTACGTGGTGAAAGTATGCGGTCCGTGTTTGCTTTTTAATCACAGCACTGTTAATACCAGCTCAAAGAATTCAATCATACACTTGACAAGAAGTACACGATGTGTTATTACCAACTTAATATAAACTTGAAGTAGTGGCGTTGTGACATCATTTCTGTTCTAACGGTGCAAAATAGGTTAAAGGACGGTAAATACACAAATTGTGAAGAACAAAGCTAAAATGTTAGACTGCAATAATGAAATAACAGCACAAATGTACAAGTTTCTCCCTATCTTTCCGATAAGGCCGTGGTAGTTTTCGTAGACGCATGTGTGTACTGCGGCAAATCCACGAGGCCACTCTCCGGTGCTTGCGATACTTTTCCTTCCACACCAACCTGCGTTTGATTGGGATATGTAATGGGAGGTGGCGGAGGTGGGATCCGACCTGTTGCCGAACTTGACATTGATCTGTTCAAAACCGACAGAGGGTAAAAGAGCCGAATGATACCATACGTCCAGATATCACTATTGCATTAGTGGTATGACGGTACACATTGTGCAAATGGATATGTTGTGGTAATCTTATCTCATGGTAACTTGCCTTTCGCCAAGATAAAAGAATAACAAACTAATACTTCATAATAGTAACAAACCAATGGTTTATGACGGTAACAAAACAAAGAATACTTTTGAGTAAAATACTACTTATACACAAATCAATATCAAAGTAAGTATATATTACAAATGTTGCTTGCAGGGAATGTTTATTTCCGTACAGGCAAAAATCAATCAGCTTTCTTACACTGAAATAAGCATAGTCAGTGTCTTATTAAAATAGAACACACATTTTATTGGCAAATTGACAGACAGCGTGGAAACTGGTTGGCCCAATAAAATTATTTATTATTCATGTGGCTGTGGTATCAATACTATATACTAGCAACAAAGCTAGTCAAAAACAGGAAGTTGCATACGAGAACTCTTTACCTTTTTATTTCCCAAAACCATGCGCTGGGCGCCTTTAGGCTATGCTTGATTTTTATTTTATTTGTTTGTTAGTCATTGGGTGATTTATTAACCTAAATTGCTTTCAAAACAAGTTCAAGTAAGTTATTTTAGTTACGTAACCAGGGAACTTACAAATCTTGGCGATGATATGGTAGCTGTTTTGAAATGCTTCGAACATATGTGACACAAGGTAACCACTGAAAAACTTGACTGCATAGATTGTCAGATTGGGCTAGGCATGTCACAGGCAAACCCATACATGACGCAAGCCCATAGGCATCTACAATCAAATGAACATGTAAATGAAACTGATCAGCCGAAGAAAACATTTTTTATATTATTCCAATAAAAAATATTTCTTTTTTGATAAATTACAAGGGCATTCACAACAAAAAAAGCATCTTAAACGATAAGCCAGTTACTAACACTTACATAAAGTCCCAGAAAGGCAGCCACAAACAATGTTTACAAAGTTAACATCTGGAACAATCAAATACAGGACAAATAACAAAATCCATGGTATAAAAAATGTCCGCAATGCAAAAAACAAGAGAATCGTCCTTTTCATTGGCATATTTTTGAACAGAATGACAGACATTCCAAGTAAAGGTCCTGTCATACCCAAACCGGGGCAGCTAAAAAAAGGTATTTAAGTCTTTGTAGCTTGTAATAAAACAATCTGTTTCAACGTACCTGTACATAACAGCAGCAAAGTATGTGGTAAAGGCTAATCCGATTGCAACTAAAGTGGTCAAAACAGCTGAGGTAACAGTCAAAATAAAAAAAGTGTAAAGGAAGCGTATGGTGCCTATTAGTCTCTCAGTGATAGTGCCAAATAAACCAAGCAAAACCAAAGTCATTGCAAGTGTTTCAAAGTTCTTGTGGAAAAACACATGTGTGAATATCCGCAAAGCTCCTTTAAACAATATTTCATAAAATGAGTGGAATGAAATCAGACATGCTATTTACCTTCTCCTGATATCACCCTTTGTGGTTGCAAACAAACATCTGTAGTTGGAATCTCCTTACTTTTGGCAATGTAGAAGAAAAGGGAAGCAAAAGCAAACAGCAAAAACGATCCAATGGGAATGTTCATGACATACCACTTTATTTTTGAAGCCAAGTTTTCCATGTTGCGGCAGGTGAACCAATATTGGTAATAAATATAGCCTCTTGCTGCTTGTACGCTACACAGTCTATACAATATACGACTTACAATAAAGAAATTAACTGCTAATCACCTACTATAAGAATATCCAGGTAATACTACCACATATATTTTATAACAATAAAGCAAACGGATACTAACTTACGTCAATGTTTGCCTTATTTGAAGTTTTGTCTCTTCGTACTCGGTCACGCCTCAGTGGCCGTAGTCAAATGCCGCTTCACTACTATGCTCGCCAATGAAACAAATAAAAAAGTGCGCTCAGAGTTTACAAGTGCAAATAACCAAACAGCTCAATTTGCGGAAAATTGAGGCTCTTTGAAAGCACTGGCAGAACTTGCACCCGTGCTACAACTTACAGATGCTTGGGAACGTTCCGTATAAAGTACGGCAATAAAAATATCTACTTTCGCGGGATTTTATCATAGATTATAGAATGTGATACAACATTATTTAGCCGAATGATATACAAAGTTACGTTTTACAAACAAAGACCCTGGTGTCATCAGTTCACTGCTTTGTTTTACCATTTCTGCTGTAAGATGGTAAAATCGTTCCCGGAGTTGCTTTTTTTAGTTCTATTCATCCATGTACGAACATTCGCACGCAGAAAGCTTTTATCAAATTATTATTTGACGCGGAAAAACACCAGCACTCAAAATAAACAACGAAGCGTTAATAAATACAAGTTACAAGCAGCAAAGCGCGACCATGGAACATTTGATTATTATTTGTGCCACTAATATTCATGGGAAGCCAACGTCAAGGCAAGCTTGGTGATTCGCAACATTCCGTATTTCAAGGCATATTGAAGTGTAAGTGCGCCGAATCCTCGGTAAAGACCCGTGTAGCCTTCGGTGGCCACAGTAGTGGAAAAACAATCAGCAACACCTTCGTATCTTGAACTGACTGCCAGGAAACCCCTTCCACTATCAGTATTGTCGATAATGGTGCGGGTACCCTAGTTAATATGATAAAACGTTATACAAAATCAGCGTTGGCGCATTTTGCAATCAATTGCACCTGAATGTGAAGACGATGGATCACAGTCTCCAGCGGGTAAAGTGTGACATCTGCAATTAGGCCTGCTAGAAAACTGGCAAGCAGTTCAGGGTAATGCGCCTGAAATAAAACTTCTATTTATATTTGTGACAACCATAAAAAAGAAACCAAGTTAATACGTTTAGTAGGGATTGTGGTGCATCACCATCTGGCGTAAGGGGATCCCTTTGCAAGGTTCGTGAATGATCGAAGTCAGGAGACCTTAACTGTAATCTAGCAAGTCTTTGTTGGTGTCGGTGGTGTGCATAGCTTCTTATAATGTGTAGAATCATTTTCTCAAGCAGCAAAGATAGGAGGTATCTAAAATGCAAAAATTGAAGTTTAATTGTCACTGGATTATGAAAATCAAATTTAAATAAAATAAAAACATTCCATCATCACAGTAACACCATCTTACCTTAAAAGGGAATTGCAAACAGTTGGTAGTAATAATTGATAAAATGGCATTAGCCTGGGACTCTGTATACCAACTCCAAAAAAACGACAAAAACCTTCAGAAAGGCAGGAAAATACACCTGGAGACTCGCTTGTCATTTCACTCTGACAAAATATACAAATGTGGGGTTAAACAAACAAAGCCCACAAATGTAATTAAGTAATACCAAAATTTTATTCTGCCATCCACCTTGCAAAGAAATTGTAAAAACACAATAACATAATAAAACAGAAAATACTTTGAAATCAAACTTACCTGAACACTTTCTACTAAATGAGCTGAATAAAACGGTGCTGTAATTATCGCAGAAATTGTTTTCAGAGCAACATGGGACATGCATGAGTTGATAGAGAAATTGCTTGTTAATTCTCTTGGTAGTTTTCCTGAGGATAACTCAGAAATTGCTGTTTCTGACCCAATTTCTATTGCGGTCAACCACATACTACTTCCAATACCTTTCCACAAACAGGTTAACCCCTGTGAACAGTCAATGGCATGTTAATCAACTTTATCAACAAAACATATCATATATATGTACTTGTGCTCGTTGCATGTTAATGGCAGTTGTCAAAAGTGAAAACGGTGTCAAATGGTACTTCCGACCAGAATGATTGACCTAAAAATGGATGTTTACATGAGATGTGCAATTTTTCAGCAAAAATTAAACAAACCTGACATTGTCTTCTGAGAACAAGACATGGATAAGCTATGAGTGAATTTGACAAACCACTTGCCACTGTTGCACCAAAAGATGCCAGACGCTGTGTATGCTCTAAAATTATCAAAAAAATATAAACAAGATTGATTGCTGGGTTTGCACTTTTTTTTAGCAACGATCTTAATTCATTTCATACCCTGCATTTCAAAGTCCTACACAAAGTTTAGTTTATAAATTTTGACCTAGTTTAACAACAAATATATAATGTGTATAAGCTGCAGACAGATGGCCACTGTTTCGACCTAAAAGGTCTCATCAGTGCAGCAGTTCATATAATTGGCTCCACATTGCTTAACAAATATATAATATCTAATATAAATTACACTTTTTAGAATGTACATTACCTGAATTTCCGGGAAAACGTCTTAAATTAGGTAAATGCGTAGATGATGAAGGAACATCATTGTCTTGTGTTTCATCTATTCCATAATGTTGCATAATTTGCTGCAGTTCATTATCTCCATGATTCAATTTTGGTCTCATTCTGATATGTTCTTCTGTGGCATCTATTGTTCAACATGTTCAATACAATACTTTAATGCATAACAAACCTAGGGAATTACCTGATTGACTTTCATATCTTGTGACACTTTCATTAAAATGCACTCTAGGACGGTTGCCAAATTCTGGTGTAGATGCACTTGGTCGAACAGAACTAGACGTTGCCCCATGTAAGCGATTGTAGCTTGGGAAACGAGATATCTTTTCTCGTTTTCGCCTTTCCATCAGTATAAGTGGTTATAAACTTAAGGCGCACTACCACATACTGCTACAAAAGAGGACTCACATTTAAGTATGCTAGCACATATTACAATGTAAATGAGCAATTGAAAACAAATTCCAAATCAAATACAAGGCAGTGATTGAAATGCATCAACATACAAGAACACATAACATTTGAACTTCACATGTCAGGCCCTTCACCACCAGGAACCAACATGGTAATGTTATTTCCATTTAGCAATATTTGGTCCAGTTTTGAGATTCTTCTTCCTTCTGATGTGCTTTCATATTCAGTGACATCTTCCAATACCATGTTGACAAAGTCATCAAATCCAAGTAAAGTTCCAACTATTTCTTTTTCACTCTTCATGATAATGTGAATTCTGGAGCCAATGCATTTGTCCACCAATTCTAATGGCAAAAGTTGTGATGGATTTACTCCCCCAGAGGCCATTGTTGTAGTAAGTTAACGCCTAATGAAATCTAATAAAAATTGTTTGCATGTTAAAGTTTGTTTCATTTGAAAAAGTCA
The DNA here is from genome assembly GCF_947561715.1 of Ascidia mentula. Taxonomy (NCBI): domain Eukaryota; kingdom Metazoa; phylum Chordata; class Ascidiacea; order Phlebobranchia; family Ascidiidae; genus Ascidia; species Ascidia mentula. The sequence goes on along the minus strand of NC_138569.1, from coordinate 17,220,062 downwards.
TGTGTCAGTGTTGATAGGCTATGTGACGAATGGTAATTAATACTACTACACTACTAATGGTTTGGTATACTATATCGCATATCGTTAAACTTAACTTCGATATGATTCACCTCACACGTTCGCACGAACGGAAATAACAAACAAAAATCATTACTTTATGCCCCAAATATCCTCCGATTGCAAGACCCAGAACGCAACCTATCTAGGACATAAACAATTCTTAAATTTTGCATTAACTCAGATACGAATACCGTAACCCAATACCATCATGAAGAGTAAATGCCCTCTTATGACGCATGAATGCACAATGTCCTCCAAAGATACGGATATTTTACTTTAGACCAATATAATAAATACAACAGATATTAAAGTTCTAAAAAAGTCTAAGATTCAATGCAAAAATGCAAAAATATCTTATACCTGTTACTATCGTAAATATATACGCATATTGTCAACTCAGGGGGGTAACAAATTTCTATTCTGAGCATTAAAAAATATTGAGTCACATACAGTAACAGTCTTTTTATTGTCGTTATGTCTTTGCATAATTATTTTTCTACAATTATTTTACACGTAGCGTTCATGTTTGAAGGTCAAAGCTCTTTCAAAATGTTAACTTGTTTCTGTAGTATGTTTTCTATTAAATCTCCAAGGAAACTTGACGCTGTCTGCTGTTCGTTTGCTTGAGATCTCCTAACATGATATATAAAAACGGCAACAATGTCGGATTTAGTAGTTGCAACCACTCAAAAATCATCACGAATTCCCAGCATCACTGCTTTTAACCAACAGAGACTACCAGCTTGGCAACCTGTGTACACTGCAAAATCAGTCTTACCCTTGTTTGCTGTTGTTTTTGTTTCATTTATTGGCATTGGCATTCTTCTACTATTTACATCTTGGAGAGCTGTAGAATATTCTTACGATTACACTGATTGTTTATCTCTAGAAAACCCTTTGGTTAGATGCAGTTCTGTTGTTGAAAATGTACAGCAAGAAATTTCTTCTTGTACATGCTTATTTTCGATTGAAGTTCCCATCGATCTTGATGGCGATGTTTATATGTACTATGGACTAGATGGTTTTTATCAAAATCATCGTCGCTATGTTAAGTCCAGAGATGACTATCAACTTATTGGAAAGAATGTTGATGTGAGCAATATCAGTGAAGATTGTGCACCATATGATATTTACAGGTCAAACGGGCAAGAGAAAGTAATTGCACCATGTGGAGCTATTGCTAACAGCTTGTTTAATGATACTTACTTGCTTACTCTTCGCAATATATCAGTACCTATACTCAGAACTGGTATTGCTTGGCCCTCTGACCATTCTGAAAAATTTAACAATCCACAAGGTGACATAGAAACTGCTTTCAACAACACCGAATCTCCTCTATTTTGGAAAACTCCAGTACAGTACTTGGATAACTCTAGTGATATTAACAATGGCTATGAAAATGAACCTTTTATTGTGTGGATGAGAACTGCTGCATTTCCTACTTTTCGTAAACTGTATGGTCATTTGGACAGGCTGGTTGTCTTTTTTCAGAATGGTTTGCCATTGGGCTCATATAATGTTCTTGTTTCTTACAACTACCCAGTGACTGGATTTGGAGGAAGAAAAAGGTTTATTGTTGCTACAACTACATGGATGGGAGGGAAAAATGATTTTCTTGGTATTGCCTACATTTGTTCAGGAATTATCAGTGGTTTTTTGTGCGCAGTTTTGTGGGCTATTCACCATGTTGGTACCAAAATGCAACTAATTAATGATCGGCCAGTTAGATAATCAAAAATACTTTTGATGTTTTGTAAACTTACACCCTACTTTCTGGCATTTTTACTGTGCCCGGCATTTTGTTCACAGAATTAATGCTAAAGAAGCATACTTTTCAGTATTGCATGTGTGTTGTTACCTACATTGTTTGCTTGCTTTTTACCTTTTTTCTGGTGTTTTGCTTTTCAATACAAAAAACAAAAGTGGATGTAGTTTAGAAACATTTGACAACAAATTCTGAGGTGTAAGATTCAAAATGATACATCCCATAGTATGAGAAAATCATATTGCACGCATTCAAAATTTAGTCTACACAAAAGCTGATGAACACAATACCACATTACATTTTCAGGAGTACTTTATGGAGATAAGGATATACTATGTCCTTGCAGCTGCACTAGAAGGACCTAAAACTAATTTTTTTTGTTAGTTACAATTTAAATCACAATTCTTGCCTTCTCTATTCCGAGTGTCTTCATACCGGTGATATCTAATATGACATGCAACAACTGAGTGGCAAAAACAGAGCACAGTATGTCTTATTTATCTTTTATTTTAAATATCGCTGAAAACTGTTCTTACTAAAACAGTTGGTACACCAGCTATACGAATAATGTGAGCAATAAATCATGTACAACAATGCAGTACTACATTACAACCTAAAACTATACAGATCATTTGATTCTTTTGCATTGTACAGTGTCTTGATTCTATTTATAATTAAATAAATTAGGTGCTACTTTGTATGTTGCATCTTTCAATTGTGTACAGCAAACTATTAAAAAAATTGTGTATTTTGAGTAAGAAACACTTGACCACCTCTGGTGTTTTGTTTGCACATACCAAGAATTTGGCCCAACGCAGTACTTAATGCAATAAAGATACAACAAAGAAAATTGAAACTCCACATTGCAGGTCGTTAGTATGCAGAAAAAAATAACACGCCACAAACTGTAATCAGTCACCAGTTGAAAAGGAAAATACACAGAAGTACTAGGTTTTCAAGTAAGGACCTGCGCAGTGGGCCGATCATGCCAATCATCCAATTGCATGAAACATTACTGCGGTGCACAGAAGCACTTTGCAAATTGACAAAATAAACATTAAACATCGTTAATTTTGCTCTTGCGGAAACTTTTCACTTGATACAGCATGCCTTACACTTGAAGTAGAGCCTCTCTACTGTAGAGGATCTGTTTACAGTATCAATTATATCTTCTGACATGTAGTAGATTTACATTTATGTGTTGCAAGTTCATGGTAATGGTAATCGATAAGTTAGATAGTCCTTGATCGATTGAGGCATGCACAGAGATTCAATCTGGTGCGTTGTGAATTTTCGCCGAGCAGCAAGACGACTTAAATGTTTAAGAGAGCTGATCCCATCTTCACAATCCTGTACTACTGTTAAAGATCCATCCAATTTTCTAAAAAAAGACTGACTGTTTTTTTGGGAAAAATCTTCAACTTATTGTAAATAACATTGATTTAATTGTCACTAAATTACTGTTGTAGAAAATGTTTAGTTCCAAGTTGTGTGAAGTTAAACTGCAGAAAACAGGCATAATGTTATTAATGAAAACTATCTATATAGTATAGTATTCTTGATCACCATATGAAGTCAAGAAGATCAAAAAAATTATCATTCTGTTGTAATATTGTATACTCCCTAAAATAGCAAAAACACATACATAAATTAACATTTACCCGACTGCCAAAACACTGCCATTGTGGGAAAATCGACATTGATGTCCTAGCTTAGTTAGACTGGACTCCACAATCACGGCTTCCTGTTGTTCGTTCCAAAGTTTCCAAATTCGTAAACTGAAAAAAACAGATTTTATTCAAACAGTGCCCCACCTCCAAGATATAGTTGCAGATGAAAGTTAGAGTAAACAAAAGGTTGTGTTGGGTTAACAAGTTACTTACAAACAAAAACACAATTCAAGTTATGACCAAATATCCAACCATTTTGGATCTACCTTGAAGCTTGGTGGTATTTATCCTTCTGCAAGATAATCCTCACAGGTAAGCCTGTTAGGAGTATGCAGTAAGGTTTCTACTTAACACAACGATTTTGACACAAGAACACAATGTTGCTAGAGCTGCTCATACGTTAAAAAATGGGTAGAAGAGAACAATATCAAAAGTTGATTTGAACCAAACAAGTCCACCAAAGCTATTTGAAATATTTCTTTTGTTACATTGTATAGCCATTTTTTGGTAACACAGATTACTTTACCAGGCAAATTTATTCCATCTAATTCTTGGTTATGCAAAATGCATTGAAAACAACTCATGCAAACACCAGTTATTTTTAATTAATGATGTTTTTTGACAACAGAACTATGAGTTAATTATGCAGTGAATGTCAGACATTTTGCCGCAAAACAACTGTAATGTATAGGGTTTACCAAGGGTTTGCATAATGAGGGAAAAGAAACATGCAGTGAAAACGTTACATCAAAAACAAAAACAATCCCAAATGTTCACAATTACCAATTATCTTCGCAGACTGTTGCAATTTTTGTACCATCATTTGAAAAACATAGGGACTTCACCCAATAACCGTTGGCACCACCAGCATAAATTGGAGAGGGCATAGGATACTGGTGCCTGTGAATAACGTTATCAATAAAACAAAAAGTGAAAACACAATACTTTTTCCCAAACCACATATTTCCACTGATAACAAACATTAAATTCACTGTCATCAACCTCATGGAAAACTGGGAATAGTGATAAAACTTAAACAGGAAAGCCAAAAGCTAATTAGCTGTTAAACATTGTTGGTAGACACTTCAAACACTTGCTGCGATAATGAGCTACAAAAAAGGGCAGAGGTGGGCAGGCATGTTTAACAACATTTGCTTTTCTGTTTAAGTATTTGATCCAAGTTTTTTGCACCCTAGTAAAAGTTACTTACGCTAAAATGGAAAGTTGCGTCCCAGTGTAAGGATCCCACACTATCGCAACTGTATCGTGAGAAGCAGTGGCCAACAAGGCACCGTCAGGGGACCAGGAGCATGCTACAACATCATTGTGGTGACCTCGAAGCCATTTTGAAAGTTTAAATGAGCGCTTGTGTACAAGGTCCCACAGAACGGCCTTCAAACAAAATAAAATAGAGCTTTTGGGGGAAAATCCGAGTAAAATAATGCTAACATGATTACGTTTGTTCTGGGGAAAACCGTTAAGGAAATATTTACAAAATAAATAACTATAGCAGGAAGTGACGTAATCAATTGACGTAATAGCAACATGCAACATGTCATGTCGTGTCGAGGGTTCGTTCGTTGTCGGTCACTTGCAACAGAGCGTGCTAATCTCTTGACAAATAATAAGCGAACACCAACGAACACTAATAGGAAAAATAAGTAGACTGCTCAATGCGAGCGCTAGCTTCTTTACCATTGCGCACAAACATGACGCAACGTTTGCGTCATACGCTAGTTTTGAGCAAGCGCCTGGCATTTCTCCAATCTTAGCTGCAGGGATAAGTTGATAAACGCTGTTTACATGCTCGAAGGCAAAGACGGGCACAAGCGACACGAGTTGTTTAGACCTTGAAATGACATGATCAGCAAGGTCAATCAAGTCGACAAGTTGTTACGTGCAAAACACCATGCGTCTCATTTAATATCAATTATTAAAAGGTTTTATTGCCAAAGGTTTTATTGCCAAAGGCTGTTTGAAGATATGGCCAACGGCAATAACATGCCATTTAACGTTTAGCAAGGCATACAAAATGTATTCATGTCCAGCGATTGAATTTACTGAATTCCAACCATGTACTTACAGATTTCCCAAGACCCACAGATGCCAGCATGTGTGGGTCCGTAGGGGAAAAGGCACAGTCGCTGATTGGGTGAAGTTGGCCTGTGATAGTTAAAGACATGTTTCCATCATCTGCCAAGTCCCACACCTATTTATCAAAAAAGCATTCCATCATTTTCTCATATTTCATTCAGGCAGTTGCTGTTCAACCAGCAAAGATGACTCATTATGTTATACGTCTCATTTTAACCATATTTCTCAAATATTGTAAACATCACTTACTTCTAAAACATTACAATGTAAATATAACAAAACCGCAGATGCCATCATAATTAAAAGGAAGGCTATTCAAATTTGGCAATACATACATAGAAATAAGCATTCAGGTGTGAAACGTTAGAGGAAAGTGAACATGTAAGATTGATGTAAAATTATTACCTTTAATGTTTTGTCAGAAGAACAAGAAACCATGATAGGAATTCCACATGGGGAGAAGGTGAGACCATTAACACACTTTTGATGGTCAGACAGGTTAAAAACAATTTCTCCTAAACCAAATAAAAACAACATTGTGAGGTCTACATATTTAGGTCTCTGGCATGACACTGCACATTAAAACTTCTGTTTTATTGGAAAAAATTACGTTTTAGTATAAAGTATTAACATGATTAAAAATGGTAAAATAAAATTAAAAGTGTGTTTTGGTTTGGTTGTGAGCCAACTAAATTGACAGCTTAAAAATGTACTGTTACAAAAATCAGACCTGTGTCTGCATTCCATATCTTGATAGGACCACCTTCCAACCCAGTGGCAAGGAGAGCCATAGAGTTTGGTAGCCCAGGAATATATGGGGCAAATTCCATGGAGATAACAATTGAGCTGCAGTCAATGATTCTGCTGGTCCTGTAGATTCAAGTGTCATATTTTTTCTCATGTTAGGTTTAAATGTTAAATATTTACCTACAGTGTTATTCATGCTATTTACCTGGAATTAACTAATTCTGAAACTTCTTTAATGGCCTTCAAGTGACTTTGCACCTTAACTTTATCATATCCTATGGACCAAGCAAATTTCTTTCCATCATAAGAGAATGCACAGCATTTTGCTTCTCTGCCTGGTTTCCATCTTGTACCACCAAAATGACTCAAAATTTGTTCGACATTTGCAGGCTTTTCTGTACAAATACATAAATATAATAATATAGATAAAACATAAATAAAACAGCAAAAAATCATGTTCTTACAAACCTTTGGCGATCAACTGAGCAAAGGTTATTTCTCCTTTTGAAGTCGAATTGACCATAATCTGTTTGTGACAAGATGTTTAAAACGTGCTGGTTGCTGAAGCGGAGAAAAACACTCAAAATGATGTAGATTCAACAACAGAACGACGTTGGTACTTCAGAACGTTTGTTACAATATCAAATGTACAACAACAAGCTATATAACGTATCTTGTGCCCTGTATAATAACAAACAATGATACGACTCGATATTACAGAGGTCTTATATAGTAGGTTAGAAAAAGACAGCCAACGTTTGACATAATGCTAACACGTAAAGCGTTGTGCCTGCAGTACGGTCCGAGTGACCGCGTCTGCGTCGTTCGTGTCATAAACTGGCTGAAGAAGAGAGGCGCCGCAACAGGCAACTCTGAAGAGTAAAAAGAAACAAAAACTTCTCCTTCTGACGAATAACTCACTCTGCTGTGCGACTTTTCTGATTGGACGAGTTGCTACATGGTTTGCACGCCCCTTTTTGTAGTATCTGCGCAGCGCCCACTCTCGGCCAGGAGTTTGTTTACAAACTCCACAATCCGAAACCCTCTTTAAAACAACATACTTTTTGTAAAATTATTGTTTTCCTTGTCACACCGATTGATTGGTATTATTTGTACTTCTTAACCTTGATGTTGTCAAGTGTACTAACTATATCACTTTTTCGGGGAAATGTTTATCGTAATCTTTAGCATTCGGCGAGGAACATTATTTACCAAGTGGAACCAGTTAACAAAACTTGGTTGACGTTGCCATTTTAGTGGGGGGTGGGATTGTTTTATTACACAATATTGTTTACAGGCCTTTTCAAAGATACAAAAAAGTGTAAAAAATATCGCATATTCGAATACATGATTTGCACCAACGCCAATGCGCATGCGTGAGAATCGGGGTCATAGGTTAAGTTGTGCTACGCGCGTTTTGTTGTGTAGAAAATGATAGGACTTGGTTGGTAAATGTGAAGTATAACAACAGTTCTGGGGTGTTTTTAATTTTTTTTGTAGCAAAATGGAAAACAAAGACCCTAAGTATGACATAGGCGTTGCGGACGTGGATAGTTGGGAGTTTGCGCGAACATTGTAAGCTGTTTGGTTCGCAAACCAATAACAAAACAAAGTCGCAACATATTGGTCTTTTCCTCAGATGTTATGGGTGTAAAATTAAGTTGTTAAAACCAGCAAGGGAAGTAGCCTACATAAGTATTTTATGTTTTTCTGAAAAAGAGCAACTCCTTGACCCATGTGATGGCATTGCAAAGGACAATCTGCTGTGTCTAAATGAAAACGATGTCAATTTACGTGGGCAAAAAGCTCCTAAATGTCAACCTATAAGCAGAGCATTTGAATACCTGGAGTCTCATTATATTAAACCTTAAAAATGCTGCCTATTGCTTGAGTACTGATTTTTCGCATCCAAAAGTGTACACCATCCAAAAGATTCTCCTTGCGTTAGACCATGTGGAGAAATTTTGCGGGCATACTGCATCTGTATAGGTAAGTTGTTTGGGTAGTCTCATTAATTGTGAAGTAGCGTAAAATAGAAAATCAGTATGCCTTAAAACCATAGCATTTTTTTAGATTAAATCAAAACTGCAATCACATTGCAGCATCAAGCCGAAGCTACAGCAACAAAATTAAGAGAAATCGTGCACTTCACTTCTCTTTCAGAGGAATGTATCGAACTCAAATTTTATAGGTTCATTGAAAGCTAAAGAAATAGATTTCTAGCAATCTGGCTTAGACAAAACAAGTGATTATTTTTATATATTTAAATGCACATTGTTAAACTGCCCTTTTTATGTTGTACTTTGTTCAATGCCTTTGTTTGTTCCTTTCAGTTTACTGTCATATTACCTCGTGTAATTGAAAATTTTTGTGTTCACACAGTGGTCCTGATTTATTAATGTTATGTGCAAACATTTGTATTAACACTCAAGTACGTTTCTTTGTGACAAAAACTTTTAAGTAAGCAACAACTTAAAATAAATCATGTGAACAATATTTCTTCTGACTAAATAGTTCTATTAGATTACACATATCATGACAATATCAGCAACAAAATAAAAAACATTTTCAACATATATACGATGATTGGCCAATTGTTTAGTTTTCCGGACTTCCTACCATGGCTTCAATAAATCACAATGTCTGACAAGCAACTCCTCTCAAATGTGAAAAATCCTGTCAGCCATCACAAAGTCGCCAAACAGCGCTGTGTCGACTGCCTCTTCCATCAGAAACAAAATGAAACTGTCTCCATTTGCAATTACATTTTTAGGAGTTTCTGTACAGTAAATAATGTATTAACTTTGTTGTAAAGAGGTTTTTGAAAAGGCTCGGATAGGTCAACATTCAAGTCAATACTATGACTTTTTAGTTGCCACAAAATAAATTTTGTTAATGCTGTTATGATTCTTGAAACCGATGAGCAAGAAATGCCAAATCTCAGTGCTAAATATTTTTCCAACAGTTCAAATCAAAATCTCATGAATGTCATCATCACTAACTCATCATCAAATAACAGACATATACAGATTTGTTTGCTTCTTGTTGCATTGAAGTTTGAATCTTTCCAGTAATTCATCCCAACAGATCTCTTATCTAGTAACTTGAAAACTGAATTCATTTTTTGTTCAATTTTACCAGTTCAAAAGATGTCAGAAAGTTAAATTCACATCGACATCATTGCAATACATTTGTTTTCGGTTTAATGAGTTCACTTACATCTGCAACTACCACCTGCACCTAATATAGAACTTGGTTCAATTGTTTCATGGCTTGTACTTATGTTGGGACTATTTAAAGTTGTTAGGGCTCTTTACTTACTCCTCAACCAGATGGTGGTTTCCTAGCTTTTACGACACTGGTTGTATGACCCATGTGTGAATTAGGAACTGCATTTTGTGTTGTTGGCCTGCCTTTAACAAAGTGCTGTTTGGAGCAATTGTGAGTCAATTTGCGTTTTTTCACGACCTTCACAAAATTCACACATCGATCATGATCTTCTTTATGTTTTGAATTCGTTGGAAACGGGTGAAGCACGAATGGAGAATCACATACGCACCGCGGCACCGACTACATTCAAGATTGCATTCATGAATTTCACCCTGTCACTGTTTAGATCTCCACCGACGCAGTTTTCTTCGATTGTTATTGCAACCAATTACGCAACATCCAAGTCCTGACATTCAGTTTAGAATCAAAGCCGTATAACAAACAAAATAAGTGATTATTTCCAAAACTTCCTATCACACAAAACAGCATTTCGCTCGCGTAGCACAACTTAACCCCTGACCCCGAGCTGACACTAGAGGCGCTGTTTTGGTGCAAATCATGTATTAGAACAGGGTGTTAAAATAACTTACAACTTATACCTAGGTTTAGAATTCTTAAATGTGCATAAACAATTTAGTTCTGAAAACTGTACTGGGGTGTCTTCGCCATTCAGTTGTTGCGTTATGCCTGTACCAACATCCGGAACATGTTCATTAAAAAACAGTTAATGATCCAAAAATAAAATATATAACAAACATAAGCAAAGCTCGCCATTAGCTCCGAGGTAGCGTACAGAACCTCACAACCGACAATAAAAAACGGTGAGTAATTTTGGACTTGACAATTCATCATTAGATACATTGCGTGATGTTGGGTTCATCTCCTGGTTCGTCGTCTTGATGTGATGATGCATATCTGGGTCGAAGTTGGGTCAATATGGAGTCCCCTTATCGGCCTCGGAAAATAACTTTAATCCGAATACTTCGACTTCCGTAACGCTTGACGACCGGTGCGGAAACCATCGTGGGTCTTTGTCAGCCGTAGTCTGCAATATGGTGCATACAGCAAGGATCACCGACGTTGTATGTCCGATGAACGCGTCTATGATAGAAACTTCGTTTTTACCTCCTTGCGCCTGCTTCTTTTGCACATCATGGGCTGGAGAAGGTATCATTGTGTCAATTATTGTTCGCATTTGCTTTCCGTTAAAAAAACTTGCTTGGTGAGTATCCGCTACTGTTTGTAAACGGCTGTTTTACATGTGAAAAATCGTCAATGCCTTTAAAGTTTGCTCCGCTGCTCCATTGGTCGCAGGATAATAAGGTGCGTCTGTTGAATACGGTGTTGCTTTAGAGTACGGTGAATGCAAGGATACTTCGTATAAGCATTAATGGCGACCAACCAGTTATAACCTATAATATATATGGCTTCTTGGGTATTATCCATTGATGTACGGGAGCCTTCGGCATTACTTTCTGTGCGTCACCTGTCCACAACGTCTCGATTGCAATAGCTGCAAAACTTTGTAACGTACTTTTGTTGAAACAACGATTCTGGAGCCAAGAATTTACTTTGCACACCGAAGTCGATGGCTGCGTCCCGCCAACAGTTTCTTTATTAGGCACTTTGGCAGCATCTTCGGTTTCGACCGCAAGGTCAATTGCACGAGTAAAAGTCAGCTCGTCATCCCTTCACCCTTTTCCGAAACAAAGCTTTCAAAACAGCTTCGTTTTCAATTGAACAAATAAAACAAGTACGCAAAGCTTCATCCAATGGATCTGTGATGGATGCAAAAAATGCAAACGGCGATCTCTTGAATGATTTCACAGACTATGAAACGCTTGGGGTCGAACTGAAACTTCATGTATTGGACGATTTCTTCTATCGTTGGCTTGTCGATTCATGTGCAGTCAATTTGAAAGCATCTTGTATACGTTTGGAGATTGATTCGTCAAAAACACCTTCGCCAAATGGGCTTTGGCGAACGTGTAAACCAGGACCAGCAGTCAACGCACATCTCTGAGGTCGAATCAAAAGGCGAAAAATTAGGCGTGTTTGGGTGAGGTACCGTTAATGCCATTCCTTCTGTCGATTCTTCACTTGAGTGAGGCTTCCTTAGAAAAATCATAATCGCCTCCATTCGTTCTTGGTGTCGACGTTCTCGGCACTCAAGTTGGAGTTGCACCATCTCCACAAGCTTTTCCATAATCAGAAATGCCGCCGTCCTCGTCGCCAAACAACTGCTGGATTTTATCGACAAACGCAAACAAGAAAATAACGACAGAAGCGGAATGAGGTGCGAAGTAATTCCCCGGGCACAATCCATGTTGCGACATAGTTTATCACACTGCATACATAAAACGCGATTTTTTTTTGTGGGATGATTAACCAAGAGTTTATTGGTTGATCGTTGTGAGTCTCGACGTGGTTCGACGTAAATCAGTTTGTCTGACCAAACACAGGATTGTGAGAGGTTGTCACTTTTTCTCTGCATTTTGTGCAAGGCTTTACGACCGCCAACAGTTTGATCCGTGTTTAGAGAGTTAAACAGGTCAATGTGGTGGATATAGTTAAAATTTGGCGGACTTGGCTATGCAGGCTCGAATTTTCTATTGCGTCAAAGTTTAATAATATTTGATAGCAGGATTGTGTAAATACGTTCAAAGGATTTTAGCAGTTATACGTTTGGGGAAGGTTTTCATGGCCGAAAAGAGTTTGACCACTGTGCAGAGATTAGGGAAATGTTTCAATATTTGTGGACTTTAAATCATGCAGTGAAATCATGTTTGGAAATAACATTTCGCGATACCAGTGAATTTAAACGAACAACAGCACTTATAAGTGTAGATTGACTTTTGGGCGCGAATGCGGTAAAATAACGCCCTATTACAGGGGTGTCAACTTTTAACGTTTTTTGCTAAATAGATAGGTGTTCCGAATCGATGGCAACACTAAACATATCACACACCTATGATGCTGTTATCGAAAAAGAAACGTTTAAATCAAACAAATATTATGTATGCTTGTCGTGAAAGAACAACTTCAACATAATTATATGTAAACGATAGAAACTTCCTTATCTAAAATTGGACGCTGGCCTTTCAGAATCTTGGGATAAGAGCAAACTTGCAAAAGGGTTTAAATAAGTTCTCATATGAAAGCGTTGTGCGGATAAGTGCTGTTGGTGAGAGGATGCGCTTATGCTGTGGAAGGAAACGTGCCTACAGCAAGAGTTGAAGAGGCAAAGAAATGAACCCAGGTCATATCGAACGTTCCATAGAAAAAAGACAGTAATAAATCCAATATGTCCCTAAAACTGTTGAAAAATTGATTGTTTGATGTTTCGGACGAATGCATTATAAGCAAGAAATGAGATTCCAAACAGGGCAACGAAAGAGCGTTTACTTTTTTGCGGCTATTTGCTCATACAGCGCGTGATAAGGATGGGACTATGAACTGAAAATCAATTTACTTATTACCACAGGTGACTCAGATATCGGATTTGTTTTTTGGCGCCTGAGTGAAAGTATAGTTTCGGCATTCGGATTTAATGTTCGGGTTTCGTTTTTATTACGTCGTTTGATAATTTTTTTGCGACAATTCAAGTGGTGATTAAAGAGCAACGCTTGGAAGTTATGTCAGTAATTGGCAAAAGAATGTTTATATATGTACATTTAAAATGTGTCTTTGTTAGGCGAAAATTAGGCAAGGATAAAACGTCGAGAGGAATTAGTTTTGGTATTTAATTCACTATGGAGCATGTCCCCAAAACCTGGGTTTAGAATATACATACGTGACTGATAACAATGCCTGCGAGCTTCTGGATGCCTTCAGCGATATTTATATATAACCATTTAGAAATGTTTATATATAAAGCATAGATATCCCACTGACAACTTCCTTTGTTCTTGGGGTCGTTGCACTAAAAGTCATGTAAAAAGTGATTATTAGGACTCTAGATTATTGCAGTATCATCCAAGGTAAACACTTAAGAGAATATATATATTCCGCCTTATAGCAGTAGTAATGCACTGATGACTGGCCAATCACAGCCGTACGGTCGCTGCTGTCTTTGCGGCAGTCGAGGAGGCACCAAATGTATGGTCAAACCCTATACTTGACCACATTAAATGGAAACCACCAACTTTACCAAGCTCTTAACTGCCGAAACTATGGTATATATGTTGCCCCATACACAATATGTGGCGTCATTTACGTTGACCAAACAAAAAATTCGTTTTCCACAAGTTGGTGTGGGCATAGAGCATTATGGGGTAAAGACGAATGCGAAGCAAAATGGCAAACTTTAACGAACGCAAAGGTCAACACACAAGGCATGGTGACGTTTATCTCCGAAATGTTTTAATCGGCCCAGCCGCTGGTGTCGTCCCTGATAGTGTTAATTTACCCCAAAGCAAACTGCAGACGCAACAGCGTTTTTCGTTAACAACGTTAACTGATGCTCTGCTTCTTTTTATTTCGTGCTCAACATTAAGTATGTGCAACTGTCTGTAAGTGCATTTGGTTTTAGTCCTAGAGTTTGCTCTTGTTTTATATTTGATGTTTTTAGAATACTGATGACACCGTGAGGGCGAAATAGATGTTTTCTCTAAAGTAGTTATCTTGGATATTGCGCAATAATCTAGGTCAGATCCAGTAATTACTTTTTTTTGTTGTTTAAAGATTGCTAGTGCAGAGGGATTTTAAAAATGGAGATACGTTTACCTTGTTTCATAGTAAGTTTGCAATTATACAAAATATCAAAGTCCCATACAATCGAGGCGAAACTAGACGAAACGTTGGTAACTTAAAGCGGACAAGCTTGCGAACAAAAGGTTCAGATTAGGATTTAAATTGTTTCCGCAAGGTGGCGAACAAACCTTTTATTTGTTTTTCCTTTCATATGGTCGAATGTATTTTTGTTTCAATGTCAATTTTATACAGGCAAATAAGTTTGTGTGTTTATTTCGTTTTGGGATTAATAATTCTTTAAAAACGTTTGATTATCCAAAATCAGTCGTGTTTGTGAGTTAATCCGAAAATATTGCATGAAACCTCTGAAAAGGGGCAACACAGCTTGAACCTATGTCGATTGGTCGTGTTTTTTAAAAACCATTGGCACAAATCAAGTCTTTAACTGACATTAACACAAAGAACGAGCAGAATGTACATGAAAGTAACTTTATACGCAGGAACATTTCAGTAAAACCCATGGTGAAAAACGCCTTTGCGAACTTAAGCCGCTGTCGGTGTGTGCTCAAGAAGTTTTCCGGTCCGCGGGAGCGAAACCATTTGGGTGAAACGCCCGGACGAAAAAGGCCACGCATGCTATCGCGCACTGCATGTGACTACATACTTGTGTTGGGTGAGGTAGCGAGTTGACGAAAATTCACACCCACGTGATATAACTGCGTAACAGCCAGAGGAAATTTTGAGGAGGTTTGGAATAGCGCTTAACCGCGTTTCACGTTGTTACTACGCTGCTGTATTACGTGTTTTGTGAAATGTGCCGTGGCAGCAGATAGGTATATAAAGTAAAAGGCAACTGAATCGATTACAGCACAAGATGCCGACTTTAAATCTAATGAGGAGAAAATTGACAATCGTACTGATGATGAACGCCGCGTTGGGCATCTGGGTGTGGAATTCACATAACAACATTAACAGAAGAATGCTCAGCATGCAAGCTGTTTTACAGCAGCCCTTTCACACCAGCCCAGCGACCAGCAAACCAGAGCTCAACACTGAAACGGAAGAGATCAGTGTCGATACAAATGAAGCAAACGAAAACTGCTCCGTGATCACGGATTTACTGAAAGGAAATTTAAACGTCACTTTTGCAGGTAAACTCGAGCACAATTCGTTGATAAAGTGTGATACAAAATACAACTTCTCCGCAGAAAAGACAAATGACACGAATTGGCCGCCGACTTTCGAAGAAATCGCGGTTAGCAACCCAGGGTTGCAGTTAGGGGGGCACTGCGATGGCCCAGGTACGTGCACTCCTGTCCACAATGTGGCTATCCTGATTCCTTACCGTGATCGCCAAATCCATTTGAGGTAAGGCTTTGTTGACTTTGTGGTTGCTACCTGCTGTCGCTTACGTGACGTTTAAAGGATAATATTGTAATGTAAACCGAAACAGAATTGTGTATGATCATTGGTTACGCAAGCATGTGTATATACTGCAAACATAATCTTCAAACATATTTCCCCTACCATAAACCAACTTTGTACCAGGCCTGATTTTGGTTGACAATTACATGAATACGCACGTAAACCACAAATGGCAAGATGCAAGGTGAAGTTTAAAGGCCATGTCTTCTGCGCAAATGGCGTTTAATGTATTTTACTTTAATACGTTGATACAATCTACCTTGTTGTACAATGCAAAACAACGTAAAATGATATGCCAGTTATTTGGATTTGAGACTACACATTACCCAATGGTGTACATGATGTAAAAGTAACAACGGAAGCTTGTCAATTAATAGTGTATTACGAGACGTTTCTGTTTGTAACTTCCACATTTATTTGTATTCCACTTTTCCGTGTTACTACACGCACACTGCTTTCAAAATATTGTACCGTCGGGTTTTAGGAGTTAGTGCGCCTCACAGAAAACAATTGTGGAATGGGTGAGTTATTCAACAGTTGTTGCTGGATATAAACAGACGATAAATGAGAACAATGTATGCGATGAGGACAAGCGCAATCAATTTAAACACAATGAATACAATGTGATCGGTAGTTTGCTACACATCCCAAAAGTCAAAACGATAAATAATTTGATACCGGTGAGGATTCAACCGTCGCTCCTCCAGGTGGACTTACGCTCCTCCAGGTGATTTAATTACTAAGTTCACGAATTCAAAAGCTGCCTGGCCCCTTTTGTCACTCAACCGTTGCTTGGATTCAAAGAAAAAACTAATGTAATTGAATTTGCTTCACCAAGGTATACTTTGTTTACGAACACTGGACGGTTTCAATCACAAAAGCCAAGAACCAAATCAAAACGGAAACTTACTGTTTATATTACGATTAGTTCTAAAAAGAATTAAGGCGGAACGGTCGGAACGCACGCCGGTAAAAGAATTTTGCGGTACGCTGTTCCGATAAGAATTCGACGGCTAGTGCTGTGTCATTAATAGTAGGAAAAATCTCAAATTTAGAAAATTAGTTCACCTATTTAAAAAATCTCGATTACGAAAACACAATAGTGTATTTTTTCCTGCACATTCAATCGTACCGGTAAGATTTTGTTTGCACTTTTAACTCTGATTGTGATGCGTATTGCCGAAGTGGGGGCACTAATTTATCTTTAGGAATTGATTTTTGTTATTTGCCAATTCTTTTGTTCATTAAATAATGCTAACACTGTTTCCCTGTTTTTAAAGGTACTTACTTCACTACCTACACCTTGCGTTGCAACGACAGCAGGCCCGCTACACAGTAATTGTGGCCGAACAAGAAGGAACAGAGACGTTTAACAAAGGCCAACTGATGAACACTGCCTTCTCCTATGCCGCAAATCTGCCAAACGAAAATTTTACCTGTTACTTTTTCCACGACGTTGATGTGATAAGCGAAAACGATCGCCTTATTTACCGCTGCCGAGGTATGGAATATATGTTTGTTTGTTGTTAGTAAGTGAAATGTAAAGAGCGGTTTTCTTTGTTATTACTTGTTCAAGTTTTTCCATTTTGTAGCTATATGTCAGTGAGAAATACTTAATCCAAGAGCACTTTTCGATTTAGCAATATGCCTGGTAGCGTCAGTAACAAACAATACACTATTGCAACTTTTTCCAGATTTATTAACAAACAGAGCGCAAGCCATACCTTGAAACCGGGTAGAAACATCGGCAAAGCCAGGGATTCCCAAATATCTGAGCAGTTATACTTTTTTGTAAATGTAGCCTTTGTGGTCACGTTTTCTTAAAAATATATTTTGCTTTCAAGAACGCCTATTGTATTTTTTGTTTTGCGAGACAATATTGATCATAAAGTTTGAATTGCTCACTCGCCAAAAATATTTGGTTACGTCACTGGGGAGAAAGACAACCCGAGTTCGCCATTTCAGTGGACGTGAGGCATGATGTTGTTTTTGGAACCAGAAACAATTTCATAGCTTTTCGATTCGCCCAACAAACATAAATTACACTTTAACAGGTGAAGAATAAACACAATACACCTGTTTACATGATCGGGACTTTACATTAGACATGTTTACATGATCGGGACCCTACAAAAAGTCACTTAAAAATGAACACGTTTTTTTTTGCAGGTCAAGACAAAGTCGTTCATCTCGCAAGTAACATCGATAAGTTTAACTATGACTTTTGCTGTGGCATGACGGTTGGTGGTGTACTGGGAGTAACAAAACAGCAATTTCTGGCCATCAATGGATTTTCAAACCAGTATTACGTAAGTACATTCACAAAATTATGTCCTGGACAATAAGACACATAATGCTTGAATTGGTTTGTCGCAAGTACTACTGTAAGCCATAAACGGACTACAAAATTGCTAATAAAAGTTAGTTAAAATTCAGTGGAAATATCTGGTGCCCTGTAATACATAGGTTACTCGCTAGTAAGTGTAAAATATTGTTTCTTTACTATGTATATATGCGCACTATATTATGCAACACTACGTGATAGGTCAAACCAAACAGTATTGAAATTTCTCGATAGCACATCATTTTCATATTGTTAGTTGGACACAATGTAAATGTGTTACAAGCGTATATTTTTTCAACACCAAACTTAAAATGCACAGCGAACCGGGAGTTTCTCTTAACGCTCCACTGGGTTGTATGATATCACCTCTCTGGGTTCTTGTTTGACCTGGGTGACTTATCTTTTTCAAGGGGTTTAACACACCGCCAAGCACACAGGCTGTACCGTAACGTTACCTCAACTATAAAATGTCCAATACAAAAATTTCATACCTCGTGTACTTTGGAAGTCAATAAAAGTTGTTGAGTACCTACTTAGCCTGTATATACCCAACGGATCGTACCGCCACAAAGTTGAAATCATGTTCCTGGCTATAGATTACTAACTAGTTAGGCGCAATAGTCACGGCACTAAAAGCTACACTGAAAAGACTCAAAAGGTCATAACAACCACATGCAGCTTAATAAATATTATGCTGTTTTTGCTTTTATACAATTAAAGATATTGTTGCAAACATCACGATACGAGTTGTGATTCGTTGATGGCCTGTTTGCTTTAAAATTGTGTATTTTTAGGTTGTTTAAAGCTCCGTCGGTAAAAACAATAAGCTTGTTGATACAAAATATAGTGACTATACGTGGGGGTGATTGTTGACCTTAGCAAACTGTCATGACTCCAGGGTTGATAACCTCAGCAAACTGTTTTACCAGGGTTGGGGAGCTGAAGATGACGATATGAACGCGCGAATTAAGCTGGTGGGAAAGTTCCAGATTTTCAGACCAGGCAAAGACATTGGAAGGTAAGCGAACTGTATTGTAATGAGACAGTGAGCGAAATGACGACAAGTTAATGTGATACGTTCTACTTGACGAGTCATGCGGAGCAAAGCTTTGCGAGGGAAGACGCAGAGGCCTAGACGGTTGCAGTTTTAAATCGCCTTGGATTGTTTGGGTAGAAAATTTCGCACGAAGGACATAGGTAACCCAAATTACTGCGTACTCGAAAAAACTTAATACACATGCCACTTCTAAACCTAGACCGATGCTCCTTTTTGCCATAAACATCGATATGGTTCCAAACGCTTAAGAAAGCACAATCAAAAATAGTTAATAAAATGGTAAATTAGTCTAAAAAGCGAAACAAAGTCTGCGAATTTTGACATACTCCCTGCAAAACCAGATTGATTCTGTTTGATGCTAAGTTCTTTGTGTAAAGCTAGAACAACAATGTGCAGGTCATCGTTTTTTATCATCGTTTAATTATACAAAAGCAGAAAACATAATAAATTAATGATAACGTTCCGAATAGAACACAAAAAATGATAACGTTCCGAATACACAACGCAAAAGACACTGTGCCCAGTAGGCAAAACAAACCATTCTGTCCTATACTGCTGTTTGTGGGGATCGTTCTTGGCGAGTTAATTTATATATGGTCAGGGCTGCCGTCAATCTTTCAATCTGAAAATACAAGCGACCGGAAAAAAAAAGATTTTGCCTACAATATTTTTTCATGCAAGATGTGCACAACACAAACGGTTATGCGTGCCATATTTGTTGCTTATTACCTACCATACACGCTGAATATTTCAGTGGTGTTGTTTGGAGGTCATGTTGGCAGAAAAGCTTGATTTAACATTGTTGGATATAAAACAACATACAATTAAGTATGACAAGCATTCTAGATCAGAACCAAGCCTTTTCAACCCAATGGCCAGTAAAATTTGGCATATATAAATTGATACAGAAGTGTCAGAAAAATAGGTACGCTTCTTACAAACAAGCTTGGATGTAACATGGTTGGAATATCAATAAGGACCTTCTTAGAAATGAAATATATTTTTCAAGATGTTGTCATTAAAAATTAAGACAAATCTTAGAAATGAGGACGGTGTGGCATCACTGTCTATACCAGTCAATAGGATTGGCACAAATTGTTATAATTTTGAATCTTAAAAGTGTACTTTTCAGCCCTTAACTAACGGCTTGTCTACTGAAACACGCAGATTCAAAATGGTGCCTCACAAACACGACGAAAAAAATCCGTTGAATCCCAAACGCCACGAGTTGCTGAAGAATTGGAAAAATAGACAAGCTAACGATGGAATCAATTCGCTGGACTCAGACATCGTTGAAATCGTGAAATATTTTACCCACACCAGACTACTGGTAAAAGTCAAGCCAACCGCACGGTGACAATGTTTGTGGGGATTTTCCACCAAAACGTTGGTGGTTTATACGACACCGGTCATACAATTTCGTGACGAGGAGCTAAATTCTTGTTCACAACACGACGTCAAAATGTGTCATTATATGAGTTGCACGAAGCCAATATTACCATTAAAACACAATACTTCTGTAATGCAAGCAATACTGTAGCAGATGAATTCCGGTGTGCTTGAATGCACTGGCTAAATCTTGCCATTGTTGGGACTTTCGTTTTTGGTAAAAGCACTGTTATTTTCCAAACGCACCAAACGGACATCAATTCAAGCGTGTAACTCTCACGCCGTGTAATCATGGACCATGCGTTGGCGTTTCCTGATATATCATATGTGACGTCAGACGTTCTTGTTCTATTGTGGTACGTGCTTTAACGCCATCACGTGATGTGCTGACGTCAGCCAGTCGTATTTTTAATGACGCCAAATTGTTTGCGTGTGAGACTGTTAGGTTGGCGGAAAGATTTGTCCTTACTGGATGCGTAACAATGACAGTGGTATTTCTACGTGACGTTGCGAAAATGACCCCTTCCGTTGATACTTTTTTGTACATGTGCGCAATACGCCGTTCCTGTGTTTTTTGGTTTATAGATTGGTATAAAATATGTAGATTATATTAAAAACACTATATGTTCATTAAAGTTTCAGTTTCTTTAAAAATAAAAGAAATCGTTGTTTCATGTTTAGGTTAATGTTCAACACCATTTTGAGACAAATAAAAGGTATTAAAAATCATCTCAGCGTGTTATTCAACTTGCATAGCGAAAGTTACTTATATTTTATATCTGCACATATTAGCCATGGTAATACGCGTTTTCTAAACATAGTTTAAATAGGTAGTCAAGGAAGCAGTAAAGTGATTCACAGAATAAACCAACCAGGAATTCTAATGTACGACCTCGTTTCAAGTTAATTATGTTTATATTACGTCAAGCACACAGTTCAGATGCTATTTGACACAAGCTCATTTAAGGCAAATATAAAACTGCTCTTGATAAACATTAGCCTGTGTCTAAATATT
Source organism: Ascidia mentula (assembly GCF_947561715.1). Lineage (NCBI taxonomy): Eukaryota > Metazoa > Chordata > Ascidiacea > Phlebobranchia > Ascidiidae > Ascidia > Ascidia mentula. The sequence continues at coordinate 17,198,534 of NC_138569.1, read as the reverse complement.
TTATTCTTCTATATTTGAACATGGCGCCGTACACCCTTGTGACAGCGAAGTATATATTTGTTTTGTTACAGTGAATATTTCGTTGCCGAAATGGTTTACTTGAATCAGTGGCATGTCTATTTTTATCTGTGGTATGTAGGTAGCAGTTTAACCGAAACCTCTTCATAAGTTCAGCCCACATCTGTTTACCCCTCGTGACCGACTTTACGCTTGAATGATTTTTGCGAGCTGTTGGAAATTTGCCTTACTAACAGTTTTGACATTTAAATTTTCTTGCAGGTATTATTTGTTTTACAAATGGCAATGTTTTATTGGTAACTCGCGTTGGAATTATGGAAAATCACGGTTCTAGTAGAGTAATGTTAAAATTAGCCTGCATACTGTAGATGACCATTCAAAAAGAGGAAATCCATAACATTATATTAGGAACAGGAGAACAGTCAATTTGGTACCAAACAGTTAGGGTGGCAAAATATTTACACTAGAAAAACCAAACGAAGAAGTTGCGTGTTTGGGTTTACCAAAAACAATACACCAATTCAAAATCGTCCTGAGGGAAAGCGGAAATAGATACGCTATTACGTGTTCAATTGCCAGTAAAAAAGTGCATGATAAGAAACGGGTATACAACTACGTTGAATCGGACTCCACCAAATTGCAGGTTTTTTGCAGCTCGGCCAATTTTTCACGGAGCCTAAGGTTCTCATTTTCCAGCACCACGTCATGGTTGCGCTTACGCGCGAAGTCACGCTCCAGTTCACGTTTGGCACGTGATGTCACCTCGAGCTCGCGCATCAGCATCGAGAGGTCACTCTTGAGCGCGGACATCTCTCGCCAGTCGGCCATTTCCTCACTTCCGGGTCTGACGGGACGAGAAGAGGGGTCGAAGTCCTTCATGATGACGTCATCGTCGTCGGTGTCTTCCGACCTCGTGCTGGGACTCTTGGACTGGGAGGCGTTCACGTGTGAGTCTTTAGGAAGGTCAAGAAGACAGCGATTGCAATCTTGCGTCGCGAAATCTCGCCTTCTCATGACGACCAAACGTGCTGATGTTGTTTCTTTGAGAATTCGAGCGACGAATTCCGCTCCCACGGACTGAACGTTGATGCCGTTCACCTCAAGCAAACGATCACCTGCGAAGCATATGGAAAAGTTCTTCAGTGTTGTCAAAGCCTCAAATTCCAGTGAGGTCAGTCTGATGCCTTTGTGTGTCAAGTAACTCCCGTGACAAAACAAATTAGCAAGAAAATGTGATAAATTTGTTTCGCCAAAAAACTGAACTTGATGTTGAATATCGTCGTCGGCAAATTTAATAATGCCGGATTCCAAATTGCGTAAATAGGAGTAAAAATAATTTATAATATATGAAAAATCAATGCCTTATTTCGTGAGGACCGGGTTGTTCTAATGCACTGGGGTTATTTTCTAATTTTTTGTAAATTGAATTACCTTTCAGCAACCCTCCTTGTACGTAGTCCAAATTAATGACCGTGCCTCGAATCCGACCATTGTTCCGTGTGGTATCCAGTTCGTCTTTCAAACCCAGGCCGTAACCAGCATTGCCGGGAAACACCTCGCAGCAATGGATTGAGTAACCGTGCTGCGGGGGACTCAATGGCGCAGACACATCCAAGTGCATTCCGTTCCTGCCTGGCTCCGGTGCAACGATGCTGAATAGGCTGCTGTGAATCATGTGACGAAATTTCTCTGCCTTGCGTTGTGCGACGAACAAAGACATCTGAAACCGGAAAAAAACAACTGCTGCTTTTTCTGGGGCTGAAGGAAAATGAAAGACCGATTGAGCATTGCGGACTAATGAGCTTGTTAGTTGGACCGTTTGGCGGTTATGAATTTTGCAGACAATGAACAACAGCATAAATTTTCAAGCCCCCACCTTCATATCCAGGACTTGGTGTTTATGTTTTAATGCAAGGAGATCTGCCTGGTGAACGGCAATCTGAAGATCAACATCAGCCAGAGCCGCGCTATCGACAGTGTCTGGTTCTTGGTTTCCCAGCACAGAGGTAACTTGTTCATCGCCAGAGCTGGCAACGGAACCGAGGCGCTCGTGGCGGGCGAGAAATTGGCGTTGGTGGCGAAACAGTTGGCCCAACATGTCTTCCGTGTTACTGATCATTTGCTCTGTGGATCTAATATAACAAAGTTTGTTTAGATTACAATGTGAAAAGGTGTTTCTTTAAGTTTAGTGAATAACAACAACAACAACAATGAGTTCTGTATTAGACATGGGCCGATCCATAAAAGTTCCCCCTATTTCCGTTAAGTTTTGCAAAGCTAAAACAGTAAATTTATGCTTACTTTAATTCCTGCTCCAATGCCAATGAAGTACCGTTCGTCATATCACCTTGCTGGTAAACTGAGTCGTGGTAACGCTTAAGACCCGATTCCAACATTTGCCTCACTTGCGACACCTTGCGGTGCACTTCGTCAAATTGTTCGTCGCGTTCCCTCAATTGGGCGCGCAACATTGAGTTGTCCACGGTCAGGGAGTCTGTTTTTTGTTGACTCTATAATGAAGGTCATGTTTGGTTTTGCACATATTTCAATTCTGTATCCAGATTTTCCAAATTCGGAATAACTTGTTAAACTTTTTTTTTTGCAATACACGTAAAGCAACAGAACACCTTTTGTACAAACAATAGAGGTTACGTACATTAAATTACGACAATTAACACAAGTAATGTAATAATTCAGGTTTACTGTCTTCTTAAGCTAAACACTGTCAACTTACAGTCGTGGAGTGTGTGGTATGATCGCTGCAGCTGCCCAGTCTCGACTGGAATGAATTTGCCTCGGACGGTCTCCTATTTCCGGTGACAAGAGGCATGACGTCTTCCACCATGACGTCATCGTTGGACAAATCGCTGTCCTTGGTGAGGTTTTCCTTTTCGTTCTCCAGTAGTTCATCCGTGAGTCTGCCGGCCTTGTCGAGACTGTACGGAGTCCAGGAATCGGATCCATTTGAACCGTGACTTCCCTGGAAAGAAGTTTTCGAATCTTAAATGTTGGTCACATTCGCAGGAGCAAAATTACCCACGGAGCGGAGTCGTAGTTTATCTAAGCTTTGCGTCATGCAAATACTTTACGCGCTATGCTTTTATACAAACAAAAATATGTGTCAGATCTTTGAGTCTAAACAACACGAACAAATGTACTTCATAGAAGGCAGAGATCAGCCTCAACTTACGGAGGAAAGGTTTGAAGTCATCGAACAGGATCGCTTGAAGTCGGGCATCGCGTTGGCGGCGCCGCCTTAAAACCAAAATATCCACGGTTCAAATCCGCAGGAATTGGTGGCGGTTTAGAACATGGTGTGGTCACGTTTACCACAGCGACAGTAAACACTTACCTGCGGCGATGATTTCCTTTAACGTGACGCGATCGCAAAGTAGGAGAGAGGTCCCGTTTCTCCACACAGGTTTTCGCGTTTCCGGAATTTCCGCCACGTCTGGTGCGCAAAACAAGTTGTTGTCGTTTAAAAATAAGTCAGATGGAACAGCAAAATTACATGTTTGTTTTGTTCAATTAGGTCGTTACTTTTCATAAATTATACACAGCGCTCTCTATTACCTCCTGAAACGGATATTTCACAAAGCGCGAAGAGACTCGGTTCCACGTTTCGCAGTCGGAATTTGCGCAGCGACAGGCGCATCACATGATCCACAGAGGTCTGAGTCGACACTCGGAACTGCTTTCCCCTGGGTCGATGTTTGCCAATGCGACAGATGACCTGCAACGGACAAAAACCGCCGGTGATGCAAAGGCGCTAATTTGGTGCTCGGGATGAGAACGACTGCGGCGCCTCAACCCACACGCCAGCACATGATTCGTGTCTGGACTTTCAAGTGCCGAGCACTTGTGAGGAAGGATTAAGCGCAGTCTCGGGTATTACAAGGTGTCGGTATGTCAGTAAATGTATTTTAGATTAGTTTCACCGCTTCCTCGTTGGATACTAAATGATCGTGTTGTAAAGTACTGTTGTTAATTTTAATGAAAAACACATAAAACGGTAAAGTTCCATCGCAACTAACCTTCATCACAACCCCTCTCAATTGCGTGAGTTCCAATCTCCGAGTGACGTTGCGCCTCGTCGACGTCATGATGGCTCGGTGTACGGCCAGTGGACACTCGTCTGACTCCAGCATACGCCGGGATGACATTACCCCGCGGTTCTTGTGTTTTTTATCTGCAAGTTAATCCGGCAGCATATTAGATAAAATCACAAAAATGTACTCTGTTTTGCAACATTGCCAAAAACTAACCGCAATGTAAATCATTGAATATTTGTTGAAATTAGAAGACGCAATACTTTCGCCACAGCGTTGTATACAAACCTTTTCCGTCTTGTTCTGGAACAACCACGTCGTTTATAACGAACAGGTTAAAGTCGTCGTTTATGGAATAGCTGTCAAGGAAGAGCTGTATGAGCTCCCCTGTCGTTGTTGTCTCCGTGATCTTCAACTCCGTGGGAGTAAATTGATCTGATAGAGAGAGAAAATTGGAATGATTCTGATAGTTGGGTCACACACAAATTCGGCAGTTTTAACAATTATTCTACACGTACCTTGGGACTTAAGGTCGGAATGTACGACAATGGAATGTAGCAACGATATCTCCGCTGGAGCAGGCGAGGGTGCTTTGATGGGTCTTGAAATCGCGTGTCTAATTTGGGTCAAGGTTTTCCTGACTTTGCTAGACGATGATGTGGAAGCTGAGGCAGTGACTGAGCCTTCGGTAACACTGGTTTCTTGATCGGAGGACGACGTTGATGACGCAGGTAAAGTGGGGCTTGTAGATGAGACGGATGACCCGCTTACGTAGTCCGAAGATGTCATCATCGAATCGGCGTGGCTGATGGACGAAGGTGGGCGAATTCGCTGCTTTGATTTCGGGTGCATGTCCAACTTCACAGGTTTCGGGGAGGTTTTGGCTTCACGCAGACATTCGGCAAGTTTTAACAGTACGTCTTGCTTTTGTCGGCTGCTCTGGAAGTTTAGCTTGTTCATGCTGTTCCACGCGGTCTCGGGATCGGCCAGATGTCTTCCGCAGATCCGAGCAACGCGGAACTGCGTCGACAGTTTATCATCGTCGTCGAGAGCGTTCGACTTGAGCCAGTCGCATGCGTCCTCAGTCGTCCACTCTCCAATGGGCTTCATGTTTCGCACTTGCATAAATTTCCGCATCCTCGAATTACTCAGCTTGTTGGTGTCGTAACACCGCGGTTCATCCGTGCTCGGCGACTCGATGAAAACGCTATTAGCTTTGGCACGATTGGAAGTCGCGTTCCGTCGTTTGCACTTCTGCACCACTGTGCCTTCGCGGGATGTCTTGCGGTGCTTAAGAGATTTGCTGTATTGACCTGCAATGCATAACAACCATCGTCAGGTGGGGTTAAACGTAAGGGCTGTTGACATGGCACACGTCAAACGAGGACTTGTTGGCGGTCGCCGCGCGTCACTGTCAAGTAGTGACGGTTTAAACAACGCTGCCGGCGTTTCGGACACAACGCTGCCCGCGGTACGAATTCGGTGAACTTGGCCGCACTCAGTTTATCACAAAACAAATCTGGTTTCCTCACAGTTGAAATTTAGCGAATCTATCTGCTCACCTACTGTCTTCTTCTTTTGACATTCGCTTGCCGACGATGTGTAGTTGGTTAGAGTAGGATCCGAATTGACGACGCTGGGCGCGCCGGAGTCAGGCAAAAGGCTCAGAGAACGCCTATGGGCTGAATGCTGCAAAACAAAGTGAAACGTTATATGTGCACGCCCTTTTTCCTGCGAACTTGAAACGAAATTAGCCTCAGCTCTAATGCGCCCTGCTTATAGAAAACCGCTCTGCCAATTTTGGGATGCAATTTGCGTCCCCGCCTCAAGCTATACAAGCGACGTATTTTGAAACTATCCATCCCACTTCAAAGAACATGAATGTATGCCCGCTTTGTAGGCCCGTTTTAAGCGAAACGCGAACATTACGGGAAACACCAAAGCGATTTTACACTGATTACTTTGAGTGGTCCGCTGCTATTGCGACAACCACTAAGTCTTCCCGAACATACTTTCGCAAAATAGTCCAAAACCGCTATGGACATCGCGACAAGAAAGGCAAAGACGCACGGAAATCACTTAAACACATATCCGCAATTGCTCCAAATCGCCAAACCGCCGCTTGCGGTAATTGTCGTCATTAAGCGCCGACCCACGCAGCGCGCATCTATTTTGCTCTCTTGGCTATTAAGCACCAGGTATAATGACGCGAATGTCGACCTGAGTTGCCGATTAAACGCCACTAATTCTTCTGACCATGACGTGTCGGATCGCCCTCACTGTATTGCAGATAAACACAACTGTTGGCCTGCAGTGGACAACTTAGGCCAAACAAAGGGCGGTAGGAAAATGTCAACGTCGCGTAGCTACCAAATGCTTAAATGTCTCATGAGACCGAGAAAACCACAACGGACAAAAGCTAATATATTCCTGCGAGACCAAAATCTCAGCTGCTTCCCGCGGTGTCCGGTTCGACTCGGAGAGCTTGTGTACAAAAACAAACAAGTGGTGAATACGTTCTTGTATAATTCCACGACAAGCGCAACCAAACCTGTACTCGGCTTATGTTAACAACTTCTGAAGATTTTCTCACGCCCTACTATATGTCATTAACTGATCACCATCATAATAACTTTTCGCTTTAGGCGTCCGTAAACTTTGTGACCACAAACGTAAATCAGCAAGATCGTATGTCATGTTTGCAAAATAAATAAGTTTACAATCTTTTACGCTAACGTGAGAATTCACACATGGATCATTACTGTAACAATAAAACCTTGGAAACTTCGGTTAGTGTTATATTTCATCTACCACTGCGCCCAAACAACGCTTGTACTGCGGTTAGTTGGGAACCAGTTCAACCAAAAATCGACCTATGCTACACACACGTTTTTTTTCTGAGCTTCGCACATGTTTTCTAGCAGTTAACATTTTAAATTCCAGTCGCAAATGCCACAACAAGGCACGCTAACAATCTACGCCTGGTTCAGATAGCAGCGTGCGCACGCGTCTGCAATTAATTAAGGCGCTGGTGGTAGCGCGCCTTCGATGAAAATGGCATCCTAGCCCGTCGAACCTCTCCGTACACCCCGGTGTCTGCTTAACCATCACAGCGCATACATCTGACCGACGGGCGAACCCTTTCACCTGGCGGTAGTGTACTTTTGACACAAGTTAACATTAAGTTCACCGTATCCGTTCCGTGAGACTTAAAAGACAAACCTCGCTTAAAATATAACAGTCAAGCGCGCTTCCGGCATTAAATGTTAATTGCCGTGCATTCTTATTCCTTGATACGATTTAATTTAACTGCTTTGAATAACTTTGGATTTTCGAGGTGGCCGCGGTCAGTCAGTTAAACCAGCAACAGATAAGACAACATTTACGAGATCGGAACCCTGCGGGCAAGGCGACGTTAGTGACATTGTTTTGCAACAACAAACGCCTCTCGCGACACGCAACCACTGTCAAAACTGCACCACTGCCACTTATACCTGATGTACGGGAACAACCTGGCTACGATTGCACGTTTTTTTCGTGCAGACGCAAAGCCACGACCTTGTTATCAAACCCGCTAGACTCCGCAACTAATCCACTTCGAGTTGGCAACTTCGATCTTCTGATATTCCGCCTTCGTCGTGGGAAACATTTCGTCGCCCTTTCGAACACAATGCGCTTCACGAAGGCCTGATCTAACAAGCGATAGCGGTTAAGTGTTTGTTTTGTGGGACGAGCTTGTCGTATAGACCGCGCCGACCCCTGGACGCCGATTGGGGAAAATATGCCCAAGTGCGAATTGGCTTCAAAGACAATCGTCGAATACATTGCAAACGCCGGCCTGTCAACACCGAAGTGACAAGTGAAAGCAACGATCAGCTACGGATGCACAGCATCCCTTGACCTAATCACTACGTACATTTCCGAACAGATGTTTATCAGATCAAGAATAAATGAAAGCAATGTAAATTCCCTAATTTTGAATCCGATGCTTGACTTGCGTTGTATGAATTCCATATATTTGCGAACTCCCTGGGGTGACCACGTGAGAAACGGAAAACGCTCAACGGGTCAATAAATATTGGCAGTCGCAACTTATCAACGATTACCACCAATTGCAATTAGTGCACTGTGGCCTTGCAATTGCAGGTTAGTAACCGCAATCGATGTCGGTGCGATCAAGCTTTTACACAATCAGGAAGCTCTTTACATATCGAGTACACACAAAACACACCCTCTCCACAGTTTAAAAATCAACAAGCTACAGCACGGGAGGTCGTTGTAAGCTGTTCGACATTCTCCAGCTCGCACAAATACAACTGATAGAGAAGGCGAATGTCCCGAAGTGCACTTGCGTCTACTGACATCGCCTAATCGAAGTCAACGGCGACTAACGATGTTTTCGCTGTATCCAACGAACCAGTACCAACAAACCGCAAAAACAGCGAGTCGTGGCGACGGTGGGGCAATTATAATTCAGTCTCTGCAATTATCTGCCCATCGTGCCAGTCGGCCTCAAGCCAGGATGCGCCTGTGCAAAACACGATCCCATTTTCTTGGGCCACACATGACCATCGCTGGATAACACTCCGGTCACTAGGAAATCAACGGTGTCGCCTTGGAGTGACAACCAAAAATAGCGGGCCTGGCTAATTTTACAAGTTCTCACGGGCGGCGACTGATTGTAGGGTAAAGGAAGGGCGTGAAAAGCTTCTGATCGGAGAAACAGTTTACATTGCAACGACCGCACGCACAGGTGCTGGATGCACACGCCCTAAAACGGTCGAATTCTTCAAACAAATTCCCATGGCCATGCAAGCAGGACTACGCAATCAGCACGTGATATAGAGGAAGGACAAATCCAATTCACAGTAGTCTGGCCGCGTCAATCGTACACTATTCTTAAAACAAAACAATGGAAAAATTTAAATGCTTCTTGCATACGCACGTAGACGTTGTCTTATTTATAAACGTCTGAGGTTTTTTTATAGCAGGTCATTGAAAGTTTTAATATATTTTAACGGTAGGAACCGTTACTTTACGATCGAATAACCGATAAAATGCACATCTGTTACAAACGTTTTTGAAATACCAACGACACGAATCTAATTGCACAAACTATCAATCGTGTTGCAATAATTACAGTTTTCTCGCGGGGATATTACGCACCTACAGACACTACATTGACGCAATAAACACCTAACCTGGAATTACGCTAACCACCAGTCTTCCGCCTACAGATATTGCTCAGCTGACCAATTGGAGTAATGAAGCAAACCTAATAATCGTACTCGACAAACTGCACCAGCGCTCAACCCACACAACCGTTAATCGTAGCTAAGGGGAAAGCAGGATGATTGGGGCCACAATCAAGCGTAATTTAGGCGTCTGTCAACCTCCTGCGCACGTGCCAAATCACTTGAAGCGAACTCTTGATAGTCCGGCGAAAGGTAAACAAGCGTCAACTACCAGTTTCTCGACTAATTGCTCAAGTTTGAGCGCGCGGCCAAAACCGTTGCGTTGATTAACAGCTGTTAAGCAGATAGGAAGGTCAAACGGTTGTTTCACGCCTTTCCATCCGCACGCCATCTAGCTAATGGGATTGCCACGGCCCCTAAAACACAACGCCAATGTGGACATCACCAAACCGCACTTTTGCTGCCAAAATTACAAATGGCCGGGTTCCTAGCATTAACATGTCCTGTCTGCAAAGGCCCGTAGACGACAACTAACCGATTTCCGCGAGTCGACGGGACAAGGCGTGTTCATCCAACTCCAATCCACTTATCCTGAGACGGGTTCAAGTTGGCAATCGCGACAGTTCGCATTTTTGCGGCCGAATCAAGAGTGGAAAGTGAATTCCGGCGTATGTCTTGAACATCGGTTTGCTGAGTTCGAATCCGCCAATTAAGATACGAGTGCCCGGGCCATGTTATCCGATGAAGTTGGGGCCGTGTGGTCACGTTACCGCTTCGGGAACTAATCGCTGCTGCTTTTGTTGTTGGCATTAAGGTCAAAATTCGTATATGAAGCATTGTTTATATTGAGATAGTGTTGTGCGGGTGGGATGTAATTTGTGCAGTTTTAAAGGGTTGAGTGGGCGAACAACACGTCGTTTTGGCTAAAATTGTTCACAGAAACCTGCGTCAGCAATCGCAACGTGCTCTGGGAGTGTTGCGCCACGACCTGTATACATTTACGTTTATATTTGTTTCGGGACTTGTGGCAACGTTACAGTTGCATTTTCGTTTTCGTTTTTGAATTTGAAAGAGAGGTAATGCCACGGAATATTTCCCACAACCTATTACATTAAAATTATTTGAATAAAGATAACTTTTAAAGGTTTCAAAATTTATAAGTTGTTGATAATTCAAACTTTAAGAACTTTAAGAAAATAAAAAGAAATGTTTAATCTGTAATTGCTGGGAAAGTAATTTTTTCCTCAATTGGACAAACATCATGATATAACTAATCCAAAAACACTGTGTGGCGACAGAAGGTATTTGCTCGATAGCAAGATCTGCGCTCGAGACTCTTATGGTCATTCAGACATCAGATCTTGGAACACTTCAATGACACTCACCAGATGTTTAAGCATTGTCTGCAGATTTCGTCCACTCCAAGTAAAAAATTCCACGATTTAGAAGTTCGTGCAGACCGCAGAGTAGTTACAGCTGGAGTAAATATATAAACTTAACTACTCCTTTAATTTACCGGAAAATTCTGCCAAATGACATGATAACTTACCTGCTTAGTCTTGTGCTCGTTATATCTGTCGGTCACAATTTTCCCTGAATTACTTACAGGATGTGATACTCATTATGTCATGGTATATTATCTCACGGAGCACACAAGTATTATGTCAGAATACCTATCAGAACCCTGCAGAATCAATAATAACGTTACTTCACTCCTTTGTCCGGTGAAGGCTGTCGCAGTGGTTGAAACCCCAGTCGACTCGTACTCGAAGTCACGCTGCATCCTATACCTTTTGCCTGCCACACCCGTATTACAACGTTCAGGCGATCTTAGCAGCGCCGTCTGTTGGTGGAAGCGCATCACGACCGGAGTAATCCGTCCCAAGGAATGCAAATGAAGTTTTTTTCACTGTTCTTGCTTTACTCACAACCTCCTTTCATTGGTCTTAGTCACATGTTTGGATCCAAACCAAGCCGATTTGGCCAAACAACTCTTAAGCCTTGCTATACGTCTCTGTCATGTTTGTGACTGACTTCCAAGCAGGAGCGCAAACGTTGAAGCAACGAATCTATAGCGGAAAATGGGGACACTTTTCACAGTCAGTTGAATAAACAGAGCGTGAAATGCGAAGCTGGGGTCGGGCGTGTGACACCGGATAGACATGCAAGCGCAAGCATGCTGCGCAACAATGGCGTGAAGCCGCTTTGGGCAACGCATACTGAGAGACAATTAGCTTTGTCAAGACCCCCGCTGGAAGTCGTTTGTCAAAATGTCAATCCGGCGCTACTTAAGGTTGTTGCCCAAGCGGGGTATCCAGATAGCCCGGAAAATACAGACCCTGTGTCTTGAGGTGTCTACAATTTCAGCAAATTAATGAGTTTGTGAAGGCTTCGTGGCCATTATTAAGTTACCGTGACATGGCACAGGATGCGTTTGAAGTTGCTTCCACGTTCAGTACGAACTTCTCCGAGTCTCCGAGAAATATTTGCCTACAAAGCTTGTAGCGCAAAACTTGTTTTACATATATTGCAAAAATGCGCCGCGTTGATTTCTATCAGCAGAATGCTTCTTGCAACCTTGCATGCAATAAATTGCACACAAATCTAAATGAGCTAAATCAGAAGTTTGTACTCTTAGTCGAATCTTGGTAAGCATGACTTGCCTGCCGTACGTACCCAATATTTCCAATACTATTCTACACACTGCAAAGCAATCTCCACCTCAGCGCCCAACAAGCATGCGGAAACATGTTATGATCGCAGTTTGTAGGCTTGCACTAAGTACTTGCTGAAAGAAACCGACTTTCCCATGTCGAAATTCACAAACAAAGAGACCGATCTTAATTCAGTCTCAAAAACCAATCGATATTTTTCCACCACAGCGGCCAATGATCGAGTACACCGAAGTGCCAAAGGGTAAGCCGCGCTGTGTCGCTTACGTCATGGAGCAAACAAAGACACCTCCGCCAGGAAGAGGGCAGAGGCAGTAACGGCACACGTCACAACACGCTTTATTGCGATGTTTATTTAGTTTTCGCTCAGCGCAAAACCTTGTTTGGTATCGACGTACTCACTCGGCTCCGTTAAAGACCGTGTTAGTCAAACGAGGGCGATGATACGAGGGTAGGCCAAGGCAACTGTGACCTCGTGGGCCGGGTAAGTGTGTGAGATTTGCGACATACCTAATTAAAGCAGTCCACCAGACAGAAAGTGCGACCAGACAGAAAGTGCATTCTAAGCTGTTTCTCCACTTCTCCCTGCTTAATTATTTTGCACGCATGCCATCCTACAGCTGTGTCAAGGTTACCAAAGGACAATGATGACGTTTATTGACAACCGCTGACAGACGGATAACAACGTCCGTCTCAATCAACCCGCATTCATCTCTGTCGGCTCGCCTTGGTCAGGACGCGGGCATAAGTTGTTGGTAACCACACAAGTAACTATGTACACAGCACTGATTGTTGTTATAAAATCGTCCCACATGCATATGGATTAACTGCAAAGGTCCTACTGCATCCGTAAGCGGTTATAATTAACGTCGCGCAGAGCGGAGAATAGAATCAGCAACAACAATGGCAGGAAATACAACCCGACTTTTAAAGCCTGTATATTTATACTAACTGCACATACGTAAATGGCATGGAAACCGGAGTGGGCGTGGTTTTAGAATGTCGTCAGAAGGTTTCAACCAATCGACAACCAGAAAACTCAAATAAATTTTGACATAATTTACAAACAATTACAATGTAATTACAGATTGACAGTAAACCCTAAACCTATTTAATCAAATAAAGCTCAAGTCTGTTCTGTTTTCGAGTCCACGAAAATTTGATTTTTTGTCAATATCACTCTCTTGCGCCCTATGACGGGAATAAGTTATTTTTCATCGACGAAATTTCTTTTTATCATTCTCCACTATAGAAACAAAAGGACTTTTTAAAAGTATAACCGCTGCACATTGTACGATTAAAATATCCGCATGAAGTACTCAATTATCACTATGGCGAAATTTATTAAACTGCCCCAGTCCTATAACGAATAAACAAGTGTATAGCAACAGCAAGGTCCAGAATTTTACAAGTTTGATCTCGCGTCTTTTTCAGATGAAATCCTTTGGGTAATATTATTTCGAGGAACATTATACACAGGGTTGTCACCAATGTGGAACAGAAATAATGACGACTGACAAGGAGTACGATTTACCTTGAATGGTGACACAGAAAAAAAGCAATTCTTTTTAACCGCGTTGTGAGAATGGCAAACAACTGGTGCTCGAAGAAAACGAAGGACTGCATTTTACGTAGTTTGAGTCAAAACACATTAACGCCTGTGACAAACACTGCTTAAATTGGCAAAAAAAACAATCACGCCAAAAGTCACAAATAACAAAAAAAATTTAGAAATTAGGACGCACGTGATTTTTCGTTGACGTTCAAAATAAGAAAAATAAGGACGGCAGGGCAACCCGTTTTTGTACAATAGTCCATCAAAAAAACAACTCAAGAACAAGTTTAAACGAGCCTTGCCTGCTCCGCAGCAAATCAAAAAGTTCGCTCGAGGCTTCCTTGAAAATTAGCTGATCCCGAATAGCAAAGAAAATTACCTGTTGCGCTTGTAAGCTAAAGTGTCACAAGTATCACGTTACCATTTACGTTCGATTGCGGCTGATTTATTTCTGCGAACAACACCATCTGCTTGTAATATGTGCGCGGTCACTTCTCCCTACAATCCCTCCTCAAGTTACATCGACAAGACCAGCTCATATATGTCGGTAGTTGCTGTTGTTTGCACGTCCAGGACAACGAAGTTTGTTTTCTTTGACAAGGAAGGTGTTAAACTCACACGGCAGGTAGTTTGATGGGGTGCATTTAAAACGTCATTTTAACGGGGGTTATAAATTCAACTCTTCTTGCTTGGCCAGCAAATTGCGCGGCGCACTGTCCCCAGGCCTGAGTTCAACATCAGGCGCCGCTCTATGCGTTTTACGACGAGCGATAGGCGGTAATTTGTTGTTGTTTTCGGCAGCAAGAATGACCTTGCGTCATCAGGTATCATTTAATTAGCCCATGATAAAAAGGCAACTTAATTACGTTGTCCGATCGATAGAAGGTTGACAAAGATAGTTTTATGTCGTGTTTTCTGCATGCCAGGCGGTGTAGTCGTTTTGTAGAAGGTGAGATGGGAGCTGCTTGGAGCTCCGCGCAAAGTTGCTACCGAAGGAATAGCAAAAGTTCTAAGAAATCAAACGGTAAGCAGCGCTATGTTTACTATATGCAGTAACTTAAAAATGTATCCTTATCCAGTATATGTGCTTTACAGTCGACGTGGATCGTAAGTTCACGATACTCATAGAGTTCAGAGACAAGGAATCTGGAAACGCGGCCTTGTTGGATGCTGAGGAGCTGTTTGCCAACGGACGTCAAGTTTCGCCGCTTTTTATCAATGATATTTCGGACAGCCAGGACTCAATGAATGCAAAAAATAGTGAAACGGAAGTAAATGACGATGCAAAAACACGTGGAGTGTTAAGTCGCGTTTTGACTTCTCTCAAAAACAAAGGGTTTGTTTGCGTGGGCCAGCAGTCTCTAGAAAACAACGACACTGATTCAACAGGCCCGAAGTGCAGCAAAATAAATATAGCAGATCAACATATTAGCGAAAACTGCACGCGACATATTGACGTGTTGTCGTCCATTCGACCAAACACTGAAAATCAGCCATATCCATTCCCACGATGCTCCAATGATAGCAGAGCTGACCATGAAGAGTGCAACAGTCTTTTGCAGCAGGGTGGAATTTGTGTTCTATCGGAAAACTTCAATCTCGGACACGATTCAGAACCAAAGGAAACTCGCGAATCTGACGTTTTTATAAACGGAAGCACTTCCAACCAACATACTGATGGAGACAGCGATCACGTTTCAGAATCTGGGTCCTTTCACTCTTGCAGCTCATTTTCGTCGCGTAATTTGGCAGAAATCGAACCAGGCCATCGAGTGTTTAGACGATGTCACGAACAATGCAAAGATTCCAGCGAGAAATCGGCATCAACGGATTGCCTAAAGGATAACCTCCCTCGATACGTTATTAAAGGATTGCCGAATGGAAACGATTGGGATGAGTGCCTGCAGGACGATGTGTTTACTTCAGACTCGCGAGATAGAAACGCAAACCGATTCCCGACGCGTCAGATCAAAAATCCCAAACAGCCTTCATTCGGTGAGTTGGAACGTGACTTCGGCGCATTTGTGCAAAAAACCAAGCTGAAGAAAATGAACAAGCGCTGGAAAACAAAGAAATGAACTGCTGTGTGGTTTTAATTTTGCCCGTTGTTGAAGAAAATAAGCGCAGGTTTAGCAACTGATTTAATGCGTTCATGTGTTTGCGGACTTTTTTATACGTTTTTGTTAAAACATTTTTTATCGATAACAGCATAAATAACATTTTTATAGTCACCTCCGCGCCAGCATATATAGTTAAATTTCGCCAAGGTCCACATTGCCACATGTATATACAATAATGCAATTCACAATAAAGTGACTAACACATCGCGGTGATTAAATTTACTTGGATTGAATTTTTTTTTTGTTAAATAGGCATTGTTGGGAGAAACGTAACAATATATGATGTGAGAAATTGGTTTCCAGAAACGAACTCATAAAAGTACCAGATAAAAACTCTCGGACAATACAACATTCCCTTTTCAACAACATTTTGTGAATGATCACCAACCTCGAATTTAATTGCCGCTAAACGGCGACATGGAGCCATTCTTATCGTGAGAAAATACTTGTGAATGGTCTTGAGGCTATTGTAATCGTCCATTTAATACTATTGCTACTGTGACGTAACAAATGTTGTAAACCCTTTGGGCTTACCAAACTTTTCAGACTTTGCTTATTTCGGCGGCGAACGGTGTAGTGATTTTGTACAGGTTTCTGTGCATGAAACAGTATTTTTTTTCAAAGTAATTGATTGCTTTAGTGCTGGGTACAGAATTTAGGAGGTATTAACGAAGAGATTATAGAAACCATTCAGTGGGCATTCGACCGAGAGCAACGCCGACCGTTCATTGTCCGTAATCATTAAGCCGCCTTTTCGAGCACATGCAATATGGTTAAGTGGATTTGTTGGTGTATAGAGATTTGCGTTGCATTTTGGAGTGCTGAAAAGAAAAAGGATTATTTCGAATTGTGTGTCGACATGGTGGACGTTCAGGCACACTTCGGGGCAGATGTAAGATGATATTGGGTTGATTTTAAAGGTCAGTTGCAAAAACATTACGTAAGGCACAGTGCCAGGGCGTGAGTAAAACTACCACTTCGTTTTGTCAGCGCCGGGTCATGGAACTGCGACATAAACCAGATTTTTGTGGCCGCATTGCGCGCCAGGCAATAAAAACAGGCCTCGCGAAAGAAAGTAAAAGCGCATCAATTTCGCAGGTTGTGTTTGGAGGTATTTTACTGCTCAGCATATGTTTTGGTGCAGACAGAGTGATGATGATTGTTTTGCATTGAGCGAAATTTCTTCGGCGAAACCGTTGTAATTATAACCACACAAATTGCTAGATCCTTGCCCACATTCGACTCCAATGACTGTATGTTGCCTGCATGCACTGTGTAAGTGAAATTTGCGCCTAGATATATAATGCAAGCATAGCAGTTCTGAGCGCAAAATGGTAGCAAACTTAATGTAATCGACACTGCTCTATGCTGACTGACGCAGTACAACTGCTTTACTGCAGGAGTTGAAAGTTCCTGGAAAAGCAGCGAATCTGCTCGTTTTGGTGCGGTAGGTATAGTTGTAGAGCTAGGGAGCTGCATTGTAGGTTAAATAACAGCCCTTGTGAAAATGGCCGCGGAAACACCGCAGCCCTCAACCATGAGCGATGCCTCCGAACATCCCTTAGACCCCGGGTAAGAAAATACTGCATGTAGTAGGAAGTTAAGTAATAATGCAAGTGCTCCAATGCCGCTATTTTATTCTGGCGATGGATTCGGTTGAGAAACAGTGCGTTGCATTAAGTTGGGTCCAAAACCTGTGTTGATATTAATTGTTATTTTGTCGCAGAAAAATGTTCATTGGCGGCTTGAGTTGGCAGACCACAGCAGGTAAGGTTGGCCATTTTTTTGGTTGTTAACCAACATCTCTAATTGTTTCTTTTTACTCAAGTTGGTAAAAGTAGGAAAGTTAGTTTTTAAATTTTGATTGGGAAACTGTTTTGCTTTGTTGGCTTTAGTACATCACACCCTTGACACTAACGAGCAAGATTTTCAAACGAGTTGCGCAATTTTCGCGCACATTAATAGTTCATCGCGTGGTATAACACAAAAGTTCCCGGCTGGAGAACTGCCATAAAGCTCCCGAAGCGGGACCACTCGGTCCGCGCTCACGCGTGTTTGTATTGCGCAGATGGCCTGAAAGAGTACTTCAGTCGCTTCGGAGAGGTGTCTGACGCTATGGTGATGCGCGATCCGGCCACTAAGCGTTCCAGGTGTGTATTTAACTCACGCAATTCGTAGGCCCTTGTACGCGAACATCCGCATATGGAACACACTCAAACGGTAGTCGAGCGCGGGGTATGGGGGCATCTCCACTGTCAGTGGGCGCCTATGAGTTGCGTGATACATGTTCGCCATGTTATTACAACAATCGCTCGAGTGTGCGCCCTTTTGTACATGCAGCTGCGTCGGTTTTGCCTCCATCCTCCACAGCCCGACAACAGGCTCAAAAATAGAGTCATATATGACTGGGTGCGAACAGTGATACTTGTAACACGATTACCCACGTCCCTAATGTTTTTTGGTGATTGCCTGTAAAAATAATTGTCTGATATACGTAATTGTAAAATTTCCTGCACTGAGGTCAGTAATTCCCAACATTTCTGTCAACGGCATTTATTTAAGTGTTTCATGTCATTTTGTCATAACTTATAGTCTAATGAATGATTAGCAAATTAATTAGTTTATACAAAGATTCATAAAGATATTTTTACCAATGCCAAACAATTACCAATGACACGATGCTTGCTTGGAAATTACTAGCCCTGTGTTCTAGAGGCACGTTTAACGCAAATTAATTATACCACTTTGAAAAGTAAGTTAAAATCGGATTTAACAGACTTTTATACACATATTACCTCTATTAACGAAAGTAACATAATAGCTGGTATCTATCATTGTCGTGTACTTATTAGTAGCCAAGTATATGCTAAAAAGTTTTCGCTTTTAAAAGTACCGCACGTGGGCGCTAAAGGGTAGTAGGCCGTGCGTTGTCATTGAGCCTTCTTGGCGGGATTTTTGAAACAACCAAAGCCGGCGAAACGCACCGTGGCGGTTTGCCTTTGACCATGACGTTGATAATCGCTGCGAAGGCGTGTTGTTTATTCCCCGTACAACAGAGGATTCGGGTTCGTGACGTACAATGATGCGAAAGATGTGGACAAGGTTCTGCGCAACGGTCAGCAACACACCCTGGATCAGAAAGAGGCAAGTACAAACCTATAAACGCATGCGTATTGTCACAGACTGTCTCAAGCGACTCCTATTTTAACTGCAAGTGAAATCAAATACGCCAACAATGGGCGAATGCAAATTTGCTAAAAGGGCGACGGCCAACTTTTACCGGGTGCGGAAGAGTCCACAAAACCCGTGCGCTCTATTTGACAATCGTTTCTTTTTAAAGTGAAGTCTGCATAGTTAGCGCATATATTACCGGCTCGTTGAGGTTACGTTACTTTAAAAGGCAATAACCCTTTCCTTTCACATTTTATATAAATCCGCCGAGCTCAGTGTACATCAGGCACGAGTATATAACCTGGCGAGCACTAAATAGGTTTGCATATTGTCGAAATCGACTATGCATGTCCTTATAGGGAACAACGACGATGACAGAATTACTGCTATATATACGTACATGTGCACGAATAATAGCGATATGCATCGCACAAGAAAGCCACCGACCAACTAAACTCTGTTTAGAGACAGCATTATGCGTCAAAGTGGTTTGGAAAGAAATCCAGTTCGTCGCCTCTGTGAATATCACAATAACGTTAGGTTTATCGCTTGCAGCAGCGGCGGGAAACGAAAATGTACAAAATCTTACACCACGACATGCATAATACAAAAAAAACTTTCGGATTATGCGAGCTTACCTCCCCCCTATCGGTTATTGCCTTTATTTGAAAACAAATGCTTTGGTTTCAGATTGACCCAAAGATTGCGATTCCACGGAAAGTCCAGACCAAGGTAAGAACTCCAAACATTCCGTGATTTTGACGTAATCCTCCCTCTTGTTGTTGTGCGTGGAACAGCAAACAGAGCATAAACAAAGTAAACGGGGATTACCGAGTTGCATTCAGTTTCCCTCCCGCATGTTTCTTTGATAGATACAAAAATAAACCGAAAATGCCAGGGCTTACCAAATTTGTAACAGATATTTTTGGTTCCAGTACCGCGGTATTTAATCACTTAGACTTGGAAGAAACTGAAGTAATGTCGTACTATAGTCAGAAGACTTTCATCTGGCTGCTTCACCTATATACGCTTATTTAAAGATACTGTTGAAAAGATACATTAAAGATACTTGCGCAAACAGTAAAACATGTGAAACCATACAACTGCGCAAGTACAGTATATTGAGTAAAAATTTCTCCTTTTGTGTACGCATTATCTTTCAACGAAAGAACTAAATTCTAACACGTGGCATGTTGGTCGCTACGCGGACCCCAATACGTAATCTTAAAATGGGAAAGGTTAAGCACCCGAGACGCCTTGGAGGTTGCCACGCACAGGTTGTATGTCCGTTGTGCCAACTTGCCGAACCCACGTGCCCTACTGGATGGGGGTAAGGTGCCTTTTACCCCGACTGTAACAACACGTGGCAGCAACCGGAGAAACAGATTATACGCGAAGAGTATTAGTTTGCCCTGCACCTGCGCTGGAAGGCAACAGCGACTCCTCTCTTACTGACGGTGACTGGATGTTTTTTTGTTGTCGTCGAGGGTTGCTCGTGAAAGGAACTCGCTGCTTCCATGCGGTCGAACCCAACCCCACTTTCCGTTTCTTTCATGTTATTTACTCTGGCGGCGACGCCTAGAGTGGACTAAAAAATCCTTTCTTATCGCGACTCCAACCAGCACAACGTTGGCTGTCGCACCCGGTTCGCTCCAACCCAGCCGAAGCTTTCCTTTGTGTGGCGAGGATCGCTCGACAAAGGCCATAAAAAGAGAGACTGCGCGAGTGGAACGGTGTTTGAATAGGCTTGATATGAATGGCGCGCCCGTTATTATTGCCGGGCCGTGAAGTGCTAGTTTGCCAGTACACGTCAGCCAGTCCCTACTGGCACTGCGCCTGCCTGTTGGGTGCCCAGCATGGGGCGTTTAATCAGGCGGTACCTTAACGCTACAGCGAGTTGTCGGTCAGTCGTTGCAGTGACATATGTCTAGTAATGGTCAGGTAGCCACACAGCAAGTTCTGTGTGGTTATAGAAATAGGAGACTCAGAGTGGACTGCTGAGAATGTAGACTCGCATTCCTCGCCCAAATTCAGCATTTATTTATTCGCAAGCAAACGACGCGTGACGTACGGCTGTAATACTAGTGGTTCAGCGCAACTAGCAATAATACCAGCGAGGCAGAATTTTGAAGTTACTGCGAACTCCCGCGCTTGTAGGTGCCTCGCTTTCTCGATGCCTTGATAAAACCGCGAAATGCGAATCAATAAAGACTGTGGTTTGGCGTAGAGGTGCGAGAAAAACAGTTGAGCCACAGATATAAAACACATTAAGATATAAAAGCATACGGACGCATGCTCGTCAAGCAACTTGCCAACATAAAAATTTTAACTATAATACATATAGTTTTACAGTCAAGTAGTGACATCAACGGACGTCTTCGCCAGGAGCAAGTCGTAAACATTGAGACAGTGCAGATTCGAGGCTTATTCCGGGCCTTTCACCAACAGTATAGAACTCTGTAGCTCAGTTTCCGTCGTGACCGGGCCTCGAGACCATTATTAAGAGATAACGGTGACCATTACCGAGCGCCATAGTAGACGTCAGACTCTCGGAGTGTGTCTCAAAAACGAGCAGGTCGCCCTTCGAAAGTGACTTGGTCATTAACCGCGGGCGCTCGCGAGTGAGGGTTTTGTGTTACCTCTTGCGACAGGACTTTCGGCAAGTTAGTTAGTCACCAGGATGTTCTGTCTGTCAGGCGCGATAGGAGTTCTTTTGTTGTCATACGGCGTGGAAGGAACACGAGGAACCGTTGGGGGCGCGGTGGGGCGGGGGTTTTCAGACCCACTCCACTTTACCGGCTCACCCTATCGGTCAAGCGTTGTAGGTGTTACTCCGAGACACATTTTGCCTGTGTCCACGAGGCCCGCTCTAAGAAATGTTTTGGGTTTGAAAGCGTTATGCGCAAGTGCCATCGGCAGGTGAGGCTTTATGCAGCGTGACATCGCGCCGAATACCGTGTTTACTATGTGGCAAATCTGTAAGTGTGCCCTGGCAGGGGTGGCTAGAAATGGCGACACGGAGCTGTCACACTTTGGCAGTACTATTGGGCCAGTGAGGTGATCCTATGGTACGAATAGCGTACTTAAATAAACCCATACAGGTTTATTTAAGGGAGGAAGAAATACAACAGCTTGTACGGTCGAGTGATCGTAAACGCGAACGCCTTTAAATGTGCACCCGCCCTCATGTGCGTCGCAATTGTGAGGTTGTCAGTCGAAACGGCGAACTCTGCTTAACGTTTGTACGGCTTCCTTGGCTAGATGGACTGCTTACGGATTACTGCAGGTAAGAGACGTGGCCAAGACGACAATTAAGCCATGCACGTGCGTGAGTCTAAGATGTGCAAGCACAGTCTGAGATGCTGTTGTTTACAGTTAACTGGTCGTACACATGTCGGTAAGCCAATGAGAGGCGACAGTCTGGGTCATCTCCAACGGACTACAAAATGCCTACGGCGCTGACGACTGTCTATAAGGTGTCATTCAATATACGGTTGCACGGACCGAAGTTAAAACACGATTTGTTTTTGTTTGACTCTAGGCATAACCGTTCCGTCGACGTAGTGTGGAGTCGCGTAGTAGTTGAGTAGTTTGGTGTATGCAACCTACTGCGGCCGTGGTGCCCTAAGAACTGCATATAGGTTAAGGTTGAGGTAGATTTCATCTTTGGCCATCCACACTTTGGAGCGACGAGTCAAGAAGACTGCCACTGAGAACAGACAAGGTAGGGGATAGGCATTGTCTGCCCAACCCATGCGCAAACTTTGAATTGGCGATCAACCATGAAACGACCGTTGTCAACTGAACGTGACGTTGGGTATTCTTTGCAAGTCATGCATTGTAAAAAAAAAGAAGACAAGTTTTTGCTTTGAGACATCTTGTGTAAGGGTAAAGATTGCCAGTTTCATTTGGGGCATTTCAATTTGATCCCCATTCCCTTTGTCCCAGTGATGGGAAATATGCTGCTGGGATAATGATTGCTACACAAGGGCGTGTAGTAAAAGCGACGGGCGCTTTTGTGTCGCAGGTGATTGTAAAACAGGTCACTTTCTTACACCGAAGCGCAACACGAGATCGGGGAAACGGAGTAGAGTTCCCTCACCTCTCGTCATACACAAAGCCTCCAGCGACCGCTTCCACTGCTTTGGGGTATATGTGCAGTTTTCGGTTACCAGCCGAAGGCTGACGTCACATAAAGGCAAAAGCCTGTCATATAAACTAAATCACAACTGAGGTGTGCTGGTGACGTAACCACGTTTTAAAGTTAAGTTTGTTGAGCGGAGGAATTCGGGGGAAGTTGGCGCTTGAGGCATTCGTGTTTCCTCAGTAATTGTGGCTTTCTCAAAAGGGCCACTTGCTAATGGGCGCGTGACGCTTGTCGGTGACGTCACGCCATGTAAATTGCGATAGGATATGATTGAGACTGATTCTGCGTCTATCCGAAATTTACACCTTCTCTAAAAATGGGAAATAAAGTCGGTTTCAAACCGAACCAAAACAATAATCTTTGTGTTAATGTTACTTGGAAGGTCACTAAAAACGGTTGTTTAGATCTCATAGACTGACACGTTGCAAATCCAAATCCTTTGCAGTACGATGTACAATTTTGTTCATTTAAAAGAACTTCCTTCAATAAATATTTGTGCTTTTAGTTTCCCCCTTATGTAATGGAATTTTTTTCTGCAGATGGTGACAAGGACAAAGAAGATTTTTGTCGGTGGACTCTCTGCAAACACTGTCGTTGAGGACCTTAAGGCCTACTTCGGGACATACGGCAAGGTGGGGGCTCAAATTTAATGAAAAATAAAACCAACTTAAACCAACGCTGCTATTGTGTTACCGATGGTGACCGACAAGTTAATTGCCTAATTTCTTTTGAGTATTTGCGTTGCTCGGGCGGAGTGTTTACACAAATTCGGCTTGCCACTATACGGCTAATCGCCCGTGGAATTACTACGAATTAACGCACAGCCAGCAGAGAAACCGTTTCCACCACGACAGCTAAGAAAACAAGACGTGGTCGCCAGGATATTGGCAACGGGCTCGTATGAAAAGTAATGGCTGTTTGGGTAAAACTCAAGCCATTGTTCATTCTAATCCATTCGTAAATAATTTAATCACGTTCTATTGTCGCACTTTCCTCCCAGGCGTAGCGACATATTCCCGCCTTTTGGAAAGGGCCAAAGCAACGTTGCGCAGAAATAATAACGAGCCCTTTGTCAGAACTGACGTCACGCGCATTGTGTCCAGGGCCTAACGGCATCTGTATTTAAAGCAGTGGCGCCGGAGGTCGCGTATACCCCCTGTGCGTCGCTGTATAGTAAAATGTAATCCATTAGAAACCAAACTAATCCCAAACGAAACTGGACCGTGATGGCCACTCGAAATATGCTAAAAATGCGACAGTAGCAAGTATTTCCCTCAGGCGACTACACAGAGGTGATGACATTGCACCAATAGCACGCCTACATCAAGCAATTTTAGTCACGTCATATTTTCGCAAAAGTTTGCTTTTGCACCAAAGTATAACATGTCCATTTTTCCGTACAAATGTTGTATTTTGTTTCGTAGTATTAACATTTATCATGTTTTCCCTTTTAGGTTGAAGATGCCATGCTGATGTTTGACAAGCAAACTAACCGCCACCGAGGTGCGTATTAATTGTTTGCTACACGTTTTAGCAAAGTTTTTCCGTTACCGTGTGTAAGCAACATTAATCTGACCCAATGCTGGCCACGCGTCGGTTGTCTCAAATCCTGTAAACGCTCCTTTTGTGACTCTGTAGAGCTTGGCAATGTCCAACATGGCGGAGCGGGTGCACGGTGCGGCACACACGTAAGTTGGGACACTGTAGCCTGCCGTAGCACATAGCCGAGTTTTGTTTGTTTTTTTCGAGTCCTGGCAGTTGTAGACATGTAACCTTCCCCACACCTGTATTGAGTTCCACGTCAGAATTATCAACTGTATAGTAGAGCTATCACTCGTCGCGGTGCACAATTAAAACAATAAAAGCTAAGTCGCCACAAACGTAAACCAATACATAACCGTTAAATTCTATGTGGTTTATGATTACCTTTCCCGTGACCTGCCCCGTAGCTTATTTCGTATAGTATTCGAAACAGCTATATTCAAATCCGATTATTTATTGGTTAAGATCATTACAACGTTTTTGGTTAGCCTTTAAACTGGCGGTGCACCGCGAGTAGCTTTGTGTGGTGACTGCTTTAATTGGTCGATCAATTTGACAATCGGCCAAACTTCACCGTTTTGATTTGATTCTACATAGCTAGAATAAACCTGTTTGGCGTGAGTACATAGCCTTAGCAGTGACCCTAGTTATTTTAGTTATGTTTTGTGTTCCGCGGGCGACCACGACATTTTTAATTCGAAGCGCGGTCGACCACCCAACTTAGCTGAAATTTTTCACACTAAACCGTAGAGGTTTCCGGCTGCAGTCATTACATTGTTTGCCACACACGCCGTTCGGGCGGTGCACATGCAAATTAGTAACCGTTTTTCTTTGTGTGTCGTAACCAATTAGATGGCTTGGTAATTTTTTAGCTTTAGAAAAGTTTAGCTGATTGAAAACACTGTGCAAAAGGTCACGCTATTGAGTATTGTCATGTGGCCGTATAGGTTCTGGTGCTTATCAGTAGGGATGGATACCTAGTGGGCGGTTGGAAGTTTTAACAACAGTTGACAATCCGTCGCTTAGCTGCAACTTTAATTCATTTCTGTGTACGTTTGTCTGTGCGAATATCGCCAAAGCGACGAGTGATTTATGTCAACGTTCAAGTGTTGCGGCAACAAATACAGGCTCTCCGTTACAATGAAACACCTGCAGATCCTAGAGTGTCCTGAGCGATGTGAGTTTCCACCACCCAAATATCAAACACAGACAGATTAAGCGTCAGCGGACTTGCCCCGACACGGCAGGCAATAATTGACGTACTTTTGTGCCTTCGACAATGGAGGGTCGGATACTTACGGCAGCGCGCCGTGTGACGGTTATTGTGGCATTCTGGGCAATCATGATCGGCGCTTTATTCGCAACGGCCGAAAACCTTCACAAAAGATAGGCATAATACCGGAGCAAAAATAACAAGACGCGTTCGTGCGAATGTGAGCCCGGGCGGGCAACAAAGGCTCATGTTTTTACCGTTCAGCCGTAACCCAGGCAACCGGAGCCAGTTGGTAGGAAAATCAATTCCTGAAAACATGTTAACTCCGAATATAGTGCGCGGCGGGTTTGTTTAAGTTTCGGTGCGGGGCCCTTGGGTCCCTGAGCAGTACTCGTAGTCAATTGGTGCGAAGGACTCCCGGCATCTCACGAGAGCCCTCCAGGCCCATCAGGAGCTGTTCGCGAACCCGTGGTCCCCGTTTGTACAAAGTCGCGTAAACGTTTTCCGCCCAAGCGCTCGCAACAATGTTCGACAACGAGTTTAAACGAGTAATTTGCACCGCTTGAGTACCGCCCCCGTTCGCGGGAGAGTGTACTCGAACAGGCAGCTGCCCCTCACCGAGTACAGGCCCTTGACGTCATTCAGCGAGGTAGTATAATGTCGTGCAGGTTGAAATCGATTGTCCAAGCACCTACCTTGCGGAGACTGATGAGCTGTTATGACGCGATATAATTGTACCACCCTACCGGGTATATCGACACCCAATAAATTATTCTGTGAAATACGATTCCAAAAGCTATCGTAGATGAATTGTTTACATCCAAAAATTGGACACTTTTGTGGGTAAAGGAGTTCAGTAGTTTAGAAATACTGGTCAGAGCATTTTGTTTATTCTTTAGCGGTTTTATGTATTGCTACATGGGTTGAACGTCCATTGCCGACAAATAATTTAATTAAATCAATTCCAGCTGCGGAAATGACGCCGACAGGCCACAATAAGCAGTCAAGGGATATTTTGGTAACAGCACCTGTAGCCACCCTTTGATTAACAAGCGACTGTTCCCATGTGCCATATAAAAGTCCCAATTAATGGTAAAACACAAAGGTGTATCCTGGCGACTAATTTGATCGCGGTCGAAATGGTGGCGCGGGAACGGATGCGATTTAAAACTGGTAATCGCGCGTAATGAAGCACGCCGACTAATCAATGCTAGCCGGCGGTGTCGACCTTGATCAGCGTAAAAGGAAACACTAAACTGGCGATTAAGTTCGCGTTGCCTCACGCCCGAAATGTCCCCAACTGCCATTTACTGGCGGATCCTCGCAACTGCGGCTTCCCGTGGCATTTGTAAGCACTGGAGTCGGACAGCTTCACCCTGGTGACGGGTTGAGAAAATTGGTAGCTCCAAAGTACAAGATATGCAGCGTGACGCTTATCTTCAAAACACCCTTTTTTTCTGCAATACAGTTCACAAAATACTTGGGTGCAAAATATCTGGAGTTAATAACTTTGAAAAGGAAAGCCAAAGCTAGGTATGGAGTCTCTTTTCTGCGTAGATCAACAGCATCCTAGCTTTGGCTTTCCTTTTCACAGTTTACAAAGATACACAAAAACGTGTTGGCAAATGTACTGTGCTGGTTGCGGGCACAGCATTGTAAGTCACCTTTCCCTGCCACGTAAACGGATATAAAGCTTGGAACGCAACACAGGTCGCTCCATAGTTCCGGTTTCTTTATCCGGGAAGGATCGTTGCACGATTAGCAACGCAGCTCTGTCTCGACTTGCCCGACGAACAAAGCCAACGGTAGCGGTGTGTTGGTCTAAGGCGGAGGTGTGCGTTCCCATTCAGTTGCCGATCTATCAAGTTTCGGCGTTTTCGCTCTTCGAAGTCGTATGCCCGTCGGTTAAATTGGAGCTAGCACTTTAAGTAAACAACGTTTTCACAACTATGTTCCACTGTTGTTCCACAACGCGAACAATTAATATCAGAGCGATGACTGAGCAAGCCACGCCTGTTTTACAGACCACCAAAGCCTTTGTTCTGCCACCCGAACCCATTTGAACCCTTTTCGATTGAAAATAGCATAAAATACGCTCAAAGCTTCAGAAGTTTTTTGCATTTTGGAGAATCGTTTTAGTTGTACTGTGTGCAAGATTTTTAGCCAAAATGTCACCATATTTTTTGGCGTGTGTTAAGGTTGGACGATGCACTGTTTTACATGCGGTTATAAGCGTTGAGAAAAGTTATGTGAAAGCATCTGTTTACATGTGACTCATATTAAACCTTTACGTGACAATGATAGTACACAGACCAGATTGAAAAAGTATTGCATGACAATCGGCATAAATATTACGTAAGAGTGGCTTTGGGGTAGCAACGATACCTACTGTGCTCTTGCGCTGTAGACGTGGCAAATCCGGGTGAACAAACATTAAACGTGGTATCTTAAATCCATCTCAGCTCAGGTGTGGACAAAAGTGAACACGCGCCGATTAAATAGTATAAAGGCTTTCAAGTCGAACGGCGCCATCTCACCACTGGCTGTTAAAACAAGGTCCGGGTGTTTGCGCTGCGTCGTGTCACAAAGTACCCTGCGTCATGCGGGCGCTTAGAGCAATCAGAAAAACTACGACGGCAAACAAATTCGGCGCGAGGGAGCTCCGGGTCGAAGGGACATAGCGAGGACTTTTCATCCGACTTGGAACGAAAAGTCGGCTAAAGACAAATCGTCTTTCGGTTGGCTGCGGAATGATCCAACCTTGTTGATCACACTCACAGTATTTAAAAAGATTAAGGAAATCGTATCTTTTTCCCGAAAAAATAAAGGAGTCTTCGTGCGAGCTAGTCTGAAGGGTTAAAGTTATACATATTGCTGAGTGAAATTGCTCGTTTTAGGGCGTGGTCAAATATTTTGCTACTTGCGGTCCTAACCAGCATCTTTACTTCTGCAGGGTTTGGCTTTGTGACCTTCGACAACGAAGAACCCGTTGAGAAAGTTTGTGACATTCACTTCCACGAGATCAACAACAAAATGGTGAGCCGAATGTTCTTGTTCTAAGCGATAAATAAATGCAGTTTTCAGCCTAAATTTTCTACTTAACGGTAAAATTGACGCGCTTGAAATATATTGTTCGATCCCAATTGTATTGTAAACCTGGTTCGGTTTGCGTCTGGACGTATTAATCTCGCGAGCCTGACCATTTGAACACCAACCGCCAGAAAGCTGTGTTTGTTTTTCCCCGTTAAGTAAATTTTCCACGTGTGAGCAATTTATTATATGGATGGAAAGTTGTATGGCTCAGGCGTTTTATCAAAGGATTTCGCTTTGCTTTGTGGTGATGTAGACACGTATTGCCAAATTTACTTTATAATGTGCCTCAATCAATGGCATTTATTCAATTCGCTGAAACACTGTGCTTAAATAATATTGCAGGTTAAACCTCATTACAGGAATCAACAACCTAACAATAGCTATCTTCTCTTAGGTGGAATGCAAAAAGGCACAGCCCAAAGAGGTTATGCTACCGACGTTGGCTCGAACGGCCCGAACACGAACTTACCCCTACGTAGACCCATCTTCGGCCTACGTGTTAGGGATACCAGGATTAACGTACGGCCGACCGGCAACGGCCTACGCCGCCTACCCGTCAACATACGCGGCTTATCCTGGCGCACTGAGTAAGTATTGGCGATGAAAATGTATGGTGCTGGAGGTGGCTTAAAAGCTGTAGATGAAATGCCAATAGTGCCATTAGGCCTGGCGACTTTTTGTACGGTGATATATATACTAACAACGCCCGTATGCTTGTAGTGTTGTCCCGCGTATTTCATGTAGCTGGTGGCTGGCAGTCGCGGTAATGAGCTACAAAGTGCAAATTAGATACAGCGAAACCCGTTTTACGAGAACAGGACGCGAAAGACAACTTGCGTCCGCTCGCCTCTTTGTTCCGAGTTTCGCGCGCCCTTGTAATCCGGGAACGTGACGTTTTCCAATCGGCCATTTTCGGATTAACCCCAATCGCTAATCCGTTGATGAACTACTTGTGGGCGCACTCCGCAATCTGAGCCGATGTAAGGCGAACAAATCTGTGGCACAAAAGCGTGCCCTGCATTTGTGGGGTCGCATCGAACTACCCACATATCTCCTTTCTTTGGCAAATCCTCCATGTTCGTCTATTGATGACATCGTCCCGTTTAGACATCTTCGACCCGACACAAGCGGCCACTGCCGCCGGTACGACCGCATTCTACCACCCGAACATCGCGCTTGCACCATCGCCTACGACGCCCACACTCAGCTATCCA
Organism: Ascidia mentula; assembly: GCF_947561715.1. Taxonomy (NCBI): domain Eukaryota; kingdom Metazoa; phylum Chordata; class Ascidiacea; order Phlebobranchia; family Ascidiidae; genus Ascidia; species Ascidia mentula. The sequence continues at coordinate 17,168,545 of NC_138569.1, read as the reverse complement.
CAAGATGCCGCGACTGCTGCGGCCATGGCAGGCCTGACACGCGTCGGTATGGCCGTTCCCCCTGGGGCCCGTTTGGAGACGCTGGCCTCCGCAAACCCTGCTTCGGGCCTGCAGCAAGTGCCCTCTGTGACCACCACCGATCTGAAACGGGACTTTGTAGCTTCAGGTGTGCTGTGCATCCATTTCTCTTTGGTATAACTGCACGTGAAAACCGTGTAACGTACTTGCTATCGCATGTGTCTTATACTTATGTAGGCATGGTGGCGGTGCTTAGCGTATAACATATGCTTGTATTAAAACATTACGTTATGTTGGGCAACATCGCATCGTATGTTTGCCTTTAAGTTAAACTGGACCAATGGTTCGGAAAATGAATAACATTGCCTTTATGTCATCTGCAGTTCTGAATAGCTACGGAGCGCCGGCACTTGCCAGCTATCATCCGTCGCCGTCCCCTGGAGCCAGAACATTGGCAGGAGCAACTGCAGGGGAGCTGATAGCCGATCCAGCGCTCGCACAACATCTAGTGGGACAGAACACTTCCCCACATACAGGGGTTGCAACGATCCCAGGCGGTCTTGCAGGCCACTTTCAATCAGTAAGGAAATTGCTAAACAATGTGTAATATTTTATAGTGAGCTGTTATACCATAGCTGCATTGATGAGACCTATTAGGTCGAAACAGTGACCCTGTATGCAGCTCAATATAAAAACATTATTGTTTCTATTGCTTGTACAATGTTCAAATTGTAGGATATGCATGTGATGTGTCGATACTGTCTTTACAAATTTACGAAACTTGAGGATATGTGGATAAGAGTGACAAATGCTGTTGCGTGAGCCTGAGAACAAGCCGCCCCCTTGTAATCTCTGTGGTATTCACCAGTGTTTTTATTTCCAGGGTCAGCTGATTGCAGGAATCTCCTACCCTTAGTACTCCCCTTCAAATTTCGATCGTCGACTTTGCTTCACTCAAGGCCTTTGTACATATTCTTTAGCGCCACCAAGCGTCGATACAATATTGCTTGCTTGCTTGTTTTTACGGTTTGGCTTCGCATATCGCATTGGCTTCTAAACGGCTTGTGAGCTGTTGACTTCACTATTAGGAGTCGTATTGCCTCTGGTTTTCTTACTTTCAGGCTAAAGTTTTGCTTGTCTTACACACGTCGACCTGCTGAAAAATTCAGTCACTGTGACACCAGCCGTGACCGCAATAATTGTAAATGAACAAAACTTTGTACGTCGACGTAGATGTGACGCAAAATCAGTAGACAAGTTGCGTACGTCAAGCTGGCGACGCCTCATTTAAAGTACACACGGCATTATCGATCAACAATCTATAACTTTTCCCGGTCCCACCCTTATCGAATAACGTAGTTTTTGGGCATTTAAATGGTTGCTAGAATAGTGTAGAGGGTGTCGTGGTGATAGCAATGCTGGCGGTGCGACGTGCTTTGCAAACCTAAGGTTAGGTTATTTTCCTGGTGGCCAACGGTTTTTGAGCTTTACTTGTAATTTTCTATGTTTTTGTTGTGAAACACGATGCGCACAACCTTCCAGCAACGCGACATCTCCACACATTGTGATCATCTCTAGACATTCCCATGGTCGCTTTGCATTTCCGCACGATGGCGTATTGTTTTCAGGTAGTTTTACTTTCTCGCGGCGAGAATCATAAAACGTTCCCGCATGCGCGCGTCCGGTTCTGTATCCTGTCTGAGCGTACTAACATATAGTAGCGAACTAACCCGCTTGTCGGTTGCTGTGTGAGTGTATGTAGAGAAGTGTGTCCTTTTCGTAAGTGGCCCCTTGTAGAGGCCGAAGCGCCTTATAGTTCTCCTGCTTTTTGATGGCGCCAAGGCCAACTAAACGCCCTTAACGGCATTTTGCGTAGCTACAGTTTGATTTTTTTTTTTTTTTTAAAAATGGTCGGCCTCACGAGCTTGTGCTCGAAAGTACACAGCACCTTACCATACGACGATATCTATTTGCACGTACTCTTTAGCGTCGCCCTGGGTGACCCAGTAGTCCGAACTATTTCGTAGCGATATTTAAATCAACTCAGTTGTGGCTGGTAGCGGTCGGTGTCAGTTGCTAACACGTAGGCTGTTCGCGTCCGTAGCTGTTTTCGTGCGACACTGTGCAAAGGAAAAACATAGTGAGTGCTCAAATTGTCGGCGATTTCTTCATTAAAAGCGCGCGTCGCCGATTGCGCTGCGAATATTTTTTCATTTAGCTGTTGTTTGGGAACAGCTTACTCGTCTCACAAAGCTTTTTATCGCTTGTCTGTTCTCCTTTACTCGGCGTCCCTTTTTAAGTTGTACATACGATCGCATCGTCACTCTCGTTGTATTTGTACGTCGTGCTTTACCTTCTTATATACGAGCCGCTCTCGGTGCGTGCATTTACCTGGATTTAAAGATGTCAAAAACAATCCCTCTCCTAGAAGCCGCCTGGTGTCGCTCGCGGTCGGCTTCTATGTATTTGGAAGTCCTTCACTGTAGCGCCGCGGCGACACCTGGCGGCTAAGTCTTCATTAGATTAGTTCGGTAGAGTAGCACTACAGCAGAAAGTGCAATCAACGTTTACAGTTTGATATATATTGAGTGCCGTAACGAACGATGCGGCGTCATTTTGACACATTTTGTCTCCCGTTCCTTGCTGTACATATCCAACTTGTTTTTTGTTGTTTTTTCAAGTTCTCGAGTTTCCAACAAATAAAATATTCGCTTAAACTGAGGGTGGTAATTGGGAGTGAATGTTGGAAAAGAATTCTACAGTTTTGAATTCATCACAATCCGTGACTCAGGATCCCTTTCATAGCTGTATTAGCAACGTGATAGTGGTTGATATACGCGGAGGTGACATAACGTCCTTATTTCAAAGAATTATCTTGAGACGATAACGTAAAAGAAAATTATTTTCCTTTTCTTAGTAAAAAATAGCCTTAGTTTTGACGGGCGTTTACAGCTTTACGTTGTCGTAGCTCGAACAATGTTAAAGGCAAGCTCATCTCTGAGAATCTTCGTTTACTTCTGTGATATTTATATGTGTCAGAGACATAAGCCCCCGCAAAAACGAAGAGTTCGTAAAGTTCATTCCATTGTGTTCACTACAACACCACAAACGAAACATTGGAGGAAAAGGAAAAAAAGTACAATCCATTTTACCCAGTCGTCCTTATTTGGGGTTCCGGATCGATGGCAAACCTGGATTTATGTATTCCAAAAAACAATTTTGCCAGATCGGTTGACCCCGTGAGTTATCCACATTAAAAAATATTTCACTTATTTTCACATGTCTTTTTATGATTTGTCAAATCTTCAAGCATTGTTTTCTTCAGAAAAGAGCATTGCGACTGTCTTCCCTAAATCAATTAAAATGCAATCAATTTTTGTGAGCCTAACGTCTCGGACTGTGTGCAAAAATGTTTTATATGAATGGTAGACGTACCCTATAACAAAAACTATAAACAGCAAGAATATGAAGTAAAAAAGTTGCAAACCGTGTATGTATACCATGTAGAACTGAGATCGAAAGTGAAACCACGGTGGCGGTAAAGAGTTGAGCACTTTTAATCGATGACGAATGAACGCAAGATGGTTGACCTAAAGCTTTAAAGAACATGTAAAGGAGCACAGGTTCCAATATATAAAATTTGCGGTTATGTGTGTTTCATTTACGTGTCCTGGCATTTTTTCAATGCCATAAGTAAAATACACATTCAATCATTTAAAGTTTCATTTACGTGTCCTGGCTTTTTCTTAGCTTGTGAAGCGACTGGCAGAAACAGACAAGTTCATTATTCGCTCATGAAGGCGCTCATAAATCAGTTGATTATCGAAGCAAAGAGGTTGGCGACGAAAAAAGGGCCCATTCAGGACCATATAAGAATGGCTGACATACGATAAGTCGGATTAACCTTCGCGGCGGTAAGCACGATTTGCGTGGCCCGGAAGTACGTATGATAACTGCGGGTTTACCGCGGCCATATCGCTGTTCTCAGACACTCTTATCGCGGGGTCGTGTAATGAAATGTCCCGGAAATTGTACCACGTCTGGTCGGTATGCTGATAAGGTTTAATGTTCCACCAACTGCCTATACAGATGAATGTAAAACAAGTTGCGTGGAAAATTTACCTTATTGTCAGGTCCATATCGAGGGCAAGCAAATTGATTTCCAAGTCGGACTGAAGACATAAACCAATCCATATCGACATCACATCCTTGTTGATCTCAATTCTTACTTTTTAATGCATTAACAAACCGATATTAACAAAAAAGGCCAAATACAAAAAAGACAGGTCAAACAATAATAAATTCATACAAGTAATATGAAATGTTCTCCAAATCTTATGTACGTATATGTAAGTGTGGTAAATAACTGTGGACATCAAAATTTTCCATTATTACAAAGTCCATGTCCGTATTTAAAATGGTGTAAACACTAAACAGGCTTTTTAAAATCAGTGAGAAAAACTGTAGATTTTGAGACAAATTTAATTTAGGCGGCTGTGGAACCAAATGTATAATCGTGTGGGATGATTGGTTTACGCTTTACATCGTGATGATGATTATCTTAGAGATAGCGGTTGTGGACCGTCTTAACTTAAGCCTGGCGATATACACAATCAGGCCATTGTGGTAGTGGCAGCGACGGTCCAGGTCTAGACGCTGGACGGAAATAGTGTGATAGGTTTGTCTTTGGCGACGCAAACTTGTAAACATGTGACTCACGTATCCTTGCGGGTAAACAACCACCACAAGATAAAGTAAAACCCGCGGGAAAAGCGCCACCTTTTGACTTGGAACTTGTGCTTCCCGAGCACCTCCCACAGGACGATTGACTGGTGTTGAGTGTTGACGAAAGCTTAACAGTTTTCGAGACATTGGTCGACGAGACGGTCGGTGCTGTTTTCGACGGTAAAAGCGATAAAAATCTTCGACAGCCTCCCACTCCACAAACTGTGCCGCATAATTTGCCGTCAAGGCTACCTTTGTTGCGGGCGCCGAATTGTAATAACGTGGCTGGAAGTTTATATTTTTACCTAACCGCTGTAATCATCTTACCATAGACGGGCGATTTTCTTTTGCCGATGACACAATCGCACCACCTGCCCGGGTTTTCAAAACTGTCGGTTTTACAATCCGTCACAGTATCAACGACAGGTAAAAACAGGCGTGTTTATTTTTTCAAACGTCGACGGCCTCAAATGGCTGCCACATTGCGACTGCAATTGGCCGTTGCGAGCATATTTGTTTCTAAAGTTTTCACTTAAACAATTGCTATTGGAGGATAAAAAAAAACACAGGTCACACTTTGGCATACTGCACGTCTAAAAAATGAACCGTCACCAAAGCCAGTCAAACAAAATAAGTACTACCCCAATAAAACGTGCATGTCCTGTCCCAACTAAAAATTACACATCATATATGCACAAGGGGTTGCTGTAGTGTAAAAGGGCCAAAATGCATTGAGTGGCGTTGGGTTGTTTTTTTTTCTAAGCAGGAGATGATCTGCGGTGGCAACGCACGTTTGCACATGAAAGACGGAAGGAGGCTCAGTCACCTTGTTAACTAGGGCGAATCGCTCAGGCGTTAAACAAGTAGATAGACTGAGCACCAGGTCGTGCGTTTGTCAGGAATTTATGTTAATGCCCTCATGTGCTTTGTGCATGCAAGATCCCTAGATACCGGGCCCATATAGCTGCTTACATAGGAATGGCGGGACCGCAGAGATTAACGTTTAGGAGAAGTAAATGCCTCGCTTGCGCACTTCATTACCCCGCGTGGGATTAACCTTTGCCAGCAGCTCTCGGAATAAGCATATCCCCACAAGTTAATGTATGGTTCGTCCCAAACCCAAAGAAGGCTCATGCTCAATCGTTCGCTTTGTTTCCGATATCGTGGAAGCGAGTTGGCGAAAGAAGGCGCGCAATTATAGGTGGTCGCTCAGTTTTTAGAAGAAGGGCACGATCCAGTGCACACGATGGTTTCCTCGAGCGACGGCGGCGAGCGAATGATTTTCTTTTTCTGCATGGTCTATTCAGCAGTTCGTGTTGCCGGCCTATCACCTCGAATCGAGCTCGTGCATTGTGAGCTACTGGGTGACGCAGGCTACGTAAGGCGATCCGTCGACAATTTGCAAACTTGCAAAGGCGTCCCTGTATCGTCAACAGCGTCCGCTACAGTCGGCCGATCCTGTTGGTGTCGCCTTTTTCGGGAACGACGACAGTGGGACGAAAATCGAGTCAAGCCTCGCGAAGCGTGCAGAAAAAACGGCCGCGGTTCAGGGATAATCCATGTCGGAATCGATGGCGAGCGTTTATGTCCAGGCAAAATGGGGCGAGCAAAAAGGATGTATTTCACTCAGCTCATGTGCGCGAAGTTTTCTGCGGTTCATAATAGACATTCCCTTAGGAAGTACGCTGCCATTAAAGTATTATCACGCTGTGGAACCACATCGCGCCGTGTTAATAAGTAGCTGCGAGCTTCGGCGACAGCTGAGAGCTTAGTGCACTTGACTTTAAGCCAAGCAAGTTCTTTCACGCGAATTGCACCTTAGCGGTGTAATCTTCGATTAGAGCCGGAAGTGAGCGCGTTTGAAAATTAAAAAAACAGATCAAGGTAAAAAATAAAAGCCAGAATGGAAATACCAACGTAGGCATTTTACATTCGTTTGGATGACAGTTTGCATCTCAAATGACCCGCGTTTTGCAGAAGTCTGTGATTAGTTCATCAGGAAATTATCACAGCGCTTTTTTGCTTGTGACATTGATTGTTTTGGCGAAGAGCTTATCACGGACCCCATTAAAGAAATGTGGACCGTATTGCTCATCCTTGCTTGCGTGGCCGGCACGGTGCCGGCTCAGGAAGGTTATGAATGGGAAGAGGAACCTGAATCCAAGCCAGGTAAGTTCAATTTTGTTGCAATTAAAAGCTTCTTTATTCTTTGGGGAGTAAAAATCGCCATGCTGCAGTTACAGACGGTTATGATGGCGATTACTACGATCTGGGACACGGTTTTGAGGATGGAAGTGGATCTGGGGTAAATATGAAAGTTTAATATAGTAAAAAACTTTGTTCTACCAATGCGGCGTTTCAGCTGTGAAAAATTATTATTTTATGTTTACAGGCTGGCGAGTTTGCGAGAGGTGAGTTTTATACGGGGGTAAGCAAAAAGTTTTATATCAAGGCAAGTTCTCGCTGTTTTATTGAAATTTGAGGAGGCGTCTTCCAGTCTCTGTTTACTTTTGACATAAACAACACAAACCAGACCAGCTCCGTTGTAAAATCTTCACGAATACGGATTGCACGTTCTGTAGGGTGTGTTTGCCAAACATTGCTCTGTCGCAAATGATGTCGGTACCCATTTAGCAGTGGTTGCTCGCTCGCATTATACAATCCATGCGTAACAGACAATGAAGATGCTTAAAAATACTTAAAAATTCTCCAAACACTTAAAACTGTGTAGGCCAATACGCAATCACTCTGAAGCAGAAGTTCAAAACCCAAATGTTGGACCAGGCAAGTGCCATCTTTACCCGCGTGTCAAATGACGTCATCAGCTCAGTGAGTGCTTGTTCGTTTGGTAAACATCACTTAATAAGGTTAACTTAGGAGTATTATGTCATTTGCTGTGTGATATAGTAATATATTAACAACTAAATAACAAAAAAAAGTAAACAAATCAAACTATGCTTTTTGACTGTGTGTACCTCGGGGCTAGTGCCCATCGGCTTGTCACCAGGATTTGTATCAATACCCTTGTTCCCAGCTCTCGCACAAACTCGTCAGTAATACCTACATCGCCGATGATGAAGTAACTGTTGGAGTAGTGAAGATGGAACCAGGGCCAGGAATAAGTCGCACTCAAACTCGCGTCATTGTGGACGTTGAGTTCATAACCGACCTCGTTCTACAGTCCGACCTCGACTTTCAAATGGAGCAACTCATTCGAGGACGTCTCGGCCGATACAGGGTCATTGATGTTACAGGTGTTTACATATTATCTTTGCCCACATAGCGCACGCTTTCATCTTCATTTGAGCTCGTGGTAAAGGTTGTTTCTGGTCCCAGTAAAAAGATCATATTTTAACCTACACTTTATCCTAACTATAAAATACGGACTAAGAAACTGACGAAGCTTTGGTCTATTTCTGTTTATACCCGAATACGATTTTGTTTACTTTTACCCGCCCGGTTAGCTTGGACATATTCAGGGCTACACACAACCTATTTATGTTGCAGAAATTCCGATAGTGATTGACACACCAGCTCCAGTGGTAAGTTTCAGCACTCGTTTAAGTAAATTTGGTTGAAGCGTTCACTCATCTACTCCCTTTTCACGCAGATCCAGTACCAGGCTGAAATTATGTACAAGAAACCATTTGTCCGACAACTTAACAACAAGAAATCCGCGGCTTTCCTTCAACAGAAAAAAGCCGTTGAGTCCGAGGTAACTTTTGTCATTCGTTACATCAAAAACAGAAAAACTATGCATTTGCCTGTGCTGTTTACTAAATCAACATTTGTTTAGCTTCTCCTGCAACTGGTTATACAACAGACAATACCTGAAGTGGACATAGTAAGTATTTTTTTGTGGTAAACCAATGTGTTATCTTTTAAAGCAGAAATAATAGTATGAAGCTCTTTGTGCTGTAATGTGCGTTTGCCACAATAATTCTTTTCAAATTATGTTTTATTTTGTTATTTTGTTTTGGGCCATAAGGAGTAATCACATCATTTTCTTTTGTAAATGGATAAGAAATGCGTATTTAAATGCCCCGGGCACCGACCAAACTATTGAGAATCACATCTAGTTCGCGAGCATAATATTGCAATGCAAACTTTGCAGGAACAAATCGAGGTGCAGAGCTTCAAGCCGGCTCGCAGGCGACGAAGCACAGTCGCAACAGTTAACTTGCATCTCTCCAACATGGACGACAGCAGCGTGGAGTTGGCGCTCGACAAACTGGTTGGGGTTAATATTGCTGGCAAGCGGATCATCAGAGCAAGTCAGTGCGTTTAGTGTTACGAGAAACAGCCTAAATTAGTGTGGTCACGTTTAGTTAAATTAATAAAATAAATTTTAAGAATATTCATGGTCTACGAGAAGTTGTTATGAAAGACTGCTAGAATTAACCTGTGCAGGTCGCTGTTGACCGATGAAACGGTATTTTACGTTTTACAACCAGATAGAAACCGACGATGCCAATAGGAAAAATTGATATTTCTTTTTTGATAATTGATCAAAAAGATCATACTGATGACATTGATCGATTTTTTTAGTGATTTTTTTAGTTTCCTAAACTAAAGTCTAGTTTCTACAAACGACAAGATCTAATGCTTTCTCTATTTTGCAGCTTACCTCGGATCAGGTAAGACCGTGCATTCACTTATCTTTCTATGTATAATTTCTCATTACCACTCCCGGTAATCGTAGCAAAGTGTAGAAACCATTGTAAACCGTATTGCTATTAAAGTTCCCTTGTGGGTTTATCAGGTGTTCCCAGAGGAGACACCACGGATGCAACACCTGCACCTCCTCTGGACACAACTCTATCACCTGTAGAACCGACTCCACCCGATGTTGAACCAACTCCACCCGACGTGGAACCGACTCCACCTGATGTGGAGCCAATACCTCCAGATGCAGGTTTGTTGTTAACTTATAGTGCCTAACTATATTTGCAAATTTGAGTGTTGGAAACTTGAAATTTTTTTAATAGGAAGTTTTTAAAAATCTGTTGTACTGAGGATCAGTATTATTGACTATGCCCATTGAGAGTAAAAAATTGGGCTGGTGCGAAACCTTTTTTTGGGATCACATGAATGCAACAATTTTTAATTCATAGAAATCCTAGATTCTAATAAGCTCTAGTGCTGTTTTTTGACTTCTCTCTCCACATTTCTGTGACGTTTCGTAACAAACAAAAATTTTGCTATTTTAGTAACAACGCCTGAACAAGCATTGAGTTGCAAAACCATTAGAAATCCGGAATATGGTGGGGTCCGATGTACAGACGATAACACGATCGGATCAGTGTGCAACTTCTGGTGTAACTCCGGAACCTACCTGGCTGGTGCCAACCAGATAACGTGCACTGAGGACGGACACTGGTCAAGAGACGCACCTTTTTGCATCCGTAAGTGGACATTGTACCTTTCTCAGTGAGTAATGTCGATTGCATGATACACATTTTCCGAAATTGGTCAAGGCGTGCCGTGCTTACATTTTGCTATGTCTGTGTAACGCTATTTTAACCTACGTGTATAAATTTCTGCAGCGAAGGACACGGACAAACAAAGTTCACATTTACTGTCGTTAGTTTCGTTTTCTATAACTTAGAAACATTTTGTTGATGACAGTATGAGTCAAACTCGGCACTTAAAAGAGCAACAAGTGTGTAACTATACCTGTTCCCTGTTTGTTAGGGGTTTTCTGCGAACCGCACTTTGAGGTTTTGGAAAACGGAGACTTTTTATGCACGGCACACAACACATACGACTCGTTTTGTACTTTTGAGTGCAATGATGGTTACCAACTGAATGGAGAGCCCACCTCCACGTGCCAGTCATCCGGAGTTTGGAGCTCCCCTCTTCCTGCTTGTGAATTGAGTGAGTCAAGCTTAGCTTGTATTGATAAACAGTCTTTGAGGCTCACTAAGTCAAATAAGTCTTGAAAACAAAATTAAGCTCTATATTGGGTCACAAGCCAGGGGCCATACATGCCAAACCAACACGCTTATGATAAACGAAAATCAATGTTAAGAAAACCCTTTTGGTAAACAGGCAACGAAGAATAAAGTTTTTGCAAAATTTTTAGTTCCGATTGATTGCGTGGTTCAGTTCGGTAATTGGGGCGAGTGTGCAGATGGAATCGCTCTTCGTCCTGCGGTGATTACGGTACAACCGAACGCGGCTGGGCGCCAATGTCCAGACCCAATACCTGTTCAAACAAAAGGTGAAATCCTTTATTTTCAACTAATTGGTGGCTGTTTGAAAGTTTCGATCAATTCATACAGTTATAAATAAAGAACCGAACGTGTTAATTTTGTGGTCATTCTTGCTCACAATTCGTCACCCTGTGTTTGCAGGTTGTTCGAATTGCAAGGTTGCCTGGCAAGCGTGGAGTGGATGCAGTGATGGACTGAGATCCCGATCAGAGGCAATTATCACACAAGCAAGGGGAGGCGGAAGGGAATGCCCAGCTGAGCTAAGATCCGAGGATGAAGGTGAGTTTACGAAAAGCCCAAACGTAAAACGAATAATAAACATGTTTAATTCTTGTAAAAACGGATTGACAAATTAGGGGTCACTGGCCGACCTCATTTATGAGCGGAAACATATCTGTTTGTAGGTTTGCCATTGTTGGTTTTAGAACATATTGGAGTCACCCATAGTATAGAGCACACAGTCGTATAGCTGAATGTTGTATAACTTTAATTTACCAAAATAGCGAGTCAACTTATGCCAGCTTGCAATTTATTTGGACAAAATATTTTTGTTTCAAGTACAAACAGCTTACTGAATCGAATTCTTCAAACTTCGATACAGGATGATTTTTCAACAAATCATAAAATCGACAAACTAAAATGCAAATTAATGTGTTTGTATTTCTTTTAGTTTGCGTGCATTGCGTCGTCGACTGGAGTGACTGGGGCGAGTGCGCGAACGGGTTACGATCTCGTAGTATGCATGTGGTGACAGCAGCTGTGGGCGCAGGAAACACTTGCCCCGACCTTCAAGATGAAACCGAGGAATGTATCGACTGTGTAGTGGAGTGGGGTGACTGGGGAGAGTGCGCAAACGACATGCGGCATAGAACGCAGCAAATTGTACAGGAACCAATCGGGGCTGGGAAGCAATGTCGTGACCTTACCATGGAGAGCGAAGCTTGCATTGACTGCCTCGTCGGCTGGGGTGTTTGGGGCGAATGCGCCAACGGCCAACGTGCTCGAAGCGAGAAGGTTTTGGTCAGCAAGGTTGGTGCAGGAGCAGACTGTCCGGCACTAACATCGCAAACAGAAGGTATGTTTTTTTCTGCGATGCAGTGACAGAGCAAAACGTCATGTATAAATTTATTTTTGGCGATATTTTAATCAAGCTAACAACGCAACCTTTGACGCATACTAATACCTGGTTGCATTACGAAGTAAATGTAAATGGTTTACTGCAAGAGGGCACATTTGTATAATGTATATTTTTATAACAGAGTGCGTGGACTGTGTTGTCGGCTGGGGAGAATGGAGCGCTTGCTCCAACGATCTGCGCACGCGAAGTCAGGTGGTCACCACTCCCAAAGTTGGGGCTGGACAGGATTGTCCGAATCTTGACACAGAAACGGAGATTTGCATCGACTGCCAGCTGGAATGGGGGCCCTGGGGTGAATGCTCCAATGACGAAAGAACCAGGAGCCAAAGAATTGCGGTCGCAGCAGTTGGCGCAGGAGCTCAATGCGATCAATTGAATTCTGAAAGTGAAGGTAAAAAACGTAGAATGTTTTCCAAAATATGGTTGACTTTGCTACATGACAATTGACCTGTCCTTTGGCTCTTGTCTGCGTTAATTTTTCTTTGTTCTCTAGTAATATAAAGCATTTGCGTAAGTGCCAAGCAAACATACTTTACACAGCACCTCCTGGCAAATATTTCATTTTAAGAGATTAAACCCTACTGTTTCTCACAGCTTGCATAGATTGTGTTATCGATTGGGGCAACTGGGGAGAATGCGCAAACAACGTTCGCAGTCGGTCGCAAGTTGTGGTCACCGAATCCCAAGGAGCCGGAAAATCGTGTCCATCACTTGATTCTGAGTCAGAGGCCTGTATCGATTGTATTGTGGAGTGGTCCGACTGGGGCGAATGCAGTGACGGCAGCCGAAGTCGAAGTCAGCGTGTTGTGGTTGAATCTATGGGTGCCGGACAGACTTGCCAGAATCTCCGGACCGAGACAGAAGGTGGGTTGTTTACTTGCACGTACGCGAGTAATTTATACCAACCGCCTAGTTGGGCGCAGCGGACCTTGGGTTGGGACATTGCGCAATCTCCAGAGGCAAGTTGGTCGTCGTACTTTAAACAAAGCTTGCCCTTCATTGCAACACGAGACGAGCATAAGGATCGGTTTCCTTTGCGCGTGGTGTGTTTGCTCAAAACACGCACACACCAAATGTTTGTTTGTTTCCCACACTGCAGTCAAGCTGCAAGGAGCTAACATGGCCAGGTTTGTGTTTGCAGAATGCCGAGATTGCGTTGTGGAATGGTCCGAATGGAGCAAATGTACGGACTATGTGTCTCAGCGCATATTAATCGTCTTGCAAGACCGAGTCGGGGCCGGCAGAGATTGTCCGAGCGTACGCAAAGAAAGCGAAGGTAAAGTTTGTCAACAATTTGGCCACCATAAAATGGGTGAAAGTCATTTAGAAGTCCTGTCACAGGGAGACCACAGTGGTGATATTTTGGTCAAAAATAAAATATAATTTATGAATAGTTTCACTCATTTCCTGAAATAATGAATAAAGTATATGCCCACTGTTTGTGGCACCAGAAAGTTTACATATATAACCGCGCCCACGTGCATTGTGAATTTTTACTTGTAATACTTTTCAACGTAGATTGCTTCGACTGTGAATTAATTTGGGAAAACTGGGGTCCTTGCACTGAAGCTGACGTCAGGACGAGGCAGATGACCATCATTGCCGAAGAAATCGGGCGCGGCCTTCCTTGTCCCGCAGAACTACCAACTGAAGAAGAAGGTAACTATGTTCCGCATTTCCACGCTCATAAGACCAAACTTTTCTGTTCTGTGCAGCTTGCCGAAACTGCACAGTTGAATGGGGACCATGGGGTGAATGTGCTAACGGTGAAAGAGCAAGATCTCAAGTCGAGGCCCTTTCTGTTATCGGACAAGGCGCGCCGTGCCCTCTTCTGGACAGACAGACTGAAGGTGTCGCATTCTGACATTTTGACTCTGTGATCAGCATTAGCCAGTTAAAAGGGGCTTGATTAATAATTCTCTCCTTTGTTTGAGGCAGTACTGTTAAATCTGCCTTTGGTTTTGCAGAATGCGTTGATTGTACATGGGAATGGGGAGACTGGGGCGTGTGCGAGAACGGAAGTCGGGAAAGGTCGCAAGTTGTCACACAAAACAAAGTTGGGGCTGGAAGTGACTGTCCCGTGCTCAGCAACGATTCCGAGGGTACATCTATAGAATAATGGCAATAAAAACCTGTGCAAATATATCAATTTTATCCCATGCAGAATGCTTGGACTGCGAATTGACCTGGGCCGATTGGGGTGAATGTTTGAGCGGAGTACGACATCGTCTGCAATACCGTTCTCGTGAAAAGGTCGGCGCTGGATTGGATTGTCCCGAACTTGACACGCAGTCTGAAAGTAATACGTTAACTGTAAACCCTAACGTAATCTATTGTCTGTAGATACATGGAGATGTAAAGCTCACTGTTTTAAATATTGTTTGTAAACATGTAAGTCTACCTCGATTTATTGCAGGTTGCCAGGACTGTGTTGTGGCTTGGGGTGATTGGTCACAGTGCGATGGAAGCAACAGGCAGCGCAGCATGATAATAAAGCAGGATAAAGTGGGAGCTGGTCGAGCATGTCCCGACCTGACCACAGAAACTGAGGGTAATTGGTTGTCGTCTTTCCGCTGTCATCCATTTTAGATAAAGAATGTAAAATATTTATGGCAGCATGTCAGGATTGCGTTACGAGATGGAGGGATTATGGTCCATGCATCAATTCTAAGATGACAAGAAATGAATACGTTTCCCAACCCCAGATCGGAGCTGGCGCTGCGTGTCCATCAACTCTACAATCTGAATCCCAAGGTAGAATTCATACACAACAACCCCAGTGTTTATGGACGTCTGATGTACCTCATATTTACGTAATGGATATTGCAAGGCTGTTGGCATTGCACTTTATAGTGGTAGTGACCTAAATGCTTTAGTTTTAATTTGCATTGACATCATTGACTGCAACCTCTAATGGTGTAATGGATATTTTTGTAGCTTGCGCCAATTGTGTGGTTGATTGGAGCGACTGGAGCGAATGCTCACTGGTCGGAAAATCTAGCAGAACTCAAGTGATCACTGTCGAAGCTCAAGGGACAGGCAAACCTTGTCCACAAAATCTACGAACGGAGAACAAATGTTAGTGTTATAAATACGCTTGGTTCCAGGCAATTTAAATATTTTATTTTTAAAACCCCGTAAGATACAGAATTTATGCCTTAATTATATACTACGACGCCGCGTGTTTTTAACACTAATGAAGCTGCCTGTTTCTGCAGTTTGCATTGCCAAGATACAATCAACATCTGCACCGAGCACCAGTACAGCTGAACCAGTCCCATCTGGCTCGACCCTCGCAGGTGAAACGAATGAAGACGTTCTCTGTCGATTCGTTCGCACCTTCCTCGGCTACGGATCTAATCCCAGACTTCGTGACATTTTACTGCTCGCCGATGAATCGGGCAGTATTGGATGGATCAATTACGAAAAAGTCAAGTCTACTTTCCAGGTTTGTACAGTTCACTTTTTAAGCATAATATTAATAAATGTATCAGTACAAAAAAGGTCAATCTGCAGGGTCGAAAAACAGGGCTTTTTGGCCCGGCAATGGAATTGTTAATGTTTTCACCCCTGCAAAAAATTAAAAGGATTCGTTTTTAGTAAAAACTTTTGCGTGCAGATGGTTGCAAGGAGCATTCAGGGTGGAATAGGAGAACAGGAGTCACAGATTGGAATGATGTCCTTCGCGAAATGGGGCAACCTACTTTTTAATTTCGACCAAAGCCACGATGTTAACGGCGTTGTTGAAGCTATTGGCAGGTCCGTCTATCGAGGTGGACATCGCTCTAATATTGGAAGAGCGCTGCAGGAGGCCAACGCATGGATGTTCCAACAGTCAGCAGGCAAGCATGCAGCAATATACTTTGGTCATTCTCTAGCTTAATGAATATATTTCGGTTTGCCAGGTATGCGAGGCTTCCCCGGTAGAGACGATAATATTGATCACGAAATTATCATTGCCACTGACGGATGCAGAACATCGACTGGCTACTTTTTAAATAAAGGATTAAAGAAGATTAAGAAGAGGGGTATCAAGGTAACATTTTTCATTTCTGAGGAAATAACTCACAGAGTGGTTCTTGCAAAGCGCACCACCCCCGCGCATATATCGATTAAATATTACATTGTTTTTTTCTGCATTCACAAAGATAGACGTAATTTCGAAAATAGTATTAAAACACTCCACCATAAGGAATGTAAAAAAATACAGCGTGAAGGAAGAAATTATGCTCACTTGGCGCTTGAGTAACAATTCACTTTTGCTTGTTTACAGTTGTCAGTACTTGCTATTTACGCACGTGATCCACGCTGCCAGGAGACCGTTCGCAATATGGTCGATGACCCGAGCGATCTGTACGAAATCGGCACTTGGGAGGAGCTGGACAACTTCAACAGACGCGTGGAGAACGGAGAGTGCAGGCCTTAACGTCTGTGGACGATTCCATAGGCTCTGCCGCTAGTGCGCTCTTGCCATTTGCAGTCCAACGACAGCAAGCTTTCTGTTGATTGCCAATCCTGTATGGCGCGCGACAACGCGTTTGCGCGTCACGCTTATTGTTTTATTTTTGCAGATTTCAATTAGTTCCACTCTAATTTGTACATAGCATCCGCCACGACGCCTTTATAAAATGATTGCCCGCTGTCGTTGCCATCCATTTTAGGCAAATACTAAAGTATCTCCGCAACGACAAAAAACGCTTGTAGCTCCAATTGACCGTTTCACACAAGCGCATTTCATGTACATATCACGGTTACACAGCTTGTTTTGATGCTCCCATTTCAAGCATGGCCGTAACGGCTTTACAATATTCATAGACACGTAAACACAGAAAAAGATAAGATTGTAACTCGCAAATAAAAAGCTTTTCCTAAATTCGTGTTTTCCATAAAAATATTCTCACCTTTTAGAAATGGTTTTAGTAACAAGCAAACATCAACTTGGTTTAGGAAGCTGGTATGTGCTGGACAGGTCAGGTCAATGCAAATCTACGCTTGTTCCAAAATGTATGGTACTTGTTTTTGTCATTGAAACGCAAACAATGCGACAACTAACAATGACCAAACGGCTGCCACGTACTAACTGGCCTGGATATAATCGCACTGACCTTAATCGCTGATGAACAGGCGGCCGACTTGCGCCAGTAAAAGCGAGATATTGTCAAAGTCTGTATTAGAGCAGCACAGTAGACGCACGATCGGGACAAAAACAAAACAAGGACTTTTTGAACAGCACACACACAGCTAAACGCACCAACGATCAAATTACTGCATATGCACACAAGTGGCGGAGAGTGATGGCTGAGTTGGGGCGCTTGACGTCCTCAGTCATTCTTTTTGGACAACTTTTTTTGATGCTTCGACTTTTCAAGCGCTTTCTCGTGCAACTGTTCCATACCAAAATCCCGTCTCATGTTTTCCTTAAAAAAACGCAGTAATGTTACTGACGATTATGACACCACAAAGACGATTTACCTCTGAGAAAACGTATTTGATAAACTTCTTTTTTGGCCCGATCATTGGTCGCCAATCGGCCATCTTTCCATTTTCGAAAACGATCACTGTTGGCAGCTGACGAGAGAGGGTTGAAGTGCTCACCCCATACCTGCACGAAAGAAAAAAAACATGCAATTCGCATCCGCAAAATATTTACCTAGGAAATAGTGGTAACATCCAAACGTAGGAACAATTGAATAAAAATCTAAATAGAATAAAGAAAGTCTCAAATTATTTCTTACTCCTTTGCTGCATCAGGGTATTTCCCAACATCAACTTTTCCAAAGCGAAGAAAGTCGGTGGCAAACTCATTCGATAAAGCAGAAAATGCAGGAGACATTGCACGACATGGTGGAGACCAAGTGGCATGAAAAAGTATAACCCAAGTTATTTTTGGCTCCTCTTCCAATTCATCCTAAAACGTTAAACAGTGGGAATTTTACACATACAGAACAGACATTTAGGCGATGTTAATACAAATTTTGAAGATCAGGCAAATGTAAAAGCATCACACCTTTAATGTTTTATCGCTAAAATATGTAATTTCCTCTGGGCCGGCAACAAAGTTTTCCGGAAACAACCACAGCCGCACTAAAAATACAAATGTAAACACTGTACTCTCAAATTAACAAAATTGAATGGAAAGGTAATTTTGTTAAAGAATCACAATAGACAAGAAACACAGAAATAAGCTACAACCATATTATACCTAAACAAATCGCAGTATAGAGCATGCAAAGCCTGACGTCAAGTCGGTAAAACAAGACACCATTGGCCAATTTTGAGTACATGAGTACAGTTGTGATCATCTGCTCAATAGACACTGCTGACCTGTTCTTTAATACCATAAGACACATGAAGAACATGAACATCTCTACTTCTCTCTGTAACACAAAAATATTGTGATTTGTGGGCACAAAGCAGCATAACCAATATAAATTACAAAAAAGGTCTGAATGTAATACCACATTTATTACATAAAATAAGCTTTTCACAAAAACACAAACCCATTCAAAATTGCATCCATTTTCTTCCTCCGTTGGCATGTAAGAGCAAATCGGTTTTACTTTTCGCACAAACACAAACATAAGACTTAACAAAATACTGGACACCAGTCCTGGTGTAAGGGATTTCTTCCAGGATTTTGAATTTTTCAGCAACAATAAAAGTGGTGTTATCACTGCCATTGCAACAGGTAGACAGTTTGAGGACTTGCAAATGAACTTGTTCTCATCAAGGTTTAACTTGAATTTATAGTATAAGAGTGAACCTACTGATACATGTACTATAGGGAAAAAATGATTAATTTTCAGTTAAAAGCTTTAAATGCATGTCACGTATTCATCTTTATAGCTCAGTTCAGAACTTCAGATACACAACGGAACACGATTGGTTCCAATTTTTAAACCCACATAATTTTTTTTTATTACTTGCCAAATATGCACACAATGAGCTGAGTGTGCAGTAAAATCTATGTCACTAAAAAAACACTTGGGCGTTACGTTAGGTCTGCTTCAAATCTAGAAACCGAATTGAAATCCTAAATGGACAAACGCCAAGTCTAATTGTGCACGTTAAATTAAGTCAGATGACCGGCAGCTGCATTAATTATCACTTTCCCACAAACAAACTAAAACATTGCAGCATCCAGAACCTCCCAACTCTGCGACTGCGCGATAGATACCGCGATTGTTCGTTCGCGAAAAGCTTTATGAACGCAAATTATTCATGCGTAACGATATGACATCACGTTTTCAATCATAGAATACTAAAAAAATATTCTGTTTCAACATAAAGATCGAAGGTTGCAAGTTGAAAATTACGTAACAGTAAAAATATACGTTTAAAAATAATTCACAGATATAACATATATTCGAATTAAACTGGACAAGGATCTTCGTGAATGCAAACACATTAAAGTACATACGAATAGCCACGAGATATCGCTGCAACTGCGACACAAAGGGGAAGAGGAAATATGCAGTACATATTCAAAAGAGCCATAATAATCATTGAAAGCTGCAGACAGTAATGAACGCTGTTTCGACCTACAGTGTCTCAACATTATATAGCTAGTGATTGTGGAACTGGACTAACCTCAATGAAGGAGGCTGTACAACAGTTAGGCCTACCGCAATACCATTTTGATTATTTTAGGTCATACCAATACACAACCGATTTTGCGTGCAGATAAATAAGATTTGCCTTTGGTTGTTATAGATCAACTAAAAAACTATAATGTTTATTGATTTGATTTGTTAAATCAGAAGTTCCAAAACCTTTAAAGTGTACAAGAAGTAGGCTATGTATTATTAGAAAGTTATGTTAAATCAAAGTATCTAAACTTCTGCACAGCGTAATTAGCCTTGTTCGATATGTTTTGATTCCTCTGACTATTCTGATAGCACCGCCCGATAGTCACGTGTTCACGGCATACCTATGTGTAGAAGAATGCCACGTTGCAGTTACTAAAGCGAAATTACTCAATGCCACATATACGGTTGGTAAGAACATATACACTGAATGGCAAATTTTAAGGAAATATACGGTGAAGAGCAGGTTTTCATCCTGAAACTGTTGTAATTATTTTTTAACTTGTATCCCATTTATTCTTTTTAAGGGCATATTCAGCCAGTTTGGCAAAAACGAAGTAGTTGCATTCTGCCGAAGCTTGCAATATGGGCCAAAGGAAACATACTAAGCAAAACATGAAACCAACAAGCAAATTACTCAGCATTATACCCGACAAAATCATGCAAGTCACGTTTCACGACAATGGAATTGCCCAGTTTTCTTCTTTACCCTCGCGCGATTTGCTCCAACGAACTGCAACGAGATAACCTTACACAGCAAAAATTTTGTGCGCGAGCTTGCGGAAACAAGAAAAAATCCAGTTCTTTGTGACGCAGCAAAAACGGCGTGGCACATTTAGCGTGAATTTCAATAAACGCAGGGAAGGTTTTTTTTTCGTGCAAACCGATATAAAACTTGAATAATGGCAGACAACGGCAAACCGACAGTGGTGGAAGAGGGAACCGAGAACGAAGAAAATGATGAAAAAGTTGAGAAGAAAAACAAATCCCTGTTGCAGAGATACAGGGAAGCGTCATATGAGGATATTTTCAACAACGTTTTCGTCCCGATATTGTGCGAGTTTTGCGCTACGCTTCTTCACACCTTCTATGGCTCGATGATATCACCACCTACATCGCCTATAGTGCACCAATCTATCAACAGGTCAGTTAAAAAATATGGTTGTACTTAAAATACCTTGTTTGGAGATTGCTGAGGATCGTATTCACCTTAAACCCTTTTCCTCAAAATTAGTCGCCTATTTGCAGGACAATATTGCCTGGTGAAAATGCAGCTGACTACGTGGTGAGCGCCCTGATGCCCGCATTGCAGGCTGGATTTGCTGTTTGGATGATCATTGTCGTATTCATTAGAATCACGTAAGTCTTACATTCTGTGTGGTTTATGAAGGGAAATTACACAAAACAATTTTTCAGGATAATTCAGTTTAACCCGGTGATGTCTTTCTCCTTCATGTTGGTCGGCTTACTTTCCCCCTATTTGTTCATACCTTACGTAATCGCTCAACTCTTTGGGTCAGCTACAGGAGCTTGGATTGCTCAGGTATTTATTTACCCAGACCTAATACTATGAACCAGCATAACCAACATTTAACCAGCTTCAACAGTCCCATAATATTTTTAATAATTTTAATGTGTTTTTTCTGTTGCCTGCCGTCACAAACGTTCGCGGAAATGATTGGATGGCATCAAAATTAAGTAAGTTTTTTCACCAATGTCATTTCCTTTAGTCAATAAAAGGGGATGAACCTGGTCCGTTTCGTATTGCTCCTGGCCTTGACGTTGGGGCAGTGGTAGGTGCTGAAGTTATGAGCACTGGAGTTATGGTGTTTTTTGGACTCGCCATGACTTTCGACAAAAAGTACGACCAGTCGACCGGACCAATGGCGATCGGCTTTACCATTTTCCAAGGAATATTAGCTGGGTAAGTTTTTTGAAATAGGGTTTATTCTCATATGGTTAGCATCGTGAAACGTTATAGGCCGAGTCGTGCTTGGTTGCGTTTACAAACAGCGTTTGTAGGCGGACTGCTACGGTCGCTCTAAAGTCATTAAGCATTCAAAATAGCATGACACAAACAAGTTTCAAAATTAATTTTAGCACGCGCGTGGCTTAGGTCGTATAGCCAACAGTCCATTGCGTAAGTTGTTGCCATGACACAATAAGTCTTTTTGCATACTAACCACTGCGCTTCGCAGGAGATGGGTCGGTTCCAGTTGCTTTAACCCCTCCCGTGCTTTTGGGCCATCGCTTGTGATTGGAGACTGGAAACATCACTGGGTGTGGTGGGTTGGACCTGGCGCTGGATCCCTGATTTTCACTATAGTATACATGTAAGATGGTAACATAAACCTATTGCTTTTTTTGTTAGTGTTTGGTTAGCATTGTTTTCCAAATTGTTTTAGTCTGTTAAACACAACAAGGTGGTTTAAGTTAATAAGGAACCTCACAAAACGTCAAGTATGCCCATATTTGTCATAATTTCCTTTTGGCCTTTTTTATCATCAGCTTGTTGCCCAAATGCTTAACGAACATATTCGACCGCTTTTTCCTGTATTTATATATGGAGCACTAGGGTGCTGCGGAACCCACTTGGGAATCGCTGGTTGGGTTTGATCACATATTAGTTTTGGTTGTAGATTTTTTACTCAGGTTGTTGTTCAAGCCAGCAGCTTAGTATCACAAAAGTAGTTTATTCTCATTATAATAAGTTTTTCGTTGTTATGAAGGTTGTTCTTTGCACCAGAAGGAAAGGCCTGGGGGATTAGAATCCCCAAAATGATCATGAAAAGAAAACCACGAGACCGTCCCAGAAAAATGACCGTTACCCAAAATAACCATGCAAACTATTCCGCCTGAGGAAGCCTGACTTGCATTAAAGTTTCTGGCTGTTTCAACGTACAAAATTACAGTATTTCAGCCATGTGATGCCCAAGATATAACGGCAACATATAAATTTTTTTGGTAATCAACAAGTTTGTAGATGCTTATAGAGCGCTCGCTATTTTTCGGTGTTTTGTGAATAAACGTGTGCTTATGAACTTCGTCAGTTTGAAAATTAGATTCACAATCAAAGTTAAGTAGTTCACATTTAGCACTAAAATTACTTCGTTGACTTGCGTAAGCACGTGTACCATTGAAAGGAGTAGCTATATACACGGTGTACAGCTAATAAGGTATAGGATGGCGGTTCACATTAAACGTTTAAATGTCATTGTTAGGATATTAAGGTTTGAAGCACTGAAGGCCAGCACTTCCATCTTTTGGCGGGCAATCGCCGAGAATATTAAAAACAACTTGTTTCTCTTCGGTTATATTCTGTGCTGTAATTTCAGTCATGCTGTTTTTTAAAGGCTATGATAAATAATTTGCGCAAGTCAATAATGCGTGATTTTTTTACGTTATGCATTGCCTGTGCGTTGCTCCAAGTGTCTGAATGGAGTTCACTGGAAAGTAGTTTTAGTCTTTGTGCAATTAGTTCTACAGATCGGCAGTTTCTACTGTGACGTGGAAGATAGTAGATACAACACGGATCATTGACGCAGCAGGTGATCTGGAACTGGCTTTCCTGCAGTAGGCGATTCGCTTTTAAGGGTTATTTAATTTGCTGCTGTTGTGTAAACTAAATACTGTTGTGGAAGGTAATAACTTGTATCACCACAGATGCGTATTGGTGTAAAAATTACCAGTTTTGAAAAGACTCCATTTTGTCCAAGTCATTTTACAAATAATATACTTTGAACCACTTCTTACCGTATCTGTTGAGAATTACTGAGAACACAAAGCTTTTGTTTATGTGAAGGAGTCTGTAAAAAATATTATTAAGCACAGAAATCGTATGAGTAATTAGTGGTTGCGTCAAAGTATGTAAAGAAGAGCGCGGAATTTCGCTTTGTTATGAAACCGGGCATTTGTTTTTTTGCCGTTGTTTGTTAACTGTTTTTCGTCAACTGGAACCCTCTTGTAAATATGTGTGTTCGTACATATAATTAAATTAATCATAGTGAAACGTTGAATACCAGAAGTGAACAGCGTATATGGCTGTGCGCCTTGTATGCAATTTTTTTTTTGGTAAAACAAACTACTAATATTTGGACCATGTATGTTCTATGTTGTTCCGTAGATCTAGTTTCTGATTGATTGCAATGGAGAGTACACCCCAACAAGAGAGAATTTATAGAAAAACAAGAAGAAAGAATTATATGCATGTCAAATCTACACTGAAAAAAATCAAACCTCAAGTCACTACCTCAACCCCTGTAAGTCAAAATTGTGAGACATCAACAGCTTTGGAAACATGGCTGCAAACATCTAATGAGAATGAGCAAATTTTAATGACAGAGATACCTTTAGTTTTTCCAACTGACGATCAGAGCTCTGTTATAACAAGACAATCAAAAACACAGAAAAATACTGAATCAAATATTGCACTGAAGAATCAAAAGTTTTTGTGTAAAAGTGACATCAGTATAAATTCGTCCAGTACAGGTGCAAGAAACACTGATTTGCCATCTGACAATTGCTTTGGCTTTGATAAGCTATTAGAGGAAACTGATTGCAGTGTTACAAATGAAAGATTGCAAACGAAAAGAACGATCAACTGTCGAGCATTACACTCATTAAATAAACCATTGAGGACAAATACATCTGGAAGAAAAAAGAATAAAATATGTGGAAAAAGTTTAACTGATGGGAATTTGAAAGACACACTCATTCAGAGTCAACAGACAGCAGTAGCTTTGAATGAAAATAACGCTTTTGTCAATGTCAAAATAACCAAACTTTCAAAGCAGAAACACCACATTGAAGCAGTGACACCAACACACCCTGACAGCATGGTTTCTGAAGATTTGTTTGGTTTTGAAAAACTGTTGGGTCATGATCATGATATTGTTGATTTGCCCAAAACGAAACATGCTGCATATGGCAGTAGAAATGTAAGTTTGTTGTCTTCCACAGTTCTTGCAGAAAAGCAGCCACTTCGTAAGTCAAAAACCCCATGGAGTGGATTATTGGAAACTCCAGAAAAAAAGTTTGATGGCAAAAAGGTTTCCACAAAGAGAAAAGCTGCTCAGTTGAAAGAGAATATTTCACTGTTTGGTGAAAATGAGAGTTCTCCATCTCAAAAGTTTTTTTTGAAAATCGATTCTGTGGTATTGGCTGCGGATAAAAATGCCAACTCCAGTGGGGATGAAGATCCTGACCACAAGAAAAACCAACATAAAAAACAGACAAAATGTAAATCACAACCCAGAAAACCTGTTGTCCCAGACATTCAATGGAAAGAAATTATGGAACATGAACTAGTTATTGAATAAATTAATTATTAATCGATAATATTTTCCGTTTCTGCTTCTACTTCTTATCATGTATGTTTTTTTGTTTGTTTTTGCTCTGTCATGTGGTTAAATTTACTTCAACAATGTCACTTGTTTTTAATGGTGGTGAAAGGGACAGTTTTGTTCATGCTCTACTGTGATTTGTTTTCCTGTGTTTTATTTTGAAGAAGTAATAAGTTTCTGAATGGCGGTGACACCAAAATTCTAATTAAATAAGTGCAAAACAAACGAGATTTCAGGATAACTTTTAAATTTAAGTTTGCATGTCTTGGAAGCCCTCAAAAGATATAGTGGACTATGTCAAATACAAGATTTTCATTTAAGACTCAGGAATAGTGGATCATTCTCAAAGACGGAAACCAAAAATCGTGAAATATGATTCTAAATAAACCAAATTCTCCTGGACCCATCCTCATCATCCAGAACATATCACATATAACGAGCCGTCGCTGCGCATAGATTGTAGGAAATGCGGCTTGTCATAATTCAAAACATTTTAATAATTTGTTTAAACTTGGTCTTTTAAAACCACGTTTTTCTGACGCCTTCGCTAGTTATCTTGCTTGCGTCACGTCTGTCCACTTGCGCTACTTCTTTCTAAGTCTCCATCGTAATCGCAGCAATTGTTTCTTTGATTCTGCCTCGACTTTGATATCTTCCTATAAATTTGCGACTCTTTCCACAAATAAACAGATCATGGTTCTCGGTCTAACCGATCACAATGTGATCTCACAGATTTGACAGTGTTGATATCGGGTTCGCGGTGATGCAATTCCGTCAAAACCTTCCGACAAACATTCGCGTCCCTTCAAGATATAAAAAACATGTTGCGCAAAAAAGTATTTGAGCCTCTTTTTAAGATAAAGAAGCTTATCGTAAATAGAATAAGGAACAGCGAAATGCTTGCGATTTATTGTAATTGTAGACTCGCGGACGATAAATAATATTTAATTAGGTGTAGCAAATGTAGGGAATGGTTTCATCCGGAATGTTTCGAGCGCCCCAGGCCGGATGAAGGTAAAATCGAAAATGTTGCATGTTTTTGCGGAAAAATGTTAATATAGGCCGTAATTCTACTCTGCACTTATTGTTTAGACTGTTAATAACTCCAAAGGTCTCAGGGATATTTAACAGTGTCTCGATGGCTAGAGCGGTTCTTGAGTCTCTTTGATTGTTAAACCTGCTTCTGAATATCTTCCGAAATATTTATTGTAATCACAACTGTTGCCAATTCCATTAAAACGGTACATTACACTTTCAATACAACGTTGATAGAATGTCAGCGTACAGAATGGCGAAGACTAGACTTGAATCGACTTTGCAGGTAGACACTGTGGGCTCTTTAACGCTCTCCATTATGAGAGCTGATTGGTCAATAATGTCACGTGATATCATGAGGCGCTTAAAGTAATATAATACAAGAACATAGGTGTGATGTGGCATAAGCATAGGAGAACATTGTATGTGGTAAACAGTATGTTGAATGAATCACTTTACTCGAGAATATTCGATGGCTAAATCATTTTGGTCACATTATGGGATTATGCAGTAGGCTACATGTGCAAAGTTGCGCGCAAAACATTACGCAATTCAAGCACTGGTTTTACAAGACTTATAAAGTAAAACTTAAATTAAACAAATGATCAACAAAGCATTTTCAGGTTGGTCGCTGGATTGTTCGTTTCCTATTTCGCTCAAACACCAAGTCATCTGTGTACCTCGTCGTGGTGCAACTGGAAGCAGTTTCGGCTGACCAAACACAGAGACAAATTTGGCGTTTGGGGTTTGGTTAATATTTGTTAAACTTAAGAAGTGTTTTTGATTTACGTGCCACGCCATGGCGTACAATCACCTTTGGGGTTATGGTTAATCATTGGCAAATTTAAGAGGGTGCGCGTTTTTGTGTGGAAGGTCAACTTTGACTTCGATAACAGGAGTGTGTAAGGTTGTTGGTTTAACAGGATCTCAACGGCATACGTTTGTGCAAGGTTTGTATGGCCGAAATGTGTTCGTAGCGTGCACAAAACATAGGAAAATATCGGGGTATGGTTTTTGCAAATTTGACAACGTGCTCGTTTTTTTGGAAAGTAAAATTTGATATTTTTAGTTAGAATGGAGGCAGAGGAATACTTGTCTTGAACGATTCCAGCGGCAAACGTTGTTGCTTGGAGTTATGTCATGATACGCATAAGCACAAAACGGATTATTTTGTTTGTGGGTGGAAATCCCGTCTATATTGGTTCTTGGAGGGAAGGTTCTGATACCAGTTTTTGCAGTTTTAATGGAATGCAAAGCACGACAGTGTTATATAATACTGTATTGAACGTTGTCAACGTATTGCAGTTAGAACACCCCGTCTGGCTCCTGGTATGAAAGAGTTATAAAACCACAACTAAACCTTTCAAATTACAGTTGCGACTATATAAGAATATATAAGATTATTCAACGTGAGTGTATGTCGCTGTCTTGTCTATTGACTAAACCGCTTCCCCTCCAAAACCCCAAATCTTAAAATTTCTTCAAAAACTCTTTTAAATACCAATTGCATGAGTTTGACTTGATTTTAAAAGTTCAATTGTTCAAAGTTTATTGTGAAGTTTAACCGTGCTTTAAATGCATTCTTTGACATGACATCAGTGTCACTGTCAGTATAAGACTTTTCTTTCCACCGGCTGGGTAGTTTTGGGTAGTCGGTCAGTTGGTCAGCAAATCAGTGCAAATTTACATTACGACATAGCTTGGATAGAATGGCGACTGCAAATAGTGCCCAAAAGCAAAATTTAGGCCGAAACTGTTGCGACATAATAACATGTGGGAATTTTTTGGAATCAAGTGAATGTGCTGAGAATGAAGATATTTGCGTAGTTTTGTGTTCATAGTTTAGTTTTTGTGTTCACAGGTGACAAAAAGCATTTTGATAAGCCAACAATACTGATGAAGGTCATACTAGCAGGATGGGCAAAAACCGGAACAGCAACTATGTGTGCTGCTTTCGACATTCTTGGGTACAAAACGTACCACTGGCTGGATCATTTTGAACAGAGAGGAGATGAATGGACTCGCATCCTAACATACGGGGGTACTGCAGAAGACTTTCAGAGAATACTGCATGATGTTGATGTTGTTTCCGATTCACCGGCCGCCATATGCTGGCAGGAGATCCACAAAGCATTTCCTGACAGCAAGGTTTTATAACTTATGTACAAATGGCCAAACCCTTTAAGAATGAATCTATGGAACAGATTATTCTTACGGTGCGAGACGAAGAGTCATGGTACAAAAGTTGCTGCTCCTATTTAAAAGACCATCAAGCGAATATTTTCAGCAAACTACTCTACACCCTCTCACCCACTGGCTGGAAGTACATCGCATTCCAGCGAAGTAATGGTAAGCACATCATATCCTCATGGTTTTATCTGTGTCAGTGCCCATTTATTGTTCATGTGCGTTTAAGTCCTTTTGTGCAAAATAAATTGAATATTTGTTTGTCGGTTTAGTTGCATTCGTAACATTTGGTCTCGTACTCAGATATGCATACCTTTGGGCATTACGTTGCGTGGCCATGGTCGGATATTTCCGCCAGAAACGAGTTGGTCATGAGACGAAACTTCAGGCAACACAACCACTACCTTATGCAAGTACGAGAGGTGCTGTGGTTTGACTTTTGTGTCTCTGTAACCTTTGTTTGCAGCACGCCCCGAAAGACAAGCTGTTGGTATATTCTGTCCGTGATGGATGGGAACCCCTGTGTAAGTTCCTTGGAGTTGACGTTCCTTCTCAACCGTTTCCCCACAAGAACAAATTGGGAAAATCAGTGACGGAGCATCATGAGCATAAAGTTATAGCACGCATGAGGACGGAAATGTATTGTGTTGCAACTTGTTTGGTGATGTTGATGGCTTGGTTTGTATATTCGCTGATGTAAATATACGAAACAGAAAAGTCAGAGGTAGTATGCTGATTATAGTAGCTCTGGCTTCCATATTTCTTGTATAGTAGACTCTTTTGCAACTGATGTAAATATTATGTATAATTTTGTGCGGCCGACGGTGCAAAGTTGCTGTTTCTGTCGACGAACCAATGCAATAAAAATGGTGTTTTCTGTGGGGACTCTTTGGCACAATTCTTAATTTTCAACAGACTGAAATGAAAAAATAAAGGCAAGATAACATGAAACCCGACGTTAGCCATCAAGGTTATTGGCTGACCGCAGAAACACTTTTTTGGTAACTACCGGAAATTCTGCTGGTCCCAATTTCGAAAGACATCACTTTTTATGATGACCTTCTTTGTAAACTGCCTGGCCCTTTTGTTTTAAGTGTGCCCCACCCTCCCCTTAGCGAGGGGTCGGATTTGATAAAATGTCACATGGACCTGCTCTGTATGGGCGTATGTACGTCGTACCTTGTTACATCATATACCAACACAACATTGTCACATTTATTTCAAACTAACAAGAAAGGGAATGGCGAAGGAGAACAAGGCGTCATCTTGGCACTTGTAGATGGAACTAAATGAAAACGGATTCAACGGAAAAGCATGAATAGAACTTCAAGCGTCGTTTCCACATTTTCCAGCCTTCCAGTAACATCGGTTGGGAAAATCAAGCTACAAAAATGAACTGCAACCCCACGTTTGCCCACAACGAAAATGTTGCCTAGGGGACTGTACCAATCGCACGCGAGTGCAGTTATATTATCGCGCTACTTTCAGAGACGGTCTGGCGTTTTGAGAAGGAAAACGTAATGCAGAAAAAAAATGCGCCCGCTTAATGTACAACCCAGCGCGCTGGAACGGATTGCGAACTAATTAATAAGAAAACAGGCAGACTGGCAAACAAAACTATCGCGTAGGTAACGTTTTTTCCTTGGTCACGGGACAGCTCATGTGGTTCGCCTTTTTTTGCTGGGATTGAACGGAGCCCTGTAGTGGCCGATCGACGCACGTGAGAGCTTGGTGTCGAAAAATACTTGGAGGTGTGTCGCCGCTTTCGCCACCACAGAGCGGGATTCGTTGTATTCGTGGCAGTTGTGGAAGATGCGGTCGACGTCCGCTATGAACTCGGCTGAAAAATAACGTTAAAACTATATTTTGTCACATTAAATACGTAATTACAGCGAGTGGTTCCATTGCTTAATTCGCATTTACTAATGCAGTTGTTATAAAGGTGAATCAACGAAAGCCCCGGAAGCTTTTCTGAATTTGGTCGGTACCAAGCGTGTATAAATCACATGCGACAATAAACTGTAATTTTGTCAAACACAAGTCAAATGTAGATCATGTGTCAATGGAATTTTCAAACCATTCTTTAACAAGTACTTATTTCCTACAGCGAAAATTCCAATTAACTTGAATATAAATTAACTGTGGTCAAGTCAATACGTACTTGGAGTGGGATACTGAACTTCCTTCATTTTTCTATGCACCGTCCCGAGATCCATGGGGATTTTGATAATGTCGTAATAATCCGGAACCTTTGTACAACAGGGTATATACTAACATATACTTCATTGTGAGCCTTGTATTTTAAAACGCAATTTGTAAAGGAAAACTGGTAAACGCTTGGCTACCATACCGTGCATATTTCTAGTATTTGTGCTTGTTAACAAGAAACGTGCTTAGTTTTCTTTTTTTAAACGTGCTAATTTTTTGTTCAATATACGGATTATTGATGATGTTCTGTTTTTGGACGGTGCAGCCCGCCTAGAAGAACAACAGAAAAAATATCGCAGTTCGCCTCCGAAACAAGACCATCATATTTTTCACACCACAAAGTTTTAAAATAAATCTAATTTCGTCATCAAAATGTTACGTGCTTAACTTTTCATCCTTATCAGTAGTTATCCAGCATATACGAGATTAGGCCACATCACTGTTTCACACTCTACAAAAACTAAACTCCTCGCAAAGAAACCTACGGCTTTTTTGCTGACGGGTTCCAGGAACGGCCAACTGTCCTTGTGCTTGATCAGCTCGGAGAGAATTTCCTCACAGGCGGCAAGGTCTTTCCACACACCAGTAGAGCGCCGGCGATTATTGCTCCGTTCAATCTCGTCTACAAACATATCAGCAGTGCATGGTAAAAACACGTGGAGTTTCGGAGAAAAGGTCGAGTTTCGGATACCTGTTCCTTTGGATGGTTTGTCACGTTTCGCGTCCTGGTTTGTTTTCTTTGCCGGGTTTGGCTTCTGTCCTTTCCTCTGTGGCTTCTGAGGAATTTTGTACGTCAGACTTCGTTTTACCGGAACTTCTTCTATCGAGCTGCAAAATGAAAATGAGTGTTTGAATCAAAATGTTAAAATGACCTTTCCAATTACTCGTTTCAACCTGAAAACAATTTGATGGAGTTATTTTCAATCACAAATCTTTGTGGAAACAAGATAAATAATCTTTTCATACCAAATCAATTCTTTTCCGATTCATAATATCTTATTCCATTTAAAATCAAATAAACATGACAACTCCCGGCTGCACAAAAAGTCTTCACACCTGATGCTGTCGTTCTCCTCCTGATCATCTTCGCTCGCTTCTGTATCTTCGTCCTCTTCCTCGTCTTCTTCCTCATCCTCCGAACTTTCATCCTGCGAGAAGCTCTTGGTGCGAACAACTTTCCTCGGACTGATGCGAGCAGAACGGGGTTTGCAGTCAGGACAATACCAGTCACCGGCAGGAACCACCTGATAAATTATTACCATTCTTAACAGCAGGCTTAAATATTTGCACTTTCCACAAGGGAGGCCCGACAGAAAGCCAATGAGAGTTGCTGGAAGGTTGCGACCACTTTACTCTCGAAAACTAGGATCTGACTTACAACCATTAATGGATGAAGTTGAAAACATGCAGATAAACAAATAAAAAAGGAAACCGAATAATGTTACGTTTTCCAGCTATGCAAAAATTACCAAACGCAAAAAAAGGAATCTAAAGTTCGATCATTTGAACATAACTCCTATAAATTGGCCAGTTTCGGTGACATTAATACCTTGATAGCAGGCCGGAGGCAGTACATGTGGTGACCCCGATCGCACGAATCGCACAGGAGCATCTTCTCTGCGTCACCCTTACGTCGACAGATTCGACATTTGGCGTTGAGAACCGACTTTGACCACATGATGCATCGGTCGAGTGTGGAAAGATGAAGAAATATCTGTTGCATGTTTCTTACATTGTAATTTTATTCAACTCCGATATTGGCATTTCAAGAAACCACTCTTTGATTGGCAGAGTGTGATCCAAAGATGCATTGGATGTAAACACGGCTTTAAAAAACATCTTCAATTCGAAAATTGGGTCAAAACAGTTTAGTTTGATTTCAACGGCAAAACAAGCACTTTTTACAAATTTAATTGAGTCATATCCGTACAGTTGGAAATGACGCAAACACAGCAAATCAATTGCAATTAATCGGTCCGTACAATCTGATCTGGTTTCACGACATCTCTGCAATTTATTCTTAGGCTTTTTTAAACACCACAAGCTGACGAACCTGGGATAAAGAGGTGGATTGGAGCAGCGACCTCTCCCATCTTCGTAACAACGCCGCGCTTTCCTTGTTTTTTTTGTCGTCCTCATTTTCGTCGACTGTTCGCGATCGAGTGACACGTGACGCGTCCACAGCACAACCTGCGTCACACGGTAGAGGTTGGTTGGATTTCCGCGTACAGGTGAGTATGGCAATACAAACTTACCGAGAGGAGGTTTTAAGTACTTGCGGTCGACGCCCTTCTCCAACACGTAGAGAGCAATAGCGAGGTAACGGACTCCGCAACCTGTTGGTTGTAAGAATTACAAACTTAACACCAGTGCTGTGGTCAATGTACAATGAGGCTTGTCGACATATTGTTTATTTTTGACGTCGCCTTACCGTATTTTATTCTTGTTGTTTAAACTGGTAAGTAATGCCAAAGTGCACCACCCTTTAAATGTTACAGGCAATGTTTTTTTTGCATGTCGATTTCTTTACAATTGGCATGTCAAAAATTTAAAAAAAATGGACAGGCGGGCCAATGGTCCATGTTGAGCATGAAGTGGACAAAGAGTGTTAATACCATATAGTTGTTGACACACATTATAAACAGCATGAAGAGAATTCCTTAGCGACATTAATTCATACCAATGCCCAACGGGCTTGATTGAAAAAAATAGGGTAGATTTAGCCTTATGAAGGTAAATCTTACCGTCTTTGTCGACTTGTTCCTCATCGACCGCCGACTCCATTCCGTCATCTACATCGGTCACAGTTTGAGAAGAGGGAAATTTAACGAGAGGGCCACACAACACTTTCTCGTCGGCTTCTTCATCTGAAAACACAAAAACGATTTTGGTCGCAGACGTTTCTAATTTAACGCTGGATGAGTCTGTTTGTACCATCTGGAAAGTCAGCTCCAATCTTTCCCTCGTATTTTGTTCCTTGTTTTACGCTCTCCCTCCAATCGTCTCGATCTTCCACCTTTTCCCCGACGAAAAAAAAACAGTTAAAAACTAATCTTTGGCAAACTGATAACTTGTCAGAAATATATACCTTTATGAAACCGAGGGTTCCCGCCCATATTCTCGTTTCCAATTCGAGTATTTGATCGACAAGTAATTTCTCCAGTGTTTTTTCGGCCCTGGTCGCGAATTTTAACTCAGGCGACTTTTCGCGTGAATTGGCGAGAAGCTGGTAATGTAAGAAATAAGTATTGGTTATGTTGGTTATTTTAGGACTACAGCTACCTTGTTGCAACTATATTAACCCTTATCAGACAAAAGGGCCAACCCATATGTTTAGTGACAAACTTTTGAAAAAGGTTTTCTGCATTGCAGAAAATTTGTGATGGCCATAACTTTTGATTTAAATTTCGGGTATATAAAATGAATAAGTTTTAAACAAAATTAAATGTTAGATACGAAGTTTGGGTTGATGGGTTTGCACATTTTTACAAATTTTCTAAACGTGCCAAAGATGTACTACAGTGAATTTTCATCAGACTTAGAAAGAGCATTTAAGTAACAACACATTACAACAACAAAAATATTTTTAAAATACTGTGTAAATTATGACATAAACACTGTGTATATGTACTATCTACGCCTCACGCACCTGTTGCACGTCCACCAAACTTGATGTCTTCTTCAGAGAGTCGACGATGATGTTTTTTTGCGCGGTGATTGTTTCAAAAAGTTTTGATTCTCTGAAGCCGCGAGTGTTTAGAGAAGAGAGCAGGTTGTCCAGTTCCTCCACTGTACTGAATACGAACCACCTGAAATGTAAAGCGGGTGTAAATAAGTGCAGAAATCAAACAGTGCCATTTAAATTTTGTTTCCTTACTGCCCGAAATTCGACTCTAACCAATGGAACACGCATTTTAGTAAATGTCTATGGTTGTTAGCTCAAATCTCACATATAGTGCGTGCAGCCTCAGTCGCAAATATTCGGTAACCATGGCAGCACATTTCTTAATAATGATCTCTACACCACAAAACCAACCTGTGTTCTTTCCCTTGGGTGAAGGCAGGGGGCGAGGGGTTTCCGTCGATAGGAGTCATGACCACAGACGGCTGTAATCCGAGGTCGCGCGTCAGGTTTACTGACGGGGAGTTTGCGTTCGACGAAGCGTGGGCGCTCACGGGCGATTTAATTACACTGGCGGTAAAGGAAGTCCGTGCCACTACTTTGGCATTACAGGGAAATCCGTTGAGATCCGTATTAATAAGGATTGGTGAGAAGAGATGGGACCCAAACGGACGAACGCCACTGCCACCTACTGGAGTCCCTGTCGCGGAATTGTCGCTTACGCCTGGCGTACTGCGACCTGAAGTCACTGATGAGGCGTAATGTAGAGGACCAGGTTTTTGTTGGACGCTGATGGTGAGAAGATCCGGGGTTAAACTTTCATCGGCAAATTCCTCCACGAAAATCCCAGGAGCGGAACTGACGATCCAGTAGCGGCGGAAGTACCTGGACAACGTAAAGAGTATTGGTTTGGTAATTGTTATGGGTGTGTCGACGTTAACACACTAAATGTCATTTCATATCGCGGGTTTAAAAACCAAATTGTATTGGTATTAAGTCAATATTGTGAAACTAACAGAAGTTTCAAATTGAAGTCAGCTGATTTATTGACAACATTGAAAAATCGATTTCGCCTGGACGGGCATCCTCAGTTTCTGCAAACTCGAATTTGCAAGTAAACACAGAAAGCTATACGGTAAATAATGGTATTGTTTGTTGTTTTTTACCGAATCCAGAAACAAGTAATTCAGAATATATTCCGGCGGTTTAATAGAACTCTCTTATGTAAAAAGTCATTTTTCGGTAGTTTCGCCACAGTGCTCGATTTGTGACCATGAAGTATCACAAACTTCACCTGTCTTGGCCCAACGGCAATGTGCGGAATGAGGCTTGGTGTTTTGCGATAGTTTCTTGATGTTTTTTGTGTCTGAACTTCCATGCGTCCTTAGCCTGTGCCTCCTCTTCGTCAAAGAGACGAAGTCGCTCCTTGAAAGGAAATTTACAAACAATCAATTAGTTTTTATAGCGAGCTGCATAAAAAATACATTATTGACTATATTTCTCATAAATTATTGATAATTTATTATTATTGAGTCGTCTTCGAACTCACGTCTATCCTTTGGTATATATTGTAAATTATTGCACAAGAATTTGTGTATGTGACATAGGCATTAGGAAAAAAAGATACCAATCAAGCTAGTTTTATACTAACATGAATTGAAACCCTTTATAGCCTTAGCAACTCTTGGCATAAGCGCAATTTTGTATATGGAAGAAAAGTCTCAGCATACGGAAATAAAATCACCTCTCTTTCGACCGGATCAAGCAACCTTGGTTCGTCCTCATCAGCTTGTTTTCTCTTCCGGAGATTTCGCGTCTCATCTGGGTCTGGTTCCGGTCTGAAATATTAGGTTTTATTGTGTAACGATTTTGCCACATACAAAAAACGATCGGTCTTAAAGATTTTATTTACGGCAATCCACGTTCGATTCTTCGCAGTCTCTCCTCGAGCCTCTCAGTGCGTGCTTGTTTCTCTAACGTCCACTGTTCGCTTTTCCACTTCCACCTGATTAATGAGAATTAGATGTAGTTGTCATTTGACATTCACATAGATTTGTTCGTAAGATAACTCAAAGATCCTAGGTTATCCTTATGATTATTGTATAAACGACCAGGAGTCCAGTTAAAAGAATTCTAACAAGGAGGAGTTTCCAAGTCTCCATTAAACTTGACTGGGCAGTTGTTCGAAAAGGAATTTAAGCGAACAAATCCTCCGCGCATGTTAGCAATACTGCATAAAAAACATGCTTGTGCAAGAAGCCAATAGTTTTGGTTTCATTCAATTTTTAAATATCCCCAATAGCCGGCGCACATTCGGCATCAAGCCCAATATGTGACAGTCAACCAATCCACGACAATATTATGATCAATACTAACTTTTCAGCGGCCGATTCCCTTTCTCGTTTCTTCTCGGCTGCCCTATCGTCACGAAATGCGTTCTTAGCTTGCACCTGTTTGTCCCACGTCTCATCCAAGTAGTCCCTGCTTGTTACGAAGCTCAGAAGGTGGTGGGCGAGACACTGGAGCAGTGACAGCTTCTCCTCTACGCAACACGGCAAATGAACATTGGTTTTATAATAAAATCACGCCCCCGGTGAGGTTCGAACTAATGACATTGCGCAACCCATGTGGTCAATTGACACTGGTACGAAAAAGGTAACTTGCCAGGCCATCTACACATTCGTGTATAACTCTTTAGTGTGGATTACCACATCGCAGCATGAAACCAAACGTCAATAATATATTCATTATACAATAAAAGGTCACTCCACGGGACTAAGAAATAAAAGAATAAACGCAAAACGTAAAAAAAAAATTTGCACAAAACCAACATAAATAGAATTATACCGGGTTCAAGATCGAAGACGGCGGTAGTAGCGAGTTTTTCGACGAGTTCGGGTTGAGTGAGGCACAACCGGATGGGAGTGTCGTCGCAAGATGAGTAACCTCCCCTGTGTTGGTATCTCCAAAGTCGATCCTCCGACCGCGGTCGAGTGGCGGAGCTCAAGAGGTAAATGCGTAAAACCTGGTCAAATAAAACGAGCAAAACAACGTAAAGTAAAGTCTGAAGTGAGGCAAAAAGTTGTAAGTATGTTTATCCTATACCTCTGACAGTGTGTAACTGTCGAGCTCCAACTTGTTGAGGGGAAGTCCCTGATAGGACATGGGCCACGTGGCGGTGATTGTGCTGAAAGCTTGAATCGTTTCCTCGTTGACCACTTCGTTAAGTTGGCCGGCCAGCTCTAAACGTGTGTTTTTTTTGTGAGAAGTACAGCCACAGTGACATTAGGCTCGAACCTTCGTTATATACAGGTTTAACCGTATCGCCAAGCTGGGTCAACTTCCGCTTCGATAATATGCCATTTGAAGTCAGAAAATTATTGGGTTTATTATTTCTGTAATCGAGTGCAAGAATACGGTAGATTTTTGTGGGTGTAGGCGTAAAAAAATGAAGAACTGTGCACTGGCGTTGATAAACTTCAAAAATGTTTTAATTTAACAAGCTTTTAAACTGTTTCACGCTATATTCGTCTTTTGACTTGCATTTGATTAAACAGTTAAGGAATGAACAGTTCCACAACCAACAGCTTCAACATCCCCACCTTTATCACCAGGCTCCGTGAGGATCCTCTCAAAACTTTCCTCCTCCTCCGAGTGAGCGCGGAAGAGGTTGGAGAGGAAGAAGAAAAAGAGATCGCAAAGAGCTCCGTCGTGTTCGTGTCTCATCACGGCTCGACTCAACAGATCTGGAATATACGAAATAATTTTAATTTGATGAACAACCGCTGCTTTAGACTTGAAATGACACGCGTTAGTACGTTTGTTACATTGATATAAACTAAGTTCTTTTTTTTTAGTTTAACAACATAACAAACTACAGTCGGTTATGTAGAGAGCTTTGAGTTCCCTCAATATTAAGTCAGTTTTGGTTATGATGCCCCCCCGTGACGTCATTAAAGTACACATAACTTCTGTGTTTATATTGGGTGTATTACCCAGTGTCACGCCTTTAGGAAACTCGTCTTTGGCTTCGAAAAGTTCATCAAACACGTGGAAAAACTCAACCAATGAGAGAACATGACCGAACAGTGCAGGAGGAACTTCACACGAGATTTCCTGGGGAACTGGGAGTTCCTGTCGGTAAAAATATGTTAGCAGTTGGCAAAAAACAATCCCATCGCAAAATAAAGGCATTACGAACTGGGATCAAAAATAGCGCAAAGTAGAAGAAAAATTTCACTCGAGATTTCGTCACCTTTAAATCGTCGCACTCAAGGTCGTCTCGGGGTCTGCTCCATTCTTTCAAATAATGTGCAAGTCGTTTTTTCTCTTCTTGCTTTTGGTGTTTCATCTAAAAGAAAACAAGTATTAATTCTTTATACGTAGAGCAATAGTGGCTTTACTTTATGCGTACATTAGGTTTGGAATTTTGGAACAAAAATTGCTGCATGGTAAAATCAGGACAACATATCTCCGCAAGCAAGTTATTTTTCAAAAAATTGCGTCAGAATAAAAGTCTCAAGGTCACAGGTTATCGGAAATCGTGCCCACTTTCAAATCGGGAAAATCAATTATGGCTCTAACAAAACAAACAAAATCCGAATAGGCGGTAAACGACCATCACTTACGTTTTCCCGCTCCACCCGCAGTTTCTGCATCTCTTCCTCCTTTTCCTTTTTCTTCTTTTCCTTGTCCAGTTTCGCCACCTCCCGCATTTTCTCCGTTTCTTCCGCCTTGCGTTTTTTCTCCTTCCGCCTGCGAGCCAAAAAAACTTAAAATTGTGGGTGGCCAAGTTTGGCCCACAATTACCAATCTGAGAAATATACGTTTGCTCTGTCAATTTGTATGTGGCAGTTATATTAAAGATATAAACAATCGTTTCGTGATTTAAAAGTTTCGTCATTTAAAAAAAGAAAAACAAACTGTTTGTGAAAAAGCACTTAAATCACTAATACAAAAATCAGTAATACACAGATCAACTGTAATGTGACCCACACAAATAAACATCACATACTTTTCTTCGCGAGCTCTTTGGATTTCTCTTGCAACAATATCTCTCGAACCTGAAATCGTAAAACATCGTTTTATTCGTCACTGGCCTAGACCACTTGCTGGTGTTGGTAATATGTACAAGGAAAAATTGAAATACCCGGCAAGGCAACACAAAATTCAATTACTTTGGCAGCCAACTTAATTTAGACCAGGTAATGTGAAGAATGAAATTTATGCCCAAAACGACTCGAATTCATTTATTATTAAACGCCGAACGACATGTATGGAGTAGCACTGCACAGGAGGTGAAACAGGGACAGCTTCATTACAACTCGTGACCGTCAAGCGCAATGCACAGACAGATGTACGTCAGTAACTTCAGGTTCGCAGGGTTAATGCACCCTTTTAGCGCAATGGAAATTTGTTGGGCGACCTGGCCGAAGGCGAGCCTCACAGAACAACGCGTCACGTTTAATACGAAACACTCACCTGATTTTGATCTTCCGTCTGATGACGCAGCCTGCAAAAACAAAGCAATTTGAGAGGCGATGTGGGGGGAGTTGACAGCAAGGCAAGTTATGGCAGATCAGATGTGCTATTACTTAATGATATATGCAGGTATATACTAAAGTCTTTCGACCTGGGATTTAAGTGTTGGCAGGAGAAAGATGAGCCCGCACATAAAATGATTAAAGTTCTTATTTGTAAAAATTTTGGCAAACCTTTACCTATGGTATGTGTAGGCAACAAAATCGGCAAACCATAACGTAGGAACAAAAACAGAACGAAAGAGTTACAAGTGCCAAAAAGTACCAGCACCATGGGCTAAACTGATCAAACAACAGATCAAAAAAATAGAGATCAGACAGGAGAATGGAAGGGTCACATCAATTGAACGATGAACATGTGAAACACTGCACGCAGTAATGAGAGACCACCTTGTATTGACTTAAGGCAGTCCGAAACCCCCCGCAATCACGACAATAATTCCGTGCAATTGCAAGCAAGTATTACAATTTCGCACGGGTATACGAGGATAGCCAAGTCAACACCTGCTGCTTAAAGGGATAATCATCTCAGGCAGTTTTCGAGTGCTTAAAGTTCGCACAAGGGGTAGGGCGTAACCGCATCAAGTCGCTGGAAACGAAAATTCAATATTTTTGTGGGCATGATTGCCATTTTTGCGGTATGGGTTTTGAAATGAATTTATTTTACATGTATATGAGTATTAAAGAATTTGCATCTGTTTCATTTTCTCCATTTTGTTGGTGCACAAATAAGCTTTGGTGGAATCGCTAATCGCACTGTGATGAGATAAACATGGTGAAACTGCGAAGTTCGATGCATCGCTGACGTAATGTGAGAAACTTCGTCCTATCATGTTTTAGCAACAAACACATCAGGTCTAATTCGGGTTTTGGCAGGACGACACGAACCCCGAAAAGGTCACAAAACTTGGCTGTTGGGTGTTGCAAGTAATTACGTACCTGCAAGTCCAATTGACGAGACAATCTAATACACAAGCTAACGATGTGTAACTACTGGCTAAAAAGCGGCTTGTTTTGCATCCGATAAGAATGGAAGACATCGGCGCGATACGATCATTCATTTGCCTTCCAACCTTAAATGTCGTGTCGAGAGTGTTTACGAGTACGATTGAAGCGAATGATGGAATCGGGTGTATAGATATATGTAGCTTTGCACGGTTACTACACCCCGAGGGTTCGTTTGGCGGGACTCCTCTTCAAAGAGTTAAAGTTACTTAGCCTCCGTTTGCAATTGACATAGTACGGTCGTTTCCAAACACGACCTGTGCCTTGAAATGGCCCTGCTGAGTCGATTTAGGCAAAGGCAGTCGTGGTGTGTGGTATGGCCATGCTCTGGCATTGTGACAGCTTGGAGAGATCCATACCTTTTCTACCATTAATGTTAGTGTGGTTTTGGTGTAGCAACTCAGTTTCATTTGTTGTGTAGTTTTTATGAAATTTTATGCTCTGCAGTGATTTGTTTTTTGTTAAGTTTGATTAGAAATAAAGAAATGTGTGAACTGGATCGTTGGTATTACCGGATATTGGTCATTATTGCAGCAGTGGCATTTTGGGGGAATGTCGGTCAATCGTTACCGGTTTGGTAAGACTTTCATGTTGAACATATAATGACATCAGTGTTATATACCCTCAAGTCCTTTTTTTCACTAATAAATACCGACCATGCTGTAAGCACTTGTCAGTAGTAACCTTGTTATTTGCAGCATGTTATTAACACTTAGTTATAATAAGCGACGAACGACTGCCGAAAACATTTACAAAAAGGTATTTAACAGGAACTGCCAGTGGAGGCCGGGACGCATGTATTTAAGATGTTACTTGGCAAGATTGGATCTAGATCTGCCGTTACTTGACGTACCTTCAGGGGCCCTCCAAGTCCACTGCATGCACAGCAGGTTAAGTGACGTCGAAACATTCAGGGTAAGGTAATGGAAAATACTTGCATGAAACTGATAAAGCATGAGGATTTTCCCCAAGTCGATTAGTTCTACGTTGGATTTAACGTGCGTGCGTGACTCCGACTCGCGTTTCGCAAGTCTCTAATTGTGCAATGGGATGGAGTGATGAAAGAGATAATATTTCAAATATCCACCGGTTGGTCGCATGTGTTGTGCTTATAACACAAAATGGTAAAAATCGTTTTCTCAACACCAAAACCCCTAGAACAGGAACTGAGTTAAAGGTTTTTATTACAAACTGCAACACATTGATAAATCAGAGTAAGCGTATTTTGACATGAAGATACGTCATAAAGGCGCAATCAGATTCTTAGCTTTTGATTCCTTTCTTAAAATACAATACATCCAGGCACTACAAAACATAAGGACTATCACGTGGTTTCTAAATAAAAAGTGTTTTACATATATTTTGGTTTGTTCCTCAGAAACAAATCCTCCGAAATCTCACCGACTTAGAAGTTCTTAACCTGAGTTACAACAACATTGAGGAGTTACCTCCTGACCTGTTGGAGTCCAACATTAAAGTTCGGTCTCTCAACCTCAGGAACAACAGAATACTGGTCGTGCCACCACAGATGCTCCAAGTAAGATGCGTTAGATAAGTCGGAACAATGAACTTCTGCCTACCTGTTACATTCGATTGAGATTGGGCCAGAAATATTTGTTCACCTAGCTGCAGCTATTGTGTGACCCAATATCAGTAGCGATTATAAAATCGAAGTCCAGAGCAGGATTTAAGACAAATCTCTAGGTTCATTAGGTTGCAGGCTTGGCAGCTCAGGCATTGCAGCCTTGCTGGATCATCCACTTTTTCCTGACAAGTCGGAGCAAGATTTGAAAAATCAAGCTCCCGGTGAGGTTTGAACACACGACCCCCCACACGACCCTGGGCTAACCAGGCCCAACGCAACTTGTCAGGCAACCTTCACATATACGTAGGGGATCTCTAGGATGTACATACTGGATTTCCATACTGCATTAATATACTTTCACATCTAAAAACATGTCACAGTTTGCAGAAAACCTTCGCTCAGTTGATTTAAGCAACAACCGCATTCTCGAACTGCCACCCGGTCTCTTTGACGGAGCAAAAAAACTTCAGAATCTGCAACTGTGGTCGAACAGAATTTCCACACTCCCGGATGACATATTCAGGTTGTATTCCAAAGCACGAGTTTGGAAGTAAAAGTAAATTAAACACTAGTGTTTTGTCAGTTATAAGTGCCTGTTGCGCAAAGTAATTATTGGAAGATTTTTGTTCGTCTAAGTGTGTGACGGTTTAAACCATGTACAGGAAGAATGCATTGCTGGAGAAAATGAGTTTGAGTTGGAACAGAGTTTCATTTTTGCCCGAACGCGTATTCGCAAACAACCCGGCTCTGAAGGAAGTCAATTTCATGAAAAACAACATACAGTGTTTTCCAAGGACAGTTTTTCGCTGGAATCCTGAACTGAAAAAGGTTTAAATTAAAAAAACGTAATGTAACGCAACAAAACCTTGCAGTAATTTCAGCATGAAACGTACTGAAATATTGTTTTTACTTGAATGTATATTGCACAAAAAAATATGCATTTGCTTCTTGTTCCAGCTAAATTTTTTTGTAAATATCTTTGACTTCAGGTGAACTTTGGGTACAACGACGTCAAGTTTGTTCCGAACGGAATTTTCGGTCATAACCCGATGCTCGAATCTGTCATGCTGTGGTCCAACAAACTGCAATGCATTCCAAAAACTGTCATCGCCAACAACAGCAAAATAAGGTGAAATCAGCGATACAGACTCAACATTAAAGAGAGAGAGGTTGTTCTTATTACATATTTTGTAAAATAACAACTACAAGAAACCTTAGCCCAGCTAAACAGGTTTCTGAATTACATCCCGCTGTATAACCTGATCCGGCGGGAAGTTAAAAACTACCATTAACCGCGTGGGCTCAAACAGAAGTTTCTGTTGACTGAACTGTTTGCACTCTATGCCCTTGGCGGGCGCGAGAAACCGGCACTAATTTAATATCCATGATTTTCAGCTACGTCAATTTTCTGTTGCGAAACTTTGGCATTCCTTGGGATCTTCGCCAGCGGTTTTCAACAAGACAAGCCTTTCCAACCATTCAAACTTTGCGCGAAAAGCTCACGATATTCGGCAACGATTCGTGTACTCTTCCAGATTGTGATTGGGACGCACAGTCGCAAAGCATGGACTGTAGTTTCAGGTTCCTCTTAATTTCATGTTGTATTTGGCAACGCCTGGCCTTACGATAGACGTTACATTGATAATAATTAGGAACTTGACATCAGCTCAGACTCTGCTGGGCACTTGTGAACGAGTCAGACACCTGAAATTAAACGGAAACCGTTTGAGCGACTCGGCAGAAATTGGACCGCTGGTTGGCCACATGGAGGAGCTCAGGTGGGTTTTTATGATGTCGATCACAATCAGATTTGTTTCTTTCACAAAACAGCAAAAATGGGACTGTGATTAACACTGTTTCTCTGTTTAGGACACTCGAGATACAAGATAATGAGTTTACTGGGAAGATGAACGGAGAAATGTTGAGAAACGGAGAATACTTGTCCACAGTTGACATGAGCAGGAACTCCTTTACCTCCATTCCATCCGATCTGTTTACAAGCAACACACTTTTGCAGGTTCAGGATCATTTTCCCAAGATAACCATGCCTTTACAGGATGCATTTTGTCAACAGAAAGTCAACGTAATGCAAAACAGGATCGGCTCTCTGCCAAGCCAGTTGTTCGAAGAGAATCTACACTTGAGGGAGTTTCGGGCCTCAGGAAATTTCATTGATGACATGCCAGATGACACATTCAGAAGAAACAGTCTTCTGGAAGTTGTACAACTCCAACAAAATAGAATTCCAATGGTACAGTAGACACTTTTTTTGCAAACCTTTTGAAAGAAGCAGTCGAATTTAAGGAAATCGTCAGTAAAAAACTACTCAAATTGATGTAATCTTACTGTGAGTCAAATATAATTCAAATTTTCTATGTCCATCATTGTGTAAA
The DNA here is from genome assembly GCF_947561715.1 of Ascidia mentula. Lineage (NCBI taxonomy): Eukaryota > Metazoa > Chordata > Ascidiacea > Phlebobranchia > Ascidiidae > Ascidia > Ascidia mentula. The sequence goes on along the minus strand of NC_138569.1, from coordinate 17,123,946 downwards.
GTACAAGTGACATCTTATTTTCTGACAAATTCAGAAGAGTTTGCTATTCAAAAAGTTCTCATACACTATTATCTACAATCAGGTCAATGAGGGAACATTTGCAAACAATGAAAAACTAAAGCATGTGGATCTTTCCTTCAACAGCCTTCGAGGAAATCTTAAAGTTGGCGACATTGCAAATTCAACCAACCTCGAAAGTCTCTTACTTGCAGGTAGTTATGGTGAATTCCCATCGTTGCTGTGATTAGAGATATAACTGATGTGTGCACTTACAGGAAATAGGATTATTAACATTGAAACAATCACGTTGGGAAACAGCACAACTCACTCCAGAGAGATATCGCTCGCAGACAACCTCCTGCAAAATATTCCCATTGATCTTCTCGCCAACAAACCAAGCACCAGAGTCCTGAGATTGAACAGAAACAACATAGAGCAAGTCCCTGAAGATGCATTCATGCATAGCACCCAACTAACTGTTATAGACCTTTCAAACAACAGAATAGAGAAGTTACACAATGGGACATTTCAACACAACCCCATGCTTGAGGATTTAATTTTCGACAACAATATGCTGAGGGAATTGCCATCAACTCTGTTGGCTAAAAACACACAACTGCTTACATTTAGTGCCAATGCAAATAGAATAAGAAGCATTCCAGAAAACTTTTTCTCAGAAAACCGAAAGCTGCAAGAAGTGTCATTGGCCGACAACCTAATAACAGACCCCGGAATTCCAGAAGACCTTTTTAAATTTAACCCATTGATGAAGTATGTTTCATTCAGTGGCAACCAGGTGACAAAAATACCAGAAACATTGTTTCAAGTGTCCAGAAGGGTCTCACATGTGTATTTTGAAAATAATGACTTGCAAGAAATTGATCCAAGGCTGTTCACTGCACCAGTGTTACGTGATCCTCAGCCCTTGGCCAGTCAGACACTAAACTTAACAGAGAACAGCCTGTCTGACAACACATTGCTGTTAGAGGTAAATTTAGGATAAATGTTTAATCAAAAGAATTATTTTCCAACAATGCCCTTGCAAGTCTTGCAATAGTTTTTTGGCCACAAACTTAAAGAAATACATTATTCTTGGAAGCCAGTATTATGTTCATTAGTTAGCTATAAAACAATACAAACAATATGTATATTTTGGCAAAAAGCACTTGTTTTTTGATTTGGCCTTATATTTTAAACCCCCTTCACAAATCTTCTCTAAATTTAATAGCATATGTTTATACTTTGTCAGGTCTTTCAGTCAATCAAGCAACTAGGTCTTGCGGAATCAACTGCAAACAAATCATTTGAAGCACTCGTAGGAAATCTGATGGCAGTTAACTTGAGAGGAAATCCCAAACTGGAACCCATTGGTGTGGCAGAATTATTTTTTGGTCGTGAAAATGTGCAAAAACTCTTTGACATGATTAGAGAACAAAAGAAGTCAGAAAGTTAAAAAAGTTCACACTGTTTTTTTTTGTGAAATTTGTTGTAATGTCTTTGCTGTGGATATGTGTAAATGAAGGTGTTTCTTTTTTATGCTCATAGTGCCCAGAAAGTTTCAAAGAGTTTGCACAATTATGAGTCCAGTTAATTTTACATGTTAAAACACAAAAATTTTAGCTGGTCAAGTTGCACACAAGAAACAAAGGAAACCTTTGGTATAACATAAACACTGTTTTGCACACTAGATAACACAGTTGTGAACTGAAATTTGTAACAATCTGGAACTTGCAATTTAATATATATTAAGTAATAAGCCCAGGCAAATAGTTACTAACCCCAATGATCCTGTGTTGAAAATTGTGAACAAAACTAAATGCTGTTTTTTGTTGCTGTTTTACAAACAATAGTTCTGTGTCAGTTTTAACGGCCTGTGAGTGAAACCACATACAACACAAACCTTTCCTACCTTTTGGTTTTTCGGTGTGTGACAGGCAAATGATGGTTTTGGTCCAACAAAGATGTTTTCCCATTTCAGGGCTGACAGCTTTAACTTCTGGTTCAGTTGATCCTAAAGCAATATGTTTAGCATGCTATTAGCTGCTTCATCAGTTTATAGACATTAAAACCATAACATAAACAGGGCAGCTGCTCTTATTGAATTAGTCATCATGTTGATCAGACTTGGACAACTTAAACTAAATTAGAAGTAATTAGAGGTATTTACATTTTCCTACAATTAAATTAGAATTACCATAAGAATAATGTTGAAATTCATAATTTTTTGCAATTTATATGACAAGATTGACAAGTTTTGTGCTGTACAAACAATTTGTCTGTGTTGGTGCAAACTCTAATTTCCCACAAAACAATGCTACTGTTGAAAGGGGGTTTAGCCTATTAACAGGCTTAAAAACCCCAAAAAGAAACCGTTTTCAATATTGCACCGCCGACACACTTATCGTTTAGAGAATTTATTTACGACAGTGCATATGCGCAATGGTCAAGTAGTGCGAAACGAATGCGCTATAAACCTGATGTGTAGTATTGTGTCTTTGATGTGTTGCAAAGTTGTTGTTAATAAAAAATGCGATTCGTTATTTCTTTTTGTTATCTCGGCAAAGTAAAAATATTATATTGTAAATGACCAAAATAAATTAAAAATGTCCTAAATTTTTGCTGGCATTTTGGTCATTTGACAGAAATGTATAATAGAATAATACGTGAAACAAACTTTACAAACACAAACAGATAACAGTATTTTAGTTGAAAAACTTACCTTTACCACATATGGTTCAGTTATGAAACCATTGGGTTTAATGCAATTAGCTTTGAGAAACAGTTTTGCTCCCTGTCTGGTAAACATTCCCTTTTTTCTCCTGAAAAATATATGGTAATCTTTGAGAAGAACGTAGTCATCATATTTATTTAAATGTAAATAGCATGCATCACAATTGCAGTGAAGGCTTGTTCAACCGAAGACAATTAAAATCCATTTGTCGTTACTGTGAACTATTTGGGCACAGGCACACACAAGCTATTGCATTTTGCACTTTTGTCTATAGTAAAAAATTTGGATAACCTGATAATACAGGTACAGTACAGATATAAATATGGGAAATTAACAGTGAGTCACTTGAGGTATACAAATATCTGGTACAAAAGTTTGATTTGTGCATAAGCAGGAGTAAGGCTGTTGGGTATGAAAGTAATTCAAGTTATTTTAAATCACAAATAATTCACCTGATTTTTGATGTGGGCAGGACTTCCTCTTTGCCACTATTCGACTTGACTCTGTACTCAATATCTGAAGGCTCAAAGGGCTTTGGCTTTTGATACCTGTATAAATTAGAGAATTTAACTACAAAGCCTTATGAACTGCACAAATAAACCAAATATTCACGTTGAAAGAGGCAGGTCATCTTCATCTTCATCACTGCTGTCTTTAATGATCGTTATGTCATTTCCATTTATGTGGCCATTACTTGTTGACTGGCAAGGAATCACTTTGGTAATGTGGCATGTTGTCCTAAACATCAATGCATTGCAATAAAATTGACAAAACTTAAACACACAAGTATAATTGTATGGAAAAATGACGATTTTATTTACTTTCGGGCCTTTTCTCCCAGAAATGCTTCAACCTCTTCACCAACAAAGTATCTTTCTTTGACGAATGAGTAGATGTCTTCATTAAGTTCATCAATGCGACTTCTTGATGACAAACCCACCAAAAACAGAATCGGTTTCTGAAACAAAAAAATTAGGTATATACACAGTAAGACATTTGTCCACAGAAAGGCTTACAATGTCAACATTATTTGACAGCAATGTAATCAACAACCAATTTGTATAAAAAACTTTGTTAATATACTTGCAAACTGATTGGGAAAGTTAGCAATTTTTTGCGAGCAGCTTTTTCACAATCCAATGCTTCTTGAAAAGTAAGATTGGGTCGATCAGTAATAGAACAGCTCCACACCAAGCTGTTGCAAAGGATTGTCCGCTCATAAAACACCCTGCACAAATTTGTTTTCTATATCTGATTTTCACAGGTAATTGTCATTAGCAATTTAAGTATGAAATTTTGAATCAGTATACTATATTTTAGTTTACCAATACACAGATCATAATTTATATAGAAATTGATAAACAATAATAAAATGGATGTCTTGCAGATTTATAAAATATAATACTAATGTAAATAATATTAAATAATGTAATTACTTTTTGGACATTATTTAAAAATGTTAAACTCTATAGCCTAAAAGGAAAAAATAAATAAGTCATCTTACTCATAATCCCTGAAAATTTCATTTGTTAAAGTGCAGTAAAAAACCTCTTCATCAGGATCAAGATTATCAGGAGGTTGGTTAGGCACAAAAAGTTTTTTGTGCAACAAAGGCATTTTACACTACTTGCCCTACAATGAAGTGGTTTAGTCAAACGTTTTCTAATTATGCAAATTCAACAAAAATAATTTTGAACATAATAACATCAGTATATATACAAATTTTGAACTTATTAAACTTCCTTTTACTTTTAAAAACTTTTACACAAACCGAACACAAAACAGTCTATAGCAAAATTTGGCTTATATATTTAGTAACCCAGATCGGAAAAAATGATGCACTTTTGCGAAAATTTACCAACAATCTGCGCAATATTAATAAGCTAATGCATTAACATACGAAGAAACGTATTGATCGTCTGCGTAATGATTGATCGCCAAAAATATCCTCCGCGCAAAATAACAAACTTTCCAATCTGGTTAGTAATACTGTACAAATGAACCTAGCAGATTTATGTTTGACAAAATGTCACCCTATTTTGTCACATATCTGTCCAGAAAACTAATGTATACTGTATATACTGGCTGGTAATGGTATGGGCACCATCTGCGCAATCATCCACTATCACAAAAAATGTCCTCCATGCAAGTTACAAACTTTCCAAATGAAAAGGTTTCATTGCTAAATAGAAAATGTCTTTTTTGTATTAGGTTGGCAAAGGAAAAAAATCAATCTACATTTACATCGTGCTTTTGTTTGCCAAGAAAAGCAAGGCATTGTCCATATTTAATGTTTGCTGGCTGTTCCAATTGCCTGCCCCCCCCCCCCCCCCCAACCCCCCAGTAGACCATGAAGACCAGCAGAGAGCGGCAACTGTTTTTCGCATGGTATTGTCCTTTCAAAATGGATAATCAAATTGCGGCTAAACAAAATAATTCAAACGGTAGCCTACTTGCTTGTTTTTCATATAGGGCTACTAAAACTATGACTTTCCCTATTGTAACAATCAATGAAACAAAAGAGCACCAAAACAAACAAAAATGTTTTAATTTTCTGACAGCAACCAATAAGTACCTACCAAAAATGCGGAAAGCAGTTAACTTGAATCTGCTAAAAACGTGCAGGTTTCAGGTTGCCAGCAAGAACAAACGGGACGGAACAGCAACTTGCCGCCGCCGTTCCTTCCCGCTGACCACTGTTCCAGTGTTTCATCTATAATATTTTTTTCACAGTTGCAAATAAAAAGCAATATCAAAGTGCAATGCCGTAATAACAAAGCAAAACAAAATTTATAGCTTGATGTATGTATCGAAACAAGGTTAGACAAAAGTTTGTACAGCTGGAAAAAGAATGTGGGATTTTGTCGTGCAATAAATATTTGCGGAGCACTGCAACTTCACAGAAACATCATATCTTTTCAGAGTTTACTCGTCCGTGACGTACGGACAATATACTGGGATGTTGAAAATGAGTATTATCCCGGATATTTCTGTATATTTGGAGACTTAAATTTCCGGTATTTACTGCCCTCATTTTTGCTCGCTAGTCATATGCAACTAAATTGTCATGACGACATGATTCCTTTTGTTTTCCAGCATCCAAAGACAAAACATAGTCAATTAAAAAAGTTGCAACATGCCAAACGTCAATGAGCCAACGACCAATAATCCAACGTCCATGCACTTGCAACCAAACCCGATGTGGCGCAAATTGATTCACCAAATATTTCCACCTTTTAGGCCGCAACTCTGTATTTCTGTGAAAAAGAGTTTCTTGGTTGGGAAATGGCCTTCTCGAACTTCTGCGTAACAGAGTTAATTGTATGTAACAATGCAATGGGTCATGCATGGGTGCTAGTGTTTTGGATGAATGAGCGCAAATGAACAGGCTGTTGCCAGGGCGATTTTCAGAGTGTTTGGGGGCAGTTTTACTATGGTTTTCAGGGTTATTAGTCAGGCAGTAAATTGGTAGAGGGTGCTGTTGGACATGTAGCTGAAAAACTACCAAAATATTGAGGTGGGTGTTGTGGAAAAATGAATCGCTGAAAGTAAGCTCAATTTGTGATTTTCCGCTTGTACCGACCCTTGTCTAGGAATTCTGGTCAAAATTATATTCGAGATAACTACTTTAACCGCTCCCCCAGGAGCATTTTGTCCCCCTGTTGGACATTATTTTGGCTAAAAAAGCAAAAAAATGTGTAAGGTTGTTTCGTGAAAAAGTGAATCACAGAAAGTACCCTCCATTTGCAACAAAGTTAGATCACTAACCCTCCTCTGTACAATGCATTCAGAATTAGATGTCTCCTGACTGTTTTGGGGGGTGTTTGTACCCCCCTAGGACTGGCAGTTTGGCGGTAAGCCTTTGCAATTCTCTTTCACTAAACAACCAAAGAAGTAACTTAAATATATCTGCATATTTATATATTTTAATTTTCACACTACAAAGGCACGCAACATGTTGTCGAATATATAGTGCACACGCTATATAATGATTGGTTCTTTGCATAGTTAAAAGTACTTATAAAATACCCTACGAAAGTTACAATCTGCCGCACCGATGCATTCTAAACGTGAATTTCATTGGGCATCAAACTTCAAATGATATCACAGTTACAATCCTCTGTTGCAGGACTTTTGACTTTGTTCACAGGGATAGCGAAATATTGTGGCAGAACAAAAAGTACCAAACTTCGACCTAAAAAGGTGCCTAAAAAAGTCAGAGACATGCATTTGATTGTTCCGCAGACCGGCACACAGCTTGCTTATCGTGGTAAGTTTGTATTTTCTCCCACAAAGCCCGGTCACCCTGTAGAAAGTTTTGCGTGAGGGAAACGGTTTCGTTGAAGACAACAACATGTGGGTATTCTGGCCAGTGCTTGATTGCATCCGTACCAGGATTCCTGAAACACAAATTCGATAGATTATATAACACTCGTCCGTTTTGGAAAACAAACCTGTTTACACAGCTGTCAGCAGCAGAAACGTCTATACGTTTTAAGGAAAGCAAGAAATAGTACTTGGGTGCAAAAGTAATTTAAACAAGAAAGCCAAAGCTAAAGTATGGTTGGCGTATAGAGCAGACGTTTCGGACAACGCTGTGTTCATCATCAGTGCAAAGTCAGCTATAGTTTTGTCTACCATATAGCTTTGGCTTTCTTGTTCAAATAAACAATAGCAATTTTGCACAACTTACCCCGTCCTAGCAAAATTTGCTAGAACTTTCATAAGTTTTCGACTCAATTGCTTTTCGATGTCAGTAAAAGTCAACCCTTTCTCCTCCAGTCCAGGCAAAAACGGAAATCCGAAAATAAAGACAACACCGTCCGAATGGTCCGCACGGTTAAAGTTGAAAGGTCGCGGAAAGAGTTTAACTTTGTTGTAGAAACTCGGGCGGGATGCGAACTTGTACAGGAACACATCTACTTGAGAGTCTGTAAGAGTTTATTTCAAGAAAACTTTTTTTGCCAGTTTCACAAAGAATATGTACTGATATGTACAAGAATGGTTTTCTGTTTCATACACGCTTCAATATAAGTAAGAAATTATAGATCCTTTTATGTACGCTAGAATAGATACTAACTTACTTCAAAGATATAAAAGCAACAATTGACAGAGGGAGTTTACGGTAATGTAAAAGAAATACCATTTAAGTTTTGTTACCGGAATTACATCCCTCGTGTGCATTGTCTCGCAACATTTCTTGTTTTGAAAACACGTGGTTTAATAACCTGTAGCATATCATCTAAAACCAAGTTTCGATCACGTCAATCCGCTTTAGAACACTGAACTTCCGGATGTAAAGCTCTTATGTTCGAGTCGCGTAACTGATTCAGGGCTAAATGTATTCACCTTTGTACCGAGACGCGAGATGGTCGGAAGGCCAATTGAACCACGAGTCAGCATAAAAATCGGCTACGCCGCGCATGAGTTGTTTGCTCGAGTTCGCTTCTCCCAAATAAACGTCGAACACCGACTGTTGTAGGTCGGAATCGTTTTCGATAGAATGGTATTTTCTCAGATTCACTCCGATTAATCTTTTTGCCTCTTCCCAGGTTATTTTTCCTAAAAAAAAGGTCGTAATTAATAAGCGGCAATTCGAATCAAATCATTGCTGTTTTGTACGAAAATATAACAGAGTGAGCACCAATAAAACCTCAGATCAGAGGTAATCGAGTCAGGCGCCACGCTATTTTAAGGTGATTTCCTCACGCAGTCGCAAGTTTTGGGCAGTTATTTAATTTTTGCCTTTAAAAGCCTAACAATTATTAAAGGAAGCACACAATGCTCGTACCAGAAGAGTGAGTTGGAAAAAATTTCCTTGCAAGAGTAAAGTCGAACTCGCCGGCGGCTCCTCCAATGAGCATTGGAACTTTGGAAAATGAACCACTGGATATCAGCTCCTCTGGCGACGACGGAAAAATCTTTCCATCCACTTCTGCTAAGAATGTCTGTGGTATGAAAGCATTGGTCTGCTGTTGTAAATAGGATTTTGAAAAACAATTTACCTCGCTTTGAGAAACGTTGATAAGTTCGCTCGAGGTTAGATGGTTTCTCAGACAGGTAGCGGTAAAGGAATTATCGTGGAACAAGCAGGAAGCTCGCTCTGCCAACCTGAAAACAAATATCACAACATTCTAATGAAGTGTCACGAGAGCCACAGGGATGCGTTAAGGACGAAAAAACATATCTTATACAATCTAAAACAAAATAATTATACATATGATAAGTATAGGTCAGTGGTTCCTAACCTTTTTTTTTCTATCACGCCTCCAGATGAATCATTACAAAAGGTAAAATATTTTTTGTTCATAAACAGTAAGACAGACAGCATAGGACATTAAAGTCACTTCAAAAAATGAAGTTTTGGTATAGAGCTTGCGCCCCCATCAGAATTGGTTGACGCCCCTCCCCGGTTAAGAACCACTGGTATAGGTGTATGACGCATTCCGTAATTTTTTCACACTTGTTCACATTCTGTTCAACCAAACTTAACAAATCCACCCACTTGTTTGTCATTGAGTGTTGGTCGCTCTTCCACATCGAAGGAAGAGTTGCCGCTCCACTCATTGCGACGACTTTATGAAACAAACCCTTAGACAGTGGTGAAAGTGTGTGGGCACTAACCGAAAAGGCACCCGCCGAGTTTCCAACGATCGTCACTGAGTCCGGGTCTCCTCCGAAATGTGCAACATTATCCCTGAAAAAATAGAGCCGGAAAATATCGTTTTGGTTTCCGAGAAATTTACTGTTGCAAAACATGTGGTGTAAACCCTACGATAAAGGCGTAGAAGTGTACACATGGTTTTATTAGGTGAGTTAACCTTTTTTAATTCCTATAGCGTAAAGATAACGACCCAGCAGTCAGTTTTTTCAGTGGTTTTGGTTTCATGTTTTTCTTGGATTGAAGTTTTCAAATGATATACCAACAGAAGTTGTGGATTTGTGGACAACGTCAAAAATATTGGTTTATAATTGCAAACCAGGACTTAAAAACATCTTCTAACCTGACCCATTCAAAGGCTTTTACTTGATCATACAGTCCCGTATTTCCTGGAGCCCATTGATCGCCAAGACTGAGAAAACCAAACACACCTATCCTGTAGTTGACTGTCACCAACACGACGTTTTCAAACGCCGGCAACATCCACATTCGGTTCGATGTCGCTGAGGTTTGAAACGATCCGCCATGAATCCACACGATTACCTACACGAAAATTGAACCTTCATTGGAAATTTGCAAGCCAACATGTGTTGTTAAAGTCAACTTTACTCAATCATTGTAAACTTTACTTCCACATAACGCAAGGAATAGTTATATGCCGACTGCAACTATTCTTCCCGATATTTAGTTTAGCTTTTTGTGAATGTCAGGCGTAGTCTCACCTCCATTTGGTACACGTACAAGACAATCAAATGGTTTTTATAATAACCGGTTTAATGTGTACGTTGTACTTGATAAATTTACAAAGAACGCACAAAAGCTGGTTTGGCGTGAAAACAAACCAATTAAACTGACATTTCGTGGTCTTTTAATTGCATTGCTGCACTTACCGGCAACTTTTGTGCCGAATCCAAGATACGAGGATGGACGGATGAAAAAACGTTTACTGTTAAACAATCTTCACTCATTGGATGATCGTCATCGGAAACAAAGCGCAACCACGAATCTTTCCTGAGCTTTGCGAAACGCTCTTTGTCCTGTGTGTAAAACAAAGGCAAGTAAATCTGGGGTTCGTATTTGTGAATTTTGAAACAAAACCAATGTCATAAGCGCAAAAGTGCCATAATAGTCAATCAGAGCTGCAGACAGGTGTACACACTGTTTCGACCTGTAAGGTGTGATCAGTGCAGCTGATAACTGTGGCGCTGTGCTGGAAGACTAGCAGGCACACTGTTTCCACTTTGTGGTACCTTTCGGTCAATCGGCGAGACGAACCACGTGGAGCGCACTGTGGCCAAACAACTGTTTGGGATCCAATAGCGCTATTGGCTCGGCTTTCACCTAACCAATGTGTTTTGAAAGCTTTCTGTATCAGTTCGATGTAAAGAAGGGTCTCGTCAATCACACAAACGACATTGCCAATGTAAACGTAGTGTTCAGTGGAGAACGCTAAAGCAACAAACAGCTTCAGTAACTATTCACACAACATTACATACCTGACGACAAAACGGCGTCTTCTCGTTGGTCGCATCTTTTGTGTCACTCCACGCCCACGGGTCATAAGGCGGAAAGAATCTAAACGAATAATCGGGCGAGCGTGCGTAGGGCACGCCGAAGTAAGAGTAAACAGGTGTGTCGGAAGATGTTGCTCTCCTTATTGTACCACGTACTGGTCCATGTTGTGTGCTTACCACCAGCTCTGGGAAAGCAAATAAAAGATAGGTGGCTACAGTACGGATTCGACGACTGACATGTCACGCTTGAGGAAACCTATCCTTACAACGTTCCTTTCCTATAAGAACCATTTCAATATCTAACATTTATATCTAACAACCATTTTCAATATCTAACAGTAAAAGCTAAAGCGAAACGCATACATACCTTTGCTGTTTCCTGACAAAGCCGGTCGAAAAAACACTACCGCAAACACAGTCCACAGTGACAACATAGTCTTCTCTAAGCCGGAGCTCAGTTAAAGCAGTATGAACACAAGCTAAAAAATGCTTAAATGATCTAACAGACACCTGCAAAAGAAAAATCTGATTTCTCGGAATTTGCTGTGCTCAGTACAATAATGTTCGAGTCGTGCAGTGAAACGCGTTCCACTTGAATGGGCGGATGAGGTTAGATCGGTCCAGAGGGCGTCAGTTTAAACACCCTATTCACTGCTTCATGCCCACCCTATGCTCAATTGCTATCCGCCCAATTATACGCAAATATGTACTTTACTTTTAGCAAAGCTGGACCAGTTATAGCTATTCCCTATACTGTAGTATAACAACCCTGTATGCTGGCAAGCATTAATGTTTTTTTTGCACCACTGTGGTGACCTATACTTGCTATTTGTTACAATATGTATAACAGTGGCATTTACACAGTCGTTAAGCTGTGTCGGCCGTTAATTTCACAGTAATCGATTGTAAAGCTGCCCATTTGCTAAAAGCAAACAGCGCCGGTTGGCGACCTGCAATATGCCTAAGGCTCCTCACATACAAGTAAACTAAATCAAGGTATAGCTTTCTGTGATAAACGCCTGTTGCATAGAGTGATTAAACATTAACATTTGTTGTCTGTGTAGTCTCGAAGGCTGCCAGTACGAAAAACGCTGCACCGTTGGCCCGTAACTGTACTGCCGCGTTTAAACAGCACTGTTTGTATTCTGTACAGCTCAATCGACGTTTCTAACAGCAGATTACACAACTGGATGCTGGATTAGGCGAAAGACTTCCTCTCCAAATGCATCCTTTATTACAATATATACATGTAACTTTTACAGCTTTGCTCTTAATCACGTGCGGTTCTATGGTGACATACTTAATATTTGCAATTGCATTCTGCATATTGAATAGTGGTTTTCCAAAGCAAAAAAAAACACTAAACGTATGCGTGCTACAAATGCCATTCGCAGGAAGCAGGGCTGCCGTGTAACAATAATCGTTCATCCTGTCACCGCTGTGATTTTTCATTTTCGTAAGTTGCTGCGAGTGTTACAGATGCGTGTATGAAAATCCAACACCACTGGATTAAAACTTTAAAAACAGTTTCGCATGTATACGCATATATTAGAAATTTTTGCGGCAAGTCTGTAAAATAGATAATACTTAGTATCAACCTGGAGTACGAATGTGAACTCGCCAAGTAACAGATTTTATTTCCACACCGGGAGTTGAACCCATTACCCTGGCCACGAATTCCCATTAGGTTTTCTACCTGGAACATAGGTCAGGCCCCTCGAATCATGTTGCCCTCCCGCTGACTTGGAGTACAGTACAATACAAAAATAAATGTTGGTATCATTTTCTGACTAATATTGTTTGTTGTGTGTCTAAATGCCAGTTGCGACATTACTTTCCCACTGTAACAGACTCCTGTAATGATTCCAAGTTTTTATTCTTGCGCTAACAGTGGCCGAGTCTAGCACATTTTTGTAGCCGCTAGGGATCGCACTAGTGTCGGAATTACAAACGAAATCAGGCAGATTGGCGCAAAACATGACAGCGAGCGACGAACTAATTTTCATCCGGCGAAATGACTTTGACCAGCATCATTGTGGCCCGCAAAGAGTAATTATCTTCACCATGCCATGGCTTCCATTGAATCCCCTGGCACACGTTATTGGGGCAGACGTCCATCTCTTCTCTAGTGTAGTAACGTCCATTGAGGTTCGCGTCTGCGCATGCGCGGTACCACCAGCCACCTTTTTGTATCTGGGCGCAGTTGTTGAAGGCTAAAAGGAAAACACAACAGTTGGACCAGGTTTAGTCAATGTAGATCATTTTAACATTAAGAGATGCAGACAATAGTGCACATTAGGTCTCAACAGTGCAGCTGGCGATTGTGGCACAAGATTCTTAATAGGGGGTACAGGGATTTCAACTTCATGGTACCTTACGGTCAACGTCGATTCGTTGGGTACCCAACTGGGTACCAAACAACAACGACGAACTTATTAGCCCTCTGTGATTATTATGGCTCTTTTGCATATGTATATATATAGCATAATTTGGAATTGTGTACACAAGCCCGCTAAGCGCGAAATCTATAAAGGTCAAAATTCCACCGATGCAATAATCTGTTGCGTAACAAAGCTATTACGAAACCCGTACCTTGACCTTGGGACAGGCATGGACTACACTGGTCGTTGTCGAAATCTCTAGTTGTAAACCGCGCCAGGTATAAATTTTTCGATCCGTTTTCATCCGTGCCCCTTAGTCCGTCTCCTGCTGTTCCGTCGTATGCCCCAATTCTGCAAAAATGAATAATTTGTTTGCAAAAGTGATGTAAGTCCAGATGGGACCTGTAGGTCGAAACAGTGGCAATGTCTGCAGCTCACTATAAAAAAAATGATTTTGATAACTTTTGGGTTAATTATCACCATTAGTGGGTAATGGTTGAACGGTTGAAATGGTTGAAAGTTAAAAATGAAACAAAATTCAGCATGGAATACCATTTAATGCATAAATTTTCAACAATTTTCTTGCACATGAGAAAATAAATCAAAAAAACGACTTTGTCAGGATACCTCATGCTGTAATAATCGCGCGAGCTGCTTATCCTGAATCCATCATATTCGGCGTAAACGCGTTCGTCATCCCAGTCCATCATGGCTATGTGCAAACGGTAGCTGTTTTGACTGGTGATGTGGTGGATTTTGTCGTTTCCCAGCCAAAACTCAGAGGAAAGTTCACCAAATCCTGTGTTTTAGCGAAAGTGGATTACTTGGTGAGTAGCAAAGAAGCAAAAGCATAAAAGCCATGGATTTGGACACCATATACACGTTGAACTACCACAGTGAAATTTGTTTGACAAAAAAGCTCCTCTGAAGTGCTTGAAGCTGTATGATGAAAAATTACAAACAACATGTCATTCAATTTCTATTTCGGTCTTATCGCGGAATTAAAGTCAAAGGTACAAAGTGCAACAGCGTACGATTCCCAAAGGCGGCAAAGACAAACCTTGCACGTAATCGTCCCAATCGCGATCAAAGTCGACGCTGCCGTCTCTTCTTCGTTGAATAACAGTCCATCCCCCTCCATAATACTGCTGTTCGCAATAAACGTCAAACGATTCGCTGGCGTGGAACGGGCGGATGGTGTAAACTCCCGATACTTGGAACCCCATGTTGTGCAGTTCCTGGCAATCTGCGCATACACCAATGAATTTCACAAACATGATTTAGCCATTCTGTGCTGAGACAGAATATGTTTGTTAAACAATGTTTTGTGTTTTGTTGTGACGAACCATTTGCCACGAGGTTTATGACCTTTTGCAATCCGCATGACTGGACGATATCTTTTAGATTTTATGTAAAGGAAGTCAAGAGATGTGATAAAAGTATGTGCCCTAGTGGTTCTGGAAAGTCTCAATGGTTACCACAATTTAGTTCCTTGTAATTGATTCAATAATAATTGTTTTTAAATGCGATATTTTCTATGTAAAAACAGAAATTAAACAAATGTGCGGACTACGCGGTTGTTGCATCTGCAAGCGTTAAAACTATTTAAGTTACCACAATAAATTGAACCTACAAATAATAACGCACAGTAGGCACAGGTGCGATTCTTTTTCTCAAGCTTAGATATCGAGATCAACAACGTTTCGTATAAACGTGCAAGTTTTATGTTTTAGCTCTTCCTATGTATTCTTCAAGCATTCTTGTTTAAAACAATTATTATATATATATATATATAACTTTAGTTTGTAAGGTTTTGCCGGAAGAACCTTGGAAATATTTGCAACAGTTACATAAAATGCAGCATAATTTTTAGGTATTTAAAATAACGCATAACGCATTTAATGAATTTAGTCATTGATCACGTTTTCTGTAACACAAATTCGTATTGTCTTATGCACCACTTGTTGGACAACAAACCAATTAAGGTTTGGACAAGGAAAAAAATGATTAAAAAAAACAGTATTTCGATTTGATGTATCGGTTGTATTCTTGCTTACGCACGAGGCAACAGAAATGCGTCTGTGCCAACTGTCAAATCGTATTTTGGTTGCGAAACAAATCGATTGCCAATGAGGTTTTCGCACACGCTTTTTTCCACACTCGTTAATTTTCGATTTCGTTTTACGAGCAATCATAATTTTACTTTCAAATACAGGTTTCGACTAAGTTGGGTTTAGCAATGGGTGTATGTGATAATCCAGTGCAGTGAGGCATTCCGAAAGTGGTGCTGCGGCATAACTAGCGGATGATTGTATAGGTTTACGACCTATTAATGTGTCCTTCCTTATCAGCAGAAATCAAGACCGACATAATGCAAATTGAGGTGTAATGAACTTATGACAAGCGACTTATTCGCCAGCTTCCCCTAATTTAAGCTTAATTACCCACGACGAGCTTCCATTAGAAGCGCATTACGCTCGGCGCTTCTCGAAAGCCCTGTTGTTTCGCAGAAGGGCACGGATAACTTTGGTGGATCCAGGTGGAACTCGCGCGACGTCATAACAGATCCTAAAACGCGCGCGTGACGTGGTCCTCGGAGGTTCCCCGCTCGCAGAAACGTCAAAATGCGGGCCAACGCAACATAAATCAAATGTCTATTAGCACTACGGCGCTGTGCGTCGTCGACGGCAGGTGTTTACCCAAAGGCATTGTAGTTGTGGTGCACTGCAGTACATTGTGGCGGTAGCGATTTGCCGACCCGACGACTTTCACAAACGTAGAGTTTTACGAGCGGCCAGAGAACACCCACTCGCGAAAACGCTACTAACGATGCTGCGTAACTCCACAGCGAGAGAGCTTTTAGGGCAGACGTCGCTCTTTTTAAGGACCGTGCTTTTCGTCAGAACAGATTAGAATCCCGACTACAAGCACGCGGCAGTGTTAATGGAAGCGCGGTCTTGTTGTTTACCGTCAAGGGCATTAGTCTCGCGCTTATATGGTTTTTAGGTATATGAAGTAGCGGAGGCGGGCACACACAGGCTATATTGCAGTAGCGAAGTTATAACCAGTCAACGAAGCGTTACTTTATTTTTTAGTGAGCTGCAGACATGGCCATTGTTTCGAACCAATAGGTCTCTACAGTGCAGTTTCGGTGATAACGAGCTAAATAGCTAAATAACCAAGCAAGACTTCCACAAAATAACCAGACAAGAGTTTTATGTTATACACTACTTTACGGAGCCTATAGGTTTGCGAGCACTCAGTCATTACAAAAAATTTGTTTCCTGCTTGATGTGTGCAATAAGGAATACAGTGTATATCCATTGAAGTGCAAGCATACATACAGAGAAAAAAAACAAAGGCTGCCTGACAACTTGCCAAAGGGGCATTCGATTCCCCGAATTGGTGAACGTTTCCAAAGCTCACAAAGTAGTTTTTGAACGGTCATGAAACCTTTACCACGATTGTGATAACTACTTTACATGCTCCCTGAACCATATTGGTTTTGAATACTTTTTTCGACCCAGACCCAGAATTTGTAGACCCCGCGGTAATGGGATATGTGAGCACACCTGCACGTGGTAAAGGTTCCATGACTTGAACCATTCAAAAACAAACCAGGTTAGATTCGGTCATCAGGTTTAACAACACGCATTGATTTCGAAGAGTTTGGTATTTTCACGGGGCAAGACATGCGTAATTAGCACGAGTAAATTCGAATTTTGGGTTTTTAATATTTCAGTGACAACAACTGTATTGTCAAAATTGAAAGTGGCAGAAATGAGGAAAACACCTTAAAATTTCTCGCGAATGTCAGAGTTTCTTACAAGGGGCCTTTATGGCAAGGTAGTGGCGACCCCCATGCAACACTTCGGCCTCATATTCATTATTTGCCAGCGCGGAGTTAAGACGTTCGACGATAAAGATTATCTAGATTCGAATTTGTCGGATTAGTGCCAAATAGTTTAGTGTTTCGGTCAAGAGCAAACAAAATCCCGGCTGTTCCAGATCGCGGTCCTTGTCCAGGCTTAAGCGGTCACGACTGGGTGATTATACCGCGCGTGCCTGAGATTCTGATTACATTACGCCAATAATCCTTTTCTCATGAATGCGGCCTGAACTATGCTGGTAAAGTTACTAGTATAGTTGGGCCCCCTAAACCCACATTCCAATTGGTTGAGAGATGTGGCGCATCCACGCTTTGGTGCAATGTATATTATTTTGTCCCAAATGTGGTTTCAAATGCCGAAATGAGCAGATTATGTAACTGGTTTCCGCGTAAAAAAACGCGACGGCCCTGAAGCAGTGTGAACGTGTGGTATTGCGCGTATGAAGAATTCATTTGCGCCAACCGATTACCAACTACGAAAATTATCGTCAGCCTGTAGTTCGCCGAAGCTGTCAATTAAAGGATAAGTTCGAGATGATATGCTTAAATCGCGCGAGCGGCTTTCAGAACTGGTTTGCTACGAAGTGCAGCCGCATTTACGTCATGCGTTCTGTAACGATCGACGCAACATCTGTCCGAATTAAGATGGCTGAACATTTTGTCGGCCCGCAACCTTTTAGTTGAAGAATTAAAACAGTCCGATGCTGGCCTGTAGCAATTCAGAGGGTTGATTTTGTTTCGGAACACATTCTCAAAATCACGCAACATGACAATAAAAGAAACGTGTTTCAATGTTTGTTTTGCGGATAGACTTAACCAACATTTTTGTGCGACATTGTTAAGGTTATAGAGGTCACGCGGTACGATTCCACAGATCAAAGGCATACGAAAAAACCTGCAATACAGGCCGCGAGAATGTAAAATATTTAATGTGCGCTCCGTTCTCGAATGTGCGATGTTAAGCATGTTGTGGTGTCTTTCAATTGCTTTGTTGGCTTATACGCTGTGGTGTTTGTTGATCAAGAAACGGACGTCATTAAACAGCCACGAGACACGGCCTAACGATTATATCCTTTGTTTGCACCGGACAAATTTAAACAGGAATGTACAACATTTCTGACCAACATTTACGCCACTAAGGACTTGAAAAATCAATTGGGATTACCGCATGAAAGACGACTGCAATCGTTTTGACCATTTTACTAAGGGCCCAACCCTCAATTGATTGTTCTTCAACAAGACATATTGTTTAATAATTCGCCAGGGTTGACACTTTTTTTCTCATCGCCCAAAAGACATTCAATGACTCATTCGAATAGTCGTAGACCTTGTCCAAAACACAGGCTGATGCAAAACAGGGCTTGAATCTCGAAAACAAACGCCCGGAACAAACCATATGAGGTCATGGAACACAAAACACTTGAAGAAGTTTGTGATAATGACTTGCTGTACAGAACACTCTCTTTTTGTGACTTTGCCTCTGTCTGAACTTTATGGTTTGGCATTTTTTTGTGTGTTTTGGAACGTAATGCATACGCGTGGTCGGCAGGCGATTTCTTTAGGTTTTTAAATCTTTGTGTTAGACATTATAAAAACCCTCATTAAATAACATCCACCAATGTAAAATGAAAACGAAAACTAGTAAGTTTTACTTTCCTTTGTAACTAACTTAAGTGGAATAACTTCGCCAAAACGTTACGCGATTATTTGGATATATGGCACTAAATCTTTACGGGAAAGGAAGCCTGTGCTGTTTATCGGTACACAGTACATGAGGATCATTGCGATAGTGCTTCTGAAAAGTGCCGTTTCATCGACTTTAATTGCCACGCAAGACGCAACAGTAAATGTGACACGCCATTTAACATGCCTTCCCTACTTGAACTACAAGTATCGCATGTCGTTCCGCGCCTACGCGCCAATTAATTGTCTGGTTGAATTTTTGTCTTTCGTTCTAAGCGTGACCACACGGACAAAGCGAAATTGGAGGCGTTTGGTAACGTAAAAGTCTATTTTAGTGAGTGAAAAAATAGTTCACAATGCTTGCTCATGAAACTGAAGATGAATTGGTACCGTCGTGGCAAGACAATTAAACTATAATCCTGGAAAAAACATTGCATTTCTCTCTGAAATCACCGACTTTTTGTTTAATTGCGATCAAAAATTAATCTATCGATTTTACGCTTCGAGTGTCGTGGCTGAAAAGAAAAAGGTAAAAAAAATTCAAGCTCGTCACACATCGATTTTGGTTGCCTCGGCTGCACCGTCCTTCGTCGGGGCCAGATGCATGTTATACCGCAAAGCAGTGTTTTCGACCCAGAAAAGATCTTCTTGTGGGTAGGCATTAAATTATGACTGGACCCGCTCATGAGGGGATGTCACGGCGCGCAGAAGCTTCCGAATGCGGCCCCACCATCAACAATGAGCGTTGTTACAAAACTCGCCCTCTGAAGGCCTATGTAAGAGGGCGTTGGTGACGCGTTTTCCGTTCGGTTCCGCAGTCAGCGCGCGTGGGCATAACAATAACAAACCAAAGCCAGGGCGCGGTGGATGTCGGAAAGCGCATATTGCTTTTGACAAGGAAAGTGCGCACACTCCATCGCGTGCGTTGTTGGTAGCGGATGGAAGCTTGGTATCAGCAGTTGGCTGTATTTTCGCATTAGAGACCAGGAATCAGCCTAAGCTGAATCCTAACTTGCAGCGTTTCCTTTTACTCGGACCGAAACACTTTCTCCCATTTGAGCCAGAGTCGATGCAGATAGCCGCTTGTTAACGCACAGACTTCATAGAAACGCCGAGAGTTGGCCGCGGGCAAACTAATCGCAGTCGCCCACACCTTGATTAAAAGCTCAGGCAGAGCGGTCAATTAGCCATGTGCAATCCTGCTCGTCGCAAGTAAGTTGGAGGCTATCGTTAAGGGAAGTTGTTTCTTGTCGGAAAAGTACGTGTGATTTATTACTGTTCAAAAGACATCGCACTAACAATTGCCGTAGGTGTAAGATTGAGATCATTCGCATGCGGTTGACAGGTTCAGAACAGGCGACTGAAAAATAAGAGGATACGTCACTCCCAGACGGGCACAGCAATTGGAACGCTGCAGCGAACAACGGCGGGACGATGAACAGTAGTTTTGTGACATGTGCTAAACTTATTTTTGTTGTACTTTCGTAGATTGCAAAAGAAGCTAGGAAAAAAATAAACTGACGTCGTTGGCATGTTTTCGTGTCTACAACAGGTATCTAATCTGTCATAAATAAAGAATTCGCTGTGCCAGCAAACAACGTATAAGCGCAACAGCAATGAACGCAACGCAGCAAATCCATCAAGCTTTTGGATTTGTGGAGTATCAAGTGCCATTCTGTGGTCCGTTCGCGTGCGCAACCAACACCAGCACAGCGAACGGTGTCGCTTTTTGGGACTGCTTGCCGACGATCTGCCGCCGCAGAATCGAAGGTTTTGGTGCGCTCCTGTGTATCCTGTCACTCCTCACGACTGTTTTCAATGCCGTGGTGCTGGCGGCCAACTCTTTGCCCAGCACACGTCGTTTGGTGCGAAGGAATCCAACTATGGAGAACTATGCGATATACGTGATGTCTATGGCGCTCGCCGACCTGCTGGTGGGATCGGTCGTGCTACCCGTGGTGCTGGGTTTCTTCCACTTAGAGATGACGGATACACACATCTGGAATGGTCAGCAAGGGGCGGCCAACACGTCGCGCGGCCTGTTTCTCCCCAACGAAACCCACATAGACGCAGGAACAGCCAGTAACATAACATTCACAGCCGGAAGTGTGGGATATATGAAAAATGGCGGCTCGATGACGATGATGAATGTAGCCGGCGTTGTGACGCACTTGGCCATATTCGTTTCAATGTACACACTCGCCGCAGCCAGCGCTGACCGCTTCTACACTTCCACCAAGCCTGTCAGCAACAGATCAATTATACTCTCCGGGTAAGCAAGTACTTAGAGTAATATATTACCCCGACTGTGGTTTTGTTTGGGAAAAACCCGTCATCAGTCTAAGGCAAGTGTTGATGGTTAGGGTGACCACTCCTATTTTGATGCTTAGGTCTTCATTCCGGCGAAAGAGCAGATTTTCGACCTCTGACGATGATAGTCCCAGCTGCATAAACCTAAAGCGTTCAACGTGCGCTGTGCTGTTCATTTGGATGTGCGGCACGTTATTTGCGATGATTCCACTGCTGCTTCCGTCAGAGTTTCGATACCAGCCAATTGGTCACGTGTACGTCGCCCTCGTAGCAACAAGCGCCGAGAGTTCCCGTATGCTATGCTGGTACGTCCAAAACCATTAGGCTTCTTGTGCTATTTTGGTCTTTTCATTAACTTATATTTACATCCAGGTACGTGGTCGCACTGGCGTTGCCCCTGTTTATCACTTGGCTCTTCAGTTTTCTGATTTGCGTAACTCTTTGGCGTCGCAAGCGGCGATTGAAGCGGTCATACTCATCCAAAGGAAACGGCTCAAGTCGTGGATCGTCGAGGAAACGAGCCAAAAGGGAGCGTTTCCACCGGCAAACTAGTCACGTAAGCGTCACCGAAAGTCACATGACGCCCAGCGTATTTGACCGGATGCTTAGCAACGAAAGTGAGGCAGTGGGTCCGGATTCCCCCAAGGACACCGATTCGGGCGAGGACGTATTTTGCGAGAGCAAAAATCAGCTATCAACCCAGCCTAACAAGAAACCATTCATGCGTCAGTCATCGACCCCAAACCCTGTAACGCGTCCTCGTAGGCCTTCTAGCCTGGACTTGGGCTTGATCAAGCAACTTTCTAAAGAAGAGATCGGTTACAAGCGAACCTATTCCCATCCTGCTGCTGGCGACTCGAGGTTTGATGCGGCTTTGCCATTTACAAAGATCGACGACAGTTTTGTGGCGAAACGTTTGCTCTGTCGACGAAGTTGGGGAGGTTGTTCGGAAGAAAACATAACCAGATCCTCTATGGACGTTTCGGCCAAAACACCATCAAGCCCCTCGGTACCGAAATCCCCAACAGCCAACTTTCAACCGATCTCACCCGGCACACAAACGTCCTCACCGAACCTGAGTGTCAAAAATTTGGACAGCAGAAGACCAGACGGGCCACGCAACCCGCGCACACCAACACGGTTGCGACGCAAATCTTCTGTGTTTCGCGCGCGCGAGCTGTTACGCTCCAAATCGCTCGAGTCCAACATCGTAAAAACTCTTTTCGCAGTTGTGGTCGCAATTTCAGTTGCTGTCCTTCCGTTGTTGGCTGTTCTCACCAAGATTGCGGTCAAGGGGCCTACGTCTTCACGTGAGGCCAACAACTACGTCAGTGCGATCGTGGTTGCCATGACCGTGCTCTTCTCCAATAGCTTATGGAACTGTCTGATTTACGGTGCACGAATGCCTTATTTTCGTCGATCCATCGTGCGCATGTTTCACAAGAGCCTGCGGCGCGCCAAGTCTACCTACTGTTGCAGGCAGGTGAAAACCGCGCGACGTACGATCAGACGAAAGCTGAGGTCGGGATCAAGCGCGAAGCAGCGCTGCCCCAGCGACTCCCAGCTCAGAAACCGCGATGAGATTTTAAGCGACGTCTTCAGTGTTGGTCAACCAGCAATTGATTCACATGAGCTGAACGGTAGTTATGTGATGAAGCCACGATAGACATTTACTTTTATGCGTTTTACCGAAGTTCCAGTATTTGGCAGGGTGTGTTTTCTGCAAAATGTGTTTTTTTGCACGTTCCGTCGTTTGTTGTTTTACCTGCACTCACATCCGTACATTGCAGTACTGACGTCATTTAAACTGTGGTCCACCCTCTTTTAATCATGTCGCACTGTTCCTTGCATTTCTGTTTCACGCTGTGTTATTTTTTTCACAATAAAATTCCTCCAAAAGTTTTGCCCGTTTTCTTTGCCACAAACGATAAAACTATGAATAACACATAGGAAAGGCTGAACTTGTCCGTTGTGTTCGCTCACGATACCCTTTAAATCAAGAAATCTTGTAAAGTATCCAAGAGCAAAAGATGTTATCTCTATGTCTTTTCTAGTATGTGTGTGCACATTATACCAGTGTGAACCAACAAGCAACCCATGAAATTCAATTTTTAAAGATCGTCCAGATCTAGTTGCAATATTTTGCCAGTTTTCAATCAACCTAAAGTAATCAAGTTCATCGCTAGACGTCAAACAATCACGATACCTACCAGCAGGGGGGGTATCAGGTTGAGGGTGTGACGTGGGCAGGAGGTTGGGAAAGTCTCCGGAGTCGATCAAGGCCACAGCCCACTTTTCAAGTCTCCGTATGCGCTCAAGTGCCTCGTTGGAACTTCCCTGGACGGCGGAAAGGCTTTCCCGAATGTTTCCGAATTGCCCCGAATCCACCTGCTGGCTATCACGTGACGAAGCGGTCTCCATGATTGAGGCGTTCAGCAGTGATAGGCTGTTTTCGAGTTCAAACACCCGTTGCCGAAGCTGCCTTTGCTGAAAAATATAAACATACAGTTGAGTGGCAGCGATTTTTCGGGTGTTGACAGTTGCCAACCAAAGAGGAAGCACGTATGCGAAGCACCCTATAGGCAAACTGCGTGTGCTGGCAATTAACCGGTAATTACTCAGTGGGTCCGCTTTGTTTGTTTGTTATGATTGGGACGACGCGGCAACATTTCAAAGCGTCAACAGTTCATCTGCTGCAAGTGAACTATATCATTTGCAAGGAAGTATTTGGTCCTTGTGCAAGCTATTCAAACAAAGGAATTACCCATTACAATGGTTCCCATCTGTACCGCGCCTTGGTGTGTCGTTTTAAGATTTCTTCGCGAAATAATGTGACTGTGAGGCATCCTGTGCCGAGCGTCACAAAATGACCAAAATTTGTCCCAGCGCGTTCATATTCCCCAACTTATAGCTAGTTTCGTTTGATAAATAACAATTAAGAACAAGCATTTCTATACTTGCTTTGTCGCACACAGTGAATCTTGCCAAACGCGTCGCACGTGGTAATGATTTGGAACCACTGGCCAAATGCGTTTATTCGGGTCTCACCGTTCTTTGCGTTGCCTGGTTGTGGAGACGAAGGTCGGTGTTTTGTTGGCCCAGAATGATATTTTGATTTCGAATTACTTGCGCCAGGTCGTTGGCAATCTGTGATGAATATGTTGCAGTTATGCATTTCGATGGTAAAGCAAGCTACCGAGTAGCATTTTTACTTGGATCATACGCCACTTTTTTGGGAAACATTTCAAAAAAGAATAACAAACGTAAACATGTTGAGAGCAATGTTATGACGTACACCAGCCTTTCTAATTAGCGCTGAGTTTTGTCGTTTCAGGTTCTCAATTGTCTCATTCAGTCCTCGGATGACATCTGGCGTAAACGGACTGCTCTGCTGTTCTGCGGCGGACGCAGTCGCGATTCTCGACACAGCGAGAGGAATTGATTGAATCATTTCTTCAACCTGTGAAGATAGCACTTAAAAACACAACAACCAACATTTATCGTACAACATGTGCAAAAATTCTCACAAACCTGGACAGAAATGGCCGTTATTTCCCCTTGTTCTTCAACGAGCATTGCTTTTAATTCGCCAATAGCCTCGTCTGCGTCGGCTTGTAAACGCTGCTGTATATCATGACGTAGCTCCTCCAAAAAGAGATTTAGACGGGCTGTATCATTAGCACCGAGTGCAACACTAGAACCGTTGTGATTCCGAAGCTCCGTTTCAAAGTTTGCTATCCTCTCTAAATAGTTCATTGCGTGTTAAAGATAATCCAGTAGTGCATGGTGTAGAAAGTAGGGTTAATACCGTTCATTAGACCTTCGAACTTTCCGATTCTTCTTCGCAACTTGCAAGTGTCTGGGCATGTTACAGGCTTCTTCGGTTTCTGAAAGCATGTGGTTGTTTCCAATTTACGAAAACTTGTGTAGACCTAATTTAAGTTTTACCGAGAAATAGGCATATATTTTTAAATAGGTTAGGTAAACAAAACAAAATTCCCCTTTATAAATATTGCAATGGAACTTATAACATGAAAAATCAGCTTTCTTACTTTTGGTTTCTTACTTTCTACTTCTGAAGCAACAGCACATATAGCAAGAATAACTATGAACCAAATACGCATTGTTTGTGCAGCCTTTCTGGTTTCTAGGTTGAATGTATCCGACCCTCTTGCCATGCACGTAGAACAAACTGTGCACTGGGCAATCTGTGCAAAGTCTGGTTAATAAATGATTAAATATGATGTGGAAAAGTAGGTCCTTTCACTTAGCTGTCACCTGGAAAATCATTTTAACAAAGCTTTAAAATGCCGTGAGTTTGAACGTAAAGTGATTTTTATTTAAAAAATTAGACAAAATCCAACGCCAAATAAAAATTTTTGGTATCAGTAAGATATCATCAATAGCGACATCTAGCCACATTGTTTCAAAGAAACAACAGCCAGTAGCTAGCAGTGTCAACTTATGTAAAACCGGTGGTTTCCCATTATAATTGTTTTGCAACGATTTAACAATTCTTGTGGTCGCCTTTTTTCCGCGGTAAACTGTTTCAAGAAGATGCGTTACAATTTTGAAGAATGCAAATCTGTCTCGGGATGTATCAGCAGTAGGTAGTGTTTTTATGACAAAGTGTACTATGTTATAGTTGGGAATGTCTCCTGTTTTACAAAAAAAATATTGTTCGTTTCGGCGAACTTTTATTTCTTCGTATTTAGGTCACAATTATGTTATTTTCCCCCAAACTATATTAATATATATATATATTATGCAGATGAAGTGGAAAACTTTGACTTTACTCACCGTGGGTTACTTCGTGTACTTGGTTATTGGGGCTGCAGTGTTTTATTCAATTGAAAGACCACTTGAAATGCAAAAATGTTCTGAGGCAAAAAAGTTTAAAGAGAGTTTTCTTAATACCACCTGGCAAAACTCCAATGCAACAGAAGTGGATTTGTTTTTTCAGGTAAAGTAGTTAAACATGTTGTTAGTGTAATATAACTTTATACATGTCTTATATTTTCAGAAAGTAAATGAATACTATGATCTAGGAATTTCCTTGCGGGGTCAAGTACAATGTCCGAATCGCTGGGACTTCCAGAGTTCAGTATTTTTCTCTGGAACTATTATCACTACAATAGGTAATTATAGTATAGCCGGCTCTGGTACTGGTAATTAAAACAAAATAAATGAATATATATATATATATATATACAAGGATATTTATGCCAGTAAAAAAAATTAAAATTATTCTTTTATGCCAGCTATTTTGTCTCCATTTAATAAAACTTAAAATTTAATTTTGGATAAAAAGGTTAAAAAAATACTATTAAGAAAACAGTTTTTTATTTTCTTTATTATTCTGTAGCTATGCAACCAATATTCAAGCATTTTTTAAATTGTCAATGATAAATGAAAGATCTCATGAAAAGTACCGAAGGTTTTTAATATACAAATACTACTTTTTGTTGTTTATAGATAACAAAGTTTTTTGTATTAATAAAAAGTTAATTTTAACATGTTACTCCTTTTTGTAAACATGTAATGTAAATTAGGTTATGGACATATATCACCAACAACAGCAGGAAGCCAGGCATTTTGTGTAATTTATGCTCTTATGGGAATCCCACTATTTGCCATTATGTTCAGCGGACTTGGTGATTTGTTTGCACGTGGTATTAAACGACTATCCAACGTTGTTGACAAAACGGTAATTAGCCATATGGCTGTGTTTAGATTAAGTAATCTTTGTGATTTTAGTGCATTACGTCCTTAAAATGGTGTGATATTTAAAGGTTAAGTGTAAGTATTTTGAAAATTGATATAATATTGATCTGGGAAATTCTGTTAGATCTGGTTGCAAGATACTTGGAGTTAATTACTTTAAATTTGAAACATAAAGCTAATATGCTATTAATCATCTTGAGCTGAGTAGACGTTTGGCATTCTTAAGTTGAGTGGACGTTTTGCATTTAATAGTAACTGAACGCAGTTTGTGTTCGAAACGTCTACTTAACTTAGGATAATTAATAGCATGTTAGCTTTGGCTTTCTGTAAGACCTATTGTACAAACGTACGGTATATAGAAGTATAATTTTTTTTATGAAATTTGATACGTTTTTGGAAAAGATGGACATTAAACTAGTGCCCGGTCTCCACTGCAGCCATGTGCCCCATACAACATGCAAATACGCACCACTTCCTGTAAATCAACCTATTACAATGCGTCAATTGCAGGATATGAAGCCATGGTTGAAAAACCTGCTGATTTTCAGCTGCTTTGCTGCCACTGGATTCACTCTGTTTTGTTGCATCCCTTCAATCATTTTCAGTGCTGTTGAAAAATGGCCATTTGGGATAAGCATGTACTACTCCATAATAACCTTAACCACAATAGGATTTGGTGATTATGTTGCTGGTATGTCATTTATTGGTATTAATGTGGACATTACCAGCAGTATTCTGTATTTATTATGACAGGCAATAACCCAGATGTGAATTACATATCCATGTACAGAGTCATGGTTTATTTCTGGATTCTTTTTGGCCTTGCATTCATGGCTACATTTGTAAGCATCATTTCCACAAGGTTAAAGCAACATGGTAAGTGACATGTTTTGTAAGTGTTAGTCAAATGCATGCCATATTTTACCAAAAATACCAAAACTTGCATTTTTATAAAAAAAAGTTTTGAAGTTTAATTCCTTTAGTGATGTGCCCAAAAATTTTTATATAATATTTTCAAACCATGCTGTCATGAATTTGAGCCACTGACCTAACAAAATGTGAACCAATGGAAGTAAACCTCTATGTCAGTTCCAGAAACATTGCTTGCACGAAAAAGCATAGACATCATAGATATGGCAGAAGCCGCGGTTGTTAAACAAGCCATGCAGTTACTAAGGCATGAAAGTAGTGATACAAGCACCAGTGACCTTGAAGATAGGTACCATTTGCACAACACAATATGTTGTTTTATGTATCTTTGCCAGATACAAACAGCTCATTTTGTTTATTAACACTTTTATACAAACCAAGCTATTAACATTATTTTTCTGTTTTTTTTTTGTAAATTGTTTATAGTGAACTGGTTGCAAAAAAAAGTATTTCAATGTTATGTTACCTTTGTTTGGCAGTATTTTATCATTTGCAGCAGTTGAACTTTAATTACCTACACCCCATGAGCGAAACAGGGTGAATCAATGTAAACATAGATTTAACAACCGTTTAAAAATAACGGATTCTATATGAATTTTCACCTGTGCAACGTGCGTTCTCAAAACAAAAAAATGCGGTTTTTACCCATTCCGATCCACTGTGCGATCGAGTCGTGACTTTTTTTTATTTAATCAAGCTTAACCTTGTGTGATTTTGTCGTCTTAAGTTGTATTAACGTGATTGTGTTTCGAGTTTAATTTTTCCCCAACTTTCGTCTTTGCCACGTCTCGCCATTGAGCTTCTCAGCTGAGGCGAGACTTGGAGCTTAACAAATTTATTCGGAGGCAAAGATCCAGTATACCACAACCATGCGGTTGGTTTGTTTGTCCAGTTGAGTGTGAGAACTGAAAAACCTGTTGCGCAACTCCATTTTCATATCTAATATTAACATATGAACGCTCTGCCACGTTTGGCCTGGGAGCCCAGTTGCTCATGTACTTTTGTTGCGAAACCACCATTTAATTTCTGCGTTCAGCATTTGTTTTAAACTGCATTTGCCCAAAAAGCGTTATGCGAGGGTGTTTTTTTCCATTATTGCGTCCATCTTATTTTTCTATCGCTTGAATCAAAGCAACATCCAGCGAACAGTTTCAGGCTGGAACGACCTTCGGTTTACTTTGTTTGAAGCAATGGCATCCTCGTTGTGAAGGCCGATAGAGTTGAGAGATATAACCATACAAATTAGTGGAATACCATTTAGCCGGAAATCTATTTGTTGTGTGGGCAAAGTACAAGTCCCTGTACTCAAAAGCTCATTTTTAGGTTGTGAACAACTCATATTTCTCTCCCATTCAATCCCCTCACAGCTGTCCTTTAAATTTATCATCCTATTTTCCAATGGTTCCAGGAGATTGAATTTAGGTTTTGTTACATCACTGTATTGCCTGAATATTTTGCAAAAAATTTGTTGGTGATTTCATGGGGGTGCCGACATGTAAAAAGGTTACGAACCACTGCTTTATACCATTCCCATGATGCTATAAATTGGTTGCGCCAAATCAAGTCTCGTATGTTTTGTATATAATCTTCACATACACACATTGAAATTAATGCAAAGTTTCTGGTCATAAAGTAATAGTGATGTGCACACAGGTCAGACTGAGACAAAACAAGCAGAATACGAAGCACCGGACGGCGTTGAACACGACGGGATGGATGAAGACGACGACAATTGTCCGGTTTCGGACGAACACAACGAAAAGAGCAGCATTACGGATAATGCTCGCTAACTGTTTCCCTTTTTTTCCAAATTCACATGATTTTGTCTGAAACGTACGTACAGGGCGGTTCTCTGTAACCAATTGCATCCTTAACCCAGGAAAATAGTGCCTTTTCCGAGTTTGCACCGGTTTATTCTGTAGTACTGTACTAGTTTTTTTGTAGTGATAACATAACTTAATATTGCAATTTTGCAACGTTTTATGTAACGTTTCTACTTCATAGACACTTTGTAGGCAACAACGCGCAGTCAATGTAGCATAATCAAAGGTCAAAGTAATTGCCTGTCATCACAAAAAGACACTGTTACCAATTCAAACTTTGCTCGCAGCAGTAGGGCGTACTGTGGTTTGCGATTATTGGACCAAATGACCTCAAACCAAATATGTTTCAAAAACGATTTACATTTACTTGAAAGTACTTTTTCGGGCATAATTTTTAATGCTAATTCATGTCTGCGTTTTTTTGCTACTTTTGTTTTGTTATAGCACTGTACATGTCGATAGCCCGTCATACTTCTAATAAAAGGTGGAATATAAAATACCTGTGTGGCGTACATTTTACAAAGAGCCCATCAGTTCATATCCTGTATACAAAACTGTGCTTCGCTTGTTTGTACCCAGGAATTGTCAACCTCGATGGTTTGTGTGCACATTGTAAATCACGATTCAATATTTGACGAGCAGTGATCGGTGCCACTTTCCCGAAAGACACGAAACGGCAATCAGGCGTGTCGATTTGGATACGATTTATTTAAGCTCTCTGTGATCATGTTTGTAACCTTACTCTGCAAAAAAGCGTTTTTTCCTGCACTCAATTTATTATATTATGCAGTAAATTTACTCACAAAAATTAACCACTGACAATCAGGCAGAAGGCAGGTAATTTATTTAAAGTCGAAAGGGTAATGTCAGTGGTTTCGAGTTCGCTTTGACGTCGATTTTTGTGGTTATCGTTTGTAATTCTTTTATTTTTCTCATTAAACAAGTTTTTAAACATGGTTTAGATGCCAAACCTTGTATTTTTGCCTAATCGGATGACACTTTTATATAAGTTTTGGAAAATTTATTTAAAAAATAAATAATAAATTGATAAAACGATCTGCCAGCAAAACAGCCGAAAAATGCAAAAATACAAGGTTTGACATCTAAACCAAGTAATACATAGTCGTCGTCAACCATTGGGTACCAGACTAGACGTTTTATCCGTTTTATTTGCTTGTAGTTTTGAAAGCTAATTTTGGCCACGAATCCCGATAATGGGTCGGGCGTTTGGCCGCTTACGTAAAAAACGGTAATATTGTCTGCAGCACCATCTAGCGGTTGTTTTGCCATTTTGAATAAGATTTGGACGTTTTTCGGTTATAGTTTTTCTTCTTCGAGTTAGCGGCATTGCATTTAGTGAAATGTTGTAGGACACTAAACTTTGTTATGTAACATTGATTCACGCTAAAAGCCACATTCTAAGCCAAGCGCAAGACTTTTCCTTGACTTGTATGATAGTTACTGATGGTGCTTCAACCAAACAAAAAAATATGCACAATGGGTGAACCACTCACCAGGTGAAGCAGCACTGTTCCACGTATATCCCCCTAAATTAGTTGCTTTAAATTTAGGTTATTCTTACAAAAATGGACAGTCAAAGTTGTTTTAAAATACATTCTCAGTGGAAGGGAAGATCATTCTTGTTTCCCATCGTTAAATGACACCTTTTTCCCACCCGTTTTTCATTCCAACTTTCTCGGATTGCTGCTGTTGATTTTACGATGAAGAAGGGAATGCGACGGATTTTACTGTCATCCATTACCACGAACCCAACATCATTGCGAGACCCGAGGTTTCACCGAAGCATTTAGTGAACCTCGGTATATTAACTTCTAGTCTAAACCTGAGGCAGTCAGGTCGCGTCTACAGCACGTCTGAGCTAAGACGGAGCAAATGTAATCTGTTCATTTGTCGGAAGAATCACAATACACCAGGTTGATATCACAGTTGGGACAGAAACAATAGTATATTAGACATGATACGATATTGCGACTAAGGAGCACACGTTGTAATGAGGAAACAAAGATAATATAATACTCAAAGGTATCAGCAAGTCTGTGTGCGAATGCAAAATACTAGAAGTCGTCTTTTGAAATCCAGACTTAAACAAAATACTAAAACGAATTAATTTGGCGCTCGCACCGATAAAACGTGAGAGGTTAACCCATGCCATTTTGCCTACTTTATGTGCTGTTTATATATGTAGTGGTCGCTCACGTAACCACAAAATGCTTTTATCTGGCCCAAATACCTTTGGAAATAAATTGGCCGCATCGCTTTACTGGACGATACGCTTTATAATACTGAAGTACATCACTAATACGCTGATGATGCAAAGAAGGGTATTAGTTAACCGCACCTGCATTGACTTTTAGCGTTTGAAGTAGAACAAATGTGATGCAATATCTGTGTGTATTTTATGCATAACAACAAGGTTAAATGCAAAACAGAGAGATTTATGGGTTTGCGTTTCTGTGACTAAAAACACGAACCCAAAAAGCAGGAGAATATATACCTGTCATCAACCATATGTGATAGTTTGTATATTGCATTTATGCAACTCACGCACCAAAGATCAATAACAGATGCAGCGAAAAGGTAAAAAAGAACAACATAATTGGTCGCTTTTTACTGCATTGGAAATATTTATGACCCATCTACGCATGTTTTTGTCAAAATGCTGGAAGCGACTTTTCACAAAAACTATTTCATTTACATATGCAACGCTGCTTTACGTCTTATTCTATAAAGCGTTTAATGAAGCTGCAAAGTTGATTAACGCAATATGCAGCTTGCGCCTATTCATCAGGAATAGGCCAACTATCAGTTGTTATTTCCGTTTGGTCTGAAATACAATAGAGCTAAACGAAGCTAACGACAGCTGCTTCACAACACCAAAGCATTAGTGCGTACCGTTAAACCGAAATGCAATATATTTAATAAAAAACACTTATAATCGTCCAAGTAGTACACGAGCCATAACAAATCTTCACTACAGCGTTGGGATGATTACACTGGAAGCAAATAACCTTTGGGGCAAGAAATATAGTCGACAGGATGTTTAAAATGTGACAATGGGTAAAACTCTTTGCAGAAACACAACAGTTCAAAATACTTGAAATAAAAGAAAAGTGCTAAAAAGCTGAAATTTCACATTGGCAATACTTGGGATTTTGTTGGATATTTGTGGAACAAAAAGAAACGTACCAAACTTGTGACGACACCAAGTGCATTTGGAACCTGAAAACAGTAGTTAGTTTAATTTATACACATGTTGTTCAGCAATGTTTCAGCAATATGTATTATCAATCAGGCAAAATTCAATTTCAATAATTGCACACAATAAAAATGTTAGAGAAAGTATCTAACACTTACCACAATAAAACTGTCATGCAAGAGAGTGCCGAATAATGTCCATAGGCCAGCACAAATAAACGAAGCAACAGTAAGAGGAAACGATATTGTAGCAGTTGATTTTTCTGCAATTACAGTATTCTGCAAAAAATGCACAAACATCGCAGTGAACAGAACCGTTTTTAAAAAAAAACCCAAAAACACTTATTTCCATATAAAAGTTTACTGTACTTACAATTTCAGTCAGTGGAGAGGCAAACATGAGAATGGTGATAATACAGCAAACAAACCCAGTTACATTAATAGATGTAGCCAAGCTAGTGAAACCATTTTTCACATAGAAATATCCGAGTATTACAAATAACGCAGCAACAAATGACTGGATCAGTTGTTTTTTCTGTATGATGAAATATTTTGGGATCAGTGGCAAATAAAAAAACAATGGTGTCTAAACCACTTACCTTTGCATCACAGTAAAATATATGTACCGACATGTACAGTGTTTGCAATCCACATCCAACCACATTAACAAAAACTACAGTAAAGTTGTTCGTCATCCTTCCATAAATTATCCATGATATATTGCTATTCAAAAATAAAAAACAATCCTCAGACATCTAATGAAAATACTTATACATATCTGTGCCAAATTTTAACCAATTGTATTGCTGCAATGTTTCACACTGTTTATCACTCCATTAAGGGTGAAGTGGGCAACCTTGAAGTATATGTTTAGTTTTATTCGTGCATAACAATTTGGTTTATTGCAAACATACTTTACATTGGTCATCAAAAATGGAAGAAAAGGAATGTTTGATGTTTTCTTCTGTCTGAACATTTGCAAGCATTGTGGACTGAAAGCAAAAATATGTTTGAATAGTGTAAATGCACACATGCATTTAATACCCATACAAGGAACTTACATTCCAGTTGCGAACATTACTATGGTGAAAAAGATACAGCCATTGGATAAAACATCAAGCATTTCCATCTCAATTTATTAAGTAAGCCTACAATATATTTCAATTAAATTGTTCTTCTGGCACAACTAATCAACAACTCAGTAAACTATAGTTGAAATGTTATCCAAAATACGTAAACAGTCACAATAACCAGAATTAGCCACTTTGTTTATGTTCTTCAAGATAATATATTAAACGTGCGTTCAGTAAGCTACTCCACTGTTGCACCTTGCACCCTCCAAACCAACCGCTGCTGCCTTCCTCCTGGATCAAATTTCTGTTTTGATTTGGCGCCATTTATCCCAGTCTGCAGAGAACACATATGTTGTGATACGTGGCGTAAATGCCTGGAGATTTGCCGGTTGGCCAAAACAAACCACGAATAATTTCTCGATTTATTTTTTGAAAACAACGAAGCACATCAAGCACCGCCAAGTTGACCAAGGCATATATTATAATTAAACTAGAGGCACTAAAGTTTTTTAAATACAGACTGGGTCTCGGTAAGAGGCGACAGCCGATTTACGTCGAAGAAACAAATGACAAAACACGAACTGCTGAATGATTGCAAAACAAGACACCCGCATATACAAAGTATAGTCACTAAAAAACTGCGTGGTTCAGAATGTGTTTAACTTGTAACTTGTTCGTTTGTGTACAAAGAAATTGTGCAATGTTCAGTAAAAATTTCCCCGAATAGTTACGACGAACGGGGCAACAGCAAAGCAGTAACAAATAGTGTTGCAATACTGTATATGAATTGATAGTTAGCGTCGTTGATGTATATATGAAAGGAAACGAATGCAGCAAAGCCGGAATTGCATGATTTCTTGGAAAAAGGCACCGCAAAGACAACAAACAAAAAACAGTCGTCAGTATCAAAGAAAAAATATTGCACTGTACCACTCACACCCAACACCCCTTTACAAATACGATCATTAGGGGAATCACCACATACAAGACATCATACAGGAAACTCGATTTGACCCACGCTGCTGTCGGAGGCAGTCGTTATGGATGACCGGTTCGGCTGGTAGGTGACGTCGATGGCCGACACTGTCGTGGGGCCCACAGAGCGGGGTATGGTGCTTTTCCAATACAGGACACCGCCAACTGCGGCAAAAACGCACACGCAAACGGCGCCTACAGCTGTAGCTGCTATAATTCCCGGCGGTGGAGGGCTTCGTGGAGCATCCTGTTGTGTTTCTTTTGTGCTGGACTCTTCTCCTTTCCCCGGAATTTCGTCGCAGGGAAGCAGGGTGTATTTTCTGTGCGGATATAGTGATATGGTTATTGTGTTTATAGGTAACGACTTTCTGGCACAAATCAAAGGAGAATTCATTAAAGTTTTCCTGGTATACCTTCATCAGGGACATAGGGGTTAGGGCGCCGCATTCGAACATACCGATTTTTTTTCAAAAATGTAAGTGTGACGTGAAAAAAAAGAAGTCGTTGCACGGTCTCAAGTGAGCAATTGTTGTCACAATAAAAACCACACAGTTCTTACACTGATATGTGAGTCCCCATGAGCTCTCCTTCACTGGTTGCGATGACAAACACCTTGTTTGTGACCATAATTTTCAACCTCCTTACCGCCTCGCTGCAGGCGTGTTTCGAAGAGTCGATCGACTGGTCGGTCTTGAGCTGAAACGTGATTGTTTCTGCTGCACTTCGGTACGGTTGACCTTGAATGGTTGTTCTAAAAATTAAAGGTGAATATTTATCATATTTCTATTGCTGGTGGGCGCGTTTCGAGGAATTGAAATAGTAAAAAAAAAGGTTTTTTTTTCTGTATTCAGCTTTTGCTGTTTTCTATGTTGCTACATTAAAATCATGTTTTTTAATGCACAATAAAACAAACCAACGTTTTACAATATAGTTTCGATCCACAACAACGGCCACTTGGCCTCATGACAATGTTCTTGAACTTCTCTATTTTTGTGGAAATTTGATGACTTAAAATTGGAATTAAACAGAAGCAAAAAATTAAAAGAACACCATTGATAGCACACCAAGAAAAGATAATAATTGACACAAACTGCATAAATGACGTACACTTACCCATTGCCTTGCACTAGTTTGTGTATAGCGTCCTTAAATTTGTCCACAAACTCTTTCAAACGAGCCGTGCTATCGCGTGAACTCAGCCACTTTCGCAGTCCCCCAAATGAGATATTAACAGTGGCACATGACTTGGAACCTGATGACAAAAGAATCAAAGCGTGTTGAAGGTTCGGTGATAGCCGAAAAATACATGCAGTGCTATGGTAAGGCGAAGTGCAAGCTTACCTGTTGTGACTGTTCCCATTGTTATGTTTTCCCTGCACATCCACCGTGGGTTGGGACACCGGATGCTGCCTACGTCAACATACAGTTTGTTGGCGTAAATTATAATATGATCGGTTTAAGCGCGAAGGCGGTGACGTGTATTAAAACGTATTTGTACTACGTTTATGTTAAAAAAATTAAAAAGGGAATATATGCACAGTAATTACCGATGGCATGATTTTATTTCGTCAAGCTTGCCAAGGAGACGTTTAACTAAATAGACGATACGGCCATGTTGCGGAATGCTCGATAATTACTGTTTAAAATGTCAAATCATGCCCCAATGTGCTTGAAGCAGCTTGAAGCATTCATAAACATATAGTCTCACCTTCATAACCAGGTATTTTAACAATTTTGTTCTTGGGGCAAACCACCCACTCTGATCCGCTCACACGAATCTCCAACGTTTGCGTGTTATTGCATCTGTGTTCGTAGCAACGCCCTTCCTCCCTTATACTGCGCTTCGATACGTGAGAAGTCGTCGATTCCTGGCAATTCAAGCGTGATGTGTTAAAGGCAGGTACAGTGTGTTGAAGAGAGGTTCTTCAAGAGTGAAAAGTTACCTCTGGACTTTCGGAAGAAAGATTTGAAATGAAGCATCGACTGTTGATATTGTAGGTCTCGCCCTTCCATTGGTTTTCCTCGGAGTCCCTGTACATTATATACCATAAGAGTATGATAGGAGTGAATCCACTTTGCAAACATATTGGAAGGTTATATAATCTTACACATTGTTTGCAGGTTTCCAACATTCCATTCCTTCTGCTGGTTTGTAAATTTTGCAGGAGTCCAAAAACTCACTGGATTTGCAGACTCCCTTGTCCAAGTGCAAGTAGTGGCAACCATTCACCAAGCTGTCAAAACAACAAGACTCAGCAAAATAGTACAGAAAGCTACACATACACCAACTGCAGGGCAGTAACTTTTATATATCATTAGTGTGCATTTGAGTATTGCCAATGATGCTATTTTAATGTTTTTCTACATAACTGTGTTGTATTATTTTAAACACATTGGATACAATTCCAATGGGGTAAATTAGCTGGGTTTTTTTTAAATTTCAATTTCTTGATCATTTTATACCATAACAGAATGATAAGTTTCATTTGGCCACTACAAAATTTGTCATTATTTGCTGATGAATGTTCATTTTAAAAATGTAATGAGAATTACTCTGATGATGTGCAGAAGAAAGGTGTGTTGCCCGAATGACAGTAGGAGGTTGTACCAAATTCGCAGCCAGCATTTTTGCCCCAGAACATTTCATCTGCTTTTGAAAAATCTACTTCGTACCAGCCACTATCTTTCAACACAGCCAGTGTGATTCGGTCCAATACAGTGAGATGAGGCTTGAAACAAAATTAAAACATTGTGATATGTGCAATCAATGTACAATTGACCAATTTTCTGTGTTAAACATGGACTAAACCTTGGATTTAGCAAGGTGCTAAAAAGTATAGTTACATAATTTTTTTAGGTGACCAACAAAGAGCAGTAAAACTTTGTTTTGAACTACAGTCAAAACCGTAGTTTTTTAGTGTAAATTTTATTGCAAAATGAGTATTATTCACTTACTAGACCAAGCGAAGCAGTCATGAGAGATGGCTGCAGGTATCTCGACTCCCAATGAGAACTTATTTGTTTGTTCTGTTTAAACATGAAAAGATTTTTTAGTAAAACATAAACAATTGAAATGCATGTAACATCAATCATGGCAAGACAATTTACACATTGGATCACTGCACTACACAAAAGGAGAAACATACCGTCACACTGCCCTCCAGTGGACCACCAATGCCAGTGCAATTAAAATGATTAGTGGTCTCTCGTAAGACGGCAGGAGAGAGAATGCGAAACCAGTCCTTGACGAAACTGACAACATTGTTTCTGTCTTCGCACACTCTTTCAAATCGCAATGGGCTTTCCTGTGAAATGAAACAGGTATTTATGAGATTTCATTTGAATGCCGGTAAAAATGTTTGTGAATTACCGTTGGTTGAACCTTGCATTCCTGAAATTTGTCAAAGAGTTTTTGAGAAAATCCAAGAATGTGGAAAATTTCGTGCAACACAATCTAAAAAAAAGTTTAGCTAATTTCCTTTGGAAATGACTGATCAAAGAAGTGTGACAGATAATCAGTATTAGTATAATCTTTTATTTTTTTAATAACAACAGAAATATCAATTTTGCCTGATGGCCACCACTGCTCTTAATCACATTCTCCTTTGCAAATGGTTAATATACTGTTGTACTTGTACAGTTATCTCAAGTGCAGTTTTTTGTGATATAATTGTAATGTACACATAAAGTGTAACATATATCCCAACATTCACTTCAAAAACATTATAAATATCAAAATACAATAAAATCTTTTTTCAAACAAAACACCCTAATAAACATCGCTCTAAACCTGGTAAAATTTTTCAGAATTGAAATCTGCACTGGTCAAGTGTTGAGGGCAAAAGTTGGCATAACCAGAAACAGGCCGGTTAAATTGATCCAACTGGCAAAAAGAGGCATATGCCACAGTGCCCTGCAACATAACAAGTGTGTATTACTAAGTTTTATATGTAAAGCTGTGTAGTATGAATGAATATGTATCACATATCTCACCGATTCCAAGCATTTCACAGTTTGTTTTGAACGTACATAAAGCACAATGTCAGTGTCAGGAATTCCAGTGCCGTTGTCATAAAAAACCTTTGTAGGCTGTGAACTATTGTCATCGTATACTGCAAAGCCCTCCAGATGGTGATCTGGTATCTACGAAAGAAAAAGTTTTCTGAACAAAACACCATGGTGTGAAATTAGAGAGATCGAGACTCGCGTCTGGGTTAACAAGCAATCAATTTCATGCTTGGTTGACAACCAAAAGCTCAACAAACGGTAGCCATGACAACCAGGAAAAACAAGCATCCACACTGTTTTGACTTTTTCAGTTAGTGTGCCAGAGCTTGCAGCTGGTTTTGTATGGAATGGAAGTAGAAATTTTTAGCACAAAATACCTTAAATTCATCCAGACACCCTTCTCCTCCATATGCAGAATTATATTGGGCACATCTGCATAAAAAACAATAAAATGACCATGCTTTACAAGAACACTTGTAATGTATTTATCTTTCTGTGATTGTGTGCAACATTGCACATGCTTTTGGTAATTTCAAGATTTCTGACCTATATAAAAAGTTCTATTTCACAGAAAGTGGTAAATAAAGTTTATATATTTTCTCGTTTCTGGTATAAAAGTCAAAAATTTAACATGTGTTCATAGATTAATCTTAAATAACAGAAAGAAACAAATAACTTTGCAACAAAGTATCACAAACAGTAAATTGCATGCTAGCCATACATATATGAGATGCAAGCAATACCTTCCACTGTTTTGAGAATTGCCTTTCCAATACATTGCACATATGTTGTGACGTGATAAAAGTAAGCACCTTTGGACTGGAATCACTAAAAATCAGAGTGATAAAGATTAATGCACTTTAACTATCATCATGGTTACTAAATATGTTTTGGGAGAGTTTTGACATATTTTGGCCTAATCTCTAGCCAAAGTGGGATTCAGAAGCAGTGCCTTGGAGACAGTTGCCACAATAGAGAAACAATGACTATCACTAAGGGGCATTTTGGTCATAAGTGTGGTGTAGTCACGCGCTAGCATGCTGTTTGATCGTACTCATATGGGGTGTTGCCTTGAAAACACAATTAGAGTGGCCATAAGTGGCAAAACAAAATGTCATTGAGTGTTATCATAGTACTACAGAACAAAGCACTTTGACCAAGTACGTACAACTTAATTACTCAATTGGCAGCAAGGCGCAAAGAGCTATTGTGTTCCCTTGCTTAAAAGGCATGGTTAACAACAGGTATGGCTTAAGGATCTTGTACAAGTTCTATACCTAAATAAATAAACAAAGTTTGCATCAACAATAATTCCTGAAACTGGAGTGTAGTCAGAACATTATATATTTTTTGGAGGAGTACTACTTTATCTCACACTTGACAATGAAAATAAAATAGAATATTTTCACTTTTACTTAGGTTAACATGGTCAATATTCAATAATGTTTATTTAACTGAATAATCTTACCAACCTGACAAAATGTTTTCCGTGACCTTTACAGCCTTTTCCAGTCCTGTTTGAAGTCTTGCAAATTCCTGTGTGCCATTTGCGAAACCAATATTTTCTAGATCATAAAACACTTTTATTCTGATGGGTTTAAACATCTCCTCAACTTCTTTGCCATCAAACAAACTATCTTCTATGTATGCAATGCCATCTGTTTCATCAAACTCATCATCATAAACATCATCTTCTTCAGGTGTTTCGTTTACCTCTCGTTTGGCCAAAGTTGAAATATGCTTCCACAATTTTAATAACTTTAACACTTTATTGTGGCAGCGTAGTTTAAGTGAACGCTGCTGACGATTCTTCTTTTTCACCTCATGTGTTTTTGACTTCCTCCAGTGGTATTTATAATAATAGTGGTTTAAGTAAAGTTTGTTTATGTTTCGATCGCTAACAGGGACAACCTCAGGGTTTGTCTCAACTTTAGCTTGAAGTCGGGGGTCGTAAGATTGTGGACTTTGAACGTTTTTCTGAGTGTTTAAATTGTCATGAATGCACTTTGCAAAGGCACCACCTGGTATGTTTTGCTGCAGAACATTGGCAAACAGTGAGGTGACCATTATGAAGGACAGAAATCGACAGACCAAAAAGTACTGACTGAAAAGCAGGAAAATGATTTGTGGGCATATTTTCATCTTCTGACATTAGACTTGTGAAAATAGTGGTGGTTAAGCCTGAACAGCACTTGGTGGAGAACAGCATTGAGCATGACGCCTTCCAGCACAACCAACCAGATAAAATAAATGAACTAAATGAATCAATCTGAAAACGACCAGAAACATATGTTAAAAGCACAACACAGAACCAGATAAAACAGCAAAGGACTGGTTCTTACTTACTGCAACAACAGTTAACAAAGTGGGTTTAAATTTCATTGAACAGGGGTGCACATACTGCACAACACATGGCATGTGTATTAAATTTGGCATGCCACTGGTTTGAAAATGCCATGCGGGCTGAATTTTTACACCAAGAAATAACCAAGTGGCACCCCTGCTATTAAACATCACCCAATTTGTACAGAACAATGTGACCCTTTTCAGGTATGAATATATGTTATCCAACTGCCTATCATCACAAGCCCAAACAACTATAAACTAAGTTCATTGTCGTCCGCATTATAGGCCAGTCGCCAGTACTGTTAATAATAGCTACTGATGTAATGAAGCTTGCATAATTAACATATTTTTGCCTCACAAAACGGGGTATCGCACTCAAAAACACTGCTTCTACGACTGTTTTCACGGTGGCAGTGGACTGCAGAAAGCTCAAGTCAAGTGCAGGGAGTGGGGAACTTCAGACAATATTGTCGTGTCTTACTCTTAACATGTTGGTAATGTGGCGACACCATGCGTCTTCGCAAATATACGTTGTTGCTCTAATCTGATCGTCATACAAGAGGGGCGAATCGCAAATACAATCCTCGTCTTAGCTTAATAAAAAAAAATTGAAAAACACAAGATGAAAAGTATTTTGTGACAGAACCTGTTGAAACCGAGATAGTCACACAACTAAAGCGGATGGCGGAAATGTTTTTGGATGACTGTGCTATAGGACTCTTTACATGGTGGAGGATAGTCGTCACATGGTGGATGTAGGGAACTACTGTGTTTTGGATGTAAGGTTGTATGGTGGAGCTATTTTTTGCATCAAGTGACCAGCATGAAGGCCTGGACATTGATCTGGAATATGACTACAACCTATAAAAATAATAAAAATCACAAAACTATACATCAATATCAAATATAAAAAAAAATTTATAAGACAGATGCCTTTCTGTGTTTGCACGTAGTACGGTACTGCATGTTTTTTGTTATTTCTCCAAAATTCAAAAACTGCACACTGGTAACCGTAATGGCCAAGTAAAGCAATAAGTTCTCGTCAAAGTAAATAGTATAAATAGTATTAAAGTAATTGATCTAATATTGCATTGGTTCTCAAACATTTTAGAACACAGCATGCATACTTGCATCCTCTGTAGCCCATTCACCGCAGGTACAACGCAAAGGCCTGATTGCGTAAAGAAATTATTTTTTTAGATTCGAGGCTGAATGCCCGATAAAGGCCCATTTCCTTGCAGCACTTCATCCAAAGCGTCGTAAACTATTTTAATTTAGTAAAACGCAAGACGGTATCGCGGCACACCACAGTTTGCTGCGGCACAGAGTTTATGAAACTGTGACCTGTATTGTTTGAAAATTTATTGTATTGTCATATGCCTAAACACAGATCGGTATGGATGGCGTGGTTGCTGGGTTATGAATGGAATTTCTTGCAGAGATTCCCGAATACTCGTTGGCATCTGTAACAGCGCTGATGGTCTCCATAAACCACGTTGAATAAGGCGGGGATTCGGTTGATGGTGGTGGCATTGTGGACGAAGTAAACCACGAATGAAGGTTTTGCCAATAATAATAAAAATAGTCCATGTGCGTTTCGCCTTCGTAAAAGTCCCCACTACCGACGTCAAAGTCACTGTAATGCTCATTTGTATTCGCAACCATTTCTTCAAGAATATTTTCTACATTCATGTCGTTATGGGATTCTTCCCAGTTTATCTCCTTCGCGTGTTCCCAGTTTAAATTTCTTAAAAACTCTGACACTTGCGCGGCATCCTCGAAATCATGTTGGTTGTCGATATCCTCAAGCAAAGTGGGAAGGAATTCCGCATCATTTTCTGACATGGAAAACAAGTCATGCAGCATATCACCTGAGTTTATAGATTCAATTCCCAATTCTTCAGCAACCTTAGTCAAAATCCCAAGCACTTCGTTTCCAGTCGGATAAAAACTATAATCGCCAGCACTGACAGTATACAAAATTTCTGCCACATTCCAGTCACCTTGGTAGATTTCCCATTCTATGTCCATTGCAGCAGTCCAGTTGACATAACCAAGAAATCTACAAATTACAAGAGTCTCGCTTTCACTGTGCAAGTTTCTTATGTGGGTACGCATCGTTGAAAGAAATCCTTCTTCCAATGCAGCACCGTTAACAATGGATTTCATCATTATCGTTTTATTTTCAGTGGAAATGTTCATTTCTCGAGCCACAGAAGTCAATATGCCCAGCAAATTGTTAAGCAGGCCATGGCGGGTGCTGAAATGTATTTGCCTTAATATGTTCTCAATGTCCGCGTCTTCTGGCAAACTTTGCCAATCAAACACTTGCCCGGCTTCCCATGGAATGCCATTCACAATA
Source organism: Ascidia mentula (assembly GCF_947561715.1). Classification (NCBI taxonomy): domain Eukaryota; kingdom Metazoa; phylum Chordata; class Ascidiacea; order Phlebobranchia; family Ascidiidae; genus Ascidia; species Ascidia mentula. The sequence goes on along the minus strand of NC_138569.1, from coordinate 17,080,320 downwards.
CTGACGTAAATTTGCCGGTGCTGAAAATCGAGACCAAGTTGCGACTTAATTCCGGCTGAAATCGTAGAGAGGAAATCTGATTGTGATGAAGCGGTAAACAAACTGTGAAGCATCTCGACTTGGTTTTCAGTCTGTATATTCAGAACGTGTGCGGCAGCGTATAAAGCTTCCTGCATATCCACAGATGTGTCAAAAGTATTACCGACTTCCTCTGCATCCAAAAAAATGTCTATGTTAAAATTCCAGTGAATTCTGTCCAAAAAGTCAACGATTTGCGGCGCGAGTTCCTCATCAAATTCGTTTGAAACAACTCTGTACACGGACGAAATAAAATTTGGATCGGTAGTGCTTGAAAAGAAAACTTGAAGCATTCTAGTGTGGTTGCTTGTGTCAATGTTTAGCGTCGCGGAAATGGTTGCGATAACGTTTAAAACTGTATCGCTGCTCAACTCATCTGCAAAAAGCGTTGAAATTTATGAAAAAAATTAATAGAAGTATTTTCTTAATATACCAACCGGACCCGTATGTGTTGATCCACTGGGTACAAGAAATCGGTTCGGTGGAAAAATCTGTATCTGTAATAAAAACATAGCTGTCTTATGTTAAATTATGCGATCGTTCGCAGTACTTGCACTGGTTGTTTGCTTAGAACGTCTGCGAGTCAAGCCCACTCCGGTGCCAATAGCAGCTATCACAAGCAACGTAAACACAGTAACCGATAAAACCTTGAAACTTTTATTGCTTCTTGATCCGAATTTCACCTGCAACAGTGAAAAGTGTGTTGCCTTTTCATTTCCTTGTAATATCCGCCTGAGCTTCTGTTGTCAGTTGGTATTTAATATAACTATACCGTCACGGTTTCAACTTTTTCCACATCCGCTTGCTGGTTTGCCATCCATGGAGCATCGCGAATTGGACTAGCATTAACGTAGGCTGTATTGCCATCATTTGCTGGAGCGAAGGAAGTACCAACAGGTTGCTGCATTAACTGAGGGTTGGGTACTGTATACGTTGGTGACATGACTGTGTCAATCCCTTGATATCCCGGATGTACATCTGGAACTTCGGGGTACGGTATAACATGTTGTCGATCATGCAATTGTTGAACGGAATTCGCTAGTTGCTGTGGCCGGTGTGGGTTTTTATTTGCTGTCAATGCGGTTTTGGGAGGGGCCATGGTCGTCAGCCATCGATACTTTATCAACACATTTTCAAAACGTAAACCTAAAAATGCATTGCTTTTTTAATGCACTTTTGACAATTTTTTTCGTCATAATACTTACGTTATATTTTTCTTCTGTTGCGTAACTTATATTTATGTGTTTGTAATTTGTCCTGTTGTTTTAATGCTTCTGATTGATTTTATTGAAATCCATTACTTGTTGGAAAATGCTTTACTACGGTAATACCAGGACAGACCAACGCACGCATATACCAGGACAGAAATTATCTACTACCATACAGTTGTCTGGGATTTTGCAACAAACAAACGTTATTACAATTGTTTCGTCACAGAACATTATACGTAACTTTAATATAAAACATCAAATAATTCCATATTTTTAAAGTATTGCAAAATTTGGAAAATATTAAATTTCACTAGACAATAAACACCATTTTTTACTTGATTTATTGCAGATACAGTTGTTTTAAGCCTTATTTCAGTTAAAAATCTTGTTAACATTGCTCACATGGGTCATTCAGCGATTACCATGATCGTTGCCAGTGGCGCGGAACGTTCATTTTCCAAATTTTTTATATTTTTCGTTTAATTTCAACAAACCTATTTTCGAAACTGTATTCCAGTGTGTATCTGCACCCTTTTATGTTTGTGTAGCATAATTTGCTCAAACAAACATTTAGTCGAATTCCATGAATTTAAATGCTTTTCACGACGAAATGAACACCCCAGAAGTACTGATTCAGAAGTTGTGTCAATGTCTGTGTGACAATTCGGATCCTGGTAAGCTTTCTTCAACTGCAAGTTGTTTTTCCAATAACTTAACAGAATTACCAATAAAACTGTTGATCGATATGGTCTATTTGTTTAGATGCTGCCAAAAGAGCTGCTCAAAGTTCACTTCGAATGCTTTCTTACTGTGGTCAACATGCTGTTCCAAACATTGATGAAACAAGTTTAATAGAAAAAATTAAGTTGCAAAGTAAAACTTCACAATTGCCTGCATTTTGAATACTGTTTGTTTTGCCAGGTTCTAGCTATAATGACTGCAAAAATTAGAGAAAAGAAATGTGTCGCAGTGTGGTCCAATTTTATTTTGTTGTGGGCCATTACAAACTGTTAGTTTATCCCGTGGGCCAGTTTGTAATAAGGAACGTTGTTGGCAACGTGGCATAGGACATTTATTACACTAAAATCTCGATTACACATATATTTTTTGGAACAAAGATGGTGTCGTATATTCTAAAGAATAATATAAAAGTTAATCATGGCTATCAGACTGAAAAAGTATGAGTTACAATTTGCAAAAATATATTGCGGGACAAAATTGGCCTGTGGGTCTGTAGTTGGACTTGGACCAAGCTGTTTTACCATTTGTTTTATTGTGCTGGCAGTGACTAAAGCTGGAAGAATGGATGATGCAGTAAAGCTGACTGTCCTTCACCGTCGACTAAAACAAAGCCAATTTTTGCAAAATCGTTGGTCTATTCTATATCTACTTCATGCCATGTCAAACAAAAAGGAACAAAAGGTAAATAGTAAAGTGTATTTACGTAAGTGAGACAAATAGTCTCAAAAAGAAACCTTTGAAATTTGATTTGCTTGATGAAAATAATACGTTTCTTTATAGTTTGGAGGTGGAAGCTTGCTATTCAGACAAGGACTAGCTTGTGCATCAACTCCAATGGCCAACACAACGCCGGGTCAAATTTCACAACAGTCGATAACATCAAGCAGTGGCTTTGGGACAGCAGCTGCACCAAGTTCCAGAGGGGGTGAGTGCAGTGCCTTGGGTCATGTACATGTTATTCTCCCCAATTCTTTTTAAGGAGTGAAGTTAAGGGTATTTTTGTGTGTTTTAGGCTATGATTCTATTTCCCATCTTCCAAGTGAGATTCGAACACCGGGAGATATTACTCGATCCGAATACCCTTCCACAAACCTTTCTTCAAGGTTAGCTTGGACTAAAACTCCGTCCACACATTTGGGCAACACAGATTCTGGTCGTTTGCAGACATCAAGCATTTGTAAGTATCTGGTCTCCAAGTGAGCGATTTATTATTTTTGACTTAAAAGGTTTTACAAGATGCCAGGCTTCTGCAACAACATTTTGGTCTATTCATTTTACAAATGTTGCCATTTTATACTTGCTGTTATCGAATTGATGTTTAATACCAAAACACACATATTGTTTAAAACTTAAGTCCATGTCATTTGTATATACAACACAAAGCAGTTACTGCGTAAGCAATGAATAATTTTGTGCATTTCTACAAATTTTTCTTTTCATTGCAGCGCAAGTTCCACTACAAAATATTAGCAACAGATCAGGAAGAACTCAACTGCGACAGACTCAAAGCAGCAAAGAAAAGGTTTTATTTTATTTACAATATATAGACATATCAGATATTGTTAACAACACTAGTGTTTTTAAAAAAACAGTAGTGAATAAATATGTAGTTAATCAGTTATGTATCAAAAAGGTTGGGAACCATTGAGTAAATGTATCATGTAATAAAATAAATTATGCTCATGGCTTATTCGGTTTACCCTTTGTGACAAAAAAACAGGAAAAAATTTGTTCGGTTACTTTCGTGTTTTAATCTAATTGATATTCCACCTCGCAGATTAGTGAAGCAACGTTGGTCCGACAGCTGCTGTACATTTTTCAGGGCATTGAAACCAAAAACATCAAGCACTCTTCTAGAGAAAATGCCTTCTGCCTTGGAAACGATGTAAGTAATGACCAGATTATTCCTTATAAGTACAGTCTGACCTTGAAATATTTTGATTTACAGATAGATGTGGATAAGCATGATCGACAGATTGTTCACAGGTTAGCTGAACTAGGATGGTTACACAATCACATTAAAAAATACATTGATTCGCACAATAAGGACAAAGCATTCGGACTGGTTGGTCAGGTACGCTTACCTAACAAAGTGCAATATCCTCCAATGGATGACAAGAATATTCTACTTCTATGTAGGCCTTTTGCGCAGCACTACAACAGGAGCTTACAGAGTACTACAGATTGCTTTCTGTGCTTCAATCACAAATACAACAAGTGGACTCCGGTTTTGAGGACGATTCCACCCTTACCTTGTCCAAGCTTGTGGTATGGACGTACGAGCCACTGGAACGACTAAGATTGATTGCAGCTTTGGTGGACATTTGTCAAGGTGTGCTACAGCGATAGTGTATGTTGTATTAAATATATATTGACTGAAACCGTTATAGGCAAGAAAGGTGGAGCGCTTGCCAGCGTTGTTTTCTCATACATGCAAACTGGAGACGAAAACGCCCAAAGCATCACCAAAAGAGTGCTGCAGATCGTTTTCCAACCCATTTTTCACATCATTGATCGGTGGATTCGAGATGGAGAATTACACGATCCTTTTCATGAGGTGAGCATGTTGTTCCAACTCTAAACCAAGGCTTCTCGAACATTTTAGGGTCACGGCACAGTTGTTGGATTCTCTCAATTCCTTTTCTGTAACATCGCTATTTCAGTTCAAGTTTTTTATAAATCTATGTAATCACGCAACATGGGCGTTTAACGCGACATATGGCCCTCGTTAGATGGACAAACTGCTTTGATTCTGCGCTGAACGTTCGATAAACCACAGCTTTTAGTTCCAAATGTCCTTTGTTCTTAACGTGTGTCATGAAAGAAAAAGTCGATTTTAGTAATAATTGAAGTGGTATAACATACAAACCATTTATTTTCGTGTTTTACATTTTTACACAACATATTATGAAACTTGTATATAAATTGGCAAGCTGCAGACAGGGTGTGTACACGCACTGTTTCGACCTGTGAGGTCTCGGCAATTGCCAATATTATTATGGCTTTTTTTGCACATATATTGCATTGGTGTTTTGCCTTTAGCGCTATCTGTTACCAAGCAGATCCGTTTGGCCATAGTGCGCTCCACACTGGTTCGTCTCTGTTGTTTGGTACTCAGTATAGGGTACCCAACAGATCGACGTTGACCGGACAGGTACCACAAAGTGAAATCTGGTGTGTCTGCTAGTGTAAAAGCCAGCACTGATGTGCCACTTCAACAGCTGCACTGATGAGACCTCACAGGTCGAAACAGTGCGTGTACACACCCTGTTTGCAGCTTGCCAATATTATTATGGCTTTTTTGCACATATGTTCATAAATTATTGGTAAAAATTCGCCCGTTTCACGGCACTCAGTTTGAGAAATCCTGCTCTAATCAACATTTTTCTTTCCTTGCATGAAATCGCTCATCATTGTTCGTGTCTTGAGATCTACAATAATAAGTTTTTTTATTACATGGTTTTATTGCATATATGTATACATGATTACATGAACAGCCGGGAGTTACAATAAGTTTTTGTTTTGCGTTTTCTTTAAAACAGTGGTTTCGTGCAAATAACAACTGATAATATTCCATTAAACGCAGTTCTTTGTCGCCGCTGACCAAAATGTGGGCAACGAACGTCTTTGGTTTGACAAATATCGGATGAGACCGCAGATGGTTCCTTCCTTTATAAAAACTGAGCAAGCGCAGAAGATTTTGCTCGTGGGCAAATCGATCAACTTTTTGCGGCTCGTATGCCGCGATCGCACTCCAATTCGAATGAAAGAAAACGACTCCAAAACGGAAAACAATAAAGAAGAAGGTACAGGACTTAGGCTAGCGACAGGAAGGACCATGGAATTGGTACTTCCTTACCAACCACAGCCTGTTTTCTGTCACGCGATTGGTGTAATAAAGAAACCAATCAATAACTCGTTAAAACCCATAATATCTCACAAAGGTCATTGGTTCCGCAGCTTCATATACTTTTTTTATCGGCGATATAACGATACTTCACAATTATACGATAAAAAAATCGTTTTTCTAAGCAAAAGAACTTTTAAGAAGTGCTACACGCCCAAACAATCAAACCGCCCAAAGTGGGAACCTAAAGCTTACGTAAATTACAAACACAATCGTCCATATTATCTAACACACCGAATTGATGAAAATAGTTTTAAATGAAAACTAAGCACACCAACCAAAAATCATCACTTCTCAGAACTTAGAAATTACAACATTTAAATTTTTCCGAGACACTGCCTTGAAACTGGCATTAATCTAAAAAAACAAGCATTGGGTTGCAACCCTGATAAAATCCTTCAATGTTATCAACAAAATAACACTATACGTACAAATATAAATCAATAAACAAGCTAAACAAGTATTTTTGTACAGCCTATGGTTTGGAGTTTGCCAGTGATCTCAAGTTGCGAGTGGACGAGGCTTACGAAGCAACCAGTTGTCACCTTTTGTCGGTCCTCAACGATAAATATAAAATGCTGACTCACCTTCACGCTCTTCGCAAATTTCTTCTGCTCGGCCAAGGAGATTTTATCCGTCATCTGCTCGACCTCTTACAGTAAGCTTCAACATCTGATTGTGTGTTTTTTAAGTTTTACCGTCGTTTTTTTTGTCATTAAAAAAACACCTTGTGGATAGTGAAGCAAAAATCATCTGATTTACGTCAACAGATTTTATTTTATTTTGAAAAATCGATTTCGCTCATGTAGGTTACCATATAAGCATCGTCAGTTTCTGCAGTAGTAGTAATAATGAGTAATGAAAGCAAAGTAATTTACTGTCGCAGATAAATAAACAATGCCCGACCGAGGGCTAGATCCCTCTACAGCTATTAAGCAAGTCCTACCAAAAAACACCTTGTTGTGCAATCAAAATGACAAAACGTTTATTACAGAGACGAACTCGATAAGCCTGCGACCACCCTGTATCGCCACAACCTCAGTGGCCCAGTTGAGGCCGCTGTGCGTGCATCAAACGCTCAGTTTGAGGATTCCGACGTTCTCGCCCGACTCGACTTCCGTCTGCTTGAAATCAACCCAGGAGATTGCGGTTGGGATGTTTTCAGCCTTGATTACCACGTGGATCCGCCACTGAATACAGTAAGATGTTGACTGTTATCAAAGGAACAAAAGTTATATTTGAAGAAACTTTACGGATAAACTGATCGACCCTTGTTATAGCTTATCACACCCGATGTCATGTTGGTGTATCTGCGCATATTCATCTTTCTATGGCGCGCTAAACGTATGGAATACCAACTTGCCCTTATATGGACCAACACTATGGACCAGACACGAAAATTGGCACACAGCCTCGTCCACTTAAAAGGTAAGCACATGTTTCCTGTTATTTCACGTCATATATTTTCGTCATACACACGCCAGATCTAGGGTAGGTAACCATGGCCATTTAAACCAAGCTGGCAGAAACCTGTTTCCAGTCCTTACCTGTAGCACATTTCAAATCCTCTAGCAACTTTTATCAAAGATAACCAAGCCAATTGGAAGATGTCCCGAACTCGTTGTTGAGAACTCCTACAGATTTAAGATTTTTTATGAAAACTGCAACTTGCAACAACAACAACAATTTTATCGTATCGTTACAGGGGTGTTGCATCATTGTCACACGCTTGCTGCTGAAATGGTTCATTTCGTACACCAGATGCAATATTACATCGCATTTGAGGTAAGACTTACTTTGCAAATAATGCTTTCTTAATTTTATAAAGCGCATACAAATGTGCCTTCCTGCCTTTAAAACCCGATTACATTATTCTATCTTATGCAGGTACTGGAATGCTCATGGGCTGACCTCCAACTTAAACTTGAAGAGGCGAAGGATTTTGATGAGGTCATCGGTGCTCATCATTCCTTCCTTGAGTCTCTTATGAAGCGATGCCTTTTGGACGCGTCATCTAGGTATGCCAGGGTTTTGGAAGCCATGACTGCGATTCGGGCAATGGCAAGAAGTTGTCCACCGTTGTAACTTGTTTACTTTCAGTCACCTTTTGATGCAACTGCGCACCATCTTCGACCAGATCGTGAAGTTCGAGTACCTGCAGAAAGATATCTACGAACAGTCGAGCTTCGAATTGCGACAAAGACAGTTATACGAAAAAGAACTGGAGGACGCCGAGAAGAAAGTAAGAATGCAGAACATTTTTTGGTGTGTGCCATAGTTTTTTGGAAATTTTCATACGGCTTACTGTGTTCATCCCATGGGCGGTAGTCACAGGAAATTGTTGAATTGTGTTGAAGTGCTTGTTTCATTAGGGTGTTTGGGGAGCTGATTCGGAAAAAGAAGCGGAAGAAATGAAAAGACGTCGCGAATTTAAGAAGGTCACTATACCGGAAATGCGAGCCCGTTTGACTGTTTGCACGTGTGCCTACCAGGTAAAATAACCACCTAGTTTACGTAATTTATTTCACATTGTTGCTGAAAAGTAAAACGCCAATATTGTACTGTCTGTGACTGGTGTAGTAAACTTTTTTGGGGTTATTTAAGAAAACGGTATAGTCTTCTCGCTGTTATTCAAGTCTCGCTCTACGAGACCTTAATTAGGGCAGTAACAATAGAGAAATAATGCCACCAAAGGGTATGGCATGAACAGTAGTTAAATTATTATTTTTTGTACAGGACATGGTGGTGATGTTCCTACGCCAATTGGACACAGAGAGCGACTCGAACCTACGCAATCTCAGTTGGAGGTTGGATTTCAATGAACATTATCGCACTAGAAACACCGCCCTGCAATGGGTGAAACCTGGAGGCAGCAAGAAGCGTTAACGAACACACACAAAACAACCTCGTGAAGTTCCTTAACTGAGTTGTTATTATTATCTTGCGTAGTTGCGTATTGCATTGGGGATGAGTATGACATGTGACGTTAGCGTTGGAGTTGGTTTGCAAGGTATTTGAGTTAGCGTTTCGTATTTTTGGCGTTGTGTCATCCGACCCACGGGTGGCGTGCGAACTGAGTACCAGTTAAGTAAATAAACTCTACTTTTGTATGCTTTTAATTAAGACAGTCGGGACTTTTCGTTGTATAAAAACTTTGCAAAAAGGGGTTTTTTAATTCGTAGAATTTATCCAATAAAGGTTCACTGTGAAATCTTAAATAAGGGAGGAAAGACCAGCTATCAAAAAAATAGTTTTCAGCTTTTGTCGGAGATCACGTGGCGTGCGATGAAACTAAAAAATATTGCTTTTAGTGGTCGATTAAGTTTCATCGGAATTCCTCTTTTGCCATAAAAATATTTGTAAGTCAGCATAAAATATTCGTGCAGGTATTACAAAGAAAAAACATAAAAAAACCGATTACCCGAACAGCTGCTTGAACAAAAGCAACGGAAAGCGACGATGATTGGTTGTTACATGCTTTTGGCTGTAGCGAAGAAATGCCGTGAGATAGGAAACCGGTGCGGAATGAGAAGCGTGTTGGTGCTAATTTAGTTCGTAACAAGCTAAGGCAACTGTAAGATTCCAATGAAGTTATTTTCCTAAAATGCCAAACACGTTGTGTTTATGTGAATGTGTTGTTGCAATATTCCGTTAAAAACTGGAGTAGTGTTTAACCAAAAACGTATTTTTGTAGTTAAGCTTAGCTCTAAATTCAAATAGAATTTGATTCGGATTTTAATTTATTTGTGAGTGATAAAAAATTATCATGTCCAACGCAGCTAATGGACCGTCTTTGGACCAGCAGGTTAGCTTGTTTTTATAGCCTATACAGTTTAAACAAAATATATAACCTATGTTAGGACAGTTAGGTTATATGTTCCTGACAATATTTAATTGATCTTACTTTTTTAGATGGCTGGTCTTGATATTAATGCTGGACGTGGTGGAGCAGTACCAGGGGCTAATTCAGGTTGATTAAATACTTTTTGCTTTATTCTGTAATTTGTCTTTAAATTTAGAACCTAAATGCGATATTCTAAGGTCGCTTTGCTTCTGGAGGAGGATATGTGCCACCCCACTTAAGAAATCAGGGTATGGGACGTGGTGGCCCACCACAGTTGATTCAAGGAATGCCCCCAGCATCTTATGGTGGTGCACCGATGACAGGACCTAATGGAGGTTCAGAAGTGTTTTTTTTTGCTTTTTTACATTTATTCTCAATACATATTTTTTGTCCGTTGGTGAACAATGTTTCTCATTGCATTGTGTTTTCTTCAAGCCGTGTACATTGTTTGTTGGTTTTATTAAGAAATTCGTTATGGTGCAATGATGCCTGGTCCCCCACCTGCACCAATGCCACCAACGGCACCACCAAACAACTATGCTGGTGGGCCCGCACAGAGGGGCGTATATGCAAATGGCATGGGCCGTGAGAGAACCAATGGACCCCCTCCACGATTTAATGACAGAGGATTTCAAAGTCAGGACAAGCAAGGTATGACCAAAAAAATGAAACTAAACAAAACTTTTTGCAATTAAAGTTTCAAATCCTTTTTTCAATTTAAGGTTCTGAAAAATGATGCTTTCAAATGGTGTTACTGTGTATGTTTATTTGTACAAGCAGTTTAAATTTTAAATATGTATCCAGGGCCTTATCGACAACCTGCTCAACAACAATACATGAGTTATGGTGGTGGTGGTGGTGGTGGTGGTGCTCCCACTGGCGGATATGGCAATGACCGCGGGTTTAGCCGTGGCGGTTACAATGATCGCGGTGCCTTTAATGACAGAAGAGGTGGTGGATGGAATCAAGGAGGAGGAGGTGTGTGTAATTCGAATATGGTTAATGTCCTGGGTAATTACTGCTATTGCTGACTTGTTTAAATTTTAAGGTGGAGGATATTGGGAGGGGCCTCCCCAGCAAACGCTACCAGATAGATGGGCAAGGCTTGATGACAATGGTATACAATCAATAATTTCATATTTCAAAGGCCAATTCTTTTTCACTGACAGCAACAAAAAAGGAAATAAAAATGTTTGTACATTCAGGTATGGGTGGTCGCTATGGGCATCATAATGACGATCGTTTGGCGAAGAAATGGGATGAACGCCAAGGTAGTGGCGATGCCTTTAACGACACAATTGACTGGTCTAAACCACTGGCAAGAGATGAAGGACTGGAGAAGTATGTAACAATTATATAAGTTTTCTTGTCAGGTTACTGATGTATAAGTCATAAAATGAACATAAATAATAGTTTTGTCTCATATAAAGAAATACTATGGCAATTAAACTTATTTAGTAAATATACTGTTTCACTAGCTGTGACCTCAGCTGAATAGTACAAGTGTACTGGGTTAAGATTCATTTCCTTTATGACTCCAGGCTTAGGCATAGTTCACTGCAAGAATGGTGAACTATGACTACATGATATAAAGCGTTTAAGCATGCAACATAGAAATACCACAAAAACTGGCTTATTTGTAGATTGTTTTTTTTTTGAAAAACATGTATATATTATGTTTTGTGTAATTTCTTTCTTGGGAAAGTACAGTAGGTAAATGTTGTGAACAAATTCTTTAGGACATTGTTTTCTGGATCAAACACTGGTATTAACTTCGACAAATATGAAGACATACCAGTGGAAGCAACTGGAGATGATGCACCAGACCACATTGATAATGTATGCGTTTTGTAATAGGTTGATTTATTATGAGCAATTGTGAGTAACATTTGTCAGCAATGTGGCTGGTCTCTGTTGTGTAAACATACCTTGATCACAAGAGTAAGTAATTGACATTAAACCTGGTTAATTGTGTTACTTGTCAATTCTGCACGAATGCATGATGTTTATACTTGTTTTAAACACTGACATGTTGAATTACTATTTATATCAGTGATTCCCAACATTTTTGTGGCTGCTTACCACTTGGAGATAAAACAATTTCGACCACCTAGTTGAGAGTTACAAAGTAACCTAGAGGATAAAGTAACAAACATTTTGAGATCACTTACTATTTTTGAAATGCGAACTATAATCGCAAATTATGGTAAGGTGCTCGCATACCACCTGGAATGCCGTCGCGCATCATTAATGGTACGCGCACCACAGGTTGGGAAACACTGGTTTATATGGTAACAATTTTTTTGCAGTTTAAAGAGGGTGAACTTGGAGAAATTATCAATGAAAACTTGGACATGTGCAACTACTCTGTTCCTACTCCAGTACAGAAATATGCAATCCCGATCATTGTTAACAAACGTGATCTGATGGCTTGTGCTCAAACAGGTAATACCCTCTCTTAAGGGGTTATTAATTGATTATTTGTGGTCATTTATACAATATCTCAAATATATGTATGTGCCACTTGAGTATAAGCTAGTATTTTGTATGTTGAAGGTAGACAACCTAGTTGCTTTTTTGTTTTGTTTTAGTAGACATTTATATGTGTTTAATTATTATTTTTTTTTATAGTGTGCATACACACTGCATATACATATAATTTTCTTTTAACTCAAAAATTTAACATGTACATGTTCTTGAATATTTGTAATGTATTGTGTTGTTTTTGCAATTAATTTACGTTTGGTATAGGTTCTGGAAAGACTGCTGCTTTTCTGCTTCCGATGCTTTCACAATTGTACAATTCTGGACCAGGGGATTCTCACAAGGCAACTATGAACCAACGTGGACGTAGAAAGCTGTTTCCTCTTGCTCTCGTTCTCTCTCCAACCCGTGAACTTGCTTCACAGGTACCAAGAAAAACATCACTTTTTATTTATGTGTACATAGAACCACAATGTGATATAGGAACTAATAAAATTTATGTTGTGTCTTTTCATATTGGAACATGATAATGTAAACCAACTTCAACATCTTATATATATATGTGTGTGTGTGTGTGTAAACAATGTTCTGAAAGTTAAACGATTAATAGAGTATTTATACATGCTATGTGGTTTAAGATCTATGATGAATCTCGAAAGTTTTCCTACCGCTCGCATGTCCGTCCATGTGTAATTTATGGTGGAGCAGATGTGGGGGCACAAATGCGTGACCTTGATAGAGGGTGTCATTTGCTGGTTGCTACACCTGGTCGTCTTGTCGATTTTATTGAACGCAGCAAAATCGGATTAAATTACATCAGGTAACTTAATAAATTCTAGTCTGCTGGTTTTAGGATGAATTCTGGTCTGCTGATTTTAGGACTTTGCAGTTTGTCGATCCTCACAAAATAAAACTTGAAATTTTAAAAACGTATCATAGTTGTTATGAACCTGACACTGTTAATCGCATTGCAAATGTAATTGAAAAGTAGATAACCTATAGTTTGAACCTTTGGTGGTTGCTGACAGTGGTATTGTTTCTTTCTTCATGGTTTGACAACCACAAAAGATAAAAAAAAAATAGGTTTTGGCACATTGGTTATTTTAGGTTCGTTGTACTGGATGAAGCAGATCGTATGCTGGACATGGGTTTCGAACCACAAATCAGAAGAATTGTTGAAAACACAGACATGCCAACCAAAGGTTTGCTTTGTAGATTATCTAAAAGATTTTTTTCTGTTATCGATGACCTCCTTATATCGTTTTTTGTATTCAAAATATATTGTTTTTTATATTCAAAAGGCAATGTGTGTTTATAAATTAAGTAGATACCTCGTTTCGTGCATGTCGTTGTTGACAAGTCTAGTAGCAAAGAAAAGTCTGAAGTACGTTTTTTTCTAACATTACATACAACTTTTCATATTGCTGGTCTTTAGGTGTGCGCCAGACACTCATGTTCAGCGCCACTTTTCCCAAAGAGATCCAAATACTGGCCCGCGATTTCCTGGATAACTATATCTTTTTGGCTGTCGGGCGTGTGGGTTCCACTTCAACCAATATTACACAGAAAGTGGTTTGGGTTGATGAATTAGACAAGCACAAGTTCCTGCTCGATCTTATCAACGCAACAGGTATACCTTAAATGTTGCCCTGATTGAAAAAAAAACACAGCAATCGGCTGATACAAAACTATTACCCAACCGATTATAAACCAGCTAATACATCCTTGTGTGTCCTTACGTTAACGATATTATCCCCTTTTTTCATTTTAGACTCCAAATCTCTGACACTGATCTTCACTGAGACCAAGAAAGGAGCGGACGCCTTGGACGATTTCCTCTACAGCAGGTATGTAATGGAGGCCTTGACGTTTCGCCGTGAGCGAAACCAATTGCTGGAGGATTAAGGAATAACAGCGTCGCATTGTTCGCAGCCAGGCAATTTCAGTGGCGGTTATGTGATATGTTGGTCAAGGCTGTAGCCCAACTGAGTAAAGTAGTAGTTTTGTTACTTGGGTTACAGTCTTGTGTTATTGGGCATGCAGCAATTGGTTGGGTAAAAGATCCGTGGTTGAATTTAACGAAATCCCAAACCATCCGCCAAAAAAACGAAAGAAAACCTGTCAAGAACACGACGATAAGAGGAATATTTTCTCGGCTACGCTTTTATAATTCCGCATTACTTTTAACAGAAAGTACAAGTCGACGAGCATCCACGGCGACAGAACCCAATCCCAGCGCGAGGAAGCCTTGATGGCGTTCAGAACCGGTCAATTTCCCATTCTTGTGGCCACTGCTGTAAGTCAACGTCCACGCAATGTTGTACTAAAAGATACATCGGTTTTATACGAGTTTTTTATAGGTCGCTGCTCGTGGCTTGGACATTCCCAACGTACGACATGTGATCAACTTCGACCTGCCCAGCGACATTGACGAATATGTGCATAGAATTGGTCGTACAGGTCGCGTGGGTAATATAGGTGAGTGATATTCCTGTCAAGTTACTGGTTATATTGTTTTTAGTATCCATCTTACTACAATACCTGCTCTGGTACATAAGTCAGAGGTTACCAAATGGTGCTTCGTTTTAATGTTGTTTGGGGGTAGCAAGCTTAATTGGAGACTTAGGACAAACCTTATTGCCATAAATAACTGATGTAGGCAAGTTATTTTTTAAAACACCACAAATATCTCCGAACTTTTCGGGTGCGTCCTTAAAACATTCTCCGTGCAAAAAAACGAGTATGTAAGGTGGCAACCGCGACACGAGAAAAAGGCAATAGCACGCTTCAACGCACAGGCGAACACTGCAGTTCGGTCGCCACAGTGTTAGGATTGAGTGAGTCACCGTATCAGGGAAGTTTTTGCCCTGAATTTATTTGAAAGCTAATTAGTACACAGGAAATTGTCCAATTAAATTTCCTGTGTACTAATTTTCTTGTCGGCCCTTGATATTATTGCTGGCTAATATCTGACCTAAAGCATCTATTGCAACCCTCCAGGTCTGGCGACATCCTTCTTCAACAGCAAGAATGTGAACATTGCCAAGGACCTGGTGGACCTTCTCCTTGAGGCAGCCCAGGAGGTGCCACAGTGGTTGGAGACGATGGCTCTTTCCTACCAAAAGGGCAGACCACGCACACAAGGCAAAAAATTCTCCAGTGGATTTGGATCACGTGATTACCGCCAGCAACCGGGTAGAGGTGGACGAGGTGGAGGCAACGCTGGAGGTGGCAGGGGAGCTCCAATGCACAGCCGAGGGTATGTGTAATGTTATTTGGTATGACTAAAGGTTTGTGTGCTTTTATGGCACCCAAATTAAATTTATTGAAGCTGTTAAACTAGTGGTTCCCAATGTTTGTGAGACAATCTGTGTTAAACACTATACTGGATGCTGGATAGTTTTTCTTAGTGTTAGCTTATAGTTAGCAGTAAATCCGTTGCTTCGTTAAACCAATAAAATATGCTTCAGGAAACACGTGACTTATATGCTTACTATTGTGTCATACTGCCAAACAGTTGCGTAACAATTATCCATCGTGAGACTGCTATTACGCTTTAATATGACGTAACTACAGCGTAACAAACCTTTGCCATTACGTCTTAATATCCTGCAATACTATAATACGTAATTTTGAATACTTATTGTACGTGCAGACACATGTAATAATCGTCATCATGATCCGTTTCTTTATTGTATTGTGACAGATGATAAAAGCGAAGTGTTGAAGTAACGTTTGGTGATTTACAGGGTTGTGAACAGCGGATGGGGAATGCCTCCTCAGTTCTATAGAGGAAACGACTACGGCGGTTCGTACAACCAGTCATCAGGACCCGACTGGTTCGGAAACTGAAGCATCCGTCATCACAAACCAAATGTCAACTGTACATAGTCACTAAATTTCCACGTATGAGTATTTAAATCCGACCCACGCTTTTACAAGGTCGCTTGACTTTCAATGTACAGTAGGGCGCCCGGAACAAATATCTCGACTTTACCAAGCTACATTCATCCAAGACGCGAAACCCCGCAATGTATTCCGCGGGTCGCCGTTATTGTATGTAACCATGTACAGAAGTTGTTGGCCAGGGCCGTTGTGCGGCTCTTGTGCTTCGTTGATCTCCATTACTGTAAATAGCCTCTATCTTCTCAAACAAACCCGCTGTGGTTCACAAGTACGCCGTGAAAGTCCCTTGTTTTGACTTGTTTCCCCACATGACTGCGCCTATATCTCAGCAATGATAGAATGTCCGCATCTGATGAAGGCGCTTGCGGGCAGTACAAACACTTGTAAGCGGCGAAGTTCGATTGGGAACAACACGCCCGTCGCTAAATCCCCAGTTCGTCGGTGTAACGGACCAAAACTCGTGCGATTCTGTTTCGTGCAGTGCACACAAATGCGGTTTGACCGCTATAGGTGAATCGGGGCGCACTCCCAGTAGGAAACGAGAAAGGGCACGAATTTGCCTGCGCGCCAGAATGGAGACGGCAAACTCAATAGCCTAATTTCGCCGCTCGAATCGACAACGAACCAGTAGCAGCCTAAAGGCGAGGCTGTTCCCACATGCTTTCCCTCTCGCGCGATAACGCTTGTCTCCTCGCATCTTTTAGGAAGTTCGCAAAAGCACAGTGTGACATCATAATCATCATCATGTTAACGTTTTCTTTTACTCAAATCGACGACAACTCTGTAGTGTGCTGTGAGGAGAATTTATTTTGCGTGGCTTCGGCCACGATTACACTGTAATGGCGGCCTTGTTAGTTTTATGTTTCTGCTGTATGGCGAGGCCACGCCATTTTATACGAAAACGTAAGCAATTTAGCTGCTGTACGGCAAGCTGTTACTTGTTTGTCAACAGCTGACTTGTTGTTTCCTCTCCTACACTACTGCCATTCGTACGTACAAAACAAACACCCTTGTAGGTATATTTCCACACAAAAGAGTGGCGCGCCTGCCCGCATTCTTACCATAGTACCGTGCTCTGCCCCTGTGCAATATATAGACACCACGTTCCCATATTGACTTAATTCTCAAGCTACGTTTAGGAAAAACTAATGTTCTCCTGATAGAAAGTGACACGCTATTCTTCATCGCACATTCACGTCGTTTATCAATTTTATCATTGCTCTAACTTCTTGACAGTGGACAGTTTTACTTATGTGTTTATATCGTATAGCGCGGCCAGGGCGGCGCACCACGTATAGTTCAATTCGTATACAAACACCTACCACGTTCGACACTGTGCTTTTTTACGTTTTAGTATTTATTTTTACATCCACCCTCTCGCGAGAACGCGCGCGCGCGCGAGTGTTTCATATTATAAAAAGAGAGATTCGGGGAGAAAGGATGAAAGCATTCATGAATCTTAAAACGCGAGCGGCGTTGTTTCCCTTCCAGTTAGCACGGACACTGCACGAAACTCATACCCGACGTACAATCCGATTGCGGTAGCGACGGTATAATGAACACTTCTTTTTCCTGATTGGCGCACTCCCAAATTAGACTGAATAATTGATGAGGTAAAACGAATGCGGTGCGCGCACCGACTGCAGTCATGTGGATGCTATTGGGACAAGTCTGATGCTTTACCCATTTGAAAATACGTTGGAAGTAAATTCTGTTCGGTCGCAATAAATATACAAGTTGGATGGTGTTGTGTTTCTGTGGCAACCAGGGCCGCCTGTGCAGAAATTTGTTTCACGTTTCGCTTTCATTCATATTACTGATGTTCAAGCAAGGTTACCTGGAATTGCCGACTTGTTGCATTGCAGTTAGAAACTCTGCCTGCATTGGCTTTCCCAAAGCCGATTCAGCGTACCAACATTGGTATTGGGAAACCTAAAGAGTAGTGTAGAACCACAGACAGCGTTTTGGTAACTCTTTTTTAAAACCGGATTATCCTGTTAATTTCGCCCTACGGGCACCGTCAGCTCCTTGAATAAAAAGCGGATTCAACAATAACAAAAGTTCTTAAAACAATAACAATTTGATTCTGTCCTCAACAATAAGTGTGTGTAGAATACTACTAAACGGGTATTTGCAACTAAAAGGCAACGGTTTGGTGGCATACAATCATTGTATGACACAGACAAAAAACGTGAGGGCTCATTGCAGTAACATCGTTTCGATATAATCCGGTCTGACGTTGTTAACATGCATCGCCTTTCCTTTGGCTTGATAATGTTGTAACAAAACTAACCGCGCATTAATTGTTACCAGTCCGATTTTTTGGGAAGCCTACTACATTGAATGCAGTTTTGATTGACGTTATGCGTGAATGGTGTTGTATTTAAGTAAAGTCCAACAACCAGTATTACAATCTGACTGGCATGCACACAAATCATTATTTCTTAACGCACGATTCCCAGCGTGGCAAGATTTTAATTACCAGGTACATATATGCAGTGGTGCCTTGATCACATATTGCGAAATCGGCACGAGCGTGAATCATACGCAAAACATTAGCAGACCAAATATGAAAGGGTACATGCACGTACCATCCGCTTAGAAAATCAGTACATTGCACTAACTGACGGACGAAAGCGATACAACGCGCACAGCCGAAAGGGAAAAGGATACATGCAATAAAATGGAAAGCGGTAAAAACATGCACAAGAAGAACACTGTGTCGACGGGCTTAAAGAGTCGAGTTCGCAGGTACAAAGGTGAACCAGAGAGGCGGACTTCGGACTTCGACGCGCGATAACAACCAAGGGTTTTCTGGACCTTGAGAACTCTACGCCTAAATCAACACGTACAGAGACGATTCGGCACCTGCCAGTGAATGTATTGCAACGTGAAGGAGAAACGAACAGTGATCGCCTTTGGAAGTGCTGAAACGAGATTATGAACCGGCGACATTTTAATTACTGCAGCTGTGGGCAAGTTAAGGGATGTATGAAAACCTTCAAACAGTGCTGTACGTTTGCATCAACACGTATGTAAATATGGATTCCTCTAAAGGAAACGTCAGCGCATGACATGGCCATGAAACAATCTAATATTCATCTCCGCTGTCTTCTAACATCGAATTTGCCGCTTCCTTTACCACGAAGCTGGGTGACCTTGGGTTGCTGCAAAAGGCAATTGTTAAAAACGCATGCTGAAACTTTAAAGAGAAGTGTTTGGGCGAGTTGTAAGGAGTCTTGATTCATTTACAAAGCTGGTATTGAGTACTTGTTACATGCTGTTATTTAAAGAAAACATGGCCTATTTATCATGTAACATACTTACTCATAGTAATCTGCAGAATTGCGAGAGTCTTCATCTTCACTAGTTGGGCTCGCCCTTCCAGGTGAAATTGCATCCATTATCTGCTCCTTGTACTGATTCTGTTGACAAAATAGTTTCAACAAATTATTCAAGGGAAAAAATGCCTGGCACACAACTCAACTGCCACCTACCATTGTACCATACATTTCAATGAAGTTTCTCACAAACTCATTTGACCTTTCTTTCCATTTGTCCAGCAATTCATGACTGCGGTCTTCAATTTTTCCAACTATTTCCTTGTATTTCTCACCCATGTCCTTTAGTCGGTCTTTCATTGTATCCACGGTACTCTGGACAGCAAACTTCTTTTCCTACAACAAAGCATGGACCAATAAGCTTAAAAATGTACATTATTCACCATCAGACCGGTATACATACATATATTTTTTGTTAAACTTCTCTTAAGTAAATCACTAGCACAGACCTTAATAAATCCAATGTTAAGATCTTTTGCTGAGTAACCTCTGGCCAAGTTGCGACGGATGTACATATCATAGTCCTTGACTATTCTGGTGATGACATCCGATGTGGAGATACCTTCTGTTCTTTGAGTCGCACAAAACATCCCTGCAAACACAGTGTTACATTAGCTTATTATCATTTGAATTTACTTTGTACAGACCAACCTTTGGCTTTAATATGTTTATAAACATCATCCGAGGAAGATGATGCATATGGAAGGTCATCATGAGCGACAAAGTCAATCTAATTTAAATAGTTGAATAAATCACAATTCAGCGTAAGAAAAAATTTACATACCTTGTGCTTTTCCAGAAAATCAGCTTTCAAAGTCCATGGTGCATCTTTCACTACCTCATCCACATAGCGACAATGAAGAACTGCTTCATATCTCTCTTTTTCACTCATTACTGTTCTCCCTTTCAGTCGGTGGGTAAGTTCATCATTGCAAACTAATGTTATTGACAGTGTTATAATCAGCATGTAGTTATAATTGCAATCAGCTTACTTCCAACTATTAGGTAAGTATTTGGAAACAAGTTCTTTGCCTGCATCAATGCTCTGGCATGGCCCGAGTGAAACATGTCATAAATCCCATCAGCATATACCCTTGCTGGCCTTGATGCTGCAAAGGGAAGGTAAACAGAAGATGACAACAATACATTGGTATTATGAGCACAAAATACTTAAGTTAATGGTAACTGACACATAAAACCAGCAAGATCAAGAATTCTTACATCCAGCTGCAGCTTCCTCTTTTGTCAACCTTGTAAATTGATCCAGATGTGTTCCCCCAGATGGGGCAAATGTTGCCGGTTTATAGAGGGCCTGTACAAAATAGTACATGAATTACTGCAACGCTTGACTAAATACATACAAACAAACACACTTACTAATTCATGTTTTGACGTTTTGCGCACTTTGGCATTCCCAGATTTATCATCATTTTCAGCTTGGTGGTTATTTGTCAAAGATCTCTTTCTCGTTTCAGATTTGCTTGCCATACTTCCCCGTCGCACAACAACAGGCGTAAGATTGCTTAGAATACCGGCAACCAACGGACGTCCTCTCAGGTTCCACGTCGAGGTAGGCGTCACATTTGTAAACGATTTATTGTGTTGCACTCGCCTTCTTCGGTTTGTCCTGTGCAATCAACCAGAACGTTTGAATGCAATCGACCTTGACTATCACAATAGATATCACAACATATGATGATCGAATGAGGGTATTTTGTTTGAAAATTTGCGGAGATTACTAGTGAGGAAATGTAAAACCTTTAAAATGTGTTATCATATCACTGATATGTGATGGTTGTATTTTGCGTTATCCACATTTGGCTCATAAATGCCACATAGAATCGCAGGAATATTTTTTGTGTATTGCACTATGTTATATTTGTCAGAGAGAAGCTGTCGAGTTGTCCTTTTTTTGTCAACTAGCTTTCCTCTGGTGGTATGCTTGTAAAAACCTATAATATTCATGGTTCCAACTTCGCGTCATCTGTGGGCATCGACACCACATTGCTGCAAGGAAAGATTGGCTGAAAATGCATTGGAAAAAACGTCTGGAATTAACCACAACTAGCTCGTCTGGGAGCAACTGGGCTGTTTTTGTGCGTTTTCATTTTCACTGCGCCGAATAGAGTCTTGATCGTGTCGAAACCGACAGCAGAAGGACACTAAAAGCTTATCGGTTATGTTTTTTTGTTAGTGCGTACAACCAACTTAGAAAAATTTCGAAAATTTTAAAATCTTTTGCAAAACTTTCTGAAATGACCTAGAAAATTAGAGTTTCATATGCTGCGGTTTTCCCCACTAACGAGATTGCAATGCGCACATCAAGTGATCCATGTAGCTGCCAGACGCGTTAGTTGCTGTGAATTCCAGACGATATCCTTCGCCTAAAAGTAAATTTAATTTTTTTTTATTGTTAAGTCCTATCTAAGCCAATGCATTTTCCGCCATTCTTTACCTGCAGCATAGCGACGTTAACTGCCCAAACCAGGTTTTAAAAGTTACACATCTCAAGCAAACATTGGCAATTTATCTAATATCTTTTGGCTCTTTGGTTGGATAATTTTACATTGTTTCTGTACAAGTGTTGTTCTTCTTTTGGCATTTACAAAATAGTGTGTGTTGGTTTTGTTGAAGTTAAAGCTTTAGGTTGATGAGTTTTCAAATAAAAATGTTTTAGATTAAAGCTGTGTCTAATTTCAAACCTTTAAACTTGGCTAAATATATAGTACTAGCGCAGCAATGGTTCTTCAGTTATTATATGTTTAGGAATTAGGGGAATTGTGTAAGTGGAACATTATAGATGTCACGGCGCTACACCCGGTCAGTGGCCTTTGATGTAGCATCCTCTGTTAGTGGTATACCCAGCACTTCCAATGGCATAGCCCAAAGCACAGTGATGTATATTAACAGCCAATACAACCACCCAGCATTCAGTAAACTTTATTTAGGACCAAACCCTCATAATGGCCAAACCTATGGTGCAGCTGGTGCCCTTCCAAAGCCACCTAAGGCTCCAGAGAAGCCTTTGATGCCATATATGCGTTACAGCAGGAAAGTATGGGATGATGTCAAAGCTCACCAGCCAGATCTAAAGCTATGGGAAATTGGTAAAATCATTGGTAAGATGTGGCGTGAGCTGCAAACCAGTGACAAGCAGCTTTACATGGATGAGTATGAAGCAGAAAAACTCGAGTACCAAGAACAAATGAAATCTTATCATAATTCTCCAGCATATCAGGTTTTCTTACAAGCCAAAAGCAGAGCTGAGGCAGAAGCAGCTGCTGAAAGTCGGTCTACTGTTACTGAAGAGTCATGTATGAGCATTGAACACATTGAGGATGCCAGTGTGGAGACAGATGAAGGTTTTTCAGTAAAACATATTGCTGCTGCTCGGTTTCAAAGGAATCATCGTCTTATGCAGGACATCCTGGCTGACTCTTCAGTTATTCTAAGTGGAAAAGGAATTGTTACAGAGCAACGCTTAAATGTCCTTAAGAACCAGGTCCTTTCCTTGGAAAAACATCAAACAAAATTGCAAAATGAGTTACAAGACATTGAAAAAAAACATGCCAACATCAAACGAAAGTGGAAAAATCAGGAAAATGAATTTTCCAATGAAGTAAAAAGGCTAAAAAACATTACTCCACAAGAATACTATGCAGAGTACAAAAAAAAGCAACAAATGAAAGCTGCTCTGAAGGAACAAGCTGCTGAAAAGAAGGAAACAAACAAAGCATCAGCAGCACCCAATGAAAACTTGACAACAGAATCGAAAGAAGACGCCCCGAAAAATCCCAATATTGATGAAGCTGAAACTGAAACTAAGGCAGAAATAATGGAAATAAAGTCATCAATTGAAATATCAAAAGAAGAAGAACCACCTTCACAAAATGATGAAAAAAGCGAGTCTGCTGAAACAACTGACACTTCCTCTGCTGTAAATGAAGCCAACAATGACAAAACTAAGGTTGACATTGCAGCTGGAACAGACAATGAAAGTAATCTGCCTGAACTGAAGGGTACCGACCATGAGCAGGAATGTATGGACTCTAAAGATAAACAAAATGATGCTTCTGTCTAACTTGTCAAAGACTGTCGTTCAAGTAACCACTGCCAGTTAATACATGCTGCGGAATGTTTATGCATGATTTTGAATGGTATAGTGACTATAAAGGTGAAGTGTATGGCTTTATTGAGAGAAAAGCATTTAAAATGCACTGCCTAATGTGCCAATGGTTACCACCGAGAAATAGGT
This sequence comes from Ascidia mentula, assembly GCF_947561715.1. Classification (NCBI taxonomy): domain Eukaryota; kingdom Metazoa; phylum Chordata; class Ascidiacea; order Phlebobranchia; family Ascidiidae; genus Ascidia; species Ascidia mentula. The sequence goes on along the minus strand of NC_138569.1, from coordinate 17,056,553 downwards.
AGAAATTTTAATCTACAACCAGGACCTCATCCTCCTGGAAACTTGGTGCATTGCCACTCAAATATTTTTGCATTAGTTACGTTATAAAATGGCTTGCAAGAATAATTTATTGAGATAAAAATATTATTGAAAACGTATGAAGTGCAGTATTTTAACAAAACCACATTTGAAATGGTGCTTTTGTTTCTTTCATTTAAATCTTTTGTTGTGATATCGCTTTTTAAAAAAAACATTTTTAATGCATTGTGCTGAATTTTTTATGTGAATTACGATATATTTCATTGCCGCACTGGGAAGGCAAGGTTTTCTTTTGTATGGAATGTACAAAATTTATTGTCAAGTTTTACAACTTTGGACATACAGATAATGTAAATTCATGTTTTTATCATTAGGAAATGTTTTTGATGCCTCATATTTGGTATTTCTCATTAAATGTACACTTTTCTTTTTGAGTATTATGATCAGTGACTATTGTGTATTTTAAAATCCTATAAAGTTCAATTTTTTCAAATGATGAATTGTTTTAGTTAACCCCCAAAATTATGTTTGCACATTGAGTTGCATGTTGATGACTAAGTTTTGGTGCAGGGCATGTTTGTTGTCTTAATTCAGCTTGCAACTTCTCTTTCAGATGTTAAATACACTGTGGCACACTATCCTGCATTTCAAAATTTGACATGATAAAACCAATCAAAGTTGTACAGAAACGCAGCAAGAACAGATTGTAAATGGATAATGGCAGTTTTTGTCTTATTAGTGACATGAAGGAATTGAGAGACAGTCTCACCCGGCAAAACAAAATCAAGTTTCCTTTGCGTAAGGTATAGCAAAAATTAATGGAATGAAACTGTTAAATTAGTGAAGTTGTGGATAATGCTTGTTAATGTTTGCTATAGATGAGAAATAAGTTGCAAGGCTGTGATCAATTAAAGGTCGGAAACTGCACATTTTCAACTGAGTCAGGTGACACTAGTGTTGAAAGTTCCGATATACCAGGTTTGTTAATTTCTATCTAACTGCAACAACGTCCAACTAAAAATAATTCATCTGTTTTCCAGAACCCAATTCTTCATGCAGTATTTCATCCATTGAAGAAGTCCGGGATGCTGATTTTCAGCAAGGTAGAATTCAAGTGAACAATATCAGCTTGTGATACCAACTAAACTGTTGCATTTGTAGACATTTGTCCACCTCTACTTACTAACAATGCCCGGGTATGGAATCAGCGCTTCAATTCTACTCTTAATGAAGATATTCATTCTGCTCCTATTGCCAAGTTCAGGGATCCAACTATTGGCGTCCTATCACCAATTGAAGGTAAATAATTTCATATGCTTTGTGACTTTCTGGACCCACTTGACTTACTAAAACTATTTTCAAATAAAGGGAGTATTAAACACAATAAGAACAGCCCAGACTATGGAGGATTTCACCTAGATGAAGAAAAAGAATTTAATATCAAGCTACAGGTATAATTTTTGCTTACATAAAAATGGAAGCTTTTTGACTGTGGCTTTGTGTAAGTTTAAGGGCCGCACTCCACCCCACGTTCTTCAAAAGCTAACAGAGCTCAGCAAGCTTGCTAAAGTTGACAAACATGGTATGTTTACACATAGTCAGTATAAAGCTCAAAAAAAGTGAATTGCTTTGTTTATTTACACTTAGGCAATAACAATGCAAAATTTACTCTCAATATCTTTTAGATGAGGAAATGGATGAGGAGGAATGGATCCCAAAATCCAGTAGGTGTTTTGGCATAAAAAATGCTCAACACAATATTTTGCTTGGTAATTTACAGAGAGCTTCCGTCAAGTAGGCAACCAATTCTGGCTTGAATCTGAAGACCGATCCACAAAGTTAAAATCTCTTCCACCCAGAACATATACTCCTGCAAGAAAGCAGGTAAGGTATATTAAAGAGTATGAGATATATTTACCATTTTCCTCCAAGCAATTGGTTTGGGACATAAAGTTTAATTACTGAAAACATGTGTGACTGAAACAATGTGCCACATAAAAACTGTGTTACCCAACCATGCCAGAGGTTAATAATTTTTTTTTTTTTGATTAGCCAAGGTATTTTTTTGCTTTCATCCCACTGTTATTTTTTTTTTGTTGAAATTAGTGTGAATTTTTGTGTGGGTGATGTAGCTACAGTACACTATTTTCCCTATAATCATAATTTCATTTTTTTTTTCGTGCAGCTGTGGCGAAAGTGTGTACAACTGAAGTTTCTTCGCATTAATTTGATTGCTCCAAAGAGCTATTAAGTGTTTCCCTATGTAAAATGTAATGGGATGTCTGAATTTCTGTTGCATTATTTTGCAACAAGGTTTGTGAAACCCACCATCTGTTCACTGCAGGCCCCACAACGACTGTCTCTCCCCAAACCAACATTAAAGCGAGTGATTCGATCAAGTAGTCCCAATCCAACCTGCCAGCCCTTGCCCAAAGCTAAACGAATTCTCATTGAAACTGTAAGTTCATTTTGTCATACATTGGGTGGAAAGTCAGGTTTGATTTGGTTGTTAATAAAAACTTATAACCCACACCCCCATAGACAATTTTTTTCTTTAAATTTGATATTCATACTTAGAAAATCTAAAAGTTAGCTGTTTTGGTTTACCAGGATATTGTTTTGTTTTTCCTTGATTGCAACGTGATATGCCAATAGATTTGTTTTTAATTTCATTTTTTCGTTTCAGTTGGATTTATCTTCAATTCAAAACGCCAGTCCAGAAAACGATAGCAGTCTTGAATTGGTGCCCAGACCCGAAACGCCAGGAACAGTGAATAGCGATGAAATAGCAGTTTCGGAAATAAGTGGCCTTAACAACAATTCTGGTGAGTATTATGTTTGTTATATGTATATGTATCATGTCAAACCGTTGCTTTGCTAGGAAACACTCATTCCGCTAGGTGGCGCGAATCACCCCTTGTATTCTGGGGCGACAACGACAAAATACTCAGTCCACTGTCAAACGTACTACTATATTCGGGTTCACGCGCTCAATTCAACTGATGTTAAAGCGGTTATGTAGAAAATGTGGCGAGCGCCAACCCGAAATTTTTCTACAAATAGCGTAAATGAATGGACCACGGAGATTTGGGGATTTAATCGACATTCCAACCAATGGTTAAAGTGGCAATAAAAGTTGAAGCTGGAAATTTTCTCTTTAGGTTTGATTTAAACACAGAAATGAATAGGTTTACGAGATGCTTTCAACTTTACGTTCTGAACCATTTCCGCCACACACGCTTCTTAAGTTTTATTGCCATATGGACGTAAAAAGTCTGTCTTTAAACTTCTTATCTCTGCAGAAGAAAGTTTAGCGAAACCCGTGACACCACTAAGTCCGTCCACAAAACCACAGGTTTGCAACGTATTTTCATCATGGATTTATATGACAACCCTGACGACTTATCTTAATATCAGATACCTCCCGATCCCATAGGACTGCTGCCTTCCCCACCTGCCACGACAGCGTGTACGGTAAAGGCGACACGAAAGCTCAGGCACTTGTACTACCCCAAAGGTATGTAATGGTAACGACAACGACATGTATATATGCCAACTAGATTTTGAGCCTATTGTAAGCAACATACTATGGTTTGCTTAGTTGTTTAAAAACGGCAAAACTTGTTTTGTTACCCGCGATTGCTGTGAAATTATCCGTTGGCGTTTCATAAGAGTGAATGTACATTACCATCCCAATGAAACGTAAAATATATTCATTCCTTGATGCCGAATCTCCTTAAAATTATAGTTATTGCCGTCATCGTGGACACGAAAAACGTCTATTAAACTGCGCCACATTAATGACAATCTGTAGTAGTATGAAAATAAGCTCGGTTAGATGAGAACCAACCTTTCTCAATACACTAAAACGATGTCGCTTAAACCATGCAACTGAAACGTTTACAGGGATGAGTTTAACATTATGTATTTGTGATGTATTATTTATGGTAAATAGATAAGTTAAATATTGACGTCAAATTGACACATGTTGAAACTTTCACATTTTCGTTCAGATATTTTGGAGAGCTGAAGAATCCTGTTGTTATTTCTCGTTTATTGTTTTTCTTTTTTGCTTCGGCATTTATTTATTTACTTTTCTTTTTTCAAAACAATCAATACAAGTTCGTTGGCATAAGCGAGTAAACTTGATCGATCGTGGTGTTCAGCCAAAGGTATGAGAGAAGTAGTCGCAGTGTTCAGTCTGGTTTTTATTCCCCCGTGTCTTCCGACTCGCCATAAATCGGCAATTAAAATCTGTTTCACATTTGTTTGATCCCAGTCTTATTTGGGTTCAATTTTTGGAAAAACAGAAACGTGTATTTGTTTTTCAAAAGTACGATATTACATGATATCAGGTCGGCCACTAGTTTTTATATACCTACAGACTTATTAAACATCCAGTTGGACTCTTCTATTGACAAAAAATGCAATAAATGTGAGCTGAAGTTAAACACTCTCACATTGAATGTTTCCTCCAGTATTACTTGTTCATTAACTGTGTGAGTATCTGGCCCTCGGTTAGGCGTTGTTTTTCTCTCTGCCTCAGCAAATTGCTGCAATTCGTATGTGTTATAAAGCAACGTGCCATTAATTTTTGTCAGCAGGTTTGATTTCGCTTTTATAAGCATAACCAGTTTCTTGTTCAAATAGATTCTTTCAAAAGACAACATTTTTTGTTAAAACTTGCTTTTCCCACTACTAAAAACCTGGCCTAGATTGATTTGTTTTCCTCGGTTTTTCAACTGTCGGAAGAGACCCGACCATGCTTGACTGCTAATAGCGTGTAAGAATTGCCGTTATCAAGATGGAGTGGTGTCTGATCCGACCAATTTTAACAAGGCTGTTAAAAACGCTGCCAAAGTGAGTCTGTTTTTCAGCAGTTTTAGCCATTACCTCCCAACAATCCTTGAATATTTATCAATAAGTTAACTTCTCCGTACCAGCAAGGACGGTGGTCAAAAACCCGGGACCCGGTTACATAAAAGAATGCAGGTCTGAATTTCACCAAAAAAGGCCGAAGTAAGGAAATTGTAGGGATTTGACGTTACTTGGTCTTCCTGGTAAACTGCGGCCTATGGGCCCGTTTTGGTCAAATGTGCCCATAACCAGGTATACCTTCGCCATGCAAGAGTCAATCATTCATTGACGTATTGTGATTTTAAATTATACATTTCAACGTTCTTGTATTCAACAATTTCTGTAAAATGTTTACCTGTTGTGCTTGAGGAAATAAATTCTTTCGCACACAATTTTCTGCTACTGATTTCGCCAAGAGGTTCTAATCTTTACTTTGTGCCCATCACTCCCGTCTTGTCCTGAACAAACAAATAACTGTCTTGCCGTAAACGTTGAACATTACAATGTTTACCCGGCGTTTCAACCGCCCAGCATACAGTACTGGCATGAAGCATATACTTACAAAGTTGAGCAAAAAGCGCCCACTGTGAGTTTCATTCAGGTTTAATTTTCCAAAAGTAATCGATTCGTTTAGTTGTGAAAATTTCTTCAAAGAAATCAATTTATGGAGCCTAGTACCGCTATAGGTAGAGTTTAAAGGTTTACTTTGCTGCTAATCTTGGGTTAATGACATACCGTTGGTAAAGCTGTGAAGAATCCTCAGCATTGAAGGTATGTTGAGGAATATTTTCAAAACAAAAGGCCCTGCAGACACATATTACATTTTCGAGGGCTTGTTGTACGACAGAAAAACGCACGTAAATGTCTTGTCACAATTCTGACACTCTATTAGGGCGTTAAGTTAAGTTTTCGGCTGTTAATTGTATATTTTGCTTAACGTGTAATTGTCCTGTAGAGCACAAAGGGTTTTTAAACAGAAAGGAAAGATAAGTGTGCAAGACAATCAAAAACAACGGGTTTCAGGAATACAAAGAACAAAAATAATAGATTTACACATAATTCTAAAGACAAACATACTGGCTCATATTGCAGAAAACATTGATATTGGCGTGCCATTTGTTACACTGATGATAGCGTAACGTTTTGCTGAAACTGAAGTAAAAATACGAACCAAGGCAGAAAAGTTGGAGCGAGCTCTTTCCGTAATCAATGACAGCAGCAATCAAGTCCAATTTGCATTCGAACTGAAACTCTGACGTGTGTTTGTACTATTTGAGCGCCAAATCGATTGACTGTAATTCCTAATAATTGAGAAATATAGAATAACGACGCGATCAATTGCATTCACTACGTACGCAGGGTACGCACGTGACCAGTCTGACCAGAATCGCGTATCGCGGTGTTCGACTGTTTGATTGATGACAATATGCGTCAAATGCATCAACCGCAAATACGGACAGGTGACGATAAAGCTGCATGTCTGATTTCGGGTTTTCTGTTTCTCTTTCTGTTGAAAATAGACTTGCACAGATACAGCAGTGAACTGAAAAGCTTAAAAAGGGGTGGGATTTAGGCCTGGCCGCTAAAATGTGTTTACCGGTTACGGTTAGTGCTAATTTATTTGATTTGAAGGTCGAAGTGCTTTAAGCAGTGACGAGAATGGGACGAACACATGACTTGGAAAGGCAGCAACAGATGCTCTATTACGTTAACTCGTCCGCTTCCGCGTTCACTCAGATCAGATTCCGTCGAACGGTCATGGGATTAAATTGTACCCAAAATCTGGCGCACTTTGTCCGTCAGTTAATAATTCATTCATTTCAACGTTTGCGTTTTACCTACGTTCTAATTTTATTTATTTTTTTCACTTTGTCGTGATTTAATGGTCACGTCGACAGACAGGCGAGGTTTATACAGTACTGATTATTCTGAACAACAACCATGGTACGTGATCAAACGTACAACATCTTGCCGAACATTATATCGGTGGTGATCACCAAACGCCAATCCAACGGCCTCGGATTTTTGGTCAAGGACAGGAAGGTGAAACCATGCGTGGTGGTCTCCGAAATCGCCAAAGGTAGGTGTCAGATTTTGTTACAAGACATTTCTTTGTGAGTTCACGTAAAACAGCGTGATAACTTTGCATTTTAGAGCGCAAAACGCCTTTAAACAATATCACGAAAATGTTACATTTGTTTTCGTTTTGGGGGGGTTACGTTGGCAATCTAGATGGGCACAACGACCCGTCGCAACTAGAACATCTCGGTGCGACTGGGTGCAAAAATATGAACCTCTGCAAAAAAAACACTCTGTTTTGTGGAATCATAAAAAACAACTTTTTTTAATTTAAAATCGTTTTTTTCGGCGGCGATGCCATTTTCTGTCTGCATTGACGATTATTCGGATACGTCCAAAGTTATAGCGCAAAATAAACTTATTTGATTAACTGCAGATAGGGCCAATGTTTCGACCTATTGGATCTCATATCTGTCCAGCTTGGTTACTGGTGACGGTTTTGTCAGCTGAATAGCCACCAAAACAATAAATACCCTATTGCCTATGTTAGAATATTTTACAAACTAACGACATGTAGTTGGATTGAGTTTGGGAGACATGGATAATATTTATTGCAGACGAGGTGGCCTGAACGTTTTATTTATTGGAATCGATATGTCTTATTGCGAACTAGGGATCGATTACAAAGTATTTCGATGGTCAAACGTAATTATTTGGAGATATAGTTTAATACGCGCAGTGATGACTTGCTTATGGTTAACCACAACTAACGCCTCGATGAATCACTTCTGTCTCAATACATTATCAAATGTTTGCCAGGTATGGTGATTTATGATGTAACGTTTGCATAGTTGTATTAATCGTCCGTTAATTAATCAAGGCACACAAATGCACCTCGCTTATTAAAACCTCAAAAACAAATAAGTCACTTGATTTCGGGTGAAGCCAAATAAAGTTTCTGCGACCTCATGACCACATTTATGTTTGTTTTTCTGTTGAATCATCGTTTTCGAAATAAATGAAACGAAGGAGAGCGAATAAAACTCCAGGGGATCTGCCACAAGGTCAGAGTGCTACAACAAAAGCGAAAGTCACGCTTCATTCAGTGGTTGGTTATCGTCGGCAACGCATATTGGTCTCTAGTTCGTGTCCTTTTCGCATATTTTCTGCTGTAGTTTGCCACGCACTTGTGTAAAGGTACAACACCTTTTTATTCGAGTTTGGAAAGCAAGGTAAGGGTAGATACATTTGCGTATGACTTCGCTGACAGTTTGACTTGTCCTCGCATAAAACGAAATTATGTTGCTTGCTACACGGGAAAAAATAAGGTACACCACACCTTGCTTTTGCTTTTCAGGTGGTTCGGCTTACGAAAACGGCATTATCAAAGTTGGGGACATCGTGTTATCGGTCAACCAGGTCGATCTTACAAACATTCCATACCGTGAAGCGCTGCAACAGCTAAGGGGTAAGCTGAAATACTTTCATACTTTCATGTATTTTGCAAAAACATATTTTAGGTATTCGGAACTTGCAAACCAGAACTTATTGTCTCTCTATTTTTACTATTTAGCAAAATAAGCAATTTATTAGGCGTCATCAAAACCGAATCTACATACCTTTAGCCTGTGTGCCCATTTCTTGAGATATTCAGTCCCGTTATAAAATCTCTTTGCCCGATCACTATTTACAGTGTCACTAAATCACTGTTAATTGTTAACTATAGGAAACTGCTAAGGGGGTTAGTTTTATATATTTGTGTTTCTTCCAGCAAGTTTTTTTGTTAACTTAAAGAGGGTATTCGATTAATTACATTATCGAGGGCAATTGATTACAACCTTATCAGGAACGAAATACCTCCCTGTTATTATTTACCACATTCAAGTCACGGGTGCCTTATACGCTCTTTAAACTCTCTCATTTACCACATGCAACCCTTCAAACTTTTTCATCTTGGTTTCGGCTGCCGCTTTTTACACTTACTCAGCAACGCTATAAGGCAGATATTATTTTCTCACCGATGCCTGTCATTGAAACTGGAGCGTCATGTTTTGACGTCTATCCTCATCGTTATCTCTTCGTGAATCAGTGAAGCAAATCATTGGATTTAAGGCGATGTAGACAACACATCGCCGGAAGACAAATTTTCGTGTAAAATTGCAAGAGGGCTGTGAGGTTGTCTGAAAGAGTAAATCAGATTTTTGTAAAGCGGCTTTGTAAATCGTTTAGACAAACAAGATAGCCCACATAACTGCTCTGAAATTCATTTGCATTGACAATGATTGTAAATACAATCGAAACGTTTGCAAATGATTTTCAGAGCAGTTATCTGACTAATTTGTTTGTCTTAACAATTTGTTAGGTTGTTTTTGTGCGCATCGAACTTACATGCATGTGAAGTGTATTGAAAGGCAATCTTATATGTCAGCAATAGCTTTGCAGTTTTTTGATATTATTAAATTTAACCGACCGCATTAGTAATTGCCAACCAATAGGACTGAAATAGATATAGCCAACATGAATGCGTTATTTTATCATTTTACAATCAAAACTGAAAAGTCACCTTTCGTTTTTTGACGCAATAACCGGAGAGCTGCCACGTTCGCTTGTGGCAGCGAACCAAAAAATTATAACGGCAGACACGAAAAATAAAATTAACCCATCAGAATTCAAAGTTCAGTGGATTTTATCAGGAGGTCCATAACCGGAAAATGAAAACAAACATTTAGCTGTCGTTACTCATCTTCGCGTTTTAAACATTTGCATTTGACTTCTTAATTTATCTGTATTTTAATTGTTAATATCTTTGAGGGCATTTGTTCATGAAACCTTGGAAATGTTTACTGGTGACGAACTAAAAACACTGACATTTGCGTGCATTTTTTGCTGTTGACAAACGTCAGCACAACGCATGAAAAACAACTTTATCGTGTCACGCTTCTGCGGCGGCTTCCATCAAACTTATTAGGCCGGAAACGTGCCAGCTGGCCTGTGAAAAATATCGCATAACGTGCAGTAAAGTGCTGTAAAAGCATTTGTGACATCAGTAGTGTTTTGTTCATTTGTGCAGGTGTTCCTGTAGGAAGTAAGGCTGTGCTGCTGCTTCAGGGTCCCGATGGCTACACAACACGCCTCCAAACCACTTTTTGTCACAACGCTAAGCCCCGAACAGTGAGGGTCACTGAGAAAACGTCCAGTCCTGTTGCTGGGCAACGGACGGCAGGTATGCGGAATGTTTGAGTGCGGGTCAATTCATTTAAACCGCGCACAAGTGTCGCAGTACCGGAATGCGATGCGGTCATATTTGTTTTCACGAAGGATGCCCACAGTTAATGTGCCCGAAATCGTTGATACTTCTATTTGTTATTTTGCTGCAGTTACTCAGTTTGTTTACAAATAGTACAGATTAGTTTCTTTTGTTGTGACTTCTGAACGGTTACGTATGTTAAGGTTTAGTTGCTCTAAGCACTGTAAGACACCACAAAGCAGGTTGGTAAGTTGAAATAGTCTAATCCTGAAAATCGTGTTGCTGCCAGGCATATTGCAATTTATTATTCTAATCCTGCCATCTCTGCAACACCGCGTTTGTTTTCGGTAAAGTTAACCTTTCCAATTATCGTGTAGAAATTAGCAGCTGGATAATCACAGTCTGAAGTAATCATTAACTTCGGTTTAAGCGACTAAACATTGTTTACCGGTCGTACATACTTATTGGATGGTACCTCGCAATGTTGGCAGGGTACCGTGTGCAGCGAGCCATTTATAGACTGAACTACGTGAGAATGTGTGATCACAGTGATAAACAAGCATATAAAAAAAGAGTTGAGGATGCACATGCAAGGTGTGATAAATCAGAAAACGTCTCTTGCGCACAATTTAGTGTAATCTAGTCGGCAAAGAAACTGGAGCGGATATTACGAAAGATAAATTTCCTGAACACAGATGTGTTTTAAACCTTTGGTCATTCTTGTGTCAGTTAAGAAGCAGCAATAAATATTGTAGGAATTGATCATTTGTTTTTAATTTATTCTAAAAGAACAGATATTTATGTTACAAACAGCCTTTTTACTTCTCCAAAGTTTACAATTCTAATATTTCAAAGCTGCAATAAGTGAACGACAGCCGCCGCTGGGTTGCAGCAGAGAGGACGTTGTCATTAAACGCAACGACGAAACCCCAAAGAAAAAAGGAGAAGCTGTTTTGAAAAGCAGAGCAGCAAATCAACAAAGCTCACTTGTCAATGGCAAAGTGAATGCAATTGAGACAACAATGCCGGAAGATCAGAAGATGACCGGAAAGGCAAACGGGTAAGCTTAAGCTTTTTGTGGTGATTAAGTTTGAAAATATATCTCAGAAGGTATTTAAAAATGGAATATAGGTAACACTATTGGATAAATGTGGATTTCTCTTGGTTTAGTTAAATAATGAGAATTAAATTCCACGCAATTGTGCCAACGGTATGTTATATCCTAAACATACAACGTGAAAGCCTCTGGCTTTTAATACTGTTTTGTTTGACAAACAGTGTTAATCCAAGTAATCTCTCGTAACTTATGTGAGGTAATAGTTATGTAGTCCGTAACTATAGTTACAAATTAAACTTGGCATTTAAGTGAAACAACAAAATGCGCCGTTTTGTATTGCAGATGCCCCGTTGCAGAGTCAACCTCAACCAAATTCGCGCTTGTGCGAAACTGGGAAACTGATCAAGTGCAACGCGACACCCTTTTCGCAAAAGCATGTCCGGTATGTAACCAGTTGAGTGATTCGCTTCGTGTCGCATTTTATTGTACTATCTGCAGCTAGTTAACTTCTAAGAACCAATAATACGTTTTTTGCTCTCTTGACCATTGGCACATTCTACATTGCGGTGCATACACAATGACGATTGGGACATTTTGTCTTTTTGACAAAGGTGAATACTTGCGCGGCGAACCAATGCAAGGGGAGCGTCATGACGCCCAGTCACATGATGTTTGACCCTACGAAGCAAAAGAGGACACGGGATGAGATAAAGAGTTTGGCAGAGTCGTTCATCGAACAGTACTTTGAATCAATGAAAAGGTGAATACGTGAGCAAAACAATAACATGATGGGTGGTGGCTGGTTTTATTGCCATCGGGTTAACATTGTTCTATGGTCGTAAAATTGAATAGGTAAAAACGCCTCATATAAGTCATAAAAAAGTGTTGATGAAACTAAATACGTCTAAAATGCCTTATTGCGTCACAATATAAGTTTTGGAACACGCCCTTCGTCAGAGAATATTTCTGGATCCGTCCCTGACTTAAATGAGTGCCTTTTTTGCAGAGACAAGTCGGAGGCCCACAAAACTCGCTTGGCCGAAGTGCTTGATTCCATCGACCAAACAGGAACGTACAAACTTACGCCAAATGAGCTCATTTTTGGAGCCAAAACGGCCTGGAGGAATGCACCACGGTGCGTAGGCCGCATTCAATGGAACAAATTACAGGTTTTATATTTTCACTATCGCTTTTTTGAAGATAGTAACTATCCAAAACGTTTTTTATCGTCAACTGATGCATGTTCTTCGTCAACTGAGATTATGGTGCAAAACCCTGTTACCTTTTACTTTGCATCAGGTGTTCGACTACCGTCATATTACTTCTACAATAGAGATGTTCGAGGCAATATGCACTCACCTAAAGTTCGCCACGAACAAAGGAAATATCAGGCAAGTGACATTCTCCTGTGCGGGCTTGAGTCAACTTGAGTCAACAAAACGCTTAACCTACATATACGGATGTTCCCCTTGCTGTATAGTTTTATGACCTGGAGATGAGTTCGGTATATCAATTAATATATTTGAAAAACATAATGTCAATAGGTAAGAAACATAGCGTTTGCGGTGTTGGCTTTTCACATCCTAATACGTAAGGCCAATATCATGTTTAACATAGGCGACAAACGTTCTTCAAATGTTTAGTACTTAACGTCCTATACATGCGTGTTGTACCATAAGTATAAACAGGTTGTTGTTTGTTTCAGGTCGTGTGTAACGTTCTTTCCGCCTCGTGTGGACTTGAGCACTGAGTTTCGTGTGTGGAACAACCAGCTCATACGTTATGCCGGATATCGACAAGCCGACGGCAGTGTTGTAGGAGATCCAGCCAATGTGGAATTCACGCAGGTGTTCTGTCAACATTGTTTCTCTTCTAATAAACTCCTGAAATTTGATACGGCAGTGGTTTTCAACCAAGATAACGGACTATAAGTTCAACGGTAGTAAAATATCACGATGTTGTTGGGTAACAAGCCAGCGAAAAACTTCTGAAATTACTGCGTGTGAACGTTTTTCTCTGCCTTTATTAGATTTGCGAAAGGTTGGGTTGGAAGGGAAAAGGAGGTCGTTTCGACTTGCTGCCCTTGCTGCTTCAAGCGAATGGAGAAGACCCAGATATGTACGAGCTTTCAGCAGACCTCGTCCTTGAAGTCCAACTGCGCCACCCAAGGTGGGTGTTTCTCTTTGGTGTCTATGCTTTTTGGCACACGGTGTTTGTATGAAGCAGATGTCGGCAACCTTTCCCCAATCATGCGCCAAAGACAAACTTGGCTAAGAATCAGCGGGCGGGGCTTTTTTTCACTGACAAAATCATTCTATTCGCTGTTCATAATGTTCACTGCAATTTGTCAAGACGCTGTGGGCTTGGGCAGACCGTTTGTTACCGGCCTTTGGCATAAAGCAATATGTACAGTACCGGTGCCTGCCAGCAGTGTTTCAAGAAAACGGGCAGTCAAAATATTCCTCCAGGGAGCCATGCGCCAAAAAGAGGTTGGGTGCCACAGCTCCCGCGGGCTGTAGAAAGTTCACGAAATTAAAACTGGCAATCCGATGAGTAATATTGACATTAAATGTGTGTGTCATGATGCAATCATGTGACAGATTATTCACCGAAACGGTTTTATCGCAGTTTCAAAACTGTTAAAAGCAAATGCAAAAATGTGTCAAACCAACTCTCTCATTGAAAATATAGTTCAATTAAATACGCCAACTGTGTTATTCACCTATAAAATAAAGTGACCAATGTCATCGGCCCTCCGTCCCGAAAAATAACATCAATTTTGATCCAGCATCACATTTTAGTTTTACACTACTCCTCCAAACAAAAAGAAGTTCTGTTTTGCCGATTTGAAGCAACAGTATCATTAAATGAGAAAATTTTTTGAACCCGCCGACCTCTAGTTAAGGTTTATTTAACGCAGAAACAGCGGTACATAATATTTTTTGTCAATTTTACGTCGATCATGAGTGCTGTAACGCGATGTTGTAAGGAACGTTACGCGGTTCCGCATCAACTTTAGTCTATTCAATCAACAAATGCCAAGTACGTACTCATAATCTCATTACGTTGACAGGACCAGAGCAAACTAATTCTCTATACGTTTCAGCCTAACGAACAAACTTGTTCCAACGCCTGTACAACTTTACACATATCCATTTTTTAGCATGCACAAACATGCAATTCCACAGCACCACTATAACAGTGCTTTTCTTGTAGGTACGAATGGTTCAAGGATATGGGTTTCAAGTGGTACGCAGTCCCGGCAGTTTCCAATATTGCAATTGACATCGGGGGCGTGATGTTTCCCGGCGTCCCGTTTAACGGCTGGTTCATGGGAACAGAAATAGCACGCGACCTTTGTGACCTACAGCGCTACAACGTTCTGCCGGTATGTCTGCATTCCTCGTGATATGTTTGACGCAAATTTGTTCCATACTACGCATCACTATGCTCACTGTACGTTCAATGCGCTGGTTCAGTGTGCAGTGCAGTTATGTATACCTGTAACTCAAAATGTTTCATGTGATATATTTCATGTTTCAGTGATGTTTTAGACTAAACTGTTATTTTCTTATAGGAAGTGGCCAAGAAAATGGGATTGGACATTCGAAAGTCTTCGTCGCTGTGGAAAGACACGGCCCTTCTTGACATGAACATTGCTGTTTTGCACAGTTTTCAGGTGAAAATTTCGCTGCCTTCTGTTACCGAACTTCTAACAGCCTTCCTGTAAAATGGCGTGTGTTTTAGATTTACCGATGGTTAACTCTGTCATACGTTGATATACTATCGTGGTGCACACTCAGTCCCTCGCAATATACGAACGCTTGTAACTAGCAAATCTTCTTGTAATTCAGGGACGTTACATGTTTTGGCTGAAGGGCCTTATACGGACTTCGAACGCTCTTGTTGTCACAACACGCTGGTACAAAAACAGATAAAGTCATTAATTATTATTTTGTTTGCCCAAATACAATTGGTGACTTAGTGTAAAAATATAAGTTTTAGTCATTTCGGAATTATCTCACGGGTTTCACATCTCTTAAATGCATTCTATGCAGACGCCTCTATAGAGAACTACTGTTGTATAAAATATATCGTTATTACTCGCTATAATGTAAAACAGACAACATTCACGAGACCAACATTTTACCACTAACTGGCCACCTTTACTTGGTCACAATATCATTGAACCTATGGTGTTTTGAAGTCGGACAACGTGACAATCATGGACCACCACACCGCAACGGAATCCTTCATGAAACATTACTCCAATGAATTGCGTCTACGTGGAGGTTGCCCTGGAGACTGGGTGTGGCTGGTTCCTCCGATTTCTGGCAGCGCGACGCCCATATTTCACCAGGAGATCATCAACTACATGTTGAACCCCGCTTGCCTTTATCAGGTTAGCAAGACTAAACCATGCTTTACATACATGGGGTATAACGCCGCATGGGCGATACATTTTCGATACATGGGCGAAGTTACAAACATTTTGTATCTGTAGCCGGACCCGTGGAAGTATTACAAATGGAAGAACAACGCGCAGTTTGGCAAGACCAAGAAAAAGATTAACTTTAGGGAACTAGCAAAGTAAGTCTTGTGTTTTTCAACTCTTTTATTGATTAAATGCACGTGGTGCATGCAATACAACTGAAAAAATAATGGCCATCATGTGACAAATGTGACCCAATCCTATACGAATACACAAAACTGATTGTTTGCAGGGTTTCCATTACTTTAACTTTCAATAATGGCGTAAATTTTAGTGGTCTTCTGCATTCACCAATTCTCGACAGAACGTTTTGCTTTTCTAAATTTCTAGTCACTTTTGTTCCCCACAGGCCTATCGTATTTCCAGTTGGTTAATCATCCAGAAACCACGCAGTCTGCTCTTGAACTGTTATCCTGGCTAGTTATTTTGGGTACTGTCTGTCTCCTGCGTAGACTTGCATTGTTTGCAAAGTGTTTTTACTTACCCCTGCACTGACTTATAACTGGTCTTGGAATAAACGCAGTAACTATTTGAAAAAACTATAGGTCTGTTGACCACAACCGCTCGTAGAGTTTACGAGCCATTTTCCATTTTTTGTTCAGTTTTTTAGTTTCGGCTTGGTAGAGTAAACGCACATAAAAATATGTAAAGAATATTACACCTGATGTCATTGCTTATTTCTTAAAACATTGAGGCCCTTAAACAAATTGATTTAAACGATTACAACAATTGGAAATTGCTGTCCCATTACCATACACTCGTTTCCAAGTTTCTTTGCAAAGCTGTTCTTTTGCGTTTGACGTCAGAACCTAAACGTGGGTAATACGTGAAAGGCTTAGCTAAAGCTTAGCCCTCTCTTCACGCGTTCGTTCAGGAGGTTCAAGCAGTGACAAACCTTTTCATTCGTGGCAATATTACGTTACTGTTATTTGGCGCGACGTTTCACAGGTCAGTGCTGTTGACTTCAACAATGATGACAAAAGCGATGGCGAGTCGCATTAAAGCCACTATTTTGTACGGAACCGAGACGGGGAAGTCGTACGACTACGCCAAGACTCTTCAAGAAATCTTTAATCACGCCTTTGACGCTAAGGTATGGGTGTGTCGTAAGTTTTATAAACTCAAAAATACTTAGACTTGGCCTTATCCACGATATTTATGCGAACGGTTTTGTATTACATAACTAGACACCTAGGTGCGAAAGACATTAAGATTATAAACAAACTAATGAGAATACTTTCCTGAGCAAAACCTTTTTCAAGAAACTTTCCTTGTGTATCCGTCTTATAACGGTTTTAGGTGTAATAAGTTGTCACGTTTATCGTGCAGGTTTATGCCATGGATGAGTTCGAAATGTGGAAAATGGAATACGAAACCCTCGTTCTCGTGGTAACGAGTACTTTTGGTAACGGGGATCCGCCAGGAAATGCCGAGGTACGCACATCACTTTTAACCGACATTGATTTGTCAGAAGTAACATGAAATGAACCTTTAGGCAACTTACGAATTAGAAATTTGCAGTTGTGTAATTTGCCAAACCTGTTTCAAAGGCCATATCTACGAAAAACTATGAACTTTTAGGCAGGACAAATAAGACTGTGGGTCTGTTTGCAGTCAAAGCCAAGCCAGATGACTAAACAAATGTAGATATAACGACCGTGGGACAGCTGTAAGTTACATACTGGTAGACAAGTGTTTTTTCCTCTTGTGCACTACCGCAAAACTCTGGGAAGTACCATTATTCGTGATCCAAACAACCTTTCAAAATCCCCAACGTAGCTTTTCGAAACTACACGTCACCAAAACACACAAGAGGCTTTTTAAGTGGCGCCCACGGGTTTCGAAACTATTGATAATGATTGATATGGGAACAGAAGTGCTTGTTTTGTTGGACACCAGCGCAGACCATTTTTTTTCCTCGCATGCAACTGTGTAAGGTTTTTTTTTGCTGTTTGGTTGTTGCCACCACTTTCGATTTTAAGTGATGGCGCCAGTGGTGGAAGTAAAAACAAATTCTTACCGAAGCAATTGAATTAATGCGGTAAAATAAACCAATGTGTTTTCGCAAACTATAGATGTAATTTACTCAAATAATGAATAAATTCAAAATTTAGGCATCGAATTCTTGCCAAACATTGGCTTCTTGTCTGCTTGTCGGCAACAATGCGTTTACTGGAACTACGTACCGACCGTTACAGCTTAATTTTACAACTGATTGTCCCCCAATTAGTAACATTTAGTAATGTTGTATTGTGATCAGTATGTGTTACAATATCAAACTATGAAATAGACGTTTGCCGAGTCGCTGCAGAAAATGAACCAGACGCACAAGAGCACGGACCTGGGAGTGAAGTAAGTTCACAGTTTGAGCATCTTTATGAATTGACGTAATTTCTCACGCTTGCAGTGTTGATTTTGTGCATGAAAAAAAGCTGCAAAAACAATTTCACAAACACAAGGCAAATAAGACACAAGGCACCCTCCACTAAATACTACATGGATGTCACGTCCTATCACGTAATACGCATACGTGCAAATGTTTTTCTCTTTTATTTTTCAAGAATAACGAATTGGAAGCGGTTCAAAAGCGTGCCGACGTGCACCCCAACCGATCGCCGCTCCTCAGCCAAGCGGTCTAAGCTTACCAGCAGAGATAGTTTCGGCACTGATAGCCAGGGCCCGCTTGCCAACGTCAAGTAAGAGATATATATTACAAAGGAACGTCACTTGGCAAAAAATACTGTTGAATGAAAATAATGAACACTTGAGGATGTCGTATTGCGGTTAATTGAAATCATAAAAATGCATCATTTATAAACTGGATGAACAATTAATTTGCAAAATCAAATTCAACCATTTTATAATAATCATTCAATTTAAATGTAAAACTGTGTAGATTTTTTAAATACTCAAATTTAATTACCTGTTGTTGAGATCTTAACATATTCACGTGACATATGAATTTACATCAATATGGACGTAATTCTTTATTGCTACAAAATTATAATTAAAACTAATAAATATTTTATAATCACAGCTTCGCATAGTTTGCAGTTTGCAACATCTTGCACCAAACAACAAACCGTTTTGTGGCCATCGGTTTATAACAAGCTTCCCAAAGAATAAAAACATTTTCTGATGGCAGGTTCTCGGTGTTCGGGTTGGGTTCGCGCGCCTATCCCAACTTTTGCGCCTTTGCCCACGCAATTGACAGTTTGTTTGGTGAAATGGAAGGTGAGAGATTGCTGGAGATTGGAGAAGGAGACGAACTATGTGGACAGGAAGAGAGTTTTCAAACCTGGGCAACGGAAGTTTACAAGGTGAGATATGTACTGTTGTAAGAATGTGTTTGCGTGCAGCAGCGAAAGTTGTCTGTTTTCGGTAAAAAACATTGTCTTTTATTGATGTTCCTTTTTCCATCAATTCCATTTAAACTGCACAGCAGAAACAACTTGCGTAATAATTAAGAATAAGAACAGGATCGCCCCACTGCGCAGGCCCTTTATATTTTTGGCGATCTCAGTTCTCGTATTCTCATCCTGCGCAGTGGGGCGATGCCTTGCTATGCGAAAGCAGCGTTGTCTGATCACGGTGGTGGAGATCCCCTACGTATGTAAAGGTAGCCTGACAAGTTATGCGCTTGCGCACAGGTGTACCTTGCCACAATATACCCCGTGAAACCACTGAGCTCCTGTGGCTCAGTTCGTAGGGTTTTTGGCTTGGTTAGCCCAGGGTCTTGAGTTCAAACCTCACCGGGAGCTTGATTTTTCAGATGTCGCTCCAACTTGTCCGGAAAAGTGGCTGATCCTGCTTGGCTGCAATGCCTTGGCTGCGAAGCCTGTGAATCTAATGAATTGAGAATTATTTGCGTAATGATCAGATAACATAGAGCATATTGTGATCAGACCGAACACTAAAAATTTTTTTTTAACATCATAATATTTGTTTTTCAGACCGCCTGTGACACCTTTTGCGTAACAGGTGATGGCACGGACGTGTCGCAGGCCAGTTCGTCACTCACAGTTCCGCAGTATGAAAGGTCCATGTTTCGAGTGACAGTTCAGCCGCCCGACATGGATGAACAACAATTCATTGACGGTACGTGACTCAATTTGGAGCCGGTGATTCAACACAGTCGAAAGCCGTTTTGTTTTAGTCTGACCACGTTTAGGCGACACAGTTTCGCTTCTAAAGCTAATCCGCGCCTTCACATAATCCGATTACCAACCGACTTCCACGTGAGACTGTTTAAAAAGGTCTCTTTAAGGCCAAATCAAACAAGTGCCGACATTTGCAAAATATTAGTTCGTGCTTCGTTTTTTGTGCACTGAAATCGCACATGTTCAAAGTTTTTTGCACTAACACTTTCGTGCTGCAATCTCTTCGGTGACATAGCCAGTCCAAAATGTAGGTTGGGGTCGAGTAGTTAAGAGGTTCGGGCGAGTCAAACGTTTGGTATACCGAGCAGTGCCTGACAAAGCAGAAAAACGAATAGTGCCAATTATTTCAAGAAACCTAAGTCACATAAAAAACGCAAGGTTCCAACTATTTTAACTTTGGGAGGGACCATATGACCACGCCAGTGACAAACAACACGGTCTGAGAAAGTTATCGGCGAAATAGTTTATTAAACTAATAATACGTTTATTTGCAGTGTTAAGCAAACTCCACCGTAAAAAATTGTCGCCGTGCAAATTGATTCGGAGAAATAACCTACAATCGGAGCTGTCCAGGTAAAACCCCTTTCCTGATACCCTAATTTCACTTTGCTGAATTTAACTCTGGGAAACTGTTCAGTCGATCAACGATTAAGGTGGAGTTGGACACCGAAAACTCAAAACTACTGCAGTTCAAGCCGGGAGACCACTTGGGCATTTACCCGTGCAATGACCCAAAGCTTGTCAAAGGTATAACGTAGCTCAAAAACTATTTTTTGCATAAAAAATTAATGACACCAATTTTTTACTTACAGATCTTCTTATGCGTTTGAGGGACGCACCGGAAGAAAACACATTAGTTCAGCTTGAATTTTGCAAGAAAACAAAAAACAAACTCGGTAAAATATAATATCAGCTATAAACGTTTTCAGTGTTAAAATCGCCACGTGAATCACTTCAGTAAATTAAATCCACCCATTGTGTTTTATGATGACATATGTATATATTGTATTTGAAATCCTATTGGTGAAATATTGTATTAGAAATTATCTCCAGTCAAACTGAATACTATTGTAGTATGTAGATCGTAGTTAAGTCGTTCCGTGATATTTAGGGATGGTGAGTGAGTCGTGGTGTACCGACGTGCGCCTACCGGTTTGCACAATGTGGACCGCCTTTTCCAGATATCTGGACATAACTACACCTCCCACTCCCAAACTTCTTCGCCTACTTGCCGACTGCGCCGACAACGATAAAGACAGGATTCAATTGGAACTACTCAGTGAGGTATAAGTTGGTGTTGGTCATTTTGCATTTTGGCAGAGGCGGTAAAGGTAACTGCACCGACAGATCGGTGCATTAATTATCGACAGGAAAGTAACGCTGGTTTCTTAATTGTGCCAGAATCAAGCCCTCTAATGAACAATGTCTTTCTACCAACGACAGCAATTTATTAGGATAGGAAGTTAATAATTTGAAACAGAACTAAGAATGGTCGTGCAGGCGAAAACGAATTTCTATGTTTACAATAACCAGTTGACTTCAATCTGCAACGTTGTTTCAAATAATCAAAAAATGTACCGTTTCACAATTTTCTGAAAACAATACTTAAATTTTCTAATTTTGTTAACTCCATAACAGTTTCCCATTTATATATTTCAATGCAACCCCATAAAGGCATCGGTGATGCCCACCGTTCTTTTACGTTTCATTTACACATTGCGTAAAATAACATTCCGTTCATATTCTCAGGGTAAATCCGAATACGAGGATTGGAAGTTTCAAAATGTTCCCAATCTGGTCGAGGTGTTTGAAGAATTTCAGTCGATTAAAGTCGAACCACAACTTCTGATGAGTCAGCTACCCCTGCTACAATGTCGCTATTATTCAATAAGCAGTTCACCTGCTGTACACCCAAACGAGATTCACTGCACCATTAGTGTTGTAAGCTACAGAACTAAAGGTATTTCAATTGTTTTATATTTGCTTAGCAAGGCACGTAACTGTTTACGTTACACTGGCTTTTGGGAAGGGTTATTGCAACGACAGTGGGTATATTAAGATAAAGTATAAGAAAACATAAGTGCTTGCAAGAATATGTTATGGTCATGCTTTCAAAAACGTCAAATGGGATAAGAAAACGTTGCATTGATCCAGCTAAGGCCACGAGGTCACTGACGTAAATAGCATGTACGAGTTAAACGGTCCAAGTATTCTTAACAAAAAAAGCTGTATTATAAGACCCTTGCAATAAACTTTAAGGTGGCGAAGGACCTTTACACCACGGAGTTTGCTCCAACTATTTGGACAACATTTCGGGAGATGAAGTTATTCCCTGCTTTATTCGACCGTGAGTTCAACTTTGGTCATCTCCTCATGTACGTGACATTTGTGTAACATGTTATTTGCTTGTAACTTAGTGCGCCCGCTTTTCATTTGCCCGAAGATGACAATCTTCCGTGCGTTCTGGTCGGCCCCGGAACGGGAATCGCACCTTTTCGAAGTTTCTGGCAACAAAGAATTCACGAAACTACTCCAGAAAGTTAGTAAATCATCGCTACTGTTTAACCACAGTGACGTTTTTTAGCACCAAGCAAGGACCCGGTAAATTTGACTTAAACCGTGTATATTTCAGATAAAAGTAAGCGCACGATGGCGCTGTTGTTCGGCTGTCGCCACCCAGACCAAGACCACCTGTACAAAGACGAGGTGCAAAGAGCGATGTCTCTTGGCGCATTGACGCACGCTCATACCGCCTTCTCCCGATTGGAAGGGGTGCCAAAGGTTATTTCCAGGCCTATTGATATCCGAACCAATTTTTTTTATTTTGACATAAACTGACATTTTATTCAATGCAAAGCGGCGACAATTATCTTCTGATGAAACACGTAGAAACATTTCCCCTGGTGACTAATCACCAACCTAGGATGACATTTTGGGCGTTAGGGCGACTTTCTGAACTGCTGTATGTCACAGAAGCTGACCAAAATTCTCTTTCGGCACAAGATGACCTTTTAAGTCACTGGTTCCGTGCGCAGCGGGAGTGGCTGCCTATTTTTATTCTATATTTAGCAAACGTCATTGTGTGTGACAGTTCATGATAAATATTTTGTTCCAAAAGTTAGGAATCTTGTAGGTGTTAATTTAAAGTGCCTCTTTTGCGCAGAAATACGTTCAGCACGTCATTAGCAATGAGGTTGCTGATTTCGTGTACGATTGCATCATCACGAACCGCGGGCATTTTTACGTGTGCGGTGACGTCACTATGTCGGCCGACGTCAGTAAAGCGCTTGTGAACGTGATCAAGGAGAAGGGTAACATGTCGCCGGAAGAAGCTAAGAAGTGCGTTGCCCTCATGAAGGTATATGTGCGAAAAGCAAGAAGTTAAAATGACTGTGTTTCTGTGTTGATTTTTAAAACTTGTCTCATTTGTAAGACCGAGGAGCGTTACCACGAGGATATTTTCGGCATCACTCTGCGCACCTACGAAGTCAGCGAGTCAATTCGTAAGCGAAACAGGTCAATGTCAACAAATGGAAACTGATAAAAAAAACAGTTACAACCCGTAAGCACTTGCACACTTCCGAGACAACAGTTATGGACCAATATTGATGCACTGAAGCAAAACACATCCACGGGCAAACCAAGTTTTTGTTCCAGTGCATTGCCTGCTTTTTTCTCCATTTGTTTGCTCTACCATTATCAGGTAACAAAAAAAGATTTTCTTTGCGCCTTTCTGTCTAGTTTTCTCAAACAACTTGACAATTTTTACCAACATGTGGCATGTGGTGTTAGCAATCGTTTCAAAGCACTTTTACATTTAGACTGCAGCACTTTTTGGAATTGCAATTTGTATTTTATGTATTTCATTGTTGCGACTATATGTCAAATTTTTGTCGTTGTAAATACCAAACATTTTGATGCGATATATCAAGCGAATGACATACAGCATTACATTCGCTGAAAAGAGTTTTCATGGTCGCCACGTAGTCATGCATAGAAATTTCATTCTTACCTCTGCTTTGTAGGTAAATGTTGCCCCTAATTATTCTCTGTGTGGATTACAGAAGCAACCAGACTTATTAAATATAAAATTTTAGTTAGACGATCAGTGTAAGGTTATAAATTATTTACTTCCAAACTTTGATTAATGTTATTTTTTCACAATAGACCGTAATATCCCAACAGGCGTATCTTTTCGTAGCGTATTAACTTACCAACCTATACCAAAAACAAAACTCCTGATATTTACAATAACCATGCACATACCTTTAAATGCATTCAAGCAAACCCCGGGAAAACATGTGAGGTGCAATAATAACCTTTACCGCAAGCCGGTTATGGCAAGAGTGGGATCTGGTAATCCCACAGCGCGGATGTGCGGGCGATGGTGCTTACGTTAACGGGAATGTCGTACACGAATATCCTAATTACCGGTACGAGGAACACCTTTTTCGCAGGTGCTTGGATCCAACTTTGTCACGATCAATATCAAGCGATGAAATATGTGACATCAGTCGACACACATCGCTCTGCTTGAAAACAAACTCTTATCAATCACGACCTCGTCGTTAGATGGCGCAAGCTGTATACATTTGTTTTTGTAATGTGGTGAGAGATTGACAATATATGGGCAATATATGTAGCTACAAAACCGACAGCTTGAAAATCGCAATTTAAAATTTTCTAAATGATTCAATAAATTTGTGTTTCTGCTATGGGAATTTAAACGAAATTCATTATTTGTACCTTACGCTTGTTGAAAAGAATTGAATTTGAACACACCGATAATATACCAACTAAGTTCAAGTAAGTGTCTTGCAGCGTAAAATCAGACCACTTAGGCTTCGTTAAGGTAAGGTTTCACATACGACTTTTCACCGTTTAAGGCCATTTTTGCTCCTTTTTGGAAACTAACAGAAATATTGGTAATGTTTATGTCACCTGGGTGCAAAAAATTTGGAGTTAACTATTTTAAAGAGGAAAGCCAAAGCTAATATGTTGTTAATCATTGGTAGACGTATCGAACTTTACCAATGATTAACAACATATCAGCTTTGTTTTTATGTTACTTTGTTGTAATGAAAACGAAAAATGCCACGTTTCCAATAAAGTAAACCATCCCAGAGTAGTTGGCAGTTGTCCAATTCAAGGCGTGTGTTTGAAATAAAGCGGTCTTAAATTTTTTCGTCTGTGATAACCCCGATCAAGTCTTGTTGAATGGAAGATGAAACGTTGGTTGAATACAATATATACGTTCTTTTTTATACCAGAAGGTCAGTGATTGAAGATGACACCGTATGCCTAAAGATTGTTTTATAAAGTGTGTTTTCACCTTACGTTTCCGTGTGCAAATACATTGTATGATTACTTCAAGATGAGTTTTGAAGAAAACATGAATATCTTACCTCAAAAACAAACATTTTGACACATTTGTTGACGTAAAGAATTAAAAAAAAACTTAATGCACACGTTTACGTTCCAAGGGCAGATATATAAAAACCCGTTCACACAGAACAGTGACGCGACGAGGCTTAAAGAAGAAGAAATCCCTTCGCCTAAAAAAGCTGGAAACTGTTTCGGCAAATTTATCGAACGCGAACACTAATGACGCTCATGCAAGCGGCTACTTAATGTCAACACCCTTGCGTAGTACCCGAGAACAAACTCGCTGGAAAGGCATGAATAAATCATGTACACAAACGCGTAATACCATCGGGTATCTTGTTGCATCCAAAAATAACCTTTCGCTCCGCTCGTACGCCCTAATTACTACTGACAAGTTTTTCTCTTCGCCGAAGATCGCCGTGCCGAGTTGCGTTGTTTTTGGCGCCACCCACTATGTTGGAACGCTTAAGCCTATTATGGTCCCCATCAACGCTATGTATGTAAATTACTCATTTGGCTATTAACAAAACGCAGGGAATACGTATTCAATCAACCTACCTCGCAAGTCAAATTTGCGCACCTTTTGCCATAGAAAGGCACTCTAAACTGATTAAATAAACTTTTCTCCCTTATTTTTAAATGAAAAGCCATCAGGAATACGAATTCCTGCAGTGAGAACTTTCGATAAAATTTGCATTCCGATTGACGCGTTTTCCTGTTTACGTTCGTCGTAGTCGCTTAGACGGCGACACGCAATATGCGCGATATCGGATTTCAAATACGCAAATCTCACACACACTCCTCGATATAGCAAAGTGATTCCGATATCGCAGGTGGCGATCGCGATAGAACGATTCCCGTCGCGATAGTATTCAGTGGCGAATCCCACTTCCACCTCTCCGTTATCCCTCCAAGTGTCACGTCCGTTCGATGTTTCGCGAGGAGACGATTTCGGGCGTTGAATTAAGACAAACGTGAGCTTCTGAGCATAACCGGTTTACAAATCGACATGATTAATCTAAAAATAAATCATGGCTATGGTCGCGAGGGGTCATATTGCATTGAATCATCCACATAGACGATCTTGACTTTTCCGCCTCGTGGCTCGTGAGGTTGCAACCCGACCCGTTAACGATGCTATAGCTGCGGTCGGGCGATTGCTAAAAGGTGCTGAAATCGGTGTATTGTTGACTCTCACCTGCCAGCTTGGAAGCACGCAAGTAAAATCAAAATAAAGGCGTAGTCTTTGCGTCGATTCCGTCCTGAATAGTGTTTTGTTGTCGACTCATGTCACATTTGTTTATCTGGGAGGGATTATGAAGGCCCTGCGACGAACCGATTTACGGCTTGTGCTGCAAAATCGTTTATCGATAACGAGGCCTTTCTCAAAATGTGAGGGTCGGTTTCGTTGAAATCATGCCGTTAATGCTCTGGCGGTTCGCCGACAATGGGCGTTTTCAGCGCCAGATGACACGATTTTACTTCTCCATTAGTGTCGACGTGGCCTAACGCGCGTAAACGCCCAACTGACAAACACTTCCGAGCACAAATACAACACCGTAAAATGACCTTTTGGTTATTAAACGAGCAAAGTTACAAGGCGACTTTTAACATTGAAAACAGGTTTCGTTTTCGAATCCATTTTATGCGGCTACAAAAAAAACAGTGACCAAATAACTCCAAGGGAGAAGTTCACAAATTGCATAGCTTGGTATTTTAATTCGTGTAAGCACATCCTGAAATAGCAAAACCTAAACGTACTCCACAAACAACTTCCCAACCCAAAAATCGGAAATCTGGCTGATGCGGGGATGATTAACGAGCGAACAGACGATTTAGGCGTTCAACCAAAATACACACCTGCGCAACTTCGAACCCCGCGCAGTGAATTTAGCTCCGTTGGTGGTTAAATCGCGATCGTTGCGATCATAAGCAGGTGATAATCCGCCAGTCTGCGCAAATACATGATGCTACAATGTGGCGGTAAAACGATCTTAACGATTGGGGTTAATTGCACATTCGGTTTATGGCGCGCACGTGGCGTTTATCGTGCCATCTGTTGCCTGCGAACATGAAAATCGTGATGTTCCACCGAGCCACGGTATGCCCCCCTTGCCAGTTGAATCCAACCTGTAAATAGGAGCAAGGAATATGGCTCGACTGCGGCGAAAGACAGGGCCTACTATATATGGACTGGTTGTGCGGAATCCACGCGACAAACAGGTTTGGTAGATCTGATAGATTTGTTGCAAACTCCGAGTGGTATGTGAAATATTATTGCGTCGCACGGGACAGTTCTTTTCTCACGTTTATATAAGAATGGCGTCGATATCCATCTGTAATCACGCACAAATACAAGTGCACCAAGTGTTGTTACAAAGCATTGATTTTGGTAAAGTTGAAATTATGGTTAAATAATGCCAAGACCTGGTATCGCTTTAACTTGATATCTTAAAGCATTTATTGGAGTTATAATAAGGTAAGTCTCACAACACCGCCAACATCTATTTTGACTCAATCGCGAAAGTTTTTAAAATATTTGATGACGTTTTGGCATTTTTCTGCAGTTGCCGTTTATAGCGTTTGGCCAACAATGTGCTCCTTGACCGACCAATCTGTTTACATCAAACTCGCCAAGTCAGCAAAAATAGGGAAGTCCCCATTTTGGCACCAGCCCTTTTAGTTGTTTGTTTCGCGCTAGCAAACGTGACAGGCTCGTAAACAATACGTCCACATACCAAGTATGGAACAATAGGTCCAACTTGTTTTGGCAACAAGGGCTTACCCTACTTACCCATGGAACAACCGGCTGGGGTCTGTGTGAACGCGAGTGAGGGGCAACAACGGTCGACAATGTCAACATGAGCGGTCATCACACGAGCATTCGGCACGCAAAAGACCGATTATGCGTTGGCAAGCGGCGTGCAACCGCAGGTGCGAGGACGTTGCAGAGACCCGCTTACCCGAGAATCGGATGAAACGCACTCGAAAACAAACACTTTTGGCGTTTCAAAGGCGGCCCATGAGTCTATGTTTGTCGATTCGCTAATGCCACCTGCAGCGAGACACTGGTCACGTATTCGTTTCTTGTCGTACACTGAGTCGAGTGCAACGAATCAATTTGACTGGTTGAAATGCTAGCGATCAGAGACTTGTTTAGGTAGCGGGGTGCGGACCTGCGAAATAGGTCGAACGGGCGGGTTTTGACCGGTTGTGCAACGTCACTGACAAAGAATTGTGACAAGATAGCAAGATGCGATCAACTTTTCGCGGAAACTTCGCCCCCGTAGTCGAACACGAGTTGACAAGGTTCCACGTGATAACGCAAAATATAGACATTTTCCCGTGTTGGCAATTAGATACGCTCAGTATCGCCGGCATAACTGACCACGAATCGGTTACTTTCTCCTGTTGATGTTTTCTTTTAATTTCGCAAGTCCGAAGTCGAGTGCTGAGCATATTCATATCATTGACGAAGCGACACGTGACCTACAAAGCACAGCGATGTGTTTCATGCAAAACCACGTGTGTGTCGGGTACAATTATTTGAGAAACAACAAGTCAACATTTAATAATAACCACCACTTTCCTTGATCAAAAGGACACTGTATTAAACACACCTTCGGTGATAAAAGAATCCCTTCGAAAAGGCCGACCTTTAATTACTGCGATCGCCGGAATTCGTGAACTCTCAGCCTCACTGCCAGACACGAGGCTATTGATTATGTTTGGCGGTCGCAGATGCCACCACACATAAGACGGCTTTGTGAGATTGCGCGGTATTAAAGAGGCAAAATTTATGTCACGGCAAAAACACTAACGATATACTTTTTAGGTCGCCTGAAGGACAAACGACAAGGCATCTGTGGTATAAATCATTTTAAATGTTAAATTGCATTATTTTGTGGGGGACATCAATATTTATTACATGGTGATAATAGAAAATATACACTCAGTCACGTAAACACACAACCCTTTGTTGGTGATTCATTTTCCGATTATGATTTAAAAGTGGATCGGTGATTTTTAGTGTACGTGCGCACACGATAAGTCCAGTGTAATGTAAATTCATCGCGCGGGTATTTTAATCGATTGTTCACCTTTTTATTGAACCCGTGCGTAAAGCGTATGACAGCCTGACGTTTTGAAGTAACTGTGGCATTTTGGCGAAATGCAAAACGTGATAAGGTCCCTGGTCTTTGACAACTCGTCAACGTCGAACGGAGTCAAGGTCGTCCACTTTCTCTGCCGATCAACTGCAAAACATTTTGACTCAGCCTGGCGGCAGTGCGGGCGCGCCTTAAAATAGAACGCGCCAGATATTCTTTGCCCAGCACCACGCACCTCTCGCCTGTGTGGAGGCCAAAAGCCAGAAAGTCTGTGATTGTGTTTCCACGTGCAACAAACTTTACACGCTTTGTAAATATGAAAACAAGTCCACAGGTACCGATGCACGTTTGTGACCCTACGCCGCGTTCACGGACCTCCACAGATCGCCGCGGAATATTTTCGACGGTTTCTGGCGCTCTTTTCCAAGTCCAAGCGCGTGATTAATGAATTGGATTGTTGGACGCTAACGAGTCGTGCAAATCCTCTTTGAAAGAGCAAAGGGCAAGCGCAGTGTAAACAGGCGAACGATTGCCCTGCGTTGGCTTTTAAGACTCCCGTAAGCGTTGTGACTTGTTTTACGCGCGGCGGGCGGTTGATTGTGCGTGGATGCGACCAAAATGCGAAAGCAACTTATTTATAGGCTTCTCGCGGTCGCGACGACAATTAAGCAACATACTTGATTTAGTGAAGTGACTGCAGTTCTTCGATGAAAGCGTCTATTGTGACGCACAAAAAACATCCCACGAACTTTACAAACAAGCGGTTTCGCGAAGTTACCCTGGCATGTTTGCACAAACGATGCATTTTACCAGAGCAGGTGATCGTGGCGAGCCACCACCGGCGTCGCTCTCTCTATCGGCTTAAAGTGTCTTTTCTCGAAGATGGGAGAAAGTGGCGTCCGCCAGGCAACCTCGAGTAAATATTCAGCCAACGCGCTCTTGCACTCGTATGTAATCCGCATAATTTACCAGCAACTGTAAACAGAGGTGGCCCGTCGCCTTCGCCTTAGACTCCCGACCTTTACAAAGCAAGATACAAAAGAAGCGCGAGCGATTTTCGGAGCTTCGTGAAGATTTCTTCATGGTGAGCAAAAAACCGTGGCTGGCATGACGGAACGCACGAGGAGTTGTTTTTAAAGCTCGCGAAGCCCTTCTCAATGTTTCGGCGTGATTCCTTGTCATTTTTCGGAAAACCCATCCCCGGAGGTGAGCGCACTATTTTTTGTTTTCGTTTGAAAAACGATGATGTCGTCGCGAGTCTCCACCTAGCGGTTAAGAGGTCGCTGTGATGGCACGTGGGAAATATGCGGTCAGATGTGGCACCGTGTACCATTGGACCTGAACCTTGATATCGGCACGCGATCGACCGTTCAAGACCCGCTTGCATTCATTGTCCCACACCACAATTGCTATAATGGTTCTGCCGTCGCTTATTTTCGACTCGATAACACTTGGTTCAGGTGTGTCGCGCGAATCGCTCTGTCACGACTAAACAACATCGCAACCCGTTGTAAGGAGTGCGACCGGTCGCAGGGTTGTTCGGTTATTGAGCTGTTATATTGAAAATCCGATGATTCCTAACCACTGTGCCCGCAACCAAGTTTCTGGCCAACGGAAAACATCGAGATCGGGTAATTTTAGATGCGTAATAACAGGTTAGTATTATTTTTAGCTACGTTCCAACCGTAAGGGGCAGTGTTTGTGAATGGCAACGCACACCTACACTTCTCTTCTAATCTAGCAATGCTCAACAGTCGCACGCAACAGGTGAGGCTATTTTGCAAGAAAACCACGGGCGTTTTGTCGGGGCTACACTTCGACCACGCAACACAATGAGGAAAGATGGAATTATGTCATACTAAACATACAAAATAGGATTTGGTATGGAATTATTGCATTAACATCTAAACTTGCCGGTTTATATAAACACTTGCTCAAAATGGAACCCACATGCGGACAACCGCTAACATATTAGGCATCAATCAGTGTAATTGCCTTGACGAAAACAAAACGAAAACCGCTACCCAGCACCAAATTTGGGTTGAAAAACGCTGTTGAGCGTAACAAGTTTTTACCGGGTGTGGGGTTTATTACATGTAAAAACCTGACAACCATCACGACATAACATTACTCGTGCAGTGATATATCACACCGATATATCTTAATTTGGGAATGATGATCCCAACCCTAAATTCCGTGATGCTTTCACTTTGCCGTGATACGGCGTTTCAAATGGCAGTTACGCTTAGGGCTTTGTAGCCGCAAATTATCATCGATTTGCGCTTCGTGTTTACGTACGCTGGACTTCTATCTTCACCCACAATCGACGCGTTAGCGACGATTTAAAATGCTTTCAGGTGAGAACTGAGAAATAATAACTGTGACCTCCCGGCGCTCGAGGCCACAAACAGACGTTTTACGTCGATTTCAAACCGGAATCGCCGGATCTGTTTTGTTAATGTCTCGCAAATGGAGCCTAAACGAAGTTTTATCATTGGGGTGGCACGCGAGCGTTAAATGAGAACGGGCCATCGACATATAATTATTGACGCAAAGTAACCCTTCCGCCGATATCTCCTGAAACATGGATTTAACCATTTATAGTGCCGACTTTTGCGATGCTAAGTAATGTAACCTTTGTATTGAAAGTTTAACCCCGGTCATGTGCCTCTTTGGAAAAGTCACTTCGGCGTACATAAAGGAAGAAACAATGGCGCGTCGTGCAACTGTTGCTTTAACAGACGAGACTGCCTTTAAGTACGTCACACTATTATGGTTTAAGCATAAGTTTTTCCACTGCGTAACTATTGTTTCAAAAATAAATCCTTTGACGCTAATTACATGCTTTTGCATTGTCATCGCATTACTGCTGCACTGTTTAACCGCCAGTCAGCTTTGACCAGTGATAACGAACCGGTCAGTCAATGTTGACGTCAGAAGGGCAATAAAGTATCTTTAGGCGGGTACAGAAATCAATGCCTCTCTTCGGGACGCTTAATGTTTTTTTTCCGCTCCGTAAAGCAGCCGCAAAGAAGAAATGAGACAGATATCGTAAACGAGCCACTTACAGAAAACTGTTTACAGTCTTGCGTTCTCTGCATGGGTTGTGAAATCGATCCGAAAGCGGACATGCATCCCATCAACGTCGCGCCGTTTATATTTTCTTCCGTGACGGGAATTTGTTTGTTCGCGTAAGTTCCCGTCACTTTAGGCGGATTTTTTCTCACGCGGCCGCTATGCCTTAAATACGAACCCAGTGCCCATTCCGCCTTCATAAGCAACACTTCGGAGCTATAAGAAGAGCCCGCCTTCAACCGAGGCCGTGTACACGATAGAATCCTTGAAAAAACATTCTGAACTTCGAAGGCCGCCTGTTTGTCTATTTGTTTGTTGACATTACGTAACGGAGATTTACGTAACGGATTTAAATAAGGCTGCGAGGCAAAGAAGCAAATAGAAAACTTTAAAGAGCAACCATCAGAGACATTTGCAAAAGCAGCGAACGGAAAGGAAATCAGATTTGTTTCGAAGTACAGAGAAAATTACTTGAATCAACATGAGGATTGTGAATTTGCTCACCGTCGTTTTCACGTCAATCTTCGTTGGATCATCGAGTGGCGTGCCCATCTCACAGGTGCGGAGTGTTTTCTCAGCGTTTATCTTTAAGATGGCCCTCAGTTTGATTGCTAGGCACAGAGTCCGATATGCATTATGCGCGTACGCCATGACGCCTTTACGCAGAGAATCGCGTGCAAAAAAACCGCGGCAAAGCCAACGTAAACGGCCAGTCTCACGCCACGAATGTTTTTACGAAGGCCCTACATCCGAAAATCACGTCAGCACTCGATTATAGGCAGCCGCCAGCTTGTTGGCACGCGACGGAGAGGATGCATGGTCATCGTTTACCTTAGACCTAAAACGACATTATCTTGCGATTGAAGAAGCGGAAAGTGCCTTCGATTAAGTTTGTTACAACGTTAAGAAAGCGTGCGATTTAATACGGCCTCCGTGACCATGTAAAGGTTAGCAACCCTAGTTTCTCCCATTGAAGGGGGATTTTTATCGAAAAATCACGTAGGTTTGCCATATTCAGCACCAGCTTACCGATCTGTGGGCAAGATTAGGCGATATCGAAGTGCGGTTGGATGGTGGCGACCACGAAACGACAATGTTCAATTCACGGCGAAGGCGCTCATTTACCGCTTCCACAGACCGATTGGCTAAAAATAGTTCGCAAGTTAAATGTACCTCTCGCGAGTGTTTAGATTACAGCAGAAAGACGAGATGGTTAATTACATCGTACGAACCCGAGGTGTCGCTGGGTTGCCCCGGTTGAGTGGTACAAATTCGCCCGGCCATAATTGGTCAAATTTTTGCACGCCGGAATGCCTTAATATGTGTTCACGCAAGAGCACATTTTGTCAGCGTATAGCAAAGTCACCCAGGCGTACTAAAATACCCTACATTGTTTTTAAAGAACAAGGACCTGCGCAGTGGGGCGATCCTGCCTATCATGCCATTGCATGAAATATTACTGCGTTGTTTTTAAAGATGTTTAATAAAAATAAAAATGCCCATAATAAACTTATTCTTGTTGCAAATTGTAACAATTAATTTTCTTTTCAGCACACACCAACTATCCTTCAGAAGCTGGTAAGCTCTCTTGGCGCAAAAACAACACCAGAATCGGACACGTCAACTCACGCAACGTCACCCAGTCTCCTTATGTCGAGGATCATGTACACTCTTTCCAACGGTAAGCGAAGCGCAAAGTAAAACATAAACAAATAACATCCAATGGACCTTTGGTTAAACTTACTTTGTTTTCTTTGCAGATTTCGACCGTATTTTATCGAAAGAATCAGAGCATCGACGTCACCACGTACGACGGGGCGCACCAGCAACGAAAAATCACGTCAGAAGACCCAATACCTCAAACAGACCACATACCACACGGTAAAAGTCGAACCTTTTTAAACGTGAATTTAACGTGCAGTTGTAAATGCGTGTCGTTGCAGTCTTTCGCCCAAAAACAATTCTGATATAATTTTTAATACGTCGTACACAGCTTTCCAACAACTCAAGAAAGGCATTTGATCAAATTTGTAACGATTAGTTTGTGCCTTTATCAAATTTCGTAATTAGGCCTTTCAGGTTTTGAGAATGTCCATAACCATTTCTTTTATTCCACAGGTCTTACAGGCATAGAGCTCCGTGCAGGAATCGAAAATGTCCAACGTACTGCGGGTTTTTCAAGATCGTCAGCGAGCTAGTACACAACCCTAGCTTCGGATGCAGCTATGTATCAAAAGCGGGCGAGGCTCGGAAGTGGTAGTCCGCAAGATGCAACAGGTAAAATTTCACTAATGTACTTATTTGACCTCACATTAATTTATCCGTACTATTCTTTGTCATTCAAGTAAGTGTTTTTCTCTGTCCGCGGGGTTTCTTTGTTTTATCGTTGGATGTTGAAAATCGTTTCGGCCAGTCGGAACAATTACAGCGGATTACATTTGTACGTTTTTCAATTTGCAGAACTGGACCCAATAATGACACGTCTTTCGCAACACGAAGTGCCTGGAACTGTGCCATTTCGCACGCCACAACTGCAACGACGAAATGCTAACTCGACTTACTACTAAAAAGCTATTTATATTGTACCGACGAAGGGCCGCAAACTCCGAACGCCGTAACACTGTGTCTTTATACCGCTGTCGTATATATTACACATACATACGACAATGCAATGTCAGCCGGAAGAAGCTTACACATCCTCGTTCGTCATCATGTTATGTGTGCCGTGTTGTGGTCGTCGTGCGTCCGAAATCCTGTGGTGAGAGTTGAATGCGTATTTGTGGCGGTAAAACACACAAGACTCATTATTCCTTTCCCAACGCCATTTTGTGGTGGTTGCCATCCACAAGAAAACGTATCTTTTCGCGTCTCGTCGTCACTGTAGCTTTGTTTTACTTTTTGTCTACTATTTATTTCATTTCACATCCATGTGCCACCGCTTCAATACATGTTGTACCGTATACGTAAATGAGATTGTAAGTTTTGCAAGGAGGTTGGTAGTTTTGAGAAGTAAGTATTCGCAGTTTGATCTTGCACATTAGAAAGATTTCGAAATTGTTTTAACCGGAATATCGGCTTTAGGATGTTTTCTGCCTCCGAATCAGTGCGCTGTTGGCAGTCTCAGCGCCAAAACGGAGACATGGACATGATTAATGAATATCGGCGTTTACTGTTTCAATATCACGCCCTGTCGAACGCACAATTTTTGTTGGAAAACACGTAGGCGATGATTTGTTGCGCAAACAGCCACTAATCCTCTGCGACCCTTCGAAGTACACCGCGGGCAGGCATGAAACATGAACGGCCACCTATCAGGCAGGTTGCACTTTCTGAAACCTTCGCAAACCTAAACCAACATCATGCAAAAACGGTTGGTTTCCATCATTTGTTGCTCACCTTGCGTCCTGCAGATCGTACGACTTGATAAGGTCTTGTATGCCAAATACCCCCGACAAGATCGTGCAGCAACTATCGATCCACCTGTATGTCATGTACACGGAGTTATCTGTCCGGTGTGGCACACTTTCGTTGGCTAAACAAATACGCTCGAACTTTATGTTTTTTTTAATTGGCCCCGCTTTGTCGTTACTGCTACACATACCATATTTTTACATATACACAACCACAAGTTTCTGTAATTTGAAACGCGGGTCTACCAGGGAGTATTTTTTAATGAAATAAAATAAAATAAAACAAATTTTGAAAGGGGAATTAGTATCTAACAAAACCCGTTAAAAAATTTTCGAAAAATGATCATAGCCAAATTGCAGAGGATTACTTGTGTTTCAGACAAACAACATAGCCCAAGTGTCTGCTGCGTAAAATTCTTTGGCAGACGTTTCGATTTTTTCTACATTTTTATTATTCGTCTTAAAGATTTACAAGTTTGTGAGTTCTGTTCCATACTGGTGTGTAGTTTATTGTCAGCTGATACATTTTGAATGGCACTCCGCAAAACCCAGCAGGCAAGTATATGCCGCTTACAAGGACGGAATGTTGCGCTACTTTTCATGGAAAATGCCGTGCACTTGACAGAGAAATTCTGTGTTCTGTTTGCTACAAACTTCATAGATAAAGACGACCTTTTTCCACAAAATGGCACGCGTGATACATAATTTCGTCCATCATAGCGCCGTATCGACGCAATCGAGCTACGCTACAAATAGCATTACATGCTAATCCGTTCAAGCTATACTGCAATATTTTTCAGCACAAGTGGTAATTACTCTGATTCATTTACTTGGCAGTTATTATTGATACAGACCCGGCTAAAGAGAGGACTTTTCTTAAAGGTTAAAACCGTGCATTTGTATTCGAATGCTAGAATCCCCTCCACAATTGAGTGACACTATCAGGTATTCTCGAACGCTGTGCGTGCCCCCAGTTTCTAGGAAAGCGGTATTTTCTGAAGGGTCAATCAATAAAATTCCCGCACGACGAACATCGTTAGTTTGAGTGCGCAACTGTCCCGGGATAATAAGTGTTGAGAAACGGCAGAGTTTTTACCAGGAAACGGATTACTAACGTTCTTCTGAGCCAAAGCAACAAGGGAGCACTTGTCGCGACACACGAAAAGCGCGGACTCACGACCACATTAGGGCCGCGGTTTTCACATTGGTTAGTTTTGTTGTAGAATTTGCCGGCATTACCTCGCACACAATTGAAAGTACAATGCAACATGTTGCACAATGCTGCCTTCCACAGCTTTGCCGATTTTCGTTTATTGCAAGTGAGGCCATTACTTTTTTACCGAAAAAACGAAACAAAACAAATCGACCTAACAAATAAAAAATATAAAATAAAAATTTCGGTTTTACTTTTTGTGACCAAACTGCATGACACTCTACAGCTGCCCCCCAAAAGACCTTGTACCTGCTATATTTATGGATTTTGCTCCACCACATTGTTTACAAACAACTTGATTCGATCGTGTTTCTGTATATTCCAAATGAACCGTTTCATCACCACTGCTTTAGTTTCCCGACATACACTTGAAAATATTATCAGCACTTTAGTTCTCATTTTACTAATATTTTTTAGTCTGTTGTTAAAACATAAAATAAATGTTGTTGTATTTGCACCCAATTCTTTATGTGCAGCACACAATAGTTTTACTGATGAAGTAATTGTCAATTAGCAAAAATTAAACCCTTTATACGCATTCCTACGGATAGTAACGCTCCCCAGATGTAAAATATATTTCCCGCTGCATCTACAGTTAGACGCATTGCGGCGTAATAACCTCCCAATATTCTCTCCTCGAGCTGTATGGTTTTCCGTAATTTCAAATTGCAGTGTAAAGCAAACGACTGCGGTAGCTAGTGGCAGGCCATTGCTATGTGTGTACAGTTTACTCAAGGTATGTGTTGGTAGCCAGACCGTATATTAGTGAATGTAAGCCGATCCCTTTTGATCTACTAATAATAATGCTCCTAATTATAAGTATTGGTAAACAATTATTTTCTTGCATGTGCAAAGTATTATGTTACTGCTGTGCGATCAGTTTATTTCATGCTTAGGAAATATCGCAAGAATGATATAAGTCGTGACTATAAGCAACGGGTAGCATTTTTCTCATTCATGTAAGGCAATTTTTTTTTTTTTTTTTACTTGCCACCCTCACTGCATTACACAAATCATACCTGATTTTGCGACTGGCAACCACATCTTAATTGTTGCGCCCTAGCTAAAATGTTTTTTGTTTAATGCTTTGGAAAGTTTATTGCCATACATGTGTGAAGTATAATGAAAACAGCATGTAAAACTTTTAACGAAAGCAAATCAGCAAATTTCATTGTTTTCTGAGATTTCACCTTCGTTCCCGCTGGCGATAAACCGTGACGACGCCATTTTTGTTCAAACATTTCGTAGCTGGAGATTCAGCACAAAAATTAGAAACACAAATGAAGTGTACATGAAGATGCAGAAAAAAACATTTTTATTATTAAAACTCAAAAAAAGAAGCTGAGACAAGTGTTTTGTTGCAGGAAATGGTGTGTTATCCATCAAATTTATTTACGTGTAGCTAAATCTAAATGGGTAAATAAAAAAATAACAGGCAACAATGACACAAACGTTTTCATTGTTCTAAAAAGACATTTGCCCCCAGATCCACAATCTTAGAAAACACGCCAGACTACGGGTTAGGCGCCTTTGCATCCACGGGAAGCCAGTACCTGAATTCCCGCGCCAATGCTACAAAATGAATATTTCCGTTCGCCTATCTCGGATTGCGACAAAAATATTTCGTATTACCGCGCGAAGGCACATATTTTCACACATGGACTTTTCCGCCCAAGCCCAACTTGGTGCTGGTTTTCTTGGGAAGTTTTACAGACTTTCCGGTTCTGCTCCACTTTCCCTCGCCTTCTTTGACGCGTTTCTGTTGTCTTGACTGCAAAATATAAGTAGAATTTATTTGTTTACATTTGCAGAAAATATGTATTTTTTTGTTTATTGATTGGCATATAGAGTGAGCTCAGTGAATCAAGGTTCATCCTGCGTGTTGTAGCAAACCAACAATACGAACATAACATAGGTAAGGATGTTAATGTTGACATGATAACTTTTATCGAACGGTTTGTAAATGTACGACAATTTAATCCGTATTGACGACAGCGTACCGTATCTCGCTGGTAGCCTACCGAATTTTATAATCTCTTTGAAGAGTTTGCCGGAGACCCGCTTCGCCGTGATTCAACTGTGGAAGTCATCTTAGTGCAAGCGGTGAGTGGTGAGGAATTAGCCGGTATTACTCAAGTTTATTTACTGCGCGAATCAAAATATCGCTTCGTGTTCGCCCACCAAACCGGCGCCTTAGCGCAGTAAAGTATGTTAAATACGCGACCAAAACACTTGGACCGCATGTTGGCAACATGTGTTGGTGTTTGGTTATTGGGTTGTCTTAACAGCACGAACAACTGAAAACGTAAGACTTAACTTGTGCTATTTTTGCAATGAAACCGTTTGCAGCGTTTGCAGAGCCCAAAGCAAACAAAGCTAATTTTCACCCAAAGAAAAATAAGATATGTAGGCCTATACCTCGTGTGAGTGATCCAATCGACCCTTGAGTCTCGCTATTCCGCAGTACACGATGAATATGATGAGAAATCCAAGAAGGAACAAGAGAATTGGCCAAAATATGCTAAAAATATCAATGATTTAGACATGCATAAATATAACTTCTTATTGATCTTATTTTCAAAATGCAACCATGTTTATGGGTTTTTTCAACACACCGGCATTTCAACCCAGGTTGGTCACCCTACACATGAACATAGATCAGGTTTTCAACTCCGTATAGGCCTATAATGCCTTGAGTTTCGTTGCAGTGTTGCCATTGTCAACATGTAACTTACTCATCGTACCTCGCTTATTAACAGCGGTATAGCTCAAGCTAGCGGTATTGTAATTTAAATGGCCTTCTCTGTTCATGCAGACATTTGACATTGATTTAATCGACAGCGGAGTTGATGTGCTTCATTTGTTTTGCTACCTGTGAAAAATGCTCCATGCATTATAATATCTTTCTATAACGGTATCGCTGGGATTTCGCGGGTCGTAGAGGCATTTGAAAGACGCGCCGGGAATGCCGACAGCTCTTTTGAATTGTTCAGCTGCTTGCTTCATCACTTCTACGTCTCTTGTGCAGGACGGGTGGTATGAACACTAAACAAGGCAAATCGAGTTTGTCTAGAAATACTTATATCACCAGGTTAGGACATGTATGTCGAGTTATCTCCACGCACAGAAAAAATGTTTTGTCCAGAGTACAATCTATATTTTATAAAAAGGTTTCAAGTATAGGGCCTTAATACTAAAACAAGGCTTCTATCCGTTTTCTATAATATCATCAGCAGACAACTTTTAACTAACATCACAACGTACATTTTGTAAGAACAGCAAGGCATGTGCTGTAATATAACAAATCTACTGTTTGTTAAAAAATGTACTGATGTTTATCTTTGACATTTTTAGATTTTTTCTTTGTTTTGCTCAAAATCAAACCTGATCAGCATAAAGGATGTCCATATCGCTCATGTGCAGAAATGCTCGATGAGCAGTCGCAACCTTCAGACTCTTTTCGGTAGCTTGGAATTTGAGGTTTTTCCGAGAAAATCTGTCGCTGAAAATCCGTTTTGCATCATCTGCGAATGCATTTGTAAGTTTGGTAACAGGGCATGCAACTGACAACGTTTAGTGGGCAACATTCGACTTAGGGTAAAGAGGATGTAACATGTGCCAAAGCCTCGTCTTAAAAAAATCGTTGCACGTGGATTTCAGGCATAATACAGAATCGATTCTTGTAATCCTGGATTTGGTCAATGAGACAATAATTCTCTATTGTACGTGTTTTTTTTAGTTTACTTGCACTGTATCTACGGCTTTTTCCTCGTGCTCACCATATCCTACGTCCATTGTCTCGCTGTGGGTCACTATAATTTGAACGCAAGGGTAATTGAATTGTCCAGCCACCACGTAGTCCCTCGCCACACCACAGTCGTTTTCAGGGTAACACAGATTGGGGCTCTGCACCATGGTTTGGCTTACCACTGTACACGTCTGTAAGTATTGTATACAATATATATAAACAGGTGGAGAAAATGC
This sequence comes from Ascidia mentula, assembly GCF_947561715.1. Taxonomy (NCBI): domain Eukaryota; kingdom Metazoa; phylum Chordata; class Ascidiacea; order Phlebobranchia; family Ascidiidae; genus Ascidia; species Ascidia mentula. The sequence continues at coordinate 17,015,527 of NC_138569.1, read as the reverse complement.
TTGTCATTTTTTTGTCTTCAGGTATTTATTGCCATCTTAATACGTACAATGCAAATCAATAAGCAAGGTTTTAATGACTTTGACATACCATTAAAAGCTAACTACGTCTCTGCTCAAATCTCGTTACCATTCATTAGCACAAAAATATATTCATATTTTCCCACGAAATAAGTACGTATCGCTTAGAGACACGTGAAACTTTATAACTTACCGTTTCTTTGAAGCTAATGCTTTTCAAAGCAGGCAACAGCATGGTGTTAGCGAGCAAGGCAAAGGTGATAACGGCTACTGCCATCATAGCCATTCCCAGCTGCAAGACTCTGATTTCGCTACGTGAGAACCTGTATCTTATCATTGTGAACTTTTCCACTGCATGCTACGATGCAACTATAACTTTAAGACATATCGAAGGCTTTGAGGTCCATACGAGAAACCATTTCGCCTTCCCTTTCTTTACGTACAATCGTATTTTCATCCTAGGCAACGCTAATGCTTGATTAAGTATCGATTGATCTCGACTCTTGAGCATAGGGGAGAGCCAAGTGTTGGACCTAATTAAAAAAAAAGAACGCGAGTTGCTTTCCGACCCATTGGCACGTCAATGGGTATCAAAAATCTATAAATGTTATCGCTCACCGGATGGTTTTGGGGGATTTACTTATTAACGTTGCCACATATTGAATGTAGGCCTATACTTTACGAGGAAGTAGGTTTACCCAAGAGAGCGGAAGTAAAACGGCAAATGAATTGGTTGTGATATCCTGTATTAATGTTTATAGCTCTTTCTCTGTCACTACTTAGTCACGCACAAAGCCCATAATGCTTGGTTATATGTGGCAAGTCTTTGCAAAGCAAATGAAAAACCTTTTCGTCACAAATAACCAAAAAGCAACAATTTATTCCCTAAAAGCTTACTCTTCTGCTACTATGTTCAAAATCAATGGTACAGCTGCAGAGCACCCTTATATCGAAAAAGATACATGACACAGTCTATGCTTTGTGTAAAATCTTTAAATCGTCTACAACGCAATGGCCATGCTGCTGACATGAACAGCCGGTTCCTCCACACGGAGTCGCTGGGAAATATCCACTGCGAAACCATCCTCTTGTTCTGCGTCGCCTTCGTCGATGGTGAACATCTCCCTTTCTTGTGGCGAATCGCGGGTCGGTGGTTTCATGTTTCGTCCATAACGCCACAGATAGATGGGCAAGCCAAAGCCGAAAATAGTAATAACGAGTAGAGCAAAGTTCACCTACAATCAATAATTTTTTTTGTAAACACAATATTTTTTGTGGTAGAATATAACGTTTAAAGCATTTAACGCGTACAGATATTTAACATTGCAAATTTGTAGATAACAAACGAAAAATCTCATATAGGCCTACGCAACACGTCGGCTTGCTCAAAAACACATATCTTTACGTTTACTGTTTATTATTGTTCTGTCTTACCCAGAAAGGATCGCCACCCAGTGAGGTATTTATGCAAACAAAAAGGGGATCTTGGATCAGAATTGCCATTGCCGAAAGAAACGACACAAGTCCAGTGAGTTTTCCAAAGTACGAAAAATGATACCTGGATAGAAAAACATATAGAAACATCGTAACACGAGTGGGTCGGTGACTCCAAATAAGCAAAAATACACTGATTATGCCCATACTATATTTATACCAAATAAATAGTCTCCGATTTGGGCTGGTTCGTGTAAAGCGTGTTTATCGCGGTTGTAACTTACATGCAAGCGTACAGACCACCCACTGATGAGTGCAGGAAGGTACGAATAGCCGTGTGTGCGATGAAGGCAACGATCTAGTAAATGCAAAACAAGGATTTAGAAGAATTAATAACGGGTCATTACACCAAAAATAGTCCACCAACACCACGAACCTGCAGGGGTAATATTTTTTCAAACAAAATGATGACACCGAATAGCGTAAGAAGTAAGTTCGTTATCATGAAGGCTCGAGCAAGGTTAAAAATTTGCTGCTTCTTTCGTTTAAATTGTTTTTCACCCTCTGTCAATGCAGCAGGCTCTTCCATCGCTACACGTCCGTTTGGTGCGTGCCTGTGTACATCACATATACACACATAAGAGCATGAACACTTTTTGGAAGAAATACAGGCAAAGCATAATGTGGAAAATAAATTAGTGTTTGCATCCCATATAAAATTAGTATTGGCAAAGGGTCAGTGAAAAGAGTATGACATTCGTATATGTGTTGTATACCCGTTTGAAACACTCTGTTTTCTATCCGAAGCAGCTCCGTTTGACAACGCAGGCGACGAATCAGAGCTGTCCAAAATTTCTTTCGACTTTTTCTTTTTCTTTTCCTTCAGGTTCCAATCCATGATGGTCCCAATGATGGGTGCCATGAAGAAGCAGTTGATTTGAAACAAGCCGAATAGAAACGTGTAAAACTCAACTGAAAACCAATAAAAAAAAGCTTATTTTGAATTTGGCCTTGAACTGACTGAACAGTGTACATACAACAGCTCGTACAACTAAAAAGCCGACATCGAAAGAAAAAAAGAAAGGACAAACTTATTTTTTGACTGTTTTCGATACTGACAATTGCGGATTGTTAAATGAGTCCAAACAAAACGCCGCTAGAGGGTAGCAGCGAGCACTAAAACTCTACTTTCATTTTAAGGCCCATTTCAATCATAACAAGGAAAACATCATTCCGCACTACACAAGTCGCGATCCAATTCAAAACATGATCCTACAATTCCTACCTGTCTCAGAGGCTTCCTCGTCATTTAATTCTTGTTGTTCAGCCGATGATCGCAAATAGAGCTCAAGCCATCCCATGTACGCGATTAGTCGTAACTGGGTGAGACACATCGTAACAAAACTCCACAGAAGACACGGAGAGCGGAGAACTTGCAGGAAAGATGTATCCGGTCCGGATTTGTTTCCACTGATGTCGATTCTGCATAAATTTAAAGTAAAGCAACTTCACCTTGGGGCACCCCTTAAATACAGGTGTCTTGATTTTCTTAGAAAGCACAAAAATTATCGAAAGCAGTATGCAGAAACTGCATTCGTTGATCATTATCTCTGCAGTAAGCAGTGTATATATGATCCACCCAGATTCAGGTTACAAAAATAACACTAATATTTTTTTGTACTTTGTACCCATGGTATGTTGGGCCGTCGGGCAAGTAAGTGTCCCTGGGGCCAAAGTGTTAAGATGGGCCTCAAAACAAAGAGTTATGCAAATGTGTAGATCAAGTTGTTGTCAATCAAGCCATTCAGTTTTGCGTCAACGGCGCGCAGTGACTCATAGAGGTAAAAACACTCTTGTTTACTTCACTAAGGGGAAATGTTGCGCAACCCCCTTGGGAAATGACGCAAGCACGACAAACATTGCTCCCAATGTGGAGTGCTCATAAACTTGAAAAAAAAACGGGCAACGAGACCTTGTGACAATATTGAACGAAGCTGTTGGCACGCACGATCGGTCTCAAACTGCACTCGACCCTTACACTGATTCGAGGTAGTCGTGTTTTTCGGAAGGTGCGATGTCAATAGAACTCATGCGTCTTCCCACGCTGCTTGTGTGGGTGAGAAACTTCTTGCCGGTTACTTTGTGGTCAAAGTTCATAGCGCCGAACCTCAGCTTTATGCTGAAACGTTAATATGTATGCAGTGTTGTAGTATGACACATCTGCGCTAATTGGTTTAATTACATAGTGTTGTTTCTACCATCCAAGGATAATGTTCACATAATCGAAAATGGAACCAGACAAACTTGGTGCGATCGTAACACGGCCAGAATGAAGGCTTTAAATTACGACAAATATTTTAACGATAAACTTACGCGTAGCTGATGTCATCAGGACCGGGAATTGGCTCTCCAGGAGTATTGAAATAGCAATTAAGAAAGGTAAGAAAAGCAATAGAAGCATGGAATATCATAATAGCTTGAAAAGGGACGCCAGCGTCGTAAGCAGCCTGAAAACAAGTTTAATTGGCATTCGGATGCATTGTTTTCTGTACATACCACATATACATACCTTAAACAACATGTACATAATGGCTGAGGCCGAGTAGGAACCAATCATTAAGGAAATCATGGTCGAACGAAGATTCTCGAAGAGGTTGGGTATAGGAAAGCTCGTAAAAATGTAAACAACGCCACCCATTCCGTTCAGGCACACTGCGGGCGCCATTAGGATGCTTAAATCTGCGTGTTAAAATCCCACATTAACATATCACATTTCCAGTTTGAAATTATTAACCTCGGACCATTTTTTTCGTGAATCTTTTCTAAATATAACCACCGTCATTTTAGTCAACTACATGTTGCTAATCTTTAAGCCAGCTATTAACTACATAATGAGGAGACTAAAATTCGCGATTCAACCTATTACACATGCTGCAAAGAGTATTTCAGGAAAGGTACATATAGTTGTTTTGAGGAACACAATACGAACAAAATGTAAATTTAAGGTGTGGGTAGAGTTGCATGAAAGAGGAACAGGTTTCGAGGGCAAACATTATCGTGCGTTTCCGCGAAAGAAAGCCCTGGCCCTCTCTGTCGTAAATCCAAGTATTAGGGAAATGGCGTTGCGTCAGTAAAAACCGGTTCTGGATAACGGTAAACATGGCGTTCCCGTCACCAAACAGAGTCCCGGTCGTTATTGCAATGGTCAACTAGCTCGCCTCAATTTACTTACAGCGCCCAACGCAATTTTGCATTCCTCCAGCGTGTTTGTGCCACTGATGAGTATTTTTTACACACAAACGTCACACTGTTGTTCTGCTGCTGTTGGTGCCAATGCTTGTCAGCTATTATTGATACTTACTTTCTGTGTCCAGTGATCCGATTGCAAAGAGAACGCACGATGCCATAAAAGTCAATCTGAAAAAAAAAACACAATAAATGCTGACGATCGGTCAACGATTAAATAAGAAGCTGCTTACGTTCCACAAAGCCGAATCATTCGCGATCCGTATTTGTCCATGATGACGCCAAGGATGACCGTGACTCCACTGAGCAAGCTGGAACCGATGGAAAAATAACGGTTAAGGATTTCGTTTTGGTCTGGGCATGTTGGGAAGCCCGCCGGGGTGTATTTCTGCAAAGTAAAGGAGGTCGCTCTGGTCCAGTTAGCAATACATGATCGCTACCAAGCTAAAGCAGCACGTTCTTTCGAGATGGTGGTGTAATTACACAAAGAAATATCAATAATATCAAAAAAACTAATCATTTATATGCGCAAAAGATTTATTGTTTGTTTAAGTTTGCTTAAAGACTTGCGTCTATGCTTTTTTTCCGTGCATAAACCGGATATTTCAGAAATATATTGCATATATAGTTTTGGCTTTATACTGGCAACGTAAGCTGTAGGTGTAAGCATATAGCTTTATAACATGTACATCTCGTCTGCCTGTTTCCGTTTGTTCCCAACTAATATAAACCGAAAACGATCTTCGCGGTTACATTTGATAGCAAACAAATCAGATCATGAAGTGATGCCAAAACGCGTTTATTACAGATGCTGGGCGACTACAGTTTTTAACATTCACTCTCGACAGCTCGGCGGCAAGAAATTTTTAAATAAAATTAAACACGGCGCAATATGCTGACAGGAGCATTACCCCAAAAACAACACCCAGGAACTAGATAACGTGTTTGAACATAATATTTGCTTGCAAACTTTATCCCGGCTTCCAGGCTTGCTTTAGGGCGCACCCCCTTCAGTGGGCACGTTAGCAATTGGTGTTTCACAGGTGTTAAATTTGTTAATTATCCTGTGATACCAGGACACATAGCTCTTGTGGAACGGCGAAACAAGTCTAATTACGGTAAGGCCATAAAGTAAAGCTTGCAGGTTAGCTAACGCAATTGAATCGAAAACGGCCGTTTGAGTTTAACATGTAAAAGAAATGTTACTACACCACTATACTATAGTTGCCCACAGATGTACTACTAGGAATATTTACTATTTCAGAATCCGTGTCATTTTCAATAGTTGTCGACATTGTGGATGAGTCGTTTTCTATCGACGATGTACCGTTTTCTGGAACAAACGAACAAAATGCCGCATTTTGCCTTGGCACCAACACCACAATTAAAGATTACGTTTACGTTAACATACGCGAGTGTTTGTCTATCACTAATGTGTAATTGATGTTACATTGATAGTTGAAAACAGATTGCATTGCCTGACATACACTGATACAGTATCAAACAATGAACCTCACCTTCTGTCAAGACCCCAACCTTGCACACATTCGAGTAAAATCCTTCATTTTTCAACATAAGCAGTAACGAACTCCAGCCCAGGAGAACGGCTGCGAACATAAGGTTTTCCAACACCGACGTGACCGCAATCCACCATTTCCGTGAGTTCGCCTGACTTAGCGTCGGGGCCATGTTTGTTTCTACTAATGCAGAGACTCTATAGCTAAAACGGCCTTTTGCTACAGATCTACAAGACAGATATGATCCTGCAAACGAAACACAAACATGCTAAAAATGCTGTGACATCGGTTGACGGATGTGTTTTGTTTATATTATTCGGTATGGCCTGCTTCGTAACTGAGCGACAATTGCGCAAGCACGGAAATTTAAACCTGTATCTGTCAGCTGGCCTAATGTATCTGGCATCGGACAAGCTGTCGGGAAACACCGTTGTAAATTGAACGCTTGCGCAATATTGACAACCCGAGCGCCCCACATCTGGAGTTGACGGCTGCACGATTACTGTTTAACATTTTGCCGTCGTACCGGCTGTGCTGGCGGCTTATTGGTCATAGGGGTGTGCTTGTTTACCGGTTTTAACCAGTCAACATCGTTGCTGCACACGCTACCACTAAGGACACTTCGAGTTTGCATTAGGTCATAAGGCAGGGTTATATACCCCGCAGCTCTGTGAGATGTTGCGCAAATATACGGCTATGCTCGTCTGACAAAGGCGGGTGTCGCAAAATATACAACTCGCCTGTTTTCGTCAGGCGCGACCTCAGCAAGAGAAACAGTGCCCTTTGGACCTCGCTTTCTGTCAGTCTGAGTGACGAAAACCATTTCGATCGACGTGAAGGTATATAACGTCGTTTAAAGCGAAACAGCCACGAAGCACGCTCAGTGCATTCAATGCTCTTTGTCTTCGCGTGTTTACACTGAAACGCTAAAAGCACGTGACCGCATTAAGTCACGTGACAACTCTCTACGGGGAGCCGGTTTCAAATGTGCAGCATCTGTAATAACCAAGACGCCCGGATTACAGGTTCCATGCTGAGAGGGAAGTTCAAACCGGTTGAGCTACACAATGCAGTACGTAACGCCCTCGCTTTCACCCTGGAAACGCAAAGCGAACAGGAAGCATTTGCCCGATTTAAAAGCCCAATTCACTGGGCTGTTACGTCACCGCAGCAATCACAATTGATGTTGCTGGTTCGAAAAACTTCTGGACCAGTTGCAACATTATGTTTGTTCTCAACGTTCGTGTAGCATTTTGTTCTATGTACATTACTCTTATACGGTCATATTTATGGTCACAGTGTAATAATCCGTTGTGTGCTAACAATGAGTGAAAATTGTTTACATAATTGCAATTTAATTTGAGTGACAAATGATTTATACAACTACAAAGGACATCCACAATGCGAAACACGTGAACCGGTTCAATAAATTTACTTATTAGACAGTGAAATTAAAGGTTTACGTAATAAATCAATTTTCACGACAAATAACATGTTCCCCAGGTCCTTGGTATTCAGAAGTTCTCTTTTTTCCAGGGTGATTAAAGTTTGTTTTACTATACCTCTACTATTTCCACTCCGGTTTGTGTAGTCTAACTACATAAACGCAATCTGCCAAAGAGGTTAGACTGCCCTTTCATTACCATTGCTCAAAAACATTCTTTAGAATTTACTGTGTATCTGTCACATGACTGATATGTAGACACTAAAGATATGCGTGTTGTAAAACATGTCAAAGCGCCTTAAAAACTGGAACACATAACAACACGTTCTGGTGGAAACAATACATTACAACTTGTTGTTGTTTTGCTGCACTGCGGCGCCAAGTGCCCGTACGACATAATGGAAATCAACACTAACGGCGGTAACGATTGGGACCAACGCCGCATTTGGTAGTATCAGTCGCGCGCCTTACAGATATATACCCAGTAGGAAACCTGGCCGGAATTCCTGGCCAGCATAACCTGAGTTTGAATCCCGGTGTGAAAAAAAAAACATTTATTTGCCTGACAGAAACTTTTTCGGAAATCATTTAAATAACCCGACCCTGAACCAAGTCACGGTAAATCATACTTTATTTTCAAGTTATTTCAAAAAGTAAATTCCGAAGGAAACAACAATGGATATTTTTGGTTTCCAACTGGAAACAATCTGGCGCAAAATTACCAATCGGTCATTTTGCACAACAAATTGGTCCGACGATTCAACGAGTGCCTTTGTAAACTAAAAAACTCTATTTCGTTTAGACATCGTGAAGGAGTTTTACATTTTAGCAGGTAAAAGACAATATGAAAGAGAAAAAATAAGCACTGTGTGAAAAGTGTCCGGGGTTGGTACACAATACCTTCCTGGCGTACACACCGATGAAATCAGGTTTGTTTTTGCAAAATATGTTATCTTCTCTCTAGTATCCGCTTCTTTATGGCAGCAGTTCCATAAGAACTAGAAGGTGAAAATATGCGTAACTATAAATAAAAACACACAAAGCAACATCGAAAAACTGATGAAGCAGAGACATGAGTGTGCGTCAATATCAAACGTCACGCGGCAGGCGAAATGACGTCACAATGTGCCCGCGGCGTCGCTGTACCGTGTTTATGAAATTAGCGTGACGATCATCGGGTAATTTGTTTCCTTGCTGTTGTTCTCATTGGGATGTCTAATGCCTCTTATAGGGTTTAGGACTTTCAACTACAATACAATATGCACAAATTAATTGTAATCTGTATGAAAAGAAAAGTTGGAATGGCGTAGAATGTTTTGATAGTTAAAATACGTTCGTATATGGTGACTCGAAAAATCAGTTGCAAACACTAAAAAAAAGAAAAACATTTGCACACATGCTCATTTATGCACAATGTACGCGTCCTTGTAACTGCGCAGTTGGTCGATCATGATGTGCACGTTCTGTTTGCAGTCGAGCGAACTCGTCTTTTTTCAAACCGATTATCATGTCCGTGGCAACTGGAAAACCCAGGATTTTATTTATATAACCATGAGTCATAACCGAAGAACCCTCTGAAATATCAAGCAGGTTTTCAAAAACCGCACAACATCATGACACATTCCAAGTAAATACATGTGGAGCGGTGTTTGATAGTAGAGATATTCAGAATGACAAGGCAACAGTATTTTAGATAAGCTATGCACATATATTGTTCAAACCCTTCTAATTAACTTATCTTTAATGATAGTCTAAACGTTTTTGTTAGTTGTGACGAAGAAGCCATGACATGATTGAACACTAAGAGAAACGCATGCAATTGCGCACTTTGCAAGTGGTCATGAGGCCATACACGATTTTTCGCCGGTGGTACAAAAATGCGTCACTTCTTCGTAAAGCTCTTCTGGCAAAGGCCCATGGCGCGCGTATTGCCGCAGGCAACCGCTAACAAACGTAACGAGGTACAACTGCCCTCAGACATCACACGGTAATTTTTTTATCTAGTTGTCGAGCGCACTGAAAATAGGGCACTAGCTAAAAAGTAGCACCAATAAACAGTTGAAATTCTTTGAAATAAGCCTGAGAAAGCGGCGGATTCAATTTGTGTCTGACGGAAAGTCCATATGCTAACGGTGGAAATACAATGATCGCCATGAGGTGGGTGGTTGCTCAAATTTGTACTTACACTAAACCGGAAAATTACGAGTTAACGAGAGTTCTTATAGCGCCTTGCTAATAAACAGCTTATTTTTAAGGTTGATAATAGCTCTGCTTGGGACAGTTTTGATTCAGTGTGCGAAAGCTCAAGACAGTAAGTATCAATACGCTAACACAAATCGTGTTGACGTCAACTGATCGTTTGATCTTTTGTCAGCGTGTACGGAGCCAGATTGGTGCAAAACATTCGCGTTGTACTGCGTTGACCCGCAGTTTCAAGCACAGATGGAGGCGTCGTGTAAAATCACATGCAAGACGTGTCCCTTTTCGCAGCCCACCGATGGTAAGACACATATAGTTTATTACTGCGACGAGAGACTCTGCAGTCTACACAGCATGCAAAGGGCAAATGATAAGATGCTGTTCAAACAAATCTTTTAAAGTAAAGAATCATTAACTTCCTGGAAAGTCCTGTATCGGGCACACAGTTTTCCTGGGAAAGTAGATAAAACAAACTGCAACTTTATGGAAAAAAGTTTATTGCAGATAATCTATGCCCCTTTTTTGTAGACAGGTGTATCGAAAACAACGGGGGATGTCAACACAAATGCTCCATAGGAACTGAGAGCAACGCTGTCGAGTGTTCATGTTTTGCTGGGTTTGAGCTGCAGTTGAATAACAGGAGCTGCGGAGACGTGAACGAATGCTCGCAATCCGCTGATCCATGTGCGGAACATACGAGCCGACCCTTTTGTGTGAACCAAAGAGGCAGTTTCTTTTGCACCAATAACAACTGCGCAGAAACAGCAGGCTACCTGAACCGCTACCAGAGAACGGAGTGTTGTCGGGCCTTGACCAGTAAGATACATACATTTGATCTTCTTACAATCACCTTTTAAATTTTATTTGCAGTGAAATGTATTTTTCTAAATGTATAGACAGATACATTTTTGACAAAAGATAGCAACTTTGTTGTTTCTAGTGCTGCACTGCAGCATATATAAGCAACGCAACAAATAAATTATAATTAAATGGTATAAATTATATGCAACATTTCAAAAAAGTTTTCTGGCAATTTTTTAAAATATTTGTGCAGGTTTTCCAGCTAAGATTGTGTATGCTACAATTTTGTGCTTGTACTAAATTGTAGATTATTCTTGCGGAAGAGAAAGATTTCCGGGAAGAATCGTAGGAGGAAAGCCTTCAGTCGCAGCGCGATGGCCTTGGATGGTAAGTGGAATTACTGTGCCTACAATTATGGAAACACCCCGCATACAACACCATTGACGCAGTGTATTGAACTTCAAGACCCAAAAATACATGTCTGGTGACTACAGGCCAATATCACGTCGTTATTTGTGTGGCATATCCCAAGGCAATGTGCTTTAATTTAGCAACAACGTTTAAATCATACAGTCGCTTTGCGAGAATGGTTCATCGCCCACCGTCTGCGATACAATTTCATTAATTGTCCCGACGCGCACCTCGCAAATACATGGGCACAACATGACGTCATTCTGTCAATTATGCAGACAAATTTTCAGGGCCATCATTAACATGGTCCTTCGACTTGCGCAGGTACATATTCTGGTAGACGGCGCTGTGCTGTGCGGAGGAACATTAATTGAGCCCAATTGGGTAGTAACAGCTGGACATTGCTTTCTGTAAGTGGGTGTTGCGGTTGAGCCAGACGAAATCCAGAGCTAAATAAATGAGGGGCTTAAGTCATGATCTTAACGTTGTTTTTCTTTTAATACCAGACGATCGAATGTCACCAAAAGCGTCAAACTCACTTTCGGGGCTTTACGGCCTCAAGACAGGTCAACTCACGTTCAAAAGCGCGACGGTGTTGAAGTAAGTATTATTAAACATGATGTTTTCAGTGAAACATTCCTATTCCATGGACTCCACAGTTTTACGATAGCAAACAATCCACTGCTTGCTCTAAACCTGCGTCTTACGTTAGACTTCAGAAACTTAATTGGAATCCCAGTTTATCCGAATTTTTTTTTAAAAACGATTTTTTTAGATTGTATTTTATCCGGATTGGGATCGGAACAGATTTCCTTACAACGACATCGCCCTAGTCCGTCTCGACCATCCTGTGGAGTATGGAGAGTTTGCGCATCCCGCATGTCTCCCAAATGGGGAAAGGCCTAAGACAGGGACCACTTGTTGGGCAGTGGGTTACGGAACAGTCGGTAAGTTATCCGGGGTTCATTGTTGTAATAAACACAACACCATAAGTTGTATGGTTGGTTTGGTTTAGAATACAGAGGCAAAGCGGCAGATAGCTTGCAAGAGGTGGATCTTCCCGTTGTTGACACTGGAAGATGCAAGCCGGTTTACTCAGGGACACAGTATCCAGTGGACGAAAATATCATGTTTTGCGCTGGGCACGAGTTAGGCGGAAAAGATGCTTGTCAAGGTGAAAAGACTTTTGTCTTCAAAATATTCCCATGATGAACATGCCCCAAATCATACACATCAATGCTGACAAAAATATTGTTTAACTATACAGGTGACTCCGGGGGTCCACTTATTTGCCAACGTTGCAGTTCTTGCCAGTGGTACCTGGCCGGAATCACGTCATTTGGCAAGGGGTGTGCCAGGCCCGGAGTCTACGGCGTTTACACTGACGTAGAAAAGTTTGAGGAGTGGATTTCCTCTCGGACGAACGTCCCAGTTAACAAAAACAAAATCTGCGGACAAGAAAACGGTAGGCCGGTTTAAAATTCACTGCTAGAGCATGTTACACTACCAGGAACTTTTAACTCATTGGTGAAAATATTTGAATCTGTAGCCATTCGCTGGTCGTCGTGGTCGCTCTGGACGAGCTGTTCCGCTACATGTGGAGGAGGCGTTCAGTCGCAATCGCGCACATGCGTAAGAGGACGACCTGGAACAGGAGGATGCATTGGAAGTTCAACGAGGAACCGAACTTGCGCTGACAGCTCATGTCCAGGTGAGCTAAGGGAACAAGACCACTGACAGCATTTTCAGTTTTCTCAATTATCAACTTGAGTGATTCATACATTTTCAGTGAAATATCAACAGTATTTTTATCTAAAGCATAAATTATTTGTAAAAATATGAATTCTCTTCCTTTAGTGTGGAGTGCATACGGTTCTTGGTCAAGCTGTAGTGTGTCTTGCGGCGGAGGGCAACGCAACCACACAAGACAGTGCATTGGCGGCAACGCAGGCGATCCTGGATGTGAAGGGAGCAACGTGGAAGTGGAACAATGCAACGAGCATATTTGCCCGAGTTGGGAACAATGGAGTCAGTGGTCCAGTTGTCCTGTTACCTGTGGAGGAGGAAAGGAGCGCTCCCAAAGAACATGCAATACTGGAGGAATGGCGGGATTATCTTGTCCAGGAAAAAGCGACAGAACAAGGGATTGCAACCGCCAGGATTGTCCCAGTAAGTAACGTATTGTGGTATTCTCTGGTAAACGTTTAGCTCATATACTTTTCATAACATTTTAGGAGTTTCATAATATTTTAGGCTTGTAATGTGGTGGCACTAAATCTGTTTTGAACATCAGCCGCCTTTATATCATAATGATGCATGTAGTGTGGGACACATACGGATCTTGGACAGCCTGCAGCGTTTCTTGTGGCGGAGGACAAAGAAACCGTAGACGGCAATGTATCGGCGGAGACGTCGGTGACCTTGGTTGTGAGGGCAGCGACGTATCAGTGGAAAACTGCAATCAACATCCCTGTCCAGAATGGCGACCTTGGGCTACATGGTCAGATTGTTCAGTAACATGTGGTGGTGGTAAAGAGCGCTCCACACGAACTTGCGACAACGGAGGAGTTGCTGATTCCACTTGTGTTGGGAAAAACTCACGGGAAAGAGATTGCAATGCACAGACATGCCCAGGTAATAAATTTCACCCATGCACCATGTACATGGGTATCTCCAAAGCTTTTTAGTTATTTTAACCCTGTTTTTACAATTGACAGTTTGGCAGACTTGGGGACAGTGGAGCGCATGCACAAAGACTTGCCAAGGAGGGAAATCAACTAGAAGGCGAACATGTGCCAACGGGAGTCCGGGAGAAGTGGGATGTCATGTCGGAGTTGCAACGGAAAACAAAGTGCGTTTAAACTTCTGAATGTACGTTTACCGAACCTGTCTTACCTTGTTTGTTTGTTTGTTACAGGACTGCAACACTGAGCCATGCGGTAGCTGGACAACTTGGCGAGAAGTTTCTTCTTGTTCGGCAACGTGCGGCGGTGCGGAAAAAACAGAACGACGAAATTGCCCTGGTGGAACAGCAGGAACTGGTGGATGCCCTGGCTCCGCAACACGAGTTGTGGCATGTGCCACTGAAGAATGTCCATGTAGGTTTGCAAAGTTTTGTTAATGTTTATCGGATTGTGATACTCAGGTAATCACTCTGGATAACAAAATATACATTTATTTAGGTTTTTTAAGTTATAACGCCGATTAAGGTTTCTAAGTTTTTACGTCTGTAAAATTTTCAAAACGAAAATCCATTCCAATAAATTTCTTACAACTTGCTAGAGATGAACATTTCGTTCAAAATTTTCTTTATATTGCTTTCTACGCAGTTTGGCAAAATTGGTCGAGATTCTCTAAATGTTCGGTTTCCTGTGGCGGAGGGACGAAGATGCGAACAAGGACTTGCGTTAACGGCTCCCCAGGCGACGACGGGTGTCCACGTCCAGCCAAAACGATAATTGTATGTAACGCCGATAATGCAACAGTGTAACTTATCTAAGATTCTTCTGATTGTCAGAACTGTAACACTGAACCTTGTCCTGTGTGGACTGACTGGACGGATTGGTCGCCGTGCACAGCGTCATGTGGTGGAGGAAGGAGAGGATCGTCACGATCTTGCACGTACGGAACTATCGGTGACGCCGGATGCGAAGGCAAATCGACAAGAACTGAAATTTGCGAATCTCAAAATTGCCCACGTAATTTCATTTCTACATTGTTTGCTGAAATTGTTTTTGTGTGTTGTATAAATATTGTTGCTGGTCTAAGGATGGAGTAACTATGGACAATGGAGTACTTGTAGCAAGTCATGCGGTGGAGGGCAAAAAACCCGAACACGACGGTGCTTGGATGGCACCCCTGGCCAAACAGGTTGTCATGTGGGATCTACGACGGATGTGATGGTAATGTTTAAAAACTATGTTTAACGTCACGAACTATTGAGCATATTTTCCTCCAATACATATAGGACTGTGGGCAAAATAATTGCCCCATGTGGTCTGGTTGGGATTCGTGGACGGACTGTTCTCAGACCTGTGGAGGCGGAAGTAGGAGCAGATCTCGGACTTGTAGATACGGAAGTTCTGTTTCCGACTGCGTGGGTTCAGCATCAGAAAATGAAAACTGCAATACACAGTCTTGTCCACGTATGTATATTTACACAATGTCATCAAGGAATACCAGTTTTTTAAAAGGAATGAAACAAGAATGAATTTGCCAATGTTTACAGCCAAGCACGAGGACTGGAGTACCTGGGGAGCGTGTCCTGTAACTTGTGGAGGAGGAACTAAAAGAAGAAGCCGAAAATGTGTTGAGTACTGCGAAAACGACATTGAGGAAACTCAGCAGTGCAATATTAATGCATGCCCAGGTGTGTGTTCTTCTCTCCAGTGGAATAATAATATTATACAGTTATTGCTTTTAAAACGTGCTCCGTGATAATAGATCACCGACTGCCATGGTCGTTTTGCAACTAATGCGTTTTTTTTCAGTTCTTGTTGACTGGACGCAATGGAGTCAGTGCTCTGTCTCCTGCGGACCTGGAAGTAGGGGACGCACGAGGCAATGTACAGGAACCGACAACCCCGGAGATTGCAACGCACAACTTTCCGATTCTAAGGCTTGCTATCCTGCTTGTGTGAGCGATTGGTCGGAGTTCGGACCTTGTTCTGTAAAATGTGGCATTGACGGAAAGAAAACACGCACGCGGCAATGCATTTCGAGTCGAAGTGTGAGTATTTAAACTGGAACTACGTTTTAACGCTAAATACCAATATCTGTACCTCGTAACAGAAACATTAAAAAAATATATATCCTGGATAATACAATTTTAATTTTTAACATGTGCTTTATTTTATCCTCCAGGACAACTCAGAATGTACTGGGCCATTTGAAGATCAGCAGCCTTGCGGGGAACCCTGTCCATCAACTTGGGGATCCTGGGCACAGTGGTCCACGTGTTCGCACGGTATATTTCTTCGCGGCAGTCTTTGTATTATACGCTTGTATTGGTGATTTAATGTAAAATTAGAACTGAAAAAAATCGGTAGTATTTGCCCACAATGCTTATTCAAGTATCAATTTTATTTAGATTGTAATGGCGGACTTCGAACACGAGCTAGAAGTTGTGTCGGAGGACCTGTTGGCGTTGGAGGTTGTGCGCCGGCTGGCCGAGCAACAAGTACTGAACTGTGCAATTCCCAACCATGTTCAACTGGTACACTATACTATATGAATATTTAACCTGGGGAGATGCGTATTTGTAACATAACGTGTCTTGCTCAGTGTGCAAAGACTTGGACCCGAGGTGTGAACATTGGTACTACACTTTTTTCGATCTTTGCTCGCGGCCTAACAATTTCACGAAGAAAAACTGCAAAGGAACATGTGGATTTTGTGGTAAGATTTCTCAAACCTTACAGTTTGAACATTTAAGACCAGGGTTTGTACATATATCAGGACCACCCGGCTCTTGGACGCAATGGAGTGACTGCACTGCCAGATGCGAAGGGGGAGTTCAAACCAGAAGTCGGACTTGCTCCAACGAGTTCGGATGTAATGGAGCGACAAACAACGCCAGAGCATGCAACCAGCAACCATGCGAAGGTAAATCACCAGTTATTTTTGTATGGTTTTCATTAACAATTAAAATCTGATGAATTAGGAAGTTGTTACTTTTTTGCATGGTGTTGCCAAAAAACGTACAACACAAGACGTTACATGTTTTGCTGCAAGTGATAGATTCGTAACAATTCGCAGTTTTATATCCGCGTGGATGATTACCTACAGAACTTCTGCAGCAAATCTTTGTTTAGCAAGATTTACATTTTATTTCTTCACTCTTTATTATCGCTTTAGGTTTCACGCAGTGGAGCCCTTGGGGCCCGTGCACTGAGTCATGCGTTGGAGGAAGCCGCAGCAGAAGCCGATATTGCCCGCCGGGAACGAATTGTCCACCAGATCAGCACGGAAGCGAAACAGAACAGACAGAAACTTGCAACCAACATCCTTGTCCGGGGGTGTGGGCGCCTTGGTCGGCCTGGACCCAGTGCAGTAAGACCTGCGGCCCGGGTGTCCAGCAGCGCAACCGCGCATGCATGGGCGGTGTCAAGGACGACCCTGGATGCACCGAACACGACCAGGAATCACAGAGCTGCGAAATTGAGGTCTGTCCTGGTGCCTGGGACCCTTGGGAAAATGTCGGTACATGTTCGGCCCAATGCGGGCCAGGAACACAAGCTCAAAGGAGAACATGCGTCGGTGGTGTAACCGGTGGTCCTGGGTGCCCAGGTACAGACACCAGGAACATCGATTGTAATCTTACGCCTTGTGTTACCCGTTGGTTGGCGTGGGGCAACTGGGGTTCATGCAGCAAGCAATGCGGAAACGGAAAATTGACAAGAGAAAGGTATTGCTCTTTGTTCATGTTACATTGCATCACACCTAAAAATGAATTAAAAATAATTTTTTTATAGGCAGTGTGAGAATGGGTCTCCTGGCGATTCTGGTTGCCCTGGAGACGACTTTGAAACGAAACCTTGCAACACCCAAGCCTGTGCCACAGGTATGAACTCCAGACAACTCTATAGTTATCCAGTTTTCGCACTTTTGAATTTACCTTGTGCTTGCAGGTCCTTGCGGTGCTTTGCGTGACGTAATTCCGTGTGCGTCACTGAAGACGTCCTGCGAAGTTCTAATTGATTACATGAGGAGAAATTGCGCAAAAACGTGTTGTGAGGAAAGGAATAAAGGTAATAAATTTGACCAGAAGTCACTGTCACGAACAGACGGCGAGTCAGTTTTTTAACGATACTGATAATACGTACCAACACAGACCAAATACGTTTTTGTTAATTTTTCGCAGCGCCTGCAGTGCTTTGTCAGGACACTCCTCTGTACCACCCAACCTGCCTGAGCTGGATGTTCCTCTGTCATTCGCCACAGGGAGCCTGGATGAACACCCATTGTCAAAAAACTTGCCGTTTATGTTAACATTTCAATCCTGCCTTTTAATCTCATAGTCCCCAGTTTGCTTAAGAGTTATCGGCGTCTATTTCGACTCATCGTACATCCCAAAACCAAGTTTATTGTTTTTAAATGTTCCGAACGGTGTTCTATTCACATGTAGGTTTTTGTCGGGAGAAAAATTTGAACAAAGTTCGCGGCCATGCAGCAGCCTTTTCGAGCCATATTCATTTATTACGTGGGACGTTTAGAACGCCGAATAAATTCTATTTATGTTGATTTGTCACGCACATGTTTGACTGGTAATTTTTGTCACCGCGGGTGCGAATAAAAAAAGTCGACAACATGTTCTTTAATAAAGACGACCAACGCAGGTTATTTGCTTCACGCTGCAAAATATTGAGCAATTGTTAGGGTTCAACTGCCTTAGGGCGGCTTCATTTCCATAAAACACCCCCTCGTTGTCATTGGTCTTCGCCTTACGCATGAACAGAACAATTCCTTATGGTAGTTCTCGAACTATTTTGTAGAAATGATACAAAGGCAGCAATGAAAGTAAAAACTATGGCAGTATTTTGTTGATGAGTGCACGAAATGAATGACTAATAAGCCAACGTTTCGTGAAATTACTGACTTGAAAACCGGATGCTTGATTCACATTACACATGACAGCAAGAAAAGGGCATATTACTGTGCTTCCTGACGATGAAAAGTCACCACAGAAACATCGCCTCAGAAATGATTGATAGATTTTTCGTTGATGATTGGTCTGTTTACAGTAAATGAAAAAAACTAATCAGACACAATCCAACGTCAATCAAACGCATTTATACATACACTAACACCCAATAACGTAAAAAAAAGAATATTAAACAATAAAAAAAAAGTTAACAACCTTGAGGACAAATGATGAAAGCAAGTATTGGCAATCGGCATAAATAAAGCAAGTATATTTTGACAATGTATATTACCAATCACCGCACAAAATATTAGCTTTTGGGCATTTGCATAGATTCATCACGCGGTCATTGTAAAGTAAATTTTTATGTCGGGTTTTATGTGTAACCGTCTTGTTCCATGCAGGATTGCTTTTAAGGTACTGTGTTTTAATAGGACGGAAGTAAAAGGGCACAAAAATATCCCCAGAACTTATCGTTATGCATCAAAACCATCATTTCCACATACTTAGGGAAAATAGAAATGAACGATTGTAAAAGGTCGTGTCACGGAATAAACATCAGACATCAAAGAAGGGAATGTACCACGATTCGTCATCACTCATGACCAATTATCTGCGGACAGCCTCGGGCGAAAAAATTGTGTTACCTGTTCGTGACGCGTATGATAGCAAATTAAAAGCGCTGGGTGTTATGGTAGACATGAAATGTCTAACAGATGGAGAAGCTATATTAAGTTCAGGCCTTCCTTGGTTCGTGATAACTCTCCAGGCACGAGCTTAACAGCAGAACTTCATGAACTATAGGGCATCCTGTATGACGTAAGCAGAAGCAATGCACGAATACAGTTCCGCTTCCGGTCTTACAGACAAAGGTTATGTTGGCTTTACAAAGAAATAGAATTGGGAAGTTTGCAGACGACTTTAAGGAGAAATAGGATTGGGAATATCCAGTGTTCGGAAAAGGCGAAGTATAGAGGTGACATTTCAAGACTCTGTTCTTCATGGACAGATGCTTGCTGGTTTTGTTTAAATTTTGAGCTGCATGGTGTAAAATCGGAGAAACGCACGCATTAATCCTTGTACAATATATTGTTAATTAAGTTAATTAACTAAAAATATGATTAGGGTTTCCCATAACTGGTATCCTCATGGCATTGGCGTGTTCCGCTGCAAATTTGGTTCGATGGAATTTACATATTACGTGTTTCGCCCAAAAGTCGAAACGAAACGCACGCATTTTTGGCAATGACGCGGTTTGTTTATTAATTGCCCGCCCGCCTCTCTTAATGTTTTCCTCCTCCCGAGCCCGTGGACTGATGGAACGGGGGCTAATTTCACGCCTCCGCTGCGTAGCCGGCTTTAACAAACAACTCGATAATTTCATCTCAGCAAAATTACTTTGCGCGATGAATCACGATGATAATTTCCCGCTGTGAATCAACCGGCGATTTGGAGCAGTTTCTTCTCGGAGTTTGCGCGAAATAAAGTTCAAATACGGAGGCGCGCCCCACTTGCATTCAGTTGCGAATCCGAACACGCAAAAGCGCGGTCTTATCGGGATGAAATCGCTTGCGATGCTATGCGTCAAACGCTGCAGGGTTCTTGGAAAAGCGCCCGAAGTGACGTCTGGGCGTGATATTGCAAATGATTCGATATTTTTGGCTACAAAATAGTTGCTTAGGCAGGTCATGTATCAAAGCTGCGTTGTGTATATATGGTTGGATTTTTGCGTGGATGCATATTGCATATTAATTAATTTGTCTTAGAAGTTGTGTCGCTGTGTAGCTACGTCATTTTGTGTAGAGACAATTACAGGAAAACCATATGTTTATTAAGTTTGGCGTGCTATTATATTTAATTTCTTTGTGTTTTTTTTGGTCAAATTACACGTTCTTACAAGTTGTCGCATGCGCTGAAGCGATTAAAGAGGGGATTATCCGGCACAATACATGCAGCGGAATTGTCATTAACATCGGGATGCCTTGCAATTAGGTCACAAATACACCCTTGGAGTTACGTCATTTTGCGTGGGACTAGAAAACGGGAAGTTGACTTTTTTCTCTGGGGCATAACAAGCGTATAAATGGGGACGGTCGTGTCCCAATTAAGGCCATTTTCTCTGTCGGGTGAACAATTATGAGTTACCACATAGCAGTTCTGTCAAGGGAAACAGGCTGGCCATTTCATTTGTCGTTTCATCGTGGCTGCGAAGTTTTAGAAAATCTACCGAATTTTTAAAAGAGATGCATAAAACGAATTCGATATCGTATATGGACATTCGCGAGCTTGGTGCTCACATCGCAGGAAATCTATATCGCTAGTCTTGAGTGTATGATGAGGTTGAACCTTGTGAGCATTGATTAAAATTGCTGCTAAAAACTAAAAAGCGAGGGAGAATGTTCTGCAGAAAGTCGGGCTGTCCGCACATAATCTCAAACCTTTTCCGCCCGCAGCTATTTGTAAACAAGTTCGGTTGCTCTGTCATGTCGGCATTTTGGCCAACAGATCGGGTTTAAAAATAAACGCGCTAGTAGATTTTTTTATATTGTCGTCTTGCTGACGCAGCAGAACGCGAACGGGAGTCCTGACTGCCCAAGGCACGGTAAAATACGATGACGTACAGAGGAATAATCTTTCTGGTTTAATTGCACCGAGGAGCTTTTTATTGACGCTGTTTTCCAACGGCAATTCATTCATAGAAAAAAAGGTTCTTTTTCCGGAAGGTTATATATTTAAAGGCATGGACAAGACGTGAGTCACAGCTTGGCCCGAGACGAGACTATCTTGTTACGTCATATCGCGGTCCTACTTGGGAAGGTCGAAAGTGTGACGTCACGCGTTCGCCTGAGGCGTCTCGGCAAATATATTTCTGGTCACCTCGCCGCCAGAAAATACTTCAGGTCATTTTGTATTTGCATTTTGCAGAATATTAGTTGTCGACACTTTAGAGTTAACTGCTCTCTGCATATGAAAAGCGAACATGGGAGTTTCAAGCAATCTCCTCACGTCGTAAGTAACATTTTCTATAAGACTTGGTTGTATGAGAAGTAAGGTCAAATACTTTTGCTGCGTAAACACCGGTCAAATACAACTGAATATTTCTCAGGTTGACAATTCTGTTGCTTGGTCTTGTTTTCATGCCTTCATTGTCAGATGCACAATGTACTGCGGGTAAGTGATCCTTTAACCGAAAAATGTGTTTGCTAAATTTAAACAGTCATATATCATTATAACGTAATCAAGATGAGTAATCCGTAATAATAGAAACATTAAAGAACTGATCACCCTAATGTCTGCAACAAGATAATAAAATATTACACAGTAGTATTTCATGTGAACCTCAGGAGGCTATCTTTTATTCCGTATGTTAAAGTTTGTTCACTTTTACACGTTTCAGGTGAAATTGGTTGCAAGGATTGTTACTCCTGGTGTCCGAACCATATAAGTTTGTGCGGTGAGGAGATAGTCGGAAGATATTGTCCTAAATCTTGCGGGACCGCCGTATCGTGCGGGATCGACGGTAATTATTCATTGATCAATTGACACATGTATAAATCAAAGTGTTTACGTCAAAATCATATTTCAGAAAATACAAACGTTTTAGGGTTTATTCAAAGATTGGCTATCCGAGTGTATGTTATCCTAACATTCGAAATAAATGTTATGCGAATTTTTTTTACGCGAACAAACAAGTTTCATGTTTCCAAACACATCTTCGAAATGAATTGGTCAAGCTAAATATCAAAATTATACGTTTTTTAGTCAAATATATGTTTTGTTTCTGTAGCTTGCATCGACATGAAATGCCAAGACCGCTGCATATACAACGCAACAGACAAAACGTCCAAATGCGACTGCTTCAATGGATACAAACTCGGGAGCGACGGAATATCGTGTCTGGGTATGCAAACTATAGAATGTTACAAATTAAAATTGACCAATAGTTGATTGGTAAATTGTCACACTGTTACTCAGATATCGACGAGTGCGAAACCCCAAACGTATGCCAGAACGTTGAAGGGAAACCCTTCGAGGCATGCCGCAACACTCCTGGAGGTTTTGCATGTTCAGCTTGTCCCAAATCCGCGTCAGGGCCGAAAAAAATTGGATACTATCAACAAAACGGTTGTTGCTCCATCGATGGTAAGAGTCGTTTATTTTCCTACATCAAAAATACGCTAGTTAGGGGCCTTCTGTTATCGATAAGCACATAATCGATACGGTGTTGATAACAGATGCAGCCACTTGCGGAAGAAGCACGACTAACACTGGGAGAGTCGTTGACGGGGTAGATACAGACATTGAAAAGTGGCCGTGGCAGGTAAATAACACTCTGGCAAAGTAGGGCAGTCGGTACAAACTTTACTCATTGATGTCTTGCCAGGTTTACATCAAGGTTCGTAATCAGGTCTGTGGGGGCAGTCTGATCAGCGACAGGTGGATCGTCACAGCAGGTCACTGCCTGGTGTAAGTGTCTGCCCTTTGATCGGAATATTCAAATTTGTGCAAAAAATATTTAGTTAGTTGAAGCAAGTGCAAAATTTGACTTTTTTATTTATGCCTCTTATTACAGAGGCATCGGGGTCCAGGATCTGAGCGTTTTGACAATCGTAGCAGGTGTTACTCACACCGTTAACCAAACCAGCCTCCACCATCAAACCCGCGACGCAGCTCAGGTAAAAAGAGAGTTTTAAGCCTCATCAGACGGATAATCATATATGCACATATATACATATATGTATATATATATATATATGCTTTTTTTAAGACAAATTAAAACATCAATATTGATGGGACCAAAATTAAATTGATATTTGTTTTTTTTCCAAGGTTATCGTTCATCCTCAATATACCAACCTAAGGAATGATGTCGCATTGGTGCGGGTAACCACACCATTTTTCTTTGGTCGCTACGTCTCTCCAATCTGCTTACCAAACGGAGAAAGACCACAACCGGGCGACACATGTTTTGCCACAGGATACGGAACGACATGTACGTGATTTAAGTACAAATTTACTCGTTTATTATACATTTATTTTTTTTATTTCAATTACATACAAGTTTAAAAATGCTATTTTAAACTTTAAAGTCTATCGCGGTGTTAGACTTTAACCCGCATTTTTTAAGCAGTATATCCACACAGTGACAGCAGTTTTTTTTACTTTGTGTTTTGTGTGTCGGCTTTGTGGAAACTAATTGTAAGAGACGTAAGTTCAAATGGAGTGAGTATATTCAATATATCTGGTATGTAGCCTACGGAGGAAACCTAGCGGTTCAACTTCAGGAAGTGGCCTTGCCGGTTGTCGACTACCAAACGTGCAACCAATCGTTTACTGGAACGACTCACACCATCAACCCAGACACGATGATCTGCGCTGGGTACAAGACTGGGGGCAAAGACTCTTGCCAAGGTTTACACTATTTCCGTGACGTAATTGAAAACGATAACATACTGTGCCATATTTTAGAACCAATATTGTATTTTGTACACCTGCTTTGTTTTGGTTACAAGGTCTAAATTTGCTAAAAAAGTTTATTTTTGCCTTTTTTCATTCATTTGTTGTACTTTCACTTCTGCGGTGTGGAAATCAACCAGTTAGGTTAAACCGGTGTTTATTGTCCATTCAATATAGGGGACTCCGGTGGTCCTTACGTGTGCCAGCGATGCAAGAACTGCGACTGGTATTTGGCTGGCTCCACATCTTTCGGTATCAGTTGCGCGGTGGCTGGACGGTATGGTGTATACGCTGATATCACAACATTCGAGACATGGATTGCTCAGCAAACCCAGCAGGTGACTGTTGATACCAGTCACGCAAACTGCGGCACGCCATGTAAGTGTCATCCATTCACGATTCATGTGGAAAAAAACTTAGTTTGTGTCAATGACCGTAAATCTGTTCCTAACAGATTGGCTGCAATGGGAGAGTTGGTCATCTTGCAGCAAAACCTGCGACAGTGGCACGAGATCACGTTATAGAACCTGTCAGGATGGTATCAAGGGCAGAGGGAATTGCCTTGGCGAGGACTTTCAGTCAGAAACCTGCAACACCGGCTCCTGTGAACAAGAATGTAATTTTCAAAACTCTTCATATTATTGTAATCTTAATTTAAAGGAAACGTATTATTAATTCTAATAAAAAAAGTCAACATGGCAACCATTTCATTCGTTTAGGTCAGCCTTTAATTGCATCCTCACGCGTTTGGTTTTCCACAAAACCGTATATTAAATTTTTTACATGTTTTGTTAGATTGGGGTGAGTGGACGCAATGGACCCAGTGCTCCCAAACCTGCGGCAGTGTCAGTCGCACAAGACAAAGATCGTGCATCAACGGACAAGTTGGCGATCCCGGTTGCCCGGGATCTCAAATCGACCAAGCTGTAAGACACGCGAACCCTTTTGTTTTACTACGGCAAACGCATACTGACTTTCAACCTTTACATTTAGCCATGCGGTCCGGTGATTTGTCCTGCGTGGGGGCCGTGGACTGTTTGGACAACCTGCTCAAAAACTTGCGGCGGGGGCAAGTCGACGAGAAACAGGACTTGCGTGAATGGAACTCCCGGCCAGAGTGGTTGTGTTGGAGCCGCAACCGGGGAGAAAGATTGCAACTCAAGTAAGTTTGCGCAAACTTTTAATCACGTGTGTAAGGCATGGCTTGTGGTGGGAACAGAACTTTCAAAAAGTCAATATTTTTCAGAAATGTTTCGTGATACTTTAAAACGTTGCCTACGCTTGTTGGATTTCTTGTACACAACTAATCGTAAAGGCGAAAGCTTCATAACGGAATAAAAAAAGAAGAAAATAATAAACTCAACGTAACTTAATTCTTTTTTTGAAGATTTGTGTCCCTATTGGTCTCAATACACGTGGGGAACCTGCAGCAAAACGTGCGGCGAGGGAAGTCAGACAGGAACTAGAACGTGTATCAACGGAAACGTTGGCCAGATAGGCTGCGAGGGATCAGATACTAGAACTCGCACGTGTACGATAGAAGCTTGTCCAAGTAAGTTAATAGGAAAGTTAATGAGCTTTAACAAAAATACATCGCGGCAAAAAACTAAGTAAGCAACCATGGAAGAGTTTTGCAACGAAATAAAGAAGTAATTTGAATCCGCCATACTGAAATTAAACATCGTTTGTTATTACAAGTTTAGAAGTGACTTAGCAACAATTTAGCGATTGGTATTTTATACATCACGATAATGTGTATTTTCGTAGATGAATGGTCACAGTGGACACCATGTAGTTTAACCTGCGGAGGCGGAACAAGATCCAGAACTAGAAATGGAAATACACAATCGGAGGTACTGGCAGATAAAAGTGCTTCAAAATGCATGCAGTACGCTAATGCTAAGGGATAAAAAGAAAATGTGTTTAGCAAGGTTGCTTATTTTTCAATGTTTTTCATGTAGGCTTGCAATGAAATGGAGTGTCCGAAATGGGGAGATTGGAGCAAGTGGACTACATGCTCCAAAACGTGCGAAGGGGGAACGCAGACGGGCACCAGAACGTGTTTATTCGGGAATGTTGGCGACCTCGGGTGCCGAGGAAAGAACACCCGTTCACGTCCTTGCAGGACACGTAAGTCATGCATAGAGTTGGTTGCGGAGATACAACAATTAACATAAACTACATCTTCAGAGAGCTGCCCAGTGTGGGGAAAATGGACTGAGTGGTCGACTTGCTCAAAAACTTGCGGTGGCGGAATGCAAACTGCGACTAGGGTTTGTGTTAACGGGACAGTGGGTGATATTGGTTGCCAGGGTGCAACCAGCAGAAATCAGAACTGTGAGACGCGTAAGTAAAAATATTTAGGCATATAGAATAAAATCAAGTGCTTCATCTAAATAAATGGTCTGCATATGTATTTATACAAATAGAAACATGTCCTTCCTGGGGTTCGTGGACGGCTTGGGGTTCTTGCGACGCTACATGCGGTGGAGGATCGCAATTTGCCACAAGGCAGTGTAGGAATGGAAACGTCGGCCAGGACGGATGCAATGGAAACAGAAGAAGGCGACAAAATTGCGCTGAGGCGGATTGCCCTGGTACGTTTTTCACATTGAAATTTAATAGCTGGGCAGCATTACAATTTTTTTGTGCAGTTTTCACAACTTGGTCGTCATACGGTCCATGCGACAAGCCATGCGGCCCAGGCAAGAAAACCCGCACGAGAACTTGTCCGCAACCTGGCCTTTGTCCAGCCGATGAACACGGACTGGTCCTCACCCAAACAGCTGATTGTCAGGCTGCCGTGTGCCAGTGGAACCCATGGGGTCCTTACGGAGACTGTTCCGTGACGTGTGGGACTGGAACTAAAACACGTACAAGGTAAACTTTTGCTGTTGGCCATCCACACAGCAACTACCAAAGTGGTTCCTTGCGGTTCGATATCTTCCTGAATACGTAATGAAATCTCAACCATTTTTAATTGCGTTAACAGCTTTTTTTTGGATAATTGTGTTAATTTTGTCAATGCTAATTGTGTTTTTTTTTTTTGTGTGATTTTGTTTTCATTTCTGCTTCTCTATGACTGAGCTCGTTTCTCCTAGAAGTAGGACGTAAAATTTTATGCAACTATTGTAAACCAAATTGTCCACGGGTTATAAAAAAGTTGTTATGAACTGAAAAAAATTACAGGAAAGTTATTGTGACCTGAAATTTATAGGAATCTGCTAACGTAGACAAATAGATTTAACCGTGCTATTGTGCCTTGTTTTTTTAGAACCTGCAATGGCGGACCAGGCAAATGCCCAGGCGAAGCAACAAGTTCAGATGAGTGCACACTTGCAGACTGTCCAACTGGTCCATGTGCTGGTTTAACTAACGTAAATACCGACCAAGCCTGCTCGACATTTTCCTCCCAAGGATACTGCATTACCCTTAGAGTTTATATGCAAAACAACTGCGCTTTGGAATGCTGCTTACACGGTAAGTGTTTGCATAGCTTCGGTATTTATACTGTATATCCACTATTACTTTCAAAATATTACTACAAGTGCTTTTGTTTCATTTCGCATTTAAACAATGTTTTTGGTTCAGATAACCGATGCCAAGACGTTTACTTGTCGAGTGTGTGCGAGTTCTACGCTCTGTATTGTGGTAGCCATGCATTCATGCAAACGAATTGCCAGAAGACCTGCAACTTTTGTTAATACACCCGGTTGAAGCTCATGAAATTCGCAACCTGCAAAGAAAATGGTCACCTTACATTATTGTCGTTACTATGTCGCCTATCTTGTCAAGTGTGTCTTTTCCCGCCGTTTTTTAAAACATGGCATGGCCGAGAGATACCGAAATAATATTGTAGTTGGTTTATACCTTTTCGCGAAAATGCTTTGCTTGCTTTTGCGTTTGTGGAAATGCTTCTTATTACCCCATATCGTTCCACAAGCCATCATCTCTTTTTCTCTTTTTGCAGTTTGCCTAAACCTTATAAGAATACACAGCAGTGTGAGAATAAACTCAGTTGCAGTGCAGTCAGATTATTTTGGCAGATTCCGTTTGCGTGAATATACTAAAACTCATGTAGAGAACACTAAGGAGTAATTCAATTTACATTACTAGCTTTGCAGTTCCCTTAGAATGCGTGTCATGCCATCAAGCGAAAATTTTATTTGAAAATATTAGAAATATTGCACAACTGTTGTTTGAAGCCGTTTAGTCGCTTACAGTTTTCTGTAAGTTTCAGAAGTTGACTTCAATTGCCTTAAAACAGACACAAATTAACATCGGCTTCCACAGTTATACATTGTGGCCAAAACAACAAATGGTAACCTTTGGGACAGAACCCAAGAACGAAAGTGCATTGGCACATTATTTTCTGTGGACAATAAAAGAAATATAAAAACTTGATTTCGTTGCATAGTTTTGTCCATTTTGGGTGCCATGGAAGCTTTAGACAAGTTGTTCGAATGCACGTTGAAAAAAGAGTGAAAAACAGAGATTACGAAGAAGAACTTGCGGGACTCCAGGTCAGACAGGTGCCAAGGATTTGAGTTATGCAACATTGCTCAGCAAAACTATTACTCTATGTAGCCTACTTCGAATAAGCTTGCAAGCTTGCATTTCGAGTCATTGTTAGAAATAAATCTCTGCATCTAATTTCTGTGTAAAGTGTTTGTGTAGCAAAGTGCAAGTACAGGAATGCAAGGAAACCAAAAAGCATTAGGCCGGGTCCACACTCACGCTTCGCGCCGGCGGATTCTTTGTTTGTTTCAGTTTCCCGAGCGTACGCCCGCACGCCGGCGTATAATGAAACAAACAAAGAATCCGCCGGCGCAAAGCGTGAGTGTGGACCCGGCCTTAGTTAATTTTATTTCCAATATTGTGTCTCATTGAAATGCGCCCCTGTGGTGCTTTACCAGATTAATTCCGACAAAATAAAATTACAAATGGCATTTTTGCCGCTATTACCCTCGGGCTTCTGTAATAACGCGGTTATAATTGTTTTTTGAAGTTTATTTTAGTTTTTCACAGAACTCGTAGTTTCCTTGCATTAGAATATAACATATTACGCCGAAACTTCCAGGCTTTTTTTGCAACATATTACGTCGTGCGGAAAGGGAGTTGGAATTTGACGTCATACAGTGATCCTGTCCCGCGGGCTATTAAACTGCGAATAAATATCGGAAGCATCAATATGTCCCAGACCGTAAGTTCAGAAAATGTCCACCAGGTTTGGAGTTTAACAACACTGAATCGAAAGTAAAGACAGTTACCGTAACTTTAAAAAAACGGTGTTTCTTTGCAAATTAATCGATTACAAACATTCTAAATGGCACTACCGATGAAGTGCCTTGTATGGTAAGTAAATGTTTTTTTTTGCTTTTTTAGTAATCACGGCGAATTAGTTGGGTTTCTGTTATACTTTTTCAGGTCACCAGTCGCACTTTTTCTTCTTACTACATTGGCACTGCCGTTGGAATCGAGTGGTCGGTGCCTGAGAGATAGTAGGTTTTTGGATTTTATCGTTAAAGTCGAAAAAAAATACGTTAATTCCGCCTTTTTTATCAAATGCAGATTATCATCAATGCAAAGATTGTTACAGTTGGTGTCCACATTATGCACACTTATGCCATGAAAAAATTGTGGGAGCATATTGTAAAATGACTTGCAACAATTCTGCCGTATGTGTTGGAAACGAAGGTATATGACAAATTTGTGATAAACGATGTCCACATTTCATGGACAAGCATTATGGGATTATTGTGCTTTGAATTAGTTGATAATAGTTGCATTCGTGTATTTGACATATGTAAAGCGTCAATGATGTTCAGATATTTGTAGAGCTCTATTGGAGTCCATACAGTCTTTAGTTACTATCAATATACGTTTAATATTTTACTCTACATTATCTTTTAGTTTGCACGAAACTGCAATGCGACCACATCTGTCAGTTTAACTCGACAACAAATAGAACAGGCTGTGCTTGCTTTAGCGGTTACAACCTGGCCAATGACAATTCAACTTGCGTTGGTAAGAAAAAATCTGTAGAGGATTACAATTTCTACTTACGATGTTCTGCATATTGGCGACAATTCGTGCAAACATACCTGATATATTGTGTAGATATCGATGAGTGTCAAACGCCGAATGTGTGTCAAAATGAAATCGGGAAAACACGTGCAATGTGTGACAACCATGAAGGAAGTTACAGATGCTCTCATTGTCGTTTAGCTAAACACGTAATACAGTACTACGGACAGCAAGGCTGCTGTAAATTAAACACACGTAAGTTCTGAGAGTTTATTTGATCTATTAACTCATTATAATTGTGTATCTTGACAATAATTCGCAGAATATAATTATCTGTCGTGCGGCACATCCGGCGGCGCGACGCCACTTACAGAAGACCCAATATCGATAAATGTTGCAAAGTGGCCGTGGATGGTATAAGCTTGAGATATACGCGGTTTTCTAATTAACTGCTTAAGTTGTTGTTTATCCGTTTTCGCAGGTTATCGTTCAGGTGCGTGAGACGGTATGTGGAGGCAGCCTGATCAACAGCAAGTGGATTGTGACCAATGCACAATGTTTGACGTATGCCAAATATAATATTTATACCCTGATTTGGCGATTTAATGGCTTCGCAGTCAAGAAATTGCAGCCAATTCCCGACATTTGGAACGACATCTAAAAAATCAAGCTCCCGGTGAGGTTTGAACTCACGACTGTGGGATGGCCGAAACGCTTTACCATCTATAAGCTGCAGGAGCTTGGCGGTTGAACGGGGGATATTGCGGTCAAGATACACTGGTGCGTTGCCGGGTAGACTTCACATATGCGCAGATGATCTTTGCCATTATAATCAGGCAAGAAGTGTTTCATGCAACCGCAGGGAGCTTGATTTTTCAGATCCGCCCCGATTTGTCGGGAAGGTGGTAATGCCTTGTCTGCGAACCCTTTAAACTCTGATCTCGATATGATAGCTGTAATAGACAAGTGAAGATACGCTTTGGCGGTTCGGTTTTTGCTAAAGCCATCCATAATGGAAGTTTTTTGCAGTGGAATCGATGGCAAAAACGCGGGTTTAGTAACTGTGTCTGCAGGTTCCCCAATACCTTCCAACATGCATGGTCAAATACGCAAGGCAGCCCAGGTATACTCAGTTAATCCGTATTTGGTTAACAAACACAAAATGATGATGTTTTCTTCAGATTTATTTACATCCACAATACTCTAGCACAAAAAACGGCGTGGCTATAATTCGACTTACAAGGCCCTTTTGGAGTGGGAGATACGTCACACCAATATGTCTGCCTGATGGCGAGACACCCAAAGTCGGTGAAAAATGCTTTGCTGTTGGATACAAGACATTAAGTATAACAAACTTTAATTTTTTTGTTCGTATGAGTATGAAATGTAATATTTTTAGGCGATTCGTCGATACAGATTGAAGAGATTGGACTGAAAGTGGTTGAACCCCATAATTGCAATATCAGCTCCAGCAACACACATCAGAGTTTGTGTGCCCGTCATAACATAGCTAAAACGACAAACTGCACAGGTTAGTCCGATTTTCTGACAGATACTTATTTCAAATCAATGTTTACAAGTTGCGCAAAAAATAAACAGGAAATAAAAACTGTTTTCTATCTATCTATGCAAACTAGATGAGCCACTTTTGATACAGAGAATACGTTTTTCCCGTATATTTTGTAAGTAGTTTTCCTTGGCGAATTATCTTGAAGCAAAACATAATTTTTTGGGGAATTGCAACACTCATGAAAGCACTAAGTGAGTGTGCAAATGAATCTTATTCGACTTCGTACAGAATCTTTTCTGATACCATCTGGTAGCACATTCGCATGTCAAAGATGCGATAGCTGTGATTGGTATTTGGCTGGAACCTTATCAAGGGCCGAGCAGTGTACGAATGGCGGACAATACGGTCTCTTCTATAACATTACCAACTACGAAACGTGGATCTCCGAACACACGCAAATGACAGTCACAAATAAACATAAGACATGCTCCTCTGGTCGTAAGTCCACATTATTGATTCGATTATTGTCTATATATTGCTATTTTCCATTTGCACATACTCAGTTCAATGCGTACAAAAACATATGGTAACGTTTGTGCCAGTTTCTTTATGAAAAGAAACAAATTTCATGGCTTGTTGCAGCTTGGTCAAACTGGGAAACATGGAGCAGTTTCGCCTCGGAGAATGGCACACGGTTTCGATTTAGGAATTGTGCTAAAGGTAAACACGGAGTTGGGGGGTGTATGGGAGAGGATATCCAGTTTGAAACATGTATCAACGGGACATGCAGGAAAAGAGGTGAAGCAGAACTTTATCTCAACAAACTAACAGACGCGGATTTAAAACTTTCAGCAGTAACGCGTGATTTTATTTCAAAACCTTATTTAGGCTAATTGTAATTGAAGTCATACCTTTTAATCACTCTTTGCGTTATCTTGCAGAGTGGGGAGAATGGACAATATGGTCCGAATGCAACAAAAAGAGTGGGTCAACGAATCACACACGACGGTGAAGTTGGTGATCTCGGCTGCGAGGGAATTGACTTCGAGGAAAAAGTGTGTAGATGCCATCACGATGCAGTATTTCTGTCATAACCCCTTCCATACTTTTTTGCCAAGTTCTGCCCATTTTGGGGACCATGGACGCTTTGGACAAGTTGTTCGAAGGTGCGAAGTGAAAACCAGAGATCAAGAAGAAGAACTTGCGTCTATGGGACTCCAGGTCAGACAGGATGCGAGGGATCCGAGATGGACATGGAAGATTGTCCAACAGGTTTATTTGCTTCTTAATTAAGCTTGCAAGTTGAGGTTAACAAGTTAATAAGATACACAAATGGTAAAGAGTTGTTGTGAAGCAAAATCCTTGCTAAGTATCTGGGATGCAGTGAGACGATGTTTAACATAGTAATGGTTTGGCAGGGATCCGGACGGATGATTTGGACGCAGCGGCATCGGCACAGTGTAGGCGACTAATCAATCGTGAGGTTCAACACTTATATGTTCTAATCTCATTTCTTGTTTATTTAAACAGGAGCAACTTCCAGAAAGTATTTCTTACAAAGGTGGATTATGGATCAACGGCATGGGCCTGAGCTTTACGTTATCGTTCAATTTAATAAACCGAATGCATTAATGTGGTTTAAAGTTTTTTGGCCAGAACACGTTTGGCTAAGTTTGTCTCGCGTCAAGTCGTCTGGTGTGAAGCCTGTTCTGAAGTGAACACTTCCATTAACAATCTGCTCTGGTAAGGCACAGAGATGTAAACATTTTTTGAAAACTAAAAAAGTTGTGTGAATTTTATCAAATGTATGTGATAGAAAAAATCACAAAATAAACAAGTGCATGATAAAGATGAAGACAAGAATCTTGCATACGACAAATGTAAAAAATCTTACAGCACAATTTAAGTTCAAACATATGGGACTTGTCCCAAAGGCAAATTAAAAAATAGTACAAGGGTTTAAAACTTCACTAGTTTCCTTCAGGAAACCACAACTAAAATGACACTCAAAACAGTCATGCCTCAGAAAAGCACTCTCTGCTACAATCTTATGGGATCAAACGAAAAGGTTCATTCATCCTTTTCTCGTCACGGCTCTCTTGGACACTGACATACCACTTTCCACAATTCCACCAACCCACAATTCCTCTATAATTCCTCAATTCAAGCAGGCTCAATCTGTTTATGAAAGACATACAATAAAAAATAGTGGCGTGCTAATTGACCAACAGATAACCTTTCATATAACTGCAATAAGAGGTCATGTTACTACCATTGCTTAAAAACTATACCAATTTGTTTACTGAGGAAAACATCACAACCTTTTAAGAGCCCAAGATGACTAAAGAGCCCATGCGTTCATGCAAACGAATTGCCAGAAGACCTGCAACTTCTGTTAATACACCCGGTTGAAGCTCATGAAATTCGCAACCTGCAAAGAAAATGGTTACCTTACATTATTGTCGTTACTATGTCGCCTATCTTGTCAAGTGTGTCTTTTCCCGCCATTTTTTAAAACATGGCATGGCCGAGAGATACCGAAATAATATTGTAGTTGGTTTGTACCTTTTCGCAAAAATGCTTTGCTAGCTTTTGCGTTTGTGGAAATGCTTCCTTTTTCCCCATATCGTTCCACAAGCCATCAGCTCTTTTTCTCTTTTTACAGTTTGCCGAAACCTTATAAGAATACACAGCAATGTGAGAATAAACTCTGTTGCAGTGCAGTCAGATTATTTTGGCAGACTCCGTTTGCGTGAATATACTAAAACTCATGTAGAGAACACTAAGGTGTAATTCAATTTACATTACTAGCTTTGCAGTTCCCTTAGAATGCGTGTCATGCCATCAAGCGTAAATTTTATTTGAAAATATTAGAAATACCGCACAACTGTTGTTTGAAGCCGTTCAGTCGCTTACGATTTTCTGCAAGTTTCAGGAGTTGACTTCAATTGCCTTCAAACAGACACAAATTAACATCGGATTCCACAGTTATACATTGAGGCCAAACCAACAAATGGTAACCTTTGGGACAGAACCCGCGAACGAAAGTGCATTGGCACATTGTTTTCTGTGGACAATAAAAGAAATATAAAACTTAATTTCGTTGCAAAGTTTTGTCCGTTTTGGGTGCCATGGAAGCTTTAGACAAGTTGTTCGAATGTACGTTGAAAAAAAAGTAAAAAACAGAGATCACGAAGAAGAACTTGCGGGACTCCAGGTCAGACAGGTGCCAAGGATTCGAGTTATGCAACATTGCTCAGCAAAACTATTACTCTATGTAGCCTACTTCGAATAAGCTTGCAAGCTTATTTCAAGTCATTGTTAGAAATAAATCTCTGCATCTAATTTCTGTGTAAAGTGTTTGTGTAGCAAAGTGCAAGTACAGGAATGCAAGGAAACCAAAAAGCATTAGGACGGTTCCACACTCAAGCTTTGCGCCGGCGGATTCTTTGTTTGTTTCAGTGTCCCGAGCGTACGCCCGCACGCAGGCGTATAATGAAACAAACAAAGAATCCGCCGGCGCAAAGCGTGAGTGTGGCCTTAGTCAATTTTATTTCCAATACTGTGTCTCATTGAAATGCGCCCCTGTGATGCTTTACCAGATAAATTCCGACAAAAAAAATTACAAATGGCATTTTTGCCGCTATTACCCTCGGGCTTCTGTAATAACGCGGTTATAATTGTTTTTTGAAGTTTATTTTAGTTTTTCGCAGAACTCGTAGTTTCCTTGCATTAGAATACAACAATTACGCCGAAACTTCCAGGCTTATTTTGCAACATATTACGTCGTGCAGATAGGGAGTTGGAATTTGACGTCATACAGTGATCCTGTCCCGCGGGCTATTAAACTGCGAATAAATATCGGAAGCATCAATATGTCCCAGACCGTAAGTTCAGAAAATGTCCACCAGGTTTGGAGTTTAGCAGCACTGAATCGAAAGTAAAGACAGTTACCGTAACGTTAAAAAAGCGGTGTTTCTTTGCAAATTAATCGATTACAAACATTCTATATGGCACTACCGATGAAGTGCCTTGTATGGTGAGTAAATGTTTTTTTTGCGTTTTTAGTAATCACGGCGAATTAGTTGGGTTTCTGTTATACTTTTTCAGGTCACCAGTCGCACTCTTTCTTCTTACTATATTGGCACTGCCGATGGAATCGAGTGGTCGGTGCCTGAGAGAGAGTAGGTTTTGGGTTTTTATCGTTAAAGTCGAACAAAAATACGTTAATTCCGCCTTTTTTATCAAATGCAGATTATCATCAATGCAAAGATTGTTACAGTTGGTGTCCACATTATCCACACTTATGCCATGAAAAAATTGTGGGAGCATATTGTAAAATGACTTGCAACAATTCTGCGGTATGTGTTGGAAACGAAGGTATATGACAAATTTGTGATAAACGATGTCCACATTTCATGGACAAGCATTATGGGATTATTGTGCTTTGAATTAGTTGAAAATAGTTGCATTCTTGTATTTGACATATGTAAAGCGTCAATGATGTTCAGATATTTGTAGAGCTCTATTGGAGTCCATACAGTCTTTAGTTACTATCAATATACGTTTAATATTTTACTCTACATTATCTTTTAGTTTGCACGAAACTGCAATGCGACCACATCTGTCAGTTTAACTCGACAACAAATAGAACAGGCTGTGCTTGCTTTAGCGGTTACAACCTGGCCAATGACAATTCAACTTGCGTTGGTAAGAAAAAATCTGTAGAGGATTACAATTTCTACTTACGATGTTCTGCATATTGGCGACAATTCGTGCAAACATACCTGATATATTGTGTAGATATCGATGAGTGTCAAACGCCGAATGTGTGTCAAAATGAAATCGGGAAAACACGTGCAATGTGTGACAACCATGAAGGAAGTTACAGATGCTCTCATTGTCGTTTAGCTAAACACGTAATACAGTACTACGGACAGCAAGGCTGCTGTAAATTAAACACACGTAAGTTCTGAGAGTTTATTTGATCTATTAACTCATTATAATTGTGTATCTTGACAATAATTCGCAGAATATAATTATCTGTCGTGCGGCACATCCGGCGGCGCGACGCCACTTACAGAAGACCCAATATCGATAAATGTTGCAAAGTGGCCGTGGATGGTATAAGCTTGAGATATACGCGGTTTTCTAATTAACTGCTTAAGTTGCTGTTTATCCGTTTTCGCAGGTTATCGTTCAGGTGCGTGAGACGGTATGTGGAGGCAGCCTGATCAACAGCAAGTGGATTGTGACCAATGCACAATGTTTGACGTATGCCAAATATAATATTAATACCCTGATTTGGCGATTTAATGGCTTCGCAGTCAAGAAATTGCAGCCAATTCCCGACATTTGGAACGACATCTAAAAAATCAAGCTCCCGGTGAGGTTTGAACTCACGACTGTGGGATGGCCGAAACGCTTTACCATCTATAAGCTGCAGGAGCTTGGCGGTTGAACGGGGGATATTGCGGTCAAGATACACTGGTGCGTTGCCGGGTAGACTTCACATATGCGCAGATGATCTTTGCCATTATAATCAGGCAAGAAGTGTTTCATGCAACCGCAGGGAGCTTGATTTTTCAGATCGCGCCCCGATTTGTCGGGAAGGTGGTAATGCCTTGTCTGCGAACGCTTTAAACTCTGATCTCGATATGATAGCTGTAATAGACAAGTGAAGATACGCTTTGGCGGTTCGGTTTTTGCTAAAGCCATCCATAATGGAAGTTTTTTGCAGTGGAATCGATGGCAAAAACGCGGGTTTAGTAACTGTGTCTGCAGGTTCCCCAACACCTTCCAACATGCATGGTCAAATACGCAAGGCAGCCCAGGTATACTCAGTTAATCCGTATTTGGTTAACAAACACGAAATGATGATGTTTTCTTCAGATTTTTTTACATCCGCAATACTCGAGCACAAAAAACGGCGTGGCTATAATTCGACTTACAAGGCCCTTTTGGAGTGGGAGATACGTCACACCAATATGTCTGCCTGATGGCGAGACACCCAAAGTCGGTGAAAAATGCTTTGCTGTTGGATACAAGACATTAAGTATAACAAACTTTAATTTTTTTGTTCGTATGAGTATGAAATGTAATATTTTTAGGCGATTCGTCGATACAGATTGAAGAGATTGGACTGAAAGTGGTTGAACCCCATAATTGCAATATCAGCTCCAGCAACACACATCAGAGTTTGTGTGCCCGTCATAACAAAGCTAAAACGACAAACTGCACAGGTTAGTCCGATTTTCTGACAGATACTTATTTCAAATCAATGTTTACAAGTTGCGCAAAAAATAAACAGGAAATAAAAACTGTTTTCTATCTATCTCAGCAAACTAGATGAGCCACTTTTAAAACAGAGAATACGTTTTTCCCGTATTTTTTGTAAGTAGATTTCCTTGGCGAATTATCTTGAAGCAAAACATAATTTTTTTGGAATTGCAACACTCATGAAAGCACTAAGTGAGTGTGCAAATGAATCTTATTCGACTTCGTGCAGAATCTTTTCTGATACCATCTGGTAGCACATTCGCATGTCAAAGATGCGATAGTTGCGATTGGTTTTTGGCTGGAACCTTATCAAGGGCCGAGCAGTGTACGAATGGCGGACAATACGGTCTCTTCTATAACATTACCAACTACGAAACGTGGATGTCCGGACACACGCAAATGACAGTCACAAATAAACATAAGACATGCTCCTCTGGTCGTAAGTCCACATTATTGATTTGATTATTGTCTATATATTGCTATTTCCGTTTGCACATACTCAGTTCAATGCGTACAAAAACATATGGTAACGTTTGTGCCAGTTTCTCTTTGAAAAGAAAAAAATTGCATGGTTTGTTGCAGCTTGGTCAAACTGGGAAACATGGAGCAGTTTCGCCTCGGAGAATGGCACACGGTTTCGATTTAGGAATTGTGCTAAAGGTAAACACGGAGTTGGGGGGTGTATGGGAGAGGATATCCAGTTTGAAACATGTATCAACGGGACATGCAGGAAAAGAGGTGAAGCAGAACTTTATCTCAACAAACTAACAGACGCGGATTTAAAACTTTCAGCAGCAACGCGTGATTTTATTTCAAAACCTTATTTAGGCTAATTGTAGTTGAAGTCATACCTTTTAATCACTCTTTGCGTTATCTTGCAGAGTGGGGAGAATGGACAATATGGTCCGAATGCAACAAAAAGAGTGGGTCAACGAATCACACACGACACCGTATTTGTATTAACGGTGAAGTTGGTGATCTCGGTTGCGAGGGAATTGACTTCGAGGAAAAAGTGTGTAAATGCCATCACGATGCAGTATTTCTGTCATAACCCCTTCCATACTTTTTTGCCAAGTTCTGCCCATTTTGGGGACCATGGACGCTTTGGACAAGTTGTACGAAGATGCGAAGTGAAAACCAGCGATCAAGAAGAAGAACTTGCGTCTATGGGACTCCAGGTCAGACAGGATGCGAGGGATCCGAGATGGAAATGGAAGATTGTCCAACAGGTTTATTTGGTTCTCAATTAAGCTTGCAAGTTGAGGTTAACAAGATACACAATTGGTAAAGAGTTGTGAAAAAAAATCGTCGCTAAGTATATGGGATGCAGTGAGACGATGGATTAGATGTTTAACATAGTAATGGTTTGGCAGGGATCCGGACGGATGATTTGGACGCAGCGGCATCGGCACAGTGTAAGTGACTATCGATCGTGAGATTCAACACCTATATGTTCTAATCTCATTTATTAAAACAGGAGCAACTTCCAAAAAGTATTTCTAACAAAGGTGGATTATGGATCAACAGCGTGGGCCTGAGTTTTACGTTATCGTTCAATTTAATAAACCAAATGCATTAATGTGGTTTGAAGTTTTTTTGCCAGAACACGTTTGGGTAAGTTTGTCTCGCGTCAAGTCGTCTGGTGTGTAGCCTGTTCTGAAGTGAACACTTCCATTAACAATCTGCTCCGGTAAGGCACAGAGATGTAAATGTTTTTTGAAAACTAGAAAAGTTGTGTGAATTTTATTAAATGCATGTGATAGAAAAAAATCACAAAATAAACAAGTGCATGATAAAGATGAAGACAAGAATCTTGCATACGACAAATGTAAAAAATCTTACAGCACAATTTAAGTTCAAACATATGGGACTTGTCCCAAAGGCAAATTAACAAATAGTACAAGGGTTTAAAACTTCACTAGTTTCCTTCAGGAAACCACAACTAAAATGAAAACAGTCACGCCTCAGAAAAGCACTCTCTGCTACAATCTTATGGGATCAAACGAAAAGGTTCATTCATCCTTTTCTCGTCACGGCTCTCTTGGACACTGACATACCACTTTCCACAACTCCACCAACCCACAATTCCTCTATAATTCCTCAATTCAATCAGGCTCAATCTGTTTATGAAAGACATACAATAAAAAAATAGTGGCGTGCTAATTGACCAACAGATAACCTTTCATATAACTGCAATAAGAGGTCATGTCACTACCATTGCTTAAAAACTATACCAATTTGTTTACTGAGGAAAACATCACAACCTTTTAAGAGCCCAAGATGAAAATTGTATCCCTATAATGGGAAATTACTGACTTCAATGCTTTATCAGTTTTTTGTAATTCATGTCTCAGTGACAAAACACAAAGAAAGTGCAGCACTGACTATATGCAATAAAAAATGCAGTAACTGGAGAGAATTTATGTAGATACTGCAATATTACAAAGATGTAGAGTTCATTAAGTTTCAAAGAACCATTCTAAGATTTCATAATGATTAAACCAAAAAACATGTATATATTTGGGTTGGAAATAATTGTTAAATGTGACAACTTACCAAGAAGATGTTCATTTTCCTCGATTAACCTTGCCAGCTCTTCCATACTCTCCCTTTTCCAAAGTAAAACACAGGTGTAAATGTATAGTTTCAGACTTAACAGCCTAATTATGTTCGAGTGTAACACAGCAAGTTATTACGAGCGAACACTTTACTGAATAATGTGTAGGTTTGTTGACATTACAACGGCTACCTGTCTTGGTTGTTTGTCGCATCTGTTGGTTCAATGGTCAAATAGTTCAGATCATCACTTACTGATTGCACCACATCACTGGCAAAAGATTTGGCAAAGTTTATACACTTCCTAGTTAAAAATAAAAAAAGTGCTATGTATACCTTAAATGTTCTTTGCAGCTTTCAATGGCATTTAATCGGGTGTGAGTACACGTTCCAAATTTAACTTTGTCTATTTCAGTTGCGGGATGAGCTTCTCCATTCACAAGTTGAGCTTCTCCATTTTCTCTGCCATTCACTATGTTACATTCAGAAATTCAATGCCTAACAAATGTAATTACCTTACGTCACCATCGACATTGGTCTGATGGTTTGACTCTGTTTGTGAAAGCAATACTTCTGGTTGTGGATTGACATTATTTTTTGATTGAGGTGACACCACACCATTTGGGCTAAAAACATAACAGTTGTTTGATTATTTCTGAATGCATAAATATTGGAATAAATAAAAATCTGTTTTAGTCAGTATTGACATGGTCCATCCATGAAATGAGCATAAACATGATTCAGTCCAATAACTCGAAAGTCCAGGTAAAATGACTATGTTGTATGTACCGCATGTTGCTCTTTCTCTTGAACTCCTCAGTGATGATGAAAAGTGCCTTATTGGACAGTTCACACACTTCCTCCACATGCTTTCTTTTGTGGATTTCAACAAAGCAACTTTTTAACAAGGACTTGGTGATGGAACACGTCCATTCAGGAATTTCATCCACAATTTTGTAGGGCCTGATTTCCAAATAAACAGTCAAATACATTTATCAAAGCACCAAGGCAGTAAAATCAGAGAGACGAAGGCTTACTTTCTGGTTATTGCATACATGTAAGTTGATAAATCAGCATATGCAATGGTCCAGGGAGTATAACCAGTCAATATATTGAGCAGGAAGCAAGAAGCTGACCATAAATCACTTTGGTAATGAAATTTTACATACTCAATTTGTTCCGGGCTCATGAAGTGTTCGGTACCTGATAAATTTGCATCATTAAAGCTAAAAATCAAACAGTGTTAAAAATTAAAGGAAGGATTGTGTATTGTGTTGTTACATCCATTTCCTGTGAGTCATATTAGCTAGGAAAAC
Organism: Ascidia mentula; assembly: GCF_947561715.1. Classification (NCBI taxonomy): domain Eukaryota; kingdom Metazoa; phylum Chordata; class Ascidiacea; order Phlebobranchia; family Ascidiidae; genus Ascidia; species Ascidia mentula. The sequence goes on along the minus strand of NC_138569.1, from coordinate 16,973,670 downwards.
ATGCAACCACGCATTGCAGTGGATGGTATGTGAGTAGAAATAGGTGATGCATTCATTAAAACATAGAAATTCTAGACTGGTCTGCATTGGTCTTTCAGAAAAATAAAAATATAGAGTACCACAGTTGAGTCCGTCTACTTAGAAGGCAATGACTTTCATAAAATCCTCAAACAAAAAAGTTTTACCCTGTCGTAAAATTTAAAATTTTAAGCAGCTTTGCAGGGAGTATAGTCATATGGAAACCAATGGGAATAAAATTATTGATATAAACTGTTTAACCTTTTTACATGTCGGCTATCTGCACTGGGGGGGCAGAGTTTTTTTTGTTCAGAGATGAGATTATCTTGTCATTAAAAATTCATCCACAAATTCATAAGTTGGCTGTTACAAAGTCTACATTTTAAATGCAACTTATTGCTAGTTATTGTGTATGGGCCAAAAATTAGTGGATGGCTATTACGAAAATTTTAAAAAAGGTCATAAATTAACAAAGGTTGATAAACACTACATTAAACAACAGAAACTTTATTCAGTGCATCAACACACTTTAATGATTTGATACAAGGATTCTTGTTTTCATTTTCCTCAATTTGCTTGCCATGATATTATAAAAAAGGTTTTATGTCATGTTGCACAATATATAAGAAACATTGGGTTTCAAAAATTAACTTACCAACTGCTCCATCTTTTAACTCAACAAAATCTTTGCCTTGCGGTACAGTTAGTGCCTCTCCAAAATCCAACAAAAAGCAATGTTGGTAATCACTTGAAAGTACAACATTTCTTGGTTTCACATCACAATGGACAATCTTTTTTGTCTTCAGATAACAAAGCGCTGAAAGAACCTATAAATAAGGCAGTTAATTTACTTCACAAGAGTGGTCACCAGTTGTATTACGGTTGTTGAATGCAGCCACAAAGGGCCATATACATATGCTGATCAAGGGGCAGATAACCACTTATTCAATACAAAAAATCTTATATACAAGAATCGCCTCTATCTAAACAATAAAAAAAATGTAGTGATGTATAGACGGTAATATCTATATATATGGATTAAAACCGCCTGATAGTGTGGTGATTAACCTAAAGATTGAAAAGTGAAGTAGCAATGGCTATGTTACTGAATTCCAGCCTATGTTTTTCTACACCAATTAGAGAGCTAGTTTGTCCAATTCACATTAGCAGATTTCTAAGCCGCCTGACAACTTTAATTTTGTCAAACAACAACAGTTTCCATTTTTGGTTAGGAAGGCAAAGTGAATGAACTATATCCATAATGTCCTTGTACTTTACCAAAGATTGGTCCAACACATGAAGTCGAAGTGTGTTTTTTACCTGGCTGAAATATTTCATTCCCCAATATTCTGTAAACAGGTGCGGGCAGTTATTTCCATCAGAAGGAAGCCCACAACCTTTCTTAATAAGACGAGCCACACTTCCACCGGCACCCAGGTGCATGAAAATGTGGATACCATCTTTAGTTCGAATAGCTCCATAAACTTGCACCTTTGAATAACATGCAAGAGATAATGGCAACAGATGACAACCAAATGTTGACTTAACCTACTATGTGCTGATGTCTAATGCTGCATAGAATCTCCAATTCATTTTTGTTAAACTGATCCAAATGTATGACTTTTTCAGCAAACCTGAAACACCCCCCTGGTTACATGTATTAAACAACAGCAAAACACAAAAAACTACCCCACACCTAAGTGGAGCACCTGTGTTTTCACTTGCAATATCCACAGCATGATAAACAGTTCCAAACTGTCCCACGCTTGCACACCTTCCGCTAATGCTGGAAGCTGTAAAATGATATCTTAACATGCACAGAATTAATCTTATAAATATGTAATTAAATCTTGTTACCCATTAGTGATGCATTTGCATCATTTATTGAGGTTCTTAATCTTCTGTAATATTCAGGGTAATAATAAGTGTCATTTCGATTCAATATCATGCTTCTATTAAGGATTATTCCTTCAGCATCCACTACCATGTCGGAAGTGCTCCTGTAAAATTGAGTTTTAATTATGAAAGGATTTAATTTGGAGCCGCTCAAGAACAGAAGACATACTTGAGTCTTTTATACTTCTTTGCTCTTTCCCCTTGCAGAGCCCAATATACAGCAAAATGGCAGAGCAGTGAAGGATCATTGTAAACAACTCTTCCCAAATACTCAGCCAAGACTCTGCAATTAACTTGGGATTTTGGTCTAAGTAGGCCAGTAAATGGTTGAATGAGATCCTGAGTAGCGAAGGAAATCTAAAACAAAACACAAGGACTTGTTAAAATAGTTTAATGCTAGCTTTAAATAGATCTACCTGTGTTGAGGATAAACCTGTGTTCCTTCCACTTACTGCATCTCTTCCCTTAAACAAACCAAGCAGTTTTATGAATACAAATATTTTTAACCCTTAGTAATTATGTCAATTAGCAGATTGGAAAGTTTGTAATTTGCAGGGACGTTCAGCAAACTTTGATTGTGCGGATAAATTGGTAATTTTTTAAATATCAATCTGTTAGTATATTTTTTTGTGTGGACTGTCAACAAGATTGCAAAAAACTGTGTGGAAGATTTATCCATCACTCTTTCATTAGGGACAAGTATTTAGGCCTATATTTCAATGTCAAATCAACACGAAAAATTTGTCATGCATCCACCGCTCTTCTTAGTAATTGTCAGGGTCTGTGGACCCCAGTTTAGAAACCTGCACTATTTATATATGGGCTAATGATAAATTTAAAAAATAATTTTACTGATTGACTTGTTTCCTCATGTTCGACCGGCGTTCTTCTGGTCTTTACATACTGAAAATCAGGGTCGTCATCACTCGAAGCCATTGCAACATTGGGTTAAGACTCTTGCGTTACTCTTATCCTATTCACCATTTAGGCTATGGGAAACTCGGGCAAAGTCAAGATGAAATAGCCGCTCAATGCAAGTTTTTCAAATCAGTATTAGTAAAGTCTATGCAGAATCGAACAAAAACTCATTATTGTTGTTATGACGTTACTCACAAATGCCCAGCCAAGTTTCAGTTCTGCAAAAGGGAAAATACAACTACACCGGGTCAGAAAGCTTTGGCCAAACTTGATTCACACATAGGCCAGCGTAAAATAGAAATCTGTACAAATTTTAATGGTTAGGTGTAAACATGGTAACCCTCTGTTATTTTTTGTTAAATATTTGAATTGAAACACTATACTAAATTATAGCATTAATATTATCACAGATATATATGTTCCACAGGCCTCTATGTGGATAAAGTTTGGTGAAAATATGTGTCCCGGTGTAATAGTATCTTCCCTGCAAAAGTGCATTACTACCACACCGGGTTCACAAAGTTTTTTCCAAACTTGATCCACATATAAGTATGTGTAAAACAGAAATCTGTGCGAATTTTAATGATTAGGCGTGAACAGGGCCGCCGCCTGTTTGTTTTTTTGTTTATAAATTTGAGTTGAAATACTTACAAGAAATCGTAGCGTTAATATTCGCACAGATTTCTATGTTTACATATCTGTTGTTACCTGGCAAATTTTTTGAAAATTTTTTTAAGCGTATAAACGAAAGGTTTACTTTTGATGAAAGGCAACAAAACATCGATTTTGCCAATAATATTAGATCTTAAAAAAATCTTCGCCGTACTATAAGTTAAATACCATTCGCTTTTCATGCCTATACAAGACCTATAACTTCGTAGCCTATCCCGAAAACGAAGTTCAGATCCACTATTGTTTCTTAAGCAGTTTGAACTAGTCAACACTTGAAGTTAAAAAGTCAATGGCATAATGAAACTGTATGTTTTCACAAAATATAAGTTTTTCCGTATGTCATTGTTGCCTTTTGTGGTTAAGTTTTTCACATGTCCTTTTGGCTGCAGCAGTTAGGAATTAAGAATTTGTTACTTTCACAACCTAAGTATATTACAAATAAAGCAAAAATGTACGCAACACGCTTCTAAAAATAACAAGCGCATTGGGAACACAGCGATCACGCCCAGAAAATACGCGTAAAAGGCGATCACAAGCGATGCCTTTTTCGCTATTATAAAACAGAACAAACAAAGATGAAATGCTACGGATTTCAATGCTGTGCCGAAATCACTTTTTAATTACCTCAGTTACGAGATAAGTTACAGGACAACAAGAAAAGTTTTTATTAAAAAAAATCTTTGTTTTTGAAACGCAGTTTTCGCATAATTGTTACAAAATCTTTACATTTTGTGCCAAAACCCGGTGTGGATGCGGTGTGCAACCCAACTATACTGAAAAGTATTTCAAACGCCAACGCTTGTACGAATTAACGTAGCCTACTAGGGAATATAAATGGAAATACGAGTAAGTTCCACAAACACATTGCATTTGCATCAATCAAAATTAAAATACCATTGAAATGCTGTTGAAACTATAAAATGCAATTTTGGCGAAAAATAGTTGTCAGGTTTTCCGAAACAATAGTATATGCGAGCATCTTTCAATCAGCACAGTCACATAGGCTTTTAACCATGCACTTACTTTCAAAGCGCTTCAGGCGCCTGCTGCATCGTTTGTGTTGTAAAATGACGCAATAAACCCAAAATAAATGTTCAACGCATAAAGGAAATCGCAAGTCAAGGTCAAACTCTAGCCACCAGCGGGCTGCACTATTTTTCTTCTGGCAATATCGTTCTCATAACAGTTTGTAATGTTGTTAAACCACGCAAACTAGCGGCATTTGTTCAGATTTCCTTCATATTTTGCCTTATAATACAATTGCAATCCGCAAGTCATGGAGCCTAATTACTGCAATTTATAGAGGTTGTGGACCCATTGATTTTAATGGGCGGACGGGATGGGGACCGCGGGCCGACGCTTGGTTTAAGAAAAAAATGTGGTTTTATTTGGGTTTATGAGCGGACCACGTCTTGGTTTGCTTTGGAAAAAGTTTAGCATAATAAATGTGGTTTATGTACATTGCCTTGGGCAAGTTTGACTTCTTTCCTAAATCATTGTTAGATCATCCTTATGTCGAAGGACATATGTTGAATCGCCAGACAATAACAAAACAAACTGTTTAAAAGTTTATCAAGATATACACAATACGAAATGGGTTGTTAATTAGGAAAGAAATTTTGCGTAGCTCAGCGTCTTTTGTTTTACTACTTGCTTATGATACATTTAAAGTCGTTTGTATATATCAGAATCATTTGAAAATTTTTTATATGACTTTTATATGAAAATTTTAACTCTAATCGATATGTTTGGTGATTGCCAAATTTTCCAGTTCCCAATAGCAATTTCGCCTATGCTTTTCATGTAACCTTTTCAGAAATAATAAAAATTAGGCAACAATTGCAAAGGAAGTGCGTCATTTGTTCTCGATAATTGCAAATGTTTAAATGTATCTTTTACACAATATGTTAATAACTACCACATCACGGTTCATTAAAGTGTTGATTGGATTTGCATATTTCTCTTCTCAAGTGTTGCAGGATGCAGAAGCGAAACGTAAGTTCTGTTCAACGCTTCAACCAGTGTTTCTTTATTATTTATTTCGATTATATTTTTTGCGGTATTTCATTTACCTGAATATTGTAGCCTTCAGGATAATTATTGCATTTTATTGTAAGAAATTAAGCGATAATTTTTTACAGAGGATATCAAAGATGAAAAATTCATATATACGAACAGTTTGTCTCCCACAATGTTTTAACAACATACATATTTAATATTTTCCAAACGTTTTTACAAAAAACTAAACCCGAACCCTTGGAACCAATAGTGAATCTGAACTACTACTTCTGCAGAAATAGTCAAAGTGAATTCGGTTTCCTCTTTTCAGTAAATGGTGGATCAGAATTTAAACTGCATAACAAAAAGTTTCGAAAACCCTAACCGGAACTGCGTCCCTTTAACCATAGTATACTAAACATATGTTTAGTATACTATGCTTTAACAAACGTTTCCACACCTTACCAAAAATGGAGCACGAATGCCGAAAAGCACTGAACTACCCATTTAGGGATTTTCCCGAACTTAAACCGATATTACAAATTTATTCGTTTTTCTAGATTGGCCTTTTTAGTTTTGCTAATTTGACATATTTTGAAAAATTGGATTTGGCCTTTTTTAATATGTTACATACATATAAGGTTAATTGGTATCTCTATACATTAAAATAATACCTACTTAAGCAATTTTGTACCATTTTCTGTGCTTGTGTTATTAAAATTATAGTTTTTTGTAACTTGCTGCTGACGCTACGTCGATACCAGCAAAGAATACGGTTTTAGTATTGTGTTAGCATGGAATACTGTTTTAGCATTGTTTTAGTTTATGCTACTAGGCATTACATATAATTTGGTCAATTTTGAAGCTATATCTACATTACCTTTGTTAGAAGTGCTTTAAAATTGACTATATATATTTTTTTTTGTCATGAGGTTTTAATGCCACATGCATTTAAAACTCACATGGGCTTGATAACCTTTAACCTTTATTTATCGGTGCCCATGCCATTTTATTTCTATTGTATACTGTTCATCTGCATAGTTGCTTTTTGCGCAAAATACATTCGATTTGATTTTAGAGGAACTGTCTTTGTGAAGCCATGTGTGAGAATAGTGAGACTGTGTGCAAACTATGTCAAATCATGAGTTACTATGGATAAATCGCTTACTAGAGTATGCAAAACACGACTCTTCACCACCTCAATATCAAGTTTTGTTGATGACAAAATAAACATTTAATTTTCGATAAAATTGAAATCATTATGCGTACCCAAACATATATTTGTCAATGAGTTATTTGTGTTATGAAAACTATTATTCGGAAAACTTTTTTGTAATCAATGGACTAATGGCTGTATGACAGTCATGTAGTACATTGCAAGAACATTGTTTTGTTACCAGAATATATTTTGCTCTTTTTTATCACATTAAAATCTTTTTTTAAAAAGTGATTGTTTTGATAACACCGAAACACTATTTTCTTCAAAGGATTTTTAATTTTTACGATGATGTATATTACACTACAATCAGTAAATAAGGTTATCAATTAAATATGAATCAGTTGAGTTGTGTCATAATTGTGCAATATCAATGTATTAGTTGTCGTTTAGAAAATTTCTTGTTTTACATCTAATTATAGTCACATTCATTTAAGATATATGACATCAAACACAAGTTTTTTTTTTTTTTTGGTCTGCTATTAACACCCCAGTTTTATTCATCACAAGCTATTACCTTTGCATTTTGTTTCAAGCAATTGTTCAAGGTACATGCAGTGTTGTTATTTCAAATGAAAATAGTGGAAGATTCGCAAGTCCTGGCTTTCCTGTATCCAACTACCCTGCATTAGCAAATTGCTCGTATGTCATTACAGCACCACTAAATCATGTTGTTGTGGTATGTAGAGCGTTAACAGTTCCTGCCACTGCTTTCTGTTGATCTAGTTTAAACCTGTATATTGTGCAGTATTCATCCAGTTATTTTCACCTGGAGCGAAGAGGAAGAGCTACACCAGATAATAATGCTCCAGTGGGATGCTTTGATTATGTAAACATATACCCTACTGGCAACTTGTCTGCCACTCCTGAAATCTACTGTGGAAATGACACTATTTATCCTGCTGCTACACAAGGCAACAGGCTGTTGTAAGTGCCAACTAAGATTATCAACTAAATATGATCAATACATACTATTTATTAGTTTGTAAGTCTATGCACTGGGGCAGAAAAACTAACTCTCATGTAACCTTTTGTAACTTATGCTTTTGCAACATGTGATTGGATACAATTTTGCATCAGGCAATTTTTCAGGATTAACTTGTGTTGCAATGTCATTTTAACCACAGCTGTGTAGCAGTTAGTTTATATAGACCATTGCATTAAGCAATGTAATCCCAATTACCAATGTTTACTGTTACAGTGTGGAGTTTCTGAGTGACACTTCTGAAGAACGCAGCGGTTTTGCCTTTAACTGGTATGCTCTCAATCCAAGTGACCAAAATCCAGTGTTTAACTGTGATTTTGATGGTCCTTTGGGGTTGTGTCCAGGTAAGATTTCAAAAAACAAAATGACTTGAATGTAGATGTTAATATGTAGAATCAGTATTTATGTTACCAGACAGAGGACAGAAAACGCATTATTTCCATTTAAATGTAAATAGGTTAGAAGTTTATTTGTTGTGAAATACTTTTGCCAAATACCATACAAACATAAATAAGCCAGCTATACAAAAATTATATATGAAAAAATGTATGTACCAAACTATAATTTAGGCACACAATACTTGGAAAGTTATGAATTTGAGTTACAAAAAAAAATACTTTTGCCAAATACCAAACAAACATATAAGCTATTCAAAAATTTTATTTGAAAAAAAGGTATGTACTAAACGATAATTAACTACAAACATGTTTCCAAAGTTTAGTTTTTTAATTTATTGCTTGTGTTTATGTTTGCACATTTAAATAAAGGCTGGGTACAAGCTACTGATGATCGAGACAACTGGAGATTTCATCGTGGGGCAACCCCATCAAGAAATACTGGTCCACTCACTGACCACACAACAAGAAATGAAAGTTTGTATCAAAAAATATTCAAACAAACTTTTAGTTCACCTCAAACATAAATTTATCACCATTTTTGCAGGTGGAAAATATGCATATCTTGAAAGTAGTGGAATACAAGCTGGTGCAACAGCTGTTTTATTCTCCCCACTAATCACGCTTAGTGGTAAAATCAACTTGTTTGACTTGAATTGAATCAAACGGTTTCTATACAAATTACTGTGCAGAACCTGATTATTGCCTGGATGTTTGGTTTCACAATAGTGGTAATGGTGGGGGTATAATCACTGTGTTTGAACAATATACTGATGGATCAGCACAAATTCTGGAAAATTTGGAGACTGTTTCTCCAGATTGGCAAAACACAAAAATTCCTCTCATTTCCAATGGGATTCCAATAAAAGTAAAAATAGTGAATATTTTTCGCTTGTTCACAAGTTTCTCACTTTGTTAAATATGTTGCAGATTGGATTTGAAGCAATCAGAGGTCGTAATTTTAGATCTGATCTTGCAATTGATGACATAAAATTGGATGCAGTAAGCTGTAATGATACTGATTATGGTGTTAACACAGGTTTGTAGTATATTTTTCATGCCTTTGTCAATGTTTCACTGCTGTTCATGTTTTTTGGCAGAATGCACAAACAAACTGTCAGAGTATGATATTTTTTCTATTTTGCTTTTTGCTGCAATTTACTAATTTCTACATTGTGTCAAACCAGAAACTGAATCTTCCACCACAACTACAACGACCACTACCACAAGGGCTTCAGAAACTTCACCATATGGTTGTCCATCTAATCTTGTACACTTGTTGTGTGCAAGTGCATGTAGTCACTCTTGTGTTGATGGTGAATTACCACCTCCTTGTCCTCTAAGCTGTGTTGCTAAATGTACATGTCCTATTAACTTACCAATCCTGCATGAAGGAAGGTAAGAACCGTGAAAATGTGCTTATATATTTCTGGGATATATGTGTATTCATTTTGTTAAACAACTCAGTAAACAATGTAGATGATTTAAATTGAAGACTTTTTTTTACCTTGACTAATGCAGTTTGTATTTAGGTGTGTCACTATACAAGACTGTCCATCACTTGAGGCAGTTCCTGGAATATCTGTTGTTGGGTTGAATCAAACAAGCGTCAATGTCACATTTTCCTTGGTTGCTACAGCAAAATCTTACAGAATAACAATCATTGAAGAGTCAAATCCAAATAATATGGGTGAAAATACCATCGCCAATGATTTTGCGAGTGGAGGAAAAAATTCTTCTCTCACATTTAACGGATTGTCACCAGGTGAAAAATCACATCTTAATTTGTAAAGGGTGTATTTAGCTGATACTTGTTTTACCCCAAACAGAAAATCTATATGTGCAAATAAACTGAGTTCAATAAAATTTAAGGCTATTATTTGTTTTTAGAAACATCGTATCTGGTTCAAATATTCTCACTTCGTGGTACAGAGGAGATTGCATCAAACATTTTAAAATTTACTACTTTGCCAGGTAAAAAAATAACTTCTTAAGCATCTTTTTGTGTAACCTTGTGGTTTGTATTTGTAGAAACAACAGAAAGTGTTACAACTTCTGCAATCACTTTTCAAATCGCAACCACACAAGTGAAAACAATTGGACGGAAATCTGATTTGACATATTTACAGACCTTGTTTTCCATACTCCCCTTTCAAGGCTTTTCACATATTTTTAGTAACATTACCTCCATGTATTGGTAGTTTAAAAATCTGATTTAATGAAGTGAAATTAACATTGCATGAACGAATTTAATCCAAGTTTGTTTTTAGGTTTAAAGGCTATCATATTGCTGTGCAAGATTTAACACAGGACTTTAACTATTTTCGTATGTTTATTTTATTATTTTTTTTTACCAAACTTATGGGAAAATTACGGCAATTGCTATGTATTCGCAGACATCCGAGATAGAAAAGCATGTAGAAAAATTTACGAAAAATAAAGTTTTGAATGTAATACTAAAACTTCTTAAAAAATGCGTTTGACACATGGTTATTTTACATTGTAATTCTACAATCAATATGGCAGCTCACGAATTAGACTGCGGTAAATGTTTGCTGGTGTGTGCTAGAGACCAGGCCCCGCCAGATACGGTGGGCCGATATGAGTCTATAAGGTGGCTTTTATATCATGAAAGGGAATTTAATAGCTTTAAGAGCTTTTTTGGTGATGTAAAAAAAAATTCAACCCTGCATTCATGTTAGGAAGCAATTATGCTGTTTCTGAAAGATTAGTTAGACCAGGGTTTCCCAAACTTTTTTGGCCTCCGACCCATATTCGTGAATCTGTATATCCTCGGACCCCCAATTTTTACCCATATTCTCATATTGACTAATCGGCGTATATAGGCAAAAAAGGCTATACAAACAAACAAACGTCAAAAATATCTTGTGCAGAGAATTTATCAATTCTTTTAGCTATTGGCGACAGGCAAATTCTTAACTAACAGTGTGAGCCCTGGCCTGTATTTTGTCTTGCGTTTTGAAAATGCTTCTGCCGCAATGAATGCAGAGGATCACACAGGTCATGAACCGGTGGCAAATAACCTTGGACTCCGAACTTGTTAATCACTTGGCAGAGAGGCAGTGCTCTAAAATACCGGACAGCCTCGACTGGTTCGTTATACCCAGGTGTACAAACGACCCTTGAATTTTGTCCCTTTGGATGCTATTCGAATTGGCCGACTCTCAGTCTTTCGTCATACAAGTAACGAAATATGTAACTCCGGACTTCGTCACCCCGGCTAATAAATTTCGAATTCGATGGTTTTTCAAAACTTGCGTGCATGAGTGTGGAATATGTAAAGTAATCTTGAATCGGTCTTTGGTGTGAACAATGATTCCGCGGCGAGCTTAAGAATTTTCGCAGTAACTCCTCATCAGCCACTAACTCAGGCGACACCCCGTACGCTGACCAGTCTGCTTGCCTCTACACTTAAATCCTTTTCAAAGCTTGCAACCAATTGTAGTTGTCCATATATCCATTTATTGATAAAATCCAACGAATAAACCAAGTACAGTACAGTATAATTGTGGCTCCTATACTGTGTACTAAAGCAGAACCAACATCTTAGATCCTCACACGGTAACGGTTAGACCAGACTGACTCGCGGGCCCTAGTGGCCCTGCTTATATAGCCTGTGGTTGGCCACGTACTGCCCCCTTATTTGGGGTTATTGCGCAACTTGCATGCAACGTGAACTTGCCTCCAGATTTGATCGATTACGTCAGGTATTTATATAGCTTATCTAAGCGCCCTAATAGGTTATTTATGTTTAAATTTCGTCTTATTAATTATTTGCCAAGGAAAATATATGTTTAATTTGACCTTTAATTATTTGTCAAGGAAATACCTATGTTTAGACTTACTTCAGCAATTATTTGCCCAACAACACTTTTATTCAATTTAAATTTACTTATTATTTGCCAAACAAATGCCTGTGTTTATTTCAACCTCATTTGCGTGGTTCGTAACTAGGGTACATGACTTGGGCTATAACGCAACTATAATGTCCCTGCCTTCACTAGCTTGCGTTTATTTTGCTGCCACTTCCTCTGCAAATTTTTGCTACTAAATTATCCGCTTAGGAATTAACCTAAACCGGAAATGAGATTCGTGTCTAACTTTTTTTCCCATGTCACTGGTTGACCATCATGACTTTGGTATGCGTTGCACGCATGATCGGAAAACTTTGGATTTTTACACTCGGCCATAACGTAGTTGTAAATTTTAGAGCCTTCCTACGTTCGTTATATGTTTCAATACATATATTGTGCAGCGACACGTCCATGATCTAATTATTTGAATCTTAAATATTTTTCTTGCTAAATCGTCACGGACCCCCATAGCTCAGCCCTTGCGGACTCCAGTGTCGGAACACCGAGTTAGACAACTTAAAGGCAATATAATAACAAAATAAAGGCAATGTCCAGATAAACATTTCTCTTAGTCACGTTTTTAACTCAAAACAATGAAATCCACAATAAGCACGTGTACCGTGTGCATAGAAGCTCATCTCCCGTTGCTGCATCGTGGCCAAAACGTAGATATAAAAAATTATTGCCAGAAGAGCGATATTGTAGAAATAAGGCTTTTGCACGCGTTTTTGACACAGCAAAGTACAAAATTATGGCTTTTGTTTAAACTTCACAAATTGGACATTAACAGGGGAACGCAGCGTGCTTTTCAGACCCAAACGTACATCTCTACAGGTAACATAACTAAGGCTAGTCGAAAGTTGCCTATTCCTGCCTGTACAATAAGTCACACACCACGTCGAACTACCGAATATCGGGTTGTTACGAACAAGGAAGCCGACATTTTGAAATTACCCCCATCATAACGTCATTACAGCATACGATCTTTTTCCCAATACTGAAAAACCTGTCAGTACGTTCAGTCAAAACTTTTGACTAAAAAGACAGTGGTGCTAGGAAGGTTGTTCATATGATATTCCACTTTTCTTCAAAAGAACTACAAACTTTGGTACAGGTTATAGCCGCCGAAAGTGGGTAGTTGCTTATTGATATTGTCCGTTCTGTGTATGATTCGTCGATCTACAACAAAAAAGACACAAATCATCGAACAAGATATCCACAAACACTTCTTTGAAATCCAAGCTTACAGTGCCGTGTGCCATTGCTCCAATCACAAACGCCATGGGTTTATCTGGAAGCACTATATCTCTCACGTCAACTATGCTGTCGGCGGCGAACGATGTCCCAATACAAACGCACCCAGCAGGAAGATGTTCAGTGACCGGGCCTTTGATGACCTGTGTAATATACCCGTACTTTACTTAGCTAACATGAAATTGTTTTTGCAAAATTGCCATCTTAAATCTTGTGCAGCAGAACAAAAATACTGAGTTTTGGGTTGGCATTCTAAACACAGCATACTGTGTAAGTGAGGCAGTTGAATAAGTTTAAAGTTGTACTCAATACAACTTGACAATATATCATCACATAACTACAGACAAAATATATCTTGCAACTATGTCCTATACAAACCTTCAGTAATTTGACGGGGGCATCGGTACCTCGAACACTCAATTTATGAAGGAGCTGAACAATTAAACCACAGAAACGGTCAAATGTGCGTGGTATCCTTGTTTGAGGATTGATTTCAATTAGTACATTTTTTGCAGTGTGGATGTAAACCTTGAGGAAACATACCAGTAACATAACTGCATTAATGAGCAAGAGCAAGCTGTTTGACGTACTTGCAACAAACCAGCTCGATTCAGTGGACTGTCCATCAACATAAGTAAACATTGGTGGGTGATATCTGGCCGACATGTACCTGGATTTCTGTTGTTCTTTTTCAAAATATGTTTGTGTTTGTCACAGTTTAGGAGTTCAAATGTTTTTCCAACCTGCAGTAGCAAAACTGATGATGTCAAGACACTGCAAAGCTATCGCTCCATGCAAATAAATGAAGACAATATATCTTTAACACAACTACTGCTTGTTTTAATTGTGCATACCTTCACTGTTTCCAACGAAGCATTCTCCAAAATAACAATTAACCGCTTCTCAGAACTATGTCGCTTTAAACTTTGCAGGAGCTTTAAACCTCTTTCTTCTTGCTGTGTTTCACCGTCTTCGTCATCAACCGCAAATTTTCTTTTTCCCATGTTTTAGTTTTGTAATAAACCTAAAACATGTAAAAGTAAAATATAAGCCAGTAATATTAAACAAAGGCTTAAGGGAAATATTTTGAAGAATTAAAGTCAGTAAAATTCGCCACCAAATAAAAAGGCACTGTATAACCATTGGCTACAAGCGAAAGATTTACCGAAAGTATTGATAAATAGTACAGTATACCTGACAGACAAAATACCAAAATATAATATACAATTGTACAAAGAATAAAAAACATACAAAAATACGGCATACCATTTTCTCATTGAGACAAGCACATGCAGCAAAAAAAAAAATCACAGGAAGAGATGCACAATACAAAGGATCCACATTTCACACAGTAGAGTATGACTCAACACAGTGAACAAAATCACAAAGGTTTATTTAGCACCTTTTTTATAAAAATTAATACTTGTGAAAAGGCCTGGCACCTGGTATCCTAACAAGGGTATCAGGTTTTATTCTCTGCATTGCTCTATTTGATACATTCCCCCTTGTCTTGGGTGACATATTTCTTATGCTTGATTTAATAGGCCTTCTTTTTTCAGTTACATTGTGGCCTTTTTCAGTGACTGGTGGCGATGCTGCTGATGTTGTGGTACCAATAGATACTAATTGTTTTGAGGAAGCTGGAGGCCTAGGCATATTTTTGATCTTAACTGCTTCTGGTATTTTGTCAAGTGGCGTTGCAGGTGTTTCATCTTGCATGTTGGTTTTAAGCTTTTGGTTTTCCTGGGATGGGGCGTCCAAAACAGGCAGTTCAAAGTTATGAAGTAAATTTTCTTCAGTCTATAAAAATAAAACAATACACATTTCAAAAAAAATGGATTTCAAACATTTTACATACCATTGCGATATTATGTACTAGTATGGAAGGTGACTATTTGTTAATGGACACCAAAGGGCTATTAAAAATTTGTACAAAAAGTATTTCATGTTGAGGAAGTGCTTCATATTTCGTACATATTCAATGGAAGGTTTTTTGTTAACTTTTTGTTTAAATCTGACAGGACATCACATGTTAAATTAGCATAACATTCTAAGATACGTTGTTAAATATAATGGACAAACAACAAGCTTACATCAAACTTTATTTGCATAACCAAATTACTTACTTTTACCATGCTTTCCATGACGTTGGAAATGGTTTTTTGTATTTCTGTTAGATCAGAATTTAATTCATTTTTTTGATCTTTGTCATCTTCTTTTCGGGGGGTAAGACTCTGATCATTTACTTCTTTTATCCTCTCTCTATGTTCCTCTGCCACGGAGTCTAACCGCGAAACCGACCGAAGCAGCAAAGTGGACCCAGTTTGCTGAATATTGTCCTCTTCTTGATCATGATTAGAGTCTAATTCATCTTCACTGTCTGAATCACTGTCAACGAATACTTCCTCTCCATCCAGTATTTTTAATTCTGGAAGGTGGTTAAGGATGGATTGTCTACAAACATTGAAACAAAGCAAATATATGCCAATCTTTATAACAACAAACAATATACCTGTAGCCACTTTTACGTGTACAGTTGTTATTTTCAAAAGACAAGAAAGCTAAGTTCTGTGGCAGATTAGTTACTTCGAAGTTTTCAATCATATTGTCGCTTAAGTCCAGAAATTGCAGCTGGTTTAGTAGCTCAAGGCCTTCCACATTTTTAATTTGGTTCCCAGAAAGTGTGAGAAACTTCAGTGTACTTGCCACACTTTCAAGATTCTCAATTTTCTTGATCAAATTCTGTCAACAAGCAAAACAAGTTTTAAAGTTGGCCGTGGGTCTATTGTATTGCCGGCAAAGATGCTTACATGTTGCAAATACAAATTTGTCACTGGACCAAGACATTCCATGTTTTCTATCGCAACAAGATTTTCGCGGTCTAGCCGCACGTGCGTCAAACGCAACAGCAGGTCCGCACTTTTATCTGCATTTTGGTCTTTCTCTTTAATATTCCTTCTTAAAATCAAACCCACTGACAAGTTTTTCGGCATCTAAAATAATGGAAAACAACAAACGTAACTATTTAGGTTACTTATTCTGACACAAAACCACAACACCAAAACAAACACGTGCAAACTACAAATGCATTGTGATGTGATAGTCATGTCAATGCATCCCCTAACAGCACAACTATTCAACCGTAAAACAAAAAAGACTATTTCACAACGGTTGAAGTAAAGGTAACGACAGGTTTTATTTGATACAAATTTCCTTTCTTTGTGGATTAAAATCAAATCAAAATCTCAGCGAATCATGCTCTGCCTTGTGATCGCAGCCGATTGCACTTGGAGATGAGCTACAACAGGTCTCATCGGACGTAAGGTTAGCCTGCACCCGGTCGTGCTGGCCAAAGCAAAACCCACCAAAACGAAAATGGTACACGGAGGGGGTAGGAGTTGAAGCGCCCAAGTTTACAAGGACAAACGGGTCTTACGCCAGTGAAAGGCGTAGAGTATATCAGAAAAAAACAACAACAAACAGAATGAAATCGAGAATAAAAACAAGAAAAATCACACTAAAAAAGCAACACACAAAATACGGAAAGAAATAAAACACAAACTCGATGAGATTCAGGGAAGGCAAATACTTGGTTCAGAGATATTCTCTGACATTATTTTTGAAGAAGTGCGGTGAAAGTGACATAATTAAAAGCTTTATGTCTTCCCAAACTCCCTCCCCCCCCCCTGATATTTAATCATCGTACGGCCAAAGGCGGTGTTGACGTGTGGGTGAAAAGGCAGATATTTTTTTTATATAAGCTACCTAGGCCTAAAACATAAAAAATTCTTAACAAAAAATTACAGCAAATGTTGAAAAAATGTGTATGTGTCAGAAAAGGTCGTTTTCATGTTTAGCACAACAGAAAAATGATTAAAAACATACACAAAAGAGTGACAAGCGATCAGCGCCAGTATGATCTTTTGTTTTGAAACAGAAATATTAATTTCGCGTTATGGCATCGTCAGTTTTTGTTGAAATACATTGAAATAACTGCTTTAACCGTAATATAAAAATAAAACATGTTACAAATGGTGACATTTTTCGCAATTTTACAAATGTGTTTATGCCGTTTGCATGACAACAGTCCACAACTCAATCATCACTATGGCTCTTTTGCTTCTATAAACAGCAACATTTTTGACAGTGTTTCACATGTTCGGTAGATGGCGTTACTGCGCTTGGACCGAGTCTCTGCCTATTATAACCCCCAAGGCATTTTGGCCAACATATTAAAAAAATGTAGCTAGAAAAAAGAAAGATAGCAAGTATTCGTATCCCAAACAGCATTTGAATAATTTGTAAATGTAAAACAGGGTGGTTTCGTTAATGTTGTAACCCACAAATATCAGAAGACATAACTTGTACGAATATTGCAGAAGCAGATATAGGCCTAAAGTAAAACATGTGACAATTTTCAGAAAAATTATCAGTAAATCATCAATTTGCACCCAAGCTTTCAGTTTTTAGATCAGATTTATATAGTGTGGGGGTTATTCGTGAACATTTATGACGATAGCTGTCGATAATTGAAGTACGTAATGCCGCACAATTATCAATCGCCTTCGGCGAATTTGACTTTATTCTTAATTGAGAGTGAGATCAGTTCCCAGCGTAATAGAACAACTTGAAGTTGGCTGTATGACAATGGATATGTGGAAGTAGTAAATTATAAATTTTGTATTGGTCCCTACAAAAGGCAGACGAAATGCAAAATCAATGAAAATATCGATAATATATATCAAAACTTTCTACAACATGTTTTTGTGCAGGTTTTTACGTTTATTGTTATTGGATGGACTTTTGCTGTTGGTTGATGATAATGGAAACCTACGCATGCTAGGTTTTGCGAACTTATTTAATCGATTGTGACAAGCACAACAAGATAGGCAATTTCGTTGGAATCATTGTATTTAACAGAACATAGTTAGTTCAGGCAACCGGTAAGTAATCAAGCAAACCTATGCAACACGTACGCTATATTGTTTTTTGTTGATATTTCCATGCCAGTACATTTAAATATGTCGTAAAGTTAAATGTTGACGTAAGGACCAATTGGGAGGCACACCCTTTGACCACGTGACGTGTTTGACCGGTTTAATACTATAAAATACGTAGCTTATCATGGCCCGGGGCAGTGAGTGTAGTTTAACATGACCACATGGGGCAAGTTTACAGACACTTATATCCGAACTTGACTGACGCGCACCAAGCAATAGGTTTTAAATTGGTACAAAAGTAAACAAATATCACAATTTAAACTGTTGGGCAAATGGACAGATCTTTTTGGTTTTATTTTTGTAATACATACAGGACCGCAGACGTACGTATGAGATAGCATAATGACGCTTGATATACAATTTTCTCGCTTCTGGGTGGACATTTTCTTGGCCCTAATTGGCCTTTTCCGCTATGACTTGTGAACCTTTTTATAATTAGTTCAAATTAGACAACTCCTGAAGCAGGAGGCCCATCATTTGTCCTCACTGATCATAAGCTTATCAATGTGTTTTTCACAGGCCATGTCAATTATTAACCCGCTACTCATTGGTGTGCTAATTGGTATGGAGTACATATCCTTCACCATGTCACAGGATGCACAAGCGAAACGTAAGTTATAGCCGATGCAATTCCTAAAGTATGAAATTCCTTCGGTTATCTGTGCTGAAGCAAACATTTTACATGTAATAATAGCACATATGTACTATGGCAGAGGTCGGCAACCCGAAGCTCCGGGGCCGCATGCGTCACTTATATCCTTACGTTCGGGCTCCACACAGATGACAAGCTAATTTAGGTTGACAACAAAAATGTCAATAAATATTCAAAATTAACTTTAGGCGCTTTCTGTGCCCTTGGACGCACTTGTTCGAGTTTTTTTATCGGTGCCAAAAACGTACCGAGAGAGGGTCTAACAGTGATCGTGCATTATAATCGTGGCTGACCACGGCAAAGTTTATCTTCCTACAACCCATTGAATAAAAAGCGTCGTTTTAATGTGGGGTTTCCCCGATGATGAACATAAGCATTCAAAAATTTGTTTTCATCTTGAAATATTTGCTTGTTGTCATGTAACTGCAACGATCTTATAATTACCAAGCTAAATTGTAAGGCAAATATGAACTGTAAAATGCTAGTTTGTGTGACAACGTAAATTGTTTCCTCTTCTCCTTGGCTGCCTGCGTTGCAGTTGGTCATTTTAGTCATAAGCGAAAAGCCATAGTGGTAGAAATATAAGATCGTTGCACAACAACTATTTACGCTGTCATCAATAGCGCTAAACAGAATAATTGTAAAAAAATCAAACTTTCCATGCAAGATATTGCAATTGATTTGCAAAGCAGCTTTAACCTTTTTTTAATGTAATATGTTTCTGCAGCAAACGTCCAAGGCACATGTGGTGCAGTAATTTCCAACAGAAACGGCGGGGAATTTGCAAGTCCCGGTTTTCCTGTATCCAACTACCCCCCACTTGCCAACTGCACATATGAGATCATAGCACCAGCAAATCATGTTGTTGTGGTATGTATTGGACTCCGGCTGCACTTGCCACCACTGCTTTATGTTGGTCTAGTTTTAAACTGGTATGTTGTGTAGTATTCATCCAGTTATATTCATCTGGAACCAAGAGGAAGAGCTACACTAGATAATAATGCTCCAGTGATATGCTTTGATTATGTAAACATATACCCTACTGGCAACTTGTCTGCCATTCCTGAGACGTACTGTGGAAATGACACTATTTATCCTGCTGCTACACAAGGCAACAGGCTGTTGTAAGTGCCAACTAAGATTATCAACTAAATGTGATCAATACATACTATTTATTAGTTTGTAAATCTATGCACTGGGGAAAAACAAATAAATCTCATGTGGCCTTTTGCAACTTATCACCTCCCATGTGATTGGCTACAATTTTGCATCAGACAATTATTCACCATGTGGAAATCACACAGGTCTTACATGTGTACCTGACTTGATAATCTGTGTGGCAATGACAATTTAACCACAGCTGTGTAGCAGTTATTTTACATCAGGCTGTTACATTAAGTGATGGACTCTGAAAAGCCGATGTTTACTGTTACAGTGTGAAGTTTCTAAGTGACGTTTCTGAAGAACGCAGCGGTTTTGTCTTTAACTGGTATGCTCTCAATCCAAGTGACCAAAATCCAATGTTTAACTGTGATTTTGATGGTCCTTTGGGGTTGTGTCCAGGTAAGATTTCAAAAAACAAAATGACTTTAAATGTAGATGTTAATATGTAGAATCAGTATTTATGTTGTTAGACAGAGGACAGAAAATGCATTATTTCCATTTAATTGTAAATAGGTTAGTAGTTTATTTGTTGTGAAATACTTTTGCCAAATACCACACAAACATAAATAAACCAGCTATACAAAAGTTATATATGAAAAAATGTATGTACCAAACTATAATTTAAGCACACAATACTTAGACAGTTGTTAATTTTAGTATTAATTACAAGCATGTTTCCAAAGGTTAGTTTTTTAAATTATAAAGGCTGGATACAAGCTACTGAAGATGGAGACAACTGGAGATTTCATCGTGGGGCAACCCCATCAAAAAATACTGGTCCACTCACTGACCACACAACAAGAAATGAAAGTTTGTATCAAAAAATATTCAAACAAACTTTTTGTTCACCTCAAGCATAAATTTATTACCATTTTGCAGGTGGAAAATATGCATATCTTGAAACTAGTG
This sequence comes from Ascidia mentula, assembly GCF_947561715.1. Lineage (NCBI taxonomy): Eukaryota > Metazoa > Chordata > Ascidiacea > Phlebobranchia > Ascidiidae > Ascidia > Ascidia mentula. The sequence continues at coordinate 16,952,718 of NC_138569.1, read as the reverse complement.
GAATAGTAGCTGGTACAACAGCTGTTTTATTCTCCCCACTAATCACGCTTAGTGGTAAAACCAACTTGTATGACTTGAATTGAATCAAACATTTTCTATATAAATTACTGTGCAGAACCTGATTATTGCCTGGATGTTTGGTTTCACAATAGTGGTAATGGTGAGGGTATAATCACTGTGTTTGAACAATATACTGATGGATCAGCACAAGTTCTAGAAAATTTGGAGACTGTTTCTTCAGATTGGCAAAACATAAAAATTCCTCTCATTTCCAATGGAATTCCAATAAAAGTAAAAATAGTGAATATTATTCGCTTGTTCACAAGTTTCTCACTTGTTAAATATGTTGCAGATTGGATTTGAAGCAATCAGAGGTCGTAATTTTAGATCTGATCTTGCAATTGATGACATAAAATTGGATGCAGTAAGCTGTGTTTCAAATGATACTGATTATGGTGTTGACACAGGTTTGTAGTTTATTTTTCATGCCTTTGTCAATGTTTCACTGCTGTTCATGTTTTTTTGGCAGAATGCACTGCCGACAGTTTTGTTTGTAATGACAATACATGCATTCCTTCAATCCGAGTTTGTGATGAGCTGCCAGATTGTCCAGATGGTGAAGATGAAACTAACTGTCAGAGTATGATATTTTTTTTATTTTCCTTTTTCTGCAATGTACCAATTTCTACATTGGTTCAAACCAGAAACTGAATCTTCCACCACAACTGAAACGACCTCTACCACAAGGGCTCCAGAAACTTCACCACATGGTTGTCTATCTAATCTTGTGTATTTGTCGTGTGCAAGTGCATGTGGTCACTCTTGTGCCGATGGTGAATTACCACCTCCTTGTGCTCTAAGCTGTGTTGCTAGATGTGCATGTCCTATTGACTTACCAATCCTGCATGAAGGAAGGTAAGAACAGTGCAGATGCGCTTATATATTTCTGTGATATATGTGTATTCATTTTGACTATGCTCATGAAGACTTGGATTATTTTTTATAGTTTTGTTACAGAATAAACAACTCAGTAAATAAATTAGTTGAACTAAACTGGAAGACACCAAACAACAAAAACTACTATGTTTGTATGATACATTTAGCTTTATTTAATTTATTGGATTTTAGGTGTATTTCTTATCAAGACTGTCCTGTAGTTGCTCCATCTCCACTTTCAACATCAAGTTTAACACAATCTTCAACCACATCAGGTTACAGAGCTTGTGAAATTTTCCCTTTTCCTTTTAACCTAATGTTAAACTCTTGTTTAGTGACTCAACCAACTACTGCTGCATCAACAACTACTGCTGCACCACTGTGTCCAGCCAACCTAGTTTTTAACAGATGTGCCAGTGAGTGTAACCAAACCTGCAAAGATGGTGATGTTGCACCTGCATGCAACAAGCGTTGTGTTCCCAGATGCGCTTGTACGCCAGAACTTCCTATCTTGCACAATGGAAGGTAATAAAATCGTCTTTGTTTCTTCTTTTACTTTAACTAATGCAGTTTGTATTTAGGTGTGTCACTAAACAAGACTGTCCGTCACTTGAGGTTGTTCCTGGGATATCTGTTGTTGGGTTGAATCAAACAAGTGCCAATGTCACATTTTCCTTGGTTGCGACAGCAAAATCATACAGAATAACAATCGTTGAAGAGTCAAATCCAAATAATATGGGTGAAAATACCATTGCCAATGATTTTGCAAGTGGAGGAAAAAATTCTTCTCTTACATTTAACGGATTGTCACCAGGTAAGATAGCTTGTTTTGTGTAACTGGTGTATCTCACAAGTACTTTTTAATATTTCCGCAAAACAGTAGCTCTATCTGTGCAAATCTCATTTCCACAAAATAAAAACGGGCAGAAGTGATAAAGCTCAGTGAAAATTATCAGTGTTATTTGTTATCAGAAACATCGTATCTAGTACAAGTGTTCAGCATTCGTGGGACAGAGGAGATTGCATCAGAAAGTTTAAAATTTACTACTTTGCCATATCCAACTGAAGCACCATCCACCACAGGTAAAATGAAGGTCTAAACCAGATTTTGGCAAACTTTGTGATGTGACACCCATAAGCACATTTTGTGAACCACCATTCTTCGACTTATTTTGGCTAATTTATGTAAAAGTTTTATGTTGTTTGAATTTTCTCCTTAAATAATCAGACGAAACAATAATTTGAACTGGCACCTACACATAAGAAACTGAGGGTATGCTTATCAGAAATCCACACCTTGATTTAAGTTAACTTTAAGAATCTATTCTGAATTTAAATTAGCTGACTGAAATGTGGCTATTCTGTGTAGCGTTGCTTCAAAATTTGTCATGGCATAAAATTTTGTGTGCTACAAGGGAATGTAGAAGATTCAAAAATGCTGACTGCTCTAAAAAGTTAAAAAACACTTATCTAAGCAACCTGTGATTCCTAGTTTGATGTACCTTAGTTGTAATGTCTGCAGAAGCATCAACAACTGTTACAACATCTTCAAGCACCATAATAGTCACAACTACGCAAGCAACAACTGAAGGTGTGACTGACTAATATTGGAGTTAACATATATGACTTATTTGCAATAACACTTCCTTCACATATCTGCATGTCTTTAGTTGGAAGTTCACCATCATGGTTTGGTATTTTGAAATTCTGATTGATGAATGTATAATCTACCTTATTTGTTGTCCATAATTTGCTACTGTATGTTCAATTTTAATGTTTAATTAATTAGATATGACTAGGGTGCAAGCTTTGTTCACAATCAAGTCCAGATTTTAAAAATTGTTCTGCAGGAGCATCTGATTCAAAAATAGTTTATGGTACCATGCCTCATAATCTTTGACCCCTAGAACTTGGCACTGTGAACTATAACAATATTGTCATAAACTACAATATGTGTAGCAAGTAAAGTGTCAACCATTAAAAAACAATGAGACTCATCAACAAATTTTTAAACAATAGGTAATAATACAACGGTACTAGATAACAACAATATGTCGAACTTTGTATACATTAGGGTTTGTAAGCACCAGGTCTTGTCCAAGTGCTTTGGCGGTAACTAGAATTTACTATTTTAAAAGTTCAATGAATGATGTAATTGTTAACATGCAGGTGGTTGTCCCGCCACTAATTTTACTTGCAAGGACGGTGGGTGCATTCAGCTTAAATTTCAATGTGATGGCATACCTGACTGTGATGATGCATCAGATGAGGAAAACTGCAATCCAACAGGTTCTTAAGCTGCTGGTGCCTCTTGCAAGAGGCTCTATGTTAATGTATACTGTACATGTTTTAACACTGTGTATTTGTTTACAGCCTGTACCACAGGACAATTTGCCTGTCCTGAAAAGTGCATTGACCTCTCAGATTACTGTAATGGTATTGTAGACTGCATGGATGCATCTGATGAGATAAACTGCTCACCCAATGGTAATCTACTTTTGAATGCTTTCACTATAAATTTTGTAAATTTTTTTCTGATTTATCCCTACAAACAACTGCTACAGTTATGACAGAAAAACCATCATTCCCAGGTATTTTTGTGGCACTTGACCAAACATTCCTGTTCAGTTTACTGGCTGGAACATTTCCCAATATGTTGCCAAGGACTATAATTAGCTTAATATGTCAGACCAGGACTACTGGATTTCTTTTCTAATTGGTTAAAGAAGATTTTTTATTGATTAGAAAGAACTAAAATTAATAGCTCTTATTTTAATTTGACAACCAGAATCATGTATTTAAAGTCCCTTTGTTACAGTATGTAAAAATTAGTTTGTTTAGTGAAAATTAGTTTGTTTAGAAGTTTAGCACAAGCTTCAACCACATCAGGTTAATGGGCTTGTGAAATTTTCCCTTTTCCTTCTAACCTAATGTTAAACTCTTTTGTTTAGTGACTCAACCGACTACTACTGCTGCATCAACAACTACTTCTGCACCACTGTGTCCAGCCAATCTAGTTTTTAACAGATGTGCCAGTGAGTGTAACCACACCTGCAAAGATGGTGATGTACCACCTGCATGCAACAAGCGTTGTGTTCCCAGATGCGCTTGTACACAAGAACTTCCTATCTTGCACAATGGAAGGTAATAAGATACTTTCAATTTGTTTTTTTCTGCTACACAATATGCAAATTTTTCAACCACTGTTTTTGGATATGTATTAAAATGTGACTTTCATGCATTCAGGTGTGTTTCCTTCCAAGATTGTCCATCACTTGAGGTTGTTCCTGGGATATCTGTTGCCGGGTTGAATCAAACAAGTGCCAATGTCACATTTTCTCTGGTTGCTACAGCAAAATCTTACAGAATATCAATTGTTGAAGAGTCAAATCCAAATAATATGGGTGAAAATACCATTGCCAATGATTTTGCGAGTGGGGGAAAAAATTCGTCTCTCACATTTAACGGATTGTCACCAGGTGAAAAATCACATCTTAATTCGTAAAATGTGTATTTAGCTGATACTTAATACTCCCCAAAACAGAAAATCTATGTGTGCAAATAAACTGAGTTCAATAAAATTTAGGGTTGTTATTTGTTTTTAGAAACATCGTATCTGGTTCAAGTATTCTCACTTCGTGGTACAGAGGAGATTGCATCAAACATTTTAAAATTTACTACTTTACCATATCCAACTGAAGCACCATCCACCACAGGTAAATTGAATGTCTAATGCTCTAAAACTCATATATATATATGTAAACTAGTGTTTTTAACCCCCAAGAGGTCACAGAAAGCTTAGAGATCATAAACGACACATGGATTAAACTCAGAGTATGTAAATTGCCATCAAACAAGCAGCCCACTGACCAAATTAAAGCCTCCTTGTCCTTTTATTTAGGCCCGGGAGATATATGTGATTTTTTGATTAAGTGTAAAAGTAAATTTTGGGGTATTTAACAACATGACAAATAAAAGAGACCAATGTGCCAGTGCCAATATGTGCTGGTGTATAATGCCAAAGACTGGACAGATTATTTACAAAACTCCAGATGTGAGATACAAATTATTCCACTTATGTATTTTAGGCCACTGCATGTGTCTATGTTTATGAGTAAACAATATTTAAAATCAAGAGCTGCCCAAACACATGTTGAGATGTGATTGGACTTTGCATGCAGTTAAAACTCTCTTAACTATCTCACATTTCATTTAACCATATCTGATCATTCATGCTGGTTGTTTGTGCTTAAAACAGTACGTTTTTTGGCATTTCATTAAAATTATTTTTTTCTGAACAAATCTTTAATATATATAACTGTGAAATGTAAATCGATAGGGTGAACTCATGAACTGATATAGGTTGTTTAGAAAACATACTTTAATCCCTGGTGTAAATAACCTTTTGCATTAGGTTTTTTATGACTTGTGTTTATCATCTACAGAAACATCAACTATTGTATCAACCTCTGCGACCCCCATTCAAGTCACAACTGCCCAAGCAACACAAGGTTTGTTATTGACTAAGATTAGCCTCGCAAATCTGTCTTTTACCTCTAAACTGCAAACAACTTTGCATTTTTACACTTAACTTTATGAAATGCAATACAAGAAGTCTGCCAGCGATCAAAATTGTTTGCCAGACAACATTTAAAAAAAAAATATTTTACAATCTATGCTGCACTCCTTGGCTCAGTGCTTAACTGAGCACTAAGAATTAAACTTTTAAAAGTTCTGTGCATGATGCAGTAATTGTTGACATGCAGGTGGTTGTTCTTCCACCAACTTTACTTGTAATGATGGTGGGTGCATTCAGCTTAGTTATCAATGTGATGGCATACCTGATTGTGATGATTCATCTGATGAGGAAAACTGCAATCCAACAGGTTCTTGTGCTTTTAGTGTCTCATGCACTTTGTGTTCATATGTACATATTTTAACACTATGTATTTGTTTGCAGAGTGTACGTCAGGACAGTTTGCCTGTCCTGAGAAGTGCATTGACCTCTCTGCTTACTGTAATGGTATTGAAGACTGCATGGATGCATCTGATGAGATAAACTGCTCACCAAATGGTAATCTATTTTTCCATCTTTTTTTAAAAAGTTTATAAATTTAGGATTTTTTCAGTTCCAGAAACAACAACTACAGCTACAACACAAAAATCACCAGCAAGTATTCCATCAACACAAACAACATGTAAGTGCACTGCATGGATTTGCTTTGGACAAATAAACAAACAATGTTGTTATAGCTTCCAAGGTCAGTGCTAAATGCTCGCAAGACTTGGAAAAAGCATTGGAGTTGGCTAAAAACGACCCAAGTTTGTTCATGAGCTTACCTCAATGCAGCAACAATGGGAATTACAATTCTGAACAATGCAATTTTGTCTCAAGCATGTGTCATTGTGTGGTGGAGGAAACTGGTCAAAAGATTCCTGGCACCGAGTTTGAACAAAGGGGACAAGCACCCTGTTCCAGTGAGTAGGGTTTTGTTGTATTTTCTGCCTTTTTGAATGCTCAATGTTGCATTTAAATGTTATTATCTTGACAGATCTTACTCCATGTCAGGCTCAATACAAGAGCACAGCAAAGTTCATTGCCCAAAATCCAAACACACTAGATGGCCCAGTTTATCCTAACTGCTCCTCAGACGGACAATTTACCATGAAGCAGTGCAACGGTTTTACAGGAAGCTGCTGGTGTGTTATTCCAGAGACTGGTGCCACAATTCCCTTTTCAGAAAATGCTGATGGCCGAGCACTCAACTGTGAAAGTTAGTTTCTAGACCTTAACAGATTTTATTTACAGTAGCAACATCCTAATAAAACCAGAAACAATAGTGGTGCATGTATTAAAGTAAATTCATTAAAATATATTTAGATTTAATAATCTGTTCTTCTGGCAAAGATAAAACGTAACTTTATTCACCGACGTTTCGCCTATCCCTTTTTTCGTGTTGGCACTTTTTTTGGCGTTAGTTGTGTGCTGTACCATTACCTTGAGGAAGCCTTGTTGAATTACAGGCGAAACGTCGGTGAATAAAGTTACGTTTTATCTTTGCCAGAAGAACAGATTATTAAGTTACAATATGCCTGGCAGCAACAAAAACATTGTATTTAGATTATTTGAGTCGTTTGTGTCTTGGACATTTTTATTTGCTAAAATTTGCCATTATATAGTTTGAATGTCAAAAAGATTCTTAACATTGTACAACTTTGCAGTTTTGTCAAAGTGCCAGCAAGATTACCTTCTAACTGGACAGCAAATTGCTTCAAACCCCTCACTTGCGAGCACCCTAACTTATCCAGCATGCACCAAGGATGGATTTGCAAGAAGGCAGTGTAATGGATTGAGCAATGCTTGCTGGTGTGTTGTAGAACAATCTGGGGAGATCATTCCTGGAAGCAGAAATCAAAATGGAAATCTTGTTAACTGCTCAAGTAAAGTTTCATTTACTGATAACACCGATCAATGGATTTAAGTTTTGATTCAATTTAATAAAATATCTTCTTTCAGCAACCACACCACAGCCAACGACAGCTGAAACTAGTAGGGATCCACCAACATCAACAGCAACTCAAACCCCAGTGATGACCACCACGGCACCAACCACTATTAAATTGATAACACCATTAGTAACTTCAGCCACTACCCCTACTCTTGTTATGGACACAAGCACAGTCAATAGTAAGGGCAACGCAGTGTTATTAAGCAACTTTGTAATTGCCATGTGTTTAAATGGCACCACATTTCTTGTAAAAAACGATTTTCTTGTTGCAGCCTTCCAGGGATGTATTGATAAGGTGCAGAGTATTGTAATGATGATGGCAAGTGGAGAAGCCACAAATGAGGTCATACCTAATTGTGATAGTACTGGTCTGTACATGCCACAACAATGTGACAGCACAAACATGTGCTGGTGTGTGGTGCCAGAGACTGGACAGATTATTCCTGGCACTGAATCTTCAACAAATTCTGGTCAACCAGTGGATTGTGCGAGTAAGGACATTTTCTTCTTGTTTTTATCATCGTGATCTAAATCAATAATGGCAGTGCCCAAAATGTTCCCTTTGTTTTTTGTTTTTAGTCTTGTCCGAGTGCCAAAAAGAATTTGAACAAAAAGCCAAGTTTGCTTTTAACAATCCTGGTATTATGGATGGTCCAAGATTTCCAAATTGTTCTTCAACTGGTTTGTATGAAATGAAACAGTGCAATGGATTTACTGGGGCGTGTTGGTGTGTCATACCAGAGTCAGGCCACACAATACCAGACACAACCTCATGGGATGGATTAGCTCTGAACTGTTCAAGTATGTACATTGCACAAGGTATGTATGTAATTTTTCAAAGGTAACATATGTCTTGTGGTGTAGAACTTACCAAATGCCAGCAGAACTACCTGCAGACAGGCCAGTACATTGCATCAAATCCAACAGTGATGGATGGGCCAACTTTTCCAAACTGCTCTGCAAATGGCAATTTTACAGTAAAGCAGTGCAATGGATTTACAAACGAATGCAGGTGTGTTCTGCACTATGATGGTCAGGTCATTCCTGGAACTTCTAAGCCTGATGGAAACAATGTCAATTGTTCAGGTAAATACATAGAACCTTTTTGGAGCATATCACAGAAAAAAGCTTTAACTTTAAACTCTTCTTTAAATTCTAGCTGTTCATCTTTATCATGCTAATGTTGTTTAAACTGTAAATTTATTTTGTGCTGTGGTATCAGGTGCTTTTATCCAACGTTTATTGCTATTTTAGAGCTGACAGCATGTCAGAAGCACTTTGTGGAAACGGGAAATTTCCTTGTTGCAAACCCAGGCACATTAGATGGACCTGACTTTCCTTCATGCAATAAAAATGGACACTTTAACTCAAAACAGTGCAACGGCTTTCTTGGCATTTGTCGATGTGTAATTCCTGAAACAGGAAAATACATTCCTGCAACGTTGTCAGATGGGCAAAGTGCATTCAATCTTAACTGCTCAAGTATGTGAATATATACTATTAAGTCCGCTAATGAACTGGACATACCCACTTTTGTAAACAGGATATTAATTTTTTTTTCTACTTTCAGAACTAACCAAATGTCAAACTATGTACCTCACTACTAGTCAGTACATATTTAACAACCCAGGCCTAATGGATGGGCCTGGTCTTCCCTACTGCGCTGATAATGGCCAGTTTGCCCCTCGACAGTGCAACAACTTCACTAATGTGTGCTGGTGTGCGCTTCCCCACAGTGGGGATCGAATTCCAGGCAGTCAGACGCAACCCGGCTTTGGTAATAGCCTGAATTGTACAGGTAAAACAAATGCAATATGCCGAATCCAATAGCGTTGCCTGTTGTAATTAATGGTTGTTCTGTATCAATATTTGCTGAATTTAATTGCAAAGACGGTGCTGTATACCACATTGGCCAATTAATTTGTATTTTACGCAACTATTTTATGCCAGTATGTATTTTATGCTAGTGGTTTTTCATACGTTTGCCCATGAAAACATTAAAATGGGAACGTGGCAAATTGCTGAAGTAACTTACCCGCCTTAACAACAACGCGAACTTATTGCATGCTACAATAACAAAACATTTGCTGGCAGTAAAAAATGACAATGTCGATATCTTATTGAAGCATAACAGCATTGTTCGCTTTAACTAACAGAGCTAACGGAATGCCAACAGCTTTACGTCAATGTCGGCAAGTTTGTTGTGGAGAACCCAGAACTTGCCGAGGGCGCCGAGTTTCCTGCATGCGCTGCCGACGGTACGTTTGTATCGCGCCAATGCGATTCGAGCGGTGTTTGCTGGTGCGTCCAACCGGAGACCGGTGATATAATATCAGGCTCCGCAGCGCTACCTGGTGCTCCCTTGGATTGCTCAGGTAAATGCTTGAGGCAAATTGCGTCACACATTCTGACCCGGTGTCAGATGACAAAATTTCACGGTTGTTATAGGCCCATTGTCTGAGCATTCGTAAACCACTTATAAATGCTATGCAACAGAAAGGCCGGCCCAGTTGCAGTTATGGCATAGTTTTTCGAAGCGTTGCCTTAATCCAAAACTGGATCGAAAACATAGCTAGCTATTGTTTGTTGTGATCAAGCCAATTATATAATTCCCTGGTAAACAATTTCGGTAATCACTCCCCCATTGTAGCCCTATTTGATTTTCAGCCAAATGTATTTTTCTTGTGCGAAAGTTAACAAATTTAAACGTGGAAATGAATGTTTCCATAAATGGAATCATCCATATATAAATCTATGTTTGATAGAATTCCTTGATCCCCGGCCTCAGACGCCGTGTGGAGGAAATTTTACGGATGTGTCGAGCAGTTTTGCTTCGCCGGATTATCCCAATCCGTACACTATCAGTGGCGTATGCGATTACGTGCTTATACGCGAGGATTCCGCGCAGTACGTGGAGGTGTACATCGACGATTTGCAGTAAGTGGCTAAGCTTTGATGAATTGCTTATAAGTCCAACTCATTTTTCTCTCTGTGTAATTAAAAAAACTTTTGTATTGTCAACAAATAGTTTTTCCTCGTATTTTTGTTATTATTGCGGGTAATATTAAATGTAAAACAACAAAAAGCGAGGCGTCTACATGAAGTCGACCCTGCGCAGCCTCCCGAGTATTCAGAAGCGCTTTGTTTTTAGCCGCACATTTATGTGGCTTGTGGTTCTCATCGCCTGAGGGCTTCGTTTGTATTCAAGTGTGACGTGTTTGCCCTGTCTAATGGATATATAAGCGAAAGCACTTTATTTAGATCTCACTCGCGTGAAGCACATCGATAAACGTCGTTTGCCGTTTCCACTCGAACATACTACTTAGCTATACTACGTCGCCATTGTACACTTGTATTGGAAATTCCGCGAGCTGATGTAAATTAGCCGCTGTCGTGTATATAGAAGTTAAAGCCACAGTATCGCTCGAAGGAAAGATTGCGGTTATCTCAGATTATCTCACGAAGTTTAATAGTGTTAACTGATACACCATTCTTCAAATACCTTCAGTATTATCAGGACGTGCTAATACATTATTTTTTCGCACTTTTTGATGACTCTTGACAAAATAGTGTTGTTTTATTAGAAAATTGACTTTTTTATTGTTAAACTTTCTTGTGAGCACAATCGAAGAAGTGAAATACAAAACATTCAATTATTTATTTTGACAACTGGAAATCCGAAAATAATTGTCATCCCTACCTTTCAATTACGAAACCAGCATGATAACATTAAAAGATACAAAATGTATTCCAAATCAAAACAGAAATTCAGAAAACATAAACGCAACTTTTTTGGCAGATTGGGAAAGATTGGGCAACGTGGAAATTGTGTTGAAGATCGATTGGAAATCATGAGTTCGACGTCACTCGTTCCGTTCAGCATTTGTCAGTCAAATGCACCTGCAGGTCCCATTATGTTTGGTTCCGACGTTACAGTTCGACTAGTTCCGGGTCCCCAAGCGGGCCTCTACCGTGGATTTTCTGCGCGGTACCGGTTCTTGTGTAAGTGTTCTGTACAAAAGCAATTAAGTTCTTGTCATATTAGTTTAGTATTAACAGGAAGTCGTAAAAGCAACTCTACCAATAATTGATTGAAAAATCGAACACAAGTTTTTCTTCCTAAAATTCGTATGTTGAAATTGTAACGAAATTTTGTATAGTTTTGTTTCTTTGCCTCTTTTTTTAAAAAGTTAAAAGTGCTCTATACTGGTATCTAGTGTCCTGGTCGAAGAACGTCGTAATAAATACGTTGGTTCAATTAACGTCACTGGCAGCGTGTAATTTATTGCGACTGCGCCTTCCATACTTGGTATAAGTTGCTTCTGCAATTATACTGTTGTGGACAGTTTAGAACCAATTATGGGCGTTAACTTGTGGCGTGGTTGGTTCGAGGAAACATATGTTTTCGAGCCTGCACTTGCTGCAAGCACTACTACACTACTTCGACCTTCAGTTCAAAGGTCATTTTTTGTACAGACTGCGGTGTTTCTGACCAACGGCTCATCCAAACGTCGAGATGCGATTCGACTTGCAACGACTTGGTGCCCGTATGTACATTTGACCTTGTTCAGAGATGTGCCTGTCCCCCAGAAAAAAGCGTCCTTCACGAAGGAAGGTGAGTCAACCACGTTCCGTGCTGCTTTCCTCAGTGTGGTTTACTTCACCTTACGTTAACTTCCCACTTAATTGTCTTGATTTGGCACACTTTTAAATACTTCCCAGAAATACTCAAAAAAGAAGAGCAGACGACCAGCGTCAACTAATAAAATGTAAGGTCAAACTGATCGTCTGCCATTCTTTTTGAGTATTATGGATCAAAACTTTTGTGAACATGGTTTTGAGAATGGATAAAAGTAAATCAACATTTAAGACACTATTATGCAGGTGTATTACTCCCGAGGAGTGCCCTCCACTAATGGACGCCGGTTCGGGTTTACATTCTGAAACCACTGCAGCAACCGACGTGAGTACACTTTTGAATCGATTGTAGTTTTACAACAGTCAAAAATTTTACCTTTACATTTTCCAAGGAAACAAAAGTTAATCAATACTTCGGTTTCAGACAACAGCTGGCGATGCCGCGGCGGCCCAAGAAGCTTCTGGTTCTACAACAGTCCAGACTACGGTGCTTCAGGAAACTACAAACCCGCCGGCCACCACCGGAACTTCAGATATACCATCAACCACTGCCCAAACATCAACTACAAAGCCAGCATCAACTAGCGGAGTCCCAACAACAACAAACCCGCCTGTGCCACCTTCTAATCAGCCAACAAACACTCCGTCAGCACCTTCCCCATCTTTGACACCAACGTCTCCCCAAGTCCAGAATTCAACCTCTTCACCATTAACCACACCAGGATCGTCAACCTCCCGACCAGTATCAACTGTTGCGCAAAACCTGCAATTAATCAGTCTTGTAGTCAAGAATGTCTCGGATTCTCGAGGGTGCGTCACGTTAATCGGAAATCCAAACGTGCAAATATACACCCTGGACATTTACGAAACCAGCAGGCTCAATTCTACCATCGGGAGGTTTAACTTCACCAATACTCCCGGAAAAAACACATATGACATGTGCATAGGAAAGCTTGTTTCCGGTCAGTTGTTGCATATTTAAATGAAACATGCTATTGTCTAGTGTTAACGCCCCAGTTTAATGTACAAAGCCTTCTTACTTTTCCTCGCAATACTTTTCGCATTAATAATCGATTTGATTTGTCACAGATACATCATACACTGTTTTGGCTTGGGGAAGTTATGGCGAAAGAACAGGACCCTCACAGAGTACGACCTTCATTACATCTGGTCCTCAAGGTGATTTGTTGTTGTTTTATGTCACTTTGTGGACGCGTATACCAGTTAAAAGAAAATAAATTACTTTTTCATGAATAACCGCAACCATATACACTAGGCATAGTCAAGTGTATTTGCTTTGATTTCGTTCGCCTTAAAGCTGTGCTATTCATAAACAAAACTCTTATTACAGCTCCATCTACAAGCGGAATTACCGTGACGGAGACAACATCATCACAGTCGTCTGCTTCCACTGTTAGTGCAACGTCAGCTCCATCCAGCGGTGCTGAAGCTTCCACCAAACCTTCTGTTGCAACACAAACAACTGAAACAAGCAACACTGCGCAGACAAGTTCGACTAGTGGTGCTCCTGCAGCTGCATCCAGTGCTTCAACCAGCGTAACTAGTGGTGCGGGCCCTACAGTTGTTCCAGTGTCATCTGCAACAACAGGTTCGAGTTCGGAAGATGCTGCCTTGTCTGACGTCGTTACTACCGAAAGTGGAAGTGGTATTCCTTTGGACACTGGGACCACCCCGTCTGAGCTTGACCAAACCACCACAGAGGCAGATCCCGCTCAAAGATCAGGAGGCATCGATCCCAATCCCGCTACAACTCAGGCAGCACAAAAAACAACTGTGGATGTTCCTACAGAAACCAGTAAGTCGCTCATTGATACATCCACAAGTGTTGCTGTGGACGCCACCATTGCATCTGTTGAATCGACAAGCGTTCCGCCAATAGCTGACACAACTGGTGATGCACTTGCGGCAACTGGCCAATCTCCAGTGGTAACCACATTAATCCAGGATCTACCATCTACAACTGATAGTAGCGCATCGCCAACACATGATATATCAGGCTCTAGCACAACTGGTACAACATTAAGTCAGACTACAGATACTGCTTCTGCGTTATCAACAACTACTGGTCAACCATCTTTGGAAACTACCGGTCTACCAGCTTCAGCGACCACTGGCCAAACCCAATCTGCAACCACCGGTCAACCACCTTTAGCGACCACCAGCCAAACCCCATCTGCAACCACCGGTCAACCACCTTTGGCAACTACTGGTCAACCACCTTCAGCGACCAGTGGCCAAACGCCATCTGCAACTACCGGTCAACCACCTTTAGCGACCACGAGCCAAACTCCATCTGCAACTACTGGTCAACCACCTTTAGCGACCACGAGCCAAACTCCATCTGCAACTACCGGTCAACCACTTTTAGCGACCACTGGTCAAACTCCATCTGCAACAACCGGTCAGCCACCTTTGGCAACTACTGGTCAACCACCTTTAGCGACCACGAGCCAAACTCCATCTGCAACTACTGGTCAACCACCTTTAGCGACCACCAACCAAACCCCATCTGCAACCACCGGTCAACCACCTTTGGCAACTACTGGTCAACCACCTTCAGCGACCAGCGGCCAAACGCCATCTGCAACTACCGGTCAACCACCTTTGGCAACCACTGGCCAAACCCCATCTGCAACCACCGGTCAACCACCTTTGGCAACTACTGGTCAACCACCTTCAGCGACCAGTGGCCAAACGCCATCTGCAACTACTGGTCAACCACCTTTAGCGACCACCAGCCAAACCCCATCTGCAACCACCGGTCAACCACCTTTGGCAACTACTGGTCAACCACCTTCAGCGACCAGTGGCCAAACGCCATCTGTAACTACCGGTCAACCACCTTTGGCAACCACCGGCCAAACCCCATCTGCAACCACCGGTCAACCACCTTTGGCAACTACTGGTCAACCACCTTTAGCGACCACTGGTCAAACTCCATCTGCAACCACCGGTCAACCACCTTTGGCGACCAGTGGCCAAACGCCATCTGCAACTACTGGTCAACCACCTTTAGCGACCACCAGCCAAACTCCATCTGCAGCTACCGGTCGACCACCTTTGGCAACCACTGGCCAAACCCCATCTGCAACCACCGGTCAACCACCTTTGGCAACTACTGGTCAACCACCTTTAGCGACCACCAGCCAAACTCCATCTGCAGCTACCGGTCGACCACCTTTGGCAACCACTGGCCAAACCCCATCTGCAACCACCGGTCAACCACCTTTGGCAACTACTGGTCAACCACCTTTAGCGACCACCAGCCAAACCCCATCTGCAACCACCGGTCAACCACCTTTGGCAACTACTGGTCAACCACCTTCAGCGACCAGTGGCCAAACGCCATCTGCAACTACCGGTCAACCACCTTTGGCAACCACTGGCCAAACCCCATCTGCAACCACCGGTCAGCCACCTTTAGCGACCAGTGGCCAAACGCCATCTGCAACTACCGGTCAACCACCTTTGGCAACTACTGGTCAACCACCTTCAGCGACCAGTGGCCAAACGTCATCTGCAACTACTGGTCAACCACCTTTAGCGACCACCAGCCAAACTCCATCTGCAACTACCGGTCAACCACCTTTGGCTACCACTGACCAAACCCCATCTGCAACCACCGGTCAACCACCTTTGGCAAGTACTGGTCAACAACCTTTAGCGACCAGTGGCCAAACGCCATCTGCAACTACTGGTCAACCACCTTTAGCGACCATCAGCCAAACTCCATCTGCAACTACCGGTCAACCACCTTTGGTAACCACTGGGCAAACGCCATCTGCAACCACCGGTCAAGCATCATCAGAAACTACAGTACAACCTCCTTCGGCAACCACTGCTGTTACAACTGTTGCAATAACCACCCAGCCTACAATAAGTGTTACAACTTCTGCAACAATGCCACCAGTGCAAGCGGAAGCTTTACCTATCGCACCCAATACGGTTTGCATTAAAGTCAAGTACTACTCAGTAAGTGTCTGAATGTTATATATTTGTTAGCGCAAGTCATTAAATATATTGTGCATTTTCAGTCGGTTGATTCGTACTTGATCTCCATCGATCAAACATCGGCGTCTGTAAATACCGGATTCTCAAACGTTTCGGAAATCCCTGCATTATCACCCTTCTCCTACGAATGTTTTCACAACACTGTGCCCGGTAGGTTTTAAACACTCGTTTTTATCCGATAGACTAAGAATTTTTTCAGGAGGTGCCATGTTTTGCAAGTTACAAATAACTAGTGTGCTAGTTTTGGCCGCATACACCAATTTAATTTCACAGTATGGAACATACTCTCGCGCTTTGACTGATTGATTCTCTCTGAGAAGATCACCGTGATGTAGTCGAGGCACCCCTGATCCTAACATACGTATATGGTTTTAATAGCTTTCCGCCGAAATTCAAAAGGAATTCTCGAGCCTTCAACATACAAAATCCCATGTATAAGATCGCTTCTATTGACTTTATGTTGTTTGCAGGTCAGGGATACGTGGCTACTGTTTTTGCAAAGAGGGTCGGTCAAACCGTTGGGAACGCTTCAAAAGTTAACTTTACTGCTCCAGGTACGAACTAAAACTAAGTAAGATTTAAAAAATAATGTGATAAGAATGACTTCATCTTGTTGTTTTAGCATTGTCTCCGACAAACACTCCTTACCAACAGACCAATGCTACTAAGCAATGGCAGAATAACTATAACCAGTGGAGGTAGGTACTTGTAATGCTTCGTAGCAGCATTGGTGATTACCTTTTAACTCATAACTATCTTGACGTAATTCCTTTCGGAATAAAAATGGTGCCCGGCGCGACAGTAAACTTTTCTGACGGTAAAACATATTTGAGTTTCATTTTTATAACAACCAAACTAAAATAAATTCAAGTTTCAAACTAATCGTATGCGATATTACAGAAACGACACGGTAAACAAGTGGTTTCAACTGGCCTCTTCGTACATGTCCTCCTTCGGTTCTGCCCTGCCTGGTATTACTCCCGACTCGTCACAGTGCCCCGCTCCATACAAACCTCCGTGTAGCGTGCAAGTCCGAATGTTTGTCGATTTTAACGGCTGTTTGTTCCTGATCTGTGATTCTCCCCTCCTCTCCGGTAAACAGCATAGTCGACTTACATATGGTGTTTTGTTGGTAAAATTATTTCTGCCTCACATTAATATGCGTTTGTCACAAAATTAATCAACCGGCATTCACATTTTGCTCTTAACATAAGAGACGTAGATGTGGTTTCTGTAGCTATATTCAAACGCGAAAAGCGGCAATTACGCGGTTTTAATGTCACTCAAAAGATTTATCAAACTTAACTTAGTTGGTAAAAGATCAATGAATTTTTACCAACCTAAGTCTGCAAACCAAAAAACCGACACGTTTTTGAATCATGTATTAAATTAGTTATCCTTATTCCCAGGTGGCTTCACGCAGGCGGACGTGACACTGTGGGAGAAGGAATACGCTACCTACACAGACTATCTCCTGCCGCAATGGAAAAAACTATTTGACGCATACAACCGGGCGACGAATCCCGCAGGCAAATAGAACACACGTTATTTTTCAGCACTTCAACCACGTACGGCGAAAGGGTTTATGAATTTCCACTTGATGATTTTCCCTTTTTGCCAAATGGGGGGTGGGTTTATGCTCGCAAATAACCCCTTGTATTTCC
Source organism: Ascidia mentula (assembly GCF_947561715.1). NCBI lineage: Eukaryota > Metazoa > Chordata > Ascidiacea > Phlebobranchia > Ascidiidae > Ascidia > Ascidia mentula. The sequence continues at coordinate 16,934,939 of NC_138569.1, read as the reverse complement.
GCTTTTTGTATACATTGTTGCCCACCCTCATCACATATGTTCCACCTACACTTATCTATGTTCATGCTACCACCGCCAGCTTTTAGGTATAAATTAACGCACAATAACGCAAATAGTTATTACCAACGAATATATGGATCGAAATTCGGCAACGGGACAGTTGGAATTAATTCGTCAACTCTACGCTGAAATTTGTGTAATGCTATTTATGATACTTTATTGCCCTTTGTGTTTTCGAGCTGGATATGAATAGAAAAATCTGGGAATCACTGATTTTGGAGTCCACACTGTTGATACCAACTTGTAAAAAACGACAAACACGCGAGAATAAAAAAAAGGAAAATGCAGACGTAAGACGCCAAAAAGGAACTGAAATAATTGCTTTAGGAGGAATGAGGTTAATATTAGGATGTGATATATGTGGGATAGCGTTACAACGAAAGTGACCTGATGGAAATATTTATTTTCTCGCCTATTTTTGAACCCCTGAGAGGTTTGTCCATGTTAACATGTCATCACTATGGAATACGAGGTATAGCTCGCTTAATTCGATAAATCCGGATCTGATTCGTAATATTTTTCTTTCAATCAAAAGCCTCGGATAATCACCAGAGTGATGTCAGTTTTTTGGGCGCTAGTAACTCAGTCATTTTACGAGGTAGCGACTTAATTTTTTTTACACGTAATCACAGATCACAGGCTGAACTTTTCAAAGATATAAAAATTATAAAAAAAAACATATTAATATTTAAATATGAATGACATGCGCGTTATGACATATCTCTGAGCAACAGCGTTTGCCGCTGAAATCCTTTGGGACAAATATTCTTTTCTCCATTTTATCAAATAAAACCAAATTTTGCCTTCCAAAAAAAACGCGCACGTTGTCAAATTTGCAAAACAAAAACCATACCCCCCATCTTTTGCTATGTTTTGTGCAAGCCACGAACACATTTCGGCCATACAAACCTTGCACAAACGTTTGCCGTTGAAATCCTTTTAAATCAACAAACTTACACACTCCTGCTATCGAATAAAATCAAACTTGGCCTTCTAAAACACGCGCACCTTCTTAAATTGGACAAATATTAACCGTATCCTTGCCAATTTAAGACAAACGTTGTTATTTTGGTAATAGCAGTTAAATAAATAGGCTGCGGTTTGCTGCTTGTTTGCCGCCATCAACACTTGTTTACTTCTACCACTTGTTCATAAGATTTGTGTTCTCAAGTTTCGGAAAATATGATTCTCTATAACAAGGAATTACATGTATCAACACCCAAACTTACACTTACACATCAACGCACATGAAACACTGACAATAAGGCCCTAACTCAGCAAAATTTGCCCTGAAAAGTGAAGTATTTAAAGCGTGAGAGCAATTTAGCCACGTGCTTTGCTATCGACACAACGCTGCAGTAATTTGATGGCGTTCCTGAGTTATAATTAGCCATTCCACATTTCGCATTGCGAATTGCATCAAGCTCGCATACTTGCACTAAACTGTTACATGATTATTTATAACTATTACTACTGCTAGATTCTTTCTTAACAACAAACCTTACTTATATCATACTACACGTATGACGTATAGCAGGCTTTTGTCCTGTTTATTTCCCAAAGGTTTTTGTGTTATTATTTAGAACGAACGATTAAAAAGCGTGTACTGGAAAATTTATCATCAAACAACGATTATCAATCCATTCTAATTCGTAAATTGTCACAAATAGTGAAAAGGATGGTTGGTGGCCAGTGAGTAGTTTAACTGAGTGAAGCCTGTTGCTGCCACGGCTGAAATATTGTTCGATGTTTCCAGTGCAAGGAATGCAAAAGTGTAACGACAAAAAAAAATTTGCGAACCGATACACGATGAAACATTATGTCGCACTGCCCACATAACGACAATTTGATCGCGACAGTCGTGAATGAAGTTCTGGATTTGTGTAATAACATTACAATTGTTACAGTTATTTGATTTTCGACGACATTTACGTCAGGATGATGACCTCAAGTACAAATATTATTTGTTCTACAAATGTTTGTAACACCACACCTTATAAGAACACAGCACAATCCACATTTGGTGACCATATCGGATACTACCCAGGGTGTCCAACTCGAACAAGTCAACACCTCAGTTTACTCTATTTGTTATACCAAGACAGTGTATAATTGTGTTTGGCCAAAGTTCCTATTGATATACAAATATTGGTACAAATAAGTCGTAAAAATGCACAAACAAATTTAAAACAACTTTGTTTCAACAAACGTTTCTGTGTAAGAAGGTTCTTTGCAGTTTTATCATGCTACATCGTGACATGAACTTTCGAATTTTCGCACTCTTGTGCAATAGCAATCCATTAACGACGTATTGGCAATCAATCTCGGCAAGTCGAGGCAAGTGAGGCAAGTCAAGGTATACTTATGCTTGCGCAACAGAACAATGCGACACTTGTGGCAAGTTTATTGCAACACAAACAAGAAAGGCAGGAACACTATATATTGGGCAAGTCTTAAACACAGTTTTGTCAATCTGCAAGAAATACCAAGAAGCGAATACGGCATACCACAACAAGACAATGTAAGTACATTTTGTTGAATTAAATTATACCCTGATATTTTAAGTCCACAGAAAACTAATGCAAATGTGTGTTTAGGTTTTACAGGATTTCTCTTTTTGTGCTCATTGCTGTGTTCCGTGTGAGTGCGGCCCTGAGTAAGTAGAATGCAAAAAGCAGAACACAATAATTCAATACTAAATGTAAATCTTGATGTTTCAGAGGTTCATCATGGGCTCATAGACGGGCTCGCCATTACTTATGAGTCGGCCGCCGATTACTGCGACAAGCAGGCCATGAGGTTGTGCACACACGCGGAAATATGCGCCAACAACAACCCACCAGTTATCGGCGTTTTGACCGGTGATAACTGGGTTCCAATCGGGTATGCTTGAATGTTATGTAGGATGCTGCGATATTCAGTGCAGTTTTCAAGAGTATTTACATGTATAGTGGACTTTACTTATTTTGATCACTTTTGTGTCATTGCAGAGATCAGTTTAATGACTGGACCCAAGTGGGAAGCAACAGGTTGTGCTACAAACACATCGAGCACTATGGGCCCCCGACTTGGGGCGTCACCCCTGGACCTTGTGCAGGAAGCTCTTTGCCGTGTCCGTACAAGAAAAATGTTCTTTGTTGTGGTAAGTCCTCTTCACGCTGCGACAATTTAACGGGGCTTTCACTAAATGTTTCTTGATGGTTTCAGTTTTAAAATTCGAGCTTATATGTGCTGTTGTTGCTTTATGTTTTCTAGTAATTCATCATGGTTTTCGGGCTGATTTGCCCATGTATCAAAGATAAATCGGGTAAATGTTTTTTCAATAGTTTTAGAATTTTGCTGCCCTATATTTAATAGTTGCTTTTTTGAAAATCGATGTTTATCGCATCGCTATTTTGTTGTTTTATCCCGTTATACAAGGTACAACAACATGCACAAGTAACGCAGATTCATTCGAGTTTTGCATTGACGCACATTGCGCAACGGAGTCGTTTGCAACGTAGGTTGCTGCAAACCATCATCTTGTTGTGTTTGCAGCGTTACAAGCGATTGGAAAGTTTTCTATTTTTTGTAAAATCCCGATGAGCTATTTTTGTCGAAATTCCCTTGATCGCACCCCCCTTTGCGGAAGTATTCCTGAGAATTTTCCGCAATTAGGCTCCAATTCGACAAAAGCGGAATTTTACACAACAGTAACCTTTATTTCTTGGTCAAGTTTTTGTCCACATCGTGGTTTCCAGTTGTAAAATTCCCCAAACAACGTCTTTCTTTTTACTACTTTCTTTTTGCGACATTTGTTTGAACAACTATATTCAAACATTTACCAATAAACCTATTAAATTCTTACACAGCCGGGGTTGAATTGGATGGAGCCTATCTTACTTACGACTCGGCACGTTCCTATTGCTTGGAGCGTGGACAGGACCTTTGCAAGCATGATGAGATTTGTCCAAATAATCAACTGGAGGCAGTCAACGTTATTCCTGGGGACCACTGGGCTCCCGTCAAGTACAAAAACTTGTTATAATTAAATATACATTTGTTTAATTTTGAGCAACTTTTTGCAATTCCCGCCATAAGCTGGTGATATGAGAATGTTTGTTGTGAAAAAAATGGTGATGAATGCGAAAATAATCTTTAAAACCCAAATGGGGTCGTGCTCATGACCCAAAGTTTTATCAGACCTGGTCTGTAACCTTTTAATAAATATTTATTGTTGTGCTAATCATGATTTTACCGTTGCTATGCAGGAACCAGTACAACGATTGGGTAGAGATAGGCGACGACAATGGAAGAACTTGTTATAAGCACATTGCAAGATACGGTGCACCAACCTGGGGAGTCAAAACTGGCCAATGTCCTCCTTGGGGCAACGCACAAACTCCTTGCCCACACAAGGGTTATGTGTTGTGCTGTGGAAGCAGTGATCCCGGTAAATGTGCTGCCTGTATTTGATTTGTTGCTACGTTTTTCTTTTAAAAATGTTTTTACCGTTGGAACTTCCACGTGATTTTCCACATTAAATTTCACGTCATTGTCTAACTGAAACATCATATGAATTGCTTTCCAGCTACAGAACCAAGACCATATTCGTACAACATTTACCACTTTTTGCTTGAACCTACGATGACTTGGGAGTCAGCGCGCAGATTCTGTAAAGCTATACCAAATAGGGATTTGTGCACTTCACAAGAAATATGCCCTAATGGAATCCCATTGCTGACAGGAGTAGTGCAGGGCGATAATTGGGCACCAATTCTGTAAGGAAAATCTCCTGTGAAATGTTCTAATAGCTCAATTATTTAAAAGTGTTTTAGCTTGTTATGACATCGAGTCATTTGGATGATTGACCGTTCTGTTTATTTCATAGAGACTCCAACCCACAGGGAGTACACGATTGGATCGAAATTGGTAACGATGTGAATCGTAAGGCAGGACGGGTTTGCTTCACTCACAATCAACACTATGGAGCCACCATATGGGGGGATAACAATTCGGGTTGTGGTCAATGGAGTGACAGCAATGGTGTTTGCTTGATCAAAAGAAATGTTTTCTGCTGTTCGCCGAAGAAGACACGCTACTGTGTGTAATAGTCACGAAATGCATATATCCCACGACATGCTTGTATTCTGTATTATCTCATGACGAATATACACATTTAACAATAAATACAAACAATTACATATGAAAAACTTTATTCGTCGCTAATGGTTCAGGTCAGCAAAACACAAGGAGCTACGTCAAATTTTCCATTTATGTGAGATTTTAGTTCTTGCAAGCTTTCTTTCAAAGCAGTTTAGTTAAGATTACATTTTGACATTTCAGCAACTACCGCCTCTGAGCGATTTACTGGAGATTCTTCAGCGTTGCTTCTCTATAATCTTTTTCATACTTCCGTATCTCCAGTTTGTTATTTGATACGTATTTTGTCTCAACTATTGTTTCTCATAGCAGTGATTATCGTGGACTAAATGACGCAGCGACTTTGTGGTTGCCAATGACGTAATATCAGCTACTGCTTGCTCTGGAGAAATGTTTCAAAATAATGGATGAGGCGAAGTAACTTTCGTTGAAAAACACCTAAAATTATTTTTATTGAAGTATAAGTTGAAGTAAAGTGCAAAAAGTATATTTTATGGGCTCAACTGCAGTTTAGTACTGTTGATAAGATAATACTTAAAAGTCAGATCAATTAAATCAATGGATATTATTTTCAATCATCCATTTTACTTGTTCATCCTCAAGAAGTTTAGACTTCAAACTACTCGTGATTTCAGTTCAGTTTCTCGGTTTAAAACAACAACAGGTAACAGGTTAACAGATACATTGAGTCCTAATTACAGAAAAATGATAAGGCTTTGTTATTCTTAAAAAAAGGGGGTTTGTTAAAATCTTACATTAAATGCAATCAAGTGAATTTAAAAAATGTAAATATTTCCAACCAAAGGCATTTTTTTTGTGTAGGTATAGAATAGTAATTTAGTTTTTTCTGTGTGATATTTTCAAGCAAGTATTTAGTCTCTTTTCTTATACTCAAAGCCATCTACTTGAGTTGGGAATTCACGGAAACGTTTTTATAGAGTCATGAACACTAGTGGTATGTGTTAAACCAAGTAATAATTGTTTCTAAATCAAATATACACATAAAACCTAGATTGGAAACTTTGAGATTTGCGCAAAGTGTTTTATGGTAACCGTTAATTGCAAAAGGATAAAAAATCCAACTAACAATTGATACGTTTGTAAAGACAGAAACAGCAACAACGTGATAAAATGTAGTTCATAAACCCTCGGTTTTTGTAATTTTATATAATCAAAGCATGTTTTATGTGACATGGTGATTTCGGTAAGGCTGTTTTTATGTTTTTCAATTCCTTTATTTGATCATGACGGTGCTCAGATGCTTTGTACCTCGAAAACATGTAAAATTAAAGTTACAATGTTATTTGTATTGACAATACTGTTACACTTCATTTGAATCAAACTTGCTGGATTTTTATTGCACTACCTCAACTATTGTTTATATTTTGACAACAGGTTATATACACTCATATACATGTAGTTAGAACTACAATACCATTTTACTAGATTGCATGCACTGATTGTTGCTAACACCATATGCTGTAAGCACTTTTGTAAACACAACAGCTCCTTTTCAGGAATATAACATACACACTATGTAAATATATACCTTGAATGAACAATTGCAATTGTTTCTACACAGGAAAGTAAATTCATGAATGCTGTTTCAACAGGTGTGTTGCACAGGTCACTGTTGACTCTTTATTGCATGATAGCCTGGCATAATGCATCATTGCTTGTCATGAGCATGTCTGTCCTTTTTGTTTGCTTGCAATGTTTTGTTTGCGTACTGCAACATATATGATATATACATATTAATTTTTTTCACTTAGTTCTACATTATGTTTGTTCATTTTGTTTTAATGTTAAAACATGACATGGATGTTTTTATGTGAAAACTTCAGTGAAAATTTATGTGAAATTAATTTGTAAAAGTTTTCATATGTGGGTGAAGACCTATAAATATAGTGGTATTTTTATACTTTTGTCACCATCAAACCATTTTCTTTCAACTAAACAAATTCATTCCACTTGCCTCACAGATATGCATTTTATAATCTTTTGTTTAAACAATATTACATGGTTGTTTTTGTAGCTATTGAAGTCGTTACATGTGTTAGGTAAAGCTATTTCACCGCTAATCATACTTTCGCATGCTTCTTATAAATCATATTCAAATTTTGGTTTTGTATTAACTACAGTCAATAGCATCAATCATTATTTTACATCTTGACCAAAGCAATACCATGTGGATAAATGTGTGCTAGAAAAGTTTCTGTTTTTCACATTGCAACAAATGTGTTCAATACAATTTTGCTCTTCTTAGATGAAACTGGCCTTATTACAACAGGTCACTCAATAATACCACCAACAAGTATCCCCACCACATTAAATCTCCAAACTACTATGGCAGACACCACAGCCAACTCTTCTGGGTTAGTTCATCTGGGTGACACTCTTACCATATTTTCAGAATTAAATATGTATGATTTATTTACATTTGTGTTTTGGCATAACCCGCAAATAAAATTATAGTTTTCCTAGAGTTTGCTTCAATTTTAACTTGAGATTTGTTTTTCAGCACTGCAGGAACCGACGACACAGATGGAGGTTTTTACATTGGTTTGGGATTAGCTATAAGTTCGAGCATTTTCATTGGCGGAAGTTTTATTCTTAAAAAAAAAGGTCTCCTTCGTCTTGCAGCCAAGGGAACTACAAGGGCTGGTATGACAACTTTCCACTGTTATGTAAAATATTTTGTGGAAACAACCATTTTTGTACCACTAAATTAATTTGTGCATATGCAGGTGATGGCGGTCATGCATACCTGAAAGAATGGATGTGGTGGGCTGGTCTTATTTCAAGTAAGCCTTATTTGTTTAAATATTAACACAAGAATTATATTACACTTATTGCTGTTTTGTTCAATTTAGTGGGTGTTGGGGAAGGAGCCAACTTCTTAGCTTACGCATTCGCACCAGCATCACTGGTTACCCCACTCGGCGCTTTAAGTGTTTTGGTTAGGTGAGTGAGTCATTATTAACAATAGTCAGGTGATTTTTGATGTTGTGTAATCCACCTTACCACTGCCACCAGTACAGCAATATTTTGGAATAGATTTGAATAATATCACAAGGTTTCCTTTGTTTTGTAAAGCTTGTATGTGCTTTTGGTCTATTTTTTTTTTGTTTTGATAAAGTATGAGTTTTAATATGTATGTACATACATACATTGTTAAACTGGTCCAGCTAGTTCTGTTCAAATATACTTTACATACTGAACAAACATTGTGCCCTTTGCAACAAAAGCTTTTTGGTTTATTTCCACCTTGTATTTGTTTCAACAACAGTGCGGTCCTTGCTTCCTATTTCCTCGATGAATATTTGAATCTCCACGGCAAAATTGGATGCATTCTTTCCATCCTTGGGTCAACAGTGATAATTATTCATGCTCCACAAAAGGAGGAAGTAGAAAACCTGGCCGACATGGGTTCAAAACTAAAAGATCCCAGTAAGTCAACGTGGTGTGTGTTCACTTATCATTGCTAAACCTTGTTTGGCATGTGTGTTTACATCACAGTCACTATGTTGCACTGCTTCCATGTAAACGTTAGTTTCTAATTATAGGAGCAGCATGATTTTTGTAAGACACAAGTACCTACTATATACCTTATCAGTTTCATTAATTTGTGATTCAAGGGTGGTTTCACTTTCACATTGTTTCCGAATAATGTCATGCCTAAATTGGTTAATTGGTTACATATATTTATACCTTGTTGCTCCAAGCATACGATAACAATTACTTACATCTTGTGCTTACATATAAGTATGTAGTAATGATGGGCCCCAAAGCACTTTGTGCACTTTGTATGTGTGATATTAGTACTATAAACATTTATGGCTTTGCACTTAGTCACCTTTTTACACACAACTTAAAAGAATGTTTCAATTTGGCAGTTTTTGTTACTTATGCCGTTATCGTGTTGGCGGTATCCCTCTTCCTAATATTCCGCGTCGCTCCCCGTTATGGGACTGCCAATGTGATGGTGTACATCAGCATCTGCTCCCTACTGGGTTCCTTTTCCGTTTCCTGTGTAAAAGGTGTGGGCCTTGCAGTCAAAGAGTGGGCGGCCGGTGGTGTAATATGGACCAACCCACTAACCTATGTCCTCATCATCGGTCTGGTGGCCTCTGTTTCTACACAGGTACGACTATTTATAGCTTTCTATAAAAAAATATTTTGTTTCCATGATCCATGATAATACAACCATGCCTTTTTCCTACTCTCCATGTAAGAGAAAGACAGCAAGTTGGCATATAATATGTTTCATTTGTACAAAAACGTTGCGCAAGATGTATACCATGGACAATACTAAATAACGCATCCAGGGTTGTATGGTGTTATAGTGTTCGGCCAAATGAGTTCTTTATTAGTTTTGTGCTGTTAGGACCAACCACAATTCACTTGCGAAATCGCATTTTTACGTCGTCCGCTCATTCACATTCCAATTTACTTACGACTGTGATGACGTAAGCGACTGTAGTTAGGGCGTGTGGTGGCGAAAGTCATTCGGTTTTCTCCTTTTTATGCGCATTTCGTCATATTGACCGAGCGAGGAACAACGCCCCTCTGCGTCGCGCACTGCTGCGCGCGCCTGGTATAGAAATGTTATAGACAAACGCACTGGACGCATTCGTCAATCTATACAAGCATTAGGAAGTAAAGTCTCCATGACCGAAAGTGATAATGCTCGCGTCGTAGTTCCGGGTAATTCAATTGTACCCTTGTATTACTTCTTGGCTTATGGGCATTTGTGTGTGTTACTAAAGCGTTTAAAGGCCTAACTTAAAAGCGTGAAGCTATCCACGATACCCAAACGGCACGGTCAATATACTTAACGACAAAGGTCAAAATCCCTCTTGCTAAATTCATATCAAGAGTGTCGTTATCGTTATCGTTGCCAGTCTGGTGACAATGACAGCATGCCGTAGCAACCTGTTGTTCCTAAACAACTAGTCACGCCTCAGCGATTCCTTCATAAAGCCCTGCTATTAACGCTCTGTTTCGTATGAAGGTGAATTACCTCAACAAGGCGCTCGATATATTCAACACGTCCATGGTGACTCCAGTTTATTACGTTCTCTTCACGACCACCGTCCTCACGTGCTCAGCAATCCTCTTCAAAGAGTGGAACGCCATGGATGCCAAGTCGGTCATCGGGATGTTGGCAGGTATGCACAACAAATTGTTCCAGCGCTTACAATTTAAATTTTTTTTACCGGCAATCGTGGGCTATTGTGGTCCTGATTACTCAGTTAATATACGTCCTACTTTCAAAGCACGTTTTTAGTTGCATTCTTCTCCTTTATTCCCGCCTCGCATTTTGTTAATTCGTGGCGGAAAATCTCTGGTATTTACATTTCCGCACGTGGGCATTAGTGAGTTAGTTACCGAGTAAAAGAAATGACGCAACATTGTTAAATGCCAGGACAGTTCGTGATGGTGATTTTCCGACAGTGACACGAAGTTAAACCCATGCCCTAACGTTATCAAACAAACCGTTTCAACCGTTTTCCATTAACAGGTTTCGGCACGATTATAGTCGGGATCTTTTTGCTTCACGCGTTCAAGAATGTAAACTTTTCGCTTGCCGACCTACCGAAGTTCTCGAAAAACGGTGGCGCGACGATGCCACAAGAAGATGGCGGAAACACTTCTGTACAATACTCCCCATTTCGTAGCCAGCGCAAAGAGGAACGCATGGAATTGCTTGACAACGTGGAACAGGGTATTTACTCTGAAGATGACGACAACAGCACGATCCTTTTTAGTAAAAAGCCAATCGACCAGCAACCTCCCAACGGACGTATACACAGATAAGCTTGGCTTTTATTTTCGCGTTGGTTTCGTGAACTTTGGTACCCTCGTATATACGAGAGCATCATTTTGTACGTTTTATTGCAGGTATGTAATGGTACAATGTTTTGAGCCATTAGCGGCTTCGAAAAACCGCGTTTTCAAACCGCGTTTCTGTTATAGCCTTGACTTGTTCAAAATTCTACGTCAGTCCTTTTATTTGTCAGCATATGAATACAGGTCCAAACAAAAACGAAGGAAACACGCCCATATACTTTGTGCGGTGCACATTTAAGTCGTTTTTCAATCGCAAGTAATGTGTTTAAATGCATATGACCTATCATGCGGTGTGGTCAATATTGCTACGTGAACAAATTGCTTGCACTTCTTGCAATCAGGACTGGCTGTTGACTGCTTTTTTCGTAAGGTTCAAGGTGAAACGAGTCAACCTGATTAATTTCCCAAGGATGAAATTGTTTGTATCACATTTCACTAACCTTTCTACAAGTTTAACTTGCAGTCTGTTTCTGATTATGACGTGTTCGGTTTCAAACTGTTATTCACCAGTTGACTTCAGTAAAAAAATTATTGAAGGTATTTTTGAGATCAATTCGCAAGCATTTAAATGCTTTTATCATGTGGAATTGTTTTAACTTATAATATGTTCAACAAAATACTTGACTCCATGTTTCTCCCATAAACTTGCAGTATATGTGTGTAAAACCGTCGCGCGGTGTTTTATTTGCTGTTCATTGCACGCACGTTGCATATCCCTCACTGTATTTCATAGTTATATGTAGCGCTGCGTTAAAATGTTGACGAAAGAATGTTCCATAACCCCCTAGTGCGAGTCCCAGTAGAATTATGCACAAACTATATTTCGCTTTGAACAACCAGAGATTGTTCGGTGGCTGCCCAAGTAATGTGTTTTCTATTGTATAGCGCAAAAAAAAAACAGACAACGGATTTCTCGGTAATGGAAAATCCCACTGCTGTGGCATCATGAAACGAAATTAACTTAATTTGTTTTGGGGTAAACTTTGCAAACGTCCCATCTTGGAAAACACCCGACACAATGTGTTTGGTGCAAAAACTGCAGAATGGTTTGAGTCACGGCCGATACAACATTGAGTCGCTCCATGCCGGAAGCCGTATTAATAAGTCATGCAACTATCACTTGTCCTATTCATGGCATAAACTATGACCAAATAATTATTCTCTCATCTGCATGCCCGCAGCCTTTCGCGCTTATGAAGTTCTCTTTGATTGTGGTTGAAAATGGTGACAATTTTTCTTTCCTTGTTTTGCTTTACTGGACAAATTTGGAGGCGGATTGGACACGTTTTTGCCCAATAACGACCCGACCTCATGCAAAGGCCAATAAGCCGCGGATAATGACTCCGAATTGTTGCGAAATTTTTCTGCAACCGCTAAAGTAACAAAACGCCCTAAAAACCCCGCACTAAACCCACGTATAACAAACATAAACCAACGTATAGTGATACGAGGCCCCCTTTATTCACGTCCCGGCCCTTCTAATAATGTATCCAACAGATATGTTCGGATGATTCCCGGCTTTCGGCCTGAACGCATGAGAACTGTCGTTTCTATGCAATTGTTGTGGACGTTGTGAGTGACGTCTGTGTGCGTATGAGTGCGCTGCGTTGTGTATTTAAATTACGGCGGAACGTCACGCGGTAATGAAAGAGAACAATCTTCAAAATAATTGGGTGCTCTTTCAACAAGTTGACACGTTTTAGTTGGCCTACCACAACGTTCACATACTATCCACAAAGAAGGTTGAATTTTTTATGATTTGTTGGAAGAAAACAAATCACCCTCAAATACGCATTTGTCTTTGTCACGTGAACGCTTCTTTGCGTTTTGCACAAATCGGAATTTTTATGGCGTGAACCATTATTATAGGCACACATTATTTTGTGTTTGTTTGATATTTTTTGTTGTATATACCACTTTGGCGAGATGTACCAACGTCAAGTTTGTTCGTGACGATCGTGGCTTTGTGTTGAAACGATATACAATAGTATTGTGTGCTGTCGTCGCTGTGTCCTAGCTTGTCCACGCGTTTTTACAAGTAAATAAACGACCCAGAGAAATGCATTTGTAAAACATCAAAGGTTCGTCATCTACAGGTGATTTAAAAGCAGTCCATCGAAGTTTTAGCTGCTAGCTAGGTTCAACGTTCTTGAAACCCTTTTACTAACGACCAAAATCTGATTTTAAATGTAATTGAAAATCAAAACTCCTTATTCTTGGCACAAGCGGTTGAAAGCTCAGTATCGTTTTAACCCACAGTGCTTCTCAACCTTTTTTGGTTAATGTCATCCCAATGAAGTTGGCAAAGATATTCAAGAAAGAATGTTAAAATATAAGGACAAATCACAGCTAAATGAACGGTGTGATTGCCAGTCCGGTGATAGCTATATTACAATGTGGACACAAAGTATTTAACAACAAATAAATTTTTCATTTACCCATGCATATATTTCATTCACACGGGAAGAACAGCACCCAGTTAAGAAACACTGCCTTAACCAACGGTTAAGAAAACAACTGACGAGTTTTTGTTTAGGTAAGAAGGTACAGTGACGTAATTAATAACTTGGGCTAATCATTTCAAGGGCATCGTCTGAAGAGACTCGGGCCCTGCTGGCAACATGGGACTCGGGCCCTGCTGGCAACAATTGTTCTTTTTAATTAGCGCTTACTGCGCGAAAACGTTTGTTTTGTTTGCACTGTTTAGCCACGTCTTAACAGGGCCAAATCGGCCCATGTTTTAATCTGTTTTACGCCTACTCGTCTTGTGACGTCCAACGAACATAATTTGTCGCCGGAAAGCGATTTTTGTTTGTGCGATGACTCAACTAAAATCATGTTTCACCAGTGCGTTGTGTGAGCAAGGGCAGCGTTGTCAGTCGCCCTTCGCTTTGAGCGAGGGTAGAAGCATCAGATGGCAATTGTGCCAGACAAGGAACATCTCGACGTAGTCTTTGAAGCGAAAAGCGTGCCGTTATTTGTTTCCCTTGATGATACAAGATAATATGAGTTTTATTTGGAGTTCAGATATCTATCTATACAGTAGAGCAGATATTTATCATTTAAAAGGATAAAATTAAGGAGTTTTAAGCAAGAAGATTGCCGTCATATATCGTTGGGCGTACTAGCGAAAGTCGAGCATTAAATACAGAAAAAAACATAGCATAAAACAGTATGCCCTCCTTTCTGTGCTTGCTATAATTGTCGTGGCTATGAATAAACCCGTGTACAACACCGTTCAGACAAGCTCCGGGCAAAATGCCTTCGGCGATTTTAACGTATAGAAAATGCGTAACACAAAACTGTTGGCTGTGACGTAGGTCCTCTGATACGTAATTGTATTGTTTTTTACGCAACCTGCCGATGTATATATAATTTCAAACTTTCTGTTTCAATATACAAGCATTTTACTTTTCGTGAATGTGGTACAGTAAGCAGCAGCTGGTATTATGAGAAAATCAAGATTTGCCTGCTTATCTCAGGCGACGATTATGTGCATCAGTTAAATCAATTATTCCTACATGAATAATTGCGGTCTTCAATTAGGTAACAGCGCACGTAACAACCCAAGCTGTGCTACATGTCTGCCTACGTTTATCAGCCAACAAACGTAATCCCGGTAACTGGCGGCTGTGTTTGTAAACACACCAATCAGAGCGTTTACTCCGATCAGACCTCTGTAAGCCATTTTCTTTGAGAATAATCAGTTCTGTTATGTGTGCTCCAGCTTGCTATTAATAGTTAGGAACCAGAATACTGTATTTGAGGTGTACGAAAGAATATTTTCGGTTCGGCAAAAAGATGAAGTACTTTTTGTGGTAAGACTTAAAACGTGTTACTTGGATATATTACCTAATAACCATATCGGCCATTATACTCGTAAGCTACTTATTATTTCAGGGCGACGATTTTTGCTGTTGTTGCTCATGTACAACTGATAGAAGGTAAGCGTTAGACCTTGCGTATTATTAGTGATAGGTCAAAATAAAACAACGCTATATTTTACATTTATTGCATATACCTGTTTAAACGATATTGACACCATGTTGTGTTTTTCAAAAATATTTTTTTCGTTTAAACACGTTTTGGCTTTATATCAGTTATTAACAAACTTAAAACTCTATCCTTGCCTTTGTTGTTTTACTTAGTCACAACGTAACGTTATTATTATTACTACGACGTATTGTTTCCTTCCTTTTAAGGTAACATTTGTACTTAAAGTTATACACCACCATTCCCGTAAATATATTTCAATGTAAAGTTCTAGCACAATTTGAACGAACAATTAAATGGTCTTACGTATGGGGAATGGGTATACGTGTATGAGTTGTAATCAGAAGTTCCCTTTTGTATCAAAACAAAGTTCGGCCAGAAATTAAATTGGTCAAGAAATTCTGCTCAATATATTGATCCGAAACACGGAAAACAATAACTCCATTTTGTTCGCAACAGGAAACGCAGCTTGTAAAGACAGAGTTACATGGTGCAATATGCACAAAAGCCTTTGCAATACATTCACTAACATGCAGAAGGATTGTCGAAAGACGTGCAACTTTTGTAGTGGTATGTGCATGCATACTTTTGTTTTTTTGCGATTTACCAGAAATCAAAATGATAAAAACCTTGATGAAAAATTTAACAGATAAGAGTGCATTTTGTAAAAAAAACATTCGTAAACTATTTTTGGTATATTGTCTGTTAGCCAAACATTTTGAGTGAAATTCTTTAGAGATTTTATTTCGTGTTTTTGTGTGTGTCATAGTTGACTGCGATCCCGAGCAAATGGGATGTGAATTCGGATGTTCGCACACGGCGTCAGGGCCGGTATGTACATGTCCCAACGGCACCACACTTCACGCCAATCAAAAATCTTGCGTGGGTGAGTCATACAAGTTGTAGCAACAAGAAAACACATCAATCTTTCGATTTACGTTGTATTTTACTTTTTGACGACCATGGACAAATCAAGTTTTTTATGTCAAAGTGTCGCAAATGTATTTTACCTCTCGCTAATTGCAGATATCGACGAATGTCTTGGTGACAACCCCTGTCCCGCTGACAGGCCCACGTGTATCAACAACGTAGGATCATTCTTTTGCAAGGAAGTGCCCTTGTGCAATAGCAGGCCGGGTTTGACATACTATTACAACAAAACGAGTTGCTGTGCGATGAGCCAAGGTGAGAAGCTTAATGGTTTTGCAACATTTTTTTGAAACAAATTTCTTTATTTTTTTAGACACGTGTGGGCAAAATTCTGCCAGTGAAGGACTCAACGGTGTAGGAGCCGATGCCATTCTTGCTTTGTGGCCATGGACGGTGAGAACTATGTGATGCCTGTGCTTTTTGTATTTAACATTTTTACTGTTCGAAGTTCCCCCAAATGCTACAGGGAAAGATAGAACTTGAATTACGAAACTCAATTTACTTAAATCTGAGGATAAGACATTTTTGCGTTATTGGAAACGATTCGATTTAAATTACGTTTAGTTAGTTGTGTAAAAATATCTCAGTTAGAATCCCCAACTATAACACCATAAATTTTAAGTTTAAACTCTCACAAAAAACTTTAAATCAACAGCTGCTAAAATAACTTTTGTTTTCAGGCTTTCGTCTTCAAACCGAGCAGTTATTGTGCTGGCGTGCTTATAGCTAACAGCTGGGTTGTTGTTTCTGCGCATTGCGTCAGGTAAAACAAACGTCTATCTACTTAATACACGGAAACTTTTTTACCGTCCGTTTATTCATCAGCGCTGGAAATGAAACAACGACCCAAGTTACTTTGGGAATGAGGTCTAGCACTGAAAGGTCGGCCCACACCATCGATGTTGGTGTAACAAGCGTGAGTTTCATATCGAACTAGTTTTCGCTTTTCACCATTTTCCAAAGATGATCTGTCCGAATCATTTGGTATTTTAACATATTTTTTCGGTCAGGTTACTTCAACGATTTATTGTCATCATTGCTCGTTATTTTCAATCCAACGAAACGCATGTTGTAAATAATAGGGGGACAAGTTAATTTACCTGCGTTTTCCTCAGATCGTTGTTCATCCGGCGTACGAATACCCTAGCAACGACGTTGCGCTTATCCAGCTTGCACAACCGGTCAGTTTCAATAAATATATCAGACCTATCTGCCTTCCCGGTGGGGAGCTTCCAGAGATGGGAGCAAGTTGTTATCTCTCAGGATACGAAACGGAATGTAAGCTTTATTCGTATTTTTTTCACCAACGGCCGCCAGTGAGTCCAAACCGACACTTTCGTATTTACTCTTGTCTAAAAGTGTTATGAAATGTTTTATTTAACAATTTTTCTTTCCAATCCCGTTTCGTTTTTATTTTCTTTTTTATAACCAAGGGTAACCAGTTTTAAAACATCCGGACAAAACCTGTTTTTGGCATTACAAATGTACTATAAACAGTATAAAGCATGTGTACGGCCGCATGAATTAGCGTCATGAGGTCGTACGGCGCAGGTTGTGTACCCTTGGTCTGTACAGTTGATGAGAAAGTAATCAACTTTGTTGAAATCGTCACATTTCTGGTGAAGATAAAAAAACAGTTATTTCAACATTGGTGGTGAAATCACTTCCATTTAAACAGATGACGCTGCTTTCTGCAAATCATAGGATTACTGTTAAAAATCATGGTAATTATGTTATGACTCACGTATTGACAATCCGAACTTGCGTCAGCAATTCGCCCTCCGTTTTAAAAGTGTGTCCTTTGGGACTATAGCACTTATACGTCACAAAACCACTACGTGTACCATCCATAAAACGACATAATTGATTCTTTGAAACCTCTTCAGTAAAAATAAATAGATTGGCTCCCAAAGTTGCCATTTAAAGCTTAAAAAGGAAGCAAAGGCAAACGGTTTCACATTTAAAACAATGCCAGCATTTTCGTCTTACAGTTTACAAAGGCGGCCTGCGACGCGGAATGCAGGAGTCCGGCATGAACATTGTGGATAACAGCCGGTGTAGAATCAAATTGAAGAGCGTGAGTAGAAGCATCAACGAACACTTTCTGTGCGCTAAGCATGATCGCTTTGCGGTATCTAGCTGCCCTGGTAAGTTTCACACAAAAGGGGAATACAGGATATCGTAGAACTAAAATTTCCTCACAGAAAAAAAAATATAAATATACATTTGGATACGATGGTTTGTTCGTTTATGATCCTTATTGAAAAATTACTTGTTTTAAGTTATGCAATTTCATTTTGACGCACATTTACCGTTAAATACAATGTGCCAAAGTTGACAAAAGTTAATCCATAAACAAATAGTAAAGTGTTGTGAAAGAAAAAAAAAGTTATGCCATTTTTGTATCATTTTACTTATTTTTTTGCTTGCATCGTTTTTGTATTATATCAACTTCTTTACATTTAAAGGTGAATCAGGGGGGCCTCTCGTCTGCCAACGATGCAACTCATGTGATTGGTTTCTGGCTGGCGTCTCGTCGTATGGTGGCGCATGTCCCGACAGCGAGCCGTTAGGATTGTTCACCTCGATCGAGAGCTACGAAAACTGGATTGTAGCTGTAACCAACTTAAATTCGTCGAACAACTACGCTTGTCGGGACGCAGGCACAGGTTCGATACGTCGGTGCAACCTTTGAATATTTTTGCTTACCGAAAAAACATACAGATCAAATTGTTTGCGTCACTTTAGTGTTTGTTTAAAAAAAAATCACCTTAATCTATAAAAATGAACTGGGTGACCCATTAATAAAAATTGAAAATTTGTACGCCTCATATAATTGTGCTTGATTTGGTTGTGTGAGATATTCTTTCACAAAAAGTCCAACGTTTATCCATGTTACATCAAATAACCTCCATATCGTCTCGCAGTGTGGAGACCGTGGGGAGCGTGGGGGGCATGTGACCGGACTTGCGGGACCGGAGCACAGAGACGATCACGTGAATGCAACAGGGGAAACCCCGGGAGCAGCGTGGGTTGTGTTGGTCTGCCTGATGACGTGAAGCCATGCAACCTCAGAACATGCCCAAGTAAGCTTTAACATTGAAAGTGCAAACCGTGCATACACTTCAGTTTAGGTTGTTGTATTCTTAAGGAGACGTATAAATTCTGGTTTGTTGCACTGCCATATTACCGACAAACACTATCACCGACAAACACTGTTTGCACTGCCATATTACCTGCCATATTACCGACAAAGTACCACTGTGGAGTAGTATGACATTCCTGTATATCACCATGCGTGTGTTAAAATAAGAAAATGCATTTACCTTCTATATAGATTATAGCAATATAGATATAACCGTTGTTAAACATTATAATAGGATGGAGCCGGTTTTCACAATGGACTTCCTGCACGGAACGATGTGGTGGTGGTAAACAGACAAGACAACGATTTTGCCTACATGGTCTCCAAGGCGAAGGAGGGTGCGTTGGAGCAGCAAAACTCTCCAGGGTGGGTTTTAATGTTTTTCATTGAATATATCTTCATCAGGCAATTCGTTTGCTAGTTTATAAATCTACAGACACTCCATTAGGCTATGGTATATTTTATTGTAACTTCTGGTTGCATGAAACTAGTTTGCAGCTATATTGCACGCAAACGAAAAAAATACATTTATTAACATTCTCTCTGACCGTGAAGCTTTCTAGCCGAGACCTTAAAAACCAAAATCTGCATCGAAAGACAACATTGGACATTTAACTTTCTTTTGACAAGTCATTCACAAGTCAATTTCGCTGTCGATTCATTGTGTAGAGAACAATGTAGAGAATATTCATAAACAGGAAACTAAAAAAAACACAACCATTTTCTCTGACTGTAATTAAACACAATAGTACATTTGTTTCAACAGACCTGCAATGATCAACCGTGCGAGTGGAGCCGATGGGGAAACTGGGGAGCGTGCAGTGCAACCTGCGGGAGTGAAGCAACGAGAACGAGAAGCAGGAAATGTCCATCGGGGGAGGGAAACTGTCCAGGGTCAGCCACAAGCACAAAATCGTGCAACTACGGTAGGAAGTTAGAAAAGATCGTTCGTAGAAACAAAATACAGTCTTTTTTCATTGTACGAAAGAGCGAAAGGTTTTTCACAAAACAAACGTAATTGACGCCACTGTGTTGCCCTGTTTTGCATATTTGTCTGACATTTCATGTGACTTTTAATTATGAATTTCTCGCTAGTGTACTGTATGTTACGCTGCTTTTATTGTAGCCATGTGCTCGGGAGAATGGACAGAGTGGTCGGAATGGTCAAGGTGCTCGAAGACATGCGGTGGAGGGATTCGTGTCCGAGGAAGATCTTGTGAGAACGGCAACCGATGTCCAGGCACTAATTTAAACACAGAAGTCTGTTCTGCAGACCCATGTCCAGGTAAGGATTCTTCCATATTCTTCCAACGTTATTGTGCATTCGCTACAAAAGTATGTTAAATGTTGTTACCTGACTGCAATTAAAGTTGTAATTTTGAGGTGGTTATTTTCAACATTTTTATTTTGCACGAAACGTTACTACGCACTTGAACAATAAACGTGGTTTGATGCGTTGCCACAAGCCGAGTATTCGACGTTGGGTGGCCATCCGGCCGTGTTGGCCAAAGCAAAACCCATAAAAATCCAAACGCCAACTCGGTTCAACGATAACTGAAACAAAATACATTCATTGCATTTGCTGTTTGCAGCCCCTTGCTCAAACGTGACCAACAGCGTGGGGGGGAGCGCTGTTTGCACTCAAGACCCCGATTTATGTCAAAAATTCCCGGAATTTATGGGAAGGGTTTGCGGAAAAGCGTGTTGCCGTTTCGGTCCGATTGAAGGTACAGAAGCACTTTCTGGTTAACAACCATTACCTGGTTAACAACCACTATAATCCGTATGTTTCGTATAAATGCATTGGCTGCGGGCAAATTTTACCAGGAAGCTTATTGCAGGATACAGCGAATGGAGTCAATGGTCAGGGTGCTCACAAACCTGCGGCGGTGGTGTGATCATGAAAACACGCACGTGCGACAATCCAGATCTGTGTTACGATACGATACCGACAAGATTAAGTACGACATTGATTTGTTTATGTTGAAAATGTGACTTTAGTTGTAGAAGATTTAGAGGTAAAGCATCTCTGTTTAGGTAACAAGAAATTTTAGTGTATTGTATATCTGTTTTGAAAAAATGATTTTTCACATGTTACGTTGATGGATAAACGTTTTTTTCGCGGAAGTCTGTTATCTCATGTATCCCTACATAAGGAACAAAACTGGTTGTAAAAATGTATTGCCAATATGGAAAACCTCACGTTTCGTTGCTAGAAAATGATCCACAAACTGTTTATTCAACATTTCTTTTGTCAGCGAAAGCCTGCACGCCGGTTCCGTGCAATCGACTCACACGGAACTACTCGACATGGGGCACATGTTCGGCCACTTGCGGCGGTGGAGAGCGTCGTCGTCAGGTGGCGTTGTGTAATGGCAATGACGAGTGCACCATTTCCTTCGAAACCGAATCGTGTGAGACCGACGAATGTCCTGCAGAATGGACGACCTGGGAGCCATGGGGCGAGTGTTCGGCATCTTGTGGTGCTGCCATGCGCCAGCGAATGCGGAGTTGTACGAACGGGAGCGTCGAGAGCAGTGACTGTGCTGGCGAGGGATCTGAGAGGGAGTCGTGTAACAACGAACCGTGCGAAGGTGTTTGGTCGACCTGGTCCGGTTGGAATAACTGCAATGCCACCTGCGGTGAAGGATGGCAGTCCAGGATGAGGTACGACGTCACCGAAAACATGTTTACGTTACACATTTTTGAAAAATTGTTTTATCAGACCGCAAGTAAAAAATTCCCATTTCTTGTTATATTTGAAAACATGATTTTTTTCTTTCCTTTCATACTTTCTGGTTATAAAAACCATTATGTACGAAATCATTGACCTTAGAACTCTTGTATTTTTTATTAGCTTACCTAAATTAGTACCAGAATGTCCCATTTTACTTTAGAAACAAAACAAAACACAAGAACATAAAACTGTGGAATCATGTTATCGTTTCTCTGTCGCCTAACGGAAATATGTTGCTTAAACAAAATGATTTCCACTTTATCTTTAAACGAAATTGGTTTGTTTATAAGTTTCGACGCTTTTCTGCAACCTGCTGTAGTAGTACTGATGATGAACCACGTATAGGTTCGAAACGTTTACTGAAAATGATTAACAGCATCTTAGCTTTGGCTTTTTTATTCAAAGTTATTAACTACACTTATTTTGCACCCAAGTATAAGTTTTGTTCTTGTAGACATTGCACCACTGGCCTCGACTGCATCGGAGAAGCGATTGAGCAAAGAACATGCAACGCCGGAGCTTGCTCAGATGGTATGTATTGTATGACCCAATGCTGTTATAAACTTCCCTATACATAAATAGGATAGTATGTTCCTGTGTTCCTCTCGGAGTGTGGTTCCCAACCTTTTTATAGTCACGGATCGATTTAAAAAATCTTCGAGTCCGCTTAGCCCCACATAAAATTAACCTAAAGCTCTTGTGACAAACCAAGTTGAATATTATTTAAACGGATGAAAAAGTGTAACGTGATAGACAGATTAGACATTTTTGAAAAACATGAACGGAAAAGCAACGGAAACAGAATTTCCGTATACGTAAATTTTAATACAAAGTTTGATTTTGTTCATTCACACAACTCCGGGTACCATCCAACGAACTCCAGGCTGAGAACCACTACTCTGAGAACACATAAAATAATTTACCCACAATTAAGAGAACAAAAGGCCACATTGTTGAAAACATGGCCATGCGCAATATGGGCCAGACTTTAGTTCTCATAATACCCCCAATTGCCTGTTGTCGCTTCTGAAACGTCTGTCTCTGAGGTCGGTATTATTTTAAACACCGCGTGTCTGTTTATAAATTATTTTAAACTGCTAACTGCACACCTAAATATGTTGACCTTTATTTGGTAACTACAGGGTCAAGACCGCCCTATTGCCCTATTTATATTCACTTATATGGGTAAATAATACAAATCTAAAAGTAGTTCAAACAATAACAACTTTGCGTGCCAAACTTGCCACGTGATCCAGGGGTTGACCCGGCTTCAGAATCTTATACAAATTGCTTGGTTATCATTCTTGTTAGTCAAAGTACCTGTACAAGGTTGTGAAAATGTATTTGCGTGTACTGGACCTTAACTTATTGCTTTGTGTTACAGTAGTCTGCGAAAACTCTCCAGGCTATGACACTGCGTGCACTTACCTGAAATCTCTTTGCCATTTGGAAACCACCGTTAAATTGTGCAGAAAGACTTGCGGGGAATGTTAGTAAGCGGGAAAAACGTGGATTTTCTATCATTTTTGTCCATTGAAATAAACTTTATTTGTCAGCGTCTATCTGTGCTCTCAATCTGCTGCGAAGATTTATTGCAAAGTGACAGGTGTTTTATGTACTTTTAGAAGGAAAGTTGTTAAAACAAGTTTTATGGACAAGATATATCAGCAATCATAGTAAAAAATCACTTTCGCGCCACAAAATAGTTTATATTTAACCGGAACTTGAAGTCAAAAAAGACTTCATGCAAAAAGTTGCTTTGATGAGTTGCGAGTATTTCTTTAATTCAAGTTGTAAAGAAAATCATTCGTTCTTACGTAGTCTAAAGAAACTAGTCCAATTTTTCCGAATAAAAATAACCGCCGCTATATATATGATCTTGGACTTTTTGTCTTCCCGGCAAAAAAACTGAAGTCCAAATATAACTTGAACTAGCCGTTAGCCGCACGCACTACAAGCGATGGAGTTACAACCATTTCGTCTGAGACAGACGCATTTGGTGCAAAATTTCCCCACACGCAAAGTTAGTTCGGTCGTCTATAACAGACTTTGGGAGAAAATCGAGCAGCAACATCCCCTGGGGGCAATAAAAAATATAAGCAACGTTCTGAACATGAAAACATATATCATGAATATAGTCATTACTTTGCTAAGCTTAATGCCCGCTGGTTGTGAAAAGTTTTTTGACCCAAAAACTTTCGCAGCCGAAAAAATCCCTTTACTGCACACACAATGCATGTTTTTTTCTTGGTCGCTATTTCTATATAAAGCAAAGATTTCACGCATTTCACTGTAACAAGCCTTCGGTAAGTCCAGGGTATGCTAATGTTATCGCGATATGCAATGATAATATGCATACATGGAGCGTTATAAACAGAATACAATGACCTATTGTCGCAGTGAGATTCTCTGCAATATAAGCTTCAATTTATCCGAGTCTAAAAAATGCCGACGTACTTGAACAACTGATTATTATATCCATTTCTACGAAAACATCAAATTGCTGGAAGCAGAGTTTACACAAAAGTTAGAGGTGCTCATGATAAAAATAGTCACATAGGGTAACAAGGAGAAGAAGGGAGCAAACAACGCTATGTACGCGGTAAATATACGTCGTTACGATCGTGACAATTCCATATCATTATCCGAAGGGAGATCTTTTATAATTTTTTTCCTCTTCCATTTATCTGTTGACATAAATTGAAGCAGTTCTATTCAGAACATTCTCTGCTGATATTTTCAGAACAAAACTGCATGCAAGCGTGTCATATGTGTATGCTAAAAGGGAGCACCTTTTGCAAGAGAAAAAAATTAACTCGTTTGGCCATGAGTTCATGAACGCGTGTAAATGTAAACCACAAGTAGTTCAACGCGTTTTGGGCGCGCCTCTTTCTGGCCGTGGTGATATGGGCGGTTAGTCGACCACAATGTTAAGCTCAGACCCCTCTCAAATCGTGCGACGCGTACACTGCTGATGGCAATAACAGAAGCCTTCACTCATAATGTGCAATTTTGCTGCAGGAGCAACCGTTCTAAAAGTCGCACTGCGCGTCACTAAGTCGCAGATAGTTTGTGCAATTTGAGCTTACATGGTTGCAGCAGACCATTGTCAGCTATATGAAGGACTACGGAATGAAAACATAAAATAAAAAATAACTCGCATGAAAGGCGACAGATGTTTTAGTGTTGGCTGAATAGTTTCATAATGCAAGAACATTGAGAGGTTTTTAGGACATCTTTAACACTGCATGAATTACAAATACTACAGTATGTGTACTCTCCAGAATGAAGCGGTAATCGTCAGTTGTAATACGTTAAAATGAACATCTCTTCTGCTGTGTTACTATCCGGTTTGCTCTTTGGATGCCTCATTACGGAAATTACTGGTAAGTTGTTTGTATTTGACTGTCTGCAGACTAGGACTTATAATATTTTCTCTCGGCACGGAAACGTTAATCCGTGGAAAATACCTTTCGTATTTGGTTATTACATCGGATATGTAACCTGAGGCAAGTGGCTAATGCCATGTCTCAGAGGCAGAAGAGGAAATTCGAAACTACAATTATTTGACACTGAAGTGAAGGGCCAAGTACGATTAGCGTATTTTGTGTGCCGTAAGTGCGTTTATGTGCTGCTATTTGTTGAAAATACTTTTTGGTATACTTGCCGAAACAAAATTTTGTTGATAAAAATTCTTATTTGTGAAATTTGTCCAATTCCTTGTCTCATATAATATAACAGCCCTGAAAATGTGCTGTACGGAGTAAATCCGCCTTGAAGTAAACTACAGCGTGAATTATCGACCCTGTGTTTCATTAGATACGAAATGTTTTTGATTCCAGCGTGGAGAAAACAAACATGCCAACATAAATGCATAAGCTAAAGGACACCTACTGCTGCAATTCTTGTTCTATGATCGACGTTTGGTTTATTGTCCATTACAAATGTATTTTGTATTTTTTCACATTACATCGCCGTCACTTACCACATTGCTGTTTTGCCAACATTTACTTTATAACAGCCCTTTTCCCCTTTTTAAGGTTGTCACGATCCACGGCATGCACGCAGAAAGCGCCAAGCCAGCACAAGCTCAGAAGTGGAGCTTACCCAGGCCCTACGTGACTACTTTGTCGCCTGCATGAGAGACGGGGTAAATAGACTTTTGCATGCATATGTGCAAGTTTCTCTGTTTGACGATAACTAGGTTAACACGTTTACGCGATTCAATACCACACTCGCGTTTGATAAAAACTTTCATCAAATTTAAGGACGGCCAATAATCCAGTGCTGCAAAACATTGCGGGGAGAACTCTTGGTATTTCAAAGTGGTAAATTCATCGATATTATAGCCTTGTTTATTGCGCAGCTAGGTGGATCGTACAACTGGGAATCGGTAGTAGATTACACAGTGCTCGACACAAACTGGTACGGAAACAGCGAAGCTGCCATTTGCGGGTAAGTAAACGTATCGAAACATTATTACATTGGGTTAGCCCTCTTAATACCAGCATGCTTGTGAAAAGAATTCCTTTGTTAAATTATACCTAACCGCAGCCCTGCAAATCTGTGATTTCGATCTCGCTGTTTGGCAAACAGACCGAAATCAGTTTATATTATTTGCAGTGTCGGTCTGAATGACACCGTGGAATGCTGGCAAGCGCGTTTATACAACTACATCAAACATGACAGCGCGGCCATTGAACGAGCAAAACAATGCATTTCCCAGTATTCGATAGATATTCAACAAGGTTCAGATCCCGGTAAGAAGTTGCCGCTTGTTTACTTTCATATAAGGGTTTCCACTGTATAATAAAAAACAAGTTTAGGGTATCGAAAAAATGCAAGTACTTGGACCACATTTCTATTTTTTAATAGTTGTATACCGAAGTCGCTCGAGGCGTGGAATCAGACCACCCACAGAGCAAAAGCTACTGATCCAACAATACGCAAAATGTGTGGAAAGCAAAGTTGGCGCTTTTCCAAGCAACAGAAGACGCCTCAATTTCCCATCGCTTCTTGAGTTTATTAGTGAAGAGGCAATCTGCGGGTAAGTTCTCAGGACGCTTGAACAGATTATCTCATCCAACACTATCACATAGACAATTCCCGTAGAGTTTAGTAAAAATCTACCTGTACGTCATTTCTCTGTTCAAACAAGGGCCTTCAGGATGTTTAACAAATTGATATATATCAAGCGATCGCTTTGGTTAGTTGATTGTACGAGACCATCCCGTTGAAGAAACTTAACAATACACTTTTTCTTGCGCAACCAAATAGCATTAACCTACAGCTATGCGTTGTCCGTTTCAGAGATTGCAACATCGGTGCTTTCCCGCTTTTAGGAACTGGTGAGCTCTCCCGGTCAAAACGATCGTCTGGAAACGATTACAACAGCAGCCAACTGGTCACACTAATTGAATCCCTCGTGAACACCTACGTGGCCTTTACACCTAGCTTGGAAGATTTCAATCCTTGCTCACCGATCGCAGTGTTTCCCTTCCGCTTTTCTGGGCTTACACAATCGAGCTCGCCTCTAACACCAGCCATCACGCAATGCAACCTTATATACACCGACATATTGATACCAGGCGAGTTACGGGTGTGACAGAGGAACGTTATTGTGACATGATATTAAGTTGGGTTGTTTCCATGCAGATCCGTGCGACGGTTTAAAGAATAACAACGGTGATGGTTTTTGCAACGCCCAGCGGTCGTGGTGCAATGGCTCGTACGCTGCATTCATGAGTATTAATTGTGAGAAGACTTGTTGTTCGGTTGGCGCAGATACTCTAAGTAAGAGAATGTTACGGGTGTAAGTGTTTGCGATCTTTATAAAAAAGAAACCCATAACTAAGCGCAAGATGCGATAATTTCGATATTCGCATGCATTTTGTGGGGTTTTGTTCAAGTTTCCTTGTGGTCATCAGCGTTTCTGAAAATTATTTTATCGTATAGTTGCAATATATAATTCTAAAATCCGAGATTCTGAAATAGCATTGAAGAAGTTGTCGAGGCCATCCTTTCTACCATTAAAATATTACTGTTCACATTCATTGTTGTGTTCAGAGGATCCTCCCATGGTCGGATGGAGCGATTGGACCCCGTGGGGAGCTTGTCCTGCACCTTGCGACCAGACAGCAATGCAAACACGCACAAGAGACTGTCCTCTTGGAAGAGCTGGAGTTGATCCTTGTTTAGGCAATACCATTGAATCACGGGTAAGCTGCGATATATGCTGACACGTAGATGATAAATGTGGGATTACTTTTACGTTCAAATTTCGACAAATTTCTCGATTCTGCAATATTCATGTTTGCAAAGCATCGCATTGCGCTGAGTGCGTGTTATCACAGAGACAAAAAATGTAACTTTGGGTAGAAAAACGCTTGTATTTTCTTTGATAGATGTGTCAGTCGCTTCTTGTCTGTCCTGGCTGGAGTGAATGGGGAACGTGGTCGAGGTGCTCCGCGACCTGCGGTGGCTTCGTTTTTGCAGAAGCCAGTAGACATTGTGGACATCCCACAGGAAACTGCGAAGGATCAAGACTTAGAACGAGGGCCTGCAAGGTGCCTCAGTGTGAAGGTACGCATGCCTGGCAATATGAAATGGCGTGGCTGTCACATGTCCACAGGGCAAGCCATACCGAGTGACGGGTAGAGGCGTTGACGCGCTTATAAGCACCCCGAGCGATTGTTTCGATCCACTGTGTGCGATTCGCATATTAAGGAGGTCAATCGCACAAGTCCAAAGCTACCGCTAGTATTTTACACTAATTTTAGTGCACCGTTCAAGTTAATTATTGCTAAAATATTAGCACAGGACCAAACTAGCAACAAGTACAAAAGTCCTGTCTTAAAAAAATTACGGGGCTAAAGAAAATTGTTTGGAAATAATCGTGTAGCTCTAAAATTTATATGTGGAAACATGCCAGCATGGCGAAAAACGATAGTCAAACTCTCTAAAATCTCCTATTTAAAGAAGAACGTAGAATCTCCAAGAAACTTTTTTCGCCTGGATGGCGCACAAGAGCCGACCAGAATCCTAAACTTGTTTCAGTGTGAAAGGTGTAGAGTTTCACAGATTGTCAATGTTGCACAAGCATTATGCTCAGTTGCAAAAATACTGGTTCAACATTACACAGGGGCCCTGTTGTAAGCTGTTGAATCAGCCACGCTAAACTCTCTTTCAATGAAAGTCTACAAAGCACTCATTAAACAACGAAATATTTTTTGTAGGTATCTTCACACAATGGTCAATGTGGTCGCAATGTTCAACGACATGCGGCGGAGGAGTCACAATTAGAACCCGACAGTGCCTCGGTTACTCATCGTGCAAAGCAGATATGTGGGGAAAGTTGGTCGACCAATCTCGAGTTTGCTCCCAGCAAACATGTCCAGGACGGTGGGACGGTTGGACATCCTGGTCTCCGTGTGCCGTGACATGCGGTAGCGCAACGGCGTCGCAATTTAGAAGCAGGACTTGCGTCGGAGGACCACCTGGCGGCCCAGGTTGTCCGGGACGGAGCCAAGAGGCTCAACCCTGCGGCCGAAATTTATGTCCGCCTCCCCAGTGGTCCATCTGGTCGTCTTGGAGCGAATGCACATGGAAGAGAAGGACCCGAGTTTGCGTAGGAGGAGCCCCGGGCAGTGGGACTTGTGTTGGGAAGGTGGAGGAGTACTTTGAATGTGATCAAGGGTGTAGACCAACGATTCCCGGAGGACAAGACGACCCTAACCCTTTTGGCTCATGGCTAGCTTGGAGTCCTTGGTCGACATGTTCGACAGTTTGTGGAATCGGTTCTCAAACAAGAACAAGGTATTATAAAAATGTTCTTACATCGCCAATAATTTAATTGTTAACATAGTGCTAGAAAAATACTGAAAATAATTTCCTCGTTTTGCCAGGATGTGTCCTGCTGAACAAGGGCGCTGCTCTGGAACAAATCTCAGCAGTAGAACGTGCTTCAGATCAATCTGTTTCCAATAAAAAGAAAGTCATCTATTTCTGTAGAGTTTAGTTAATGTAAGTTTTGTCAGTTCAACTGAAGTTCAAAAAGGTAAACATTATTTTTTGCAGACTCTTTGCAGGTGGAATTAGTTTGCCAAGAATGTCGCCTTCGACCATATTGTTTGCAATGCTTGGCCTTTCCTTCCACCTGCAATTTTAATTGACCTCCTTTTTCTTATTATTCTAATCCGAACATGAAGTTGCTTTTAATGTGTATATGTATTCTTTTACTCAAGATTATTTCTCGTTTTTGTTTTCCAACTTACAATAAATCAACATATTATTTGAAATAACTCGATTTATATGAACCGTTAGCATAGGCGCGCTGAACACGGGAATGTCGGGTATGCCTCGCATACCAGAGATTTTGACCGACCTTCGTCATGCGTTATTAAGATTTAGGCAGTTTCACGGTTCACTTTCCCAAAGTAACAAAATTCTGGACAGCAGGTAACAAACGAGATATTTATTACTTGCTTCCCCACATATAATGCCACGACTCCACGATGCCCAACTTGTCGCCACACAACAGGTTACTTGGAATGCTGCCTTGCGTGATGTTTACATTGTATTGTACGTAATAATGTTCATTATGTTCGAAGCAAGCCCTCACGTTAATTATGGGCTGCAAACAATTTGTGACAGCGGTTTTAATAGGTTTTGGACGGAATCTTATTTAAACTGACAAATATCGCTGCTGTCTTTGAATTTCTCTTGTTTCATTTAAAAACGCCCATTGTTTGATATTCAATGCGGTCTTACCGCACAAAAAAATGCGTTTATTTAGAAAAGTGCCCGGCGGTACAATTGCGTTGCGTGAAGTTCGTAAACTACAAGCCTTAACATAGTCTCACGTCTCACCCCCATCTAGCGGCATTTTATGACGTCATGTTATTTGGTATACCCCAAGGATACCCCTGTACAGAATTTATACATAGAATATAGCTACGAATACAACCGCCATCATGCAAAAATGTACAGTACCGTTCACCACCGATTTTGCTTTTCCCAGAAGGAGAAATGTTATCTACAGAAGGCTTTGTTTGCTGAATGTGTCAAATGTAAATAAAATTTATAGGTTTATCGAATACTTCAGAGTACATAAACATTTACATGCAACAAACTCCAATAAATCACACTGCAACGAAGAGGTGCCAGTAAATGCTTTCCGTTTATGCCATCAATTTTTAGGGAACTGCATAAGCATAATGCTTATAATTGGGGTAATTGCGGGCGCCGCGGAGGGCGAACCGGACTCTTGTCGCTTTATTCGGGTCGAGGGGAGCATTTGAAGTTTCTAAACACCAATTTGGGCTGTATTAAGCGCAATGAAAGAATGCGGCCCCGCGGCCAAGTTATAGTATTGACTTAAAACGAAAGTATTCGACGCCAATGTGATCTACAGTTACAAACGTTCTGTATTGAAAGCCGCAATGACTTTTCGAGAAAGCAAAAAATCGTGTATGCTGATTGTCTGCTTATATTTACTTGTTTGCCTTTTTGGTTCAGTCACGCAAGGTAAGTTGTCTTAAAAAAGTATCAAGAATTGCCTTAATTTACTCTAATTTAAAGTAAATGCACTTGCTAAAGTTAGCACACAATTCCAAAAAATAGTTCATCTTGATAGGAAATACTTGCAGTGATGGTCAAATATTTTATAGGTTGCCACGATCCACGTCTGTTTTATTACAAGCGATCGATCAGCTCCAGATCGAAAGATAAGAATGTCAAAAATAGTCACGAAATGCGAAAGTATTTTACAGCCTGTCTGGAGAAGGTATTTGTTTGCAACTTCTTGTGCTCGACGAATATAACTGGATTTCAGTCGTATTATCGGCCCAGTTTAGTGAAAAACTGTTAAAAAGAACAAGTTAACACAAAATGGCTGCAAAATTATGCAAAGTAATTTAATTTGAGAACTTTATTTTGAACAGCATTTTTTGGTTGGTCTATCGATAAAAATGTGCTGATTTTCACAGTAGTTTTAACTTGAACAACACGAATACCGGGCGAATTCTTGTTTGCGAATTATTAGACTCAACCTTTTAACAAATATAAGAAAAACATTGAAGAGCATTTAAAAAATAAACAGCCTTGCTTCTTATTCATTTCAAGCGTTTTGTGGCCTGGAGTAGGCAATCTGATAAAGCCTGGCAAAGCATTGTGGACTTTTCTATACTTGATACAACGTGGTATGACAAATTTCAACGTCAGGTTTGCCCGTAAGTATACAAGGGTCTATTTATTTTTGAAGTTTTGTTAAAAAAAATGAACGTTTAGAACGTCGGACGGCCAGGACACAGTGAATTGTTGGAGAAAAGCAATCATCGCTTACTTGGATAAGAAATCGGTGCTTTTTAATGCAAGTCTAAGTTGCATAGACGATTTTGCCAAGTCAAAAAACGGTAACTCATCCTTTATCGGCTATATACTACGCATAAGCGTATTTATTAAACAAGATTATCTAATCGTCCACACGTGGAAAACTTTTTACCAAAACTGTGCTGAACATGCTACAAGTTGTCATGCACTGCTTTTATAATAATGTATGAAGGCAACTAACTTTCTAGTGGTAAATTTGTATTACTTGTTATTTACAAGCAGACATTTCTGTGCCATCGAATGATCCTGACTGCACCACGGGCGGTTGGACGTCATTCTTCAATCGGGACAAACCTGGAAGAGCAGGCGACAACGAATTACTCGTGTTCCTTCGAAAAGAGTTTCCAGGGCGAATTTGCAACAAACCCACAGCTATTGATGCAAGGGTGGCGACCACTGGCCAAAATTACGCAACGACCCGTCAGAATGTTGCGGTTAATAAACGGTCGGGATTAGCATGCGTCAACACTCGTCAGACCGACAGACGTTGCCATGACTATATGGTCAGGTACTGCTGCCCAAAAGGTAAGAGAATCCTATGTTCTGAATGATTTCCATCGATGCAATTATTTTTGAAATTTCGTTTTTACAAAATGTGTTGTTTATGTTAAATGTATAGTTTATAAAATTTTATTCTAATTACACTTACGACGTCGTTGTTTAATAATGACATCACCGGCACACACGTACGCTGTATAGATATTACGTCGAGGTGCAAAGGAAGTGACTGGACCCGTTACTACAGCGACAACAAGCCAAACATTGTTGGTGAATACGAAAATATCGCATCGCTCAGGAAGAACCATCCAGAAATCTGTGAATTTCCGAGTGAAATCCAAGCTACGCTTCTCGACGGCACACACTCCAAATATGCAAAAGAGGATGTTAGTCTGAACCTGTCCATGGGCCTCTCTTGCAACAACAGCGAACAGAAAGGTGGAAAACGTTGCTCGGATTACCAAGTGCGGTTTTGCTGCCCATCGGGTAAGAGTTTCTCCTTAGACATCGCGTGAATAAGATATATATTTTCCTTGCAAAAGTATATTGGCTTCTGTAAAAGTTCAATGCACAGCAGAACCTTGGTGAAACTTTTCTGGATACAGTGCTGCAAGTAAATTTTCATCCCGTTCATTTCCAGTGAAAACCAATCGTCACATATGGTACGTGTACCCACAAAAGAAACCGATATCAAAAACCCTAAAAAAGTCAAACAAGGACGAAGCGACTCTTCGCACTTACGGCGAATGTCTCGGAAAGTCAGACGCTGATACTTCCATCACTTCCAATGCGCGTTCCTCTCTCCACTTTCAATCGATTCTGTGGTTTGTCGACGAGCACGTTATCTACTGGTAAACTCTTAACAAGTTTACTTGTGTCTTTATCCAACCACCACATTTACGTTGCATTATTGAATCAGTGACAACATGACCACGGACTGCTCACAACGCAAACCAGTCAATCTTCGCATCCAAGAAATGATCAAAAAAGAATCTCCAATCCTACAGAAAGTGAAAGAGTGCAACAGAAACCTATTCACTGCGAGATCAAGTAAAACACATACCTTAAACTGTACGAACTGCTGTACAAAATTCAGCTTCTTTTTAGGATCCGAATTCCAGCCCGATGGTTGGGGTCAATGGACGTCCTGGGGTCATTGTCCGGCCAGATGTGGAGAGAGGGGCCGAAAAC
Organism: Ascidia mentula; assembly: GCF_947561715.1. Taxonomy (NCBI): domain Eukaryota; kingdom Metazoa; phylum Chordata; class Ascidiacea; order Phlebobranchia; family Ascidiidae; genus Ascidia; species Ascidia mentula. Next base: position 16,901,001 of record NC_138569.1, on the reverse strand, counting down.
TGCGCCGCAGAAGTTGTCTTATTGGAGCCCCAGGACAAGCTCCGTGCTACGGATCGTTGCACGACACTAAAGTAATTCACGTAAACGTAGACATGTTTAAAGCGCTAAGAACATTTTTGCCTTGTAGACAAAAAAGGAAACCTATACCTCGGTGTTTATAGCTTTTCAAATTTGTATGTTGCAGCTCTGCCAACCAGATTACTGCCCCAAAGGTTGGAGCGCATGGTCCCCATGCCAAGCAACGTGCGGCTTCTCGCGCAAGATGCGGACCAAATACTGCAAAGCAAACCATAGTGGCGACCCAGTGTGCAGAAACCCATCAAGGGAAGTAAAGAGATGTTACGCGGGAAAATGTAAGTGCGCCGCCTCCCGCACCAGTTTTAAACATTGAGTAATTCACACTCTCTCCAGGCCCATCTCTAGACCACAGGGTAAGCTTAGGATGGACTCTGTGGCAGCAGTGGAGCGCCTGCCACGCCTTGTGCGGTAGAACTGATTTTCGCAGACGTCGTAGAACATGCACAAGATTTTCACCGGGTAGCAGATATTGCCCAGGCCCCAGTTATGGGATACAGGTAATAAAAATGCCCTTTGCATGAATCATTTACAGACATGATCAACCTCTTTTAAATTTATTACATATCACAGAATAACAATGTTACTACGAACCTTATTTCGACATATTAATACCAAAACAAAATTAACACGTGTTGGCAAGTTTCACAGCTCGTACGAAACTGCTTGTGTGTTTTATTTAAACGTAATTCATGAGAACATTGTGAGAAAGACTAGGTTGTAGGAAAATCTATTGAGGTCTTCAAACAGTGAAATAACATACGTTTTCTGTGCAGGTGTGCAAAGGAAAGTGTCGACGTTGAAGGACTTTTACTCGCTACATTTTAAAGGGGACAATTTCTAAAACTTGTGTAACAAACTTTCAAAATAGCTGCAAGTTTTTCTGAAAAGCTGTTTAAAAGTCCTCAAATATAGCGAAAACATACAGCACTTACATTAAGGCAGAAAGTGACATTCAAAGCAAAGGTCCTTCTCACTGCTTAATGGCTTTTTTTCCCTTGTAGTATTTATTAATGTTTCTGTGATGTACGTGGTGCCCTTTTCCTGCAATTAAAATTATTTTCATGTGAAAACTTCTACGTTTAGGTCAATAGTTTCTCGTTACTGAAGTTTAATTACGCACGCATTACAAGAGTAAATGTTCCTACTGGGTAAGACATTCTTTGGAATTATGACATTTACATAATTATTACATAAAAATGACGCACATTATGTTTCAGGCAATTTCCGCTACAGAACGATCTGAATTTCAATCAACTCGTAAGCAATGGCGTTTAGCGATATATATAGGCAGGAAACTGATATTAATTGACTCGAAATAATTTCTGATAAATTATTGTGCAGAAGCAAACCTTTTGCGCGAGGACAATGACAAAACAATTTAATCGCTTTCTTAGCTACTTACTTGAAAAAATTAAAACTTATTTAAAACTTAAACTAAAAAAAGAGCCGTAAAAATTGTTCAGTCCTTATGTCATGATTTCATCAAATACACAATGACATCACGAACTTAATTCAACCGATTGCATCACAACAAGTAAGCAACAATGCCGCCAGACATTTCGCTTAAAAATGCTTTCTGTCATGTTGAAATACCAAGCAAATTTGTAAATTAAGAGAAATTACCGTGGCAAAACTCGCATTAGCCAATCGAATGTTTCAGCCAGAACACCGGTGATTTCCATTGTGGTTTGACCTCGTTCTTACGCATCTTTTGGCACAAAAAACAAGTGCGACTGCCGGTGCATTGACATGAGATTAGCTTCGTCGAAGCAACACTAAACAGTCAAGAATGTTTTTTTGGGCTATTTTTCGATTCTGCTTTAAAGATCTTGGATTGCCATGGGCTAAAAACGCGTGTTTAAGCGCGTCACAGTGTCACACTTCCTGCGCCTGGCACTAATTCGGTCGCGGTTGAGTCATTAATCGCCCGTTCGCAAACATGTATTTTTTGCCCTGCAATGCATGATAACACGGTGAAAGACGATGTCGTAATGCATTATGGGCATTGCGTGCACTTTCTCACGTGCAATGTGGGATTGCTGAAGGCAATAAAAATTCATCAAAACAGCAAGTTTCGAATCCTGTTTCGGAGGCAAAGTAAATTAATGCTTTCATGACGAAACTACTTTCGGACCGAAAGTCGTTGCAAATTCTTTAACCCTCTCTTGGGAACGTTTATCACTTTCTTTGAGCGACGGAGATTGCTGGAGGCAGTTCGCGTGAACACGGTTCTTATATAAGGTGACTGGACAAGTTCTGAGTCATTCATTGTGTGAATACAAGCAACGACTTCAGAGTGAATTAGATCGTACAACATGGTACATTACTTTTTGACTGGCGTAATGCTGGCTTTGGCTGTCGGCAGTGGACTCGGTGAGTACAGAAATGATCATTTACGTTTGTTCGAGGTGCGTGATTAACGATGTTGTCCGCCTTTAAGGTTGCCATCATTTCCGACATAGACGTGAAGTCGGGAGCGAGACGAACAACACAGAGACTGTGGAAAAAACACAATATCTGCGCAACTTCATGAGTACATGTCTCGAGAAAAAGGTTAGATATAATCTTTGTTAGACCTTTCTGATATAAATCTCGTCCAAATCTTCCCCGAGGCCAAGGGAGAGGCAAATAAAATTTGTAGCGACAAAATATTTTCAATGTTTCAATTTCCGCTAATTTGACACATTTTCCGCCTTCAAAATTACGTGTCTATTTCTTCAACTTTTTGCGGTAAAAAAGGGATTTTACGGTAATTTTCACTTTACTATTGTTTCACATGCAGCTGGGAGTTACGAACGATATCAAGTCGTGGCAGTCGGTTCTTGATTTCTCGGTGATCGACTCCAAGTGGTTCCAGGACAACGAACAAAACGCTTGCGCGTAAGTAGTTATCAAATTTTGATTGGGAGATTCGCGGCAATGTTGAAGCGCAATGTAAGCTAATTGTGTGTGTGTGTGGATGTTTAGGTCCGACAAGAATGACACCCGAGCATGCTGGAAAGAAGCGATCCGATCATACTTAAACGTTAGTTCATTCATCTTTGACCCGACGATCCGGTGCATCGATGAATACCAGCAACAAACAGGTTGGAAAATTGGATGTTTGTTAGCACACAACCGCCCAAACAATAGGACTTGTGCTTTATTCAAAACCCAGAGGGGTGATTTGAAAATTACAACATCATGTATCAGTTCGTCGTTGTTTCAATTTAACCATATTTTTACGTGTTCAGTCTCAGATCATAACTGCACCTCACGAGGATGGACACCATTTTTCAGTAGCAGCGACGTGATTCCCGGGGCTTTAGGCGGCGACAGGGAGTTGTTATTGAACCACCAAGCGGACTTTCCTCTTCAAGTTTGCAATTCACCGAACGGGATCAGAGTAAAGACAGTCGTTGCAGAGTTCGACTACAAGTTAATGACGGAAAGAGTGGCTATTGCGCCTGATTATGGATTTAACTGTGAAAACGCTCTGCAAAGAGATGGGCGCTGCCATGATTACAAAGTCGGCTACTGCTGTCCTTATGGTAAGTAATAACCATTGGCAATTTAAAAATTAATTCGAAAAGTGACTATTTTACCGTCGTCGCGATCACACACCAATGGGTTCCGTTAGGCTAACGAGAAGTGTATAATGGCATTATTTTTGATCGGCTGCGTTGCTTAACAAATATTATACTGAGTGTTGAAGCACCATCGTTGTTTTTTGCACAAAAGTTAAAAAAGTAATTAAAGCTAATTCTTAGTCACAGACTATACAGCAAACTACATTTTGTAAATTAGATGCTTTATCGCAATGCGCGGCCGAAGATTGGACCGCGTTTAGTAACAACGATCTGCCGTGGGGTCAATCGGACGTCGAGTGGATAAACCGCAGAAACACATGTCAACACCCGACTGCCATCGACGCCCGCGTATCTGAAACCAAGCAGGATTATCGGGAAGCCGGCCAAAACGTCACTATTAACTTGGTACACGGATTTCAGTGTCATGACAGCGACCAACATGACGGGCGAAAGTGTCTGGACTACGAAATTCGAGTTTGCTGTCCTAAATGTAAATTGCTTTTGGTAAAGCTAGTATATATACCTGAGATAGATAAAAACATTTTTTTGATACTGTATTCTGCATCTGATGCCTTCGCCAAAACAGTTAAAATAATCTTGACTTTCGTAAGGAAACTAAATATGATTAAATTAATTTTTCAGTGCGCGATTCCAGAACCAAGTGGCACAGAAACAATACAAATAATAATTCTCGGAAAAGACGACAGGTTACCAGCAATTCCTACGCTGCCTACTCCAATTGCTTTACTCGCGAAGTGAGTCTACCACCAGTAAGAACCAAGCTTCAAATGGAAACCGTCGTCGAGTTGGTGAAGGTCCACATCGTTTACGGAGAAAAGTTAGTGTAAAAATCCTCAACATGGCTTCCACTTGAATAAAAAATCTCTAATTTCCCCCCCTTGTATGACACAGAAACGAAACATGGCAGAAGCGCCTTCACGACATGGTCCGCGAGGATTCGCCGGTAGTTGTGGCTGTCACATTTTGTAACAAAGAAGTCTACAACATCACCTCCGATCCAGGTAAGCGTCTAATTCAGCACAGATTGAACTAATTACACAGGAACGAAACGCATATATTTGCCCACAGGCAACGGTTGGTCACAGTGGTCATCGTGGGACAATTGTCCTTCCAGGTGCGGAGAATACGGCGAGCAGCTCAGAAGAAGACAATGCATCAACGGTAGTCCCGGTTTTGCACCGTGCCTTGGTTCACTCCACGACAAAAGAGTAGGTTGAACCTTTTTAATTTGGTTTGTTAAAATATAACTACAAGCAGTACTAAAATCAAAAAATATTAACTTTCGTAATCAACTTCAAACAATTTTTTTATAGCAATGTCAGCCACCTTTGTGTTGGGGCGAATGGACACCATGCAGTAAAACGTGTGGGGCCGACGCGGAGAGAACACGACTTCTGGAATGCACTAACTACGACACAAGCAACACAGCTTGCACAAACCCGGTCCAGGAAGAGCAAAATTGCAATGTGGGACCTTGTAAGTTTTCCACCCTAGTCCTGCTGTCGATTTTGTGTCAAGTAAGTAAGAAGAAGTGTTTCAACAGGCGACGGATGGTCCGAGTGGACGAGCTGGACGCAGTGTCACTCCCAGTGTGGCCAAGAGGTGGACCAAAGACGAACAAGATATTGCACAACTGGTCCACCTGGAAGTGAGAAATGCAGTGGCGCAGACCTGGAAATTCAAGTATGTATAAATCATTTTTTTACCTATAAGTTCCCCAACGCATGTTAATAAAATAGATTAAATTAAAATTTGTTGCTTTTTTAAGCCATGTGAAGTTTTGAATCCTATTTGTGGCGATTGGGGCCAATGGTCAGCTTGTACCACCACATGTGGCGATGGCAAACGTACCAGGACTCGAGAATGCAGTAACTCGCCATGTTACGCTCCAACCTCGCAGGAAGAAAATTGTCCACAGCCCATACCTTGTCCGACGACAAGTAAGCAAATATTCCTATATTCTTTGTTATTTGTATGTTATATGTACACATGCGCTATTCCAAAGATGTGGTTAGATCACTTACCATATATATCCACTCAGGTTGGGTACTTTTTGATATTTAACCATAAATGCATACCTACCTTTTAATGAAACGCTGAAGATGACTGTTCACTAGTTTACCCTTTTAAACACTGTTCACCAGTTTACCACTTTAAACACAACTAGAACTGGCTAAATGCAACTGTAAAACTGTGACTGTATGTCTCTGCCTCTGTCTCGCAAACTTTTGAATCTAGTTCTGGTTACATTGTTACGCAACAAAGAAATTGTTGTTGGTCTTGACATCACGTTTGTAACAACCTAAAGTAGCGGTTTGTTATGTGTTTCCAGGCACTAATGAAACCGGAGGGAAGTGGTCGAATTGGCAGTCTTGGGATCAATGCTCGGCACAGTGTGGACAAACTGCGATTCAATATAGAAGAAGATATTGTACGACTGGCGGCCATCCACCTTGCATTGGATCAGAATTAGAATCAAAGGTGATTTTGGTTGATTGTTTTATCAGGATTGTTGCACAACTTACGGGAATTAGCGAAACATTTGTAGACCAACAATGTATGTACACGCAGTGGTGGGATTCAGCCGGTTCGCACTAGTTCGCTGATGTTCGCACTGGACATCAGCGAACCGGTTAGCATTACTGGTTACTGTCAATGGATTATATGACTTTTGTTACAGGACCGGCTGAAAAATATGACTTTTGTGATAGAACCGGCTGACAAAAAAATTGAATCCCACCACTGTGTACACACCATATATAAACAAACTAAACACGAATGCAACTTCGTCAACTTATGGTATTGCATTTCATTTCGAAAGGAATGCACGAAAACATGCGGGCACTGGACAGAATGGACTGAGTTTGAAGAATGTCTTGGCAAATGCGGAACGTCAACCCGATCCCGAACTAGGGAGTGCATTGGAGGAGAACCGGGTCAAGAAGCCTGTTGGGGCAACGCCAAAGAGACCCACCAATGTTGGACTGGCACGCCTTGCTAAATACTCATGTTAATTTTTGTACAGTGTTTTAAATTGAAGGTCTTAAAAATATTTTACACCTGACAAGTGTTATTTTTTAAAGCGTGAATAAACTGTATTTGTTAAACAAAACAAATGGTTTTATATGGAATCAAAACTTAGTTTTTAGGCCCAAAGTAGTTGGCTGAAAGAATTAACCTGTATGAATTTACAAAAAGGTTAAGTTTTGCACAGATATGTGAGTAACCAATTAATCAAATACGGCAGCACGGTGACCACACCGGGGTTTAAACTCCGAATATCCTGGGCACGAATCACAATCAGGTTTTCCACTAAATTGTAGTTTGAACTGACTAAATTGTAGTTGAACTGGGTTAAAAAAAAGTCAAAACATATTTCCACAACCGTTTTATTCTTGCTTTATTTTATTTGTTCGGGATATACACGTGAAACCCCTCACAAATACTGGCCGTAAAACTAGCATAGCAAAAACAGAAGGAGCATGTCAGAACCACCTTGGGAACCAGAACCACCCAGCAACGTGGAGTTACCAAAAAACATCATTGTTCTAATAAGGTTGCACAATAAGCCACTTGTTGAGCTGAGGTCATTTTGACTAGCACATTCACTTGTGTTGCATGCAGTTTCATCTTGTGTCTTTGGTGCAGTTCCTGTCGGGCAGTTACGACTACGGGTTTTCGTACGAGATCCACCGCATGAACAAGAGCTCCACGACTGCCACTGCGAGCAACGGCTTTCCGGGTCTGCAATTTTTAGCATAGCACAATTGTTGGTATGGGTCATTCATGATACTGTCAGCTTGTTTGTTAGGTAGGAAATTACAAGCAAACATACCATGCGCAAAACCGAAATATTACCGAAACATGCAATACGCAATTTTATTCTGCAAAAGGTCCGTGAACAAACATTTAATTGCTTGCCTTGGCCATCTGGTGTGTTCACCAAAGGAAAAATCAGGTTGTTGCAAGTGAATACACTTGCCCTCACAGGAGTGTCGGTGCGCATCAACGCCTCGAATCTGTAAGGCCATCTAGGAACCGCGTTGTTTTCGGATATGGTTTCCACCTCATTCGGTCCACAGTCGGGAAATTCAGCTCTTGAATTAGGCATTATAAGTAACAATATAATGGCTGAAATAATACTGTAAAGCATTTGTCTCTGTCATATGCAGGAACCAAGGGTAATTTAAAACGCTTTTGATTTATTAGCAGCTATTTTTTCAGGGCAAACGAAATGAACAAAGTGATAATTTGTAGCCCGGGGGCCAGGTAATATAATACGCTGGCCCAGTGATATGTCGCTGGTTTGGTTTTTCTGATATACAGGGAGGACATGACAGTTAAAGTTCGTTCGAAATTCACGATGAGAACATTCTGTTACACCTTGATTTCGTCGAAATCCGTTCAATCCCGTGCATAGTCGACGTGGCTATATGATATAAGACAGTCCACGCAAAAAGCAATTTTCATTACAGTTCGCTATAATTTTTGCATGTATAAAGTTGGTTGCGATTACTGATAAGTGAAAATCCCAATATTTCCACGAGGCGAAATATGATATACGGAAAGTTTTGCATGGCGCCATGTACTGGAAACCTACACCACAAATTCCCCAAACGTATAAAATTGGGACGAGGCCTCACGATTCTAAATTCCAGATATTACCATTATTTATAATCTTAGAACGGAATTTTTGTTCACAAACACGGTAGAAATTTCTGAGGTGATCCTGTTTGGGAGTTTCCAAGAGTTTAAAACAAAATGACAACATTTTGTGACGTTGTGCGGTTTGCAGATTTACAGATACAAGTTTCCAGTTTTATCAAATATTTCTTCAAACTGCGCGGTTTTCAAACCTATGATACGTTATGACCCAGTTTCCGCAATGTTCATTTGCGCCTTATGACCATATTTTTGTTTGCAAAATGAAAAAATACCCCCGGGCAATTTAGCAAACTGACGAAACACTTGATTTCAAACTCACCCGCACAACGTGTTTTCTGCAATGAATTCAAACACAGAATCAAAGTCGATGTTTTCTCTCGCTGGCCCCAAATCGATGCTACGCGTATTGCAAGTTCCGTAAGCACGAACCTCTGGCGAGTTCGGCTGATAATCTGTGCAGCGCTCTTGTTGACTGAGCGTCTGCGTCTGCCGTTTAGATCTTCGTATCGTGGGAAGGGCTAAAGATTTTAAAAAATTTGAGCGCGGGTATAATGCTCGCAAATATTTATTGAATTTAAAGATTAGCCTCATTGCGATGCAGACCTGGCACAAAATATTTACGTTCATTTTGAGAAATCTGACGTTCACCTAAAAACAACCAGTAAACAAAAACTTAAACCTGCCGCTAAGCATAAGTACTTATAAATTCTACGTAGGTTATGACTTTTTGACGTTTCAAATAATATTTACTTTTTGACGTATCAATAGTTAATTACTGGTACTACTTTTAACGTTTTGCACGTATTGTGTTGCACACGGCACATGACTTTATGTTTTATAGGCATTTTCAACAATATTCCCCCGTTTTTCAATGCGGCGGAACTTGTCCTTTGTTTAAAATGTCAAAGACTGTTTCGCTTTTCTGTCCCTGACAAGTAGCGATGCTTACACGACCGGTCCAAAATTTCTAATTAAACGGTAGTTTGTTTAAAAGTCTTAACAACTCTAAAAAAAACTTGCACAGTTTGTGATTATCGCATAACACGACGAACCTGAAGTTTGGATATTTGAAATATTCTGCTGGTACTCGTTGATACATTGCACAGTTGCCGGTCTCACTGACGACGAAGTGGTCAGGTAATGGTTGAGTCGATCTTGCCAACACACCACAGAATCCTGGTTGCTGGAAAAAATATAACAGCAGTAAATAGGTAAGTGTACCGCAAACAACACAAATACCATTGGCGTGCAATTCCAAATTTAACCTTATGGTGGGTTTGTATTGTAAGACTAAATGATTAACAAACCTATGCAAACTATTGTCGCAAATGTGATACTAACGTGATGCATCTGGGCATCGTGCGTTGATACACTAACATTAACTCATTTCTAAGGTTTCCCAGACGCTTAATGACCAGAATTACTTAATTTTCACTTGAGCGCACCTGCAATTTGCTCCAGCGGAGTTATTGTACCATATCGAATCGAGAACTGAAACGTCAACAACACTTTGCCAAGACCAAATATCTCCGACCTATTACAAGTAAATAAATTAACAAACGTAGTTTTAAGAATTTGACGTAGCTTTACCTTGTTCAGCAAACACGTTGCAAAAAATTCACGCAAATATGAATAATCATTGTTGGTATTTCCATCTGCCTGGCGTTTTGCACGTCTATTTGCTCCATGGCCTCTGTCGTGACAGGCTGGCAATATCAAACACAAACACAAATATTTGCATTAAATCACGAATGATTGACAAACAAAACCCTTATTTGCAAAAACTTACCGGATGCATAAATACTGTTACTCACACACAGACACAAAATTAAAACGAAGTTTGCACATGCGGTCATTTCCGCTATTCTGATCATAATGTTAGCTGACAAACTGCCGTCCAGGATAAAATCCAAAGCGTTTTGCCTGGAGGCAAGACGTGTAGGGCAACTCCATCTCACATAATGTTACCAAACCAAAACAAAGAAACGGTTATTTTTGTTGTGCCAGACCTTTGAAGTTGAAAACTTTAGCATATAACATTAAGGGTCATGCACTTGGCATTTTGTTTAGCTTGCAAGACCTGAAATTAAACCAACCAATAAATTTTAAACTCACTGTTTTGTGCAGCTGTGTCAATAGTAACAAACTTGATTAGAACACCTTAACAATGTGTTTTCGAAAACTTTTTAAAATGCAAACCTTGTAGAAAAAGACGAAAATTTATCGTAACAAACCAATTGAATGCAATTTAATAGGTCACGTACACCGAACAGTATGCAAAATTAACACAACCGTTGGCAGCGAGTTGCATTAAACAAGACATTACTCTCAGGAGAAGAAAAACTTTAATTAAATTGTCTAGTGTAATTTATTTTTCCAGTATTAAAGAAAAAACATAAATAGCCTGTCAGAAAGTAAAATGTGGTAAATGCTTCTGCGGCGTTCTTCTGGTTGTGATGTTATTTTATCGGTAGGATGAGTTGAACGTCCGTGAAAATAGCAAAGGTTAGTTTTTGCTTGCTACAAAAGATTGTTTTACATAGTAGTGACATTGTAATTCCTACCTGTGTTTGTACTAGTTTTCTACAAAGAACGATGGCCTACATTTTGAGGCAAAAGCTTTTGCTTCCAGCAGTGCAAAATGTCCGACATTCTTCGGGAAAGAGTGTTGAAAGTCTTGAGAAAACGTTTAGTAAGTTAATTGTTAACTCATTACCATAACACCACGATATATAAAAAGTATTTTTGCGTCAGAATTTGCTTTGGACTTGATATTGGGTTTCTTTAGTCCTACACCAGACTGGAAAAAATGTCATGCCGATAATCCGCGCAATATTGATGAGCTAAATGGCTAATGCATTAACATACAAAAAACATTGCGATCAACCGCGCAATTAACGATCGCCGAAACAAAATCCTTGCAAAAAACAAACTTTCCAATGTGGACTATGTTGCACGGATTATCGGTGAATTTTCACGATAGTGCGCTCTGCTCAATTCACGATTGCCGAAAAAAAACCTCTGCGCAAAAAACAAACTTTGCAATCTGGTATATAGTCTAAAGACATACTACAAAAGAACATACTACTAAAACCAATTGTAATATGCTAATTTGTCTTGTGCTAAAATTACAGCATATCACAATCAGTTTTTTTAACCAAATGCTTGGTAAATTATAAACTATTGATTGTATTTGGGGTACTAAATTTAAGCCAGTGACAAACAAGTCTTTTGGATTAATGAAATGCAGTATCCACCATATCCTCCGACCTCATGTTCCTAGGTAGACAGGGTATAACTATAACCCTATGCCAAACTGTCAACCCTGCAAACACAGAAAACCACAGCCTTGGAAACCAATCCAGTCCTGATATTTTAATGACCAGTTAATTGCCTGTAGGATACTTTAAGAAGAACTTAATATTATATATATATATCAACAGATATGTTCCATTAGGATGGGTTTATAAACTTAGCAGTCCCTTACTAAAATTCAACATGTGAATCTGATTTGATAGAGGTTAAGTTTAAAAATCAAAATTTAAAACAAGAATGACCTGCTATAGCTAATTGATTGCATGTTTAACAGAAATGATGAAACTTCTTTCTTTTACGGCTGTTCCTTTGGCTGTTGGATTGGCCACTGTAAATGCTTATCTCCTGGAAGAGAAGCACAAAACACATCATCGCCCGGACTATGTGGAATATGCCCACATGAACCTAAGGACAAAGGTGCGATTTACATTCCCTGCATAGGTTGCAAGTTTAATAAAAACTACTTTTGCAGAAATTTCCTTGGGGAGATGGCAACCACTCTCTCTTTCATAACAAGAAAGTTCAATATACTCCTGGCGTTGGTTATGAAGAAGACTGGTATTGTTAAACTGCTGGAGAATCCAACATTATTATGACTCTGGATATAGATTTTCTTTGATTGTGTTCTGGCTAACATGTAATAAACATGGTAAACTTGTCTCCTACTACATCAGGTTCAGGTATATAGTAGCACCATTTTTGGACCCTGTTTGTTCAGCCTGTTGTGCCATTGTTTCGAGCAATAAGACCAAGCTCGCAAGTACTGTTACTCACAATTTTGATCACAAAGGATGCAGTATCATTAAATGAGGCACCTCTGCCCTTATCAGCTTATCAATGTTATGAGAAAGTTTTGAAAATGTTCAAATAGAATAAATCCTGTTTCTAAAAATTACCTAAATAGATAAGACCAACCAATGGCTTTACCAACTCTCTGTGTCTTTTTCTTAAGTCCGTAAGAAGTGTATTTTTCTGTCTGAGTAGCACATACGTCATGTTTCTTCGGTGCACGGCCTTTGGTTTAGGTAGCATACGCAGGTTCGTAAATTTTAATTCAAAGCAGATTCTTTCACAAGCATTATATGCAGAATTAAAAAAATATTGTTCCTGGCAATTTTAGAATGTGGCAGATGTTTGCAAAACCTCATACAAGGTCCTGATTATCAATACAAAGCAATTAAAATACCATTCCTGGCAAGTTTGTCCAACTTGTTGTGCTGCAGAGAATTTCTGCAGTGCCACTGTTTCGAGCAATAAGAACACAAACAGCATCAATCGAATACTTTTTTGAGGCAGGTGTTGACAGGCAACTCACAGGCGACTCTTTGTGTAGTGAAACATTGTCTTCTTTGCATGTCAGTAGTTTGCTTCGATCAAATTGTTTCAATAAAACTACCGTTATGGTTTTGAGTGGGCAGAACGTTTAACATTTTTACTGCCCAAGCCCACAGCGGCATGGATTATTATGCGTTGGCGAATGATTACATAGCATCATGCAAAATAAACCGTCGACAACTGCAAACTAACAAATTATTCAATTTTGTATGATTTAAAAAAAAAATTGTACTTGCACGTATCGTGTTGTTTATTTCAGTGATCACGTGACTTGAAGTTGCAAGGGAAAGTTTTGATTTTTGCGTAATTCAAACAGTCACGATGCGAACTCGTTGGTGTTTTTGAAAGTCATGTGATACATTTGATGCATTGCAGAAAAGCCTTTGGGTTTTGTTAGGAGACCTTTAAATTTAGATAAATGGCCTGCCCGAAAGTAGACCTAATTCTGGGCCCAGCAATAATAATATACATTGCAACTGCAATAACTGAAATAGTGTCTTCAGTTCCGGTTGGTCTGTTGCAGGTAAAATGTGTGTTATTCTGTGTCAATTTGCATTTGAAATATGTGTAAACAATTTCTTTTTAATAGGATGACTTTAAAGGCCATTGCATTTTATCTGGAAAAGTGCAAGAACACAAGGATTATAATGAGTCTATGGCAGTGATGGCATTTGGTGCAAAGGCTACATGTGGATTTTGTACCTACTTGACCATTATAACAGTAATCTTTCCATTAATATATGGTGGCTACACATTTTATGCCCTATACAATTCAATGGAAAATGCGTAAGCTTTTATCATTTCCAAGTTTTTAACATCATTAAAATCTTTTTTGAAATATTGCAGATCACAGATGTGGGTGCTTCCAGCTATGATGGTTAATGTGCTTTTGTTTGTGTTAAAGTTTATCAGCTCCTGCGTGCTTAGTGTAGGAGTGTCTCAGCTATGTAGCTCAGTGAAAGGTGGACCAGTCAAGTATGTAGTATACTCTCTATATACTGTATCGCTATTGGTTTAAAAATGGCACGCTAATTTTGTTATTCAGAAGCTGCAAGGATGGTCAAAGTCTCACATGGTATTATATGGAGAAAGGAGATTATGTGGGATTGCAGGGAGGAAACTATTACTCATATGGAACCACTGCACAGGTTAGAAAGATCATATTTAAAATACAAACAGGTTTTAACTTCAGCGCATGTACTGGTACAATGTTGTTACTCTAATACTGTATATTTTTAGTCTGCATCTTGGTTTTGTGTCTTTGAATGGTTTTTATTGAGTGTTTTGGCATTTTTGCACTACCGACGGAACCGCACTCTTCGATCGGAGGGGACAGCTACCATGGGTCCACAAGCAGGTGCTGGCTTTGGATCTTCAAGGGACACAGCTGGAATAGTTGCAAATGAAGTACTTCCAGGCAACTCCATTGTAAATCCAAACTACAAGGAGTGACAATGTCACTACTAGAACACAAAAACAGGCAGTATGATCCAAGAAATGAAGCAATGACAAGTTCATTATGGAGAATTTTTTATTCATGATACAAATGTAATACTGCCTGGGCATTTCTTCTTGATTTATCATTGAAGCATTAATTAAATCCGAATATACCTACATGTGTAAAAACTTCACAGTGCAATTGTTTGAATGTTATTTGTGCCTTTTCAAGTGCAATATCACCAATTTGTAGTGATTTTTTATGTCATATGAGTATTAATGATTTGTGCAATGAATATTTTTTTATGTTTTATGAGGTCTTAATTCCTGTTCAAGTAGTTAAGAACAAAAGTGTTTTTAGTTTATTTTACAAAAACATTGCGAAGAGCAATCTTGTCATGAACTATTTTCTTGATTGGGTGCGGCGTAATGAAGGCGTGGTCTGTGTAACTGCATCTGCTTTGGGCACATTCACCTTTCGCCTTCGATGTATAACTAAAAGCATTGAAGTTATTGTAACCCAAGCTTCCGATACTTCATATCCTCAATAAATAAATGTCACTGTCGAAAATTACCTGGGTGCTTGCCAGAAAAGGCACCTGTCAACTGGTCATTTTTGGTCAAAACAGGTTGTGTGTGCAAAGGTGCCATGGAGTATCGGCTGCTCCTTATCTTTTTCCTGTGAAACAAACTGATTCAACAAAAAGTTACTGAGTGGTCACTAAAATATAAAAGCACATACTTGGTTTCCTCTACTATTTTTGTGGAAGCACAGTCACTACTTTCATCAGTATCCTGTTTAGGTGATGGGTCTTGCTTTATTTCCTCAGGCTCGCTTTCAGGAGCTGCTGATGATGATGACCTCAGTCTAAAATAATATGACCCCCAATTCATAAATTATAAATGTAGATCATTTCGCTTTGCAAGTATAAATGCCAAACAGGTGATGTTAATATGCAACTTTAGGCCACAGGTTAGGGTTTAGACCACGTATCAGCATCTTTTGCCCGAATTTGGAAATTTAGTGTGCAGGGATGCATGTGTTGTAGCAAGGGCGATTTTCAGTTTGTTTGATGCAGTTTTAGTGCATTTTTTTACCTTTTTAGTCAACTAGTCATGGTGCTGGGTATTGTCAAAACGTTAGTTAATAAGGCATCAAAATGTTCAAGGGGATATAGCTATAAGTTTTAATCACAGAAGTATAGCGTCATTTGTAATTTTATGTTATGCCTGCCTCTTGCTTCTGCATTCAGGTCAAAATTTGTTTCTTAACCCCCAAAGGGGTATTTAAATAGTATTAGTTAACCTTCATGGGTCACAGGAATTGTTTTGGGCAAAAAAACGAGTCACACAGTATGTGTATTAATGCTGATAAGCTTCAACATTTGATTTTGGAGATTTAATACTATGCGTAGGATTAGTAATATTTCACCATGCGGTTTGTTGGTAGTGTCATGCTATATTGAGGGCACAATTTTTTTTGATAACCCACTCATCATGCAATCAATTCTGCTGCAGGGGTGCCATTATCCAAGAAAGGTTTGGAGGCACTGCTACATGTTTTCAGAATTCTTGGAAAACCACACATGCGCATGTATATTAACCAACAAATACTCATTCTTGCTAGTTTTCTACTTGCCACTACTTGGAAACTTTGCAAAACCCACCTGCCAGACATCTTCATTCGTTTCTTTTGATCAACCTTCTTCTTTGCAGCTGCAGGAGTAAAGTCTTTTTTCAAGGTGGTTTTCTTTTTGGTGGTTTTTTTACGCTTTGGTGATGGAATGTATTCCTCATTATCTGAACTCTCTGCACTCATCTCTTCTCTGCTTTCATCACTAGAAACACATGCTTGCTTTTTCAAAGTCCTTGATTTGGTGGTCTTTCGCTCTTTCCGCGTTTCTCTTTCGCTGCCAGAAGTACTTTTTGTTCCATGCTGATCATCGAAGTCGGTGCTTTGCTGTTTGCCAACTCGGGACTTTTTAGTCATAGCTTTGGGAGAAGCTGGCGATTCTTTTTCACTGCTCAACGAGCTATTTACAGCAAATTTTTCTGCAGGATCCGTGCTTCGGCGCTTAACACCACGGCGAACTTTATTTTTGGCCAATTCCTCTTCCGATTCGTTTAGGGAAATATTGTTTGTTTTGCTTCGGAGTGGTTTGCTTGACCTAGCCTTGATCAAACAAAATTGCATGTGGCCATGTAATACACTTTTTTTGTTAAAAGTTTATTTTTTCTAAAATTTGGTGATATACCATATTATAATTAAATTGAGTCTGAAAGAAACTTGTTATTAATGCATCCAAGCAGGTTTGTGAAAATCTTACCTTTGTCTTAGATTTTACTTTGGCCAGTTTTCTTGGTGGCTCAGCAACTACCTCTGAAGATTCAGATGAAAAATCCAAAGGTGAATTAAATGCCACCCCTAATGACTTTAAAGCTGCTTTAAAAATGTTTCTCAACTTATTATAATCTGGGTCTTCATCATACCGCATGTTTCCAGCATAGGTAAGTAACTGAATTATTTCTTCTGCAAAACAATTTTATTGTTCATGACCTGCAGTCACAACCATTGTCCACAAACTCTTTACCTGGAGGGTTATTCGGGCAAAGTTTTTTCACAAAACTCTTGACATTTTTCATGTTTTCAATCTTCTGGTCACGTACCTTATTGCAATCAGTAAGATTGCCTTCCCAAGGCAAACGGCCGGCAATCCAGTGCAATAAAACGAAACCCAAAATTTCAAAGTCCCCTCTTCTGGATGGACCTTAAAGTTGCATTATTGCATGCAAAACATCAACAGTATACCAAAGCTTCCAATATTGTTGGCAAAGAAATATGCAACTTTCACATAGAAGAAAAAAACTAGGACAAATCAATTGAAATTCATACTCACTTGCACCAAGATGTGCATCACTA
Organism: Ascidia mentula; assembly: GCF_947561715.1. Taxonomy (NCBI): domain Eukaryota; kingdom Metazoa; phylum Chordata; class Ascidiacea; order Phlebobranchia; family Ascidiidae; genus Ascidia; species Ascidia mentula. The sequence continues at coordinate 16,883,661 of NC_138569.1, read as the reverse complement.
CTGGTGTACTCAATTGTTCCATTGTGAGCTTTTCTTGGGTCAGGTTTATACTCCTTGTGACCTTTATCTGTTGTGTACTTGATGGCAAGTCCATAGTCAACCAGGTACAGCTATGCAGCAGTTAATTAATAATGTTAACATTATCAGTCTGAGCAAAACTTTTTTTAGTCAATCTTTCAGACAGCTCTTTAAAAGATGTTTTATTTTTAGCAGAAAAATAGCAACAGAAAGATTTTTAGCAACTGCAGATACTGTTATTGATCGGCAGCCTACCAGGGTGGCTTGATGCACCGATCAAGTTGAAGTTATTGTTTTATCATCAGCTTTATCAGTCTGATTGAGGTATAGTGTTTACCTTGTTTGGGTCTTCATTACTACACAGTATGTTTGACCCTTTGATGTCCGCATGGATATAATCTTTACTGTGTATGTACTCCAGTGCGTCTATCTGAATTGAAAATTTCTGATCCATTATTACCATACCTAAGAAACCTTTGTCATTTAAAATGCCATATTATTTGGGATGACAAATTTGGTTGAAAGGTTAATGACAAATTTTCCTGTAAGAAAAATGCATCGATATAAAATATGCTTTACACCTGCTTTGATATGTGTTGTGATATAACTATGACACAAGAAAGGCCGGAATATGTGTTGTTTTTTTACAGAAGTTGTGAAGTGGATACTAACCATTTGTATTGCTATTTGGGAGACTGTTGCTCTTCTAAAGCTTTTGTCGGCATTTAACCACAGTTTATGGAGATCTTCACCACATCTTGGCATGACCATGAACCTCAGTGTTTCACCATTTTGTTCATGGCGACCTTGGGCAATGTATTTAGGCACACCAATGAAGGATCGCTTGTGCGCTGTATTCCACTCTTCAACTGCATTTTAGCACATGGTTAATTCTATATTTGCATCTTTAATAATAACAAAGACCATACTTTGTTCAGCTCTAGCTGCACGATTATAAAAGGCCAGCTCACAAAACAGAGGCCCATTGCTTTCAGGTTCCTAAAAACCCAAGATATGCCAGATTAGAATACCACTATAAAAATACCACAAAAGTACTGTTACTTACAATTTTGATCACATAGGATGCAGTATCTTTAACTGAGGCACTTGTGCCCTCATCAGCTGAATAATATGTGCAGTTTTAAAAATGTTCAAATAAAGTGAAACCTATTTCAAAAACTTACCTAAATATATAAGTCCAAATCCCCCTGAACCAATAGCTTTACCAACTCTCCATGTCTTTTTTCTCAAGTCAGTAAGAAGAGTTTTTTCTGGCAGAGTAGCACATAGGTCATGTTTCTTTGGTGCTCGGCCTTTTCCTTTTGGTTTAGGTGGCATTACGCAGGTTCATAAATTTTAATTCAAAGCAGTTTCTTTCATAAGCATTTTTAGCAGAATTCAAAAAATACTGTTCCTGGCAATTATAGAAAGTGGTAGATGTTTGCAAAACCTCATACAAGGTCCTAATTATCAATAAAAAGCAATCAATGAAATGCCAAGCAGCACAATAACAAACACATTACAACTAGGCTATTGAGAATCAAGTACACTTAACAAAGCAATACATGACAACCATACAAAAGTTGTTGAATAACCATTTTTAGAATGACATGCATACATCAAAAACAAACAAGCAATGTGAACAATTTTTTTAAAACAGCATTTCATTATGTTTAAAGTTTCTTTTCTAGGACATATGCATCAGAGGGCTGAATTCGCTTGTAATAACACTCCTTAGTCTCAACAATTTTGAAGCCAAAGTTTTTGTAAAAGTTCAATGCAGAGTCATTGTTGACTTGAACATGAAGAAAAATACTGTGGAACTTCCCATGATTCTCAGAAATTTTGAAAATGTGGTCTAAAAGAACAGTTCCGATGCCTTGTCGTCGATAAGGAGCCAGGCATCCCAGAGTCATGATGTATAAACGCCGAACCCCGTCATGCACATCAACGCGACAACACACAGCTCCGACAACTACATCATTAAAATATGCAAGTTTTGCGAGGTCCCCCACTTCCAACACGTCTTTGTAAAACTTGTCGTTGTACGAAACAGGGAAAATGTACTGGTTCAACCGCTTCAATTGCTTTATGTTGTGCTGAGTGATGCCACCAAGCTCAATACGAACGCCTTTTCTTTGCCCCATTGCAAATCATAAATGGAAGCTTGCTAAAAACCTGTAATTATAAATCCCAATTTACCAAAATTCAAACCAATATTGATCGCTAATAATCAAAAACACTCGAGTGGAAACCAAAATGTTTCTTCGGAACACGAAACTTACTTCCCGCGAAGCGAGTCAACGGTGTTAAGATTTTTATCGGATGATCGAATGTATGGTCACTGGAGTAAACTTGACACACATCGGATGATCGAAGATGGTTAAAATACCATGCTGCCTTTTTTGAAAAGAAACAGACTTAATACCTAGTAGGATCTAAAAATACTGTTTATCTAAGAAACTAGGTGCGTTCCTATTTTTTGAAAACTACATGTTTGTTTATTGATACTTAGCCAGTTGGGACTAAATAGTCAAAAATATGATTTTTCGAATTTTTTAAACCACATGAATTGTACGATTAGTACTCCAACTTCTTGTGTTTTATAGTTTCAGTAAAAAGTTTAATTTTCGTATCAATTATGGGTTTGCGATGCAAAAAAAACTAATAAGCGCAAACGAGAAGAGTTACTCAAGCGTGACGAACATGACTTTAGCATAGTATACCAAACTTTTGGTCCTATATTTTCAGCAAGCTTCCCGTGGAATAATATTGTAAAAATGGTTGGTTAACAAGTCACGGAATTACAAACGTACATCTCATTTCTACTATTTGTTTGCCTATCGAATTCCAAATGTTTGTTTTCCAGCCACACGATTTTTTTTGTCAACTAACATCCCTCTGGTACAATCTATATACGCAAACTCCCTTCCTGGTAGGTTGTTTATCTCAGTCAAGATACCGTTTGTTCAATCTCTGACCGCGCGAAAATCTTACATGCTTATTGGCCCGTTGAAAATGACGGTTTTCACGTAGCGAACACAAATATACCGACAATCCGTTTGTGGCATTGATCAACATTCTTGTGACCTATCCCATTTTTAACGCATGTACTTGCACAGGATTAACCTAATAAATGCCTTTTTATGTGTGTGTGGATACACTGTAAGTTATTTAACGTTTCTACCTTCATATCAATAGGAAAACAGGTAACATACTTTGCTTTTATTTTTTCCAATTACGAAAGCTGCAACAATTGATACAACAGACTTTTTTTAATTATCGATTCATATACCCAGCCATTATATCAACATTGAAGCGCTATACTTTGCTGCCGCCAATATAATTTTTCGGTTGATCTAAAATATCTTATAATGCTACTTAATTGTCATATTGGGGAGTTTACCCACACTAAAGTAATCGGCAGTTAGCGAGGCCCGGGGAAAATGTGCAGCGTAAACAGCGGTGGCCACAAAGAGAATAACATTAAATATTCCAGGCCGAACAAAGAGCAGTCTTGTTAGCAATGTCCTTCATGTGTTAAATTCTAAGTTCATTCTATACATAGACATAATATGCTAAAACAAATGTAAATATAAGTTGTAAACCACAGGTGAGGGACTGATATGTACATCAACATAAACAACAAGATTAATAAAAAAAAGTTGCATGGATAGCTTATTACAGTTTCTTCAGAATCGAATAGCTAGCCAACGTCAATTAGCGGGCTCATGCATTTTGTAACCGACCAGTTTTAAATTTAATATTAATGCAAACAGGAAATTACGGTAACTCCAGGCCTAACTATTGAATTATTGATGTTCAGACAGTAAAAGCCTTTCTACACATGGCAATATAAGCTAATTACAAACAGTCGGTAATTCCAGTTTGGTTTTTGTTAGTATTACAGGTTGCACTACACGACTGCCATATTGTAGACCCAAATTGTTGAATAACTTTGGCTGCGATCTCGAAATACTGAGAATCATCTACCGCCCGGGGACAGTCCCTAAGCTGCAACTTGTATGGTGGTTGCTCGGGGTGTCATTCCTCGCGCACCTCCGCGGTTTAACAGACCCTGGCGGCGCCAAATATCTTCCTGCTGCTTGAGCCAGTCAGGGGTTGGGTATCTCTCTGTGCTATCCATTGCCTTGGGCACGTAACTTATCTTGTAGATGGTCTTGTCGTCGATCGCCGTATCGCTCATGAAAGCGCGGTTGTCGGGCTTGCAAGACTGGGCCGGATGCATTCCAGGGTGGGGCACGTAATGCTGCCGGGTTGTAGAAAGACCCTCGAACTTTCCTGCAAGGTTTAATAGTATAGTTATCCAGCACTTGATCAGTATGTTTGTCAGACAAATGTTCGGGGTTTAATTGTAAGCAACCAGAAGTGCACACCAAAGCTTGAATAATAAAAAAGGCTTTTTCCAATTTTCACGCCACAAAGGAAAATACTTACCTCCTCCATGCATTTGCTCTTGCCGCGGCTTTCCGAGTGTGCGCGGCACATTCCACTTCTTGAAGTCTTTGCTGTAATTCGTCACGCCCTCAAACGGCATCGTCTGGGTTCTTCTTATCGCTGGACGGATGGGTGATGACGGACGTGCGTTGTGCGAGCGGAAGTCGATTCGTTGTGTCGTCATGAGCTCCATGTCGCCTTGTGGACCGCCGTACTTGAGTGGCTCGCGACGTTGGGGTTTTACAACGGGCCAGGCCACGAATCGGTCCCGGAACTCGGAGGAAGTAGAAAGAGGATCCTTGGACGCAAAGTGGGCTTGGGACGGTCGCATGCTTTCGGCCGGCAGAGATCTGGGACCGGTAAAATCAGTTTGGAAAGTGGTGATCGTTTCCATGGGGACAGCGGGCGGCATGAACTTTTCCTTCTCGCGTTGTGATCGCGGCTCCAACGCATGCGGCACGAAATCCACGCTGTGTACGGTGTAGTTTTGGATTGGTGCGTCAGACTGGAAGGCTACATTCGGAGGCCTTGCTGACTCGCGGGGAGGAGCGAAACGGTGAATGTAATCCTAGAGGACAAACACTTTGTCATAATATACATTTTTGTACTATCCTATATTTAAAGGGATTTATAACGCACATAATCTTTTTTTGATTAATTGTATCAATAAATTAGGTATTTTAGTTATAAAAAATAGCTGGTTTTAAAACAAGAAATTGAACTAGACAACTAACCTGCTGAAATGTCGAGGTGCCATCCATTTTAACATCAGGCTTTTTGTAATCGTGCTCCGGACCAAACTTCACACGGGGCGGTAGCGCCCATTTCTTAAAATCACCTACAAAAACGTCAGTCGTAACGCTCACTCAACCCATATAATAAACAAAAACTATGCAGAAAGTTCCATGTGGTTATATATCTGTAAATCCAGATCAAAAGTTCGACTCACTCGAATACGTAGGGTTGGCTTCGAATTTTACAGAGGGAATGGCTCTTCCTTCTTTTCGTTTCGCAAGTTGGATTGGGTCGGTTTTATGTCCGGGGTAGTCTTGTCTATACATACTCACACCTTCCATGGAGTCCCCGGGAGGCTGATAAACTGCCTTGGTTGGTGGCTCGTGTTTCGGAAGTGGATGAGGAATGTAGTCTCTCCTGAGATGCAAATTTACACCGGAAATTCGTTTGTATACGATGCCCTGGTACGAATTCCAGTATGAAAGCAAATAAAAAAAACGGTATATTTCGTTGGCAACTGAATAGAAAACAAAACAAAGAGAAACTGACAAGAAAATGTTTTTTTGCATTCTTGTAGAATTTCGCCGCAAACATTACTTCCTGGTTGTTAAGGTGTCCGCCTTTTTTCTGTATTTTTGCTAAATTTTGCCTCCTTTCATGAAAATGTTAAGTAACGTATGATAAACTTTAAAAAAGGATAGTTTTGTCAATTCAGTTTGACAAATCTGCGCAATAGTTGTTATGTTGTGTTTCATACTATTGCCCTCTTTACCGTTAGTGTTTACGATACTTAACAAGAATTATATCATCCTAACTTTAAAATGGGTTTTATTCACTTGTTTGCAACTTAAACCAGCTAACAAACCCAATCTTGCTCGAATCAACGAATAAAAGATTTATTCTCACGATTGCTGACGCTTATATTTGCCAACCTGAAAGTAGTTTGGTCCGAAACTTTGGCGTCGGATTTTCTCATTTCCTCGGTCGGTTTGAAGGATTCCGTCATAGGGACTTTGTATCTGATATATTCGTCCACGTACTCCGTGCCACCCTTGGTGTCGTGACCGAAATTGAGGAAGCCTGACGGCCGAGGACGATGCCACCTGCGAGACAACGCATAACAAAACGCAAGTTTTTGCATTTGTTTTTAGTTACAGATTGGTAGAGATTTGTGGCCTTACGAGCAGTGGATTTGTAGTTCACTGTTTATTGGCCTGCTAGTTTCGTGAAAGTGCTATATTTGAAATGTTTATTCTAACACCACGCGTTTATTTGGCATTTTTCATACGGAACGTATTTTTACTAATAAATATCCACCTTTAACTATTGGCAACGAGTAATTTTATGTGTTCTTTATTTTCTGCACAAAAGCAAGGATTACAAACGACAATGTCCTAATCGGCGTTACCCCAGTGTTGCTGCCGCGGTCGTGATTTACAGAAATATTTAAAAGCCCAGTTTAAAAGTCATTTCTCTGTAGGCCGGCTTTGTTCTGGATCGAGTGCTACATGTGATTGCGCCCCGAAGCCTTTCACTGGTGTTTGAACAGTAAACATTGCCGACTCTTGTCGAGTTCGATAACCAACAATCCGCCCCAAAGGCACGTAAGCTGGAAATAAAGAATGTGAATTCGTCGCTTTATAATTTCGAAGCTCAAGGGCAACCACTACAAAAACACTTGACGGCCATTCAGTGACAAATTACAATTACCTGCCACCAGACCTAGTCCTGTGGAACAGCATTGTGCTTAATGTATTTTCATTCTGCTTACCATAACAGACCCTGTTCATTGCGCAAGTACATATTCTGTGCAACAGCACATACTGTAGTGTTATTTTCAACCACATTTATGTCGGAAGTGTCTATATTAGATTGGCTAAATGTTTAGCATACCACTTTTGCTGTTTCATGGTTTCTGTTGCTCGTTGTCTCGAAGTTTCCAAAAGATTCTTTGTGACAATACAGGAAAAGTTAAATAACACCTCTTATTATTAAATATAAGTCACCTACTCCCTAAAACCATTTGACTATGGAAAAGTAAGAGCATAATCTGTTACCAAATCACTTTTTACAGTCTGTCTCACTATCCTGTGTCACTTTGTTATATCTCGACTGACTACACAAACAACAGTTCAATAAGCTAAGATGCGTTTGTGATATTTCCAAAAACCCTTAGGCGAAAACTCGATATTTTGTGTTGGTTATTGCAGCTGTGCCCGCAGTTATTCCCTGTGCCCGAAAGCCAGTCGCGCCAAACGCTGGTAACTAAGAAGCCACTCGGTTGCTAACGCGCCTCCCACTCCCTTCACCTTTTCTCCCACACTTCTCTCTCTTCTCCACAAACAAGTCTCCTTGTGCTCGTTACGTCAAAACACACGATGCGGCGCCTTCTTTCTTTTCAAGGGGCGACAAAAGCGTGAGAGCTCATCCCGAGTGGCAGGCAATATTGGTGGAGCATTTCATGGATCAAGATTGATCTATCGCCCGCGTGGACATTTGTGTGTATTGTCAGGGCATGTAATTTCAAAAATTACTATTCAAAATTTTCATGTGGTTTCTTTTCGATCAATGTTAAATCGAAACCGCATCAATATTTATGTGGGTAATACGTGTTTGTGGCTTTTGGACACGTTTTTTGCTTTTCTTCTCCGCCCATAAATTTCGTTGTTTGGAAGGTTGGATGAAACCAAATAAAAGTATTCATACATATGTTACACCAAATTTCATGACAGAATTCACCTCTTTTAGCGGCACGGAGAAACACTCAAACTGAAGTCAAAACGCCTACCATTGCAGTGTTTTGCACAAGGAAGACAGCAGTAGAGGACTTTTGCTTTTTACTTTAGTAGTTTTATTTTATTTATTTATTTTGTTTCATTCTTTGATTTTTTTTACCGTATAGCTTTCTGTGTTTACTTGCAAATTTCGTATTTGCAGAAACTGAGGATGCCCGTGCAGGCGAAATCGATTTTTCATGATTGCTTATAATAAATCAGCTGACTGCAATTTGAAACTTCTGTTAGTTTTTGACTTTATAAATAGGTTACATTTGTAAATATACAATATTTCCCTTGCTGATTACTGTAGATGACAATACAATGCACATACGTCACTATAAAGACGAAAAATGGCAAAATACTGCAAAAAAAGTTTTATTTACATTTAAAACATCAGCTAACGCCTGCGGCAAGCATCACGATGCGACGCGAACGACGTTAAATTCGAGAACTGCGAGATACAGGAAGGAAAAGAAACTCCAACGATTTGAGCTTCTGGCGGCAAAGTGGGAAAGGAACATTGGAGGAAGCTGAACTGGGGAACCGCAATTGGTGGCACATGGATGCTGTAAATCAATTGCCCTCGGCAAACGCATATCAAGCTGTTTTCAGACAACCTTACAACATAAATGCACTGATAGCAATATGCAATTACCATACAGGACTTGATTGTGCTTTCAGATTAATGTAATGTTCGTGGGTTTGGTAGATTCTAGAAACGAGTTGTTACAACTATGTGTTTTCACCCAGCGATTATGGATCTGTAGAGGACAATACAAAGCGAAAAACAGTAAAGCGAGAAACTGCGCTTTTTGTAACATTCCAAGAAGAAAATGTTAACACATCTAAACGTACAAGGAACAGAGCACCCGGGACGAGCTCCAAGAATACTGATATGCATGCGCAGATATAAACACTAATGGTACTGGGAGCAATGAAGGCTGCACTCCATACACGGTTCGTACTTGGCACTAAGAGTTCCAGCCACAACAGGACTTTTCTTATTAGAGCACATATAGCATACAGCCAAAATCCAAAAAGTGTTACAGTATTTCTGCGTAGTTTATGACCCTACTTTTTTTAGCGTTTTAGGAGCGCATGGCTGGAAAGTAGTGAAGCAAACCAGATCATTACATACAAAAGGTAGATCTAACGAAGTCATTTGATGTGATTTTTCGGAGTCTCACAAGGCAAATAGTGGGACGCAAGTGCTACAAACATGAAGGAATTTACATGAGTACCGCCGTACCAAAAATACCCAAACAAAACGGTGAAATATGCCAAACAACCGCACAAGCAACAAGTGTTGACTCGAGGGAAGCGCGGCATTGATTAGAACACAAAACAAAGTTGATATCACCTTCAAAGAACGTCCACTATATGGCTTGTTGGCATAAGCAATTGTAAGCTGTTGTTTTGTGGTTGGATTTTCATTTTCATGTAAAATATGATTAAGTTGTCGTATAGGGTAGAAGATTAAGAGCGCAACAAAAGACGTAAATAACACAAAATAGGAGCAAATCATTGTGCACATATAACGAAGCAAATCATTTTAGCAAATCTTTAAAAATGGAGCAAAAAAGTTTCAAAGAATAGGGAAAAAAACATTGTCAGATCTGTTGTAGTACTTTTGCGCTGGGTGGTTGCCACGAAAGCGCTGTAGGCAAAATACCGAAGGCTTTACAAAAGAAAGACCATTTCTCGTGGTCGGTCCTACGGAGGCATAACCGGACAAAACGAACACAACGGGGGACGGTCATCATTGTGCGGGTTTATCTCTCAATTTGCCTGGTGACCGGTTGCCGTAGCAACAGGACGGAGCCGGACGACACGATTGGAAGATTATTGTCACGGTGGAATGAGATGAGATGGCCGACGCTGTCAAACTGCCGGTCTTTAGTTCGAACCTGCACGTGATAAGTGATGTTTTAACAATAACGAATGACATCACACAAAACTAAGCTGTTGGCATACAAAAATGCACCCAAGGTTTATGTAACTAATAAACATGTATTCTGGTTAGTTTGGCAACTTCAATCGGTTTAGTCTTGATAAGCAAAAATAGCGGAGGCGTTTCCTAAAATGATACTACGCAACAAAGTGGATTTGCCAGGTTCGCCCACGTTTTGTATACATATTCCACAATCACTACAAACAAGCTACAGAAGAACATCTTACCACTCCGTTAGGATCGACCAGCAGAAGGTGCTTAAATTGTCCTTCTTGGACGCCACTCAGTACAAATTGACCTCGCGTACTGCTGGATTCCCTCACGAGAAAATCGCCATCACACGTGAGAAGATCCTCCGCTTCCTTCCTTGTTACATTCCCGTGGAACCAATGTTCGCCCTGCAAAGCATTGCTTGCAAGTGTGTTTGGCGTGCCTGAGTGCACCTGTTGTTGTTGTTGTTGTTGTGATGGTTGCTGCTGTTGGATGGATGTGACAAATGGACCTAAAAATAAATCAAAACTTTTATATTTGAATATAAACCTTCGTGAGGGTTTTTTCTATGAAGCGAGGTTGAGGTTTGGGCTAACCTACGTAGCACATGACCAAACCAAAACCAAATTAAGGAAAGATTGTTACCGAGGGAATAGTTTAATTTAGTTGTTGGTAACCCACGTGTCTGTTTAAGAGATAAACGAAGTGTTTGGCATACAATGGCTTGTTGGCGGACTACGGCTCGCAACACAATGTATAAAATAATGCTATTGTAAGAAGACCGGTATTCCCGAATACTTTTTAATCATTGTGCCAAAACAATAATTAAACACAACATTTGGGGGATTTGGGTGGCAAATAAAAGGGCAGTTTGAAGTATGTAAGGCACTTTCATGTACAGCGCGCGTTGCACAGGCAATGAGCGATATACAACGCCTGCACAACACTGTCATAGGAAATTGTAGGCCTAAAGAGAAGCATGAACATAGTTTAAACATGAGTTATAGCAATTGGTAGCAACCAGCAGTTGCGGCACAGTTTGCAAAACAAAGCGAGCGCAGTTTCCGCGTTCAAGCAAGTGGTTGCGAATCGCTCTCGCCAGTGGTTCCGCGTTTTTTCAAGGAAGAAACCGCGTTACTTTTAACACAATACAGCGCACGCCAAAGCCGGGGGTCATCGTGTGAACTAATAACTCACAGCACGAAGTTTGCGTTGCTTCGCGATAGCCGACGCTAAGCAAAGTTTTATGTCTCGATTTACTTGACCTATTTTCTCAATTTTTTGCCAGTTTTAATTTGATTTTAATCGGGTACAGACATTAATAATGTGCAGATTTGATGAGTTGGCTAGAATAACGCCAACAACTTAAAAAACCTGGGCAACATTTCTTAGAAATGAAAACGTGCTTCTTTTCTTAACAAGGCGTTTCCAATTTTCGTGAAGGTACAAGTTGTATATTTAATTCAATGCAAAACAGTTGGATTGGAAACTTTTTTTCGCAATGGCACCCAGTTTTATGCTTTTTTTAGGTAATTTGGGAATAGATAGTTCAACTCACGCATATCGAAAGTGTCTACTGAAGGTCGCTTTTGTTGGTGATTGGTCGGATGTTCGTCACGAGATACGCCGATCGCCGCCGCTATGGCCAGAGCTCCTCCAACCCCGGCACTGACTTCTGCGCAAAGAATGCGGAAGTGTTAAATATCGTCAGAGGCTTTCAAATATTGGTTTGTATTCACCAATCATAAACAGATGTTTAAACAGGGGACTGTATGATTTTGATAATCAAAATTTTCTCTCTTTTATAGGAATTTCTGGAGTATTTATAAACAGTGGAAGCGTGACGTTAATGCAAGAATTACAGTAAAAGCATTTTACTGTGTTTTTTCAATCTTAGCGAAATGATTAAGGATGCCACAAGCCAATAAAAAACAGTACAACAACCTGTACGACTCTGTGCTTACAAACGCTTACTTTCGACACAGCATGTCGTGAATAGCCTTACATAAATTTAACAACAGCTGTTGACGTCACCAGCAGGTCAGTGGACAAACGGTGGACGCGCGAGAAACCGCGCGACGACGCGTTGTGGCTAAATTTGGTCGAAGCAAAAAGCTTAAATTGGCCAGAGTTCGCCGAAAGGCAATCACTTACGTTTGTTTGGTGAAGTAGGCGGTGTACCGAGATCAATCAGGTTTCGGTCTTTGCCTCCCTGCCCGGAAACTTGAGGCCTCCCCGTGGGTGCGACCTGTAAAGCAAAAAGGTGTAAAAATTGGGGACTGGTTAAGCCCTAATCGTTTTTTTTTTAGAATAGTTGGAGAATTGTGTGAAGTCCCAAAAAGACATGTCTGCCATTAGTGGGAAAGCAGTCACGTATTTTCGATCGACAAACAATTTCCCTCTAAAAAACTTGTCTGCGTTGCGTAGTTGGAAATAGTGAACTAATTAGCGCGAATACTGGTTACTTTCTGCAGTCGAAAACTCATCATCGAATGTTAAAGACATCACTCCGGTGAGTTCGTACGAAAAGTGCGACCTAACGCGACCTTTAAACACTCTTATACAAACTTAGCATTTAAGGGGGAGGCCAATATACATATAGTATTACAAGTTTCAAATGGCGAACTGTTAAAGGAACTAACAATCTGGGACTTGTTTATTACGTTATGACTACACCGGTCGGTACCTCGTGAGGCATTACACTTGTGTTGACATAGTTGTGGTCCTCGAAGTTTCGTGCACTGCGACGAGGCGTGGGAGTGGGTGTGGACACAGATGCACTTTCGCTGGCCTGTGACAGATGTCAAAATAAATACAAGTTATTTTATGAGCAAATCTTTTACCACTTTTTGATTTATATCTGTTTGTTAAACATGGCTGAAACTTTTGGCATGAGTTGCCAGCCATTGGTTTGAATATAGGTTTAGATTCTAACCACCTTTGCTATATATATACAGCCAAGGTGATAAGGTTCAACAGCTATATACAAGAAAACATCTGTTCCTTTTTATCCTGTTACACAATATATAGTTATATAACCCGAAACCATAGGTAATAAACACCACACATATAATATATTTTAAGTGTTCATTTGAACAGGCACTACATGGTTAATACACGGGCAAGTAAAATGTTACAACATGATGTCAGCGGTCTCACTTTCCCTTGCCCATGTTTAAGAATTAGTCATACTATGAGATTAGAATTAGCATGTTACAAATTGGATCTAGGCCAAGCAGAATGCATGAGGGCAAGACCATTTATGCACAACCATTGTCTAGCTGCATGTCCAGCTAATGTCAAGATAGTATGGTGCAATTATGAACACATGTTGACAGATTGGCAATGTTGTAAAACACTTTTAAGCAACCAACTGCTACCTTGTTTGCAGCTAGATAAATTTTTCAATGAAATAAAGCAAAGAAATATGTTCAATAACGTTAAACACAGTAAATGCACAGTCAAAAATCAATATTGTGGAAAGGCCTATTGAATATCTATGACCACAACAGCTTTAAAATATTGTGTTTTCTTATTTGTTTACAATACATACCATCACACCATTATTGATGTATTCTTGCGATTTCACACTTGCAGAAATATGGCTCATATTGCTTTCATCATCCATGCGCTTCAGTCCAGATTCTGGTGCTAACTTGCCAGGAATTTCATTGTAATATTCTGGTTCATCATCACCCCACCTTAAATCAATTATATGCAATAAACGATTTGCCTCTGATTTCCATTGGTGTGAAAGCATTTATGTGCAAGTTTGTAAGGAGATTTAAAAATAAATGAAGTGTATGCAATCATTTACAACCCTACACAGAAAAAAGTTTTACAATAAATTGTCGAATGTATTTGTTATGTTTAACAATGCCTGTGAAATAAAGTCAGTCTTTTATAAAAGAGTGCCAATCAGAGAAAGAATGTGAAATAAAGGGAAATTTTACAACCGGGTTTTACCATATGGTTTCGTTTGCTACCATAGTTAATAACACAGTCCAGGAAATAAAGAGCACCAATAAAATGTTTACATAAAAATCATTAACCCACCTTGATTTTCCATCATGGAATAAAGGTTCCGTTCTGTCAGGAGGTGTAACTGCTTTGGGTGGATTTTTTAGATATTCCTTGAACCGTAATTCGAATGCCTGTCCCACAGTATTGATGACATCCTGTGCCAGGCCATCAGCACATTTTAGAACATGGCAAGCTGGGGAAAGTAATGTGTATTGATCCAAGGCTCCACAAACCAAATTAAATAATTGTATTGAAAAACTAACCTCTGTTGTTTATGGGATCTTTGGCAACATAAGCCACAAAATCTATTGTGTCTGGATCACCTCCAGATGCAAACGATATTGACTGCATTTGGTGATTTGCAATAAACTGCAATGTGAAAATAGTGACCAGATAAAATGTGTAGGGCAACCAGCACACTCAAAAACACTAACTCATACCTTTACCATGATATGTATATACAATCTAGCTTGTCAAGAGGTAAATTGATTATTTTCTAACATACCTGGCCAGTGCTATTCACAACAAGGGTAAGACTTGCTGTTGAAATTGTCAAGTTGATGAATGCCTGTGAAAACTGAAGGTTTGGTCTTTCACCGAGAATACGAGTTACATCTTTGGGTGGCTTCTTGCGCCTTGAAGCTGCTGGAGGAAGAGGGCTAATTCCTGATGCTGCCAAAACTCTCCATATTGCTTCCCTGAAACATGATTATATACACATACATGATGATGATACACAAATTGACACATACATGATTTAATGTATTGCATGGCATAAATAACATTTTGTAGTATTGAATACCACCAAAATTGTTTACCTTCATAAAATAAAAGCATACGAATACTACATATAAATAAGTCAAAATGATTCAAATCATACTTTGTTGCAAGCGTTCGCATGTCAAAATCCAAAGTTCTCATGCTTTGTCTGACCTCAATGCAGCCAAGATACTAAAATCAACATCAACTTGTTGAACTAACAACAACTAATATAACTTAAGTTGCATAGCAGTGAAAGTTGAATGTAAAAAACATTTAGTTTTGTGCAGCTGTAAATTTGTACATATTAAAAGCAATAGTTGTGTAAAGTGATAGGTGGTTACCTGTACGGCATACACAACCCCAGGACCCATGACAACATTGTCTGGATGTAACCAACCACGCTGTGGTTTGTTCACAAAACTTCCAGATTTCCTCCATTCGTTTGTTTGATCCCCCTCCACCGTTTTCTTAGCTTTGCGCATCATAATGAATGATTGGCTTGCAAAGCACGAACTCAAATAGATTTTACCCTGCTTCAACTAAGTCTATCAACAGTCTAACTGTGACACATTAAAAACATGTTACAACAAGTGTATGTTTAAAGAATCCAGTTTTATAGCTTAAAAATAGCCTAACTATTTGTTTTTTGAAGCTTCCTGATTCCACACTATAGGACATGCAGTAGCTTTGTGAAACTCGCTTGCCACCCTCAGAAGTCATGCTATATATACACCTGACCTGAGGGCTGGCTGATGCACATTCAGCACACAAATTGAAAACAATAGATGGTGTAAGTTGTACTTCAGTAATGGAAATAATCGAAAAATAAACTGTTCATCCTTCTGGTTCATCCCAGAAGAACAACATTAGCAACTGACCCACTAAAATGTAAAACTAAAATGTATTTACAACAAATCGTGCAGGCTTTGGCAAACATTACAAAACAAAAAATGATAGTTTCCTGAATAAAACTGCGCTAGGTGACAGCAGAGGAAAGAAAAACAACGAGAGCGCTGGTTGAATTCATAGAAATAAACGTTTTTTTCGTCATACTAAAAAGTACGCTTTAAGAAAACACTTTTCAAAATATTTACTGTGGAACAGAAATAACTCCAGAAAATTAACAGATAAATTTAAGAACAGAATATGCTGGCAGTGGAAAATAGCACTGATAAGCAAAACAATATAATCGGAATTGGCCGAATAATACGCATATTTCCAAATCCGAATATTTCATTTGATCCCACATTGAATCAGCTAACTTCAAATTTAAACAACGGTGCTTGGAATCTTGCATTGCCATTTTTTCTGTTTTGGCATTACTCTGATAGAAACTCCTGGTTGAAAAGTGGGTCACAGAGCAAATAAGTTTTAAAAACCATGGTCTGCAACCAGTGGTGGGATTAAAATATTTTAGCATCCGGTTCTCTCACTATGTCATAGTAACCGCGGGTATATAGTGCTCAAAGTAAAACATAGGCCTACACATATGGTTGTGAACAACCGGTTCGCGTCGGTCATCAAATTTCAAGAATAGGTTCTCGCGAACTGGTGCGAAACGACTGAACCCCACTACTTTTTGCAACATTGTCATCACTTCACTGCCTATGTATTGTTTTTATTTGTAAATACGCTATTTAGAAAAATCATGGCTAAATCCTCCAAATCGGTGACGACAAGAATGCGCATATTCTTCCTTGTCCTTGCTAAACAACAAACGAATCCTTAGAAGCTGTGTTTATTTGTTGTAGGTATGCTATCATGTGCGAGTACAAAATGAAAGTAATTAATCGTCCAAACAGAACACAATGTAGAAAGCGAAATCACCACTGCCAATACAAAAATATATCTTAAAGAGCGTTTCACGTTTGAACGACAAGCAATAAAAAAGAGAGAGAAGGGGATGTAGCTACGTATGAAATCTATAGAGACACAAAAATAAAAATGACTAATTTGGTTTAGACATGCAACCATAACATTAGCAACAAAATGAAATTTACTGACATGGTAGAAATCGGCATTGTGATAGTATAAGTGTTGCAGCAACGTTTTTTGCCTAAAGTCAGGAAACAAATAACAACATAAATAAAATAAGTTGCTGCTGATACAAGTGCTGTTATAAAGTTATTCGAGTTACAACTTCGGATGCTTTTTTGTGTATGTTAAATGTCTAAGGTAAAATTGTTGCATAGGCGATTAAATCGGCATGGTAACGGCTTGTCCGTACTTGGTAGAAGAGCCGCTTTGCACAGCAAAATTGTAGTTTCTGGGTGCCTAAAATACAGCTATGAGATTGTTTTTCGTCAAAACCATGACTGCAAGACCAAAAAACGTTTAAAAGTGGGATAAAATTGCTCATATGCATGTGTGTATTTGTGCTAGTTAGTTGTTGTTGTCGTAAGTATTGATTTTGACCGGTGGGGGTAATTAATTTGTAGGTTTATGTGCAGCGACTATCATGAGAATAATGTAAGCAATATGAAAGACGACAAACGAAATTTTGACCAAATTGTTTACCTCAAATATAAGCACCACAGTCGATCCGATTCGGAACTCGCCAACTGAGTCGCCCCTGGAGAAGAGAACACCCCCATCTTCATACTTGTGGTCGAAGTAAGTCCCCCTCTCTCCGTTAGCACGATTAGTTTGAAGATTCTGAAACATCGGGCTAAGTTAAACTTTTGCCTTAAAAAGTAGGCAAAGCTAATTACCAAATAAAAACACCTACACGCTATTTACACAAACACTACAGAAGAGTCTCGATGGGTATCTTTAACAAACAGTCACAGCAGTGGTTGCGGCAAGCTTAAATGACAAAGCTTATTATGTGAGATGTCTTGAATCACTTACAGCCAGTAACGTATTTTTGAATTTATCCACTAAGTTGCCATTTTGAAATTGGTGAGGCATGCTTACATACTTGGATTACCTTATCATCGTAAACAACGATGGAACCGACATTAGTGGCACCAACGGCAGTCATGGAAAAATATCCGTGCTTCCATCGACCAGACAGAACCACGCGCTCATTCAGAACAAACAGTCCCGGAACGAGGCGAGCAATTCGAGGATTTACACTCAGAAGGTCGCCTGCAACACGAAACCTGTTTGTTTATTTGGATATATTAGGATGTAAAAAAGCAACGCGTGCAAAGTTTAAGTCACGACCGACCCCATGCCGGCAAAGAAGACTTTCAAACCCCAATTAACTTTGCTTGCTCAGTAAAAAAAAATATTAAATACGTCATTAGAAAGTTCCTATACATGATATCCCGCAATAACACATTTTTTTGTTCCCCCCTCAAATGTTTGTGGTTATGCAAGAAGAAAAAACAGATTGCCCATGGGCAAATTCTCTCCACAGTGTGAATCACAGCAGGAGTTGGTTCAACAAAAGCATGAAAAAGCAAAAGGCACCAAACCAACAATACAGCAAAGGTAAATCCGGCATTAATTTATTTCACAAAGGGCGGCTATCAAAACCACATCACTCCGTAAACATTCGCGCTCAAGGCAACAATAGATGGTGGCTGGGGAACGGGGATGCAAACAAACGGTCGTTTCAAAGCCGACGGCAAAGATAATCGTGAAAAATACTCTTCATGGTGGATTTTCTAACCTTATAACTTTGCGGAAACTGAAAAACGTTTTCGTCATTCGACTTGGGCAAATATCAACTTTACCATAAATAACCGCTTGCCGTTACCAAGCCAATAAGGCAGCATACTTTTAAATTTTTTAAGAAATACAAAGTTTTTCTAAGCTTGTACTGTACGCCGCCCCTTCAGTTTATTTCCTGGCTGAGGATGTCATGGTTGACATAAAGAGAGGGAGTCTAGGGTCAACCCGTCTCGCGCGAAAGAGCTCGGCGGTCTTACGAAGACAAAGCCTTATGTAAGCGTCCGTCACCAGTCCCTCCGTTGAGGAAGGCTGTTTACTTGGAAACGGAACGCAAAATGCCAAGGTGTGCATTCGCTTTGTGTGGTAGAGCGCAAACGGTGCCTCCGCACGAAGGAATTTCTAATAAAGAATAGCTTGAGAATTGAGAAGGCAAGCATTTTAGACAGGTCGATATAGAAAGTTATAGCTAGAGAAAGATTAGAATAGCCTTTCCGAAGCTGTCCTAAAAGTGGCTGGTTTCACCCACAAGAAAAAACGTGTGCAAATGATATTTTAAAATGTGATATTAAAAAGGGGGGTAAAGTTGCGCATTTTAAACAAACCGGATTTGGTTCTAATAGTGACGTCTGACTTCGGGTTTTCAAAGTTTTCGCTATAAAGATAAACTTACAACATTACAACGTACAGTTTGTATCAAAACATTTCAAATATTTACACCCAGTTTTTCAACACCCTGTTGGCACGGCAATAGTAGTTTAAGTGGATCAAAAGCGTTATCGCAATGTATAGTCACACCATACTGATACATTGGCTTTTATCGGTCCATTAGACGGGCAAGGTGACGCGAGAAAAATGGAATTGCGTCACCCTTGGCTTCAAAGCAAAACAAACAAGACAAAACAGGGTATAAAAGCCTCGCGGTCGCGTGTCCATGGATTTTAGCCTCAACATAGCGGCTAGCTCAAAAGCTTTGTCGCTGGGAAGAAATTGTTCACGCTAGGTAGTGCATGCAGTGAGTCTTCTTATCCTTCTTCTATGTTGACAGTCGCAGATGATAAGGCGCCTTACTTATCCATGCAGAAATAAAATCATAGCTTTTATATTGGTAAAAACGACACTTAAGTTATACAGGACAAGGATTAGTGAAGCGTTCTAAAGTTAACAACAAATTGACGGATAAAAAGTTTTGGTAAATAGAACTTTGGGTAAATAAAAGATGTGTTTTTTGTTAGACATTTTAAACTTATGCAGATAAAATGAGCACATTTGTGTCACAAGAGACGAAAGCTCTAGTCTTCCTGCCAATACTCTGGATTACTCTACAACAGTGTGCCGTAAGCGGACAGTTCACACTGTTAAGAATTGCGGCGGACGGCACGGTGAACAACTGCACGTGCTCCGATCGACCTTGGGACGGACTAAGAACGCTTACTGTCAGAGACAGCTGCATTACCTTCCTCATCGCAGAAGCGATAGCACAACTCACATGCGAGTGCGAGGCAAAAACATTCGGGGAAATCACCACACTTGCAGAAACGTCAACAATTAAACCATGGTGGCAAACCGAGGAGGCTTACCTGTGCTGCGAGGGGTCCGCTAACGCGACAGAGATCTTTCACACACTGTTGGACTATTCACGAGTCGGTCGCCTCCACGTTTTTGGTTGCGGCAACGTGGAACCTATCCCAGTGCGACCGTTCATCACCATATACTCGTTAAACCAGTTCACAACCACTACCAGGAACTTTACTCTCGATCAGTATTACTATAGCAACGCATTTGACCGGTACAAGGAACAACATCACGCAGCATTTCTATCGACTCAGTTGCTCAATGACACTGGCAGCGTGAAGGCGTTCAGTTTTTTGGCAAGCGAAGTGTCAGACAGCAGTGCTCTGCCCTTTGAGTTGGATGAAGCTTTACGCCGCGCTCCCGCCATCAACCAATCGTACATGTTTACCCCTATTTACACTTGATTCCAGCATGCAACGTGTGGTTTTACAATAGGGTTTGTGTATATTTAAACGCCGCTTTTTAATGAAGTACCACATCAAGTGGTATAATAAGTAGACCTTTTTCGTGATGTTGCTTGTCTGATAATATATTATAATATCTGTTTTGTTTTTTGTGTGTGGAAAGAAAAGATGAAAAATTCGCAATCAAAGGGCAGCCTAAAATCCGTGCTCACTTAGCATAGAAAATATTTCGCAATTTTGTCTTGAAATCTTGCAACAAAGCAACAAAACGTAAATGGTAGTGTTTTTCGAAAGAAAAGAAAATAATTCATCTTTTAACACCAAACCAGAGTAAAATGAAATTAGAGCAGAGCCTGTCAATCTTTAAACGCGGGCCCCGGATGAAAAAACATGCAAAACAGTCAACAAAAATGTTGCAGGGGTGAATAGGGCGTAAGTTTAAAAATCATTGGTTGATTTGTACTCAAATAACATTAGCTATCACAAGGCTGGCAATCACACCGTTCGTATATCTATGATTTGTCCTTATATTTCATGCGACAACTGTTGTTTGCAATCTTTGACGTACCCCGCCAAAGGTCGTTCTCCAGTGATGTACATTGTACAACATTTAAGTAAATGAAATGCCGAGGGGGCACCCAAGTTAATCCAATAATAGGCATATAGATTTCATAAAAATATGTGGTTTACTTTTAAAAAGTTAGAAAAAAACGCAGGAAATTCCGTAACGTTTCCGATTATCCTTTCAAGTGCCTGAAATAGTCTTACCAACGAAATGTCGACGATGTTCCATGCGCCACTCAGTGGGTGAGTGAAATCTGTGGTAATTTCCTGGAGCTAAATAAGTCACACAGCTGTAGAGGACGTTTCTGCGGGGATCGCGCATCAGGTGCCGAGCGAACTTCTGCAGCGGAACATCTGTAATAAACCCACTAAAAATATTACGGGCACAAATTTGAACAGAACCTCAGCTACCACAACAAAGTTGCTGTACTTCACAATGGGCTGCGAAATAAAATTTGCGATGGTAAATGCTATAAAATATTTGAAAACAAAACTGCTAATATGTTTACGTAATACCAAAGCAGTCGGCAGTTGCACAGAGCTAGCATGTTGTTGACCGAATCAGTGCAAAACTAGTTTACAAACTTTACTACTGTTTTGCAACCTCCAAATTAATGGTACAAGCTTGACTTTTAAAATATAACGGCTGTGTAGTTGACAGATGATTTGATGACAAGCCGATAAAAAAGTTGTTAAATTGTCCCTGATGTACTGGGGCCGCAGAAAAACTATTGAACTAATGGAAACTAAAAAAATGCCACTTAAATCCCGTTGCACATGCAGACCTACATATACTTTGATTCAATTCTTTACCTTCATTTAAAAAGTGAATACATGTTCTTGTAAGTTGCAGCAGATGGCAGGATTGTTTTCACGTGCAATAAATACTTAAGACGGGGATGAAATGTTCTCTTACCTTGATCGTTTAGCGGACCAAGAAAGTTTTTCAAGGAATAGGTGAGTCCCTTTACTTGTTCGACAACTCCTTGACTAATGGCAGCAATCTGCATAACTCTACCATCCACAGGACTGACCACCTGCAAAAGTCGAACAATACCTTGAAAGTTTACTTCGACTACCGAAAAACTCTCAATATATGCGTTGTTTCACATGGCAGAACATTAGCTCGTCTCCTGACCGACATCTTTTTTTCTGTTACGTGTGCGTTTACTTTACTGGAACGGACGATGCCTATAGGTCGAAAATTTTTTTATTGGATTATACCAGGCTCATCCTGTGTATGTAAGTGCTTTGTGTTTTGTCAATCGTTCTGACCGTTTTGCTCTACTGTTTCCAACACCAAAAAACAGCGACAATTTGAAATAACTGTTGTTGCAACACTTTTGTTTTCTGATCGTATGACAAATGTCAAGAAGCATCCATACCTCCGCAGTAGGGTGAATAGGGCGGAGGTGGGGTTTGATGGGTCGCCTAAACAATTCACCGACTGTTTCATAATTTTCCAAAACTTCGTCCACTGCTTCCTGCAAATGTAAAAACATTGATCTGACCGCGTAATGCGTTGAGTTGGCTTACGGAGTGACCGACTTACAGTTAGGTCAGCTTTCCATACGAACAAGAAGAATCTGTAGAGCATATTTCGATAACGAGGACTGACTTTCTTGTCGCAGAACCACCCGAAGTTTTGTGACAAACTTCGGTAAGGCAGCGTTTGCAGGAGCTTGATCTGCAAAACATCAAAACATAGTAATTATGTTTTTTTTATTTTGGTGTCAGTAAATTTTTCCTTTCCATTAGGGCTATATTTACATTGTAAAACAAATTTAAATGGCATTAGTCAAATAATACTGTCGATACAATGAATTGTCAGTAGATGATTCCGGTTTGGTGCAATACCGCAAAAAAGACAGAAAATCAACTTAATGTGTATACATATGAGGTTATGAACTTTTTTCGTATAACCAGAATGTAACCAAGTTCACAATGACGCAACCGCGATTGACGTTTAAAAAAATCAGTAAGCTTTATTTGTTTATGACATCGTCTATTTTTGACAGTCGTCTAAACAGGACATCAAAAATATTATTCTTTTTATACATGTAAAAGTTACCGGCTTCATTTGGCTGTATTTTATTTTAAACCGAGGTTACAAAAAGACAAATTTGGACACACCAATGCCGGTAGGACGTTTGTTACTTCAAGTTCACCTGCATGCTATCAGCCATAAACATCAGAGTGTTTTGCGTTCCTCCTTTCAGTCGGCTCCACACGAAAAATGTGGCAACAGCAAACAAACAATACCAGGTATACGAATCGGATGCAGTGAAGGATCGAGTGGTCAAACTCATGGCTGCCAAGCCGGTACAACCGGCCAGTAAGGAACCGCGAGGCATCACAGAGGGCCAGAAGCTTTCTTTCAGTTTGATCTCGGAACCAAGAGAATCGCGGGCATGGTGCTGGTCCCACATTTGCAAGGTGCTACGAAGATGAACCTTCTGCTCACGAAGGGACGAGCCACTGTTTTGATGTAAGGAATAGTTTATCGTGAAAACGTGCCCATACTCCATTATTGACACAAACTTTATTGAACATATTAAACAAACGCTTTCATTATTCTTTCATTAAGCACGAAATTGACTTTAAGGCGAATGACGCATACCAGTGGTTTTCAATGGCATTTATTCCATGGACTATTTTAACCAGTATGCATAGCTAAATCCCCCCACCGGATATTTAGTTTGTACATAAAACGATTATACCAGTATATTAAAAAAAGAACTAATCTTTTCCCGGATGAGAACCCCTGGAGTTTAACTTATAATAGAAGGATACACCATTCAAACTCTTTGTTCGGAAAATGCACACATATATTTTGACAATGTTACAAAAGAAACATACAGAAATTACCTTTTGGAATTTTTCTGTTTCCCTTTCTTTGCGATTAGTGTGTCCGTGTGAGCCGGTGCCGACAATTCGTGTAGCCATTTTGAAGGCCGTATGTCCACCGGAAGAAAGTAAGTAAACAAAGCAAAAAGCAGCCTCATTTTTACTGACCCCACGAAAATATTAATTAAAGTAATACTAAACCCCTGAGAGAAAATTCGGTGTTTTGTTTGAGATTTGGACGCAAAACATTATGATTTTTATGTTTGTGCTACTTGGAGGCGACCGAGCACATTTAAATTCAATGCAAATGAATCTGTTTTTAGTTGTGAACAGTTTATATCTTAAGCAAACAAACCTTTCAACGTTTATTATATAACTCCCACCCACCTTTAACGTCACGCATCGTCATGTTTCCAAACATCACGCCACACCTGTAACTGACTGCAAGTCCGACAAATAGCCTTCGCTAGTCATATCATACGATTCTGAAACCCAAGCTAACTATTACCATTAGACTTGTATGACAAATTTAAATAATTGACAGCATTGTTTGAAATGGATAATGTTACCAACACGCTGTCTTTCACAGCTTGCCCTTTATTAGAGTGCCAAAAGTGAACAGAAAACCAAATTTAGGGCCCACTTGCCAAACGCATACTTCCCATAGCATAACCCTGTCATTTTCTAGCTACATTTATCTTGCTTAACAATGGCTCTCACTGTTGGTAAAACTACAACCATGGCCTCAATCATTCAGCTAAAACAAATTCCAACTGTTCTCCTTATTAATGAACTTGTAACTGCAAACAACAAAACATGTATTGCATACGAAAGAGATACATGCATCCAGCACTTCAACATGTACTTGAGCATCTTTTTGATCACTGTCTGTCGATGGTAGAAAGACCATACCGCTATCTAAAACAAATTAATAATGTATTACTACGCCAACCGGCGAGCTCCGTTTCCTTGTCATGCGTGATTAGCAACGGTCACGTGACCTTAAAGAAAATCCTTTTGTTTGGCGCAAGTAAAATCAAACAGGCCTGTTAAAGCATTTTGGAAGGTTTTGTCACCGATAAAATTGGTACAAACATACACGTAACTACAAAGGCCTAATATAATCATTGCTGAGCATTATTGCAAATATTTTGATGGCCTGTATGCTCTAATGTGTTAAATTGTCAATAACGAATAAAAAAACTTTCCAGTACATTTCACACATAGTTGCTAAATCGGAACTAGTTGTTCGTCCGTCAGGCAAAAGGACACATTGGCAGAGTTTGCAGTTTGCAATGCAGATCGATATTGCGAAAGACTAATTCGAAAACGAAATCATTGGATTATGGTTCTGGAAATCATCGAGTGCGTCTTTAAAGTTTCCAAACTCATTTACGAAACTGTTGACAACGTGCAGGCCAATAGGAAAAGGTGCCAACGGCTCTCGGATCGAGTTCGTTGCTTAGTTACTCCACTCAATGAGCTTGTAAAACAGGTACATTATAATTTAAAGGCGCTTTTTGTGAGAGTTGGATCGAAACATGATATATATTACAGGGGGATAATAGTGCTGTGTACAAAGAGGCATTAATCGATCTTGTGCGCACCCTTGAGGAAGCGCGTCAATTCTTGAAAACTTTCACGAAGGAAAAGTCCGTTTTGAGAAAATTGCACGATGTGTGTTACGCAAACCGCGTAAAAGTACGTTGTGTATGAAACTTAATGCACATGTAGTTATCGTATCACCCGAATATTGTCAATCCCAAGAACATCATGTTTATATTTTTTTTACTGAATTGATGTAAATTTTTCTGAAATACTCTTCTCCTTTATGGTAAATTGCTTGCAAATATATTTGAGAGCTGCCAATGGACAAAACAAACGGCTTTCTAGGGCAATGGTCTTCAGTTAGCGAGAAAATTTACACTATTGATTAAGAAATGTCATTTATGACTCAGGAGACGTTCGAATGCCTGAACGACCGCCTGAACAATTTGGTCCCTGCACTGACGTTCGGTTTGCAAGTGGAATGTCGCAAGTCGGTGCAAAGAACTTTTTCCGTCAGCACCCGGTTAACTGAGGACACCAAAGACGAATCGAATGACTTAAAAGAAATACAGCAGTTGGTAAACGCACTCGGTAAAATGTTGCTCTGGTGCGATTGCTGTTGCCTTGTTGCGTCACAATAAGTCCTTGTTTTTTAAGGTCTGCCTTCATTTCATTGCATTCGGTACGCCGATTTAAAGGATAAAAAATTTATGATGGAAACAGAGCTGTACACTCATTATACGGCAAAGCACAGATTCAATCAAGTTGTGTTAAAAAAGCCAAAGTTCGCCTTGACCTCTGAGAGGTATTTGTTGAAATGTAAATGGTACTTTCGTTATGTTACTGATAGTAACTTGCTTACACACAGGAAAGACCTGTTCCTTACTGATGCACGAAATATGTTGCAATTCAATTCCGAAAGCGTTGTGAGAGTTTACGGCCTTTGCGTAGACGTTCGAGACTCTTACGTCATTGTAACAGAGCACATGAAGTTCGGAGAGCTTAATCGTGTAAACATTTGTATATAAAAGCTTTGCTGCTTTCTATGTGCTTTTTGCTGTATTTGCTTTTGCAACAATTAACATACTAGCATAATATGTCACACTGATGTTCCAAAACAGCACATTTCCAAAAGTTGGCTTATATTGGCAGTTTTTATCATTGGATGAACCTGACCTTACCAGGAGTGATCTGGCCCGAATGATGGTAGAAACCGCCCGGGGATTGTATTTTATACACTGCTGCGATGTAGTGCACGGCAGCTTGTCACCAACCAGTTTCCTGGTTAACCAAGACCTCCACGTCAAGGTATTTCTACCCACCTATAATGAAAACGTGTATATTTCTTTTAGTTACATTTGTGCCGCAACAGATTTCTGGATTTGAATTCTCCAGAGCAGAACCAGAGGGTAGGAAAGAAGGACCCAGCCGCTGTCAAACGACAAAGGCCTCATGCTGCGGCGGCCAAGGAGCATGCACGAAAACAGACACCTTTTGGTACTATACACGGTTAAAAGGTTTTGACTTTTGAAGCAGCTCTTATAATTTAATACACTCTTGCTTGCAGCTATGGGTTAGTATTGCTTTCAATACTTACTCGATTATCGGGAAAATATCAACAGGTCGGAGCTGAGGAGTGCTACCACCTTCTGACTGTTTTAAAAGTAGATAGTCAGCCGCTAGATGTCGCTAAAATGTGCCTACTTTCTGACACCATGACGTGTCCCACAATGGAAGGTATGGATAGTTGAATTCAACTTGTCGGCAATTTTTACCTCTAACACGTTAATACGTTTCAGAGGTGGTTATAGAGCTAACGTCGTACATGGAGGCCTTATGCAACAGGGATTGATCAGCGACGTTTGCTTTGATGTACATTTTTATGTCTTGTATACTTCGTATTTTGTTGGTTTAATTATTCTGAAAACTGCACCTTCAATCTGGTTGTTCCTGTACACTGTTTCAACAAGTAACTTCGCCACCACGTTTTTTTTTCTATAATTTTATTGTGAACATTTGGCAGTGATTTGTACAAAGTGGAAAAAAATACACCAAACCAAACGTTTTACAAAACCCATTGACGGGGCGTGCTGTAAGTGAAAATTAATAGGTCGGCATCAATTAAAGAAAGCAATATAATTAGGAACAGAGACTGAATGCAATATGTCCGCACCGCAGTATACCTGTTTTCACAACACTTTGCTTCCGCAACAAAGGCACTATACACGATGTAAGGACGCAGTATTCACCCGTTTTGCGTAAAATTTTCTCGGAGAACCGGGCGATGCTGTGGCAATCACAAGCGTTTCGCTGTAAACCGGCGCTCGTTGGTTTGCTTTAAAAAAGAGAAGACTGGCAAATTTGATTATGATGCGGAGGCTGTGACGAAACTCTCTAATTTCCTGCGCGTGAAAGGCTGTCTGATCAATCACAGGTTATCTTTTCGGATACGTAACCAGCATTCTGCATTTCGGTTCTAATCAAACAGCAAACGCACGTGCAATTATTATGCAACCCGATTTATAAACAGCATTGGTGCCAATATAGAACTAATTGATTGCATAATCAATGTTGTAATTCAAATTCGTCATGAAGCATATACAACAGATGTGTGTATAGTGATGCGCCCCATCAAGTCTATTGACAATTACCGGTGGAATTTTCTTATATTGAGTTAATCACCAACAAACAGATGACAAATTTATACCATATCTCTTTCACACGCGTGAGCAACAGAAGCACCAACCAAAAGAAGCAGTAAGTTTTATTAGTGCCTTATTGTGGCGCAGTTATAGCTGTGGCGGTATTACTTTTTAGTACAGCAGAGCTTTATATATTAACAAGTTAGTTGCCTCTTAGTTATATACATAATATATTATTTTGTGTGGGGTATTTTTTATTTCAATACACTACTAAAACCAGAGCCCGCAATCAATAGCAACTGTAACGCGAACCAACAGTAAAAATATTGAGATTCCAGAGAAATGCAACGGAGCCAGATGACACCTCTACTTCCTACACGGAACGCAACAAAACGGTTTAAAATCGGTTGGCCCTATCAGTTGTGTGCTGGGTGTAGGACAGACAATACGGAAAAACATGGAAGAAGCAAACTGAACAAGAGCTCAACCTGTTTTTGATGTTACAGCACAGTCGTTTGCGAAGAACAGCCTTGGCAATAATGTACGCTAGGTCTGTCTTCACAATACGAATTTGCTGGTGACATTTTCGCCGGGAAAGCGTCGTGTTCCCATTGATTCACACATCTGGAAACCTATCTAATGGAAACCGCTCTTTTCTTGTGTTTTGTGTGGTTGTGCGGAACTCGAAATAAATCGTTTTGCAAACAAAACAAAAAATATGCGTGAATTAAGTGTGGGCTTGCATCAGGGATCGTTATATTTTGACATATTTCGCAGGTAACTTAATGGTGTGTTGCAAGCGCTAATGGGTAGCACCAGGTAACTTTTCGTAAATGCACTTCACTGCAATGGCGTGGTGATACGGATTCAGTTCCTGTTCGTTTTTTTAATTTTTTACGTCCGGTTCGCGGTTTGTAAAGTTCACTATCGATAGGTTCAGCTTCAGTTTTGATTTAAATAAATGAATCCGATCAGAGCGATTTGTTCAGTTCCACTTTATTGTTTTATTTTGGATTTCGGTAAGTGTTTTACACCGGGGGTCTACAACCACAAGGGCCGTAGACCGGTAGCCTACCTGTCTGGACTGTACACAAGGGACATACACATTCCACACGCTTCATGCACGAAGCATCAAAAACCGTCACTAATCATCGTCATTGCTACATGTAACTGCATGAAAAAATAGTCAGTTCCGTTTCGGATTAATTAAGATTCAAAATGCTCATTTTAATTCGTTTGCTCAAGGTATAATAGTCATGCCAAGGAATCATGACACCCCTTTGTAAAGTTACGACAGGACTCAGTGGCAATTAGTAACTTGCATACGATGCAAGTATGCGTAGCAAAGGGCCGAAAATTGATTTGACCTTAAATACGGTCGGTAAAGGAAATTACGGCGCAAAATGCGACAGAATGCAATTAAATTTTTCTCGCAGTGGTGAAGAAACAAGGACGCAACTGGCAAAAAAGGAAAATGTAGCTTCAACCCAAATATGGCAGAACAGTTCGATTTATTTCTAACTTACAGTGACCACACGGATGTTATTTAAAATAGCACCGGGATTTGAACCCAGGATGTCCTGGGCACGAATCCCGATCAGGTATCGTCAGTTTCTGGAGAGTTTAAAAATGAAAATAACTAAAACCGCTTGATGGAGTTAGAGGACTATTTTAAATAATATCCATGTGGTAGAGCTAGAGGACTTTTTAAATAATGTCCGTGTGGTTGTGCTCGAGGACTATTTTCAATAAAATTCGTGTGGTGGAGCTAGAGGAATATTTTTAAATAACATCTGTGTGGTGGAGCTAGAGGACTATTTTAATAAACATCCGTGTGGCGGAGCTAGAGGACTATTTTAAAAAGTACGTTTACCCTTTTAGCTTACCATAAAATTATTGCTGATTTCAAATTTTCTGTGTTATTTGCCGATACTGGACCTGTAAGCCGAAAAGCCTGGCCAGATTTACAACGCTAGCGAAATTTCAGCTCATTGGATGTATTTTACACTTGGCGGGAAAATGAACCAAAACAACAAAATTTGGTTGATTACAAAGTTTGAGATAAAACGACGTAATGTCAGCTGTAAACAAAAAACGTAAAGCTCTGGTAGTTACCCAGGAAAAAACAAATGGTTCGGCTAAAAAACGCCGATCCAAACCTTCGAAAAATGGAAATGAAAATAAAACTGTTTGCAACAACCTTTTCACAAATTCCTTGGCTGAGGTCGGGTTTCAATTTGGATACAAAGGAAATAAGATTGGATGCGAAGGCCACACTTTTAGGCAAAGACTGATAAAGTTTCTCATGGGGCGTGACATTTTGTCGGATTCGCTGCAAGATTTCTTTTCAACATTGGAGGAAACAATGAAAGATGAAGATATGTTTGTTGCCGCACTCTTTCCATCCGAGATGGACAGTAATGATGTCCTTGATTTTTCCTCACAGACCAGTGACATCTTACAGGTAAAAACTATAGAAAAGTTTGAACAGAATTTAAATATTTCATCCACAATAAAAAATGTACATCTGTGCAAATTTATTTGAATTTCATTGAGAAAAAATAAACTGATAGATTTGTTTGCAAAAAATGGCTGGTTTTCACAATCAACATTGGCCGTTAATCCAATTTACCAACTTTTTGTCATATATAAAGTATTTGGTGGCTTTGTAATAATTGCATGGCCAGTTCAAACACCGAAAATTGCCCTAATGTTTAAACTTCTTTCAGGATTCCTTGATCAAGTTGCTTCTCGGTTGTGATGAACTACAAAGTGATGTGGTTAATTTTTTGATAAAGAAACTTGCACTTTACACTGAGCAAGAGAATGTGAAAGTTGATTTGAATCCTACTGTGTCAGGAGGTGTGGATGTCACAAACATGCCAAGGTTGATTTTAAACCACTTCCGGTGGCTTGATTACATAAATGAATCCAGCCAGCTTGCATCAAAACTGTTGGAAATGGCATCTGTTATGCAGTCAGGGGTAAGATTGTCTCCCAAAAATCAAGCATATATTGTACTGCTACAACTTGTATGTATATTATGCTAGGTTGCTTGTGACATTATTTCATTTGTACCTGATTTATTGACTGATGATTGTGACCACTCTGTTGTTGCTTCAACATTTTGCGACTTACTGAATAACGGTCCAGAAAACATAACATCAGCCATATTTGATGCACTGTCAAATCTTGAACTTAGCAACTCAATGGCCAAGGACATTCAAAATCTGGCTGTATCCAATCTGGCAAGTGGTTTGGTGGAGGACATGCCAGTTATTGTTAAGTATTTGCTGAAGTCAAGCAAATCCTCAGATATTGCAAAAGAGGTGTGAGCACATTGGGTATTTATGTAAACAATTGTGCACAGAGAAATATTTTCTGTGCTTTTAGGTCATCACTGAGTTACGACCCCACCTGGATTTTGCAGTGCTGTTAACAGCTGATGAAGACAACACATCAGTAAGGACAAGCACTACTTTGATTGCCGAAGCTGTGTTTTCTTCAATGCAATTTCATAATGCTGTAGCATCTGCGTGGATTTCTGCATTGGAAAAAGTTAGTGTGTTAGTAGTTGGCACCGCCAGCATTATGTGAAGTCTGAATGTGTGTACTGACATATTGTTTTGTTTTGTTATAATATTAATAGAAATAAGTGTTTTTTTTTGTTTGTTTTAGGTTAACAACTTAGATGTTCATGTTGGCGACATTGTTTGTCTGTTCCTGTTGTGTTTCGTGCACAGCCCTCAGCAATCCAAACAAGCAACTGCTTTGCTTTACTCGAAAATACGTAACAATCATTTACCGATAGCAGTTATTACCACGACATTTGAACAGTGTTCTTACTTGTTCCACAATCACTTCAGGAGTATCTGTAAATTAGCCAAGAACATGGTAATATATAAAAGTACTGCAACATTGCATAAGAGTGATTTTATACCTATATGTTCACTGTAAATGTTATGCACTATTACACTGTAGAAGTTAAGGAAAAAGGCAAAGCAAATATCATGAAAGTTGTTGTGGAACACTCTCAATATATTCACAGTAGTATGAAGATGTAAAGGGTTTTGTTTAATCCGCTAAATCCATGTGTAGGTATGGAATTCAACATCTTCTGTGAGAAACATGGGAGGGCTGCTGTACAAAATGTTTCTCCTACATATGGATAACTTCTGCAGACAAGAGGCGATTGGATACTTGGTAGAACACATTAGTGGTGCATCTAACAGTGGCACAACGGAGACAGATACTGCATTAGAAGTATTAAGCTTTGTGGCTTCTACAAAACCTGAAGCACTCAACTCATATGCCAATTATGTCAGAGAAGCATTGGATCGCATGGACACTATGACACTTCCGCAGGTAAATCTCTGTCTTCAGTTTTCAAAACATTTTAATGATCATTGTTCTGAACAGTTTTTAAACTATTCTCTGTCATAGGTGCGATTATCTTATGGTATTCTTACTGCCCTTGCATACAATGAATGTAATGACGCTTTCACCCTTGGGATGAGGGATGAGATGCACATGATCCTCCAGAAGCAACTAAATCATACTTCTGACAAGTAAGTGGAAAAACAAAAATGATTTGAGGTAATTCTCTGACGTGATTTGTCGCGTATCCGTAACATCCCGTTTTAAAATCAAGTTTGCATGACTATTTTTATTACGTAGATATCACCGCATTGGGATTATCGGTTGCGTGGCAACCATGATTGCCATCTCGCGGATGGACCAAGACGAAAACTTTAATGTAAACGAAGAACTCTCCTCACTTCTCCAAACTCTAAATTACCTGCTACGAAACGACTACCAGGGTTGGGCGACCTTCTATGACGAAGTGTACCTCGCATTTCTTGCAAAAAACGAAGAAAATTGCCGGAAATTGGCCAAAAAAGTGAGCACAGACGCTCGTATCAAGCTCGAAAAGGATTTTCTCGGTAACACAGCGGGGGAAAGCTCGTCCGCGGAACGTCAAAATAAACTGGATACTTGCTTGCGCTACTGCTTGCTTCCGCAGGATGAACAATCCCAAAACGACGTACTGATAAAAATAGCAAGTGAAAATCACCGCAGTCTGAAGCAGACGTCTCCCCTCCTGTGTTCGCTGTTTTGCGCCATTGCCTCGCTGGAGAAACGCCTCAGCAACTCTCTCGGCGAAATCGATGTCTTGTTGTGCTGTCCGCTTCAGATCTACAGCTCCAAATATGAGGACACAAACACCTTCCAAACCTTATCCACTGACCAGATGTCGACCATCCTAGACTCCGTGTTTGCCACTGTCAACTGGTTCCGGGAACTGATATCCGTGTTCGCGTGTGAAACAGACGATGAATGCAAATCCAACGTTCTTGAACGCCTAAAGCAGGCCTGTCAATTGCAAAGCACTTTGGAACGACTCGTACACCATGTTCCAAACGGTTACGTGCCTCCATTCATGGGAAGTGGAAAACGAGAAACAACTACAGTTGCCTGGAGAAGCCACGGGTCCAGTTCCGAAGCGAAAAAACTATCGAAAACCATTGACCAAACTCTGAACGCTACAACTGCCGATATGAAGAAACTGCATAAGGAGAAGCAAGCAAGTGTTGCGGTGGTCGTCACACCAGCAATGCTTAGACCACACTTGCGTGAAATGAACATAGATGTGTTCGGACTACTGCGATATAGAGTTGAATTCAAAAAGGGAAATCCTCCCGATTCTTCAACGCAAGGTAAGGAAGTTATTTCCTTAGAATATTTTTAGTTTTTAGCTTGTTTGTCTTGTTTTACTGTATCTATGAATATAATATTGATTTGTAAAGACAGATCCGTCAGTCACCGACTTGCACAGGCTGATTCCTGTAGTCACTTTTTGACGTTTTCTCTATTACAAATATTTAAACCATAATTTTAAGCGTATATGCTACGAACAACATGCTCCACAATTTGCGTGAATGTGGTTGTCATGTCCAAATCTTTTTACCAGGAAACATGTGTCGTTATACTTTTTATCAACGCATGTATAGCTGTTTTCCTGTTTATAACTGAGTTTACAGTGCTTGCTATATGCAGAATGCCGTATTCTGCCCTCCCATCTTCTGTATTTGTTGACTGACCTCAAGCAGAAGGTGAAACATCGTTTGGTCGCCAACAAACTTCCACCTGGTTTTGGCCACAAGGGCGGCAGTAAAAACAGCGACGTTGGCTTCGAAAAACTTGACCAACTTTCAACGAAAGACGTCCTGGACAAAGTTGTCGATCTCACAAAGTATTTGCAGAAGCATTTAACTGCGCTGGGGGAGAATTTAAAGGTAATCTTGGATTTAAAAAGAAGGCGCATATAATTGAAGAGTAGAAGTGAATATCAAGAACTTACATTATTTCAAACGTTGCTCTTTTCGGGCCCCGTCTCTGTTTCGTCTCATAGCTTTTCCGTGTGCTTTGACTCCAGCGTTTACAACATTCGTGATATATTACGTGTGATTTGCAGAGTGATTCTGTACCTGATGGTGGGGATTCCGATGACAGTGTGTCTTCCATCAACTCCGGTATTTTTCTCAAACAGCATGAAGAGATTGCTCAGTGCTTCGAGAACGTTGTGGAAATATTTCTATCCGTATTATCATGGAGCAATGACCGTGACAACAAAACGTGAGAAATAAGTGCAAGTCGGCATGACTACCACGTGCTTATGGTGTATTGAAAACTTAAAAATTACCAAGGCAATAATCCCCAGAAACTTTGCAATAAGAGCTGGGTTTCTCCAATCGTTAGGATCTGTGGATCACTTGGCCATTTTAGTTAAATATGTGGACCCACAATAACCGACAAAAAATTTGAGAACCTTTTTTGATGATGTCCGCACACAAAACGAACTTCATCGTTGTAAAGTTTTTATGGTTGGGAAGGTCCTTTGGACCCCAAGATATAGGTTACTGTAATCCCTTAGGGTCCGTGCACCCACAGTATAGAAACCTTGATGTAGAGCCTTGTATCCAATTCGTTTTATTTTCGAACTCTCTTTTACAGCAGCCAGTCAAAATTGCATGAATTTTTGGCTTGCTTCTCCAAATCCTCCAATTCCGATTCGACAGCCGATAACTTCTCCACTCTGCTATCCGAAACCTTTCGATACTTACTGAAGTTTTCTACCGTTGTACCAACCTCGTCATGCGCGTGCCTTTTTCTTAAACTGCTCGGATTGCTTCACGAACTGGCTGCAGATAACAAGTCGCAACATGCTTGGATGGCCAAAAAGGTCTCCGCTGTGGCGGATGGGTTTTTGAAAGTGGATTGGAATGATTGTGCAGGTGTGGTATTATTAGATGTTTCATTTATTTGTTCTTTAATATCAATTGAAACACGTCGTAGTTTACTGCATAAAAAGCTGCCATAAAAATTCTTCTTTTAACCAACTGTTACCTGACTATATCGCTTCAGTCAAACTAGGACCGTGTCTAACTTTTTTATTTATTATTTTGTAAGCATTACCTTTTTTTGTTACACAAATAAGAAACGCTTCGGATAAACTAAATGAACACATGTAAGCACCACGTTCGTTGATAAATCGTCACCATACATTGTAATAGCATTGTCCAATCGTAACTTCCAGGCAATCCGTCAAAGGCCAATCCTGCCCTGCAATCGTTTTTCACGGCCTTCCTGAAGTTCAGCGAAGATCGACTTGACAGCATGGAGACGTTCATCAAACAAGCTTTACCTGACATTCTGGGAGACGAGATAACCGCAGAACGCGATGAGGACGAAAACCACATCACCTTTCCTCTATTAACCAGAGCCAACTTCTACATATTCTACAAAGGTGTTTATGGCAAGAAATAACCACAAACCATTGACCACTGTTATCCACTTGTAACTGGTAACTTTCAGAACAGTATCATAAGAAGGCAGTGGTGAAAAACGTTGGCGAATATATCGCAAAGTAAGACATAAACACTACTATAATAAAAACAATAAAATTTCTGAGGAACACTGGCAGATGCCTAAAATTTCGCTTAAATTTGAATTGAGAGAAAGACTTCTTCTAGTGGCACCCGGACCGAAAGCACTTCAGTAGAAAACGATTTGTTCGCTTTACACATTGATTTTTCAGGTTTGATTGAAGTTTTGAGTAGCGAAGCAGCGGCCATCCCCTCCCCTTCTTCTGCGAGGTCGAATCAAGCTAATGTTGATCACGTCGAGTTACTTCTTCAGTGGAGTGAAGTCGTCAAGGTGATTTTAACTGAAACATAATTTCCTTCTCAATTGGTAAAGTCAACTCTTTTCATGCTTTTTCAACTAGTTACATTCTGGCAAAAAATGACTAGTATGACATTGCCTTGCTCGAAGTAGTGTTGTTTTTAATATGAAACCTCGCTTGTCTAAAACTAAACAAATGCCTTGGTTACATCCTTGTCGGTTACGCGTCACTGTTTTTTACCAGGTCTTGGAGCTGTTGATCCATATTTTGAAGTCGTTTTCCTCGCGTACCACGATCGCCCCAGCCCTTAAACATGCCAAGTCTATTGTTGAGGTGGGACCATAATGTTGTTGTTTTTTTTATAAATTTTATAAAATCTTTCAGGTTTAAAAAAAAACGATGGGTCTAAGACTTGGGCAACTTTAAATAGAACATAGTAAATTACTTCATCGTTCTGCAACGTTTCTGTTGCCACAGAGCTTCGTGCGGACGGGTATCCCGGCCTGCGAGATGACGTTTTGCGAACATCAAGATGACGTCATCAACCTCATAAAGAAAATCCAAAGCAGCACACGTCAGTTGCAATACCTCGCATGTCATTCCAAGGTATGGATAGAAGTGCGCTTTGTTCGAGTCTTTTAGTAATGCAAAATACATTGTTGGATTCGAAGCTATTTCTGAGTGATATTAAAGTTGGTTCAATGTTACGTCACCGATACATTAAGTGTAAATAACATTCGCACTTTAAAATACAAACTGTAGCTCTGATCACAAACAGGCGAATAAAAACTACATAACTTTAACAGATCTCGAAAGACTCGTCGCTCACGAATCATGTCCCTGCTCTCAAACGAAGTCTCGAAACATTTGTGTTTCGCGTGAAGGCGCTCATGGTTTTGCACAACTGCCATGAGGCTTTCTGGCTTGGAAATCTCAAAAACAGGAATCTTCAGGGTAAGTTGGCGTGTTTTAGTCAAATAGTCCGCTTTGTACGCTAATAAACTGCCCAGCTAACGTCGATTCGATGATCGTTCCTAAACTTGTTGTTACGTCATCAATTGATGTGACTTCACTCTACTTTTGGCATGTTTTTATAAGTTTGTTGGAAATTTTTTTCAGTTTTTAAATTTTAAAGTTTCCTCCTTGAAGAATTTACATGTTTGAGAATGTTACTCTGGTACAAAAAATTAGCACAAAAATATAGGTCTTATATGTAAGTTAAGCTAGAAAACGGTTCCAACCAACAATGTCATGCACCTTGATTATGTCGTAATCCGGATTTGGGTAAATGTTCCCACCTCCGTTCACTATTCCACGTTTCATTTATTGATAACACTAATCCGGATAATAACTTCGCCTATCCAGTTGAGTTTGTCCGACTAATCGAATCCGGATTAAAGGTTTACTGTGTTCGCCCATGTAGGAGAAGAAATCCTGTCGCAAGTTCCCGTTGATCCAACATCAGACGAAGAAAACGACGACGATCCCGACGAAGAGACAACCGAACCAAACAAAACAACACAACAGTCGTACAGCGAAAGTTACTAACGTATTTCGTATGCTTTTCGGCTGTTGTCTAAGCTTTCTGTCAAACAATATCTGACTACAGTTGTTCTTTTCGGTTCTTTCGAGCCATTTCATATGGAGTGTATGATATACACTGCAGATTACTTGTTTGTAAATTTTTTTTAATTTTTTCTGTTCCATTGCTTCTACCGAACACTATATTCAAACAAAACTGCTAAATAAACCAGTTTTAAATTGCTTTCAAACACTAATTGTTTAACTTTGGCAAAACAACGTGATTAGGATTTTCCCGAATACAAAAAAAAATCCTGTATAAAACTCATCACCCTGCACGCGAAATAACAATACTGCCTCTTAATCTTTAAACAGTTTGTGGGTCGAGAAGTGACCTTTTACGGAAGGCTTAAACCAGCGTAGAAACGCTGTCGTTGTCTTTTACTTCCGTGGCACCTGATTTATTCGGTTGGGACCGACGTTTTACAATCGGTGGCCTTTCCTTGGCGCAACTGATTGTTTTCACTCTCAAAACGGTCGGTGACAATACGGGGAGTTCTGTTGCTTCGGCGGCTGTGGACCCTTGACTGATGTTTAGTTCAATCTGCTGTGGTTTTGGTAGGTTCGGTAATTCGTTTTTCATCGTACCCGCGTTGTTGCTTGTAGCTTTCTTGCTCTCGAAGTACTCCTGCAGCGCCCGTCGGTTGATTTCCAACTCCGTGCACCGTTGGTGGCAGCTTCCGTAGAGTGAATGTGCTTTGATTGTTTCTTTCTTGTGCAGTTTGTTCCACGCTCGTAGACAGGACACAAAAGCGAAGATGATGAAAAGGCCACTTACGCTCAAAATCGCTATCCCGATAATGGCAGCCATGCGATGGAATTCCATGTACATGTAACAACCAAAACCTGTAGATGCAGAGGTTCATTATTTCGTTCGGGATCATAACAAAGGGCAGAGTATTTGAAATATTAGTAAAAACATTCCTTGCATATAATAACACAACCCAGGGCTTCCCAGGCGCTTTCTCTTGCATCTAATTACAATTGGTACAAAATTTTGCCACCCTTTGTTTATGACAGTCATCTAAGTTAATGTTTGGTTTGATTAAGTTCAAGGGATAAATAGTAACGCTATACATAACCTACATGTCTGGAAACGTCACTATATGAAAAAATACAGACAATGCTGATGTATTTTGACATTATAGGCTAAACGCCATGCGACCCACAAAATTCGTCCCGCGACCCCAGTTTGGAAAGCCCTGCATAACCCACTTGTCATGAATACAGGAATGCTCACGAATGCGGAAAACGTTGCGACGAATCTGGTTGTTGACACTTGCTTTAAGTATTCAGATCTCCTTCATCACAGAAGTACGTAAAAAGTAAAGGCGATATAAATTTTTTTTTTTTTATACTAATTTGACTTGAACGGACACAATATATCTTACCTTTCAAAGTCCATGCTATAATCGCTGCACACCAAGTAGATTTGTATTGCGTACACGGACATTGTACAGAAAGACAGAGCAGCAGATGCAGTTGCCATCGCAATAGTCATGTAAACAAATTCCTACATTCCACGTATAATTCTTGTTTGGAAAGCTTAGTTATATACCTCACTCTTATAACAAATAAAAAAAATACGTAGCCTACCTCGTTAAGTTTAAGGTTCTTTTTAGGGTCAAGCCATATAGACGATAATGCATGTAACAGCAGGACCGACAAAACTGCCATTACCGCACTAAGAAAGCAGATGGTAAAATATCCCTTCATTGGGTCTGCGACTTCACTTTGATTTCTCCTGCAAAGAATAAAAGACAAAAGTCCACGAGACTTTCAGCAAAAACAAAAACAGCCAAAAATTTTTCACACAACTGCTACCTGCTGTCTTTCATGATCGTCTGCGACCTTAGTTGCCCACTACAGCAGCATGGTCGTTGGGTAGAAAACCCCCCATGAATATTCGATATTTTTCTGTCATTGATTTTACTTGGCGTTTGTATACAATTCATTGTAACTTAATTTTGCTAATATTTGGCCTACTGACTGTTACAAAATTGCATCGGTTATCTGCAATTACATGTCTTATTTAATGTATGAGAGAAAGGGGACGAGTTTAAAAAAAAGCTTCGTAATCTGATTAAAGCTCGCACACAATCGAAACAAAGTAAAGGGTACAAAGTAGTGTGATATAGCCTAGTACATCCGTGCCGACATTCTAATATCTTATACTCTAGCTAGATTATCTGAAGAATTAATTTCGGCGCTTTAAAAGATTCTGATTTGGCAAGTACGACAGGAACGCTTTTATCCACCCTCACGAGTAACCTAAATTTTACCACAGTCAAGTAAACAAAGAACGTTACAATATATAGGTTTAGACTAAACCTGTTAATGGGCTTATACATTCGACAAGCGCACTGAGTACTTTTGACAGCTCTTGAGTTCCGCAAATGGGGAAAACAATGGCAATTCACTTCTCGATCGTTTCGAAAACCTAGCAATTGCCATTAAAGAATCTAGACATCTCGAAAAAAGACCGCAAAGCACTGCTTGTGAACTTTATTTAACTGTTTTGTAGCTCTTTTACCTTCATCTCTTCACTATGAACCAATAAAGAAATGATTCTTTAAAAGATAAATTAACAAACCAGTACTGTTTAGCCTGTAGCCTAACTGCAATTCGCGTTTAAATTTGCAAGAAAACATGCGTAACTCTTTTACCATGCTAAAACGGCTGATGGGCAAGCTTTTCAATCATTAATATACAAAAATCAACTAACAGGGGTGCAAGGACGAAAAATTTACTCCTTTCTCAGCTTAATTTACTTTAAACAATAAAAAAAAAACAATTAAAAACTCATATTGAACTTTGGCGCCCACTCGTGGCAATGAAAAATGTTTGTTTTCATGTGAAGAGAATTTTATCATCGGACAATTTCTTGTTGCAAGTCTGTGCTTCTTTTGCAGGCAGTGTCCTTGTTGTAGTACCACATCGGTCAGGTTTGCCCCCAAAATGTCAGAATCGGGCAACGACTTTGAAGAAATAAACATTTTGCGTCCGAATGTTTATTGGGCTCAGAGAAAAGAAACCATCGGTTTAAAAATTACTGTGGGAGATGTTAAGGTGACGGTTTACCTTCTAGTTATTCATTTTTGTATACTTTTCTTCCGTTTCAATTTTTTGCAGACAATCTAAAAAATTGTTAGTGAGATTTTAGATCAGTTTTGTAGTAACAACAGTTATTGTTTCTGAATGTAAATCAAGCCTAACTTTTATCCATTACACAAGTTTTAATTGGATTTTTTCATGCAGGTTCCAAAAATATCTTTAACAGAGAAGTCTGTCACATTTGAAGGTTTGTTGACTGCAATAGTTGTTTATATTTTATTTCCAACACAGATTACTCTGTAAAAACAAGCTCTTGTCATTTATATTGCAGCCGAAGGTCATGGAGCAAAGGGATGGAACATATACAAGTTTACCCTGGATTTGTATGATGAAATAGATAAAGAGGTAACCTATGTTTAGTTACTGACAGCAGGGGTGTGCAACATGATGCCATCAAATAGAAATTTTGTACCAGAGGGAATTTTGTGGACTGTCATATGTATATATGCTTTTTTATCACTATGTCCATGAGAAATGGCAGAGTTGCCTGTGTCTAAATCTGCTTGGGTGTGTTTGGGCATACTAAGCTTTAGGTTGTACACCCTCTGTTTTACAGTATAGACGATTTGTATACAAAATCCGAAGTGTGTGCCAATTTTTGTGTTATCAGGGATGTGTTTATAAAGTGATGCCAACATGCATTGAAATGCAGCTGACCAAGCAAGGCCAAGGTAGTTACTGGCCCAGACTTATACCAGAAAATACAAAGAAGCCCCACTTTCTAAAACTAGACTTTGAAAGGTGGAGGACTGAATCTGATGATGAACAAGAACAACAATTAAAGGTGCAAGACTTTGTGTTTTTCTATGAGTTTTTTTGCCATTGCTGTTTAATTGTTATTGGTCTTAGAATGGATGGTTTTGTGTAAATTCCTCAAATAGAGCAGAACTGTAAAGCACTTTAGGAAAAATGCCATATAGTCATTTGGCCTATCATCACCCTAATATTGCAGCAATATTCTAATCTATTTCAGAAACAAGATAAGGAACTGGATCTGAAACAATTCAGTAAAGAAGAGAATTTATCAGACTTTGTGCAAAATTTCTACCTGACGATGTACAACCTTGCCCAATTTATCATATACTCAGTAGTATTCTGTGGCTTATTGGTGGGTCGTTTGAAACATGGCCCAGGTAGAGTTAAACTGTGTATAAACATTTTTTGTGTGTTTTAAACTGTTTCTCTGTTTCTGTTGTATACAGACTTCTATGCAGACACTTATAATATGTATGGATCTATAGTCATCTTTGCAGTTTTGCTCTCCTACTTGGAAGCTGTTCATGGAATACTGGGTTATGTCAAATCACCATGGCACATGGCATTTTTGCAGGTTAGTTTTTAAGTACTTTGTAGTATTCGTGCAGTTTAACCAAGCATGAAAATTGCACTTTTGTGAAAGGTATCAGGAAGAACTTTTGCCTTCTTTTGTTTGTGGCTAAACGGTCCTGAGCACCTACCCAAATGTGCAGCATGGGACTTGTTTTTTGTATGGAGCACCATTGAAGTCATCAGGTAGTCAACAAATACATCCCTCAAAACCTAAATTTGTTCATTATTCATTGGTCGTCTGGCTAGACTGGAATAATATCTTCCAAAAAAGCGGGTGTTGTCCATCTTTCAATTTCTGACTTCTTGTTCCTGTGAATAATATTGGAGAAAGTCAATCGTGTCATTAAAAAGTTTCTTTGTAGCTAATAAAAAAAACGGTTTGTCTGTTTTAAATACAGATATCCTTACTATATATCACAAACCTTCAACATGGAAATAAAGCTTTTAACATGGTTGCGGTATCATGCCTGGATACTTCTTTACCCCTTTGGGGGCTTTGCCGAATGTGAGTGGACCCTTTTTCATTAAAAGTTGTGTGCCAAGTTAATATCGAGTCCATTTTTCAGATACGATTATCACAAGTGCTGCTCGGCGTTTTAAGGAAGAATCTATGTACGCTTTGACGCTTCCAAATCCTCTGAATTTTACAATAAGCTTTTCCACTTTTTTGCACATCTACTGTGTTGTTTTGTTTGTCGGTAAGTGTTGATTTGGAGAAATTTACCTTTCTAGTCACAAACTTCTTTCAAAGGTGGGTACAGGAACGGCCATGCTCTAAGTCTCCTTTAAAATTTCCAAGGATTTCGAAAATCTATTTTTGGCTCAAGAGTAAATAAATTTGTAACCCGAGTTTAAAATTTGTATCAAACTATAACGAAACTAAGGTTTTGTGTGGCTTGTTGATTTCAACCATTCCTATCTACATTCCTCATTTCAGGTATAGGAGGGTTGATGCGCCATTTGTGGAAGATGAGACAACGAAAATACGGAAAAAGGCGTAAGTTCAAACCAGCCTAAACTCTGCAATCATCTTCTTTTCCGAATACGAAGAAATACGTAAAGCAACACCCGATGGCAGTAATTTGAAAATTCATTCTTTATCGATTGCAATGTTGACGTTCCTGCTCTTCAACTCTTTTCCTGCTTTCAAATAGAAAAATTTTAATTATCTTTTTCTGTTTCATTTTAGACAGTTTAGTGTTTTGGTTATGCATGAAAAGCATCTCTCCCGCCAAGAACTCAATTAGTGTCATTTCTTACAAAAAACAAACACCGACATAACTCAAAGAAATGCCTACAAAAAATTTATATTATTGCGTGGTGACAAATATGCGTTGCAACAGCGCAAGGTGAAGGAAATCTTGTAGGTCGTGTGACGCCACACCAAACAAGTTAGACCTTTTTCTTACAACACAAAAAACTTGCATTAGGCAGGACCTCACTGCCATTTACTTTGTTTCGTTGCCGTTTAATGGATTTCCTTCAACGCAAAAATTTAATTTTGTTTGAGAAATTATTTTGTGTCAGAAATCCATTAAGTATGCTTTAAGTGTGAACTACATTTCTGCTGAATGCAAAAGTTTACAACAATAAAGTAAATTTCCCGCAATTGTTGCAAGCTTCCTTCTGCACGGAGCAGGTTTAAAAAATTCCCAATGCTTTCACAGTGGGTTTGCCTTTTTCGCGCACGATTCTGACTGGAATGTCTTATGACGGCCGTTTCGGTGCAAAGGTTTTCCACTTACGGGGTTGTTACTATGTAGATATAGGTACGCAGAATATGCAAGTATAGTTGTATTTTGATTGGCATTAGATGTATATGCCGAGTTGGAAGGACTTGAATTTCTGTAAGAGAGCATGCTATTACATACATTGTCCCAATTGGGGCAATGCAATATTGGTTCGGGGGCGTTGAATTGATTTCTGGTCGTCATTTTTACCTTTGTTTTCAAAAAGGTGTTTAAATATTTGCTCATGTCGGTCATAATTTCCAAAAATCAATCGGATGTCCAAGCTTAATTTTGTTGCTCAAAAGCAACTCAACTGCAATGGCGAAGAAAATCAAAATCGAAAGATTATTCCAACTTTTTCCAAACAGGATGTATTTATGCACTCGTAATATAACCTTTGGTGTCCTAGCAGTGACCTTCGTTCATTTTAAATCCCAGTACAAATAACGCAAATTATGTATTTTAAAGTTAGGAACTTATAACTAATAAGATGTATAT
This sequence comes from Ascidia mentula, assembly GCF_947561715.1. Taxonomy (NCBI): domain Eukaryota; kingdom Metazoa; phylum Chordata; class Ascidiacea; order Phlebobranchia; family Ascidiidae; genus Ascidia; species Ascidia mentula. The sequence continues at coordinate 16,839,311 of NC_138569.1, read as the reverse complement.
GTTAAGATATCAAAAAAGGTTAAATTTTGTGTAATTCTTCTGTGGAAGAGTAGGGACATTTAACTGTCCCAAAAGACGTTAATAATTCAACTTGTTAAAGTAGCAGATTTATTTGGTAAATTAAATCAAGGTCACACTAACGGTGTGGTGAAAGTACTAATGGCGTTCTCTACATTCTCCTGTATGTTAGCGTGTCGTTGGATAAAAACGTGATTAAAGTTTAGATGCCACAAAACCTGCCTTTAGTTAGTTTCTATTGATTGTTTCCAGGAAATGTGAGACTCATTGATTCAAGTTCGCGTAGCTCATTTTTATCCTGTTACTGTTGCCTTAAATCTCACTTACGTAGAACAAGGTTACAGCTGATTGAAATTTGGCGTTTTTTATACTTTTTCGTCCTGTGTTTACGTAGCCTAAATGTTATTTTGCAAATGAGTAGTCCGTAATCCAGTGCTTGTTGCCCAGTTTCGGTTAAGCAATCGTGTAAAATAATGACAGAGGCCGTTTCAAGTCAAACGAGGGCGGTTCCTTCGAACATCACCACATTGGTTTCGGATGAATGTAAGTTAAACATGTACTTTATTAATTCTTCTAATTATTGATTTTATTTCTATCGGCAAGGTAAAAAAAACTCACTGTACATTGGTTTTGAGTGTTTTGTCACGATTGTTGTGATTTTCATTACGTCATCGGTCTCTGTCAGCAAAATTTGATTTTGATATCTTGAGTGTGAGGGTACAGCGCGTAGTGTGACATCGATTTCTGTCGCAACGTCAAAAACCGCTGGATGCTCTTTGGCCATAAGGGTGTGCATTCACGTCTCCTGGGATACATACGTCATTTTATGTAAGAAAACGCTGGTCTCGGTAGCGAATGTATATTCAATTATAATTACGTCTCTTATTTGAACAAACCCCGGTGACGTTTCTAAACGATTTTGGAATTAATCCCAATAGATTTAAAAACTACGTGGTATGAAGATGGGGCAAATACATAGAAAAAAGACCGAATTGTTGTTCCCGGCTTTGTGTTGTTTATTTATTTATCGATTGATTTGGGGCGATGACGCCATCACTTTTCTACAGACACACGATTTCTACAGAATTGCAATTAGCCAGCGTTGCATAATAGAGTTATTATAGACACTGTTGTACGAAATCAATCTTAGGTATCGGGCGGCTCTTCATTCCAGTGATCTGTAATTTGCTTCCACCCAAAACTGTCTCATCAACAAACTGATAACAACTATCCATCAACGGCGAACACGTGCGCCATCTGCAGTCAACGCGATTTCCTTGATTTGAACCCAAACCTTAAACCTGATTTGACAACGCTATGGTTGAGGTTTTTTTTGCAGGTCAAACACGATTTTCATAATTGCAACCTACTTTCGGGGGATAAATTCGTCGTTTGCGTATCACATAAATGTTGTTACTTCAATACTTTTTGTGGATTTTATTTGTTTTAATTAACCAAAATATACATGCGTTACATTTTGGGAAAACGAATAAGTGGTAAATGCATAGATGTGCCGATCTTTTAAACGTAACTTACTACAGACTTACTAGAGAGCTTCATTTCAAATTTCGCACAAGCAAGTTCATGAATTTTTTATACAGCGTTGTATCAAGATCAAGTGAAGCTTAACCTCCGATAATTAGCTTTCCTCAAACGGCCTGAAAATATCCATCACTATAAACCACCACCGTAAATATGTTTTATACTTATCTCAACGGTGGTCTGTCCTCTCCCTGGGGGGCACAAGACATTTTCCGGATAGGCACAAGCGGAGTCCGCACTAATCGCTATGAAAACACAATTTTAAAAATGTTTGTTTTGCCATTTATTCCATCTGTATGCCTTGTAAATAAGTAGAAGGTCAATATCCGTACTGTTATAGGGATTTCATGACCTTTAGTATATGTTTGGAAACACTGTATGGTTTTTTAAATATACCGATTCGAAACAGCCGATCTTCAAAGGAACTTGCAAACTTGTATTCACTCTTTTTACTTTAAGTGGCAGATATGCTGGAAGTAAAAGAGGCCATGACCGCAGCATCCAAAGTTTTCGAAGTGGTCATTCCTGTCACCATAGCGATTATCCTTGTTATCGGACTCGTTGGCAACCTGATGGTGATCTTCGTGACGGTGATGACGCAACGCATCATTAGACATCCCGTGCACAGCATGTTGGTACTTAACCTGGCTGTGGCAGATATATTGTATCTCGTATTCAACGCCCCTTACTACGTAAGTTTTGGATGTTGAAAAGTGGCTGAAGGATTTCTGTGCAAGTCATTGAGCTTACTTGGCAAAAACAGGATCTTAGAAAATCCTTTCTATATTTGTTTTACGAAATATCCGTTCTAAATGGACTGTTTCCCATCGCTACCATCCACCTATTGTTAACTTCTAGATAATAATCTACTAGATGGTGAAATGTCCAAGTTTCTACTAGATAAAAATCTCCAAAAACTCCATCGCGTAACTTTTTTTCAACAAATGCACAGATCGTATCGAACATTTCCCACAAGTGGGCGTTCACGCAAGGCTACTGTACATTTTACTACTTTGCGAGCAACATGACCGTGGCGTCTGGGATCTTCACCATGTGTTCGCTCGGCTGTATGCGCTTCATGGCGCTAATGTACCCATTCAAGTTTCAAAACAGTATGGTTCCAACGCACTGTGGAAGGATTGCTGTAATCGTCTTTAACTGGGTTGCAGCACTCATCATCGCACTGCCCTGTGCTGTTTACGTCAGACTTGTTGTTTTAAAACCGCGTAAGTTTTTTAAAGGTTTAGCATTTGGACCAAGAAACAAATATTAGTCAATCGGACTCTGCATTAAACTGTATGTTTGCATGATCATAAAGTTACTCAAAGCAAAGTATTGTTGAATCTAATAACCCGAAACTATATGAAAAATATATTTTATATTTTTTTGAGATTTATCAATTATGAAATTGGCCACCCACAATCATACCTAGGAGCAAAAACAATGATAAAACTAAATTTTGCGAGCGACTGTTTTGCTTTAAACGCTGTGCATCTAAAAATACTTTCCCGATATTTGTGCAGATGACAGATTGCAGTGTACCTGGTCCGACAAATCCTCCTTTGCAATCTACTCCATCGTGTTTATGATCTTTACCTACTGCATTCCCTTCGTCCTCGTCACCGTCCTGTACATTCTAATCAGTCGTGAAATGCTGTATTTCGTCAGACGAAAGGCAAATATTAGAAGGTGAACAACTCCTGAAATGGTTTCTCTACTCTGTCAAATTTCATATCTCGTTGTGTATAACTTCATAAGTTTTTGCCGAAACCTCTTTGAATTAAATAAAATATGTCGTCGTCGGTTGGTTCACAAACTTAGTAATTGCTTTCAGACGAACTTCCCGACGGGGGTCGGCTTCGTACAGGAAAACCACAGTAATGGTGATGTCCTTAATTTTTGCCTTCCTTATTTGCTGGCTTCCGCATAATCTTCACGTCGTGTTGGTGGTAAGAAATGTAACTTAAGTCTGACTCTAGGTTAAAACGCTTTTCTGAACAACACCGCCAATCCACTACCCAAATACGCATTGGCCAAATAAAACAATTGCTCCGGGACGCAGCAACAGTATATAATTCAAAACTGGATTCAAGTAAACCAAGGCACGTAGTCTATCCGATTTCGACAATGACTGGTTTGAGCAAGTAATGGAAACAAATGATATACATATGATAAATTTTTAGAAATCGCCTATTCGTGGAGCAGTACTTGCTATACCGTTGTCGAAATAATTTGCAATATGAAAAATGATTTTTTTTTCACATTTATACACAAAAAGAAAAGAATTATTACAGAACTATCCGCAAAAAGTACCCTCGTTTTTGACTTTGCGCAAGAGACTTTTTCTATAATACTTGATGACAAATAAAAGTGTTTATAATTTACTTTCGAGAATATGCATGCTCATATACTACGCCATACCGCCTGACATCTTCTAGTAAACTTACAACTCTGTAGGCAGTAGTCCATACAGCAAAGGGTCATGCATCAAATACGACCAGACTTGACCGTTTGTTTCTAAAATCAAACATTTTCTTGGTGAGCGACCAAATGAACTTTCTGTCCCAGATTTCCAAAAAATATTCTTCGTTCCGCTACGGGGCGCTTCGGTACATTCTCAAGATGGTTGGTCGGTGTACTTCGTACGCGCACGCCTGTGTGAATCCAATCATTTACACCTTCGCCTCACCCGACTTTCGGGGCAACCGATCCCAACGCCAAACTGACGCAAGAGTGAAGAAACTCGATCGCTCCGTGTTCAGCAAAGGTCAAATGAATGACGAAGGTCGACAAGTCGACCATGTCGCGATGTCGCACGTGACCCGCAGCACTGCAGCCTCAAAATAATTTGCCTGGGACAACCTCCAAAACTTTTTCCGATACATCTGTACTCATGCCTGTGTTCGTTGGTAACAACGGAGAAAACATTCCCGTTCTAGAAAACTGTTTTGAAGATACCTGGCTGCAGCAAATTGGGAACATCGATCATCGGCAAATACAGATTGTCATCGGGCTTTCAACTTGTGGAAAATTTTATTTTATTTCTACAAATGATTTTTCATACATTTCGACCAATACGCATAAAGTCGCGTACTTTTATTATAAAACCAAGGCTTTCCAGTGAGCTGTAATATTTATATTATATTATATAATGCATACAATAGTCACATCCTACACAGCTCAAATGAAATAAATCTTAGAAAAAGACAAAACCTTGTTATTTTGAACTGGCAAACATTTTAAATCTGTGTTATGTTTAATCGTTGTCTGCATCATTTAAAAGAACGTTCTGCGCGATGTCATAACTGTTATGAACTGTCTATTACTGGTTTTTAATATGCTATATCGACACCGCGCTAATACACTGTTGCACGTCGTTGCAGCATTCGTCGTTGTGAGGTTACGACATTTTATTGGCAAACATATCGGTTGGAAGAAACCACGCCCAGTGCAAATCAAATCGGTTTTAGCGATAGCGGATTAGTTCGAATGAACCGTATGTGTTACAAAGCTAATAAGTCGAGAAATGCAAGAACAAATAATACAAAGTAGCCTTGATTTTTCATTCATTTTCGGACGCGAATGTACAGCAAATCCAACTTTAGTCAATTAGTGGTCAAGCAGTCAAGTGTGCAGCAATATAAAGGTGTGTTCAAATAATTATCAAGGGAAAAAGTTCTTGTTCTTGGATCAATCATCCAGGTACAAATTACTAAAAAACGCGATTTCCATCCACATCAATTACTTTTTTATACTTGCACAACAACTGATAGGATGGACTTAAAACAGCATATGATACTGGTCATTTATACGATCACAGCGAGTCTGCGTTATATCTTGCCGAATTATGGCACGGAGTCGCAGGCGAACCAATCTTGGTCACCATCGTGCGTTCGCATTGGCTGTTCACCGGCATTAGACCTCTCATTTCCCGCTCTCTCTCGTCACGTTTTTCGCTCCCAGTCTGCCTTACAGTGCACATGTTAATAGGTGTGTCGCCTTTCCGGCAAGGTTCTGTCAGCGAACGGCAGAGACAGCTACGAAAGCCGGGAGCCGCAAATGTGTAGATTATTGGATTAACGCAGGCGTGTGCATAGGACATGCAACGTCCAACCATCTTCAGGATGTAGCGCATGGTACCGAAGTGGTATGACTTGTAGTTTTGGGACAACTGAAACAAATTAAAACATTTTGGGTGTAACTGTAAAGCATATAGTTGTATGTTAGAAATATGGAGTTAATTTTCAACATCTTAAATCAGAGTATTTTTCGCACGTTAAACGTTATATGCCGATGTTTTTGATGCGAAGGAAAAAGCGTAGTGCTTCAAATCAGATCTAGTGTATGCTACCATTTCCTACGACACTCTTTTGTATATGTTTGGATTGCCATTTCCAGTCCGTGTTCCCCGGTAATTCCATCGTTATTAAAGTATTGATTTGCGCAATTCTTTCCCACATCTTCCCTGCCACAACGTTACTGATCACCACAACCAAACCCCTGTGACAAGACGTGACATTGAACAAGAACTTGCCCGACTGAATGTCGACCTACTTTGGCGTATTACTTTGGCCGTGCATAAAACCCGATCGAAAAATGTTGCTAATTTCGCTTGTCGTGTTCGGCGTTCGTTTCGATTAAAGCGCAGCGGTTAAAATAAAAAACGTCGGGTTTTGGGCTCGAATGTCACATCAGCCTGCTACTTCGAAACATCCGGGCATTGGGTGAGGACTAATGCGTCCCCTAGAGAGCTAGCCTTATCAATCAGCTTTCACTACATTACCACATGTGTTCGAGCAGCGGTACAGGAATCTCTACTATGTTTTTCAATCCTTACCAGCATGACGATGTAGAGATTGTGGGGAAACCAGCAAACTAAAAAAGCGACAATGAGGAAAAGGACCATGAAGGTGGTTTTTCTGTACTCCTTCCTTGCTTGTTGCTCACTGGTTGCGTGCCTGTTGACAAGACAGCGACTAATTATTTCTTGGGACAGCTGACGCATGTAGTGTTAAATGTGAAAAAACGACGAGACAAGACGAATTATTGTTCTTCCACATGCGTTCACTAAAAAGCTTGCAATAGCGCTGCTACCACGTTTACTAGCTCAAGTTGTTAGATGAAACTGAACATAAAAGATAATTATTCTTGGTATTTATGTAATTTGGTTCATTACTTCTTATATTTTGAATCATAATTATTTTTTTTATGTTTTATTACTTCTTGATATAAATTTGAAATTACAATGACGCAAAATGTGTTTAAAACTATCGAAATCACATTAAATAAAGTAAATTACTTTCGACTTTGGTAATAATTGCTGTACCCGATGCCTGGATGTTCTGTGCGTTGAGGCCAAACCCTCTTTTCTACATTGAATGCTTACCCTGCTCTTAGCGGTTTTCGCATCATGAAACATAAAACCTCGCGTCCGATCAGAATGTAGAACACAGTTACAAGTAGGAAGGGAAAAACGTATGTGAATAGAAGCAAAACCACATTGTAGACTTTTTCCGAAGGCTTATCCTCCCATGCACACTGGCTGCGGCCTTGTGAAGACAAATTTTATTGGAGGCGCTAAACGGAAAAACACCTCCTTTGTATATTTGAATGGCGCTCATGCATTACTTTTTTGTATTGAAAACCGTATGTTGGACGGAAAAAATGAAAACTCTTTTGTATCGCGCTTTGTAAATACGGGAAATTAATTTTCAAGTAACATCACAGTTTCCACCGTTTCGGATTGATTACATTTGGTTAATTTGAAATCCCAGCTACGTGCAGATCGCAGCAATAAAAAGCAACCTCACCTGAGCCTGTTAAAAGACGAAAATGAACAGCGTTGGGAGACGCAATGGCCAGTGCAGCAACCCAGTTGAGTGTAATCACAACCACTCCACCTGTGCGTGTTGGTAACACGCTCTTTTGAAACTTAAACGGCTGCATGAGCGCCATGAAACGCATCCAGCCAAGCGAACACATGGTAAAGATCCCGGCCGCCATTGACATGTTGCTGGCGAAGTGGAAGAACGGACAGAATGTTTCAGTGAATGCCCAATGGTAGGAAATGTTCGATACGATCTACGAAACAGCATGGAAATATGAAACGTAACTTCAAAGTTATAATGGTGAAATCTACAAACAATGAAAAATCTCTTCATGCGAATTAAAGACACCTGGAAAGGGCACATTTCTCCTTTACGCAACGGGTCGGCTTCAAAAATTGAGCATTCATATGTGTAAGGAAAATAAATAAATGCGGTGAATAGTCATTACCCAACAGCACGGAATGTATGGAATTATTGAACAACATATTGCAAAACAAACTATGCTAAAATACCCATGGTCGTCGCTTTAAATCCATGGTCCAAATATTTTACTCCTTTTTATTTTACCCAGTTTTTGTTGATCAATGGCCTTATAAACAAATAAATATTCCGGGTAATGTGGTCCACCGTATAACCATGTCATCTAAACCTCCCCTTGCCCATGCATTCTATTAAATTCCACCACGACAGCATGTTAAATCATCATGCATTATCCTCGGTAAAGGAAATTACATGACATACATCGTGCGTAGGGGTCGATTAAACCCAATACAAAAGTGTCGTGTTTCAGTAAAAAGGACCGAATTTTCCACTTAAAGGTGGCGTGTATTTCGCAATCCTTGTCGGTTTTAACCTTCAATAAATAATTGTTTGATGCACGCCCAGGGGATATAAACGTTGCTTGTTTGTTTGTTTGGCGCTAATCCAGGTCCTAAATGAGCTGAAAGGATCGATTAAACACACGTCCGGTGCAAGCAGACCCCGATCAGTTTCTGTTTTGTGACTCTACAGAATATGTACATTGGTACAAACAACATGTCAGCTGCTAATGTGAGTTTGCGTTTATGTCCCGAGTTTGCAATTAGACTGTTGATTGGTCGGGGTTCACTTTTGGTTTAGCGACAATAAATCAAAAACCTTCGACCAGTCTTATTTTAGCGTTTTGTTGATGGTTTCAGGGCCGGAAACTCTGAACCATGTAATATGCCACCTTCACAACAACCACGTCGTGTATTTCAATTATATCATCATTAGATCGAAACCACACAATCCGACATGTCACAAAGGGTTTTAAAAAATCCACCTCGCTCAGAATCTTTCTGTCATTTCCATGACGTTATTATTGGTTATCGATTAAAAGTGCCAGTAATAATGCCGACGGTTCGTACTTGTAATATATTCCATGTTTTAAAACAGAACAGGGAGCTCGTAAGTATATATGAGGTGCGTGATTTTTATGCAAGAACTATTTGACATTTTGCTATGTTTTATTATAAAAAGTTTAACATTTTAGTTGCAAAAAAACTTGGAGTTTATTAATTTAAACAAGAAAGCCAAGCTAATATGCTTCTGTAAGTTATGTGCAAATGCTTCGTACACGACTGCGTCCATTATATGTGCAATCTCAAATTTGTTCCAAAAAAATGCTCCAAGCACCCTGTAGCGCGATATTTCGTCACACAAATCAAAATAAAGAAAACTTACGTAGTAAGGGGCGTTGAATGCGAGATACATTATATCTGCCACAGCCAGGTTAAGGACCAACATGCTGTGCACGGGATGCTTAATGATGCGTTGCGTCATTACCGTCACGAAGATCACCATCAGGTTGCCAACGAGACCGATCACAAGCACAAGGCCAATGACCACTGGGATTACGACCTCGAACACCTTGGTGGCCTGTGTCGCCGCTTTCTTCACTTCCAGCATTTTTATATCTGCCAAACACATGTTATGATCAGTATGAATGTCGCAACTGTACAAATCAGCAATGATTTTCTCTGTACCCTAAGCATTTCATTTATCTTTCTGGTGGATTTTTTGCGTTCTGTTTTTTGTTCATAACGAGGATTATGTTTCGAAAAAGACAGGTGTCGAAAACAGTATGTTATTAAGTGGGAAACACTAAAAGTTTAATTTTTGTAGCGGAAAATTTGTCTGGCAAACTCTCACAACGGTGCACCACAGCATATCACCGTTTAAGTTTATTGTAATAATCGAAAGGATAAACACTTTTTTTCGTTTGAAAAGATTTATGCGTTAAAATGTTGTTTTTATACTCTGATTTTGACTGTCAAACAGTGGATGTAGGTGAAGTTACAGTGTTGTCGACTGGCGATAAAACTATTATCTTTCGTAATATGATGCGCTTGGCGAGTTATTGCATCAAATTCTGTATAACCGCTGTAAGCCGATACAGAAATGCGAAAACACGAAGTTCCGCGATATTAAGTCAAACACCACAGCGATGAATAATTTAAAGAAATTGAATTGCATTGAACAGGCCAAAAACTGACAGGTTTTCTCCAGGCGATTTTTGCACAATGGAAATAATCCATTTTTAGTGCGACTACAAGCTCCTCAACTCCCATATCAATCACATGTTTTAATCCTGAAAAATATCACACCCCGATAAGTATACGTATACAACGTTACGCAATCAATTCACGCGATTTGGAATAGATTGATTGTCGTCGATCACCTGGTCATTAGGTAACGATTGATTACTCCAAGCAAATCCACGTGATTCGCTTAAACGAATGGAATGATCGTCACGTCAAGTCGCAATAAGCTTGGCGTACGAAAATAATCGAAGAAATGGTTTGATTACACAAGGGGACGAGACCGGTGCACGTCCGTTTAAAGTTTCATTAAATGCCAAAACGGGATTCAAAATTGTAATAATATTATGAAATTATTAAACGTGCCGTATCGGTCTATATATGTGTACAAGCTAAATTCTCTTGATTGACACTCTTTTGTAAAAGACAGACTTTTGTAATGTAAAAAGTACACTAGCGTTCGCGATTTTCCCTCGCTTCGTCAGGTGTAAATAAACACAATGCGAGTAATAATATTTTGGTAATAGGCCAAAGCTTTATTGAAAAATAATTGGTAGAGATTATCAAATATGAGACAGAAGAATTTTTTATACCTGAGCGTACATTTGTGGTCATTATTTTGCAACAGCGACCAAAATGGCCAGCATATACTAAATACAAAGTCCTTATATCGTTTCGTTTGTCGGCTACTGAACGCCCTATGTGAACTTGTACTTATTATTGAGCGTTTTATGGCGAAGATGGGCCTTATGCTGTATATTAACTTTATCCTAACACAAAATTTCTTTCGTTTTTATTTATTATGGCTATCCTAAATTGAGCTGTGTCTGTTTGCTTTGGTAAATCGTTTTCATTCTACTTTCAGTTTGCCAACGTTTTTTTTTCGATAATTTCGAAAGAATTTTAGTGTACGGTGGAATATAAAATGGTAAGCTATGGGTGTGCATTGATTCAAAATTACTCGGATTTGTCGAAAGTGCAAAACCCTAAATTTTATTGACCGAAAATTATAGAAATTCGTAAGGCGTCGTTAAGCATCAAAATGTCACAACAAAGTACTGCAATGAAATCGTTGTTTGGGCGTCTGTTTATTTTTCCGCACCAAGATTCGAACCCTGCTTATGCTGGGCAAGAATCCCGAATGGGATTTTTACTTCGTGGTTACAGTAAGTCGGAGGCATTTACCGCTGTTGCCAATCGCCAGCCCATGTTGCTGAAAAATCCTGTTGCCTTACACTCCACTACGTGCTATGTGTCATAAATATTTAATGCAGTTCAGTTGGCATCACAGTAACAACTACCTACGTTTACAACGAAGATACTTATCTACCTAAGCAAAGTTTATCCTACTTTGAATACAAAAACCGAATGCAAAATCGTCGGCTTTGTGCATTGACCGAGCATCTACAACGACGATAGTTATTTTGGACAATCTTGAAAGCGCTTTTTAATGATAATAATAGACTTGCATGTAATGTATTAAGAAGTATTGTACAATAACGAAGTACTTACAATCGTCCGAAAGTGTAGCATTCATCATTGAAGGACAGATAGCAGCTATACTCAAACGTTAACAACAAAGTCTACAAAGAGAGGATAGTTTTCAGTTCAGTTGAGTAAACTAAAAAGTATAGCAATTTTCGTTGTTTTATATTTAATCATTCCACGCAATAACCGTGTAAGAGGAGGGCACGGTGTGCATTTGTATTGCGTTGCACCCTTCTTTCCATCACTGCAAACGGCTCGATACGCTCTTTTTTCCTTCGCAATTTTTGTTCATACCAGACCAGGAACGACATGAAAATCTACTACACACGAAATACTGATTGTTATTTTTCCTTGTTATACAAGTCCATAATTTTGGTTTACATTTTACGTGAATAATTAGATTCACGGGGTTACGTCGGAGCCGCATTTAAGAGCAAGTCATTTGTTAGCTTTTATACAATACATAATGTGACATTGCGACAAGGCCTTGTATTACAATCTCTGTTCCACTTTCCGATAATGTGATCAATTTGGCATCAAATCATTCAAACCATCTGCAACCACAATGTCACACTATGCCGCTAACCAAATTGTACCAAGTTTTCGTCAAACAACGCATTCACTCGAATTTTACCCGCTCTCGCACGTAAAGCGCACGTAAAAGTTGACGGTACAAGTATCGCCACCAAATATTTCGTTCAAAATTGTGAGTTTCGCTGATAATCCTGTACGATGCAACCGTTGTTGATGTATCGGTATATGCACAAGTGGAGCCGCAGATGAATCCAATTCATTAAAAAATAAAAGCTGCGTCCGATTACGAGTCGCCGTCGGTTATAAGCTGCACAAGCTGTATGGTAAAACACTTTCGTAAGTCGCGGATTATAGTCGTGTAAATGTGGTACCAACATATCAAAACGCAGTAAGCATTGGAGACTGAAATGTGAACATTCTGTTTATTGGATTTTGCGAAAATAGTCGGTGCTGTGGATGACTCTAGTTGAGGTCTGCGCACGGTACTGTTTTTTGCAACTATTTTACCTGTGGCGTCATTGGCCTTAGTAAAACTACACATGTTCGTTTAGGAACAAGACAGGAGTGCGGCCTGGGATACACACGTTTTGGGAATTTGCCAAAAACGCATTAACCATCTCGTGTTCTACACGACACTCGCGCCCAAATCGATTTCGCGACAATGATCAAGCGAATCAATACGGTGCCTATAGTTTGACGTTTTTGTTGTGGCCTTCGTCCAAAACCGTTCTTGCATATATTTATCACTGATGCCTTCAGCACTCGTACACCAATGCACCGTTGGCACTTGTAATTCACTGACCACTAAGCAAGCTGGAAACCTAGAGTTAACAAAACAGAACAATACGTTGTTTGAAATTAGTCGGTATAAACATACAAAATCTTGTCTTATTTATCTCTGAAGCTACAAAGAACCAAGAACAAGTCAAGCAAAAATCCACAACATTTCTGTATAAAAGTTTAAAGATTGTTTGCTATATTTTGCATAAAATGCGGCGTTTCTATTTTTTGACCTATGTATTTGTAATAAAAAAACGAGACGATTGTAGTTGTTGCATGATTCAAACCCTTGTGCAGCACCAATAAGTTTAGATATAATCAAGAACTGTTATAATTGCCCCGGCATACAACGTCACAACTACATGAAACAAACCGTTACGATAGCATATACACGTAAAGTAAAACATTTTCCCACAGGTACAGATAATGATTAAAATGACAAACCATAGCGTGTACGCTTTCTTTTGCTTGTCAAAACTAATCCTTTGGGGTATTTTAGCGGCAGTTAAGCGTGTAGAATTAGTATCAAGTTGGCATGAAAATCCAATCGGCGCAACCGCAAATATCTGGTAAGTCGCAATTCTCCCGGGTCCAGTGAAGCGATGGGCAATGAAATGTCAATAAGTAATCGGTGATAAACGAACGACGAATAAAAGTTCGATAAACTAATGCATTTCATCACCACAACATCAGACACCACTTTTCGAAACAGATATATAAAAATACTCTGCATTGAAACGAACTGACCAGAACACAAAACTAGATCCACAATATAATGGCTATACTGCTATATGTCATCACAATATGCAAGTTTTCGCTTGCCTTTAGCTGGCTGGATAGACCCTCATCAGTAACCGCCGGCCACAGTAATATGTCCTGGTCCTAATTGCTCGATACAGAGGCACTGTCTCATCTCACATCCATTTAAGCTCTTGATTAAATACATTTCTCGAAAACAAAATTAGCAGAAAAAAATTATATTGTTGCCAAAATAAGCGTTGGAATTTTTCTCAGTAAAGCAGTTCCAGGAGGAGGCACGTGGTTTGTCTTTGAGAGTACCCATAATATTAGCAGTTTTATAATGGCTGCCTTTGCAAGCTAGAATAGGAATTTTATGCATTGTATGTCCTTGCCAGCTAGAAAGCTCCATGAAAGTTGCGCGAAACACTATCTGGCTGATGTACGTTTCATGCACTGTTATTTATATCCAAAAAATGATCCGAACATGTTCTTATTGGATTGGTCCTTCTCTAATCTCCTGGACACAACCTGTCTCTTCTCCTGAACCTAAAAATCACGGATGTTACCTTAGTCTTGCACTTTTTTTCCCGTCGTGTGGAACTTTAGTCCATTAATCGCTGGCAAGTGGCAACGCGATATCTTAATGCTCTCCGATACAAATCATGCCAAAGCGCAGTTGCTCCCGCATAAATGAAAAGTTTTACCCTGAGATAATGTCAACACCAGGCAGAAGCTGTGTGACTCCATATATTTAAATTTACGAGCAAAAAGGCCGCGTATATCATATAATTATTGCTTATAATCTCAGTAATTTCAAGCATGCCAAACGCACAACAACTGCCTTATTATGTCTTCGTTGTACTTTTACTTATAAATGGTTTTCAAAAACATGTCTTTAGCGAACGCTTTGCATTTGTGTACAAAACATAAAATAAAAAATAAAAAAAAAATAAAAAATACACACAGTAGCAGATATAATAAAACCACTTGTTTTTAGTCATGTACACGGCATCTTTGATTCAGCCTTTTGCCACAAACAAAATTCTACTGGCCCCAAAAAACAATGGCTTCTATCAAACCTGAACTACTCTCATTGCTAATTTTTTATTCTTTTCCAAATTTGGTGCAAAACCTTTAATAACACGAATAGAAAAATTGTCTCTGCATTCGCTTGTCCGCTTTTGCGGGCGCTTTGTCTCAACTCAAGTTAGTCAGTTCACAGCACTGATGATGAGCACAGAAAGATTAGCATATTATCTTCTGCTTTTCTATTCAGACTAATTTCAATCTTTGCATGATAAAATTTATTAAATCGGCAAAACTATATTTTGACGTTGCCAGATCTTCAGACGATTTTGACCAAAAATCAAACACTTGTCCGATTACATTTGTTTTCCGCCTTGCTTCTGTGCTCAAAGTTTCTCTTTGTGCAGTTTTTTCGCACTTGCAAGGCAAAAAAGCTAATTTTGGTTTAATATATTTGATGATTGTGTACAATACGTAAACAAGCAGCCATAGCTTGCGCTTTTTCCCGCAAAATGTATAAAACCCGACTTTAATTTCACCAAATTATTTCAGTGTTATGT
Organism: Ascidia mentula; assembly: GCF_947561715.1. Lineage (NCBI taxonomy): Eukaryota > Metazoa > Chordata > Ascidiacea > Phlebobranchia > Ascidiidae > Ascidia > Ascidia mentula. Next base: position 16,824,233 of record NC_138569.1, on the reverse strand, counting down.
GGTCTTTTGTCATCACACGTACTTCCCCAAATCACCGTTGGTTGGGTAATGCATTGTGGGTGTCGTGTTTTTAATCAATAACTGTAAACGAATTAACTTTGCGAGTTCATCGTTAACCTTCACGAGTTTATCAAGTATGTATCGATCGCCGACCTCGTGCGCACAGTCACTAATGCAAAAAAGGTAGGGCCATAATATTTATATATCCCTTATGACCCTGCATCCTATACGTTTTCTCCTATGTGCCAAGCACTGATGCGTTATACAAAAATCCCGTTACCACGCTGCGTTTCGTTGGTTTGACGTCACCTTTGCGATGTCTTGACGTCAGTGTAGCCAAGAATCGTTTATGCGTATTAAGCCTACATATAATACGCATCGCTCCTATATGGGGTGTCATGAAATTTTAATCTGAAAGAAAAACTTTAATCCATTTACCTGCTTGCAAACTTTTAAAATATTTATTTTGCGTAAAGTGCGTGCAATTTCTAAACTTTCCAACAAATTCAATTTGTTAGTTTAAATTTATTACGGTATTTTTTTGTGAAATTGGTTTGTAAACCGTATTTTTGAAAAATATAGATTTCCCTCCATAAGTGCTGACCAACGCTCGCGTATAGTGCTCGCGCGAGAATGGGAATGAATTCGAGCACACTTAACCGCAGGCATTCGTCCGTTGTGTTGTTATCTGAGGCATATGTCACGCTTGATGTTGTGCACACTATTAGCATAGAACTGCCAAACAGACAATTTTGCAGTTCTTTTACAGGCAGAGTAAACATTCTTGTTACTGACGCTACCAGGCATGTTTTATTGCTGAATACTGCTCTTCTGGCAAACTTTATTTTATCGACGTTTCGGCTGCAAGAGTAAACATTCGGTCCACAATTGAAATCGCGAGTTTGGAGTTTGAGCCTCGTTAGACGCCATGCCTTTCGTAAAACCAAAAGTGAGAACGTACAACGTGTTGTTGGTTGGAGAAACAAAATCAAAAACGTGCGACTTTTTGAGCAAAGTTCGCAAGGGTTGTTTATCGAACGATCGAATGTGCACAAGCGGGGAAGTAAGCGTACGCACCGTTTGCCGCTCTGGCTGGGAAGCTCGGGTAATTTCCGTTCTCACCAAACTTATCAATGTTGAATTTGTAATTGACGTTGTTTCACGAAAGTTTGTAACGTATAGTCTCAACTTTGAGGGTCCAACTTGTAATTTTTAAGTAACTTTTCAATTTCCAGATAATGTTCTGGCCGTGCTGGCCGGCAAGACACGAACCGACCATTCTTCCTAACTTTTTCCACGGCAGCGACGTCGTCTTGTTTTTGTGCGAAGGCAAAAACGATCTTGTCGAAAAATTGCATTTGCAGTCGGAGCAACACTCCCCGTTAGGTTTGTTTTCTATAGCACATACGCAATCTATGTAAAATTTCACCCTCTTGCAAACCAGCATTGGGTACTGTATTTTGGGTTTTTGCGGCCAACCTGGCTAATTTCAAAGAGTTCAAAGTCTGTTGTTTCCAGCCAGCCCTGAACCTTTTCTAATTAGGTACAACGTACTTTGTTTGATATTTTGAGTAAATCCCAAATTTGGTCATGTAAGCACGAAAGCATGACACAATGAAACTGACAGACCTAAAGCTGCTTTTCGCTTGCAGCGGAAAAAATTATTGTGTTGGCTGTTGGAGAGGATGATAGCTGGCTTCACAGAAATCACTGTCAAGCCCAAAAGGTCAAATTATTTCGAGGTTTGTTCGTTTGTTTTTTTGTGTTGTGCAATTTTTTTCACAGCCCAATCGCAACAACAGCTGTGGTTGTTAATCGGGGCTGGTTCCAGACACATTTGTCCGATCAGACCAATTTTACCAGAAAGACTATAAATGATATCAATTTTTAGGTAAAATACGGGCCCGGCATTTTTTTTTTAATCGGGCACTGCATTTCCTAAAACCGGCCTTACGTATAATAATTGGTTGGCAGTAGTTGTTCTGCCCGTGAACAAAATTAAAGTAGCAGACCTACATGCTTAATATTTCTTCATTTGGTATGGTGTGTGTTGTCAAAATTGCGTACTGCCAAATTGTTCTTTATTTACAAAACCTTGTCCTAAAAGAAGTGTCTACGACAGTATTTGTCAAAAAAGTAATCCTAAGTTTTGTTGTAGAAAACCAAATTTTGCCTTTACTCAAAGAAATCGAAGAAATTCTACTGAAAGATGACACAGCTTTGTATAACTCCCTGTCGCTGGAGTTGGCAAAAATAAATCTTGACAGTGACAAACGAAATCTGGCGAACAAAACTCTGTGCTTTGAACGCAATAGCATAGGATGACATTAGATGAAAGTGTTAATTTTAAAACTTTTTGTGGTTTTATTTCGTTCCTATGTCATTTATAACTATTCTGATCGAAATGATCAATGGATTTTGGTTGCAACCGAGCGCAGTTTAACTTTCGTTTGACAGATTCCGGTCCAAAGAATTGATCATAGTTTTTCGTGGTTTTTCCATTTTCAGATCAAAGCAATTAAAGATTGATAAAATCTATTTGCAATTCTAAGCGGTTTCTTGTTCCTGAAGCTTGACAAATTCCGGTTTAAATTATATCTGACAATTGATGTTTTTAGAAAGGCAGTAAATAAAAATAAAACATGTTGTAAATATATATTTGTTTTGAAATTGTATGGTACTGACACTATAATCACTTGTTTATAATGTGTATGTCAAAAAGGACGTTTTCAATGATTATCCTACTCACTTACTAAATACAGCAAATATTATCTAACAAAATTGTGTTGAGGTCACAAAGAATGTGTTTAAAAGTTATTTTAAAGCTATCAGAAAATACAACATTTTCGTCTTTCACTGATGGGACAAATCGAACAAATACTGCACCGGCTTTGCGATGTTTGTTTGAATCGCTATGAAAATAGAAAAAGAATAAATTGCAAAAAAATGTCTTGCGGGAGTTCTGGTTGTCGTAGTTCTGTTTGTTTTCTCAGTGTTAGAAAAGGTTAACAGGCCAGAAAAGTCGGAAATATTATAATTGCGGCAAAATTTTATCCATGGCATGAATTATAAATAACGTGTATATGCCTGGAATAAACTGGCAACACACCAGCATGGTCAATGGACTTACTCAAATTGTGTTAATTACCCCAGGGGTTATTTTTTGGCGTTTAATATTTTGCAAAAATGAGTATGGATGGAGAGGTGGTCATTCCGGAAGATTTGATGAAGAAAATGCCCCCTTGTGCACAAGATCTTCCAGACAGAAAATACACTTGGCTCTCCAATGAAGAGGTTGCATCAATTCTTGTTAATTTTAACAAACACAAGGAATGGATGACAATGTCCAGAGTTTACAGGTAGACCTATAGTCTAAATATTTTAGTTGTTTTTGTCTTTAAGATGCCATTTTGTTGCAGACCTGAAAATGGACGATTGCTAATGTTCAATCGAAAAAAAGTGCGATATAGACAGGATATGTATATCTGGAAAACGAAAAGAAAGAGCAAATGGCCGAGAGAAGACCATGTAAAGTTAAAGGTAACTGTGGTTCATGTGTTGCATGTTTTTTTTATTAGAAATAGGTGTGTTTCTATTGCTATACATGTCTTTGAATTATTCAGGTCGGAGGAATTCCTTGCATAACAGCACTTTATGTACATTCAGACATTTTACCAACATTTCATCGAAGGTGCTATTGGTTCAGACAGGTATATACAGATTTTGTCTACTTTGTATGGTTGTTTTTAAGCTCAAAACACACTCATTGCATTGTCGCTTTTCAAAAACATTTTTTATTACTTTTTAAACTTTCCTTAGAACCCTGATGTGGTGCTTGTGCATTATCTCAACTATCCATACATGGATGATGGAAACCATGTGATACGTGATTTGTGTCTGAACCATCAATGTCAACAGTGGCAAGATTTGGCAAAAGAAGATGTTAATGAGCAGCTAAGGCCCATGTGTAGGTTTTATCTAATGACCACATTAAATTTATTTTATTTATTTTTGATGTTTTTGCAGTTTCAAAAATGCCCTGGCCAAGAGCTGATGCAGTATCACTGGTGAGCCATAGTTAGAACACAACTCAGTATTTTTTTTCCGAATGGGTTAATTTTGAAAGTAGCATGGACATGTAATATTATTATGTATATTTTTCAGACATTGGATCAAGGCGAGATTATCATTTCCAAACTTGTGGAAAAGCACTTTTTGGAAGCAAGAAACCACTTGGATCCCTTAATAAGCAGGTTAGACTATGTTTTGTTACACTTTAGAAAATAAACTGATGAGATAACTTAAGTTGCAAAACTAAGACTTTTGTTTGCACCATTGTATTTTGTTGCAGGCTTAATCAGGGCTTGCCAAGAAATATAAAACCAAAGGTTCCTTTTACCGATCGAAACATACCTACTTCAAATAAAAACATTCTTGTTAATGGTGGCCATCAGACAGCAGTGGCAACTTACCAGTTAATCGGAAGCCCATGTATTGGAAAGACTATTGATCAACCAATGACAGTAGCTAATGGAGGTTTTAAGGAAAGCAACTCCAACTGCACTGTGCTTTTCCTGGGCAATTCCACCAATGGCACAGTGCATAGGCATGTTACTCTGCAGTCTGTGTCACCAGTCACCAACCAGTGCAATCAAAAACCCGAAGGATGCCTAAATGATCAGAGCGCGATTCAAGTTAATGGAGGTGCAAACCATTCCGTTATTAGCATCAAGGAGCCATCAATTGTCCAGACTAGTTGGACAAATTCATCACCGAAAACATTTGCACCCCCTTCTGTTATATTTACCTCACCACTTTCACACCCCTCTGTTCCAGTATGTTCAACAACAAAAGTTGGGTTCAAGTTAGAGAGCAGTGAGTTTTCTCACCAGACAAACAATGACACTCTTTTTACAAATGGACAGATGGCAAATAGTGGTTCATCTCCACTGTTATCACCACAAATAAAAGATGACAGTGACACTCCAACCACACCAGCGCAATACATGGCAAATGGAAACAAAGGCATGTCTTATTATGCTGGTCATCCTGTACCCGACTCGCCAAGTGTCTATGGTTCGTTCTATTGTGATTTTTCAGTATAAATTACAAAATTAGCCAAATAAACTACAGCGTTTGTCTGTTGTCTTCATAGGAGTGAAAGATGCAATGGTGACTACATGTACAACAGTCCCAGCAATGCCTGAACTTTCACCTTTTTCTGAAGAATCTATCCAACAAACAATTAACAATGGACTAGGGCTTGATGTGTTTGATGTGGAAAGTTTGTTTAATGTCTCCAATTCAACATCGGTGGAATCTTCAGACCAGGTATATGCATGTATTTACACTATATGCTACTTTTATGCCGGGTGTTTAATGAAAATGTCCTAATTTGGTGTGTGAAATTTAAGGCGAACTCATCTACAGAGAGTGCTGTGGGAGACCTATTCCCACAACACTTATGGGAACCTAGTAAGTCCATTTTGATTTGAATTATTCAAAGGGCACAATTTCCACTGAACACCCAACAATCATCTATTTCAGATATCGCAACAAGCACTCTGGGATCCATAACACCAGACTCTGGGCATGAGAGCGTTGTCGCTTCCAGTAATAATCAAAATGTTTTGTTGTCAAATCATGATATTCTCAATGACCTACACATTATCACAGAGTTTTCCCCTGATTGGGCATACACTGAGGTACTCATTTTCTTTTTCTGTATAGGTTAATAGTGAATTTGAACCTTTTGTTATTCTCGGAGGCCATAACCAATAATGAGAAAATAATCCTGTTCAAATACATACAGTCATGTATTGTATATGTACATATTTTGTTGAGGGGGACAGGTGATAATCACCATGTGGCTGCATTCATGCATTCTATGGTGCAATTTTAAAAAGGGTGGCATTTTGTAAATTACTTGACCTATGAAAGCTCTATTTTTCCACATCTTTTACAATGTTATAATTCTTTGCAGGGTGGTGCCAAAATTCTGGTAACTGGAACATGGATCAATAATGGCGAATACCAATGTGTGTTTGGTGACATTGCTGTTCCAGCCACACACTTGCAAATTGGAGTGCTTCGATGTTATTGTCCAGGTCTGTTAATTTATTTCAGTTCATACATACACTACAACCTATGACGCCTATTTTAGTTTTGATATTAATAATTCAAACTTTTTTTGTCATTAAAACAGCTCATGTGCCAGGCCATGTTAACTTGCACATTTCATGTGGTGGACAAGTTGTATCACATTCTGTTCAGTTTGAATATAAACGTGTACCGAGCCAGTATAAGGACATCAATGAAGAATGGTTACAATTGGACGGTGAGTAGTTTCCTTCAACTAGCTTGTAAACCCAACATGTGAGCTGAAGTATTAAATCACAATATGTTATTCTATTTAGTTGCACTATATTTTGTAAATACACTTATTGTCCTGTAAAATGCATCTTTCGTTGCTCCTGTTTGTTGAAAAAACATTGGTGTTCAAGAAAAGACCTCAAGAAATTCCCATGTGTTGTTAAATCGGTGACCTTTAGTTTACCAGGGATTTCCATGCGTATGTGGATTCATGTATAATTAATGAGTGCTTTTTGTAGAAAATGAATTCAAAATGTCTATACTCGAGCGCTTGGAACGAATGGAGGAAAGGTTAAACACCATGGGATCCAAAGGGGGCAACGCTCTGGCGAGTGAAGATGTGCAAATGTCCTCAAGATTGCAGCATGGACTACACCTTGGTATGTTTACTTTGCGAAAGTCAAACCAGACAGCTGTTATACAAAATGCTGACATAACTGACCAGTGAAAAATCAAAAAAAACTTTTTGGTGTTGGTACTCATGTGGCAGTTGATTGGAAAAATGTTTGATTGATGTGTAGGTTTGGAGGGAGGCATACCAGGCCATTCCAACTCACCTTCCTTTGATTTTGAGGATAGACTGGTAAACATCTGCCGCAGAATAAACAATGTGGTCATTTCCACTCAACAATCCCTTCCTGAGGTAAGGTCGATGCGTTCATAATAGCTAAACAAACAAGATCACCTTTTTAATGTACTAGTCATGTTTTTTATGCTGGCATATGGCTTATTCCCAATATGCAAGTTGTGATTTTTATTGATAATTAACCAAACCAACCTTGCCACATTACAACACAAAAAAAAAGACAGGGGACTCTCTACCTTTTTTCTCAACAAATTGGCAATTTCTGTGGAAGGGCCTTAATGTGTGGAAGATAATGAACTAACTAATGCATAACATATTTTAAAGGCAAATTCTTTCGTGAGTAGCACATAACAATTATTGGTAACTGGTTTAAGTGTACGACTTATGGACCGGTGGTTGGGGAACCCTGTTTAAAGACACAAACACACCTGATAAAAGTATTCATTCTATGCTGAAAGTCTTGCAACAGTCATTTTCATTTTAAAGAAGAATTCATTTTTAAAGCTGGTGGTTGTTTACAAATAGGATGCTTTATCCATTGCACAACTTCCGACATTTGTAACATTTTCCGGTAGCTATTAGCTGGTGCATGTCAGCAAATCCGATCTGTTTTACAGAACAATAGGCTCCATGGATTGACGTTGTTACACTATTCCGCTGCACTTGGCTACAACAAACTGCTCAATGCCATGAGGTCCTTAAGGTGGGTAACACAACTTTTGTGGTAAACCCCTTGTTCAAGACACAGCATATCACACTTTTTTTACAGGTTGCAATCGGACAATGCATTTTTACAGTTGGAATGTGACCCACGGAATGTGGATAAGTTTGACTGCACACCACTAGTAAGGAACTGTTTGGTCAACCCGGTTGCACTGTGGGGGTTACACAAAGAGCATTGTGTTGAAATTTCTTGTTTTGCAAGTCTTTGATTAATGCAAAAAATCAAGTGCTACCCACTGTGTACACTCTCTTTGTTTGTCCAACCCAATCTGATTATATTCATGTTGTGAAACACATCGAGTCGTTTCCCTTCGCGGCCTGATCAATACCGGGTATTAAGCCGTCTGCCAATTTGGTCGTTACAGATGTGGGCAAGCGCGTGCGGACAACTTTCCTGTGCCGAATCACTTTGCATGTGGAGTTCGGCGGAACTGCGTAGCCTGGATGTACTGGGAAGATCGCCAGCCTCCGTTGCCCGGCAACGTGGTCACATGACCATCTGCAACCGGCAAGTTGCCTCTGGGATTTAATCCAACGCGATGTTGACATATTTTCTAAACATTGGTCTTTTGCTTAGACTTGAAACGATTGTGGACAACCAAGGTCTTGTTGCGCAAGAGCAGGATGAAGTTGATGACGCGGACACAAGTTCAATAGGTTGGCAGCCACAGTAAACACAGTATTTAACAGTGAAGGCATTTTTTGTTTCAATACCTGCGCAAGTTTATGAACATATAATTCTGGAGTGTATTTTTTATGAATGTTGTCTAAAGGCGATACCACCATATCGGGCACACTCGATACTCTGGATTCCGGAGAGGACTCGATGGAGACTGACGAGAATATGTCGTGTGGTCAACCATCTGTCCCAACATTTATCCTTGGAAGCCAGCAAACGCCTTGTAGCAAGGTGAATTATTGGAAATCCGCCAAAACAAAACTGAAATGTGATTTCCCCAAACAGATCTAGAAACATTTCACTAGAATTGCTCTCATGGTATTGGCCTTAAATTTCACCATGAACAGAATTGCGACAGACTAAAAACGTTCCCTTTTTTGTCTTGCTTGGCGGTGACCGCGGAAGAGCGTCGAGCTGCAGTGTAAATTGTTGTGTCAGTTGCGGTTTATCGCCATTAATCAAAGCAAACCGCAGTGGTGTCCGGGAAGGTTCGATATTTTCCGACCAATAATGTTATTCCTTTCGCAGACCGCGGCGCCTTCGGATCATAATCAATACGACAAAGAAAATATCGACTGGGACGGGGAACGAATGATAATTGAAGGTAGGAGATGCGACTTGTTTGTCCCCTAATAAACGTATTTTTATTACTGATTAGCTCTAGTGTGATAATCTCAGGTGAACGTTGTCAAATTCATTGACTGTGCTAAAATGGGACTCTTGGTGTGCTTTTGCAACTGCGCATTGTCTTATTCTGAAAAATCTGCTGGAACCAACTTACTAGCGATAGATGCCTCTAGGGAGTTTTATTTGACCTTACAATAAAGCCTGTGCGCCGCGTATGTGCATCACCTTTTACGTGCGGTGCAAGCGGTAAATATTATCCTTTTTGTTCCCCCGTATTTGGCAGGAAACAGCGAATGTGTGACGTCACTCGCTGAGCAGATTGTGGAGCACGCGCCGGAATACATCAAAGGCGATAATGTTGGATCATTAGGTGCTGCAGCGGACGAGTCAGGTATTGCCGTTTAGTAAATCGGTGTTTGCAGGCTTGATACTTTGCAGGTTTTGCAGGAACAAAACTATGCACTGACCATGATAAAGAACGTTTGTTTGTGTCCCTCTAAAGTATCTTAACGTCCTGGCTTTCATTTCCAATGTTTCTTAAAGCAGTGCATGCATTAGTCTTTTTTTGTCACCTTGAGTGGGACGAAAACTACGGCTTTAAATCAAAGTACAAAGCAGTCCACTATTTGTGCATTACCGTATTGACGAAAACAAAACTCTCGACGTATCGACTGCAAGCTAAAGGTCATGTGCCCAAATTCACGTTCCACCTCATTTTACCTCCCCGCATTTTTGTCACCAACAGCGGACCGAAGATATTTTATCGATTTTAACCTTTGCCCTTGTTTTGCATCCTGCAGCTCTTACATTGCGGAATTTGCCCCAGTTCGTCAACTCTCACTGCGGAACCAACTACTACCCCGGAAATGCACAGGTGAAATCTTGACAAATGAGCTTAAGCGCCAACGTGGCCGTTTGTGTATCAAAGTGTATCTTCTAATTATAATTTGTAAATGTATGGACTTAATTTTAAATGTTACTAGAACAACTTTGTGTCCACGCTTCTGGTTTTAGAAACATGTTTCGCTTTTTAATAAAGCATCTTCAGTTCTACAAACAAAATATACAGAAAAGATCTAACATTTTTAGCGTATAACTATGTCTTTTCTGTTTATTTTGTTTGTAGAACTGAAGATGCTTTAATAAAAAGCGAAACATGTTTTCTAAAACCAGAAGCGTGAACACAAAGTTGTTCTAGTAACATTTAAAATTGAATTGATGGTTAACTTGTGTCACGTGAAAGAAGTGCTGCTGGTTAGGTAGATTTCATGTAGGAAAACAATTTATTGCGTATGGACTTAACAGGAACAATTAACCTTTTGTGGTTGTTGGTAGAGTCACGTTTCATTTCGTAAAAAAACCTTGACGTCATTCCAGATTGCCCTTAAATGGCCGCAGTTACCTTTAAAGCCTTTACATTGTTTAATCCCAGTTACCCTATAGCTCTGCATTGTTTGGATGTTGCAGTGCACGGAACAGGGAAGCTCGCTTAACTGGAGCGACTTCCTACGTCTGCCTCCACGCGACCTCTCGACTCACAACGTTTATCAGAACTCGTTCGAGTTGCAGCTCGACTCGTTGCGCCTCACTGAGTACGAACAGCGGCAGCTCTTCATGGCTGCCACCACAGTCCTCAATGCTTATCATTGCGAGGTGAGCGAAATGTCAAGTGTGTGTGTTCAGTTCCGGCGGATTTCAATTGTGTAGCTTTCAGTTTACTGAAAGGAAAAATTCCAACGCAGGTTACTCACACAAACTGGCACACATGTTAATAATAAACGGGTTATGGGAAATCTCGCAACGGATTTGCTCAAATTTCTTACAAGAAGTAGACTGGCCCATATTACAGAAAACATTGACATATTTTTGTTTATTTCAGATGTTTCGGCAAAAAAATACTCCATTTATTACACTATTGATAAAAACATGTTTTTCTGCAATATGGCCCAGTCTCTTTGTTCTAAGAAACGTGTTTTATTTCAAGACAACGTTAACAATAATTTATGATTCTTTTGATTGATTCTTAATGCATTCTGTTTTGTGAATTCAAACAACACCGGTGTCGAATTTGTTTCATATATCTTCCCCAAACAATGAGACCAAGTAGCAACCAGCTACACCATGACATAATATTTTGCACAAAGTTTGCGAAAAACAAGTTTGAGATTGTACTGCAGGCTTGTAAATAATTGAAAACAAGTTCAGAAAATTATCAACTAACCAACATACGACACATACTTATTGTTTGCAGGGTCTTGCACTCAACAGCGAAGTGCTTCGTGCGTCACTCCTTATCAAGGGTTGCTACAGAAAATACAAAAAGGTACAGGTTGTGACGTATTCCTCGAGTTAATTAATTCCCGCAATAAACGATTATCTTGCAAACTTTATTTAAGAGGGAAGACCACTAAATTACCTTTGACCGGCTGAGTTGAAACTTGAACGTGTTTACAAACTTTTGTATGTGTTGAGTAAAGGTGCATTGCATAATTGTGTAAAATAATGGTATTATTTCCTGTTTCAAGCATACTGGCTATCCGGCCAAGGTAAATATAATAGATCGCTTTATGTTGTGACATGTCCGTCGCCACCGCACGCAGTACATATATTACCTACACTATTTTGCATAGCTTTGTAGACTTAACCTGCTTAGAAATCGCTGGTTCAATCAAGTCAGTTTAGTGACGTTCAGTCTCTTCCCGTCCTGTCCTAATAAGTGTATTTATGTTCGGCATTAATGTGGTCATTCGTATAAAGGCTTGTAGTAACTGCATTAACATTTTTTACGTTTGAATGAAGTTGATTTGTGCCACTTCGCATAAACATCAGTGGTTTTTTCATCTCGGATCGATCCAAAAACCCTGGGATTCGACAGTGCTGTTGAAATGGTCCAACTTCGGTCCACTAAATTCAAAAATTTCGGCAAATGTTGGTCAAAATGAAAAGTTTAACATTATTTTGCGTAGCTATTCGGCCCAAATTTATTTTGTTGCCCTTTCCATTTTCGGATATCACTGCGTAACAAAATATTTAGACGAAAGCCAATTTGCACAGTTTATGTTTCCACAAAGTATAACATTTGGGGGTCGGCGTATATATATAGGGTCAAGGACCACTGTATATAAGCTATGCGTAGATATTCTTGCAAGTGCAAGGGCATTCGTTTTGTGGATATTATTTTTCATGTTGGAATCGATGTTATTTGAGTATGTTACTCCAGCTTATCATTAACTGACCCCGGCAATTTTCCCTAGTTCGCTGTGAGCAAGAAGATGAACGAAGCTGCAGTGTTAATTCAAAGCAAGTTCAGATCCTACCAAGAGCAGAAGCGTTTCCAGCGAAGCAGACACGCCGCCATTCTCATCCAGTCCTTCTACCGTACCTACAAGCATGCCAGATGCGGAAAATCCTCTTCAGCGAGGTCTTCGAAAACCGTGAAACTAATAGAAGACGCTTTAAGGTGCTTTCAAGTTTGGTGCATTGGCGAGCTTTGAAAGCTCAATAACTTGTAAAACACGACAGATAGGTGCAAAGTGGACGCTTTATTGTTTATTCTTGTGTTTTGTTGAGAGATACCTTCTGTTGTACCCAATAAGCTTCTACTATGCCACTTTCGGTCTTTGTTTGGCTGTTTTAAATTTTCACCCTAATCGTTTTGTGTAATCAGGGGTCATATGACAAAGAAACGTCAACACCAGGCGGCGCGCAAGATCCAGCGTTTCCTTCGTCAGTGTCAATACAGGTAAGTTGCTTGGGCTGAATCGATTCACACTGTTGTCATTTTATGATCTTTTGAAACGAGCACAGAAAATGCTAAGTGTAAAATTTTTTTGTTTAACTTTCTTGATTTCGTTGTAAATGCCCTTTTTTGGTTTAATACTAACCGATGCAATCATGCTGCACTTTTGTTGCCGGGGGTTCACCCATTGTCACGCACGGTTGATCACATCACGCTCTGTTGCATGCAGGCTCAGACAGCAGGACATCACCGCCGACGCAAGAAGTCTTTCTTCGTGCATGAAGGAGTTTTACGCTTGTTAATTTCAACAGTTTATTTTTGTATATTTTGTTTTGCGTAGGCGTCGCGGCGTTTAGGTCAACAGCAAGCACTTTTACCCCGAAAACCACTGTTAGGGACATAAACGTTTAACTGCATGTAGGTATAACTTCAGTTCGAAGAGCTGTATTTTTGATTCGCTGTATAAAGTAGCACGAGTACTCTGCGAACTCCATTCTTCACTGCACTTGCCCGCTCCCAAGTGGCATTTTTTAAGGCATGAGTTTTTTCTAACAGTGGCTTTATGTTGCAGTTCTGTTCCTCACGCATTACGTCACATGCTCATTTCGTTTCCATTTACACGCACCGTGCTGTATTATTTTTGTTAGCGCTTGAAGCTTCACCCAAGACCAACCACATGTAGCTTTTGCTTCACACGCACATAAGCAATGATTAAACATCCAACAAGCCGATCTGAAGCCAGCATTATTCTAACCCCATTGACAATCACTATGCAAAAAGTCATCAGCCAAACCAGGCAAGCTTATGCATGGGTGCAATTTATCACATGGCCAAAAACATACAGTATATTAAACTAGCCTTGTTAGGTTAATTGGCCTTGTGGAGTCCAAGGCAGGCCGTTGCTCTGTTCATTGAGCATTCCTGACTATGGACACCCCCAATGTGTCAAAAAACCTTTGCTCTATTTTACTTTTGCGACTTGCAGGTCGGCCTCGTCCAAGAAGCCATAACGAACAGACGTTGCAGGCCAAGTAGCGACTCTCCTATAGTTTTGCACGTTGTGTATGATTTATACATAGATAATAGGTTATCTTGTGGAGCTTTTATCCGTTGTGTTGAATATAATAAAACGTGCGTATGATCGATTGTCGTATGATGCTGAAATTCAGAATCAAGCACTTAGTAATTCGAAAACTGCGGTCTTTGTTAAATCAGCTCGCTGATTTTGGGTGATACAAATTTGGAAATCATTCACTTAACAGCAGGTTTCACAACTTTTCTCTATACTGTGTAATCAAAATAACCCTTATATTTCTGGTATTTCCAATCGGCTTTGGAATTCGGTACGCTGCTGGAAGCGATTTTGTGACTACATATAGCACAGTACGTTATTAAAGTAGTTTTGAATGATGGGAATCGTACAACATTTTCATTGGAAAAAAAGTCCTGCTTGACTGAAGTGAAGTACAACTGTGTACTCGTTAAAGTACGACAATATTCTTGCAGTTAAACGACTCAAAACGAACAGATACACAATTGAATGTAGACAAGTATTTATTGTTTACATCACGTTAACAGCGCAAACTGTGTGCATCAGAACTACGGCCGAAAATTCAAATTTGCAAAAACGATAACGTGTCAACCAAAAACTTTTACCAGGCGCAGCAGAACCTGAACAATTATAAAACAATTTATTCCGAATCTGAGACTTCGCTACTGGAGGCGGAGGCTGCTTCCGCATTTGCAACCTCTTCCTCATCTTGCTCCATCGCATCGTCGGATGCCATGGCTTCCTCCTGGTCCTCCGCATCTTCGTCGTCCGATTGAGCCACTCCTTCCTGTTCCTCATCGCCATCTTCATCGGATTGGACGTTGCTGTCCGCCTCACTCGCTTCGTTGCTCTCGTTCTCGTCTGAAAACAAAACAAATTGATTTCCACTCCATGTGACAAAGTTTGACAGCCTTTTCAATTGTCGGATGTGAACTTATATAGAGTACAAAAACTTATAGGTTTTGGTTGCAGGGATGGAGTTCCACGCGATATTCAAGCGAGGGCCATGTCGAAAGTCTGTGTAGCGACCAAAACGTGGAAACAATTGTCTTTAGCCAGTAGAGCCCCATTTGAGAAAGTTTATCAATTTTGCGGTTAAGTATTCGTACTAAAAATTTAATGCAATTATTGGAAATTATGAGGAAATCATGAGTGTTTTTTGCTTCTAAGAAACCAGGCTTTACAATTAAAATAATAAACAATTTTGTTTTCGATTCCCAAACATCCAACAACCAACCATTCTCTTCCTGTGACTCCTGCTGTTGTGTTTCTTCGTCATCAGAGGATGCCGGATTTTCGCTACCGGATTGTTGCATTTCCTCTTCTTCTTCTCCTTCTTCCTCCTGATCTCGCTCCTGCGTTTGTTGCTGTTCCTCATCTTCATCCTCGGAGGAGGAAGATTCGAGTCCAACAGCTTGATGGGAAATCTCTTCGCTGTGGCATCAATGTAATATTTGAATCATTTTTTTATTTAACATTCAAATCTGATTTTCCTTTGTTTAAACAAATTGTAATAAATGTATGACGGTGCGTAATACCAACCACTGGGATAAAACTGGCTTCTGCATAAAATATAAACAAAAAATCAACTCAGTCAAATTTAGTTGCAGGACTACAACAAGCAGCGAATTTCGGAAATTTTGCCGCTTTTTTTGGAGAAAAGAACTAAAATTTCATCTTTTGAGGCACGTTTAGCTTCGGTAACTATTAGCTTACGTTTCTTCCTGTTGGGCGACGCCACCTCCGTCAGACGACATCGACGAATCAGACTCGGATATGTAAGCACGTGACTTAATTTTAAGCTTCTGTTTGGCGCTGAGCACCTCCTGCTTTTTGGATGATTTCCTGGAACCTTTCGATGTATCGGGCTCAGAATCACTGGAGTCCTGCGATTAAAAATGCCTGGCTACTTATTGTGTTGCAATATCTTATACATGTATATTCATAATTATAACAGTACGCAGTTTGTGGCACATATAGACACGAGGATTTTTAAACATGCATTTCAAATAAAAAAAAATTAAAAAATTTCAACTAAAAAAATAATCGTATCGTTCAATGGGCGATCATATTTTTCTATATTTGTGCTGTAGAAAGTACATGCAGCTGGACTAGATTACTTTATTGCAACGTTCACTTACGTTCGACAATCTGTCTCCACCGCCTCGTTCCTTCTTGGTCTTCAGTTTTCGTTTTTTCTTTCCCTTCTCGGGGTTCTCGACCTTCTTCCGCTTCACGGCGTCGCTGCTGCTTCCGTCGTTGACAAACTCGTCGAGAACCTTCGATTTGCGCTGCGAAGGCAAATTGCAGACCCTTTATATTTACCACCCCGGGTTTTGGATTCAGGCTTGTTTAAATAGGACCCATGGAGAACAAACACCACTACGATGTCACTTGATTTTTGGTTTGAAAATGATGGGAGTGAGTCTAGTTTTTTTTTTTTTTAAAAAAAACTACACAACGAGTCTAAATAAAATACTGAAAAAGTGAAACGAAGCTTTTTACACATTTCTTTCTCACATTAATTTCTGAATTCTCATACTTTTTTGCTGCTTTTCATTTTCGGGTTTGATCGTGACACCTTTAACTTCCTTTTCTTTGCTTTCCGTTTCTTTGCCTTTTTCTGCAACAATCTCCACCATAGTTCTAACACTAATATCATAACTGTACCTGAAATTTCCTTTTTGGGCCAATAATTAAGGACTTCTATCTTTGCTGTACAAAATGCCTAAACACCAGCCATATCTCCACTTCTCTCTCTACTTTCTGCACTGCATTTGTCCCTCGTATAAACACGCGCTCTGCAATTTTGTCAGCCAACCTTGCCAGAGGATTTCTTCTTTGGCGCTTCGTCTTCTATTTGCTGCTGCTCGGCAAGTTGGATGAGCGCTTTGTTCTTGTCGCGAATCTGAGCACGTTGTTCCATCAGCGCTCTCATCTTTTCCTCTTGTTTGCGGATGCGGTTGCGCTGCGAAACAAACAATCATAGGACGTATAGGGTTGACATGCGAATGTATGTATCAGGGTAATTTAGCAATAAATACAAAATTGCTGTAGAGGAGTATTTTTGTTTTCTACATAAATTGTGCCATCCTGGTAAAAGCAACGTAACCGCAATCGATTTTGTCACAATTTTGCACACTGATTTCATTTCTTGAGAAAATTCAAAATTTGTTAGGGGTAATTTAAACCATACAATTATACCATGGACAGCTCTCTACAACAACAACAACAGTTTTCCTCTCACCTCCTCTTCCAATTGTTTTTCACGGAGCACAGCCTTCTCTCTTTCTTGCTCCTCCTTCATCCTCCTCTCATCCTCATCTTGGCGACGAGCCCGCGACACGTGATACTGAGCTTGGGAGAGCAGATCTCTGCATTTGCTGCAAACACAAGATGGTGTGTGCGTATATATACCACGCTTCCAAGTGTTTCAAGTTTTAAAATGTGTGAATACCAACCTTGCTTCCTTTCCGGCCTGGTTGATATCAAACTTCATCCGGTCGCCATGTTTGCTTAAATAGGTAAAATACCTGCAAGAACATATCATGGTTAGTTGCCATTTAGCAGAGATAGGCAAACCTTTCGAAATCATAAAAAAATGACAGGCGGGTCAATGGTCCCTATGTGAGTTTCAGTGGACAAAGAATGTTTACACTGCAGTTTACAAACTTATTTACATTAGTTAACGTTAAAAAGTTGCATCCGAAAGCAACAAAATTTGGTGTTAATTGAGTGTTCATTGATCAGTGTTCTTAGTCGAAACTTATTTATACCAGAATGAAAGACAAATTAGATTGAGCCCACGGGCCCGAGTTTGTCCATACGCTTCAAGACATAAAACTTAAACACAATCAGTCTGACTGAGTTTTTAATAAGTCGTAACTGATATTTTAACGAATTCTTAGGAGGATAAGACCTCAAAGGTCAAAATGCTTATATACGGGGTATTTGTAAGTTTAAATGTCCGAGTCAAAAGTAGGGAGTAATCACCCACCCTTGCGCAAGTTCAAGTTCGTCTACAGCACCCAGCACTGTTTTGAGATCGCTCTTCTCATCTTGCAAAGCGGATGTCGCAAGATGTTGCAAAACAATTGAAGTGTTGTAGAGGACTGCAGTGTCATGTGGGGCGATGTGGCGAGCCTGTACGGCAGAAATGGTTTGCACAGTTAAGTATTTTTAGATCTTCCTGTAAGCTTTTTAATGGAAAAAATCAAGAATCTATTTTATAATTGGCGTTGGAAATTTTGAAATTAAACGCAAAATTTAAGCAAAGGGATTGGTCATTTGCATCACAATTTGCAGATATACATTGACACTTCATTATTCTTGCGATAATTACAATAAACACAATGAACTGCTAAATAAACACAACCCACAACAAAAGATATCAACCATTCTGGGAGGTCCCTGTTGCTTGATATCTATTCCTAAGCCAGAATATTACTAAATACAAAATCCACTCACCCTGAGCAATGTCTTCTTGCAGTCCTGTAGTTTGCCAGACTTGAAATACGCACGGGCGAGATACAAGAGCAACTCGGGGTCTCGCCTGCTCTTAAACTTGCGAGCGCAGTTCTCGTACATTTGCACAGCGCTGATGAACTGGCGTTGTTCGACGTAGACATGTGCCAGGTTGAGCCACACGTCTGGTACGTCGGCCGTGGCTTCGCGGACCTGCCACGTTGCAGAAAAATTATTATGATATGGCAATTGACAAAAAGTTTATGAGTCATAATAAGAGATCTAACAATTTTAAAGACTGTTTGATTTTACACTTAAGTTATTAAAACTAATCATACCGGAAAATTGCAAAACTTTGAACACAATATAAACAAACCTGGGCGAAAATATCACGCGCCTCTCGTACATATCCCTTGTGTGCAAGCACCGCTCCAATCCCATTAGCGGCATATATATTCTTCGGGTCGTTGCGTAGCACTTGTTTATACATCGCAAGTGCTCTGTCCTGGTGCCGCTTTTCCTATAATAAAATTCAGTCTCATGGTTAAGCAACAAAATAAGTTTAATCTTAACACCTGGGTCAGTAGCAGTACCGTATAGGTAAATTACGCTTTACCAGTTTATACAGTATTTTTATCATAGTTCTCGCCCTTAATATTTTAAAACGGCAGACAGCAAGACTTTTAAAGAACATCATTTCGAAAAGAGTTTTTATCATTTATCCCAGGGAATGTTTCAAAAGTTCCGTTTAAATTCCCAAAAAAACTTTCCCTTTTTGAAATATAAACTCTATTGGACAAAAGGCAATGTCCTTGAATAAAGCAACTTTCCCCGTTAAGAATCTATATTCTAGATGTAGAGAACATTGGTCAGCTTCGATATATTTCTGCGCAAAACGCATATCCTGCTGCTATATTGTTACACAATACTTCACAAGCAGCTTGGTTTACAATGTAGCAACGTAAGTCAGGTATTTGGAGTACATTAAACGCAGTCTCTACCTTTTCCTTGTCCCTGGTCGGATTATGGAGAGTCTGCAGCCACACGTTGCCCAGAGCCAACATGGAGTACGCGTCGTTTTGAGTGGACTCGTGTTTGAGAATTCGCTCGAATTTCTTCTGCCCCGGCCCCCATTCGTGCTTGGCGAGATGCAAGTTGCCTATCAGCGACCACGCGTCGGGATGCTCCTAAATTGAAAAATACACCAATCGGTTAAGTAATGTTGAATACTACTTTGACAACATGTGTTTTTGGTGTTTTAAGCTTGCTTTTAGAACTTTTGTGTTTTTAATACAAAAGTCAGGATTTCCATTTACTGAAATAATTGTATTGATGTTTGTTGATATTTATTTTGGCTGATAACCATACGGATCCGAGAAAAGAAATATATCTCTGGTAAACTATGGACGTTATGTACCTGGTTGATTTGCAAAGCTTCTTTGAACCATTCTGACGCTTCGTATATCTGTCCGCGGTCTCTTGCCATACAGCCAAGCCGCAGGTAACCTGGTGATATGTTACTGTAAATATCTCTGCCATTATAATACCTACCGCAAGAACAAACCGGTTCAAACCGGAATTTAATTCATTGCGAGTGATGCGTTTTTTAATACAAATAAATAGTGCGACTTACAGTCGATGTAGTTGGGGTGTTCGCGCAAAATGTTCTTGTAGAAGTCGACGGCGTCTTCGAACTGATACATTTCCTCGCATAGGCGACCGAGGTTGTACTGCATGGTGACCATGATGGAACGGTAATAGAGAGCGTCGTGCGACGATTCGTCCTCACATCGTTTCAACGCCACCTCATAGTATTTCTAAGCACGATGCGAAATTGTTACAAAGTGCCTTTATATTATAAACCGTAGTTTTACCCGTAGGCAGAATTTTTTTTAGGTATGAACGTATACAAACACCACTGTTTGGAATTATGGTTTGGTTTGAAAAAACTGACAGTTTAAGGAAACTATGATTAAATGCTACTCCATTTTGAAGGCATACAAACAAATTTGAAAACAATCTTTGAAGACATAGATACTCCCAAAAGCTGTTTACAGCACTTGAAAAAAACGCCTCAGATGCTACTCAATATGTCCATCTTTACATCCTTTTTCTCATACCTTAGCTTCGTTAAGATTTCCAAGTCGGAAATGCAGAGCGGCAATATTGTTAAGTATCTCAGGCGGGACGTCCGCCTGAACACGTTCCCGAACAAGAGATGTGGCTGTACCGTAGGCAGCGAGCGCTCCTTGTACACCATCCGATGTAGTACTGCTGCCTGTGGAGGAAGGTTGCCTTTCCAAGAGCTGGGCAAGCTCTATCCACGCCTCCACGTCGTCGGGGTAATGCTCTGTCACCTGCGAAAAAAATTACGTGTTGCTGCAAGACTCGAGGAGACAGTTGCACCAATGCTATTTTTTATTGTGAAAAATATTATTTATTTGAAAATTTTGCTGCATATTGTTATTTTGGTGAAACAAGAACCATTTTTTCTATGTTTTGGTTGATCCGGAGTTGTTTTAGATATTGCACCAAGATAATATCGGCACACCACTGTATTTAATCACAGGCAGAGTTATATATTTTTAGAAATTCATTGGGATGAAGTCACCTTTTTCAGATGTTTCTTTGCCAGTTCCTGCTTATCAGGGTGATCTGACTGTGCATACAATGATCCCAGGATTTTCATTGTCTCATAGTTGTTTGGGTATGCCTTCAACACTTTCTCAAAGCACTCAGCAGCCTAATATGGTATATCAATAAACAACAAACAAATGACACCACAAAGTTCAAAAGACAAAAAACAAACCCTTTCACGATCTTGCTCGTCGCCCTTGTAAATGTACATTTGCCCCAGACCGTAATATGGCAGCACAAAATTTTGCGAGGCAAATTGTGTAGCCTGATAATAGTACTGGAATGCTTGGTCAAAATCACCCTGAAATTAAATGTGTACTCTTAAAACTCATTCCAATAGCTT
This sequence comes from Ascidia mentula, assembly GCF_947561715.1. Lineage (NCBI taxonomy): Eukaryota > Metazoa > Chordata > Ascidiacea > Phlebobranchia > Ascidiidae > Ascidia > Ascidia mentula. Next base: position 16,803,012 of record NC_138569.1, on the reverse strand, counting down.
CTCATTGAAGAATGAGTCAAAAGAACATGCAAACAAATTAGCAAACATTGTGATGCAAACCTGTATGTGAAAGCTTCTAGCCAGTTGGTAGCAACTTTCAGCTTGTATTGCCTCATTCTCTGTATTATGAAAAGCGTGTAGGGCAAGATGTTGCACTTTGTCATAATCCTGCAGGAAAAACATGTTCATTTTCAACAATACAGACCAATACTTTAGGAAAAGGTGGCAAAACTAACCTTCTTGAAAAAGAAATGGTTGGCAAGGTGGTTTAGAACCATTGGGTTGCTTTGGTCAATTTGATACCCAGTGGATAAAAGTCGGATACCATTTCTTATAGAATCGATCTGCATATTAGAAAACATTTCTGTCACACACAAATATTAAAGTCTATCAATGACTACAAATGAGTCTTACATCTTTATTATTCAGGTCCAATAAAGCAATACCAACCAAAGCACCAACATTGGTCGGATTTAGATCCAGCGTCCTTTGAAATGCTTGTCTGGCTTTGTCTAGTTTGTTCAGCTTGTAAAAGCAATGAGCCATTCCCAACCTCACATCAGCTTAAAAGAAAAAATATATTGATGAGATGTCCAGCAATTTACTGTCGTCGATTTTTTTTCTTACCGGGACAGTTTGGGTTGCTACGCAGGGCCTTTTTGTAGAATGCCAGGGCACCTTTATAATCTTTTTTGTTGAAAGATATGCAAGCTTTACCAAGTAGAGAAGGAATGTTGTCAGGGGATTGGTTTAAAACAAAGTTAAACTGAGCATCAGCTTGGTCCATCTTGTCGCCTTCTAATAAGCAGAAACAGGCGCGCCCCAAAAGATGATTCTAAAAAACAAATTTAATTTTGGACTGCACACTTGAGGAGAATTTTGCAAAACACCAAAATTCCACACGCACCAGGTTTGCAAACAGTGTTTGGTATATGTGTGGTTAAAAAAAAATAGTAGCTAACATAAGAGAGGGGAATTAACAACAATCAATTCACAAACTTAAGGCTTCACATTTACCTGATCATACATAATGATTTTATCAGCCATTGTGTAAAGCTGGGTTGCCTGCATGAACAACTCAGTGCGCCTGTCTTTGTTTTTTTCTGATCTTGCTTGTTCAACATAGTATGCAGCAAGGGTGTCTAGGCATGTCATCTGAACAAACAAACACAATACACATTAAAAAAAATTCCCTTCAGCTTGCTTGGTAGAGAAGTTAAATCATGGAGCACCTGATCTTTCTCATGATTTGAGTATTCTAGATTTGCACTTGTCCTGGCAGTTTCAAGGATTTGCACAAAGTCACTCACTTTGCCTTGCTTATAGTATTCCAACTGTAAATACAGAAGCACATATATGCATACATAAATTTGTATCATATAGTAAGATGTATTAGTCCCTTTATCACTTGAATTTGTGAAATGAGCTCCAATGAAAACACATCTTATATATGTTTTTTAATAATAAACAGTAACAAATCAAAGTGCATACAGCCAGAGTAATCCAGATGTTGAGAGTGGTGTTTTCTTGCTTCAGAATCCCTAAGACCTCCTCGCCATCAGGAAGTTGAGCGAGATCAAGCTCAATGACCTGATAACCAGTAAATATAAGTGTCAAGACAATGTATCTGACAATAATGCTTATTCCATACAGTTGATAGTTCTTAAGAAAGGTAGCCTATATTTATTGCAACTTAAATACATGAATAACTACCTCATCAGTGTCACGTAGAGGAATTTCTACAGAGGTCGCCATTGTGAGCTGCTACTGGTCCCACTTAGACAAGGCCTTCTTCTTGTTTGGGTTGTAAATGAACTTGCGCTGGTTATAGAGGTGCAACGTAAGGGTTACAACAGTCATTACACCAAAGAAACTATAACCGAGTTTTTTTCCTCCCGGTAATGCTGACCACCAGTCTCTAATTTCTCCCATTCCAACCTATATTATCCATGTGTCCTATTTAGATAAACATTTTGAATTAAACACGACTGTATAACTACACCAAGAAAGCATTGAGAACAAACGCAAAAACGAACAAAAATACAGAATCCAGAAAAAAAACGGGCTAAAGATTTTGACCAAGCTACGCATGAGCGCTTGCGCATTGTCAAAAAGGAACTGCACATATTTTAATCATAAATTTATTAGAAAAGTATCATTGTGAAAAATCAGTACCAACAATACTTCATAATTAGTATTGCTAAACAGTGCATTTACTTCTCCTTGAGAAAAAAAATACGTTATTGTTTATGGAGCTCGGCTAAGTGTGGTCCGATGCGGCCGGTTGCAACTCATCACTTCCTAGTGCAAATCTGCGATCCAACGGCAGAGCATGATTTTTCTTCAATATATTGTTGTATATATTGTTCATTTATGTTATTATCGTTTATATCGTTGACCTTAATTTTTCCCTTTTAGTAGTGCTTTGTGTGTGATTTCTATGTTATTTAGCGGGGAAAACAAAAGTCTTTCTTGGCTCTGTATTTTGGAAAAATATGCATAAAGTTTGTCAAGTGTACTTTTATTTCCCTTAAACAGACTACCTACATTTTGTGAAATTATCTGTACGACACTCACCTTTTCAAAAATGGTAAGCCTGCAAAACTTTCTGACCTGTTTGACAACTGAAAGATTGTTTTTTTACCTATTTGTTATCAGCAATGCACTTTGTCATTCAGTCTAAGAAACGCGGTTTGAGCTTGGAGGAGAAACGAAAGAGAATGCTTGAGATATTTTTTGAGAAGAAGGAGTTCTTTCATTTGAAAGAGTTGGAGAAAATAGCTCCAAAGGAGAAGGGCATAAGTTTGTAAACCCAAATTTTTTTGTAATAATACAGCTATATTTTGCCTTAAAGTTATGTAAGGCTTTGTAAGCTACTTTACACAACATAGTCTAAATATAAATATTTTTAGTTTCGAAAATAAAAATAGATGTCGTTCAATGAATATAATTTCAGTCAAATGCACTGTGATTTTAAAATAACTGTTAATTTTCACAGCCCCCATGTCAGTCAAGGATGTAGTCCAGTGTCTTGTTGATGATAACATGGTCAACTGTGAAAAAGTTGGATCAAGTAGTTATTATTGGTCTTTTCCAAGCCAGGCTTTTAATGTGCGCCTCAACAAAAGAAAACAACTTGAGGAGCAAATAGCTCAAACCAAGGAAAAACGATTCAAGGCAGAAGAAACAAAAGAAAACTTACTAAAGGATCGCAAGTCAACTGTACATTTTCATCAGTACACTATGTTCCTTGTTCTTTAAAAGTTATTATTTGCAGACTGAAAGAGAGAAGCTCTTGACACAAGTTGCAGAGTTGCAAGAGAAGAGGAATCAATTACAAGCTGAGATTGCCAAATATAATGATTGCAATCCTGATGTTATAGACAGACTGGGTTAGTAAAATGTATTGATACTATTTATTTTCATCGCTTCTATACCTGTGAACCTAGGTATTTTCAAAACAATGTTACAAAGTTAGGCAAAAACATAATTTCCACTTTTTTAATTCTCCCATTCATTGATACTTTTTGTACAGTTGCAGAAACTGTTATGTCAAAGGATGCAGCCAATCGTTGGACAGACAACCTTTTTACATTAAAGTCCTGGTTAAAACGCAAATTTCCAATTCCTGAAGAGCAAATTAACAAACAGTTTGGAATACCAGAGGAGCTGGACTACGTGGAGTGACTGAAGCTGCGTATAAATCTATCAATATGTTCTGTTTCATTATGGCGAAAACAGTGTTTCTGCCATTGCTTTGTTACGTAAATTTTACATGATTGTTTGCAATTAAAGTTTTTCTTTTTGAACAAGTTGTGTGGAAAAGAAAGCTTTTACTACGTTTCCATGACAACTTTTCAGGCGCAGTGCACGGCCTGTAAGCTGAAAAGTGAGGAAGTAAAAAACCCATTGTTGAAAGTTTTGAGTCGGATAGAAAGAGTTTCGGTTAACAAAGCGCTACCTTCGGACCATGGCATACCGCAGTACACCATAATTGAACTACTCATGTTCTTTTTTTGTTGATTTGCTTGCCAGAAGAATATATCTGATTCTATAGTGTGTAGGCCTACACGTATTTGCTCTCACAGCAAGCAATCATTAACTAACTGCAAACTGGATGAGGGTAAAAGCTGCGCTGCAATACCACGAGGACACAAATGTCAATATTGAGGTGTGTTCCAAAGGGGGTAAACACGGGCTTGGTGGAAAGATTTAATTAAAAACGTTTCATAACTCGTAAAAAAATTTGGTTTTTACCTGCAGAGTGAAAAATTCGTCAAGACTGCGTTTGGCAAAAAATCGTATTTAAAATTATCCTCCGCCTTCTTGTGCGAAAATAACATTTTGGACGTATTTTTTACTGAAAACAAAAAGTATTATAGGCTAAGGATAAATTGGAAAACGATTTTTAGCGTTTTTGCAGCCTCGGCGGAAATAGGCCTAATGTGAGCGAAATGTTGTCATCCTGTCTAAAATGAGATAATATTGTTCAATGCGTGCATATGTGCAAAACTGCGAAGTTGCGTTCCGCGACAGAGCTAAAGCACTATGGCTGTTTAAATATTTGATTAATACTTGCAGGGTTTGCAGTTCTACCCAATCTTACTGGTGTAAGTTGGACCGATGGCAAGTTTCATTGCTTTCTAACTCAGTGATTGACTGAAATCTTTTAAGTGATTTCGTTAATTTTTCATAAAGACAACCAACAAAGACGCAGTAAAGTTATTTACGCAGACATGACCGGGGGTAAGTCTTTTTTTTAAATAATTTGTGGCCAAGCAGAAACGCGAAAAAATGTAAAAGGCAGTAAATAAAAAGTAAAGCATAGACCAATTGAATTGCTTTCTTGAAATTAAATGTTTTAAAGTAAATGTAGTTTGTATTATTATTAGTATGTTACCAGTATTCAACTATGCAAAATTTACAGATATGTGGTGAGGGTACAAACCTTACTTCTTTGTTATTCTAACGTTTAAAACACACGTAGGCCTATCACGCCAAACTGATATACTAAATGTGTTAAATGTCTTCTATTAAACTAGAACAAGTAAAGACAGATGATTTTAAGCTACAGAGCTCAACTACGTCCGCAGACGACAAGAAGCAACGGGTTTGGATTATCTTGTTACTGACTGGAATTTCAATAGCGAGAATAGGAAATGTACAGCTTATAATTTGTCACAAACAAAATCTCACAAAGCTTTCAAAATCTCTGTGCTTAGGGTCTTTTTATTTCAATCCACGGCCCAACACTCTTGACCTTGGCTAATAACGTTGGAACTTCTGTTGGGACGGTTTCATGGTTATTCACCGGGCGCTCAGTTGGGGTATTGGCTGGTGGCATTGTCACTGGACTGATTATGCGTCGTCTGAACAATATGTATACGTTTGGTGAGCATATTTTGGACGTCATATCGTACTATAGTCAACGGTTTCACTTTTTGCACATGGCCTCCAAAAAAACACAGTGCATTCACGTTTTAGCGGCGGCATCTTTTATACTGGGAGGTGCTATCACCGCAACACCGTGGATTTCCGATTTGTGGCTGCTTGTTGTGGTGGTAATGGCAGGCGGAATCGTGTTCGGATACCTCGATGCAGGTGAGCAAACTTCAATAAATGTTGCGGTCATCTTATACCTTGGTTAGTGATTGAAGCAACTGGAAATGTATCATTGCCGGATTAAGGCCCTAATGGCCCCAAGCCAAATGATGACAAGTGGCCTGAAGCTGATAATACACTTATATTGCGTCAACCATAAATAAAAATGCAAATATTAAAGAAAAAATTCGTTAAGTTTGTAAAGGAATTAACTTTCGGAAGGGACTTTGTTTGCCATTATAGTTTTCTGAAATTACGTCATGAAGTTTTTTAGGTGGCCTGCATTTATGTATAGCCCTAAAGCACGTATTGTTTCCCGTGTTTTTGTCAATATTTCCTTTTTTTCACAGGCATGCAAGCTCTTATTCTGCAAATCTGGGGAGAAAAAGATTCGAGAGGTTGGATATCGGGATATCATTTTATGATTGCGCTTGGTGCATTTCTTGCTCCATTAATAGGTGGGAGAACTAACCCCTTCAATATATCGGAATGACGTAACCACTACATGTAGTTCTCCAATTTATTTTACGCAGCTCAGCCGTTTCTGCGACAAGATGCAGAAGATGTTTGCCCCTCGGATGAGTTAACAGATTCTTCTGGCGACGGCAACAACAATTTTACTTCAGTATATTCGGTTTGTAACTTGTTATTCATCCAATGACCGGAGTGACAACAGCTTTATTTGTTTATTTGTTGGGGAAGTTTGCCAATGACTTTATTCTTATTCAATTAAAGTTTGGATTGGCAGAGATACACAAATACTTATTAAACAAGTTGATATGTATCCTTGTAGCTAGTTATACAGTGTTCCGCTACTTAGTTCGGTGTTAAACATATCACAAGATATTTTTCAAGATATATTGCTTGTTCGAATAGAATACTGGGTGCAGTCGCATCCAATCACGTCGTATATTGTTTACTTGGAGATCTGGTAATACGGGATAGTTTGTAAATACTTGCCTACATCCTAAACAAAGAACTTTCCAAAGCAATGCAAATATTGTATCATTTTTGTATCACACCAACGGCCTTCTAGTAAATGGTCAATTACATTTGTAACCTCCATAAGTCATCCGCAAAACATTCTTTCGATGTTGCAACTTTTAAATCTTTTTAGTCTACAGCTGCTGAACCAGGTGTAAATCCGATAGTATGGGCGTACCTGATCTGCGGCGGGTTCCTCTTCGTGGTCGGATTCTATTTTCTCGGTCTCGGTCTTGCGAAGACTGAGGAACGGATTCGTAGTGTGAAGGAAGAGGTGATTGAGAGCCGGGGCGAAGATTCGATGAAGACGGTTGCCCTGCTCTTTACATTGGTTTGCGTATATTACTTCTTCTGTGTGGCTGGGGAAACTGCCTACAACAGCTATATATATTCGGTGTCCATTTGCTCGGATCTGCACTTCTCCGTAAGTAAAACATAAAAAATTGAAAATGTGAGTTCTCTGATTTGAGCAGGGGTAAACGAAAGTAAAACCTATACGTAAAATTATTTCTGTTATTTCCAAAAAAAGACAATATGCTTGCAGGGGGCGGTACTGGGAAACGCCCGATTACATAAAATCATCCGTAGACATACATGTACTTTACCATTTCAAAGCAAAATGTGGAGATATGACCTCTTTGGTTTCGCGGGCCCGCATTTTTATCAGCATTTCCATTTCAATCGCATCCACTCGGCAATGACATTTTCATTCTTCATTTTTAAGATTTATGTTGGCTGACATATTATCGATAATTTTTCCCTGTTGCTTAGGTATCGGACGGAACCATCATTAATTCTCTTTTCTGGATCGGCTTCGGTGCGGGCCGTCTCGCCGGGGTCGTCGTTCTCAGGTATTTCAAACCAACTCACGTGATTATCACCGACTTCATCGGCATCACGATTTCCATGATCATCATCTGCATATTCGGAGAGTCCAACGCCGCGGTCACGTGGGCGATCACCTTCTTCTACAGTTTCTTCCAGGCTACGGTCTATCCAGGGGGGGTGTCGTGGACCTCTCAGTACACCAACATGTCTGGCAACTACATATTCATTTTCTCGGCCGGACAAGCGTTAGGCACCATGGTTTTATTGCCAGTTGGCGGCGTCATCTTTGACACCGACCCGTTCTCCGTCATGTACTTGATTTTAGGTTGTTCCGTCCTGAATGCACTCGTGTTTGGTTTGATGATGATTGAGGGACGTCGTATCACGAAGAAGAAGCAGAAAAATGAGACCAGACAGAAAGACGTTCAATCAGTGGTAACGATTACAGCAATTTAAGAAACAAACTTCCATCCAAAAATATGTAAATTACAATGACATGAGGCCAAAGTTACCTACTGCTGTCTATACAATAACTCAACATTTGAACCAAAAACTGTTGCGAAGAAAAATTATGTGGAAAATTGATTTTTAGCCGACTTGGTAATTTGGGCTATGCAAGCAGTTTCTAACTGCCTAGATCAAACAACAAGCACAATTTCGTTTGTCCCGATTTACCAAATTAACTAACCAATCTAATTGACAAAAACAAACAAGCTGTGCGTACAAACCGAATATAAGCACTTTTGTTCGCGAAAAAAACCTCAATAACACAAAATGGTATTCCTGTCTATATATCCCGTCAAGTTAAAATTGTAGTTTGTAATTTCAAATAGCAGAACTATATCTGTAGTCAATCGATTTGAATAAAAATATTATTGTCGAAGGATGGTCAATTTTATGACAGTTTCCTTTGAGGAAAATATTGGGTTTTGAACGGAAGGTATTTAAGGGCATGGTAGCATTCTATTTTAAAACAATTGAAACCTACATTTTGTATGAGAACCTATAAAATGTGGCCATTTCAACAGACCAAAGTGTGCTCAAAGAACATTTATTGTCAAACTAAAGAAAATTTGTTCTGTATAAATAATGAAATCCTATCTTATGGGTATATTTTGTGTAAACAGCAAGTTACTTGTGGCTGAACGTATTTACCAACTCAATTATTTGTGAGAAATGTGGTTTTGCCAATTTGAAGCAAAACATCTATCAGGACACTCCCTGTCGATATCATTGGTGACATTGCGTATTTCTCCTTCTTTCTGCAATCGCATTCCAATAAGTGACGCTAAAGAGCTTAAAAGACAAAGAGGAAAATATTCGGGTGATTTTAAGGCACTTGGGAGTAACGAACGACCAGAAGACTTGGAGTGTGGTTAATACCAACATCTCATGTCCGGCCTTGGTACCAAATGCGATATTGTTCTCAGCAAGGAAAAACAGTGATGAAAATAAGTAATGCTACAGCAGCAAGTTTTAGGGGTGAGTGGTTTCCCAGAACGAGTGGGCACTGCGGAGTCACTGGTGTGTAATGTGTTGAAAACCTACACAAGTATAGATAGGAGTTCCAACTCCTTGGGAGAGGTGCCTTTATAAAAAAATGCAACACTGAAATAAATCACGTTTTAGGCACGAGCAAACACTCATTACTTTGGAGAGCTTTTTTTACACGCCTTTATTGAATAAAGTTGTGATGTAGGCAAGTGGCTTACATTGCAATTATGTGAGGTCAGAAGTTTTGCCGTATCTTGGGGATAGTGCTAATCATTGCGTGTTCCTTGTTGTCTAAATCACAAGCCTAATGCATAATCGATCCTGTTACGCATGATTTCCGTCAGATTTTAGTATTAGCTGTACGTGACAGGCAGCACTAACATATAGAAAGTTAAGAGACTTGCCCAAGTACCATCACCTATTTTTTGGAAACTTGCTTAAATTTTAAAGCTTGATTTTTGATATGTAGACAAATAAAACTAACGACAAGGGCTTTAAACTAGAAAAAGGTCAAGGGTCAGTGATATCTATTGGTGATAAAAACAGCGTGGCATTAAATATGAAACACCTTGACGTGACTGGAAAGTTTATTTTTATTATTTCTTTATTCATTGATGCACTTAGTTCGTTTTAACGTAGTTTTGGTGTTTGTCTGACAAGGTGTATTTTTGTGTGGTGAAAGGTACATTGTTGTAATTAACACCAGGTTGCGTGCCACACACACGCTGCGAAGGTTCTTCTTATGTAAACTTGCCTGTTGCATCAGTGAACTTGTTTTGCGTGCGGGTGTCGGTTTCGGTTATGCTTGGCGACATTCCGTTAGTGCAATACATTATTTCAAGTGTTGAATGCAAAATTTACAGATATGTGGTGAAGGTACAAACCTGATTTACAACTTCTTTGTTATTCTAACGTTTAAAACACACACGTAGGCCTATCACTCCAAACTGACCATCACATATACTAAATATGTTAATTGTCTTTTTTTTGCACCAGAACAAGTAAAGACAGATGATTTTCAGCTACAGAGCTCAACTACGTCCGCAGACGACAAGAAGCAACGGGTTTGGATTATCTTGCTGCTGACTGGAATTTCAATAGCGAGAATAGGAAATGTACAGCTTTTAATTTGTCACAAACAAAATCTCACAAAGCTTTCACAATCCTTGTGCTTAGGGTCTTTTTGTTTCAATCCACGGCCCAACACTCTTGACCTTGGCTAATAACGTTGGAACTTCTGTTGGGACGGTTTCATGGTTATTCACCGGGCGCTCAGTTGGGGTATTGGCTGGTGGCATTGTCACTGGGCTGGTTATGCGTCGTCTGAACAATATGTATACGTTTGGTGAGCATTTTTTGGACGTCATTTTATACTAGTCAACGGTTTCACTTTTTACACATGGCCTCCCAATAAAACACAGTGCATTCACGTTATAGCGGCGGCATCTTTTATACTGGGAGGTGCTATCACCGCAACACCGTGGATTTCTGATTTGTGGCTGCTTGTTGTGGTGGTAATGGCAGGCGGAATCGTGTTCGGATACCTCGATGCAGGTGAGCAAACAATATATTGCGTTGCGCCTAAATAAGGGTGCAAATATTAAAGAAGAAATTCGTTAACTTTGTAAAGGAATTAACTTTCGGAAGGGACTTTGTTTACCATATAGAGTTATATGAAATTACGCCATAAAGTTGTTTAGGTGGTCTGCATATTTAGATGTCCCTAAAGCACGTGCTTTATTTGCCTGATGGTTAATCCGGCACTTCACATGGAGAATATGGTTTCTTTCGCAAAGAAACAAGAAAATTGAACTTTAAACACGTCTTGACAAAAGCCTTTCTTTAAAAAATATGTTGTTCAGGACGGATGGAATATTTACACAGCGGCGAAGATATTGCTTTCCGTGTTTTTATCATTATTTCCGTTTTTCACAGGCATGCAAGCTCTTATTCTGCAAATCTGGGGGGAAAAAGATTCGAGAGGTTGGATATCGGGATATCATTTTATGATTGCGCTTGGTGCATTTCTTGCTCCATTAATAGGTGGGAGAACTAACGTGTTCAGTAGCCTATATCGGAATGACGTAACTACTACATGTAGTTCTCCAATTTATTTTACGCAGCTCAGCCGTTTCTGCGACAAGAGGCAGAAGATGTTTGCCCCTCGGATGAGTCACCACATTCTTCTGGCGACGGCAACAACAAGTTTACTTCAGTATATTCGGTTTGTAACTTGTTATTCATCCAATGACCGGAGTGACAACAGCTTCATTTGTTTATTTGTTGGGGACGTTTGCCAATGACTTTATTCTTATTCAATCGAAGTTTGGATTGGCAGAGACACACTAATAATTATTAAACAAGGTGATATATATCCTTGTCGCTAGTTATAGTGTTCCGCTACTTAGTTCGGTATTAAACATATCACAAGATATATTTTTGATGCTATCGCTATTGCTGGTTCGAATAGAATACTACCGGTAGGTGCAGTTGCATCCAATCACATGGCATATTGTTTACTTGGAGATCTGGTAATTCTGGATAGTTTGTAAATACTTGCCTACATCCTAAACAAAAAGCATTCCAAAGCAATGCAAATATTGTATCATTTTTGCATCACTCCAACGACCTTTTGGTTCACATTTGTTACCTCCATAAGTTATCCGTAATACATTTTTTCGATGTTGCAACTTTTAAATCTTTTTAGTCTACAGCTGCTGAACCAGGCGTAAATCCGATAGTTTGGGCGTACCTGATTTGCGGCGGGTTCCTCTTCGTGGTCGGATTCTATTTTCTCGGTCTCGGTCTTGCGAAGACTGAGGAACGGATTCGTAGTGTGAAGGAAGAGGTGATTGAGAGCCGGGGCGAAGATTCGATGAAGACGGTTGCGCTGCTCTTTGCATTGGTTTGCGTATTTTACTTCTTCTCTGTGGCTGGGGAAACTGCCTACAACAGCTATATATATTCGGTGTCCATTTGCTCGGATCTGCACTTCTCCGTAAGTACAACACAAAAACTTTAAAATTTGAGTTCTCTGATCTGAGCAGGGGTAAACGAAAGTAGCACCTGTACAAAAAATTCATTCTGTTATTTCCGAAAAAGCAGACAATATATTTGCAAGGGTCGGTACTGGGAAACGCCCGATTACATAAAATCATCCGTAGATATACATGTACTTTACTTTTCTGAAATCAAAATGTAGAGATATGACCTGTTTGGGCCCTCGAAGTTTTTCAGCATTTCCTTTTCATTCGCATTCACTCGGCAATGACAATTTTATTTTTAATTTTTAAGATTTATGTTGACTGACATATTATCGATAATTTTTCCCTGTTGCTTAGGTATCGGACGGAACCCTCATTAATTCTCTTTTCTGGATTGGCGTCGGTGCGGGCCGTCTCGCCGGGGTCGTCGTTCTTAGGTATTTCAAACCAACTCACGTGATTATCACCGACTTCATCGGCATCACGATTTCCATGATCATCGTCTGCATATTCGGGGAGTCCAACGCCGCGGTCACGTGGGCGATCACCTTCTTCTACAGTTTCTTCCAGGCGACGGTCTATCCAGGGGGGGTGTCGTGGACCTCTCAATACACCAACATGTCTGGCAACTACATATTCATTTTCTCGGCCGGGCAAGCGTTAGGCACCATGGTTTTATTGCCAGTTGGCGGCGTCATCTTCGACACCGACCCGTTCTCCGTCATGTACTTGATTTTAGGTTGTTCCGTCCTGAATGCACTCGTGTTTGCTTTGATGATGATTGAGGGACGTCGTATCACGAAGAAGAAGCAGAAAAATGAGACCAGACAGAAAGATGTTCAATCAGTGGTAACGATTACAGCAATTTAAGAAACAAACTTCCATCCAAAAATATGTAAATTACAATGACGTGAGGCCAAAGTTACCTACTGCTGTCTATACAATAACTCAACATTTGAATCAAAAACTGTTGCGACGAAAAATTATGTGGAAAATTCATTTTTAGCCGACTTGGTAATTTGGGCTATGCAAGCAGTTTCTAACTGCCTAGATCAAACAACAAGCACAATTTCGTTTGTCCCGATTTACCAAATTAACTAACCAATCTAATTGACAAAAACAAACAAGCTGTGCGTACAAACCGAATATAAGCACTTTTGTTCGCGAAAAAAACCTCAATAACACAAAAAGGTATTCCTGTCTATATATCCCGTCAAGTTAAAATTGTAGTTTGTAATTTCAAATAGCAGAACTATATCTGTAGTCAATCGATTTGAATAAAAATATTATTGTCGAAGGATGGTCAATTTTATGACAGTTTCCTTTGAGGAAAATATTGGGTTTTGAACGGAAGGTATTTAAGGGCATGGTAGCATTCTATTTTAAAACAATTAAAACCTACATTTTGTATGAGAACCTATAAAATGTGGCCATTTCAACAGACCAAAGTGTGCTCAAAGAACATTTATTGTCAAACTAAATAAAATTTGTTCTGTATAAATAATGAAATCCTATCTTATGGGTATATTTTGTGTAAACAGCAAGTTACTTGTGGCTGAACGTATTTACCAACTCAATTATATGTGAGAAATGTGGTTTTGCCAATTTGAAGCAAAACATCTATCAGGACACTCCCTGTCGATATCATTGGTGACATTGCGTATTTCTCCTTCTTTCTGCAATCGCATTCCGATAAGTGATGCTAAAGAGCTTGAAAGACAAAGAGGAAAAAATTCGGGTGATAATAAGGCACTTGGGAGTAACGAACGACCAGAAGACTTGGAGTGTGGTTAATACCAACATCTCATGTCCGGCCTTGGTACCAAATGCGATATTGTTCTCAGCAAGGAAAAACATTGATGAAAATGAGTAATGCTACAGCAGCAAGTTTTAGGGGTGAGTGGTTTCCCAGAACGAGTGGGCACTGCGGCGTCAATCGCGTGTAATGTGTTGAAAACCTACACAAGCGCAGATAGGAGTTCCAACTCCTTGGGAGAGGTGCCTTTATAAAAAAATGCAACACTGAAATAAATCACGTTTTAGGCACGAGCAAACACTCATTACTTTGGAGAGCTTTTTTTTACACGCCTTTATTGAATAAAGTTGTGATGTAGGCAAGTGGCTTACATTGCAATTATGTGAGGTCAGAAGTTTTGCCGTATCTTGGGGATAGTGCTAATCATTGCGTGTTCCTTGTTGTCTAAATCACAAGCCTAATGCATAATCGATCCTGTTACGCATGATTTCCGTCAGATTTTAGTATTAGCTGTACGTGACAGGCAGCACTAACATATAGAAAGTTAAGAGACTTGCCCAAGTACCATCACCTATTTTTTGGAAACTTGCTTAAATTTTAAAGCTTGATTTTTGATATGTAGACAAATAAAACTAACGACAAGGGCTTTAAACTAGAAAAAGGTCAAGGGTCAGTGATATCTATTGGTGATAAAAACAGCGTGGCATTAAATGTGAAACACCTTGACGTGACTGGAAAGTTTATTTTTATTATTTCTTTATTCATTGATGCACTTAGTTCGTTTTAACGTAGTTTTGGTGTTTGTCTGACAAGGTGTATTTTCGTGTGGTGAAAGGTACATTGTTGTAATTAACACCAGGTTGCGTGCCACACACACGCTGCGAAGGTTCTTCTTATGTAAACTTGCCTGTTGCATCAGTGAACTTGTTTTGCGTGCGGGTGTCGGTTTCGGTTATGCTTGGCGACATTCCGTTAGTGCAATACATTATTTCAAGTGTTGAATGCAAAATTTACAGATATGTGGTGAAGGTACAAACCTGATTTACAACTTCTTTGTTATTCTAACGTTTAAAACACACACGTAGGCCTATCACTCCAAACTGACCATCACATATACTAAATATGTTAATTGTCTTTTTTTTGCACCAGAACAAGTAAAGACAGATGATTTTCAGCTACAGAGCTCAACTACGTCCGCAGACGACAAGAAGCAACGGGTTTGGATTATCTTGCTGCTGACTGGAATTTCAATAGCGAGAATAGGAAATGTACAGCTTTTAATTTGTCACAAACAAAATCTCACAAAGCTTTCACAATCCTTGTGCTTAGGGTCTTTTTGTTTCAATCCACGGCCCAACACTCTTGACCTTGGCTAATAACGTTGGAACTTCTGTTGGGACGGTTTCATGGTTATTCACCGGGCGCTCAGTTGGGGTATTGGCTGGTGGCATTGTCACTGGGCTGGTTATGCGTCGTCTGAACAATATGTATACGTTTGGTGAGCATTTTTTGGACGTCATTTTATACTAGTCAACGGTTTCACTTTTTACACATGGCCTCCCAATAAAACACAGTGCATTCACGTTATAGCGGCGGCATCTTTTATACTGGGAGGTGCTATCACCGCAACACCGTGGATTTCTGATTTGTGGCTGCTTGTTGTGGTGGTAATGGCAGGCGGAATCGTGTTCGGATACCTCGATGCAGGTGAGCAAACAATATATTGCGTTGCGCCTAAATAAGGGTGCAAATATTAAAGAAGAAATTCGTTAACTTTGTAAAGGAATTAACTTTCGGAAGGGACTTTGTTTACCATATAGAGTTATATGAAATTACGCCATAAAGTTGTTTAGGTGGTCTGCATATTTAGATGTCCCTAAAGCACGTGCTTTATTTGCCTGATGGTTAATCCGGCACTTCACATGGAGAATATGGTTTCTTTCGCAAAGAAACAAGAAAATTGAACTTTAAACACGTCTTGACAAAAGCCTTTCTTTAAAAAATATGTTGTTCAGGACGGATGGAATATTTACACAGCGGCGAAGATATTGCTTTCCGTGTTTTTATCATTATTTCCGTTTTTCACAGGCATGCAAGCTCTTATTCTGCAAATCTGGGGGGAAAAAGATTCGAGAGGTTGGATATCGGGATATCATTTTATGATTGCGCTTGGTGCATTTCTCGCTCCGTTAATAGGTAGGAGAACTAACGTGTTCAGTAGCCTATATCGGAATGACGTAACTACTACATGTAGTTCTCCAATTTATTTTACGCAGCTCAGCCGTTTCTGCGACAAGAGGCAGAAGATGTTTGCCCCTCGGATGAGTCACCACATTCTTCTGGCGACGGCAACAACAAGTTTACTTCAGTATATTCGGTTTGTAACTTGTTATTCATCCAATGACCGGAGTGACAACAGCTTCATTTGTTTATTTGTTGGGGACGTTTGCCAATGACTTTATTCTTATTCAATCGAAGTTTGGATTGGCAGAGACACACTAATAATTATTAAACAAGGTGATATATATCCTTGTCGCTAGTTATAGTGTTCCGCTACTTAGTTCGGTATTAAACATATCACAAGATATATTTTTGATGCTATCGCTATTGCTGGTTCGAATAGAATACTACCGGTAGGTGCAGTTGCATCCAATCACATGGCATATTGTTTACTTGGAGATCTGGTAATTCTGGATAGTTTGTAAATACTTGCCTACATCCTAAACAAAAAGCATTCCAAAGCAATGCAAATATTGTATCATTTTTGCATCACTCCAACGACCTTTTGGTTCACATTTGTTACCTCCATAAGTTATCCGTAATACATTTTTTCGATGTTGCAACTTTTAAATCTTTTTAGTCTACAGCTGCTGAACCAGGCGTAAATCCGATAGTTTGGGCGTACCTGATTTGCGGCGGGTTCCTCTTCGTGGTCGGATTCTATTTTCTCGGTCTCGGTCTTGCGAAGACTGAGGAACGGATTCGTAGTGTGAAGGAAGAGGTGATTGAGAGCCGGGGCGAAGATTCGATGAAGACGGTTGCGCTGCTCTTTGCATTGGTTTGCGTATTTTACTTCTTCTCTGTGGCTGGGGAAACTGCCTACAACAGCTATATATATTCGGTGTCCATTTGCTCGGATCTGCACTTCTCCGTAAGTACAACACAAAAACTTTAAAATTTGAGTTCTCTGATCTGAGCAGGGGTAAACGAAAGTAGCACCTGTACAAAAAATTCATTCTGTTATTTCCGAAAAAGCAGACAATATATTTGCAAGGGTCGGTACTGGGAAACGCCCGATTACATAAAATCATCCGTAGATATACATGTACTTTACTTTTCTGAAATCAAAATGTAGAGATATGACCTGTTTGGGCCCTCGAAGTTTTTCAGCATTTCCTTTTCATTCGCATTCACTCGGCAATGACAATTTTATTTTTAATTTTTAAGATTTATGTTGACTGACATATTATCGATAATTTTTCCCTGTTGCTTAGGTATCGGACGGAACCCTCATTAATTCTCTTTTCTGGATTGGCGTCGGTGCGGGCCGTCTCGCCGGGGTCGTCGTTCTTAGGTATTTCAAACCAACTCACGTGATTATCACCGACTTCATCGGCATCACGATTTCCATGATCATCGTCTGCATATTCGGGGAGTCCAACGCCGCGGTCACGTGGGCGATCACCTTCTTCTACAGTTTCTTCCAGGCGACGGTCTATCCAGGGGGGGTGTCGTGGACCTCTCAATACACCAACATGTCTGGCAACTACATATTCATTTTCTCGGCCGGACAAGCGTTAGGCACCATGGTTTTATTGCCAGTTGGCGGCGTCATCTTCGACACCGACCCGTTCTCCGTCATGTACTTGATTTTAGGTTGTTCCGTCCTGAATGCACTCGTGTTTGCTTTGATGATGATTGAGGGACGTCGTATCACGAAGAAGAAGCAGAAAAATGAGACCAGACAGAAAGATGTTCAATCAGTGGTAACGATTACAGCAATTTAAGAAACAAACTTCCATCCAAAAATATGTAAATTACAATGACGTGAGGCCAAAGTTACCTACTGCTGTCTATACAATAACTCAACATTTGAATCAAAAACTGTTGCGACGAAAAATTATGTGGAAAATTCATTTTTAGCCGACTTGGTAATTTGGGCTATGCAAGCAGTTTCTAACTGCCTAGATCAAACAACAAGCACAATTTCGTTTGTCCCGATTTACCAAATTAACTAACCAATCTAATTGACAAAAACAAACAAGCTGTGCGTACAAACCGAATATAAGCACTTTTGTTCGCGAAAAAAACCTCAATAACACAAAATGGTATTCCTGTCTATATATCCCGTCAAGTTAAAATTGTAGTTTGTAATTTCAAATAGCAGAACTATATCTGTAGTCAATCGATTTGAATAAAAATATTATTGTCGAAGGATGGTCAATTTTATGACAGTTTCCTTTGAGGAAAATAGTGGGTTTTGAACGGAAGGTATTTAAGGGCATGGTAGCATTCTATTTTAAAACAATTAAAACCTACATTTTGTATGAGAACCTATAAAATGTGGCCATTTCAACAGACCAAAGTGTGCTCAAAGAACATTTATTGTCAAACTAAATAAAATTTGTTCTGTATAAATAATGAAATCCTATCTTATGGGTATATTTTGTGTAAACAGCAAGTTACTTGTGGCTGAACGTATTTACCAACTCAATTATATGTGAGAAATGTGGTTTTGCCAATTTGAAGCAAAACATCTATCAGGACACTCCCTGTCGATATCATTGGTGACATTGCGTATTTCTCCTTCTTTCTGCAATCGCATTCCGATAAGTGATGCTAAAGAGCTTGAAAGATAAAGAAGAAAAAATTCGGGTGATTATAAGGCACTTGGAAGTAACGAACGACCAGAAGACTTGGAGTGAGGTTAATGCCAACATCTCATGTCCGGCCTTGGTACCAAATGCGATAAATTTCACAGCAAGGAAAAACAGTGATGAAAATGAGTAATGCTACAGCAGCAAGTTTTAGGGGTGAGTGGTTTCCCAGAACGAGTGGGCACTGCGGAGTCACTGGTGTGTAATGTGTTGAAAACCTACACAAGTATAGATAGGAGTTCCAACTCCTCGGCAGAGGCGCCTTTTTGAAAAAATGCAACACTGAAGTAAATCAAGTTTTAGGCACGAGCAAACACTCATCACTTTGGGGAGCTTTTTTTACACGCCTTTATTGGATAAAGTTATGATGTAGGCAAGTGGCTGACATTGCAATTATGTGAGGTCAGAAGTTTTGCCGTATCTTGGGGATAGTGCCAATCATTGCGTGTTCCTCGGTGTCTAAATCACAAGCCTAGTGCATAATCGATCCTGTTAAGTGATGATTTCTGTCAGATTTAAGTATTAGTGGTATACGTGACAGGCAGTGACATTAGCACTAACATATAGAAAGTTAAGAGACTTGCCCAAGTACCATCACCTATTTTTGGAAATATACTTCAATTTGAAAGCTTGATTTTTGATATGTAGACAAATAAAACTAACGACAAGGGCTTTAAACTAGAAAAAGGTCAAGGGTCAGTGATATCTATTGGTGATAAAAACAGCGTGGCATTAAATATGAAACACCTTGACGTGACCGGAAAGTTTTTTTTTTATTATTCCTTTAATCATCAATGCACTTAATACACTTTAAAGAACTGTTGTTGTTTGTCTGACAGGGTATATCTTTGTGTGGTGAAAGGTACATTATTAGTATTAAAATCCGGTTGCGTGTCACACACACGCTGTGGAGTTTCTTGCATCCGTAAACTACCCTCTTGCATCTGCGAACTTGTTTTGCGTGCGAGCGTTGGTTTCGGTTATGCTTGACGGCATTCCGTCAGTGCAGCAGGTGTCTTATAACCAGTAAATTATTTCAAGTGTTGCAGCTTTTGTCAGTGATGGATAATGCCACCAATACCTCGACGATTAACGTTTCCGATGCCATACGGAATTTCAGGTTGGAAAAAATATTTTCGGTTCAGCATTGTGACTTTTTCCTAGAATTTACCGAATTGTTTAAATTTTTAACTGATAAGAGGAAAATATTACGTTGATGTTGAGGCTGCCAACGGGTATAATTTTTACAGCTAACATGATACAAACGGTGAAAACTGCGCCCGGAGGGCTGTAATTAAATCCTTGTTTGAACGTCTCTGTCCCATTATTGTCTACATTTTCCTCTTATGCCACACTGGCGAGTTAATCAATAATACATAAAGCGGTAAAAACGTTGAACGTTATTCTCTTGGCGCACCTTCTGAAGCTTTACAGGCGCCTTTCTCTACAACGGATTTGGTTTTATCGATGTCCAGGCCATGTTACTCTCATATTTATTGTTTATGTGCGTAGCATTTGTTTGTGCGAGATAAAACACACCCTAGGGGGGGGGCAAAATTCCCCTCATTTCACATTGCTTGGTTTGTGTTTGTCGCAGGTACGTTGGAATAACCATTGGTATCATCAGCATCATACTCGGTTCCGTTGGCAATCTTCTGACCATATTGGTGTTCTCGCGTTCAGCAAAACTGCAGCTCTCCTTTAACGCTTTCGTGGTCAGCTTGGCTGCAATCGACTTTTTGACGGCTTCGTTCATGCTGCCGTTTAACGTAGCAGGATACACGCAAATGCAATGGTAAGTCCGTGCATTGTTTAAGCCTTTCCCGTTTCGAAAACAACCGTTACGCGATGGGATGTTATTGCTCACCAAAAGAACGTGGCATTGCATCGGCGTGAAGGAGTTAACATAAAAATGCAAAAGTTCATGAAATATTTACGGCTATAACCTGGCGTCGACAAAGCAAACGGAAATGTTGCCAAAACTTATACGTTAAATCAATTTTATAAGTTTGCATAAACTCTCAACCCCGTTTAGGATTTTTCTATTGTTGTTTCGTTGCCGCGCTTAACACCTTTACCTGACAGATTTTCTTCAATCATATTCAGTTGAAAATTACAACAATTTCCAAGTGAATCATAGTTAAGACAACAACATACCCGCATTTGTGCATTATCCTTCTTGGTAAATAAAATTTTAACAAACAATGATTCTTATTTGGGAGGTCAATCGTGCAGTGTAAGTCATGGAAATTAATGCATAGCAAAAGAAACGTGAACAGTGGCTGGGTGTGGCGCAAGTTCTGACAGATTTGTTCTATTCTTAGGCCTATCGGCGGAGCAGATAATTTCACAGCGTCAATCCAGGCTTTCGTCTATTTCTGCTGCGGTTACACATCTATCACTTGTCTTATGGCGATCACATTTAATCGATTCATCAGCATCCGCCATCCAAACCGATACAAGTGAGTCCTGACGCGTGTTGCTCAACAATTGCCTCGGGGGCATCTCCGATCGCTTGTCACAACAGAATATTTCTCCGTTGTTCTGCTTTTCCCTTCGGTTCACGTCTCACCGATGTATTACTTATACTAATTGATTATATTTTTCAACAGTAATAATTGATTCACACATTAGGTGTATTAAAAAACTAAATGGCCGAAATTATCCACACAAAGCACCAGCTTTTGACATTAGGATCAGTATGGCTGTTGTTTGAAATATAAATTTTGCCCTGTGGACATCTTCGGTTCCTAGTTACAGTAAACACAATAATAAAATGAGCCAAAAATTTTGTACGAAGCTGGGTTTTTACGAAATTAAATCGTTCCTTACTACACTGGTGTTCAGATAGTAACAAACCCAGTAAATAGTTTGTAGTTTCAAAGCGTTGAAAACTACAAACAATGTGCGAAATATCATCACGTACGTGCCTTCGCTATTATGACAAAATCACCACTATAGACCCTTGAAATTGGTAGCAACTTTTTGATTCCAGAATATTGTTTAGATCACTCTTCACAAAGCGACGGATGGTGGTAGCCGTGGTGGCGTCATGGTTGATCGCACCAGCATTTTTCCTTCCAGTTTTGTTTGGCAACACAGGTGACGGCAAAAGGATAATTGGTTGGAATTCGGGGCAACTTCTGTGCACGTTTATACACATCGACGGAACGTGGAAAACATACATGCAGGTGGGTCTGACCTGTTTCGCAGAATTAAAAAAAATCCTTGTTTTTCACAAAGTTACAAAAATGTGAAAGATGAAACTGGTGTAAACGCATTCAATCGTTTATCGGGCCAGGTTTAGCTTTCATTTGTTGAATGCGGTTCATTGAACCTACAACACCACATGGCGAAACCGCGTAGCCCGCGGTCCTGTAACAAACATGAAGAGAAAGGAATCATCTGTCGTAAACAACCAGTGGTTTAGGGCGTTTGAATGAGTCTTTGTTTAGTAAATGAAGAACATCTGTTTTAAAACTATGCTGTAATTGTACACAACTATACGTTCATTTCCTGATGTACAAGTCCGCCTGAATAGTGAACTGTTTTCCGGGGTCCTTAAGAAAAAAAAACGCCATGCGATACCTTTTTTGGTTGAAGATTACATCAGATTGTTAGGGCGTGAAGCCTTTTTTCGTTAGAAATCGACGCCCCAGACCTGCTGCGTGGACCCCAAGTTCGCCCCTTTCTCATAAGTTCCGCTTATTTCATTTGTAATTTCTATTTAAGGGGATAATTTGAATTTTGTTTTTCATGCAATATGTATAGTTATTGCTTATTTATATTTAAAACTGTGTGACAGTGAATAACTACTAAATCCAATATTATAACACTGGTTAACAATCGTTTTCTTAGATTCTCCGCGTTATTTTCCAATTTCTCCCAATACTGCTCATGGTAAGTGCGTACACGGCCATGTTTATGCGACTGAGACGAAAGGACGACGAAAAAAATGCAGCGCAATTGCAATTGCCGTGGGAAGTGGACAAGGACACCCTGATGGCGGTAAGAGAAGAGTGCACTTCTCAAATTACTTGCCGAAACCGGTTTGAACTAGTTGTTTAAAACAGCAGACGCCGGGACTTAGCGCCAACGAAGCCCAAATCGCCCAAAACATGAAAGCAAAGGAAAAGCGGAACACTGAGGTTCGGCTGCTCGTTGTGAGCGCAACGCTGTGTTTGGTGTTCATTCTCCTGTTTCTACCCAGCTTGGTCGTGAACTTGCTTCCTGGGAGGTGCGTATGTTGTACACGTGAACTGAATGGTTTTAAACGTCACTGAACTCCGACATTTAGAGGCTCGCAAAATATGATTCCCAATTTGGTCGCACGAGATATTATTTCAAACTTTAACGTTCAAGCTTTTTACACACAAGAATCATGCTTAAAAGTGAACTAGGGGGGTGAAGGCATATTTATGTACAACAGTTGTATGTTATCCCAATTTGGCTTGGTGTACTTTTGCATAAGCAATTGGAACTGTCTACTGTTGTTTGTTTGGGACTGGTATAAAATGTCGGTTGTTTGTGTGAGCCTGTAAGCACACTCGTAATAATATTAGTACTTTGTACATATTCCAAACATGACGTCATTACTGAGCGCCTCATTGCTTACAGGGCAAATTTTGACCCGCGGATTCACATGGCTGCCTCAAATATCACGTGGCTCAACTGCTGCGTGAACCCGTTCATCTACGCAATCGCAAACCCCAAGTTTCGCGTCGAGTACAAGATCCTCATCTATTACATCTGGTTCAAAGCGACCTGCAGGATTTGATGTGTCGCAGATTTTAAACACGAATTAACGTCATCGTATAGCAATTGAGCGTATATATTAAATTATAACCGAATATACGTGCATAGTGGTTACACTGAGTTGCTGCTGATGGTACGAGTTTCGTCAGCGAATGCTTGACGTTCAAAAAATTTATGCATTTTGTGTATACGTTTGTTTTCGAATGGTGCAACGCTAATGAATGTAATGGTACAAAAACAGGAAAATAAAGCGTTGTCAAAAACGGAGGATTATTTTGCTGTAAAACAAAACCCTTTGTTTAGGACTAAAGCTGTCAGAACGGTTTTTACGGTTGTGCCAAACAGAAGGGTTTTGATTTTATTTACAAGACGTGTAATTACTGGTGATATCAAACCAATCGTGGTCCACTTTATTTCTTGGTAAAACACGAAAAACGTTTCACAAACATTTTGATTTTTATTCAATGAGTTGGAGGTTGGAAGTTGCAGGCAGTTACGTTAGATCATGCGGTAAAACATCAGCTACGGAACTAAATTGACCGAAACTACAATGTAGAAAATTCTACGCAGTTTGGGAAGGGTTTTTTTCCGAAACATGATCCGCACCAACATTTTAAAGGAATGGGGGCTTTCCGCGCGTGTAAACAGATGGCTCGTTTAGATCCGACGTCACACAGTTCACATCAGCACATCTAGTAAGCGTCAATTATTCGTTATATTACACGACGCTGAATCATAGGAAACACCAAGTTCCGATGTGCAAATAAGCTTTATCTTCGGCAACATGCATTACCATAAACAGACGTTGGGACTAACTTACAAAACAGTTCACGTAAGAGCATATACAGGCGGGGAAACTTGGTCAGAACATGGAAAGTAGCTTGACATGACTGGAGTTACAGTTCGCTAACGGTTGTCCACGAGGGCACAGCTGTCGTTATAAATAGTGTCCAGTGAATGACGTGTATGACGCACGAGTCAGCTTGGAACCTGCCAGGTTGTTTTGTCACGTGTACTTCCCATTACTTCAGCGACAAGAAAAAAAGACGTTTTGGCACGTCGAACATTCTTAACCCCGGCAAGCGTAATTGTTTAGTATTCACGGTTGGCTGCCACACAAAATTGCACGGGTTGTGTTCTCCGTGTATCAAACCAGCCCGAAATACATTCCGATCGAAGCGTCCGACAAACCACAAAATGAGCTCCAAAATAGCAGCGTAAGCTAAACAGAAGGCACGACAGACACGGAGTAGCGAGCATGTATTGAAAGAGGCGAGATAATACAACAATCTTCCATTTACTGGATGGAAAATCGATTTTGATTGCCCGAGAAATGCTTCTCTGCGTCAATATCTCCCAACATAGACGAAGCGTGATAATTCGAAATGAGCACCTCTCGCGAATCCAGGTCAACGGCACCTCCACCACCACTTGCCGCTGAAAAAGCAAGTCGGTAAACTGGAATATATATAGGCTTATACTATTTTTAATAAAAAGGCGAAAGCTAAGATGCTGGTCATATACGTTTCAAAAACAAATAAATTAGTGAGTAATAATTCATTTAAGTGTTCTGTGTAATTCATTATATTTGTTAAAATGAAGTGAAAACGGAAAGCGCAATTAAACAGGTGCTTTACAAGAACCGTGACTAATTTTTCTCTGTAATTGCCCTTGTGGCCAATAAATCCGTTTTTTTTTCGGCGGAGAAAAAAACCTTTAAACGCATACACGCTGAACTGAATTGATTTCGACGTCACTGAACTCCGACATTTAGAGGCTAGAGGAAAATATTACCGATTGATTACGATATAAATCGGCATCAAACCTTTGAGGTGTGCAATGGAAACTGTTGACAGGCATCAGAGAACTTGCTGCGTTCTCCCGGTCGACTGCTGCGCGTGCGTCATGAAGCGGAGACGGCGTCTCATGGTGGGTTGCAATTGTACGACCACGTCCTCGATCTTGTCGTTAATCAACACCCCAATGTGCATGTACTTGACGTGGTATCTACAGCGCGCAGAAGTTGAGGAAAAATACACAACGACATGCTCGAATCGGGTGGGCGGCGGAGTAATCAACAGATTATCCACAAAAATTTCGTTTTTTTTTGTTCCATTTGCTACAAGTTAAACTTAACTAAAGGGGGTACAATAATATCAAGCAGTCTGACAACATCCACGTAATCGCACGTTCGAATAATTAAAGTGCACATGGGTGCGGCGAATGCCCAAGAGACAATCAGTAGTATTTGTTGTTGGTGGTTGGGTGGTCTGTTATTTTTGGACCATTGGTCGGCTTGCGGCGATGCAGAACGCACCACGTTGAATTAAAAACAGAACATGTTATTAATAAAGCTTAGGCTTTGTTGCGCAACGCAAAGACAGATTTGTTCCTATGCTGGATCCAAAAATGGAAGCGAATTACGCGGATCAATTTAGCGGAGATTTAAAAGCAAATCGCATTTGTGATTTATTTTTGTCGGAGGGTAACAATCGGATTTATTGTGGTATTCGTTGTAGTGAAACAAAAGGATACAGGAAGTCGGCTATCTCGTCGACGAAACGTATTTCCTTGCTGTGTTTGCTGACTTGAAGTAACATATGGTACAGGACCAATGCCACCTGTAAAATGCAAACATATTAATAGTGTTGGTTTACGCCAACTAGATTTTGGTTAAAATAACACAAGAAATATTTGACAGTGTATGTGTAAAAATTATAAAAAAAGCTGTCCCGTAAATCCACCAAATCGTATGTTCAAGCTATATCTATTACCAGCAGGCATTCGATTATTAGGAATGGCTTTGTACTTCTTTTTTCTGTTATACAGCGTACTTCCGTTCGCTCAAAACGTCCATTACTTTTTACATAAAGATAAAACAATTAAATATGAAAAACTCACGTCCATCATACAACGCGTCCGTTCAAGTTGGTATCTGGGTATGTAGGGACCTATTAGGTGGAACACATACAACATCTGAAGTTCCGTTTTCACGATAGGACGAATTTCGTCTTTAAGAAACCTGCGAAACGATAGTAGGTTTGCCAAAGTATATCAGCTGGCTTTTTGTAACATATCGGTATGGAACTAATCGTTTAAAAAGATTTTGAGGAAATATAGTCTATGAAACATAGACAAAATTTGTGAATTTATACAAAACGGGAAAAACACAGGCGTTTGTGCCAGAAGAGGGCAGACTTGTTACGTGAATGCGTTGGAAATTTATTTATTTACCGACGCACTATTGTATTTATTGCAAGATTTGTGACAGCATTTATTGAACAAACAAAACGAAAACCTATATGGCTTAAACGAAGGGTATTTCGCAAAACAACATCCACCCCCATCCAAACAATTTTCAATGCGGTGACAATACATTATAAATTTCGAGAGAAACAAACGTACTGTGAAACGAGCGAGAGCTGTCCAATGTTCATATGATGCCACACAATATGCGTTAGAGCCAGGAGTCGTGTGCAAGGCATATCACTGTACGACATCTGTTGATTCGAGTAGGTGAGCACGTGATAGGGATACGGCGATCCCGCTGCGGAATTCAAATGGAAGGTTTAATATTAATGCGGTATTGCTAAACTGGCGTCTAAACGTAATCGCTGTTGAATGTCATGAGTAGCTTATGGGATTTGCTCGGTAGTAATAAGCGGCTACGATGAAAGTCGCGTTAATGTCGAGGTCAGGAAAGTACAAGAGGGACATCAATCGCATTTACAACAAAACTAATATAATCGTACTTTTATTAGTTACTTTGAATCCGCTAGGCTGAGCAAAACGCTTGCACAAAAAATGCGCTGAGTCAGTCCAATTGGTGCAACGAAGCAAATCTTAAATCAATGCATAAAGTGACAATGTTGCAAACTTTCATTTCCCAATGTTGAGATTAGTGTGGGAACATTATTTGCACTTAGCGTCAAGCGAAAGTCCGTAAGTTTGCATTCACGTCAAAACTCATTGACATTTGGCAGCGTTTGATGACCACACCCTGGACAAATCGTTACGCTGATTTTACTAACTACCATGACCATTTTATGATAATACGCCTGTCATGACGCGTTCAAGTGCTCCGCCGAAATTTAAAAAGTTGAAAAAGGGTTGTGTGACGCCAGTGAAAAAAGGTTGCGGCTGATAACGTCCTACCACGTTGTAAGAACGGGTTACCGCATGAGCTTAAAATTACAGATCATAAAATCTGCATTGATTTGGACAAATGGTAAACTTTACCGCAACACACGTCGGCATTTGCACAGACTGTAGCTGGATTTCTTGTCGCAAACCGAATATAAAAGATAAACACCTGGTATTTCGCTTGTCAGGTTATCGCATTCGATCATTTGTAGAATGCTGCGATGCAAAGGTTTCCAGTACACTTCCTACAATGCAAAGACAACCTATCAAAAGACCATGTCGTACGACCCGTTTGTGTGACCCGAAGGTCAATAAAGCAACTATGCGTTCCATGAAATAAAGGGGCTTTGACACGGCTTATAAAAAATTGTGTCGCACTTGAACTATACATTTTGACATACTCAGTAGTTCAGCAACCTCTGGAGCGACCAACGCAACTCGTCTTCTGTCCATTTACCAGCTTTTCAGGTCATAGGTAAAGTAATGCGAAAACGCTGACTTACCGGGAGGGCAGTGAGTATGAGGGCGGTCGCGTTCATCCATTCCAAACTGTCTTCACGGCTCACCGACGGCTGCCTGCAGGAAACACGTTTTTGAGTGACGTTTGTTATACATATTCGGGAAGAATTATTGATTGCGTTCATCGTTAGACGCTCAATGCAGTCTTTACATTTATCATACTTTCTTCACCCATCTTGCCAGGCCCGATGAATATGAATGAGGCAATGGTTTAACACAGTGGTTTCCAAACTGTGCGTCGCGACCCCTTGGTGTGTCTTTGTAAGTTTTCAAGGTCGTCGCGTAATAGTTTGTGATTGTGATGTATAGAGTGATATTACCTCCAAATTAACACAATTTGTCTCGCGTCTATATTTCCCCACTTACTCGGTCGTTTCATAAATAAAAATTTGGAATTAATCGCCTTAACAAATTGGTGCGTCGCAAGTTGGAAGAATCTTTCTATGTTCGTCGCACGCTATGCATGAGAACGACTGTTTTTTCACACATTACTTAAAAAAGGTTGTTTTAGTGCTGGTCAAACGCCGACCGAAATCCTTCCAACACAACGGATGCTTTGTGGGTGGCATAGGGCGTCAAGTAAATGACGGTTTGAATACGCATACATCCCCAGAAAACATGCAACAGAGCGATCACGCAGCAGACTTACGACTTAAGCACGACATCCATCAGTGCCTGCCCGACTACCTCTCCGGCCACTGGGAGCGCCAAAGCTTCGACGCAAGTGACTTGCAGAGCATGCGCACAAGCATTTGGAAACTCGTTGAAGCGCCAATCACGTGGGGTGAAGGGAGCTGGTTTCTTGTCGGCGATGCGTGGATCAAAATTAAGGAGATAACACTGAAATTGGTCGAAAGCAAAGGAGCCACGGGCAGATTTAAAATAGAGTTAAGTTTTTCTGTATTGATTTAAACTGCGATTTAGGGTTTTTATCAGTAAGCGTAGGTAATATGTCCGAAACTTGCAACAATGTTTGTTCGCAATATACTTTCATGCAATGTTTCGGATTAATATCATGAACCATCGTTTTAAATCCAGCAATGGTAGGCCGGTCAAATTAAGTCAACAAGTTAGAGGTTCGCCTGACAAGAAGGTAAAAAAGGATATTGTCGACCAATCTCTTCACCAAGGAGCAGTAGTACTGACTTGTCGGTTGCCATTGTTCGTTTGAATGCAAGCAACGGTTGACATACTCCTCCGAAAGCGCCCATTCGGCCGGCTTATTTTCCTAAACATTAGACCAATTGGACCTGTAAGTGTTCAATGTGAACATGGTATGATGTCATTTTTTGGATACTGACCGTAATTGCCCCTATTATAGTGGAAACAAGCTGTTTCTTTAAGGTTGGACTGTCGCGCAGTTTCGCCTCGTAGTAGTGCAATGTGTTAAAAAGATACGAGATGGGTTGGTCTGCAAACAAAAAACACACGACGTTCAGCTTTGTGTAGGAGCTATTTAAGTTTGCATTTCAAACAATGCATTTTTTTGGTTTTCTGATGTTCCATACTTACATTTTTCTTACAGCTTCACGACAGTATATAGTTACGTATTTTAATTGGTATTTTTATTTTAACTCATTATCTATAGTAGCAATGTTTTTTGAAATAAAGCGACTTGAACAGTTTGAAGGAAAACCAATCTGCCTGACACAACAAGCGACACACAAGCAGTCATTGGACTGCTGCGCTTTTACAATATCTTAACAAGAAAAAAAAAACACATTTTGCGCTACCAACGACGCACCGTGGAACTTATAGAGAAGGCCGAGGTGGTCCAACAAAATCTCCAGTGATTTACTGGGCAGAAGCTCCAAGCATCGGTGAATAACAACATCCAGTACTGGAAGGAAGCGAAGGGTGATGTTGCTGAAGTAAGCGGGGAGGTATTGCTGAGAGGAAAGCAACGGCGCATCACCTACGTCACAAACACTACGTCACTACTATGTGAAAGGTCAGTAAGGTTTTAGGGGAAAACACCTTACCCAGCTGTTCAGCGCCGGAACAATGTTTCAATAATCCTTCGAAGTAATGCATCTCGGAAAATTTCTGCGCCAATAGTATGTCGGTGTTAATATGCTGTTTTTTTTGCTCTTTTCGATGATGCAGTAGCAAGAATGAATGAGACTTCCACATATTTTGTCATAAAAAATTTGAATACTGGGACTGATCTGATTACTGGGAAATTATTGCACAATCATCCAACATACTGGTGTACAGAATATATATATTCCGCCTACGACATCATCAGTATTCTTAATCAAATATAATTTTTTTATATATTTTTTTGGATGTGTGTCCATTTTTCGCACGGAAGTTCGCCTAACGATCTCGGATACTAGATTTTTGAGGTGTTGTCAATGTCACTTCTGGGGTGTAAATAGAAGTCATGCCCTTAGCCTATTCAAGCATAAAAACAAACAAGGCCATGACAAATGTTTAAAGAGTTTAATAAGTACATATGATCGTGAGTGCCTTAAAAGTACCTGATGATAGGACATGTGCTTGGAGTGCCAGTCATTCTGCGTCCAGTGGTCAATGTCGTCAACCTCCTGTACAAAGTGATGAACCCTGTTGCGAAAATCTTCCGGTTTTATCAACAGATACTGGATGATGAAAAACGCCACCTTGACAAAATATTGAAACCGATGTTAAGTGCAAGACACTTGTAATTCAAATGAGGCGACATTAAACCATCAGGTTTCCCAAGAAGTGATTCCTTATAATCTACACTACACGACTTGTTTCTGCTCCTTTGTGGTACACATTGCTATGAGGAATTTTTACTGGACAAAAAGCAAGATACGGGTATAATATACAAAGGTACTGAAGTAACTATTGACAAAAGTAACTATTTGAGGTGGACAAACACGCACTGCACCTGGATTTCGTCTGGTTCGCTGGATCTCAGTGCAAGGCATAGAATGAGACGGTCGAGGAATACGATATTGTATTTCCAAACCATGTCCCTCAGCAGGTCGGCACAGCTATAAGATATAGAGTGTTAGTTTGCATCCGGAATTACGTATACTATAGGTGGCATGTCATGTACCATAAGTCATCAAACGATGATTCTGCTACATTTACTTTTATCATATGTTGGCCAATACCCTTCAGTTCTGTGCGCTACTAAATTTTAAAACCTACACTTTCAAATGGTCTCCACCATCACCAACGGAGAATTCGGAGATTAGAAAGTCAGAAAATGTACGGACGTGTGATGATAACTGTGACGGAGCCATCTGCTCCAAGACCCTGTTGACGAAAAAAGAAAATTAAAATTTATGTCCTTAAACACGAAAACCTTTTGTATACAAACGATATAGTCAAATATTCCCTAAAATAGCCATGTAAAATTTCTCGCAATTTACAACTTAAAACACAGGAAACTGCGCCAATTACAAAGAAATGCACATCGAAAACAGAAAATATTACAAACCTTTACAGCACAAACTTTGCAAACTCGTCTTACTTGTAAGCAAACATGGACATGTTTTTGCCTTCAAAAAGTACTTTCCACAAAAGGCAGATGAAATATGGGTTCTTGGTGTTTGAAAAGTGTGTCATCATATCGTTCTCTGTATAAGACGATTCCCCCATTCCTGTGAGCAAGGGCAGCCATTTTGGCAACTCCTCGTCGATTGTGTCACGGAGAGCTGTCTTGTTCACGCCTTCCACTGCAATCAATGGTAACATAACATCACAACGTCTTTCGTCCAAAGCAGATATGAGTAAAGTTTGTGCATGAAGAAATGATGATACGATTTCGTGCAAATGGGATAACGAAAAGTTATAATGCTTGAAAAGCTTTGTGATCCTTTGTAACTGTTGAATTCCCATGATCTGCCCATTTTTAGCAGCACCTAACGTAACGATTACACGTACTTACCACTGTGTTGGTGAAAGTAACTCTGCATGCTGCGTGGAAAACATGCCAGTGTTTTCTGCGGCCATCTATGAGGAGTTGCGGCCATCACAGCTTTCAAAATGTCGGTGCACCATGATCCCGATATCGTCTCGGCACCTGCAAAAGCCACATAAAATGTCGAGAACAACCGTCCGTAACCTTTTTACTTGTCAGCACCCCTTTGAAATCACCAACAAGTTTTCGCGCAAACTTGTGTATTGGTAATGCAGAGTGATATTAAACCAAACCTGACGATTTAGTCGAGAAACAGATCTCTAATCCATACTGGTTTCAAATGATGGGAAATGGACAAAAAACGTGGCCAATGAAAGAGAAAAAGGAAAATTCACCAGTTATGTAGATGGATCGAGCAAGAGTCAGGACCAGGACACGGTTGAGTTCCTCCGAGTCACGTGACACGATCTGTTTTTGATCACCGAAGAGTCGAACTAGCTGAGGGCTGATATCAAAGTTGTCGAATCCCATAATCAGACGCAACGCAGTGCTCTCAATTCTACAATTACACAAAGTTCAGTCTGTTTATTTGTTTGACATTTTTGCAACGAAACTGGGGATTGTAACAACAATAGGAAAAAGCTCAAACAATTGTCCGCAAAACTACCTAAAAAAAGACAATAAAGAGGGTGATGTGATACTCTTTATGAGTTCCCTGAATAACATAGACGGACATTTTTTCGTGAGGTGTCTTTTCTAGAAACTTCTCTATACATATTCGTAAACGGTAAATAATCGGGGCAAACCGATATTGCTTGTTTTTAAAAATTCCATGAAAATTTAACCGACGTTCTCAGGAACCTCTTACTGGAATTAACTGATTCCACACACATATTTTTACTAATTAACATCCAACGCAAACCTTAGATGCAACTGTCTGTGATTGACTTGCGGTGACGACGAAAGACCGTGCAAGGTAGTGAGAAGCTGTATACGGTATGCAGTTTGAATGTGGTGCATTCGATAGCTGATCATTTCAAGGAGCGTGTGAAGAACCTGCCAGGAACGCGACTCGTTCGCCACAGTCGGCAAAATCTGGTCTGCAATAAACAATAATTTTTATTGCCTTGTTCACCTTATAAAATTGCTAAGTATATATCTAAAAAAAAACCTGTACCAAGAGGGGATCACAGGTAAGTTAGTGGACCACCTAAACCTTCTCCAAGGTTTAAACCCACAGATTATTTCATTGCCGAAGAACAGAAAATGCTCAGTGACTCATTTTTTGGAACAAATGGATCAAGTCTAGAATTATTTTGTTAATACAAACAAAAAAGTTTGTGTATAAGCTGCAGACAGATGGCCACTGTTTCGACCTAAAAGGTCTCATCAGTGCAGCTGGTGTGACTATAAGACGACTTTGCTGACCAAACGGCCAAGCAAAGACTTCCACTTTGTGGTGACTATACAATCACGGTCATCTGTTGGGCACCAAACTAGGTGCAACCAAAACGGAGAAAACAAGGTGGAAACACTATGGCCAAGCAAAGCTCAACCACAATAATCATATGATAAGTAATGAGTTTGTATTAAACCATTGACA
Organism: Ascidia mentula; assembly: GCF_947561715.1. Classification (NCBI taxonomy): domain Eukaryota; kingdom Metazoa; phylum Chordata; class Ascidiacea; order Phlebobranchia; family Ascidiidae; genus Ascidia; species Ascidia mentula. Next base: position 16,769,609 of record NC_138569.1, on the reverse strand, counting down.
CAAAATAATGACGTAAACTTACTGACTAGTCCTTTAGTACCAAGGGAATCTATTTCTGTGTATACCAATAGACGACTGTAGGTCTCGACCACCGCTGGTGATAAGGCAAATGATGATTTGGATTGTGCTACATTTTGAATCTTCACCCCAATTTGGTGTAACATACTGGCAAAAAAACAGGTGTTATAGAACTAAAGTGGTCATTAGCATCAGCAAAAACTTTTTAAATTACCTCATTTTTGCATGAGCTGTAAGAGAATCAAGCAATTCCATGCTCAGAGGTACAACTTTATTGCAGGCAACACAATTGCTTCCTGGCATTGCAAATGTTGTCATAGTGTCCCCGAAAATGCTGTCCACCAAAACTGCTATAGGGCTGTTTATCTGTTCTGTAATGTTGGACAAAGAATTATGTGGATATTTTCCATATTTAACTTCACATTACCTATGGCATTACAAACGAGAGCTATTCGGAAATCTTGAAGTGTGGTGTTGGACATCTGGGAAAGTTGCTGCAGTTAAAAACCTGTGGTGTACTAATACAGTGTATGCATAAATACCTGTAGACATTGCTTCAGAAACTGGTGCTGCTTCTGCAAGGCTATTGGAATTTGAAACCGTGGTTCAGAATCACTCACTGTGGCACTTAACGTGTTGGCTGCAGGGTTCAAAAAATAGATATGTAAAATAAATTTTTGTGTGCGACTTTTTTTTATTATGATGTACCTGAAGAATCAGTTGGGCCTTTGTTTTGGGTTTTTCTACTTAGATGCATGAGGATGCACATTGCCGAGAAGTTAATTACTGACGATGGTTTGTTCATTTCAGTCAAAGGAAATGGCTGCGCAAAACATAAGAGTTAAGATAGGTTAGAAATCCTCTGTCCATGCAAGTTATTGATTAAAATTCCTGAACTATGAGGATAAGTTTTGACCTAATTCGTCTCATCAGTGCAGCTTTGGAGTGACTAACAACGATCTTGTCAGCTACATAGCTGGCAAGACTTCCATGTTGTGGTGACTATACTGCCACCATTAACTGTTGGGTACCAAACTAGGTATAACCCGCCAGAAATCAACCAAGGTTGAAACACTGTGGCCAAGCAAAGGCCAAAAAACAACAGTGCTGTCAGACTCCAGGTCACAAAAAAATATGTATAACCAATAGATCCAAAAATGTTTTTATATTGAGCTGCAGACAGAATGAATTACATTCCAAAAAAATTAAATACAGAATAACAAAAAAAATGCATTAAACCATATCAGGAGAAAAACAACGCCCTTTCCAACCTGTGGTTCTGGATAGAGAAGGTTAATAAGCTTAATAACTGGGTGAAAATCACTGAAGCTGTTCTTCTGGATGCTTCCACCTATGAACTGGAGCAGAACCCACATCAGCCGGTGTCGGCCAAGAGACAGGTTTGGGTTGTTCTGCCATTCTGGTGATGAAAGCTGAAATAACATGATTTGTGTTAATTTAAATCATTTTCCTACTGGAACTGCATACATATTATGGAGAAACACCAGCAATAATTATTTTATATATAAATATATAGGTAAAAGGCAGAAACAGTTCAGAGTTTTTAACATATTTAAAACAGAAAGCTATTTGTGACAAGTTCAACTGTGCAAGGGCTGGCTTTATACTAGTTGAGAATTGGAATAAATTTCTGAAAATTAAAAAAAAAATTCAAATCCAAAGTAAGAATTTACAGCTCTACTTTGATCTTTAAATACATTCCAAAAAAACCTTACTGTACTTAGTGACACAAACTTACTTAGTGGGAGCATACTGATAGTAAAGTGCAACAAATACTTACTTTTACATGCAATGCTTCAACCATGTGGGTTATGCTCACATGTTGCCGGAAAACAAAATACACAACTTGGCCAGACAAATGCAGCCAGAGTAAATGACTTGACTGGTCGGTGTCAAGGTCTTCACCTTCCTCTGTGCTGTTAATTGCAGATAACATCAGTTCAACCAATTCCTAAAACAGAACAAAATATCTCAAATATGTGCAAACTATACAGTGATACCACTAACACCAACAACTTACTGTTTCCAAGGCACCATATCTTTGCTTCTGGTGTTTCTGAATTCCCAAAATCTGCTGCACCATTTCACGTGAATGTGCCTGCTTTAAAACATAACGCAGCAACCTCCATTGCCGTTGATACATTTCCTGAATTCAAGTAAACCAGTCAAAACTAGTTAAAATCTGTTTTAAAGTAGGTACCTTGCAGTATGGCAGCTGTCGTTTCAGTGGAAATCTTAGGCTTTCAGGTTCCAATTTCCAAATGCTTGCCACTTGGTGAAATGTGTTGTTGACAACAGGTAGAATCATCCATCTTCCTGTGGTAGAGACCATGTTGGCCACAGCATGAAAACGGTCCACAAATGCAGTCAACTTCTCCAGTACTGCCTGCAACAATACACGATTTTGCAGTAATTATTCCCAAAACAAAAATTTAGTTTATAAGTTTTTTATTACAAAGTACAAAATGTTGTGATGTGTTCCTAAACAGCACTGTCTGGGAACTCCCAATTATACCCTTTTCATTTTATCAAAACGATTTTTTGCGCTGATTGTTCCAAGTTGTGATGCAAGTTTGCATGTATATTTATACATCACAATTACATAGCTACCCATGGTGCAATTAGCTGTTCCTCTGGCATTGTTTGGCGAATTTCATTTACAGCAAGATAGCCAGGCAAGAGATTAGCCTCTGGGTCCAGTACATGTTCCAGCATCTTGCATAGGGAGTCGACCTTTGTGTAGATGTGTGTTACCCAAAAATTTAAGTTCTACAATTTCAACAAAGATATAATCCAACCTGCTGCTTTGCAGTGTTCCATGCTGACACAGGAATATCCCTCATTTTGAATATCATCTGATTTACCACATTTCTACACCCCTTGAAAGCAACAAGAATTGCAACACAGCAAGTACACACAAAATATACTGGAAACTTACCTTGTAATCTACCAAATGAATGAACTTCCGAATGGTGCTGTATGTTTTTAACCAATGAAGTTTCCTTGTGTAGACCAGGTCTGTTGTCTGAAGATTTTCTATCACGGATCTGAAAATAAATTCCCGTATGCATTTGTGTTCACAAAAGATGTCCCAAATCCCAATGATTATTTATTTATTACCCAAACTTACTTGGGTGGTAAAAACCCATCTTGGATGCAGGTTTCTAAAAAGTCAAAGAGAAAACTTGCTTGTCTGTCAATCTTTTGTTGGTGAATAAACTTGATTAACATCTGCAAAACGAAATAAGCACTTCATTGGCATGGTAAAACACTAATTATACTTATTGTACCTATTAAAGTGATTTGTAAATGAATTATTTTGCATTTAAGATCATTAAAAAAATATATATATTTAAATCCTGTGTTTCCTTTCACACCTTAATACTTGCAATACGCTCTGCATCTGCCTGGCTGTTGTAAAACGTTTTGAATTGATTTATACAAACTCTCATTCGCATTTCATGATCTTTCTGCGACATGCTCACAAAGCCGGAAAACACTTCCACGATGATGTCAGTTTTCTGTGAGATATTGACTCCATGAAATGAAACAGATTTTCATACAAAAGATGAAAAATACTCACCAAGGCATCTTTGAAAATGTTATGAAGTTGAGTTTCAATCTCCATTGTCTTCAAAGCAAGGTTGTAACTCAGAATAAAAATTTATTGATGTATCAAACTACATATTAAGTTATGTATGTATATATGCTATTTTTGAACAAACAAAAAAAGAACAAAATTAAGGAAATTTAAAGAACTTCGTTTGTCAAAATGCGTCATCAAGTCATGTAAGACTTGAAAACAACTCAAGCAGTTCAGGACTGTTGAGAATTTCCTCTTCAATTTCTTTTTGTATTTTTTCACTCTCCAAAACCTTTGCAGACTTGCTTGACATTAATTCTTCCACTTCATTGTTAAACTGTACTCCTCGTTGGCATGGCTTGGGTTTGTTATATGACCGAGCAAACTTCCGCTTTAATTTTCCTTTGTGAAAGTTTGGTGGTGAATCACTTTCTGAAAAACTTTCTCTGTTTGGATCTGGCACTGAAGGGGACACTGCAGGAGTAGAAAAATCCCTTTCAATGACTGTTAAATACTGCTCAAATTGGTGCATATCTGCACGAAAAACACTCTCCATCCCCGGCTTGGTTTTACGCCCAGGTACGATAGGTTTTACATGACCTGGGCGAACCATCTTGACAAATTCTATCAACTCATCATAATTACAATGGTTGCTATAAGGCACAACATAAAGGCAACCATTAGATTCTTCCAGTCTTTTGCATTGTCCTCCATACATTGCTGTTGGTTTTATTCCAATAGTTGGCATTTCTTCACTGAATTTATTTATAGTATTACATGTTACACGGTCATTGGGCAATGCATTTAAACGTGCTGATGTGCCTCTTCTAAAAACATCACTTATTTCTAACAGCTGAATTTTGTCAAAAACATTATCACCGACAAAAACATACTCTTTCAGTTCCAAAGATAGTTGTACCAGTAGATTTTCATGTCCAACCCAAGAAGTTCCAATAAAAATTCTATGTTCTGGATGTTTATGACATATATCAATGATCATTTCTATAGCTTCAGATCTCTTGGGAAAGCAGCACAAAGGTTCACAGTATGTGTTGTCCAAGTACAGCACGTCAATTGGATGAAGACGGCCACAAGTATGTTTCAAATCATCTGGAATGCCATCATCGAAGCGGAAATCCCCAGTATATAATATTTTCCTGTTTTCAAATTCAAATATAAAAGTGCATGACCCAACACAATGATTGGCTTCAAACATATGCACAGTAAGTCGCATACCATTGCATAGCAATAAATGGGGTTGGCTTGGCTCTAGCACCTCAATGTACCTTTGGGGTATGTTGAATTTATGGTTCAAGAGTCTTGCTGTCATTTGTGAACAATAAATGGTTCGATTCCATTTAGAGGACAAACCAACGGTGTGGTCAGAATGCATGTGAGTAAGAAAAAATAGTTTTGCTCTGGTGATAGCTGCATGGGTAAAGCAATCGACTGCAATGGGCATTCCATCAAGAATATGTCCATTCATGGTTGCACTCGATAGTTATGAAAAAAAATTACTGTTCAAAATGAATGCACGTTCGTTTTTTTACAAAAACACTGTATGCAAATGCAGTAATGCAGAGTTCAGAAATAACGTGGACCTATAGTCCTATACCCTTGTCAAGGAATATTGAGAGAGAAAGTTTATGCTTTATTTACACCAAAAGGGTTACGTGTTGCGAGTAACACGTACATCATGATTTCAACATTCCCAGTGCTTTGCAAATGCCAAAATCCAAAAGTCTTTGACGGAAAATCAACAACTGAGGTAAGCAAAAACAAAAAGTTTGTTTCCCTCCAGAAGAAGTCGTCGCAGTTGAATGCGTTTCGCACATGCGATTTTAACATGACATCATATATAATGCCGGGTTCAGGTGATATTGTCTAAATTAAACTAAAAAATATTCATGTCAAAACACAAAAATTTAGTATGATGAAAACAACCCACAATTTGGTGTGTAATACTGCGTTTCTTCTTGACATGTGACGTGACAAAACTTTGATGCACCCTGTACATCGTCTTGGGGTTTTGACAGCCGTTATAATTTGACGGTTGGGTTGTGAGCGTGAGCAAATAACTGGAGCTAGGTTGAATTTTTGAGAAGCAAATGACTGGAGTGGGAATGGAGATAGGTGTGGAAATGGAGATAGGCTTAACAGATGTTTAAGTGATGACTACTAAACAGTGCTGGACAATGAAGGAATTGCACAGAAACGTATTGATCAAAAGACGTTTGAAATTGGCCGAGAACCTTTGCCTTGAAGCATTACTGCAATATTTAGTCCAGGAAAACGTTATATCGGACAGAATGGTCGAAAAAATTCAATATCAGCCAACAACGTTTTCGCGAAATGTCGCATTTTTAAGCATATTACCAAAAAGAGGGCCTAAAGCTTACGAAATTTTTAAACAAGCTTTGCAAGAGTCTGGGCAATCATACTTGTCCGATATGTTAGGTGATGCTGAAGCTGAAATAACTGGAGCTGCGGACATTAGATGCATCGCCAGATTGAGCAGCACGGAGCACTGCTCTGAAGCATTAAAAAATACTTGCCCAGCAAACAACGGATTAGATCTTCGGGACGGACAGCATGACCTGTACGTAACCAATACTACCGTTGATGTTTTCGAACGCACCCAACTTGACGCCTATAAAATGACATCCAAGCCAAGAGGTCTTGCGCTGCTTGTCAATATATCTGTCTTTGGTCAAGGCACGAATTTGTTGCAGCGAGAGGGCAGTGACATTGACCAAAAGAATCTGATAAAGCTACTCCATCAGTTGTACTTCGACACTACGGTGGTAGAAAATTGTTCTGGGCATGAAATGGTGCAACATTTAGAGAAATTTTCTCAAAACACAAAACATCTGCACAAAGATTGCACTGTTGTCGCTATTCTTAGCCACGGCGCACAAAATTTCGTATATGGCAGTGACGGAGAGAAAGTGGAACTGTCTAAGGTTTTACGTATGTTCGACAACGAACGCTGTCCGTTCTTGCAAAACAAACCCAAAATCTTCTTGATTCAAGCGTGTAGAGAATTTCTCCAGGATGTCCCTGATGGCCCACCCATTACTACAGACAATGGTTTGGTTGAACAATTTCAAGAACTTGGCAAATGCTTAAACAACAAAAACGAACGGCTGCCAACAATGTCAGATATGATCATAGGAAATGCTTGTTTGCCGGGTAAGCCTATAATGTTATGTATAGTTCAACAACTATTTATAATAGCTGAATAAAGAATCTTAAAAAAATATTCTCGTGTGTTTAATGATTATTTTTGCAACACGTAACTTAGTCTTGGTAATAATCCGAACATACAGCATCTCATCGACATTTCTCGTAAGCTTTCTCGTAACATTTTATGTTCTGAAGGTACATCGGCATTGCGCAATACTCGTCATGGAAGTTGGTATATACAGGGCTTTGTCAAGATGATGGCAAACCACGCCAAAGACATGGAGATCACAGAAATTCTAACCCTGGTCAACGATTTCGTACGAAGAAAAATATCATCTTCATCCGATGGATGCCAACCCTCGTATCATGGAACGCCAGAGTTTGTGAGCACTCTGTGCAAGAAACTTTTCTTTTACCCAGGAATGGTGGAAAAAATACCGAGTTCAGTTGTCGGTTCTTGACAGTGCCAAATTTAGACATGATGTATTTTTAACGATAATAGCGCAAATCCCATCCAGCTATACCTTTTGATGGTCTTGCGTGTAAAACATTGCTGCATTTAAGTGTATATTTTGCTTTTACTTCATCATTTTTTATGGCTGTGTCCTTGATAAATAAAAGTTGTTCTTGGCGCTGAAATATTTCGTTTCTGAAAACTTGACATTCCTTTCGTGGATGCGGAACGCCTCCAAAGAACACGTTATGATAAAAGCACATAAGCCGTTGTTTGGTTGCAATCAAAATAAAATGTATCACAAAAATGTCATTTAAAATCGCGATAAATTTAAACAAAACATGTGCTGGAATGCATCTGATCTATAGGGATGTGACAAGGCGAACCTGAACCCGAATAGATTCGCCTAATATGAGCACAGATGTCAGATTCGTACGAACCCGAATATTGCGCAAGATTCGTATGCAAATACTTATTAAAGCATAATATAGTTGTGTGATACAACCGCCAAAGTTTTTGTATTTTTCGCATGACCAATAACGGTAGTACACCGCTTATAACGCCACGAGAACTGGTGTAGTCGCTTTTGCTCTTGGTTTATCACCACGATTGAACAAAACGTGACGAAAATGTCGTTGCGATTGTTGCAAAATCCTGGTGGTCTAACATCGTATTGCATTCTGGGCGCTGCTCGTATAGCACGGGTTTTCGTCACCAAAATGCAGTAGCGCATTTGAAAACAAAAGAACGGAAGCCCTGTGTTGTTCAACATTATATTTGGTCAATCATGACATATCGACTTTATTACGTTATGTCAATCAAAGTATCGTTTTTCCCAAACACTAGCGGTAAAGGCCACCGTTCGTCTGAGATATAGTACAGACTCGGTTGTTGGTTTCCACAAGTTTATTAAACTTTTCAGAAAACAACAATTTATTTGTCGTATGATATCAAAAGAATAGTTGGTGAAGCAACATACTTCCGCACGTGATGCAAACGACCAACTATTAATGACGTCATACTTGCATACGAATATATTCGGGTTCGCACGAATAATGTTTCTAATTATTTGGATTCGCACGAACCTGATCCCATCATACAACCTTTTATTGGCACTTAAGGAATGCTGTACCAACTTTTTTAAGTTGGTTTCGATGACAATTACCAAATAAAACACACTAGTACGGTTTAAACTTTGTTTCTAAACTATATTAAACTTTGCGTATTAGTGTTACATGCAGTAAAAAAGTTTACGGCAAACCGAACTTTCAGTGCATCCCTAAATATAACCCTATCCGAGATTGGAAAGTTTGTAATTTATTGTATGATTTTTATTTTTTTTAGAACAGCTGTTTTATTATATTTCTATACTTGCACGTGACTGACTGGTTGATTGGTTTGTTTTTGTTTTGAAGCTGCAATTTACTGTTGGAATTTATTTGCAAACGACATTCATTGATTTATTTTGTTTATTTCTCTACACAGTAGGTGTCACAACGTGTATAGTTTATTATTAAAAGCACTGTGTGTGTGGTAATATTTCCATAACGATAAAACAATGCATTACTGTACAAAATGCATAATATTGTTAAATTTCGTCAATCTTGTTCATATGTTGGAAATGACGAAAGGATCAAATCGGCCTAACTTTGTTTACATGCTCATGGATGATGTAAGTTTGACACAGAAACAGCATATTTCTAGTATCACTGTTTGACTTCTAATTTATTGTTTAAGATGGGATGGGGTGATCTTGGAATCTTTGGACACCCAGCAAAGGAAACTCCTAATTTAGACCAAATGGCCAGAGAAGGCATGCTTTTTACAGAATTTTACAGTGCAAACCCACTGTGCTCTCCATGTAAAACAACATACATGTGTATCCTTTAACAATAATCTAATTTGGAATGCTTTATTGTTTAGCTCGAGCTGCTCTGTTAACGGGAAGACTTCCAATTAGAAATGGATTCTACACAAGCACTTATCATGGACACAATGGTAATGAATGCATATTGTAGGATACAATAAGTACATCTATACTTAACAAAGTACTTTTTTATGCATGGTTTTTACAGGTTACACACCTCAAAACATAGTTGGAGGAATTGCAGACACAGAAGTCCTTTTGCCAGAGCTGCTTAAAAATGTTGGCTATTCCACAAAACTTGTTGGAAAATGGTAAAACCGAGATTACAAGGGTCGTTATAATACATGAAGAATTCATAGCTAAGTTGCAACGTTTTTTTGTCAAGGCATCTAGGCCACCAAGAACAATATTTGCCTTTAAAGCATGGATTTGATGAGTGGTTTGGTGCTCCAAACTGTCACTTTGGACCATATGATGACAAAACAAAACCCAATATTCCAGTGTATAACGGAAGCAAAATGGCGGGAAGGTCAGATTACTAGCTGATACATTTAGATCTAATTTCTAAAACATTAAAAATAAAATAATTATCCTTATTGTCAAGCTCAGTTAATGTTACTTGGCCTTGGGCAACCCTCTGGTGGGTTGCAAAGCAAGGTGCAACGTTTGGCAATCAAAATATTCTTAATATTGAATTTTTGTCGAAGGTATTATGAGGAATTTCCTATTACAGCTGCAACTTCAAATCTAACACAGTTGTATATTGAGGTTGGTAAACTATGTGCTGATGTTGACCAAGTTTAATCTACATCTATTTTAAGGAAGCTTTGAAATTTTTGCAAGAACAGTCTCAATCAGACAAGCCTTTTTTCCTGTACTGGGCACCAGATGCAACCCATGGTCCAGTGTATGCCTCTGAAATGTTCAGAAAAACTAGCAGAAGAGGAGCGTGAGTATTACAATAACCTTTAGTTTGTTAATTATAAATATTATAGCTATGACAAACAGTACATGGCAATTTAATATTTATTGCAGATATGGCGATGCTGTGCGAGAGCTAGATTATGGCGTGGGTGAAATCTTGAAGCAGCTAAAAACGCTTGGACTTGATCAGAACACACTCGTTTTCTTTTCCTCTGATAATGGAGCAGCTATGATCAATGATGCACAAAGTATGGCAACACAACAGAAATTTTACTTACTTTCCCTGTACATATTAACCTATAGTCAGCACTAAGCATAACTGTCATAACATATTTAGCCAAATTCACAATTTGCCTCTTTTCAGGTGATGGCTGCAATGGACCCTTGTTGTGTGGAAAAGAGACCACTTTTGAAGGGGGAATTAGGGAGCCCACCATTGCTTGGGGTCCTGGATTCGTTAAGCCAGGCCAAGTAAGTGATAGCATGCCTACCTGACAATACTTATTTATAGTAATCAAAAAATCTTGTTATTAGTTGACATATCGTATCATTGCAGGTAAGCCACCAAGTGGGAAGCCTAATGGATTGGTTCACGACAGCACTTGACTTGGCTGAAATTGCACAACCACAAAATGTCACAATTGATGGAATAAGTTTAAAACATACTTTGATGGGTGGTGAAGAGTTTGACAGGTAAACTTTAAAGGATAACAGTTTGTTAAATTGATAACAGGGATGCAAAAGTTAATTATTAAAATTGATTCTTAACTAAAGAAACGGTTGTTTATTTAGGAAAAAAATTAAGTGATTTTGTTTAGCTTCTCACTTAAAAGTTTTTTTGCAACATTTCTATAATTGTTTCAGACCAATATTTCATTATCGTGGAAACACCCTGTTTGCAGTTCGTTATGGTTTTTACAAAGCACATTTGTGGACATGGACAAGTCCGTGGGTGGAGTTCAATAAAGTATTGACTAAAATAAAAGAATGCAGTTGAAGTGCTGAAAACTGTTTATTTTTCATCCCACAGGGAATAACATTTTGCAGAGGAGAACACCTTGAAAATATCACCACTCATGACCAGATGAATTATACTTCCAATCCAGTTTTGTTTCATTTGGGGAGAGACCCAAGTGAACATTACCCAATGAAGTACGACATAATTATTATTGAAAATTTCTGCACTCTATTAATTCAAAGTTACAAATTGTATGTTTTGTTACAGGCATAGCAGTGAATATACAGAAGCAATAGAGAAAATTAACAAACTTGTCCAGGAACATGAAGCAAAATTAAAACCAGGAATTCCACAATTTGATTGGTGTGATGATGCAGTAATGGTTAGTGCATATATTGTTAAGCATTTAGTTTTTTTGTGTATTTTTTAATTTTTTTTGTAGAACTGGGCACCCAATGGATGTGAAGAACTTAACAAATGTCTTCCAATTCCTAAATCTGACAAGAAGAAATGTGTGTGGCTTCATTGAGATTATCACATGTATGAGATTCAACTTTTTGGACTAATTTTCATTTACAACATTATATTTTTTATTGATCTTTCATATATTGCAAACAAAACTGTATTTGCTGTGCAATAATGTTGTGTATTCAATTCCCATGTGACTTATGTATCTTTTGGTGTGTTTTCACGTCATCTGTGCCAATAAAAACTTTAAACCGCATGTTTTTAACATGAAAAGTAACCCAGTAACAAAGTTGGGAACTGTTGTGCAAGGGCTTTTGTAAAAAGGTTTTGGCAAAAGAAGTTCACAGTCAAATTGATTAGAGCTATGAACTTATTATTTAACATGTAATGAACGGACAACAATTTACTTAAATATTTTAGGAATATATTTTTCCCGACGTTTTTGCTGTTTCTTGAAGTAGCCAAATTCGCAAAAAACGTGAACATAGGGCAACGCAACAAGGCGTGACTTCGTAAACAAACAACGAGTTGTACGGTGATGGCGCGTAGCTCAAGTCGGCTGGTCGGTTCATGATGAGATGACTGGACTGTAAACCTGAAAGATGACACAACGAAACAAAGTTGTACACCTGGAAGAAAAGATACTTGTTTTTGAATTTGGAATAACCCAGGTGCAGTTCAACAAGATCGGAAATTACGTCCTGAAGTTGTCTCTGCGGCATGGACATCGGTCTGATTTGCTCTCTCAGGTATGATGTTTTTAATACAATCGGAACTACAATAAGCTCCACCTGTATTTTTGACTTGTATTTAAAATTTCCTGTTATAGGTTACCCTTGATGTCAATGATGCAGGATCACCAGAAACCAGATATCAAACCGAAACAGATTCTTTGAAGTGGGATGGGTCATTGTCTTCTGCACAATTTAAAAAAAGTCAATTTCAATTTATTTTACCCAAAGGTTGGCGAATTATAACAATTAAACATGCTTAAAGATAATTTTTGACTAAAAGTAGAAGTTTACACGTAGGCTGTATTCTGGACTTAATTGTTTGAGAGTGTCTTTATCATGCGCGGACATTCTATGAACCATTCATTTTTATTTTAAGGTTTTTGCAAAAATGACAAGAATTATGATGTGCATTTGGCAATTGAGGCATTTCACACTGGAAATAAAAAAATGGAACGGTCGGGAGAGGCTATATTTGCCATTTATCCAAGGACAGAACTGCCTAAAGCTAACCTCAATGTTCAGTGAGTAAATCTAAAAACCTTGGTTTTGAAAGTAGACATTGACATGAGGCGGAAGCTATTTGCTTGATGTTACCCTGATCATTAACCATTTTAAAGCTGTTAATATTGTGTTGCTCTAAAACTAAAGTATTAAAAACTTTCCATATAGTATATCTTCCTAATATAGTGATTCCATTTCCAGAAAGGGAAATGATTACTACAAGTATGCTGGGGTGCTCACCCTTCTACGACCACTTACAAGAGCATCAATTTCAATGCATTGTGGAAGACTTTCTTACACAGTGGCGTTTCGAGAGTACTTGGACCCACTGGTGCGCACCAGCAGTGAAGAAAGTTTAACTGGTGTAAGACTTTTGAAACAGTTGTGTTAGTCGAGTTCAAACATAAAGATAGAAAATGTCATTTAATCAGGAAGACGAGGCTCAAATTGTGGAGAAAAGTCAACCCAATGTTCCACAACTAAAACTTTCATCGCCAATTGAGGAGGAACGACCTAACTTAACACAATTAACCTACCGCAAAGCAGTTACTTCAGCCAATACAGCTGGTGGGTTTTGCTAAGTTGTATTTTTCAGGTCAATATGTTTTTAAGGATAGCTATGAACCATGATGGTAATGTTACACATATTTTTTGTGTACATTTTTCTTCTAAACATCATGCATTTGTATATAGATGAGACTGTTGTATCTTCACTGAATGGATCTAAAGAACACTACAATGGCCAATCCTCATTAAAACAACCATTAGAAACACAACCCATGTCAAATACAATGGACCAAACTATGGGTATATATGTTTGCATGTCAAAGCCTTGAGCAGGGTGACATGTCAGTAAAATATATATGGTTATGGGTTGTGGATACCCTTAAAATTAAGTTTTATTTTAACACAAGTTCTACATCAGTTTCAGATGCGTCTAAAGTGGGGCCAGCATATGAAAAAATGATGTCTGAAGATTCGTTTCACATCAGCCTTTCATCAAGTCCCCCTCCAGATGATGTAAACTCCCCAAATAACAGAGAGGTATATTTATAACTTGAGTTTTAATTAAGCCTTCTGTGTTTTCCACACTTTTGCTTAGCAACTGGTGACAAGTTCCAAATTGAAACGTCGGGTATGTTTGAACTAACAGTAATTTTATGGACAATTATAGCGATAAAACAAAATTCCATTGTGTGAAGTGGCAACAATGGGGTGGCAAACACTACTCTGTTTGCTCAAGCTTTCCCAAAACTGCTGCTTTAGAAACCTGTTGTTTTTGTAGGGTGCTGTCGCTCGGTGTTGATTTAGAGGCTTTGTATTTAAAAATTTGTTTGTACAATGTAACAAAATAAGCTGATTCATATTTCTAACGTGAAAAGTTTAAAATATAGTTTTTAAGTCACAGTAAATTCTACCACAGGATATATTAAGTAGATGGTTGAAGTTCTTCATTGTAGTAAATGATTGGTTCTAAAGCTGATCAATAAAACTAGTAATATAGGGAAATAACATTTTTTTTCTTTTTTCCATATTTCACCTAGAATTCCAATTCAATTAATTGTGGTTCAACTGTTGTTTGATTAAGACACTTGAATGTTGAGAGTCATGCCCATGTAGTTACTACAATTAGCATCACAGTTTAAACACATCTCCTGTCAAGCAATATTAGTGTTTATTAACACTTTTAAACATAGAACACCATTGTCATACGACAAACACCATTTAACACAGGCAGTTCTGTTGTATATATTGTCATTGTGAGAGAAATCACCCCCTATGTTGGAATCTGATATGCCTGACTAACCTAATCTCACTGATAGCAGTCTGTTTATTTTGTGTTTTGTGCCAGACACTGTGGTGTGTCACGCTTCATAAACTTTTGTTGGCCCTGTTGCTAAAGTTATATATGCTACAGTAATGCCAGGGTTGAACTGTTAACTGATATCATGCAGTAGGCCTTAGGGTTAGTGACTGTTTTCAAAAGCATTTTGAAAGCTAACAATATAGCATGTATTGTTTTTTAGTAAATGTTAAATGTAATCAGAAAGATAAAGTTACAGCAGCAAGCAGGTACTTGATTTAGTCTCTCTGTAAATTTCTGCATTTTGCCTAATCTGTGCCAATTCACGTCGCATCGTCCTTGTTTCCAGCTCCAGTTGCACTTGGAACTCTAGCTCCCGTCTTCGTATTTCATCCTGGAGGTATTGCTGTGTGGCATTGGTTAAGTAACGCATCCGTTCATTGTTGTTGATGTGCACTTGTGTGAGCAGTGATTCCAACCTGTTCTCTGTCATGTCCACGCTTGCCTAGCAACACATTAACACCGTTTGGTTTTTTAAAGGATGGGCAAAGGTTTACAATTAATTTTTATAACATATTTCACATTTCAAGTGGAAGGTTTGAATTAATATTAGTTTCATGGCATGGTAATTTTTTTTAAAGTAAACATTCAAGAAAAAAGGCTGACCCACAAGGCAGTTTGTCCCTGCATGTTTAATGCAATTTTGGCTGAAGCTTGTGTTATCGTCAGTCTGGCGAAATGTATGATAAACAAGTTTATAAAAACAAGTTTATTATAACTGCATTGTGGGACAGCTTTTTTTTCTCAAAAAGGAAATCTTAAAAGTGTTCCTAAATAAAACATGGCTGCAAATTTTGAAAACGTTTTTCTGAATAGAGGTTGCAAAATTTGAAACTTAGTAACCTCAATATACAGAAGTAACATCCACTTTGCCCATCCCAAAGGTTTGCACCAACTCACAATCATAATTCTAACACATATTATAATTAACCTGCTTGTCAATTTTAAGTGTGTTGGCTGTGTTTCTGTATACACGGTAAATGCTCTGCAATTTCCCACTCAATTCGCTCCAAAGTCGAATCTCGATGTCCTCTGTAACATGCTCTGTGTGATCGGCAGCTATTTCTTGCCATTCTGATGAAAAATTTTCCTGCAAACCCTTCACACACAACATGCATGGTCTGTGTATGTGTTTGCATTATTTATATTCTGCCATCTATTCATCACCATTATCAATATATAATAATTGTTTTGCTAGTCTTGCCATTCTTATTGCATGACCATTTCAACAACAAATGTTTTCACAAAAGCTCACATGTGTTTGTGGTATAACTGAGCAGGACAATTTTACAGATTACTCCAGTAAAAACAAAACAGGATTCTGGCATTAATTTTAATCATATATTTATTCTTTGTAACATGTCATTTGTTTAACAATGTGTTATAAATCCAACCATTGAGGTTACATACCTTAATAACCATCTCAGTTATTTGTGCTTTGGTTCTCCTCTTTAACCCATTCATAATCCTCATGCGATTGTCTTGACTTGATTCATCGACTGCACCAAGCATGTTTTCCATTTCAGACACACAGGTCCTGATAAACTTCTCTCGAAGTATTTCTTTTTCATTTTTCTTGAAATTGTCAACCATCCTGTCCATGTCCTCTGTCACAGCATTCTTTAAGGGGAACATATAGTTTTTATGTGATTATGCCTATATTTGATGTGACAACAATAATTTTAATAATTTTAAACCAAACGCATCCCAAATTCTATAATGCAACATAGAGCCATAATGGAAAAGTTGTTAAAAGGTTTTTTATCAGCCTTTTTACCTTTTAATCTGGTCACCAAACAAACAATTAATTTTGTTACCTGAATTTCCATTGAAACTTCATCCTTTATTCCGCTGTTGGTGATCTCAAAAAGCGACATCATTTTATCCTCTGCTTTCACCTGTGTTTTACCAGAGCATCTGTTCAGTAACCCAACCTTCCACTGCATATGGTTGAGATTTTTGTGGGTGTGAGTGCATTTGATCTGTGTGCTAAATAATTAATATCGACAATTAACTAACCATGCTCGGTGTACTGCTCGAACTCGAAGATGATCTACTGGATGAAGGACTGCTGCTTGCAATTGATGGACTGAGTGTACTGCTTCTCGAAATGGAATTTTCTTTTGGCATAATTGCTTCTTGATTGATCTACTGTTAAATGTGATATACCTTGCATTATGATTATTTGTACATGTTTCATTATGATGACATTTAATTTGCAAGTTTTTTTTGCATTTTACATGGCTTGTTTACACATGCTTGCAACCTTTCATCACTATGATCATAGCTGTGATGTCATTTATCTGATGTTTTTCTGATCCTAAGTTTTTCTGATGCCATTGAACAGAATACCTGTTAAAAAGCGTCGCTTGACATAAACATGTCACTGGCCTCTGCAGGAACACTTCACACTTGGTGGTTATTAAAATTTGCAGCATGATGTATTCTCTACATAATAATTAAATATTTATAATTCAGGAGGTATTGAGTTTACCTCAAATTAAAACTACATACAACAATATTGTGATGCATAATTGATAAGTGAGACCTTTATCATGCACCAAAACACACATGGTGAGCTCACTGCAAAAAAGGCTAAATTATGATAATTGTGTCCAGACAACTATGGACACCCCTGCAAGAGGAACTTCACCAGACAAGGCTGGAAGGTCATCAGCGAAAAGACAACCCACTAGGAGTCCGGTTAAGTCTCCAACCATGACCAGCCCCAGAGCAATTGGCAACCAAGGTCCCATTAACAGGCATGTGGCAAAACCAGGACATGATCAAATTTATGTGATTGTTCATGGTGCTACCAGCCTTCCTTCAAGGTCTGATGGAGCAGATCCTCTTCCATTTGCGACACTGTAAGATTTTGGGGTATTTTGCCTGTAGGTAGAAGTAAACTACTGAGAAAGTTGTAACATAGTTTTGGAATATTTTAGGGATGCTTTTGTGTAAAAAGTTACTTTAATATATCAAAATATCTCAAAAACTTTTAGAAAATAAAGTAACCTTTTCAAACAAGATTTTTTTACAAAACCCAAACAGAAAAAGTTCACATGAGGAGAGAGGTGGAAGGGCTGCACAGGGTGCTACACACGCAACTCTACAACCAACACATTCTCCAACATGGGAAGAAATCTTAACAATGGATGTGAGTTTGTATTGATTCTTATAGGTTACAAAATATCTTATAGTTTAAAAATATGTAATTACTAAAAAATAAAACTTTTTAGATCCCACAGTTTATTTCATATCTTCATCCAATAAATAGGCGTGTTGTGTATATCGAGTATAAAATTTCTATGCAGTTTTTAAATGGTGCTTTGCCATGTAACAGTTGCACTCAAAAGTAAAACTTTTTCCAACAGGTTGCAGAGGATAGAATAGATGAGGAGGAACTTATCCTCACAGTGTCAGACAGCTCATCCAAAGAAAAACTTGTTAAGTTTCAAATTCCAATCACCAGCTTGGCTCCATTTCATCCCTACCATTTTGAATTAGTCCAGGTAAACACTGTTACTTCAACTCTCTAATGAACTATAAAGTTTACTTTAAGTACTAGAAATAGAAAAGCAGTCCAAACTGTTATGCTTCCCAATTTGTTCTAATTTTATAATAGTATCCTCTAACATATGTCCATGTTAATATTCCCCATATGTGTTTTTCAGCCTACCAAGTCAATCCCATCAGGTATTAGAGTGTATGCAACGATATTGAGGAAGCTAAGTTACCTGCCCCGTCTACAGGTAATTTCTACAGAAATGTCTCCCATTTACTGTTTGTCATAACATGAGGTAAATTCAAGAGTAATTGATATCATTGATAAGATGATAAAAGTTAAAACCTACTTGTTATCGTTGATTTCATCAAATGCATTCACATTTTTTCAGGGTTTTGGATTTTGTGGCCTTGAGGTCACTTTGCGGGACTTCGAACAGAACATAAAAAATCACCAAGGCCCTTTACTCGCTGTGGCAAGAATAGTACCAGATTACACAAAATACAAGTATGGAAGCTAACTTTAGCAACAAGAAGCAAATGACCCTTCACACTTGTTGAAGTGTAACACATTCAGTCAGTGGTGAAAATAAGCAATGGCTGATTTAAATAGTTATAAAAACCTTAATTGGTAAATTTATTTGCATATACAAAAATCTCACCTGGGATTCCAAAACTTTTTTCTTTTTTTTTTCATCCAGTCTAAAATATTTTCTACTTTCACTGTTGGGTTTAGTTGAATGAATAAAGTTTGACAAACAAAGTTTAGCATCAAAATACAATCAAACTTATTGCAAAGAAATTTTTTTTAGGGAAAGCATGCTGTCAAGGAAGCCATGCCCAGCTGGCATCACCACCACCACAGTTACTTTCCCTTCACCAAACCCCTCTGCATTTGAAGTGATGAAGCAACATAAGCAAGGTTTTCCACAGGTGCCAAATAGTCCAGAAGTTTCTATGAGAGCTAAACAAAATTGACATTTTTGCACATAAATTAAACTTCCATAATAAATTTGACTTTTTGACTTTTTTTTTGTTCCAGAAGGCCAGTTTGTGAATTTTTCTTTTGTGCAACTGTGTGGCAGCATCATGCCAAGGCAAATACAATGGTTAAATTGTAAATTTATCTACTGTGCCTTTACAGCTTACAACACCAAGCACTGGAGGAACAAGACCAGAATGGAATCATGTTTTCATGTTTTGCAATAATGACACAGCCACAATGTTTGGTCACAACTCTGCTCTCGTGCTTGAGTTTTACCCAACTTCAACAAGTAAGAACATGGCTTCTTAAAGTTCTGTAAAAGTAAAGACATTTTGCAATATGAGTAGGAACTAGTTATTGGTGCTGGTTTTGTGTTGTAGCGATGACATCTGTAACTTGGACCATCAGAAGTCCCATCGGATTTTCTACTTTGCTTCTTGATGAGGAACTATTTCAAGGTTAGAGATCTAATCTCATCTTGCACTGTACCATGTTGAACTATTTAAAAGATGAAGTTGTGTGCTGTTCACAGATCCAGTTTGAAAGACATTTGCATATGTTATAAGAACATACTTAACTTGTTCACTTTTATGGTTTACAAGATTGATAATTTTTACCTTTTTACAAAACAAAAATGTTTTTTTTACAAAAATGTTGTGTTATTTGCTGCTTATTACTATATTTTTCTGTTTGTTGGCAGCTCTCACTTCAGATGCAGGGAGACTTGGTGTAAGGGTGGATGATTTGATTGTTCAAGGTTCCAACTTTCAAACCCTGGAGGGTCCTTACCCAAGTTGCAGACTTGTAGTTAGATTAATCAATACAGAAGTGAGAATCGTTTGCAAGAAAATTTTGCAGTTAAAACAGTTGCGTTTTAATCAATACAAATTATTTGCTGTACTGAGTATAAAAACATCAAATCATACAACTTTGTTACGATTGTTTATTTGTGAAACAACCAATAACTTCAGAGAATAAAACATGTTGCCACACATCTATAGTTTTGGGCACATAACACATAAATTTAAACAATATTTTTAACCTTGACACGTAGTTCATATTGGGAAATAGGTTGTAGAAAGAATAGTAAAATCTGACAACATTTTGTGTGATGTAAGACATTATGTGGTCTTTTATTTTGTATCTGGGGCATTAAGCAATCACAACAAGAGCACTGTACCACTTTTTTCCAGCGTCCAGACACCCTGGCAGTATCAGCAGATGCAAACAACCTCCCCCAGCTTGATGGTATTATTATGTCAAACGGACCTTACCAGACCCATGATCCAAACAAAGAATTAGCCGAACAATATTTGCAAAACAGTCCTGAGCCCCAAACCATCAAGCAACCTAGACATGTGGCTCGGGACACAACAGCTGTCGGTGGACCTCCATTTGAAAGAAAGAAAACACGATTGGTAAGTAACAGGTGTTTTTGGTTCAAAGGATATTTCTCTCCACATCCCGCTTTTGCCAAGCGTTGTTTTATTTCAAGTACTTCATAATTAGCCTTATTGGAAGTTACTTTGTTACATGAAATGTTGTTTTTATAAACTATCATGAGGGCATGTGTTGGTTCCAGAACTAGCACAATCATGCAGTTAACACAAAATCCTGTATTGTTTAAAATGAAAATAATAATAACTTTTTTGTTTGTCCATATGTACGTAATCAGACATTTTTAGCCCAAGGCAAATGGCTAAAGTCTTAGTATAGTTTTCAAGACTTATTGCCGAGATGCCTTCCAAGGATGTTACATTTTCTAAGAATATCTCTACTTATTTGAAACACTGGAAAGTACTTATCCAGCATTTACCACTGACAAATGACCACTTGAGATTTCTAGGAAAGCCCTTAAATATTTCAATATGTTTCATAAAGAGGTAAAACATATATTTGCCATCTTACAGTGTGTTGACAGAGGTACCAATTGAGGCCCACGGGCACCAGTTGCTCGAAGGTCTACTGTTTGGAGAGAACCATTGTTAGTGGTATTGCTTTTGTTACCATCAGTCCGCGTGACCTAAAATAACAATACCTGTGCAAAATGCCTTTTATTACTTAATGTGTACCTCTGATTCAGCTATATCTTTATGCACACCCTCAGCAAATAATAGCAGGTTTGTTGCTAACACTGGATTATGTGTTCAACCATGTATTGAAAATTACATAGCTACCGAGTCAGTCCGGTTTGCGTACGTTTGTAGAGTCTCAAGGCATATTTATATATTTCTTTTTAGTTGTTGACTGGACAGTGGAGAGTCCTTTGTTTGTGTGTGAGTGTTGTTTGAGATGTGTATGAGTGTTTAGTGTGTTTGTTTGCTTTTTCTAATGTCGGTGTCATATTATAGGCCCATATCTGCCCAGGTGAGTGCTGTTGTCTATTGGCTCTTGCTCTGTGCTCCTGTATTTTTGTACGTAAATTTGGATTATAATGAAAGGCTAAGTACTAATGAAAAATTTGTTGGATATTATATTAGCATGGGTTTTATATTTAAAACAAAACACCATGAGACATTCTAACTCTGTGTGTTTAGCTGGTAAAAGAAGATGAATATCCACCAGATGATGCACTTGAAACAATTCTACCAGATTACGTTTTAACTGAAAATGACCAAGATCTGACTGGATCTAATCTTGCATCAACATCCAAGTAAGTGTTATTAAAACTCACACACAAAGAAAACATTTTGAAAACTTCTTGTTTGTTTTGAACAATGTAAATTGAATTTATAACCTTTGAGATGATACATGGCAAGTTGTAATAAAGCACCAACAATGTGAGGTCATGCACCTTAGTCTGTTGTGTAATCTGAACCTATGGCAATGAAAAGATGGGCGTTCCCAATGACAAGCCACTTCAACATAGCATGATCACTCCTATGTGAAGCAGTTATAAGAGTCCAACAAAGTTCTTCACAAGGGCTGTTCATGACGTGTTTGTCAACCAGAATATGAATTTGAGGCGGCCAAAGGGGTTGTTTTTTAGGCTCTGATCAAAAAGGTCTGTTTGCACAGGTTGCCTTCGAACGCAAGAAATCAAGAAATGGAGAAGACTGTGGACACTCACACTCGATCTTTGCTCGATCATCAAGCAAAGGTTGGTAAAAGTTTGACATATGACTTTACATGGAGAAAGAAGCACATTTTTAAATGTAGGCACATAAAAAATCTTCAGTAAACTTGTTAGCACATGATTTGTCACACATTCTGTTGTTTGTTAATTATGCAACTGTTTGTAAACACAGCTTGAAATTGTTTGCAGGAGCTTAACAAGTACAGGGAAGCTGTGAAGAGAATGTCAGGTGACATAGTAAAGCTCCGAGAAAACCTTACCCAACTCCAGGCAAGTTTTTACTTTAAAAATGTAGTTTGTAGAATGTCAATTTTATGCGATTCCTGGAATCACTAGGTGTGCATTACGCTGTTTTTACAGACACAAATAAAAAAATATAATTATCTTATGCAAAAGTCAACAGATTTTCACCATGTTAATACATGTTTCCATAAATTTTTGAACAGGAGGAAAATGCATTGTTGAGAAGGGAGATGCTGTTAAACAAAGAGATTGGCAGTTCCGTTATGAATGACATTCACCAAGGAGTTGTTTCATCCCAAGAAGTTGCAGACAAGTTCGGTAAGTGGATTTTTGAACAAAAAATATGAACTGTAATTTAATTGGCGAGAAAAAATGTTGCAGTTGCTGTCAGGCAAAGACTTACAAAAGATGGCGAGGAGTTAAAAAAGTACAAGTCTAAAGTCCATCATCTACAAAATCAGATGATAAAGGTACAACAAGTTGCTATTTAACCAAAAACTGTTTTGATTTTAAGTATTAATTGTATGCAAATCAACTAATACACTCATGTCACACATAAAGGCAAATGAAAGGGAGAAGGAACACTTGATGAACAAACCCTCCCAGAAAGAGCTTGAAGAGACGGTGAAGCGCTTACAGGAGAAGCAAAAGAAAATGAAAAAGATGCAGGAAACTTGTGTGCAACAAGAGAAGGTCATACAGAAGATGGAAAAGCTGCTGAACAAATACATGAAGAGCAGTGCTCCACTTGCTGGAACTCACACAATATCTGTTGGAGGTGGGTACTTGATATGCTTGAGTGGTTTTATTTTATTTCAATATGTTAACCATATTGTAGATGGCGCTCATCAAAATGCCACTTCTATGTTATCGGAGGAAAACAGGCGTTTACAGGAAGAAATTGACAGAGTGAGAGTAAGTTGACATACATAGGTTGAAAAAAATAACCAACTTATCTTTGTTTTATTGAAGTTAAATCACACACATGAGACATGTCAAGCAAATTTAAGAAAAATATATCTGTGCTTGTAGATACAGCAACAGCAATACGACAGTGACAAGTCTGATCTTCTGGCTCGACTTGATAGAGCAGAGAGCCGCGTTGCATCACTGGAAAGCCAGCTGGATCACAACTCCAGGGCATGGGCAAAGGAGAGACATGAACTTACTGTTCGACTCCAAGAGCACAGAAATGGAATTGTGAGAACATCTGCCCCCAACACTGGCATTGATCCCATACTGGTAGGTTGAATCACAAATAAGCATGATTAAACTGGTTTTAAAATGGCATGTTTTTACAAAATATTGTGGCCTTTGATGCTTGTTAATATTCTAATGACGAATGCAATTTTCTTTTTTTGTTATTCATTTGAGCAAAATACTAAATTGGATGCGCCACAATATCAACAATGACATTTAAAGTACCATAGCATGGTGACAAGTTCTTCCCATTACAGTGTATAAGCTGTTTATTTAATCAGCCCTTTAAAGGAATGATTAACCCACAAAACTGCTTTTTTAATAACATTAGCAATTGCACGTTTTTAAATCTTGCAACAACTAACCCACAAACTAAACTGTGCACACTACTTTTGCATGTGCAGGACTAAGCAAAAGAGTCTGGAAAATGCAGTATGGACTTATTGCATGTACAGCTTTGCACATTGTATTGGATGAAGAGAAAAGTCTCAACTCTATGTTTCACAGGAGTTTTTTGATGACTGGGATTACTAAAATCAAGCTTCACTCCACCACTGCTAACATGTTTATTTTTTTAACATCCTTTTTTTAGCAAAGTTGAACCGTTATGTTCTTACCTAGACATTTGTTCCAAATGCATATGTAGTTTTGTTATTTTGTTTCATACCATGCGACTGTTTTGTTATCATTGTGCAATGGGTAATATATCTTCCCAGTATACTTATAATGGTGATGTCACTTGCAGTTGTGTACAATGAATGACAATTTTTGGTAGTGTATGTACCCACTGTGATTTAATATCTTTTTTAATCCTTACTTTTTATATCCAAATAAAACAACGTTTACTTTTATTTTTATTACAAAATTCAGGCTCAGCACAGTTAGTCAGCATCCTCATTTACAAACACCTATTCATATTCATCCTCTTCAGCTGTAAATGAGAGCAATGAGTTCGATTTAACTCCACTTTTCTTCTTTTTGTCTGATGTTTTGGCAGGTTTTTCCTCCACCTTTGCCTTCTTACTTGATGCTGACAAGCCAGCTGAAGGAGCATTCCTTTTTGAAACTGCAGGTTTTCTAAACTTTATTTTGCCGTCTTCCTGGCCATCATCAACGCCCTCTGCAGAAGTTGCACAGTTTTAAGAGCTAGGTTGCTTTGCACTGTTTGAGTACCTTTTTCTGCTTCTTCTGCAGTCAAGTCTCCTTCTTTCAGCACAACAATGACTGGTTTCTCATCATCTTTTACTGGCAAATCTTCGACATCTGCATCATTGGGTTGCACCTGCATAAATAAATGTTAAATTTTTTTTTTCCAATACACTTATCAACAGAACGTACTTTGTCTTCCAGTGTGGGTTCATGCTTCAAACCAACCCTTTTCTTAAATTGTTGAATAAACTTAGGCTGATCTTGCTTGATAAACCGCAGCTTATTTGACATAACAATTTACAGCAAGACACAGTTTTATAATTGGAATATGATCAGGTAATAAAAATGTCAAAATACCCTTGATTTTTTTTCATCTGTCTAATGAGGCCAATATTTTACATCCTACTACACATGACACTTCAAAAGAACTGAGTAAGATAAAACATAATGCACATACATAAATGCAACATGTGATACAAAGAATACATTAACTAAGTCCTATTATAGAAGAAACCGTTTTATCTTTTTTAATGCGAGTAATGCACAAATAATATATTAGTTTTGGTGCTTCTGTAATGTAACCAGTAGTGCAAAATAT
This sequence comes from Ascidia mentula, assembly GCF_947561715.1. Taxonomy (NCBI): domain Eukaryota; kingdom Metazoa; phylum Chordata; class Ascidiacea; order Phlebobranchia; family Ascidiidae; genus Ascidia; species Ascidia mentula. The sequence goes on along the minus strand of NC_138569.1, from coordinate 16,744,276 downwards.
ACATAAACAAACAAAGGTCACATATAAATGTAAAACTTTGTTAAAGTAAGCCACAAAAGCTTTTAAGAAAATCCCTGCATTATCAAAGCTTCATTGTCATCATCAAATTCAATCTTTGGTTGCACTTTTTTTGCTGATCTTGATGCATTAACAATAATAAAAAGTGCCAGAACAATAGCAATAAAACAGCACGCAAACAAGTTCTTCGTTCCTGACTCATTGTCAACACTGTGCAGAAAAATAAGTCCTGTGCAGGCAATAAGGTTTAGTGGCACTCGAAACCATGTCATGTTTGCACTTTGAATTTTGTCCAAGTCCAGCTCCTTTTTCACATCGGTCATTGCTGGAAAATACATTCCAGATGCCATTTCAAAGACAAGAAAGGCACAAAATGATACAATAGGAAATTCTTGGCTTGGATGTGTTGAAACTACACATATCAAAACAGCTGATCCAGCTGCAAACAAAATTCCATACATGACATGGCAAGCCATTGTTTTTTTAGTAGAAATGATCATCCTGTAAATGGTGCCACCTAGCAGGTGACTAACCATAAAAGAAGCAAATACAATGCCCAGTGGTGGGCCATGGTGATCAAGAACTGGGGTCCAGAGAAAGACAAACAGACACAGGACACTTTCAAACAAAGCTTGGATACAACCCACTTGAAAAAGCTTGTTGTTCCGAACAATTGTTTGCAGTTGCTGACAACATGCCTTGCACACTTTCTTCTTTTCCATGTGCACAATGCTTTCTGGTGCATTGACCAGACCAGATGTATTTAATCCAATTTCTTTCCAGGTTTTTGATGCAAAAATGCATGACATGAGTAAGACTGGTACAGATAGCACTGATGGGACAACAGGACTAAGATGGAATACTTCACACAGAAGATATGCTGTTATGCCAGCAAAAACGGCACAAATGCAGTTTCCTTTAGATGATTTTCTAAAGGTTATTTCCATCCATTCAACAGGAAAATCATGTGTTTGTGTATGAGTATTGGTATACCACATTTCTTGAGCACAAAACAAAAGTGAAGTAGCTGCTCCTGACAGTAATCTTCCAACAATAAGCACAGTGTAGTCTGGTGATAGCTTCATAAGACATGCTACAGCGTAGGCCAAAGTTGAGATTATAAAAACCCTGCACTGTCCATATGTCTGAACAATGTAATGGGATGATGTTCCAAAGGCCAGTGCGGATGCAAACCCACACACATATATGATAGCAATCTGATCTTCAATGAAGCCATAGTCCGCGTACAATTTGTACAAATATGGGGCATTGAGCCAATCTCCAAAAATAACAAGGTAATACACATAAAAGTACACTTTTTGGAAAGTTAGGAACTGTGGATTTGTGTTGGTTTTGTTTTTCAAAATGAACTTTAGCAACAGTTGCGAAGCAGCAGTTGTCGCGCTTATCACCAAAAACGTGATAAAAACCGTGGCAACCAACATAGCTCTGCTACAACCTGTTTACAAACTGTCCATTGTTACAAACAAATTTTTCTTTGAAACCCAAAATTCTTGATTTGCAAACGTCACAACACTTGTCAACTTCGCCAAAGGCACAACGGAACTACTAAACCGTGACAGAACTAGTCAACCATACAATTGTTTTGTGAACGCAGATGCAGATAGAGATAGACTTTCTTTCTTAGAAAATTGTGTGAATGGAGAATATACATAAAGTCGTTATATTTTTTTTGTTGTATCTATGCTTTGGCTGGCATTGTTTTCAATGATGTAGGCCACCACCATAGGTATGTCGTGACGTCTAATTTTGTCATAATGCTACGCTGCGCACTTCACTACAGGGGCAAAGGGGGTTGTTTTATAGCCCACATATTGATTTTGATGTAATAATAATTGTGTTTAATATTGACCTGTATATTTTGTGTAGTTTTACTACATTGTAATAACAATTCCTCCAATCTTGTATATATGTGTTGAGGAAATATAGTGATGGCAAAAAATCTATTGTACAGTGCATTTAATCAAGATCAAGGTCAGTTATGTGTGCAAAATATTGTTTGATATGTTATCAAATGTTTAATGCCGTTTTCTACACAACAGGATGTTTTGCTTGTGGAATGCAAAATGGATTCCGCATATATAACACTCATCCTTTAAAGGAAAAGGAACGTCGCGGTAAGAAAATTTGTGCCTAACTGGTTGAGGAATAGATGTAACAGTACTTTAATTTGGTCCTGCACTGGTTCCAAGTCAAACATATCTTTCATGAAAAAATACTCAGAACTGTATCTGGCCTAAATAATTTCAAAAGCTGTATCGCTATTGTTGTGCCAACTTAATGCTGTTTTGTAGATTTTGAAATGGGTGGAATTGGGTTTGTTGAAATGCTGTTTCGCTGCAACTATCTTGCTCTTGTTGGTGGAGGCAGCTCTCCTCAGTACCCCAGAAACAAAGGTATGTGCTTTACTACTCTGCCTAACAATTATATTGCAATTTTTAATAGTTTGAATTTGTAACTAAAATTACTTGCAAAGAGTGACTGACGATCAATATCGGTGTGAACTTTTATTTTGAAATCTCACTAAAATATTGGTTTCACCATAATGGCAACGTCAGTGTCTGTGCCAAAAAAAAGGATAAGTACAAACAAAAGCAAAGCTATATGTTAAGATCTGTGAAGTAATAATTTACGTTTTTTCTTTGTAACACTTTCCTGATGATCCATGTACATGGTTTGCAGTAATGATATGGGATGACCTCAAAAAAAAAGTTGTTGTTGAATTGATCTTCTCATCTGATGTGCGTAGTGTGAGACTAAGAAGGGATAGAATTGTTGTGACTTTGGACAGACTGATCAAAGTTTTTACCTTCACGCAAAATCCCCAGCAATTACATTCATTCGAAACCACGTACAATCCAGAAGGTAAACTAGTTGTATTAATTGTAAGTTTTCAGAATTAAGTGGTAACTTGTAAATGTTTTGCAGGTCTGTGTCAATTGTGCCCCAGCAGCAGTAAATCAATTCTGGTGTTTCCTGCAAGAACAACAGGCATGATTCAAGTAAATCTCAATTTCCTTTACTTGACATATTAACCATATAAATAAATCTGCATGAAAAGCATGAAAAACATGATGAGCACAAAAAAATCCAAAGACCAGGGCATATAACATATGTAATGCCAGTGGCTTCTTCAAATTTTGTCATTTGCGTCTGTAAGTTATTTGCAGTAGTAGTTTTATTTTGGTGGTTTAAACTAATGTATGTATGCAGATATATGATTCAACATTATTGGTGTGCAAATAATTTTGTTTCTCCTTGTGTATTTCAAAATTACAGTGTGGTGTATTCTGTGCTTATGAAGTGTTTTTTTTATATATTATGTTTGAATGTTTAAGGCTTGTTTAGTTTTACTGAAAAATAATTGTATGTTAGGTGGTCGACTTAAGTAAGACAGAAGCTGCCCCACTGGAAATTCATGCCCATGACGGCCCTATTTCCTGTCTTGCCCTAAACCTTAATGGAAATAGACTGGCCACTGCCTCACATAAGGTAAATGTGATTTGCTGTCTAAATTTGATTCAGAAATTGAAAATCTGACTGAATTAGTAACCAATTTTTTACAATTATTATTACCTTATTTTTTCCTATTTTACATTATTTCCATTAAAATGTTATAAATGCGACCAGGAAAATGATAAATTATATAGAAATTTTTTCTGCTCTTCTGACAGACTTTCAGTGAGGCTTAAATAAAATCTTGCTAAACTTATTGCTTATTGCCAGATATTAGGATTGACAGACATTTTCATTTCTTATAGGGAACTTTAATAAGAATATTTGACACGACAACGGGAGACCAAGTGGGTGAATTGCGTAGAGGTTCTGGAAATGCAAGAATCTACTGGTCAGTTTTAAAAACCTGCTTTGAGCAATATAAGTTTGCTGTAAAGCTGTAACCAAAAAATACATTTGTTCTTACAGCATTAACTTCAATGCTGACTCTACATTTCTTTGTGCATCAAGTGACCATGGCACAGTTCATATATTTTCTTTGGAAGACACTGACAAATCACCTCAAAAAAATAAGCCACAGAGGTATGTTGCACTGTTATACTTGCATGCAAACGTAACTAGCCTGGTTTTTGCAAGTTATTATGTATATATCAACCTTTTTGATAAAGCACTTTCAAAAACATCCCTTTTTTTAGTTCAAATCGCTTTCTACCCAAGTATTTCAGTAGCAAATGGAGTTTTGGGAGATTTAATGTTCCAAGCTCATCACACTGTATTTGTGCTTTTACTGCTGACTCATCTGCAGTAATAGGTGGGTGTATTCTTTCTAGAGATAGGACACTATGTTTATTGAATCATTCCTTTTATCTTACAGCAATATGTAGTGATGGGACCTATTACAGGTTCACGTTTACGCTGAAAGGTGAATGTGTACGAGATTACTTTGCTCACTTTTTGGATATGACAGACACCAGCTGACTCTTCTTTAACCCTTCACTCTGGCTACCATTGTGTTTTATCTGCTGTTGTTCCAGTGTTATTTCTATTGTTGCTATGTTTGAAAGTATAATTGCATAAATTTTCAAAGAAAAGTTGAATTCCGATGCTCCAAAAGCATTCTCTACACTGTCGTTTGTTATGGTTGGCTTTGTTTTTATATATTTGCAGCTGGTCATCCCATTACATTTTAGCTGCTTTATTAGTGGCACTTTGTTAAATTTCATTGCAAATATTCATTCAACAACTTTTTGCCATTGTTACGTTTTCTTACATGCCTTTAAACACATGCTCTTTAACAACTTTTAAGTGACCTTAACAATACTTCAGATTTTCAAGAACTCACCTTCTGACACGAGTCTAGATTGTATTCAACCAAGACCAGCCATGCAGGTGGAATAACCCTGATAAATTCCATGCCATGTGTTTTTTTGTGTGAGAAGGTCGATTCTTAAAACTGATACTATTCCTGATAGGAACACAATAAATTGTGTAGAATGGCTAATATACCAAATTGTGTTTGTATAATTGTTCACCAAACATGCAGTCCTTTTATATCGATGGTTGCTTTTGTCTTTGTCTAAATGAGCCTTACCAATTGGCACTTGCCATTGTATCCAAACGCGCAAACAAAAGAAAACAAAAAGCAGTTTAAGTCAATGTTTTGCTTTCACATTGTTTTGGATGTAAACAACATTTCCCGATGGTTTTGCAATCCTGAAGTGCAATATATATATGTGTCATAAAAAACTATTTCAAATTTTTTGTGTTGTCAGATCAAAAGCATTGTTTAAGGTTCATTTTTTAAACAATTCGGCTAATTTGCAATACTTTTCCATTTCTGCTCACAGGTGCGATTTTCAAGGTATGCGATTGTACCGTTTTATCATAACATATGTAATAAAATGTGTACACTCCATCAATCTTTTTTCGTTGGCGAATGCCCTTTACCAAAACGACCTGCAAAAGCGTGCTGCAAGAATACTGCTGTAAATAGTGATATGTTGGTGATATCTTTGCGTCATAAGCGGAATGTAATGCAGCTTCGGAATTAACTAAAACGCCTTTTCAGAGCCCGACGCTAAAGAAAATAATGCAATAATAGGTTGATCCAGCTCTATACTGAAAAGTTTACGCTACTTTACATTCTGATAACTTTTATTTAAATCGTTTTTTTTCGTACATGACAATTAAATGGATCGGTATGGCGATCATACGCATATTTTTTATCGTATTAATTTTTCCACAGTTTTTTACATCTTGTAGGTAGACTATAGTTTAGCGCAGTGGTTGCCCACCCCAAGTCGCCATTCTCGACATGATGGGCAAGCTGTAGTACTGATCAGACTGCTTGTGTTTGGCGATTGCTTCCAAACTCTCGAACCTTTGCAAATATTTCTGCACATTTGGAAGTAGCTTAAGACAGCCTGGCTCCATTAACTCGAGCCAATCCATGCAGTCAGCAAAGACGAAATCGACGTACATCAACCTATCTGCTGCAAGCCATTTTCTTTTCGCGAGAATTCGTTCGAAGTTTCCAAGTTTCTTTGGAAAATCTCTAATGTAGTTGGCCTTGGCAGTCTTGTGGTCCTTGCTGTAAGCCACCTGCACCAATTTTTTTTATAAGCACATTTTTCCTCACTCTAAAATTCACTGTAAAATTGGAATATAGCCTACTTTACATATCGGAATTTACGGTATACACACCTCAATCAGAGCAGTGCGCACATCTAGCGTCGCTCCCTGTGCTGAATCACAAGCCATATTCTCCTCCACTGTTTCCGGATAGAAGATCTTGTTAGCTCTGGCAATATGGCGCAGTATGGCAAAACTCTCCGAAATCTTCACGTCTCCATCAATGAAGTAGGGCAGATTCGCAAAGTCAATTCCAAACACAGGTTTCTTGTCAAACCACTGACTTTGATCGAATTCAGGTCCTTCCCCCATATAGTAATATTCCATCTCGTAAGGAATTTCCAGCCACTCCAGCATCATTTTTATCGGGTGGCAAACTCCTCGAAGATTGTAATAACCCAAAGTAACCTTTCCCATTTTAACTTACACTTGTCTCACACGCACCGCAAGCCCTACAAATCAATGTTCGGCACAAATGAATCAAAACGCTAATCAACCACTATCCAAGACTTAGAAAATTTGCAATAAAGGTTATGAAATTAATTGCAACTGAACTGTGGCAGACCTAATTCTGCATTGGTCCCCTATCGTGATAGTATGCAGCCTGCGGGCTATAGCGATTTTGCGGCGATTTAAGCATAAGATAAACACACGAGACCTACATTCTGTTTTTTATGTTACTTACACCAGAAATACCTCAACATTAAACAAAACCGTTGCATCGGAAAATGGCCGTTCTGGTCTGTGGCAGAAATCATATTATTCCAATTGTTACGTGCGTATATAATATGTTACATCCTTGAGTTGATACATTAAACCTTCAATAAAGCGTCGCAAAATCTCTTTAAAATATGTTCTTCATTTACTCGTTGCGTTATTTCAAACAAAAAGTTTTGTGCGCCAGCACCATTGAGACAACGAATAAGTTAATATTTGTGACACTACGTATAGCATATGTTCTCCAAACCCCGGTTAACTAGTGATCAACGGAACAAAATCTCATTCATTGTTTGCATAAGTTGTCTTGATCCATCCTGTAATCGTGACATACATGGATAACGAAAATGCAGCAAGTTGCAATTGTAGCAGGTTTAGGGCTATTTTTGTACATTTGCCTTTGTGCCAATTGTTTACTAAATAAAAAGTTTTCAAATAACGTAAAGTAACTCGTTGAAGTTTTGATACCTTTATAATTGTTTGCAAATAACATAACTTTACTTGAGCAATAGTTGAAAATGAGTCTTAAGAGGCGTTTTCTTTTAATACGTTTGCTTGAATTGGGTCCCTTTTTCTTTTTTTCACAATAACTCGTCGACTTTCTGACAACACTTGTTTGCGTTCGCCTTGCAACGTTTCACAGACTAGAGACCAACGAACGCACATACAGGCGTCGAGAGACCATAGCCATGGTCCTAAAAATATTGCTTGCAATATACGATTAGTCTACAGTGTTTCTTAAACTTTTTTTCTGTACCGCCCCCCCAATCACCTTGGTCATTTAGGAATGCCCAACAAAACGGACAAAAAACACAACGAATTTATTTGTTGCTTGTAAATTAATGAATTGGGTGAGGTTGGTGCAATGACACCAATTTCTCAAAATCAGGTTTCATGTCGGACAAAAACAGTCGTAAGTCTCCTCAATTGTCGATATCACGACGATTTCTTTTTCCATCTATAAAAGAGTGGTGAATGCGCTGAACGCACGTTCCACCAAGTATATAAGAGCTAAGAAAATTACGGAAAGATGCTCGCGTACCACCTGGAATGCGGTCGCATACCACTAGTGGTAAACGTACCACCGGTTGGGAAGCACAGACTTACGGTATAAGAAAAAAATGGCCATGTCACCAATCGCGCCCCCCAATCGCCAATTCAGTCTCCAGCGCCCCCCGTACGATTGTAATAGCCCCCACTTTGGGAATCACTGGTCTACATCAACTTTGCACGCCAATATGATTCGGGTATATAACAGCACGACGTACGACCGTAAATCCATGAGACTTTCGACACTGAGCGCGTATATCCGATAAATTTGTTTTCACGAAGTTCTTTTTTTCACGGGAAAGCTATGATTTGGAATGCTCTTGTTACAGTAAATTTTTTTGTTAATTGACAAAGCTAGGTGTATTAGAATCTAATATGTGGATTTAAAGGCGAACGCCATTTACTGTTACTTAACTTTTTTTTTCAAGTCATGCAGCAACATTCCCCTTGCTTGCGTGTGTCATTACAACAATATTTCTGTTCTTTCCAAAAAAAAGTGTGGAAAAACACCCTTCAAAATGTAAAATTTTTAAACACCCTGAAGGTACCTGATAGAGTGCTGATTCAGCATTTTCGAAGTCAAAAATGCAGTGTTACATATTTCGTGCAACATGGACCAATCGTCGTAGCATATCTAAGTACATTTGTTAAAAATTGTTCGTAATCTTATTTTTGCTTAAATTCTTACATTAGTCGCATTCAGTTGACGATTGGTGGAATAACGTGCAGCTTATTACCACACAAAGATCAAGATCGTTGTCACGGACGTCAGTTGTTCGCAATTCATTATCATTACCTGTATGCTGACCTTGCACAGTTTCTTGTCCCTTCACTAACACTTTGACTTCAAATTCGCCGAAGCTTTCAACGGTTCGGGAGCGTGATGATGACGCAGCCCTATAGCGTATATATGCGTTTTTGAGATGGACTTTGAACGGGGGCGTATTGTATTACGTCATTACGCAAACTACCTTTATAAAGCGGTGAGCGACCATATGTGATTTTGTTATGTTTTACATGTAGTTGTTTCTCACGTAACCCAACTGCTTATTTTGTATTAAAATCAGGATCTCTGGAAGAAATGGTTCGCAGGTTGAAATATAACAAATTACGATGAGGCCAAAATATAACACAAAGGTTGTGTTTCTGTGAGAGAGAGTAGCCTAATTGTTACATATATTAAACTGTCACTTGTCTTTTCTAGCAGAGCCATAGCGGTAGTCTATTGTAAAAACATCACTTTCTTCAAAGTAAACATAAAACATGTGGAAATTATTAAGAAAACCAAGTGGAAGCATTCCTCGCCTATCTACTCTTGTGGAGTATAAGTTGGGCGCATCATCAGCACCAGTGGCAACATCTTGTATGAGATGGAAGTCTGATGAATCTTCTCCTGTTGAATCAAAATCCTTTGTTATGAACTTGTTTCGAGGTCAATTAGCCACAGAACAAGTTTTGCCATATCCAAAAGCTATCACCAATGAAGAATCAGAGTTTGCACAGTCTCTCATAGACCCCATCAATAAATTCATGCTTGAAGTCAATGATGCTGCCAAAAATGATGAGCATGCTCAAATTGAAGACCACACATTACAAGGATTAAAGGAAATGGGTGCCTTTGGACTTCAGGTTCCAGTAGATTTTAATGGCCTTGGTTTGACAAACACCCAATATGCTAGACTTGTAGAAGTTGTAGGTCGATATGATCTTGGTGTTGGCATTGCCCTAGGTGCTCATCAGTCTATTGGCTTTAAAGGCATACTTCTATTTGGAAACAAAGAACAAAAAGCAAAATATCTTCCATCACTGGCAGTGGGTGAGAAATTTGCTGCCTATTGCCTTACAGAGCCTTCAAGTGGGTCGGATGCAGCTTCCATTCAAACAAAAGCCGTAAAAAGTGCTTGTGGCAAGTATTACACATTGAATGGTGGAAAGATCTGGATCAGCAATGGGGGCATTGCTGAAATATTCACAGTCTTTGCAAAAACTCCAATCACACAACCAGATGGTACAACAAAGGATAAAATCTCAGCGTTTATTGTTGAAAGAGCATTTGGAGGTGTCACCAGCGGACCACCAGAAAACAAGATGGGCATCAAAGCTTCCAACACTGCTGAAGTTCATTTTGAGGATGTAAAAGTTCCTGTTGAAAATCTTCTGGGTAACGAAGGCGAGGGATTCAAAGTGGCCATGCAAATTCTCAACAACGGTAGATTTGGAATGGCAGCTGCACTTTCCGGAAATATGAAAGGAATGATTGAAAAAGCTGTTGATCATGCAAGCAACAGAGTGCAATTTGGTTCCAAGCTTCACACCTATGGGTCCATCAAGGAAAAAATTGCAAACATGTCCATTCTGCAGTATGTGACAGAGTCTATGGCTTACATTATCTGTGCCAACATGGATGCTGGACATACAGACTTTCAGTTGGAGGCAGCCATTAGTAAAGTCTTTGGTTCGGAAGCTGCTTGGGCTGTGGCTGATGAATGCATTCAGATACTTGGTGGTATGGGATACATGAAAGAGTGTGGTGCAGAACGTGTGCTAAGAGACCTACGTATTTTCAGAATTTTTGAGGGTACAAACGATATCCTAAGGCTCTTTGTTGCCCTTACAGGAATGCAATATGCAGGAAAGTTTCTTGAGCCAATCTCCAAGGCAATGAAGTCACCCATTACCAATCTCGGAACCCTGGCAAGTTTTGGCACCGGATATGCAGCTAAAAGAATTGGAATTAGTTCAGCTCCATCTGTTGCCCAGTATGCACATGCCGATGTTTCAAACTCAGCAAATCTTTTGTCAAAATGCATTCTTCAATTTGGTACCACGTGTGAAGATGTTGCCATAAAGTATGGAAAGAAGTTTGTGGAAATGCAGTTCCTGCAAAACCGTATTGCCAATGCAACCATTGACATTTTTGGCATGATGGCTGTGATAAGCAGGGCTTCAATGTCCCTCAATAAGAATGTATCCAGCGCAAAAAATGAAGCAATGATGTGCAATGTGTGGTGTAATGCAGCTGCCAAAAGAGTAGCTGATAATTTAAATAAAGTGTCGGATAGTGTTTCCTTGAATGATTTCAAAGACATGGCAAAGCTATCAGATGCTGTCGTTGAAAACCAAGGTGTGTGCCAGGATCATCCACTTGGGTTTTAGGCAAAATTACCCATTAATTATAAAAATTCCTTATTTTTCATAACTTACTTGTGGACACTGTGCTCGTACAAGCTGATTGTTTTGTTGTTCTTTTTGTTTCTTGAAATGCAAGTTGTTTGTGTGTACAGAGCCATCCACTAATTTGTACAGCAGTTGCGTGCCAAGAGAGTGCTGCATTCTAATTTTTGTCTATCTTTGTTTTTGTTCCAACACGAAGGTTACGCATTTGACACTGGTGTTTATTAGCAATACAGACAGGTAACAAGAATTTCACTGAGAAGTCTTAATTATTGATACTAAAGTACGCAAGTGAACTTGATTTAGAAGGCAACAAATTGTGTATACATATATTCAAAGGTGATGTACACAGGACTAGGGAAACTGATTTTTTGCTGGCATGACTTTACCCTCGCATGTACCAAATCCCACACGATAACCATCACCCTGGCAATAGCCTATAATGCGATATAAGGTTGGGTTACTGCATGTTTGTTTAAACTTACAGTACAAATGCCTACCTGAAATAATAACATTATCCCCATCCTTTAAAAACTTCCTGGTATTTCCATTCCCCAAGTCAACTGTTTTTGTTCCTTTCCAACACAACTCAAGCATACTTCCAAAACTTGAAGGATCCTTGCCGAAAACACATTTAAGTAACAGAAAATAAAGTGACATTAAAAAGGCTTAGACTTATTAGTACCTCGCCGCTTATCGTTCCTGATGCATAAAGGTCTCCAGTTTGGGAATTGCATCCGTTCACAGTGTGGTGTGCTAACTGCTGCTTCATTGTCCAATACATATACTGAGCAATAAAGAGTTGTTCCACAGGTGTTACATAATTTAAAGCATATGCCTGCTCACAACTGCCCCATATAGTAAACAAGAAAGGGGATTAAACACTATAAAGTTACAGCAACATGCAATATGCATAAACCAGCAAACAACTTTGTTTCGAGGTTTATAAACAACTAAGCTACTTGTTGAGATTGTGTGTACCCACCTTAAAGTTGGAGTTAGTAACAATGGCAGGCTCCTGCATATCTTCTCCTACATCAAAAAACCCACATATTTGTAATAAAACTAATTAAGAAACAAAACTTTGTAGACAGATCAAAACTAACCTTGAATTGCTACAGAAAGTTTAATGTCAAAGTTGTACCGATCATCATGCTTCAAATAGGGTAGTACAGCAACATCATGTTCCATATTTGGTACAGCAAAAGGTGCCAAAGCTTCCATTGTGACAACCCATGGAGAAATTGAGGTACCAAAGTTTTTGCCCAAAAATGGCCCCAAGGGAACATACTCCCATTTTTGAATATCGCGAGCTACAAATCACAAAGTGGAGAGTTGTGTAATTAGCCTCTATAAACATTTACATGTTACAAGATAGTGGTTCACACCCACCCACCAAGGGTCTGTGGGATAGTTACAGGGGTGAATAAGCGAAAGTAGCCTTCTTATTATGTATGTTTAGTACTTTTTCCTGTTTTAGTTGTATTCCTTATACAGGAACTTTAGTGAAATATTCAGGGGTTCACATTTTTTTACTACAAAAGGGTTGGGAATCACTGCGTAATAATATGACTAACTCAGTTGAATTTTACAGTGTGGAAAGATTTTATGTTAATTACCTGACCAATCATTGACCAAAACCATTCCAAAGATGTGGTCTTGAGCACTACTTACTGGAATACTTGAACCAAGTTCATTGCCAACTCCAACAAAAAATCCCTAACATAAAAAACAGAAATCTATGTAATAGATATATACAAAATTTAAAAAAATTAATCCCAAAAAATCCGGCATAAAATTTACCACAATCTGCAATTAGATAAATGGAAACAACCTGGCGATAATCAACATATGTAAAAATCATCAACCATAACTGCTAAAGCCGGGGTGCACAATATGGGACATTTGTAATTATTTTTTTTTAATTTTTAAATCAAGAAAACAGGTTTTAAGACATCACTACCCCCAAAAAGCCACACAAATGTTTGACATCTGATAAAGAGCGTTCAACAAAAATGTCTTGCATCACTGTTTGTGTTGTGCACCCTCAAGGCTTCTCCCACCTACCATTTCCAACTCGAAATCAAACAGCTTGCATGGCCCAAATGTAGGAGGGTCATCTCCAGGCCGAGTTTGTCCACAGGGCCTTCTCAATGGTGTACCTGATATAACCACAGAAGATGCTCTTCCATGGTAACCAACAGGAATATGTTTCCTGCCAAGAAAACAACGTCATTGATCCATATACACACAATTATACAAATGATCTATATATGCACAACATAAAAATTACACTAACATGTTCCAAAAAAACTTAATGTACTACTATTGCTGCCAGGCATATAACAATTCAAAACAGACTGATCTTCTGGCATAAAATTATACCAACTGTTGTAACCCTTTAAAAAATCTTACCAGTTGGGCATAAGTGCATTTTCTTTACCCCTAAACATTGTACCAACGTTAGTTGCATGGTGAATTGATGAGTAAAAGTCGGTGTAGTCACCAATGGCAACTGGAAGATGCATAATTGCATCACTTTGTTTGACAAGTGCCCTACAAAGAATAAAGTAAAGTCAGCAACAGTCTTTAAACCAATATACAACACATTTGGAAAAATACTATCTTGGTGGCCCTAAATCTACAAAAACACACCCTGTTGTATGCATTTAGGGGACTTGAGTATACATTCAATTATACATATTAAAGTGTTTGGATGTAGTGTTTGTTCATTGTGTTTAATCTATTTTTACTTCCATTGCACATTTCTTGACAAAATATAACATAGACTACTTTTTTCGAAGCTCAGCATCATCTCTCAGGGTTGGGTTGTCCGCACTTAAAAGTGATTGTAAAGTGGATCTTGCTTCTTTCCATGCAGCAGGTCCCAGTTGCATAAATTTGTTCAGGGTTGCCTATGTAAAGTACCAGCCAAATATTTATATTCAAAACTAACAAATTCAGAAAAATACAATATATATATATATATATATATATATAATAGAATAATACAGCACAACACAGCAATATATATTTGTTTAATTTTAACTGCACACAAAATTTTACCTACCTCGACAAAAACATTTTTGCTTTTGCTTAAAATTGGTCCAGAAAACAAATGTGAAATTTCCTTTAGTGCAACAATTTGATCCCCAATTGCAACTCCAATTTGTGGATCCTAAACACAGATTTTATATTTTACAGAATCATGTTGTTATTCTTTTGTAAAATGGTAATGAACAAAATAAACAATATGTCAAACCATGTATTTATGTTAGCACATTGTATGCATTTGTCACTTTGCCACAGGTTATAGGTAAACATTTTCTTACCTTTTGTTTCACAGAAAACACTCCATATGGCAAGTTTTGAACTGGAAAGTGACTGCCCTCAGGAATTGATACAAAAGACATTTTGAAAAATTAAATTAGCACTGCACTATCCAAATTTACCAATGCACTATTGAAACACGTACTCTTTGGGTGAAAAAAACGTACAAATTTAGCTCAAATGTACAATGACAAGTTGCAATTCACTGGTTGCTTTGGCTGTACACACGCATGTGTTGCGATAGACCACGTGTTTTTATATCCGGTTGCATGAAAGTGGTGAACACGTTTGCCCCAAGTGAGCTTAAACGACCTCAACGAAGCCGATAAGCACGAAAGTTACAAGTGATTTCCAGAACAAAACCACAAGGAGGTCGTGTTACATGTGTACGGTAATTATCACGCCCCACTAAGCATTCCCAATGATAACACTTGATTGGTTTATACCGTGGGCGTGTCCATTGTATTTTGAGGTATGTTTTGGTGGTCTGTGATTTTGCTCGTGCAGCTGCAGTGTGTGGTGCAAACGTGCGCGTGCATGCAAATTAATTTAACTTTAAAAGTTTTGTTGCGTGTTGCATGAAGCAGGCTTCTTAAACTTCTTTTTTTGCGGCCCACTTTAAAAAAAATTATTTCTATGTGATCCAATAACAATAAACGTCCCATATTCTCATTACAAATCTTATAGCGATATTTCTTTTGCCCGACTCAAAAATTACATTTGTCCACAGTTTGAGCAGGCCTGGTGTAGAGGATGAGACCATCTTTTTGCACCAGCTATACCTACACGATCTATGTAAAACATATGTCACATCATTTTTCGAAAAGCAAGTCCAACTTCTTGCAATGAATTTGCATTCAAGCGCATATTCCGTGCTCGCGCATAATTCATCATTCCATTATTTGTGAATAAAATTTTCCGTGATCCCATTAGCAAGAGCTGACACTTATTTTATCTCGAAATTAAAACACTCTAATAAATGAAAACTTCTGTCCCCTCTCCTTTTTGACACTTTAGCATCATAGAACAGTGCTTCCCAACCAGTGTGTCGCGACCCATTGGTGGGTCGCCAAGCATTTCTGAATGTTACAGTTTTCTATTAGATCACAAAAATTACATCTGTATACATTGTTTATTTTCTCATTACATTGTTTTTCATTCGTTTGGTCATATCTCATTGTGGGTCGCAAAATAGAACTTGCATTAAAAGTGGGTCGCGAACTGAAAAAGGTTGGGAAGCACTGTCATAGAACACTAAAACGGCATTCTATGCTTGCATTGCAACCCCTAAAATAAATTTTCTTTGAAACTCGAAAAAATACGACGGTATGGATAAATCTAGTGAAAACCATTATTTTTTTACCAATGTCGAAAGGTATTGTCAAAAATATCTTTTTTATTGACGGAAGTGTAACAAAGCAACCATTGAGTCTTGGTCCATACCACGATGAGGTGCAGGGGTCACAGCAATATTATGATAGCGGCTATGGCGGATTCCGTGGACACATCTATAACTGGAACGTCGTCTGCCAGGACGGACCCCTTGCAGGACTAAACTGTATGATATCTATTGGCAGCGGTGACGCTTTGCGCGTTATTCAGGAACTCAGAAAGTTTCGATATAAATTTGCATGCAAGCGCAAAATTTGCTCTCCATTATTCTATTTTGATCGCATGCAAAACTTAAAAGAATCAAATTCGCGTATAAAATACATATTTTGGAATTCCGCTACGAGCTCGGTTGCGGCTAGCTGAGGAAGTAGCTAGAGAAACCCTGACGACCCAACGAGTTTAAATGCAAGAACAATATATTAGAGGACGGCATGGGACGAAACCAAGGAAGATGACATCGTTCTGTTGGGGAACCCGGTCGTTCCACCAGGCGATTGCCGAAAGTTCACAAGACCGTACAAAGGCCCTTTTAAAGTTATTGAACAACACGACTTGGTGAATTACCTTATTGAAGGAGAGGATGGGTAACAGCAGCGAGTACATTTCAACCGCTTGAAAAAGGCAAACATGCCTTACCATGAAACAGAACGCCGAAACACGCAGCCGGATAACCTGGGGCTGCAAGACACTGAGCGAAAATCGGCGACAACCGAATTTTATCAATTAAGCGTCCAAACGTGGTAGGACAATTTTTGACGTGGGGGGTGTAAACGTCTTTGTTTGTTTTGTTTCTCGCACGCTTTATTTCTTTTTGTATTTTCACTTCACCTTCGCTTTAACTCACATTTTTTTCTTTGTTTATTTCACACTTGCCTTTTATAATATATTTGTCATTATTTCGCTTCTTTTACTTGATTTTACACGCCCGAGCGGTCATGCTTGCGTGGTAAACGCAATGATTGGTTAACATGCTGGCGGCGGAAGGAATGATGGATAAGTCGGGTCAGTTCTCTGGTGGTGGCGAGTGGAAAACACTGTTTTTATTGTGGTAGCTTGCAAGAAGTAATTGTTGTAAAACGCTATGTGCAGTAGAATGCCCTTTTTTGTGTTAGAACAACCGTTGTTTAGGAACACAAGTCACGGATTGACTCATACTCATAATTCTGAGAAAAAAAAGACAAACTGATGATGGCATAAGTTTTTGCCGAAACGTTTTAAACATGGCAATGTTAATATCAGTATGGGACGGTCTTTTATTCTCAGAACCGTTGTTTTATTCGTAATTTTACCGTTTTACTCTTTTATACCATTAGCGTTTCTATTTGAAATACAAAAGTAGCCACCTTGGTCGTGTGACTCCATTTTGCTACGAATTTGACAAAATCGCAGAACAATGGCTTTTGTGTGGCTGTGGTGTTTGCTGCTACCAAACAACCACGTGAGTTTATTTCACTAAGTGTATTCTCTTGCCCCTTGTGGCGTCATAAATTCCTACTAACTAACTCAGTTTAACGGGCAAAATCAACATCAAATTCATCACCGTGACAAAGCAGATTATCGCAAAAATGAAGTTGTCACGTTTGTTAAAATCAGGCCACCTGTCCGATAATCTTTACAAGAAAATGATTCACGAATACTCGTGCCTTCAAATATTGGCATAACTTATAAATCGTCATGACGAGCTGTTCCGTGGGTAACTACCATGCCCAAGGTGCTTTCGGTGATAATCTGCATGCCAAGCGCCTTGGTCGGCTGAAAAGATCATTTAAACGTGTTATGAAACAAATGTTTAGTCACAGTTCATGTTTTCTAAAGGCGGTTGCAGGGAATGCACCTTTCTAGTGATTGTTGTCACATCATTTTGCGGCAATCTTTTGCGAAATATGGCCTACTTAGGCCAAATGGCTATTCTCATTTCAAGCCGATATTGCAGGCAATCAAAATGCCGCGTGGGGATTTTTCGCAAGTACGTCTTCTGATCATGTGAATCATAAGCTCGAAGCCCGGCAAATCAAGTTCCTGTTGACGTGATGTAACACGAAGTAAATTTGGAGAAAGCAAGCGAGCGAGCACTCTTTTTTTTGCGGGTTCCCCCTGCGGCGCAGCGCCCCTGATCGCCATAATGGGCCGGGGCATGCGGCAGAGCAGAACCTATGTGTTTCGATCAGTTTCGATAGTCTAGAGGGAGTAACAGTCAGCTTCTCGCAAGTTACAAAACCTGAATAAAAATGTGCAATCAGTTTAAAAATGCAGGTGTTTATGCTGCATTAACGCAATTTATAATATAAAACTCGAGCGAAAATTCGAGTAAATATAAGTTAATTTTTTTACCATTTCAGGTGATATACTTGTCGAATAGAAACCATCAACATCCACAGAAGTGGAATAAAAGTAACAATGAAGTCTTGGCCCCATCACGGTGAGGTGTTGGGCGTCACGGCAATTTTATTATCGATAATAGTGGCAACGGCGGAGTCCGCAGACGGATCAAACGGCAATATCGTTTGCGATGACGGCCCCCTGCAGCAAAACACGATCAACGAAGGACAGCGATGTCGCTTTGCAGAATCCGCTCCTGCAGTTGTGCAAATGGACGCGCTTTTTGTGGAAGGAATCTTGGAAGTTGACGAGGCATTTTCGGGCTCTTCTCCACCGCCTGTTCGCGTAATCCAGGTTTGTAGATTTTGCATATATGCGAGGCGCCATTTGTTTAGACGAAAAGTCGACCTTTTCAAAAACCAACCACGCGTCTCCAAGCGTAGCAGAGCACATATATCCAAAATGCTTCCAAACGTGACTACAACACAAACATTAGCTCGCCTTTCCGTAATAAACATAATTACCACAGCGTTGGTGTATTTTCCATCTTCGAGGTCTAAGTAATTAATTAGGCAAAAAAATGTTACAAATAAACTTTAACCTGGAAATAATTGAGTCTGCGTGGAGTGTTGTAGATTATAGTTCATTACGGTAACAGTTACAAAAATGTTGTTCCTTATCCTTCTGTTGCGTAGGTTGTGACCTATTTTAACGTGTCTTCACGAGGTCACGTGACTGCGGATGGTCGTGGATACAGCGACGGAGGTCCAGGAACTGGAACAGCACTCGGCTCCGGAGGTGCATATACCGTTAATTTCTTGTATCTTCGTGAAAATCGTACCTTTTGCGCCATCAACATAAGAACACAAATTTGCGTTTTTTGCGTCTGTTGTCGGGTTTAAAATACCACGTGACAGTTAAACAGTTATAAACGTTCCCTTAATTTGTACTGTCGGTATACACAAATTTCGATTTTTCAGTACTTTTATTGCAACAGGTACTTGGCATGGAGTGATAAATGCTCGTTCTAAACTTTTTAATATGCCCAAGGCTTCGTAGATTGCCGAAACTTTCGCTTGCACGCGGTTTGCAGACTTTCCTTTGCCCGGCACTTAAGCGCTTAACAGCCGCTTTGACTTGGATAAGTGTACTTGTGCTTTGTCTTGAGCGCTGTGCGGACCCTTCTCTTTGTTTGTTTTTTGAAGGCCCTTACGGAGTTACCGCGAACCCTGTCGAGTGCCCATTCTGTGGTGGACACGAGTGGCGGTTAAAGTAGACCGGCATATCTTATTTTTCGTCTTTTCGTTTGTGCGCATGCGCCAATCACGTAGCATCAAGTGGGACAGGCCATTGTCAGGCGCGTGTGGAGACCATTAATCCGCGTCCGCCTCAAACCGGTTTGCTTCGAGCAACGTCTGCCACAAAGCCGTTGTAAACAAGCGTTCGGTGACTAATCAAAGGCCTTCCTTCCTGGAGTTTTGAACGGTTTTATGATTCTGCAAAGAGAAAGCGTTATGGGGAAATTTAAATACAAGAGTGTGTTTACCCGCCGTGTCGGTCGAATAAACAAAAGCGGGTGTAATAAATCCAGAAAAAATCATCGAATAATTAACTGGTGAGATGCTGCTGGTAGGCACACTGACAACCGCATGACCGCACGTCCACATCGCTGCCTGGAATGTCCCCACGCTCAAACAACTTTCGCCACGCCACTTTTTTAAGCGTTCGTTTATCATGCATGTAGTTGCGGAAACAAGTCAACCCAGTGTCTCGGGAGACTTGCTTCAGTTTTAGCCGTGTCCAAAACCAATATATGCGGCTTTGTGTGTGCGTGACTATGTGCGTTTTTGGGTGTTTTGACATGCTGAGTAAATTTCATGAAGAGTTTTTTGGCGTATGTGACTTACCTATGAATTGAAGCAAGTTATATGCAAACACGACGTTGCGATGAACAAACGCATGAGTGACACGTGGTCTGAAAACAGGATTTCCACGTTGGCCTGTATTTGTTGTAACTTCTGGTACATAGGGCCAACTCTTCCAAATTTCCACACAGCAAAATAACTTGTTTTGATTCGAAAAATCCACCGTATGCGTTGGATTTACGTATGTGCCGACGCACGAACACCGGCGTCCCCATTTCCAACAATTGATTCACATCCTTAGTCGGACTTTCGTAATTAAATGGCGGTGTTTGTGCAAGTTTTTGAATCGTTTATAGCTTTCACACGAAGGTCAGTTTAACGGGGTCGCCAGAAAAAGAACAATTCGGAAGTAGTTTGAGGTTCATTAGGTCGTGTTGATCGCCCTTTCTGTGTCCTAAATAACTTGTTTATGAGCCGGCATTGCGACGAATAGACTCTGAGTGGGGGCGTGGGAATTTTCTACCGCCTTTCGTAAACTATTTGTTTCGATCGCAAGATTATTCAGTTTTCGACGCAACAAAATCCTTTTACGCATGGGAATTTGTTTCTTGGCTGCCAGTGGTTCCAAATACGTAAGTTTGTTGTTGTTGGCTTTACATACTTTTCTTCACCTGAAGATTGCTTGCAATTATACCATGCCTTTTCAAATAGCCCGAACTGCGCCCTTAGTAAGTAATCAACGTAACCTCTGCCGATTATAATTATGTGACAACATTGACAAGCAAATCCCTATTGTTATTCAGGCAGTCATGGAGGAAGAGGCGGAAGAAGTTCCATGAGCTGGTTGCAAAGCACCGAAGCTGTACCGTACGGAAGCACCCGTTTCCCTATTCTCCACGGAAGTGAAGGAGGAGGAAGCGGAGGCGGGAGCGGAGGTGGAGTCTTTCACGTCCGGGCAGGAAAAGCCATTCGTATCGACGGTCTTTTTTCAGGTAAGCGTTGTTACGGGCAACATATTTTTAATGTTAAAAGAGAAACTTGATCTTCTGTTCAACAATATTGACGCTCGATCTTTGAAGACAACATAAGCCAGCCGCATATTTAATGAAAATTCCTGCCGCCTGCTCTCGACTTCCGTGTCCTTGACAAATTTTCGGCATAAGTGTCCTTAAACAGGCAGTGAACCTCACATGTGCACATCCTCAAAGTGCTTCTAGCGGGCCTGGCGCCCTTTAAAGAACTCCCTAAATCATTTATAACGGCCCGCGAAGGGATCAGAGAGGTTTTGGAGTCCTGTCAATCAGTACTGAAACCGCGACTTGAGTCGCTAAACCATCGCCTTGTTTACCTTAATTTCTTTTTTTAGCTGAGGGAACAACAGCAGCAACCGCCAACAGCGGAGGGGGTGCAGGTGGAAGCATTCGTCTGGAATCCAAAGTTTGTACAGGAGCGGGACGATTGTCCGTTGCAGGTTGGCATGTTTTTAATGTTTACATATAGACCATACATTTGTTTACCGTTCCCGAAATTGCAAAAATCCTTCAAACCACAAAGTGGAAGATGGTTATTAACTGCGAAATTTGTTCCCACTTCAACACGCCCTAGACGTTGTCCAAAATATCAAAGTCTTGCTAATATATGTGTACGATGTAGTGGAAATTGCAGCATATATATTTAAAGCTTCGACCAGTTAAAGTACCGAAGTTACGTGTCTTCTATGACGTACGTATTCTGTCAGTTGCTGCGAGGAAGTAAAAACTCATAACAAAGGATATCCGCGTTCATTGGCGAGACGTGCGATTTCGCATTGTCAACAACTCATGACTTGATGATATAACGTGACTCATGTTTTTTTTCTCCTGCGCAATAAAATCGTGTTACGTCAGACCTTCACCGGTAAACATCGCAACAAATTGTTTTTCAGTCTGTGCACCTTTTGGTGCGCATTAGCTGAATAATTTGTTTGAGGAAACTCCCGTAAAATAAACGATTCATCTTCGTAGTTCGGCCTGAATATTTGTAAGGTGCCAAAACTTAGTGATTACCTAATCCACAAAAAAAATCAGTGCGGCTGTGATATTTTATATGAGCTGGTTTGCTTGTAGCCTGCAAGATTTCTAATTAACTCTCTACAAATCTGTTAAAATTGTTCTCATCGACTTTTGCAAACTATACAGAAAGCATGCGTCTCCAACTGAAGAAAAAAATCGCAAATTATGGTCAATTGTGCGCGTAATCCGGATACAAGCTTTAGCAACAGCAACTGAGTTTGTTTTCACAAGCTTTAAACTCTTTCGTCTTTTTAATTGCTCTGCTTTTTATTTCTTATTGCTCTACACCTATTTGAGTGGTCATAAAATTATACGCAAGGAATTCTGTACAGGCGGAAATGCTATTGGCATGGGCGGTGGCGGTGCTGGCGGAAGAATCGCTCTCGACTGCGAGAAAAATGAGTACACCGGGCACTTGTTCACTCACGGAGGATACGTTGAAGGTTTTTATTAGACAACTGCGCTTACAATATTTCACTAAATAACGAGATTAATATCATATTTTCAGGGGACAAAACATGTCCGACAACCAACTCAATGACCAACATCAACACCCTGCGTGGGAGCATGCAGTTTTCCACCAACAACGGTTTCCTCACTCAAATGCAGTCGACCTTCCACAGTTCACAGCGCGATCGTGAATGGAGCGTCACGAACTGCAACGATCCAGAGATTGGATCGTTGTCCTGTAAAACTACTGGCTACGTCAACGGATATAGGAACACTTTTGATTTCGATTGTGCAAAGACATACGGTCCGCAATACGCACTGAGCGGCATGGAAAGCACATATTCCACCACCTACTACGACAGGAGATGGAAATTTACATGTTGTAGGTTACCAGGCAACAAGATGCTTTCTAATTGCAGACGCACCTCTGCAACTTCCTACACTTCAAGTCTGACCTGGCGTGCGTCGGATTCAACTCAGGATAACACGGTAGTGGCAACAGGCATGTCTTCGACTTTTAGCACTTCGTACTACGACCGCTCTTGGCGGGTTCGCTACTGTCAAGTCGTCGGAGATCAGCTGTCTATTAGCAGTATGACCGACTCCCCAAACACCAACAATGCATGGCGAGGAAATTTGACCAACAACGGGAACATATGGCAACCTGGCAATGCTCAAAACAAACGACTGACATTCACTTTTGCCAACGGCCCAAAGTACGTCACTGGTGTAAGCACTCGTGGTAGCGGCAACTATTACGTGCGCGAGTATGAACTCGAATTTAATCTCGACGCCAAAAGCACGGAAGCCGGCCAAGAGACCAACAGCGGTGGCATTTACGTCTACAAGCGTTTCCGAAGCGTGGTGACCGGCCATCAATTCAGTGCAAACACAAATGGCGACGACTTGGTTTACAATGAACTTCCTTATCCCATCCTCGCACGCAGTATCAGCATTAAACCGACGGTTTGGGCTTCGGGTATAGGCTTAGCTGCGGCGATTCATGGTTATTCGCCCGGGTTAGCGGTGGAAAATCAGCTTCAAACTCGACCAGGAGGAATCTGCATGCAAGACTCAGGCTCCAGCTTTGGTAAAGGCGAGCACGGGGGACCAGGTGTTGCCTTTACTATCGACCACTTGAGCGCTAACCTCTACGTAGACAACATGGGCTTTATGCCAACGATACCAATGAAACGGATCAGTACAGGTTCTCCGTGCGACGTTTACGCCACCGAAGAATCTGGGGGCGTCGCTTGGGTGTTGGACGACCCCCTTTCCACTGATGACCCCCCTGCTTGGTCGGACACGTCTGAGCTTTCAACTCTCAACAAGCTGAGTTTAATCAAAGCATCTGTCGGGGGACAACTTGTTATAAAACCACCGTCATCCGGTTCGTTGCAAATCGAAGTCGACGAAGCTCTTGGAGATGATTCCAGCGCAATTCACGTGGTCGACGGAAGTCGCTTTATCACAGGAGGGCGCATCACGTCATCTATGTTCATCCAGAGCCAAACTGACGCGACTTCGGTTTTGCAGTTAGATGTCGAAGCGAACACAATCGAACGAACCCTTGTTGTACGCGGACAACTTGTTTCATATCAGTCATCGGAACTGGTTTACGGCACAAGAGATGGCTCCACTATGTCAGTGTACAACAGCACCGACAGTGGACCGCAAGTCTTCAACAAACTTACCGTGCAGAATTCGGCACACGTTGTTTTCTATCCAGCGCAGCCGGTGTACACGACATCAAGCGACGATGCAGACGTGGTAACACCTCGTTTCCAAGGGTCTGAATGCGGTGGACAAATCCTACAAATGACGAATAGCTTGTCGACACTGAACGTCTTGCAGGGCGCAACCTTAAGATCGCCGTGTGGGTGCGTATTTGAGGACGAAAGCGACGTAGTGGTGTATGGAACCGTCGAGTGTGGTACGTTGCAGTACAACCCAGCTGATGGCGCGCTGAAAGAGCTCCACATCAACTCCGGAGGAAAGGTGAAGTGGTTTGCCACAACCGACCATCACGCTTTGCGAACGCACGTGGAAATTGACACGAGCGGAGAGCTGGCAATCACCGCTAAGTCCGGAGGCGCGGACGCGGTTTGGCAGGTGGCATCGACTCTAAACGTTTCATGCTACGAGTTTTACATTCGCCACGGAGGTTCCTTCGCCTGGAAGACGCCGGAATCAACAATAAGCAGGGAGCTGTCTATTGCGAGCGAAAACCTCGTGGAAGTTAACGGCTCGCTGTCAGCGGGTGACAATGAAACTCACACGACCTTTGCCCTCGCGCCACCTCTTAACAAGTTTACATTTGGATCTTCTGGAACAGCTATTCTCAGTTTAAAGGATTGGCTCTTGGCGGACGAGATTCTTATTGAAGGTTCTTTGCAGTTCCGCAACCACATCACTATTGCCGGCAAGTACAACGGCCGAGTAAAACAGCTTGAAGTCACAGGCTTGTTGCGCACCGCAGTTGAGCGTTACGGAGAGCAACCCGACATCACCACCATTTACGCCGACTATGTGACCATTAGCGGTGAGTTCAAGACAAGTCGATTCACACCAGGCGACCCAGGCTGGATTTCCCTAAGAGTAACTGGAGGTACCATGGAGTTCGAAACTGCCGATGCCTGTCCACAGCACAATGCAAGCCTTTTCTGTGTCGACCAAGTCACTCTCGACGGACAAGTTACTATCAATGGCATCCTCGAGTTTAAGAGCAGGTCGACCAGTGCCAATAACAGGGCTGATTACTTTGTGGTAGGTTCTAACGGCGTGGTGAAATTCTTGCCGCCCGAAAACGTCACAGCATGCACAGTTGACTTCTTTAAAATAAACGCAGTGGATGTTACTGTCAGTGGCCTTTTTGAGGCTTCCACGTTGGATATCGGGGTAGCATGGGACACTTTGACCGTACATGAGGGAGGCACTTTTAGAATGACGCCACAGACTGTGTATAAGATTGACAAAGTGATTGTGAACGGAAACTGGATCATTCCCACTCCCATCATCTTGCGAGGAAGCAAAACCTCACTCACCGCCAACTTGAACATTGGCCCGAACGGCTTGTTGTCGGTGGACGACACTTACTCTTCGCAATCTCCCGACAAATGGGTTCGCGAGTCAGTATTTAACGTTCACGAAGTGGTAGTAAATGGAACTTTCCGCGGCGGTATGTTCTCAACAGCATTGGTCGAACAATCAGAAGAGGACAGGGGAGACAACTTGACATCCACAGGAAAAGACGTCAACCAGAATGGCTTCGACGAACTGCACATTGGGTACGGCGGCAGCTTCTGGTTCAGACTGTCTCCAGCCACGGAGGGCAACTTCTTTCTGGACGTGCTGACTGTCAACGGCAGTCTCATGATATTCGACAACGTGGCGATCACTGGAAAAGCGAAGGACGTGGTCAAAAACATTTACGTCGCCGAATACGGAAACTTTACTTTGGGGGCACTGCCAGGGCGCCCGGAGAACGCCAGTCTGGGCCACAACACTATTTACACGAAAATATTCGAGGTCTACGGAGGATTCTTTAACAGCACAGACATTCCACTTTTCCTCAAATGGGGTTGGTCCGATCTTTGGGTTCGTAAGGGCGGTAGGGCATTAATTCTACCCTTCAGAATTGACGAAGAACCTGAGCGTGGAAATTTCCCTGTCAACTACATTGAAGTGGATGGAAGCAACAGTTTGGTAGGCTTGTTTTTGTACCACGGTTAAAGCCATACTGACTGCATTACTGTTACCACTTTGCATTTAGAGGGCACAAATTGAAAGTGCTTTATCGGTACATATTACTTAGGGTCGAACCAAACATCATTTTCCGGTAAACCTTGCGACTCGTAGTCATAAAACACTGAGTCCGTTGTGCTGACGAACGAATGTTAACCAACCTGATTACTTCCCAACCAACTTTTGACCTCCTGGAAGTTTTTAAAGGCCCGTAACACCCACTTCTCACATAATAAAAACGAGAAATAAAACGAGAAAAACAAACACTTACGCAAAACGCTATTGTTCAACCCGCGTGATAAGAGTTCATAAATTGTGAAGAAGGTTGTTAACCTTCTGGTCCACCTTGGTCGTGTTTGCCGTAAAATCTTTTGAACGAGTTTAATAGCCCTTGTTACCACAATGTTTTAATTGTTTTAGGAGCTTAATGGCCATTTCCGTCTCCTAAAACTTATTTTTTCGCAGGTGCGATTCTATGATCATGTGCATCTGAAAGGACGTAACCGAACAGCTATTGTGAAAACCACCATATCTAACGGTGGGCAACTCTACATCCCGCGGGACACGAGTGACACTTGCACAGCAAACAATACATGTGACTACTCGAAATTTTACTCGGAGACTGTGGAAATAGTTGCTGGACGACTCGACACCGGTTATCTGGACAACGGCGCCGGATGGCAGACTATGACGGCAAACCAAGGTGCCGTTGTGACAATTATGTCGACAGCGCAAGTCAGCCATGTACTGAGATTCCACATGTTCCGTGTGCTTGGTGAGTTTTGCAAAAAAAATACCAAATTTACTCTGACCATAATTCTCCACTAATACGCAACATATCCTTCACACCAGTAACTAAATTCAGTAACCGAGGTGACTTTCGAAAATGGCCTTAAAATTTATGTTTGAACTATCTTGTTTGGACAGCTACGTGGGCAAAATATTAAAGAATAAAAATTAATCAAACCCAAGCGAGTCGATGCTTATTAACAAAAAAGTGTTTAAAAGTCACCAGATACTATCCGTACTAACCCGCATTCAATGTCTTCGCGGCAGGTTCATCGACATTCGAGATTCGTAACTGGGCCGACCTCCGTGGCGCCACCAATCAGAAAATCGAACTAATCGAGGTCAGCGCCGGTTCCACTTTCAAACTCGACTCCTACGATTTGTCCGATTCAAAGCAAAAGACCGGAGGCGTTTGTCCAATGCATTGTGGCACTCCCAGCTTATTGGACGTCGTAAGGATAACCATTTCTGGATTGGTCCGAGCACCAGCTATCGTTGCCGATGCCTTCATGGCCTCCATTTACAGTACAGGAGTCATTGATTTGAATTACGGAGGACAAGTCGCTGGTTGTGGAGATGGTATGTATTGGTTACTTACGTTGCTACATTAAGGCAGTAATCTTAATTCTGCTGCACCAGAGTTGCCAGTTGGTCAAAACAAATGACGTCCAAAAACACATTTTACTGTTGTATGTTTTCAAGCAAACTATCAAAAAAAAAGCCGAAAACATTTCTTTGTGCAAAAGCTGTGAGAGCAGGCGAATACACAGCTGTGTACAAACCGTTTCGATAATCCCGCCAAGCACGAACACGGTTGGTTTATAATATACTGCATCCAAGCAGAAAATTTTACAAACGGCCTAATGTTCGCTTTGCGGCCAAACTTTTTTTTCGCAGACCAAGCCAATTTCTAAAATATGGCCCAACAGCAACCCTGTCTTCCTCAATACAACACTCAATAAAATGTGGCCGGATATACGTAACAATTAACAATCAGCTAAGCTAAACAAAGAGAACAATCACATATATAATCCTGTCTGTCCATTCAATGAACAATTGGCAAGGCAGCTGTTAAACTTTTGTCAGTGAAAACGTTTGTTTGGATATGGGTTTTGAAAGTTGAATTATATTTTGTGTAAATGCTCAGTAGATATGATGTACAGAGAGGCTAATAAAGACAATGACGTAAGTTTATACCCAAAAGCTAGTACGTTATGTTTCCTTAGCTAATGAAAACATAGCAGTATGTTGAAACGCATTGAAATGATTTTAGGCGGAGGTCCATCTTATAGCTCTGGCGCTCCCGGAGCAAGTCACGGTGGAAGGGGAGGTCGCTACGTCCACAACAGTGCTCCGTTGCCACGACAACCAACTGGCAGCGTTTATGCCATTGGTCGTTGCGGCAGCGGCGGCGGAAGCGCTACTACTTCAAGTTACGGTGGCCGAGGTGGAGGAAGACTGGAGCTGAACGTTACCAATCTCGTCACCCTTTTCGGTACCATTCGAGTCAACGGGTTGAATGCACCGGTAATTTGTTTTCATCTTGCGAATATATATATAGAGAGAGAGGCGTCGTTTTGTACAAACATTGGAAACGCGCTTTGGAATGTGTGCTTAGTCTCGTAAGACTAGAAGCTATACTAACAAGATATTGTAGTTACTCAGTGGCGATAAGTTTAAAATAAATACACGCATCAAGTATACTTTTTACCGGTTGAATGCTTTTTTACTTGGGATTTTCCTTCCTATCATGGAGTCCTTGAGTCATAAAGTTCGTACTCGGGCAAAAGCTTAAACGTCTTTGGTTGCTATTCGTTCAATTATTGCGAGTTATCGCCCAATGTCGTTAGGTTTGTAGTTGGGTCTTGTTTCGCCCAACCAGTTCAAACAAACAAAACCTGTGCAGGTACGAGGCAATATGCGACCCTTCGTTGCTCAGTGTGCTGTATTAACCATGTCAACTCTAATCCTTGTTTCTGGTCTATTGGAGTAGGCGAATATAGCCTGTACTAAACCTTATCATTAATTCAAACACAGGGATCGCATTCTGGTGGCGGCAGCGGAGGTTCGGTATGGATCAAGGCGTACGAGTTGACAGGGTCGGGAATAATTCAGACCAGAGGCGGAAATGGTCACTCGAACGGCGGTGGAGGCTCCGGTGGTCGAATAACAATTTACGCGGATGTCGGAAACTTCAGAACGGGACACATCAGCAATAAAGGTTAGAAAAACTTATGTCGGCTGAATATCCCAGCGTTCTCGTAAAACTGTGTGTTGTGTGTCTCCTCCCACAACACTATGTGTTCCAAGTCCTTTGCATTGTCAATTTGCACAGAACGTCGAACTATTATTTCGTTGTGAGAATAACGGCCACATTGGTACCTGATTACTATCAGTAACTTTGGGCAGCAACGAATTGGAAAATCATCAATATTACCTCGTACCTCTTACTGTATTCGCTTTTATACCTCTTTCGAAATACTGGCTCACAATCCATCCCATGTCTTCGGCAGGCGGAGCAGCCGGAAACGGCAACAGTGAGCCGGGTGCTGCTGGAACCACTTACCTGGAGACGGCTAATGCACGCGTACTGCGGGTCGACAACGAATGCCAGAAACCTGTTGTTACCATTCCAAGCAGCACGAGGGCAAACGAAGAGAACTTCTATGCTTTCTACAATACCGGCAAGTCCCTTCATTATTGGATATTAGTGAATGCATTGCCCAAAAATCACTCATTGAATATGCGTTTGGTTAAACATGGCAACAACATTTGCGCTGATGGTTCCACCTGCATTAGAAGCATATAGTCTTGGCCTACATATACACTCGTCCGTTCAACAACTACAGGGCCAATGATTAAAAAAATGTTTTTAAAGTCTGTTTTAAGTAAAAAACAATTAAACCAACAACTTCATTGAAACTCATCACAGTTAAATAAAAACCATTCTTTTAGTCCTATTCGCAGTTGTTTACCGTTATCAGTAGACATTTGTAGGACACATACACTTTATGTTTAACAATGTCATATCGCATATATATATATAGGTGCTGTCACAATCCTGGAACACAAACCCGATGGCAGCCATCACGACTTTACTCTTATTGAGGTGTACGGAGGCTCCCACCTTACAACGGAGGATGTCGTTGTACCTGCCGGGAGTAACCAGACCGCACCTGACCTCAAGACAGCTGTTCTCACTGCTGATCTGGTTGGAGATGACACAGCGTTTCTCCACATCCCGCCCTACGTGAAAGTACACTGGAAAAAGGCAAGATGGGGATTAAGTTTGGGAAAGGGGTTAAATGTGCAGGTGGTGAAAATGTTAAGAATCGCATTTGTTTTGGAGACTCCGCAACCAGCAAATATAGCAACAGGAAGCTTTTTACCATATTACAAATATATTTTAAATCTGGATTGCTTTTTGTTCAGAAATACGCGAGGTCTTCTTGCTTCTGCTCTATCCAAAATCGATAAACGTGTTTATGAAAAATTCAATCTAAATACATCATGTTGTAGGTTGAGAAATACAGCTTTTCCAACATGACGGTTATGCCCGTGATATACGAGGAAGGTCTATTTAAACTTCCGACAGCGACAGTCGAGTTTCGGACAGCCTTCCATGAATACGTTTACAACAGGTTAGTCACATTAATTACCACTTTACTTCAAAACCCTCATCTGTTTAAAAATGTGTAATTAATCTCATTATTGTATTTCCTTGGTTAAATATGAATATATATATATATCTTGTAACATGCTTTTCAAAACGTGGATGTGAAACGTGATAATTTAATTTATGGGAAATAACTGGAATTAAAAACAAAAATACACTACTTCTTCTCCCAGTTGGATATTGCACTTGACAAACTTATCTTTGGCATAAATGTTGTGTTGTTTACGAACAAACTATAAATGGACACGCTTTTTCAGTAAATCCTGTGCCCAATCCTTCCTCACCGGTATCCCAGCGAGCGGAACTCGAAAATTTCCGATCTGGGGAACGCTCGATTCATACGACACTCATCTGCTCGTCGGGTCATGTAAGTTATTGCTTTCATCACATGGCACTTGAGTGTTTTGAGAATACGCTTATCCCAAATGTCGTTATTAGACGCCACGCTCAGTTATCAACTGCCTCACATTCGTTCGATCAAGGCCGTTGGTGTAACCGTTCAGAACAAGGGGCATTTAGAGCTGAACAGCTTCGATGGCTTGGAGAGTGACCAATGGGTGCTAAAGGTCGGAAATCGTCATAGATTGTTGGCTAAATTACCATTTATTTTTTTAGCTTGTAAATTTGTACCACATTATTTGTGATTTTGTGTTTGTTAAAAAATATTTCATAAACATTAGCTGTTTCAGTTACTCGTATACCATAATCGAAGTAGAGATGTTTAGCAGTTGAGGGTTGTAATTTCCGGTAAAAAACGTATCGCAAAAACGTTACAACCTAAATTCCAATACTTAAATTTTGCTTCGTACGCGATTGTGCATCACGCTTAAAACCTGCTGTTTTAAACTCGTTGACCTAATATTTGTTTCGTAATACATCGCCATCGTTTCATTGACTTGCGCAATATTGGCTGGACAAAATACGAGGATCGAAAGAAAATAGTCTTTCATCATTGTCATTGCCAAGAAAAAGTTACAACGTTGTTTGCATCAGCGCTTGTTGCGCGTACGAATGAATAGATTAAGAACAATGCGGCGCCTCAACCTGCTTGATGTTGCGACGCAATAATCTCAAAAACGGGTCGCAACAACCCAAAAACGGTTCGCAATTTGCGAATTCAGTCTTCACACGAATTCTGCTTTAGGTGAAAAACGATGACGGCACTGATTACCGAGACGGAAAACTGACCGTTGAAGGAGGTGGAACAATGACTGTTCGTTCACTTTACCTTCAAGCCCAACATGTTGTCATCGACGCTTACGGTGTACTGACTGCAAATGGCAAAGGAAATGTAAACGGAGCTGGAGTCGGATACGGTAAGTTAAAATGCATAAAACACCCCAAGTGAACGACTTTAGCAATATAGTCGAGTTGGCAGTAACATGGTTTTAATACCAATGAAAAAGCACGAATTTTTCAGTTTGGTGCCGTAAAAAGGTGTGTTGTACCCGGCCATTGTTATTTTCCAGCCATTTACTGTTTTGACAAACATCTTAATTCGCAGCAACCGGAAAAATTGCGGCTGGAGGAAGTTACGGCGGCAAAGGTGGGCGAACTTCCACTTCAGATGCCGCTGCTGGCTTGACGACACCTGCACAAACAGACCCAGTATACGGTTTTATTGCTAAACCAACCTTGTTCGGATCGGGAGGTGTTGGCAATCTTGGCATTAACGGAGCGTCTGGTGGCGTCGGTGGAGGTTTCATTAACATTACTGCAACCGTGTTGACCGTGGAAGGAACAATTAGTGCTGACGGATTTAGTTCCTCTACTGGAAGTGGTGGAAGCGGAGGTAACGTGCACAGAAAACACTTTTACCAAACTTGTATCAAGTCGACTTGAGAAAAATTTGACACAATGAAAATATTACGCTACTGTTGCATATGCCATTTTATAAACACGAATTTGGTGTAAGAGGATTGGTGTCAAAAAAGATAAGAATACTCAAAAGCAAGTGGCAGATAAGAAATTAAGCACTAAAAACATTTCCGGTTTTGCTTCTATCACACCATTTATGTAATTTGTAGACATTGTATAACACTTACGCGGTTTGCCTGTTTACTTTTGTTAATCGAGTCAAATATCACGTTAACGTTTTTATGCAAGTACAAATAATCTTAAGTGGACAACAAACTGGTTGCAGGCAGCTTATTCATCACTACTTCATGGTTGGAGGGCCACGGAAAGATTACCAGCGACGGAGGCGCCGGAACATGTCAGGGGCAGTCTACAAATTCACTGACTTGTGGTGGAGGTTCTGGTGGAAGGGTTGCACTTTACTTTGAAAACGACCTTCGTTGGTGGAAAGGAGATTTATGCGGTTTTGGTGGCGCTGGCTCTGTCGGTGCAAGCGTTGGGGCTTATGGAGGTGCCGGAACGGTCCTGTACTGTCAGAAACGTTCCAGTGGCGTCTTAACCAACTGGCTGGATGTGAAAAACCAAAGAGGTCAGATTGGACAAAATAAAAATATATTCTTTGATGTTTTAAATTTGCTTTCTGATTTACTTTGTTATGCTGTAAAGAATGTTGGTTACCTTTGGATTTAACATTTTTGGATATTTATACGATAAAACTTATAGTAATGAAACGATTAACGTTTCTGTTTTACCTGTAGGGTTGCTCTCCAGCACCTCGATCGAAGACGGCCTAACATCCCTGGGCCAAACTGAATCAAGCAACACGACCAACAGTCGGAAACGTCGCAGCGTTGATTCGGAAGGTTTCGCTTTCAATCGTATCTCAGTTAGAAACGGAGCTCGTTTTGCTTTGCGAGGAGATTACGTGAAACTCGATTCCCGTCTGTTGATGTCGGGCGACAGAACAGCTTGGTTTCACGTGCGCTCCGGACAAACCGTCGTCGTCGGTATGTCATATAGCCCGGCCGTTTGGGTTTCGAATATTACCAATATTTACCCTTAGTACTAGTTATTTGTTTGTTTACCGAGATTGTCCGTGATAACCAGTTTGAATAAGTAATTTTTTAACTTATGAGTGCTACTGTTTATAATACAAGGTTAAATGGTATGAGATTACGTCATAAAACGTGACGTTAACTGATAACAAAAATTCAAACTGCAATTAAAGATATTAGCAAAATGCATTGATTCGAAGCGGGTAAATCTATTGGTGTAGCTAGGAAACAATCGTGTGTAGAATTTCTAATCATTCTTAGTAACGCCCCTTATTCCCGCCTTCAGGTGCTTACAGCGACTCAAGTCCATTTCAATACGGAAAATTCCACCGCAAAGAGTGGGGCGAGGTTCAGACCAACGTGTTCGTCCACGAGGGTGGTCACCTGATCCTGTCACCTGAAACATCCTGCCGCGGCGTGAGAATAGTCGTCATGGGAACAGTGTCCCTTCGTGAATTCACCGTGGAAGCAGGTTGCAAATTGCAGCTCGGTCCAACCGGTTCCAGCAAGGTTTTAATACCGTCTGATGCGGCGGACTCTACCAACTATGACACGAACGCGGTGACGGGCACTTACAAATTCCTGTCGCTTAACGTTGGTAACATGGGCGAGGTATCGGCACTACCTGGCGCAAAGGATTTGGAAAACAACTTGACGATTATAGTCTTCGACACCATCCGAGTTTTGGGCGGCGGCTTGGTGCATGCTGTGTCTATCAACGTGAAAACTCACAAGCTGATTGTTGACGATCTAGGTGTTATCACGGGCGACAGCAACTCTATTCCGTGTGACGGCGACGCTCACACCACCAGCACCGCAAATAACGAGGTACTACTGACTGGTTCCGGCAAAAACGGCGCAGGAGCCTCCGGTGCTGGCCACGGGGGTAGGGGTGGCCGCGGAAGTGGCCAATGGCACACAGGTGGTGCATATGGTAGTATGTACGATCCCGAGACCCACGGGTGTGTTGGCGGCAGTGATGGAACGTATTCAGGAGGCCGCGGCGGCGGTAACATTGTCTTCAACATCACCGGAGAGCTGCAGATCGACGGATTGGTCCAGGCTAACGGAGAGAGCGCGAGTCAAGGTTCGTCGGGTGGTGGAAGTGGAGGCAGCATTGTGTTCCACGTGAACAACATGCGAGGTTACGGAGATGTGACGGTCAATGGCGGAAACGGACACACCAGCGGCAGCAAAATCGGTGGCGGTGGAGCTGCAGGAAGAATTGCTGTCTACTTCTTATCCAATAAAACCTACTCAGGCTCGTGGCAGGCTCATGGTGGTACCCCAGGTTCGTACAACTCTGCCACCACCTCTGGATTCGGTGGCCCAGGTACCATGTTCTTTTACCACTTGGAGCATAAGCACACGACCCTGATACTCAACAACAATGGGCATGGACCGGACAAAGACAGTAACTTCATCGAGAACTACGACGATCTAACACAGGACGAATCGCGCGCCTGGTTTTTGCCATCTCACCGCGAACACGTGTTGTCTGGAGACTCTCATGGCTTCCACTTTGACGAGTTGCAGGTTTGGGGAAAAGCACATTTCGCAATCTCCCCAAGAACGAATGAGGAGGAAACTGCGTCTAACGCCACTGGTATAACTTCATTACAATTTGACTTTAGGAAAGCTGTGAAAGACAATATAATTTAAATTCGCCATGTGCTAATTTTTATAAGAAAATGCAAATTTTATATCAGTTTATCACAACATCAAACATAGATTTGTGAATCAACGAATTCTCTCAGCATGTTATCGTAACAGTCTCCGGTATTATCGCGTAATGAGTGCAGCTCTGTTGCTTGATTCTTCGATACTATTTTACATGATTCTACAAAACCATTTGTTCTAATTTCTTCCTTGCTTTGTAGAGAAAGGACCTGAGACAACAATCTACTTCGAACACATGATCGGCGACAGAACTGGAGCGATACACATCGGGCCGAAGCAGAGCTTGGACTTGGAGCGAGCGTTTATCGACCTTCCGTTCAGTGCACATGTTTACAAACGTGGCCACCTAGGTCTGGCCCCTGTAACTCACGTTCACGGCGTCACTATTTGGCTCAGTGGAGCCCTAACCCACGTCCGCAATATCACTGTGCGCCTTGGAGGACGCTTGTGGCTCAATCGCGACGGTGAGATGCGCCAATGTTGATGCGTTCGATATGAATAAGATTCTTGTTAATGCTCTGTGTACTTTAAGCTGATGTATGCATTCTTGTACAGCAAATTTGCTGAAAATATTACAGATAATAGTTAAATATAGATACCTGTGTTGGATCATTTGTTTTTTTACCCAATTTAACAAAACTTTTCCGATTTCCGCTTGATCAAGCAATCTGTGCTCGTAAAAGTTGTAACGTTGTGTCGTGATTAGGTCGCACCGCAAGCAAGTACGACATCGACGACTCGTTCTACCACGCCGAGCTGGACGAAGATGAATTCGCTGGCAAATTCTATTTCGATTGGGTACACGTCCAAGACGAAGGTCTCATACATATGATCAACGATCCTACCAAGGACCCAGGAACCGAATTCAGAATCATCGACCTCACTGTTGACGGTGGTGGCATGGTGGAAGGAACCCATGTATATGTTCACGCTGAAAACATTACAATAGACACTGGAGGCGAAGTGACCACCACTGGACAGGGATACACATTGCAACACGGCGGCCCGTTTTTGCAAAACGGATCACAAAACGTCGGTTACCACGGCATTATCAACCCAGGTAGATAGATTGTCGTATAGTTGTTCATTTTTGGAAAAAAACGAATTTACATTGCGACATCCGAAAGTTACCAGTTGTGCTTTCATACAATTCTTATTCCAAACTTGGTACTTATTTTGTCCATAGAAAAACATCACACATTTATTAAACCTTTTTAGTACCATTTTGGCAAATAAATTATTATATTCAGGTATTGGTTACGCCGCCAGCTCTTACTCTAACGGGGCAACACCTTCCGGTGCCGGCCACGGTGGAAGCGGAGGACATGGTCGCGGAACCGGGGTTCTCAAAACCGGCCAACCGTATGGAGACCTGTACGAACCGGAGGCCTTTGGATCTGTAGGTGGCGGACCTGTTGGAGGAGCAGGAGGTGGACGCATTTGGCTTAACGTCACAAACATGATCCACATCGACGGAGTCCTCTCTGCTAACGGAGCTCCAGCAGGATCTCACAGTTACGGAGGTGGTGGCGGTAGCGGAGGCAGTGTCTGGCTCCACGCTAATGAGATATCAGGTTTCGGGGTGATTGAGTCTAATGGAGGCACAGGCGCTGCTAATGGAAATGGCGGTGGTGGTGCTGGCGGTCGTGTAGCTGTTTACTTCAACAAAAACAGCACATTCAGGTAATCTTGGGCTTCGTCGAATTTTTTTTATAAATTCTAGATTAACACGTAACCATCTTGGAAAATCGCATCTTATTGCAATAAACATATAGGCCACGAAATCCTTTCGCACTTTGCCTTCCATAAGTTGGAATT
Organism: Ascidia mentula; assembly: GCF_947561715.1. Lineage (NCBI taxonomy): Eukaryota > Metazoa > Chordata > Ascidiacea > Phlebobranchia > Ascidiidae > Ascidia > Ascidia mentula. The sequence goes on along the minus strand of NC_138569.1, from coordinate 16,707,183 downwards.
TTAGTATTTGTTTTACCAAGGCAAAGGTTGTCTGTTGTGCTTACCTTTTATTCAGGAACAAACCCAGACATTATAACTCATTCGTAGTTTGGAAATATCAGTTTGTCCTGAAATAGTTTTTTGCTTCAGTTTGTCCTATTGCCTCATGCATATTACCATCTCTTTCTGCAGTTCATTTACGTACCACGCCCACGGCGGACGCTGTCAGGAGGACAAATCCACTTCTGTTTCTCCAAGATGCGAAGTCGGAGGCCCAGGAACAATCTTCCTCTATCACCAGCTTGAAGACCACACTACCCTCCGAGTTGAGAACGGAGGAACAAGCATCGGAACTCGACGGCTGTTTGCTCTTCCCAGAAGCAAACTTGTGTTGTGGGATAACCTGGAAGAGGACGGAGGCAGAGGATGGATTCTTGCTGCGACCTCAGGAGGACACAAATTTGCAAATTTTGGACACGACTTTCATTTCGATGAATTTCAGGTTGGTTTGTGAAGAGTGTTTCCATCAACAGCTGATATATTTTACGATGTAACTCTTGTGTTGATTGGCAACCAACCTTAATTCAACGTAATTTGGTAATTGTAGTTTGTTCTAACTTGTCTTTAGCTGTAAATTTGTTTCATAAAAAAATGATTCACAGTCGTTCTCTTTCCCATGAAACAGGTCTACGGTGGCGCGCATTTGGCCGTGATGGACCCAGACAAGATTCCCGCCGACCAGTTGTGGCGTTACCAAGTAACCGTTATCACCACCCGGGTTTTGCGCGGTGATGAAAACAGCACTTCCACCGGCACCGGCTCCAACACTCCTGCCCCAGGAGTATCGACTACCGCCGTTGTAACCGCCACTGATTCGGGTTCGCAGTCTGTGCAACCAGTTGCAACCACCCCAAGCACCACTGAAGGAGATGGTGCCACCGATGATGAACTTCCCGGAGAAGTTACCATTCACTTCCGTTTCTTCGTCGGTGACCGGTCTGGTGCGGTTCACGTCGGCGACGAACAGACCATGGATTTGAAACGGGAGGAGATTGATGTTCCTTTCAGTGTTTACGTTTACAGTGGCGGCTATTTGGGCTTGGCCCCGATTACCTTCATCCATGATGTCGAGATTTGGGTCAAGGGCGTCATGGACCACGTGCGCAACGTCACTGTGAGACGAAACGGCACCGCCACGTTGAACTACGAAGGTCGTACTGCCGACACAAGAAAAATTCACGATGGAGGTATAGGGCATGTAGATGAAAAATATACAGTGATGCTATTACATGACTATTTACCTTCTGTGTTATTATTGTTTTATGCAGTTCTGTTTTTTGTAGATATTAATTCCCACAGCGTGACTTATGGAATAAAAAGTCTTCTTTAATTTTCAGCTGTTTGTTTTCATTTTATTCCACTTTGAAGCAACTGTAAAATTTTGAACCATAGCGATTTAACACGAGCAACTTATACGTTGTTTAGGCGTTGCTCTAAATGACAAAGACCCCAAATCATGGAGACCAACAGCTGTCTATGTGTTCCAACGAATCCGCGTCCAGGACGATGGGTTGGTCCACTCCGTATCCGACCCAGTGACGCAAGCAAATGGTGTTACTTTCTTTGCTCACACATTGGTTGTGGAAGGAGGTGGAGAGTTCCGAGGTTCTCGCATGTTACTGGATGTTTACAATGCCACAGTAGGTTATTCTCAATATTAAACGTGCTTTGGATTTTGTTGTTTGCTGCATTTCAAGACACTAAAGCCTATACGTACCAAAAAATTTTGTACCTAAGAAATGCTGCTTGACTAAGCTAAATTGTTTTTGAGCCTTTAAATAGGTGGCGTATATAACATATACTAGGATCAATAATTTTACCTTTTTCCTACAGGTGGACTCGGGAGGTCTGTTGACATCTACAGGTCTTGGTTACAGCGACAACCACGAGTACACTCAAGATGGTATCATCAATATCGGCGAACCGCCCGTGCCCGGTGACTTCCACATTAGCGGAGCTGGCGCGGGCCACGGTGGCAGCGGAGGGCGAGTAATTCGCCACGAAACCGAAGTTGTTCCATCGAAATCTGACATTAGTACTTCCCCCAACTACCACCGCAGAATCACAGTCAGCATCGTCAAGAGCGGTCTCTCGCACGGCGATATGTACAAACCAACCTCCTACGGCAGCACGGGCGGCAAAGGCGTTAGCAACAACGCCATTGGTGGACGCGGTGGAGGCGTTATTCGCATGATCGTCACAAACACTCTGGAAGTAGACGGTGTCATCTCATCCAATGGCGTATCATCCACAACAGCTCAATCGGGCGCCGGTGGCGGTTCCGGTGGTTCCATTTGGATCCACTGCTATACTATTGCCGGATTCGGACTTATTTCGACCAATGGTGGCAATGGTTCCCCGTCAAGCTCTGTTGGAGGCGGTGGAGGAGGTGGTGGCAGGACGGCTATCTACTTCAAGAACAACCAAACGCTTTTCGGGTTTCAACTTCAATCGACGGGCGGCAGAGAAGGCGGTCTCACGTCTGGCGCGGTTCAGGCTTCTCCAACTGGCGAGAATGGTGGGGCGGGCACCTCATTCCTTTATCATTTGGTAAACAAGCACAGGACTCTGTTCATCGACAACGGAGGCTTAAAGGTAAGTTATCATTCAGTCACTATCAGCAAATCAAAAATTGTTATTGCAAAAATGTGTTACTGTAGATTATGACAAACATGACCTAAGTTATAAGTATGACAAATATATGTTGTTCTGGTTTAAGATAGTCAACGCAAAGAACGTTTTCTATGACGACAAAGTATAATATCCTTTAAAACTGACCCTGCCTTTATCTTTTGTAGCCGTTTGACTCGAACCACATCATAGGAGATCCCAACCCTGCAGCGAACAACCCGGAAGACCGTGTGACAAACGGAAGATCAATGGATGAGGAGGGAAGGATCACCGGCGACATCTCTAATGATGGTTCCAGGACATGGATCATTCCTCCCGCTGATTATATTGACGACCAGGACGGCGAGGTGGATGCGAGCCAGGCTGAGGTTGCTAGGAGAAATACAACCGACAATTCCGTCGTCTTCGATTACAGATTTGAAGAACTGCAGGTAAGACAACATCACACTCAGTACCTGTAAAAAGCACAAGTGTAACTTTGTGGTGCAATAAAACTGTACCTAAAGTTTACATTTTTTATAACTCATCTACATTTTGCATGTACTAAGTGACACATCAAACTATAGCCACTTTCTTTACCTTAACAATCGTTCACATCACGCCAACGCGCGCACTGTCTGAAAATTATTCTTTGACTTGCCGCATTAATAATATAATCGTTTGCCTGATGTTTTAGATATACGGATGTGCCCACGTGGCCGTCTCCACAGTTCTCCTGCACAACACAAGCAGCAACACGACCACCGAACTGATTGCAAGCATTGCCGACACCGCGTATGAGGTTGATCTTCACTTCCTCTTCATGATCGGAGACCGCACAGGAACTTTCCATCTGCGGAACCAACAAACCCTCGACCTGAAACGCTACGAAATCGATTTGCCGTTCAGCGTCCGGGCGTACACTGACTCATTCTTGGGCCTGGCGCCGTTAACCTTTATCCACGGCGTTACGGTCTGGATGCACGGTATGCAAGTTCTACTTTTGTTGTCTATCTATATAGCAATAGTTTAACCGTTTTATGTTTCCGAACCTTGGCATTTTAAGACTCGAATCAAACTCACAGGCAAAATTTTCCATTAATGAAACTTTTGAAACTTTTACAAATTTACTATTGCTTTTCCCAGGCGTCCTAGCTCACATCGAACACCTTACACTCCACCACTATGGCGTTCTTTCCATGGAAAGTGGTGGCCACACATACAGCGATCCTTACAACGTTTTCCGGTATGCCATCATTGCCTTTACAATGCTCATCTTTCTTTAAATTCATCTAATTAAGATATTTTAAGAGAAAAATAAGAGATTTAAATTGATCTTTCGTTTCAGTTTCGAGACAGTGCGCATCCAGGACGACTCGGTTATCTACGCTGTCACCTCACCCGAGTTCAAAAACCCCCGCATGATAATTGACACAATCGATTTGAAAATAGAAGGTGGCGGTAAACTCCACGGCACCATGACAACCGTGACGGCACAAAACGTCACAGTTGAAGACGGCGCGGCAATTCGAGCCGACGGAACTGGTTATTCCATATACGACCACGCTGATGTAGAGAAAGGTATATTTATGTTACGGTTTTGGGATAGTTTGTTTTATTAAGAGTTCCATAAAATTAGAGTGCCAGAAAAAGTAAGCTCATAGTTTTTAAGTTCTTGTTTTCCAAATGTTAAGCTAAATAGACATATTGCTGCCTGGAATATGAGCTAACCGGGTTCCAACTCAAATTCCACCTTATTTTAGGAATTAACCTGGGTAAGGGTCACTCACACGACGATGGTTCCTCTGGCGCCGGACATGGCGGCACGAGTGGGCAGGGAAGCAGACAACCCTATACCGGCCAACCATACGGAAACCTATACGAACCGACAGAATTCGGCAGCGCCGGAGGAACTTCTAAGTACATGCAGTCTAACACTCCAATCTACGTTCCCGGCGGACGCGGTGGAGGCATCTTGTATCTGAATGTGAGCAACACTCTTTACTTGGACGGAGAAATAACGGCCAGTGGCGATGCACCACTTGAAGGTCACCACTCCGGCGGAGGATCTGGTGGCAGTATTTTGATTCACACCCAGAGGTGGGTTCAAGGATATTTATATTACACTTCGCTAAATTGTTTGAGATTGGGGTCAACTAGTTTTATTGCAAACGATAAATTATCGATTTCGACTACATAAACATCATCAGTATCTGCAGACAGAAAAAATACAGATAAACACTGAAAGCTATACTCTAATTGATGAAATAAGCAAAACAATAATTAAATAAGTATAATAAGACTGAAACTGGAAGCACAATGTCCCCTACTGCTGAGTCTCCTAAACTATAAGCTACACTCCAATGGCCTATCAACTCAAGTGGCACAAAGATAAGCAAGCGCGAATCATGTGAACCCGCAATCGACGGGCGTTCGTGTCGCGAATGGTTGCTGTGTTGCGCGATCGCGTGATTCGTGCCTGCTTATCTTTGTGCGACTGGAACATCTTGTTTCAAACAATTTGATTCATATTACGATATATTGGTGTCGCTGGTAATAAGACAATGCCTATAATCGAGGGCTAGATTCTGCCAAAACGATGCAACTGGTCTTAAACTGTTTTTTTGGAAACAATTTGAGTGCATCTTACAAAAAACACGATCTTTGTATTCAGAATGACCGGATACGGTAAAGTCGGTATTCACGGAGGTAACGGTGCCGGAAACGGAGGTGCAGGTTCCGGAGGAAGGATCGGCGTCTATCTTCGCGACAATTCTACCTTTGTCGGTCGTTTCGTGTCGAGTGGTGGCGCTGCTCCGGGCCAAGGGGAGTCCGGTGGACCTGGAACAGCTTTCGTTTATCACGCTATCCACCAACACAGGACCATCATCATCGATAACGACAACCTGACGTCATCGATTGTTGGGCAGATTAGAAACTATGGAGGTTTTAATTTATGCATTGTTGAAATTGACTTACATATAGCTAAAAATATTCTGTTTTAATCTGTAGTATATTGCAGATAAGTTCAATTTATGTTCCTATTAAATACCTATTCGTTTTGTATTAGTTTTGCATCCCATGTAAAATTAGAGAAAAATACATTTGAACACTTTTTATGTATTTGTTATTAACACCGTTCCTTATTATTGCAGACATTTCAAAGGACAGTTTCAAAGCTTGGATAATGGCCGATGACTTGGGCCACGATCTCGCCAAGCGTCAACCCAACTTTGACCCGACGCCAGAGGGAGGCAGCGATGCCGCCGATGGCAGAATCGAGTTAAGTTTTGAGGAGCTGCAGATATACGGTAACGCACACCTAGCTGTGATGTTACCACATGGTGGAAACCTATCACACGTTAACGCTACCAACAAAGAGGAGATTTTCATGCACTTCAAGGACATGATTGGTGAGTTACCTGATCCTCGCTATGATAGTATCTTGTTAGTTGGCGATGATATGTTTAACTCTGTGAAAGCGGGGATATAGATCAATTATTTGTTTGTGGATAACTTACCTTGTAAAATACTTCGCGTGTGGTTTGTTTGATACAATTTCACGACAAAGTTATTCGCAATTGAACAAACGCAATGCATAGTATCACGGCGTTACATATTGACTGACGTCATACTCACATAGATTGAGAATTAGCAATAATTATGGGTCGTTTGCTTCAAGTTTGTATAAAGATTTGCACTTCTTCACGTGTTTCATTTCTAGGTGACCGCAGTGGCGTGATACACATTGGTTCCCATCAAGACGTTGATCTGAAACGTCATACCATCGACACTCCCTTCAGCAGCTACGTGTACGAAGGAGGTCACCTTGGGCTTGGTGCTTTCACGCGAATTGAAAACGTTTTCGTTCATTTGGAAGGCAACATGAGTCACGTGGAACACTTGCTGATGACGCGACACGCCCGGCTTTATCTTTTCTTGACTGGTATGGTGATTAAGAGTGCATAATCTTCGTCTGATCTAATGCATTAGAAGCTAAGAGATAATATTTATGTCCACATAATGAAGTTTTCATAAAGTGTTTTTGAGGGTTTATAATCTGGACAAATTTGAAACCTGAGTTTAATAATGCCACTTTGGAATAAAAACAAGTAGTAGCGTATTCATCCCAATACAATTCGCCTTGGACATATAGGTTTGACCGTACGGATAATAGTTACAACAATAGTTTAAAATTGTGATAATATTTCTGGAGTGGGTACGCTCTACAAACCAAATCTTATCGTGCGATGTTTTTTTCTTTCAGGATCGGCTGCACTTGTTGACGACCACACGCTCCCGGCAATCTTCACCTTCCCCGAGCACGTCCGACTCAAGGACACCTCGGAGATTATCGCTAATGGGCCGCAATCGCACGAAACTCAATACAGGATTATTTCACACAAATCATTTACCGTGGACGGCGGTGCTGCGATACGTGGCAAACACATGTACGTGGAGGCTGTCAATCTGACCGTCGATGATGGTGGCTATATTGAAGTCAACAACGGTGGTTACATCAAGGACCAAGGTTCCGCACCGGGTACTTCTCACTTCTTGGGCCACAGTGGAGGGTCCCACGGCGGTATGGGAGGACGTGGAGGCTGTGAGGGTTATTTGGCCTGTCGCCTACCCCGCAACTCCCCCTATGGTTCAACCTTTGTTCCAAAGACGTTTGGCAGCGGAGGCTACGGCTCGGCAGGTACAAAGTAAAGCTAAATATTGCACTGCGTTTTTTTTTGATAAAGGCGTCCTGGAGAATGCGAGGGCAAGTCATATCTACAATTTGTTTATTTGTTTCTTGACCAAGTGTGGATGCTTCGCGATATTGTGACATACTTTACACACAAATATATATTAACAAAGACATTGTGCATTTTTGGGCCAAGTTCATAACCTGTTTTAACATATATATGACCTTTTTCGTGCAATGTCGGTTTTCAAACTAAATTTTTATCTGCAGGTGGTACTGGTGGTGGTGTGTTGGAAGTGCGTGCTCACAACACACTTCGAGTGGACGGAATCATATCAGCCAACAGCAAAGACGTAGCAAGCAATAATGATGGCTCAAGCGGCGGAAGTGGAGGAAGCGTTCTTGCCTATTGCAACGTGCTAAGCGGAATGTGGACCGGTGAGTAATAATTTGCTGTAATTACTGAACACGTTTACAGGCGTTCAGTTGTCGAATGCCCAATGTGAACTTAATAGTAGTATAGTTGAATAGTTGTTGTTCGCAGTTGCTGGAAATGAGTGCGTATTTTCAGGTCGTATTGAGGCTCTGGGTGGTGCTGGGGATATGTCTCGTCACGGTGGTGGCGGCGCAGGAGGTCGTGTGGCTGTATACCATCGATCTAATGACTCCGACCTTCCCTACCTCGGCCGATTCCTTGCCTTTGGTGGCGCAGTTGGAAGCCAAGCTGAAGCCGGTGGAGCCGGCACGGCTTATATTTTAAACGAAGCCAAAAAGCAACCCATATTGCTGGTTGACAACGACGGCCAGAAGACCTTGGACGGGGCAATGCACAATATTGGCCACAGGATCAATTTTAGCCCCTCTGGTAACGTTGGCAAGACGGCCAGTTACTCGACAGCGGAACACAGCAGCCGACAAGTTCGAACCTCTGTTGCTCCTTACAACAACAACCCGTATAGCTCTTGCCTAAGTTCTTACCTCTCAAGGCATTCGGCCTACTATCTCCTACCTTACATGTTCGACCAAACCTTTTCATCGGCAGTTAACAGGATGTTCCTCGCAAGCGGTAAAAGAACTGTTATCACGTTGACGCTCGAAAAGCCATACGTCATCAATAGGATTCGCGTATCTCCTTCCTGCAGCTTCCCATCCAAATTCCGTATTACTTTAAGGCACTCTGGAGGCGTTGAACTGCCGAGTTCTCGGTTTTACGGTCACACGGGTAACGAAGGTTATATCGAGCCGGCCAGCTCGTGCAAAGTAGGTTCCTACACCGATGTGGTTGTGGGCCACCTTCCTGCTACATCAATCGAGATCGAAATCGAAGGACTGCGCAGAATTTGCAGCTCATACTACTTTGCATCCCTATCCGAAATCGAGGTGTACGCCGATGGGGAGGAGGAGACCGACCGCTACTTGCACCGCGAGTTGCAGGTTAGGTGTTGTACTTGGGTATTGACTACTGGAAAAATAATTGCACCAGCTCGGACTGGTTACTTAGCTTTGGCGGAATCGAGCCATCCATTGGGCACAGTCTTATTATCAGCGAAATTAATATATCAAAATATGAACGGAATTGTTTAAAACAGGAATTACTTGAGTATGTTTGTAATGATGTACGAAGTGGTAATTGCTAAAACTATTTTTAAGCACCATGGCTAATATATATGTGGTTTACGCAGGGTGCCGCCACTTGGATCGAACCGAGTTATGAGAGCCTGACGAAGTACGACTTCTACGAGACCAACGTTCGCGGTGGAGGGAGCCTTGCCGTTATGCGCATTGAAGCGGTTAGTTTCTTACCATGAATACAGTAGAAAGTACTGGTTAGTTAAGAAATGTGCCTTCATTACATAGGACAACGGTACGGAACAAGCACAACCTGAAATGAACTTGGGTCATTTGCGCGGCGACTTTTCCGGTTTCGTTCAAGTCGGCTACAAACAATCTTGGACCGTCGACTCTGCTAGCATCGACATTCCAGTGAATTTCAACCTGTACGAAGGCTCAAGTTTGCACCTTCCCAACACAACCTACTTCCACCAGGTTTAACCACATTACACGACTCAGTTTACACTTGCATGCACATGGAATTATAATTTATATATAATGTTAAAATTTGTGTAAACATTAGTTTTTTTAAAAATAACATAGCATGTCTTCTGCAAAAATCGTGTTTGTTAGATATGTAAGCTTGCAAAACATACAAATTTATTTTTTAAATACTGTATTGGACGAATCCATTTGTCGTTATCGGGCGATGGCTCCAATAAAGTGGTTGTTTGAAGTATTTGGCAACGCAATCACATCATTAAATAACTAACTTTTGTCCAAAAAGCATAAATCATTACTGCCTCCTGCAGGTGGCACTTACATCACATGGTGGGAGAGTAACTGGTATTCAAGATCTGCGCGTTTTTAACGGGGGAACCTTTTCCTTGCAATCAAGTGCCAATCACAAAGCGGAGCTTAACGCAGAGGATAATGCGAATGAGACCGAAGCCAAGAACTGCCAACAACGGGTTTCTCTTGAATCTCTGCAAGTTCAGGATGCTGGAACCTTTGAACTCATTCCCTACAGGTAAACTCACTTTTAAATAGAACTTTGAAGAACGAAATAGGATCATGTGGTTTATGTAGTTGATCAGAGATCGTGAAGGGATTCGGTATACATGACGCTACTCAGCTGTAACTTTTAGTTACGATTATCTCTTACACATATAGATCTCCCACTGACGACTGCATTATGTTTTGGTGTTGGGATCGTAGCACTAAAACTCTGTTCCGGGTCTAACCTAGGTTATTGCAGTTGAAATACGCAACTGTGTTATTTTTCTAGGCGGGACGATGGTTTTCATGTTGTTACCACAAACTTCACTATCTTCGGTGGAGGACATTTCATCACCAGAGGACGTCTCCATGTTGATGCCGCATTTCAAGTTTCTGTCTTCTCTGGCGGAAAAATCGACCTGGGTGGTGCGGGGTAGGTGTCGTGTTGCTTATTCTTTGTAATTTCATTTCAATTAGTTGTCAATCTGTAACCAATTAGCTAGATGCGGCAAAAACGCCTTGCACAATAGCCGCATATTTCTATACAACAAACAAAGAACCAATAGCTAGTATCTTAATACTATGCTGGTTCATTGTTTTATTGCTTACTATTTCAAATGTTTCTTCCCACAACACTCTCGGTTGAAAAGTGGGCTTATAGTGTAGTCAACTTTCACAGTCGAAAAATGTATGTCAATGTTCAAGCCGTCAATTCCTGTCTTCTCTCAGATACAACACCACAGACAGCGTTGACGTGGGAGTTGGAATTTCCTCATCATCCGGTGGTGGTGGAGGAGCACACGGTGGGTCAGGAGCGCGTGGTGGCGGAACGTCACGCGTGAGCCTTCCGCATGGTTTGTTCGACTTACCGGACGCATTTGGTTCTCCTGGTGGAAACGGATCAAATGTAGGAACATATTACTTCGGCGACAATGTACTCGGGTAAGATTTTTCAAATCTGAAACTTCTCAGTGACAAACATTTGTTAGCTGCTGGCGTATAAGGAGAGTAAGGACTAAGATCTCAGTCTTATCAAACAATTCAATTGCTTCAGCAACTTACCGCAACCACGAGGCTACGGAGGATCCGGTGGCGGATCTGTGCGGATCATCACAAAGCTCCTCCACGTCGACGGTGTTTTGACTGCAAGTGGCACCAGCACTATATCGAGCATTAGTGCCCACGCAGGTAACGACAAGTGGAACAATTTTTCTTTAAAATGGCTGGAAAGGGAATTTTATGTATTATGTAAAATCACTGGATGCCATAACAGGAGGCGGATCCGGTGGCAGTGTATGGGCGAAGTGTGATGTCTTGGACGGATACGGATCGATTGAAAGCGACGGAGGAGCAGGAGAGAACAACGGAGGCGGTGGCTCTGGAGGAAGAATCGCCCTTTACTACCAGCGGAGTGATTACAACGGAACTGTATCTGCATATGGAGGTCTGACTTCGCAAATTCTGTTAAAATACGAGTTGTTTTAGAATGTTGGAATGTACGTTTGTAGGCGCGAGTTCATACGAAGTGGGTGCTGCCGGTACTATTTACATTGAAGAGGGCCCAACTCCTTCTTCCGACAAAGTCATAAAGAAACTTGAAGTTGACAACAACCACCAGACTTACCCACGTGGGGCTAACGAGAGAGGAAAACTCAGCCTCTCAAATGGAAGGTGGACCATGCAACTCAATTTGATTATATTTATTGTTAAAGTTTGCTTTCGTTTAGGGAACAGTACAGATCATTTTCCATTACCAACAAATACTAAAAAACAAAAAATAAAATAGTTGTGCTTACAATCATGAGGGTTCATGTATTTCACGTCCGCCATAGGTACGTTGATCTTACAACTCTGGGACCAGTAACTTGGTTGCTTCCACCTACCTCGGCTCACTTCTTCTTCGATGAATTCAACATCAGAGGAAACGCAGAAGTTGCCATGAACAAGTCATCGTAAGTCCTCTTCAATTTCGCTTTAGTTTCGTGTTGAAACAACACCGATATGTTTTGCAGGGCCGTAGATGGAGTTGTGACCGGCGAGTTTGGAACACTGGCAGGCGATCGTAGTGCTGTGCTTTACATCGGAGCCAACCAGGAGTTGGTGTTTGATGCAGTTGATCGAGGTTACATGCCGTCACACCTGCTTCTCTTCCAGTAAGAATAACGCCTTGTTATTAAGACCGTATATGATGCTTGAACAACTGGAATGGCTTGATATTACTTTTACATGTATATTTATTTATTATATTTCTCCAATGATCAAAGTTTCTGTAATACCAATGTAGCAAGCATTTCTCGTTCGCATTTCTGTGTTTTATTAAAATATTATATTCTTTTAAAATATCATAAAAGTATACAACATCATATTCTAGCTTAGCGTTCTGCTACAAAAATACGTACCTGAAAAAATTAATCAGGGCTAAACATAGCAGTTGCTAAAAATTCTCTTTTAACACAGGGATGGTAACGTTACTCTTCCGAAGCACTTAACCGCCCGCGAGATCTGGATGGACCTAAACGGAGCGCTCAACAACACTGGAACTCTAGTTGTAGAAAGCGAGGGTGACGTGACAATGTGGTCGCACGCTGCGTCCACCCCCCACGAAGTGGAGGAGGAAGAGGCGGACCCCTCATCCAATATGACTCTCGGTCTCATTGAGTCGAAATTCAGACTTCACGTGTTAAATGTCAAGGCTGATGGAAAGGTAATATAGTGGTGTAGTATTGTTATCGCGATATGTACATTTGAAATGTGCAGACGATTTGTACATAGTAATAATATATCACATGGGCTAAACACCTTTGTCAAATATTCGAAACCCAGACAAGATTTGGGCTCTGTATAATTGTAACAGCTAAGTCAGGTCATGGGTTTGCTGTGAAATTGTAAAATTAATGAATTCAGGTCAACGCATGGTCGGCGGATCGTCTGGATCACGCAATCGAACTTACCATACCCTTGGTAGACATCAAGCGCGGAGGGTTTATTTACACCGATAACCTCAAGCTCTCCACGAAGAATCTAACTGTCGATAACGGAGGTTTGTTCTGCATATAGAAGTTAGTATGTTACTGTTTGTTCTATTTTGAACAATAATGGGTGTAAAATATCGCTATTATTGCTAAGATTATAGCCGTAACAAGGAAAAATCTTATCTTGAAGAATTTTACCACTTGAACTTGCAGTCACAACGGCTTTGAACCACGAAATAATTCTAGTTTGCAATATATTTTAATAAACTATATTTTAGAAAAAAATTCTTTTCAGGAACTTTTACGGCGACCGGTGGAGGTTTCGACGCCGGGAAAGGCCCCGGTGCCGGAGCCTCGTCGTACCTTAACGTACTTGGGGGAACCGGTGGAGCTTACGGAGGCAGAGGGAGTCCTCCATCTTACGGTCTTCACAGTTCATTCGCTTACGGTATATTTGACGATCCCGTGCAGCTGGGTAGCGGAGGAGGAAACACCGGAGGAAAAGGAGGAGGTAAACTTATTTTTTTGGATCATAAAAGAACGTTTCTAGTCCTCTCCGCAATGTTTACTTTGAGGATTTATAACATGACAAATTCTATGGGGATATTTAAAACCACTTTGTGTTTCAGTAATTCGGCTTGAATGGTGGATATTTGAAACACTTTCCAAACAAAGGAAGTTTTAAAATCCTAGTTGTTTACGTGGGATAACTCAATTTATACAGTTTGAAGTAAAACGATCGATTTTAAACAATCAATTTGGTCGATAATGGGGTTTTGAGAGCAAGTCAAGTTTGTCCAATGTATTTACTACCTACCACATTTATCACCTCGTAATACAGGTTCCTTGGATATCAACGCAACTGACGGAGTTCGGGTGGACGGTGAAATATTGTCGAACGGTAACGACGCGACGTCCAGCAACGGTGGTGGAGGAAGCGGAGGAACAATAAGAATCAAATCTCCACACGTTGATGGCGCAGGAAACGTAACGGCCAATGGCGGCAACGGTAGGCAAACTATAGATTTTAAATACAAACGTTTGTATGTTGATCATATTCGTATATCTAGTTTTGTTCGCGTTAACTGTTTTGGAGACTCCCTCGTCGAATGAAAAGCTATCGTTGTGTTGTTCCATTTGTAGGAAGGAGCCACGGTGGTGGCGGCGGAGGCGGTCGAATTTTCATCGACAGCGGCGAACTTTACACCTTCCACGGAGAAACGTTTTCCCGAGGTGGTTCTGGTGGAATTTCTAAACGTGGTGGACCCGGAACGGTTTATATCATATCAAATGATCTTCACACAGACGAGATGCAAAACACCCTACAGGCATAATAATTAACGATTCAGTTGTACTTGAAATTCGGATTGATGGTTTAATGTTTTTTTTTAAATCTTGCCGCGCGGAGTATCGGATTTAGAGCCATTTCTTTAACCATTATTTTATGCTTATTTCCTGGGTAGTGTAAAGCTTACCCTTTAAAAATTCATTGTAAACAAAAAAATCAAATTTGCGTTGCAGGTTGGTAGTGACTATATGTTGTGGGCGCCATAGATTTTTTTACATCTTTTAGAACAAGGACAATTGGCCCCGTTGACCAGCCCACTGCTATCCCAAAAAACTACTATTTAACACACGTTATTACTTCTCAGGTTGATAACGGGCTTAACCTGAACGAAGCCCATCGTATCAAGGAGGTGAAGTACCTTGACATGGCCGGACCGTACTCCACGAGCAAAACATCCGACAGAACATTATATCCCTACAGCGGAGTCACAGTAAAATCCTCTCACAACACTGCTACGTACTGTTGTGGCTCGCATTGTTCCAGCACGTGTTGGTACAGGTAAACTATACACACGGAATTATTAATGGAAGATATATGTACTGTGTATGTCATGTTGCCTCTCAGCGGTTATTTATAATTAGGAGAATGGTCAATGATTACCCATAATTTATCGTCGCATAAGTCGCTTGCAGAAGAGGCATTAGTAGAAAATAATCAAACCTGCAATCTATACTGCACTATACTAATTTCGTGGTTTGTGAACCCTTTTGGCGTCCAACAGTTTATTAACCTGTGAATGCAAACAAAAAAACGTCTTTTTCAAAGTTTATACAATGCGGTGCACGGTTCTGGAATGGACAACGTGTATTATCGTTCTGACAACCCTACAGTGACCGTCACGTACGAACTTCCATTCGCTATCTACTTGGACCACGTCAGCGTGTTTCCACACTGCTCGAGGTAATGAGTTTGAACTTAAGTTTATGCCAATACCGAGTACTTTGGCGCTTCATACATTCTTTGTTAATTGGAGTGACAGTATATTGGTTATATTTTAGCGCGAATACGAAACACAAAGTTGAGGTACTTGTCAACGGGACACTTCGCGACATCACTGGGGGATTCGTTACCACTGCTGGGTGTGGTACGCAGACTTACGTCCTCAACCACGCTGAGTACGCGGTCAGCGATAAGACCACGAAGGTACGATTGTCATGGTTTTCCATTATTTTTTGCATCACTATTATTTGGGCTGAAATTTGCAGTGTCATGGCTGTTGGTTGGTTTATGCTTGTTTGCCTATATTAGGAACGTCACTTTTGCATATCGGCATTTGCCTGCATTTTACACAGCAACAATCAGATTTAGATTTTGAGTCTATGGTTTGAGTCTGGTCAGACTCATCTTCTCACACAAATTAACTGTTTTTACGGCTTTTAAACGGAAAAGTGTCTCAGGTTTTAAAGGAATTACATGTTTTAAGTAATGAGTTTGCTGGAAGTATCAAACAGGTTAAACCAATTAATTTTGTGTTTAATGCATTACAGGTCATTGTCACATTACAAGGTTCCGGCAGGGTGGAATTGAACAAAGTCGAACTTTGGGCAAGTGAGGATCCAGCGGATATGCAACAAGACTTCTACACCACCACGCCCGACACAGCGTGGATTATGGGCCCACGAAATCTGACCTTCACGGAGGTTCATATTGAATAATTGACTTTGTTGTCTAAGATGTGGTAAAGTTGGATATTTTTTGGTACACGTTCACTTTCCTGTCCTTTAGCTTCAACTTTCTGGTGGCTCTGTTCTTAACTTGGACTCTCCCGGAAGCAGCTTGATTGCCGACGATATCACTGGTGACAGCAGTTCGCTGCTCGTTGTCAGACCCAAGCAGGTATTAGACTAATCCTTTTTTTGTTCTTTGTTTCACAAAACTTTTTCCAAATGAGAGGTATTTTTTCTTCAGACATTCCACAGTCGAACAAGCAAGGGTCACGTTCTGCCAATGGCGCTTCTTGCACATGAAGAGGCCCACGTAAAACTTCCGGATAGACTTTCTTGTCGTGAGGTTGATATTACAATCAGAGGTACGTTGGAAACAGTAGTCTCAATAGTGTTCATTCAAAATCACCCTACATAAGACCTTCTAGTTTAAAATTTACGATTTGTGACCACTATTCACACGGAATGTATAAGTAGTGTTTAACACAATTATTTGCAGGTTAAAACCGCAAGCAAAATCAAATTAAATGAGTTTTCTACTACAGTGTAACGTTTTCTTATGTGCCTGTTTTGTAATATGTGGCCACTATTCACACAAAATGTCTAATTGAAACAAATATGCGTGATTTAAAAAATGCTGAACACATGTTTTTAATCGCTATGATCAGGAACGTTTGAAAACATGGATAGCCTCAATATCGGCTCATACTGCGTCGTAACTCTTGAACATCACCACACTGCATCGGTGATGGAAGTCCACAACCTCACCATGAAGACCTTCGCTACCTTTAACATTCGCACAAGGGGCCTACACACCACCACTATCAAGGGCGTTGTGCTCGATATGCGCAGCGGAGCCCGTATGATCTCCAATGACCTCAAAATCGAGTTCACCAATGTGACGTTGCATTCGGCTTCCGAGATTTCGGTGTCCGAGGGTCGCCCAAATGACCTCACTGAGGGTAAGCTTTAATGGTGTAAATTGGTATTGATTTAAGCTAAAACGAAGACTTTCAGGCCATAAGGTAGGCAAAATGTGTCCATTTTAATTTTATAAACTCGAATTTGATAAATGCCGTCGCAACAAAAAGTATTTCCTGGGATATCCCGAATCAAATGTCTTTGTTACACATACACAGTACTATATAGAGATTGTACATGTATTTAGGCAACGTATAATGCGATTGAAAAAAATGCAAAGTATTTTTTTGCTAATAAACGAATAGAATGTCCCAAAGGAATCTAATCTTCAATGTCTTATTACATTTAAGGTCTCGGTAGAGGACTTTCGAGCACCTCAGGTAGTTCTGGAGCCAGTCACGGGTCTACAGGAGGACGCGGTTACGGACAAGTTTCATCTGGTGCCCCCTACGGATCTTACCTCTCCTCAGTGGAGTTCGGCCAAGAAGGAGGGCATTCAATCTTCCCACACCTAGGAGGAAGAGGAGCCGGCCGATTGAAAGTGAACGTCACCGATTTCTTTAAACTCGACGGAAAGCTTTCAGCTAGAGGTAATCACACAACTATTTGCAAAGCATTGTGATATAAGCCCAACACTAAGGTTTATGCTTTATAATTAGGTGGTGCTTGGAGATCTGTGAGAGCTGGAGGCGGAAGTGGAGGAAGCGTCCTCATCCACGCCAGAGACTTTGAGGGAGACGGTGAAGTACAGGCATCCGGAGGTTCCGGTTTTACTGGGTCCTATCCTGCAGGCGGAGGAGCCGGTGGAAGGGTGTCCATCTACTACATCGATAACTTCTTCGTTGGTAAGCGTGGTTGTTGTTGGTGTAAGAGTTTGCATGAGGTAAAACAGAATAGCTTTAGATAATAAGCTTAGAGATAAACTTTGTATTGCTTGCTATGAACGTTGTGCCATTTTTTCATTCCAACTTTCCTGCACCAGGTCAGTACATTGCACATGGCGGGGAGGGCTATGAAGTGGGCGGCCCTGGAACTGTTTACTTGGAGAAGGTTCCACCTCCAGGAGTCGAGTTCCTGGACGGTGCGACGCCAGAAGCCCAAATAAGTCACGATTCGAACGTAACCCAACCAATTACCAACCGCACACTTTACATCAACAACTGGGGAAAAGCGTCCAGAGTGCCTGAAAGGAACCTGACTGCGTTTTACGAAGACGTCACACAGGTAATAAGGGTTAAAGCACCAGTTATTAGAACTAATAGATTGTCTACAAGTGGGTAGCGTACAGGTTTGTTGTTTAAATTCAACAATTGTTTTAAATAAAATGTCTTCAATAAAATAGTTTTTTGTGTTTCTTCTGATAAAGGAAATACAAAAACCTATGTTTCACTTTGCACAGGCCACATCGGTTGTATGGCTTGGACCTTATGATCTCAACGCTGAAGAAATCGTCTTTGATGAAATTAACATATACGGAAAGGCAAGCTTGGCGTTTGTGCGACAAGATTATTCCAAGTTAGTGTTGCACTAATGGCGATAGAACTTATGCAAACTAATCCGAAATTTTCGCAACCTTTTACCACGCAGTGCTTCTCTGACGATTCGAGTTGGCTCCTTTAACGGGGATCGAACCGGCAGACTCCTGGTTGGTCCTGACCAACTGTTGTCAGCCGTTAATTCCTACTTTCCGATGAACATGGCCGTCTACCGCAGGGGTCAGGCTATTCTCAAGGGCGAACTACGTGTGGAGGGGGTGACAATCCACATCGAGGGTGTGCTTCTGAATGCAGAGAACATGACTGTTTCGGACGGTGGTAAGTTGCTTGATCTTTTTTTTTCCACTTACATACAAAGAATTGATAAACTAGGCCAATTAATTTTATTTGTGTTAATTACCTTTTTCAGGCAAGCTGTATCTGTATGAGATGGTGGCACCCAACGGCACACACACGCCCACTGTACATTTCGACACTATCCATGTGAGAAACAATGGCTTGCTAAGAACGACTAACGGCAATAATATCAGACTTATGAAAGGCCGTTTCATTGAGGTACGTTTATTCATAGATATTAAATAACTCTAACCTTTTGGATCAGTTTGTCAAATGCTATTATTTGTTGACTGTACGTCTTGAAACATGAGGGCCTTTTTCCTATGGTTGATATGATTTGCTATGTTTCTTGCGTAGGTTTTCGGACTTGGGCACTTCGAAGGCATTAATTTACACATCGATGTGGTGAGCCTTCAAGTAGATCCCCTTGGATGTCTCAACGTTGACTCTGTTTTCAGAAATACCTCCGGTTTGCATATTTTTAATTGCTCTTCTACAAGGAGCATATTTGCTAATTTATTCATTTTTAAGGTGACTATTTCAAGGAAGCTACGGGTGGTTCTCATGGAGGATCTGGTGGCTCATTAAACTCGGCAAACTCGCGAGAAAAGGTTAAAATTTTTCAGAACATTTCGCGACTATTTCACAAATTTTAAGATGCCTTTACTTGGCGTCGGACAATTAACGCATGTCTTTAGAGTATGTTGCTTATTGCCATGATGATCCATTATAATAACAATTTTGCTCAAAACAATTATCTTTAGTACTATTATATGCAAGACAGTTGTACAAGCACTTACTTAAACCAGTAAATAACACTGTCCGCAAACAGGGCTACGGTTCCGTCAAATCCCCAGTCGAATTCGGAAGGGCAGGCGGAATGAATGGAGGTCTGGGCGGAGGAATCCTACAGATCAACACCTCCATACTCCTCCGCGTTGACGGGAGAGTGAGCGCCAATGGAGAAGCTGCTTCCAACTACAACGGAGGCGGAAGTGGTGGAAGTTTACTTGTCAACACATTCCGGCTGGAGGGAGAAGGAACGTTTGAAGTAACACGTTTTTCAGAAACATTTAGAAACATTTTACCTCCAATCCAACATATGTCGAAAAATGTATCTGATTGTTGTATAGAACATTGGTCAAACTCCTTTGAAATCCCTATTGCCACGCGGGCAAACATTTACCACAAGGACATATATTATTCCAGGCTACAGGCGGTCAAGGCGGTGCGCAGTGGTCAAGTAACAAATACATTTACGGAGGCGGCGGCTCGGGAGGACGCATGGCACTTACCATGGTGGAAGATGGAAGTTTCCAGGCAAGTCAAATTAAATCAATGACTTTTAGTACACTTTTTGTAATTATGTTTACGCGTGCGACAAAAAGTATAAAATTATTTATTCTGTTTTGTAAGTAAGTTGGCACTGACGTGTACCTATATGCTATTTGCGCCAAGTTGTCGTTTAAAGTCAATTTTTTTTGTTGGCACTGTTACATCAGCTTCTTAATCCGTCCTCACACAACGTTTAAAACACAACAAAATGTTATTTTGTTTGAGAAAAGTTTTTCCGCTAGGCAGAGGATAGATGAAAAATTTCGCGAAAATTCGCTTTCACGTCGCCGGTATAGGAAAATTCTAGGTAGTCAAGGCGGCCCCTGAATTTTTGTCAGGGATGTAACTTTAAAACCTAACACAGACGTTTTGTTTGATAATGTAAACTGGTATAAAATCCACGTAAACGCATCTGCATATATTATAATTGTTATGCTTTAAAGGGCTCCATGCTCGTGTATGGTGGCGACGGAGGAGTATCGTATGATAGGAGTTGGGGTAGTGGTGGTGCCGGCACTGCGTACGTCCTTCACAAAGCAGATCCGGAAGGAAAGTCTGACGGCACAGATGGACGCACACCGGTTGATAAGGAAACACTGACTGTTGTTAATCGGGATTCTAAGTACTGGAAGAGAGGAAATCCTGCGGTAAGTGTCAGTAATATTGTTTGGTTGTTTGACGGTCAAAGTTATTTTATTCGTGTTTTTCTTGGTTTTTAGGAACTTATATGCTGGGTGTGATAATTTTTGTTATTATGTACGGGCCCTTGCTTTTGCAAAATTACTCACATACAATCTTTGGTATACTGTATTTATCTATAGATAAATGAAATCGCCAATATGTAGATCAAAAGACAAAACCGTCCTTATGTCAAAGTCATTTTTGGGCACCTGCAAATTTGTAAAATGATCTCAACACAAACAAGTGTCATTGATCTTTCTAGCACGTGCGCACTTGGATTAGCGTACCATGGACTACACTCTACGCCGAGCATGCAAACGCCACGACCTTTACTCATGCCTACTTTGGCGGAAACGCACATATTGAGATCTTGCCTGTAGACAACAGTAGCCGTCCTGTGGAATTGCCTCTCGCCCATCGCCGAATCCTTGAAATTGATGAAGTGCAAGGTAACTTTAACCACTTGTTTCGTTCGGAAACGAAATTCGATGTTACATTTATGTCATAGGTGATAACACGGCTGTGATCCACGGGTTAACGGACCACATAATCGATCTTGATGCTTCCATTCCTGGTCCTGTTACCATCCCAGTAAACTCTATCATTTACGAAGTAAGTCAGTATAATACCCGGGACATAAAAAAATTTGTATCAAAAACCAAATTTTTGCGCAGCATGGCGAAATTGTGTTGCCAATGGAAACCGTTTTGTCCGGGACATACTTGAACTTGAACGGAGGCAAAGCTAGCAACGTACAACGGTTTAATGTGTCTCATGGTTCTAAGCTGACCGTTAGCCACACGGTAAGATCCTATTTTGGTCCCTGATGCTTGTTTTGTATGGAACACATGATGAACAAAATCAGAATATTTGGGACTGATTGCTATTAGGTTAAAATGTTGAGTAAATTTGACTGACTTGTTTTTGTGTTGTGACTTTTTACTACTACTTTTGTTATAGAGCAACGTTAACTCTGACGTTGACGGCGAAGTGTTGATGGAAGCAATAGAGATCGGCAGCGGAGGGACGTTCCACTGTCAACGAACTGGAAAGACGAAGGAGCTGAACGAAGTAAACATCACCCTCTCTCAACAGTTTGCCGTAAAAGCAAACGGGAAAGTCTGGTGCAGCTACCTTGACGTTCTGGGTAGGTTTTATATAAATTTAGTGCGATGTATTTGGCCTATACATGATATACATGATAAATGTTAAAAGGTTTTAATAGCGCGGTTGGAAATTTCAAATAGAAAATGGACAAAATATTATCGTGATATACAATATACCCTGGTAAAATACCGAAATTGGTAAATGCAATACTTAGAAGTAGAAATTTAGGGGAAATGCACAAGCGATAGAATGCCAACATTTTTATTTGCGCCTGATGTTTTGCAGCTACAAACATTGAAGTAGACACTGACGGTTTGGTTGATGCAACCGGGGGTGGCTACGAGTTCACTGAAGGTCCCGGTCAACCTCACGAAGGTCAAATTGTGCTGGAAGCCGTGCCAGGCGCATCCCATGGTGGAAGAGGAGGCAGGAGTGGCTCCAGTATATGGAAACCAGAACAACAGGACCTCCAGGGTAGCGGAGAAGCATACGGAAACTTTATTGACCCGACTGACTTTGGAAGTGGAGGAACCAAACGAAGCTTGAATGAGGTTTGTACATATGACATGCCCCATGCATTTCTTGCTTTAAACCTATACAGAAAAATAATCAGTTTCTAAAACAACGCCTGTGGGTTGCTTAGTTTTCGTTTTAGTTGTAAAAATTGGTTAGTGAGCTGTTTTTTTTTATTGAAGGGGGGCACCACCTAATTCCCCTGCTTTATTTGGAAAAGCAATAATTTTAACACCTTACTCGTGGGCACGGCTATTTTCGCAGACAAAAGACAACATATAAACTATATGTTCACCGCGGGACGGATTGCTCAAACTTTCTACAATTTTCTATTTCTATATTTAATCCCATTTATTTCTTCAACGTTTTCATTTATCAGGAAACTGCTGGCGGGGGAGTAATACATATGAAAGCAACTGAATCGTTTTTGCTTGATGGCGCTATCAAGTCTAACGGCCAAACTGCTAGTGGGGCTGGAAACGGTGGAGCTGCAGGAGGAAGCGTGTGGTTGGAAGGAGACGCATTCACTGGTAATAACCTGTTTATAGTCTGGTTAAAGCACCCCGGTGTTTATGGGAAGTAAGCGAATTTTTTTGCAAACCGAAGCGCTTTTGTTCATCCGACCACGTACATAGGTGTTTTCAATACACTAATCGCAGGTAACCTACAGAAAACACAACAAAACGTTCTATCGCATAATAGGCAAGGGGACCATTGAAGCTAACGGTGGTGACGGATCGTGTGCCAGGGACTGCGCGCATTGCGACGAGTTCAGACGCTGTTTGAGTTGTAAAAATGGAAGACACTGGAAGAACTACCTCTGCGTGCCAACTTCTTCAACTAACAACTACGAAATGGTAAGCATTGAAGTTGCGGCGGGTGATTTAAACATACAGCTGTAAATTCAACTGATTTCGGTTCAGATCGTTGGAGGCGGTGGTGGTGGAGGACGCGTTTCCGTGATGGCAAACGGGTCTTACACTTTCGTGGGTGAGATGACGGCGTTCGGCGGAAGAAGTTTCTCCGAGGCTGGCGGATCCGGAACGATGTACGTCAGAAAGAATTCGAGCTTCAGCATGTTGACCGTCGACAACGAAGGGTTTAAACCAACCTTCGATTACACAGCAGGTCTGTACTAGATTTTCCTGAAACAAAGGTCTGGTCAAAGACATAACCTTGCTCAATTGCTAACAGTTGTTAGTCAAAGTTAGCTTCGACCAGTGTTACTTTCTCTCTACTGGTTTTAGCTTAAATGTCTACTGCTACTGAGACTACTAACTGTAATAATATAATAAAAAGCAATTAGTAGGTCGAAAACACGTGAACAGAGAATCACATATATTACATATACTTATTTTATCACGTGCCTGGTGCGGCCATTTAAACTATTGATTTGGCGTCGATTTTAGACGATTTCGAATCTCGGGTACGATATGACAGCGGAAGAACGTACGCCTTCCTTGATGATACGATCACCTCACACCAGCTATCACAAGTTGACATCAAACGCTCTGCTCACCTTCTATTTGAAAAGGTATGTTAACTTGGTGTGTACTCACTTCATGCCTATTGCTAATGATGTTTTCTGCAACAGCGTGGTGGTGAAGAGGACAGAATCACATTTTCAATGGAAACACTTGACGGAGATCTTACCGGTTTCCTGCATTTGAATGAAGAAGTTAAAACAAGTATCGGAAGTGGAACATCTTCGCCATTCCCATCGGGATTGCGAGTTTATCGAGCAGCCGTGACTTCGTTGCCGCGAAAAGTGCTGTTCAGCCGATTGTCCTACGACGTGAGTGACCATAATAATTGCCTCTTATTGGCTGCATGTCGCGGTAAACTGTTAAAGGAACTATTTAAATATAATTTTTTTTATCTTATCTTATGTAAAAGTTTTGCCTTTCAAGTCATCTAATAATCTAACAAATGCAAGTATCTTTAAGAATCAAACATACTTTCAGAACATATTTGTTGCCGGTCTCATCACAAACCTTGAAGAATTGACCATCGGAAACAAGATGTCTTTCCACGTGTTGGATGGATCCCGAGTTTCCTCGTTGCCAGTGCCGGTGGAAGAGGAAGATTCTTTGGGCACAATTTACGAACGTAACATTCACATCACTTCGTTGGACGTACTGACAGGTGGGTGAACTAAACATTTAACGGCTAAATAACGAGAATATACATGCTCATGTAATGGCCAAAACCTGACATCTTTAAACATGTCAAGTAATGGCACTCTGTCCTAAATGCGAACAGCTCTAATACAGGCCTACTGTCATCATTTTCTGCCAGATGCCCTACAATAAAAATTAATCACCAAGTGTTACTATAGATGGCAAACTGATTGCCTGCTACACCGACAACATCGTGCCAGCCAATCCCGAACCGACCCTCACTCTCAATCTTACGCAAGATCTCAAACTTCACCCCGGCGCTGAACTGCTTGCACCCTGGCTTGACGTGGTCGATGTCAGATCGGTAAATATTGACCGATCTGCGACCATAAGTTCGGTGGGCTTGGGTGAGGATAACATAGGGGGAGGACTCGATTCGACGACCGGAGGTGGATCTGGTGGAGGACATGGCGGGAGCGGAGGGGAAGGACGCGACAAGGTAAATGAATAGAAATACTAAAATAAAATTAAAACACTGAAATTTTTCTTAGTACATTATGTGGTTGACACTGTACTTCACGGATACACATTTTCAAACGATAGCAAGCTTGCAAAATTGCCAACTATTGTTCTACTTTTTCAGTCCGTTGTTGGCCAAGCTTTCGGTTCCATGTACACGCCACGCCATTTTGGTCGCGCTGGCGGAAGCGGCGCAGGACGCACTGCCGGCAAAGGTGGCGGCTCGGTTTCTTTTATCGCTCGCGAAAAGGTTGAGATTGACGGTAAGATCGACATGTCGGGCAGTGATGGTGTGGTTGCCACCAACAACGTCGGCGGAGGTGGCGGATCAGGAGGCAGCGTTTACGTCACTTGTCAATCCTTGGCCGGTAAGCAACAACAACAGTAATTTAACCAAAATGATATACAGCGAAACTATTGAAATATTTTTTTTTGTCTTGTCAGAGAGCACAATGAACATTTCAAGGTAAAACCACATTCCAAACAACCTACCCCTAAAACGCCAAATCGAACCCTATAGGCGCAAAGAGAACTTAAAGGACGTTTGAAACTTAAGTAAAGCAGTTAGTTTTTGTTCCTTGCAGGCATCGGTGAGATATTTGCCAACGGTGGTTTCGGTTCTGGAGGCGGCGGCGGTGGTCGCGTTGCAATGTGGTTTGAAAATAACACCTACGTCGGATCTTACTCGGCTGTCGGAGGGCGTGGAACTTACGAATCTGGTGGCGCTGGTATGCATGATATCTGTAACTTTCCCCCTGAAGTCCATTGCCATGTTTTCGTTGTGCACAGTAAAGAGAAAAAAAACTGATTTTAAATCATATCCATCCGTACTGTTTCACATAAAGATTTTTGCATTCAGTTGCATTTAGTTTAAGCTAATCATGTTGTCTAACATTGATTGTACTTTTGAAACTTCTACAAAGTGCAACTTACCGCTATTTGTTACCAGGAACCATTTTGCTGCGCCAAAAGGTTGATGCTGCATCCACATTTTCCATGTCTTCTTCTGGTTCGTTATACGAAGACCAGCTGATAGTCGACAATGGCGATAACCCAAATCCTCTGTACAGAACTGTTAACTTCTACAACCTGCTCTACAGCAACCAGAGGGGAATAGAAAGTTCCAAGTAATGATTGCAAAAAGTCACAATATAATCGTTATGAATAGTGCAGAACCGTGCTACAACCCGTTTCTCATCGATAGAACTTTCCTGATGGACGAGGAAGGCACAGAAAACATTCGTGACGTCAAGTTCAAGTCGGTTGATCTTCGTGGGAACGCCCACCTTCTGTTATACCCGATTGTCGAGGAGATGAACATGACAATTGGTGAAAGTGGCGGCGATCGCAGTGGAACTTTGCACGTAGGACATTACCAGGTACGAATAGTACAAGAAGCAAGTGATTACACTTGTAAACATGTGTTTTTAAGAATAATGTAGCTTATGATTGATTTTAACTCTTTACCTGAATATATTTTAGAGTTTGGACATTGCTCTTCCGTCCACGGCACCCGAGCTTCTGTTCGGCGTCGAGATTTACGAGAAAGCCAACATGAGGAGCGATGGTAATCTATTTATCAACGACGTCCGAATGATGGTGAGCGGATCACTGAACGGGGCACACACACTTGAAGTTGGCCACAACGGAGAGCTTTACTTTACGTGAGCAATGACTTATGTTTACTTTGTCAGGTATTTTCTAGACTACCTCGCTCGCATTTTTCTTGTACTGCACTATTAAATATCGTTCTCTTGTGGATTAGGATCTTTAATATTTAATTAAAGAGTTTTTGTTTTGTTTTTAGTCATCTTGCCAACTTGACATCCAATGCCACCGCAACCGAAACTGAAGAGGACGTTGCAGTTATACCATTTACAAAACTGATTGTTCACGGCGGAGGCAAAGTAGTTGTGGAATCAGGAAGAGATGGCGTTGAACTTCAAGTGAGTGAATACCACCAACGAATGTATCGGTAAGCGGTTTTTGCAAGTTTTTATTCCTTTGTTCTTCAATTCCAGGGTGAATTGGTTCATATCCACGCCGGAGGCGTCCTCAAGGGTGACAAGCTTACCATCAGGGCAACGGAACTCATTGTGGAGGACTCCTCTTCCATTGAAGTAGGTTTCCCATGAAATTACTACAAATACGACAAACTGTTCATACTGTTTTGATGAACAGAGCGGTAAATGTTTTCGGGGCGATGTGGTTCAGGCTATTGACGTACATACGTGTAATTGTTAGTTGATTGCGAGTAGTTCTTGGGGATGCAAGTTCGCAAATGTTAGAGGATACAAAGAAAAACGTACTATACTGTTAGAACAATAGTTTTGACAAAATATACTACAGCTTGGAATATCGCTTTAAAACTTGTTTTTTTATAGGTACTCTGCAACACAAACTGGCACGACTGTCACGGCAGTGGGTCTGTGCGAGACACTACAGAGGATAGTTCTGGTGCAAGTCACGGTGGAATCGGTGGACAAGGCGATACGACCACTGTTGCGTCGAACCGATTGCGAAGACCTCACGGCGTAATACATGATCCAACGGTAATGAATTGCATCCCGGTGGACTTGGGAATATGGCTGAGTGCACATGCACATAACATGCTGACAAATTATACTTGACTTACAGAACTTCGGCGGAAGTGCCAGCTCTCAACAGGTGCTCGGTGGCGGAATTCTTAACATTATCGCCCGGGATATTTGGCTTGATGGAGCACTTCGTGCCACTGGACAAAATGGTGTGAGTATGGACGACGCGAGAAGGACGCGCAACGGCGGAGGAGCTGCTGGTGGAAGTATTCTCATCAACCTGGAAGCAACGATAAGAGGAACAGGCCTCATCGAAGCAAACGGAGGAGCCGGTAAAACTTTATAACAAAACTAAAAGTAACAAAAATGTGGAAAAAATACAATTACCACGTTAATGTGGGATTACTTTATGGCCGCCTGACTCGACAACCTTCATGGTTTTATCGGTGCCCATGACATTTCATTTCTTTGTATATTGTTCATCTGCGTAGTTTTTTTTGCGCAAAATAAACAATTTGATTACTTTGAAAGGTTACGAGAATCCAGATGCTTATTTCCCAACGCCTGGAGGTGGCGGCGGCGGCGGACGTGTAGCCATCTTTTACCCATCCGATGTTGAACCTGACAGCCTAGCGTTCATGAGTCTCGGCCCAGCTTGGCTTGGCGAGGTTCGTGCACGTGGAGGTTTCTCCAGTGAGCAGAGAAGTGGAGGAGCCGGAACTGTTTATTTCCATGAAACCAGAGACTCGGTTGTCAAAAGGAAGTTACTGGTCGAGAATGGTGGAAATCGCATCTTGCAGGTTAGTTGTATGTATGAGCGTTTCAAAAACCTGGGAAATTATAATTATTATGAGAGCTACACATGCATCGCCAACTCAAATTTTTAATTGTGTATGCGCAAACTGTATGAGAAACAAAATGCCAGAGGTATAATGCACATTCCTTTAAATAGTTAAAACCAGGGATTTTTACACTTGTACAACATAATATTTCTTGTTTCGTCTTGTGCTACTTGCATTCCAGGTAATTAGAATATATCTAGCAACAAGTGACGTGATATATATTGTTTGTAAAGCCATCGGCATTGGTTTCGTACAATGATCTCGTCGATGCCAGTGTTTCGTCGACATGGTTGGTCGTTGGCCCTGAACCTGTAAATTCGGCGAAAAATCGCGAGATTCTCGGCCCTCTTCGTTCGGAAGCAAATTATGACGAACTACACGTTTTGGGCGCAGCTCGTCTTACCGTCCTGACCACAGGTGCATAAAAATGATACCAGGTTCATCAAAAGAAGAATCTTGTTGTTTACGAATGAAACAAACGAAATTTACCAAAATGTTAGGTGTTCTTAGAGAGTGATCGAGGGTAGCGCTTCAAATCGAGAGTAGTTTAATTTTGGCTTTGCTTTATACTTTTGATATTTGCCTGCTTTTTGTAATAGACAATTTTTACAATTCCGATGCAGGCGAAGGCGATTTTGTTGACGACCAACTGGCAATCGGTACCTTGTTCGTGGAAAATCCTCGCAAAATACACATACTGCCAACAATTGATATCGGTAAAACTACAAACTTTTTTTATAAACAAATAGTTCGTCAAAATTAATAAATTTCTGTCAGCTGGAGGAGGTCAAACTGTTACCATACAAACTGTCGGCCACTACCTTGGTACCAATCTTCACATTCACGAGCAGTCGAGCGTGATAGCATCCACTTTGACATCTCTCAGCGGCTCCACGCCCTCTGGTGGAGGAACAGTGGTAATTGAGGCAGAGGTGACTCTGAAGGGTACAATGGTTGGATTCGGAAACTTAGAATTGGTTGGAAGCAAATTTTTCTTTGGTCCTCAAGGACGGTAAGTCTGTTTTGGATGTTCTCACGACAGGCTTGGCTTTATTTGCTATACAAGCAGTGCTCATTTTATGCGTTGTTTATTTTCCTCAGATATGTTATCAGCGCCGTGGTTACTTCAGACGAAGGTGCGGTGCTTCAGACTGACGAGCTCATTATCGGTCCAGGAAGCAAAGTGTGTTTCTTACCCGATGACATGCTTACTGAAACCGATGACAGAAGTGTTACCTCAGAGATCAAGGTATATACACAAGACATGCAACAATAAAATGGACGAATAACAAATGGTCCGTTTTTCGCATATAGGTATCTTCATTGTTAATCGAATCACGAGGCACGCTGGAAGGAAGGAACGTGCACGTTCAAGCAAGCACTACAGTTAATATCGCCGATGGCGGTAGAATCACACTGGACAGAATGGGTTTCCAGCATGGCGAAGGAAAAGGTAAGTCGCTTAAAATGTAAGAAGTTGCTCGGTACGTTTTTATGTGACTGTAGTAATGTGTAGGAAAAGGTAAATGTATGGGAATAACGCAGAAGTAATACCATGCTTTCGCATAGTATCAAGGCAGGACCTGTATGGGAATAATTTAGGAAAATGGTTTACTTTTTCTCACACATGAGAGCCTTATCTAAAGATTTACGTGCATATGTGGATTTCCCAACGGTTTATCACTAGGCTCCAGCTCTCACGACTCCTTCCGCTTCCTCGGAGGCTCCCACGGAGGAAGAGGTGGTTCCCCTGATTCCAGGTACACGCCTTTCGAAGACGACGATGTTTTTTCCGTGCCGACTCACTTTGGATCTGGAGGAGGAGGAGCACTGGGTGGATCCGGAGGTGGTGCTCTTCATATCGAAACGCGTAAGTTTTTTTGCCATCAAATATCCGTTGAACATTTTTTAAGCACGGATTTGTGACTTACCGCCTTCATTTTGCTGACAGCCTCTTTGCTGAACGACGGGTATATTACTTCTAACGGCGGCAACGGCAACTCAACGGATGACTTCCGACAAGGAGCGGGCGGTGGAGCAGGAGGAAGCATTTATATAAAGGTTGGTATCATTTAATCGCTATGCCCAGCTTTTATATTTTCTATTGTAGTTTTAACAAATGCCCAATCATGACTGGACTAGAGTCGAGAAAAAAATATGAAGCATTGGTTAAGGTTTTTCTACCTCCGACAGGTCGATGCCATAGCTGGCGACGGAATGTATAACGCAAATGGAGGTATAGGAGCTGTTGCAACATCTGGGGGCGGGTCTGGTGGAATCATATCCGTCGACTACCTCTCCGCTTCTAAGGAAGTCATGTTAGATCGCTTTTCGGCATACCACGGTATTGGAAATGTCCCAGGCGGCCCGGGCTTAATCTATCTGCAGTGTAGTGCTGACGTTGCGCAGCCCGAGTTTTTGGTGACTCCAGAAGATCCGTTGCTTGCCATATTGCCTTCGTACAGCCAAAAGCAACTTGTCGTCCGAGGTACACGTTTACTTTAATAGTTTTTTTTCTGTTGAGGAAGGGATAACGCCACGCAATTCTTTTTTCAACAAAACGTTTTGCTAAATATTACAGGACGTCAAGATAACCCAACAGCAATTGTAACGGAATTTGCCGTATTGTCGGGCGAAGCTGCCATCGACGCTCTGGTGTTTGTTGGTGGTCCGAGCAAACTGAAGATGGCTTCTCGAACAAGTGCTGACGATCTTGTGCATGTGTACATCGAATCTGTGCAGGCCCACAACTTCGGCCTCTTCCTAACTGACAAATCTCTAATCGAGGTTACCGACCGACATAGGTATGAAATCCTTCCACCCCAAAGTAACCACATTGGTAGTATCAAAGTTTGTACTTACTTTATCAAACCAAAAGTATTAGAATATTATCAAAACATGGTGATGTCAATAGGTGGGGCTACTTTAACCAAAAGCACTGTAACAGGTTGTACATCGAAACACTGAGTGCCGCAAGCGGAGAGACCGTATTTTCCCTGCCAGTTAACGTGGAAGTTTACCTGGGAGGATCTTTGCTGCTCCCAACATCCAAACCCACTTTGTTGGTGGAGAGCGGACGCAGATTGAGGTGGTGTGGTGGAATAGACGGTTTTGAGAACCTCCTCATTGCGGGAAGCTCGACTGTGGAAACCGACTACCCAGCTCACACTGGGACAGACATCAGAAATGAAGGTGAGTTTGGGTTGGAATTAACCTGTCGTCAAAACACTTTTTTACAATGTAACGGGACATATCTTTCATATTGTGACTGAACAGACATCTGTTAAAATCCATGCCTTTGGGTATTTTCTGAATATACCACGCCATCTTTATCGAACTAAAATTTTTTCACAGTTTAAAAGGTAATATTTTTTACGGTTTAACAACATTTTTACATAAGGAAGCGAAAACTTAGTTTTAACAACGGCCACTTTTAAGAATACAAAAAACAATTTACAACGTAATGTTTTACAGGCATTATTCAGCTGAATAACATAACGGTGATGGAAAAAGGCCGCCTTCTTCATTCCGGCAAGTGTGGTGATAACCCCAATGACAGAGATCTGAGATTGGAAGTATCGGGCACCATGGAAGTGGATGCCAGAGCAACAGTATCCGAAACTGGTTTCGACGTACACGCCAACCTACTATTAACTCCGGGAACTGAAACCGTAATTGGGTTACCGACCGGCAACATATGTCCAAACACCAACATTAGTCACCAACTTACTATACCTGTGACCGAGTGCCCCAACAACATGGACAACTGCAGTCTGTGCGTCGCTTGCCCTGGAGGGAAATTAACTAACCCGGGGTAAACTCAAAACATTTGCGAATTTCAGATATTCAGACCGTAACCTTAACATTCGGCCTGTTAGACCATTGACTGTAGTTAGGCCTACTGATGATGACATTAGTTTTTACCAAAACTTTCAATAAACATGGAAATGTCTACTGCGTTATGGGTCAGCCTTTCTGTTCTGTGCTTTTTGAAAAAAATAATTATCGACAGATTGGTTCTTATTTTTTCATCGTTTTTTTTTTGTTTTTGACAGTGAATTTGGATCCAACACGCTCGCTTGTAACTCTACTCCAGAATGTGATTATTCCACTCTTACTTTACGATATGATGTTGAATGCAACGTAAACAACAAGAACTACACCTTGAGTGTTGCAAACCTTTTGAGTGGTTCCAAGTATGTATATAACACACTTCAAAGCACAGCTTGTGTTGCTGACTAACTTTCTTCTTTTGTAGATTATACGTTAATGCGATGACTACTGCCTCAAGCATATATTTTGAGTCTGCATTGTATGTCAATTTTGGAAGCGTTATTGTAATCACCGCAACCGAGGTAAGACAAAATCAAAGTGGAACAATACCGTCACATGTAGTGCTTTTTGAAAATCGATCTGTCACTATAAAAGCTCCTGGTGTGCAATTTTGAGTTGATGTTGTTGTTTCAAAAAAACTCATATTAGTTATATGTTATAAAATTTGTCAAACATTAACTTTGCCTTGATATATTCAATTAAATAGAACGTGATACTCCGAACTGATGGTCCAATGCGCATCGACGGAACACTTTTCTTTGATCCGCAAGGCAGTGACGCAACTCTTAATCTGCAAGCAGCCGCCATAATTGGACATGGCACAATAGCGTCCAACGAGACAGCTTCCATCAACATCAAACTGAATGAAGCCCCTCTAACAGGCACCACTAAGTGGGCTGCATTCCGTGGAAAATTCAACACCAATGGCGGTATTGTGTCAGTCGACGAGCCCACGTCGTCCGGTGGTTCCAGAACAAAGGTCATCATTGACGGCCCAGGAAGCTTTGCAAGGACTTTGCCATCTGAGACGACAAGCATCGTTCTGAGAGATGAGGCTCATCTTGTCTTGACTCGAGATCCCTCGGCTGCTGTTATCGAGGAACTGGGCGGAGATGGAACAGGAACTCTTGAGTTGAGAGGTCAGTATTTTGCAATTCTCAATGAAAGTTTGTTCATATTTATAAATCTAAATAAATAAAGAGGCATTTGTCCGCAAATTGCTTTAAATTGCCAAGCGATTTCAAATTAAGTTTTTCTTATAATTTTAAATTATTGTTGTAGTTTGCGTGGCTGGTTGTGTTCCATGCAGTCGCAGTGTCTTCAAAACAATATTTTAATGCAAATAATTTTATTGTCATTCATAAAAAACGAAGCATACCGAATTAAATTATCTCAATTCCAAGGTGAAGGATCTGTTCTGAAGATAGCCGGATCCAACGACGGCGCGGCTGTAATTTCCAGCAAGATCATGGCGGGCGTGGGAGCAACAGTAGAATTCGTGGTACCGGGATCCTCACCGCAAGCGTATTCTGACGTCAGCCTTCTTCACGCAACAGTACTTGGAACTATTAGAGCCAAGTCACTGCTGGTACGAGCCGGAGGCCTCGTTGAAGTCAATGGCGAGTCGTCATCTGTTTGCGTAGACGACGTGGAGCTGAAGCAAAATTCCGACATGAAAATGACAGAAGGTTCACAACTTGGAAAATGTGCAGGAGAAGCGCCGAACGACGCTACCGTAGTAGACATTGCCGGGTCCCTAATGATGCGTTACGACTCCATGTTGGAGTTCGTCACGTCTGCCCCACTGACCAGTGCCAACATTACAACTGGTGGAGACATCAGTCTCAAGGACCGAGCAAGGTCGGTAGTGATAAGTAATCGAACAAACTGGTTTCTTATTACTATGCTTATAACGTTCAATAGTGGACTAAATATTTGCCAAGTTTATCAGTTTGAAAATGTTTGTTGAACTTTTACCTTTGCTTAGGATTATGATCGGTCAAGCAAGTGACAAAATTCACGGAATCACCATAACTACCCGGTCCTTGACCGTCGACGCCGGGGCCGCTGTTTCGGTTAACGGTGTGCGGACTTCCTCATCAGCGGTCATAGAAAACGACCAGGAACTTCTTCTCTCAATCGAAGACGCGGAAGGCACAATCTTGAGGTCCCAGAGCTGGGATGCCGGATTCCTTCACATTGTGGCAAGCGGTGTTGTAAAGTTGGGCGGTCTACTTTCAGCATCTGGAGCTAACCTGGCAGGTATACGGTGTTGTGCTCATTTTACCTCACCTTTCTTGCATATTTTATGTTGTTGAATGGTGGATGATTAACTTACAGACCATAAAGCTGGCCTGACTATTTAGTTTTGCACTTGAATATGTAGACCAACTTTTTCTGGGCTTTTGAGGATTTTTTGTTTTTGTAGTGAACCTGTCATAAAACAAATAGCTGGAAGAAACCTGTTGTAAACAAATCAAAATTGTACTGGGTATACAGGTTACACATTGAGAAAAAAGTAATGAGCGAGCTTGGATATCAACTGTGACACTTCTTACATTTTTAACAGGATCTTCAGCTGAAGGCGGCAGAGGAGGCAATATTCGCATACAAGCGAACTCCTTGGAAGGGCATGGAAGCATAAACGCGAATGGTGGTGGGGGCGAATCTTTCAATGGCGGAGCAGGAGGAAGAATAGAAATCGACGTAAAATCAACTCTGGACAAGTTCACTGGCATCGTGCAAGCTTACGGTGGTTACAATACAAACAGATACAATCAAAGGTACATTTATACACTTATTGAGTATGATTATCCGTTGTTTGATGAAGGATAAGAGTTTGACGTCAACAGTAACTTTTTATTGTGTCCAGCTACAAATATATCGCCGCGTTTTAATTTGTGGTGCAACTTTTTATTTTGTTATTGTTGGTGGCATTTTAGGTCTGCTGCTGGAATCATCTACATGTCATACCTTTCATCATTTGAGACTCAAGTGACCGAATTGCGCATTGAGAACATCGTCTACATAACAAACCAGCAGCCATCCTCATGTCCGCCCGATGGCCACCAGATCACCGACCTGACCTTGAAACCGTCACTGGCTGTGGACGGAGTGATTTCTTTTACTCGTATGTCAATCGCTTTGGAGGCGCGTGCTCAGCTGAGCGTGGCAGGTGCAAACTCCATTAAACTTACCACCGAAGACTTGTCAGGCGACGAGACTGGTCAGCTCATTCTTCCAGCAAATCAAACTTTCGAAATTAAGAGCAACGTAGATTCACGAAGCGACTACGTCTTGCCCTGTGGCGTTGACGTCCAGTTAGGTGCCATGTTGATTGTTCCTAGCCGTTTGCGAATCTCTCAAGCAACTTCCGGCACGTGTAGCTGGAAATACGACTTGGAGCTTCGTGGTAAGCTTGCCGGAATAAGATATCTCAGCTTGGGCAACGGTGCTCGGTCACTTATCGCCACGACGGCTGAAGTCTTGGTCTTCGCGGACGCCGCAAGCACGGGAGACCGCATCACGTTGTCTGCTCTCACTCTTCTACCTAACTCCACGCTGACACTGGGTGTTGAGGTCAACTACGACGAAGTAATAGTACCTGAAAGCCAGACGATCTTGGAGGTGTACGAAGGCCTTAACGTACGCTACGGTGCCACGCTGCTGTCATCTGATCTCTTTATCCTAACACCGAACATCACAATTTCCTATGGCGGCCGAATCTCAGTCGATGGATTTGGTAACTTGCCCGGTCAAGGTTCAGGTTCCTTCTCCGGAGACAGCTCAACCTTAATTCGCGGTGCAAGCCATGCTGGATGTGGCGGCGTGTCGTCACCAAAGGGATCTGCAGATATCGTGTCTTGGTGCAAAGTGTATGGCGACTTGCAAGAAGCCAAGCTTCGCGGAAGTGGCGGTGAAAAGTATAGCACCGCTTCGGCGCAACTGTGTGGCTCAACAGACTCGAATGCTGAATGTGAAGTCAAGGCCAAGGTCGGATCTGGCGGTGGGCGAATCCTCATCGAATCTGAATACCTAAGAATGGACGGCGTTGTCAGTTGCAACGGAGAGAATGGATACATTGGATCTAACTTGAAGATCGGGGGTGGCAGTGGCGGTTCAGTTCATTTAGCGATCAGTGATACCTTCCGTGGAACCGGAACATTCGAAGCAGCCGGAGGACACGGAATAGTTGATTCGTCACCGGGATCAGGAGTCGGTGGAGGTGCTGGAGGACGCATTTCTGTAGTTATGCCAACGGCGTCTCTTTTCACCGGAACCTACTCGGTGCACGGCGGGAGTCTGGACGCAACGGCTCGTTCCGGTGGACCAGGAACTGTTTACATTCAGGACAGAAGAGTGAATCCGGACAATGGAGTAAGAGCAACATACAAAGTACTAATTGTTGACAATCTTCCTGTGGAAGCATCAGAAAATGGTAAGTTGTTGCGCTTCATATACTCAACAAATGCTGAACACAACGAATAATTCTCGTTTGCTTTACAAAATACAGGCGGAATCAAGAAGGAAACTACTTCTGACACTTACGATCCCACCGTTCAGAGACCAGTGACCATCTTAAACGAAACTGCTTCGGCAGACGGCTCCAGACTCTATAAGTATGACGACCTGTACTTGCTAAGTTCCATGCACTTACTTATTGTGGGAGATGACGTCACTGCAGAGGTATGAATCCAAAGTTCCTGTGACATTCATAAACATTCTTAAACTATTCTGCTATTATTTCGTTTAATACAAAAGTTGGTTGATTATTAGTTGAAAGCTTCATTTATAATTGCGCTCAGGTACGACGTCTCCACAGCGAAACAGCGGCTTTGTTGGAATTGCAAGACGGACAAATACTAATCCTCGACGACAACGCTCAGAATCAGGTGCTCATGTGCAGTTTGCACATGTCATCTGGAGCCGAGGTTCGACTACCACCCACCGTCGCCTTACATGGCCCTGATAACAAGATCGCAGGTAGGCTAAGGATGAAATCCACAAAAAAATTATATTTGAAGTAATTATGCTTGAAATAGTTATTGTAAATAACTTTGGCGCTTCCAGAAATAACTTTTAATTGTTATTGGTGAAATTTCGAGAAAGCTTGTTTCCAGCTTGTTATGTTGTTGGACGTAAAAATACATGCTCAGGTCTTCTAATCAACGTGTTTGAGATGGTGGTCAGCAGTGGCCAGTCGGTCGAGTTCTCCAATACCGGAAGAACTGGTGTCTTCTTGGATGGCGAGTACAGCTCGGTCAACAAGCCTGGTGTTTACACTTTCTCCAAACTAACCATTAAAGATCGAGCCACGGTCATGTTCGAGCAAGGCGAAAACTCTGGCACCGACAACCCAATGAAAATCGGTTTGTATTAAAACATGTAATGGAAATACGGATTTTACTCTGAGTGTATTTAGGTTCGCTTGAGCTGTTCTACGGAAGTAGACTGATTGGCAAAGTCTTGGCAATCCAAGGAAACGACATGACTCTACATCCGGGGTCTTATATTGATGTGTCAAAAGGTGGATTTGAATCTGATCTGGGCCCTGGCCGTGGTCCTCAAGTATGTTTGGTTAATTTTTGTTTGCATAATGTATAAGATAAGGAACGAACAAAACTGCAATTAATGTTGGTCTGTTCCATCATCATTTTTTGGTATTGAGGGCCTGAAACATGGAAAAACAGTCAAGTTACAACACAACCGCAAAAATTATGCAATTTGGCCGAAAACTCTGTATCCTAACAGATCAATAGCATCGGATTCGGAGCCGGGCATGCTGGCTATGGAGGCTACAACCCTGCGTCCTCATCTGAAACTCCAGGGGCTTGGTACGGAAAAGTATCAGCTGTCACACAGCCTGGAAGCGGAGGTGGAAGTTCTTCAAGTGGCAATGGAGGCACAGGAGGAGGTCTTCTCACTATATTTGTCAGCAACACGTTGGAACTTGAAGGTAAGTCTGATTGTAAATTACCGTACATATCTTCTTTTGGGTATAGGTTGGTTCTCTGCTAACTATTAAAATAGTTGACAGCATTTTGTACACTTGTTTTCAATTGCGTGTTTTCAATAGTTTTTAACATGTCTTTGGTTTCATAAACTATGTCAGATGCATAAGTCGTAGCAGGTTTAGCTGTATAAACATTTAACTTTTCGAGCATGTTTCATCATTTGTTGCGAACAAACACATGTTTTAAGGATCCATTTTGGCTAATGCCATGAACGGAGTTGCGGTGAACAGCGGAGGTGGAAGCGGAGGAGGAATATCCATCAAAGCTGATTCTGTTATCGGACACGGTTTTATGTCAGCCAGAGGCGGAAATGGTAATACCGATGGTACTGGCGGAAGTGGTGGAAGAATTGCTGTTGACATTACACAAAAGTAAGGGTGGCATGAAACATTTTGCGTGAATGGGTAACAACATCACTGTAGCTTATTTGGTTTTATGGTTAAATTTTAGTGGTTTTGTTGTTTTTTTGGTACTATTTGATCCAAATCAATAGTGTTAAACTAAAAGTAAAAGTTAACAGTTTGTAGCAGAGTGCGGAAAAACTAAGCTTTTCAAGCAGTTGACAAGATTAAATCATCGGAAAACTGTTCCGAATGTAAAAAAATCCCTATTTTAAGGTGGGAATTCCAAGGAACTTATGCACTTGCCGGTGGCATCAGCCCACTTAACGCTTACTCCGGTGCAGCTGGTACCTTGTACGTGCGCGACAATGCCAACAAAGCCACCAGCATTAGACAGATTACCTTTGACGCGAAGAACCCCAACGACCTCCTTAAGGATGTGGCGCCAACCGTTATAGACACTGCGGAGACTCCAACTTATGAGATCGACAAAATTATATTGCTCGGTTAGAAACTTAAATTAACACGTGCATTGACAGCAAGCAAAAACGATTTCCTTTCCTAGGCAACGCACGTGTGAAAATCAGCGAAGACAACACCGAACTTATAGTCGATGATATTTCTTCCTGTGGTGTCGGGTGGATCGAGGTCGATGCCACCCAGAAGTGGACAATATCTCCCAAACTTCAAGAGCTTCGCATGACGTACAACATGCTGGTCAACGGTTTGGTGGTGTTCCCAGACACTCTTACTATCCACGGAACTAAACTGCAAGTCGAAGGTAAAAGCCTCATCAGAATTGGCTGATGTGAAGTCTGGCCATGAATTTTCAATTAAACCAGCACACGAAGAACTCTTTTTGGCTTTGTTTTTGTCTGTTGAATTATATTAATTTCGATTTAGTTTATCAAAAGGCGTCCACAGCTACACGTGTTGTATTTTCTGTTTAGGTGTTTAGATTGATTAGTCTACCTCCTAATCGCACACCTTTCCAAATCTAAAATGTATTGGCATGTAATCATCAATCCATTTCATTTGTAGGAAACGTTACGACGTCCAACATCTTCATTGACGACAAGTCGTCGCTTCACTTGGGCCAGTCGTCTCGACTTGCATCTGTACAACAGTCCAACATCGGTAGCTGCCATACCCTGAACACTTTTACAGCAAAGAGAGGCTCCGACTTCACCGTCGAAGGCCACTTCTGTCTTGCCGTCAACGACTTTACAATCAAGAGCGGCGTTGACGTCGAGTTCGACTCGT
The DNA here is from genome assembly GCF_947561715.1 of Ascidia mentula. Lineage (NCBI taxonomy): Eukaryota > Metazoa > Chordata > Ascidiacea > Phlebobranchia > Ascidiidae > Ascidia > Ascidia mentula. The sequence continues at coordinate 16,667,448 of NC_138569.1, read as the reverse complement.
TTGTGTTGAGCGCAGCAAGAGCTAATTTCGAACTTGATTCCACCATGACTGTCAGCGGCAAGGCTTCCAGCGAAGTGCCACTGGAGCATTTGCCGGAGGTAGCAACCTCAGGCACTGAGAGCTTCGCAGGAGGAGCGCACGCAAGCTTGGGAGGTGGATGGTACTTGAGTAGCGAGCCAAAATGTGAAATCCCACCTAGCTCCTACACAAAACCTGACACTCCTGGATTTGCCGGAAGAGGAACAGCTACCAGCAAAGCTGGTTCCACAATAAAGATCAACGCTCACTCTTTGCGAGTTGACGGCAGTCTCCGCTCTGACGGTGCCGACGTTATCCTAACCACCTCACAATTCACAAACGACGCAGGCAGAGGAGCGGGAGCCGGGTCTGGAGGAAGCATCTGGTTCAGCGTGTCTGGATCTTTTGCTGGATGCGGTTCCATTTCGGCCGATGGCGGGTCGTGTAAGATCCAAGACTACTCCTCACTGTCTTCGTCCGACCGAACAAGAATGGAAGAAGTTGCAACTTCACGTTGTGGGGGTGGAAGTGGAGGAAGAATTGCTACGCACGTCAGGACAAACGAAAATCGCTATTCCGGAAAGTACAGGTACGTAAAATTTGTAGATAAATCTGCCATGACAAATTTGGATCAAATTTCAATAAATGAGAATATGTTTATTGACTAAAGGACGATTTTTAAACAAATAGTTTTTGTCATTGTTGCTTTTTTCAGCGCGAGTGGCGGCGGATCAGGCGTGCCGGGAGCTGATTACTCCGACTCTGTTCCATCTGGTCTTGGCGGCGGGCCTGGCTCAGTGTTCCTCTACGACTCGACTAACAGCTACAAGACCCTGATCGTCAAGAATGACAATGCACAGGAGCGTGTGTGTTATGCGCTGGTTGACAGCGATATGCGAGACATCCTAATACTGGACGAATTGCATTTGAACGACACAGCACGCGTTAGAATGCTGGACAATGACGCTTCTGTACCTCTTAACTTACAGATCAACGAAATGATTGGTGATCGCACAGGTGCGTTGGTAAACCTAAAAAATGTTGGTAAACCTATCCTACATTACTTTGCCATACTTACAATATGCACTTATGGGAAACATATTTTGTAGCCAAGTAATACGTTTCAGGCATTCTGCACATAATGAAGAACCGCACAGTCACCATCAAGCCCGATTCAAACCTGAACGACACGTTTATCAAACCAGAAGTTAACTTTGAGGTCGACTTTGGTGGCGTGTTGAAGCTTGCCACAAGGTCCCACATTGTTGGAGCCGGATCTCCCGCCCTCAGACTTGACGGGGAAGTCCACGAAGTCCAGCACTTGGTCCTTGGCCAAAACGTCGTTGCCATCTTCGGCGAAACCGGTCGCATTTATGCGAATGCAGACAAGACTGAGGCAGTTACTAAGAGTAATCTTAAAACTGCATTGGTTTCACTTGCTTCTCTCATGCTGGAGGCTGGAAGTCGCATGGAGTTTCCCAAGGACACCGGAGCGAGTCTTGTTACTGGATCAACGAGAGTTAAGACCGGAGCAAAGATTACGGCTGATTTTATTACCATCGAAGCTGGTGATGTCATTACGGAACCGGGTAGCGTGATCACGTGTTCGGGCACGGAACGTGCTTCGTCAGCATCACGTGATCTCGCTGGACAAACTCTTGATACACAAGATGGCGGTGGCCACGCCAGCGTTGGAGGCTCAGGAAAGGTACAACTTTTACAATACAGCTTTAATGAACATCTGCACTTTTCAAGTTACTCCCTTCTGTTAATTTTTGTCTTGCCGTTTCGCTCGTCAGTGGCATTGATATTTACAAACATGCAAACATTACAAACATTTTTTTTTGTTCAAAGCAAGAAAAACAAGTGTGTCATAAATATACATTTGTATTTTCTTGTGTTTGCAGAATCAATACGGCGGAAAAGATCATGGTTTGGTTACAAACCCGACTGCGTTTGGAACAGCTGGAGGTTCGTACGCTGTGCAGCCATACAGCGGGAGTTCGTCACACGGAGGTGCAGGGGGTGGATTTGTTGTAATCAAGGTGGGCACTACATTGACCATTGATGGAACCGTTGATGTTAATGGCGCCCAAGGAAGGACCACGCATGGTGGAAGCGGAGGAAGTGGCGGATCTATCAAACTTACGGCAAGGTAGACTCGTTGCTTATTTTTATAGGAGGTGTTATTCGTAATTCAATATAGCTATTAGGAATCCATATTTTGAAGCAAATATTAAAAAACAGTAATACGGGGCGAATGTTTTTCTCACGTGAAATAGTGTCTTGATAATTGTATTTTTGCTTTTGAAGACACTTGTACGGATACGGCAAGTTGACAGCTAGTGGTGGCTCCGGAACTTCGCGCTCGAGTAGCAGCACGGTGTATGGTGGCGGTTCAGGAGGACGAATCGCTGTCTATGTAACCCAAATTTACGACTACAAGGTACAATTTGATTCAATTGGAAGCTAAGTAAAAAATTAAAATATTTTACTGGAACATCAACCCGTTAACCATAAAAATTAGGCACTTCTTTCTCCAAAACAACTTTGCAATTGTTATCTTCAAGGGCCTTGCTACCGCACTTGGAGCTGCAGGCTCGACAGCCGGAAGCTTAGGAAGGAACGAAAATAGACACGGAGGTCCCGGGTCAATCTTTATTCAGGAAATACGCAACCAGCTTCCATATTACTCCCTCTTAATCGACGGCAACAACTTGGATGTTTTTAAATATGTGTCGCTGACCGAAACTGATAGGGCTCTAACCAGTATTTATGATCAAGTCACAATAACCAGAGAAGGAGCTTTCAGGATGGATCCTACAGCCGAAAGTGAAGACAGAAGATCCTTGTCAATACTTAGGTTCTCTGGCGACAAAACTGGCTTGATTCGAGTCTACGACAACCAGAGAATGACCATCGGCGTTGACCAGAATGGTCTCGCTGTGGACACCAGCGCAAGTGGCAATTCAACCAACAACGCATTTGCCCGTCCTTACGTCAACCTTATCGTGGAATCGGGCGGCGAAATCATCATGAGACGCCGTTACTTGGTGTCAGGCGGTGGCGTGAATCTCAGAAATGATCCCGATTCCGACCAAGCGCTCTTTGGTTTCGACCACTTCACCAGTATTGCATTTTTGCTCGATGGAAGAATTACCAACGTCGACCACCTGCATGTGGGTAGAGATACCAACGCTGTGGTGGGCGACAACGCGCACTCGGCAGTCATGGAGAAGGGCGATTACGTTATGATCGGCGAGTCGGGACAGTTCCGCTTCGGCAGTTTAGATCTTTATACTGGTGCCTCACTACGGTACGACTTATTCTGCAGACCTGGTGTGATTAAACGACCCCTTTTAGCGGAAATAGCCTTTCAGTTATAAATTATCAGTACTTACTTGCATACTTAAGTTTAAGGTTATCTGACCTACTACTTTTAATATAGGTTCATGCCCGATCTCTCCATGTTCGGAGATGTTTGTTTTGTGCTTCTGGAATACAACTCCGTTCTCATTGCTGAAAGCTTCTACCTCAAATTCGGCGATCTTGAGATCGACGCAGGGGCGCGAATGACGGCATCCGGAGGCGACAGGCAACAAGATACGATACACAGCAGCCCCGGAGACGGAACCAACGGCGGCGCTGGTCTGTACTTTTATTTCAAACAAACAAAACCGTGACAGTTGTAAACACTCTGCTATGTTGCCTTCAGTCAACTTGTTTTAATGTTTTTTGTTGTTTTTTGGCTAAACAATGGAAAAGGTAATTTTTATATTCTGATAAGCCCATCAGCGACAATAACTTTTTCCTCCAAGATGCCTCACTTAAACGAAGGTTGCATATAATAATACTTGTTGTTGATTTTATTCTGTCGGTAAGAATGCTTTTCTTTTGTAGAAAATATGGATATTTTCAGGTGGTTATGGTTCGTACGGTGGTTATAATGGCGCTGAATCCAATCGCGGAAAATATTTCGGCAGTCTGTACAAACCTAACTTGAGAGGTGGTTCTGGATCCGACAGCTCTGGAACAAACGCTCGCGGAGGAAGTATTATAGAAATCAAGGTCGCTGTTCTGCTTACTATTGAAGGTAAAAATCATTTGGTGTATTACAAACGTTAAAAAAAAATTACTGGCTAAAAGAACAACGTAATACCCATACATTTAGGTGAAAGTAACTTTATTAACTTGATGCACTTCTTCAAGGAACACTTGAATCAAAGGGAGCATCAGCACCATCTTCCGGAGCAGGAAGCGGAGGATCAATTTTCGTGATGGCTCAGCACTTGACAGGACATGGAACCATTACTGCCGATGGCGGTGCCGGTGTTACTGGGGGCTCTGGCGGAAGGGTTGGAATCTACACCTACCAGACTAGTGCTTTCCAGGTGAGTAATCTTACAACGTTTTTATCTACAAGTTTCACCTACTACGCTTTTGTTGTATCTGACATGTTTGGTATATCAACACTTAGGGTGCTTCCAACGCTCGCGGAGGAGAGGGTTCGTGCTCTGGCGGCTCACTCACATGCCACGGTTCTCCTGGGTCCGTGTACCTCAACGAGCTTGTAGCGGTCGACAACTCCACTGATGGGGCCCAGGAAGCTATCGAAGCACTTGTGATAGATGGTTCCGGGCGCCCGTGGGATTACAACTACTACATCCTGGACGAAGAAGACGAAAACGCGACCACCACCACTCACGTCACTACCCTACAGGAAATTGATCTGCTCAATGGCGCAGCCTTGCGTTTACCTGACGATGGAACAAACCGCAGCTTAGAAATAATCAAGTAGGAATTTATACGTATTTTATTGCATTAATAACAAGTCGCATGAACTACATGTTTATTGCAAAAACGAATGATTTACATAAAAAACAAAAATTCCATTTATTTGTTTACTTAGTTCTACATCCCGGTTTCTTTTTACGTTCAAACTAAATGTAACAACTATTATTATAGGTCACAATCTTTCCGCTTTGGGGCCAATTGCTTGATATTTTTGCAGGTTCTCTGGTGACCTCACAGGTCTGGTGCACATGCATAAAGGACATACTTACTTCATGTCAGTAGCAGAGACTGAGGCAACAATCATCAAGCCAAGAGCGAGTATGTGGATCGATGAAGGGGCGAGTGCGCATTTGGCAACGACCACAGATATTATAGGTAAGTCAGCTTTACTTGACCAATGGTTAACTTCAGGTATGTTTCAACGCTACAATTCTTGAAGGACTTGGGGCTCTGGCATTTAAGTGGTACGGCGAAATAGTGGGAGTTCACCACTTGCGCATTGCTCCGACTCGAATTGCCGAAATTGGACCGAACGCCAGAACATCGCACGTCGTTGACAAAGTAAAGGAGGTCGGCGTTGCCGGACATTTCAGGTTTGCCGACATGCCATGTTGTACATGCCAGTGATTAAACAGTTGTTACACATCTTCAATATTGTTTGTAAATCAAACGGGTATTTGTTCTCCTAAGTACAGAATGATAATTGTAGTAGCTCTTCACTGTTTAGTAGCACACAAATTATCATGTGCCTTTATTATTAACTAAGACAGTCTATTCACGTGATATCCAGGTTGACCACCTGGGAATTGGGCGCCCTATCATCTGCTTCAATTCCGCCACCTCATGGCATGACTTTCACCACGGTCCTGCTAGACATGAAGTGGGCATCTCAGATAACAGCTGAACATTACACGGTGGTTGCAACCAACGTCCACTTGGAGCCGAGCGCTACAATGTCGTGTAAAGGAAGAGGAAAAGAAAGTGGACTTCCAGGAACACCGTCTACGGCAAAGGCAGGAGCGTCTTACGCTACCATTGGAGGAAATGGTTTGTAGAAATGCAATTATTAATATGAAGTATTGTCTAGTACTGATATGTTGGTTTTTTTTAAAGGTTTCAATTAACATAATTTAAAAAAATTAGAAGTATTTTTCGAAGCTCAAACCCCCTACATTAAAAAGCACTGAAATTTTCCATTCCGACATAAATATCACAAAACATTTTGTTGCTCTCAGGTAATGGCAACCTTTACGATTCGATTTACGAACCAAAGCTCGGCGGATCGCGCGGAGGAGCAAATGGAGGCACCCAGGGATCTCGCGGAGGAGGAGTGTTTAGAATGCAAGTTGGCAAGGAGTTCTTCCTCGATGGTATCCTGGATGCAAGAGCCGATGACGCTACGACAAGTTCCGGTGGAGGAAGTGGCGGCGCTGTTTGGATTACTGCAGGTATTTAATAGCGATCAAACGTTAAACAGGCGACTAAGGATTATTTACAGTATTTTCTGTTAAATCTGTTACTGAGTCTCCGTTAGCCATAGATACAACAGGCTATTCGAAGAAAATAAATTTCATTAGTAGAATTATGATAATTGACGTTATATTTTTGTGTACAATGGCTATGTCTTGACCATCATATCGGGATTTATAATACGGAACATCACAGCACACCAATGCACTTCAGCCTTACACCGCCTCTTGTAAGCTATCTGAAACTTAAAACATACCAATTGTATAGATTCGTCTAAGGGCCATGGGAAAATTGACGTCACTGGTGGTTATGGTTACGGAGGCGGAGCAGGAGGAAGGATCGCTCTTCATGTAAGGGAAAGCGTCTACAGAGGAGCTCTGGTTGCTTTGGGGGCCAAGGGAAGCAGTGATTTCGGAGGAACTGGTACAATTTACATCGAAGATATCAGATTCGAAGGCGAGGCTAACGCAACAGAGTTCCATTACACCACTCTCATCCTTGACAACCAGGTTAGTAAAATATGCGACGAAATGTTTGAGAAAGTAAGGCACTAAAAATGCACAAGAAAAGTTACTAATTGGAACCAACATGTTGTGACTTAAGTTTAATGTGTTTTTTGCTCCGTGATATTAAGTGGACAAAAACAAAACCAAAACACTCGCAGTTAAAAATGCTCTAAAAACCTTTTTTGTAGAACCTATTGCCTGCAAAACCGTTCGTGCTGACTGAAGTCAATCCACGAAATGTCACTTCACGTGACCTGGCTCTCAACAACGGGGCCAACTTTACCTTTGACGAGGCGTCACTATGGGGCTCGATTAGGTTCGATATAGGAACTCCGAAACCAATCACGACCTTCACCTCAGCTGGCTTGCATGCGAGCGTTACGTTGGTAAACATTCGTGGAGATGGTTCGGCTCTTCTTTACACACAAGAGAACCAGACTTTCTACGTGGAATACGTGCCGGCCGAAGAAAGGTGCATTTTGTGCAGTTTAATTACTCTGTCATATTCTTTCACCTCAGAGGTATATTTGTCAGGCAGTTTCCTTCATTTTTAAAATTTATTAACTGATAGAATTTTATCCTACAATGAACTATTTAACTGTAACTGTTACAGTATTTATGACGTTACTAGCATATTCATAAAACTATATGAAAAATAACAGACGCTCTTTCCCTCCTGTGAACTTTGAAGTCCTGGAACAAGGTGACCTGATGCTCTCATCGGACGTCAGATTAATCGGCAACAAGGATACACCTATGATCATGCGTGGGCGTCTACTTAAGGTGCTCAACCTCACTCTGGCCGAAGGAAAACGTCTTCTCCTCGGGGAAAATGCACAGGTCGTGCCGGAGTACGACAGTGTCAGCGCCACAGGTGCGAAATACATAATACATAAAGCACAAATTTTGACAGATTTAGCTATATACGATTTTTAATGCAATAGTTAGTAAGTGTCATTATATTAAACTAAAATGAGCTAAAGTTACTGGAACATTAACCCGTTTTAACAAGGTCTTTAAAATGCCTAGGGTTCTGCTTTCGTTAAAACTGACACAAGAAACAAAGTTACTAAGCAAAGATTTTTGAAATCAAAATCGTTGAACAGGCTACAGATTCAACTTGGACGTGTTGACTATGGAAGCCTCGTCGATTGTCAAATACGATTCAAACGAGCCCCTACGTTTTGAACTGGGAACTCTGACTATGAGATACAACGCCCGGTTGGAGGCAGATATGCTTTATCTGACCGCGTTTAACATTGACATGGAAGGTGGATCATACCTCGATGTATCGGGTCTTGGCCCAGCTGCTGAACAGGTTTGACTTTATCTTATCGAAGTGCAGTGTGGAACACACATCTTATCGAAATGCAGTGTGGAACACAGTTGTTATAAGTAATGTACTGATTCCGTGGAAGTGTATATTTGTAATGTGAAATAAACTTCAGACTTCCATCATCAATGCTACTTTAATTAATATTATTCCAAATAAAACTAAAAAATGTCCGTCAAAAATTAAACGGCGCAATCACAAGTACAAAATTTATCTCAAGCTTTCTTTTTCTAAATTTTCCAACACAACTCAGAGATAACCTCACTTTATCTGTTTTCTCAAATTTTAGGGCCCGGGTGCCGGAACCGTGACGGGTCACGGGGCTGGCCATGGTGGCGTAGGAGGGGGCAACGAAAACAGCAACGTGACAGCCGGAAGCGGTGCTGCCTACGGCTCTTTTGTTACACCTAAACACACTGGCAGTGGCGGGTCTGGAAGTCAGGTAGACATAAAAGCGATGTCTAACTTGCTATAATATTGCCAGATATGTGATTAAACTATACCCGTTCAATTAGGGCGGTCGTGGTGGAAGTCTCATGCGAATCGCCGTAACACATACTCTACATTTGGATGGCTGGCTTAAGGCCGACGCAGGCGCTGCCGGTTCCAACTCTGGCGGTGGTTCTGGTGGATCAATATACATTACTACTGGTTTGTTTGTTATGACACTATATTAATTGGCCTTCCTCCTGCTAATATATTTTTTTTATGATTTAACTTGAAAAATGTGTTTTTTCCCATTGCAGGTTCATTTACTGGCCACGGGTACGTCACTGTTGATGGTGGAAATGGTGCTGGAACAGGCGGCGGTGGCGCTGGAGGAAGAACTGCTGTTAAATCAAGTGTTTCCACAAGATTTAGTGGTATTTACAGGTATGTATTTCAGCAGAGTGTTCTTTTTGGGCAGAATATTTTGGCTATTTATATTTCGTGTTATTTATTTCCAGTGCCGTCGGTGGAACTGGAAACGATGTCTCAAACCACGGAGCTGCCGGAACAGTATTCCACATCGGAGAGAGCTTGGAATCTTTCGACGGGCGCCAACAGGTGCGCATCTCTTCACACATTACTTAGCAAAACTTACAAACACTTTGTTCATAGTCTTCTGCCGAGAGCGGTGGTTTCTATGGAAACTTGCTCGTTGACAACCATGTAAGAAAGTCCGTCGCTCCAACAGTCATTATGTTGGAAGATGGTGAAAACAGCGTTCGTGTAACAGAACTGCAGATATACAACACCACCAGAGTTGTGGTTCAAGGCAACGATACTGTAATAACGGTAGACAGGTAACTGATACCCCTTACATACAGGCTATAATTTTACGAGAAATCATGCAATACTAAAAGGGTGTTGTTCATTTTAGGTTCCTCGGCGATCGTACCGGACAAGTTCATCTACGTTACTTCCAAAAACTTAATGCAGAATCATCCGGTCTTCCTTATGGCTTCACTGTTGCTCCAGTTGCCTATTGGGTAAATAAGTTTACACGTTGTTGCAATCAGCAAACTTAACTGTTGCAATCGTAGGTTGACAAAGATGCAGAGCTTGCTTTGCCCCAACGCACAGTATTCCTCGGTACGACCACGAGGATTGATGGCCTGCTTAGTGGGGCCAAACGAGTTCAACTTGCAAACGGCGCTAATACGGTTTTCACCTCTACCGCAAGGTATTTATAGTCACAATCGAGTTATAGACAAAATATTACTTTGAGACTAAAATAGCTTTTAACCTTTACTGACTGTTCCTCATAGAACTGGAATCTGCGTTGACGGCGTGACAGTATCGGCCACTGAACCGGGCAATCTGACCTTTTCTACCTTAGAAATACATCGGTACGTCTTACCTACAACCTTCATTGCAAACATTTTTAATGTATATCAATGCCTCAGATCGTCCGAAGTCAAGATCGAAGAGACAAGCGAAGACCTAACATTGACGGTTGGCGATTTGAAACTGAACTACGAATCCCTGCTTCTCATGAACAAGGGTACCATCGTTACTGATAAGGTTGACTTGGAGAGTGAAGGCGTTCTTGAAATGCTCGGCACTGGCTACAAAGCCGAGGAAGGTTACGGAAAAGGAAGGACCGTCAACGGTGTAGGGTAAGCCAGCGCATGTTTTAGCTTTTAGTTGGATCTTTGTATGTGACATTATTCGTGTCTGTACAGTCTTGGAGCCGGACATGGCGGCTACGGTGGTTCCCTTGAAGAAGATGTAAGAGGAGGAGAAGCGTATGGATCCCTCTATGCACCCAAACAACTTGGAAGCGGAGGTGGAAACGGAAACGTAAGTGTTTATTTCATTCCTAATGATATAAACCACAAATTAAACGTGTAAAAGAAGCCTTATAGGAAGATCTGTTTCACTGCTTCCTTTTTGATACCTGTATTAGTAGTTGTATTTTGTTCGCGACAGGGTGTTGGAGGCAGAGGCGGGGGCTTGCTGCTATGGTTAAACGGCGAGGATTTCTTTGTTGACGGACGCATTGACGTGTCTGGAACCAACGGAGAGGGTCAAAATGCAGGCGGTGGTAGCGGTGGATCAGTTATCATTAGGACTCTCAACATCTCCGGTATGAATGCAAAAAAATGCATCCAACTTCACGTGGCTAATTTCTGTATATTTTTGTAGGCCACGGTGAGGTTCGCGTCATCGGGGGCAAAGGTGTGGGACAAGGTCACGGTGGCGCAGGTGGACGACTTGCTGTTCGTGCGAAGTGGACATACGACTTCCCTGGTATGAGTAAACCCCTTTCATTACTGATAATGTTCCCATTAATGTTGGAGAAAAGTGATTACTAGGTCTGATCTAGATTATTGCACAACCATCCAAGATATTAAATGAAACTAACAGAAGTTTCAAATTACAGTCAGCTGATTTATTTGTAATCTTGAAAAATCGATTTCGCCTGCACGGGCATCCTCAGTTTCTGCAAATTCGAATTTTGCAAGTAAACACAGAAAGCTATACGGTAAAAAAATCTAAAAAGTAAAATAGGAAATTGGTGTCGCTGATTAGAAAACAATGCCAACCAGAGGGATAGATTCTGAAAAAAACTAAGGGAACAGTCTTACCATCCAAGATACTGGTTTACTTAACATATATGTTTCGCATATGCGGCATCATCAGTATTCTAAAAACAACAAACATAAATAAAACAAGAGCAAACATTATGATTGGAATCAAATGCATACATCCAGATTTACATAAAAAGAAATTCAGTTTTCGTTTATTCTTCTTCAGTCACAAACAGTTCAAGTGAATTGGTACAAAACGATGCACAGGTTATATAGGCAAAGCCAACACGCAAATAACGCCAGGAACGCAATTATTAGCCACTGAGGTGCGCAGTAAATCCACAGGCGTAAGTCGCATTGCTAGACACGATGATTGCACGGCGTTTTGTTAGGTCAACTTTAGACACATAATGATAAAATTACACAACAGTGACCACTCGTCATAATGTTTCTGCCTCTCCTACAGGTTACCTTAGGACAGTTGGAGGAAGTGGAATTGTCCCGGGAGCACCTGGAACCGTATACGTGGAGAACACAGCTCGTGGCCCACAGTACTCCCAATTAAAATACGAACAAGCGGGAGCCACAGTACCCCATGTCTACGCCGACCATACCCTTCTCGTAGTAGATGCAGAAGATACACACGAGTTCCTTCATCAGGACAGGTTGGTGCAAAAAAATATTTGCTTCAATTTAATTTTAAAAGATGGCATATCATTCTCCTACACTCGGTTGCTATTTGTAAAGCAATAATGAAATTTCGTCTAATCGATGTAAACCTTGATAACAGGTACCAGGAACCATGGATGTACGCAATGGTACAAGGAGGACTCCGCGAGGAGGACGAACGCGAAAACGACGATTACGAATTTAGTGAAGCAAGAATCACTCGACACGCGAACGTCAGATTCTTCCACCAATCACATGATGGCTTAGGTCAGGATAACTCCAGGTACGTTTAGCGAGTACGTTTAACCCTAGACAACACTGCTTGTTACGGAGGACAATTGTTTGCAGTGATCAGACAGTTATTGTGGTGCACAAGTTCTTGGGCGATCGCACCGGCAAGGTACATCTAAGATGCAACCAGACGTTGTACGTTGAATATTTGCAAAATGTTGCCAACGAGACCACTGCTCCAGTTAGTTACAGGTAAGGAGAAAAATTCATATGGATTGGAATTTATTTGTAAATTTCGCAGGTGACAGGAATTAAAATTCTCTTTTGTAGCAATATCTTATCAAAATATTTTAAAGATCTTCAACAATGTTTGTTTCTTGCAATCTGTAGAGTGGAGGTCGGAGCAGAGTTGATCATGCCGACTAAGTCAGTATTGGTTGGAACACGATCTTGGATCGCTGGAATGCTTGTCGGAGTCGAGGATCTGAAGATCGGCAACGGCGGTGATGTAGTATTTGTGTCAACTGCACAGACTGCTCTCATCGAAAACGGAGTCAAGGTAATTCGAGAAGATTGTCCTGACCTTACTGGACCTCAGCATGCGCATACATTTATGTTAGAATAAAATGTTATTTTACTTATTTTGATGTGGTTTTTAAACATAGGTTGTTTTGTATATAAATGTTATTAAAAACAAAGCTTCTAAGGATCACATCTTGATAATGCCTTTCTGTGTAAAATTGGTCCCGTCTTATCGCTGCATAACCTTTTTTAGCACCAGATAAGTGACCCTGGAACGTTCATGTTCGGTTCATTGGTGGTAATGAGGAACGGCCAACTTGAGTTTAACAAGATTGAAAAACCGATTGAGATTGACAGCGGCCTAATCAAGGTGCAATACCAAGGAAACATGTTCCTACACCACGCTTTCCTCACATCTGGATATGGCGTGGTCGAAAGCGAAGGTAAAATACATAGTTTTGTCGGATGCTCACCGAAATTGATTTTACATTTTCGACGTCAATTTGTTCAACTTAGATTTGGCGCTGAGCCAATCGACTGAAGTCTGGAGCAATATAAATGGCACTATTGGCCACTATAGCACGTCTTAACGATTTTAAAACGAGTTTTAAAACAAGCAGTAACATGTGTTTTAGTAACATGTGAACATGCAAACTGTTAATAACTAATTTTGTCATGCCAAAAAAAAACATTTGTATAAACCTGGTTTACAGGTGTGTTGCACATGGACACGGCTGGTCATGCAGCACGGGAGGGGCCTGGAGCCGGAAAGACGGTCAACAACATCGGAACAGGTGGTGGACATGGTGGTATTGGTGGAGCGCCGGAAGGAGAAATCGGTGGAGACGCATATGACTCCGTGTACAAACCAACAATGGCTGGCAGCGGTGGCGGCAACGCTGGTAAAACAATGTTTTATAGGCTATTATTAAAGGATCTGTGAAGACCAGTTTTTGTACATTTTTTTTGCGAAATCGGTGCTTCCATTTTAACAAAAAATTTGGCATCTAGGATCAGTGAAAGGAGGCGCCGGTGGTGGCTACCTCCACTGGAAGCTCGGAAAGCTTTTGGAGATGAACGGCCTCCTTTCAGCAAGAGGAGCAAACGGAACTGGCTCGAATGCTGGAGGTGGATCGGGAGGATCGATCCTTATCGAAACAACCAACGTTACTGGACATGGTACAGTCAAATAAATATCATTGAAACGTAAAATCTTCAAAACGCGTGTTGTTCTTCTAACGCTTTTCGCGATAGCTTGTGAAAGCTTACGTGTTACATTATTAAACTGAAAGAGCTTTTAACAATCATCTGCAAATAATCGTCGTTGTTAAGTCCCAAACACATTGTTTTAATTCCACTTTCTGCTTTGTCTGATCTTAGGCGAATTCAATGTACGTGGAGGTAATGGAGGCTCGGACAGAGGAGGAGCCGGAGCAGGAGGAAGGCTCGCGGTTCTTTGCTCCTGGAGATACCAGTATGGAGGAGCTTTCGTCGATGCCGGAGGAATAGGGGGCGGATACTCGCTCACTGGAGCATTTGCACTCAAACATGGAGCCGCAGCAGGTAATGCTAATAACATTTCTTTTTGTATGTACATTGTGGCATATCGATATGGCGGTTGGTTGAAGTTATCATACAAAGCATTGAATGCCATTTGCAAATATTCTGGTAATTAAATACAGATATAAAACAAATTTTCCAAAACTAAGTTATTTATTCCATATTATTTAACGTGCACACTATCTTATACCAATAAATTTGTCCCATTTCAGGTACTGCGTACAAGGAAGAAAACCTTCGCCCGCCACAATATCGCCATCTCAAATACGATCCTAATCGAAACAAAACGTACCTTGCCGTCGACCACACTTACGTACACGTTGATAACGAGGGCCGTGACGTACCACCTCCCAGTGTCATTATGGAGGAGGGAACTCGATACTACGAGTTCGACGAAGCGGAACTGACGGGATACGCTCGACTGATCTTTTACCATCCGGAATCAGCAGCTCACAAAGAGGTTACAAATTTACACTCACTAAGCTAAGCAAAAGGAATCTACGTGTACTGAACAGTTTCAACTTGCATTTTACATGGAACTGACGCTTTTAACGCTTAAAAACAATTTCGTTTGTAGAATGGAACACACAGCAACGGAACGGCCGAGGATTTGAACATCATCGTCACCGTTGAGATCCACAAGTTTATTGGTGATCGTACCGGTTTGCTTCACATGTTCGGCGGACAGAGAGTGTTCGTGGAATACACGCCTTCCGCATGGACGAAGACTATTGCTCCGTGTAGCTTCTGGATTGAGGCTGGATCGGAAATCATCTTCCCACAGGAGGTATTCAGTTTGTCAACTTATATTCCTTGGGACGAGTCACGTTTAAATTATTGTTGACTTTTCCCAAACAAACAAACATGTACAAACTTTATATTTTATACTTACAAGTTTTTTGTCCACATCCACACGCAATTTAAACTCAGCATCATGCCCGAAACCCGTTTGTTATTTAACTTTGTTTTTAAATTTTATTCGAAAATAAAATCAGAGAGAAACTTTCTTGAAGCAAATCAATTCATCATCAACTACTTTTGAATTACTACCAGACTCACCTCGAGGGCGTCCGAAGCACATTTGCTGGCAGAATTACGAACGTCCACAAGCTGTTTGTATCGCGTGGTGGCGATGTCGTCTTCCTCGCCACTTCCAACACGGCCTTGCCGCACGATGGCAGCAATGCGACGAAAGTTACTTACACTCACTTGACCAACCCTGGAAACTTCTCCTTCAGCTGGTTCTATGTCAAGACTGACGGAACGGTCGAGTTCACCCAGATTGTCAACTTCCTGCTTGTAACCTCCACCGATGTCAAGGTAAATAAAAGCTTGTTCCTTTTAACAATAAATGTGTAATTAAAACACCCAAAGGCATTTACAATTATGTTTAGTATTTATAAACTTTTTTGAGGGATAACCCGTGCAACGCAACAGCTGTAAATAATGCACTGTCACCAGGTCAAGTACTTTGGTAATCTTTATGCCAACATCGCCGAGATCCAGTGCGCGTGTGCTCGAATCGAAAGCGGCGGGAAGTTCCACCTAAACGGAAGAGGACACAAGGCAGAAGAAGGTCCAGGGGCAGGACGGACAGTTAACGGTAGGCAAAAAAATGATTGTTTTACAATCCTTTATAAAGGCATCTTTACCACCTTCTTCTGCCTTTACCAATATACGATTTTTTTGTGACAGGAAAGGGACTCGGAGCAGGACACGGTGGTCAGGGTGGGGGAGTAGACATTACCAACCCACCGTCGCCTTACGATTCCGTGTTCACACCCAAATTGCCTGGAAGTGGAGGAGGCAAGTTTATAAATTCAAATTTACGTCACAACTAATGTCTGTTCTTCCGTGCGCGTGGTTTGGCAAAGACTTTTTGCCAGAAAATGTTTAAAATAAGCAAGGGAGTAACAAATGAAAGCGACTAAAAGTTTTAAAAATATGTCAATAAAATGTAGAGTGTGAACAATATACACCAGAAAAAATAAATACGTATAATGCAGAATAAGGCAATTCAATATTTATTTGGCGGTATTGCAATTACGTATCTTCAAGTAAAATAAAAGGAATATGCAATGTTAATGTAAATCTATTCTGTGTCTAAAACGCCGTGTGTTTACAGGAAACGGAATGAATGGCAACACTGTAACCGGCCAAGGTGGCTGCGGCGGTGGATACTTGGAGTGGCATGTGGGTGATCTCATAGAAATGGACGGATGGCTAGCTTTGCAAGGAGCAGATGGACTGGGAACTAACTCAGGCGGAGGCTCCGGTGGAACTGTCCTCATTAAGACATTCAACATGACAGGTTTGTTCTTGGATTTGTAAATATCCATAAATACATAGAGCGGTAGCATTCGATTTTGTTACACCTTACGCGCACAGGTCACGGAATCATTGACGTTCGCGGCGGAAGAGGTGGAAAATCGGAAGGAGGCGGAGGAGCTGGAGGTAGAATCGCCGTCCATTGCCAGTATGTCGCGTTTTCTCCTTAAACATATATTTCGACTCTCTCTTTAACCAACCTATCTTTACAAGGTACCGCTATTCGTACGGGGGCGATTTCCTGAACCGCGGTGGTCCCGGAGGCAACGGTCCGGAGGACAGCTTCCTGCCCGAAAACGCTGCAGAGTTCCAGGACATTGATACCATCAACATCGTACACGACGATCTGGGTGGTGCAGCGGGTTCTTCTTATGTAGAGGAGAACTTACGTCCTCCGCAGTACCGCATACTGAAATACGACGAGAACGCCAACATGACGTATCTCCAAGTTGACCACATGTAAGTTTTCATTACGCAAAAGGAAGAACTTAGTACGTTTGTCATTGGGAAGTAATAGCTTGTCGAGTGAAATAGACTACGCAGGATATACTCAGTAGTCTTGAAACAGTATTGCCTATATAGCGACTTATACAATTGTGATGTTATCAAAGGAGTTTGTGCATTTTTATTTGGGTTCAAGTGCCTTCAAACTATTTTACAGGTATGTCCACGTGGACAACGAGGGTATCCTTGTCCCAGTGGCATCTGTGCTCATGAACAACCAAGCCTGGACATACGAAATTGATGAAATGCATCTGACTGGTGCCGCTCGTCTCATAATCGAACAACCTACCAACAACGCTACAACTTCCAATTCAACGCCTGATGAACTCGGAAGAACCGGCAGACTTGTCAACGTCATCGTTCACAAGTTCTTGGGCGACAAGACTGGCAAAGCCCATCTGCGACACAATCAAGTAGGTTTCTAACGTTTAGCTGTAATCGGTGGTTTCAAACCTCCCCAAGCAGTAAACCTACTACAGTAATTTTAAATAAAAAAATAAAAACTTTTTCGTTGCGTTTTTAAACAGCATCAAGAGTAATTTTTATTTTTTCAGCATAGTTAAAAAAGATCCTTAGTTAAAAGTAGTTATTTAAATGGTTGTTGCTGTTAGGTCTTGCACGTTGAAGTGAAGGAGTCGGTGAACAACCGAACAGAGGCGCCATGTAGTTTCCTCATTGATGAAACAGCAGAGATGGAAATGCCCACTGAAGCCCACTTCCAGGGTGTTGATACCGACGTGCACGGTATAATATGCAATCAACCCGAGTTTAATATGACAACAAAAATAAACAAATAAATTAATAAATAGCGAGACACGTATATAAAAACAGTATTTAACTGTAATGATATTGCCGGAAGATTAGTATTCTTATATGTGCAAAGGACCATAATATTTATTAAGAGCAATTTTTGAATGACTGCTGTTTGAAGAAAACTGGTTCAAAATACATTTTGACCCACTAATGACTTGTGTCCACTGCAGGCACAATGACCGGTGTGCATTCGATGTTCATCGAGAACAGAGCCCAGGTTCACTTCACGTGCACTGCCCGTACTGCCCTCAAGGTCGACGGCAAATACTTTATCGTCACCGAGCAAGGAAACTTCTCCGTAAGCGTGGTTGACATCAAGTACGGCGGCTCTCTCAACTTTACCGACCAGTTTGACTTTGATGGACGCGATATGCTGGTCACTGTTGCCGATTTGGAGATAAAGCACACTGGCATCATGCTTCTACGTAACCGAGGCACAATCGCAAGCGGCCTTGTCGACTTGGAGAGCAAGGCGTTTATCACGTTGGACGGTACGGGTTACGAGGCTGGAACGGGACCCGGAGCTGGTGAAAGCTCATCCACTGGTGCGACTGGGGCCAGTCATGGAGGTGCCGGAGGTCATCTTGACAATGGTAAGTAACAGTTGTTTTTCTTTGTAAACGCAAGGCTTATTAAAAAAGCAATTGCCATGTTCGTGAACTTTTCTTGTTTAGTTATGACAGTTACTTCAGTGTAATCTGTTACAATTCCGTTTGCAGACGCGGCTGTGAGCAACTCTATGAATGAAACCCACGACACGACGGCAATTTACCACGGCTTCTACGGATCAGTATACACACCTACCACAAAGGGAAGTGGAGGTGCCGGATCTGGCGGAGGTCTTGGTGGAGGTTCACTCATTATGAATGTAAGTCGAAGCTCTATCTTTACCATTAAGAACGTGACTATATGCTTGAATAAGGATGACCGAGAAGGTAAATTAGCACAATGACGATATGAAACCGTTCTATATCCCTGTTTTCATACGAAGAGGTCAAACAATTAGGGGTTTTAGACGAGCCCTTAAATCAGCAATGTGCCTGGCACCAACAAACTGATCAAACGTACTCTCCATGTTGTTCGGAGTATAATTCAAAACTATCGTATTTTCAGGTTGGAAAAACTCTGCACCTGGATGGCCTTCTGTCCTCTCGCGGTACACACGCCACCAAATCCGCTTCTAGCGGAGGTTCCGGCGGTAGCATCTTAATCGATGCCACAAACTTCACTGGACACGGCGAACTTTCGGTTCGTGGCGGCGACGGTGTCGGCTACAGTTCAAGCAATAATCATCTTGCTGGCGGAGGCGGCGGTGGGGGACGCCTTGGCGTTCATCTTCGTCACCAGAACAACTACGGAGGTCAGTACACCACAGAGGGAGGACGCGGCTTCTTCGGTACGACGCAAACTGCCGCTGAGCCGATTGACGGTTCTGCTGGCACAATGTACAAGTACGAGTCGCGCCGCGGGCCACAGTACAGAGAGCTGAAGTACGGCAGTGACAACACCACCACCTTCAAGCCTGACCATTCCATGCTGAAAGTGGACGCAGGGGCGAGGACCGGATTTACTGGAAGCGCTGGAATGACCGCCCTTCCGACAATGGTGATACAGGACGCGACGGAATTTTACGAGTTCGACGAAGTCCAGCTTCACGGAGTTGTCAGCATCCTCTTCTATCACCCAACCGTAAGTAAAATGGTGTTGTGGGATGCAGATTTAGTATTTAGACGCTTTGTAATGTTTCTGTTGCTGCCAGGCATATTGTAATTCAATAGTCTGTTCTTCTGGCACAATGAAAACATAACTTTATTGACCGACGTTTCGCCTGTTATCCAACAAGGCTTCCTCGGGGTAATTTAGACACGTTGTTTTTGTCAAACGTAGGGAACAGACACTGTGGATATGGTAGCCCACGAACTAACCGGTGACAAGCAAGGTGTCATTACCGTACGAGATCGACAGACACTTTACGTCCACTACGTGGAATCCACACACACGTTCCTCGACGCCCCATGCAGGTTTGAATTGATATCCCATGAGAATATCCAAATCGTGCTGTCATACTTTACAAAATTTGATCCATTGTTATGTCCAAACTCTTCTTGATTATGAGCTCATTTTTTATGTTACTTCACAGCTTTGACATTATGGATGGCGGTGAAGCCGTGCTGCCAACTACTGTGATTTTGCGCAATCGCGTCACAAGATTGGCTGGAAGGATGACCGGAGTCCATGAACTGGTCGTCGAACGCGACTCTACTTTTTACATCCTCGACGCAGCCCACACAAGTCAGGTAGGTGACGCAGCCCACACAAGTCAGGTAGGATTTTCACAAGACCCGCCCATAGTCGAGCAACCTTCGGCCCACTTTGGTGAAATAGAAATTCTTCGTACACTTTTGGCAGCTAAAAATTATTTATCTACGGCCTGTTTTTCAAATCAAGTTACTACAGAAACTTAATTTCAGAAAATACTGAAAAACAAAAAATTAACTATATCTTTTTTTTAACAAACAATTATGCATGGCTTATTGCATAAAATCAACGTGTTCGAACAGGCTAATTGTGACCAACGTGTTTCTTACAGCTTTTCGACAAGTCGAACCCTTACGACCCGCGTAGGGACGGGATTCAAACACCCAGCACTATTTTGCTCGGAATCATGACGGTAAACAATGACGGACACATCATTACAAGAATGCCTGCCACCATACCTACGGACTCTTACATCCCAACCGTGAACGCAGCTCAACTCACTCTGAAGAAGGGTGGCACCGTCACATCGGAAACAAGAAGACTTCGATTTGAAAGCAGCTGTTCTGTGGTTGAATCGGGTAAATACCAATGAACTTTTTAATATGCTTGAAACTCGTATTTTTTAAAATTCAATCCGCAAATGTGGTCTCTTGCTTGATTACGAGGTGACAGCATGTGACTTTAAAAACACCCTTAATAGGTTGGCAAACGTTTGAAAATGAAAAAACTTTGAGCTACGTGTAATACTCTACTCACAAAACACAGCTGACTTGATACTTGGCCATACGCATGAATCCCATCTGGGAATTGTGGTTCAAACAACAAATAACTTCATTCGTTCCCCAAACAGTTCCATTAACACAACTTATGCTATTAACAACTCAGGTGCAACATTGAGTGCGGACAATGCTGGCGACGGCCCGAACCTTGGACGAGGCCGAGGCTCTTGTGGATCTTTCGGATGCTCTGGTGGCTCGTACGCCTCGATTGGTGGATCTGGCTACTCCGCATCTCCAGTCGGATACAACAGTGTGCCTTACGATTCCATTTTCCGCCCCATGTCGCCTGGAAGCGGTGGCGGAGGTAAGACGGGATATTGTTACCGTTGCAATGATAAGTACCGGTATTAGTTGTCCCATTCACACGACCAAACCAAAACATATTCACATGACATATTAAATATAAGAAATTGATTTTTACAGAATTAAACGTAAAAGCACGGTCAGTTCGTCAAAAAATCGTTTCCATTTGTAGAGCACGAATAGAAAATAACTAAGAATCCAATGTTTGTTGAGACTCAAGCTGTTTCCCAGGTACATATGGCGGTCGCGGAGGTGGACACCTTGACATTGTTGTTGGCGAAAAATTCAAGATGGACGGATCCCTCTCTGCAAGGGGAGAACATGCTGTGACCAACCACGCTTCTAGTTCTGGAGGTTCAGGAGGAAGCATCGTTATCGCTACCGCCACTTTCGCAGGAGTGGGGTCTTTCTCGGTAAGTGTAACGTACCGTTGCAATGGTTGCAAAATACGCGAATAGTGTATTTAGATAAGACCTTGAGTGTTAGAACGCGCTTTGAGATATCTGATAAAATGTGCAAACTGTATTGTATAAGATTTTATAGTAATCATCAGACTGGAGAATTTTGGAAAAATGCTTTTAAAGCAACAATTTACAATGTACAATACCTGAACCAGATTACACAAACTGTTCCCATACAAACACAGTAAGAATTAATCCATATAAACGCCTTCAGACTGTGGGAGGACGAGGCTACTCTTGGACGAGCGGCAGTAACAACCAGCAATATGGAACTGGTGGTGGCAGCGGAGGTCGCGTCGCCATCCACTTGTATTTACGAAGCAACAACGTTCGTTCATCGGCTTCCGCGGCAGCTGACGGTTACCAGTTCCGCGGTACAACAACCAACTTAGGCGGAACTGGATATGGCCGAGGATCTCCGGGAACTTTGTACATCGAGGAAGGCTTTGGGGAGATCGAGGCTGTACAGTCGTTAGAGAACAACGAGACCTCATCCAGACGCAAGCGTAGCGTTCCTGCAGGTAGGCTAGAGATTGCCTGGGTGTATTGGTTTGTATACAAAACATTTTAATATTTCCAAAAGATCGTTGCTACTCAGGACCTATAGCAGTGTTTAACATTAGGAAGGTCTTGCTACAAACCACTTGTGTTCAGACATGGATTGCGTGCTTGTCTTTTTCAATCAATAACTCCCTGTTTCAGCATCTCGAAGACAAATATTGGACAATGAAGCCTACAAACTTCTCATCATTGACAACGGAAACTATGGTTCTAGCGGAGGAAGTTACTGCGTCCTGCTGGGCTGGGCGGACGACGAAGAAATCTACATTCAGAACGACCACCGCACCGCTAGGCTTAGACTCGACGAACTCCAGCTGACCAGAACCGCATGCGTGTATTTGCGCAACTCGGTAGATGTTAAGAGCACGCCGAATGTGGCGGCCAGCATATGGAGACTTACTGGAGACAAGAGTGGCGTGATCTTGGTTCAGAACAACCAGATGCTAATCGTGTCCTCCGGCGAAGATCGTACTGAGATTGACAACAAAATATATCTGTCAAGGTACTTTTTATAGTTCATCTATTACTAAACAAAGGATTTTAAGCTTAAACACAATAAATGACCACTGCCCAACGCAAAACTGTGTCATGCGTTACAGGGAAGGATTGCTAAGACTCCCAGTGCACACACGAACCAACACGCTCATGCAAATAGCTGGCCACGCTGCCGGTGCTCTGTTCATGACAGTTGCCACGAACACCGGCTCTCTCAAACTCCTTTCAACGGGTTTCACTTCCACCAGCGACTGTGTCCTCAACTCAGACAGCAGCAGCAACATCACGTGCGTCGTTACCGAGGCTGAACGCGGTCAGTACCGATTTACGGCATTGACACTGCGCGCTGACTCCTACCTCGAGACGGGCAAGTCTGGTGTGGTTGGTTTCGGCAACGGCTACAGGACCATGAATTTGAGCGCTTGCGAAAGGTACACAAGAATTACATTTGTCAACACATTATATGTTGCGCACCTTGTTATTTACGCCATACATTTTTCGAAAGATTTGACATCGACAAGGGAGCACGATTTAAGGTTGGCGACACCGTGCAAGTAAGCAGCCATTACTTCAAGCTAGAACTCGAAGCGAAGGTCGACGCCGACTCCTCCGGATATTCACAACAAACTGGTCCAGGACGAGGATATCGATGTAGTCGATGCAGTGGCGGAACTGGAGCTGGATATGGTGGTGTTGGAGGCAATGCTGACCGGTAAATATACTTGATTTCATTGATATTCCGATGTGGTTTTTCGGTAATACCAGAGAAATTTGTATGTTAGATACACCCATTGTCCTGGGGGACCGGAATACGGATCGACTTGCTTCCCGTCAATGTGGGGAAGCGGCGGAGGAAGTTCTTACTACAGCAGCAACACTTACTACTCTGGTGGACCAGGTAAAGGCCGGTGTTCTAATTGGTTTGTCTTACTTTTAACACGGAAAGCATCCGTACAGTTACGCAGAGACAACCTGCACTTTATGCAAACAATGAACGATTTTAAAACAGGTGGTGGAGCGCTTCATCTTACTGCCAGTGGACTGGGATTGGTCGAAGGAACGGTTACAGCCCGCGGTGGAAATGCCGGTACGTACGCCGGCGGCGGTTCAGGAGGAAGCATCCTCATTAACAACCTACACTTCGAGGGCTGGGGCTTGGTGAAGGCTGACGGTGGAGATACCAGCGGTCGATGCTGCAATTGTGTAAAAGTCGGTGGTGGCGGCGGAGGTGGCCGTGTTAAGACACATTCTCGCGCTGGAGTCCCGAAACCTCTCTTCTGGTACCGTACAGTGAAAGGTGGATCTTCTCCCGATCACAACGGCGCCATTGGCAAGCTCTGTCCTATCTCCACTACCGACTACTTCACTCACTTCACTGAAGTGGACGAATTGTCGACCTGTGGTTGTCTTAGCGGCACCAACACAACCTACGCCCAGAGACAGCACTTGTGTTCAGACAAAGGCACCTACAACGAAACCACCGAATCATGCGAATGTGACCCAGGCTACGTTGGCTTTGCTTGCGAGCACTACTGTGATGCCGCCTCAACCTGCAATGGCCGCGGCGTTTGCGACGCAGAGGCCGGCTGTTGTGTGTGTGACCCTGGCTACGTAGGCTTGAGATGTGAGCATTCTTGCAATTCCGAAGTTGACTGCCATGGCAATGGTGTGTGCAACGACATGGGCGAGTGCGAATGTGATGCTTGTCATGCCGGAGTCAACTGCGAGTTCCACTGTGGCTTGCATGTTGACGACATGACAGGCTTGGACCACGGAGTCTGCGTGGAAGGTCAATGCCAATGCCACACCTGCTATTCAGGTATGAAGTACTAAATGTTACAACGCAACAGATAAGGTTCCTTCCAAAATTCCTACATGTATATGAATAATTCCTCACAACTGTCCTACGTGCGTAGTATTACACCGAGACTTTTGAACATTTTTTCAAATGTGACGTATATGACGTTATGGGCTCATACCCAGACTGGGAAATTTAACGAAACAAACAATTATTTTTAGCACGAAATTAAGTAAATACTAAACAACGATCTGTGTATGACGCAACAACTTTTATATATTCGTAGAAAGTACAATGACTTGTTCCTTATAGGAACCTACTGTGATGTGGAATGCTCGGTCCGTGGCGCCTGCACGCTGAACGGCACCAACTCGGTGTGCGCTTGCGACTATCCCGACTTCTGGACGGGCGAAAAGTGCGACGTCCCAAGATGTCCTGGCGAAGTGCTCGTGACCAATGAAGCTACCGACGAACCTGGAGCGGTCACCTCCACTACCACACAATATTGCTCCAACAACGGATATTGCAACACAGCTTTGCACACTTGCTATTGCGAGCCCGGTTGGATAGGAAACGACTGCGGAACGACCGACTGTCCCGGTGAACCGGATTGCTCGGGTAACGGCGACTGTTTGGTGCTAACAGGAAGTAAGACCCCGACATGCAAATGCAATAACAATTTCTACGGCGCATCTTGCGATAAGGAGTGTCACAACGGAGTGGTGAAACGTGCCAACTCGTCAGATGCCGTCGCACGTTTTGACCCTGTAACCGGTTTTGAGTACCCCGTGCAGCTCGTCGACGAGTGCGAGTGCAATCCCTGCTGGACTGGACGCGACTGTAACGTTTTGTGTTCGGGATACGGCACATGCGATACTGCAGCCGGCGTTTGCGATTGCGATCCGCTTTCAGGCTGGCGTGGAGACAATTGTGAAGTTCTAGGATGCCCAGGATACGGTGGACAAGACTGCACCGGACACGGTGAATGTATTAGTTATAAGCAAGAATGTCTTTGCGATGCTGGTTGGCGCGGAATAGCTTGCCACGAGCCTGACTGCCCCGGTCACCCCGACTGTAACGGCCGTGGTGTGTGCGTTACTGAGCCGCCAAGTGGGGAAGTGATTACCAATCTCCAAGGAAGAGCGGAATGGGCTCCGGTTTGTCAGAACTGTTCGGAGGGTTGGATGGGTCCGGCATGTGACGACCCGTGTGTACATGGCACTCAGGTTCGAAAAACAATTATCCAAAGTTTAAGTTGGAATTTATTTGATTTCCCTGAAAATATCCTCAAGATAATACTGTTACATGGTCTTTAAATAACCACTGCAAAACGGACTACATTGTATTTTTTTAACGGTTATTTGATCTCATCACTTCCCATTCATCAGGTTCCACCCAACAGCGGGAACTGTGAGTGCGAACCTGGTTGGTCTGGAGTTGGTTGCAACTCAGAATGTTCTGGAAATGGAAAGATTGTTAACGGTGTATGTGAGTGCTTCTACGAAAGCGGATTCCGCGGAGATCTGTGTGACGTACCCGGTGAGTTTTCGCTCTTTTCCAACTCTCGTTTCTATTCATCTGTTTTGGAAAGTTGACTTTGGTGTTTTGATCAGGATGTCCTGGTTTGTTTGGAATTTCCTGCTCCGGACGTGGAGACTGCGACAGTGCCAATGCTGAATGTACATGCAATCCTGGGTGGAAAGGGATTGGATGCGAGGATCCAGACTGTCCAGGTAACATCGCGTCACTAAAATAAAACAACTGTGATGCAAAGTGAAAACCATAAGTACTTTACCATCATAAAGGCATTGCCACTTCATAAATTTGGTAACACAGCTGCCAATTACAATATACCGGTGACGAGTTGTGACTGTGTCACAATCGAGATACTTAACCAGGCAGTAGTCATATTTTTGTTATTTTTAACGGTTTCTGTGAGCAGGCGAACCTGACTGTCATAACCGCGGAACCTGCAACTCAAATGTTGATCCGCCAGTATGTGTCAACTGCTCTGACGACTGGATGGGAATTGATTGTGGTTCGCCTTGCGTACATGGAACACAGGTAACCTATATAAACTATAGATATGTTCAACAATATTTACCTACTTTGTGCAAACAGTTTGACCTGGTGTTCTAATGAAAAAGAAAGATTTTTAAATGTTTCGCGCCAATCGCAATCTAAAACTGCGCTATGCAATTGGATGCAACCTAAATTCAGCGGTGACATAACAGTCAAAAATCGATTTGCTGTCCCTTGCAGACCCCACCAAACAGCGGCAACTGTACGTGTGACCCCGGTTGGGCTGGACTTGGATGCGACTCTGAGTGTTCAGAACATGGAACGGCTGTCGACGGAGTTTGTGTGTGTGATTACGAAAGCGGTTGGAAGGGCGAATTATGTGACGTCCCAGGATGTCCTGGACTGAACGGGGAAGACTGCTCTGGAAGAGGTTTGTATTTTGTTGTATTAAATTGTCTAAAAAGATCAAGTAGCTTGAAATATGTAACTTGTGCATGTTGTAAAAAGAAGAAAAAAAATATATGGAAATATAAACTGAACTATACGATGTTGACCAATATTTGTCACATTTTACATTCTATGAAATAGTCATGTGCCATGCAGCCAATACAAAGCAAGTTATACCTTCCTATCTTCAGGCACATGCAACAGCGCCTTGGCGCTCTGTGAATGTACTCCTGGTTGGATCGGTATCGGTTGCGAAACACCGGACTGCCCAGGGAACAATTGCAGTGGACGAGGAACTTGCGACGGAGAGAATTACGATCCACCGAGATGCGTGGACTGTGAACAGGGCTGGATGGGCTACGGTTGTGAGTTGGTGTGCGAACATGGAACCCAAGTTCCTGCCAACAGTGGAAACTGCGTCTGTGATAGCGTGAGTGTGATTGTCTAGTATCGGTGGCGACTAATCAAAGTTTATGTACATGTGTGAGCTTATTTGCGCTTAACGGTGATGTATTTTGCCAAAATTTTCGAGGTGGTTTTATGTTCACTATTTACAAACTATTTACATTTCCATGCAAAATTATCTACAGTCAGTCAAATCTGCAAATCTACAGTCAGTCAAATCTGCAACTTTAAATGACATGCATCGCAAACTTTAAAAAAAAACGATAAGTAAACAAACAGCAACCGTGATTTTAAATTTAGTGTTACGCCGGAACTGGATGCAACTCGGAATGCTCAGGATACGGATCGTGCTCGGAAAGCGGAACTGAGTGCGAGTGTAAGAGTGGATATTGGGGAGGTGTTTGTCAAATCCGATCTTGCCCAGGAAACCGAGTTCCTTGCTCTGGTCACGGAACGTGCAACGTGTTAGAACAGGTATGAAGAAATCGCAGTTACGTTTCAATTTATCCGCTTATGTTTCAATCGCAATGGCCTAAATTGTTGCAATTAATCTGTTAATTGTGTCAAAAAAAGTTGCTTTAAAAATATAGGACTGTAGCACCGCAAAGCATACATTCATGGATTCCATAAAAAAAATATATTCGTATTGGAATATAGTGTTGCCAATGTGACGATAAAAACTAAATTAAATAAGATTGTTTTTGTTTTCAAAAATCGCAGTTTGCCTTATTTCCACTGAGTTTTAATGTTTAGTTCTCGGCCAATGATTTCTACATCTTTTTATCTCCCCTCTTTTTAGACATGTACGTGCAACGAGGGTTGGACGGGCGACGGCTGCGAGAATCCGGATTGTCCGGGAGTTCCTAACTGCAACGCTCGGGGCGTTTGCTCAAGCGATCCATACTTCATGCTTGTGCCAGATCAATTCGACGAGGGAGTGTTAGTCAACCGACTTGTCACCATACCGCGGTGCATTAGGTGCGCGGAAGGCTGGGTTGGAACTTCGTGCGGAGTGCGTTGCTTGAACGGTGTGAAGGTGAGATAATTAAGAATTAGCAAACCTTTGCCTTCAAAACTTTATCATTACACGCCAGAGAGATTTTGCGCTGCTTTAGCTGCCAGGATTAGTTTTATTTAAGAAAAAAAATAAAAATAAATTCAAGAACGAAAAATGAAAGCAGATTGTACCAACCAACGTTTTGGTAAACATGCCGTTATACACGAAACGCACAAAAAAAGGCATACTCTCTATACAGAGCAAATTGTGCTTATTGTGGCTTATCGTTTTTTGCTTTATCGCGTGACGCCGAAAGTGGTCTTAGCATGTTCCTTTTTATTGTGTTTATAAAGTTAGCTCCCTGGCTATTACGTTTTATTCATGAGCTTACAATTCAAAAAAAATACTGATTCAGAAAACCATCTTAAGCTAAAAATATCTTTATCGTACGTTTTGAAGTCCGAGAATGGTGAGAACTGCGTATGCAGTCCTTGCTACAGCGGTTTGGATTGCGAAATTGAATGTTCCAACAATGGAAAGTGCGATCCCGACCTCCAGGAATGTGTGTGTGATAGAGGAGTTGGTGATGCGTGGGTGGGCGACAAGTGCCAATACCAAGGTAACAAAAAGTTTGCTTTAACACCGAAATGCATAATGTTTACCCCAGGTTGCACCCATGAGTAACGTTTACCAAAAATCTGTATTTCCCATATGGTGTATCTAGGGATTAAAGTAGAACACATAAATGCAAAAATAATTGATATTTGTCTTCATTGGGAGGTTATCTCAACTATATAAACATTAGTGCTGCCAACAATCTGGCATTAAATCTTATTTTCAGTCACTATTAGTGTTCTGGTCACACATCTTTATTGTAAACACCTTTATTTCTTTTTCTTCAAACCTGAACACCGTAAGTGAGATAGCTGCCAGTGTATTATACGGTGTGTGAGCTTCAAGAAGACCTAACTTGATATTTATGTGCTTTTAGGCTGTCCTGGTTTGGATGGTTCCTGCAACGGAAACGGTGCTTGTTCGGTGGTGAACAGTCAGTGTGAGTGTTATCCTGGTTGGGAAGGAGAAGACTGCGGAACGCCCGCTTGCCCAGATGGATGCAACGGACACGGAACCTGTCTCGACACCCATCCGAGACAATGCAAGTGAGTGCAATCCAATAATCGATAGAAAGGTATGAAAGATAGCTGCAGATGAATATGAAATGCCGTATGCCGCGAAGGCTGAGTAATTTGTATGTTATACGTATTTATATCAGCCTTAGTCTAATAAATCTTAAGCAAGTAACATACAATTTTGACAAATATGAAGTACCGTATGACACAAAGGCAGAGTAGTACACACAATGCATTTACTTGTAAGTAGAAATCTACAAACCTCTTTCTCCCGTTTAAAGATGCGAGTCGACTTGGGGAGGTGAGTTCTGCGACACCCCCTGCGTGAATGGAACAAACGCGGATGGATTTGGATGTGTGTGCGACCCTTGTTATGCTGGTATCGGTTGCGACTCCGTTTGCTCGGGTAAGCTTCAAATATTATTCAAACGAGATATTGTCATGTAACTGTTTGGAAATACTGTGATAATAAAAATTTATCGCACAGATGTCGGAGAGTGTCTGCAAGGAGAGAACGGTCTGTACTGTCGATGCTATTTGGAACTTGGATATAAGGGTCCAACGTGTTCAAAGGACGGTTGTCCTGGCTGGCCACTTGACTGTACCGGACACGGCGAATGCAATCTTGCCGCCAAAACATGCGAGTGTGAAACCGGTTGGAAGGGTGTTGCCTGCCACCTGCCAGACTGCAATGGTATGGATTAACTCATGCTTTTGCAATATTTGTTTTATTCCCGATACACAAGAAACTTGTGGCCAAAAGGTTTAAGCGAAAAGTCAAGTACTCAACTTGAAAAACTTTTTGCACACTATGTAGGCTAAGTTTTAAAATTTCTTACTGTGTGATATCTATGGACGAAAAGGGCACCGAAAATTACACTATGTTTGTTGGGCGTAGTTGTGTGTGAACCTGTTGCAAATGACATCTTGCAAATTAAGTTTTTTTAAGGCTCTCCCGACTGCCTGGGCCGCGGCACATGCCACCCGCCGAGGAAACTAGCCGACGGAGTTTCTCTTACCCCGGAAACATTCTACCAGTACAGAGAGCCTTATTGTGTTTGTGAGGATCCATACATGGGCGCCAGTTGCGAACTGACATGCGAGCACGGTACTCCGCAGAGAACAAGGAATGGAACATGGTGGTGTGAGTGCGATCCGTGCTATGCCGGGGACGCCTGCGACAGACTTTGCAACCTGCAGGTAATTTGTTTGTGTGAAAATCTGAAAATCGGTCAGAGAAAATTCCATATTTAGTTTATTCCAGTAATATACATTTTACTCCCAACGTTCCAGTAAAAACTGTAATTGGTTTATTTCAAATGTTACCCTTTTAGGGCAACTGCACATCGGCTGGTGTTTGCGAATGCGGATTCAACGGCTGGAGAGGCGATCGGTGCGACCAACCAGGTTGTCCTGGCTACAATTTCGACTGCACTCGCCACGGCGATTGCAACCGAGCAGCGGGCATATGCGTCTGTGTAGAAGGCTGGTCGGGTGTCGGTTGCCACATTTCGGACTGCCCTGGTGACCCCGACTGCAATAACCGGGGTGCGTGCGTCGAAGCCCCTCTACCGGCGGACGATGACGGCGTTTCAGTTATCGAACTTCCGCCAGTTTGTGAATGTCGGCCGGGCTTCTACGGCGTGGCGTGTGAGTACATTTGCGCAAATGGCAGCATCGACGAAGTTGCGCAGAACTGTTCGTGTGCACCTTGCTACCACGGACACGCTTGCGATATTCTGTGCTCTGGAGTTGGTTCTTGCACTAGCGAGGGAAGTTGCTTGTGTGGATTTGATGGCGGACGCGGTGATTTCTGTGACGAACCTGGGTGCCCAGGTAGGTTTTTTTATAGACCACATTCGAAATTTATCTTAATAAGATCGCGCACTTTACCACACGCAAGTTACACAGTTGTTTTAGGGCGCGATTGTATCTCGATTCCGTAAAAAAAATGTGTAAAATGTATAAAAAAACTAAAATTTGAATAAAAAAAACAAAACGCTGGTTGTTAGGAATGTATGTCCCTCTGAAAGCCTTTACATAAAGGTTTCTTCCAAAACTAAGTTTGCAAACATGTTTGTCACGCACCAGGAACAAACGGATTGGACTGTTCTGGACATGGAAATTGCATTTCTGCCACGAGCCAGTGTATATGCTCTCCCGGATGGACGGGTGTCGGTTGCGAGTCACCTTTGTGTATCGATGATTGCAACGGAAGAGGGGAATGTTTCCCGAGCGACCCAACTTTGCCCGAATACCAACAAGGTCGTTAAGTTGTTTAAATTAAAGTTTGTCTGTTACAAAAAAGAATTTCGTCCGGTGTAACCCATGTAATCAGAATTTAATCAAACCCCAAAGTGTTTGAGTAGTTTAAAGTTTTAAAGTGCATTTGTACACAGGAATCACACCATACTGCCGAAACTGCGCCGAAGGATGGATGGGTATATCTTGCCAGACACCATGTGGCCCCGAGCACGGCCAGCAGGTGCCAATGGACAGCGGGGTGTGCCAGTGCGACCCTTGCTATCACGGAATATCTTGTGACGTACTTTGTGGAGGCAACGGCAATTGCACAGGTGGCGATAACGCGATGTGTGACTGCACCGACGAGCAAGGAATGAACAACGGCTGGTGGGGAGACTATTGCGACCAGCCCAACTGTCCTGGCACAGGTGATAAAATGTGAAGTGTAATTATCAACAAATGTAAAATATGTTATGACAATATGGAAACAACTATTTAGCAGCGACTATTACGTTTGCACTTGTTTCGACTACCCCAGTTGTTAATTCCTGCTGCCAAACACGTTAGCTTAATTGCACGTTACAAGTCACGTAACATGAATGATACCGAAATCCACATGTGTCTAATGCTTATATAAATGGTTTTGTCAGGCGTCCCATGCAGCAACCATGGCGAATGCAACCTTCTCACTTTGGAGTGTTGGTGTAACCCCGGATGGAGAGGAAGCGGATGTCATGATCCGGACTGTCCTGGAGAGGTTGATTGCAACGGTCGTGGAACATGCGACTCAACCACTGAACCTCCTTCTTGTGCGAACTGTAGCGAAGGTGGGATTACAAAATATGGCGACAAAAATATGTTTAGGGTGGGCCACTGTTTCGAACTAATATATATAATTAGTGCAGCTATGGTGTGACTTTCCGACCTTGGTAGCTAAATAGCCAATATTTTTTTAGTTCATAGGAAAATGTGTCACAAACTTGACGACACGTAGTTTGCGTCCTCTGTTAAGGAACTTTCGGTAGCAAGACTTTTTATTGGGGCCAAATCGAAACCTTGATTTGAATTTTTGGCGGTCGAAAGACAGCCTCAAGATTAGATAGATTGATGTACTTTGTTATGTCAGATTTGGAAAATATGCTCAATATTACCTTGAAAAATAATTCAATATAGGTTGGTTCGGTGCCGCCTGTGAGATCCCGTGTGTATTTGGTGAACCGAACGAGGACGGAATCTGTATTTGCGACTCTTGCCACACCGGACTCGCTTGTGATCAGGAATGTGCAGGACAAGGAACGTGTACTGATGGAACTTGTACTTGTAATGTTGCCTGGTGGGGTAAGAGATGCTTTTATTTCACACTAAAAATACCTGTTTGGAGTAGCCCTATGGTAATTACGTAAGTTTAATGTAAGGTATAACAAAACAGTAACCAGTTATTTATATTTTGATTACTGATTGCTTTTAGAGTGTGTTGTGTCTTTACAGGCGACAAGTGCGACGTACAAGGTTGTCCTGGCGTTGGAGAGTATTGTTCAGGGAAAGGTCACTGCAGTATAATAGAACAAAAGTGTCATTGCTACAGCGGATGGAAAGGAGACGATTGCGCCACTCCTGACTGCCCAGGAGCTCCGGATTGTTTCGACAGAGGTAATACAATAACAACAATATGTTTATACTGCCCATTGCTACGCACTTGAGGCTGAATCTGTAGTCAGGTTGCAAATCGTATAATAAGAACTTATATTGGCGAGCTGCAGACAGGGTGTGTACACGCACTGTTTCGACCTGTAAGGTCACATCAGTGCAGCTGTTGAAGCGGCACTGTGCTATAGCTTCTACACTAGCAGGCACACTATATATTGACTTCGAGGATTTTCGGAACTTTGATCAAAACAAGGTTTTTCCAACATACGGTTAAGATGTATAACAAAACCCTATTGAACAGTAGACCGAAAACGTTTCAGAACAGTTAACCCACAATTATATATATGCATTATAGGCACCTGTGACGGTGTAACATACTCACCACCACGCTGCGTCAACTGCTCTAGTGGTTGGATCGGGGCATCGTGCGGAGTGGTCTGCATTTACGGCATAGAAAACCCGCCTGCCAGCGACATCTGCGAGTGCACAAGTCAGTGCTACTCCGGGGACAGGTGCGATATCGAGTGTTCCGGAAGGGGATCCTGCAGCGCCAACGACACCTGTGTCTGTGACAAAGGTATATATTTATACGGGACAAAAAAACGAAAAGAATAGACCACTTTCTTTTACCATTATATGTTACCTGTAGCAGTTTCTTGTTAAGAGCAATTTAATGTACTTAATAAGAAACTGTTAATGGGAAACTTTGCGATGTTACCCATATTGGTCAAGCATGGCTTAATTTTGATTACATTTTTGTTTGTAGGTTTCCAAGGTGTTACGTGTGAACAACTACATTGCCCTGGCGAGCCGATGTGTAGCAACAGGGGAACGTGCGTCCGACTAAACGATGAATCAGTGTGTGTATGCAAACCTGGATTCGGTGGCGAAGATTGCTCTGAGCTTATCTGCCCTGGAACACCATACTGTAACGCAAGAGGTATATATCAAACAAACAATTAACTACATCATTGCGAGGAGGCTGTATTAAGTCAAGTAAATTAGTTAGGGAAAGAATCTCTAAATTATCAAAAGTTTACATCAGCTATACCCAAAGATTTTGCAACATTTGTTTTACCTTTGTCAATAGTTGATTTAATGTAAACCTGTATCGCTGTCTCTGTTGAGGCATGAGTATTGCTCGAACTATAAAGGAACTTCTTGCATTAAGCATTTTTCATCTACAAAACACAGGCGCCTGTATGTTGGTCAACGATGCCCCCCAGTGTGTGTGCGAACATCGATTCGACGGCGATGCTTGCCAGAGATGCCGATCCAGATACACTGGCTCTGACTGCGAGAGATGCGTGAGCGGAAGCATTGGTTTCAGCAGCGCTTGTGAAGTAAATAGATGAACTTCCTTTCCTTCTTCACCTCGATTTCTGTCTGTAACAATCGTTTTTTTCCGTGTTCGTAGGTACCTTGTTTCCATGGTTACAGTCGTGAGGGCAACGACACACAGTGTGTGTGCTATGATGATGACGGAAATGGCCATTGGGTGGGAAGTACCTGCGACAGGTAGATGTTTGTCTTAGGGCACGCGAAGATTTCTTGAATTTGTTAAAGCCTTAATTGACACGACAGGTGCAAAACCGGATGGGACGCCCCCTTGTGTACAACGTGTCACCAAGATTACGTTGGCGAGGGTCATTGTACAATCAGGTGCACTGCAGCTCAGGGAATATATAAACATCCACATGAGGGCAGCGGAGGAACCCAAGTCATAAGAGTGAGAACACTTATATTAAATTAATTTTTTGCCACAACGCTTATGCTACCACACACATATCTTGGTTTGCACAGCGATTTAATTAAATACATAGCGTACAATCTATCTGCTGCTGAAATTACTGTTAGTAATGTCTTTACCCAGCGCTTTAGTGACTATTGTTTCACACGTCCTAAACTAAGCTTCCTTACCTTTGCCACTCTGCATTTGATGCTGGTATAAAATCCAAATGTCGGTCTTCAAACAACAAAACATATGCGAGTTTAAACCTAAAAAAACATGGTAATTTATCTTTGGTTCAACCAATATGAATTCTACAATTTCTCATCACACAGCCACTGATCAACTGCGTCACGGAACCGACCGCAGAAAGCGAAGGAGTTGCCTGGTTTGGGTACGAAAACTTGAACGAACACATTGTTGGAGTCGAGCGTGGTCCTGACAACCATTTCTTGGTGGGCCAGAACAATGAACGCCGGATACAAGTTTCCGTGCAACAGAGTATGGAGTTCTACCCTGGAAAATACGATTTTGTGTTCAGCGTGAGGTACTTTATCATTAAAGCTTTGTCTCGTGCAGTTCTTTAAACTCTAAATCCAATATTCCAATTTCACAACGTCCTTCAACCAAACTACACATAAAGCACTTCAATGTGTTTAGCTTAGCATCTAAACTGATTTATAAAAGTTGTTTTTTGTTTAGTGTCCCAACCGATACTGCACTAGACTGGTATCTGAAGAACCCTCTTAGCCCGACTGTCTCCGAAATGGCTTCAACCGGTGCAAGTAACCTGCCGATATGCAACCAATCGCAGACAGCCACACAGGTACAACAATAAACAAGAAAAAAAGTGTTGTACAAGTAAAACAAATGCGCAACACAATTATTAGCTTTTCGCACCTGCTGCAGTCTTGTATTAATTGAATATTTATAACGACTACTCATACTGATAGCGTAGGTGATGACAAACCATATATCTTAGGTGGCTGGACCTTACCCGGACCCTACTAACGACCCAGGTTATTGCTCGTGCTTGCACGGCTACTGGGGCTCAACCTGTCAAAACGAGTGTCCTGGAGGAGGACTGAATCCGTGCTATGGAAACGGTTTGTGCAGTGCGGAGACAGGAACTTGCGTATGTGGTTCCAACTTCCAGAGTGAGACCAATTGCAGCACGTGCAGAGATGGTTGGGTTGGACTGGATTGCAACGTTGCGACGTGTCCTGGTTTGTTGAGTTATTTGCGTTAAATATCAGTCCTCGGTCGCTGTCTTGAATAAGGAAGAATAACTTTATACGAATAAAACTCCCCCATGCCAAAATGCGCACGCATACCCTAAACGTCTGAAAATGATATATTTAACACTGTTTGGGCTGTTCTGTTGTGCTAAACTTTGCAATACTCGTGTGTTATGTTCCTGAGAATGACATCCCGTGTGCCTTAACTCACATTCTCATACTGCTGGGTTAATTCTCATTTTGTTGTATTGATTTTTTTTCAACAACTTTACAGGAGGTTTGGACAAGTGTGTCAACCAACCATCGGGCTCTACATCAAATGAAACACAAAGCGACGAACCAGCAAACCCACAGAAGAGCGCGTTTACAGCCCTTGCCTTCTCTGCATCCCACTTTACCACGTTCGACGGCTCCCTATACAACATGCAGTTAGCAGGAGACTTCCTCCTTTACCAATCTTCTGCGCTCAGCGTACAGGTATGTGATCATTGTACACAAGCATCATTGTTCGTCAAGTAAGTATGCAATCACAGGGTATGTGTTTTTAATGTAGATACGAACCGTACCTTGCTACAACCTGGTAGCCTCATGTGTTTCTTCAGTGGCTCTGAAGATCGGAGACAGTGCCGTACTGGTGATACAAGCGGGGTAAAAACTGTTTTTTTTGTTAATAGTATAGGCTAACCAACAAATATTTACTTACTGTTATTTTTATAAGGATTTAATTTATATATTTGCGACACATACGTTTATGTTGATAGATATACGGAGAGCGATACTGATGGTTCGATCTGCGTCAATGGCAACGATCTTGTTGTAGCGGGAGGATATTATATCGACATGTTTAAGGTTAGCCAGCCATCTACAGGAACATACGTCATAGAGCAGTTTGACAGCATTGACTCGACGAATCCACCAGCTCTAAGGTTTGTTCTACGTCAGGGAAAAAAAGACGCAAAACGTGAAACATAATTTTCGTATCAGATACTTTCTTAATGAGAGCACTATTGAGTGACATGTCCAGTCTACCCATACAAAACGGTTCAAAACAAACCCTGCTGTATTCTCATTTTACTGTATATTGTACCTTTGTAGCTTCGAGGTGAACATCGTTGGAAAACATCTTAACCTTGTGATGAGGTGCAACCAGACAACATGCTCGGAAACAGTGGGGCTTATGGCATCGTGCAATGGAAACACCACGGACGATTTCACTACCAGCGACAACGTGGTAATTTTACATTTTGAAAAATTATTTACAACGTACTGTTGAATATCAGCGTATTACCGTCTTGTATGTGTGCAAATGTTCTGTTGATTTTGTGACGTTTCCTTGTAATTTGCGTATTGTGAGTTATTTTAGGTCGCCTTACAATTTCTGATGTTCTTCATGTTGACAATTTTATGTGCAGGT
Organism: Ascidia mentula; assembly: GCF_947561715.1. Classification (NCBI taxonomy): domain Eukaryota; kingdom Metazoa; phylum Chordata; class Ascidiacea; order Phlebobranchia; family Ascidiidae; genus Ascidia; species Ascidia mentula. The sequence continues at coordinate 16,629,754 of NC_138569.1, read as the reverse complement.
TTTGCCAAACGACCAACTGACTTCGGAAGATGTTACTCGATTCGTTGAGTCGTGGCAGACTTCAATTGAAAGCAGTTCTCAGTCGAATCTATTCACCAATATGTGCACAGTCAGCTACAGAAAGCTTTCACAATCCGGCTCTGACGGTTGCCTCGCTTTCAACGGCACGATGATTACCACCAAGTCTCTTACCTCCTTCTCCGACTACGACGTCACGTTTGAACTTGACGTCAGAGTTCACGTGATCGGTGTCGCTGCAGATTGTTACGTTGTGATGCAGTACGAGCGCGAAGAGACCAAAGCTGTCGCGTTGCAAGTGTGCCCCAGTGACGTCAATGGCGAACTAGCACTACGGCTCACATATTCTATCCCGAACAAGAATTCGTTTGTGGAGGAAGTGGTTCGCCACGACCTTCCGTTCAGAATCTTCATCGAAACTTGGTATCACGTTGCTATCACATGGAAGAAGAACGACGCCATGATGTCGGTGAGTTTAAAGTTAAAGCGGCTTTTGTAGCACAGTGATGCTTTATACAATTGGTAAAACGTATATCAGTGATGGTAAGTTTGGCCAACTGCTTCACAAAGGCATTTGAATCAAATGAGAGAAAACAACATTTTTGTATCATGAATAAAAACATATAAATTACTATTTCCTTTTATAGGTGATAGTGTTTGATGGACCAGATGCCGCAGGCTTCTACGCACGTTTCTCCTTCTCTGACGTGGGTGAAAACATCTTTGAGCCCGGCGGAATTCTGTCCCTGGGTCAGTGGCGTCCCCCAGCGCAAGGCAAGGACGGCTTCGGCATGCGAATTGACGACGTTAGGGTTTGGAAGGGAGAACTGAGCAGGAACACTGTGAAAACCAACATGAGAAGGATTATCGAACCTTCGGAGAAAAACCTTGCGAGTTTGTGGATGTTCTCAGAAGGTAAAAAGTGATGAAAATACAGCGCGGTCCCAAAAGCGTTACTGACGTAGGAGGAGCAATAGCGTTTCTTAAGTTGCTTGTCTCTTTTCGCTGTCTTCGTCATGAAATATTTAATGTTATCTATGATCCTAAAACGATACTGAGTAAACAGAATCCAATTAAAACAAAACGTTTCCAAAACTTTTTCTGTTGTTAACAGGCGAGGGCAACGTGGCTGTGGACTCAGTTACAGGCGGTAACTTCTACATGGTTGGCGTCGGTCGTCCCCGGCCTGTGTGGACGTATTGTTCCAGGACCAACCTCCTTTCGGGCCTGCCAATCAACGATGAGATCATTGTACAAACAGATGCCAGTCTGAGAGCGACTGTGGAAGAGCTTTGTCGCGACCTCATTTACAACGAGGACTTGAACGACCAATGCCAGTCGCTTGGAACCGCTGTGGCGATGTACTTCTACCAGAGCTGCGTTACAGATGGCCTGGGTGTGGGCGGCCTTGATAACGTCGCACACGCTGTGTTAGCCTACGCCGATTTCTGTAAGGCCGCTTTGTGCTTGGATGAATGGCCGGCCGCGGGTCTGTGCGTCAGTCAGCCTCAGTACCTGCAACCAACCTACCGCTGCCAGCAGCTCTCGTCGAGTCCGTGCCTGTCCGGGTTTGAAGACTCAAGCGGTAAGAAACCACAAAACCATCAAAAAAGCACAAATTTGCGTTTACTAAAAACAATGCCCGATTATTAGTGCACACAAAGTTCTCTACTATATTTCTTATTCACATGCCTTCTTCTCTTACCAGGTGTGTGTGAGTGCGTCCCGGGCTGGTACGGCATAGCTTGCGATCAGCAGTGCCCTGGTGGTGCGTCCAATCCCTGTAATAACGTGGGAATGTGCGATACGACTACTGGCGTGTGCACCTGTCCCATTAATTACAATCAAAACTCGAGCGATTGTTCGCAATGCGCCGATGGTTACACCGGAAAGGACTGCAGTGCTTACCTGATCGCCGCTAACTCAAGTCTTGAGCAAGTCACTACATCTGGCTACGGGTCAGGAGAGTACATCACTTTTGACGGGGTTACGTACAACTTGCCCGTAGACGGAGAGTTCATATTGGTCAATTCATCGGATATTGGAGTTTACGTCCGTCAAGTGAGTTCATATGTTGCAGTATTTCATGCGTGTTAGACGGCGAGGCGTTTAGCAAATAATATTCCTACAATTAGTTTATGGTTGTACTGTTCATTGTTTGGGGTAGTTATAGTGATGATTTTGTGGTATCTAAGTGTCCGTTGGATATCGCGAGAAGCCGTTGTTGTGCTAATCGTTATGACTTTAAAAGTGTTTACACAATAAATATTGTATTAGTCTCGGACAAGACGAAGCAGTGGGACTGGAACACATCACGTACCCGTTTCTCATTCCATCAGTCAAACGGTGGTGTGCGTCGGCCCGAACAAGGTTGCCATTCGGGTACCCCTGCCAATGAACGGACTCACGGAGGAACCTTCCTCCTACAACAGCTACGGCGTGCCCGAGTACGACCCACTGTTCTTTATCAACGGCGAAAAGGTCTACATCCAGAAGGGCTTGGAAAATGGTTTGACGCTCAGCGACGGCTCTAGCATCACTCGCATAGCCACCACCTGGGTTGAAATGGTGCAAAATCACACGAACCAGATTGGCGTCAATCGCACGCAAAACATCGTGCGAATCAATGTGCAGAACACCTTCCTGAACGTGTACTTTACATGTGACAAGCCATACAGGTACGATATAGGAAAAATGCATTCGACTTACTAGAACACTTATGCTGAGATGAATATACAAATTTAAAAAAATTTTTGGAAGTCGAAACTATGGGATGGGAAATTACAAACGCATTCCTAGTAATGATACAATTCCACCAAATTGGCTTTAAATGATAGTAAATAATTAATATATTATATACCTCTAACGTACTTTAATTGATTTTCCTCCTTCCCACTTGCAGATACGGAGGAAGCACATCTGGTGAGATTATGAACATCTTGGCACCTGGACTTGGTGGAACGCCCGACGGCAACGTTGATACGGATCTCGTCGACTTGGAAGGAAACTTCATTCCGGCCGCAGAAATTACCCAGGAGATCATTGAAAATGAATGCGCCGCCACCACGTCTATTCTGGATCGGCCGGACTCTTTCTTCGTCTACGAGGTTGGCGCCTACTTGGAGCCGCGCACTGGTCACGACGGAGCGAATTTGCTCGCTTTCTCAATGTACAACCACAGCCAGGAGGTGAACGTAACCGAAACTGGTAACCTGACCGTTATCGCCAATCTTACTGACGCCCTTTTCGCTGAAAACGACAACGTCGCAATTGAATGCTACGTGAGGCTGGCAAACAAAGATGGCTTCGGTATTTTCTTTTCGTACACCCCTCCAGCAGAACAGACAGAAGTTACTGGATTTGATCTGGCTATAATAGGCAACGCGGTTAAGATGGGCTGCAATGGCGTTTGGTTCGACACCGGAATCTGTCCACCGACCTACAAGACCTTCCTCGACTGGGGCATGTTTGTCATCAACTGTGACCGCACTAGCGGTGACGTATGGCTACATTACGTCACGCTGACCGGTGTCGTCATCGTCGGTCGCCGCATCTCGGGGAGCGAAATAAGTGGCGCAGTTAGTCTTAACGGCGGCGGTTCGTATTGGTTCAGACCGGGAGGTCAAGTTTGTTTGGGCGGAGGCAACTACGTCAACAGAGGAACTTCTGGCACAGGAGGCGGTTCCCATTGGGGTTACACTCGTCCGTTCATTGGTTACATCGACGAATGTCACTTGTGGACGCGCACTCTTAGCAAGAACGATTGCGAGCAGAATTTCGGCATCAAATTTGGCTCTGGCACTGCGAAATCGGATTCGACTTTGACTGGAGTTTGGCACTTCGACGAGGGCGAAGGATCACACTGTTCCTGCGCTGTCGTTGGTAAATGATTATTTTGTATATTAACAGATCAGGTATGGGAGGTATGTTTTAACTTTTGCCATTTTGCAGGTTGCCCATCGTTTGGCATTTACCACTCTTCATCTGGCGGTGGAAGTGGAGACGGCTCTGGAGGATCCGGAGGTAGTGGTGGATCCGGAGGATCTGGAGGTAGTGGTGGATCCGGAGGATCTGGAGGCAGTGGAGGATCTGGAGGTAGTGGTGGGTCAGGTGGCGGAGTGGGTTCTGGCCTCACTCACGGCACTTTCTGGACGCCGTCAGACTGCCCTGTTGTGGGACCTGTTGGAGAACCCGATTCACCGGATGACTGCGGCTGCACAAGGTATGGAATGCTTTACATTTGTATATAATCATCTTTGGATTGCTGCGCATAAAAACAATAGTTGCGAATTCTATCTTCCATGCGTTTTTCAGTATTTTGTATAAGCAATCACCTGCAAAGCAATCTAATCAGCAAAACGGAATTTCCAAAACGTGTTACGAGCTCAAGGGTTATTCATTTTTAGTTCCTATTAATTTCCAGAAAAACTGATAATTATCCTTGGTTTTTCACAGCGTTGTTGAGCCGAAAATACAAGTGTATGACGACAACGACACCAAGTGGGCGGAGGATGCTTGTCGCGAAGCTTTGTCGCCAATGATGGACAACCCGCTGTGCGCGGAGGGTCTGGGAGAGGATCAGGACGTGTTTATGGAGCAGTGCATCCAGGAAGTCCTTCTTCATAACGACACAGCTTGTGCACAAATACTGGCCGACGCCTATGTAGGAGTGTGCAGGTAAAATACAAATAAATGCACACGACTTGGATATCGAATCTTCATGACAAAAATCACGCAGTCTTTGCTTAAAATATTTTAACCGCCAATCAAACACGTTGTACTGAGCCATGTTGCAACCAAAACCTTGAATGTGGCAAGGCTGATGTTACACACACTTCAGGAAATTTGGCAAACTATACCGATTACAATTTAAGGAATTGTCATCATTTTTTAGATAACAAGCCGAGAAACAACTTCCGTATTTTGTTTTTTTCCCTCCCTCTTTAAATTTACTATCATGGCATTGTTTTTCGCATCCGGTTTAACAGATCTCAAAGCGGCTTCGTATTTTTCTTCAGGTTTACTCTTGACCTTCCCGATCCGTGCATATCAAACCCATGTCAAAATGGTGGTGTGTGCGACAACCGTGACGGAACGACTTATCAGTGCAACTGCACTTGCGGATGGAGCGGCGTCAATTGCGAGACTGACATCAGTAAGTTGGTGAACTTGATTTTTGAGATGGAACATTTGTTAAAAATAAACTTTTTTTAGATGAGTGCGAAGTGAACTTGTGTCAGAACGGAGCTGAGTGCGTGGACGAGATTTGCGGCTATCACTGCATCTGCACAGCTGGTTACGCCGGGTTCTTTTGCCAGACACGTGAGTAGTATACACTCTTAGTTCATGGATAGTGCTGTGGATGCGCGTTTGATTTGTCGCGATACTGACTTTCACACAACACAATGTTAAACAAAGAAGTTTAATGCTCGTTTGAAGCAGTAACCTGTCAGTGGTTTACTTGGCGTCTTCCGGTTTTACCAGGATCTATTTTGCTATCATTAATATTCACCTTTTGAAACGGTTGCTCAACTGATTGATGTTTTTATTAATTTGATTTTTTGTAATTGATTTTTTTTATTAAATTTGATGTTTTTTTATTAACTTAGCTTGCATGGACCCACTTGGAATGGAAGAATGCGTGATTGGTGACGAACAACTTTGCGCGTCATCAGAGCTGCCTTACAAGAGGGTGTGGTTTATGAAGTGGGCAGCAACCAAAGCCAGATTACACAACAGCGGCTGGTAAGATGTGAAAACGAAGTTCAAAAAGAAATCATTGTTACTTCGATAGTAGTTATTGCTACCTGTCCTGACAGCATAGCATACTGAAGTACGAAATTTACAAAGTGCGATGTACATGAAACTAAAAAGCGTCTGAACTATACGCAGGGTGTCGGCATGGATTCCAACTGATGACGACTGGGAACCGTGGATCGAAGTTTCCTTCCCCGAGGAAACACGAATAACAGCCATTGCCACTCAGGTACGTGCAAAAATCTTTTCTACACGACTGTACTTTAGGAGTTCGAATGTAACATTTCAACATTTCAACATTTCATTTAGGGTGTGTACTACAATGGGTGCACGCCGTCTTGGATCAAGTCATACGAGATCAGAACCAGCATGAACAAAACGCACTGGACCACCTACCCACAACAGTTCGTCGGCAACAGCGACGACTACTGCGTCGTTAAACGCGACGTGCTGCCTCTGGTGTCCGTTAAGCAGTTCCGAATTTATCCGCTTGAGGCGCAAGAGAAGCGTGCGCTACGGTTCGAACTCTATGGCTGCCCGGCTTGTGGTAAGAATATACATCCCTGCATACGCTTTACGTTAAAAAAGTGGCGCTACAATCAACAATACCGTGGTGCTACTGTAGGTTTAGAAACTATTACTTTACGACCATGGATATACTTGAGTATTATCCACATAAACCTCAAGAATTTCTACCAGATCCCTGTAATTATATATATTCAACAACTATTACCACTGACTTTTAAAGACAACAAATTGCATTTCTTTTTCGCCCTTGACCACCTATAAAAAATACGTTTCTGTTGTCATTGCAGATTGCTGCGACGTACTTGGACTGGAGAGCTGTGACGTCTGGGACAGTCAGTTGTCCGCCTCGTCCTACCTTGGCCAGAACTGCTACAGATGTTCACGTTTTAAAATCGCCTATCCCAAGTACGGTCGTCTTAACTACGACAGCCGCATACAGGGATGGATCGCTGACACCTACGATTATGAACCTTGGTTCCAAGTCGACTTTGTTGTCGAAAAGAATATTACTGGAGTTATCACCCAAGGTATGCCATTTTCTGCATTTTTACTCTAAAATAAAACATCGTAGCTGACGTTAATTGACGTTTGTTTTCTTCTGTGGTGTTGGAAACCTGTTTTACATTATACCAGGTGGAAAGTATCGTTGGGACAGATCGTACGTGACATCTTTCAACGTGTCCTACAGTACGGACGGTGGAAATTGGACATCGCTTAACGAGGTAAATTGTTTCCGCCGCCTACAAATACCTACCATACACAACGCTTAAAAATGTATTATTAAAGTAGAAAGTTTTGCGGTGGATAAAATCACGCAGCCCTGCTGAAATTTCGACATTAATGCGTTTATCTTCTGCGTTTTGTTTCACTTTTCCCTGATTTTGCAATCTATAAACGCATCCACAGACATTTGAGGGCAACTGGGACTCAAGTTCTCACAAGAAGACCATGTTCCACCGGGCCTTCGTCACTCGCTATCTGAGGATCCACCCGATCACCTGGTACAACAGCGCCACCCTGCGTTTGGAGGTGATGGGATGCAGACCCCTTAAACCAGTGAAGCCGAAGAGTGAGGACGAGGCTGACCAGGAGAATAAGGGAGGAGAAGGTTACGGGAACTACGACTGGCTTGGATAAAGAGACTATGATTATAAAAGACGACGACGGACTGTGAACCCCTTTACTACGACAACGGATTTGCACGTTTGGCTTCGGCCAATCGCAAAATTTTGTTCTATTTTTTGTCATGTAGAGAATCGTTTCATTAGAGAAAGATCGTCGCACTGTTGTACATTCATTGTGTTTTTAGCTTTGTGTATAATTCTTCATCTGTATGACCATTGCCGCCATCGCCTGTTTAGTGTCCATATTACACGGATCATCTCAAGCTGTGAAGGTTTATTAGCAATATTGGCAGTCGAAATATATAAGTGTGATCTTGCGCTTAAAACCTGGTCACGTACCACAGTCACTTCAAACAAAATCAAAGCGAATCTGGTTGCTATTTTCAGCTTGATTTGCCACTCGTTAAAATCAAACGAATTAACACCCGTACCAGCAGAACACCACGTGATTACAAGTCAAAAAAACACATGAGGCACGTTGCGAAATGGTACAGATACCTCAACGTTCAGCATGAGATAACTATAAAATGACCTTTTCAGTTTGAGCCTTTTCAAAAATGATTTGTAATGCAATTTACAAAATATATGTTTTAAGCGCTAGAACTGGCCACATGTCTGAAGCACACATTCTGCTAAACATAACAATTAATTTACAACTCAGACAAAGCATGGATGAAAATTCTATTTTCTCATATTTAAGCTAAAGGAGGAGAAAAGGCAAAAGCTTGGCTCTGTTTGAATTCGACGTCATATTTACACAGATATATAAACCTCCTTGGGTCTGCGACATGGACCTGATGAATCAGCATTGTGACGTCACTGGTAAGTTTAGCGGAAAATAATTCCTAGCGGAAATTCTCCAGTATTACAAAGCTGCTCCCATGTGACCAAATAAAAAAGGGTGCCTTCAAAATACACTTAACCGCGGTGGATGGAAAATTACGACAACACAGGATTGTTTTCGGCGAATACTCGCCAGGTAAATTATTGGTGGTACAGCATCTTTGAAGAAAATGAACTATTTTTCATGCTACAAACAAATGTACAATATCAATACAACCGCAAGGATCGGGTAACTCACGAGATCTTGACGAAAGACTCAAGTCCTTGGTACACAGAAAAATTGAAACAGTCCAGTTCGAAAGTTAAACGTCCTCCAGACGTAAAGCACACCACAGGGAGAATGAAGTATTAGCGCATAACAGCGCAATGTAAATCAAGCCAAATATTACGCAAGAGGCCAAAGCGCGCCATCAGATCGATTCCACGGCTTGGACGCGTAGGCTGGAGAGCCTCTTGATCGATCAGGCCTAGTAACTGATTAACCAACGCCCTTTGCACATATACAAGTTAAACAGGCGAGTTACCTACGTGCGCGCCAGAGCAAACAATGATACATGTTTGAAGGACGCAGTCTGGTATACTTTGTCGCCTTGTACATTTGGCTTTAGGATGGGTGGAGATAGTGGAGTTATTATGTGGAATGTGCAGGTTTAAATAAGCTGATTTGTCGGCTTTGCGCTGTATAGGCTTTGAAGGTGAACAATTGTTGTGCAGTATTTAGAAAGGAAATAAAGATAAGAAACACAAACAATTAGTCAGTCAAGGGTATTTTTGGCTCCTGATATGACACGCCTGGAGTGTACTTAATGATGCAGTTGTTTTTCTTTGATATAACGAACACGGCGATCAGATATAACTCACCAGGTAATAGTCACATGCTGCTTGTTTTTTCGCAGGAATTAAAAAAAACAAAAATTTAAAATGTCAAAACTGCCGCCCGACTACCACATTCAACATGAACAGCCGCCGATCTTTTACTGCTGGAAATACTGGCTGACCACCGGTGAGCTTCATGAAGGCTGCACCTCCCTCAAGGGCGGCTCCAACCAGGATTTTCTTGACCTCAACGAATACGGATGGGTGTACATTACCGTGCCGCTACTGGCACTATGTCTTCTACTTTTTGTCTTCTACTTCTTTTGTCGAGGAGGTTCCTCGGCTCCGAAGAAAAAGCCACTGCTCTCGGAGGAGTCGGACTCCGAAATTGAGTTTGATGACCGGCGCCCACCTCGGAAGTCTTACGCCGTGCCAGTGAGAACATCTGATGCCAAGAATTTCTACACAGTTGTGCCCATCGATCCGGCATCGCGTAAGGTGCCGCTACACGGCGGCGTAGAGCCACAATACAACTACAAGCAGATGCAGCATCAGCAGCTTCAACAGCACAATCAGCAACAACAGCGCATCTATCCGCGCTTGACCGCCATCAAGAAGCAAGCTGGGGTCAATGGTAAACCTCAAGGAAACAACGCCCAGCCAAAGCAGAAGGGAATGCCCGCTTACCAACAGGAGGTCAATGAATACCACCCTGATCCAACGACCGTTGTGACCACCCGCGGAGCTAGTGCACCTCCTAAACATGAAGACCACGAAGTTACATCTTCTGAAGAAAGCGAAAGTGAAGAAGAGCAGTAAAATCCAAACAACATTATTTTCCAATGAATTATGAATCTGACGCTCTTCTGGTGGAGAACAACAAATATACACCTTTTGTTTAAAAAAGATTGTATTTTCTGACGTTTCGCCTGTACGTACGACTAGGCTTCTTCAGAGAATAAAACAAACACAGTAGCGAAGCGAACCAACAGGGCAAAGAAATTGAGCGACGAAAAAACAAAAGGGCGTAACAGCTAAAACACAGCGGGACATAATTCAATGGACAACATCGATCATGGGTCAAACCGCCAAACATGGGAAACAAAAGTCACGAATTGTTACGGGCGAAATTGCGGAACACGGGCGAAAGTACTTTTCCATCGTTCCGATTTAAAACATTCGGTAGCGAATTAATATAATAATTTTCCACAACCAACCGTTTTGCCAAAATTGTTTCATGTTTTAATACTTTTGCTTCCTTCCAATTGATACGGTGGTCGGTGTCAAGCATGTGGGCACATAGGGCAGATTTATTGGGTTCCATATTGCGTATGGCTGCCTTGTGTTCTTTAATACGGGACGTTAAATTGCGCTTAGTCTGGCCAATATACACAGTGTTACAATCAAGACAAGGGATTAAGTAAACTACACCGGTCATTTGAAGCATGGGAATACGGTCTTTAGGTTTGGGAAACATGTTTTCTAAAGTGCATACCGGTTTCATGGCAACTTTTACGCCAGTGGCGTTGAGTATTCTTGATATCCGCTCAGAAACTCCCTGTACATATGGTATGGAAGTGAATGCTGTATATGTTTGTGTGGGTTTGTTGTGTGTGTGGGGTGTGAGATTTAGGTTAGTGGGAAATTTGTTTAGTTTTAGAACGTTTCGAATGTGTTTGCGTTCAACCCTCCGAGTGTGTGGATCGGCAATATGTGTAATCGTTCTGTTATATAAGGTTCTGGCCACAGTGAGTTTTTGATGTTTCGGATGGTGTGAGGTGTATTGTAAGTAGCGGTTAGTGTGTGTAGGCTTGTAAAAAATGGAGGTGGTAAGTTTCCCGTCCGGGTTTGCAGTGACGTTTACGTCCAAAAATGACAGACTATGGTCATGTTGTGTTTCCCGGGTAAACTTAATGGAAGGTTCGATGCTGTTTATGTGGTTATGAAACCCTGCGACCTCGTCTTTTGCTATGATGACGTACGTGTCATCGACATAGCGGAGCCAAAGTCGCGGGGGTGTTTTGAAGGAAGCAAGAGCGGTTTGCTCAAGTTGTTCCATTATAATGTTGGCCAGAACCGGTGAAATGGGAGAGCCCATGGGGGTGCCAAAAATTTGTTGGTAAATGTCGTGTTTATATGTGAAAACAGTCGAGTCTAAGCACAACTGTAATGCCTCTTGGATGTGTGTTAACTTAAGATTGGTACGTTCATGTAGTGTTGTGTCTTGTTGTAGTTGGTCCAAGGATATTCTGAGCGCAACATCTGTCGGAATTGACGTAAACAGGCTAACGACATCAAACGATACTTGACACTCATGCGGAAGTAATTTATATTCAGAAATAATCTTTACAAACTCACTGGAATTTTTTACAGTAAAGTCAGTACTATTAACTAAAGGAAATAAAATTTGACTGATGAACTTAGATAGCTGGTAGGTTGGCGAGTTAACAAAAGAAACAATCGGTCTTAATGGAATACCTTCCTTATGGATTTTGGGTAACCCGTAGAACTTTGGGAGCACACCGTCGCTGCTGTGTAGTCTTCGATACTCCGGTTGGGATATGCAGTCTTCTGTCCGTAGTTTCCACACAAATTTGTTCAGTTTCGTCTCCAGTCTAGTACAAGGTGATTTGGCAAGTTTCTTGTAAGTTTCGTTGTCCGAGAGCATGGTAACAACTTTATTGTCATAATCTTGTCTGTCCATGACCACAGTGCAATTTCCTTTGTCAGCCTTGGATATGATGATGTTGGTGTCGTTCCTCAAACTCTTAGTTGCTTCCCATTCTTCTTTAGAAAAGTTTGAAGGTGGCAATTTGGCTTCTTTCAAAATCTTAGAAATTTTGCTACGGGCATGATCGGCTTCCGCTAGTTTATCTGTGCCCAGGCGTAGAAGAGCTGCTTCAGAGGCACTGATCAGATCAATGGTGGGTAATTTGTGTGGAGTGATGGCGAAATTTTGTCCCTTTTCTAACACTGTTGTTTCTGCTTTAGTTAAGACACGGGAAGAAATGTTTTTAATCCAAATTCCTTTTTGATCGGAACCTTGTTGTCTGTCTTTGTTTGAATTATCCAAAGATTTCATTTTGGTTTCATGTCTTGCTTCACATAAACTGGCTACTGCTTGTCGACGAAAATTTCTATACGAAACCAAGGATTCAAAAAGACTCGGGGAAAGATGTTCCTGGAGGTGTTTCTTCAGATTCTCCGAGGTCTTCTTAAGTTGCGAGATTTTTTGGTGAGAATTGGCAATGCGACATTTTAGCAATTGCCAACCGCAGTTTCTCACAAGTTTAAAAGCCTGTCTAGTCTTGTCCGGAGGAGTTAACCTTAAACTTTTTGGAAGAGTCCTGAGGTCTTTGCATCTATGATTGAACCGTAGGTGACTGTACTCCTTTTCAATCGTGCAAATTTCATCACTCCACACAAATTACCCACCATTGATCTGATCAGTGCCTCTGAAGCAGCTCTTCTACGCCTGGGCACAGATAAACTAGCGGAAGCCGATCATGCCCGTAGCAAAATTTCTAAGATTTTGAAAGAAGCCAAATTGCCACCTTCAAACTTTTCTAAAGAAGAATGGGAAGCAACTAAGAGTTTGAGGAACGACACCAACATCATCATATCCAAGGCTGACAAAGGAAATTGCACTGTGGTCATGGACAGACAAGATTATGACAATAAAGTTGTTACCATGCTCTCGGACAACGAAACTTACAAGAAACTTGCCAAATCACCTTGTACTAGACTGGAGACGAAACTGAACAAATTTGTGTGGAAACTACGGACAGAAGACTGCATATCCCAACCGGAGTATCGAAGACTACACAGCAGCGACGGTGTGCTCCCAAAGTTCTACGGGTTACCCAAAATCCATAAGGAAGGTATTCCATTAAGACCGATTGTTTCTTTTGTTAACTCGCCAACCTACCAGCTATCTAAGTTCATCAGTCAAATTTTATTTCCTTTAGTTAATAGTACTGACTTTACTGTAAAAAATTCCAGTGAGTTTGTAAAGATTATTTCTGAATATAAATTACTTCCGCATGAGTGTCAAGTATCGTTTGATGTCGTTAGCCTGTTTACGTCAATTCCGACAGATGTTGCGCTCAGAATATCCTTGGACCAACTACAACAAGACACAACACTACATGAACGTACCAATCTTAAGTTAACACACATCCAAGAGGCATTACAGTTGTGCTTAGACTCGACTGTTTTCACATATAAACACGACATTTACCAACAAATTTTTGGCACCCCCATGGGCTCTCCCATTTCACCGGTTCTGGCCAACATTATAATGGAACAACTTGAGCAAACCGCTCTTGCTTCCTTCAAAACACCCCCGCGACTTTGGCTCCGCTATGTCGATGACACGTACGTCATCATAGCAAAAGACGAGGTCGCAGGGTTTCATAACCACATAAACAGCATCGAACCTTCCATTAAGTTTACCCGGGAAACACAACATGACCATAGTCTGTCATTTTTGGACGTAAACGTCACTGCAAACCCGGACGGGAAACTTACCACCTCCATTTTTTACAAGCCTACACACACTAACCGCTACTTACAATACACCTCACACCATCCGAAACATCAAAAACTCACTGTGGCCAGAACCTTATATAACAGAACGATTACACATATTGCCGATCCACACACTCGGAGGGTTGAACGCAAACACATTCGAAACGTTCTAAAACTAAACAAATTTCCCACTAACCTAAATCTCACACCCCACACACACAACAAACCCACACAAACATATACAGCATTCACTTCCATACCATATGTACAGGGAGTTTCTGAGCGGATATCAAGAATACTCAACGCCACTGGCGTAAAAGTTGCCATGAAACCGGTATGCACTTTAGAAAACATGTTTCCCAAACCTAAAGACCGTATTCCCATGCTTCAAATGACCGGTGTAGTTTACTTAATCCCTTGTCTTGATTGTAACACTGTGTATATTGGCCAGACTAAGCGCAATTTAACGTCCCGTATTAAAGAACACAAGGCAGCCATACGCAATATGGAACCCAATAAATCTGCCCTATGTGCCCACATGCTTGACACCGACCACCGTATCAATTGGAAGGAAGCAAAAGTATTAAAACATGAAACAATTTTGGCAAAACGGTTGGTTGTGGAAAATTATTATATTAATTCGCTACCGAATGTTTTAAATCGGAACGATGGAAAAGTACTTTCGCCCGTGTTCCGCAATTTCGCCCGTAACAATTCGTGACTTTTGTTTCCCATGTTTGGCGGTTTGACCCATGATCGATGTTGTCCATTGAATTATGTCCCGCTGTGTTTTAGCTGTTACGCCCTTTTGTTTTTTCGTCGCTCAATTTCTTTGCCCTGTTGGTTCGCTTCGCTACTGTGTTTGTTTTATTCTCTGAAGAAGCCTAGTCGTACGTACAGGCGAAACGTCAGAAAATACAATCTTTTTTAAACAAAAGGTGTATATTTGTTGTTCTCCACCAGAAGAGCGTCAGATTCATAATTCATTATGATACCTGGTGGTCAAAGCCTATTTTCAGTTTTCATTATTTTCCAATCCAATGCACCATCGCCGCGCCATATATATAAAGCCTTATCGATCAAAAAGCTTTAAAACTTGCTTCAAGACTTGAAGAACGCTCGTAATTATATCGTTCCGTGCTGCACTGCTTTTTATTTTGTTATGAGCAAACCTTATAATTATAGCTTTCAGCTGACATTTTGTACTCCATGTTAAGTGCCCATGTGGATCACCGCAGTATGTATTTGCTGTTGTAAATAGGCGAATATGTGAAAAAAAGTAATTTCAAAATAAAGTTTGTCCTTCACAAATGTGAGATCCAGGAGATTTAATTTGTTTGATCACCGCAAGATGTAACAAAACTTCAAGAGCTGCAGGCAGGTGTACACACTGTTTCAACCTGTAAGGTCTCATCAGTGCAGCTATTGACTGTGGCACAGGGCTAGCTTTTACACTAGCGGGCACACTGATTTCCACTTTGTGGTACCTTTCGGTCAACGTCGATCCGTTGGGTACGAAACTAGGTCACAGCCACCGTGGAGCGCACTATGGCTAAACAACTGCTTGGTATCCGATAGTGCTACCGGCTTGGGCTCAATGATTATTATGGCTTTTAATGCTCATGTAACAAAACTTTACTCCAAGGTATCATGAATGTAGAAATAATAATGTACAAAGTTTTCTTGTTATTCATTTTAAATTCGTAATTGCTTTCTGGCAGCAGAAGCATCAAATCCTACTGGTACTTACGTAAATGTCATCGCCGAACTTTTGCAAACAATTAAAAAAGGCTTTAGCATCTCCCCAAGCCACTAGCGGGAAATAACGCGGCCTTGTTCAAAAATTATAAAATTGCTGCAGAAGGTTGTTGCTCGGCAACCCTAAGCAAACAAATGGTCGCATAGCATCCCAAAGTACAGCGGGGAATGTAAGCCTCAGACCATCAACATTTATCACTTAAAACCATTACGACGATGAAAGGGTAAAATACAATCTGATTATCAACCGCATCGAGCACCCAGTTCCTAGAAGCTGTAAAAATCCCACCGCAACGTCAACGACTAAATGTCATCGTCGGTTAGCTGGGGCCACGCCTTACTGATTAAGGCCGGTTCGAGGTTTCCGTGTTATCTACTATTACATCATGCATGCGTATGCGGAGTCTGAGTAATTCTCCGTAAAGGTCCGACGCAAGTACAATGTTTGTTGTATACACATATAGTTTTGAATGGTGAACTGCTCGTAATCCCGGGTTTATCATTGTGATGTGTAAAGTGTTAGAATATGGTTCCTTATTAAAATTAAAAGTAAGCAAGCCGTTGAACTTTGAATACCAGTAAACGTATTTTCGAAGTTTGAAATTTGTTTAGTGTGACATTTATGCAAATATTTTGGCTTTGCGACGCTTGTCCTGCACTACATCACACACAACTACATACAAGTTAAACAGACTCAAAGTCAGATAGTTTCCTTACAGTGTTTTAGCCTTAAGAAAAACCTTTTTCGGCAACATGGATTATCGTTCTTCAATGCACATATTCCCAGCAAAAAAGTTAATGCGAAGAGGAAAAAGCATTTTCTCTTTTTCGTGTTCTTAAAACAAAAACAGCTGGAGGTCCAGGTGTTCATTATTTTCGCTAGGGAACGATCTTTGCACAAAATCACGATGTTAAAGCTCGCATTGCTTCTTATTTTGGTCGTCACTACAACGAAGAAAACTTTGGCAAACAACGGCACGCATCTGGTTCAAACCGAGAACGCATTCTATGAGAGCGTTATAGCGGTTGATATTCACTTCAACACAGGACTTCCCACACAGCTTTGCCCATCCTTTCCACCAGTTGAGGTGGCCGATGGCGGAAGATTCGTTTGCACTCGCGGATGGAACAACCGGCTCGAAGACGGATTGGGAACTTGCGACTTTCCGGATATGCGAAGGTTTGCTATAAGTCAAAGAGAAATGTCATTTAGACAATAGAAATCAGCTTGTTTGCATGCAGATTTAGTCCGTGTGTCGACGTGATTTTCCGCCAGTTTCGGATTTACGACCAGAGGCGGAACTTCGGCGGTCTTTTCTGTTACAGAAAAGGACTTGTATGCCTTGGAACGCTGGTTATTCCCGGTAACACACAGGTACGCGTGGACAAAATCGTTTTGAAATCACATCGCGAGATCCATAGCTAATATGTGATAAATTTAAACGATAACAATGGGGAAAATATTAAAAACTCTGTTTTAAAGGGTGTATGTTTTAAATGCGCTACCATTGCATGCGGCGATGTTGCGCCTTTTACGTTTTGTCAGTCCATTTTGCAACGATGCAATTGATTGGGTTTCTTTCCGTTTAATAAAAGCTTATCCATGAATGTCACTAAATCGAAAAAGCATTTTTTTTAAATTTGCTAGAAAAATATGATAGAACATACGTCATGACATTAAATCGATGAAATTCTGCTGCATAAACAACAGTCACATATATAGACGCTTCCTTATATCTTTACGCAGGTTTTATCAGCAAGGCAGAATTTACTTTCCGACGGCGCTGAGCTCAAGGAGACGCTTAGCTATCTCGCAGACCTTGTGGCAATCGACGCAAGTTCGAACAACTTCATTTTGTTGTCAAGAAACACGTTCGCGTACAACCCGAAACTACAGATGGTCAACTTCGACCTTAATTTCCTCATCGATATACCCGACGACACGTTTTACGGTTGTCCCGTGTTAAAAAGCGTTTCGTTTGCGGGAAACAAACTTGATTACATTCCTTGGAACCTGTTTAGTGAAAACAAACAACTGAAAGAAGTGCGTTTTGAGCGGAACAACATTTCCATGCTTCCACCGGAGCTCTTCAGCACCAACGAAGCCCTTGAATGTGTCAAGATATCCCACAACAGCTTGTCAGTCATATCTAGAGATATTTTCCGTCATAATCACCTGCTGCGGTTGTTGGATTTCTCGCAAAACGAGATAAGCTCGTTGGATTTCGGCATATTTCAAAACCTCACGCTTTTAAAGGCAGTTGACTTATCATTCAATATGATTCGTTTTCTACCAAGGGCACTCTTCGGCGACTGCGAAAGCCTGGAGGTTCTCAATTTGGCTAATAACAATATAGGGACTTTGGAATCGGGCTGGCTGGTCAACAACGTGAATCTTAAACGGTTGGATCTCAACGGAAACCCTTTAACCAGTGCCTTTAGAACCACAATTCCAAGCATACCGGGATTCACTCTTTTCGGATTGGGGGAAAACCCTCAGCGAAAGAAGGCGTTTTCATCGTGGCCATGGTATCAGTACCGATACGTTATTTCACCGAAAAATGGCGACCAAAACGTGACGATCGTTCAAATCAGCGACCGGCAGATTTTGGGAGCGCGAAATCCAGACACGGCACGTATTTTTAACGACTTCAGCTGGAACGGGGAATGAAGAATCCGAGTGTTTTTTGAATTTGTATTTGTAAATATTTTTGCGACTTGCATGAGACAAAATTTCGTTTCTCGTCTTCGAAAAACAAAAGCCCTTGTTAGTTATACGCACCATATTTGCTCCTAAAGGATTGTGTTTCGATGACACGAACTGTAACATGGTGCTTTGTCAAATATAAAGCGTTGTTCGGGTCATTGGGGTTTTTGCAATTTTTAAGAATGTTGTAGGCCAAGGGTTTCCAAATTTCAGGACGCGGCGACAGACTAATCCTCTACAAAATGTCATGACATCAAACAGAAAAAGACGCGTTTTAGAGAAAAATTCACGTACATTTTAGAATACGCGTATTTCTCGCTTTTATCACTCGAAAAATTCGTAAAAGCTTGAAAAAATTAGGTAATATAAGAGATAAAAATATTCGTGGACCCAACAGGTACAACATGAAAACGGCGCAGCAGTACGACGTAACGCCATATTTTGTAGAGTCTGTTGTAAGTAAGACAAGAATACGCGATGTTTACAGAAAGTTTTGCAGGGTTTTGGGTGGAAGGGAGCTGTGTAAGATTTTAAGCAAACAAACTTACCCAGATTAAAGAGTGGCATGTTTTAAACACCCAAATAAATAATTAATAGAACATAAATATTTTTACGGTGGTTTGGTTATGTGCGTTTACGTTGAAAGCTGCTAACTAGGTATATTTTCCTATATTCTCGTTAATAAGCAGCACAACACCACTGTCGTTACAATATTCCAACACTTAAAAACGGTTTTAAACGGCATAAGTACCCAGAGCTATTAATATAACTTGACCTCCGGCCCAGCTAAACAAACCTCTAATTAAAACGTGTGCTACTGCTTAAAACGGTTGATTGTGATTTGCGGTGCACGGTAGGTTCACACCGCAGGTCTGCAGTTGAATGTGTTGACGGGTTAATTGATGCCCAGGGACCGCAATCAGATATCTACCGACAAAGCAAGCCACTGTTCGTTTTTCGTCTGCTCGTAGGATCGGGTACAAGACAGGCGGTAATTAAAAACAAACGCCACCTGACATACAACCCAATTGGAAATTTACAGCAGTGTTGCCAGACTATAATCAATACTTAAAGTCAAATTTTCAGGAAAGGGGCCAAAACAATCAACTATTCACAGAAATTGGAAACACTCTGTACTAATAAAGTATGGAGAAAAAATGATGCACCAACAAAACTACTGTCTCTACCATTGCATATTTCTATAAAAGGCACTACTTATTAGCAAACAACAAATGTATAGGAATAAATACTTCTACTATATAAGGCAAGTTAAAAAAGGGTTAACTTCTCAAAAGGCCAAATACAGTCTTTAAGAGGCAATGTGTTTCCAAAACTGACTGGAATGCCTAAATAACAGTTATTCTTCTTTGTTTTTGCCGGTGATGGGAAATTTTCTATGTGGACTAAGACGAGGAAGGCGTCATCATATCGATTTGGCCGAGGCGATTTGTGCGTTTAGCAAACTGTGCGTTTAGCAAACAAAACAGATAACGTCGTTTGTGGTTTCGAAAGTATATCCAAACACCAAAACGTCTGAGCACGGTTTTCATCACTTGTGTAATCTTATTTTGTTGGAATTGGGTTTACCAATCACTGGTAGTTTGTTCTCATACCAAACAGGATTCTCTTGAAACTGAAATTCCCTTTGAAACGCATTGTAATTTCGAGCGTTCTGAGGTTGGCGTCAACGGTCTGTTGAACATCTCCTTTTTTACGAACAACGACCTTTGGAACGAGGTCTTAAGGTGACTTGCCTATGACAGCAACGCACATACCTCGCTCGCGATTACCTGATTAAGTTAAGGATAAAGCGACCATTATTTTGGCGCCCAAGTCGTACATTGCAAAACATCAACGACCCAGCTCGTGTTTACGTACTTTCACGATTAAGGAAATTAAAGGAGGCTTAGGATAGGATTACGATGAAAATTAAGATGTACACAAGCAGCCGCGCCCAGTTTGGTCAAAACGCGCTCTGTTGATTCCCGCTGAATCATCACGGAGTAAAGTCCACGATTGAAGGGATAGTCACGATGCACTTGACGCCTCGTTTTAATGTTTCCAATTATTCCGACCATAAGCGTCTTGTATGTAAGTGCAATCAGTCCATTGTGATGATTGGCGGCTTTTAATGGAAGCGTGTGTAACAATTAAACCCATTTTTCGGGAGTAATTTGCCGCTGGAATACATTGTAACGCCGTTTCAGATTCCAATCAAATTTTCACCGCAGGTTGTTCGGTCATAATATTTCCACACGATTTTGTAACTCACAGAAACTTACAAACAATTTCAAATCAGAAAAATTGCAAAATTTTTGTAAGCAATCCTTACGGTTGAAAAACCAACACAAATGCTTTAGCAAAACAAACACTACTTTTAACTATCAGCTGATGTGAGAAACCAAGACGCATCTCATCACTTGACTTCCTGTCTGGGTAATTTCCAAACACTTTTCAGAACTCATTTATTTTAGCCATTAGAAAATGTTTTTACTGATCAGAGAAAATGGCATGACTACCAGGAAAAATAACGCAGTCCTTCTACAGTGGTTACACGGAAAAGTAGGATATATATATCACTACGAAAACAGCCATACATCTTGAAGATGTGCTACAGAAGCAAAAAGTAGAACAAATAATACATCGTCGCCGCTAACAAAAACAGCAAGATTTGGAAATGCAGTGACAGATGCCACAACAAGAGCAACATCGCATTCCAAAAACACCATATAAGACACCAACAAAGGAACCGGAAGCGCCTGCGGTTTTTGTTGCGATCTAGAGGCATGGCGACGACGACGGGCAGTGTATTCGAAGTCGAAGTCGTGATTATAAGGTCGTCAGCAGTTGTCATGATTACACTTGTGTGTCGCTATGAATTGTGCACATAGCGGCGCCCAAGTGCACGTTACGTTATATCAGTAACGTAGGGTTAGACGTATAAATGGGATTGCTTGGAGCGCTGGTGGAGGGAATGACACTGCCTGAACATGCAGAGCAGGAGCAGGTCTGCACAAACGGTATTTTCTGCACCTTTACCGCACCACCACAATTGAAATTCACCGATACGTACTGGAACGATGTAGGTTGACAACAGTTGCAATTGTTCTACATACAGGAAGTTAGTTCAATAAAAGGAAGCATTTTTTGAGTTTTTGTGTTAATGTAAATACTAAGCGTGGTTGAAAGATTCCAGTACTACATGGATACATGATGTTTAGGGAACTTAAGTGTTAAATTTTGCGTTCAAAAACACTATATTCCTGAAAGTTTTTTGAGTTGCC
This sequence comes from Ascidia mentula, assembly GCF_947561715.1. Taxonomy (NCBI): domain Eukaryota; kingdom Metazoa; phylum Chordata; class Ascidiacea; order Phlebobranchia; family Ascidiidae; genus Ascidia; species Ascidia mentula. The sequence continues at coordinate 16,608,389 of NC_138569.1, read as the reverse complement.
TAGGTAGATGTTTGGCGCCCGGTTGCAAAAACCTATCCAAAGTTATACTGTCAAAGAGACGCTTTGCTGCCAGGCAGTTGTTGCTCATAATGTGGACTTATTTCAAAATGGGGTTCTAGCAACTTATAAATAAACAACGCCTTTGAGAAGAAACACTGTTATGTAAACGCACAATAAAGTAGTCACAACAAAATCATGCAACTAAGGCAATGTTAGTATCTTTGTATACTTGTCTACAAACAAAGAGGGACTAACCTCAATAAATGGAGCGTATGGCAGGTAAGTAGTCTCAGACGCGCACACACCACTGCACACGGGCACATCAATGTGGTTGCTCACACATTGTTCAAACTGCAGAGTCATGTTCCTGGTCTTGGGTTGACACTTAGAAACTGGAAAACATTTAGGGTGGGAAATAAGCAAGAAATCTTATAAAAAATAGGTGATCAAAATCAGAATGTTCGGACTTGGCTGAATAGTACGTATATTTCAGGACGTGCATTTCAATACCGAATCCGAATACAGACACCCGATCCGATATGCAGAGTCCTTGAGTTAAATTGAAACAACGGTTTTGGAACTGTGCATTGCTGCTGGAATTTCCACGAAAATTGGATCGCACAAAAACAAATCAATTTAGCATCCGAATTACGACACTAAAATAGTAGGCCTACATCGAAAATATACAACGTCATTATTGAAATATATGACGCCTAAAAATAATAGGATCCGTTTGAATATTGGCTGCACGTATTCGGACACCCTCTGTAATCTTTCTTAATGGAAACCCGGATTGATCCAACGCAAATCAAACTTGCTTTCAGAACAAAAATCAAAAAAAGTACAGCCATACATAGTCTTAGGAGAGATTGGTAAATATCCCCCAAATACTATTAATCTGAGCATTACCACATCTTGCTGGGCAACAATCTTCAGGATTCGCGAATTCCGCTGTTTCCGTGTCTTCATCACAGACCAGTGGACAAACAGGTTTATGGCAAGAGATGCCAACATCAGCGCCAACACAATTGCAGACATAACACTCCTCGGTTTTCCATTCACTTCCCTCCTCGTAGAGCGTTCCATTATACATGCAACCTAAAAGCGAAAACACGGCAGTAAAGAATGGATACACAAAAACCAGGAGCAAAACAATTACGAAAAAACGAAAAACAAGTTATTCAAGAACGAAAATCAAAAGCGAAATACAGACGTTCATTTAACTTAGACAACAGACCTGATCCGCAAATTTCCGGTGTTGATCCAACTGCAGTCGAAAAAGTAACATTTGCTTGAACAGTCTGTGTTGTTACTGTTCCTTCCGCAGCAGTAGAAGTTCCACCATTTACAGTAGACGTAAAACCTTTTCCACTCGTGACAGAGGTGGATATTACAGCAACAGAAGAGGTCACACCAGGTCCACCAGTTACTTCAGCTGCACCAGTTGATGTTCCACCGGCAACAGCGGACGTCACACCAGGTCCACCAGTAGCTCCAGTTGATGTTCCACCGGCAGCAGCGGACGTCAGACCAGGTCCACCAGTTGCTCCAGTTGATGTTCCACCTGCAACAGCAGACGTCACACCAGGTCCACCAGTTGCTCCAGTTGATGTTCCAGGGGCAACAGCCGACGTCACACCAGGTCCACCAGTTGTTCCAGTTGATGTTCCACCGGCAACAGCGGACGTCACACCAGGTCCACCAGTTGCTCCAGTTGATGTTCCACCGGCAACAGCCGACGTCACACCAGGTCCACCAGTTGCTCCAGTTGATGTTCCACCGGCAACAGCGGACGTCACACCAGGTCCACCAGTTTCTCCAGTTGATGTTCCACCGGCAACAGCCGACGTCACACCAGGTCCACCAGTTGCTCCAGTTGATGTTCCACCGGCAACAGCGGACGTCACACCAGGTCCACCAGTGGCTCCAGTTGTTGTTCCACCGGCAACAGCCGACGTCACACCAGGTCCACCAGTTGCTCCAGTTGCTGTTCCACCGGCAACAGCCGACGTCACACCAGGTCCACCAGTTGCTCCAGTTGGTGTTCCACCGGCAACAGAGGACGTCACACCAGGTCCACCAGTTGCTCCAGTTGATGTTCCACCGGCAACAGCCGACGTCACACCAGGACCACCAGTGGCTCCAGTTGTTGTTCCACCGGCAACAACCGACGTCACACCAGGTCCACCAGTTGCTCCAGTTGGTGTTCCACCGGCAACAGCCGACGTCACACCAGGTCCACCAGTTGCTCCAGTTGATGTTCCACCGGCAACAGCGGACGTCACACCAGGTCCACCAGTTGCTCCAGTTGATGTTCCACCGGCAACAGCCGACGTCACACCAGGTCCACCAGTTGCTCCAGTTGATGTTCCACCGGCAACAGCCGACGTCACACCAGGTCCACCAGTTGCTCCAGTTGAAGTTCCACCGGCAACAGCCGACGTCACACCAGGTCCACCAGTTGCTCCAGTTGCTCCAGTTGATGTTCCACCGGCAACAGCCGACGTCACACCAGGTCCACCAGTTGCTCCAGTTGATGTTCCACCGGCAACAGCGGACGTCACACCAGGTCCACCAGTTGCTCCAGTTGATGTTCCACCGGCAACAGCGGACGTCACACCAGGTCCACCAGTGGCTCCAATTGTTGTTCCACCGGCAACAGCCGACGTCACACCAGGTCCAGCAGTTGCTCCAGTTGGTGTTCCACCGGCAACAGCCGACGTCACACCAGGTCCACCAGTGGCTCCAGTTGTTGTTCCACCGGCAACAGCGGACGTCACACCAGGTCCACCAGTTGCTCCAGTTGATGTTCCACCGGCAACAGCGGACGTCACACCAGGTCCACCAGTGCCTCCAGTTGATGTTCCACCGGCAACAGCGGACGTCACACCAGGTCCAACAGTTCCTCCAGTTGATGTTCCACCGGCAACAGCCGACGTCACACCAGGTCCACCAGTTGCTCCAGTTGATGTTCCACCGGCAACAGCCGACGTCACACCAGGTCCACCAGTTGCTCCAGTTGATGTTCCACCGGCAACAGCCGACGTCACACCAGGTCCACCAGTGCCTCCAGTTGATGTTCCACCGGCAACAGCGGACGTCACACCAGGTCCAACAGTTCCTCCAGTTGATGTTCCACCGGCAACAGCCGACGTCACACCAGGTCCACCAGTGGCTCCAGTTGATGTTCCACCGGCAACAGCGGACGTCACACCAGGTCCACCAGTTCCTCCAGTTGATGTTCCACCGGCAACAGCCGACGTCACACCAGGTCCACCAGTTGCTCCAGTTGATGTTCCACCGGCAACAGCCGACGTCACACCAGGTCCACCAGTTGATCCAGTTGATGTTCCACCGGCAACAGCCGACGTCACACCAGGTCCACCAGTTGCTCCAGTTGGTGTTCCACCAACAACAGCCGACGTCACACCAGGTCCACCAGTGGCTCCAGTTGATGTTCCACCGGCAACAGCGGACGTCACACCAGGTCCACCAGTTCCTCCAGTTGATGTTCCACCGGCAACAGCCGACGTCACACCAGGTCCACCAGTTGCTCCAGTTGATGTTCCACCGGCAACAGCCGACGTCACACCAGGTCCACCAGTTGATCCAGTTGATGTTCCACCGGCAACAGCCGACGTCACACCAGGTCCACCAGTTGCTCCAGTTGGTGTTCCACCAACAAAAGCCGACGTCACACCAGGTCCACCAGTTGCTCCAGAAGATGTTCCACCGGCAACAGCGGACGTCACACCAGGTCCACCAGTTGATGTTCCACCTGCAACAGCAGACGTCACACCAGGTCCACCAGTTGCTCCAGTTGATGTTCTACCGGCAACAGCCGACGTCACACCAGGTCCACCAGTTGCTCCAGTTGATGTTCCACCGGCAACAGCCGAAGTCACACCAAGTCCACCAGTTGCTCCAGTTGATGTTCCACCGGCAACAGCCGACGTCACACCAGGTCCACCAGTTGCTCCAGTTGATGTTCCACCGGCAACAGCCGACGTCACACCAGGTCCACCAGTTGCTCCAGTTGATGTTCCACCGGCAACAGCCGACGTCACACCAGGTCCACCAGTTGCTCCAGTTGATGTTCCACCGGCAACAGCGGACGTCACACCAGGTCCACCAGTTGCTCCAGTTGTTGTTCCACCGGCAACAGCGGACGTCACACCAGGTCCACCAGTTGCTCCAGTTGATGTTCCACCGGCAACAGCGGACGTCACACCAGTGGCTCCAGTTGTTGTTCCACCGGCAACAGCCGACGTCACACCAGGTCCACCAGTTGCTCCAGTTGGTGTTCCACCGGCAACAGAGGACGTCACACCAGGTCCACCAGTTGCTCCAGTTGTTGTTCCACCGGCAACAGAGGACGTCACACCAGGTCCACCAGTTGCTCCAGTTGATGTTCCACCGGCAACAGCCGACGTCACACCAGGTCCACCAGTTGCTCCAGTTGATGTTCCACTGGCAACAGCCGACGTCACACCAGGTCCACCAGGGGCTCCAGTTGTTGTTCCACCGGCAACAGCAGACGTCACACCAGGTCCACCAGTTGCTCCAGTTGATGTTCCACCGGCAACAGCGGACGTCACACCAGGTCCACCAGTGGCTGCAGTTGTTGTTCCACCGGCAACAGCCGACGTCACACCAGGTCCACCAGTTGCTCCAGTTGGTGTTCCACTGGCAACAGAGGACGTCACACCAGGTCCACCAGTTGCTCCAGTTGATGTTCCACCGGCAACAGCCGACGTCACACCAGGTCCACCAGTTGCTCCAGTTGATGTTCCACCGGCAACAGCCGACGTCACACCAGGTCCACCAGTTGCTGTTCCACCGGCAACAGCGGACGTCACACCAGGTCCACCAGTTGGTGTTCCACCGGCAACAGCGGACGTCACACCAGGTCCACCAGTTGCTCCAGTTGATGTTCCACCGGCAACAGCCGACGTCACACCAGGTCCACCAGTGGCTCCAGTTGTTGTTCCACCGGCAACAGCGGACGTCACACCAGGTCCACCAGTTGCTCCAGTTGATGTTCCACCGGCAACAGCGGACGTCACACCAGGTCCACCAGTGGCTCCAGTTGTTGTTCCACCGGCAACAGCCGACGTCACACCAGGTCCACCAGTTGCTCCAGTTGGTGTTCCACCGGCAACAGAGGACGTCACACCAGGTCCACCAGTTGCTCCAGTTGATGTTCCACCGGCAACAGCGGACGTCACACCAGGTCCACCAGTTGCTCCAGTTGATGTTCCACCGGCAACAGCGGACGTCACACCAGGTCCACCAGTGGCTCCAGTTGTTGTTCCACCGGCAACAGCCGACGTCACACCAGGTCCACCAGTTGCTCCAGTTGGTGTTCCACCGGCAACAGAGGACGTCACACCAGGTCCACCAGTTGCTCCAGTTGATGTTCCACCGGCAACAGCCGACGTCACACCAGGTCCACCAGTTGCTCCAGTTGATGTTCCACCGGCAACAGCGGACGTCACACCAGGTCCACCAGTTGCTCCAGTTGATGTTCCACCGGCAACAGCCGACGTCACACCAGGTCCACCAGTTGCTCCAGTTGATGTTCCAACGGCAACAGCCGACGTCACACCAGGTCCACCAGTTGCTCCAGTTGGTGTTCCACCGGCAACAGCCGACGTCACACCAGGTCCACCAGTTGCTCCAGTTGATGTTCCACCGGCAACAGCCGACGTCACACCAGGTCCACCAGTTGTTGTTCCACCGGCAACAGCGGACGTCACACCAGGTCCACCAGTTGCTCCAGTTGATGTTCCACCGGCAACAGCGGACGTCACACCAGGTCCACCAGTTGCTGCAGTTGATGTTCCACCGGCAACAGCGGACGTCACACCAGGTCCTCCAGTGGCTCCAGTTGATGTTCCACCGGCAACAGCGGACGTCACACCAGGTCCACCAGTTCCTCCAGTTGTTGTTCCACCGGCAACAGCCGACGTCACACCAGGTCCACCAGTTGCTCCAGTTGTTGTTCCACCGGCAACAGCGGACGTCACACCAGGTCCACCAGTTGCTCCAGTTGATGTTCCACCGGCAACAGCGGACGTCACACCAGGTCCACCAGTGGCTCCAGTTGATGTTCCACCGGCAACAGCGGACGTCACACCAGGTCCACCAGTTCCTCCAGTTGATGTTCCACCGGCAACAGCCGACGTCACACCAGGTCCACCAGTTGCTCCAGTTGATGTTCCACCGGCAACAGCCGACGTCACACCAGGTCCACCAGTTGCTCCAGTTGGTGTTCCACCAACAACAGCCGACGTCACACCAGGTCCACCAGTTGCTCCAGTTGATGTTCCACCGGCAACAGCCGACGTCACACCAGGTCCACCAGTTCCTCCAGTTGATGTTCCACCGGCAACAGCCGACGTCACACCAGGTCCACCAGTTGCTCCAGTTGATGTTCCACCGGCAACAGCCGACGTCACACCAGGTCCACCAGTTGCTCCAGTTGGTGTTCCACCAACAACAGCCGACGTCACACCAGGTCCACCAGTTGCTCCAGTTGATGTTCCACCGGCAACAGCCGACGTCACACCAGGTCCACCGGTTGCTCCAGTTGGTGTTCCACCAACAACAGCCGACGTCACACCAGGTCCACCAGTTGCTGCAGTTGATGTTCCACCGGCAACAGCCGACGTCACACCAGGTCCACCAGTTGCTCCAGTTGGTGTTCCACCGGCAACAGCCGACGTCACACCAGGTCCACCAGTTGCTCCAGTTGATGTTCCACCGGCAACAGCCGACGTCACACCAGGTCCACCAGTTGCTCCAGTTGTTGTTCCACCGGCAACAGCGGACGTCACACCAGGTCCACCAGTTGCTCCAGTTGATGTTCCACCGGCAACAGCGGACGTCACACCAGGTCCACCAGTTGCTCCAGTTGATGTTCCACCGGCAACAGCGGACGTCACACCAGGTCCTCCAGTGGCTCCAGTTGATGTTCCACCGGCAACAGCGGACGTCACACCAAGTCCACCAGTTCCTCCAGTTGATGTTCCACCGGCAACAGCCGACGTCACACCAGGTCCACCAGTTGCTCCAGTTGTTGTTCCACCGGCAACAGCGGACGTCACACCAGGTCCACCAGTTGCTCCAGTTGATGTTCCACCAGCAACAGCGGACGTCACACCAGGTCCACCAGTGGCTCCAGTTGATGTTCCACCGGCAACAGCGGACGTCACACCAGGTCCACCAGTTGATGTTCCACCGGCAACAGCCGACGTCACACCAGGTCCACCAGTTGCTCCAGTTGATGTTCCACCGGCAACAGCCGACGTCACACCAGGTCCACCAGTGGCTCCAGTTGGTGTTCCACCAACAACAGCCGACGTCACACCAGGTCCACCAGTTGCTCCAGTTGATGTTCCACCGGCAACAGCCGACGTCACACCAGGTCCACCAGTTGCTCCAGTTGGTGTTCCACCAACAACAGCCGACGTCACACCAGGTCCACCAGTTGCTCCAGAAGATGTTCCACCGGCAACAGCGGACGTCACACCAGGTCCACCAGTTGATGTTCCACCTGCAACAGCAGACGTCACACCAGGTCCACCAGTTGCTCCAGTTGATGTTCCACCGGCAACAGCCGACGTCACACCAGGTCCACCAGTTGCTCCAGTTGATGTTCCACCGGCAACAGCCGAAGTCACACCAAGTCCACCAGTTGCTCCAGTTGATGTTCCACCGGCAACAGCCGACGTCACACCAGGTTCACCAGATCCTCCAGTTGATGTTCCACCGGCAAAAGCCGACGTCACACCAGGTCCACCAGTTGCTCCAGTTGATGTTCCACCGGCAACAGCCGACGTCACACCAGGTTCACCAGTTGCTCCAGTTGATGTTCCACCGGCAACAGCCGACGTCACACCAGGTCCACCAGTTGCTCCAGTTGATGTTCCACCGGCAACAGCGGACGTCACACCAGGTCCACCAGTTGTTGTTCCACCGGCAACAGCGGACGTCACACCAGGTCCACCAGTTGCTCCAGTTGATGTTCCACCGGCAACAGCGGACGTCACACCAGTGGCTCCAGTTGTTGTTCCACCGGCAACAGCCGACGTCACACCAGGTCCACCAGTTGCTCCAGTTGGTGTTCCACCGGCAACAGAGGACGTCACACCAGGTCCACCAGTTGCTCCAGTTGATGTTCCACCGGCAACAGCCGACGTCACACCAGGTCCACCAGTTGCTCCAGTTGATGTTCCACTGGCAACAGCCGACGTCACACCAGGTCCACCAGGGGCTCCAGTTGTTGTTCCACCGGCAACAGCGGACGTCACACCAGGTCCACCAGTTGCTCCAGTTGATGTTCCACCGGCAACAGCGGACGTCACACCAGGTCCACCAGTGGCACCAGTTGTTGTTCCACCGGCAACAGCCGACGTCACACCAGGTCCACCAGTTGCTCCAGTTGGTGTTCCACCGGCAACAGAGGACGTCACACCAGGTCCACCAGTTGCTCCAGTTGATGTTCCACCGGCAACAGCCGACGTCACACCATGTCCACCAGTTGCTCCAGTTGATGTTCCACCGGCAACAGCCGACGTCACACCAGGTCCACCAGTTGCTCCAGTTGATGTTCCACCGGCAACAGCGGACGTCACACCAGGTCCACCAGTTGCTCCAGTTGATGTTCCACCGGCAACAGCCGACGTCACACCAGGTCCACCAGTTGCTCCAGTTGATGTTCCACCGGCAACAGCCGACGTCACACCAGGTCCACCAGTTGCTCCAGTTGGTGTTCCACCGGCAACAGCCGACGTCACACCAGGTCCACCAGTTGCTCCAGTTGATGTTCCACCGGCAACAGCCGACGTCACACCAGGTCCACCAGTTGCTCCAGTTGTTGTTCCACCGGCAACAGCGGACGTCACACCAGGTCCACCAGTTGCTCCAGTTGATGTTCCACCGGCAACAGCGGACGTCACACCAGGTCCACCAGTGGCTCCAGTTGATGTTCCACCGGCAACAGCGGACGTCACACCAGGTTCACCAGTTCCTCCAGTTGATGTTCCACCGGCAACAGCCGACGTCACACCAGGTCCACCAGTTGCTCCAGTTGATGTTCCACCGGCAACAGCCGACGTCACACCAGGTCCACCAGTTGCTCCAGTTGATGTTCCACCGGCAACAGCCGACGTCACACCAGGTCCACCAGTTGCTCCAGTTGGTGTTCCACCAACAACAGCCGACGTCACACCAGGTCCACCAGTTGTGCCAGAAGATGTTCCACCGGCAACAGCGGACGTCACACCAGGTCCACCAGTTGATGTTCCACCGGCAACAGCGGACGTCACACCAGGTCCACCAGTTGCTCCAGTTGATGTTCCACCGGCAACAGCGGACGTCACACCAGGTCCACCAGTTGCTCCAGTTGATGTTCCACCGGCAACAGCGGACGTCACACCAGGACCACCAGTGGCTCCAGTTGATGTTCCACCGGCAACAGCGGACGTCACACCAGGTCCACCAGTTCCTCCAGTTGATGTTCCACCGGCAACAGCCGACGTCACACCAGGTCCACCAGTTGCTCCAGTTGATGTTCCACCGGCAACAGCCGACGTCACACCAGGTCCACCAGTTGCTCCAGTTGATGTTCCACCGGCAACAGCCGACGTCAAACCAGGTCCACCAGTTGCTCCAGTTGGTGTTCCACCAACAACAGCCGACGTCACACCAGGTCCACCAGTTGATGTTCCACCTGCAACAGCAGACGTCACACCAGGTCCACCAGTTGCTCCAGTTGATGTTCCACCGGCAACAGCCGACGTCACACCAGGTCCACCAGTTGCTCCAGTTGATGTTCCACCGGCAACAGCGGACGTCACACCAGGTCCACCAGTTGCTCCAGTTGGTGTTCCACCGGCAACAGCGGACGTCACACCAGGTCCACCAGTTGCTCCAGTTGATGTTCCACCGGCAACAGCGGACGTCACACCAGGTCCACCAGTTGCTCCAGTTGTTGTTCCACCGGCAACAGCCGACGTCACACCAGGTCCACCAGTTACTCCAGTTGGTGTTCCACCGGCAACAGCCGACGTCACACCAGGTCCACCAGTTCCTCCAGTTGATGTTCCACCGGCAACAGCCGACGTCACACCAGGTCCACCAGTGGCTCCAGTTGTTGTTCCACCGGCAACAGCGGACGTCACACCAGGTCCACCAGTTGCTCCAGTTGATGTTCCACCGGCAACAGCGGACGTCACACCAGGTCCACCAGTTGCTCCAGTTGATGTTCCACCGGCAACAGCGGACGTCACACCAGGTCCACCAGTTGCTCCAGTTGTTGTTCCACCGGCAACAGCCGACGTCACACCAGGTCCACCAGTTACTCCAGTTGGTGTTCCACCGGCAACAGCCGACGTCACACCAGGTCCACCAGTTCCTCCAGTTGATGTTCCACCGGCAACAGCCGACGTCACACCAGGTCCACCAGTGGCTCCAGTTGTTGTTCCACCGGCAACAGCGGACGTCACACCAGGTCCACCAGTTGCTCCAGTTGATGTTCCACCGGCAACAGCGGACGTCACACCAGGTCCACCAGTTGATGTTCCACCTGCAACAGCAGACGTCACACCAGGTCCACCAGTTGCTCCAGTTGATGTTCCACCGGCAACAGCCGACGTCACACCAGGTCCACCAGTTGCTCCAGTTGATGTTCCACCGGCAACAGCGGACGTCACACCAGGTCCACCAGTTGCTCCAGTTCGTGTTCCACCGGCAACAGCGGACGTCACACCAGGTCCACCAGTTCCTCCAGTTGATGTTCCACCGGCAACAGCGGACGTCACACCAGGTCCACCAGTGGCTCCAGTTGATGTTCCACCTGCAACAGCCGACGTCACACCAGGTCCACCAGTGGCTCCAGTTGTTGTTCCACCGGCAACAGCGGACGTCACACCAGGTCCACCAGTTGCTCCAGTTGATGTTCCACCGGCAACAGCGGACGTCACACCAGGTCCACCAGTGGCTCCAGTTGTTGTTCCACCGGCAACAGCCGACGTCACACCAGGTCCACCAGTTACTCCAGTTGGTGTTCCACCGGCAACAGAGGACGTCACACCAGGTCCACCAGTTGCTCCAGTTGATGTTCCACCGGCAACAGCCGACGTCACACCAGGTCCACCAGTTGCTCCAGTTGATGTTCCCCCGGCAACAGCCGACGTCACACCAGGTCCACCAGTTGCTCCAGTTGATGTTCCACCGGCAACAGCCGACGTCACACCAGGTCCACCAGTTGCTCCAGTTGATGTTCCCCCGGCAACAGCCGACGTCACACCAGGTCCACCAGTGGCTCCAGTTGTTGTTCCACCGGCAACAGCCGACGTCACACCAGGTCCACCAGTTGCTCCAGTTGATGTTCCACCGGCAACAGCCGACGTCACACCAGGTCCACCAATTGCTCCAGTTGATGTTCCACCGGCAACAGCGGACGTCACACCAGGTCCACCAGTTGCTCCAGTTGATGTTCCACCGGCAACAGCCGACGTCACACCAGGTCCACCAGTTGCTCCAGTTGATGTTCCACCGGCAACAGCCGACGTCACACCAGGTCCACCAGTTGCTCCAGTTGGTGTTCCACCGGCAACAGCCGACGTCACACCAGGTCCACCAGTTGCTCCAGTTGATGTTCCACCGGCAACAGCCGACGTCACACCAGGTCCACCAGTTGCTCCAGTTGTTGTTCCACCGGCAACAGCGGACGTCACACCAGGTCCACCAGTTGCTCCAGTTGTTGTTCCACCGGCAACAGCGGACGTCACACCAGGTCCACCAGTTGCTCCAGTTGATGTTCCACCGGCAACAGCGGACGTCACACCAGGTCCACCAGTTGCTCCAGTTGATGTTCCACCGGCAACAGCGGACGTCACACCAGGTCCACCAGTGGCTCCAGTTGATGTTCCACCGGCAACAGCGGACGTCACACCAGGTCCACCAGTTCCTCCAGTTGATGTTCCACCGGCAACAGCCGACGTCACACCAGGTCCACCAGTTGCTCCAGTTGATGTTCCACCGGCAACAGCCGACGTCACACCAGGTCCACCAGTTGCTCCAGTTGATGTTCCACCGGCAACAGCCGACGTCACACCAGGTCCACCAGTTGCTCCAGTTGGTGTTCCACCAACAACAGCCGACGTCACACCAGGTCCACCAGTTGCGCCAGAAGATGTTCCACCGGCAACAGCGGACGTCACACCAGGTCCACCAGTTGATGTTCCACCTGCAACAGCAGACGTCACACCAGGTCCACCAGTTGCTCCAGTTGATGTTCCACCGGCAACAGCCGACGTCACACCAGGTCCACCAGTTGCTCCAGTTGATGTTCCACCGGCAACAGCCGACGTCACACCAGGTCCACCAGTTGCTCCAGTTGATGTTCCACCGGCAACAGCGGACGTCACACCAGGTCTACCAGTTGCTCCAGTTGATGTTCCACCGGCAACAGCGGACGTCACACCAGGTCCACCAGTGGCTCCAGTTGTTGTTCCACCGGCAACAGCCGACGTCACACCAGGTCCACCAGTTACTCCAGTTGATGTTCCACCGGCAACAGAGGACGTCACACCAGGTCCACCAGTTGCTCCAGTTGATGTTCCACCGGCAACAGCGGACGTCACACCAGGTCCACCAGTTGCTCCAGTTGATGTTCCACCGGCAACAGCGGACGTCACACCAGGTCCACCAGTTGCTCCAGTTGATGTTCCACCGGCAACAGCGGACGTCACACCAGGTCCACCAGTTGCTCCAGTTGATGTTAAACCGGCAACAGCCGACGTCACACCAGGTCCACCAGTTGCTCCAGTTGCTCCAGTTGATGTTCCACCGGCAACAGCCGACGTCACACCAGGTCCACCAGTTGCTCCAGTTGGTGTTCCACCGGCAACAGCCGACGTCACACCAGGTCCACCAGTTGCTCCAGTTGATGTTCCACCGGCAACAGCGGACGTCACACCAGGTCCACCAGTTGCTCCAGTTGATGTTCCACCGGCAACAGCGGACGTCACACCAGGTCCACCAGTGGCTCCAGTTGATGTTCCACCGGCAACAGCGGACGTCACACCAGGTCCACCAGTTGCTCCAGTTGATGTTCCACCGGCAACAGCCGACGTCACACCAGGTCCACCAGTTGCTCCAGTTGATGTTCCACCGGCAACAGCCGACGTCACACCAGGTCCACCAGTTGCTCCAGTTGATGTTCCACCGGCAACAGCCGACGTCACACCAGGTCCACCAGTTGCTCCAGTTGGTGTTCCACCAACAACAGCCGACGTCACACCAGGTCCACCAGTTGCGCCAGAAGATGTTCCACCGGCAACAGCGGACGTCACACCAGGTCCACCAGTTGATGTTCCACCTGCAACAGCAGACGTCACACCAGGTCCACCAGTTGCTCCAGTTGATGTTCCACCGGCAACAAACGACGTCACACCAGGTCCACCAGTTGCTCCAGTTGATGTTCCACCGGCAACAGCCGACGTCACACCAGGTCCACCAGTTGCTCCAGTTGATGTTCCACCGGCAACAGCGGACGTCAAACCAGGTCTACCAGTTGCTCCAGTTGATGTTCCACCGGCAACAGAGGACGTCACACCAGGTCCACCAGTTGTTGTTCCACCGGCAACAGCCGACGTCACACCAGGTCCACCAGTTGCTCCAGTTGATGTTCCACCGGCAACAGAGGACGTCACACCAGGTCCACCAGTTGCTCCAGTTGATGTTCCACCGGCAACAGCCGACGTCACACCAGGTCCACCAGTTGCTCCAGTTGATGTTCCACCGGCAACAGCCGACGTCACACCAGGTCCACCAGTTGCTCCAGTTGATGTTCCACCGGCAACAGCCGACGTCACACCAGGTCCAGCAGTGGCTCCAATTGTTGTTCCACCGGCAACAGCCGACGTCACACCAGGTCCACCAGTTGCTCCAGTTGATGTTCCACCGGCAACAGCGGACGTCACACCAGGTCCAGCAGTGACTCCAATTGTTGTTCCACCGGCAACAGCCGACGTCACACCAGGTCCACCAGTTGCTCCAGTTGGTGTTCTACCGGCAACAGCGGACGTCACACCAGGTCCACCAGTGGCTCCAGTTGTTGCTCCACCGGCAACAGCCGACGTCACACCAGGTCCACCAGTTGCTCCAGTTGGTGTTCCACCGGCAACAGAGGACGTCACACCAGGTCCACCAGTTGCTCCAGTTGATGTTCCACCGACAACAGCCGACGTCACACCAGGTCCACCAGTTGCTCCAGTTAATGTTCCACCGGCAACAGCCGACGTCACACCAGGTTCACCAGTTGATGTTCCACCGGCAACAGCGGACGTCACACCAGGTCCACCAGTTGATGTTCCACCGGCAACAGCGGACGTCACACCAGGTCCACCAGTTGCTCCAGTTGATGTTCCACCGGCAACAGCCGACGTCACACCAGGTCCACCAGTTGCTCCAGTTGATGTTCCACCGGCAACAGCCGACGTCACACCAGGTCCACCAGTTGCTCCAGTTGATGTTCCACCGGCAACAGCGGACGTCACACCAGGTCCACCAGTGGCTCCAGTTGATGTTCCACCGGCAAAAGCCGACGTCACACCAGGTCCACCAGTTGCTCCAGTTGGTGTTCCACCGGCAACAGCCGACGTCACACCAGGTCCACCAGTTGCTCCAGTTGATGTTCCACCGGCAACAGCCGACGTCACACCAGGTCCACCAGTTGCTCCAGTTGATGTTCCACCGGCAACTGCGGACGTCACACCAGGTCCACCAGTTGCTCCAGTTGATGTTCCACCGGCAACAGCCGACGTCACACCAGGTCCACCAGGTCCACCAGTTGCTCCAGTTGATGTTCCACCGGCAACAGCCGACGTCACACCAGGTCCACCAGTTGCTCCAGTTGGTGTTCTACCGGCAACAGCGGACGTCACACCAGGTCCACCAGTGGCTCCAGTTGTTGCTCCACCGGCAACAGCCGACGTCACACCAGGTCCACCAGTTGCTCCAGTTGGTGTTCCACCGGCAACAGAGGACGTCACACCAGGTCCACCAGTTGCTCCAGTTGATGTTCCACCGACAACAGCCGACGTCACACCAGGTCCACCAGTTGCTCCAGTTGATGTTCCACCGGCAACAGCCGACGTCACACCAGGTTCACCAGTTGATGTTCCACCGGCAACAGCGGACGTCACACCAGGTCCACCAGTTGATGTTCCACCGGCAACAGCGGACGTCACACCAGGTCCACCAGTTGCTCCAGTTGATGTTCCACCGGCAACAGCCGACGTCACATCAGGTCCACCAGTTGCTCCAGTTGATGTTCCACCGGCAACAGCCGACGTCACACCAGGTCCACCAGTTGCTCCAGTTGATGTTCCACCGGCAACAGCGGACGTCACACCAGGTCCACCAGTGGCTCCAGTTGATGTTCCACCGGCAAAAGCCGACGTCACACCAGGTCCACCAGTTGCTCCAGTTGGTGTTCCACCGGCAACAGCCGACGTCACACCAGGTCCACCAGTTGCTCCAGTTGATGTTCCACCGGCAACAGCCGACGTCACACCAGGTCCACCAGTTGCTCCAGTTGATGTTCCACCGGCAACTGCGGACGTCACATCAGGTCCACCAGTTGCTCCAGTTGATGTTCCACCGGCAACAGCCGACGTCACACCAGGTCCACCAGTTGCTCCAGTTGGTGTTCCACCAATAGCAGCCGACGTCACACCAGGTCCACCAGTTGCTCCAGAAGATGTTCCACCGGCAACAGCGGACGTCACACCAGGTCCACCAGTTGATGTTCCAACTGCAACAGCAGACGTCACACCAGGTCCACCAGTGGCTCCAGTTGATGTTCCACCGGCAACAGCCGATGTCACACCAGGTCCACCAGGTCCACCAGTTGCTCCAGTTGATGTTCCACCGGCAACAGCCGACGTCACACCAGGGCCACCAGTTGCTCCAGTTGATGTTCCACCGGCAACAGCGGACGTCACACCAGGTCCACCAGTGGCTCCAATTGTTGTTCCACCGGCAACAACCGACGTCACACCAGGTCCACCAGTTGCTCCAGTTGGTGTTCCACCGGCAACAGCCGACGTCACACCAGGTCCACCAGTTGCTCCAGTTGATGTTCCACCGGCAACAGCCGACGTCACACCAGGTCCACCAGTTGCTCCAGTTGATGTTCCACCGGCAACAGCCGACGTCACACCAGGTCCACCAGTTGCTCCAGTTGATGTTCCACCGGCAACAGCGGACGTCACACCAGGTCCACCAGTTGCTCCAGTTGATGTTCCACCGGCAACAGCCGACGTCACACCAGGTCCACCAGTTGCTCCAGTTGATGTTCCACCGGCAACAGCGGACGTCACACCAGGTCCAGCAGTGGCTTGAATTGTTGTTCCACCGGCAACAGCCGACGTCTCACCAGGTCCACCAGTTGCTCCAGTTGATGTTCCACCGGCAACAGCCGACGTCACACCAGGTCCACCAGTTGCTCCATTTGATGTTCCACCGGCAACAGCCGACGTCACACCAGGTCCACCAGTTGATGTTCCACCGGCAACAGCGGACGTCACACCAGGTCCAGCAGTGGCTTGAATTGTTGTTCCACCGGCAACAGCCGACGTCTCACCAGGTCCACCAGTTGCTCCAGTTGATGTTCTACCGGCAACAGCCGACGTCACACCAGGTCCACCAGTTGCTCCAGTTGATGTTCCACCGGCAACAGCCGACGTCACACCAGGTCCACCAGTTGCTCCAGTTGATGTTCCACCGGCAACAGCGGACGTCACACCAGGTCCACCAGTTGCTCCAGTTGATGTTCCACCGGCAACAGCCGACGTCACACCAGGTCCACCAGTTGCTCCAGTTGATGTTCCACCGGCAACAGCCGACGTCACACCAGGTCCACCAGTTGCTCCAGTTGATGTTCCACCGGCAACAGCGGACGTCACACCAGGTCCAGCAGTGGCTCCAATTGTTGTTCCACCGGCAACAGCCGACGTCACACCAGGTCCACCAGTTGCTCCAGTTGATGTTCCACCGGCAACAGCCGACGTCACACCAGGTCCACCAGGTCCACCAGTTGCTCCAGTTGATGTTCCACTGGCAACAGCGGACGTCACACCAGGTCCAGCAGTGGCTCCAATTGTTGTTCCACCGGCAACAGCCGACGTCACACCAGGTCCACCAGTTGCTCCAGTTGATGTTCCACCGGCAACAGCCGACGTCACACCAGGTCCACCAGTTGCTCCAGTTGATGTTCCACCGGCAACAGCGGACGTCACACCAGGTCCACCAGTTGCTCCAGTTGATGTTCCACCGGCAACAGCCGACGTCACACCAGGTCCACCAGTTGCTCCAGTTGATGTTCCACCGGCAACAGCGGACGTCACACCAGGTCCACCAGTGGCTCCAATTGTTGTTCCACCGGCAACAGCCGACGTCACACCAGGTCCACCAGTTGCTCCAGTTGATGTTCCACCGGCAACAGCCGACGTCACACCAGGTCCACCAGTTGATGTTACACCGGCAACAGCCGACGTCACACCAGGTCCACCAGTTGCTCCAATTGTTGTTCCACCGGCAACAGCCGACGTCACACCAGGTCCACCAGTTGCTCCAGGTGATGTTCCACCGGCAACAGCCGACGTCACACCAGGTCCACCAGTTGGTCCAGTTGATGTTCCACCGGCAACAGCCGACGTCACACCAGGTCCACCAGTTGCTCCAGTTGATGTTCCACCGGCAACAGCGGACGTCACACCAGGTCCACCAGTTGCTCCAGTTGATGTTCCACCGGCAACAGCCGACGTCACACCAGGTCCACCAGTTGCTCCAGTTGATGTTCCACCGGCAACAGCAGACGTCACACCAGGTCCACCAGTTGCTCCAGTTGATGTTCCACCGGCAACAGAGGACGTCACACCAGGTCCACCAGTTGCTCCAGTTGATGTTCCACCGGCAACAACCGACGTCACACCAGGTCCACCAGTTGCTCCAGTTGATGTTCCACCGGCAACAGCCGACGTCACACCAGGTCCACCAGTTGCTCCAGTTGATGTTCCACCGGCAACAGCCGACGTCACACCAGGTCCCCCAGTTGCTCCAGTTGATGTTCCACCGGCAACAGCCGACGTCACACCAGGTCCACCAGTTGCTCCAGTTGATGTTCCACCGGCAACAGCGGACGTCACACCAGGTCCAGCAGTGGCTCCAATTGTTGTTCCACCGGCAACAGCCGACGTCACACCAGGTCCACCAGTTGCTCCAGTTGATGTTCCACCGGCAACAGCCGACGTCACACCAGGTCCACCAGTTGCTCCAGTTGATGTTCCACCGGCAACAGCGGACGTCACACCAGGTCCACCAGTTGCTCCAGTTGATGTTCCACCGGCAACAGCCGACGTCACACCAGGTCCACCAGTTGCTCCAGTTGATGTTCCACCGGCAACAGCCGACGTCACACCAGGTCCACCAGTTGCTCCAGTTGATGTTCCACCGGCAACAGCGGACGTCACACCAGGTCCAGCAGTGGCTCCAATTGTTGTTCCACCTGCAACAGAGGACGTCACACCAGGTCCACCAGTTGCTCCAGTTGATGTTCCACCGGCAACAGCCGACGTCACACCAGGTCCACCAGTTGCTCCAGTTGATATTCCACCGGCAACAGCCGACGTCACACCAGGTCCAGCAGTGGCTCCAATTGTTGTTCCACCGGCAACAGCCGACGTCACACCAGGTCCACCAGTTGCTCCAGTTGATGTTCCACCGGCAACAGCCGACGTCACACCAGGTCCACCAGTTGCTCCAGTTGATGTTCCACTGGCAACAGCCGACGTCACACCAGGTCCACCAGTTGCTCCAGTTGATGTTCCACCGGCAACAGCGGACGTCACACCAGGTCCACCAGTTGCTCCAGTTGATGTTCCACCGGCAACAGCTGACGTCACACCAGGTCCACCAGTTGCTCCAGTTGATGTTCCACCGGCAACAGCCGACGTCACACCAGGTCCACCAGTTGCTCCAGTTGATGTTCCACCGGCAACAGCGGACGTCACACCAGGTCCAGCAGTGGCTCCAATTGTTGTTCCACCGGCAACAGCCGACGTCACACCAGGTCCACCAGTTGCTCCAGTTGATGTTCCACCGGCAACAGCCGACGTCACACCAGGTCCACCAGTTGCTCCAGTTGATGTTCCACCGGCAACAGCGGACGTCACACCAGGTCCACCAGTTGCTCCAGTTGATGTTCCACCGGCAACAGCCGACGTCACACCAGGTCCACCAGTTGCTCCAGTTGATGTTCCACCGGCAACAGCGGACGTCACACCAGGTCCACCAGTTGCTCCAGTTGATGTTCCACCGGCAACAGCGGACGTCACACCAGGTCCACCAGTTGCTCCAGTTGATGTTCCACCGGCAACAGCCGACGTTACACCAGGTCCACCAGTTGCTCCAATTGATGTTCCACCGGCAACAGCCGACGTCACACCAGGTCCACCAGTTGCTCCAGTTGATGTTCCACCGGCAACAGCGGACGTCACACCAGGTCCACCAGTTGTTCCAGTTGATGTTCCCCCGGCAACAGCAGAGGTCACACCAGGTCCACCAGTTTCTCCAGTTGATGTTCCACCGGTAACAGCAGAGGTCACACCAGGTCCACCAGTTGCTCCAGTTGATGTTCCACCGGCAACAGCAGAGGTCACACCAGGTCCACCAGTTGCTCCAGTTGATGTTCCCCCGGCAACAGCGGACGTCACACCAGGTCCACCAGTTGCTCCAGTTGATGTTCCCCCGGCAACAGCGGACGTCACACCAGGTCCACCAGTGGCTCCAGTTGATGTTCCACCGGCAACAGCGGACGTCACACCAGGTCCACCAGTTCCTGCAGTTGATGTTCCACCGGCAACCGAGGACGTCACCCCAGGTCCACCAGTTGCTGCAGTTGATGTTCCGACGGCAACAGCGGACGTCACCCCAGGTCCACCAGTTGCTCCAGTTGATGTTCCACCGGCAACAGCCGACGTCACACCAGGTCCACCAGTTGCTCCAGTTGATGTTCCGACGGCAACAGCGGACGTCACACCAGGTCCACCAGTTGCTCCAGTTGATGTTCCCCCGGCAACAGCGGACGTCAGACCAGGTCCACCAGTTACTGCAGTTGATGTTCCACCGGCAACAGCGGACGTCACACCAGGTCCACCAGTTACTGCAGTTGATGTTCCACCGGCAACAGCGGACGTCACACCAGGTCCACCAGTTCCTGCAGTTGATGTTCCACCGGCAACCGCCGACGTCACACCAGGTCCACCAGTTGCTCCAGTTGATGTTCCACCGGCAACAGCCGACGTCACACCAGGTCCACCAGTTGCTCCAGTTGATGTTCCACCGGCAACAGCGGACGTCACACCAGGTCCACCAGTTGCTCCAGTTGATGTTCCACCGGCAACAGCAGACGTCACACCAGGTCCACCAGTTGTTCCAGTTGATGTTCCGACGGCAACAGCGGACGTCACACCAGGTCCACCAGTTGTTCCAGTTGATGTTCCACCGGTAACAGCAGAGGTCACACCAGGTCCACCAGTTGCTCCAGTTGGTGTTCCCCCGGCAACAGTAGACGTCACAACAGGTCCACCAGTTTCTCCAGTTGATGTTCCACCGGTAACAGCAGAGGTCACACCAGGTCCACCAGTTGCTCCAGTTGATGTTCCCCCGGCAACAGCAGACGTCACACCAGGTCCACCAGTTGCTTCAGTTGATGTTCCACCGGTAACAGCGGACGTCACACCAGGTCCACCAGTTACTGCAGTTGATGTTCCACCGGCAACAGCGGACGTCACACCAGGTCCACCAGTTACTGCAGTTGATGTTCCACCGGCAACAGCGGACGTCACACCAGGTCCACCAGTTACTGCAGTTGATGTTCCACCGGCAACAGCGGACGTCACACCAGGTTCACCAGTTACTGCAGTTGATGTTCCACCGGCAACAGCGGACGTGACACCAGGTCCACCAGTTCCTGCAGTTGATGTTCCACCGGCAACCGCCGACGTCACCCCAGGTCCACCAGTTGCTCCAGTTGATGTTCCACCGGCAACCGCCGACGTCACCCCAGGTCCACCAGTTGCTCCAGTTGTTGTTCCACCGGCAACAGCAGACGTCACACCAGGTTCACCAGTTACTGCAGTTGATGTTCCACCGGCAACAGCGGACGTCACACCAGGTCCACCAGTTCCTGCAGTTGATGTTCCACCGGCAACCGCCGACGTCACCCCAGGTCCACCAGTTGCTCCAGTTGATGTTCCACCGGCAACCGCCGACGTCACCCCAGGTCCACCAGTTACTGCAGTTGATGTTCCACCGGCAACAGCGGACGTCACACCAGGTTCACCAGTTACTGCAGTTGATGTTCCACCGGCAACAGCGGACGTGACACCAGGTCCACCAGTTCCTGCAGTTGATGTTCCACCGGCAACCGCCGACGTCACCCCAGGTCCACCAGTTGCTCCAGTTGATGTTCCACCGGCAACCGCCGACGTCACCCCAGGTCCACCAGTTGCTCCAGTTGATGTTCCCCCGGTAACAGCGGACGTGACACCAGGTCCACCAGTTCCTGCAGTTGATGTTCCACCGGCAACCGCCGACGTCACCCCAGGTCCACCAGTTGCTCCAGTTGATGTTCCACCGGCAACAGCAGACGTCACACCAGGTCCACCAGTTTCTCCAGTTGATGTTCCACCGGTAACAGCAGAGGTCACACCAGGTCCACCAGTTCCTGCAGTTGATGTTCCACCGGCAACAGCCGACGTCACACCAGGTCCACCAGTTGCTCCAGTTGATGTTCCACCGGCAACAGCGGACGTCACACCAGGTCCACCAGTTACTGCAATTGGTGTTCCAGTGGCAATAGCAGACGTTACTCCGGGGCTAATCGTTGTTTGACAATGTTCGCAGGTTTCGTTGCTTGAAGTGGTAAGTTGGGTGATGAATTCAGTTGTAGTCTGCAATATTAACAATCGTACTTTCTGTGAGTAAGGCAAATTTTGTTCTAAAGTTATATTTTTTCGCGAAGTTTTACTTTTGATGATGAACCCATATAATGAATCAGTTCATAAAAAGTACTTTAGATCATCAATTTGAGTATTTTGGGGGGTATTCTATTTCGAAATTTTCAAGCTTTTCGTATGTTAAAATATTCACTTCTTAGTCGCAGAATTTAAAATTCTATTTTGTTTGCAAGACCATTTAACTTGTTTTTTTGGCAAACTTAGACGCGTATAAGGTGGTTTCAGACTATAATAGATATAAGCAAAGTGGAGGCTATAATATGAATTGTGTATAAGCTGCAGACAGATGGCCACTGTTTCGACCTAAAAGGTCTCATCAGTGCAGCTGGTGTGACATTCATACGACGTTGCTGACCAAACGGCCAAGCAAAGACTTCCACTTGGTGGTGACTATACAATCACTGTCATCCGTTGGACACCAAACTAGGTGCAACCTTACGGAGAAGTTGATATACTCACGTGTTTGTAATAATTTACAGTTGAAAAGCTGTAGCCGAAAAGAACAAAAACGTGCACTAAAATTAAATTTTTAAACAAACATTGCCAAGTGACGTTGATTGATACCAACTCATGGCTGTTGGGATTTAAAGTCCACATGAGCAAGATTGAAACCACGTGGCGGTGATTACCCATATCTGATTTAACTTGTATGGCTTTTTGGCACTGGGTTATGTGTATGGCATTCATTTGGAAGAAGAATATACACTTTTGTTCGTAATTATGACGTCGTGAATCAAGTGTTTTTATAGATTTGCTGGACTGTCAATTAAAAGTAATTCTTTTGGAATTATACTAACATCAAAAATCGCCCTATATATATGTTGGTTTGGTACCTGGGCTGGCGTAGTTGTTGGACATTCTTCAGGTTGCTCGCACTTTCCGTCTCGAACAACAGTTCCTTCGGGGCAGTGGCAACCTTCCACTGCTTCTGACAAGCAGTCTATAGAATCACAGGTTGCCGGGCATGTGGTGCCATTCAACTTGAAGACGAACGGCTCCTCGCACATAATGCCTGCGTAAGTATATGTTAATGTAGAAGTTAGTTGCGTAGGTTCTTTAGATGCTACTCGCGTACCCCCAGATATTTATATCGAGGGTTCAACGATAAACTATCATGTGCAAATATTGCAATATGTCGTTAGCTTGCAAGTTACATGCTTTAAACTTTAGTCGCCTACAAGGCAATATGCATAATGGGGACATTAAAATGTTAGTGCTTTTTTATGATGCAATGGCATACCGCACAATTCCGTTGATCTCCAAGAAATGGTTACACCAAGCTTGTTGCAGGCTCGTTCATAATCGGAAAGTGCCGTACACAGACACTCGCAGTCACCACCCCTTTGCGAGAAAGCACGACATTTTAGGCAAACCATTAACGAAAACAAAAATATTATATAAATTATTCTTAACAACCTGATGGACAGTTTTTCCATAACAATGACGTGGTTCACTTTACCTGTTGCACTCGCACGAATCCCACAAGCAGTTCTTGTAGTACGGTTCGTGGTCGACGTGTGCGTGACAAACCGAGAAGGGATATTGCCTAAGAAGTTTGCACTTAAACTTGGCCCAGTCGTTTCGTTCGGGGTGGGACTCGCACGGGTGGAGACGACTCGCGTCGGAGTTCGGACAGTTGCCATACACCTCCCAACTGTCTCCGAACAAGTGCGGCACAGCTTCCATGTCACCTGAAGTCAATACCAGAGGGGCGTAATTTTTAGCTACACACACAACGCTTGTTTCGTGTTGGGGTTATAGTGCCACCTAGTGGTCGCAGCACTATTCAGTACGAAGTTTTGTAAGGAGCAACGCTCACTTAATCTATTTTAACAAACATATATATAAAAAACCGTTTAATTTTCTGTCAAGAAATAGGGTTCAGGCTCCACAAGAAAAACAGTAACTTTCAGATCGTCGTATGATCCAAGCGGCCCGTGTAATTACAAGCTAATCGAAATGGAATCTCTAACCTTGTCTTGTGTAAAAATCGTTCTGCGCGTTTCCGTCGAAGTTACCACACAAGCCGCACACTTTGCTCATGTACTGGGGTTCCAGCATCACGTATACTCGAGTCCCTTCGTCCCACATAACAGTCAGGCCGATCTATATTAAAAACAGGTGACATAGAATCTGAAATTTTGAAAACGTTTTAAGCATTTAGACCAGTGGTTCTTAACCGGGGGGGGCGTCAACCGATTCTCATGGGGGCGCAAGCTCTATAGCCAAACTTATTTTTTTGTAGTGACTTTAATGTCCTATGCTGTCTGTTATATTTTTCTTGCAGTTTCGGAACAAAAGTATTTTACTTTAAATAAAAAATCCGCCAGTGCAGTTAAGTTACTGTTACGTCACAAAGAAACCATTGCGTCACAAAATACCTTTGTGATGATTCATCTGTTTCGTCACAAACCGTTTATTGGTCCCGTAACTTTTTAGTTTAAATAAGCAAGCCTAAATTAATTCATATAATGTTTTTATCGTGTTGCAGTGATTATCTAGCTAGCTTATTTACGTAGATCGACAAAAACACAATTGCTTTTGGTCTGAAACTTATTTACAGTTTGGGGGGCGTAAGGCACGTCCGTTACTAAAAGGGGGCGTGCAAGAAAAAAGGTTAAGAACCACTGATTTAGACGGTACCGAAATTAAGAAGCTTGGATTGACATTTAGTGATTATATTCCAGCGCAATAAAGCTAACAACGGATACCTGAACTTCTACCACGCCCAAACAAAAATAGGGATATGAGTGCATTTATTTTTACCAGTAGCTGTTCTGTTTCGTGCACTCGGAATTTTACACCTACCTGCGTGGCCACAATGACGAATATGCCCGATTTGTAAACTTCCACGACAGCGGTATTGCATACGGGTTTGCCTTCTCTTCATATTGGTTGTCTCCTCGCACCAACTCAATCATGACGTCGTTGATCGTAATCTAAAAATGTCCAAATTATGGTAAAGGGAATAGAGAGACGTTTAATTATGCTAAAACTGCAATTTTTGCCAAAATCGTTATCGTAGAGTGCATATCAATGTCCGCACAACAAAACAATTTTTATTGAGACACACCGCCGGTTCTTGCATGAAAATGGTCTTACAGCTACCAAAATCCTCATACCTCTAGTCTCTTGGAACAGATAACCTCTCCTGTACTACACGGCACATTTTCCACCACGACCCGGAAAGAGCCCACCTTGTCAGCACAGAAGTCCTCCACCAAGACATAAGAACACACACCGAAAAAATCGTAGCGGAGTTTGTCGAAAGTCTCGTAATGCGGTTCGCCAGTCGCCGAGCACATGGAGGAACAGGATCTTTGAGTGCATTCCCAACTCGTAGACTTGCACGTGCTATAAAGCAAAGCGCGTGTATAGTTGTGTAGTGATGATACAGTGACTATAGTTAAGTGCGTAATTACAACTGAAGCTTACTTTGAATACCCTTCTAAACCAAACATTTACCAGTAAGGAATTTAGCCTGAAATAAATCAGTGGGAAAGTGGGATTGTTATGTGATTAGTGGCTTTTGGTTTGAGTTGGTAAACTTTATGGTTATGTAGGACGTGATTTCATATATGTAACCAAATGTGTTGCATAACAACTTTATAATTCGAAACAGCTGTTTGTCCAACTATTGCACTACGTTCTACGGTTGTACCCGTCGAATAAGGTGATTTTGTTTGCTTCTGAAATATTTAAAAACGCACCATTCGTTACAATCATCCATGCGCACGTCCCCAGCCTCGTAGCTTATGCCCAAGTGGTGGCAGGGACATTCATCAGGAAGAACGCACGAGTTGTCATTGAGCACAGTGCCCTTTGGACATCCACAGTCACTGTGACATATCGACTCCTCGCATGGCACATTCATGTTGCCACAAGTACGCTGGCACTCAATGCAGTCGTTCCATTCACGGCCCTGGGATAAAATGTGGAAGATCAGTAACGAATACTCCCACAGAACAACATGAAAAGCTCCATTTAGTGTTTTGAAAGCTGCAACAGCGGGGTTTTCTTGCAATGGCAGATCATGTTTTATAAGTTTTATTTTGGCAACTTATTTACGAGGAGAGGTGACGTTATTGGCCAGACGTCCGCTACAAAACATTTAGATAGATTTCAAACTCGTTAACTAAGACTACATTAATTGACTCGAAGATTTAATGTTAACTTCGATTTCCAACATAATTTTTTTTAATTTATAAACAAAACACTGTCGGAAAAGTTCAATTCGGTTGCAGAACAGCAAAGAAACTTTCAGGCGCCCTATAACTTACCGACGGACACAAGGTGGTCTCGTTGCAACCTTCCTTCCATTCACAAACCCACTTTCCACTCTGACAGACGCACAATTCGCACTTGTCTTGACGTACGGAGTTAGCCGCGTAGTCGCCACCGTTATAGTAGCAATGGCAGTTTTCCACCATGGAACAACTACCTACCAGCTCATCAAATACAAAGCCACTTGGACATGTGCACCCTTCGAAGCATTCGGAGGTCTACACAAAAATAACGAAACTAACAGTTCATTCTGGGTTTTACGGTACGTCGTGCACGTTTGATTTTTTCTCGTCAAATGTTTGCTAGTAATCATGTGTGTAAATAAACGAGTGCTTGTATGAAGTTCACCGGTCGATTATAATTGTTGTTTGGCTTCAGACATATTTTGTAAGTCAAGTGGTTGTTTTTCTGTTAGGGTGTGGATTTTAGAAACAGGTAATTGGTCCTTTTAAGACCACTAAGATTTAAAGCATACTAAATTAACCCCGAAGTGAAATGAAAAACCTGGAGCTGGTTTAGTTTTCATTCAAATAACATCATTCGAGCTAACCTCGGTTGCTTACCACGAGATTATTGACGATTTTGGATAATTTGGTGATAAATTAAACTGATGACAAACGCCGTTGAAACCGATAAAGAAATGCTCACCGCTTGACACTGATCCTCGGTGTTTTCGCTCAGCATACGGCATGTGGTCTCGCACGACGTTTCCACACAATCCGACCACTCACGCCCTTGCCAGCACCCGACCGTACAGCTATAGATTTCCCTCCACGATGGAACGGAATTTAGCGCCTTTCCCATTTCAGTGCATGCGCGGGAGTAAGCGCTAAACACTGTGCACTCGCACGTTTTCCAAGTCGAAACCTCCTTGTGCAGACAGTGGCACACGTCGTGCTCGCACATTTCGACGTACGGCTGGGGATGCACCACTAAGTTGCACGACTTGAACGGTTCTGCGTAAACGACGAAAAACAATATGGAAAAACGAAACGTAGATAGAAAATATTTAAAACCATCGATGATGCGGCAACAAACTCACGGTGATTTTGTTTTTAAATTCCTTCCTTTCGCAAAAACGATTTACACTATGAATAAAGACCTATTTGTTATGTACTAGTTTATGATACTAAAAGGGCGATTCCTACGATGGGTTTGTTAATGACTTGGATACGACTCACAGCAGTGGTTAAGTAATCAAACATCGCAAAACAACAAAATTGCAACTCAAGGTAAAGGGTTTACCATCCAAGAGAGCCTGACAGATTGCATGGGCATGGCTATGATAGTCGTTGCCCAAAGTACAAGCGTCCTGATGCGCTACGCTCTCATCTAAGTCCGGACAGTTGGCGTTAACTTTCCAGGAGTTGCCGAACGTGATTGCGTCAGCACTGACGTCACCCGTTGGTAGTGTGAAATCGTCGTATTGCTTAAGATTATTTGTTCCGCACAAGCCGAGAGTCTGAAAGAGGAACAGCCTCTAGTACGTGTTTTCGGCATTTTGGGTATTTATTAAATATGTCTTTTCAGAGCGCTACACGGCCCACTGCTTAAACGTAATAGGCTTTGTTGGCTTCGATGATTTTCATGTCCAACTTAAGGTGATTTATACAGTCGTTTGCGTGTAAACAAATGCGCAATTTCAGGTGTTTGCATTGCTCAAAGCATGTGAAGTAATGACACAGGAAACGAGGACCTAGTTGTACAATTCACAGCAAGATACGGTAATGTGGTTCACGAATGACAAATTTGAATTGGATGTTGCGTCCATATCTATAATATTAACATATAAAACAACAATTGGGGACAAATAACTTTCACAGCCCAATTTGCCATACACTTATTGACTAGCTTACAAGGATAATAGCCGCCGAATAAATATGAAGAGTTACATTTCTCCTCATTTATCCAATTTTTTTGAAGGTAGGTGTCCAGAAATTAAAATTTTTTCTTAAAGGTAGGTGTCTCAAATTCACAAATTAAAAAATATTAAGTAGAGCAAAACACTAACATGGTGTTGATATTCCACAGGCACTTTTACGTAAATGCGCAGCTCAATGTCCCACGTGATCGTCACGTCGTTGTCTGCCACAAACTGGACGATAGTGGACGATAACCTCTGCACCCGATAACCGACCTCGTCGTTTTTGTAAGGCAGGGACACTTCAATTTCCCCAACACGAACGTTTCCTTTATCTGTAAACCTACAAGCATCGAGGATTACTACAATACGATGTTTCAAAGTTTGGGAATTTTAAAATATTTGTACATGAGATTCACTGGGAACGCAGTCCAAGATCAAAGCTATCAGAGCCAAAATAACATATATTGCTTGATTTTGTGCATCAACAATTTTGTTGAATTAATAAGCGCATTTTAAATTTAGCGTATTTTATGATTATGTATATTCAAAGTCAAGATTGCTGAAACAAATTAATCAACGTAATGTACACACAAGAGCTTTCTACAGAAGAAAATTTCAGTTTTAGTGACAGTATTTCCCCCAATGAATAAAAACACTTCACCTGATCGCCTCCCCACTCCATAGTCGTATCTTCAAAGTCCTTTGACAAGGGTCACTTGCCAGAAAGCCGCATCCTGTGTTCTGAATCCAAACTGTGAATGGATTCGGGGCGGGATACGTGGACTGGACAAGCACATATTCGCAACCCCCGGAAAACTGCGAGACATCGATAATTTAAGGCCAAATCCAAACCGCGGCAAGACATGCACTCAACCTTGTACTGCTTCCCGTCAAAGGTGATGTAGTGGTCCTGGCCGATGACTTTGCACTTAGAAGGACATAAATTCGTAGTGCACTCCCAACGCCCGTTAATACAGGTGCTGGTGAACCAAAAACACGGGATCGTGAAAAAAAATGAAAAGGTTTTCAGACACTGCATCCTACCAGTTGTTGCAGCCCTGTGTTACGACGCTTCCTGGGTCGTAGTTGATATCGGATTTTTTGCACGGGCAAAATTCTCTTGGTACACACTCCTTGGTGGTATGGTCATAAAACGTTCCTGAAACAAAAATGACAAATTTTTGCAACAAAACAACCTAAAAAATATGCGAAACAAAATTTTTTATTGGGGTCAACGTCTGGGATAGTTGTTGGAATAGACGACACTATGTAGTATGGCTGCCGTTTTTCATACAGGCAGCAGTTTTATTTTACAGGTTAGGTGATTGTGCGCCGTTATGCGCAGTTTTAAATCCGGCTTCCAACACTGCTATATTGTGAAAAAAATCTTTTGAGATGAGTATTTCTGGTGGGGACGCTCAGTGTCGCAAACTAGAGGTTAAGCCAGCTTTATGTGGCTCCTACCAACAGTGTTTCCACCTAAAATGGAAGATATCAGCCTATAGATAATATTTAACTGACCTTCTTGACAAAAGCAGCCGTCTACGCAGACAGTCAGATCGCAGGTTGGAGTATAGTCAGCATTTTCACATGTCTTTGCACACGCCGAGTGGCATTCCGAATGTTGCTGGTTTGAAGGACATTCCTCGGCTGCATAAACAAGAATCACGTGATAAAACAAACAAACTATCACATATCAGCTCCTAGCAACAAACCCAATAGCAACTTACAACAAAACGAATCGTTTCTCCAGTTTAGGACAACGCCATGGTGTGCGCACAATCTGGAATAATGCGTGAACGCCTCACAAGCACAACCAGCAGTGTCGTCAGACCCACAATGACAGACGTCTTCCATACAATTTGCAATCAATACCTGCGTTAGGATGGCGTTAGCAACTTGCTGGCAATTTATTTAAGCAGGTCAATTTTTTGTATATGACAATAACTTAAAAGGCAGTGATTCTCATTTGCATGGCATCACACTGTAATCTTGATTACCGTCCCATTCTGTTAACACTAAAAACTTTATTGGCAGAAAAATATTACTGGCTAGAATAAATGTGATGAAAAGCTTTGTAAATGTTTTAAAGTTACCTCAGTTGGGACGAAGCTATGACAGGCTGCAAAAGTCTTTGAGTTTAGTGACTCGCACTGGGCCTTTATAGCTTGCAACTGTGTTGCATTAACATGATTGCAGGGTGATTCAAAAGCTGTGGTTTCAGTTTGACATATGATCGGAAAATCACCATCGAATTCTTGCACATGATGATCAAATTCAAGTTGCATTGGATCGAATGTATTCTAAGAAATGCAGCAGGGCCCGATATTATTTTCTTGATTTTACTTTGGGGGTTTATGTCATAAACTACAATCACATTTTTGTGCTACATACCAAAATATTTACGAATATTTTATTGAATCTATTTAAATGTACTGCAGATTGAGAGTAGAATTAAACTGTTTTTGCATTAACATAGTTCTGAAATATAACAATTTGAAAATGCATTACTATTTCAGGTTCAGAAGAGTCCAGGCTTGCATGTCCACACAGGCCGCACATGTCCCCATCATAAGACAATGAGACAGCAACATACACAGATTCATCATTGTCAAAGGACACTCGGATATCTTACAAATATTTGGATTAGAAAATCCATTTAGCCAAAGTATTTTTTATTCCATGAGAGTTTTGATGCAAATTATTGTCTCATAAATCATACAAACAAGTCAAGAAGAAAACAGACTTAAAATTTTTTGTTTAATACTACTTTTACACATTAGAGAGGCCATGCATGGTATAAAGGAAATCAATTATGTCCTTAAGTCCCATTCTATACATTGATATCAGTCAAGTCACGCAAAGATTAAAATACATGTGTTGGATAGTCACATACCTCCAGCAATTTGCACTATGGTATACACTCCACTTGATTTAAGTGTCATTGTTTGGCTAAATGCAGAGGGAATGGTCACAAACGCCCCATTGTATGTTGCTGTCCCGTTAGGATACAACATTATGTTATGTGAACTACCATGTATGATTCGAACTGCTCTTTTGCAAAAACCATCGTTGCAGTCAAAGTTGTTGACAACCTGCAAATGGTTTTAAAACACTGGACACAGGCATCAATCCACTATCCAAGATCTGAACAATTATTAACTTCAATAAAAAGTTGCAATGTCATTTATAAATTTATTTAGGTAGTAAAATGAGTTGCCTGAATGCACACAGTCAAAATATTTGTGTTTAGTTTGCATATTTTTTAGGCAAAACCAGAATGTTGTAACTTACTTGCACATAAAACACACCCGAACATTCATAAGCCAAGTTGTAAGTGCAACTTCCAGGAAAATAAAAAGAATTTCTATTAAACGTTTCATAATGAAAATATCCCCAATTGGAGCAGATCAGCTCATCATGATAACGGGAATACATGGCTGAACATAAGATTTCAGAATAAAACACATTGATATATTTATGTTGGCATTCATTTAGAACAACAAGTACATAACATGACTGATATCTTACATATTCTGTAAGTCTTACCCTTGGTGCAATCAACACCCTGCCAGCCTTCACAACAGTTTGTAACATTATTGTGTTCTGTGGTGTTGGTTTGCACAGGATCCCTAAACATAAATATACACATGGAAATTTTCATCAGTCACAATAAATTTATAGGAGTGAGTGGTTAAGTGTAATTATAATTTAATCCCCCTGACTAAAACGTAGGTGGTTGCGTATTGCCGTTATCAGGCTGGTAGCACAATTACCAACTGCAGTCCATTCACACCTACTGCTTCAAACCCCGATTATCCGTAAACCACGTTATCGGACAAAAACCTCTAGCGGTGTTTTCTTCCAATGCAGTTCACCAAATATCTTTCGTTACTACCCGCCAAGCCGACTTTAATTAACGAAACCGGGTAGTTGTGGTTACAGAGGCCTGACTGTATGTTTACAACACAAATGAACACAGCAGTAATATGTAAGTAACAAATGAATTGTGACAATCAGAAGACTTATCAGGCCAACAAGCATCAGTTCTTTGACCAAGAGATCCAGAAATAGTGGCTTAAGACTTTACTGCAACATAATTGACGGTTTTATATATCTTCAATACAAACAAAATAGCCAATGCAATAGTTGAGAATTTCATGCTACAGACGTTTCGATTGTTGTACTACAATCATTTTCAGTGTAAAGTGAAGGCGAACCAGCAAAATGGTACGATGAACTTTACTGCATGTTTAACAATGTCACGTGTTATGTTTCGTATTAGGTATTAAGTATATGCATTTTTACTTTGATAATAAATACACAGGTATAAAATTCATGCTGTCAGCGAAACGTATCGTCGCCGACAGAAGCAAAGCACTTTCTTCCTGTGTTACCACCTAAGCACGTGTCAAAACAGCGACATCTAGGCAAATATTAAGGCACCGGGACACAGATTCTTCACAAACTTCTGTATCCCGGTGTGTTAAATTGTATTATTTATTTTCATAAAATAGTCTTCCAAAGTCGTACCGCGCTTATAAGTGGGTGAAGTTTACACAAAAATAGAAGAAATGTGCCTTGCAACGAATTTTGGTCTTGCAATGAAGTGCTGTTTATTTCCACAGATCAGGAATTCAACTTTGCCCAACCTCTGTCACATTCAAACCCTCAGTGCTGTTTTTAAATAGTTCCCAACTATTGCATGCGAACTGTGTAATTGTCGATGAAAATAATGCAAAGCAAACAGACTTGCATCAGCAGCCTACAAACTAAATACGCACACCGCCAATGCAAGTTTGTTTGAAATGCATACGACGCAAGACATCCAACTTTGCCTGTTGTCGTATAAATACTTACATAACATAGTTTAATCAAAAATCACAAGTAGCCAGAATTATATACTTGAGAATGTCGCAGGCGTGGTGTCCGTCGTTCCCGACATACTGTTTGATCAAGATGTCGTTTTCACTTTTGGCGATGCAAGACACTCCAATCTGTTCTTCGTAAACCGAATGAGAAACTTTGCAGTATTCAGCCCTGTGCACAACACATTGTTACCTGATGAGTTTTAACGATTCTTACTTTGAGTAAATGTCATCATAATTACTAAGGTAATTGGCGTATACACATCAGTATGTCTGTTAGGTCATCTAATAGGATAGGGTTACATTTGTGCGACATTGCGCTCAAACGACGACTTACCTTCCGGTCCCAGCAAGTGAAACACAGACACAAATAATAAAACGGAAGAAAACGACAGCGCGAATGTGACTACACGAAGTCATCGTGCGTCACCAACCCTAACAATTTCTTCACAACGGAGGGTCCAAAATGAAAATCCCGGCGCCAGGGGGAATTTATATAGGTACAAAGACACAACACGAAAAAAGTGTTTTACTGCCATCCGGATTACGTCATAAACCTCAGCGCGACATCCTTTGGGGTAAAATGTACGCCAATCTCGACTGGTTGCTACGCACCTTAACAGGTATATACGACATAATTCGTAAACTATATGCAGTTGCGTCAGTGTGTAATGTTTTTTCAAGAAAAATGAGTTCCAATAAAAACCATGCAAGCACATTTAGGCTACTCTATGCCCATACAAAACCAAGTAACCATATCGGCTACTTTTGGTCGGTCAGATCGGTTTGTAAAAGCAAACAATAATTTTATGCCTAATTTAGGTAAAGAAAACTTATACGTTGTATCCCATTACTCCATACGACGCAGGCCTATTAATTCTTTGTTGTCGATTATACTCGTTTACGCACAGACTATCATTTGTGTTTCGGTTTAAGAAATACACACTTGAAGTCAATTAATGTAAAGACGCTTTGACGTCTAGACGTGTTGTATGGCACTGAGGCTTGGCTATAGAACCAAATTGAATGCACATTTTATGGTCATATTAAAAGCACAAAAAAGGCGCATTGTGTGCATATCTTTTAGCGTAAACCGCGCAACGCTAAAGTGGCAAAGGCGAGACGTCAATGACGCAAGAACCAAGAATATTGGCTCCATCCCCGTGAAACAGTCCTTCGACATCCTGGTGAATGTCCTGGAGACAGTGGGTGCAAATTTGTAAAGACCACAAAGACCATTTCCAGCTTTTGCGTGGGCAAGATCCAATACGTTAGGGGTCAAATCGTTTTAGACGGTGTTGTAAAACGACAACGGATAGGATTTCTCGGTATCTTCGTGACATATTTCCAAAGCAATATTTTTAAAGCGTACCTTAAAAGCCGGATGCGAGTTACAACATCATATTTTTTTTAATTTCATACAGTTAATTTTAACAAGCTCATATGAACTCGACATTTTGGGAAATATTTCTAAAATACAACAGTCTATTCATACCAACAATTTCAAAACCATTTAAGAACGGACTACGCCCTTTTTTACCACGCCGGGATCTGAACCCAGGATATCCTGGCCACGAATACCGATCAGGTTTTCTTTTTGGTATGCGGGTCGGGCGCTTGACCAATGCTACCAATCACCCGACCAAAAGAACGGGCTATACGCCCTTGCAGAATTGCGGGTGTGCAGGTGCGCAGGACACCACATGGTGGCCATGGTTAGCAATTGACCATGGATAGGGTTATAGTGACCATCGTGAGTGAAGTGGAAACATTTAACTATTGATTGATTGAACTAAAATATGTTGCAAGATCTTTACTTTGATGTGATGGCAATTGAAAACGTATAGGCTGTCTGCTTGTTCCACTTTTGATGAATGACTAGGCATAGCCTGAATATCAACTTAGGTTCGGTCAGATGTTTTTTTTATGATTTTGTTCACACATTTCCAGCCAGGAAAGAAATATATATATTTTCATTTGAGCCTGGAATGCAGGATCCTCTCACTGTGCAGGTCCTTTCCAGCCGATCGCAGCTGTCTCGTTACATGCGAACTTATTTAAGCTCCATGGTATTAAGATCGGATGTCCATCAACAAAAGGAGGCCGTGAAAAGTGGGTCTTCAGAACAAAGCAGGATTTTGTTTTCTGCTCCCTCAATAATGGCTGCGATGCCACCTCGACCTAACGAAATAACTTTTATTGAGGAAAAAAAAGTAATGAAATGCTTTTAATTAGTTGGGCATCAGGAGAATTTTGTACTTCAAGTCGCGGCGATTCTTGCATCGCCATTACCTCCGAATACTCTCAGAAACAACATTTGTATTTTCTTTAAAACAACGATTCATAAAATACGTCTTTAAAAAATGATCTACGTGATCCAAATCACTGTGCTTCAAGACTTCCTGGCACTGCATGAACCGACATTCTCCTCATTTTCACACGTGACTGTCGTACACGATTGCGACGTTGTTCGGTGCAGGCTGCATTTTTCCAAAAAGGTCAGTTGTTTTTGTCTACAACGATTTGCTCCACAAATTCTCCAGCAAGTTTTGCAAGGTCACCAGGGGGTGCAAAAAGCTGGATGTGGTCGAAGTAGTGGAAAAACCTGCGGTTAAAGCGACGTTTTGACATGTGGTTAAAGTTTTCGACATTGGGGCGTTCCCCTCAATACACAGTGTTTTACAAGTAAAACATGGCTAATTATTTTCCTTTCGAGTAAGTTTTACCAGAGCAACCCACACATAACTGTTTAAATTATAAACCCAATCCCCAATGACACGTTTATGACAGATAGCCGTGTAGTGCTCACTGCAAAGTTACTACTACAGAAATTTTACCTCCTTGACGTCTTGGCCACTTTTCGCTTTTCTTCGGTACGGCAAACGGATCTGAGAGCGGGGAGGTAGTCGAGGTTGAACGACCGACAAGCGTTCGGGAATGGTTTAGCGTCGCTGCAGAAAGACAGGCGCTCAAAAAGCTCCTTGCTGTACCTATCACCATAAAAATTAAGACAAGTGGGTTCAATAAGGGAAGGAATTTGAAACAATTTTATTGAGGCCATCGCAGCTCAGCAACACAGGATTAAACAGCAAAGGCACAAAATTATGTAGATTGGATGTGGATATTCAACACAGAGACAGAATAAAAGTCATTTTAATAACCTGTTCGAATCAATGCTTGCACTGGGCAATGGTTTTAGAGGGACTGGTTGGTGTCTGATCTTGTTTTGTGCTTTATGGAGGCTGCGAACATGTAGAGAAGCCTGGAGCTCAACAAACACACGAGCAACAGATGCAGGAGGTTCGCATACCTTGGTCACTACATGAAAATTAAACACAAAATTTCTGATGAGTAAATACCAACTATAACATGACTAGCACAGTAGGGTTATGAAAAACGTTTCAAAATATTTTATGATTACTAGGAAAAGTCACTTTTTTCAGTAATGCAGCAAGCCTTAAAAATGTTTTAAAATTTAAATTTCTTAAGATTTTTAGAAGGTACAGAAATTTGTTAAAAATAGGAATTAAAGCAAAAAAACACTTGGAAACACTTTAGGTCTGCTGTTTTAGCAACATTGTTATTACAATTACACTAGAAATGCCAATCCCTGTTTCAATAGGCCAGAGCATTCCTAGTCACCTGTGGCATCATATAATACTGCTAAAACACTACTTGTTTACTCACCAATATTATCTGACAAACCATCCAAAAGTCGTGCTTCTCCAGCATCACAGGACAAACAGGGGTATCTATCTACGTAACGGTGATCAAACTGATCACACATAGAAATCATGTCAAAGTATTCAGACAAATCCCTTAACTGTGCGTTACTGTACGATTCGTTACAATTGGGTATTTCGTTGTCATTTTTTGGCACTGGAGGAGGCATTGAGGTGGATTTATTACTTTCTAAACTATCCTCACTACAGGCAAATGGCATGGAACTTGTTGGCATGAGTGGACGATTGTAAGCAAGAGACAAAAAATCCGAATCGATGTCAGGATGAGTTTGTCCAAACATCTGTTGTTCTGAAGTTGGAAAGGTGTCTGAATGCAATATTCCAAGTTATACGTAGTTATACAATAATCAAACAGTAGTAGAAAAAGTAATCATTTACCTTCAATTCAGTATCCACTCAAATGTGATATATTAGTTTTATCACAAAATTACATTAGAATTGAGGAATTGCAAGGATATTTTTGACATTTTGGGAAAACACATAAGTTACGAAACATATTGCTTACCATTTTGTACATGGATCACAAGTGTTTAGTTTTATCACAAAATTACATTAGAATTGAGGAATTGCAAGGATATTTTTGACATTTTGGGAAAACACATAAGTTACGAAACATATTGCTTACCATTTTGTACATGGATCACAAGTGAGGAACTTGGACTATCCTGAGGTTCAGCGCCAACTAATTCAAATCGCTTTTGTAAAATAATATTAGGCAATTTCAATGCCAACAAATGAGAAAGAGAATCTTCCAAAGACTTCAGACAGCTTCCCTTCGTTTCAGTAAAATGGTCATGAACAGGTTTTGAGGAATGCAAAATGTCTTGAGTACCCCAGACTTTAGCCGTTATCTTGTTCACACCACAAGTCAATGTAGATGCAGATGAACTTCTTCGCTTGCTGGATTTGGATTGTCGATTAGTCTTTGGAGAAACAGACTTTGCTTTTGACAGTTCAGATTGTGTCCAAAACTGTAACGACATTACTGCTTGCCTTATATCACACTGCAAGCATGATACCATTTGCTCACAGTCTTTGGCATCCAATGCAATCTCCTCTTTTACACCAATAGATTGAATAAGATCACAGAGTTTTTGCTGCACAAAAATGCAAAGTGTTAGTGCAGGTTCAAGCAACCTTTACCTAAATGTGGGCCACAACTCTACAAAGTATCACCGGGCTGTAATATTTTTTCCACCAAGAATATCATTCTTTTTACTGTTTATAATGTGGTTGAAGCATGCGAATCACATAGTTATTTATAATATGGTTGAACCACTCCACGAGTCACAGAATTATTGCAATTGGAAAAAAGCCAGCAGACCGAATGATTTGGGGGGGGGGCGGGCTGGATGCTGTCCACAGGCCATAGGTTGCCAACCTTTGTTCTGGGGACTTATGTATACTTTTATCCTACTAATATTATATATTTTTTAGAGACCAAAAACATCATAAATACATGGGCACTTATAAATGACCAAACCTTGGAAGCAGAGCTCAATTTGGCTGTAATGAAATTGCCTGTGAGATTATCCAACACTGATGTATTTGTGGCAGTCAATAATATGGGCCTCTTGGTCATATTTGAAAAAGACTGAACAGCTGACCAGAAGCCTTTGTCACATTCCAGTATGGCTTCAACCTGTCATGCAAAAACACAATCAAAAACCCTTTCAAACTGATATAGGATGATTGGTCCATGTATAAGTTTATGATTTATTACAGTGCAATAAATTAGTGCAAAATTATCTAGGATCAGTTTGTATGAAATTGCAACAATTGCATCACACTATTTTATGCAGGAATGATACATGCTACAGTCTTTTGTGGCATTGTGGCACAGTTTAACTTGACAAAAACTTACTTACTACTATTTAATTGATCATGTTCAACAAAAATACCTCATCAAAGAGAATCAGTGAGTTTTGATCCTTTACAGCAGACTGTGCTTTTGGTTGGGAGGTAAAAGACTGCTTTCTAAAAAAACCTTCCACACTTTTACAAGAGGAGTTCTTCCCCAAATCTGCAATGCATTGCGTGATTTAACAACATGAGATAAAACAGTACAATTTATATACTTGATTTCATGTTTGTGGTTTCTTTATTGGACTGCTTCCAAATCAAGTGTGACTGTGTTGCTTCTTGAAGTTGTGACATAATCTGCTTATAACTTCGATGACAAGAAGCATTAATTTCCAAAACCTGTTTGAAATAGATTTGAATTGTTTTGAAATGTACTTGGAATTTATAAGCTTAATGTTACAAGAAAATTCATGGATTAATGGGTAGTCATTTTGTTTTACACACTTTGAAGCCAACAGCACTTGCACACGTATGCGCAGTAACAGTCTTTCCACACCCTGTTGGTCCAATAAGAACAAATGTGTTGGGTATCCCCACATCCCTGGAGTCTTCCTCTGACAACTGAAAATCACTGTCAGATGAAGATCCATTTGACTTCTCTGTGTAAGAATTGTTTAATCAATAACATGTTTTAACATGACCACCATTTTGAATACACATACAGGAATGCTTTGTTTAAAATTTGTTTAGTTTGCTATCCACAGAAGAACAAACACAGTTACACAATTTATACACTAGTATGTATTATGATTAATAAAAACACACTTTTTTTCTTGTTTTGTTCTTTTTCTGCTTGTCTTTGCAAAGAAACAGTCTCCTTTTTAATAATTAATTTCCATTGTTGCAGCCACAGTTGCAGTTTATTAATCATCCTTTGGTTAACTAGGAGGTTCGATGGTGACGAGGGCTTGTGCTTTTCAACCCACAAAGGAGTTTCTAAAATGATTATCAATGGTCAGTAATCGCATGTGCTTCTTAAATTATTGTATTACCTACCCTCTTGAACAAAATTACTCAAATGATTTTGGGAGCTTGTGCTAGAAGATTTCGGTCCTACTAAATTAGGCTGGGGTGGTTTTATGACTTTAATTTCAATAACATCTGTAGATGATCTCCTCCTTTTGCTTTTCTTAGCTTTTTTTACTGTATTTCCAAGGTTGGGTTTTGATTTGCTTATCTTTGATTCTGTCTGTTTGGATTTTGATACACTCCCAATAAAAACAACATCATTTTCATCAGACTTTTTCCTTTTGCTTGGTTTGTTGTTGTCAAATGGTGAACCATTGTGTTTCCGTTTTTGCAATTGAATTCCATACTGAGCTGGTTGTTTCTTTTCACGATCTGTCTGTTTTTGTTTGGAATTTTTGTGCTTCATGATGCTTGCCTGTTTCATTGACTTAGAATCTGCGTCGTCGTTGACAAAGTCCATAAATGAAACGACAACTGGTGCCTCCGCTTTCTTTACTTTGCAAGTTGCCATCATATTACCAACAATGCAACACCGCTTTTAAGTGAACTAAGCGTGAGATTTACAAAAAGTGATTTGCCGAATCGCTAGTTATTCACTAAAAAACATTTTCTTGCAGTTGTTGGTTATTACTCATTTCCAAAATGTTTCAACGATCTTTGATTTCACCCGCGAAATTTAAGATTTTTATGTGGAAATATTTGCACAAACAATTTTAAAACATAAATTTGCTGTAAAATTTAACGGCAAAGCTAAAAAACTATTTTCTAATGCAGGGAGCAGGTCCCAAATTTACTACGGTTTCACAACGAGGACAAAACTAAGGTCAATGGACGACGATCAGTGGTCTCTATAGTCGCGTTGCTCTGTTTTTCCACTTTATCGTGGGAAAAATCATAAAAAAGATCTTGAAGAGGTAGAATTATCATCAAAAGGGGAAAAAAATTTGTTCATTGACTTTTATCGGCTCGATAATCCATTATTTTATTTGGCTAAATAACATCCAAACTCCCCAAAACTTTACCGGTAATTCCTCAAAGTACAGAATGAAGGAATGGACACCTATTTAACATACATTGTATTGCGTAACATTGCATAAGACGCAATACGTTTCAGATATAATTAAATAACACGGTTAGGTAACAAGGCACCAGAGAATCACAATTCACAAACATATTGAGGTACTGGACATTTTAAACAACTGTGTCAGTTATTGCTGCACCAAGCAAGGAAGTTGTTGGATCATCATATGATGTTTTCCTAAATTGGTTTGCAGTTTGGCAATGAACAAGGTTTTTCAAACGTGGCATCATAACTGTTTCCCCTGTTCA
The DNA here is from genome assembly GCF_947561715.1 of Ascidia mentula. Classification (NCBI taxonomy): domain Eukaryota; kingdom Metazoa; phylum Chordata; class Ascidiacea; order Phlebobranchia; family Ascidiidae; genus Ascidia; species Ascidia mentula. The sequence continues at coordinate 16,567,372 of NC_138569.1, read as the reverse complement.
ACAAAAGTGCCATATAGTCTTTACATCACATAACGATGGTGAATTTAAACAAATATTTTTATATAATGTTTATTGTGCCAGAAGAACAGACTATTAAATTAAAATATTTTTATTGTGAAATTCATACTAATGCAATTTTTTTCCAAAATGAAACCAAATTTTGGTTACATTATTTTGCAAACAATGGCATGGCCTACACCATGATTTGTTTTACATAACTTACCAGCTTGTTTGAATTTCTCTTCCCATTGCTTAAAAAGAAATATGGTAAATAATGGAAGTTTTTTTGCATTTGATGATGAGACTAAGTGAAAAAGTAATGCAACATCATTGTGTAAACGTTTTTGCTGTTTTCCAACACTGCAATATGAGCACAGACAAACATGAAAAAAAAATATGTAGTATTTTTTTTAACTGGCACAAAAAAGGCTTACCTATAGGGAAGACAAACAAAACCATAGTTTTTCTTCTGTTTTGCAATAGGATTTGCATACACAAAGCAGCCACACACCGAAGAAAGTAAAGTACTACAAACATTAAACAACGATAAAAACTACACAAGTAAAAATTATCAGTTTAAAGTATATACCCGTTTGACCTTTCAGAAGTTGACTTGTCATTTATCCATTTCAATGAAGCAAAATTAAATATTCCATAAATAATAATGGTCAACTGGGCCATAAACCATGCTATTCTGCATAAATTCAAACAACTTCTTAATTGAATTAACAAATAGTATGTTTATCACAAAGAATGTGTCAATACCCACATCAGAAAATTAGCATGTATATCTTGTTGTTAAGCAATACCTTAAAAATGTGTCATGATCACAAACTGTTGCTGAAGAGCTGCATCCAATATAAAATTCCATTTTTATAAACAGCAACATGTTTAGCCCAAAACATGTCATCCACAATATACACTGGTATATGGACTTTTGGATATAAGATTGCCAAAGTACAATTGAAGTATCATTTTGTGAGCAAAATTTCTGCACAAAAAATGTTAGATAAAATCATTTGGAAAGGTACTAAACAGAATAATGTTCTTACTTGTACTCGTTCATACAAACGCCTGGCTTCAGCCTTATCGTGATATGATGTGTTGTTTTGGAAAAGGGATGCAAGGAGAACTTCTACTTCCATGTTAACCTGATATGCACAGTAATTAGAATCTAAATATTTTAATGGATCTATGCACCACACTACATAATTAGCACTAAAGGCAAGGTGAATAAACATTTTAATCCCAGATCAATGGAGACAATAACAGACAAGTAATGCAACTGGACACTTTCTTATGTCTCTTGTAGTTGGTTGGGTAATGTAGGCAACTCTTAAACAAACCAATCTTACACTGTCACTTTTGATGATTGCATACAAGGGATTTCCAGAGTTAGTTGTCTGAGAAAATTGAAACTCATTAAAGGCAGCTGACAACCAGGATGAATTTTGACAATCTTTGAATAAGTTGCAAAAGTCATTAACAATTGACAGCACCTTTGGCATCTAAAAATACCAAATTTAATTAAATAACAGTGTGTAAATAAAAAAATACAAAGAATTATTACCTTCACCCACAAAATTCCCACAAGTAGCAAAATTATTGCTTCAACCAAAATGAAATATGAAAAATATGTTTGGTAATGCTTGACACAGACTTCTTTTTGGATGGCAACAATAGGTGGTGAAGAGATATTTGACACTGGAGTGCTATTGTTGAAAACTGTTTTCTTCGTTGGACTTGAGTGTTGCTCTAATGAAATAACATGCGGTTCTAAACCTGATGGAAAGTTGATGTCATCTGATGCATTTCTTCTACTTAAGTTATCTGGCACATTGACATCTAGCATGTCTTGCAATTCCACTGCAGTGTTTAACTTTTGTGACACATTTCCATCCAGTTCATAACAATCTTTTCGAAGACCTTCTCTTCCTATTATTACACGCGCTATGCTTATCAGGGCAATAATCAGCAGAATGTAGGAACAGTAGTCCAATAGTGATTCTCTTGTAGGCTTTATTAAGGACGCAGTAATTTTAAACGCCCAAGAAGATCCCATTTCCTTAGATATGCAACGAAAAGCAATGCAGTTAAACTCAATGTAAAAGTAAAAACATTTCTTGCCATCGTAATCTCGTTTTGCATACATTTGCTGTGCATTTATCAGACGTCAATCACATGCTCAGTCAACCGTCAAAAAGCGAAGAATTTAATTTTGTGGTTGTGAACAATGATGTAGTGATATACGTACATAACTTCAGTAGTAAGGTAGTTAGGCGGGGTTATTGTCTTGTAAAATTTCAAAAATCAGTTGTACTAAAAAGTTGGTTTAATCATGGTTCGACTTTTACATTGATCTCTGACGTCACAATGCTGCAAGTAAAGTCTGTCTATGACAATTATGAAACTTTTAACAATGTGTTGCTAAAGTGTCCCATAAACCCTATGAATCTACAGGCAATTCTGCATCGACCTCCGTTCGTCAAATTATTCATCTTGACATTAGTGATGAACTGCTGACATGGAAAGCACCCGTAGGCTATTGTAACTGTTCAGATGTGCGTTTTTGATTTTATTACTTTTTTAAAGTTCATTAAATGAATAAAAGGAAATTTTAACAGGTTCATCCCTAAATTCTGTGGTGTCGCTCAGGCGACCAAGCCATACGCCGTGCTAAAGAGCACTGACGGTATCACATCGAGGCTTATAGTGTGTGATCAATCCTGATCGGGTTTATACCCTTAAATATTAAAAAAGTGATAAATGTTCGACTGGTTAAACAAGTTTCTTTTGTACCATGTTGTTTATTAGGACGAGAAACAATATATTGAAATTGTATCCAAATTATTCGGGAAATGAAATCGGGAATTACCCTTGACAAAACCCTGTAGGCAGGGAAACTCCCGGATTTCGTTGCAGCGGGTTAGTATTACAATTCATGGTTCCGTCTTCGCGTCGTTTTTGGTGCTTGGTACTTAAATGTTTTTCAACAATTTCTGCTTTGCCTTGGCGTAATTTTTTTTCCACAAGAGGATTTAGGGCTTCGCTACACGCGTTTTCGTAAATGTATTTGTACCAATGTATTTTCAGTCAATCTTTACCTGCAGCATTGTGACGTCAGACCCATTGTTGCCGCGAAGTCGGTCGGAACCATGAATAGAAAGTGTTTCTTATTCAAGAAAACAGAAACGTAGTTGGATTTGGCTGTTCTAGAGTGAAATTTGTTTGTAAGCTAAGCTGGTATAAGGTAAAATTGCATAAAGTTACTGACAAAATGAATTTTTCCCATCCCTTATCTCAATCACCTGAAGATTTTGTGGAAAAAATGCGAAGGGATGGCAGACTGCCCTCGGAAAAGTGGGTTGTTAGTAATGTGCATAAAGATGTAGTGTAAAATCGACCAATCCATCTTGCTGCAGAGTTGAACCAATCCCTCTAGATTCAACAAAACCAGAAGGCCACACACGCTTTGTTTGCATATCTGATACTCACAATCTGCATGACCAGATGTCGCATAACATTCCAAAAGGTTAGAATTGCTTTCTTGTTTTAATATTGTAGTTGAAGTGAAACTTCATGAAGTGAAACTATGGTGGAAGCATTAAGAAAGACACAAAGATGCACACCAATTGAATATAATTATTCTTTTTAGGTGATGTGCTAGTTCATTGCGGGGACTTTACTGACTTGGGTAAATTGGAAGAGGTAAAGGCATTTAATGACTGGCTCGCTACTTTACCTCACAAGCACAAAATTGTAATTGCCGGAAACCATGAGCTGTCTTTTGACCCAAGAATAATGAAGAATGTTAGAAAGAGCAAAGCTGATGGTTCCTACTGCCGGTAAGCTGGTGTAATAAACATCCATTTGAACTCACTGAATCTAATATCTTTTTGGTGGTAAGGTTTAAGTTTTTGCATGTCATTCCCGAGGACATTTGCCAAGATTGGACCAAGGTTCTTTCCAACTGCACATTCATTCACGATGCTGAAATATCTGTGAATGGAATAAGGCTCCATGGATGTTCTTGGTCAAGCATTGATAACAGTGTATTTGTGAAACACAAAATAAAACTTTTTTTTAATTCTACAATAATAGTACTATTTACATGGCAATATTTTGCTGTTTCTCCATAATTTCAACTACTCACACAGGAACCCAGAGTTTGGAGGGTGGGCATTTAACGTGAGAAGAGGTCCAAGGATGCTTGAATGCTGGAACAAAATACCAGAAGGAATTGATATTTTAATTACTCATTCACCCCCAGCAGGTTTCCTTGTTTCGAGCTGTCCATAAGAGCTACTGTCTTAAACATGAATTTATGTAGGTTACAATGATACTGTTGATCCTCATGACATGTGTGTTGGAGATGTTGACCTGATAAATGCAGTCCAGCAAAGAATAAAACCCAAGTACCATGTATATGGACACATCCATGAAGGTTAGCTTCAGTAAATTCGGGTATAATTACATTTCCAATACTTTCTTATAAAACAAACTTTTTTCAGCATATGGTTACACAACAGATGGCAGTTGCAACTTTATTAACTGCACTACAGTGGATAGGAGACACAATCCATGCAACAAACCTGTTATTATTGACTATCCTACACCAGATGGAGCACCAGAAGGCATTGGTCCTATTATTCAGCATTGAAAGCATATTAATTCATAATTTTTACTTCATTGTAATTTTGTCATGTGGTGTGGGACTGTTTTCTTCAAACTGTTTGGTGTTCAAGCACATTACTGTGAAATACTGTATATATATATATATATACGGTAACATTAAATGCAATTCTTCATTAGACAAGATAAGTTTAGCACTGAAGGTCACACAGTCACTTCAAAAATATGCATTTCTGCACTTCTTTGTTAAGTTTTGCAAAAACATTTGCGATATTTTGTTATGCTTGTGAAATTTTTGTGTAATCAGGTTTTATTGATTATTTTGAAGAAATGTTGTGTTTGGATTTTTGAAACAATTCTTTTACTTTATAGTTTCAAAGTTGGTTTGGCAGCAAAAACTTATGAAGTTACATTATCAATTCTTTTCGTGTCCAAACCTTTTTCATGTATGTGAAAAACTGAACCACATTTACAAGTTTACTAGTGGTAAGACCAAACAAGCTTAATTGTATGTGTTTTTTGAATCACTGTTTTTGCTACAAAACTCGGTAGCCACCTTGTCTACATTCAAACAATTGACTTCGCACAATAAATGGCAACTACAAGCCTCATGATTTGTTATTATATGACTGTGTTTAATCCGATCAATAAGCAATGATTTTTATTAAGTTCATGACATACTGCAACAGTGAATTAACAGCAGACATAAACTGTCAAGCAATAAAAAACAGGAGAGTTGACAAAATTACAGCGAAGTGTAAAAGGGGAGCTGATAAATATCAATGTTCAAGACTTCATAGCTTAGGGTTTGGACATTGGTGGACCATATAATCCTTTCCAAAACGCTCTGGAAACAAACTGAGACACTTTTCACATTTTAGGCCAATGGTTGCATGGTCTGCACCAGAGTGGTGTTTCCGATGGTGTTGCAAACAGTCATGCCTACAAAAAATTGTAAAGCTGGTAAAAATGTTCAGATGTTGCAGACACTGTTTTGACCTCTGGTTGTTGATAACAAACAAGGTACAAACTATTGGATGGATGTTTTTGTTCAGCATTTAGCAGTATTGTGGGGTACTTACTTTAAAGCAAACGATCGTGGGCAGTATTCACAGCGATAAGGTTTTGTGTGGGTTTTTTCATGCTTTTGGCAATTCCCTTTCAGAGCAAATGCCCTTTTGCAGTGCTTGCACTTATGAGGGAGTATGCCATTTCTAAAAATTTGTCAAATTGTACACAATGAATTGTTTGAGAATAGGTACACAAGATCACGCTTTAAAATACATCACTGATTTGACAGCTTTTTGATAATGCAACTCTTTTTACTTTTATACTAAAAGCAGACATTTTGCTAAAGAGCATGTAATATAATGGCCTGGTTAAGACCATTTAAAAGCATTGTTTTAGAAAAGAACAATGCATCAATACTGAGTCCTGACCAAGAAGTGTGAAGTGTGGTTACTATGCTAAAACATGTAAAACAATTTACACGTTTTATCTTGCACCACACATTACACTGTACACACATTGACACATATATGTGATTTAAACTTACTTTGCAAGATGAACTTTGTGATGTTGCAGAAGATTGCCTTTGGTTGCAAATTGTTTTCCACAAAGGTTGCAGACAAATGGTCTGTTTCCATTATGGAGGCGAACATGCACATACTTTAAATAAGAGAGTTTCCGAAACAATTTGTTACACATCTTACACCTCCATATTTGCTCTCCATTGTCATCAATTTCCTCTGCAATAAAACAGGAAATATGTGGTTATCACATTTGCAAAATTGTGCAGTGAATCACCAATCGAACAATGCTTATGCATATGTACCAAGCAAGGCTTTTTGAAGTGAACTGACACAAAAAAGTTAAGTTCAACACATAACTTAACTACAACAAAGGTAATGCTATATGTTTAAAGCCGATTTTATTACTCAATCGTATTAATTTTCCCACCAAAATAAATTGTATCATACATTTGAGTTTCTTGACAATTTCTATATAATGTAGCACTGGGAAATTTCATTTCTTTAATCGACGAAACTGCATTGCAAAGAAAAGTTCTTACATACCACAATACATGTCATCATCATGGTAAACAGTCTGTGGTATCATTTCTTTTACAAATGGTGCATGTTCAGGACTAGTGCTTTGTTGCATCTGACTTGAGGTATGAGGTGACTGTTTGAAGGACAGAAGTGTTGGAAGGGCCAAAGGATCATTTTTCATGGCTTCAAATGATTGCAAAATACTATCATACATATCTGGAGCACTGGAACTGGATTGGAAACTAACACTTTGCTGAGTTTCCGGCTCTAGTCTAGACAATGAAGTTGATGGAGATGTTGATATTACACTGGTTATTTGCAAGCCTTCCACTGATGATGTAGGCTGTTGATCTGAATTGCTGTGTGATACATCCATGGTAGCAGTATCATCGGGATGTTCAATATAAGTGGATGGGGTGTCCATGATACGTGGTCTGGAAGAAAACCAAGTTCACACAATATTTTACAAATATATTATTATTGTCAAGTTGTTATCACATAGATATACTAATACCTCAGAGGTCGGTTGACAGGCAAACTGTTGGCAACAAACTGCTTTTGCTTGTATTCTACACTTTCCTGAATAGCAGGTTTTATTTCAAGAATCATGGCTGCTATTGTTACTTCATTAGCATTTTCATCATTGATCTAAAATACAAGAGTATTGGATTTTGCCCAGTGTGCTAACTTGCATATGTACGTACATCCAGCTTTCCAGAGTACATATATTCAAATAAAGCACTAAAACCAGTAGCTGAAATTCCAGACAGTTCAATTTTGGATTTGTGTGGCATGCTGGTATCATAGTAGTCCTTCTCCGCATTTTCGATGTGTTTCTCCAACAAGGGACTGAGGGCAGCCAATATGCACTTGTGGCCATTAAATTGTTTGTCCTCAACAAATATTTCAATGTCACAATATTTTCCTAAACATATTGTTGCAATTTTAATCATGCTCAGTATTTTGAATAAACGATACTTTTTAAGTCAATATTTTTTTATTTCTTTATGCTTTATATACGTAATAAATCTAAAATGTGTTGGTTTGCTTAACTCAAGAACCCACAATTATAGCATAGAAAGGTCGTTAATTATCTATAGAATTGCTTCTGGACGTGTCAAGGCTGTATGGCACGTTGTGAGAAAAGTTGAAGACACAAATATTGCAAAAGAAATAAGAATAATACAATTTCCGTTAGTGTTTTGAAAGCTAAAACAGGCAAAACGCAAACAGAGATCAACTCACCTTCATTCACTTGCTGCTTCAAACTTGTGGCCAAAAGTTGTTCATATGCAGACATTTTAAACGACACCATTAGTGTTTAACAACCAACCAACGAACGAATTGTGCAGAAAACGCGCAACTGCCGTTTGGCACAATTGTCAATTTGTTGTTGTTGCCGCTTGGCTGCATCCGGTCGATCCGGATAAAATGTAAGTGAGTTCATTGCTATGCTGCATGGTTGTGTAAAGTTTTTCCATTTATTCACAATTTTTCAAGTATTCGTAAGGCATTTTATTTGTGGACCTTATTTTGCACATGATTTAGGGAACGAATTGAATTTCTTGTCATTTTTGTTTTATACTATCTTAAAATTTATTTGTATTTATTCATGAGTAAAATTTGTTTTAATTCAAGACTTCGGTACAAAAAACAATGTGTCGAAACAAATATTCGGAATAGTTGGTAAGTTAGTGGAATAGTAGGCCAGTTAGAGGCGCTGGGGCACTGGAGGCGCTGAATGCACTGGTGGCAATGGTGTACTGCGGTATGTGGGGCAGATAGGTACGAAAACAAAATTAGAAGTAACAAAAACTCTACAGATGCACTGGTGTACTGTGGTATTTGAAGGAATCCTGTCGGTACAGCGAAACTACAAGCGGAACATGTTTTCCCGATCATTATGAAAAAAACCTCCAAAAAAATCTTTTATGTCGGAAACTTATGAAAAAATATCTTTTATGACGAAGACTGATGCACTTACAAGCCCAAAACAAATTTGGTAAATTCATTATGACGCATCAATAACAAAAGCGTTTCACCACTGCAGTGATTTTTCTCAGTGCTTCGAGCTGCTGGCGATCACCTCTGCCCAGTATCATCCTATGGACCTCCTAGAACACTGCGTAATCGAGGTTGGCAACCACTGATAACGAATCACGTGTTTACAACAACTTCTTACAAAACAGCCAACAGATCATACTTTATTCTCGCTGCAACACTGATCACGGCGTAACTCACAAGCGATGAATTGGGGCTGCCGGTCTGATCACACCGTCATTTCATACAAAAAACAACCACCGCAAAAACTGCATTTGCAAACTGCTTACCGCGTGCGGACAGTGTCAAATGCGGCGTATAACAATGACAGGATCGACACGATTATCGCACGTACATAAAACACACTCGACTTGGAGATGTACAGAAAAATTTGGTGTGCGCTGGATGCTGTACCTTGTGGCTACAATACCGTCGTCAAGCGTTCACTGGACGCCAATAAGGCGCGTTGTCGCCGCACAGAGGGAAATGACTGAGGTTTTGGACGATCAAGTACAAACACGTACATACAGGGCGATTGCGAGCGGGAACTGACAGGGATCACGATTGGGTAAAAAAGCAGGGCACGAAATGAATCGCGCACCACAAAGAATCGCAAACGAAATAACGAACGAAGTCAATTGGTATGTGGAAAGATAGAAAAAGATGTTCTCGAGTAAGTACAAGGCTAGGTGTCAATTGCATAAAATGCGAGGATTTACAGTAGAACGACGTTGTCTGTTTCAATTGTACGACAAGTACAGCAATTGCCTCGTTGCTCGATTAGATCCGGTAAAAATAAACACAACAGTGTAGAAAAATAGGTTTTAGGGCACCGCGGAGTGTGGACGCACTGCAAGACGCCAATCTATAAGTTATACGGCGCCGAAATTTCGATTTTCTCGAACGTTCCAGTGGTGCCTTCGTTGGGCTGGGATTGCATGAGTTTCCGGTAGGCCTCGCGGTTTCGACTGGCTATCTCAGACGCGGATGGCGAGGAGGAACCGCGATCATCGTAACCTTCATTCCATCTACGATTCGATGGGGAAAGTTCTTTCGCCTTCAGAGGGGCGTTTTGAAAAGAAGGAGAGCGTACACGAGGTGGCGCTGCGGCGGTGTAAAACTTGGACGGCGTGTCTGTGTACACGCTGTGGCGATGGTTGACTGGCTGAATCCAACGAGGCCCTCTTACGCCACCTGGCGATACGGCACTTCTGCGAACCACAACTGCCGGCGAGACTTTATTTTGCACGCCTACGTCTTTGTTATCGGTCTGAATCACGTAGAAGCTTTGCGGTGGAGGCTCGGGACTCTTTTCCCGCCGGTGGTAGCCATGCTGTCCCATTGCGCCGTAACGTTTCGGGCCGGATTGTTCCGCTGTGTCGTCGTAGTACAACGTTCTGCCCTTTCGTTGCTGGTTGGAGGTGGAAGTTTCAACGTTCGATGGCGATTTTTTGACAACCCTGCTCTCAGTGGAGACGGGAGTCGCGGGAATTGGAGGGGAGGGCCCCGGTGGCGACTTCTTACGTGTGCTGTTCGGCTTTTGCCGATTATAAAACTCGAAGTTGTCGAAGCGAGACGAACTGGTCTGTTTTATGACACGACCTGGACCGGAATGTCTCAGACTTGAGTTAAGCGCTGGGGTTGAATCGTTAGCAGCTGAGGAGGAAAGTTTCCGCGTGTTGGTTTGTTGCGATTCGTCGTCGGTTGACCGGGATCCACGGCGGGGTTGTCTGTCGCACAGCGAAGTATGTTAAAGTAGAACTAATTCGATAGAGGTATGATCCTTTTGCGTGTAAGCAAACAGGGATTTGATTCACCAACGTCTATCAAAATATGCCTTGCGTTAAATAATATAGAAAGAGAAAAGTGACCACCATCTTTAATTACAAGCATTGGTTATAGCAGTGCCGGTTTTTTTTGTTATAGATTTACGGGAAAAATTAGAGTTGGTGTTTTCGGTTGTTGCTCAACAGCATTACATTTACATACAAAATAGAGCTAGACAAGTCCTACAAAAATAGCCAAAATTGGTTACAGCATGGAACAGAGTGCTACAATTGCGGCACAGCCTCAAAATCATGAAGATTTATAAGGGGAACAACCACGAGACTAATAGAAAATAGGTGCGGTCCAAAACAACAACAAGAACACCCTGTGAACAATAAAGTGGAAACTGGATAGTAAGAAAAGTGCGTCGTCATGCAATTGTGCTTGTCACGTGATGGCAACGAACATCGATGCTTGTGACGTAACACGAAGCCCGCAATGAAACGAAGCAGTGAATTGTGTTTTGGACAGTTAGTGAATAGGCGCGAAGCCGTTAACGCATTTCCACCAATTTAACGTGATATGTGTTGTGAAATGCTGTAAATGCAACAGAAACTTCATGGCAAAGCCGTGCTCCTCATAAGATAATATGCGTAGTTTTAGTATGGGAATGAAGGCCGCATACATGTTAAGGACCAAACCAAACGAAACGAATGAAATCAACACGTTACAATCAATTTTATTCTAAACGTTAATTTAAAAAAACAGGGCATTAAACTATGATGATGAAAACAAACCGACGAGGGCTTCCTTAAAAAATGTTACCCTTGCCACGCCAATCCATCGGTTTACTAACGTTTGTTGTAATAATTGGCCAAACAAATTTATTTATTTTGCTTTGTAACACATTATATGTTTGTGGCTTCACTGCACACGTGCGATTCAAGTGACGTCACTCTACCTGTAGGGACAAACAACTCCGACATTTCCTACTACCAGCATCTCAGATCTAAAACAAATTAATACAGAGCTCTACAACATTAATTACTCTATCCGCACCACGGCGGTGCGCATCTGGCAGAGTACGAGGCGTGCATATTAAGACAATTAAATATTATCGAAAATACCAATAGGTTTATACATGGCAAAAACTTTCAAGTTGTCAAAGCAACTAAAAACAACACCGATCGTGGTCACAAACTTTGCCGTCAAAACAATGTCGACGACACACTCTAGTGAAGAGTGATTAATCGAAAATCGACGACTTACGACCAGATTCACACGTTGTTGACTAGGTCTAAAGTTCCCGGTCAATAGTACACGGTTACCGTGCAAGTTAGTCACCATTAATGCCGCCTTTAGATGTTACAACCGGTTAGAATGCTAAGTACATGCAGGCTACAATGTTAAGGGGCCCTGTGTTATGATGCGGCGCCCCCTAGTGATGTCATCCACGGGCGTGCAACAATCAAGGCAGTTGTCGACTCGCAACATACCTTTAGGGCGCGTTTAGTGTCTCTTCCCCTTCCGATTACTACTCGAGTGTCTATAAAGGTAAATACCGACCACTGTAGTAGTGCATGGGGTAGTAGTGATATGCCCGGTACAGGATTTAACCGGTTGTGGAGCAGCGTGCAGGCGGAAAGATGGATCCTGTTTAGGTGCTTAATACCAATTAAGGCCATGAAAAACTTGTTCACCATGGCCCTAGGGACCATGCGATTGAAGTCCAACGGTGTTTGTAGTGCAACATTGTTGCAAAAGCAATTTGTCCAGATAATTGTTTTGGCCCCGGAATTCTGAACCCAACCACCCATCATGAAATGTAAGCAAAATCATGGTTCAGCTCCAGCCTGCAGCTACCCACAACCGGAAATACAGAGACGACGTTATTTGCGGAGCTGGAATAACCAACCCGCCTCGCTACACACAGTAGGTCGTGCATCAGTTGTAACACCGCTCACACCCAGCCGTTAACGGCGTCAGTCAATCGAGGACGGACACATTATACCCGAACGTAGTCACGTGCGTGTGTGTTCAACACGCGTATCCAGACCTGGTTATTTCGTTGGGTGCGGGTTGCCAATGCTTGTTCTTACTTACACGGAGGTTTCGTGCACGCTCTCACTCAGCGAATCTATGTCCAGTAAACTGGCGTGGAATGAAGACACACGTTATGCGTTGATAGAGTACAGGTATATACGTATATGTTGGTATTACGTGGTATGGGGAGTTTACACGAACACGTCGCCTCCTGCAGCAATTATCGAAAGCACTTGTGTAGTGGTGGAAACACGTAGACCGGACCTTTGAGGAAATGACGTTAGCGGGAAGCTTTGGAATTACAGCGTTTGTGATTTATGTAAGTTTCATATATTCGCTATTTTAACAAGTAAACCGTTTGCATGGTTATAACACTACCATTGCTGTTGGGGGAAGAGTATTTAGGGAAAAAAGCATTTACACATCTAACAACCTTTTGTTTGCCAAAACTACGATCCAGTAACAAAGGGTTGTAGCTGCTTCCAGTCTATTTATGTCTTGAATGGCTTATTGTAATCTTGTCTTAATTATAGTGCGGAAGGTCCACCACGAAACGCCACACATTCCCTGTAACGTATACTCGCCAACTGACACAATAATGTCAAGCGTGGCGACGCACACTCAATAAGCGGGAGACGCCCCGGTATAAAACACTTAATGGACCACCCCGGGGCTTCAATATGACGTAGATCAAATCTATGCGACCTCTTGTGTGGCGAATAAATAGGGTTCAAATGGGATGCTACAATAAGTGGGCGGCGGTGCGGGGCAGGTCCTAACAAGTCGGTGGCAATTTTATTGTAGTAGCGAGTTTCGGACGCTCCCTGTCGCAATAAACGTTTCACGGGATGTTTACGTGGTAACAAGCGGGTTTTCGGTTGCCATAGAAAGGGATTGTGGAACAAATGCTTTCGATGAACTGCTGCAGTGTAGGTGGAGGTTTTGCATATCATAACATAAGATCGAAGGGCGAAGAAGAATTAAGTTTCGCTGGGATGCGATTTTCGTTGGGTCAACACCGTGGCTGATGAAACTAAACTACAATGTGATTAATAAAAATGATGAAACGAAGACTACGGATGAAGCAACATATTTTACCTATATGCAAAATTATCAACTACGTGCATTTGCAACGAACACAAAAACGTCAAAAAAAACTTCCGACAACCAAGACCACCCACCTGGGAAGCGAACTGTACGTATTCACGTTCTCCGTGAACTTCCGATGTTCGTCTTTCTTCAAGTGTTTCATTGAGCGCGGCGGCGGGGAGGGAATCTGTTCGTGTTTGTTGTAACGCGGGTCGGGCGAAGTCGGCTCGTGTCGGCGTCCAGCGGCTCCTGTTGGGTAGCGGTGACTCTGCATCGCTGTGGGGTCGACAGAGTGGCGGCCAGAAGCCGATTCCTTGTGCCAGGTCTGACATAAGATCAAAACATATCAAAATGCGTGCAAACGGCGCGCTATGTGCATAAATAAGAGGGGTCTCGAACCAGGAAACAGAGTAAACACGATTTTACTCCATAACAGATGTGTTGCACAAGCAATGTGCGACATCAACCAATCGAAAAAATTACGCAACCACACGGTGTGAATTATTATTTTGCGACAGTGTGACAAACAAACACGGTAAAGAAAATTACGGAAACACAATATCATGTTGCAAAAATTGAAGACCGCAAGCTTGCGTTTTTCAACTCGTTTGGGTCCGTGGGTACTTGCTGGCCAATTTTTTAAACTATGTGGAACCCCATTACCGATGACAATTGTGATGTCCCTACACAAATAACCTTTACAACACTATAATTATCATTGTTTGCGGACACCCTCGAAACGTCATTGTGGAAGTTTAGGGACTCCATGCACCCCTAGTTAAGAAACCCCGACCTAAACCCTACGCATGAAGTAAACACAGTGTGTGATTAACACGGTGGAAACCGCGTCCGAATTTAACTCTTTTTCTTTTTCAAAACTCGTATTGACAACAACGTACAATGGGGTCATCGTGTTTGATCCTCTGCATCGCTGTGACTGGGACGCTAGGAGGACGAGGTCTCTCGTAATTCGTGTTCACCCTGCAATGACAAACAGATGGGTTGCTTGCTGCAATAAAGATGGGTGTTGGTCCGGGAAGATGAAATTTAACTCGGCAAGTGAGAGTTTTATCGGGGAAGCGATATTCTCGAGGGGGAGATACAAATCCTATTGCACTAAACCACACGGGATTGACTGAGTCAAGTTACAGCGTTACCGCACTGTGACTTGAGCTATGAAGTTTCCGGTTTGGCACGTTTTGTAACATTTCAAAGCGAGCGTCGCAGCCTTTCAACAGTGGTTTCGGGAAAATCGGACGGTTAAATTAAGCTCCGTAGAGACACTGGCGCCAGAATAAACAATCGGAAAGCTTACGCCTGTGGGTTTAGATCACAAGCTTACGCAGTTACATGACAATATTTGCCCGCGCGTGCCTGCCGCCTCATCCTGTTATAAAAGATTCGGTGGCTCGACAAATACGCCAGCTTTTGCGTCCCTGTTGTTAGGTTGTTTGTCAAGAAGCGCGAAAATCTATTCAAATCCGCGTTATAGTCTGGTTTCGCTCCGTGGTGACTCGCTCGTCGCCAATGCTTCTATGTCAACATGTACCTTATTGTAACTTCGGAAATCCAGGTGGTTGGACTGGAGGTTATAAATGAAAAAAAAACTTGCCTACAGATCAATATCTCGACTTGTTTCGGAATAGTCACATGAATTTATGCTTTTGCAAAGCATAATTTTTTGGGTCAAGATTTTTCACAAAGCATACTATAGTTAGTTGGAAAAACACCCGTGTTGGTGCATTTTGTCAGCTGGACCGTCGAAACCCACTAACTATTTTAAACTGGCTGTAACGTTTGGCGTTACTTCAGGTCAAATGACATGGCAACTACTCGACATACAATTACTTGCTGTCAAGTTAAACCCTCATCGCACACCAACCTCTTTTGTTCCTCGGCCTGTTTGTTGCGAAGTTCCCGTGCCTTCGCCTGGATTCTAAAAGGCAAAAAATAGGGTTTTAGATGAACGTTGACGATTTAAAGAAGGATAATACGGACTCAATCTTGGTTTTACGACACAGACCAGTAAAATACGTCTTTATGTAAATACATAGCGCTAAGAACAACAGCAACCGTATACTTCCCATGATGTCATAAGATAACTTAGCCAGGTGAGCGTAGGCAAACTAACACGTGATCACACAACACACAAATACCTGAGGCTCAACACAACATAACGGCACAGCCAGGCGTCATAAACCCACTCGACCGTTTCCGGAAGGTAGCGACGCCCACTGATACGTCACTATTATTACGTTATCGGAACAAACAAAGACAGCGAACTCACCTTTCGTTTTCCTCCTTCATGCGTTCGAAATCCCTCTCCCGGCGAGCTTCCAGATGTTGTTTGTGAAGTTCATTTTCACTCATTCGTGATTTGGCAAAAGGGTCGGGCGATCGTTTGGTTTTGTTAATTCTTGGAAATCAGGTAAATACGCAATAAATTTGTGTTGTAGCTATGCAACCGCCATTATCAAATTAACTGCACGAATGGGCTGGATGTAGGCAGGCATTGATTAAAGGGCAGCCAATATTACCACAATACCACTGTTTCGACGTAATATATCTCAGCAGTGCAGTCTTGGTGTGACTTACAATGATCCTGATGAGACATAATAGGTCGAACCTGTGGCCCTGTCTGCAGCTCACAGTAAACAAATATTATTCGCTCCATTGATTACACAGGATTACAGCTTTGCAAAGATGATTGAAAATATTCCACGGTTGAAAATAAAACAAAGGTTGCCCCAGCACAAGGAAAATGTAAAAAAGAGCTTGTTGGTATATTGTTGATAAAGTGGAATTAGAGAATCCACGCAAGAGTTGTACAAGAGAGAGTTCGGGATGCAGTATACTTACTTGAACAGGCCAAAGAGCTTGGTCCCTTTTGTCGCTTGGCGTTTTTTGTTTTGCTTCAAAACGCTGTCATCACTGGAGGATGCAGTCGAGGTTCTCTGTGCTCCCTCTTCGTGAACTACGTGTCGTCACAAACGTTTAGTGAATGTCAGTATGAGAAGATAGTAATTAGTGCTACAGAAATCAGTAAATAGTACTACAAGGGGAATCATATTGAGAAATTTGGAATACTTTAGTGGATGGAAAAGATCTACTTAGGTTTTTCGCGAACAACTGAAATTACTTCTGTTCGGAATTTGACTACTGACTGTTGTTAGTGCGATGAGAGATATAAGCCACCTCAGTACTGAGAAAAACAAGCAGTAATCACCTTACATATAAATAGAATTAAGGTATTTGATCATTTGAACCATGTGCGTATTACATAAACCTTCCCACAAGCAAACACAATGTACGTTTGTGATTGTGAGGGAGGGGTGGTGATCAGTGTCACGTGATGCAGGCGAAAGCAAAGAAAAAAATGCAAATCGATTTTTCACACGCAAACAAGACAAGAACACCGGGCATACCGTTGTTATCTGAATGAAGCGATTCGATTGGATCCGATGGAGTGACGTCAGCACACAAAAGCAAATACCAAAAACATGGTGATGTTAGTTAGTTGAGGCATGCAGAACAGATTTCAAACACATTCAAAGCAAAATGTATATGAGTATAATGTACAAAATTGGTATGTGTGTGTGAAGTTAAAAAAAATCACGTTTAATACACCGCGGAATGCATGGCACCAATTTAACGATATCTTCTGAAGACAGATATCTTCTACTGCGTGGGGTGCCGAAACATGTTGTAGGCGGGGAATTTGGAAGGTGTCTTGAATATTTAATTACTGATTTCTACATGCACGAGAGGCGACTCGCTGGCGTTGTCAACTTACCGGTTTCCATTTGTTTAACCATTGGCAAATCGCCCGGCATGTCATACGAACGGTCGAGGGCAGCTCGAAAGCTGTCGTTAAGCACTCTCCCGCGAACCACCTTAACACAAAACCGCATTGCTAGTTTTTTAGGCCGGTATTTAATTGCAGTGTTTCCCAATCATTTATCGGAAAAGGGACGAAGTCTGGTTTATTTTATACTATTACGTGATTTTTAGTTAGGACTGGGTCTTTGTTTCCAGTAAAACCTCACCCTCAGTTGCTTCGAGGAATACAGTGTTTTTAAACATTTTTCATAAACATACACAAAATGTTTGGGAAACACTGTGCTACGCAATGTTCGTTGATATCCTACCCTTGGCAGTGGACGCGGGTAGGGATTTTCTTTGCTATTCTCAGAGGCATAACAAGTCTCCACGGCCGTCTGAAGGCTTTCAAGGGAACTGGATTTGGCGATACCAAGCGTGGGCCCGACGTCTACATTGCGACCTGGGCAAGCCAAACGCAAAATAACTACGTGGTGACTAAAACTAAAGCATGTCTGGCTGGATAAAGGGCTAAATATGACAGAGGAAAGCTTTTACTGAGCATTACAAACAACTTTACCACAAAGCAATAAAAAGTTTTACATCAAACTTTAAAGCGTGCATTTATGCTATTTGTGTAGCAAATAATAACTGATAATAAAATTCTTTACTTTAAAAACTACAGGTTGTCATGCAGCAAATATCTACCAAACATAAGAGGTTTGAAACTATGGTGGGAGCTTCTTACAATAGTTGAGTTAGATTGCATTCATTGAGCCACAAACCATTCCTTAGTCATAAACTCACACGTACACACACATCGATGCAAATTACCATACGGACGATTTTAAGCATAGACGCGGAGCACAAACTTCAAGTGCGTAATTAGGCCCTGGCAAAACAGGAGAAGGAAACTCTACCTGGAAGATCGAGATACTGAGAAGAGGAATTTTTACTTCCATTGTAAATAGGTGCGGCGGACTGCGCAGTGGCCCCGGTGGCAAGCAGGGATTCTGTGGAAATCGACTTGCGAAAGTTGTGGAACTGTGGGCCGTTGTCGGTCGCCAGTGGTTCAAACTGGACACTTGTATTGGGCTTTTTGCCGGGCCCTCCGGCTTGTGTGGGCGACGACGGGTTAAGATGAGCGTCTGTGACACATGCCAGGGTTTCGTTGTCTGCTATTGGCATGCAGCAAATTATCGTTATTGACATGCAAATAAGGTGACATTGAGTGCTGGGCTTGTGCCACATAAAGTGCCGCTGTTTTTTTTGCATTGAAAATGTTAGGCAGTGCAAGTAAGTACCAAAAAAAAATAACACAACCCTGGGAAGGATTATATCAATATGACGCTAAAGTTACACAGAAAAAAATACACAAAAAAGAATTTATTTTGGCAGTTGGTTTGCTAAAATGCCAATCATCGCATACCTAAATACTACCTACTCAGAAAGTTGTCTAGAAATTAAAAAAAAACTTTGTGCAAAAAATACAAACTGCAAACAATTTGTCATGCAAGATCACTCTTCACAAACCAGTCAAATAAAATCCAAACATATATTTGCATCCAATTAAATACCTGCAGAACTGGAGTTGTTGCTGTTTTTGGTCAGAGTGTACTTGGGTTTGTTGAGAGGTACTGGGGAGGATAGGTTTCTTACATGGGATGGAGTTTTCTTACTCGGCTCTGTGTCTTTTTTACCTGAGAAAATGGATGGTGAGGGAATATATAGATAAAACATCACAATGTGGCAATTTGTTTTTAATGTTGTTTTGAGAAAAATGTTGATATCAAAGCCAGGACATAAACCTAAAAGAAGAAAAAAAACTAAAAAAGGTCAGAACAGTGTCTGCAAGGTTGGTTTTCAATCAACTTTGCAGTTAACAAGGACAGAAAGAAGTAATAAAAAAATATTAACAGAAGTCTTCAATCTGAGACAATGTGAACGAAACAATATTATTACAAACATACAAGCTGGAATGTAAAATTAAGATAAACCACATGAATTATTTACCATGTCCAACACCTCTAAAAATACTCACTACACCTGAATGGAAATTATCAACATGAAATGTTTTGAAGGATTCAACTCAGCAAGTTTATCAACCAAGACACAGTTAATAAATAAGTAAAATTAAAGCAGGTACTTCTAAGGATAGATGCAACAATTTTCCACTCTAGAAACTACTGTCAATTCGATAAATATGACAACACATAATGAATTTATCATGAAAAAATCACTATGGATGATAAATCCTCATATGAAACTAAGACACAGACAGTCTACAATCTAGAAGCATCATGGGGATGAAATGCATACCAACTGCAGAAGGACCATCGTCAATATCAATAGAACACAGAGACATTGCCTTTGCCAGTTTGGCTGGATGAAAGTCTGTGTTTTTAAGACAGGTAATGTGCATGTTTTTGGTAAGAAACAGAGCAGTTTGTTGTTCACAAAAGTAAAAAAAATTGTTGGGCGACATTGCTTATGTACAAGGTTCAAATCAGTGAAGTTTACTACAAAAAATCTTTCGCGAAAACAGCACTTATACAATCAAAATATGTTGCCAGATACTTTGAATTATGTAACATCATCATTTCCTTCAACACATTTTAACCAAAAATATTCAAAGATTTGTCCAGAAGAAAGATTTGATATTTACCCATTTCTGCAGTTTGTTTGCTTTTTTGGGATTTAGGACCATCTCCATTGGGGAAAAACCTTGTGACTGCGTCCCTCCGTTTCTCTGATATTGACTGTCGTATTGCTGATTCGCGATTGAAGGGGTCATAGCCGGGTGATATGGGCCAGTCATCCTCACTTACAACTACATCTAAATTATATCATTTTGGTTAATCAGGTTGTTTGATGTTTTACTTGAATTATTCAGAAAAATCGGTAAAGTTATACATATATACGGTAATATTACAACTTGAGGCACACATATTAACAACAACCAAAAATTATACTATAACATAAAAGGAAATACTGTACCTGGGTTATCGGGAGAGATAGGCCGGCCTTTACCAGAGGAATGGTCAGTACTAGAAACACTGCTGATTGTGCCATCATTTCGTCGTTGTAAATTTGATTGTTCCACACGGTTGCGATTTACAGCGGATGCTTCTGTATCTGTGATTTCGTTTGCTACAACACAGCATCTAGGTCAATATTATGCTTGCACTTCTGAAGCTGTTAGTAGGGTTTAGGGCATATGAAACACATGCATTTGCAAATATGGCACCACCATGCTTGTAGGCCATGTTTTATAATTGAAACCTTATTAGACCATGCTTTATAGCAAAGAACCTGAAGAGGAAAAGTTAAACTGATGAACAACCTTATAATGAATCATGTGGAGAAGTAAATAGTTTTAAAATTAGCCTTGCACAACTCGACGTACTACTAGTGCTACAGCTAGGGTTCACCACTGCAAGAGATATTTTTCCAAACACTAAGACTATACAAATATGAGCTACTTGCATTCAATGCATGTATGCATGAAGAGGTTAGAGGAAGAGTTACATAATGTATTGTATAAGTGCAGACATAAGAGTCATAAGCATGAGATGAAGAATTGATCAGACCATGCACAAAGTACCACTCACTAATGGAGACAGCCCAAGAGCAGAGGAAGAAAGTTTCAAACATACCAGACAAAGAATAGTGTTGACCATTCGATAAAAGGACTGTGCAGCCAAAGGGTAATGATCTACCTGTAAGGCCTTCGAAAACTGGCCTTCGTGAATCTTCAGAAGTGGGTACGGTACAGTCAGTAAGCGCATCAACATCACTTTTGATGTTTTTTAAAGACAAGGATCGCTTTGGCACACGGTGCGTTCTGGGGATAGTCCAAGTGGCATAAGCTCCCTGGGTCGTTGACTGAGATGAAGGTGTTGGGGAAGTAACGGAAGATCGAATGAGATTGCTGAGGAAACTAGATGACGAGGAGTTGAGAATCTTTTCTCGGACTTTGCTAACCACTTCCACATCCAGCTTGTCTGTGTCATTGCTCACGGAGCGCGATCTTTTTGGATTTACATTGGATATACGCCTGGCCACTGCCCCAGTTGCAGATGACCGACCACGGCGTTGCGGCCGATCTAGGGTTGTGCATTGAAATGATGTGTTAACTTCAGATATGTCTTCCGATCCAAAAGAAGTTTCCATTAGAAGTGAAGGCATAGACACTTGCTTCACATGTACAGGTTTCGGAGCATCTTCAGTAAATTTGAGTAAAGGGGACAATGACACAAAAGCTTAAAAGGCCTGCTGCTTGTTCCACAGCAAAGTCATCATGAATTGCAAGATAGCTTATATTCGGTCAATGATGAAGTTACACTACATTGTACACACTAGAACACATTAGTATTTATGGGCTACATTAGTTTTGAGTTAATAGGTTTTCACAAAAACGGATGATTGGGGTCCACATCACACAACTTTAAGAGCAGTTTGCCCGGCAATGTAGTCATGGTAAGCAGTTAGCTTACGAGTACACAGCCACATGCGCTGCTCAAAACAAAACAAGTAGCCAGTTAATACAGCCATAGGACTTTTACAGCATGGATAAAAATGGTTTTGCTTCAGCAGTGGCTGATTAATTTGCAATGATATTTTGCACACACGTCATTATGTACCTGTTCTATTAAGGTTGTGAAACTGATCTAAAATGGAATCGGAATAATCGCTGCTTGCTTCTGATGAAACATGAGATAACATTCCATCTGGATTTGCTTTACGACGGGCGATGACCATCTGTGAAACACAGTAAACATGTTTTTAAGGTGTGCAAACATTACTTGCGTGAAATGTATGGGAACTGTTATATTGACATACTTGTATCATGCCACGCACATTGCCTTCTGTAGACATTGAGCCTCTTAAGACATCTATTGCTTCATGGTTTGTGACGCCAGTAAGGGAACGACCATTTACTTGGATCAGTTGGTCATTGGCCTTAAGACGACCATCCTGAAGTAAAGAAATTATTTGTATTAAGAGTTCTGTGTATGTATTTTGACAAAGTACTCAAAGCATGTAAGTTAGTTGTACCTGCCAAGCTGCGCCACCATGGAAAACTGATTTAACAAAGATACCAAGATCCTGGCCAGTTTTCTTACTCTGGTTACCTTTGAGACTTATACCAAGTCCTGCTGAACCTTCAATAAAAATGAATGTGCGTTACCTACATTACTAGATTTTGGAAACTTTGCATACCTGTATCGTTTAAAGCAATTTCGAACATAAAATACTCCCTCAAATTGTCTTCACTTATAATTTTATCAGTTACAGGATCATCTTGCTGTAAAATAACAGTCATGACAAAATTGTAGGTGGATTAACTTATTACTTGTGTACATACCAATTTCCGTGGCAGAGTTTCGCTTTGCCGGCTTACTGAAAGGGTGACAATAGAACCAGAAGGGATGCTTCGCAAGATTTTCACAACTTCTTCTTGTAACAATCCGCTGAGTTCCTGATCATTGACCTTTAATAACCTGTAGATAGAAAAGATAAAAACATGGTTTAGAGGTATTTACTTACTATATGGAATATAAACTAAGCTTTATCAAGAATGAGGTAGTATAAACAACATTACCTGTCACCCGCCCTAAGCCTTCCATCAACAATTGCTGCGCCCTTTGGCAAAATATTTTTTATGTAAATAGGCCCCGGATCCCCGATTGTTGTCGTATCCCTGGCAGTGATGCTGAATCCGAGGCCTTGTGCTTCTAAATTTGTACAGTCCGGTCAATAAAATAGAGTGTTTGTGTTTAATCAATGCTGTAAGCCACTCACCTTTCTTCAAGCAGATGGTAATTTGATTACCAATTTTCCGTGTATACAAACTTACATTGTCGTATGACTGCTGGGCAATCAATGGAACTTTGGATAGGGGTGAGCCAGTGGGAGACTCCTGGAACCAAAAACATACACACAAACTTTTAAGACGTTGTTACACAAACATTATTTGTTGCCAAGGAAACAAAACTAAAAGTAAATATTCAAAACTAGGAAGTGGAGCATATTGTGTTGTACAGTACATACATGTGATACTTTTTCAGCCTATTTAAAACACAATTATAAATTATTATACATTTCAAAAAACTTATGCCCAACATATAATTTAAGACAGAAAAACACAGACAATTTTTGTTTAGTAAATATTCAAAAGTGTCATACTATATTTCCCAAGATATGCCTAAAATAACTTGATAAAGTAAGCCTTAAAAACTGCAGTATTTAAGCAACATGACCCACTGATACTAAACCGCTAGCTGTGGTCAACATAATCGAACAACTGCAACTTACATGAGTCGACATTGAAGATGCAGAGGCCGATAGCTGAGATGCAGATAGTGCAGAATTGCTACCACTTAAACCTTGCGGTGATGGCATTGTGAGAGTTAATGCTGGTGGTACAGAGGACTGCTTTTTTCTAAAAATAAAAACCTGAGTCAGACCCCGAAAACTAAATCAGTATTAATCAATGATCGCCATTCTGATAAAGTCATTAGTAGTTTAACTCACAGTACTGGCAGTTACAACACAGTTTCAGACTATCAGGCAATACATACTGCTTTAACTGATAACAGAATGATCTCAACCACATTGTTGCATGGATTCGTGGTTAGATTGTTATGTTCATCTAGGAGTAACGCAGACAACAGACATGGAGAAAAAATCCATTGTGGTCTGGATAGTTAAACCAATTTATATCCACTCATAAAAGGGGCTGGTATTTATACAAGTTGCAAACAGGCAGGATTTATTCAAATGTGAATACTCGTTTCATTGAATTAACTGTTAAAAAATAACTACAAGTTCATTAACTGCACTTGAAGTAAATTTAAAAATAATTCAAGTTGTCTTTTTTCAGACCAGTGGGTCTAATTATTTTTTTCAGGTGCTGTATAAGTTACCTAAAAATACATTTCTGCAGCAAACTATTGTTCAACCAAATATACATGAACACATACCTGCTAGGAGTGGAAATGTGCCTTTCTCTTTCTTCGACGGGAAGTATCCTAAACTGCAGCTCAGGGTAATAAAGGGACTCCTTGAGAATGGCATGGGCTCTGTAATAAAACACCCCGGCATTTAATAATGAGTATGTTCCGTGGCATATATGAACTATAACGGGAAATATAGTTACTGGTGGACAGCATGCAATCATGAAGCAAAACCGAAGACTTACACATCAGGGGTCAAATCCAGCAGTACACGGTGATTAATTTCCACAATGACATCACCAGGTTGCAGCAGGTCCTCTATATCCACCCTTGAACCGGGTATGATGGATTCCACCACCAAGCCGATGAATTTGCTTGCTTTTGAATCAAAGTAAGATCCAACCTAAGTTATTGTTGTGTTAGCATTCAGTTGCAAGAAACGGAATGTCAATTAAATTTGCATAAGTCTGGCATGGCTAAATGTCCAATCTACACACAATATATGACAAAAGTTTACTGTTGGAGTGTTTTGTTTATATTAATATATAAGGTATATGTGGAACTGTTGTTTGTTTAAATATACAAATTTCATTTAAACATTTATACACATGTGATTGTTTTAATCAGGATGGAATTTCATATGGTTTTAATTCTGACACAAATGTTATAACATACGATTCAAACTATATTTCATATATATTGGAAAACATCAAAAATATATTTCAAAGACAATATTGAATTATTTGTTACTGAAAATATATAACTTTGGTTCTGTAATATGTATACAGATGCCCACTGTTTCCATCTATAAGTTCTCCACAGTGCAGCTAGGTGTGACATTTGTATGAAGCTCACAGAATTCCTATTTTTGGCATCATGCTTATGTATAATGTTTTTCTTGTTTAATTTACAATTGATATTTTACATTCATTTATATATATAAATATATATATACCTGAAAACCTAGTGGCGTTCCGTCATTAACAAGCACCAGTTCCTGAGATTCACGGTAATACCAAGGCAAATTTAATCGCTCGGAAAAGTTTAATTGCTTCATGTTGTCAGCCAGGTTGGCAGATAAGTCTGATTGGTAAGAACTGTCATAATAATATTCCCTTTCTGTTCGGTTGTATGGTGGGCCTTCACTCTCCAACGACTCAGATAATCCACTGGCCATTGACTGGCGGAACTTGTCCCGTCTAAAATATATCCGAGAGTCGTTGTCCGGTGGTTTGTTGTTGTTATTGTTCGGTTCCTCCCGCTGGATGGAATTGGAATCCCGTGACCTCCTGGTGTATCTTGATGGTCTTCGCGACTCTCCTATGTCTGATCCGTTGAAACTTGATGGGTCTCTCTAAAATGAATGGAGGCAATTAATATTGCTCACTGCAAGCAATAAACTGTCAAACAAAACATCTGCTGCACCAGTTATGACAAAATTTTGTTCATATTTTGCATGCAGTGATGTAATACATCATGACACATTTATAAGTAAATAGCTGTTGGTACCTGACTCATTGAGTTGAGTGGTGATCTATGGTTGTTAACAGTACCTGTACCAATCACAGAAGGGTCACTTTCTCGGCGCACCACTATTTGCGTATCTAAACATAAAATGTTTTATTGCAACAAACAACTGGTACTGACTGATGCAATTGATGTTATTTTTTTACAATCAAGGAACAAATATTTTGCAACAAAAGTAATCATATATTAAAATAACTGTGTATACCGCAAGTTTAACTAGCTTTTACCTAATGTTAATTAAGGTCATTTAAAAATAGCTTTCTGCTTTGGGGAGTTTTGGGTGTATATACAGGGGGGGTAGGTGTGTTTGTGACATTTAATGCTTCACTGCTGCTAAATACTGGGCACTCGCATAACTTCAACCAAATACAACAGTTTCTACGATGGTATTCTAAACAGGAAGGTCCTGAACTTTCCTTTGCTGACATTGCCACTTAAATAAACTAACTATTGCCTTTTAAAAATAACATTAAAGCATCTTGAACAACGGATCAACAGCCACTTGCTTCCAGTCACACACTGTTTACAAAGTCATCAAAGCAGCTTATTTGAACCAACCATTAACAACACACAGCAACTAGCCTCCACTGCAGTAAAAGCAAACAACATGCACTGCATCACGAACTGCAGCAATAAATTAAAAAAAGACAGCAGTCAGTCAGGGCATTTATGTGCATGTGCACAGATTGCATGGTTTAAAGTTATTCACTTACTAGATTTCAATGTTTCAATGCCAACATCCACCTCAAGTGAACTGTCTCGGCTATAGAATGAACTTCCTAAACTTCCGTGGTCAATGTATCTTTGTCGATTGCCACCTGCGCAAACATAGAATGCAATTGGCTTCCATACTTTTGCCTTAGTTGAATGAAGATTACTTACATTACTCATGAACATAACATTAACACATACATATACCTAGCGTCATACATCCACAAAATCAATTAGCCTTTGATGAAAAGATATAGCACAATAAACATGCTTCAAATAAATAACAATCTGAATATAAACAAATTATAGTGGCCTATCTATTCATACAACAAACATGTAATACCATTGGGAAGGTCATATGAATGTTTAACAGCTGGTCTCTGCGGCGTGCTGCGGTCGTCTGAACTGGCTACACTACCCAAGTCCCAGTCTGTGTGATGAGGCTCATCTTCTTCAAATACTGCAATCAGCTGCAAAACAACAGAGTGCCAAGTTGTCACAAGTCACAGAAGTGGGTCAAGAAAGAAGGGTCCTTTAAAAACCTTTTCTTTGTCTTCAATAACATCTTGAACCAAGTCATCCCAATCTAATATACCTCCATCCACTGCACTTCCTAGTTGTAGCACTCGTACCCAGTAATCTGAGTTCTGAATAAATGTATCAGATGGTTAACAGGTTATTTTACACAAAAATACATGTAAATGACACATGACACTACTGCCACACCACAACCAAGGCAATATTTTGTCGACTGCCCGCGTTTCAAAAGCCGCGGATCACCTAAAAGGGCACTTGTTTCTCAAGGACCTATTAGACAAGAGTTTTCTCATTATAGTTTGTCTATTTCACTCCAGCCTGTTGCTATGGCAAAGGCATCAGTTCAATTTTATTAAAAAACAGATCATAGTCGCCCCTAAACCACTTCCATTCATGCTTGAAAGAGAAACAGTGGATATCACTATCAATTGAAAGTAGGTTACAAACACTTTTGTCGGTGATTAGTGGGGTTGAGCATTTGAACATGTTACCTTGCCAATAATTTTGCGGTATCTGGCACATGCTTGTTTTTGTAGGTCTGCAACGGTTAGGTTATCTTTCCCACAAGGTACCACAACTCTAATATTTCCAAAGCAGACAGTCACTTTCATTGTTGCTACAACAACTACTCCTGTACAAAAAATAAAATATTACAACATATGTTAAAAAAAAACATAACATATATATATATAAACAATGTCTTATTGTCAAATTTATTGTTTTTCTGGCAGTTGGTTAACAGTGAATTGCATCAAAAAATAGTATTCTCACCTGTTTATAGATAATGATTGCCAAAATTTTCATTTTCAAGACATAATCCAGCATTTTCACACACAAACCAAAAAGACGTCAGCACATGGTTATAAAAATACAGATATAATTCTTGTGTACAAACCTAAAAAATATTTCCAGCGATGGTACCTGGACAAAAACACACGATTAGGGTAAAAAGGTAAATTTGTTTTTTCTTCCTCTACAAAAATCGAATCCAAAGCGTCTTATAACAACATTCGCACAATGCACCAGCATAACGACCAAACTGGTTGACGCCTACACACTGGACTATCATTGTCTCCCAATTGCCGTGAGAGACTCCAAAAATACGACACGAATTCTATCTGGCTTTGCGGTCAGCGAGTGAGCGTCACATTTGCCCATCACTGCCGTAATATTACACAATCTAGAAGCAGCGATGCATAAAAACGATCACAAAGGCTTCGTTTGCCGACAGTTGACGAAAAGAGCGCGTCTGAAGTGTGGTTATGCGTGGCCGACAGGACGTTGCAAGTCAACTTTTAAATGGACCGAGAAACAATCGGCGCGTCCAAGTCCATTCAAACTCAGCGCTGATAATAGGTTTCCTGTTAAAATTGTACCTCTCGTTCTAATCGCCTTCCTTGTTTAATGGTCGTATCGAGCAGACCATCGGCGTACGCGGTGGAAACAATAGCGAGAGTGAAAATTACATAGGATAACACGTTTCACTTCCGTCCTGATCCAGTTTACCGTTTACTGGAGGAACCGCGGACAGGCCGTAAACAACGTGCAGCCCAGCCTTGCGTATTAACGTTACACACCCCTTAAATTCATCGACATTGATGGACGCCAAGCGATCTAAAGGAGAAATCGCGCGACGGGGCGCTAATTGGTGTGGCCTCGGAGTCAGCTGTGAAAAGAAATCCATCGCCGTTAATCCGGGCCGCTGAGCAGAAGGCGCGCTTGCGGATTTTTCGCCCAAATGCTTGCGTCATAAAGCTATGCCGAAACAAGGATTGTAAGCCGCTTGCCCGTGGCTACTTGGAATTGTTTGGACGCTTCGCGAGCAATCATAAAAACACCGCTGCTTTGTTGGTTACTCAATTGCGCTCCAACTAAAAGTGTTAAAATTGCTTGAGCAGCTTCACGCAAGGAAGTCCTTTTCTGTGCCGAAAAATGGCAAATAAATGGAGGCTAATACATGAACACTCATAAACTGTGGTGGAACACGTCCTAATACAGCCACTGCTGAGAAACATTGGTTAAAAAAATTTAACCCCCCAAAAAATATGCTGATTCAAAAACAAATTAAAGAAACAATTTAAAAAGTTGTATACCTCAATGGTGTTTAAACTTGTAAGCTTTTACATAATCCAAATCAGCAATAAATGTCACCAACAATACATTGTAAAATAAAGGTGGAAATCACTAACTTATACAGAAAATAAGATTACGTATAAACGCATACATTCAGATTGGTAAGCACACAACATGACAAAATGATGTCAAGAGGAAACTATGTCTTGCGCTGTTCTGAAGTACCCAATGGTGTAATTATAGAGGACCTTATATTGGCTTCTCATAACCTTGCGCATTGCATATAATTACAGAAGAACAAAAACTAGCTATAGGGCTTGAACATAACAAACACATACAACTATCTGACAACTGTTTTTTTGTCATAGATTTCCTGGCTTAACATGAATGGTTTGATTGGCATGGGTCATAACACGGTGACATCATTCAAAGGACCCAATGAAACTTCAATTGGCTTCATGACTCAGTTACTGACTGGGACACTATACAGATGTAATCTTGTGTTTATTTAAGCTTGTTAAGAATGTGTGCATCATGTAAGCAGAGTAAAAAAATCCTCCACATGCTTACACAACCTCGAAACCCTTATTTTGAATTTTAAATTTTGTGTTTGCCACCTATTTATGTTAAGTTTGCACAAAAATATACAGTATATAATACAAAATACACTGTAAGTTGGTAAACTGTGTAATTGAAAAGTTTGTTGATAAAAAATGTCAATGAAACAATCTGTATAAATGTTACACACAAAATGTGACAATATAAATCCATTGGTAAAAAATAACACCACCCAAATAATCATTTCCAACTACAATATCAGTATATTGACTTAAAGCATCTACAAATAATCATTTTTACAGTGTGCACATCATTATAAACAGCCATTTTCTTATTCCGATTTAAAAAAGCATGATTTTAGTCAACAAGAATCTCGCAATAACTTACATCAACTACAATAATTTAGGCCATCTGTCTGCAGCTTATACACAATACAATAATTTAGTTTTAGACTAATTTTACATTTTGTTCAACCTCCTTCACAGAGCCTGGATGGTCATGTTCTTGTACACTTTTTTAAGTCTCAGGAAAAATACAAATGCCTTAGTAGCTATATAGGAGACCAAGGCAAACTCTTGGCTAAATGCTATGTGTAAAAAAGTTACGACTGAAATTAGTTAAATGCTAAATAGGTATTTTACGAAGCAATGTTATGTTACAACAAACCTTTTGTGAAGACAAAGTTTTAAACTACAGTTCAATTGTACGACTCCCGCTTTTTTTCTGAACACAAAACCCTTTCAAAAGAATTGATATTGATGACTTTAGAGGCACTGTATGGTTTATGTAAAGTACAGAAATACCTCTTACAGAATAAAATCCCCTAATTTTTTATCATGTGTTTCTACGTGCTCACGAAAAAATACTAAACTCGAGCTGGTCAAGTTATCAAACGTCCTATCAAAACCGCATACTTCTTCAAACAATGCGGTTCTGTATCGCCACCTAGCGTAAAAACAACACACGAAGTTGCGACGACGACAGATGTGCACCATACTTGGCAGAGCACCAAAATGATGAAGAAATTCTTTTTCTGGCAGTTACATTTTGCAAATAAATATTAAAAACGATTTCTTTAATTCAGACTATGTGGTCGAATGTAGGCAGATTCGTTTGCATCCGCACCACGCGACCCGTAAGTATAAGCACTCCATAAACGCTAGCGGTCATGCTTGCGGGTCATAAAAATAGCATTTTATCTTAGCCATCAAACTTTTCAATCCAAACGACTTTGTTACTGACCCCTACGTTAGTTGAACGGTGTGTCGGCTAATAGCCCACCTGAGTGAAGGCTAAATTTGAGTAATCAGATTAAATCCATATTACTTTAATCATAGAATACTAAAACATGGAATGGAAACTCTTTTCGTCACGCATGAGTAACACTTTACGCAAAATGAAAAATGCATTGGGTTAAATGCGATTTTGGCGCTTTTCGACGGAGAAAAACTCTAAGTTAATGTAACCACAGGAATTTATTTAAATGTAATTTAAGTAGTTTCATCCTTAATCTTTTAAAATATGTGGATGATTTTAATTATGACGCGCCATAATGCACTTTTTGACCGTGTGTTACAAGTCACCTTACAGACTAAAAAATTGTTAATACGTCTTCGCGTCAACCTCAAAGATGACGTAAGACATGTAATTACGTCATACAAGTGATGACGTAATGTTTTAGATTTGCATATCTGCCTAAAAAGCAATCATGGGATTCAGAAACCTAATATATGAACAAAACAGTCTGACTCAGAGGTCACATTTTTGCAGTCATTATTTCAAAATGTTTCATAACTCCTCTTTTTGTAAAGACATATGTTGGACAGATAGTGCAGTACTACATGAAGTAGTTTTTGGCCCAAAATGTGAGATTGTAGCCTTTGTAAACCAGATAACATGGGGCCAAATTTTGCTTTTTAATTTTAAAGATTGTATTTACTTGTTTAACCATACTTAAATCTGGCCGTTTTTCATCTTTTCTGCAAATAATATTAAATATTAAATAAATAGTGGTAACTATCTAAAAAATATTGACATAATCAAATAAATTCTTGTGTCATTTTTTATATTCCATTGGTTTTGAGCAATTCATGCCACATATGAGCCCGATGCTCTGTGAATATTAATGAACCTGCTTTTGTTGTACTAGTAATCTACTTTATACATTTTTCCCACACATCACTGAGTTTTCTATTTGATTTCATTGTAAATATATGGCTGTATATTGGCATTTTTGTCCGAAAGTCTGACGTTAAGTGTTGATAGTACAATATCCCTGAGAAGAAAACAAATCAAATTTGATGGAAATTATTTTTGTCAAACTATTGCACACATAACAGAAGTATATTTTTTTACTCTTATTATAACATTTGGTTGAATGCTCATGACACAGTTGAAAATATGTATGTTTTGTTAAACTAAACATAATTGCCTTTTGTTTCAGCCAAATTGGACCTTTATATATTAAAAATAACCTTTTTCACTAGTCATTTTTTTTCTTCGCAGATTAGTTTTAAGTAAAACACAACAGAATTTGATTTAGATATGTATTAAAATGCTTCTGAGGAGACATGTCATGTTGAAGAAAAAGATGAAAGTTTTCAGAATTTGCTCGTATGCAAACACTTATATACAAATTTAAGTTGGTTTATATTGGAAGTATTCCCACTGCCCTTGAGTATTTGCAAGCAATCAACATATATTTTGTCAAGGCTTAACTTTTTCAAACCCATATTATGCACAAAAATGTTGTTTTGTGTTGGACTTTACTGGCAACATTTGCACTCAGCAGTATGAACATGGTGTTGGCGAGGTTTTTCCTGATTTTAATAATTTGGGTTATTATAATATCTTCCTCTCCATCTTCATCAAGATACAGAAATCGTAGAAAAAAGCAGCCATACTATCGTTTGTCAACTGTTTGTCAAATGCCGTTTTTGCAAAATAAATATTCCCAAACAACCGCATTACTGTGTGCAGAGATACTGTCCTAGAAAAAAATATAATAAGCAAGTAGTTGATTTTACATAACAAGCATAGTAGTTGATAACATTACTCGATTTAGCCTCCCACTGCTTGCAAACAGCAAAAGCGCGCAATTATTTGTTCATATTTTGACCCAAAAGGTAGTAGACAGCAAATCGCCGTAAAAAATGATGCGACACGATTTATTCAAAATCATCCACATATTTCAAAAGACGAGGGACCAAACTTCTTGTTTTTTTAAAAAAGTTTTAAATTTTGTTCTATTTAATGGTTTTTTAAGCCC
Source organism: Ascidia mentula (assembly GCF_947561715.1). Taxonomy (NCBI): domain Eukaryota; kingdom Metazoa; phylum Chordata; class Ascidiacea; order Phlebobranchia; family Ascidiidae; genus Ascidia; species Ascidia mentula. The sequence continues at coordinate 16,534,298 of NC_138569.1, read as the reverse complement.
CTTACAAAACACCAAAATCGCATTTAACCCAATGCATTTTTCATTTCGCGTAAAGTGTTACTCATGCGTGACGGCGCACTTTCAGCGGAGTTTCCATTCCATGTTTTAGTATTCTATGCTTTAATCTATAAGGTTGCCATGCAAACCTTGTAATGCAACGAATAAGCTGTTGATGTGTGCTCGGTTTCCTAAAGCACACGCAATAACCGCCTTAAAGTATTGTCATATAAAATTAATTCCCTTTACCTAAATTTAGAAATATAAATGTTATGTAGCCTGAGTATAATATATCACTTATTGTGAAACAAATTTCCAGCGCACCCAAACCGCCTGTATTCGTTACATTAATACGTACCAACAATTGAAATGCATGAAAACGATGACGTCGAGGCGTATGAATTTAGTATAGGCCTACACAGTAAACGTCGTTAAGACCAGAACCTAATGTGGAGTTTTACACAAAAAATAATTAAATGCCTAATCAGGCAAAACAAACTTAAAACAGCCGCAACAGCGAATTTGGCCAATTATCTTGGCCTAAAAATGTTTGATCGTGAAACAGCATATTTCCATTTTACTTCATTAAATTGAGCTGCCAAGAGGAGGAAAGCTCGCGTCTGTTCCGTACATAGCCTCGGGCCAATCCATCGCGTTCTCGAAACCTGTCTTCGTACAGCACTTACGTGTCTCGTTGCAATTCAATCAGCGTTATTCATGTTTCACGCAGAACTTTAGTTTAGAAGCACGAACAGACGGAAAAGCTCGCGGGATATTTTGGTCATATTTGTGGTGCGAAGACAACTATTTACGCACCTTACTGAGTTATATTAGTAGAATAACCTATTTTATTACCAAAAGCCGTAAACGTTAATGCTAGCCAGACCCAACTTATGATATAAGTCTGTGTGTATGTCGGTGAAGGTGACGTTTTCACCAGTCATCGAAGCATTCGCTTTGGCAGCTTCTGTAACTCGCACGAGAAAATGACACTGTTGCAAAGGATCAGTCGCAATGTTTCAACATGTGGGATCCTTCCTTCAAGATGGATAAGACCGGGCAAAAGGAAATACATTAAAATTGTATCGGTCGCCGCAATAGTGCTTGTCATATTTTCTTTTACGTTTCGTCGATCAAATAGGTAAGTCAATTTGATGAACAACGAAAGGTATTTTTTATCACAGTTTGCAGCTTTTTGGTGTACATTGACCTATTTTCGCCCATCACAATTGCAGCATTTTGGGTCATAATATACCCTTAACTTTCGAAAAATTGTAGCCTGTTCGTTTTAGCAGTTCCATTTAGTGTTATTGGTTCGGCAGATACAATCACAACAGGAACATACCAGCAGTTCCTTTGGAGGCCCGCCGTTTTGTGAACGAGCATCACCCAGCAGTTCCGAAAAGCGTTGAATACGACGTCAAAGAAGAACCAGCCTCTCGTCATCTTATGGGATTAAAAAACTGCTCGGAAACACCGTCTACGCTAAGTGAGCATCGTAATGTACTTGCTACATAAAAGTATCGTGACTGCAATGCAGAAAGTACATTTATTTTGATTACAAAGAATAAACTGTATGTTTCACGACGTATATAATAAGCAATCACAAAAATGTCTAGGATGCAGTCCTGCATCCCATGATCGACACAGCGAATTGCTTTTTACAAAAAATCTGAGCTGTTTGACGGTGTTCAAAAAAATACACAAAAAGTTGCCTGTTTCATGTTTTACGTCATTATTTTAAATTTAAACAATGAGTTTAAACCCAGTTGTTTTGTTACAGCGGGCGGAGTTTACATCAATCCGAATGTTACTCCTTCATACGCCGAAGTATGGAAAATGGCAGGTCCTGAGCTAATGAAAGGCGGTTGCTATTTTCCTGCAAATTGCAAACCTTTGTAAGTTTTATTAAAGTTAAGTTTACATCAAAATTCATATGCAGTCCTATTGTGTTTCAGACAAAAGGTGGCCGTCATAATCCCTTTCAAGGATAGAGATGCTCATCTCAAAACACTCTTGTATTATTTGCATCCTATTTTAAAGCGCCAGAAAACCCACTACTGTATTTATGTGGCTGAGCAGGTACCAAAGTCTCCATATTGGTATAGCCATATTTTTTCCGCTGTATGGTAACTTTGGTTAAATCGGGCTGCAAAATACTAATGTTATAATCATAAATTATCTTCACCAAAATGTGATGTACAAGATATATTTCCAGTTTGACAACGGCCAGTTTAACAAAGCGATGGTAATGAACGCAGCGTTCGAAGAGGCCATGAAAATTGATTCGTACGACTGTATCGTCTTTCACGACGTAGACATGATACCGGAAAACGACAAAAACCTGTACATGTGCGGGAGTGAGCCACGTCATTTATCACCTGGTAATTGTTTGCAGTGAACTACGAGGTGGTTGCTGGAGAGATTGTATTTTTTATCGTAAACACTCTTTTATCTGTGCAGCCATCGATAAATTCGAGTACAAGCCTCATTACGGCACAGACTTTGGTGGTGTGACCGGAATCAGCCCCGCGCAATATCGAAAAGCCAACGGACATTCAAATCAATTTTGGGGCTGGGGAGGTGAAGACAACGACATGGAGTTTAGAATATTTTACAAGTAATTTATTTTGTTACATTTCCAAATTGTCAAACATCACTAAAATACAAAAAAGAAGTTGTTTTAAAAAGAAAGAAACCGCCAGCGTTACTACATATCTTACAAAAGCACGATTAAATGCCTACATAAATAGTCACCTCAAAGTGGAGTCTTTGCCTAGACGTTTGGCGCACAAGATCGCCGTATAATCACCACAAAGCTACACTGATGACATTTAATAGGTCGAAACAGGGGCCCTGTACATATGTTCGAAATTCGAATTAACAACAATGGCATTTTAACAGCAACATGAAGATCGTGCCGTCAGATCTGAAAATCGGGAGATACAAGATGATAGTGCACAAACACCCGTGGAAGTTCAGTCCGAACGAGTTTCCGTAAGTGCCAAGTCTTTCCAACATTGCTTTTTCTCATGTAAATAACAAACATGCCCTTTGTTCAGGTATCGCCTCAACAAAACGCGAGAAGCTCGAGCTAAAACAGACGGACTTTCCGACCTTAAATATCGCATGGTGGACATAGAAAGGCAAAAAACGTACACTAAATTCATCATTGACATACGAAGAATCGAAGTAAAGAGAGTAACTTTGTATATGGACGGTCGGCCTGCTATGGATATAGACATCAAACCAGGTAAAAGGCTGGTGTGATATGCTATTATTGCTGGGTAAAATTTTTAATAGTTGTTTTTAAAATTTTTTGAAATATAAAAGATGTTTTTCTTTGTGAAATTACTCCTTGTATAATTGAAGGCACAGCACTTGAAAAGTGAACTTCATGCAAATTAAGCAGCTTACGATAAACGTTGCGGCGGTTTCTTGCGTGTACACTCGTAACCTCGTATAAGCGGTTGATCCAGTTTAAAAACTTGCGAAAAATGTTAATTCGTGAGTAACGCTCGCTTGCTTGTAAAATCGTGCAATAGAAAAATAACATAATGGCTAACAGTGTACTAGGCAATAAGCTAAATTTTAAAGAGTGGAACAGCAGAGTAAATTCATTGGGCAAATATAAAAACACTTCAAAACCGGTTATTATTCTAGGTTCGTGCAATACGCTGTATATAGGAGTGCATATTTTATAGTTCCTGGCACATTAACGTTAAACACGCGCAAACCTTTGTATCCTTATAGGGCCGTGTCGGTGGGAGCGCTACGATGGGAAATATTTGGACTACAACATAGAGTTGTCCGAACTTAAGGAGGCTGCCCACCTAACCGCGCTTCGTGTGGAAAAAGAAAAAGCCGTTGCGCCGATTCCCGAGAACATACAAAAGAAAATGGCCTCAACCCCGGCGCCTAAAGTGCGTTACTCGCTCGTGGACAACTTCACCGAGGCGATAGACCTTTGCGAAAAGCTCTACCCTCAATGTCAGGGCATTCAAAAGGAAAACAGCGAGGAGAAGTACTCGCTTAGGCGTAGTAACATGCCTCGTAATATCGTGATATCAGCCCCAGCCCACCCAGCTGTGAGGCTGAAAAACCAGCCCAAGCCCGAGCCACAGAAAAACCCTGAAAAAAAGTATTACTTTCCGCGAAAGGTGCCGTATGTCAAGTATTGCCCGGGGCCTTCGGGTAGCTATCAGACTTTCAACACGCCTTTAAATATTGGCACGCAGCTGCCTCCCAAATTCAACCACACATACAGCTTCGAAGTTCACTTTTCAGTAAGTATTGCAGAAGTGCTTTATAAATAGCGTGGGGACAAATATGCCGCCAAAAGTTTGAATTTGGAGTTATTTAGCATTGATCCCCATGTTGAGTGCCTAAATAGAAATATAACACATGTGCCAAATAACAAGACACCATTGGTACATGTGCACTTAAACTGAGCAACTTTTCTGACTTTAACACGACCTTTTTTGGCATTTGATCCTGTGGAAAAACAGTCAAAGGGTCGTGCACCTGGAAGAAATATGACCAAATCACCCTGGAGGACGTCTACCAGTTCGATAAGCTCACCGTGTATCATTCACTGCAACACGCCCAAAGCGAATGCGAGGAAATAGGACATTTATGCGGTGGCGTTGTAAAGGAGGACGCCGATGAAAACTACACACTCCATATGGCGGCCATACCGCGACACCGCGAAAACACATTGGAGCGACTAATCAAGGAAAATGACGGAAAACTGCCGATGGGGGCTCTCGGCAACGACCTTCGTCGTGCACAGTTGAGAATAAAAAACATGGCGGCACTTGGAGAGATTAAGATTGAACACCGGTTTGAAAATAATGACACCAGAAACGGACTGACCAAAAAGGAGTTTTCCAAATACATGCTACCTTACCATAACTACAAGGACAAACCAACAGCTTACATAAAGTATTGTCCTTCAATACTGGGCGCATACCAAGCCGTGCCCGAGCCCATCCAGGTGTTCGTTGGACAAAACATTCAGAACTGGGTGGACGAGCAGTTTACAAAAGGAAGCTCACACTACTTTTCGTACGAAATCGAGCTTGAGGTAGCAAGATAGGCATTTTGCACAACACCAAACACCATGGCGGCATATTTGACCTTTTACAAGCTTTTGACTGTGATTTAACAGAGTAGAGATCTTTTGTATAAATGTAAATGTTATGAAACAGTCTTGGGTACTTCGTAACGTACATATAATTGGGGACCATCGCATTGGACAAAAAAACAACTGAACTGTTTTCGCGTTGCAGGTCCTTTTGAATCCATCAAAATACCTCTACTACAGAGACAGTAAACACTTTGAAGCGCAGCTTAACAAGGGCGAAAGTAAGTGTTTAGGTTTAACGATAGCAAAGCAGAGTAATGTAACTCAAACCTTGTTTAGATTTCTACACTTTTCATTGGCCTGGGGATAGTCCACCGAACTTCGCCGATCCAAAGACACCGCGAGAATTTCGTTTCAAAACAGTCCAGTTCACTTTGCCCAATATTCCAGGTTGGTTCTTCGTTCCTCGTTATAGGTGTACAAAATATTTGCCAACACTCATTCGTTTTGACACAAGTCTCTTCTTTGTTACTCTGCTATCAACTGATAACACCGCGACAGTGACGTCATACAAGTCATCTGTTTCTGTTTCTGTGAGATGAAGGTTTGCGTTACCTCACTTCCAATCACTTAATTGACAAACTGCTGCGTAAAAGTATAAATAGATGGACATTGCTAAATATTTCCTTGGTGATTTTAACCAATAAGCGGTAAACGTTTTTGCTTAGGGTGCTACGCCATAGAGAGCAAGATTCAGGACCGTTACCACCAACCGTATTTCCAGTGGAACTGGTGGTTTGAAGTAACAACAGGCGATCGGGAAATTGACGCAGCCACACGGGAAGTGTATTGGAGGTATTTGCTTTAGAAAGTGAACGATGTTCACCAGGACTACAAGTACAAATACATTTTTTCTGCTAGAAAACAAATGAGCGAAAACGCGTTGCAGAAAGCAAACGCCAAACTCAGCGATACGAGGAAGCAAGAAGCCAAACAAGCAAAGCGTGAGATGGAATTCCAAAAACAAATGGCAGAAATCCATGTAAGTTCATGTCGTGTCATGCTTATTCGGTCAGACTGACGTCACCTACATTTTCTAACAAACTTTACTATGAAGCGCAACGATTTGAGAATCCAAGAAAGACATGTGAGGGGAGAAAAGAGCAGACAACAAGAAAAGGAAAAAAACAAATACCCGGTATTAAATTGCGTTATTTTATTTAATTGATGGCCATCCAGTATAAATGTTTACTAGCAATTGTTTGAGTTATACGTGTTATGTTTGAATAAGCGATACCGTTGATGCCTTTAATTAGCCGTAATATATAGGCCCACAGCCTACCAAACGACGTCACAAGAAAAATTATATTGTATGTAGAAAAGAAATCATTAGGTTTGCAGGCTTGGCAGCCAAGGCCCAATGATCGCGATACGATAGCTGTGATCGCTAAGCAAGGACCTGCCCAGTGGGGCGATCCTGCCAATCATGCCATTGCATGAAATATTAGTGCGTACGTAGAAAAGCTGTTGAAAAAACTCTGTTACCAAGTCTTTGTTGACTATAAAGCTTTAATTTGTCAAAACTTTTGGACTGTACATGTGCGTCCCCAGGGGGGAGGGCATTCGCCCTCACCCGTGGAAAAAAAACATACGGTACTTACAAAATTGGAAAGACAAATAAAATACCCCCTAATTTTTTTGCCGATGTAACAGGACACATAACTTATCCATCATTTCGGAACACGTAAACAAGCAATGCATTTTTGTAGAGCAAGGGCAACGTCAGAGAGGACATTGAGGATGGAGAATACGAGGGGCGGCCAAAGGAATCCTTGCCAATTGAGGTGTTTGATCCGTCGAAAACGATAGCTCCTGTTATCCAAGGAAAATACCGTCCAGTGTCGACTGTTGCGCCAGTTCGCAAGCATTTTCACCCGGCATTGCCGCGACACCTTCGAGAACAGGACAAGTCGTAGATACAATATCAATATCATTGCAATACCTGAAAGACGGAATTCCCCGTACGGAACAGTTGTAGCCGCTTCGAGCGGTTTATTGGTTTGTCTGGCAGGCATTTTACGCATAATGTGTATTCTGTGCCAGACGTTAGGTGCAGAAGTGAGAAAAGCACTTCGGCCTCTGTCGTTATTTGTTCATACACTATAAAACTTTTTCGTCGCTATATTGTATCGAATGATGCATTTTTTGATACCTTAAGACTCAAAAAGGACCACACAAACAAAAACCGCCACGTATTGATTTCAACTATATGGTGTTTGTCTGAATAATTTGTTCTACGCTCCACGCAGTACATCAGTCAACTATCCCAAACTAAATTTTAACTTGTTTGAACTGCCAATATCATAAAACTGAGATAAACCGGTGCGGGAAAGCGAAACTAGTTTCTGGTTTGCCTTGTTAAATGGTACAATAAATATATGTCATTTTGCCAAATCGCCTTGAATTACAAACAAGACAAGTCAGGTGTAAACGTTCGAAATGGAGCCTTAAAAGTTGTGGGTGACTGTTTAATTCCAGCACTACATAAACCTCAGTTGCCCAACTGTGTGCGCAGGAAACAGGCATGTGCTAAATCAACAATCACGTTGTTTATTACTCGACAGTAGCGACACTGTACAACAGCCAGGAGAACAAATCAGCAGTTTGGCGAAACAATTGCAATCTTCCTTGAAATGTGAAATCAAATGCAACAGTAGATGCTGCTCGGGCGATAAAGTTTCTGCACCAACAAGTTTGTTGTTCATTGCGCTTTGTGGCGCCGCGCGTTTGTTGGAACAAATTGTGCAGGGGTTTACAAAACGATCACGCATCTGCTACTTCTTCATCTTTGCTTGGGTTCTCTTCAAGTTCGGGAATATCTGAAATGGCCACAAAGTTATGGAGTTAGTTACGGGAGGAAACGAAATTCCCTAAGCAAGAAGATAAACATGCAACATTGTGATGTCTTTACACAACTCAATATTGACTTGCAATTATGTACTAGATTGTTTTTGAAATGGTATAACAATTTATTTAAAGACATTGTATTGGTCTTCATAGAACAGATCTTACAACACTGTTGTCAGTGTCCCCTTTGATTGCGTTTGCCCTTAAAAAAATTTCCCATTTTAAACTTTGCAATGTGACATTTTTTATTATTTGACCGTAGCAAACTCCTGCTGGATTAGATGAAGGAGGAAAAACCAATCCAGTCATTAGGTTTAATTGATTTGAGATTTGGAAATTGTTGATTCAATGGTAATAAACATGCCCAAACCATAAGGAGAAAAACGTTATGAAATATGTTACAAAATAGTCAAACAAAACAAAATTGACATAAATAGATACACAAATGACTTGTTGAAAAGGTTACATGGACAATATTTTGATATTATGTACCCTCATCATCACTGTCTACTTCCTCATCATCGTCTCCCATGTCACCCATGTCCGGCATTCCACCTCCGCCCATCTGTGCCATCATCTGTAATTCACATCAATCATTCAGAAACAACAAGGCCACATAAATAAAATTTGCAAAGGAGAATTTTTGCAAAAGAACACCAATACAATTTACTTGACAAAAATGTACCATGAACACACAAAGTTGATGACAAAATAATCATTGCAACACAGAAAGTAATTTAAAATGAAAACCTGTGACAAGTCTGGTTCATTTCCACCCACTCCCTCATCTTCTGATGATTCATCTTCATCCTTCCACCTCTGGAAGTCTACTTTTAACCAATGGGCCTAAAATATACAATGTTTTATAGCAGTTATAGCCTTTATACATGAGCATATTATTTTATCAAGCAACATGTTTGTTGCAACAAGCTAAAGATTGTTTTCTATAGTTTTACAGTCAAAAACCATCTTGCACCTTGGCCGAGTCTTTCAATAATCGTTTCCAAAAGCCAGCTCTCTTTTTTTGTAACTTGCATTCCACACCAAAGCCTTTCTTTGACCAACTACAACCCTGTTTGAAACAAAAAGTAAAAAATTAGCATGTTAACCTAACCATGTTCATCAGTAAAAGACCATAGTTCACAGCGTGCCATCACAAACACACAGCCATTTTCTAAAGTATTGTAGTACAATTATTATTTACATCTTTATAATGCCTATCATACCTCAGGTTTAATCTCATCGAAAAGTGTTAAATTGCTAGAAAAGTTGCCACTTCCCCTTGTACTGTTTCCAGAAAATTCGACAGTTTCAGGTTTAAACACAACTTCAGTGTTTTGGGAGTCTTCTACTTTGAAAGTGATAAATACGGTGTCGTTTCTTTGCGCCCAAATGGCCGGGGCTGGCTTTGCACTGCGCAACATAAACAACGTGAAACAATAAAAATGCAATGTAACTATCACAACATGTTAAACTTACTCTTTTGCGTCTCCGCGGCAATTTGTGTCCTGTGTCATAGCTGCGGTGCACATAAATTAGTCACTAACTATTGGACAATAAGCTAGAGAAAATATGTCAATATAGATCACAAACTATTTGAAATATACAACTTAAAAAAAATCCAAATCAAAAACTGTAAAAAGCGTGTGCCGAAAATAAATCCAATGATCGTAACCAAATTAATTGTTACTTTATTTTGATCGTCGTTGGTTGTATTTGTAGTTTTGAATAAAATAAGAAAGTACAGAAGAAGTAAAAAATCTAGTAAGCAAAAACAATTAAGACGCGATTGGAAATAGACAGTATTTTTAAAAAATATCGTCCTTAGAAAATCTACATATATTCAGGAATTAGGCGAATGAGTTGGCGTTATTTACCAGAGTTCAAATTTCTTCGGCTATGTTGCTTGCTGGAAGTGGAAAGTGAAGTAGAAGATTTATTCAATATGATTATTAAAAACCAGTTTGTAGGTAAATTATATAAGAATTACAATTATCTCTTTTTCAGAAAATATTAAACCCCTTGTTCTATATATATATATATTTAAAATTTATGTTATAAGTTACAATGCAAGTGGCACAGTCTGGCCAGCATAAAGCAGGAAAGCGAAAGGAAAAGTGGTCATTAGATTTATCATTTCGCAAGGGTGATCCACGAAATGAACTTCCATCACCACCTGGATATCTCACAGAAAAACTTCCAGCAGCAGAGGCAACTGCAACACAAGAAGGAAGCCATGTAGATCTGGTAGATAAGCGCTCTTGGGATATTGCACTGGCACCAATCAAGGGATTGCCAATGAACATCTTCATTATGTACATGGCTGGCAACACCATATCCATTTTTCCTATTATGATGGTGGGAATGATGTTCTTTCGACCAATACAAGCACTGATGGGCATTAGGGCCACAACAAGAATGTTGGAGAAGTCAAGACAGTACATTCTTCAGACTTTGGTTTATCTGCTGGGAAACTGTCTGGCACTGGGCCTGGCTGTTTACAAATGTAACAGCATGGGTCTTTTGCCTACGTACTCTTCTGATTGGCTCGCCTTTGCTGATCCTGTGCAAGCTATGGAACATGTTGGGGGTGGATTCACATTGTAAAATTAATACAGTTGTTGTGTGTTTTGTTTTATAAATGATTTTCAAAATTGTTATGTTGTGCAATGCAGTGCTAACTGTAAAATATCCTCAATGCCATTCACAAAGTTTATTCTAAACACTTTATATTATGCGAGATCACAATAAATATAATAGTTTGGTGCACTGAACTTAAATTTTCCACATCCCTTACACTTCCAAATCTGCCCTACTACCTGAAAGAAATGTTCCATCCACTGGTTCTACTTAATGATCTTGCATTATTGAAACTGGCACAATGTGTTTCTGATCAACTGTGTTTGACATTTTTTTTTAATAAGAGGGTTTAAAGTAGGTCAATAACAGTGAATCTGTTTTTGACATATTAGGGTCATTATTTATGGAAAAATACTTTTCTAGGAATGTTCTGGCAATATGTATTGATGCATGATTATTTTGCATACCTGGAATCCGTAAAGGTTGCTGTGAGCTCATACATGTAAACGCATAAACCTGTTAAAAGCGGCGATACAAAGTCAGTGATGGGCAGTGTTTTAAGTCACTTTGTTGGCCAAATGACAAACTTGTTTAAACAAAGAATTGATACACTGAAACATGTCTCTTTTCAGAGGAAATAAAGTTTTTTCAGGGTAGTTCTCGGTATTGTAAATTCAAAAACGGAGAGTTGACAATAGCCTTGAATATTGAGACACAACACAATTGCATAGTTTTTCCTAAATAATATGTAACTAATGGTCTATCATACATGCTAGGTTTTTGCAATGTTGAGCATTCTTTCACAGCTGACAACTTTCTCACGAACTTTTCCCAGTTCTTTTCCTTGTTTGATTTCATAAGCATCAATAGTTTTCCAATCCAACCAAGTTGTAATTTGTTTTCCTGTGTGACAAATGGCTTTACATTGTTGAATAGCAAAAAATATCTAAAATAGTGTTGGCATGACAGTTTTCAAACCAGCGCTGGTCAAAAGGGACATTTTTGTTTTTCACTACAGTCTGTTATTCAGTAAACCTAAATGCTGTCTCGACCTTTTTGCAAAATCTTTGGAAGAATTTTGGCGCTCCCTTGGCAATTCTTTTCCTGCAGCAGTTCATTCATATGAGCTAGCAATGTTGCTCCAGTCATCAAGCTGTCGTTAGAACTATCAGCCAGAACACCTTTTGCACCATGTCGACACCATCCACAAGCATAAAGGTCTACAAAATAAACATCATGTTATGATAGGGAAGTTGTAAGATGTACTACAGTTAGTTTACCTTCTCTGTCCAACACTTTACCATTTTCATTTAGAATTTTTCCATTTTTGAAAGGAATATCACATGAAAGCACGTCATTTTGATATCCAATACATGATATTACCATATCACATGAAATTTCTTCTAAACTGTTAGTGTCAAAGAACTCTGGGTTAAATGCATCTTCACCCTAGGAAAGAAAGACAATGTAGTTCCTATTTGTCATTAAAGAACATTACACATCAATAGGATAAAACTGACAGTCATTTTCCTTTGTTTTAATTTGACCCCAGAAATTTGGCCATATTCGTTTGACAAGATTTCAGTTGGCGATCTCAGTAGCTTGATGTGAAGCTTTTTTGTATTTGTTACAGTGGCGCTGCTAGAATTATGTGAAACTTTCTGCAGATAAGTAATTAATCTCCTTTGCTTTCTTCTTGGTAAATCTGCAACAAAATATATTTGCTTGCAGCCAGAGAAATAATTTGATTTACATCATGCTTAATAATTACTCATGTAACTGCTGAAGTTGAACCAAATTACTAATACGATTTGTAAGCAAAACTTTTTAACAGTGCAACATAACTTAACTAAACTTAAATGCATGTAATAACCACACTAACCTTTAGTTTTTAGGGCGTCTTCTACTGATTTTGGAAAACAGTCATCATCAATCAATGTACTGACACAGTCAAGCCCAGCTACCTCAGCCAGTTCCTACAAATATGTTACCATGATAACAGTTTACCAAAATATTGTGTAAAAATAAATACTTTTCTGGTACACGCCATTTGCATTGGTCCTCTTCGTCCAACTAAGTAGACCTCTTTTATATTTGACTGCATGAGCACTTCTAGCGCATCTGTTGTAATGTCCGTGTCCTATAAAAAGTTATGTCCACAATGAAAATCTTATAGCAGCATTACACTGGGGCACAGAAATTATTCAATTTTGAAACAATTGCATAATGTCATGAAGAGATAACTAACGTGAATCTAGGAACACTTTAATTTTCATGTTGAGATGGAAGCGTTTTAAAATGAAGTTACCTTCAACTGGTCGGTTGGTTTGAGAAGCATTCGTGCACAGTCAAGTGCCACATTTCCTACACCAATAATGACTGCACTTTTTCCTGATAAGTTTACTTCAAGCTGTGAGAAAAAATTATGTTACAAAATGTTCATTTGTGTGATTATACAATAATCAACAACAAAATTATGCCTACATACATTTTGAAATTCAGGATTTCCGTTGTACCATCCAACAAATTGGTTTGAGGAGAAAACGTTTTTAAGATTCTGTGAAAAGCATTTGTCTAACATATTTGTAACAAACACTTAGCAGACACTAGCATGTCACCTTTCCTGGAATGTCCAAATTGGCTTCTTGCTGTGCCCCATAACACTGAAAAAATAAATCTTATGTTGTGGTACACCACGATACACCATGTTCAACCTCTGAACTGCTATAGCGAAGTTTTAAGAGCTTTGGGCTTGGTAAGCCCAGGGTTGTGAGTTCAAACTTGTCAGGAAAAAGCTAATCCAGCTTGACTGCGATGCCAGCAAACTTAATTATCTACAGTATTTAATTAAATATAAACAATGGCATACCATAACCACAGCATGGTAGGCTTCAAGTAATTCAGAAAGAGAGACGTCTTGGCCAACATTCACATTGCCATAAAAATCAAATCGCCCAGACTCTGCAGTTTGGCTGTACCCATTTATTGCATTCTTAAAAAAGGTCGCACAAATGTTACTCCAGAAAGTGACGAAAGATTAAAACGCAACCTTCACATCCTGATGATCTGGAGAGACTCCATATCGAATTAGACCAAAAGGAATTGGCAATTTCTCAAACATATCAACCTGCACTTGGTCATGATTCTGTCAAATGCACATAAATAGTCATAATAAAATGGTTTGTCCATGCTTTTTTGTAACAAGTAATTGACAAACAGTGGTTGCAAACTGTAACAAGTGCTTTAGACAAAAAATATTAGACAACTGTGTAGTTTTCCTGACATATTTGGACTACACAGACTTAATGTAATCTTTAAATAGTTTCCAATCAAAATTGTACCTTCAGTAAAGTTTGTGCAATGCCAAATCCAGCTGGGCCACTGCCAATTATGCATACATGTGGTTGTTTGGGCGACGAGGTAGAAAATAAGCCAATCCCAGCTTTGAAAAGTTAAGTAATTGAAACCACATTTATTCAAAATTTCAGCTTCAATTACCTCCACTCAGAACATTCTCAAGTTGTTTTGTGCACAGTTGTCTTTGTAAAACATTTCTTATCATTATAAACTAATTTTAACAAGAGTCTGCAAAATAAAACATATCTATTGTCACATTATGTACAGGTACCAAAACTGTAGAACACCATTCTTAAAAGGCATTTTATCACAGTAATAAAGAGCACAGTAACGTTTGATAACATCACCAAATAAAAAACAACAGATCATTGTACAGTGAAAAGTAGTACAAAAATAAACAGTGAAGAATTACAGTATATATTATTAGAAAGATGAGGTGACAGAAGCAAATTCACACATTTTCTCAAAAACTGATACTACTTTTTGTGATGAGGAGGCTTTCTTCTCATAATTTTATCATCAAGAGCCTGTTCCAAAATAGGAATATTAATCAGTAATATAAATATAGTAATATAAAAATTAAATAGTAATATAATATATCAGGTGATTGGATTGAAAGCAATATACAGATAATGCTATCAGACAAAGTTTACAAGACAGTTTTACCATTGTGGAACCATCAGGACCAGTTAATGCCAATGCACGGATTTTGCTGACAGATAAACCTTTCACTTCTTCTGGAGACAAGGTGTCGATGTAACTGAGCAAAAAAAGTATTATTTGAAATTACATGATCACAAAAGATATATTCCCTCCCATGATTGGCGTAGTACATGTATACACAATCAATTTCAAAATATACCTTGTGAGACACAAGTTGTGCCTAAATCTAGGATCCCAACTCTTTTTCTCCAATTTAGCCCCTGGAAGCTTTTGAAGACTAAATTTACATTTCAAAAACTACATGACTTACAGTTTTGCTCTATGTGTAAAATCAAACAGTTTTGACACAAGATTATTTAATATTTTGAAATTGGCAATGGAGTTTCAGTGTTACTGGAAAAAGGGTGATTTCTTGAAGAAAACTTTTTCATGCTCATGCATACACAATTAAATATTTACCAACATCAACAACTTGTGGGGGTATAATGCCACAACTTACGTGCACCAAGCTTCAGTGTCCAACTCAGTCTGCTCTGTAAATTCTTCCATATCCACAATCATGTTCCTGTAAAGTCATGCTGTGTCATTGTTTGCATTGTCCAGTACACAAAAGTTTATGTTATGTAATAAAAGGAATAACTGCATCAGTTATTCTTAGTTAAAAACTAGAGAAAATGTCAAAAATGGCTACAGCCATACTGAGGATGCCAATAGGTGAAATTAGTATATCTGTTACAAATAAAGATCATACACTGCCGATCCTGCCAATCATGCCATTGCATGAAATATTAGTGCATACACTGGTGCTGATCATCCTTTACTCCTTTTGAAGTTTCAGGAATATAATATAATCTTAGTTAAAAATAAACTTTTAAAATAGTTGGGTAATGCCCAATCGAGGGCTAGATACTGCTAAAACTAAGCAACCAACTTTTAAACAGAAAACATTTGTTTGCTTAGTTTTCAAGCAACTAACTAGATCTTACAAAAGTTTTTTGTGCAGGTATTGAAGATAGCTTTCGTGTCTCTTTTCCATTGTTTTGAGGTTTTGCCACATCACATCACGCACTGCCTGCTTCAAAGATAACCTTATTGATTCATTGGCAGGTGGTGGCTTGCTCAGTGGCAGACCTGAAAACTGCAACACATAAATGGTACTCACAGTAACCACACTTCAACATTTAAAGTTTTGCTCAGTTAGCCATAAACCACAAACCTGTTTCTGAAAAGATCGGATGTTTGTGCCATTTAGCAATATGACAGTTGTTTTTTCAAAAATCTCTTCATGCACTATACTTGCTGGTTCACTTTCAACAAATGGATTCTCATCCACATTCAGTTGTTGCATTTGTTGCAAATGCTTCATTACTTCAACCAGGCTGTGGAGGGTGGGAATTTGGTTGCGGGACAAATCAACTATTTGCAGGCTACTGCAGGCACCGACCTCGACAATACCTTCCTATATGCGCAAAAGAGCCATAATAATCAATGAGAGCTGCAGACAGGGTGTATACACGCACTGTTTCGACCTGTAAGGTATCATCAGTGCAGCTGTTGATGTGGCACTGTGCTAGCTGGTAGACTAGCTAGGAATACCTTCCTAACTGTTATAACAATATAGCAATTTTGTGACTGTTTAAGCTTGATAGATAAGCTTAATTGGTATGGGAATATTTTGTGTATTAATAAATAACAAACAAATTAATCACAATCTTGTTGTCTCTATCTCTTTTACTTGACAAGATGAACTTTAATGCAGTATGGACTCGAATTACTACAAACATACTAAACATAACATACCAATTTGTTGTCTTGAGCAAATAGTTTTCGAATTGATCTTAGCACTTGTAGGCCATCCAATGTTTTCAATGCATTGTGCGAAATATTAAGTATCTCCAGGCTGGGCATGTTGGGCAACTTGGAAAGGTCACTGATCTGATTTGATCTCAGGTCCTAGAAAAATATATGTGAGTTATTACCAAATAACAAACCACACTGTGAAACCATCTTACCATACTGTAAAGATACTTGCATTGCTCCAATGCTGACACAGGTAAATCACTAATATCATTGTAGGCCAAACATAAGCTTGTTAACTGAGAGCATGCCATCACCCCACCAAAGTGTGTTATTTTATTCAGTGAGACATCCAAACTTCTTAGCTCAGTAAATAGTTCAAGATCACTGATTTCCAGTAAAACTAGGTTATTTAGTGATAGATCTATTTTGAGAACTGAAGAAGAATTTTTAAACCACTGTTCTGTAGTCTCCTCATTAGTGGAAGTGTTTGGTTTCACTAACTCTTCTTTGCTGGTATCTTGGGTTATGTTCCTGGAGTGGGACACATCAAATAAATAACCACACTGCTTCTTGAAATTGTTTAGCTCTGCAACCCTCAAATCCAGCTCACAGTATGTGTGATCCAAAACACGCTTCACATGCCATGCCAGAGGAATTACTGACACTTCTTTCAGCCTTGAAGCTGTGAACGATTTTGTGAGTCTTCTTTCTTTGGGCATAATCTAATTCAAACAAATCACTATAACTTAAGCAGATGTGCTTAATGTGTAAATATAGTATCATTACAGTTAAAATAACGTTACAAAATTCACAATTTATTTTAACTTGTATTATATTTTATTTTTTTGCAAACAAAAATAACTGCAGTGCAATAACTTATGGACCATTAAAGGAATTTACAAACAAACAAAAAGCAATGTAGCTACTTTTCAAACTTGTCACCAGTCTAGAAACAGTATTAAATTTTTGATAAAAAAGGTTTTATTGTTCAAAAAAGTTTTAACTCTACTCACCTGTTTGAATTTTTTTCACAGTGGACACAAAGCGGTGATTTCCACAACGGTTATTTCCCTCCCTAAAAGCATGATGCGCATGCGCATTGCCAAGCGACACGCGACATTTGTGACCTTGTGTCAAATTAGTTGTTTGTTTGTAAAATATTTTCAGCAGAAACACAGCTCATCGACAAAATATTACAAAATTTTATCGAAATGTGTTTACTTAAGGTTATTTTGATTTTACCATATTTTATGTCCTTGCCTACGTGACCAACCGCAACCGTTTTGGACTTTTGTTACCAAGGTTGGGATATAGAATAGGGATATACTCAGTTTTTTAATGTATTCATAGACATTTAGGATAAATTTAGGGATTGTTTCATAATAGGCTTTACACTTTCATAGGGTCAACAATTTGTGTTAAAACATTGGCAGGGCTTGTTTGGTAGTAAACAACAATGTTTTGTGCTCAGGTAATGTGAAAGTTTTTGTAATGAAATGATTCAATAGCAAATGGTAGAATATGGTGTAGCCTGTGAATCTGTAACATATGGTATTGCAAGATGCATATGATATGCCAAAACTTTACCTCAGTAGCATACCGGTGTGCTCATAGAAGTTTTCTTGGGAGACATGGCATTCTCCAGAAACGGTCATCAATCGTGGGTTTTAATGCGCCCATTTGGCTTTCTCACAAACATAAAGAACATTTTAAACAAACTTGTCTGTTGAAGCACAGTGACGCCAAAGCTTTAACAAGCAGACTATTCCTTGCAAACAGTGAAAAGGAAAGTTTGGAATCAAAAAATGTACCTCGACAAGCTCTGGTAAAACTTGAACTGCTAAAGTTGCCCGGGATTTATGCATCTCTCTCCAAGTGGTATCTCACACGTATGTGTTGCAAATAACTAAATACAATTGTACAATTGCTGACTGTATATGCTTTTTGCGTTCTGTAGTTTTTGTGGTGATGACTGCTGATGCCGGGTACTGCTTGGCTCCAGTGCAGTTTCATCATTTCACATTTTTAATGGTCACCGTGGGAACCACATTGTGTTCGGCTTGTGCCAATTCTTTAAATCAGGTTGGTATTGAACGTCAGTACTTTATAAATGCTTTACCAATACTTTTTTAAGGTAGTCCTTTGTCCATGCTCATAATTATTGTGGAAAAAAACTTTTTTGGAGTTTGTGTTTTTTGACAATGACAATATTTTATTTAAATTGTTTTACAAGAAATGTGTAGCACCTTTAATGTTTGCTAGATTGCTGAAGTTCCTTATGACGCCCAAATGGACAGAACACGTAGCAGACCTTTGGTTAGAGGTGCAATCACCCCTTTGCATGCATTAGGATTTTCTACTTTTGCTGGAATAACTGGTGTGGCTTGCCTAAGCTATGGTAAATTTTCCAAATTATGCAAAATTAATTCTGTTGTAAACATGCTTGGCTATTTGAAGGAACAAACCTGACAACTGCTGCTCTTGGTTTATCTAATATTTTGCTGTATGCCGGTATTTACACACCAATGAAACGTCGGCACTGGTTTAACACATGGATGGGTGCAGTTGTTGGGGCTATTCCTCCTTTAATGGGGTGGGCAGCAGCAACAGGAAAGCTTGATATAGGTGTGTATAGCTTCAATGCAAAAATATCACTACTTTAAAAAGTTTAAAATTTATAAATTAAAACCAGTGAGATAAAATTATTTGTTTCTGTGAAGGCGCGTTTGTGTTTGCTGGCATACTGTATGCTTGGCAATTTCCTCATTTTTATGCCCTTGCTTGGAGGAGAAGAGGTGATTATGCTCGTGGCTCCTACCATATGCTACCATTGTCCTACCCTGGTGCGACTAGATATGTTGTTCTGACCCATGCCTTAGCGTTGTGGGGAATCTGTTTTGCCTCACCATTTACTGGAGTTACATCAATGTTATTTATTCCAATGTCTGCTCCCATGAACATATGGTTGACATACTCTTCTTACAAGTTTTTCAAGTAAATCTGTTTTTTTTGACATGTTGTATTTCACAACTTTTAATCACATGTATTTTTTGCAGGCAGAAAAATAGCAAAAGTGCACAGACACTGTACAAGACCAGCTTGTACTACATTTTACTAATTTCAATTGCTTTAACTGTGGACAGAAAGCTGCTACACATGGATATTGAAACAAAAACATCACAAGAACATCAATTAACAGTATCAAATATGTGATCTAGCTTGTTCCAATAAACAAAATCTTCATAGAAAGTGTATTCCTTGTATTGACAACAAAGTTTATGAACATTTTCATTAGGTTGCAAAAACTTACAGACGTTTACACACAGTTTAATTCTGTTGTTAAATGTCACTTATTTTTAAATTTTATTGCAACCTCTAACCGTAGAAATCCTTTCAGGCATTCATCTTCAACCTCATTTTCTATAACTTCCATTATTTTTTCCTTTGCATCACTGGAATTTTCATAAAACTTTAGCAGCTCCTCAGCATGTTGTATCCACACACAGTTGGCACACCCTGATCCACAACAAAGAGTTCCTAGTGGTTTGGTTGGAGGGCCAACAACATTTGCATTCGGGCTTACTGATCCATCTAAGGTGGGCTTACTGGTGTTACTTGCAGTAAAGTGATGGGGTATATTGCGCAAACTCGCTGCCTGCAACAATGCAGAGCAGGGCTTCAACAGCTTTAAAAGACTCATTATCAACTTATTACTGTCAGGTAGGTTGACAGAAGTTCTTCACTTTCTTCAATATCTTTTGTTGCGATCAAGACTACAGTTCTCAGTGAAGTGTGGCAGCTAAGTCCGTTGATACTAATATTTGGTATAAAGCGTCGGAGGTGAATTGGAAATTCTCTAGGGAAGTCAAACTCTTGGTACTGAACATTTGCTGGATATTCTTTAGTTTGATTATTGACATACTGTCCTACATTAAGAGGTGAACTCAATTTTTCAGATAGCCAGGTCTCATCACAAAGTTTATAAGGACCAACTTGGTCTCTGCCAGCACAGGATTTGAATATTTTCTTTGATAATCCACAATCTTTGCCATCAATGTACAGTTGATCCTTACATTTAAATAAAAAAGAGTTCCTAATAGATTGAAAAAATATTGCATTACCAGGGGTATAGACGGTTCCAGGATATAATGCAGCAACTTGGCCTTTACATATTTTACCACAAGTAACAAAAACCCCTTGCCCAGCTTTGGGAATTTGACTCTCTTGTCGTTCTATGTTAAAACCCTGAACATCATAAAGCACTTGTCCAGGATTTCCAAGCTCTTCCTTTTTGGTGTCAAGTAAATGCAGTGATTCAAACGTTCTGCAGATTTGTTCCAGTATGGTCTTATCATCTGACAATACGGCTTCTGTGGCCAATGTGTCAGAATTTAGCCTGTATTTTAACAATATCCAAGGAAGAAGTCGCTTCTTGTATGAATCCCAAGATTTCACCAAATTTCCCATTAAAACCTTACTGGTTTACAAAACCGAAGAGTTACCTTAAAAGTTGCAATGTCAGGAGTCAAAACATTGGACACACAGTGTAATCTTCTTAATTGCTGTTACCATCCATTTACGAAACAATGGTACGAGATTTTTTTTCTTCTTGAAGTCTTACTTAGCATGGCGCAACTGCAACAACCTATGTTAATTAATGGGAACAAAATATGAATGACTATGCATGTCCACGCCAATTCGCACCTTGAGATAGCAATGTTTTGCCTGAAACCAATCCTATCGAAATCGAGTTTTCGAATCATTTTTGAAAATCGTAATTACTGTATTCGCGGCGTATTTAATGTGTGCGTTTCGCGTTCGCAAATGCTCGTGAACCTCATGAAAAAAAGAGCTCAAACCAAGCGTCACTGGGTGATATCCTGACGTTTATATTTATTATTTTGTATACAGATATAATGCATGGTAGATAGCCATGAAAGAGCAACCACAGTTGAGATTTCAGAAAAACCACAATTGTCGACCAGAAAGTCAGGTGACTTTGAGCAAAATCAGTGAAGCGTGCACTTTGAGGAAATGGTAAATGCGTTGATATTGCATTTCCATCATTGTAACTAGAAAGTAGTTTTGTTTGTGGCGACGGAGTTCATGCAATGCATGTATCACGGTATAATCTTTACATATTATGCTTTTGATAGTAAGTATAAACCTAAACTGTACGAGCGTTTTCTGAGAATTGTTGTTAACTATATTAAATAATTAAATGCTTAAATCAATCACTACCAGGTGTTTGCTGGGCGCAAGGCTTTGATGTTTGGGTATTTTTTACATTTTTAACTTTGACCATGTTACGTATTACCTAGAACACCGACTGCTTGTTACTTGCTGTATGCTTTCATTAAAAAAATATGTAACCTACATAGTAAGTGTATTTTTTTCATTTCTTTCAACTTTGAACTCAGGTCAATGTATCTGATACTGCAGGTATAGTTTTTTTCCATATTTACAATGGCTAAGCGCACAAGAAATGCTGTCAAGATAGAAGAAGCAAAAAAGCAGAAGACAGAAAATGAATTTGCTTATCTGCGAGCCAATCAAGACCCAAAACCAGATGTGTATACAAAAAAACCAGTCCAACCAACAGAAAAAAAGAAAGGCCAATTCACAAAAGAACAAGTTGATCAATTTTTTGACAAAGTATGCAATGTTGCAATTTATTGCACTTAATGATTTTAAAACCAATTTTTTTAAGGGTTTTGTTCTGGTGAAAGATTTTTTCAAGCCAGAGCGCTTGGACATTGTACGGGAAGCTGTCAATAATCTTCTCGATGTGATAGCTGACAAGTTGTTCAAAGCTGGAAAAATTAAAAGTGGGACTAATGTTATACATTCTCAAGGTTTATTCAACTCAACATTAACTTGTGTGTTTTTGTATGCAGACAAACACGAAGACAAGACTTTTTACAATAGATTAACCCACTTGGAAAAAGAGTTTAAAGGCACTTCAGTTATCATGCACAAAATGGGCATACTGCCAAAAGAGTTCCAGGCCCTGTGGTCTGATGAACGATTACTCAATGTGGCAGAACAACTTGTTGGGCCAGATATTGCTGGTCACCCAGTATGGAATCTAAGAACCAAGGTAAAAAAGGAGAGTTGAATTATCACTAGGAATACCATAAATTTGCATGTACAAATGTTATAAAGATATTGTTTGAAAGGAAACCCACGGACCTGTGTTTCTGTGTGCAATGTTGTTTAAAGAGTGATTGTAAACTTTGTGTGTTTGCTCATTGGGTCTGTGCCAAGTGTATCCTGGCACAATGAAACCATTAATTGCAAGGAGTGTAGAGTTGGCCTACAAACTTACATAGTTTGGCATGTTATATAAATGACTGGTTGTTTAAACATTCCATGTGTTTGTTTGCAGACGCCATACAATGAACAAGCTACTGTACCATGGCACCAAGGTACCTTTTGGGTTTAAATATCCTGTTAGTGCGTGAGTTAGGTTGCATAAATGTCATTGTGTGCCTATTTATATAAAGCTGTGTGATAGGTTCATACAGGAATAAACCAAAACTTATTGTGTTTAATAGTACAGATTCTTTTGCTTTAAAGGAACTAAAATACAAGTCTCATACTTGAAAAAAACAGTTTTTACTCCAGTAATAATAATCCTGGTGGCAGTGAACTATTTCTTGACTTTCAATGAACGTATTTTCAACTAGTATAGAAAAAATGTACCTTGTACCAATACTGCTTGCAGACAATGCTTACTTGGAACCATGTAGCTTGGAAGTAATGCAGCTCACTGCTTGGATTCCATTGATTGATGCTAATTTGGTCAATGGATGTATGCAGGTATGTGCTGTGCTATATAACACTTCTTGCTTTAAAACTGTGCTTCACAACCAGTGGACTGCAAAGCATTTTATCATATGGATAGGTCTGCCAGATAGATGTTCACAGTTTTTTTTTGAAAGATGCGTTTCACAGGTGATCGCATCTTTTAAAGTCTAACCTTTAACATATATTCCAAGGGTGGGTAAGGTTGCTCAGTATAAAAACAAATTTCATGTTTGTAAAAGATTTTTAGCATTTTTCTCCAATTGGTTGTTAAAAAATTGTCACTGAAAGTTGGGCTGTGAGCTGAAAAGGGTCTTTGTTTACAGGTTGTCTCTGGTGGTCACAGAATGGGAAAAACATTTCAGCACACATGTTGTGCAGGGGGTACCTGGTATGTAGAGATGAGTGAAGATACATTGGCCAAGGAGTTGGGTGCTGACTTCAAAAAGGATGTAGTTACTTGTGAGGTTCCATATGGAGGTGTTCTATTTTTGAACAATGCCATTCCCCATCAAAGGTAAAGCATTTGTATGTGGAATTTTTTGCATTTATTGATGGCATGTTTGGAAATAGTTTGGAAAACCGTTCTGATATTATTCGCTGGAGCCTAGATTTGAGGTGGCAAAGGCCTGACAAACCAAATGGATTTTATGGCCTTAAAGATTGTGTATTGATGAGAACGAGCAAGGATAAAGATTACGAAATTAACTGGGACCAAATGGCTGGTACTAACCGATCAAAGTTGCAAATGAAAACAGTGGTTTGTAAAAAATCCTTTTATACAGAATTTATAAAAAGTTACGGAACTTTGTTTTAGGATGAAGATTCTGACGAACTTAAACCCGAGATCGGCGGTCCATGGATGAGACGGTGGGATATTGTCCACCATAACAGACATACTGAAACCATGTCTGGTATATCATCCTCCTGGCATAAGGCATAATATGTTTGTTCAGATATGCAGCGTGTAATTTCGGTTGTTTTGTCATAAAGTTCATTTGTTTTAATTGGTTGCTTGTCTCTGAAAGAATGTGCCTATGGTTTTTGCAGCACTTTTGTAATCGTTTACTGTACATTTATGCAATTGTAACTTAGCAATTACCTTTCAACGTGTGTCGTTTTTAAAGCAATAAACATCGCAGAGGTCGTGTAAGATCGGTGCAGCGAATTAAAACAACGTTTAACAATGTAGCATGGCGTTAGGATCGCCCCACAAGTAAAAAGAGCATCTACAGAGTAAGAGGTTGAAAATGGGCTGGACGATTTAACTTGAAAGAAGAAAAATGACGTAAGCCACAAATATGACGTCAAATGCAGACTAGCAAAAAATATCAAAAAAGTTTCAAATAGAAAGGTGAACACCGTTTTGTTCGAGAAACACAACTACAAACACACGTCTTTAGTTGAGGTTTTCGCGCAACTCATTTAGCCGAGGTTTTCTCTTTCACTTCGATCACTATATTTCCGTCGTTCCAGCACAAAGTAATAAACACGCACAGAGTGCACCACAGCGCCGACAACGCCAGGAATATCATGGTAAGCCAGAACACGCTTCTGAAGTTTCCTATCCAATCAACGATTGCTCCTACGGGAAAAAATAAATATGCGAATTATGAAAATATATGATCACAATTTACTCACCCGACAAAACGCCGCTTATCAACAAACCAAATCCACCAGCGGCGAAGAACCAAGAAAATGCGGTTGCCAGAATTTGTTTCGGAAAATACTTAGAAACTATCGTGAATGTACAGGTTGATATTCCTCCGAAAGCAACGCCGTATATCAAGCAATACAACACCAAGATCTCGAAGTTGGAACTCATTGCCGGTATGAGCTGGATGACGCAGATCACCCAAAAGAAAATGCTGGTTGTTTGAAGCGGGCGTTTGTTGATAAAATCCAAATTTGATATCAACACGCCTGAAAAGAACCTTCCCGCAAAATCGCCGACGGATATGATGGACAATAAAACGACGCTTTGATTTTCAGCAAGATTTTGTTCAAGGGCAAAGGGGACCACATAAACGTTGGGCAGGTACATTGTTATCGAGTACAAAAACATGGTACACCAACAACCAATAGCCAGCCAGTATTTTCTTGCAAAATGAGTATACCTTTCCGGTTGTGTATTTTCCGTCTTATTATGGGTTTCTTCTGATATTTGTACCTCCTCAATTACATGTGACTTTCTTTCGAGGGTAATTGGTCGAAGTAGCGCTCCACATGCGCATGAGTTTAATCCAATTCCTCCCAAGATAAACATAGCACCCCTCCACGTATACAAGTCCATAAGGTACTGGGCAAGGTAAGGGGCAGCTGCGCCGTACAAAGTAGACCCGCTCAGTGCAATTGCGTTTGCAAGTGCTGTATACGAAGAAAAATAGAGAGCCAATTGCGAAAAACACAGTAATGAAGAAAGTCCATAACCCAATCCTGCAAAATATACGTAAGTTAACGCGATGAACTTCATTATAAATTCAAAGCTATGACAATTCTTATGTGGACAGAAGATGAAACTGTCAGCCTGTTTAAGAAACTTGCCTGCTAGTATTCCACCAAAGTACATGACAAAAATGTTGGGGGCTATTGAGCATATTGACATGCCGCTACAGGACAGAATGCCTCCAATCATCACGATTTGTCTTTCGTCTATACGTTTTTTCAGCACTTGGGCTACAAATCCTTCGCAAAAAAATGAAAAGAAAACATAGTATAATTGCATGAGGATATAATCACATGACTATCTTTTCACCAGAAAACGTGTAAATGACGCTCAAGATGGCCGTCAAAAGCCAGGATATTGCTGCGTTGCTCACACCAAGGTCTTGTTTCATTTCGTTGAAGAACACCCCCATAGTTTTAGGAATTCCAAATCCAAACCCCATGTTGTTGAAGGCTGCAAATACAATGACCCATGCCCACCCCCCATTTGGGGCCTGATCTACTACATACACCCCGTTCAGTGTTTTAATTTTAAGTCCCATCTTTAATGTAGAACCAGCAGCGTTATAATGTTGATGTGCGCTGTGTATAGGCCCACAGAAGGGCCTTTTTGCACAAACACACCGAACTTGTGGTCTGTAATACCTTAACTTGCTATGTGTTACATTCCGTACATCAACTTATTTGATTTGTGCAGTCGCGGTTTGTTCTGGTCTAAGAGCTACTTTTTTATTTCAAAACTATACATGCTGCATAAACTCCACGCCACTAACACAATGTTGATTATAAACTTCCCACAATTATTTCGTCTGGTTCGGCAACATATGCTACTCACGTTTTGTGGCACAAAAGTGTTCCCAGACTTTAAACTACATACCACAACTGAGCAAACAAGTTTCATGCTAAACGTGAAAAATCAACATGCTGGTAACGCTAATTTTACACGTGGAAAGAATTTTAGAATGGTTGGCGTCATCACTTGTCAAAATATTATGTACGTTACTGTAGTCTATACACGATCCTCTGACTTGGGGTTGTTGTACGCTTTACTGCAGAAACATTCAATACAGACAATGCATCAGAAATTAGTTGTTTCAACGGCGCATGCCCTTATAATGACTGGTAAACATTTCATTAACGCCAGGACAAGATTTTAAAACCCTGTATTCAAGAGTCTTCGATTATCAGCTGTTTCGCTAATGTATTTACTGCAATAAGAAAAGGAGATTTCTACATATAACTAAAGTCAACCGATGGTCAGACAATGTTTTACAATGTTTTACCTACTTAACTGCATGGACTGCAAGCTCTGCTAATATTCGCAACTCAAAAGTGTTGAGGGCCTCATATCTGTGTTTCTTTTTTTCGCCATTCTAAATACACTTTAGTTCAGTCACAATGCAGAAAGCAACTGGTGCGTGAACGCTAAATTTAAAGGTTGAATGAGCACCTGTATTTCAAGTTATTTAAATCAACGTGACGAGCAGTTTGAGCCTGAGCGAAACCACGAAACATCAACAGGACATGCACACCTTTGCGTTATGGGCTGTCACGATTTTAAGAACTGCATTTTTAACACAATAAGCAGTTTTGTAAATTTGAAGATGGCAGTAAACAAACTGCGCCGAAAACTCTTGTTTGTCACTTCATGCATGAAATGCTCCACAGCGCCTGTTCGACAAGACGTGGAATAAAAACACTATCATTTTTGTACAGGCACTTTTCCTCCTCATTTAAATGCTTCTGGTATTAATGTAAATATTCAAATTAAGTGCAAAATTATGTGTCAATAAAAAGTAATTTCCTGATTCAAAGTTTCGATCAACCGTAATAACGCCGACGACTGACACCCATCTACAATAAACATTATGTGGGCTTCTGCTGGCCTAAAACCATCTTGTCCCCAAAACGACAAACTGTAAGTGCGGAAAAAGTTGTGCATGAAGCTGCTGCCAATCCCATAACAATCATAGTCAACCAAAATACGTTGGCGATGTTTCCAGTCAGGTCAACGACTGCACCTGTATGGTTGGAACAAAAAAACGTAGGCGTAAATATTAAATATTTTGTATGAAAGGTCACATATTTACCTGCTAACGCTCCGCTTATCAACATTCCAATTCCACCAGAAGCGAAAAACAATGAAAATGCTTTTGCTACGATTTTTCTGGGCATGTATTTGGGTATTGCCGTAAAGCAAAATGTAGCTATAGCCCCAAAGACAAGACCGTCAGTGAGACAATACAACGTCAGTGAACCAAAGTCCGTAGTCAAAACCGGAACCAATTGAACCAGGACCAATGTCCAAAAGCAAATGCAAAGATGGGGGAGATAATGATCGTTTAAAAATGCCACCTTTGAAATCGCCACGCCAGAGAAAAGTCTTCCTACAAAATCACCAATCGATATTACAGATAGCAGCACAACACTTTGAGTTTCAGAAAGGTCTGAAGCTAAAGAGTAAGGAATGATGTACACATTTGGCAAATACATCGATATACTTGTAACGAAGTTGGTGAACAAGAAGCCAACGCAAAGCCAATATTTGCTGGCAAATCTAACTATTGTGCCCTCTCTTTGTTTGTTTTGTCTTGAATGTAAACACGAAAGCTCTTCGGTTTTATCTTGATCTTTGTATAAGGTGATGGGATGTAGCAATGCTCCACTAACACATGCGTTCAGACTGATTCCCCCCAATATAAAAAGAGCACCTCTCCATGTGTATTGGTCCATCAAGTACTGGGATAGATAAGGCACAGCCACACTATACAAAGTGGAACCGCTAAGTGCAATGGCGTTGGCAATAGCGGTGTTGGTGGAAAAGTAAAGTGCCAACTGTGAAAACCATGTCAAGGATGACATTCCACATCCCAAACCTGTGTAATCAAGGTAAAAAAACTTACTCGCAACACTAATTCGTAGACATTACTAAGAAAAGTACTGAGAAAGCTGAAATGCAGTAACATTTTACTTAAACTCACCTGTGATAATTCCACCAAAATACATCACAAAGATGTTGGGAGAAAAAGAGCAGGTCACCATGCCAACACTAGAGAGCAAACCTCCAATGATTACAATCTGCCTTTCATCGAACCACTTCGTCAAAACTTGTACGAGCAAACCTTTTTTGCATTGTGACACATAAAATATGTATATTATGACTGCGATGATTTTTACATTTAGGTTGCCCACAAACCTGTAAACGTCATAATGCTTATGATAGCGGTTAAAAGCCACGATATGGCTAGGTTGCTGGTCCCAAATTCTTCTTTCATTTCGTTAAAAAAAACTCCCATTGATTTGGGAATTCCAAAACCCAATCCCAGATTGTTGAAAGCAGCAAATACTATAACCCATGCCCAACCCCCATCTGGCGGGTGATCAACTTGACGTACTCCGTTGAGGGTTTTAATTTTGAGTTCCATTGTTCAATATCACACACTTCGATACTTCGAACATAGGTAAAATGGTTGTCTGTACTTTACCTAATATTAGTTTAAAATAATGTAAATTGTTACAACAGCTGTTTGCACGTTTTCACCTCTTAACTAAAAAAATTTTAACTATGTTTTTACCCCAATTTCTGAAAAGACCTTTGCTTATTAGTAAGTGGCACAGTTGCGCGTAGTCTATGTTTACTTAACCTCAATATAGGCATATTGTTGCTTGTGGGGAAACCATTGGCGTCTCCGTTCTCTTAATTTTGTTTTAATGTTCATAGTTAGCTTTGCTAGTCCTATATTTACAGTGCAACAAACGTACGTTAATTTATGCATAATACAAAAACTTAAAGCGATGTAAGCTGAGCTGAAATACAGATCACCAACAATCCCTAATTGTCTATATGTACGTAAGGGTGGTACAATTAATGCACTCCCCTCCAAACTGCACTACCAGCACAACACCACACTATCTGCTTGCAAAGTCACATCAGGGCAAGCTTGAAAACAAATATAACTCTAGCATGTTATCGCGCTCGCACGCGTTTTTTTGCCGCAGTTGTCCAAACAGTCATAACGTGACCATTAGAGTAAACGTTGACTTTTTAGGCCTGTTGATTTATATCCTACACACCATGCTGCAAGGCAGAAATGACCAAGCGAGTTATTACACCTCGTGACTGAATTGTAGCGAGTTAATTACCAAAAACCGCAAGTACGTAACAGCGCGATAACGAGAAATACTAGACTGTCTGATCGAGTAACTGCAGTGCGAGTTGTGGTTAGGTGTAAACGTAAAGTTCGGTGGCTGAGTGGAGTGCGAACGGGCAACACGTTGTTAACAAGTTACGATAAAAAAGGGTCAGTCGCAGAGCCGGATGTCAGAAGGTTGTGCAAGTTTTACAGGACAGCCCAACTCCGTCTGCATTCTTCGTTCTGTCTGCGTTCCAGTTGAGTGACGAATTAAGTCGGAAAACATGCGTAGTGCTACAAAACTGACTGGCACACCGTATGACTTAACAATACTTTTCGGAACGCTGGTGTTATACCAAAGAAACCTTTCTACATCGCGTCCACATTGACCTTAGAAAAATGTGCTTTGGCTCTATGGGTTATCTGAAATTTACAGAACGAAAATTGCTCATGCTAACAGCTGATCGAAAAGCAGGTAAAGCGTACAATATCGCACGTTTAAAGTGGTTTACCGCGGAAATTTTCGGCGAAAAGGGACAATTACATTGTCACTAACGGAAAATCTAGCGTCGAAGTTAAACTGTCGGTGCAAACTCTATAATCGCTATAAGGTGAGTTGCCTTATTAAGGGCTAGGGCAGAATCGACCAATTGTTTCCCAAAGGCTGGTTAATCGTTTGTCTTTACATACATTCAAAAGGTCCGTTAGCAGTTGTTCAACAAATCATATCAAAAACTATTGCCAATATCGTCCCAAGTACCTTTTACGCAAAATCCACCTGAACGTTCGTCACAATAATGCCTAACAAGTGGGACAGCCACCCCCTGAAATCAGCTAAAGCAATTAGTCAACCAACATCACAAAATTGTGGCAAGAAACTGCAAACGCATTCACGCGTGGCGTACCCCAAGCCTAAACCATTGTTCCGTGAATCCAATTTTAAACAAGGATTTTACCTTTCTGAAAATACAAAGATGCGTTCTCCAGAGGGTCACAGTTCACCTTATATGTGTAGGATTGTCATTCTACTTAGATAAAAGGCAGACGCGATTGTTGTTGGGTCATTTCAAATTGCAAATAAAATCCTAATTTCCAAATTTACCACGGTTCTTTTTCCTCACTGATGAGTTGCTACCATTGCCAACCAAAACAAGTGAAGCTTATTTCCCAAGGATAAGAAGAGCTCCTCTCCATGTGTGGAAATAGCAGATGCCCTAGAAGTGAATTTGCGCCCAATGTGATACCGCTTGTAGGTGGGAAATACAATGAAATAATGAAGCGCAATGCAATTGTTATGTTACAAAAGTCATTCCATGTCCCAAACCCTACTAAAATATACATTTTTAAATTTTAAGCCTTGAGAATGTCTGCCTGTCAATTACAATTACGTCAATTTCATTGAAATCCTGTCAATTACGAATACATTTATACTTTAATGCACCAAAACCGTTTGTATGGGCGACTTTTCAAATCGTCAATTTGCGCGACACAACTAAAACACGGGCAAATAACAAATTTTCAAGCTTGCTTGCGAGGATACTTTTTAGCACGATTTCGTCTGTGCACACCTTTGTCCACAAAGAGAAAACGTCGGCTGTGTTTTTGTCTGGATGAAGATTGGCGGAAGTCATTTTCCCCCTCTACCTTGTCACTTTCACTTGCATTTGTGCGGTTGTTCCTGTTTAACTCTCGCTACACACACCTTAACCCGTTTCATTTTACACAACGTCCATACTGGAAGGGTGAAAACATATTCTGCGAAAATGGCATACATTTTGTTACACGCTAAAAGCGTTTATTCACGAGGCTATATTGCGTCACCAGCGAAATTTCTGTTCCTGTGTGTGTATATTTTCAGATGAGATAAATACTAAATTGGCTTCTGCTGGTCAAATACCACCTTGTCCCCAAACCGACATACTGTAAGTGCGGAAAAAGTTGTGCAAGAAGCTGCTACAAATCCCATAACTATCATTATCAGCCAAAATACGCTGACGATGTTTCCAATCAAGTCGACCACTCTACCTGGAAAAACGTAAACGTAAATACAACATATTTTACAAAATACGGACATATATCTACCTGCCATAGCGCCGCTTATCAGCATTCCGATTCCAGCAGAAGCGAAAAACCATGAAACGCCTCTTGCTACGATTTTTTTAGGGATGTATTTTGCTATTGCCGTGAAAGTCACGGTACATATAATCCCAAATGCGAGGCCGTATGTGAGACAATATAAAGTCAGTGCCCCAAAATCACCACTTAATGCAGGAATAAGTTGGACCAAGCACATTACCCAAAAGCAAGTGCACAGCTGGGTAAGGAGGTGGTCGTGCAAAAAAGCAAACTTTGTAATTGCAACCCCAGAGAAAAGCCTCCCTACAAAATCACCAATAGATATCGCAGATAGCAACACGACACTTTGGTTTTCTGAGAAGTCTAGAGCAAGGGAGTATGGAATGATATAGACGTTTGGCAAATACATTGAAGCACTATCTACAATGTTGACAAACAAGAAGCAAAGGCAAAGCCAATATTGGCTCATGAATTTGGACAGTACGCTGCATTGCTTTTCTGGTGCTATGCTTTGCCTTGAATACGAAAGCTCCTTGTTTTTATCTTGATCTTTGTTTAAGGTGATGGGATGTAGCAATGCTCCACATACACATGCGTTCAGACAAATCCCCCCCAAAATAAAAAGAGCACCTCTCCATGTGTATCGGTCCATCAAGTATTGGGAGAGATAAGGTACAGCCACACCATATAAAGTGGAACCGCTAAGTGCAATGGCGTTGGCAATAGCGGTGTTGGTGGAAAAGTAAAGTGCCAACTGTGAAAACCATATCAAAGATAACATTCCACATCCCACACCTGTAAAACTCACGTTTACGAACTCATTTGTAGCTGATACATTGCAGACAAAATGTTTGAACAGTTCAATATCACATTTAGACAACGCTTGTTCATGCAATAAAATTGTGTTTAAACTCACCTGTGATAATTCCACCAAAATACATCACAAAGATGTTGGGAGAAAAAGAGCAGGTTACCATGCCAACACTGGAGAGCAAACCTCCAATGATCACAATCTGCCTTTCATCAATCCACTTCGTCAAAACTTGTGCAAGCACACCTTCATTGAAATACAAATAGATTTTGACAAAACCTACGCCAGGACTTAACAGAATGGAACCTCATTAAATTCACTAACCGCTAAATGTCATAAAACTGATGATAGTGGTTATCAGCCAAGACACTGCTGTGTTGCTGGTTCCAAATTCTTCTTTTATTTCGTTGAAAAATATTCCCATTGTTTTTGGAATTCCAAATCCCAATCCAAGATTGTTAAAGGCAGCAAATACAAGAACCCATGCCCAACCCCCATTTGGGGGGTGATCAACTTGACGTATTCCATTCAGGGTTTTAATTTTGAGTTCCATTGTTCAATATAACCCAATTTGATAGTTCGAACATGAGGAAAATGGTTGTCTGTACTCTACCTAAAGTTAGTTTAAAATAATGAAAACTGTTATTGCAGCTGTTTTGCACGTTTTAACGTCTGAATTGAAAAAAATATTAACTATCAATTCACCCTATTACCTGGAAAGCACTTTGATTATTAGTTAGTGGCACAGTTGCGTGTAGTCTAGATTTACTCAAATTAAATAGAGGCATATTGTTGTTTGTGGGGAAACCATTGGTGTTCTTCGTTCTTCTAAATATTGTTTTAATGTTCATATTTAGCTTTGCTTGCCCTATATTTACAGTGCAACAAACGTACATTAATTTATGGATAATATAACAACTAAGGGGATAATGTAAGTAAGGGTGGTGCAATTAATTCCACTCCCTTCAAAGTTCACATCAGGGCAAGCTTGAAAACAAATATAACTGCTGCATGTTGTTGCGTTTGTACGCGTTTTTTTTATCGCAGTTGTTCAAATAGTCATAACGTGACTGTTACAGTAAACGTTTACTTTTTAGGCCTACACACCACACTGCGATAGAGGTTGCTTACAGCGTTCAAATGTTGCGAGACAGAATTGACCAAGCGAGTTATTACACCACGTGACTGAACTGTAACGAGTTAATTACCAATAACCGCACTTGCCTAACAGCGCGATAACGAGAAATACTAGACTGTCTAATCGAGTAACTGCAGTGCTAGTTGTGGTTAGGTGTCAAAGTCTAGTTCGGTGGCTGAGTGGTGTGCGAACGGGTAACACGTTGTTAACAAGTCGCGAAAAAGGGTTTTTTCTTCGAGCTGGTTGTCAGAAGGCTGTGCAAGTTCTGCAGGTCAGCCCAACTCCGTCTGCATCCTTTGTTCCGTCTGCGTTCCAGTTGAGTGAGGAATTAAGTCGGGATACATGCGGCGTGCCACAAAACTAACTTAATAATACTTTAGAACGCTGGTGCTATTATGCTAAAGAAACCTTTCAACACCGCGTCCTGATTGACTATGAAAAAAGTCTACTGTTTACATGCAATGTAGGCTACGTGCTTAGGTTCACGTCAACGGCCAACATTTTTCCGTTTCTTACTTTGATCAATCTCGGTCCACAAACAAACATGTGGGGCAATCCGACTGACTCTATTGGTAATCTGACTTGTAGAGAACGAAATCCTGTTGCTCATCCTAACAACTGCTCGACAAGCAGACACGTAACCATTCAAGCGTAACGTTACATATTTGTGGGTTTAACGCGGAATTTGTCTGCAAAAAGGAGACTGTCGGTGCAAACTGTATAATCGCTATAAGGCACAATTGATTCCCTCAGGCTGGTTAATCGTTTGTCTTCACATACATTCAAAAGGTCAATTGGCAGTTGGTCAACAAATGATATCAAAAACTATTGCCAATGTCCTCCCAAGCACCTTTTACGCAAAATCGACCTGAACGTTCGTCACAATAATGCCTTGTGCCGTCACTCCCTGAAACCCGCTAAAGCAATTAGTCAACCAACATCACAAAATTGTTGCCAGAAACTTAAAACGCATTCACGCGTGGCGTACCCCAAACCTAAACCATTGTTCCGTTAAGCTAGTTTTAAAAAAGGATTTTATGTTTCTGAAATACAAAGGTGCGTTATCCACGGGGCCACAGAAAACCTGATATGTGTTGGATTGTCATTCTAGGTAGAATAAAAGTCAGACGTGGTTGTTGTTGAGTTATTATAAATTGCAAATAAAATCCTCCAGATTTACCACGGTTAATTTTCTCCACTGCTTATTTCCAAAGGGTAAGAAGAGTTCCTTTCCATGTGTGGAAACCGGTTAGGTGAAACACGCCAGGTACCAGCAGCAATGTCGTACAAGTAGATCGGAGCCCTATGTGATACCGCTTGTGGGTGGAAAATACGATAAAATAATGAAGCGCAATGCAATTGTTATGTTACAAAATTCATTCCATGTCCCAAAAGGAAAATATACATTTCAAAATTTTAACCCGTGATATGTCGCGTTTGGGGTGGAAAACCTCGGCATGATCCACAAAGTGAGACTTTGGCGTTGGTTTGTCCAACAACGGACTCGATTTTTGATCTAAGCAACTGCATGGAACTTATCGCGAAACTGCGAAAAGATGTTAAAGATCTAAATAAATAGAACTTTTGCTGTTGCTAGATCTTCAGGCGCGGGGGTGAAGAAAAAAATCCTTTCAATTACGAATACGTTTACACTTAAGTGCACCGAAACTGTAAGTGTGGACGACTTATCCAGTCGGTAATTTGCGCGACACAACTAAAACTCAAGAAAATAACAAATTTTTAGGGCCTTGCTAGTGAGGATACTTTTTTTCAGCACGATTTCGTCTGTGCACTAATTTACCCAGTTGTCCACAAAGAGAATTTGTCGGTTGTGTTTTTGTTTGGATGAAGATTGGCGGAAGTCATTTCCCCCTCTACCTTGTCACTTTCACTTGCATTTGTGCAGTTGTTCCTGTTTAACTCTCGCGACACACCTTATAGTCCGTTTCAAGGCACACAGAAACACTGATCGAAGCTTAACAAGCCCAGTCCTCATTTCTTTTGTTAAAAGGCTCAATTTTTGTGCAGTTCTGTCTGTGGGAAGTTGCATTGCGAGTTGACTTGGGAAATTTAGGCAATTTTTTTTGTTTCTTGTCTATTTGTTTATACAGCACCTCTTCTACGCAGTCGGTATTTCTTGTTGGCTGAATTTTTTTTTACTGTTTACAGATACGGCGACCATAAATCCCTCTGTTACCACAGTTACAGTTTCTCTAACCGCTGCATACAACGTCCATATACTGGAAGGGTGAAAACTTATTCTGTGAAGAGGGCATACGATCAGGTTTGACAAAGAAACGCTAAACGCGTTTATTCACGATGCGTATATTATCAGATGAGATAAATACTAAATTGGCTTCTGCTGGTCAAATACCATCTTGTCCCCAAACCGACATACTGTAAGTGCGGAAAAAGTTGTGCACGAAACTGCTGCCATTCCCATAACAATCATAGTCAGCCAAAATACGCTGACGATGTCTCCAATCAGGTCGACCAATGCACCTGCAAACCAATCAAACATAAATACCCTATATTTTTCTGAAACGTAATATATTTACCTGCCACGGCACCGCTAATCAGCATTCCGATTCCAGCAGAAGCGAAAAACCATGAAAAAGCTCCTGCTACGATTCTTTTGGGGATGTATTTTGCTATTGCCGTAAAAGTAACTGTACAAATAGTCCCAAAAGCGAGGCCGTATGTGAGACAATACAAAGTCAGTGCCCCAAAGCCGTTACTTAAGGCAGGAATAAGCTGGACCAGGGACATTACCCAAAAGCAAGTGCACAGCTGGGTAAGGAGGTGGTCGTGCAAAAATGCCACCTTTGAAATTGCAACCCCAGAAAAAAGCCTCCCTACAAAATCACCAATAGATATCACAGATAACAGCATAACACTTTGAGTTTCAGAGAAGTCCACAGCGAGGGAGTATGGAATGATATAGACGTTTGGCAAATACATTGACATGCTATTCAGAATGTTGATAAATAAGAAGCAAAGGCAAAGCCAATATTGGCTCATAAATTTGGACAGTGCGCTGCCTTGCGTTTTTGCTTTGTTTTGCCTTGAGAACGGAAGCTCTTCGGTTTTATCTTGAGCTTTGTTTAAGGTGATGGGATGTAGCAATGCTCCACATACACATGCGTTCAGACAGATTCCCCCCAATATAAAAAGAGCACCTTTCCATGTGTATCGGTCCATCAAGTACTTGGAGAGATAAGGCATAGCCACACTATACAAAGTGGAACCGCTAAGTGCAATAGCGTTGGCAATAGCGGTGTTGGTGGAAAAGTAAAGTGCCAACTGTGAAAACCATATCAAAGATAACATCCCACACCCCAAACCTGTAAAACTCAGATTTACGAACTCGTTTTTAGCTGATACATTGCAGACAAAATGTTTGAATAGGTGTTATCATGGGGAATGCTTATTCGAGCAGTAAAACTGTATTTGAACTCACCTGTGATAATTCCACCAAAATACATCACAAAGATGTTGGGAGAAAAAGAGCAGGTTACCATGCCAACACTGGAGAGCAAACCTCCAATGATTACAATTTGCCTTTCATCGAACCACTTCGTCAAAACTTGTGCGAGCACACCTTCATTGAAAGACAAATAGATTTTGACAAAATCTACGCCAAGACTCAACCGAATGGAACCTCATTATATTCACTAACCGCTAAATGTCATAAAACTGATGATAGTGGTTATCAGCCAAGACACTGCTGTATTGCTGGTTCCAAATTCTTCTTTCATTTCGTTGAAAAATATTCCCATTGTTTTTGGAATTCCAAATCCTAATCCAAGATTGTTAAAGGCAGCAAATACAAGAACCCACGCCCAACCTCCATTTGGAGGGTGATCAACTTGACGTACTCCGTTCAGAGTTTTAATTTTGAGTTCCATTTTATAATATCAGTCAGTTTGTGTTTATGGTGCACAGCATTTGTTTTACAGAGTTTGGGTTTTATCTTTACGTTGCAACTACACTTGAAATTAATACACTCTAATTTACGAAAACCTAAAAAGCACCTTGTTAAAAGTTCATAACATAGTTGGGTGTGGTCTATAGTAGATTACGGACCAGAAACGTTAAGATAGAAAAAGCCAGTTGGATCCGTTTTGCAAACTGAAGCATATACTCTTGCAATAAAAATTAACTACCTTGGCAGCCTTAACACTTACGATCCAAGACCAAAGGCCGTGCGGCCAAGGCTTTTGCATTTAAAAAGACGGACAATAACGTTAAAAAAGTGTCTAGAAACGAAGAAAAAAAACAAAAAAGCACTACTAAAACAATGTTTGCTTCCAAAGGGTAAGCTGGCACAAAAGGGCACTAAACTGAATTAGCCAAGCTTGGTGTCCAACGAAAAATTTCTCCACAGAGAATACAGCGTGCCACCATCAATACAACTCACACACCGCTACCTCCAGAGAACCTCAACCGCTTGCTTCTCCCGGCGGCATCCCGGCCAATCAGCGGGCAACACACTCGCCACGCAGGCACAACTACTCGGACTTCCAAAACAAAGTGAAATGTAAAATGGTGGAACAAACAAAAATTATACAACTGTTTGCGTGTGCAATATACACTGAAACATATTTGAGGAAAAGTGGATGTAAAGGGTAAAGTGAAAGTAAAAGACCAACTAAAATGAAGAACAGCAAAACAAATTCTTTCACATTCCTACTCCATTTGAATCGATTGGCTTGACCACACCGGGTCTTGAACCCAGGATATCCTGGCCACGAGTCCCAATCAGGTTTTGTTCTAGGTATATAGGTCGGGCCTCGTCCTGACAGACAAATACGGATTCTGCGCGCAGACATGGATTGGTCCCAACGCCAACGCGTACCGGGCAAACCATCACAAACCTTACCGCAGTATATTTCCTCAATGCGCTGTACGTCACCGCTTTTTCAGGCTGATGGCGGCCTTCGCATGTTTAGCGCGTGGCTTGTGCTGTCCGTATGGTCTGCTGTGCTTTACGTGTTGCTAGACTATTTCGAGTCACTACCATAGTTCGTTGTGGATATTGATAAGTTAACTACGTGCTCATGTCCAAGCACATTTAAGGTTTGTTAAAACCGCAGTTACGTGGGTTTTGTGTGTTTGCCTCTGCGAGAAACTGTGTTTGAATTATTCTTTTACCTTTTGTGTCTTGAATTCAACTGATTTGCCCTATTGTTGCGGTGAGACACACTTGGCTTAAATTACGCCTAATACAATAATAGAGCGTTATAATATGGGATTGAGCGCAGATCACAGAACAATCTCGTATTTTACAAACCCACACGCACACAAGCAAGGGGCACCTAATCCATTGTCATCACAAATAACACTTTCTCAGCGACACACACTTGAGCTTGCAAAGTTCTAATCTGGCTAAGCCTCAAAAGTACAGCTGTATCAGCTTATGGCTTACGTCCTTTCGAAAGTAACACTGCAAACTGACGTAACTGGGAACAACATTCGTTTCCTGCCATTGTTTTGATCAATTTCGATCGACAAACAGTTGTATTGAGTGACCAAACCACACCGACTGTGTTATCTGTCTATCATCTATCAAAATCTTGTTGTTGTATTTGCTTTCTGTACTGCGCCATCCTCGCACAGCTTAATAAAACCATCCAAGCGTGAGCTTCCATTTTCTTTCAGTGAGGCGGTGGTCATACAATATTAGTTCAACCACACCGTCAGCTGAAAGTCTAGTCTGGGGCTTGAAAGTCAAACTGTTGGCGCAAAAACATTTCTATTTTCGCCACATAAACACACTTTGTTACCTGGAATATTTCAGGAACCAAATTATATTAGACCTAAACTTAGGGCTACTATAGAAAAATTCTAAGCGAACTGACAGTACAGGGACAGAAATAAAACTTTGAGGATCCGTGATTCGTGTTATTATATTCTGCGAAAAGGCATTCATTGAGTTAATTGAATCCCTGAGGCTGTTTAACGACTGATCCTAACGTATTATTAAAAGGTCCATTCGTGGTTGTTCAACAAGTTAGAAAAGTATTTCTGCTTTTGCAATACTGTTGTAATAAACACCTTTTCCTCCAAATTCACTACATCATTAAGTTTCGTATTCGTCAAATTAAATTGTCCGACATCAGAGAGTTCTCGAAAGCAGCTAAAGCAATTAGTAATCAACTCATTTAATGCAATCGTACACAGGAGGCATGGACGCATAATACTAAAGCGAATGATTATTTACAGCAAAACTATGAGTAATTTTTAGCCTGAAACTCGGAAAAAATGACTGCAACAGATACATGAGTAGTACCTCAGACTTTTGCTTTTTGAAAATATCCCCAATAATCACCAACATAAAGTGTGCTTAGTCAGCATTGTCGCATCAATGCCCTATCCACGCAATTGTTTTATGACCCGAAGGCAAAAGGTCCTCTGCATGTGTACATACACTAGGCACTGGGTAAGGTACGGAGCAACTATGCCGCACAATGTTTATCTCCCCATGTAATTCACAATGTAAAATAAGTCGACAAATAGAGCGCCAATTGCGGCATGTGAGATAAGCTTGCTATACATTTTCCGGCACGAGTGCACAAAAATACGCCTTCCCACAGATAAGGCAGAAGATATTGAAAACCATGTTGCCTTGCACAGTTATATCTTTCATTAATCGCTGTTTTGAACGAGTATGGGAATATACGACGTGTTGATTTTAATTAAAAATCAAATATTAACGACCATACTGCAGGAAAGGTTATCGAAACACATGGGCTTGGAATGGAGTTAGACAAAGAAGCGTTAAAAGGATTTGCTAATGACGGTCTTGCGTCAGTAGCTAATTTCAGGTTTTAAGTCAACACATGTACAAGTGAGAAGTAATATACCACAACGCTGCAGTATCAGTATTTAAGATGCCATTAACAACAAACATTATGTGGGATTTTGCTTGGCAAATACCAACTTGTCCCCAAACCGACATATTGTTAGTGAGGTAAAAGTTGTGCACGAAGCTGCTGCCAATCCCATAACAATCATAGTCAGCCAAAATACATTGACGATGTTTCTAGTCAGGTCAACGACTGCACCTGTATGGTTGGAACAAAAGAGCAGACGTGAATACCACATATTTTACATAAAAGGTCACATATCCACCTGCCATCGCGCCGCTAATTAGCATTCCAGTTCCACCAGAAGCGAAAAACCAATAAGATGCTCTTGCCACGATTTTTCTAGGAATATATTTTGATATTGCCGTAAAGGTCGTCGTACAAATAGTCCCAAAAGCGAGTCCGTATGTGAGACAATAAAAAGTCAGTGCTCCAAAGTCGACACTTAAAGCAGGAATAAGCTGGACCAAGCACATTACCCAAAAGCAAGTGCACAGCTGGGTAAGAAGGTGATCGTACAAAAATGCAAACTTTGAAATTGCAACCCCAGAGGAAAGCCTCCCTACAAAATCACCAATAGATATTGCAGATAGCAGCATAACACTTTGAGTTTCTGAGAAGTCCACAGCGAGGGAGTATGGAATGATATAGACGTTAGGCAAATACATTGAAGTACTATTTAGAAAGCTGAGGAACAAGAAACAAAGGCAAAGCCAATATCGGTTAATGAATTTGGATAATGCGCTGCTTCGTTTTTTTGGTTTGTCTTCTTTTGAATGTAAACACGGAAGCTCTTCGTTTTTATCTTGATCTTTGTTTAAGGTGATGGGATGAAGCAATGCTCCACATACACATGCGTTCAGACAGATTCCCCCCAATATAAAAAGAGCACCTCTCCATGTGTATCGGTCCATCAAGTACTTGGAGAGAAAAGGCACAGCCACACTATACAAAGTGGAACCGCTAAGTGCAATGGCGTTGGCAATAGCGGTGTTGGTGGAAAAGTAAAGTGCTATTTGTGATAGCCACAACAATGATAACATTCCACATCCCAAACCTGTAATATTCAGGTTTACGAACTAATTCGAAGGTTTATTGAAGTAGCACATAAAACGCTTGTTTCGTTCATAATTATGTTGAAATTCAAACTCACCTGTGATAATTCCACCAAAATACATCACAAAGATGTTGGGAGAAAAAGAGCAGGTTACCATGCCAACACAGGATAGCAAACCTCCAATGATTACAATCTGCCTTTCATCGAACCATTTGGTCAAAACTTGTACGAGCAAACCTCCGTTGGAAAACAAATAT
This sequence comes from Ascidia mentula, assembly GCF_947561715.1. NCBI lineage: Eukaryota > Metazoa > Chordata > Ascidiacea > Phlebobranchia > Ascidiidae > Ascidia > Ascidia mentula. Next base: position 16,492,315 of record NC_138569.1, on the reverse strand, counting down.
ATTTTGGCAAACACTGCGCCGGACTTGTAACCTTATGAAGTCCACTAACCGGTAAATGTCATTATGCTTATCATTGCGGTTAAAAACCAAGATACAGAAGTGTTGCTTGTTTCAAATTCTTCTTTCATTTCGTTGAAAAATATTCCCATTGTTTTCAGAATTCCAAATCCCAATCCAAGATTGTTAAATGCAGCAAATACTACAACCCATGCCCAACCCCCATTTGGTGGGTGATCAACTTGATGTACTCCATTCAGGGTTTTAATTTTAAATTTCATTTGATTTTAATATCACCCACTTCGATACTTGGAACTTATAAAATTTTTTGTTACCAGTTATTTGCATCACGTATTGTTACAGTAGCAACTAAAACACCTAATTCATGATAGACACCTGAAAAGAACGTGGATTACAGTAGTTGGTATCGCAGTTGGATATAATTTAGCCCAAAGCTAAAAGTGTGTATGCAAAGCAATTTAGGTTCGCCATAAAAAAATACGACTAAGAATTTTAGAAATAGGATAGTTTGTACTTGATATCACTTACTTGTACCACAATAGGCATACCTACCATAAAAAGGTCGTATTGAAATTTGAGAATTAGTTTGAGAAGCCGTGGTCTTAGCAGCCTTCAGTACAGAAAAGGTAAGGTGGACCCTTTTTGGTAAGTAAGACAAAATCTATCAAAGAGCACACATCCTCAAAACCTTTTAGGAATATACATATGACGAGACGCATCATCATTATAACTAGTTAATTTCTCCAATGCATTATAGGCAACTGCTCAGTCTCAGACTGACTACTGGCTTTCTTCCTGTAGATCAATATTAACACTAGTTGATTGTGGGTAACAAATAAAACAATGCGTGCTTATGTGCAAGAACATTAAAGTCTAGACAAAACTACTGTTGCTTGTTTGTTTGTTTGCTTGGTCGTGGCGTTTGAGGCCTTTGATGCTAAAACCTGCATCCAAATCGCGCGTAATTTCGACGCGAAAAAACTAATAACTTCTGTTGCAAGAAGCTGACTTTGAACGTTTTGTTCAAAACTTCTTTTTAATGCTCGTATTTAACTTTGTTTCGTCAACCTACAGTCACAGTGAGACACACTTGACTTACATTCAGTCCAATATTACAAAAACACATCTACAACTTTACTTTAGGCCTAAATGCACACAAAACGGTGCAACTGATCCATAGCAACAGGATTTCAGTCTTTCACAAAACGAAGTCTTGTTACTACCTGTATTTGATACCTATATCCAGGTCTAGTGCGAATAATGAAAGTAAAAGAGAAGGAATATACTCGGTAAGTAGTAGATGTTGCCGCAAAAAACGCTTGAGGGGTAAAAGGCTGCTGTTTCCGTAAGGCATGTTGTCTTATTCTACGAAAAAGCATCAATTCCCTGAGGCTGTTTAACAATTTTTCGTCATACAAATAAAAGGTCATGGTTGTTTAACAAGCAAGTTTATTAATGCGATGGTTGCACTAAACACATTTTCTGCAAAAATTCGCTACAACATTTGCTTTTTACGTCAAAATAGAATGTCCGACCCGAGGCAAACATTCACTCAAGGGCAGCCAAAGCAATTAGTAATCAACTGATTTTATGCCAATGTGCACAGGAGATATGGAAGCAATTAACATGTTATGACAAAAGTGTTTGTTTGCCTCAACCCATTAAATCATCAATCAATGTTTGCCTAGCTTTCTTCCACAAATTCCATTTCAACGTTTGGTCATTTTTTAACAAATGTTTACAACTGTTTAAAATTACATGAAAATATAGGCCAAGCAAGGCGAAGTTACTGCCAGCAACCTCCAACGCATGTCACCTGCCCCTGACGGCTGCTTAATTTTTTTTTTTTTAAATACAAATCTGCACGCCGTCTCTTGGAGGTCGCAGCATTAAATAACGTGCAGTATTATCATCGCCTGGAAAAAGGTTTTTTCATTCAGTAATTTCAATTTGCAATAGCATTTCATGATTGGAATGAACATATGCATTTATTTCGTTTGTTTGTACCCGATTTTTCGAGGTAGCAGTCAATAGATTGTCTTAATATAATACGCAAATTTTGAAAAGCATAGTTAAATAGCTACACAACCTCATGCAGGACGGTGGTTGTTGTCGATAATAATATTACCACCGTTCCAAATAACGGCAATTGCGGTGAACGCTGTACCGGATAATGCCGCCATTCCCATGGAAATCAGCGTGAGCCAAAATACACTAACAAAGGTACCGGTCCAGTCGACGACGGCGCCTGGACAGAAATCACAATACGTTATGGGTGTATTTGTTATTACCACTGAAACAACTCAAGTATACTTACCAGACAGCGCGCCGCTTATTAGAGTACCTATCCCACCGACGGCGAAAAAACATGAGAATGCAGTGGAAGCAATTTCAGGTGGGGAATACTTTGCGACCACTGTAAACAATGCGGTAGATATGGCACCAAATGCAAGTCCGTATGCACTGCAGTACAATGCCAGCACCAAGAAATCGGAATTTAGCGCTGGAAGAAGTTGTATAGTCGACATGACCCAAAGGAACCCGCAAGAGACATGAAGCAGATGTCCGCTTATGAAGTTGGAACTTGAAATTATCACGCCTGCAAAAAATCTTCCCACAAAATCTCCAATAGATATTGCAGACAACAGGATAACGCTCTGCGTTTCGGTGAGGTTCAGTTCAATGGCGTACGGCACAATGTATATGTTTGGTATATACATTACGGAAGCGTCTAAAATAATTGTGAACAAAAATCCAAAACCCAGCCAGTATTTTTTAAGAAAACTGGACGTTGAGTTCATTTCTCTTTTCTGTTTATCCCGGTTTACTTCTGTGAGTTCCAGGGTTTCTCCCTCAACCGATACTTTATCGACACTGATTGGTCGCAGCAATGCTCCACCCACACACGTGTTTAAGCTTATTGCCCCGAGGATGAAAAGAGCACCTCTCCATGTGTATAAGTCCATTAGGTACTGTGCAAGGTACGGAGCGGCTATGCCGTACAAAGTAGATCCACTTAACGTGATACCGTTTGCAAGCGGAAAGTACGATGAAAAATATAGTGCCAATTGTGACATGTAAGTCAAGCATGCCATTCCATACCCCAAACCTAAAGGATATTTTGTTTAAATAGTGATTGGATTGCTGAAATTTGGCATTTATACAACTTGCCTGCTGATATTCCTCCGACATACATCAACAATATATTGGGGGCGTAAGAACATGTCACCATACCAACACAAGACAGTAGACCGCCGACGATTACAATCTGTCTCTCATCAAGCCGTTTTCTCAAAACTTCACCCATTAGCGCTGTAAAAGAGAAAATTTTAAAATCAGTCTAGGGTTAATTCGTAACACCAACCGCTTAATGTGATGACGCTCATGATGACAGTCAAAAACCAAGAAATCGCTGCGTTGCTCACTTTCAAATCCTCTCTCATTTCGTAGAAGAACACTCCCATTGTTTTGGGAATTCCAAATCCGATTCCCATATTATTAAAAGCTGACAACATAACGACCCACGCCCACCCACCATTGGGAGGACGGTCGACGTGATGTATTCCATTCAATGTTTTGATTCTCAAACCCATTAAAACCTCTCGAAGTCCGCAATGTTGATTAATGAAGAGATATGATTTCACTTTTAAGCAAACCCTTGTATTGCACCTTCAGTGCAAAGTAGTTTGCTGTTTTGCTAACACTGCAATAACACAGATATTTTGTTTAGTGCGCAACGCCTATAGTCACCGCCGATGAGTATTTGCAAAAAATATACAGTTAAATGCACAAAAAAATGTGTTACAATTTTGCTATGAATCCAAAATGCCACACCGCAATAACAATTGACTGCATCGCCTTCCAAGCAAAAGAACCAAATAAACAAAGCGCTCACTGTCTCAATGAACCGCGCATACAGCACCGCATGCCACGTGCTGACAGATGCTGATAGGCGTACAACATACAAAGCTTCGAATTGAGTTTTAATTTTCCGCAATACCTTATGGTCTTCTCGTCGATTAAACAACACCAAATACTACGAAGTATATTGCATCTATACTTAGGTTTGTGCCATTTGGAATAAGTAATTTCAATTTCACCAGGTGCAACAATCCATGCAGCATGGTAAAGCTTGTCGCAGCGTCCACTGAAACAATCTGGTCTTATTATTACCTCGTTAATTATTAACCTATCGAGCTATTTGATCACAACACTGACGCAACGGACAATCACAGCTGCATAAACCCTGATACTTGTCAGCACTCTGTGTGTTAATACAGTGCCGACAACTTGTATAACGACACCATAGGTGGCACAGTGTAATGAATACCACACACAGTAGCAAGCTCTTTCCTGTTTCCAGCAGTACGCTTATCTATTACATGATGTATCCAAACACTGAACTTTGGCAGTCTGTTCTGGTCTGCTACTGCATCCAAACACTTCTTGGCGCTGAACCAACACGCAGCATGCAGGGGCAACTCTTGATAATGAGGGCACACTTCTCGGTTGACAAGCACCTCGCAAAAAAGGCAGAACATCAACGCGATTATTCGACCATAACAGTTACATTTGTTCCACAATTGTATGAGGTACGGAATACCAAGACTTCGTTTTGTTTAACAACAAACATAATTAGGCCGAAAACAATTACAAGGTTACATGAGTTTACCCATTAGTTTAACGTAAATGACTAAAGACTAAAGTAAGTGTTGTCACATGCCAATTCACAACACATCTGCTACCGCCATCGTCGAACAATCATCTAATATCGGTCACTTTTTTGAAAAAGTTTCGCAATTTGTTGGTGGAAAAAAATGTTAAAATATACTGCCTCCAACGAAGGCCATACCAGATCATTGCATATCCTTCCTTTTTTATTTGAACGCTTTTTCATAGTAATAGACGTTTCCTTCCCTTCTATAGTTATAGGAGATGTTTTCCTCTACCCGTCGATAATAAATGAAGGGATAGTGCACGATGTAGAACTAATCCATTGATGACGAAAAGCTAAAACTATACAGGCCCTTTAAGAAAGTAAAGCGGCAATGTTACGCTCTGGTCAACCTATTAAGTCCTGTGACGGCCATTTGTGCCAAACCAATCGTTGCATGCGGTGAATAGCACAGAAACACAGGGCAGTTTCTTGTATCACGATTTTGACGTCTTCGTGTTTTCTGTTGAGTAAATGCATCCTTATGGGTTAAACATCGAGCTTTATTATGTTCAGAAACATATTTTTGCGAAAAAATAAACTGGATCAAGTTGTACTAAGGTTTCCCACGAGGCTGTCATGCATCTATCGCAGCATTTCTTTGTAGGGTACGAAACAACAATCGTATACAAAGCCATCAGTTTCTGCAACCGTCCATTAAAAACAAATGTAAAATAGAACTAGAAGGTAAGTTATATACGTTTGCGCAAAAGTCCATATCAATAACTTATAAATCATGGCAATGTTAATAACAGTATGGGCCAGTCTTTTTATTCTCAGAATTATAAATGACACGTCTATACTTACACAGCAATATTGGCCTAACGACCCTGGGATCTTCAAACCTAAAACTTGACAAAACTCTCGGGGGGTCCCACAGCAACAAGCAAAAAATCTCGTCAAAAAGAGAAGAAAGGCGCATTGTTATCATATGTAAGTTATGCGCAGTTGTTTTATCCGGGTTTTCCTTTAAACTTTTTGACTTTTGCGTTAAAGTAACCCAGTTTTACACCTTTTTCGGTCGCATAAAATGGTGATGCCTTTTTGGGAGATTCATGTTTTGAAAACCCCAGAGGTTATCGATTCAGTCGCCCACGTGATGATAAATTCTGGAAATTCTGGAGAAAAACGTTCTGCTGCAGAAAGACGATTGCAAAGAAGTGTTGCACTGCAACCGGGCTCATGGGACGTTTATTCACTCGTCCGTGACACTTTTAGTTGAATATTAACTCAATAACGAGTAAATCAAACGGGAGCTCAAGAAGATCTTCAGAAAGCTCTGGTGAAACCACAACATTGGTCAATTGAAATTTAATTTTCCAGTCTTTTTGACGCGTCCTACCTGTTCCAGTTCTTGCACTCCGGATATAATTTTTGTCTATACGCGTCGCGCCAATATCTTACATGCAAGGGGCTGCATAGAATTTTTTCAATATGCAAATTAAGCACGCTATACAGAAAGCATACAACAACATTCCGTTTCTAATGAGGAAAAAACATGCTTTTTCGGTTTTGAATGGAAATATACCTGACCCCCGAAAAAAATAGTGAACTAAGGATAAAATAAAGTTTCACTACATGTACACCTATCTATAAAATACAAATGTACCAAAATGTATGTAAACTCGCTGGAGCTAATAATGCATTTTCCAGTTATACCACAAGATCAACTTTTCATAAGTGACGTTTTTATTGGTCAATAGTAATGACGGGCAATACTGCAATGACATGATTTTAGTTTTTGGCAACATATTCACTCAAAAAGCACGAAAAGAAATCGTTTAGCCTGTCCTCTGAGTTTGCGCAAAAACGAACAAAGTCTTGTTCAATATCCTGCACAGGAAAATCGTCGAGCACCGACAGACGCCATCGCTTGGTCTGCATGTAATTCGTCGACCAGTAAAAACCGGTTGAATCAAGTTCCGACTGGCTGATGAAGCCAAGCACGTTAGATGGGGAGTCCCTGCCATCATCTTGAAGCGGTAAACGCCGTGTCGAATGTGCGCGTTGTCGCAAGCTTATTGAGTGACGTTGTACGGCACGATTGTGCAGGGGTATTTGAGCAAAGGCCTGTCCCGTACAGTGAATGTAGTTCTGTGACACGGTGTATCTGGCGCTTGGATCAAGATTCTGGGATCCGCTGTCATCGCGCGCGAAACCGAACCTTTAAAAATGCCCAAATAAAATAAACATAGATAATATGAAATTATTGATTGCCTGGCTAACTTCTCACACAGGTTGAGATCTTTGTAATCTACATTCTCACAAAAAAACTCAGCAAGCACCGGTATTCCCAAAACGCTGGTAAGTAACACAACAAGCTGTTGTGTACTACACTGACTAGCTTACACTGCTTTCTCCTCGACAGTAAAACTTTTCTGGACACAACCCAGCAACTGAACTCACCCGTATGTGGTCAAACGATACGAAAAAGCTCGTGTCCTTTCTCTTCTGTCTACCGAGAAGCGTTAAACCTGACAAACTAGCTTATGCTGAAAAAGCAGTCGATAATAGAAAGCATCTCTGGGAAACTGCGTCGTTAGGAAGGAAATGCAAATGGGAGACGTCGATTACAAGTGTGCAATACGTGGGATGTATAGCAACATAATGATACGGCTCTTGACCAAAACACAAACGTACCTGCGCAAGATTGCCTCCATGAAAGATATCATTGTATCCCGGTACCACGCCACGTTCTTCGAAAGATCTACGTTTATAAACAGCTGTTGAAGGTTTTTTTCATTCCACACTATAGTCTGGCTTATCAGAAGGGTTCTTATTACAAAACGCAAACTTTTACGAAACAGCGTTTGTGCAGTTGTGGGCTTTTTACCACAATATGACAACTATACCATATACAATGGACTTACAATGAATGACAATTTAGGAAATGTCATATTTCACACACGAATATGTGTACGCTCCTTGTCAACCTTTTAAAAAATACCGCCAACCATGATGGCCAAATACCTTTAAACTCAGACTTGGTGTCAAGCAGAGCTTTCACGTTCAGGGGCACGAAGAGGGGGCTTCTCAGGGGTCCGCCTGCCCCACTTCGGGGGAAAGAGAAGGGGTCGCTGGGCACAGGGAAAAGGTAGAGGTCGCAGTTGGACGTCGCCTTTCGGTACCAGAGTTGCAACTAAACCAAGAATGAGATGTTTGTGTTTTTTCGTTACCAAAAACGATAATTTGCTTTAAAGTGCGTTCCCACGTGAACACGTCATGTCAAATTGAACTGTGTTTGCAACTATAGGAAAAATTACCACAAGGTGGCTGATTACTAGTTTGCTAGCGTTAAGAGCATCCCCGTTTCTTAATAAGTAATAAACAAAATTAACACAAAAGAATTGTAAACAGAACTCTCAAAACATGTTTCTTTTGTTTTCTTGCTTGTTACTCCCCGTTTGTGCTGGTATTAGAATTGTTTGTGCTTTCACGTTTTTACCAGTCTGCAGCAACTGAAGGAATGTATACTAATGTACATACCTTAGACCTTCATGTCAGTTTCATTGTATTGTTTTACTAATTTTGTTTTAAAAAAAGAGTTGTTTTAAGTGATACTGATGATGCCGAATTTAGTAGAAATGTATGTATCAAAAACAACTGAAAGCCAAAGGACTCAGGTTTGCTCTTATATAACAGAATTGTAAGTTTTAATTAAAATCCAAAATACGTCTAAACCGCAGTGGTTCTTAACCAGGGGTGCTCGCATGATTTGAGGTGTTGACAAGAAAAATGGTTAAAAATCACTGTTGTTAAAACAAAGGCATTGACTGAATATTCGTTCTCACAAAGTTAAACGACCAATTATATCTGAATTCAAACATGCTACAATTTAGGAGTTGTCTGAAAACGGATTATAAGCAAGTTCATGCACAAACATTTATGTAAATATCAATAGTTTTAATAAACAGTTACACTTCTCAATACTTTCTGTGGATAACAAATGAAAAATGCTGGGATAGAAATAAAAAAACATATTCTTACCATACTAGATACGCACGAAGCAGTTGCAACCAACCACTGCATCTCGAAAGAGAAAATGAAGGAGTCGGCACCTGCCCGCACCCCGGTCGAATATCGTACCTCTGCCCACTCCGTGCGATTCGTGCGCTGTTTGTTTACAAGTGGGATTCGCACTGTTTGCTGACACAGAAGAAAGCGTGTTTAACAACGGATACATAAACAGGGTGACGGTTTCGAGTAGAAATGTCTAGGTGTGGAACTATAGTGTATAATCTAGAGGTTAAACAAACATGTACTGTACTTCCCTTGATAATTTGAAGAGAAAAATCACGATGACAAAATATTTATGGTTTTACCAAATCCCTCCAAAAGCAAGCAGTTGTTTAGCCAACTTAACCATGAAACCACTATTCCATAACAAATAACTGCACAATGCCTCAAAAGTGCGCAGCAAGAGTTACCTTAGCTGGAAATGTTCGATCAGCCCTAGGGCTTTCACGATTCGCGGTAACGTAAAATGCCCCAGATTTTCCCTCAGATGAAGTTTCCCGATTTCCGAAAGGCGTTTTGTCGCCCGATGATCTATTGTACAACTCCCACCTCTTGATGGCAACTTCGAACCAGCGCGAGTTGTAAGTGTTGGAGAAGGTCGACATGTACTGGTAACTTGTCGGATCCTCGACTGGAAAAAAAAGAACTATTCAGTTAGATATGCAAGAGTGTGTGCGTTAAAAATCATGAACAAAAAAAAACTAAAGGATATTCATGGGGTGTTTCAACGACAAAAAAGATTTACACCGCGATGAATGTGTCGTTCACATATGTATACTTCAACCGACGCTAGAATGCGAGTACGGAAACTCCTAAGCGAAAATAGTAAGTACTCAACATTAATAACTTCACAGAAACTTTGACTACGGATACAATTACAACCGATCCACTCACGGTCGTTCTGCTGTTCGTCTTTCATCGAATAGAACACGTAGCCATAAACAAATCCATGAGTCATATTGCCAGACGCGTGGTTGATCAGGGAGTAATTGCACATTGTCTGCAACACAAAATATAAATCCTCCCTATTGTGCTTAAAGATAAACACAGCCCACACAGTCATCTGTTTTCGCACTGATGATAAATACAATTGTGTTTGAAACGCCAGTATAATTATCATGCTAATGAGCAATTTCTTTATACAGCTTCGGCGTTTAAACTCTATAGCAAGTAATAGACGTGATTACGTGATAAACGTTACCTCAAATAGTCGACAAGCATCCTTTATACTTTCGAGCCCGCCAACGTTGGCCAGGGCCCAATGCACCGCCTCAAGACTTACAAACGTCTTGCTTGGAAATCCGTAGGACTCGGACAGGAAGCTGAGGCCCGTTCTGAAGAAAATTGACTTAGGTTTAAATGGTAACACCTGGGACAGTTACTTTGCTTAAGGTATTGCCAGTATCAATCATATAAAATAGCTCATATGTAGCATGAACATTTTAGATGTAAAAGATGACTTAGTACTTGTTACAACAAGCTATTTGCTATAAACATAGCGCATTGTTTCGATCTATTATCGCATCAGTGCAGCTTGCGTTAACCAGCGACATTTTGCCAGCCAGGCAGCTTGACAAAGAAACGGTGTGCACTGCAACGTTTTAACATTAGGTAGTGATTACTCTGGATGGGATAGCGCTGCGAGGATGTCTGTGAGTTCAGAATTGCAGGTAAGAGAATGACGCCTAGGCTCTCCCTGTTGCTTGCCGTCTCCATGCTTGTCAGTGCGCGTCGTCTGGGAATACAACTGTACGTCAATTATGTAAAAAAGCAACAGGCGAAAAACACTTTCATTCAATATTTTTTGGAAAATAAACACCCTGTTTGGGCCTTCAATACGACGATGAGGTTCACAGGCTTCGCAGCCAAGCTGGATCAGCCACTTTTCCCGACAAGTCGGAGCGAGATCTGAAAAATCAAGCTCCCGGTGAGGTTTGAACGAGCTCAGTTGGTAGAGCGTTGGGCCTGGTTAGCCCAGGGTCGTGAGTTCAAACCTCACCGGGAGCTTGATTTTTCAGATAGCCAAATATAAAGGGCCTGCGCAGTGGAGCGATCCCGCCTTGTCATGCGTAAGCATGGCATTACTTCTGCGTTCAATACGACGAGGCTTTTTTCTTACTGGTAAAATATACAATGTATTTTTGCCAGAACGTCAGTTCTCAGTAATGATGTTATGCCCGGAAGTAACAGCAGAACAAAATTATTATATTTATGGAAAGGAACAAATACAACGGTCAAAAAGCATCAGACAAAACTCTACATAAAGTTCAAACAAAAACATATTACCTTTACAGCCACTGGCCTGGCGTCGACAGAGTGCGACAACTTCGTCGTGATTGTGGAGATGGGAGCAAAACTGTCGTTCAGTTGCTGGCTTGTCGGGGTAGACCGGTCGCTGGTTGGCGTGTCCGAGGTGGGTCTTGCTGGTGGAGTGGGCGTGGCATGGTTGGACACGCTCGAGTTTTGAGTAAACGCTGAGAGCGATGTGTAGGACTTAGACAAGCTCGGTGAGAAGTTGGCGAACGACTTCTGTATAAAAAAATTGTTGCTTTCTTCTCGTCAATGTAAATAATAGCGAAGTGAGTGTGGCATTTTTTGTTTAGTTTCTTGTGGTTTGTTTAAATGTTTAAGGCCAAACAAACAACAACGATTTTAGGCAAACTATTAACAAGTTCGCAACAAAGCAAAATAAACTGCGTTTATACATGATATTATTGAGTTAGTGGGTCATATGTGTTTTAACATAGAAAAATCTTTTTGTAATGTAATTTTAAATGTCAAGTTTCCATCTGTGTCACGCACAACGAGTGGCGTTAGAAAAAAGCTGATTTCAGTAAGAAAACCTTAAAATGCAAGGAAAAGCTCACCCATGATTTTCTGAAAGCCTGCGAGTTGGGTCGTCTTATTTTGTTGATGTGCTCAAGGAACCTGATGAATCCCTCGGTCATCACCCCGCACTCACCGCCTTCAAAATTACTCTCATGGGATCTGTGGCGACGTCGTAACGTGAAATTCGGACACTTTGTGTCGAATGTATAGTGAGATAAGAACCGAGCAACGCTTACTTATCGCAGTGACACCCATCGAAAGAGTCGTATCGCACTTGCCCAGTTTCCGTGCATCGTTTGAGTGCCTGTAGTCTCTTGGTTGGATTCGGTAAGACCACGTACTTTGCCTTCCAGCATTTCAAGCCCTGTGTGTGTTCGATAAGGGTTATAGACGCCAAAAAAATACTGTCCATGCAGATAAAGGCCCATGCTTCCAATCTACAAAGTGCTGAGCTCCGTGAAAGTAAACTTTGTTCCTAAACTTTCCAGTTTCTTAAGTCGCAACCATCATTTAGTGGCACAACTTGGTTCATGACAAGACGTCGAGGTAAATCTACACATGGGTCCGCAGAAGATTTCGTAAAAGGGGTGCGTGACTAGTAAAATGGTTGGGAACCACTGCTCTGTTATACGCAATAAAAACAGAATATCAAAAATTCACGAGACCTAAAATCACATACAATTACAAAGATACACAACTATTGATCCAACATAAAATGATGCTCACATTCACGAAATTAAAATGTGCCACATTGCAGAACATATGACCAATCTTGTGTACTGTAAAATTCAATTGGGAATTACTCACGATCGCCATCTGCAGTTCACTATCTACACAGCACACATAGTTGTCATGGTGATTCCACTGATAATCTTCCACCTTTTCATGAGCGAAAGAACATCTGGACGGCTGGAACTGACCCCGGGTTTTCGGCCATAACATGTAGCTGTATTCAACTGTCACTGTGTCGAACGGGTGCCTGTCAAGAAATACCATCCGTTCCATTCACGTGCTTACTTCTAAATGTATACGAAACAAATTCTAGAATACGTACCGCGGTTTGAATATGATGACTTCAATTTTGTCGTCGTCCTGTACAAACCGGACGAAGTGATATTGGCGTCCATGACTCAACATACAACTGTAGGGGGATGATTTTAGTTCGTCGAGCCCGCGAGCTGCAAAACGTCAAATAAACCAGATGTATAATTTATAACCAACAAAAACAACAGCAAAGAAAAACATGGCGTGAAGAAAATAATATGTGAGACAAATGTTTAATATTGCCAACATGTCATGCAAGTCACCCCTATAGCAGTCACCAGCTTTACTTTATAAATACACATGTAGTAATTACTTGGTACTCTAAGTTCCCATGACCAATTAAAAACAACCCAGTAAAAACAGCAAAACGTCAAATAAAGAAAAGAAAAAATCCACTTACGTGAAGAAAACATGGGGCTGGTACCACACAGCTGGGAAATAAACGACACCTCGCTGTTGTTCGGACTAATAACAGTGACCACACTACTAGAGCTGTCGTTGGTGCGCATGCGGTTGGTCTGCTTGATAATTTGGAATCCCTGACACAACCTTTGATTGATCAACTCCTGAAATACTTCTTTGGAACTTCGAATCTCAAGACTTGGTTGTTCTGACTTCGTCCTGAGTACTTCGTCTTCATCTTCGTTGCTGTAGAATTGGGTTGTGAATGTGTGTTTGTTTCAAAAGGCTCGACACCCAAAAGCCGCAATTAACGTGACAATTAGAATGAAAACACTTTTTTGTGGTATAGTTTTGAAACGGGATTTATTAAACGAGTGCTATGGATTGGAACGAAATAAGATATTGTGCGTTTGCGTTGTACGTGTTCGTGTTGTAAACACCCTTTTTGTTCAAAACATACATTCTCACCTGCAAGGTTCTTTCAACAAATTTCAGAAATTTAACGACACGATGATCAAACTGACCCTAAGACCTACATTCGATACAAGCACACATATATATGCAAGTGGTCTTAAGTCAACGACAAAGTTTAAGTATGTTATGTAGTTTACGTTTTCAGGGTAAACACAAGTGAGAAGTAAAAAATTCAAAATCAAGTACAGGAAATCATCAACCTACCAAATGTCGCCGTCGTCCGGAACCAGGAAATAGGATTGTTCGGTGCAAGCATTGCGGAGGTGGGCGTAGGTGGGGTGGTAGTCGGTGGTGATGGGGAGGCACGCAGGGCATTTAAGCGACTTCCAGTCCAAACCTAAACATATTACACCGACTGTAAGCGTCCACTCCGGCCTTCATTAATTCTAGGTATAACGCTGCGTGCGAGGTATGAGACATGCGATATTGCAAGCCACAAAAACGTGATGGAGATGATGAGTCAACTGCCGAAGTTTTTTTCCCATATTATTTGTTCTTAGTGCACCGAATAGACATTGTTTGATTTTTTGATGTTGTACCTAAAGTGCCCATGACCAAACCTTGAGGTTTTTACATTAAATTAACGTTATGTGTACAAAATAGTTTAAACTGTTCCTTAATGTTTTATTCAAAATGTCATGTTTTTGAACGTAAGTGACATTTTGCAATAGAACTGTTGCGCGATACGCTATCAAAAAATTGATTTTGTTAATTCATGTTTCTCACCGGAATGTTTGATAAAAATATTCAGAAATTCCATTACCACATATAATCGAGATTGGTGACAGTAAATCACGATCGACTTTTCGAAATTGTTATGAAAGGTGATTTAAAACAATACAATTAAAAATAAAAAGATTAGGAGGTGAGAAATATACTGATATGGTCTTTGAGGCAACTGTGACTAATATGGCAGAATGACAAACAAAAATACCACCAAAAACAGCAACGTAGTGCAACATGCAACGCTATCACCGTGGATTGGAAATTACAGGCATACATTCCAATGCAAATTACGCGACCGTTCGAACGTTAAAATCACGTGACGGCAATGAGCCAATAGGCATCGCCGGGCATGCATCAGTGGAACAGGTCGACGTTCACTACACTTGTGGACCTGATCATGCACAAACCACAATGCAGTGCAAGGTAACGTAAAACATAACATGCCCGTGTGCGTGTCAGACGTCCACTGGATGTCGCCCGCGATGCCCCACATCCAGCTGAGCCCGTAACTGGCGATCGGTCTCGAGACGTAAGAACCTGTGGTGTACAAGAAGCTCGCGACACAGACATTCACACTGAATTGAGGAATGTCACCGAAGAGGAAGCGGCCATGCTGGATGTACACACGTATAATGAACACACCGTTGATGATAGGAATTACGTGAAATCAAATTACAACGATGCACGTAGCGCAGAGAAGCAGTTTTTGATATGGACTGTATGAGTCTAAGTTTGAATGTATAAGCGTACAATTCCACAAAATATAAAGTTTAGAGCATAATCGTCCAATGCTGTAGTCGTTTTACGTAACTGCCTCTGAACACTATTCTTAGTTTAAAGCCCTGCAAAAATATAGATTTCTATCCAGTCTCTCGTACGGTTTTTGCACATTTACGCCATACATAAATGTCAGGCCTGGATCTGAGGCAATTAATGCAACAAAGAATACATTAGTCTCTTTGTCTTATTCCATTCCGCGAGCGTCTGCGAATGGTTCCTGTTTATTCTCCTGACACCAAACACATCCAGCAAAAAGCAAAATGAAACCCATAGAAAGAAACATCAAGTTTACAACACAGTAAAAATAATCAACTATACCGAGCCCAACTAAAAAGGTTTCGCACGACCCGATACCGAGTACCTTTTGCGCCTTGTTCGGCCGGGTTGGGATTCAGTGACCAAGATATGCTTTCGTTTCCCATCAAATGTTTGATATTTCTGGCAGGCGATGGACTTGAACTTGCCGAACCGCTTCCCGAATCCACTGAGCCCGGTTTCATAACGATATGACTGTGAAAGCTGGAACTGAGATAAACGAGCAGAATGAAACTGTGTGCGTTAATCCTTATGTAAAAGTGATTATACTGCAATTTAAGACCTTCATATGTGCCTTTATGTACAATCTATGGCTCATTTTGAGTTGCAAATTAAATCAAGTGGCAATGTTTCAAAACACGCGATTTATGTACAGTGAATTTAACATTATAAATGTCACAATAAAGATGGATAATCTATCTGAGCTGTCTAAAGATCGCTTTGTTGGGATTTTAATACATAATTATTGATACGGTGTGCGATCGACAGCCTGCCAGGGGCCTTTGGTTTTTTGATCCAGTTTTTATTTATTAATCACATTGTCACAATAAAGAATTGTTTAATCCAACTGATTTGCGAAACATGCAGTTTAGCGTAAAAGTTACAAACTTCCCGGAAATCTATAAACACACTTTGTGGAAGGTGAATTACGAGAAGGGCTGAATCCTACTGATGCAACGACACTCTCATCATCTGCACTCTCCGACGTTTGTCTGCTCCTCGAAATTGACCTTGTCAAGGGATTTTGGTGGTGAAGGACCAAGGCCTCGCCCTACAATGTACTTTATCTGACATATCGGTGCCAACCACTTTCGCACACCGTCAACAAAATTATTTATGAGGCCAAACAACAACGGTTCTCAAACTGCTGCGGTTTATGAATTACATGATATGCAATGAATTACATGATAGGTTTTGCTTCTTTTTTCGTAATTGTTACGTAGTTATAAAAAATAGGGATTTGTTCATTCCGCACTAATGAATTATTAGTCCTTGTATGCAAAACGTTTGAACACGACGCTCTCCTATGAAGGCACGCAGATGTGGGCTCGGTGGTATGAAAAAAATACGCTTTCCCAAACGTGTTCACATAAAGACATCATCACAACATGCCAGACCACTATAATTACTTCGAATTGTCAGGAAAAAGTGGCTGATCCAGCTAGGTTGCAATGCTGGGCTGCGAAGCCTGTAAACCTAATGATCGCGATATGATAGCTGTGATCGTCAAGCAAGGACCCGCACAGTGGGGCGATCCTGCCAATCATGTAAAACATTACTCCCAAAATAAGCGTTTGTTTTGTGCAAAAAACATCCCATTTATTTGAAGCTACCACACGAATTAAGCGTAGAAGTTGAGCTGTTTCTTACCTGGGGACCTCTGGGATAAGTATGCACCCACCGACGGCGGTTTGCTGTGAGTGGTGCAAACATGTGGGAGGGGTTAAAGGGGTTGAATAAAGCTCTTCTCTGCAATGCCTTGTTGCTCGGATCTTTCAACAAATTTTGAGGTAAGTTGGCGCTTCCCACAACTGGCTGTGGTTCGGCGGAAAGGTTCTGTGAAAAAACAGTCAGAACGTTTACTCCAAAAAGGAAACTTTGCAGCTGTCTAAATGATAATATTGACGGCTATAGGAATATACCAACATCAAAAAGATTTTAGATCAAGCCGATTCCGAATACCTAAGTCTAAATTCGGCTCAACATCCTTATTTAAGGCTCAGGAAACAACAATAGAAGAAACTTACGCCATTCATTCATTGGAAATCATTACAGACACATACTTTACCGTTTCGGTCTGGTAGTATTTCTCTAAATTGGCCGTCATTCCAACAGAACTTGCCAAACCACCCTGGCTCTGTTGGACATGGGCGAGGCGGTGAGGTTTTGAAAGTGGAATAAAGACTGGTCGCGAAGGTTGGGTCTGGGAAGCCAAACTACCCGTATCAGGAGAATATCTCTGTAACAGAAATCATGAATTATTACTACTTGGACATTCTCATACCACTTTACAAGTGACTTCACATTAAACATTTGTTAGACATAATCAATACGCATAATTACACGAGTCTTTTGCTTTGGATAAAAATGTGATCTGTATCACAACCATGCTTGTTTTCAACTATGGGCAACCATGGCCTACTCAAATACCACCAACTTGTCATCATGCAACGTTTAATTTGTTAGGGCCATTGATTGTGTGGAACTGAATGTTTATCAGGTAAAAGTTGGACGTATAAAGGAGCTTTATTGTACTTGCTGACAATACATAAGCGGGTGACATAGTACTGAAATACTCTAGTAGGAATGCACATTCTATTGGACTTTCACGACATCGAAGTCCCTCAAAACGCATTAGACACACAAATATCTCTGATTCAGCTAAGCTTAAACAACGAACCATTTCAAACGACTTTTGTTTGGCGGCTGGTGGCCATTCCTCGCTAAACTTGCTGGGACGTTTTACGATCGTTTCGCGGGCAGTCGAAGTCTTCTGTAGCAACGTAGAGTCGTTCGCAAGTTGCTTCCACGTGTCCGACAGGCGCGGGAACCCAAATACCTAGAAAGAGTCCGATTGCTTAAGTCTACGCAATTTAGTGTAAAGAAATTGGAATCTATTTTTAGGAGGTCTGTAATTAATGTCACTGTGGTCTATTCACATCTGAATGGAAAAGACCATCCATATAATATTTTGCTCCAAAAAGAAATTAAATAAGACATGTACTGTATTCGTGGAAATCTACACAGAAAAGCACATAACACCCGCTTATAACGACTATAAAAGCGAGAGAATAAGGAAAACAAGCAATAAAAATGCCACGGCCATTCCCATTTACGGCTTCGTTGGAAATAAATATCTAGTATATATAGACAATACAACTATAGAGCAGAGAAATTTAAAGTCAATAACACACCTGCTTGTCGAACTCGGCGTAATTGGGTTGTTGTAGTGATGGTAGATCAGAGTCCGATTCCTTACTCACTCGCTTTGGTTTGGCGACGAACGATGCTGAAATCTTGCGTTCTGATTTCTTTTTCTTCTTGGCAACGTGAATTCGGGGTATGTAGTTGATGTTGGTTGTGCCTACATGCAATTTTACAGCAATTGTCTTGGTAACCCTTAGGTTGTTACCCATACCGTTTATTCATTGTTTAATATTCATGGGTCATGTGCGTGGTACTTTTGCGAGCAAAAAAAAAATGGTTTAATTTGATTTTAATTAGACGTTGTCATAGGAATAAAAGTAAAATCCTCAATGTTTCAAAGGACGGTATATTTAGGAGTCTCGGTTACAACTCCAACCATTGCGATAATTTGAGACAGTTGGGGTATAGTTGCATTTTAAAACTTGTGTTGCTAACCTTTGTCAGAAAACGGGTTGATGGCGTAAAAGCTGTGGTTGATCCAGTGTGGGATGTTAAAGTCTTGCACAGGTAGGGTAGACTTCATTAGCCCAAGGTCTGTGGACGATCCTCTGAAACAGAAAAACAGATTTGCACAAGGAAAACTTGAAACTATATTTTGAATGGAATTAACCGACAAAAGTCCGCGGTTTCCGACCAACATGGACAAACCGCAACTTACAGATGTCTGTATCATAAACTAATCATCATTAAGAAAATCAACACCACGAAAATGTTATTTTATTGAGTAGACTGACGCTTTTGAAACTCTTTCCAACAAATTTAACCTTTCCAACAATGCCATGAAGGGAAAATAAGCTGAAGTTAACGGCACACAATATTGACCCGAAAAGTATTCATCCGTATATGGTCATCTGGCTTAATGTTATACAGAACAAAACAACCCTAATTACATAATACATAAAAACCGTACCCGGTGCTTGTCGAATGGTGGAACTTAAAGAGTGGAACTGCATGCAAAGGTTGTTGGCCGAGACATATTAGGTCACTGCCAATACCATTGTCAATCATACGTTCCTTCGTGAGGATGGTCAAGTCTCTGTCGACGTCAAACACACCCACACCTACAAACAAATTCCCATAGCTGTATCTTTACTGTCGGCCAACCTGGTAGTCTTTGAGAAAAATTTAAACTTCTTGGCGAACTCACAGTTATATACGTTTATCATTCACAAGTACAAAAAAGTAAAAATACATAGCAAAGAGAATAGTTTAAACTGTAATTTTGTGTGAACTTTCCCGCGCTGTAGAGAGATTTTATCCAAGTCAGGTGTTTTGTTATATCGTACCTGGCGTAATGCAAACCACAATTTGACCAGTTCTGTCCAAGTTGCGATCCACGTAATGTCGATCGAAGACGTTGAGGGACATGTTGATTGCTTCAAGAAAATTGCCTTCCGATGCTGCCGAGTTTTTGCCTGGTGGACAACCCGGTATCTCGGTAAAAGATTGATATTCTGCCAAGAACAGGAGAAACAGAGAACCCAGAAGAAACAATTGCGGAATACATTTCAGTGATCTAAAGGCAGACAAAACTTTAGGATTTAAAGAAACAAACGTGCATAAAGTTGAAAAATACAAACAAACCGTGTTTCAAAACCAGTAGAAGTTTAGGAAAAACTTTTCACTTTTACAACATTTCAAAAACTTCCTGAGATAGCTTCACAACACCACTTACTGTAGAACAACTTCTTGAGAGTCTTTATTAGCGGAGTGCAATCATCCATTCTTTCCGTCTGCACCACACACTTGTAGAAGTCCAAGTAATACTGGCCGTTATAATTCTTCCGCACGACTTCGCGAATATCAGGAGGAAAATCGTTGAGGAATTTTGTGTCGTAGAAAGTTCTGCCAAATAGTGGTGATACGTTACACAGAGGGATTGAAAACCACAGGGATATGTTTCATATTTCAGTGCACAGAATTATAATATCCATTTACCTCGAAAATAACACCAAAGTAAGCTCGTGACAACATTTCTTTTCCTTCCATTTGGTGAACAAAGCCTATGAAAACGAAAATGTTAACCACAAGCGCTGATTGTAGGAATATCCAGTATTACAGCAATGTGGTCGACATGATTGTTATTGACTTAACAACATAATCTACTAAACTATCTAACCCTGGTGTTACGGGAATCACTCCCAGAGGTTCTGTCAACTTTAAGGGATCCATCCAATTCATTAAGTCATGACATCAATAACATTAAATACTACTGCATTAAACTAAAATATTCTGTTGAACTACAATGAAATAACGTGTGGAGAGCGTGTTTGTGAAGAATAAATGCTTTTCTTTTCATAGTTTTATTGTTTCAAATCTAACTACATAATCTCACCTTTAAAAATCCGTTGACTGCTCGTTCAAACTGCAAGTATCCGTATGCGTCGTATTCCCACATCTCGGCGCTCATTTGAATAAATAGATAGACTTTGGCGGTGAAGGAGCGAAGCACGAAGTTGGTGTGATCGGATATGAAGCCACACTTCACTTTGACACTGTTTGCCCACATCTCACTCACCTTGTTCCAAAACAAAGTTTTAGAAGACGAATATAGCGCCCAAGATCAAACAAACTGCAGTGAAATATTGTCTTTAAGCCGAAGGTGATATGACACAAATTTCGACTCAAAAGCAGAGAGACATCCTAGTGTTTTCAACATAACAGCATCCAGTATTTGAGCACTTTAATGATAGTCTGGCCAACCGATGCATTTTTTATTTTTCTATTTTAGGCCTAAATTTTGCAAAGTATTAACCTTAAGCATTAACCTGATTTTTATGGTTTGGGGCATATAATACAAAACAAATTTTGAATAAATAGTAATTGACAACTAATCAGAATGAATTCACACCATGCCACACCCAGTAACAACAATCTTTGCTTACTTGTGCTCTAATATCAGAAAACTCCACTGGGTGATCAATATAAACACATGAGTTCAGGAGATGTTTCTTCATCCTAAGCATGTCACTGCGACTGATGTACTGATCTTTGAATGAAACTTCCAGTAAATCCACAGTAACATCCTTGAGCAACAAGTGAAAATAATTTAGTTTAGTTAATCCTGCATACATGTCTATTGACCAAACAGTTTATATCTCAAAAATGACATGATATACAGTTTTCAAAATAGAGCATATGAATTTAGTGATTGGTATTGGGAAACTGTTTCATGATTTAAAATTGCTAAACTCGCTTGCATTGGTATTTGCACAGAATTTCTACCGGAGCATAATTTCTGAACATATAGTACCCCAATGCTTTCATTGGACTTTTTCTGTGTCAAAGTTTAGAGACTTCAAATGGTTAAATTGGCTTCAATATTGTGACTATTCGATGTTAACAACAAATGCTAAATACAAAAATTACCTCTGGCTCTACTTTCATAACATTCACATCTTGAAACACCTGAAAGTTGAAGCAGGTTGCAAGCCTTTTCTTTATACTGATAGCACCTTTGTTAATTTCCCCTTTTAATGACTTTACCTGTAACAATGTATTGGATCTATTAACAAGGATCAATATTAAGGATTAGTCTACAATAATGACAAACCTGGACAAGGATAAAATTTGAAACATTGCTGTTACAGTGATTAATTTTGAGGAGGTCATTTAGATTCACATCTGGAAACTCTGATGCATTAAAAACAAGCAGCTGATCTGCATGAAAACAGTTATGTATGATAACAAAATAAATCTAATGAGATTTATGTACTGCACAAATTACAAATATTCACAAATAAGAGTAACTTCATCATAAAAAATATGCTTTTTATAGATGTACAAAAAGCAAGTTTTTGCCAGTACCACTTGTTGCTTACCACTGAAATCGTCAGAATGTATTTTGAGCTTGAACTGTTTCATTTTTTCAAGTACTTCATGCATTGACAAATGAGAGAAATAACAATTACATTTGTGTTACTTATAAGGGGAAGCCCCAGTGTTTACGATTTTTATGCAATACAAATTTTGAGACTTGGGATGTAAAGTATATCATATATCAAATATATCAGGCTCTTACCTTTAAAAGATTTTGGAATATTTAAGACAAAAAGCAACAAATATTTGTGTAATAAAAATATTTTATTATGATATTTTTACTGAGTTTTAATGGATGACAGGAAAGTAAGTATTAGCTTTCAGTCGGACTGCTGTTCGGCTTTTGTACTTTATGGCGCCTTGTTTTTGAACTTCATTTATGTTGAGTTTAAATACTCTGCTGCATGTCGTAAGAATCAAATATATTGAAGTGTAAATGTATTTTATTGAATTCTATAAGTTTGCTAATCATTTACAACTCGTTTTTCATCGACATCGCAGTTTCCAGCTTCGTGGTTTTAGAAGGTTTAACTGAATAATGGAAAAAGAGTCCAAAAGGTCCAGACATGCCGAGAAAGATGGAAGACACGATCGGGATCACAGAAGAAAAGAAGAACCACCCATGAAGAAAAAGAAACCAGACTCTGAAAATATGCTGTCCACTAAAACGGGAGGAGCCTACATTCCTCCTGCTAGGCTCAGAATGATGCAACAACAAATGACTGACAAGTCAAGGTGTTTTTAATTATTTAATAGGAATTGTATCAATAATTTTATGTGGTTTCCAGCAGGGTTACCATCTGCCAGGGCTCAAAAATAGGCACACTGCCTTGATTGTGCTAGTTTGAAAAAATGTCATGCATGGAAGATAAACCCTTAGCACACGCGAAAATTGACCGATATTCTGCATAATAAAAATAGATGCCTTAACTTGCATTAACATACAACAAACATAATCCTGACTTTTCGCATAGCACTAAATTCCAATATATCTTTTCAGTGAGCCGTTTCAAAGGTTAAGTTGGGAAGCTCTGAAAAAAAGCATAAATGGTCTGATTAACAAAGTCAACGTTTCCAACATCAAGGAGATTGTCCAAGAGTTGTTCCAAGAAAATATTGTTCGTGGAAGGTAAAACAATCCTAAAATTTTGAAGGATGTTGATGTGATTCCAAACAATCTTTTTATCCATCCCAGGGGTCTTTTGGCAAGGTCCATCTTAACAGCACAGAATGCTTCTCCAACTTTTACTCATGTTTATGCTGCACTTGTTGCGATTATAAACACAAGATTTCCACAAAATGGTGAATTAATTTTGAGGAGAGTGGTGGCTCAGTTTCGAAGGTCTTACAGAAGAAATCAAAAAGTACCAAGGATTTTTACATCAATATCGTTTTGGATTCATGATATCCTGTTTTATTTATTCATTTCTATCATTGGGGGCATGGTGCCCCTACATAATGAAACTGCATGTTTGTTGTGATATATTTCTTTAATTTGAACATGCTGTTTTATTTTTCAGGATACCTGTCTTCACTCAGTTCAGTTTGTTGCTCATCTAATTAACCAACAAGTGGCCCATGAGATTTTGGGGCTGCAGATCCTGACTTTATTACTGGAAACTCCAAGTGATGATTCTGTTGAGGTTGGTGATGTTTAGTGTATATATCAGAAATTTAGTCACAAATCAAATTATTCAATGGTGTATTGATGTGTGTTATGATTGTTCATTTAGGTTGCGGTTGGTTTTCTAAAAGAATGTGGCCAAAAGCTAGGTGAGGTGTCTCCCCGTGGACTGTCTGCAGTTTTTGAAAGACTTAGGGTTGTTCTTCATGAAGAGCAGTTGGAGAAAAGAGTCCAATACATGATTGAGGTGATTGTGCTTTCTTGCAAAGCAAAACTTATCATAACATATGTTATAATCCAATTGCTCTCTATGCCTTGAAAAAATCTGTATTTTTGTTCTTGGATGTGTTGATCAGCATCCATATTATTCTGTAGGTCATGTTTGCAATTCGAAAAGACGGTTTCAAGGAACACCCATCAGTTTTAGAGAATTTGGATTTAGTGGAGGAAAGTGATCAGTTTACACATATGCTTACACTGGATGATGACAACATGAAATCCCTGGAAAATGAAATAAATGTGTTCAGATTTGACCCAGAATTTGAACAAAGTGAAGAAAATTATAAGAAAGTCAAGAAAGGTAAAATTCATGCACCATAAAAAAATCTGGATAGGAGGTAATAATTATATATATTTTTTCCCAACTTTCTTGTTTGGATTTGTTTATGAAACTTTGGTGCAGTCAAAATAGTAAAGAACATGGCTGCCCAAATATTCAAAAAGTTTTTATTCACAATTTTCGAAACTTGGTCACTTTCCCTACCAGACATCCTTGCTGAAGACAGTGATGATTCAGACAGCAGTGGAACATCTTCATCTGACTCTGATGATGATGAAGAAGGTACAAAACATTGTGTTTTATTATTTTATTGGGTGACAAGCGTCAAATATCACCTTTTTCACAGAGGAAGAGCAGGCAGCCATGGAAATTACTGATAAGACTGAGACTAATCTTGTGGCTTTGCGTCGAACTATTTATCTTGCCGTCCAATCAAGTTTGTCCTTTGAGGAGTGTGCACACAAAATACTGAAGATGGAATTTGCTGAAAAAGATTATGTAATTCATATTTTACTTGCAAACATTCAATGAAGTTCTATAGAAAAGTGAACCCTGTGGCCTTCATTTCAGGGAGAAATTTGTGCTATGATTGTTGACTGCTGCTCACAGCAAAGAACATATGAGAAGTTCTTTGGTCTCTTGGGTGGTGTAAGTACAATGATAGAAATTATTAAATATAGCAAAAATTAAAAAAAAATCAGTGTGATGTTTTGTTTCCAGCGCTTTTGCTTGCTTAAGAAAGAATTTATGGAGCATTTTGAGATTCTGTTTGCCCAGCAGTACGACACCATCCACAGACTTGAGACAAACAAACTTCGGAATGTTGCAAAGGTATTTTATGACAAAGAAGAATGGCAAGCTGGGTTTTATGTTTCAATAAAAAACTTTTTGACAAATGTTTGAAATGCCAGTAAAAATTTTGGCGTATGTTAGGACACAGTTTATGCTCGCCGTAATTTTATTGCCAAAATACATTAGGACAGTATGTCCTAAATGTCTTGAATTTTTACTGAAATTTCTCAAAAAAATCAGTCAGTGGATGAAACAAAAGTGATACCATGCTTTCGCATAGCAAGGCAGGATTGCCCCACTGCGCAGGCCCTTTATATTTGGCGATGACACCTCTAATATTCTGATCATAAGGTTCACAGGCTTCGCAGCCAAGGCATTGCAGTAGATAAAATTTCTCAAAAAAATTTCTACAAATGACACAAAAAAAACAGGTGTCAAGAAACTATATTTGGAAATTACATTAGTCTCTGATCTTTTATCACCAGCATTTCAATTATAAAGCTAATATCTTAAACCTTAGCAACTGCCAACATGCAACATAATTCATGTTTTTTGTAAACAAGACCTTTTTCTCTTCAGTTTTTTGGTCACCTGCTACACTCTGACTCCATCCCGTGGAGTGTCCTGTCACACATTGTCCTCTCGGAAGATACAACGACTTCTTCCTCGCGTATCTTCATCAAAATCCTCTTCCAAGAAGTAACGGAGTACCTTGGAATCACGAAACTTAACGAAAGGCTCAAAGACCCGTAAGTGTGTTTCCTTAGTTTTTTCAGAATCTAGTCCTCAGGTTGGCAGACCCGTAAGTGCTGTTATTTCTATCATGTGTCTGTGTTAAACGATTGGGACAGTGCGTTATTTTTCTTTGCAGGACGCTGTCGCCCTTTTTTGAAGGGATTTTCCCCAGGGACAACCCGAAAAACACCAGATTCGCCATCAACTTTTTTACGTCCATCGGCCTTGGCGGCATAACGTAAGTAATAAGACAAACCTTGCGACACATCTTATAAAAAGTTGATCAAGCTTTAGTAGAAAGACCATTGACAGAGGGTAACAATAAATGTATCTGAAGTTGAAGTCAAAACTTATTTTTTTGTGTGCTTTGAATGCCAACGCCGTTTCTCTGTAAGAAGTGACTCTTTTGTTGTCGTAGTTTTCTTTGTTTAACATATCTTATTGCTTTTTAAACACAGGGACGAGTTACGTGAACACTTGCGTGTCTCCTCACAGCTTCTATCACAAAAATTGCAACAAGAACAACTTGCCGCCCTTGACAACGAATCCTCTTCAGATTCTGATTCTTCGTCCAATGAAGGTCAGCTCAGTTTCAAGGGTTAACAATTGTTCTATTTTTCTCAGGATTATTTGTTCGATTTATATATTTAAGCCATAGTCTCGACAATTCGAAATATTACTCTAAGGTTTCAATCCACTACTTGCTATAGATTCCAGTTCCGAAGAAAAATCCAAGAAAAAAAGCAAGAAAGCTAAAAAGAAATCATCCAAGAAGTCGAAAAAACATAAGAAAGAAAAGAAACGTAAGCACAAGAAAAAGAAAGTTGCCTCGTCCTCGGAAGACTCTTCGGATGACAACTCAGAGGAAGTACAGGAAAAGAAAAAGAAGAACAAGCATTCCAAATCAAAGAAGAACGCAGCCCCGCAGCCACAGTCCGACGACGAAGAATTGAGCAATGCTCGGGAGGAAGCCAAACGCAGACCTGAAAAACGAACCCAGGTTCGCGATTCCTCGCCTGAAGACAACCGGGAACGCGAACGTAAACAGGGCAAGGAAAGAAACGGTTCGGATCGGGTTGACAACAGGTACAGGCGGGAGGATGTGCGACGTCTTGATGAGGATCGCGGTCGCAGAAGGGAGGATTTTGATCGCGACCGCTCTATCCCCGAACCTCGGAGGCGAGGAGAGGTTACGCGTGAAAACAGCCACTCGCCACGGCGCGAACGGGGTGATAGGGACAGAGACCGGCGGGTTGAGGATCGTCGAAACGACAGAAATCAGCGGCGTTACGAGGACAGAAGGTCCCCCGAGCGCCGTCGTTACGACTCGAGACAACGAAACCGCCGATCTCCTTCTCCACCCTCGCGCTACAACTACGACGACGTCAAGCGCCCACAAAGGGAAAATCAAGATGCGCGCCCGCGTAGACTGGAATCGAAGGTTTTGGAACGTAAAAATAGAATTGCTAGTGTATCTTCAGGAGCGGGCAGCAGCTCTTCAAGCGACAGCGATACCGCTGAAAGAGCCGGGAGGCCTCCACAAAGTCTGTCTTCTCCCTCGCGTCGGCGCAGCGTGACACCTCCTAGACGGAGACATCGTTGAAGATTTGACGTTGTTGATTTTTAAAAATGCCACATGGAAGCATGGACGAACTGAAGAGTAAAAAACGTCGACTGCCGGTTTTATTCCTCTGCTGCTGAAAGCCGTTTTTATTGTGATGCGCGTGTATGTGCTGTACATATGCGGGCCATTTTGAACTTTTAGCCGCGAATACAAAAACACCCCCATGCGCTTCTTGGCTGATTGTATTGAAACAGCTGTGAGAAAGGATGAGTCTTTTATTTACAGCAACAGCAAGGCACAACATGAAGGGTAAGTAGTGGCAAATATTCGCTATAGATCTGTGAAATCCAACGCGAAAAACATGCAGAAACACAACTCCGGAAAAATCGTAAACGGTGCCAAAAACCTCAGCAACAATCAGTTAATTGGTCTCTTGCTTGCAAAGCGTTGGAATAAGAAACTTCAGTACAAAGCGAAAGGACATTCGTTAAGCCGAGATTAATACACCACCTGTTGGGACGCGAAGTTTAGTTGGGCAGTGCAATGTAGGCGAGTGCTACAGAAGCTATAGAAAGTGCGCTCCGATTGCACTAACAGTAGCGGTATGTTATCTCAATTTAGCTATTAGTAGTATCAATATAATAAACATTTAACTTAGGTAAGCTTGAACGCACATTGTGAACAACGCTATTTCCATCAATACTCGATGAGCAATATGTATATATTTTGGTCATGACATCTGGAATCATACGACATACATACAACTCGTAAAGGGTAACATGTTATAGTAATAGGGGTTGATGAACGTGCAATTCGGTATAAGAGGCACTATATGGTAAACAAGGTCAATCACAATTCCTCGGACATTCGAGAGGTTCCTTTGTTTTGCGCTTTCATCTGTGCCTGCATTTGTTGAACCATCTGCTGCATTCTTCGAAGCTGGATGAGTAAAATTGGACAAGTTAGCAAGAATTCTAATTTGCACTGGTATTTCAATTTGGAGCTCGTTTAGTTCCATTCTGTCAAATTTATTGACTGACCGAGGCAAACAGTAAAATTGGTTGCAAGTGCTTATGATGTAAAGTAAGCCCTTCATACAGTAGAAAACCTAGTCCAACCTAATTTATATTGAGTACAAATTCAAAGATTCAAACCTCTGCATCCTTTTCTTGCAGTGCACGGTCGCTTGCATCAATCCTACAAAAGTTGACGGATGTGTGTGAAACAATAATAAAAAAAGCTTGGCATTAAAAATATGGGTTACTCACGGAGGTTCTCCTTCTTTGCCTTGAAGTCTTCTAGCTCTGAAGTTTTCGTAATGAAGATCATGTGTAACTTCCTGAAGGTCTTGCATATGGGTGCTGTGAAATTTAAACACAATATTTATTTATTTTAATTCATTTTCATTTAGCTGCAAAAATGCAGATTCAACTCATATCAAAAATAAATATGCAATGACATGGGCACATATATAACCACAAGGATTATGAACCCAGGCGCACTTATTTGTGTATACATGGGCGTATCCAGGGGGGGGGGGGTCCGAGGGGTCCGGACCCCCCCCTTTTGTGAAATATTTTGGTCTTTTTTGATAACTAAACAAATGCCACTGTATTTTTTTGTCAAAATCCGCGTGAAAACCAGAAATTTTCTTTGACGTTGACCTAAAAACCGCATCGTGTTGCATTCGCCATTGTTTCCAAACAGGGAGCATTGTTACCGAACACTTGGCATTGTTACCAAACATGTTGCATTGTTACGAAACAAGTGTCATTTTTCGTCAGTTCACGGACGAAACGTCGTTTTTCAGTGGCCACGTTGTAATGACAAGCGGTTTATTTGCGTGAAAGTCAATTAGTTTAGTTGTTAAACTTTCCATAGCGTTACACAATTGCGCAAGCCGGAAAGCCACCGTTTATATGACGATTGGCGCGAACACCGGCGCTCGTATTTTGCGATTCTCTCCCACAATAGTTTACACTTAGTTTATACCTGAAAATCGGGGAATTCCCTTAAAAAATTGGACCCCCCCTTTAAAAATTCCTGGATACGCCCCTGTGTGTATATATTAAACATGCCACACAAAGCTTACATGAGCATGGTCCTGAGTTTAAGGAAGTCACAGTGGTCGGGGTTTTCCACTTCCACCACACCCCAAGGGTAAAGACGACCTCTGACCTTTTTGCCTTTCACCTCGATCATTTGGGTTGACCCAACCACAGCGAAAGGAATGCTTTCCTTCGTTAAAAAAAAGTGATTCAGAAGTCATACATTTCTGTTGTGACAATATTTGTCATGAATAAATGCTTGAAAAGGAACTGAAAAGTAGTATTAATCAAGGTAAAGTGTGCAAAGAATACTGATATCCAATTCCAACAATGGAAAATTGGTGAACAAACTAATAATTAAAAAAAAAGCAAGACGATCACATCTGAAAGGGTTATTTTTGCCACTACTTATCTAAATGCGAAACAAAGGTAAAAAGCTGTTTCATAGCTGTTTTTGCATGACAAATTTGTATTTGTTTTGAATAAAGGGACGCCTTCATTTCACAAGTACAGACAGAACTTAAACTTGACAAACACACTGTTGTTACCTCTTCCTGCAGTGTTTCCATTTATCCAAAAAAACAGAAATGGAATATATTTAGGATGCAACACAAGGCATTTAGAACACTAGCTTTATACTAAATAAGTTGTTCCCAACCTTTTTATTTCACATATCCCTTTTATAAAAGCATTAAGTATGTGGAACCCTACATAATGTACCTAGATATCTCACAACAAATTAAGTTATACGAATTGAAACCCATTTTTGAAACCACTGTTTGAATTATCCAATTTGCTTTTTTCATTTCATAGAAACAATATATTTCAGTGATAACACATTGTGTGAGAACTACTTTTTGGGTTGAGTTGTTCAACATGGCTGTAAATTTACCCTCAGGCAGCGAGTTTGCTCCTTAAAATCTTCATCCTCATCATCATCTGCATCAGGAAGTTGATAAATCTGAATTCCATTCATAGCAATCTCTTCAAGAATCCGTTTTTTGAGTTTTTTCACCTCGGGCATGGTGAGGGTATCAGCTTTTGAAATCACAGGGACAATGTTTACTTTGTTGTGCAGTGCTTTCATGAACTCTACATCCAATGGTTTGAGTCTGCACAAAATCACAAACTTCAAGTAGAAATCAAAATTCAATTTGTAACATTCATTGTTCGACTAGTTAAATGTATGTACACTGTGCAGTTATGAAAAATAGACAACATCAAGGGGTGAAAAACCTTTCTTGTAATATATCTCTGTAACCGAAATGTTACTATCGAATTTTTAATAGGAAAAAGAAAACAAAGACTCCCGATTAACCGTATATTTATTTTAATTACTTACCCATGGCCAGTTGATGAGACAAAGTAGAAACAACAATGCACTCGATTGTCAATAATGTGCCGTCTGTTTAGGCCACTTTCATCATGAAGGTAGCGCTCAAACTGGTCATCGATATACTGGATGATGGGCTTGTAACTAAGAAAAGGAAATAATATTAAAGACTTTAAAAGTTAAAGCAGGTTGAATGTCACACATAGAAAAAAAATTATAGACATGTTCATTTTATGGCCTGGCGTATGACTTGAAGGCAAGAAAATGTCAACTTACCAGTCAGAGCAATTTATGGCATCCCCATAACCTGGGGTGTCAACTACAGTTAGGCGTAGTTTGACACCTCGCTCTTCAATTTCAACTGTGCTGGCATCAATTTTCACAGTTTGCTTTACTTTGCCTGCAGCATCAGGAACTTCTCGCTCAGGGTAGAGGTCAGTAAGGAAGAGACTATTTACCAGTGTCGATTTTCCCAAACCACACTCACCTTTAGATTGTCATATATTAATACATTATTGTGCCATATTACTTCACTACTAAAATTTTCACAAGATATACAAAAACCTTTTCATACTATGTGTTGTAGTACAACAGCTGGCACGACGATAAACATTGAAATGTATCCCACTATAGAAACAAGGCAACACTAAATAAGGCACTCACCAGCTACCATCAGTGTGAACTCAAACCCTTTCTTTACCGACTTCCTGTGCACTTGGTTGGGAAGATTTGCAAATCCAACATAACCAGGAGTTTCAGGATTTGTAAACTGGTAAATGAAGATTGATGGAAATTACAATGAAACTGAATCCTACATAATACTTTACTACACAGCCAATAGCCCAGTACAGTGGTAAAAGGTGCGACGCCTTTCGGAGACTGTATAATTATGGTTTAAATAATAATATTTGTTTTCTAATTCAGTTATTAACCTAAAATATGAATAGCATATCAGTGATATTTAAATGTGTAACAATCACGCATTACTTAACAGTACATAGCCAAGGTTTTATTGGACATCACACATGCAATAATGGTAATGGATACAGCATGTGGCTAATAAGGAAGTAGATAATAATATGTTGAATGAAACAGGTCACAAACGACAAGCACATTATAATGGTGATGATTTAAACAATGAACAATTCGTGCATGTAACTCAAACAAAAAATTAACATGCTAATTGTGTTTTATGGCATGTTGTTTCCTTTTTACAGGATGTAACAACAAAATTGCCTTGAAAATAAAGAGCCATGCAAACAAGCAGCACAAACGTGATTTCAGCAATGGCAATTAACTAATTAAGTATGAAAGTGAGACCGGCATTTTTCAAGCAGTTTTGAAAACTTCTGAAATGTAGAGTATGAATGAATTATGAAAGGCAGACACTGTCGTGCAAGATGTATGTAAACATATACACGTATTGCTGTGCACAAATTACACAATGCCAATTGGTGTGTATATAGTATAATGATGTTCTATCCCAGAATGTGCTGCGTAACTTAGGCAATGATTGTGTACTCCTACCCCAAAAGTTTTTTTCTGTTCAGGCTCGTGAACAGGTTTTCTATTTCGATCAGCTGGCATCTAGACAAATGTAACATTCTTTTCTGTGTATGTTACTGCCATGTGTATATGGAAAAATGCAGTTACACATCTCTTCTGCACAGCAGGGTTATTTTTTATGTTTGCCTGGGGCAAACCCAATGATAAAATGTTTTACTGGTCACAAGATGCTTGGTAGTAGTGCTGTGTAAAGACCAACCTTAAATTTAACTTGCTCTTCTCTCTCTTTTGGAACTGGGCTTGTGTAACCCTCATATTTCTTTCGAATTTCTGAAGGATTGTACTGGTACAGGGAAAATCAAACATAAGGCTCGGGCAGGTTGTTATTGTTTACAAGTCTAAACTACTGGTATAGGCATGACACCAAACAGGACAAATTTTAGAAGACGCAAAACAAAAGTATTTAGGAAAATACCATTTGGTAAGTTGATTTATCATATTTTCTATGAATAAATCAGAGTTTAAAAGGGGGAAGAATCAAAAACGTTGTAAGTAAATGAAGTTTGCATGATGGCCTATTGCAGTTGTTAAAGTAAACCAATGTTACATGATGCTAAATCTAAGATATTTCAACAAAAAGACTAAACAGTAGACATCCACATCCAACAACACGATAATATAATTGCCAAGCTCAAAACTTCCATTGGAATTAAAATTACAGATTACCATCAATTTTATTTTGCTGATGGTTTAGATTGTTTTCGACAATGGTTTAGACAATTTGTTCAGTGCAAGGCTTTTGTAGCTTAACATAACACTGCACAAGGCAACATACACAAAACACCAATTTGATGCCTGCAAGTCATGGGATGCATTCTTGTAATTCCAAAGCCATTCTTTTAAAATGCATGCTGAAATTCACTTCTATGGTGCAAAATGTAACGTTTTGCCAGATAAATCTGTTGTTTGGGTAAAACACCACTCACAAAAATCATGGCAAAAATGCTTACTGTTATTTTCCCTAATTGTGAGCGACAGAGATTCAATAACACTCTCGATTTAATAAGAAAAAGAATATCTGCATAACTATGTTGCCAGCCAAAGCCTTCACTTGGTTTATCAGATACACATGCAAACAAAATATAAAAGCACAATTTTTCTGCGCTTAACAAACAAACCAGCCAGGGTGCTATGTGCTTGTGCATAGCCCAACACACAACAACAGCTCACAAAATCATTAAAAATGTGCTTACAAACAAAATTGTTGTAGTTGGAAAAAACACAAACAAAAGAGTTTTCATACAGAGTAAAAATCAACTAACCTTGGGATCTGGGCAGAGAAGAACATGAAAAACAAAAAATATATATACATATTTATGCATTGTAAAAAGCATACTTAATTACGTACTAACTGCTGTTATTTGGCACAACTTACCAGACATGATCAAGTTCCAAATTAACGGAAAAGCTGTTTTATATGAGAAGCCGAAACCTTAAATTACTCAAACAAACACTGTGAAACGCAAAAAAGGTTCCTTTAAACTAACTAACAAACACCTTTGCACTAAAAACATTACCCAAAATAGCAAAAAAGCCTACAAAAACCCTTTCGCACTACTTGCATTGCATTATTAACCGCAGCTTCGACAAAACCCAACACACCCTTTTACTGAAACCAATGATGCGTGACCACCGTAATACTTTTTTAGCAATGAGAGACAAGAGAATTGCACACCAGTAGAATTTCAGGAAGTACATGTTAGCCTGCAGGGATTTTTGAGCAGCTGAGCGCATATTGCTGAAATATGATTATTTTATCTAAGAATAATAACAAACACACATATTGCACCGTGAACAACGTACCTGGCGCCAACTGAGATATTATTCGAGCATTTTTCCGAATAGAACGATGCCTTTCCAGTTGCTTAGCCATAGCCTGTTCCCTGAGGTCCGAATCTTTTCTGAAAGAAATCTCCTATGACGTTAACTGTGGAAGACAGGCTTGGCTCAACGAGCTCGGTACGCACGCACATACACGAGCGCGCTCTGTAAATTGGCACGTCGTATATATCTTATTCGATAAATTCAATGGGATAAAAGTGAATAGGCTATCCGCTTTCGCTACTGACTTCGTATACCTTGATCTATACAGAACTGCACAGCCCCAACGTTCCGCAAATAGAAAAGGCACGCATTACTAAACACAAAGTTGCGACCGACCCTTTTCTCTAATTGCCATTTCTTCCTGCACGTTTAACGATTCGGGCCACTGAGTCAACATCAAAACAACCGCCGGGTTCGGGCACGCTTATATAAAGGCGGCGGTGTCCGTTAATATAAAAAACGGCTGATGAAACTCGCCTTTCATGGATAATGATTGACTGCTGTGAACCCTTTCCCCACATAAGCAAATTATATAAGTCTTTCACTTTATGCAAACGTCGCTCTGCCTTTTTCAACGGTTTCCTCAGTAAACTTCCTCTTAACCTATCTTTTTTTACAAGCTATTTTACAATGGATAACAGAAACGAAGGATGTTATAACTACATCGCCGTGATTTCTCCATGGCCGACTGCGCGGCCAGACAACTAGATGACGTCACACCGAAGCTACCTTATAGCATTACCCGTCAGGGAAATACGGCCCAGTGAACGTCTGTCAGAAACCGCTGGTTACCATTTGTTTAATACACAGTCACTGCATGGCAGATCGAATCAACGCTCGAAGTTCGTGTAAGGAGCCGATTTATTGACGTGCCAGGCTGCCAGCACATGCGCGAGCAAGACAAAAAGAACCAACCACCACTGCCAGAAAGCACTCCTTCGCCACCTACAGTGGAAGAGTGCACGGTGATTTTGCAAACGGTCAATGGAAAATGTCAATGCGGTAAACCATTTGATAAAAGTTCACAACACAGCACACAATGTATGAGGTCTTTCAGCAAAACGACAACACGCGAAGAGATTTTTGAAAGCACAATCCGCAGAAAAGGCAGTTGGCAATTACGCACAGGAATATTCTTCAGGATTAAGAGCGTGAAGACCAACACAACAAGGCGCCATTGTGCGCAAAGGAGCTTGACGTCGTTTCCACACAAACAACTTCTTTATTCGACGAGCGTCAGCCTCTGGCACTCAAATGATGTGAGCGCTGCTCTCTCTAGTGGTTTGCTACACGACACAGCGATTTGAGTTTGCGGTCACGTGACCTTCTTCCGTTGTTTTATTCGTTTCCGCCAGTCGTCGCTGATTGGTTCAAAGTTAGCGTTGGAAGCTGCTTTTCCGCTGTAGAAATCACGCTACGTTTAGAAAAAGCATCAAAACGAAGTGCAAAACAATACGCGTTAAGGCACGTTTTGCCTCCGGCGTAACAGGAAAACTTTCACATGGTTTACTAATGCACACGACACTGATACAAGCGTGATAATAATCATCTCACCTTTGGAATTGTTCCTCTCGCCATTTTTTAATTCGATACTTGGGATCAGACTCTTTGATTAACTCCTCCTCGCTCTCCATGATCAACCGTTTTTCCTCTTCTTCTATTTCCTTTTTTGCTTTCTGCCACTTGGCAACCATCCCCACCATCTCACGGGGTGGTTTCTTCGTAGCGCTTTTGTCTTTCTTTGTCTGCATTTAGCGACATAACAACTTTAAATATTACATTTTAGAAAAAGTTGTTCCAAAGAACTGGGACAAGATTGTTTGACTTTACGCAAAAAATTTTAATTAATACTTCATCTCTGTTATGCATCTACGTTTAACCCTCTGGACGTTGCATACCTTTTTTAACTTTTTGGTTTTTTCACTTGTTGAATCCTTGATATTTGTATGAATGCTGGAAAAAGGTGGTTCCTGTGGTTTAGTTGTAAATGTTGTTGCTCGGGCAGTAGGCAGAGGTGGAGCGGGTAGTGAACTATACTCTACCGGAGCTCTCCTTAGTTCAGCTGTAACTTGTAAGCTGGGTGTACCTCCAAATACATTTTGTATGTTGATGTAAATTGTTTGTTTTTAATACTTTTTAATACCGAAGGCAGTGATAAAAAAACTTTAAAAACCAATAAAAGTTTAATTATTGATTGTCAGACATATTGATAACAAAATTCATGTTTGTATTTGTTTGGAAATATGTCACAAATAACTATTTCAAAATAATCAGAAACCTCTAGAAGTTTTGTTTAAGTATACTTTATGTGCACATAACATGCTTTCAGTTTTAACTTTCATATAGCAATGATGGTAAAAAACAACACAACATTCATCACAGAATCAATAATGTGTATAAAAGATTCATCTCAAAGCTGTGCATACCAGTGGTGAGTGTTTCAGAACTCTCCACATCACTAATCTCCATCTCAGTCCCATCATCAACATCCGGATCACCAAGAGGAGGAGGGGGTGGTGGTGGAATGGAGTCCTCTGCATCAGCAGGAGGTGCAGGTGGAAGTGGTGGCTTAGCAATGTCATCAGTGGGTGGAGGTGGTGCTGTATCTTCTCCAGGTGGAAGAGGAACATCTGTCCTGCGGGGTGAGTTTCTGAATGAATTGTTGTATGCAGACATCCCGTATGGCTGCCCGTAGTGCATTCCATATTGGTTTGCCATGTTCCAGTATTGTTGGTAGTTGTTGAAACCAGGACAGTTCATTGCTCCAGGGCCACCTTCAGGTTTTGGGAATGTTCCTACTGGTTTCTTGTCATTCTGGCTGTGGTTCTGGGCAGTTGCTGAATCCTTGGTTTCCTTTGATTTTTCAGTTGGTGATTTCCGGCCAGATGGGTTGTCTTTGTTGTTGTCCGATTTCTTAGACGACTCTACAACAACGTACTTTACTTACACAGTGTATTAAAATGGTATCTGCAGCCAAAAACCTTCCCTTTAGATATTTCATAAAGTCCAGTTTTATTTTTCAGGTACAAGTTTGTTTTAGATAAAGGGGCTGATCCACTATTTGGGAAAAAAATAAATGTTAAACTACTACCTTTGTTTGTATCAGCTTCTTTGCTAGTATCGGACACTGAATCACCAGCTTTTTCGTCTGACACATTTTTAGGGAAGGACCACTGCACTTCTTCGGTAAGCTTGTTTTTGTAGAAGTAGCGGCTGTATTCGCTGCACAAAGACAACAAAACAAGTAAGAAACTTGTATTTAAATTCAAAAACACACCACCTGGAGACATAAGAACAATATCGGGTGGTACATTAAATTAAGTGACATACCTGAACAGCCGAGTTTCATAATTTGATAAATCTCCTGCTTCAACATTCACATCCTCCAGGAAAATGGATTTTAACATTCTGCAAGCTCTTTTTGGATACTTACACTACAGAAATCTTGCCTGACATCCCAAGTTTGCTCAGCTGAGCACTATACCTTTATCGCTGGCGAATTAACTACATGGGCACTTCCAAATTGTGTTGACATCAAGGTTGACTGTCTGACTTAGCGAGATACAAATCCAGCACAGGACCCAACCGTACCTGTCCCACTGGCACGACCACCCCTCAGGCACTGCGTTGGTTTCGTACTTCTCAAGCTGTTGTTCGGCTTGCTTTAATTTCTCCTGGTAATAATCGCTTGAAAGTTCTCCAGCTTTCCAATCAACACTTCGCACCTACATACAAGCAGTTTGATAGAATGGAGTTTCAACACATTTGAGATGCAAAAGTAACTTAACAGAACTGCAAATCATAGTATTTAAAGATGCATTACGAATCAACAATCACATGTAAATTGCTTGCTCTTGCTAAGGCAGCATACATTGAGGCAATAAATGTCTGCTGTGTCAATGGGTTTTACTTAAATACTCTGGTATGTCAAGGACGAAATGGGTTTAATAGCAAAAAACTGATACTACTGATATATGTGAAAGATATTGTACACACACACACACACACACACACACACACACACACACACACACACACACACACACACACACACACACACACACACACACACACACACACACACACACACACACACACACACACACACACACACACACACACACACACACACACACACACACACACACACACACACACACACACACACACACACACACACACACAGACACACACACACACACACACACACACACACACACAGACAAACTGCTGTTTTCACCTCAATCTCCATCAGGAGCTTGTGAAAATCGGTGAGGCTATTTTGGGAAATATCCAGAAATTGAAGCTTGCCTGTGAGGGTGGATGTCAATTCTTCTATTTCCTTCTGAAGAGCAAAAGTAAATAAATCAAAACATTTATAATTACTATGATGTACATCAGTTGCCCAGATCTTAGCTCTATAAGTAAATGCTACAGTATTATATGCTGCAAAAGTTTCATTGTGAGCACTAAAAAGGTCAGAACAAACCTCCATGACTCCAACCCAAAGTTTAAAGGAGGCTGTATAAAAAGATTCTTTAATACGCAACTCTTAATACAAAAACATAAACTAATCAATTACATGCAACACCAGCCAACACTTTATGGAGGAAAATGTTTTCAATTAACAAGGGCATTTTTACATTGTGGCTACTACCAATAAATAGATACTCATTCTTGGATGACTTGTTGTCATATGTATTTGGATCAGTATACACTAAAATTGCCAATGATGACCTGTTAACTTAATGATGTTTTTAAGCAAGTTCTCTATGTGCGATACAATAGAAAGTGAAGTAATTGCCAGGTTATTTTTGGGGTTTTCAGTTTTTTCATTTATCCAATATGTCCAAATACAACAATAAGTTGTTTTTGAGCACAAGGTTATGATTGTGATTAACTAGAAAGGTGGTTAAAAGGTTTGTCATTGTTTTTGTGAAGTAGTGGTTATTTTATTAATAATATGGGTTTGAATCAGAATTTGCCCAGCTGTAACAAATCCACATTTACTTAATCAGAATATCATCTGTTTTAAGAGACGTTTATTGTGCAAGTGAAAATCGGTATGCTGCATGTGCTTACAATATGTTGTTAAGCAAAACAATTAATCACTGTTAGAAGAATAGACACGAACCAAACAGAAAAAGTAACATATCAAAGAAAAGCCAGGTACATATATTGGTAATCTGAGACCATCTGGTTTATACTATCAAATTAAAATACAAAGTGCTCAGTAAAGAATAAACTTGGCACATATATACCTGTTGGCTGTTATCATTCATTTTACTTGTGTTGTCCTCAATCAAGGGGCTCGGGACTGGTGTTTTGCTTTCTTTCACTTGTTCTATAGGTTTGCTTGCAAAAGGCGATTGTGAACGTGACACAGCAGGTGACAAAGTACTTCCCCCAGGCAGCAACTCAGTCATGTCGTATTTGCTAAAAACGCAGTTTGTGAAAAGTAAATTTCATGTGACGAACAATTCACTTGGTCTTATTATTTTTACTGTGTGTTTAATCAACAAAACCTTCAAACTACATACCTTAGGTCATCACAAATATCCATGTCATCACTTTCATGGTCGGATTGCTTGTCAGTTCTATAGATGCAAACATCAAGTTATTGTTGGTATAATACAGATAGCAATAACTAAACCATTACACATACTTAGAACATTTGTTATCCACTTTGTCCTGCGTTGTGCTGAACAGAGATGTTTTATCTGTGAAAAAAATCATGCAAGAACACTTTAAAATAAGAAATAAAGCATATCTTTGTTTGTGCAATAACACCATTACATACCTTCTTTTAAAATGGAAGTTTCTTCAGTTTTGTCCTGTTTTGGTCGCTTTGCAGGAATCTCTGTTAAAAGTGTACTAAAATTGTGAACTGTCATACAATACAGTTTGTTGCTGATGCTGCCAGGCATATAAAAAACAACTAG
Organism: Ascidia mentula; assembly: GCF_947561715.1. Classification (NCBI taxonomy): domain Eukaryota; kingdom Metazoa; phylum Chordata; class Ascidiacea; order Phlebobranchia; family Ascidiidae; genus Ascidia; species Ascidia mentula. The sequence continues at coordinate 16,452,262 of NC_138569.1, read as the reverse complement.
TTTCTTTTTTTACCAGAAGAGCCTTACATTACCATGTCATACAATACACTTTCTCCATTGAGAATTAATAAGGTATAGGTTAAGTGGCATTCTGAAGAGAAATCAACTTATGACTTTGGTGGCTATAAACCAGGGTTGGGTTTATTCCTTGGCCTCCAAATGACACAGGAGAGGTTGACTAATTTACAAGATGCAGTAAACTTTTCAATCACATCAAAAAAAATTTTGCAACACAAAGCAAAAATTCCAAGAGAGCTGTTTGGGGATGTAAATTATGCCACGGTAATGTACACAAATCAGTACAAAACATCCGAAAATAATATAACATACAACTATGATATACCTGATGAATCCAAGGCATTGTCGAGTTCCGCATCAATATCAAATTTATCTGTCCCACTTTCAGAATGCTTTTTTAGTTTTCTTGATGCTCTGAAGCAAATTGACAATATTAACCATGTAGTAACCAGTTTGCTACTAACTAACTTAAAATAATACCTTTCAGACTGCGGAAGAGATTGCTTGGAAGATGTCTTTTTTTGTCGTTTTTCAAGTTCCCTTCTTTTTTCCTCAAGAACAGCTGAAACAATAGCATTAGTAAATACTTTGCATGCATGGCCATGTGGTTTTCTAACAAACAAAAACCATTATTCAACCTTTGAGCGATGTCCTTGAGATAAGCAAGTCTTCCTTTTTTGGGGCAGGCTTTTCAGATTTCGGTTCCTCGATTTCTTTTGTCTTGGGTTTTGTTTTCACCTCAATTGGTTGCTTGTCAACCTTTTGTGATTTATCAGCCGTTTGGCCCTCATATTGCTTCATAACATCTTCTGGTAGAGTCCAGGATACTTCATTCGTGTTTGTGTTCCAGTAATACGGATGGTTAGTGTTTTCATCAACGCATTGCTTCCATGGTCCCCAAACAACTGCAACAAATATGTTCAACTGTAATTATGGGTAAAACATGAGAATACTGTCCTGTTGCATTATTAATCACAGGGTTCGAATTAGCGGTAAAAGCACAGATCACAAAAATGTTACAACCTAAACTCCAATACTTAAATTTTACTTGCTGTTTTAAATTCATTGACTTAAAATTTGTTTCGTTAAAAAAGTTAACAATGTTGTTTGCCTTAGCACTTGTTGCTTGTATAAATGAATAGATAAAGAAAGATGGCAACGACTCCAAAAACAGTTCGCAATTTGCGAAACTGCTATTTCAAACCCTGAAGCAGTGTCTCTAAAACCCTATTGTAGGGGCTGCAGGTTTTGTGAAAAATCTTACTCTGCACACTTGCAAAGAAAAGATTTTAGGGGTTTAGATTGGGGTTTGTGTTGATTTTTAGAGCTACAATTCCTACAGTAAGGTTTTAGAGGTGCAATGTCAACAAAGCTAACAGGTTTTAAGAGGAACCATTATTAAGTTTTGCCTCCAAGCAAGTAATGTGTTATTTTCAATTAAATCGCAAATGTGTCAACTGACAGTTACATACTTTTGAAGTCCTGTGAATCCTCATCATCTGTGACCTTTTCCTTTGCTTTCACAGCAGCTGGTTCATCTTTGGTTGACCTTTTCGAAGGCGGTGGAGTATCATTTTCAAGATCATTAATTTCCTTGAGGAAGTCAGCAACTTTTGAATCAAGAGTGCTGACAGGGATAGTTTGTTCGTCATCTGAACCTTTATCTGTTTCATTTTCTATTTCATCATCACTGTCATCATAGTGTCCAAGCAGTCCTAATCCTGCGCCACCTTTGAATTTAGTTGGACGACCAAAATCTGAAAAATTGAATATAGTCAAACCTGTTGCACTACTTGTATTTATATATACATACTTCTTTTTTAAAACATTTGCCATTCATCTAGATTGTAGCCTTATTAGAAAAAATGATGCGTTTCACAATTTTATTGTCATTTTTGCTGAAATAATTGGCAAAAAAACGTCAATTTGTTTAAGCAAAATCAGCACAAACGACGCTCGCCAACATTATTTTTTCAACCCCAGAGCGAACTAGCCAATTTTTATTATCAAATATTACGTATTTGTTTATTTTTTTGCATGCATTTCTAACAAAAAGAAACAATTTATCGTCAACTTTATACTCTCTTATGAAATAAACAAAAAACTTGTCAGCAGTATGACATACTTCTGTCATCGTTGCCGGTTAATTGCAGCGTTGGTTTTCGTCTCGCCATGCTGAAGTGTTCTGACAGAAGAAAGCAATTTCATGTGACAATTTCAACTCTGCTGGGGCTGTGGTAAAGTACCGCTGAAAAGTAATCATATGTGGCAAAATTATAGTCTAAATATAAGTCTTCATGATCAGAGTTCAGAAGAAAAATTAGATGTAAATTTACAAAAAAGACGATAGTCCCACGCACATCAACTTTTCTTTGAAACAACCTTCAGCCTCATGCTCAATGAACTGTAACGAAAAAAGTTTACAAGAGGGCGTAAGAGCAGACTATTTTTACTACTTCCGTTTACACTTTCCCCATTTACGGCACATATGCATACGTCCCCACACAAAAAGGATATTTAAAAAAAATTCTGGGATTGATACTACCCCTCCTTCCCTTAGTACAAAAGAATATTTCCTTATATTTACGTGTTGGTTTTTCTTTTTTGTGGCTCAGTGTTCACAGATCCTTCTTCGCCAAAATGCCTTTATGTGTGTAGTTTACACCGTTTTGGCACGTTGCGTAGACGAAATACGGATATTCACCCAGAAGAGCAAATAACTTGGCAACAGCGCCCGACAATAATGTCACGTGGAACTTTGTCTATGTAAGGAATACATTAGAGTTTCAGAACTTTATTTGTTTGTGCCAAATTTTTAGCTTTACCTATTGTACATCGTAACGTAGAAGACATACATAACTGCTCGCTTGCCAGGGCTAGATATTCGGGTAACACGAAAATTCACTCAAACATTGTTCGGCAGCAAGAGAATGCAACAACTTAGAGTGCGCAGGTTTAAATTCTACATTATGCCGGATCAGTCTCTACTCGCTTAACCTGCTGGCACGCAGATTGTTCGGTAACCTGCATCTTCATACAATTATTCTCTGCAAACTTACAACAGTTGTCGCGGTTACATAATTTTATTCAACTTTGTTTCACGATTAAAATGCGAGTGTTGATACAACTACACTTTGTATACCGAAAACGAATCACTCGGAAGGGTGCAAGGCCAAGAAGAAGGACAGACCCATTTTGATTGGTGAACAACAGACCACCAGCAGCGAAATATTGTGTGTAAAGGAGCAGAGGCACAACGAGGGTGGGCTTGCTAGAGCTTTTTGAAACATGTACGTTGTTGCAACAGAGACGACGGCATTCTCGAATGCGTGATGCAGAATTTGAGAGCAAAGCACTCGCTGTACATCAGTTCACAAAAAGATCACTGTAGAATTTGCTGTTTTTTTTTCCGTGATTTTTCGGCACTGATTGGGTTAACACCCGTATGATCAAAGGCGGCCAATGACGAAGGGATGGAAATATGTCGAACCCAAAGACTTTCTAACACTTGTACGAAAAAAGGTCCTGCAGACAGTAATAGGCCGCTACAGACAATATAGTGCACATACGTTTTAAATGTACAAAAAGGCAATCACTTGATTATTTGCAACGGATTGTTTAAAACCAAACAAAAGCAAGGCCGGCTAAGAAACAAGTCTGTGCATTGAATTGATTGGAAAATAATTTAAAATAAACACTTTTCTTTCTGAATTTGTGGTATGTCGTTCGCTCATCCGTTATAACGAAGGTAAAAACGATACTTAGCCAATCGTTAAAAAAGAAGCCAGGTTATAAAAGAAAAAAAAGCAGAGTGCTCTGTACAGAATACGACGCAGGTTTTAAGCCACACGTGCGTTTTGGTCCCAGTCCAACCAGGCGACGAAAGTCAAACCACACGGATGTGCATGCATTTAGAAACAAAAAAACATTCACGAACGTGCCGAAACTTGAAACTTTGTTAATACTAAATTTCGGTCTATATACATGAAAAACAAGGGCGGCAGCAGCTATACGCGCAAGCAGAGAGGGGTACAATATTTGGTCTGTTTTATGAGTTAGGTCTATAACGACAGGGCACTTACGGAATGAACCACAAAATTACACATTACAGACCGTAATTCATACAGTATACTGGCCAACTGGTTGCAAATACGGTTACGAGGGCGAAATGTACAGTGCAGGCGGTCTGATGATGATTCTCGCAGCTTCAAACTGTACAAACAAGGCAAAGCAACGATACTGCATTTTGTTGATGGGCAAACGTGAGCGAGCGTTATAGTAGCGAGAGTTGAAAGGTCATTTGCAGCTGGTGTGGTTTCTATTTGTTGATTGGTCCTGCTCATATATTAAGTCCTACTCTTCATCTGACACATCGAGCTCGTCTTGGTAGCGACCTGCAGAAACAAAAATTCAATATTTTAGTTGCCTCTTTTTCTTTTTTATACAATAAGGATTAATTAGAGTAATAGACAATTTTATCTGCGCTTGAACTGCGTTTGGTATTTTTGCTTTTATGGCTGTACATTACAATACAACCGTTCATGCGGCCAGTAAGGCAAAGTGCAGCATACAGTTTGTTTACGTAACGAACCTTGGGAGCTGTCATCGTCATATGACCTTCTGCCGTCATACGATCCATCTCGATCGGAAGCACTGCTCACTGGCCTTTCATCTTCTCCGTATTGCTCTCGGCGCGATGGGGTCGACTTGGCTTGTTGCTGTGGAAGTAAGGACAACTACGTGACTTGGAATGAACCGCTAACATATTGGACAAAGGGCGTTCGCTTTATGTCGTTAATGCAATTTGGCGCAGTGGTAATAACGGCTGGTTTGAAAATCAGCACTCTAGGCCGTGTATTTCGGTGTACAAACCACTCACCTCTTGTGATTTGCTCTCCCAGCGTTGTTTTTTGTCGGACACGTCGCTGTGCTGTGGGAAATAAAGACACAATTACGTCATGCAGTTGTATTTTGGGAAAAAGTCGTGCAATTATTTTAAGAACTCAAGGTCATGTCCGCTTGACAAATAATTGCGGTAAACTTCAAAGAAACTCAATATTTCGTAATTCTCGTTGCAGGGCAATGCAGTTTTGGTGCATTTATATTTGATGAGCCTATAAGGGTGGAATGGTGCCTTTGTTCGTATGAAGTTATGTCAAGAAAGCAAATATCGGTATGTTACCAATTTCACAGATTGCTTGCTGGTGACTGTCTTTCCGCCTCCTGCAGCGGTTTGTTCGTATTTTGCACGACGACCGACCACGGCCCCCACATGAGGAACATCACTCTGCAATCACAAACAAATCACCTATTTAATGGCGACAAGTTTTTATTTGAGTTAGCCCCGAACATATCAATAGAAAACTACCAACACAGCGACTTTACACAAGTATTGAACAGACATTCCTATCAAAACTCGGTTGAAATATTTTTATACACGATGGAACTTTACAGCAAAAAAAACAATTTAAACTCAAAAGTGTTGCAGGAAGTCTTACTAACGCGCAAAAGTATGTGGTTTTTAGACGAACAAAATAGCGCGTTCCACACAACTAACTTCCATTGACGGAAATTCCAGCGGTTTGTGTCATGCCGCCAGGCAATTACTCTCAAGCTGTGCAACGAAACGTGCCACTCACCTTGGCTTTCGGCTTATCGTGAGTCTGTCCGCTCACGGCGCCCTTCTCCCATTGGTTGAGGCGGCTTGCGACGCCCGTTTTTATGGCAACCGGAGATTCCTGAAATGAGAAAACGCGGCTTTAAAGGTAAACCGAAAGCTTTTTTTAGTTTAAAGAGAACACTGTAAGATTTTTGTGAGCATTATTATCGCAAGGGATTTCACACGAAAGGGAATGATGATTTTACGACCAGTGCTGTAGAAACGGAAAATGTTGAAGCGATGTATTTTTAACACCAAACTTGGTAAATCACAATAAAATATGGACTTTAGAAACTTTTGTTTTTACAGTGATACGGTACAGTGATTGAAATCTTAACACCAACATTAACTCATGCATTAGTGCTCTGGTCTGCTCTTACAAACCAGCGAGTCGTGAGTTTAAAAGTTTTGAGAGGTACACACTGTATCTATTCGCACCCTTAGCTACTTGTAATTACACCAACTGTTGGCGCTCCCCCTAATGTTTGTACAAGAAACCAGCAATCGCCACGTCAGCCCACTGCAAAGCTTCCGATGAGAATTTTTGGCTAATGGATGGGCGACTGGCTTGACGAACTTGCCTCGGGGCGCAACGACTGTCGCATTTTACATGTCCGGGTCGCATCAACTTTGGAGTAAACAAGATTGACGTGCGGATCCTCTACGTGACAGATGTGGGTATGAAGGAAGTTACTCTCCGTATTCGGAAAACATTTTTCGGGACTTTCACCCAAGTAGGGGTTTTATTAAATCGCTTGCAAGTGTTTGGGAAAAATTTGCTTATAGGCATCGGATCACATGATCAAGTAACTAAGGGAAACACAAACGGGGGTGTGATGTCATTACTTCTGCATTTTCTGGTTGAGAATTTAAAACTACTAAAAGACTCTGACCTGGATAAGAAACTAAAAAAACTAGTCAAACAACGGCATTTGAGGAAAAACTGAATGAAAACAAAACACACGAGGAGGAAGCAAGCGGTCTACATGTGTATGCAAATCTGCAGCACGCATCCGACCCGAAGTCGTCACCGTCTAGTCCAATATCGAGATGCCATATGTTGGACCAGATGGTGTGGCAAGTAGGCACGTACCGATTTCTTTGCGGCGCCCTGCTGCTGCGAGACCTTAAGCCACAGGTTCTTGCGGCTCGAGAAGTCGGCACCCTTTACTTCTGCCACCTCCTTGGCTGCCTTCGTGGACGAACCTCCAGCACGACCAGATTCCCAGAGGTTTTTGCGGGACGAAATGCCTCCCGCTCCAATCACGTGCTCCTACAAACGGAGGAATAGCATTAGAACGAACAGACGCATAATTTTGAAATCTGCGGGAATGAGGAATGTTTGGCCCACAGGGATCACGATTACGTCATTTTTAAATTAGGAATGGAAGTTTCATGGCGGGAGTTGAAAATCTGAAATACGATCACAGCAATGATTAAAATATATCTGCGACTTTCTGTTGAAGCAAATTCTCGGTTATGAATAAATTAGCAATTTATGCTGTCTTATTTTATCATTTCGACGCTAACAAACGATGGATGCTTTACATCTTTTATTGTAGGTATTATAAACACCAAGTTACTGGGTGTTCAGGAGGTCGCCATTTACTTTGGGCAAATCCACACATACTACTTGACACACTGTTAACTTAAATTCAGTTGTTACAAGACAGAAGTGCAACAGGCAACAATAATTTGTTGCTGCAGTTAAATGCCACATCCTCATAACATAGCGGTTTGCAAAATACCACCCACGCGTGATGCATGTTTTTTAATAATCTCGGTTACATCACAAGCGACCGAACCAAACCTATTTGTCAAACAAACGAGCCGGTGTCGATACAATGGAGCAAGCGTGGGTTCGAATTAAGGAGTTGGTTTACATGTGGGCATTGTGACGCGACAGTCACCCCGTATGACGTAAAACACATGGATTGTTACGCAGGAATGTGGACCCCACCAAGCAGTTGTGTCACCCCGTTAAATTGTTCGGACTTAGTTGACTGGGTTTGTATAGTGGCGGAAGTACAGCACACGAGTTTAAACGAGTCGACATGTGGCCCAGTTGCTGGCGCAAGAACTAAAAACACAGAACAAACGCATCGGCAGAAACCGGAAGTGCACTAAATCAACCACAAACAAACCGTTGTGACGTAACAAACAAGTATCATAAAAATACATGCTTGAGAAAAACAAACCTTGCGGACGGACTTCTCTGCACTATGAACCTCTCCACGTTCCCACTTGTTACGTCGGTCGGTGACGTCATGACCGATTTTGCCGCCAGGCGCCGCGGATGATGGAGTCCTTTTGGCCTCCTGTGGGAGAGATAAAAGTGTCTGGTGGATACGTAAGGGAAATAGCATTGAAGGAATTGACACAGCCACAGGGCGATGGCATTTAACTATTGAATAGGTGATACGTCATTAAAAGTTTGCGTTTGAATTTGTCGTGACGAGTTTTGAACACGTTTCGACAAGTAACAGACGGGTGCTAAGCGTGGTCATCGGCAGTTTTAACGTCTTGGCGCGAAGTTCAAGTAGCGACCTGTAATTAAATGTTCATACATGCAAGTTCCACTGCAGCGCTGCGATTAAAAGCGTGCTGAAAACCATACAAGTGAGTTTTTCTTTTTGCTGAGAGCACCATCATAACTCTAACTACATTTTCTAGTGCATATAATATAAGTTGACCAATCTGACCACAACAATATAATATATCAATATTTCTATATATATGAATATATATATACATAAACTTAGGTCATTTGCATGTAGTCATGTGTTACATCTACACAACAACATAATGCTTATAGATTGACCCGGCGCTTGTTACAAGGTGACACCCACACCTACAGCATTATGAAAACCTCTATATGATTGGCATACATTTCAGGTGACGACCTCTCTTGATGCAAATATGCGAGCACAGAGCATTCAAAGCGTACCTGCTTCTTTGCTTGTTTGGTGTACTTTTCCAAGCGACTGTCAAGACCTTCGGCACGTGCCACTTTTGTGTCGTTCACTGCGCTATGCTTCGGCCTACGCACAATGCATGAACCATAGATAAACTTTTGAACCAACACCAACGCGTATTTACATTTCAAAGTTTTATAGGTCATTGACGGGTTGCCATTATTTATTTATTTATTTATAAGAACAATTGGCCCGCAAGAAAACACATCTATTGAAAATTATCTAAAGGGTAAAAGATTTAAAATTATACAAATGCAGACAGCTCGGAAGGAATATAAGACTACTTGTGTCCAATAGGCAAATTTCCAGTTCAAAATACTTACGTTTCGGTGAGGTGCTTATTCAGCTGCTCGACCTGCCAACAAATTCAAAAAATCAGTTTTTTACAAGACCAACTTTGTTTATGTAACCGGAAGGTTGCCAAGCTGTAACCACACTCGGTATGTTTTATTTTATTTAAAATCTTAACAAATACCAGCATCTTTAAACCATTACAACAGACATCGGGTGTGGTGCACAGCTTGGCGAATTGCGTCCAATAAATTACCCAGTTAATACTGCAAGAAATATAGGGTACGTTTAACATTCACAGCACATTCCCACACACACACACGAGGGTGAGTTGAGTTAACAGGTTTGAAAAGTCGGATTACTACAGGAGACATTCACAAGCCAAGCCCAGCAGGTTAAGTAGCGCCATACATGCCACGCCCCAGAACTGTCGCACTCATTGAAATTTCACCCACTGCGTGAGCGATGATTACGGCACCATGCATGGATTAAAACACATTCCCGGTAGTTAAACATCGAAACGTGTTATGCCAGAATCTCGTCGGGGACCTTCGCTTTGCAGTATCGCTGTGTTGGCGACAAACCAATGCAAAAATGGGTTTGATTGTGTGTAAGACGTGAAAATGGTCCATGTGTATCGTTTGTATGTGATGGGATCAAAAAAAATACAACATATTTAGCACTAAGAATGGCTGTTGAGGAGTACACAATTCCAAAGACTCTAGACAACACAACAAGCGGCCTGAGAAAGACAAACCTCGACGAAACCGCGCAGTCAATAGAGAGTGTGCAATGCGTCGAACCGCATTACTACGGTCGGGTGAACACAGTGAAAAGCAAAGGGTCGCTTTCGTACGCATGCCCACGTCAATCTTTGAGTGTCGGCGTACGAACGTTGCTTGAGGTGCGCCACAAGACAAAGCGGCCACAAGCACTTCAGGCTACAGCCATGTATGGAAATGCGGAGAAAGATGGAATTGTTGTGAGCAAGAGGCAATGAGGCCACACTAAACAACACGCTGGGATCAAAAGCCCACGGGCAATGGATGTCATGCAAACAAGACTTATCTAATGCGGTAACGGCTTAGGGCTGAGCTCGCTCGCCGCTTTGACCAACTCGCGGCAAGCTTCAAAACAAGCAAACGCTTTGAATTCAGAGGAAACGTGACACTGGATGTTGGCTTCCTTGCAATTGACGCCTTCCGAACAGTCGCACAAGTTCTAAGCTCTTAAGATTCAGATTCATTTGAACATTCATGCATGATTGGAACTGATTGGAAGATTTTCTAACTTTTCAGTTTTGCCCAGTCTGTAATTTAACTATGATCTATCATTATATCGGCCCCAAGTATTAAGATTTACACTTGTTCAACAATGAAACTCATGCCAGCCTGAGCATGCCAAGATAATAAGATCATGCCAAACATGCTCATGCATTTTCTAGGCAAAAAATAATGGAAGAAACTGATACAGGGATCCAGAACAGTTACAAATTAAATCGGTCCTGACAGAACACATTTTTGTGACACGAACAATGACCCAAACCAAAATCAACCCTATTTACCTTACAAGGTATCAAATTTCACCAAACCTATTAACTGCTAACTTGCATCAAACAAACTTTTAGCATGCCAAAAAAATCAATTTTAAATAAAAGCTATCAAATATCATCTTTTGTACCACTAAGGAAGTTAACATTAATGAATGTGTATCGAACATCCTAATCAAATGAAGGAAACCAAAAACGTGCACTTGGAATGTACATTAGTGATGCCTGGAAAGAAAAAGTGTATGTAACAAGTGTTTGTGCATTACTATTGTCATTAAATGTACTTTTTGAATTCATCCATAATTGTAGTGTTGTATAAAAGGTGAATGTTTGCTTTTGTTTTGACCTTGTATTACTTAATGTTAAGTATCGCCCTATTGAAATACGGATGCTAAATTAATGTTATGCCTTTTCAGTTGTGCATGATGGCAGTAATTATGATAAAAAGACATGCAACATCAATTAGTTTGCAATTCCAGATAAATTATTCTGGCGACCCATGCACAGCAGACAACTGTTATTGGAATAGTTGGATAAATCTGACATCAAATGGCCATTAATTGCCCAGCTTTAATGGTATGTTAAACATAAAAATGCATGTCTGCCCAAACATGCTTCCATGCTCATTTATCGCACGGGAATAAAGCATTGTTAATTTTCCTAAACAGCCTTCCTTGCGAATTGATCCAAATTGGACAAACCATGCTGCAGTAAAGGTAGTAGAAAAAGTACACCATGCAAAAAAGTATTAGAAGTTAACTGGGTAGTAACTATAGGGGCACAAATTATTTGTAGGTATGAGATTGCTATTCCCTAATTATACTGCACCAACCCTTTCATCAGAGAGGTCACTGTCTTGTGTGGTGTCAGGCTGAGAAAGAGATTTCTTGGTTTCATCACAAATTGACTGGTCAGTTTTACTGATCATATCAACGGATATGGGTTTTTCTTCTGGTTCAGTGTCTGTATTTAATACCACATCAACATCAGTCCTTTCTGTGGGTTGTGCTAAAGGAATGTCGAGGCAGCTATTCATCTCAACCTTGTCATCCTCAACAGGAAGCTTGTGGTTGGATGTAGCTGTATCACAAGAAGTCTCTTCTGCGTCAACATTCACCTGGAGGATAGTTGGTTTCTTTGGGATATCGGGTTTTCTTCTTCGGCGTGTGTTGCTTGATTTAACTTGAACTGTAGCAACTGACACAGATACTTCCTTAACAGTGTGTGATTTTGAGCATTTGTTCTCCTTTTGTGTAACGCCAATATTTTCAACATCAATCTTGATAGTGTCAATAATGTTTTCTTTTTCAATTATGACATTGCTCTCCATTTCATCGGAAGTCTTGACAATTTCATGTGATTGAAGGTGTTCTATTTGCAGGTTATTGTTGTTTAAATTTCTATTGGCTGTCTGGCGGTTTGGTGAAATACTTTTTTCTGATCTAATGACACTCCTCGGCCTGTCATTGGAAATTGGCAGCAACACTTTGGCAACCTCATTTGGTTTAGGTGGTTTGGAGGCTTTGACAGCTGGACGTGCATTTTCTGTGTTCTCTTCTTTGATTGCAGAAAACACTTTGGCCCTGTCCTTGATACTGGCCCGCTTTGACAATGATGAACTTTTAGCAGGGGAAGAGGTTTTAGTTTTGTTCTCATCAGGCTTGTCTTCCAAAAAGTTCAGCAACTCATTTCCACTGCAAGAAGCTTTTTTGGTCTCCAGCTCAGAAAGAAAATCATAGAGATCATCTGCTTGTTTTTCCATTGCATCAAGAGAGCGCCTTGTGCGATTTTTCCTAGCTACAGGACGACTGGGATGGTAGGACAATTCCTTGTCACTGGTTCCATCAGTAACTTTTAAACCGCTTTGCTTATAATCACTTAGTCTAATTCTTGTGCTCTGAGTTCTGCGGGGCACAGCTGGTGGCCTTGATTTAGGACTTCCTTCCATTTCTTTGCTTTTATCGACAGAAGTTAAACTGCCACTGTTCGACAGCTCACTGTCAACTGAGGAATCGCTGTCTCGATTTGTGAGTGAATCAACGCTCTGCAAACAAAGTAAAGATATAAATGATGGCCCTAACCTACACATACCTGTTTTATGTGCATGCCTACACATGTTATCTCAGACCTGTGTCTGAACTGTGACAGCATTTAACGACAGCCAATGACAACGTACACCTTGACAACAACACCATGCTCTCACAAAGCGGCGACATCTGCAACTGAGTCAAAAAGGCCAAAAAAACTAAAACAGGAAGTAGTTGATGTCCATAACATGTCAGCTCTGACTTCATTGAGCAAACATAGCATGTCAACGTACCAACACTGCCCGCCGCATGTCGCAGAGATACTGCGATATCAAAGTGGCAATGATAGTTTGCCTGCACTGCCTTTAAATGCCAAGTAGTTTTCCTGTTACATCCCAGGAAACGGCTCATGCTCGAGACGCATGGGGTCCATTGAAAAAAGTGCATGCTGCGTCATTTAAACGTCATGGCAGCATGAAACTAATGGTAACGCTGGTCAGAAAGTAATTAATCGCTGTTCGCCAATAAATGTGATGTGATTGTATGAATTTAGGGTTGTAGGTGCTGCTTTTATCACTTGAATTTTAATAAAAAATGCTTTGTTTGTGGCATTTTACATGAACATAATTAAAAAGTTAAATCTGTCAAATATACAAACAACCAAACAGCGACAACTGCAAAAACTCTTCCGGTCCTTGACTTCCAGCACAACACTGTTTAGAAGCAACCCCACATATATCCCATCAGAACAAAACATGCAAGCACAACATCCTTAAAACACCGTTTTTGAAATTTATGCAAAACACACTTTAACTGCCATGCAAAAAAACCTTGGACACGAGTGGAGAGGTAAGGACTTTAGGACTGAGAGGACCAGCAACCTCCTCTTCGGACTGGGAAAGCTTTTTTCTGAACTCCTTTCTCTTCTCTTCGGCTTCTGCACGTCGCCGTTCTCTGTCTTCCTTTTCCTTCTGCAATCGCTCCTACAATTTTTTAAAAACAATATTAAAATATATTTTTGGTGGTATTTAAACATGCAGGTCCCTATCATTTATAAATTTAATTGTGCCTGAAAAACATACACAATAAAACATTTAGAAATAGTTGGAATTAGGAACACTATTGATAGTTTATAAATTCTATTCATCAGTATGTTTCAAAATGGAACAAAGAAAACAAAACCAGTAGTTTTATCTGAAACAATTTTACCCTTGGGGTGGGTCAAGGGTTTTATAAATTTTTTGTTTTTGTTTAGAATTTATGAGAAATGGTGACAAAAGTTTTATGAGAAATTCTCCAACATAAAAAGTTTCCTACATCAAAACATTGAATGAACAATAATGTATCTAAGTTCGCCTGCTTTGCAAACAATAGTATGCCAGGCAATGTTGTTAGGTTAGTGTAATTTTTAAAAATCCCTGCATTGAAGTGGCAGATATATGGTACAATGAGACCCATAGGACAGTTGTGTTGATGTAAGTAATCTCAAGAGTTATTCAGCAATAACTAAATTTACAACCAGGCCACAACGCCTTACTTGGTATTCTGCTTCACGCTTGGCTGCCTCCTCTTTTTCTCTCTGCTCCTCTTCAAGTCTCTTCTGTTCTCTTACTCTCTGCAAACAAAATTACAGGAGACTGTTAGAGTGATAAGCCACCTTTAAGGCAACAGTCAACAGGCAAAGAAAAGGAAACAGTTTACTGATATGTTATCCATCCCAATAATAAAACCATAAGATATAAATAATTCCACACATTGTATGGGAAAACATTTATGGGCAAAAAATGAGGATAGAGTTCATATTTTATACAACTGCACAATGCTACTTACTTTCCTTTCTTCAAGTTGTTGAAGTCTTTGGCTTCTCTCATCTGCTGTCTCATCAGAATCATCTTTTGGTTGATATCGATGTTTGTCCGACATTTCCCTTTTGAGTTTTAGCTCCTGCTCAATAAAAAACTTGTATATTAATCATGTATACCATTGTTACAATCACAAGTATACCATTGTAAGTGTAAAAAATGTGTTTATTACCATAATTTTACAAATACCAAGACTGTTGTGACCTCTTGTCAACAAGACTTCAGAAGAAAAGAAATTGTGAAAAAGAGAAGATATTGGAGAATGAAAGAGAAAAGTTTCTGCAAAGAAAGGTGTACTTTATTTAATACATTCATACAAGGGAGTGTAATTCAATGTGCTTTTAATTTCTGTAAACACCAGCGATCAGTTTGACAATTTGCATTTATGATGAGCAAAACATGTAATTTTGATCTCTTGCACAATCTAGTGGATACTGCACATGCATATTTGCATCATAACAATGCATTAACAAGGCAAATTGATGTGCCAGTTACTTATAGGCAGGGCGTCGTTTTTTATTGCGTGTCGGACATCTTGAGAAAAATGGTTGTGCGTGTCGAATAGTAAAAATGTCGTATCTGGTAACTAAAGCATGAGAACAACCATATTTAGATTACATGATTCTTGTACTTACTTTGTACATGTTGGCATAATGACAAAACAATCAAAAACCATGCATGTTGTAGAGGCTGCTATGTCTCTTTTTGATTGAACGAAAAATAGTACTTGTTTTGTAACAATGCCATGTGTTCGGTAACAATGCACTATGTTTGGAAACAATGGTCAGTTTAACGTGCTTATTCGCTGAACTTAAAGCATGTGCTGGCTGGTTTTGCATGGATTTGGTCCAAAAATTTATTGCGGTTGCGTTTATTTAGCCATCTAAACAGTCAAATTTATCTTGGGTGGGGATCCCAAACGATGATGCCAAGTTTTCAACACTACGTAACCGTTCAGTTAAATGCTGTTGTTTGATAGTGACGCGAAATACAAATTTCAAAAAAATTAAACGACGAAAAAGGCATAAATCAACACCCTGCTTATAAGTAATGTTGCAAAATACTTACATCAAGCTTTTGTTTCACCTCATCCACTTCATTATCTTCATCGTGATGGTCTCTGCACATAACACATTGCCATTTTTTAGAATCAATTCACCAACAATAATACACAGGCATGAACAGTCCCTAAAACATGTTAATGAATTAATCAAATCAGGTTCATGGTGGTAAAAGGTCCTCCAATTTCAAAAGTGCCAAATTTCTTAAATTTACCATAACAGTATTATTTAGCATAAATCCTACGTCATAATAGACATATGTAAACCAAAAAAATCCTTTCCAAATAGGCCGCAGAATTTCCTATGACAGGATTTTCACACATAGACAAAAATTTCACATAAAAAACTGCAGTTAATTAAACCAATGTAAAGGATCACACACTTAATGTGAAAAGACACTCAGACTGGTATATCATCAAAGCATTAAAATAAGAATTTTTAAACTTACGGTTTGCTTTTTACAGTAACAGTTGTAACAGAGCTTTTGTATGTCTGTTTGATTTCAACTTCTGGCTCAGGTTCTTCTACTTCTTCTTCTTCTTCCTCTTCTTCAGGTTCTTCTTCCTCTGCCCCATCATCTTCATTTACTCCATTGTGAAGATCTTCTGCCTCTTCTTCTTCTTCAGCTTCCTCATTTTGCTGATCAGGTTCTTCATAGTGCCCATTCTAACAGAAATTTAATATTATTCCAATGTAAATGTACATGTTATATTTGAGACACACTACTTCAAGCAAAAATGATGTTTTCTGTCACAGTTGACAGAATCATACGCTTGAACTAGGGATGGGCAATATAGAATAACACACTATTCTAGAACATTCTAGAATAGTTAAATCGAATCCAGAATACTGAATCCTATACTGTTTTTGTTTTAGCTTGTACACTGAAGCACAATAAACATATAAAAATTTTTTACATGACTCCAACAACAAAGCACAATCAAAGAAAAAATATATTGCACTGTAATGTATCTAGGCTTTCTATGTGCTTGCCTGCCAAACGACAACGTAATTTTGTGGCTGTCAAACCTGCACATCACAACCGCAGCAGAAGATTGACGAAAAAAGATAAGCACCATATTTACTCGATAGTAAGCAGCAGCTTATAAAGATGTTTAACCTACCGTTTGTGATGCTTACAATACAGGGCGGCTTGCATTATTTAATGTCGCGATGATATTTTGTCTACGGTTTTGAGTTTTAATGAAATTCATCTTTAACTCGCTCTGCCGTATCAATACGTTTTTTATCAAACACAGTTGTCAGTGTACCTGACCATTTTAAACAACAGATTTGTTGACAATTATAGTAGGGCACCAAAGTTTGCCTTTAACATAAACGTGCGGCTTGCATTCAAGTGCAGCTTAAATTATTTTTTTAACACCGTCGCATGTGCAAATATGGAAAGTTACCGTACATAGAAGGTAAATAACGCAACCCATTATTCGGTTTGAAGACAATTTGGATTCGGATAGTTTAAGATTCGAATCCTCCGGATTCACTATTCTGAATTGCCCATCCCTAGCTGGAACATTGTGTAATAATGATGAATGTACTGAACAGTTTACAGCTCGAAACTTGAAAAGGTATATTATACATACAAAACTTTGTATGGATTCATTGTTACTAAAAATCCTATTTTGTCCAAGTACATTTAAACTAAAAAAAACTGGTAAGAATTTTTTCATCGGAAAGGGGTTGAAGCCACACAAATAAACATTTAACTAGTATTCTAACAAAAGTTAATTGCACTTTAGGCAAATATAGCACATATGTGCCAGTTGTTTTACATCACCCAAGCTTCACATCAATCTTTTTTCCACAGCAACACATTTTTAATTTCTTCTCTATTTTATGTTTTTGAAAGTGAAAGTGTGGGCAGCACTATGTCCATGAATTTGTAGTAAAATACCATTTTATGCAATGACAGGCCTGGGGCAATAAAATTAAAACGTTTATTGTTACTATAACATTGGTGTTCTACTTCTCTATTGGTCCAATAAATCCATGTAAACATCATGTCAACAACATTAATTACACAAATCAGCACAACTAAATGGGAATGAATTCCAATTTTTCAATATACCTGCTGTGTAATTGTGTATTCCTGTACAACTTCAGTTGTCTCTGTGGTGACTTCATCCCCATTGTAGTCGTCATGGGACTCCACCTCTTTAGTAATCACAGTGCTTGAGGTGTATGTTGTGGTTGGCACATGAGCTTCAGTTATCTCTCGCTCGGACTCTTCTCGAAGACGCCTAGAAAGTTAAATACAAGTTCACACTTGTATTCACTGTCACTGCATGTAGCTGACTTTAACATCAAGTTTGATTTATTTCGGCTCAAAATTCGCAACAACGCAAACTGATTTACCTCTTTTGTTGATCACTTTTAACAGATTTCATGTTACTGGCTTTTAGATCAACCTGAGAAGTTCGTTTACAAACAGGCAACTTTTTTGATCAAACCTTTCTGGTGAGGGCAAGGCTGTACTGTACGTTAGGCAAGTAAAACTGTAGCGGGCCTCTTACCGTCTCTCTTCTCTGCGTCTTTCACGCTCCAGTCTTGATTCTTCCTCATCTTTCAATTGCTTCCTGCAATTCAACACTGAATTACATACTCGTGTATAATCTCAATGCATATACTTACAAACAAAAAATGTTGCACATATTATGTAGCAAAACTTTTTACATTATATAATATATACATTATGGAGTTACTACAAAATATTTTTATAAGCAATACAAAGGAGTTCAGTTTACACACAATGCAAAATTAACATACTCAAGCTCCTCTCGTTCCTTCCTTCGCCTTTCTTCTCGTTCACGTCTGCGTCGCTGTCTTTCCTTTTCAAAGTCATCTTCTTCATCCATTTGTGCATTGTCACGGGAATATCTTGAAGTTGTGTTAGAGGAGGCCACATCGTCTGTCTTCTTGACCAATCTACACCAATTACAAGTTATTTATAGAACATAAAGCATGGTAATTTATTGATTTCATTACATGATGTATGCTTGTAAAACATGACAGACAAAGTCCATGCATGTTACCTGTCTGCTTCAGCAAGAAGTTCCTGTCTCTTTTTTCTTCTCATTTCACGTCTCTGCTCCCAAGAAACCGAGTCGTCCATTACATCAGTCATGATTGTGGTTTACTATCTTAACTGACCTAAAGGGGCTTTATTGTCTACTATCCTCAATTTATGCCAGCCTCATTTACATCCAGGGCCTGAAAAACAGCCACGGCTTAATGCGAGGAGTCTTAACAAATGCAAACAGTTCGTGCAAACAATGAACACGCTTCACGCGAATATTGCTTTAACTTTCGGGCAACTGGGCGGGCCCATAAGAAACTTGTTCAATTGTCTCCAGTCAGCAGCGGTGACGCTACTGCTCTGCCGCTGCGTCTCGAGTGTCTCGAACGATGCCAGCGCCAACCGCCCGCGGTTGTCCGCCACTATTAACAACGCTACAAGGCCGCATAGAACTGGGCTACGCTTGTAAACTTGTGACGTATACGAAAGCAAACACGGCGCAACATGAAAAGGCCAGGTTTTGCCTTCGTTTCGCTCTGCTGCACAGGTTACGTGTGGCGAGCACTTGTGTAACATGAGAGTCAGAAACAAGCGGTGCAACGGGCAAGTGGCCGTTTTGCGGTATTTAAAGTCACTTGTATATCAATTAGGCTTGGTAACCGCTGTTGTTCTGCACGTTATGAACTCATGTAAGCGCGCAGTTGGCTGTTTGTGCGCGTTGCTAAATACGTTGCACCTAAACGTGATTTCCTACTTGCGCACAACTGCTTAAAGCGCTTCGCAATCGAAGTGCTAGGCGCGACCGGAAATGTCGCACATTTCTCTTTTAGGCACAGCCAAGTTTAACACACAGTTCTGATACACAAACAGAAACATGTAGGCCTAGAACATGTTGGTTGGCACTTTTACATAATCGTCATCAAATTCCGATATTTTTGCGTTATTTCAAAATCCAGAGTGGTGGCATAGGAATATCGAAACAAGTCTGCACACTTCCAAAACAGTAGTTTGAAACGTTAAAATAAAAACTCCACTGTATTTCTTTCTGGACTAATGGGCCGCAGTTTCAACCCGAGGGATTTGGAGAAATTTGTGGCTTCGAGACATAACGTTATGGACCTCCAACCGCAGTTTCCTGTCTTGACTTCGTAACGACATCGTTAATCAAAACTATGGGCATGCTCGCCTAAATGGACCCTGTCGTGATATTCCGTGAATCACTAATTGCAGTCATGCACACAACATCTCATCCTTACCAAATCTGTGAAGAAATTTACCCTCAAATAAAATCAGGTTAACTTCTCTTCTGGTAAATATTGCGGAAGCTGAAGCAGCGCTTGAAGCACTTCTAGTAATATTTCAAAACAATCACAGGCCAAACCTCCTGTACCGTACGCACGCTTAACATGCGTGTCTCATTTCCTTTCAGCCCACCTCCGGTCTTATCTTGATTATCCCTTCCATAACATAACTCTAGTAGGCTACAATGTAAAATGCACTGCACTGCCAAGACAACTAATCTGTTCTTGTACACAGCACGCGTTCATTGTTACTCTTCAATTGGGCAATTACTTGAAGGTCCAACAACTGCGAAACTGCTTACATTACTCGAACAACTTGTAGGCTATTACCGCATGTAATGCAGCCTGTTTGTTTTCCTGCTGCAACGCCGTGCTTCACATGTCAATTAATGCACGTCACAGCACGATGGATAAGAGTACAAGATTCCGGATGCTTCATTGCATACACTATAGCGTTACACTAAGCTTTTTAACACAAAACAACCTGACTACACAAAATATTCGGCACAGTCGAGAAGCCTCAAAAGAAACTGGAACACTGGAAGCATTTTTTCTGGATGTGTAATTCGAGGTCATTCAACCATTCTGCCACAAAATTACGTCACCGCCTTAAGTTCGTTCGCAGATAATCGATTTCCGCACTCAGTTGACACAATATCGATCATGAACTAATTTATGCCTGGCGCTAAATTTTGATGCCCACACGCCAACACAACAGTAAACTTTTGCAGCACACCTCTCAGCACAAAATAGCTTCAGGCAGTCCTGCCTTAAAACGTTATGCTCAGAGCGTCGTTGAAACTTGGTATCTTCTCTTCTGCAGTGATAAAGTGCTCGTAAATTGAACCAGAGGGGTTCGAGGCAGACGAAGCGAAACGAATTGCCTTTTTCGGTGCAAAAGCGGGCGTGCTCGACGAGCGCCTCATTTTCACTTATATCTTCCTTATTTTTTCGTCGCCGATGATCGCTAGACGCTTTTGTCAAGCGAAAAGAATGCCAAGTATGCTGCGAGCAATGCTCGATCTGCGCAAGGCAAAAAAACTACTGCCAATGCTCCAAGTATACAAATAAAAAACTCCAACGTAGTTTTCAAGGTGTAGCGCAAATATACGTTTATCGAGCATACGTCGCTGGCACGTATTTTCTTACTATGTTGCCACATTCAATACAAAAGCGTATCCAACAAAAATAAACGCAAGCTCGAAGAGCAACTCTGGGCTATTACTAATTACTGAAACAATAAAAGCAGGAAGCTCTATAAGCTATTGTTGTAAGACTAAAACGTATAGGCTAGACTATACAACCATGGCTGAAAATCATGAACTGCAATTTTT
Source organism: Ascidia mentula (assembly GCF_947561715.1). NCBI lineage: Eukaryota > Metazoa > Chordata > Ascidiacea > Phlebobranchia > Ascidiidae > Ascidia > Ascidia mentula. The sequence goes on along the minus strand of NC_138569.1, from coordinate 16,431,151 downwards.
GGGATTTTTTGGGAAGAACAGGGTAGTAGGCCTTGCATGGCTTACTTACGAGAAATAACAAATAATACAACAGACAACAATCTATAGCCTACACAATCAAAATTACAAGCAAATCGACTACTTACATGCTCTGATCTCCGATAAAGTTGACAAAAATAACATGGTTTAGGTTTTCATCGTAACTTATGCAGTGTAAGGCAACATTTTCAAGAGCTAGAATGAAAATCTGGCAAACATTTTTCAGACTCGAAATCCAATATGACATACAGCCATACCCATTTCCAACATTACAGCACAACGTCGACCATTACACCGACTGATTTAAAAAGCACACTTGAACAAAACCCACTTTCCTGCAAACAATGCGCTGAATCCAAACAAACTTTACGCCACTTGAAATTTGAAACACAACTTTCGGAAATGAAACATCATTCATTTTCCCCCGTTTGCGCCGAAGAAATGGCAAACAAGCCGGCGTTCGTGTTATTTAACCCTGTTGGATTTGAACTTGCTGCTGCCTATATTTCTACATTATAGGCGCTATAACGGGAGAGTCACAATATTACCTTTGTTTATTATTTATACTATCGTCAAAATTAATAGTTTCATTAAATTGTAAGCGCATTGTTTTGCAAACGAGTAGTAGCGCCAAAGAGATTGAACTGATTCTACCCTTCAAAGAATCTTATGTTTTGTAAAATAAAGGTAATAAGTGTAAAGTTTTTTTATGGCGCTCTATCATCGTGTAGTGGCCAAATAAACATGCGCGGCACCACTGGCACCAGAGAAAATCAAAACAATCGCCAATTCGCCAATGTCCTATAGCTGTTTGCACTGTTCGCAGAGCTACAAGAAGTGTTGACGGAACAAAGTAGGCGTTGTTTGGTTCTTAAAGTATGAAAACAACTATGAAAAAAGGAAGAAAATCGATTCGCACTTCAAACAGTGCCTTACTTTCCACTGAGACGAAAGCAAACATTGCCCCCTACCAACTCAGACGAAAAATAAACAAGCTCGACCAAAATTCATGGACTGTCCAAGATAAACAAAAATTATGTTCAGCAATGGAAAAAGTACTAAAGCCTGGATACTTTGTAAGTAACAGTGGCGTCAGTATTGAAACTGCGAAGAAGATTAAGTCACTTGCTCCCAGTATCTCCCATGGCGAAAGGGGAATTCATTATTATTTGAAACAAAACTGTGGAAAAGTCCGGGATTACCGAAAACGACATGACACACCCATAGATAAATGGGTAGAAATTATTGATGCAGTAACTCCAGACCACACTGATGTGGAACAGCAGCTGATTTCAACAATAATGGCGGCAATAGAAGAGGATGTTCCCGAATTAACACCAAAATCAAATACAAGCAAGGCCTTTCCGGAGCCAGATTATGGAGAAATATACAAATATTTGGCATGTGCCATTGCAAGCAAACCTTTGCCTGATTTGTCTCCAGTCTCAGCGTTAGTAGTTGAGGAGTGTATGCAGTCGTTAACAGAACAAATTAAATCTCTTGATGATAATGATTTAAGAAAAAATCTTCGCTCAACTTACTTATATTTAATCAAGGGATCGGCTGATGCTGCTGAAGAAGATGAAGAAGAAGTGATTAATCAGCTTAACACTCATTCCAGCATAGTTAACCCACTTGCAGTGTCGCAGAGTTCTATTATTCCAGTGCCACCAAATTTGTAAACAGTATGCGATCATGTTATGTTTTTTTCATTATTGTTTTAATGTTTTTCAAACACTACGGAATTGCGTCGAGTGGTTACTTTTTATTTGCAACAGAAAAGTGATCTTTGTTCAAACCTTAAACCACAAAAAGTTTTGGAGATGTTTGTTGCTGAACCACTTTTTCTTTTAGAATCTACTACAAAATTAATTTCCAATGTCAAAGCTAGTTGAGTGTGTTCCGAACTTTTCGGAGGGGCGAAGGTCTGAAGTGATAGAAGCAATTGCAAAAAGCATTCGTGATAGTGATGGTTGTTATTTGCTTGATGTTGATGTTGGGGAATCAACAAACCGCACTGTGTACACATTTGTTGGAAGTCCATCTAGTGTGGTCCAAGGCGCTTTAAATTCGGCAAAAACTGCTTATGACAATATTGACATGTCATTACACAAAGGTAACCCACATGGTGGAATGTTAAATTAGTAAAAGCTACCATTTCATGTTTTCTTACAAAAGTAACTCCACCTTTATTGTTACCAGGTGAACATCCCAGGTTTGGGGCTATGGATGTTTGTCCATTTATTCCTGTTCGAGGGACCACAATGGACGAATGCATAGAATGTGCTAATAATTTTGCCAAGAAATTGGGGGATTTACTTCAAGTTCCAGGTTTGCACAATGACTTAAAAATCACACCTGCCCACCCATAAATTATTCTATTTTACTCACAAATAATCCAATTGAAATTTTTTTAGTTTATTTGTATGCACAAGCTGCTAGATGCGATGAAAGAAAGTTGCTTCCTAATATTCGTTCTGGAGAGTATGAAAACCTCCCACAAAAACTGATGGTAATTAATCTTTAATGGTGGTAATGGAAACATTTTAAATATTGGCAACAAGTTGTGTGATTATATAGAAACAGTTGGTATATGCACTTGTGTTTTGTTATCTCTGTATATTAGCTCTGTTTGTATATGCCCACCACACAGTCATAGTTTTGTATAGCATGCTCAATTCATGTACTTTTCCTAATCGATTTATGCTTTTCAAACCATAGTTTTTCCGACAATACAGCAAGACTTCTATGTTTATGTGTACAGCAAATTTAAACATTGATGTGGCAAAACATTAAAGCAAATGGAAATGAATTTTGTTATTATTGCTCTTTTGAGCTACCTACTTAAAGAGTACTGTAAGTGAAACAATAATGTATTCATCATATTGATATAGGACCCAAACTGGTCTCCTGATTATGGAAAAGTGGAATTTGTGCCAAGGTGGGGAGCCACAGCCGTTGGGGCGCGTAACTTTCTAATTGCATACAACATCAACTTGATTAGCACCAAAGAGCAAGCTCACAAAATCGCACTCAATGTCCGAGAGACTGGTAGAGGACCAAAACTGGTACCAAAGCTTATTTATTTTTACATTATATGTTTAATGTAGTTATATTTCAGCGTGGAAGACTTAAAAGTGTGCAGGCAATTGGGTGGTATTTGGGTGAACACAATCTTGCTCAAGTTTCGGCCAATATCACTGATCTCAGTAAAACTAAAGTTCATGAGCTGTATGAGGAAGTTTGTGAAGATGCTAAGGTGGGGAAGTTTGTGAGATACAAAATATTGAACATGGTTTATTATTCTAGTCAATGTGAATTGGTTATTATATACATTTAAACATATTCTTTTGCTCACAAAAAGTAAGTATCAAAGCAGACACCAAACTTACCTTATAATATATATTAAAATATTGTCAATACAAGTGTGATGTATTATTTCTTAACCTTTCTTGTAAATGTGTTCCTAGTGCAGTCATTTTGTGAATTACACTTCGGTACACTGCATATGTCACAAGAGTAAAACAAGCAACATTTGTCTTGTGTCTTTTTAAGGAATATAATCTTCCAGTGGTTGGGTCCCAGATTGTTGGACTTGTTCCACTGCAGGCCATCCTGGAAGTAGCAGAGTTTTATATCGAGAAAGAAAAGTTATTTGTATTGGATGAATCTTCAAAAGTACAACTTGCCATTAGTAGACTTGGTCTGGACTCACTTGGGAAATTTGAGCCACAAAAGAAGATCATTGAGTAAGATGTAAAATATTGTTTCTCTACAATTTTACATGATAAAAAATCCTTTTGATACAAACTACTGTAGTGAAACTTTGTATGTGTTTGGTTTGAAATGAAACAATTGTATAACTTGTTCTGTTTTTAGGTATGCTGTTGCCAATGATGCCAAAGATTTTCCATTGGTCTCACAGACCGTCAAGCAGTTTGTCAGATCTGTTGGAAGTCGAACACCTGCCCCTGGTGGCGGGTCTGTATCTGCACTTGTTGCTGCTTTGGTAAATATGTAAATTATTGCAAACACGCTGCAACACATTTAAGTTTATTAAATTTTGATTTGTGCATACAAAATATTTCGTGTAGCTTTTATTTGGAATTTTGAAGCAAATATTGTGTAATCCAACGCCATTTTTTGTTGCAAGGGTGCTGCACTGTGTACCATGGCAGGTCAGTTGTCATATGGTAAAAAGCAATGGGAGTCTGTGGAGAATGTGATGAGAAAAAACATTCCCCCTGTGTATGATTGTATGATGGAACTTCTGCCGATGATTGACCGTGATTCCACTGCTTTCAACTCCTACATGCGGGCTCTGAAGCTGCCAAAGGGAACAGATGAAGAAATTAAAATGTACAACTTGATGAGTAAAAAATACTTAAATATGTTTTCTGCGGACAGTCGGCCACTCTTTCCACCTTGGCTCCATATTGCTTTAAAATGCATATGAATTCCACACTTCATTTGGGATTTTATGTTACCAACGAGAGATTTTTGTAAAATAAAACCAATCCCAGTATAACGGATTAAAATTGTGAACGCTCTTTATTCTAGAAGGGAGGAAGAAATGTTGAAAGGAATGCTGCAAGCCATTGAGGTTCCTCTTCAGGTAATGACCACATCTAACCAGGCCTGGCAAGCAGTGCAAGAGATCGCTCAATCCGGAAACAAGACCTGCCTTTCAGACATACAGGTTTGTGTTTCTGTGGTTCAGGCTGGCAAGTAACAAAATATTCAGTGGCACCTAACACATTGCAATACATTGCAAATTTTGAAACAAAGTAAATTTGTACAGGCTAGAAATTGAGAAGTATTGTGTCTTAAATTTTACATTAAAATCCCTCAAATCTTACCTTGTATTTTATTTGCTAATATCTTCTTGCATGACGTTCTTGGTTCGTTTAATATTTCAGCTTGGTATTAGTATTATGGATAGTAATAGTGTAATACCACCTATTTAAAGTATGTTTCGTTTTCAGGTTGGAGCAAGATGTTTGGAGCTTGGCGTTTGGGGAGCCTTGCAGAATGTGCTGATCAATCTGCCACAGATCAATGATGAAAACTTAAAAAGAAAAGTTTGTAGCAGCTAACTGAATAATTTACTGTTTCTCTTCCTAACATAACTTAAAAAGCACTTCTGGCAAACAAACTATTCATTGTAATCAACTTTCCGGTCCTAACGTACATCGGTTGGCTTACGATCGAAAGTTGATCAAAACATGTTTGCCACAAGAGCTTTATGAGTTGAGTTAGCAATATGCACTGAAGCGTCATCAACACAATTGAAACATCTTTTAATTCTTGCAGATTGAACAGGAATGTCATGAAAAAATGCAAGTTGCCGAGAAAGCATGCAAGGATGTGCTGGAAAGCTTGGAGAAAAGAAATTCTTAGATATTAAGTGCGCTTACAGCGGGTTTGTATTATTCGTATGCATTTACCTGTGGTTTTAACTATTTGCCTATGCTTTGCTCTACGCGTTTCTTAAATATGCAAGAATTATATTCAATTGCGCAGTAAACTGTTTACGTTGTTTTAAGGCTTCGTTACAATCATAATTTATGTTGGAATATGTGCTGATCATGCAAGTTTCGATCGTGCTTGTTCCACCGTCCTTTCGATATAGTGCGTGCAATAATTATGAAGTTGTGCAAGCTGCATGATTTTCTGTGTGAGGTGTTAGCTTTTAGACTGTTAATATGCAAAATATATATCGGTGTGTTTACTCCTACTTCCCAATAAACTGGTGGGTCTGTGTTGGTTCCTACGAAATTTTTTTTTTTTTGTCATGCAGCAAAACCCGATATACCGAATGAAGATTGACGTGTTGTGGTAAGAGATAGTTTGATGCCCAGTGGTATTTCCTGTCGCCCTCGATTGACAGCAGCACGAACCGTGTTGCTTTGGGGCGAGAGTTATCCAATGGACCAGGGCAGGTGGTAGTGGCATCATGCACACTTGTTTATGCTGAAATATTACTAACTTACCACTAGTTTACTTGACATTAATGGCGTTTGCCAGGAAAGTATCGGCTGACGAGGTTGGTTGTCATTGCGAAAAACTTTGCATGAGAAATGGTCCTGTAATTTTATTTCAAATTGACAGCTTCGATTCCTTGTGCACTTAAAATTCTCTTTTTTATCAAACAACATTTTGGAGAATTATTTTACAACGACTAGTACGACAGCCATTTTCCTCGGAAGTTCTATTTCAACTTGTTTAAAAAAATAAAAACACATTTATCGCAGTAATAACACAAATAACATTTATTTTACACTTTGCGTACATTTACGTATACCTTTTCCCCAATCTCCAATGAAATATTGTTGGCGATGATTATGGAAATATTGCATGTGCTTTTTAGGCGACCTAAGTATTAAAACAATTGCATGTCAATCACAAGCGACAACCACCACACTTCCTCGGCTGCATTGCTTCCTCTCAAATCACTTCGCAGCACAAAGTTTTCCTTCCTTATATTTAGTGCAGAAGTAATCAGGCCCTGTCGCATCTTTGGACAAATGCATGAGATAAAAAAATGCATTACATTACTGAATGTTAAGGAGTCTGTTTTAGATTTAAACATATAAGCAAGTCGTGGTAGGTATATGCGTGGTGACGCTTGGGCAATACAGTAGGTTTTTAATAGTTTTAAAAACATGAAGAAGACGTAATGTTGTCGATTTTAATAACATACTGTTTATAAGTTTGAATTTTTATCATATTTACCTCTTAAATTTTTGTGCTTAACACAAAAAAATAATTTGCTTTACTATGGTGATAAATTTTCCCCTTGTGAAAAGTTGATGTAAATATCCACAAATTTAAAAACGGGATTTAATTCAGACGTCAGTTTCTGCGACTGGATTGGTGAAAGATGCTAGATTCTGAACGACTGACGTTTTGAACTTTAACATAGATACTTACTGCTTGCGATAGGTTCACGATCGACAGTTTAGTTCCTATAATAACTTGTTTTACATTTGAGTTTTAAAGCATTTACGTTTACTTGAATCAGCGATAAAAACCAAAGTTAAATATTCTGCACAACTAGTGACGTAATCAAACGAAGCACATATTCTATATCACACGTATTTAATCGACGGAAACCATGAGTGGTTTCAACGACACCGATGGCATGGAAAATATGGAGGAGTCGTCAGGTTTGTTTCCTGGTATGTATAGTTATTTTCTGATGGAAAACTTGATTCCCGTCGAAAAGTCAGAGGGAAATTTGTACCCAAAACCGCAGGAAAACACATCACATTTGCTTCCAAGCCCAGATATGGAAAACAACACACATCCGATTGTGGACAATATTTTCGGAGTGAAAAACCTAGCTAACGTTGATGAGACTTTCGATGGTGTGTTGAAAGACAACTCAACATTCACAAGATTTGCAATGGCAAACGGCAGTCGCACACCAAGCGTGACGTTTGCTTGGGCGTTTTACGGTTTTCCAGCTTTCTGCTCAAACTCGGCACCAGAGTTATGCGCAGACGTTCCCATAATGCAGTGTCAGGAATGTAACATGCCAGCGGCCGGTTTGCTCCTTTTCGTTATTATAGCTTTGGCGCTGGGAATCATACTCAGCAATCTGGCAGTTGTGATCTTGTTTGCAAGAGAAAAGTCTTCTTTTACCGGTAGTTGCGGCAAAATTAAGGCGTCACTGGCTGTGGCTGACATGTTGACAGGTAAGCAATTCACCATTTCATTCGACTTTTCGCGTTGCTAGTTTGGTTTACATATACAGGATTACTACTCTTATGTATCGCGTTACCAAATATCGCCATGACGCTCAACTCTACTGCAAACGATCTCCTTCGGTTCACAATCTCCCTTCAAGGATCCGCTTTGGCTTCAGCGGGTGGTGTTTTGTATTTATTAATATACACCTCATCACTCTACCACTTGGCCTTCCTCTGCCAGCAGCGCTTTTTCGCCATCAAGTGGCCGATATCATACAAGCATCAGCCAATGCGCATCACTTACATTGGGCTTGCCATTGTCTGGAGCATAGCATTGCTTTGTGCCTTGTCACCCCGTAAGTTTCAGTAAAAATTATGAATAATACAACCTCCGTAATAATGTAGGCCTAACAATCATATATTTTTTATTGTTTTAGTTTGCTTTCCAAACCTACTGACATTTGGGTACCAGCATCTAATTTTCCTCTTTAATGTTACCTTGGTTACAACCGATCACACTCCCTTTGTAGCAATGTTCGTGGCTATATTTATTGTTCCTTACGTTTTAATGGTAAGCGTGTTTCATGTGTAAATGTAGCATTAATTAAGTAAACACCTTGCATGTATGCGAATAATTAGAAACATCAATCAATATATTTTTAGACGATCCTGTCTGCTCTTACGGGATATTACGTAGCCAAGAATGCAAGAAAATCAAGTCAAATCCAATCTACGTTGTCCGCACGTAAGCGGGAGGTTATAGTTTTTGCTACTTTGGCAGCGATGCAACTTGGATTCACAATCACATTGGGTACCTCTTAATGATATAACATGCTGCTCTTGGTGTAACGTTTATATCTTCTTTCCAGTTCCTGTTGTCGTGATTGTATTCATGAGTTACGCCGACATTTTGAATTCCAACAATGTGGCAGTGCCTTACTTAACTTGCTATTACATGTCCATGTCTAACAGGTACGGAGATACATTACAAATTATGACAATCGAGATTGCATTGTTTTGATTGTTGTATTTTTAGTTTGGTGAATGTGTTGGTGTACAGCGTAGCGGACCAAAAGTTTCGAAGATCTGTCGTGGATTTTTTCTGTATTTGCTGCCCAAAGACAAAACAGAATAAAAGCAACACTTCAAGCACTGCGGCTGAAAAATCAAGGAAAGGGGTTTACAGCAAATCATCGCAAGTCAACGTTCCCTAATCTTTTTTTTATGTGTGTGCATTTGCTTTTTTGTGTACATAGTGTTGTTGTGGCAAAACAGCCCAAGGGTTGTGCTTAACACTTGATGCAGCGATAGAAAAAAATTAAAAATCTGTAGTTTTAACTTTACCAAGACCAGAAAAGTGTACATAACTTTTTGACAACTCTTGAAAACCACAGACATGTTTGTTTTCGGTTGTATCTAAATGTATGCGTGTTGTGCAAAAAAATGTGCTGCAATCGCAAATGTTCCTACTTTTATTGTTCGTCTAACTTCATGAGAAGATTAATTTAGTGGTAGTGCGTTAAGAATGTTTGTAAAGATAGTTGAAAATATTACATATGCGAAGTGACACCAGGCTGTCCGAACTCTATTTTTTGTTTGAGCAGATCACAGACATGTTTCTGTACAAGGTGTGTGCAAAGGCTCGAATGTCCATATACACCAATGAAAATGTCTGTTGTTTTTGTGATTCGATCAAGCAAGTAAACAGAGGAGGATGCATAACGGCAAAGATTTTCCAATGTTGCGTAATATTTAAATATAAATTCGCCTCAGTGGTTGTTTTGAACACCTGTTTCCCATTTCCAAGTGACGTAATATACACACAGTAAAGTACGTCCTTGTTTGAATTATCAATCATGAAGTTATCCCTACAGAGTTTCCGTACGTTGCTCACTATGCTTCGGACGTGCGTCACACTTTGAAACATCAAGGTGGCAGACATAAAAGGTTCAAGCGTAACATATTTCATGCAGTGCTTCTGTACGCGTGTAACAAAAATATGTGCATAGACTTGTACGTCTATACTATAAAACAATGGATTGTTAGTTGTTTGGGGCTGTTGCTCAATCATGAGTTAACTGTACAGGGTGATGAGATTGGTGAATATTATCGTTGCCTCTGGTGTTTATGTGTTATATTTAAAATAATTAGGTCTAGTTAGGTTTTGCTCAAAAAACTTCGGTGCATGCAAATGTAGGACACCAAATCCTTTAAAGGCCGTGCCAGTTTCACATGCGTTCACCATTCCACATCAGTATATTCCGACTAATTTATCTCGCACGATTGCGTTCCAGATTAATTCTTGCCTTCAAGGCAAGAAAAGCTGATTGAAACAAGAAAGGGATCCTGTGACAACTGTTTAGAATGTTTAGAATGACCAATCATGCGCCTGCGGTAACCTTAGCTTTCACGTCCATTTATTCGGGTAAAAGAGCAAATAGATTAAAACACAAAAACAGTTTGGACCTTTTTGAAAAGGTACGCAAACATTTGTCTCGAGTTGACCGATGTAAAATCTGAAATGAGTATTTGCACTTACATTGTTGATACCAACACAGAAGATTAGTCACGAAATTTTTAACAGAAGCTCGTGTCGGGCAATCAGGGTTCATAATTTTTTTAATTTAGGCGTGAATCACAACACGATTTAACCACATTTACTTACATGCATCTTGTGCCAGCTATCACGTTTTTTGGTATATTTTTGATTAATTTATACCAGGGTTTTCCATGGCTATGCAAAAATGGGCTTTGTGAACAATTTTGGATTAAGTTGAATTTTCAGCTGAGTGGCGCTTGGTCGTTTGTGGTTTCGTCGCTTGGGTTATGAGGAAGTAGCAGTGTTTGACAGGCCCAGTTGAGAAAAAGAGACATTTAAACTAGCAGCAGATTACAACTGGTTGAGTTTACTGCTAGAAATAATACTATGTTATATTTGTTTAGGTATAAGGTTTAGTAGCTGAACGAACTCTTGTGCTTTGGTTGAAGAAAAAAGATAGAGATGATGAACTTTTCAACAGCGTCTGCAACCTTTCTAAACGGTACATCAGGCAATGTTACAACTACGGCACCCTGGCTAGAGGTTGAAGAACCACTTATTGCCGAAGCTTTCATTCAAACTTTCGTACCCTTAGAAGAACCTAGTTTTGAATACTTTGTGCCGGATATTGCGATACCAGAACTTCTGTTAACAGAGCCCCCAAAAACAATTACGCAGCAACCGCCCACTGAAAAAACTGAAGATATTCAGGGATTTATCCCCCACTTCGTCCCGATACCTGCTTCTAGTTCATCATCACCATTATCTACACCAGGTAGCACTTCAACACACGGCGCTACAAATTTTAATTCTACCGCTTCGAGGTTTATTACCAACTTTTCACCAACGGTCAGCTCAACCATCATGACAGAGGTAAACAATGCAACCTTCACCGCAAGAAACATGAGTTTCCCGACAACTGGAAAGTTTGATCCAGAGGTAAACAATGCAACCTTCACCGCAAGAAACATGAGTTTCCCGACAACTGGAAAGTTTGATCGAGCATTTTACGGGTTTCCTGCTTTTTGTTCCAACGCTGCTCCTGTTTCATGTGCTAACGAAATTCTTAGTCACTGTCAGGAGTGCAACATGGCCTCGGCTGGCTTCTTCATTTTCGTAGTCGTGGCTCTTGCCTTGGCAATCATTCTCAGCAATGCCCTGGTTGTTATCGTGTTTGCCAAAAACAAATCCACATTCACCGGGAGTTATGGCAAAATCAAGGCGTCTCTGGCGGTGGCTGACATGCTGACAGGTACGCTTATTTAAATAAGACCAAAAGCTCATGGAAAATACATGATAGTTTTGAAACACAAAATTGGGCGCATATAACAAATTCAATTAGGCAACATTTTGAAGTAGTGCTTTGCATATGCAGGAGTGCTTCTCTTAATCGTTGCGCTGCCAAACATCTCCAAAACACTCAACTCCACCGCAAATGAGCTCCTCCAATACGCGATCTCACTCCAAGGATCACCGCTTGCATTAGCAGGAGGAGTTTTTTACATCTTCATTTACACCTCATCCCTCTATCATCTTGTCTTTCTTGGACAGCAGCGATTGTACGCGATTAGGTGGCCGATTTCCTACAAGCAGCAACCGTTGCGCAACACTTACATTGGCTTGGCCGTAGTGTGGTCCTTTGCTCTGCTCTGTGCTGTTTGCCCACGTGAGTAATAAGTGTTGTTGTTCTCGCAATTTCTTAGTTGTTTCTTCAACAAACGGTTTAAAATTTATTCAGATTTTGTTATTTTGTGATGGTTCGATTTCTATTTTACAGTGTGGTTTCCTAACGTATTTTCGTTTGGCTATCAGCATCTCATCTTCCTGTTTAATCTCACTTTGACCCAAGTCAGTCGAACACCCGACTTTTCTTCGCTTATAGCGATGATGGTCGTAGTCTTTGTTGTCCCGTATGTTGTTATGGTAAGTTACAAACGAACTATATTATGCTGAAAAATATGTTTTGAGAAACAAATTGTGGAGTGGGTGTAGCAGCATTTCCTTTGTAGACCATTCTCTCCGTTCTAACTGGATGCTACGTCGCACGTCACCTGAAAAAGTCCAGCAAAATGAAATCGACTTCATCTGCGAGAAACCGTGAGGTGATGGTATTCACTACGCTGGCTGCCATGCAAATTTGTTTCACAATAACTCTGGGTAAGTCAAAAAAGGGAAGATACTTTTACAAAATGTTTTTCCATTGTCAGCAACAAACAACCTAAGTATTTTTTACGAATTAAAGAATTATTAGTCGATCACCACCAAGCTGAACAGGCTGATTCCTGGAGTCTCTTTGGTGGTTTGTCCTGAGTATTACGTTAACTACAAATCCATGCATAAAATCCTCATTTCGTGCAAATTTAGTTTGTGCGTTGGATAAACATTCAACAAGTCCTATACTTACTTGGTCTGCGATATTGAAAATTGTTTTTCTTTTAGTTCCCTTAATTGTGGTTGTGGTTATGTCTTACGCGGGAGCGCTAAACACAAGCAACATCGCAGCGCCCTACGTCATTTGTTTCTACATTTCTATGTCTAACAGGTGAGACAACTAAATCCGTGATTTTTTACGGTATTTTTGGTTTGCAATGTTTAATTTTCACCGAGATACGACATACTTATTTACACGTTTTTTTACAGTTTGGCAAACGTGTTAGTGTACAGCGTGGTTGACAAAAAGTTTAGAAACTCGGTAAGGGAACTCTTCTGTGCTTGCTGCCCGAAAGCTCTTCGTGAAAAAACGGAATCAACCGCTGGATCGTCAGGAGTCAAAAAGACTCAGAGTACCCTTTTCAACAAATCAAAGGAAGTGTCGAAATCTTCCCAAGCCGACACTGTGTGACGGAGCAACTATATCGTCTGTATATAAATACATATACGTATGTTACCACGTATATATACGTCATTGCGAACCCTTAGTCATTGTCTTGGGTTTGTTTTGTAATCGTCGAACTTTAATATCTGTAGTTACAAATGGTGAGTTTCCACTTGCGTAGAAACGTATTACCGGGGCTTTTTACGTAGAAACGTTTTTTGCAATGACGTATATACGTGGCTGCATATAGCAACCAGACGAAGAAGCTACATGACATCACGCGTGGATGATGAACGACTTGTTTGTTCTAAATACATCCTGGTTGCTGCTTATGTTGCACGTTCCTTTTATTTTTCTTGCCTTCCGCTGTATTCTACTGTAGCACATCTATTCCCTATACATTTTTTTTACTTTGGTCATGTAAGCAACTGTCATGTAAGAAAACAAAATATAACCCTGTGAATAAACCATTCATTTTCAAATTCTCCAAGGAATTGCTAGAAAAATACAAGGTGTACAGTAAAACAATATTATGTCCGTTACTACAGATCGCCTGTTAGAAACATTGCATGAAGCCAATAACAAACCACAGTCTTATATAATTCTGTCTTTACTTGTGGGTGCGTGATATGGGTCATGCGTATAACCCATTCCGACCCCAGATCTCTATATGACTACGTGCTGCCCAACATGCATTTGGTTTGCTTTAAATGCAAGGAACACAGGGATGTTATGGCAGAGCGTGATGTTTTCGTTGAGCTGTTACCGCAGTATAAGCTGGAAATAAAGAATGAGACTAAAGATTTGTTTCGATATGTTTACATTTTAGCGAGGCTGACGAAAGTTTTTGCAATTTTAGTTTTAGCGACGCTGCATAAATGTGCGTGACACCATCAGAAACCTAATTGATAATTAACTTTATCTTTGCTGCCAAATCACTGCAACAAGTGTATTATTTTAGGAGAGCAGAATTTGCAAAATTGCCAGCAGACTGCTTCTAAGAAACGCATTTAAAGACCAGGAGCATGAGTATTTCTGCTACGACTAAAGTGATGAACGCCAGCAGTTTAAATATCTCCCTTGAAATGATTTCCAACCAAGGCCATTCATTCATTCAAAACTTTGTTGGATTTGGGCCGGTGTTTATGGCGCCCGAAAATGCGGTACCGGTAACTGCATTACCAACAACAACAACCGAAAAAACTCGAACACCCGCGACGCCTCTGGAATTCCCTGCACCCGTTCTGACGACAACTACATCCCAGCCAAGTCTTGCTTTTTTTCTGCCTGAAACTCCTGGATTCATACCAAACTTTGAGACGACACACAAAACATATGCATCGACAAATAACGCCACAGCATCACCTAACTCAACTATTTCGACAAATCAACCAATTGATCGGGCGTTTTATGGATTTCCTGCGTTCTGTTCCAATTCGGCACCCGTGCTGTGTGCAGACGTGCAATTAAATCAATGCAACCAGTGCAATATGGCCGCTGCCGGGTTTTTTATTTTTATTGTGGTTGGCCTGGCTCTTGCAATTATCCTTGGCAATCTTCTGGTCGTTATCTTGTTTGCCAAAGATAAATCCGCTTTTACTGGTGGTTACGGGAAAATCAAAGCATCTCTAGCTGTTGCGGATATGCTAACAGGTAAGAAAAGATGTATGTGATAAATTGTGTGAATTTTGTTATCCTGTTGCATTGACAATTCAACATTTTTAGGAGTGCTTCTGCTGGGCGTCGCAATGCCAAACATTCTTATGACGCTTAACTCCACGGCTAACGATCTCCTCCAGTACGCCATCTCAGTCCAGGGATCTCCACTGGCTTCAGCAGGTGGAGTTTTCTACGTATTTATCCATACTTCATCACTCTACCACCTGGCCTTCCTCTGCCAACAGCGATACTACGCCGTAAGATGGCCCATAGCTTACAAGCAAAAGTCTATGCGCAGCACCTACATTGGCCTGGTAGCAGTGTGGGCAATTGCTGGGACCTGTGCTGTATCACCCCGTAAGTTGATTGGAAACATTTTTTTTATTGCGAAATATTTTCGTGATTATTGCTTTATTGCAGTTTGGTTTCCCATGTTTTTTACCTTCGGGTACCAGCAACTGATCTTTCTCTTCAATCTCACATTGGCCCAAATTACCGTTTCGCCCGATTATTCACCGTTGATTGTAATGGTCGTTCTTGTGTTCATTCTCCCTTTTCTGACGATGGTGAGTAATCCAAAATTACATTACCACGATAGTTTATATCGCACCATTTTAAACACATCCTTTATATTTTAAGACAATTCTGACCGCATTTACCGGATGTCAAGTAGCGGAACACATGAAACAATCCAGCAAACTTCACTCGATTTCCGCCGCGAGAAACCGGGAAGTGATGGTGTTTGCCACCTTGGCTGCAATGCAGATCGGATTTACTCTAACTCTGGGTAAGCTTCGGTCAAACTGGAGTAAATGATAACAAAGTGGTTAATTATACTTTTTACACAGTCCCTCTCATCGTGGTGGTGATACTGACGTACAGTGGTGACTTAAATACTGATAATATTGCGGCTCCCTACGTCATTTGCTTCTACGTTTCCATGTCAAACAGGTATCGACATAATGTGTGTTTTATGAGAAACCTAACGTCTACCTACCATGCACCATTTCGTTTAAAACAAATTATTACCCATGCCCCCCCCAATTTACAGCTTGGTAAACGTGCTGGTGTACAGCGTGGTGGACAAGAAGTTTAGGAAATCGGTGAAGGAACTGTTTTGTGCCTGCTGCCCGGAAATCATCCGCAAGCGTGTTGCAGAATCGTCCGTCGGAACGTACGGACACAAACCAACGCAAAGTACTATGTTGTCCAAGAAAGGCCAATCTTCCAAATCCTCACCAGTCGCCAGTGTGTGACAAATCTCGTTTTGTTTTATTGTTACGATCGTCACACTCCTTGATTCACAGATTTAACAAAACCAGTGAGCATACGCAGGCGAATTGTGGACAAACATATTTTTTTTACTTGGTTTCTGTATAATTGGTATTTTAGTGCAGTAAGTGCCTTTCTATTATGTATGTGTAATCTCCCAAACACCTTTTGTATATGCATTAAGTTACTGTGCTGTTAACATTGTTTTTAAGAAGTCACCAGTTACTTGTCCACTATATCACATTACCGGGACAGAGATTATACCAAAACTGCTTTGCGAAAAAATGCTTAGCGCATATTTTTTGAAACAAACGTTTCTCAAAGGGGTTTTATTCACCAATTAGCGCTGATGGAAGGTTTTTCGTAGGTCGGGACCAACGTGAAATGGATGCGTTTAGCACGCCCGTTATCTACCATGATGAAATGACCAAGAACCGCCTTATCTTGGTTATAAACGGAAAATGTTATTTAAAAATAGGGGGTGTTGACCAACCAGCAAAGTTCAAACTTTTTAAGAGCTAATTTTGTGTTTTGTTACCGACAGCAATTTACATACTTCAACGATACGATCACATAAATTATCTCAGTTTGTTTGCACAACGCGATGTGTCTCAAAGCCACGCACACAGGAATGACAGGAAGTCGTTATCAAAGCTGCTTGGTGTAATAAACAACATATACTTAAAAGGATGTTTAGGGTAATTGCGTAGTACACGTGATACACAATATCCTCAAGCACATTTGACTTGAAACTATTAAACCTTGCCGTTTTGGCAGCGCTTAGATAGTATCGGCGTGCAAGGCCAAGAGAACAAAATTTAAAGAGTGGCACACACTGTTGCGAACGTTTGTATCATTACGAAAGAATAAAAATATGAAACGTATAGTTTTAGATTATACACAGCACAAGTGTACCGTAAATGCCTATACTCTCCGTACAGTCGTTTCGTTTATGACTATCAGTCATTATCAATGCTGTTATAACGAGCTGTGATGATGAGTTGAAAAGATGAGAGAAATGTGTAAGTAAACTATGGAAAATTGCCAGTCAGGAAACGTTAATGTGTCAGTTCATTGGTTAAGATACAGGAGCTAATAGACACAATATAAACTTTCGATAAACCACAAATCCAAAAGGATGAATTCGACAATCTCATTGACTGAAAATGCAACAACTGGGAGTATGCCAGTAATTGCGGATGTATTCATACCAAACTTTATCATCAGGCGACCAGATCCCTTCCTCATTCAGACAACCATTCCACCAGATCCCTTCCTCATTCAGACAACCATTCCACCAGAAACGACATCATTGTTTCTTGCAAACGAAACCAGTTGGCAAACACCAGCAGTGAATTCAACGCGCTTTCCGATGCTATCGCCAGGCACTGGTTTTATACAATTCTTTTTACCACCGAATACATACAAAAACACGAGTGTAAATACCAGCACTGCAATCGATCAGGCGTTCTACGGGTTTCCGGCGTTTTGTTCCAACTCAGCTCATGTTATATGTGCTGATGTACCATTGAACCAATGTGCCCAATGCAGTATGGTCGGCGCCGGTTTTTTCGTTTTCGTGGTGGTCGCTCTCGCGTTGGCGATCATTGTTAGCAACCTATTGGTTATTGTTTTGTTTGCAAGGGAGAAATCCTCATTCTCTGGGAGTTACGGAAAAATTAAAATTTCACTGGCAGTAACGGACATGCTCACAGGTTAGTAATGATGCCCGACAATATTGTGACATTTTTTAAACATATAGTTTCTTTGTCTGTTTAACTTTATAAAACAAGTTTATTTGTTAAACGAAGGAGTGATTCTTTTAATCATCGTACTGCCAAACATCTCTAAAACACTCAACTCCACTGCAAATGAACTCCTCATTTACGCGATCTCACTCCAAGGATCACCGCTTGCATCAGTAGGAGGAGTTTTCTACATCCTCATCTACACTTCATCACTCTACCATCTGGTCTTTCTCGGACAGCAGCGACTGTATGCGGTTAAGTGGCCAATGGCATACAAGCATCAAGCGTTGCGGAACATCTACATTGGCTTGGCCGTAGTGTGGTCAATTGCTGTGGTCTGTGCCGTGTCCCCACGTGAGTAAAGCAATTTACATTCCACGAATACAACACTGGTTGTATAAATAAAGATTTATTGTGTACAAAAAAAGCAGAAGTTCAACGTTCATTTTGTTGTAGTTTGGTTTCCGAATGTCTTTGGCTTCGGCTACCAACATCTGATTTTCCTTTATAACCTGACATTGGCCAAAGTAAGCCCGAATCCAGGTTATTCTCCTTTTATCCCAATGATGGTGGTGGTTTTCGTAATCCCTTATGTTCTCATGGTAAGTAGTGTGCGTTGTCATTTTGAACTACAATACTGCCTGCTAAGGAAGGTATTTGTAGATGTTTCTTTCTGTTCTCACTGGATATTACGTCGCACAACATGTTAAGAAATCAAACAAAATAAAATCGACTACATCGGGAAACAAGCGCGAAACAATGGTTTTTGTCACTTTGGCTGTGATGCAAATCATGTTTACCATAACTCTTCGTAAGTATAGGCCATTTAATGTTTTACTAACATCTTGTAGCGGAAAGATCTTGTTTCCAGTTCCTGTCATCGTGGTAGTGGTATTGACTTACACCGGAGCTTTGAACCCCACCAATATATCTATTCCCTACATCGTTTGCTTTTATATCTCCATGTCAAACGGGTACGACTGTTTAAGTAACGTCTTGTGTGAAATTCGTTTCATAAATGAACAATGCCTGGTAAATTTACCAGTGTGTTAAGTGCAAAAATTTCTTTTCAGCCTGGTGAATGTGCTGGTATACAGTACTATTGACAACAAGTTTAGAAAGGCTGTGAGGGAACTAGTCTACACATGTCACTCCACAACTCGTCGTGCACAACAACGATTGACCACTGGAACGGGTTCGCATCAGAAATCAAACAAAATTGATTCAAGAAAAGTGACGCACATGGAGAGCGTGTAGTGCAAGCGTTTCTCCTTACTGTTGTTCCAAATCACACAAAGATATACATAGTATGCTGCTGGAAAACGCAGTGTTGCAGTGTTGAGACCTTAAATCAATACAAATTCGCAACTGCTGGCTACGAACTAAGATTTAGTGCTTTGTTTGATTTCTTTGTGACAGTTTAACCAAATCCTCTTTTTGAACTTTTGAAGTTATATGTTTGTATTTGTGTCAGTGGCGAAAAATACGTGCACATGTTATGGGGGAAAGAATGAGAAATGTTTTAATCGTGTATTGCGACCACCGCCCGATACGAACCTTGCAGAGGAACTAACATTTAGCCATGGTCTTTTGTGGATTGTTCCAGCAGACAACAAATATATGTATGTGAAACTAAAATTACATTTTCTTTTCATCGTGCTTGGTGCGGTAGAATGCACCCTAGAAACTCATTTTTGGAACAAACGCATTTTAAAACTGCTTTTTGCAAATTTTGCAATGTCTTTGTATCATCTACTTATTTCGTGTTTTGCTCCTGACATTGTTGCCCGATAATTTAATGAGTGTGAAAATAAAATTAACTTTACACAGCATAGCTTTCAGGGACACAGCTAAAACTACACCACACATGACAGGAAGACGGTTAAGTTTTGTGACAAAACGTAGCTAGTTGTAGGATGTTTGTGCGGTGATTAGCTTACATAATATACAAAACCGTCAAGTGCATTTGACTTCCACCTGAGTTTTAGAAACAGAGCGGGGTATAGACAGGGTATCGCTGTGCAAAGGCAAGAGAAAAATATTAAAGTGTTTCGCTACCATAGGGGATTTTTGCAGCTAATGCAAACGTTTGAACGTTAGCAAACCCAAGAAAAGACTATTAGCAGGAATACGAATGTTATTTCATAGAGACGGGACAATGTGCCATGAAGAAGCATACATTTATTCACAAACTTCCTACTGTTGCTTTTTGTTGTATTTGACCAATGAAAGACATTGGGCAAATAGATAGAACGGTCACATAGTCCTCAATATTTTACTTATAGTCGTTGCGATAAAACTGCAATCCTTATCAATGTGATAATTATGAGCAGGTAAAAAGTTGATTTTCTGCAGGCATAACATAAACGTTCTCCGAACCGCAATTGCAAAAACATGAACTCCAGTATTCCATTGGTTGTAAATGCAAGACCTACGGCTCAAACCCGAAAGCCTGGGCATGCATTCGTACCAAACTTTATACCACCAAGACGGCAAAATCTGGCCTGGAGTAGGCGGACAACCATTCGACCAACAACGACAACAACATTGCTTCATCCAAGAACTCAGCTAAACTCTGTAACTAGTTGGCAACTAGCAGAATTAAACTCAACACGCATCTCGAGGCCACCGACAGACCCTGGGTCCATACCCAACATTGCAGCAGCTTCGAACTACTCCACAGTGACGCCAAGAAACAGCACAGCTTACGCAATCGGGGACACGAGTGTAAATACCAACACTGCAATCGACCGGGCATTCTACGGGTTTCCGGCATTTTGTTCAAACTCAGCTCCTGTTATGTGCGCAGATACACCATTGAACCAATGTGCCCAATGCAGCATGGTCGGCGCTGGGTTTCTAATTTTTGTGGTGGTCGTTCTTGCGTTGGCGATCACTATTAGCAACCTACTGGTTGTTGTCTTGTTTGCCCGAGAGAAATCCTCTTTCATTGGGAGTTATGGTAAAATTAAAGCTTCATTGGCAGTAACGGACATGCTCACCGGTAAATAAGCAAAGTCTTACAATATATGTTAGTTTTCGAAGGTTATAAACTGTTGTTGACACTTCATAAAATCATTCTAATATGTGATCGTTTTATGGAAATGAACGCAGGAGTGATTCTTTTTGTCATCGTTCTGCCAAACATCTTCAATACACTCAACTCCACCGCAAATGAACTCCTCCTGTACGCGATCTCCATCCAAGGATCATCGCTTGCATCAGCAGGAGGAGTTTTCTACCTCCTTATCTACACTTCATCACTCTACCATCTCGTCTTCCTCGGACAGCAACGGCTGTATGCCATTAAGTGGCCAGTATTGTACAAGCATCAGCCGAAGAAAAATATTCGCATTGGTTTGGCTGTAGTGTGGTCTGTTGCTGTGCTTTGTGCCGTATCCCCACGTGAGTAAAGCATGGGAAATTTTACCTCACGTAGGGCGGAGACTCTAGTTCAACGCTCATATTATTCTAGGTTGGTTTCCTAAAGTCTTCAGTTTCGGGTACCAACATTTGATTTTCCTTCATAACCTGACCTTTGCCAAAGTTAGCCTGAAGCCAGATTATTCTCCATTTATCGCAATGGTAGTGGTGATCTTCATAATCCCTTATATCCTTATGGTAAGTATTCAATTTAGACTGCAATTTTGCCTGCAAAGAAGGTATTTGTAGATGTTTCTTTCCATTCTGACTGGATATTACGTATCACAACATGTTAAGAAATCAAACAAATTGAGATCAACTGCATCAGGAAACAAGTGCGAAATGAAGGTTTTTGTCACTTTGGCTGTGATGCAAATCATGTTTACCATAACTCTTCGTAAGTATAGACCATGCAATGTTTTACTACCATCTTGTAGCGGAAAGATCTTGTTTCCAGTTCCTGTCATCGTGGTTGTGGTAATGACTTACACCGGAGCTTTGAACCCCACCAATATATCCGCTCCATACATGTTTTGCTTTTATATCTCCTTGTCAAATGGGTACGGTTGTTTAAGTAACGTCTTGTGTGATGTTGATTTCATAAATGAACTAAAGAACGTCACATTTATTACTCAATATTTATTGAGTCATTATGCGGAACAAAGTCAAATACTGTTTTTTTTTCAGCTTGGTAAATGTACTGGTGTACAGCACTATTGACAGCAAGTTTAGAAAAGCGGTGAGGGAACTATTCTGCGCATGCCAGAAGAGTGTGCGCGAACAAAAGAAATTGACTACTGGAGGTGCTTCACACCAGAATGCGAAGAAAGCTCTATCAAGAAAAGCGACCGACATGGAGAGCGTGTAGTGCAAAATTAAATCCATACTATGGTCTAACACCATACACAGATGAGTGTGCAGTGTGGTGACCTACTGAACATTACAGTCGGTAATTCTTTGTAACCTAATAATCTGTTCTTCTGGCATATATAAAACGTAACTTTATTCACCGAAGTTTCGCCTGTTATTCAACAAGGCTTCCTCAAGGTAATGAGACAGGTACAGCACACAACTAACGCCAAAAAACGTGCCAACACGAAAAAGGGGATAACGCTAACACCGCTTGTGAAATCATGTGATGTATAAAAAATGGGCGGGAAAACTACAGTTACAGTAAGTTGTTATACAGCACCGGGAAGTAAACGCACTGTTCCCTATCATTAACACAGCGATTGTTCTTGTGGAAAAGGAGGTGGATCATACAAAGCGCCTCTTCCTAGAAGCGCTCCACATCCACAAGAACAATCGCTGTGTTAATGATAGGGAACAGTGCGTTTACTTCCCGGTGCTGTATAACAACTTACTGTAACTGTAGTTTTCCCGCCCATTTTTTATACATCACATGATTTCACAAGCGGTGTTAGCGTTATCCCCTTTTTCGTGTTGGCACGTTTTTTGGCGTTAGTTGTGTGCTGTACCTGTCTCATTAACTTGAGGAAGCATTGTTGAATAACAGGCGAAACGTCGGTGAATAAAGTTACGTTTTATATATGCCAGTAGAACAGATTATTAAGTTACAATATGCCTGGCAGCAACAAAAACATTATATTTGGTAAATCTTTGCTTAATTTTAGATTTCTTGTGGTGTTTCTGTTTTACAATTGTTTTTGCTTTTGCTTGTATATTTATTTACTAATATTCCAGAGTCATCGTAACGAACAGAAAAATTTACGTGCACCCGGAACGATCTTTTGATTTGTAGTAATTTGAGTAACAGCACAGACGGACGTATATACGCGGTATGACGGACGACGTTTAACGCTGTAATCCTAAATTAAGTTAATATGTCGTGCTTACGTAGCGTCAGTATGTTTTGTCGTTTCGGAAATGACGTTTAATGAATTTGCTTTTCTCTTGTCCTGAAATAACCTTTTTTACCCGCCATGACCTACTTTATGGCGATCTATGTAAGGAGTCATGCATTTTGTTTCTTGTTACCTTCAGCCAATATTACTTTTTTCTTTTCTGTAGCATATATTACACATGAAAAAGATTTTGCATTCGTTGTATATCAGGCGAAATGTAACTCTCTTGTGGTAATAAAGTTGTGTTTGTTAATTGCACAAATACTAGCAAAATGGCATATTGTTAAAGTCACTTCCAAAAGAACTTATACTATGGACAAGGCGAAATCGCTAACTGTCACCTGTTCGCTGTTTTGCACCATGGTTTTTAACTGCTCATTTGTAGTCACGTGAGTAACGTAAGAAGCGAATATGACGTTAAATCCCAAACCTACTTTGTCCTTGCTGAGCAACTCGCGGATGCGACGACGAGCTGTTGTAAATCTGCTATTACTCACCTAATAAAAGCAGGCCTGTGTTAACTGGTCCGGAAGCAGTTGTGTTTAGGCCAGCGCTTGGGGCAATTTTGAGGAGATGTCGTGACTGAACAGGTCATGAAAGATTGAAAAGCTTTTTGTTTAAATAAAACAAATAACATCGTTTTAGACCAATTCAAGTGATAAATGCAGGCAGTATTGTAATCAGTAAAGCCAATTTATCAACCTGCAGATCAACAGCGGATAAACAATTTTGGCAACAGTTAGAAAGTTTAGACAAATATTGCAGTACAACATAAAACCTCGGTAAACGGTAGCAGTGAATAACGATGAATGAATTATGAATGAGCATCGCGCTTAAACACATTGTATGTTTAAAAAGCGACGTTTCCTCCGTGTGAATCAATACATACAGTTAACAAGGTAGTCAGCACTACATTCGTATGTTGTTGTTGAGTTTGGTAAATTTTATAGCTCTTCTGGCAAAATAAATTATTTATTTGACCGACGGTTGCAAACAACACGGTAAATGTAAGAGAGCGCGAAGTTGATGAACCAAGCATTAAATGACCGTTGCTTCTCCGTTCCCTCAGGCATATGCTGTTTTTTTTTAGCACGAACCTGTACAACTTGCTGCTGGCGGTTCCAGGCCTAATAATGTGTCAACTCTCTTCTGGCAAAATAAACTATTTATTTGATAGACGTTTCGGTCGTCATACAATTGACCTTTATTAGGATAAAATGCATGAGTGCAAACAACACGGCAAATGTAATAAAGGGCGAATCTGTATAGCTGTTCACCACTTAAAACCCATTTTGAAACCTATATAAAATCGCAAACAGCTATACACAAGTTGCCATGATTTTGATGTGTTGTAGGTAGCTCTGTACAGAAATGTATTGCAGCTGTAGTTAAAACGCAGCCATTTTACCGAACCCAACTGACCTGCTGTGTTCCAGAAAATAGGGATCGAAGTTGGCAATATTTGCTGAAACTGCGTGGAAATTGCTTGAAGGAATAATTATGTCTAGATCAAGTACCACCACTTCTATGGCACCACTTCAAACACCTCCGTTCGATCTGGTCCCTACAACGACAACTCCAACAACAACAATAATGTTACCGATGACAGAACCGTCAATTACTCCACCACAAACAGTCCAATTCGTCATCAATGTGATTCGAACCACAAATGCCACAGCACTGAACACAACCAATGACACATTGGTCGGTTTTCCAGCGTTCTGCCACGCAGAGGCGATATCGGCTTGTTCTAATGCCAGCCTGAAGGACTGCAACCAGTGCAGCATGGTCGGTGCTGGTTTCTTTGCTGCTTTTGCTCTGTTGCTTGCTTTTGCGATAGTGTTGGCCAACCTCTCGGTAATTGTTATTTTCCTCGAAGGAAAATCGATATTCAAAGGAAGCTATGGAAAAATTAAGGTTTCTTTGGCGGTCGCGGACTTGCTTACAGGTAGTTTGTAAACCCTTATTAAATTTATAGCAAGTGGTGATTTTCATTTATGTTGCAAAGTTCTCGTAAAATAGTTATCACATTACAAATGTCTGAATTTAATTTAGGCTATCCAACGAATCTGCAATGTGATGACAAATAGTATAAATTACGTAAAATGTTATGATGTCAACATGCAGTAATGATTAACGACTACATTTAGCATATCTAAAATGAAAATCTTAAAGTAAAACTAATGATAAGCAATCAAATAATGTTTTGTCGCCTCCATTTATTGAATTTTTTAAAGGATTGCTTCTAATTGTCGTTGCTCTTCCAAACCTCTTTTGGACAATCAACGCAACATCGAATCAACTTCTTCAATACGTCCTCTCGCTTCAAGGATCACCCCTTGCTTCCGCAGGAGGATTTTTCTACCTCCTCATCCACACAGCATCCTTATATCACTTGGTGTTTCTCGGCCAACAAAGACTGTTCGCTGTCAGGTGGCCGATACGATATAAACAGCAGAACTCTAGAAATGTGTACATCGGTTTGGCAGTCGTTTGGGGCTTCTCTGTTCTTTGTGCCGTTTCCCCGTGTAAGTATCAAGTGCGAGAAAGGCTGTTTCCCATCTTCATCG
The DNA here is from genome assembly GCF_947561715.1 of Ascidia mentula. NCBI lineage: Eukaryota > Metazoa > Chordata > Ascidiacea > Phlebobranchia > Ascidiidae > Ascidia > Ascidia mentula. The sequence goes on along the minus strand of NC_138569.1, from coordinate 16,405,548 downwards.
ACTGATATTGTTTTTTTTTACCACACCGCGATTTGAACCCAGGATTTTTTGGCTACGAATCCCGATCAGGTTTTCGTCTTAGTATATGGGTCTGGCGCATTTTTTGTGTAGCACGTACACCTTTCTAGTCCACCTAGTGGTAATTTTTTCTCTAATTGTCTGCAAAAAGCATTTATTTTCGCTGTTTGTTTTCACAGTGTGGTTCCCTTCGTTCGTGTTCGGTTATCAACACTTGATATTCCTTTTCAATCTATCCCTCGTTACAACATCAACTGTGATTGATTACACTCCACTGGTGGTGATGGTTGTCATCGTATTTATACTGCCTTACGTCGTAATGGTAAGCAATGCAACAGTACATTTACTGCCTTATTGCTTTCGTAACAGACACTGCTGGACTCCTTTTGACAAAAGTGTCCGTTTATTTCTGTTTCAGACCTTGTTTTCGTTTGTGACCGGATATTACGTATACCAGCATTTGCGCAAGTCCGCGAAAATGAAAGCTACCGACCAAGACAGCAGAAGAGAATTCGTGGTATTCGCTACTATGGCAACCATGCAGATCGGTTTTACGCTGACCATGGGTAAATCGTGATCAGAACCTAAAGACATTCCAAATTATATTCTTGTTGGTTTTGAACCAACCTTTGTTTTAGTTCCCCTGATTGTTGTGGTGATACTGAGTTACACAGGACAACTTAATTCCACGAACATTGCAACTCCATATATTATCTGCTTCTATCTATCCATGGCAAACAGGTATTACCTTTGGTTCGTTTTTGAAGTTTTGCTACAATTAAAGTGTATTTTAGTCTTGTGAATGTGCTGGTGTATAGCGCAATGGACGACAAGTTTCGGAATTCCGTCAAACAGCTTTTCTGTGGTTGGAATGAAAGATTAAGAACACATCACGCAAAGCCACCTTCCAGCAAATCTAAATTGACGGTCCTTCATAAAACTACAAAGGTTCACACAAAATCACACAGCGAAACGTTTGAATGACTGTTTATTATAAGAACTTAAAGAAACTTAATTTTTTTTGATGCGCGTTATCTTTCCTGTCTTATTTTGACGTCTTGGGGCCATTTCTTGAGTTGTTAGCCGTAGACTAAATATCCGATCCTTTCGAAATAAAGTGCAGTGAAGAGATTGGGTGGTGTTCTTTCTTGGGCGCGTAAAATCAATGAACCATATACAATAAATTGGAGCACATCACGAAGTGCAGGAAGTGAAACGTTCCTCCAATTTGTTTATGTACGATTATTTCTGCATGTTTTTTTAAGAATTTACGTCACAAACAAAATGAATTTTCATGTAAAACCAACTTCGGTGCAAAATGGCTGTATTTGTGCAAGATACGAGCGAACAGACAACTTGACAAGCATAAATTTTACGTAAAAATCAATAGATTTTCGATACAGGGCTCAGGTGTAGGTTGTCCCCTGAATATAGCCTAACACAAAAACTTTTTCGTCAAGCTGCAGCAGTTACAGGTTTCTTCTTTTGTCATAATGAAACACCTAAAAACATCAACTGTATTGCATTAATAAATATTTTCTTTTTAATTAACCTAAAGTTTTACTTTTCTGTTTACAACAAATAATACAAGAATGTACATTGCATGGTTCACACAAAAAAGCATCCTCTCAACACTATACAAGTAGAAAACAATGTTAGGGTTCATCAAGCGTTTAAAATCTGTATGCAAAAGCACGAACAATCCATGCAGTTACGTAGATAGTATCGGAAACTATTATGTCGGAAGAAGTGATCGATCAGCTGTATCGTCTAACAGATCGTTTAAGTGTTGGTCAAATAATCGTGAGTAACAACAGACAGTGGAAGTTGTTTTCTGAAAGGTTGGGCCAAACTAACATCAGAATGTCCATTGAAAACATCAGGTATAGCTATATATAGCTGAATTGTTCGACATCAGGTATAGCTATGGCTCAATTGCTTTACATCAGGTATAGCTATATCAGGTAAAACATTTTATCCACTTTTACAACATCAAAAAACAAAATTTATGGTGAAGTTGATAATGACGCCAGGCTAACATGTTAATTCATATGGTTTTAAATCAATACAACGGCAAAATAAATATGCTGAATGAATTTTTTCACAGATCATGACCAACATGGATAACATAGTATTCGGTACAGGCTTCGTATTTGATCCTTCAACCAATTCAACCATTTTCAACCATTCCTTTTTTGCGGTAACCTGCCATTCTGCAAGTCATCAATGTTTCCTATTTGTGAAAATATCTCGATACGACACTGCTCTGAATGCAACATGGCAGCTGCTTCGGGATTTACAATATTTGTTTTTTTTATTTGGTCTCGCGATTTTGATTAGCAACGGTTTTGTTGTGTTTTGCACCGTGATGAAAAGACCAGGGTCTGTTGGCAACTACGGTTGTATAAGTAACGTCTTGTGTGATATTCAATTCATAAATGAAAAAGCCTGGTTAATGTGCCGGTATATGAAGTGCATATACTTTCGTTTCAGCCTGGTAACTGTGCTGGTATACAGTACTATGGACAGCTAGTTTAGAAAGGCTGTGAGGGAACTAGTCTACACATGTCACCCCACAACTGTTCGTGCATAAAAGCGATTGACCACTGGAACTGGTTTGCATCAGAAATTTAACAAAATTGATTCAAGCAAAGTGACGCACATGGAGAGCGTGTAGTGCAACCGTTTCTCCTTACTGTTGTTCAAAACCACACAAAGATGCATTGCATAGAATGCTGTTGGAAAACGCAGTGTTGCAGTGTTGCAGTATTGAGGCATTTAACTAAAACAATACAAATTCGCAACTGCTACTTAGTTTATTTTCTTTGTGACATTTTACCCAAATCCTCTTTTCTACTTTTTCGAAGTTGTATGTTTTCTATTTGTGTCAGTGGCGAAAACGCGTGCGGATATTCCGGGGACAATGATGAGAAATGTTATAATCGTATATTGCAACCACCGCCCGATACAAACCTCGCAGAGAAGTCAACTAACCATGGTCTATCAAACATTGTTCCAGAAAACCAAAATTATATGTGAATTTAAAAAAAAGTCACATTTTCTTCTCATCACGCTTGGTGTGGAAAAGTGCACTCTTGCATCACTTTTTTTAAACAAACACTTTTTGCAAATGGTAATGATTTGCCAACATTTTACGCTAATTCGCGTCGAATTAGACAACATCAATTTTTCTGCACAGATTCGAAGATTCGATACGAATACTCGTGGACTCGCTATTGGGTGCCGCAAGTGTTTGTATAATCTGCTGATTTCGTGTTTGACTACTAACATTGTTGCACGATAATACATTAACTGAGGAAGTAAAATTGACCTTAGGCAGCGTAGCTTTCAGGCACACACGTAAAAGCTACGTTACTCATGACAGGAAGACGGTTATCAAAGTTTTGTGACAACCTATATTTTAGCTATGGGATGTTTGGGTGATGATGCAGCTAACATAATATACAAAACCGTTAAGCGCATTTGACTTCCACCTGAGTTTTAGAAACAAAGCGGGATATAGGCAGGGTCGCGTTGCATATGTAAGAGAAAAATATTAAAGCGTTTTGTTATCTTAGGGCATTTTTGCAGCTTATGTAAACGTTTGAACGTTACCAAACCAACATAAAAATGATTAGCAGGAATACAATCTTATTTCATAAAGACTGGACAATGTTACGTGAGGAAGGATGCGACTCATCAACAAACTAATTACTGTTGCTTTTTTGTTGTAATTGACCTATGAAAGACATTGGGCCAATATATAGAACGGTCACATAGTCTTTAATATTTTACTTACAGTCGTTGCAATAAACCTGTAATCCTTATCAATGCGATAATTATGAGCAAGAAAAAATGTTGATTTTAAGATTTAGTATCTTAACTTACAGGACTGCAGACGTAACATAAACGTTCTTCGAACCGCAAATTAGAAAACATGAACTCCACTATTCCATTGGTTGTAAATGCAACACCTACGATTCAAGTTCGAAAGCCAGGAAATGCATTCGTACAAAACTTTAAACTAGCAACACAGCAAAATCTGGCCTGGAGTAAACGGACAACCATTCGACCAACAACGACAACAACATTGCTTCATCCAAGAACTCAGCTAAACTCTGTAACCAGTTGGCAACTAGCAGAATTGAACTCAACACGCATCTCGATGCCATCGACAGACCCTGGGTCCATACCCAAGATTGCAGCAGCCTCGAACTACTCCACAGTGAAGCTAAGAAACAGCACAGCTTACGCAATCGGGAACACGAGTGTAAATACCAACACTGCAATCGACCGGACGTTCTACGGGTTTCCGGCATTTTGTTCAAACTCAGCTCCTGTTGTGTGCGCAGATACACCATTGAACCAATGTGCCCAATGCAGCATGGTCGGCGCTGGGTTTCTAATTTTTGTGGTAGTCGTTCTTGCGTTGGCGATTATTGTTAGCAACCTACTGGTTGTTGTCTTGTTCGCTCGAGAGAAATCCTCTTTCATTGGGAGTTATGGTAAAATTAAAGCTTCTCTAGCGGTAACGGACATGCTCACAGGTAAATCAGCAGAGTCTTACAATACTATGATAGTTTTGAAAGGTTATAAACTTTTGTTAATGGCACTTCATAAAGTCATTCTAATATGTGATCGTTTTATGGAAATAAACGCAGGAGTGATTCTTTTTGTCATCGTTCTGCCAAACATCTTCAATACACTCAACTCCACTGCAAATGAACTCCTCCTGTACGCGATCTCACTCCAAGGATCATCGCTTGCATCAGCAGGAGGTGTTTTCTATCTTCTCATTTACACTTCATCACTCTACCATCTCGTCTTCCTCGGACAGCAACGGCTGTATGCCATTAAGTGGCCACTATTGTACAAGCATCAGCCGATGAGAAACGTTTGCATTGGCTTAGCCGTAGTGTGGTCTGTTGCTGTGGTCTGTGCCGTGTCCCCACGTGAGTAAAGCATCCAGTATTGCACGCCGTCGTTATAAACACGCGCATAACTTAAACGGGAAATTTTTCCTCACAAAGTGCGGAGACTGAAGTTCAACGTTCATAATATTGTAGGTTGGTTTCCAAAAGTCTTCAGCTTCGGCTACCAACATCTGATTTTTCTTTATAACCTAACCTTGACCGAAGTAAGCCTGAAGCCAGATTATTCTCCATTTATCGCAATGATAGTGGTGGTCTTTATAATCCCTTATATTCTCATGGTAAGTAGTGTGTATTGTAATTTTGGACTGCAATCTTGCCTGCTAAGGAAGGTATTTGTAGATGTTTCTTTCTGTTCTCACTGGATATTACGTATCACAACATGTTAAGAAATCAAACAAACTGAGATCAACTGCATCTGGAAATAAGCGCGAACTGACGGTTTTTGTCACTTTGGCTGTGATGCAAATCATGTTTACCATAACTCTTCGTAAGTATAGGACATGCCATGTTTGCTACCATCTTGTAGCGGAAAGTTCTTGTTTCCAGTTCCTGTCATCGTGGTAGTGGTAATGACTTACACCGGAGCCTTGAACCCCACCAATATATCAGTTCCATACATCGTTTGCTTTTATATCTCCATGTCAAATGGGTACGGTTTTTCAAGTAATGTCACTTTTATTATTCGATAGTAGGGTACATTGCAGAATAAAGTCAAAAATTGTTCTTTTTCAGCTTGGTAAATGTACTGGTGTACAGCACTATTGATAGCAAGTTTAGAAAAGCGGTGAGTGAACTATTCTGCGCATGTCACAAGAGTGTGCGCGAACGTATGAAGTTTACCACTGGACGTGCTTCACAGCAGAATACGAAGAAAGCTATATCAAGAAAAGTGACGGACATGGAGAGCGTGTAGTGCAAAATTAGATCCATTCTATGGTCTTACACCATACACAGATGAGTGTGCAGTGTGGTGACTTCCTGAACATTCCAGGTTGTAAATCTTTTCTGAATTTTGAATTTCCTGTTGTGTTTCTGTTTTAGCATTGGTTTTGCAAAGTCATCGTGAAGAACAGAAAAATGCACGTGCACCCGGAACTATCTTTTGATTTGTAGTAATTTGAGTAACAGCAAATACGGACGTATATACGCGGTATGACGGACGACGTTTAACGTTGTAATCCTAAATCAACTTAAAACGTCGTGCTTACACAGCGTCAGTATGTTTTGTCGTTTCGGAAATGACGTTAATGATAAATTTGCTTTTCTGTTGTCCTGAAATAACCTTTTTTAACCGTCATGACTTACAGCGATCTATGTAAGGAGTCATGCATTTTGTTTCTTGTTACCTTCAGGCAAAATTTTTTTCTTTTCTGTAGCATATATTACACATGAAAAAGATTTTTGCATTTGTTGTATATAAGGCGAAATGTAAATTTCTTGTGTTAATAAAATTGTGTTTGTTAATTGCACAAATACTAGCAAAATGGCATATTGTAAAAATCACTCTTGAAAGAACTTAGTATGGACAAGGCGAAATCGCAAACTGTCACCTGATCGCTGTTTTGCACCATGGCTTTTAACTGCTCATTTGTAGTCACGTGAGTAACGTAAGTAATTGTTCTCTGAATATAGCCTACTACACAAAAACTTTTCGGTAAGCTGCAACAGTTACGGGTTTCTTCTTTTGTCATAATGCAACACCTAAAAACATCAACTGTACAGCATCAGTAAATATTTTGTTTTTAGATTAATCAGAAGTTTTACTTTTTTGTTTCACAACAAAAAATACAAGAATGTACATTGCATGGTTTACACTAAGAAGCACCCTCCCAACACTGTACAAATAGAAAACAATGTTAGGGGTCATCAAGCGTTTAAAATCCGCCCGCAGAAACACGAACAATCCATGCAGTTACGTAGATAGTATCGGAAACTATTATGTCGGAAGAAGTGATCGATCAGCTGTATCGTCTAACAGATCGTTTAAGTGTTGGTCAAATAATCGTGGGTAACAACAGACAGTGGAAGTTGTTTTCTGAAAGGTTGGGCAAAACTAATATAAGAATATGCATTTAAAACATCAGGTATAGCTAAATGTAGCTCAATTGTTCAACATCAGGTATAGCCAGTGGTGGGATTCAGCCTGTTTGCACCGGTTTTATAGAATCGATCAGCGAACTGGTTAGGATTATTGTCAATAAGACTTTTTGTAACAGAACCTGCAGAAAATTACGACTTTTGTAATAAAACCGGCTGACAAAAAATTTTGAATCCCACCACTGTGTATAGCTATAGCTCAATTGCTTTACATCAGGTATAGCTCAATTGTTCTAATAAGGTTACACTTAAGTTTATAAGTTAAGCTATTTGCCACAGTTAAAATTAAAAATAAATAATATTGCATTAATCTTTAGTATGAACAATTTCCTATACAACACACATTTATTTGACCCAGCTTTCTCGTGTGTGTTGTAGAGTGACAGGTTCGATGTTTGCAGGAAATAAAGCAAAACATAGTTTACAGTTTATTTACGCAGGAATGTTTGTTCTCATAAACCTGAGCCGCACTGCTGATTTAACGTATGGTTTGCAATTGTACACAATAAAAACAAAAACATTTAAAACACTTTTACAACATCAAAAAACAAAATTTATGGTCAATGAGAGCTGCAGACAGGTGTATACACGCACTGTTTCGACCTGTAAGGTCTCGTCTGTGTTGATTGTTGCCTAGTTTGGTAACCAACATATCGATGATTGACCGAAAGGTACCACAAAGTGGAAATCTGTGTGCCTGCTAGTCTACCAGCTAGCACAGTGCCACATCAACTGCTGCACTGATGAGACCTTACAGGTCGAAACAGTGCGTGTATACACCCTATCTGCAGCTCTCGTTGATTATTACGGCTCTTATGCGCATAAAATTTATGGTGCAGTTGATAATGACGCCAGGCTAACATGTTAATTCATGTGGTTTGGACCAATACAACAGCAAAATAAATACGCTGAATAAATTTTTTCACAGATCATGACCAACATGGATAATATAGTATTCGGTACAGGCTTCGTATTTGATCCTTCAACCAATTCAACCATTTTCAACCATTCTTTTGTTTGTGGTAACCTGCCATTCTGCAAATCATCAATGTTTCCTATTTGTGAAAATATCTCGATACGACACTGCTCTGAATGCAACATGGCGGCTGCTTCGGGATTTGCAATGTTTGTCATCTTGCTTGGTCTTGCGATTTTGATTAGCAACGGGTTTGTTGTGTTTTGCACCGTGATGAAAAGACCAGGTTTCGTTGGCAACTACAACACCATCAAGGCATCGTTGGCTGGAGCAGATTTAATCACAGGTGAGTAACATGATATTGAATAATAAGTTGCTTGACAAGCCACATCAATCTAACAATAATAAAATCTACAAAACTCTTCATGGGATGTATCCTAATTAGAATAATTTGACACTTAATTAGCAACAAGTTTCACGTTATGTACACAGCTAGCAAGAGCGTCGGAAAAATAAAAAGAGACGAATTACTTCCTAAAGCTTAATTTTTTAGCCGTAATCCTTCTGGTTGTGGTGCTTTACAACTTCACCTGGTCAATCAACATGACGGCTTTGCAGTTCGCACAACGTCGTGCCGAACTTACAGGCAGCGCTGAAACGGCGATGTTTACTTTTTTGTATTTCCTTGGTCACATCTCGACCATGCACCACCTTTTGGTGATGGCGGGAATGCGCATGTACGCCATCGTGCGGCCAATCGAGTACCGAGCACAAAACTATCAAACAGTTTTCCTCATGATTGCAGCTACCTGGGCAATCTCGATCGTCAGTACATCGACTATAGGTATTGTTATTTGTGTTGGACTCCACAACTTGCTTGTTAATTTTAATAGATAAGGTGGTTTTGTGAAGTACTATTAAATTTAAATGATTTTTGCACATTAATGCTTATTGTGTTTAGTTTGGTTTCCTGATCAGTTAATACTTGAATATTCTCCACCTATACTTCTCTACGGGTTCACTGCGTCCATAAACGGCGTCACGGGGACACAACAGACGTTGCTCATCCTGTTTACATTCATATTTTTGCTTTCTTTCATGACAATGGTAATATACGTGCATTTTGTTTAAGTTTACTTAAGATGCATTTTTTGACGAATGATTCTTTGCTGGTTCGATATCATAACTTTTCTGATACCTTCAATTCTTTGTGTGATTGCAGACAACACTACTCATCGCAACTGGGATTGCATTAAAGAAAGAAATGTCAAATGTACCCAGGGAAATAAGAACCAGTGTACAAAAGCGCGAAATGTCTGTTTTTATCACACTTTCTCTGATGCAGATCGGATTTACCGTCACACGGCGTCAGTTGTATTTTTATTGAAAATATTCGAATTTTCCACAACGCAACTATTTAGATTTTTTGTGTGGTTTTTGCAGTACCCATCTTAATTGCCGCTCTAATCACCTACAATACGATCTGCAGTGCCAATTCCTTGGCTTTTACAATTTGCTTCTACCTGAACACTACGAACAGGTTAGTTCCACATATATTTTTATCATTACACGAGCGCCCGGCCCGCCAACATTAACGCATTTCCTACACCCAGGAAATGCGAATAAAATCAATCTTACCTAACATTGACTTCTACTTATTTATGCAACCTCCACTGGATCTTAGGGCCTCGGCTTAAGTTAAATAACAATAGCAATGGTCTACTCCAGGACGTGACAAATCGAATTGTTATTTATTGCCTTTGTAACTTTTCTCGCATGCTGACTTTTCCGAAATGTAATAACACTGAAACCACCTTTTGTTGTTACTAATAGCTTGGTGAACGTTCTGACGTATAGTGCAAGGGACAGTCGGTTTCGAGAGGCAATATATTACTATGTTCATAAGTGTGTTCCAAATAGCGACAAGATCCGAGCAAAAGGGAACACGAAAGCAGTAAACGGTCAACATCCCGAAGGGTTAAATATGGAAAACCAACAAAAAATATCTAACCTTTAACAATTGTCAGTAATTGCTTGATACATGTGATATATTTTTGCACATTTGAATGTTCATTATTTGCGTGGTATCTTTTCCTGCAACAATTCACTATTGCGCTAAGTTTGCGTTGATTCTTTTCTGATACCTCCTTTCCATTCTGTATTTGCAGACAATGGTACTCATCGCAAGGAATTGTGTTAAAGAAAAAAAAGGCAATGGTATCTAAGAAATTGCAGCCTGGTTTTAGCGTGCGTCGACCTTTAACTATTTATCTTCAAGCGAAATTACGTACAACGTTTAACGCTTAATCGTGAATTAAGATATCGTGCTGTGATAACGTTGCGCCAGTTTGGGGCATGCCACTGAATATTTTGACTGTCAGCATCCTGACCAATCAGCGTGACACACATCTTCTACCAACCAATCAGCACTCAGGCGTTTAAAACTAAACGTGAAATGCTGGGTGAACCAACTAATCACAAACAAAAGGTTTGGGAAATAAACAAGAAATATACAAGTATAAGTGAACAAAGAGGTGAGGTAAGAATAAAGATAGACAAACAAAATGTGCGAACAGCAAAACGAACAACAGGCGTTTACATAAACATGGCGAAATTACTCTACACATTTACTTACGCAAACTGTTATTCCCTTTCGTAGCCCCGGTTTTGGACTACCCCGTCACATTCATGAGAGTGACGTAAGAAGTGAATCATGGCGCAGCCTTCAAACTCCCAAGCATACTTGCTTCTCACTGCGAGACTCGCGGATGTAAATCTGCTATTACTCAAGTAAAAAAAGCGAGCCTGTGTGAACTATTCCGGAAGCTGTTGTGTTCAGGCCAGCGCACGAGGATATTTTTGTTGAACTTTCATGGATTAACAGCACACAGGTTAAAAGGCTTTGCGGTTAAATGAAACAAGTAACATTTATTTTTGGCCAAGCCAAGCATTAGAAAAGAGCAGTCAATACTGATACGATTTGTTGTTTTAAATGTAAATTGGAGGGTATTTATGTGTGGAGATCCATCTGATATAAAGTTTGTATCCGTAATGATCTGTTGTGCAATGGAACAAAAATCTGTTTTATCCAGTTTCGTAACTTTGAAACACAAAATGTTTATAGTGATTTTGTTGACAGGCGTTATAGTTTTAAAAGAACAGTCCTCCTGGCATAAAAGTTGCGTAGATATTATAATCCGGAAGAAGACTCGCCGAATGACAGACAATACGACGGTTAAAATAAAATCTATGTACCGGTAATGCCAGAAGGACATATCTAAAAACAAAATCTATAGTTAAGTTTATATTGACAACATGCTATCTGGTTTATATGATGTTTATTTGAAACAAACGTGTTAAATGAACTATTTTTAGATCATGGCTAACATAGATAATATAATACCTGGCACGGGTTTTGTGCTTGATCCTTCAACCAATTCAACCATTTTCAACTATTCCTTTTTTTGCGGTAACCTGCCATTCTGCAAATCAACAATGTTTCCTGTTTGTGAAAATATCTCGATACGACACTGCTCTGAATGTAACATGGCGGATGCTTCGGGATTTGCAATGTTTATCATCTTGCTTGGTCTTGCGATTTTGATTAGCAACGGTTTTGTTGTGTTTTGCACCGTGATGAAAAGGCCAGGTTTCGTTGGCAACTACAACACCATCAAAGCATCGTTGGCTGGAGCAGATTTAATCACAGGTGGGAAGGAAGCGAGATTTTGGCTGAAATGTGATTTAATTGATTTGAAAACATTATATCGGTCACAAAGAATTGAAAAATAATCAGAAAGGTGGCAAATTGCTGCACTGCCGCAGTGGTGAATCCATATCAAAAGCTACTAGACAATACCAGACTTTTAATGCTCTGCCTCCCATTTAGAATAACTTTACGCTATATTTAGATAAAAAGTCAATCGACCAGACTTTTAATAGGATGTATCCTAATTAGAATAAGTTAACACTAAATTAGCAACAAGTTTCACATTAAGTACACATATAGCAAAACGGATATTTAATTTTTTTAGCCGTAATCCTTCTGGTTGTGGTGCTCTACAACTTCACCTGGTCAATCAATCTGACGGCTTTGCAGTTCGCAAAACGTCGTGCCGAACTTACAGGCAGCGCTGAAACGGCGATGTTTACATTTCTGTATCTTCTTGGTCATACCTCGACCATGCACCACCTTTTGTTGATGGCGGGAATGCGCATGTACGCCATCGTGCGGCCAATCGAGTACCGAGCACAAAACATTAAAACAGTTTACCTCATGATTGCAGGTTTCTGGGCAATGTCGGTCGTCACCGCATCGGTTCTGTGTGAGATAATTTGCAATATATTTTACAATTTAATTGTCGAACATCACTTATTATATTAATTTGTGTTTACAAAATAGTCTTGTTTTATAATTTTGCTCATTGTGTTTAGTTTGGTTTCCTAATCAGTTAATACTTGGATATGCCCCACCTATACTTCTCTACGGGTTCACTGCGTTCGTAAACACGGAGGCACACCAGACGTTGCTCTTCCTGCTGTTTACATTTGTATTTTTGCTTCCTTTCATCATGATGGTATAATATACGTCCATTTTCTATTGTGCGATTCATTGCTGTTTGGATATCATATTTTTTCCAAAGCCTTCAATTCTTTGTGTAATTGCAGACAACAATACTCGTCGCAACTGGAATTGTGCTGAGGAAAAAAATGGCAAAGACAACTCGTGAAATGAGAATTGGCCGACAAAAGCGCGAGTTGTCTGTTTTTATTACACTTGCTCTGATGCAAATCGGATTCGTCATCACGCGGCGTTAGTTGCATGTTTTAGTAAATACTTTGCTATTTCCCAGAAAGTTACCAATCACATTTTTTGTGGTTTGCAGTACCCATTTTAATTGTCGCTCTAATCACCTACAACACCATCTGCAATGGAAACACCAGAGCTCTTACTGTTTGCTTCTACCTGAGCATGACAAACAGGTTAGTTACTCAGAACAATTATGAAATAAACACACCTCCTGTATCCTCAAAATACAAAATAAATATGTATGCAGGAAATATTTGCTACAATATTATGTGACGATAGGATGCAATTTTTCTTTCGAGTGTCTTCTGAATCTAAACAGATCGTTTGAATTCTTTAATATCTGCTTTAGGGCCTTAGGACCATATTGAATAATAATTATTTTGGGATAAAGTTTTCACCAATCATGTTTTCGGTCGCAACAGAAACTTGATTGCTTCCTCTTCACTAAAATACCTTTTGTCGTTGATTACAGCTTGGTGAACGTTCTAACGTATAGTGCAAGGGACAGTCGGTTTCGAGAAGCAATAATTTACTACATTCACAAGTGTTTGCCGAAGAGGGAAAAGATTGGAGTAAAGGGGAAAACAAAACCAGTAAACGATCAACATCCCGAAGGGTCGAACATCGAAAGGCAAAAAAGTGCATCCAATCTTTTATAGTGATATCGTTATTAATAAACGTTAACAGATATGTTTAGTTTTTTCACGTGTGAATACTGATCATTTGTTTGGTGTTTACTTTTTGCAGCAGCCATTCTTTCTACAAAAGCGTTCTGTGGGATATGAGTAAAGCGATTCAATGCAATATTTGAGTGATTTGTGCATGTGGCCCTTTAATCCGTACATGGCACTTGAAAAAAATCATTGTTTCTCTGTTTAACCACAGTATATTAAGTTACAGTCTATATTCACTCACTTAAATGACACACTTTGCTTTGATCGTTATTGTATAAGGTTTCCGTTCGTATGTTATATATGGCCAAGAACAAATACGGGAGTCCACAACGCAATAATATTACATGGTTTTACTGGCGATATTGACTTCCTCAAATCATAAAGATTGTTGTGGTTTCGTTAAAGGGGAAGGTCTAGTTCCCTTTTAAGAGGAAGGACATTTTGTTGTTTGTATTACGTCAATGAACATCCTTGTCGGAAGTTTGTCTTAGCACGAAAACTGTAAATCACTAACTGCTATTTGTCGTAGAATAAAGGATGTTGTATTCGCTGTTTAAGTCGTTTGTTTACAGCTGTGGGTAACAAAATGGGATGCTACAAACTTATTCGCGACCCTTAGGTGAGAAAGTGGAGTTTCAAAGAAAAGAAAATTTATGTTGTAAAATGTTAAATAGCGTGCTAGTAGACTGGAGTACTATCAAAGTTTACCGCTTGAGGAATTTACGCCAATTTAACATTTTAGTATCAAAGTTAACTTTGAACTCTAGATCAGAAAGTTTGTGTGTTGCAAAATTAAAAATATTAACGCAAAGTAAAAGTAATAACAATTTCTTTCATTTTTGTGCTGCTTGAATGTTTTAGGCAAAATGGATTCAATTTTTATAGTACATCATGCGGGTTTTAATAACACCTCAGGAGGTTTCGTCTATCCAACGAACTCAAATGTTCTGCCTCACTGTGGAAGATTGCCGTTTTGTGAGAAAAATGTCTCAATGCTATGCGAAAATATTACCTTGAAATACTGCCCTGCATGCAGTATGGCGGCCGCTTCATTGTTTTTGATTATAGTCATACTGTTGGGCATTATCATTTTAATTGCCAATGGTTTTATCATATTTTGTACTGTAGTTGAAAGGCCGGGATTTACAGGCAATTACAGCATAATAAAGGCTTCCCTTGCTAGTGCTGATATGATCACAGGTTTGTAGAATATTTTTTTTAAATGACGCCTAATTTCCATCAGCTTTGATCATGTTTAAGGTAATGATGAATAGCGTTTGTGCAACTGCTCACTTTTGTTAAACATTGTGATTGAGAGAAAGCAGTGGCCAATACGCTACCGTGGACTTTGTAACACAATAATTTATAAAGTTTCATAAATATCGCAGTGAAATAAAATATTGAACCCTTTAACGTTTTGCAGGAATTCAACTCCTGATGGTAATTGTCTACAACTTCAGTTGGTCGATCAACTCTACATCCCGCCAACTCGAAGAGCAGGAGATATTTCTGCGCGGAAAGCCTGCGGTCTCATTTGGCAGCTTCCTACATTTTCTCGGTTACTGTGCTTCCCTTGATCACCTTCTTCTTCTCGCAACCCAGCGCCTCTACGCAATCACGCAACCGATGAAGTACAAACTCCAGAAGAAGAGAACCGTATACGCCCTGATTGCATGCACTTGGGTTTTATCAACTTTAACAGCTTCTGCTATGTGTAAGAACTACGTGCAAAGCAACGGCAAAAATGTTACTAAATATCTAAATCTATATGTAAAGGTCGGTTTTAATTGTAAACTGTCGATACAAAATTTCGTGTTTCATTTCCGTATGAACTTATATTGCACGCAGTGTGGTTTCCTCAATACTTTGTCACTAACTTCATGCCATCAGTTCTCAACTTCGGGCTTGCTGTTTATGCAAAAAGCTTGGAAACGGCCAATGCAACTGCACTTCTTTTCCTCGCTATCTGCTGTTTCTTGGTCCCCTTTTCTATTATGGTAAGAAGCTTCCAACGGCCTTCCTGTGTTTGTATTAAGTGTTTGAACCATTGCCTATGCTTGCAAGTCACAAGGCGGAAAATCGACTTGAATCTGAACCTACATACTTAATGGAAAGAAACTTTTTTGTTATTTATTTCAAACAACCAACTTAATTGGGTCGTAATGTGTAGTCAATCGATAATACTGACACTTATTTCCGACTCGCATTACATTCGCAGACTCTCACCACAATCATTACAGCGATTTTTACGAAAACAAGACTAGCGAAGCAATGGAAAAACTTGCACCCGAGCGATCAACAACGCGAACAGTCGGTTTACTATACCCTCTTTTTCATGCAGATCGGTTACACCATCACTCTTGGTAGGTTGTTGTTGAAAATATTTCACTTATTTCTTGTGGCAAAATGTCTCATATATTGGTTTAAATTTGTTTGTAGTTCCACTCGTGGTTGTGACCATTCTCCTCTACTCCAAGTCGTATTCCTGCAGCGAGTTGAATGTTCCATATACAGTCTGTTTCTACCTCAGTGTGTCTAACAGGTAATTGCAACAGAACATAAAATAAGTTTAAAAACCTAAAGTTCTCTTAAGCAGCTTGCCAATTATATCTAGATGTCACATAATCATTTGTACTCTATATGTTTCTCCACTAAAGGCCAGCGTTAGTTCTTTACTGATCTGTAAATATATTCCGCTTTATAAATCGCCTTATCGCCCCGTTTGGCTTGCATTGATTATTGTTTTATCAAGAAGACTGGATTAGAAAGAGCAGCGAATTTTATGTAAAATGGATTTCTTTCAAATGCGAAATGCGTACTTTTGCCTCAATATAAGGCAGGAATCAATCTTTTATTACAGGTCATAAAGATGTAAACAGCGACAATCGGGGAGCGCATAATCGTTCAATACAAGATAATTTTTACTACAATGGTCTCCTTGAAAAAGCATTAATATAGAATTGCAGTGTCAAGAAAGCAGGATCTAAACAAAAAGAAAAATTTCTCACAAGGGATTTATCTGGCGATGCTGTGTAAACAACGTTTTTTTTGTTTTTTTGGAACAAGGCCGACTGGCCGGATTAACTAGATTTGTAAGTTTGGTGGGCCCTGTTGTAAGGTAACAGTGGCAGCGCAGCCAAACTGAATCCAAGCCACATTTTCTTGACCTAGTTAAATATATGTGTTATTAAATCACCTGTGTTTATTGTATTTTAGTTTTGTGAACGTGGTCATATACAGCGCGAGAGACAACCAGTTCCGTAATGCTGTTCGTTATTATGGGAAGATGTGCATTAATAAGAAAGATGAGATGATAGGAGCCTTACAGAGACCACCGAACAAATCAAGCTCCAGACCCAGCAGTCGCAAAGAACAGACAACTTATATTTAGAATATTTTGTGTTTGTTTTGCGCATATACTGCAAAACTGTATAAAGCGAATGTGTGATATGAGAAGCAACATGCAAAAATCATGATTCTCAATTCGCGTTGTGAAGTTTACAGATCGGACTTTATGTTGTCAACGATGGCGTCAAAATTTTTTAAAAAAACTACAGTTGAAGCTAAAATAGTTGGCATGAATTTATGCAAAATTATTTCCTAAATGTGTAGGAAAAATAAAAAGCGGTTGCACGACATTTGTTTTGACATTTGATAAACATCCTGTTTTAAGATCTTTGTTTTCCACATTTGCCGCGCATTTCTTGGCGCGTTTTATTTTTAGTAACGTGCATTGAGGAGCGTCGTTTATTAGTGCGCCACAGTGGAGTTTGGGGGCTACCAACACAGCTGTCGAATGGTTTATCGGAACAACGATAGGAAAGCCTTTAGTATGATTATGACTTAGGGTTACTTGTGCACATAACATAATGCATGGGTTATGTTGCACGCAGACAGCGACCCGGTCAAAAGTTTTTTTTTATTATATTCTAATTTGTAATCGTGAGTATCAAATGGTTTTAAAAATAAACCTTGCACAACAGTCGTGTTGACAATGCTGGTGCGCATACAGTGCGTTTACTGCCTGCTGGGATAAAAAAAAGCAGTATGTGGTACTTTGTTCTAACAGGAAATAAGCAAGCAAAAATCCAATTTAATATCAAACAAATAAACAAACATATACTGCATTTTGAATGAACACATGGAGCGAACAACATATTTAAGCAAGTGGACAATATTAAAGGCAACACTTTTCAACTCTAAATGCCTTTTCACCAACGTAATTACCAAACCTCTATATTTGAGGAAATTCGAAAAAGAAATAAACAAATAAATATGTGTTACATTTATTCTTCACAAAAACTTGTAGCAAAGTACGTCCCTCTCATTCAAGTGGAAAGTATAATCCTCTTTCTCTGGTAATGTTGGTTTGGCCACAAGGTCTACTTCGGATTGCTCATTGAAACCATAAAAGTCATTGAATGATTCACAGTAGGGTTCATTAACAATTTAACCAGTAACAACTTCATTGTAATGATGGTGTTCTGTGTACATGTCTTGACGATGACTTGTTGCTGGTACAGAAAATATTATTTTCACTTTTTTGATTACGAAGTATGCAAGTATGGAAAGCAAAACTATGAAAAGCAGCAAAACTATCAAAGCCATGGCGATGACATGTACATAGAACACCTTTATTCGACCGTCCCACTCAAATTGATTTGCATAAAAAGTATATTTTACTTCTGTATTTCTCTAACAATGCTCTTTGCGGTAAACGCCCACGCCAGGTCCATATGTATCACCATCTGAAACATACCACGCAGTTAATTTGAAATACTGGGTAATGATATCTGTCTCTGGTTGCTTGCACTGTTGTTTATATTTGGCCACTTTATGAACAGTATAATCCCATCAAAATATGTAGCCTACAACAAAAATGATACCAATAGTTGAGCTCGTTTATGATTCGTTATTTCTACAAATGCATTTACAATCTGGTTCCGTGAATGTTCTAGTTCCGAGAAGGAAACAGAGGTGATTTATGATGTTCATTTGTATGTTATGGGTTACTAAAACCAAGATCAATTAAAGAGTGGTGCAAAGTTGGTTAGATAAACGTGTTGCATTACTTTCAATAGAATGTACATAAAGCGCACCTTGCGAACCCCAAACACAACTTGCTATTATATTAGAAGAAGTCCCACAAGCGAAAGAGAAAACTCAACGGCAACCGGGCATTAGGGTTGGTGACATCTGCTCTATAGACTGACTATCTGTATAAGACAAAAGGTGCGTGCGCAGGACGCAAAAGCGGTCATTTTAACGTAGGATATTGTTAGCCTATATGTCCACGTTGTATTTTTATTTATTAAGTTTGTAATAATATAACCAATTCACATTACAAGCCATATAGGCTGATAGGCTGATAGGCTATTAAATTATTTGTTTTGTACACTCCGGTTACCAGCACCAGTTTAGCTTTAGTCTATATATTTAGGGACACGATAATGCAAAAAAAAGTAACGCGGTGTTTGGTGATGGGGTGTGCGCGTCTTAGTTGGCACTTTGGCCGTGGTGTCTGATTAACGACTTGCTGAAGGAAGTGTGTGACTAACTATCTTGCATCCTGTGTTGGCACCCCAGGCACAAACTAAAATGCACCTTTGAATACAGTAAACGTCCTGGATGTAGCACCCGATGTTAAATATCATACTTGCAGAGGTGTAGACATCAACTTTACCACAGGGCAACCAAGGTAGTAAGAATGTTAGTTTGTACATTCAAAAAATAATATAAATCTTGGCATGCTAAAGTTAGAAAACTATTTTAGATAAAAGCTTTTTTTGGTGGTTTGAAGATGCGTATATTTTCAGTAGGTTTGGTAAAACGGTTGATAATATTTCAGTCAATATAATAAAAATGCAGCCGAATTCACCGTTCTATCTGTTCGTCCAACCGCCGGGAGCAAATTCATCTGTCGGTAACCAAAATCAAACCAACAACACTTACTTTCTGTGTGGAGTTCCGCCCTTTTGTGACAATTCAGCCTTCACAGACTGTTCCAACGTGAGCCTGGGGTCATGTCAGAGATGCAGCATGGTTGGAGCTGCGTTTTTTGGTGTGATTGTGTTTCTGCTTGGTTTAGCCATATTAATCTCCAATGGCTTCGTCATTTTCTGCACCGCAATGAAAAGAACTGGATTTACGGGGCAACACAATGCGATCAAAGCATCCTTGGCAGTTGCAGATTTTCTTTCAGGTAAAATAAACAACCGACGTAGCACATTAAATGCTGTCTTCTTATTTTTTGTTGTGTTTGTTTAGAAACCATTTGAATAGTCACCTGCGCCACAAGACCTCTTAAACCATGTGGATAAAGAAACAAAAATCTTATCTGACATAATGTTGGGACATAATTTCTACCCGACTAGCGCTCGCATAT
Organism: Ascidia mentula; assembly: GCF_947561715.1. Lineage (NCBI taxonomy): Eukaryota > Metazoa > Chordata > Ascidiacea > Phlebobranchia > Ascidiidae > Ascidia > Ascidia mentula. Next base: position 16,385,714 of record NC_138569.1, on the reverse strand, counting down.
AAATTTCTTTGTTAAAATAGGGCCACAGAGCGAAAACGTATTATAGCATACATGCTTATACGGTACTATATACCGCTCTTGTACGGTACTATATACCGCCATGTCATTTAGATGAATTTTGTCTGTCTTAAACTATACAACTATACTAAATCTTTCCAGGCATCCAGATTATGACGATGGTCATGTTCAACTTTGTATGGTCACTTGTTTCGACTCCGGAGCAACTTAACAACAGAGCTATTCAATTGTGCGGTTCAGCGGAGGCAAACTTTGGTGGTATTTTCTACGTGTTTTGTTTTACGTCGTCCCTTCACCACTTGATTCTGATGGGCCAACAACGCTTGTATGCAATACGATGGCCGCTTGGGTACAGACTGCAAACGTGGAGGACAATTTTTATTTTACTGGCGTTTGTGTGGGTATCTGCTCTCATCTCATCAACTGCACCAGGTAAGAAATAATTCTCCTTGTGTCACAACGTTTTTTAACCGGCCATAAAACTTGAATTGTTCAACAACAATCAATTGTAAACCATAATTCCTGCACTTTTAATTTTAGCGTGGTTTCCGAACGTCTACATGTTCGTTTATTCCAGTCCAATCTTCTTGTACAGCGCTTCTCTGGCACTTTATTCAGACAGCAGTTATAAGCAACTTTTGCACTTGTTTCTCAGCATTTACGCTTCGCCTTTTATTATCATGGTGAGAATATAGGCCTATGGAATGTGTTGAAAAGTGTTTTTATGTGCTTCTTAAGAATATAATTCACAGTATACGCAGAAGTATAATACCATGTTTTCGCATAGCAAGGCGGGATCGCCCCACTTGACTGCTAAGCCTGGTAAACCTTATTTCACAGTATATTTTTCAACAAAATGTAAATAACTATTGCACTCAGAATCAACACCGTTTATGTTTTGATTTAGACTATTATTTCCATTTCCACTGCATTGATAGTAAGATTTAAACTGGCAAAAAAGTGGCAGGAAGTTAAGGATAACAACAAACGTGAGATACGCATCTTCGTTTCACTGGCACTGATGCAAACCGGCTTCACTATTACACTATGTGAGTGCAATCGTTTCTTAATTTTTTTTTTATTCATTTTTTATGTATTTATTACAGTACCAATCGTGATTGTGCTTCTACTGTCGTACAATGGGGTTGTTGATTGCAACAACTTTTCAGTCCCATATGCAACATGCTTCTACTTCAGCACATCCAACAGGTCAGTCGTAATTCGAATAGCCTATTTTAGAGATCTACAGTGATATTGGCCTTAACTAATGCAATGTTCTTGTCGTTGCAGCTTGGTTAATGTTCTGGTGTACAGCTTCCGCGACGATACGTTTCGTCAGGCGGTGAAACACTACTTCCACATTGCATGCAGAGTAAAGAAAGATAGAATTTCCTTTCAGATGAGGCAACAAAACAGTAGTCATCATTAAACAGGAAAGACACTTTGCCATTTGATTAACAGACATTCCGTGATCGTTCAACATTCTTTGTTTCAAGCCTGTTTATTTCCAATCCATTTTTTTCTGTTTTTGATGATTAGCTCAACACAATTTATCAATGCTCATCTTGAAAAATACCAAGGTGAACGCTGCTGCTTTCCAATAAAACAAACCGAAACTAACGGACAAGTGCTCAACTTGGAACAACAACAAAAGCACCACACGAATTTGCTTTGCAAACAACTGTGCCTCTGATATCACTGTGATCAGAGCTCCATCAACTTTGACTGCCTTCAATGTTTTCCTTTAAAATGTGGCCATAAAATTAGCGCCATTGTAAGTAATAACTGCAGTGAAAATAGTTTACTGGCAAACAAGCACACTTTTCTCATTGTGCATGGTTGTTTAAATTGTAAATTCATCGTCCTCTTATGTAACTGTTACTTTATCCTGTACGAAGGTTTTAAAAAGGCTTGCAGAACTTGATAACGCACATCAATGGTTTATTTAATCTGACGACGGTACATGAAATGACAACATGCCACGACCTGCAATATTAAACGATATCACGCACAAAATCACATTACATTGATAGGAGACGTTGAGCGACAAAAAAAGTCTGGCATTGTGGAAAAAATGTGTATTTACTGCGCTACTTTGTCGAAAACTACACAGTCTGGCTGTCAGCAGCAACAGCATCTACGCACTATCAACGCAAATGCTTTTCGCACAACATAACACATTAGACAGCATCTACAAGGGTAAGCAAGCTAGCGAACTGACGTTGAAGTAAATTGAAGAATTGAAGGGTAAAAAAATCAATTTGATGAACATCCCCGCGTAAACGTATTAGCAATCAATCAGCAGGTGGTTAGTTCACCTGAAAAGAAAAACCTCTGTTTATATAAAAAAATTTACAATGTCTCATTTTTAGCCATTTTTATTTTTCAACGAAATTGTAATGACATTGTATGAGTTAATTGAGTGACATTTCCATTGACCAATATGAGTATCAGTTTTAAAAACAAACCATTTACCTGTTCTTGCGTTCTTTGATATGCCTTCCAAAACCATTCGGCGGCTGATACGTTTTTGTTGTCGTTGGCCTTCATGGCTTCGATCGCACTGAGCGTTTGTCCAACTAATGGAACTAACAGAAAATATTTGTCTGATACTTAATAACTATTTTCAATTGAGTAACAGATGAATTAATCCATAAATGAAATAAACTGGGTTTGTGAATATTTTGTGTTGAAATATTGTTGACAAGGTTTGACAAAAGACAACTATTACTTTTTATGCAGTTTTTACGACACAAAAAGGTTGCCCTTAAACACAATGTCCTTCGTGGAACCACTGAATCTCAAAGGAAACATGTTTTTACCTGTAGCTGGTGGAGTAACGTGTCCATTTCCAGGCGATAGCAGCAACCTCGCAGCAGCAGAGTTGTTGAGATTTAATATACCACTGCCATGGAAACGAGGATCGGCGGTGGCCTTGACCCCCATGAGGCCGGCGGAGGCAAGAGCAGCATATTGCTAAGGAATTATTGACAAGTTATTAGATTATATCAGTTAAATGGTACCAATTTACATAAATTTTATTGCATTAGTTAAGGCAAAACTTATCCGGCACGCAAACAATTAAGTTCTATTAGAGCGTGATTTGATAATGTCAATCTGGCGTGTTGAATTTCCGCAGTGTGAGACAAAGTTAAGAGTTTTTTTACCTGGTAAATAATAGCGGGATCCGGTACGCCGGGAATGGCTTGAGGTGCCCTTGGTCGAATCCCGGGGTTTGAGGCCGTGTTGGAAGTGTTCTGCATCCACGGGGAGATGAGAGGGTTGTCCATCGAGATGCGACGTCCTCTTCTCGATCCTCCAGCTCCCCAAACGTGGGTACCCATGTGAACCTGGAAGAAAAAAACATTTACCATCATACAAAACCACACAGAGACCACAAGCCTTGGCAGGGCGACAACTATAAGTGCGACACTTACTTTCAAATTTCCCTTCGTCGTAAATGCGCGTCCGCATACGCTACAAGCAAATGGCTTTTCCCCGGTGTGTGTTCTGTTGTGAATCTACAACGTTGATAAATGTATTGATGTTTAACCAAGCGAAAAATACAACACGGCCCTTTTTCAGATTCTAAAGTGATTACGGCGTAAATACCTGCAGAGAGCTGGCGGACGAAAACTGTTTCTGACAGATGTGACACCAATGCCTTGGGTACGTCCGCTTGGCTGAAGGCTGTGTTTGCGTCGATTCCAATGGACGCTAAAAATCAATTTCTAAGGTAAAATTGGCGTCGACGATAATAATACACGGCGATCCATAGGGGATATCGATTTTCGAAATGGTAATACTATATTTGTATGTTGTATCATTGAGTGCCGTCTTACCGATTATGTACCATATAACATAGATTTTACGCTAACCTTCATTCCGTTGCTTTGCACTCCGTTGGTCATGGACGGTGAACTGACTGGACTTTCCGTGATCGAGACTGCACGTGAAAGATGTCATAATTAAACGAAATAAACACAACTTTTATTTACAGTATTTGGCAATAGTTGAAGTTCGTCATTTTTATGCTTCTAGGTAGTGAATTGACATATATTGAGAAAAACGTTTTGTTTAAACTTTATTGACGCAAGTTTTCGTGAGGTACTCGCATCTTTACTTGAAATAAACAATACTCGAAAGGAGCAGAAGTGACAGGAGATATACGGCTCACTGTATAATTTGTGTCATTCGTACGGCATTTAACAGTTGCTAAAGTTTTCCTTCGAAACAACGATCTAGACGCCATTTTGTTTTGTCCCAAATTGCCAAGCCAGACGATCCCAAGGCAAACCTTGTGTATGCCAAGCAGTGATTTACAGCCCATACGGGCGCCAAGTCGATAATGTTAACGATCACTTGCGCTTGCCTTTCTCTCGGCCAACTAAATGTTTTGAACTTAAGTCTTGTAAATCTGGTTCAAGATGACATTTTCAAATCTCGACGATACGCTTACGTACGATTGCCCTGGGGCAATATTGAATTTATGCATGCAATTAATGCCGTTGCTCATTGGTGCCTATTATCTTTTCCGTGTACCTGCAGCAGGGCTGGAAACGGGCTCTAACATGTCGTCGTCCACTTCCGTGATGTTGTGGGTTAGCAGATGCTGCTTTAGGTTTCCTTTAGTTGTGAAGCCGCGTTCACATATACGACACACGTAAGGGCGCTCTTTGGTATGGCTGCGTAGGTGAATCTGTATAAAAAGTGGCTGTTAACTTTAAAATATCAGTTGTTTTTTAAAAATGATGCAAAATTCTAAAACAAAAAGCATACTACTTGGTCAGTAAAAGGCCGTGCATTTTTTAAAAGTCGCCCTCAAGCGTTTTAGCTAGTCATGAAGATTAAACTTGCACACAGCCAAAAGCACATTTTGTGATAAACTTGTGTTTTCCAAATACCTCCAATGCGCTTTGACACGTGAACGGTTTGTTGCAAATCTCACAAGCCGTTGACAATTTTCTCTGACGTGCATCGTCGCTCGGTGGGGATGCTTGCAAACTCATCATTGCCATTCCACCAGGGCGCATTATAGCACTGTAGTACAAAATATGCCGTTTAATGCAAAAGGACATAAATAAGTGCGCAATTAAGTTGAAACAACTTGAAACAGTACTGTTTTTTGACAACAATTTGAATATTGGGTACACAGTAAGTTATTTGGTTTGGCATACTCGCTTACCTACTGGATGCCAAGTGCGCTAGCTCGCTCAACGGGTTAGATACACTTTTCATGGGAGAAACGACTTGCATTTCGTTTTGCGCATCATCTGGAGTCCGTACACCTTCAACTGGAGTGTTAGAGTTCTGACGAGTGAGATCAAGAGCCGATGGCTGCTTAGCTCCTCTTTCAAATTTTCCACTTTCGTTTCTTGGCGACGCCGATTGCGGAGGTGTGTGGGATCCATTAGGGGCACTATCGGGTAATGGCCCATTCTGTTCTGGGGAGCCTCTGGCACCGATGCTTGGGGCCGGCGATCGCTCTTCGAACACGTCGTTGTTGCGCCACGATTCATCTTCTGGTTGATCACTGGATTCATTGACGACTGAAGATTGGTTGTCATTTGTAGCTGGACTCACGCTTTTCCTATCTAACTTGGAGGAAGGGAGGCTTACTGGTGGATAGCCTGGAAGACTGACGACGCCTGGTTGTTGTCCGGCTATTAGACGAGCAACTGTTGAACAAGATTTGCACGTCAAAAATTGATTTCAAATAGGAGTTTCACATTTTAAAGTTTCGCAACGAAGTGGTCAGAAGATAATTACAGTCTATTGTGAAAAACAATTAATATAAACCTATTTATTTCAGTCTAAATAAGAAGTTACTCATGCTGCCAGGCATGTTATATTGCTGAATACTGCCCTACTAACAAACTTTATTTTATTTACGTTGAGAAAAGGGCAGTATTCAGCAATGAGGTTTATAGCAACTATTTATTTCGATGTCCAAAGATTTTGTCTATTTTCATGAATATATTTAAGCATTTCAACCTACTTTGTTGGTGGTGGTGCTGCTGTTGCTGATGCTGCTGCTGACTGTTTATATACAGATGCATTTGCATGTGTTGCTGAAGCGACTGTTGGTCCATAAAGCGGCTGCCACATAGTGGGCACTGCAAAACGCTGGTGCGGGATGCATTGTTGCTTTGTGGTGGCGAAGGTCTCAGCTGTTGTCTGTGAACGCTGCTGTAGTGGGTACGAAGGTTTCCACGGGTGGTAAAAGCTCTCGAACACAAATCGCACTTGAAGGGACGTTCGCCTGCGATAAAACGCACAAATGTATTGCTGCTTTATATAGAATTACTGGACAAGTTGTTAATTCTTACCGGTATGGGTACGATAGTGGAGTTTGAGGGCACTCTGACAACTGAGTACTCGACGGCATATGTGGCATTCATTTTTCTCCAGATCCTTGCCGCGGTCAATTTGATTTACCAAGTTTTCAAGCTTTTTGGTGTCTGACGACGGAAGTCTAGATTGTTGAGGTTGTGTCATGGCCATGGGTGTATTGGGCGTCTTGGATAAAGGTTTCTCGTTCTTGTCGACCTCCGACGGAGACCGGGAAACTGTCTCCGAAAAACTCCTTCCCTCTTCACTGTGATGTTCACCATTAATTCCATTTGGATGCATTGCGAAGGATGCAAACATAGGAGGCGGATTGCTTGGTTCAACACCCATTCCGTTTGTGGACAATGCATACTGATCCCTCGTGCTGATGTTTTCCGCTGCAGGAGGTCCCATCTCCCCTTCTCTGTGATTTTGGGATGCAGGAAATTGTGTTCCTTCTAGTTGCTGCTTATCCTCTAGGAACTCACTGGGTGATCCGCGGTCACTACCGTCGTTGTTGCCGGGTACATCCGACTCGTCAGGGACCACTGACATACCAATTGGGATACCGTTATCAGTTGGAATATTGTCGAGGTACTCGGGTACTGTATGGGGGTTCATCTCAATGTGCGGATATTTCGCCTTGTGCCGAACGAAATGGACTTTTAAGTTGCCTTTGGTAGAAAAGCGGTTGGCACAGATGTTGCATTTATAGGGACGCTCTCCGGTGTGGGAGCGCATATGGATCTGCAACGAGCTTTCGCTCCCGAAAACCTTCTGGCAATACCGGCACAAATGTCTTGTGGTCGAATCGTCGTTGTCGAGTCGATTTGCAGTTGTGGTGCCGCTTTCACAGTCTGGCATCTTATCGTTTGCTTCAAACTCAAGACTCCCAGGAATACGTTTTTGTTCAAATAATGCAGATCGTTCGTTTGTAACTTCGTCGTCATCGCCCAGCTCCGAAGCTTCCTTCTTCCCTAAGAGTTCGCCATACTGTTGTGCCGGTAGATTGGGCATCGACGGTAAGCCGTTATGCAGAGCAGTTGGTCCATTGGCCATTGCGTTGGCCAACATGTTTTGTATTTGCATCCCGTTGAGGCCGGAAAAAGCTTGCTGCGCGCCTGGAAAGAAAAGAGGAGCCTGGCGTTGTGGCTGTGGGTTTGAAGACGCGAACATGGCGAGTTGAAAGTGGAGATAGTTGAGCATCTGGATCTGGCACATTTGCTGTTGTTGCAGGCGCCTTACTTGGTCTTTAATATCATCAATTTCCTTGATGTCTTCGTTTTTATCTTCTGTCTCCCCTGCCTCGCGATGCTGCTTGTTACGCTGCTGCTCCAGCAGGTTTTGCTCGGCAATTTGACGTAATCTTTCCTCATACTCAGCAACTTGTTTATAGTTGGGAGCCTGCATTTCCATCGGGCTTGGAACAACTTCTTCTGTCGCTCGATGATCATCTGTATATGCAATTCAAAATTTTGATATTTTCGTGCACGATCAACGTGTCTGCCTCAACGTCTTTTGTGTTGTTGTATTAGTCACCCTTAATGTAACAAACAACGGCTTGAAATATGTTTTACCTTGATTTCCGACATCATCTTTTAACGAAGTGCTGCTGTCATTGCTTCGATGGCGATTGCAGTAACCGCTTTCGGCGACAATGGGAGGTGGAATTCCAAGATGTCGGGCAATGTTTTCGCCAGAAGGACTTTGGGAACCTGCGTGTAGTAACGAGTTGTTTACACAAAAAGGTTTATTTTCGGCCACAAACAGAACAAAAAAGTTACGAGTATAAACCATTTTCTAAAATAGACGCAAAACTACTCTTCTGTGTTCTGCACACGTTTAGAGTTTCAGGCGGAATTAATCAATCAGGTGTTTCTAATAATTCTTTGCGTAACTTCGTAGAGCAATTTTAGATTGCAAACACAAATAAGACAAAAAGATTTTACTGACCTCCATCGACGCTGCTATTTTCTACACCCTGGACCTGAATTGCACAGACAAAAATGTTAGTTTCGACACCTTCAACGTACCAAGCACTTATCTTTTCCTTACCATGTTCTCCGTTAGATCCGTGCTCGCGTTTGAATCTGCGCTCATTTGCCTAACTTCGTCGCTTGTACAGCTATAGCCTAAAACACACAAAGATTCCCGAATTAAAACAGAATCCTCCAACACGAATCACGACCACCCCGTAAATGTCGTCGCCCCGTCATGGGAGCAATCGTCACAATCGTCGGTCGTTACATTAATCGTCGCGTGTTTTCGAGGCAAACAAAAACATGGCCTTGGTGTGGCGACTGTTTGCGTCTCGCACAGTCGGTCGTGCGTTTCCAAACTACAGATCTCGCCAGGGCATGGTTGCATATTTTGCGGCGCTGTTTCAAAGGGCTCGTGCGCGCGCGACTTACATCGGTTTCGAAGATGCTTTGAAACGGGGTCACTGACTTCGGCTTTCGCGCGAAACAAAATGTAACTGTCGTAAATTGCCCAGCGACTGCCTGAAACGCAGAATGATGAGAGGGCGGAAAAGGACGTTTACCAAAAAATTTAAGGAAGACGTCGATAATTAAACGGCCTGACATTTCAGGTTCGTTCTGGCCTTTGCAGACGAAGAAATATCTTTCAAGAGGGATAGCTTATTCGACCACAAACAAGAGACCCGAAGCAACAAGCGTAACGAGCACAGTTCAAAACATTTTCAATAAAAGCTTGCGCTGTACTTGCAATATGCCATTATCTTGTCTTGTTCCTGAAACAATATTTGCAAGCACTTGTGACAACCGTGCTCCATATTATTATTAAAGTGAAATTTCCCATAAGCCGGGCTTAAATTGAGCGCCTCCAAGAACCGCCAAAAACGGTCATTTCGTCATATGTCGACCAATCCTACCCATCTGGTTGGGACAAGTGGCATATACAATAATACATATGTTTTCCGCTTTTAACCTAAGAAAACTTCGCATGCCGCCGGCTAATGGGATTTCTGGCAGAACGGGGACCAAGGCATCAAAGCGGGGCCGCGTGCGGGCGACAAAAATGTGCACATCATCATGTAAGTTATCGCGACGCTCCACTCGAGCAAATCTAAATGACTGTCGTAGTCGGCGGAGCGCGGCGTAAAGTGAAACAAGGGTCTGGGCGCGTCGAAACAACGTGTGTCATTATGGTTGTGTCCGCACTGTTTTGCTTTTGAGCATCAAAGCCACCACTTAGCGCAACTCCGTAAACATTCGCCATCGCGAAATTCGTTTCGGTTTTGGCAGAATATGATGCAACCTCGTTTGAAGTGCGTTTCTGCCGCAGCTGCGCCCGATGTTCTAGAAACTTTTGCGTCGCGGGTCACATTCGACATTTCCCCGCACTCGACGTTGACTTTTTGAATTGGAGGACTGACGACAGAAAACCGAATAAACGAGTTGCGCCAGTCTTTAATATTTTCGCCACGATTTTACGGTTTCAGCAGTAAATAAATAAATGCCGAGAAGGTTGGTGCAATTTTAGGTCGCGTTTTACATATTAAGGCCCTGACCTATAATTTCTGTCCTGCAGGCAACATGACCTTTGCACTGTTTGTTGGTTTTGCATAAGCATCGACAAGTTCAACGATGTAATGCGATAAGCCGCCGTATGAATCATCGCGCTTATACCTGTATGCCATTTATATAACACTCTGCTCTATTTATGTATATTTACTTTAAAGTACATGCATCCTCCAAATGCCATTTTCAACAAACCAGCTTAATGTCGTATTTGATATTTGTTAAACCGTATGACATATGCTGCTGTGGGCTTATTGTCTGACGGGTGCACCAATAAACTTTGGACTCCTCTATAATAGATCTGCGGTGACGCCACGTTTCTCACAATCACGGAAGCCATTTTGATTTCACCTTTCCCCATTTTGTCTTGCCTTGTAAAGAATCCGCAAGCGGGGGTAGATCAGACTACTGGTGGTAATTTTTCTTGGCGTATTAGCTTGAACAACGTGCGGTTTATTTTGCGGCGGTTTGTTGAGCTGGCGTAAACCCTCTCCAAGCGCACCTTTGTACTTCCCTCAAAAACTTCTTGAGCTCTTCAACTGCGGGCGTCCGGCGGCATACCTTTGCCAATCATATAGAACTACATTGCAAAAGAATAACAATCGTAACTCGTACTTCATCGTTTAACTGGTCCGGCACGAGGGCAGCGAGCGGGTTCCAGTGCGCGCCAATTACCGAGTTCTGTAAACGACCAACGGCCAAATCTCCCCAACTGTCAGTCGGTGGCGTTCCGCGGCGACTTGGCTGCGCTTTAAAGGAACAAGCGATTCGTCTTCAACGCAACGAGGCCTAGCGAAAGACGAAACCGCTTTGGTGAGTTGTTGTGCACGCAAAAGTTCGGATTATCATTGAACTGGATCGCCTGCGACAGGCACTGTTGCGTTGTGTTTGTTTGAGCTCGGGGTCGGAGGCAGCGTTCACTTTGTAGATGTCAACGTATCTGAAATTGTACCCCTGACTCCTGCCCTTCCTGTTCCCGACAAGCTTAATTGATTCCTCTCACGTCATTGCTGTACGATACTTAATTTTTGTATGTGGTCAGCACTTTGCTTCTGTAGCCTGGCGTCTATTGTAAGCAAAAACAACCCCACTGTTGGCATGCGATATCTGCGTACAAACGTTACCATGCTGCCAACTTCTTCTATTTTCCAGTCAAATTTCTTTCTAGTATTTTTGACCTTCTGTCTAAATATTATCGTTCCTTATGGTGAATATCTGCTGACTGATTATTATCCGAGCTGATTTCTGCTGTCACAGAATATACAATTTCAAGGAGAACGAATGTCTTTATACTCGAGAGACCTTTAATGCAATTAAAAAAAGAGCTCTTTAATGCATATGTTCTACCTCACGGCAGCCGCAAAAAACGGGTAAGACACTCAAACTCGTTGACTCGAGGCATTTGTAATTGAAACCACAGTTTGACTGAAACGATGAAGGATCGTCCTGTTGACGTGGACTTAAAATAGCGCCATCCCCGAACGCACAGGTAAACTAGGAACGCCCGCGTTACCCCACCCAGATCAAAATCAATGACAAACCGGTCTGACCCTTTGAGTCATTGACCACACTGCCTTCCAGCACGAATGGACTCAAAATTTACGAATCCTAAAACAGAGCTAAATTTCTCATATTGGCTACGTTGGAAAAAAACACTTTGTTATGTTCCACGTTTTCCCACAATTGCGCGTCAGCAACACTCGGAAGCTGATTGACTAATTGAGACAGAAATCTCCCTGTTTCTGCATTGTGAAAGGGCCTTGGTTATTTCGACAGCGGGTCGCAATTGCCCACCCGCAATTGCTTCCTTTTATACGGAGAATAATCTCCCAAAATCGCCCGGCGCTGTTTTGCAGTGTTCCTGGCGTCTTGGGTTCAACACGTACTGTGTCCCGTTAGCACAAAGGTGTTTTCTAGAGGCACAAGACTGATACGTAAGCAACTCATTTGCTTTGTCATAAAACTTTGATCATATTATTCCACCTTGAAATATAGAGTGGAATCACTAAATACATATCGACAAGCAAATGAAACCCCATCCCGCGCCCGGGAGCCCAGGAACAACCGTAGATAAACAAGTTATCAGACGGTAATAAGTTGCGCAAACGGGTGTCGGTGATTAACGGTCGAGAAATGCCATCATCAATCCGCGCCAGTGTCGGATTTCTGCGGTAAACCGACTCATAAGTCTATGGCATGGCTGAACAAGAATGGCTGGGGCAGAACGTGTGGCCACGATCTCTCTATTATCTGCTGGCAAATCCATTTCCAAGACGGGAATTTGTCGGGTTATAAAGGTCAATAAAAGGCTTAAGGTCCAGCCTAACTTTGAGTCTACGGATGAAGTCTACGCAATTGTAATGTCAATCCGGACCATGCACTTATATATGATGCGAATGCTCATTACGGCCAAGGTCAGGGTTGGAGCTGACGCTTAGCTCGGGATCTTTCTGCCACTCGAGTCAGCTTGAACCGTGATACGACCTCTAACCGCATGTGGCGTAGTATAGGAAGTGTCGGTGTGAGAAAATATGTTGTAGCAATTTGCTGCTTGTTGGGATTTCACCAATGGTCGTACGTGCTTGCCTCCATTAGATGCTGTCTGTCGTTCATGGAATTCTCGCAGTTAATTTTGAATACGCTTTGAAATTTTATTAAACTGACTGTGATGTTGCATTGTCTTTTTGAATAAAAATAAAGCGCGCCCTTTGCTCGCGAATTTTTTTGTGAACGGCTTTATCGATTTTTGTGCGCAATATAACGAACCTATACTGAATAGTGCATTTGTAAGTAAGCATTTAAAATGTCGTTTGAAGTCAACCAATTGCCACATTTCAGTCATGCGCGTCCTCCAACAGCGATTTGCAACTCATTTCAAATTCTGACGTTACTTGTTGGCGAATAAAAACGGACGCACAAAGCCTTGAAAGGACTCGTAAATCGATCCATATAAAAAACTATTTGCATCCATAACTGTCGCTGCAGCATGGTCGCCCTCCCCCATTGTTAGTCACTGCTGACCAAACAGTCATATCTCGCTACGGTGCGCGGCACCATTGTGACATCACAATCGGACCCTTGTTGCGCAACAGAAGGATTTATGCACCAATGCATCGAGCGGTCTTTTGACTCGGATCGTCACAAGGGTAGAGGGGTCACAAAAATCGATGACACAAAAATATGAGGAATCGGAGATATTGTCGGCGTCAACGTTGGTGGGTCGCAAAATTTAATTGCGTTCCGCTCTCAATTCGGTGTCAGGTTCTGAGTGGTGGAATTACGACGAAAAAGGTTATGACATAATAAAAAATTCGCTGCCGGGGCCGGGCTGACTCTAGCGTTGAGGGATCAACAACAATGCCGGCATTTTTTTTTAATGCGAACGTGCGTTTTTGATTCACTGTGTGAGCAATTTCCAAGTTTCATAGAACAAAGTGGTCAACCTTTTGGAGAAAAAGGTCGGCGTCAAGTGTACAAAACCTGTACATGGTAATTTGCAAATGTTTTGAGTGTATTTGGCTATTCATATGGAGTTTCGACTCATGTTGCTTGCTGTCTAAGACTTTGTACTCCAACAAGAAAGGTTAGAACATTGCTCCAGAATTATACACGAGTTCGATTGTTTCCAAACCTTAAACCTGCCTTACCTGCCGCAAAAAAAGTTAATACCCAAAGCTGGGTAATATGGCAATCATAATTCCATTCAATTGATACACAATACTTTTTGTATGTTAAGTTTTTCAATAACGGAAGGTTTTTGGCCGAATACCTTATCTAAAATTTTATGATGCATCGTTTTCTTCTATTTATATCCGAATGCATTGAAAGAGGGGTTTATTCTAAACCCAAACCAAACCTTGTTTATGACATCCCCCCTGTGTGGTATCGACACAGACAGAGAAGAAAGGGTTTTGCCATCCGAAATATTCGACCCGACGTGGGCATACGTCCATCATCGCTGCCAGTAATTGCGCGCACAGCTTATAGCTCGCCTGTCCCTCTGGCCCACATATAAACAGGGGCATCCTCACCCAGGTATGACGGCTTAGAATAGATAAAGCGAGCGATCGCAAACGAAAGGCAAAATCCTTCGCATGATGCCAGGGAGAGTTATGAAGATGAAGAGCCTGTCCGACGATACCGCCAGGCGCCGCGAGGACTGGCCGCGTTCCTGCGTCGTACAGATGCAGTCCACCGTGAATGAGCTGTATTAACTGACCGCTCACTGCGCGGGTTTAACTTATTAGGTGTCAAATTAGGTGTACACCGCGCGCTCGGCTTGGTTTACAACCCTGCGCCCAAGCCTTCCCATATAACCTCTCAACAATGCGTGCCATAACGGCGATAAGACGCAGAAAATTGCAGCGGAGAGACTTTTTGTGCTGGTGGATTATGGGGTGTGAAGCGAGCCATAGACGAGTTGGCTTGACTCCACCCGTAGGTTTCATGGTGATCAGACGCGGATGACCATTACATGCGCCCGTCGGCTGAACATGTTTGGAACACCCGGAGAGTTCAGAGGGCGGTCCGAAAATCGTTGTGTACAAACAATCGATTTCAATTGGATCCAATAATATCGACGGGTTATTTTCACCGGTGCGTCACCTTAGCCCAAGTAGTGAAAATAATTCCTCTGTATCATACGTCTATTTTACATGCGAAGAAGGACACTGCAAAGTTTTCCTTGCGGTTGCGAATCGCGTTCTGTTAGATCTTCATGGCGCTAAACCCGTGGGGCAACGTTGTGCGTGCTTCAACCGGCGCTGGTCAGCCTGCGTTGGCGATACGGCGTGGTCAGTTTCGTGTGAAGGGCCGTCAGCTTAAAATGCCTGCCCTATGAGCGATGACGGCAGCTCATTCTAGCGTACCTTTCCTCATGTTTGAACAGGCTAGAATATTGCTGCCTCCTTCGCTTTGTCTTCAACATCGCTTCGTCTTCTGCTGCAACGTGACCTTATAAGGAACTCCCGCTTGGGGAGGGGAGGGCTGTTTTGGCAAAGTGCCATAAATCAGCGACACCCTATGTTCTCCTAAACGAGACACAAGGTCGGCTCGTTATCTTTAACTCTCCTTCACGACCTCATGGGCCAGGTCAGTGGTTCACTGAAAAATTACAATGTCCAAAAGCCAATGGAAACCAAAAGAAAGAACGAATCATATCAGAAACAAAAATATGTTTTCGACGACAAGCTTGTCAAGTTGATCCCACTTACATTTCAAGAAAATATCAAGCCTTGTAGACAAAAAGATAAATAAAACAATGTAAAATTGTTTCTCAAAAATTGTTCTCAAAATCACAGATTTTTGTACAATGCGAAGAAACCCCTTTTTAACAACCAGAACATACAAAGTTTGGCTGGATTAATAGTTTTGACCAGTAGAGGCCAAAATTTCATATGACGAGGGATAGAGAGAATAAACAAAGTGCGAAGAAACGAAATGTTCCCATTCCTCGTATATCAAGTTGTGGGGACGCGTCAGAGAAATTGTGTTTGTTTGCTCAGCCGATCTGCTCCAGGACTCGTGCACAAGTAGTGAAAGCGAATCATATACACTTCAATAATTAGCCCGGGTCACATCTTGTTGACAATGCCGCGAGCTGGTCCTCGAGTACTCGCGAACATTCCGTCGAGTATCGTCGACATGATCGCGGCTACCGTCGAGTGCGAGTTGCCTCACAACGATTGAAATGCGTTTAGTTCCCAAGAACACCAGTACGAGTGAACTAACTTTCCTGCCTCATACATTCAACAATTGCTGGTATGAAAGTTTTTCGGTAATATGGTTAATTAGGGTCCAGTACTCGGCGGCAAGACATAAGTGGCCAGCTCTCCCCTTTCTTAAGGGCCCCAGCCCTGCGGATCAGCTAAATCCGCACAGATCTCGAAGTCTGCGTGCCCATCAAGCGACAGATAGGCAAATACTCGAGTCATTGGCGAATATGCGCGAGTACGCGAGCTTTCGACTCGACGACCTGCTGCATTGTGACATAAGCGGCCTCTTAAAACGCGAGCTTCAAGTAACGTCTCAGCTGGCCGCCCGGTAATAAGATTTCCCCCGGGAAGAGCATCCCGAGGCGCGAAAATAAACACTAAGTAGCCCCCGATTCGCTTCGACATGAGAAAAAACATCAAAGTGAACCGCCTACAAGTATCACCATGCTGCCAAACGTCACTTTAAACGCGTGCGTTTGATCTTTCAGTTATAACCCGTCTTCGCGGTTATTACCCTCGTCAGCTGGGGTCCCGTTTTCTGTGTTGGGGAGCAAAGTCGCGCTCTGGAAGAGAACCCGTCGGGGTCAGAAGGCGCTTGAATTCGGTGTTAGATTTGCGTTATGCGTCCCGGGTGCAATTTGGAGAACGGGCTCAGTTGCAACCGTAAACAGGAAGGCATATGATGTGTGAATGGCGGGTCGCAGGTGCAAGATACCACAAAGATTTCGTGTTACCCATGTGGCATAACGAGGGTGCAAGACAAGCTGATGCACTGGGAAATTTTATGGATCAGTTGCTCCTCTTTGTACTTAAACGCAGTTGGGCTACTAAAGGAAAATGGAACAAACAAGAAGACCTGGAAAAATGACAACACTTTTGGCGGTTTGTGTGTCCGCGTTTTCATTATTAGGAGGAAAATGCTCCGAATATTCGCAGCCCTTAAACGACCGCACAACGCGAAATGAATTTTTCGCGTCTCTCGTCGCTTTGGTGGCATATCGCAGAAATCGCGGCGCTTATCAGGGTGGGTCGATGTGCGGCCACCACCTAGCTGTGCCTCTGCGAGCTAATGGAGCCCTGTTTTGTCATAAACGTCATGGAAATATGGCGCCCGATTGTGCGACGGCCTGCTCAGCGTCACAATCGCCTTGTTTATGACGTCGAATCCCTCGATAAGGCTACATCGACATAAGGCCGTGCGATTTTGGGGCAAAAATCATGCCCCGACAATCTGCCGCTTTTGTACGTAGCTGTCGTTTCAACTGACTCCCTTAGGTGATGGAACGCAGATTTAAGTTTGTATGTGGCAGATTATTGCGATGATTCGAACCTTAAGTCTCTTTTTGCTCGTGAACTTTCTTTAGGATCAATTTTCTATTACGTTTGTTTTCTATTACAAACTTACGGCCTTTGATCGATCTCTGGCCCGCTTATAATTCCTCACGCGATGAATATGAAAGGCAACCTTTTTGCAGGTTGGACATGAAAATACAACATTTGTCATCCCAGCCGTCATCACACTAATTTATTATGCTTGTCCGATGCGCCGATAAGAGTGAAACAGAACAGGGTTATTCGGGCTCTGTAAGCACATATCAGAAACCCCTTTTGATAAGCATCTGCCGATTGATGGCTTATAATAATTCGTTTCTGGGACGTTTGCTGATGGATAAAGTTGTGTTGGCTTGGGTGGTCTCACCATTCTCGGTGTCCGTGAAAAGTTTTGAAATGTCTTTGGCACCAAGTTTAGTTTAAAACCATGCAAAATACTTCGACTAAACGTATATTCAGAGATAAGTAGGTAAAAATATTTCTGTGGATTTGTGGACAACTGACGTTGTTTTAAAAGTCAGAGTTTTCACAATAGGCGCTTGAGGGGACGTTTTGACCAACATCTTGTCAGAATTATAGGGCGAACATGCGAGATTTGAATCCACGCATTGTTCAGGCAATCCAAATTAGGCCCGGAAGGCGACTATATATACCTGCGGCGATGTTGCGGTGTCGCCTAATGCCACAAAACGCCATTAAATCTAGTTTGCTGTCAAAACGCACCGCTTGTTCCGCCTCTTATGATTCGCGCCATACAAGAGCTTTCGCATATGTGCTCGGTCCCGCCACTGGCCAAAAACAACATGCGTCCAATGCGCCGTGACTAAAACAAGGCCATCCTGGTTATTAATCCCGGCGCTTCAGACTACCTTCCACCTTCCTGCTTCCCGTGTTGTGTTTCGCGCTCGCCGGGTGCAGTCGAGCGTGACGAATCACGTGCTTTGATGGCACTGCCATTAGTGCCCCGGTGCAGCTTAACTTAACATTCTTGCTTACGGCCGTGTCAACACGATTTAAAGGATCGCCAGGGCGTAATTTTCGCTTACTGCACACCTGTTCTCATGAGAACACACTCAAAACACTTCTATCGAGGCTGGCGTGTATGGTTTTCGTTCCTTTTCAAAACAAAACGGTTTCAAAAGGGTTCAAACGCAAGACGTACTTGACAGAAATTTTCAGATAACGCTCCAGTTGACTTGCATGGAAAACCATCACGTGCCGGGCGAAGCAATGCACTCCCACAAGCGCCAACGAAAGCATTCGGCACGAAGTCGAAAACACGTGTTTTGTTTCGCCACGCATGGCTAAATGTACGCGTTTCGTGTTGAGACTTGCTTCACACGAGCGCGACGTAAAACGAAAAATAAAACTTTCGCTTTCCATTTCCCATTTCTTAAAACAATCTACCAACAACTTGGATTGAGTGAAAGAACCTAAATCGCATAACATGTACACTTAGCCGTAGGTCTCAAATACGTCAGAGCTACACATAACACACGTAACATGTTTATCCTAATTCATACCACCACGCGCCATTGCACTACCAACAGCAATTAGTGAACAATGTAAAACGTTATCATAATACCGAAACGTAAAGTAGGTGAAGTAAACCCGAGAACATGCGATCCGGAACAAAACTCTGCCTCCCAAAGACCCACATCAAGGTAAAGTCGATCCGCACAAATGCAGGCGTCGCGATCCCTAACCTTGCAACACGCGCAACAAACTGGCAATTAAACGAGTCGAAAACCTCTTTTGTTTTCGGCGTTTAAAATAACGTATTAGTCTATCATACATGCTTTTTATGCGATTGATTCCCACGGTCATGCTTTGAACATTTCTGACGCAACATCATCCCCTGTCATACGCGCTCTATCGTCTTTGTGCATTTTCATGGGAGAGTTGGGTCGTGGCTATGTCGCCCATTGAAGACGGCTGGATGAAGCTTCCGGCGTTCATCAATTCGGAAAGCGGCGTTTTGATGCGCTCGTGATTGACTTCTACTCGCTGTGGCGAATCGCCATGTATTCGGGAGTTCGTTTGTTTTACGGTTTGTGACACTGGAAAGTGGAGATTTTGGGCTATTTTGGTCTAGCCCGTTTGAGGACGTTTTTGCGAAGCAGACAGAAAACCCTACAAGCACGCACGCAGAAGAATTTGCGGTCATATCATTCTCCCAAAATGCACCTCTTGTTGTTTATCAATTCAAACCACGTTTTGGAACGCGGAACTTTGGGCAACCCAGTTAAATCACGATGTCATTCCGTTGGTAACAAAATACTCAGTCCTTTAAATGGGCACGTATGCATTTATACACTTGAATTTTATGCCTAGTCTAGTCTGGCGGATAATCACAACTTGCGATGGATTCCCACACTCAAAAACTCACCGGACGGGAAACCTGGAAAGTCCAAAAGCGAACCCAGGCGCGTAATCGCGCATTACGCACACAATAACTATGACAATGTAGCAAGATACTGAGCATCCGAACGTGATAGTTCAATTGCCGAAAGCGGAGTCGACCGCATTACAATTACCAGCTACCGGGTCGGTCACAACACCTTGATGTCGACAATCAATTCATCGGACGCCCGGCGACTGGTGGAATATTCCGGCAGACGCGACTGACCTTCCACCAAGCTCGCAATCACAGGGCGGCGCAACTATATGATTATTATTACTGCGGGATAAATCATACCGCTCCTCGTTATGTTGTGACCTTGGCCGTGAAATGTCAAACGCCAGCGACAGGATTGCAAAACGCTCAGTTGTATTTCAAGCGCTAACTGCGTGTTGGGCGCGTTTTCAATAAGCTCAGCGGGCCGATCGCGCTTTCGTGCATGTTCGGGTTGCCGGATATGTTATGATTTCCTATTATGCGGCGCCGCATGTGTTGCGCATTGGTGTCGATGCGCTGGATATCATAAGGCTGTTTCCTATTGCCGAGTGGTCAGCGGTCACAATTAGCATGTTCCCAGCGCCAGCGACGGCCACAGAACGACCCCAGGCAAGCCAGTGCGAATTCGCGGCCAATCAGCGCACCGCGTGGCGGTGGTGACATTTCTACACGCAATCAATGCAAGATTGTTAACCTTTGCGAGGAAATAATGCGCGGTCGCTCCACCGCGTTATGTGCAGTGTCAAGGTGCTAATAATATGCTTCCGACCCACAAGCTCAGATCGCACCTCGGCGTGGAAACAGGGACAAGAAGGGATAAACAAATTCAGGACCGTCATAAAACGGATAAGTTCAAGGCTGATGGCCTACAGCCCTATATCAATGAGCTTTAGTCCCCTTTCCTCCACTGTCAATGCAAACACAGTCGGTTTGAACAGGAACATTGGATCAACTCGAAGTCGGACTTTGCAACACTGCAAATACTTGTGAGTAATTAAGGTCATTGGTTGATTAGTCTGTGTTGCAATCTGGCCGCACAAAATCAAAGCCAAGCGCATTTTAATTGCTCCTTACGGGTATCATTAAACGTCAAATATTGGAATAATTGCATCACGTCTACTTCAGACAAACACTTTTGTACTCTGAAAGAAAAAGATTATGTAAAACCTTACATTTTAATAAATATTATAAACCTTTTTTGAAACCCGGCTTTTCGCATCAAATATAGACTTTGCATTGGGTTTTAATTTTAGCAATCCACTTAGCGGGGCATCGCGTGTCTATCCAAGGCGCAAAAGCGACTTAATAGAAGATACTCGATACCGCGTAACTATACTCGCGACAACGGGTCAGCGCTCTTGCGTGTCATCAATGCAAGCCATCATCGCGTCGTGAATAAAAATGGCGGCCCGCCAATCGCTTACACTCCTAACAAGTTGCAGTGATCGCTTAGATGAAGTGCTAACAGGCGCAAGATGGTTTCGAGTTGCGCCGTCGAATGATAACCGTTATCATAATTGAATAGAGCCCGGTGTTAAGTTACTCGTGGTGAATCGCGCTAATACACTCAACCCCATGCTTATCTCGATTAAATCCGACCCGCCGGGGTTTCGGGGGTAACGCGTCATTGTTGGCACAGTATTGCACGAACAGACAGGCGCCCTTGGAGGAAATTCCTTACTGTTGATCACGCGCGAATGCGGCATCTGCAATGACAAGTATATACCGAAGGCGAGTTTTTGACGATGCACGACTAGTTTTTTGTAATAACTACCCGCCGCCGGTCCCAGGCGTACCGGGTTTCGTCCGTGAATGGCCCGAGTCAGCTTGGGTTACATTTCTACCCGAATCGTAGCCCGCCGATCGTTCGATTTCGACCAGTGAGCCGACGGGGCAACATGGTCGCGGGTGCGTTAAAGAGAAGCGCTTCCCTATGTGTTGTGTACATATTGGCGGCATCGGGCGTCATCACTGGTGTCGCGACGCTACGATTCACAATTTCATAGCGACATGTTTCGTCAATTGACGCCGATATTGAATCACCTTTTGATAAACTACAGCGCCCATCTCCGCGTTATATCGGCGTCGGTAACCAAATCGCTCCCAGGTGATCGCAGATGCGATATACCTAAGTTACTGACAGTAACATCGAAACCATATTGGACATTGCCTTTGTGATAACTTGCTGTTAAGGCAGCCGAAACTATATCATAACAAATGGTCTTTTTTTGCTGAAATATGCCTATATTCATGTTATGTCTTCTGCTTTTTTTGCGGTCGAGCGCTGGCAAACACTTATAACAGGTCATTTGGCCACCAACTCGTTGATCGCTTAAAGCGCCCATCCTGTGACATATTATAAGGCTGCCAAAACATCGGCGAAAATGTCAAGACGATCGCGCGACTTCGAATTCTCACAGGCAAACTTATCAAAATAACACGCGGTGTTCCTGTACGATCGATGAAGCAAGTGGCTGTTGCGCATCGGATGACCCGAGCTGATTGCATATTACCAGCGCCCGAGTAAGTAAAAAGGCTACCAAAGCGATAACACCTATCGCAAACCTAGCTCCGGTGCGGTCAATTGTACCTCGCTAGGCATGTAATGTGTGAAATCGCACGACGATCTTGGCTCTCCGTCAAACTATGCGCCGAGATTGGGATGTTTACGGGTTACCGGTCAGGTACGAGAAAAAGAATGGACTACGTGCATTTTAATGTTTTTGTGCTAAATGGGTTAAACTTTGAACAAAAATGTAATTAATTTGACAAAGTCAATTGATAGTTAGCCTGCCAAAAACAAATTTGACCTTTTCACTCATGTATGTTCAGACAGATGTTTTTCCTCTAAAATTTCCTCTAATCATGTCTAATGCAATTGACCTTTTCCTATGGAACTATTTTGCGTGACATAGATCAAAAACTAGTCATAGTCAGGTAGGTAATTTGAAATGAATTCAATTCATATTAAATTAATAGTCCAATGCAATTAAACTCATGCAAACAACGTTCCCTGTTTGACGGCATTTCAGTGCCACGGGGTCACCAAGTTACATGAGCGAAGTGTCCCTAACAAACAAATTTAATTTCCATGCAAAATAATACATATACACGTCACGGCCGGTTTAGGAATGGCTGGGCTTTGTATGCCGCAAAACTTGTAATGAATATGGATTATTTTATGTGCACCTCTGACACGGAGTATCGCTGTCCTTTGATCACATTAGCATCGACAAGATTGCAAAAACCCGCATGCATTTCGGTGTCGCGCTAGTCAAATATGATCGAATATATACGGCGTGCTTAGGGAAGGCGCTATGCTGGCAACCGCCCAATCCAGCCGAGCCGTACGTCACTTTTGCTGGAACGTAATGATTATATGCATGGCGTTCGTTAAATAGTCAATCGCGCCGCCTTTGAGTTTACAAATAGTCTGTCGCAAGGGACAAACGCATGTAAACACGTCAGTAATAAACTTCAAAGATAACAACAAAACGTTTGTTGAAAACAAATGTGTAGATTACAACCAGAAAACAAAAAACTAACCGTAGTTCATTGACGGGTCGCCATTTTTCTTTTGACTTGCAACGTCTACTGCCATGTTTTCGTTTACTTTGTTGACAAAATCATCATTAGCTTGTCTGCGGTTGGCGGACGTCCAATTCGGCACACCCCTGTCCTCATGGCCATCGCCTTCGTCGGGAGTCTGATACATCGACATGTGATGAGAATATTCACCGGAATGGCGGCGCCGTTCTTCGGCAGACGCAGCGTCCGTTGCCCAGCGTCCTTCAAAGAAGCGCGCGCGTATGGAATTCTTTTTCTGGTCTCCCTCAAACGTCATCAGCTGCTCGTTCGCGTCCATTTGGTGCGGGCCCGGCTCGTCCGGACTAGAAACAACCGCCTTTGAAAGTTGTTCCGACAGCTCAGGGCGTGTCGTGGACTCGGATTGGGTCGCCGCGATCGGGGGTTCGTTCACGTGCTGGGGGTTCGACTGTTTCCTGCGAGACATAGCGCGCTGGCCCAACGCCAATTGTCAGGTTCAGGTCCACGCAAGGACAAAAACATCTAAACAGCAAAGGGCGTTCTGCGTAAGCACAAATCAAAAGTTCAGCGGTCTGGTAATAAATCAAAGCCGGTGCGCGAAGGCACTTTACATAAGCGCCGAACCAACTCAAAAACAAACTCCACTAAGCGTGACGTCACAAACAAGCCACACTTATAGTTGCTTGGGCGAAGAACAAAGCGCCCTTACACTCAGTCTGTTACGGCGAAAATACAAATGATCACTCTTTCAACCACCACACTTACATCACTCCGTCCATTAACATCAACAAACTTGTTACTCTGTTGGATCCTAAGTATAATCTTGCACCCTCCTAGAATGGGTAAAAACGCGACTGGTTGGGGTCGAGCGCTCAGCGATTAGAAGCGTTGGCGAAGTTTCATCGCAAGAAAAACAACGCGCTAATCGTTCTGCAGCTATACTCGCTCGCGGGGCGCGCGTCAAAGAGACGGAAAAAGAAGAAGCTCGGTCTAATCGCGCGCTCACACAGACCGCGCAAATATATCGATGTGTCCCATTGTCTAATGGGAGCGAAACAAATTGTCACGTGGGCGCGGCTGCCAAGTCACAACTAAAGAATCCAAACCCACAACGTGCCTTGTGTATCGCAAAGCTACAGCTTTATATGGCAACAACTATAGTTAACATATCAAATATTTCCCATCGTTTCTAAATATTAGAAATTATTTGTCCAGTATTTTGCAGAAATACGTTTGTTGAATCATTGGTAAACTTTAGCTGCGCGATTGATTAACGAGGAGTCTTCCACAGCGTTTGCAATTAAACGCAGGGCCTTAAATTTTCATCAGGGAAACAAGTTGGATATAACTTATATATCATTTAAGGGATACGTAGTTGCAACTTTGAATTACTTGTTTCGTTAAAAGCAACTAGCAATACTGTCATCATTTCGCAAAATCTTATACAGCACTCAAAATATGAAACAAAAAACCTTACCTGCTTTTGTGATTCAATAGTCTTTTTTAAATTTTTTGCAACGGAAAACCCCAAACAAATAGTCGGTGTTCGAATAGCATTCGCCACCGTGTTGGCAGCATCGAATTCCGGCCCCTCTTGGAGCGAGGCTGGCTTCTACCGCCCAGATCATCTTTTCCTCAAGACGCTTTTCCGTCATGATGCGTCCTGACAAATTTCCCGCTATTTTCTTTTGATATTAACTAACGATTTTGGACGGCCAATAACCAGCAAGACGCGCAGGCAGGCCGAGACGCCTGGGAATGATTTTATTTTTCAAGAATCCGAGCGGTAGAAAATTTGAAAAGCGGTCGACGGAAATCAATTCTAAACCACTTTCCGCGACGACATCTGTTCGCTTCGTCGCGCGCACGAATTTTGGCGAAAAATCGTCGAAAAAATGCAAAAACTCGAATATTGCCCGCTCCACGCCGTCCTGCATAGACGAGACGTTGTCCAACAGACGTCCTTAACATTCCCATTTGGGTGCTGTAAAACGAAGTGCCCCGGTGCAGCCAATTGGCGTGGAAGAGAGCAAAGCCAGAGGCTCATAATGATGCCAACAATTCTTGGCTTATTTTTCATCACCGTTGTCCGCAACGTAGCCGCCCATTGATTTCGCAAGCTCTGTTCGATGTTTCATATAATGTGCATTGCTTGGCGGAATTTTTTCAACTGAAATCGGCGAATGGTGAAGTGAATGCTTTTGTTTACATTGAAGCAACTGTAAAACCCTCTTTTTATGACTGTACCTTCAGAGCATTCGTTATTGGTTGGTATTAAATTGATGCCAATACTTCAAATTGGTATTTATAAATTGAAAAGAGGATAGTGGCATGGCAATGTAATATTAACAATCTTGATCAAAAGTGAACACACCCCTAATGACATAAACATTTCTTTGTAGTTGATAAATGTTAACTGCAACGGAATTTCGCTCCTCATTTTATATCACGTGCTTAGAGCTGTTGATCTTAACCGTGGTTTTAGCATTTCTTATGTGGGCTGTTGAACCTACCGGGTTCGTTGCTATCGATACAAATTTTTATGGATTTTTTTACGGTTTTTCTGTAAATAAAGGGAATAATGGTGACGGGCGGAGCGCACGGCAGTTAAATTTCGTAATGATTTTACGATAAGCTTATGGCGTATTATGCGTGCGGCGGCTTATAGTTGATCGTCGCGCCGTGCAGGGCCGTTCACCCTTCTTTACAACCCAGCTCTGTCATTTATGATTGTAACGACATAGGACCGTATTATGACAAAACAATACGCTCGTCAAATCCTGGGTAGGACACCGTCATTCCAGAGCATAAATCCTGTCATTAAGTGCACCTAACTTCACTCGTTAAGGCTCAGGGACAGGAGAATAACAGACGACGTGCCGTAAAGTTTTAACAACATGGTTTCGAATTGTGCCGAACATGATTTGGGAACCATTGTCGTTGCGAGTCGTTAAGTCATTTCGGGAATCCTACACCAGGCTCGAATCCTAGATCTTGTATAATGAAGTGCTGTTAAAACTGTATTAAACCCAATCACCATTTTCGTCGATTGAGCTTGTGATCTTTATGGCTTTATGACTCTTCGGCCAAGGTCTTTGCAGCCGCAGAGAGTGGAAAAAATAGCCCGCTGAGAAAAGTCGAGAGCGACATCTTAAGATGTACAGATGTCACTTTCGGAAATGGCATAAATGCTCAAATACAGTAGTGAAGGGTGTGGACAAGCCAGTATTTGCGGAATTTTTATTTGACGACCTGGTCGTTGCATAAGGCCGTTAATTCTGGTTGTATACATTTATGTCGCGGGCGACCATTAAATACGCTTATTGTGCGATTACATATATTGCCATGTGAACGAAAATATAAACCAGCGATCCTGACCGAGTTACTGCCTTTCATAAAAGCTCTAACCCGTAACGATTTTACGACTCTGTTCCCTTTAATGCTGCAGTTGGGCAAACACATGATGTTGTCGTTATTTTTGAACTTTAAATGATGCTTGAACCAAGCGCACTGTAATGACACAAAGTAACGTTCATGCCAAGTGAAAGAAGCTTTGTGAATAAGCAGCATTCCTTTGGATCGGCGATACTCAACTATATCCGTTGTCGGCAATCCCTTGAAATAAACTTTTTTTCAAACCAACCTTATGATTAAAATGTATTGATATATTGACACAACCAACTCTAATAATTCAGCATCCACACACACCCTGTAGTAAAAGATATCGCGCCCCTGGGTTAAGAGCCACTGTTTTAGTTTTTTTCAAGAGTTAAACATTGATTTGATAACCCTGTTATTTGACGGATACAAGCAGTAGCTGCTTAACTGTTTATGATCTTGCAGCTAAGGAAATATTACTTATTTGTTTTTTTTGCAGGGCCAACATGATAATAACCACAAATGTTAAACTACAAGACAACTCAAAGGAGTAACGAGTGAAACAAGGTTTAATCCTACTTACAAGGCTTTGGATTAATGGCTTTATACACTATTTTGTCCGGTAAATATTGTCTGCTCCCAGCAAAGTGTTTATGCCAATGCGTTGCAGCTTATCACTGTTGTTTTATTTCTCAACAAAACCTGTCATTCTAATTTACCTAAGCATTAATTGTAAAAAGCAAACAAACATAGCTTAATGGGTATTTGGTTTAATTTTTAACCATTTGGTTGCCTCAATTATACGAGGCTGAAGGCATACCGTAAACCAACAATAACACGAAACACCCGCTTTAAAACAAACAATCCTAATGACGTAAATGGTTTTATTGTGTGCGACTTGCGTGTTCGTTCAATGCGATCACACATTCATGTGGCATGCAAAGCCAACACACTTACGATAAACGTTTAGGCTCCGCAAATAAATATTTATGATTCAGGAAAATTCTGCTTTGAGAGGAGAAGAGGTTTTCATGCATGTCACTTCCACAGGATAAAACTGCTTTTCCAGTACTTTTTTTTGTTTTGCTTTTGCGACCTTAATATCAGATTTTATGCCCGTATGAGTTGCAGTGCTAATTTACAAAAGTAAAGCGACCTAAATTGCACAGACTAACGCAATAGATCTTCAATTCCACTATCGTAGTTTTGACTATTTTTTTTTATTTTAATTGATGTCCAACAAGTTGCTTGCTTAAATGCAGTGTTGTAAAGTCCCTCCAAGTAAATTTTTCATTGCAAATGCATGTTCGTGTTGAGGTAAATATAAGCCAAGAACAAACCAACCGCGTTACCATCGTTCGCTCAACATGTGAGGTATCGCTTCCGGACGATTGGTTATACCTCTTATGAACGACACTAAGATTTTCCAATTTCTCGTAACTGCGCTTAGAGGGCACTTTCCATTTTCTCGATTTCGCACCGCATTAATCACAATGACAAGGCGCAGGCGTTAAAACGAGAAAAAAACACTTGCGTGCAGTTGGTCGTTTGTCGCGTGGTGACCAATCGCGCAGCGGCGTGTTTTCATAACTTGCACCGCACCGCTATCGCATGACACTTCCTTATATCGTTGATGGACGACAGCGCAGGTGTGATGATGATCCTGGCCGATACACGACATTTCGGACCTTGCTGTGGACATTGGACGCTTCAGATGAGCCCTTTGATGGTGTAATTTTGCGGGCACAGGTGTCTCGTTGGGATTGCCGCATTGCAAAACCGTGAGGTCACTACTTTTATAACCTGGTTACAATAGAAAATTCACTTTCAAAGGCATTTCAGGGTTATTAAGCATGAAATTTAATTCAACGTTAGTGAACATAGTGCAAGATTGACGTTGCAAATACGCGGTTGTCTGTGTCTTTGTTGCCTGCTCACGGCAAGGCTAAAAGCATTATAATGACTGATATTGTACGTCATTCCTTCAATCGAAACTGAAGAATAATAAAATAATTTCCGCAATTTAAACCTTTCAGCGACTTGCATATTTAAAGCCACGAGTGCGCGTGGGGTCATTATCCCCTCACATACATGCTTTAGACTGGGCTTGCCTGCTGCATAAAGAGACGCTCGTCGCGTTGCGATTGAAGAGCAGCCTTCGACCAAATAGCGATGCATTGTTTCGTCATAATTAATATTGATGGAGCGTGGAAGCGGACCACCTGTGCCAGTTCGACCGCCCATCAGAAATGGATCAAACCCAATATCGCTGTAAATCTGTTACAACCGCTCGCTCGCTGCGATGCGTGTTCATGCCGCCAAAAAACTTTTCGCTCACAACTAGCGGAGCGCACCGCCCCGACAATTCGATTGACAACGATTCGGTGCGCGTGACGTCACAATAATAGAATTAAGCGATTGGGTGCGATTCGATTTCTGTTGGTTGGGCGTGCTAACTCGCGCTCTCGCATGTCCCTCATTAAAACGGGGCCCGAGCCCGGCCGCCCCAGTTAAATTAACTGTCATCTAGATCTTTATTTTGGACTCGATTAACGAAGCTCGGTTTGCCGGCGTCGTCCCGCAGTCCTGGTTGCAAGCCCTAAAGCTGGGGCGAATTTTCGCTCCAAGGTGCAATTTATCGGGTTGCCGACTAATTGCCCGATGGCTACGGTTGAGAATTGGGTTCTGCGAAAATACTGATAATAATACGTCATTTGCTAACAATAACTCTTACAGATGGACAAGGTTACAATTTATGTTCGAAAAGTTTTTCTTGCGTCTGTCTTTCGTTACGTAAATGGTGTTAAAATCCAACCCAAAATAGATAGTTACAAAACATTTACACTCTTGAATCGTGTACATCATGGCTGTAATTAAATTTGCTGTCTTCAATGACACGGATAAAATAAAAGAAAACATGTAATCATATCAGCGTGATGAGTCAGCCGCATAATTTGTACTGCAAACTACAAAACTCCGTAAGATGAGAAAGAGTATTGGAAGGTACAATATACCCAACGATGTTTCTTTAAACACGCCTGTTCAATCGCGAAGTGTTTTTTTGTACAAGTGTAAACACTAGGTTACATGTTATCTTAATCCTTTGTCTTTTATATATACATATTTCGCCTAAGATTCGGCAACACCAGTATCACCAGAAAACACGCTTATTCAAATATAATTACATTATTTGTATTAGCACAATGGGAAACATTCAACAGAAAGAGCTTGAAAGTTTTGCTACACATATCCTATGTAGGTCAAACGAACTTTTTATTGAATATCTGCGACAACATTTGAGGAATGTTCATAGCGAACGTGTTCACCGTAACTTTTGTGTCACGTAATTTCTGTTCTCCCGTCAAACTCACGATTATTGAAAACTTGACGTTATTTCTTGATGACAGTCGCACGGCGCTGGCGGTTTTGGTATAGCATTCGACAAGCATGAAAGATTCATAACTCTTCCATTTGGACACGTATGTTGCGCTAATGAAAAGCGAAAACCCGATATAAAACCTGCGCCGCCTGTCATAAGCAGGCACGGCCCGCCTAAACCGCCAACAAACTTTCGAGGCAAGTGCCATCAGAGTGCCGGTATTTTTTGTCCGAGCGGGCCGCTAACAAGATTACCGGATGGCCAAAACCCAATTTCCCGCGGCCATTGGGGGCAACTCAGCCATGCGGCGATTTTGCAAATATGCCGCCACTGAATATTCGTCATCATAAATGGGCACTTTTGCTGCCTGGACGCGCTGACCAATCGATATTAACGTAATAAGGACTTGTTATGAATTATAAATGACCGCAGTGGACCGCGCATGGCCGGCGGTTGCGAGATTAATGCATTTCTAAATCATTATGCTAACGTTTTGGGTTCCTTCGGCGACGCGTCCCAGGCCGTTCCGCGCCAATACGTGGGAGGAAGATTTGCATCTGGCAACTTAAATCAATGCAATCTAAGTCAAAACACATTAGGGGCTTTATGTCTCCACAACGAAGCTGCGAGACTTCCATGTGTCGAAATTCGGAGTCAATACACTCAAGGCAATGCTGAAAAGTACATTGCGGCGGTTTTTGGCATTTTGTTTCCGAGTTCATATACCTCTCAGAAATGTCATACTTTCAGACGATTTCCACGAAATCGAGCTGCACTGCGATCTAGCGGCAAAGGCGTGCCCACCGAAAATCCTTGTAAAGTTGTTATTATAAACCGCCAAGGTTATGCAAGTTGAAACAGTTGTCCGGAAAAATTGCAATCCGACGTGTGCAAAACTGCCAATGTTGCTACTTGTTTTTCGTGGTTAACACGTCGAAAAAGATCGTATAAATTAAAACATTTTGAAACCTGTAGCTTCTTCTTGTTGCTTCAAGATATTACTAAGTCAAAACGTGAAATTAAGGTACAGCACCTCATATTTACTCGACCCAGGGAAAACGAGATGTACTGTTTTTGCAAAACAGCCGTACGTGCTGTCATATCCAACAATTAGCTTTATTTTTTTCTAAACACAGATCAGGAATATCTTCAAAACACATAAAACGCGTTGACTGCTTCTGTGCGTAAAATATTGGATTGATCCCAAAATGGATTTCAGATTTTGCTTCACAATGTTAATACTACTTCTGTACATCAACGTGGAATAGGCGATGTTTATTGTAACAGTTATCATGTCACATCATGGATAAGATGTGTTTAAAACAGTTAACGGCGACCACGCGCCGAGGTCAAACATCAAGGTCGATACTTGCGACGTCATCTCGCGTACGACGTCATGATTGCCCGTGTCTTTATGACGCAGCATGCTTCACAATAAACCCCGAGAGTGGGTGACGTATTTACGAGCTTGGCGCACTGGGACCTCGCCTCATGAAACCGCAAGAAAAATTTTATGACAGTTATGTCGTAGCGATGCCGTATGTCGCAGAAAACCGACGCGTTATTCATGCTTCGTTTAAGCCGTTACCGACAACCCCCCTCTTTGGCCTTTGTGTTTCTTTTTTTGGCAGTTCGGGTCGCGGTCGGTCACGGAAATTAATGAGTTTAAGGGATGGAATTTTGATTGCGGCCAAACAGCGGTCGACC
Source organism: Ascidia mentula (assembly GCF_947561715.1). Taxonomy (NCBI): domain Eukaryota; kingdom Metazoa; phylum Chordata; class Ascidiacea; order Phlebobranchia; family Ascidiidae; genus Ascidia; species Ascidia mentula. Next base: position 16,354,370 of record NC_138569.1, on the reverse strand, counting down.
TGCCAGGTCCCGCGCAACGTCTTCGATGAACGGCATATCGATATTATCCGTGACCAAGAGCCAATAATGGGGGGTGGGCGTTTTTAATCTGTCACAAACGCGACCGTATCTGATCACAGTGCGATTTGATTCAAACAATTGCCTTCGACAAACGATCAGTGATTGATCGCCAGGTTCGTCCATGTTCCGACACCGAACCAATTCCCAGTGACAACCCGACTGACGTGGGAGACCAAATTCAAATCGCGCTTTTCCCAACGCGCTTGATCCCTGGGTCATGCATTTACAAACACACTGTCAGTGCAATGTCGGCGTCGTGGCATCCAGCAGGGATAGCTATTGGCCACGAACTTGTTTCTTACACTTGATGAAATTCTGTAATTTTATCAAACCGAAAGCATCCCAGGAGAAAAATTAACTATTTGAGGGTACACTGATTCGTAAACACTTCGGAATAAAGTGTTTTCACAATTTACCCATGTCAGCCCAAGTACATTTTTCGGGCTGACATACATTTTTTCGGGCGCACATTTTTACCTCTCGTGTAACAAAATACGCGTTTATGTAGGGTGGGAATGACAGAGGTGAACCCAACATAACAAGGTCCGCGTTTCCATGCAATAAAAGAATTCTTTTGTGGCACTTGCACCAATGCTCTTTAGCGCCGAAAGGTATGAAAATTCAAACAAGATTCAAGTAACTTTTTCACTGGGTGCTTGCCATTGCCAGGAAGTTGAACACTATTTCGCTGGGTATTTTTGTTAAAACGTACGCCACTACCGTGTAATAGCCTTCGATGTTGCCAATGATTTCTGTTTGCTGATGGACTTTATTTTCGTCGTGTCGATGCATATTCGGTTTCGTTCACAAAAATGCCCCGCCCGACCCTTTCGAGGCTAAAATTAAGCTCGCTCGTCGATCGGAAACTTTTTTCCAGACGTCGCGCGACTGCAACAAGGTTCTAATGACATAAGTGGTCGGCGAAAAACTGAACTAACTTCGACATTAGGACCCGGTGTCGGTCAATAACGCATGCCCGCGCCCACGCCTAATGATTTTATAGCGGATGCATAATTTAAAATTTCGTGGCGAAATGGCGTGGATAATTGCTTTCAACTTGGCGAGTACATTATAGGCGACCTTATTACAATTGTGCATTTTTATACAGCACCCCAGACGATGGACAAACCAACAGTCGCACATTGCAATCGTCCGGGTTTATTGTGCCATTTGCGAACAACGACACTGTTTTGATTGTCGTCGATAATCACGCCCCGCTGAGCATCCATTTTGCGATTCGGTGGTCACGTGATTGATGACGTAACGAGGGTAAGGGGTTTCGTCTGTCGGTGAGTGTTGTGCTATGTATATTCGCTGGCAATGTTCTGTAGGAATAATTGGATGTGAACTTACGAGAACGTTAACACTGAGTACCCCTAATAGTTTTTTTAAACCTAAGTTCAAAATGTTAATGCATATAGTAAGAAATTAGTTGTAACGTATTTTTCCAGGAGTCCAAATTTGTGGAATACTTTGCTCATGACCCCGAATGGTTTCCAACATTTTTTAATTATCAGTATTTATTTATTTACAGCATGGGTGCACAACACAGTTCAAGCGGAAAAGCTTAAACTGCGTTCAATACTTTTGCTACTTCATAATGGCTTTATATACTTACGTTGAACGCGTTGAAAATCTTTCACGATCTTTTTAAAGTGCTTTTTTAACGTGTATAGGAAGGTCGTTTTTAAAATACCAGCAATTTAATTGAACACAAATGTGTGGCACGTGACCGGATAAACTTTTGTGGCGCTGATCCAGTTTGAATTGGACACACACAGGCCTTGAACATATGGAACACAGGTCTTGGACACAAAACATATGGTCTTATTGGCGAAGCAGCCAAACAACGTCATTATGGGACCAAAACGCCTTTGGTCCGAGCAGGAGAGAATATTTTATATTTATCTTGTCGTTTTCATTAAAGAGCAGAGTGTGTTGTTATAACCGAGTTTTGACACCCACCACTGTAAAATTTAACCTCGCCCGACGCTGAACTGGGTGCAACCTTAAACAAGAATATTTTGGATTGCTTCGAAGTTTTTACTGCGCAGTTTTATACAATATTTGCTAGTGCAAGTTTAAAAAACATGGGTCACAGATAACATTCAGACACATTTTGTTTCATGTGAAAATAACTTAATATTCTTGTTTTATAAGTAGAGAAACTTTTATAAACCTTGTTTTGACAAAGCCAAAGTCAGCTTCAGCGAAGTACAGTGACATTTTCCTTTTCCGGCCATTTACGTGACAACAAATACCGCTAATCCTTTTGTTGCATTTGTTTGTTCATCGACGTGTCTCGCGCCAAATTCGGCCATTTCGCAAATTTTTCAGCGACCAAAAATAAGCCTCGCGTCGACGCTAGATTTTATTTTCGTCCCCAGGTTTGCACAAAAAATCTGCCGGGCCGTAGTACAGAAAATTAATAGCGCCGTCGACAATTTGACAAGGCGACGACAAGAACTCAATGTGAGCGACAGGAAAACTGAAATTCTTTCGTCTGTATCGATTTGACGCGCCAATGATTCGATAAAATGAGCTTTCGAAAATGTGCGGGCGTTGGTGTGACTGAAAACTTAGAGTTTGTCTGTTATCTATTACAATGCACATAGTCGTGTTTGTCTCGTGCCATTTAGAAGGGGTCAAGACAGGGGGTGTCGTCGACATCCTAATGGAACCTTGGACTTCGTGGAAGGTGGGTAGCGGGAATTGCGTTCGAGCCTTCTGCGGTGTCGGTAATGCAACGACCCAATGTCGAATTTATTACCAGTTTGTAAACTACGGAAACTGACTGTGGCGGATCAATTTCTAGCATGTTTTCATCTGTTATTGTCCAAAGTTTCACTTCAAAAGTGTGATTTATAAAGCGATTTGCACGATGGACACTCGGAGCCAACGCTTGCTTGTTTGAGGAAACAACACCATAGCATTTTATTTTTGTTGCAACCGCAACTTAGAACTAACCTTCTACCAAAAGTGTAAGGTACCTAACTCACTTGTGCGTTGTAAGAATTTGTTGAATAAAGCGTAAAGAGTTTTTCAATTTCATGTAAGTGCAAATGAAACGTTCCAATTTAGTCTCGCCGTCCACGTTACTTCGTCGAAAGCGAGACTTGGAAAGCTGGAGAGATCGACCAAGTATTGCTTGAACTCGTTTACGTCCACCCATGTGTCGGCTTCACTAATCACGTTGCTTTCATCATCATTTTGTGGAGTAAAGTTGGTTGCACCCAGCATTAAATTTAAAATCAACCAAAGAGCCAGTAGGTGGCGCACAAGGTTTGCACCTAATAACACGAAATAGTAAAAGTCGATCAGCAGCTTCAAGCCTCCCATAAGCTTTATCAATTCTTCTAACATTGCGATATTATTTCAGCCCTCCATTAAACAAGATAAAGGGTGAGAAAAACATATTTATTTGGCGATTTTCAATTACCCTGAAAAGCATTGTGACGCGACAGAGGAGATTAGTTACGTCATAGTGCAAGGTTTGCGGCCGCACATCCCTGCGGTGTCCCCTGCTCCGTGATAAAACTTTTATGTCATAAGAGGAAATTGGCATTGGAAATCTCCCCCCTAGCGCGACCGGTCGATGCGCGATGTTCCGAATGAAATAACAAGGAATGGAATCGATCGAGCTCCGGTGTGCGCTAAGTCGGCCGGGAACAAACTTGATTAATTTCCACCAGCTCTTTATGTTTTGCCCATGTCGAAAGTTTTAATTTCGTTTCGCGCGCGGTCCGCGAATCGATCGAATGCAACCCACCGAAGCAAGGGTCGTAGAGACTGCATAACGCGCCACACGAAACAACACCAATTCGTGCCGTTTTCACGCGCACGGGTGCACTGGGGAATCGGCAAGTTCTCGAAGCCCACGCGAATCGTTGTGGACCGGAGCTAGGGGAATATTCAATTTGTGAGCAACAGACCCTTGCGGGCGTGTGCTATTGATCCGCACCTGCGCTCGTTAATAAATCGAATCCTCTTTCGCGGTCACTTACATCTGTCGCAAGCTATTAATGATAATTCGTGATCGTCTCACTTTCAACCTTGTGCCATTAACATCAGCGTGGGAATAATTTTACCACACACGCTGAGGTACATTCGTTGAGTTCCAACATGTTTGTTTTTGTCGCCTCAAATAACTTCCCACAAAAGATGGCCACGTTAATCAAATTTGAATTTTTGCATCGGATGTAGAAATTCTATTGTTTCGTCTCCTCTGATCGATATTTGCCCGGGATTTCAAATAACGAATAACTAAAAAAAAATCACTGTTTACATCATTGTTGCGATAATGTGGAATTCAAAAAGGGTGTTGAAATCTACATTCATAAAGTTTTTAAAAATATATATATTCTTTTTGACCAAAGAACATGTTTCGCACGTTACAATTTAAACCTTACGCTGAATATTTCAATTGACATGGTAAATTTGAACCCAGGGCCCCGACCATACCATTCCCTACTAGTTGTTTGTGAATTATTCAGTTTGCTTCGGCGGTTATTGTAAATCTCCCGGTCAACATGCCACAACCTTGTCTTCTGGCAAATAGAGTAAATACCTGACTTAAAAAACGCAGAATTTTCGATCTTTTTGTTAGGATTTTTTTTATTTTGCAAACAGTAAGTTTAATTGTATAAAAAATTATCACATCGGTGCGGGCTAAGAGAAGCACTTTCTGCGTTATAAAGCATGGCATGTGTTACACAATTGTGAAAGCAAGAACGTTAAAAAGGTGTGCTTAGCAAAACAAGTGCTAATTTGTATATACAGTTATATTTACAAAACACTTTTGATGGACGGTTTTCGTGCTTGTGGTCAAAAACAAAAGCGCTAACACAATAGATAATAAAGTATTGGTTACGGAGCGCCACCACGCGAATTGTAATTTTGATCTATCTTTTCACGTGGTGACGCTGCCAACTAGTCGCTCTTATAAGTTGAACAGCACGCCCCGAGACAAACGTACAAACATATGTCACCAGCGCAGCATATATTCAAATACAAGCACGAGAATAACACAACAAATTTGTTCTTTGGGCTCCGTCGCGATGCATTTGCCCTCGGCAAACTCGCACTTGCACGTTAACTATTCGAGAAACAAGTAACGCGCCATATGTTAACTAAACGTTGCATAAAACTACAATTCAATAACGCCATCATTTGTCTTGTCCCTTGAACTTCGATGGTAATGGATGTTACAACGAAATAACGGTAGGTTGCGATAAAGGACGGCAATATAAAATAGAGCAATTATACACTTCAAAACTTTTCTAAAACTACTTTGTTCTGAGCGAGTACCGAGGCGGGATGAAGAAAATTTTGTTCGTCGGGGAAAATGAAATAGGATTGAGCAACAAAAACACTTTAATTTTGACGAGATATGTTGCTAAATCTTACACAGCACTGTTTTATGGTGATGCGAAATGATATCTAAGCATTCTACTTTGATCAGATAACTTTTTGAACCAACAAAGAAAAGGGTGGAGTTGTAGGCAAAAGCGTTTTAACTTGATCACATGTTTTTCCATGACACACTTCAAAGTTACAAAAGGGCATAAAACAAATGGTGTAAGCGGCATCTTCGTGGTTTGTATTGGATTTTAAAGTGCCAAAACGACAATAAAAATGGATGGTTTAAGTAAGCGACCAAATACAATACACACAAATACGTTTTAGAAACGTCTGTTTATGTACAGTTTTATCCTAACGGGTGTACAAAAAGCTTTCCAAGAATTAAATTTCGATTTTTGAAGCAGCCAAGTTTCTAATTGAGTATTAGCGAGTATTCTGGTCATATATACAAAGCTACAACTTGACTGCCGCTTGAAGCCTCAAAGGCATCAAAATATTCGTCATCTGCAGTGCAGAAAATTGATCGGCCTTGCAACCAGGAAGATTCAATTATTTTGAGATTATAACAATTAGGTCAGTTATTTTGCATAACTCCCCTTGTTCCGTTTGTCCTCGCAGCCGACATTTCTCAAATAAATCTGTCTCCGTCGTAATCGTTGCCTCCTTCGCCGGACAAACTGCTCCTAGCGTAACCAACTCTTATCCCAACAGCCTGGGGGTAACCTCTGGGGTACCTGGAGCCGTCATAGTTTCTTCCATGGGTGCCAAAGTGCGGCATGTTATTCACGGCTTTGTACTCTTTGGTGATGTCCTGCCCTCGTTGCTTCCAAGCCTCAATGATCTTGCGAAGTCCCAAATGGTAAAGTTCAATCAGATTGAGGATGATCATCACGAGGCCGGTACCTTTAAATGTAATCGGTTAAATTTGTTTTCGAAGCTTTAAAAGTTTGTAAACACAAGGTGATTGTTGTACAGACGTAACTTAAAATTTATTTACGACTTTGATGCAAACAAACGTTTTAAATGTTTGAAAAGTAACATCGCAAAATTCTAAACCATATCAAGTCAGGTTTAATTCGATCTTGTGTTAACCCGCTATTCCCGTAAAAGTGTTTCCTTGTGCTTAATTCTTTAAATGGGCTTAACTCGGAATGACGCAACCAGAGCGTATATATTGCGCAATTGATGAAGCACGGTATATAGTGACTTGATCGTGGCAACGTGGCTGCGAAAGGCTTTGCAAAAGCAGGTTTACAAGCACCATTGTTATGCCATCCCCGGTAGCTGGTGTCCACTTCGCTGCGCAAACTTACCGAACATCACCCACAGCATGATGGTCTTTTCTTTGGGCCTGGACACGAAACAGTCAACCACGTTGGGACACGGCCACCTGGCGCATTTGAACAGCTCGGGCACCCAGAACTTGAACACGTAGATGTTGAACTGCAGGACCATAAATCCTATTTCGACGGCCAAACGCAGGACGACCTGTTAAAAGATTTTGTATTGTTGTCGAATAACGACCAAAATGTTGGTAAATATGCAGTTTTTTTGCCAGAGATGACATTTGTGGATCATGTTAATAGTTATCTTTTAAACAGCAAATATTTGGTTTTCAATGTAAGTAACGCAGCTTCTTTAGTTTTTGCACGTTTTAAATAATATAATCGTCCAATTAATTTAAAATGACAATAAAACAACTGTATTACCAACACTACCGCAAATTCGGTTTAACAGCAGACTGATAGTGGAGCGATATTAATTAGAGCACCTTAAGTCATGGAAATTTACTGGGGGAAGTAGTTGATTACTACAATGTTTACCTGAGCTACGTAAGCAAGCATAAGTCTTGACGGAGTGTCGGAGTCTAATTTAGTCGCAACAACTTTGTCATCGTCCTTATCTTTCTTCTCTTCTTTCTTTTTTTCCTTCTTTTCTTCAGTCTGAACGGAAAAATACAAATTAACAAAGGGCGGAATATTTTAATACCATGGCAAATGCCCAAAAAGTAAAGGAGAAATATCACCTAAAAAAGCAACAGGCGTTTTGCGGGAAAAACATTAATGTTTGTTTATAGACGTATAAATAGCTTAGTGCAAATATAGTAGGATACGGAGCACTAGATTGCAAAGATAACTTTTACCTTTTCATTGTCATGGAAAGTTTCATCCTCCAATGCGTTGTACTCTGAAAAAAGTTTTCCTTATTATTGGAAAAGTTAATTTAAGTTTTTAGAAAATTGAAAAAAATGGTTTCCACTATCTAAAACATGGGGTAACAAAACGTCACTCCACGCGACTACAGTTAAATACATGTATTATATCTGTTGTCATAGCAGCGCGATTCAATTTATGATTTTAATATTTACATAGGCCAATGTTTATCGGTGTTCTCTCCTGCGCAGACATCACTTGTAAGTTTACATTTCTCTAACCTGGTGGCCCGCTACCCTGAGCTCTCCTGCGATCTTCCACAGCCTTCTTCCTTGACGCCTCGCGCTGCTTCATCAACTTCTCCTTTTGTTTCTTCTTTTTCTCTTGCTCCTCCTCGCGGAGTTTCTTGGCCTGGCTGATCTTGGCCATCTTGTGGGCGGTGTAGACCATAAACACCACGGTCGGGAGAGAGACACAGAGAATCTATGGTGGAAGTTTAAATGCGGCTGTTAGGTTTAACAACTATTGTATAGTTGGCAACACACAATCGTCGGAAACGTTTAACAGGGATTGGCACCCCAGTTTAACTTTCAAATGCGTGACTTTCACATTCGAACTTTCAATTGTGCAATGTATCACCAAAAAGGCACAATATGGTACTATATGCACGAAAACTAAAAAAACGCATGTACGTTCGGAATTCTATCTGGCATGTATTTCCCATCACATATTCCTTGTACCTATAGCGGACAGAGCAACGCAAACATATCGACATACCTGAAGCGCCCATAGTCGAATAAGCGAGATTGGACTGAAGTCGTTGAAACATATATTGGAGCAACCTGGCGTCAGTGTGTTGCACACGAACGCCCCTTGTTCGTCCCCGAAAACTGTGTCGGCAATTGAGACAACGAGCAGGAATCGGAGAACAAAGAAGAAAGTGACCCAGAATTTACCCACAAGGGTCGAGTGTTCCGCCACCTGTTCCAGAAGTTTCTCGATAATGTGCCACGCCATTGCTTTGTTCCTTGTTGTCTTTGATCTATTTGGCTATATTTGGCAGTATATGGCTATTTTGAAGCTAAAATAAATTTAAATTTTGTTCTGTAAAACAACGAGGGAAAAACGTTGCAAAGGCTATCAAATGTAAACCTAACTTTCTCATCAAAAAATTTTTTATTTTTTATTTTAATATTTGTGTGATATCCGCATATAGGCTATAATTTTCTGCGTTTGGTAACCAGTTAGCGAAATAAAATGAAAAACCATCTTCCGAGACATATTTTTTCATAGTTAGAACACGAATAACACGAGATATCTTTCGTGCAGCTTGGATGCTTAAATCCTCTTTCATTTCTTCATTAATATCACTGGACAATCTCACTAAAAGTGCTGGCTAAAAACCTGAAACAAAGTCTTGCCAATCGACTAAAACTCGCTCTCTGCAAGGTCGCGCATTGTGAGAACGACCGACCTGTATGACGAGCAACATACCACAAAAAACGACCGACCTGGGTTACTGATTACACAAGCCTTCATCAATGTTGGCTCTGTGTCTGAGCGTCGGAAAGCAAACATGATGGCAACGGCTTCAACTTATTTCGTGCACCATGGATTTAATGTCGAGCCAACGCTTATGACACGCTCTCCTCTCTTTGGGTTTTCCTCTTTGAAAGATGCTCCTCTTGCGCAATGTTGACGCTTGCTTGCCCTTTGGTCGGTACGGTCTTGATTGGATCGGATGATAGATGTCATTGCAAAGTTTGATAAGCATATTTTTAGTATATGGCACCTCGATATTTTCCCATCTGGTGAGAATAACATGTTTTTTTGTGTATAGGAGCTGAGAGGTATTGTACAAAAAAAATTTCCGTTCATACATAAACCACATGTAAGTTTAAAGTTGCCATATTTTATAATATCACCCGGGATATAATCGTTTTGAACATTACTGAAAGTACATTACAACCTATCCACATTATTTGAATTTTGTTGACTTTCTGACGCAAGAGTACTTTTCTCTTGAACAACCACGTATGCGTCACGGGTACATTGACACGAACATGCTGGCCGAAGTATTCCAATGTGTTTTGGAAAGGGAGTTGATTCACCTCTATGTTTGCTTATATCCTTGGTGGGATTTGTGGCAACCGAGAAAATGTAACGCAATGATGACTGCTTTTGTCGGAAAATTTGTTGTTTGTGGCACTCGATGTAGGTGGGCGTAATATTAACAATGTTACCAGTGGGTTGAAACATAACTGCAAGTTTATTCCTTATTTTATAGTTTGTACATATTTTTAATACTCATCAATGTGAATTCATTTATTTCACATTCATTTTTGGATTCTCCCGGAGAATAACACGTTGCCTTTCACAGATCGATGATGAATTTACAAAATGTTTTGCAATATTTATTCTCTATTTATTTACAATGTGTCAGACCTTCAGAGAATTTTTTGAAACTACCACAAATTGACATTCGAAATGATAACCAAATGGTTAACAGAAGCGAATAGGCGATGTTGCTCCGTTAACAAAGACACTGTGCGAACTAATACCAAGAAGACTCTATCTTCCTATTCTGCCTCTGGATTAATTTACCTGGGATCAAATGCATTTTAGACAGGAAAGCAAAACTTGAACACAGTGCTAATAAAAAAAAACACACCCAAAACGTAACATATTTTGGTGGATAATAGTCAAAACAGGATACACTGTGTTAGTGCTTAAAGCAGTCAAAACAGGATGTACTGAGGTGGTGGCATTGCAACTAAAAGCTATGCACTGATGTGCTGGAGTTTAAAGTCACCACTTTGTTTTTGGCCACTATCTAAGAAACTTCTGTCACTCTTTTCGCTTCAAAAGCATTATCAGTGTCTTATTCAAATAGATTCTATAAGGTTGAAATCGTCAGGGATTCTTGCAACAAAATGGGAAATACGCATCTCAAAATACGCACTCTATCGCCTATGTGAAGTATGAGTAACTCATTATGAACCAATCATTACACGGAAATTGTGAACACTATTTAAAACTTACTGCACCGAAGGACGAGTATCGGAATGTTGTATACCGGCTTTTTACGAATTTAAATGACGCCGGTCCCCGTATTAATATTTAACTTTTTGAGCACCTTGCCAAGCGACGTGGATGCCGCTGTTTGAGATAACTTGTGTGCTTAAATCACATATAACGCTTACTCAGGGCGATACCTCACACGTAGGCAAGACATAATATAATGCGTTTTTCGTTTCCAATCAATTTTTGGACACAAAAAGTTGATGAAAAACGGATGTTGCAGGCAAATAGTATTCCGATTTTCAAACGAGACAGGGAGTCTTAGTAAACCTAAAAACGCCAAATTTCGATTACGACACTTACAAAGCTTTTAGTTTCCATGCTGACAATACAAGAAAACGTAGTTTATCACAAGCGTAGATTTAATATAAATATCCCATGACCGCTAAACATACAAGATTAATCGTGACGTACTTTACAGCGCAGGTAGAATTCGAACATTCAACCTCTCCAGATCACCCGCCTTGCGCAAACACGTTGATTGAAAGTGAGCAAACAACGATACTCAACTTGTTGAGCTCAAACCGACCGTAGTTCTTTTCTTCTGCGTTTTATCGTCGAAATGACCGGCTATGTCACGTGACGTCGTGACGCAAGTTAGTTCAAGTCATCGTTCAGTTACCAAAGTTTATCACCATCTCAAACTAAAAGGATTTTTGTTGTTGTTTACTTTACTTTTTACATCCCTCCACTATTTCTCCTTTTGTAACGATATTGTAACAGTCGCTACGTTTCCTTGGTAATTATTTGTACTTGCTGCACATAAATGATTCGGACAAGAGGTAGACGCAAACACGGCAAAGGTTAATATGTGTCTGACTTAATCGGTTCCTATGTCATTTTATTTTTCGTGATAATTATTGAACATCTGCTTAGTAGTTTTTTAAAAACTATACCAACGATTTTATTTAAGCTATAGCAAATGTCGCAAAACTTTAAGTGCCGCATCTCTTTGAACTAAACTTCAAAATAAAGTTACAGCATCAGTTAAAACTCATAGATTTCTAAACAAAAAACCAACATCTCAAAATTTGTAGCAAAGACATTGCCAAAACCAATTTAAAAATACAACCAATATAAAACCTCCCGCCAAGTGCAGGTTTGTCTGGCAAACATGCAAATGGAACGCCACATATTCTTGCCAACAATGCGTGCTATTCAGAATTCCATAAGCATGCAACATATAGGCGTTATGATTTCATTTGCGTTTGAATTGGCGTTGTCAAGTGCACTCGTGGCTGTGTCGTGTTTTCTATTCGTTCTTCTATAGTGACAAGTGCCCTGCGGTGCTCGATACATTTACCCGCCGTATTGGAATAAGTTGAACAACCTCCTCGTCCTTGTTTATTCGTTTGCGCCACCGCCCAAAGATGAGAGCTCTGACGTGTGTTTGCCTGAGTGGGCCCGATTGCACAGCGTCGCAACAACTCACAATTCCATAGCCCTATCCGACAAAGTTCAGAGTTCTGTTTCACTATTTGTTCGTGTGCTTAACTAATTTAGCGCATTCGTGTGGATGGTCAATAGTCTGATAAAATGGCGTCATATTGTGTTTTACTCAGCAACAAGTCAAGTAAACCCAATTTTGTTTCTAATTTAATATTGGCATTTCGCAATACTTCACACCAACGCTTGTTCATTGAATTTATAATATTGTACGACATATGTTTAACATGTTTCACGTAAACAATTTGTTACAGGTAAAGTTCTTGATACCAACTTGACTTCACATGTTACAGCAAATAAATCTTTTTGACGGACTTCTGTCTAACAACCCGTGTTGCCAGGTGGTAGTTTACATGGAGGATATTATAAAGAAACTAATTTGCATTTTCTTGAAACAAGCACTAAAACATGTTTTGAATTATATTCCTAACACACAAACACGATCTCTGCCAGCACGTTGCTTCTCTAACTACTAAAACCAGTAAAACGCCTCCTTCACAATGATAAAAGCCTATCGAACTAAGTTTCCTTCCGAACAGAAACGAAATATAGAAATCCGCACCTTGTGTAAACACAAGTAACCAGTTGGACCTTTCAACCGAAATGTTGCAACTCATGGAGCCTAGCCGCTTATTCAAACCCCAAGTGGTGAAGATTAGCATACGCAAGGGTCTGTGGTCGCGCAGTTAGCAAATTGGCGACACCTGCTTCGTTTCTGATCATAGGGAACGTGCGCGACAAATCCGATCGACAATATAATGCTTATTGAGCGGCGCGTGCTGCCCCTGTGCGTACCTTAAACACGTCTCTCGCGGGATCGGTTTAATTACTGTTATTGGCAAATGGTTGGTTGACATATGTGCAAACAAAAACACAATACGACATTCAAAGGCGTGGTAAACCTTTGAATTCATTTTCGTTGTGTTTACCCGTTTGCAGGCAAGATTTTTGTGCGATCTTTCATTTTTACTGAGTACAGACAAAGGCGGAGTTAAAAGAATACATATTTGCAGATAACTTACCGAACACTGTGTATGATTTTTTAAAAGATATATTTTTTTACATCGGTGTATTCTTGTGCCACTGTGTGTTGTCACCTATTAATATTTTATAAAATAAGTTTATTTCCGCTAGGTAGCGAGCATGAGTCGGCACTTTAATGTACTTGCTATCCCGTAATCCGATTTTAAAACTTTCCGTCGATATAGCGCGGAAACGTTGCATTAGTTAATTTCTAAAAAAAGGGAGCCACAGACCGTAGAGGATTAGTGCTCATTGGATTAGCAAATTACAATCGATTCCGTCCGAAGCTTTATTTAAGTTTGCAACAGTAGCAAATGAGTTGCAATTGTGGTTTATTTAAACTATTTTCACTGCCGTTGCAACAAACACAATCATAATATGACTAAATATTTAGACAGCTTAAATATGCAATCATGTCGGCGTTAAACTGCTTGGCGAAAGCCAAATATTACGACGTACACCTTGATGCGATTGGATTTTAATACCAATCATCCCCTTGTAAAATACTACCAACTGCATCAGCGCACGATGGTCATTATGTTATTGTGCATCAATTTGTAGTTTTATATGACCAATGATAAAGGCAGTAAAGTTGTTCTTTATCTAACTGTTCAAGCAATAACATACGCACAGTCCCGAAACTACAAACACGCACACAGTATTGGCCACAGTAAAAGGTACTACGTACGCCACAGGCTTGGGGCATTTCCAACAAATTAATATTGTTCGCGCGGCATTATCAAGTCGCCATTACAAAACCTTCAAAAGAGTGAGTCTTCCGAAGTGGAAACGTGACGCGCTGCGCGGAAGGTCGTCGACGAACATTATCTGTGCCCACATTATGACAATGGCCTGGGGGTTCCTGCGAAAACCTTTATGAGAGACGGAGGTATATCGGGCCCGGGACATTTTTGGTTTGCAGCGATGGATGGAGGACTGATAGCGCTCTTCGCCATCCTTGGCGTGCAGTTTGCCATTGTGGCCGCTATGGTCACGTACCTTCTGTACAGACGCCAACCTAAAAGTAAGTCAATTTTTGTATACTATCGGTTTTGTTGAATTAACAAATCGTTTGACCGTTTTTTAGGAATACTGACCTCTTTAGCAAAAAAAACAATGAACAAATAGGGAATATAAGTTACACTGGCATTGCGCATTGAACATTCTGTATCATACTGTCCGAACAAGTCGAGACCATTTATAAAGTTTCCAAAATTTGTAAATGTTAAAAATTAGCCATTTTCGACTAAACGCTATGTTTTGTGTAAAACTGTAAACGTAAACGAATTATTAAGAAAGACATAGCTGTGTGGAATATATATGTGTGGAATATCTGCGCACAATTTTACCGTGAAGATGCCATATCGCAAGCAGTATTACTATGAGCATTGGCGAAATACATGACAAACACATTATGTCTTTTGGGGAGAAATTTTTCTGTAACAAAATGAACATTTACAGAGTTGACTGTTATGTAATATGCATGTAGAAAAACTAATCATTACAATGCTTTTGAATGACCATGTGCTACTAGGCTTGGTTCCAAGTTTTGTACAAGATAAACGTAACAGAAATTCTCATAAATTGTTTATTTTGAAAACAAGTTCATAGTTTTGGTTTGATAGAGGAAATTTGAACAATTGCAGTAAAAAGCTTGGTCAGGACAAGTATACAGCATATATTAGATTCTGTGCCATTCTTTATCCGACATAAATAGATTTCACGCATCCTGAGTTAATACTTTACCGTGATTGCATCCGAATAAGGGTATTTGGGAGTGAATAGTAATATAATGAAGACGAGCGCCACTTCACTGCCAGACTGTCCAATAAATTGATTGAGACAACCCAACAATCTTGCATTGGTAATGCGCAAATTTGTTTTCCGAACTTGGCGCGGCCTCAGAGTGCTTCAAGAACAACATCAGTATGACATCAACTGACAACAATGCGCCCGGGGCGACCGAGTCGTAAATGTCGATTCGGATTTATATACACAGACCATGCAGGCTGTAATGCTACAACCGTCAAAACATTAAATGTGCAAAACCCAGGATTGCTTGTGCAAAATCTGTCGCGCAAAAGCAAACTACCTAATTATGATAAACTTCTGAAAATTCTGCAAACGAAAAATTAAACGTCGAATCTGTTTATATTAGGCATTATTTTAAAACTTTACCTAAAAGCCAACATATACTTTGAGGTGGTGACACTTATGTTTATTCTTTTGTCCAGAACAAAACAAGTTGAAACCTGACAAAACCGTGGCCACAACATACGGCGACAACGACAGCAATGGACACGTTCT
Source organism: Ascidia mentula (assembly GCF_947561715.1). Classification (NCBI taxonomy): domain Eukaryota; kingdom Metazoa; phylum Chordata; class Ascidiacea; order Phlebobranchia; family Ascidiidae; genus Ascidia; species Ascidia mentula. The sequence continues at coordinate 16,338,939 of NC_138569.1, read as the reverse complement.
TATCGATATCGTGAGTGACCGCTATTTATTTTTCAAGGTCAAAAGGCGGCGTTTTTGTCAAGATCATATTGTTCCGTACCTGGAGAGTTTTGTTTACAGTTTACGCTTGAGGTTAAATTGAGACTTTCCAGGACAACCAGAGATGTTTTGCGCTTCATGATAAATCTCCTTTTAAATTACATTGTATGAATCATGGTAGTTTGCGATTATATTTGATGGCGACATTCTTAATTCAACCAGTAACATAATTCGCCGAAAAACATGACATTTTTTTATTTAAGCGGCATTCTTGGATTAAAAGTATCGTAAAATAATGTACGTTGTAATATTTTCCCGCACAATTATGAAAATTATGTAAACACCTATTGTTATTTTTGTCGTTGTTATTGCTTTGTATTTTGTGTCGCCTTGCTCGGTGCAATCAGCATGTACCGAAAAACGCATAGTTCCAAGGTGCTGGAAAAATCAACAGAAAATACTCAACATTCAACTGAATGGTGCCATTTCTAGTAAAAAAAGCGCGCACAAGCTTGCTTGATTTATCCCCCGTAGTAAACAAGCATTTCTTGTCACCAGGAAAAGTCGCCCGAGGACCAACCGCCTCCCTCATCTACGTCGTCGTCACCAGGTGGGCGTCATCATACCTAAAAAGCAATGTACAATTTTTGACGTGCGTAAATCCGGGGGCGGTCGTCGAGGAATTGTAATACCAAGAAAATTATATTAGCGTTATTTCGCCTCATAATCACCGACGAGGGCTGGTGTATGCGTTTGGGGGTTAATGACATGTCTGCCCAGGTCATTACGGCGTCTAGCTTTGTCCAAATATCGCGCAAACCATTCATTACCCAATTAGCGGGTCTGTGTTATTGTGCGGTAATGAGGACTGATGCCCAGTTCGCTCACTGCGCCTTGATTGGCGAACAGCTGAAGGTCATTTTTGCCGTGAGAATTTCCTTAATCAAAACCTGCTTCTGGTCCTGGTATGCAGTCGCTATGTCCAACGAAATTATTGCTATTTTGAAATGACATTTTCAAAATAGTTGGAAATTAAGCTTATTTTGGAAGTGTTTGAACGAAATTTCGCTTCAACGAAACCTTGTTGAACATTTTTTGTCAGAAAACTCCTCATCATTTCTTTGATCAAAAGGAAGTTAATTTTCGTTGCTGTAACATCTGGAAAAGGTTACTTAGCTTTTGAATGCACGGTTGTTTGCCGATTTCACCAACCTTTAGTTTATCACACGTTTTAAATACCTTCAGCTGTGATAGACAAAAGCAACCCGCGAATAGCGCAGAGGATATATTGGGTTTAAGATTACGTGGGAGGTTCGCTGAGATTAACTCGGGCCCTTAAGCTATTTATCGCAGTTGAATATGTTTCCTGTCAAAATATCCAAATGTCTCATTTGTTTCGTTCAAGCAACATACAATGTTGTTTTAATGCATGTTGACATTTTCTTAAAGTGGGCCTACTTTAGTCACACAAATAAATGAAGAGTTTTGACGGATCGTTTTGCAAAGTTTCGCACTGTGCATTTTTTGTTTAGAAAATGACCTTGTTGGTAATGTAATGAAGCCATATGACTGTGTGACTTTAAACCCACTTAGGCTCTTGACAATGAACCTGGCAGAACGATTTGCGAAATTTCGCCTTTTTTACTTTTGTTCGACAGCACAGAAGTACTCAGATGCCCAAGAAAATCAAGTGCTTGAATTTGTGGCGATAATCGTGTCGCTTGAATAGGAAGACTGCGGCATTTGCCTTTATCGCCCGGGGCTTTTACGCGGTCTGCAAAGCGGTTTTGCACCAGGCGAAACTATTTGACTTTTTCTGTTGCAGACCCCGAAAAGAAACTGATCGATGAGGAGAAAATTGAACCCACCGCTCCAGAAGAGGAACATGCTCCTCCTTACTATCCAGAAATTATCGTGATACCGGTAACAGTTTTCTAAAAAAAACACAGTTTTCAAAATGATTTGTTCTAATGTTTAACATTATTGGCCATACAAACTTAAATGCCTCCCAAGCATTCACTGCCATATCAATATTTTAAAAGCACCATAAGTTACACTATTTTTATGTTCTACGTTTTAACTGATGAAACAGATGGACAAAAAAGCAAATGAGGAACCATTTACTGCAGTAGAAGTAATCCCAGAAGATGAACAACCTCCTGTCGAATCCTATCCTAAGGAAGTTGAGGAAGATAATATCACTCCTACCGTTCTTCCACATCCAGTTGAAGACTCAATGAAAGCTCCAGAGTCATCATCATCGTCGTCGTCGTCGTCATCTTCTTCTTCGTCGTCTGATGAAGAAAATGACGATGAAGAAAAACCGATCTTAACCCCGGTACCAGAAGTAGTAGAAAAGGAGTCTTCATCATCTTCGTCGTCCTCGTCCGATAGTGAAAAAGAAGAAATCGCGGTACCAGAAGTAGTGGAAAAGGAGTCATCATCATCGTCCTCGTCCTCGTCCGATAGTGAAAAAGAAGAAATCGCCGTTGATCACACGCCACCAGTGGCTAAAGTAAGAATGGTCAAACGTTCCGTAGCTGAATCCACAACCTCAGAAGAAATGTTCGTGACGAAAAGGATATCAGATCATAGCTCTTATGACGAAGACGTGGTGGTGTTAGAGGAAGGGACAGCTTCCATATCATCTGGTGATGGCGATAACGTTGTCGATAAACAACGCAAGCGTGTTCGTCGTAAGGTTATCAGGAACAAGGAGATTATTGAGTACATCGAGGAAGAGAACATCGTAATTAAGAAACATAAGAAGGTTTTAAATGTAACCCGCGAGGAATCAAGCTCATCATCATCATCATCTTCCGAGGAGGAAAAGGTAGTGAAGAAGAAAAAGAAGAAAACCAAATCAAAGAGAATCCAAGCCGCGCCATCTTCGTCAAGTTCTTCGTCCAGCGAAAGCTCCGATGAAGAGACACAGGTTTTTACCAAGAACAAGCAGGTACAGGCCACTTCTTCCATAAGATCCAGCTCTGCGTCTTCGGTATCTTTGCCTGACGTTGGAACAAGGGAAATTGCGACCAGCACCGAAGTCCAACCGGAGACAGTGGAAGATGGTACGACTTTCTCTTCTGAATACTACTATGACGTCACGAACAAGGAACAAGAACGTCACATTACTACTACTTTTATTGAGCGAACCACGTCACCGAACCGTGACATTACAAAGCACCACGTCTTCAGAGAAGTTGTTAAAGACGAGGTCCCAAGAGGTATGGTTTCCTAACTCTTTCATGCAAAGTTGGAATCTTTTCCGCTTTACGTTGTATATACAGCTGCGTTGATCTAACACCTCGCTATGATTTCAGTGTCAAAATCGACTTCCACTTTCTCGTCCACGTCCGAAGTAGAGGAAGAAGAAGTCAGACATCAAAATGTGGCAATTGGAATACAAACAGGTACAGGCGGTTGATTGGCCCAAGGTTGCACTTGCACGCAGTTAAACTACATATTTGTGTACCGTATGTAATTACAGACAAACTATCCTCGTCGAGTTCCTCTTCTTCATCTGAAGATGAGATTGAAGAAACGAAGGTTCGGCTTGTTTTCACTAATTTTTGGATGTACTTTTCTGTGCATTACTCTGAATTTTGAGAGTGCTTTGTGAGATCAGCGCTGTCATGTTTTTCTTCCAGGTGGACAGCCAAACACAAACTACGTCAGTGTCAACGCTGACTAAAGATTTTGACAAGATGGCTCCATTGGAAATGGACAAGGGCAAGAAAACGTCAACGGTTACCACAACCATCACTACGGAAGAAATTGTGAACGAAGCAGACCTTACAGAAAGACGGTAATCAGCACCAAAAAAATATAGTTAAACATAACTGATTTCGCATTTAAAAAAAACGTAGACAATCACGAAAGGACATTCATTTCACTTCTGGATGGAAACGCCAGGTTACACTGGATGACTTGTACCAAGCGGGCATTGTGACCGAGACGACAGTGGAAGAGTTGGAACAAGGTTCGGACTGTTCCTGGTTTAAAAGTGGCCCAAAGTTAAAAGCAATGCTGGTTTAAAAGTGGCCAAAAGTTAAAAGCAATGCTGGTTTAAATCGTTTTATTTAACTGACTTAATGCTGGCAACTATGTCAAGTTGACTCAGACATAAAAACTTATTTTTATTTTGTAACAGGCCAAGTTTCAAAGGAAGATGTGGAAAAATCACTTCAACTTTATTTGGTTGGAAACGAACCGATCGCCGGTCTTCTGATGGAAGACACAGGAGAAAAAGTTGCAATTTTTGACGCTTTTAAGAGGGGGCTTATCAGGAGGGGTAAATATCGGAAACTTTGTTTCCATCTTATTATTAGAACATTGCAATTAAAAAAGAAATCACTTAGGCGATAATTTTGCTTTGGTCTGTTTTTGTTTCAGTATAAGGCATTCCTCTTTATCTAATTTGGGCATCAGCTAATGTTCCAATACTGTATATAACATCAGTGTGTTTCAGGAACATCCATCAGTCTGCTAGAAGCACAAGCGGCCACGGGTCGTATAATCGACCCAAGAAATGCAGAGCGTATGTCCGTGAAGGAGGCATCACAGAAGCAGATCATTGACCGTCAGTTCGAGGCGGTACTTACAAGGTAACATTAACACTTTTCTAACGAGAAAATATAAAGTTTTATCAGGAGCAGAATTTTTCATGATAAAGAATGAATGCATTTAGAGCTGAAAGAGCGGTGATCGGGTACAAGACAAGGCAGAGCGACGAGACCTTGTCCTTATTTGCGGCGATGAACCGTGGCCTCGTGGTTGAAAACCATGGAATCCGTTTGCTTGAGGCACAGATTGCCACTGGAGGTAAGATCGAGTGCGGCTTTGTTATAAAATGGGGATTTTTCAGGCAAGACTTGTTTCCAAATTAAAGGCATTGTCGACCCCAACGCGAACCATCGTTTGCCGGTGGAGATCGCATTTGAGCGTGGATTGTTTGACGAAAGGCTTCATGAGATACTCGAAGACCCATCTGATGACACAAGAGGATTTTTCGATCCCAACACAGAGGAAAATCTTACTTATTTGGAGTTAATGGACAGGTGCTGTAAAGTTTCGCTTAATTTATGTGCAACGTGTCGTTGTGGCATTGTAGTAAAGAACTTTCCTAATTGTAAAGTTTCGGTATTCCCCAGATGTGTGATTGATGAAGAGACCGGACTTCGTTTACTTCCCTTCCGACAGAAGAAAGCTGAGAAAGTCCCAGCTGCAGATGATGATTCAAAGGCAGTAGTTGTGTCAGAGGTATACATAAATATAATGAATCTATGTTTTGTATTTAAATGCAAATTTATATGTTTGGTTTCGTTTTTTCATAATGTTTTGACTCTGTTCCCTGTAAGCCAAGGCGTTAGACAAAGTAACATAGAAAATACTTTCAATGAATTACCATCAGCTGTTAAATAAATTGTCCTATATAGGTCTCCCAGGATGCTAAAGCAACGGAAGATTCCACAGCCACTAGGGTAGTGACTACTGAAGAAGTGATAACGACCACAACCACACACGAGAAGCAAAGGTAACGCGTAACAATATTGCGTTAACAATATTCCTGGTCGTCAGTGGCTCACACATTTTTGATTCTTGTACTGAGACCAACAGGCATTTTACAATATTTTACAGAAAATCAAGGAAGGATATTCACTTTACGTCTGGATGGAAGAGGCAAGTCACCCTGGAGGACCTTTTCAAGGCTGGCGTCATTACTGAGTCTACAATTGAAAAACTGGAAGAAGGTATATATAGAGGCATTCATTAGAAAATATCGTATTATGTACAGAACTGGTAATAAAGCGAACCAATATTTTTGAAGTTGGACAAAGCTTTTCTTGGCAAAATACCTATACTGTTACAATCACCATAGCTTTAATGTTGTGATATTTATATTCTAAACAAGTTTACTCCAGGTGAGCTTGAGCACTCTGTTGTGGAGAAGTCTCTTGAGCAGTATTTGGTGGGTGCTGAGCCGATCGCTGGTCTTCTAATGACCGACACTGGGGAAAAGATTTCCATTTACGACGCCTGGAAGTTGGGACATATAAGAAGGGGTAAACACCTCTTCAGCAGTCTTGTATTTATTCTGGTCTTGATATAATATTTATGTTATAATGCAAAAAACAATATCCTTGGTGAGTTTTCACACTACCTGAAGTTTTAGTAGACGCAGTAATATTTCATGGAAAAAGTGGGTGATCCAGCTAGGCAGCAATGACTGGGCTGCCAAGCCTGCAAACCTAATGATCGCGATACGATAGCTGTGATCGCCAACCAAGGACCTGCGCAGTGGGGTGATCCTGCCAATCATGCCCTTGCATGAAATATTACTGCGTTATCTGATACGGTGGTAGAGACCCCCTACGTATATGTGAAGGTTGCCTGGCAAGTTGTGCGCTTGCGCACCAGTGTACCTTGGCCACAATATACCCCGTGAAACCACTGAACTCCTGTAGCTCAGTTGGTAGAGCGTTGGGCCTGGTTAGCCCAGGGTCGTGAGTTCAAACCTCACCGGGAGCTTGATTTTTCAAATCTTGCTCCGACTTGTCAGGAAAAAGTGGCTGATCCAGTTAGGCTGCAATGCCTGGGCTGCCGAGCCTGCAAACCCAATGAAGTTTTAGTAGAGTTGCAAAAAAGTCAATAGAAACTAAAGAAGGTGGAATATACCCAGCATAAACAAAGAAATACAACCCCTGAAATGTACAGGTACCTCTGTCAGCTTGTTGGAAGCACAAGCTGCAACCGGCCGCATCATCGACCCAAATACAGCAGAGCGTATGTCGGTCCACGAAGCCTCTGAAAAACGCGTCATCGACCGCCAGTTTGAGGCTGTTTTGACCAGGTAAGCTTGCCCTTATATATCGGAAAAGTTATGTCCACTAAAAATCATTTACTTTTTAGAGCTGAGAGAGCTGTTTACGGTTATCAGACAAGGCTTAGCAACGAGACATTGTCATTATTTGAAGCCATGAAACATGGACTAGTGGTAGAAAACCACGGAGTACGATTGCTTGAGGCACAGATTGCAACAGGAGGTGAGAATCTATATTTTATTTTATTACAATATATTTTGATAAACTAAAATTCTCATTACACATTGATGATAATTTTTCAAACCGTGATCATATAAAAAGCAACTTTTAACAAAGTGTTTGTTGCTATCACGTCGTCACTAACCTTTATTTCATGTTTCCAATCAAATCAAGGAATAATCGACCCTAACGCCAACCACCGTTTGCCGGTTGAGGTCGCCTTCGAGCGAGGTTTGTTCGACGAAAGGCTGCATCAAGTGCTGGAAGATCCCTCGGACGATACGAGAGGATTTTTTGATCCCAACACGGAGGAAAATCTTACTTATTTGGAGCTAATGGACAGGTGCTGAAAAGTTTTACATATTTCATGTGCTGAACTCCTGTGCGTATTATATATGTGCAGGAATGTTCAATGTGAAAGGTTCGAATAAAGAATTTCGTGGCAAACATTGAGCAAACTTAGCCTCATTGTTCTGATCGTTTTTATACTTAAGTTGGAGGCCTTAACCTATCATTTTGGTATTCTAATTGTATAATGTGAAACCTTCCTGATTGTGAAGTGTCGATATTTCCCAGATGTGTGGTTGATGAAGAGACTGGACTTCGTCTGCTTCCCTTCCGCCAGAAGAAAGCTGAGAAAGTCATAACAACTACAGAGGAAGTGGTGACAACCAGTGAGGCTCAAATTGTTCAGCAGGGTATTCGCATTTACGTTTATTGTTTAGGTACCGTTGAGACAAAAGGGTATTGAATTATTATAATTTAACAGATGGAAGAGCCAGGTCCTCGTCTTCATCGTCCTCTTCTGATGATGATTCCAAGGCAGTGGTTGTGTCGAAGGTGAGAATATAAAGAGCTATCATGCCTTTTCTATCTAATTGCAACGAATGAGTATTTAGTTTTTTTTTTTTCTTTACATAACCTTCAGCCTAATATAATTTGGGCAAGTTTGCCTTTTGCAAATCCACGGTCCGTTTTACACAACTTATCTTCAGCATTATTGTAAGGAAAGTATGGTACAAAATCTTTCCGAAAACGTTACGAACGATTTAATGCATGATCAGTCGTTTATTAAATTGTATACAAGGTGTCAGAGGAAACTCAACAAAAGGAAGATTCCTCCACAACTACAACAGTGACTACTGAAGAGGTAATAACGACCACCACAACGCACGACAAACGAAGGTGAAATTTATTTTGGTTGTAAAATGTTCTGTTTTTTGTTGTTTGAGTATTATACAACGTTTTTTTTTTGCAGAAAATCCAGGAAGGATATTCACTTTTTGTCTGGATGGAAGAGGCAAGTAACTCTGGACGACCTTTTTAAGGCTGGCGTTGTTACCGAGTCTACAATTGAAAAACTGGAACAAGGTATGGGTGTATATCGAAACTTTTTCGGAAATATCTTATTATTTATAGGAAAGCAACTACGAGTTGTCAAAGATATTTTTGCCTTACTTTCAAAAACCTCATATGACTTTTATGTTTTTTAATGCAAAATCTGTTTACTCCAGGTGAGATTGAGCACTCGGCAGTGGAGAAGTCTCTTGAGCAGTATTTGGTGGGTGCTGAGCCGATCGCTGGTCTTCTGATGTCCGATACAGGAGAAAAGATGTCAATCTACGACGCCTGGAAGTCGGGACTTATCAGAAGAGGTAATCATAGTAGCAGTGAGTGCCGTATTGTGCCCTGCTGGTTTTCATATTATCCCTGCAGCGCATGCATTTCAACGCTGAAAAACAAGTATTCCCACTTTTACAGAAGCGTATCACCTATATTGAGTTGACACAATTTTGTTAGGTTTGGTCGTGTCGGTGTAATGTGAGCTAAATTGCACATATCGGGATAAACATACAAATGTAATGCCTGATTCAAACAGGAACATCCATCAGCTTGCTGGAAGCACAAGCCGCGACGGGTCGCATCATTGATCCACAAACAGCAGAGCGTATGTCAGTCCACGAGGCCTCCGAAAAGCGCGTCATCGACCGCCAGTTTGAGGCTGTTTTGACCAGGTAAGACCGCCCTTCTTATATCGATGACTTTATTTCAGCAAAGAATCACGAATTCCTTTTAGGGCTGAACGAGCTGTTTACGGTTATCAGACAAGGCTCAGCAACGAGACATTGTCACTATTTGAAGCAATGAAACGGGGACTGGTGGTTGAAAATCACGGAGTACGATTGCTTGAGGCACAGATTGCAACAGGAGGTATAAAAACCCTTATCACAATACATTTTGACACACTAATTTTATCACTTACTACTTAATCCTGTTTCTAATCAAGGAATTATCGACCCTAATGCCAACCACCGTTTGCCCGTTGAGATCGCCTTCGAGCGTGGTTTGTTCGATGAAAGGCTGCATCAAGTGCTGGAAGATCCCTCGGACGATACGAGAGGATTTTTTGATCCCAACACGGAGGAAAATTTAACCTACCTGGAACTAATGGAAAGGTAAGATTTAAGATTGAAACACATTTCAGAAACTTTTCATGGTAAACACTTTTCTTTTGTATAATTGACAAACTTCCGTTGCAGGTGTGTGGTCGACACGGACACAGGCCTAAGACTGCTGCCTTTCCGCGTTAAGCGTTCAAGACCTGCATTAAAACACTCGAAGGTGCGAATCACACCAACATCATTATAATAAAGATTCTATGTTGTTTCTCAATATTCATAACCTATACATTTCATACCAAGGTTGTGTTTGAGTCTGCTACCAAGAGACAGGTTCTACTGGCCGATCTTCTGGCGGCCGACCTTCTGGACACAAGCACTGCACAGAAGTATGATGAAGGACTGATGACAACAGCCGAGGTTAAAGATATGGTTGCCCATCTTAAGGTGTACGTGGATGGAACGATGCCGATCGCTGGCATCATCAGCTCCACCACAGGTATTGTATTTTTTAGTGTGAATAAAAGCTTAATTTTAATTAACGAAATAAACATGCAATTACACCGCTATTACACATGAGTTTAAAATTCAAACTAATCTTTGAAAAACAGACTTTCGTGCAAGTTGGCGTTTGAATGGATTCTACAAGCATATTATTGATGAAGTCTGAGTTTCGTTTTTTAAAAACAATACTGAAACACAAGTAAACGATTGTGTAAATTAAGGCACAACTGGTTTCTAGGTGAAAAAATGAGCATTGTTGAAGCAAGTCGAGGCGGACTAATTCGCAAAGGAACAGCATTTGAACTGTTGGAAGCTCAGGCAGCTTGCGGTAAGATTATGGACGTGCAGTCTGGCAAATCAGTTTCTGTGGAAACAGCCACGCGCATCGGGGTTATCGACAGGTAACCATGAAGTTTTTTTTTTGTTTGAAAAATTAAACGTGTTGCCTTTGTTTCGCTCTAGTGAGTTCGAAGAGGTAGTGACGAGAGCGCATCGGGCTGTTACTGGCTATCGAGAGCCTTTCAAACGCGATGTTCTGTCCCTCTGCGACGCCATGGCTCGCCATCTCGTGGTAGAACGTCATGCTATTAGGTAATTACAATTAGATAAAAGATAAACATTTGTAATCGCAATTTCACTACCTTTACATTCAAGACTTCTGGAGGCGCAAATTGCAACCGGGGGCATGGTCGACATTAAAAGTCCAGTGCGAATCAGCGTACAGGTGGCGCAAAAGAGGGGCTTAATCGAAGCAGGTCTGGCGAAGAAGCTGGAAAAACGTGAGACATCAAGTTACTTTGACCCGATGACAGGGGAGAATCTCAACTACTCGGAACTTATGGGAAGGTGCTAAGTCAAAACATACGAATACGATCAGTGTGATTATAGTTACTAAATGTGTTTTGTGGTTGGTGGCAGGTGCGTATTGGACAAGGACAGCAACCTTCTCTTTTTGATGGTGGAAGGGGGAACAGTTACGCAGAACGTGCGTCCGTTTGAACCTGAGCCCGACACGATGAAGATTCGTGAAAAGGCTCAAGCTAAACTTACGACCGAGGTACGACAACGTTCTTTGAATACTTATGTCTTATGACAGGTTTTCTCTCATAATGTTCTGCATTTTCAAGGTTGTGGAAACAAAGAAACGAAGAAAGCGCAGATCAAAGAAAGGGGAAGCATCAGGTAAGTTTGATAATTATTTTCCGCAAACTACATTACTTTACTGAAGGTTTCTGTCTTCACTTCCACAAAATGCTTGTGCGTGAATATGCGTGTATGATAGGATTGAGTTTTTGGGTGGAATGCTGTGCAGTTTTTTTTACCATGAGGACATTAATAGATTTTAAACTTTGATAGAAGTTGAAGCAACATCTTCCACCCAATCTTCGTCTCCGCCTCCAGCGATCCCGAGCAGTCCTCCTGCAATCCTGAGTCGGCGCGTGGTGATCGTTGATCCCAACACGGGCAACGAAATGACCGTGAAGGAGGCTCTACAGTACAAGCTCATCGACGAGGACACGGCTAAGCAGCTCATTGCTCAGGAGGGAGATTTCGAGGAAGAGAGTTAGTAGCTGGGGGAAGTTGGCAGTGGCGTAACAGTTGTATTAATTTTGAAAGCAATAGTATAGATAGAAAGGACAAAAAATACACAATGTTTTACGTTGCAGTAAACCAAACAGAAATTATCAATTGCGCTAAGTGTTATGCTCTTTAATTTACGAACTAAGATGTTAAGAAAATGTATCAATAAGTATTTATTTATGAAGTGACATTGTAACACCCAGAGTATTTCTGTTACGCCACTTATGAAATGTTTTTTTGAGTCTTGCAGCTACTTGTAGTTTCACTTTGCGCTTGTGCACTATCTGTATACCATATTTGTAAAGACGCCAACACTGCTATGTAACTCGTTGCATGCTTCACACTTGCCTTTAATAGCTTTGTTTGTTATATTTTGCTTCGTCAACCGCAGAGTTCCCGCGTGTATTAGTTTGCATGCCCAGTATTCTTAACACACACTCACACAACTGCACTTTCTTGCATACGTTTGCGTTGTAATGTTCCCCGTGCCGTAGAGATACTAAAAACAACAGTATGTTAGGTCATGTGTGGTATTGTACAAGAAGGCGTTCTACGAGATTGCAAGAGTATGATAAATGCTTATTGGAATAATACAACATCAGGAGGACAGCACTTAACCAAAAGCTTGAACCTGTATCGTACTATAAAAAATTAGAAAAACTTTAGCATTGAAGCTTGATATAAATCACACATTGCACTCAAAGGCACTGTTAATTAGCACCGTCACCAAATTTCCACTCCACTTTCACAGCAGCACGAAGCATACATAAAACATGTACTCTGAACTATGAAACTGCTTTCACAAATCAAATTACACAACTATCCATAGCCGGGCGGTATGAAGTCATTTTGAACAAATGTAAATTAGGTGCAAAAATCATTAAAGTCATATTAAAGAGAAGAGGACCTTTGACCATGCAAGGCTGGATATATGAAATTCACGAGGAGCCAGCAGTTGTTGGCGAAGTTGTGGAAACAGACAAGGCCATTCAAACATCTAAAAGGTAACGTTAAACTCTGTGACGAATCGATAAAAAGGATTTACGATTAAACAGAATAAAACACGAATGCTATGTTTTACTTTGAAGTTACACCACCATAAAACGGCAATACCCTTTTTAATCCATAGGCCCCGCAAAAAGAATGCCCGAAAGCGTAAAACCAAACATGTGACCAAAAGTAAACAATGCGAATATGTTGAGGTTTTGGGCGAGGGAACACAAGATCCCAAAGGAAATTTGGAAATAGCGTAAATATACTCTGCCAACATTCTTTTGCTCTTCGTTCTTCTTCCTGTTTAACTAAATTATTTTATAAGGTGTCAGACAGAAAGGAATCGATCAAACATCTCAACGCCGGAATTGTTTTCCTCGGAAAGGTAAACCCGTAACGATGACGTATATAACATTCAAATGAGCTTTTGAAAATGTGTAGTATGACGTTTTACGGTTCATATTTTATGTGACTTATTTTTTGTGCAACACTTCATTAAATTGACACCCTTTGACGCATAAAATCTATTGTATTAAATTTACTCCACAGAAGTGTCTACAAAGCATCTGGTGTTCGCAAATTGGAACCTCAGATAAGATCCACAACGGACACGAGTCCAGATGTGGATATCACAAACGTAACAGAATTTGATGATCTTCCCTTAATCGCTAATTTGCAAACTAATATAACTCAGGTATTCCCACGTGAACCCCAATTAAACTTTAGTTACTGTTTTATTTTAGTTGCTGTTGCAGTGCCTACCGGAGCTTACAGTAAATCGCGCCTCGCCAACCAAAAGCGTTGAATGGATTGAACCGAACGTCCAAAATAATATAGAAGAAGGTGCAATGTACTTTAAGCCAATCGAGGAGCCTTCAGAACAGCTCATGGCCCAAGAAGATGGTAAGCGATGCGAATGATATATTTAATAAATTCCTGAACCTTCTCTTTGGCATTGTTTTGACAAAAACGCGAAATCAATACTCATTCCCGATTTATACTAAACAGCAACATAACATTTGTCGCTAACAAGTAACTTATCAGCAAGGAAATTATTATTCTGAATTTATCTTTGTTTTGTCTTTTTGAGCAGATGCGTTATATCGAGATTATGGATTGAACAGTGAGAGCAAAAATGGGAACGCGTTAGTCCCAACCATAAAAGCAAAACCCATTCCGGCACCTCGCTCTTTGTCATTTGTGGGTAATCGAGCGAAATTACAACATGATGCCGGAATACCGAATGGTGAGTAAACTGTAATTGTGATTTAAATATCTGCACTGTGACACATATTAGCACAACTAGACCGTCAATAATTGCGCCGTTTTTGACGCCTAACTCCAAGTTTGGCAATGTGGATTTTTAATAGGGATGCACCGAAAGTTCGGTTTGCCGAATTTATTCGGCCGAAACAAAGGTTTTCGCAATTATTCGGTTTCGGCAAAATTTGAAACCGAAACTTTTTTACTGCATGCAACGCTGATACGCAAAGTTTAAAAAAGCTGAGAATCATTGTTCAAACTGTACGAATGTGTTCGTTTCATTGAAAATCAACTTTAAGCTGTTGGTACAGAAAACAAGGTTATTCTTTAAGGGCTAAAAAAGGATGTATGATAGGACTAGATCCTATCCAGTACAGTAGTTTAAATTTATTGCGTTTAAAGAGATAAATACCAAAATTAGTTTCGGTTTATTCGGCCGAACATAAAAATACCTGTATAGTCACCACAAAGTGGAAGTCTTTGCTTGGCCGTTTGGTCAGCAAAGTCGTCTGATAGTCACACCGGCTGTACTGATGAGACCTTTTAGGTCGAAACAGTAGCCATCTGTCTGCAGCTTATACACAATTCATATTATTGGCTCCACATTGCTTATCATAAAAATACCTGTTTCGAAGCATCACTAATTTTTAATAAAACTTTGACAAGCGCAGTGATGAAATCGCTTCACACAGTTATCGATTTTTAGACGATGCGTATGAAGTTTACGAGTCTCCGGTCGATGTCACCACAGCAGCTGCAAGCAACCTTTCAAGAAATATTTACGGAAGGTAAGCGGAAAAATGATCTTGCGAAAGATGAAATCTGTTTGAACTTATTTTGCAATTTTACTTCACGATTGAACCTTATTGCTACACATTCTGTTATGTAGCCCGACTACAAAGTTAAAGTCACTTTCTGAGACAAGCAACACCGACACACACGGAACTCTTTCAGATTTTCTGGCTGCAGATATCCTAACGCAAAATGCAAAAGACAACTTGGTTAATGGGTAGGTATTTACATTTTGACTTATATATGGACAACTATTTATTCAAACGTATTTTTCACTTTTTTTTCAAAGTAGAACAATGAAACTTCTGGCTAAAAGCCATGAAACAACAGAAAAACCAAAAAGACACGAAGACGTCCTACAAAAGAGTAAGTGAAAAAAACATTGCGTTTGCGCAGTGACAGTTCCCAAACGTTATTTTGTTTATGTATTGTGAATGAACGTAAAATGGTTACTATTGTATGATTTTGCGTTCATTTTTCTTCAACCAGGTGCCGACTTAAACGGTCGAAAAAGGTATGTTGTTGTACATTATATCTCCTATCATTTTGCCTGAAATTTTTGTAATTGATTTTCCATCAAGCTGTTTTACACCAGTCCAGACCGCTTTTCATTTCCATTATAAACAAAATACCTAAAAAACGATGTACATTCTAACAAAAACTTAGCTTTGTAAACACGAGAGGGTTGTAGGTCACCACGTAACCCACAGTTAATTAGAACAAAAAAGGAAGGAGATAGACATCGTGTTGAAGCTAATTTTATTTCTAGACATGACCACAAAAAATTAAATATAGGCTTTCTTTTTCAAGTCTAAGGATAGAAGTGAACAATCAACCCCAAACCCGCAACTTTCGTTCAGACAACAAACTCTTTGATTTTCTTGCGGAAGGCCTTATTTCTACACACAACACGCAGAGCTTGCAAGCCAGGTAGTTTTTTTCACTTTCATGTGTTATGTGATTTTAATTAAGATTTTAACAAAACAGGTTATTAAAGTTTATCCGGTTTGTTTATTTCAATATAGTCTAGCTGAGGAAGTTAAGTCGGGCCCTAACACTCTCTCAGATTATCTCGCTGGAGACCTTGAAACAGAAAATAAAATTAACAACTCTACGGCAGGGTATGTGCAAGAAGTTTGAATTATCATAGCACGTTCCACAAATTATCATAGCCTTTTGTGTTTTGTCAACCAGGGAAAAGGCAGAGAATAACAAAGAACAAAATACAAGCAAAATGCGGAGACAACATGCTGTACGAAAAAAGTCAGACAGTTCATGCGACATTAGTGAGCCAGCTATGTTCGCTATGGAAACAAAAGAGCAAATTCGCAGGTTGTGCAAAATGTCTTTCAAAATATACTGTTATTAAGAAACTTTTTTTTAAATTGTCGTCTCTGCAACTTAAAATATGTATAAAGTTTTACCATATACAACTTAAATCACAACATCCATATACAGTAATGCCTTTATTAATTAAACCAGAAACCCACGTGCGTTACCACAAGGCGGCGATGGAAATACACAAAATACACTCGCATATTTTCTGGCTGAAGATCTTGTAAGACCGGTTAAGGAGCACGCAAACAATACAAGGTACTCTATATAGGCACCTTTGTGGGAGCAATGCCTGAGTTTGTTCAATCTAACAATTATTTTTTACAAAATTCTTTAAAATTAGTTTAACAAACGAAATGCAGTCGCATGCGAAAACTTCCAAAGTAAACAGTGAATTGACGCTCTCAGCGTTTCTGGCTGGTGACCTTGAACTACAAAAGAGGAAAAACAACTTGAAGTTAGGGTATGTGTAACATTTATTAAATCCTTGGTCATTTTTGCGAAAGTTGGAATTTTTACAGGTCTGAGGAAGCGAGACCAGTGCCGTCTCATGCGATGCAGGAGAGTAAGTGAAAAATATATTTTAGATTAGTGTAAACAATGTCCTTTACTTAGGTTGTTGTAAATAATGTTCTGTGTTTTGAATAGATGACTCTGTGGTAGAGGTCATTGATTCGACCACTTTTATCAAGATGCCAAATCGGCATTTGACGAACTCGCCTTTGGTTGAAACGAATGCAAACAATGGAAATGGCGAAAAGTAAGCACACAACAGAAAAAGAATATATTGTCGTCCAAACTGAGATTAATGCTATCTGCGGTTACAAATGTTACGATATTTTACAAATGTAGGAAATTTAAACACAACCGCAACGCATTAAAGTTTTGCAAAGTTTATTTATTAACAGATTAGTTGAAGAAGAGGCTATGCTGTTAGAAAACAACAACTTCGATATACAAAACATACTGTCCGAGTTTTTGGCTGAAGATCTTGCAACACAAAAAAACAAGAAAGACACAGAGACATTGGGGTATGGACATATCATTTTGAAGTAATGCCACAGATTCCCATGTGTTTATTTCCTATACATAATTGATCAGAAACAAAGCAGAACAATTGGATTTTGGAAATATTGAAAGATACACATTACGGTTTTGTGAAGAAAACGTGCAAGGTGGGGGTAAATAAAAAAATTAGTCGATTAATACTTTCATGGCTATTCTTCAATAAACCGTTACAAGGCAAAGGGGCAAAACATCACGTTTCACAACACTGGAGTTTCGCAAATAACAAAGATAGCATAGAGGAAGTTTACGGAGTCACAAAAAACACTACAGGAACCACTCGCGAGATGTTTGGCGATACACCGTACGTCGACACAGATGGTGACTTTGGCTCACCTGAAAGGTAGAGTTGAAAAACAAATTACCCGCATGTGAGGGTTTTACCGAAAAAGATATTTTACTTGTTATTGCGCCATTACTTATTGTTGCTATGGCTGTGTTTACTTCACGTAACCCAAACTGTTTTGACAGAAATAGCGATAATATATTCGAAATTTCGAACGTTTCTTTCACGCGAGGTCCGGGTTCAAATATCAGCGTGGAATCAACGAAGGTGGGTTTCAGATTGCTTACGTTGGGTTGCTGCATAGGATAGTAACACACTTCAAATTGTTTGAAGAGGCCATTTTTGACGACATTTTTGACACTGTTTTGCAGGATGACTTGGGTTTTGACATGAGCGCCAATTCTTCGACCGCACACCAAGACGTGATCTTAGTCAATCCAAATTCAGAAAATGGTGTTACTGTTATGAAGGATATGAATCTTTGCAAAATTGTGGGAAAGGATTCCAAACAGCTGGCCATTCAATACCAAGACGTACAGGAAGAGAGTAAGAGGAAATTTACGGATTTTGTATGAGACGCAAATACAACAAACACTGTGACTTTTCGACTGTTTCTCTTTATATATCACTTATCGTTACAAACTAATATTTGCGTTTTTTTAAAAGAAAATCGGTAAACATGGACAGCGCAATGAATATATTACAACCAATCAGTTCGTTAACTTGTAAAACAGGTTACTTTTATCAGGGAAACAGCCCGCACGGAATTAAGTAGCGAATCAATTTTGCCTGCCTTTCTTCACGGTTTCGATGTTGTTCAGGTGAAGCGACAACAAGCGTCATTATGAAACGACATGGTGTAATCACAAAGGAAAGCTACACATACGAGGTCGATGTTAATTCTGACGACTCGGACGGGGCGTTGGAAGAGCAGCCGAGCACATCGCCGCCCGTGGCAACAGACCTGAGCATTGAAGTGGTCGACAGGTGCGCTCTAACCACCTTTCACGGACCTGACATTATCAAGCCATAAACTAAAACCGAAAGGTTATAGTAATTTTGCGCTTACGGGGATCGCTACATAGGCATGTTTTATTTGTATTTTGTATGCCTGGCCCTTTTGCTTTACGTTTAGTTGTAAATTAGGCTCTTGCCAAAATTGATATCACTACGCAGATCTGTAACGGAGGAAACATCGCTTGCCCCGATGGAGTCCATTGGACGACTTCAGCTTATCACACAGAGTTCTACACCCGGCGTTGTACATAGAAAAGAAGAAATGTTTGGGTACAGGTAATAACCTTGCGTCATACAGACGCTTCCATTAGTACCGACTCGCTTATCTTAAGTTTCCCTCTTGTTTGTGTTGTTTCAGTTCTGTGGTGAACGCGGAATCGAGCTCACATCACGTAATGAAGTCAGGAAGTACGCAAAACGAAACCTACACTGAAATTGACAAAACACGTGAAGCTAAATACAACAGGCAAATCACCACCGAGGTATAGGTCATCCATCCATTAGGTTTGGGGGACAATAGCATAGTCTCGGTTCGTTTTAATATCACGTGGGGCGCTGGATTTACAGAGGTCGCCGATGTTGATGCACCTTCAAGTTGACGAGGCCGTTTAAGATGCATTTAACTTTATAAAAATAGTGAAAATATATTTATAAATATGTCAATTTTACAGCTTGTACAAACCACAAGACACGTAAAGACTAAAAAACGAACGAGACATGAAGTTACTAAAGGTATTAAATACCGAAACCACACTTGTAAGCTAAAAACTTAAATTTTAACATGAGTTGAACGATTCTAGTTTCAACAACGTTAGATCATCCCGCATATGCTGCTGATTCAAATTCCGTTCCCAGCATTGATGTGGTGGAGGATGTTGACCTTTAGGTTTTCAAACAATTGACAGACGAACGCGAACCGCCTCGAAAACTTTTTTAACGCTTCTGTAGTATTGTTGTTGTTTTCTTTCACACGACGCGGATGCGGTTGAGGGAGCCAATTCATGAGAATAGCGTTTTGTTTTGATGCGTTTATTTTCGTTTGTATGCTTAGTTCTATGTATATTATATTATACCCAATGCTCTGTTTCTGTTTTCCGTAAACACATATCTCACACGCGCCGACACTTCCGCAGCAAGTTTGTGTTAGCACAACAACCTAAACTACAAGAATCACAAAGGAGAAAGAAGAGTTGGTTCAGCCATTATAGTAGAAAATATAGGGTTCCACTAATATCGACTACAGTTTGTGCAACACGATTGAGTGCCAATGGGACGGACATGCGACGGAGGATTAACGAGAAAGATAGGGTCATTTTGTGAGCCTCTACCCGTGCTCATTCGGGCAGGACGAGGCCTCATTGTGACGTCGTGCGTACAAGGAATGCGCGATTTCTTTCTTCGTCGGGCTCATCGAGCTGGGTTCACTCGCATAACCACACTGCGGGCTAGCTCATCGCACTTGAAGTACGGATATGATAGCATCTACGTGCTTGGTACTGCTTCTTGCAGGCGTTGGTAACGCCCAGCAACCTCCAACGGCAACGGTGATCGTAACAAGCGTGTTCAGTACCCTTGGCTTTGTGATCGCTGTTGCCATTGTGTCATATTTGATTTACAAATACTGCTGCAAAGGTAAGTCCAACGCTTGTATATTTCTTTTTTGATAATGTTGTATTCGTTGCAAGTATATTTGGAAGCAGAGATAGATATATATTAAGCCCTGTTTACAATGTGACAAATTTCTTTACAAATAGAAATACAGGCTTATTCGGTCAACTCCGTGCATGCGCATAATCCGAATAAATATGTTTACGAGGTCGCAGCTAAGTAGATAATTCTTTCCAATTGTTGCACTGTCTTAATGGTTAAATTATGGCGCTACATTGCTAACTGCCGAGGATTTCCATTTTTATTTCGTATGTGAAAACAACGTGACCTGCAGTGGGTGACATCCATATATAGACGTTTCGAAAATAGCGATTTGTAAGATAAAGACAATCGCGTTTTACGATATTCGTTGTGCATTTTATTCAGGTCCGAATCGTGCAGACGATGGTGGGTAACCACATGCACAGAGAAGTCACTTAAACCATACGCATGTTGTTGTCTTTGCTGTAGGTTTTTCTGCCACACTGCACGTCATGACAACGAGGCCGTATATATTTTGCTTTGCTTATCCATTGTGTTCGAACCTTCACACTGTAAAAATGTGTACATCGAACATTTAGTGTTTGTGAAAGATCAAATATTTACACCGCAGTTTCGATAGCACAGAGCTTTTCTTCATATCAGTTATAAATAAAGGGATGTTATTAGTTTTATCCCCTCTTTGCAAGCGGACACTGCAAACGTCAGTTCGGTGCAAAACTTGCAATAAAACCAGACATAAATGTCAACGTTTTTTTTTCAAAGTTGCCACCTACTTTGTAACATCCCATATGGCGGTCTTTCATAAAATGTCACACCTACTTTAACTTTTGTAATAAATTTAGCGTCATGACTGCTCTTGTCACTTTTAATGCTATGTAACACGGCATATTTTATGAATAGATTATTCACACTACGAACAGTCATTGTATCTTAATGGGCGCGTATTGTGTTCGGCCATTGGTGATAGACGTACCTTATAGAAATCGACGCGCTGTTAAATGTCTTCGCTTGTGCGTGACGTTAACGCCCTTCAATTTGTATGTTGGCGTTTTTTTTGTATCACCGTGTGCTTCAACAAGGCTTTTTCTGTTTCATTACTTGTTTCATTACTGACATGTAGTCTATGTTGCACCTATGACATACGGCGTTGGAAGTTAAGGCGCCAATCTAATGACATTTTTCTAGCATCGAAGTGTAATTTCCATCTGTTGGGTGATTGGCAGCATTGGTCATGCGCCCGACCAATGTACCCAGAACAGGGTTCTAATCCCGGTGGAAAAAAAAAGAATGAAAGTGTCATTTACACTCGTAATATTCAGTGCCTAAATTCTGTCATTGATCGACGTCATAAAATACGGCAACCTGCGGTCGTAGTAATTCCACACATCCCCTCATGTCAGCTGTTGCCTTCCCTTTGGGATTCACACCAGCCAGTGCTGCAAACCGCTAATGAGTGTTGTTTATTTTGTAGAAAAGAAGCCATCGTCGGAACTTGGCGGAATCGACAACCCTTTGGTGGCGAGTCGAAATTCTATTGGTATTTCCCAAATCTAGTTTATTTAAATAGTTATGACAGCTATACCATAATCAGTTATGATGACTTCACAGAAAGAGTTTCCACAGGGAGGCGATAAACCCTGAATGAAGTTGATATCGCTTGTATGCAGTAATACTACCTTATTTATTTAGTACCCTAAAAAGGTTGGATTAGCGAAAATGTTACAAAAGTTTTGTTACCAGTTATTCGCATGACATGAACAAAAGAAAAAATACAGTCAACTCCCAACGATTTAAAGGGCAGACCAATAAGACACACCCCGATATATCCAACCACAACAGCACGACGTCAGGCTTGACATTTCTTCGCTTTATGTTAAGGTTATGGGGCAGTTCCTCAGCCCGAACCTGATTCCGACGCAAGCTCTTTGAAGGAAGTGGTCACGGATGGACTCACACAACATCCAACAACCGTAAGCTAATGTTGTTATTACACACGCAGTTATTTTTTGTTTATATTTCCAACTCCTGCCAATTTATTCACTGCGGAAAGACATTTATTACAAGGTTGTTAAAAAGTCCCGACAGACTAAATAGCCCTCAACTGATCAGTGATAATTAACATTTACTTTAAATATGACAAAAGTCCATTCCAAATAATCTGGTTACCGGTTATCTTACATTAAAGGTTTTGTTGTTTCCTTAGTGATTGTATAGCGATGTTTTATCAAGCAAGTGCAATTTTTTGACATAACAGTTACAAAAATAAGTGTATGGTTATGGGGCAGAGACTGTTATTTTATGGCATCAATTTTTTTTGTGCACTGGTCTTGAATAAGCAACACTATCGCCGGAATTATCTTTCGGTTGATACGCAGCAAAGACGATACTGCGATACAGTAAAAATAACTTCAAAACACTGCAGTTGACATTCCGGTCACGCATGCTTTGCTGCAAAGCCAGCTATTTGCGGTAGACTTTCAAAAACAGACTGTAACCAGCAGGAAAAGTTGATTATAAGCAGACGTTCCTAATCTTTTTATTAGACCCTGTGTGAATTCCCACTTTGCTTGTAAATATTTACGTGCTTTGTGGGCCTATTGGTATACTATAGTGTTTTGCAAGGGTTTAGCCGTATAAAACACTTAAAGCTCATGTAACTGTTTTTCGTATCTCATTTTCAGAACGGAATATCTCCGTTACCGGAGGTTGATGATACGCATGCACAACCACCACAAGATGGCGACGACGAGGTACTAGCTTTCATGTTGACCTCGTTGTTTTTAAAGTCGTTTCTCGGCACTCAAACGGCCAAGAGATATAATTTAATAGTTACAAGCTAATACAGCTTTCAATTTTTTACAAATATACATTTCATTATGCCAAGATTTTCACGGTTTTACTCGACCAAAAAAGCCCTCCTACCAACGGTTTTGACGTCATGCCCGGCGACGACGGTGACGTGGTTGTTTCTGACGTACGCCATTCCGGTCCGGCAAACAATAAGTTAAAACAAGGTAAGAAGGTGATGACTTCCACGTAATTGAGATAAAACGTATATATTACTTAAGGTGATGTCATCGACAGCGTCACGGTATTTTTTGATTCTATGAAATACGAAGACGCGTTAAGTATTCTGAGCAACGCCGCACCCTACAAAGTGGCAGTAACTGCATCAAGAAAGGTGCTGTATCCTTGCTAAGTATATAAAGATTTGCAGAAAAAATTGTATATTTTGAAACTTTTGTATTGTATGAGCTGTGCATTTGTTTAAACATACGTTAAAAGATTTTTTTTGTTTAACCAAGTTTGCGTTAAAATATTTTGGAAATAGTATCGTGGTATCAGGCACAAAATTGTGCCCAGTGCACAGGTATTGTAGTAATTTAAGATTTTGGTTTTCAGCCTAAAGATGAAAGAAACGCCTCAGAGCAAGCCATAGAGAAATGGCACAAAGATTTAGAAAAAGAAAAAAAAGTGAAAGAGAAAAATCAACAAAGGGAAGACGACGCCATCTCTTCGTCTTCTTCGTCGCTCTCTTCCAACTCTTCGCTATCGGATGATGCAGTCACAGATCTTCAAGTGGCTCAGGGAGTTGCTTCTGTTGAAACCAAAGCACCTAAAAGTAAAGATACATCTTCCGAATCCGGCAGCTATTTGGAAACCATTGGTTCCCCAGAAAAGCAAGAGGATCCAAGAAAAGAGGATCCAAGAGAAGAATATACAAAAGATGAGGAACCAAGTAATGAGGATAAAAAAGAAGAGAATAACCCTGTGGCGGAAGAGGAAAACAAACCACAAGAGGAGCTACGCACAGCTGAGGAGGACGACATAAAAGAACAAGTGGTAGAAGAAGTCACCGCTCTACAATCGCCTGACGAATCTACATACCAAGGTACTGAGGAGCCCATACCAACGCCAGCTAAAAAAAGGGAAGAAATTGTGTTTACCTCTGGTTGGAGGCGGGTCGTCAAGCTGCTGGATCTATTCAAAACCGGCCTCGTAACGGAGGACACGATCAAGAAGTTGGAGTTTGGCGAAGTGGAAGAAAAACAGGTTGCGGAAGATCTACAGCAGTACCTTCATGGCGAGGAGCCGATAGCCGGTCTCCTCTTTGATAACGGTGACGTCATGTCCTTGTATGACGCAACCAAACAAGGAATTATTCGTCGCGGAACAGCTGTCAGCCTACTAGAAGCCCAGGCTGCTACTGGAAGCATCATAAATCCGCAAAATGGAAAAAAGATGACTGTAGTTGAAGCAACAAAGCAGGGGTTGATCGACCGTCAGTTCGAAGCCCTCCTCATAAGAGCCGAGAGGGCAGTTCTCGGTTACCAAACCAAACTAAGCCCGGTGCCGCTTTCACTGTTTGATGCGATGCAGCGGAAACTGGTTGTGGAGAGTCACGGCATTCGGCTCTTGGAGGCCCAGATAGCTACCGGGGGGATTATTGACCCTCATGCCAACCACCGACTCCCAGTAGACGCGGCTTTCGACCGAGGTCTGTTTGACAGACGACTGCATGGGATCCTCGAGGATCCATCAGACGACACGAAAGGTTTCTTCGATCCGAATACAAACGAGAATCTCACCTACCTGGAATTGATGCAACGCTGCGTTATCGACAAAGACACTGACTTGCGACTTTTGCCTTTCCACAAGAACACTAGCCCGAAGAAGTAGCACTGAGCACTTATTTTTTTGCACGATGTATTTTTTAATGCGTGAATGTCAGTATTTTTTTGTACATGCTGTATATTAAGTTCGGCTGTAAGGCGGGTTAAACTCCAAGTCAGTAAGCCACCTTTTATGCTTCCCTCATCTCGCTGGTCTTGTTGCTGGTCGTAACGATATTCGATTAGTTTCGATAAAAACGGCATAACAGATGAAATCCTTTCTACGCTAAGATGGAGTTATGTATAAGGGTAACTTAAATAACAACCATATATGTTGATACGGTAACTTTTTGACGAAATATGCAGTGTGTAGCATAATGTGACCTGCTTCACGTGTTTATCGGATCCCGTTTCAATTTTGCTGTGTTGATGCTTCAGGCGCATATTTGCATTGTATTTTAGTAGCCATGAGCGCACCAAGTAAAATCATCCATGTATATGGTTAAACAGAGCGGTGGTTGCGGATTCATTATTCATATCTTTGCAACTGTTTTAAACACCTTATATTTTAAAAATTGTATGTATTTAAATGGAAATAACGATTACGAATGTGTGGTTTCGATTTTATGTAAAGGGGAAATCAATGCTATGTAAGTTTTAAGGCTGTACCTATAGGCTATATGTATTGCTTCGATAATGTGTGTTATTGCTTATTGGCAAAGTCACAAATCTTTCATTATTGTGAAGTATGTAAATAGCGTGCATATTATTTTGGAGAACATCAAAAGCTTCTGATTTATTTCAACAAGCTTCTAAATGCGGTGGGTACTTTTGTTATGGTTTCTGCTTTGTGTGGCAGGCCATAACTGGTACATAAGTTTAACTGGTACAACTTTTTAAGTGAACTCGCCCTGGGCCTTCTCAGCATAGAGATGTCCGCAACTTGAAGCAAAACTATGAAACAGAAGATTCAGGGTCGATAGACAAGAATTTTATAGTGTGATTGAAACCATGTTAACCCTTTCTCATTGGGACACCTTTATATCGCAGTTGTTAACTGTAATATTTTTTAAAACTTGAATCACAAAAGATGACAGCAATTAGATCAGAATATTTTTAAAGATTGTGAAGCTTTTCTGAAATATATGTCATAACAGCTGGATTTAAGAATTGCCAAACTTGCGAAGTGCAAATGAGTGCAGCAACAGCAATTGTTTTGAGATTTGTTTGCGGAAAGCTGTCTGAACATTTTCGATGATGGAGTCAGTTTTTTGTTTTGAAATCGCTGTTGACGTGTTGACTTTAAAGAAAAGAGTACAATGCGAAATTCCGTACATCGCAGTTGCATTTCTTGACTATCCCACAATCGTAATTCATTCGGACAACAGCCGAAAGCTACAATCACAAGGATCAGTTCCAAAAGGGAAAGTCTTGTCTATTCAAAATCAGTCCCACTCGACTTTCTGAGCAGCTACGTTCAACTGAGATATACTTCATTGTCTTGGATAAGTCCTCTGAAAAAAAATGCATTGGATCAAGTTCATTTAGCTTGAAACATACAGTTAAAGAAATTATTGGTGATTTGCAAACCAACGGAATCCACAGAACAACCTGTCATGGAGCAACTGGAAAAATCACCCTTACTAACTTTATGCATGCTACTGTTGGCCATGTGGATATAACATACAAATTGACAAGCCTTGGTCATTCCATAATACCACACCTCTCTGCTGTGTCATTATCTGAAAAGGAGCCCCCACTGGTTAGAATTGAAAACTGTGAAAAGCCGGACACAATGCCAGAGGACAATGTGTTTTGTCCGCCTGCATTATTTTATGCAGCAGAAAGTGAGAAGAGCAAGGAAAGTTCTAACAAACCAGACAAAGAAAATATTTTGAAAGTTGACCAGACCAACCAAAAGTCATTAAATCCCACCAAGGACAGTGACAAGAAAACCAAAAATCTTGATAAAAAGCTAAAAACTGCAGAGGTTGACGAAAAACGGTTTCTTTCTGTTAACATAACAGGTGACCAGAAGTGTGAAGCAACACAAACTGATGCTAAAAATTTTGAACAGTATCCAGTTCTTCAGGCGTTGGTAAAAGAAGTTTTGGAGCTATGCTTTAATAGTCCCACATCAGCACCTGAGGTTTATCCACCACAACAACTTTAACAAAACAGGTTAAAGTTTATCCGGTTTGTTTATTTCAATATAGTCAAGCTGAAGAAGTTAAGTCGATCCCTAACACGCTTTCAGATTATCTCGCTGGAGATTTTGGAACACAAAATGTAACTAAAAACTCTACGACAGGGTATGTGCAAGAAGTTTGAATAGAACATACCTCCGCACGTTTAACATATATTCTTTTGTGTTTTGTCAACCAGGGAAAGTACAGAGAATAACAAAGAGCAAAATACAAGCAAAATGCGGAGACAGCATGCTGTACGAAAAATGGCAGACAGTTCATGCGACATTATTGGGCCAGCTATGTCTGCTATGGAAACACAAAATCAAAATCGCAGGTTTTAAAAATGCCCTTCATAAATATGTATGAAAATCTACCATATACCATATAACTACCACCACAGCATCTATATCCAGTCATGCTCTTATTAATTACACTCAGAAATCCACGTGCATTACCACAAAGCAGCGATGGAAATACACAAAATACACTCGCATATTTTCTGGCTGAAGATCTTGTAAGACCGATTAAGGAGCACGCAAACAATACAAGGTACTCTATATAGGCACCTTTATGGGAGCAATGCCTGAGTTTGTTCAATCTAACTATTACTTTTTTACGAAATTCTTTAAAATTAGTTTAACAAACGTAATGCAGTCGCATGCGAAAACGTCCAAAATAAACAGTGAATTGACGCTCTCAACGTTTCTGGCTGGTGACCTTGAACTACAAAAGTGGAAAAACAACTTGAAGTTAGGGTATGTGTAACAATTATTAAATCCTCAGTCATTTTTGCAAAAGTTGGAATTTTTACAGGTCTGAGAAAGCGGGACCTTTGCCATCTCATGCGAAGCAGAAGAGTAAGTGAAAATTGCATTTTAGATTACTTAAGTTGTTGTAAATAATGTTCTGTGTTTTGAATAGATGACTATGTGGTAGAGGTCATTGATTCGACCACTTTTAGCAAGATGCCAAACCAGTATTTGACGAATTTGCCTTTGGTTGAGACGAATGCAAACAACGAAAATGGCGAAAAGTAAGCACACAACAGAAAAAGAATATATTGTCGTCCAAACTGAGATTAATGCTATCTGCGGTTACAAATGTTACGATATTTTACAAATGTAGGAAATTTAAACACAACCGCAACGCATTAAAGTTTTGCAAAGTTTATTTATTAACTGAAGTTTCCGTTCTTTGTTTCAGATTAGTTGAAGAAGAGGCTATGCTGTTAGAAAACAACAACTTCGATATACAAAATATACTGTCCGAGTTTTTGGCTGAAGATCTTGCAACACAAAAAAACAAGAAAGACACAGAGACATTTGGGTATGGACATATGATTTTGAAGTAATGCCACAGATTCCCATGTGTTTATTTCCTATACATAATTGATCAGAAACAAAACAGAACAATTGGATTTTGGAAATATTGAAAGATACACATTACGGTTTTGTGAAGAAAACGTGCAAGGTGGGGGGTAAATAAAAAAATTAGTCGATTAATACTTTCATGGCTATTCTTCAATAAACCGTTCCAAGGCAAAGGGGCAAAACATCATGTTTCACAACACTGGAGTTTCGCAACTAACGAAGATAGCATAGAGGAAGTTTACGGAGTCACAAAAACCACTACAGGAACCACTGGCGAGATGTTTGGCGATACACCGTACGTCGACACAGATGGTGACTTTGGCTCACCTGAAAGGTAGAGTTGAAAAACAAATTACCCGCATGTGAGGGTTTTACCGAAAAAGATATTTTACTTGTTATTGCGCCATTACTTATTATTGCTATGGCTGTGTTTACTTCACGTAACCCAAACTGTTTTGACAGAAATAGCGATAATATATTCGAAATTTCGAACGTTTCTTTCACGCGAGGTCCCGGTTCAAATATCAGCGTGGAATCAACGAAGGTGGGTTTCAGTTTGCTTACGTTGGGTTGCTGCATAGGATAGTAACACACTTCAATTTGTTTGAAGAGGCCATTTTTCACGACATTTTTGACACTGTGTTGCAGGATGACTTGGGTTTTGACATGAGCGCCAATTCTTCGACCGCACACCAAGACGTGATCTTAGTCAATCCAAATTCAGAAAATGGTGTTACTGCTATGAAGGATATGAATCTTCGCAAAATTGTGGGAAAGGATTCCAAACAGCTGGCCATTCAATATCAAGACGTACAGGAAGAGAGTAAGAGGAAATTTACGGATTTTGTTTGAGACGCAAATACAACAAACACTGTGATTTTTCGACTGTTTCTCTTTATATATCACTTATCGTTACAAACTAATATTTGCGTTTTTTTTGAAGAAAATCGGTAAACATGGACAGCGCAATGAATATATTACAACCAATCAGTTCGTTAACTTGTAAAACAGGTTACTTTTATCAGGGGAACAGCCCGCACGGAATTAAGTAGCGCATCAATTTTGCCTGCAATTCATCACGGTTTTGATTTTGTTCAGGTGAAGCGACAACAAGCGTCATTATGAAACGACATGGTGTAATCACAAAGGAAAGCTACACATACGAGGTCGATGTTAATTCTGACGACTCGGACGGGGCGTTGGAAGAGCAGCCGAGCACATCGCCGCCCGTGGCAACAGACACGAGCATTGAAGTGGTCGACAGGTGCGCTCTAACCACCTTTCACGGACCAGACATTATCAAGCCATAAACTAAAACCGAAAGGTTATGGTAATTTTGCGCTTACGGGGATCGCTAGATAGGCATGTTTTATTTGTATTTTGTATGCCTGGCCCTTTTGCTTTACGTTTAGTTGTAAATTAGGCTCTTGCCAAAATTGATATCACTACGCAGATCTGTAACGGAAGAAACATCGCTCGCCCCGATGGAGTCTATTGGACGACTTCAGCTTATCACACATAGTTCTACACCCGGCGTTGTACATAGAAAAGAAGAAATGTTTGGGTACAGGTAATAACCTTACGTCATACAGACGCTTCCATTAGTACCGACTCGCTTATTTTAAGTTTCCCTGTTGTTTGTGTTGTTTTATTTCTGTCGCGGAATCGAGCTCACATCACGTAATGAAGTCAGGAAGTACGCAAAACGAAACCTACACT
The DNA here is from genome assembly GCF_947561715.1 of Ascidia mentula. NCBI lineage: Eukaryota > Metazoa > Chordata > Ascidiacea > Phlebobranchia > Ascidiidae > Ascidia > Ascidia mentula. The sequence goes on along the minus strand of NC_138569.1, from coordinate 16,309,102 downwards.
GAAATTGACAAAACACGTGAAGCTAAATACAACAGGCAAATCACCACCGAGGTAAAGGTCATCCATCCATTATAGGTTTGGGGGACAATAGCATAGTCTCGGCTCGTTTTAATATCACATGGGGTGCTAGATTTACAAAGGTCGCCGATGTTGATGCACCTTCAAGTTGACGGAGCCGTTTAAGATGCATTTAACTTTATTAAAATAGTGAAAATATATTTATAAATATGTAAATTTTACAGCTTGTACATACCACACGACACGTGAAGACTGAAAAACGAACCCGACACGAAGTTACTGAAGGTATTAAATACCGAAACCACACTGGTTTGCTAAAAACTGAAATTTTAACATCAGTTCAACGATCATAGTTTCAACAACGTTGGATCATCCCGCATATGTCGCTGATTCAAATTCCGTTCCCAGCATTGATGTGGTGGAGGATGTTGACATTTAGGCTTCCTAACAATTGAGAGAAAAACGTGAACCGCTTCGAAAACTTTTATCGCTTCTGTAGTATTGTTGTTGTTTTCTTTCACACGACGCGGATGCGGTTAAGGAGGGAGTCAATTCATGCGAATGGCATTTTGCTTTGAAATTTACATGCGTTCGGTTTCGTTTGTATGCTTAGTTCTATGAATATTATATCATACCAAATGCACTGTTTCTGTCTTCCGTAAACACGAATCTCACACGCGCCGACCCTTCCGCAGCAAGTTTGTGTTAGCACAACAACCCAAACTACAAGAATCACAAAAGAGAAAGAAGGGTTGGTTTAGTCACTATGGTATAAAATATAGGGTTCCACTAACATTGCCTACAGTTTGTGCAACACGATTGTGTGCCAATGGGACGGACATGCGACAGAGGATTTTCGAGAAAGATAGGGTCATTTTGTGAGCCTCTACCCGTGCTCATTCGGGCAGGACGAGGCCTCATTGTGACGTCGTGCGTACAAGGAATGCGCGATTTCTTTCTTCGTCGGGCTCATCGAGCTGGGTTCACTCGCATAACCACACTGCGGGCTAGCTCATCGCACTTGAAGTACGGATATGACAGCCCAGCTAGTTCCAACGGTAATAGTGGTCTTTCTCTGTATCCTTGGCTCTATTATCGCTGTTACCGCTGTGGTATATTTGATTAAGAAATGCTGCTGCAAAGGTAAGTCCAACGCTTGTATATTTTTTTATTGATAATGTTGTATTCGTTGCAAGTATATTTGGAAGCAGAGATATATATTAAACCCTGTTTACAATGTGACGAATTTATTTGCAAATAGAAATACAGGCTTATTCGGTCAACTCCGTACATGGGCATAATCCGAATAAATATGTTTACGAGGTCGCAGCTAAGTAGATAATTCTTTCCAATTGTTGCACTGTCTTAATGGTTAAATTGTGGCGCTACATTGCTAACTGCCGAAGATTTCCATTTTTATTTCGTATGTGAAAACAACGTGACCTGCAGTGGGTAACTTCCATATATAGACGTTTCGAAAATAGCGATTTGTAAGATAAAGACAATCGCGTTTTACGATATTCGTTGTGCATTCTATTCAGGTCCGAATCCTGCAGACGATGGTGGGTAACCACATGCATATAGAAGTCACTTAAACCATACGCATGTTGTTGTCTTTGCTGTAGGTTTTTATGCCACGATGCACGTCATGACAACGAGGCCGTATATATTTTGCTTTGCTTATCCATTGTGTTCGAACCTTCACACTGTAAAAATGTGTAGATCGAACATTTAGTGTTTGTGAAAGATCAAATATTTACACCGCAGTTTCGATAGCACAGAGCTTTTCTTGATATCAGTTATAAATAAAGGGATGTTATTAGTTTTATCCCCTTTTTGCCAGCGGACATTGCAAACGTCAGTTCGGTGCAAAACTTGCAATAAAACCAGATATAAATGTCAACGTTTTTTTTCAAATTTGCCACCTACTTTGTAACATCCCATATGCCGGCCTTTCATAAAACGTCACACCTACTTTAGCTTTTGTAATAAACTTCGCGTCATGACTGCTCTTGTCACTTGTAATGCTATGTAACACGGCATATTCCATGAATAGATTATTCACACTACGAACAGTCATTGTGTCTTAATGGGCTCATATTGCGTTCGGCCATTGGTGATAGACGTACCATATAGAAATCGACGCGCTGTTAAATGTCTTCGTCTGTGCGTGACGTTAACGCCCTTCAATTTGTATGTTGGCGTTTTCTATATCACCGTGTGCTTCAACAAGGCTTTTTCTGTTTCATTACTTGTTTCATTACTGACATGTTGTTTATTTTGCACCTATGACATACGGCATTGGAAGTTAAGGCGCCAATCTAATGACATTTTTCTAGAATCGAAGTGTAATTTCCATCTGTCGGGTGATTGGCAGCATTGGTCATGCGCCCGACCAATGTACCCAGAACAGGGTTCTAATCCCGGTGGAATTAAAAAAAAGAATGAAAGTGTAATTTACACTCGTAATATTCAGTGCCTAAATTCTGTCATTGATCGACGTCATAAAATACGGCAACCTGCGGTCGTAGTAATTCCACACATCCCCTCATGTCAGCTGTTGCCTTCCCTTTGGGATTCACACCAGCCAGTGCTGCAAACCGCTAATGAGTGTTGTTTATTTTGTAGAAAAGAAGCCATCGTCGGAACTTGGCGGAATCGACAACCCTTTGGTGGCGAGTCGAAATTCTATTGGTATTTCCCAAATCTAGTTGCTTTAAATAGTTATGACAGCTATACCATAATCAGTTATGATGACTTCACAGAGATTTTGAACGTATAAAATGGGATTTATTAGACGGAAAGAGTTTCCACAGGGAGGCGATAAACCCTGAATGAAGTTGATATCGCTTGTACGCAGTAATACTACCTTATTTATTTGGTACCCTAAAAAGGTTGGATTAGCGAAAATGTTACAAAAGTTTTGTTACCAGTTATTCGCATGAAATGAACAAAAGAAAAAATACAGTCAACTCCCAACGATTTACAGGGCAGACCAATAAGACACACCCCGATATATCCAACCACAACAGCACGACGTCAAGCTTGACATTTCTTCGCTTTATATTAAGGTCATGGGGCAGTTCCTCAGCCCGAACCTGATTCCGACGCAAGCTCTTTGAAGGAAGTGGTCACGGATGGACTCACACAACATCCAACAACCGTAAGCTAACGTTGTTATTAAACACGCAGTTATTTTTTGTTTATATTTCCAACTCCCACTACTTTGTTTACTGCGGAAAGATATTTGTTACAAGGTTGTTGAAAAGTCACGGCAGACTCAAAACAAACCAGTGTGATAATTAACATTACTTTAAATATGACAAAAGTCCATTCCAAATAATCTAGTTACAGGTTAGCTGTTGTTTCCGTCATGAAAATAATTGTATGGTTATGGGGCAGGAAGGAACTGTTACCTTATGGCATCAAATTGTTTTTGCGTCCTGAACTGGAATAAGCTTGTTAACATTTAGCTAATTTCAAATATCAAAATTCCGTTGAGTCAATAACAACACAATCGCCGGAATTATCTTTTGGTTGATACGCAGCAGAGACGATACTGCGATACAGTAAAAATGACTTCAAAAACACTGCAGTTGACATTCCGGTCACGCATGCTTTGCTGCAAAGCCAGCTATTTGCGGTAGACTTTCAAAAACAGACTGTAACCAGCAGGAAAAGTTGATTATAAGCAGACGTTCCTAATCTTTTTATTAGACCCTGTGTGAATTCCCACTTTACTTGTAAATATTTACGTGCTTTGTGGGCCTATTGGTATACTATAGTGTTTTGCAATGGTTTAGCCGTATAAAACACTTAAAGCTCATGTAACTGTTTTTCGTATCTCATTTACAGAATGGAATATCTCCGTTACCGGAGGTTGATGATACGCATGCACAACAACCACAAGATGGCGACGACGAGGTACTCGCTTTCATGTTGACCTTGTTGTTTTTAAGGCCGTTTCTCGACACTCATACGGCCAAGAGATAAAATTTAATAGTTACAAGCTAATACAGCCTTCAATTTTTGACAAATATACATTTCATTATGCCAAGATTTTCACGGTTTTACTCGACCAAAAAAGCCCTCCTACCAACGGTTTTGACGTCATGCCCGGCGACGACGGTGACGTGGTTGTTTCTGACGTACGCCATTCCGGTCCGGCAAACAATAAGTTAAAACAAGGTAAGAAGGTCATGACTTCCATGTAATTGTTTTAAAACGTATATATTACTCAAGGTGATGTCATCGACAGCGTCACGGTATTTTTTGATTCTCGAAGTGTAATTTTCATCTGTCGGGTGATTGGCAGCATTGGTCATGCGCCCGACCAATGTACCCAGAACAGGGTTCTAATCCCGGTGGAATTAAAAAAAAGAATGAAAGTGTAATTTACACTCGTAATATTCAGTGCCTAAATTCTGTCATTGATCGACGTCATAAAATACGGCAACCTGCGGTCGTAGTAATTCCACACATCCCCTCATGTCAGCTGTTGCCTTCCCTTTGGGATTCACACCAGCCAGTGCTGCAAACCGCTAATGAGTGTTGTTTATTTTGTAGAAAAGAAGCCATCGTCGGAACTTGGCGGAATCGACAACCCTTTGGTGGCGAGTCGAAATTCTATTGGTATTTCCCAAATCTAGTTGCTTTAAATAGTTATGACAGCTATACCATAATCAGTTATGATGACTTCACAGCGATTTTTAACGTATAAAATGGGATTTATTAGACGGAAAGAGTTTCCACAGGGAGGCGATAAACCCTGAATGAAGTTGATATCGCTTGTATGCAGTAATACTGCCTTATTTATTTGTTTAGTACCCTAAAAAGGTTGGATTAGCGAAAATGTTACAAAAGTTTTGTTACCAGTTATTCGCATGAAATGAACAAAAGAAAAAATACAGTCAACTCCCAACGATTTAAAGGGCAGACCAACTAGACACACCCCGATATATCCAACCACAACAGCACGACGTCAAGCTTGACATTTCTTCGCTTTATATTAAGGTCATGGGGCAGTTCCTCAGCCCGAACCTGATTCCGACGCAAGCTCTTTGAAGGAAGTGGTCACGGATGGACTCACACAACATCCAACAACCGTAAGCTAACGTTGTTATTAAACACGCAGTTATTTTTTGTTTATATTTCCAACTCCCACTACTTTGTTTACTGCGAAAAGATATTTGTTACAAGGTTGTTAAAAAGTCTCGGCAGACTCAAAACAGATCAGTGTGATAATTAACATTACTTAAAATATGACAAAAGTCCATTCCAAATAATCTGGTTACAGGTTAACTGTTGTTTCCGTCATGAAAATAAGTGTATGGTTATGGGGCAGGAAGGGACTGTTACCTTATGGCATCAAATTGTTTTTGCGTCCTGAACTGGAATAAGCTTGTTAACATTTAGCTAACTTCAAAAATCAAAAATCCGTTGAGTCAATAACAACACAATCGCCGGAATTATCTTTTGGTTGATACGCAGCAGAGACGATACTGCGATACAGTAAAAATAACTTCAAAACACTGCAGTTGACATTCAGGTCACGCATGCTTTGCTGCAAAGCCAGCTATTTGCGGTAGACTTTCAAAAACAGACTGTAACCAGCAGGAAAAGTTGATTATAAGCAGACGTTCCTAATCTTTTTCTTTGACCCTGTGTGAATTCCCACTTTACTTGTAAATAGTTACGTGCTTTGTGGGCCTATTGGTATACCATGGTGTTTTTCAAAGGTTTGGCCGTATAAAACGCGTAAAGCTCATGTAACTGTTTTTCGTATCTCATTTTCAGAACGGAATATCTCCGTTACCGGAGGTTGATGATACGCATGCACAACCACCACAAGATGGCGACGACGAGGTAATATAGCTTTCATGTTGACCTCGTTGTTTTTAAGGCCGTTTCTCGACACTCATACGGCCAAGAGATACAATTTAATAGTTACAAGCTAATACAGCTTTCAATTTTTTACAAATATACATTTCATTATGCCAAGATTTTCACGGTCTTACTCGACCAAAAAAGCCCTCCTACCAACGGTTTTGACGTCATGCCCGGCGACGACGGTGACGTGGTTGTTTCTGACGTACGCCATTCCGGTCCGGCAAACAATATGTTAAAACAAGGTAAAAAAGTGATGACTTCCATGTAATTGTTTTAAAACGTATATATTACTTAAGGTGATGTCATCGACAGCGTCACAGTATTTTTTGATTCTATGAAATACGAAGACGCATTGAGTATTCTGAGCAACGCCGCACCCTACAAAGTGGCAGTAACTGCATCAAGAAAGGTGCTGTATCCTTGCTAAGTATATTAAGATTTGCAGAAAAAATGTTATATTTTTGAAACTTTTTATTGTATGAGCTGTGCATTTGTTTAAACATACGTTAAAAGATTTTTTGTGTTTAAACAAGTTTGCGTTAAAAGATTTTGGAAATAGTATCGTGGTATCAGGCACAAAATTGTGCCCAGTGCACAGGTGTTGTAGTAATTTAAGATTTTGGTTTTCAGCCTAAAGATGAAAGAAACGCCTCAGAGCAAGCCATAGAGAAATGGCACAAAGATTTAGAAAAAGAAAAAAAAGTGAAAGAGAAAAATCAACAAAGGGAAGACGACGCCATCTCTTCGTCTTCTTCGTCGCTCTCTTCCAACTCTTCGCTATCGGATGATGCAGTCACAGATCTTCAAGTGGCTCAGGGAGTTGCTTCTGTTGAAACCAAAGCACCTAAAAGTAAAGATACATCTTCCGAATCCGGCAGCTATTTGGAAACCATTGGTTCCCCAGAAAAGCAAGAGGATCCAAGAAAAGAGGATCCAAGAGAAGAATATACAAAAGATGAGGAACCAAGTAATGAGGATAAAAAAGAAGAGAATAACCCTGTGGCGGAAGAGGAAAACAAACCAAAAGAGGAGCTACGCACAGCTGAGGAGGACGACATAAAAGAACAAGTGGTAGAAGAAGTCACCGCTCTACAATCGCCTGACGAATCTACATACCAAGGTACTGAGGAGCCCATACCAACGCCAGCTAAAAAACGGGAAGAAATTGTGTTTACCTCTGGTTGGAGGCGGGTCGTCAAGCTGCTGGATCTATTCAAAACCGGCCTCGTAACGGAGGACACGATCAAGAAGTTGGAGTTTGGCGAAGTGGAAGAAAAACAGGTTGCGCAAGATCTACAGCAGTACCTTCATGGCGAGGAGCCGATAGCCGGTCTCCTCTTTGATAACGGTGACGTCATGTCCTTGTATGACGCAACCAAACAAGGAATCATTCGTCGCGGAACAGCTGTCAGCCTACTAGAAGCCCAGGCTGCTACTGGAAGCATCATAAATCCGCAAAATGGAAAAAAGATGACTGTAGTTGAAGCAACAAAGCAGGGGTTGATCGACCGTCAGTTCGAAGCCCTCCTCATAAGAGCCGAGAGGGCAGTTCTCGGTTACCAAACCAAACTAAGCCCGGTGCCGCTTTCACTGTTTGATGCGATGCAGCGCAAACTGGTTGTGGAGAGTCACGGCATTCGGCTCTTGGAGGCCCAGATAGCTACCGGGGGGATTATTGACCCTCATGCCAACCATCGACTCCCAGTAGACGCGGCTTTTGACCGAGGTCTGTTTGACAGACGACTGCACGGGATCCTCGAGGATCCATCAGACGACACGAAAGGTTTCTTCGATCCGAATACAAACGAGAATCTCACCTACCTGGAATTGATGCAACGCTGCGTTATCGACAAAGACACTGACTTGCGACTTTTGCCTTTCCACAAGAACACCAGCCCGAAGACGTAGCACTGAGCACTTAATTTTTTGCACGATGTATTTTTTAATGCGTGAATGTCAGTATTTTTTGAGTTCGGCTGTAAGGCGGGTTAAACTCCAAGTCAGTAAGCCACCTTTTATGCTTCCCTCATCTCGCTGGTCTTGTTGCTGGTCGTAACGATATTCGATTAGCTTCGATAAAAACGGCATAACAGATGAAATCCTTTCTACGCTAAGATGGAGTTATGTATAAGGGTAACTTAAATAACAACCATATATGTTGATACGGTAACTTTTTGACGAAATATGCAGTGTGTAAAAGCCATAGCATAATGTGACCTGCTTCACGTGTTTATCGGATCCCGTTTCAATTTTGCTGTGTTGATGCTTCAGGCGCATATTTGCATTGTATTTTAGTAGCCATGAGCGCACCAAGTAAAATCATCCATGTAAATGTTTAAACAGAGCGGTGGTTGCGGATTCATTATTCATATCTTTGCAACTGTTTTTAACACCTTATATTTTAAAAATTGTATGTATTTAAATGGAAATAACGATTACGAATGACTGGTTTCGATTTTATGTAAAGGGGAAATCAATGCTATGTAAGTTTTAAGGCTGTACCTATAGGCTATATGTATTGCTTCGATAATGTGTGTTATTGCTTATTGGCAAGTCACAAAACTTTCATTATTGTGAAGTATGTAAATAGCGTGCAGCGTTTAAAATATTATTTTGGAGAACATCAAAAGCTTCTGATTTATTTCAACAAGCTTCTAAATGCCGTGGGTACTTTTGTTATGGTTTCTGTTTTGTGTGGCAGACCATAACTGGTACATAAGTTTTGCCGTGCGATGAACCGCTGCTTTGGCCATCAGCCTAAAACAACGTTATAACTTGCAAAATTATCCCCTCCGGCAACACAGACTGAAAATTTTCTTTTTAAACTGAACTCGCCCTGGGCCTTCTCAGCATAGAGATGTCCGCAACTTGAAGCAGAACTATGAAACAGAAGATTCAGGGTCGATAGACAAGAATTTTAAAGTGTGATTGAAACCATGTTAACCCTTTCTCATTGGGGCACCTTTATATCGCAGTTGTTTACTGCAATATTTTTTTAAACTTGAATCACAAAAGATGACAGCAAGTTGATCAGAATATTTTTAAAGATTGTGAAGCTTTTCTGAAATATATGTCATAACAGCTGGATTTAAGAATTGTCAAACTTGCAAAGTGCAAATGAGTGCAGCAACAGCAATTGTTTTGAGATTTGTTTGCGGAAAGCTGTCTGAACATTTTCGATGATGGAGTCAGTTTTTTGTTTTGAAATCGCTGTTGACGTGTTGACTTTAAAGAAAAGAGTACAATGCGAAATTCCGTACATCGCAGTTGCATTTCTTGACTATCCCACAATCGTAATTCATTCGGACAACAGCCGAAAGCTACAATCACAGGAAAACGTCTATCAGTTCCAGAAGGGAAAGTCTTGTCTATTCAAAATCAGTCCCACTCGACTTTATGAGCAGCTACGTTCAACTGAGATATACCTCATTGTCTTGGATAAGTCCTCTGAAAAGAAATGCATTGGATCAAGTTCATTTAGCTTGAAACAAACAGTCAAAGAAATTATTGGTGATTTGCAAACCAACGGAATCCACAGAACAACCTGTCATGGAGCAACTGGAAAAATCACCCTCACTAACTTTATGCATGCTACTGTTGGCCATGTGGATATAACATACAAATTGACAAGCCTTGGTCATTCCATAATACCACACCTCTCTGCTGTGGCATTATCTGAAAAGGAGCCCCCACTGGTTAGAATTGAAAACTGTGAAAAACCGGACACAATGCCAGAGGACAATGTGTTTTGTCCGCCTGCATTATTTTATGCAGCAGAAAGAGAAGAGGGCAAGGAAAGTCCTAACAAACCAGAAAGAGAAAATATTTTGAAAGTTGACCAGACCAACCAAAAGTCATTAAATCCCACCAGGGACAGTGACAAGAAAACCAAAAATCCTAATAAAAAGCTAAAAACTGCAGAGGTTGAGGAAAGACGGTTTCTTTCTGTTAACATAACAGGTGACCAGAAGTGTGAAGCAACACAAACTGATGCTAAAAATCTTGAACAGTATCCAGTTCTTCAGGCATTGGTAAAAGAAGTTTTGGAGTTAGGCTTTGATCAGCCCACATCAGCACCTGAGGTTTATCCACCACAACAACTTTCTCAACAGCTTAAAAACGTGGAAGGTGCCCAAAACAGACCAATTTCAATAGGTTATTCCAAAGGCAGACCAAAACCAGTTGCTTTAAGTGCAAGAAAAAAAGGAAGCACTACAAGAATGACTGAGAAAAAACCTTTACAATATCCCCTTCAATATGGTATGACAAAGTCTATGCGCTTACGAATGGAATTAAATCAAAAGCAAGAAAAAGAAGCAAAATTGTCCCCAAAACAAAGAAGAAAAAAGAAAATCACTTCTAAGAAAGTACCCATAAGTAAAAAACAGGCCACAGTTAAGAAACATGTGGAGGCACCACTTGATAGCCAGTCAATTACACCAGAAAACTCAGTTTCAGAAGAGTTTGTGAGTGAACAGTTGTCAATCGATGACTTTAAGCATACCACCACTGAAGATGTCATCACTGTACTGGATCCACCTTCCCCAAGAGCCCTCAGTCGACAAAGCATAGAAATTAGACTTCCAACAGCCACTTCTTCATACAATGATGATGATCAGCCAATTGAAACCAGCGAAAAATACAAGTATTCAGATGACTTTGATGATGATCAAATGTCCTTCGAGAGATCCACTTCAGCCCTGACCAATCTTGAATCATCCCCACAAAACACTGGGGTCGACTTATCCACTGATTTTGCAGCTCATGATTCACCGCATCGTTTGTCACTTGAAGTTTCACCTCAACCTACAACATCAGATGTGTCACTTAGTCCGACTTTGGGGGCTACTTACTTGAAAAAAGTGTCAGATGATGAAAAGTTTGAGGAAGAATCTATTGAGGTTTCACCTAAAAGTAGCGGAAACTTGGAAAGCCCCAATTCCTGGAAGTACTCTTTGCCTAGAAGTGCGATAACTGAGGAAAGTGAATCAAAACATACAGATACATCATCTTCGGTTGCTACAGCGATGATGACTCCCATGTTGCCGATTCCTCAACCATCAGACTCCCCTGTGATCCGATCCCTTGCCTCTGAACCAACTTCCAGGTCTAGGAACCCTCATCCACCAAGCATGTCCCATTCTTCTTCATATGAACGAATCAGGAGGAAGTTCAAGAGAAGTTCAGACTCGTTTCACATTTCTGATATCAGTGATGTTCGAACTTCTGACCTGGTGGATATTAAGACATCAGACATCAGTGAATTTAGGAGTTCCGACGAGCTTTCAACCAGATTGGCAACGCAGAGATATAATGCAAGCCCTCCAAAATAATTTTGTCCTATCATTTATATATTTTGTATGTGTGTGTTAATGCTATTGTTAAAGCGGTAATTTCATTCTTTACATATTGTTTTTGTTACATCTTTATACATTACTGTCTGCTTCATATATGTATCCGTGCAACTAGATAAATAGTATTGTTTGTCACTGTGAAAGTAATGGTGCAAAACAAATATATGCGTTTACAGGTGCAAGTAGGGTGTTAGATTCCATGCAGCACCACAATCATGCTGCATACAACTGTTTTTACTCTGCTGTTTACTGGTCTCGTATCTGCTCATCCACAATGCCTGAACTTCCAACCTCCATTCACGTAAGTTAAAAATATTTGGTCAAAAAAGGGTTGCTTTGCCTTCATAAACGTAGGACCTACGTATTGGCGTAGACCTAGTGGAGATATCCAGCTATGCACGGACTACCAAAACTTTGGGTGCTGCGGCGACGACCGCCAAATACGGGAGCAATACAACACGGAGATCGCAAAACTTTCCCATTCGGATCGTAGTAGGTGTGGCGCATACGTCAAAAACGTGCTGTGTCAGGTATGTATATCAATCCAAACACATTGCCGTGTGCATGTAAAAATACATATGGAACTGTGGTGCTAACTGGCAGACGTTTTTCAGGTTTGTTCACCTTTCGCGGCCCACTTATACAATGCGGAGACGAGCTTAGTTCCGAACGATTTCCCATCGCTATGTGGTGACTACCTGATAAACTTGTTTACCGAGTGCAGTACTTTTGTACTTAACCTCAGTGTTTCCCTTCCTGTGCCCTCGCCTGACCCCGACTACTGTTACCCGAGCATTCTCAACAACAGCCAACTCACCCAAGGACTTGGATCTGTACAGATTTCGGAAGAAGGTAGCGTGTTATGATTTAATGCTAAGGGGATTAAGCCAGCTGCGACGCAGAGCAAATGTGTTTTCATGGTGTCATTAGTATATGTCTTGTTACATTATTGAGACGGTTAGGGTAAAAACACTTTTTTGACCAATTTTGTTGATAAATTGTTCTTGTAAGGTTTTCTCATTGGGAGTATTTTGTGCTTTGTGTAGGAAACTGTGTGCAGTTGTGTGTGAAAGAAGTGGTCAACGATATTTTTACACCTACCGCGGCTGCGGCAGCCCACGATGGAACGCATAGGTTAGACTGGCATTCCGATCAATTATGGCCGTTCATCCATAAACCGGGCGCCTAATGAATATTTTAAATTGAAGTGTTTTCAGCAAGGTGGCAATAAGTGAAGTGCGCTACGTGACTGTCATCACATCGTCTGTAAATGTCAGATGTCGATTTTAGCAAACGCTTGCACGCTTTTGATGTAAATACACAATTCCTACACGATTTTCCAGAGGCTAATAATAAGTAAACACCACCTACGCAGCTTACCCGACATGAAATTCAAAAGATGCTGGCCAGTAATTGTCATCGCTTTGCAGATTGTTCGTAGCTGAACAACGTGGAGTGATCTGGGTGTTCCTGAGTGACTTCACACGTCTATCTCCACCCTTTCTAGACATCCAGGCGTCAGTCTATTCAAGCGGCAGGTGATTTACTATCAAACTTTTAGGTACAATTGGTGTCTTACTGCGGTTAATGGTTCGTAGAAAAAATTGATAAAAGTTTAGTGGACTATCGAAAGAATCGAATCGTTTTTACTCGATCTGTTTGAGTTTGTAATTTAAAAAAATAGACTACGTTCTATCTATATACCGCCAACCTCAATGGTGTCACAGATCATGTCTGTAAACTGCCGGCTTATTGGTTGTTTTTTGTTGCATTAATTGCATGACAACAAAGTGTGTCATTTGATTACATGGAGGTGAACAATGAATTTCTGTTCGAATGGCGGTCGCTCCGAACAATTTGTCAAGTCATTCTTCACCGAATCGCACATCCCTGAGATACGTGTTGTTGACTTCTGTTGTGTCTACAGGGCGTTCGACGAACGAGGATTACTCGACCTGGTTTTTCACCCAAACTACAGAACCAACGGGTTTTTCTACGTCCTTTACTCGACGAGGTTCAACCGCAGACATGTGTCACGAGTTAGCGAATTTAAGGTTCGAAACCACTTTTGATCAATGCCTTATGCCTTAAATGCCACATGTAAATTTCTGGCAAAAAGTGTGGTTCGCGATGTAAATTTGTGATCAACTGCCAACGCCGTTAACAGGGCGGGCCTCCCCTTCCATCTCGTATAAAGACAAATTACATATAGCGCATGCACGTTCTTGCCCAATATACACACATTGACTCATAGGTAGTTTTGCGCTTTGGTTACAAATAAGGTCACAAAATGCAAAAAAAACTTTTTTTAGGTTTCCAGCGACATGAACAAAGCACTTCGTTCTACGGAACGGGTGGTTATTGATCTTAGTCAGCCGGCTACAAATCACAACGGCGGAAAGCTATTGTTTGTGGACGGCCTCCTGTACGTGTTCACCGGGGACGGTGGCAGAGCTGGCGACCCCTTCGGCAATGCACAAAACAAGTATATAAACAGTTGTTGTACGGGACATGTGATTTAAATTACTTTTTCTCAATTGGTATTTCGGCAAAAGCAACTTTGTGCGTTTTTTGTTAGGTTCAAAAAACACCAAACAAAACTGTTTGATTAAATTTATTGGTAGATTCACCCTGGGAAGTGTAATCAACGTATCTCGAATCAGATGTTGCTTTAATTCCGATGAGAATAATCGAGTAGTTACATATGAGAGTTGTTGTCCCGGATGTATACTTGTGTAAACTAATGAAAAGGGAATTTGCCAATGTGTGATTGTTTTTACGTCTTTCATTTTGCGACCGAGCGTCTTGAATATATACAGAGGTTCGCTGTTGGGCAAAGCGTTGCGAATCGACGTTGACAACAGACCTGCAGGTCAGGCATACGGAATCCCCCCTGACAACCCGTTTATTTTCACACCGGGCGCCAAAGCGGAAATTTTCGCGTATGGTCTTCGGAACCCATGGCGATGTTCAGTGGATAAAGGCGATCAAGACACTGGTGAGAAAAATGCTTTTGAGCGTTTGTTCTATAATTTGACTTGTGGGTTGTTATACCAATGGTATTCCAAAGGAAATTATACGATTTTGTGTCATGATACGCTTTGCGGGCGAATAGTGTTTGAAAGTTCATAGTAATTTCTATGCAGTGTGGGCCCCTTGTTCTATAAAAACCTTGTCCGGCCTCGTTGTGCCTCGGGGAAACGTGCCAAGCGATAAGAATTATCCACTTTCCCAGGTTATCGTATAGGATTGCAATACACTGGACTGACAATAGTGCATCACGATATAAACAAACCTGATGACTAAAGAAAACAGGAAGCATTCCGGTAACAAACTTTACCTTGACAAACTGTACATTGGTTCCAGGACAGGGTGCCGGGCGTATATTTTGCGCCGACGTGGGCCAGGACAAGTTCGAGGAGGTCGACATCATCAAGAAGGGAAAGAATTATGGTTGGAACGGATTTGAGGGAAAATCCTGCTTTAAGCCTGGACTCTGTAAAAACATCCGTAAGAATTTTAGTAGCAGTAATCAACGCTATTGGTTTTTACATGTAGGCAGTGGGTTTCCAGTAGCGTCAGATAGGTTCCAAATGAACTTGTCGTAATTGCATTGTGTTTTTCTAATTTGCTACAGATAGTAATTAAGCAAACATGAGACGTATTAAAACCGACCATAAAGATGATGATGGCACGGTCATAACTACAATATTGAATATAGTCACAACACCCCGCAGAGGCAGTAAATTGCTAAATGCCCAGTTTCAATACAAGTGGATTATTAGATTACTTCCCTTTCATTTGTTCAATGATGACGGTGACTGCAACAAGTATTTCATCAGAAGTGGCGACTTCATGTAGAAATTCGATACGTGGCAGCAATTTTTGGCAAATAAGCGCATTCCTTTAAACGCTCAAGGCACACTTCCAAAAGCGTTTGTAGCTATTTTGGAACTTGTCCAACATGCGGTTGTTGTGACGTAGGCGATCATGAACCACCAATCAGCGAATACGCTCACGCCGAGGGAAAATCCATTACTGGAGGATACGTTTACCGCGGTTGCGAATCGCCCAACCTGGCTGGATTATACCTGTTTGCCGACTGGTCCAACGGGTGGGATAATTGTTCTTGATTTCACTGTATTTGCAGGAAATTGTACTTGACAATAATTGGTTGCTGTGTATTTTAATCAACCTAACATTTTTTTCACGTAGCAATTTCCTGTCAACCCTGCGGCAACAAATCGAATGTTTTTGGATGTGTATTTACTTGATTTGTGACTTCTTGTTTCTCGCAGGCAACTCTTCTATCTGAAAGAAGCTAATGGTTTGTGGAACAGGGGGAGGATATGCATGGGTGGTGATGACGTGTGTGTCAACGGTGGCGTAACAAACCGCCACGTGAAATACATCACTTCGTTTGCAGAGGATGAGAGCGGTAGGTTGTCGGCTATGCAACGTTTAACAATCCAATTCAAGCCACACGTGACATGAACGTGGTTCATTTGTGCCGATTCGACAGATGAAAAATTTGGGAAACACTGCTATAATTTGTACATAATCTTTATAACACAGTTTAATATAGTATCAGTGATCAGTCAATTCCATAGGTGAGATCTACATCTTGGGGACGAACTTCGCCGAGCAAGGTAACTTCGGCGGGAGGGTTTACAAGCTGCTGGACCCGTCGCGCCGTGGAAATCCCCTGAAGTGCGAAACGAACGTGGCACGACCAGTGGTTGTTGGAGCCGGAACTCAAACGAGTCCGTACACCCCGATTACAGGTTCGTGTGACAAACGCGCGTGACTCATCACACTGGGAGGAGTTCCCGCGTACCGATAGGTTACTTTAGGTCACTTAGTGAGTCCGAAGTGGTCACGTTGTCCGTTTTGGAGTTTCCGGGCACGAATGTGGTTAGGGACGGTTCTTGCAGGGCGTTCAGGTTAAAAGCATTCAGAACAAATAAATATTCACCTCGTAAACGCATTACCAATATTACCCATACGTTTTGTATTTGGATTTATTTCTTTGACAGAGTAATATATGTTTTTGTGGTACATCACCGCGCATTTCGTATTATTTTGAAACTAAGCAATCGCGTCCTGGCGTCATTTTTTATTTTCTTTGACCGCCAAAAATCACGACAACATCTTTTCCGTCAGGCTCGACAATGCCCGGGAGTTCCCCGAATGTAGCACCGTGGTATCTGTCGGTGTATCTCGGTTCGTTTTTCCTCCTGTTTTGGTCACATCACTACTAATGTCGCCCACTGTCTCTCGTGCATAACATACCTCCTTTCTTCCCGGTGAGCATCCCCCATTTGTGTCATTTGTGTGTTTGCTTGCTTGCGGGCTGTTGCATGTGGCATGTACTTTTGTTCGTTCTACACGTAAAACACGTTTGCTGAGTTTGTGCCATATGCAAAAAGCAGTCATGGTTCCAACAAGGTAATTATGTTTTGTGTTAAAACTCGCTTTTGGTTGTAACCTAAGCACAGTTAATTTGTCAAGCAACACCTTCGTTTTATTTTCTGTCATACAATATTGTATTCGTGCACTTGTGAATTCTGCCATTACATAGTCCCGCACGATTACTACCTATGACTTGCGGAGCTATATGTGAAAGCATTGTGAGTGGATACACTATGTTGCGGGTTTCGTTCTGATTAATTATTGCAGGGTTTCTTAACTGGGGTGCATGGGCCCCAGTGACGTTTTGCGTGTGTGATGAAGTTCATAATTCCATTTTATGAAGATATTCCGACATTTTACAAACTGATTGGTCGCATACCATTCTTTTTTCTTTTGTGCACTTAGAATAGGTTATTTACAGAAAATCGTTAACTTTGCATGCTTTGATCGTATTCGGCTGTTGCATTAATAAGTAGCCAATAAGTAAAATCAGAATGTGGCGATTGTCATATTTCAAATGCACGACCACAGATCCTTAACTTTCAAGCAGCTCGTCGTTTAAACTTTACCGCATTTCTACAGAAAACACACTTTCATATCGACTCGTTGGCGCAACCCAGCGGGATCGCGGTCGTGTGGAGATTCGGAGAGGCAACGGACCTTGGGGAACAATCTGCGACGACTACTGGGGTAATAGGGAAGCGCAGGTAGTGTGTCGTTCGTTGGGCTTTCGTCTTGCCATTCGAGCATTGAGTCAGGCTGCATACGGTCGTGGGCGGGGCCCAATCCATTTGGATAATCTACGCTGTACGGGAAAGGAGAGCAGTCTCTTGGATTGCCCCAATCGTGGATGGGGAAAGCACGATTGTTCGCATGCCGAGGACGCGTCAGTTCAGTGTTTGTAGCATGAGCCACCGTTTCCATTTCTATCAAATGTATTCAATTTACCGTTTCCTACTGCCACCTTACTACCAGTACAAAGTTTTAATATCTGTGCACTTGTTTTTAAACTACCAAGATCCGTTTTTACTCCACTTTATACCGAACTTTTGTCACGCAGTATTGCTATGACGTCTAGAATTTTTTTCTTTTCATGTGGTCGCACTTTCTGTTGAACAAATACATTTCATGCAATTAGTCAGTTCTGCAAATCACATTGGCAAACCAAATGTTTCGAGTTTTCTGTACCAAAATAGACAGGCTGATGATTAAAAAAAAACGCACAAAATAGGGCTTATACGGTTATTTTATAAAGCCTACTTTTTCAATGACTATATATTTCGAAAAAAGTTAGAGGACGTAACTGTGTTGATTTGGAACAACTTTCAAATATTTCACCACAAAGTTTGCCAAGAAAACATTTGTATGTAAAGTAGTACTGGTCACATCTGTTTATCAACAACCAAGTAAAAAATATCACAGTGTTGGTTTTCGGGCTCAGGCAAAAACAACGACAACTTAGTTCATCAGGTAATGTGTTTGAGTACACCTTGTCTAATGAGGTGTTCGCACTGTGACCGAGGAAGATAGTGCAAGGAGTTCTTCTTCAACAGAATTCGAGATCCGTCATTCAGTTCTAGTTCTCCCTTGTCCTCCACACAACGCACTTCAATGTACACATTCTGTGGTGGCTGCAGGTCCTGAGTAATGCAAAAGTTGCAACTTATAAGCAGTAAAATCTTTATGGAGTTTTTCCCAAACTTTTCTTGTCCGCATGCCCTATTTTTTTTTCTTTTGGGCTTCGCTATCATGCATTTCTTGTAGTAAGACTTAATGATCATGTTCAGCAGTTTTGCTACAAACTGGAGAATAGTTCATGGAACCCTTTATATTTTGTTGTGGAACTTCAGGGTTTCTTACAACCCATTTTGGAAATCACTGCTATACATACAGGATACAAAATACATGTTTGATATAACAAATTTTTGTGAGTGCAGACATTTCTCAACTTAAATAACCTTTTCATATGAACGCCAACATGGAAGTTAACCACTTGGCCTAGTAAAAGAAAAAAATTGCCTAACATTAACACTGTTCAAACCTGAGTAAGATCCAAACCACCAGGGCCGAGTGACCTCATATAGTTTGCAAGAGAACGATTGTATCTTGTAAACCATTGCATCTACACACAGCACAAATACTGTATATACACCTAAACATATACATTATGTCACAAAATACCTCCTTTTCCGACATATTATTCTTTATGTCAGGTGGAAGAACGCTGCCAAACTCCCATCTCAGGGATCGAATTTTTGCTAACCTGTTATACCTAATGTGAACAAAAATATTTCAAAATATATTGTTTGGGGGCTTGCCATTGAGGCATCAGTGTTGTTGTAAAATTCAAAAAAAATATTTAGATGTGCGAGCATTTCCATCAAAAATTTTGTTTGCAATCATAACTGATTAAATGTACATAAACCTGTGATTTATCACCATTGACTCACTTTGCACATAACATAGTCTAGGCTGGAACAGAAAAAAAATAGTGAATTTATTTTTGTTTTTTTAGGCTATTCTCTTTTAGGTACAAACTCCAGATTGGAAAAAAATGTCTCTTTTAGGTAAAAACTTTTGCGAAAATGTACCAATAATCCTCGCAATATTAATGAGCTAATGCATCAACATACAGAAAACATTGCGGTCGTCCGCGCAATTATCGATCGCCGAAACAAAATCCTCTGCGCAAAAAAACAAACTTTCAAATCTGGTACAAACTTAACTTACAAGTATGCAATAAGGCATCTTTTGTTTCTTTGCAGGCTGTCATGTCTTATCTGCACAGCTGTCAAGGAAGTTTGGTCTGATGTATCCTGGACCAATTGAGCACTTCATAAAAACATCAGTCATTCGTTTATCACCAACAGTATTAGTTTGTTTGGCAAAAAGCTACTTTTGTGGTTTTACATGTGAAGTACATTTACAATACTATGGGGTTGCAAGACCTTACACATCATTTTGATTTGCTTCATACAGCACTTGCATTTCTTCCAGTACTTGACGGACACCATCTTCCTTTAAATGAGCAGTGGTTTGGCAACACTTTATAATTGTTGTGAAATTTAACAAATTTTAATGTAAAAGGAAAATGCACAGCAGTGTACTACTTTATGTTCTTTGTATTCAGTACACTCAAGTTAATTGACTCAACTCAGAAATGTTTTGCAACAAACAAATGCACTTACATTATAGGGTCCCAAGTTTCCGTCTTTGTTTCTGTGAAACTCCCTAATTAATTCAAGTGCTTTTTCGCCAAACATACTGCCTACAAAGCGAACACAACGTAGTCTTGCAAAAAAACGTAATTTACAAACGAACGAAACGATTGTTCGAACTTTAGTTTTAAGAGTACACTATGGTTTTACCACAAACAAAAACCCGCGGGAAAGCATTAATATTTCCGGGTCTTCGCAGTCATGCAACGAATTTATTTAACCGCTGAGTTGTGCAATATGTGAAATGCTTGTGTGCGTTAAGCGGACCATGTTCCCCATGTGAACTGTTAAAATTAATTACATTCTAATCAAAATACTATGCTAAATTATACCGTCAGCGTTCACACAGATATATATATTTAATTAACCTACAAATAAATCGAGACCACACGGATGTTTGTTTAAAATAGTCCTCTAGCTCCACCACACGGATGTTGTTTAAAATAGTCCTCTAGCTCCACCGCACGGATGTTATTTAAAATAGTCCTCTAGCTCTACCACACGGATGTTATTTAAAATGGTCATTTAGCTCTACCACACGGATGTTATTTAAAATAGTCTAGAGGACTATTTTTTATCAACATCCGTGCGGTGGAGCTATAGGCTAGTACTGTTTTAAATTACATCCGTGCGGTAGAGCTAGAGGACTATTTTAAATGACATCTGTGCGGTGGAGCTAGAAGACTATTTTAAATAACATCCGAGCGGTAGAGCTAGAGGAATATTTTAAACAACATCCGTGTGGTGGAGCTAAAGGACTATTTTTATTAACATCCGTGCGGTGGAGCTAGAGGACTATTTTAAATTACATCCGTGCGGTGGAGCTGTAGGACTATTTTAAATTACATCCGTCCGGTGGAGCTACAGGTCTATTTTAAATTATATCCGTGCGGTGGAGCTATAGGACTTTTTTTAATTATATCCGTGCGGTAGAGCTAGAGGACTATTTTAAATTACATCCGTGCGGTGGAGCTATAGGACTATTTTTAATTACATCCGTGCGGTGGAGCTAGAGGAATATTTTAAAAAACATCCGTGCAGTGGAGCTAGAGGACTTTTTTTAGCAACATCCGTGTGGTGGAGCTAGAGGACTATTTTTAATAACGTCCGTGCGGTGGAGCTAGAGGACTATTTTTAATAATATCCGCGCGGTGGAGCTAGAGCAGACCTGCCCAATCTTTTTAGGGTTGCAGGCCACTTTTTCAAAGCTTAAAACATTTTCCATCACAGCAATTACCTTTTCATTTTGCAGATTTTTTAATTTTAGCTAACCTACCTGCAACCCCATGACTGCTTAACAGGGTGTACAACTTCTCAGCACGCAGCCAGTAGCATACCAGCCACATTGATTGACCTCCCACGGATCAGTAAAGGTCGTATATCTAAACTAAATCCTAAAAATTAAGTTTTGGAGGTGATCTGCTTTTTGGCATCCGGTGGCGGTTTCCTTTGTTTGTCAAAAACAATTACTCTGGGGCTTGTGACTTATGAAGATGAACTAATGTTCCTCAATAAAAATACAAATGATTGCAGCAGCTCAATTAAAAAAAGTGTACAGCTAGGTTTTGTGAATGATTCCCAGAAAACTGTATGTCTTATTGGAGAATAAACAGCCTTGGGGGACTGCCAAAGCAGCTATCCACCAATGAATTTTGTTGTCATTGTGAACAGAAGGTGTGAGGAGTTGCAAATTGAGTGAAATTTTGTGATTCATTTTGTCAAAAGACAAACCTACATTTTTTGCTGCTTTTTTTTGGACGCAATAGTGTCCAAACGAAGGCACAAACGTTCCTCAGGGTGTAAGCTAAATCAACTACAACAAATGAAATTGACCTTAATACGTAGTCAAAAGGTGGGACCAACAGAAAAACTCAACCGGGATGATAACTTTGTCATTCATTTTTCCACAAAATTTGTCGCAATATTTTGGTACTATCTTAACCAGAGTTGTCAACACTCGGCACCAATGGACAAGTAAAAACCCTGAAAACCACACTAAAACTACACAAAGCATGCTTAAAATCGTCTCAGAAGCAACCCGTGCATCCATGCTCCTTTAATCTATACATTGTCACATTGTTACGCAAAAATTTTCACTGTTACGCAGGAGTTCAACGAGGGCATGTCCACCTACGCAAGAGATGCGTCTAAAAAACAGTAGTTTTTAATTCCACATGTCTTTTCCAAACTGCCTAATGTGTTTTTTTGCGATTCGAGGAACATCCCAATTCCCCATTGACATTCAACTGTTTCCTCAACTTGACTTTTGCATTTACATATTTTATGTAAGTCATACTACATTTACGGCAGTTAAAGCAGCTTTTTTACATGGTTTATTCGCCACCCGAACGAAACAGGCACGTAATTGTTTGGTTAGTTCACGATTTTAGTACATTGCACAAGGGCCGTTAGAATAGAGAAAGAAGGGACGTTGATAAAAGATTCAAAAGACAGAAAGGAAAGCTGCATTGCAGCGAATATGACGGATGTGCGGCCGCTGAGACAGTAACGGCGTAAAAGAGTGTAGCGCGCCAAGGACGACATCCCGTCCTTCGCGTCCCCCGAAAAAAAACATACACGAAAAAATACAGAACAGTGAAACCGTCAAAGAGCACATGTTGACACCCCAAAATGAATTCTCAGTTTTGGTCGTAACTCGCGTAGCAGCGGACGCAGCAACAGCAGCAGTGAGACTGTCATAGTTGTGAGCAGCTTGACGGCAGGTTAATGTGGCGATGTACTTGTTGCGGCTTCATGCTCTTTGCGATAGTTTTCCCAATGTGGGTCGTCGCTCTCGTGGGTCAAGTAACGCTTTCCAACCGAGTTCTCCAGCTGGCGGAGGTCGAGCCAAGTCTGGTAGTCCTGCAATGCAAACAATCCGTGTAAAATGTGAAGAAAGTAAATGAGAGATTGGTGCGGACTGAGAGAAATTGGTATTTTTTTCTCATACTAGGTTTTGAGGTGTTTGTACACGTGACAAATACAGATGGGTGGAGCTTGGATTAAGTTCCCTTACTACGTACCTGCAACCAGGGATGGAAAAGTGTTTTATCGACGCTCGGCCGGTTCTTCATCTTGACTTGCAACAGAATGCTGATCAAATCAATCGCTGAATAAAAACAAACATGTCAGAAATGGGATCCAATACATATTAAACTAGTTCCTGATGAAGGTCTGTTGGATAACGACCGAA
The DNA here is from genome assembly GCF_947561715.1 of Ascidia mentula. Classification (NCBI taxonomy): domain Eukaryota; kingdom Metazoa; phylum Chordata; class Ascidiacea; order Phlebobranchia; family Ascidiidae; genus Ascidia; species Ascidia mentula. The sequence continues at coordinate 16,286,018 of NC_138569.1, read as the reverse complement.
ACGTCGAACAAACAAGTGTTTCTTTTTTGCCAGAAGAGCTTTCAATTACTAAACTAGTTAACCGTTTTCCTTTTCGGTATTGCGATGACATCACCAACCAATTCCCCACCCCGTTTTGATATACTATGTAAATGTTATGAAGCATTTATACATACAACCCTAACCATTGAGCATTCACGCACCCCCATAGAAACAGATCTCAAAACCTTGGTTAACAACCGCTGTTGTACATAAACTCGTTTTGTTTAGCACACAAAACCAAAAGAACCCTTGTTTTTCCTTTGTATGCTAGCACTTTCAACGTAAATAATTAACTCACAATCGCGGCCCATCTCTTTCCAGGGGGTGGGTGGGTACATGAATGCCGCGTTCTGTATCTGCTGGTTGATATCCTCGTCCTCGTTGAAGGGGAAAGTCCCTGACAGGCTGACGTAGATAATCACGCCCACCGACCACATGTCCAACGACCGGTTATAGCACTGAAAAGAGAAGAAAGCTCACATAAAAACACACAACAACAGCGCTCTAAGATCTCGTCGGGTTTCCTAACTCCATTGTCCGCAGAACGTTTCCATCAAAATACGGACTAACTGGTTATTTATATCAAAGTAAATTGTAAAATAAAAATATAAAGAAAACACATCATAGGCGCTGGTACGTGCAGAATTGCTGCACGCACCGCAAAGCCTTGCAATGACCAAAAACCACAAAGCCCTTTTCGAGAAAATATGCGATAAACCGATAGCAACAAATTATGTATCCAGCACAATTCGAGGAAAGTAAATGGCGGTGTATAGCAGAGGTCGAACGACGAGGCTTATGTCGTGCTTTTCACATGAAAATTTTATTTAACACGAAAATTTTGTAAAGTAATTTGTTGCGACTCCCTAATTACAACCACAAAACTGATCATTGCAAATTACTTTGTCGAAAGTGCAAAAGCAATTTTTGGACGCTACAGTGTAAACAAAAGCCAATACACCAAAAAAAACTTTTGAACACTCCTTGCCACTGTTATATGTGCCATGATAGTACTGTTATCTATAAAAAGGTTCGTGTTTCTTATAAGGAGTGTCCTTGGGGGTCCAAGCGGTCGCTTGAATGTGACGTTTGGGCAGACTCAGCGGTCGCATTTTGTGAAACTTGACCATTAACAGTAATTTGAAAAATTTCAAATATTCGGACCCTTCCTTTTTGAAATTCTGATGGAATAATTGGAAAAAAAATGCAGTGAAAGGCAGTGACGTTAAACATTACATTCGGGCTTAGCCTGAGCGAATGTGCATATGTCATGGTTGGATCATTATTTTTTTCCATTTTGAAGTTGCTGCGTGATGGGTCACACCAAGACCATTGCCAATATAGGTTAGAAGTGACCTAATCCTTCTTTGGACTTTGATTTTACTAAAAATGGGGCTTAATCACCGCCAAAAACAACGTAGACTTTTGTAACCCTGGTATAAACCTCCACGAAGCAAGATAGAGCGATCACGTCCTTCCGCTCAACGTATAAATACATCGTATAAGCATTGTTTAAATCAGTTACGTTGTTTCCTACTGTCGACCTTTATTTAAAGTGACCCGGTTATGGCCGGAGGGACAGCGCTATATTTGATATATACTTCCTCTACTGTTAGAACAAATGCATCAGGTAAATGATGGATTTATCGAACATAAGTTCAATGGATATAGTAACTGCATTTGTTGTATACTAAAACAATTCCACCGTGACAATGCACGAGTCCGTGAACGCGCGGGCTTAAGGTCGAAAGCAAATGGGGGTTCTAATTGCTGGTAAAACACTTTAAGTGCCGTGCGCAAATGGCCACCCATTAAGTTTTCGTTCTCGCAGAACATTATGCCTTATAAGTAACATATTGATTCAACCAATTTTGTGATATTTTCCGTCACCTAAAAGATATTTGCACGAAACGACAGTGTTGGTCCTGCCTACCAGGCCCCCCTTTGTATATACTTCTGCCTAACGTACTGATAAAACAGAACATTAACACACTGGCTACGAACGCACATTTGCCAACAGACGACTATCACGTCTGTCGACTTTCATTGATTTTCGCTCATATTTTCCACAAATCCAACCGTCCAGGTTTTGTCAGATCAATGTAATCCGAACAGTACATAGACATCTGACACAAGCCCCCTTATAATTACAGGCAGAAGCCACAAAGTGAACTGATTAAAAATATAACGTACAAAAGGATAAGCGACAGACTGAATCGCCAATGGATTTAACGGATTGACAAGGGCCGTGCGTTCGGAATTGAATCGGTCGAACTCGATCGCTTAAATCACCAACCTCTTTTTTGAGGACTTCGGGAGCGAGGTAGGCGGGAGTTCCCACCACTGATCGACGGAAGGATTTCTGTCCGATAATCCTTGCAAAGCCGAAGTCGCAGAGCTTCAACTGGAAAAATATATTGAAATGTTCAAGCAAAGCGGATTGTTCATTGTTTAATCGGCGTCCGACCGAATGCCGGCTTATGAAAGAGCGCGGCGTTTAAGAGAGCAACCGTGGGTAAAATATATTAAAGGATTGTCTCCTGGTGAATGTTACGCTTGGACGCGGAAGTTTTCGAAAAGAGATAATTACAACCCACCCAAGAGAATTGGAAATGGTGCGTTTTTAATTGGCGGAATATCGCGGATATAACAATTCGTAGAAACCCGTTGAATCTTCTAATACAAGTTTGTTAGGTTATTGCACTAATTTGGGGGTAATACATTTTAGTATTGCACTCCACACCTCGCAACGTTACGTAATTGAATACAAAAATCTAGAAAATTCAGCAACATGCTGAAAATTAGCCATGCAGCATTACCCCCAAATTACAACAAAGCGGCTTGCAGTCGACCATGACTTGTAAACCAACCTGTGGGAATGGGTCGTCGCTTGAAAGCAAGACGTTTTCCGGCTTCAAATCGCAGTGCACGATGTTCTGGCGGTGCAGGTATCTCAACGCAACCAGAATCTTAAAAAAAAACGCACTCGTCAGCCGCATTCCTAACGGCACAGGGTAAATACAATGGTAACACGACACTGAGAAACGCCCTATCGTATGTAAAAAGGTAGTGGTAATATAAGCAAAATAGAAATTTTTTTGCATGTCTTCAGGTTTTTCTTTTACCGAGGGAAGGTTTCACGCGGCTATTACTTTTCGTGGATTCAATACTATAGTTTTTCGCAGGTCTGCTGGCTGTACATTTCACTATCACATTCATCCTTCTTCTAAAGCGCCACATTGGTCAATCACAACAACACATATTTATCATATACAGACAAAGCATGTAAAAAAGCATTGGTAAACGGTTACCACGAACTTGCAACGAATAATTACCTGGGTTATGAGGAATTTTGTGATACGCTCGGGCAATCTTCCCTTCTCGCTGGAGAGAATCATCTCAAGCATGTCACCACGTAACTTCTCCATGACAACGAATACCTGCTCTGGCGTCTCGAACATGTTGTAGAGCTTCACGATGCCGGGTTGATCGAGACACTGTGTAAATATGTGGTAACGTTGGACATGGTGAAACATGCGCGAACCACACTTGAAATTCTTTAATCAACGAAAGTCGTCAGGATTTTTAGCCAAAACAGGGTTTGTTTGTGACCGAAAAAACCCCAATGGTGCTCCATAAAAGTTGGCAAGTTGGACCAAAAGGGTTTTAACACACTGCAACTACTGTCGACTGAGCACATTTGCATTACTTAAATACGTTCAACCATCCGTACGATACATTTATCCGAACACAAAAATTATTTATTTTTGGCTTGCTCTTTTCAATTAGAAATACCAAAATCAAACAGGAATCCCATAATAATATTTTCAAGTCCAAACTTGTGTATTGAGTAGTTTTCTGTTGAACCTCACATATTTTCCCAACTAGAAATAAGTGCCTAAAGCCAAACCTCCAGTATCTGCACTTCGTGTCGTAGTTGGCTTTCCTCCTTGTGCTGAAATCGCATCTTCTCGACAACTTTGATGGCGACGTCGAATCCCTTCTTTCTGTGCTTGCCTCCATACACGATACCGAACTGTCCCGAGCCAAGCACCTCGTCCGGAAAAACTTGGTAGATCTAAATGGTGAGCATAACAGCATGATTTTTGGTCTTTGGTCAAGTGTGAAAAAACTCGTCCCTTATCTTTCTTGAGCTTTGTCGGTTAAGACTAAAGAAGAGCTTATGTTTGTACAACAGCCGGGGTTCTCAATGAGGAAATACCGTGGTCTGCGTGAAAGAATTAGTCTGGCCAAAGTTTCCAGCGAGATTACGTCATCCCACTCAAGGTTGCCGAGGTGTGTTTCTATATACGGTTTGTATTTTGCCAATTAACACTTTCACTACCGTAAAGGGTTCTTTTGGTGTCTTGGGGGTTTGTGACTGCGCAGAAAAGATACACGAAAAGGAAAAAAATGAACAGGAAGCAAATTCGCTCCACTCCAGTACACAAAGAAACCAGCGACACGAAACTGCAGTTTACGATTAACGTTGAGGTTGAGAGCCCCAGTGTCAACATGAGGTTATCACTCGATACGTGTGTGCACTCTACGCGCAACCAATCGTGTTTTAAATTGAAGCAATGAACGGTTTAACAACGGTTTTATGTCCACGCACTTTGTCGATGAATGAACACGCTTGCATTGCATACGAATACCCTCGGATGCACCCCTGTCTGTAGGCCCCTGTCGTGAGTTTTTTTCGACAGCCTGTTTTTTGGCGGGTTAATTGCGTGGTCGTTGCTTATGCCTAATGTAATTTACTACTGTCTGGCGCCCAGTCTGGTATGTGGGCGACGATAGGAATGGTTTTTGTCTTGTTTTGGGTCAACTTAGCAACGGTCGTCAGGGTAGCCGGTTTATCGCCTGCACACATAAACGCCAGAGTCACGTTTCTGAGAATTAGGGGAAATGCGGGATTGTTAAATGACCTCAAGCGTCGTGGCACTGGGTGTGGAGAGGAGTTTGGTGGACTTCAGACAACAGGAGCCAGTCTTAAGGTTTTCATTTTCACAGTTGTTTTTGCTTCAATAAAATGATTTTTTACCATTTCCAGCGTGTTAGAGACAATTTCATGTTTAAAGTGAATATAATCAATAATTAGTAAGATCAAATGACGACGGTCCGTCTACCAAGAGATATTCATTGCGTTATTCCGTTTAAAAGACATCAACGAAACACTAGGGTTTGTACAAACTCCCGATAGATGCAAAAACAACTCTTGAAAGATGTAAAAAAACATCAAATCTGGTGAACTTGTAATTCGAATCAGCCCCGCACAGCATCACCGAACATTTCACAACCGAACGCAAGAGGGAGTTTTACGAGGCAAACAGCTCCAGCAATCGGGTGTGGTCGATACCGAGCTGAAGCCCAAAGCGGGGCACGCGCAATCCTCACCTGGCTGATGTCTGTGGCGTGCTCGTCCTCAGCGTCACGCGTGAGCGATATCATTACTGAGACTTCTGCAAAGCAAAACAAAACCGGTGGTTTTTCAGGGGCGGCTGCGGCTGCGGCAACGAGAGAAAGGTTTTCATATGGGATTGGGTTAAGATATTGTTCGGTTCGACGCATATTCTTTTGGTGGATGTGACGTTACAAAGTTACTAATTTGATATGTTGAATTATATTTATTTGATGTTGATTTACTTTTCAAAACAAAAACAGACGGTCTAAGAGCAGACATTATAGTTTCCTCAATAATTGTCTGAGCGCCTTATAAGTCCCGAAAAGTTTCAACTTTAAATTTTTCAAACAGTTTAAAAAGTCCTGATTAACATAAAACAAAAATTACCAAATTCATAATGCAACAACATATGTGTTGGTTAAACTATCTGTCAATGTATTTTGTTTAAACTCACTTCGTTTGATGCCTGTGTTGATATCAGGCTGTATCTGCAGTTCAACAGGGGTGAGAGCGTGAAAGATCATGTCATGCCATTCTTTGATGTTGTTTGCTCTGCAAAGAAAAATTTGTTGCCACTTAATAAAATGAAAGTTGACTCTGGGAAATCCCCCAAAGGTATATGTAACAACAAGAGTGTACAAAACGACATAGATTTACATACATAGCAGAACAGCCACACAGGTCAAATAGCTGTTTTAAAATGTTTATTCCAGCAGAAACTTGCCCACATTTATATTAGCTCTTAAGAAGCAACCATTCTCCCATATCAGCTACAAGTCTATTCAAGCCCTGCCTTATAATTTGATCAGTGCCATCACAACAGCTATGCAAACTGTTCTCCAGATCAACATGAATCTGGACTACAGAAATTTAATATCGGTGGGAAGGATTGGTCGTAACTTATTGAATTCCATTCATATTCAGTCAGGACCTACTTGCTCTCAGTACGTTTACAGCTATAGTTTTTTACACACTCATTCTATGGGATATTAACTGATATTTCTACAAACCTTATGCACACAAACTTTTTGTGAATACAATCACAAAACAAGTTGCTAGCATATCTTCTGACAGTGAATATGGAGATATTAGGTCTACTACACCATTTCAAGAAATTGCAAAACTAAAAATTCACAAAAGAAAAACCCCAAATTTTTTATGCATATTTATAACATTAAAAAACATAGTCTTTGTCACTAATGAGTTTATATTTTATGCCGGATGTAACAATATCCAGAAACACAGCAGCAGATTGAGACCTACCCTGTATCTGGTTCATCGCAGACAAAAAACTCCAGCCCTGATGTCAAGATTTTGAAATGTGTTGGCATTACTGCATCAGGATTCACCAAGACAATGCTCAGGATTTCACTCAGAGGAATTTCCTAAACAAACCAGACATGAGAAAAATACTTACAATCAGAACCAATTACAGCATTTTCCACAGCCAAGTTGGTCACCCAGGCACAACAAGAAGCTCGATTTGAAAATTATTTGGGCACCTAATTTTTACAGTGTTGACAAATTAAAATACTACTTTTCTAATACAAAAAGTCTACAAGCAAATGTAATTCTTGGTCAAATCACTGGTAAAATTAGGCATTTAAACTATTTCAGGTCTACATTTGTTGATCTATCATAATAGATTGTCACCTGATAAAAACGCACACAAGTAGAAATTAACAGTAAACTGTGTCTCAGTCATTTATTATACCATTGTGTTGCACAATTTAGTCTTAAAACAACTTTTTTGGCTTGACACTGTCAAAAGTAGAAGTCTGTTTTAAATTGCATTAAAGCAAGATAATGTTTTGGTTGCATCACCAACAACAAAAAACTGAATTTGGCATTTTGAAACATATACAAACAAAAAAGATTGAGTGTAAGTAAAATTCAACGTTTTTGCAGTTAGTATAAGATCCTTCAGTGCAATATCACCGGGGTTGTAACGTCGGTTGGAAACACAATACTGAAAGGAAGCCAGGGTCACTAATCACGCTTTATAGCAAGCGAGTGACACATCTACCAATTGGCTGATATAATCTCAAGGCTGATTATTATCATGTGCTGAGCACAGAATTAAAAGAAAAGCGCCAAACATACCTTATCTTTTTCCATGAGTTCAACATTCTATATAATGTGGGACCACTCAAAGTTAGTTTTCAGAAACTTTTTACAAGAGTTTACATGGTCTTTACACTTTATAATACGTGACATGTATCACAAAATAAACATATGTTTTAACCAGCCACTAGCTTCATAAGCTGATGTACTTACAGTGCTTGACAATCAGACATCAGGAAAAACACCAGCATTTGGTGTTTGAAAAGTGGTACACATAAAATATGCATGGCTAATGTTGCAGCATGACCAGATGTAGTAAGTATAAGCAGTGTCTGGTATGATGCATGCAGCACATAGGGATTTGATATGAGCCTAGCATATCCTGTTCCAGCCTTTAAGCTTTCAGTGGATGCAAATATGGGACAGGGAAGGTCTTATGTAGTGCTTAGAACTACTGCCTAATAAAAATTACTTGTAACACGTTTAAACCCAAAACCAAAATGCAACAATAACTTACCTTGAAGTAGTTTGCTCCTGTTTCAGCTCTGTACATAGTAATTGCTTTAGTATCAAGCCTCCAAAAGTGGCGCTTTTTCTAAAAATTTCAGACAAACAAAATCATTCAAGAACCTCAGTTTTAGAAGTTTAATACATTTGACAATCCCTACAAAAATGTGTGTATTTCCCAGAAAACAACTTTAATATCAAGACAAGGGAGGATTGTACATTATGATGTTTACATTTGCTCTTAAGTCAGGATGATTTACATGCACTCACCATGGAATCTTTGTTGGTGAAGTGCCAAAGCCAGCCATCTTTCATCACTGTGGTAGATCGCTTTTTGGTATGTTTAACTGATTGAACCACCCTCATAAGTGGAATGTTTGGTACATCAGGACTAAACAGTGAAAATTAACACAGGTGAGATGAGAAATATTTGCTGCATGTTAGAAGTAGACAGCAAGAAAGTTTAGATGTTGTGTTAATAAAATTGAACAAACGACCATTATTTTCTAGTCTAGTGGGTGGTTTTTATTGTTTAACCAAATCAGGACAATACCTTTTCAAGCATTTTTTTTTAATTTACTGGCAACAAAACATATTCGATCAATATGTTCATATTTTAATTTTTTACTTCAGGTTTTGTTTAAAAACAATACTTTTGACACTAAATACACAGTATAGTATGCTTTTAGTGACAACAAGGCAAATAAATGTAATCAAGTGCCAACTGGGCGACTTCTTAATTAGTTAATCGTGATAGTGGCAACCTTCGTTCCAGGAATTTCATAAACCAGGGCTAATGAATTGAGTTGGCAGAACATGTAGCGTGGCAACCTCAAGGATTGTGGCGGCATGTGGTATGACTTTAAATTGCATAGCTAACATTGTACAGGTCTTTGGCAGATTGTATAACAAGCAATGGGACAATGTGACCTGATGTTCAAGTGTGATATTTGATTTCATTAAATAAAATAAAATTTTCTTATAAATAAAGAAAAAAAGAAAAATTTGAATTCATTAGTCTAAAGGCATTTTAATAAAAGTATACTTACTTATCAACCTCCATGTCAACTTGCCCGGACTCTTCAGGTTCATTTGGTGTGAAAGGGTCGTCGTCAGGTATTATTTCCATGCTTGGGGACTCCTCTAAATCTTCTGCAAATCAATAACTCTGATAAATAGATGTAATGGTTAGTATATGTTGTATCACATGGCATCTGCCTGCTGAGGATCATGTTGTGTGGCATTTAAAAGGAACAAGATCTACTAAAAACATGTTAAAAGGTCACAGAAGCGCTATGAATCATGGGTGACTGTGTCGTCAGGGATAGTTTTTGCAGTCCCTCGACTTCGAGGCATGATGCTACATGAAACATAACAATCACAACATAGCACAGGGACTAGAACATGATGATGACTACATGAATTGAGAAATTATACAGAAACACAACAATAGCAATTTGAATAAAAAAAAGTAGGAACATTTACTTTTTCCATCTTCTTCGCCAGGGCAAGTCAAGGGCACACTGTCCTTGCAGCGCTTGTGACAGTTATACTTGCAATCTGTGCAATAATAATTTAAAACAGCTAATACAGACAGCAAATAGGCACACAAGAAAAATGACTACCTTTGCACTGAAGGCCTTGTTTAAAGATACCACGTAGCAAGCGCTTGCATTGCATGCATTGTGTTGGTCGTGTGTATGTGTGTACCTACGAGAAATACATGACCAGTACACAACAGATCAATAACACCACACTGAGCTTTGTATATGTGAACAGTGGCATATGAATTTAAAACGACATTAAGCTGACTACAAATGCACATATAAATACCAAAAATACATAAACCAAGCGAACAATCTTGTTGTATTTTATTGAATTTTTACAAGAATACACACCTGAAAACTATGAGGGACTTTGATTTTCTGCATTGTTTCTTTCCATATTGGACGGCAAGACCACATCTTGTTCACAGGGTTGAGGTTTACAGACTAAAGAAAATATATGTGGACACTGTTGACGCACAATCAAAAGGATTTGACAATACACATGGAAAATATACAAAATATATGTGGTGTTAGTGGTCCAAACAATATTTAAAACAATACTGGGTTTAAAGTGAGGTAGAGTACCAACCCCAATGGAATTTTGACTGGAAACTGGACCATTGCTGGTCTGCAAAGAGGTGGTAGAAGACACCTTCCGTTTTCTTGCCAAAGTACAGTCGTTTGGTATTCTGTATGCACATCTTTTGTGGTAGTTTTGCCCACAACCTACATGAAAAAGATGAAAATTAAATATCTGGTAAGCACCTACAGTATGTGCTGCTTGTACCTGTGGAAGGTTGCAGGTGTTTAAATTTACTGATAATAAAATCAATTTAAGCAAATATTACAACCCCTGACAGAACCCACAACAGCAGGAGTTTCACATTTACCTTCACACCGTAGTCCCTGCCTTACAATGCCCCACAGCATTTCACCACAATGATCACAAAATGCAGGTGAATGGTAGGAGTGCACAAAAAGTGCATGGGGCCGAATCTTAAGGTTTTCCTCACCGTAATCAGCTGGGAATAGGAAAAAAGTGGGCTGTTTTATTTCAAATTCATCTGTGCACTTTGTTACCATACTTAATACTTACAAGATAGAACAACCTCCACGATAGAGCGGTTTTTGATTTCCTCAACATTTTTAACCAGAGTAAGAATGTTCATGGACGTTTTGTCATGGATGAAAAGGTGAAGTTTGTCCGAGAGAGCCATGCATATTTGTGCTTGGGGAAACTGCAAAATGACCATAAATATAACATATACATCATCGGAGAGGTTACTACTGATAATAAAATACCTGATTAAGAAGACATTGGCAAGCCAGTTCTTTCACCATTGTCATTGAAACTTCGGAACGACTGACTACCACTTGTTCCCTGTGAAAACCGATTTGAAAATGAAACTGTAGGTCAAGGATTGGGTCTGGGACAGTATCATTTTCGCTGTTCAGGCTTCTTTGATCGGCTTGCATAAGAGGTGAGGATGATCCACCATGACTGGACCCTAGTGAGCCATAGCGGCCTTTCATGGTTAGTGATGCAACAGCACTACTATTTTCTTATGCCTTCAGTTTCTAATAACCTGATGGGAGAATATTGTTTTAAACAAAGCATCACTCAATCTAGTATGACATGTACACAAACTATACTGAATAACTCTTGCGATATAATGACAAAAAGCACACAGTGATCACATAGATTGTGCTACACTTCAAGCTCATACAACACACCTTTTAATGCCTTAAAATGCCCGAGGCAAATTCTAGTGCCCGCATGAAAGATACTAATACATGCCTTCAACAAGCAGTCTGCAAAATTCCATTAAGTAACATGCTTAGTACGGCATGCAAAACTATCTGTGACAAAATTTAAATACAACACAAAATAAGTTAACCCTACAATACAAACAATTCGTCACAAAACATGCATAATCAGCATATATGTAACAGCTACATGAAATCAGAAATCACTGACTGCCAAAAAAAATAAACTCTTGTTTTGCTGCATCAGAAATCAAACCGCAAGACGATTCTGCTAGAGCTGTGTTGTACCAGCTCTGTCATGACATACAAAGGAAGCTGAATTATAGAGTGACTTAACCCCATAATGTAAACAATGGCTGAAGCCAACTGTGAATAAGTGCTCTAGTAAGGGAAAAAGGCAAGTACACTACCATGCTATGTTTTAAAAGTTGCTTTTATTGCATAATGACTGAACAACAGATGATGAAGAGTTGTAAAATACACAGCTCGGCTTTTTGACCACATATATCAACCAAAGATAAGAAATTATCACTATTATCACTTTAAGAAAACTTAAAAAGTGCATAATACATCACACACCGCAGACATGGTTGTGGCAACATGCAAAACATAATTAACTTTATGTGAGTTTCAAACAAGCCCACACTTACATACATATAATAGATATGACAATTTTCACCAATTGATGTTATGTAAGATTAATATAGCACTATTTGCAGTGCATTTTATGCAAAATAATGACATTGTTTTGTGAATGTTATATACTTGTTTAAGTCGTATCTTTAAGCTAATCAGTTTTCGGATATTAACCTACTTGACCTGAGGTCCTAATAAATAACTTCTGTCACAACATTTCACAAATCATGCCCTTAAAAACATGGATACGTAAATAAAACTATTACCTGGAGACTACAGAAGACGATTTCTCTAATCTGTATTTATTACAAACTTTACATCATGCATATATACATGCCTTATTACCTATTATTTGCCATTAAATTGTTGCATAACACCATTTGTATCACATAAATGTAACATTGCACGTGTATATAATAACTGAAGTGCTAAAATGGAACAAAATAATTCCAATTTTATTTAACCTTGCACTTGTACATTACTAAAAAACACAGAAAAACAGTGATATGCATCAATGTCATCACAGTCCACTTTTTATTTTATTATTGTTTGCTGCATACCATACATCTATTTTCATATTTATAAATCGAATAGGCCACACAAACAAATAAGAACTGAAATATTTGATTACCCTCGTATGTCTATTATTCCACGGAAATATAAGAAGAAACAGGGCAAAATCTTAGTTACCTATTTTACATTTCACATACAAACTAATATCACAACCTTATTCACTTTCAATTCAAATGTAACAGTCACATTCATGTGTATTAAAAACTATCACGAAATAGGTTTGATACATGACAGATATTAGGTATTTATATGAACATGTTGATTGCAACCCAAGTTAGTTGCCAGTCTTAACACTCTTTCAGCAGCAACAACAAGTCGATTTTTATGTTCATAACAGTTGAGATATTGACAAAAATAAAGCAACATGACTATAATTTGCTACAGTTTGACTAGGCCCATACTGACTTTTGGACTTTAACGTACATTTTTCCACGAAGGCTTCTGTTTTTATAAACTTCAGTGACACATACTCCTAGTTCAGTTTTTTTAATATTGCCTTTAAATCTTGAGTAAAAAAGTTTCTCGGCTGTCAGCACTAATAAATTGTGTACATATATTATTTTTTTGACTATGTCATAACAAAATTTAAATAAGGCTACTTCATTTAACCCACATTCTTGTCAGGCGGAGAAAGAGGCAAAAAAGGAAATCTGTCTGGTCGTTTTTCGACAGACCGCGGCGTTTCAGCGGTAATACGGCGAAAACGAAAGCAGTAACAGAGCAAATCAATCAAGTACACGGAAGCCAAAGAATCAACAGTATTTAGCCTAATCTAAGCGAATACTTTTTGTCGTGCACCTACAAAACAACTGTATTTGTACTGTACATATGTGGCCTAAGCCCACACACGACAATCTGATACTGCCCTGCGATTCAAGTTTTGTCAACAATGACGTAGCCACCTCGTCGCCACTAAAAGAAAAATGGTATCCGCAATATAAATACGATTGTGTCAAAACAGTGGACTATGTTACGTCAGGGGTTTACTTTACTTAATTTTGATCCTGCATTTGAAATTACTTTCAGAATGCCCCTGCGGCGATATGCGTTAAATGGGAAGATTAAATAACTCCCTTGTCAAAGTAAACGATGAAATTTTACTAGAGAAGGGATATAAAGTTGCAGGAACCCTCGGCGAAGGAAGTTATTCAAAAGTAAAGTGTGCAACATGGACCAAGCCGGGGACACACGGTTCGTTGTCAGTGGCCATAAAAATAATTAACAAAACCACCGCCCCAACCGACTTTTTAGAGAAGTTTTGGCCTCGTGAACTTGAGTTGATGAAAACTGTAAATCATGAAAACATTATCAAAATGCATGAAGCTTTTTGCGAAGGAAACAAAATATACATGACTTTGGAAAAAGCCGCGCACGGTGATCTCCTTGAGTATGTTAAGTTGAAAGGTCCCCTCAGCGAATTCGAATCACATAAGATTTTTAAGGAAATCTGCGTAGGCGTAAAATACCTCCATGACCAGTCGATCATTCACCGCGACTTGAAATGCGAAAACATTCTTTTGTCAAGTGACAACGTTGCAAAAATAGCCGACTTCGGTTTTGCACGCCACCTGAACTCCCAAGATCGTAGTCAAACTTTTTGCGGCAGTGCGGCCTACGCGGCTCCGGAAATTCTTCGTGGTGTTCCCTACCTTGGACCAGTGGCGGACGTGTGGAGCATGGGTGTAATTCTGTTTATCATGTCATGCTGCGTCATGCCTTTCCGCGATACCAGCATTCGCAGACTCGTACGAGATCAAAAATCCACTATAACATTTCCCAAGCCTGATGGTCTAACACCGCTGTACAGACGCCTGGTTTCGAGAATTCTCTGCTACGACCTCAATAAACGTTACAACCTAAACGACATAATCAACGATAAGTGGATGACCTCTTCGCAAAAGTCTCAACTATCGACTTCGGTCAGCGCCACAGACTCCGGGATCGGAAGCGACAGATCGAGTTCGTCGGGTTCCCAAACTATTGGAAGCGAAACGTCAAGTTGATTACATTTCGTTGCAATACAAAGTTGAAATGTTAGTTGCTTGTTATATGGTCGACTAGATTTTGAATATTTTTTTTGCAACTTAAGAGAACACCACAAAGAGAGGAATTACCCGCAATCAGTACCTCGTTTACCGCAAAGGTGAGTCTTCAGACAAAAACTGAAGGGGGGGGGGGGGGAGCAGGATATTTTGTTCAGAATGCAGAGATGAATACTGACAATGGATATTTTGTAAATTCATTTAAAGGCAACGCATATTTTGAAAATGGAAACGCCAGTTTCGCAGTGCATCAAATTGCTGTCTTCGTCGCCTTGCAGCAATATTTCCGCTCATTCTAATTTTCATGTGGAATACTCGTACCTACATGACCATCATATAATTGTATCACACCTGTATTACACAATCAAATTATTCCGAACTGCATTGATAAACAGAGTTTATTGAAGTCCAATTGCCGTAACTATAACCACTTAAAAAACCTGGCGTTTAAAAATACACTTCTCCCGCCAACTTTAGCCTATAAAGCCACCAAAACCCCCAAACCGCATCTGGCGAAGAAGCAAGCACTTATGTTTTCCTGTAGATCATCAATTGTCAAGATATGAACTGTTTCCGCTTTACATCGGTTTATCTCTTCGACGCATTAGAAACATGCGTTCGCACAAGTGGTGTTTACCAGCCTTGCTATAGTAGAGCCATTATGACAAAGATCCATCATATATCAGTGTTCACCGACGTGTTAGTCTCTTCCGCTTTAAATCCACTCGTGGTTTGTCCTGCTGGGTTAAATTTTTTTGCTGGCATTATCTTTAAAATGGCGTCTTTCCAATTTCCCGTTTCCAGAAAGGCGAGAAGTATCTCGAACACTGTGACGGAAACCAACAAAAAAATTAAAGCAGCAAAAATAATAACCAAATTTTGGTACTTATTCATGATACGCAACATGATTTACGAGTTAATACTTCTACAATAAGTTGCTATTGTGTCCGGGATTGTGTAAGGTAAGGTTGAAAAGTGTCTGAATGTTCGGGAATTGTATATATTTACACATTACAATACCGATTTTCATTTAACAAGGCATTTGAAGCGCTGTGGTCAGTAAAAAAAGGTTCATTTAACTTCTGACGGCGTTTGAAAGGATGCCTGCCCCTGATATTGACCTGCTAAATATGTCTTTAATGAACTTCTATGTATTGCTGCTTAATATAGTAGAATATTGAGCAGTCGGCAGCATACCGTGGTTAACTGTGAGCACTTTTCTTGTCTTGATGTCGACGTTTTCTTCGAGAGGCAACCGAGCCGTGGCTATTTCATTTTTTTCCGCAAGTCTGTGACAGAGGCCCTGAAACAGACCTGCTGGTTAAAAATATGGGATGTATGGAATTAAAAAAGTGCTCTACCGCCCTCGCAACGCCGTCTAACAGTAGTTATTACCGCCACTAGGGCGCCAACAAGCAGCATATTACAACATAAGAAAACAAGTTATGACTATAGATGGCGGGTGATTTGCAGCATTGGTCAAGTGCCCGACCCATGTACCAAGAAGAAAACCGGGATTCGTGAAAAAATGTAGAGATAATAACTATTTCGCACTGTACGGTTTATGCCAATGTTTCCCAACCGGTGCATGGTACCGGACAGCATGCCGGATGGTACGCAAACATCTCGTGGTTACAGGTTAAGTCCGTGTTTCATAATTTACAGTGCTCATAACATATAGGTTATTTCATTCGCAAGGTTTACGTGTCGCTTGCATACCAGCGGCTAAAATGTTTCAGGCATACGTCTCCCAACAAATTTGTTAAGCGCTATATCGTCGAAATATCTTGTAGCAGGAGTTTCTGTTTTGGTAATCTACAGTACTTATGGTCTAGAATATATTAGTAATCAAAAAACGATGAAATGTGAGTTTATTTTTGTCCAAGGAAAGATAATCTATTATTTTAAACACAAATAAAAACTATTTTGCATGCAGTGGCCTCTTTGCACATTTGTAATACGTACTTGCAATGCCTTTAACAACTAAACTAATTGGCTTTACGTCATTGCAACAATGTGATTACTGAAAAAAGGCATTGCGTCCTTGGATTTAACGAAAAGTAGCAATTGTTTCGTAACTAATTGGCTTTGCGCCATTGCAACAATGTGATTACTGAAAAAAGGCATTGCGTCCTTGGATTTAACGAAAAGTAGCACTTGTTTCGTAACAAAGCAACCCGAATTCAAAGAAACGACGGCAAGGTATCGCAGGGGTCACCGACACCACCTGAACCTCTTATTTGAAATAACCGACGGCACAATGGCGCAGATTACTTCAAGGTTTCGGACATATGTTTGACAATTAGATAATTATAATTAAAGCGGTTATTATGGCCAATGTGATAAAGAAATATTCTGTCACTAAAAGCAGAAATTACTTTGCGGTGCATTTCCTACATTACCCATCGTGCTTGGCCGATCCAGACGACCTGTATTTTGCTAATACCCCTGCAACAAACATTCCCCACAACGTTAGCAGAGGTTTTTATCATAAAAAATGTAAATCGGCTGGTGTAAAGCAAAAAAATGCACATCGGGCATTAAATTAAACTGTGCTGTTGCAATTATATTATTCGATTTGGTCAAAATCAATCATATGATCGAAGTACTTTCAATGGAACTTGGTAGTACCCGACAACGTTTCGTTATAGGTGACCACATAAAGCTTGGGAAACACAGGTATATGCGATAAAAGTGTCAATGTAAAAAGGCTGACCACCCCAAGAGGGTTAAATACAATTTGTATAACTTTACATTGCACACACAATACTCCTGACAAAACAAAAAAAAAAGAAAAAAAGATTTAAATTGCCTAATTGGATAGTAACTACAGTACCTTCTCATATTGCAAGGGAAAATGTGTATGTTTACCTTTTCATGATTGTGGTCCACCAGACCTCCAATGGCATACACCACACCTGGTTTAACCTCATCAAGCACATTGTCCGATTCTGCTGTTAGGTATGTGATTTTCTCTTTTGAAAAGACTTCCAGCAGGCTTTTATCAAAATGAACATCCCAGTTTTTGTAGGATGGATCAAGACTCGCATTCAACCTTTCATCCAAGCCACAAATATGATACTAAACAACAAATGCAATCATGCATCTTTCAACCCTGGTTACATATTAGTGATGTTTTGTGGCACTGAATTGTGTTGTAACCTGATGTTTGGCAGTTAATCACAGTATTTATTTATACACTTGCAATGATGTTGCCTAACTTATACAATAAAACGCAAGTTGCAGCTGTTATTGTTAATATTTCAAAATAGTAAGCTTAGGTTAAAGGTCATTGGCAATCATATGTTACCTGGACTGATTTGCTTGACCTTCTATTTTCCTTATAACACCATGCTATTTGTTTAGCCAGTTTCTTGATATCTTTGTTGTGCATTAGTTTGTTGAAACTTAGATCAATGGCAATATGACAGTGCTCATCGAAATTTTCAGTTGTGGTGATTGTTTCAAATTTTGGTCGCTTTCTTCCTTCAGCAGCATTTCTCTCCTTGTATTTGATTTTTCTCTTTTTTCGCTCTTCCCTAATGAATGACAGTGGTTATTCCACTGGAATTGGATGTTGATTAGTTAATAGTTACATCAGAGAGTGTATAATTTTTGGGATTATATGACCACAGTTACAACTAAAATTACTGAACTTACATACTTTCTGGAATCAGAAGTTTCGAGCCATTTAATTTGCTTTTTGATTTTCTTCTTCTGGTTTTTTGAAACATTTTCATCATTTAGAAGTTGTTGTAACTCAGTAATTCCCATGCCTGCAATGAAAATACAATAATAATTTCATGAAAATATGCATGCATTTTTGTGCTCACTTCGATAACTGTGCTGATCAGCACTGATTACATCATTTGAGGCAAGATCATTTCCATTGTCTTCAAGTTTTATTACAGCTGTTGATTCAGCCATTGCGAACTTGTGCACAAACAAAAAATATCAAGGACCTTTTGACCAATTATTGGCTATGCTTTAAAATAATAAAATTGTGTTATAATAGGTGTTCTCAGTCAATGTATATTTGGTAGACTATCCCATTTTACAATTTAAACATGGCCCGAATCACGTAGCACTGTTTGTTTTAACAAACATTTACCAACAAACAGATGGTACGATTTAAAATAAAACATGCCCCTGAAACCATTTCCGCTATTCATTATCTTGGGACCTTGCTGTGGGAAGCAAAATTTATCGGTTCTTCCTGATGAAAACGCAATGGCACTTGTTCATTCTTCACACACATGTAATGTTACAAAGTGGTGATTTTTTCTGAAAACCGGTTGGTATGGAAAAGTGAGAAACAACCCTTTCGTAATACCGTGCCTCGATCCAGCCATGATACCACGTCAAGCCACACTCAGCCCATGTTCTCGAAAACGCACGTGAAAAAAGCTTTAGTTGACCTAGAGTAAACCCGCCGGCATCTGGGAAATTGTCCGATAGTAACCCCAGTAGTTATGGCCGGTCTCTGCCTGATAATGGTGTCATGTCGTTGTATATAACCGAGGGATTTGGTCACTACAGAACATTTTACCGTTTTTGTCGATTTGCTCACATCGTTTTATGCGTCTAGGTGGTAACAGTTCATAGATATAGGCGATTTGAACATGAAAGACTTATCAATATGCGGCGTCGCCGGCCGGTTTTCTGAATCAGCGAATGCAGAGGAGTTCTGGAAAAACTTGCTGGCGGGCAACGACATGGTCACTGAGGATGATCGAAGATGGAAACCAGGTATAAAAGTATTCGGCAATCCGTTTTAAAGAAAGAAACATTTCGATTACCATTTTGTATTTACTACATATTTGAACATAGTCTTAGCATTCGCCAGTAAGGAAATTACATACCTATATAATTCTATACTTGTCTTAATTTGTTCCAAGGACTAATTGTGATTGTAATAAACTGAGAGTCGCATTCAAGAAACTTTGTGGTTGGAACAAAGCTCACATTTCTGTGTTTCAATGTGAAAATGCTATTTATTCATGTGAACACGGGGAAAAAACTGTTCATTTCGATTCAACAATTGCGTTTGTTTATTCATAGACCATTTAACAATGCAGTTTTTAGTTGTATATCGTTTAAAAAAACAGCGGTAGTTGCAATTTGTAGAACCCAAGAGTTTGCCTACATTATAGTGACCTGGAAATCACGTAATTTCCTGCAATGCACAATTTTATAAACTGCATAAGCTTAGGGTTTAAGGTAAATATAAACCAAAAAATGACCAAAAACGCAGCAAATAGCTTTAATAAGATAGAATATCAAGACAAAACTTTGTTGAATAACTGCTGTTTGATGCTGTATAAAGTATAAACTCCCTGTTGTAGACATACAGATCGTAACCCTGCAAATAATGCTCAGGTTTATGGGGGTTACCCACGCGCAATGGCAAGTTGAAGGAGCTGGATAAATTCGATGCTGCCTTTTTCGAGGTTCACCCTAAGCAAGCAAATAACATGGATCCACAGCTCCGAATGCTTCTTGAGGTTTCCTTCGAAGCTATAGTGGACGCAGGTATTACATAAAAAAATGCCAAACTTGCATGTGTATCTCGGGTTTTTACATATCTGTTCGATTGAACTCAGGGCCTAAACAAACCCACAATGACGCACGTTTTCAGGTTTAAACCCAAATAAACTTGCCGGAACTCGAACCGGTGTGTGGATAGGCGTCAGCGGATCCGAGACCAGGGAGGTTTTGTCGGCCGACCCAGACACAACAGAAGGTTACGCCATGACCGGTTGCCAGAGCTCCATGTTTGCAAACCGGATCAGTTTCTTCTATGATCTAAAAGGTGTGGCAAATTTAAGATGTTTTTTTCACTAGACGATATACGTCACTTTTTATCGTATACGTCAAACGTCTGGAAACATTTATACACAGCAGTTATCTCGAGATTACGTACATTGTGCTAAATATTCTGCTCAGTGTACACAAGCTATATTTGCAAATTTCTTATAACCGTTGATTTAAAACAGGCCCAAGCATGTCGGTTGACACCGCGTGTTCGTCCAGCCTTCTTGCCTTGCAAATGGCCTGTCAATCAATCGATGACGGGCATTGTGACGCAGCACTTGTGGGCGGCGCCAATTTGATTTTGAAGCCGCAGACCTCGCTTCAGTTTCAACGTCTCAATATGCTCTCAATCGATGGCGCTTGCAAGTCGTTTGATTCCAAAGGAAACGGGTACTTAGTGGACATATTTCATTGATACATCTGATTAAAGTTCATGGAAATATTAGCGATCACGTTTTAAAGCCAGGCGTGGCAAATGTATTGGGCTAATGCTTGACTCACAGTCACATGGTGTCCAAATTATGACTTAAACAAATTAGATCAATTATGCAACATCAGTTTCTGAATGAGCCACTTCAAAGCAATATTACGTACATTTTTATGCCTAGCTATGTGCGGTCGGAAGCAATAGCAATGGTGTACATTAGCAAAAAGGGAGCAGCTCCTTGGACGTATTGTGACGTCATCAATGCCAAAACCAATACGGATGGTCGAAAAAAGGAAGGAGTTACCTTTCCGTCAGGTACGCTTATGCTTGTGTTTCTCATTGTGCTAAAAATTGACAACAGTGCATTTCAGGACATCAACAAAGTGTCTTATTGCGAGACACGTACTTGGAATGTGGTATTAACCCTGCGGATGTAGATTATGTTGAAGCTCATGGGACCGGAACTAAGGTGTATATTGCCTCTCTGTTATAATGTAATAGATTTATTTTGGTTTACAATTATTGCAATACAGTATAAATTAGGTTGCAAGAAATGGATTTAATGATGTAAACTACACTATCGAATGCCTGTATATTTCCTGTAAACAAAATTAATAGCAGCAAATTATTTTTCTGAAAAGTAAAGCCAATGCTGAAAGTCTGCTGGTAAGCATGCAGACGGAGTAAGGTTGGTTAGTACTAACGATAAACGCAGAAAAGCGTTAAAAACGTTTGCTTCTATCGTCTCCTTGCTTATCAGCAGTTTTTAGCTATGACTTTCGTTTTTATAAAAACAAAATAGATTTGGATAATTGGCAAGCATGCGCAATATTCAAACTTTGCCCATACGTCAGGCGGGGGATCCCCAAGAGCTAAACGCTATCGACGAGGTCATGACCCAGGGAAGGCAATCGCCATTGTTGATAGGTTCGGTGAAGTCAAACATGGGTCACAGTGAACCGGCCAGTGGGTTATGTGCTGTTGTCAAGTGCGCCGTTGCGATGCGCATGAAGGTGCTTCCCCCAAACCTTCACTTCGAAGAGCCAAACCCTTCTATTAAAGGTTAGTGTTTCCAATTAAAGTACAAGAAGGATGCATTTAATTTTAAGGTTGTTCGTAGTGTTTTGTACAGTTTTTCTTTTACAACAGGCCTACAAAAGAGTTTGAAAGTGGTGACCGAAGCCACACCTCTTCCGGATAAAGCTGTCATTGGAATCAACTCGTTCGGCTTTGGTGGAAGCAACGTCCACGTGATTTTGCGCTCTGCTGTTCAACCGTGTCCCACCTATGAAACTCAACTGGTAAATCTACCTATTCTGCATTTGGCAACAGCTCGAACAGAACAGGGAATACAAGGTAAACGAGCCAAATTTCCATGTTAAAAAGCGGTTATGGTTTACCCATCTCTGTATTTGATGGTAGACAAGATGGGTGTCCTTAGTAACATGACGTCATCGTGCCGAGTGCCGACTGACATTTCCCCGACATTTCATCCTTATCGCGGTTACGTCATCAATGCCGCGGCGGGGTCGGCGACGTCACACGAACAAGTCTCGGGTAGCAAGGACGTTTGGTTCATTTGCTCAGGTAACGTATATGTGTTGTGGAAACAGACGATAAATTCTGAAACCTATTGAAATCGTAATACGCAGAAAAATTTTCAAAATTTTACCTCAGCACCAAAGAATGTAGTATCATTTAAAAGCATGAAAGATCTTGCATTTAAAAAGCAAATATCCACAAATATAGGTCTTTTATGTTCTTGCCTTTTCTCCACATTTCACAGGAATGGGAAGCCAATGGAAGGGGATGGGAAAAGATCTACTGAACTTTCCAGTTTTCTCCAAATCGATCGAACTATGCAGCGAAGCTCTTGAAGCTTATAAGCTGGACGTGCGCCACCTTCTTCTGACCGCTGACGAAACGACTTACGATGACCCTGTTCTTACTTTTGTTGGCATCGCTGCAACGCAGGTGAATCTTACGTTTTAGATTAGTTACAACAAGGAAATACCACTCAACACAATTCTACATATTACCCCGTAAAAATCAATGATCAATGTTATGAAAGGCGAAGAGCTTGTTTTGGAAATGAAATTATACCTGATCTTTTCTAGCTTTAAAGCTTTTCTAGGATAAGTTGAATGACGACACATTTATATTCACAATGAATATGCCTAAAATAATATTCTTCAAATATAATGTTCTGTTGCTGCCAGGCATATTGTAATTCATAGTCTGCTCTTCTGGCACAATAAAAACGTAATATTCTTCAGGTTGCACTAATTGATGTTTTGAAGTCTGTGGGTATCTTCCCATCTGGGATAATCGGTCACTCTGTGGGGGAACTTGCGTGTAGTTACGCGGACGGCTGCCTCAGCCTGGAACAAACCGTGCAAGCTGCCTATCTGAGAGGAAGATGCATCAAGGAAGCGCATCTTCCTCCAGGAGCAATGGCTGCCATTGGTAAAAACTCATCTTTTTGTGCTTTTACAATTGTTTTAAAGCCCAGCCGTGCATTCATTTCAGTCGCAAAAGTAGAATAACGCAGAAATAGGTTTATACACTTTTATTTTTTTCGTCTGTTTGTTTCAAGTTTTTACGACATATATATTTCGCTTGTCTGTACAGGCATCATCAGTATCGCTAAAAAACTTTTGTAAGGTATTTTTACATTTGCATTACTGTTGGTTAACCCCGTTGTTGTGTTGTTTTTTAGCGATACTGATAATGCCTGCACAGACAGGCGAAATACATATGTCGTAAAAACTTGAAACAGACAGACGGCTTAGGATTATTTATCATTTTCTGCATTGATCCGTTACTGAGTCTCTGTCAACCATAAGGACTACACAGGCGATTCATAGAAATCAAACTCTCATATACAGTATACGACATAAAAAGGACAATGCATCAATAATTTCTTACCACATCTTACACAAAAAAAAACTTTTTTGAAAGGACTTACGTGGGATGAATGCCTCGCTCAGTGTCCACCAGGAGTGGCTCCAGCGTGCCACAACTCGCACGATTCTGTAACAATCAGTGGTGACAAGGACGCTGTTGCTGACTTCGTCAAGTCTCTGCAGGAAAAGAAAGTGTTTGCTAAGATGGTGAAGACGGGAGGAGTTGCTTTCCATTCGTCTTGCATGTGCGAAGTTTATCCCAAGTTTATATCGGAACTGAAAAAGGTGGGTTATGGAAAGCGCAGTGGAACCAACAGACATATGGTTTCATAATCATGCCAGTAAATATATACACATGGCTTCTAAAGTTTAATATAAGTTTTAACCAATTATGACTGAAAATGATTTAAATTATGTTGTTTTTTGCGGTATTTCTTTGTATAACCCTTCATAACCTTCAGTGAACATACCAACTTCATAACGATTGTAAATAAGATAATATTAAAGCCATGCCGTTTGTCCCATAGATTATACCAGAACCTAAACCGCGATCAAGGAAATGGATTTCAACATCAGTCACGCAAAATTCATCGGACGATCCCATGTCACAAGATTGTTCGGCGGAATACCACGCCAACAACCTCTGTAACCCGGTCATGTTTCATGACGCCATCAGCCGGGTTCCAGATGACGTCATTGCTGTTGAAGTGGCTCCTCATGGTCTCATGCAGGTAATATTTCTTAACTCTATTATCGAATTATGCAGAAACTTTCTGGATAACTCTGTGTGAGGTACTTTCAGACGTACACCCTCCTTTTGGCTTTGCAAAGACACTGAACAAACAACTTTACCAAATTGACGTTATTTCGTGAAATTTTACCTAATAATGCCGAATAACCAATCCAAGAAAATTGTGAATATCGTGATTATTTATGTTTTTATCTTCTTGACTCACAGCTTGTCAATGGCCCCTCTTTATTTATTCCGTTGTTTTACAGGCGATACTTAAGCGCTCTTTACCGCCAACGTGTGCTCACGTCTGTCTCGCCGATCGAAAGGAATCGAACGGCGTCGTGACGTTGTACAAGGCGCTTGGAAAACTTCACTGCTGCGGCGTTGACTTGGACACACATACGTTACCTAATTTATCCCAATCACGTGACGTGTTTGCTGGGGGTCACGTGGACTGGAATCACGAACAGTCGTGGTTTGTTCCCACCTTAGAAAATTATCTGACGTCACACTCGGGCGGACAAATGCTAAATGACGTCATAAAAATAGGTATGTTGGATTTTGTTTGTGATTTAATGTCCATCACGACGCTTAACGAATATAATATTTAATTAGGTTTACAAACACCAAATCCTCGATTAATGAGACATCATAATCCTATTGTTCAGACACAGACGCGAAAGATTCGTATCTCTGCGGTCACGTCATTGATGGACGAGCTCTTCTGCCTGCAACGGCTCACCTGGTGTTTGCATGGCAGACGTTGGCCAAAAACCTCCAACTCTCTTTGAAAAGTTTACCTGTCCGATTTACCGACGTATCAATTCATCGAGCCACCATATTACCTGAATCAGGTTCGCAACAACATTTATGATACTCAACATTTTTTTGGTGTAAAAGCCGAATGCGAAATCTCACGTTTTCAAGAAGTCGCATAAAAAACGCACAGGATATCGAAAACAAACCTTGAAGAGAAAAAACAAACCCCAAATACGCACTGAAATTATACAAAGCAATTTGGATATAAAAGTTTGAATAGCAATTTTCGGCTCTTAGTGTTTATGTCAAATATGGTATAAGTTTCGGTTTGGCTTTCTTTGGTCCCAAATTTCCTGGCTGCATATCCATGTACATCTTTTCCAAATAAGTTTGACATTGTGTTGTTTACGACCAACAATAGAGAAAGCATGATGAGTTTTATTCGGTCAAGCCATGAAATAAAACGAAGTTACCCATGTATTTTATACTCTACGTTTTAGATGAACTTAACACAATGTTTTTACCGAATATGTTTGGTGTTCATGTAGGAAAACTGGAGTTGCTCGTGCAACTTGTGCCCGCATCCAACGAGTTCCGCATCTCTGAAGCTGGGAAACTGGCCGCTTCCGGGAAGATCGCGATGTGCCAGGATGAAATCAAATCGTGTCCAGATGTGGTTGAGAACGGGAAGAAACTGCTGAGGAAAAATGAGATTTACCGCAAATTAAGATTATCCGGGTACCAATACAAAGGGGATTTCCAGGCGCTACAGGAGGCCGAACATTCAGGTGTCACATCATTGTGAAATGCCTTTTTCAGGCCTACCATTTTCGTTAGGCTTGGAACAAGTTACCTTCACTAAAAAATCATGTCCCATCGAAAAGTTTCTATAGAAGGCTCTACGAATATATAATTGTGTAAATTTTGCAGGTTTACGTGGCTCGATCCGATTCGATGGCAACTACGTCACTTTTCTCGACGCCGCTCTCCAATTGAGCATTCTGCAGTCAGATGAAAATACACTGAAGTTACCAACTCGTATTCGAGACCTCAAAATCCGACCAATTGCGAACGATGAAGTGCGTGTGGATTTGCCCACAGAAGTAAACACGTAAGCAGTAAAGGTTCTTGACTTGTTTTCGTAAACATCAACATTCGAGCGTTAAAGTGGTATATACATACCGCAATCATCTCCATTATCAAGTATTTACCCACTTAGTCGTTTCAGTCGATTATCGAAAGGAGTCGCATTCAATCAAAACCACATACAATTTTTCTTTATCCTTACATTCCTGTTTTAGGTTCCTGGCGAAAACTGTGGTCAGCGGCCATGTTGAGATAGCAGGACTCCATGTGACCAGCGCTCCACGGCGTGGTCAGTTGGTCCAACCCCTTCTTCAGAAGCAGGTGTTTGTTCCCAACTTCCAAAGCGACATATCCAACGGTGACGAGGATGTCATGCTTTACAAGTCAGTCACGTGGAGCTTCTTGACTCACAACAGCTCCAAATTGTTTGATCAGAAGCTTTCCAATATGATCTTTGACAATGGAACAAACCGGGGTCACCGTGACGTCGACCTAGATGCTTTTTTGGAGAAAAATCCAACTTCGTATTTTCTTCGTTTGCTTAAAGACTTGTCTGATGATAAAAAAGGTAAAAAATCTGCTTTATCTTTGTAAATGACCTTTGTATTTACGCAAAAAATGACGTGATTTGGAAAACCAATCGTTGTCTCTGTCTTGCTTATTTTTGGAACAAATTACAAGGTGCATTATTTTATGCAATGTGCTTAGAAAAAGGCGAGCTTCTGCCTACATACATCCCACTCTTCACATCTGATCTGTTGCTCAACTACTGCCTAGCTGTCCCGGATATTTTCACGTCACTTGTTGACCTCGTGCATGAAAATGTCGGTGATACTTTGAAAATCGCCGCGTTTACCAAAGTATTATCCGGAGTCAAGCAAGGTTTGTAACATTCATATAAGAACTAATTTGTCAATTGTGTGATTTATTTTTCAACGACATTTTCTGGCCTCAGACTTCTTGCGTCAAATTAAGATGCATTTCGATGCTGTTCCAAACCTGGAGGTGGATGTTACTCATGTCACTCCCCACGGTAGTCATGACGACGGAAATAATGAGGTCGTTGCCTGGAACCTTGCCTCAAACACGCCCCCTCCGACTCAGATGAGCCAACAGAACCTATTCACCCTAAACAATCCATTTTCTGATGGTAAAGCTACATGGTTTGGGGGTACTTTTATATGTTTGTAATACAAGTTTTTGAAATAGGATTGGAACAGGCGGAAAAGGTTTTCACGAACTTGGCTGCTTGCGTCAATTCAAACAATGGTTTTGTTTTATTTCACCAAAATATCAGCGGAAATCCGTTTCATTCGGTACTGGACGAGATCATAAAAATGACCGATCCTTCACACACAATGTTTTACCCAAGCAAAGGACAGGTAACGTACAATCGAAACCTTACATCACTCCACCAACTGTTGGAGGATATTATTCAAGTACTTTTTCTCCACAGGTTGATTCTGTTTTGTTGTCCGCCAACTTGGAGACGGTTGCGAGAAAAACAGATCACGCATTTGGGAGTGATTTGGTGTTATGTCGTCATAGACGCAAGGCGGAGTTGTTGCCAAATGAGTTGATTGAATCTTCTGTGGGGAATTTTGAATGGGTGGAACGTTTAAAGGTAATATTTCAGCGTCTGACGTCTTACGCAAATGTTCCAAACTATTGTGTTCAGAAATTCGTCGCGACTGGGACTGGGTCTGTGTGGATAAAAAGTGAAACGAACGAAAGTGGCGTGACTGGATTGATTCATTGTTTGCGCAAGGAACCACAGGGTCGAAATGTCAGGTAATAATATAAGGCACCATACTTCGGTATACGCGATGGATCAATAAAACTAGTTCCAGGGGCACCCCTTTGAAATTAATTTTTGAATGCTTACTGGTGCTTGGAATTCCTAACTAAACCAATCCAAATAGATCGTTATGTATGATCCACAATTGAATTTTATTGTAAGGTGCATCGTTAACGCCAGTCTCGACACCGATACACCGTTGCCTACCGATATTGATGAAGTTATTCGACGAGACTTATCAGTCAATGTGTATCGCGATGGACAATGGGGCACTTTTCGACACGTCGCCTTGACAAAAACCCAAAAGGTAAACCGGAAGATACTTCTATTCTGTCCCAAAGGGTCGTTTCTCAATTCCAATATCTGTAGGTGAAAACGTCGCGGGGTTACGTGAGGGCATTAACCAAGGGTGACCTCGCCAGTCTGCAGTGGGTGGCCCGGAGTGAATCAGGGTTACGTGCCGGTGACGAATGTCGCGTCGCGTATTCGGCGTTGAACTTTCGTGACGTCATGCTGGCCTCGGGAAAACTGCAAGCGGACGCTATACCGGGGAACCACCGTCATCTATCGACACTACTCGGACTTGAGTTCAGTGGTTACAGTGAGTTGGGAGAAAGAATTATGGGAATGGTTCCGGCCGAGGGGCTTGCAACGCACGTTCATGTTGATCGAAAGTTTATTTGGAAAGTGCCCGAAAACTGGTAATTTAGTTTGAACTTCCTGTGCTTTATATTACTGAACATTATTGGTTAGTTTTAAGAAAATACATGCAATGAAAGGAATCCTACCAACCAAGAGGATTGCCTTGTTTAATATAAAAAAGCAACCAAGAATTCAACTCCTTATAGAAATTGACTGCCTAAAGTAAATGTGATTAAAATAAGTTGGATTTTATATGTTGTAATTTTACCCTTGCTCATTCTGTCGTCAGTGTCGTTTTATTTCCATGCTTGCCCTCGTATATGGCAGCCTTCTCAATAGACTGCAAACCAGATCACAGAAACTATTTATTGGAAGGGGGCAAATTAAGTTATAAATTTTGTTTACTCAATGTTCTTTCGGGTCTTCCACCACACACCACCAATGCAGGAACAAATCGACAAACAAGTTATACTTCACTTCTTACATTCAGGTCGTTGAGTGAAGCCGCGACTGTACCTGTAGTTTACGCCACTGCCTATTATGCGCTGGTGGTGCGCGGCCGACTTCGAAGAGGAAACGCTGTGCTCATCCACAGTGGTGCAGGAGGGGTTGGTCAAGCGGCCATTGCCATCGCGCTCAGTCATGCGTGTCGGGTTTTTACCACCGTTTCCACGCAACACAAGCGGGACTATTTGATGGCACGTTTTTCCGACCTCGACGAAACGAGCTTCGCTAACTCGCGCGACACCACATTTGAAGATCACGTGATGAAGCAGACCAATGGGAGAGGTAAAAAATGATTAAAAAAGAAAAAAAAGGAATCTAATTTGCGGATCCTTGTATCTGCAAAAGCAACATAAAAATGAAAAATAGTGCAAATCATATGGTGTCAAAAGTGCCACGTGCAAACAGATGTTATATGTTTTGAGTATTTTTTAAAACGAAGGAGTCGACCTGGTTCTCAACAGCCTTTCTGAAGAGAAACTCGAGGCAAGTTTAAGGTGCGTCGCCAAACACGGATCTTTCCTGGAAATCGGAAAGTTCGACCTTGCGCAGAATTCGAAACTGGGTAAGCGCAACAGACAAACCCACCAGTAGATTAACACATGTATTTAACATTTAACGTACCTTTCACTTACATAGGAATGTCCGTATTTTTGAGAAACATATCCTTCCACGGCATCCTCCTCGATTCTCTATTTGACGGCGACTCGCCTGATTGGATGGAAACCGCTCGTCACGTGACTGAGGGGATTCAAAGCGGCGTGGTTCGACCGCTGGAAACGACCGTGTTTCAAAGGTACAACGATTCTCGTTACTATTTGCGAAAATGGTGGAATAACCAATTTTATGCACACAGAACGGAGGTAGAGTCGGCGTTTCGTTTTATGGCGCAGGGGAAACACATCGGAAAAGTTCTGATTCAAGTTGAAAGTCAAACAACTTCCCCCCTGCCATGCATTACCAGGTAAGTCATATAACTTCGGTTCGTTGTTGTAATAACCCCCCAGTGTTATGTTGCTTTATCCAGGGGCATATCCAATATAGCACTATACCTAAATTCTCGGGGAATTTTTGTATTGAGTATTATTGCGCAAATATAAATTATATTGCATACAAGAAAATACAAATAATGGAAAAAAACTATTTTTGACGTTATGTATAGACTATTGACTTAACTTAACTTGGTTCATCATTACTGAGCTAAGTTTAATAAAAAGTGGTTGTTTTTTGCAACTACTAACACACAAACTACATAACGGCCTTCACGTTTTTTTTATAATATCCATCGTTCACAGAACGTCCTGCGATCCCGAACTCACGTACATTGTGTCTGGTGGTCTTGGAGGTTTCGGGTTAGAGTTGTGCAACTGGTTGATCGAGCGAGGAGCAAGACGCGTCACCGTCACCTCCAGATCTGGTAGCAATTAAATTTCAAAATATGCCTTTTTTGTGTATACGTCTATGTATTTTGTTCTGACTATAAACTAATTTGGTTCCGTTCCTATTTGTAGGAATCAAAACTGCCTACCAACAACAGTACGTCGCAAGGTGGCGCGCACAAGGTGTTGACGTCACAGTCAGTCGTTGTGACGTCGCCACTGTTGAGGGCACGGCACAGTTGTTGGATTCGAATGTTGGTGGAATATTTCATCTGGCAATGGTTCTCAGTGACGCTCTGCTACAGAACCAAACCAAAGATTCCTTTGAATCTGTATGCAGACCGAAATGCGATGGTGTGGTGAATTTGGACAGGTTGGTTAAAATCTTTTTGCTTTGAAATTGGATTAGAATAACAAAATACACGCTATTTTTATGTGCAACCTGCCCATCAAGTATTTGTGTTTTCTTGGCTTGTAAAATGTGTTTTCTTGTTTATAGTTCCACTATTCCAAATACAACACGCCTTTTTTGCAGGCAATCAAGAACCAAATGCAAAAACCTGCGATGGTTCGTCGTCTTTTCCTCCGTGGTGAGTGGAAGAGGAAATGCCGGACAAACCAACTACGGCCTTGCAAACTCTTATATGGAGCGGGTTTGCGAACAACGGCAACACGATGGTTTTCCAGCACTGGCCATTCAGTGGGGAGCCATAGGTGACGTTGGCGTTGCCGTAGAAACCATAGGAAGCGATGTGATTGGCGGAACCGTTTTACAATCTATGGCCTCGTGCTTAAACGTAAGGGTGGTTTAAATTTTGTAGTGGTTTAAGAGACTTTGTAACAACGCCGTCACATATTTTTACAAATTAAGACTATGGATCAGTTTTTGTGTCAAAACGATGACGTTGTGGTATCAAGTCTTGTGCCTGCACCAAAGCAGAACAAATCAGAGAAAGATGAAGGGGGCTGTACATCGCTTGTGAGTGCTGTGGCAAATATTATTGGAATTCAGGTAACGACTTGCAAGCTGAAAACTTCAGAACCATCAAATAAACACATTTAAACAGTTATTCACCTCATAGACCTGTGTTCTACGTTTTGTTGGCAGGCTGGATTGTTAGAGCAAACCTTTGGAAAATAAAATTTATTATATCCAAATTCACAATTTTATATTGCTTTACTTCAGCTAATTAGACCCCTGTTGTGTAGTTTAAAGTGTGATATATCTTGTCTCGAATGTCACAAATGCATGCTGTGTGTTTTGCAAACGCAGGACACCAGCAAGATCGACAAGACGAGCACTTTTTCAAGCCTTGGCCTCGATTCCCTCATGGCAATCGAAATTGCTCAAAAAATGGAGCGTGATTTCTGCATTGCTATGGGAACGGATGACGTGCAGCAGCTGACGTTTGCAAAGCTCGAGGCCCTCGCAAGCCAAGAGTCCAGCGAAAAACCGCCCCTTGCACCTCAAGCAAATTCAATCTCGTATGCCATTGAGGATTTCATGATTAACAAAACCACCCCGACTATTTTGCATCTCAACGATGTTGCCTACGACGAAGCTACTTCTGTTGTATTTGTCCATCCTATCACTGGATCGTCGTCTGTTTTTCGTGACGTCACGTCTCGGTTACGTGTGCCGGCAATCGGTATTAACTGTTCCTTTGACGTACCGTTGACGTCAGTAAGCGACATGGCCCATTTCTACGTGGCTTCCATGCCAACCCAAAGGAGCTACAGATTAGTTGGATATTCGTTTGGCGCTTGTGTTGCCCTCGAGATGGCGCTGGAGATCGTAAAGAATGGCGCTGACGTCAAGCTGATGCTTGTCGATGGTTCTCATTCTTTTGTGTCAGAAAGAACGAAGGTAACATAAAAAAATATCACGCATTATCTGCAAGGTTTTGTAATAACCATTTTTTAGGCATACGAAAACGTGATCGAAGACGAATCGAATCAGGAGACTGCGATAATGGCTTCTTTCGTACACGACATCTCTCCTAATGTCGATTACCAAGGTGTTGTCCTTGGGCTTGCGACTGCTGATTCATATGACAGCAAAGTTGACGTAGTGGCAAAAGTGTTAAAGGGCACTTACCCACAAATCGAAAGGTAAATATTTTCACAGAAAATGAACCCAGTGAATAAAAACTACCGTTACTGCAATCCTAAGGCATTGAACTGGATTTTCGATTATTCTATGTAACCAAGCTCACATGTTACATACTTTGTGTTTCTAGCAATACTGAATTCACTGATACAGTACGTCGATTTGAAAAGCGTATTAGAATAGCCCACAGTCACGTGATGAAGGGCCGTTACCCGGGCGACGTCATTCTTGTCAAGCAGAAGCAAGCGGCATCACCTGACTATGGTCTCAGTGACGTGTGTGACGGTCGGGTGCGTGTCGAAGAACTGGATTCAGATCACAGAAGCATCTTGTACGGTCAACACGCACAACGCATCGCTAATCTCGTTTCGACAATGGCACAGTCATAGTTATGTTATTAAGCTTGACTTAGTCACAACCACGAATTTTATCGTTATATCTTGAATTGTTTGTACATTGTGACGTGTTAAATACATGCACAAGAAAATAAATATGTTAGTGAGAATTTGTAAGAAGGTCTTGCTTATATGTAAAGGAAGAGCGAATAGTCCTTTGAAAAAAATTCGCTTATATTTTTTTTGTCATTACGCATTTCCTGACCCGATCACCAACCTCGATGTAAAGAAACGCTCCAAAGTCTCAAAAAACAGATCCTGTTTTAGCAAAAAAAGTGCAAAAAGAAGTCGCTAAAAATAAAACAATTCTTGTCTGTACTCTATTCCGGTAAGAATTCAACGGCCAGTGTGTACGAAAACACCATGATTTATTTGTTTTACCTTTAACCCTGGTAAAACCTCTTTTTTACCGGTAGTGGTGCCACAAAAAACAGAAAACATATAAACGACACGAACTACAGATGTCCACTAGATGGATACATGAGTGATATTTGCAAAAGTGAAAGCAGAAAACAAGAGCATGTCGACGCCCATAAGCTGGTGACAGTACAAGTAATTTTACCTAAGACTATGACACTATCGGCCAACTTAACATGCGCAAGTTACGAGCACGATAATAAGCTACATGTTTGTTAATTACGTACGCGTACATGAGTTTGGCTTATGACACGGTTGGCCATGAAATGTATCCTATTAAGGTGTATGTACACTAATAGCGAACGTGCTGCTCAATAACGAGCGCGTACCTTATTTTCCACATGATGTCGCTCTTATTCGGATTTTGACCATGTTGGACAGGCTTTAAATAACGTGCACGTTCGTTCATAAGGTACACGCACGTTATCTAAGGTACTCGTAGAATATGACGAATTATGACACCGATGGCCAACCATAGATGTGGTGTAACGCTGTTTTACGGGGCTCCACGGTGATGGGATTTTACACACGTCACAAGCATATTGTTTCTAGTAAAATACTAGTTTTTCTTGTTGTTTACACTAATTTTTTAAACATTCGCATTTCATGACGCAAAAAGGACTTTTTTTCTAGTAAAATTGTTTTGTTGAAATCACTGCTTCGTTGTGCGTTTTACCCACTTATCAGTGGTTTTGCCCAATTCTACTTGAATCGTTGTACAAATACACCGCACAACCAAGAATATCACGTGACCAAGTGCAATCGGTTGGAAACGCCGGAAACGTTCGTGAAATTTTTTGGCCAAATTGCTTGTTTTTTGAGCATTTTTTAATTCGACAGACAAGATGATGGTTAGTAATACATATTTACTCAATTTCCAGAATATTGGCGCTTATGAAAATTGCGGTAGTTGTTTATACGTATTACAAAACTAGTTTTTTACCTTCAAAATATCTGCGCAATTCTCTTTACTTTTTGTTCTACTAACGTTTATACATCTGGGTATATTTTGTAAAAATATCCGGGTATTTAAAACTATGTAACATTGGCCTGGAGAGCAAAACTGCAATTTGTGAATTGAACAATATCATCCCTCAGCAGTACTTACCATACTTTTTCCATCTATATATATAGGCTATATATAACATTTATATGCAGGACGGATTGGATGACAGCCCCGATCTTCTTGCTGAAGACCCTGACAGTAGAGGTCAGCGCTCTGTAAGCGTTGATCTAACTGACAATTCCTTGGTAGTTGATATTTCTGATGCACTAAGTGAGAAAGATAAAGTCAAATTCACTGTTCACACGAAGGTATTGACACTGCCTTATGATTCTGTTTTTTTTTAAATGTATCCTACTATAAAGCAAATATACATGTTTTGTGCTCAGACCACTTTAAAAGAATTCCGCGGCAATGATTTCTCTGTCGTGAGACAGCATGAGGAATTTGTGTGGTTGCATGATTCATATGTTGATGACGAAAAATATGCTGGAATATTGGTAAGAAGTTTATGTGCCACTTGTGACAATACATTTTAAAAATGTGTGCATCAGAAATGAAAATAATTGTTTTTGTTACAAGCATGGGTTTTTATCTTGGAAATATTTTGCAGATACCACCTTCTCCTCCTCGCCCAGACTTCGAAGCATCCCGTGATAAGTTAGCTCGGTTAAGTGAGGGTGAAGGGTCAATGACCAAGGAGGAATTCACCAGAATGAAGCAAGAACTTGAAGCGTACGTTGTTACCATTTTCCTGATAAGGCTATTAGTATGTAACTGAATTTTAGTGTGTTTAAAAAATTGCCAAAAGTGCTAATTGTTGCAAAATGATAACATTTTTGTATTTAGGGAGTACCTCGCAATTTTCAAAAAAACTGTTGCAATGCATGAAATATTTCTGTGTCGATTGGCTGCTCATCCCTTGTTACGAAACAATCATAACTTCAGAGTTTTTCTGGAATATGACAATGAGGTAGGTTGACTTACGGCTTGCCAGGTTTCAACGTAATTGGATTGCCACCAAACCTTTTCATTGTGAAGTATGCAAAATTTAGCTCATAAAAATGAACAAGTTCTGTTATGTTTAAACCTGGCGAAACGATTGTGGGAAACAGTTGGAAGGACATGTCCACATTGGCATTTATTTTAACCAAAAACTGGTACAACTTTTTCCAAAGAAACTGTTGTGTAAAATCATACAAGTTGGTTACAGTTATTTAGTATTTTTTAGAAATTATGACGGATTTATTACAAAACAAAATAAGTGATGTTGTATTTTGAAAATTTCTAGCTTAATGTTCGGGGAAAAAACAAGAAAGAAAAAATAACAGGATTCTTCAAAAGTCTGACAAAAACTGCTGATGAGTCGATTCTCTTGTCGGGACAAAAGGTTAGTACATACAAAAACGAAACACCTACAGTGCCTTATTGACTGTCAGACTAACAGTAATATCTCTTACTAGAAAATGTATATATATGTATATATATATTAAGTTTAATTAGACTCAAGTGACTGAATAAGCTTGTTTATGCTTCTTACACACACATTTACTGAAAATTTTTATGTTATGTTTGCTTACCAGGACAGTGATGAATTTTTTGAACATGAAAAATCTTTTACGGCTGAATATCATATCCGTGTTAAGGATGCCACTGCAAAAATAGATAAAGTCACAAAACTGCAGAAGCGTAAGTAACCTAATTTGGATAGAATTGTTTCTCACAGCTATCCTTTAATAATTAACTACAAAGTAATACCTTATGCCATTTATGTGACTTGGTATATCAAGTTTTAAAACCAATTAAATAATACTATAACTTTTATCTTGGGCTTTGTAAACCTGTTCTAAAATTGTAAGTGGTTTATTTGTTTATATGTAATGTTTATTTTTCGTTGTAGAATGTGCAGGTGACTGCTTTAGTATTGCTCACGCCCTCCAATCTCTGGCTACTGTTGAAAACTCCATTGCTTCAAGCCATAAGGCTGGACTTGACAGGTGCATTTATTGTATTTTGGTTCATCTCATTGTCTTTTCCATTGTCCTACAATCTGTCATATAAAGTGCGGCATCCCGAACTGTGGTTCAGGACCCTGTTGGAGGGTGGCATGACTGACTTTGTGGAGTTGACCAATGTCACACAAAATACCACATATGCATGTAATATTTCACAAAATACGCTTTCATTCATATTGTCACTATGCAGATCTGGTTTTAAGTGTTTTTATTGAAGTTGGTGTTCAATATGTATTGTAACATTGCATACGACACAAAGGTCGTAGAATATTTATTCGATTGAAAGGAGTCGGTAATGAAGAAAAATTTTGACGTGCCTTTGTAAAAACACATAGATGTTTGCACTAACTTTATTTGTAATACGTTTTATGGATGTAAAAATTGTGTTTGTTTATTTAAAATGTTGCAACTTCTATACTTACATGCTTACTGAATTAGACAGAAGCGATTTAATTTTGCCTGGTAAGTGATACTGCACTGCTCTGAAACAAACATACTTAAGATTGTTGACAACTAATAGAGCGGAGTTATGGTTTGTATTGCAGGACGTTGCTGAAAGTTCATGAGTCTTTGGAAAAAGTCAGGGTAAGTATCAACCAGCTTTGCTGCAAATAAATTGATTCAAAAAGGCCATAACAAAAATCATTTGCACCCCCTGCCCTATATTAATATTAAAAAGCTATATTACTTCCAATGTAAAATATGCAAATAATTTGGGTTCATTTTACCAGTCGTAGTGAATTATTTAAGTAGACTGTTTCCCTTTACTTTATGTTATAATGTGCAAATTTAAACTTGGTAATCTGATGTGGAGTGTTTCACGCTTGCCTTTAAGGTGGGATTCCTATTTAACCATAACTTCCCACAGCACTGCTTAAAACCAATTTAGCTAGTGTATATATTCAACTGAACCATAACGTTACAGAAACTAGAGTCGCGCTCTGCTGCAGACATGGACCTTAAGTTGGCGGATCTGTTGCGTTATTACCACCGCGACACGCAAGCATGCAAGGATCTGCTCTACCGGCGGGCTCGAAGTCTGGCGAACTACGAAAACGCCAACAAAGATTTGGATAAGGCGAGGGCCAGAGGCAAGAACGTCCACCAGGTGGGGATGTGGCGCGAGTCGTTGTTGATTGTTTGCCCGAATTTGTCACGTTCTGAGATCACGACTGTCCAGCGTCCGATTCGTATCTGCAGTCATTATAGCCACCTAAAAACAAGAATTTCTTCTCCTACCAAACTGTTTCAATATGTTGTGGCCTCAGTACCTACATAAGAACAAATGTGGTGGCCTCAGTACCCACATTGTCTACGTTTATTTTCTACACTAAAGGTTCTCCTTACCAAAGGTCATATTAATCTTGTTGTTTTTTGCCACGAAAAACTCAACTTCAAATATCGCAAACTAAACTACACATGAAGTCACAAAAACTGGGCCATGGACCTTCCCAATAATCAATGTTAAAGATTTGAACACTAGTTCTGTAAAATGTTTTAACAAGGCGACAACGTACTACAAACCAATGTATATATATACAGTATACTGTGTAAGTAGACATAAAAGGTTTCCGCCAATAACGCATCGTTGAAGGTTGTATATAATACAAGTACAGTGATGTTAATGACTCGTTGTTTTGCTATAATTGTCGGAAACTCAGTGTATCGGGTGTTTCTTCGTAACGTGCTTGTGATATATTACTGTATCGCGCACTGCTGGTTGTCATTAATACTACTTCCTTGTTCGGAGTTTGTGTATAATATGGTAAATAGGTTTACTATATGTTTATTGACATACACGAAGCGTTTTCGATTGAGTAGATTTAAAATAGTATTCGTTTAAAAGTGGTGGCGTATTTTGTTATTGTTTGTTACGTCATTAAAAATCTAATTTCTTTCTAAAATTTCTCACAGTTTTGCGCAGACGTAGTGGTGTTAAAATTGTTTTGACAAACATTGAGCGTGTGAGTAGGATTACGCGTTTAACACAATATCCCTATCAGGCGGAAGAGCAACAAAAGATAACCAGAGACAAGTTCGAGTCTTTATCGGAGATCGGCAAGCAGGAATTGACTGAATTTAAAGGACGTCGGGTTACCGCATTCCGCAAAAACCTCATCGAACTCGGCGAGTTGCAACTGAAGCATTCAAAGGTTATCTATATTTATATATCTATCTCTCTCTATATATATACCACATTTTTCTATTGTGATCATTTTGTGTTCATGTAATATCTTGTGAAAATAAATAAGTCGACATCAGCTCAAATAAGTATCCATGACGCTGCCCAACGCTTTGACAGAAATACAGAAAGTCATACATGATCATATTTGTTCCCTTTTAATGTAAACACCTTTTTTGTACCTGTCTGATAACAGAAAACGGTACACAAAAATGTAAGTAAATATAGTTTTGTAATGCTTTGATAACAATTCCAAGCTTGTCTGTTTGTTTACAGGCGATGGTGCAAGTACTCAAGGGCTGTATTTCAACAATAGAGCAAATGTAAACTCGCCAAACCTTCTTTCAACTAACTCTTGATTTTCTTGTGATTGAAGAGCGAATGTGGCCCCCTCTCTCTTTGTACCCGCATCGACCAAAGCCAAAACACAGCGAATACATATCTGTAATTCAAAAACTATTTCAATGAGTCGAACCGACGCGCATCTAAATTTGGTTCCAGTGCGATCAACTTTTTCTTGTGCCTAAAAGTTTTATGACATATGTATTTGACCGATTGGAGCAAGGCCGGTGCTATCATGAGGCGCCGCTCTGTGTACTTGATTCAGTTAAAGTTGATTCCTTTCGCAATCCTCTGTATGCCCATCTTCTCTGCTAATACATATCTTATAAGCAGTGTTTCGAACACTTCCTTTTGTATAATCCCCAGATCATTTTACAACCTACTTTACCCATTTATCCCACACACTTTCCTATGCCACATATCCTACGTCAGTGAGGAGCCAATTGTGACGTATTATATCTTCATGAGTGCAATAACCCACCCATTGTATGTGTGCTTTGTGGCGCCATTCAATTTGGCGAAAGCCTGATTCTGTTCCATATGCGTTGTTGCGAGCGTGACCCGAGCAAGGGCGCCGCTTGCACTGTAATTTTGCCGCTTTGAGTCCTATCTGTTTTTGTTGTTGATAACGTTATTACTTTTATCACTTGCAAGGCGGTTTCGTTGCCCTGAGAAATATGCTGATTAAATATACATCACCGCACCATCCATGTCGTCATTCTTCGTTAGAGACTGAGAGGTTTTTCATTAATGGATTTTTTGTCATTAACAATATAGTAATTGTCTTGGCACCTTAGCGTCTTGCCGGTTACCGCACAATTGATCGACCAGCTGAACACACGATGTCGCTGTTTCCTTGGTAACGATCATTGACTGAAATGATCGCATGACTGAATGCGCTGTAATTTGATATGTATGACGCCAAGGGGTTTAAAACAGGAACTGCAGATAAGCTTGTGTTCACATCGACAAGTATTTGCGGAACCTAATCTGTGGACATGTTGTCCAAGCAGTAACGTTGGGTTTATTTTGATATATAGTGCAAGGATACACGACATGTTTTGACTTAAGATAATGAATGAGTTTCGGCCTAGAGTATTTATATCTATGTTTTGACTTGTACTTACATAGTTATTCTGCTTTTATAACAGCCAGTCTAAGCTCAACTATCGCACATTAGACTCGAGTACAGGAAAGTTATTTTTCTCTTTTCCACTTGAACATTTTTACCCCACTTGAAGATATTGGGGATTTCCAGTCAGTACAAAAACAGCCGGACTATTGT
This sequence comes from Ascidia mentula, assembly GCF_947561715.1. Classification (NCBI taxonomy): domain Eukaryota; kingdom Metazoa; phylum Chordata; class Ascidiacea; order Phlebobranchia; family Ascidiidae; genus Ascidia; species Ascidia mentula. The sequence goes on along the minus strand of NC_138569.1, from coordinate 16,245,660 downwards.
GTGTGCCGTCTACAAAGCTAGGTTACGACGTTGTGCTGATGGCAAAACCGCATTCTTTTGTTAGGTTGTCACATAAATAAAATCATATTAGGTCTTTTACATTTAATTCTATGAGTACTGCATACAAGTCATGGAGGCTCCACACCAACTGGACAAAGAGAAATTAACGTTGATAAAACAAATCGGTAGAGGTGGATTTGGTTGTGTTACTCTACACAAATATCATGCAACGAAAGGTGACTTGGAATCGGCGAAACTGGTAGCTGTTAAAAAGCTTCTGGACGGCCATATTCATGAGAAGTAGGTATCTAAGAACTTATTACCATACTGTCTTTAAAAACACAAATTCGTAGAAGTGGAGTGTGGTGGTATCCTGAGATGCCTTTGTTTTTTAAATGTTGGAAGGTAAAAACGAGCCTACCTTTGCTTACTTCATTTTACCTTACAAAAAATTTGCATATGTGCAATAGAGGTTAATTGTATTTCCATTAACTTTTCCTGCTGTTGTTAATTTTTGTCAACCCAAAGCTGAATATGAAAATGGGTACAAAATATAAACAAAATAAAACTTGCGTTTAAGAAAACCAGTTTCGATGCGAAATTCTCAAGTCTAAATAGCGCAAGTTAATTTTACTCAGTCAAGTACATAGGCCTACTTGAAGCTACTGTTTGAGTAAAAAAACGCTTCTACTTTAGGGATATAAAACGTCTACAACAAGAGGCCCAACTACTGTGGAATCTCAAGTGTGAACACATCATCAACATGGTGGGACTTCTCTGTAGCGAGAACGAGTTTTGTGTTGTGATGGAATACGCCAGCAACGGTTCCTGTTTCGACTTTTTTCGTCACCTGAGAAGAACCGAAAACGCACGGGAGAACCGTCGACATATTTGGCTGCTGAAATGTAGAATCGTTTATGAGGTTGGCGATTTTGGTACAGGCCATTAAGTCGTAACCCCATTGATAGTAAAACGCATGGTAAACACAGCATGGACAAAGTTAAGTTAAACTGAAATCCAATGGCCTAAACAAACATGTTAAGCAAGCAAGAGTTTTACCACTTTTGTAAATAACGTTAATGTGTGGGACGACCACTCCTCGTACAAATGCATCACACACAGCATCTCGTAGGTAATCGAAGGTATGAAGTTTCTCCACAGCAGAAGTCCAAAGAAAATTCTGCATCTTGACCTAAAGGCGGCGAATGTTTTGCTTAATGAAAACCTGCACGTTAAAGTGAGTTAAATGGAAAAATACGAGTTAAATAACATAAAACATTTGTAATTCATTTCATTTGGCATCTACAAATCGCACCAAAGGCATCCAATGACGTTTGGGTAAACATGTTTTTAGATATGTGACTTTGGTCTTTCTCAAATGCACACACTCTCGGCCTTGACACGATCCATGTCGGTGTATCAAAAACTCGGTAAGCACGCACCTGAGCAAACGCAGCAGAACAATAAAACGGGACGATACTCCAGATTGTGCAAATATTGAAACAACATAAATAAAAGCCGTGTTTACAGGTGAAAAAGTTGGAGGAACCATCAGTCACATTGCACCGGAACATTTGAAAGACCCGAACCGAAAACCCACTGTGAAATCCGACACCTACAGGTTTAAACAGAGTTTATTTCTGTCTTTAAAACAAGTTCACTGCATCACTGATAAATAAATTTCCTTAACGTAAGCCAATTCCTCTATATGACATGTTCAGAGTGAAAATGATGAAGAATTATTTTACAGTATCAATAGAAATGTTCATATAACAATCACAAAACGAAACACATTTAAAAGATCATTACCATACCTTTTTTTCAGTTTTGCCATTTTTGTTTGGGAGCTTCAAACCGACGATGTGCCGTACAGAAGTAGGTATTTGAGAAGCATGACAACGTCGACATTTTGTATTTGTTCTAATTGTCATTTCAGATGTGGAATTCATTTAGCTTGAAACTAGCGTAGTAATATTGTCCACTCCACTATTATAGATGCGGTAAATGAACATGCTCTTTTGGGAGCAATGAGAATAGCAAACAATGTGAGACCAAGCACAGAACAAATACCACAGGATGCACCGGACTTTCTCACAGAAATGATGTCAGAATGCTGGGAAGAAGAATCAGAGCAACGACCAACTTTTCAAGGTAACAATGTTTTATCAGAAAGGGAACTTTGAAAGGTAACATATTCTATTTTTGTCTTAAGAGCTCGCCGAGATGTATCGGGAAGACTTTGATGATATTTTGCCACAAGCAGAAACTTCATCACTGATTGTTTTAGGAAAGAAGGTTAACAACTTTTGGTAAAACAAGATTATTAGAAATATTTATTTTCTACATTTTTAGGATGTATCGCTGGGGACCACACTCAACACTTTCCATGTGGAGATTTCGAGCTTTTCCCGAAACCAACGAGATGTCCCCAAACTTATGCGTTCCCGCACCAACGAACAGCAGGAAGGTTGGCTTTCCCTTCATACCGTTGAATCTCCATCAATTGATGGGAAAACAGACAGCGACTACAGCTCCCCTGCTGGAACTATCACTCACTCCTCTTCGTCCACACATGAGGTAACCTACGGTATCCAAAACCTGATGCGATCCCAGACAAATGAAGACAAGAGGGATTGGATGTCATTGCATACAATGGACGAAGGTTTTCAGGAGATGGAAACACAACCGAAACAATTGCAGTGCGCTCTAGAAGATGCAAATGGACAGGAATCTTTGCAACGGTCAAACCGTGTCGACGAAACTGGAAACGGGTCTTCATTTTCGCAATCATCAGGATCTTTTAGTGGGCCCCTGCATCACTATTGTAGCGTTAGTTCAGGTAACCAACCGTTTTTAAACAGTGGCGCTGGCTCGCGGATTGAGAAAAGATTCAAGAAAGGTGGAGTATACGTTTTGATCATGTTAAAGTAATCCCTGTGTCCAAATGTAATTATTTTGTATTCCTGCAACTATACGTGTAGGTTTCTGCAGAAGCAAGGTTTGCTGCGGCCTGGGAGTGGTTTTTGTGGCACTTTTTCTTGTGGCAATCACATTTATGATTCTTTACTTTGTTCACGACGAAAGCTTATGCTTCGTGATGGGCAACTGCGCACACAATGGTAAACTGTAAAAGCCAGTTTGGCCGTTCTATGATTCAGCAATGTAATCCTGAAATATTTGATATCAGCAACGACAACTTCAGTTTTATCCACTACTCAACCAACCTGCAATCAGCACAAATTTCTTCACAACAAACCGGCGATGAGAGTTGATTGCAAATCGTCTTCTCTGAGAATTGTCAACCTTTGTCAACTTTCATGCACCAGTGGTTTTGAGCTTATGGGTAGTAATCATGTGACTTGTTTGAATGGAAATCTTTCGTCAACCTCTGCCACTTGCGAGAAAAGTGAGTTTGATATTTTCTTGTCGTTAAACACACTATATTGTAAAGCCAGTATTGTAAAGTTTTTGTTTAATGTGTTAATTAAGTTGTCCCCATGTGTGACGTCAGTCCTCTTATCGGAGATAACTTGATTTGCAACGGGTTTGAGGAAGCAAAAGTGAAAGCGGGATCTGTTTGTAACATGAAATGTGACGATGGTTACCAACTCATCGGATCACCGGAACGAACATGTTTGGAAACTGGTGACTGGTCTGTGTCAAATTCAAAGTGTTCCAAAAGTAAGAAATGTTGCTTTGTGTAATTGATCTCTCAATACTGTGTGCCATCTTACGTTCACCTACACTAACTTCTACGAATAGGGGAGTTTTGCCTGATAGTACACCACATTGTGTGTGCAGTGCTTGTGATTTTAGTTGTCACAGCGGTTACGCCTTGGTGGGTTCATGTACAACTTGTGCGAACAGGGGAGTTTGGTCTGATACAGATTAACTTGTGCGAACAGGGTTTGATAGTAAACCACCCTATACAAAGATAGTTATATCTTGACATAAATGCAACAGCGAAACTACCATTTTGCTTCCTTGTTTCAAGTTGTTCCGATGTGTGACGTCAGTCCACTTGTCGGAGGAAAGTTGATTTGTAACGGTTTTGAGGAAGCCAATGTTAAAGTTGGATCTGTCTGTCATATGAAATGCAACGTTGACTTCCACCTCATCGGATCACCGGAACGAACATGTTTGGAAACTGGTGACTGGTCTGTGTCAAACTCGTACTGTTCCAGAGGTACAATTTTATTTCTTCAATGCTTTGTGGCCTAACATAATTTCGGTTTAAGTGTGCAAGGCCGAAAGTGTCCCAGATGATTTAAAGACGATCAATTGTTCGAATGGTAACTTGGAAGGGTCCTTGTGTTCGTATCGTTGTGCTGGAAGGCGAAGTTCAATGGTAAGTTGACATTTTGTAAATGTCCATCAGAGAAACACTTAACGATTTTGACCTGACACATGGGTGAACTTTTCGTGGACCTTTAGCTTAGCTATCAACTTACGTATGTGTTTTTTTTTGCTTATTACGCATCTGCCATATAGTTACGCTTATGCTGCTTTATTGGTAGATATGTTAAATGAAGTTTAGTTGATAAATTTATTATGATGCCCGGTAAATAATTTTTTTCTTTAGGATCCAACAGAAAGAACGTGTCAAGCAAACGGTGAATGGAGCAACCCTTTTCCCACGTGCAAATGTCCCCAATGCAAATACGGCCTCATGTGTGACAATTCCCTATCTTATCAAAGTCTTCGAGACCAAATTCAGCCATTACGAAACGACAAGTCTCCGATTCAGGCAAGTCTTCACCAGAATTGTGGTTTCGGTTTTTAGGAAAAGCACCATGATATCTTATTGCAAAATTACAATATAAAATAACCTCAAACGCATTTATTGTAAAGATTACATGTTTCGCTATAAATAAGCATCTTCTTACAGCGAAACATGTATTCTTTACAATAAATGCGTCTGAGGTTATTTTAAATTCTATGTCACGCACACAAGCGGTGCTAGAAAAAGGTCGATTTCGGAATAAAAATATTGAATGATAATCTCTTATTGACATATAACAGCTGACGTACGGAGAGCATACGATCACGTGTGAAAGTGACGTCGATATTTGGTTTATCAACTACGACTGCACGTGTAGAGATTCGGCAGATAACTGGGACGGAACTTGTAACGATTATCTGACTCGACGTGAAGCATGTCGTCATGCTGTTGCTAATCTCTTGCGCCACCACGTGGCTAAAGGATTTTATGAAGCTCCTTGTGATATAGGCCAAGTTCCGTCGGAATGTTAATGATCGCTGCTGCAAGCTTCCGTTTGAGGTCATTTGACATTTACTTGTACAACTTACATGTAAACCATATCGATTGGAATTTTTTTTTAATTTGGTTGCATTATCCAGATTAAACATCTGTACATAATAATTGCGCGTAGCGGATTCATTTGATGAAAGGGTTTACTGCTGCCATATTAGCTTGGTTTTGAATCGATATACACTGCTTCTACGATAAGTTTTTCAATTTCACTCGCAATTTAATAAAATGCTCCTTGTACAATATTGGAGTTTTTGTGTGGAAATGAATCCAGCGTAAAATTGAACAAAGTCACACGTGTTACAAAGTGCAAACTGTAACGCATTGGATATTAATTAGTTGAACTAGACAGTATTGCCAATGGGCGCGACGTCGTGAACACGTGATCCTTGCGAAAATGGTACCACTACCTCCGTTACTATAACCGTTGACGGCATTTTTTATCATATGGTTGTTTGTTTTTTTTCTATAAAAAGTAGGTTACACAAAATCGAAACATACTCTGTGTATCATTATGTTGCATTATAGTGACAAAGATGAGGTGTAGTTTACAATCAAACCTTGTGATTGTGAGTTGATGTCAAATGTTTTGTCTTGCACTCTTACTCGTTTGTGACATCAAGGCATCGTCATGATCACTTATTCAAATATATATACCAGGAAAAAGGCTTTGATGATTTTTTCTGTTGAGTAGCCTTATTTGCAACTGCGTGTATAATCCTGAATAGATCCTGAATAGAAGCTAGAGGGTTGTGAATGTGCTAAATGACATTGTAAAATTGCAATGTTTGTATTTAGTGAGGTTTCGAGCTTGTTTTAGCTTTTAATTACTCAATTGTTCAATAAACCTCGACTTTCAGGGAAACGGTGTGTTTCCACCCACGCCGATCTGTTGTACGACCTCATGAGAATTTTACGATAGGTGAAAAAAAATCAGCGCGTCTCTCGCAAGTCACGACAATAAAGCAAATGTATTGTAATAGGTAACTACAAGCTTACTGTTGGACTAAATTTAAATTTAATTACAATGCAATGTGGTGTCTTGTATTCAAACCTCTAAACCCTGGATGAAAGTCATGGAGGCTCCTTACCAACTGGACAAAGATAAATTAACCTTGATCAAACAAATCGGTAGAGGTGGATTTGGTTGTGTTACTCTACACAATTATCTTACAACGGAAGGTGACTTGGAATCGGCGAAACTGGTAGCCGTTAAGAAGCTTCTGGATGGCCATATTCATGAGAAGTAAGTACCTACCTAAAATTACATGAGTAGTCAGAGTTTGTCTCCCTCCTCTAACAAGCATTAACGACGTGGTGATTAAAAATCAAATCTTTGAAGAGTTCTATTTCGGTAAAAAAATAAAACATGATTTCGCAGATAAAGAATATTTACCCTTAAGGATTCTATCGGGAATCGATGTTTACTTATGGTTATGACATAGCAAACATATCATATTCATATTCAAAAATTAATGCAAATTTTTTTTTGATTTTTGTTTTGTTGGAAAGTTCAGCCTGTGATCTATCTTTGTGTGAAAAAAGTAAGTCGCTGGCTTTTAAGATGGCAGAGTTACACACGTTCAAACTTTTGTTAACTGGCGATTTTTTTTGTTACCTTTCGCGGCGAGCGCAGAGCGTTGAAAAATGTGGGGGTTATGGTTAATATTCTTCAAATTTGAGAGGGCGCGCGTTTTTTCTCGCGAAAAAGTTTACTATTTTTAGATAGTACAGACACCAAAGAATATCTACCCTTAAGGATTCCAGCGGGAATCGATGTTTACTTATGGTTATGACATAGCAAACATATCATATTCATATTCGAATATTAATGCAAATTTTTTTTTGATTTTTGTTTTGTTGGAAAGTTCAGCCTGTGATCTATCTTTGTGTGAAAAAAGTAAGTCGCTACCTCGTAAGGCGGCCGAGTCACGCGCGTTCAAACTTTTGTTAACTGGCGATTTTTTTTTGTCAACTAACATCCCTCTGGTTGCATAATCTTATTGAATAAATGGAGACAATTAGGTCATTCCAAGAATGTAAAGTTACCTATGATATTTGCTGTGCTTGCCTAGAGTTGGCGCGAGTCAATTCAACCTACATACTTTTTAACTGTTGGAAAAGTAGTATGTGTTTGTATTAGCTGAATGAGGAAAGTAACACAAAGTCTGGTTACGACCCGTTCACAGTTTGTAAACAAACCGAATGTGATCGAAACGAGTGGGCGTGATGTTCGTTTGGTTCCTGTTGACGATGTTCAGACAGCAGTTTATCTGTGTCTTACATCCTCACATATTCCAAGATTTTAAGGGATTGGTTAATTAATTTTCACTACCAATGGGTAAAACAATAAAAAATGTCTTTTCTATTAATTCTACAGCTTTAAACTAAACATATATTATGTTTACCCGGAACTGAATAAGGAAATGAGTTAAAACTAAAAACAAGACAAAAGCTTTGTGCTTTAAAGGGACCAATTTCGATGCGAAATTCCATAAGTACCGCAAGTAATGTTTACTCGTTTAAGTACATACTTCAAGCTACTGTCTGTGCAAGTACCTACTTCAAGCTACAACCACCTTTACTTCAGGGATCTAAAACGTCTGCAACAAGAGGCCCAACTATTGTGGAATCTCAAGTGTGAACACATCATCAACATGGTGGGACTTCTCTGTAGCGAGAACGAGTTTTGTGTTGTGATGGAATACGCCAGCAACGGTTCCTGTTTCGACTTTTTTCGTCACCTGAAATTCCAAAGAAAATCCTTCATCTTGACCTAAAAGCCGCAAATGTTTTGCTTGACGAGAATCTTCACGCCAAAGTTAGTACAAAAATTAAAAACGATTTAGTGCAATTAAAAAAATTGCTCTTTGGGTCAACAAGGCAAACAACAGAGAAGACGATCACGTGCTTGCATAAAACATATATTTTAGATATGCGACTTTGGACTTTCCCAAATGCACACCCTCTCTATCCTGTCACGTTCTATGTCGGTGTATCAGAAACCCGGTAAGTTATTTTTGTTGCGATGAACACACGAAAATGTTAAAACCCTCATTAAAAAACATTGAGGAAATTTAAGTCAAAATGGAATTCAAGACTTTAATCTTCAGGTGAAAAGGTTGGTGGAACGATTAGTCACATTGCTCCGGAACACCTAAAGGACCCGAATCGAAAACCAACCGTTAAATCCGACACCTACAGGTGTAATCAGTTTTATTTCTTTATGGCTCCTTTACAACATAGGCAAATAGTAGTTTGGAGATCAATAAACTAATGGTGCAACAATCCGGGGTTTACGGGTTATTATTTCACCACATCATTACAAGGAATGATTTATTGTTTTAATATGAGTCGATTTCCACCGATTATTTAACAAAATTATTTTTTTGTGACACATTTTTCGTTTTACAGTTTTGGCATTTTTGTCTGGGAGCTGCAAACCGACGATGTGCCCTACAGAAGTAAGCAAGAAATTGTAGAGCAATAACTGAAAGCATATATTAAATTTTTATTTATTTTAGATGCCATTAATGAACAAGCCATTTTGGGAGCAATGAGAATAGCAAACAATGTGAGACCAAGCACAGAACTAATACCACAGGATGCACCGGACTTTCTCACAGAAATGATGTCAGAATGTTGGGAAGAAGAAGCAGAGAATCGACCAACCTTTTCTCGTATAGCTTCTGATGTGTAATTGCAAGGTGCATTTAAAGAATGTCCATAACAAATATTTTTTAGAGCTCAGTGATATGTTCGGTGAAGATTTTGAAGAAATTTTGCCTCTTGCCAAAAATTCAGCAGATATTGTTTTGGGAAAGAAGGTGTGTAAAGAGATTCTTACCTAAAATATTGCTTATCGCAGTACAAACATTTTCCACGCTATTTTAGGATATTTCATTGACAACGGACACTACCCTCAACACTTTCCATCTGGAGATTTCAAGCTTTTCGAACAAGCAGCAGCAAGTTCATAAAGTTATGACTCCCCACAGTAAAATCCAAGAGGAATGTAGCAAAACCGTTGCTACTTCTATAGTCTCTAGAAACACAGACAGCGATTACAGCTCCCCTTTTGGAACCATGAATGTCTCAGCTTCAGTTGCAACCGATACGACCTACGGCATCAAAAACCTGATGCGATCGCACAAGCAAGAAGAGAGAACAGAGGGGATATCGTCATGCAATATTGCCACAGACGAAGGTTTTGAGGAGGTAGAAACGCAACCGAAAAGATTGCATTGTGACCTGGAGCATATTCTTACACCAGTGGCAATTGAAGACGCAACCAGATACAGTTCTTCTTTTGGAAGGTCTTTGCATCCACTCAGTGGACCATTACGCAAGTATTCCAACGAATATTCGGGCAACCAACCACTTCTGAATGGTGACACCGGTACCCAGATTGGGGAAGGACATCGCCACGAAGGTTGTGTAAACTAGTTTGGTTAAGATTGCCAATGCGACTTTTTATTGTTATCTGTCAACATTTGCAGGTTTCTGCAGAAGCAGACTCTGGCTCGGTTTGGTAATCGGTCTTGTGTTGTTGGTTTTGGCGGCGACACTTACATTTGTGGCTCTGTACTTCGTACACGACAAAAGCATCAGTTTTCTGAAGGCCAAATCTACATTAAAAGGCAAATCATAAACCCAATGTTAAAAACTTCAACATTCTGTACAAGAGAAAATGTCATAAGGAAGTAATCTGGGTGCATAAGTACGGAAACTGACGATGCCGTTTGGGTGTTGATTTTGATATTAAAATGTCGCACTGACGCTAATCGTTTGCCACTAATTGTAAGTAATTTTTGCCATTCAGTGCATTGGCGGTCAGATAGTACACCACACTGCACAAAAGTTTATTGAATCTTGACAAAATACAAAAACAAAATTGTATTTTCAATAACGAAATAAAGCATATTTGTTATTTGTCTAGTTGGTTCGACGTGTGACGTCAATCCACTTGTCGGTGGAAAGTTGATTTGCAACGGGTTTGAGGTAGCAAAAGTAAAAGCGGGATCTGTTTGTAACATGAAGTGTGACGATGGTTACCAACTCATCGGATCACCGGAACGAACATGTTTGGAAACTGGTGACTGGTCTGTGTCAAATTCAAAATGTTTCAAAAGTAAGAAAGTTATTTATAAATCGTTCTAAAATTTGTTTCATAAATTCCGTCAAAGTTTGTAGGACAGAGAGTGTTCCAGTGGATTTGGAGAGAATCAATTGTACCAATGGCAACTTAGAAGGATCCATGTGTTCGTATCGTTGTTACGGAAAACGTAGCTCACTGGTAGTTTGAATTTTTTTACCTCATCATATCCATGAAACCCGCTATAGGGTTAAGTTGATTGCTTTAGGAACAGTTCGCATAATTTACCTTTTCTTTTTTTTTAGGATCCAACGGAAAGAATGTGTCAAGCAAACGGTGAATGGAGCAACCCTTTTCCCACGTGCAAATGTCCGAAGTGTAAATACGGCCTCACGTGCGACAAATCCTTATTTTACAAAGACCTGAGGTCTCAAATTCAGCCATTGACAAGCGACAAATACCCGTTGCAGGTAAGTTTTACACGGATTTACATTTCTTTTGCAGAAATGGCATCTATTTATTTTGTTGCAGCTGACATATGGAGATCACATAATCACGTGTGAAAGTGACGCCGATATTTGGTTCCTCGACTACGACTGCACTTGTAGTGACTCGAAAGATAATTGGGAGGGTATTTGCAGCAACTATGTTACTCGACGTGATGCATGTCGTCATGCAGTTGCTCATCTCTTACGCTACCATGTGACCAACGGATTGTACGAGGCCCCATGCGACATGGGTCAAGTTCCTGCGGATTGCTAAAATCCGTGCTTTAACTGATTCGTTAATGAACCGGTATAACACATTTTATAGAGTTTATTTCGACTGGGATGTTCCATGTTTCGAACAGCTTAGTAGGTTGTTCATTTAATTGCATTGCCCCAAACACGCATCCTTTGATGGTTTTGCTTGTAGCGAATACAGTTTATTACAGTGTATATAGTACGTTTGCGAAATACAAGAGCTGAGATGCCAAATATAAAGGTCCTTCGGAGTGGGGGAATCCTGCCTTGTCATGCGAAGGCATGATTTTTAAGTTGTTTAATGACGCGCACGGGTCAAGACTTTTTTTCGAAGCAAATTTCGAATCGAGGATATTTTGCAGCTCTTACAGCGGTTACGCATTGGTGTTTCCCTTGACACTAACTTGCACAAACAAGTGTCTGGTCTGGAAGCACACCAACACTGTACAAAAGGTGATTAATAACATAAATACTGTAGCGGAATTTCAATACGTTTTCTTGTGGGCAAAAAGTTTTTTTCCGACATGTAAAGTCACACAAGACACACGTTGAGAAAGAAGAAATCTTATTTGTTGATGTGGAAGGCAACGAAAACACTACAAAACACACACAGAACAAAAAGCACTCATGCAGATAACCGAATGGCTGTGAAAAGAATATGTTTTCCATTAACGCATGTCATTGGCTGAATTTAGTGTGATAATTGGGCATAAACAGACCTGAGGAATGTACACAGAAAAACACGTGAAGTTACTTGGAGAGAAGGTGTTTTTTCACAGCATGCTTATACCCAGTGACGCTAAATATTTGAATGTTTTCGGGATCCCACGTACAAGTGGTGACGTTTTATGGTTTATAATTTTTACGACACTTGTGATTCAAAAGATTGCTGGGATAGATTTTGCAATGGTTACCAGTATCGACGGCTTGTCGTTATGAGGTATGTCATCTCCTGGGATACAAATGTGCATATACAAGTCTGTCGCTATCATATCTTTTGCAGCTGGCCAAATTAAATTAATTTTGCTTTATGCATTTTTTTGCACTTCACTCAATGCAAACCACGTTTAGAGAAACGAGAATATATTGAAACTTTATTTCACATCTTGCAAATTCACATTTCCGGCGTAAAAATGAGTCGATTGTGACGTGCTACATACACAAAATTGGAATCGCTTCCTCAAGTGTGTTGCTTTTTTGTGGCGTAACGCAGTACCGAAATGTGCTCGCTTCCTACCTTACTGTTGTTGATGAATGCTGTTTTTTACTTCGGATTGGAACTTCAAATGTAGATATCTTTAGCGGTTTAGAGGTTGATATACATCAGTGCCTTTAAAAAACTATTTGTACCGCAATTTTTGAAATTAACTAAGTTTGGTCATAAATTAAGCTCCCGGTGAGGTTTGAAATCACGACTCTGGGCTAACCAGTCCCAACGCTCTACCAACTGAGCTACAGGAGCTCAGTGGTTTCACGGGGTATATTGTGGCCAAGGTACACTGGTACGCAAGCGCACAACTTGTCAGGCGACCTTCACATGCGTAGAGAATCTCCATCATCAGACAACCCAAAAGTATTACCATGATTTCGTATAGCAAGGCAGGATCGCTCCGTTATATTTGGCGATCTCAGCACTCGTATTCTGATAATAAGGCTGGTTCAGCTTGGCTGCGAAGCCTGTGAAGCTTATGATCAAATTAGGTTTCTTTGCCATTCTCCCTATTAAGCTATGTACCTTTTCATTGCGCGCAACCATGGATATGGTGGCCTATACATTTTTCCATCAGAAAAAAAAATTCGTTTCGAATTTCGTTTTCCCGAAACAAATTTTGTTTTGAAATAATCAATTTTGTTTCCAAAAGCAAAATTCGAAACAGAGTTCAAAACGAATTTCAGAAAAGGTGGTTATGGTCAAAAACGAAATTCGAAACAAATTTTTTGTAAAAACTTTTTTTTAAAAGTGAATATCGCTTGATGGAAACAAAGAGCTGATATTTAATATAATGACGTCAGTATTCAAAAACATATTTTTGTAAACAAATTTTGTTAACAAATCAAAGACCGTTTTGAAATGCCCAAATTTTGAAGTATCAAAAATGAAACTGTGAAAACAAAATTTGTTTTCGAAACAAAATTCGTTTACAAATGCCTTTAGTACGTTACTCACTATGTTGTAAACAGTGGGAAACAAATTATGTTTTCGAAACAAAATTCGTTTACAAATGCCTTTGGATCGTTAGTATCTATGTTGCCCATAGCGGAAAACAAAATTCGTTTCCGAAACAAAATGCGTTTATAAATGCCTTTGGATCGTTACTATCTATGTTGCCCATAGCGGAAACAAAATTTATTTTCGAAACAAAATTCGTTTACAAATGCCTTTGGATAGTTACTATCTATGTTGCCCATAGCAGGAAACAAAATTGGTTTTCGAAACAAAATTCGTTTACAAATGCCTTTGGATCGTTGCTATCTATGTTGCCCATAGCGGGAAACAAAATTCGTTTTCGGAACAAAATTCGTTTACAAATGCCTTTGGTTCGTTACTCACCATGATGTCTACACCGGGAAACAAAAATTCGCTTTCGAAACAAAATTCGTTTACAAACGCCTTTGGATCGTTACTATCTATGTTGCCCATAGCGGGAAACAAAATTCGTTTTCGAAACAAAATTCGTTTACAAATGCCTTTGGATCGTTACTATCTATGTTGCCCATAGCGGGAAACAAAATTCGTTTTCGAAACAAAATTCGTTTACAAATGCCTTTGGATCGTTGCGATCTATGTTGCCCATAGCGGGAAACAAAATTCGTTTTCGAAACAAAATTCGTTTACAAATGCCTTTGGATCGTTACTATCTATGTTGCCCATAGCGGGAAACAAAATTCGTTTTCGAAACAAAATTCGTTTACAAATGCCTTTGGATCGTTACTATCTATGTTGCCCATAGCGGAAACAAAATTCGTTTTCGAAACAAAATTCGTTTTCAAATGACTTTGATCCGTTACTCACCATGTTGTACATAGTGGGAAACATAATTGAACATTTTTATATCAAGCGACTTGAAATTTTGCACACAAATACTAAATGCCAGCACAAAACAAGCAGTGAAAACCAAATTGGCCTATGTCTTTTAGTATTTTATTCGCGACCGAAAACGCATGTTTGGCACTATGGTTGCCAAGGATCGGCGAAATTAACTCAAATTGAGAGTTGCCCGCCTGCAATTTGAACATTTTTATATCAAGCGACTTGAAATTTTGCACATAAATACTAGATGCCAGTACAAAACGAGCAGAGCAAACCAAATTGGCCTATATCCTTTAGTTTTTTATTCGCGACCGAAAACGCATGTTTGGCACTATGGTTGCCAAGGATCGGCGAAATTAACTCAAATTGAGAGTTGCCCGCCTGCAATTTGAACATTTTTATATCAAGCGACTTGAAATTTTGCACATAAATACTAGATGCCAGTGCAAAACGAGCAGTGAAAACCAAATTGGCCTATGTCCTTTAGCTTTTTATACGCGACCGAAAACGCATGTTTGACTGTATGGTGGCTAAGGTTCGTCGAATTTAACTCAAATTGACAGTTGACCGCTTGTAATTTGAACATTTTTATATCAAGCGACTTGAAATTTTGCACACAAATACTAGATGCCAGTGCAAAACGAACAATAAAAACCAAATTGGCCTATGTCTTTTAGTTTTTTATTCGCGTCCGAAAACGCATGTTTGACGCTATGGTGGCTAAGGTTCGTCGAAATTAACTCAAATTGACAGTTGCCCGCTTGCAATTTGAACATTTTTATATCAAGCGACTTGAAATTTTGCACACAAATACTAGATGCCAGTACAAAACGAGCAGAGCAAACCAAATTGGCCTATATCCTTTAGTTTTTTATTCGCGACCGAAAACGCATGTTTGGCACTATGGTTGCCAAGGATCGGCGAAATTAACTCAAATTGAGAGTTGCCCGCCTGCAATTTGAACATTTTTATATCAAGCGACTTGAAATTTTGCACACAAATACTAGATGCCAGTGCAAAACGAACAATCAAGACCAAATTGGCCTATGTCTTTTAGTTTTTTTTTCGCGACCGAAAACGCATGTTTGACGCCATGGTGGCTAAGGTTCGTCGAAATTAACTCAAATTGACAGTTGCCCGCTTGTAATTTGAACATTTTTATATCAAGCGACTTGAAATTTTGCACACAAATACTAGATGCCAGTGCAAAACGAACAATCAAGACCAAATTGGCCTATGTCTTTTAGTTTTTTTTTCGCGACCGAAAACGCATGTTTGACGCTATGGTGGCTAAGGTTCGTCGAAATTAACTCAAATTGACAGTTGCCCGCTTGTAATTTGAACATTTTTATATCAAGCGACTTGAAATTTTGCACACAAATACTAGATGCCAGTGCAAAACGAACAATAAAAACCAAATTGGCCTATGTCCTCTAGCTTTTTATACGCGACCGAAAACGCATGTTTGACTGTATGGTGGCTAAGTTTCAGCGAAATTAACTCAAATTGACAGTTGCCCGCTTGTAATTTGAACATTTTTATATCAAGCGACTTGAAATTTTGCACACAAATACTAGATGCCAGTGCAAAACGAACAATAAAAACCAAATTGGCCTATGTCTTTTAGTTTTTTATTCGCGTCCGAAAACGCATGTTTGACGCTATGGTGGCTAAGGTTCGTCGAAATTAACTCAAATTGACAGTTGCCCGCTTGCAATTTGAACATTTTTATATCAAGCGACTTGAAATTTTGCACACAAATACTAGATGCCAGTACAAAACGAGCAGAGCAAACCAAATTGGCCTATATCCTTTAGTTTTTTATTCGCGACCGAAAACGCATGTTTGGCACTATGGTTGCCAAGGATCGGCGAAATTAACTCAAATTGAGAGTTGCCCGCCTGCAATTTGAACATTTTTATATCAAGCGACTTGAAATTTTGCACACAAATACTAGATGCCAGTGCAAAACGAACAATCAAGACCAAATTGGCCTATGTCTTTTAGTTTTTTTTTCGCGACCGAAAACGCATGTTTGACGCCATGGTGGCTAAGGTTCGTCGAAATTAACTCAAATTGACAGTTGCCCGCTTGTAATTTGAACATTTTTATATCAAGCGACTTGAAATTTTGCACACAAATACTAGATGCCAGTGCAAAACGAACAATCAAGACCAAATTGGCCTATGTCTTTTAGTTTTTTTTTCGCGACCGAAAACGCATGTTTGACGCTATGGTGGCTAAGGTTCGTCGAAATTAACTCAAATTGACAGTTGCCCGCTTGTAATTTGAACATTTTTATATCAAGCGACTTGAAATTTTGCACACAAATACTAGATGCCAGTGCAAAACGAACAATAAAAACCAAATTGGCCTATGTCCTCTAGCTTTTTATACGCGACCGAAAACGCATGTTTGACTGTATGGTGGCTAAGTTTCAGCGAAATTAACTCAAATTGACAGTTGCCCGCTTGTAATTTGAACATTTTTATATCAAGCGACTTGAAATTTTGCACACAAATACTAGATGCCAGTGCAAAACGAACAATAAAAACCAAATTGGCCTATGTCCTTTAGCTTTTTATACGCGACCGAAAACGCATGTTTGACTGTATGGTGGCTAAGTTTCAGCGAAATTAACTCAAATTGACAGTTGCCCGCTTGCAATTTGAACATTTTTATATCAAGCGACTTGAAATTTTGCACACAAATACTAGATGCCAGTACAAAACGAGCAGAGCAAACCAAATTGGCCTATGTCCTTTAGTTTTTTATTCGCGACCGAAAACGCATGTTTGGCACTATGGTTGCCAAGGATCGGCGAAATTAACTCAAATTGAGAGTTGCCCGCCTGCAATTTGAACATTTTTATATCAAGCGACTTGAAATTTTGCACACAAATACTAGATGCCAGTGCAAAACGAGCAGTGAAAACCAAATTGGCCTATGTCCTTTAGCTTTTTGTACGCGACCGAAAACGCATGTTTGACGCTATGGTGGCTAAGGTTCGTCGAAATTAACTCAAATTGACAGTTGCCCGCTTGTAATTTGAACATTTTTATATCAAGCGACTTGAAATTTTGCACACAAATACTAGATGCCAGTGCAAAACGAACAATAAAAACCAAATTGGCCTATGTCCTCTAGCTTTTTATACGCGACCGAAAACGCATGTTTGACTGTATGGTGGCTAAGTTTCAGCGAAATTAACTCAAATTGACAGTTGCCCGCTTGTAATTTGAACATTTTTATATCAAGCGACTTGAAATTTTGCACACAAATACTAGATGCCAGTGCAAAACGAACAATAAAAACCAAATTGGCCTATGTCCTTTAGCTTTTTATACGCGACCGAAAACGCATGTTTGACTGTATGGTGGCTAAGTTTCAGCGAAATTAACTCAAATTGACAGTTGCCCGCTTGCAATTTGAACATTTTTATATCAAGCGACTTGAAATTTTGCACACAAATACTAGATGCCAGTACAAAACGAGCAGAGCAAACCAAATTGGCCTATGTCCTTTAGTTTTTTATTCGCGACCGAAAACGCATGTTTGGCACTATGGTTGCCAAGGATCGGCGAAATTAACTCAAATTGAGAGTTGCCCGCCTGCAATTTGAACATTTTTATATCAAGCGACTTGAAATTTTGCACACAAATACTAGATGCCAGTGCAAAACGAGCAGTGAAAACCAAATTGGCCTATGTCCTTTAGCTTTTTGTACGCGACCGAAAACGCATGTTTGACTGTATGGTGGCTAAGGTTCGTCGAATTTAACTCAAATTGACAGTTGCCCGCCTGCAATTTGAACATTTTTATATCAAGCGACTTGAAATTTTGAACACAAATACTAGATGCCAGTGCAAAACCAACAAGAAAAACCAAATTGGCCTATGTCTTTTAGTTTTATATTCGCGACCGAAAACGCATGTTTGACACTATGGTGGCTAAGGTTCGTCGAAATTAACACAAATTGACAGTTGCCCGCTTGTAATTTGAACATTTTTATATCCAGCGACTTGAAATTTTGCACACAAATACTAGATGCCAGTACAAAACGTGCAGTGAAAACCAAATTGGCCTATGTTTTTTTGTTTTATATTCGCGACCGAAAACGCATGTTTGACGCTATGGTGGCTAAGGTTCGGCGAAATTTACTCAAATTGACAGTTGCCCGCTTGCAATTTGAACATTTTTATATCAAGCGACTTGAAATTTTGCACACAAATACTACATGCCAGTACAAAACGAGCAGTGAAAACCAAATTGGCCTATGTCCTTTAGTTTTATATTCGCGACCGAAAACGCATGTTTGACGCTATGGTGGCTAAGGTTCGTCGATTTTTACTCAAATTGACAGTTGCCCGCTTGCAATTTGAACATTTTTGTATCAAGCGACTTGATATTTTACACACATATATTACAGCCTAGTCCGAAACGAGCTGTAAAAACTGAATTCGCGTATGTCTTTTAGTTTTTAATTCCTGGGCGAAAACGCACGTTTTAAACTACGACGCTCGGTTTGGGCGGATTTAACTAAATTTGCCACTTGTCCGCCTGCTAATTAAACATTTTTAAGTTTAGCGACTTGATATTTTACACACAAATATTACAACCTAGTCCGAAACGAGCTGTAAAAACCGAATTCGAGTATGTCTTTTAGTTTTTAATTCCTGAGCGAAAACGCATGTTTCAAACTCTATCGGGCTAGGGTTCGGCGGATTTAACTAAATTTGCCACTTGTCCGCCTGCTATTTAAACATTTTTAAATCAAGCGACTTGATATTTTACACACATATATTAGAGCCTAGTCCGAAACGATCTGTAAAAACCAAATTCGCGCTTGTCTTTTAGTTTTTAATTCCTGGGCGAAAAGGCAGGTTTCAAACTCTATCGGGCTAGGGTTCGGCGGATTTAACTAATTTTGCCAGTTGTCCGCCTGCTATTTAAACATTTTTAAATCAAGCGACTTGATATTTTTTACACATATATTACAGCCTAGTCCGAAACGAGCTGTAAAAACCGAATTCGCGTATGTCTTTTAGTTTTTAATTCCTGGGCGAAAAGGCATGTTTCAAACTCTATCGGGCTAGGGTTCGGCGGATTTAACTAAATTTGCCACTTGCCCGCCTGCTATTTAAACATTTTTAAATCAAGTGACTTGATATTTTACACACATATATTACAGCCTAGTCCGAAACGAGCTGTAAAAACCGAATTCGCGTATGTCTTTTAGTTTTTAATTCCCGGTCGAAAACGCACGTTTTAAACTACGACGCTCGGTTTGGGCGGATTTAACTAAATTTGCCACTTGTCCGCCTGCTAATTAAACATTTTTAAGTTTAGCGACTTGATATTTTACACACAAATATTACAGCCTAGTCCGAAACGAGCTGTAAAAACCGAATTCGCGTATGTCGTTTAGTTTTTAATTCCTGGGCGAAAAGGCATGTTTCAAACTCTATCGGGCTAGGGTTCGGCGGATTTAACTAAATTTGCCACTTGTCCGCCTGCTATTTAAACATTTTTAAATCAAGCGACTTGATATTTTACACACATATATTAGAGCCTAGTCCGAAACGATCTGTAAAAACCAAATTCGCGTTTGGCTTTTAGTTTTTAATTCCTGGGCGAAAAGGCATGTTTCAAACTCTATCGGGCTAGGGTTCGGCGGATTTAACTAATTTTGCCAGTTGTCCGCCTGCTATTTAAACATTTTTAAATCAAGCGACTTGATATTTTTTAAACATATATTACAGCCTAGTCCGAAACGAGCTGTAAAAACCGAATTCGCGTATGTCTTTTAGTTTTTAATTCCTGGGCGAAAAGGCATGTTTCAAACTCTATCGGGCTAGGGTTCGGCGGATTTAACTAATTTTGCCAGTTGTCCACCTGCTATTTAAACATTTTTGAATCAAGCGACTTGATATTTTTTACACATATATATTGCAGCCTAGTCCAAAACGAGCTGTAAAAACCGAATTCGCGTATGTCTTTTAGTTTTTAATTCCTGGGCGAAAAGGCATGTTTCAAACTCTATCGGGCTAGAGTTCGGCGGATTTAACTAATTTTGCCAGTTGTCCGCCTGCTATTTAAACATTTTTAAATCAAGCGACTTGATATTTTTAACACATATATTAGAGCCTAGTCCGAAACGAGCTGTAGAAACCGAATTCGCGTATGTCTTTTAGTTTTTAATTCCTGGGCGAAAAGGCATGTTTCAAACTCTATCGGGCTAGGGTTCGGCGGATTTAACTAAATTTGCCACTTGCCCGCCTGCTATTTAAACATTTTTAAATCAAGTGACTTGATATTTTACACACATATATTACAGCCTAGTCCGAAACGAGCTGTAAAAACCGAATTCGCGTATGTCTTTTAGTTTTTAATTCCCGGTCGAAAACGCACGTTTTAAACTACGACGCTCGGTTTGGGCGGATTTAACTAAATTTGCCACTTGTCCGCCTGCTAATTAAACATTTTTAAGTTTAGCGACTTGATATTTTACACACAAATATTACAGCCTAGTCCGAAACGAGCTGTAAAAACCGAATTCGCGTATGTCGTTTAGTTTTTAATTCCTGAGCGAAAACGCATGTTTCAAACTCTATCGGGCTAGGGTTCGGCGGATTTAACTAAATTTGCTACTTGTCCGCCTGCTATTTAAACATTTTTAAATCAAGCGACTTGATATTTTACACACATATATTAGAGCCTAGTCCGAAACGATCTGTAAAAACCAAATTCGCGTTTGGCTTTTAGTTTTTAATTCCTGGGCGAAAAGGCATGTTTCAAACTCTATCGGGCTAGGGTTCGGCGGATTTAACTAATTTTGCCAGTTGTCCGCCTGCTATTTAAACATTTTTAAATCAAGCGACTTGATATTTTTTAAACATATATTAGAGCCTAGTCCGAAACGATCTGTAAAAACCAAATTCGCGTTTGGCTTTTAGTTTTTAATTCCTGGGCGAAAAGGCATGTTTCAAACTCTATCGGGCTAGGGTTCGGCGGATTTAACTAATTTTGCCAGTTGTCCGCCTGCTATTTAAACATTTTTAAATCAAGCGACTTGATATTTTACACACATATATTAGAGCCTAGTCCGAAACGATCTGTAAAAACCAAATTCGCGTTTGGCTTTTAGTTTTTAATTCCTGGGCGAAAACGCATGTTTCAAACTCTATCGGGCTAGGGTTCGGCGGATTTAACTAATTTTGCCAGTTGTCCGCCTGCTATTTAAACATTTTTAAATCAAGCGACTTGATATTTTTTAAACATATATTACAGCCTAGTCCGAAACGAGCTGTAAAAACCGAATTCGCGTATGTCTTTTAGTTTTTAATTCCTGGGCGAAAAGGCATGTTTCAAACTCTATCGGGCTAGGGTTCGGCGGATTTAACTAATTTTGCCAGTTGTCCACCTGCTATTTAAACATTTTTGAATCAAGCGACTTGATATTTTTTACACATATATATTGCAGCCTAGTCCAAAACGAGCTGTAAAAACCGAATTCGCGTATGTCTTTTAGTTTTTAATTCCTGGGCGAAAAGGCATGTTTCAAACTCTATCGGGCTAGGGTTCGGCGGATTTAACTAATTTTGCCAGTTGTCCGCCTGCTATTTAAACATTTTTAAATCAAGAGACTTGATATTTTTTACAGATATATTAGAGCCTAGTCCGAAACGAGCTGTAAAAACCGAATTCGCGTATGTCTTTTAGTTTTTAATTCCTGGGCGAAAAGGCATGTTTCAAACTCTATCGGGCTAGGGTTCGGCGGATTTAACTAAATTTGCCACTTGCCCGCCTGCTATTTAAACATTTTTAAATCAAGTGACTTGATATTTTACACACATATATTACAGCCTAGTCCGAAACGAGCTGTAAAAACCGAATTCGCGTATGTCTTTTAGTTTTTAATTCCCGGTCGAAAACGCACGTTTTAAACTACGACGCTCGGTTTGGGCGGATTTAACTAAATTTGCCACTTGTCCGCCTGCTAATTAAACATTTTTAAGTTTAGCGACTTGATATTTTACACACAAATATTACAGCCTAATCTGAAACGATCTGTAAAAACCGAATTCGCGTATGTCTTTTAGTTTTTAATTCCTGGGCGAAAAGGCATGTTTCAAACTCTATCGGGCTAGGGTTCGGCGGATTTAACTAATTTTGCCAGTTGTCCGCCTGCTATTTAAACATTTTTAAATCAAGCGACTTGATATTTTGCACACATATATTACAGCCTAGTCCGAAAAGAGCTGTAAAAACCGAATTCGCGTATGTCTTTTAGTTTTTGATTCCTGGGCGAAAACGCATGTTTCAAACTCTATCGGGCTAGGGTTCGGCGGATTTAACTGAATTTGCCACTTGTCCGCCTGCTATTTGAACATTTTTAAATTGAGCGACTTGATATTTTGCACACATATATTAGAGCCTAGTCCGAAACGATCTGTGAAAACCCAATTCGCGTATGTCTTTTAGTTTTTAATTCCTGGGCGAAAACGCATGTTTCAAACTATATCGGGCTAGGGTTCGGTGGATTTAACTAAATTTGCCACTTGTCCGCCTGCTATTTGAACATTTTTAAATGAAGCGACTTGATGTTTTACACACATATATTAGAGCCTAGTCGGAAAGGCGCTGTGAAAACCAAATTCGCGTATGTCTTTTAGTTTTTAATTCCTGGGCGAAAAGGCATGTTTCAAACTCTATCGGGCTAGGGTTCGGCGGATTTAACTAATTTTGCCAGTTGTCCGCCTGCTATTTAAACATTTTTAAATCAAGCGACTTGATATTTTTTACAGATATATTAGAGCCTTGTCCGAAACGAGCTGTAAAAACCGAATTCGCGTATGTCTTTTAGTTTTTAATTCCTGGGCGAAAAGGCATGTTTCAAACTCTATCGGGCTAGGGTTCGGCGGATTTAACTAAATTTGCCACTTGCCCGCCTGCTATTTAAACATTTTTAAATCAAGTGACTTGATATTTTACACACATATATTACAGCCTAGTCCGAAACGAGCTGTAAAAACCGAATTCGCCTATGTCTTTTAGTTTTTAATTCCCGGTCGAAAACGCACGTTTTAAACTACGACGCTCGGTTTGGGCGGATTTAACTAAATTTGCCACTTGTCCGCCTGCTATTTAAACATTTTTAAGTTTAGCGACTTGATATTTTACACACAAATATTACAGCCTAATCCGAAACGATCTGTAAAAACCGAATTCGCGTATGTCTTTTAGTTTTTAATTCCTGGGCGAAAAGGCATGTTTCAAACTCTATCGGGCTAGGGTTCGGCGGATTTAACTAATTTTGCCAGTTGTCCGCCTGCTATTTAAACATTTTTAAATCAAGCGACTTGATATTTTGCACACATATATTACAGCCTAGTCCGAAAAGAGCTGTAAAAACCGAATTCGCGTATGTCTTTTAATTTTTAATTCCTGGGCGAAAACGCACGTTTTAAACTAGATCGGGCTAGGGTTCGGCGGATTTAACTGAATTTGCCACTTGTCCGCCTGCTATTTGAACATTTTTTATTGAGCGACTTGATATTTTACACACATATATTAGAGCCTAGTTCGAAACGAGCTGTAAAAACCCAATTCGCGTATGTCTTTTAGTTTTTAATTCCTGGGCGAAAACGCATGTTTCAAACTATATCGGGCTAGGGTTCGGCGGATTTAACTGAATTTGCCACTTGTCCGCCTGCTATTTGAACATTTTTAAATTGAGCGACTTGATATTTTGCACACATATATTAGAGCCTAGTCCGAAACGATCTGTGAAAACCCAATTCGCGTATATCTTTTAGTTTTTAATTCCTGGGCGAAAACGCATGTTTTAAACTATGGCGCCATAGTTGGGCGGATTTAACTAATTTTGCCACTTGTCCGCCTGCTATTTTGACATTTTCAATTCATGCCAATTGATATTTTGCACCAAAATACTAGATGCCACTACAAAACGGGCAGTGAAAACCAAATTAGCTTATGTCCTGTATTTTTTTATTTCTGGGCGAAAACGCATATTTGAAACGGTGGTTGCTAAGGTATGATGTCCACTGTGAAATTGTAATGGTTGGCCAACTTTGCTATATTTTTTGAAATCAATTGAGACATGAAGATTTAAACACAAATTGTTTTTCCCGCTATGGTCACTACAGTGAGTGACGGTTCAAAGGCATTCGCAAACGAATTTTGTTTCGAAAACAAATTTTGTTTCTCACTATGTACAACATAGTGAGTAACTTACCAAAGGCCTTTGTAAACGAATTTTGTTTCGAAAACAAATTTTGTTTCCCACCATGTACAACATAGTGAGTAACTTACCAAAGGCATTTGTAAACGAATTTTGTTTCGAAAACAAATTTTGTTTCCCACCATGTACAACATAGTGAGTAACTTACCAAAGGCCTCTGTAAACGGATTTTGTTTTGAAAACAAATTTTGTTTTATACTATGTACAACATAGTGAGTGACTTGCGAAAAGTATTTGTAAACGAATTTTGTTTCGAAAACAAATTTTGTTTCATACTATGTACAACACAGTGAGTGACGTACCGAAGGCATTTGTGAACGAATTTTGTTTCGAAAACAAATTTTGATTCATGCTATATTGCTTTTATGCAACTTTTTGCATCTTTGAACAGATCTTTGAGTTTTCACAGAATATAGGTATATAGACGTATATAGCCGTAACCTACAATTACTGAGGCGTTTGAACTTGACGTAAGTCAAAAAACATTTTGCTTCAATATATGCCGTACTTATTTACTCGTATTTCACACAGTGTTTGTTTCGTATGATAGTGGAAGAAAATCTAGTGTGTTTTGGATTAATTCCTGTGACATGTCCCAACGGATTTAGTTTGATAAATTAATTGTTAAAGATTTTGGAACAGTCCTTTATATCCCCGGCCCCACTATTTCACGTTTGAACCCACATTGTCCAATTTATCCGATAGTGTTGATTCAAATAGCTCTGTAGACCCTGAAAAAATGGCATTTTTATTCCCTAATATGTTACAGCACGTTTGCGTAACGCTTCGAATTTCAAATATGGCCCTCTACCCCATCATGTGGCTGGAAGTCGACCAACAAATTTTGTTCACAAAATTCGTTTACAAAATTCGTTTACAAAATTCCAATTTTGTTTCCCACCATTACATAGGAAATGAGTTTTAGTTATGAATAACTATCACCTGACCATCACACAAATACAACTGCTCTTTATATTCGGCATTATCATTTAAATCGATTGCAGAGAATTTAAATTTGTAAACTATTTATAACTTCACAATGCCCAAGGCAGTGACGGTTATAAATGACCTGTAGTAACCTGTGTGACATTTCTACTGTTAATATTTTACCTGCCCACAGTACATACGTCATCCTTCCATCAGGTGCTTTCCGTTCCAAGGTTTTGTACGGCTTTAAATTGCCGTGCTTCCTATTTTTCGAAACAAAAAATGGAAGCAGTAGCCATCCGTTTGTAACCCTCATAAAAAAATGGAATGTTTGACAAAGCGAATTGTTTCCCCTCTCTCCCTCTCTCCCCCTCTCCCTCTCTCTCTCCCTCCCTTCCTCGATCTATTGTTACAATGAGATGGGGAATTTACAAAGGGCTAAAAAAACACGAGCCGTTCTCCTAAGAAGCAATAGCACCAGTTGGGTAAATGCGCAGTATATCTGTACTCAAGACAGAGACTGGATATAAACTTGATTACAACGTCTAAAGCGTGCAAAAAACACATGGATGTTCCTTGCCAACTGGACAAAGAGAAATTAAAGTTAATAAAACAAATCGGCAGAGGTGGATTTGGTTGCGTCACTCTACACGATTACCATACAACGGAAGGTGACTTGAAATCGGCGAAACTGGTAGCCGTTAAGAAGCTTCTGGATGGCCATATTCATGAGAAGTAAGTACACATAATATCACAAATGTTTTGATTGAATTTGATAACTTCATTTCGTTTGGCAATAGCAGAACAAAGTTTTAATCGAT
This sequence comes from Ascidia mentula, assembly GCF_947561715.1. Classification (NCBI taxonomy): domain Eukaryota; kingdom Metazoa; phylum Chordata; class Ascidiacea; order Phlebobranchia; family Ascidiidae; genus Ascidia; species Ascidia mentula. The sequence goes on along the minus strand of NC_138569.1, from coordinate 16,219,507 downwards.
TTAGGTTATAACGAACTACATTGGAATTTGAGCAGAGTAATTCAAATGCCACAATCTAACTTAGCGTAATGCAAATGGGCTAATGCAAATGCCACGATCAAAGAAAATGTCACGATTTAAGTTAACCCTACTTCGCGTCTACTGAATGTAATATATGGCGACGTTTCAATGCAACTTAATTGAGGACAATACGAAAATACGTTACAAAACACTAAGAAGACAGCGAACCACCAGAAACGTCTAAGTAAGTTCTTAGATCGTATTTTTCTGTACCTCGTGCAAATTCCTGAGCTAACGGTTTTACAGCTTCAAACCAAACATACTTTTTTGCATTTGAAGATTTTTTAAAATTTGTAAATAATTGTGGGAACCTTTATGCTCGGCGAAGGAACATGTTTAAACACCCACTTTTATCTTGTAAGGGACATCAAACGTCTACAACAAGAGGCCCAACTACTGTGGAATCTCAAGTGTGAGCACATCATCAACATGGTGGGACTTCTCTGTAGCGAGAACGAGTTTTGTGTTGTGATGGAATACGCCAGCAACGGATCCTGTTTCGACTTTTTCCGTCACCTGAGAAGAACCGAAAACGCACGGAGAAACCGTCGACATATTTGGCCACTGAAATGTCGAATCGCTTATGAGGTTAGCGATGTGAATAAAACCAGTTGTCTTTTGAAACCAAATAATCGGTACAGGTTAAAGAAGTAAATCTGAAATATCGCTTATGAGGTTCGTAACGTAATCGTGCCAAAAAGTTAAACACAGAAATCCAACATTGTAACCTTCTACAAATAAACAAGAAAAACGTTTCATTCACACGATATCCCGTAGGTAATCGAAGGTATGAAGTTTCTCCACAGCAGAAGTCCAAAGAAGATCCTCCATCTTGACCTAAAAGCCGCAAATATTTTGCTTGACGAAAACCTTCATGCTAAAGTTAGTTGAACAAAAAAGCGTAAATTAAATTGAAATTTTGGTGGCGCGTTGTACAAGTTTACATCGGAAACAACAGAGCAGCCAATGTTGAGACGATACGTATTGTTTTAGATATGCGACTTTGGTCTTTCTCAAATGCACACACTTTCTGCACTGTCACGATCAATGTCGGTGTACCAGAAACTCGGTAAGCTAAAGCTGGTCTTGAGTTAATGTAAGAAGTTTTATCCTAATAAATAATCTGAATAAAATTGATCTTAAGATTGAAAACACTTTTGTGTGGCAGTAATATTTCATGCAAAGTCATATTTAGCAGGATCGCCCCACTGCGCAGGTCCTTGCTTGGCTATCACAGCTAACATATCGCGATCATTTGGTGATCACTTTCGTCTGGTTGCTTGTAGGTGAAAAAGTTGGAGGTACTATCAGTCACATTGCCCCAGAACACTTAAGGGATCCGAACAGAAAACCAACTGTTAAGTCCGACTCTTACAGGTGTGTGCCTTTTGTTTTCTTGCCTTTTTTTGATATGCAAACACTGTACCTCAATAATAAGCACATTTATAAACTTATCACGATTTTCAGTTTCGGCATTTTCGCTTGGGAGCTTCAAACCGACGAAGTGCCGTACAGAAGTAAGCAGCAAATTACAAAATAATATTTGCTGTGCATTATTGCCCCTTCAAAATTTTCAGATGCCATTAATGAACATGCTCTTTTGGGGGCAATGAGAATAGCAAACAATGTGAGACCAAGCACAGACCTAATACCAAAGGATGCACCGGACTTTCTCACAGAAATGATGTCAGAATGTTGGGAAGAAGAAGCAGAGAAACGACCAAATTTTCAACGTAAAATTATTATCAGTGCAATGTCATCAAGTGTGTTAAATATTAAAAAAATGTGTGTTTTTGATCAGAGCTTTTCGAAATGTTCTGCGAGGACTTCAAGGATATTTTGCCACTAGCGGAAACTTCAACTCTGATTGTTCTAGGACAAAAAGTTAGTAAAGTCCATGGAATTTTTGTAGTGTTTCATTTTGTGACAGATTCTTTATTAAACATTTTCCACATGTTTTTAGAATGTTTCGTTGAGTGCAGGCACCACCCTAAACACCTGCCATCTGGAGATATCCAGCTTTTCCAAAAACCAGCAACAATTCGATAAAATGAGTGTCTACACAACTGACCGACGAGCACCTTGCCATACCGTTGCAACTCCTGTCTCTGGACGTACAGACAGCGACTACGGTTCATCCCCTGTAAAAATCAAAAACGACCAAACATTTTCGGAAACTTATACGACTTATGGCATCCAAAACCTAATGCGATCCCAGATAAGTGAAGACAAGAAAGACGGGGGATCGTCAAGCAATACTCCCAATGACGAGGGTTTTGACGAATTGGAAACGCAACCGAAAAAAATGCAGTGTGGTTTGGAAAATAGAAATGATCCTAAATCTTTTCAAGACTCAAACAGTATTGGAAAGGTAAGTAGAGTCAGGTCTTTAGCACGAAGACCATCATATCCATTCGGCGGATCTTCACATCTGTATTGCAGCGTTGCTTCAGCAGACACAGGAGTACCAATCGAGAAAAGACGCCAAAAGAAAGGTTAAATGAGATATATTGTTGCTGTCAAATATATATTCAAATTAAGTTATTTTAAAACAGGGTTTTATAAAAGCACAACTTGCCGCAGTTTGGGAATTATTCTCTTGTCACTGCTGTTATTGGTGATATCGGCATTTGTAGTCCTATACTTTGTTCACAACAAAAGCTTTTGTTTTCTGCTCAGAAACTGTTCGAATAATGGTAAATAATCAATGGTTTTATAGTTTTACAACACAATAAATAACGGAAAACTTCAGTTTCACCCACTACTCACACAACCTGCAATCAACACAAATTTCTTCATAACAAACCGGCGATGAGAGTTGATTGCAAATCGTCTTCTCTGGGAATTGTCAACCTTTGTCAACTTTCATGCACCAATGGTTTTGAGCTTATCGGTGGTAATCATGTGACTTGTTTGAATGGAAGTCTTTCATCGACTCCTGCTACTTGTGAAAGAGGTAAGTGCACTGCTTGTTATTTTGTAAAAACTTATATCACAACATACCAGTAGTGTGGTTAACAATAAATGTTGTTTGTACTTATAGTTGAGCGATGTTCAAAAATAAATGAAGTGCATCACGTGGAAAGAACATGTACGAGTCAAGGCAACGAATTTCGAGTGGGTGATGTTTGTGTATTCAGTTGTCACAACGGATACGCGTTGGTGGGTTCACCCACACTAACTTGTACAAACAGGGGCGTTTGGTCTGCCAGTACACCTCACTGTACAAAAGGTGAATAAACAATATTGTAACGCCAGTACTGTAAAGTTTTTTCAATTCTCTCATTAAGTTGTCCCCATGTGTGACGTCAGTCGTCTTACTGGAGGAAAGTTGATTTGCAACGGGTTTGAGGTAGCGAAAGTGAAAGCGGAATCTGTTTGTAACATGAAGTGTGACGATGGTTACAAACTCATCGGATCACCGGAACGAACATGTTTGGAAACTGGTGACTGGTCTGTGTCAAATTCAAAGTGTTCAAGAAGTAAGAAATTTTGCTTTGTGTATCTCTGGTCTCTCAATACTATGTGGCATCTTACGTTAAGCTTGTATGGGCGAAATTGTTCCACAAGAATTGGAGACAATCAATTGTACCAATGGCAATCTAGAAGGATCCAGGTGCTCGTATCGTTGTTCAGGAATGCGTACGTCATCGGTTAGTTCGCACCAGATTTAGAAAAATATTTAATTTTCTCTTGTTTTCGACAAATCTGCTCCATGCCGTGTATATTTCTAGGATTAGTACTTCGGGAGCAGTGTCTTAGAAAAGTGATTTTTTATTTGAAGTGTTTGATTTTTATCATAACGTGCGTATATGATATGATTGTGATATAAGATATTTGAGCGCTCACCCAAGAAAAGGTCATTCGTTTCAACAATTTCTGTGTGCAGCGTTATAACACCTTGTAATGAAAGTTGGAAACCACTGACTTACATTATTTTTTTCTTTCAAAAGGATCAAACAGAAAGAATGTGTACAGCTAGCGGTCAATGGAGCAATCCATTTCCTGTATGCAAATGTCCCCAATGCAAATACGGCCTCATGTGTGACAATTCCCTATCTTATCAAATTCTTCGCGACCAAATTCAATCATTACGAAACGACCAGTCTCCGATTCAGGCAAGTATTTCCAAGAATTGTGGTTTGTTTTTTAGGGAAACCATAATATCTTATTGACACATAACAGCTGACGTATGGAGAGCATACAATCACGTGTGAAAGTGACGTCGATATTTGGTTTATCAACTACGACTGCACGTGTAGAGATTCGGCAGATAACTGGTACGGAACTTGTAACGATTATCTGACTCGACTTGAAGCATGTCGTCACGCTGTTGCTAATCTCTTGCGCCACCACGTGACTAATGGGTTGTATGAAGCTCCATGTGACATAGGCCAAGTTCCGTCGGAATGTTAATAATCACTACTGCAATCTTTTTGTTGACAGTTGTTTTGTCAATGTAAGTATTCTTGTAATGCGCTTTTGCTTGTCGCCACAAAGCACACCTTACAAGTTCAAAAAAGTGCAATGCTTAGTCGAATTTGAAATCACAAAAAGTAACGCACTTGACAAAATGTTTTACGAACAATCGTTTTCAAAATAACGACCAAAAATGTATTACTGTAATGTGCGTTAATTGGCGTCTAACACTATTGTATTTAGTCAAGATATATTAGCCAATAAAGTTGTAAAGTTGTGGAATAAAGATGTACACATGTTCAAAATAGAGAAACAATTCAAGGTCTCCGTTGTATGTTTTGCTCAGCCTTAGAAATGAAACTGACTTTTGATACGCATTTCAAACATGCAATAAAAGTTTTAGTATGCTTAAACACGATCGTGAAGATTACATGTACGGACAAACAATTTGACATGAAAATATGGGCCCTTCCTTTGGATGTTGAGATCAGCATCGAGGCATCATTTCCATCAGGAACTTTGCAGCAACTTTGGGTGTTTTGTTCTTCCATGTTAGGCAACGCATTATAATTATAATTTTTGCCATTGAAAAGAGCTAGTTTGTTTCGCGCACCTGCAGTGAAGTGATTATTGTTAATGGTAGCGCATTATTATTAAGTTGCTTAGTTTTAATCGTTTTTGGAGTTTCGCCAGTCGCCAGTTCCCAGAACACAGAGAGTGATAGTTCCTTCAGAACATATATATGTATAAAAGTCTACACTAAAACAATTTTCTTACAAAAGCTTTTCTTTAAAGCGTATATAATTTTCTGACATACAAGGTTTTTGAACGCGGATCATCGAACGAGATAAAGCGGTGAATGTGGGCATCTAAGAGAGGCCAAAATCGCATATCTGCATGTGTGTCTACAAATACGTTTTATCACTTAATGGAGCATAACGAGGGACTGGAAAACTAATACAACAGGCGACCTTCTTATTTTTGTAGCTATATCAAAGTTTATTTTTAACTTTGTGACTTTATTTGGTCAGAGTTAACAGCGTGAGTGTTTCTTTCCAATAAGTTTAGCTTGTTTGAGCGAAAAATGTAAAATACCCCTCTGATGTCTCTTCAATCCATACATTGCGTGGTTTTGTCACATTATAATCTGTGATGAACGACCTGACAAACTTTCAGTTGATGCTCGACAGCAAATATGATGGGAATATGGGTTTTGTTTGAAGAGCTTTTGTTACATATTTGCGTTCTACGTCAAACGAGCACATACAAAGGGAAGACTCAAATACAGGCAAGTAAACTTTAGAACCGCAACGGTGCGAAGGTGACGAGAGCGCAGCGGAATTAATCAACAAAGCGTCGATACGCAAGTATGGATATACCCTGTCAACTGAATAAAGACGAGCTATTTTTTATGAAACAAGTTGGTAGAGGTGGGTTCGGATGCGTTAGTTTGCACAAGTATCTTACGATCGAAAACGAAAAGGAGGTGGAAAAGCTTGTGGCCGTCAAAAAATTGTTGGATGGTCACATCCGCGAAAAGTAAGAGCTACATAAACTGATATGCTGATAAGTTTTAATTTTCAATAATTTCTAATATATTGAACACTAAGTACTTAATGTGTAAAAAAAGCAAAACGGAGATGTCAAAATAGATAATTGTATTTGAAGTTCGTTTTTTTATACCAAGAGACCTCAAACGGCTACAACACGAGGCCCAACTACTGTGGAATCTCAAGTGTGAGCACATCATCAACATGGTGGGACTTCTCTGTAGCGAGAACGAGTTTTGTGTTGTGATGGAATACGCCAGCAACGGTTCCTGTTTCGACTTCTTTCGCGATTTGCACAAATTTTCAAACACTGCTGAAAAAAGACGCAACTTTTGGCCGTTAAAATGTCGAATATCGTATGAGGTGGGTGTGGATTATATTGTTTGTCCTCTCTATCTTGATTTTACCAAAAGAGATCCTTTGGAAAGACATTCAATTGCAGACCTTAGCTGTCATAACGATCATTATTCATAAGATAATAGTCGAATCAAAGTCATGTCGCAGCCACTAGGTAAACTTTTACTACATAACTGAACTTATTATCGCACCCAAGCTCTCATTCGTTAGTAACCAGCCATCTTTCGATTATCTTTTAGGTGATTGAGGGCATGAAGTTTCTTCACAGGAAACAGCCTAAAAAAATCTTGCATCTCGATTTAAAATCTGCAAATGTATTACTTGACGAAAACCTCCATGCCAAAGTAAGACGGCCTGCTATATTAGCTTTCCAGGAGCTCGTTATGCTCCACTAAGCAGTAAAACTTATTTGTTGACACCATGTAGATATGCGATTTTGGCCTCTCTCAGATGCACACATTTACCGCTTTATCTCGCTCGATGACCCGTGTTCAAAAACCTGGTAAGGCACAAAATTATTTACGCTATAAAGAAAAGCTTTTTGAACAAAATTGTTTTAATGTACACCTTCTATGTATTGATATCATGGCATGTTGTAGGTGAAACCGTGTTGGGGACAATTACTCACATTGCACCAGAACACATTAGAGATGCGAACATGCCAGCAACGGTTAAGTCCGATATGTACAGGTTCATTTAATACTGAATTGAAATTTATTCATTTTATTGTTGTGCACTGCATTGAAATTTAAGAAATTGTGCCATTTTATTTTTCATAGTTTTGGGGTTTTTCTTTGGGAACTGGCAACTGGTGAAACTCCTTATAAGTGTGAGTAAAACTAAGAGAATTCACTGATCCAATACAGTTTATATTACATTTTTCACATGGAAAACTGGGCAACTGATTGAAATGCGTTAACATTATCAATACTCCCTTTACTGCAGATGCACGCAACAAACAAGCTCTCCAAATGGCCAGAATTATAAATAACGTGTTACCGAACATGGAAGAAATACCCAAAGATGCACCAAAGTTCCTCATGGAAATGATGCCTCGATGCTTGTCCCAAGATCCGAAGGAACGTCCGACATTTTCATGTCAGATGGTTTGTCCGTACATGTAATCTTTAAGATCGCATTTCAGCATACTAAAACTTTTATTGCATGTTTGTTCTGCGTATCAAAAGTCAGTTTCTTTTCTAGGGCTGAGCAAAACATACAATGGAGACTTTGAAGAGTTTCTACAGCAAGCGGACAAATCGGCCAGGATAGTTCTTGAAATGAAGGTCAATTTGCAAAATGTGGTCGCCGCATGTTCCTTTTTTGATTTTTTTTAATGGTCGACTTTCGTATATAGGCTGCTGAAGTATCATTCTGTTTACTTCCCAAAACATTTAATACCCGTTAAAACGCCGTAAATTTAGCAAATTAAGCAAGTGTTTCTGATACAATATAGTCTGCCAAAACAAAAAGCAAGAAACTGTTCTCAGTTTTCAGCAATGTCAAGCGAAAAATCATGTCATTTGGAAATTTCCACTGAATCGAGGATCTCTAAACAGATACAAAAACAAAAGATTTCCGAATCAAAGGACGAAATCGTGCAAAGTGGAACCGTTTCCGAAATAAGTAGCAATCGAAACTCCAACCACAACTCTGAGCACGCAGTTCTCTCTGAAATATCCAGCATTGCGATGACACCCAACACCTGCAGTTCTGACGTCAGTGGAAATGAAGTAGTGTTCCATTTGAGCCAACCTAGGCCCAGCGTTGAATCTGAATACGCTCAACGTCTGCTGATTCCCGATGGAAACCAAAGTGATGTCGAAACATCTGAAAGTTGTGTTGTTTCCTACACTCTCGTTAATTATTTTTTAAACCCTTGCTTTGTATCCAGGTTGCTGTAGCACCAAAGGTCGTTCATTGAAGCTGGCTTGTTTCGTTATTGTACCAGTGTCGGTCGTCGTACTGGCGATAGTGGTTGTATATGCTTTTCTGAAACAGAATTCATGCACAACTTGGGGAAACTGCGAAAATCCAGGTGTGGCATTATATCATAGAAACTTATGTTCCTTGCAAACACAGTGTCGAATGGAAGAACATTGCCTTGCAAGCAATGCCCGTACTTCACAATAAACCAACGGGGCGCATCAATTGTGTAATTTGGTTCGAAATGTCCTTTTCAGCAACATCCAGTGGCCAAAAGATATTTATTTCACGCCATTTTGTCTTCAGCTGTCCTTTGTCCCGTGTTAGATAAAATCAAAAATGGTAATGCAACGTGTGTAAGTCAAGAAAGAGGAGAATTTCGACCCAAAGATGTTTGCTTGTACAGTTGTATCAATGGTCATGACTTGATCGGCTCATCATCTCTTGTTTGTACGGACAAGGGTACATGGTCTCACAGCCCTCCTCTGTGCTCGAAAGGTACTATGGTGTTATCATAAACATAAACGTTGAAAAATCCCAATATTTCGTTAAACACTTTCGATTTCAGTGTGCAGTATAGACCATGTTCCTGAAAATCTTGTTGAAATAAACTGCACCGGCGGAAAGTTTGCAGGATCCAGCTGTTATTACACTTGTAACGGGCCGCACACATCTGTGGTAAGAGTATGTTTTGTTTTCTTCTGCTTGCAAAATGAAATAAATACTCTAATATTTTACTTTGCTGCTGTATGTGTGCTTCAGGGACCAACTGTGAGAACATGTCAACCAAACGGTCAATGGAGCAACCCCTTTCCCACCTGCAAGTGCCCTGTATGCAAATATGGTGACATGTGCGACAAATCGCTTCTGTATTCAGACTTATTTTTTCAACTTGCACGGTTGCAAACTGAAGGCCAGTCTGTTCAGGTAAACCATTTCATTGATCGTAATTTTCATCAGTGGAGTAAATGCGATAAACATAATAAGCATTATTGTAATATTTTTGTTGTGCAGTTGACCTACGGCGAACACAAAATCTTCTGCGAAACAGACATCGACTTTTTCACCGATAAGTGGACAAACAAATATGATTGCACATGTTGGCCTCATGGTGCAAATAATCGTCGCAAGGTTTGCAAAAATCGTTCCACTCGCCAAAAAGTATGCGGTCTTGCTGTTGGCGTTCTTTTGCGAGCGCTCGTAATGGAAGGCGTGTATGAGGAACCTTGCGACCTAGAAGAAACAAGAAAGTCGTGTTAAAATAAAGAAACATTACATTAACGTTTTTCGATATGTCTTTGACTTTTTTGTTTGACGGAGACGAGATTGACAGCGCTCGTGTAACCAAATCCAAATCAGCTCTATGATGCATTTATTGGGAAAAAAAAGCGGCGACACGTTTTGATTCAGTTGCTCCAAACAATTTTTTGTAATAAATCTTACCATAAATAATTTAACCTTTGTACTACAACAATACGTTCGATTTTCTTACAGCTTACAACTTCTTGGATGTCACACCGATTGTTTCTTGTGTTTCTATCTCGTTGTGTTTTTGCTATCTTCGATGTTATACCTACGAACGCAACTGACAGCTGCTGTGTAGTAGCGCCCATTGGTTCATTACACCACTTTCTGCATTATTCAAATAAGGTTGCATTTAAATAAGGCATCAGGTATATATGTTGACTGATGGTAACTAAATACAACAGTGTTGGTCGCAATTTAACAAAAAATTGCATTGATTATTTTTTGGTCGTTTTTATCAAAGCACTGACGCGGTGCATTAAAGAAATTGTATAACAAAGCAGTTGTTCGCAAAACATTTTGTAATTTTTTTTCCTGTCGTTGCAAGTCAATGTGCAAAAATCCGCACCTTAATGCACCCGAATGACTGTCACATTTTATTTGAAATATTAAGGTGCTGGTGAATTGGTATAACTTGTGTAGATCTGTTGATCTAAAGTATTTCATTAAAACGAGGAAACACAATGCGTTATTGCCAAATAAATCACAATCAGACAAAACAGAAATTCACTAACTGTCAACAAAAAGATTGCAGCAGTGATCATTAACATTCCGATGGAATGTTTTGGCCCATGTCACATGGAACTTCATACAACCCATTAGCCACGTGGTGGCGCAGAAGATTAGCAACAGCATGTCGACATGCTTCACGTCGAGTCAGATAATCGTTACAAGTTCCATCCAAGTTATCAGCCGAATCTCTACACGTGCTGTCGTAGTTGAAAAAACAAATATCGACGTCCGTTTCACTCATGATCGTATGCTCTCCGTACGTCAGCTGTTATGTGTCAATAAGAGGTTATGGTGCTTTCCCTAAAATACAAACCACAATTCTTGGGAATACCTGCCTGAATCGGAGACTTGTCGTTTCTACACGTGCAGTCGTAGTTAAGTTGTAAGTTGTCAACAAAATATAGTTTCAGTTGCCCAGTGAATGATGGTTCAAAGTGGGTTCCGACCCGAAACCTGCTTTTCTACAAACAGAACATTGGCACCAAACAGCGAAAAACAAACTCACTGAACGTCGATATAACATTTAAGATTGAACCGATGGCGCAAGTCACGAAGCACAAACAAAAACTGTTTGCTGTGCGGTAAGTTACCGGACCAGAGTAGATTTGGCCACACATCGAAAACATGAGCAAATAACCTTATCTCTCAACACGGCCGAATTGGTGAATACGCTTAATGAAACGGAAGGGATTTACCTAAACGCAGAACCATGTAATCCCGCGCTGTAAGTATCGAAGTTTTGCGAACAAGTGGTCTGGTCAGAATTGGGCTTGTCTTCGATTTTACCCAAAAAAACTTGAAGTAGCCAGCTGTTTAATATTGTCACGTTTAAAACGAACCAAATGTAAAGACGTGCCAGGAAAATAGTTGGGGCTTGGGGGGTGTTTGTTTGGGGGAACTCTTTCGAGAGCGCACTCGAGATCAACGTTGGAAAATTTGTTCTGTTTTGCCTTTTTCCTTTGTCAAAGGGATTTTTATTAATATTTTCAAGCCACCATCTTAATATTTTCATCAGTAGAGAAATTGTTTTGTATTGAGCTGATGTTGTTTTCTGATGTACTTTACAAGGTTTAAACCCCAAAAGTATCCGCTAAAAACGACGTAAAAGCATGGATGTTCCACGCCAACTGGACAAAAGGAACCTAACATTGGTGAAACATGTTGGTAGAGATGGTTTTGGCAGCGTATCATTGTACAATTATCATATAACCAAAGATGGGTTGGAATTGACAAAACAGGTCGCTGTTAAAAAACTTCTAGACGGTCATATCAATGAGAAGTAAGTATATAATATTACGACTGTCCTTAGGTTAATGTATACGAATAAGATCACTTTTTTTAGGTGTGTTGAATCCATTGATTTCAATTGGATTAGCGCACAGGAGACAATGAAATTACAATATTAAATTAATGCAATTGGCTATAAAAAAATAAGAATAATTATTTTTCTTTAATCGTAAAACACGTAGGCGTCTTCACATGAATATGACATTTACTTTACTTAGAAATGAAACAAGATTTAATTTTTTCCCAGTAATCGTAAAAATCTTATGTATGGTTTACTCATGTAGAAGTAATTCAGTTTACACGTCAGCCTTATCAGATTGCAATAGCATTCACCTAAAATGGGGGTGTACATCACAGGTTACGCTTGCCAAATTTTGCAAGCCATTGGGTGCTATTTTAGTTCCACCAACCTAGAACCAAGCTTTTTTCCGGAAGCTTAGCACGCGATGGACAGTGTGCAACGAAAAATGGCATGCATAACCGCTTCATATATACACCCCTGACGTAAACGTAGAACCACTGACTGACTTTTTTCGTCACCTGAGAAGAACCGAAAACGGACGGAAGAACCGTTGACATGTTTGGCCACTGAAATGTAGAATCGTTTATGAGGTTTGATTAATATCCTTATCTGACTTCGTCACTCAAATTAAATAAACGTCACGCTGCAAAGTGCGTTTGGGCATGGTTAAATATTTACAAATGTATGGAGAGTACAATAAACCTTTAGGATTTATTCTCGCAGGTAATTGAAGGTATGGAGTTTCTTCATAGCAGAAGTCCAAGACGAATCCTTCATCTTGACCTAAAGGCAGCGAATATTTTGCTTGACGAAGACCTCCACGTTAAAGTAAGTAAAACACAATATATGACCACTAAGCCAGAAAAGCACTTGCAGTGTAATTCTTTGGGTGTTCAAAAATGGAGCGTAACAATCATCAGCAACAAATGGCGTTTAAACGTATTTCTTAGCTATGCGACTTTGGACTTTCCCAAATGCACACGCTTTCTGCAATAGCGCGATCCAAGTCGGTGTACCAGAAACTCGGTAAGATGGTGTAATATTTTAATGTGTGCAAATATTATAATCCATATAAAAGCAGTCGTAATTGCTAATCAGACACAATAATGCAAGAAAACAAACCGAAGTTTGTGTTTTAAGGTGACAAACTTGTAGGAACAACCAGTCACATTGCCCCAGAACATTTGAAAGACCTGAATCGAAAACCCACCGTGAAATCCGACTCCTACAGGTTAAATGAATTTAGTGTTTTCAAAAACCTTACAATTTAAAGCACATCACAGGATTAATCGAACTTTGGTAATCCTGGAGCAAGCGTTAATCACACAATTTGGGATTTTGTTTACCAGATAGTCCATCAGATCTTCTTCGGTTACTATTTAGAAACTGCAAAGATATAATTATTTTTTGATACCAACCCTTCTTTGGTGTGAAAAACTAAGTGTTCATCACACGGTTTTTTAAGGCCAAAGCTAATATGCTTATCATTGTAAGCAATCGTTTCGAACACTGTTGTGCACATCACCAATGCTATGAGCATATTAGCTCTAGGTTTTCTATCCCAAGATTTATTTTACAGTTTTGGTATATTTGTTTGGGAGCTGCAAACCGACGATGTGCCCTACAAAAGTAAGAATTTGAGAAACATGATAACGTCGGCATTTTGCATTTGTTCTTGATGTCATTTCAGATGCGGTAAATAAAGAAGCCATTTTGGGGGCCAGGGGAACAAATCATGTGAAACCAAGCACGGAACTAATACCAAAGGATGCACCGGACTTTCTCAAACAAATGATGTTGATGTTGGGAAGAAGAACCACAGAAACGACCAACTTTTCCAGTTACCACTTTCAAAGCTCGTCCTGGTAGTACTTAAGTGGTAAAATGTCAACAAATGTCGATTTAGAGCTGAAAGAGGATTTCCGCGAAGATTTTGATGATATTTTGCCAATTGCGCAAACTTCAGCCCAGATTGTCCTTGGAAAGAAGGTTTGTTGTTCAATGTTGACGAAAATATTACCCAAATTTTTGGAATAAAAGTATATGTCTAAACCATTTCGATATACTCTGGTTGTTTCTGAAACAATGAGCACCACGCTTACCTCTTTTCATCTGGAGATTTCAAGCTTTTCCCGAAACCAGGAAAAAGTCTCCAGGCCAATGCGTTCCCGCACCAACGACCAACAGGAAGGTTCGATTTTTTCTTTATTCCGTTGAACCTCAATCAATTGATGGAAACACAGACAACGACTACAGCTCCCCTGCTGGAACTATCACTCGCTCCTCTTCGTCCACACATGAGGCAACCCACGGTATCCAAAACCTGATGCGATCCCAGACAAATGAAGACAAGAGGGATTGGATGTCATTGCATACATTGGACGAAGGTTTTCAGGAGATGGAAACACAACCGAAACAATTGCAGTGCGCTCCAGAAAATGCAAATGGACAGGAATCTTTGCAACGGTCAAACCGTGTCGACGGAACTGGAAACGGGTCTTCATTTTCGCAGTCATCAGAATCTTTTTAGCGGACCCTTGCATCACTATTGTAGCGTTAGTTCAGGTAACCAACCGCTTTTAAACAGTGGTGCTGGCTTGCGGATTGAGAAACGATTCAAGAAAGGTGGATTAAACGTTTTGATCATGTTAATGTAATCGCAGTGTCCATATGTAATTGTTTTGTATTCCCGAAACTACTTGTAGGTTTCTGCAGAAGCAAGGTTTGCTGGGGCCTGGGAGTGGTTTTTGTGGCACTTTTTTTTGTGGCAATCACTTTTATGATTCTTTACTTTGCTAACGACGAAAGCTTATGCTTCGTGATGGGCAACTGCGCACACAATGGTAAACTGTAAAAGCCAGTTTGGCCGTTCTATGATTCAGCAATGTAATCCTAAAATATTTGATATCAGCAACGACAACCTTAGTTTCATCCACTACTCAACCAACCTGCAATCAGCACAAATTTCTTCACAACAAACCGGCGATGAGAGTTGATTGCAAATCGTCTTCTCTGGGAATTGTCAACCTTTGTCAACTTTCATGCACCAACGGTTTTGAGCTTGTCGGTAGTAATCATGTGACTTGTTTGAATGGAAATCTTTCGTCAACCTCTGCCACCTGCGAGAAAAGTGAGTTTGCTGTTCGTTTGATATTTTCTTGTCGTTAAATTATAATTTTTGCTATGAAAAGAGCTAGTTTGTTTCGCGCACCTGCAGTGAAGTGATTATTGTTAGTGGTAACGCATTATTTATAAGTTGCTTAGATTTAATCGTTTTCGGAGTTCACCAGTCGCCAGTTCCCAGAACACAGAGAGTGATAGTTCCTTCAGAACACATATATGTGAAAAACTCTACACAAAAACAATTTTCTTACAAAAGCTTTTCTTTGAAGCGTATATAATTTTCTGACATACAAGGTTTTTGTACGCGGGTCATCGAACGAGATAAAGCGGTGAATGTGAGCATCTAAGAGAGGCCAAAATCGCATATCTGCAGTGTGTCTACAAATACGTTTTATCACTTAATGGAGCATAACGAGCGACTAGAAAACTAGTACAACAGGCGACCGTCTTATTTTTGTAGCTATATTTCAGTTAATTTTAACTTGGTGACTTCATTTGGTCAGAGTTAACAGCGCGAGTGTTTCTTTCCAATAAGTTTACCTCGTTTGATTGAAAATTGTAAAATACCTATACATTGCGTGGTTTTGGTTTTGGCATAGTAGTCTGTGATGAATGACCGACAAACATTCTGTTAATGTACGAAAGCAAATATAAAGGGAAGAAAGAATTTGTTTGAAGAGCTTTTGTTACATATTTGCGTTCTACGTCAAACGAGCACACACAAACTCAAGACTCAATTATAGGCATGCAAACTTTACAACCGCAACGGTGCGAAGGTGACGAGAGCGCAGCGGAATTAATCAACGAAGCGTCGATACGCAAGTATGGATATACCCTGTCAACTGAATAAAGACAGGCTATTTTTTGTGAAGCAAGTTGGTAAAGGTGGGTTCGGATGTGTTAGTTTGCACAAGTATCTTACGATCGAAAACGAGAAGGAGGTGGAAAAGCTTGTGGCCGTCAAAAAATTGTTGGATGGTCACATCCGCGAAAAGTAAGAGCTACATAAACTAATATGCTGTTAAGTTTTAATTTCAAATAATTTCTAATATATTAAACACTAAGTACTTAATATGTAAAAAAGCTAAACGGAGATGTCAAAATAGATAATTGTATTTGAAGTTCGTTTTTTTATACCAAGAGACCTCAAACGTCTGCAACAAGAGGCCCAACTACTGTGGAATCTCAAGTGTGAGCACATCATCAACATGGTGGGACTTCTCTGTAGCGAGAACGAGTTTTGTGTTGTGATGGAATACGCCAGCAACGGTTCCTGTTTCGACTTCTTTCGCGATTTGCATAAATTTTCAAACACTGCTGAAAAAAGACGCAACTTTTGGCCGTTAAAATGTCGAATATCGTATGAGGTGGGTGTGCATTATTTTGTTTCTCCTCTCTATCTTGATTTTACCAAAAGAGATCCTTCGGAAAGACATTCAATCTTAGCTGCCATAACGATCGATATTCATAAGGTAATAGTCGAATCGAAGATATGTTGCTGCCACTAGGTAAACTTTTGCTACATTAGCAACTTATTATCGCACCCAAGCTCTCAGTCGTTAGTAACCAGCCATCTTTCGATTGTCGTTTAGGTGATTGAGGGCATGAAGTTTCTTCACAGGAGACAGCCAAAAAAAATCTTGCATCTCGATTTAAAATCTGCAAATGTATTACTTGACGAAAACCTCCATGCTAAAGTAAGACGGCCTGCTATATTAGCTTTCCGGGACGTCGTTATATGCTCCACTAAGCAGTAAAACTTATTTGTTGACACCATGTAGATATGCGATTTTGGCCTCTCTCAGATGCACACATTCACCGCTTTATCTCGTTCCATGACCCGTGTACAAAAACCTGGTAATCCACAAAATTATATACGCTATAAAGAAAATCTTTTGAACAAAATTGTTTTAATGTACACCTTCTATACATTGTTATCATGGCATGTTGTAGGTGAAACCGTGTTGGGGACAATTACTCACATTGCACCAGAACACATTAGAGATGCGAACATGCCAGCAACGGTTAAGTCCGATATGTACAGGTTCATTTAATGCTGAATTGAAATTTATTCATTTTATTGTTGTGCACTGCATTGAAATTTAAGAAATTGTGCCATTTTATTTTTCATAGTTTTGGGGTTTTTCTTTGGGAACTGGCAACTGGCGAAACTCCTTGTAAGTGTGAGTAAAACTAAGAGATCCAATACAGTTTATGTTAAATTTTTTACATGGAAAACTGGGCAACTGATTGAAATGCGTTAACATTATCAATACTCCCTTTACTGCAGATGCACGCAACAAACAAGCTCTCCAAATGGCAAGAATTATAAATAACGTGTTACCGAACATGGAAGAAATACCCAAAGATGCACCAAAGTTCCTCATGGAAATGATGCCTCGATGCTTGTCCCAAGATCCGAAGGAACGTCCGACATTTTCATGTCAGATGGTTTATCCGTACATGTAATCTTTAAGATCGCATTTCAGCATACTAAAACTTTTATTGCATGTTTGTTCTGCGTATCAAAAGTCAGTTACTTTTCTAGGGCTGAGCAAAACATACAATGGAGACTTTGAAGAGTTTCTACAGCAAGCGGACAAATCGGCCAGGATAGTTCTTGATATGAAGGTCAATTTGCAACCTGTGGTCTCCGCATGTTTCTTTTTTGATTTTTTTTAATGGTCGACTTTCGTATATAGGCTGCTGAAGTATCATTCTGTTTACTTCCCAAAACATGTAATACCCGTTAAAACGCCGTAAATTTAGCAAATTAAGCAAGTGTTTCCGATACAATATAGTCTGCCAAAACAAAAAGCAAGAAACTGTTCTCAGTTTTCAGCAATGTCAAGCGAAAAATCATGTCATTTGGAAATTTCCACTGAATCGAGGATCTCTAAACAGACACAAGAACAAAAGATTTCCGAATCAAAGGACGAAATCGTGCAAAGTGGACCCGTTTCCGAAATAAGTAGCAATCGAAACTCCAACCTCAACTCTGAGCACGCAGTTCTCACTGAAAGATCCAGCATTGCGATGACACCCCAACCTACGCCCAGCGTTGAATCTGAATCCGCTCAACGTCTGCTGATTCCCGATGGAAACCAAAGTGATGTCGAAACATCTGACAGTTGTGTTGTTTCCTACGCTCTCGTTAATTATATTTTAAACTCTTGCTTTGTATCCAGGTTGCTGTAGCACCAAAGTTCGTTCATTGAAGCCGGCTTGTTTCGTTATTGTACCAGTGTCGGTCGTCGTACTGGCGATAGTGGTTGTATATGCTTTTCTGAAACAGAATTCATGCACATCTTGGGGAAACTGCGAAAATCCAGGTGTGGCATTATATCATAGAAACTTCTGTTCCTTGCAAACACAGTGTCGAATGGAAGAACATTGCCTTGCAAGCAATGCCCGTACTTCACAATAAACCAACGGGGCGCATCAATTGTGTAATTTGGTTCGAAATGTCCTTTTCAGCAACATCCAGTGGCCAAAAGATATTTATTTCACGCCATTTTGTCTTCAGCTGTCCTTTGTCCCGTGTTAGATAAAATCAAAAATGGTAATGCAACGTGTGTAAGTCAAGAAAGAGGAGAATTTCGACCCAAAGATGTTTGCTTGTATAGTTGTATCAATGGTCATGACTTGATCGGCTCATCATCTCTTGTTTGTACGGACAAGGGTACATGGTCTCACAGCCCTCCTCTGTGCTCGAAAGGTACTATGGTGTTATCATAAACATAAACGTTGAAAAATCCCAATATTCCGTTGAACACTTTCGATTTCAGTGTGCAGTATAGACCATGTTCCTGAAAATCTTGTTGAAATAAACTGCACCGGCGGAAAGTTTGCAGGATCCAGCTGTCATTACACTTGTAACGGGCCGCAAACATCTGTGGTATGAGTATGTTTTGTTTTCTTCTGCTTGCAAAATGAATTAAATACTCTAATATTTTACTTTGCTGCTGTATGTGTGCTTCAGGGATCAACTGTGAGAACATGTCAACCAAACGGTCAATGGAGCAACCCCTTTCCCACCTGCAAGTGCCCTGTATGCAAATATGGTGACATGTGCGACAAATCGCTTCTGTATTCAGACTTATTTTTTCAACTTGCACGGTTGCAAACTGAAGGCCAGTCTGTTCAGGTAAACCATTTCATTCATCGTAATTGTGATCAGCGGAGTAAATGCGATAAACATAATAAGCATTATTGTAATATTTTTGTTTTGCAGTTGACCTACGGCGAACACAAAATCTTCTGCGAAACAGACATCGACTTTTTCACAGACAAGTGGACAAACAAATATGATTGCACATGTTGGCCTCATGGTGCAAATAATCGTCGCAAGGTTTGCAAAAATCGTTCCACTCGCCAAAAAGTATGCGGTCTTGCTGTTGGCGTTCTTCTGCGAGCGCTCGTAATGGAGGGCGTGTATGAGGAACCTTGCGACCTAGAAGAAACAAGAAAGTCGTGTTAAAATAAAGAAACATTACATTAACGTTTTCGATATGTCTTTGCTTGTGACTGTTCCGTTTGACGGAGACGAGATTGACAGCGCTCGTGTAACCAAATCCAAATCAGCTCTATGATGCATTTATTGGAAAAAAAGCGGCGACACGTTTTGATTCAGTTGCTCCAAACAATTTTTTGTGATAAATCTTACCATAAATAATTTAACCTTTGTACTACAACAATACGTTCGATTTTCTTACAGTTTTCAACTTCTTGGATGTCGCTCAAATTGTCTCACCGATTGTCTCTTATGTTTCTATCTCGTCGTGTTTTTGCTATCTTTGATGTTGTACCTACAAACACAACTGACAGCTGCTGCGTAGTAGCGCCCATTGGTTCATTACACCACTTTTTAAATAAGGCATCAGGTATATATGTTGACTGATAGTAACTAAATACAACAGTGTTGGTCGCAATTTAACATATATTGCATTGATCATTTTTTGGTCGTCTTTATCAAAGCACTGACGCGGCGCAACCAGAGACTGACACGGTGCATTGAAGAAATTGTATAACAAAGCAGTTGTTCGCAAAACATTTTGTGATTTTTTTTCCTGTCGTTTCAAGTCAATGTGCAAAAATCTGCACCTCAATGCACCCGAATGACTGTCACATTTTATTTGAAATATTAAGGTGCTGGTGACTTGGTATAACTTGTGTAGATCTGTTGATCTAAACTATTTCTTTAAAACGATGAAACACAAGGCGTTATTGTCAAATGAATCACAACCAAACAAAACAGAAATTCACCAACTGTCAAAAAAAAATTGTGATCGCAGCAGTGATCATTAACATTCCGATGGAACTTGGGCTATGTCACTTCATACAACCCATTAACCACGTGGTAGCGCTGGAGATTAGCAACAGCATGATGAAATGCTCAAGTCCAGTCAGATAATCGTTACAAGTTCCGTCCCAGTCATTTCAATCGAATCACTACACGTGCAGTCGTAGTTGATAAACCAAATATCGACGTCACTTTCACACGTGATTGTATGCTCTCCATACGTCAGCTGTTATGTGTCAATAAGACATTATGGTGCTTTTCCTAAAATACAAACCACAATTCTTGGGAATACCTGCCTGAATCGGAGACTTGTCGTTCCTACACGTGCAGTCGTAGTTAAGTTGTAAGTTATTAACAAAATATAGTTTCAGTTGCCCAGTGAATGATGGTTCAAAGTGGGTTCCGACCCGAAACCTGCTTTTCTACAAACAGAACATTGGCACCAAACAGCAAAAAACCAACTCACTGAACGTCGATATAACATTTAAGATTGAACCGATGGCGCAAGTCACGAAGCACAAACAAAAACTGTTTGCT
Source organism: Ascidia mentula (assembly GCF_947561715.1). Taxonomy (NCBI): domain Eukaryota; kingdom Metazoa; phylum Chordata; class Ascidiacea; order Phlebobranchia; family Ascidiidae; genus Ascidia; species Ascidia mentula. Next base: position 16,198,887 of record NC_138569.1, on the reverse strand, counting down.
GTGCGGTAAGTTACCGGACCAGCGTAGATTTGGCCACACTTCGAAAACATGAGCAAATAACCTTATCTCTCCATACGGCCGAATAGGTAAATACGCTTTAATGAAACGAAAGGGATTTACCTAAACGCAGAACAATGTAATCCCGCGTTGTAAGTATCGAAGTTTTTCAAACAAGTGGTCTGGTCAGAATTGGGCTTGTCTTCGATTTTACCCAAAAAAACTTGAAGTAGCCAGCTGTTTAATATTGTCACGTTTAAAACGAACCAAATGTAAAGACGTGCCAGGAAAATAGTTCGGGCTTGGGGGGTGTTTGTTTGGGGGAACTCTTTCGAGAGCGCACTCGAGATCAACGTTGGAAAATTTGTTCTGTTTTGCCTTTTTCCTTTGTCAAAGGGATTTTTATTAATATTTTCAAGCCACCATCATAATATTTTCATCAGTAGAGAAATTGTTTTGTATTGAGCTGATGTTGTTTTCTGATGTACTTTACAAGGTTTAAAGCCCAAAAGTATCCGCTAAAAACGACGTAAAGGCATGGATGTTCCACGCCAACTGGACAAAAGGAACCTAACATTCGTGAAACAACTTGGTAGAGGTGGTTTTGGCATCGTATCATTGTACCATACAACCGAGGATGGGTTGGAATTGACAAAAGAGGTTGCTGTTAAAAAACTTCTAGACGGTCATATCAATGAAGAGTAAGTATGTAATGTTACGACTGTCCTTAGGTTACTGTATACGAATAAGATCACTTTTTTTAAATGTGTTGAATCCATTGATTTCATTTGGATTAGCGCACACGAGACAATGGAATTACAATATTAAATTAATGCAATTGGCTATAAAAAAATAAGAAAAATTAGTTTTCTTTAATCGTAAGACACGTAGGCGTCTTCACATGAATATGACATTTACTTTACTTAGAAATGAAACAAGATTTAATTTTTTCCCAGTAATCGTAAAAATCTTATGTATGGTTTACTCATGTAGAAGTAATTCAGTTTACACGTCAGCCTTATCAGATTGCAACAGCATTCACCTAAAATGGGGGTGTACATCACAGGTTATACGCTTGCCAAATTTTGCAAGCCATTGGGTGCTATTTTAGTTCCACCAACCTAGAACTAGGCTTTTTTCCAGAAGCTTAGCACACGATGGACAGTGTGCAACGAAAAATGGCGTGCATAACCGCTTCATATATGCACCCCTGCGTAAACGTCGAACCACTGACTGTGAAGAGCACAATTAAGCCAATTGATGTAAAACAAATGTTTCAATTAAGGGACCACAAACGTCTGCGAAAAGAGGCCCACCTACTGTGGAATCTCAAGTGTAAACACATCATCAAGATGGTGGGACTTCTCTGTAGCAAGAACGAGTTTTGTGTTGTGATGGAATACGCCAGCAACGGTTCCTGTTTCGACTTTTTCCGTCGCCTGAGAAGAACCGAAAACGCATGGCAGATCCGTCGACATATTTGGCGGCTGAAATGTAGAATCGCTTATGAGGTTTGATTAATATCCTTATCTGACTTCGTCACTCAAATTAAATAAACGTCACGCTGCAAAGTGTGTTTGGGCATGGTTAAATATTTACAAATGTATGAAAAGTACAATAGACCTTTAGGATTTATTCTCGCAGGTAATTGAAGGTATGGAGTTTCTTCATAGCAGAAGTCCAAAACGAATCCTTCATCTTGACCTAAAGGCAGCGAATATTTTGCTTGACAAAGACCTCCACGTTAAAGTAAGTAAAACACAATATATGACCACTAAGCCACTTGCAGTGTAATTCTTTGGGTGTTCAAAAATGGAGCGTATAACAACCATCAGCAACAAATGGCGTTTAAACGTATTTCTTAGCTATGCGACTTTGGACTTTCCCAAATGCACACGCTTTCTGCACCGTCACGATCCATGTCGGTGTGCCAGACACTCGGTAAGATAGTGTAATATTTTAATGTGTGCAAATATTATTATCCATATATAAGCAGTCGTAATTGCTAATCAGACACAATAATGCAAGAAAACAAACCGAAATTTGTGTTTTAAGGTGACAAACTTGTAGGAACACGCAGTCACATTGCCCCAGAACATTTGAAAGACCTGAATCGAAAACCCACCGTGAAATCCGACTCCTACAGGTTAAATGAATTTAGTGTTTTTGAAACCTAACAATTTAAAGCACATCACAGGAATAATCGAACTTTGGTAATCCTGGAGCAAGTGTTAATCATACAATTTGGGATTTCGTTTACCAGATAGTCCATCAGATCTTCTTCGGTTACTATTTAGAAACTGCAAAGATATAATTATTTTTTGTACCAACCCTTCTTTGGTGTGAAAAACTAGGTGTTCATCACACGGTTTTTTAAGGCCAAAGCTAATATGCTTATCATTGTAAGCAATCGTTTCGAACACTGCTGTGCACATCACCAATGCTATGAGCATATTAGCTCTGGGTTTTCTATCCCAAGATTTAATTTACAGTTTGTTTTACAGTTTTGGTATATTTGTTTGGGAGCTGCATACCGACGATGTGCCCTACCAAAGTAAGAATTTGAGAAGCATGATAACGTCGGCATTTTGCATTTGTTCTTGATGTCATTTCAGATGCGGTAAATAAAGAAGCCATTTTGGAGGCCAGGAGAATAAATCATGTGAAACCAAGCACGGAACTAATACCAAAGGATGCACCGGACTTTCTCAAAGAAATGATGTTGATATGTTCGGAAGAAGAACCACAGAAACGACCAACTTTTTCAAGTACCACTTTCAAAGCTCGTCCTGGTAGTACTTAAGTGGTAAAATGTAAACAAATGTCGATTTAGAGCTGAAAGAGGATTTCCGCGAACATTTTGATGATATTTTGCCAAATGTGCAAACTTCAGTCCTGATTGTCCTTGGAAAGGAGGTTTGTTGTTCAATGTTGACGAAAATATTAACCCAATTTTTGGAACAAAAGTAGATGTCTAAACCATTTCGATATACTCAGGTTGTTTCTGACACGCTCACCCCTGACCATCTGGAGATTTCTCAAAACCAGGAAAAAGTCTCCAGGCTAATGCGTTCCCGCACCAACGACCAACAGGAAGGTTCGATTCCCGTTCATACCGTTGAACCTCCATCAGTTAATGGAAACACAGACAACGACTACAGCTCCCATGCTGGAACTATCACTCGCTCATCTTCGTCCACACATGAGGCAATCTACGGTATCCAAAACCCAATGCGATCCCAGACAAATGAAGACGGGGGACTATTACATACCACGGCCGAAGGTTTCGCAGAAGGTGCGAACGATTCTAAAAATCTACAACGTTCAGTCGAAGAGGTTGCAACAGAAGTCAGGTATACACCCGGGCGATTACTGGGAATATCCCATGGACCTTCACATCTCTGCTGTAGCGTCGCTTCAGGCAACCGACAAGTTTTGGACGATGAGGCTTATGTTGAGACAAAGCGAGGAATGTCAGGTTTAATTCTTTATATAATATTATGTTTGCATGTATGGGCATTCACATGCGAGAAAATAAAATTAGGCCTGGTTTCTTTAGGAATGAATTGATACACCACGAAATTATTTTCATAAATTTACTTTACTGTTTTAAAAGATTGCGCCCAGTGGAAAAAATAATATACATCTATCTAGGTTGGAACGAATGCAAGCGTAGTCCACTCAAGTTAGTTTGTTACGTCGGTCTCTTGGTGTTCGTCGTTATAGTAACAGCAGTGATTACATTCAGCATGCTTAGGCCTGGTGAGTACCTCAGCTACATCATCGAACAAGCACAACTCTATTTCCTTTTTTAGAATATTACTGTATATGTCATATTTTGCTTGATCTCTATTTTAACCAACAAGTTCCCAGAACAATATTAATTTATAGGTTTTAATCTGTGTGAGGTTAAGCCTTTGGTGGGTGGCAAGTTGTTGTGCAGCGGGTTTGAAAAAGCCAAAGTGCAAAACGGGACAATTTGTACCACGCAGTGCGATCCAGACCGCGAAATTGTTGGAGCACCAGAGCGCAAGTGTTTGTCTAACGGTAGATGGTCGGCTTCGAACACAAGATGTTGGAAAGGTCGGGGTGTGTTTTTAATGATCTGCGTTGTTCATATGACTATGTTTATTCACAGTTTGCAAAACGAAACCTGTTCCAGACGATTTAGATGAAATAAATTGCACCAACAAAAACTTCGAGGGATCCAGGTGTTCTTACAGTTGTAAAGGTCATCGAAACTCCCATGTACGGGTTATTCGTAATTGATTGCTAAAATTTCTGGCAAATAAACCGAGTGTTTAAATATTTTGTTTTATAACGTGATGTGTTATAATGTTTCATTTACAAACCGGTTGCTGCATGTAAAACGTACACAACCAATTCCACAAAATGTAGAGTGTCATTTTCTAGCTTCTTTCTTTGTTGCTCTCCACAGGGACCAACCGTGACGACGTGTCAATCAAACGGTCAGTGGAGCAGCCCCTTACCTACCTGCAAGTGTCCCGTATGTAGATATGGCCCCTGGTGCAACACTACGTTACACTATTCAAAAATTTCGAATCAGTTGGAATATCTTAAGAAAGACAACCAACCTATTCAGGTTGACACTTCTGTCTATTCAATTCTTTTCATAGAATATTCAATGAAAATGATCAGTTTGTTGCCTTTATTTCTTATCCAGTTGAAGTACGGCAGAAACACGATCACCTGCGAATCAAGTGTTGACTCCTTCTTCGATAAGATCATTAACAAGTTCAAATGCAAATGTACAGATTCGCAGACCCTTTTGGAAAAACGTTGCGAACGTGCAAGCCGAATAAAGTCTTGCAAACTCGCTGCTGCTGTTCTGATGCGATCCCTCATAAGCATGGGCGTGTACGAAAAACCTTGTGACATAAAAGATGTTAGATCCTGGTGTTAGATTGATGTGGCACTGTTTTCTGTAGTCTTATTTGCTTCAACTAAATGGTACAAGGTGAAGTGATACACATATGTCAGGAATGTAAACCAGCTCTAGAGTATACTGTAACATACGTCACAGAAACCAGTGCTTGTATTGCGTAATGTTTTGTGTGCAGTATTGCACAAGTATTGCATAATCCCATAATGTGACTCAAATGATTTAGCCATCGAATGTTCTCGAGTAAAGTGATTCATTCAACATCTTGTTTACCACATAAAATGTTCTCCTATGCTTATGTCACACCACACCTTTGTTCTTGTACTATATTAACCCAAGTGATGTGATGTATAACGGATGTATAATATGTGATGTATAAAGGCACGTGACTAAACCAACCAATAAGCTCTGATAATCCAAGTAAATAGTCATGTGCGCCTGTTAATTGGGCTTTGTGCATTCATTTCTTTGCTTTGGGCTCTTTGCATTGGGTTCGATTCTATTCTATTCGCTTCGGTTCTATGAACATTCTACTGAAGAGTTGTAATGTACCGTTTTAATCAAGCCGATGACAGTTTTCAATACAATATATATCCAGAGAATTATCCAAGGTCTGATTACTTTGCAAGACGAGGTAAAAGAAATCATTACAGCCCAAGAGACTCATCACGCGATGGCATCATTGAGACACTGTTAAATATCTCTCAGACAATTAGAGTTATTTACAATACCATAGGATAAAAGCGTTTTGTCGTTTTTTCTGTGTTTTAAATCGAATTTGCAGCCTATCGTTTCTTACTTACCAAACGTAACAAAAATGATGTGTGTAAATAATATATTTCGAGATATCTGTAAATACATGCGTGCTTGCTTGTTAAATAAAATTACAATGCATAAAGGTAAAAAAATCGAGCAAAAATGGATATTTCAAAATTCATCGAACGATTTGTTATAGCAAATGAACTGAAACTACTGCAAATCTAACGTTTTTGATAGATTGCTTGTTTATGGCAAAATTCACTGAAAACTCTACTTGGGAATTACTTGTTCCAATGACAAAGTTGCCGCTCCATGGCTTTACATTGTAATGAAGATTCGTTCAAGCAGCCTTTTTAATATTTTTGTGCGAAGAATGGTGACACGTAGTTGGATTTAACACGCGAGAACAAACTAAAATTCCCCAATAAACTAATTTTCAACCACAAAAATCAACAACTTTATCGTGTTTTGAATTTATATATTGATCTCAGTACAAATGAAGTAAAGTTATGAACAAACTCCAGTAAATAAGCAACGGTTTCAAGGACGGAGAACGTTGTGTTGGAATGTTATCCATATCACAAGGAGCATCGTACAGTTTGAAATTCACATGATGCAGCAAAAGCTCCTTAACTGCTTGGCGGCAGGACGCGAGTTGATTTGAGTATCTGTCAACACATATTCCTCTCCAAGTGTCTTCCGAATCACGACATGTGCACGGAAAGTCCGTAAATGAAGAACTTGAACATCGATTCTCATTAACACACGCAATTGTATTTTCTCCATACGACAACTGTATTGTAACGCAGTTAAAAGTCTAATGTCAACTTGTGTAACATGTTTAAACAACACCTGAATAGGAAATGTATCGTTGGGCCAATTGGAGAGTTGCAACAACAGGTTTTGGTAGGAAAGGGATTTGTCGCACATGAGGCCATATTTACATCCGGGGCATTTGCACGTTGGAAAAGGGTTGCTCCATTCTCCGCTTGCTTGACATATTCTTTCCGTTGGGTTCTAAATGTGTGTAATAAAATCACAAATAGTGGGCAACTAAAGATTTCGATCAACTCTTTCAAAACTTACACTGCAGTTCAGTGTAAGTGGAGCACATCGAGTTTGCATGCACAACCAGCTATAAAACGTTCGACTAACTTACTGTGGAAAACCTACTTCCAGCACAACGATATGAACACCGGGATCCTTCTAAGTTTCCGTTGGTACAAGTGACTGTCTCCAGGTCTTGTGGAACACTTTCTCCTTTGCAAACTAAACACAGTATTCCTTTACCTTTGACTTATGGCAACCGACATAAAAACGTACGAAGCAAAGTTACCTATTGTGCAAACAGGAGTTTTGTCGGACCAAGTGTTCTGATTTGTGCATGTGAGAGACGACGCGCCAGACAAAGTATACGTTTCATGACAATCAAATTGACAAACGTCGCCAACACCGAATTCATTGTCATTGTTTGAACACGTCGTTATTCCGTTCGAAATGCTTTGTAAATGTTGACATTGGGAAGCTGTAATGCTCAAAAAGGTGCAAGTGATATTCCTATGTGAATGAGTAGTTTAGTGTTAATAGTAAGACTTTTCCACATAATCTACCTGTATTAGCACAATTCCCCAAAATAAAGCAAAATGTCTGGTTATTCGTAAAGTACAAGGAGAGGAAAGTTGATGCTACAACAAGAAGTGTAATAAAAGCAATCGCTATTCCACAGCAACATCTTTTTTTGTCTAAGCAAAGATGTTTGTTAACTCATAGGCTTATTGCAGAAACTTCAAAAGTGCGAAGTGGTTTGTACTCAACTGCATAGATTCGAATTTCTTGCAGGGGTAACATTGCAAGTTTCTGAAGTTTGGAAATTAACCACGTCAATGTTATTATCCGCGTGACACACAGACGTTGTGTTGGTTTTTTAAGGAACAGTCATTTGCAAACTTTCGGAGGGTAAATATACAACCACAGTCGGAAGTGTCACCGCCAGCCGTTGCCGATTGATCACATTCCTCTAACGTGTTTGCGGGTTCAGCGTGATGCCTCATGGATACGCTGGATATCTCGATATTGTAGGTGTTGAGAGTGCTTTCTTCGCTTGTGCAGAACAGATGCTTCAAAAGTATTTTATTATCTTAGTATCAATGATTCAAAACCTCAAATTACAACAGGCGCAGGCTATCTGGAACATGCACAAGTATACTTATATTACGTAAGGCCTAATCTTTGGGCTTTTTCCCAAATTTAATGCCGTTTTGCCTTAGATAACATTTCTCTAAGATCCAAACCTTTTGACCCAAAAGACTTCGCACCGATTTGGCTGCTCGTGGTACAATAGTTTCAAAACTTTCTCGAAAAGATCTTTTTAGCTCTGCCACAAAGTTTATGGGGTTATTCCGTGCATGTAGCGTATACTGTACACATACTTTGAATTAACCCAATGTCTTACATGTGAAATTTGTGTTTTCGGAACTAGGTTGGGTCATGGGGATATACGAAAATTACCAAAGAAGGTACTCAACAAGTTTATGAAGTAATGCATTACCTGTAAACGTTGGGCGTTGATCTGGATCTTCCAGCCAACAACACAACATCATGCTTGTCAGAAATTTAGGTGTATCATTTGGTATGCTTTCTTGGCTTGGTCTTACGATACTGGTACTTTTCATCGCTTCTAACAGAACTTTTTGATTTATAACATCTGAAGTTTAAGAAGAAGCAGTTATAAAGCAAAATTTCTTTTATTTTTCTTAATTTTGTTTTTATTTTTGTCTCTTACTTTTGTAAGGCATGTCGTCAGTCTGCAACTCCCAGACGAAAACACCAAAGCTTTGAATAAGTTATTGATTAAAGGCATTGCTGGTTCTTATACGACTTTAAAATGTGAACTGTAATGACTCTACTCAGCTACGACTACTAAAATAGATTTTAAAGTAAATATAATCAATTATTAGCACACCAAGGCAAATCGACGGTAGCGATGTGGTGTTTTTGATGTATAATTACGACCTACAGGTATGACATTTCCTGTTCGATTTTTGGTTTCAAAAAATAAAAAAATGTAAATATCAGACTTAGCAGTTGGTTCTCTGTTTGGATCTTTGAAGTGTTCTGGAGCAATGTGACTGATTGTCCCCCTCAGTTTATTGAGTTTTTCTGCAAACGTCGTTTGACCTTTTTTAACACAGGACGTATTCATTTTTACCACCCATCACCCACCTGTCTTATTGGTACTTTTCGAATTCTTGATTGACAATTCGGAAAGAGTGTGCATTTGAGAAAGTCCAAAATCGCATATCTGCAGAAATTAAAATGTCACATCAATGTAGGCTACTTCCTGTTGCTTCTGTAAGGAATGTACTTTTGCAGAAAGGCTTTCGTCGAGCAGAACATTTGCTGCTTTTAAGTCAAGATGTAGGACTTGCTTCGGTCTTCTTCCGTGGAGGAACTTTATTCCTTCGATAACCTGCTCCGGAGCACATTTATTTAAAATTCAGTCCCAGTGAATATGTTTCAACCTGCTTTCCAATATTTGCTTTGTTAGTGTTAGTGAGTATATCGTTGAAGAAAAAATTTTTAGGTGAACTTTTTGTGTCCAAAAATAACTTTATGCTTTGCATATTCAGTTTTTCGCAAGTTATTCCAAAAGCCCATGAAATAGGGGTCCTAGGTAGCTTACAATAACACATCATTTACACCGTACCAAAAGGTCAAGGTATAAAATTAACACGACATAGACACCCTCAAATTTGAGCCATATTTCGGAAATTTCTACTAAATAGTTACCAGAAACTTTTAGACCTGTTTGGCGATGCGACACTTCAGTGGCCAAATGTTGTGACGTTTCTGCAATGTGTCAGAAAAACTTCGTAGGTGACGAAAAAACTCGTAACAGGAACCATTGCTGGCGTATTCCATCACTAAACAAAACTCGTTCTCGCTACAGAGAAGTCCCATCATGTTGATGATGTGCTCACACTTGAGATTCCACAATAGTTGGGCCTCTTGTTGTAGACGTTTGATCTCTCTGCAAAGAAAATAGCAATTGTTGTTTTTCAGACAAAAAATGATTTGCGCACGCCTTATTTCTTGTTTGGGCTATTTTTTTTAAAGTTGTGTATGGTTTATGGGGGAGACGACAAGCTTAACAAACGCGTAAATAACAAACTAACAAAAACCCAAACGTAGACCTCACAATATACCGATGTTTTGCATTGAAGGCATAAAAACTGCTCAAAATCCCTGTTGGGTGTTTGTTCTTATTCTATCTTGGTTGGATAATTTACAAGCAATCTAGCACAGTCCTAGGAACCACTTTTTGCAAGAATTTTAGTGCTTTATCCCGAAACCAACCCAAGTTGTCAGTGGGGGATCTATGCTTTTTATAAGCACTTTCGTATTCTAATATACTTTTGTATCGCCATGCGACAGAAAGCACATGGGAAATATTCTATGCAATCAAAATGATTGCTTGGCGTAAAAATGAGCGCACAATACGAATGAAAACCTAGTGACACATGCTAACGTAGCTTTATTTCTTCCCGATTTAGATGCGATTTGTGCTGATTTAAATAACACGATTGTGCTACAACAATAATTCATCCAGGTAAATGTTCGAAAAGCACCAAGTAAGCTAAAGTTTCCATGCAACAGAGCAGGCCAGTCATAAAGTTCATGCTGCTGTGTCGGTATTCTATTATGTAGCAACGACAAACATATTCAAAACTTTTGTCAACAGATATACAATACCCCGCATTGGTTCCCTTTCCTACGCGTACGGTTTGTCCACACAATGAAAACGAACAAAAGCCAGTGTGGAGAAAATTTCAAAAATTGACATTGCCACCTTTAGACGTCCAAAAGGTGTATCCACCCTTACGTGGAATAGGAAAATACTGCTTAAACCACTATCATACAGCAGACACAGTGATAGTTACTTTATTTGTAATTGCAATGCAGACATGATATCGTCTTACCTTTCATTTATGTGTCCATCCAACAATTTTTTAACAGCTACGAGTTTTTCCACCTCAGCTCTATCTTCGGATGTAAGAAACTTGTATAAAGAAACACAACCAAATCCACCTCTACCAATGTGTTGTACCAGTGTAAATTTGTTAGCATCCAGTTGACAAGGTACATCCATCATTTATATACAGTGCATCAGATTCATATATCACCTTATGTAAACTTACATGATCTTTAATACCTCGTTACTACCAGGATCCTTCAACAACACAACAAATTTACCCCTGTAGATTCTGTAAAATATCTTGTATTTCTGAACCGAAAATCAACACCTCCTATTGACGTGAATATAAAAGGAACTGTTGCGACGCAATACGTGACATTAGGTAGCATCGGATACTCTTTTACCTGGTTCGTTTCGCTGTCTGGCGCAATAAGTCAAACTTAATTCCCTCAATGGAATCGTCACATTGGTCAAGCGCCCGACCCACATACCAAGAAGAAAACCTAAACGGAATTCGTGGCCAGGATAAAAAAAAACTTATCTTGCAATGGTAAATCTACAAAGGGAAAATGAAGGAACATGCTTATAGTACGTTGTGTATCTTGTTTGCCAAAGTATAAAACAGAGATTATAGTTAAACGGGCGCACGCCGTTTTCCATCATTTTCATAGGGTAACCTTATAAAATCAGTGTATGCATAAAGACCGGTTTACTACACTCTTAGATGCATGGTATGATTTGCATTAAATCATACATTGGCCTGTTCATCATTGCCATATTAGACGTTTTATTTTGTAAAAAAATATGCTGTCACCAGGTTTGCGTTTGAGGACCAACGTACAGCGCCACAAGGTCCAGGAATGAACGTGAAAAATCACGTTCACTCTAAACTCAAACCATCTGCGGCAGTGCAAATGTGCACCGATGGCCACAGAGAAGTGCGATCAATAGTAAACTACACCAACAAGCAACAAATACACCAGGAAGATATACCAGCAAATTTGATCGCCACATTCCTGTTAAGATGGTCTTTGAGTATTCATGGATGCGAAGGAAAGATTCAGCCATTATGAACATTAACCTTGTTGATCATCGGTTGTTCTTCCACGACCTCAAAACGATTTTCTGTTGGTGGGCGCTAAAATCCTTGTGTGATTGTTTCGTAAAGACTGAAAGCCTATCGGGCGGGCGATTGACAGCATCGATCAAGCGCCCGACCCGTATACGTAGCAAAAAAACTGATCTTTATTCTTGGCCAGGATATCCTGGGTTTAAATTCAGGTGTGGTGAAAAAATAAAGGCCCATCGGTCTTTAATACTTTATCGATTTTTATATCTGTTTTTTTGCCGTCGAAACTTGTAATTTTGCGCAAGTTTATGCTGAATGTTTGTTCATCGTCAACCTGGACGTTACCATCACACATGAAAGAGGCGCCCAGGAAATATAGTCAGTTGGCTTGCTTGCGATCTTGTTTGACTTTCGTCGTATTGGACTTTGATCGTGGAACAACACATTTGCTAAATTTCGCGATTAGACAAACTATCGTAAATTTTACTACTCGCCAAACCCAATATGAAAATCCTTTTCCCGACAAAATGGCGTCAGTGACGACAACAAAACTTTTTCGCTTTTTCTAGAGCTTTTCGATGACAATTCCGGTAACATTTTGTTCGCGTGTGGGAACGCAAACGGTTTAAAGGAAATCAGTTGCGCGCTTCGCAAATTATAAGCACTTTAAACAGCTGAGTTACATTTGTGCGGCCTAAAACTTTCTAAATGGAACGTCCTCCTGAAGTTGACCAGACAAAGTTGAAATTGGTCAAACAAATCGGAAGAGGTGGATTTGGGGTTGTTACTTTGCACGATTATCTTACATTTCAGGATGGCAAGCAGATTACCAAACAGGTGGCAGTTAAAAAACTCATCGACGGTTTTGTTGAGGAAAAGTAAGTATGGACTGTAAAATTGTAAACACGTATGAAAGGTGCAAACGAGTACATTAACAATGCAAAACCTATGTAAACGAATTTCTGTGTCAGACGTAGTGTTATTACTGTGTACAAAATATTGACAATATATTATTTTATTTGCTGGACGAGCTAAATTTATATGTTCAATGTCATTAAAACGTAATGAGATTTTTGCCATTAATGACTTAATATCAGAATATCTCTTTGTTTTTTGTCTGTTATCATTCTTAAATTGGGCTTTATTTTCACCTTGAAGTGATCGGGAGTTACTAAAGAATGAAGCCAAGTTACTGTGGAATCTCAAGTGTGAGCATATTATCAACATGGTGGGACTTCTCTGTAGCGATGGGGGGTTTTGCGTTGTGATGGAATACGCAATTCATGGATCTTGCTCCAACTTTTTTCGTCACTTGCGTGATTTTTCGAAAACACCCCAGGGACGTCGTAACGTGTGGCCGTTAAAATGTCGCATCGTATATGAGGTACGATGATTTTTAAAGGTAGGTGTTATAGCATCGTAGGTTTGTTCTCGTTTATATAATTACAGGTAATAGAAGGCATGAAATACCTTCACGGAAAAAGTCCGCAAAGAATTTTACACCTTGACCTGAAGGCACAGAACGTTTTGCTTGATGACAAGCTTCACGCTAAAGTAAGTAAGCGACTCTGCATCTTCGCACCAAAACACAAACAAGAAACATGTAATACATATATACTCAAACAAGAGCGTAAACACAATTTTTTCAGATATGCGATTTTGGTTTATCCCAAATGCAGGTCCTCACAGGCTTATCGAACGCTACATCGATATATCAGAGAGTCGGTATGTCTGTTGTCTTTAAATCAGAGCTGGCAATTGTTTTTACTATTTATTTTAACAAACTGTGACTTTTTCATGACGATGTTTAATTGCAGAAAAAGTAGGAGGCACACCCACCCATTGTGCACCAGAGCGGTTAAAACATCCCGATCAAAAACCTTCAGTAAAACTGGACACATACAGGTATTGTTTGTTACCATGTTTGTATTTTATTTTGCGAAATTTTCAAGAAGGCAGTCTCTGCAGATTTGTTTTACTGGATGACACAAATACCTGTTTTTTAAGCCTTTTGTTAACTTTTTTTTAATATGCTTGTCATTGAGGCAGCCAAATTATTTGAGGATTGTTTTAAGGAAACTGCTGATTTACTTTGCAGCTTTGGCATATTTATTTGGGAACTCGTGGCCAACGACTTTCCATACAAAGGTGATACAATGATCATTCTAAAGTAAATTACCAAAATAATTTCAAACATTGCTCTCAGATGCTTTAATTGCTGTAAAAGGTACTCTGAATCGTTTCGTTATTGACAAAATAATTTATGATGACTTGCGACCAAAAATGAGCGATGTACCCCGGGACACACCAAACTTTCTTGTCAAAATGATGCGACAATCATGGGCGGGAATTCCAGAACAGCGACCAAGCTTTTCACGTTAGTTATAATGAACAAAGTATGGGAACGCTGTAATGGCGGCGCAAAGAAACGTGAGAATACGGATAGTTTGGGTTTATTTGCTTTGTCTCGAAGTTTTTTCATCAAAAAACATAAACGCATGTAATTATAATTCCCGTGTTTTAGAGCTTCGCGCAGGATTTCAAGAAGACTTTAACACGATACTGCCCCAATCAGAAAGGTCGGCAAGAATCGTGCTCGGCGAAGAGGTTTGTCTTCATCGGTTTATTACAGGTTGATAGCAATGTCATGGGCCTATACGTTTGCCAAACAATTATTTTCAGGATCCATTAGTGACAACCAGCAGTATGCTAAATGATATCAACGTGGAGATATCCCCTGCCTCCCGCATACACGATCTACCTTTTCATAGCCCTCAACGTCATCAACACGACGACAGCGCTTACAATTCAATGCCGACCCGGTCAAGTACCACACGGATAAGTCAACCTTATGTTGTTGCCAGAAATACATCCCGCCCCAATGCACTTGCCTGCGTATCGCATAACACAAATACTTCGGGTCTTCCACACAGTTACACCAACCCGGCCACATGTGCTGCAAGCAGATCAGCCCAAGGCACAACGTCATCGCGATTTTATTTCAGCATCGCCTCCGCTGGCAGCAAGTTACGAAACAGGGGTACGAATTGTATGCAGTGCTTCTGCACGAAAAGGGGTTGCTGTATCTTGTTTGTCGCTCTTGCCCTCCTGGGTTTGATATTCCTAATATTGTTTCTCGCCAACAATCGGAGCTTCTGCTTCATTTCTGGGGAGTGCGGAAACACAGGTTATATTCCAGAAGTTTAAAAGTTTTTACAAGTTAATGAACCTTTGTGTATGACAACCACCCACGTTGCTATACAGTTGTTCGCGTCGTAAAGCAATGTTGACTGAACCATTTGCGCAATGTTTCCAGATTCACGATGCCCACGATTGAATAACATCACAAACGGAATTAAAACGTGTTTCTCCTCGGAAGATCAATTTATTGCTGGCGACGTTTGCGAGTTTGACTGTCGCCATGGTTACGTTTTGACTGGTTCGTCCACTCTTACGTGTAGCATCGAAGGCACTTGGACTGGCGACACACCTACCTGCACCATAGGTCTGTGTACGTGACTTTCCCCAAAGTAACTGTCAAACATACTTTGGCTAAAACACCGCAATTTTGTGTCATATTTAATTTTTGTTTACTGCATTTCATCATTTATGCGAACAGAGAAATATTGATGTTTCCAGTTTTAGTAAAATGTATCTGTCTCATAAAGGGCATTTTGTGATTAATAATATGCCTTTGCCTGATGTATCGTTTCTTTGGTAAGGCGCAGCAACATGCCTGGTCCCGTCAATCGTGAACGGAAGGTTGGTTTGTAACGGATTCGATTTATCGGAGGTGAAAAACGGCACTGTTTGCACAGTGAGGTGCGATGTCGGCTACGAACTCAACGGGGTACCTGACAAAACGTGTTTATCTAATGGCGACTGGTCAGCTTCCAACTCCGAATGTATAAGAGGTAAGATGATGGGAGGACCGTAAGAAAGTCTACGTCAAACCCAATTTTGTTTCGTAGTGTGTCCCGTGGAAGCACTTCCTGAAAATTTAAATGAACTAAATTGCACCAGCGAATATTTTGCAGGGTCGATTTGTTCGTATCGTTGCTACACTGGCCATACAATTATAGTAAGTTTACACCTTATGTTCGCCGCTTGATGGCCTATATGTGGTTGTTTGCATGTCATTTTACGCTTCACACCATTTTGCACAATACGCAATTAACCAGGCTTGTCCACCATAAAAATGGTTACGCTTCTCAACCCGTATGGAATTCTTTATGTCAGGGTTTCAGCGAAAGGTCGTGCCAAGCAAACGGTAATTGGAATGTTCTTTTACCAACATGCGAGTGTGCTCCGTGTAGATACGGACCAACATGCGGACAATCCCTCCGGTATTCGTATTTGAGTTCGCAGCTTTCTCGGTTGGATGACGACAAAACTCCAATTGAGGTGCCAACGTATTGCCACAGTTTATAATCCAATTTCCTATGTTTTATTTACATTTGAGCTCAAAACTTTGTACCGAACAGCTGACGTATGGAGATCGTACAATCACGTGTGAAAGTGACGTCGATATTTGGTTTATCAACTACGACTGCACGTGTAGTGATTCGATAGATAACTGGGACGGAACTTGTAACGATTATCTGAATCGACGTGAAGCATGTCGTCATGCTGTTGCTAATCTCTTACGACACCACGTGGCTAACGGATTGTACGAAGCCCCTTGCGATATTGGCAGTGTTCCATCTGAATGTTGATGTGCTTTGTTGGGGGTTACACTTTTGCACATCAGTATTGCACAAAGATCTAACTATGTTCTGTAACTTTATTAGTTTAGGTTTGTGTAAATGTTTTAGTGGTAGTATTATCGTAAATATGCGCTTCCATGAACTGTCTTACTGTACCTGACTGCCTACTATAAATATTATTAAACCGTTGTTTCGAATAGATATGATGACGCTTAAGATTCGCACCTTGTCGAATTACACATCTCCAATATCAAATCATTTCAACATTTATGGCAGAGTCTAAAGCACAAAATGAGGCTCCGTGTTAAGTGTTTTGTGCACTGTTTTTTATTTACTGTACTATAATGTTGGATCTTGAATGCTTGCACTGAATCGGGGTGCACGAATGTAAATAACTGGTTAAAACACCTTCATTTTAACAGATTTACTGTAAATAAACATGTCAGCCTTTGCTTCAAGTGATGAACTGAGATGTAATACATCGGGTTAGTGAATCCATTTGTCTGGAATGTTTCAAATCTAAAACAACACATACGGTAGTTTTCTTGATAAATGCAGTGTTTGCATTTCCTTGATTGCTCATGCTAAAAAGTTTTGAAACGTATAATCAATTTTGCTTTTGTGTTTGCTAAAATAGACAGCAATTTTGGGACACGACCATTGCATGCAGCAACACGCGCCACTGGCAGTGCTTCAGATGACAATTATACTACAAAATATAAGATAATGATCTATGTATTTGATTTGCTTAGATTTACTGTCGCAAACACTTCACAAAAGATTGTTTTGGCAAAATATTTGGCTGATTGATTCGAAACGTAACTGTTTGTCAATATACCAGCTAAATGTAAGGTTATTGCTTATTTACCAACTTTCGTACCGTGGAATGATAAGATCATGAAAAAAAGTTCACCTTGAGTTAAATTAATCATCAAACCAGGCTTACAGGAGAGTAAATACCGCCGAACCACAGACGATACAAAAGTTTTATAGTTGGTGGCCGTTACGAGGCTGTTGCTGGGGAACGTATATTACACTTAATAATAGGAACGTATATTACACTTGAAGCAGTTAACAGCGTTTTTCTCATTGGATGTTTTTGTTTATAGTATAGGTGGTCTGTCTCTAATAAACTTTACGTCAGTAATGTATGACAAATTTCCTGATTTTAACACGATTGGTAAACATAGGTCAACGCACCTATGTGTAACCTCAGGTTCGCGTGTTAGTTTACCCAGCAGGTCACACTTATAAATGATTTTAAACATTCTTTGTCTGCGCCAAAATACAATGGGGATTTCGCCGTTTGCGCTTCAGGTACATCCCCTGTCATCAAAATGAATTGTTACGACGAGTTTCGCCGCACTGCGATAAGGTTGTAAACGTGTCTCACTCTTTTGTGTGGCCAAGTGTAATAGGAAACTTGTCTACTGCGGACGAGCGAGCCTTTTCTTCTCCCTCATATAATATGGGTTGTCGCCACACAGTTCACACAAAGTAGGCCCAGTTGCACATGAAGTGAACGGAGACAATAATATTTCGTCGCAGTGATGTGTTTCAAGATATTGCTGATACCTAGTTCGTAAATCGTGCTGTGCAGTTTATTTCATGTCACGTATTGAACAGCAGCTTTACCGGTGGCAAGTTTTTAGCTTGCGTTTTTTCCCAAAATACGTTGTTTTAGCAGTGAAAAAAGTATAATTTAAAGAATCAAATGTGCTTAAATGATTTTCTTGATATATTTGTCTGATTTCTAACTTTGGTTGACAGTGTAGTTCAATGAAAGTAGCTTTTACTGAGTAAAACATGACAAAGACAATACCCTTGATCAAAAAACAAGACCTAACATACGTAAGCGCGCTTGGCGTTGGGACGTTTGGGAAAGTTGATCTGTACAAATTTCGAACTGTCGTTGCTTCGGATAGATATGTGGTGGTGAAGCAGCTCCTGAAATGTCATATGACAAATGAGTAAGTTACCAGCGCGTCGTTTGGTCATGCCCCATATTAAGGTTGCCATTGACAACAAAATCTTGTTTTCAGCGATCTACGTCATTTGAAACGTGAAGCGACGCTTTTGTGGGATTTGAAGTTCGACCGCATCGTGAATGTGTTTGGGATGATTTGTTCCGACAATGAACTGTGTATTGTGACCGAGTATGTCAAGTACGGGTCGTGTTTTTGTTTCTTCCAAAAACTGAAAGCCTTCCTTACAACGAAGGAAAACAGGCTGAAAACTTGGGCCTTGAAATGTCGCATCGCAATGCAGGTATTTTAAATACACGAAATAGGCGAAACCGATTTTACGAAATAAAGTAAAATAGTTGACGTTGCCTTTTATATATCTATAACATCTATCTTTTGAATTTGATGTCGCTGGTATACTTATCGAGGGCTAGATTGTGCTAATTTTAAGAAGATAGTCCCAACAACACAAAATTTTGGGACTACCATTTATTTTATTGTTATTTTTAGTTTAGGTCATGTTATTTCGTTTAGGTGGTGGAGGGCATGGTGTTTCTTAATGGACAAAAGCCAAAAAATGTTTTGCATCTTAATCTGAAATCGACCAATGTGTTACTTGATCGAGATCTTTGCGTGAAGGTATTCAAGTAAATAACTGAACATAAATGAATGTATTAAAAGCAAATATATCCTTAGATATGTGACTTCGGTTTATTCCAAATGCACACGCTTGCCAAGCTTACCCGTGTCATGTCAAACCATGTTAAATACGGTTGGTATTTTTATTGACTATTTTGCACAACACTATTGCGTAATATTTATGTTACGTGATAGAAAACGTCAGCGAGACCAAGCGTCAAGTGGAAGAAACAATAAGTCATATCGCACCCGAGCATTTGTTGGATCCCAACAGAAGTGCAACAGAAAAGTCGGACACATATAGGTGTTTTGTCTGATTCTGAATATATATATATACATAGTGTTTGGACTTATGTATGGTTGGTATTCAATTCAGCTTGTGCATGAGGCAGATGACCGAGTTGGTAAAGTTTGCTTGGTCCAATTTGGAGTTTGTTTGGAAATTAGGCCTACGTTACCAATTAGTAGCCTACTATAAACGTTTTTGCTAAAGCCTTTTCTTTATTAGTTTCGGGATTTTTCTCTGGGAATTGTTGTCCAACGGAATACCTTACCACAGTAAGTGTATTAAACATTTTGTATACTTACTTATAGCCCATAAACTTGCGAATTTGTCATATGCAGACGCTTTAAGTTTAAACGTACTAAGAGCTCTGAGGGAACCAACCAAATACAATCGACCCGAACTGAATGAAATACCAGAAGATGCTCCAAAATTTTTACAGGAAGCTATGCAGAAAAGCTGGAAACAGGTTCCTGAGCAAAGACCGTCCTTCGTCGGTAATAAAATGACATCCAATAAATTTGAAATTTGCATACTATAAGGGTTTAATTTGCATAGTAGTTTGTTGTGTTGCAAATAGAACTTCAGGAAACCTTGGAGCCAAACTTTGAAAAACATTCACACAAGGTGAAGGCAGCCGTTGTTTGTCTGCAGGTAATATGAAAGTAAACTGTTATTTACCGAAACTTATCACAAGTATTCTACTTTTTATACGAGTAACTATCACAATGCAATATTTAGTTTTAAAATACGCTTATTACTTGGTATGAATAAAACTGGATTGATCAAGCGGTGAAATGATACCTGCTATGGTCATATCAGGCGTTTTTGTTGTTTCACAGCATGCGCACTCCTTATCGGACACCCCAACTACTGTCAACAGCGATGTGGTCGGCAACCACCAGTCAGTTTCGCCTACATGTTTGGCTGATAAATCACCCCATAGCGCGCGATACGTAAATCAATGTGTGCGCAACCCCGAAACCAAACACGCTTCTAAAGAAACTGTCTGCGCTGAATTGAAAGTATCTCCTACGGGTTCGGAGATTGTCGGAAATTCGAAGGCTTTGGGCTATAAAAGACCCAGGACAAAAGCCTTTGGTGGTTACAAAAAACGTACAATCAGACACGAATCAGTTGATCACGCGACAGATAAGTTTGAAATTGGAAACCAAAAAGGTGCTTATTGTGCGTTTTCCGATGTGCTGCATTAATCCATAATTATGTAATGTGTCTATCATGTTAATATGCTATACAAGGTTGGTATAAGAAGAGCTGTGTGGGGTCATTATTCTGTTTTACTTGCAGGGATTTGGTGGTCAAATGGTTACTCGAGGAAGTGTTGGATTGCCTTTTCCGTGGCATTGCTATTGTTTGCCTCCACTTGCGTTCTGTGTGTAATGGCGATCCACTCGGGCACGACAAATGTGAACGAAGAAACTGAAAAAACCCTTTTATTTAATCATTCTTCTCACAACGGAGACTCAACATTTTCACCGAGTAAGCTTTTTTAAAAGGGTTTTAAGCATTGCAATGATTGTAATGACAAATTCTGCAACTCTTTGAAGTACACAAGTAAATGAATTGTGCGCCTTTTCGACGCGCGGCGATATTTAGTTTGGTTGTATTTGTAGAAAAAATTACCCAGGGTTTATTATGTAGTGTGTCAAAAACAACCAATTCCATCGGGCATTGATGAGATATTATGTACCAATCACCACCTTCAAGGGTCGATTTGCACTTATCGCTGCACTGGTGGCAAGAAGGCACAGGTAACACATCGTGTTAGACATATTCATTTACCATTTCTCTGAAAATTGCTGATTTGCAAACACCCCAGATTGTAGTTAAAGCAACCATATACAGCAACTGAATGTTGGCGATTTTTTTCTGCAAATACATGTTTGTATTCGCCACAGAAAGTGTCCATTATTAATGTGTGCTCATTCAAGCGTAAAATTGAACTTCAGAAGTACAAATACACCACAACGTTTTATAATTTGTTTCGCATGAAAAAAATTCGGAAAAACTGTATGTGCTTGTGATGTTGAAGTAAACTGCCATATTTTTACAACTCCATTTATCTTATTACTTTTTTCAAGGGGCTGACTGAGCGAACTTGCTTGGTAAATGGAGAATGGAGCAGTCCGTATCCAGCTTGCAAATGCCCCGAGTGCCATTTTGGTGAAAGTTGCGAAAACGAGTTGACATTTAAAAACTTACGTAAACAACTGGAGAAACTGAAAATTTCGAAATTTAAAAAGCCAATGCAGGTAATTTTGAAAAATGAACAGATCAGTGTAAATGCATCTAGTTAGCCAGGGCCCAGCCACTTAAATCTAATACCTATTGACATATTTGTTGCAATATGCCAAGTTGTTATTTTGTGTTTATATTACTGTGTATTATTATGTTTCAAAAGCCATATGCTGAAAATTAGATACTTATTACGTAAGATTGTAGACTTATATAATCATTGGATGCAACTCTTGAAACGCCAAGTTTTTTTAATTTTTTTTAGTTGACTTACGGCGATCGCATTATCACCTGCGAAGCCGAGTTTGTCCTTCCATGGTATTTCAACTGCGCTTGTCACGACTCACGAAGCAACTGGAAAGCCAAGTGCCTTCACTACTTCACCCCGCGGAAATCCTGCCGCAATGCTGCATCGCAACTTCTTCGGCATCACGCCTCTAGTGGACTATACGAATACCCCTGTGACAGAGAAAGGATGCCGATAATATGCTGACATTCATTGGCGAATATTACTCTCCAAATAAAATTGCAAAGATTTAAATTGCGTTTTTGAAGAGGGCATAATTATCCTGTCTTTGGGTTCTATTGTGTGCGTTGTTTCCTAATAATGCATACTGAAGCTATGTTTTAATATTTTTGAATTGCATGAAAAATACAAAAATAAACAAAACTGCACTAACATCTTAGATGACCTCACGGAAGATTACGTCCAGGATGCAATATACAATTTGACGAAGTGGACACATATTAAATGAACAAAGTTGTCTGAGAAGCTTGCAAAAGTTTTCGCTCTCTAGCGCTCTTGTGTTTGATATTATCCAGGATTTATACCTGTTTATAGATCGACCGCTAATAGATGACGTTTAATCAAATACAATACAGTAAGCTGCAGCATTTTGCACTCTTTTCGGAAATTGTTTTAAACGAGACGCTCTCGGCCTGTCGCAGCAAACCAGAATTTGATATCAGTGAATGGTAAGTTCACAGCAGCATGACAACGTCACAGGAGCAATTCCTTGCAAGTCCGGGATCGTCAACGTCAGAATTTACATTCGTTCCATCCCAAACCTCTTCATGTGAGCTATATATTAAATTTACCAAATAAAATTGATTTAAAATGCCCACAATGGAATTATCAACTAATTGACTGAATTTCAGCAATGAAAAGCATAAAATTGCTGTTTTTTTACAGTTCATGTATATTTCTTGCCAGATTCGAAAGGTTGTTATTTGCAGGGAGGATTTTATTTCGACTATAGAATATATTGTTAATTGTGTGGATTATCAGTATATTTTCACAATAGTGTTAATACCCTACGCATGACGTTTTTTCAATCTGGCCTAACAGTAGACTATGCATTTTGTGTTCTTGTCAAAAACTTACATTTAACGCAAATACTGTTTTACAGCAACTTCACAAAATGTTGCCTATACACAAATGTCCATGTCAACTGGTGAAGTTGCTTTGAATCTAATGGATCAGTCTTTTTCTGGAAACTTGACAGCTCCAACAGAAGTTACCTCCACTTCCACCTCAGATGGACCATTTGGTTCTGCCCTGAGAAAAAGAGGTAGTCTATATCATAATTTATTAAATTAGGTCACAATGCTTTATTTGATAATAATAAATACTATTGGTGAGGTTTTCATCATGCTGATCTTGGTAGCAACTTTGTCGTTTACTGTAATGTAGGTTAATATTATGTAAACTTAATGCGATTTGGTTCGCCCTAGCGTGTTGCCTTTATTTGCATTTTGTTTTATTATGAAGGAGAAGATTGGATTCTTTCTGCAGGTTTTAGCATGTTGAGTGGCGGTGTATATATATATATATATGTGGTTGTAGAATTATGATGTAATTGTTACTTTGGTTAATTGGTTCTGTCCAAAGAAGTAGTTTTGGGTGAATGGATTTTCTGGGACAAGTATTTAAATTTTTTGTTACTTTGTCACTAAGCATTGCGAAGGCTAAAATATTTGTTCATTTTGCTTTTAATTTCACCTATATTTCCAACAGTGTGTGGTAATTTTTTGTTTGGCATTTTTATTTTTGTGACTATGCCACTGTTATTATTACGGAGTGCATTTTAGTTGCAGACATTGCATGTAGAAGTGTAAGTATATAATTCTGTGGGTGAATGACTTGTTTGCATTCTTGCAGGTTATGGATGGATTTTAGAAACTGACGACACTGAAGATGATGTAGACAGTGAAAAACCTCTACTTGAAGAATTGGACATTGACATTACAGACATATATTACAAAATTAGGTTAGGTTTCTATCAATTGCTGTAAAACTGACCATTTGGGAAACCTGATACTTTTGTTTGAGTGGTAATTTTTGGCTTGCTAACATTACCACTGGTAACATACAACATATTAACCTTTCTTCAAATACCTTTTTGAAATATTTATGCAGTATCAGTAATTGATCACTATTTGTTTGTCTTATAATATGAGACTAAAGCCATTTCTATTTTGGTACAGATGTGTTCTGCTGCCACTACCGAGACTTGGATATAATAGAAAAGTGTTGAGAGACAATCCTGATTTTTGGGGACCTCTTGCTGTTGTTATACTTTTCTCCATGGTTTCCTTGTATGGCCAGTTTCAGGTATATACAGTAGATATCCTGTTCATTCTCCATAAAATCCCAAACCT
Organism: Ascidia mentula; assembly: GCF_947561715.1. Classification (NCBI taxonomy): domain Eukaryota; kingdom Metazoa; phylum Chordata; class Ascidiacea; order Phlebobranchia; family Ascidiidae; genus Ascidia; species Ascidia mentula. The sequence goes on along the minus strand of NC_138569.1, from coordinate 16,174,675 downwards.
ATTTTTCTTGCACAGGTGGTCTCGTGGATTCTGACCATGTGGGTTTTTGGTTCTTTGCTGATTTTCTTGCTTGCCAGAGTTCTTGGTGGGGAAGTAGGATACTCACAGTGTCTTGGAGTGATCGGTTATTCTCTTTTACCACTAATCATAACTGGAGGAGTGTTGGTGCTTGTTAAAAACATTGAATTCCTAGCTTTCATTGTGCGAGTAAGTATCCAGTGTACACCTGCTGTTTATGCCTTTTTTAAATTCTTTGTAGCCATTTGCTTTTTGAAGATAAAACTATTGAAACAATTTCACTTAGCAAAATGTTTTAAAATCTTAAACAATAAAATAACTTTTTAGACATTTGGAATATTCTGGGCATCATACAGCGCAGCTTCTCTGCTTGTTAACGACTCGTACAAGGAAAAGAAACCACTTTTAATTTACCCAATATTTTTACTATATGTGTATTTCTTTTCTTTATACTCTGGCGTGTAGAATGTTTGCAATAGATCTCCACTGATTTTATTTTTTTCAACAAGCGTTATCTTTTTATAAATGCATTTAAGCGTTATATGGACATAAAGTGCAGAAATAAAAACAAAACAAATAGTGTTTTCTAATGTTGACAATAAGAACAGCTTTAATATATTTAGCAAGCAGTAAACTCCACATTAGTGGCAACGGACATTGCACAACTTTTGTTACAAAGGTAGAAGTATTGCACACTCATTAATTGCCACCAATATGGAACAGCAGGGTATTTCTTGGAATAGAAGCAGTTAAACAGATACGGTGGTTCCTGTAACACCGTCAAGTGTAAGCTCTTGAGAGGGTGGCACCAACCCATCATCCCCAATCTCTCCTTCGAACATTTTTTGAAGAATGACTTCAATGTTTTTATGACCTGAAAATAAATTTATGACTTGTAGAAACTTCTATAGAAGTGTTAGGGGTCAGGTTATCAACCTTCTTTAATTCTAAATTTAATTTTTGACTGTTCCCCTCTCGGGTCCCGTCTTCCGGAGTAGGGAACATCCTCAGTAGGATCAGCTGTATCAATTATACCAGTTCTGTCAGTATTAGTGCTCGTCACATTTCTATAAAAAATATAAACTTTTGCTTATTTTACGCGCAAAGTTATAATGAACAATAAATGTAATGCATAAAATGGCATGTGTCTAAAACCATGGCCGTCAGCCATCGAGTCAAAAGAGCATATTTTTAAATCATTAGAATTAACTACCTGACAATATTTTACAACACAAAACCCCGACAAAAATTTTAACTTGGAAATACACTGTTGCATATAAGCCTTAAGTAATTTCACTTACTCATCAGCATTGAGACCAAGCTCATGAATTGTTTTTTCCACTTTGCTTTCAATTGTTGTTTTGGACAAGCTGTATTCCAATATGAAAGCCTCAAGCACAAATGCAACAATAATACTATATAAATAAAGTACATGCTGTTTACTGGAGCTTTATAGAGTGGAATTTCGGTCACCACACTCACTTCATGATCAAAATAACCACAATAAGGTGAAACATGACAAAGTACAGTCTTGCAGCCTTGCTGGTAACTAGAGTATAACCAAGGGTAATAAGTAACTACTTTTAAGGAAGAATGACACACTTTCACAACTAATTGTTTTCCAAAACCCCATTCATTTAATACAGCCTATTGAAATGAGCCTTATATATCTAGGGTTCACAATAAATTTAGAAATTACCCATTTTGTTGGCCTGCATTATTGGATTAAAACTAATAGCATAATAAATGTTACTGCAAATACACATCACTAATAACGCCTTCGATAGCGGAAAATGAAAGGATATTGTGCCATTGGTTGACCACCGTCAAAATCACAAGGGTAACCAATGAATGTAGAAGATCATTGAAGTTATTGTTGCAATAACCCATTCTTAAGAATTCTGACTCGTCTAGTTTAGGATTGCCACAATAGTTTTCTGCAGGTGTTGTTCCATCGTTGACAAATTTGATTTTTCCCTGAAATGCTTCCATTCCAACTATGGCGAAGGCATAATAAAGCATCTAAAAGCAAAAAAAATGATGTCATCTTTCAAGGTTTTCCTGTAAATTGGCATTTATTTTACCAGCAGCACAACTCCATATGTTAAAAGAGATGGCAAAATGTTCACAATAGTCATGATAACAGTCCTGAATCCTTGCACATTCCCTGCAATTCTCACTAGCCTTAAACATCTGAGCACCATGATGAAGTCCAAAACCTCCCGTGGGAATGAGTTCACTGCAAAAAAACTTTCAATTTGAAAATCCAACATAGATTTTAATTATTTTGTTACGTTTACTTTTACGTTTCCACCAAAAAGTGAAGCTGCCAGCATTCAGTAGGTCAATTATAACAAAACATATGCTGGTATTACCTGCCTTTTTATGGTGGCAAAACATCTTCAAATTTAAAATCACAATGCAAGTGATGTAAAAATATTTTCTTTTGCAATTTATTTTTCTTTGAAACTTTGTAATGTTATTGTACTTACATTCATTCAAACTTGCCTCAGCAACAGTTGCAATAAAAGCAGCCATTATGATGATAAAATCAAACCTAATAATAAAATATATTCAAGGTAAACAAAAAATGAAATCAAAGCAATTTAACATTTCTCTTGAAGAGAACATGCTACCTTGTGTCTATTAATAATAAGTGATATGTAGTTGAAAAACCTATTTCTCAATCATAAAAGTCCTACTTAATTTAGTACTTTGCAACGACTTACCAATTCCACAGTCTGTGAAAACTGAAGTATTCCCGTGGACCATAAACATATATCTTCACCAAGATTTCCAGAATAAACATGGACAAAAAGAACCATTCAGTATCTTCAGCTCCAACACCAATGCAGACAGCATTGGCAATGATTAAGAGATCAAAAAACCATATGAACATCCTGCAACATGGGCAGCATTGAATATGTAGTATACAACACACCATGAAGCAAAATAACCTTTCTAAAAACACATACCTGTGTTTGACACAAAATTGAATAAACCTGCTTGGTTTGGACAAAAATAGTTCAGGTACAGTTTTCAGGAACCAATTCACTGCGGATGCATCTTCAACCACATAAACATTGAGCAGATTGGCAACTTGTAAAAACTGTTTCTTTTCTATTCCACCTTGTCTTGAGTTACCTGAAGCTCCATCATCATTATCACTGTCACTGCTTAGGACTTCCCAGTAAAGGTTGACCTAAAATGACACCAATCGAATGTAAAGACAATTTTTAACAGCCAAGTCAGTTAAATACATGTGGCTAACACAATTATGCTCATGGACGATGTTACATTAAATCATGAAATTTCAGAAACATTTACTTTATGTCTGTAAACCATTTCTACAAAACTTCATGTTCAGTTTTGTGATAATTATATAGTTGGTAATTTCATGAAAATCATTTTAACTGAGATATTCTAATGAAACAGATGCATTTCCATGTAAGTTCGAGACAATGATTATGCAGGCAGCTTAGTTGATGTTTTAATCAGAAAACTATATTTTACCTAAAGGCAACGTAAGTTATGACAACTGCGCCTGGTGAAAAACAGAAACAAACAGATGTAATTACAGTATAGAAATAACTGCAGTTCATAATTAAAACATGCCTAAAAAGTTTTGCCATTATAAACTAGCATAGATGTACTGTGCAGTACACATCGCACCTCAATACACTGATCAGTGTTTCGGTAACTTAAAAAGGAATTTATTCAAAACCAGCAAACACAATAGGACAAACAACAATATATCAAATTTTATATCTAATTGCCTACTTTTATGTTTGATGGTGGTGCTGTCAAATTGTTCATCACTGCACACCAAGTCTTGTACGAAACTGCTGGTTTTGTGGTGTCTTCCCCAAGATCCTTCAGTAGTTCAAAAGCACGTTCCAGCTTGTTTCTTTTCCACAAGACTGCACCTCTTATTTCAGTCTTGAATAACAAACACAAATCATTAACATGTACATAACTTGCTTCATCACATGAGAATAAAGATCTTTTTGCAAAATTGATTCACCAATTAAGTGATGTAACTTACTTTTAAATGAGTTCTGTAGCTGTTGTAGATTACAGCTAAAAATAAGTTCATGAAAATGTATGTGTTGATTACGATGTAAGTGATAAAAAACAGAGAAAACCATCCACTACTATCATAAGCAGGCATCCTGGAAAATAACAGAAGCAATTAGAGCAAGGTATCTCTTCAACACAACACATTCTGTGACATACATAACATCTGGACTGTTTGCTGTTGTCACCAATACATAAAGGTCAAAAAATGAATCCCAGTAATCTGTGAAATACTCTTCTCCATCTCTGTAGTACAAACCTCTGTACTGGAAAAGTTTGAAAGCCAAAAGTGTGAACAATGCAATGCTTGACATAAATAAGATCAAAACATTGAGGATTTCTGGGACAGTCATGCGGATATTCCGGAATGCTCTTCTGACCTGCAAACAAACTGTTTTAAAACATTGTTTGCATATTTGATACTTCATATTGACATGCTAACACACAGACAGTAAAGCAATAGTATTGTCCACTTGTTTTTATTTCCAAGGAGAGATGCTGAAGTATTCAAATAAAAACCATACACAGTCATTGAAACAAGTTTATTAATCAAATACAACTATTCCACAGCAAGGCAAATATTTGGGAAGCCCTGTTATCTAAAAAAAAGTTTACAAAACCATTTCTATTGCATCCCCACCACCTAAACAAGTCCATCAATGAATTCCATACCCCAAATAGCAATGGTACAATGCAGTATTTAAATTTAGCAGTATTATACACAACTAAAAAACCAAATATTATACCTGCCTGCTTTCATTCATATTGATCATAAATAATGGCCTTAAGCACCTGGATACCCTTATTCCTGTATTGCTTGTACTCATCATAATAATGTAGACCATCATATCAATTATAGTCACCTTGAAGAAGCAGTTAAATGATATATATGCATGATAAATTTAATGCACATAGTTATAAATTCACTTACAATGATGGTTAAAGCTATGACTATGTTTTTGGGATCAGTAAGAAGAGTTCTCCTGGGAACAAAGGTGGACAACTGATACATTCTGAACATAATTACTCCCAAGCACACTATTTCAATGATCATGGTCCCCTAAAAGAAATGCATTGCAATTATGTAAACAAAAGAAAGTTTGCTAAAAATACAGATCAACACTTTTATCAAATAAGGACCTAATTTTAAATTTTGATCAAGTATGTTTAATTTAACACCAGTATGACATTTTAGGGTGTCGGGAATTACCCAATAAACAATCTTAACACCAGGAACTGCAGGATCTTCAAATATTGCAAGTAATAAAATCAGCCACATGAAAAGGATAGTTCCAATTTGAAATATTGGTCGGCTGTAATTCCTGTAATGACGCAGGGATTCATCGTCTGTATTGTAATCAAGGGTCCGTCCTAGAATCGCGTCTTCAATGCAGGTCGCAGCCAGAAGTATATTCTGTACAAAAATTGAAGTTAATTTACAAATGCAAGTTTCGTTAAGGGTAAGGGTTGCAAAATCATAAAAGTGTGCATACACTCACTGTAATCAGCTGCTGTGTTGTTTCAGCACATGTGTTGATTTATTTACATGTTACGCTTGGATAAACAAAAGTTTTTACAAAATATTGATATTGATGTAATATTCTGGATTAATTATGGAAAATATATCTTTATCCTTGTGATTTAATATATTTATTTACTTAAAATACAATAAATATCCACGAAGATTTTAATTTATAGAGCTTAGACCTAGAAAACATATATTTTACGCTGAAGGAGTAGCTAATAAAACAAATAGAAAAAAGCTGCTCTAGATGCTTCGTGTACCTTTGAATTGTCTTTAATCGTCCGAGTTTTAGCGAAAGTGTTGCCATGACCTTCTACCTCCGTAACAATCTCGCTTCCGTCGCCGGGAATTCTTTCCGAAAAAGCAGATCCGTTGTGAACATGATCACTGGAAATGATGTTGTCTGCTGTAAAAAAGTCCACTGATGCATAAACTTCGTCAGGTTTTTCAGACGAGGAACGGGCGTTTTCCTTTAGTTCCGACAGTTCATGGTCTTTGGCAGATAGACAATTAAACGACAGCGGAAGCTCTTTACCGTCTGCCATTGCTGGCTCTTCTAAGACCGCATCAACAAAACACGGTAACAGTTTGTCCCGTATCGGCCAAATGCATGACTTAGCCAACTGTATTGGGGATGTCGCGAATGCGACACGTAAATCTTTGGCAAATAAGTTGCCAGTTGAATCATTTACGAATTAAACGGATCGGCGTTTGTTTACAAACTTGTTGCAACACCGCATGCATGAGCACCAACCTGCTTACGTTTGGTAATTGCTTTGGTTGTGGCTTATAATGATTTGGTGTTTTACTTACCCACGATGTACTGTTAGACGAAAAATGAATGAAACAAACGTTATTCTTTCAAATAACTTTTATTGCCGGTCGATTTTACTAATTTTTCTGTATTTTACTTTTGATGTTTTTTATAATTGGGAAATACAGTACTACACTGACGAATTGCAGTTAGGCATTGAACATAGTTTATTTTAAACAACACCCCGTAGCCATTAGGTTATTTTGCATGACACCATTTTTTTATTTACCGTTTGGTGGCAAAAAAGACTATCGCGCACTGCCGTTCTCTTCTGTGTCCCGAAACCCGATTGGATGGCAAAACGACTTTAGTCGGAAAGAAACAATTTATCTGATTTATTTTGCTTCTGTTGCATCTCTCTGTTTGAAATTTTCAAATTATTTCGATCAAAAGTATGCAAAACCTATGTTCAGCTTGGATCGCTTTTCATATTGGTTTGATTAAAATTTAGCTACCTTTTTTAAGGAACTGACAAATTTTCACCGATTAGGATAAGCCTGCAAAGATTTGCCGTTCATTTATCAGCGAGCGGTTTTTCTGTAATGTCATAATACTACATAGCCAGTCCCCACAGTAATGTTTTTGCAAGTAACGAAAACTGTTCCCTCTTGTAGCATTTATTTTTGGACATCTCTTTAACAAGTCATGCTGTTGCAGTTTATTTGGCATTGACAAATAGTTTGCAATTGAAAAACACCTAGGAATGTCATTGATTTTCGTAAATAAGTTGAATCCACGTTTATCTACCAACATACTGTTGCGTTCTTTACTTGCAGCATATTAAAACAATGCAGAAATTTTGCCAAATGTTAACATTTACGGTTGATGCAGATAAAAGATAAACGAGACAGTAGGGAATAAGAGGAAGATTTGAAAATTTCTCATCTCCCAAACCTATATACAAACTCCAGACGGGGTATGCCACATATCCATTTACCATTACACCGCAAAATAGATGTGAGCGGACGCCGTTAAACCGCGCAATACCAGGCTGCTACATATAACACTACGTTTTAGGTTGGGGTTTGGGCATTGGCTCCTTGAACATAAATTATTCAGACAGGGAAGTGAGAATTGGATGGTTTTCCCTGTCCTAGGCAGTTCATCGGTCGGGAATTTTCGTCGGGGCGTGTTCATCAACCCCAAAAATATTTCACTCATTTTTTTCTTTGTTCTCTTATATTCCATGTCGTTGCGAAATGTCAAAGTATTTGTACATTTATATCCGCAAACCTTTACTGTTGGGGGGTTGATTTTTACAACTCTGCAAACATTGCGCTTCGGGGAAAGTTTGTGTATCGGTATAGCACAAAAATTGGGCCCTCGGGAGCGAGTACATAAACGCAGCTCTGGTAATTATGTTTATGGAATAATATGTGAGCATTTATGAAAATATTGGCTCCGCGCTGTAGTGTTGAAAAGTTAAAAGAAATCAACGTAATCGCGAGGTAAATCGCTGAAGCGTGTACAACCAAGTTAACGCCCGCCCGGATCGCAAATATTTTCGAACGGGGAACGTCACCACGCAGAAAAAAGGAGTCGTCGCGATGCGTTCCCTCCTTGCTTTATAATTTTACGGTTGTTCGCAAACAATGTCGTAGGAGAGAGGGACCAAAACTAAGCTCGTGTAGTCAGACATTCCATTGGTGTTGTAGTCACAGGCAGATGTCACTTAAAACATGAAAAGGATTAGGAGTTTTGTGGATTTTGAAGTATATCAGTCGTACTCTCGGGCGAACCCAAAAGTATGCTTAGTGTAATGTAAAAATCAACACGCTGTTGTAGATTCTGGTCTAGTGAAGTGAAATTACTAAGTTTTGACTGCATGTTAGCATATCAGACAGCTTTTCTCACACAGAGATTTTAATTCTCCGAACCGATCCAAGTCAGTAAATAACAGCGTGTTCGACTGGAACTCCTACTATGCGTGAAAAGCGCCGTAAACTGCCATTAAGAAATAGCCGCGGGGATGACAACAGAAGGAATAATAAGTACGCTGTCTGCTCGAGAACGAGTTTCCTATGTTCGGCAGTTGAAACTTTGTGCTTTGTACCATTACTTTGTGACAGCCTGTTGGTCTTTTATACAGTAGTGATTGGCTATTTACACTAGGTATGATTTCAAAAGGCTGATTCAATAATGCCAATCGTTGTGGCTTAGTCGAAAAGTACTTTGTCCTGCGACGATGTCTCTGGAGGTGCGAATAATTAGCGTAAACGGGTTGAAGGGCAAAGGCGCACGAAACTGCAGGATAACGTTTCGAGGTGAGACAAATCCTCAAAAAAATCATGTAAAACACAGTAGTGCAATTACATTCTCTCATGTAAAATCAACATTTTTACATGCGGTTGCAACATTTTTTTTCCTTTTTTACATTTGTTTTTTTATCAGAGCACCCATTCCAAACCAGAACAATCGAAGATTGTGACGATGAAGCGAACTTTCAAGAGGTAATTAGGCAACAATCAACTTCGTAACACTTCATACAGGCGATCGTGATATGTATGTGTCGATTTGTTCTGCCTTTCTGTGTTGTAGATTTTTGAATGGCCCGTTGCCAGCAAGGTCGAGGACAGCGAAATGATCAACGTTGATGTTTATAACTTCAACAAAGTATTTTCAAATAGGTTAGTTACAGGCTGTGAAAACTGCTGTCCACTTTTCACTTCGTCATTACAATTCATCTTTGTTTTCAGACTGATAGGAAGGTTTCAGATGGTGCTGCAGCAGGTCGTGAAACATGGAGAACTATCTTTGACAGAATCCCTACTGGATTCGAACAACACTGCACTAAAGGTTTGATCCAAGATAATCAACCTGAGTTCCGCAGTTGTAGTAATAACGATTTTTTGAAAGCGTATTCGACAAGACTTTTAAATCATGACTTAAAAACTGTTTCTTTTTACTCAATCGATTTACCCATACTTTACATCACCATAAATTTGTAAAATTGCGTACAAAACCGTGTGGTTCCGACACCATTTAGGCGTTTGTCTGCTTAGAACATTGCTCGCTGCTGAGCTATAAAGATAAAATCGTAAAAGCGTTAAAAATTTATGTGGTTCATTTTTAGACGACAATAACGCTTGAAATTAAGTACTTGGCGCCGGACGGAACTGTAGGAAATTTTGCCATAGAGGATTTTTCACCACAAAGAACGGCGGCTGAAGATTTGCTCAGCATTAATTCAAAAACATCTGTAGGAACCAAAAAAAGGTTTGTTCGAGTGGATATCTAATTTTACACGTAGATATCAGCCAGTCATTCGTGGTTTTACATCATTCATGCTTTACCTGCTCATTTTCTGTTTGTTACTATTGTCCTTTTGCTTGTTTTGCTGCTTCCTTGTTGGACGTCAGTCGGCAAAAGTCAACTTCAAGTATGTTTAGTCGAAAGGGGTCTAGCAGGTAGGTGACTCATTGACAACCATGATTAAGATTTCTCTCTATGGGATTCTTGGCAGCAATTATTACTGCACGCGTGTCATCAAAATGTGAACCTGGCTGTATCGCCGCTGGGACAGAACCTTGTAATTCTAATACTACACGTCCCCTGGGTTCGCCAGGTCCGCTAGATCCGCTGTAGGTCCACTGGGCCCACTTAGTTGGATAAAACTTGATAGTACCTGACCAATACTTGGCTTATCTGGATGTTCTGCTATTCTTGATTGCACCAACTATACGCGATAATGTGTTGTGTGATTAAAGAATTTTAATGTATAACGAAACAAGTTATAGCCAAAACGAAAGGCCAAACTGGGTTAAAAATAACTTTTTGGTTTAATAAATACGTACAAGGTGCGTTGGAGATAAGATGGAGCAATATTACGCAAATAACCCACAAACTTGTTACATACCGTTGTCGCCCATAGAAAGACGTATGCCAGACCCCGTTAACTTTTTTATCGCGTTTTGTTCCAGTCAAGCTACGCAGCCTCTGCTTAAGGACACGAACTTATCCAGGTACCATTCTACATTTATTGCCAGTTAATTGGGAAACCATTGTAGCAACCCGTTGCAACAGCCACCGTAATTTTGCGATTGATTAAATTAACGGCGAATAGTTTACCAAGGAAACAACGTTACGTTTTGTTAGCGGCGGGGTTTTGTTGAGAAAGTAGTCGCTAATGTTCTATTGGTGCCAGTTCGAGCGATTACTTCGCCTGCTGAATAATTTCATGTCACGAGTTATAAAACCTGCACAGGGCGAGAATATCTGTGCTGTATGGACTACAGATATTTTCATGTCTTTGTCTTGCACCTTTTGAAACGACATGACGAGAAAATATTATCAATTTTACTTGTGCAAAATTTGTCAACATTTTAAAACGAGACTTAACCATATCGACACGATTCGGTCGAATGTCGAAGGTCTGACGGCTCGGCCATCTTTGCCCCGCAACCCAAGCCTGGCCAAGCACTTCAAAAGTTTCGAAACATCGCTATCAAAACGCAGCGAATGCGCGCGATTTCAGGAACACTGGATGTCACGGGATCGAAACCACAAACTACAGAAGAAAGCCGCAGACTCACTGGGTATATTGCAGTACATCCAAACATATGTCGCGAGATCTGTTTAAAAACCTACCGAAAGGATTTGGAAATATAACGGTTTCTGCATGCTATTATTGAACACTTTGTTGCTAACGCTGCCAGGCATACTATTTGTAATTAAAAGCTCCTCTGGCAGATTACAAATATTATTGAACACATCTACCGTCCCTGCTTGTGAAACCGTGTTCACTTTCACAGTGTGTTGATTGTCCATGCACGTAGGTTCAAAGGTGTTGTGAGTGATAGTTGTGTGTTCTGACAGCATGCGACGGCACTAAGCAACATCTTCAACAAGTTAAATTATACACATTTTGTGTGAGATGTTGATGTGAATGTACGACTGTGAAAAATCAGGACTTTGTTGTTGAAATACAAACAACGAATCGGGCGGAGGCATCGAAACGTCAAATATTTGCTTGAAGCCTACCGATGGATAACAATGAGTGTTCTAAACTTTCGTGGCGGTGCCTAAACGGTGCGGTACAACTTTTTTACGCGTGGATACCGTTGGTAATTGCCACAAGTAACATGCACTATAACCCCAGAGGAAATTGTAATGTGTGTCGTTTGTATTGCATGACAGTCAAAAGTTGGCACACTTGCAACTCTTTGTACGTTCTTGTTTATCAAACTAATAATATAAACCCTTGATCGGTGACATAGTGGTGAAACTATGGTTATAGACTGCGCCCGACCGTGCAAGTTTTACACTTGAGTTGTAATCCCCTGTTTATGTTTTTGTTTCAGTGGCAAGAAAGGATTGTTTGGATTAAAAAGCAAACAACGACCAACTGATGAAGACGATTTAATTATAGCGAATGAAAATGCTGTCGGTAAGTTTGCTCACTAAACTTTGTTACAATTGCTTTACCGCTGTACGTTACGTCCAGTATGACTCCACATTCGATATTTAAACATGATTAACATCTACGTAATGTTTCGTTTGTTCTATATAAAGTTCATCATAAATAATGTCCAAGATACGATAACTTAGATCGCCAAGTAGGGCCCGCAGTCGTGCGGTCCTGCCTTATCATGCGAAACCATGAAACACTATGTCAATATATAAAGTTCAAACATAATCCCACCAACTCGAATGTAACTAACAATTTCTAATTAACAGAGGTGTATATGGATGCAGAATACAAATTCACTCAGCTAATCGAATATAACTCATTGTGTTGATGCAGATGGACCCATCGCAACGGGAAATCGCGAACCGAGGTTGCTTATCGATGTTCCCGACAACATATCGGTTGCCTCTATGACTATCGTGGACACGCATGTGACGAACAAAAGGTTATATATTTGTTTAAACTTTGAAGGGAACACTACGTTGGTTGTCAAGAATTAGTACGTGTAATGTGAAGGACATATAACACTATAACTGACGGTGTCAGTTTTGCTATAGCGTTATATTATATCACTGGGAAAAAGTGTAAAACTCGTATCGTCGTTCTCTTATATAATAAGTACGTATGTGGTTGCAAGCTTTTTCCAACTGGTTAATAACACAAAAAATCCTCAAAATTAGGTGTTGGATATAATGTGTATTTCACGGTATAATTTATTACATCTCACAGGTCAAAGCCCGAAATTCGATTCGAATCAGTCGCCTTGAAACCGCAAGATTTTCAGGTAAGCAAAGTTCGTCACATTTGTACACTGACGTCACAATAGGCGCTGTGGTCACGCTTGAACGGCTTTTTTAACCAAATAAATAGTATGTTGTAGGATGAATAGGCGTTGCGCAACAGCAACACGCTATATTAGTTTATAAATCTGATGCACTCAAATGCTGACGCTAAAAGCTCATAGAACAGGGGTGTTTCAGCAACTTACGCAGTGTCCGTTTTAAGTGCAAAACAAATACCACCTGTTGACAATATCGCTGTGTAACCCTTTGACCATCAGAAAGGTCACAACGGCAGCATCTACTCGACCCCGAAATCAAGTTGACCGCGACAGGGCGTTAACATTAATTACAGCGAAAAGTTGCCGGGCTTCGTACAAACGTGGGATACTCGCACTGACAGGCGATCGATGCGATTTTGGCTCTCGGGCAAACCCTGTCAAATTATTTTAATCATTACCACAACCTCGATTTTGGTCTTGGTAAGAACGTTACGTTTACAGTGACGCATTCTGTCTCCACTATTGCTTCCAATTATAAAACGTATTTACACTGCGTCGCTAAGTAACAGTTGTTCATGCCGTTCGGGCTAAATTCTTTCTCCGTGAAGCGTCTGCAGCAAACGCCTCCTTCCCAGATTTTAATGAAATACCTGTATTAATATGAAACATGCATAATTTTTCGTGAAAATTGAAGATAACGTATGGCCCAAGGTTTTAAACGGAATATAGGTAAAGCGAAAACACTATTAGCAGCAACCAATACATTCATATCAAGTGCCACTTCCTCACATTTCAAACGGGGTTAAATTCACCTCGTTTTAATTTTTGCAACGTCACCTTTTTTATCGTCAAGGTCTCTGTGACTGTAATCGAGGCGAGACAGCTGAGCGGAACCAACATCGACCCAGTGGTGATGGTGCAAGTCGGCGACGACAAGAAGTTCACGACGCAGAAGGAATCGACCAACTGCCCTTACTACAACGAAGTCTTCGTGTTTGACTTTCACCAGCCGCGGCAAGTCGTCTTCGACAAAATAATGACCCTTGCGGTGAGCGTTGGTATTTGTTGCTCTTGGGGGTAAACGGTGAGGTTGTGTAATACGGTTTGAAGTTGCCAATGTCATGTTTGCCTAAAATCGAAACAAATGCCATTTTATGTGCGTAGTTGACATAACTTTTGGCCTACTAGTATGTTCAGCTACTTCTATTATATGTGAAAATTTGTATTCATGTTACTCGTTTAATACGGCGTTGTTTTTCGTTCAGTGGCACACATAATGGCCCGACCGAATACCGTAATTTAAACCAGTGTGACGGACTGTGACGTTTAACATTTCTCTGGGAGCAGCACGGGCGTATATTTATTCATATTATGTCAATGGCATTTTATTTGAGCAAGTAAACTGTTTGCAACAACACGATCTAGCAGCTACTACGTATTCAACTTGTTTCATGTGGCGGTTATATAACAGATGCATGGATACACCTAAGATATTAAAAGTTACACAATTGATTTGACATGTTTAAGCATGTTTTCTGCACTAACGGAACATTCTTGGTATTTTTCGCTTTTTTATGCACCGTATTGTAGACTAGTTGTGGATCGCGCAATTTATCGGAGTAACATATTTTTTAAATGATACATACAGCGACATATCACTATTCACGCAGCACTGTGAATTTTGACTACAATAGTTATGTCCAATAATTTTTTAAGGCCAAATGTACAACAAAGACAAAAACTTCTATAACAAACGTATTTATTATGGTTCTTGAGAAAATACACTGAACAAGTTTCAAGCAATTTTTGTATCAGGTCATTCATTCAAGAAATATCCTGCGCAGCGGTACCTTGGTGGGCAAGTTTAAATTGGATCTTGGCACAATCTACGCCAACCCGGACCACAACTTCGGCCACAAGTGGGCAGTCTTGACCGACCCCGACGACCTAAACACGGGACCAAAGGGATACCTGAAGGTACAGCAGCGAAATAACGTTTTATACATAATTAATAAGGCTGGCTTCAGCGTGTTGCTTAGGAACGTTGTCACGGAATTTGCTTGGTTTGTGCTCTATAGCGTCATCTAGGAGTAAGTGTGATTGGTAGTTCGTTATGCTTGTAAAATACCTCTTATTTCGCTGGTGGGCAATGCATTTATTATTTTTTTGTCTTTTGGTGTCGCCTTGTATTACAAACAAACCAAACTTTTAAAAAACCAAACACAGAATTCGAAATTCTGCACATTCGTGTTTTTTAATACCTTATATTTTTTTTTTTTTATATTTTATGTTTAATAATTATTTTTAACAGTTGACATTTTATGCTTTATAGGTCGACGTTTCTGTGGTTGGCAAAGGCGACAATATTAAAATCGCAAAAAGCACTGACGACGAAGACGACGACATAGAGAAGTAGGTTAAAAGTTGGAATATAAAATCACTTCGCCAGTAGGAGAGTTAAATCTCCGTTATCCACATATCATTATAAAAAGTGATCACATACGTTCTGCAGCCCAAATTATACATAGAGACACCATTGCATACATAACGTTTTCTGCCATTAAACACAATAGCAAGACAGTTCATTTTCACTTCCAGCCACCTTCTGTTGCCTGAGGGAGTGCCGCCCGAACGCCAGAGGGCGCGCTTCATCTTTAAGATTTACCGAGCCGAGGGATTGCCAAAGATGAACACGAGTATAACAGAAAAACTAAAGACAGTGCTGCAAGGAGAGGCCAAAGACCTTGTCGACCCTTACGTAGAAATATCCTTCTGCGACCAAAAGGTTTGCAACAGCTTATTTTTCTTCAATTGCACAATGACTCAATTTTCCTGTAAGTTTCGGAAACACTTGTTGTTATTTACGTGTTTTCCAAACTGTTGTGATTTTTTTTTTGAGACATGTTGCAGTTTACCCTGAAAACACACACATCTAAGACGAATGTTTTCGGCGGTGAGATTAATTTAACTCCTATACCAAATCTCATCGTGAATCCCATCAGCAAAAATATAATTTCCATTTTCCTGGAAAGTTAGCTATATGCTTTTTTAATCAGGGCCGGACCAGCGTGAAGAAAAACGCCTACGAGCCATGCTGGAACGAACAAATCATTTTCACCGAGCTGTTTCCTCCACTGTGCAAACGCATCAAAGTACAAATACGCGATAAAGACAACATTAATAACACGGTTATCGGCACCACCTTCATCGAGCTCGATCGAATTTCGAATTCCGGAGACAGAGGTAAACGTTTTTTAATTTTGGTTTAGAGGGTTTTCTGCAAATGGCTGCGCCGAATGAGAAAATGTATCACCGTTTTAAATAATGAAATGGTGGTTTTTGTCGCCATTAAGTATACATGAGTACTGTGCAAGAGATAACACTTTACGAAGTACTGCGTAATTCAAAGAACGCCATTACGATATAGTCTTGGCAGCATTTTAGAACCTCATGTTTGCGCGGATATCACGTAGCCCAACATATGATCTATAGTTCTGTGGGATGCATACAGGTGGCCACTGTTTCGTCATATAAGATCTCACCAGTGTACCTTGGTGTGACATTAGCGGCCATCTCTATGCAGCTAACAAAATTTTTTTTCAGGATCCATGCTTTTTTATATGCCCTTAGTATCAATGTTTTGTGTTTTCATATTACACAAGTATTGGAGCTTGACTTCAGCAATGCAAAAACTATTTGTTTACTAACACCACAAGTCAAAAATGTTTTTTTAAATAAAACGCCATCGTAAATATATGCAGTGCTGTATGGCGTCGTAAAATACTGTATATATGCGTTATACTTAACGCCGTTAACTCCACGTTTACAAACAGGTATGCCAGAAACAATGTGTACTCTGCAGTAAGACACGTTTGAATTGCACAATGTGCAGAGATGTTCTTTAACTAATTAACCTTAACTGCGGTCGAGCACACCCTATAATACACTGTGACTGTATTATTGTGTGCGAATGCAACACTAACCACTTGGTTTTGATATTTCTTGCTTCCGACACACTTCACCCCGACCGGCACCAACGGAAACAGTGCATTTCGGTAAATTAGCGAAGAGATTAATGTTTGCATCATGCGCCGCATGGTTGCGTGCAACTGATGCCTCTAACCACTGTTGCATTGTTGTGTGACTCACCCCGCGCGTGTGCACATGCATGATTGGCAGAGTAACTGCCTGTGTTTTGCATGGTTTGGAAATATGATGTATACTTTTCAACGATGCAGTAGTTTTCTGTTATGACCGATATAGGAATGAGTGATGGTGGCGACGGAATGTTGTGGTACGAATCCACACACAATGTATATACGTGTGTTTTATTTACAATGTATATACATAATATATTGTACTCGCTTTTAGGTCAATATTATCCACACATGGGATATTAATTTCATATTCTTTTCAAAAGTTAAATTGTAAAGTTGCTCACTTCACCATTATCCCTCCGTGTTTGCATTAATTTGAAACATATTGTTAATTTATATCAACCGTCGTAGGGTAACCGTACGTCTAAATTTGACCGAACACAGAATTATATTATTCTTAAATGTGCGACATCATTAGTTACAATATTAATGACTTTTGAATTACCATATTTAATAGATCAATGACATAGGATATTAAAGACTCTTTGCATGGCGACAAAAAGTGTCAAAACACCGCCATTACAAGGGGCGTGTGCTGTAATAATACCCGGAAGATAGGCTTTTTTCCCTTGCACCAAGAATGCTTTGCAGGGAAACATGTATAGCTGGTTTGTGTTTTATCTTGCAGTGAACATCCCTAACAAGCCTGTCAATCGAGGTTTGACCACCGCACAATTTGCATGCTTTGCTTTGCCGAACAGACTGCACTCTTAATTTGACTGTGCAGTAGTTATTTTACGTTGTTTGATTTTTGCACCATGAAGAAAATTGTTTTGAGACTTTTTTATTGTATTTGTAGGGTTGTGTAAGTGTTTGGGAACAAAATGTGGTTAGTCACCAATAATTACCATGATATGCAGTTGAACCATCACTTTTTATTTAGCCATTTAGTTTACACCATAGTATCATGTGATAACGCGGCAAGCCATATTTTGTGGCTCCGGTAATTTTTCAACATCATCCACAAAATCCGGGAAAATTTGGAATGGAATAGCCCGTTAACCTAAAACCAAAAAAAAATAATATTTGAATTTCAAGCAAACACGGCGAATTAGACACAGCAGCTTTCAAAATTTACGGCTTGCGACAATATTTAAAACCGATTTCAATGCACCAGGGTTCCTCCCCACGTTCGGGCCAACCTTCGTGAACATGTACGGATCACCACGCAACTACACAATGGTAAACGAGCACTCCGATCTCAACTGTGGACTCGGAGAAGGGGTGGCTTTCAGGTAAAAGCCTATGTCGTAACGTCACAGTTCGAATTTCAACGTTGGCTTTCACGTTTAGTATTTTGGTTTCGAGCCCAAATTAATGGTTTACCGGCTGCGCACCAGTCCGAACTTTGGTTCTATTTATACAACGCATTTGCAACAAATAAAAGGAGATAGAATTACAAAAGAAAAAGAAAAATGTTTTAAATTTCCGAACACTGCTCTTAGTCTCTCTTTACGATATAATTGTTTGTCTAATTCCTGACCATATTGCGTCACACGATATCGTAGCCATGCTTCGTTTCTATCACAGAGCTCGCCTTCTGATGGCACTCAGCGTGGAGCTCGTCAACGTGAACGCAACCGAAGGGCAAGGATCATCCGACGTTGAACTTGAAATAATACCCGCTCTATCTGAAGTACGTGTTTTTGTTACTTTTTTTCCCCGAAAATTTTCCCCATTATAATTGACAGCTGATATCAAATATTATTTTATTAGCTTGGCGCTGGAAAGGTCGAAGAGTTCTTTCTCTTCGGTTCCATCCTGGAAGCAAATATGATCGACAAGGCCGTGGCCGACAAACCCGTGACCTTCGAGGTTACTGTAGGTCAGTTGATCAAACAAATTACCACCATTTTTAAACCTAGTAAAAAAGATGCAGTATGGTTGTGCGAAATGTGGTTTCTCATTGACTGTGAGGGTAAATGATGACGCGTAATGTGCAGGTAACTATGGCAACGACATTGACGGCGCAAATATGAGCAACAAGAGAAGAGTAAGCGATGGAAACGACTCGGACGACTCGCTTGCCGACTCAGACGACGAGAGCCAATCGTTACTCAGGAACGCACAAATGACCAACGACCCCACAATGCGACCTTTGACACCGGCGACTCGACCACTGACATCTGACAGGTAAGCATGCAAGATGCCTGCTGATATTCGGTGTGTTTAGAAGCAAGATAGTAAAAGAGGATTCGTTTTTTTTTCAGTTTTTATTATCATATGCCGTACTTCGAGCAGAAGCCTTGCGTTTACCTGACGAGTTATTGGCACGACCAGAAAAGACGCCTCTACACGTCCAACATTATCCACAGAATCACCGACAAGCTGGTAAGACGGAACGTGGTAGTTAATTAGCGACAGCATACTTAATGTCTGCACAGTCTTCGTCGACCTAAATGCTTATTTCGTACCCCAATTATGCACTGCATGAAGCTGTATATACTCAAAAATACATTGTGTTTTGATTATGCTCTAACACCCCAAGTTTAGCGTCTTGAGAATAAAGTAGGCAGGCTTTGGCCAGTGGTTCCTAATGTTCCTAAACCGGCGACACACTCAAAATACTTCAATACTTATCTCCAATATAACGTCGTGAGAAGTTTTATGGCATATGTTCGATATTAAAACGATGCACCGTTACAGGAACATATGCCATAAAACTTACAAATTAACAAATAATTCGGAATACTGCTCTTTCCTTTATATGAGGCATGTATAGCAACAGCGTGCAACACGTGCAAACAACAGCAGACTTCGAGACCATAAATTGCATTCCTTATTTTACAAAAGTGTTTTTCCGCAGGACGAAGGGTTGCAAGACGTACAGGAGATGATCAAGACCAACCAGGAACGTCCGGACCGTCGACTGCGTGGTGTTGTAGCCGACCTCATCACTGGCACTGGTACTTACACACGACTTGTGAAGGGAACTGGAGGGGCAGCTGCGGGAAGGACCCGACTCGACCGAGAAAGACACAAACTCTGCCTCCGCGAGATTGTAAGTTTATTTAAGAACTGGAAAGGAAGTTTTGTGTTGTGGTGCTGAATGTGATGTAAAGTTTTCTGTGCAGACAGATGGCCACTGTTCGACCTGTAAGGTCTCATCAGTGCAGCTTGATGTGATCATCTATCTGCAGCTCATATAAATCGTATTATTGGCTCTTGCTTTGTAGTCGCGATCAATCAGTGGAACGATAGTTACAACCGCTCTGTAAACTGCAGTCGTGCGGCTGTAGTTCTTTTAAATACTCTACGATAACTAGTCTTGCCGTGACGTGTGCTAGTGGTAGTTTAGTGGCAAACGATATTCCAAAGCAACGGTTTATTATTTAAGTCCGATTGGGAAATATTCACTAAACAACCCGCATTGTTGATAATAGCGTTTTATTGGCCAGTTTCACGCATGCAAGATTTTCATTCCAAAGTGCAAATTTTCCAACAGGAATGGATCGGAAACGAAGTAAAGAAAATGCAGAAACAGCTGAAACTGAGCACGTTAAAAGAAAAGCTTCCAAAGATGAGGAACTTGCTTACCAAGCTGAAGTTACTGGCCGATGACGTACGTCAATAAAACTTTATAGCTTGCTTAGAAATTGTTAATTATTACTAATTTGCGGTTATAGGTCGGTAAAACTGTTGATAAAAAGATCTGATTTTGCAAAAAAACGTGAATTTCGATATAACAAGCCACACACTTCTTGTACCAAGCTTCCCGCTGTACGAACATGACGTTGCCTTCCTCCTACAGCTTTTATAATTTACTGCAGCCCCAACATTCGATCCCAGATGTCTTCATCTGGATGCTGAGCGGTCAGAAACGAGTTGCATATTCCCGTATTCCCAGTCGACAAATTCTTCACTCCGTCTGCCAGGAGGAATCAGGGCAGCATTGTGGAAAGATACAAACTCTCTTTCTGAGGGTGAGGATTCACAAATGTTTTCATTTTTTTTTGATAATTTGGAGTATAAACCGACCGACAATGTTTAAGCTTGTTTGCTTCATAGAAACTATATAGCTTATATTGTTTAAAACCAATTTCTATTGTAAAGGCAATATTGTCAGGCCGAATATCATGGCATTTTGGAAACATTTAGCTGTTTTTTTTAATTAGATCTTTATGAGGAACTAAAGTAATTGGCCTGATGCTATGTTCCATTAAAGGTCTAAGCTTCCTAAAAGTATTTTAAGAGTTTCTGATTCAAACCTTTCAAACAAAGCATCGCTTTTGTATTACTAATTTGAACTACAAAATAATGTAGTTTCCGTAATCTATTATCTATTGCGTAGTCATCTTTGGCTATGACAATGTGACTGTCAATAACGACCGCACACCTTGAACATCAAATTATGTTATGTCTTGAAACACCTTGTTGGACCCTTGATCACATTGTCTTTTCATACAGCTGCCAGGCAAGAAGAGCTTGGGTCCGAAAGGTTGGAGCATCCAATCTAAGCTTGACGTATATTTCTGGTTCGGACTGACGAAGAACAAGCGCAACTTTCTCAGTGGACTTCCGGATGGTTACCAGGTTATCCGCGCGACGAGCGCTCTCACGTCACCTCCCATGTATTTGAAATACGCTGGTAAGTGCAACTATGCCTTGTAACACATACCGGGCATTATGGTGTGTCGGTTGTCGGTAATTTCTTTTTTCCAAATATTGTGTTGAAGAATATGAAATGTAGTTTTTTTGGGGGGTTAAGAGACTCGACTGTACTATAAATTTGGAAAGTTATTTGTGATTTAACGACGGGGTTCTCAACCAGAGGGGGGAATTTTATTTGCAAGGGAGGAATTTTGTTCAAAAAGGAATTTCGCATTTTTAATACTATAGTCTACTATGTTTGTAAGATGTTAATATACCAATATAAACTTGTTATTTGCGGTGGGTGGATTATGGCTTTAAATATTGGTTACAGCAATATGAACATTATTGGACAATGTAAATACACTCTATCTTATTGTGTAACTTGCATCAACTTGGTTTATCACCATTTAGTTACAAATGTAGGCCTATTTTAACGGAAACCTTAAAGTTTTGTGTACTACCGTAATCAACTTAAAGAAGGTCACCTGTCCCCCGAGGCAAGCTGTTGCAAAGCCACCGACAATAAACATCCTCAAAAATATCAGTCCAGTGTAAAGTTCACGCCTGAGTTTCACCGAAACGTTACATGCTAATGAATCAAACCGCAGATAGAAATCAGTTCGAATTGCGCGCGCACATGTATCAAGCCAGAGGACTTCTTGCGGCTGACGACACGGGCCTTTCCGATCCATTTGCGAAGATCATCTTCTCGACTCACTCCGATAACACGCAGGTATATATGTGTATTAGGCAGTAGGTACAAACAACCTTAAAAATTCAATCTATTTTCGACATTGAAAAACCAAAGCTAATATGCTGATCATTGTAAGCAAGCGTTTCAACACTACTGTACTTATCAGCAGTGCTGTGAAATAACTGACTGAGTTGCGACTAAGCGCCCACAAAAGCGGGCAAGCAAATGCATATCCAATCTATATTGATCTGCATATTCAGGTTTTGCTCTTTCCGCATGTATAAACCAATATATATTGGTTTTGAAACCAGTAGGCCAACTGCTATAATGCCGTCCTTGGAAAACTTTTGAACTGTCAGAAAGATGTTTATTTATTCATATTTTGAGCGGGTTTAAGAAAATATAAAGAGAAAAGTTAACCACGAAAAAAGCGAATTTCACTCGTACAAGAAGACATAATTAAAAAAAAACATGTTTAATTTCTCATAAAATTGAGATCATTAAAATGTGTTGTGAACTACGCAGATTATCGAAGAGACTCTGAACCCCACGTGGGATCAAACACTCATTGTCCCAAACGTTACTTTGTTCGGAAGGGCTGAGGAGCTGAGAGACGACCCGCCGCTCATTATAATCGAAATATTCGACAAAGATGTTGTGGTACGTGTGATATAAGCACGGGTGCCTGCTTACCTTGCTAATGACTAAGATTTGTATTTATTTTCAAGAGCAGTGTCTTCGATAATAGGAATGTGCTTTTTTATTCGTTTAAGACGTTTCAACAGAAACTTAAGCAGTCATCAGTAGGATTGTGCTTATTTCCAAGAAACGTGCCTCGACTTGCGTGCTTTATAGTGTTCATTTATTCTAAACGTACTTTTGGGACCAAATCCGGATTTTTAGTTTTATCTGGCGCATTGTGGTTGGCGTTTTACTGCATTGTTTAACTGGGGCCGGCGATTGGAAACATAGGACAAAAGGCACTCGACCGATATACCAAGTAAAAAACCTGATTGAAATTTTTGCCTAGGATAACATGGGTTTGAATCCCGTTGTTGGAAAAATAAAATTGATAAATAAAACCTAGTGAATATGGTGACGAGACTAGCATGTATATAAATGGTGGTTGTCAAATATGTTATTTTCGTAAACCAAGCAAATGTTGTACAATGGTAATATTTGTTTTTCATCAGGGTAAGGATGAGTACATTGGAAGGACGATGGCGAAACCGCTGGTAAAAATGTCGGGAGAAAGGTACGAGCCGCCAAGGTTTCCTTCGAAACTCGACTGGTACCAGGTTTACCGCGGAGTCACCAAGGCAGGCGAAATAATGGCTTCCTTCGAACTTCTACAGGTAAATTTGCTTTGCAGTCGGGTCAGTTCGTTTAAAGCTCCAAAAATTTCATTTTTTAACAAATGAAATTTTTGTGTTTTTTTGGGCAAAATATGAAAACAATTTTACTGATGAAACTTTCCAAAATTCGTGTAGTTTTATTTATTTGTGAATTGAAGATTTGTGACAATCGCTTTCTTCTTTTGTGAATTTGTGCGCGTGTACTTCTTTGGCCCTTGTAAATACCATATGCATACGGTTTCGCCAATCTTGCATATAGTATCTGCTAGAAACGCAAAGAGCAACTACAACTTCCTTGCATGCCAAACGCTTAGCGAACAAGGCTATATTCAGTTGCTACAGACATGCAGGCGTTCGCTCTTTCCTAAAAAAATTTACCTATGTTCTTAACGACCACCGTGTCGCATACTTTCCCTTCGATTGCGCTACTCTGGCCGCTTCCCAGATTCCCTACGACCAAAAGGAAATGGACGATCTTCTCATCGAACGCTGGAGGGAAGCAAAGAGGCGTTCTCGTGTCGGCATGTTTGAGGTTTGTAGCAGCTCCACATGCAACATCGTGTGCCATGCTGCACGTGCATGTCGTGCCCACCTCGTTGGCCGCGAAGGATTTTCTAAACCTATGCGACGCCATAACCTTGCAATCTTGCATGCAGTACAATCTTTAGCATAAATGTATGTTCGTGTGTCATGCACTGAGATGTTACAAACCATTGGTCCTGTACTAAAGTGGTATTCACCAAGTAGACAAACTTAACTAAACCCATAATATTGTACGCATTTTCACAATACTTAGCGAGTACCTAAGAATATAATCCTTCACCTTGCAACAAACCAGTGTTCAAGAAACCACAAGGAATACAAGTTTGGTAGGACGGAATGCGTTGCATGGAAAAATACTATCTTAGATCAACACCTAACCCGTTGTAAATTAAATGGTTTTTCTGTGTGAGAAAAACTCTGTGTTTTCCCCGAAAATCGAAATGTTGCTACAAGTTGATTCTCGTTCGGTGCTCATCAATAACCTTCGACGGGTAATATTAACTAACCAGCATCATCCTGTTGTCGAAGTGGTTTCTTGGCGGAATTACGTGAAGTCAGTTAATCTTCTCTAATCTTCCTTACAAACGCCCGAACAAGTACGACAACAAGTTTACAGTTATACTTGCTTTTATCTCGAGCCTCCTTTACTCCGACCAGGCCCTAACAGACATGTTTTTCGCACGGCATGCCGTCCGCTCCCGTGTTCCAGTGCCAGCGCATGACGGGACCGGTGCTCGCCGCTTTGCAACGCCACAATCGTCGATTGTGGATTTGCCGAGGCGTGCCTGTTTGCCAATAGTCGCCTATCTTAGGCGGCGATGTCGCCGGTCGACGTTCGTTGAACGCGATCACCGACTCTTAATCCTTTTCTAATAGCGCGTTGCCTGTCGCAGAGGGGAGTTTCGCTCTTCTCGTTGAACTATTGCTTATTGTCGATTCATTTGCGCAGACCAAAGTCGGCGTTGACCTCGATGAGTCAGCCAAGGTCACGGAGTCGATTCAAACGGACCAAGGACGCAAGTTTACCGTCCCCAAGGGCATACGCCCTCTGCTGGCCAAACATCGCGTAGAGGTAAGTACATCCTATGAACGATTTTCCAAGTAACAGTTATGCGCTTTACTTTTAAAAATCTAAGAAACATTAAATTGGAAATATATATGGGAGCAGGTTGTGCCATTGTCGACCCATTAAGCCTGTAATGCACAATATTTAAATGCGATACGTGGAAGTGGATGCGCCGTGTTAGAATGTTGACGAAGCATCTGATAACGAACAACGAACAATGCTGCAAGGTTTTTTAATCACTAGTTTACCTTCTCTACGTGGCAAAGAAAAATTGGTTCATTACCGACTTATAGCTAGTGTGAGTTTATTTACCAAACTTTGGAGTGGGTACAATCCACCCGTAAAATATGTGGTTCCCGTTCTGACGGGGTGTTCTCGCTGCCAAATATAAGAATATGCGCACACTTTTCACCTTCGTACAATTTGCATAATACACATGCAGCGTCGACTCTGTTGATTGCATTACAAACAATGGTTCAAGATCGCCTTGATTGTGCGATGTTTTTTATGGAAACATTGCAACTTGGTCGTTAGAAGATGTGGTTTTTAAGTGATTGGCGAACGTGCGATGTGCGTTCCTTAAAGGTTGCATATTTTCCGACAAAAACTTATTAATCAGTCGAATCAAGCGCTTATCATGACCACGGGCAACGATTTTCTAAGCTTATTTTTTATTACCTTTTATAGGTAACATCAGCTCTCCTTGACGTTATTTTCTTTAAATTTTTTGTTTAGTTTGGATGCTATACGTACGACATCATGTTTCTGACGATATACCCCGCTGGTGCATTTAATTATTTGGCAGTTGGTTAGTATTTAAATTTCCAGTTGCCCGAAAGTATACCCTAAATACAGATCTGCAGTAACTGTCTCATGCCCCCACGGAAATGAACATAACAGTCGTTTACTTTCCTTGTGCAGTCGTTAGTTGTGGGTTTGTAGGATTTTTGCTTTCGAATTACTACCGAACTTCACTCCTCTGCCCCAGCACAAACAAGCTCATGCTGATGGTGTAAATATTGTTTTATGGGCGGACCTCCCTGCGGCCGGAGTATGCCATCCAGACGCGTTTCCGAATTTTCTCTTGAGCTGGGCAGTTTATTTTGGTCGAGGTCAGCCAGCGGTCGTCGAATCGCTTTAAACGCTTATGTGTGAGTAATGCCTATAGAAGTCGGGTCCATAAATGCGGGAATGACCTTGATTGACTTATTATAAATTTGACACCTGCCCAAATGTCTGCGGAAACTCCTTTCATCTGGCTGTGTTTGTCCGGTCCTTATTATTCAGCTATGTAACCTTATTTCAACCGTGTCTTATTCGAAATTTAAAATAGTAAAAAGTGCAGATTGATCACGAAGTTAAAACCATGGCAAGGAGGTAATTTTTGTAATTAATGCCTGTGGTCAGAATATGTTACAAGTTTGCCAACTTGGAACAAAGACTTCGTTTTCTGCAACTAAGATACACTTTCAGTCACCAAACCGGTTTTGCGGTTCCCGCGCAAACCTTGACTTTTTGGGTTATACCCGATGAAAGGGTCATATATCAAATAACAGTGTTGAGTGCTTAATGCGCTGGCGTGTTCAAAAGCATCACATGATCTAGAAATGCGTTTTTATTGGTTGACAGTGGTGGAGTTGCATTTGAATAAATAGAGCAAAATGGAAAGGGAACAAAGCACCCAAAAAAGCACAGAAACAACGTAATCTCATGCCGACAACTGTGGTCAAAAAACAAAAACATAAAAACGTTACGGCAGTGAACAGTTACATATACCAACGAAATACAGTTTTGAAACTGTACTTTGGAATTTACTTATGAAACAAGTTGTTTTAGATAAAAAATACTATGTGCAAAAAAAATGGATTGATAAGCGGTTAACGTTTTAAATGTGTCAAGTAATGTACTGAAGTTACTCTTGTCAGATGTCCACCGTTTTCAAATTGGGGCAGGTTTTAGCACGTATGGCAACTGCTTATTTGGAGCGCAACACACACAAAATGTAGATAAAAGCATTGCTTTTTTAACCTTTTATAAAATCAATGATTGCGACAGCCTTTGCTTCAAAGGCATGTGCAAAGAAAGCAGAAGTTCATGATATGTGATAGACGGAACATTAAAGTTTTCATGCAACTCTTTTCAGTGAAGGGACAAAAGCCCGTATCAACAACCAGACCATAGAAAGGCCAGTTAAAATCTACCTTATACACAGTGTGACTTGTATAAGCGCTTGCATTTGAGCTGACGCGTGTTTATTTCTACAAACACACTCCCAAGGTTGTTTTTCATGCTTGACTCGCGCAAATGAAAAACGTCCAGCGCTGGAACGATAAGCAGAACTTTTGTTGGGGATAAAGAAAAACGTTCTTTCCGCTTAGAAAGAAGTAAGCATCGAGGCCGAATAGCAGTTTAGCAGCTTCCTTTCCCAAAGGGCAGATGTTTTTATCTAGCGACGTCATCTCTTCGCACTGCGACTGACCGTCTCGTACTCGCGACAAGCGAAACCATCGTTCGTTCACTTCTATCAGATAAAAAGCGAACACGTCGCATTAAGCTTGACCCAATCTTGGCAGAAGTAGTTCTTGTTAAAAGGGTCCACCAAGTGGCAGTTGTGGAACTTGTTGCGGCCATTCAGCAGCATATCGCGTTGGCTGACTGTGAACAGCGCCTTGTGATGCTGCTTTACTGTTACGCATCTTCCGGGAGGATTCATACTGATTAGGGGACGGGAGTATCTGCACTCCCCCATGTAGAAGAATTGGGTGATGCCGGGAATATTTACCAGCCTAACGATCAGTCCCGAAGTGTGCTCTGCAGTGCGTGGTCGGTAAATCTGCAACGAACAAACACTTGATAGGTTTTTCACCTGTATTGCATTGCAACGTGAATTTAGCGTTGGAGGAAAAAACTAAAAAAGTAAAGTTATTATGGAGAGTGATTACGTATGGCTAAAAATTCAAAGAAACAAAACGAGAGCAAAGAATCGCATTAGTTTCTTGTAAAAGCTACTGTATGATTCTGCTGCCTGTGGTAAAGACCGAATTGTCGGAAAAGAAATCTGAAAGAAGGCTTAAAATGTGAACCGTGTGTCTAAATATATTGACTAAAACGTTTCTATTCACACATTGTTTTTCATAGAAGTTTGTGTTTTAACAATGCAAAGGTAATATATATTCTTAAAACTCCAACAACTGTCACGAAAATATCGATCACATCGAATTAGGGAGCTATGGGTCCCATTAACATTTGTTCGATTTCAATAGTGGTTGGTTATGGGTTTGCGTGTTACCTTTGTTGTTGTGGGACAGACTTCCCTCATCGGATTATCCTGCTGTGTCCTTCCACTATAGCTCCGTACGACCGGTTGCCGATTGCCTTGTTTCCGCACTGTTTGGTTAACCGTGGATGATTGTGATGATGATTGGGCCCCCATGAGGATTTGTTGCAACGTTACCTGGACTCTCTTTAATAAATAAATGCCGCTTTAAGTATGCGAACACAAGTGATTTGATTCAACTAAAGCTTTATTTCTGAAGGGATGTGAGAATGTTCTTTAGAGCGTGTATGCATTATGTAGTCTTATAAAAGATCTAGAATGTGACCAGGTACTCCCCAAATGTACGTTACAGCTTTGAAACTGTTTCGACGTGTGGTTTATGCGGAGTATCAAAGTTTTAGCAGATGCAAATCCAGAACTATCCTCTTGACCCAATAAGGGATTTGGCTTAATTGGAAACTCTCATTTATTGGTGTTACGCTTCTCTTCCGTATTTGTTTATCCGTAACTACATTCCACGTGCATCTGGAATCCCAAATTAATCCTCAGTAACCCACTGTGCCCGCTATCTTCCGCACACGATATCGACACGTGAGTTCTCTTTAAAACCAGAAACCCACAAGGCGCGCTGGAATGTGTATTACCAAAACTGTAGGGCCGATAGTTTTCAAAACTACTTGCAGTCGTTTTACATTGCTATGAATTAATACTTTAAAACATGCGCTCTTATTCCTTTTATAGTCGAAGTATACCTATAGACATTATTCAAACGCAATTAGTAAGCACGCCACGATGTCATGAAATGAAGAAAAATATACAAAAAAACGTGACATCACTCTCACTCACCTCGGGTACGGGTGAAGCCACGCAGTGGTAGTCGAAAAAAAATAAGCTCAGATCAGCGTCGTTGCAGTTATTTTTTCCTAGGCAGATGCGGCATCCTATCAGCCCTCCGACGCTATCCCACTCCAACGCGCAATGCTTGAGACAAGCCATGCACTGCTGGGATCGTTGTCCGTTCGCTAATATGCAACCAAAGATCCCAGCCAAGACAATGGCCTGACATATGCCGGTCATCTGCGGTGCCCGCAATCGAACTCGGGACCTTATTTGTATCATCGTCGCTTTTGGTTTTTCAGTTCGTGCCGAAGGATCATTGTCAGCTTTCAGACGTCTTGTACTTTTCATGCGGTTACTACACCTAATTTCCCTGTCAAAATGGATAACTTAAGTACCGGAATTCAATAAACTGGTTCCTGTGCGTGCGACGAAACGCAAACACATTTTGATAACCGACGAACTGCTTCTTCGTTGTGTAGTTCAGCATATTTTTGAGGCGGGCTAGGATCAGATCCAATTAAAACGCTTTTGGCGCACGCAACTTTCACATCATACACTTTTGCAAACCAGTCGACCGAAAATTAAGACCCGTTCAAGTAATGATCACTCTTAAACTCTCGAGACTTAGCACTCGTTATGTTAGACAGGCGGCAATTAAGTTCTTGGTGGTGGTTGCAGACTGTAACCAAACTTCACCTCGAAATCGATGAAAAGCTTGTTGCTTTGGTAACGTCAAAATTTGCAACCTCCTGAAGCACTGCACTTGCACCGTTTAAAAGGGAGTAAATAAACAATGATGCTGCATGACATGGATGAAAAATTTGTGCATTTTGAAAGTTTTTTTTAAAACTGATCATTGCGCAACTTTTGGGCTCCTCATTTACAACAAGTTTCTGTGAATTCTCTTTTGTTCCGGCCGCATCGCATTGCACGACGCTTACTCACCTGTGTAGTTCAAACTTCTGAAAATATCACCTGTTTGGACACCACTTATAAGTATTAAGTGTTTACAAGTATAATTCTTTCCCGACATGCATGATTCACAGTGCGACATCATTTGCAAAGTAATTCTACGAACCGTTGCAGGCGAAACATGTCGACATATTATCCAAAACAACAACTTTTCATCTTTCCTTAGTCAAATGTATACACCTTATGGATCAAATGCATGCTAACAAGGTTATACGCAATGGCGGCACAGCACCAACGTCGTTCACAATTCTCATCTGCATAACGTCGAAGTTGTACAGGTTGCTTATATAAACTCCCGACTACGCGGAATAGGCGATTTGGCGAATTTCGTTTTTCGTCAGGCGACAATGATCTGCATTCTTCCGTGGTTAATCGCTCGTCGCCGCGGCCTCAATTCATTCGCTGAGTTAAACCAATGACGATGTACCGACCAGCGACGTACCTGACAAATCCGACGTGTTTGGTGCAAATAGGAGCACGCCTGTGGTAATGCTATTACCTAATAACGTTATTGTTGACTGCAAAGACTTGTGTTCATAAATATTAGGCCTTTGAAATCGCTTACGTAATAAACAGTGACAGTTGGAGCGGTACTTTTTGTGCTTGGGAGACAGCAATGGCCGATCATGTTACACAAGACAACAGAGCGTGAACTTTTAACTTAAACATATTCGGGCGAAACCAACGTGTTACACGTAGAATCCTGTTTCAGGCCACCTTGAAAGATCCTACGATATTTCTGTCTTGTTAACATATTCATGCTTAGCAAAGTTTTTTTCTTTTTGGAAATTTCTAGAAACGGAAACCTTCAAAAGAATCCTGTCGTCCGAATTTCGACTTAAATTTTTGTGTCAATTTTGTCTTTGCAGTTGTTTAGTCTGTTCTTTTGCTGTTAGCAAGGCAGGATTTGGGTGGCCCCGTCACTTTTTCTTACGGGCAACATAATCATTTTACGTAACCAGCAAGTTCAGCCAAGAAAGGTCGTAAAAATATTACTAAATTGCCCAAAGGGAAATACGCGGTGTGCTTATCTGTTTAACCTGCGAATCGTTAATTGGTTTCGTGGCGCTGCAGGCTGTTTATTGCGCGAAGTTGTCTGTTCCCTCATTAAAAAGTCTTTTACAAAAGTATGCACTCTGACCACAACGAATGACGAGCTGCATGATTCTAGCATTCTTTGCCCTGCTTGTGGCATCTATGATAAACAGGCACGAAAAACAACCAAGAGGATCCTAGTTAACAAAAAGACAGTTAACCTCTCGCCTGTCAGGATTAATTTAACAACTTGCAAAGTTGTTGCAAATGTTGGTCATGTTTGGAAGTTTATCACTTTGGAACGTTGCAAAGCCGGTTTTATGCACAAGTAATTTGGGTTGTGTCATTTGGCCAAATACAAACGTTTCTTGCTCACACTCCAGCATTACAAAGCGAGGTTTTAACATTAAGTTTTGTTTAATTAGCATGCCCATTTATTACCATTTAAACTATTCTTGGCCTCGATTAGAGTTTTTTTTGCAAGGAAATCGCGTTGTCTTTACTTTTTAGAAAGTCAGCTCTTTGTGTGTAACGTAAAAAATTAGAACCGTCCTATAGTAATGTTCCTGGCATCATCGGCAAAAAATTATTTGAAAAATGTAGTTTTGTGGCAACTTGCAATGTAGTTTTACTGACTTGTAGTGTGCGGGTATTGCTGCGTTTTCCTTGTGGTTGAGGTTTTTTTATGGCGTTTGAATGTCCCACATTAAACAAAACTTATGTAGTACCTTCGACAAAACTCACCAGTTGAGTGCGCTCACTGCTTTCTGGTGATTGGCAGCATTGGTCGAGAGCCCGACTCATATACCAACAAAACCTGATCGGGATTCGTGGCCAGGATTTTCTGGTTCTAAATCCCGGTGTGGTTAAACAAAATAATACAGTTTAATACAACGTGCGCGTAAGTTGTCCTGCCTACTACACTGTACAAATAATATTTATATCTGAAATTAGGGTCAAAGGAATGCAAGGAAAGATATGTGGCACAGAAATCACAAGAAAGAAAAAAAATTGCCCGATTTGTTCCTCAAAACGCCTTTAATCATAGGATGCCGAGTGGATTGGCGTAAAACATTTAGCAGATAGCAACTGCGTTTTACCACTTCAAGTACAATCTCGTCAATCTCGGCGCTCTGAAGGGTGGATCCTTGTTCACGATAACTTTATCAAAACGTAAGTTAACCTCCGCATCACGAAAGGCGACTGTGGGGAGAACAAGTCCACCAACGCCGAACGCGGCGTCATCTTATTGGCTACAAAATTGTTTTAACTTTTTTTTAATCTAGAAATGTGGACTCTCGAAATGTCGAACTCGGTTCTTTGCGGTTATTCTCAGGTGCAGTTCATATTTTGCGGCAAGCCTACGCGCTCTAAATTTCACACGCAACGGTTTCGTGGTAAAATGAGCATATTTGTGGAGTTAAATGGATTTCGAACGTGACACTTATAGAAAAATTGCACATAGCCGAATTACTGTATCTCATGTCCTGCAAGAAAGGACTATAATAAAGCTTTGCGCGTTGGCAACGTAAAGCTATCGTTTCATGCATGCGTCGTTAGACTAATCTCTCCCGCCAATGCCTCGCAAAGCGATTTCGCCTCTAAACCTGATTGAATCGATAAAGTATATTTCGTACAACAAACACGACTCGCCTGCAGGCGTCACATACCTTCCTAGGGCATTTCGCGGTTTCCTATTCGTAAATATAAACGCCGCGACCTATGTGTCACGCTTTTTTCATTTGCGAAAAAAACGTACGTATTGATACAACTGCTTTTAATGATCTTACGTCGCTTTCCCTTTACTCAACCCTAGTCTTCTGCTAAAGATATTGAGAAAAGGAGAAATGTTGTTTTAGTCGTAAAAAGTTACTGCAATGTTACAAGGCATAGTTATAGTGACCTACATGAAACATATCAGCCGACATTCGTTCTACCAACCAACAATTCCATTGCTATACATCATACTGCTATTGTACACACCGGCCTGGCATACAGTTCTGCTAAATTTTTAATGCCTGGCAGCAACGTTAGAACTATAGCCTCTACATGTTTGGCCACCAACTCTTTTTGTTCCTGCAGCAGTTGTTTCTCATACCTCTCTGCCTATCACTGCTTCCTTCGTGTTGTGTTTCCCAGCGCCGTCGGTGAAATACTTGCGTTTACAGAAGCCGCAATAGCTGCACCCTGTCCCTGACGACTACGCAGCGTTATCGCACAATCGCGCATTTCGCAAGTCTTACGCAGTTTCACTAGGGATAACCCTATAATCGTCATTGCACGGACAAAACAAGTCCTAAAATCCGCGGCACGCGAATGTCGATTTATAACCACTCGGCGGAGCGAACTCTAATGTTTAGACGTAAAAAAACGCACAAGAACGCGTGTCTACGAGGATCAGCCTTAAGCGCGATTTACACTGTAAACACATTGGCGCTCAAGGTTCGACCGTTCGCTCCCCCGCAACATCGCAGGAGAACGCACGCTTAAGACCACAGAGTCAGGTGGCCAAGTCAAAAAAGACGGTTGTAGACACGCCCAATGTTTATGTGTCGGATTAGCCGAGTTAAGAAGGCGGGAAGGAAGCCGGTTGTTCCGCAACATCACCAAGAAATATCGGTTCGTCCTTGATGTGCTTCGCAGTAAACATTTTATAGCCACGGAAAAATTTAAAATCCGTTAATCCCTGGTTTCTACGCCCTCTATCCTACTGGAAACTCCTGTGTGTCATCCCCGCGCAATCGCTGGCTAAGGTGTTTATTGGAAGTACACTTATCAGACGAAAAATCACAAGTTGGGGAGAATGAGGCACCGATGAACTGAAAGGTCAAACTATGCGACTAGAAAGAAGACAAATCTGACAAGGGCTAAGATTCGAAAGATGATGAAAACTGAAATCTCTTATCGTTGTGAAGCCATGTCGGATGAATCGGGCGCGCTTGATTTAGCGAATATGCATAAAATGTTACAGTGGTATTTGGCGGAAAACATGCATGACCAACAAACAGGAATCACTGAATGTAAAGTACAACGACACCGAGCAAATTATCGATTAAAACATTATTACCGTTCACCAAAAAATGCATTTGTTTTTGAAAAACTGTAGGTCTCTTGCGAGAAAAAATAATAAATAAAAAACTGAAGAAAAATTTGGCTGTTGCAACGATTTAATTAAAAAAAAAAATTCTGATAAATAATTAAAATATTTTGATTAGCACACATCGGCTTTGTAGACAAAAAGGAGACATCACACATGTTCTTATTTCTGTGATAAATTTAACACTTCAATCTCGCCAAACGGTGTTTTGATTTATTGTCAGATTGAAAAAAAACATCCTTCTTCCAACATAATGGGCCGATCAAACGATCCTCTACAAATGTCCACTACATTTCTTGACCGTTTACAAGTGCATGTCCATGTATGTAGCTCAAAGTTTCGACAAGTTTGTTGCCTTAGTTCTTGGCCAGAACCATCATCTGGCACGGTCCGGGCAAATCCACCCATTCCCAACACACGAGCCAATCGACGTCCGTCGTGTTTTTGCAGAACCTCGTGGAAGAAACCTCGTTCTTTCTCATAAAAACCAGCGCTTGGTGGCGCTGAGTGACGGTCCTGCAAATTGATCCGTCTGCATTGAAAGTTACCGACGGGGTCGAATCGATACAGTAGCCGATGGCAAAAAGCTGAACAAAAATGTACAAGGTTAAAAACATGCGTCGCAGGTCTAACACAAGTGAAGTGACTTTTCCAATACCTGACTGTAATCCAGATCCGGTGCAGTGATCAGATCAACTTCTTTCTCCGTCCCATGTAAGAACGCTCTCCTGGGGCCTTCGATCTGCGAGACAGCACAGCCTTAATTAAGGGTCGAACAGCCGAATCGAATTAATGCCATTGTCCGCGGTGTCATCAACGCCTCGCGTGAGAGGTCATTTCTCGGCGAAACTGATTAAGTTTAATAAAGGCGGCCGTGTTTATGTCGATTAATCACGTTCGGGCTCACTATGGGCCTCGACACCCCTTCGACCCCCGTTGGTGGCGGATCAAAAGGGCACCCGTAGTGCTACCGGGAACCCACCGTTCGTGCGAAAACCCAGACGGTTCCGCCGCGGTTTTTTATATCTCCGTACGCCATTAAAAAACGCCGGACGATAGAAAAATGACGAGTCACTCCACACGTGAGACACGTTTTTCAAGCAAAGGTTGGTGATGACGCGACTGATTTGCACAACGTTGCGTAAGAAAAGACTTTTCGAAATCCGACTACGATTTGGCCGCATGAGTCCAGCTAAATATAAAAAATGACGCTGGTCTATGAAGTCGTTGTTATTGCATTGGTCATCTTTGTTATTTTCAGTTTGAACGTGTTTTGACAGGTTTTCTCTGTTACGTCACTTTTATAACTTTTAAATGCTTCTTCCGCAGATGATAATAATCGTGTCTAAGTCGCACGCGACATTAAGATATTTGCATATTTCTCAAATTCATGTCACGTGACCCAAAAGTCAAATTCTACCAACAATGCGATTCAAAGTTTCCCAAGGAAAAGCGACGACCCGCAGTCGACCTTGCCTCACGCCGACAATTAATTATGACTAAAGTGTAATTTTCACCATGGCCATAATCCAAACACCACTTGACGCCGCATGCTCATAACCTTGCAATCAGACCACTCAAAATGTTACAGCCGAACTTGCTCCGCAAGGTCACCGACGTACAACATATATACTCAAAAACTTGCTAACGTCAGGCACATTTCGGAATCCTCACGTGCTATCCAGGTATTGCTTCGGGTTTTGTGCGCAAGTCGCAATTTCAGCTTTGGCTCGGGTAGGTAATCTGCTTACACCCGATATTACTGTTCTGGGTCATGTTTGTGGCGTGCGAAGCAAAGTATACATCACTCATGTGATTAATTGACCTTTTAGTCTTCGTGTGTGGTAGTGTTTCGCGAGCCAAGCTCGAGCAAGTTAACGAAACTAAAACACTTTATGGAGGCGGTCACAAAGCGGTTTAAACAACGGAATGTGAGAGAACCCCGCATCTTTCTTATTATAATTGGAAGTTGGCGTATCAATATTATGTTGGTGTAATACATGACCAGCAAGGCAAACTAACTGATAAAGCTTCAATGTTGGCCGTTTTTACCGGGTCAAACGCATTAGCATGTCTTCGCTCGCTTCTCAAAAGCACTTTTGCTTATACTATCAGCTGACCGCAGGAGTTTCCGACATTCCTCTTCACTGCTTCGACGCGACATTAACGACGAGCCCAGTTTTGAGTCCAAACGGCCTTGTTTTGGTTTAATTACTAGAACCGATTTGCGACTGTTTGAAAAATGTAAAACGAGCTTGTTGCGTCAGGTGTGGTTTTAAAGCCCAAATCCGGTTTGATCTGGTTTTGCGACGGCTTTGACGCGTCAGGCTCAACGGTAATGCCGTTCCTGTGGCTTGGCTGATGTTTGGGCGTTCCGAATTCCTAGAAGCTATGTTGTTGGTAGTCTGCCGTTTACAAGCGAACGTGACCTGCTTTTTAGATGATTTCGGTTTTACTTTTAACTTTAGTTGAACTTTTTAATCAGTTTACAAGTTTGCAACAAATCAATGATCGGACATTGGAGTTGAAAGTGTGCGTTGGTTGTTGACAGAAATGCAACCACCTCCACCAGGCGTTTTAATGAAACTTGTATCCGCATCAGATAGAAATAAGACTAGGATGAGCGGGCGATTGACAGCGTTGTCTAAAAGGCGTTCGACCCAACAATTGAATCACCCGATCGCTATTTGTGCGCAGAAAAAAACGGTTTTCGAATCCAGGTTTTGGGTTTATAAGCAAAAAATGAACAATGTTGCTTTTGTCTGTAAACAAGTCCCTTTGGGTAGTTGACAATCGCAGAAAAACAGCCAGTTTTGTAACATGTTTCCTGAATTAATCAACGGACATATCTTTCTTACCTCCCTATTCAATACATGTGTTTTGAACAAACATGCGCTTAAAGAACCGCCTACCTTATACTGCGTTAAACACGCATTCCTCCAAGTTTTCCTGGGGGGCATCGCTGCTCCGCAAACAAACATCCATATTACAGTCGCAATACAAAGAGTGTTGAACATTATTCCCAAATATAATTTCACAGGCATTATGTAGCCAAAGAGAGTTGTTCACGTAAAACTTGTCCGGTCGAGTTCACTGCTGTTTGATTCTCCTCGAATTCCGACTGCCCTTTATACCCTTACTGTGTGTCTTGCGTCGAAACTGCTGCATGCACTGCGGCGTGTCCGTGTTTTACCCGTGACTGTTACAAGCTTCAAACGACCAACGCACCAGCGTCTGTTTTTGCGTATGTGTACATCCACGTAATACTGTCCGTGCCTTATCATGACCTCACCAGCTCGACCAATCAGCGAACGCGCACTAATATTCACGTCACGATCACGCAGGATACCCACGCCTCCATAATCCAGTTTGCCCCATGGGGAATTTGGGGACCTGGACAACATTTCCCTGTATATATGTCACGTCGGCGCAAGGACAACTGCGTTAGCTCCAACGTAAAGTGCACGCAAGGTGTTTTGGAAAAGTCATGTTAGCGTGCCCACGTCACCATCATCAATATATTTTATATCAGTTGACGTATATTTATTTGTTGTGTGGCACGTGACATTGTTGTTTTGTGGCGTGTGGTAAATGCAAGTGGAAGTTGGAAATTTTGCTATTGATCACGAGGTTCTGATGCCGACTATACGAACTCACTTCACCCAAACACTGGCCCAATGTACTCAACGACCTTGGAACGTCTGTGGGGACCTAAATTAACTCGGATTCCAGGAAATACGATCTCATAACGTCCTTAGACGGCCCCAAAAACCAAAACAAAATTGTCTCCAAGTTTCACAATCTCGGTTTTTTCAAAGGATGTGAGTTGCGCAATAGTGCCGTGTGTATGATAAGTGTTTGCAACACGTCCTGGGCCTAAAAAAAATTTGGTACGTTTAGGAGCAAATTGTTTGATATTTATTCCTTGGCGCGGTAATTGCTCCCGAGCCGCGCAATTCTGTATTTGCATTTTCCCACCTAAAAATAGAGGCTTAATGTGACACTCGTGTGACAAACGGTCGTGTGCCGGGATTTGTGTTGGTTGCGTGCTTTTGATTTTCTTCGCCGAAGCGGATTTACTCGAGTTTGCAAAACACGTTTTGGGACTAAACATTCCCGCCTTCCTCTACGAAATTGTTTTTGAATTTTCCCAAGATTTGTTTTTTTATGTGTATATCCGTATGGTAATTCTTTAAATTGGTGTTTTTGTTTACTCAGCCGTATACCTTTCCAATGAATGCTTGAATAAAACAACTTTTATTCCGGTAGCTCTTTGCAAAAAAAGCTGCCCGTTCATTTGAAATTAATTGTTTTGCGTAAGCTTAAAAACAACCCAAACGCTTCACCAATGTCTTTTGCTACTGCCAAAAACGTCAGTTAATTCTTAACATTTAATTTCTTCACGAATTGACCTGGCAGTAATACGTGACGCCCCCAAATAATAAACCCCTTTGCACTTTCGCTGGAACGTGCAATTGTAAGTGCATTATGTGAGAGGTCGTGGGTCTGCGCGAATGAATCGGTTCACATCCCGAGCCCTGTTATAAGATCCGGCGGGTATTTGTGACTTGCATTCCGGCTAAACTACATCGCGACCATACAGAAAACCGTCCGCCGGGGCGCATGTTTCCTATGTGGTAAATATAAATCCCCACCAGTGGTTTCGGCTTCCCGCGAGCGATTCTTTGCTTGGAAAGGAGAGACTTAGTTGCCAAAACTTTGCGCTGAAGACCGTTTATTCGCTGCACGTTTGGCGACGATTCCGCGGCATTTTTCCTCCATTCTTGGAATCCAGAATCCTCCAGAAAGTTTTCGACTGCTCTGCGAGTAATTGGTTCTTTACTGGATATACGTCAGAGTCACGTGCAAGCGTGCAATGATTGCTTATTGTTTCAATTAGCAATGAAAAGATACCGGCTCTCGAAAACGATCAAGTCACGCCACTTTAATCACGTCTTGGAAGTTGAGCCAAAGTTCCTTCCTTAATTCTAAGCAGCAAGACTGAATTTACAAAAGCCCCGAAAGGTGGAATGCTAATTAGATATGATTATTACTTTCTGATTTGGCTGTGACAGCTTTCTAATTCTATGCCAACATCAGCAACTTTCAAACATAACTTTGCAAAACCTTGTATGTTTTTTATTAGCTCCCCTGTTGGTTAACTTTAGCAATGCAGATACATCGTGTTGCAGTTTTAACTCACTGGGTCTTCCCGTTGTTGCAGCATACCGTGGCTTTCAAAACATGTTTGGACAGTACAGCGAGCGCGAATATAAAAAAATAATTAGGCGCATGAGTTCACAATATACAATTTAACCGGCGTTATATATATTTTGTGCAGGTGCTGTTTTGGGGATTGCGCGACCTTAAACGAGTCCAACTAATTTCGGTGGACCAGCCAAGGGTGGACGTGGAGATTGCCGGTCGCGCGGTTTCGTCCTGTCTCATCCAGAACTACAAGAAAAATCCAAACTTTCACGAACCTGTCAAGTTCATCGAGGTAAGCTGAAATACCCTTAAACGCGTCCATCGGTTGTGTTAAACATTATATGATGGTATTACAAAACTTGTGTATAAGGGAGAACATGTTACATAAGAATACGCTATTGGTGCAAAATGGCTTGCCTGCATGTAGCAAACACACGTCCAATCTCTCTCACGGCAGCAACATACAGCAATGTCGCTAACCTCGCATCCCTTGAGGGGAAAAATGACGAAGTTTCAGGAAGTAGTCAACACAGGAAATTGGAATACTCAGCACTTAACAGCGCAGCATATCCGCTTTCCCCTTATAATCAACCTCAGTAAACAACAGCACACTCACCGGGGTCTTGTATAATTAGAATTATAACGCGAAGTATTGAAAAAATTCGATTGATGGTGAAGGTCCTTGCAGTTATATGCTTATGTAACCAATTTGCGATGATAACGAGCAAAACGGTATTATTTGCGTCGTAGCGGGTTGGTACGTGAGTGGTTAGGTTACTTTATTGTCACGCACGCTAAACATGATTAAGATTGTTTCCAAACCGAACGCAGCGCTTTGCCAACCTCATAAACGTGCCCTATCGCTGGGAATTCAACCACACGATATCAACAGCAAACGAATATGCATTCAAATTTTGTCGTTATTTGGGCGTGGTTCATGTTGTTGCATTGCTACGTGCACAGAATTACGGCAAAACAATTTGATGAACGGGCGTGGCCGCGGGCTGGTGTCCAGCACCAGTGGTAATACGTGTTAGTTCACCATGGCATGCAACTACATTTGGTCGGGCCGGCTCTGAAATGTTACCTGTTTCTGAAAATATAATGCGGAAATAATTTTATTGTTGAAATCATCGTAGACATGCATTTTTCTCCTTAATACATTTATCAATTTATTTTGACACCTCGGTTATAATAAAGTCCATCCCCTGGAATTGCGTTGCAAATACGCACAACAAGATTGCGCCAATATCCGGGCCATCGCGTGCCTGTTTGAACCCCAAACCCGTTTTTAGCTCATTTTGTCCATTTTAATCCCATCAGGTTTTGACATTTTGTTTTGATTCTTTGCCAAATCCCACTGTTCGGGTCGAATGACGATAAAAAAGAACTCGTTATCGACGCTTACGTAACATCCTGATGCCCTTCCCTGAATTCCTCGCGTAATGTGAATTAAACTGTTAGCGAGCCAAATCCGGATGTACATTAAATGCTTATTTTGGCTTCTTTGCCCGACAACAAACAGTGCGTGGAAATTTGTCGTTTCACTTCTTGCTCAAAACTGTATCTGTGCGCGGCCGCTCGGGATGTTGCCTCGTGCAATGACGAGGTTAGTTGGTTGTCCGGTCAGAATTCCTGCATTTCACACGTATTTCGGAACATACAATTTTATCTCTTGGTATTTAATGAATATCATGCATAGTTTGTTTCCCATGTCTCTTGCAGTGTTTACCGTTTTGTGCATAAAATCCGACCGAAAAATAACCCACGTTGTGCAAATGTCGAATAAATCGCTTTGTCCCCGTGGTGACTCGAGGAGGCATCAACTGCACATTCTCATTTAATGATTGGCTAAACGCGAAAGACCGGGTTCAATTCGAGGTTGTGCATTTTCA
The DNA here is from genome assembly GCF_947561715.1 of Ascidia mentula. NCBI lineage: Eukaryota > Metazoa > Chordata > Ascidiacea > Phlebobranchia > Ascidiidae > Ascidia > Ascidia mentula. Next base: position 16,133,321 of record NC_138569.1, on the reverse strand, counting down.
AGGAAACTCAACGCATCGGGCATCATCGGTCTTTAATTGCAGCGCATTAACACCAAGAGATTCCGGTTGCGTTCGTCAAGGGTGCCCCGGCTGCCCTCAATTTCCTTGACGGTCAAACGATTAAATCTAAGCATTTCTTCTTGAACAAAATCCTGCAAAGAATCATTCGCTGACATTTTTCTGCCCCTTGTTTTAAATTTAAAACGTCACCGAGTTCTGTGTAGCCAACGTCACAACCAACTTCATTTTGCAGCGTCATTGCCTGTATGGTTATTTCCCGTTGTCCCAAAATTGATTTATTGTAGCTGCGTAAGACGTGCTACACAAACAATGACAGATGCACTAAAATTCAGTGCGGGCAATCGCTAATTTGACTTTCAGGCTTGCTTTAAAAAACCTTCTCACGTCATGGGATATGTGACCCAACGTCTTCGCGATGACGTAATAAATGTCGTGATCGTTCGCCATTTGTGTAGATTATTATTGACTCATTGCAATAGGAATACGTTATATGGAGCATTTGCCCATTTTTCCTATTTGGTAATTGTCATTTGACTGTTATTTATAGGCAATATGGATGTGACTCTTGAAGGTTATTAACAACCATTCAGAGGCCGTGCCAAAATAACCTTTGTTAAATATGAATTATTGAGTCAGGAAGTATCACATGGAATGATGGAGTGTTTTTGTTTCTTTGCCTATCTTTGTATTTCGTCATTGAAATCAAAATGACCAAATAAGATTTTTCCATAGACGATTTCTTGAGGTAAAACCACATCTTTTTGCTTGTTCCAGGATGTTGATCTTCCGGAGGTGGAGTACTGGTGTCCTCCCATCAGCATAACGGTGATGGATTGTCGGGCGTTCGGTCGATCGGTGTTGGTTGGAACGCACATCATCAGCAACATCTCAAAGTTCGTTTTCCGGCCTCCAGATAAGTCCAAGATCTACACAGGTGGGTTTTGTCAAACTGGCTATAACGAGTTAAGTTTTTACTATCAACAGAATTTGACTATTAACGGGATTTTCCTATTCCTTAATAAATTTACTGGCTTGTGGTGTATCAACAATACGTTACGGTTAAAACTTATACCACCAGTAGTTTCGTCTAGCCCAATGCTTCCCAACCAGTGGGTCGCGACCCATTGGTGGGTCGCGAAGCATTTCTAAATGTTTTTTTTTATTAGATCACGAAAATTGAATGGGTATACATTGTTTCTTTTCTCATTAAATTGTTTTTCATTCGTTTGGTCATATCTCATTGTGGGTCGCACGATAAAACTTGCATTAAAAGTGGGTCGCGAACTGAAAAAGGTTGGGAAGCACTAGTAAAAGGTTGGGAAGCACTAGTAGCCGAACGTCGATTAAACACAACGTTTCCATCTTTATTATGGGACACTATATAGTTACTCAAAAAAAAACGAAATTAGATTAAAATGGAGGTAAAAAAGGGAGAATGTAACATATCAACAAGCAATTGTACCGAAACGGAACCTAATTACACCAAATATATTTTGCTAAACTATTTCTAAAATAGTACCAAAGAGAGATTTGGATTTGTTTTATGCGTGGATTTGTCCAAAAGTGAATCGCAAAATGCATAATGGGCGAAAAAAAAACGGAAAAACAAGCGCAAGAAGGCTTATCTTAACTGGGAAGATCAATTTCAATGCCAAATTCTCGGAAAGATCGCTGGAGTAACGTTATGCTAATTTTGCGGTGTCAAGACCAGTTCGTGCCGGACCGAGGATGTTCCAGCTATTTTTGGAAACATTTGCCTATTTCCAGATGCGCGTTAAAGCCGAGTAGCAGTTGTTGACGTATGTCCGGCAGACTGTAGTTTTTAAAACTGTAAGGAGAATATTCACCAAAAAAACATGTGTATACTTGGTTATTACGTCAAATATTGATCAAAGTCGTCAAAGAATTTCTACATCTATTCCCTGCATGAAAATGTTTCACGGCATATTCGGAAAACGTCCCATCATTTATTATGTACAAACCCTAGTATACTGTTTAGCACATTGTTTCATTGGGTACAGTGAGCAAATACTAATACAAGTTCACTTGATTGGTTTATTTATATTAACCACCGATTTTTTTTATGCAAATCACATAACACTTACAAGGTAATTTAAGACATATAAGCTTCTTGTATTTTTTATGCCACATAATCTTAACAAACATTACTAATATACATATAGACTTACAAAATAAATGTATCATTTCTATAACAAACCAATTTAAATTTCGCAGCCGCTTGCAAGCTTTTCGTTCAGGGCATTCAAGGTAGGTGCCGTGTGTCACGCATGATCGGGTGATCACGTGTCACGATATTTGTGGGTGTGTAAAACTATTAACACAGTTGTCTAACTCACACCACCATGCACGTTTATATGAAACATACGTGTTTAATGAAATATACAACTTGTGCCTCAAAAAGTTTTCGGGCTTTGACAAGTTGTTCGTTTCTATCATTCTACATTACTATGCTTTCATTGCAGCGCAGTGTTTTTAAGCTGTGTCCAAAACGACTTGCATGCGAATAACGTTAGTAACCCATCAGTAATTTAATTATACCTTGATAATGACACATGGTGCAGAGTATCAAGATGGTGGTGGCTTTGTGACATTTTCCTTCCGTGGTTTTGCGTAGGATACACTTTAGCTTACAACACGATTGGGTGATACATGTGTGTGGTCTCCCAGAAATCCACTTGAGATGTAACTCGCACGTCAGTTCGCAATCATCTTTGTTCCACTGCAACATTATTGTTAATTCAGAAAGCACTGTACAAGCTTTCGATCGCCATTTTGCGCGGTCGTCGGCTTGGAAAATCAAACACGACGCAAATTTCGGCGCTTTTTCCAGCGCGTGGAAAAGTTTAGTTTTCCCATTTGAACTCGATTAAACTCTAAACACGTCAAAAGTTGCCAAACTGGCGGAGATGGAATATCTTTTAATATGAGATTTTACGTGCCAGATGACGAAGATGACGAGAAAGGTCACAAACGAAAGAAACGCAAAGGTTTTATAAAATAGAACTGGTATTAGTCCAATAGACTTCTTGTCGACTTCGCCCTCCTGTAACGTCCTAGATCAAGCTTAGTTCGTGGTTTTCGGTTACCTACTGTCTCCGTTGACGAGCGTGTAGATCCTTTTTTCTCTGCAATATTTATGTGAAACGTGTAGCTTAAAGGTTTGACGTAATATCTTGTACTTAAGTTTATTTCCTAGTACTTTCATCAACGTCCTCTTTAGCTCTTTAGTATTTTGTGGTTGTTTAAACTATTTTCTAATCTTTGTAGCTTTGTGACGTACCACAGTTATCTCATGGATATTTAGAACCGAATTGTTTCATTGGTAAACGTACAAGTGGTGTAGACACTCATGCTATGTTTATTTATTTCTGCATGCTTGGTTTGTTCCCGTGCACGTCTGACGAAAATGCATGACCGACCCAAAACAATTTTGTTTATCGCAATGTGATATACGTTCAGACCACAACAGTAAACTCTTTGCAATTAAATCATTATTGTGGAAAGCTTGATCCACTTGTGTCAAGGATATTTATAACTGACAGAGACGAAACTTAATTTTGCACTTCGACCGTGACCGCAGACTCCAAAATCCACTTTACCGCAACTTAATTACGAGTTGTTTATATTTGCACTGTCTCGACAGGGATGAAGCAGAACGGTGTTGGCACCACCACCACTGACGTCATCGTGAACATCGACGGTAACAACTCGGGCCTGCCACCTAGCGGCATGACTGAAATTGATGTGGAGGTAAACCGGCATTTGTAAAGGTGTTTAAAGAAACACCAAGATTTACTTATGACTTCGATATTTAATTTTTTTGGTAGAGAAGTTAAACTACAGCATTTTAAATATGTTATACTCGCAATACATTCACGCTTTTGATATTCATCTAATATTAATCACCAAACTCTGCCAAAAGGAGAAAGACGACAAGGCAAAGGATGACGAAGAGGACCCGATGGACGAGGCGGCTCTCGACTGGTGGTCCAAGTATTTTGCCTCCTTGGACACTCTGCACGAAGTAGGAAAATCTTGGAACCAATCAAACATCCCCAACAGCACAAACTTTCGACTCACGATCCGGTTATTTTGACAGGAGAAAATGAAACAGGAAGAGGAGAACATCCAGGATTTGTACAATGATGAGGAGGACGGAGGTGCTCCGGATCCAAATAAAGCCCTGGAGGTGCCGAACGCGAGTAAAACTGTGGAGCAAGGTTGGTATCCAAAAAAATGAAAATTAATTAAAATTTACCAACGGTTACTGAAGATTGGGAGTTGTACATCTTTGCTAAATTAAACATACGTTTCTGAAATTAAAACCGTTTTCATTAATAATAAGGCATTCCTTTAAATTATCATAATTTATCAAACAACTATAACGTTCCACGAATTTATTTATCAGCTGTGCTCCGCCATGTTGCTCAGATTTGCTGTGATGTATTTTCTATACCTGGCTCACTAAAAATTATTCCATACATCTAGGTTATAATTTATGCATGAATCAAGATTCAGGGTCATATCATAACCGTTATTATTGGTTGTAACACATCACCATATATTTTTCGCAGCGGCTAAATCCTGGTATGGCCAGGTGTTAGACCACAACAAGAAAAACGGTATACTTCATACGGCTTGTCCTTGCTTTACAGCTTCTATTTGCCGCTACCAATCATTGCGTGTTATCAATTTGTGCCTACCAGACCTCAGCACATGCATGTTTGCGTAATTCTGCCAACCGCTTTCGGGTCACAGAATGTGCCGTTTGTTATAAAACTTCGATTGGATTTTTCGTGTTAGTGACAGGCGAAGTTCATGCTGCACCCAATTATGTTATTCAATTTGGTCCAATCGAATGTACAGCTTTATATTTTTAAATAATGACAAGCTGGGGAAAGATCTTGCAGCGTGGACCAAAGAGAAAAGACAAAAGTCTGCAAAACGGGTTTAACTTTATTTAACACATGGCTGTAAAACACGGGGAAAAAATGAAACACTATTTTTCTTGATAAGATAAAATCCACTTTCAGAGTTGCTAAATCGGAATTGCATCTCCTCATTAATTGACGGTAGCACGTATGCCAGTGATATGACATTATTTCTTGCGTCCATTGACTAACTATAGAGATATTCCACACTAACACTTCTCTGTCGTAATGCATCCGAAATCCTGTGTTTTTAAATCGTTTTCTTGATAATTAAAAAAGTTGTAAACGTAATTTCCTCCTTTTTCCCACTGGCCAACGCGTAGTTTCACGACCAACACTGTTTTTAATCACATGCAACTGCAGACAGTGCACACTGTTTCGACCTATCAGGTGTCATCAAAGCTGCTGGTCTAACTAGTGTGACAGAGCACTGATTAGACCAAAAGTGTGCACTGTCAGCAGCTCATGTATAATTATTGACTCATTTGCTTCCACATTTTACTATTCTTAAAACTTCAGAGAAAGAAACGAAGGTCGGGAAGAAGTTGTTGAAAGGAGCTGTAGGTGCGGTAAGACAAGCTAAGAAGAGTTTGGCGGCCCCCGTGCGAAAACGCAAGCAAAAGAAGCTTCCAATAGACGAACTAAAGGTTTATCTTTCGCTAAATACTTTTACAACTCAATCTGTTTTCAGATACAATTAAATAAGTTGTTGAACCTTGACGAAAATGTGTTTTACCTTGGCCCCTGATTTTTTTTGCAACAAAATCCAATGCCTAAAAGGTCATGGTGTTGGTGTTTATGTGTTTTTATTTAAATCTACCTTTAAGTACCGGCATAATTTGTTAAGTTTTGCCGGCGACCTTTTCAACAAACTTTGGTAAAATACAAAAACTTAATCACAACCCGTTGTAGTTCCGTCGCACTTCTGCTTATACCGCACCCCCATACACTCAGATCTACGACACCGAACTCGAAAACGTTCCCGAATTTTCTGGATTCAACGACCTCCTCAACTCATTCGATCTCTACCGCGGGAAACGCGAGGATCATGCTGATGACATCACTGACCAGAAACGGATCGTGGGAACGTTCAAAGGCGCCTTCAAGATCTACCGCTATCCGTTGCCTCACTACATAGAGCAGCCCGACCCTCAGTACGGAATGTTCAAGGTAGTAACTTTCTTGTGTTTTGGGGGGTTATAAACAAACATATAGGTTATTTTGTACATGAAAGTTGGCAAATTTAATACTTATACTTTGTTTTATTTACTGCCATCCGGAAGATGTATTTCAAGGTAAAGAGTATGAATTATTTACATTGAAGTAATACTAAATACCACGTGACCTGGTTGGGCGCGACAAAATGTTTGCAGGTGTATTTTGTTCCGAATACGTATAGGGTCACATAAATACATGTACAGTATAAGTTTCAGATTCGAGACTTTGAATAAATGATACTGAAGTTGCCTATGTAGGCGAAATATATATGTATCACACGACCCATATGAAAAACTGTAAAAAATATGTTAAGTAGTCTTTGTTAGCCATTGAACTGACAGGAGAGTCTGATAAAGTATTAAATGAAAGATAGGTGGAAAGCGACCTTGAACAATGTTTTGTTTAATCAATTCAGTCGGCCTGTGGCTCTGTAAATTACTGCGGAAAATCCCACTTTCATGTAAGTGCATTGCAGAGACAAACCAAATCGCCAAGGCATCCGAATCGCAACAAGACTTCATAGAAACCCGCACGATGTTGCGCTTTGTGGGGAAATTTCGTTGCCGAGTTTTGCGGCTGAAAAGTCCTTTGTTTAAAGAGCCCAAATTTATCGGACATGAATTTTGTAGCAGATTATACGAGCAGGCAGATATCAGTTGCGAGCCAATTTGAAACGACACAAGTGGTTCGGTTTGTAGGAAAGCTCATCAGTTTTTGTGAAGTGCGCGCGGTTTTGTGGCAAATGTAATTGCAGAAAATGCCATGAAAAACTTCGTAAGGCGAAAACTGCCTGAGAAGTAGAAACTTTTGTGTAACTGTAACGAAAGCGATCAATGCTCTATGATGCAAACCTTCAACATTCCATCCATGTCTTCACTGTGCAGTATAGACATGCGATATTTGGGTGTGTATGTAATGTTGCTGTGCGTTACCCCCGGAAATTAGATTTTTTTAATTGTTTAGCTGCATTAAATGTGTTGATTACGCGAATCCTAGTAACCTCAATACAACCCATTCACGGTTACTTGTAATGACTATAATCCGTTAACTACTATTAAAATACGACAATTTTCATACGGTATCCTATATAAAACTTTTGCATAGAAGTCAGATACGCGATATTGATGTATATTTACTAAAAACTGGACCTCTTTGCAACATCGCTTTAATTTTATAATCCCATTTAAGGGGTTACCATCGAATGATCCGATCCACGTCCTTGTGCGAGTTTACATCATCCGTGCCACCGACCTTCACCCAACCGATCCCAATGGTAAAGCCGATCCATACGTAGTGATATCGCTTGGCAACGAGAAGATCAACGACAAGGAAAACTACATTTCCAAGCAGTTGAACCCCATCTTCGGCAAGTGAGTATTTCTAAATTATTTTGCTCTTACGTTTCGTTCCATGCTGGCACAAACTCATTTGTTTACTTTGCGCATCAATCCGGTCAGGGTTACTGCTTGACAACTTAGTTTTACTCTGACACGCGAACGTCCTTTACCGCTTCCCTCAATGTATACTTCATTTGTGCATTTTTGACCGACGAAACTCATGCTGTCCAAATTATTCAACGAAACGAATGCACCTTGTTGTCCAAAGGTTGAAAAATAATACACCGTGATTTGAAATCCTAATCTAGCAAAACTATATTATACATTTGTGTGAAAGTAGGCATCGCGAATCTTCAAATAACGTTGTTTTCTGGATCGCTGTCAGGTAAAGAATCTCTATGGTTACACAATTAGAATAATTGGTTACAAGCATTGCGTTTTCATAAAGCATTCCAGTTTTTTTGTCTAATTTTATTAATTGCATCCCTTTTTCAGGACTTTTGACTTTGAGGCCACTTTTCCGATGGAAAGCACTCTCGCTGTTCAGGTTTATGACTGGGATTTGTTGAGCGCAGACGATCTTATCGGCGAAACCAAGATCGATTTGGAGAACCGGTTTTACAGCAAGCACAGAGCACTGTGTGGCATCGCCGAAAAATACTCCATGTATGATTTCTATGATACAAAAGTTGATACCGAATATTGACCTGAACATGTTTTGGAATGGTGTGACGTGTACTATGCGTGACGCCATCGCCTAGTTTCAAACTCATTTCAAACTCATTTAGTGCCTCGGACCTAATTTACCTATCTAGGGTTGCACAAAATATACTTGTTGTTTTATTTGTGGAACTGCGAGTCATGATGTCACGTTATATCACAACAAGAAGATAAGAGCCTCCATGTGACGTAATATGCCTGGCAGCGTCAGTAATGAATTGTCACGTTATATGACATCATAATAACCGCAACTTGTCAAACTTTTAATAGTCAATCAGTCTCTCATCACGGATTTCCAAATTGCGTGTGACACAATCTAACATCTAGATGCGTAATTTGTTTCAGTTTTGGATATAATCAGTGGAGAGACCCGATGAAGCCTTCGGAAATTCTCAAGAAGTTGTGCAAAGACCTTAAAGTGGACGGTCCGCATTTCTCCCCTGGAAAAGTGAGGGTTGGAAAAAAAATCTTCTCCGGCCCGATTGAACTGGAGGACGAGAATGGTGTGTTGGGAACTGCATTTTACTATTTCGGACTTCATGTTCTTAAACTGCTCTTTTTTAAAATGCACCTGATCACGCCAAAATTTAAAATGGGTTTCTTGAACGGTAACGTTATTGTGTTCAGAAAAATTAAGTTTGTATAATTTTGCAGGACATAAAAAGCCGTCGGATGAACATGTGGCGCTAGTTGCGTTACGTCACTGGGACGAAATAACGAAGGTTGGATGTCATTTGATCCCTGAACATGTCGAGACGAGGTCCTTGTTCAGCCCAGAAAAACCCGGCATTGAACAGGTTGGGTTAAAATTACAACCGCAATATATCGTTAAAACTTTTTTTTATTGATATTTTTTAAACTTTATGTTGGGTCAAATTGTAGCTGTTTGTTAAGCCGATTTTTTGTGTTTGTAGGGTCGCTTGGAATTATGGATCGACATGTTCCCCATGGACATGCCACTACCTGGTCTTCCCGTTGATGTTTCACCTCGAAAACCGAAAGGGTTGGTGTCACTAAATTTGATCCATAAACTTTTGACCACAAAAAAATTGGAAGTGTTAACTTTATATCTTCCCATTACGCAAAGTTAACTGTAGCTTAAATATAAAAAAATGAGTAGATCCAATATTTATACACATAGCTTTCAACTTCGCATAATCGTGTGGAACACCGACGAGGTAGAACTACAGGACGACGATTTCTTCACTGGCGAGAAAGCGTCTGACATTTACGTCAAAGGGTACTTTACCCTGTGTGGTGCGAAATGCGACCGGCCAATCAAAAACAGCGACGAGTTGACCACTCAGAAAACGTTAAATTGGAACTTGCGACATCTCTCTGGCCGGTCGCATTTTGCTTTATTGTTTGAGCTAGTGTTTAGTTAAAAAAGACTTTTTGCACGCCTGCCGTGGATCAGGTATGAGATTCGTGTGATTGTATGGAATACGGATGATGTGGTTTGCGAGGATGACGACTTTTTTACGGGGGAGAAAATGTCTGATATTTACGTGAAAGGGTGCTGTAAATTTGATTTTTGTCATGATAATGTCCCCCTGGGCGAGCGTGTGTGATTAGCGTTGTCATGGAAACAAACACCCTTTTCCTTGCTATTATAACACGATGGTAAAAGTAATAACTTCACAAGGGTTTATTCGATTCCTGACTCCGTTCATATATATTTCGCAATAAAATGCATACTACAAGCGGTTGTTTGTGACAAATATTTGTTTTGTGAATTGCCTTTCTTTTAATTTTGAGAATATACCTTTAATCGAATTTATATGTATTTTTTCCTTACGCAGTTGGTTGCTTGGTGACGACAAACAGGAAACAGACATTCACTATCGGTCCCTGACTGGTGAAGGAAACTTCAACTGGCGATTCGTCTTCCCGTTCGATTACCTGATTGCCGAGGAAAAGATTGTGGTCACAAAGAAGGTTGCACTTACAGAAATCAAAATGTTAGTTTTCTGGAAGGATTCGATGCTAATGTCGTGTGTGAACTTGCAGGAATCGGTTTTCTCATGGGACGAGACAGAGTTCAAGATGCCGCCGAGATTAAACCTTCAGGTTTGGGATGCGGATCACTTTTCAGCCGACGATTTCTTGGGTAAATACATTTAACTTAACCACCGTAAAAATGCACGCATAAACTTCATTTTAGTTTTAACGCAGCAAGCAAAGCTGTTATCAACGTACAAGATATAAGTGCGTGGTATAGAAAAAATGCAAAGCGCTCACCTGGGCACACTCGTTAATAAAGTTTTGGAATATGCAAAGGGGGATCTATATGCTTTTTTAGAATTAAAAGTGGTATTAAATTGTGAAGCATATTTTTTTATTTTTGTAAAAAAATTCTGAAGACATAAAGATGTACATTTCGATTTCATGTTGTTTCCTTCAGGTTCTCTTACTCTTGATCTAACGCGTATGCCGCGCGGGGCAAAGTCAGCCAACAAATGCAGTCTAAATCTTGCGTCGGAAGAAGAAGACACCGGTGATGTCCCCATGGTGTCGCTGTTTAAGCAACGTAGGATCAAGGGCTGGTGGCCTTTCACCGCGAAAAACGACCAAGACGAACTGGAAATCACGGTGAAATACAACTAGCGGTTTTGGACTCGTACAAGACCTTATATATTTATAAAAAAAAACTGATCATTGGTCATTAGAGAAATGCGTGCAAAACACATCGGAAAAAAATACACCAATTTATTTTTTTCAGGGTATAGTTACTCTAAAAAGACTGTACAGTGTTGTACATACGCTGAACCAACTCAAAAAATGTGACTACTTTTCATTGACTGAAGATAATCTGATGCAATACACACGTGTCGAACGGTTCAAATATGCAATAATCTTACAATTACCATCGAAATGCTTTAGGGTAAACTGGAGGCAGAGATCACACTTATGACCGCTGAGGAAGCGGAAAAAAATCCAGCGGGACTCGGAAGGGAGGAACCAGATCCACTTGAGAAGCCAAAGTAAGATAAGAATTGGACATTAAAATTTTTTTCCGAAAGTTTCTGACCCCAATAATTTGAAGGTGCTGGGCTTTAGATAAAGCCCCATCCGCACTTTTATAGATTATGTTTTGTTTCATGTTAAACAAGCTTTGTTGATAAAGAAACTGTTCTATTTGAATGTCATTTTATAATGTGGGCGTATTTTCCTTTCAGTCGACCAGACACATCCTTCGTGTGGTTCATGAACCCTCTAAAGTCGCTACGATACCTGATATGTGCAAGATTCAAATGGCTCATCATCAAGGTCTTTATCGTTCTGTTGCTTATCGCCCTTCTTGTTCTCTTCATTTACTCGTCGCCAAGTTGGCTCATGAAAAAAATTTTGGGTGCTTGAATCTTGTGCATCTTTGTGGATTTGTCCGTTTCATTGCGTTTCTTTTTTTAGTTAGTTCCTTAGTTACACGTTGTCCGAATTGGTTTTTATGCTTTGCACGAGATTTGTGGCGTTCTCTTGTTTATTTGTACATTTGCTATAACTGCACTGCACGCTTTCACTTACCTTTATCGTTTGAGTTTCACATTTATCTGTGTGCACTTATTTTTCACATGTTTCCATGATATATCTTGGATGTCATTTTTGGCGCACGCAGCAAAAACTAACATTTTCTTTAACCCGAATATTGCGACGAACTCTCCTCAGCCACACATTAATCATTCATTTTAAGCTCATTGAAGTTCTTTTTGTGCAAATACGGTCGTTCTCCGTGAGGTCCGAATCCTTGCAATTGTTAACTGTATATCCTGTTTGCCATCACTTGGAGATATTCGTTTGCACAGTTCATGCTGGTAAACAAAACTGACAAGTTGCCAAAAACCTTTTGATGTGAAAACTGTGCCAGATGATTTGTTTGTGTGTACAGTGCAATGACAATAAACTCATACAACCAATCCGACCAAGTCAAGCTTAACACTGCAAATTTGCTCTTGAAGTAAATATTTGCAGGAACATGATTTTGACACTTGTGCTTTCTGTTATGCGATTTTGTTGTTCACTGGTACAGAAGTGCAATTGATAAATATGAAATGGTGCGCATGTGGCAAAACTTTAGTCTTAACGAGTTTTCACTGTCCTGCAAGATTTTATTTGCAATAAAACAATGTATATGGTATACGGTCTGTTTTCAAGTTAATATTTGCAAATGATAGGTAGACTTGAATATTTCCTTTTGGTTACATATTAACAAAAATTTTTTTTCATGTTTTGTTAAAATTTTGTACAATTTTTGCTAAATTGCTGTTGCCAATGGCAGCATTCGCTGGAGTATTCTATGGCTGACGCCCTGCAAAAAAAAACTATTTCGATTTCTATGGCAAAAAATTGTACGTCATATGATTCGATCGTAATTTACCTTACCTTATTTTTCAATTAACCAGATCTATTTCCACATGCTTAAAAATAACAATATCTCGTTTTATTTATCCAGGTTTTAGCACGTAGGAAGTTTTTTAACCTTTGAAAATGTTCTGAAAATAACCTTAATTATCATTCTGACAAACGAAGAATCTTGCGGACTGTTGAGTAAAAGATGTGGATATCTCATTTTACGTTGGGAATGGTATATGATGATACACAAAATATTGTGCAAGCTTTGCAATGGTGGTAGAATTGTCTTGTAGCCAAAGTTACAAATGAAAAACTGATTTTTTTACGACGGTCATAATTAATATTCGGTCGGTAAACATATTTCCCCCACTAATGAAAAGACAAGTTTGGTATCGTTGGAAAGGTTTTTCAATGAGCTTTGCAATGGTGGTGAAATTATTTTTCCTGCTGTGCCTAGAAAAAAGTTATGAGCGAAAAACTGTTTTTTGGGGGGCGAGGTTATGAACAATATTCGCCCGGTAAACATATTTCCCCCACGAATGAAAGAACAAGTTTGGTATCGTTGGAAAGGTATTTGTGTAAGCTTTGTAATGATAGTAGAATTGTCTTTCCTGTCAAACTGTAGCCAAAGTTACAAGTGAAAGATTGATTTTTTTATGACGGTCATAATTAATATTCGGTCGGTAAACATATTTACCCCAAGAAATCGCGCACAAGTTAGGTATTGCTGTAAAGGGATTTTAAAGAGCTTTCCAACAGTGGTAGAATTATCTTTCCTGTCGACCCATGAAAAAAGTTATAGTGGATTTATGACAGTGCATATTAATATGCGTTACAAAATTCGTTCGAAATTGATATATCTTTTTACATTTCCATAAATTGTCAATCTATGGATCTTGCCAAAAAAATTATCGGAATCCATTGAGAAACAGCAGAGTTATGTGCGTTTGAAGTTTTGTCGACTGGAAAAAAAGTTTTGTCGACCAGCGTCTCTTTGGTGAAAAAGCGACCTTGACTTTTGTACGTAATATCATAAACCGTCCAAACGATTGAGATTGATAACAATAAGCTGAAGTCGGAAATTGGAGAATGTTTTGACTTGTCTCTGTTTTGACTGAGAAGTTGGTTTAGTTCTGTACGTTTGTTAGTTTCATTTCTTTAAGTAACTGAACAACGGGTGGTTTGTATTTTTTTACTCAAATCAGTTTTAGTCCAAACAATATGCTTTTCTCAAACATTACATTCTGGTGGTAACCACGTAACCCTATATGTAGTATAATTATGTAGTATATTCGACAGACATAATGGCGTGTAGAATTATTGATGTGCTGAACGACAGATTGCGCTAAGTGGAACTGAGCACTTTATTCCCACACAGCACAGGTAGCTGCCACTTCCACATAACGTCAGCATCTGCTTTAAACTTAAAGGAAGTGTTGGTTGAGTGAGTGTGTTTGTTTTTTATGTGTTCAGTCATCCACATCCTCTTCCATTTAGAGCATAAAGAAACAGTTAATAGCAAAATACCATTGGGCTGATTGTGCCGTTGGATTAGAGCTATCTACACACCATAGGAACAAGATGACTACCAAAATTTCTAGTAAACAAGGTAAGCAGGTTTTTTGTTTATTCGATTTTAAGATGAATGCCAGATTAGAATCATACAAACTCAACAAAACTGTGTCTGATATTATAACAATAATTACCTTTTCTATCATATTTCCTTTAAACTTTCTATCACAAAGTATTATTGATTTGCAAAAGTACAACGGCTGGATTGAATTAAACCAGCAGTTTGTAGATGATAAACTTCGTGGTATCGGGAGCTTTCCACAGCAGTTTATTAGAATCAGAATTTTCATCATGCTTCAAGCTGAGTCATAGGCTCATTGTTTACACTTACATGCCTGGCAATTCAAAACACCAATATATTAGCTGCAGAGTTAAATTGGTCAAGTGTTTCAAACTATTGCAAAACTAACACTTGTTTTAGTATGAAGTAGATTATAAAACCATAGCAAAGGTGAGTTTTATTGTACTACATAAAGGCTTGAGGTCAGAAACTAACTGTTGATTGGTGAAACATTTAGTGTCAAAGTTTTAAACTTTCAAGATTCCAATTAAAGCAATGCAGCATGATTTTGAGTTATTCCATTGTATTATTCTCACTCAAGAATTTTTTTTGTGTTACATTAAATTCCCGCAAGAAATTAAAAATAAAATATTTATTCATGTGTATAAGTTTGATTGGTATGCTGTTTGCAATATATTATATATCAGTGTTTAACTCATGGCCTAAATGGTGTAAAAAGTTTTAACAAAAAAAAAATTAAAATGTCAGTAATTAAATTCCATCACTATCATGACAAGCGTAGTGTACTGTGTACCATATCATAAGTCTTGATTCTGTGCACCTAACACTTTATCTGGCTGTGACAGGCAAACTACCTTTTTTTGGATAAAAATGCAGATGCTACATAAACAAAAACATTGTCAACTGCGTTTATAGATCTTACTGGCTGCTGAGAAGGTAGTTTTATCCATCACACAGACACACACGATAAACGCACCAAAACCTGACCTTTGAACTGGACGATTTTGCAAAATCGCCTGAGAGCATCGGTGTGATCCACCGACGCGCATTCCTTGTTCTACCTCGGGGCTGTTATTGTGGTTGGCGAAGTGTGCCTGGCGCTGGCACAGTGTTGTGCTTCTGAAATCCGCGCTTGCCAATTTCAGTCGTTCAAGAAACTTTACTTTATAAAGCACAATCGGAGAGTGCAGCGTTTTAAGTTAGGAAAAGCTCGCCTTTACCTGTCACATGCAACAAAAACCGCTTTTGCAGCAGGAAACAGTTGGTTAGGTTTCTGTCGGCGCAAATACATTTCGGATAAACGAATCGTTCTTGGGTAACGCTGCCCACAGTTTAAATGACTATGACTTGTTTAATCTGCTTTTGCCCTGCTAAGTGTACACTCTCAAAAAGCGTCCGCGTTATTTGGCGCATGACGTCATGTAACTTCCCTTCAGCTCCGGCCATCTCTTTGTTTGTAAACCTGCTTGATGCAGGATGGTTTAAGTGAGATATTAACGCAGGCGGCCAGGCCGTTGCTGCGCAATCAGTATTTCCCGTGTGTCAAGAGAAATGTGTAGGCTTGTTGTCTAATAGACGAACTGAAGTCATGTTTTTGCCCAGTGTAGCGTATTTTAACACTATCAAAACAGCCCTTTAAATAGATTTTACCATCGTTGCGACTCTGTTTAGCATACTGCAGCTTCATTGAGTTGAATTTAAATGGTGGGTTCTGGTGATATAATGCATCAACTACGTCAGTGTGGCGATGATCAATTTTATTTATGTTGACGCTTAGTGCCAGCACAAACTTGCTTAATGCAGTGAATTTTGTGAAATCAAAGCCACTCAAACGATTAGTGTACAATACTTGTGTTGACACGTTGGCAAAATTTAATTTTCCAGATGCAATCATGCATGTTCTGCATTAGCGAGCCTCATCAAACAGGTTGTTCACGATGTTGTCATTTGCACTCTGTATATTTAAGACTAATCGGATTCTAGTGTTATCTGACAAATGCTCCGCGTCGTGGCCAATTATTTGCAATTCAATCGCCGATAACCACAGCTGTTTGTGTCACTTGCTTTGCGCAATTTGCAAAACCCGAACTATTTTGCTCGACCAATCCGCGCAATCGCCTTGTTACTTATTGATAGCTTGGAGGATTTAGTTTCCGCGCTGAGGC
Source organism: Ascidia mentula (assembly GCF_947561715.1). Lineage (NCBI taxonomy): Eukaryota > Metazoa > Chordata > Ascidiacea > Phlebobranchia > Ascidiidae > Ascidia > Ascidia mentula. The sequence goes on along the minus strand of NC_138569.1, from coordinate 16,116,964 downwards.
GAGCTGAGGTAGGAAATCGATTTTCTGTCGTTCGAACGCCCTTCAAACGCACAGTGACCGGAATGCACCATGTTGCATTCTGGACGGAAACAGCATTAGCCAGTATGCAGATACCCGTGTTGTTAGTGCAGCCTGTGAAACTTTTACCTCTTTTTGAGTCTCGCGATTCATTTTGCCATAAAATGACCAGTCGCGTATACAGGAGCTAGTGATTCGTGTTTTTGCCTTAGGTGGAAAACATTTAAGATTTGTCTACTGCAGCAGAGTCTTACTTGCCTTGTCATTATTGCAAAGCTGTTGTTCAATTTTTTTCTACCGATGGTATTAATGACGTAGCCAAATTTGTGCCATGACAATGCGATAATTTAAAACATACTTACGCGCCTTGCACAAATCGCTTTCCAGCAAGATCCTTCTCTAGAGCTTGTTATTGAAGCGCCATTCTCCCTTTTTGGAAAAGGGGAACTCCCCAGTGATTCGTCGCTCTCAAGGTCTCTGGACGTCATATGACGAAACGCGCCTTTGTTCGCAGGCTTTGGAACCCTTGTTTCAAGCGCCTGTTTGTGCGAAGTGACTGGTGCTTATTCGACTCCGCCGACGGCACTGTCCGAAAAACAAAGACAACCTTTTGTTTTAGTACGCTTTATGATGTTTCTTTGACAAGTTAGTTCATAAATGCTTAAATTACGTCGTATTGCTATTTTTCGTTTGTTTGCACAACGTTACGTTCGGTAAATCCTTGACGGAGTCAACCGCCAACTTTTATTGCGCTATTGCGGAATGGGTTGAGTAAATCCTGCCCAGTTTGCAGCGTTGCTTTTATTGACGCAATGGAACGTCCTTGCACACAAATCGCGACGTTACGAAAACTCTGTGCAAACCAGATAGCTGTTTACTCTTTGCTTTAGGCCAAGGAGTGTTTGCAAATTGAAATGTCAAACGTTTAAGTTATGCCTAGCACTTGTTTGTCGGATATGACGAGGGTATAACGATTGCGTGGGCGTTCGGTGTCACTTATAAACTGAGGGCCACCTTAGAAAGGTCGCCAGAGGCGCGTGGCGTGTTGTCTAGGACGCTACGTCCGCTGTGTCTGGGCGTGAGGCATCATTTCACCAGCGAGGGTGTATCCGTCAGACACACACAGTGTTGTGAAGGTGCGCAGTTGGACTAATTTGGATTCCAATTGGACACAGCTTGTTTTGAATAAAGTAACTGCACTGTCTTTGTTATAGCCTGGTTATGTTTTTGAAGTTCATTAAGGATAAACTGTCACAGAGATATGTAGACAAAAGTTTGAGGTTAGACAAATTATAACCCTCATTGTTATGATGTACTTTTACATCTGCAATGTGGCTTTTATAGTTCCTAAAACCTTGAAGTGGAACAAATCATGTTGTAGATTTTTAATTGAAATTACAAATTCTAAGTAACTACTTGATCATGGCTCCACGTCAGAACTTAACCAGCAGTCATTATTTGTAATTTACATGCAAGTTGAATCAATACCCAACCTCTGGGGAAAGCACTGCTCAGGGGAAATATGTAACAATGGACTGCGCAGCTCTCACTGTTGTTTAAGATGCCTTTTCGATTTTAACCTGCATTTTAAACCTATATATTTGCTGGTTTCATAACTATAAAATTTATGACATAGTGTGTAGGCAATCAATAATGCATTGTTACAGCTGTTGTTTAATTGATTCATACACTGCACACTAGAACAGTGTGGGCAAATTCTGTGACTTGACTAAAACTTTATACTATTGATGACAACTACATGTTAGCTGTTATATTATAAAAATCTGATCATGTACACAAAAAAATGTAGTCATTAAAACTATTTTTGTCTTTAATTTCTGCCCTTCTCGTGTCATTTTTAGTTTGTTTTGCGCTTATGAATATATACAACATGTATAAACAACAAATGATTTCATGATTACCATATTGCTAGGTTTCATTACACCTATGGTGTAGCAATAGTTTTGTTACTACTGTATATCAAGTATTTTAATTCTAATCAGACATGTCACATTATTTTTATTACACTTGTGTTTATGTTGTAAACTTTAAAGGTCCAGGTGCTGCTGCTAGAGATACTGATATTGCTAAAGTTGAAAATTCAATTCCTGGTGAAGGTGCTAAAGGTCAACCAAGTTCCTATCTCAGGTAAATATTTTTTACCAACAAAAAGCAACCTTGGGTCATGTGTAATGATTGATATCAGTGCTTTCCATCTTATTATCTCAATTAAAATGCCTTTAGCAATTTGCCCAATGAATGTTACAGGGCTCCGCTATACAAAAAGAAGTTGCAAAAAATGGAAGATTACGACAAAATTGCTGAGGTAAATATATATAAAAATACAATTGATCTCACTCTATCATTTTATAAATGGTTTAATGCTTTTGTGCAGCATCTGTTCTCGGAAGACAATACAGGATGTGGTGATCTGACTGCAACTTGTGAACTGACAGATGAGATACCAATCGTCCGCCAGGAGGAAAAAAGGCAGCTTGTCGACCGTCAATTAAGTCAAGATTTAGTGTCGTAAGTACTCAGTAATGCTGTAAAAAGAAACAAAAATTTTTTTGCAATCCTAATAGTTTTATCATATTTTCTGCTCTCTGTTATCTTTAATACCATTGAAAGCATAGTCACCACTGTGATATGTGCCTGGAGAGGTAAACTTGATGTTGGGATTCACTGTTGTCATCCTTGTTTGCTATCCAGTAGCCAAACATGTAGAATTTGTCCCAATTTTAGAACCATCAATTTTTGGGTGAATTATTTCTTTTATAGTTAATCTGTGTGGTTTGGTAGAATTTCACTCTGATTTTTGTTTGTAGTTTAAAGTAGTTTCATGTGAGTGTTTTTGTGGTTCATGCACACTAAAACTAATACATTGTGCTTAACATGGTTTGACGAAAGCATAGTTGCAAACAAAGTTTTAAGATTTTCTCATAAATCACATAGCTACTTCCACAAAGTGCAACCAATTACCAATGACCTTTTCCTAATTTTTGCTAGTAGCCTTAAGTGTGATTAGCCGGTGTGACTAAAATGTGATTAAAAACTTACATACCGCTGTTTTTGTTTTTTGTTTCCCCTGCCTTTGTCACTCATTCCTAACACACCCTGATCACTGCTGCGTGACGGAATTTCGGCTTTCTGCTTGCTCTGTTGCCTGGAATTGCTGTGCTCGCGTGTGTGTGAATTCAACACCTCATCGCCCAACCGCCGACTGTGTTTGTCCCGGTCATGTGCCACGATCGCACTTACAGAAGCACTAATAATAACCAAAGGCACTGGAAGGCGCTTCAGGGCGCCATAGCCGCAAGTAACCTCATGAAGCGAGCGATTCGTGAGGATGACGAGACCGATAAGAACGGGGTTGGGGATGGTGAAGACGAAACTGCAACCAACATCGTGGGCGACACGTGCCGATTGTACCCCCACAAAGCGTCACTAACCAGCCAGCATATGCTGCCACTACCTGCCCTGAAACAGTAAGTGCTCGGCTTTCGCCTTCTGTACACTCTTAGTTTCAACGCAAATGTAAAAATAGTTGTCAGTTGAAGGAATAAAAATCTAAAAAATGTGAAAGCAAGTACCGTGTGTAGTAGGTAAAAGTTGCTAACCAGTCTTTATTTTGCAGATTGATACAGCTACCCGGTTACGCGAGGTAGTTGTAGTGATATGATTGCATGGGCCATCATAAGATCACGCCTCTTTTGCTCCGGTTCGCTTAAAATGCTCCGCTTTTTTGCATTTTGCCGCGAATCCCGGTCCAATCACGTGGCAACATCTCATTTTGGTCCATTCTTTTACCATCCTACACAAATCACAATTAGCATTAGCGCGTGGATATTTTACTGCATGTAGTGCCTTGTATACTGCTTGTAGACAACAAACATACAATTGACCATATCCAATTAAAACCGCGCTAAGTGCTGCAACGCGGTCATGTGATCGGCAACGCATATAGCTGAATCTGTTGTCCCCGAACTGATGTCAAATCTATATGCGTGGCATGCTCACATCGCGTTGCAGAGCTAGGCGCGACCGATTTTGCAAATTTTGATTGGTTGCCGTGTTGGTTTCCAAGTGCTGTGTGCCGAGTGAATTCGACCTTGTTAACCCTTGCATACATTAACTCAAGTAACACACCGGCGTGATGTTTAGTAACGTACACCCACAATTGGTAGTAGCTCATTTCAGGCCGTCTGAATCGTCCGCTAAAACTGTAGCAACCGAAGAATACCAGAATAACGCATTACTTTATAGTTTTGTGATTATCGTTTACTGCAGTACTTCAGTAATCACTTTCCCATCATATAACACCACAACCCATAGAAGTCACCAACTGCAGTTGTATGTCACATCGCTTCACAGCACCCAGCAAGCCTGCTGCAGATTAGCATCAGTCTTGGCGCCTCAACCCACAGCGGTCGCATCCCACCCATGTACCTGTTTTATCCGTTCGAGCGAAAACCCAATAGGCAGTTATTGAGTCGTGCTAACGTTTGTTTGCGTTTGCAGGAAACGTCTGGGCGAGCAAAGCGTGGAATCGGACTTGGTTGGAATGGGCGACTTTTCGTTGCTCGATTTTCATCGAATCCAAATCACAGGAGACGAGATCGCGGGGGTAAGAGTATGAACGCACACCAGTGGATGCGATAAGCCTTTCTGTCAAAAAATGCGGACTGACTTAGAAGAACCGCTCATTCTAAGCCGAAAGTTTTGAGAACTTGAAATTTTGAACTGTGATGTGTGAACTGGTTAAAAGTTAATTAACAATTTGAATTAACTTTGAAAAGGAAAGCCAAAGCAAGGATGCTGTTAATCATATTCTAAGTAAACGTTTCGAACTCATACCAAGTTCATCATCAGTACTACATTGAACTGGTTGCAGAAAAGCGTCAGTTCAATGTAGTACTGATGATGAACTTGGTATATGAGTTCGAAACGTTTACTTAGAATATGATTAACAGCATCCTAGATTTGGCTTCCCTTTTCAAAGTTATTAACTCCAGATATTTTTCACCCAAATTTAAATTAAACCTTACGAAACCTTAGCGCTGTTGTAAGGGGCGAAATATTAGTGGCCCATTCACTTATACCGCATCCTTAAGAAACCTCGTGAGCTTGACTCGACTAAACCACCTGTTGTTGACCAAACACACGCTTTTGAAGGTTCCTATTCGTGATCTTGAAGAGGCCTCGGAGCATTTAACCGACGCCCTGTGTATCCGTGAGAAGTACATGGAACTAGCCGACCAACGTATATTCTCCACGACATCTCGCTATCTCAGAATGGTAAGCAATGTTAATGACCATTTTGACGTCATCCACCAGCGGTCAAGTGGGTTTTAGCCCAGGCGTTAACATGAAGAATAACAAATCTGTGCCACACTTGAACGAACAAAAATCGTTGCATTTGTTTCGAAAAACATATCAACCATATAAATTTTTCCACATGGATTTTTAGAACATATATTAACAGCATTACTAACACGGTTATTTTGTGACAGGTCAAAGGCAAAGAGGAAGAAGTGGAATCCAACTTCAGTGAGAATATGATTAGCCGAGGTAAAAGCAACTATCACTTCCTGTGTCACGTCTGTTTGTAAGCATGTTGCTGATAACAACCATGCCTATGAATCACTCGCCACTCGTGAGATCCCAAGAGAGAAAAATTTCACCATGGTTGTGCAACCCTCTTGTATGCGTAGTTACGGGAGTCGTAACCTAGACTCCGATCCATACCTTTAAATTCTTATCAGTTCAATCGAATCGCTGACTGGGATTATTTTGACCCTATAATTAACACGAAGCAAAATGAGCCTCACTGTACGTTTTCATTACCTTATTAAAACACTTTCAAACGTTCAGATGCGAAGCCCATCGAAATTGTTAAATGTTGATTATTTAATCACACTACTGTTTGAGCTTACCGCCTCAATGGATCCATGTAGCAAATTGGCTAAGGAGCCGCGGGTTGTACCTCTTGTATTCACCTGTTGATCAACCGAGCGAGCCATGACCCTGAGTTTAGGTTGTTTGATGACTAAAGAATATGTGAAAAAGTGTTGATTTTTTTGCGTAGCATAACACCTGATCACCCTTCTCATTTATCAGCTATATATCAAACAGTTAAGTAAGGAAAACAAAAGAACAACAGAAATGGAAATATCTATTTTGTTGATTTTCGAACTTTCCGAAGCGTGCTTTTGCCTGAATAATTTCGTATATCAAGCCAGTGACGTAATTGTTCTCACATTTTTCACAACTACGTGCTTGCAGACGCTCCGTACCATCCTCCCGCTCAGTCAGGATGTCCATACCGAGATGTGGATCCGAGCAAAATGCCACCAGACTCCGATATGAAGGTGAAAATGGTAGAGGGCGTCTTCCGTGTTTACGAAGACGAGGAACACCTGACCAGGTACAAATCGTTAAAACCTGGCAACCCCTGGCCAGCTACATTTGCTTGTAGCTGAAACTTTCAAACGGGTTGATGTTTAGGGCGAAATAATGTGCGTAAATTTTGTCGCGTGTTTTGCTTTGCGTCACTGTTGACATATTGTTTGTCACATGATCATAAATTTCAATGTTGTTATGACGCTTGTCATTTATGAACAACACACGACCGTAAAATGGCTGGGATTCTTAGAAAAACCCACTCATAATAGGTATTATGTTGTTTGTATTCTTTACGAGAAGGTTTATCAACAAAAATATTAAAATGTTTGGCTTTTTAGAGAGGAACCGCTTGATCTTCCCTACCCCGACCTACAGACATTTATTCACGACTTGAACCGTGTGATGGCGATGACCGTCGACGGCCCACTGTAAGTTGGCGATTAGCAACGTCGGTTAAACAACTCGACCTATAAACCAACCAGAACACCAAATCGGGATTCGTGGCCAGGAAGTCTTGGGTTCGAATCCCGGTGCGGGAAAAAAGTGCTTCCACGTCGCAAACTTTCCGCTGTTTGTAGACTACAATGTAGTTTACATGTTGTTGCTCCAATTTCGTGTGTTTTACTGCAGTAAGTCGTTCTGTTACCGCCGCCTTTCCTATCTTTCATCGAAATTTCAACTTCACGTCCTGCTTAATGAAACGAAGGAACTCGCCTCACAGAAGGAAGTCCCACATCGTGATTTCTACAACTGTAGAAAGGTGAGACGCATTTTTTGTTAGAATATTTCCCCAAATCAACTTGATTGTTTTGCAAAAGTCATATATGTGTGTATTATTTTTTTGTGATAAGCGATTAAAAGTAAACATCTTGCATGCGTTCACACACAAAACAACGCAAAATATTGCGGAATATTTTGTGATTTTACATCATTCCTACACATAATAAGTATTCTAAGCCGAACAAGTTAGCAGCACGAGATATGTATATGGAACCCCCGACGGATTTAGCCCCGAATCACGCAACTGTTCCCACACCTTAATGAAGGCGGTTTGTTTTACAAAGGCGCCCACAGAGTCAGTCACATGGGTCTAATGTTATAAGAGTTCGATGTTGACCCCGTCAACAAGCGTGAACCCTGCAGACAAGTTCATATCTGTCATCACTTTCCATATCCACCTCAGCATTTACAGTTGTTTACGACACCAACCCGCCCATGTTTTGACAGGTCGACACACACATCCACGCCTCGTCCTGTATGAATCAGAAGCATCTGTTGCGCTTCATGAAGAAGACCATGAAAAAGAACGCGACTGACGTAGTGTTCAGCAAGGATGGAAAGGAATACACTCTGCAGGAGGTTTGAGTGTGTTGCATGGCACACAGTGTTAACGTTTCCACCCACCTGTATTTCAATATCCACGTTTAGAGTTCACAATGTATATGCACAGCATACATTGTATAGTCGTGGCTGTCACGTCTGTTTGCCGGGGGCATTTTTTCTCGTGTTATCGCGCGATACCAGGCCATTTATGTTGGCTGTTTTGCTGAAGCCAAAAACAAAAACAAGAAAACAAATCGTTAGAATCACTTTGGGAATTTCCTATTGCCGATCTTCGTTTCACTAAATTCCACATGTTAAACATGGAGGCAGGGTAGAAGTAATTGGTTTTGTTAACATTCGAAGTCCCAATGTTTTCGTCATGTTCAGGTCTTCGATTCGTTGAACTTGTCAGCATACGACTTGAACGTGGACAGCTTGGACGTTCATTCCGACCGCAACCTTTTCCACAGGTTAGTGCGCACCCTGCACTTTTTGTGGTGTCTTTTATGACATCACAATGACATATCCTGTATGATGTTGACAGATTCGATAAGTTCAACACCAAGTACAACCCGATAGGACAGAGCATCCTGCGGGAGATTTACATTAAAACTGACAACAAGATCGGCGGCAAGTACTTCGGTCACGTGATCAAGGTGAGGGCTTGTCACGTCGCAGCAAGTTTGGTCTAATGCCGCGATACATTCTGCCCAAGTGTTGAACTTTATATATTTTGTGCTTGTATTATTTCATATATATTTATATATTCGGCTAAAATTAGTTCTTTTTGGAAATATGCAGGTTACACTTTACTATTGTATTAAAACTAGAATATAACTGGTATTGTGGATAAAAGTTCTCCTTCATTGAAATTGTCATATACTTTTTGATGAAATCTCATGAACTTATTCTCGCAAGTACAGCATTTAGTTATATGTGCACAACACTGTCCATAACATTTTCCCCGAATTCTTCTATAGGAGGTTATGGACGATCTCGAAGACAGCAAGTACCAACAATCAGAACTCAGACTTTCAATCTATGGACGTTCGCGGGACGAGTGGACGAAACTGGCACAGTGGGCAGTCAACCACGAGGTGTACAGCGACAACGTCAGATGGCTCATACAAATACCCAGGCTCTTGTAAGTAGCCAATTTCGTTTCTTAATTTGTAGCGAATTTTTGCCGCTTTTACATAGGATTTGACTATTTCGTAAATGGTTCCCGGCGAAATACCAATTTCGCAGCTAGGACAACGTGATGCGTGTAAGAATAAACATTGCAGGATTGCTTGATATCTGTGCGACAAGTCGCATGTACAAAGGAGATAGTATTGGAAATCTAAAGCGCCCAATCTGGTTTCCGATCATAAAAAGAAATCTTCGTGGACTTTACTACTATAAGATTTAACACCGTTACGTTTTACCTTTCCATTATCCTATATGTAAAAAATATTGACTTTTCAACTCAGTTAAACTTTGTTCTTTAACCTTTGGCTCAACGCTTGCGTCAGTGTTTGCTTTCTGTCGCAGTGATATTTACGCGTCGAAGCAATCGCTCCGCTTCGCCGATTTCATCGACAACGTCTTCGGTCCCCTGTTTGAAGCCACTCTCTACCCCCAGAAACACCCAGACATTCACCTGTTTCTTCAACATGTAAGTTTGACCGAACGAATAAATTTTGACTCTGTATTCTCATTACAGCAACTAGTGGAAAAAGTTGGGGTTGTGAATACCTTGTATGTGGGTTGCAATAAAACAAAGATTTCTCCTTCCCTGTAAACAGTGCCTTTGTCCTAGGTTTTGAACTGTTATAGGAACGGAGACTTGTTTTAATGCCGAGCTCTTTTATGTTTTCATATACTTTGCATACAACGAAGTTGTGGCCCCGGGGCATTCCGCTATACATCAAGAATAAAGGAACCCGACCCTGAAAGTTTCGAACACATATTGTTCTTCTCACTCAAAGTCCACACAAACTTTATTATTAGCTTGAAATAGGTTGTATTTCAGGATAGCAAAAATTCCCATGTATGCAATGTGTGGTTTTCCATGTTCACAACTTATATCGAACTTCAGGTAACCGGTTTTGATTCGGTGGATGACGAGTCCAAATCCGAGCATCACGTCTTTACAATGCAATCCCCACTCCCTGAAAACTGGACGGCCCCCGATAATCCACCCTACTCATATTATGTGTACTATATGTACGCCAACATCGTAACACTCAACCAACTGCGAAAGTAAGTCTGATTTTATTTGTTTACCTAACTTTCCGTAGCAGGTTCAACACCAGGGCAAATGTGTGGAGAAATAGTTGCCGACTTTGTGGGCATTACCGGTTTTTTAGTGGTCGGAAAACGGGCTTGTAGGACTTGACAAATAAATACAAGAAACAATAAAGTAGCAAGGGTACAATGCAAGTGGACGTAAAAGAAAGCTTATTATAATGCTGAATCAATAAAAGACCGATAAAATTGCCCAACTACAATCCAAAACATATCTCTGACTAAAACAACGTAATTCACATATAGAGGGCAACCCCTTACTAACTGCTGTCATACACTTAATACCGTTGAATGTATGCTTTTAAAAACAACAAAATAATTTCAATATAATTGCTTTACGTTTCAGAGAGAGAGGTATGACCCTGTTCCATCTGAGGCCTCACTGCGGCGAGGCGGGCCCAGCGCACCATCTAGTGACCGCTTTTCTGCTTGCCGACAACATTAGCCACGGATTGCTGCTGCGCAAGGTATGGATTACGTTGTTGTTGTTTTTTTCAAAATTTTTTTGTCCAAAGTGCCTTATACGTTTTACAACAACTAAACTGAGTTATAGTCCAGCAATGCTGTTGAAATGACGATTGTGATGTTTTTAATATCTCTAAACTTTTTTCCCAGGTTCCAGTGATGCAGTACCTGTATTACCTCGCACAAATCGGTATTGCCATGTCACCACTCAGCAACAACGGCCTTTTCCTCAGTTACCATAGAAACCCACTCCCCGACTACCTCGCCAGAGGACTTTGCGTATCTCTATCCACTGACGACCCACTCCAGTTCCACTTCACCAAGGTAAACTCAAACTTTAAATTATGTTAGAACTGTACTAAACTACAGTTCAAAAATAAAAGCAAAATCCTTCCCTTGACTCGTGTGAATGGAATTTAATTTAATATATGTGACCTGCTTGATGATCGCTATCTATTAGGTTATTTTTCCTGTTGGCTTGTAATGTCATCATGGTTGTTGGGACAATGTATTATTTGTTAGTTATTTTTGTTTTGTGCACCGAAAGGTACCACAAAGTGGAAATCTGTGTGCCTCTTAGTGTAAAAGCTACCTCAGTACCACAGTCAACATCTGTACCGATGAGACCTCACAGGCCGAAACAGTGTGTTCAGCTGTCTGCAACTATCAATATCTGTGTTTTGTTTTTCAAACATTTATAGGAGCCGCTGATGGAGGAATACAGCATTGCGGCTCAAGTGTGGAAGCTTAGTTCGTGCGATATGTGTGAACTAGCAAGAAACAGTATTGCCATGAGTGGCTTCCCTCATCAGGTGGGCTTGAGGAAAGTGTTTATGCATTGATTGATTCATTTTACCAATGATCATGCCCTACTTTGAATGAATGCAACTGGGCAGATTTTTAAGATTTTTTGCATAGTCAGTAGCAAGTTTAAGTCTATATATGCTATTTTTCTGCTTTACATATATCAAGCCCATCCTTTTTCTCTTAGTTCAAACAATACTGGCTTGGTCCGCGCTACCAAGACGAAGGCTCAGACGGTAATGACATCAGGCGAACCAACGTACCTGACATCCGGGTCTCTTACCGCCACGAAACACTTCAAGCCGAACTCCGGATGTTGATGGATTCGCTGATGATCAATAACACAAAGTCGTCCAGCGAAGTTGGCAGCTTGTAAAGGGTAAATATGAAAATTAACACAAAAAGTACTGGCTTTAAATAATTCAGTCTGGATTGCGAAAAAGGAATATATGTTTCGCCCTACGGTCATCGTCAGTCTTGGATGAGAAGGTGTACCTTACATTCCACTTATTTAACGTTGAACACAGCAAATATGTCGTTTCCTGTAATATACTTCTATTTACGTACATCACAATATATTTTTTCTTTGTCTACCAGGTACGTTACACCTTGTGTTCAGCTATTCGTCGCAACGATCTTTTCTACCTTCCCGCGCATAGCACACTGCTCATTTCGACAGTATTGACACCTGTGTACGCTCCACTGCGCTGCTCCACCACAGTAACCCTCGCAGACCATTGGTTTTGTTCCCATGTACAAATTGCTCACCAATTAAATGCTTTTATTGATTTTCATTGCAAACAAACTTTTTACCACCTTAATGACAAGGTTCCGTGATTTTTATTTTCCAAGCTACCTTTAATCATAAAATTTTAAGAAACCCTCGTGTTTAAGGAAGGTTTAAGTTGTAATCACAAATCAAATGCTTTGCATTCGAATGCATTCTCTAAAATCTCAATGAAACTGTTCTGACAAATTTTTAAGTTGCTGTAGGCCTTATGCGAAAAAAGCTCTTCCCACTGTTTGTGAGCAAATCTTTTAAATGAACTTGTTTTGATTGCAAAGTGGTTATTTGCGCTACTGTGACTTTCAGTGCAAACTTGCAGGTTACATACCATCACGGCTTGTTCGACCATAACACTGCTAAAGGCGATTTTTTGTTGTTGCATTTATGTTTTATATGCGTACATGTACATATAAACACGTATAAAGGTACATGCGCCGTTGTTAGTGATAAAAAAAACCTTGTGCTTTCAAAATACGTCCCATCTTACGCCATATCGTTTCGCTTTGCTGGTATGATTTTAACTTTTAACAAAGCTCATAAAAAAAAACGAATGTAGCCGTAATTTGTAAAGTTATAACTCAAAAATGATTTGTACAACTCAAAATCAACTACCATTAAGTGCGGAATGGTTACAATATTTTTCTTGTACATTTCACCCTTGTTCAAATGCCCTTCTTCTTTTACTTGGGTGCAACAATTCACTCGTGCAATGCTGAGGTTGCTTTTTGCTTTGTGTGCTGTTATTTAAATACATTTGTACCCAGCCGTCTATAGCAAATCCAAGCAGGGTGTGTAACACAGTAGTTTGTTGGAAAAGTTCACAATAAAGCTAACTAATCCAAAAACATTGAATAGTTCCCAACAATTTTGGATAAAAGTGGTGGTGAATTTAAGGTTTAATACATCCACTTATTAGTTTTCGAGAAAATTAGTCGAAGTTTACGTAGTTAAGTTCAGGTAATCACCGCACTTTGTTGCGTCACATACAATAATTGTTCCCTTTTGGAACACGGTGTGGATTTGATTTTTTCCCAACGTGATGTTAAGAAGTGTCCTTTTTTTGACTTTGACAGCCAAGAACCTTGAGGATGGTGACAGCACAGGCAAATGTTATTCTTGCACATCCCGGCAACCAACAGCACTGCAAAATTACCCTGCTTGTTATTGGGGTAAGTATAAAGCGATATTTCGTATAAATAATGTGCAACAATACCAAGAATAATTCGGTAAAACAATGCTTTTTCAGTGATAAAAGTTTAAGTAAACCTTTTTCGATAGAGTTGTCTGTTTACTGCATAGGAAAACATTATTTTTATTGTTGGTATATTGTTTTCTTCAAATGGGCAAATAGGCCTACTTATTCAAAGAGTTCTATCCTCAAATAGGCCTGCATTTTTTTCCAAAATGAACTATTAACGCAACAAGTTTGTTTTATCGGTGCTCATGCCATTTTATTTGTTTTGTGAATTGTTCATTTGCATGGTTGTTTAACGCGCAAAGTATACATGATTTGATTTCTATTTCTAATTTCTTTAGGTAATGGAGATTTTTTTCGGTGGTGTGTGCATGGTTTTGTCTATGGCTTTGCTTATATACGTATCCGCTTCGAATGCCGAATACCAGAGGCTACAAATGCAACAGTATACATATCGTGAAAACATGCGCCTCTACAACCCGGATACAACCACCATAGGCCCAATGGTAGGTCAATTGTAACTTGTATCTAAAAAAAACTCCTAACTACCTAATGTACAGAGTGCTGCCACTGTTCAAAGTTCTTCAGAAAACTCTACGTTTTGCTGTCCTTTGTACGACGACTATCCCAACTACAACAGTTACCCAGACTACGCCCGTCATTTTTACGTAACATGTATTGGTGAAGGATTATGGTGCGATGTTTGGGTAAGGCTAACGAAGGTTTTCGTGTTAAACTCTGCTTTCATTCCTTTATCCCCGTTTTTAGGTCTTATAAATTTTCACAAACCCAAGAAAAAATTGTTTTATGATTAAACATTTTACTATTTACAATAGTTATATTCTCATGTAATTTTCTGTAAAAAAATTTAGGTAGTCGTCGCCGGGGCCCTCGGTGTGGCTTACGGAACAAAAAACAACGTCTCCAAAGCGGTGGTATGTTGTAGCAAGTAAGGTTGGTTTGCGTTCCTTGGTTTCATATCTTATTTTTCTGCAGATCAGCACTCATCTTGCTTTTTCAATTGTGGGTTCGGCCTTTTCAAGCATTGGCATCGCAGTGTCGTTTATATATTTTTTCGTCTACGGGATGCAATCAGTAAGTGTTATTGCAGATATTCTTGTCAAGTGCTAAAAAAGACTTTTTTCGGTTGTTCACAGTTTGATTTTGGAATGGCGGTGGAATTGTCGTTGGTCTTCCTAAACATTGGCTCATCCATTTTTTGCACTATAAGCTCCATTGCCGCGGGTCACGTGATGTGCCAAAACAATGGATGTTGCGGCGGATCTGTACAGCACCCCCAGGTTGTTAACAAAAACCACTATCTTCCGGTTTGAAATTGTTTGATATGTGATGATCTTACCATCTCGGCTTTGTTTTTAAACTGCATTGTGATACAACGTACTACTTTAGTTACTACTATGTAAAAAGGCTGTATTAAATATCAGTAAAACCTGTTCGAAATCATTCTAGTTTTGTTGTTGATATAGACCGCAATTTGTCGATTTTGCAGGGATTGTTTCTTCAACAACAGTCAGTACAAGTGCAACACCTTCCAATGCAGGGTAAGTAAAGCAAGGCTATGCATTGACTGCTATTTTCTGCACACGTTTCTACTATAGACACAATACGAATGCAAAATATGTATGTGTTGTATGGTTAAAAAGTTATATAGCTTTCTTGACCTAAATAGTTCTGTTTATATTGAGTAAGCGTTTGCTGAATATATGGTTCGGCGTAAAATACATCTCGCTCTAAAACATAAATTTTACGAAATGACGTACTTTACCACAGGCTAAAAACATTACATTGCAGGTATGCCCGTGCAGCCGCTACCACAACATATGTACCCGAAGTTCGATCAGACACCACAAATTTATCAGCAAAATGTGCCTCAATCATACGAACCTCAACCGGCATATAACCCTAACTACTGACTTAATACAAGTACACTGTGAAACATTTAAGCGACGCGACGCCGTAAACCGACTGTTGTGCATAGATTTATTTCACACAATTAAATAACTCTGGACCTTGTCGACTTAGCAAATGCTCAAATAAAGTATCGCAAAAATGCGAAAACACAAACAAAACGTGTTTCGCTAATTAATTTTAAAAAGAAAACACATGGCCATTTAATGCTGTTCACAACTCAATGAATAACCTTAAGTTTGTAAAGTGAAAATTGCAAACCACCCCCAAAAATTCAAATGCATCTGCTAAAGGGGATTACCGTGTCGGAGCTCGCAATATTGCTTAATTATTATGTATACAGATTTTTGGGTTGTAATATTTAAACTATAGGTTTACGCCAACTGGTTTGCTGTCAGTTGGATTGAGAAATGCCATCCAAGGTGCAAAATAAGATCCAAGTGCTAGACGACCATCTTTCAGTTCTGTGACTTGGGCCAATCCTGATACCAGTTTTCCGGCGGGGTCTTGCAGAGTTTGCAGTATTTCCCCAGTTTCGCTTACTTCTATCGCCATGCAGAATTTCGGAATAGACCTAAACCAAATGCATTTTCACAATTTCAAAACACTTAATTATTCGACTATCTTACCAATGGACGTAACGATTGATTTACACATGGGTCTACGAACATAAGTTTATCGCAAAATGTACTATATGTCGTGGAAATATGTACGTTTTAGATGAAACCGTTTCAAAATTATCTACCTTGTAATTTTCTTGTGATAATTGTCAAACATTCTTTTATCTATAAGTTCAACGAAAAGCTTGGGAAATGTCCAACTTACTTCATTAATTGATTTACGCTGAACAACCCAGCGATAATCTGCCTTACAACTGGATATTTGTCAAACCAAACGTTCATTTGTGTTCTGGGGTTGGTTCCTGCAACCCAGTACGTTCCTTTGCTGGAGGCACGAATGTTGTCTGGCATAACTGAAAATATTAAGTGTATTACTGTATGTATGCATGGAAATTTGCACCACCACCGGTTTGACTTGTAAGCACACTTTTTACGAACCCTGAGCAAGCCTAGCAAGCAAAACGTCGGTAATAAAAGGACAAGTTTAATTGTCCAAGAAGGAGAGATTAATTAAATTACAAAACGTCTGGCAGCTATAGCAACATAATATTTTTACGAATTATTTTTAAAAAAACTGAGAAGTTAAAATAAAACCAACGATGATTTTTGTTGTCGTTTATGTAAATTGCATTGTGACGATGAGCATTTCTCCACTAACTTTTATAAATCGAAGTTTTGAAAAGAAGAATTCGGCCAAACACAAATATAGGGTAGCCACAACCAAACAGACATTTTTCTTAATTTAAAAATAAACCAACTATAGCCATATGGACAACGCGGCGGTTATATTGTTACATAAATGAACAGCAAATACTGCTTGGGGTAGATTTGAATCCAATGCAAACCTGGTAATCGAATCACTCTGGTCCTTTCCCATGTTTCTATGTTGTACACAGAAAGCCGACTTCCGAATGTTTCAGCCACTATGAGGTGTTTCTCGTCTTTGGTGAATTGGACACCGTTTGGAAAACATAACCCAGACAGTACAGCAGTTAACTTTTTTGTCTGTGTGTCGTATTCAAAAACTCGCCCATCACAAAGACCTGAAATAAGAAACGGGGCAGCCATTTTATTCACAGTAGTAACGTTTTTTAATTTAAATGTCTCAACTTGTATGTTCCCTAATTCATTTTGATAAAAACTGATAAAAACTTTATTACCCTGCAAGCTCATGTATATTAATTTTTCTATTGGATACGTCGTCGAAGCATCGGTGAAATAAACCTTTCGCTCATCCGCTGTCACACTCAAGTCGTCGGGGAACATTATTGGAGGATGAGGGTCATCCATTGCAACAAGTTTGGTGAGTTGCGATGTTTCGACATTGATTTTAAAGATACCAAAGTGCGCATCTGCGCCATACAGGGTGTTTCCCATCAATCTTAAACCTAACAATTGATTTGGAATGTTGATGAACCGTATTATATGAAAAAAAGAAAAGAACAACGCACATAAGTTATATATGTTGTCGCCATATACATTTTTTACATCAATTGTGGTGGTGCAAAATTTTGAACCCCATATACTTAGGACAGGGGCGCCCTAACCGGGTCTCGGACCGGTATTGGTCCGAAGGTCGTTTGTAGATTAAATAGTAAAAAAAACAATGTTGAATTTACGCCTTCAGTTAACACTGGTCCAAAATGCAATTATAAACTGTAGCCAAACTGGCATTACACGATATACCTAAAGGTCGCCCATTGTTGCGTTCCATTTCCTTCGCTTCTGCATCCTCAATTTTAATTTCGGCAATCGTGGTGATCTTGCCAAATCCCACTTTACCATCAGCTGAGGGTTCAATGCGAATAACTTTGCCGTCGAGTTGGCCTGTGTACAGGTTACCGGCCGCGTCTTCCTCAATTGACTCCCCGGCTAGAACTTCTTTGTTTCTGCGAAAAATGGGAAACCCAATAAGCGTAAGTGAGTACTGATCTGTGGTTTGACTTGCAATCACTAATTTGGTCTTAATTATATTTGCAATGTTGTTATTTTGCTTAAAATCTGGACATCAGTAAAAGACAAATATCATGTAGCCTCAAATGTACACAAACTTACATTTCCCCCTTGGTTAGCTTGCTGTTTCGTTCATACTCGGCTACTGGCGAAATGTCGTCTATTTCCATTGCTGTTATGGGTGAACGGAAGTAACCAAGTGCCAACAACCCGACAAGAAATGCTATCAGAAATACGAACAACACGCCACAAATGTTGGTTGAATACTGGGGCTTGTCTTCTTTTTCACTGTTGAACGTCTTTTTCGGCTTTGCTGACTTGGCCTGATGCCTTTCTTGAGGTCTTTTAACCCGCTGCCGTGGTTTTGTCATTTCTTTTGTGTAGTGACGGTGCCTAATTGATCGTTAACCTGTAGTTTCGTACTCAAAAGCACATCAGTGTAGGATACCTAGAACTGTACATTGTAGATCACTGGAGTGGAACGAAGTTTTTTTGCAGTGCTACGTCCCGTTGCCGGTCGCGCGTGCTCGGTAAATATTTGAGATTGGTCGAATGTGGGACAATGTCATTATACAGTGTGCATATAAACCTTCAGTGCTACATTACTGCCTTTATCAAGTTACCTTGAGCTTTTTTATTGCATTTTGTGGTTCCTTGTAAGATTTCCAACATAAATACAATCATATATCCGAATACAGGGCCGACTAGTGCAAGAATACGGAAAACACTTATTTATTAACTCATTAGTTCATCATAGTTTTTGCAAGTCAGCTCAACCCTGAGCATTAAATTTATTTCATATCAATGTGACAATCACAAGTCACAAGCACGCGTAACATTTATTAGACAGTGACATCTATCCCAACACAGAACAACACATAAGTGTCACACAAACATCGCACAACACAACAGTTTAGCGAGGAGCCATTCGACCTATGTAATCGGTCCTCTGATTGTTATTGCGGTTCGCTGTTGCCAACAATAGCACTTTCCTTTTGGATGGTTGTTAGATTTCCTCCGAGAGAACTCTTTCTGTCTAAAATTAAATGCATTCAGACCGTTAAATAAATAGACTCCGTTTGCCTATAGCTCAAATAATCACAATCATCTGAAAGTTTTGTGTTTTGGTTTTGGTATCTAATAACATAAACACTTGCTTATGAGAGTAAAGCTGGGCCCTGGAAATGTACTCACCCAAAATCAGTTGGTCTTTCCCCTCCTGCTTGGTTCTGTTTTCCCCGTCCAGGTCGATGAGTTGCTTGCTACTATCGAGTAAAACATGACACATGATTGAAACTCGCAGTAAAGCTGAAAGTAAAGTTTGTTTTTGCACCGACCTTTGGTTGGAAATACTCATATGTTTTCCCCTTTTCTTTGCTTTCAACCAGTATGTTCGCATTTGTCCTTTGCCCTGTATGCAGAAGTTTGTTACTTAGACATGCGGGATTTAACAATATCTCAAATAGATATGAATCAATGTCCAAAGCGTAGTCACCATTAGACCAATATCAAACAATACAACTTAAATGTTAGATTATCCATTGCAGTTATTATACCGAAAAAATGTATGGGCATCACTTGTAGCATAAGTATTGCTAAAAAAACTCCAAAAAATAACGTTCCAGCTTTTAATGGTTACAGGCTAACAAAATCTACCTTCACATAGACGACACCTCTGCTTTCAAACACGTAATTGTCGTTCTCCGCCAGTAGGTCGTGAACTGTTTTGCTCACATGTATCTCACGAGCCCTGCCAGTGCTTTCCATGCGAGAAGCGGTGTTGACCGTATCCCCGAACAAGCAATATCTGATCATCTTTCTGCCAACTACCCCGGCCACAACGCCACCGGAATGAATACCTACATTGACAGTAAAGTTAAAATAAAATTGGTTGTGTGTTTCCTGAACATAAAAGTTAAGTAAAATGATAGAAATGTGCTGACCAATTCGGATTGGAATGCAACCGCCTCCCACTGGATTTTTTACATGACTAATTCCTACTTGCATCTCCAACGCCATGTCGCAGATGCGTTGAGCGTGCAAGTGCGTCCGCACGGGAGCGCCAGATACAGCTAGGTAACCATCGCCAATGGTCTCGACTTTGAAGACTGAATACCTTCAAAAACGGTCGCAAAATTGATTTATGTTGTGATAAAAACAATAAACAATTAGAAACATATCACAGATCTTACACATGAGATTAGCATTATTATTCATGTACAAAATAATGAAGGTAATTACTGCAACGTGTATGTAAAACTGTAAAACAATGGAGGCAAATTTGTGTTTCGATTAGGGTATCAAAGCCCTTTTATTGCACTTCATGTTTGAATAAAGATTCGTCTTTCCGAACGGCTAAGATTTATGCGCAATAACAACGATTAACGCGAATAGAGGCACCTTTCGCAGAGGGTGTCGTACACAGTGTAAATCGTATTCAGTATCGCGATGACCTCCATCGGCGTGATTCTTGTACAGATGTTCGTGAAACCGACCACGTCACTGAATAGCACCGTGACCTCAGAGAACATCTGGAATCGACATAAACCGTATTAATATTATGTCTTTGCTGCCAATAACACAGGACGAAGACATTTGACACATGAAGGGATTAGTGGTTTTAATTCCGTGTGTTCCGTGTTTGGAAGAAAAAATTCACAGCGATCATGTTGTCAAACCTCGGCGATATTAACAGCAGTTTCCCCTTTTTTAAGTCTAACTGCGATTTCCTGCGGGATCATCGAGAAAAGCAATGAATCTGCTTTGTTGTTTTCCTTTTCCAAATCCACTAAAGTATCCCCAAGTTTCGATGTTTTAGCTTGCTCCTGGAAAGTTACACGAACAATAATTATAAGATTTTTACTGGTAATAATCAGCATTTGTTTTGATAAAATATAACAATCTGTGCAGTTTTGATAAATGTCCAATTCAGACACTTCAGTTGATTCTCCAATCATTCGTAGTGCAACAAATGACTGAAACTTCCGATAAAAACATCGAAGCATTTTAACCAGTTGTATTTTAATGTTATAACATGCAAGGCAATCCACGCTTTATGTTTTTATAACAAATTGCGTTCACCATGTCTAGTGCTATCTTAAGTTCGGCTGATTGTTGAGGTCCCGCCATCAACAACATCTGAAGTGAGTCCTGGAAACTCAGGTCGCTGATATAAAGGCCAACCTCCTTCATGACGTCCATGTTGTCGAATCTAAAATGTTGTCAAGCACACCGATATATTTGGATATAGTGTTGGTGTTTGAAACCAAAACAAAAATATTCATTGTGGCGGAAAACACCCATACACCTACATCGGGGTGCACATGAAAATGATAGCGTTCCAGCTCTCTAGGAATGCCGTTGTTCCGCGTAGCTTGAGGGAAACCGAATCATCACGTTGCTTCGGAGGTAGAGGAGGGTGCTCGGGGTCGAGAATTTCTATGTGAAACAAAATTATGTAAAGAAGGCGCGATGCGCAAGGCCTAGACTACGATCTCTTCACAATCACCTTGTGAACGAAGATATTCCTCATATTCTACCCATAATGCAACGGTTGACGTCATCTCCACCAGAACGTTGACTGGGCGATTTTTCATCTGTAAGTTATGTTTTAGGTTGCGAAAATCCGATTTTGTGATCGGACAAAATACTGTAATTGATTTTAATTTTGACTTACAAAGTTCCAAGAAAGACACATCCCAATTGGTTTCGTCAACACGAAGAAATCAGTTATCATTTTGCCAACCAAAGTGGGAAAAGTCTTTACCACTCCAGCACCGCATGTTAACACTTGCATCGTCTAAAAAAGCGCATTTGTTGTTGCCTCTATTTGAGAAAACGTGTATAAAGCAATCTGATACCTCATTAAAAATGATTGAAAACGGAAAGGAGTTGAACACAATGTCGCTATCAACGCTAACTGGCGTGATAGAGCGAAGCTTGGAAAGCGCCGGAATCCAAGGATCCTGTTTTCCTATCGAGTAATTTTTGTACGTGATTCTGCACAAAAAGTCAAGCCACATTAGGAAAGGCGTATCTCAGAAGTTGTTACTTTTCGTTTCTCCAACTTACTTCATTATTCCATGCATGACTTCTCCCACAACTTCGTGGCTGATCACTTGTACATGGGCATCGTGCAAATCGTAGTAAAGCACAGCTGCGGTGTAAACCAGGCCGCGAACGTAGTGAATGTAACCAACGTAATTGCGCGGTGTGTTGTAATGAAAAGTCAATCCCTCCTCGTCCTCATTCTCCACGTAGAAACTGTTGGATTTCGCAAACACAAACAAAATGAAAATTATATGCCATGTGGCAGAGGTTTATTTAAAAAAAGTCACAAATATATAAAGTATTGTTTGCTTAATGAACTAGCAGGATTGTTTGATATGAGTGTATCTCATCCAGATTTAGAACATGTAAAATTTACCTGGGTGGTTTGATGTCCTTGTACAGGTTGCTGATGTAATCGTGTAAGTTATCGAGACCGTTTATAAAGTCACATAACTTTCTTCCCAGAATTGTTGTGATTTGGTCGTACCCGTAGCTGGTAACGAAAGTCATGAAGTGTGCTCCAAACTGCAAAAAATCACTTTGACAAATGTACATTGGTATTCTGCTTGGTGGGAATAGTGCATTGTTGCTGAGAATACATAGAACAACAAGGTCGTTTTATTTAATTTGCAAATGTATTTAAAAACAAAAAAAAGTAAAATTCTACAAAATCAGGCAACCTTAAACATCACTTCGCTCTCCGGCATGTTGAGAACACTTGACACGGTTTCGGAAATAGTTTGCATCATGATTTCATCATACATCTACAATAACCAGGGTAAACTTAAATTATATTAAAAACAAACGTAAATTACTTTCGTTCAAAGACAAGGTTTACCTTGTGAATGGAAAATCCAACTCCATCGATTCCAATCTTTCTCGCCACATGCAGCCAAAGCGATTCACCCCATTCTTCATGTATGCAATGGACAATACTTTCTAGCAGAAGGCCGTACATCTTTCAACGTGTATATAATCAAACTGACGTTTGTCTCAATTCTTCTATTAGTTATGTAGAAAATCTGTATTTATTTACAGATGTTTGTTGTTCCGTCTGGTTTTGGCATTCACGTAAAAGCTACGCTGTCAGTGACATCACTTGTCAGATTAGGTGACGCATCATGTTCGGCTTTAAAAATGTCTTTACTTTATTGATTTTGGATAATGAGCAGGTATCATACATAACTTGGGTTATGTTTAAGGGTGATAAAACAATGCAAAGCTTCAAGTCAGTTAAAAGTCTATGTTGTAAAGTAAACATGTAACAAAAACGTCAATGTAAACAGTATCTACATAATATACGAGTGCGACACGCGACACGCGACACAAGTGACGTAAATTTACGTAAAAAGTCCCCACACTTGCTTGCTTGCTCAAGTTTTCAGAAAAAATAATGTCTTTTAAAACTAATGGCGAAACAGAACGGCGAATGGAAAAGTTTGACACCATAAGAGGCACGTTTGTATTCGTTTTGGTTATATTAATATCATTATGTGCAATATCATTATGAAGACAAGGGGATTCCTGTTGTACAAAACATCAATCTTTTTGTAAAGCAAAAGCATGATTCCCATCACCCATTGTTGTTCATTTTTTCCCCATAATTGTTAAGTTGCATTTGTCAAAAGGCATGTTAGGCCTAATTGGTTTGCAAGTTTTAAGAAAAGTTGCAGGTTTGAAATGTTTATTAATGGCAATTGTTTTTGTCAAGTATGATCCCTTTAAACTGATATCCAAGAACCATAACAAATAATATAGTTTTTCTGTGTGCATTAACGTACAATATGTTTTGCAGGAGGCACACCGAACTTTCAGTTTTGGGATGTAGTTATCGTCACAGCAGCAGATGAGCAGCAGAAGAGTGCTTTTGATAAACAAATCCTGTTAAAATTGTCAAACAACGAACTTCCAAATTCGCCATCTTATTTTGTTATCTGTGATCCACCAGGCTACAAAATAGGTAAACTATGTAAATAGTATTTTCCGTATGTTACAAATGTCAAGTTTATCCATTTTTGTGGTATTTGTTTGGTCATATTACAATACATAAAGAGGTGAAGTTAGTTACATATAGTAAGACACCTCAAAATGTTCTTAATCTTAACCATAATCCACATTTTTTGTTTTAGGCAATGGTGGGGCTACTATGGTTGTTTTGGAGGAACTGCATGCAAAGTTTGGTGACTCTGTTTATGAAAAGAAATGTATCATCATACATGCAGGTGGATACAGTCAAAGGCTACCAACTGCTAGTGTTTTGGGAAAGGTGTGTACGTGTCTAAAAAGTACATAAACTCTATGCACACTAAACATTATATTGCAACAGGTGTTCACTGCATTTCCAACGAGAGAACCAATTTTGCAAATGCTTGAAATGAAACTGGCATCGTATATTGACTTTCCTGCAAAAATTAAAGGTGGTGGAATTTTTGTGTGTTGCTCTGATACTATAGAAGTTTACAATGACATGGAAAAATCCTGGAAATTCCATCCAAATGGTAAATCAGTCTATATATGACCCTTGTGTACATAGTGTATAACTTTTTGGTATGAATGTGTGTTTTGTTTGATTAATTTTTATTCATCTTTTTCAATGTTTTATTGCAAGTATTTACCATTTGTCAATTTGGATATTACAATACCGATTGTGTGGTTCTTGTATTTTATGCGTGACTATATTAAAGTTTTTGTTTCAAATCTTACTGTTTATCAGGTATGACTGGTTTGGGACATCCTTCCTCCATTGAAATTGGCACAACTCATGGAGTTTACATGCTTAACGACATGAATGATAACTCAATCACTACCAAATGCAAGCGGTTTCTGCATAAACCATCGGCAAAATTGATGCGGGACATGCAAGGTTGCGTACAGTTGACTGCACACAGAGAGGAGGTGGTAATCACTGACAGTGCATACTTCATGGCTCCTGATGTGTGCAAAAAACTTCTGAGTTTCTACCAAAAAAACAAACCTTTAACATGTGAAATTGATGCATATGGTGACTTTCTACAGGTAAAAATAAATTTGTTATTTCCCATATATGCTGTATTTGGGATATAAAGTTTGTGCTAATATTACAATATGCGATGTTATTGTTTTGGGCTGTTCAAGCAAGTATACGGTTAAGATGCGTGGATTAACGGTATGAGGTGTTGTTTATGACAAAAATTATTTTATTTTTTCCTCGTCTATTTTCACCCGTTACTTTTTATTTATAGGCGTTGGGCACAGATTCTGACCACTCTTACATTACCAACACCGCAAACGTGGTCAACCAGACCTCTTCACTAGTCCAAATGCGTAGAAAGGTGTACGAACTTCTGCGCGGCACCGATCTCCACGTGGTGGCGCTGGTGCCGCGGGCTGGGGTAAATCGTGACGTGTCATCGCACTTCTACCATTTCGGTACAACCCAAGAATATCTGCACGCTATGACCGCCGAAGAGGTTCTTCCTTGTATTACTGGCTGCGAAACGGTGTCTTTTTGCGCCGGCTTGCCGTACAAGTACACCACGCGCAGTGGAAGCGATTCTGATCCAATGGCAAACCCACCACGGCTTATGTCTTCGCTTATCTTATCGTGTGTGAGTGTGGGCGAAGGCACCATTTTAGAGTATTGCCGAGTACGTGAATTCTCCAAGATTGGTCCTGATTGCATTGTAAGCAGTTGTTCCTTGAAGCCAAACTCCTGCGTCCCGAGTGGTACAATCCTCCACACTGCCGCTATTAACTGTCCGGACAGTGGAAAACTACAGTTTATCACCATTGCTTTTGGAAAAGACGACAACATGAAGGCCAGCGCTTCGCGCGTCGATGCTCCGGCCAAAATCAAGTACTTCGGCGCGCCATTGCAAGAATGCTTCAGCGACGTTGACCTTATCTTTCCAGGTTACGGTGAGGACAGCAACGTTACTCTTTGGCACGCCAAGTTATTTTCCGCTTTTTCCACGATGGAGGAATCGTGTTCGTGCGCCTGCAAGCGGTTGAATCTTCTCATGGAAGGTCGCGAATCCGGCAAAAAATGCCAACTTCAAAGAAAGGGTAGATCGTTGTATTCAATGGCCGACTTGTTGCGATTAAAAAACGTCGACGAAATGCTAAATTTCCGAAGCAACCTGAGGAAGGAAATCGAGGCTACGCGACATCAAAGCGCTCTGTCGACCCTGTACACTAAGTGACATTTTGTTGTGAAATTCTTTTCTGCCGCCTTCAATATACTTCGTCATTCTTAATGATGGACTCTTCAAGACATTTTGCTCTTCAAGATGTTCCCCTTTTGTTATGTTGAACGCCTATGCAAAGCCACGTGTTCTTCAATGGAATAACAAATCTAAGCTCGAGTGAGGGTAATCTTGTTATATCTTTTCTTAATATGCAGTGAATTTTTCGTTCACCTAAATGTGTATTCCATGTACGGGATAAATCGTGAAAGCGTAGTTTTCTTGTTACTTTTTCCGAACATAAGGAATATAAAATGTTTACGTCCTGTAATTTTTATTCCGTGAGAGGGCGCTCGCAAGCAGCCCACATATGTAAGCTATTTGCTCAAAACTTGAAAAGGTTTCTATAACACCGGGAACGTTTCTCGAAGCGACAATGCCCGGAAACTGGGAAAATCAATTTCACATTTTTCTTCGCTTTGCTTCGACGTTCAAATATTTGTTCAATCAGGACATTTTTGTTCGATGTCTTTGAGGTCTGGTGGTTGACCTCGCGCCACAAAACCAATATGCCAGTGACTCGTTTCTCAAACAATACCTTTCGCTTCTGCACGGTAACATGTTGCCGAAACGTTTTAACAGTTATGAATGGATAGGAGAAATTGGTTCCAGACATTTCCTAATATCGTTGTTGCCGTTATTGTGTTGACGAAAACTTCATTTAAAGTAAACTCGCTCAAGAATTTTTAAATTAATGGGTGGGAAGTCAAGTGATTTAACCCTAAAGCCAATACTTACTAATATCAGATGAGGGTTAAGTAACTTTTGTATAAAACTGGCTCCGCTCGCCGCCCCATGGAATATTGGTTTGAAAGCCACCTATAACCAGCTCTTAGACACGACCAATTAGGAAATTAAGTGATTGCAGTTTGACTCCTTGAGACGAATCTTATGAACGACACTTTGTGGATTTTTTATCATTTTTCGCCTTGACTATCAACTAATGTGATTGCAGAATGAAAAAAAATGGATCAATTTAAACCAAAGGCCCCCTGGCAGGGTGTCGATCGCGCACGGATATGCTTACATGTTAAAATTAGCAAAGCGTTCTGTAGACCGCTCAGATGGTGGACATCAACGATTTTCAAAAATATATCTAATCTTTTGTAATTTCTTTATGTACGGGGTTACGCACCAGGCGTGAACCCTGCGGTTATCACTCGTTCAATCTTATTCATGCTGAAAAACCACCGACAAGCAGCGGAAAAGTGCGGTTTCTCAAGTACCCGAAATCGTGGGACAGTCGCGTCACACCAACATGTCGTCGCAGACCGTTTGCCACACGTCATTCGGTGTTATCACAAAACCCGAATGAATTGCTTTTAAAGAACCTTGTTATCGCCAACCGCCTGAGTGGCTACTTAGCAAACCCAGTGATGTCCGTCCAAATCGTTTAGTTTGACGCCCATCCTAATAACCATTGCTTCAGAAAGCGATTTCTTGGTTATTTGGCTCCGCAGTGTCGCTCAAGACCACCCGAAACTGCTGAGAGAAGGGCTTTTAACGGATTTGCGAACTTGACTCATAATATGAGGTTATAAATGGCAGTCGCATACGCGCACTTAAGGTATAGCAGTATTGATCCAAGTTTAATGTAAAAGTTAATGTGATTTTTATTGACCCAAGTTAAGGAAGTTTCCTGACAGGGAGCTCTGGAACGCATCGATCAAGTTAGAAAAAGCGATCAGTTTTATGCAGAAACGTAAAAGATGTTAAAACGCCCAATTTCGTATCTGTGACCGCGTGTATCTCAGCCGTCAAGCCACAACAACACAACTTTAAATGTCAAACAAGCCTGCTTTGTCTAACGAAATCCGTTATAAAAACACAACAGTAACAACATATATTACAGGTATTTTATCGTTCAATTCTCATCCTTTGCCTACTCTTATACATCACATCTTTAAAACCGAAATAACGTGATATACCTCAAACTGTTAACGGATTTCGGTAATTAGTCCTTTCAAATTCGCTAATTGGCGCCAAAAATAAATTGAACTTCGTAAACAGTACGTTTGTTCGTGTTTAATTCCGAGGCGTCGCGTGGAAAGATTACCTTCATACAATAAGGGGTTAAACATCCTCATCGCCTACGGTCGGGTGCCCTGATTGTGCGATAACATACCTTCAAAAATGCTGATTAGCATTCCTTAGTGATGAAGCGCCCGGTGCCGCGCCAGCAATTGTGGTAAATTAGAGAAATCGGTAAATCATTTTTTACTGGCGAAAGTGTTGTTGATGAAGCGAAACCACTGAAATGCGAACGTGACGTGCTTTGTATCACGTCTGCACAATATACATGTAATTCGAATGAAACACGCTCCTGTAAAACTCATTATTAAAATGTACAAGTGGCGTGTTTTCTGAGTATCGCAAACCGGCTTATGTGGATTGGACGTCAGCAAAGATACATTGGGACAGTATGTAAATACAAAGTTAGGGCGTGCTTGCTTCGAAAATGTTTAGAGATGTATTGCACACAAAAAATTAAAAGTACAAGGTTGGAGAACGTGGGACAGATATTTATAACAGGTTTGAGAACATACCTCAATGAACAGTACAGATGAAAAACATCTAACCAGGTTATTTGATATTTAACACACCACATGTTTAATTATAAACAACTTTAAAGATCAATAACAACATGGAATACTTTAATAGATATAATGTATTAGAAAGATTACCTAAGGAAATAATAAGGTAATAGGTTCCATCACATTACATGGGTGTAAAAGAACCACGGAGCTAAGATCCTGCAAGTGGTTGCGTGTTTATATACATCAACTGTAAGTGAAATATTGTTTTTTTTTGTGTGTGTGGGAGCAACCATTTCTTTTTGGTCCGAAAAATCCAGTCGATACGCGGTTATTCTATACCATCTGTGTGAAAGTCATGGCCTAAATGCAAGCAAACCGTTTTTGGTAAAGTGTTAAACTCGAAATTGTCTCCTCCGCCGTTTATCGCTACGTCATCAGATCAGTTTCTTATCAACCGGAGCCTTTGAACCCATATGAGCTGTCGGAAACGTTTTAGATTCAGCACTTGTTGAGATTGAACTGCCGATGATCGAGCTTCGTGCAACAGCGACAATAAACAATGAACATGTTTACGTTCGAAAATCAAAGTCGGCTCTCCGGATGATCTGTCCGGTCACGGTTAAAGTAGTTTCACGTGTATTTGTGGTCGTGCTCGGTTCGGCGCGCACAACTGCGTCTGTTAAATTACCTACCGCGGTCTGCTCTAGACGCAGCAGCGGAAAGAGCAATTTCGTGAAGATCCAGGTCACTGATAGTGCGTCGACATCGCAGTTTTTAGGACATTGCGTATTCTTGGGAAATTCTAGCGCCTAAACTTACGCGGTCGACACCCATTGCGTGTTTTGTCATGCGATCACAAACTGACATGGCTGTCTGTTGGAAGTCCGCCCTGTGACAAGACAATTTATTGAATTAGTTGGTTTGCTACTGACAGGATTTCATGTAACATTTGCGTGCGTTTCTTCTTATTTTAAACACGTGGTCAAAGTGATGTAAAGATTACTACATCTCAAAATGCCACATGTTGTAATGGTTTGTAATCTGTGAATTCCGCCACTAGTCTGCATTGTTGGGCACTTCAGCTTTTGATAAACAAAGTATTACTGCCAACACCAAATTGAGAAAAGCCTCTTATTATTACGCCAGCTTTTATTTTTAAATTCAACTCTTTCGATTGTTTATATAACGTGTTTCTCTTTGCAAAAAAAATCAATTTTAGGTAATGCTATATAAAAGACAATTCTTTGACAAAACTTTGTCCGAACTGGAGAGAATCACTCTCAAGAAAGTGCACGAAGCACAAAGTAATAATTGATAGTTTAAACAGAGGAGAGTTACCACAGTAACGTCACCATGACAAACGTCTGTTGCTACAAAAACTAATTATAGCGCAAATGACCGATCTTGGTCTATTTGTCTTAAACAGATCCTCTACGCCCCACTGGGCTCAGTTGATTTGCAGTTGATTGGGTACAAAGCTAATTGAAGTGAAAGACAGAGCCTAAGTGGAAGAGGGTTGCAACGCAGCAACGAAATAGGTCAAAACGCCTTGTTGCGTATTGTAAATGTTAAATGTATCAGGCTTCATATATATTCACATATCAAAGGGTTCAATGTGTATTTTGAATGCAGCATTGGTTGTTATAAACAATCCTTACACAACGTATAGGTTATATAGAAATGTGAATCCTTCTTGACGCATCATTAACTATTTACGGCTTTAAGGGCGTTTGATAAAACTGACTGCAGTATCCACAGCAATAACCATTGCTTCGTTACAGCAAAACAAGCTCATCTATCACTTCAAAGCCTTCGCGAGCTGAAAATGTCAGTGACACAATATTGACAACGTCTACTGCGGGCTTGTTTGCGTAAAACGGATGTTTTTCTCTAAACAATAAAGCGCCTGCTTAAAACCTGCGGCAAAGACGTCCACAAAACAAATATGACGTTATGTATTTTGGGGACATGATAGTGTCGACCCTTGAGTTTAATGTTGATGTTTTAATGTCGACCTAATAATATTTACATGCAACATTGGATTTATTCATACAGAAGAGCAAAAACATGGTGGTCAAAAAACTCCACGTGATGCTTCTACGACAATCGTGATGAGGATATGGATAACCAAGCCATGACCATGCTTCTCACGAGAGTGGAAAAACAAAGTAATGCACTTTTATTTTCAGCATTAAAGCATTACCCAATACATTTTGCCCTTTATACATCAAGTATTGTCAAAAAATGCCGCTTTTTCACAGCACAATTATCTTCAACAATTGATATCGTAGCTAAAGGTCATCTTGCAACAGCGGATTATAAAGCCCTTGTGACGTTGGACAAAGTACCCCAAACTATTGCATCAGGGGATATTTTTGGCTTTTGCCTGAAGGAGATCGCTGTTTCTCCGCAGGCTCGGTTTGCGCACGTCATCCCTCGAGCGTAACCGCGATTGTTGCTGCGGCCGCGCTTCTACCTTCGTAGAGGCCATGAGATATAGATCAAATCACCTGAGGAGATTGTAGGAGATTTCGGTTAAAGCAGGCACAATTTTCATGCGTAAATCAGAACCGCTTTTTGTCAGACAAGAAAGCTAATCACGCAACTTACTTCGTGATAATTATGATCGATACTGGGAAATAAAAGTTTTGATTGTTTGCTACAGCAGTAGCCAGGTGCAAAGTTGCATAACTTTTGTATCCAGGGCACGGTAGGCATTTTTTTAAATATGCATTTTCGTTGCTTGGTCTATTGTGCGTGTGTAAACTCCTCGACCTAGCAATGTTTTGTCAATCAGTAACTTGCCTAAATTATCCTTCTATTTAAAGGAAAAATGTTTTAGGAAAAAAATATAATATTGTCTGTATTTAGAGTGATATTTCTATATTGTACGCAGAACAAACGTATCGCAATTTTCCAAAATTGCCGGAATTGTTTGCGAAGAACGCCTGCTCGGATCGGGAACCGAAAAAATCTGCGCGCTGGAAACCTTTTTTCGGCAAGTGCAAAACCACAGCCCGGGAGGTATATCTGAAACGGCGAGAAGCTAAATCTCAGTATCCTACCTTTGATGCAGTGATACTTGAAGCATTCAAAACGGTTTGGTTTTGTTGATTTTGTGACCAGAAAAGAGAGTTTGGTTCATCCACAGCGTCTTTTGTGCGTATTGCTGTTTGAATGGAGACTTTGAACGAGGTTTTGTTTTGCTGCGCATCTGCTAAAAGTTGTAAGATTCCCGATGTGTTTTTGTTGCCATATCGCAGTATAAACGATATTCTTATTTGTGGCATTAATTTTTTGCTAAGCAACATAATTTTAGTTCTGTAGTTCGCAAAGCTTTACTCGCAACTTGATGGAATGTCGTTTACTTAAAACAAAGAATGTAAGTCGACCTAATGCGATTACCGTCCCAGACGGCGCGGGATTAATTAGCTCAAAAGACAGGTTAGGTTGAAATGTTACGAGGAATTTCTGTTGTACAGGTTTCAGCGGTTTCCTTACGGATATCGCTTATTTCCGCTGCGGCATATTCTGTTTCGCAATATCTATTTCTGATTTCTACGTGCGCTACTTGTGCCCCTTGTGATTACCAAGTAATGCTCTACGAAACTCATTTATATTATTAATAAGCGTAGCGGCGATGATAGACAAGGGTATTAACGTTGCATGCAGCAATGCGACTGCGAATGAAATGCCAAGCACAACTTGGCGCTCTCTGTCAGCGCAACAGCTGACTGCGGTTACTGCGCATATTCTTGTACAAACTACTGGCTGCGCAATTACAGGGAGTGTGTCGTTCATTATATGACGATACAGCCAAGTGCACAGGAGGTTTCGTCTCACAGGCGAGGGGAAACCGTCTGTCAAGGTATCTTGCTGTGCGAAGAGTGGCACCGCTTCCGCCAATATAAACTGAGGTTCCAACCTGTGTTTACGGTGGCCGCACCGGTCTACCTGTCTTCGAATTGCCGGCATATTTTGCTGTCTCGAACTACCCGCGGTGTGAAAACACCCTTTGTGTGGACCGCGTGCCATTGGACGCAAGCCCAGGTGCAGTCTTCCGATTAATAACCGGTAAATGATGTCTTTCGTGCATAAGAAATGTTTTGAGATTAATTCCAGGATTTATGACCTTTTTTATTGTCGTCATGCAGCAACATAACACGACGTTTAAAGGCGTAAAAGTGGTTAATTGTTCGTCACTTTTCTTCTGGTGTTTAAGAGCGGGCACGAAGTCCGAGAACATTGTTTCTCGTGAAGCAAAATATAGTTTTCTAAAAGTTATGTTTCAAAAATCTTTGACTGCAAGTCACAGGCGGAAATTCATCAGAAAGACTTTTTCTGTCACTCGAGTTTAAACATAAGAGTCGTGTGTTTTCTTGTGGTCCAAATTAGCTTTCTGGCGCAAAGCTATCTGGGAGAACGAAGTTTTTGTTTGCCTAGTTCTCGTTGCCCGCAGCTCATGTAAATGCGTCCCGAAGGACGATAGATGGTGTTTGCAATCTTAGAGGGAGCTCAAAGTGTCAGTTTACCTCCAACTTGTCATAAGTCATTCCCACAGGCGCACAGATCACACACAAAATTCAACCTTGCTGTGTGGCAACGGGGCCCAAGAGGAATCCAAATACCCGTTGTTTATTTATGCCGACCTAATCGCAGCAGGCTGAGCTTTCCTCATCTTTTAACGCTTTACCAGTTTGTAGTTCGCGATTCCTTAATCCGTTCACGTGAGGAGGAGGGTCGCAGATTTTGTTTTCTTCATCACAGCTTTTATGCAACCTTTATAAACCCTCTGAATTTGCGAACCCTCGTTTGCAAATTTATGCCGCGATCATGAAGTGGTCAAAGATTCTTCATCATAAACAATATAGTCAAAATATAGTACAGTGAGCTGCGCATAGGGCCACTGTTTCAACCTAAAATGTATCATCATATAAAATGTATCATCACTTAATACGATCTTTCCATCTAGATTCTTGATCAATTCAGATTTAAAAATACATTTTCGATTATGAAATATATTTTTCGTTTCTTGTAAACTATCGCTTTAGTTTCAACAAGACACTTTGATGGGAAGTAAAGCAGTTGTTTTTCAACTGCTTTTCATATTGACCCTTTGAACTTGTGGCCTTTTCTTATCTTGTTCATCCGGCAGCGGTAAGTTTAAACATTTGCTTTATGCGTACGTGCCGTTGAAGTTTTACGAGAGCAAACTCGGGTTGTGCTAAGTGTTGACTTTTACTCTAACCCTGCATACTTTATCAGATGCTAGTGGTATAACATACGATTAGCTTCTGTTTAGCTTAAAAGCAATCTTATCATCACCAACTGACAACGATTCACTGTCGTAAGTGCGTCCGGGTATTGCAATGGTTGGCGTTGCAAAAAAGCCAATTAACGTCTGAGTAATGCCGTGTCGATGACCGCAAAATGATTTGCCGGATAACTTATCGCTCATAAATGATCTCGTTTCTGTGTATTGAAATAACCGTCATTTTGTTGTGGTTTTCGTGCGTTATGTCAAAGGCCGAAAAACAAGTTTTGCTGAAATTTACTTGTCTCGTTGAATCGAATGTTGTTAAGTGGTAAAGATGTTAAAATTTTCACGCCTTTCAGTACACGGGCCGACTCGCGAGTGTTGCACTTCACCCTTAGGGCGTAGTTTGCATCAGTAAATAAACAGATTGGGGAATTTGCAAGTGTTCGGTGCGATACGGTATTTTTAACTTTTTCAATTTTTACATTCGCGCAAATCGCACGTGACGTTCCTCTGCAGCCGGTTTTAATTTCTTGGCCACATCAGACTCTCTCATACGTCTTCCTCGTGAGTCGTTCCAGAAACGGCAGCACAGCTATGGCCACATCAGCGCCTCGTCATGTCTTACTTGTGGAAACAGCGTCAATGCCATTTACATCTGCGTAGAACGAAGGAGCCTAAGTTTAATCATCTTGACGTTATGAGATGCTCAATTGCATGAGGCAGTCGAACTAGCAATTCAGTTGGAGAGATACGGTCGTTTATTGGATCACCTAATTACAAAAATAACCCAGCAATTACGTGATCAATACAAAGGGCAATACAAACACGCACTTGCGATACAACGGTTTGCTATGCAAAGGCCGCGACCTCCTTGCTCGAATGGCTTGAAACCGCATAGCCGAGGTAATTTACAACAGGGAATGGGGTTCGAGGCGCTGTGGGCCCGACCACTTGACCTCTGTCATTGCTACGTTGCTTTTGGTTTGAACATTCGCGGTGGTCGTGGTTTGCTGAAAACGCTGTTTATTCCCACATGAACCAAACTACTTTTTGTTCAAATTCATTAGCTTGCATCGTTTTCCTGGTTTAACAACAGCTTGTGCGTATTAGGAAAGACGGACCTAGCTGAATTAGGACAAACTTCCCTAAAATCCTTTTCTGGATACTGAAGCGAAAGGGTATAGATAGCATCGCGAGTCGTTTGAAAAACATTATTCCGTGCAAGGATGAGGGACTTTGACGCAAATCCAAGTTTTTTGACGTGCAAAAAACACTGATCGCGATCGGATATAACCCGATAAATAGAGTTGTTGAATGAAGTATCTACAGAGGCGGCCTGAGAACCTGTACACCACCCCGATCGCTTCAGCTGATCCAAATCGAGGTTGAAAACGTGTTTTTGGCATCTTAGCGGGCGAGCTGGACCTGGATCAAAAGATAACGGATATCTTCTTCGAAGGTCACCACCAGTTCGACGAGTTTCCCAGATATTTTTTTTACTTTTGCTCGGTTCGGGTCGCAGCCAAGTTATTTGCGTGACGAGATCGCGAGGACCGAGCAGTTAGCTTTGTTGTTTGGGCCTAAAAATATAACTTTCACCATTGATTAGCGGTTACTTTACACACGCGAAGTTTCAAGGTAACCTCGCCCTCGAGTTTATCCAACAAGAAAACATCTAACGTGTTTCTTATCCTCTCATGGGCATTTGTGCTACTTTGCGTGAAGCAAGTTGCAACAGGATGTTAACTGAATAAACCACTGTATCGTTCAATGGTCGCCCCTCCCCAGGGAGGGACAGGGGGTGGTCGCATGCAAGCCTAATCGTCCA
Source organism: Ascidia mentula (assembly GCF_947561715.1). Taxonomy (NCBI): domain Eukaryota; kingdom Metazoa; phylum Chordata; class Ascidiacea; order Phlebobranchia; family Ascidiidae; genus Ascidia; species Ascidia mentula. The sequence goes on along the minus strand of NC_138569.1, from coordinate 16,081,278 downwards.
GAAAATCCACCTCGCTGCGTTAAAGGTGAGACAAGGTCGTCGTCAAGCATGCTTCGCTTGTAGATTGAGATGTTATCGGTGCGAACAAACCCCTCGCCGGCAAACAGGGTCGGTGAGTAAAGCAGGTAAACACCGCCATACAAGGGGATTTGCAAGCTTCCACGGTTATTCATCCAGGCTATCGTCGCATTGGGGAGAAAGCGTACACAGCGGATGTGAGTGGCCCCCATGTAAAAGGTGACCGCTTGGTGAATGGAAGGCGCCGATTTGTTCAATGCACCGAGGCGTGTGCTTTTGGATTGAGCAATGACCTGTGTCCCAAGATAGGAATGCGCGTATATCTCAGTGCTTTGAGGTTTGGTTGCGATAACATTCTGATTGAGAAAACTGTGACAGAACGTTGTGCAAACTTGGCATAATATCAGTCATTTATTGGTCTTGCGCCGTGGATAACGTTATGCCTTCATACACGACGTTTGACAAGCGCCAATTATAATAGTTGCCGCGAAAAGTCAAGCAATCGAAGCCCACTTGACTCGCTGGCCTCAAAAGCCTCTCCCAGGCATTGAGAGAGTGGCGAGTGCTCGCTTGCCGATGCCTCAGTTGCGGGAATTCGTCGTTTAGATTACAAGCTGTCAAGTTCAGAAGCTGAGTAAACATGTCTCTGCTTTGATTCAGGCAATTCTCCTTTAAAATGTTTGTGTTTTTAATCAGCTGCTTGTACCGTTTTTTTTCGTCGGTTTTACTGGAGACGGTTGGTAAGTTTGTGTATCCATGCAAGCGCAGTACCAGATTTAAACCCATTTTTCAAAACCAACTAGTTCGTTTTCTTCTTTTCTCCTTGCTTTGAAAATGATTAGAACCGGTGCATACCAGTTTGCGGATTGCGGCGTTTCAATGATCGATGCCAGCCCAAATACGCAAAGTTTATTTGGGGTAAGATGTTATCTATACTTGCGCAACGAGAAAGTAACACAGGTGGAATTACGTAATTTTTTTCCAAAGTGTACTGAACTTCATCGCTAATCCGATATTGTAGCGGGCAACGTGTCTGCACGTCCAAAATCCCGGTGATATCAGATTTTTTTTTAAATAATTACAAACAGCCAAAGGAGATTAAGCTTGCTGCTTTAACGACCTTCTGAAACAAAGAGTTACAATAAATCTAGATTGATTTTATCTAGATTGGATTCGAAGACCAAGACCAGCGCCTTTCTCACGCTGTGAAATGTGGGCGGACCCGGTCCTCTTCAAATTCAATACGCCTTCAAAGTTGCTGACTGCCAGTAATTTTAGACGAGTTATATAACACCAAACCACTTGTATTGGTCGACGCCACTAATGGTATTGCACTCCCGTCTTGCTCGGATTCTATTGACTTCAAACGAGTTCCCTTTGAGTTGTGGTGCGGAATTGTTGTTTGTTGTTGGAATGCTAGCCTTTCTTATCAGTGCCCTTTATATGTTGATGTGTCATTGCTCTCTTTACATCAGCGCTTTAACCGCAGCCCGCGCAAGCGCTAGTCCGCGGAACCGAATCGTAAACGCAAACCCATTAGACGCGCGGCAAGCTACCAAGGTCGGGTGGCTCTTTAGAGGTTTATTGGCCTTGCGTATACCCGTCGTTGCGACGCGGTCTCTTCTCGGTATTGCTGCGTTCGCGAGCGCCGACCGGATCAACACAAGGTAAATATTTGAATAGCTTTCGCCCTTTAAGTCCACGACGCACACCTTCTTCCAGCGAAAATAGCCACAACCTTTACAAAGATATACTTGTGTAAGGCTTTATTTGCTGCATATTAAGGGAATTTATGAGATTTCGTCTCGGGTGACAAGTGCAATGCAATATCAGAGTGATTTACCGCTATCGGAACGTGTACATTTACTCCACTGCGAATTAACCGTTCTGTGAAGCGAAGCTAAGGAATAGCTCAATCAGGCATCCTATTTTCCTTTTCTTCCTCGTGAGAATGAAGAGAACTTTTTCTGAGATAAAGGCCCAATCCTCGCGCAGTCGTCTTCCTTACATCCGGCGGCAGCTTTCAATAGCGAGCGTGGCCTCTCAAAGGGAACCGTGCCTTTGATAAGAGTTTGTTTACGCTGCTAGCTCGGTCTGTGTGCACGCCCTCAAGTGCCACTGAAGCATGTAATAGCCGTTGTTACGTCACTCCAACTCCTGCTGGGTGACTTCGCGCAAATGACAGCACTTGAGGCGGAGCCGTGGCGGAAGGAGTCACTTCGCAGACAGCTGGGATTATACGATGAATTCCAGAATATTTGTCTTAGTCGCGTTGCTTAAACAGGAAAGTTGACTTGAAGTGTTCAACAGCCACCCTTGTTGCTTGTTGCACAAATCCAGCCTTGTCGTACTAGGTCATGTCGTATTAGCCTTAAAACCACCCAAAGCAGTAAAGTAAGTGGAGTAATCTGGTCAAATCTTCTGCAAACGTCATAAACCGGTGGTGTTGAGCGACGGTTGTGCGTTTCAGGAGATAGTTGGATAGGGTTAAAATACCTCTACAGGGTGGGCGAGCAGTCTTCACGTGAATCAGAAAACTTCACGTCAAAGCATTCAACTTACAACGTGAAAAGCAAACTACGCGAAGAAAGGCAATAAACATTCCTACGCAAAGGCAAACACCGCCTAGTCGTGTGTCGAGGGAGTCAAACGCGTGCGAGTAAGAATTATTGAACGTCGGTGTTTGCGGTTCGCTTGACCACGTAAGCAGAAACAAAATTGAGGTTTTGACCTTCACGTTACGTATTTTTTTGCAGATAGTAGGCCGATTTAGGTTCAAAGAAAATGATTGTTAAATTGTGTGGCAATTTCGTGCTGCTGTGCGCTCTGCTGTGTCTATGCCAGGTATGTTGCAATGTGCATTTATAGTTGAAACTGGCGCTTTTCGTAGTATTTGCTAGTAGAATTGGCGAGACGAAAGTAGCAAAATATACCTTAGGATTTAATGGCAGCGGGTAATATCGAATTATAAGTGTAGAGATATCACTCTACCTCAAAATAAAAATTTTCTTTCTATCTGATGCATTGTTTTGTTAAATCCAGTTTTCGGGTTACTGCAACACCTGTTTTCTCTAAATTATTAAAAACATACTGATTTTATTGTAGGCGCAGGAATTTGACCGACCGCGGAACGACGTTTTTCATCCCCCGCTTGACCGCGTTGAGACGAGACGAAGAAGCGAGGAAGTCTCGAAGCAGCATCCGAACGATGCTTACCAACCTGTACGAATTCAGCCCATCGCATACATCGAGCCAGTCGGTACGTTGGGATAAAAAAAAAACATTTTCGTCAAATAAATATAGCAGAATACTTTCGTCGTGAGGGTTTACCTCTATGGGTGTTTCTATTGAGACAGAGCTAAGCAAATAGGCAATGACATACTATGAGTTTGGTAAATGTCAATATCAAAGACATGCGCACAGATTAATTGTTCTCGTCCCACTCACTCTTAGATTTGTTCATGTGTATGACATAGATTTTTCATTTTAGTAACGCACAACGAATTTGGGAGTATATACTAATATAAAAATTACTTCAGTGTCAACAAGAACAGGTTTTTCCAGCAGTCCGGTTTGCAATGTACGCTCAATGTATGCGTAGCAGCGTACGGCCCTCTCCCATTGAAATCCCCCAAAATATGCAGCAATCGTTCTGGAACAAAACCTCTCTTTGCTCGATGCGAAAAATCCGATAAAGCCGAGGCATTTTTGCGGTAACGCGAATGTACGTTCCGTGGAAATAATCCGTTCAAGCGCTCTCAGCTATATAATAAAAAGCGGCCAGACGGCGCAATAACCGCAGTAAGTTTGTGTTGGCAGATTTCGACCAACTGAATTCGCAGGAGTTTGTTCAACAGGACTGGAACATGTGGACTGAATGGTCGTTCTGTTCTCGGTCTTGTGGAGGCGGAGTGGCCATGAGAACTCGACGTTGCGGCATAAGGTTTGACCGCCCGTATGATAGTACCCGTTTCTCTATGTTAGGAGCTAATCTTGGTTGATAATTTTCGTCACCATGCAATCAGTTATTTTATTTTACCGACGTCGCTTTGTTGCATTGTTGTTGGGTTGCATCAATATTATAGTAATCTTCATTTTGCAGAACACCGGAAGATGTCTTGAGAGATTGTGCCGACGATGACGTGCAACACCAGATATGCAACAGCATTGTAAGTACAACCACCAGTCTCATTCCCTACAATTCCGCTTCTAATGTACAGTGCAGTGGCAAATGCGTAGGACTACGGAAATAACGCACAGATGCACCCCACTGAACTTTAAAATCCTAAAAAACGCAAACCATGTCCATGTCACCAAGTATTGGATGGTCGTATCGCTCTTCTCCTTCTAACCGCGCGTGACGTAAACTGTCACGTCAACACCTGTGCGGTTAACTATTGAAAACTGTTCGTAGAGACTAACAGTGCGTGCCTATTTGTGCATACGTGTGGCAACTTAAAACCACACCGGTGATTCGTAAGTGTGTGTAAAGTGGACGAAAACACCATTAATCCGCTGCATTTGAGCGATAAACAAGTTACGCGAAGTGTATAGGATACACAATCTGGAAGTGCTGTTATTTTGTGTCGCTTCGGTTTAGATTGCCAAGATACGCCTAAGCTCTTGGTATTGGTAATATTGATGTAGTGAATCATTTTTTTGAATCAAGGACTGAATTGCTGTAACAAGTTTTGCGTATTATACAAAGTAGAGTTGAACCGTTGGGTTAACACATCGCAAGTAACCCTTGCATATCCTTTTGGTCCTTTTGAAGCTTGCGAGTGACTTGTAACTTTAACTATAGACATATTACAAGTATTAGATTGGTTTCACGGAAGGATGAGCAATACGGATCGGTAAAAATCCGTGGTTGTTTAATCACATGGATGCATTCTTCCTGGAAACATAACGTCCATGATGTTGTGGTCAAACCACAGTATCACGAGTTTCAGACTCGTAGAAAATCCTTAACCATGCCGATGTAACAATGTACCCACTTCTCCCCATTAGCATGCCGTGTGTCCCCATTAGCATGACGTGTAGTTGACAGGCCCAACAACTACAATTGCCGTTATACTGACATTGGCACTATATGCTCATATTTACTAACGCGATACTGTTGCAAATTCTTCCAAATCAAGGGACCGCTCCAAGCCGAGCAGATGCGTACGTACTATACGTTTGCTTACATCCACACAGCATACTTCAATCATGAAATAGGACAATCGACCATTCTGCTCCCCTACCATCCGTCTTCTCCTCTTGCGATGGGAGGCGAGGCGTAAAGCGCCACTGGCCCCAAGCCCGATTATGGCTATTTAAACATGGCTTTGCACAAACGTTAGCGTAGCCAGGGAGTCAAGCCCCTTTTTATTTTATTTTTTAATCTTCTAGCAAGATTCGTAAGTTTCAAGTCCTCAAAGATAATCAAAAATACGTTGCCAAAAGCAGCACCATATGCGCCTCGCCACTGAACACAAATTCTCAGATCCGTTGTATTGTCAGCTGTGTACATTTTCCCAACCGTATTTGAAACAGAATCCTTGTTGGCTTTTCTACAAAAAAAGTGAAGTTCCATCATCATCTCACACAGTGTTTAAACTCCTTCATATTTTCATCGTATAGGACTGCGACGGGGTGACGAACGACTTTCGAGCCGACCAGTGTACGCGGCACGACACGGTAGATGCGTACGACAAAAAACCAATCACGTGGCTTCCACATTACGGTGAGGACAAATGTGTGCATTATACCTTCTGTCGACTTCGAAAATTTACGTAATGCAAATTAAGCTTCCAGCGTTTGCAAAATTTAGCTGCAATATATGATTCCATCACTAATTTGACATCTATAAGCAATAGTCATGTCTACTGTTTCGAACTGATAAGTTTTATCAGTACAGCTTCGGTAACTTACTAGATTTCCACTTTTGGTGGCTATAGTCGTCGTTAGTTCACTTGACATTTTCTGCAAACTCGGTGTGACCCACCTATAAACTCTGAAGATAATTTGACTGCTGGATTTGCGCAATAACTTGGGGGTCCTCAGCGCTGGTGCTTCATCTCCTGTCAGACGACGCGAAAATCCCTGACAAAACAAACAGTAACTTCGCAATTGTTTACGGCAAAATCCCAGTACGTAATCCTAAACCGACTGCGTCACTGATGCCCACACACACCATCACCATATATAGCATGGGGCGATATATCCCGACAGCAGCCACGTCAATTATATGTGACAGGCCGAAGCCCAAGAAGCTGCACGGACATATTTGGTACCGAATTGTATTGCATTGCATTGTCACGTAGGCACAAGCAAACTCCATACACCGTTTTGCGGAATGGGATACAACTACATCTCAAAAGAAATATAATCAAACAAAACTATTCATAGCACACGGGCGAACTTAAATCACAACTACTAAAGTCATATACCACAAATACTCAGCTGGTTTAACTTTTGTGCAGTGGATAGTGACCCGTGCAACCTGTACTGCATGGCGAGGGAATATAACTTCTACAAGAGCTTCGGGCCTGTGATGGATGGAACGCGATGCTATCAAGAACATTACGACATCTGCATCTCCGGGCAGTGCGTGGTGAGTTTTACGTGACCATGGAAGTGTGCAAACCTCTAACAAACAACGTGAATCACTTCTGAGTTGTGGGGATTACACAAAATGCGCGGTTTTCTTAATTCTACTGTCATACTTTCCTTCGTACAGATTTGCGCACGCAAAAACAGATCGGGAGGACCCGCCGACTCAGTTACGTGTAGGTTGCGGCAAATAGTTGTTAACAATCTGAAAAACGCCCGCCCGTACGTGTAATGCAAGGGCGCAGTCGTGTACGAGGCGCGGCCCTCAAATGTTTCAATCTTTTTTCTCGAGTCGCCATTGACTGATTGTCACTTTCACGTTTTTTTTTGCAACTAAATGTCCACGCATTTGTCCGCTTCTGGTCGTGTTTGTGAATAACTGATGACGTCGCCCAGTTGAGTTCTGGATTCAAAATATTTGTGGGAATTGGTGAACAGTTGGGCGTCTTTAGTAACAACGCGATTGAAAGGACAAACGCGGGTCCTAACCGTTGTGCAAATCGTTACTTGTTAAAACTTCTGCAAAAGATCTCAATGAGTTTGTAGGTCAGTGCCGATCTGTGTGCTTTAATACGAGTAAAAATTTGGCTTCAAAAGTACGATAACTCGTGTTTTTATGAACCGAATGATGCACGCCGGAAGAGCGTGAAACCCTACACCGGTGAAGTCACGAGTGACGCGCAACGATGATGAAACGCGAAAGGTCATGTTCAAGGTTAATCACCTGTATACGCGCGTGTTGTTTGCGAGCACTTTCCCCCGCCACGCAATTCACATGCAATCGCACTTGACCTTCACAAGCGCCAGGTCGTACGGGTAGAAACAAAAACCTGTTGTTTTCGATTGGTAACGACCGATCGGTTGAATCACGTTGGCAATACAGTGCCGCGACTACCTGCCAATAATCTCATGCAACACCAACAAGGTGGCTGACTAACGCCTTCGTTTGATTGAGGTCGAAAACAGTGGGCACTTTTTGCGGCGTTACTGTCTGTTAATGTGATATTATTCGAAACAACGGTACATGTTTGGCTTTGTGGAAGGTTCTCTGTTTATCGGTGTATATGATTAACACATCTCGCTGGCGATGGTGGCAACGTCACACAGGGAGCTATTGTTCTCAAGTGCGCCCTTAATGGTAAATGTTTTGCCGACACCAATTTGTTTATATACATCTTCCTGGCGTCCCCATATAAGCCCATGCACGCGACTAGTGGCGTCGCTTCTACCAACACACTTGTTGTTTTTGCACGCTGTTCCGCATCGTAAGATAATGTCATTTATAGGTTTGAACAGTGGGCGTGAAAGCCTATTTAGAATAACCAACAGTGTAATGCAAAATTGCTGTGCAGTTGTGAATGAATCAACCATTTCCCCGAAAATCAATAATGTGTAAATAGAAAGGCAAGATTTTACCATCGCACATTTGCAAGTTAAAGTTTAAACGCTTTGGTAATGTCCAAAAAAAACTTTTTTTGCATCTGAGCTATTTTTTGAGACCACGTAACAAACACTTCCGGTGACGTAAGGAGGTGCGCTTTCATGTTCTCTGTATGGGTTGCTGCTGTATTCAACAAAAATACATCTAATCCGTGTTAAGGTATTATCTCACAACCTTATCCGATTGTGTTGACGATTTAATGTCGAACACTCCCGGCGTGTCGTGTTGTCTTCTGGCATTAACCTGAACAAAAACGACTTCGGCTTGTATAGGTGTGAGCCTTCACACCTTGCGGACGTCATGAAGAATTTGGATGTGTCCAGGGCGAATGCACCTGAACGCCCCGTTACGTCATGAAACTTCACCATTCCTGTGCGTTGGATGATATCTCTAGCTTAAAAAAGCCACTCTTTGTGTTAGGATATTGGTTCCTTATTGTTCCTGGGACATACACGTAATACTCCTGATTTCTTGGCGCAGAAAGTTGGATGCGACAATCAAGTCGGTTCGAATGTCACTACAGACGCGTGTGGAGTGTGCGGTGGTGACAACTCCACATGTACTTTCTACAAGGGTGTTGCGGTTATGGATCGACATGCTGGTATGTGCTTCGGTGTAGTCTTTGATAACGTAGTGGCGTTATTGTCGGTTCACATATCAACTCTACCGGTATAACACAAGTGAAAGTTGTCTTGCAGCAAAGAATTATGAAGCTTAACCACATTTCGATCTTTTTCCACAGAACAGTTTGGCTATAACGTGGCAAAACTTATTCCGGCTGGTGCAACCCACATTCGAATTATGGAAACCACGAATAACTACCTGGGTAAGTAAAGTCAACTAGATTTGTTTGAACATGTTCTTGGTGAATACAGCTCACCATTTCTCGGAACCAGTGTCTACAAATCTTTTCACTGTTGACCCTTAGTCCCTTCATTTACGGGGCGTCCGCCTCTTATTTGCTTTGGGTTTCATGCTACGTCACAGCGACTTGTTTTCAGTCGGTGCGCTAAAAAGACATTTGACGTGAGTTGCAAAGTAACTGACGTCACAGGTGGACGATATGAATGTTTTTGCCGGAAAGAATTCACATTGTTTAATCACTAAAACTATACATCAAACTTGTAAATTATAAGTCAAAGACGTGACAGGACATTTTACCACTGTTGAAGCTGCACAAAATCTGGGCTTAACTTACCCTATAAGGCAACCAGAAATCTTATTATCTTCCGGTCGTGGTTTCTGTGGCAACAAATCTTAGAAATCTGAGCCACAGAGAGGCAAAGGTTGAAAAGTCATCAGACACAAAATCTCGCGTCGGCGGAGTCGGATTTCGCCCGATGACAGGCCGTGCAATTGCGATGATTTATTTAACAGTTCAAGTTTCGATAATAACCTCCCGGAAAAAGCGCATAAGGCCCACAATCACATACCACAAATTCATCTGAAACAGATTTCTGGCCCTCACGGGTCGCACTCCTGATTTGACATTTTGAGTGAAGAACTCTGTGGTATCCACAGAAAGCGTTTTGCAAATTAATATATGAGGAAGACAGGTTGCATTTACCGTTGTTTTAGTATGTTTTATTATCCGGTTTAATCATCACTTTGTTAGATTTCTAATATCGCATGCAATTTGTAGCACATACCGAGCCCAATTCGGAAGCATAGAAATTGTTAAAACCAAATGGTACCTATATGCCTCGTTAACCTTTTACATATGTTTCAATACAGCTCTAGTTGAAGGGCCATATCATGACTACGTTCTGAACGACAAATACCTTATTAGCTGGTCAGTTGACTTGACCGCCGGCGGAGCATCGTTCAGATATGAAAGGGGTAGCGATGACATCGTTGAAACCCTGGTAGCGAAAGGACCGACAACCAAAGATCTGTACATCATGGTGGGTTCATACACTTTGACTCATATCAACATTTAGATGCTTGTAGATCGTATAAACACACGGCCACACACTTGACTTAAGTTCAAATCCGTTTTCATACAATCCATGAACAGCTTTAAGCTAAGTATGCTATCGGCTTCAGAAAAAGTCCAACATCAGCTATCTTAAATTTTTCAAACGAAAGTATGATACCTATACGGCATTAAAACACCATTAAATAATTTATCTTTGCATTACGACCATTTGGAAGTATAAGTCAAGCTTGGTAGATCCTCATCATGTTCATGCGTGAATAAAGAAAAACATGTTTCGAAAAACATCACAATTGCTGTTATTTTTTTTTGTCAAGCGGAATTGTAATCAAAGAGTGGTGAAACCATTTCGCTGATTATTTTTAGCGCAGTAAAATCTCTCAATAATCACAACGGCTGATTCTCGCAGGTGCTGTATCTGAGCGGAAAACCAAACGTGGAGTACGAGTACCGGCTGCCCAATACCCGCGGTACTAATTTGGCTCAGTTGGTTGCGATCACACACACCATACCGGCAGTCGAGGGTATAAGAGTTAAAGAGCACGCCTATGTCCCCTGCTAGCGGGGCGACATACAGCATCCAAGCTGGCTGTGCGGTGGTGGTGGTGCAATTATTAACAGGCCCCGTGATACGCCTACAAGGGACCCTAATTTTAACCGAATGAATGTGCATGACGAGTAATGCTTCCCCCTCCTCTCTCAAACCTTTTACTTTACCGAATTTTGAAGAGTCACTTAAATGATGAACATGCATTCCTTCTCTTCTAACTTTTTTACGGTGGTGATAACAATCTTATTTCTTCCCTATAGCATATGTTTTTGCTTTTACATGCTTTGTTTCATCTTCAAATAGCAGCATGCGAAAAAATATATACTTGATTATTAAGTCACAATACCCATAGTTCTGATGGACTTATTTCTCATTGTTTGGTATATTGTCCTGATGTTGTGTTGCATATTTCTCTTACTATGTCCAGTCCATACATTTCACTTATGCTTATTTGTTTTTAGCACTAGAATCATCTGAAGAACCTGATTATTACATTGCTCCTTACACACCGCCAACAACCACAGCTAAAACCACCACTACGACCACAACAACCACTACGACTACCACTACAACCATCCCTACTACCACAACTCGACAAACCACTACACGAAGAAGCAAAAAGCTGCCAAAGGTAATAACAAAGTTTGCATTCGTTTTTGGTGGCCACGCGGTAATGACGATCGTCAAGGAGTTAGCTAACATGTAGACAAACGCCAAGTTGTGTGTCCAATTGGCAAATCGGTCAAGGCGCTTGGCCCATATACCAAGTAGAAAACCTGACCCGATCGAATCCTCGTACGGTAAAAAGTTGCCTTTTGTTTATACTTGGGATTGTATGATCTCTATACAGTAAAATGCGGTTTAACATAGTATTGTGTTTCACAACAATTGTGGTTTATATACCTTTACCACATTTTAATCGTATGTTGTCAGCAGATCCCGAAACGCCCAAAGCCGGAGTACTGCACGCCTTGCAAGCGACCCACTAGCAGGAAACGCCATTTCTGTCAGAGCGATTTCGGTTAGTAAAACTTTTTTTTTCTTATGCCTTTACACCGTCTTGGGAAGAACGGCACCAGTCTTGTATAAGCGGCCATTGTTGCTACTTTGTCATTGGCAAAACTTCCCACGTGACACAAATCTGACATTTTGATGCTTTTTAGTTAAAACGCGGATATTTTATCGACTTACCTTGACAGGTCGTGCTTTGATGAGATTAACGGCTTATACATAGGACATTGTTGTTTTCTCTCTCCTTGTACAACATGACGTCAATTTCTAAAAAGTGTTTTAGCCGGTGTTGGTTCCTGCAGTCTCGTGAGATATCTTATGCACACAATCGATGTTGCGTTTCATAACCGCCTTAACCAACACTTTGATATGATAAAAAGCACTGACTAAATTGCGCCATCTGCTGTCCGTTTTCATGGCTTGTTTGTAAATTGAATGAGAAGTTAAACCACATTTTTTTGTCGTTCAGTTAGTTATTGTAATTGTTAAATCTCCTTATCTAATCCACAGTTACTTGATCACAATCAAAAGACTTGTAACTTGACATATAGCATAATTGTTAAAAGTCACTTCTCCAAAATATTTCGGAAAATGTGGTTCCAACAAAAACTATAGTAGCCTAATCTTTACAACACATTACTTACAATGCATCTTAACTGAGAAAAAATGTTCAAGTAAGTTCTAACTGATGTTAATCATTTAAATTTATTTTCTCAGTCATACACGCACGTGTCCAGTCAAAGTCAAAAGTCGAGGGCAAGCGCTTCAGTCACGACGTCCTGATTAAAACGGTCTACAAGTCCGACTTCAAAATGATGAAGCGCGAATACATATGGGTGTACAGCAGCTGCTGCCCCAAACTGCGGCCCTACCGCGACTACCTCATCATGGGTCGCAAGCGCAAAATCGAACGCAAGCCTGATGATAAGGGCGTCGTCCAATTTCTCGGAAACTCCACTGCAAGCGATCACTTTGAGACAAGACTTGTTGTAGACCATATGGACTACTGGCACGGGTGGAAGCGAAAGTACGAGGCCGGAATGAGAAGATTAGCCAACAGCAACATCTGCGACAACTTCAAGTTTCCAACTCGTTCCAATCTCCTTCGCGACCCAGAACAACGATCGAAATCCCGAAGACCGCGGCGCAGGAGGAACGGATCTTGAATCGTTCTTTGTTGTTTTTTTGAAGAGAAACCGTCATAGACCTGAAATACGGTTGACCAAGCTTAAAGACATGTATGATTTCGGTCCAATCGACGAGGCTCACAATCTTAGCCAATCGGATACTGTCATTTGCATTTGTATTACGCATTAACACGCCAAACACCGCACTCAGTGATGTTATTGTGAACATTTGGTAGCGACATAATACGCTTGTGCTCTAAACGGTGCAGAAGTATACGTAATACGGTCAAATTTAAGTTTCATTGGAACAAAACGAAGCAGTTTCTTTCTCTGCATGTATTTTGTGTTCCGAGACTGCCCTTTCGTGGAGGGCCAATACTGTGTTAAGGTTGTATTTGAATTTATCAGTTACATATTTATCAAACTACGCCTCACATATTTTTTTAAATTTAACATAAAAATTGCCGCGAAGTGATTTGGCTCTTTTCAAACATAAAAAAAAAATTATTTAAGAAATATTAGGAAAAATATGTCTGTTTCTATTCCACATTTACTGTTCTTACAGCTTTGGTGCGTATTCTCGTCTTCTTATTTACCTGTTGGTTTTACTGTATTTTTTGTCTCGATTTGTACATTTTCGTCTCGTTGTTTGATTTTTTTCAGTTAAAAGGCAAATCATAAAAGTGTACATTGTACAAAGTGATTTTTCATCGGTTGATAAGGAAACTGATTGCACAGCATTTAAATAAAATAGGACCAGATTTTGCCAACCAATACAAACATATTTAAAATAAAATCACAAAAATATGAACACAACATGCTAAAAATTCAGCATCCTTCTACAGTAAAATTTTAGTGCACCGATAATCAAAAAGAAATAATATTAATAAAAACTATTTGTCGTTTAGTTTTTCTAACATTTCTTCAGAAGTATCCAAATATTTATGTATATTATTAACCAAAGTTTTTCTTTGTCTGCGTGCATCCTTAAACGATTCATCCAAAACAAGTTCATCAACCAACTCCAACTTTTTCATCAACTTATGAGAACAAGAAAATATGCGCTTTTTAATGTCAGCAAATGCTGTTTTCTGGCACTCAGTTGTTATAAAACCTTTCAATAAACTGTCGAGCTCAGATTTTAGGTCCTCACAGATAGTTGTTTCCTGTTCAACTATTTTTCTTATTTCAGCAAGTTGCTTCAAAACCTTTTGCTCCTTTTCATCATGCCGCCTTCCAATAACCATAATTTTACTGCCATTTTTTATGTTTGAGACAGATAAGAGTTGGTCTCTTTCATTAGATAGAGTAATTCCTTTACAAATAAGTGTTTGGTCCTCTTCATTTATTTGAAAAAGTTCTTTAATTTTTCCTTTAAATTGAAAAATGTTTATACTTGCATCCACCTTTATTTTCTGTCTCTTTGGTCCACATATCAATGTTAAATCCATAAAATAAAATTTTACTTGCAAATGTGATCAAACATGAAAACGAAACTTGCAAAACAAGTCTAATTTGCTATGACATATCTAGAAAAGCAAACAACCCAAACAATGCCAAAATATAAATAAAAAACGACAAACAAAAGCCACAGCAAAACTTCTGTGGAAACCTAAACATGTACGAAAAGAAAGTTGCAATAAAAAAATTAAACAATCCTCTTACTTCTACGTTCCACATGGATAAACAATAGTTTGCACATTTATCCATTTCTGGCAGAATTCTGGCAGAATAATCTTGCCAATTTACCATATTTTACAAGGAACAACATACATTCTCCAAAAAATGTGTTTTTTGGATTAGAATCAAATTACAGGGGCCAGCAAGTAGTTCAAACCTCAACAAAACTATTTAAACAAGCTTTTAAGCCATTACTTCAAATACAAAATCGCCCATTGAACATGACCTTCTTTTCGCGATTCAGCACATTGGCGGCATGCGAAAAACTTTTCTAATATAAACAATTCTTCTCCAAGTTGTGGTAATAGGTGCCAATATTAGCCAATATCAAGAGAACGGAAATTTAATGCTCTACCAAATGCAATTAAAACTATTCGCCAAACAGAATCAAGCGGTTCTCATGACCACTTGAGAAATAAATTCATTGATATATTAATAATGTCGCAGGAGGATGAACTACACGTGCTTTGTTGTTAATAGTTTGTGGCCGATGATGCATGGACTTGCCATTTCCTCCTTACTGTCACTCATTCATTTCAGTCCGTCACACTAAATCGTTTTTGCTAACTTACTACGTTGCGGTTACTCAGTATTACATTGCTACACAATCGTGCTACATGTTCCAGTTCCTTTATCAAGAAGCTCACACCCAGTACGCGATCACAAACATATATATGCCTTTCTTGTAGCCCCCGTGTTGAAAACCAAATAAGCATACAAACGGTAACGCCATACATGAATGTTCGTTAAAGTACAAAAATACTTTGTAAAATCTTACCTTTTGATTGCTGGTCTGCAAGAGCACATGCAAAAAGCGTGGACACAAATGCTAAAGTAATCTTTTTTGTTATCTTTAAATAATTTATTTCTCTAACAATATAAGCAAATGAATGGACGTAGCTTTGCTTATTTTAGTGATATAGCCTAACTATATTGATTTTTACTCATAGGTTTATCGTGTGACGCACAATTTTTATACTGTAGATCGCCTTTAAATGTTGTGCTCTGAGAAGTCTCCGCTGGCTGTTTTGTTTCTGATCATTCACAGAATCACAGTCGTGTTGTTGCAGTTTCTTTCGAGGGGAATTAAACTTTCTTATGGCAGTGTGGTACATCAATGTCTAATAGTTCGTCATTGACTGTGATTTTTTTCAGTCAACGTCAACGTCAACGTAACTTACGACTGCTAATGTGTTTCGGTGTGGCCATGTTCGCTCTAAACTTACACAAAATGTTTGCTGGTATCAAACGGTCCCCACCGCATGTGAATCGGACCACGTGTTAATTCTACGTGCAGTATCAACACAAGCACAGCCCAATTCCACTAAATATACATGTTCGCCGTAAACTTACACAAAATATTTAAGTCAAACCCGTAATTTGTTTATTTATAAAGCAGTTTTCCTTTAAATAGGATACTGACAAAGGCCTTTTTCCGGACAAGTCGGGAGCGATATTGGAAAAATCAAGCCCAAAGTTAGGGTGAACAGGCCCAGCGATATACCAACTGTGCCTGCTCCTCCAACTTGCCAGGGGACATTCTCATATACGCAGGGTTATCGCTGCAGTGTAATTGGGACGTAATATTTCATCCTGTGACGCAACGTGAATTTTTTCCTCCTGCAAGATAAAAGCCAAACACTTCCTCATGACATTGTCAAAAGAACATACGAGTCATAGGGCTAGAGGTGGTACCCAGCACTGCACAAATAGGTATACAGCCATACGTTCATTCATTTAATTATGTTGTTTCGTAATAGCGTTATTGATATTAGTGAAATAAATCATTGGAAGATAACGAAGGAGATTATTGCAGCATTTGTCCCCACGCTTTTTGCATATGCTCTTGCAGGCCAGCATTTACAAGGTAAGATTTTCATAGTTTTCATACTTTGGCGTACATT
Organism: Ascidia mentula; assembly: GCF_947561715.1. NCBI lineage: Eukaryota > Metazoa > Chordata > Ascidiacea > Phlebobranchia > Ascidiidae > Ascidia > Ascidia mentula. The sequence goes on along the minus strand of NC_138569.1, from coordinate 16,065,014 downwards.
CGTGTATGCCGTCGCCTTGGAAACGTTACTGTTCGTAGGGTTATTTACTTTCCAACATCATCGGCTGCAAACTATTTACAACAAAGCACGTGTAGTTCATCCTCCTGCGACATTATTAATATATGTGCTAAACTGTTCAACGAGCGTTTACTTTCAACAAACCTGGTATGAATACAAGAAATAGTTTGGATGTTTGGATGCAAAGTTCTGGTTTGGTGAGTGAGATTAATAGAAAATGGCTGGGTTTATCTTCAAATTTTTTTTTTTTAGTCGTGTTACTATCGGAATATTTCTTCTCTTGTTGGTTTAGGTCTTGAATGTTTTCCAAGGGGTTGGAGGTCTCATCTGCTGAAGCAACACTAAAGAACACGGAGATGCACGTGTTAAGTTCGCAGGGTACGCTGTGCATATATGTGAGTTACACACAACACAATCAAAGAAATACACGTTCGGCGTATTTGTGTGTTAACCAAACCCCGTTTTTCTATGAAAACTGCTAGTTAGGACACTCAGTACAATGCCATCTTATGTTGCTGACAACTGATTGTATTTACATAGCTTAAAGTAATAAACAAACTTATAACGAAAAGCTGCCTGTTGTTCGACTAGAACACCTAGGAAAGTCAGTTACAGCAGAACAATTTCCTTCTAACACGGAACAGGGTTTCATAAGAAAGTGACTTATTGCCAGATCCAGTTTTTGCCATTCCAGCCTCCAATACGCGAAGCATGGCGGCCAAAGCAAAAATAAGCACAAGAAATTTTTTTTTTATTTTGTAGAGCATTAAATTTCCATTTTCTTGATGGTGTTCGATATTGGCACCTATTACCACAACGCTGAGCAGAGTTGTTTAAATTATGAATGTATTTTTGCATGCCGCCATTATGCTGAATAGCGAAAAGAGGGTCATGTTCGATATTTTTTTTATTTTTTTAGTGCAATTTTTTTTAATTGAAGTAATGGTGCAAAAGTTTTTTTAATTTTATTGTTGAGATTTGAACTGCTTGCTGGCCCCTGTAATTTGATTCTAATTCAAAAAACACCACTTTTGGTGAATGGTTGTTGTCCCTTGTAAAATATGGTAAATTGGCAAGAATATTCTGATACGTTGTCATTACTGATCTCTATTAAACACTGTAGAGATAGAGATCAAGTGGTTGTCAGGTCCCATGAGGATGTGCGGTTTGTTTTAACTTTGTGTGACGTTTAACTCGTAAATAAATGAGAGGACTAATGGTTGAAGAGAAGTGTATGTACAGTAGTATTTTTGATCGGTAACCATGCTTAGACAAATTTTATGGTAGAGCTTTGAATAACTTGCTTTAAATAAATTTTTATTTTTCACAAATCGACAAAGATATTTAATTTATAGCTGTGAAAGTAAGGAAACATTGCGTTAAAAAATGATAAAAAAAATGATGCGCACTGACATGTTTTACGTAACTTACTTTTGCTTAAAATTTTTATGGTCATCCTTGGTGATTCCCGATTTACATTCACCTCACATTTCCCGAAAAGGAGTGTAAGCTGCTGCTTTTTTGCAAAAAATGTTTGAAGCGTATAGTTTGCAAATTAAAGTACTTGAAAATCGAGCGGTTTTGTAATTGGCTATTTACATTTTATGAGTGTGTGTGCGTTGGAGACTGAACACCAGTGGCACCGTAATCGTGATGTAAACAAATTGCAGCACGCTTTTCGCTTTAAAAGTCGTGTTTTGGTTCTCAACCTCGCAGTGTTACAGTGTGACCACAGTCCTCAAAAACGATAACATTGATACACTGTTGGGCTTCAGTGTTGAAGTATGTGAAGGAGTGTCTTGAGGTGTCAGTTATATTATTTATAGCTTGTGTGTGTGCAGAGTGCCTGTTCTTAGTTTCAATTTTGCCCCTCCAAAAAGTATCTCGAGCAGACATAATAAATACCAATTATTTCTCTTGCAGAAAGTAGCAAACACATTTTTCTGGCCGACAGTAGAGTATGGCCTCATCTCATCAGGTCATCAGTGAAGACACACACTTTGATGCGGATGCGAAGGAAAATGCTGACTCACCCATGACATCTTCTTGTGATAATCCACCCAACTCCATTATGCAGACTGATACCACAAGAAGCTCATGGCAAGAAATACGAAGATCTGTTCGGACATCTCGCAAGATGCATGCTCAGTTTGCCAATAAAATACCCCATGACTTTGTTTTTGTTCAAATTCCTAGTGAACAATGCAAGCCAGACATTTTCTCATTGTCTGATACGAAGCAAGCCAATGGCGGTACAAGAATTTTGTTTTTGGGGGTTTTGCCAGACCAGAGAGAAAACACTTTATTGTACATTGATGTCCCTTCGAAGCCATCACCACAGTTATTGGATAAGCCTATTGAGTGGAAATCAGCACTTGGATTTTTTCAGGTGTGTTATGGGCTGTTCAACTTTGAAATCTTACATTTTGGAGATGACATCAGTATTTTCTTTACTTGATCTCAATGTAAAATTCTTTCTGTTGCATAAAAAAAATATATATATATATATGCTGTTTACCGCATCCTAATTTTGAAATTCAGTCTTCTAATCCTTACTGTACAACTAACAAATGTTATTTTGTGTGCAGGCAAGCTCTGTGCATACAGACAAATATTCTAAAGAGGAAGAGTTGCTTCGTGAGCGCAAACGACTTTCCGTTCACGGAATAACTTCTTTCCAAATCAGCTCAGACAACACTCAGCTGCTTTTCCCTGCTGCTGGGAGCCTTTTTACCCTAAAGCTTGCGGAAATTGGAAGGGTACCTATGAAATATTCCATTCGATCTGGAATGTATTTTATGGTATTTAGGTCAACATATGGGAGAACGCATTCGTGGCACAATGCTCATTACATTCATTTCAGTTTAAAAACAAAAATATAAAAGTATTTAAATGTCAATATACTCACAAATCGGTCTTTAACTATGTATATATACACATGGGCGTATCCCTTTGTGAAATATTTTGGTTCGTTTTGATAGCTAAACAAACGCTACTGTATTTTCTTTTGTCGAAATCCCTGTGAAAACAAAAAACTTCCATAAACGATGACCTAATGCATGCATTCGCCATTGTTTCCGAACAGGGAGCATTGTTACCGAACGCTGGCATTGTTACCAAACGTGTGGCATTGTTACGAAATAAGTGTCATTTTTCGTCAGTCTTAGGACGTTATGTCGTTTTTTAGTGGTGACGTTGTTGTAATGGCAAGCGGTTATCTTGTGTAAGTCAATTAGTTTAGTTGTTGAACACGTTGCCAATATTACGCTTGTTGAAAACAACTGTTAGCGCTAGCAAAGGTGCAAAGAGGCATACAAGGCCACCGCATGATAAAAAGTTTCTATTTGCACGTTTTCTTGATAACGTACGCGCACATTTGACCCCTTTTGGTTACAAATATATTCAAGCCTTTCTTTCAAAGTAGTAGTATTAAAACTACGACGCAAGCACTACCGCAAAAATTCGCATCGAGTGTTCCATAGCGTTACGCGATTGCGCAAGGAAGCCACCGTTTTATGTGACAGATTTGCGCCAACACTGGTTTACGTATTTCGCAATGCTCGACCACAATTAAGTTTAGTTTACACCGGAAAATCGGGGAATTCCCAAAAAAATTCGATCCCCATTAAAAAATCCTGAATATACATATCATTTTTTGGTTCATCTTCACAACTCATTAACATTAATTTTTTGTGTCTTTAATAATTTATAGATGTCAAAAGTAATGTAGTCATTTATACAATAAAATTGCATGTGTAATGATGTTGGTTCATTTTTGATTTGTAAAATAATGTGTGTGACAAAGTCAATTATTTGAGGTTTAACATTTAGGTCCTATTTTTGCTGCCACTGTTTAGTGGTATATTTGATAGTGACAAAGACTTTCTAAACCTTTTGTAACAGAGTTATTTAAACTTTTCAGACTGAAGCACCGAAGCCAACTGAGGTATACACACGGTGCAATGGATGTAGAATGGACCCAAAGATGTCTCCAAACAACCCAAAACTAATTGCTTTTGTACATGAAAATGACCTTTGGGTCACCCATACAAAAAGTAGAATGGAAAAACGGCTCACCCATACCCGCAAAGGTAATCCATAAGATGCAACTATACGATTGAAATCAAAATCAAACGATTTTTCTGTCAACAAATTTAATCCAGAAGATTTGTTACCATTTTGTGTTTTAAGGATGTAAAAATCCTCGAGACGAAACAATGTCAGCTGGAGTGGCATGCTACATTATTCAAGAGGAATTTGACAGATACACTGGATACTGGTGGCAACCAAACAATCCTACAGGTATGTCTATAATGTTTCAACAAACAAATAATTTTGTTAATAATGATACACACAGCAAACATTTTGAGACCACTTTGTAGATGTTTATTATGCATTGGAAAAACATGCTTTTCCGCAAGCACAAATCTTTGTAGTCAATTGTTTGTATTTTTATGAAACAAAGCTTTGTTGAATCCCTTTCTTGTGGTATATTGACATTTTTATCTCCGTCCTGTTTGAATGGTGAAATGTAACACGCCATGGTTTCAGTTGTTCAAATCATTTGCATTGTTCAGGTCAACACAGAATTCTGTATGAGTTGGTTGATGAGTCGGATGTTGAGATTTCTCACATTTCAAATCCCCTTGGCACACCAGGGTTGGATTCCTATCGATATCCAAAAGCCGGTAAGTGCTTGTAGCATTGTGTCTGAAATGTAAAATTAAATACTGGGTTTACTTTCTATTCAGGAACCCCAAATGCCAAAGTTAACCTCCAAATGCTTGAATTTTCAACCAATGATGAAGGCCAGGTTGGTAAAATACTTTCAATTTAACGCTTTTATTTGTGACCACCAAGACATTGAAACAACTAAATTTGCATTCAAAGATATTTGATGTCACCATTAAGAAATTGTCAGAACCCCTCAATGAAACCTTCCCATGGATGGAGTACATTGTGCGCATCAACTGGCTACCCAGTGGCAAAGGGTATGTTCAATAAAAACATTTTGTTTTGGAAACAATTTATATCAATGCTGAGTGGTAGCATTTCCCCTTGAGCAATCTGTCCATATTTACCAATCAAAACCCCCCAAATAATAAAATTTTATCTTATCAAAAACATATCAACAAGAGGAATGCAACTAGGGTTTTGCTATGGGTGACATTGGTATTGGGAAACTTTTGTTTTCTTATTGTTGTGTTTTGCATCAAATATCATGACACACCCCAAAGGAAATTAAGCTTCCCCAGAAATTCTTTGTAAAGTCTTAAAATTCTCAAGCTTCTATAATTCAAGAAAGTAGTTTATCTTACGTGTGTTTGTTTTTGTCATAGAATCTGGGTGCAACTCCTTGACCGCAAACAACAAAGAAGTGCAGTGGTGTACATTCCCCTGTCGAAATTCGACCGGGTTGAGGCCAGTGAAAGCAACCAGCCTGTCCCAGGTTCGCCGACCATGGATGATGCGAGCAGCAATGAGTCTGATGTAGAAATGAGCGATTGCTCCCTACCCCCATCTTCTGCACACAACAATATTAAGATATTGTATGAAGAAGTGTCTGAGATCTGGATAAATGTGAGTCAAGCATTTTTTCCCTTACAAAAGACAAGCATATAGTATATAATTTATCATGACAGTTGATACTAACAAGAAAATTAGAATGAGACTCCAAATTGTAGACCAAAAATGGTTTTCCTGTCGATCAGTTTACAAAATCAATCTACATGCTCTTTAAGCTTACAGTAAATAAAAAATGGACCAAAGGCCATTGGTTGCACAACTAACTTTCATGTGATGCAAAAGAAGCAATGGCAGGGGATATGAATCAATATTTTGTCGCAATTTGCCTATTTTAACCTTTTCATTTATTTACCAGCTGCCATTGTAAACAGGCCATGCAAAGTTCAGTATGTTTACATATGGGTAAGCTCTTTTTGTCCCATGTGATTTAAGTAAACAAGTCATGACTTGGCTGTGCAATGCAATTAACGTTGACGGGTAAACAACTTCGTTGCACAAACAGTACTCAGTTGCTTACATAAACACTATTTAATGTTGCTGAACTAAAATATCTGAAACTTTTAATTTCCGCTTAATTCTGTCTTTTTAAAACAATTTAAATAAATGCACTATGTACATTATCAATACAGAATTAAAAAGAAAGTCAAGCTATTAATGTTATTACCATTTTGCGAATAGTTTTGGTACAAGTTGTACAGTTACAACACCTATGCCACATGGAATTTTGCTCATAAATTGTTTGGTTATCTTTTCTACAAAATTGCTCATAGTTTTACCATAAAATTTCTTAATACAGTTGCATGACACCTTTCACTTTTTCCACAATGACCCAACTGATGAGATCAACTTTATATGGGCGAGTGAGCATACTGGACACCGCCACCTTTACCACATCAACTGCCAACTAAAAAGACAAAATCGTTCGAAGCGCCACAGCACAGGCGATTTGGTCTCAAGTATGCTATGTTTTGAAGTAGTTATTAAATTTATGTTGTACAATACACAAAATTACACTGTTTTTTTTATCACAAACCATTTGAAAAAAGGTTGGTTTTAAACTTTGATTGTTTTATCAATTTTTCTTTTCATCAGATGAATGTAGGAACTGTGTCACAACTGTCACTCCTCTAACAACAGGAGAGTGGGAAGTACTTGAGCATCCTGACTCAGTAAGTTGCACAAGTATGCAAATAAGTCCCAACACACCACCTCTGTCAATCACTGCTAATGTGCTGAATCACCAAAATGTTTTGTATGAAAAATTTCCCTCTTTTGCAGATGTGGGTTGATGAGATCAACCAGAATGTCTATTTCATGGCATTGAAGGAAACCCCCCTTGAGTCGCATCTGTAAATAATTTTGTGTTTTTTATCTACTGTAAAGCACTTATGCTGGTTGGTTATGTTCAGGTATGTGACGTCATACGCAACGACTCAAAACCCCGCAAGACTCACAAATTCATGTGCTTCGCATTCGGTGTCTATGAGCAAGGTGGGGCTATAGATGCTAAGCAACCTATGCGCATACCCGAAGACAAACGTATCTTTAATGAATATTGATGAATTTTACAGTATTTTAAACTGTGCTTTTTAGAATGTACTGCTCTTCTGGTATAATAGTTCTATACCAGAAGAGCAGTACATTTTCAATTTCAATATGCCAACAGGAATTTCATGTGTGCTTTTTAGGATTGCCAGATGTTTATCACAGTTTCAAGCAGCATCAAGGAACTTTATTCTGCGAAGGTTTATTGTTTGTCACCACGACCGGTTGCCGCAGTAAACCTTCTGGAACCTCAAGGTGTGGTTTGGAAATAATTTTTTGTTGCCAAAGAGCATTACGTGCATTTAGTATTACTTAGAATAAAAAGTCTATAGTCTAAGGCATCTTGTTATTCCCAAAGGTGTTGGTTCTGTCTCCAATCACTGTCTTACATGTTATCATGCAATAACCAGTTTATGCTTCAGGCCTTGTTCCCGAGTATGTTCCTCCTGAGCTCTTCTCATTCACAAACTCAAACGGAGACACACTGCATGGCTTGTATCATAAACCACGAAACATGGAACCAGACAAAAAGTATCCAACTGTGCTCTATATCTATGGTGGTCCCCATGTAAGAAAAAAGATCTTGTTTTTTCATTTAAATAGAGATTAGTACTTCATCTTGGTAATGGTTTTAAGGCAGTATCAAGTGAATGCACTGTTGGTGTTTGCCAATTTAATTGTTAATTCAAAAAATTCAAAGCTCTTCTGGCAAAACTTAGTTATTTAGTTCGTTGCTGATGTTTTAGTGTAACAACTGAAACGTTGACCGAATTAATAGGTTTTGGCAAAATACCTTCAAGGTTATTGAATATTATGCCTTGTAGGGTCAGCAACAAATAAATTATTAATTGTATCTTTTAGTATTATGAAAAACTATTCACGAATTTAGGTTTAAACCATAAGAAGTTTTGTGAAAAGGTCAACATTTTAAATTTATCACTTTTTGCAAACTGTTAATAATTGCACAGTGAGATGAGCACCCAAATATGTTCGTTTTTATTTTTGCCTTCAGGTTCAGTTGGTCACAAACTCCTTCAAAGGTTTAAGGTACCAGCGTCTGTACACCCTTTCTTCACTTGGCTATGTTGTGGTCACAATTGATGGAAGGGGGTCACCTCACCGTGGCCTGCACTTCGAAGGACATCTCAAAAACAAAATGGTACCTCAAATAACACTTTCAGAACCCAGCTATGCACTGTGTAGTTCATTACTGATAGCACTATTGCCAGGCAGTTTATCAATACAAATAGTGCTTTGCAGCATCCTTCATCAGGATGTAGGATAAGAGTACATCTTCATGAAGGATGCTGCATAGCAACCGCAACGTTGATATTTATCAATATTTTTGCCAGAAAATCCTTTTTGTGTTGACACTGTATAACTATATAAGTTAATCACACTTATTCTGTGTTTAACCGTATTGTGTATTTTTCATTATCTTTATTTAAAAATTTAACCAATATTGTGAATGTTTTGCAGGGACAAACTGAGATTGCTGATCAGGTGGAAGGCTTACAGTTTTTGGCACAGAAGTGCAAGTTCATTGATCTTTCAAGGGTTGCTATTCATGGTTGGTCATATGGTATGTTAATTCACATGGTTGTGTAGCTAGCTTGTCAGTAATCCTACTTATTCTTCACAGGAGGATATCTGTCCTTAATGGCACTTGCACAGAGACCTGATATATTTAAGGTAAATTAAAATTACAACTAATTTTCAACAAATTTTTCTTGGAAACTTCGTAGTAAGTTCGCAATCAGATAAAACATATTTATATGTATGAAGTGTAGCATAAGGAGCCACCACATTTGATTTACAAATAGTTAATATGGAGCTACAAGGCCAATGAAATAACACATAAAGGGTTTACATTATAGGACTTTGGTAGTAACAATCTTGTGTTTGAACAAGGTTTGTAAACTATTACTAAAGGTATCAGAACGTAGTGTTGTCGCTTAGGAACAGTAGTGTACATTTTGAATGTAGAACTACAGGTGAAAAATAAAATGATACTGTTTTTGTCTTTAGATTGCTATTGCTGGTGCACCTGTCGTCAACTGGGAATTGTATGATACTGGGTACACGGAAAGGTACATGGGCTTGCCATCAACTAATCCCGATGGTTACCAGAAGGGATCCGTTGTCAAGTCAGTTAACATACTCCCCAATGAGTAAGTTCGCATTCAACAACTCTGCTACATTGAGGCCTGTAATTTAAAACCGGTTGCTCTTATTGTCCCACTCAAAGCTTGGGTTGTGTACTGACACAACGAGTTTGCACATCAGGTGTTTTTGTGGCTACACACAATTAAAACAATATGAGATGTAAGACTGGTTTCTTAATTTGCCCAGAATCCATCCCTCTACTGAGCATTGTTATTACTACCTTCGACAAATCCGATAGGAAGACAATAATTTGAAACTTTCACAAGTTTCAGATTGAAGTCAACTGGTTTTGTTATACACATAGAACAAATTATTTCGCCTGCACTGGCATCCTCAGTTTAGGATGTATTTATGATGTTCTGGCCAATAAAAACGAGTGTTTGTGTAAACGTAATTTATCCCACAACATGGTTCAGTCCGTTCGTGTTATTCTTAGCCGTCGAGGGAAGCAGTTTTTCGAGCTCCACATATGTTGTAAATTACTTTTTTTACTTTAGGCCGAATCGTTTGCTCGTGGTGCATGGCCTGATTGACGAAAATGTCCATTTCGTTCACACCACCCACTTGGTAAATGCTCTGGTGAAAAATTGCAAACCGTATCAACTGCAGGTTAGTTTAGTCATTCTGAAGTAGTTTTGATTTTATAACAATGTACATTGTCCGAAAAACATGAAACGCGAAGATACGTGCATGTTATGGTTGAAAGTCTAATAATAACGACAATGGCTCGCGAATGTTCACCTTTAATGTGAAAATAAACAACATAATTTCTAAGAACAAGCTGTACTTGTCTATTACCAAACATACATATGGTTTTATTGCCTTAAGTGGATTCACATGTCTTACAAATACTTCATTATTTATGAGTTTGTGCAAAAGTGTTGTTATATGCAAAGTACGACAAGTAGGGAGTGGCTTAAAACACTTAAAAGGGGTCACCTGCCTCAAAGTTTAGCATAGAGAATCCCAATTAAAGAAATATTGTTATTCTTTCGGTCACGTGCTTCGTGTGTCATCTGCATCCATGTTTCATTGTTCCCTTCCATTAGATTTATCCGGGAGAACGCCACGGAATAAGGAGGCCGGACAGCAACGAGCATTTCGAAGTTGAAGTCATTTCGTTTCTACAACAGTACCTGTGAATAATCTGCCTCCAAATAAGTACGAGTGGTAGTTACCAGCCTCGCCGCACAACCGGAGTGCGCACTTTGGCAAATATTCTGCAACGCTGAGGATAAGCATTTGACATCGAAACCTTCATATCCTTGTATACATTTTGCTGAATGTTCAAATCAAGTCAAAGCAACGAAAATCGCCGCATGAAAAAAGCTTTGTCATCACTTGCTTGTGCCAAAGGCAATTGCTTGAAAAGTGTCATTGTGCAAGTTCAGTGTATTCATAAATATATAGGTCTGTTAATGTGCCTTGGTCAATCCCAATTGCATGCAAAGTGACGTAAATTTCACATTAAACTTGTTACAGGGAAAGGAAAACTGATTCTCTTAACTATTTAGCAGCCAGTATTGAACAATGTTGTTTTGTTTTCAAAATAGCTTTTCTTTTATTCTTCCTATCTCAGCCTTGTCGTTTTTCGTTCTTTTATGAACCGGTAACGTCTTTTCTAATTCTATAGTGCTACTTGTTTCGCATTTTTCGCGTTCTCTGCTGTACGAAAGCCTGGATCCACTTTCAAAGTTCGTCGGCTCCTTCCCTAAATCGACGCTTGCTTCAGCCTTTAACATTTTACATACGCTGCCTGGAAGCGAAACTGACACGCAACGACGTTTACTTGGTGTTGTATAAAATTAAAATCTGACAAAACTTTTTTTGGTTAAAGCAACGATAAACTGTGTCAACTAAACGGAATAGGTAGATATTTAATTACAGGTAAATTGCAAAGAGGCACTTAATGCAGTTTAGGCAGTCATTCGAAGGTGCAACGCTAAAATAACACCAAAGGCCATCCGCAATACTGGCGAATCACAGTGGTTACAATAATATAGGTTGTGTCGTTAATAGGCTAGGGAACAAAAATGTTGTTGCGCAATTTTGAATTTAAATCCCTTTCAGTGGCCAGGAGTTTGTTGGTGTGGGATTTGTACGCCTGGAATTCATGTTGTAATAGTCTAAGATCTTCCACTGCTTCGTCCCTTTCAGTTTGCAGTTTCATCACCTAAAAATACACATGTAATGTATGAAATTTTAACTACAATGCCTGCGGACAACGTTGAGTTTAGAGTGGTCAAAAGTTCACAGTATCAAAACAAATTGAAATTTAGACAGAACATTCTAGTATTGATTAGTGACATGATTTATATCTAAATGGAAATATCTTGCAACAACTTTTCAGACAAAACTTTTTCTAATTCCTTCTCAAAATTAAATCGTGGAAAACTACCCTTGCATTAACATCAACCAAATGATGTTTATGTGCAAATTCATCCTGTATCTCCAGCATCTTCTCTTTTAATTGAACAACTTCTGATTGGAGAAGGTCAACCTCAGATTGTCGTTCCTGAATCAGTTTGCCTCTCTGCATTATCTAAACAAGCAGCGACATATTTTTGCCAGCATTGACACATGTAAAAAAACAAATGCAACACTCCTTACACAAAATTAACAGGTTTGACAGAACATATGTAACTGAGTACCTTTTCTATTAGGGATTCTTTATCCTTGCGGAGATTCTGGATTATTTCATTTTCCTCGAATTCTTTATTTTGATTGCGTTTTTTGATTTCCTCGGTTTCTTTTAACAACAATTTTAGATGTAGCTTACTGTCGGCAAGTTCCATTTCCAGTTTTCTTGTCTAAACAAAATTTTGGTGCAATTAAAAAAAAAACAACGCAATACACGACAAAACAAATACTAAATGGTATTAATTAACCTTTGCAGAGAAGCTGAGCTTGTTTTCTTGAAGTTCCACCTCAACTTGTTGTTTTGATTTCTTTATAAGTTCAACACTTATGTCACATTCCTTGAGCTTTCCAAGGAGTTTCAAAATCTCTGTGTCTCTTTCTTCAATGGCACCTATATACATAATAAAAATGTACAAAAGGCATCATCAGTATTATTTAGTCAAATGACATTCCAATGTGGTTTTAAATTTTGAGGATTCACAATTTAAGTTTTGCATACTACAAAAAAGGTTTTCATTGTCCTCTCGCAAAACTTTGTTTTCTTTTTCAAGTTGAACATTCCGTGATTTGTATGTGTCTTTAATTCTGATCATTTCATCATGATTTTCAGCTAATTCATTAAACCTACAACAGGGAAAGGTGTTTTACAGTTTGTAATAACAAAAATTAAATAATCATAAAATGAGTGCTTGACACAATTCCCACACCTACTAATATGACACATGTTCAAATAATAAGTTGCTAGACTATGCTTATCTGTCAATAAATCTTCACCAGTGGAAGTTATGTCAATGTTTTCAGCTTTAATTTAGTTTTATTTACCTTTTTTCTAACATTGCACATGATCTTTTTAAGTCTTTGCATTCGTCCCTGGCTTGATTATGCAATAATTCAAGTTCACGGTTTATTCCTTCCAGCGTCTATGGATTATTAAGAATTGCTCAACAAGTAATAGCAGTTACAAAAAATTTAGATAGAAGCACACATACGGTGACAACAGAAAAGAAAAAATTAATATCCACTGCAAACGAATATTTTGGTTCCAGTTTGTACCTATTGGTGGTTCTGTGTAAGTTTTTGTCTTACTGCAACTTTTTCACATACCATGTTGCTAAATTGCTACTGAACTTGATGATATGCGGTTTAAACTTACAAAACACATAGTTCTTATTCCAGTGGCCTCACCTTATTTCGATTCAAATGTTCATCTGCTCTTTGTTTCAAAATGCATATCAGTTGACCCTGTTCATCTATTCGAGATCGAAGCATTGCATTTTCGTTAAAACCATCTCTTTTTTGACTGATTTTGTTATCTCCTACCTGAGCACAAAGGAAAAAAATAGTAAAACCAGGTTAAAACCAATTTATTACCACACGTAGGTAACTTGATTCAATTTCAACATACGTTAGCTGCTTGTTGTGTGTCCACTATAGTACGAAGATCACCGGGCTTTCGGGTAGGGGATGACATTGTTTCTGTGTTCCTTATTTTCTTCGCGTTTATACGAAAAAGTCAAATGTAAGAAAAATAAGGATTTTCTCTTTGAGCGTTTGTAGCAACGATCTAGCAGTCACTGAACCGTGACGTGTTATAAAATGATTTGTTTGAAAATCTTTTGTCCAGGAAAAAACATAAAATAGAAATTTTCGATGAAAATGAAAAAAAGGATGAACTTGCAACGTATGCCGCAATAGGTAGCGTTTAGTTTTGACATGGACTTTAGAGTTTATGGTCCTTGACCGTTAAAAGACTCAGCTGAGTCTTGGGGCTAGAATTTGTCAATCACCTTTCTTCTGGTTTCGAACTAATCAATCTTCCAATTTGTTAATGGGAATTGCTCTTATGAAACTTAAGTTTCGAAAGTGTTTTGTTGAAACCGACGTTTGAAGTATATTTGTACACATTTTATTATAGCAATTAAAATTGTTCACAAAAACTTCCGAGCTTTTTCGTTAGGTTTTAAAGGTTATTTTTAACGAACAAAAAACACATTTGTAGAAACATTACAAAACATTTGCGTTGATGAAACTTTCGTTGCAATCATATTTTGTGGACATATATTTATTTTAATGCTTGTTTCTACCAATACCGTGTAGGTGTGTATTGAAAAGGGTAATGTACATCCTTTTTTATTTTTACTGTGCTTACACATCGGAAAACAAAAATAGGGTCTGTAAAACTATAAGGGTGCAGCACAACATAAAAAAGGTGCAAACGATAGCGGCACATTAATGCACCATAACCTGTGTTCTCGGCATTGACAATATTTGCATTGCAAGAACAAAAACAAATAGGCTATAGTGCAGAAAATAATTTTTTTTTCTACTTACAAATTGTCATTCATATGATACACCAATGACCTGACTGCCATTAACTAAATAATTAAGAATATGATAAGAACGATATAATTAGCGGATGTTGTTTTGGTGCTGTATAATTTTGTAATACTTTGAACCTTAAAAAACAAGTGTATGTCTCGTGTGGATTGTGTTGGATTAAAATAGTAAATAAATATTTATGGAGGCATTTCATTTGAAGTGTATACAATAAGTTCCGTGTTTTCTACACATCATGAAAAAAGACATAATTGCAGGGCTCGTTGTTGCTTCCATATTGATTAGGACTATATTTGAACCAAAAATTGCAATGTGTTAGTGTTTTCGCCATACCCCGAACAACATAAAGCAACAAATTGTGGTCTGGGCCCCTTCTAATACTGTAGTCGTCATTTACTTCAACGCCAGTGGATAAGTTAGTGGCATGTTTGTATTTGTCAACAAATTCCTCGACAAGTTCATTTGCTTCTTTCCGTGAACAATCGGTGATAAAACAACCGTTGTAGAAAACTTCCATTGGATGAAGTTTAGTTCGGTTCCTGTAACGTGGGACACTTATAAGTTTTAGCAATTGAAAACACAGCAAACTTGCAGCAAGGGCTGATGCATTGTTGCCCATTTAAATTGTACACACAATAACGTACTTTTGGTCAGGAGTTGACCTATGTTTTGATTCTGATTTTTGTTTGGAGTTGCTTGGCATAGTCCCAGAACCCGAAGTCCCCGAATCAGTTGATGTTGCTGGTGTTACTTGATTATACCTTGATGTGTATCGGTATACGTTCAAATTAAACTTAGCATATGTGGTACAAGTAAAGCAATAAAGCGTGTCCTGTGCTATTGGCCTAATAAAATGATTCGGCGACAGTCATTGCCCTTCCTGCGGAAAATCTATTCAGAACGAGTTTTGTTTTGTCGATTGTCAAGGTTGTATCTGCATCGCACGATGATAATGTATGTCACAAGAACGTAGATTTTAGTATCATTAAAATCATCTCAGCCACTTCCAATAATTTATTTGACGTTTTGTCTTGTTACTGTGGAATTAAGACAATCTCTGCAATATCTTGGGATCACTGGCCCAAACAAAAATTAAGTCACATAACAGTAAAGAAGTCACAAAGAGAAAAAAACGCGTGGAAATCTGGTTACCTTGTAATACGTCCTTCGTGATAGCTCGTCTGAAGTGAATTAGTTGGGGCAACTGATGTATGATAAGAAGTACCGGAGTTCATACTAAATATATATGCTTCTATAATGCTTGAGTAGTGTTATTCATGCAAAACAAAATTTTAATTTACTTGTCATGAAAGCCCTATCTTCTGCTAATGTAATATCGTGATGATGTACCTCAAATAATCAACTAAATATTTTACTGTTTACTTCAGCTTTGTTAAAAATTACTGATATTCTCACAAAAGTTACTTAGTCTCTAGGAAATAACTTGGGTGTGTTTGTGTTCTGACAGGTTGCTGCTTCACAGTAAAGTTAGAAGAGCTGTTTCCAAGATTCAAATTGGAAAGCAAAGCTGTGGTGTCACTGCAAACATTATATTTATTTTATTTCTATTACTTTTAAGTATACAAACCTATGGCATGAACTCAGCATAGATACAATACATACATAAGTTTTAATAAATATTGCCAATATTTTTTAACCTACCTGGTAAGATTGTAGTCGTTTAAGGTATGTTTTTGAGTGACATCGCGACGAACGCGAATCGACGTTCCTTGATTGCTTAAGGTAAACTTTCTGTTGTGCGAGCTGGTGTACGGCACATGGGTAACTGTTATTGTGTGAAGATATCCATTGACTTGCAAAACCCTAAATACGTACAAGCGCCTGTTGTCCAGCGTATAGTAACGCCCGTCTCTGCTAACGACCTGAATGTTTGGAAATATTTCAATTCTGTATACCCCCACTTTTATTAGCGCTATTGTTCTGTTGACGCTGTTTCCGTTTTGAAACTTACTACCTATGCTATCTTGGGAAAAGCGGATATCGCAAGGTTTTAGCTGCAAGTTTGACATGACTGCGTATGGAACGCAAGACAGTATAATGACATTGAAATCTGGTTGCGAAACGTAAGCTACCCTATACCTCAAGGGTAATACCCAGGTGAAAGCAAGCAAATATCTGGAAAAGCGATGACGCAATTGTCTTAGGTAGGCTTTAATTCTTTAAAAGCCCCCATTCGGAACAGTAATAATGGAAATATTTCAAATACATTTAACTGTCCTTTCCTGTTATTGGCTGCATTTGCATGGTTATATTTTCACCAATTTGACACAATAAACTGATCTACAGTCGCAGGGAATTCCCCATTGTCGATTGTTGCGTCTCGGTCTGGGAATTAACTTCGTTGTTTTGCCCATTGCAATGGCCTGTATCATGTAACATAAGATTAGGCGCTGAATGTTTTTGCCACGTTGAACAATCACGATTGGGTCAACAGCACAAACAACTAAAAAACTACTTTGTCCTGGACTGAATTTTGCGTCTCGCAAACATATTACTTTCAAGAGGATAAGCTATACTGTATGTTTTGGACAAAAAAGGTGTGCTATATAATTAATAACCTAAAGACGACTTTCAGGAAATAGGTTACTTTCGAAAAGAGCGAAATGTTGTGAAAATATGTCCCCTTGGCTTAACCCCTACTCCCTACACACACTGCCAGCCTACAACAGTTGACATCAGTTATATATCTGATATACCAAGACGATTCGTGTTAGTGGGTTGAACAGTTTGCCGTTAATGATAGTAAAGTAGCACCAACAAGGTTCGTTTCGTCGTTCAATACTGGTTAATGATTAGCCAACTATGAGTGCGAGATTGCATACATGGGTCCAAAAAACGCGTTACACAATTTTTTCTTCCACTCTCGGATCCAAACATAGCATCGCGATAGTGTAAATCGCCTACATACCAGAACTATCAAACAGTGGATTGTAAATTCGTAAATAAGTCTTAAAGTTATAAAACGGCCGTAGCGGTGGAATTTTTGTTCGCATCTTCTTTGCCTTTGGTGAAGCAGATCAGTTTCGGCCGGTACCTGTTGAATGCAAAGAAAACCTACGTTTAAACAACATTTGTGAACGAATACATGAAAACTTATTCTTATTGGATTGTATCAAATCTTTATGCTGTCTTGCTCGTATAAGTTTACTCTTTTTATTTATATTGAAAATAGTTAAATGCCCATAAGACATTTTTTTTTAGTCACTCCGGGATTCGAACCCTGATTATCTTGGCCACGAATCTCAATCAGGTTTGCTATTTGGTTCACGGATGCAAAGTTTTTAATCGCCAGGCCATACTTTTCCAGTTCTTCCGCGTCATCCAGTGTTACTGGCATGTCCAAGTCCATGGTTTCGGGCAAGAAGAAAACAGCGACCGCTGCGAGCACACAACATGTGCCCATGAACACATACGGGATAGAAAAGTGCACTACATCCCCTGTAAAGAGATGTTTTTCATGAAAGATATTGTCCGATGGCAATGTTGATCTTTTGATTAAGTTAACCGCGATATATATTTCATAAATGCGGTCAAATAACAGCACAATAAAGCAAATATAATGTTTCTGTTGCTGTCAGGCATATTACAATAAATCATAATGATTTTTACCTGCATTAGTTGTGGATGCTGATAACCCAGGTACCTATTTGGTTTTATGGTTATCAGTTATTGGCGATAAAGGAAATTACGACGAAGTTTACTGTTATCATTCGTGCCTCTTTTTCTGAAGTTAATTGTCGGGCAAATATGCATGGAACTGGCACAGCCGATAGCTTGATTACAACATGTACTGACCAAGATATAAGATGTAAGGGACCAAAATGCCTCCAATCCGGGCAAAAAACGACGAAACACCGTAGGCTTGGTTACGAAGAAGCGTCGGAAAGAAATCGCCAGTGAAAAGATACAACATGAGAAATGAACCGCCGATAAAACATTTTCCAATCATTGCACAAATTCTTTCCGCATTCTCGTCCACTGAAAACAGTTTTTAAAGTTTATGAACAAGTGGGCTGATAACTTTTATGGTTTATTGATACAAAATGGTCATTGCTATTGCGACACCAGGTGTAAGCAATAATTCTTTGATAAACTTTAGAAAAACATTTCATACTTATTGTAATATTATTTGCGCACCTGAATGCAAAAGCGGTATAGAGAGTAGCAGTAACCCGCAGATCAGCGTGGAGCAAACGAACACCCTTCGACAGCCAAGCTTTCTGACCACTACAAACCACACAATGTAACCAGCAAGATCGGCGATGTTCACCAGAAAGCAGTTCAAGTATCGGTCTCCGGCAAGTCGATTTGCATTAAACGCCAACCCATAAAATACTACAGATATCGTAAATCTAGAAGGAAAATACATCACGTTTTTCGGCTTATACAATTATATACAAAATGTTTTAAGGCTTTGCTACATTTCCGAAAAAATTACATATTGTTAGAAAGAATAGGTCAAACTGTGTTGGGCAATTTTTTCAAAGTTATTGTTATGCTGCAAAGGCTAAACAATATTTTTTTGACTGCAATTTACTGACAGTTTGTGATGGCGTTTATTTTTACTGACAGTCAGGGAGAATACAACAATATGCAAAATCAGTTTAAATCAAGCAAAAGGTAGCAATGGTCAACTCACAGCGCAAGAGTTAAAATAAGCATTCTTGTTCTTAAAAAGCCAACTTTAAACAAATGGATAAACGACAGTTTGGCCGAAGGTTTCTTATCGTCATCTTGAACTTCAGTTTTTGAAGACTTAGTTTCCTATAAGTTTGAACGACATGAATCTTAAATGTGGCAAAAAATTTTAGCATGTTTTCTTACTTCGCTGTCTGGTCCAGAAATTAGGGTAATCGCGGACTCGCCGTTGACTCCATTTATTTTGGCAATATTTCTCATTACACGTTCCGAGAGAGTCGTTTTCTTGATTTGTAAAAGCCAAATTATCGACTCTTCGATGAACCTGCATTTGCACTGACATTTACTTTTAATGCCACAGCAGGCATTTAATTGCCGGATGATGAAAAAAGGGGCAAAATATTTTGATATTCAAATTCCTTTATATCATGGAATCTTAACCCAAAGTTGTACACCAAATTGCAATACAAAGACATCCAATGGAGAAACGAACTTACAAAACCACAAAGGGCACAATAAGTAAAGCAAGAATAGCCATTGCGGTGAGCATCCATCGCCAATGTGTTATCAAATAGGCAACTCCAGAAGTGACCGAGTTGCCAATAGAACTGCACATGATTACAATTAAGCTTAACTTTTTGCCAACTTTCCGTGTTGTCGATTCGTTTACTGCGAAAAATAAAGCATTGGGTTTTGGACATCGAAAGTCGTTTTATAAACCCTGAATTTTTTAAATTGTACCTAAAACTAGTATTAGGTTTCTTTTTCCTGTTATGCACCGTTTATGTTTGAAAAATAAACAAAACCATAAATTTTAACATTTCTTGAGTTATTTTTTTTCAACACTCTTTAAAGCCTAAAACTTTTTACACAGACTGTTTGTCCTGTGGTTTCACCAAAATATTTAGCATGAAATTGTCGTAAAAACTTACTCATAACGACTGCAATAGTGGATCGCATTATGAGGCCCATCCCTTGAAGGAAGATACCCACATGCACGCCAGCCACTACAGGTGTCCAAGCCATTCCCAACGCACCAGTTATAACTATTCCAAAACTTAGCAACAGAGTTCTCTTTCGGCCGTACCTGAAAGTGAACAACATTTTAATCATTGCATTACTTCGTTCTTCATTAGATGTAAAAAAATACTAGCGGTCACCTGTCGGACAGATATCCTCCAACGATGGCCCCAAACATAATTCCAGCCAGAAGCATAGACGGGATTAGAGGAACTATCCACGACTTCTCACACACGAGGTCGAACTAATAATAAAAAGTAACATTAAGTGATATGATTGATTGCTATGTCATTTTGAAAAAAACTCTTTTTTGTGTTTTTCCCTTGGTTGTTGTAAAGATATTGTACTGTAATTTTTGCTCCTAAACATCCGGTCTCAATTAATTTTTGTGAATATAATTTACTTAACTTTCTTAATTGAAAATCCGTTTAAAGGTTGTTGAACACCTAATTAACGATATTTAGAAAATATGTTTTGGGACGATGTCAAAATCAGCACAATATACCATTTTCAGACCAATTGCGTTCCATTTTTGTCATGCGTGCCCTGCGTGTTGTGCAGCCCTACCTTCTAAAGTTCGATGCTTGGGCTAATTGACAGTGATCGTTATACCTATACACACAATAGGCAATACAATATACGTTAAGTATATGTTGTTTTGGTTATTTGGAACCTGTAACACAGATGCTTTCGCTTTAATCATATGTGTTTATTGGGTAATAAATCATACAGAATTTCCTAGGCCAGCTCGGCGCCATTTGCTGCTTAGCAGCCAAGATACATCAAATCAAAGTCGTTATCGCATGCGCACGAGATGAACATGTTTGCTTCCACCGCATTGGATTCCGTTTTCGTGCGGCATCTTATTCAGTGCAACGACCGCATAGCGGTTAACCGTACTATAACGACAATTGTACGATACAAAGTTTATAAAGCTACACAACGTTTACCTCCATAACTGCGGAAACCTCATTCGGCTTGACCAAGTACGACCAACCTTCATTGCAAGAAACGACCGATTCTTTAGATTCGTCTAAAAAAATTGGGTTTTGCAAAAGTTATTGTTTTGTTGTTAAGACCACTATGGCTGCCCCATTTGTAGCCTAGACAAGGTTATGCATATGGAACGACATGTAGGCCGTAATAGTAAATGCAACAATATTAAATTTTAAAATCTTGTTTTTTTATTTGTTTGCTTTGTAAAACAAGATCTACAATGAAAGGTAGTAGGGCACGAATGTAAATGTTTACAGTTTTGTAGTCGACTTACTATATGACCTAGTGGAGGTGTTAAATCGATTGCACTGCTCCCACTGATAGTGACCGTCCTGCAGTAGTCTCAGCGGTATGTAGGCATTAACCACGCTAACCGTCGAGTTTTCAGTCACATTACTGAAAACTGAAGCTTTAAGTTTTGCAAAAATTTAGGCAACAATAGCACTTACCTATGAGCCACAGGTACTTCAAAATCACTGTTGAGAGTTTCTAGTTCATGAACCCGACATCTATGTGGCGGCACATAAGCAACAAAAAGTGTGGTCATTGTAAATGATGATACAACGACAGAGACACAGCATAGCAATGCGCACAACCGACGTTGGTATTTGCCAAAACCACCAAGCTGCTTTATCACTTCACTTTGCAGCGTCATAACGCGAAAATTCAAGTTCAGACTGCGTTTTGCTAAACTCAACTTGCCTTCGTTGTCGACAAATCGAATGAATCGATTGAGACCTACTTACTCAAGCCCGTTTGTCAATGAAACTGCTGATCAAACAGTCTTTCTCTATGACGCATGACTCGCCGTATTGGGCATCGGAGGAGAAATGCAAGCGTGCAGCACAGCTGGATGATAACACAAATCTGGATGATAATTGTTTGTTAATAACCCAAGACAACAAGGCATAAGCAGTATTTTGAGAACAAAAGAAATCTTTCAAAATTGAAGCCAATAGGTCAAACGTTTTAATCGGAAGTTATGTTGCGACGAAGTGTTTGCAAGAGGGTTGTTGCAAGCACCAGTGCTGGTAAACCAATTTTGTAATTCCGTCGAATCTGCGCACCTTTTTATTAATAGTTCCCGAAATTCCTTTAAACATTTGACATTAACTGCAAGGGTACAGCAAACAAACAAACAATCATTAACTTACACCCCAGACCCTATCGCAGCAGCGAGGGTAGTTGCTGGCACTTCCGATAATGGTGTTTGATTTAGGGTAGTGTTGTCGTCCGACTAGACAAAATCCACTGATTTAAGTCTAGATGTTGACCAAGACTAGAAATTTCGTACACGTTTAAAGTCGCGGTTTCGCAACGACAACCCAAATGGGCCACACCTTTGTATTGTATGTAATCGCAGTACTTAGTTAAAACACCTTTTTGTAGGTCAGTGTGTTTCAACCTGTGGGTCGAGCAGCGGCGACTTCTTCGTTAATACTTTTGCGCACATGCTGGGTTATGTATTTACTGGTAAATTCGCTAACCGTAAGTACTCACTTAAAACAAACAGAACCGTATACCCAGCTTTATGTATTTTGCAGCTCAATTGCAAGCGGTTATAAAAAGTGTCCACATTGAGATGTACAAAACACGCATTGAAGATTAGAAATTCCAGGGCAACAAAATTAAAAAAGTAACTGCGTTAAGGAATATAACGAGATTTAAACAAACAATGTACCATATATAGCGTATATACAAGGTATAGATATTTCAACTGTGCAATAATGTTATAATGCTTTTGGTCCATTCGCTCTAAGACTAAGCAAAGATTGTTGCTAGAAAGATAAACGCGAGTGTGACGACCAGAAAAGAATCAAGGCCGATTGGCGCAGACGCGCTGGTCGTTGATGCGCTCTCCTTATTAGTATTAGTAGTAGTTGATGGTGCAGCTGTTGCGCCATTGGCTGGAAACGAAAAAACAGAACTGTCAACACCTTGAATCAACCTACACCACCTTTTCTTTTACTTCGTCGTTTGAAGCAATGGTTTGACGAAATTATGTTCTTGCTTGTGATAAATGGTGCATTTATGAATTACGACGTAAAAGAAGCTAACGTATCTGCTTTTAACAAGTTGTATAAAGTCCACCTTGCAATTCAGAACCGTATCTTTGCAGAAACGATAGAACGACGCCATTTGTCCATCCAAAGCCCTCCTGTACGTCGTATTCTCCTCCACTGCCAGGTACGCCGTCCGATTGCGTCACGTCGTACTGCGTAACACAAGCATAATAAAGTTACAAATGTGTGCATGTGGTACGTAGCCAGGGTTCCAAGGCCAGGGCGCTATTTTTACATGCAGTGTCTTGAAAAATGCAAATGTGCCGTTTTAAAAAACTAGCTTATTTCTTCATACAGATTTTTTGTTGTATGGCGCGGTGTTGGACGTTTATAAATCGACCACCTTTAAAAAAGGTCAACCATCCGGACGAAACATTAGTAATATCCTTAAACTCAGACGGAGTTCTGACACAAAAATCCGATATTTAGGCATCAAAAAGCAGCGTGCTAGTTTTTTAGCCCATGTCGATGGTCACCCTGTATATAGTGCGTTTAATTGAACATTTACTGTTCGAAACTAGTGCTCACTTTTTCGAACATGGCGCCAGTTTTTACGTAGGCTTTGTAATTTCCTTGTATCCACTTGTTGGCTTGTACGAAGGCTTCTTGTCGGAGTAGGGCAGAATCGCTGGTAGCAAGCCCCTCTATAACCATGTGCTGCAAGAAACAAAAAAAACTGTCTTCTCTCCCAAACCAAACGTTACAAGCAATCTCAAAATTCCACATTATTGGAACTTCGAGCCACATTGGTAACGTCATAAACATAATTTATCGAAACATTGACGAACAGAAAAACAACTTCATTTTCGTGGTACAAGCTTACCACAAGTGGCGGCCACGCATTTGGAAAGTCCCACTGCTCGCCGCTTTCATCCAAAGATGTCGGTATGCCACCTGGGTATTCTAAAACTTTGCTGTTCTGCAAGGAAACAAGGTGATGTTAAGGCAAGTATTGTATACATAAAGGATTACACGCGACAATGTGGAACCTGCAGGTAGCTGTACATTCTCTCTTCCCTTTGTAGGCGATTAACCGATGACGGAAAGCATTTAGTCCATAACGGGTTGACGTTGGACGCGTAAAACTTTCTGCAATTACCATTCGAAGTTTTAATACAGCAGAAAATACATCAGTGAGATTCGGGCATAAACGTACTTGTGGTGTTCCTTGGTTGACATGATGTAATCGAAATAAACACCATCTATTTCACTCCACAAAACATCCTCAATTGCCAAAACTCTCGCCTCATAGCTTGTGGTGTAACGATTGCTTTCCTGGGCATTTCCTAAATATACGTCGTCATATACGGTTCAGTTTATTTTTCAATAGGTGATGAGTAGTTGATGAATTGATGAAGTATAAATTACAACTTCACTATGGTAAATCTAGTAAAAAAAACATTACCAAGAAGCTGGTGAAAACTGGCTAGCGATCTTTCACACAATGCCAACATGCTGTTTAAATCCACAGGCACCACGTCCCTGGTGCTTAGTTGTGCAATAACACTCTTATGTGATGTGTAAATGGGTCCTGAAAGTGGCACAGGATTAGTTAAAATATGAAAATTATGATTTATGTAAAATTGATACCTGCCCATCTGGTTGAAAAGGCACAGGATTAGTTAAAATATGAAAATTATGATTTATGTAAAATTGATACCTGCCCATCTGGTTGAAAAATCCCAACCTGATTCACAAGCTGATGTAATATGGGTCATCAGAATCTCACCATCCACTAAACATTATAATTTTACATGGTCATTGCTCAAATAAGTTTTGCCCAATTTTTCAACCACTTACTTAGGCTGAACAAGCCATGACAAAAACCTAAAACTAATACAACAAAATCATTGTTTAACTAACATTGCTAGTTAAATACCGTTTTTCACTGCATTCCAGCATATTAGTTGTAACAATATTGTGTAACTTCTAAACGATATAGATATGAAGTAAAGGGCACCTGTTGCACTAAAAAGGTCATCCATTGAAGGAATTAGGTGCTGCATACATTTTTAAAAAAAATATAGTTTTACTGTTGATAACTTTGCTAAATAGAGTAGTTTGGCATGTTGTTTTCCTGGTACAAAAAAAATTCAATATTTCACACAAACACTGTGTATAAAAGTTATAAAATAACAAAGATACAATCAAAAATTCACACAGACATTTTAATGTGTTGAATACGATTGTACCTGTTGAAAGGTCTTTTATAACATCTTTGTCCTCGCGATAGGATTCTGGTCTTGGTTGGTTGACATTGGAAGCATAACGGTTGAGTGTATGTCCTTTTACTGTCACATTGCGTTCAGTCATCCAAAATGCATATTCATTTTCCAATGTAGCGAGGTTGTCTTGAATGAACTGCATATCACCTTCAGAGAAAATTAGATGATGAATGTGAGCTGACTTTTTCCAAACGGTGTACATTATTCCTACTATTTATTATACTGAAGCTGCCCTGTTTAAATGTTATTTTTTCCTTGACTTTTTTAAGTTAATTATCCAAAGGGAAGTTTTTGAAGTGAAAAAAAAACATGGTAAAAATTTTGCTTTAACAATTGCAGCAACATTTGAAAAGAAGTCTTTAAATCCACACCTGTTGCATCATAATATTCTTTAACCATTGGAATCAAGAAAGGTGGTTGACTCCTCCTGCTGTAGTAAATTCTAGCACCATTGGGAACAAATCCATATGTTTTCACCAAATCCAACAAGTTTTCTAAAATGCCTTTCACAGTCGTGGGCATGTCACTAATAAAAAGCCCTCGAATCACCCAATACGTATCCCTGTAAGTGCAAAGTTTAAGTAAAATATCAGTTACAAAGTTACTTGATTTGTGATAATTGATCACAGCAATAAACATATCAAACAAAATAATAAACAAAGCCCAAAAATCTCATTTCCAGTAACTTGGACAGACTCTATCCAAATATTTTTTAAATTAGGAAAATAACTTAAATCTGATATTTAGTAGCAAATGATTCGATTGTATCAACAATCATTGGCAATGCAAATCCAATCACATGTATTTTGATGAATTTTACAGCAGTTATTTGGGCTTTAAGATTTTTAAAATTATTTTTTATTAGGGTTTGATATATATGTATATACCAGTAGTAAAGTTCTCTAAACCTTCCTCCGGGTACAACAACAGGGTGATTGACCGCAATTAGGCTGTACCGGGATGGGTTGGCTGACACATCATCAATCATCTTTCTGCCAAGCACCTTCCACAATTTGTGAAGTTCGTTCGCCCAAGTTCGCAAGTCATGGTCAGCAATTGACTGAAGAAATTGAGGGCTGGTTGCAAAAAATAGTATTGACATGAAACAGTGTAATTCAAATATACACCAATTTATAAGAACCACCCAAGCCTTGTGGCTAGTATTTCATGTAATAAATTAGCATTAAGTGCCATAAAATCGGAACGGTGGATGTTACAGTAACCGTTTGCCACATGCATTCAAGCTTACTCTTTCACCCAGTCATCTGGGGTCCATTCTACAAGCTCTGAACCTGGCGGAGAAAAGTATTCTGACACAAATGATGTCACTTCTTTGTCTGAGGGATTCCCACCAGCACTTGCACTCATATTATTGAAAGCCGCCAAGGTTACATCTATCAATATCATATGTCAAAAATAAAGACTGCCTGATTAAACTACTTTACCTGGTTCATTATTTAACTTCATGTCCACAAATGATTTTGAGTCATTATAAATATATGCCCTTTGAGCTGCATCCAGGAGTGGGCCATGACAGTAGATCTCACTAAAAAAAGTATCGATAAGTTTAAATCAGATAATGTTTAAATCTTAAAAACAATAAGTTTGCTTCTTATTTCATGCTTGGCAAAGTCTGACCTGTCACAAGCAGGGTATGATGAATTTGCAACATACATGGTAAGAAACAACATATGCACCAAAGGCATCTTGTGGCACTTGTAATGCTAGGTTGTTTGTGATCAAACTGCATTCATGCTTTAATTCACCAGGCAAACATGGCGGTGTTTGTCAAGCAATCATTCAAACAATAGGTTGCACGCGCATGGAAAGATTTTGTTTGCCATGTCACAGAATATTTATTTTCTTTATTTTGCTGTCCAGTAAAAGCGTTCATGTAAATATTTGTGCCACACATGACCTGATGCATATCATACAAAGGTATTTTGTGCACTGAAACATGACAAAAGGCAAAAAAGATAATACATTCCCATACAGACTTTTTTTGCCGAAATTATATATAGCTTTAAACTGATAAGAAATCCAAACAATACGATATATGTCAATTTTCACATACTCTTTTGTTAGGCTTGATGTTTTCCTATGTACTGCCATCGAAAGTTTTCACTTCTGTTTAGGGAGAAATTTTCTTTGTGTTTCAATTATCTTTGTAAAGGTATCATATTGCCAGGTTGGAACAAAGTGTATGGACATCACTTTCAAACACTGATGTCCATTTTCATTGAAGAACCTTCCATTTATTCGACACAGGCAATGGTTAACAAATTTTAAATCCAAACATGCAGAAAGGTCAATATTTATAGAATTTGATGAATTCTTTTCAGCTGAAACAAGTTCTGCTGTGCAAGCTTTCAGTGGCATATAGTTCTCAAACCAACCAACAACTAAGACTTGTTGGCCAGAGAACACTTCTGATAGTTCAGAAACATGCAACAACTGCATGTGCTCCATGGATAGAAAAAAGTACTAAAAGTTTTCTTGACTTCCTTTTTGTCCTTGGCTTGAAATGAAATGCGAACCTTCTTAAATTTGCCGAATATCAGCCACCAGGGGGAAGGTAGTTGATAATAAAAACGTCAGTTTGGCAAAGGTGACTCAACCAACTGACGTCTTAGCAACTTGCTTTTTGGTACACATAATAGTTAGCAGGCTAAAGTTTCCAACGATACAAATATTATAAAAAAAAATCATATTAATATTCGAGTATGAATATGATATTAATACCTTCTCATAATTTTAAACATACTAGGTGACCCAGCAAATACTTTGCACCATCATGCAATCTTTTTATGCCCTCCTTTCAAATGATACCGAGCTTTACTTGAATTTTGTGGGGACGCATGGTAAAATTAACCGGATATTAACCATGCCCATATACATATATTTTCGCCCTTGAACGCCAAAGCACTTCACGCGAAACGAACACATGTCGGCCGTGTCGGCCGCACAAACGTTTACCGCTGAAATCCTGTTAATCGAATAACCTTACACACTTGCACTATCGAATAAAATTACATTTTGGCTACAAATAAAACGCGAACCTTTTATATTTGCCGATTATCAACCATATTCCCACATGCCCTTGAACGAACACATTTCGAACGAACTCTTCACGCGGAACGAACACATTTCGGCCATAAGTGTATAGTATTTGAATTCAAATGCATAACCAAAAATAACATGTGGTTGCTTTGTTAACACCTGAGCCTTGACTTCGCATCGATTTAGCATACACTACTACCTAGAACGCAACGTTCGCTTTAAATAAATGCTGCGTGTCCAGAAAACTACTAATGCGAAAAAAATCGATCGCAAAACTACTACAAAATACGCTGCGATAGACTAGCGTCGCTTTAAAAATCAAATTTAGACCTAAAAATTTAACTTAAACATCTACACGCCGTAATATAAGTCCCGTATGGGAATTCCCCACCTGACATGCTGCTATGGAGAACGTAACCAGTGCAAGGCAGCCTTAAGCAAAGGTTGAATAAACCTGACGACAGATGATACCTATGCGAAGTTGCAGCTAGTGCAGTAGTTACTGTGTGGCGTTGTAAGTGTTGTTGAAAAAGGTAAAATGACATGAAATTTGGCCAAAATAGTAGACGGAGAACCAGGTGCTCAAACGTGTGGTGTGCACGCATGTATTTATGAAGTAAATCATTGTCAAAACATACTTTTGAATAAACATAAGATGTTACAACAAAAAATTATGACGGCCATTTATCAGTGAAATAAGCATTATAGGGCAAGTTGCGGTATATCATGTATGTTATTTACTTGTCATGTCATATTCTATAAAAGGAAACATATGTCCGATCCTGCCATAGCATGGGAGAGCAATGTTTGCATGAGTAAAGGTTTTCACTTTTGTAACTTACACTACCTTTGGTTGTGATATTCTGTAATTTTGTTTGAATTTAAAGAAGTTTGTTTCCTGTTGTTATTTGCAGATTTAAGAAGGTCGGGTACTTTTAATTGTAGTATCTTCACTTCAGTAAGCTGCAAGCATGAAAAGGGCATTTTTCTCCAACCAAAACCCATTTGGAATTGGAAAGCATGCTCTTGACAAGTTTGTTGCCAACAACAGGATTTCTGAAAGCAAAAGTTGCAACCTTCTTTTGCAAAGTGGCCTGATAGTCCCATCCAGTGGGGGTGTGTTTCACTTAATGCCTATGATGCTTAGGTCTGTTGAAAAACTGACCAAAGTTATTGATGAAAAAATGAGAGACATTGGTGCTCAAAAGCTCATGTTATCACATTTGGGTGAGAAACAAATTTGGCAACAAACTGGGCGATGGGAATCATTTGGGAAGGAGTTAGTTAAAACCAAGTTAAGTGGTACAGAATACTGCCTATGTCCAACCCATGAGGAATCAATATGCAAAGTAATGTTGAACTATAACAAACAGCTGTCTAGCAACCACTGTCCTATGAGACTTTATCAAACTACTCATAAGTTTCGTGATGAACCAAGGCCACAACATGGATTATTGCGATGCAGGGAGTTTTTAATGAATGATTTGTACACCTTTGATGCGGATGTGGAATCTTCCAGGAAAACATACAATCAGGTGACAGATATGTATGATGAACTATTTAACCATCTTGGAATTGATGTGTTGAAAGTACAAGCATCCACTGGAGTAATAGGGGGTGACTCATCTCACGAGTACCACATACTCAGTGACATAGGCCAGGATACTGTGTGTATCAAGCAGGACACTGGAGAGGCATTCAGTGAGGAGTATATTGGAGAGAAAGACATAGAAGATAAAAGTTTCACCTTTGCACAAGCCATTGAAGTGGGTCACACTTTTCTTTTGGGCACTAGATATTCCAAACAGCTGAATGTAAGACTTGCTGCAAATGACAATAAATTTTCACTGTTTGAAATGGGTTGCTATGGATTGGGTGTAACAAGAATCATTGCAGCATGCCTTGAAGTAATGTCTGTAGAAGAAGGTATGAGATGGCCATTTCTGCTTGCCCCTTACAAAGTGTGCATTACTTTGCCAAAAGATGGGAGCAAAGAGATCAATGCTGGAATGCAAATTGCAGAAACATTGTATGATGACTTGAACCTGAAACCGATGTTCAACAATGATATTGTTGTGTATGATGATGGGAATAGGACTATAGGTTGGAAATTGGCTCATGCAAATCTCATTGGATACCCAGTTGTCATTGTGGTTGGAAAACATGTCATGGATGATGATCCAAAAGTAGAAATAACATTTCAAGGTTCGAACTCTAGCAACAATTTAGTTCCGGTTGAAACGGCAGTGGAGTACATTTGCAACAATATTCAGAGTGTTTTCAAATACCATTAAACAGTAGATGTATTTTCCCAAGTTGGTTGCAGGTAAACAGATTATTAATATCAGAAAAAGGAGTGATCTAATATGAAGTTGGTTAGTTATTCATGTTTAGATGTTAACCATCCACTGGCAAAATTCCAGTGAATATCTTACAACACAATTTTATGAGAATTTACCTGAAAACATGTTTTTTTTTTCGAAACATCACATGAATTAAGCAACAGAGCCAATATGTTGGGAGCTGCACATACAGTGACTGTTTTGCCTGAAGGACGCATATTGGTATTTCTATAAAAATAAGTTTGGTGCTGGGAAATGCCCACTGTGTAGACCTGTGTCACAATGGAAATTATTGCATCACCAAGCAAAGCAGTGATGCATTTAATTTAAATTTATGGTTAAATGAGCACACATGTGCGTGCTGTTTTCATGGCGAATTTTAGGGTGTTTGGGGCAGTTTTAGTGGGGTTTTGGGCTATTTCAATTGGGTAGTTACTTGATGGTGGGTGCTGCTGAAAATTATGTTGAAAATGGAGCAAACAAATCAGGCTGTATTTGTGGAAAAATGAATCGTTTAAGTGTCCAATCATTCGTGATTTTATGAAAGATCCATCGCATAACTACAAATTTTGATCAAAATTAGTCTCTGAAAAAATGGTTTAGCCACCCCCCTGGTTACTCAGTATTTTGGTAAAAAAGCAACAAAAAATGGAACTGTATTTTGCAGAAAAATGAATCGTTCAACTACCCACTCATTTGCGTTTTTTGTAAGTTCCAACTCTTCTCTATGCAATGGCATCGAATTTAGTTGCTAAAAAAGTGTCAAAGCCCTCCCCCCAGGGCTGTTTATCCCCCTGTCGGTCATATGATCTTCCAGGAGGCCCAACAAGTCCTTGCTCTGTACAGTCTCATCCAGGAGCAAAATTTTTTTTTTCAACTTTGAAGAATTTAGGTCCCTATGTAAGTCACAAGACCCATCAACAGTCATTGGGAAACAAGCGGAACAGTCGCTAGATGCATTACAGCTGAGAGCCTTGAAAACAGGATTTCTCCAATTTAATACCCATATAGCTCCTTAAGGTCTCATCAACGTACCATGGTGTTATGCTCTTGCCAGGCAAAGACTTAACCCATATTGTGTCACAGACGGTGTGACGCACTATTACCCAGCAACCGCTTAAAAACCAATCTATGTAACAAAAGTAATGTATAAGCAAAAGAGCAAATAATGTCAGAGTGATTTACAGACAAGGCCACTGTTTCAACCAATTAGGGTTTGTTTGTTAATATGAGATTTAGGAAAAAAATTGAGTTTCATGCTTCAGCATGCTACATCTAGCAACAGTGATTTCTTTTCTGTTGTTAATCTGTTTTATAAAATAAATCATTATAAAAATTTTGGTGCATGAACTCTGAACATTTGAGTGCACCTACACCTGAACAACATTAAAAGCTACATTGTCCATTTGCTGGAATTTTAAGCAAGACAGTATATAGAAAAAGCACTTTAATAACTATGCATGTCCAACCAACACATTGTAAAAATGGTAAACTTCATCATGGTCATAAACTGCCACCTCAGTGTTGCACGATTGACACTTAACAGGATGAAATTTATCATCAGGTGTCTCTGAAGTACTGGCACTTGTTTGTGCTTGGTCACTGGTGGGTTCAGTTTTTTTTGTGTCCTTCCAACGGCGTTTATGTCTCTTAAATGTCCTTTTTATTGGTTCTGGATAATTTACAACTTCAGAACTGTCAACTTGACAATTGAGAACAAACATTGCTCTGAATTGATTGTGATACCTTTCATGCCTGCGATAAAGTATGTTCTTTTTATCCTAATATTAAATCAATGCTATTAAAAAAATGAAATGTTAACTGTTTCAATTGAAAAGCCTAAAGTAGTTTTCTTTTTAAACAACCACCACAAATGTTGAATTTACCATTTGTTTTGCTACTGTTGCTAACAGACATAATGTAACTTTCAAGTACAGCAGTTGAAAATCATCCAGTTAGTTCAGCAACTTTAAATTTGTCTTACGTACAGACTTTCCAAAAATCGATTTGTTTCACACAGCCAAATAAACAACTCTGAATGCTTTCTTACCTTTGGCAATTCATGCAAAGAGTGATCATGCAAGCTGGACAACTCAAAACTGCATCTGTGCCAGTCGCTTTCTCTTTTTTCTTTTGTCCTGTTTTATGACTGGAACCACTGCAAATAAAATTCCCAACAAAATTTTTATTACTACACTTTGAATGCATCAAAACCTTACCGAAGTTTCTGTTTGTCTGCCCATTTTTGGTCTTCATCATCCGCAAATGGATCATACAATAGATCATCGTTTGATATTATTTTATGTTTTTTCGGCTTTTTGTCTGAATTTTTTGGTACATGGGTAAAAAAACACAGCGAATAAATACAATCTCACCTGGGCCGATTGTTTCTTCATCAGAGTCGAAGTAAATTTGATCGTAGCAATCATCAGCTGCATTAGTTCCAGTCCCAGTTTTGTTTGTCGCTGAAGTGTTTTGTGAGTCACTACCTGTTCAAAATATAACATGCCAGCCAGCTGTTGTTTGACTGTACACTGATTTTATACTTTGAGGCATCCATGAATGTTCCAGTTTAGAAACATTTTGATTTAATTCATTATTCATTGCTTTTTCAAATTCATCTTCAGAGGATGATATTTCTTCACCTAAACAGAAATGCAATTAGGGTTTTACAAGAAAACGGTTTATAATTTTAACCTTACCAGATATTTTCTGTAAAGCTCTTTTTTTTTGTTTCGAGCTTCCAT
Organism: Ascidia mentula; assembly: GCF_947561715.1. NCBI lineage: Eukaryota > Metazoa > Chordata > Ascidiacea > Phlebobranchia > Ascidiidae > Ascidia > Ascidia mentula. The sequence goes on along the minus strand of NC_138569.1, from coordinate 16,031,670 downwards.
GAAGAAAAATGTCAATTTCATCAAGGTTGGTTTCTTCATCTGAACTAAAATAAAACAAATTCATTGATGAATACAATTTTGCGATACCTCATTCCAAACACCTTTTTTAACTGGCTTATCAGAAGCCTACAAAACTATAGAGCAAATAACAGAATAAAAAACATTTGCAACTGAAAAAAGCAAATACCTATTTACAGGGATGCAATCTTCATCACTATCTGGTGAAATGTAGTAGCTGTAACCATCAACTGCACCAGTGCTACTGAAGCCTGACATTTTTACCAAAGCTAAGGTATTTAAAAAGTGCAGTTAACAAGCTTGTAAGTTACTTATTTCAAAAATAATATACATATCCAGCCTCTTTAACAAAAGGTAGCCTAATTGAGACATGAACAAAAACGCAAAGATTCTACTAACGCTATCAATATGCAGATTTCTAAGTTTAAGGGAAGCAGTGCAAAGTTTTTCTGCCTTTAGTGTTTTTTTGAGCAAAGTGGGAGTGTTTTTAGCCTGTTTTACCAACAATGTAAGTTTGTGAACGGTTACTTTAATGAAAATTACGTATATCGTCCCTAAAGTAAAGTAGAAATCTTTGAATTAAAAAACATATGCAAAGGGAAACTCCCCTTTATAACATTCCCGAAATTATGTTTTTAATTTCTATGTTTCTGACTTTTTGTTTTGGAAGGGGGCTATGTGGAAGCCTAAAATTTAATTAAACAGACAAGTCCTAATTGCGTTATAATAATACAATAGCAGTTGCAGATGACGACAAGGGAAGCAAGACATATAACTGAGCATTTTTCCGCATTTGTGTTTAAAAAAAGAAGAAAACATGCTAGAGCGGTTTTGAAAGTTGTCGCTATCACACCAAGTGCAAGAATCTATTCAAAGGTTTTAGTTAGTTCCTACTGCAAGACGTATTCTAATTTCAGTTCAATATTCAAATCATATTTTATTTTTTTTAACTGGTTACTCTACTGTAGACGCACTAATTACGGTTCCGACATTATTTAGATCGTTTACAATATTCTGATTCTTTTATCATAAAGTACCGGACGCAGCGCTGCAAAATCTCTTCATATTAGGCCTCACCGGCGATCAGATTGGGGTCAATGATAAATTATATGTACCACGACGTTCCTAGTTTTGATTTTTATAAAACTGAGATAAAACGTTATTTTTATTGGGCTATACTAAACAAGGACAAAATTTATTGTCTGACATTATACATAATTTATGGTATAAGCAATAGTTTGCCCTATTTTGACAATACATGGCATAATATGTTTATAAATTAACTATGTAACTTTCCACTTTGTATTTACAGCAGGGAAATTAGTGCCTGCTGTTAACATGGCATCAGCCGAACTGTTTAAAGATCCATTTGACCCAGATGAGTATGTGGAGCGATTAGCATGGAGAACTCATGGTGGAGGAACTAAAGGAGGTGCTCAGGGCTTTAATCCACAAGTAGGTTAAAAGATGCTACAAAGTTTATACTTTACATAACAATGTGATTTTTGCAGCAACTTTATGATGAGTTTGTAGCTCATATAGCCGAGCTAACACAACTGGATGGAAGGTTACAAAGGAGAGTGGAACAGCTTGAAAATTCTCTGCAACGAGAGGCAAGAGGTCATTCTGAAAAAGTGGCTGATTTGCAAAAGAGCAACCAAGTTGCATTTACCCATTTTCAGGTTAGTTTTTGTCCGGCATTAAATTCCAATTTGATATTTAATCTACTATGTGTTTTCAGTCTCTGGAGGATCGCATCAACTATGTTGCAACTAAAGTTGTTCACCTTGGTGATCAGCTGGAGGGAGTAAACACACCAAGGGCACATGCTGCTGAGGCACTGAAGCTCATGAAGTAAATAGTTATTAAAAAACTTTGTTGTGTGTGGTTGCATTCAAGTACAATAACACAAAAAAAGCACTGAAGCTCATGAAGTAAATAATTTTAAAAAAACTTTGTTTGTCTGTGGTTGCATTCAAGTACAATACCACAAAAAGTGTAACGGCACATTGGTATGATGTTTCAATTGAAAAAATGGCATAATTAGAAAATCGCATTATTACTTATTACTTTATTCTGACTGACAGATAGATGTGGTCACTATTAAGAAGTACAGGATGTAGATTTTATGACAATTTCCCTTGTTTGCATGTGCTGTTCATTGTTAATTTGATCCAAAATGTTACAAAGAGAACAATAACAAATCATGTAAAACAGAGTTTAATGCTTGTGTTCTACTGTTTAGGTATTTTGATGAATTTCTAACTGGAGAATATACATCAGAAGTACTAAAAAACCCATACAGAGTGCGCGATGCTGCTGATATTGTTCATAAGCTTCATCTTATTGCACAGGAGCTTCCATATACCACATTTGCAGAGGTAGATCAGTATTGGTGATCTGATAACTATAATTAGGTGTTTTAATCATTTAAAAAACTGTATATCATTGTATCATTTCATGCAGAGTTTGTGATTTTTGGGAACCTGTTGTCTGATTTAAAATGTAATTGACAACTATTTTTTGCCTAACAAAAATATATCAAGTATCATTAAAATATACAAATGTCATGTCAGAATTTTGTTGCCTTGTATGATTTTTTTAAAATTTTGATTGACACTGACACTAGTTCCAGTAATTTTTAAAAAACATGAAGAGACAATGTCTAATTTTTTTACGTAGGTAAAGGGCAGAATAGTTTCCAAGTATTATGCAATAGAACAGGAGCTATTGAATGAGTTTAAAGAGGCACACAAAAATAATGACATCCAGAAAATGAAAGACTTTGCTGACACCTTATCCCACTTTAAAGGTTTGTTGAGATATGTCAACTCATGGGAATGTTTCTTAAAGCTTACTTGTTTTTGATCACCTTTTACAGGTTACCAATACTGCATTGATGCATTCATTGAAGAGTCTCTTCTGAATTCTTTTTATAATCGCAATGATCTTTTCAATGAAATCACTAACTTATGTGCCAAAGTCCACAAGGTGTGTATATGTTGGTTAATAACAAGTAACATTATTAGAGGTTTCATAAAATCCACCTGTGTTTTTCTACCACCACTACTTTGCATTAAATTGATGGACAACTCCACAATTAATTTCACAATGTTAAAAAAACTTGTGTCTGAATAACTGCATTTTGATATGAGGTTTATAAACATCAAGTTATTGACAGGAAGAACTTTTACAGAGGTGTCACCATTTTTGAATATATTTTTTATAACAGGTTATCATGGAAGTGTTTTCGTCTCCGGAGCAGGTTATGGGGAAAATGGTGTCAAAAATATTTCAGACTAAACTCAGCGACCATGTTAACACAAAACTGAAGGAACATCGCAACACAGACCCAGAAAAGTGCAGAAACAAAAAAAGCCTGTAAAACGTCATCGACCTTTTTTTTGTTTGTACAGATATTTGCAACATCTCTATATGTTGTATGGGAAAACCGTTGAGCTCTCCACAAAACTCTCCCAATACAAACTTGGTTCAGATTCGAATTTCCTCAACAAACTGACAAAGAATATATTTAAGGTTTGCAAAACCAATGCCTTGTGGTTTGAAACATATCTAATTAAAAAGTTATTTGTAGCCATTCTTGCAATCTTACATCGATGTGGAAGAGGCATTTTTGAAAGAGAAAGCAATGCTCATATCTCAGAGGTTTTATGATTCTAAAAATCACACTAAAAAGCAACTACATACTGGTTAGTGAATATGCGTATTATTTTTACCAGATAATTGCATTGACAAACACTATTTAAATATCACTCAAATAATTCTGAAAAAAATGCTGGTCCATAATCATATTAAATTTAATATATATCTAGTGTATATATATTTATTTATAACATCTGATTGTAAACTGAAATGTGGGCCTTTTTATTCTCAGAATTACAATTGCATTCATAGTCTGAAAAAAGTAATGACAAATGTTTACAGGTATACAGGATCTAAAAGCTGTCATATCAGATAAAACAAATATTCGATTTGGACTTAGTTCACCATCTAGTGACAGCAACAATAGTGAAACATATCTTTCACAAGAACTTGCCATCAATCTACTCCAGGTAAAATATAACAATAATACATGAATTATGACAATTAAAAAAACTCTTACATTTAAGGAAACAAAAATGGGTTTTGGAAGATGCAAAACACTTTCTTCTGCTTCACAACTTCCTGCCAATGCAGCTCGCATATACTCTTTGCTTCTTGAATATCTGTGTAAACAACATATTGAATATGCAATTGATTTGGGTCTGTTGGCAATTCCATCCTCTGACCCAAAGGTACATAAGTTAACATTTGTACACTTTTTCAAGAAGAAACCAAACTTTTCTTAAATAGTCATAAAATAAAATGAGTGCAGATATGTATGTATGTTAGTGTTGTTTGATTGGATGAAGTAGTGTTATTTGTACAGCAGGACTAATCCCAAAACTTAATAAACTAAATTAAAAATGTTTTTTCTTCTGTGTAGAGTGAACCAAATATATATTTCTTGGATGTTGTTCAACAAACCAACACCATCTTCCATTTGTTTGAGAAGCAGTTTAGTGACACGCTGCTGCCGTTGGTCAGTGCATCGCCAAAGTACAGGTGTGTGACAACACTAATCAATATGAGTAATCAAATCCTTCACACCTTTCTCATGTTACAGTGATTGTGTGCAACGAAAGAAAAAGGTTCGTGAAAGAATGGAGGTCCAGTTAGACACAGGAATCGATCGTTGTTTGTCAGCAGTGATTGGTTGGATGCGACACATACTAAAAAATGAACAGAGAAAGTCTGACTTTACAACGGATCAACCACCACAGCAGCAGTGCACCAATGCTTGTCAGAGTGTAAGTGTTTATAGCTTACAGTATGACACTAGCTTGTCTGTGTCAAGATATAAAGGTTTCATTGCAAAATTGCTTAGAAAAGACTAAGTTGCAGTAATGATGATGAACACAGTAATGTTTGAAACATCTGCTTTGCCATGATTAGCATATTAGACTTTTCTAATCCCACTTTTTGCACCTTATTAAGCTTAAATTTTGCAGGTTTGCAAGTATGTGAAAAAAGTGATGGAAGTGATTAGAAGGGCACTGGATGGAAACAATGTAGATGCAGTACTTAAAGAGTTCGGAACTAGATTTCACAGGTACAATGTATCTAAAGCAGATGCCACATGAATAATGCCTTGATGCATCTTCTTCTCATCACAGATTAATATATGAACAGTTGCAACAATACTCCTTTAGTTCAATGGGCGGCATGATGGCTATTTGTGATGTCAACGAGTATGGGTATGTGTTTTTGGGTGTAAAGTCATATTATAGTGTATTTAATCTTTTGTCATACAGAAAAACGGCCCACCTTTTGAATGTTTCTTTCGTGTCATCTTTGTTCGACAGTTTGCATTCTCTATGCAATTTACTTGTTGTCGCACCAGAAAATCTTAGACAGGTATTTGTTCAGCAGAACATTTATTACCTTTTGGTTTTGATTGTAGAGTTTGTATTGATAGCAATTTGATGTTTAAACACTTTCTCTAGGTTTGTTCTGGTGATCAGTTTGCAAACTTGGATCGTGCTGTCCTGCATACTTTTGCCCAACTTCGCTCTGATTATCGATCTTCTCGCCTTGCCAAAAACTTTGCGACATAGCAGTTGCATTTTAAATTGTATTCAGTGCTTTTCTGATTTTGCGCATATATCCAGTGCAATTATATTGTTATACATTGTTGTACAAGATTGTGTTGACATATTTCCTCTGTTTGTTATTGTGTGTAGTGTTTTAATGTAAAAGTATGTAAGTTATAACTGTTTAAAAATGCTTTAGTATAAAGAGGCTGTATTGATAGTTAGCTGTTGACTTGTGTTTGTACATTCAGCTAAAGCAAACACTGCTTCCTGGTGAATGATTTCTTGTTTGCCACTGAGACAAAAGTGCTTCAGATGTCTGTTATAGCATTATATGCTCTGTTGCTTGTAAAAATCGACTTGTTTACTGTTATACAAAACTTTATTAATGTTTGATGTAATAGACTATTAATGTTATACAGATTTGCATTGATTGATCTAATTTAGTCATTGAGAATTAGAATTGTAGCATGAATATGTTGTTACCAAATTGCATTGTCTTTTGTTTGACGATTTGCTGATACACACTGCTTTTAGGTGGAATGTAAATTTCTGACATATTTTAGTTTTTTGTTGTAACTGAAATGGCTGCCTCTTGGCTGAAAGAACACAACTTGAGTGAATGGCGAGAATGGTTTGTTCGCATAAACAACCCAACCATTGGGGAAATGTGGGAAAACCAACCTTCCTTCTTGCTTGCTAATATTTTGTACCTTAGCATGGCAGTTATGTCACTAAAGTTTGCTGTAAAGCATGGTGGTTGGAGTGGAAGGTAATTGTTTTTGTAGTTGTTTTTCTATGAGTAACATGAAACTTATTACTATCCTTTTTAGTAGCTGTGCCAATACACCCCCTTACTGTCATAGGCTGTATTGTTATTTAAGCTACTGTGGTCCCAGTATCACATTCAACTTAATTTTTCCACAGGTACACGTTCATGTGGTTTGCAGCGCTCTTGCATGGAATTGTAACAGAGGTTGTTGTTTATCATCTTCCTGACGTAAACAACTTTTGGCACAGTCAAACACCTATCATTTTTGTCGGACAAAGATTTCCACTATATATTGTTCTGTTTTATCCAGCCACAGTAAGAAATTTTGAAAATATATCCGGCAAATTCATTGAACAGAATGCTTTTTTAGATTCCCTATGCCTTCCTAGCAGCGGAAAAACTAAGGCTTCCATGGTTTGCAGAACCATTTGCTGTTGGTCTTTTTGATGTAATTACTGACTTTCCATATGACATTATGGGAATTAAGGTAAAGGTACCATGGCATAGTACAACTTTATGTGTGTATAAAAGCCCCAAACTACTTTTAGTTAATTTGGTGGACTTGGCATGATACTGATCCCAATTTGGAAGATAGGCATTATTGGGTGCCTTGGACAAGCTATTTCTTCCACATGGGGTTCCACAGGTAATACCCATGATCAACAAGCCTAAATATAGGACCTTGAAAAATTTAAATACTGAATATCGAACAATACCATGAATATAACAATGATAATATTTCTGTTTGCAGTACATTTGCTGCACTTCTCTGTGGGTCACGATATTTGCTGACTGGAAGTGCAGACAAACAGAAAAGTTCTGGAAGTTTCTTCAAGGAAATATTGTGTGTTATAATTACTGGGTCTTTGTCTATGGCCCTTGCTGTTATCTTCCAAATGCTGCCCATTTATCATGGCCTTAAGGATGGGTTTGGTCTTCATTCTGAAATAATTATTTTCATTGTGTTTGCTCTTTATGCTGGCATTGTGATCTGGTATGACCGTGCACCATCAGGCGAGGTGGGAAAAGTAAACCCTTGTTGTACAATTTTGTTTTACTCAAGATAATGTACATATTTATTTCAGGCAAGAACAAATTTGCGATCACCAATGTCTTGGAAAAAATGGTTCAGTAATGAAAGTGCTATGATGATGACCATCCACTTTTTATTCTATGTGGTATTGGTTGTGGTAGCCAAGCCAGAAAATGTAAAATCGTATGGAATGCATGAGCCAATTGGTCCTGGCAACATTAAAGTTGATCAATATGCAACCTCAGGAGTGATTTACACCAAGCAGAAATATCTGGATCCAAGCAACTATGATGAAGGCTACTTTGATTTTCGTTGCACTGAATTGGGTGGAATAAAGGGTACTCCTAATACCACAGCAATGCCCGAGCTTATTGGGAAGAAGTGGTATTCGATTTGTGGAACTCCTTTTCAGAATCATGCTGAGTACATTGTTATTGTGTGGGCATTTTGCCTCTTAGGCTTGTATGCATATTATAATGCGTTTGCAAGGTCTGCTGGAACGCTGACAAAAAGAAAAATGCCAAGGCAGAAAGGTAAATCTGATTAATCCAAGCTGTCAATTGTGATTGAAAATCGGTTTCAGTAATGTTTCGTGAGTTGCGGTTTAATTAATTTGACAAAGTTTCTGGTGCTTGATTAAAGTTTTTACGCTGTGTCTTAAAATAGTCCTTTTGTGGTGCCGAAATTTGGCTTTTAATTAGGTCAAAGTTTTAATTCTATTTCCCTGTTTTTTTTGTAGTTTTTGTGTGGTTAGCAAAACTATAATTAGAAATAAGTACATGGTCTTTACAAAGTACTTCATGCTTGTTTTTTTATGTCCACAAGATGAGAAGAATTAAAAAAAAATTAACATTTTCCACAAGCAATTTTCTTGTATGACACAGCTTTGGTTTGTTAAGGCAAGGTCGCCCTATAGGCAAGGTTGAATTTGGCCACAATGCAATTCATTTTATGTTTCGTCATCGGTAGCTAACAAAATCAAAACAAATTGAAAATATAATTCAAGTGTGGGCAGCGACGAGGGACCTGTAGAACCATAATTGATTATAAAGCCGGTCGTAGCCAATGTATAAGCGTTGCAAAAAATGATTTTTTTATTACAAATAAGTCGAGTAATAAAAACAATTTATTAATCATTGTAAATTCAAAATCAACGATGTGCGCAGCAAAAAAAAACCAACTACTGTATCGTTATGAACACGTTGGACTTCCGGCATGTGCTGTCGTCAAGTTTTCAATGATTGATTGAGTGTCGCCCATAATTGAACCAAAAATAGTGCTGGGGATGTTTACCTCTCCCACGTGTTGTTGCCTAAAGCATATCAACTGAGAAAGAATGAATGAAATGCTTTGTTGAATCCGACTGTAGCCACTGAACGTTTTAATGTTTTTTTTTGGAATGTTGTTGCTTATTTGTACGCCTGTAATTTAGGTTTTTTTTTGTCCAATTCCAAAAATGCACGTGGAAGAAGGTATTGGTGTTTAGTTTGACTACTTGTTATGTGAGCATTAACGTTAGCTACCAGTAATTCTTAAAAGCTAGTGGCAAAAAACGACGGTTTTTGTATTTGTGTGCAAACTGTTGCAGAAAAAACAATTTCTACGTGCACCACTAGTTGAGTGTTACAAAGTAACCTAGGAGATAGGTTAGATCACTGTTTCTTAACCTTTTTTGGATCACGAACCCCTAAAACATTCTTTGAAAAGCCATGGACCCATTTGCAAGAAACACATTGCAAATGTCGAAAAATTAAAATTCGTGGACAGCGAAACCTTATGTACAGAGGAAAATACGTGGATTTTCGGAATAATTGTATTTTGTTTCATGGACCCCTTAATGCATCTTCTCGGACCCCAGGTTAAGAACCCCTGGGTTAGATCCTCAAATTACGGAAATGTGCTCGCGTACCACCTGGAATGTCGCCGTACCACCGGTTGGGAAACACTGCATTAAATGGATTGGAAAAATTTTGGTTTTGACATGTGGTTGCCAGGTATGGGTGCGAAAAGGGCTATTGGTTGTAAAGCGCAGTGCTCGATTCTTCATAGACACTGCAGCAGTGATGGACTAGCAAAACCATGCTAGAAGACCATCTCAAATGAGAGTGCACTAGTGCATGTGTTCGTAATGTGCCTTGGTCTAAGTTGTGCCTAAGCTGGTTCATAATTGCAATGCTTTTAGCTATTTTTGCAGTCCATGTTAATATGCCAGCCCTATCCTGAAATACGTATCGGAATCTCCCAACAGTCTTATGGGCAACAACGATTTATTTGTCAGAGTGCATCCCACAACGAATAAGGGATAACAAATCGGGAAAATTGATACCTTTTGCAGAATACGGAGAATACATTCATCATTTGATTTAGTGTATTTTGTTTCATTCCGGTATGGCACGATTTTCCCTCCTAACGAGGCGCACACCAAAGCCATGTAGGCTAACCTCCCAGACGCGCTGGTTCCTGTTAATTCCAGACGTTTTTCTGCAGCGCCACACAGGTTTTATTGAAGAACCTATCTAAACCATTTTCAGCCAATCTTTACCTGCAGTATTGTGACGTCAGGCCTATTGTTGGCGCGAAGTCGGAACCTTGAATTTGCGTGGTTAGTATGGTGCTAATGCCAACGCCTTGGGTTATATTAGCCTACTGTATAAAGTGAACTTTTGCCAAATGAAAAAGAGTACAATATAGACTATACATGCTTTACTGCAAAGAGTTTGCGGTACAAAAGTGAGCATATTCTAAAAACAAAACCGATATCATTAGTTCAACAAAAATAACTGTAAATTTCAAGTCAACAACGACATAGCCACAAAAATTTCAATGCTACACATACGTCAAAAAGCAAACTTTATTACAAATGTTATAACTTACGTGCCATACCACGTGTTTATTTGATTTCTAGATTTTAAACGACCCCAATGGACCACTCCATAGCTTAGTATACCACTAATACTGACTTGTATGTCCCAGAGAGGAAATGCATTGTAACCACATAATACACTCAAATTTAACAATCATAGACACTATCACATAATGTACAAATTAAGGCGATACAAATATGCGTAGTACGCAGGTAGTTGTTCATCCATTGCGGAAAGTAAAATTTAACTTTTTGTCCATGTTGAAATACAACTGTAAGCTATATGTTCCCAAACATTTTAGTTCAAGTTTCTTGCACTTGTGTTTCAACAGTGAGGCTCGATGTCATTTTTTTCGCTTGTTGTTTGTCGGTCAAAGAAGTCGTCACTTCGTAGTCATCACCGCCTTTCGAATAACGCACCCACGACGCAGTGTTGCCTACAGCACTTCTCAGTGGTTTCCACCAAACTTTCCGAAGCTCCTTGGATTTTATTGACGTGAGCAAGAAAATACCAAAGCCCTAGGGATAGAGTAAATTATAAAACCGACCTAATGTTGCACAAATAAAAGAATGAAGGTGTCACGTGATTAAAACAATTACTAAACGCTATAAAACACAGCAATTCCAACTATAGTAGGTTGGAAAAAGTCTTCATCATTGGTCAGTTCGTGAGAGTCGTGTTCATTAAATACCTGCAAAGTATTGAGTACAGCAAAGACATAGCTCATGATGAGAACGTATGTGGGGTCGGTGGAGAGCAGCAATAGAAATCCGAACACCCAAGTTATCCCCATGATTGCTGTCAGAGACGAGGCAATCAGAAGAGTTTGCTTATTCGTACGTTTCAGTGCCGAAGAGTTAATCTACACAAAAAACTTACAGGTTTCTTATGTCGATTTTCATTCCATTTGGTTTAATAAGAAAAACATATCAATAGTATATAGATAAAAAGATAACAGTAGTCGTATTGTTACAACGAATGATTTGTGAAAGCGATAACTGCGCTTCAGTAACACACCTCCATGTTTTTGCATGATATCTCCCGGAAGACGCAAGAGAACACCACACAGTTGTAGAGTAGCAGCACACCCACAGGCAGCAGAAAACCAAAATACAGTGAATATTCCTTAAGCCAGCACATGTTGTCAGCACGATATGTGGACACGGGCAAAGGGTTGTCAACTGTTAAAAAAGTTGCTGTCAAATACCATCTTATTTATGTTTTATGTGAACTTTGTTGGGCCCTACCATTTTCGCAAAAGTTTTCATTCGTTTGTTGTTTGTCATAATAGCCAACTGCAATTCCGACGTTTAAAGCCACCACTCCCATAGGAACCAAGTAGGCAAAGGCAGCAACTTTTTGTAAGTAAGCTGCTCTGCTACTGCGAAATACCTGAAATATTCACAATATTGCAATTGTGTCTTTTTGTTGTTGCAGGGCTTTTACCTTTACAACAGACATATACATGTCGTAGCTGTACACTGCCATCCAGCACCAAGTTGTAAGCATAAAGTAATGGAGCAGGACCGCCACGAACATGCACGCTCCAGGGTTTCCAGTTCTGCCCACTCCTATCACGAAGACAAGGTAAACGACAAACAGATTCAGACAGACTTGCATCAGAATCTTGGCCGGACGACGTTTGCGAACATCCCTAAAAAATATACTTGTTTTCTCATAATTCTGAGTGTAAAGTATAAAAGAAGTCTTCTTTTGAACATGACAGTGTTAATAACAATATGGACCAGTCTCTTTATACTCAGAATACTTATAGTTAGTTTTCTACTTAATTTGAAAACTGTAGCTAAACTTACCGGTTTGTCGCGTGTGTAAGAATTGTGATCGAAAGGCCAAGAATTGACAATACACATCCGACCGTGCTCACCACGGAAAGAGCAACGTCATTCGGTACGTTTTTGGTATCCTGTGATATACATTGTTGTGTTACGCCAGTGCTCCCAAACCCTTCTCAGTTAGCGAATCTCGTTTTTGTTAACAATTATTTAAAGAGGTCTCTAAAATTTATTACAGAATATAGTTTTTTGCATGGTTTTTTTTAGAGAGCAACTTTACCAACGCCAAGGATGCAACTTTAACATTCTAAAAAGTTAGTTCATACAAATTGTGGATTTCGTAACCGATCTATTCGTTGGGTAAAATGCTTTGGGCTTCCCCTGAAAGAATTTCGCGAACCACTACTTACAGGTAATACTCCCAAATCTAAAAGTCAATCTATGCTGTTAACAACGGACAACTTAGCACTGACGTTGAGATGTGTAGTCCGCAGTAACGGCTCGTTTTCATGGTGGAATTTATAGTAGTTTGTTGAAATTTATTGTTAAAAGTTTTGCATCAATATAATTTTTATAGCCCATGACTTTGTCCTTTTGCTTCATGAAAGACTTATTAGTGATGCAATAACGGCTTACCACTAAAATGGCAAAGTTAGTTAAGTGGTTGCAATGGCATTCAGGTGGGTTCGCATTGTTTAGGCAACATCCTTTCGGAGACCACTCGCTGATATCAAAATCCCAGTACATACACCTCAGAGTGGTTTGCAACGCCTGCAACACAAAAATTAGAACCACCAACTTTTTATACTCTGTATTATCTATACGTAAAATTTAATGGCCCTTAAATAGTTTAGTTGTGACTTACCAACAAACTTTCGTTCGGCGGTGGTTGTTTTCCGTATTTTGCCACGTCGCCCCCATATTGAATCTTTACAGGGCTACTTAGGTCGCTCACATTTGCTCCGATATCAGCCGACAGAATCTACAAAATAGGTCACAAGTTTAACAAAGCACATGGCCTCTAACACACAACATGACAGCTGTATTACAGGGGTCACTGATACTCCGTGTTGTGATGTAATTTCCGAGTAAAACAAGGAGTCATCCTGGTAATATATGAAGGCAGACCTCCGCGCTATTGTTTCGCGTTTTGTGCGATCTGTTTGGTCAGGTCCCCACGCTTTCTGCATTGCAGCCCGTGGGATTGTTATTTTGCCTTCAACGCCTTTCGAATTCGTATTTGGAGAATAATCAAGCTGTGTAAATTCGGTTTCCAGTGAATACTCTTTCACCTGCGAAATATATATGTATATATATAATAAAATATTTTTCCGAATATATATTCTGCCTTCGAATACATACAGTACATGGCTTTCGCTACGTCTTATGGTTTTATGAAACCGTAACATTCATATCCAGATGTTGTTTTTTTTTGGCCTACAATAATATTGCTTGCTTATAAACACATGACACCTTCATCTGAATAGATCCCGTGGAGATCTCGTAAGTCGTCTTGTTGGCTTCCAGCTTTACTTCGAGTGCCATTGCAGTTATTGCTTTTACCAACTCCTGTTTCTTCTTTGCGTCGACTCTCCCTTGATTACTTCCAGGGACGTTCTTTTTCGTTAAACCCTTCGTAATGTTTACCACCGCTTGCATGGTACCTGTTGTTATCTGTATGCAAATATAATTATCGACATAATTCGAAATATTGTAGCTAACTAGAAGTTTACCTTGATATCCTTGTTTCTGGCGCGGTTGCTTATGTTGGTGACGAAATCCACGACCTGTGTGACTTCGCCGTTGGTTAAGTTGTCATTCTCCGCTATGAGAGTTAATTCTCCGACCGCAGTTTCCACCTCCTCCGCGGTTTTCGCATTTTTTACCAACTAAGTAAAATCAACTGCATGTGTAAATGCAATCCATGCATGACATGTTATATGAGGTACCTGTCCAATGGCCGCCGCTGTTGGAAGACATTTAAACCCGTCTCCGGTGTATCCACTATTGCACACACAATGGAAACTGCCTTTTGTGTAATTACAACTTGCTTTGGGGTGACATGGAGTTGAAAGACATTTGTTGACTATTCGACATATTTAACAAATGAGTGTAATTTATTTTATGTATTAATCTTTTCTATGCTACCAACCTTTGCATAAAACATTTGAGTTGGCTGAAAATTGTGTGTTGTTTAGACAGTCCCCATTAGCTTCTATTTTGTCTTTTTCTAAAAGTGGTTAAATTTGTTTTAATTTTCGTGTGATGGCCACATACAACTGATTAAGACTATGTATTTTTGAAACCTACCTTTAGTTTGATTCTTGGATGTGCAACTAACTTTTCCTGAACTGTTTTCACAAATTTCGTTTCTTGCGGTGCTTCCACAGCATTGTTTGATATCTGTGATAAACTTTTTGGTATGGTTAACTAAGCCAGAATAAAACCCACACATTATATAGTTTTACGCCATTTTTATCAATAAAAAGGTAATAGATCAGGAAATCTATAGTTTTCTTACCCAGTATGCAGACAAAATGTGAATTTAGGCATTCATTACCAACTTCCTTAAAATTTGGAAACGTTGCATTTTGGCAGAGTTTGATTTTCCGACCTTCACATGAAAATATATTATTTATAATGTTAGACTTATATCACCAGTCTGTAACCTACAAGTCGTGTTTGCTTGTAAGAAACTTTTGAACATAAAGAAACGAAATAAAAACAATAGGCATTGTGTTACATAACATATCTGTAGGCGATTTTTAAGTTAGTTAAAAGGTGGGAACTGTTTACCGTGTTTAAAATAACTGTAATTGCCATTTGAATGGCAGCGGGTGACAATTGTTCCATTCATTTCCAAACATGTTTTATTTGCTTCTGCTGAACTGTTGCTGTCAAAATATTTCAAATCAAGTTGTTGAGCATCACTGCAATTACTCTCTGAAAAAAACGAGCTGAATAAGTAACCGCACAAAAGTTTTATTTGAAATATCTACGCTTGCGACATTACTGCGTGTATATTGGGTTTATTTGCTAGGATCACAGTTTGCTTTGACGTATTTGGCTCAAAAATATGTTCTTTGCACAAAAACCAAGTTTTTCTTTTTGGAGACAAATTTCTTCTTTAAGCTGTGTCAGCCTCCGGTCGGTAACTTTGGAAATTGCTGGTGCACTGTATGGACAGACTGACTCATCTCGCTTAATCAGGTGCTGCAACGTTTTTTTGTAAGTCTGTCCAAAACAGTGTACCAGCAATTACTAAAGTCAAATTTAAGCAAAATACATTTGTTAACAAGATGTCTCCATTGTAAAACTCGATTCTGAATTCAAAAATTTGTATCTTGAACTTCACAAAATTTCATTTACACCCTGAAAGCAATCGCTTTTGAAACCCAATATAGCTATTACTTACTCTGCTGGGAGTAACGGGATGCAGTAAGTAGGAACAAACTCACTATTACTGCTTTCGTGATCATTTTACTCAAGTTAAACTGATTTAACTGTTGCACTGTACAACGCACTAAACCGAAATCTTACTACATACACTAAACGAAATTTCTCTATTATGAGGACTGTACAGCATTCCTATGTCGCTTTGTGGGTTGCTTTAACTGTATGAAGTATAACACACCTGTCTGCAGACAATAATTGCTTGCACTAACACCCACGCATAGCTAGCACCGGATGTACGTCAAAGTGGGAATAACCAAACATAGACATGCCTGCTGACGTTCTAGCCTATAAAACCAAAGTTTTTTTTACCGCATGACCCACCATGATTATGTCATAGCTGCCACCCATCGTATATACGTTAGACATGTTTCAGTTTTTGTTTGGCCCACGCGAGAGCGTCTTGACGCAAGTAATGGCCAACCTGTGCCTTTGCGTCAAGCTTTCGGCGAGTTACGCATGTGTTAATAGTGTTACATTATGCATGAGTATCCAATTTTGTTTCGTTTAGAAACTGTATTGCTTTTTCTATTTTGGGACCGGTCTCTATCAAATCAGCTGTCAGCTGTTCTGTGGAAACAAACATGATTTTGATTCTTTTGCATTGTCTACGTGCAGAAACAAACAATCAGCCATTTGGATTAATATTCTGCGAAACTTTATTTTAAGGAAAGATAAATCGAAATCGAGAAACGAAAACAAGCACGTTTGTTACATGCTACGACGCGTTGTTGACGACTGACGAAGTAAAGTTGGTGGTGGTGTGGTTGGTGGTGGTATGGTTGGTGTGTCCATTCGACGCCTCCGTTAACGACGTGTTGTTGTGACCATCATGTGTGCGCAGGGTTCCGACACTAGTTTTCAGACTTATACTGCCTATGAATCTTGACGTTGCGTTTGATGTCTGGCCGCAGCACATTCGCAATGGATTCCACCAAACTCGGCGCAACTCTTTCGAACGTAGCGTTGTAAGGACGAATATCGAAAGACCCTGTTGACCAAATTTGAAGAAAAAAAATAGACACGTTGTAATGCTATCAGTACATTGAAATATATATTGCAGGGAACAATAAGAATGGAGGGAAGTTTTCGACGCCTTTCAATCAAACTTTAAGGTTATAGTACAATAGTACTTTCAACGCCGTGATTTCGGAGACATTTATGGATAAAACTCTCTAAGTGTATTTGCGTTGATGAAAACTAGCAAAACTTTTGTGGTATTTTATGTATGGACTATACCTGCATGGAGTTGGCCACAGCGAAGAGCCAGCTCATAATGACGAGATAAGTAGGATCTTCCGACAGGAGCATGAAATAACCAAAGAGCCACGTCATGCCCATGACTGTGGACATCGTCAAAGCTATCACAATGTTTTGAGCTCTGGAGCGTTTCATAGCACGAGTTCTTCCCTGTGTGCGCAAAAGGAAGTATCGTTTCGTTATTTGATAGATTGCTTTGCATAAGGGCTATTAAATAACTATTAAGCATTGAAAATATTTCAGCTTCCCCACCAGGAAATTGTCGCTCTGAAAGGTTTTACCTACTCGAAGTATCGGTATTGAAGCTTAGTGTGGCAACTCAATGTAATGTAATTTATTTCAAACTTGTGTTTTTCTAAAAGTTAATGTGAATTTGCTATATATTTCCGCAATTATTCTTCCACGTGGGCTGTGCAGAGCTATGTATGTCATGTTACATCAAATCTATATACACCTCCATTTTCTTGCAAATGATTTCCCTGAAAATTAGTAAGAAGCAAATAAGATTGAACACGAGAAGAATTCCAATCGGCAGAAGAAATCCGATATAGAGCGAATATCCTTTCAACCAGCACATGTTGTTGGCTCGGTACGCCGAAGAATGAAAAGGGTTGGATTCTGTCGAAAAATACCGCGTTAGGTTGTGTATATGCTTGAATTTGTTTCGCTTGTCCAATGGATAATAACAATCGCATAGGTGATATCAATTATACCGGAATGTTTTGTTAATTAAAATAGCTCTCGTCGGATTCTATCTTGTTTAAGATTAAAACAGCAGAGTGCGAGGAAAAATACTTCTAGATGTCATGGGAGTTGGTAAAGGCACAACAGTCACTTAAACTATTTGTTTTCAAACTACTACATGTATTTTCTAAATCTGCACATGTACGTTAAAGCACGTAGGTATTTCATCATACTATCTTGAACTGGGTTGTATTTGCAAATTTTCACGTCACGTGACGAATCACAAATAAATACCTGCGTTGCACAAGCTATCTCTCTGTGGTAGTTGGTCAAAATATCCGACTGCAATTCCCACCGTTAACACAACAATGATGCCAGGAGTGATGTAAGCAAAGGCGGACACACGTTGCAAAAATTTACTGCCATCGTTACGAAAAACCTGAAAAAGCATTTCAAGCAATGAATTTAAAGTTCAAAACACTTTCCACTGTTTTAGCGAATATGCTTAAGAGACTATACTTTCAATCTGCTATATTTTTGTTGAAAGAAATGCTTATTCTTGTACTATGCGTTTAAATTTTGGTCATTTGACAGAGGGCTCTTACGGGCGGACGTTCTTTAATTTAAGTTGGTCATAAAATATTTTAACGTGACCTTATCAATCAACAAAAGAACAGTGACCTTTACAACGGACATGTACATGTCGTAGCTGTAAACCGTCATCCAGCACCAGGTGGAGAGCAAGAAATAATGCAGGAAGGCAGTCACAGCTGTACATGCGGCGGGATGTGTGGAACGTGCGACGCCGGCAAGAAAAAGTGCATCAGCGACCAACAGATTGGCGCAGATATTCACTAAGATCTTTACTGGGCGTCGGCGTCTTACCTCCCTAAAAACAGTTGCTCATTGTGTTCGTAACCGACTCTTCCTCAGACAGTTAAGTCATAAAAGTGTTTAATACATTTCACAAAATGATTGCGTACGATGATTGACGGGATCACAATAAATAAAGTTGGGATCGTTTGTAGAACAATAAAAAAATAAAGCAACATGCCTCTAACGTGACGAAATCTCTCATCAAACACATTACCATCACTGAATTTACCAGCGATATTGCAATATAGGCATATTTGTTTATCAACTGAACCATGCTTTGAAATATTGTGCCTACCGAAGCCACAAATGCAGCGCAATTGTTAAAGCTAATCCGCAGATAGATGCAATACATCCCACGTAGCTGACTACCGTCAACGCAGCGTCTGTCGGCACCTTTTCTGATTTCTGCACAATATGTTCTTATAATTGCACGAGCTCGATATTCAGTGGAGTTTTCTTAGGTTAGGTTTACTCACTATAATCAGGGCAAAGTTCGTCAGATGATAACACAAGCATTCGGGTGGATTTGCAGTTGTGTTAAGGCAGCAGCCGTCCGAGAGCCAACTGCTGGTGTTAAAGTCCCAATATACGCATTCTGCGGTCGTTTTAAGCGCCTGTAAGGAGGATCGCCGGAATGTTACAGACCTGGCATTTCTGACTGTTTAAAAACAGATCACAAACCACAACCTGTAGGCTGTTGTTCTTCAAGGGTGTCACTGCAAACTGGGCATGTTGATCCAAAAACCGAATTTCGACTGGTTCTGTCAGGTTTTCTACACTTCCTGCTTTTCCCACGTCTACCGAGATCACCTGATAAATGCATTGTTGCAGAGCGTTAAATAAAAGGCAACATTAAATCACCGAGGTGACGATTGCACTCACAGAATTCACACCACTCTTAGAATAAAACAAAGAGTCGTCTTTGTAATACACGAATGCCGATCTGCGCTCAGTAACGTTGTCGCCGCTAGATGTTGCCCATGCGCTACGCACAGCGGTCGGGGGCAGCACAACGTCAACAGCATCGTTGGTCGTGAACTCCAGTTTAGGAAAGTCTGTCCCGTTATCATCTTTCACCTTTTAAGAAAACATGTTTGTGGAAATAAGTTTTTAGATTGAACAACAAACCTGGTTATACTTAAACTTACTGTCCCTGGAGATCGTGAGTAACTACGCAATACTTGTATTGTAAAGATAAGTATACTACGCAAACCTATTTAGGGAAAATATTCAATGTTTTAACGATTATTATGCCTATGTGTGGACTTGCCTCCATCGTAAAGGCGTTGCTTTGATACTTGAACTTGGGATCCGAACGGTTGAGTTTCACATCCAACGCCAACGACGAAACAGACTTTACGACGTTTTGTTGATTCATTTGATCGGATTCAGATCCTCTTTGGCCACTTACGTTCCACTGACTTTCGATCAGTCCGTCGACAACCGACAGCACCGAGGTAAATGTGCTTGTTGAAACCTAAGAAATGCTCATGATGGATATGTTCATTATGATATGAATACGGAAACGTCCATCCAAATTGACGAACAGGAAGAGTGATTCTCAACTATTTTACATACAAACCAAATGCGAAATCCTTGCAGGAGAAATAGTTTGTAAGGAACCACATATGAATATAGTAATTCCGAGAAAAATCGTTGAAACAGAAAAATTGCAAACTACAAGAAAGCACCAATGTTACACAAAGCAATTTCTTGACAACACTTTGTGTTTGAATAGCAATTTTTGGCTGTTCCTTAGGCCGAAATGTTGATGATTTGTACAGTAAAAGCCGAGTTTGCGAAATAATCTGTAATATTGTTGTTACATTATATTTTAAGTTCAACGAAGGATTTCGGTTGCTGTGCTACATTTTTTTTTATAGCTCTATACATTTAAACAAACAGCAAATATATTGCTTAATTAGGTTCGCAAATTACTTGGACGCCAGCATTTATCTTATCATTTAGACATGATTCTTTGAATGAAAAATCTCCCCACCTTTAAGCCACCCCTGTTGGGCTTGACATATTTTATACCAACCACTGTATATAGATGCAGCACAAACAACCCACAACACCAACAATCAAAAGCACTTACATTAATCTTTCCACTGTTAGCCAGTCGTTTCATATCATCTAGAAACAGCACCACGCCATTCACTTCCTCTTGGGTCAGATTATTACCACCGTTCACCAGTGCAGCGACATGACGACTTGCTATCACGAAGTCAGCGGTTGTCTTGGAAAGCTTTCTGATCTGAGAAGGCGGTTTTGGGTCGCTTGGCATGCTACTGTTGTAAAGTTGTTAGCGGTCCTTACCTGGTCGAGGTCCATGTTGCACCCGTTGAAGGGAAAATGTTTAAACATGGCTCGATTTGATGAAGATTCTGCCCCGCAAAATGCCGTGCTGGCAGGAATACCTATAGTACAAAAAATATGCCATAACATTGCGCTCATTTTAATCGTATATAAAAATACACGGCAGCCCGTCGGTGAGAAATAAAGTTAATAAATTGACGATGCAAGTTTGAACTGCTATGACACATTTTGCATTGTAACTTTTTATCAAACTTTTAAGGTTAAACTTTTAACTTCAACTAATCAAGCATTAATTCATCCTAATGACGCACTAATAATTTTCTTCAAAAAGCATTAGGTTCTCGAAGAATAAAATAAAGCCACTGAAATGTTGCACAGACAACTTAATGTACAGGTAAAGCACACCACATACCTCCCGGGCATCGCTCGTTTGAAGTTTGGTTGTGACCGACAGCTGCACTTTCGAATGAAAAACCATCCAAAGTGGCAAAATCGCAAAATTCTGTACAATATGATTTGTAATTATAGGCATTATTGTAGCTTTCCCGCTAATACTAACCCCGATTTTTATTTGTTGTCCTTTTCCCCACATATTTTGAAACAATTTCACTGAATCACGTGAATTTTTCGCTTACCTGTGCAATTTTTACCATCTCCACGAAAGTGGTGATCGCATTGACATTCGTATGTTGCCATTCGGTTGGTGCAAGTCGCGTTTTTGTCACAATCGTGCGTTTTCTTCAAACACTCGTCAATATCTGTCAAGTGAAACGACGCCTGCTATTAAACTACTATTTTAACCGGTTGCTGTGGATTTAGTTAATTATCATACAAACAACACCTGTAGGTAAATTGACAACACCACTACCAGTACTTTTGTGATAACGATTGCCAATAAGTGAATGTGGTTGTTAACAAAATTATCACATGTTTTAACGGTGACGTCACATCATCCGTCTCGCGTTCGTCATGAGAGTTTCGTTGGTTAATGGCTGTGGTCTCACCGTAGCAGTTATGCCCGTCTCCAAACAATCCTTGGTGGCAGGAGCACTGGAATCCGCCCTGCAGGTTCAGGCAAGTTGCGTTGGGATGGCAAGAGATCGATTGTCGGTCGCATTCATTCACGTCTACAAGCACAAAATATTGCACGCGTTGGTGAAATATTCGGTTAGTTGTTAGAACATGTGTGCGTAGCCTGATAAGTTTGGTATATATTTACCAACTCATAGTTTCACATAAATCAATGTTTGAGTCTAACTTTCCAGCACAACAAACATTTGCTAGCTGCGCACCTAATCCCGCTACACATTTTAGTGGCCTAAAATGTTTCAGAACTTTACAGCATTGGTGCAAATCTATACCTGTGCAATTGCTTCCATTGCCTTGAAATCCGTTTTTACACTGACACGAGAACTTTCCAACCTCGTTTAGGCACGTGGCGTTGTCATGACAATCGTCTGCTTCTGCTTTGCATTCGTTGATGTCTGCGCAGGAGATAAAATTCTATTAAAAATTCATCAACGAGGTTCTCAATAATTTGGCTCCTAAACATTCCTAAACGTGTAAAAAGTGGTTTTGTCCGCATTTTGTGATGATTATATTTGGTGGCTTTAAATTTTAATTAGAGTGACTTGGCATTCTCATGAACCACAACTTTTCGAGGAAGCTTCGCAGTCAGGTTTCGTTCTAAAGATAGCGAAACTTCGGCAACAAAATGTGCGTCATGTGTAAAATTGTGAGCTGAGTTAATAGTTCTAATTTCCGTAACAAAAGGAAGCGCAAAGCATTAGCGTTTCGAAAATTAACACGTCCCAAGCGTAAATAAGTTATACGTGAATCACGTTCCGCCATTCGCATGTATTATTGAAGGCATTTGACTGTTAACGAGAGAAGTCATAACTTTCATCACCGAGGTACGCCACAAAGTGATAATTATTTGTTAAAAATCGAAAAAAATCAACATCCGGCATAAAATCTTGCTTGGTCAACTTTCCTGCAGAAACATCATCAGTTTTTTGATCATCTCATAGATTTGAATATCAGTAAAATTTCAGACAATGCGTGTTTAAACAAAGTTCAAGCAAAACACATCATTGTACCCAAGATTTACATTGTTTAAAAATATATGAAAGTTCTAGAAACAAGATAAAATTTTGCCAGGGGGAAAAGTTCAAAACATGTGAGTCAACATCACACGAACCTGCGCAATAAGACCCATTGCCTCGAAACCCGCTGTTGCAAATACAAGTGTGGCTGCCTGGAAAGTTGGCACACAAGGCAAATTCGTGACACCCATGCATATCCGACTGGCACTCATCGACGTCTGAAGAAATAAATCAAGCAAATGAGGCTGTGGTGTATCCAAATTTGTCAGGTCTTGAACGTGACGTGCAGTGACTCCCTACCAGGCAAATTTTGAATGTTGCTTGGTCCAGAAGTTGCAATATTGCCCTTTGACAGCGATATGTAATTAGACGCATATAGCCGTAGTAATAAAATCATACACAAATCGTTAAGTTTAAATCTTTGTCCTGTATTGAAACCCGCACCTCACAGTTGTGTGCATCATAGGTGTAGTGGAAACAAACTTCTTATGTTCAGAAACTTATTTGTTTTTTTCATATACTAAGAATACATTTTGAAATGTATTTTTTTATAATTTTGAATGTGTTTGATGCATATAGACACCTGTATTAATCCAGGACTCAGAAGAGTGTTCCAGGACTCAGATACATTGAATCAATAATACAGTGACAAATTTAACTGCATGGAGGATAAACTAGATTCCCCTTGGCATCCCGTGGTGTATCCGGTATAATGTGTATCGTAAAATGGCGCCTCCACCTACCAATACCCACACCAATCTTACAAGGACCACTTTTTGTTTCGTTAGTTCAATTCAATGGAAACATTCGCCCAAATTCCTCGGTTAGTTACAAAACCATTCCCACCTTCACAATATGTTCCATTTCTTGTAAAGCCGTCAAGGCAGACGCAAGTGTAGCTTCCTTGCGTGTTGACGCATGTGGCGTTATCGTGACAACCGTGGTTTTCCATCATGCATTCGTTTAAGTCTGCCAGACACACATCAGGGTTAACATGCTTTGTCCACGCTTGACCCAATAACAACCCTACTTCACTCAATCGGTGACATTTCCTAATCTAAAAGCCTCATTTCGTTTTAAATGTTATTGCAATGACAATCCTACGGATAATACAACATGGTGTTAAAGCGTCTCTATTAATGTCAGGGCATTTGAGGAAGATATGCGTGGCAATTAAATTCATCGTGAAACGACTACACGGCCATGGAAGTGCATTTTTTTAAATCACCAGTCAGTTAAAAAACAAGCACCTTACAGCCATCATATACGTTGAATAGGCCAGTAGAATTTTTGGATAAAACGCAAATTTGTTTGCTGTAGTTCACAAACCTCAGTTCATCGGGATATTTTGTAGGTTAGTCTTACCAATACAGTCGCTACCATTTCCTGTAAAGCCGGACTTGCAGTAACAAGAGTATGTACCGGGTTCATTGGTACACGCAGCGTGTTTGTGACAGTTGTGCGATTCATCTGCGCATTCGTCAATGTCTGAAACACAAAAGACTCATTGTACAAAATTTACAATGATACGGTTATTTTTTTGTTTTTTTTGTCCCCTGTCAATACAATCACCTTTCACCCTTTTAATGAGGACCAAACCTTAAAAACAATTAAATGAATTGTCTCGTTTTTAACGTTTTTTCAGACAATACAAAACAAGGTAACAGAACAAAACTTCTGATCTTGAACTTGCTGCCAAAGTAGTAATTGCTTGCATTATCACTTTGACGGATTTAAATTTCACACATAACGATATATACCGCAACGCGTAACCAGTAGGGTGTCGCATCGATACCATTTTAACCACAAAAAACATATAATTTTAGGATTTTTTGGACATGAAAACATTGTAACCGTTTTCGTTTACCTAAACACAGAGAAAGAGTTTCAAAGAAACCCGTTTGACACTGGCAAGAATAATTTCCGACGGTGTTGGAGCATGTTGCATGTAATTGACAGATGCTTGGTGAGTCTTGGCATTCGTCAATGTCTGTATCAAATCGAACATGTCATTATACGGCGTTATGAAAATATATGTAAGGACATACCAGGGCACATGACACCATCACCACTAAAACCTGTCTTGCAAGCGCAGGAAAAAGAACCAATTCGGTTTGTGCAAATGGCGTTTTGGCTGCAGTTGTGTCTGTCTGATAAGCATTCGTTGATATCTGTAAAAGGATATGCTGGACAAAGATATATATATTTACAGAATGGTTAAATATCATTTTTTGTTTGTAAACAGTCCTACTACTTGCTAATTCAAAAAAACATTTTTTCTTTTAAATCAACCAAACTTTGGTAATTATCATCAACATTTCAAACCCATGAAACACAATAGTCAGATAACGTTGTAATCAGACAAAGGTTGTGGCCTCACTGAAAGCGGTTTGTACCTGTGCACTGAGATCCTTCTTCACTAAAACCAGTTTGACACTGGCAAGAATAACTTCCGACGGTGTTGGAGCATGTCGCATGTAATTGACAAATGTTTGGTGAGTCTTGGCATTCGTTAATGTCTGTAGAAAACCAACATGTTAATATACAATGATAAGCAAATATATGCAGGGACTTACCAGCACAATCGACACCGTCGCCACTGAAGCCTGCCTTGCATGAACAGGAAAACGAACCGATATGATTTGTGCAAGTGGCATTTTCGTTGCAAATGTGAGTACCTGATGAGCATTCGTTGACATCTGTGAAAGAACGTGTTGGATAAAGTGCCTATTAAATAAATTGTTTTTTATAAAACACAAAAAATTTGCTTACAAACAGCTAGCAAAACAAACACATTTCGAACCCACTAAAAGGAAAGTAGTTTGTTAAGAAAGTAAAATTTTCTATCCTGCTATCATGGAAATAATTCAGCTTTCCATGTGCACCCTTTTTTCAGCAAACACGTTTGACAGACGTTTGGTAAAACATTCATAACAACGTTATTGTCTATATATATATATATGTGTGATTAAGCCAACGCACCGACGTCAGGGCGTAACGCTACTACATTATGATGATTGCCCCTATTATGGTCTCAACCGCAACAGTGCAGTTTCACATTCCTTCGCATGAAGTAATGGCGGTTGCGACTTGCTGTAGGCGATGGATCTTATATGTGGGCCAGACGAAATCACGGAGATGTCGCTCTACCTAATTCCAGACAACTTTATCATTGTTTTTTATGAGGTGGGCAACATAACACAAAACAAATTGCCAGCACTGAAGGCCTATGTCCATGTACATATTCCTTATCTCCCCTGGTGGATTTATTGGAATTGGCGGGATTTAGACCCTAAATTCTTTCCTATTTTGGGGTTGTTGAGCCCAAATTATAACCCATCAATATTTTAAAAGGATTAAGACAATATTGATGTGAATTCAGCAGCACAAAACTCTAAGGCTGACCATATGTTTTCTTCTGTTTTGAATGTTACCTTGGCACGTCGAACCGTTCATGGCAAATCCTGGCAGGCAAACACAGGCTGAACTGTTCCACGACGAGTTCTCGGAACATCCCCGTTGCTTTGCCTCGCAAACCAGACCGTCTAAAATTAGTTCAAACCATTACAAATCATCTACGTTTGTTCTGCCGCGGGCAAGCAAACGACTCAAAAGTGGACTTGTCGTCCATGATGTCAATTGTTGTTGAAACTATCTGATGCGTTAACAATAAGGCGGGAGAAGCCAAGTTTTGACTATGTTGTACTAAAGTTGCAATAAAGAACTGTTTCCAGAAAACTCACCAAGACATGTTGGGTTAGCTTCGTCGCACCTGGCTACCTTAAATTGCGGAGTCGTCTGTGGCCCGTTTTTACCAGTAGGCAACTCTGTTAAAACGTGAACCTTTAAAACCAAACCGCGCATTAAGGCATAAGTTACTCACCAAACCTAGCAGTCCAGTTAAGAAACACCCCTGCTTGCCACCAGGTCTTCGTCTGCTGTTCGCCTCTGGTCACCACTGCAGCAAAGCCGCATTTGCTAGTGGCGTTTACTTCAGCTTTAAAAGTGTCTGGATACTGTGGTTCCCCTAAAACTGCCGTCTCGATAAGCGACGGAATTTGACAGAATGCTGTCTCGAAAATGACCGTGATGTATTTTGAATTGTTCTTTTTGTTGTCACCCACATTTACGCTGCCGCTGCACGACCCTGCTAGAAGTAAAATATTTAATTGTGCAACTGTTCAAAGCGGAAAAAGAGCAGGGATCCTTATGTCTTGGAATCCAGAAAAAGACGAACAAAACGAAACCGTTTTCGCCCCAAATCGTTTTGTTTTAATACCCATTTCGTTTTCATTTCAGTTTTTCCATACGCAAGATTTATCTGTAATAGTCCAAATATTAATGACGAGATTTATTCACACATCCTATGTATAGCGGTACCGCCCACACCGGTTACCACAACGACGATGTCTTTTTCCTGCAGACATAATGGAAATCGACACACGTACAAAAGAAATGATGAAAAAAACATTTAAATTCAATCCGCACAAATTTGCAGTCTCGCGAAATAATTTGAACACAGTTTGCGGTGCATAGCTTTGAGACCCAATAATTGGCGCCATTGTGGGATTAAGTGCAACTCACCTAAAGCAAAATTGCGGTTGTCCAACAGGAAATACGCGACAATAAAGCACGCGACTTTCATGTCGCGACGTGATCAGTCGATTTCAGATTCACGACGCACCTACGTTAATATTCAAGAAAACTAAAAATGTAACGGGAGACAACATTGTACAATCAAAATTGCCACAAGTCCAAAGCAATCTTGAGTCGATTGCTTTATTAAAACAGGAAAATATTATAATGCCTTGTTCTGTTGAAAAAGGTTTACTTACACACCATCAACGTTGTTATTTACACGAGATATGCAAAGCAGCGATCTATCGATCTATTCAAAGTACGCAAAGAGGCCACACGGAATGTTGTATCGTGGTTGCGTTATCAACAAACGTGCCAGCCGTAATTTCTTTGCTCTTACCTTGCACAGCACGTGAGAAAGTAGAGCGACAATATTGTGTACTGCGAAGGTTTTGCAACTAACTATGAAGCCAAGATATTAGTTATACACCTGGTCAATGACCGTCATTTCTCTCTTAATTATAATGATGTACTTCTTTGTGAAAGCTGCTGCTGCCGCTGACGCTCACGTTTAGGTGAATATTACTACCTTTCACTTCGATTGGCTACCGCCATGGGCTAACTGCCTTCCTTTCTTGGTAAGTCCCATATTAACCATTCTGACCAGCGTCAACCATTAATAACATTGTTGTTTCTTAGGAGAAAGCTCGTGGTCGCCGCGTATAAGGGTGTGACATACGCGAATTTGGAAGCCAAGCTGGTGTGTGCGCTTTTCGTAAAGTTGGCTGCGTCACGGATGTCACGCTCAATGCAGTAACGTGACGTATATGCGTATAGTGCAATCGTGAAGACCGTTTGCTTTGAATATTTTGTTGTGGAGTTGCCGAGATCTTTGTAGTTCGAGGTTGCTTTAAATAAAAATTCGGTTGTGAAGTATAAATGACACATACAATATCCGTAACGTAACAGGCCAATATTAGCAATTCGGTTGTTCACGCTGGTTTCGGGATATTACATTTTGCACGCAAGCGATCATCCGGTATTCAATCACGCATATTTTCTGGCAAGATCGTTTTCGTCTCAAATCGTTTTGATTTTTAAACCTACATTTTGTAAAACCTTTTATTTCACCTCCGTTTTTCTAAAACAAAAAAGGATTAGTTTCAGGGTAGCGGTAACCCTGACTCGGTTTCAGCCTATTACATCTGGCACGTAAGCGATCATCCGGTAGTTAAAGCACGTACATTTGTCACTTCCTTCAGCTTGTAGAAAATACGTATCACTCATATTTTCCCCTGATCTTACTATCGAATATGCTGTGCGACTGAAAGTTCCGGTGTCTTTGCAAAGTTTATATTAATCAATCAGTTCTAACGTAACGATTATTTTGCTCTGATCCGACAAGAAACGAGATACACCGCCTGATGTAAGTCATGTGGACATGTTATGAGCCTCGGGTATATACAGTTCGTCATTCCAACAACAGACAAAAATAGGCCCTGCTACTCAAATTCGATTCTAAAACTGGATTTGTCTGTATTTTTCCTGCGAATTGGTTTCGGTGGTGTAGAATCTTCCCGTCACACTTTCCTCCGTCCTGATGCTACCGCCGTGTTCCCTGAATGCTCGCTTCACGTCGTAACACCGCCTGTTAGGGTTAAGGCGCATCATCAACATGTCGACACGCCGTGTCACAGCGCCACATAGCGGTCTCCAGAGAAGTTTTTGCAGCTCGGATTGTCGAACTGTTGTGAGAAGGAAGATTGAAAGACCCTGAAAAACACACTAACATTAAATGAGGCGATCAAAGCAACACTTTACTGTTAATCGGTTGTTTGTTCTTCAAAAAAATACGCAGTTAAGTAAATTCCCTACAGGCACGCAAATTACCTAGGAGCTATGTATACGTGAAAGAAGGCTGGTAATTGTCCCCATGCAATGTGAAAGAAAGCGTGATTTTTACCTGTCACAAATACCAACCCCAACATTGTACTTAAGGCTTTCGTTAAGACGTATTCCATAATATCCTACATACGTTATAAGTTCATACCTAGTTCTTAAGCACGTGTGATGAGAAAAATTACGCTATGAGCAAACTGATCTACTTCGACAGATGTTCGCCAATTTTGTGTAAATTGGAGGACCTCAGTCGAACCAATTTACGTGCCAGCAACGCCATATAAGGGCAACATTTACAACCTGTAGTGTGTTTAATAAGGTGAACATCCAGCTCATCATAGTGGAGTAGGTTGGATGGTCACTGATCAGCATGAGATAGGCAAAAATCCAGGTCACACCCATGATTGCAGACATGGTTGAGGCGATGAGAAACATTTGCCGACCTGTTCGTCTCATGCCAGCGGAGTGATCCTGCGGCAAGTTCGAGTAACTTAAATTAAAGCAAGCGCAGAGGCTATCTTAGTACGCACCTGATGGTTTGTCCTGCAAAAGATTTCACGGTGCACGGCTGCAAAAACACAGCAATTGTAAAGTAACAAGACGCCGACGGGAAACAGAAACCCAAAGTACAAGGAATAGTCTTTTATCCAGCACATGGTTCTTTCCCGGTAGGAGAACTCAACAATAAAACCGAAGTCTGAAAATGGACAGACGATTGTCCTATTGCTTTGACCCATTAAAAGAATGGAAATGGCATACCTTCGGAACATAACCTCGGGTTGGCCGTGTGACTGAAGTACACGGAAATGATGGTGATCATTACCACTAGAGCAGGCGTCAGGTATGCAAAAATGTAAATGCGATATATATAGGTGTTGCAGTGTTGGACGAAAACCTGACATGAAAACACTTTTCAGACGTTCCATACTTAAAATGAGGAAACAATGTTAAGTGATAACTCAACACATACACGGAACAATCTAAAGTGGAACGGAAATACTTCCTAAAGTTCTATTTTGAGTTTATCTATCATGTATAGTTAGAGAATTAAATGCTACATAAATTCCTACAAGAACCAAAGTAGCATTTGCGAAGAGAGTCTTGGATTATCGTCACTCACTGCTGGATTTAACCATTTGGAGAACAAGGCACATGCCTTAGGGCCAGCCGAAATCCCAGGCCATCTAAATGACGTATATGTTTTAAATAAATCAGAATTAAAGAAATTCATCAGCCAACAACCCCTTTCTACACTTCGTTACGTTGGAAGTTAATTTATCCACGAGTTTGTCTCTTTATGGCAGTTATTTACGAACTTTCTAGTTGTTTTTACCCCTGTTTTTGTTAAATGCAATGTGTGCATATTTTCAGGCGTCTCGTCACAGTTTGCTCTGGGGCCAGTATAGCCATAACCTAGCAGTGTCTTTACTCTCACGACCCTGGGGTCTGACCGTGTGGAATGATATTTACCCGAACAACAGATATGTACATGTCGTAACTGTAGACGGCCATCCAGCACCAAGTTGTGAGCATAAAGTAATGAAGCAAAACAGCGAACAATGTACAACCATGACCCGCATCTGTCCTAGATACACCGATGACAAAGAGTAGGTAAACCATCAGCAAGTTGCAGCAAATGTTCAGAAGGATCCTCACTGGTCGTCGCCTGCGCACTTCTCTAAAATTGCACGTTACGAGGTTTAAGATTATAACATAACCGAAATGCCTAAACACAGAGGTTAAAAAACTTTCACAATTATAAATATTACTCATACGTATAACTTAGGGTGGCTTGCTTCATTGATCTAGTAAAGTTTAAACTACTGATCTGTATTACTCATAAATTTTTTTCATCCGTTGTTTATTTAAATTTTTGTTTTTTACAATTACAATTGTGTCTCTGGTCATCATCCTTACTTGTACAAACAATGCGACGCAATGGTGAAGCAAATGCAAATGATGGACACCACGCAGCCGATATCACTCACAAGACTCAGAGCGACATCTTGCGGAGCAGGATGGGTGCTCTACGTCAAAAAAGTCATGGTTGTGCTGATAACCTGGTATAGGTCTTACATATTTTTATCGTCACATCTCTTTATCGCCTTCAGTGGTTACGTGCGATTTCTGTGACAGCTTTTGGGTGTGGTCAAATGAGAGATTGTATGTCTGGCAAAAACATGGAAGGACTAGTTGTATGAAGGGCTTACTGTTTTAAAGCAGGTTCTACGGGCCATGACTGTTGCATTGGCGAGCACGGCGTACCCAAACCTACTTGAAGATAGCAAAGAAACCGCTTCGTAGAGCATGGACCTACCACAATAATTGCGAAGTTTGTGAGGTGGTTGCACCGGCATTCCGTGAAATCGGATGTTTGGTTCAAACAACAACCAGTTGTCGACCAATCACTCTTGTTGAAATCCCAATGAACGCATTTCACTGTGATATCTGGGATCTGACAAAATTAAAGGCGATGATTTTTTACTTTCGCAATTTAACAAGACTCCGCATAACAGCATGACTACAAATGGGTGGTCACTGATATGGCACCATGGGTTTGAATAACGTCTAAGAATCGAAGTTGGTCAGATGCAGATTTACATGTAGGTGGTCACTGGCTCATGCAAACACAGCTTTGACTGTAGAAAATGTATTAGCATTGTACCTTAGCCTCTTTTGGGTTTGTGGCATTCTTGCGTTTCTTGTCTTTCTCATAATGGGTAATTACAATAGGCTCTTGAAGATCTACCAATGGCCGTGTTGATTGCAGTTCAACGGATACAACCTGAACCAAATCACCAAATTGATGATAGAACCACTGTAACAATTTAATCCAGTTTTTTACCGATGATGCGTTTCTGTTTGAAGGAAACAAATTGGAATTTTTGTACATGATCAAAGCAGTGCGAACAGATTCTTTTCCTTCCTCCTGGGTGTTTTCCGCCGCTTTGTGTTTTGCTGAGGATGGAATCGCCACGCTAAGATGAGTCATTTTCATATTTCTCTTTACGGGCATCAAGAATTCGTCATTTGTGTCAATCGAAGTGTCTTCAACCTAACATGAAATTCATCTTAGTGGTGAGGCTATTAAGGTCCTTTTTATTCATCACAAATTGTATTGGTAGTTTATATGGATCAAGAGGAAGGCAGTATTTGTAACAGAAATATTTGTTTCTTATACTGTAGATTGGTCGTGATCGAAAGGCGCCATTAGCCCAGTGTGACCTATAATTTCTACCAATATCCGCACTAATTAATATTTTAAACTGTGAGTGTATAGCTATCTATATCCACTGATAACCTCTAAAAAATCAATATACCTTCAGTGCCATAGATTCCGTAGCATAAATAAATTCATGCCGCTGCGGTGGAATTTCAACCTGGAGGACCATGTCGGACATGACTTGAACCATATCTTTGCAATGTCCCTTTATCGAACTTTTTGGAGCCCGCAGCACCAGCGAATTCGTTATTTCAAAAACCGACGACAAGGTTTTCTCCGTCACCTTCAGATGAATAGTTGTGGATAGAATTATACATCAAGCAAAAACTGATTAAGCCATGTACCTTGATGTTGCCGTTGTGTTTGGCATTGGATATAACTTTAATCAAAGAAATTGCTTCATTCGTCTCAAAGTCTGTTACTTTATCCACTCTCTTCAAGATGCTACCAATCAATCCCGTTGCGATTTGGGCTAATCTGGTGCTACTTTTCACGAACGGCAAAATGTTGTCGAGTTGTTCTAATAATAATACGATGTTTAATGTGCGCTGACGTTACTATTAGGGAATACAGAACTCACCTTGTGTATTCAAAACTTCGCAATTACACTGGTGGGTTGTGTTATGTGTTTGATTATTTCGTTTTATCACGTCGCATGTGGGAAATAATGTGTTGCTTTGAGCTGTGTCAACCAAAAAAATATGTATGGAATGAAATATGGATATGCACATACCTAATGTTCCAAAACTTTCATTTACCAAAGTAACATTTAACTATAATTAGAAGGGTTACCATCGGGCAGAACCAAAAAATAAACACGCGGCATTTTGATGCCAATATTGGATTTATTTCACCGATTTTAAAGGCGTTAATTAAATTTTATCTTAAGTCGAACAGCGATTTTTCTCCGATTGGTGCGCCCCAAAATGCAGCATTACTAATAATCCGTATTTAATGCAAAAATAATGTTCACTGGTATCGCAGCCAAGGCATTTTTACTTTTTTGAAAAAAAATAGGAACGTTTAGATGAACTTATCGCAAGTCCCAAAGCACGAAATTTTTCTTTAAGACACCATTCGAAAAAATGAGCCATAATCTTCAAAAAATAAGTGCAGTGTGGCCACTCATACACGTAGCTTTGTTAAATATATGATCGTATTTGCACACATTAATGTTTATCCATAACGAATATTTTAAATCTAACAGTTACCTCTGCAGATAGCTCCGTTCCCGAAGTAACCGGGTTCGCAAATACAAACCGGTCTGTCATTTCGAAATTTGCATTCGGCCCTCGGGTGGCACCTGGGTGTCGTGCTTACCGTAGTCCGCTTTGCTCGTGCTGTTAACGTGCAATAGAAGCATGCGTCTATTAATTTATGTATTCTTCCAAGGAAAGTATCAATTTGCTCGATATAAATAAAACATCGGCAGTTGTTTTTCTTCTGAACTTCCATACAATTGCACTCAATTTTTTTAATTTTATTAAAATTTTATGCGCTATTTTACTTTAAGCTAGTAAAAGCACTTTTGGTATATTTTGTTTCACTGGGGAAAGTGAGTTACCTTTACTTATACGTGGACTTACAATATTTCAGACTCCACGTGATGTAGTTGTTCTTTTCGTATCCTGACCAGACTTTTGGTGGTTTAGTTTCAATCTTCAGCACAACCCGACAATAACGTTCAAGGTTCTTGTAATTCAAACCTCCTTTGCTTACATGCCTTGAATCATTCACGAAGAGAGTCAGATTGTTTATCGTCGGCCGTTCGCAAAAGCAGTTCTTCAGCTTTATTGTGATTGTTTTCGAGTCCATCAAGTACGCAGTCCCGACGGGAATCCGCTCGTGTTTTTGAGCTGAAATCAAATGCAATGAGAATCAGTAATGTTTTAAATTACATGCAAAAGCATGGGTAGAAATTGATTTCGTTTTCTACACAACTTTATGGATATTGTTTCAGAAGAACATATTAATTAAAATACAACATGCTTGTCACCAACAGCAACATAATATTTGTAGTTTGGCTTAATTTTGGCGTCGCACGCAGCAGGGTGGAATTACACTTCAACGTGTGCCAGAAGAACAGATAAATTAAATTACAATATACCTGGCAGCAACAGCAATATGATATTTTGCATATTTTTACATATTTCCCTAAACAATACTGTAAATAACCGAATCTTTGTTTTCAAGCAATGGAGCAAGAAAAAATTGAGTACCTTTACAGCTACAAAGGAAGAGCGCCAGGCGAGAACATTCGGATGTCGTAATACTGTGACTCGATGCATTGTACAGTCGGCATTTTGCGTTGTTTGCAGGCTTTTTGGCGATGTAAAACATCAAGTTTTTCACTGCAAAATTATTAAATATTTGTATTCATCAACGAGAGTTATAATGTCTTTCGCTCTTAATTAGCTGCGAAATTGTACGTTGTATCTATATATGATATTGGAAAAGTAGTGCCGAAAGAAGAAGTAAGACCGCATTTTAGTAAATTGTGATAAAATATTGCCTGGCAACAAATTGTAGCTTTATAATAACACTGGTAAGGTTATGGAAATGATGCCAATATCATATACGATATGTGTCTCGAAAAGGCAGCATGTTACTTAATATTTCCCACCGCTACGTAAGCAAGGTAGCAAACCAAGCATTTGTTGTACCCCATTTACATCAACAATGCCACATTTTACCACTAGCCAAGGTGTCGTTGTAGTTTGGACGTCCAGAAAAGGTGTCCAAGAGTACCACATTATTCTTGGACATTGCCTCCTGCAACCAACATTGCACGGCAACTGATGCATTTTCAAATGCCATTAAGTTTCCCTCGCCGAAGTGACGACAGCGCTTTTCGGCTTGAGTAAAGTTAACTGCCCGATCTCCGACCATGTATACGCGATCTTCAGCCTGCAAGATGGACCCTACAAGAATTGATTGTCTGTGAGTTGATGCGTTTTTTTAGCAAGTAACCGCAGGAATTATACGTACCTCTCTGCGCGGTCGATTCCATACTGACAACAGTTAGAACTAGAAACAAAACACGACACATAACCATATTAATCTTAGCTACTGTGTTCCACAAATGTACACGACTGTTTCCTATCCTTAGGACAATATGCACTGCTATTCCCGACAAGAATATTTCTGAGAAGGTGTGTGTAAGAACTCTCGCCATGTAACGCACAAAAACCTTTTTCGTGTATTTACAGCTATAGACATTTGCAAAAGTAAGCGGCAAACAGCCCAGCATACGTAGAGAACTACTTTAGATGAGTACGTTATAGACAAGTTCCGCTCTTTGATTGGCGTTTGCCCTACTCGTCGAACAAGGAGATGCAAATTTCCCAGGCATTTCGTCTGTGCGCTTGTTCGAGCGCCGATGCGACGTTATATTTCGCAATGCTGTGGTTGAAATACATTGATATACATATAGCCTATCGTATTATCAATATGCAGAAACATGATTTGGTAAAAAGAGTATGGTTGTGCAACAGTTTTAAGATCACGACAAAACAAGTGGCATAAAAACCCAAGGCCCCTTCAGCAAAATCATCCGTTCCGCTCGCCTTCACAAATTGCAGTTATTATATGACTGATCTAATACCATCATAATATAAAATACTAAATAATCTAAATAAAGTGGCCCCAAGTCACGGGCTTTAACAACATTGTAAACAGTCAAGAGAGCGATATTGTTAGTGCATAAGCATCCGGGGGAGGGCAAAGAGGGGCAACACATAATTATAAGGGCGGAGAACCAGAAACATAAAAATCACACAAAATACACTTTTATATACAAAGCTTTTGGATTTTTTGTTCTGCGAACGCCCATGAGTTGAAAAACAGTACGGCTTGCTAATATATTGCAGAGTTTGGATTCGGCCCGCGCATAGGTATAAAGGCTGCTGACAACTACAATAATCGACATACTCACAATGTGAAAATTAAGACGACAAATATTGTGAACAAACTTGTTTAAAATATAACACTGTGTTCACATTGATGTTGCGAAATAGGTGTTGGTGTTGGTCGTATCGTAGGGGGGCTGTGAAACATTATACGACTTGCGGCGAAGTCTCATTTTTCCAGAGTACGAGGCTCGAGAAGCAGCAGAACGCAAAGGCAACCACCAGACCTTGCGTAGCTCGGGAGAACGGACGCACGTGAGAAGAAAAATGACAACTCCCTATAGTCAAAAACAAATCCTACAGTTGTTGGAGACTAGCTAGTGCATTAGAGTTGGACTTGTTAGGTTAAATATATTGCCAGAACAACAAGCTAACGCAATCTGTCGAAAATTCTTGTACAATTTTAAAATAGCACGGTACAATTGTAAGAAATGCATCATGCTCAAAGGAGGACTGTTTACTAGACGCCCAGACCTACCTGTAATGTGTTGAACAGGGCAAAGAGCCAGCTCATTATACTAAAGTAAATGATGTCGTCAGAGATAAGCATGAGGTAACCGAAAATCCAGGTCATGCCCATGATGGCCGACATGGTGGAGGCGATAAGAAACATTTGCTTATTACTACGTTTCAGGGATTCGTTCTGGGCCTAGACACAAAAACCACGCAAGTGTTAAATTACCGGTAATTACACCATCGGAACAATCGGCAAGTCATACCTCGACATTTTTGCATGAAACTTCGCGCATCACAGTTGCGAAGACGCCCAAGTTGAAGAGGAAAAGAATTCCGACAGGAAGAAGGAATGAGACGTTGAGGGCGTTACCAGTGAGCCAACACATGTTCTGAGCTCGATATGTTAAATAAAACCCAGGAGAAGCGACATCTATACAAAATAAAGCATTTCGTTCACTGTAGAGGTTCACAAACTTTGTGACCTATTAAAAATCAATGACAAAAGTTACATATAGCTGCATATTCTTGCACATGACTAAATAAGTTTTCTATAGATCATAAACAAGTTTTTAATAAATTGTTGCATTTTCTTTAGTGCCCACTAAGACTACATTGCAATTTTCTGCGACAGTGCACCAGTGTTAAAGTATACAGCGCAAAGATAAACGTTTACTGGCGTGGACTTAACAAACGATGGCATTTTAACCTGGATCGAAATCAAGTTGACTGCATTTTACATATTTTTGCGGCTAATGTACCGTTTAAATAAAATGTTCTTTATCATATCATGTTATAAATTATAAGTCACTGATGTAAGGTTCATAAATATAGGATATACTTTCGCCGCATAGATTGCTGGACGCCGGTTGCTTGCCGAGAAATCCCATCGTGATTGTTAATGTGAGACTGACGGTAATTGCCGGGGTGACGTAAGCAAATGCGGAAACGCGCTGCAGAAAACCCCCCTTATCTTCTCGGAACACCTGCAATGACCGAAAATTGCTCAGATTTCCTTGTGACTGCAAGGGGTTATGTGGAAGGGAGCCTTCAAAAAAATTGCAAGGGCCTTTGCACGTTGCATCATGAGAGACAGGGATTTTCCTTTCATGCTATATGATGTATAACCGTTGTCTGATGTAATTCATCAAGAGTAATGAAAGTAAAACCCCCATAAAATTCCGAAAATGAAGTTCAGTTCGAAGAACACTGTCGGTTTAGTACGTTTTATCGCAAGCCAACCCCCCACATTTAAAAAAAAGCGCCATGTAAGTTGCGGTATCAGACATTCGTTCAAACTTTAGCGTGTGTCAACTAAGTCGGTGATCGAAAAAAGGAAGTTCAATTGCTTACCCTGACGACAGACATGTACATGTCGTAGCTGTAGACGGCCATCCAACACCACGTTGTGAGCATAAAGTAATGAAGCAAAACAGCGACCAATGTACAACCATGACCCACATCTGTCCTAGATACACCGATGACAAATAGCAAGTAGACAACGAGCAGATTACAACAGATGTTGAGAAGGATCTTTGCCGGGCGCCGTCGCCTAACCTCCCTTTAATGATTGACATTGACAACTCTGCGTGACCCTAATAAATAAATTCTGTGGTACTTACCGACTCAAGCAATGAACGATGACAGTGGCTGCAAGCCCTAATATAGAAAAGATACATCCAACGTCACTGATAATGCTGAGTGCCACGTCACCCGGAACTGTGTTCGAGCTCTGCATGAATAAGTAGTCAAATTTCGTTGGTCATACCCTTCGTTGCCAAATTTAGGTGCAGAACAAAGTGCAAAGGCACTTCGGCTAAATTTAGGTACAGAATAGATAAATTAAACACTGTGTTTTTTTATGGCATTGAGTGATGGATGTGACAAAGATCATAACTATTGACAATCTGGTAAAACTTTTGTGGTTTTGATTTAGTAAATCCTTGCAGTTAGTAAAGTTGAAAGTTTTGCTGGGGTGGTTAATACTTAAATTTTCATCGTAAATTGTGCTTACCACCAGAAGGGCGAAGTTTGTGAGGTGATTACACTGGCATTCAGGGGGTTCGGCGCTTTGATTCCAGCAACAACCGCTTGTCGACCACTCGTTTTTGTTGAAATCCCAATGAACGCATTCCACCGTGGTTTGAATACTCTAGAGGTGGAAGTAATTATGGCAACATTCTGCATTGCAGTTTTCTGGGCAGGAATCTCAAGTTTTGTACTTGAGATACTTGGCCAAAAACATATAAGAGCGTTTTCGTTAATGGCCTGACGAAATACGTTTTTATCACAGCTAGATTCGAACCCAAAGGGCGCCCAAAAAGACTAAAAGGTTGTAATGCCTTGACTGTGATGCCAGTGAACCTCGTGGTCGAAATACGAGAGATGAGATCGCTAGGTATAAAGGGATTGCTCAGTGGGGCGACCCTGACTTGTCATGCGATAGCATGGAACTGTTCTCGAAACATCAAAATGTGTTAGGAAACGTTTTAAGTATTGCTAAACTCAGGTTATCCTTGACACAAATCCTGTTTTCTGCCAAACCAATTATTAACGTAGTCAGGTAAACCTTGCGCGTGTCTCCACCTAGCGGAGTTTTTCCAGCTCGTGATTCTTCGCCTTGGTGTTGAATCTTAACGGGATCCGCAAGGTCGTTGACTTGGTCACCGTCACCAATCTCCGCCGATATAACCTATGAAATGACACGTTAAGCCTGGCTTTGGAAGAAAAGTTCAATTTTGTAGTTTATTATATTCTGCGGCAAAAGATCTTTTAAAAATACACTTTTATATTCTGGAAACATATTAAGTTTAAACAATGCCTCTGATTCACGTTTAACCACCTAACGTTTATTACAGTGTTTGCTATTTCGGTAGGCAGTAGCAAAGGACTCACACACAAGCTGTCCCTATTACACACGCGTGGAAATGGTGTTGCCAGATGAAGAATAATTTTACAAACATAAATTCAAAACGTTTTAAAAATGAAGTATGGTATATCATGCATGATATTATAATAACTTTTAGTGACTACACTGGCCGTATTGAGGTTGTTACCACTCACCGAGGTCACATTAACGTCATTAACGTCTGAATAAAACAGTGATGGTTGTAAGTAATATATGAAGGCGAAGCGGATTGTGGTGGCTTCGGCGGTGTTTGGAGAACCACTTAACCTTCGTTGCACTAAACGCCGGGTTGCAGAAGGGGGAATGGTAATGATTTGACGTTTAGTATTGGTCGCAATTCCAACTATGCTTGGAGTAAACGATATCGGGGCATCAATATTTGTCGGAACGTCTTTAGCCTGAAAGAAGAAAGATTAAGTTAAATTCTATAAAAAAAATTTTGAAGAATTGATATGTGCTAATAAATATACATTGCATCTCCCCCAAAAATCACAAGAATAAAAGTGAACGCTCATGCAAACCTCTACAGAAACCTGATCCCCAGAAAATGTGAACGCATCAGCGGGTGAGGTGAGAACTTTGCGGACGAGATCGGCAACTGCCTTCACTACTTTCGTTTGTTGTGATTTTAGTTCTTCTATTGACG
The DNA here is from genome assembly GCF_947561715.1 of Ascidia mentula. Lineage (NCBI taxonomy): Eukaryota > Metazoa > Chordata > Ascidiacea > Phlebobranchia > Ascidiidae > Ascidia > Ascidia mentula. Next base: position 15,991,245 of record NC_138569.1, on the reverse strand, counting down.
ACATGGTAGTTTCGTTTGATTTTTGAACTTTAAAGCTTTCTAACAGGTCATTAGTAGAGGACAGGAACACATTGGCGATCTGTGATGTCACCTAAAAGAAACGAAATGTTTAGAAAACTTTCAAGTTATGCTTAAATATACTCGGAAAGGACGATCGACCATTACAGAAAACTGGAACTTACTGTTACTTTTCGAGCTTTGACGGAGATCGCTACATCGTGAAAGAAGTTTGCTATCAACCGCGTGACGGTTGGTCCCAAACTTTTTTTGGACGAGGTCAATTGTGCCAGGACAGTGCCAGCCCTCAACACCATTTCTGCACTCGAAGCTGCATTAGCAAGGTTCTAAACAAATTTTCATGAAAATAATCAATGAGAAACTTTAGACAAGGAGGTTAAAAATGATGTAGGTTTCAAAGGCAAGACTTTAAAATTTTAAACTAACCAGTGTCGTACATCACAATGCGAGTCCCATATACCTGTTTAACGAAATTCGCGCAAGCTGTTTCACTCCCCAAACAAACATTCGCAACAGTCGCCGAATCTGTAAGCATCATAATGCATCAAATGTCTCTGCAAATACCTATTGTACGCACACTGTAAGTCTTTTATATGACATCTGTGGAAATCTGCTACACATTCATTCACGTCTAAATAAAAATTCATAAACGTCTGAAATACAAACACTGAGCTTTTGTGTAAATTTTTGGATAAATTTATTTTATATTTTAGCATTAAAGTAATGCGATTTCCAATCTCAATCGCTCACTAGTTGTGTTGAGTCCGACTGAGAGTAAACGTATAGTACAATGTTTGTTCAAAACACGTTGGATATCATGATACTAAAACCAAGGACCTGAACACGAAGCATTTCCTTTCATAAATCCTGGCAGGCATCTACATTCGTGTTTACCAAGTATATCGAAGTATATTGAGTTTATGGGGCAGTGAGGCGTCTGAGTCGAGCACTCGTCGATTTTAAAATAAGAAACGGTAAAATGCAACTATGTAACCTGTGCAATTAAGGCCGTCCGTACAGTTGCATTCGTATAAGCCGTTGGCATTGGAGCAGGATGCGTTTGTATGACACCCGTACAAACCTAACTCACTCTTCAACACGTCTGAAAATAAAAAGAAACAAAAAACATACAAATTTTTGGTTGAAGTTTTGTATTAGCCAAGCTGAGCACAGTCCTTTATAAAACCACTTATTCAAAAGTACATCACTGGTGCTAGAGCAATATATATATATATATTTGCACGAAAATACATGTGCTATAACGAGCGTTGTGGATAAGTAAAATTTGGAATCAGTTATTGCTTTCAATGCTTTGCACACCTCTGCAAAATGAACCATTTCCCGAAAACCCGTTAGTAACGCAAGACATACAGAAAGGTGGGTGGAACACATTTTATACGTTATCTCAATGGAAATGTTTCATTTGGCGTAAAGACGTATTAAAAACACGTTACACGAAAGATAAGTTATTTAGGTTTCTATGTTAAGTCAACACAGCGAACTTGCAGACAGCTCAGTTGGTAGATATTTGGGAAAGTATATTTCGCCTAACGACATCATCAGTTTCTCCAACTTATTGAAATATATATAGATAAGTTACTTGTGCAGCATTTTCCATTTCCTGTCAACCCGAGTTTGCACTGACACGACCATAAGCCCAAGGAGTTGCTTTGAAATCCGGCATTACATTGGCATAGATAGAAACCCGCTGTGTTGTTGCAAGTTCCTCCATGGTTGCATGGGTTGCTTAGACATTCATTAACGTCTACAGTGTAAAAGTCAAAAATAGACTATATTTAGGATTACCAAAAAGCAATTTTGATCCAAAGATGAAGGCTGTAATTTACTAATTTTAAATCGTATGAAACAAAAAGTAAGTGCAAAAAAAAGGTGTTTGGAAACCATATCAGTTGAATGCGTTTCAAATGGATTTTAAAGTGCTTTGTACAAACCATCATAAGTTTATTGTTAATACGAGGGGCGAGATATAATTATGATGATATTTATTTCATTATATGCTCGACTGACGTTTATGACATTTACCACTAATTTCTAGCTCCTCTAAATGATTAGTATGTCGATTATAAACTAACTTTTCAAACCTTGTTCCGTCGCAGTCGCGGCGCAGAATATCATCAGAATCACGACGAACACCTTGAACATTATATGTGCAAAAAAGGCCATATTATTGCAAAGCTGAAGCTGCAGACAGGGTGTGTACATGCACTGTTTCGACCTTGAATATATATATTGTTATTCGATTGGAAGCCTTACAAGTGAACCAACGCCCTAACATCCCATTCACGTTATGTCATGGCATAAAACAATTATCTGCACCGCACCGCAAGACATACCAAATCATCTTGCCTTGATTTTTCGCGCGCATTGACTGTACCGGTCGTTGGGTTCGGATATCGATATTAATTTATTGCTGTCAACTGAGTCCAACGCGTCAGCTCTTAGTGACAAACACGCGATGCTTGCAGTTGCGTAGGTAAGCTCCCAGAATTAAACTGTCAATCCACCACGTGCCTCATGGGTACATTCCGTACATTCGGTGTACAACTTAAAAAATGAGGCATGTGGGAAGTTCGCGTATAGCCTGTTGTATAAAAGAATCAACAGGTTTCATTGCATTTGGAGTAAAGTCCAAGAAATCGGTTTCGTAGATCAAATGAAATATTTTTAAACTAATGTGTAGTAAATAAACAAGATTATTTTGCAACGAAATGTTTCATAATACACAATTGTTATGATACAAACACTCAAAATGAATTGTTTCAACGACGTCTTTTACAACTGGGTTTACAAAATTCAAAATTGCTGGTAAAAACGGTTATGTTTGCCGCATATTTTTGTCATTTTATTTGTCAGAACAGCTCAGAATTTTATAAACGCGCGTTTGTGTGTGCGTTGAAAGAATGCGAAGAGCCGTTAGGTGTGCATATGCGTATTTCCTGCACAATATAGAGTACACCTCGGTATCAATTGAGGACAATTGCTCAGTTCCGCTATATGCCAACAGAGTTCGATTTGACGCATGGTTGGTCTCTACAATTTTGCAGCCACCATCGATAAAGATTTAAGTCCACGTTTTCCATTCCATCTGATTCGGTTGAGAGTCACACACTGATTCATGCAACAAGTTATGAGTAAATGATGCGCCGCTTTCTTGAATAGCAGCGAACATAACTGAATATGTTTAAAAGAACTGGTTAAACCATTTTGTTGCCTGAGATCGTCCAGTCAAAAGAATGTTTAAATGCATTTTCGTCCTTAATGCATTTGGCAGAAATTGGCATACTTGTAATTGAGAAATGAGTCCGTTGAAAGATCTTGGTTCTTCAAGGTTAGTAGACTGTCCACTATCAGCCGTTTTAACCTGCATATGAGCATGTTTCCCCTGAAAGGTCATTCCTTCACAGGAAGATATAAATCAGAAATGCGATATGACAATATCATGATGCACTTACGGTGATTTTTTTACCTCAGATATTAATTTAAGTTATAACTCAAACCCGCCTGATTGTTTTTGTTTTGCAGTATAGATCAATCTCAATGCCAGAAGTAAATACAGCCAAACCCAGTTTCCGTTAGAATACCGCTCCCTCTAGCGACAGCTCTTTTGGCGTTTTAATTGATCAGTCCTATTGGCTCAGTGCTGGTGTCAGTACATCGGTGTGAATTTTCTGTTTTTTTTTTCAACACCGCCGCAAAACCCAGTAGGCAAATAATAAACTATGTAGCTAAAAAATCTACGCTTGAATATATATCAACACATTATTTGTTTATTTGTGTTTTTAATTTCATGCTTTTTACAAACAAGGTAGACACTGTGTTAGCTGCTCACAAACTTTAACAAAAATACTCAACTTTAACAAAATATAAGTTTTCAATCGAGTCCATTTTGAAGCTTTTTACGCGAAATGTTACATTTTTGTACATTCTACAACCATCGATAAGGTGAACATACATTAATACGAAATGGTATCTACACACATCAGAAAATAAAAGTCATTAAACATGCGAAGGTATGAACACTGGATTTAAATACAAAAAAGGAATGAAGTTATTTTTGGAACATTTTTGAGTTGGTTGCAACGTGTTTAATATTTTTACTGATGACGAAATTCAAGTTTTCCGTACAGCTTAGATTTGCGTTGCACCTGTGATTATCAATAAAAATATTTTTGAAATGATGTTAATGACATACACTATACAGCCCACGGTTTTCTTTTTAGGTTGTTTCAAATCGGGTTGTGGTGACAGTTGAGTTAAACGTTTGCGAGAATTGGTTAGATTTGCTTGTTCCCGTCTTCTTCCTGTATGATGAGGTAGAAACGACCGAACGCAAAGGCAACCACCAGACCTTGCGCAACTCAGGTGACCGAACGCATGTGAGAAGAAATATGACAACTCCCTGAATATGAACACATGTAACGTAAGATTTCTTTGTATTCTGTAAAATCCTTTACGTTAATTTTCAACGCTTCTTGTAACCGAAACAAAATCGAACGATTTGTATCGTATCTATACATTTATGAGGTATCTATATTGAGAAAATCAAAATTTTATGAATAATCAAAATTTTATGAATATCAGACCGCATGAGCACAACTGGGCAATTTGAAGAAGTTATTGAAAGGACAAATGATATAAATTACAGCCGATTCCTGCTTTGCAATGTTTGGTTCTTCCTACCTGTAATGTGTTGAACAGGGCGAAGAGCCAGCTCATTATAGTGAAGTAAATGATGTCGTCAGAGATAAGCATGAGGTAACCGAAAATCCAGGTCATGCCCATGATGGCCGACATGGTGGAGGCGATAAGAAACATTTGCTTATTACTGCGTTTCAGGGATTCGGTCTGAGCCTACACACAAAAAGGGGCGTCAGTAGCTGCACTGACAGATTCTTTACCTAATCATACCTCGACGATTTTGCATGAAACTTCGCGCATCACAGTTGCGAAGACGCCCAAGTTGAAGAGGAAAAGAATTCCGACAGGAAGAAGGAATGCGACGTTGAGGGCGTTACCAGTGAGCCAACACATGTTCTCAGCTCTGTATGTTGAGAAGAATTCAGCAACGGCAGAACCTACAAACCACAAAGCGTTTAGGTGAATCGAGGTAACTTTGTTTTCATCCAAAAACATGTAAGCTTATTTTCGTGGAATACAAACATATATCAAATAATTCAAACACAGTTAATTTTATTTGTCAGCTCTCACTTCCGTCGCAGAGTTTGGTGGCAGTCCGGGGTTGCTTGTCGAAATATCCAATCGTGATTGTTAATGTGAGACTGACGATAATTGCCGGGGTGACGTAAGCAAATGCGGAAACGCGCTGCAGAAAACCCCCCTTGTCTTCTCTGAACACCTGTAACATACAATTTCCCCTTTAGTTCAAGGTTCAACACAGCATTGCCAAAAATACAATAGTTCTTACCCTGACGACAGACATGTACATGTCGTAACTGTAGACGGCCATCCAACACCAAGTTGTGAGCATAAAGTAATGAAGCAAAACAGCGACCATTGTACACGCCGCACCAGATTCAGTTCGAGAGACGCCAGTGACAAAGAGCAAGTAGACCACAAGCAGATTGCAGCATATGTTAAGCAGGATCTTTGCCGGGCGCCGACGCCTGACGTCTCTATATACATACCACATGAAACAAAGTTGCGTGTATGTTGGCACCGAACTCTAAACTTACCGGCTCAAGCAATGGACGGTGATGGTGGCTGCAAGCCCCAATATAGAAAGAACACATCCAATGTCACTGATAATGCTGAGTGCTACGTCACCCGGAACTGTGTTTGAGCTCTGCATGAAAACCAAACGCGTTTATCTAATTTCAAGGCTAGCGTTGTGAATTGTGTCTTGCCATTATTTATTTCTTTGGGTAAAATGTTTAGAGCCCGGGGTTACTTTATAAAGCTTAAATCGCTTAGTTGTGTCGCTTAACATACCACCAGAAGGGCGAAGTTTGTGAGGTGATTACATTGGCATTCAGGGGGTTCGGCGCTTTGATTCCAGCAACAACCGCTTGTCGACCACTCGCTTCTGTTGAAATCCCAATGAACGCATTCCACCGTGGTCTTGAGACTCTAGGTTGCAAAGAATCTTTGATTGCATTTTTTATTTATTTTTGACCACACAGGGATTTGAACCCAAGATATCCTGGCCACGAATCTCGATAAGGTGTTTTTATGATATTTTTTAACTATATGACCTTGCGCGTTTCGCCACCAAGCGGAGCTTTTCCAGTACGTGATGATTCTCCCTGATGTTGAATCCTCACCGGATCCTGTAGATCGTTGACTGGTCCACCGTCACCAAGCTCAGCGGAAACAACCTAAAATTAACATAAAAACATTCCAAAACCTAATTGATTTTTTGCATTTAACAAACGGTGTTAAAATGCTTGAACATGTTACATACCCTAATCTATATATTATTAGGTTTGCAGGCTTGGCAGCCAAGGCATTGCAGCCCAACTGGATCAGCCACTTTTTCCTGACAAGTCGGAGCAAGATTTGAAAAATCAAGCTTCCGGTGAGGTTTGAACTCACGACCCTGGGCTAACCAGGCCCAACGCTCTACAGGAGCTCAGTGATTGCACAGGGTATATTGTGGCCAAGGTACACTGGTGCGCAAGCGCACAACTTGCCAGGCAACCTTCACATATACGTAGGGGATCTCTACCACCGCATCAGATAACGCAGTAATATTTCATGCAATGGCATGATTGACAGGATCACCCCACTGCGCAGGTCCTTGCTTGGCGATCACAGCTATCGTATCGCGATCATTAGGTTTGCAGGCTTGGCAGCCCAGGCATTGTAGCCCAGCTGGATCAGCCACCCAATCATGCCATTCCATGAAATATTACTGCTAATCTATATATTTTACTCTTGGGTGGTTTGTTTTTATAAATGGGTCGAAAATGGATGTATTTTGGGGACGGAATTTAAATTATTCGCTTTTAGTTCTATGAATATGTTCTGAAACCTTGGTCACATATTTTGCTTCTGCGGCAATTTACATAGGATTTTATTTGTATTTTTCTTCGCCCTTAAACAACCCCAAAACTACACAGGTTTTTACGCACCGACGTCACATTGCTATCCGAATAAAAGAGTAACGGTTCCATGTAGAAAATGAAAGCAAATCGAATCGTTATCGTAGTGGCGTTCGTCGACCTTTTCCTCCTTTGTATCAATTTAGTGGTGGCAGAGGGTGGGACAAAGATCACTGGGGGTTTTCTGCTGGTTGCGTTTCCTGCCAGGTTCGGAGCATAAGAGACCGGGGCGTCGTTGTTTGCTGACACGTCTTGAGCCTTAGAAAATGTGTTGATTTAAATATTGATTGTTAAACATTTGAAACTGACGCTTTTGGTCGGTTGTGCAATGATAATTTACATACTAGGAAAATTGTTTTCTGGTGTTTACGTCGCAATTTGGTTACAATAGCCCTGCTAAAATGTCAAGTAGGCCTATATATTATAATTAAATACTGTCTTCTGCGCTAGAACATATAAATTAAGCTGCATAGGCGAACCTTCATAGAAAGAGAGTCGCTTGCGAATGTAAAAGAGTCCGCAGTTGGGGATATTTGAACTTGGCGGGCAAGTGATGAAATTGCTTCCACCACTTCCATTTGTTGTCTCTTCAGTTCAGCTACAGCCGATGCAGACGTTTCAGACGATTTCTGCGCTTTGAAACCACCCAAGAGGTTGCTGGTCACGGCAAAGACGGAGTTTGCGATAGACGAGGAAACCTAATCGCGCAATTCTTTTTTGATTTTGTGTAAGCTTTTTTTAGCAAAGAAAACATTTATGAAATACCAAATTTGTGACCTTTATGTAAGCGTTTCCTACCTTGACTTTTCCAATTCTGGCGGATTCCGCGAGATTCCGCATGAAATTTGCAGCCGTTTTCGTGATGTCGGGTGTCAAAGCTTGTTGGGAAGCAGTGGCGTCAGTTAACAAGGCGCCTGCTTCCTCAGCACCCGCAGTAGTGGCGGTGGCATTAATGAGCGTCTGTAAGTACAACATCATTTTATGGTGGGTCGTAAAGTTTGACCTATACTCTGTGTTAGTGCTATACGGCGTAAAAGGTTTATATTCAGTATATAACGGTAGTTATTTCAAAAATAGAGATTGAGGTATTCGGTGCTTCGTTTTTCACCTGCTGTATAAGCTCACCACATGCTGTTTGATTCGTTTTGCAAATATCTGCAACATCTGACACGCCTGGAAAAAGAAATTGTCAGTAATAATACTGGTCGAAAACGACTTTCCTATTCACTTACATTTCAAACCGTCCCACTGATATCCAGAATGACACGAACAAACAAAACTGCCATGGGTGTTTTTGCATAAGCGTTCTCCCCCACAAGGTTGATTTGAAGCACTGCATTCATTTACATCTACAACGGAATATACACGAATTGTACACATATGTGTAATTTTTGTTAGCTTTAAAAAACCGTTTTCTTGTCAGCCTGTTACCTGCGCAGGTGGGTCCAGTAAAGCCAATAAAACATGAACACACATAGCTGCCAGGTACGTTGAGACAGTTTGAATTGACAGGACACACCGTCGGGTTTGCGCATTCATCAGAATCTGGAAATTTGTGTTTTTCAAACATTCTCTTCGCTTAAGAGCCTAAGTGCGTGCTTGGGTGGTAGCAGTTTTTAGCCGAGGAACATAAGCAAAAATCGAAAGAAAATACTATGCAAACGTAAAAGCAACAAATTTTCTGTTGTATTTAGGTTTAGGTAAAAGGTACAAAGTAATGCAACTTACCGATGCAGTTTGAGCCATCGCTGCTCCAACCAACTACGCAGTTACATTTGTACGAACCATTCGTGTTGATGCAAGATGCGTTAGCATGACACTTGTGCATCCCTGCTGTACACTCATTTACATCTGAAACAAACCACAGTTTTCAAAACAAACCACTGTTTTCAATAAAACGTCACAATTTTGCAAAACCGCGGCTTGGGGGCGTTAAAATTTGGACAATACATGTAAATATATATATTTGAAGAAGCTAAGTATAACTAGATGTACAGCTGGTTGCCAGAGTTAGGACCTCATTTTCGCCATACATAGTTGTGTTAAAAATATAAGTTATTTTGCAAACAAATAAAGTATTGCTTCCGTTACACACCTTCACAATCATGCCCATTCCCTACAAATCCGTCTTTACATGTGCAGTTGTGAGAACCCACGGTGTTAAAACAAGTTGCATTGAAGTGGCACGAATTGCTCATTTCAAGACATTCGTTAATATCTAAAATGACATTTAAAACCATTGTTGCTGGAATAGCTGCTAAAAATCTTTGTAAAAGTACCGCGAAAAAGTCGTTTCAAGAGTTTGTCTCAATAAAAAGAAATATATGCTCAATGTTCGGAACGAGCTGTTTCAGTGCAAACATTAGCGAACAAACAAAAACAAACAAGGTATCTACGTTTATGAAACTATAATAAGTTTGCCTGATAAAAAGGACTAAAGAACAACAGCATTAGCCGCAAACGTTTAAACAGCATAGTCAACAATTTTGCTGCAAAATGTAACTTTACAATAATAACATTGGAAGCTGAACGTTCTGCAGAAAAACGTTTTTTTCTACGCTATGCACATGATAGACTTTCATTGCTTGTAGTTGAAAATGAAATAGTTTAGTTGCATATCTGTGTACATAACCCGACAAATATGTTTACCTTTGCAAAACACTCCGTTTCCAGTAAATCCGTCTTTACAAGTGCATTTATGGGAACCAACAGTGTTCGTACATGTGGCATTTTCATGACAAGAATGACTTGTTTCGTTGCATTCATTAATGTCTATAAACACAGACAAAAATACACGCCTTTAATACAATTTTCGTATTTCAAAGCAAACAAAAACATAAAAAGTATCTACACAGAGCAAAAAATCCATCTTTACAAATACGCCTATGTTGTGTTTATGAAACTATAATAAATGTATCTGATTAAAAAAGACTGAAGAACAACAGCATTACTCCAAGCATAGAGTCTTCGTACCACGACATGTTTAACCTTACAGTCACGTTGGTTAAGTGTTCATTAATTCCGAATCTTATTTATATTCGCGTTGGTCAGCTAACCATATATACTTGTACCTGAGCAATTCAAACCGTCTCCAATAAATCCAATCTTGCAAGTGCAATTGTGGGAACCAACAGTGTTCGTACAGTTGGCGTTGGGATGACAGACGTGTCCTTTGTCGCACTCATTAATGTCTGTATAAATATTACAATACGTCTGAATGACATTTGATTTTAGGAGAAATTTCTACCTGTGCAGTTAAATCCGTTTCCTTCAAATCCTTTATTACAAGTACAGTTGTGCGAACCAATAGTGTTGCTGCAAGTTGCATTGCGATGACACGGGCTTGCTCCATCGCATTCATCAATATCTGTGTAAACATCAACATGAAAATGGCAAGTCTAGCTGAAAAAATGACTGTCGAAAGAACAGCATCAGTATGGAAAATTCCTTTGCATGAAACAACTTCCTTAAAACAACAACCAAAGTCGTTTCCTTGGTCAGCTTAGCATTTATACTCGTACCTGTGCAAGAAAAACCGTTTCCATTAAACCCAATCTTGCAAGTGCAGTTGTAGGAACCAACAGTGTTCGTGCAGTTGGCATTTTCATGACAATAATAAATTGTTTCGTTGCATTCATTGATGTCTATAAACATAGAAATAAATATTGACATTCAATCAAATTTTCGTATTTCAAGGTATCGCCACAACAATCAACACAGCCAACAATTGTTTAACAACTTTCTTGATTCGAAATTGTTTCGTATTTGCCTTTGTCAGGGGTGTTGTTTCTAGGTAAGTATAAAAAGTGACCACTATCTTTGTGAACACTTTAGTTGGTTTTACTTTTAAACCAAGTGTCACAGTGCTACTACCGAAGACGCATATTTTCAAACAGACAAGAAGGCAACAGACCGACACAATCTTGTCCGGTGCCAGTAAAACCACACTCGCAATAACACGAGTAATTTCCTGGAATGTTGATGCAAATACTGTTGTTTCCACATCTGGGACTAACGGCATCTTCGCATTCATTAATATCTGCACAATGAACAAAGTTTGATTCTTTAAGGTAAAGTCTATTTGAAAAACAACACAAAAATTGCTCTTGTAAGTAGCACACTAAGGTTTTGATGTAAGTTGTACAGCGATGTTTTAGAAATCATGATAATGTATCTGTACATACGTTCTTTCTCTACAAAACACATATTTGTACCTGTGCAATAAAAGCCGGTTCCATTAAATCCACTTTTGCAAGCACAGGTATGTGAACCAATGGTGTTGTTACAAGTTGCTATAGGATGACACGGGTGTCCGTTGTCGCATTCATTGATGTCTAAGTAAATATCAACATGAAAGTAGCAAGTTAACCTAATGACGAATGACCGCCGAATGAACAGCATCAGCCACAGGAAATACTGCTCTTTTAGGCCCAATTCTATACTTCTTTTCATTTGCAGTTAGTTCCTGTTTTTCTAAATTCTAACGCATTTTGAAGCGTCTCTTTGTCTTATTTGACAAAAATACATTTGTATCTCAGCAACTATTGCTTCATATTTTGTAAATTGTATTGTTTTTCCCGTGCTTTTAAAATCATGTAAAGTGTTAAACTAAAACAGAGGTTCAATAATCACAAAAATTATTTACATCAAAAGCAAAAAGGAAGAATGTTTGCGCTTAGTTTTACCAAACATTTGCTAACGTGTAAGGTAATTATTTGTAGAACTTTCGGCGAACACAAACCACATATGACTGTACAATGGAATAAACAATACCTTCGCAATGTAAGGATGACGTGTTGAAGACAAATCCATTTGAGCAATTGCAGTTGTAGGAACCAAACGTGTTGTGGCATGATGCGTTTTGAAAGTCACCAGATGAATTGCTATAACCACAGGGGTTGGTTTTGCATTCGTCAATGTCTGCATGACGAAATACCGATTACGCTTTTCTAGGTCCACTAAACCCATTTTCGTACCTGTGCAATTAAATCCATCTCCTGTAAATCCGACATCACAACTACAATTATGGGAACCAATGATGTTGGTGCAATTTGCGTTCGCATGGCACGGGTGGATTACTTCCTTGCATTCATTGATGTCTGTGGAAATGACGATATTAAGCTGTCAATAGATTTAAAAATTAAAAAAATATATATATAGGCTACTGTCGACAATGAAAAAAATGTTGGGCAGAATTCTTTATTAAAGGCGCTGAACAAATTATTCCGTGCATATTATAAAAATACACTTTTTGCTCTGTTGAAACAACTTAGTTTAAAATTTTACTGCGTTTTTTAACTACTACTATTAACAATTTTCACTAATACTACGCTATGCACATAATAGACTTTTATTTCTTGCTGTTGAAAATGAAATAATCACGTTGCATATTTGTGTACATAACCCGACAAATATATTTACCTTCGCAAATCAGGCCGTTTCCAGTAAATCCGCCTTTACAAGTGCAGTTATGGGAACCAACAGTGTTCGTACAGGTGGCATTTTCATGACAAAAATAACTTGTGTTGTTGCATTCATTAATGTCTGTAAACATAGAAATAAATATACGTCTTTAATAAAATTTTCATATTTGAATGTATCGCCACAACAGTCAACAATTGTTTGACAACTTTCTTGATTCGAAATTGTGTTCGTATTTATACCCTTGTCAGTTTTCTGTCCCAAGTTTTATGGGTAAGTGTAAAAAGTGACCTATAGTTTTGTGGACCTTGTGGTTTGTTTTAGGCCTAAATAGTACGTGGGTAAGCCAACTATAAAACCAAAACGCCCAATTCTATACTTATTTTCATTTGCAGTTAGTTCCTGTTTTTCTAATTTCTAACGCATTTCGAAGCGTCTCTTTGTCTTTTTTGACAAAAATACATTTGTATCTGAGCAACTATTGCTTCATATTTTGTAAATTGCATTGTTTTTTCCGTGCTTCGAAAATCATGTAAAGTGATAACTAAAACAGAGGTTCAATAATCACAAAAATAAATAACATTAAAAGGGATAAAGCAAGTATGTTTGCGATTAGTTTTACCAAACATTTGCTAACGTGTAAGGTAATTATTTGTAGAACTTTCGGCGAACACAAACCACATATGACTGTACAATGGAATAAACAATACCTTCGCAATGTAAGGATGACGTGTTGAAGACAAATCCATTTGAGCAATTGCAGTTGTAGGAACCAAACGTGTTGTGACATGATGCGTTTCGAAAGTCACCAGAGGAATTGCTGTAACCACAGGGGTTGGTGTTGCATTCGTCAATGTCTGCATGACGAAATACCGATTACGCTTTTCTAGGTCTGCTAAACCCATTTTCGTACCTGTGCAATTAAATCCGTCTCCTTCAAATCCGACATCACAACTACAATTATGGGAACCAATGATGTTGGTGCAATTTGCGTTCTCATGGCACGGGTGGCTTCCTTCCTTGCATTCATCGATGTCTGTGGAAAGGACGATATTAAACTGTCAATAGATTAAAAAGAATTCTGAGCAACTGTTGCTTCATATTTTGTAAATTGCATTGTTTTTCCCGTGCTTCTAAAATCATGTAAAGTGATAACTAAAACAGAGGTTCAATAATCACAAAAATAATTTACATCAAAAGCAAAAAAGAAGAATGTTTGCGATTAGTTTTACCAAACATTTGCTAACGTGTAAGGTAATTATTTCTAGAACTTTAGGCGAACACAAACCACATATCACTGTACAATAGAATAAACAATACCTTCGCAATGTAAGGATGACTTGTTGAAGTCAAATCCATTGGAGCAATTGCACTTGTAGGAACCAAACGTGTTGTGGCATGATGCGTTTCGAAAGTCACCGGAGGAATTGCTATAACCACAGGTGTTGGTGTTGCATTCGTCAATGTCTGCATGACGAAATACCGATTACGCTTTTCTAGGTCTGCTAAACCCATTTTCGTACCTGTGCAATTAAATCCGTCTCCTTCAAATCCAACATCACAACTACAATTATGGGAACCAATGGTGTTGGTGCAATTCGCGTTCGCATGGCACAGGTGGCTTCCTTCCCTGCATTCATTGATGTCTGTGGAAAGGACGATATTAAGCTGTCACTAGATTAAAAAAAATAAAAAAATATATATATAGGCTACTGTCGACAATGAAAAAAATGTTGGGCAGAATTCTTTATTAAAGGCGCTGAACAAATTATTCCGTGCATATTATAAAAATGCACTTTTTGCTCTGTTCAAACAACTTAGTTTAAAAATTTACTGCGTTTCTAACTATTAGTACTATTAAAATTTTTTACTAACACCATGCTATACACACGATAGACTTTCATTTCCTGCCTTTGAAAATGAAATAGTCAAGTTGCATATCTGTGTACATAACCCGACAAATATATTTACCTTTGCAAAACACGCCGTTTCCAGTAAATCCGTCTTTACAAGTGCATTTATGGGAACCAACAGTGTTCGTACAGTTGGCATTTTCATGACAAGAATAACTTGTTTCGTTGCATTCATTAATGTTTATAAACATAGACAAAAATACAGGCCTTTAATAAAATTTTCGTATTTCAGGTCGCCATAACAGTCAACACAGCCAATAATTGTTTGACAACTTTCTGTTTAACAACGTTATCGCATTCATTGTTGTCTACGTAAATATCAACATGAAAGTAGCAAGTCAACCTGATGACGAATGACTGCTAAAAAAGAACGACATCAGCCACAGCCTTTGAAGCTCAATTGTATAAGTTTTCTTCATACATTTCTCTGTGTTGAGATAATTCAGAGACTAATTAGGCCTTCATTAACGCGACTTATTTGATGTTTTGTCCAAAGTGTTCCAATTAATTTTAAAAAACAGTCTATTGCATATTTGACTGTCTACAGCATCTTGGTTTTCATCACTTTGGCAATCAAAATTAGGAAAGGCCGAATCAGAATTAAACACTGTATTCCCAGACAAATTAAATTTAAATCAGATTTTTGTGAAAAATAGGCGAAGAAATTAAAACGTGTCGTTAACATCCACGGCCTTTCAAGATAGCCCTACAAGTGGGACGCAAGAAAATATTTAAAAAACACTGTGACCTGAAGTTTAACAGTACCTTCACAAACGGCACCATTTCCTATGAATCCGTCATGACAAATACATCTGTGATTTGAGCAATTTGCAGAAGACGAACAGGTATCGCCTCCTGAAACTAAGAGTTGAAATAATTGTAAGCTGACAATACCGAAAGTTATGTAAAGCTAGGGTACCTGTCTGTGATGATATGCACAACGAAATTGGCGGTGTCGTGAAAAACACAGTGTGTGAGCAACGGTTTGCCTGTGCTGTGCTTGAAGGTGTCGTTAGAGTTCTTCCACAAAGACACTGAGATAATTCCACATTGACGTGGCCTACTTCCGGACTCAATGTTTCTTCCGTAACGAGGTTGCCTTAACAGTAAACAAAATTTCACGTCATAGAAAATGCAAATAAATATACAAGCAAGTAAAACACAAACCATTTCACACAAGAAACAATTTCATCACTCACTGTAAAATACACAAACAGGTTGGGCTTCTATATCGCAAGGAACCCATGAAGTATTTTGCTTTTCCTTGTCGTACACTAAACAATTTGAACCATCTTTTCCTTTCACGTGAAAGTATGCTTCAAAAAAAGTAAAAAAACGGTTGGATTCCGTTTTCAAAACTTATACGTATGAACACTTTTACTTTTTGACGACAAATGCAAAACTTTTCGAAGAATATTTTTTGCCGTTTCATTTGAAACATCCACAAGAGTTGAATTCCGTTCCATGCACGCGTGAGTGGCATCGTAATAGGAGTAATCTTTTGTTAAAACAGTGTAAATCCAGCCAGGTAATTCTGAGAAGCAACACAAGAACAAAATCAAAATCAAATTTACATAAAATACATTGAGTCACAAAAAAGTAGTAAATAAGCTTTACCTGACGGTCCATCCATGCATCCATCTGGAGTCGAATTCCCAGTGGGACAATAGACAATAAAACACAAAAGAAAAACAGCGGTCACCTTGCTTACTTTTCTTGCGATGCGATTCAGCATTATCACAAAATTTAACTTATGGTGCCCTCATAACTACATCACATTAAGACAACGGATTAGACGACATACTGCATCAGAACCAAATCTAACTGAGCGTTATTTTCCGAATAAGTGTTGTTCATATGCTAAACTATTCATTACCCGACCAGGCAATAATCGTCATTTTAATTTGAGATCATTTGTCACCTGACTGTGGCTGATAGTTTGCTGTCATAACCTGTAGCGGGTTTATTTACGACAGAGATTGATTTAAAGTATGAACAAATAATTTGCTGTCTTTTGACAAAAATAATAATAATTGGGGCTTTGCTTATTTTTTGAATAGGGACCACATTATCTTGCGTTTCGTATGTAGCCAAATATTTGGTTTCGGGACTGTCTGCTTTTGATTTTGGTTCATAAACAACCCATCTGATTGTTACACCGCATGCTGGGAAACAATGCATTATACCATTAAATAAACGACAAGCAGAATAATAACTTGTAATTGTATTTGAAGTAATAACATAGCGGAATGATTTCACTACGTGATACGCGTAGACGCCGACTGCCAATTAGCGATGCTTTCCATTAGGCGGATGGTATACAAGCGCTGAGTCGCCTGCCGTCCCGTTGGCGCTGATCATTGCGGATGATGTCGACTGTTTGCGAGGAGCACTCCGAAAGATCCCTGAAGCTGTGATCACTGACGTACGTCGTGCCATGTTTCGGAGAGGTGACAGCCAGACCTTACGCATGTCCGATCGTCGCACCGAGGTGAGAATAAAAATAGCGAAGCCCTGCGAACGGGACACAACAGTTAAACCGTTGCGCCAATTGAAAATAAATTATTGTTAAATGTCATCAGTGATACAGACGTGAGCAACGCAAACGACACTTGGTTCAAGCTAAATACGGACTCTGTGATGAAAAATAATAATGAGCCTAGGCGGAAACGGCTAATTGATCACCCGACTAAAAAACTACATTTATCTCAATGTGACCGTTACCATAAAGGTGAGATAGCGTTTGTCCAAATCACCAACTAAACTGTTGCCATATTTTAAGGCTTCTTTGGCGTAACCGTATCCAACACAAACAAATGCACATTGAAATAAATCACTGTTTTAAAATTTACTCGAGTTGATAGGTTAACATAGATAACCACTGCAGTATGCGCAACCGTAATTTGCAACTTTTTCAAGTAAGTGAGATTTAAATCGAAACTTCGCGTATGGCCATATATGTATAAAAGGCTGGGTACTTATTTGAATGCAAATATGCAATGACGTGAAATTATGTATACCTGTAACGTACAAAGCACCGCGAACACCCAACTTGTGATGGTTTCAAAAATCGGGTCGTCCGAAATTAGCACAAGATAACCGGAAGCCCAGGTCAGTCCCAGCATTGACGTCATAGTCACAGCAATGATTAGATTTTGTTTCACAGTTCGCTGCAACTCACGTGATCTGGCCTAATTCAAACAATCGTTGTTATTCGTCAAGCAAAAAAATTAAATTGGCCAGTTTGGTGCTACACGATTAAGTAAGACAGGTGATTTTTTGCAAGCGTTATATTAAATTGGATCATTCATGGCTTTATTTACACATTTTACAACACAAACAGGTACATTGTGTACGATATATCTGCTTTCCACAACAGTTTGAATCGATTCTGTAAATTGTTTCAACAACAAAATTATACTATAGCCCAAGTTTTCATTCAGTTACAAACCTTGAATAAACACTCGTACTGTTAGCAACAATATATATACATGCCTGTGATGTGTTGCACGAGAGTTCGTACGTAACCCGACCAAACACAGTCAAATTGTAGAGCAGCATCGCTCCCACTGGCGCAAGAAACCCGAGGTAGAGCGAATAATTGTGCAACCAACACATGTTCGGGGCGTGGTAATGCGACTCCAGGAGTCTGTCCATTGCTAAAACATGTGTAGACAGGGTTACCATCGGTCAGAATTAAACAATAAGCACGCAGCATTTTTTGTCGAGGATATTGTGTGCATTACGGCGGCAAGAAGACCGTTTTTTTGGAGGCGAAGATCAATTATTTTTTGTTTGTTTTTTGTGGCCTGTTGTTTCGTCCAAACGGCAACTTCGCTAATAATCCGCATTAATAAAGAATAAGCACGTTTAGATAAGGAAACAAAGCACGCAAGTTCGAAAAAGCACATTTACGTTTTCTGGGACACTGCTCGCAACAATAAGCAGAAATCTTAGAAATAAGCACGGTATGGCAACCCTGCGTTTAAATAGGTCTTTTAAAACTTTTGGACCACCTTGAAATAAATTTATAACAGCACCAAAGGCCATGCAGTAATAAAAAAATCATCGACATTTACAAGTTATATATTTTAACTTCAAGCGATTTTGACCATAAATAAAGGCTGAAGTGTCAATCGGGTTTCTATCTCATTGCGATCAAGCCATGGACGCCACGTGAACTCAGTACCGCAAGAAACCCGTTTCAACTTCGTAGGGGCAGACTTCTTACCTGGGTTGCATAGGTCACTCGACCTTTTCTGATCAAAATAACCAATCGCCACGCCAGCCGTTGCCACCACAATAAATAATGGTACGCCGTATGCGTAAGTGAGACAAAGCTGAAGAAAATGACGCGGCCTCTCATCGAACACCTGCAAGAAAATGTCAGTGGTTGTTGCATTTGAATAATAACAAAGTACACCGTACACATTTTATAAAGTGTTGCTTGCGTACACATTTTGTTTGTAATCCATGCAAATTGTCAAAACATTATCATAAAACAGATATAGCTCTTTTGTTTGACTTGTATTTACATGCTTTGTATTAACCCCACATTTATTTCTACTTTTCCCAATCAGAAATCGGCAAAAACACACCTTGACAAGCGACTTGTACATGTCGAAGCTGTACACAGTCATCCAGCACCAGGCGGTGAGAAAGAAGTAGTGCAACAACGCTGTGGCGACGAGGCAGCCGTAATAATTATCGTTCCTTCCGATTGCGACCACGAATATGAGATAGGATAAGAAGAGATTGCAGCAAATGTGGATGACGATTTTAACTGGTCTTCTCTGTCTTATTTCCCTGTGTTGCGTCAGTCGTTTAAAAACATATACAAGTTTTACACGAGATAAAGTTGATACGAGAAAATATGCCTTCCTGTATTGTATTGTGTTTACAACCAATCACGTTCCATAAAACACATATTCGCTTACAGTAACTTTACAGGTGCCCGTTTGAGGCTTGCATAAGCAAATTACTTGCGATCATGTTTAGGTTTTTAGACTCAATTTTACTTTAAACTTTTAAACATTAGGCTTCATCATTGCAACTTTCCTATAGGATTAAACCTTACCTATCAATGAGATGTACAACTACGGTGAGGAACAGACCGACCATAGACAGGATGCAGCCTATATCACTCACGAGCGAGAGCGCCACGTCAGAAGTAACCACGTCCGATTTCTTAGATGTGGAAAGCAGTTAACAACGGTTGCATCACGAAATACTTGAGTTATTTTTGTACACCATTACATACGAATTTATTTAAGATACGTTGTTGGAATATTTTCATGGGGTGAATGTCTTAAAATAGTTGCATGATTGCCAACATTTCACCAGGAATGTAGTTGAAAACGTGTTTTACGTACGACAATAACTGCAAAGTTCGTGAGGTGAAAACATCTGCACTCCGGAGAACTAAGATCTGTGACGTACAAACAGCAGCCATCCGAACTCCACCGACCAAAGTTTCGATCCCAGTAAACGCACTGACTGCGCGTGCGCAACGACTGCCAATGAAAGATTACAAATAAGGTTTTTTTAGGGCACCATTGTGGTCAGTTGTGAAGAATTTAATTTACACACAATATTTTATTCATTCTTTTTTACATCACCACTTAAATGTGGGCTTGCAAGTTTCCGTCAATATGTATAATGTACTATGTTAATCAATTGCAGGAACTACCTGAGTTATATTCCGTTATATAAAGTTTGACCAGCAAAATTCGTACAATGGTGCCTTAACTTGAACCCCTTGAAGGTTTCTGTTGGAACCAAAGCGAAAAAATATCCGAAGCATGAACATATTTTCTTACTTTTAAAGTATTTTCAGCTACTGGTGTTTTGTTGTAAGCCGCAAGCTCGTCCAAATTCTGTATTCGCACTGGTTCGGTTAAATTTGTTATCTCCACGTCAACGCCAAGGTCAACCGAAACCACCTGTGCGCGATAAACGTGGTTTGTAGATCACAAAAAACGGCATTTGTTGTATTTTAAGGCCAGGTTAAAATCCTAATTTTTAGGCCAAACTTTTGGGGAGTCACATTATATACAGGGCCACTGTTTCAGTTGGCTTTATCGCTTATACAAATGATTCTCTGTCTCTTATACAAATCGCAATAAGATATGATGAAGACATTTCGACCCTCAAGCGATGAGTTTCGTCAAATCAAAAACGAAATAGTTTAAATTTTCACGTTTCTTCCTGGTACGTTGGAAATTCCGTTACTTTGAAAGTTATTTTGGGCTATCCGAAATTAAAGAAATACTTGCTACATTGTTACTCGAAGTTTGTGTTTTAATCGCCAAGTTTCCTTATGTGCATTCTGAGTAATTTGGCACTGACCGCCTTGACTTCCTCTTGGTCAGAGTAAAAGAGAACGTCGTTTTGATAGTAGATGAAGGAACTTCGCACACTCTGCCAACTTCTCCTTCGTCGCTTTTTCATCATTCTTGATTGTGATGCGGCTTTCGTTAACGCACTCGAAGGCACAATTACACGGAGGGGCTGTTTCCCGTTTGCCAGCTCACGGTTTGATTGAAATGTGACTGCCGTCCCAAGGTCTATGTTATCTGAAACCTAGATTTATAACAAATGTTGGAGATTGCTCGTACTTTTGTCTTTTATATCATATCGCGATTGGAACCTATTTTTTATTGACGAATGACCATCAGAGGTTTTTAGTTCCAATGGTCGGTTAAAATTCAATCGATATTATTATTATCCGCACCATCATTGGTTAATTGTTCGGAGGAGCTCTGGCGCTAGCTTGCGTCCGATTATTTAACAATCATTAGCTAACTAAATAACTTAACAATGACCATATGAGTGCAAATTTATAATATTTTACAACTAATTCAAACTACAAGGCTGTAATAGTTGTTGTGTTTAAAGTGGCGGAGTACTGTTAGCGTTTACCTCCATATCCAAGAAATTGGAGGTAAAGCGGTAAGTCGCGTTGTCAAGATTGAATCTTTGTGCCAAGGCAGAAAGTGAATAGGCCAATTCCTGTTGTTCTGTTTTTTCTAACGCTGTTAAGCTTGGGTGCCTCTCGCGTGTTGAATTCGACCACGATTCGACCAACTTGTCAGCAATCGCCACAATTTCGCTGAAAAGTTTGCTGCCAACCTGTTTACAAAGTATTACAAGTAAGATAAATGATACTAAAGAAACTGTTTTTGTTAATCTACGCTTTGCATGGTTTTACTTTATAGCCAAATCAAACTTGTTTAAACCGTAGGCAACCAAACACACAAAGTCATTATTACTGGTGAAAGACATAGAACAGGATACTCTTGCAAATATATGTTAACATAATATAACCTTGTACAAGAGTAGTACAACGTATACACTACCTGGTAGTTTTCAGTTTGTGCTTTGATTTTAACAAAAGCAACAAAGGCGACAAGGTAAGAAGTTTGGTTTTGTGAAAGTTGCTGCACGGATTTGGTGAAATTGGACAAACTCGCACCGATGTAACTCATGTTGAAGCCGGCTGTTCCGTTGGTAAGCACCTGGGTACAGTAAATTGTAAAATGTTAATCAAGGAATTACTTGTGAACTTAATACAGCATTTCTTTTGGCATACTCACATGATGTTTTAACGAAATTTTTTTTTATCAAAAAATGCACCCTGTTTTGAAGACATTGTAGGCTACGAATAAATTCCTTTTTGCATTGTTTTGGGTGCAAGTGCTACTAAATTGATATCCAAGCTTTACATACGTGTTCTAGTAGAGAGGTTATTATATCTCCGCAGTCGAAGGTTTGAAGAGAGTTTGGAGCGAAACGGTATCTCCCGGACCCACAAGTACGATCAAATTCACAACGAACCAACGCCTTTGGGAAATCTACGAAACAATAACATTGGTTACGGTACTGTGAATATGGTATGCATTTTCTACGAAACAAAGTCGCAACTTTGAGAAGAAAAAAAATCTGTTGAAACTAACTCACCGATATCGTATCTATGGCTGAACGGTTTGCTTCTGAATTTTAGTGTAAGTTACTTGCTAACGAAAAAAAATTCGAGGTCTGTTTAAAGTTGAAAGTTTGTAAAGAGGGAATAATCCAATGAAAAAATCGCCGACATTACCTGCATTTAAACATTTGTCCTCTGAAAATGCAACTTCGTTGGCGGCCGTATCTTGAAACTTGATTCCGTTGATTTTATGTTTGTGGCAAAGTTCTATTAACACAAGTAAAATGCATACAGTCATCCGTTTGTATTTCTGCTAATAATACAAAACATGCTGTCTTCGAATCGCTTGTCGTTTATATGGCTAAAACATTGAACAGACGATTTAGGATTATTTAGTGTATTTTCTTTTAATATTAGCTAGAGAGAATTAAACAAACACAATATTAATTAAAAGTTGTTTCTATACCTGCAGATGACTCCGAGTATAGAGGTAGACAGTCGCACCGAATTATATCTCCCCGCTGTCTTTGGCAATACAATGTTGTGTTAAGACAAGATAGTAAATTTGAATTCGAACACTCGACAATACCTGGATCAAAATATTTGCAAAATTACAATATAAAATAACTTTGTGTCAAACGCATGGATCAAAATATTGTCTTTAGTGAAGGCACTTTTATGAATCTTCTGTAACAAACTATGAAATTTTGATGTACCTGGATTTGTTTTATTCAGGCATGAAAATTTGCATTGATCCAACTGATGTTGGCAGCATTGCTGGTATTTGTTGCTTGGCTCACCGAAAGTCACTGTAATCGTACCGTTGGTTGCGTTTCCTGATAAGGCCAAAATGAAGCGTTAGTAATCGCATGAGGAATACAAACAAAACTAAATCCCTTGATAAAATGGTTCAAGGACTTTTATTCCTAAAGATAAAAAGCATAAACATGAAATACACTCTCAGATTCGAATTAAAATCAGGTTGACCTTTGTTGTTTCGGTTATTTGTCACGTTTGTGTTTGAGTAAACGTTTTAGTTTCTATGCAATAAGTTTACTGGCTTCTATTTTAACTTGTTTTTCTAAAAACGGTATAACTCCAAAGATATTCAGTCATGCAAAATGGTCGCCAACCAAGCCCAGCTGTGTACTAATACGACTTTTTTCTCGAAAAATATGAACTCTGTTTGAGCTTCGCCATATAAGCTTCAGTCTATTACTGTGTTATATAAGCAAGTGACGTCATTTCATTGACAAAATAACAAAATGCAACTTACCGAATACAGCAACCACGCCAAGAACCAGCACCGCAAGTACAGCAATTGCGATTTTCATCTTTACACAGGACAAGTTTCGAGCACCTAGAACTGCATCTAAATCAGAAACGGGCATGTAATGAATCGTACAATCTCGTGCATTTTTTGTTACTGGATACCGTCATCGCTCAGCTGCCTGTGACAAAGCACTGACGTGCAACAAGTCCCCTCTTCCGGCTTGCCCGTGCCGAGCAGTACATCATACCAATGATTCAAACCAATTCTATATAACCAAGATTTGGCAAGTATCTTACCTAAGCGGTACATAAACAACCAGCGTAGCGATTACTCATCGCTTTCGCGTGACAGATGGCATAGGGCACATGAAAACCTTATAGGGCCTTGTAGCATTGTCGCTATACGTTGCAATTAACCACTAGAGATCAGAGCAAAGGCGGATTTGGGCACTTACAAAGATGCTCCAACCCATAGTGTGAAACCGACGTTTTGTTGGTATTTATGCAACTTTCTGTGAGAACTTTTAAACACAAGCACTTTGTATATAGTTGTGACCGACACCGGGTATTTCCGTTGGTATAGAAACACTCCCGAAACAAGTATATTTCCAGACCCGCAACTCTTATTTAATTTCAGGAAACTGTGTCACGTAAACGATACAAAAGTTTCGGCTAATACGAAAGTGTACATGCTTCACCATTTTCGGTGAAGAAACAAGCCTTTTCTAATGCCAGATAATGCAATGCTTAATTTATCACCAACCCCGTTAACTGTCTTGGAACATGGTTGTTAAACTGAGTCTGTTGTCCATACGTATTGTTGTTGACTAGCATTAGGACGTTGTTGCAATTCCTTGTAGCTTTTGTTATATATCAGTTGATAAATGTTTGTGGCGAGTCACGATAAACCAAAAACCAGCGCGGGTTCTGTTATTATGACGTATTGCTATAAGATTTCTATTAATAAATACGCGAATACCCCATGAGCGTAAAGTAAGTTTTAATTCGACGGAGGTTTTGTTGATTTTGCACTTTGCAAGCAAATGCATAAAATAGGTTACCATGCTTTCTTTGCACTGTTAAACGTGTTGCACAACTACTGTTAATATTTTTAGTTGCTGGTATAAATGGCAATGAAAATTATTGGTTGGTGGTTGCATCAATCTTCGTGTAATTTTGGTTAATTCAGGATCACTTTGGTAAAATAAACAAACGGCATATAGGAGTTAAAAACTCGTGCAACAGCATTTCAAAATGAAAGTTCATGCATGCTTTTGGAGTTAGTACTGGTGTTTGTATTCCTTAATAGCTTACATTTCTAAAAATTATTTTTAATTATAGATTAATTATATGATTATTTTTCTCTGAGTTTCAAAAATTTGCTTCGCATATTTTAATACAAATTTAAGGCTAAATTGATGGTAAAACTTGAACTTACACATGTCACAAATGAAAGGTAAGTTATTTATTTAACTGGAAATATTTATAAACGTATAGATGGCAACTGTATTATTTTATGAAGTGTTGTGTCCAAGATTAGTTAATAGAAACACGCAATTGCCAGAAATTAAAGTTCACAATTTTCTAATTGCATTTTTTATCGTGTATTGTCATACTGTACATGTGGTGTAATATATTTCCTAATGAATTTTTATATTTTTAGCAAGAATTGTGTCTAACATTGGCACGCGAAATGTCGATGGAACAATCAAGGTCAGTTCAAACCACATAGCCCAGCATCAGCAATCCATGAATATGTTGTCATCCAACCACACCAAGGATGTGGTTAGTATAGCCTGTTGTTTGCACACTCATAAGGATAAATTTTGTATACTAAGCATAATTTTATTGAATAAAAAAACAGTTTTCTTTCACTTTTGAAAGTTAGTAAATTTATGTTGTTAAATATGTATATGTATAATGGTAAAGAATGTTAAAGGGGGCCTGCTTTTAAACACTCTTTTAAAATGTTATATGTCTATTTGTAAACTTTTTAAAGATAGATGTACTGTGTAATACATAATTTATGAAAAACAGTCAAATTATAGTAGTATTTGCAATTACCAGCGACAAATGGAGCGCAGCACTACAAACTCACACGATTTCTTGTTACCTACTCTGTTTGGACACATGAGGCACTCTTAAGCTTCCTTATAAACAATAAAAACTGCCCGAGGGTATTTTATAACATGTGCAGTGATGTCACTGTTGTCAATTGCCAATTAAAGAGCGATAATGTGGCCCTTCACCATACCAGTGAGGTGATCATATCCCACCCTCATTTACATATTAGTGACACCCTCATTTGCATGTTAAATTGTTTGCCTGCTCAGAAGTGATGTACTATTGGGCAGCCTATCATGCGCGGTGACAGTCTTGTGCCGCTGCTTCAGAGGCAGCATGATAGACAGACATAGGTGACTTATCTATTTTAGAGAGTAAAGCTATTATGTAACAGACTGGATGGGTGTAGGTTTACATTTAAGGTATCATTTCGATAGGTTGTGTTTTCATAGGTAAACTTTAATACAAGCATTTTCATAGGGTAGACATTAATACTAGTTTTATTTGTATGTGTAGGCAGTAAATGTAACTATATACAACAGGTGGAAGGATTTCAAGCCAGTAATAATTTAACTCTGAAAACTGCAAACTCCAACGTTGAACAAGGTCAGTTGTGGTTAGATTTGTTTGTTAATGCTTAAAGTTCCTCAAACGTTATTAGTAAATTTAGATAAACAATGTTTTTTCTTTTCATACATCTTCAAGTAAAACCTTAAAAGGAGGCATTATTGGTAATTGACCTATTTTTTTGTGAGAATATATCCCTTAGGCATAAATTCATTTTATGGAATGTGAGTATTAAGAAATACCCTTTGCAACTTTAAATAATACTCTGTCCTGTGTTTTTGAAGAAGCACCATGTGTAATTTAGTGTAATTGGTGCTTACCAGCTGGGCGCTAGACGTTATTGCTTTGAAGTTCGGTTTAACCCAGCCAGTTGGGTGTGCATTTACACTTTGCTGATTGGCAATTATTCTGTGACTTCTAGGTCAGGTTCTTGTTGATCATTAAGGTTTGATCAGCAAAATTGATATAGCATATATATAACTAGCCCAATTCAGAAATGTTGAACACAAATGTTACAGAATGGCTCTTCTGGCACTTAGTTTCTAAAAAGTAGCAGTACAAATGTTACAATATGGCATGCACTTTCATATAATGCCGCAGCCAAGAAAGTTGATGTGTATTTCAGAGAGAAGTAAAGAAAAATTGGGCATTGAAAGCCATCACCCACTCCCAGAAGAAGACCAAGTTTCAGGCGACAGTGACCGTTTTGAGGACGGCAGTGGTTACATTGTGAGTGCAAACACATTCGTAGTCAATTTCATTCATTTAAAAGTCAGCCAAAATCGGTCGCGCGTATCCCTAACACACTGTCTTCGTGCTTTTCTATAGGAAAAGGACACCTTTGACGAGTCTGACATGATGCGAAGGCACCACGGCTACGAAATGGTGAGTGAAACTATGGTTTGATAAACGCTAAAGTAATGCATGGTGGCGAGAGAAGAGTTTCTACACTGAGTGTTAAATTGCCGCCTGACGCTTTTCTCCCAACATTGTTCCGAAAAGCACCGGTTTGTATCAAATTATCAGGCCGGGGTCTGCATCACCGAACTGCTTTGCGCGTCCGGCTTGCTTTCGATGATGGCACCCACGCGCTCGAATTTTAAACCTTTCAAAAGACGTGTGGCGAAATGCCGGCGTTGCATTACGATAATCCATCACCTATTGTGTGTGTGGTGACTGGGCGCACTGTTTTAGGAGATGGTTTACTGGAACGTGTCTAAACGGAGTCCACATTTTATGACTTTTTAAGATTACGTGTGATTAAGTTTCTCAGACCGTCGAGCAAATCTTTGTTTAAACTCACAGGTGTAACGTTTGTTGAGCAAATAATCATAGACTACTTCATACGTTCGTTAGTAAATCATTGTTTGTCTGGAACGTGAAAACAAAAGTCGACCGAATAAAAATTAAAAGTCGCTGCCACTTCCTGACTCTGTGGACGCAAAATTGCGGTTTGGTTGGATGTGGGGGGTTCATGTGCGCAGGCGTCGAAGCTTGGGCGGGTCCACACGTCTGGTTTTGTTTTAACTCATAACCAATCTGCGCCTATAAGCTCACAGTATAACTAAATACGAAAAAGTGCGCTGGCGCAGAGCTTATGTGTGGATACCGCATAATATTCTGTGGCTGGTTTCCTCTTCCCAGTAAAAGCACATTTTGGTGGGTGTGGATTAAAACCACTTCCTTATGCATGTTGAATATAACACACGTTGGATAATATCCGATTGGTTCTCATATTTTTAATCGTTTTTTTCGCCTTACTTGCAAAACTCCACTTGTTCTATTAAAATTGCACGATTTGGATTATTTGTTTTGCGAATGATTCTTTGAGCTATGCTGAAAGATAAATCATGAACCCTTTGTCGAAGGTATTAGCCTATTAGCTCTAACTTAGCAAAAACGCTGTTATTTTTACAGGAGGAGGCCGAACAACTTGAAAAACTCGAGATCTTCGCCAAGGAATTCAAGCAGAAGCGAATCAAAATGGGTTTCACGCAAGGCGATGTCGGTTTAGCCATGGGGCGGTTATACGGCAACGACTTCAGTCAAACCACCATCTCTCGCTTCGAAGCCCTCAATCTCAGGTGGGAAAATATTTTTCGGAAGTTTGTAAGCAAATCTTGCGGAGCTCGAAGCGCCCCGGCAAGAGGTATGTATGCGATTACAGCCGCGTTCAAGTTGTCTATACGTCATTAAATCTGCCGGCCGTAACTGCCCGCAGGCTGTTGGAAGGCCTTAGTCGCATTTCGGTTGCGGTATTGATAAAATCGGTCGATTTTGACAAAAAAATCCTGTGATTATGAAGTCGGTGTGTATTTTTCGCTGTGGTTACTTTTTCCTTTCCACGGAAAATGTGCATCAACACATAACTATCACTTCCACTGATTATTATTTGCCCACGTGTCAACTTTATCAGAACTTAAAGCGCTATGCATGTAGTCACAATGGATTTTTTCGGTATTAATTTAATATACAATCTCACTGCGGCAGAACACGAAAATTATTTTTCCTATTAAATAAAGTAAAATTGCCGCTAAATGTGCCTTTGTCTCCTATTTGTAGCTTTAAGAACATGTGCAAGTTGAAGCCGCTACTGGAAAGGTGGTTGCAGGACACCAACGCCGTACTAATGGACGCCAAAGACGGTAAGCACATTCAGTGTTATGGCAACAAACGCTTCCCATGACCCTGGTGCTGCATATTTTGTGCGAAAGGCGTGATTGAAAATACATTCTGGCCATATGGGTCACGTTTGTATTTTTAGCACTTGCTTAACAATAGGAAACCTTATCAGTGGAGCGACGAATATATTGGGCATTGTAAAAGTTCATTTCAAATTGGACTACGTTAGGGTAAGCAGGGTGTTAAATCCGCGCTATCAATTGTGATGGCCACAATCACCGACTACAGGATCTTGTCTCCATCCCCTCTCGCCAACCTACCATTGTCTTCACACCCAAGCACCAGGCGAAAGCGACGCTGCAGCGGAAGCCGTTTTCATACTGGGTCTTCCTGTTGGGTGCACAATAGGTGTCTGTAAGAAGACACTTATGCTAATTAGTCTCGTAACCGATTCCCAAGGCTTTGCGTTGCTTGGGAGTTGAATTACCCGTCGCTTTCTTGCATACAGATGTGTATCATTAAATTTTCTGCGGTAAATGCTTGTTGTTGCAAGTCCTTTGAAAATAAACTACTATAAATCGTGTTTGAGCGCAAACTAACCTTATAAGGAATAAGTAATTTTTAATCCTTGTGTTTCATCTGTTAGAGCCGATGCTATTGTTAAATTAAAACAAATATCCGAACATTTAGGACCACGCCAGCGTATATAAATAGGGTTTAACGAGGACAAACACTTTTACAAGAGAAGCGCCGTTAAATTTTACGCAGACTAATATTAAATCTGTGGAATCGTTTGTCAAACGATTCCACCTCCATCATTGCACGAGCCTTGGGTTAACGACTAGCGGTAAGTGTAGCTTTGGCGGACCTTTTTTTGCTACAATTGTGACCCAGTTGCATTTGCTTACATATTGCTGTAAACACTACGATTGCGTTAAAAAATGGACATGGCAAGGGCAATTGGTATGTGCGATATCCCATCAGTGTTACGTGGTATACACACAGCGAAACTGCCACGTTGGCGCATATAACTGCTGACAAGCGCTTATTGCTGGCCTGAAACTACCGAACCCCGCAAAAACCCATACAGGGGCAATATGATAAGCAGAACGTTGCTCGAAGGGCAACCAAGCACCTCAAGAAACTAACGCTTTGCATACTGTTCTTCCCCGACTCACAGGCCGTCCGGTTGTGATGCCCCAACTCGATCCTCAGTATCCGTCGGGGAGAAAACGGAAGAAACGAACGAGCATCGACCAGAAGAAGCGCAGCACCCTCGACGTCATTTTCAGCCAAGTAAGCATCGTTGGGTTTTGTGTGTAAGTTACCGAGTCCTGTTTCCAAAAGAGTACGATTTCGATGTACAAGTTTTACCTAGAGTAGTAACGCCCCGTAGAAAATGTTGGTTATGCAAACGGCGTTATCGTTATGTCTCTGAATGTACTGACTTAATTGGGCGTAACGCACACATTACGATTGCCATAAATCTGTTTGTCACGTGGCTGGTGGTAGTAAAACGTGCGTGCCGCGTACCACGTGCACGTAAAAAGTCTCTTGGCGAACTTCAACCACAGGAAACCCATTCTTTGCATCTTATTATCGAACAAAAACCCTTCGAAACAACAACACCACGCCTGCCAAATCCCATTCGAAACCGTTGCATACATTAAAGCGGGCAAGTCACGCCAACCTGTATAAATAACCATTCAAGGACCCATTGGAAGCCATTGGTCACGTAGCTCACATTATTGTAAGGCACTTAGCTCCATCCTGCCAACTCCATGTGTCTCGGTCCGGCAAAGAGGCCACAATTAGGAACGATTCTCGGAATGCCCTCTCGGCGATCGATGAAATCGTGGTCTGCCATTTTGTGTTTCCGTCTCCCCGTGCTTACAACAAGATATTTTTGGACAGCTTGTTGTGAGTGAGGGATTTTATTTGCACACTCAATTGCTTTCCAACACTCGATTTAATTTATTGTTCCGTTGCCAACGTATGCGAGACGAGAGAAAAACAATCAAAGCAATATCTTTGCGTCCAACTGCTTGGTACATAGGTTCAAGGTCGATGTTTTTTAAAAAAAATGTGGTTTTGGTATGATCATTATGTATTCATGGATATCGCAAAATTTTCTCAACGTCAAAGCCTCCAAAAAAGCTCGGAAAACTTTCTGTAAAATTGTCAATTAGCTGAATATCACGCCGAAAAACAAAAGGTTGAAATGGGAATGGTTTTTAAAAAATATGTTGCGAAGAATTCGCACAAAATTTGATGGAAAGTTGTAACTACATCACTACACGTAATAAATGTTGATGAATGCGTACTTGAGTTTTATCAAATTTTTAGCTTTTACTTAAAAAAATGTTAGGTTTACTCGAAAGTGCAAAAAATTGTGCATTTGATTTTTGTCCGACTTCTTTTGATTGGTGGAAGTTAGCAAACTGTGGGTGCCCGACATCGTCGAAAGTTTTCAGTTCACTATTTGTGGTTTCCGATTTTACCTGCGCCTTGTGGAGTAAAGAACTATTGCATATACGTGCCGGTCGACATTGGAAATGTAAATTCGGTTTCTGTTTCACAACCCGCCCTTCGCCAGCTTGTTTTATTACATCATTATTTTCTGCGCTGGGTAAACAATGTTTTGCTAACACTCAAATAAACATATGGACGATTTTGAGATAAAATTACGTCATGTGAAATTCAATGTTGCACGTTTGTGTTCACAAAATCGCACTATTTTTCATGTGGATTTCAATCTACGGCACGGTGGTAATCTCTACACAGCAGTCGGTTTAATTGTTTCGCTCGTTTTCTTGTGTTAATTATGGTCCGAGATGCGCCAGGGTTTTGCAGATTCCGCAGAAACTGAACGCCTTTGCATACATGACCGCCACAAAGCGTTTTGTATGTATACACGTTTCTTAGTTCATAAATCCCGAGTACTGCATAGCTTTTAATGTCAGCTATAGCTGGGGCGATGTTTTACTGATTTCGTATTTGTCCACCCTAATTTCTACAGTCTTTTTTGCTCCAGATGGGCTTTTTCTGCGTCAGGATGCGGTCAACGCGTGTCGAGGCCATTTAAATACAAGCGCCGTCCATTTAACTATACACAGCTCGGGGGGCTCGATTGTGCGACGGCGATGTCGCCGTATTCCTTTCACGTAGATGCCGCCGGTAGTTCGTTAATACTCCACTTGATGCGCACGGCCTTGTTTAGCAGAGGCTTCTTCGAAATCTTAAAAATTTGAATATAGGTTTTAGAGCTTCGCGGCGCAGAATTGAGAGTGCGCACCTTCCTGTATGTAAACTAAGTGGGTTGGTTGAGAACTCATCTATTTGTATAAATATGGTATTATGAAGAGCGTCTTCCCGCGCCAATCTGTCGCTTTCCACCTAAAGCAGGCGCACAAGATATGTCGGTTATCATGGTCATGTTCTCACGCCGCGCATTGTAAATAAACGATCTGTTGTAGGCGCCCGAATTTTGTTGGAGTAAAAACACACACATTACGTGATAAACTATTCATAAAATAATGAAAATCGTTTTCCTTTTTACCTGTGTACTTCAGGCATCATACGTATGTGGCAACACCGTTGCTTGGTTGGTGCCGCAGTTTTCAGCAGCGCTGAGCAATCAAACTGGAACAACACTCTTCTCTTTATTTCGTCTGATGCCCTACCCAAGACGTGTCAGATACACCATTGCCCCATGCTAACACCGCAGTCACGACATGAAAAAATCGGAGTCTAGCGCACGATGACGTTTCATGAGGGTAGCGTGCAATGGTCGCTTGCAACACAACTAGTAACATGTCAAAACAACAGAAACATGTTGTGGTAAACGCACTGCTGATCAAACAGTGATATTACATGTGTCCAGTGCATGACTTAGGCGGCTTGGGCGGTTGCAAAGCGCGGCTAGTCGGTTTCTTTCACGATTTTTTGAGACATTGTGCAAGTCACCGTGCCTTGAAAACCAACATATATGTTTCAACCTTTAGCGGAACTGGAACAACAAAGCCATAAAAACGAAACTACTTCGTTCGTTGTCGAGACGGACTTGCAAAACACGAGGCAGTTTACATACATCCAGCAACCTAAATATGTCACAAAATAGAAATTACGACAAGACGATTTTATTTATCCTTCAATCCAAACACCGTAAACAGAACTGTCGGCGTTTTTATTTTGCCGTGGCAATTTCGTAGTGGATAAACTATGATGCGTTGAATTTTGATCATGGCGTTGTAACTCACCTCCAAGCACTTTCATCATATATTCCCAGTCACGAGCTTATTCCCGTCAATGTCGTCAGTAAAATGGCGGCGTCGGATTTGCATAGCAGCTAGTTCTCTTGACATTATCCAACATCTGCGACCATCCGTAATTGCCGTGTTACATAATTGTAGCCTGTCGATTAATTGGTAGTTCAAACATGCTTTCGTTTTTAGAAGTTAAGTATAAGTGTGTGAGTCATCGCATATTATTGCGCTAGTATATTTATTGAAATAAATATTTCCCTATCTAATGACAAGCCCCTATACAGCGACACTGTAAATTTGTAACGTCTCAAATGTGTTCCACTCATCTGGGATACTCGTAATCACCTTGTACCATTTCCATTGAAACCAGAGAAAATCACTTTCAATGACAATTAAGTACGGAAATATTTATTTCAAATCGTGTTCGAGGAAAATGTTCAGCATATAAGCTTCGACTTTTCTATTCAAAGTAACCAACACCAAGCTTTTTGCACTCAACTGAGCAAATTCCCTTTTACAATTTCGGTAGAATCCCAAACCCAACTCTGATGATCTCCACAACATCGCAGAGGAATGCTGTCTCGACAAGGAGGTGGTGCGGGTTTGGTTTTGCAACAGACGTCAGAAGGAGAAACGCATTGCAATGCATGAGCAGCAATCTCAAACTGAGGTAAACGGTTACTTATTTTTGTAAAAAAAACACGCTTCTTAGAAGAAGCAGTACGTTTATCGCGTGATGTTAAAGTTGTTGTGATCTAATAACCGCCAACGGCGTTGTTGTGATCTAATATTCAAATTGCGGTCTGCAAGCCGTGTTTCCCCAATCTATAGTGTACGTTGTTAGTGTCATCGCTCCGGAATTCGTCAATCTTATACCTTGTTTACCAGTTGGCAGTTGCATAACTAGGGTTCGTCCATGGCTTCGAATTTACAGATATTTGTGCGGAGTGTTAGTTTCATTGCAACTATTTGCCTGTTTAACTTTTGTATGTGATATGTGTATATGTTGCAATACAACCCACTTTGCTGTTTTGTGTTTTCCACATTTAAACAACCTAAATATCCGTTACTTGCAGGGCGCGCTCTCGTCTCCAGATTCGCCTCACAGCGGTTCGTTTCTGCCCGGTGGCTCGGGTGCCTTCTCAGGTGGCCTCGACGTTGTTTCTCGCGACCAATCGTCCGCCTTGGGTAGCATCAAGCACTCTGCAGCCAACATGACGCACCCAATGTCCGACAAGGGGCGCCTCTTTACCGGGCCTGTATTGTCACGCGATGACGTACCCGCGGCCTGTCTGGGACCTTCTGACGTCAACAAGTCACACATGGTGGCAATGACACACTCGGACGCGCCGGCTTTGCTGGCACACCAATGCGGACAGTCGATGCTGGGGCCTTCCCGTGTGAACAACACTAGCACAGATTCGACGACCTTGTCCTACCCGGCACCTTATCTTCTGAAGACCGCCGCTTCAGCCAATATTGCCAAGGCCCTGAGTCAGTCTCCAGCGCCGTACAGTAGCAATGGTGCCGCTGTAGCCGAATCCACATTGTATACCGCGCATACAAGTGCGCCGGTAGCCGTTTCTACTTACCCACTGCTCCAGAACTACGGAGGGAAGTACCCGAGCGTTTTGCTGCCCCCACCTCCTCCCACCGAGCTATCAATGAGCGGTGGATTCCAAGGCACAATCCCGATGTCGCTCATGCATCCAAACAGCAATGGTTCGAGCAGCCAGCGAACCGCAACTTCCACAACCAACGCTATTCATTTAAAATAGACACTTTTGCACTCCGTCTAACGAAATCCACGCACCATATATTGACCTATTTGCGTTTTATGCTTCCAACTGGGGCGATTTTTAGGTGAGTGGACCAAAGCAATCTTACGTCAGTTTTACAGCACTGTCATGCTGGTTTCTTACATAGCGTTTTTAATCACCATTTATTGCCGATGTGTGCGCAAGCAGGCCTAGCCATTCTCCACGTTTGTCGTACTATGGGAGTCAAGGCGTGCACTTCACCAGTGCTTCCTTTCTCTGATTCGCGCTTTGTATTTTAAAGTTCCACAGTCCTATAATGCTTTGTAGCTCTCGCATCGGCTGTAGAGTAAGACAGATGCCTATATTTTGGTGCCGCCCATGCTTTCGCCAACGTTTCGTGTTATTGCCATGTTAGTAGCTCCGAAGGCTTGAACTATGTAGCAACATGTCGAAAATCGGAGGTAGCCGCTCTTTGTAAATGTACCGCTACAATACCAACTTTTTGTGACCCAGAAAGAGCAAGTTACTTACGATAATCCCTGCAAACGCCAAACGTGCGAGTTTTTTTCGTTTTCTTTCCATTAGCGATCCACGCGCAGCATACGCACTGCGATGTAGCCAATCGTAAAAATGGTGAATTTTGCGATAGTCCTCAGCATTGTACGGGGCTGCACGACTTTAACGGTGGCCATTTTGCCCGATTCAATGCGCAGTATGAACTTGTGTCTTACTTTAATTTTTTGCTTTTTGTATTTTTTACCCATTTGGTACCCGCTTACTTGCATTTTGTTCCCTTTGTACGGATCGCTATCGATAATTTACACTACAACCTATTGAAATCCGTTCAATTCGGTAATTCCCACTAAAGTCACTTCCGTCCCTCTGGTTCTCATTTGCTCACTTATGTCGCACACCATATAACGACCGACCACGTACACAGAAAACAAGCGTTGTAAACGATGTGAACCAGTCAACAATATAAGTTTTGAGACAACTAAACCCTCCAAGTGCAACTCGATTTGAACTCTTATGTTGATTTTCGACTACACTTCCCACTGTTCCCAACAGACCGTATGATTTCTATGCAATTGCACGCTGTGAAGAACAAACTCCCTCCCGAAGCAACAGAGATACAACTTATCGCTTATGGGGACGAGCTGTGTAAATACTTCGCCGCTATGAAGTCGTGGTTTCATCGTGAGATTTTAAAAGTAAATAGAGAAGTTTTACATCATGGTTTTGCCGTGTTTTTGTGCATCAGAGTAGGTGTGATTTTAATTCTACACTGACAAGCTCATTGTCCAGAAATTTCAAAATACTTGGAACAACACTACGCACCTAAAAATGTAAAAATATATTTGGCATTGATTTATAAATTGTTTGTTGAAATCATTGGGGTACTTGCTTAGTTGTGTGGAAAGTCTCCTATTCAAAAGATAAACTGGTTTGCTCGGCAAAAATGTTTGGTACCAGTGCTGTGCGGTACATATATTCCAACATCGCATGCTGTAACCCAGTGCTTCCCAACCAGTGGGTCCCGACCCATTGGTGGGTCGCGAATCTATTTCAGGTGGGTCGCGAAGCATTTATGAATGTTACAGTTTTCTATTAGATCACGAAATTATTGCATTATCATTACGTAACATCGTTTGGTCATATCTCATTGTGGGTCGCACAATAAAACTTGCAATAAAAGTGGGTCGCGAACTGAAAAAGGTTGGGAAGCACTGTTGTAACCGATGTCCATGCACACGCAAGTAAGAAGATTGATAAAACAGGTGTTTTTTTTACAACTCCTGCACAGGTGAAAGAAACATGTTTTACAACTTTAAAGTGTGAGGTAACGTCAAAATCTTTCCTTTTTTGAATGGTAAGTTTTTGTTATTGCAACAAATTTTGCCTTTGAAAAAATCTTTGCACAGTTTTTGTAGCAATGGTCATGCTTGATCGATTTTAAACAGGTGGTTTACCGTGTTTACGAAATTTACGTTCCAGTTTTGTGGATGAAGCGATGCATTTAGCACCAAAACATTGCAATTGCCCACTCGTTAACTGAGTTGTATTAGAGTACCACGTTGCCCAATTGCTGCATATCGCTTACGAACATGGAGAAAAACCGTGTTTGTGATACATTATCTGATTGCCATGTGTGGCAATACATACGGTTGCGTCAGACGTGTAACAAACCATCATTAAACACAGCTTTCAGAGTTGGACGATTTGCCTCCAGCAGCAGTTTTTATAACCGCAGCTTGGTTGCACACTATGGTTGTGTAAATGCTTTAGAGTTTTCAAACCACAACCAAGAGCTTCTTGCAACAGGTATACCATATATTACCAACAATAAAATAAACATAAAATTGGGGATTTTTTTAACATTATTGTATCATTGCACACAAGAATAATGAAAACATATAAACATGTGCCTTTCTAAAGTTGCCATGATGTATATTGTCATTTCTAACCAAAATAACTTTTTAGCCGGTGATGACAAGCGAGTTTTGTTGTGGAATGTTGGGGAAGCATTGATTAACCCTATGTACAAGCCAGGATGCATGAAAGGGACACATGTATCAAATGTGTTTTGTTTGGGCTTTGACACTCAAAACAAAATGCTTTTATCATCCGGTTGGTAAAGTCGTTTATTTGCTCCAATATTCTACTGACGTGTTTTTTTTAAAATGTTGGGTCATATAAAAATGGTGTTTAAAGTAAATTTTTATTCCAGGAAATGATGAGCAAGTTTTGGTTCATGACATAGCCACAGGACAACTTGTGAACATGATTTTAAGGGACGATGCAGTGTATGCACTTTCAACACACCCAATGGATGTAAACATATTTGCCACGGCATCAGAAGATGGTAAAGTTCACATAATGGACATGAGGTAGCTTAGTAACTTGTGCGTACCACATAGACAATGTTTGATTTTGTAGAATTTTGCCAGTTTTGTTAAACTTTGTTTCAATATTGAGGTGTGGTGCCAATAAAATTTGTGGTTTGTTTACAGAAAGTCGAATAATGGAAGTGGCATGTGCTTGGTTAATTACATTCCCGCTTTTCATGGTGTGTCATTCAACCCCTATGCACCTCTATTTGTGGCTGCCTCACATTCAAAGGAGGGTGTGGGGCTCTGGGATATCCGTAAACCCAAAAGGTGAAATGTTATGTCAAACACATTATCCTATTATAAACACTCAAGTGTGCTTTTAGTGTTTTACTAAAGTACAGTCCACATGAGCAAGACAGTACCATGAGTGTACGATTTAATGAAGATGGAAGCCAACTGTTTGTGCTGAGAAGGCGAGCTGGACCTGTCTTATATAACACCTCTCATGCTGTGAGCAATTGTTAAATAGTTGTTTTTATGTTTTCAATGCAAATACATTTTTAACAGAATCCAGTGGCTACATTTGAACAATCTGGGTATTTTAATTCATGTACTATGAAAAGTGGATGCTTTGCTGGAGAAAATGATGAGGTGATTTTGATTCGTGCTTTATAGAAATAATGTAAATGTATGCACAGGCAACCTTTGATTTTTAAATATTCTCTGTTCACCTTTTTTCAACAGTACGTTGTATCTGGATCAGATGACTTCAATGTGTACATTTGGCGAACACCAGAAAAAACTCATCAAAACTTTCACCAAACAGTCAAACCTGCCAAGCTTATATTGAAGGGTCATAAATCCATAGTAAACCAGGTAGGACATTCTTTGCAGCAACATTTATTTCATTGTGGAAAATATTAATTTTGTACATATATGTCTTCACTACTGGGTGCACATTTGGCTCATATTTCTTACCTTGTTTATAATGGCACATAATTACAGTGTTAATTATACATCATATGAAATACAATTTTAGGTCCGATACAGTAAACAAGCACAGTCAGTTGTTTCATCTGGAGTGGAGAAGGCAATAAAGCTATGGTCACCATTTCAATACCCTGGATCTAGAGACTTTCAGCAGCAGGCACAAGCTAGCAGACCTTTGTATACAAGGAATGAATACATTGACCTAGTTCTTAGGAGGTTTGCAAATTTATGTTTTTTTGTTTCAAACTACTTTTTTAATGGAAGTACATTTTTTGTAGTGGAACCTCTTTGACCCACAACTACGATAACGAATGTACCTCAGAAGATCCGCGTATGATAGCATTTTTTGACAGCCTGATACAACATGATGCTAATCAATCCAGCGATGAATCAGATGACGACTTGCTTGGTTTAAGGTCATTACATGGGATCCAAACCCAATATCATAAGTAAGACAAATAGTAATATTCCTATTTGCCTGCAGTGTCATTGGGAGTAACAGCTCACAGGCTTCTCTGGACAATATAGTCCGAGAACTACATGGTTCAAGGTACGTTGTTGTGATAATTTGTTGTTAAAGCATAGCAAACAAGATGTACTTTTTACTCAAAGCTCATCTGAAGATGAAACAGAAGTTGAGTCTTCAGTTGTAAGTTACCTTCTGAGGAGAATGGGACAGCCTTCGCACACTGCTGAAGAAACTGTGAAGTAAGTTCAGACTTATGTTAAATGCTGTATAAGCAACAATACAAATAATAATAAGTGGTCATAAGACAGCTGCTAGCTAGCTGGCAAGATCCTCTTCAGTCGCCTAGCTGCCCTGATATACATTAGCACTGTCTAAAATTACACATTATTGTTAAGTTTTTTCTAAACAACAAAGTAGCACTTCGGCGATTCCTCAAGATAGTGTTTTTTTTTGAAAAATTAGTCAAAATACTGCAATGTCATCTTTATTCTTCCAGTTTTGCAAGATTGCGTGCACTTAGAGCTGCACTTGCAGAAGAAGAATCTACCCAAGAGTTTATTCCTGGTGGATCTGAATCTCCAGAGTCAAGAAGTCAATCTCCATCAGCAGAGGAAACAATGTCTTTTGTGCAAAATGATTCAGGATTGGGTACAAACCAGCCATCCTCCCATATACCATCAACAAAAAACATTACAGCAGAGGGTGGGCAATCCACTTCGTCGCTTAAAACACACTCCAGTGACTCTGGGTGTGAAAATGAAGTGAAGATTGCCAAGACTAGACAGAAAAATGCAAACCGCAAGCGCAAAGCAAGTAAGTGGGTGGTCAAAGACAATGAAGGGGAACAAACAAACCATGATGATGTGTCCAAGGCACACTGCTCTCGGCCAAATGACAGTTGTGAAGCAACATGCAGCATAAATGCTTATGATCGATCACTGGAGAAACTAAATAGGTCTATTGACAATACAAATCAGCGCTTTGCAAAGGTAGCCGAGAACTTGGCTCAGGCACTAAATACTAGCGATGAAGAGGAAAATACAACAAATGAGAAAGGCTGATTTGGTTCAGAAATAAGCCAGTTTAAAAGGTGTGCCACGAAATATTGGGAACTCTGTGACGTTGGGAAGAAAAAAAATGGGTCTAGTAAAGACAAGAATACACACCTATGGTGGAAAACTGGAGTTGTGGGTGTATTTAAGCTATGGAATAGTTATTTTTGTGCTCTGCTATTAAAACTGCATGATTAACACACATATCAGCAAATATAAAGTAATTTTATTAAGTAGTATTGTTTGCACTTAAAATTCCTGTAATTGTCTCAATGCATTGCTCGACGGTTTCAATGTCTGTCTGCAAGGTTCCTTGCATATCTGAGTGGAGAATTCCTTTTTCCCTTTGCTGAAGTAAAGAAATTGTTTATTAATAGTTCGGGTTTACTTCTGCAAAGTTGCCAGGGCTCTATATACCTTTAGTTTTGTATACAGGCCTCTTACAGTCATGCGGAGAGATGCCAGGACTTGCTTGTCAAGTGATTTGCCACAGCTTTCACATGCTGAATTTTCAAGAAAGTTTGCATATGAAATTAACATGATTCTAGAACTGACCTAGGTTATAATCTTAGGAAAATATTTTTATATTCCGTCCTTAGGGCAACATCAGTACTCTTATTCAAATTAAATTATGATCCACATATTGGCAACAACAGTGCCGACACAGAATATACAAATTGTTTTCTCATCACATACCCTTGCAAATACGCTGGGTTGTTTCCACAAGGTCTTTAATTTTTGGCTCTTCCTTTTCCCATCCAGCTTTCTGCATTCCCATCCGCAAGCTTTTGTGCATGAAATCAACTGCTTTGTTGTTATCCCCGTTACTTTCTGACAAGCCCTTACCACAGAGCTCCCCATACAACATCCAGACTAATGGATCAGAAGTTATTTTGCTTGTTATGTGACCAAAGAGTTTGAGTAGTTTGGATCTCAGAAGTCCACCTTAACACAGGTGAAGATGTTCCCATACAAGAATTTTATTGCAATAACATTTATAAAGTCAAATTTATACACATTTTGTGAGTATGGTAGTAATGAGAATATTTGACTTCTAATTTGGAAGAAAGGTTTGTATTATTACATTACACTCAACGTAATAATTTTACTGCAAAAATGACAATAAATCATACCTCCATTGCCTGATGCATCCTGAATATTTTCAGTTATCGCCCTAACAAGAACTTTCAAAATCGGTATGTCAACAAACTTATCCTTTATATCTAACAACCTGAACAAAAGTAAGATTAGTTACAAGAAATGCATTTCATTTAGGTTTCATCTACCTGTCATATCCAGTCATGGCTTCGTTGAAATGACCAATATCTGTAGCAATAGCAATGTAGTTTTCCCACAATTGCCATTTGCCGAAATTGCATTTAATTGCCTCTGACAATGCTTTAAATGCTTCCCTCCTATTACAGTTAGATAATAGTTGCAATGAAAAAAAAGAATATATTTTATTGTGACTCACTTTTTGCCAGATCGCACATAGGATACAGATAGATTTGCCCAACCTTCATAGTTCTGCACACAAAAATCAAGAAAAAGTCAATGAGACTTAAATATAATTTAAAATCTAAAATTTTTTTTAAATCACTAACACTGTGGTTCATTTTATTAAAAAAAAACAATGTAGCAGAAACACTTTGATTGAAATATAAAGAAATACTTACATCCCAGTCCAGTGAAACACAATTTCGAAAAGCATTAGCAGCTTTGTCATATTCCTCCAGAACTAAGAAAGAACAACCAAGTGTGAACCAAGTTCCCCTCTGACAAGAAGTTACATCTAACATTAGGCATAAACTGCAAAAAACAGATCCATACCTGTAAAGATAAGATGCCCAATGACTTCTCAAAGCATTCACATGCTTCCTTGTACTGTTTCCGAGAGGTATAATACGCCCCAAGTGACTTCATTGCTCTTGAACTTCGGTGGCCTGACAATTCCCATGCCTTTTCATAGTGTTTGGGTTCCTAAAAAATCAATTAATTGTTACAAATTTGCTGCAATTAGACTTCTGGTCTAGGCAGCAACCTGCATAATATCACCAAGAAGACACCATAGGTTTGGTGTTTCATTTATCTTCAGTTGTTTATTGATAGTTTCATTGGCAGCATCAATGCGGTCAGAACTTATGAGACAAACAATAACCTCCTCCCACATTTCCAATGCCTCATATTGTTGCAGTGCACTTCCAACTGCACCAAGGCTCATATAGAGTTTTGCTAGGTCACTCTGAAAACAAGCAGGGATTAAAAATCCAAACATGAAATCCAAACTTTACAAACTCTTCATGTGCAACTTAAATTGTCAACACGTCTAGTTCATGATTTTATAACTGTACATTAAATTTACACATAACAAGCTTTATATTACTTATTCCTGAGAATATAAAAAGAATACCAAAGTCTTAGTTTACCTGTATTTGCCATAAGGGTTGTGGTGACACAGCATAAAAAAGGTCCAGTCTGTTGTGAGTTACTGGCTCTTTGTGTGTTATAAGCGTGACAAGATCTTCCAACTGGTTCATACTCCGCTCAACAGTTCGCGACCTGTCTTTTTCGTTTCGGCAGCGGACTCGCAGAGCTTCAGAATAAATGCACCAACAGCTTTTGGAGGTAAGTAAAACCTAGCAATAAGATTTGTTGATAATTCAACAATAGAAAAACACCTCAAACAAATTGACCAAACATAAACCATTGTTTTACAATAGTATAAGTATAAAGGCAATGCAGCAGAAGAATATTGTATTCTAAACTAAAAGACACATAATGAAAGTCGATACTCATTCAGGTAATAACTCAAATGGTGGTTTCTTTTCTTATAAGTTGCAATATAAATTAAAAGATGCTGATATCAGGAGAATGTCATACCTCAAGCATGGTTCCAATCTCCTCTTGTTGAAGTTTACTAGATGGGCTTGCTCTTTGCATTGCAGTGCTAAAAGTAGTTTATTATTTACAATGACAAACTAAACCCAATGTAACCCCAGAAAAAACAGTATAGTATATTTATTAATCCACTTCCGAACTGTTATACGTACCAGGCTGCCAAGATCACTGCAGTTTGTTCTGCGCACAAGTCCGGTAGAGCTACGTCACTCTCTTCAACCAGTTTTAATTTTTCAAGCAAAGTGTCATCAAGCAAAGCTAAATTCTAAAAAAAATAATCTGATTAGTCTGACTGATTTTCAAAGGAATTGTGCTTTTCACCTTGGGAAAATAATCATCAGGTTTTTTACCAATACTTGTGGGAAAATCCTCTTTGTTTGTCAAATTAATTACCATCTGCAATTGAGAGACAGGTTTTCTCTGAAACTTGGTTCTGTATCCCAAAGCACCTGAGAGAGTCGCCTTTTTAACAACTTTTTATTATTTAAAAACATTATGGCAAATCTACATGGTCAGAGTACATCACACCTGTGAAATTAAAGTTGATACCAGCCAGTTCTTTAGCATTTGTAAAATGGTCATTTGCTTTTTTGTATTGGTAATAATGTAGCAGCAACAAACCAACTTCCAGATGACATTGCAAAAGATAACTCCTGCAATAATAAACATCCGACATTTAACCTTGAAAGGTCGTCACTTATACAATGTTACTGTGAATACCTCATTTCCTTGTTGTTAAGC
Organism: Ascidia mentula; assembly: GCF_947561715.1. Classification (NCBI taxonomy): domain Eukaryota; kingdom Metazoa; phylum Chordata; class Ascidiacea; order Phlebobranchia; family Ascidiidae; genus Ascidia; species Ascidia mentula. The sequence continues at coordinate 15,947,356 of NC_138569.1, read as the reverse complement.
CAGGATATGGCCAACACTTTTTCTACAATTGCACTTGTTTGTTGAAACAGGGATTCAGAGTGGACACTTAATATTTGTGAATGGACATTGTAACACCTCAGTAGCCACCAAGAAACAGTCTGAAATTTTAAACAACCAAAAAAAATTTGTTGAAAACATCACAGTTTTCAACAGTACCTCCATTTCAGTATTTTCCTCATACAAGCACTGAAATATATCTTCAGCAATGAACAAACAATGTGGGGCTTTAACAGTTTTATAAACTAGGCTTTCTTCTCTACCCATTATATGCAGAACACTGGATATCACACCTTCACCCTAAAAAAAACTAGGGTTATTAATGTTCAAATGTTTACAGTTGTTTAAAGAGGAATGTTTAAACAATCTCACTTCAAAAAGCTGTTCAAATTCAACCACTTTCTCAGTGGGTCCAGTCCAGTTTAACTGCACAAATGTCTGTAAACAGCACACTCCAAAACAATACAAGGCAATAAGTCTATGAAAGAAAAAATAAGTGATAAAACAAAATAAAATTGAATTTTGTTGTAAAAATGGTGAACCTTTCAGTCTTTTCCTCTGGTTGAGCATTGCCCAAGTAGTTGCTGATCATAGAATTGAAATCATTAACAGAGCACTTGGAAAATGCTTCGGGCTGCACAAAAGTTCCTTGTACATACTTATGGTCCAATGTTAGCTTTACCAATATTTGGGAAACATCTTTAAACTCTGAAACAAATTTGTCAAGCAATCTTTTAAATTACATAAATGCACAGGATACAAGATATTCTACCGCTAAGAATGGTAATGACCAATCTGTTCCACAAATGCAAACATTTGAGGCCTTTAATGTGTCTCAGGGTTTGGATGAATTTATCACTTGTTAATGATATGTCAGTCGGAACATTTTATAACAAACAAACGCTAACCTTTGACGAGTTCTTCAAGAGATAAATCGGAAACCCCGAAGGTGGACAACTCGAGGGGCCGTAGATTGCCTTGCATATCAAGTATACAATTGCTAACAGTATATTAACGCACGTGTGTAGTTTGTTTGCAAGTTAATAATAAGGGGATTTTTTACCCACGTGATTTTACGGTCGACTGATCAACGATTTTAGTTTGGTGCAATTAGTAATTTTACTTTCATGTTGTTTACATGACATGCATTGCAAAATTGCGTTTGTTTATCAAAATGCAAAAGGCGCCGTTTGAAATATCCCTAATCTTAAAAATTATGTTTCTGAAAATGAATGCGAGTGTTGGTAAGTTGAGTAATTTAGCCTACGTAATCATGGGTCAATAAGGGCGCTATGGTCAATACTGTTATTGTGATAATGGACAACAAATCAAATTTACTTTGGCGCGAACTAGTAAACAAATCATTACAATGACAATTTTCACGTTCCTCTTCGTTGACCCCAAGAATTATCCACTCCAGACAACTTAGCGCACTATTTCTCAGTTGGTTGCGTTGTGCTACGTTGGTTCCATGAGCAAGCTCTCTGCTTGAAAGTCCGACGGTAAGGGGATCGAAACTCGCGTCTGCCGATTTCGCAAGGACGTGATTTGAAGGTGCGACGGACTGTTGCTTCGCTTATGTTGCCGGGTTGTTACGCAGGCTAACGATTTGTGATGTAGCATTCACTGAAAATATTACTGTGATGCAAAAAATAATCCCCTATGCAAACGAGTGGTGATTTGTTCAGTGATTGGGCTCCGTTAGGCTAGCTGGAGTTTGAGTGTAAATATTAAAATACAGCAGTGCAACCTATAAACATGCTGGATTTTGACAAGCTAATTGTGTTTGCATTCTATAGTATGTAGGCTACCTGTAAACAATTAAAATAATACAGGGCAATATGTCAAAAACTTGTCCATACTGCAAGTCAAGTGATTTGGATGTGGATCCATCTCGCGGAGATACAGTATGCATGAACTGTGGATCTGTCTTGGAAGAAAATACGATTGTGTCTGAAGTTACCATACAAGAGAATGCAGACGGTTCCTCATCAGTTGTTGGCCAGTTTGTGTCCTCAGAAGGTACCAACTAATTTATACCATCTTGCATTTTTTAAACATTTCTGTTATATAGGTAGCTATAAGCCATATCTAAGTGGTTTCCAATATGGACTTGGTAAGGAATCAAGACAGGTTACCCTGGACAAAGGTGACTATTAAATTACATTATGGTATGAAACCAGTATATTTATGATCACATACATTCCATACACCAGGAAAGCAGAGCATTCGGGATCTTGCTGCCCTTCTAAAGTTGAACAAACATTGTATTGACACAGCATTCAATTTCTTTAAAATGGCAATAAGCAAGAGACTTTCGAGAGGAAGAAGAATAAGTCACATTGTAGCTGCATGTTTGTACATGACATGTAGGACTGAAGGAACACCTCGTATCCTTTTGCTAAACACAATGTTGCTAAATCTATTCTTATCTTTAATTTATAAATTCAGTATTGATCCTGAACTTGTTCATGCTATAGACTTGTTACTGGACTTTAGTGACATCACACAGGTAAATGAATATAGTTTTTAATTCACATGAAGACCCTGTCAATAAAATTCCTTCCTATGCAGGTCAATGTCTTTACTCTTGGAAAGGTTTTTCTTCTTCTAGCAAAGGAACTACACATTAACCTCCCTGTGCTTGGTGAGATATTACATTTATAAACCAATCAAATTTACAAAGCTTTATTTCAAAATAATTTACTAGCAAGGCAGTACAAAATTTAAAAAAGTATTGCAAAGCATAGAGAAAAAGGGCATGATCATGGATTTATATGAGTAACTTCTGCAACAAATAAAGCCGAAAATAATTTTGAGAAACCTCAGATTATGTTTCTCCATGATAGAATATTAATTCAGGAATTTGACCCCCTTGCACACCTGTGCCATTGGTACTGTCAATTGAACACTGGAACTGAATGGTAATACCACTGCACGCCACCTCTGCTAATCCCTCTTGGCCAAAATAACTGAGTTCATTTCCATCAAGCACCGCAGAGGCAGTGTAAAATGACCCTGGTTCACATTGTACTGGGTGCCGGAACCACACAGGGAATGTTTTGCTGCATCCATCAGAGAAAAATTCAACCCTCTCCTCAGCAAGCATTACATTGTTCTGAGACAACTTAATGTGAGCAACATAGTTTGCCGCACCCATGCTTGATCCATAGAGTCCATAACCAGCAACAAAGATTCTCTTTTCTGCCATAAAACAAATGGAATCGCATCTTCCCCTGTAGCGCCACTGGTTGCTTCTGTAGGCAGATGACTGGAAACGGTGGCAGCTGTGGGGTGTCAGACCCTTGCGAGGTTTACTGGCGAAAGGTAATTTAGGTTTATTCGTGGCAGAAAACCAGAAAAATATGTCTATTATTTCTTCCTTTGTTAGCAAGTCGGAGTCTGCAGGGCCATCTGCAAATTTCTGGAAAATAACCAAAAAACTTCTGTTGTATGATTTGTGCACTTGTAAATACAAAAAAGGTAGACTTACTTGTAATGGCATAGTTGGAATTCGAATGAGGTAAAGTCCATCTCCCAGCACCTTTCTTTTATTTTCACTTGTTGCTTCAAGGCTTTGTCTCCTGCATTCGGTAGTTGCCCATTTATAGGCTGCATTGAAAACAGCAGTTTCTCGCACATTTAGCGTTTCCCTTGACAGGATGGATTTTAGGGTGGCTGCATCAATGTCAACGAAGTCCTCTGCCTCTAATGCTAGCTCTGTTTGAGCATCAATAACCTACAACAAAGAAAACATTTTATAGCAAGATAAATCTGTTGTTGGCCAAGACCTCTTACCTCCCAACACCTTTGGGTGAGCTCCACTTCTTCAAAAAGCCTACTTTGTGAAAGTAGAATGCATGCATTTTTGTAACTTAAACTTGTCTCCAAAAATTGTACACATGAGTGTGCAAGGTAAGGGACAATGTACTTTTTTGCAGCATATAGTGTTGATAGAACGCTATCAGCTTCTATGCAAACTTCATCACAATACAAAAACCTATGCAGTACACATCAAATGAGTGATGCATCACAATAGTTGGCACAGAAGCAAGTTTACCTTAAAAGATTAAGAAAGGCACATGGTTCAACATCTGGAATTGTGATCTTCTCTTTCCGCTCAGCCAGGTTTCCATTAAACATGGCAAAAAATACTGAACTGCCAATTGCTAGAACATACTTGTGTGCTGGAATGCACAGGGCTGCATCTAATTCAACAAACATGTTGTTTGAAATAGATTGTTCATTGTTATGTCCTCATACAATGCTTGTGCCTGTACTTACCTTTGGCTCCTACTACAAACTGCACATCACTCAGAAGCTTGTTGTTGAACATTACTGCATTTCTTTCCCGGATTGTTGATTTTGGCACTTGCCAATCATTTCCAGAATTTCCTGCATTATTGGTTTTCTTTTCATGTTTTCTTGACAACTTTTTGGCTATACTTGTGCCAGCTGAGTTCACACTGAAAAGTAGCTCATAAGTATTAGTTTCTGTGCAAATTAGTGATGATTGGCAAGAGTATAAAGTTGTCATCATACCTATTAAAGTCCGGATTGATCGCTATGCTTTGAACTAAGGCTGACAGATTTTCAGAGTTTTCTCTCGTTTCCATGTTTTCATCATTGCTAGCTTCGTCCATATTAAGGACTTGGTCAGTCAAGGTGGTGTATAACAAATTAAAGTCTATATTATGTTGAACGTAGTGGCCTTTCTCGAAAACATGTGTTAATGAAATACTGAACCAATATAATACTTTCTCGTTAGTCGTTACGTTGTCGTCGTAAACAAAGACAACCCTTTGCCATACGATTTCAGGTACAATGTTAAATTAATATTACTTTGCACGCAAAACAATGCATATTTCCTGAAAAGAGCTTTATAGGAATAAAAATTACGTGACATATGCTACGACATAATATTTTTAAATAGCTAGGTACGGGTAAATACGATTATTTATCTTTACCTGGGGTATATGTTTATATAACTTTATAATTTTGTTGTTGTACCTAAATTAATATAAACTATTAAATTTTATGAAAATCCTGAAGTTATTACCGATAACAAACTAATAAAATCCCTATATTTAATTAAGCATACGTTACAATGGTTATGTGACCTAAATTAATAAAATTATTTTACTGTAAAAAATGTTTGATCGAGAGCAAAACGTTAAGTCAATTTGCCGCTTGGGGAGTTAGAGAGCAAAGTTTGCGGCGATATTTTCGTCATTTTACAGTGAAAGTGGAGCTTGGTAACAAGCCACTCCACGAGTAAGTCCTATTGTTCGGGTGCGTAACATATCTTCCCGCACGAGGCTGCTTAGCATTCATTTCAGCTCTCATTAGTGGATTGGGTTTGTTCGAGGGTCAGATGATAGTCACGTATAATGTGTTTATATTGTTTGCGGCGATTATGGGTTTTATTGAACGTTCAACTGCAATTAAGCTTTGTTATGTTTGCCGTACGCGCAAACTTGCTACCATTGTCAAGTGCCGTCTGTAAAGATCAAGTATTTTGTTAGGGTTCCCGCCGCGTGCCAAACTTATAGCGCCACAACAAAGCAGCTTTCCAGTCGGCTACGCAGATCGGGCAACTTACAATAGACGATAGAACAAACATTTAGTTTGGAGATTTCGTTTCGTTCAGCACTACATCTGCCGAAAGATCAGCCTTTTGTTAAACCAAAGCAAAGCATAGGTTTTTTTGTGCAGAAAATCTGAATGTAAAACCAGGCATTATTTGTATATCAACTGAATCAGCAATCAGTGAAAAAGTATGGACAGCAGTACACGTCACTTGGCTCCAACACATTCTGTTTACCATCGGTTTTTGCAGCCAGCATATGAGCGCATGATAATCCAACATGTGTACAAGAACAAGATTAACCTCAAATCGGGCGCCCTTGGTCAGTTAGTGCAAAAGCGTCCAAAAACTACAGGTAATTTGTATGATTTGCGTTTCCTCATAATATGTATTACCGACTTGACATTTGTTTGCAGGATACCTTGGCAAAAAATACGAAGGAAGCACTTATCCCGCATCGTCCACTTACTGGAACCCTTCGGCAACTGACAACTGGCAGTTTCAGCTTGCCAGCTCCGTGCAAAGCGTAAGTGTGGCCCGTTGACAGTCACTGATTATAAACACGATCAGATAATTATTCTGTTTAGGTGTTGTGATGTAGAGTTTCAAGTTTAAGTTTAATGTAAACAACTGCGTTTTTAAAGAGTTTTAAACTAAAACTTTTGATGTTATTGAATCTTTATTGTGCCTATTTTCTGGTAAAAGGCTAATTATTTTCGCATGCTAAATTCGTTTTGTTGTGGTTGCGTGGAAAAACATTCTCCTCAACGTAATCATTGTTCCCAACTTTTTATGGTGGAAATAGGAAGGCGGCAAGCGACCCCCGATGCCGCAAAACACGGACGAATACAATATGCGAGTCTCGTCACGTGCCAACACTTTCAGCGCCACCACCAAAGTGCGCGAGGTGCCAGTTTCCGGTATTTACAAGAAGGAGATCCAAGAGTTCAGATCCCGGACTCCTTCGGCTCGCGGAGTTCGGGCAGTCGCGGTGACCAATCGCTCCTTGGTTGCTTCACACAGTGCCAGGTTGGTCGCATCATAACATCACGTGACTCAAGTTGGCGTTTTCTGTTGTTAATCCCATTGAGTGAAATGGTATTTTTTTAGTTGCCGTCGAATGCTTTTGCAGCAAAATGGAAGTAAACCTTTATTTGTACAATTATATCAAGTTATCCAGTAATCTGTATCACCCTCTTGTTGCTTAACTACTTTTTACAAAAAAAATCAGTCCATCTCAATCATTGCCAAGACACTAGAAAAGAGCGCCGGAAGTGTCATACTGTACCTACAGACTATCCACTGTCCAACTATTGACTCCATTCCAATTGAGTTAAAAAACAAACACGGTAGACCTCAGTTAAACGTTCATACCGCATACTCATACAGAGCATCGAGCATTGGTCTCACCACAGTGCGAACGCGGACAGGAACGTCCAGCAGCCGGCAATCAGAACGGTTTCAAAGGGAAAACAACAATTTGGAGTTGACCAGGGAGAGAAAACGGCAAGCTCAAATGGCTTCGCACAGACTGGACCGAATGTAAGTTTACCTCAAATAATTCAAGTAAACGTTTATTCTCCTGTCAAAAATAACATATATTTAAAAGTTTGACCTTCAATATTGCTACTAATTAAATATAAGACGACAATCATAGTTACTGATTGACCCTTGAATCAACATTTTTTTGCGAAACAACATATCTATTCATTAGGAATTGATCTTCTGGCACTTAATTTCTATGCCTGGCATCAAGAATAGCACAACATGTAACCTGTCCTGCGAACGGAAAAAATACACACAGCAATGCTAAACTGATAAAATAACCTTTATTTTCCAACCAGGTATTATATGCACGGGTCATCGACGAAGCTCCACAACAAGTACGCTGTCACCGAGGAGGAACTCGGACGATTACGCTCCATCGCAATATCGCAAGGCATCAAAATTCCCTTTTCGCCCATGGCCTATACCAACAGGCATTCCTCCACTGTGAGCGGACCCCACTCCACCCCGCGGGGAGTTGGAGACGAAGAAGACTACCCTGATTTTGACCTTGACCAGCAGAGCGGCCAAAAGACGGTGATCCCGACCGCTGATGAGCTTTCAACAGGTGGCGACGTTCTATCAGTAGACGGTACAGAGAAAGCAAGCTCAGCCAACACGAAAGAGGATCGCGCGACTTCGGACAACGAGGAGGACGACTTAACGAGATGTGACGTCATCACTCCCACCGAGTTGGGTGTTCGCGACGACTCGGCTCCTAGGCATTCCAATCCTACGGCGGATACTCTGTCCGTGAAGTCCGATTCCGCTGTGTTGGGCCAGAAACCGCGCAATGTGACTTTCTTGACCGAGGCTGAGGAAGATCACCGTACATAGCGAGCCTTGGACTAAAAAACGCTTACTTTTTGGCCTTGAAACTTTCAAAGTATGTAGGTTCGATGTTTTTGCCGTAAACACCTGCGGAACGCTTTGTTGGTTGGAACCAAACCTTGAAGGCTATTAATTTTTGGGATCGCATTCTCTCGCCAGTGGTGTGTGATTGTGTATCCTGATATGTTTGCGATTTCGGCGCAAGTGTTTGTGACGCTCCGGCATCCAATCTGCCGCGCCCGAACCTGCGTTTACACGTAAACTCCACCCGAACAGAAGATGTTTTGGACGGAAACACGTCCCGGCCCCGGTCGTACACAATTACCCCGGTAAGCGCCAAGCCACCGACGACATGAAACGGGATGCAGAATGGAAAGGCGATCCGTTTCATTCACGGCGTCGCTATCAACCAAATTCTTCGCTTGTGGGCCAACACGTTTCTCGGTCGGGAGTGGATGCTTTGATACAGTTGGTGTGCGCTGTCAACTCTCTGTGTGTTGACCGCAATCAGTGCTTGTTTGTGTTTCTGGTCGGCAAATACTTTTATCAACATTTGATACGCCGGCGTTTTTGTTGTGGCGTCAATAGCTGGCCTGTGTTTCACTGAGCCGCTAATGTAGCGTTATGGTGCTTAGTAATTTTCCTACGTTGATTATGTGGCGCGCACTTTTCTTTCATTAATGGACAATTGCGTCGGCAATAGACGTAATTTATTTCACAGTGAGATAACGCGAATGTTTAGTTTGCACTTTCTCCGTTCGTACTTTTGCGTATTGGCTTAATTTATTTTGTGCGATCAACTTTACCAAATGTGCAAGTGTTTAACGCGTTCGGCTTGATGCAAATATTACCCATATTGCTTGTAGTTGCGTGCAGTGCATCACGCAATAAAAACCCTTCATGTTTAAAGAGTGTGCTGCGTGACAAGTCATATATCATACCTTTTATGCCCATGTATGTAACTGTTCACCTCTTGTCATCCAACAGATCCTTGCATGTACATCACCCGCTTCGCTCACCGCTTGGACTTCGGCGAGAAAACGAATGACGTCACTGTGACGGCGTTGCGTCTCGTGTCCCGGATGAAGCGCGATTGGCTACACACTGGCAGGCGCCCATCCGGACTCTGTGGCGCCGCACTGCTGGTGGCCTCCCGTCTACACGGATTCAGCTGCGATCTTGACGACATCGTGAAGGTGGTGAAAATCGGACACGACACCATAAGAAAAAGGTTGGACAATAAGGTTTTGTTCACATTCCAGTTAGGTCTGTCTGTTTGTAGCTGTTGTTCAATTTCGCTATTTGTTTAACGCGACAAGTATTGCCGCTCTAAAACTCCCTTATACCAAACTTATGTCATAAGCATCAGCTTCCCCGCAAGACTTATCTTATGTAAACTTAAATACACATAAAAGATTTCTCAGATTTTATAAACGTATACGTGCTTTTTAAAAGTGTCACCAACTGATACACACTTTTGCAATGGCCACAGGTTGGTCGAATTCGAATCGACCCCCTCTTCACAGCTGACCATCAACGAATTCATGAACATCGACCTGGAGGCGGAACACGACCCACCTGCTTTCTACAACGGAAGAATTAAAACGAAAATCCAACAACTGGAGGCTGAAGCTGGCGGGATGAGTTACATTGAAAGTAGGTTGACAGTATTTTTTCTAAATTAGCATGCTTTATGTTTTTGCAAAATTGCTGCTTTTTGAATAACCTAGTAACGAAAAATTGGCTTGCTCGTCAGTATGCTATACTTGCATATCCCCTAAAATAAAAAAAAAAATTTTTTCAGCCGAAATCGGAAAACTCTCCAGTGCAATCGATGACAAACTTGCTCAAGGAATGCCAGGTTAGTACGAAGCAACTAAAACCACAAATATTATTAGTGATAAAATACCTCAAATTGCCTAAATACACTTAATACACATACTGAGTTTGCATAGTTTTGGCGTTTTGTTGTGGTGCATGAGAAAAAAACATCGTACAGGCCATAAACTTCTCTTCAGTAAATATATTTGTATGTTAATAATAATTTGTAGGTGACAGTTACATTATATTGCAGAATCCCCAGCCTGCAGCGAGGCAGCCAACACCTCTGCGAAACCTACGAGTACTGAAGGTACAATTGCAAAAACATGGTGCAAGTTTTGTTTATTTGGGATATTTAGTGGAATTTATAAGTCCTCCTTAACTAAAGGGCCTTCGCAGTGGGCGACCGTATCTTGTCCTACTGCGATAGAAGACACATTTTTTTGTTAACTACTATAATCAGTCAGCTATTTGGAGTTGTTGTGTCCCTTCATTTTGCCCCCTACCTGTTGCAACAGTATTGCAAAGTTTTAAACTAAACTGAATATTCTAAAACCTAGGTACCCTAGCAGGCTGTCGATTAGCACCGTATCGCAAGTGATTTCAATATTTGAATAAGTTGCAGAAACTGGGGGTTCCTTGTCATAGGCGAAATATATTTTCCCTTTAAACATCAACTTAGCCTTTTTAGTGTTTAAAACCTCAAATAGAAATATCATAGCAGAACGAAGTAATATACTAATGTCAACCTAAACTAATTCGTGTTTCTCCCTGTGGCAGTATGTTTGGCTGACGACAACCTCGACGAGGATCCGCATTTAAAACTTTCCGCCAGTTTCGTTCACTCCGAAAACCCACAAGTTCTTGCGGAGAAATTTCTTCCTCCCAGCAAACCAACCAAACCGCAAAACGGTAAGTTTGACAACGCTGCTAGAGATAAATCATATATATGTACACCCTGTACTAACTGGGACCCGGATACCTTTGCAGGTGGTAGCATACGTGCTTATATATTGGCAAATCAGTTTTTTTCCAACAAAGCAGTTGATGTGTTTGACCACGTACCGTGAAAAAAGTTTGTATGGTTTATAGTTAAATGCAACTTTCCATTGCTCGTTACACAACAGTATGATGTTATGGACCGTATATAAAACATTGTCATAACGCTTTATTTCCACGTCCTGTTTATGTCGGTTTAAAAAATTGCCAAAGCTTATCTGGGAGTGATTAAAAACTACACATAGACTAGACGTCAACAACTAAATTGCCTGATTTTTTCTGTAGACTCCGTAACGTTTGCTGGACCTGCTCCGACCATGGCGAGTCTGGGTTTGAACCAGAGCGTGAAGGAAAGTTTCTCAACACCGAGCAAGGACGCAAGAAAAAGAAAGAAATCAGAAGACGGAGAATTGGATCTCGACGGAATTGACGACGAGGAGATTGAAAAGGTATTCGGGTATTTCGGTGTGTTTGCCTCAATGCACGCATGATCTAACACATATATATATATGTATATATATCACTTGCAGGGAGAACGTATCGCTAACTCGGTATTTGTTTTGTAACACCTTCATAAACCTTTTTGTACATTAGATGAATTATCCTGCTCGTGGAACAAACACTTGTTTTCAAATAGTGAACAGTAATTAAACCACTGATTTTGTTGCTTCTCCTCATACTACACCCACCATTATCCGTTTCAACCTTCTGCAACAAAATCTGCTTGATTTTCGAAAAAAATATTCAATCGCGATATACGTCGAGTTTACATATCTTAATCGTATCTGAATTATGTTCAGTCTGTTGAGCAACGTTATAAATATTATCCGTTATTGTTTGATTTAGCTGCTGCTTACACCTCATGAAAGCGAGATCAAATCCAAAATTTGGGTCCAAGAGTTCGGAGAATATGTTGTGGTGGGTGTTTGCATAACTTCTTTTAATTAAAATATTTCGAAAAATCTTTTTTTACTTCTTGTTGCCAAGGAAATGGAGGAGAAACGACGAAAGAAACAAGAAGAACAGAAAAAGAAAGCGAAGCCCAAAAACGCGCGCACCAAGCGGAAGGAATATTACGGGCAATCGAAAACAGCGGGCGAGGCGTTAGAGAAGCTGCTCTCACGCCAAAAGCTCTCGAACAAAATTGATTATGAAGCTTTAAGAAAGGTAGGTGAAGGAAAGCAGGAATAGGACCTCGGTTCTGTTTTGTTGGTTTTCGGAGCGCGAAGTAATGATTAAGAGGGATGGGCGGGGCATTCGTATTGTGCCGTTAGAGGGGAAATTCTTGGATCTGCGCAAGATGAACGACTGCGAAAGCATTTGCTAAGAATGTCCTTTTAATCATAAGAGGTTTGAAAGACGCAATGTTCTGTGTTTAACAATAGCATACATATACCACTCTACATACCATGCTATAACTTTAATAACGTTTAGGCAACTGAAGATGACAACACAGAGGGGTCTGCGCAGCGAACAGTGGTGGAAGAGGAATGTTTTAAACCGATCCCAACCAAGAAAAAGAAGCAAGCTTCTGAGGCTTGTCTTAATTTTGGAACTTCGGACACCACGTCGGCTCCCGTGAGTGTAAATATTGAAGAATTACTGGTACGTTTTTTTTGGGGCACTTTGGCAGAGTTGTGCACTGGGGATTTTTTTAAGGTCTGTTACTTGCCAATGACAAAGGTTAGTTAATTTTTTTTGAAAATAGCAACGCTGTAGAACAAAGGTACCGAAAATTCAGTTTCTTTGTCATAGGGCAGTGGTTCTTAACTGGTTAATTGGTCATGCCATTGCGGTCAAAAAAGAAAAAAATATGTAACAGATATAGCGAAAATGCAATAATTAAATTCTTCATTAAAAGATTTAAAAAACTACTGGGAAATAAAGATTACTTTTAAACTGAAAGTGGAAAATGAAAAAAAGGTTAAGATCCACTGTCATAAGGGGTTCGTTAAGCATTAGCTCTCCTACACTGATTGGTATGACCATATATCTTTACCAACAGCAGGAGGAGGTGGTGGAGACAAAACCCGCCGTTGCCGAGACAACGGAAGACGAGGAAGAGGAAGAAGAGGTGGAATATGATGAAGTTAGTTGTGTAAGCGCCAGTCAACTTCTACAGAAAGCAGGTATATATATATTTATCCCATCGTTTCTAACACGTGTTTATCACTTCTGTTTTCTTGAACTTTTTTGAGATTTCATGATGCTATTTGGTATGATATTGTCCGACATCCCGTCTATGGTTAAAAAAAAAAAATTCGTATATTCTCTTTTCCAATGCCTAGTTTATGTAAATATAACATCAAATTTCTTTGGAATAATCACTGCCAAAGTGCCAGTTTTGCCACAAATGGTATAAAACTTACCAGTCCCTGTTGTTTTACCCTCACACAGGTATGGCAGGCTATGGTCACGACATGGACGATTACGATTGAACAAGGTCGCTTGGTTGGGTGTGGAAAAACAGCATGAGTATAGAAGCAAGACAAGGAGCAGTGGACAAGATAGTGATTTGGCGTTCCACATTGCGTTGCTGGGTGTGGTTGATCGGACAGCTTGAAAATATCCATTGGCGATTAGTTGTTTTTGTTGTGGTTGAAGCTTTATCAATGCGTGTTTTTTTCTGTTGACCAAGAAATTAAAGTAGGTTTGTCAAAATAGCAGTGACATAACAACAAAGCGTGATTCGATCATTATTAAGGAAAATGTCGTTTCTAGAAAGCAACTACTTACGCTGCTTGTACTCGTTTAGTGTGCAAATATGTCATGAATATGTGTGTAAACCATAGCATTTGTATGTGTCAAATGAATGCAAAATGCTATTTATATCCACAAGTACAATGGTCATTGCAGCAATATCATTTCAAAAGCATTTGCTTCCCTTGCGAAAATCAATGTGGTTTTACGACGCATGTAACAGAATAAATGCCCGAATTCATAGTTTTAAGCAACAATAAAGCAACCTGTTTGATATGAAATGCCATTTTAGTGATCATTTGTACGGACATTTGGTCATACGAGTTATATCACCATGTAATACCAAGTAAAGTTGATAATGTTTAATACAAAACTGTTCGTTCGATTAAAAATATATATATATACCTTTTGTTTAAAAAGATTCTATGAAGAACGAACATTTTGATATTCTTCATGTTACCTGGTGGTCAAAACGTGTCTTCAGTTAATAATATTTGCCAAGAAAACGGTATGTAAATACCTCCATTCTTACACAGTGTGACCCAATATTTTTCGAAATGAAACGCCCTTTAAATGTCCACGTTGTGTTGGTCACGTTCACATACAGCGGAATGTCCGAGATTTTGCCGTGTTTTGGCCGGAGGTGGTTGACTACGTGCCGCAAGCCAAGTTGTTTGGTTATGGCTACCTTTTTTCTTCAAAACCACTTCAAGCAAGTCTACCAAATTCAGCCGCTAATAGTGTAGGTTATACATCACGTGTAAATAACTTCGCGTTTTAAACGAAGAATATTTACCACATATTTTTATTTGCTTAATTTCAATTATTTGAAAAAACGAAGTATTAATTTCTTCTTTCGTAACTTTTGATTGAACTGAATAATAGAGCCCTCCATAGTGGATACAAGTTTAGAAGGAACAAAGCCCATTTACAACTAAAGGCTAAATAGTTTGTTGACGACTAAAGCTTTGCTAAGTTCACGCACGTTTAAAATTATACCTTTATTCATATTCGTTATTCATGTTGAAAGTCGATCAACCTTTACCAAGTTAGCATATTGACAAATACGTCTACATTTATGCTGATAATTTTTAATAGTTTGTGTGATTGTTATAAAAATGATTTTGATTTTGTAAACCATTTGTGTTGCTAAAGACATTTTTGTTTTGGATTTCCACTCCCAACTAAAAATACATAGATTGCTTATTCTCCTAATCGCAGAAGCTCACCAAATCGACAAGAAACGTTGATTTCTGATGGAATCCAGTTGTGAAATCGATTGAAACAAGTTGGTTGCGCGAATGTTTGTCACACATACAAGAAGTACACGTGTAATGCCAATAGAGTTATTACAAGTCTTCGTATGGTTTGTATCACAGAGCGCAATCCATTGTTTGGGTAAAGACATGGTGACGTCATACTGCTCTGAAAGCGAACACAAGTGCCACTAGAAAAAAAGGAAAATCGGCAGACAAAACATTTCTCCAGATATGCGTGGTACTGTGCACGTAATTCAGAGGATTGATTTGGGTATAAAACGCTGACTGGTCATTTGCAGCAACCAAATAATTTGTCCTTTGCGAAATGCTTACGTTGTGTGCGTGGTTGGCGCAAATGTTGTTGTACGGTTGAGTAATTCAATAGCGTCCCTAAGTCCAGAGATTAATACATCTACTATTTAGATCAATGCAAGACATTTGCGCAGAAACTGACAGTTAAGTGTGCCAATAGCGAAGCTAGATTCAAGCCTTTAAGTAAAAACCATGGAGCGGAATTGCTTTCAAAATGAAGGTACGAATTGTATGATTGATCTGTTTTGATACAAGACAATATTTAAGGGTAAAACGTATAACGTTAACTCGAAACTCATTGTTTGATTTGACTTGCATGATTTAGGTGGAACGCAGCAACCTAACTGCGACCATGAGTCTAGCTATTCACGTATGGCCAATAACGTTCTAGGGGACATGATATCTTATCGCCCTCCACCATTGACTGTGGGTGTATTTGGCAAGTGGGGAACTGGAAAGTCTCGCATGCTTAAATTGGTTCGAGGTAAGAGAGTAGCTTGTGCAATTGCTGTGAGCAACTACTTCCGTTAAAAATATGACAGAGCCGACCTATTTCTACTGTCAGTCCTTTGCTCATTGTATTTGTCCATTGACCCGTAACGATCGAGCCATTGCTTTTTAACCGCTATATTGCAATTGCAAAAACAAAGTGATCCCCGAACTATGTGTTGTAAGACCATAATACAAGCGAAAAGGGTTTATATCTTAAATATCTTTAGTCTGTCTACGGTGTTAATTAATGCTTACATGGGTGTTGTTTTGAGAGTAACCAAAAAAAATATTAATTTTTACACATTAATTATTCTTGTTTTGAATACACAGAGGCTTATTTGCTCTTTCAGATAGAATTGAACATGTTACATCCAGTCGCCCTCAAAAGCCGAACGTGTTTTCAATCAGTTTCTTCAAGTTGATATTCCGGTTGCTGTTTTACAACCCAAATTTGAAAGCCCCAAAATCAAAAGATACCAAGTTTATATTCGTCGACGTAAGTACATCACTCATAATTGTAAGAAGAAGCCATAGTTTTGTCCTATTAACTGTAAAAATCTTACAGTTTAGCATTCTCGACTACGCCGGAACCGACCAACTATGGGCTGGAGTGATTACCCACATATCAAGTATCATTGAAGAAGTATTCGGTTCGTGGTCGGTTAGGGTGTTTCGTGCCTGGCATTACAAACCGGACAAGGATTTGCAAATGTACCTTGAACCTAGTGAGGAGGCAACTGGAAAAAAATGTACCAAGCGTTGGACGATTTCAAAAACGTCTGTTCTTGTGGTCACGGCTTTGATAGCGGTTGTTGTCCTGGTGAGTGCTTTGTGGTCCATCTACGGTTTTCCACAGTTTACCGGTACAGAAGGCGACGTGCTGACAACAGTTATAACGACTAGTCTGGCGGCAATACTTGGTTTGGGCGTCGCATCCAAGATTGGCGATATTTTCAACATGGTAAATACCGACAGCTTAATTAGTTTTCGCGTGATTAAATTCACTTGATTTTCGTATAGCTTTTCAACCTGATCAAAACCCAAGCGGATAAAGTGAAAACGATGGCTAACGAGAAGGATTTCAGTTCACATTTGGGATTCATGTACAAGGTCAAGACCGAGATTCATTACATTACGTCACTTGTAAGATACGCCGGGCATTTTCTGGAAAGGGATTTTCGCCTCTGCTTGATCATAGACGACATTGACATTTTAACCAGCGACAAAGTCATGGGACTATTTCAGGTTAGCGGAAATTTTGGAGGGAAAAAAACTAAGGATATAAGCGTGTACTTGTTTTCAGGTGGTTTCCCTGTTGGAATGTTCGCCTAACTCTCCCTACGTCCAAATTCTTTGCATGGATCCATACATCGCAGCAAGCGTTGTTAAAAAATCGTTAAATAGTGAGCTGAAAAACGGCCACGCCTACTTGAGAAAACATATCGAGGTATTTGTGAGCATCCGTTGAGCTACGGGCATACCCTCCTCTATTAACCTAATTAGCTTTTTTGTTTTAATAGTTGCCATTCCATATTCCGTCCCTGGATCAAAAGAATAAGCTGCGATTCCTACTTTCCAAAGGAGCTGTCAAGCATTTTGCTGGTAAACAAGCTTTTACTGTGTCATATTATTGTATTGCTAAAGCTCTTCACTTTCAAAGGACTCGAATGTTCGGAAGTGACGCCAAGACACAAGGATAAAAGGGACGATGAATCTATACCCTTGGTTAAAGTAGTGCAACAACGTCCACAGTTGGCAACTCAAACCACCTGCCTGGTAAACAATTGCCTGTTTTTGCACGAATGCGTCATTTTTACGTACATATATCTTTACACTGTGGTATAGTTATGAAGTTTAAATACTCAATAAACGAAATCTTAACTTGTTAAACAGGAAAGTGATTACAAAAAAACTTGGGACGAAGTGCGAAAATGCTTCGAGGAGAAACCCAACTTACTGGATTACATCGACGGAAACGAATTGCGCGTTCGAAGAATTCTATCGTCCACCCAACTTGCGGTAACATAACCACAAAAACATACGAGTCATTATATACAGTTTTATTATAGCTGTTGCTGTGTGTTCGTTTTACCGTCACTTTAAATATGTTCTAATCACATTTATAAATTAATATATTGCATCTTAATTCACATGATTTGTGCTTTTCCTTCGCTTTTATCATTTGGACATTAAGACGGGTTCTTTGTATATGGTATTCAACTAGCATTGCAGCCAAGCTGGATCAGCCACTTTTCCCGACAAGTCGGAGCGAGATCTGAAAAATCAAGCTCCCGGTGAGGTTTGAACTCACGACCCTGGGCTAACCAGGCCCAACGCTCTACCAACTGAGCTACCTCGCTCCGACTTGTCGGGAAAAGTGGCTGATCCAGCTTGGCTGCAATGCCTTGGCTGCGAAGCCTGTGAACTTTATGATCAGAATATTAGAGCTGTGATCGCCAAATATAAAGGGCCTGCGCAGTGGGGCGATCCCGCCTTGCTATGCGTAAGCATGGCATTACTTCTGACTTGTATGACTATATGCATATTTCGGTTTACTTTGATCTAGATGCGACTGACGGAAAGTGTACACCAGAAAGACATCAAACTTGACATTGAAAAACTTGCGTCCTGGATTATTCTTGCCGATCAATGGCCTTACAGGTTGGTTCAAACTATGTGTAATTTGGTCCAATTTTCTTCTGGGACAACATGTAGCTTTGTTGTTTAACATCGCTCTGATCAGGTTGAGTTGCATTTGCCAAGCGATTGACGACAACTCGCAACTGTATGAAATTGATCCTAGCATCGCTTACAAGTTTTCGGCGGAATCGTTGTTACAGGACCTTTATCCTTTAATTGTTAACGATCTGAAAGCTGTGAAGGTGAGAAGTAATTCGAATGATTGGGCTGCAGACAATGCACAATTTCCTTAACCACATTTATTTCTTTGAAGGGTTGGAAAGACTTCTTGGAGTTGGACGCTGATCCTGAAATGTTCGCTCAGTTTCTCCTGAGGTTTCCACTTACTGTAGGAGATCTGAAGACGTTTTTGCCGTATACAACTAACTTGGACAGGTTTTGCGTCGAATTGTGGCGGTAAGGATCTGGTTTTATTCCTTATCACGCGAGCTGCATACAGGGGCACTGTTTCTACCTATAAGGTCTCATCGGTGCACCTTTGGTGTTTATACATGACACGATCTTGGCTCCCAACCGCCATGCGAAGACTTCCACTTTTTAATAACTATGCAGTCGTCGACACCCGCTGGGTTGAAACCTAATAAGTCGAAGCAGCCGTGTATGCAGCCCACTTAAAGCATATTAGTGACTCCATTGCTTATTTATTACTGTTCTACATTAACTGACGTTTGTCTTGTGTAGAGCGCGATTGTGCAGAACAGATTAGACAACAAGCCCAAACTACAAGGACACATAAAACGTTGGCGCCACAAGAAGCCTCTTGATAAATGGAATGTCGATGATGTTTGTGGCGAGGTAAAGATTTAGTTGGTTAACCTTGTAATAGTTTGCTATAACATAGGACATGTGGTTTCTGATTACGGGCATCTTGCATTAGAAAGTTTAATTTTGCACAAAAATGTATTATGCGCCATCAGCACGAATATTGAAGAAAAATTTACCTTCGGAACCTACTTCCGCCAATTGTTTGTTTTTTTACTTTTATATCAGTAATCAATTGAAAACTAACGTTTACCAGAAACTGACAAATGTTACCTGTTAATATTTAAATGATCACCGCTATATTCCCGTATCTAGATGTTCGTCTAAAATATTTTTAATTATTCTTTCGGTTGTGGCCGTTTTTTAAACTTGATAGGTTGCAACAAATGTTTAAAAACTAATTAACCGACATCTTCGTAGTTCGAAAAAATTGGACTCAACGATAAGAACCTCGGCCAGTACATGGAGATTATAAAGAGTCACGACATAGACGGCAAAACTCTGCGCAGAGCCGCACCAAGCGACATTAAAAAACAACTGAAAATGTCGTTGGGCGATTGGGTGGCGGCCAAAGAACATTTCGCTGCTCTAAGGACGTTTTACTGAGAACGGCGGAAAAGCTTCGGACCCGCTGAAGATTTGAATGGAGTTGTTGGAGTGTCCAGAAATGAACTTTTGTCCATATCCCTGGAGGAATATTGCAGCGAAGATTTGTCGAAAGATGACTTTTAGTGCAGTGCTTTATAGTTGTAAAGTTTTTTTTAGTTTTGCAGTAGTGGCCTATAACACCCCCATGACTTACTATACCGTTTTTAATAAAAAAAACTGTATTTGAAGAATTAAAAACTAATAAAGGATATATATATAATAATAATAATATATATGAAACTAATATACGATGACAAAAAAAATATAAAAATCACAAAAATACATATTTTCAATAAATAACAACTAAACCCTGCAAAGCACATTCTTGAATCACGTGATTAACGTAATCACCGAACAGAAGAAAAATCAAATGAAAATTTCCAACTGACTTCAAAGTTACCTGAAATAAACAAGTTAAAATTTTGCTTCAATGAACGTTGAACTTCGTGGAAATCATAATCGTGGCGATTTTGGCGACATAGGTATGGCAGGCCATGCATGGTCACGACAAGACCGCTTGGTTGGGTGTCGAAAAACAGCTGGAGTATAGAAGCAGGACAAAAAGCAGTGGACAAGTTTGTGATTTGGCGTTCCACATTGCGTTGCTGGGTGTGGTTGATTCGACAGCTTGGAAATATCCATTGGCGATTAGTTGTTTTGTTGTGGTTGAAGCTTTGTTAATGCCTTTATAAACATGGTTTTCTCTGTTGACCAAGCTATACTAAAGTAGGTTTGTCAAAATAGGAGTGACTTTAACAACAAAGCGTGTTTCGGTAATTTTTTAAGAAAAAGGTCCTTTTTAGAAAGCAACTATTTAGGCTGCTTGTTTAATGTGCAAATATGTCATGAATATGTATGTGTAAACCATATCATTTGAATGTGAATGTGTAAAATGAATGCAAAATGTCATTTTATATCCGCAAGTACAATGATCATTGCAGCAACACCATTTCAAATGCATTTATGTCCCTTCCGAAAACCAAAGGACAAAGCGCCATTGTTTTCAGCTGGTGCGTGTGGTTTTACGACGCATATATTATTACATATAAATTTATAGTTTTAAGCATTAAGCAACCTCTTTAAAATGTAATGCCATTTTTTTGATCATTGGTGCGGAATTTTGGACATACGAGGTATAGTTGCAGGATAAAAAAATGGATTTGAGACGTAATTAGTTGATAACGTTTATACTAAACTGTTCATTCTTGCGGTGAGAAATATACACCTTTTGTTTAAAAAGATTGTGTGAAGAACGAACATTTTGATATTCTTCATGCTACCTGGTGGTCAAAATCTATTTTCAGTTGATAATGTTGGCCAAGAAAACGGTATGTCAATACCTTCATTTTTACACAGTGTGACCCAATATTTGTCGGAATGAAACGTCCTTTAATCGTTGTGTTGGTCACGTTGGTCACGTTTACATACAGCGGAAAATCCAAGATTTTGCGTTGTTTTGACCCGAGGTGGTTGCCTACGTGCCGCAAGCAAAGTTGTTTGGTGAAGGCTAACTTTTTTACCCAAAACCACTTTAATTATAGTCTACCGTATTCTGCCGCTGATAGTGTTATAAGTTATAGATCATAAGTGAACAACTTCGCGTTTTAAAAGGATACTTACCACATATTTTTATTTGCTTTATTTCAAATATTTGAAAACACGAAGTATCAATTTCATATTTCGTACGTTTTGGTTGATCTGACTACATTCCTCCATAGTGGAAACACATTTAGGAAAAGAACAAAACTTATTTATAACTATAGGCTACGGCTAAGATGTTTGTTGAAACTGCGCTGAAACTTTGCGAACATTTAAATTTATAGTTTAAGTCATGTTGAAAGTCGATCAAACCGTAGGAAGTTAGCATATTGACAAAACTGCAGCATTTATGCTGTTATTGTTAATCTTTAATTTACTGGAATTTTAGTGAATTTGAATGTGATTATTACAAAAATAATTTTGATTTTGTAAACCTTTTGTGTTACCAGAGACTTTTCTTTTTGTTTGGGATTTCCACGGCCACATAACAATATATAGATTGCTTATTTCCCTAATCGCACGAGCTGAGTCACCAAATCGACAAGCAACGTCTATCTCTGATGGAATCCAGTTGTGATATCGATTGAAACAAGTTGGTTGCGCGAATGCTTGTCGTACATACAAGGAGTACACGTGTAATGCCAATACCGATGCAAAAAGTGTCAACTTGGTATAATTGGTAACAGAGGGTTATTACAAGTCTTCGCATGGTTTGTATCACGGAGCGCAATCCATTGTTTGGGTAAAGACATGGTGACGTCATACTGCTCCGAAAGCGAACACAAGTGCCAATAGAAAAAAAGGAAAATATTGGCAGACAAAGCATTTGTCCTGATACGCGTGGTACTGTGCACTTAATTCAGAGGATTGAATTGGTTATAGTACGCTGGCTGGTCACTTGGCCTGAAGGTGCCATCCAATTCAAGGTGTTGGTATTGCATGTTTTCGATTCAAACAACCAGATAACTACTGCAGTAAACAAATAATTAGTTTTGGGCAGTGCGAGAAAACAGGCCGAACAATTCGGTAAAACAGGCAAATTACGCCACTTCAGGTGGTCCAACTTGTGAACAGAATACTTTACCTCGTGTTTTATCGACATTGTAACATCGCTGTTCTGTATCAGTCGTTTGTTTACTTGTCAAGCAGAACGCGGCGCAGCCTTTGTCAATAATTCATCCAGCAGCTTTTATTCGATACCACAGGTAGAGAGGAGGTAGCATGATAGAACAGAAGTATTTGGCGTGTTGTGCCATTGGTGAAATACCTATTTTGACTAATTGTTGCGCTTAGCCTCAGGGTTTAAACCTTGCGTAGCCTTTCCTGTCCATGGCGCAATGCCTACGTTGTATGCGTGGTTGGCGCAAATGTTGTGAAACGGTTGAGTGCTTCAATAGTGCCCTTAAGTCCAGAGCCTAACGCATCTACTATTTATGCTTGAACAGGACACATGCGCAGAAACTGTCAGTTAAGTGTGCAAATAGCGCAGGCAGATTGAAGTTTAAGGTAAATACCATGGAACGGAATTGCTTTCAAGGTGAAGGTACGTATTGTATGATTAATCTGTTTTAACACAAGTGTGTTCATATATTTAAGGTTAAAAAGTATAACGTTAACTCGAAACTCATTGTTTGACTTGACTTGCATGATTTAGGTGGAACGCAGCAACGTAACTGCGACCATGAATCGAGCTATTCACGTATGGCCAACGTTCTAGGGGACATGATATCTTATCGTCCGCCACCATTGACTGTGGGTGTATTTGGCAAGTGGGGAACTGGAAAGTCTCGCATGCTTAAATTGGTTCGAGGTAAGAGAGTAGCTTGTGCAATTGCTGTGAGCAACTACTTCCGTTAAGAATGTGACAGAGCCAACCTATTGCTACTGTCAAGCCTTTGCTCATTGTACTTGTCCATTGAACCGAAACGATTCATTGCCGTTGCTTGTTTAACCGCTATATTGCAATAACAGAGCAACACACTTCCTTCATTTATAAAACTGTGTTGTACAACCAGGATGAAAGCTACAAATGTTTATATCTTAAAAGTCTTCTGTCTGTCTGGGGTGTTAATTGATTGTTATTGTTCTGTGCGTAACCAAAAAACATAACTTTTGACATATTAACTTACTCCATGTTTTATTTATTTTGGTTTGAATACACATTTAATTTACTCTCTTTCAGATAGAATTGAACATGTTACCTTCAGTCGCTCTCAAAAGCCGAACGTGTTTTCAATCAGTTTTTTCAAGTTGATATTCCGGTTGCTGTTTTTCAACCCAAATTTAAAAGTCCCAAAATCAAAAGACACCAAGTTTATATTCGTCGACGTAAGTGCATCACTCATAATTGTAAGAAGACGCTATAGTTTTGTCCTATTAACTGTTCAACTTCCAGTTTAGCATTCTCGACTACGCCGGAACCGACCAACTATGGGCTGGAGTGATAACCCACATATCAAGTATTATCGAAGAAGTATTCGGTTCGTGGTCGGTTAGGGTTTTTCGTGCCTGGCATTACAAGCCGGACAAGGATTTGCAAATGTACCTTGAACCCAGTGAGGAGGCAACTGGAAAAAAATGTTCCAAGCGTTGGACGATATCGAAAACATCTGTTTTTGTGGTCTCGGCCTTGATAGCAATTGTTATTCTCGTGGTAGTCTTGTGGTCCATCTACGGTTTTCCACAATTACCAGCCGCAGAAGGCGACGTGCTGACAACAGTTATAACAACCAGTGTTGCGGCAATGCTTGGTTTGGGCGTCGCATCGAAGATTGGCGATATTTTCAAAATGGTAAATACCGACAGCTTAATTTGTTTTTGCGTTATTGAATTCACTTTATTCCCTTTAGCTTTTTAACCTGATCAAAACCCAAGCGGATAAAGTGAAAGCGATGGCAAACGAGACCAATTTCAGCACAAATTTGGGATTCATGTACAAGGTCAAGACCGAGATTCATTACATTACGTCACTTGTAAGATACGCCGGGCATTTTCTGGAAAAGGACTTTCGCCTCTGCTTGATCATAGACGACATTGACATTTTAACCAGCGACAAAGTCATGGGACTATTTCAGGTTAGCGGAAATTTTGGAGGGAAAAAAACTAAGGATATAAGCGTGTACTTGTTTTCAGGTGGTTTCCCTGTTGGAATGTTCGCCTAACTCACCCTACGTCCAAATTCTTTGCATGGATCCATACATCGCTGCGAGCGTTGTTAAAAAGTCGTTAAATAGCGAGCTGAAAAACGGCCACGCCTACTTGAGAAAACATATCGAGGTATTTGTGAGCATCCGTTGAACAACAAACACTCTTTACTATTGACCTAATTTGGCTGTTTTGTTTA
Source organism: Ascidia mentula (assembly GCF_947561715.1). NCBI lineage: Eukaryota > Metazoa > Chordata > Ascidiacea > Phlebobranchia > Ascidiidae > Ascidia > Ascidia mentula. The sequence continues at coordinate 15,922,800 of NC_138569.1, read as the reverse complement.
AATAGTTGCCATTCCACATTCCGTCCCTGGATCAAAAGAATAAGCTGCGATTCCTACTTTCCAAAGGAGCTGTCAAGCATTTTGCTGGTGAACAAGCTTCTGCTGTGTCATATTATTATATTGCTAAAGCTATTTACTTTCGAAGGACTTGAAAGCCCGGAAGTGACGCCAAGACACAAGGATAAAAGAGCCGATGAATCCATACCCTTGGTTAAAGTAGTGCAACAACGTCCGCAGTTGGCAACTCAAACCATTTGCCTGGTAAAAAATGCCTTTTTGTATGTATGCGTAATTTTTACGAACTATTTTCGGGAAAAGTGGCTGATCCAGCTAGGCTGCAATGTCTGGACTGCGAAGTCTGTAAACCACATGATCGTTTTTACGTATACATATGCATATATATATTTACGTTGTGGTATAGTTACCATGCACTTTCAAATATGTAATAAACGATTTTCCAACTTTGTAAACAGGAGAGTGATTATAAGAGAACTTGGGACGAGGTGCGAAAATGCTTTGAGGAGAAACCCAACTTACTGGACTATATCGACGGAAACGAATTACGCGTTCAAAGAATTCTATCGTCCACCCAACTTGCGGTAAAAAGTCATTATATACAGTTTCATTTTGGCTGTTGCTGTGTTTGTTTTACCATCAGTTTAAATATGTTCTAAGCACAGTTGTCAAAATTTTACTATATTTCATCTTACTGCACATGATTTGTGTTTGTCCTTCGCTTTTACCATTTGGACATTAAGACGGGTTCTTTGTATATGATATTCAACTAGCATTTCCTTAAAAACTGAAACTTGTATGACTGTATTCATAATTTCGTTTACTTTGATCTAGATTCGACTGACGGAAAGCGTTCACCAGAAAGACATCAAACTTGACATTGAAAAACTTGCGTCTTGGATTATTCTTGCCGATCAATGGCCTTACAGGTTGGTTTAAGCTATGTGTACTTTGGTCCAAGTTTCTTCTGAGATAATTCTGTAGTTTTTTTGTTTATTGTCTGCTTTTTGATCAGGTTAAGTTGCATATGGCAAGCGATTGACGACAACTCGCAACTGTATGAAATTGATCCTAGCATCGCTTACAAGTTTTCGGCGGAATCGTTGTTACAGGACCTCTACCCTTTAATTGTTAACGATCTGAAAGCTGTGAAGGTGAGAAGAATTTCAAGTGCTTAGGGTGCATACAGTGCACAAAGTATCGACCTGATGGTCTAATCAGCTGGTGACTGCAGCACTGAACTGGCTTTAAACTAGCAGAATTTGTCGCTTTTTGGTACTGTTCAGTCAACGTCGATCCATTGGGAGCCCAACTACGTACCAAAGAACATAGACGAACGACTGTGGAGCACACTACGGTCAAACAACTGCCTATTATCTATTAGTTCCAGGCTCGGGTGTCGATCAAATCGTATAGAGGAAAAAGAGCCGTAACAATCTCTTTTGCCTCCATACAGTTCAAATTACTAGCACAAAATTTCCTTAACCATATTTATTTCTTTGAAGGGTTGGAAAGAGTTTTTGGAGTTGGACGCTGATCCTGAAATGTTCGCTCAGTTTCTCTTGAGGTTTCCACTTACTGTAGGAGATCTGAAGACGTTTTTGCCGTATACAACTAACTTGGACAGGTCTCTGCGGCGAATTGTGGCGGTGAGGATTTAGTATTAATCCTTATATTAAGCGAGCTGCATACAGGGCTCTGTTTCCACCTAAAAGGTCTCATCAGTGCAGCTTTGGTGACTACATATGACGATCTAGTCGCCAAACGGCCATGCGAAGACTTCCACTTGTATGGAGTCGTCGACACACGCTGGGTTGAGACCTAATGGGTCGAAGCAGCCGTGTATGCAGCTTATTTAAAAAAATATTAGTGGCTCTATTGCGTATTCGTGACGGTTCCACATTAACTGATTTTTGTCTTGTGTAGAGCGCGATTGTGAAGAACAGATTAGACAACAAGCCCAAACTACAAGGACACATAAAACGTTGGCGCCACAAGAAGCCTCTTGATAAATGGACTGTCGACGATGTTTGCGGCGAGGTAAAAATTTTGTTATATATAATAGTTTGTAATTTTTTATCAGTAATCAATTGAAAACTAACGTTTACTAGAAACTGACAAATTTTACCTGTTAATGTTTAAATGATCACCGCTATATTCCCGTATCCACATGTTCATCTGAAAATAACTTTTAATACTTTTTCGGTTGTGGCCGTTCGTTTTCAAACTTGAACAAATGTTTAAAAACTGATGTACCAACATCTTCGTAGTTCGAAAAAATTGGACTCAACGACAAGAACCTCGGCCAGTACATGGAGATTATAACGAGTCACGACATAGACGGCAAAACTCTGCGCAGAGCCGCACCAAGCGACATCAAAAAACAACTGAAAATGTCGTTGGGCGATTGGGTCGCGGCCAAAGAACATTTCGCTGCTCTAAGGACGTTTTACGGAGAACGGCGGAAAAGCTTCGGACCCGCTGAAGATTTGAATGGAGTTGTTGGAGTGTCCAGAAATGAACTTTTGTCCACATCCCTGGAGGAATATTGCAGCGAAGATTTGTCGTCAAAAGATGACTTTTAGTGCAGTGCTTTATTGTTTTGAAGTGTTTTTATTTTTGCAGAAGTGCCATATAGCACACCCATGACTTACTATACGTTTTTAATAAGTGTTATTGCAATTAACTGTTGTCGCCTTCCAACGCAATACTTATCATTGTTGTAAGTTAACGTACTTTTTTCTTGGTTCGCTGTACCCAACCTGAATTTACGACGTCACAAACGTATAATTCGAAAACTGTATTTGAAGAAGAAAACAATATATATAAAACAAATATAGGATAAAAACCAAACTTCAAAATATATATCTCTAAAAAATACCAACAACGAAAACCCTGCAAAGCACTTTTAGCTTTTCTTGCCAAACATTGGCCGCTTGCAACCGCCATCTTTGCCCGGGAGAAGATAGAAGGATTCGCTTGAACTAAATGCAGGTTCCACCACAACCGCCGGTTCCGGTTTGCTACCGGTAGGTGTGGTAATAGCGCTGTATTGACACGATTGTGTCATTCGATTTTGCGCTATTACCGGTATCGGTTGTGGGTATTTGAAGCCGTGCGTCTTGTGGTTCCCCGGGAATGTCGTCATACTTGCTGCTGGTTGGTTGTACTGGGTGTTTTGGTCGTTGGTGTTGTTGTGCAGTCGCATTTTGCTGAAGTAAGATGAACCTGCGATCAAATGTGCAACCTTTATTACAAATTCAAACATACCTGTATAAGACAACGCAGTCAAATTCGAAAAGAAAATTTGTAATTTATTGTAGACAAAATATCCACACATGAAAATAAGTAAAAGATTTCTTATTACAATTGTTTTAGGTGGGATTAGCGTAATGGTAAGTTTTTCAGCTAGGAATAAAGAGGGCACCTTTCAGAATAGTGGAGTTAAGAAGTTTGACGCGTTTGGCCCTTTCCTCGCGAAGTTGAACCACGTGATTAACGTAATCACCGAACAGAAGAAGAATCAAATGAAAAGTTCCCACTGACTCACTCGACTTCAAAGTTACCTGAGATAAACGAGTGGAAACATCGTGTACAAGGATTAGGAAGTAAAATTTTGCTTGAATGGCCGTAAACCTAATCGTGGCGATCTTTTGATTCGTTTTCTTTCCAACAGTGTCTGACAACATAGAATACTTCAAACGTGTTACTCTGTTTGTTACTTGTACGAGTGTCATATGTAAAAAAATAACAAAAAAAGCTAGCTTTAAAACAACAGCAGCAAATATACCTCAGTGAGCATTTTGCTGGAGTAAGCTGCCCAAATCATAACAAACCGACGAGTCTTCTCCGTAATGACGCTTCCAGATTTTCTGCCTTTCGCCAGATCTTCACCCAAACGTGTCTCAGGTCTGAGGCCTGCATGTTTGTTAACTATCTTCTCAACGTGGGCAGCATACACTTCCACCGATGATTGATGCTGGAGGTTATGTGCAAAGAGAAAAGGTGTTAAACACGCAACACGCAAATCCCGATATCAGTGCAGATACAAGGAACAGCGATCATGACGGACAACTTTGTTACTTGAATGTTTTACTTTGCGAAACATATTTACGAACATAGAAATAGCCGACCATATTCGGAGGGCATATTAACATACCTTCAAAAGCTTGCAAAAGTGGTTCACGTGATGTGTCGCCTCGTCTCGGATTTTAAGCAACTTTGAACGTCCGATCTTGGTGTTGTGGCTGGCAAATGTACACTGGTCCACTATATCGCTTATGCACATGTGTTGTAGGTCATAGAGCAACTGAAAACAATGTTTGAGACGAACGTTTATGTTGGAGCGAAGTTTTACTTTGTTCGAGAAATATTTATCGCACAATATAAAAGCACACAAAATACCTGTGATACGATAAACGGATCTTTGAGTGTTTTTCTCGCCTCCCTTGAAACGTGACAAAGCGTGGTGACGCGACGAACATACTCACACCATCTTCTGGCAGCATCGAGTCGAGTCTTGGTGATTTCGTAACAAACGCTGATGTCGCAAATGCCGTTTTCCTCGATCCAAACTGGGATTGACTTTGCCAATTTCCTTATTCGAACTAAGTGCAAAAGACTGTATGATTAGAAACTGTACTTTAAAAAATCAGTTACATTGTACCATTGTGACCACTTATGTTAGTATCTATGTAGCTGTATATATACACAGATTTTATTTGCACCAGTTTGGATAATTTACCGTTAAATTCTGTCGTTAGGGTCTCCAAGCAATTGGGTAGCAGCACCATTGTGACGTCTTGATACATAACATCGTCGCAGAGTCCAATCAAATTGCTAAGGGCAGCATTTCTTACCATTTCACCACACTTTGCAGGAATGCTTGACGAGAAGCTTTGAAAATGTTCCTACAGAGACATCCTTTCTTTATTTCTTTTCAAAACAAACTTGTTTTAGGCGAAGCTCACTGACCTGAGTTGCCTTGAAGTCGAGACCCGTAACGTGGAGAACAAGCTTTCGGTTAAATGTACAGTAGAAGTCCAGAAACGCCTCCATTTCTTCCTTGTCAACATCAGAAGGAAAAACAACTTCATCTACTGTGGGATACAGCGGCACAAGCCAAGCACTGATTGATGTTTTCGCTGTAGATATAGTTGCGTTACAAAAATAACTGCAAAAAAATGGGGAAAAAATACCTTCAACGTCACGATTTGGCCGCGTTATTTTACATTCCCTCCCGTCTATGGTAACATGGGCACCGACCTGACGCCTCTGAATATTCCTGCATAAAAGTATAAAAGTTAAGCAAAAGTATATACAAGTTAACAAAATCATTTGTGTTCTACGTGGGGGTCCGTAAGAGCTTTTGTCGTTCTGTATCGGTGCCGCGAAATCTGGTGGCGTACCGCGAAGTTAGTTTGACGCTAAGCCCTGCGTAATGATAACGCGACTGTCCTCTCACTCCCAGCCTTCTTGTGGCCAAGTTTGGAAAGCAAGCCCTTACCACCTTGCCAAAGACCGCTTGATTGAAAGGTTTTATTCTATATTCGCGACAAAAGTTGCAGAACTCCTGCAGGATAATAAGGAGTTTTTTGAATTTGGATGGTCAAAATTACTAAAAAAACTATTGTTGATGACTTACTTCGAACATAACGCTTCTTGGAACGCTGGTCAGAACGTTTTCCTCAAAATTGTCTCTTAACCATTCGGTTGTAATGTTAGCCTGTTTGCTACAGGGCACTGGGTATCTCGTATGCAAATCCAACGGCCTAGGAGTGCTGGTGTTCCCAGATTGGGGGTTTGATATGAGCATACCTGTTGGTCAAAACTCATATAACAATAAGGCATTTATTGTGTTTGAAAAAAGTTCTTTACACAGCAGACTTGAACAACTACTTTTTTTTTCGTTTTAAAAATTATATAGCCTATTAGGATTAAAATTGGGTAGCCTATACCTTGCTTTTCATTAAAGTAGCATTTTCGATGAAAAAGGAAATCAAATCATGAGCAAGTTAGATTTACAGCTTAATATTAACTTCCAAATTACAATTTATTTAGAGTTACTGGTATTTTGCTCTAATTCGTCAAACTACAATATTATAATTATCTGTTTGTCTAAATATGGTAAACAAACAACAGACCGACAGTGTTTCCATGTTCGTCCACAACAACAATTTGTTTCGCGGGTTGTGCTGGCAACAACCTTGGCTGCACTTCGACTTTTTCGTGTTGCATGTTTTGACAGATATATATGACAATCACGTTGTTCCCATGCTACCACTATACCTAATTCATTTTACTTGTTTTAACCAAGACAACGAGACACAGAAGAATTGTTTTCGTTCTTTTCCACATTTTATGACGTAACAAAACCGTCATTTTGAAGAAATAAAAACGCAACGTAAAAGTGTGGATAGCAGTTAAATGGATTTGCAATCCATTAAAACGCATGAACTTTAGTTTTCAACGTGCAAAAATCAATCTTTATTATTCTGCACGATTTTCCTGATGTCAAAGGTTTAACATATCTTTTTCCAAGATTTCGGACTCGGTTACAGCGTTGAAAAACCTTTCTTTTAAAGCATTAAAAACCTTTGCTTGAACTTTATGGGCAAGTTTCACCTTTACTCTATCTGCACTAACTTCATAAAAATAAACTGATGAACAGCCAGCACCACACACCTAAAACCAAAATAAAGTTCCAAAACAAGTTCTAAAATAGGGGCTTTACCCGAATTATTCCCGCCATTGCAGGAAATAAATGCGGAATCAAATTCATTCAACTACATAACGTAAATAATGTTGTTGCCTATTGATGGCTAATACTTTAGACAATGATCTTTTTTTCAGCGAAGGTGTAGAAAATTAAAAAATAATTACGGTATCATAGATATACTAAGATCCATAATGATATGTGTAGAATTTTTTACACAAAATAAAAATGATTTGCTATGTTTGTAAATTTAAACTATAAAAACACTGCTTGTTTATAGGTTGTTGTATAATTGACAGTTAATGTAGTTGCAATGTGTGCATATAGTTTTCCAAGAAGTGCCATTTAATTAATTTGCAGTAAACCAATATGAAAGCCACAATTAGTGATGAGGAAAAGGCACACTTTCCAATAACATCATGCAATTCATTTATATCATTGGTGGATGAACACTTGGAAAACAACACTGTACCTAACCTAGCATTTCTGTCAATTTTGTTTGGCTACCTTGAACATGAACTCACTGTGAGTAGAATTATTCTATCTGATCATAGTTCCGATTCAGAAACTGATAAAACACTGCAAAGCAAAAATCAAAATGCACCAGAACCCAAAGCATCAGAAGAAGAGTCAAACAAGCAAGAAGATCCATTTCCTACATTGGAGTTGGATGTGGTTCAGGCTCTTTATGAGCAGTTTGTTTTACTTATGAAGGCAACTGTGGACAAAAGTTTGCCAGAGTTTACCACTGAGTGTGGTTGTGCTGCACCCCCACTGTGCAAGTTTGTAAGCGACATCATGTGGAATGGTTTATTGAGATCTTACCACAAGGACAAGGCGCACATTCAGTCTTTGTTTAGCTATTTTACAGGTTTGGTGATCTTCCATTGTTTATTGGAATGAAATATTTTTTTCTATTTTTGTAGGTAGACAACTTGATTGTTTTGGATTGGCATTCTCTGTTGTTGCTGCTTGTCAAGTTCTAAACTACGATGATGTACATCTGGTTCTAAGTGGCGACCATGCATGGATCATGTGTGGAGATGAAGAAAAGGTTACCATTTTATAAACTGTTTAAGCTTAACTAGCTTTTAGTCAAAATTGAAAAAAGCTTAAAATTTAAACTTGGATAGTTTTTGAAGATTTTGTACAAGTTTCATCCAGTGAATACATAGCGTAATACGCACATAATTTACCAGTGCATGTTTCCCCATAAAATTTCCAACTGTTCATAAAGTTGAATGAAACTGTTTTGACATAATAGGACATGGTTGAAGTAACATGGCATGGAAAAGGAAATGAGGATAAAAGAGGAATGATCGTTGACTCTGCTGTAACATTCAAGGTAAATACCTGACTTTCTATAAAATTGCAACAAACTGTTTACACTCAGCAAAATTCTGTTTGCACAGAATTGGATTTATTATAGTGGCAAGCCAGTAGTTTGTGATAGGTGGATGGAGTTTGTAGCAATGCTTATATCCATCAACCCATCCATTGACAGCCACACTGACAGTGAAGAACTGCAACACATTCAGCACACATTTCTTTGCAAGATGTTTAGCAAAGGGCACTTGGACAAGTAAAGCAATTTTGTTACCTTTTTTGTATTTTCTCTGGTTGTGATATTGTTACAATTAAAGGTACCCTATGGCACTGGGCACTTTTGCTGAGCTACAAGAAGGAAAACCTATAAACGAACAAAGCACATCAGCAGAAAATATTCATTGGAAAGCAATTCAAACTGTGCAGAATGATTATGATGACATGCACATATTTCCATACTGCAGTCAAGGCCACTTCTACATGAGACAAAAGAGATATAAGGAAGCACTTACATCATGGGCAAAGGCTGCACAAGTAGCTTCCAAGTAATAAAAATAAAATAGTGCTAAATAAATAAGTTTGGGAGCCCATTCACTAATCTTTGAAAAATGGGTTTAGGTACAACTATGGTAAAGATGATGAGGAAATTTACAAAGAAATGATTGACATTGCTAATGAGCTGATTCCAGTGGCATTAAAGGAGGGAAGTCTCAATGATAACAGGGATTGTTATTTTGATGTAATTAGGTGAGTGTTTGCACAGATTCCTAACAATTTTGTGTGTATAAGAAATAAACTTCAACCAAGTTTTAACTAAAATATTTGCTTAATAAAGATTTTACGATGGTGTATGTTTATGGGAAGAAGGAAGCAGCACTCCAATTCTTCACTCCTGGTGGGCGCGATATTTTACTCTCTCCGTCAGTCGCTTCCCCTCGAACATTAGAGAGTCATACGGAGGAGAGGAAAAGCAAAACAAGGAGCAGAATCAAATACGGAGGTCGAGCAGGTCAATAGGGTCACCGGCAGTGCATGAAGAAGGCTTTGCATCACCCAAATCAACCTCGACAGATGATAGCTCGGTTAAGCAATCACCAAACAATGAACCGGAAACAAAGCTGCAACTATGCAGCCACAAAATGAAAGCCCTGAAAGACATTTTGACAAGTGCTAAAAAAATTAATACTCAAGCTGTGGGGTTGCTGTTAACTGCACAGTCACAAGTACAGTTTGTAAAGCGACGCTCCACAATCGGTGATTACAGCATTGAGTACAAGCGCTCACGAAAATCTAAAGAATCGGACAGTTAGTCGTATTCAACCTACAGACTATTATAAATGCTCACTGCCAAATAAACATCCATTTTGTAAATTGTGTGTTGGATTAATATTCAAAAATATAATATGCCTGTATTCTGCATAACTGCATGTTTGAATTGTTGAACCCAGAACATGCCTTACCACATAGGAGGCAAACTTCTGTTGCAAAAATTGTTTATATATTGCCAGGAGGAAAGTATTACCTTGTCTGGCTGAAATACACAGAAATAATAATCTGCCTCCAAATAAATAAATATCAATACGTTAGCAGAGCTTTTTTCTCCATTCGAAAATTACCCTCACTTTTACACCATATGTTAAATTTGATACACACAACAGTGCTAGTACTGCCACTTTAATTGTCTAAAACATGCCATTCGAAATGACACATAATTTGGCACAAAAAAATAATCTTCAAAGATATAATCTACAAACAAACAACAATAAGCGCATTTTTTGGTGTTCTAAGTATGCAACTAAAAAAAATACTTAAAGCATAACTATATGTTCTATAAAACGGTATTTTTATTTTTTGTAAAAAAGGATCAGAAAAGTAAAAACTACCAGATTTAGGCAGTTGGTTCAGGTAATAGCTGAGTTGTGCACGGCAGTCTTGATTTGCCAGTGTGGTAAAATAAGTAGTAGGCAGAAAAAGTAGGAAACAGAACGTTAAACTTGTGGCTGCAAGTCCGAAGCCAGATGTATGAGGAAACATATCAGTTTTGACTTTTAAAATCCTTGATTCGATTGGAAATATTTTTCTTCAGTGGCTTTTCAAAGTCATCGAAATCGACTTCATGACCGAAGCGAATTCGCTTTTCACTTTTTGCATTCAGCAAATCATCCGTGGTCTTTTGTTCTGTCCAAGTCTACCAACAAGGATAGTTTGTGAGAGAAAAAAATGCAAAAAAAACTTTAGGTTGGGAAGTTACCTTCCTGGGGGTAAACACTATTTCTTCCTCTTCTTTGTCGTGGGTTCCTGATATCAGCTCATCTGCCACAGCCAACACAGCATTCTTCTTCTTTTTTGAAGGTCCCATATCATTGGCTGTTAGCCTGGGTGTTTCAACAACAGGAATTTCTTCTGTCTGTGCTGGTGGCTTAATTGTAGTAAATGTTATTTGCTTCATGTGAACATTATGCTTACACACTCATACAGAATAAGGGTTGCATGATGTATTTTCTTTATTGTTAGAAAAAATTCAAAAGGTAAGTTAACAATATGCCTGGCTATGTTTACAAACAGTTAAAAAGATAATTTAATCATAATTAGATATATTACTTTGTTTTCCTGATTAGCATCACCCTCACCCTGGTGTTCATCTGCAGTGCCTGGAGCTGTCAAATGACCCTAGAAGCAAAGATGCAGAATTAATGGATGATAATTATGTTGTTATAACATAAGCCGCACCAGTCATGTGACACTAAACTGCACTTTTCCAGTGTATAGTTTCTAGTATATTGCTAAAGCCAGAGTCATTTTTATTTATTTTTCAAACTATCTCTTTTCAGACATTCATAAAGCATAAAGACATGGCTTAGGTTTAGGAATTAACCTGTGGTATGGGAGGAATAGTGAGAGGTTTGGGAGGTGCTGGTGATTTTCTTTTCCCCTTTTTGTTGTCCTTTTTGGGCTTGGGAGCTGCATCATATTTCTCTTTGACAAGACGGTACACTTCTCCATCTGCCCAATCTCGGGCAACATCCAGGGCTGTTTTTTCTGTATTTAGTTTTAGAGTTTAGTTTATTTTGGCACACATTTATTACATACCATGCAAACTTGCTGAACAGCACTTAAAGGCTTGTATTTAAAATCTTGTTGCATTAAGTTATGGTATCATAGTTAGGTATTGTTAAACATATCCAAATAAATAAAATCCGTTAATTGCTACTATTGGTTTTTGAACTGACATTGCCAGTTAAAAACATTATATCGGGTTATTTGATGATAATTAGACAAAAATGTTGTGTAACCTTCTGAACTGACTAAAGTATCTGTAAACTTGATGTTCAATTGTGTATTATATTGCCTTGTGAAAACATCAATATCATGTTTTACATCTCTACAAGTGTGTGTGTTTCATGTTGACAAAAGTTTCCTTCTCTGGTTATATTGAGTCAGCTGAACTCAAATCATCGCAACTATATTTAGGAAACAAGTGCCATAGCTGGGGTGACCCTTACTGAAGTGAAACGACATGTCTGTGTACATACAAACATGTGCCACCAGCTTGTACACGCGGTATGAAAAGGGAAACAATGTTGATTTGATTAGTCTACCTCTCACTGGGGGTAATACCTGTAACATGATACGAATTTGCTTTGTTGCATGATTGGACCTTTGTGATGAATGGTTTAAAGATATGAGCATTAGTCAGCCCAATCAGAAAGATTTTAGCGTAATTAAATGAACTGAAAATAGGTGGGAGTTGCCAGGCAACATGTCACCATACTGGAGTAAAAATAAGTTTGTGACAAACCTTTTTTGTTCTCCACCGTCACAGAAACATTGCAGTCCAATAGATACTTCACCACATCTGGTTTGCAACTTTCAATGGCTCTCATTAATGCTGTTGCCCCATTCCATGTGATGGCATTTCCATCAGCACCCGCCATCATCACTGCCTGCAGAGCAGAAAGATTGGTTTAATTAACAAAAATTTTCACAACGATCATTTCATAACAATCATAAAAGGTATAAAGAATAAGTTACCATTACTCTGATGCGCTAATGACACTATGGTGTGCAGACCAACAGACAGGTAAATATACCAATTTCTAAAAAGATACAAATGTTTTCTTTACCTTGACAACATCAAGTTGGCCGGAATGACAGGCATGATGTAATGGTGTCCATTTAAAGTTGTCCCTGGATTCAACACTAGCCCTGTGAATCCAAAAACATGGTTTGCAAAGTTGAAAAAAGAACACAAACCCCTATCCAATGCTGCAAACCAGATTTATAAAGTCAACATACCCCGCAGAGAGCAAAAAGTTTGTCAGCTGTAGGTCTCCCTCAGCGCAGGCAGCCATCAAGGGTGTTTTAAAGTATTTGTCTCTGGTGTCAACATTCGTTCCAGTCTGCAAAACGAAAATATTGGCAAAGCTACCACAACCAGGAAAAAAAGGAAACTTACCTCAAAAGCCCTCTTTAGTGTTTCTATGTCGCCATGACGAGCTGCATCGGTAATGTTCATGTACTGTTTCTCGGGAATTTGCAAGTACCATGCTGAGTCATCTTGTAACGGGTGACGTGGTGGATTATCCCTTTTAAAACATTTTTATTCAACATCAACCAAAATATATTTGATGATTTAAAAAAAATTTTGTAAGAAACCTGTTAAATCTGCTTGTATCAGTCCAAAGTATTTGTCTCTCCACATATCGATGTGGAGGGCCACCATCAGCACGTCTGGGCCCATCTTTTTCAGTACAAATTGGAACAGGAATCTTGAATTTTCCTTTCTTGCCCTTCCTTCCACCCTTTTTGCCTTTTTTACCCTTTTTCTTTTTGCCCTCGAATGCTGACATGAGGCATGTTTTGGAAATGTACTTTTTGCCAGAGAGAAATTCGTCAATTTCAACGACCCCTTTTCTGTCTTTGTCATGAACCTTTTCAATAGGAATAGTTAAAAAAAATTATATTTATACACTGAAGTTTAAAGTTACATCATGCAATCTCTTTCTCATGTCCTCTGGTATTGGTGCCTGCAGCTGGTTCATGGTTCTATCAAAATCTTGTCTACTAACAAAGTTTCCTTTCATTGGATCTTCAGAATCAACTTGTGACATGACCTTGACAGAAATTTTGTTTCTATTAATAAAGTGGTTGCCGCTCATTCTGAACATGTGCATAATTATATAATTGCTTATTTTAATTATTGAAACATTGTTATTTAAGCAATTACCGATCTCATTAGTATTTCCCTGATTGTTTCAGATCGCTCATAGCTCCAATCATACAGTGATAAAAGAGAGGGATCATTCGGATTTTTCATTCCTGGTTTTGAATATTTGGCAAAGACCCTTTCTGCTTTCCTCAATTCCTTCCCAGCTTCTTTAAAACTCTTCTCTTTGGCCAGCAGCCTTGGTGTAAATCCATCACTGTTTTTCTGCTTGGGGTTTGCACCTTGGTATAAGTGAACAGTATTTACTTTGAACTCAATAACCAAATGCTTTTGTCAGGCCTACCTCTTTGTCCTAGGAACTTGCAAATCATCCCGAACCCCCCTTCAGCAGCAAAGTGCAGTCCATTACTTCCTTCTGAATCTGTGCTTCCACAATCAGCTCCATATGCAGCAAGTGACTGAATTAAAATTTTAATCAAACAACCATTCCAATGAAAATACAATAAACAACACCGGATCGGTGAACCAAGCCACCCTGGTAGGCTGTCGATCGATACCGTATCTGTAGTAGCTGAGTAAAACTTTTAAATCAATCTTTCAGACAGCTCTTTTAAAGATGTTTTTATTTTTGTCAGAAAAATATATTTCAGGGCCAATAGTTTAAAGACAACGTGGTTTTAAAGACAAGTTGTGTGTTTAATGCTAAGCAACATTTATTTAATTGACATGAAAGCCAATCAAAATGTACGCCATTTAATTCAAACAATGTTTTAGAACTAAAACATGGAGAAGAAGATTATTGATGAAAATAGTCACCTTAACAGCATCCAATACTCCCATTTGAGCAGCAAAGTGTAAAGGAGAGTGCTGCTTTTTGTCCAAAACATTTGGATTTGCCCCCTTTTTGAGCAGTGCTTTAACAACTGTCACATTTCCAGATGAACAGGCCTCAGACAGAGCTGATCGACCAGACAGCTGAAAACATGATAGCATGTTATCTTAAAATCAATTCTATTGGATGAGGTGATTTCAGTATTCTAACACTCCAATTGGATGATTATTGCTTACACTGTTAATTGCATTAGGGTCAGCTCCCTTCTCAAGTAGCATGAGACACATGGCTTCATTCTCTGCAGCCAATTCACATGCCATTACAAGAACGGGTTTACCGCCTTCAGTTTTATTGTTGACGTTTGCGCCATGAGCCAGAACAATATCCAGACACCGTTGATGTCTCTTTGTAGCAGTGGATAGACAATAAAACAGCACATCTGCACAAAAAGTATTGCTCTTGCATGGCTAGAGGTTTTTATGACAGCACTTACCTTTTCCCTCATTGTCACGAATTGTGGTATCTGCCCCTGTTTTTGCTAGAATTTCAACTGTTTTATCATGGCCATAGTCAGCAGCTTTCATAAGAGGTGTTCTTCCTACATAGATTATTTACAGTTTGAAGATTCAAAGGTGTTCTACTGTTGCTTTATTTTGTGCTGCTACTGTTTTTTGCAAATAATTTATGAATAGACTTTCAAAAAATCTAACAAATTACTCATATTGTTCATTACCACTTTAATAAAAAGTGATCTTAAGGGATGTTTGACATTGAAAGGGAGAAATGCCCACAAATATTTAGGAATGCAACTGGTATCTTTGCCTTTTGCAACAAATGTGTGCAGAAATTATTATCATAGGTGACGATTAGACGTTTAAAATAAATTAGAACCAAAATTTACCCTTGAAATCTTGCACATTTGGAAACGCTCCAAGCTTAAGAAGAAATTTCATCATTGTTTCGTTGTTAGATTGAGCGGCCAAATGGAGCGCGCATTCTCCATCTCTAGGATCGCGGTAGTTTATTAACCTGAAATGAAAACAAGACTTAAACAAGCGGGAAAGGCATTTCAAAGGAGGTTCATTTGAAACACGTCTATACATTGGTATGTATCCAGAAACAAGATTGTGTTCCCAGTAACGGCTAAACACACTTACATGGGAATTCCTTGGGTGCACAGCTTCGTTATCTGCATTGTATCTTCTTGACGAACACACTGAAGTAGCTTGTAAACCTGAAGGGTCTCCAGACGCGATTCGGCGGTCACGGCCATCGTTAATTAGAACCAAATTAAGCGCAGAGGCCGCTATACTACGTAACAGAACTTCTAACGTCCATCACTGGGATTTATCTAAAGAAATGCATAAGTAACATTAATATTTGCGACCGATAACCAGAACAAATGAATGACGCAAACAAACAATTACTGTACAGCACACAGGAGCAAAAAGCAAAGTTTGCTATCTTGTTATTACCATCACAGTTAAAGCCCGAAGCTTTGTTCGAGCTGTGACCAAGTCAATAATGTAAAATGCCACTCCTTTTCAAGGCAAACACAGGCTACCTCTCCTAAAAAGGCGCGTGATTTGTCAAAATGACCCATAACAGGTCCAAAAAGGACCAAACTATAATGATCAATTTAAATCGTTTGATTAATATCAAACAGGGACTCCATACGTAGTACCAACGTACTTGAGACTGTTGCTACGAACTGCGGCAAAATGTACACACAATTCAAAAACGTGAGTGTGTATTCAGCAGCTCAATAACGATGAGTGCCTATACTGTCAACTCACGCGGTTATACTTGAGAAAAACTGCTGCAAATAAATTAACAACCTTTTAAAAGCCAACACAACCAATTTAATGCCTTTGATGTCATGTTCCAAGAAAAACTACACATTTCACTGGTAAATTTACGATAACCCGAAGTTTCAAAGTGGCTTCTCTTTGCGAAAGTGAAAGCGTGTAGGCTACCTATACGACTACTTAATACGGCTATAAACCGGATCGGTGAGCTATAGCCCTCCTCTCTCTCTTCTACGGGCATTCACTTTTCAAGGGTTTAAAGTTAATTGTCTCTTTGTGTCCTTAGCGCGTCTTGTCATAACTCTTCGGCGTGGACACAAAACACGCAGGCGTCTTTTGTTGCTAGGGTCACAGCTCTCCCCAATAACAGCCTTTTTCTACAACGCAACCGCCTCTCTCGTTCAACGCTTGAGCACTTTTGCTCGCAAGAGCGACATCGCTCTGTTTCAACACAAGGGGCAGCCCAAAAAATAATTTAGTTGATTTGACATATATTACTGCAAAACCACGGCCGATGGGCGGACTTGTGGTTTTAAGAATTTGGGTGGGGAATACATAGTACATATGAGTCCTTGCCTTTTTAAAATTTTTGGCAATTTCACGTTTTATTTAAAGTCTAAAGGAAACATTTGTATGGTTTAATTTAGGTTTTGTAAATCACACATCGCAACATGAAGCAAACTTTTTTTAAAAAACAAAGATTTTAGATATTACTCACATGGCTGCTTATGACCATACGAAGTTCTCCTGTTCTTGACAAAGTATCACCAAACGGATAATCCATCGCCAAACATTTATTGATATCCGTTTGGGGCTAAAACGTTTTGCACAATCAGTTTAGTCACATCCTTTTTATATATGCAACTTCAAAGTGTGATGGAACAAACGCTTTTATGACGATTGTGCGATGAAACATAATTTCAGTCAAAGGTATTTAGGCCAGTTCTTTCCAAAAGACTTGGACTGATTAGCCCCGACTTCGTAAACTATGCTAACGACAAATTGTATACAACCTTTACATGGCATGTTTGTTGGCAACGAAAATATCACATACAGCTTATAATAAGATGTTTCTTATTTTCACTCCATCGCCTCACATTTCTTGGTCTCGCGAACCCTCCCTAGATCCCTTCAACTGCCCCGAAGTTGAATCACAATGAATAATTTATTTGGCGGCGCAATATTATGTGATACTCATTAAATTTTCATCTCCGGATATATTTTTGTTCGCACATTTGAATCATACATGTTTGAACAGCAGCAATACTTATTGTGAGGACGAACAGGTTAAGGATATCTGCAGAAGTGTAACATGAGGCGCAGATCTACAAGCTATGTCACTATTGATGACCCGGCAAAAAAGAAACCAGCGCAACGTATTGGGAATTATGTGAGATATGGTAATACGGTGTTCGAAGTTCATGAATTGCATGAAGATTCTCGTCTGTGCAGAGCCTTAGAGGTATTGTAGCATTTATTGACAAAAACGCTATAGGGCCTAAAATATTGACAACAACTGTTCAAATTTTAAACCACTTAGGTTACAGCCATCATCTCTGTGATACTTTTGGGATACTATTCGTACTTCTACTATGAGTCGTTGCATTTTCATGTGGCTAAAGGCTATGGTCATCTGGGCTACGCTTCTGCACAGCATGTAGTTGGTCAACGGTTATTAACAGGACGAGGAGTCGAAAGGAATGCAACAGAGGCTATGAAATGGTTCAAGTGCGTTCAAAAAGAAGTGTTTCGTTTTACCTGCATGTAATGTAGTTTAAAAATCCCTTGTCATATTATCCTGTACTCAATTCATGCATGCAAACGTTTACCTACAACCAATACGTTGCAGACACGCAGCCAGACAAGGGCATGCAGAAGCATCATTCAATCTAGCTGTCGGTCATATCCACGGACACACTAAACTCAAATATGGGCAAGTGAATTCGTTTTCTTCTGTGTTTTTACGTTATCAACGTAGTTATGAGAATATTTTCCCCAAAAGTAAATAGTTTGCACTGATAAAAAGTTATTATTGTCAAAACCTACCGCGGGAAAACCATGACGTTTACGTGACGTGAGTTTAGGGCAGCCTCGAGGTCCGTTGAAACTTGCGAGTGACGTATGAATTAAATCATAGAAATATCATGAATGTGACCTTTGTTTCACTAAAACGCACGAGCGTCAAAGAATGGTAAAAATCTGTGGCTGTTAATCTCGCCGACACTGTTTTCCCTTGAAACCTTTCCTCCATGATCTTGCCTTAATACCAAAGCATCTGGAACATAGAAAATTCTTAACCTACGTAACAATGTACTTGTCCCCGTCAGCATGAACTTTATTTACTGATTTACTGAAAAAACTAGTGATTATATGTATTGACCATGCGTTGGATTAATTGTACGAGAGTGGTCACTTTATAACTTGATGATGCACGTTAGAGAGTTTAAAAATAATCTACCAAACAGCTTTTGCACCGAGTTACTATTATACACAGTACAGTCAGTAAAACAAAATTGCGGAAGTGTTTTAACTTCAAAAGAGTTATAACTGTATAGCACCTCGAGGAAGGGAAAGCCAAAGAAAAGACTGCTGCAATGCACGCAAGACAAACTGTCTAAATTCTTTCGCGATTTCTGTAGGCATCCGACCAAACTGCTGAAACACGCACAGAAGCACGGAATAAAGGAAGCTGACGACGCCCTGTCTCTATGCTCGCGTACCGGCTGCGATATGTGAACGAACAAACGGCGAAAGTGGAGTTTTGAGATGTATATTGTGAAAATCACGCGATTGCACAGGTGAAATAAAAATTACAAGATGAAAACTTGAACTTTGGTTTTGAAAAAATGATGATCAGTACTCGCGTTATTATGAAAATTAAAATGTCATACCGAAAACACAGCACAGTTAGTGCAGCTAATGAAAAACCTCGGATGGAAGTGGCTTTCCTTCCAAAGCAGCAACAGCATTTTCCAACCCCAGACGAACCATAGCTAGGCGGGTTCGTACAGTGGCACTCGCGCAGTGGGGAGTTATAATGACGTTATTGAGCTTTAAGAGTGGATGATCGCGGGGTAAGGGCTCCGGATCAGTAACATCCAATGCGGCGGAGTGAATTTGACCATCAGTAAGCGCCGTCACAAGCGCTTCTTGATCAACCACGATACCTGAAAAATACACACTTAAAAATACACATGCTGTACCAATGTAGCCTGTTTAACAAAATATGATGCCAACATTTGGTATATCCCTGAAAAACTGTTATTTTTGCGAAAGGGTTCAGAGAACCCTTCAACAAACAATGTGTTTTGAATCAAGTGCAGAAATCGTTTCGAATTTAAACACGGCGCTGTTAATAAATTTAAAAACTTCCGACAATTGCAGTTGTCTGGCACTTGCACTTCGCGTTTTGGTAATTCAAAGTGCAAAGGAAGCCAAATGACTAGCTAGTTGCGTCACAGCTCAAAACCAAAGAGCAATACCAAGAGCGCAAAATGCAAAGTGCATGCGTACAAACCGGTTAATGCGCTGCATAAAAAAATATTTTTGAACTATATAAAAAATATCTACATTTAATGAACTATGGCCATTTTTGTCCTTGGCAACATATCCAGACACAGTACATGTGTGAACGAAACAGCATTCCCGATAAAGCGACAAAAAGATAGCGTGTTTACACAATGCGTTTGCATTGTGCCGGTTGTACAACCCGACAGCAGTTAAATATTAAACATCGCACAGCCGATATCAAACCGCAACTGCTGTTAATAACAGCTATAGGTGCTATTCAATGAACCCATTTCACCTCTGGACACGTTTACAAATATCGCTGAAGGTTTCATAAGCTTGAACTGTTTCGCGCCGAAAAATCTGGTAGTTTCTTTGGAGGCGGGCACAAGAACCACTACGTAATCACACAGAGGCAGCATTTCGTCGAGTTTCGAATAGTACGTGGCACCAACTTGTTCCTCCTCCGAAACCGACCTAAAAGTTAGTTGGTGGTGATTAGGGGAGACCGGGGATAGCTCGGACGGTTTTGGGAAAATTGCTCATATTTTTTTAAAATTATGAACCATATTCTTAAATTTTGTTTTGTTGTGAGTAGTAAAGCATTACTCAAAAAACAAAAGGTTTTTCGTTCGTTTTAGCTCACCAAAAATGTTTATTCAGCCCATTTTTTAAACAGGTCTCAAATGTCCGAAGTCACCCCGGTACCGGGCTTTGGGTAAATCGTGTACGTTTAACGGCAGCACGGATATCATAGATTTTAGAGTCAACAAACGATTTTTTATCTTTGGGACTCTTTCTTACTGCCAAAATTCAATCATTTCATCCAGCCTCTGTTTATTCTCTACTATGACCGATAATTTTTCATAAAACTTAAAAATTATTGCCTTCTCGCGATTTTTTGCCATGATGTCCGAAGTATCCCCGACCACGTGACGACATAGAAATTCTTAAACTATGGCCGTATTTTTAACGGTTACACAAAATCATCATTGGCCTATCCAAGAGTACATATTTGATTATGCAATCAACCCAAAATTACTGCATTTTGATTAACTGTGACAGATATATAACCTTCCACATACAAATTGTAAAACTTGGTTTCACTGATAAATTGACTTTTTCGATTATAACTTTTTAAGCAGACATGATTTAATTCCAAAGTTCCTGTTAACGTTTGATGGAGACATAAAGCTTTTGTAAAAGTGTCTTAACAATACCTAATTATGACGTAAAATACCTGGTCCGAGGTATCCCCGGTCTCCCCTACACACGAAATATATTTGACATCAACACAAAACTAAAAATCACAAACCCCCAACCTGCGTTTACGATTGTTGTACAAAATCTTCATTTTGAAACCTTTTGCCCTTTCCGCCACTTTGTACCCAATGCCCCCCATGCCAACGATCCCCAGTGTGGCTCCCCATACATCATGGGACAAGTCGTTCCGATGGAATTGCGTGGTGTCAGGGGATACTGCAAGTTTCACGTCTGCCAAAAAACTTTAAAGTTTTATGTGTTTTTCAATCGACGACGTATAAAGTGTCAGTCAAAATCACCAAATTACTATAGTTTGAGGCCATTAATTCATACTGTTGTCGCAACTGGCTAAACGTTATGAATGCTGCACACAACCACCAGCAAAACACTAACTTTGAACAATATTTCGGCCAGCAGCCAAAATTAACGCCATTGTCAGATCAGCAACGGTTTCATTCAATACACCGGGGGTGTTTGAAACTTTAACTCCATGGGATCGAATCATTTGTACATCAAGATGATTGTAACCAGCTCCCACAGAAGCAACTATTTTGAGACTCGATAACCTCTCCAGCATATCTTTAGAAACCTGAATTCAATTCTGTAATTTTTTACACAGTCTGGTAATTTTTACACAATAGGTAATAACCAAGCACCTTTGGCGCACAATGCACTGACAGGACGACCTTAATTTTTTCAGATAACGACGGATCATTTTCGTATTCTTCGGACCAAACAATATTAAAATGTTTTTCAATTTCCGTTACGTAAGCAATTGGTACGCATTGTGAGTCATCTTGCTTCGAACACAGGCAATAAGGTTTTGACATGGCCTAAATCTAAACAAAAATATTGGGTAAACAAAAAACCTGAACGCTGTTCACGTCAATAAGTAAAATATTTCTTGTCAGTTAACAACCGCATGCAACACTCCATATTGCGTGCATTACGTCACACAGAAACCGTGGCTGTTCCGCGAAGCCCGTGCTGGTAAAATGTGGTACATGCCTTCCTTTTTTATACGAATCCAGACGGTAAATGTTCGCTTTTCTTCCTCTATATTACAAAGTTTCAATAAAATTAGACAATATGCACAGGGGCCGCCCAAGCAAAGGAAGTTTTGAACAATATTGTACCAATGGAAAACCTATTTTAGAACCACAAACCTGTTGCAAAAATTAAAATAACAAATATCCAGTTCCAGTTTTAAATCTGCAACAACAAAAAATTGCATAGGGTGATGGATTATAATACGAATTTGTAAAGAACACACATGGTCCATAAAATGCGCAGCAGCAAATACAATTAAAATACAATAAAATTTCAACAGAACTTGAATATTCCAAAAATACCAAAAAAGGCACATATACACATCTACCATGTCATTATGGTAACAACACCAAAAATGAAATATTCCAGCTTCAAGATAGCAGTAGCACCTAATACAAGCAAAATAAAGATTAAAAACATCTTATATAACCCAATTGTTTGCAATTGCCCCAATCCAAATTGATACAGCAACAGCCCCAGGGTCTGGTTTGGTCAACACCTCAGAAGCAACATAACTTGCCCTTCCAGCTCTTGCCTTCATGTTAACAGTAGACTGTGCTGCATCATTACACTGTGTTAGTACAGTTTGGGCAATTACCGTTGGGTCTTTTTTGTCACTAATACCATTACTCAATGCAGTATGTGCAGCCAATAAAGAATCGAGCATTGTACGATCACCAGGCTCAGCTCCACCATACTTTGATACTGCATCCATTCCTGACTTTAAACAATCACGAATAGTTTCTAAATTGGTGTCACTGGCAATGCCTGCGGCTGCAGTAAAGAACAAGCTGTAAAGTCCACCAGATGCACCTCCCATTGTTTCTTCTGCAGAGCGTGCTATGTTTAGAAAGATTTGCCCCATTGATAAACTTTTCCAGGTTTGACATTTCTGTAAAATGTCTGATGCCCCTCTTTTTAAAGTAGAACCACAGTCCCCATCACCAGAAGATGTATCCAACTCATTTAAATAAACTTCCTTTTCCAAAAGTGCTTCACAAGACTTCTGGATCAGTGTTGTAACAAGATTAAAGTTGGATAGCTCAGCCACAGGTAGGTTTGAATCCTTCACTACTGCATCTTCCTCATCTTTGGGCAAAACAAAAACCATGCTGGCACTTCTATCACACCCAGAAGATAATGACTTGCAAATTGCTGGCCATCCTGGAGCATTTGTGGAGGCATCAAGACAATTCAGCAGCTCATCATCAAGTTTTAATATATTAAGATTAAATCCAGACATGTCAAGTGATGTCATAAAGTGACCAAAATACACCCTTATGACTGATATATTCTTTTCTTCCAGATATTGAATTGCTTTCTTGGTTAAGATATGCATTTCCAACACTGATAAACCTCCAAGGTTGTTCATAATCAGGCTAACACGACTTCCACTTTCCAAGTTTATGTGACTAGAAGTTTTAGGGTTGGTCATGTGACTTATCATAGCAACAATAGTATCATCAGCAGACAGGATTTTGGTTCTTCTGATTCCTGCCTCTCCATGAACACCCAAACCGATTTCCATTTCACTTGGATCCAGAACAAAGGAGCTACCTCTACCAGGGATGGAACAACCAGTTAAACTCACACCAATTGTCCCCATGCTTGATGCTGCCCTTTTGGCAACCTCAGCAACATATTCCAGTGGCTTGCCACACTGTGCTAATGCTCCAGCAACCTTCATGACCGCCATAATTCCCACCAGACCACGTCTACCAGCTGTTTTGTCCTGACTCTCCAAGGCACAGTCTTCCCCAACAACAACCATTGTTACTTTTAATTTGAGAGCCAGTGCTCTTTCTAATGCAATGCCAAAGTTCAATCGGTCCCCTGTATAATTTGCTACAATGAGCAACACACCAGCTGGAGTGGCTACTGCCTTAATAGCAGCTAGAATATCATTTGGAGGCGGTGAGGTGAAAACAGATCCAGCAACAGCAGCAGTAAGCATTCCTTCACCAACAAAACCAGCTGCAAATGGTTCATGCCCTGAACCACCGCCACAGATTATGGCAACCTGTTTCTTTTTCTGAAACTCAACTACATCCTCGCGCACCACTACACGGTGTCCCTGCAACAGACACTGTCCAGGATTTTGCATCACAATTCCATGAAGCATTTCATCCACACATTTTTCAGGATCATTTAATAGCAGTCTATTGACACGAGACATTTTTTGTTGATTTCTCTCTGAAAAAAAACAACAATGACACATTTCAAACAAAGTGTAGAATGGGGTCGATCAACGTAAATAAACTTAAACATTTCCTGGATTCATTCATGCACCCAAGTCGAAGTCGTAACTCGGTTTATTCAACCAGGGATGAAACAATTTTGTAAACCTCACCAAGCCTGCAACTGCTTTTATGAAACAATGTTGATTGTTGTAGTTCCTATACACACTAAAGAACAACCACCTAAATTTAAGTCTTGCGCAAGAGTCGGAAGTACAATTGACCTTGAACCCGGCAGATCGCAGTTGCAGCAAAATTCAAGTCAGCGATAGTTGGTCATGCGTGCAAAACAATCATTCACGCGAAACAAACTGCCGGGCCATGTCCTAAAATGTTCTATTTATTTGTGAAAGAATTTATTGCGCCACATACATTTATCAGGGATAATATTATTAAATAAATTGGTTTAATTTACAAAACTTAATGTTGTCTAATTTAAAAAAACGTTAAAAATACTATGAAAGCAATAAAAATCATAGATTTTGGGAGTCAGGGCAACAACAGAAGCTCGTCGCAGCTGATTCGCCGATTGGAAACCAAAACAAACTGTTTCTCAGCAAGTAAGAGTGTATAACTCCGTTTATCCGGAAAATGACCAGCGCCTCTTTGGGAGAATATGACCTAACCAGAAGCACGGGATATTTTTCCTCAATTTCAAATAACAGCGCTAAAAACAAAAGATGTGAATTTGTGGTGGAAAGTAAAATGACCCGAAAAGATCAAAATGATCAACAAACAACAAAGTACACAAAAAACATCCAAGCAATCTGCACGTGGTTTGAAAGCTGGCAAACGTGGCAGCAACATATTCTATTTACAGGTCTGATCAATCGTTTAACCAAATCTCAACTGCGTAGCGTCAGTATGGCCATTGAATCAGTATTTCACAGAGACTTTGCAGCCAGCTACAAAGATGTTTACCCAATGAAGAAGGTTTGGTCAAGTCAAAAGACACCCGATAGTTTTCCTGCTGATGCAGGAGAAGAAACACTTTTATCTAGTTCTGACAAACTTGAAATATTGTACCACGGTAGCACCAAATCAAGTGCAAAAAACAAAAATAGTATGTCAGCTTCGAAGAAATTTGAGAAGAATTTAAGTCCTACATTTGTGACAGCAACATCTTCAAACAGTAAAGTGCATGAAGAAAATGATAACACATTACATATAGTTTATCAAGATTTTGATCAAACGTCAGTCAGCTCAAGAAACCTATCTCCAATTGTGGAACAAGATGATGCTTTATCACCGCCCATAATCAACCAACATCTGTCTACAGTTAATGCCTTCACTGCCCCAAATGTTTCTGCAATTTTGAATGAAAACAAATCTGGCATTAATGCTTCTATTGGTTCAGCTCATTCAGTAGCACCTAGTCTATCCCCTATAGAAGAAACTAGCCCTGAATCAACTTCATCACCAGTAAGTGGTACAAGCCCAACTAAAATCACCCCGATTCCAGGTGTTAAATCATCTAACATAAAGCAAAGAGCAAATCCCAAGAAAATGTAAGTGAATTAAGTCATTTTTGTGCATGACACACCTGTGTTCCATAAATACAGGTTATTTTATGTTTATTTAACTCAAAATTTGAAAATAATAGAAAAGAAAACCAAGATATCATTCCAAGACCAGACTCCAAAGCATCAATTTGGACAATGGGCCCATCAGACTCCGTTCAGGATGAAAAAGAGTTTGATTTTCGTAGCAGTGTTACTCCTTTAAGTGTTGAAAGTGCTGATTTTTTTGCAATCACCAAGAAGCAAGAAAAACTTGGTAAATTTATAACAAGTGAAAGTCGAGCTGGAAGTGCCTTCCTAAAAAGGTGACAGTTTTAGCATTGTCAGAACAATTTGTCAACTTTAATGTAATCTAGGCTAGACCAACAGAGAAATAAAGTTCCAATGCCAATGGCCTGCCAAATCTATAAACACTCCAAACTCTGGTCATCACAACAAAAGCATGTTGCTGCAAATACAAACAACTTGAAGAAAGAATATAAAAAACAGTTATCACAAATATGGAATGTAAGACTTTGTTTATCTCAATCTTTTAGATTTTTGAACTATAATCTTTTTGTGTAAGCTGCAGACAGATGACCACTGTTCTTTTCTTTGCAGTGGGCTGATAATTGGGAAGAACATGTTTTTGTTCGCCTCCTACTGCAGCTTTTATCTTTTAGTGATGGGAGTTTTGAGAAGTATGTTGCAGACAACATAAAGCAAAGACAAAATGAAGGTGTGTGCGTTTGATGGTTGATTTTTACTGACAAGTCACATCCAATATTATTAATTACAGACAAACTCGCACAAATGACATCCCAGCTTCTTCCGGATCAATTTTGGTTGGAAGTTTTTAAGTGCCTGCCATTGCCTGATCTTCTATCGGCTGGACTTGTGTGCAAGCATTGGTTTTATTTGTCCAAATCTGATGCTCTGTGGAAAACCAAGTGCGAAGAAATAGGTGCTAAAAAGTTTATTTTGCAACCAATGTAAAGTAACTGGAGTGCAATCATGTTTAGGAAAAACTTACAATGTTCCTCAACTGGTTAATTTGGTTGAACAAACGGCTGGGCCCACTGAAACATTGGACTGGAAACAGGCTTGCATTGAACTTTATCAGCGACTCAACTTCCATGCCCCCAAAATAGCTGCCGTCATACCCAGGCCCCCATCAATTACAACAACGGAAGGTGTGGTGAGATCCTAATAAACAAACTGAATGTAAGAGCAGCCTTCCTCAATGGATTTGTTGTTGCTTTAAGATTCATCTTCAACTTCGGATGACGAGACGACAAACCAAGACAAGTATAAAGCCTATGTTTCATTTTCCAAATCTAAAAATTTAAATTTGAAAAGCAGCAAAACAGGTAATTAGCAGACGTAGAAAACAAGAAGGCCAAAAAAAACATTTACCGTTTAGTTAGTTTCAGTATAATGTGTGCTACTTGCGAAAGATATTAATTTGCATCGGATGCATGTTGATGCTAAGATTTCGAAACAGTCGAAAAATACTAGATTCATTCTGTTCATTATGGTGATAACAAAGTAAATATTTGTAGCTTAATATATTCGCGCTAAAGGTTGCACAAACTGTTGGTGTTTGAAGACCGTTGAAGTACATTTTTGCACTGTAAGTTAGATACCCTTTTTTTGCATATTATTTTTTGAAGCCTTTCTCCGCATCTAAGTCATAAAGTAACTACTATACATTTACTTTTTTGTCTGCAGTATTTCCGCAAAAACCCATGTTGGAAAAACAAAGGAAGAAAAAAGGTAAATCCTAAGTTCTAGATCGAATTCCCGAATAAATAATTTCCAAGCATTTATTCTGATGGGGTCCTAGAGGGAGACGAGTATGTTGAAACAGAAATGGAAGACATAAAATACGATATGCCCGCGGATGGTGCCTTATCCCCGCATAAAAACCCACCCACGGGCGGCTTTCTTGAAATGTGGAAAAATATTAAAGAAGGTTCACATGGCATGGCTCGTTTGGCGTAGTTTTGGATGTATTTGTAGTTGTTTGGTGGAATTTGTAGAGCGGACTATGTGTGCAGTGGTGGCCAAAAAGTGTGAAGGCTTGTTTTTTGTTTGTAGGCCAACTATGTTTTCGTCTTTTGTGCACTAGGTTGAACGTTAATCGAATTGGGTGTCCCGGTCTTACCTTTTCATACAAAACATGACAGACCCTGACGTCAAAAGCTCACTACCTTTTAATGCTGTTCGTTTTTACTGCTGTTAAATGGTTTAAAAGTGTCTGGGCACATTTTCATGCTGTCCGCGAAAGCTAATATTAGACCCAGAAAACGTCCGCGAAAAGAATGCCCGAATGCATTTCGTTAGCATGCAACTATTAAGTTAGTTGTAGTGTTTATTTTTTTGTCATTATCCCATACCAAATATGCATTTTATCGCAGAGCTCCCTACCAACGACAGGGAATCGATATCAAAGCGAAGTGATCGTTGTTATGAAATTGACCTGTGGGACGAATTGTTTTGTGAAGACGAAATGAAGGAAATGCACGAAAGAGGGGAACAGTTTGCGGTAGATTATCGCCTTCCACTACAGAATCGCGACAGGTGATTATTCACTCTGTCCATTGCAGTAGGTTAGGGTTTCCAAATGTCCAGAAAAACCGCTTCCTGAGGTTAATAGGAAAAACTGCCTAAATGTCCGGAATTTTGAAGATGGCACGCCATAATAGCCCGTGATTTAACGTAAGACGCCTTGGACTTTTAGATAAGGGCCATCAGCAATACTTCGCCGAGACGCTGTTAATTTTTTTTTAATTTGGGACTAAAAATTTGTCAAAATGAATGACGTAATTCTGTCCGGAATTGTGCGGTGACAAATATGGTATCATTGGTAGTATGCCGACTACAAATCCGAATGCATCCCAAACTGTTTTTAAATTGCAGTTTGATTCACTAGATCACTGCTGATCATAAAAAACGCACAATTCGTAACTTTGACAGCTAATTAATTTCAACCACTGCGTTTCAGGTATTGGTTGGTGAACAGCGTCATTCTGCCTGTGCAACATGTTCAAGTGCTGGAGGTAAAATTGGTGATAAAGCTAAAAAGTGCAGGCGCATCTTCAAAAGTGAGTTTTGCATGCAGGCTCACCGTGGGGCGGTCACGTGTATTGTGTGCAACGGAAAACGAATTATTTCCGGCGGTCTGGACAGAGGTGTTCGAATCTGGTCCGAATCGGGAGAATGCTTTGCCAAGTTGGACACATCTCACAAAGGTAATACGGTTTTTTAGTCTAACGGTATATTCACTTCTTTGTGAACAGCATGGAAATTTGAAATCAATAAGTTTGTGGCACTGAGTTACTGTAATATAACGACACGCGACAAATTTGTTACCGCCACGGATTTAATGTGGATGATTTTTTCCATCGAAACTCTTGCTTAACAATTGCCATCTTACTTCAACATGCATTGCTGTGTAATTTTATCTGTGGCAACTTTCACAGGCAGCGTCCAAGGGATTGCAATAGGAGCAGACGATAGATGCCGCAAAGTTTATACATCTTCGTGGGACACAAACGTGTGCGCGTGGGACAGCATCACCGGAAAGCTACTAAACAGCTTAGTAGGTCACACCGATAGCGTGTCGGCAGTGGCAGTGGACGCCAAATACTTGTGAGTATAAATGTTAAATGATGAAAATACATATAGTGTGCTAAAAATGCATGTTAGCAAGTTTGTTGTAACTTGTGGTTGCAACATAAACGTAAAGCAGTTTCAAAGAGCAGGTCACATTGCATCGATCGTTCATATATATGCGTGTGCGACACCTAGTGGATTTATACATAGAAATAACACCACATCTCCCCTTTTATAAAGGCAACGTAATTAAACACAATTAAAAAAAACATATTCGGCACAACAAAACAATATTGCACTACAAATCAAGGGGTTGCGGTTTTTAACCAATAAACCAGAGCGTGTAGTGTATTAGGGCTGTTCCTGAGTGGGCACTGGGTGAATGTGCCTTTTGTTACGCCTCAGTTCACCACTTTCCCCACGGACAATGTATGACCGCGGTGTCTCCGAATGGAGGCGTGGGTTCGAATCCCACTTTCTGACACCAAGACAAGCAGTTTCAAGGAGCAGGCCACTTTGCATCGATCGTCCATATATATATGCGTGCGCGACACCTAGTGAATTAGTACATAGAAACAACACCACAGATTACAGCATAGAGACAATAGAATTGTGTGCCAATAGAGATTAATGTAAAAAATGCCCTATCAGCATATATTTTGCGACAAAAACTCGACTTGTAAATAATATTGCGTGCTGTGGTGTCTCCTTTAAAGTTAGTTTAACAACAATATTCTGAAAGTCGTTTTAGCGAAACCAGTCCGAAATTCTGGTGGGGGCCAAACATCTTCTCAGAACTTAATCAAACTCACAGTTTTTAACGTACAAAATTGTATATCTCGTTACAGGGTTTCAAGTTCTCACGACGGTACCATAAGAGTGTGGGACATTCGCACTTACGAATGCATTCACGTTATAGAACATCACGAAGGCGCAATCCACTGTATGTCGTATGAGGAGCGCCTAATCACAACCGGAGGGGCGGACAAGTATGTCTTGAAACCCTGGAAAACATTCATGCTCTCATTGATTTTTTTGCAAAGTTTTACCAATCTATGTGACGTCGTTACATATATTTCAGCAGTTTTCAGAGGAATAATTATTTGTTAAATTCCACAAAGCGATCTGTGGACAGCTCAGATGGTGGATGTTTTTTTGTGAAAAATATATTTCGCCTTCAAATAGAATCTTTCATATGAAATGGGAAATTACTATTGGCTATCATGTTCTCAGGTTGGTTCTTGTAACGGATCCTGATACTGGAATTTTGATCTACACATTTGAAGGACACACTTCTGCTGTCAATGCTATAACGGTAAGCAATTCACATATCTTCTTTTTACACACTGCATAACAATAGGCATTGCCCATCCCTAACACATTTTTTTAATTGTGCGTCGAAATTGTGGGCAGGCCTTATTGAGCAATGCGGTCTTGTTAAACACTTTCCGAATCGTTTCGTGCCACGCATAATTGATGAATTACTATACTCGAGTCTTCAAAATTGTATGGTGTTTTGCCGCACAGTAACCAAAAGGTGCAACGTTAAGAGGTGTCAATTCAAATAACCGTCAAATGAATCCTCGCAAAAAGGCCCGTTTGGTAAAAAAAACAGAAAAGAACAAACTTGCAAGCAAGCAGTGCAATCCGTGTTGGCTTAGAGTGGCTCTGCTCGCGATAGCTTTTGTCGTCCAAGTAGAAGCTTATCGAGCACTGAAAATCGTTTCCGTCGCTAGGTGGAGTGACGGAACCTCTTAGGAAGCGAGAGTGATTGGATATATTCCCGCTATTCGTTTCAAAGCACTGATCCCCCCAAATCTGACTCGTTTTGTCAGGCCTGTCCAATCTTTTTTGAAAAAAGCTGCCTGGAGCTTGTACTAAAATGCGGACTGGTTTGATATCATAGATAGCCCGAATCACGTGATTAGTAGGTGATACAATAACAGTCAGAAACACCCGAACACAAAGGGATTGACCTTGGATCAAGCCAAAAAATAGTGCCTGCAAAAATAATTGCAAAATAACTTCTTAAATTTAGTAATGTCAACGGTTTACCTTGGATTTTACATGCGTTTTAAAATGACTTAATTTGCGTTTCAGCGACAACAAAATTTGATCGCCAGTGGGGACATCGGCGGTAACGTTATATTTTGGTCGCTGAGTGGCGACCAAGGGCCGATGGAACAGGTGAAGGCGCATGACAAACAAATCAACCAGATTGCTTTTCACGGGGGAAGATTTTTCACAGCCTCGAAGTAAGAAACAAACAACAAACTAGCTTTATTGTCAAACAACTGCCAAATGATTTTATCATGTTTCCTTAAAAATTGCAGTGACTCGACTGTCAAAGAATGGGAACTGATGACTATGACCTGTGTGCGGGTCATGCAAGGCCACAGCGATGCTGTCACTGGTGTACAGGTTTGTGGCAAGCTTTTACCTTGTATTTTACATGTATAAAAACACAGCTTTGTTTATATGGTAATTTTGCGTGAGACTCAAAATTAGAGCAAACATACTCTGCTCATTTCGTGTTTCTTCATTGATGTTTCGCAGTTCACAAACCGGTTTCTCGTAACCTGTAGTAAGGACAGCAGTATTCGACTCTGGTGGTGGGGAGGGGAAGACGACAGCGCCAAAACGGAATGAACGGCTTTATTAACTGTGACCATAACGCGTATGCTCAAATTTTGCGTGTTTTATTATCGCTTTCGACTATTTTTTATGTGATGTTTCCTTCCGTCCCGTATTTGTTCTACGGCATTTTTACCTGCATGGCGGCTCTGCCAGTTTTGCACCACTTTCCCCGTTGTAAACTCACCGCTGTGAAACGTGTAGGCAATAAAGGGTCAATTTGGAACCAGTGGTAAAAATTTGGTCAAACTCAGTTTCGTGCGGGAATGTCAAAATTTCTACTCGCAAATTTTCGCGAAAGTTTCTAATACTTGTATCGGTCACTAGATGCCTAATGTGTTTTACATAATGATTAGGCAACCCTGGCTTTTGAACTTCAATGCAAACTCCTCGCTTTGCTCCGTTAGGCAACGATGTAATGGATTTCAAATTGTTCCAGGGTTAATGAACCATCGTGTGGATGTGGGATTTGATTGTGTTATGAAACACCAAACTAATACCATTTTCTGGCGTTAATGATACGAGAGAATGTACAAAATGTACATGCCTAGTAGTTTCCACACGGACAACTCCCGACCAAAAAGTCTGAAATCTTACACTAAGTACGTGGTATACCAACCTTATTTCGTAATATGTAGTCGTAGTTATGTTGGTTGTTGATGACCTATATCAGGGGCATTGATAACAATTTAGCCACAGTCAAATTTTCCACCAGCGGTTTGGCAGTACAATTCTTGAAATGTTGCGATTCCAGGAGGAACATAAATCCAGAAGTACAAACGCTCTTGGGTGATTGTTGATTGATGGTGGGGTCCACGAGGAGGTTTTTCTATTTCTGACATTGTAAAAAGAACACACTGCAAGTGCTTTTCTAAAGGTAATCTTGTTAAATTGTGAACGCAAAAACAGCCTTAGTAACTGAGTGTTACCAGCGGTTATAGTACAGAGAGCGCTAGGCAGGATTTTAAAAATTTACATGTGGAAGGTAGGGCTTGTTGTTAGTGTCCACTTTGGTGCTTTCAGTGCAAGCTATTTATCCTACCAAATCCATCCCCATTGACAACAGCGACCACCACAGGCTCAGGGGCGACATAACCCGAAGCCAAGGTTATAAAAAACTAACGCCAACACGCAGGGTTTTAGCTCCGAGACCTCTTCAGAGACGTATGCCGCCATGTTGGCCACGCAACGGACGCCATCTTTTGTTCCGAATTAACGACGGCGAAGCACAATTGCGTATCGAACCAACCTGGCTGGACCACCAGTGTGTTCCAGTTCGCGATGACATCACGGGCGAACAGGTCCTGTTTGTATAGAAAACGGATAGCGTGCGAAGTCGAACGCGTCCCAAGGTGCTCGAAATTTTATTGGCTAGCGAATCTCGGCAAGTGGCATCAAAATTTCCTTGTAGCTCTGTCGCACCGCTCCCCGTAAAAGACTTTGAGGTCGTCTGGCGCGGCAAGGGGTTCCGCTTGTTTACACGCGATCCGAATTTTGTTCGACTGTAAAAAAATGTTTTAAAATGGAATTTTTCCGTAAGGATTTTACTGTTTCCAAATTTTCCCTGCGTTTATTTTCGCTCGATGCCGAGGCTTTGGTCTGGTCCAAAAGGACAGGTAATTGTTGTTGACTTTGCAATATACGTCAAGTCATGTTCTGTTCACGCTTGGAGCGTTCACCTTGTTTTCCCTTATTTGCCGGCGTTTGGTCTCCGATTTCCGCAAAACCAAGCTTCAAAAGTTCGGTGACGCCAAATAAACTAAGTAACCTGAGACAAATATGCAGCCATCATTTATCTTTTGCGAATTGTAAAACTTCTTACTGTCAATGAACGTATGTTCATTACCGTCCAATATGCAACAGAAAAGAGAGCAAGATTGACTAAAACAAATGTTAGGTATTATGCAATCGTATCTCTTTTCAAGGTAACCTGGGAATTCTCCTTTGCCAACTTTAAACGAATCATTACGCAACGAACGGCTGGGGAGTTTCTAGACTGAAAAACATTGGACCCCCTCAGACGCGTGGGCAGATAAACGACAAACATGCCGGTGAATAGCGGAAGCAGCTATCTTGACAAGAACAAACAGTCTGACAAACATTGTTGCAATGCAGTACCCAGCTACCTTCACCCGTCGTCATAAACTGCTAGGGGGTGTATGTACGCACCGTAAATTTTGAAACCGCACCCCCGACCGAGTGTTTGTCATGTGGTTATATGTTGTATTGAGTGAAATTGAAAGTCATAGGTATAAAGCATCTCCACAGAGTGGTGAAATCGTGATAAATTTAAAGATACACAGTACAAAGGTAATGGTGAAACTGGGGCCCTTGCAAATCAACAGTGGGTACTTCTGTTAGCGTCGTGGTCGTTAGTGTATGAAAATTGCCTTTATGTGCTGTATGAATCGTAGTGTCCGAAAGCAACATACAGTAATTTTTATGACAATCTTATCTTGTGTTTTGACATTGTTTTTCGTGTGTTATACCACATCTAATAAGCAATATTAAAACCGTGTGCAATCGGGGTAAAGCTGCGATCAAAAGCATTACGGTTGGTTGTTGATTTATCGTTAACAGGTAAACAAAACCGCGACAATTTGTTCACTATTTTGCGGTAAGGAGGACCGACGCCAGTTTTATGGAGCACGAATAACGACGCAGTTACAACTACACAAAGAACGCCATTCTCTTATGACTACAGTGAGTTCATAGGGGCTTTGAGGTTTGTTCAGAGCGCGCGTGCCCGCTACAAGTTCCATGAAATCCGGGCAGGATTGCAAATAGGCCCAAAACTGCTTGTTCCGGGCCGGCGGTCGGATGTGCACGCGTTGACTCCGCAAATATCAACCTCCAGACGATTAAGGTCGCTTGGGCGCCCACCTATTAATCACAGCACATTCAGTGGTGGCTTCACCCGCTCCTCGACAATGCACAATTGCGATTTGGAACGGGTGTTTGTTGATTCTAGGCGAGAAAGAACAAGCCCGATGATAACTTTGGCGCCCGTGCCCGGCTTTGATTAAACACGGTGGAGACGCGCGGCTCGCCTTGCTATTTGACTAAGATCCTGCA
The DNA here is from genome assembly GCF_947561715.1 of Ascidia mentula. Taxonomy (NCBI): domain Eukaryota; kingdom Metazoa; phylum Chordata; class Ascidiacea; order Phlebobranchia; family Ascidiidae; genus Ascidia; species Ascidia mentula. Next base: position 15,888,054 of record NC_138569.1, on the reverse strand, counting down.
AAGCGCTTTGGAAAGAAGAGATCTTGAGAAGCGCAGCGAATGCACTTTGTCCGTCAAAACCGCGGAATGGGTAAACATAATGCAGGTCTGCGGGTAAACATAACAACTAACTAATTAAATTAGTCTCTAAATTTGATGAAAAAACTTTTTTCTTAATCCTTCATTCCGAAACTACTTGTGAGATCTTATAATGCGCGTCATCTGAAATTGGTCATTTCTTCACCCTGAGTCGGAAACTCACGGTGATTTGCTGTACAGATAAACTAAATGCGATTATCCGCACTGCAAACAGATCTTTTAACGTCATCTTTCACGCCCGGTGTTGCTTATCTGTCGGGCTGGCGCCGGAGCAAGCATTGTGTCGCGTGTGGTTAAGGGTACCAAACACCTAAGGAATGTTAGCACTGTGCATTTTATCCGTTGCGGGCCGCCGGTAAGGCTTTTGCTGACCACGCGCGCAGATTAAATATTACAGCCGCCCAACTGCCGGAATGCAATCAAACTGATATTGGCCATTAGCTGCCGACAGAGATCTGTGATGGATGTGTAGCAATAACCGACCGTTTGCGTATTTTGTCATATGGCAAACAATGTCCCGAGAGAAATATATCCATGAGAGCCAGTGCAAGTAAACATAGTGCCGTTGTGTCAACGCAACCACGACTAAGAGAGCTAATCTTTTATCGTTAATTAGAGGGAAGTAGTGGTAATTTCAGCATTTGTTTGGAGCCAAAAAGAACCCAAAAGCAGAAATTTAATGACTTGTACATCAGTCATGATGTTCGATGTAAGATTTCAAAAAATCGGATGTATTTGTTCTGAATATTTATGATTTGTCAGCATATCTATATTTTGAGAAACCGTATAACCGGTAGACCAAAGAATGTGGGCGATCAGTATTGCTACAATTGAAGGCGTAATTCACAGACAAAAGCTTAAAGAAAGGGTAAATAACAAAATGGCTCCACAGCAAGCACAAACCAAACATTATCATTAAAGCCACGCGGTAGTTTCGGTAGATTTAGGCTACCCAGTTTCTAGTTATTTTTAGCACTTGCGCTTGCAAAGGGAGGCGCGTGTAATTGGCTCTCATCGGTAATTTCGAGGGCTCGCGCGGAAGGCTTGCGGCCAAGTAATCCGAATGTGCCAAGTGACAAAACGCCCAGTCGTGAACATTTTTCCAAGCACCCTCAGCAAGTCAAGGACCCCAGGCAAGCGGCCTTCCAACACCTGACCCTATCTTGAGAACGGTGGATCCTCTCCGCGCTTGCCAAAAAAATCCAACGGTCGTAGTAAAGGATCTTTGGGCCTGACCTTGCCGAGCCTCAATAGGGCCAGTGAAGTATGTTTGGTGGTCGCTGTTCTGCGCAATAATTCTTGCAGGGGTTTGCAAAATTCGTGCATAATTTTAAGGCTGAGGATTCTAGCGACAATATCAGTCCAAATTTGTTTAAAGCTCTTTCAGAAACTAAGTAGTTGATGGTGAATTTGTGGTGATGATGCAGCTGATTGTAGGTTACAACATCATAAACTATATTGCTAATACTACAGCGAAGACATCGGAACGCGCGGACCTACCAAGGTACGTAACATTTTAATTTTGCCGTGCGAAAGAGAAACGTCATGGATGTTTTAGCCACCACAATGGTTGTTTTCTTTTGTCAATCCTAAGCTTGGTCAAAGATTTAGTTTGTTCGGCGTGAAAACGGCTTGTACGGCCATCAACCCACCCACTGTCGGACAAACCAAGGTGAAAGCGTTTCGCAGCGCAGTACCTAAATTGAGCACCCATAAAAAAACTCGGCGTTTTCTGAGCTTGTTCTGCTTGTAATAACAAGTCGCATACTTTATGCCATGCGAAATCCCGAGTTCCTTCCATTCTCAAGTGTCTATTGTCTGCCGAGGCGGCTCTCTCCAGAAACGCAAGCGCGGGAGTACAAGGCGTTACACAAGTTTTGTTGTGCTTCCGCATCTCCCCAAGCACAATGGCACCCAAGTCACTTTGATATGTGGCACAGTTTAAAATTCGTCCCACTTGAAAGACGCTCGCTCGGTCGCGCGGGCCGTTTGATGGCATAACCGGCGCAGTGTAGTGGTTACGTAGCTCCGGAGCAAAATGCCAGGTAATGTTGCCTAAAACGGACAGGGGTGACTCGGGTGACGACCAACGTAAACCGGATGTATTTCGCAAGAATAAGCGTCACTTTACAATTTCTACAAATGTATGGGAGTGGAGGCGTGGATTTGTGTAATCCAGCCACAAGTATAAAAATATGACACAACGGCGAAAGGCGAAGTAAGCCTTAGTCATCGGGGGTCACACAATGCAGATTGAAAAACTCCCCCACACAAGTTTACGGAGCAGTTTATAAATCATCAGTTACCTTTGGAGCAACGGAGAATGTGAATAAGTTATGCGGTGCCAACTCTGACACATTGAAATCGCTCAACGGACTTAGCGGATGACACCGCGCGGACAAGGGACTTTGCTACTACACAAACTTCCGTTTGTCGTGGTGAATTTACACATTGCGAGTAAACATGGATTTCCACTACTTAGGGGTAGGTTAATGCTTAAGGCCCTTTCGCCATCTGTACTATTTGAGACGAATTTGATAGTGGATGAATTGTCCCCAAATTGCTATGATGGTTTCTTCTGGGACACAGTGTTTCTTGGGAGGCACGAATATACATTTGTTCGACAAAGCATTTTCTGTTCACATTTTTGTTGCGGGTGTTTCACAACACATTGAAATTTAACGGCAATCGCACTGTGTTTGCCCATTGATTTGAGCGATAAGGCGTAACACGTGTTCTCACAAAATGGCTGATACGATCGTTCCACTATCTTGCCGATTACTGACGCCTTGCAGCACACTATCACAATCCGCTTGCGAATGCGCTGTCAGATGTAAAACGATTTGTCGTTTATTAACGCGGTCCAGCGAGTTCTGGTACCCAGTGTGGACAGAAGTTAATCGAGTGCTCGAAATGGTCAAATGCCAGTTCTTGTTTGTTTTCTTTCGCCTGTTGCTTGTACAAGCAAATGCAGGGGGCACTTTGGTTAATTTTGGTGCGTTTAACAGCAAAGATTTGCTGAGCAAGTCTGGCCCGTTGGTACAAGCTAAATATCCCCATGGAAGTGGATTTGGGCCAGTGGGCGAACATAATGATCATGATCCGCATATTAAATCACACCACGAAGAAGATCTAAAAAATCTTCCGTATCCGGAGATACCCAGTGTCATGGCGATGGCTTTCGAACAATCCAAGGACAAGCATCTTCAACGCACCAAATGTCAACTGCCAGGACTACAAGGAAATGTTGTTAGAAGTTTTCATAACCAAGGTAAACCCAAGGTTCATTTAACTACCGTCAATCTATTTAGTCTGCTGTTCAAATAGCGCTGGGGTAACAAAATCGCGGGTCAAGTTGTAGGGTCTTGACCAAGTTGGTTATATTCTGCCTAATGTTCATTTGTGTGGGCCTTGAAGTATCAAGTTACGAGCACAGAACCTTAGTGACGATAGAAACTGTCAATTTTGTGCATTGCATGCGGCCGATGATAAAGAGTTCTGTTTTCCGCAGTCCCGGGGAAGAATGTAACAGCGAACTTTGTAACGCGCTGCTGTCACGTCCAGCGGATCAATGTAAAATTAAATGTTAACTGGTTGTCTCGGGCAAGTTGCTCATGGCGTCTTAGCCACGTTCGACCAACAGAGGCTGCCAGGCAGCTGAGCTAATGTTTCAGCAGATAAGAATTTAAGGAAGGACAAACGGAGTACTTCGCTTTCTCATGTCACCGCGCGAGTACAAATGTTTGTCCACACCCACGCTCACAACGGTTCGAGTCTGGACTTATTCCTTAAACCATGACTCGACTTTGGGCTGTGTGAGCGTAACCGAATGCGGATGGCAAACTTCACTGTTTCAGCTTGAGCGGCACGTTCTAAAGCTTCATTAGGCACTCTGCCAGCTTGCCGAGGCGACAAAACTCTCAAATTACACAACGGTGTCGTTATGCTCCCAACGCCACAATCTCTAAACGCAAACATTGTTGTTTTGTCGAGTGCAAACGTTTATCGTCCTTTCAACGACTGAACTATGTTGAAAATTGAAATTTTTACGGCGAAATTTTGCGGACAAATTTTATGCCAGACATGACCTTTCCAGGATCGCCTTTGGTTTTGGATGACGAAACTTCTCTGGTTGAACTCCAGTTCGATCTTCCAAAGAAACCACACAATGAAACAACGGTGAGAGGAATCTTGTACACACAAGTTGAAGCGTTGGTTACCGGTCCAAACAACCGGTTTATGCACCTTGGAATGTCGGTTGACTTCGAAGTACACGAAGTTTCCCACAAAATATGGCAGCAAATTTTGCGAAACTCGGCTAGCTTAAAAAGCGAAGGCGTACAGGACATAGACGCCGGCTCGCATTTGTACAAAACGAAGATGCGAACTGGTGATATACTACGATCAATATTGGTCCGGCCCCTCGCGTCGCGCCGTTTCACCATCAATCACGCGCACCCACATTCGAAATCGACAGATGTATTAAATGTAACCAGTGCGGTGCGGAAAATGCGCGACGGACGAAACAAATTCGTTCTCCTCAGCCGTGTGAACGCAGGCAACGACAAAGTCCGCGGACTCTGTCCTGCGCCGCCGAAGCCCCAACTTGTGCTGATCACCATGGACCACAGTCTATGTAACAACAGCAAAGACCCTGACACGCCGGTCTTTAATCCCTTTCTTCAACGCGTGAGAAGGGGTGTCAAGCAAAAGAAAAAGCAACATAGAAAAAATAACGACAACGTGGTGATAATGGACACTTCCGACGAGTCCGAGCAACTTGCCTCCGCTGTTTGCCAGCGGCGCCCAATGTGGGTTCGTTTTGAGCAGCTTGGATGGTCGGACTGGATCATAGCTCCCCAGGCCTTTCAAGCATACCGTTGCGCCGGAGAGTGTCCATATCAGCTCTGATCGAACCTCAATGCGACGAACCACGCACTCATGATGTCGCTGATGCACTCCGTGGAGCCTCGCAAGTCTCCACAACCGTGTTGTGTGCCCACAAAGCTTCGTTCAGTGTCCATACTGTACCTGGACAACGCTAAGAACGTAGTGCTGCGACAATACGAAGACATGGTCGTCGAATCGTGTGGATGTCAATGAAATATTGGGATCTTTCGCATTCATCTGCAACTGTAAGATACGTGTCTTGAGCCAGGTCTTTTTCGCCGAGACAAATTACTGGTCAGCGGTTTGCGTTTTCTTTGTTGAGTAACTTGTATTGCATGTTGTAGTTTGGGGTTGGAGTCAGTTCAATTCGTCTGTAACAGACCTGTGACCTTTTCAGCCAACGGTGGCGCGTTCTATTTGCTCGTGATTCACACGCACTGTTTCCTTTCCCCACTTCGTGTCTGACTTTTCGTTCTGCCTCTCGAATCACCAATCGATCCCGTGTTCAGTTTTGTTCTAATAGCTGCCTATTAGAGAGCGAACAAATAAAATCATTTTGAATTGCCGATGTTTAAAAACAAACCAAAGCATAAAACCAGCGATCGTGAAGGAATTTCCGACAATCCCAGTAACCAATTTGACTTGCGCGCAACGGTTTTGCAATAAATCACACTTTTTCTGCGTCAAAAAACGTTAGAAATTTGACGAGGCGGACACTTTATGGTATAATTGCTGTCGTACATGTAAGTCAAGCGGTATCCAATTACAAGCAGCACCTGGAAATGCGCGGGTTCATCGCGCCACATTTGGCTTTTATTTCTTCGCAACTAAATCCAGATAACGCTTGTGTTGCGGGGGAAATTGCCAAGGCAAGTAAAAACAGAAAACGTCGCCACTTTTCCCTTGGGGCCGTCGCCTGCCTTTCAACAGGTATAAGGTTGCGCGGACCACACACCGGCGAGATGTTAACCTCTCGAAAACTGACCTTGACTTTTCAGAGGCGACGTCTAAGTCTATGAACAGAATCTTGGCCTTTTTAAGCCCAACTCTAACAAACCACAAAGCGTCCGATGCCTGCCTTAAATATGGATTTTGTGTCGTCCAAATCATAACATTTTGACATATTGTGCTGCCTCGGTTGTCTTGGGTATAATACAATACGGTAGCTTTATTTGAATGTTTATTAAATCCAGCCCACATCACTGTCGCGATTTGCCATAAAACTTTCAGTAACGCCATGTCGAAAATATGTGGAAAAGGCTTGCGACGAAGTGTTGGTTTAAAGGTTGTCATGGGTCGTATAGTTTTCCTGAGAAGCAAACATTGTTCGTTGTTTATCAGTTCGCCCACGGAGCTCTACAGCGTTGCGCTTATGCCCGAATCCACAATGACCGGCCCTTATCTCGGGGTAATTTGTTGACTCGTCTTTCCTTTAAGTGGACAAGAGTTTTGTGCGGAACAAACCGTTTGCACTGTGACGTTTGGTGTGTTGGTTAATGGTTGTGAAACAGCCAAGCTGGTAAGTGAGTGATACAACGTGACAGACAGCACAACTTTCATTACCTTCGGCACATCACGATTTCTCATGCTGAATTACGGTTTGCAAATACCGCACAGATGCCTGGCAATGGGCTGCAAATACCAGCGCCGCCTGGATGCGAATTCACATTTGCACAGGTGTTACTAAAACCGCAAGGTGGCACTGCAACCTCAAAACCGCAGTGACAAGTGATGTTCAAGAGGCGCGCGAATAACCGAGGACGAGGCGTAAGCAGGCGTGTAGATTTCACCCAGTCACGGCGCTTTGCATTTCTACAACGCTTTGGGGTCGCGTGCTGCAGTCGCACACTTTTGGTTGTCTAACATCGTGAAGAAAAGGTCAACCTGGTTGAGATGCACTGTTTTAATCTATAGCAAAACATCGGCCTCGGTTTCTGCTGCTTTTCTGTCAGTGTTTTGTCGCATGATGAATGACTTATAAGGTTTACACAGGAGGGTACATTTTAGCTCCCAAGCACAGCCCAATGGTTGGAAACAGTCATGTAAATTTACCTTCGGTTTATAAATATCAACAACTACGTCGAACTAATGTAACAAATATTAAAAATATTTCCAGATAAGGACTTAATGCTGCATAGGCGAAAATCGCGTTATAACAAACATACATCGCTATCGGGATATAAGCTTTGGCGAAAATTGAGTGTGTGGGCGTTACGATATGCATCATTTTACATAAAGAACTTTGACTCATGGGGTCTAAAACGTGATTTCGTGTTTAGGTTATTTGCTAAAAGGGAATTCGCAATGAACGGTAAATCGGATAAATCGATACGAAGATGAAACAATTTAAGCAGCCGGGGTATATGGGTGAGGCATAAACCACGGTACCAAATTATTATCATTGCCAGACATGTTGGGTTCAATTTCTAGTTATGTTTAAACTACATTCGTTTGCATCCATAGTGAATCAGTTATGTCTCAAAAGTTTTGTTGAATTGTGGTGAGCAAATGCTTATATGCGAGGGAGTACAATGGTACAAACACTAGGCGCCAGTGCGGCCACATGAGACAAACAAATCACCGACGGAAAGTTTCCACCTATTAGATCTTACGCGTTGGTTTTCTGATTATTTGCGACCCGGTATTAAAGCTGTATATCAAAGGGGCACGCGCAGTCAGATGCTGCCCGCCAGACGTCAACGCATTGTTTGAGGAAAGCATTACTTGATGTCAAATGCAAGTACGGTCAATCGACGTCCTTAATTAAATTCGCGTGCACTTCTTTGCGAACCCAAAGAAGATGAACGACGAATCCTGTCACTCCGGCAAATGGCAATGAACCATGTGTGTTGTACGAGATTTAGAAAATGAGGCACGCGGTGGCGCTGCAGCGACGTTTTTGCGATGTGGCGTGTGTCGGGCGAATCGTAAACGTCTGAAAAACGCATCCTGAGATGTTTAGAATACAACAGAGATGAACGGAACGGACAGGTGTGTCTATAGCCGTTTCGGAACAGGCAACAGGGGTTCTCAGAATGATTACAACCGAGTTTGATCATGAAGTAAATTTTGAAATGGAATATATTGTCTGACTTGCATAGGAGTTGAATTGTTTGGGTAACAGAGTTGTATAACGTTGGCGGTTGTTCGTTCGTTGTGGCGAGAGTGGTGAAATCAGTTTACAACCTCCTTTTTATACCAAGAACTTTAATGGAGCTGAGTCAGAGGAGAAAAAATACCACTTGGACTTGAATATATATAAACTCGTGCTGTTTGCGAAGGCTGCCATTTAAATTAAATTAGGCCCAGGGTATATTATGACCCACGATTCCCTTGTGTATCAATGGCGAAGATTTCTGAATATCCGTGCAACTGTGGAATTTGTGCTACATTCAAGCTCGAACAAACGGAAAGCTGGGGATATTTCTCCAAATCCAGGTTATATCATATTGGTAAAGGCCCGGGCTCTTGGCAGCGGCGGTGAAAAAGGCAGACAAATTATGGTTGACTTATTACGGTTCTTACAACATCGAGTCTAGTGAAACGCTCCAGCCGCGAGCGGTGTGTTTTTTTACCGCTGCCTGCTGCAACCATTGTCGCATAGTGGGGTGTTTACAGTTCGCCGAGAAGCTTGATTTCGAACGAACCTGGATTTCAATACCCGCCCTTGTGATGTGGTGCCGCGGCGTGGATTAAAATTACCCTTAGTAAAATTACTCAAAAATTACGCCGGGTTTGCTTAGTTTTGTCTGTCTGGTAAGCGGTGGCGTCGAAATATCGCAAAAACTTTAATTGTTGAGTTGAGAAGGTCAGGTTCAGCAGTCCGTAAGTGTGGCATTTTGACCCACAGATTTTGCGCGCTGAGAGGCGTTGGGGCTTCGGAATGCGGAAATATGCCAGTCCGCGGGAACTTTTTAGTTTTTAGCCGCAAAACAGGTGCAAAATCCGTGCATATAGATTCGCCCCGAGCGCTCTGACCGCACATTGCTCAAGGGTGATTGTTTGTGGCTTGTAAGGTGCGATTAAGGCGCGGGCAATTATATCACTGACCGCACCAGATGTCGTGTGTTCCCTGCTACCAGCTATGTGATGTATGTAAACCGTACATACCCTGTACGTTAAAACGAAAGATTGGCCTCGGAAAACAAGAACGATCACGCCATGTTAATTCAAGCGAAAAGGTCAAATTTATGCCAGAGCGAGTCGAGGATGAGACACTCAATTGTTAACGTACATCTGGTAACAACAAGGCGTAGTAAAACAGTTTTAACTCTGCAGTGACGACACATACGCGTGTTGTGCCAGCCCAAGTGCGGTGGTGGCGTAAACCAATCGCGCCTTTATGAAACATACCGCAGGACCAAGTTTGCTATTTTGATGGAAATGTTCAAGCGCGGCGGTTGCAGGTGTGCTAGCAGTACAAATATTTACAGTCACGCCCGGTCGCCCATGTTGCATGCTGCGCCGCCAACACAGGCACATGATTTCGTCAAAGCGCACGACCCATTTGTCCACACCCGAAGGTCCAAAAAATTGTCAAGAGTGAACAACAGCGCGTGTTTTACGCTGTTGTGACAACTCTTTACCGGTGGAAAGTTTTTGCTTTGCGCGCGAGTTTGAGATTCAAGGCACAAAAGCGCAGCAATTGTGTCAGTTTTGCTTCGCGTCGTTTCCCTCTCCCTCCGCGATTTTTTCGACGATTTGCGACGCGCTTGAGAAGGAGAGATGGGTGGTGGCACAGGCGCCGTTCGGGTGCCCGGCTCCCGTGCGGCGCCGGCTAGTCGCACTGGGGCATACATCGAAGTCGCGAATAATCGGCGAAAACCGACACTCAGTCGTGTTGAGTCATTGTTTTGTGTTAGTTTTATCTTTGTAAATCGCCACCAAACGGGCGACGATTATGTAGGCACGTGAAATATGCACCGGTTTAGAAGGGAGGGCACGGCGGTAAAGGTGCAGGGACCAACATTTTTCAGCAGTTTTCCAAGGTTCTTGCGGCCAGTGCAAAACTACGCGAAATCGACAGACATCTCGCCGCGATAGGCATCGTTCCCCGTCAGATCGGCTTGCGTTTCCCCGTTGTGAGCGCTCGTGTTGCTTTGCAATAACACAAATATTTTCCTTCGTGAGTTCAAATTGTCGAAAATTCCAATTATCCCTCTTCTGGCAAAAGCCGAAAGTATACGCGTGCCACCAACAAGGCCGTACGCCGATGTATACTTGATAGATACCAAATTACACGCTTGAGTGGCGACTAAAACCGCCCACGAGTTTGGCGAAGTGAGAAGGCCATTTGTAAACGCACTCAATCGGGCAGATTTGGTTTCGAGAAAGTACTGGTTATAAATGCGAGGTATTGGCTTGGATTGGAGTCACCGTCCCGACTACTTCGAGTCAGTTCGTAATTGAAGACACAAGTTAATTCAGTGACAAAAGCATACACTGTTGCATGTGTGTTATTTTTCTTCTAAATAGTAATGGCATTAACTCCAAAAGGGTTCTGTAACTATTTTTTATCGCAAAAGCGCGTGTATATATGCGAAAAACAAATGCCATGTGCACCTGTTTACGGTTTCGCTCGCTCAAGTCGCACGTGGGCTGGCCTCAAACAAATTACAGGATGCAATAAGTGAGTTTTCAATTTCGAAACGAGGCGGTCTAGGAGACGGACAGGTGACCGCGCGTAATAACAGGTCTTGTACGACGAAACCGACCACTAAAGAACTCCAACTATTTTTGTTGCAGATTTTCTGGCATAGCGACGCAAAACGTTGTTAACTGTAGCGCTGAATTTTGTTGACCGGCGTTAAAAGGCGACGCTAACAATTACTGGATTACTGGAGGCCAACACCAGCAAGCGGCAACCAAAAGTATCTCTCGGAAAATAAGAAGAGAAAGGGCTCTCGGTCAACTGACGGCCAACAGGTGAGGATTTTTGAGCAGGATGTTAATTATTACGACCTTGCGGCACGCAATCGACGGCGTGGTTAATATAACCTGTGCACTGGAGTAATTGAAGATGTGCGCGGTCTCGCTTGGTATCGGGTCCTGGTCAAGGTTTCAATCCTGGCCGACCGGTTTAATTGCAGGTGATTTGTGGCAAGACGCGATAAAACCCAGCAATTGCGCTCGCGCGACATCTCGACTTTTGAAAGTCTATCACGCGAGGCCCAGGTGGCAATTGAACATCACAGAACCAGCTTTGGGAGCTCGGTCAATTAAAACACATTTAGTCTGACCGAGTTCAAAACGAAAAATAGCGGTTTCTCGTTGCCTGCATGTCAAAGGGAAGGTTACGCTAAAGCCAACCAATCACAATCAAGCGCGAGGCGCATTCTGTGGTGTAACTGAATAGGGGTGTTAATATCACGGTTCGACATGGCCCGACCAGAAGTCAATTTGCGGTTCAACCTTTTGCAAAATCCGCTTTAAGGCCACGGCCAGCGAACCTCGTTTCGAAAGACGCATTGCAACGACTATTTTAGCTTGTTCCATCCGACTTCCGGCGTAACACATCGCAGACACTGTCCGTCGCCATTGAAAGCAAAGAAACGACAACTCGGAAGTTGCGGCTTCGAGGTCCTTAATCCCCAAAAGGCGGTACAGTCACGGCGCACGCGGACATCTCTGCAGAAAGAATGATCTTCTTACAGTTCGCCCTCTCTTTGTTGCATATAGACGGTGTTTGCCTTAGTGTTTTGTAACCCGTGCGTAATTAGCGAAACAAGGCGTCTAACTTTCGAGGCGGCGGCGTTTTGTGACATTTTATTGTGCCGAGGTAGCCAGCGCGGAGCCGGCGGCCATTTATCTCGATATAGTGTAACCGCCCCCCTCCCCGTTTAGTCAGGTTCCGATTGGGAAAATTGTTACAGCACGATCGCGCCGGAATTCCAAAAACGCTTCTCACGAAACTTTCGAATGTTGCTCGGCAAATATTCAGGGCTGTCGAATCCAACCGCAGGGATGTATATTCGAAGAACGGTCTGTGGCTCTTTAGAGTAAGGAGAGGCAAGTTTAACCCATTGTGTTTTTATAGCAGATTTTTGTCGAGACCGAACTGAGTGTAAATCGATTCTTTACATAGAGTTATAAGATGCAATGGGCACATGACTAATTTGTTTTTAAAAATATGGGACATAACACTTCCCCGGAATGGCCCCTTGCCACCGCCGGGGCTGCCATGGGTAATAGGGGATTAAAGACGCCCGAGTTGGACTTACGCAAAGGTCAGTTTTCCACGGCGGCGCGTTGCTCCATGTACCGCACGAAAATTTCTAGCAATTATTGGATTTGAGGAACAGTATCCGACCAGGTCGCCTTTGAACCGCGAATAATCGCCCGACGGCATGATTGTTTTACATAGTTAGGGGAAAAATACTGTCTGTGCTCAAACGTGTACATTTCGACTGGCGTTTGCATACTCTACTTTGGCGCGAACATTTCCCTTCTATCTGCGCATCTGACCTCACCGGCAGTCAAGCCATGGAAAAGGTTACACAACGAGTATTTCTATGAATAGAATGCTGTTCTCTGTCGCGTTCCCGAAATACAGCAAATACGTTTCCGCAATTTGCGTCAGAGATGAGTTCCCAATTAAGCATACGGGCAGATATAATGTCAGATAAAATTAATCAATCGTGAACAACGCGGCTATTTTCCTCACTCAAAAACGTGCATTCATAGTTATAATGTAACTTCTGTTTTCTGATTGTTTGCGGGATAGTTCTTAACCAATTAAAAGGTCAGACGGTTGCCGGCTTGCGTACGATTTTATTTTTGAAGCTGAAGTTTGAATGTTGCCAAACCATTAACACTCCATGAAATCCCGTAGTTTGCGATAGCCACATTCTATTGGGCATTGGGACGAATTGCCCCTCGACATGTGGACAGAAGGCTAAACGGTTGAGGTGACCCCACAGGAGTAGCCATGCCTCTATTTGCGAAATAGGATACCTCTGTTATGCTCTACGCCCTTCCGCTTTGTCGCCGCAGCATGGAAGGATACAAACACACACCGATGGCATCGTAGCCACCTCGAACTAAGTGACATGCTTGGACCTCGGCTGCATGTTTACTCATGTAACAGCCACCTAACGACAGATAAACGTAGTAGACCGGCTGTGGCGCCATAGGTCGACCAATACGCTAATCCCTGTCTTTGCGCCGCGGTCCGCTAAAGAGGCAACCGCGCCAACACATGCAATGCTCGCCGTTTTGTCACCTTTCGGCACATTGTGCTTTGCGTAAACAGTACGCACGTAGTATGAAAATAGAATAAGTGACTGCATTGTTCTGAGCGGTTAGGTTAAGCCCAGTGTAGATATATACTTTTGACTTCGCACCACATAGATGCTTTTGAAGTTTGCGATGACGGTTAAAGCGCGTAAAGCCATTACACAATTGACACCAGGAACCAGGTGTTCCTTGTAGAATTGAAATACATGGAATTTCGAAATGACAGTGTGCGAATGATAGGAAAGGAAACGTAACGTTGCTGATCAAAGCGAGCGCCTTGTTTTGATAAGTTTAACTTACAGTTGCCCAAACAAGTTTGTCCGCGCAAGTCCTACATGTGCTGATGCGCGGGAAATGTAAATAAATGTGACGTCAAATTGACTAAACCCCTGTCCCTGTGTAACCCAGTTTAGACACCCTTACTTCCGAATTCAATTGTTTCAGTGTGGTTTATACACATCTATCATATTGTTCAAAAATAATAGCATACTAATTGGCATACAAAAAGAAACCAATTGTCGCTTGAGCACGTGGGTTGCATACCAGGCGTCCCGTTTTATTCGCTGTGTAATAAATAGTACGTCCAGGCCAACGAAGTACCGCTAAGGTGTTCGCCGACCCCAAGTGGTCTTGCAGCCTTGCACGACCCAACTGACCGACTTTCGCTTCGAGTTTGAATTGTGTGTGTATGTTACGGTTAATGAAAATACACGCACACCCAACAGCGCGCCTCGGCACAGTTGAGCGAACACGAGGCCTTTCGCGCCTTGCTGAACGTCGAGTGGATCAGACGAATGGATAGAGACGTCGCACGAATTCAGTTCATCCACGTGGTTATGGTGTCAGCTTTGGCCGTTGCAATTATATGAGAGGTATTCATGCAACCACGGAAATATTCTGGGGGTCTTGCAATACCAATCATAGTTTTATAATTCCGGTCATGATTGGTGATAAATTTGCACCAGGGAGGTCCGCATGGTGGCCGTCGCATTGCGAAGAACGTAAAGTGTTTCTAAGGCAAAGGGTCGGCAAGCAAAGCAAACATAGTGGCGTCAGTGTGGCCTATGCAGCCCCGACGAGCGCTGTACCAGTCGCGCCACTGCAGCCAATGAGATTAATCTCCCCAGGCCCAATATATCGTGCCGTTGAAACGAAAAATCAGTGCAAGCGACCAGGCTTTGGTCTTTTTCTCTCCTTTTACATTTGGCTGATGTTTGTAATCGAACCCGAATCAGATGTAGACAAGGCGCAGATACGCATCTACCCAATTACTTGGCGACGTATGGAGCAATTTGAACCGTGTTATTACAGACATTTACGCGGTGCTGCTTGCAGCGCTCGGGTGATGTTATTTCGGCGACAAGGCCATTTCCAACTGCCAGCCAAGCGCCACACTGTTCCATGTGATTCAAGCATGTCAATGTGATTGCAAGCCGGCTCGCGCCGAAGTTGTCTTAACGTCACTGGCGCGCAAGCTAGCGGTTGTTTATTATGACACAAATCGACGAGCTGACCAAAGCGAGCGAGCGCGGCACTTCTTTGAAAGACAAAATTGCGGTCTTGCCCGGCAGTGGTGCCCTGGCAGACGAGGCATAAACGAATAAATCGTTAGCGACCAAAATTACCAGCACGATTAATCATAGTGGTGCCAAAACTCGTTTTGATCCCGACGTTGTGTGTACACCAGTTCGGTAAAGCCTGACTCAAGATCAAAGCTCGTATTTGCTCGATATGTTGGCTGACGTCCATCCTTGGACGGGGCATTTATCATTGACCTGTTGCTGGCCGCCATATTTTGTGTTCTGGCGACTTGCATGCGTTAATCCTGTTTTGCCCGGGGTGAAAGGCATGTAATGCGCACGCGTAAACGTAAACGCGCTAGGTCCACCCGTCATTCATCATCGTCAAATCCGATGGACAACGATAATAAACGAACGTGACCCCGTGTTGGGGCGATCTACGCTGCGACGCACCTACTACAAAACGGTTTCTTGTCGGAAGGAATGATTCATTGGCTCGTCTCGGCCGACAAGAATCTGCAAAATTCCGGAAATTTGACGCCTATGTCATGGCTGTTGTTCCGGCTCTCATCAGACCCGCGAATAGCGCACGAGAGTACAAATTGACGGTGAAATCGCACGATCTCACGGCCTGATGTCGCAATTTGCCGCAGCTCACGGACATTTGAAAGTAGATCTAGATTCGATAGGGCGCTTAGAGAATTTGTAAATACTAACAATAAGGTGGCTGCCATTAACTTTACGCAAACGTCGCCATCTTGTGGCGATAGTTGCATGAGATTTTCGGAGTTGATTTCGCGTGGCGCTAGCTGCTGCAGATGAGATTTCAACGCTTTTCAATCACACACTAAACTGGGGCTTCTATTGCGCTGTTGTTTTAGAGCTGGATCGCAAGGCAGGCACAGTGAGTAACAGTTCATTAGTATCGCTCCAACGCTATTTGCGTGCTTTAGTGCTCTGGCCACGGCGCGGGACAGATTGAAGTGTTTTAGGGGGCTTACAACGTTGTGGCACTCCTGGAATCCGTCGCTTGCTTCTTTCTCTGGGGCACCCAAATGGCCAGAGGTCACTGGGGATGACGGACAGGACCTGTTTTACCCCATTGCTATTAGCGCAGTGAGTTGCAATGACCTTGCTGACATGGCCAAGGCGACTAGCTTAATCTGGCGTGCGGGTGTCAAAATTGCTCAACCTAATTGTCTGTTCTGAACGGGAAATCTCACCTCGTCTCCTAAAGACCTCTGTTACAACCAATTAGCGGTCGTGGATTGCCATACGGGTGGTTTTTGGTGGTTTCGGAAACAGCGCATGTAGGTTTGTTTTTAGCCGAGAAAGTAAAATTGTGGAGAACAATCAAAGGTTGCAATTACGCAATTTGCCCGCTCAGGCGTACAATCGGTGCAGTTATTAGGTGTGCGGCCATCTGCTCGTTTGTACACTTAGCCATTAACGCTTGGTCCATCTCCGGCACCTTTCAATCTTCGAACTGAGGAAGTTCTCTCTGTTTCGAGGAACCACACGACTGCGCCAATTAATGGTTTTACTATAAGACCATTGTGTTTCTGAGTGAATTGAAGAGTCGTACGCTTTGTAATCACATCGACAACGATGTCAAGCCACTTCGACGCGGTGTCATAATTATTGCCTGCAAGTGATACTTTCCAAGTAAAAACAAGTATTCGCGAAACGACATTATACGTTGTCCGCTGGGAACACCAGTGGGGAAATTGCTTCAACCGGCAATGCCACTCGGTCGCGGGCCAAATTTTGCGACGTTGAATCGTAGAAAGGAATATCGCAGAGGTGGCAGTAGTGCGAACAAATCTCTTCTTTCGTCCCAAGCGCTTATATAAGTTGACGTCCCGAAGGATCGCAGCGTAATGTGTCAGCAACGGCGTCGTAAACTGCCACAAACAAACAACCAACTAAAACAAACAGCAAAACTGGTCGGACAACACAATTACGTGATTATCTGCCGGGCGGCGCGGACAGAAATGGCGCTTGTACGACCCTTGACACAAGAAAACCCGGGCTTGCAATCGCGCAAGGAAGTGCGACTTGTGTTTAAAAGCTAATTATTGACCGTAACAGCTTACAGAGCGCTTTGGACACGGCGAAACGGTTGGATTAGAGCCCCGTTATTGCAAAATCACCGCATCGCCACGCAGCTTAGTAATAACCCTATGGGCGATTCCTGTCAAACCGCAAAGCATTAACGCTAAGTTAAAAAATAAAAAAAAAAAAATGTCTTCGTATACTTTTGCAACACAGTAAAAAAACACAATTAACAGATGTTGTATATATATGCTTCAAAGTTTATAAAAGTTGTGAAAATATAGCTGTACATATGCAGAAGAAAACGTTTTGAACTTTTGTGCTTTGAAATCAAACTTCAAAAAAACAAATCGATCACTTAAAAGATAAATTGACGATTTGATCCCCAAAACACGATCAATACTCTCGCAAATACATCCGAGAAAAATCATTAGTTCATTGTCGTGTGCTATTTGAAGTTGTCAGCAGTTTCGGGGCTTGGTTTCCAGAGAAAAGAATAGGACATATCTGTGGCTTAGGAAAAGTCGCCGACCGTGTTCGTGTGGCCATTGTGTACACACCCGGCGCGGGTCAACCGTCGAAGAGTTGGTTTTCTCCAAAAAAGCCGCCAAGCACACGATCTCCAAAACGGTCGGTCAATTTACAGCGACGAATCCGACACAAAATCAATGGGATTCGGTAAAAAGGATCCATTCACCGCCCACGAGTGCAATCAATCGTGCGAAGCTCTTCAAACAAGAGAAAGATGTCGCCGTGTTTGCGCAAATGAGCAAAAAATTTCTATACCTTGCGGATGAGCATGGGAATAGGTGTTGATTCAGCGGAAGTGCAACGATTGATTCGATACCAATCGCGACGGTATAACTTTGCGGTCTCTGTATAGTGGTAGACGCTGTGAGGCCGCCAGTCACTGGAATGCGAGAAATTTACAAATTTGCGCACCGATAAGTGTTTAACTACATACTAAACACGAGCTAAGTTATTGAATTATCCGCCTAGTGACCGCCACGTCTTTTTTTGTCACTTTTCTCTTCACAAGCGCCAGCACACGACTGGTGATTCGGGGAAGAGAGCGCGACGATTTTGTCGAGTGCGACGTCGCGATACGTGTATTATTTCGTGTTAGTTTGCATTCAGCGACGACGTCACTTATTGATATTATTATGTTTACAGATCAATAAAGAAGAATTGCAAGCACACGTATCCGAACTTAGGATGCAAGAAATTGTGCGGAGGTAGCCACAGAGAATATACGTCCTGCAGTCTTTGTGAAAAGCGTGGCAAAGACAGAAATAAGTAATGATGGTTGCCACACGAAGCCTTATCGTTACCCTCGCGCTTGTCCTGCATCTACTCATCGACGTAACATCGGGACTTTTATCTCAAATGGGCCGGGAAAACTTGCTCTCAAAAGCCGCTGAATACACCGGTGGGTCGCGGAAGGAAGAGGAGGCGTTAGTGAGCGAATATGAAGGCAGATTGTTGAACATGTTTGGCCTGACAAAGCGTCCCGAACCATCGTCGGAAGCTAAGGTACCCCGGATCATGCAACATCTGTACAAAGCTCATATGGGTGATACGTACACACCCCAGCGTGGAATCAGCGACACCTGGGAGTTGGGATTTGATTTACCGAGCGAAGAGGTGCTAAGTCGGGTCAACACAGCAAGAAGTTTCCTACATATAGGTGAGTGCTGAGTGTGGTTAACCAGTTGCTATGTTTTTTTGATTTGTTGGCGTAACGTTGTATATTTGTCTTGTCTTTCATATACCACAGCTCCGAATTCCACTTTATTTACACAAATATTTTTTTCATGCTTAGCTATATACCGTAACGCGTGTGCGTTTTACTCATGCCAAGAAAGAAGGGATTTTACATATCCATACCTTATGCAGTTTGTGTTGATACTAGTCAGACGCAAAACGGGTGTTTTCATTAACTTCGTTGGCGAAAATTCCAAAACCGAGCCTTACAATAGAGATCACAACTTTTTTTACGCATGGATGCCGGGCACTGCATAAAGTCACGCAATTTAGATCAACTGGATTAATAAAAAAAAGTCTCTCCAATCCCTGGTTTTAATCAAACGGTCAAAGTTTATTTCTCGTCGGGTCGAACACGCATCCGAAATATCCCGCTGTAAACCGATCAGAAGAAAGGATGCACACGATTACTTGGGGAAAAGTCATATGCCTTTATTTAAATTTAATGCAAACTGGAAAGTCGAGCTGAATTTTACTGAATGTAATTTGCCGCCAGAAAACAATGAACGCTTTTACCAGACAAATAACTTTGGACTAAATTAACGTTCTTTTCTTCACACCCGTCGCCAAAGGCATATATGCGATATATACAGTGCTGCAACCTAAGCACAATACATGGCTAGCCGCATATTAAATTAATGACATGCGTTAGACAACGCCTCAAACTGGCCACAGACAATCATGAAGCGTTTTAACTCATGGTCAACAGACTTGAAGCAACATCACTAGAAGAGGAGTAAAAATCAAATCTTCATACAGTCACGTTTTAACTTTTTCTCCAAACCTCTATTTTTCACCGTGCTCATGTGCTTTCAAATTATCGTAGGACGAGACAACAATAACAAACAAGATGTATAGCCCCTGACGTCTCTTCTCCAGCCCCCGGTTTTAACCTTGGCCATTGTTTCCGTGCGGTGGTAACGGGTTGCGGTAACATGGGGCCAGCGCCCATCAATGGGGCAGCAGTCGGCACGTCGCCGTCCTGTCTTTAAACTTAATATTGCCCACGTGGCGCCCGAGGTTTAAAGAAAAGTACCGCGTATGGTGCGATATAAACCGTTGCACTGACCCGCGGGAAATGCGATTGCGAGTTTTCATAATTACACGCTGCTATGTTACTATACGTGCTTAACCGTCAATTTTTGCACTTACAGTTAAGGACGAATACATTCCCGGAATAGCTGACAACCACATTCGGCTAAGGTTCGACCTATCGCGTCTTCCCAGGACGGAGCAAGTTCACACGGCCGAGTTGCTGTTGCACCGGGAGGCAATTGCTCAACACTTGCCGATGGAGGGCGATCACGCGCATCGTATTAATGTATACGAGATTGTCAAAGCGCCACGCACGCGCAACGCTACAAAGCAAGGCACGCCTGTGTCGACAGCCATTACGCGGTTGCTTGACACGCGGCTTGTTGACAGCAGGAATACCACCTGGGAGCGGTTCGATGTAAGCTTGCCCACCCTCAAGTGGGCTCGCAACACTCACGACGCGAACCACGGACTGTTGGTCGAGGTCGTGCGCGATGACGACGGCCAGCCGCCTCAGGGCGACAACCAACGCCATGTTCGATTGAAACGCGACCTGCAAACGGACGTCAGCGACGATGAATGGCACCATAGGCGCCCGCTCCTCCTGACCTACACCAACGATGGCAAGACGACCACGTTGTCGAGGCGAAAGCGAACTCCGAAGAAGAGGCCGAAATCGCGAAACAAAAAACGCAAGCGGCGGTGCCAGAAATATGGTCTTTACGTGGACTTTTCAGTAGTCGGTTGGCAAAACTGGATTTTAGCTCCACACGGCTACGAAGCCTATTACTGCGAGGGAAAGTGCATCTATCCGCTTTCAGCGCACCAGAACACAACCAACCACGCGATCGTACAAACATTGATGGGTTCCGTACGGTCGGGTGTGCCAAAGGCATGTTGCGTACCGACCGAACTAGACTCTATTTCGATGCTCTACTTGAACGAGTACGAACTGGTCGTGCTAAAAACCTACCAAGATATGGTGGTAAGGGCATGTGGGTGCCGGTAGGGCCCAAAGGCGCACCGTGCTGTAATTCAAGCAGCACTTTACAATGTTGCAAAGAGAAGGGGCAAACCAGAGCCAGCAACTGGAGGAGATGTTACGCTGCAGTGAACGCAGGAGCATGAGGCGATCTTTATGTGAAAACAGACTTTCGTAAAAACTTCAGTTCCAAGAAGTGTGCGTTTCCCAATGCTTCATCCCGATCTGCGAAACGCTTGTGCCGCTTGCGTGTTTTTTTGAGTGTGTTTCTTGCCAAACGACAGGGTATCGCGTGCTTCGCATGGCTGTTATGTTTTCTACACTACCTCCCGTTAGCAAGGGTACGGTTCGAAACATAGATCAACGAATCATATGCTTTACAATACTTGCCCTTAAATACGAAAATCTACGTTCGCCTCTTTGGCATTCTACAAGTTCCCAGCATTCAGCTAAAGCCTGTTTTGACCGTCGGCAAAAAACTGCGACGACAATAATTGCATTCCATGTACCTATTGCGCGCTCAGCCAGTGCACTGAAGCGTTGCGGGGTCCCAGTGCTTACTGGATGCGATTGTGATACGCAAATCTATCCCTATATTTATTGCATTTGTTTTGACCACAATTGTACCTGTGTCCTGAACGACCATCACAAGTGTGGCTTTTTGTTTGCATCAGGCCGCGACCACAGATCAAGCACACTATACGAAACAGTTTCTCGCCGCGAATGCGATGTATAAATGCGTCACTTTCTTTGACAAATCATTTCGGTCCCGGAGGAGCAACATGGGCACGCTCCACCGCACTTGGCAGATCCCTGGTACCTTGGCCGTGCCCAACTTTCGCCGAAAACTTGCCTCACGCGTTGGGTCGACATTAAGAAACAGTATCAGTCACTACGACCATTACGTGGCTGCACGCCGCTGCGAATCTGAAAGACCCCACTAAATAAATATTTTGCGTTCTCCCAATGTTTCGGCAAATCACGTACCCCCCTTTCTCTTGCTTAGCACTAGGCCTGGCTTCTGGGGACGCAGACTCACCCATATGACACATACCCATCAACCATCCATATTAAAAAAGTCCAATCTAAAAATAGCACGGAAATCGGGGCGCTGTCAGCCGAACGGCGCTGTTTGCCGGTTGTTATGATTCCGCGTATGCCATAATTATACGTTACAGCGCTCGACCCCGTATTGCAAAAATGTGACAAACAAGCCCCCCATACTTCAACATTTTTTTTGCTGTCGCCTGTATTTGTACTTTGGCACCACGAAGGTCGTGTTTCGTCTTTTGCGTTGTGTTTCGTCTTTTGCGTATCGAACTTACAGCTTCTAATTGTGTTTCTTGGCGATTTTTCTTTGTTTTATTCCTTATTTAAATATTTGTACAGAAACAAATAAAACTTTTAAAGTTTTCACGATCTGTGGCGTCCGTGCTTAATATTTTTGCCTGAACAGCCTCTGAAGGATAGAAGGACAATAAATTGGAGAAAACGCGCAATACATAAACGCAGACCACGATGAAGTCACAAAACAAGCAACAACGCAAATATGAAACCAACAATTGGCTCAATTCATTGCACTTCATGAAGTACAATTACAGTCAAAACGACGTTTTCCGACTCTAACTCGGTTTACAAGTGGAAATGTTAATCTCAAGTGCCGGCCACATAAAACAAAATGGCTATCGGATTTAATTTAGCTCTACCGCAAAATCGTGCAAAGGCAAAGCGCGTTTGCTCGGGCTTCGCGGTTAGGTGTAAAAGGCGTGACACGACAGTTGTGATTATAACAGAACACCGTGCTCGCGAAAATAGAGTTCACAGGTGCTAGGCGGGCTGAGAAGTCCGGCCAACCTCTCGCTTCCTGGTAGAAAAAAATCCGCAGAAAGCCAACAATTTGCCTGGTAATCCGCTCGTGAACAGTTAACGCCTTTCGATAATGGCCCGGTTGCGGAAGCAAAGTTTTAACATTGTGCCAATTAGGACCCCCAATCTCAGGAATAAGAAGGTCAGAAACAATATGTTTTCATTCGAGTCCCTGCTGCGCAGGCCGTACACCCTATTCCTTTAATGCGCGGTTAATTTATGTTTGCTGCTAATGTCGGGAAGAAAACCGTGCGATTTTATCACATATCATATCGCGTCGGGCCATCAGCTTGGCCACAGCTGTTAATGAGCGGATAAAATCGGCAATTTTGCATCCCCAAAAAATACGTGTAAAACTTGGGACGGCAGGATGACCTCATGGGCGATAATTTTATTGGACTGTTGAAGTTCAACAATGCTTGACGTTAGCATTGGGTTTGCGTGCCAACTTCGAGACCTCATCTGAATACTGTGTCACGTCAAAATGCTGCAACATTTACAGTGCAGAAAGTTCAACAAACTTAATCACGATCTCATATCCTATATGTGCTTGGATATTTTACCGTTTCGTGCAGCTGACATAGCGCAAATTCAATGGTACGTTTAAGTTCATTCAGGACGTGACCGAAAATCATGGCAGAAAATCAAAAACTACGAATGCGCTTTGTCAACTTATCAACAGACTTCATACGAAACCCTGAATCTCTTAACCAAACGATGTGAATGCCAAGTTTTCCGCGTCATTCATATTTAGCAAGGACCGAAATGTCACGTTTCGCTTTCATGATCATAAAGCGGGGCAGCAATTATACTTAGGGTTGGGGCCCTAGCTGATGGCCGGGTGGCACTGACGACACATCATCTCTAACGTAAGCAGGCGTCCCTCCTTTCCTTTGTCACGCCCGACCGAAGTGATGTAGCGTCAATGGATCTTGTGTCGAGTGACGACATTCATAAACAGTACACGGTATTTATGTGTTAATAACACACATGCGCAGCATAATTATCCCAAATTTGGTGGTTGGGGTTGGGGAGACCACCAGGTGAATTTTGTTTTGGTGACGTACATGCTAATGTACTTTATTTAGAATATTTAGTGTACCATATTCACGCTGATCTACAATCTTTTTCGAGAACACATTACCATATTACAAATTTACTCGTTGAATCACAAACATTTTAAATCTGTGTGTGTTGGGGAAAGGGCGTTCATAAAAACATGAATAACAAATGTTGGCACAAACGTGGATAACAGTTGCTGGTATACTCACTGAAGCAAATCCATCTGTAGAGCTGCACTTTACCTCCGCTTGGCACAGTAATTGGACACAGCATTTCAGCCATGAAACATATCCGTTGTTTTATGTAATCCTATAATTCCAATCAAGTTACACAGTTTCGTTACTTCTTATATTTACGAACGTTAAGTTTGAAGGAAAGGCCGAACTGGAATAAGCAGGCCAAGCATTCCAGAACTTTTGCACTGACGAGCATTCTGACGTCACAAGGAACTGAAGTCTTTATTGCGTTACTGTGCAGTTTTACTGATTACCATCAGCTGGCAGAAGGAAGTAAATAAAGTGTTACGTTCAGGATAAGGTCAAAATCTAAACGACCCTTTAACTGGACCCTTGCTGCAAGGTCAAGTGTGTCACTTCTGTCCATGGAACGAATTAGCGTAACCCAAGAACTTAAAGCTGACCGTTTTTAATCCACTTGCTGACAATGGACATCAGGGTCATGGGCGTGATGGAAAGAAACGAGGTGAGATGGAAGGCTTTCCCTTTCGTGCTTGTAACTCCATAAGCGTGAAATTAGCGAAAACCGTGTGTAATATGTCAATGTCGGCAAGTCACAAAAGATTTTCTCTTTTACTTTTTTGTACTTAAACCATGTTGCACTTATATTAACAGTGAAGGTTTTGATTTTGCTAAAATATGAAAGTTTTGGTTATTATTTTACGTTATATAAGCTAAGGTTATTCACCAAAAGGTAAAACGGATTAAAAAATGGAACAGTTACCAACGTTGTCAACAACTCCTAAATGAACCTAAAACTGTTGCGGAGTTGCGTTTGTAGATACAACGTAAGGGTGTGGAATTTCCTGTTGCCGATGGCGGCAAATAGTGCGAGTGACATTTCCATCTGTACTTTTCCTAAGCGTGCGGCGGGCAAGGAACCTGCTGCCGCAACCAATTCCACTTTTAAGCTGACACGAATAATTTGTAGACCACTTGAGAAGTTATACTGGTATAGTACATTATCCGTGGTGTTTATCACGGGCTAATGAAGATGTCAAGTGTTGTCATCAAAATAGCGCCTGCTGGGAGTTAGCAGCATGGTCGCTGGCACGACATGTCTAAGGTGGCCAAGTGAATATTTTCAGTTCCTACAAACATATATAAGCATTTGTTTTCTGCAACTCGTGGGGAATGTGCCACCCCAGCACCTTAGTGCCACACCCACCTTAGTTAGGTTCTTTTTGTGGAATTCCTCAGTATATATCGGTATTCGAAACTGCGACAACAGTTGTTTAATGACTACGAAATCGCTATTCATTTCTCTAAACTATTTATAATTAAATTATTCACCAGCATATTATTTAACTTAAAGCTCTACATCAACTTAATTGTGTTGCGATAACCTCGGAACGAACTCGTCCTTTGAAGGCAAACTCGGTTGTGTAAGGAAAACTAATTACTGAGACGATGATTGTTGCAAAAATAAGAGCGTTGGAGACGAAGCAAATCACAAGGAAGCGTTGTCCCCTGTGAACCGAATGCGTCGGACAAAACCCGGGTGGCCGACGCCGTTTGGATTGTTAACTGATCAATCAGTTTCCCCTCTCCACTTGGAATCAACGAGATAATGTACGGCCCCTGTTTACATATTGTGCTCCCCATTGGTTTATGTCGATCTATTTGCCGAGATAACAACGTGGGATGCGATAAGGCGCTCGCGCTAACTTGCGTTTCCGCCGTTCGGGCATGAGGAAGATGGATCACGTGATCGGGACGGTCGTGCGACCCGACGCCAAACACCGCGCGCCCGTTGGGGGGGTTCACCGTGAGGAGACGATTGCTTGGAGAGTGAACTATTTGCCAAAGCTGAGTAAACCAGTCGACTAAAAATACGAAAACTTTTCAGACTCAGCAGCTAATGTAATCAACGCAGTTGGCGTTATAACGCCATTAGGCATTGAATCAGGGCGCGTACTGTTTGCGTACATGTTCAAGTGCCCTCTTGTGGCTGTTGTCATGTAAAAATTGTAACGGTCTCGCACGGAACAGCGTGTAACGAGAAAGAGACAAGTACATATTAGAGGTGTGTCATTATTGGCCATTTGCCTGGTGACCGAACATTGCGGCGAGGTCATGCGGCGAGTACACCTGTGCCGGGGATGTTCAAGGAACGGATGTTCCTCAAATTGTAACGGAAAGTGTCAAACACATTCAGAAACTGAGGCAATTTCCATTCCCTCCGATCCTGTTTTGTATGAACAAGAATGTTTTAAAAAGTTTCCGCAAATCCGCGCAAAAAAAGCAGAACTGGCGAAAAGTGATAAGTTTATCCCACGTTCAGCCCTTGAGTACACTAAGGTTGGAGTGAGCCTTGTAGTTCAAAGGCGGGACAGATCTTTCATCTATACACATTGTTTTTACAAATGCTTGCATTACAACTACACCCCCGATCAAGAAGGACTCGAGCCGACCAACGCCGTTTTACAAATAGGAAAAAAAAGTCAATTGTATTGATCACACAGGCGTGTAATCAAAATTTCAAATTGATGTTGCTGTTCTAGATACCTGGAACGACGTAACTATTTGGACCGGTGTTGCAAACTCTTTGCCAATGACACGGACGTGAACTTTCGCCGCATGTATCATTAATCGTCTACCGCCATTGGGCCACCGCGCGAGGGCCGGCGTCGGAAAAATAATTGCATGCGTGCGCTTGGGTCCGATCAAAACTCCTGCTATGATACAAGTACATTACCTGCACTGCGGAGCGGTCGTCCAGAGGTTACTTCAATAAGTGGCATAATTTCTCACGCGGACAGGTTGAACGTGAGTCACAACCGGTGGGGTTTTTACGCATCCCAAACACAGCTATTTTGTCCATGTTTATCCAATCTGTACCCTGGAAGATGTAAACAGGTATAGAAAGAACCCGGGGTATTTGATGTTTTGATGCGCTTGCCTTGAACACAATACGGTGACGACAGGCAGGATTTCGTTCTGTTTTGACAAACCAATGCGATAAAGGCAACGCGAACAGGTGGATTTGATGGTTCGCCGTATTTTCACACGATTGACAACGATTAAGTCCACGAAACCTTTCTTTGTCTCTCGATAGGTCTGAGAGCATGTGAAGCATCAATTGGTGAGTGTGGGACACGAGGGTTGTTCCATAATTTTTTTACCTTTGTCAAATCGGGCTGTCGGCGTGTGTTGCTATCTACCAACATGGTTTACCCCACCTGTTATTTGCTACCGGACGGAGGAGGGAAGTTGCTTGCAACAGCAGCTGGGCAAATAGGCAACGGTCAAAAAGACATAAACCTAAACCAACAGGTGATTGCCTCCAAGTGACCACAGGCGATTGCTCAATTGTCTTGGCAAACGATCTGACCGTTGCACTGTGCACGTGCCGGCTCCGTCATGCAACAAACAATACCACAATAAGGGTAAAGTAGTTGCCCATCGGGGCGCTGTGATTGATCTGGGGAAACACTTAAGTTGATGGATGTCCTCCGAATTACATACCCCACAACGACGTGCTTTGAGAAGTAGTCTTGAAATAAGCCCATGACTTTGCGCGCATTTCCATTACAAAAGTCCTCGGAGACGGACACGAAAAACACAAAAGCTTGGAATGCAAAGACTCTGTGCCTATTTGTGGAAGCGGATGCCTCGAGGCACATGATCAATGATCGCCATTTGAGATGCGGCCGATCCCGGAACAGGTGTTGCTTTTTGACGCTCATCCCCTAATACATCTGTAAACAAACGTGGTATGTTCTCACGTTATATTGGCGGCCGCTGGCCCAACAATGAATAGCAGGTTAAGGCGAAGTAGCAAAGCGTATTTTCATCTGCATGCACTTGAGTATCGAGAGTGGCACAGAAACATAATGGGCGCCATGATAGTATCGCTATAGTGTATAGCCTATATTTGCTGCAGATGGGCCACAATTAGTGAAGTTGGCGCCACCTGGGTCGCATCATAATGAAATCGGAAAGTACAGTGCCAATATGCACCTCGTTGAGATAAAAAGACCCCCAATTTATAGCCGCATATAATTTTGCAGATGCGCGGTTTACGTAGGCAGTCCCTGGGCAAACGACCTTGGGCGCGCCAACATTACCGTGTGTCACTCTTCGGGCCTTTACCTTTGATATTTTATAGTCTGGTTAAGTGTGTTGGTATCCCGATAGTGCAGATGACCTCAGCAAACAACTTAGACCACTTATTCTTGCAAACAAAGGTTTCACAAAGTTGTCCGAAGTGAACTAACTGTTACACCGGCACCGTAAACAGTGGCGATCAACTAGGGCCTGTCTGATAGTTGACGTGCGGGAAGAGCTGTGTTTGCGTCTGTGGTGCAAACTGAGGTAAAATAGTTTCAGTAAAAACCAGTCGGCGCCTGGGGCATCGCGACGACACAGCCACCCTTTACCACAGTACCCCGGCCACGCGTCTGGCGTCGGATAGCAGGCAGTACTCAGAGCACTCCTTTCTTTTCTTAAGAGGAAAGAGGGAACCGGGGGTCAAGTCGTGGTACGCGGGTACCTTAAGTGATATTGCATGTGACGCGTTAGAGCCGCTTGATCAATGGCCGGGACGGACGGAAACGGAAAGCGCGGCCGACGTATCGTCTTCACCCACCTACCGCAAGTTTCACTGCTGTCGTAAGATGAACACCCAATAAGTGGTTCAACTTGAGCGATTCACAATTGGCCATCGGTTTAATCTCCCCGCCGCAGAGGTTTAATGTCTTGAGAAGCCGGTACTGACGATCTTGCAGCTTCCGTTCCCGGGGCAGGGTTTAACCATATAAGCTGGTGTAAGTTTATCGGCGCTTATGCGCTGTATTTTGTTACTGTGAATAAAAATTTTGTTTCATTGTTCTCTACGATTCGAGTTGTGGCATTTTGGATTATATATTTGGGTGCCTTGCTCTACAAGAATTACTGTAAAGTGTGAAATATAGCGTTAACACCTCAGGAAACACACATAGTATTACAAACAAACAAAATTTCATTACTACTACAGGATTTAAGATCTTTTTTATTAATGGTCTGCAGTGACTGACTAGTTTCAAAAAGAATATGAGCAGGAAAAAACAAATTTATTCATTATTTTGTGGAAACTCTGGGACAACTGAAAAAAGTTACGCAAATATCGCCTTCTTCTTCTTCCTCCATGTGTACGATGCCTTTATGCGCGCCATTAGCATATATTCTCATAACCTTGTGGCCGAACACGAAAAATGATGACCGCGGGAGCGTCTCACACGGGACGCGTCCACGTGGACGGCGGAAACCGCAACATATTCGCGAGCCCTACTATGATAATCGCTTTGTTGTGGGAATGTTCGACGGCGTGACTGAATTGATATTCGCGATGGGGAACAAGAGTGGGTGGCCATTGTGGCAGCGAATCACAGAGGTAACGCTTCCAGTTTTTAATTTCCTTCAAACAAGGGACCGATTGTCGCGAAGTGACAGTTTACCTTTGGCAGGCGTCCTTACACAAACTTTCCAATCCAAAACCCTTGAGAATATACGAAGAACAAAGAGCTAGGCGAAGAACGGGGGCGGGCATTTGATCAGCGTCTGAATTAATCGCAGCTGCTTCTCACACTTAGACTAAAGGACGTAGCTTCGGTTACGTGTCAATGATGCCCATTATCGCGCGACGTGCGAACGCCGGCGCTAGGTAAACTTACAACCAATGACACATCCCAGTGTTTTGATGTGAATCGAATCCCCTTGCCAGAGTGGCATTCCTTGCGCGTTGCTGTGCAGACAATTCGAGAATGTTGTTGATCGCCGCACGTGAGACAAAAGAAGACCGTGCGTTGACTATAATATTAGCCCAGTCAACACTTGTGTACCAACTCCTGGTGTATATAAAAGACAATCAATGTATTCTGTGGATAAAAATACTTCACCTGCGCGGACATTCAGAAGCCAGTTCCAAGGGGGTGGCAAGTACCGGGTGCAGTGGATCACTCTGAGAGCGAGGTATGCCCCCAGAATATCCCACCGCCGTTCGCTGGCCAGAGCAAACAGTGGCGCAGTGGCACGCGGGTGTCCTGTTACCGCGACGGGGAGGGACACTACGTGTTGTCTTACCTCTGCCCCATTGTCGCTTAGATAAACATTATTTTAAGCGCTGCCCAAAGATAAGATGTCGCTTCGAATGATGTAACATAAGGCCCCAGTCCGACTTGCCTCGTTCTCACGCTCGCTCGAGCGTATTTCGACGTGGCGGGCCTCTGTCTCAGATGTTCCAAGTATTGATATTGTTCCGACGCTATTCTAATAGTTTACGGAACATGTGATCTATTAAAATTGACCCATACATCACATTATCTACCACAGTCTTATGAAAAACTCATTGGTTCTGGAAAAGTGTTTTGATTGGCGGAAGATAAACAAGAAGGGGGGTGTATTTATGGGCTTAGGGATTTAGGGAGGAGGAGGGTCGGATGCGGTGTCGGGTTTACATGGTTTCCATTCCCACACACAAACGTTACAAGGAATTAACTGGATCAAGGACTTGTTTAGTTTGATCAATTGACTTTTCGGTACGCAGTTTTGCTCAACCGGATCGTTGGGAATTCATGAAAACAAGAGGATTTTTCCGCAGATTTCGTGCATTCCGCACAGGAAATTTTTCCCACATGTTGAACGTCGGCTTTGTAAAAGAAATATCAAAACCCGTTACTGTTGTTGTCGACGCGGCCTACAAGGCTCTCTCGCTTACATTGACATAGCCATCTCATCCCTGTCCATCACTGTTTATTCAGAAATTACTGTCGACTTGTGACGGTATACACGTCGACGCGTTTCGACGTGCACCAAAATGAGCATATTTGCTTAGCCATTTGTTCATTTGCTCGACGTCAAAATATTTCGCTTGCGCTATTTGGCCGTTTGTTTCTTGCCGTTTCTCCCCTATGATTCCCGGGAAAGTCGGCTCTCAAAATGCGGCAACGGTTTCCTTCGATCTCCGCCACGAGGCGTGATTGATGGTTGTTTAGCTTTCTATTGGAAACAATTCCAACAATTAGCCTGAAAACAATTCGCCTTGTTGAAGCAGTTTACCTAAATTCTCCGAACAACAAAGACATCAGTTGGCGTCATGAAAGGACTATTCCGAGGTCGTAGAGAAGCAATAGGCGCGTGCATCTTGGTGGTGTAACATTAACCACCGACATCTCTAATCCCCTAATCTGTCACAACAGAGGAGCCGCGCATTTTCCTAGCAAATTAGGGCCTAACGAAGCGAATCCCAGAAACAAGTCATTGGGGCTATGATTCGAGCAACAACAACACACCCCGATTGCGGGTGATCGAACGGCATCCCCTCTTGCGTCTCAGGTGGCCATACGCGTGGGACTCGGCAGTGGAAGCGGCTGGGCCAATGCGTCATCAAGTGAGTGATTTTCTCGTTTTTTGTGCTGATCTGACGGAACTAAGCGTGCCCATAAACGCAAGTCTAAGCTTTTCTCTACGCCACTTCACCCACACACTACTACTGTTCCACAAGCGATTTAATAACGGCCAAGGCCGCTTGAGGGCTTCCCAGATGATCCCGATAGCAAGAACTCCGAAACGTAACCCAGTGGTACCCTTGTTGAGCTTCACCTTCGCATTCGCACCTGTGGCGCTGGGCGATGAGCTGTCACAAAGTCGTCCAATCAGCGAGCTATCACGTGGTTGCATGTTTGCTGTCGCTTACGTTTCTTTGCCACAGGGCGGAGGTGAAACATATTGGATCAACATCACACGCCACCGGTCCATGGACGAAGTGGGGACTGTGGTCTTAGCACGCAAACAGCTGCTGCAAAGGTTACAGCACAACACACCAACTCACACAATTGTCAACACCCTATAGCCCTTCAGTTGGGTGATATCGATTCGATCTATGGGCGGCGGTGGCAGCGCAGGTGTTTTGCGGTCGTGTGACATCATCACCATGCGAGCATTGCCAGGAGCGCGTTTACAGTTTCAGATTGCTATGTCTTATCGCGGTTAGGGGATTGAATTAGTTAAACGGCCATGAAGCACTTGACCTAAACCGATGTTGCTGATTGACCTCCATAACCTTGTCCGTGCCACGTGCAGATAAGATATGAGTGCTTGGAAGTAGAACAAAGCGGTTAAACCGGCTGTAAATAATCGGATTGATTTGAAACTCCACACTGAATGTATTAAACAATTTATTTTTTAATTTTGTCCATCTCCCTCAAGCGGTTTTCTTACAATAACACACACACAAAAACATACAAAAGCCCCTTTCTGCTATATATTTGTGGGAATATGTATTTCAAACCAGTCGCCCTGGGGATGCAACGTAAACGATATTTGCAAACAAACGGTTGAAGACACAATAAATTAGACCCAACGCTACAGACAAAAAACTTGCTTCGGGGAAATGGCGCGCCCCTGGCCAGATGTCCTGTACATGTAAAAGACGTACTTACCACACCGCATCGCCGATGGGTCATTCATTTCAATAGTGCTACATTCTCCTTAGCATTTTTATTTCACAGATGGGCAGGATAACATATTAACTCTAAAGGCGCCCAAGTTCGCCAACGGATGTTAAAGCACCCGACTGACCACGTTTTGCAACTTAACCCTGCTCAACATGTGCTGTGCGGTGCATCACACAGGTGTCGTAATCTCACAAATCCGATGGGGCTTTTGGCGCGTCTCAAGTGAGCGGTAAACCAAGTGGCCAAGTTGCCAGATTGTAGTTTATTGTGTCGTTGGACTGACCCCCAGGCGTTTACCAACACAAAATGCCGTCAAAATCCCAACCCGCCGAAATCACTCACGACGCATCTATGCGAAGAATTCCCGACAATATGAAAGTTATTCGGACCACACGTGGGAGAAATAGCAGCTATAACGTTACTTTGACGCATTTGATCCTGGACTAGCAACTTGATAGGTTCTCCTACTGGGACGTAATGTGTTCTTCATTCATGCCACAGAACACACAGGTGCAATTCGTATTGATTGTTTGCATACGGATGATCATTCAAACACCATCAAACCCGGAAGAACCTGACACTGGGCCAAGTTTCAAGTCATTTATGTACGCACCTAACTACCTTTGCACGCTTTGTACCGAAAACGATTTGTCTTCATTAAACGAGTCTCGCATTAGCGTAACTTAAAATCGACCAAACCTAACCCGGCCATTCATCATCTGCCGCTGTCAGGGGTGGTCTAACCCATGTGCCGGTGGATTTCGATCCGAACCCACCTAGAACAAAGCGTTGCAGCCACAACACTCGTATTTCACTTCAGCTAATTGCCCAGGAGATTTTGTGTGAATGAATAGACCCATGCCCGAATCTGCGGCTGGTGGTTGACGGTGGACGGGCGCAACGTCACGTCTTTGTCTCTGGGCAAAACTGCAAGGTGGCCGGTAACAAGTACTGTCCCCAGCTAAACACTCGGTATCTTTTGTTTTTTACTGCTATAGGAGAAAGATTTGTATGACGATACATTGTAAAGAAACGTATAGCGGGCTCTTAAAATTAAATTAAATGTATTCCCTTTCTTTATGACTACTATAAGACAGAACCAATCCTTCGAAAATTTAAATACTTACATTACATGCCCATAAACAAACGTTTAAAATCGTGGCACGCATTTACCTTACCTATAATATTGTACAGCATTGAGCGAAAATATACTTCAACACTTGCATGCACAGTGTTTAAAAAACGCATTTTTATTGCTGAATGCCGACGAGGCCGCAACCGGAACTCGTCAAACCACACAACGCGATTTTCGTCGTGGTGCGGCCTATATTCGATCCGCGACCGATTGGAATAATCCCGCGTATCATCCGCGCGTTGACAAGTGGCATATCCGACCTGCCGCTGTCGGACATCACTCGCCACGCATATAGCAGGCAATGCTCTCTGCAGCAGCAGAAGTGGCGACACGGGTCAAGGGAGGTTACATTGTCCACTTCCGTCCTCGGGAGCGCTTCCTCCCCCATTTTTATGACACTGTGAGGTCACACCCAGGGTCGGGCAAGCATAAATATTTGCGCGCTGCCAAATTTCTTCCCGAAGGTGTCAATACCGAGAGACAGGCTTCATGACACAAGAAGAAAAGCCGAACGCTAATTTGGTTGTGCTGGACAGCAAACACGTGCTTAGTCTGTGATTTTCGTGGCCAAGGGAACCGGGTCGTTGACAGATTACTGAACCGCCCAAGAGCATTTATTTTTGCCTTTATGCCACTGTGCATGCAATACTACGGACATATAAGTGTGACAGTGTACATTTAGGAATCGCAAACGAAAGGCCAGAATCCACCATTTTGTCGAGTTGTCCTTGTGTGGTGAACAAAGAGGCTTTTCCCTTAAAGTTTTCCGGCCAGCTGGTGGATTTTCCACACCAAACATCCGCTTCCGGGATACTACAGAGACGTCATAACTTTCAGGGAGACGCCAAAACCAAAGTGACGTCAACCAAGCGACTTCCGCCACAACAGTTGAAAGATCACCCTGGGCCACCTCGGCATCCGATGGAACACAAACATTCTTCCGATCAGGGGCCACGTGTAAACGCTGGTTGAAAGCAAGCAGCTGGTCAGACTACTCCTGTTTGGCACGTGCTTAAACTTAACTTGCATCTTCTGGTCGCCATGCCCACAACAAGCACGGCCAAAAGAAGCGGAATTATCCAGTTTCGCGGGCGCGTCAAATTTCCAACAAGTCGCGAATTGGTTCCTCAATTCGTTTACAATCGGTCCCGGATGAAATCGGAGTTGGCCGCGTCCGCGCCAATGTTACAAAAGCTCCTGATGAGGTCACAATGCCGCTTCGGTTGCTGCAGACAATGCGGGACAACAAAACAGCGGAGCCGGCGCGCGATTGAAAATGCCCTTTGATTTTTCTCGCGCACCAGCTTTTACAGACAGTCTATTAACGCGTCGGCACACATTACCTTGTTCTGGCAAAGCTCGTTTAAATGCTGTGCAAATCCCATGCAGCCACATTTTCTCGGTCGGACCAGGTTGTTGCGTGATTACGGGCTGTTGGAAAGTGATTCATTGTGCCGCACTTGTTACGGTTAGAAACGGCAACATCGTTTAGGCGAAGAGCCACGCCGCCGAGCTGCAAATTGAATTATGCACTTCAGCTGCGAACCAATTGCCTTCGCAATCCGTTTGGGGCTACAATGAGTTATTGTAGAGGGGCCCTGCATACTTTCACACCTCGTTCACTTCCGAGGCGGAGGCGGGCGTGGGAACACAAACTTAATGCCGCGGAAGCATAAGAGTAAACAAACCCGATATGTGCGGTTCGCGTTTTTAGCATTTCAAAAGCGAAAGGCATAACGTGGCCTTTACCTTTTTACACATACACGATCCCAGATAAGCGCGGTGCAAATTATTTGATAATGTTTGTTGGGTCGACTTGGGTTGCGAGTTAACCTTCATGCTCTCCGTTTCATGAGCGAACCAACTCCTATGTCTCGGTCACCACTCACGTGATTGTTGACGGTCACCCGACAGTTTGGAGGATAATGTGACCGCTGCACGAGTGGACATCCAAACACCCAACCAGGGGCCAGTTGTTCAAACAATCGCATCGGGAGAACCGGACGATCCATCACAGCCATGTACAGGTGTGGAAGCAAACCTGCGGTCGAATTTCCACGGATTCCACACGCAAACCAAAACCGTGACAGTTTCGCGTCATGATACATGGAGGCACCGTGGCAGGTTTTCTGACATATTTCTTTTTGTAACAACTAATCCCGAGGTGTTGGAAGGAGTTTGGTACTTCGTTCCGTTTTATTCTTTTGGAGACAATTAAATCTGTGTTCTTGCAATTTGTGTAATTTTTCTTGTAAAAATTATGCCGTGGCAACCGAAAATTCTCAAAGGCAACAGTTCAATAGTTTTTCGAACTAAACATCATTTACCCAGAACTGGTTGCGCCATTTGTGAAGTCGGATTTGTGTAAAATTATTGAAAAAGGCAAAACAGGGGACTTCATTGAAAATGGGGAATTTTTCTCGCATGGATAAAGTGTCTCTTGACTGTCTCGAGACAGTGTGTGGCCTAAATATGTCGTGACTGCATGCTTGATGAGCAGGCCAGACAGATAACATAAATCCCCCTTAGCGACACAGAGTGACTGGTCGTACTTTGATGTCGGTCGTCTGCATAAACAGTTGTTTTTTGAAACGCGTCACGTCGGCCCACCTGACGTTTGTCGGGCCGACTGAAACGAAGCCCCGGTGGGTACGACGCGTACCTATGGGACAACTCAGACCTGACCAAAGACAAGCAATTTGTTTCATGCGCGCCCCCGTTTTGGGTTCTGAAAAAATTTACCTATGCGAGTAAAAGGATGATTGCGTGCAGCAACAGTCTGACGAAACAGAGCAGTGATGCTTAAAACAACAGCGCGGCCTAGAACGTGTGATGGATTTAGACAAGGCCAGTGCTTCTGAAAGTGTGATTCACTTTACCAGCGCTTTCCCTGAGCCCTCTGATATCGATGTCAGCGCAGCAAGTTGTTGTTTTAGCGCGGTTCCCTGGCCCGCCCGCGCCACCGTAAACATTTGGCCGACACATGTGCACGCCGCATTCCACTAATTGCTGATGCTCGGTTGAGATACCGCGGTTTGCAGGTCATTCCCTAATGCCAAGCGTTTAGGCGAAAAGGCCGAGCTCGGGCAAAGTGCGTGTACGACTAAACGTTAACCAAAGTTCACAGTAAAGGGCAACTCCTTTCAGTACAATTGTTTTAAAGAGGAATCATAAGAAAATAAGTGTGTACACTCAATACGGTCAAAATACCAAACGCTTCCTAACAATATATATGTTTTGCAATGCACATTGTTTCAAAACTCTATACGAATGGCCTTTTTGCTGAGGCAGTTACTTGTAAGGAGCTCCACTTGTCACACAGTCCACTTGGTTTCTGATCAAAGCTGGCTAATTGCAGCTCGTGAGGAGTATCAACTGTCAGCACCTGCCAGCAAACTTACTAGGTAAACGACCTCCACATGTTGCTAATGAGCGCTTAGGCATTTTGTGGGCTCGGGTCGCTAAGGGAGCGGTTGATATCGGCAATTTTACGGCGCAGACGGTTCAAATTTTTTAATTTAGGCCATTTCATTTGAAACCTATGTGGTCCCAGTTCCAGTTTTTGTTTTAGAAATTGCACGGAATATTTTTCTTTAATTTCTTGGAGCGCGGTTTTTGCAGCAGGAAACCAACACAATGCGAGAATCTGCGTTCCCACCACGAGAATTTCTATATTTATGTTATCCTACGCGGGTGGATTGGGGTGGAAAATCTCGGATTCTCACCACCTGGATTATGGATAGGATGAGTCTTTCCTTAAATAATGGCTGTCGAGGGAAAGGGAATTTTTTAGGGTATGGGTCTTTGGACAATCAATGACTTGTAGGCGAAATCTTAGATCTTGCCGTGAGAACCGATTTTATCGGGTCGTGATTTATGGTAGTTTTTCCCAAAGACTTTTGTGGATCAGTTAAATCAGAGGTGGACTGGGCTACGTAATGCCCCAAAAAGGATTTCCGAGACATGCGTAATTATGCACGCCGCCTCATGACGTCAGCGTGGTATAGAGTGGAAGCAATGATGACGCCACGGGCGGCCAGGTGAGCATCACGAGTGCTTTCACTTGTCAATCTCGGAGTAAAAAAAGCAAACCGGAGACGAACAAAGGCGGTTTGAGGCGGCGGCCGCTTACACAACAGATCGCTTCCTTGCGCAAGGGACGGGGTTAGTTACTAACTCATGCAGGCGCGTCAGGATGCGATGATGGCTGCCGTCGTTATTTCCCTCGGAATCTACCGCTTTCCTCTCCATCCGAAGGAGAAGTTGGCGCACGTGCGTGTTTTCCTCTTCCCGTCACACCGTTTGTCTGAAATACAACTGCAGATGCGGGAGCGCGTTCGTAAATCCGGTTTTTACCACTAAGTGTTGGCGTAGGGGAAGAGGAATCAGGTAACCGGGAACCGTTGCGCTCGTGGGCGTTGGTACTGGAGTGTAATGTACCATAAACTATACACATGCAGCATACCCCCACTTTTCGTGTGGCTTTGTAAGCCTATAGTTGTATATATGACCCTTCAATTACAATCAGCGACTGCTCAATTTTACGGTTATAAGGTGCTGCTCAAGTCGCAAATTGAAATTAACTTGTTGTCAAAATAACATATTGTCAATCCTACGGGAGGGCAGCATTTTCAGGTCTCTTTTGCCGAAGACAGCTGCTTTTGTGGTTAAGTGAAGCCTTACTTCCGTTTCTCGAAGCGCGGTAGACAAATCTTATCCTAAGGTTAAATTATTTCCACAATGCGCTTGCATTTTTCTCGAACAAACCAAGTATGTCTGTTTCAGCAAGTAGTAAATTTTTAACAACATACGGTGGGAATAAGTGTAATGGGCCACTTTCGCAAGCATGTTTGCCGCAATGCATAAAACAAGTATGGAAGGTGCTTCTAATACAATTGATACAATTATTCTTGAACATTGAGGCAAGCTTCTAACTAAAATAGTGATAGAAATGCAAATACTTTGAGCTTGTTGCCAAGGTGGTTTTGTGTGGCGTTGGCCTTTGCGAAACTTACGTTCGTTGACCCTTTGAGTGGACCGAAAAACCTATCCTCACGACTTACCTGGTCTCAATCAACGTTAAAACGACGTGTCGAGGTGTACAAAGTGCTTTTAACCGCGACTATGGAGCGGCTGAGTTCAAGACGAGACCAGCCTCATAGTGCCTCTAATGTATTTTGACAACACCTTTAGGGCTTCAGAGGTTGCCAAGCCCGCGATGGCCAATGCCAGTGAGGAATTCGCGCTATATACGGCATTCGCGACGTACTTTAACACGTCATGGAAGTTGCGAGCGTCCACATTACCCGTTTCCGTTAACAATGATAGCTGGAGAACATGGACTAAAAAAATTCGACGTGCGCAAATGTTGCCGATGGGTCTAAAGACGAATGGAATGGGGGCAGACGCGCAGCTGTTCAAAATATTAAAGTAACTTTACCGCTTTGGCAAAAGTCACTCAATAGAAATAAAAATATTTCCGCGTTTTCGCAAGGAAGTCATCCTTTAACGTTGCTGAACCGGCTTCGCAGAACTGAGAATGGACAAACTATGCGACAGCTTCCTCGATGATTTGGCGATTGAAAATTACACGTCTCCAAAAACACCTGCTCGCGGGCCCGGAATGCCTTCGACCGGTTTTGGTAACAAACAGGCACCCGCGCATCGGGCACCTTCGACAGCCGGTTACGCCCGAGCGCGTCTTTGCCCCGGTGCGGGTTCAACAGCCGTGGCCCAAAGGCCAATCCGGCCACGTGCGGCCAATTTCACTAACTCACAAATTGGCACCCCAGGACGTGAAATCATGGTGCAGGAGCGGAAAATTTACTCAAGGAAAATTGCAGCCTTTGTCTGGTCCTCAAGCCGGCGCGATTGACATTTGATTAACTATATAGCGCCCACTGGAGGAAGTTGCTTTGCCAATTTTCGTCTTGGGGGAAAGAATTGAGGAAAGCTGTGATCTCACGAATGAAAAATACAAAATGACGCACTTCAAACGATTTGTGGTTAACCTGACGCGAGTTCTTGCTGTTGAACGTAAAACAGAGAAATTCATTAAAATCTCTTTTCCGTCGGCTGTGGGTTACGCAGTTGTGACGTTGGCGTTCATGAATCAGGCAGCTTTAATTAATGTGGGTTCCGCCAGCTTCGTAGATGAAACGCACGCAACAATTTTCGAAGGGGTGCGGCCCCTTTCTTGCCCTCCAACAGGCACGCTATTCTTGTATTGAGAATAAACGCCATCTAACCGCTTCAAACAAGGAAGCAAGTCGAACTAAGACCTGCTTGACCTACACACTAAATTCATATTTGAAGCGTGCAACGCCTGAAAAACGTGGAGTCTCCCAGCGGTCCCACGCCGCAGACACATGTAATCTGTTAATTGTTCGTCGGCGGTGGGTGCATTTGCACTCACGCACCTTTAACCCGTTCTCCCTAATCTAATAATGGGCGGCCGCAGGGTCGGGAAGTTCGGGGTTCGCCTGCATTACCCTACATAGTCAACCTGAAATTTGCGCGGTTCTTTCGAGGAAGTCTGATGTTGCGGTTAACGATCGCAGCTGTTCATCGGGCCAACCCGCACGCAAACAGCTTCGTAAAGTGGTTGGAAGGTTAGATGATGCACGGGTTCGTGATTTAGCAAACCAAACTCGACTTGCCACATTTAGCATACGCCCATCACAAGGCAAGACACCTGTTCATCACAGGGTTGGAATGACTGTTTCGGTACGGGGAAATATTGACTTAGCATTGACGTTGATACATTGCTAGATTGACGAGCTTTCAAGTGTACACAGAATCTACACAAAAACGTGAAGTCATTTTAACGGTCTGGTGAAAAAAGGGTGCATAACAAAATGTGCCTAACTTCTGCGTGGAAAGATCTTATGGGAGGAATGATGATTGAATATCATAGGATACATTTGCTTTCTAGGTTTTGTGTAAAAATGTATGTATTTGTTGTTTTGAAATACAGTATTAAATATTTGTCTCCCTGTTGCTCAACTTATCTAATGTCAAGAACATTTTGTATACAGCTGTTTATACATATTAACACTGGACCTAACTTCTAATAACCCGGAAAAGTTTTTTGCTAACCAACTTATTACGCGCGAATTGAACCAGCAAGAAAGAAATTAAAATGGGGTCAACGAGAAAACGTCGGCTTGCAGATCCAGTTCCGACGTTAGCAAAAAGGTTGCGGCCGCGTTTCCCCCTGTGCGCATGAACGCTTGACTCGACGTCAGAAAATCGAGGAAAGAGCGATGATATCAAAGGGTACTGACACGATGCGACAGGCGCTCGCAATCAAGCGACGATGACACAAACACACTAAACGGCCGCGACAGAGTCCGTGACGAAGCCCGACATCGAATTACGGCTGGGACCACTTTCGCCCCTGTAGGGATCCAAGCCAGCCGCAGAGGATACGCAAAGATCAGTCTCATGCACTAATGAAAACGCAGCTGGTTTCAACTAGGGAAGATAAAATGTCAGCAAACGCAAATAGTTGCCATAGGATCCAACGGGAAGTGTACACCTGCCATTTCCAAGTTAACAAATGGAACGGACGTCACACTATAAACACGTTTACACCAAGTTCGTGCCTGTTGTCAAGCTGACTAGGCTGAAACAATGGATACTCTATCTTAACAGGTGTGTACAAAACACCAAGGAGCTCTCTGCAACAAGATTAAATTCTCGCATCATGCGTCCTGCTGCAAGAGGTGTTGCGTTGGAGATGATGTAAAAGGATCAAGTTCCGCCCAATTTTTTAAGTAATTTGCCAGTTTGTTTTTCGTCGATGCTGAGCAGCGGAAACAAGGTTCGACGGCGCGAAGCGACGCGCTAATAAAACTTACCGAAAGTAAAGCAGCGTTTTTGTTTTC
Organism: Ascidia mentula; assembly: GCF_947561715.1. NCBI lineage: Eukaryota > Metazoa > Chordata > Ascidiacea > Phlebobranchia > Ascidiidae > Ascidia > Ascidia mentula. The sequence goes on along the minus strand of NC_138569.1, from coordinate 15,846,872 downwards.
GTCACGCTCGGCTTGTAATGGAATTTTGAGTTTCGAGCAGGTCCCCACATGTCAAAGGAAAGATTTTGTCGTTTCAAATTACAGCAACAACAAGTTTAAAACTTGAACACGGGGGAAAAACGGGATTTTTGGAAACCAAAATATTTTACGCTTCGGTTGCTTTCATTCCGCAAAACTAATAGAAACAGTAAATTTGTTCAAAATTGAGTGCAAAAATCTTGTCAGCGCTAGCCGCGAGAAATCATAAGTAGAGAAAACATCATAAGTAAAGTTTTTTGGTTATACCCATCCACCATCGAGAAATGATTGATGCACTCAGACGTACCCACAATCGGTCGACCAGCCGAATCAAAGCGACCCATCCGCCTGTTCCTCTACACCTTTTGCACTGTAAACAGTTAATTTGCTCGCTGACCATAAAATTAGAACACGACGCGGCTGGCCGCTTTTCCGCCTGGCTGGGTCACAAGTTCAACCTATTCCACGTCCAGTCGGCCCCAGTCTAGCTCACCCACAGCTTCCCCGGACACGTACCCACCCCATGTGGAGAAATAGTCCTTTCGACAAACGATTACCTGTTTTCGCTTAATCCCGCAAGGCCAGGTGCGTAATACCGGTTTCCGAAGGTGTAATCTACGGAAAAATATTGGTTTAAAAGGGCTATAAATTACTTTACCGTGAGTTTTGGGGCACATCTTTGTCGGAGAAATAGGTTTCCAAACAAATACACATCGGAGGATATAGTTGGGAAGCAATGGATTGTAAATGATTGATTTGAACTTAGCAGCATGTTTAATGATGTGCTAAAACAGCGCTGCTGCAATAACCTAGCCGCAAAATACCGCAGAGAAACCACAAATGACAATTTCAGTCAAACGCTTGTGTCACAGCCAAACAAGGGCGCGCGTGCCGTGAAAAGCGCCCTCTCCGGACACCTGGTAATTAAATCACGGTGTTTGGGCCGTTCGTCGCCCTTTCGTACCCTGACACTTGCATGCATTTGTTCTTATTTGCGGTGCGAAGGCATTGAGGCGTGTGCGCGTGTCACGAGGTGATGCTTGCAAGAGGGCACTCACATCTGTGAAGGAGAGTCTTAAACCACCGCACTTGACCGCGCGACATTTGCCAGTTGGTCGCATTCCGTTAGCATTGCCGAAATTGCATGCAAACTAATTTTGTCCCAGAATGTTTTGCTGCTCTGCTCTTAATTTTAACCGGACGTCGATCAAGTTTGACGATAATGGCACTTTAGTGCCATCTGGCGACTAATGCATATAGAAATTTACCAATCTGACAAATTGCACTCCAATAAAACACTGCAGAAGATGGCAAAATATTTGTATTTTTTTTGTTTAGCGAGAAAATTTGTTTTTTTTTTACTGCAAAATATATCAATGAAATCTTGAAACCCAACAGTCCTGCAAAAGTAAGAGCCGTAACTCGACAGCCCTTCTACAATCAGAGCTACCCGTAGCCAATGTTGACCCGATTAGGAAGTGGGGCGTAGTTGTCTCTGTCGTGAGGGCAGGATAAGCATGGAATTTGCGGTGTGGAATTGCATTAAAAGAACGAAATGTACGGAAACAGCGCCGTGTCCCGCTTTTCATCTTTCAGCGCTTCGCTGGCCAGGAAAAGACTCCAGAACGCGATAATTGTTTTTTAATCTTTCTTGGGCATTTTTCTTGTCCCAGAACAGCTCGAGCGTTTGGTGGGCCGAATGCCTTAGGTGGCACTGACAAAAGGTTACCTGTCTGTTTGTCAATCAATTACCAGCTCGAGGTTCTGGCACGTGATGCTGTGGATAAGTGCTAATTGATCTGTTTAATTTACGGGCTTAACTTTCCCTGAAGAAATGCGGGCCCTCGCAGGATTTTAGTCTTTAGACGTGGGTTCGCTTAGGGTTAAGGCGGATTTGGCTTCCGCAAGCGGTGATTGAGGCATTTACTATTGAAAGGTTAAGCCGAAAAAATACAGGGCCTGAAATATGAGGAATACAAAACAACGACTTAGGCGACTATGCAAATATAGGCAAAACTCACTTGTGGCATTTTTGTGGGGTTAGCCAAACCTTAATCACATATTTCGCATACACGTTAAATAGTTTATTTCCGATTTTTTTCACAGCAGAATTAGGTTCGAAAAAAACCCAAGGAATCGAAACAAAAGATTTGCGACAGATGAAAATTTGTCATTTCATGTCAATCAGTTTATATCCGACCGCCCTGGCCACGAAATTCAAATAAGAGAGAGCAAAGGTGTTCTCAAAAGACACTCGGGATTAATAATGACAGCCTCCTCCAAGAAACCGCAATGTTTCATAAAACAATTAGATACCAACGGCGGACTTGTATTTAATCCTACATAACTCTGAGGGGTATATGGTATTTAGCCCGTTTAAATATAGATCCTCTAAGATGCCTTGAATTACTCAAACCCACATGTAGACACGATGCGCCGCAGGTTTCCCATTTAATGCTTCTGTTCACTTTTTTAGACACAAACAGGTGAAAAGAAACCCACAAGCGTTTGGGAGTGCAGCACGTTCACCCCACCACAAACCACGATAAAGCGGGCCGCCTCATCGCAGGCGTAAAACCTACGCGAAATCCTTGTTGTTTTAGTCAATTGCTCATGTCAAAGCCCCCTATAACATGAAAGCGATAAAGGTCCTGTTTTTCAAAGCAGAGGACCGCCCCGCGCTTCGCTTTGTCGAAAGCACCTATTGGTTCTGGCCAAAGAGGATTTTGCTCCACAAATATAGAGCGTCATCTTGCTCAGGCCGCTGGAGGACATGACCTCAAAGAGTCACGTTTTAGGGAATCAGTATGTACGGGAATTTAAAGGCATTTTTGTTCTTCATAGCAAACAACTTTTACGTTTGGTAGCTCATCAGGCTTCTAACTTTGCATTCCTTACTTACTCAGGCAATTCAAAGCTCTTCTGGCAAAAGAAATTGTTTTTTTATCGACATTTAGGTCCACAAACTCCTAAGTTACATTTGAAATTGAAACTCGCAATTAATTAATATTCTTATGATGTCAGAGCGTACAACAATTCCGCTAATATTTTTTGTCCAAGATTTCTGTCGTGTTCTAAAACACTCAGGAAATTCATTGGTTGATTTTATTACATCTCTAAAGAAGTCCCACAGTGCATAAATAAAACCTTATCTCGGAACTTTATTTTTATGAATTTTTGCACGACCCATCTTTTTTTTAAATATGTGCAGCCAAAATACCTGCAGCGGTGTTTGGTTTGAAGCAACCTTTTTTTCAGAATTTTAACACGAAGAAGTCGTCGTAACTTGTTTGGTGTTAAGCTTTTTAATTTGCGATCGATCTTTTCTAATAAAGTGGAGATTAGTAACAATAGTAAAAAAAATCGAAAAACACTTTGGCCATGATGAACGCGTTATTGTTTTGGTTATGTGCGTTTATGAGCATAACACATCCAAGCTTTGGTAAGTACTAATTATGTATAGTAGAGGTTTTTTGTTATTGTTCTGATGATTTCCAGAAGTGTATATAAATTATATTGCCGTATCAAATATTAGTTTATCAGTTCCCCAAATCTGCTGCCTCTATAGAGCAGACATGGGCAAATTTGGCCCGGCAGCAATTGTTATAGTTCAGTGTCATTAAAAAAACTGTTCATATCAAAGTTTATTGTAAATTTGTTGTTCATTTTTAAACGTTTATTATCGTAATTAGGTAAGTTTATTGACTGAAGTAAAAACTCCTCTTTGCCTACTTTTACTCACGTGACCCACTGACGCACCAGTCAAACTTGTGATTATTTCTGGCGCGCGAGTTAAAAAAATGTTCCCACCCATGTTTTAGGTTTAGGCCTACCTTAAAATGTTAGACGTTTCTAGGAGTTTGTTTGTATGATTATATATTATCAAATTTTGTTTTTAACTTTAACAGGGCCCAGTATACAGATAAAAACTTTATTGTTGAATTTCGTTGAACTTACGAAATCAAAGTATGAAATTTATGTCTATCCCTTGTTGTTTTAAGTTCGACTATTTTTTCAGTAAAATGCATTGAACAAAAATTACCATTAAACCAACGTAAGCGAGCGCATTAAATTTTCCCACGCATTTTATGCAACTGCGGACACAAATTACAATATCCGTTCACAGAGTTACGCTTGCTGCCCCGCCCGGTGATACGCACTGTGCCTTCTAATATTTTAAGTTGCTACTTAACTTGCAAAGGTCTTCGGATGCCAACAAAACGAGAAACAATTTTTCCGAAAAAAGTTACTTTAAGCGGACAACTCAGTGACTCCCTCTCCACGCAAGTTAACTTCGGGGTAAGTCCCTCAAAGAAAAATTTTGATTGGTATATAGGTCATTGATTGTAATATATTCAGTCCATAATGTAAAATGATATACTTTGCGCTCCCTCGTTTTTATGGCCGCCGTCCACATCAACACACCTTATCGCATATACATATATACGTCACTGCCCTTGCCCCTACTATTTTGCCTCGTTTTTCCCCTTTTGCGTGTTACTACGGCATTCATGCGTATTTGCAGTTGTCAGTTTGCTCTGTGCCGGAGAATATTTTATTGTTTTTGTGAGCTTCAAGACTCACTTTTAAGTTTTTTTGAGGGTTTTTGTTATAATAAAGTCGTTCTTTTTAGACAGAATATGACGATGCCAACAGGCGCAATTTATATTTCTGTTCCAATAAACTAAGATCAGACACACTAACATTGATCGTTTTGTTACTCTTTTTTGAGTTCTTGAATTAATTTAAACAGGCCACGTTTAGGAATTTATTTGGAGTAGCCATTTTGTATGTTGATCATCACGTGGGGCGCAAGATTTGTCAATTTAGCAAGTCACGGTTGTCGAAACTATCATTTTAGAAGGGCGACGGGCTGCATGAGACAACATGCCAATACCATATCACGTTTGAAGGAAAAACATATGTCATTGATTTGCAACTAAACGTTCGATTGATTGGAGGAAATTTGACAGTGGAAGACGGTTCTAACGGGAAAACTACGTTACTTGACAGGAAGGTGGGAAAACTGGAAAAGGTTTTCAGTAAAACATTACTTTTTAGGTTGTGGCGTTATTGTGATATAGGGTTTGTGTTTTTCCACAGTTGCTCGATTTAAGTCAATACATCGGAACAGCTCACATTGTTGATCAACCAGGCGAGTATTGGGACGCCTGGTTTGACATCAAGGACGTCATGATGTAAAATGATGTAATAATAAACTAAATATCATTGTTTGTCATTCTTTTACACAAACTACAGTGGTACCATTATGACGCCTGATCCTATTACAATATTACCATACGATGACGGCCACATCGCATATCGTGTATCTGCTTCTGGTTTCAATCAAACTGAATTTTGTGGAGTGAAAGATTTATCACGACACGAAATAGAGACGCTGCAACTAACAGGTTCTACCACTAAGCCAAGGTTGTTCAAATGTTCGCCGTTTAAACTTTCCTTGTAGTTTAATCATCACTTAATTATTTTCTTCATCAATTTCTAATTCTATATGAAATATGCCTGGAAGTGCCAAAGTATACTACATTGCTATATAGCTGATACAACATTGCTATATAGCTGATAAAACATTGCTATATAGCTGATAAAAACATCATTTTCTCAGAACCTTCAACGAACACGTTCGGCGATAACATAAGTGCCAGAAATAAGAGGAGTGTTTTTGACAAAACCAAGTACATTGAAACGCTCTTTGTTGTCTCGGCAGATCTGGTAAAAAAATTAATCTGACAATTATAAATTGCCTACACAGTACAATGATAAAGTTCGTTTAATTTACGCTTTACAGTTTCAACACCTGGGTGAATCAGTTAGTGCCGTCACACAAGCAATTCTTCGTCTCGCGAATGGCGTGGATTGCTTTTTTAAACCGGTCGGCATTAGAGTGATCGTTCATCACGTCGAGTATTTCAACGAATCCAACCCTTTTCCCATTAATCTCACAAATACACACCAAGTATGAATTATTTTTGGAAAATTTTTTCGTGTTTTTGTTTTTGTAATGACCTGACTGCACAGCCACGAAACGGACATATAAAAACACTGAAAGAACGATTTCAGAATACCTTCCACGAACAATCTGCAATTATAAATCAGATTTTTATCAGTTGTATTACGTCCAGTTGTGAAGGTTACGTTTTTCTATGTTATGCCAAACAATAGTACTGTCTTCAATAATACCAACATTGCATTTGAATCCCAATTAAAGCATTAAGTCTATATAATTATTTGGTCGACTTAAAATTATCGCACTTTCACTTTATAACAGATATAAATAATTTTACATGATGGAATTCTCTGTGCCGTGATCAGCACATAAAATTTTAATTTATCCAAGTAGCTACGACTTCTCCTATCTTGGTGTTTGGTGACTTATCAACAGCATGGCAACCATACTCGCTTTCGTGTTTCAGACTTTTGACAATGGCGAACTGTACGCGAGAAGGAGGTATTATACTGATCCCGATGGCTCAGCGTGGAAAAACTTCGATCACGTGATGTTGCTGAATGGCGCCTCGTATGTTAGTGATGATGGCAACACTCTAGGACTTGCGAGGCTTTTCGCGATGTGTACACCTAATTCGTTCTCCTACATGGCGGTAAATGCACGTTGCATTTTTCTCATACCTTTACGGCGGGTTTTTGCCTTCCGCAAATTGTTGTCATAGAGATAAAAATACTGTTTGAAAAAAAAAGAAAAAAAAACAATTCAAAAACATTTATAATATTTGAATTATTTTACTTACTCTTTGTTATTTTGCTTACGTTAACGACAGCAACTGACTTCCATCTTTCGAATCCTGATTTGATTTTAGTTTACATAGGTTTTGGCAGTGGCGGCCCAGATTTAAAGATTTAAAAAATGGGTAATTTAACAGCATATTCTTCAGTACAACCTTCAATTCGGTGATCATGCGCGGGTGTTGGTGGCAACCCATGAAATTGGACACTCGATCGGGCTTTCCCATAATGACCAATACAAACACGATTGCGATTGTGGGGACCGAAAATGCATCATGGACTCCACTCTTCGTTCAAATGAGTAAGTCCATACCTTTGCCCCGAAACTGGTTCTTAAATCGGCCCAATTTCCAGGGATGACTATGCAACCAAATGGTCGAACTGCAGTAAGCGGAATATGAAAATGTCTTTACTCTACACCGGTGGAAGTTGTCTTCTAAATGTTCCAGAAGGATCACAACTATTACAGATTAGCTCGTGCGGCAACAAATACTTGGAAGCAGGAGAAGAGTGTGACTGTGGAACTGTGTCAGAATGCAAAAGGTGGCCCACACAAATTACCAATGCAGGCATTAATTTTTTGGGGCATTTTGGGCTTATTTTGGGTAGCCTAAGAAACCTGACACTGTTTTCCCATTTTGCTAAAAAGTCAAAATGTTTTTGCCTTAGTGTTTGTTGCAACCCTCTAACGTGTCAGTTGTACGATTTTGCTGAATGCGACGGAAGCCATTCCTGTTGCAACGCCTTGACGTGTCAAATTGCTGCAGCGGGTACCCTGTGTCGACAAACCTGTGACGATGAATGTGACCTCCCCGAGTATTGTGATGGAAAGTATGTCACGGTAAGAACGCCATGGCACGTACGTTGCAGCAGTTTTTATTCTATTGGTCCTTAAATACACGTTAGTGGTATTTTACACAGTGTCCAGAAGACAGGCATGCTGAAGACGGGACTCTTTGCAACATGAACTTGGACAGATGCAAAGGAGGATATTGTTTGACTCATACAAGGCAGTGCAAACATGTGTTTCACAAAGGTTACTTAAACTGTTGCTAAATGGTTCTTTGAATGTTAAAAAACCCACCCGTTTATGAATAGGCGTCAACATAACGGGTTCACCCATGTCTTGTTATATTGTGCTCAACCGTCTCGGTGACAAATACGGAAACTGCGGTGTCAGTGATAATGGTTTATACGTGCCATGTGTCAAGGAGTAAGTTTAAGATTTGATGTGCTACAACAGCCAGAAGCAGCCAACCACCGAGCCGCGTGGTATTGCTAACCGGTCCGTACAAAAAACTTTAGGAGCGTTGCATGCGGAAAACTATTCTGTCGGGGCAGTGGACTGGATACTGCACATCTTACCGCGGATACAGCGTGGGCACAGTTCCTGCTCACAGACGGAAATATATGCTTAACAATCATGGAACCACCTCTGCCAGGCGTGTTTGATTACACATACGTAAAGGATGGGAGTGCTTGTTATGGAAATTTGGGGGTAGGTCATTGGCTTTTTTTTGGCTTTTTGCGCTTTCGTGTCGTTACATTCAACAAACTTGATTTTTGTGGGATTAAAAACGAATTTTTTATTTCTTCTGTTCAGATTTGTTTTCGAGGAACATGCTATAAAAGTCCAAGTCGCTGTTCGTCGCAATGCAACGGAGTAATACGTTTCATGTGATGTAGTTTCTTCCGGGTCTCTACTCTTCATTATTTCAACAGACTTGCAACGACGCTGGGAACTGTTTTTGTGCTGACGGTTTGGCTCCACCGGATTGTACGTCGCCCGGAAATGGCGGCAGTATCGACAGCGGTCCGCCACCGATAACCAAGCCCAGTCCGAGGCGTTTTATTTTTGTTACTACCTGCTAATACAGTTTGTGTGACAAGGATTTAATGTTTTAGATTGTGACTCGTACAACATCACAAATGATCGGGAAATTCTTAGTTCCGATTTGGAAATGGAATTGATTTGTGGATGGAAGATGGAAGTTAGGTAAATTACCTGATGTAAATTGTAAAACAATGTCTTATAGTCGCATTCCGCATGAATTGTGTATCATCATTATTTATTATTATCGTTAGGTGCATATCGGAGGGATACCCACATGTTTCACTTTGGACTCGCCACCGAAACTATACAGCTTGACTCGAAATTTGTTGTTGCTAAAAACGTTTTCCCTTTTGCAGATTCAACTTGTGTCCATTCCTTGTCCATGGATACACCGTGGAGGATTTGGTGATTCTTTCCGCAAAGAAAAAATACAACCCATACAAAAAGGTTTAGTGCAGGGGTGGCCAACCTTTTGCTTCCATTTTTTCATTTTTAATTCAGATGCGTCACAACTTTCATCCCCCTTCTTCTCTTTGGCAGAAGGCCTAATGGTTGACAAAATATTCAAGCACTTCAGCCATGAGTGACCTATTTTTTTTCTTTTACAGGCAGACATGCGTTTTCTTATATTTACTCTGGTGTACAGTACTCCATTATTAATTTTATTGTATGTATGTAGATTTCCCAAGTACTATTCTCTAAAAAACCCTGATTTTGCTTTTACGCGAAGGCATTTTTTTTTCTTTTATGTTTGTCCACACCGGAATTAGAACTCATGATGCCCTGGGTACTAATCCCGGTCAGGTCTTCTTCTTGGTATATGAGTCGGGCGCTTGACCAATGCTGCCAATCACCCGCACCTGTTAGGAGAAGACATACGTTTACTTCTATTACCTCTGGTATAGTTCGCCACTAGTTATCGTGCTTGCACATGCGCCATAGGTTGGCCACCCCTGGGTGTAGTGTAAGAAATTAAATCTCTCCTTGGCGTGTACGTGATGCTAATTGTAAATTTCTCTCTTACACTTTTTACAGAAAGTTACTGTGCCCAAGCAATGCGTTGCGAAAGCCGACCCCGCCTTTCCCGGAAAAAAATGGAGAGCAAGAATCACATTCGATGCCGAAGTTTGTAGTCGAATACCTCCCACGGTAACATATTGAATGTTTCTACAAATATTTCCTCCATTGCAACAAAACGCAATTAACACCGCTTGAATTGCCCATAAAAATATGTTCATCGATCAATCGATCAAATTACATTCGGTTTTAAGATTGACGAAACACACGTTATCACCACTGCAAGATTTCGCGCTATTCGTGGTGGTGACATGGACGACACAAGGATGATTGCCAGGAAGAAACCGGAGTTCATCTATGACTTTAAATGCAAACTGAAGAAAACCATTTATGGCCAAGTCTTTGCAAAACCTGAAAAATTGTAAGTGACTTAATTGCCGGGCGTGTTAAGTAAGATTCAAAGGTAAATTAAAAAAATGTAGATCTGCAGTAATTTTACAATTTGCTAAACGTGTAACATTTGTCCATCACGCTTTCAAAAGGGATCCATTGCTTTCTATGCAGTTGTGAGTAACATTTCGTTTTGACACTATAACCCACAAAAGTTTTTGAACATAAACATTTGCAGCAGCGTAATAAATTTACACGCGTAAAAATTCCTGAATATTAAGATTTTTTTATGTTAGTCAAAAATATAAGTTAGTACAATTTCCTTTAATATTTGGAATAAAATAAAACTGGATACACACAATATAACTGGATTTGGGATTGCGGAAAGAGTACAGTGGGTCACTAACTGTAAAATCGTTGCGATCATGTTTCACTGGCGGACAATAAAGTACTTTTGGCCATCACAGGTTTTTTTCGTCACACGAAGAAGCAAACAAGTTTTTTTCGGTTGGAAAATCTTTTTTCCGAGATGCCTCTTACACCGTTGAAATCAACATTGGAACAGACATCATCAGAGTAGGCGACCGGGTGTTCGTAAGACTCCAACTTCTGGAAAGTGCAACAAATCTCGTAATGCAGGTGCATTCCAATTTTCAAGTCTCTGTGAAATGAAATAAACATTATATCCAAAAAACTGATTTTGTACCTATTTTAAATTTCAAGACTGTTAACTGTTGGATATCTGACAGTCCACAGAAGAGCACGGTGCCAGTATACTACGTCATAGATAACGGGTACAAATACGTTTAAATGAAAACGTAAAGAAAGAAATTATAATCATGCTTGATACGCAGATGTCCGGCGTCAGACTTACTTGGGTACGAGGGGGCAAATGTGATAACCACTAATTGCGAGTCGAAGGAGACTCGGTTTTCCTTTCTGGCATTTTCTTACGTTCAGGGAATCACAAAACAACCCGAACTTTACATGCATTGCAACCTGAAGACCTGTTTCAGTGACGTAAATTACTGCAGCTGTGCCGTAAGTTCAGTCGAAATCTTCGTTTTTTGGCATACTTGTACTTTCCAGATTATTACTGATGATGAACGCAGTTGTGTTCGAAACGTCAGCTACATGAGAAGCATGGCATTCATATTCATATTACTTGTACTTGTTGGCAATTTTTCAAGGCATTTGGAAGTTAGTTACCAAATGCTTTTAATTATCCAGGCTTGTAACAGTCAAAATAGAAGAAAACGAAGCGATCGGATAGAAACCGACGGAGGAAGGGTGGCAACGATGGGTCCACTTTTATTCGTGGAAAATAATTTTTAACCCTGTTGTGGAAAAAATCAGGCTTGTGTGATCATCTTCGGATTTTGCAGATTTGAAATTTTTGTTCTACAACAAGTTGTCCCGTGATTTTGCGATTCAGACCGTTTTAATATGGTTATAACATGTACTCTTCAAGGGTAGAAGTGCAACGTTGCCTATCTACTAGTACTGAAATTAGTCATTACTTCAAAAAATATTTTTTTTTACACTGGAGTTTGCGCCAGTTGGGACAAACCTTCCCCCAAAATGCTTGTACAAGGAACGATATTGCTATAGATTTATTTTCAGGGTTGTCATACCCGTGCCTATTTCTAAAATTTGTCCTTGTTTTCCTACACAGTGTCACAGAAAATGCAAATGGGCTTATTTTGGATTTTCAGTTTTTCTTATTTTTTGGCTCAAGCGTTGTTATTTGTTCACAAAATACAGATTATTGGTTATTTGCCGCGGTGCTGGACGTTTTCAAGTAGACCACCTTCAAAAAAGGGTTAACCATCCTGAAGAAACTTTAGTTATTTATCATTTTTGAGTCCATGTCAGTGGTAAACTCGCTTGTATATCAGGTGCCCGAATCTGCATTCACATTCAACATGTCCTATATAATAACAATTTACATACATTCCTATGGTGACAATGAAGGTTCGCGTTTTCAGGCTCGAATGGACGCAATATTATTTAACAGGGAAAATAACAAAGTCACTATCCCAGTTTTTACAGACTGGCTTTAATTGCAATTTCAGGCGGGAGATTTCGTTAAAAAATTGCTGCACGAATTATGAAAAGACAACGGTAATCCATGATATGCAAGTTACCTTTTGAAAATACTGTTTTTGTTGAAATCAATCAATACACGTTTGAGGAAAAACTAATACAAAGTATAGAGCAAAACACTTCAATTCTAATTCGCTTTTTCTACGTTCACATTTTTATGAGTAAGGAAATAGATTTATGAACGTTGTGAATATCTGCCAAATGATCGTGTTTTGTAGACGCCCTTCTAAGGACTGACATTCGCAACGATGCAAAAAAATCATAGGAATAGTTAGAAATTTCAGCAATGCATTCGTGGAGACTTGAACTTGGTCAATTCAGTTTAGTGCTGAAACAAAATGCACGCAGCTTCTTTGCAACAAGCCGCATGAATATACCTCCCTGACGACACACACCGGTGGCACAAAGTAGGACAAGCTTCTAACATGCATTGTAATTGTTTTAAAAACAGGAAATTGTTGCAGTGATTACTCGGACAATACGTATTATACCACCGGAAACAGAACAGCACATCTCTTGAGCTCCTTCATGCCTTGTTTTTGTCTCAGTCCGTTGTCGGTTTAATACGGAGTACTCACATGTGCAAACGTAGATACGAGCTTTAGTGTTCACGATGGCGCACGAAGCCCTTGTCCAGTGGTATTTGATTTTACTTGCGTGTCACCACACTCTAGGTAAGTAAAGTTCATTGTAATAAAGTTGGATAACACATGGTTGTAATATGGTACAGTAGTGCATACTGCAAGGTCTCATCAGTGTAGCTGGTGACTGTACAGCGCAGGACTATAGACTGCTCCACAGTGGTTCGTCTCTGTATGTGAATGCAATAGGCTGTGCTGCAATATTTCATGCAATGACATAATTGCCCCATTGCGTAGGTCCTTGCTTGGCGATCACAGCTAGTGTATCGCGATGGTTAGATTTACAGGCTTGGCAGCCCAGGCATTGAAGCATAGCTGGATCAGAGGTTTGAACACTCAACTAAGCTACATGAGCTCCGTTTCACGGGGTATATTGTGGCCAAGGTACAACAGGCTACTTTAGCATCATTGCGAAAATGCAATCACAGCGCAAACCGTTGTATTTTTTGTGACAGAAGATAAACTAATTGCCAATTCCATGATTAAAACCTTTCCTCGCAATAAACAATAAAATGCCAGAGGGCAATAGAAGAGGAATTTTATCGAAAAATGTCAATTAACCACGAAAAGAAAATCATCCACGGACAACATCCTAATTACCAATTACAATACATTGTAAATAGGGCTGCGATAGTGTCGCTGTTCGGAAGAGTGTTGCTTTTTAATTTGCTTGAAACAATCGTTGCAACTTTTGATAACAAACATTTGAACAGGTGCCGAGATTCTAAAAGACTACGAAACAGTATTTCCGAAAAAACTACTGGAGAACGGACAACTTAGCGATTCGCTCTCAACTGAAATAAACCCCGGTGTAAGTGTTGCACTAAGAATGGATATCAGAATTGCCATGCAATTTTATTTATTCGTCCTATCATGCGATATAATGAAATATTTCTGCGCGGATAAACTCGGTTATAAACAAACAGACTTATTACTTTTTTTCTCACACTATCTCCGCTTTTAGACAGGTGATGGACTCCACGAAGAAACGTGCACGTATCAGGTTGAGTTTGAAGGCGTAACCTACGTCATCAATTTGGAACTAAACGTAGCTCTACTCGGAAAAAGCCTGTTGGTCGAAGACGGATCAAGCGGTCAAACTGCTTCGCTTAATAAACAGGTTTATTTTGGATGGCGGTTGCCCCGAATACGAAAACAGTTACACAATTTACTAAGCAAGTTACACTCTTTCGCAGGAGATTGACTTCAGCCAATATATAGGTTCTGCTCATATTTTGGGAGAAACGACCCAGTCCTGGGATGCCTGGTTTGATGTCAAAGATGTTATGAAGTGAGAATTATTCGATTTAAAGGAAGTTAAATGCATTAAGACCTGATGATCTAATTAATCGTACAGTGGTGTCATTGTTTTGCCTGATCCTGTCGCAATTAAACCCGACGGAAATGGCCACATGGCATATCGCCAATCTTCAGTGGAATCCAATGAAACTACGTCCTGTGGGGAATATCTGTTAGACAACTTAGATGTAATTGGTTCTTCAGCTGCAGGTTTTTAACAATATATTGCTCTTTATTGAAAACAAACCTTTTTCTGTTGTGAACGGTTTGCTTGCGCTATTGGTCCATAGTTGTCTTGTAATGCAATGAGTGGCGTATTTTTGTAGACTTTAATGATGACGAAACGATGGGAACAAGAAAAAAGAGAAACATCCAAGACAGAACCAAATACATCGAAACAGTGTTTGTAATTACACAAGACCTGGTGAGTGATATTATCCACGCTACGAACATATAAATCGACGGGAAACAAAAAAATTATTTACGTTTAACGATTTTTTTATTTTTTATTTAAAAGTTTGCTCATTTGCAGTTCCTCGATTTCGGAGAGTCTCCATCAGCTGTTACACAAGCCATTCTTCGACTCGCAAATGGCGTAGATTGCCTTTATAAATCTGTCGGAATCAGAGTGGTCGTTCATCACATTGAGTATTTCAGTGCGGCCAATCCAAATCCTTTCACAATTGACCTAAACGACTACACCCCGGTATTTTCTATACTAACAGTTTTTCTGACAACAATTAAGATTTGCCTTTTTTAAAACTGGATTTTAATTTGTGCTGTGCTTAAAATATCGATTTTGCCTAAATTTGACATAAAACGTCATTCAATCAAACATTTCGCGTGTTTTCAGACTCTAAACTCAGCCGAAGCCTACATTAAAAACAGAAGGTATTTTGATCCAGTGGGGTCTCCATGGAAAGATTACGATCACGTTGTGGTGCTGAACGGTCATTCCTTCGTTGAAATTGCGGACGATAATAGTATAGTTTTAGGAGTGGCGGGACTTCAGACGATGTGTTCTGCTCACTCTCTGTCATACGTTGCGGTATGCAAATTACCACTGTATAATAAACTGTACGTTAGCTTATAGTATTTGCATTTAATACGCGTAATCCTTCATATGTTTCATGCTTCTCACCAAAAAATGTTACTGTCACGCATTGCTACTAAAGACTTGACAAAAAAGTGATACGAAAATTTAAATCTTCAGATACTTCATATGTTGAATATCACATTGTAGAAATGACCGTATACTGCCAAAGTTTCGTGCAATTGCAAAGGATACGTAACAAATTAAACGTACTTTTTTTATTTTAGTACCAAAACTCACTTGATGATAATATTCGCCGGTCCGTGGTCACGGCACACGAGATTGGACATTCGATTGGTCTAATTCACAACGAACTATACAGTTCAGTTTGCAACTGTGGTGAACAAAACTGCATTATGGACACTTTTTTGGGTTTGTAAGTAAAACCGTTTGTAATCGTGGGCAATCCTTATTTAAGTATAAAGGATTCAAAGCACGCAAAAGGCAATGATTTAAACGTGTATTTTAACTATGTTTACAGTCCATATGCAACGAAATGGACGAATTGCAGCACCCAATCAATGACTGATGAAATTCAATACAGCAGTGGTCACTGCCTTTTGAACGTTCCAGAAACTTTGTTGCTCCAACAGATTAGCTCGTGCGGCAACAAGTACTTGGAACACGGAGAAGAGTGTGACTGTGGCACTGTATCTGAATGTAAAAGGTAAAAACTGTCCTTTTTTACACTATTTGGTTTAAAGGGTGCTCAATAAAATTTGGTTCCAACTTTTTTGTGCCAATTGCTTTCATCCAGTGCTTGCTGCAACCCACGTACGTGTCTATTGTACGACTTCGCTCAATGCGACGGAAGCCACACTTGCTGTGATGCTTCCACGTGCCAAATTGCTGCTGCTGGCACATTGTGTAGACAACCCTGCGACAATGACTGTGATCTATCAGAGTATTGCAACGGAGTTAACTCCACGGTATGAAGAATAACATTTGCTTATTTTAAAGTATACGTGAAAGTGGAAATTTGGTTTGTTGAATTTCAAGAAATGTCATCGCAAAATTTTAATTAACGCAATACTATGTGTTTCGAAATGAGTTCAAAATGATAAATACCGAAACGTACAAAAACTTTTCTTGTTAATAGAGTAGTAAAAGTTACTTTCCTTAAAACTTTGTAAAGTCATTGACGCGTATACAAACATTCCAAACAAAATTTGACTTTGATGAAAAACAAAAATTATTTTATGCTGATTTTGTCAGCGATTTTTATGTAATTGTCGCGACAAACTCGCTAGAAACACTTATTAACCTTCTTAAGTGCCCGGAAGACAGACAGGCTGAAAACGGGGCTCTTTGCAATTCAAATTTGGATCGGTGCAAGGACGGATACTGTTTGACGCGTACTCGACAGTGTCATCTTATACTTGGAGGAGGTGATTTATTTTCTATACTCTATAACGTTTCACGTTTGACAATGACACCAAGATAATGTAGGTAACAGTTATTCTCTTCAACAGGCACTGGCATTGCCACAGCACAGGAACGGTGCTATGCTGAAAATGCTGCGGGTAATCAGTTTGGAAACTGTGGTGTTAACCCTGATGGGTCGTACAAGGCCTGCAATTTAGCGTAAGTCAGTTAAAAAGCTATTTTCTTAATTATCACTGTGCGTTTGAGAGCAGAGCTACGTTATGCGGAAAACTGTACTGCGAAGGTGCCGGAAACACTTTCAGGCCGGCAAGCAGAGAAGGCTCAAGGGGCTATATTAGATTTAATTCTGACGGCTACATGTGTCATATGTACATTGAACCCCCGCTGCCAGGTGTTTTAGATTACAGCTATGTACAAGATGGAAGTGGGTGCTATTCTAACCAAGGCGTGAGTTTCTCAGCTGGCATATTAACAAACCTATAAACAAGTGCATGATATCAATTACGTGGCATCTCAACATAAAATTACAATGTGGACACAGAATGTGTGCTTTTTAGGTTTGCATTCAGGGATCGTGCCACACCACTTCATCGTTGTGCTCAAACCCATGTAACGGGGTAAGAACTTCACCCAAGAAACTTTAACGCGCATTTATACCCCAGAAAGCATAACAAAACTGTTTTCGACAGATTTGCAACGACGCTGGGAACTGTTTCTGTGCCGAAGGTTTGGCTCCACCGGATTGTACATCGCCTGGAAATGGCGGCAGTATCGACAGCGGACCGCCACCGGCGACCAGCGTCCCAAGTGAGAGACTTGAATGTTTGATTAGTCTTTTATCCCATATACAAATGTACCATATTGTCAGATTGCGATTCGTACAGCAAAGCGACAGATGTTGAAACACTTCGATCCGAACTGGAAATCAATCTGGTCTGCAGCCACAAGATTGAAATAAGGTTGCGTTAAAACCATGTCTAGGTTAAGACAAGTTTCGTTTACTGCTCTGGGCTCGACTTGCTATAACAAACATTCCCGGGCCATCATGTCTATAAATCAATATACTATAAGAGGAACGACAAGGATACGAATAGTACCAACATAACGGCATACTTCCTAAAACTGATTTCATAAACAAATATGTTTGTGAATAATTCACATTCCTCGGAGACTGCATTTCTACTATAAACGCCAGTTGACAGAAACATAATTAACACAAAATGGATTCTTTTGATTGCAGTGGTCGTGTGTTATGTGTGACAGAAAATATAATACAAACAACTCCTCATGTGTAATGTTTTGTAGCTTTAACCTGTGTCCTTTCCTTGGCAACGGATACTCTGTGGACGATTTGGTGATAATTGGGGCAAACCAAGAGTACGATCCTTTAAGCAGAGTAAGTGTAATGTTGCCGTTTAAAGCGCACTTATCTACGATCGAAATATTTTTTCCAAGAATCTCTCCGTGCCATTGGAGTGTGTTGCGAAGGCCGAACCTTATACAGCCGATCCTTGGAGAGCAAAAATTGTATTCGACGCTCGCGTTTGTGGTGGAGAGGCACCGACGGTGAGAATTTTTGTCGAGTTACATATCTATTGAAAAACACACAATACTCCACAAACTGGAACAAGTGTAAAAAAATAATGCTTTGTTCGAATACACTTATACCTCCATGATGTTTCAAATCATGTTGGATGCGATACTAAAAGTTTAACCTATGGTTCGGTTCGATGTTAATTAGATTGACTCCACACACGTGACCCGAACGGGAAGATTTCGTGCTATTCGAGGTGGTAGTAATGATGTAACGGCCACCATCGTACGAAAAAGAGCAGAGTTCTTCTACGACTTTGGATGCAAGCAAGAGAAATCAATCTTCGCCTATGTAAAAGCAGCAAACGAAACTGTACCTTTGTGAACGAATTTGTGAACGAATTTTTTAAACCCAATTTTTACCGCAAAATGGACGCACGGTTGAAGTGCTATACTGTATATAAATGACAATCAACCGTGACTAACTGGTCTTTTATTCAAATTCACTGAAATAATCAGTCACAATTTACCTTCTTGCGCGAGGAATTTGAACCAAAAAACAAAAATTCCACCGTTGGTAGTACCCATGTCTTTGGTACCATTTGGAGGTTCAGCTTAGATATGATTGCAGTACATCGGGAAACATAACACAGTTTTTCGACATTTTTTAAGTCATGGAACCTCTTCCTGAAGAATATTTTGCGTTGCTTGAAAAAGGACGGGATGCTTTGTGAGCAATCAATAAAGAATATTTTGATTACATAAAAATGCATTTACTCGTCGCATTCCCGATTAATGGTTCAGATGTCTTGACACTATATTGAAGAGTTTATCCATACCTTATTTCGGCATATAGACTTGGTTTACTGGATAATGTTGTGCAAGCTGCTTTGCCTCATGCTAATAGACCCAACAATAAGGAAACAGAGTATTCTACACTCCGCAATGTATAGCTTCCAAATGACATGTTGATGCACCTACAATGCGCGAAGTGTAACAATGGGTTTTTGTGTCAGAGTGTCTATCATTGTTTTCACATTATTTAATTGACTCAATCACTTCACAGCAAAATATTTATTTCAAAATAGAGGAGATAATTTTACTTTACCGGTAAATGCTCTTCGCAATTTGGGGGAATCTTCAGTTTTGGCGCCTAAAGTGGACAAAACAAACATGTACCTTATGGCAAATAGAACCTTCAGACCGATGCATTGAACTGTCATCCTATTGTTAAAATGTGTCATTTTGTGTGAACAGGATGCCAGCTGCTTCGGTTATTGACATGCCACGCGCATGTATTTCTCAGCAAGCAAGGGGGTAGTCAGGGTCTGACTTCGTGCCTTGGGATTTAGAACAGGACTCAGTAGTTTAATTAAAACCGTCTTTAGTTTGGTATTTACTGGCTAATTGCACAATGAGCATGTTGCCCTTTCTCTGCATGCAGTTTGCCATTATACACATAGTGCACCTTACTGTTGGTGAGTATAAGTACGTTTCAAACGACGTAACGAATGTGCCGGCAACGAATTACGAAACACTGATACTGTAGATGCGAATTGCTAATGTACATTGGTATTTTTGAGAGGTTTAGTTATTTTGTTCAAAAAATAACAGAGTTTGTATCACATAGATAAATCTAGGTGCTTGCGAATCGCAATATGCAAAATTACAGTGGGTGAAAATGAATGTTGTCATAATTTATCACCAAAAAAAAATCATCCGAGTCGATATGCTACATATTAATTTTGTTTACTCGCGACTACTATATTTAACGGAAATGAAATAAAGCCGCCCAGACATTTACATGTAACCGAACTTGACAGGTGGAGAGATACCAGACAATTACGAGAAAATATTTCCCAAGAAGTTGTTGAACAACGGACGAACTAGCGACATACTGACAACTGAAATTAACCCTGGCGTACGTGTACTGTTGACTGTATTTAAACGCCCTATAGCCTAACGATTTTGTAGTAAGGTGGTAAGGTATTACACATGAGATGGGCTTTCGCATCGAAAAACACAACACGATCCAATTGTTTGGCTGCTTTATCGAAAAAAATACTCTTGTGTCAGTACAAAACGCAAATTCCATACATATTTATGTCCAATAAATACTTGTATATCGTTTCCCAAAGGGGTCCGTTAGCGTTCTTACTGGAATTTTGTGAGCCTTTATATTGTCAACGTTAAATGTAGCAATGAAGCCTATAACTACGTCATTCTAGTGGAAAGTTTTTGTCAAACATTCCAGGCAGGTGATGGACTGCATGTAGAGTCATGCAGATATCAATTGGAGTTTGAGGGAAAAACTTACGTCATTACGTTAGATCTGAATGTTGGGTTGATTGGAGGAAAGTTAACTGCTGCCGAGGATGGCACCAACAGACAAGCTTCATTGCTCAATAAAGAGGTTTAGTTTTCAACATAAAATTAAACTGGACCGAAATATTTGTAAAGCTAAACTGATATAACATTATTTAACAGGATTTGGATTTTAGTCAGTACTTGGGTTCAGCGCATGTTCAAGGAGATCAAAATAAGTCGTGGGACGCCTGGTTCGACATCAAGGACGTTATAATGTGAGTTATATATGAAAGTAATGTATGTAGTATACCACATACAATGTTTAACCTACTGCATATGCCAATGTTTACGAAACTCCTGTGAAAAAGAACTTTACATTTAACCTAAATATATCATTTTGTTGGAATTGGGAATTGACCCTTTGATCTTACGAATCCTCATCTTCTTCCCGAACTTCAGCGGTGCTATCATGACACCTGATATAATTACAATAATGCCCCATGAAAATGGACACATCGCCTACCGTCAATCTGCCACTAAAACAGGAGATGAATTTGTTTGTGGGTCGAACTATTTGGACGACCAACCACCACTGGAAATGCCAATTGGCGTGCCTGAAGGCAAGTAGAGTACAGGATTTAAATGCTTTATTGTCATGTGATCTGTTGAAGTTATCGGTGGGTGTATGTGTCAATCCTATAGTAACACGCTGACCTTAAATAAAACAAGAAAAAATAAAACAAGAAAACAAAATCTTCCCAGTATTATACATTTATTGACAAGCTTGTTGTTTCGTTATTTGGTTACAGGTTTTCCATCCTACGATGGAATGACGGGACCAATTAGAATAAAACGAGACATTTCGACAAAAACAAAATACGTTGAAACGATTTTCATTGTACCTCAAGCGTTGGTAAGTTCGCAAAACATACAATGACGTAAAACGTATCGGTAACACGAATATCTCCAATTTTCTTATGACCTGACAGAGACCAGAGGATTCATTTGACAGAATTTTCCGTGTATTTGTAATTGAAGCCAATGTTAACAAATAACCTCAAGACACATAATAAAATCACCATTATTGTTGTAGTACCAACAATTCGGCGCCTCCATATCTGCCATTACAACAGAGATACTTCGTCTTGCAAATGGGGTCGACTGTTATTACAAGCCACTGGATATTCGTATAGTTGTGCAACACATCGAGTATTTCAGCTCAGCTAACCCTGATCCGTTCGTCGTTGATCCGGACGATTTGCAGGCGGTGAACGACTAAGTTACAAACTGTCTGAATAATTTAAAGTTATATTTCAATAAGACAGAAACTGACGATGTCAAATAGGCGAAATTGACATTTCTATTTTTAATAAAAGATCATTCTAACGCTGATCGTCCACTTCGTCACTAGTTTCAGTTTTAGCAATACCATTCTTTGAATTAACAAAGAAAAACAAAATATCACAAAAATTTGACAGTGGTAGTTGGGGTATAAATTTTTCTCACTTAATTGTAATCCAGAGCTTTTTCGGCGCCGAAAACTACATAAAGAACCGGAGGTACTTCGATCCAGCTGATTCCCCTTGGAAAACTTTTGATCATGTCGTGTTATTCAATGCCGGCTTCTACGTCCTCAGAGTAGGAATGGGAGTTGCTCTGGGTGTCGCGAGAGTTGGATCAATGTGCTCCGCCCACTCCCTCTCCTACAACGCGGTACATGGAGTGACCATGCAGTTACAGTATAATGTTTATAAATGGCGCGGTAACACGGAATGAAATCTTACGATTATTTGCTAGTTTGATAAAAATTTGTCGTTGTGTATCACTAGATTTTTTCCGAAATTTTAGTACAACAACGGGTTAAATGACGCTACCATTCGGACAATGCTGGCGTCACACGAAATTGGACATTCTTTCGGACTATTTCACAACGAAGTTTATCCACAAGCTTGTGACTGCGGCGACACGAACTGCGTCATGAACGCTGCGGTGGCGTTGTAAGTTTTACCATCTGTCGAATGATCAACATATTTATAACTCAAGCACTAAGCGATTGGCGTGATAGAATATACAGCCTATATTACATTACTTGCCGAAGCGACATTACTAGAACTGCGTACAATCAAAACAGTTTGATGAAGACTCGCTTTTAGACATGTGTTAAAAATATATGGTTAGATTTGTTTGTAAAATATTACACCGATTAGTAAAACTTGTCTTGTGACGCTATATTGTGGTGTGCTTGATATCCAAACAGTTGATTAGGATCTCCTGAACGTTTCATAACTTGTGTTATCGAATCCAAGTAATAAACATTTTTAAAAGCAGTATCAAAATCCTATTCCCAATTCATGTAACTGCTGCGATTATACTTTTTCCTCCAACTTTAAATATCGCCATTTTCTCTAACTTGCATACTGCAATCACTTATATAAATTTTCAGTCCAATTGCAACGAAATGGACGAACTGCAGCACGCAATCCATATTTCAAGAGATTCAATACAGCAGTGGTCACTGCCTTCTGAACGTTCCAGAAACTTCGTTACTCCAGCAGATTAGCTCGTGCGGCAACAGGTTTTTGGAGCCAGGAGAGGACTGCGACTGTGGCACTGTATCTGAATGTGAAAGGTTAGTCAATTCTTTCTCATTTTATCCACATTTCAGACGCTATGAAAGACAGTTTGCTGGTTAATTAGAAAAATTTGGCCAAGTGAACAAGTCAAGCAAGATTAAAATTTTCTGGAAATTAACGGCAACTAAGTAATTATGATCCCTTGTTTTATCTCAACCTGTTCATGTTGGTTCAGTGCTTGCTGCAACCCACGTACGTGCCTATTGTACGACTTCGCTGAATGCGACGGAAGCTACACATGCTGTGATGCTTCCACGTGTCAAATTGCTGCTGCTGGCACGTTGTGTAGACAACTTTGTGACGATGACTGCGACCTGCCCGAGTATTGCGACGGAACAAATTTCGCGGTATGGAACAGTCGCAAGAATATTTTACACGAGTTTGGTTATTGGCCCTTTTTGGCAAGACCTTTACATATAGAAGCTACATTTTACCAAAATAATGTTATCACAGTGTCCCGATGATAGACATGCTGAGGACGGCGTTCTTTGCAATTCCGGTTTGGACCGGTGCAAAGGCGGATATTGTTTAACACGCACCCGGCAGTGCCTACTAATGCTAGGTCAAGGTACCTATTTTACCAACGTTGTATAATATGAACTTCATTATAGATCGTGAGTATGCTTGTTTTTTTTTATAGGTGTCGGGGTAGCAGAGGCGCCGATCGAATGTTACGCCGTGAACGTACTTGGCACTCAATTTGGAAACTGTGGTGTCAATGAGACTGGATCGTACGTCGCGTGTGGTGCCACGTATGTAACATCAATGTTGCCTCTCCTTAGTGTTTGATCAAGTACATCATGTTAATTACGTACAGAAATATCCTGTGCGGAAAATTGTTCTGCGATGGTGCTATGTCTAACAACCGACCCCTGAGCGGCGATGGGCAACAGGGCTTTTTTAATTACACGAATGGTCCTATATGCTATATGTATATTGAACCACCTCTGCCTGGTATATTTGACTATAGCTACGTTCAAGACGGAAGTGAATGCAACTCAAATACCGGGGTAAGATAACAGCTGGTGTGGCAGATAAAAGCTGGTGTCAGTTTAGCACGTTATCTACTTGAGTGTGTGGCAATCAGTAAATTGTGATGAATGCAATACGTTTCTGTGTTCAGGTTTGCTTCGAAGGAAATTGTGTGGACAGCGTATCTTTGTGTTCGTCTCCGTGCAACGGGGCAAGTTTTATCGGCAATTATTAACATAGGACTTTTTTTATTCTAAAGAACATAGTTGATCCCAAAAAGTACATTTACAGTGTCAGATAGTCGTATGGTGCAAACAAAGCGCGGGTACGGATTTACGTATTTGCAAAAATAATTTAGACTTGTAACGACGCTGGGAATTGTTTCTGTGCGGAAGGTTTGGCTCCACCGGATTGTTCATCGTCCGGAAATGGCGGCAGTATCGACAGCGGCCCTCCACCACTTTCTTCGCCAAGTTAGTCATACATTGAAAAAACAAGGGTGCTGGTTTACTGATTATCAATGTCATTTTAGATTGCAACTCGCACCCTAAGGCGGTGGATAGTGAAATACTTCATTCCGAATTGGATCTGGAGCTAATCTGCGCACACAAGATGGCCATAAGGTTCACACAATATGCTGTTAACTCATTGCAGCAATCCTCTTTAAGGAAACACATATATTTTATGTCTTCTCTAGTTTCAACTTGTGTCCGTTCATTGCTAGCGGTTACACTGTCGACGATTTGGTGATCATGGCAATGAGCCAAGAGTACGATCCATTTAATCAGGTGAGCGGAACTGACAATTACATGATATTAAATAAAGCGGAATCGCGACTAAATTTATTCTAACAGTCAATTTTACGCAAGCAATGTTTTATATTTTTACGTGAGCAAATACGTTTATAATTTTTAGAACGTTTCAATGCCAGAGGAATGCGTCGCAAAAGCGGAAACGGTTGCGGAGGGAAAAGAATGGAGGGCAAAAATTGTCTTCGACTCCACAGTTTGCAGCGGGGAATCCCCAATAGTGTGTTTTCGTAGTTCTTATTTTTGGCAGCGCATAGTACTTACACTGTAAAAAGGAAATGTGTTTCAAACTGTGCGATTGGATAGGCATGTTTTATCGGTAAATGATGTCTAACCTCCTTGATGAACGTTTCTTTAGATCGACGATAAACATGTGATACGAACTGCAAGATT
This sequence comes from Ascidia mentula, assembly GCF_947561715.1. Classification (NCBI taxonomy): domain Eukaryota; kingdom Metazoa; phylum Chordata; class Ascidiacea; order Phlebobranchia; family Ascidiidae; genus Ascidia; species Ascidia mentula. The sequence goes on along the minus strand of NC_138569.1, from coordinate 15,821,679 downwards.
TCGCGCGATTCGTGGTGGTGCCATGGACGACACAAGAACGATTGCTAGAAAGAAACCCGAGTTCATTTATGACTTCCGAGATGCCAGATGAACAAAACACACTACGCCCAAATCGCAATAAAACCGGAAAAGCTGTACGTATCTGTGTTGGGATCAGACAAATTTAATCACAAGTTTGTTGCACTTGCAGTGTTGAACGGAATGTTTATTTCTTTCAACCGACAGGAGTAAAACAACAGAACTTTTAGTGTATTTTTGAGGATTTCATAGTTTTGCCTTTTGTCACGAACTTTCGTCTCTTTTTCTGTCAAATTTTAACTCACATCCGTAACATAATCCAATGATATCAAAGGAAGCTCTTGTTTTTAGGGTTATCTTTGGATACGAAGATGCGATCGCGAACTACAAAGTCAACAGATTCTTCTTCCGAGACGCTTCGCACACTCAAGAGATAGATTTGGGAACGGACAACATCAGAGTTACTGATCGCGTCTACGTGCTTCTGGAGCTTCAAGACATAGCCGCCAATCTCATTCTACAGGTAACGGTCTATGTCAAGTACTGAACAAACATTTAAATGGGTTTTGTTTGTAGATCCTTAGCTGCTGGATATCTGACTCCGCTGACGAGAACGTGGATCCTATATATCACATTATAACCAGCAGGTTTGATTTTTCACCAATAACCGTTTGTCTCCCTGTGTATTTTTTTTATTTGAATTATTTTCTAGATGTCCTGCCGCAGATCTTCTAGGTGAGTCCGGAGCCAATGCTTTGACTCAAAACTGCGTCTCAAGACAAGCGAAATTTTCCTTTTTGGCATTTAAATATAACAATCGGAATGAGGACCAACAGAACCTCTACCTACATTGTCGTTTGCAAACCTGCCTGGGTGACCACCACGACTGTAGCTGCACTGTAAGTTCATTTTTGGACATTCTATTTAGGTAAACCAAAAGACTGAAAATTATAAAACGTGGATGTCTATTTGTGGCATGAGTATACTGTGGATCACATTTTTGCCTCGATGCCTTTTCGCACATACTAGTTTTTTCTTGCAAATGTTTGCAGTATTTTCGTTTTAGTTAGGTGTATGTTGTGAATGCGACAACGTCTTCGAAAGTAATTTACTGCGTTTGCTAATACAGACATGCAGCAAGCGCAAAAAGAGGAGAAGCTTCCGTGATTGGACAGATAATGCTGAACGGATCGAAACAATGGGACCACTTTTGTTCAGATAATGAACTACTTTGTTAGTAAAGTGTGGGAACAAGCATAGATCCCAATAAAATACATATGACATAGTAGTGTATTGATACAGGACTATTTGTGTATTTGACTTCCAGAGGATTGTGGATAAAACGCGCAAAAAACATTCACTTACAGTCAATGTCGTACTAATACGGCGCAAATTTTCTGAAAAGCGTTTGTTTTTAGTTGCGATTGTTTTTCCAATTTCAGAATATTTTCTGAGTTGCTACGTACTGTAAGTGAATGTTTATTGCGCGTTTTATCCGCAATCCTTTGAAAGTTAAATTATCTATAGAAAGTCAAATGGCAAAACCTTATCAATATTGCCTGATAAACCTAAACACCAAAAATGCTGCAGTTTGGTTTATTTGGAACTCGTGTTAGTATCGGATTATAGAAACAAAATCGTGTTACACATTATATTTTGTGCAAAAGGCTCCGGATTATTTTTTTTATTTAAAAGTTACATTTATCCTTGGTTTAACAAAAAGCGGAGAAGCTGCTGGAGAAGATTTAGTTGCTGTTGGGTAAATTGACGCCGAGGAGAGGTCCTTGGCTTCACGGTGCTTTTGGCATCTTTATTCTGGCAACGCCGGCGACAGGCCGTGTATTTTCGACCCTCGGCGAAGCTCTTGAAGCCGCCGGTAGGTACACATTGGTCAGTGCATGTAGAGCAGTCGAATTCTTCCTGTTGCTGCGGCCTGGCCTGCTGAAGCTGTTCTCGTGTGCAGTCTCCTGGATTTTGTCCAACTTGTTGTTGTCCACCAATAAAACTAAAGAAGTTAAACGCGCCGTTTTGTGTCGGTCTTTGACTATTTCCTTTCTTTTCATCTCGACACTGTCCACCAGGTCCACCTTGGCCACCAAACGGTCCCCCAGATGGTCTGCCCTGACCATAAGTTGGTCGGCCCTGACCGAAAGGTGGTCTTCCCTGACCGAAAGATGGTCTGCCTTGGCCGAAAGGTGGTCTTCCCTGGCCAAAAGGTGGTCGGCCCTGACCGAAAGCTGGTCGGCCCTGACCGAAGGGTGGTCTTCCACCGTTAAATTCTGGTCGGTTTTCGGAGTCTTCATGACCTTCACTCTCTTCCGGGCCTTTGCCTGCTCCCCTGCCACGTGTGCATCCTGGTGGCTCGGTACGACCACATTCCATGCAATCACAGCATCTAAGTGATAAAAACACAAATAGTTTTACACCAAGAAAAGGAAATGAAAATAACAAGATTTTTATTTACGTGGTTATCACCGGGCAGCACGAGTTTACCCAGAAACGTACTGTAGACTTTCAGACAGCAGTTTGTTGGGTTTAGAAGTTTTTATTGACATCAGTCGCCACAATTTGATTTACCAACCTTGGCTTGAGGGGAATTCCCTTGAAGCAAGGTATGACGTAATCCTGTCCACCACTTGCCGCATGCTGAGAAACGTACCTGTACTGCGTTGGCTCATTGTCGGGCTGCGCAATATTACAAGTGTTACGGTGAAAAAAAAACAACAATCAAAATGTGATTTTTTGCGCCTCACCATGAAACCGCCGCACTCGTCCAAGGATTGAGTTACCCCTCCGTATTCGGCCGAATCATATACGGCGAAACCGTCTTCTGCCACACCAATAATGTGTGCTATGCCGTTGTCAGGAACTCCCATGCAACTGGTAATAAAAACACGTTGTTAAATATATTTGCAAAATATAGGACAATTAGTCACCTTTTTAGTTCATTGCCACAACCTTTTATATCAATCTTCAATATGTCAGTTTGGTAAAAAAATTTACGCATATTTTACGAGAGATTATGCTTGCCAATCTGATTATCCAAAACCGTAATATCGACATTTTGCTGCATGATTATTGCTTGATGTGCTGCACAAACTTCCACGAAACTCACGTAGTGTTAGGTGCTCGATGAAAGTGGTATTCGCCGTGTGGACTTGGATGGCCGTTGCAGTTGTCAAACGTACCCTCCGGCATCACGTTAACGTCTACGCAGTCGGCCTCAAAGTGGTTGTAGAATGGCGTTCCGCTTGTGGCAAACCCTGCAATAGCATTTCTTGTCTTTTATAAGATCCTTGACATGCTATTTTAAAGTGTTTTTATGTAGCTGTTTGATACAAACAAAGTCTACTCTTTCATTATTATATATGCATGCCAGGCAAAAAATATATTACAATGATTTGATTTCCAAGCAACTAATGTGAGTAAGTTTAATGCCAATAAAGACTAGATATATTAAACCATAGATTTCTGGAATGCTCTCAAACGTGCACCGTATCTCTGACAGCAATAATAGCACAACATTTCTCCATTTAGATTTCCAGACAATCAATGTCTTACCGACTGATCCCATCGGGGTGCAGTAGGTCTCGTTGAGGGAAGCGGATGGGTTGCGTGGGATTTCCATGCTCCTCTCACGCCGGCAGATTCTCGCGTTCGGACGACAGCAATTCATATCAGTGTTGTAGCAATCGCCTGTACATTTACAATGTTTTCATAATCTCTAAAGCTAAATTAGGATCCTTGAGACTTACTTGTGTCGTGTTCAGGAATACCACTGATGTTGATCACATAATTACCAGCATCATTTATTTCGATGGTGAATGCGCTGGTGTTTCTGATCGACTGGTGCAAGTTGTACTTCAAGATATAATACTCTTGCTCGGTAAGAGCTAACGCACATGTTGCAGTACCAATCAGCAGAACTAGCTGAACAATTGAGAACGACATGCCTTCTATTGAAGTTGAAGTGCTGATCAGTAACAAAGGCTGCTGATTACACTGCTTATGCTGGGAGAGTCTGGTGGGGCGACTTTTATACCCTAAGTTTGAACGCCAAATGTATCTCCTATTGCCCCGAAGCAAATTATCGCCCAAAATACACGATAGCCTCGGGGCTAAAGATAGGATCAATTTTGTCGGCTAAACTGAACGTCACGTCGACAAACGCAGTATGCAATTACCACGTTGAAAAGTGCATGCATGTCGCTTATGAATACTATGTAAGCTGCATTATCACGTATAGCCAATAAGCAGAATGAATTGCCCAAATTATAATCAAGGTAAAAATTGGAAATCAATTAAAGATATATTTTGTTGCAAAATACTTGTAGTTAATTACTTTGAATATGAAAGCCAAGCATATTAGCTTTGGCTTTTATATTTTGGTGTTTATCTGTATACTTTGTAAAAAATCCTAACATACAACTTATTGGAAACTATACCATATTTGGTCTACCAAATGAACATTACTAACCAAAAAACAGTGAAGGCAACCGGATAAAAAGAAGAAAAAAAATTCATTTATTGACAGGTTTAAATTAGAAAATCTTGAAAGTAATGTTATATTTGGAAACGCAGAGCCAAGTTGTATGTTTTTGAAAGCCACAAAAACATACAGCTATTTCGAATGTCGATAATATCGGGTTTGCATCGACAAAGTCTTCTCGGTATTTTAAGGATTTCCGGTCTCCGTTTGTGACGTCGTATTTTGACCTAGCCCGCGGGCACCTTACCTACGTCACGAGGGATTATTTTTACCTTTATGAACCCCCACCTATTAACCTTCACAAAAATTGGGCAAACATTCTTTAGTTTGTCGCTAAATCGGTATTGTCAGTTTTTGCAGAAACAGCACAAAGCGAAAAACATCAACCTATCAAAGTCTCAACCCCTTCCTAAAACACCACCTATTTAACACCGCGGTAAATAAACCGGTAAAAAAAATATTTAACAAGCATATAACAGTCGTTCAGAAAGTCATGTAAAATTTGATTATATGTGTAAGTTATAATTTGTGTTTTCCATCGGTTTTCGAACATCCTTGAACCTCGAAAACAATAGGCCCTAGGCCCTTCTTATTATGGTACAACATGCTTTTGAACCTAGAAAAACTTGTTAAGGTTTGTGCTAGAATACAAACGCGTATGTAGTTTTCCAACGAACCCACGAAAGCGCCAACAATGCAGCCTTGTTCAGCACGGTTGCAATCATGCAAAACGATGTTCTTTGTTAAACTTCCCGATTTATTGTCATTTATCCCGCATTCAAGTCCGAATACAATTCACTGTTGCTTTAACTCATTTTTATTTGCCAAAGTCGATAGGCTTATTTCACATCGACGACGATTTAATTTCCAAATAGGAATGGTCCCATTGTTTCGACTCTCCCACTTGTTGCGGAAGCGTAGTCACTTCGTTTCTTTCTTGTGTCAGTTGAGCATGTCTGTTGGTTTAAACAACATGCTCAATGAAAACACACAACAAAAAGATTCCATGAAACCTAATTTCAACATTGAACTAATAATGGACATTCGTGTTTCGTTCTGCAACAAAATTATAAACGAGATCCTAATTTCTAAGATTTACAATTTTAAGATTTAAAACTTGCTCCCAACAATACTTACAGGGCAGCTACAGTCGTATAAATCTGCTTGACAGGTTTGCAGACGGCAATGCAAGTAGAGTAGTTGCTCTGCCTGACTCCTTCCCACATACTTAAATGCGAGAAATGAGAATTGAGTATGCCCGCCAACACAATTTTGAGTGACATTGTTAGCTTCATTTGCCCCCAGTGCATCTTCCGCTGGACACCTGCCCATTTCAAACGGCATAAGTTTGAAGTTTAAACGGTGGGTTAATTTCGGAATGAAGTTTATATACCTGTTGTCAATGACATTATAAATAGGATTCACGTTCTCGTCTGCACTGTCCGATATCCAACAATCGAGGGTCTGAAACACATTTTATTTATCTTATGTACCCCCTTTATACCGAAAGAAAATGTGAAACACTCGCGATGATACCTGAAGCACAAGGCTGGGATCCGATTCCTGGAGCTCAAGGAGAACATGAATCCGGTCACCAACGTTGATGACGTCATTTTCAACGTCTATTGGTTGAGTGAGCGATAAATCACGAAAGAAAGATCTTCCCACACTGTAGGTCCGATTCGCATCCTCGTATCCCAAAAGAACCCTGTAAATTTATTTATCGTCCAGGTTCACGAACCAGCCTTTGATTATTGTCATAAAAACACGCACAATTTTTCAGGTTTTGTAGCAATTTGGGCATAAAGAGATTTCTCTTGCTTGCATCTAAAGTCGTAGAAGAACTCTGCCCTTTTTCGTACGATGGTGGCCGTTTCATCAATTTCACCTCCTCGAATAGCACGAAATCGTCCCGTTCGGGTCACGTGTGTGGAGTCAATCTAATTAAAATTAAACCGAACCAAATGTTAAACGTTTAGTATCGCAAGCAAAGTGTTTTGAAACATCATGGAGGTATAAGTGGCGTTGTAACCACAGCTAAAGTATTTTGAGCTGCAGTGTGACGATATTTACGATCCTGGCCACATAGGTCGAAACAATGGCTGTCTGCAGCTCACAAACGTCATATTATGGCTCCATTATATGACTAAAGTTTGTTTACCGACTTTGTTTCAGCAAACTCGGTATAAAACTTTTCAGAAACAACCTAAATGCATTACAGTGGCGACTTATGTGTCTTCTCGGCGAACAAACGTTGAAACCAATTTGCGTAACTGGCACTGTCGTACTAGTTCCAGTTTATAATGTGTTTCATGTAAGTAAAAAAACTGTACGCGACAAAATTTCTCACCGTCGGTGCCTCTCCACCACAAACGCGAGCGTCGAACACAATTTTTGCTCTCCAAGGATCGGCTGTATAAGGTTCGGCCTTCGCAACACACTCCAATGGCACGGAGAGATTCTTGGAAAAAATATTTCGATCATAGATAAGTGCGCTTTAAACGGCAACATTACACTTACTCTGCTTAAAGGATCGTACTCTTGGTTTGCCCCAATTATCACCAAATCGTCCACAGAGTATCCGTTGCCAAGGAAAGGGCACAGGTTAAAGCTACAAAACATTACATATGAGGAGTTTTTCAACTCTTAAACTTAGCAAAAAAGAAAACCAATCATATTACATCCACTTTTAATCTGTTTAAGGTGAATAAACATGGGAGATATCAGTCTCCTATACGGCCATACAATTTTTACTGGCTCATATTATAACTTTATTTTATCTTACCCGAGTGCGAAAGAATAACAAGGCCTGTATGATAATAATAGGGGTTCTTAACCACGGGTGGTCGCAGAGAGTGCGTGGAGGCTGAATCATTATTGTGTATGCGGGCCATACCTATCTGCCAAGCTAACCAAAGAAAAGCGGTCAGGGCCCGGGCGAAATTTTTTGACTGGGTAGTGTGTGTTGTATTAAGTACATCATACACCTATTATATGAATAAAACAAAAAGGTACGTTATTTCAAAGGGTTACTGCTAAAAAATGATTTAGAATCACAACTTTAAATACTTCAAGATAGAAATATACAAGGATTTAAAACCGTGTCTTTATGTTGTGTGTGAACTATGATAGATAGTTTTCGCTTGAAGGGTGGGTAGAGTTCTTGTATTGAGGCAAACACGATGCATGGAGTTTGTTCTCGAATCGTGTTGATGGAAATCGCGTTGCGATAAGCAGCATGCAATTGCTATAACTCAGACATGTCAGAGGGTTTAACGCAAACCTAATTTCAATCTTCTGACTGCATACTAGTTGCATTTCTAGTTCGGATCGAAGAGTTTCAGCATCAGTCGCTTTGCTGTACGAACCGCAGTCTAAAAATGGGTGAATTTAATAATTGGATGAATAATATTTGAAAACTCGGGTCACGAACTTTGCATGGCGGGCGTCGGTGGAGGTCCGCTGTCGATACTGCCGCCATTTCCGGCAGATGTACAATCCGGTGGAGCCAAACCATCAGCACAGAAACAGTTCCCAGCGTCGTTGCAAGTCTTAAAAAAGAGGGTTATATGCGTTTCTCGTGCAAGCGGGCGGAATAAAATTCTTACCCCGTTACATGGGTTTGTACACAAGGATGTACTTATGTAGCACGCTCCCTCAAAACAAACCTGTAAAAACGTTTATTTTTTCAGTTAATGCAGAAATGCGGAAAAATCGCAGCCTACTCGTTTGAATTGGAATAATAATCGATTTTGTTTATATTAGCTGAGAAACTCACCCCTCGGTTAAAATAGCACGCACTGCCATCTTGTACATAGCTGTAGTCGAAAACACCTGGCAGCGGGGGTTCGATGTACAGATAACACCTGTAGCCGTCAGATGCAAATGTAAGACTGCCTCTCGAACCTTCTCTGCTTGCCGGCCTGAAAGTATTTCCAGCGCCTTCGCAGAACAGTTTTCCGCATAACTGGTCTCTGCTCACAAACACAGGAAGATAGCGATATGCAGAAACAGCTTTTTAGCTGACTTACACTGAACTGCAGGCCTTGTACGACCCATCAGCGTTGACACCACAGTTTCCAAACCGATCGCCCCTTGCGTTTGCAAGATAGCACCGATCCTGTGCTGCGGTAATGCCAGTGTCTGTGGACATAGACGTCGATATAGGGGTCACCCCTCACAAACAAACAGGGGTGACAACGCATGGATTGTCACCCCTGGATTTCGTTTAATTTAAAAATTATTGCCACAAAAAACACATATATTATATGCTTGCTTGTGCACTGCTTTTATAAGAGACTGACTGTTAAACAACTTTATTCGCACGAGCTTTCGCGAGATTGATCTCGCTTCATCAGGTGCAGCAAAAAAAAAAAAAAAAAAAAAAGCAAGCATATAGTCATAGATCAGAGACAGACACGACAAACTGAAGAAATTGACATATATTATACTATGCGTTAAGCTAAATCTGTATTGTCACCGTTATAATCAGGACAAACACAAGTGTCTCGTGGATTGTTACTAAACGAAGTGGCACGAAACAGAATTTGCGTCTTTTACCGATGTTTGGGGCGATACGACTGACGACATGTTTTTTGCGTATTTCCAAAACCTGAAAAAGTCACCCTTAATATTTTACAAAACGTTAAAAAGTCGACGCCTGTGGGTGATATTGTTACCAACGGTGTCATTGTCAAACGTGCCAAATGTTATTGAGTATAGAATATATATGTCACCTCCACCAAGTATATGATGACACTGTCGGGTACGCGTCAAACAGTATCCGTCTTTGCATCGATCCAAATTTGAATTGCAAAGAGCCCCGTCTTCCGCGTGCCTGTCTTCCGGGCACTAAAAGGGTTAACAAGTGTTTCCACCATAAAAAAATATACTTTCAGACAATTACACGAGGATCACTGGCAGACTAAACCTGTCATTAACTTGTGACTTCGCGATGTGCGTTATTTTTAGGAGTCAAACTTCGATTGGGAATATACGGCATTGAATATAAATTGGTTTAAAACGAATAACTCTATTATAGAAAGGTTTTAACGTAACTCTCTAAATCATTGTAGACCCCTTTTCGAAACACATATTATTTAAATTTTTACGACGTTATTTCTCAAAATTGAACAAAAAAAGTTTCCAATTTTCACATATTCGTATGAAAAAGAAATGTTATTCTTCATACAGTGGAGTTAACTCCGTTGCAATACTCGGGTAGATCACAGTCATTGTCGCAGAGTTGTCTGCACAACGTGCCAGCAGCAGCAATTTGACACGTGGAAGCATCACAGCATGCGTGGCTTCCGTCGCATTGAGCGAAGGTATGCAACTGACACGTCAGAGGGTTGCAGCAAGCACTGAAAGAGAATTGATTCGTTTTGTTGCATGTTTTCATGCTAAGGCTAATTGGAAACTTCTTTCAGGTATATACTACAAGACATTAAAAACAAAAACGAAAAGGTACACCGATGTTATTCCAATATAACTGGTATGGTTTAAAACTACTTACCTTTCACATTCAGATACAGTGCCACAGTCACACTCTTCTCCTTGTTCCAAGTATTTGTTGCCGCACGAGCTAATCTGCTGAAGCAACGAAGTTTCTGGAACGTTTAAAAGGCAGTGACCACTGCTGTATTGAATTTCATCAGTCATTGATTGGGTGCTGCAATTCGTCCATTTCGTTGCATATGGACTGTAAACATAGTTAAAATACACTTTTAAATCATTTTCTTTTGCGTGCTTTTGAATCCCTTAAATTAAAATAAGAATTGCTCATGATTACAAACGGATTTACTTACAAACCCACAAATGCATCCATAATGCAGTTTTGTTCACCGCAGTTGCAAACTGAACTGTATACTTCGTTGTGAATTAGACCAATCGAATGTCCAATCTCGTGTGCCGTGACCACGGACCGACGAATATTGTCATCAAGTGAGTTTTGGTACTAAAATTGAAAAAGTGCGGTTATTTTTTGGTATTCTTCATAATTGCACAAAACTAGGGCAATGAACGGTCATTTCTACAATGTAATATGCAACGCATGAAGTATATGCCTTTTATCAACAAAATTTTCGTTCTACCCTTCTTTGTCGAGCGTTTAGTAGCAATGCGTGACAATAGCTTCTCTTGGTTAGAAGCATGAAGCAACCACACATAATAAATTGCAAACACAATAAATGAACGTACAGTTGATACAGTGGTACATTCATTTACCGCAACGTATGACAGAGAGTGAGCAGAACACATCGTCTGAAGTCTCGCCACTCCTAAAACTATACTATTATCGTCCGCAATTTCAACGAAGGAATGACCGTTCAGCACCACAACGTGATCATAATCTTTCCATGGAGACCCCACTGGATCCAAATACCTTCTGTTTTTAATGTACGCTTCTGCTGTGTTTAGAGTCTGAAAACACGCGAAATCATCCATGTTAGTTAATCTGTTTACCTAATTTAGTCAAAGTCAATATTTTAAGCACAACACAAATCTAATCCAGTTTCAGAAAAAGGCAAAACTTAGCTATTGTCAGAAGGACTGTGTGCTTAAAGATTACCTGACTATAGTCGTTTAGGTCAATTGTGAAAGGATTTGGATTTGCCGCGCTGAAATACTCAATGTGATGAACGACCACTCTGATTCCGACCGATTTATAAAGGCAATCCACGCCATTTGCGAGTCGAAGAATGGCTTGTGTAACAGCTGATGGAGACTCTCCGAAATCAAGGAACTGCAAATGAGGAAACTTTTAAATTATAAATTAAAAGATCGTTAAACGTAAAATCACTTATTTGTTTGCGATCAATTTATTTGGTCGTAGCGTGGATAATATCACTCACCAGGTCTTGTGTAATTACAAACACTGTTTCCATGTATTTGGTTCTGTCTTGGATGTTTCTCTTTTTTCTTGTTCCCAATATTTCGTCATCATCAAAGTCTACAAAAATCCGCCACTTACACACTATAAGACAACTATGGGTATAAAGCGCACATAGGCAAAGTGTCTGAGAGGCAAATGTTTTTTGACCGCCATATCTCTCGCAAGCGCAATTAAAGTTTACACTTTCAAGAACACCAGTATGAAGAAATACATATTGCGAAATACCTGCAGTTGAAGAACCAACCACGTCTGGGAGGTTAATCAACAGATCTCCACCACAGGACGAAGTTTCATTGGTTTCCACTGAAGATTGGCGATATGCCTTATGGCCATTTCCGTGGGGTTTAATTGCGACGGGATCAGGCAAAACAATGACACCACTGTACGATTAAAAATATTTAGATCATCATGTTTTAATACCTGTAACCTCTTGGGAATAGAACAATTCTCACTTCATAACATCTTTGACATCAAACCAGGCATCCCAAGATTGGCTCGTTTCTCCCAAAATGTGAGCAGAACCTATATATTGGCTGAAGTCAATCTCCTGCGAAATAGTGTAACCTGCTTAGTAAATTGTGTAACTGTTTTCGTATTCGGGGTAACCGCCATCCAAAATAAACCTGTTTATTAAGCGATGTAGTTTGACCGTTGGATCCGTCTTCGACCAACAGGCTTTTTCCGAGTAGAGCTACGTTTAGTTCCAAATTGATGCCGTAGGTTACGCCTTCAAACTCAACTTGATACGTGCATGTTTCTGCGTGGAGTCCATCGCCTGTCTGAAGCGAAGATTGTGTTTAAGAAAGGATTAGTCAACTTTTGTTACGCATATCACTGCGGTTCTTTAGCTGTCCCACTCTTGACAATAACCAGTAATAAAATAATTTTTAAACACAATCTTAACCAGTAATGAAACATTTTCATTTCATGCGCGAAGACGTACAAATTTACACGAGCAAAATCTAAAGCAACGTTTCTAGACATCGAAAGAGATTAATACTATTTTTCTCAAGTGTGCAGTTGTGCAATTGCATTGGGACCATGCTGATTTTTGTTGCTGATTCTTACTGAAAGCACGCGATCTCGACAATCGACTTTTTGAGCTAAATTATCCATTGAGTCAAGTTGGTTTTAGAAGTGGGGAAAAAATGAAATAATGTTTACTGCCGAAATGCAACATGCTTACACTTACACCAGGGTTTATTTCAGTTGAGAGTGAATCGCTAAGTTCTCCGTCGTCCAGCACTTTTTTCGGAAATACCGATTCGTAGTTCTTCAGAATCTCAGCACCTGTTTGATAAATTTGTATCAAAACAGGTATTTTTGTCGATTAAAAAACTACAGCTACCTGTTTCGAAGCCACACATGGCAACGGCAATTATTTACAACCATCATAGCGTAATTAAGAGTGGATGGTATAGACACGCTTATTCTTTTGTTATTCTTTTTCCGTAAGTTATTCGCTTACGAGCTGAAATGATAACTTGTTTTTTTTTCTTATTCTTGATTCAGGATGACCAAAAAACTCTCGAAAACGACAGCACTGTCAAGCACGGCAGATACCACATATTTGACCAACACCCAAGTTATCATTCCAGCTCAACGTTCCATGCTATTCTGCAGCTTTCAACGAATGATTTTTTACCACATTGCTTTGCATAAACATGAATTGACGGTGGCCGAAGGGCTAAGCTTGTGTATACTTTGTGCGATACATCTTTAACCAAGACGACTTACTTTTGCAATTTTTTGTTCAACACTGCCGCCTTAAGTATTGCGTGTGTTGAATAAACTACCTTATTTCGCGTAAACCCACTCTTCATTTAAATGGTAATACAGTTTACCACACACGTGGCGTATCTAGGATTGTGTAAACAGCGGGCAAAAAAATAATTTTTTTCACTGTGGTCGATTTAAATTTTGGGAAAATTATTACCGGTATGATAAGCTTATTAGTCATCACTGGGTTGCAATTACATAGGCTAGTGTGGTGTTACATAAAGACGTACAAACAGTAAGAAGTTTTATTGATTTAATTTGTTTTGAAACTGCCACAAAAAACTACCCAAGATATAATTGTATTGTTAAAAAAACCTATGAAATGTTACAGAAATCGGTCACTGAGTTGAATACCAACTGGAGTTTTAATGTCTGTTTGAGATGGTTTTGCAAAATTAGTTTTTTTCGTCGTATCTCAAACCTAGCTGATTCCTCATACGCAATCAAATCCTTTCACATAGTTGTACAATAGCTATAGAAAATCTTAACCTACCGCGTGTTTGGTGCGACGCGCCCAGCAAAAATACAATCAAACACAATCGTACAAAAGCTTGGTTTACCATCGTGGACTGTTTAATGTCCACAACACAAATCAATATACAAGCGCTGAAGAGATGTGCTGATCTGTTTTCTTCGGGCAGTGCTCTACTCACCACAACAATTTCCTGTTTTTAAACAATTACAATGGATGTTAGCCGTAGATGCGTGTCCTTATCTCGGATATATACCTCGTCTCGATTTCCGATATGAGTTAATCATCATAACACGTAAGCAAAGCTGATACAATATCTTTTGCCGTAATAAAACCTGTTTACTCTTCGCCTTATGCGTTTACACACCATTCGATTTTTTCGCTTCTGTATTTATCAAAATTCGAGTTTAGACGAACAGGAAACAGAATGGGAGTTTATTTTTATGTCACTTTTAAGTGATTTACGAAGTAGTACTATAAAACTTTGCCATACCTCCGGGATTGTGTTGAGCCAAAAAGAAAGGAAGAAAAGTGTCGCGTGGTCATTCGAACACATTGTGACAGTCCTTACTCACAGCTTAATAACTAATAGTGTAATTTTTACTGGGCCCAGTCGGTAAAATTTTGAGGACACTTCCGCATTTATTTTTACTAAACTTTTCACACAGCAGCCGTCACCAAGAAATGGAGAAAATTCAGATCCAGTATAAATTAAACCTTCATCACTTGATCAAGCATTGTAACAACATTGCATAATAGGCGCCACTGATTGCAAAGCCAGACAATCAAAAACAAATAAAAAAAATTATAAACGAGAAAAATAAAATGTCTGTGGAACGACCAGTTTTTTCCCTTCTTGAAGTTCCTTTATCGATCTGCAGCCTAGAAAATAAGCAGAAGTTGCAAATACATAAAAAATATATGAAAAAATCTGCCTAAATTACCACGGTGCACCAACAAAGCCCATCGCCTATTTTTTTGCAAATCTGTGGCTGTGGTTTCAGGAAGACTGCACTGATATAAAAATATGGATCCGACGAAGAACGGCGGAGTTATGTGCGTAAAAATATGGATCCGACGAGTAACGGCAGAGTTAAGTTTTGTCGCATGAAAAAAAGGTTTTGTCGACTAGCGCCTCTTTGGTGTTTTTTTTTTTGCACATACAAAAATTTTATATTATTTGCTTGTTTTGGGAAAGATATTGAATGTAAAATAATATATTTCAGACATCATACCCATTAATTGCATAGAAGTTTTAAATTCATCCCGTAGAATAGTCAGAACGTTTTTGACACCCTCCTCTCCCTGTCAAAAAAATATTACTCGAAAAAAATGTTACAGATAATAGAAAAGCACCGCAGGAAATTTTCTGTATTAACAACTACTTAAAGCCAAATTACTCTTGTAACACATTGCAACAAAATGCTTTCAACTCACATTGTACGCAAGACCCCAAAGCACAGGTCTACCAATGAACACAGCCTTGGCACCAAGGGCAATAGCTTTTAAGACATCTGTTCCTGAGCGAACCCCACCATCAAGAAATACGTCGCACTTTCCATTTACAGCTTGCACCACTTCTGATAGTGCATCGATCTTAACAAAATTTTCCATTATATATCAGGTTAAAATGTCTGATACAGCAACATTGAAAGTGGTTGAACCTTTTCATCTGTATGTTATCATTTAACCTTTACGTAATACAACTCTAAACCACTATGTTTTATTTCTCCAATATCTAAGCTACAAAAAATAATTGGAATTTTTTTTACTGTAGCTGGAACACCATCCAACTGTCGAGCTCCATGGTTGGAAACAACTATGCCATCTACTTGATGCTCTACAGCTTTTATTGCCATTTCCCCTGAAACCATAAATGTTTTGCATTAAAATGTGGATTAATTGAGTTATTACGTATGCTCACTTGTAACAATTCCTTTTAACACTACAGGCAACTTGGTGATTTTCTTTAACCATTCAACATCAGACCACTGCAAGGCTGGGTCAATCATGGAATTGACATAGTCTGCAAGACCAGAATTATCAGAACTTTTTACTCCATCTGCCTGGGCAGGCATTTTGAAGTTGGCAAGTCTGCAAAATGACCAATTCAGATTGCAAGCCAATTTAGTCAAAGGGTCATATTAAGTGCCCAAGCCTATGTATACAGCAACACACATTTTTGACTATTAAACTATCAGCAATACATTTTACCTACTTAAACACAGGAGGAAGGGTAAATTGATTTCTAACATCATTGTATCGGCGTCCAAGAACTGGAGTGTCCACAGTCAAAAAAATACCCTTGAACCCATTTTTCTCTGCCCTTTCAACTATTTTTCTGGTCACCTCTCTGTCCTAAAAGAATGAAAATATACTTCGATCTAGAAAATATATCTTTGGTAAAGATCTGTTCTTATACAAAAGAGTTCTTTAGTCAAAAGACTTTAGGGTAATAATTAACCTTGTATATGTATAACTGCATCCACTTCAAAGAGTTTCCACATTTCTCTGCAACTTCTTCAATGCTTGTTGTTGCCCAAGTACTTAACATAAACCCAGATCCAACAGCAGCTGCAGCTAAAAGTTGAAAGAAACAATAGCAATTGTTTTTATCTGAGCATTTTTGACAAACCTTTTGCAACAGAAATCTCTCCTTTTGGATTAGCCATTTTATTCATAGCAGTTGATGCAATGCATATTGGAATGGCAACTTTTTCACCGAGCACTGTGGTCGTTATATCAACTTGTGAAACGTCATTCAGGACTTGAGGGCGCAAACGGTATCTAACAATAAAAACATTAAACACACACAGATTTTATTTTAAAGAAACAATTTGCAGAGAGGTTCAAAACTAAAAAGAAAATCGATAAAGTACCTTTTAAATGCATCACAGTTGTCTTGAAGAGTTTGTTCGTCTGTTGCACCACTGCTGTAATAATCCCAAGCATTTTTTGCTAAGCATTCCTTTGCCAGTTTTTCAAAATCTTTTGTGCATACCGGTTTAGGTATGTGAGAAACTTTTGGTGAAGGTCCATTGCAGGATGCATCTTCAGGAAAAGTCATCTCTCCTGAATTGGAATTGCAGAAGAAAGCAGCAACCTGCACAGTGCACACTAAGATCACGTTTTTTGTTTACCTTCTGCAACCACTCAACCGTGGAATTACAGCTGGGTCGATTTTGTTCGTTCAATTACAGGAAGAGAGGAATTTTGATAAATTCAGATTCATTTGTCGAATTCTTGCACAAATTTTTTTACGACACATGTGCTTCCACTAGTTTTGAACAAATATTTATTATTCATCATGACATACGTTTTAGTTGAACGCGTTCACTGTCATGCTTCAATGCCTCACGTGGATCACAAAAGTTAATCTCAAAAGAAGTAAAGTGTTGCGTGATATTAACGTTTTACTAAATCTAAGTTCTTTCTTTACTTTTTGTTTGTTTGCAATTTTTTAATTAGTATGTTCCGCATAGACGGTGTTTGCTGGGGAGACCATATTTATTTAATAACCGTTAGAATAGTAAGTGACGATTTGCAGTTAAACCTTTAAATTTGCAAAGTCCATTGGTCGAAGAAGTGTGTATAGCTGAGTTACAAAGCCACTGAAACATGAGTGGACAATGTAGTACGAAGTCTATGTGTGCTATATGTAAGAAGATTGAATTTAAGTATACATGTCCAAGATGTAATGTTCAGTACTGCAGCAAGGACTGCTATAAATCAACTGAGCATTCTGCTTGTTCTGAGTCATTTTTTCGTGATTGGTTTGTTCAAGAAATGAAAGAACGTAAAGTCACTGCTGGGGAACAGGAACGAATTATGTCAATGTTACAGAAAGTGGAAGAGGAAAATCCCATAGAAGATTTTCTGGAAAACGAATGTGCTGCTCCGCTTGAAGAAAGATTACAGGACTTGAACATTGATTCTCTCGATGAAAAAGATACTGAAAAACTGTGGGACCTATTAACATTAGAGGAAAAAGAACAGTTCAGCATATCTGTTAAAAGTGGAAATCTTTATAGGACATCTGAAATCCCACTGAACCAAGCATGGGAGCCTTGGTGGTGCGAAAAAGACAGCTTAGTTGAGGATGTAAATGAACCATTACACTCCAGAAATAAAAACATTCCCAAAACTATTGTTTTTCCTCAGCTCTCTGCATTGTTGCCCAATGCCAAGGAACCTTCTCCATTTCTGGCCTTTAACCTTCTGAACACATTGTATCCGTATGTTTTGTTTCAGAGGTTATACAATGGATGTGGTGTAAGTGAGTTTACTGACAGTTTTGCTGACTGCTGTTTGGAAGCATCAATGTATTTGTGCAAAAACCAAACTTTCAGCGATGCTGAAGAAGCACTTGTTAGTGCAATGAATACAGCCGTCGAAATTTGTAAAAAGGAGGATATTGATGTCAATCAGGAAACCCTCATAGAAGCCCTGAAGGATGTTGGCCAATTACTGACTGGCCCAAGTTTCAACAAAACTCATGTCTATGTATGCTCTGCCTTATCTGATTTACATAATGTATATTGTACGTGCAGAAAAACACTGAAAAAGAAACAAGCCCAGGAAGACAAAAGAAAACGTTTGTTTGGAGTCATGAAAAAACTAGAATTTCTAGTGTCTTGGAGTTCAGAGCAAATGGACACTTTTCCTCTTTTGGCCATTGAAAGCCTTGAAATATACAAAAAGAAAAAAGCTGAGTTAGCTACCCACATGCAGTTACGCAAAACTACGTCAAGAAAAGAAACCAAACAACAACACAAACCATTGATTGAGGAAATTTAAGCATCTACTTTTGTAACTTTGTAGTGAATATTAATTGTTTTTGTTTGAAAATGCACTTTTTGGTCATGTTTTAAACTATGTTTTGAGACTTTTACTTTTAATATTTTCTTTGCAAATGGTAGAAAGTAGAGAAATGTATGGGGGGCAGGTAAAGTCTATTATTGCTAACCAAAGTTGGGAATCTGTTCCTTTGGTGGTTGGTGGAAAAGCAGCTCTAACTCCCAAGTTTAAAGATCTTATCCAGTTTGAAGAGTTAACTGAATACTCTTTGGTAAGTTTCTTTTTGTTGTTTTTTTTATAAAACAGTTAAATTATTCCCGCCATATTGTTAAAGTTTGAAGGTGATGACACTAAAAAAGAAAAAGATGAAGTTGCCATTCGAAAAGATCAAGTGCTTTCTTCAAAACAGAAAAAAAAGAATCGTCTTGCTAAACGAAAGGCATTAAAAAGAAAACTGTCGTCTCAAGACTCCAACACAAAAAATACTACAGACACCCAAAAAGTATCTCCACCTCAAAAAACAGTAGATTCAGGCCAAAAGAAAAAGACCAAATTTAATGGGAACTCTAATGCTAAAAGTGTCCCTGAAAAGAGCGACACTGTTAAATCAGTTGACACTTCACAGTGGAATTCCTTGTTGGTTCCAGAACAAATACTCAAAGCTTTATCTGAGCTTGGTTTTTCAAAGCCAATGCCTATACAGGAACAGGTATATATTAAAAGCTACAACAATTAATTTAAAAATATATTTACACTTCTAAGTTTCATTTCATCTATTACATTTTTGAACAAAAAAACTCTGTTGCATTTCATTTATGTACATTGGTATGTAGGTTCTGCCAATTGCAATTCGGAACAAGAAGGACATTCTTGGAGCAGCTGAAACTGGAAGTGGTAAAACTTTAGCTTTTGGCATCCCTTTGCTTTACCACCTGATAGAGGAAAAGGAAAGAAATCTTCTACCAACCACTGCTAAGGATGAAACAGAAATTGGAGTAAGCATAATTACAAACTTCTTGCCCTAATAAGAATGGTCAAAGCATGGAACATTTAATTTCATGGGTATTTGATATTTTTACAAAAAGAATGAAGAACCCTCAAGTGATTTTGAAGATGATGAATTTTTAATTGATCAAATTGATCAAAATCAGAAAACTCCTGTTGAAAAAGTTTTGCCAGCTCTAATTTTGACCCCAACAAGAGAACTAGCAATGCAGGTAATTGCTGTGTGTAAACAAGGTGTTGTTGCAGTGTGATCATATCTCAACATACATCCAGGTGAAAAATCATTTGACCAGTATTGCCAAGTACACCGGTCTATGGATAGTGTCAATAGTTGGTGGCATGTCAACGCAGAAACAAACCAGGCAACTTTCAAAGCAACCTGACATTGTTGTGGCAACTCCTGGACGTCTGTGGGAATTAATGGACTCTGGTAGGTCTTGACCAATGACAATTCCTCATGTAAAGATAGTATATATATATATTAAATTTACCACTACCAAATTTACCACAAAAAGTTTCAAAAACATATCTACCACTTGAAAAGGAATGATTTTGCAGGGCATCCATATTTGTCGCATTTATACAAGCTTCGATATCTGGTCATCGACGAAGCTGACAGAATGTTGGAAAAAGGCCATTTTGAAGATCTTGTTCGTTTGCTTGATGTTATTAAAAGACAAGGAGGCAGTAAGGTAATTACAATGATTTAGAATCATAACGTATGATGTTCGCCATCACAATGCAAAAAGTTCACCATCACACTGCAGGCCACTAGATACATATCGTTAGAGATAAGTCCAGGTCAAGGAAACATCGCAAGGTTTTCCTAAAAAATATAATTCAAACAATTTTTTGTGTGTGTAAGCTGCACACAGATGGCCACTGTTTCGACCTAAAAGGTCTCATCAGTGCAGCTGGTGTGACTATCAGACGACTTTGCTGACCAAACGGCCAAGCAAAGACTTCCACTTTGTGGTGTCTATACAATCACTGTCATCCGTTGGGCACCAAACTAGGTGCAACCTTACAGAGAAAACAAGGTGGAAACACTATGGCCAAGCAAAGCTCAATCAATAGTGCCGTCAAGCCCCGTGTCACAATAATCATATGATAAGCAATATGGAGCCAATAATATATTATTTGCTCCACATCGCTTATCATATAATTTTTTTTTCTTACCATCACCTCAAAATTTAAAAGTAAAAAAATCGGTACAAACGATGATTTTTTGACGAAGTTTTCTTTGTTGGTTACAGAAGCGCCAGACGTACATATTTTCTGCAACACTTACCACTGTCCATCAGGCCCCGATTCGCAAGCAAGGTAAAGGTGGCACAGAAGTCCCGACTAAAAACGTCAAGTTGGACAAGCTCGTTAAACGGGTCGGAATGAGGCAGAAACCTCATGTGGTAGATCTGACAACAGTAAGCAAATGGATTTGCCCGTAGTTTTACAAAATCAATTGATTAAAAAATGTCCGTATGTGTTATTCATGAACATCTCTAGAAAGACCTACTAATATTTCATACACAAGATCCAGTTCCGAATTTATAATTTTTTGTTATATTTCTAAAAAAGCCATTTGATGCCATTCCAACAGTGCCGTCTCGATTATGAAAAACAAGCATGTTGCCCGATTCAGGAACATTGTTCTTGTTTTTTTTTAGTCGAAAGTGACGGCGGAAAAACTATCGGAAGCGAAAATAGTTTGCGATGTATCCGAGAAAGATTTCTATCTTTACTACTTTCTGAAATCGTACCCGGGAAGATCACTGGTAAGAATTTTGCAAGTAAATATTTATGTTCAGTCGGAACAGTAGACCAAAGGTCCCCAACCTTTTTAGCGCTACCGACTCGGTTCCACGTAGGAACTATTTCCACGCCCTAAAGATATGACAGATAAATACAGTGCATCCGTCTGCCTGTTGGTGGGAACAGTCGGCGCAGTTAGTTTGATAGTAGCACTGATGATCAACACAGTTTGTGTTTGAAACGTCTGCTCAATATGTCATTGACAAGAATCTTAGCTTTGGCATTTCTATTTAAAGAAATGCAACATTGATTAATAACGATTGTTAGAAGTCACAACTCTCCATAACACTGTATTAGTGGAAACCTTTATAATGGCATGCGAGAGTTATTGAAACCTGTGTTGAAGTTGCAACCTGTGTTCGTTGTTCGCGTGTGCAATCCCCAAGTTATGGCCATTAATTTGTTCCTCCTGTATGGACCAGTTACAAATACTTGCGACCAGGTGCTTGAGGCTCATTGCATCAGACCAGGTTACGAATATTAATGATTTACATACCGTTTGGTGGAGCAACAGAGCCGATAGATGCACAACACAAAATTTTCGATGCGACGTTTTGCCCGGTATTAATTCCTTTTATCAATGCTATTTTTCAACGATATTTTATTTTATTTCTTTTTGTTTTGTTTATTAACAAACAAAACAAATTCCAGATATTCACAAACAGCATCGACTGCATCTTCCGCTTATCTGGAATCCTTGAAGTTTTAGGATGTCGTCCGCTTCACATTCACGCTAAGATGCAGCAACGACAACGACTGAAACATCTTGAACGATTCAAGGCCGACGACCAGGCAATTATGATTGCCAGTGACGTAGCGGCACGAGGTATGAAATGCATCTCGTGTGTTTTAAATCACCAGTATTCGTTGCTACTGTGCTTGCAAATGCTAATTGTAAAACATTATAAATTTGTGGGGATACTGGCAAAAATGCTTATTTTTTTTGAAAAAATCCACATTGAGTGAGTTTTGCAATTTGTAATTTCGCTGCCCGGAGCTACTTATGCGTGAAAAATGGGTTGCGGGGCATTCACCAAACAATGGGTAAAATTTTGGTGAAAATTTGCAAACTATTTAAAAAGTTATTTACTTGTGGTTAACTGGCGACTTTCATTTAAACGTATGTTAACACAACCACTTACCACACACTTAGTCGGGGTTTTTTGGTCTATTCGCCGCGCGAACCAAACTCAAAGAAATTTCACGGCCCTTTTAATCGTGACGGTATGTGTACTCGATATGAAAGGTAATCGGCCCATTATCTCCAGATTATCAAATCCAAACTACTCAATGTAGGTTTCACGATGGAGGTCCCGAGCAAACGCTAAAAAATCTCCAGTGCCTTTGGCGGTGGAAATTCTTGCTCCTAATTGAGAGAACAGTCGCATTTGTTTATGCCGCGATATTTTGCTGCAAAGCCAAACTTTCGTCGTGCATTTTTGCTCTGCAGAATGATGAAAGCCTCAATTGTCCCATTCACGGTCTTGCATCATGCAACGAACAATTGCCTATTTTGGGGGCAATGCCTTAGACAAAAATGCCATTATAAGCAACGGAATCAGTCATGTTTTTGGTCAGCTGCAGACAGGTCCACTGTTTCGACCTAATAGATCTGCTCATTATGTGGTGACCATGCAGTCGCTGTCAACGATTTGGTAATGAACTAGGTGCAACCTGTCGGAGACAATCCCAAAAAACGAATTGTTTAGTTTTACCTATTGCTGATTACATAGTCGCAATTGCATGTCCAAAACTTGGCTGCGGTAAAACTTGTTTTGATTGCACTGTTTTTGGTCGCAAATCGAATTCAATCGCAATTCAATTCCAACTTCCTGTCATACAGGAAACCGTTTTTATTAATACTTAAAAGTCGTGTAGCGGAACAACATTATTTTTATTTTAGTGCGCGCCTAAATTTGTAACTTGCATGATGGGTTATTTGATTGTACAGTTCTGTATCGCCATTTTAATGCTAATCGATAAAGGAAAAGTTCTGTATTGCCACTTTAATGCTAATCGATAAAGGAAAACGTTCGTATTTTTATTACATTTCCGAAGACAAACCGTGACTTGTATTAAGTCAATGCCTGAAAGGAAATCGTGGAAATTCTGGCGCCTTGAAACTCGTGAACTGGAAAAAGGGCCGATTTCCACGTAAAAACACACTCGTGAGAAGATGATCGCAACGATATTCAAGTTTTTCTGCATATGTGGCGATTCCGCGCTTTTATCGATTCGTTGCGTCACGCGGTGGCGCACATGGGTCGCTTTGACGTCATTGGAGGTTTCAACTCTTTGTTTTGCCCGACAGGTCTCGATATCCCGGATGTAAAGCACGTGATCCACTACCAGGTTCCCAGAACTATGGAGACTTACATTCACCGAAGTGGGCGATCGGCTCGGTCTGGTATGTACCATTGTGAAATTATTTCAACACCCAAACATTGAGACCCTTTGAAATCGTCCGTTTTAACCGATAAAAAGTTTTAACACCGACGCAATTTCCCATTTAATTGCAGGAAAAGAAGGCCTGAGCTTAATGTTCATCTGCGCTGACGAAATGCTCTTCTACAAGCGTTTGTGTCGCTCCTTAAAGAAAGACGACGGTTTTCCTCTTTTCCTCGTCAACCAGAATTACATGGCCGCTGTTCGCAAACGGGTGAATGTGGCTCGGGACATCGACCGAATGTCGCACAAAATCAAAAAGGTTGGTCTGTGTATGCAAACTACCTTGCTCCATGTATACAGTGTGACTGGATGTCAAAACACAAGAAGAGTATTAGACAGAAAATTAATCATTTTTCGCGAAAAACAGTACGCAGAAAGCCAATGAAATGGCACGTTTGGCGGATAAAATCTTTAGAATTGTTGCCTCGGGCTCAGGATATTCGGTGATTTCCTCACAGAGATTCACAATCTGGAAAGCACCAATTTTTTCCGAAATCAAAAGAACTTTTAAATTTTACTTTTCGTCCCAATTATTCGCATATTTGTGGCATTGCTGGCCGACAAAGTCGTGCTGATGATTTAAAGTAAGATTTTTCCGAAATCAAAAGAACTTTTAAATTTTACTTTTCGTCCCAATTATTCGCATATTTGTGGCATTGCTGGCCGACAAAGTCGTGCTGATGATTTAAAGTAAGAAGCGCTACTAGATTTCTATCGTGATGACTAACTCAAAAGGATCGGTCTTAAAACCTTTCACTTGTCATAATCCCTACAATTACGCTGCTATGTGTGAAAATTAATTCTTTTCGCTTATGAAATTCTATGTTAATTTTACACTTTTTAAGGCGAACCTTCACAACGACTGGTTTAAAAAGACTGCTGACGCAATGGAGATGGAGGTGGACGATGATATGCTGATTGAAACTAGCGGTGACGACGAAACTAAGCAAATAGTAAAATCGAAACGACAACAGCTTGAAGCCATGCTGAAGAAACCGATCTTCCCAAAGGGCTTCTCGGGTATGGAATCATCTGCATAATTTCGGTTGCGGTGATAAGCTCAGCGCCTAAAGACGTGCTCTTCGTGGAAACCAATGCAGTGACGTTTTCCGGTTGCACATGCGCGTAGCTGCTACTAATTTACTAATCCATTTTCAATGTTTTTTACAGGAAAATTTATCACGCAAACCGGTGAACTGTCCTTGCCCGGTATTAAAACTGGAGATGCGTTCGACCACAGGAAAGCCAACAAAAGAAAAGTACCGCGGCCGAAATAATGAATAAAAAAACAGCGGGAAGAACTACGTCATTGTGTGGTTTACAGAGCAGTTATTTGTTCTGATCGTAAAATTTAGCTATCTGTGCCCGTGGACTCCGTTAGAAGCTTCATATGACACAGGTCGTCTTCTTGTTATGGAAGATACAGTTTTTTGCCTTTTGCCCCAAATAGCTTTCTTTGCATTTCCTCTCTCAGGATCAGTTCACCACAACTTAGTAAATTACCACAGGGGCTCTCTTTGTTTCCATGAAGAGAAAACGCAGTATGGAGAGTGCGACAATGACCTCGTTTAACATTTTGTCATAATTCGGCTAAAACAGACCGCGAACAAACAGGATGTGTGGGTAATTATAGGTTTTCGCTCATCAGAGCACTTCAAGTCTATGTCCTGTCTCAGCGGAACTTAGCCATTTTTAACAAATACTCCAGAATAGTCTTTGTGTGCAAGTATAACTTTAACTATCACAAATGATTAACAAACCGGTTGGGTAACTGAATCTTGAATATTGTTATGTACAGTGGGCCTTATCTTTTCTAGTATTAAGACGGATTGATCTAATGATAACACGAGCTTTCGCGAATTTCTCCTCGCTTTAAATAATGGAATTATTGTGAAATGTGATCATTTTTACCAATAGAAAACTTTGCAACCAATACAGTACAGTACCGCTGAAACGTTTGAGTGAACACTCATCCCTAAACCCTAAACTTCCTTTTAGTAAGGATGTAACCATTTCCACTTAGTGACAAACGACCTTATTCGAAGGAAGACATGGGACTTTCCGACCGCTAGGTTTTCAGTTCAGCGTATACAGTAGGTGTTATAGCAATGCATTTATAGCTAACTGGACAACCACGTCAACACTTGATGATCCGGAACGGATATTGCGAAGGAAAAATAACCTCTATAGGATGTCACGAGGCGCCCACGGTTAGAAAAGAACCGCGTCGTGAATTCCGACATGCGGTTGTATGCGGGATCTTTCTGCGGCGTCTGCAGCTGGTCTCACATGGTGTGAACTCGGTGCGCAAAGTGTTTCAGTTTTTTTTTGGCAAACTTGCTCAGCGTTTTTGAGTTATTTGAAATATGAAAATGCCCGTAAGACGTATTTTGCTTCCAACGATCGTCGGAAAATTACTTTAATTAGGTTTGTTTGTTCCGATTTTGGCGAATATTGCATTTTTCTGCCAGAGGCTTTAGCTTTAGCATGTTAATTTATATGCTTTTGCAACAAAATTATCTTTCTTGACAGAAAATGAAATTCGTGTTTATTTCAGTAACGTACGAAAAAAATAAAAGGGGACAAATAAAAAGAGACAACGTTTGAATATCTGACAACCACTCGACAAAGAATGGAAATGAGCATTTAGAGCTACAAACAATTCCTCGACGTCGCTAGCTCCCATACGGCAAAAACATCACAAAAGTTCCAAAAATAAAACTGAAAAAAATAAATAACCCAATTGTACGGTATCATTAGTCATTGATAAACTTTTCTGTCAAACGCAAAATAAAACGCAGAACATGAAAATGGAATGCAAAGGTTTTCAAGCGTTTAATGTAGAGTTCAAATGCAAAAAATAAACTGTAAACGTTTGGGTTGTATTCAACATCACGCCTTTGATTTGACCGATATCTGGTTCTTAAGTTCCATGTGAACGAACTGATGATTCGCATACTTTGTCACAGGCTTTGTACGTTTGCAACGCCGGTAAGCGAACAGAGCTGCTGCGACTATGATGGCGAAACCAAAAACGCCGATGCAAGCGGCAATAACGTTCGTTTGTGTCGTCAGATTTTTCTTCACTTCCACCTGTGACTCAACCAGGTCAAAAGTTGCGTTGGAACGTTCACTGTACGTCCTCGATCTGGATGTGGAAACTGTTACAACGTATCGACCAAAGTCTTTTTCCTTTACGTTTCTGCAAATCAAATGACAGGTTACTATCTGCTAGTATCAAACACCAACCATACCCATTATATAGTCTTTAACCATTTACGTCAGACAGTCTTTTCATTATGCCCAAGCACACATTCAGGAAATCGTTTGTTGGGTAAACCTTTACTAGCAGCCTGTTTAGATTGACTACGTACAAGTGTAATCAATTTACTCAAATGTGACACTGAAGTTGCTGTCAACCATATTTTTGGCTAATTACGCGAGCGTCTTCCTTCAGTGTAAACTCTAAAGCAGTGGCTCCCCACCCCTCGAAATGTGCGGCACAGTTTGTCATGGGAGCTTTAGGTAAATTTTAGATATGATTTCAGAATGATTTTTATGAATCGGTCCGTGGTTTTAAACCACTGGCCTTAAGCTTATAATGCAGTCAGCAATCTTAACACCGCCGTCAAATAATGTCGACTTACTCAAAGTCTATTGACATCTTCAAACGCAGGTTTGTAGGATCCCGTTCCACTCCTTGGGGAATGTGATGAAAACAAGGCAGTTTGGAGAGCGTCCTGCAAAACAGATGGGTTAGTAGTTAGTTCTAAAGGAGTTAATTTGACTCAAAAACTTACGCGTTGCATGTCACGTTGTCATCAAAATGTCGCGTTTTCCCAGCCATATTCTTCAAGCAAACCAAGGACATACTTTTGTTTGTTCCAATCTATAAAAAAGATTCAAATCGGGGTTAAAAACGTCCAAACTATCCAATATCATGCAGACAGTCTAACAAGTTAAATATAGAATTACCTTGCTCCATTTAACTGTTAGGGTTATAGGAGAGATGTCCGAGTACCCAAAGTCACCATTGCATTCCACTGAGACGTAAGATCCGAGATTACCATGGACAATCTTCTTCGTGCACTTCACCAAAGGACGACTTGCCTGGGCTTGTTCTACAGGGTAAAATATATTAGTCTACTAATAAACGTGACTACCATTGTTAGACACGTATTTACCAAAATAATAGGTGTAGTTAACTCTATATGTATACATTATGATGCCAACAACAAAAATCAACCCAAACTTACGTTTGACGCAAAGGGGATAGTGAATGACGTAATGAGTTTGTCCATTGTGGGTCACAGCGCAAGTGTAGACACCTGGGTGTTCGTATGTCAATCGATCAATCTTAAGCTGATGAAGAAAGCAAAAGTTGTAAATTCACGCCGGTTATAATGCATGCCTGCACAGTTATTCCTAGTCACAAACCTGCGGCCTAGTGCTTCCTGGCATCCGTCGATAACTACCTTCGCTAACCGCAGAGCAGTTTCGCAACCACGTTACATTGAATTGATTGTTGTAAGTGCCATCAAGAACTCCATGCTGATATTCGCCTGACAAAGTTTGTGCACATGATTATTATATAATGTTGACGTAAAAATAGTATAATTTGAAATGTCAGTAGAACACTTTAGAAGGAAATTGTTGTCCAAATTTTTGTGACGCAATAGCAATGTGAATACGTCATTATACATTGTCCTAGTTACCAAGTCGTGTTATTGGAAGCATAATGAAGCAACAGATCCAAAATTGTTTACCTGTGCAACCCAATCTCATTACACCCCCGATGTTTGTTTTGTGCATGCGCTTGTTGCTGGACTGAGCAATCGCCTGTTCGCAAGTTTGTTGTGGCAGCTCAGTCATCTTTACTTCGATTGGCTGCACCCAACAATTTGACGAATACTGTAAAACAACATAACAAAATTTCAACGATGTTCAAATTACCGAAACAGAGAAAATTTTTATAGCTGGAAACGTTCCATTTAAAATACTTTAACACTTACCTTTGCCACCACCAAAAATCTCCGGGGTGTTAATTCGTTGGCATCAGGCACATTAAGACTTGCCGAATTTAAATCGCCGATAGTTCCAGCATGATGATACAGAAGTTTCCCAGTGTCGTTCTGCCATATCTTGCACTGTAGAGAGCATATGTCAAATGGTAATTGCGACACAAGAACTCGACGTTTTTATCCTAGTTTGACAAAGATAACTTAGTTTCATATGGTGCAACTTAATTGCATAACTTATTTTACCTCTGCAGGAATGTCTGGGGTGTAATAATCCTCATATTCATAATCTTCTTCACCAGCGTAGTACAGGTCTGACTCAA
Organism: Ascidia mentula; assembly: GCF_947561715.1. NCBI lineage: Eukaryota > Metazoa > Chordata > Ascidiacea > Phlebobranchia > Ascidiidae > Ascidia > Ascidia mentula. Next base: position 15,792,626 of record NC_138569.1, on the reverse strand, counting down.
GCACTTGGCATCCGACCGTAAACGGCCAGTTTTTATACGCGTTTAGCACCATGGTTGGATTTGCGGTACAGGCTGCCAGGGATTGTTCCATTTCTGTCAACATAGGGTAATTAACACTCAAATGTTGATGCTTGACAAGTGTAAACTAGTTTGGAGAAGGAACGTACAAATGATCCTCAAAGCGCATTTTTTTGACCTGAAAAGTTTTCTTCTCAGTATACGGGCCGGGCGCTTGACCGGGTATAGCCTTTACCCCGCCGTGCACATTTTGTTTTAATGCTGTGTTTACCTGATGGTTCTTTTTCTAGCGCCACAGTAACTTCGCCTTGTGCCACATTTTCGCCGAACTGATTCGTCAACATCAATTTGTAAGTTCCGCCATCATTTCTTGTCACGTTCCTGTACATGAAAAGACAACTGATGTTTTTGAAATCCAACCACGAGTATCAAATTTTGCTGACAACGTCGATAATTTACTCCAACAACAAAAAATAAACCGTCACTGGAGCATAAACCTACGTGATCAAAAGACTTATTCGCCGTTGCTCCAGCGGCGCAAATCCTCTTTCCAATGACTTGTTCGCGACGCAGGTATCCAAGGCGACACTGTACAAACAAAAACAAGATGAACGCCGCTTTAGCGTTGCGAAAATTTCCGCAATATTGCCGCTGGGCTATTTGTAGTGTTTTGGGCATTCGATAGTTAGCGACAATTCTTGCTCGATGCGCGTATTGGCAGCGTGTTACAAAGGAAATTGACTTAGTTTAACTTCATGTTTGCCTATCTCGTATCAAGAATTATTTTGACCGAATATACACATGTATGCGCAGTTGCATAAGTAGGCTGAAACTCGTCTTTGAGTTTAGTGATATTGACATATGCTATTTGCAGCTATTTTACATGAACAATTGATGATCATGGCTATACCACCTATAACAGTTGCAAAATCACTTTCAAGGTTCGCAATTGATATTTCCTGCAGTGAAAAGGCCATTACCTTCGACAAGATGACTCCTCTTGGCCGCCAGATGCTAAATTGAAATATCCACAACTGTCCGACAAATTCCCACCCGTCTGTAATGCATGAAAAACATGTGGTTAAAAAAATCCAAGTTCAAATTTGTTTTTACAGTGATTCCCCGCCTCTAAACTTACTTTGCTCCAGCTTCCATACAGGGAAGAAATGTTGATTTTGTCATATGTCAAAGTGCAGACCACTGTCAGGGGTCTTCCGACTTCTGCCCTCAAGGCGGTCTTGTTGCATGCAAGATAAGGCGCGTCCAATTCATCTGCAAACATTTTGCAAGATAATTTATGGTAAAATATGGGAAGTGTGAGAACCACAAGTGTTCTGCCCCCAGGCCCTGGTTCACATGCAAGTTAACCTTGACATGAACTGGGATGGGGAAATTCAATTCCGTGTGACGCCTTTATACCCACTTCCGTTCCTTCGTATCTCTATCAAGCCAGTTCTTTACCGTAAACAAACAAACAAACATACATAAATTAAAGCATTGAACTCGCGTAAGAGCATTCAGTACGATAAGACAATTGCATGTTGTTGAGTGGATATCGAACAACTTGATTCGATCCCTGAACCTCCGTGACACCCGTGCGACAATTCAGGTTATTTGCTGTAAATCCACGTCGATGAGTCGGCACTTTTCTCCAGGTTTTATTTGAAATAGTTGCGTATTATGATTTTTTGATAAAGTCAGACTGGCCCTGCGGCAAGAGCAAGTAGTTGTGATTATTATACCGCTCTCAGTGTGTCTAACCACCAACTGTTCCTTCAAATAGCGCAGTCTGGCATTTTACGATAATAGAATTTCGCCCCAAAATTTCCCTCCTTCCATAGAACGCTCCCTGTTGCCCTCTCGATCATGCGCACAACAACCGTCAATGCCTTTGCGGGAATCAACGAACAGATTTTTCGCAGTGGAAGGATACTCGCACGTCATCGGCACGCAAAACATGTGACGCCTCAGCTAGCCGTGACCGCCATATTATTACCTCCCAAACGGGATCGCGGTACTTTTTCCGATTAACTTGACAAGTCACGCATTCGCTGATTCACCGAATTTGATGTCCCGTTGAAAATTACGCGTGATTGGATGAAAAGATTTTGCCCACATCACACGTGGCAGGGCCTTTTCCGAAATGAATTAATACTTGGTAATGGATGTGGTGTCGATAATATCTCTCTGTGTAACTTCTGAAGGCCCTCATTGCGAATGTTGTAAAGTCATTTGTCGATTTCACGGCCTATAATGCGTCTGCAATTTCGGTTCAGCATACGGTTGGTAAATAGGCGTGAAGATCAAGATGCAGTAAAAACGCATGCAGTTAACGCTGTATAGTCTATATTACAGTGTGCTTTTGAAATATTCGCGTAATTACCACGCGATTGTTATTACAGCAAAGCAGCTTCGAAAGAAACCCACCTTTACCACAAACTTTGTATTTTCCCACGTATGTCGTCGTTCCGTTATATGTCAGAGCACAAACGTAGTGATTTTCGAAAACTTTGACCTGTGAAAAGATTTGATTTGTTGAAGCCCATTTGAATTCCATCCAGGTCATATGCAAATATTTGCTCGGGTAATTACTTCGCTAATCACTGAGGGGGTGGACGTTGTGGAGTTGTTCAAGATTTCCACCGAGCAATTTCGAAACCACGATGCTTTTATCTGGAAGGTCGTTTCCCGTTTGTTTGACGAACCTGTGATCACAGTTTTTTCTCAAAACAAAAGTATCTGGCAAAACTTGTTTTTTGGTGGCTGAAGAAAGCTTGTAGTTCTTCAGGAAAATGTAACGTCAGAAGAATACATACATTTAAACAAGGACATATATTTTGATTTTACCGGTTCAACGATGATATGCATCTGTATTTATTAATATGTCGGACTTTTTAGTTAGACACAGTTTACGCAGAACATTTCAAAAGCAATACGTGAAAACAGTAAATTACATACCAAAGCACATCGGTTCCAACGACGGATAGAGCAGAGGTTTTTCACCACTTAGGACACTACTGCAACTTTGCGTATCAACCTGTGTCTTCTCAACAATCATCCGCCGTTTCCAGCAACGCGAACCAATCTGAAGAATATAAATCTATTCATTGAATGTCTGAGAAAAAAAAAACTTCAATAAAAACTTGATGCCAAGTTAAATACCTTGGTAATGGTAAGAAGGGTTTTTGTTGTTACGTCCAGACCACTGGTCGACAACAAATGCGCTGACGTTGATGTCGTTTCCGATACGTTGAGCAGCAGATTGCCTTTTGTTATGTCGTATACAAGACACCCAATCTTGTAAAAAATATGTTGGAGCGTTACTAACTACGGAAAGTGATTACAGCACAATTTACGGTTTTATTTGCCGATAGGAATTATGCAGTAAAAGATAAAATTGCAATGTACCTAAAGGCAAATTACACAAGAAAAAAAAAGTCATTTGTTGTAATAATCTTGTTTTTTCTCTGATGTAGGCTACATATTTTGTATTCAATTAGGCATTGTCTGTTTCTTATACAACTTGTAGAAAAAATCAGATACCAGGTCTTTGTTGTCCATAAAACTGTTTGGAGATTCTAATACTTTATCAAAGAGTTCTATATGTTTGTAAAGGTTTTTAATTTGGTGCGGAGAAAGAGCAATGTTACCTTATTTCTTCCATTCGTTCCTGAGAGTCCGTTGGGTTTGCGTTGCTCAGGTATGTTGCATGGCACAAACAGAGGCCAACCAGCAATTGCTTGTATCTTCATTGATGGAAGGGTTACACAACTTTCTGAAACTAAATAAATTTTCCTTCTTAAAAAACCAACATTTTTGTGCGAAATGACAATTCATGATTAGTATTTTGGTCAGTATTAGTATTTTTTAAATCTAACTGTATACCGAGACTTCTATTTAAGTATCGGACATGGGAATGTAAAGATGGCTGTTCTATACTAACCTGCTAAATGATTTTTTAACAAATAAACAGAAGATGAGATTAACATTTGTTCAATGGTTTGTATTTCCAAATTGTACAACCCGAAATCTTCAGCTGTGAGGTTTCTAAAAACACACATTTCGTTGAAACAATTGATTTTCTTTAAAATAGCGCTAAAACGTGCGCAAACGTTAATATGTTTTTATCAAACGCTTACCTGAAATTTAATCGGGCTACAATGAAAGTCAAATTTTTTACATCTGTCGTGGCATTTTTGACTTGGTTATCACAACAAAGGGCACTGGAGGACCTGGAAAATAACAATAAACATAAACAATTTTATATGTTTCTTTATATTATATGGAAAATATTCGCCAATACAAATTTTGAGTGTCAAGTATAACCAACCATTTATACGATGAGGTGCTTATTTTGTGGTGTTAAATAGCTAAATAGCACAACAACGAAAAATACTTTAAATGTCATTACACTTTTAAGAACTAAGATCTAGTTGGTTCATAATCTTATTGTTGGAACGCGAAATTGGCAAATTCCTATGCTTTCTATATTTGGCTTGTTGAGTGCATTTTGCTTGTTTTCGCATGAAAAACCGCATGAAAATATTCGCATGAAAAACCGGTCTAGGTCGTTACCCACTCGTTGCAAGACGTGCTGATGGTCTCAGTTGGACCGTTCTGAAGATTCGGAGGGCCATTGGTGCATTTCGTAATCGGCAAATTGCTGCTTGACGAAATCTGCGGTAAACGCACTATTCTGATGAAGCTCGTCAACCAAATTTTGTTGTATCATTGTACGCGCGAACTGTCTAATTGCATACTACCGCCAAAAATTATCATAGTTTTCCCAAAATAAACCTGGCAAAGACATCTGGTGCTTAGTGAGCCGTGATTACCCGGTTCAAACCTAAACATTAGGATCCAGTAGTTGTATCGTGCCAAGAAAAATATCGTTCGAGAATGTTCCATTTATTTCATAATTTGGTTATAAGTTCACAACTGGTTTAATTAAAATTTTTAGATGATCGGTGTACCTTTGTCCATTTCATAATCGGTAACCGTGATATTTGTTGTTCGATGTGGATGGTGCATTGCAAAAAGGCATCACCTCCAACGAGAGCATTAACAACTTTATTTTCGCAGGCAATTCGGGTAGTTGTGGTTGAGTCTTTTTCAGCATCTGCAAAAATCCAACAACTTTATTTTCACTTTGGTATGATTATCAGTTGTAGCAAGAGTACCTACGCCATTCAGCTTGTGAGCGGTCGAGTAATCTTATTCAATAGGGGTGTGTCAGCGCGCGTTAAATCGATCGGCAAAAATACCCGACCACTCGCCGTTTCGTTGGCAACGAGTGTTAAAAAAGCTTGGTTCGTAAGCCACCGGTTTGTGTGGCAATTAAACCCAAAGTGGAACTTCTTTAAAAACGGAACACGCGTTGCTGAAGTGGTGGAAATGCCCGCCATTATGCGGCGAAGACGCTTTATGTTGTCTCAAGTAGAAAATTCTAGTAACGGAAAGTCGGTTACAGCGGTATGCGCGCGATGCTATATAGAGAAGGAATTCGATTTTGCGGTGTATTCGCAGCATAAGAAACAACATACCGGGTAACAACACACGCTGTCCCCGTAAACTACCATGCATTTTGGTTTATTATACTTGCGCATTTATGCAGTAAAATTGTACCGACATGACCTCATGTTACCAAATAAAACATTTACAGCTGTTCTTGAACGACAAATTTTCAATAGCGTTTTAACACGAAACCAACTTTAGGAACACTATTTACGGATTTTCTCGTAATTTTGATAATAAAACTAGACCGACCGCGCCATTTTTAACTGATGATGGCATAAGCTCTTGACGAAACGTTTTAAATAAATAAAACATGTCAATGTTTTTAACAGTATGAGGCAGTCTCTTTGTTCTCAAACCAACTTTGTTTGTTCACATTCACCAAATCATCGGCAACTACTTAAGGAATCTGTATTATACCCTCGATATGAAGATGGTGCCTCGAAACGAAATGCGTCGCTCCGTTTATCGTCACTGCACACGAATACATGCCGGTGTTTTGCATCGACACGTTTGCGATGGACAACTGCAAGAGCACAAATTTGTTCAAATCATAAATAGCAAAACCATGGGAATTAAAAAGAGCACTGCAAAGTAATTTAACTTACGTATGCACCATCAGCTTGTGATAAATCGTTCGCAATTCTGGAGCAATTGTGAAACCAGGTAACGTTTACTTGGTGATAGCCGACTAGTGTCCCTTTTGGAACTGAAATGCAAAACGAATTTAAGCTGGTGGTGACATAAGGTGAACTCAAACAAGTCAGGTAACCCCTTGCATTATTAAACAGAACGTTTTGAGAGTTATGTAAGCTCTGCAATTCGATAAGGCGTAAGTCAACAAGGTTAATCGTCCATTTTAAGGAGGTCGTTTCCAGTGCTGCGAAAATTATCAACTTATACGGTATTAGAAATTCCCTTCATCAACTGGAGAAATCATTACTTGGGCAATTATTTCTCAACAAATTATAACAACGTAACCTCAAATTGACGTACAGAAAAAAAAATGTGGAATAGATTCCAATTGTTTTACGATTATTTACAAACACAAAGCGAATACAACCCCTGCTTACTTCGACATTCCAAAATTGCTGAGCTGGCTTTGGACGCCGTAACTGAAATCGTCTGATTCGCGTTCACTGCGTTGACGCAACTGGCCGGAAACAAATTCCGCACAACTTTCACTTCAAACCTCATGAAGTTGCATTTTCCCGTATTGTCCTGGGCGTAAATAACATTTTAACCCATTTTATTTCTGTTTTTTTTTGTCTTAAAATGTTATGCAAATATTTTCTTACCGTGACTTTCATGGATATGTTAACATCTTGGTGAAGATTTTTGTATCCGAGAGTCGCCTTTTGTACGTGGTCGCGAGGATTCTGTGCCCTCATCAAAACTTCACCGGTCTCTGTGTTCGACAGGACGCACTGAAATTGGGATGGATTGGTTTAATTTGCGTGATTCATAGCTGCCGAAAACAATTAGGCTGATGAGCACAAAGCGTTTTGCTTTCGCGCTTGCTCTCCGCATTAATTTTGACGCGAATGATCATGTTTATGATGAAATGGCAGTTAGAATGGCCCGAATTTATTGTTTTGTCCAACTCAATTAAAATGTAGTGTTATATGTATACCTCAACTAAATAGAAACCCCAGGTAAAATGCTTTCTCTTAATTGCTTTAGCGTTTTTTTGGAGTATTAATTACTACACATCTCTCTGTGGACATAACACAAACATATCCATCCAATAAAATATGCAGAGCATGACTTGGATTTAATTAAATCAACGCGTGAAAACTTCCACTAAACAGGGAAATGTTGTAGGGAACGACTCGACCTGCCTATGTAATTTTGGCCTTATAAAATCTAAAATTGGTTGCAAAACAACTCAGCATCAGCCACGACCATCGGTTATTCCCCTTCACTATTTTTAGGGCAGACGTGTTTGCGGTGTAGGCCGGCGTGGCTGCACCAATATTTGGCGTAAGGTTGCTTCAGCCGTTTGAACCGCAGACAATAATCGTGTGTTGACAACCCGTCACTGCACCACTTCGCAAACTATTAGCTTTCCGCATACGCACGTCATGCTTGCCAAATAGGACTTATGTTGTCCGGTGCGTGACGAGTGCAGAAATAATTACCTGAGTTACGGCACGTTCGTAGTAAAAAGGCGGCAGTCCGCATCGAATCGCAAAAGGCCATCCTCGTTGCACCCGGATCACCTCCCGTTTGAGCACCCGGCAACTTCTGTTTCCTGGGTTTTGCAAACCTTGTAAAACCAAAACAAGTCATTAAAATTTTTTTCTTCTCGTGGTTGTCAAAACATGGATAATATTGTTTGCGTAAACGTAGAAACGTCTCACGCTCCAAAAATAGGAAATAAATTCAGTGAGCTAACCGTTCTTGCATGAAGTTTGTCACTAATCAACACACATGTTTCAAGTAAAAAATAAAATAAAAATATGAAATAATTTTTCGGTTGCAGTTAAAAATCAGCAGTGTTTGTTCGAGTGGACTCACCATGGTTTAATAATGTAGGTTCGTCTGACGCCGCAAATGACGAAATGGCAAAAAGAATTAAAAGTGAAACGTACACTATCGACATGACGAGCAAATTTTATTCCCAAGGGCACAGAGAAAAAAACTCCCGCACATATGACCTTTAACAAGAATTGTAAACGAATTTAATCGATCTGCGATCTGCCAAGAATTTTTGTTTGCAGCAGTCCGTCCGATTCTGCATGGTGTCATTTTTCACCAATCTAAACCCTCTGGTCTTTTTATTAAAATTATTTAGTTCTGTTTCTCAGTTTTTATTAACATACTATCTTGAAGAAAAGGTCAGTTAATTATTGTCGTATAGATAAAACGTTTCGTGTCTAGCTTAGAGTTTTCCCACATTTGACACTAAAACCGAAGTTGCTGTTTTGTTGTCAAACAATCGATCAACACAGTTTTTTTTTAAATTTGCAGTTGCTTGCTTTAATCTGTGTCTAGATTGGTTCCTTTTACTCAACTTTTCTTTTTGTTGTAATACCCCTTGCATCGTATTTCTCAAACACTGACTCTTACACTATAACGACCCCGCATCAACATCGACATAATTTTCACTAAAGGCTTGTCGTATGCGCAGCGTTGGTGACGACGCGATAGCTTCGGTACTTTCCGCCGTTTCAGCGCTTACATAAATAAGCGGCCACAGCGGCGAGTCGTTGACCTCCCGCTAATCTTCGACTCGCAGCGAAAGAATCGAAAACTCAAAAGGCATTTCGCGTGGGTCGTCCATCCCTGCGACCAAGTCCAGTAAATACAAGACGAAAATTACGCGCGACTCGCTTTTAAACTCCGGGCTTCGTGTTCCTAGTCACAGTGTGACGTCGGGCGACCAGATATGGGTAATTCCGTCGGCACGCATGCGAATATATAACACGCCCGCACAGCCACGTCACACCGGTAGACCCTCCCGAAGGCTTGCAAGCTTCCAATTACCTTTCGTTTCCGAAATGCGCTTTAAAGGAGTTTCGTAATTAAAGTACTGAGAATTTTACTGAAAATAGCGTCTATGAAGGTGGGCGCTAATCACGAAGTAAAAACATAACACAACTCGTCGTTTCTAAAAACCAATGTTTGTTCTATTGTGTATAAGCACTGAATCAGGCCATGCTTCTGTTTTTTTGGATATGCCTGTATAAAAATCACGCAACTTTGCGGTTTGCAAGCTTTTGTATTAATAGTAAAATTGTTTAGGCAATAAAGTAACAACAGAAATATGACCAAACACACGTTGAAAATCCCTGAATGTAGCCACGTGGACGCAAGGCACCACGATCGGCCCGAAACGTTTCTTGGCCTCTCTGCGAAAAGATGTTTTCGTGCTCAAAAATTGAAGCGCTATTTGCATGGACGAAGCTACTTCGTCGATTCACTTTTCCACCGTCCGTGTTTCATGATTCGATATTTTATCGATTCCATGTAACCCCTATGGGTGCAACCACACACATTAGCCATGTATAACCTCTTATATCACGTATGAGCTTCCATAGCCCCTTTTTTGCATTTACGTTGACACGTCAAATTACGTGTCTCAAAGCACTAAAGAAGGTTATCGTAATATTACTGTGCTTTGGAATGCTTTAGCAAAAGTTCCCAGATACTTAAATTTTATTGCTATGTTTATTAACAAAGGAATATCTGTACCTGCAATCTGTGTTTGTTGACAGACACTGTGTTGACAACCTAAGATGAAATATTAGACTTTGGTACCCTGGTTGCTTGGGAAATTACGTTCACACGCGCGCGAAATATTGCTTTGCTTTCCGGCAGAGATTGATTTATCTGCTTCGACCGAGCACGTGAATTCCATTGCGTATGAAAAAGTACGGACCTGTGCAAGGAGGAAGCATTGCGGGATTTTTGCAAAGCGATGTAAATTCTACGCGGAAAGTTCACTACTTACAGGGATCTCCCCATGTAACAGGTCAGAGTCATATGTTTGGCAGTAACACGCACTTAACAGTTGTATGGTTATCCAAACACTACTGAAACAGAGAATCAAATCCAAACAAAATGTAATGGTTCTGATGAAATCACTCACGCCAACTTATTCACGGGCGCCACCAAGCGCTTGTCGCTTTACGGAGGATTACCCGCATTACCATGCTCCCGAGAAAGAATTGACAATCACATTTATTTGGTGTTGTTCTCTGCTATGCAGCACAATAATCGCCCATTTCGTGCTTGAATTGATTTAAAGCATTGATTTATTGAATGAAACGTGTTTGACCAGCGTAGTCAATAATGTCGTAAGATGGGTATTGATAATTATCATACATAAGAGATGATTCTCAGAGCTAAAAGCCTGATCCCGACAAGCAACAACCTTTTACAAAAAAGGTCACTGCACAATGCTTAGTCATCTGTCATAAACGAATGAAGTCATTTTATACCTTGGCACCACATGCAAGGCATGCATTACACAGATAATTGCGGACTAATGTGTTGTTTTTGCGACTTGTATTGATATGATACCACGAGTTTTATTGGACACTGCTTGCTCTTTACAACAACGATATAAAATCCGATGCCCAATCGATCGTTTCTGTATATATTATGTAAGTTTCCGAACGACTACACACATTGGAGAATCAAAGTTCGCGATGATTATATAGAAAAGCTGATTCGTATTTCAGAAGAGCGAAAGAGGGTGGATTAGTTATTTTGGTAGAGAGAGGGTGTTTGATTTTTCTAATCGCTAATGAATATTTAATTTTTTCCTTTCATAGTTTTATTGAAAAGTTTCGGATCGAAACAAATGAATTGAGTAAATCAGGGTAAGTCAGTTATTATTCAATCACCAGCCCCTCTAAATACATTTTTTCGAGGTTCGGGAAAAAATATTCATTACCAAACGTAAAAAAAATGTGTGACGGGTGTACTAATAGTAACTTGAAGACTGAAATTAAACTCTCGGGTAGAATCCAATACGATTTTTTTCGTCCCATTTTATACGATTGTTACATGTTTCTTTTTGCCCAGTCGTTCCTCATAACACATTGCATGGCTTTATTGTCCATTCGGACTTTGAAAAGTTTTGTTATTTCACGTCTTTTTGGAAATATAAGTTTGGAAATTCCTTCGTTTTGCCGCAAAATCTTTCGTCATGCATAAGTTACAACGCTCCTAAGAAGATTGAGCCCCTGGCAGTGTTGGATTCTATGATTAGTCGGTAGCGCTGACCTAAAGAAAGTTACAAGAATTTCACTCCGGCCTGTCACGGTTTTAACAGGTGACTGACACGACCCGTCACTCCGACACCGCGAGCGCTTGTTGTCATTCTCCTGTCGCGGAGATTTCGACTAAGATTGATGACCTTTTTTCTAGTTAAACAGGTAAAGGAACAGAGCCGTGTCCCTTGAGTCTTGAGTTAGTCGGGAATTTTACGATGAGTAATTTTTGCCAAAAAGGTCATTTTTGCCAAAAGGTCACGAACTATAATGAACGATTGAGGTACAAGGGGCGAATCATCAAAGCTAAAAAGGTCATTCCCATGTATTTAAATAAATGGTTTCGGTATGACTAACTTAATGAAGGATTTGGACATTCAGAATAAAACTCTGGGATGTTAATCAAGCCCTGTGGGACTGTGTAATACATCGGATATTTAAATTACCTAATGTTGTTTTATCCGAGAAATGATTGCATAGTTCAATGTGAACAGACAATAAAATGATGAACGTGTGAACAGGTAAAATAATACAGATATTAACTGCAATAACGCTTACATTTAAACTCTACAGTCTAAATAAATGTTTAAGACCCACAATTTACCAAACAAGAGCACGGAAAGCCTTTATTATTCAACTGCTATGTGTCGCTAGAGATTCGTAAACCAGCTTTCCGTTATTTCTCTGATCGGCGAAAATCTCTCCAGTTCTCGACCGTCGGATCCCTCTCAGGTTGAGCAAACAAAACAAGCACGACAGAGTTAATTGCCAGGATGCGGATTCGTCTGCACCCTAAAATATCGCGACCAACATCAACGGTGCATTAGGCTCTTCTCGATTAATCTTGATATCCGCGCACGATTACGCGCTTATCGCCGGAATGACGTCGCTAGTGACATATTTTCGTTGTGGATTATGCAATTAGCCTCTTTCATCTTGCTATCGTTTGTCTTGCAAGTTCGAGTTGCGATGCCAGTCGCACGACAGAAGTTTATTGCGCCAAGAACTCAGGACACTTACTCCCTGCGGACACGGAATTTTGGATTTTCGACGATAAGTTAAAGACATGGGAATTTGTCATAGAAGCAAAGCTAATGATGACATACAATTCGGCGGGTTGGTGCTATTCCCTGGTTTCCCTCGTCATTTGCGCTTTTTGTTTTTTCCCTCGGCTATTTTGCATCTACAAAAAACATCGCGACAAATGTTCCACATATTGTGTGGAAAAAACTACTATGCATACTGGGGACCACTAAACTTACAAACAAAAAGAGTTTTAAAAATGTTTCATATGCAAATAGTGCAATAAGATCGACGATTGCATAGATTGAGCTCAGAACGCAAAATTCGCTGAAATGATTAATGAGGCGGCGACCTCGAACAGCTTGAACTCTACTTGGACGGGTTGACTATAGGTCTGCCCAAAACAGGAATGCGTAATGGAACGTACTTAATTAACCATGAGCTCGATTTACGTGTTTCCATGTCTATTTATAAACTGACGGCGGGAACGACACCTGAAATTAGACCGGTTGTGGATTTTTGCGAAATTTACCCGTGGCCATGAGGAAGAAAATGTGTTTGGCGTTGCGGGCAAGGGACGATGTAACTTAAGGTTATTCCCTTCTTGATCCGGTCAACTTATGGCACGACCGTTAAAAGAACGAATGTGTTTTGCCCAAACCCTTCACGACCGGTCAAATTACTGTAGAAATACCTTGACCTGAAAGGTCCTCAAGGTTTTTGGTGACTGGCGCATCGCGTGTAGCTGGTCTATAGGGCAGAGCCGCACAAATAAACAAATAAACAGAGTTTGTTGTTCCAGTTACGTACATGAGGGCCATTGGTGGGTCGGCTGTTTACCGTATTGACCACTTGTGCACCGCCTTGCAAACGAGAGGCCAATTTTCACGCGACCGACTTCAAACAAGAAAGGCTTTAAAGTTGTGATGTAAACATTTACCGGCGTGTGGAGTACGTCGAAGCATGAGGTTGCAAAAATGCAGGGCATCTGATTGCAGCCAAATTGCCTGACAATTGAAAAAAAAGATCAAAGACAAGTGCAAAAAATCTGTATCTAAATGTTAGGTCTTGCACTTGTAATGAAATGCAACGAAGGTGGTAATGGCCATGTGTTATTGATAGGCGATTTTATTGATAAGAATTCCAATGTTTGTGATCGGTACTGGTTCACTTAGTTTTCTCTTCCGAAAAATCCATCGTTATAGAACATCAATATTTGAAGGTGACAACGCATAAACAACGTCCATTGTAACATCAATATTTAATTCAGTTCGGGTCGAGGAAGATTTCAAATAATACATTTATTATGCATCTGACAAGCTATAGGATGAAATCGCTGATTAGGGAGTCGTATAATGTTCTGAGCGTCAGTAAGCTCTGGTGCAACCGTTTGGAATTTCCAATGCTAATGTGATTTTGAATCAAGTTACATCTGGAAACTGTTAGTCACTGGAACTTTTCCATAAAGGGTAATGAGATCCTGTGTGCACGATTTCCTGCGAAAGGGCGCGGTTTAAATACAACCGAACAACCTCCGCAAGGAAAACCAGATAACCAGCAATGAGGATTAATGATTTTCTTGGCATTACTACGGACATGATACACTTTCTACGACTCACCTGTTAACCTCACAATCGCGGTGTAGACGGAAAATATTGGGGCAGCGCTTGGTACGTCATTAGCGGAGAAATGGCGCCGCGGTCGAGTAGCTCCGCGAAGTTCCGCGCGCAGGCCAGCAGTGCAAGTAGGCCGCGTCGCACTGTCGATGTTTATCTGATCACGAAGTGCGTTGGAACGTCCGTGGTGGGATTGCGCGCAGTAAAGCTTTGCCAGCCGCGTAGAGGCAAGGTAGATAGCAAAGACTGAGACAGTTGCACTAACCGTCTGTAGTATCTTTCTGCATATACCAAAGCTTCAAGGCAACAAGTGTGTTAACCGCAAAGGAAACGATTTGAGAGTTAAGAAGTGCAGGTAGAGGGTTGGGCTGACTAAAATCGTTTGAAGACGAGTGGTCTGAAAAGAAAAGCCTTGTGACGCGCGAAAGAAAGGCTTGGTGTGAAAAGCGAATGCGATTACGATATTTTTAACGCCAAGCAGTTAGCGCGTTAAGTAGGATGCCAAGCTAACTCTCAACGTGCTATTAAATGTCGCTGCGATTAAAAAACTGGGGCCCCATTGTCTGAAGATCTAATTGTAGATTAATTTCAAGCCGTCACCGCACTCGCTTCGGGTCGAGACATTTTGGCCTTCTTTTTCATTCTGGTATTATGCGGACCTACGCAAACCGCAAGAACAACGGACTTTTAATGGGTGTAGAGGAATGTGACTAATAAACTGTAGTTTATACTTGCTTAAGCTAAAAATAAACATTCATAAATACATCATTCCGTCAATAGCTTCAGTGTTTTTTCGCAGGTATTCAGTCTTGTGTGGCGCATTGTCCTCTGTTAAGAACGCTGTTCCTTATTATAATCACATCAACTTGTTCTCACTTACGACACGACATGAAATCCAGCGCCATATTGTTTGTTGCTCTTGTTATTTCGGCGGCTTACGCCGATGGCAGTTGCAAGCTTATGGGTAAGTGTTGGTCACTGCTCCTTTCGATATACGTCAGCTATGGACTGATATGCATAAAAGAAGTTGTTTATAGATATAACACAAAAATTTACCGATTACACAATGCAAATAAATATAAAGGATTAATAATGTCGGAAACGTATTATATACGAATCAATGGCACTGTTTAAGATTCCTAATTTGATATTATTAATTACATGTTTATCGTACCCTGACTCCCGGTTCTAATTAACAAACTGTTGCAACTAAACTTTGGAAGATTTATCGTATTTTATAAGCGAGCTCCCGCGGTTTGTGTAAAACGTTTTTAGAAACGTAAATCCCTTATTTTTTTTATTTGTCCTTCAGGCTACTACAGAGACATCAAAATAGAGGGATGCGAGTTGGTGAAGGTTTTTATCAACGCTTGTCGAGGTTGCTGCAGATCTGTTTCGTATTCCTCCGACTACGCAACCATCGCCCGTTCGCACTGGAGGCACAACATCACCTCAAAGTCCTCCTGCTGCATCATTCACACCCTCGTTGAGGTAAAAATCACACTGCTCACATTATGTTTCAGGCAACACGCAATATTTCGGGTACTCATTATTTTGCCTTTTTGCCTCCTTATGGTGGGAAAATATTTTCCAAAACAGCTTCTCAGATTTATCGTTATATCCGTTTGATGCGCAGAAAATGTGCTAAGATTTAGTACAAGTTCAAAATTATTAGACACTTGGTTATATGATAGTTTTAGGATGCAACGGAAAATGGCGTAACATTAACCAAACTGTAATTTCAACATAACATGAAATCAAACTAAAATGACACATGGGTGTGCCAGTAAATGTTTTTGTTTGATTTTATAATATTTACACTTTTTACTATGATCGCTCTTATTCCTGACCAACACATATTACGTGTTTTGTGGACAAAACGATTGTACACCTATAAGCACAGAACATTTTTTCACAAAATATTTTCTTGAGAAA
Organism: Ascidia mentula; assembly: GCF_947561715.1. NCBI lineage: Eukaryota > Metazoa > Chordata > Ascidiacea > Phlebobranchia > Ascidiidae > Ascidia > Ascidia mentula. The sequence goes on along the minus strand of NC_138569.1, from coordinate 15,776,797 downwards.
GCCACAAAAAATTTTATACATTTTATTTGAGGTTTTATCTGAAAAGGTCATCTTATACGCTGCCAACAATTTGCACGTTTGAATTTGCTCATCAAATGCCATGGAGAAACACTTTTGACCTTTCAGCGTCGCATAATTTGTTGTTTGCGACGCGATTACATCTTCTGTAAACAAGCTTTCCTCGTCATACTTACGACCTTGTTTGTTTGCGAAATTAGGAGCTTGTTGCGTTGACCCATGAAACGGAACCATTTGCCAGGGCACATGGAGGTTACTAAATCAATTGTTGTGCTCATCAATCAGATAACGATATGTCGTGGCCATCCTTCTTTCATTGATCCCACCTGCATTGGAAGGTTTTAGCAATGAGAAAGTTTCCCAGAAACCCCTGTGAAAATCGCGCTCCGTTCCTGGTAGATAATAAATAATACAAGGGCACAAGATTAATGATGAGACGAGTGATCGGGCATCTTTTGAGACCGCATCGCGGAAGGCAATCTGCGCGCTCGAATTAACGGCATTCCGCGTTAATAACTTGCTGCATTGCCGTCGCCACCCCACCCTCATTGCCTTTTCGACGCCTGTCGCACGGAGGGCGTTTCTGTGTATATTTGCAACTGCGATGCGCTGTCTGATAACGCGTCTCTCCTTAAACCGTAATGGATGAGGCCCGGAGAAAGGTATTGGTTTAATCTTCCTTCAACCGCAATGTGATCAGTCAGGGAACTTTGTTCTAAGCCCCTGCCAAATATCACGTTCCTCTTTTCTATTTCCTTGTGAAACGAACGGCACCTTTCATCATTTCCCGTTCCTCATATCGTGGGGTACTTCATCACGGCTGTATCGTGATCGACTGGCACCGCTGCACAAGGCGCAGTTGCAGCCGTGCAAGATTTATCTTGTCCCTGTGCATTTAACGCAATACACCTTGGCCGATATACGAATGCCTAATGCACCCTAGGGCATTAAATATGGTGCAAGGCACAGGGCAAATGGTTTCATTTGGTGGCATGATTGTATCAATTTTTATCGGTGCGGCCCGTTGTTTTATACGAAAGCAAATCGAAGACTAGATCTTGGTACCTTGTCACGCACCTGTGGCCTTAATGCAACTTACAGTTTGAATGATTTCGATTGATGCACAATCACTGACTATGTCAAAACAAACATGACAAAATAGGCTTGTGCCTATTCCCCGCAGTGAGGCGATAAAATAAACCACAAAGATCGGTATAGCTGCTTTTAGCAAGTGGAAGCCTTCCTGGCAACCAGAAACACACGGCCCTAGTATGGATCGGTCCAAAAGAGTCGACGAGCGTTTGTTTTTGTTTTCGTGACGGTGGCAGTGTCACGAGGGACTAGCATTCACGTAAATCGGTTGCTTGCAGATCATCTGATGGTCGTAATGTGCTTGTTTTTGAGATGGTCGAGACCTTCTCCATATTTCGCACGACCGACCATCCTGTTTTGGCGCACGTCTTGATGTGACGCGTTTTTGACGTCACACTATCTACAGATCGAGTAAATCGTCGACATTCCGGCCATCAGTTAATCGCCGGGTGCTTGGAACTCCGCGGGCGAATAACGCGGTTAACGATAACTGGTCTGTGCGACTTTCGCACGCGCCGGTCAGGTCAAATCGTCGTAAACGCTCATGGCCGAATGCGAATCCGCACGCAACCTATATGATTGTCGCCGTGGCGCGTTCGCGTGAGAGACTGCTGGCCCGCAACCGTGTTGCGTAAACAATCACAACCAGGTCCAATGTGCATCCCTACACTGGCAAACAGGCGCGATTCCCAAACAGTCGATAGCATCGCGCGCCAAGCGATTGTCATATATCGCGTGGCAGAGGAGACGATACTGAAGACGATCGAGAGCCAGATTTCGCAGCGATAAGGCCAGCGATTTTCAAATGTGCAGTGTCATGTGTCAATTCCTTTTGGCTTGCTCGTGATTGACGGGCGAGTCGCAGCAGGACTCGTAATCGCGTAAACGCTGTTTATCCAAAGATCGCGCAGTGCATTGTTATGTTGCCGTCGCCAAGCAGTGATTTTTCAATTACCAGGTCTTCGCCAGAATGGTAATTCCTTGCCCCCCCAAGTGAGCAGTTACAACAATATTATTACAGATTCGTTCCCTCGATCATCCCAGCGACGAGTATCTTTGTGACGTCACTATCGCGAAATCTCGCCTGCCACTCAGCGGCCAGTGAAGCAGCCGCGACGCGCATTTTGTTCAGTTTATCGACATTCATAAAAAGGGGCAAGTTCTGTGCGAATATGGGCCCGGGAGGTTGCCGCACGCTCGTCAAATTGCCAGCGCGATATTGTCAAAGCGTCAAATCGAAAGATGCCCCTTTCGCTGTCGAACAATAATCCTATGAATATTTAAAGAAACCCACGACTTTGGGTTTTTTCTATGGCGATTTCGAAACGCGATTCGACCAGTTCCTTTTAAAAACCAAAGGTCGCGGTGCGATCGTCTGGTTTGATAACGTAATGAAAATTGCATAAACTCTTTAAAATCAGCGAACTAGCCTGCGATAAAGGAGGTAAAGATGGTGTAAGTAGCGTGGAAACATTTTTTCGCCAACATCGCCCTGATTCGACCGATATTTGCTCAAAGACGTATTTTGCAAACCTGAGGTCAAGTGAGTTATACAGCTGCTCGTGTCAACGGTTAGAAACCGAAAATTTTCCCGCCCTAGCCTGTGATTACACTTTCGGTGAAGGAGTAGAAATGTCGACGTCGCAAATTGTGGGTTCCTACCAACCGCAAGCATACGCTAAGGTGCCGTGATTGCACACCGCAGCGGCAAAGGCAACGAAATTGCGTGACAAGAACGCAGCTCACCTCAACACAAAAACACGCACTAACGCGTAAATTCGCCAGATCTTTTCAACGATAATGTCCACACTTTGCCGCGTCATCACTTCCAAGAGCTTAAAAATAAATTAGTGAAGATCGTCGCATCGCTAATTAAGCGAAATTCGGCGTTTTTGAAAGGTTTTCGTGTTTGTTTTCAATTTGCTCCAGCTTTAACTTGCGTCACCATGTGTTCTATCGTTATTTCTGCTTTTCACTGACATTCAATAATATTAGCATGGCAGAATTAGTAGCGCAATAGTAAAATTATAAATGTGAAATTGTACGCAGTTATTCCGCTTTACCCATGTTTACGCCATGTAGAAATTTTCCCCATTGGGTCATCGTTTATGTTGCGCAAAGATCGAAGCACAAAGCGTAAGACTCAAAAGTCAAACAAGACAAACAATAATTTTTAACATGACGGCCTATGTTTAAATCATAAACCCTCACACTTTAAACCCCTTGACCCCAGAACTCAACTGTGTCGCAGGTAGCGGTGTTTGTGAAGTTGTCACGACGCCGAAACTGCAGTTCTTCATCTTGTGCATCATTAATGCACCGCTATTGCACGAGGTCTCATGGTAGTGCTAAGAAACATTGGGACGCGGGTGAAGGAGCCTATTGTTGCGGTGATAGGTGACAGGGCGTGGGACACTTCGGCCTTTGTCGCAGCGAAACCACAGCGAGTTGTAATCTGCGATATTGCATCAGCCTCTTTTGAAAGCTTTTCCTTCTCGCGGAGTGTCGTAATTTTCGCACAGGGCGTCTACTTATTACTCATTGTGGAGAAGCGATCTTGTGTTTAGAGATCGAAAAGAAGCAAATAAATAAATAATTGACAACTTGTATAATGAGTAACTTTTAATCGAGTTGTGAGCAATACCTATAGGTCCCTGTCACAAGGACCGCCCAAAAGTATTTTATTCAATTTTAAATTTGCATTTTTGCATTTATATAACGTCAAGAAATCAACATTAAATGTGCGTCCAATAGGACATGTTTTTTTTCAATAATCTCGTACCGACACCACCTTAGCATCATTTGCGCATTGTTTGATACTAACCCGTACTTTCCTAAAAAAATACGCGTCTACATCAAAAATTGTTTTTAGAATTTGTTTGCAAAATTTTCCAGACCTAATTGCCGTGTCAAGTAACTCCTATCGCAATTAAGTGGCTATTTAGGAAAAGTTTCCGCCATAAAACCTGTGTGCCAATGTATCATTTCGTCGAACTCTTTTTCTGAGAAGTTAAAAAAGAAAAAAAATGGACTTTTCTGCATTGCAATTCAGTAAAAAGTCTGATACAAACAATGTCAATGTGCATTTTCGAGAAAGCCCAACCCCATTCGGGAAAGACAACTTTCTCATCCGACAAGAGCACGATAACCGCGGCACGCATACACCCCCCGACCTAATTTCCCAAACATGGACGCGTTGACTACTAAGATAACAAGCGCACAATTAAGAATTTAACCTATCGCAACGTCACGTCTAGCCCAGTTATGCAAGAACGTGGTCGACTGGAACCGAGCCCTTGTCGAGATATACAAGAACGATCTTGCCATTAAGTTGAAAACTGTCAAAGTGACGGGCAAATGTTGATCTTAGGACGAAACATAAAGTCACCTTGTAATTACTACGAGACCGTTCTGTCAGTTGACGATCGGTGTCGGCGAGCTTCTGAAACTCGACCGACACGAAATCCTGATCCTCAATTTCACGCTTGTTCCCGAAATTTCCATTTGCCGCCGCGTTGGTCGTCAGACATGCCAACGTCATGAACTTCAAAAATACCGATTGGAGTCATGACACACATCAAGACCACGTCGTCTACAGGTCATTTCGAAATCAAAAGTGTGTAAAGCTACAGAGAAAAGTCAACGGTATAATGTCTAAAAAAGTACGGGAAGTTACGGTCATGGTGTTTATCTTTTTAAAGTTTTCCAAAATGATTCATAATGTTCCCTTGAAATGTTTTCTGCGATGTTGGGTAACTTTCTCCCAAACATTCCCAAGTCAGAAAAATAAGTGTGTGTTTGTTATTTTCGACCACGTTCCGTGAAACAAGGGGGTGTTGGGGATATCGCGTTCGTGCATGTTCCTGATTACTCAAACAACGTTTCCATATAAGCGAACAGCAAATCGTGGTTATGCACCTTGTCATGTTCACTCTCACCATCGACGATAAACGGACTCGGGCAAGATTATGATGAGATATGGTCTGGCTACGCACGAAATCGAAACGTCACCGAGTTTTATAGACTTTCCGGGCTTGCTGTGACATATAATGGTGACCCCGCATTCCAAACGCCCCAAATTTGGAGCCATTTCACACACTTGAAGTAGGCTAGAGTAGACATTTCGTCTATACATTCGGCGTATATGACCCGACTTGATTTTGGGCGATATGTTTCGATATTTGATTGCGTGGGCGATATACTTGCTTGTTTTGCGTAAGAGCTTTAACACCAAACAGAGTAGGTACTTGGCACCGATTTTGATAGATGAAGTTCAGTCACGCGACGGTCTTTCACATTGCTTGCAAATATTCTAAAAACTTTCTCCCATGTAATATTTACTCTGCGGCTTGTACGACAATTAGGAAAAGTACAACGTGCTAACACCTCATTACCTAGGCGTTAACTTTATCCAGGTGTTAAAATTTGCGACTCCAAGCGCATGCGCGGACAACGCGGTGTTGCGCAAATAAGCTTAAAACTGAAACACTATGCCACCACAAGAAACGGAGCCGCCTATTCGCGGAAATCTTGCGTTCCTGGAACCTTGTTGTCAGTGTAACGAACTGCAATAACTTCTCATTTACCTTTGCCTGAAGCCTTTCATATGGTTATCCACAGTAGCGCCCAAGCTTTAACTTTGTCGCCACAAAAACAAAGGTAACAGATTTACTCAGGACCAAAACTGGTTAACATTCATTTCAAGTCGCATCAACAGCCAATCTAACCTGCATTAGATTTGGATGACTGCATATAGATTGCCATTGTTTCGAACCTATAAGGCCTGATGCTTATATGCATGGGTTTACTAATTAGAATTGATCCATGTGATTTATGCATTCGGCAACATGGGTATTGAAACGTATGCGTGTATGCACCGGAAAAGGTATTTTCTCTGAACCAATACGCTTTTTTTTCCATAAACCCTCACGCATAATAGCGTTAAATTCTCCCCGATAATAGTAATTTGCATTGGAGATTGATCGTAGTACAATTCCATCGTAATTGAAACTTAACAGCGTCGGTAATGCGCGACATCTTGCCAACATCACGCCGCAGCCTAAACGACCTTTTTCCGTCTGTCGAAATTGCACCTATGTTTACTGGTGAAAATTTTGGTGTTTTTCAACGTTCAATTACGAATCGGATCATGGCATCTTGCCAGAATCAACTCGCACCCTTTCAGTCACTCAAGGTGTATTGCAGCGCGTGGATATGACATCGCCCTGATAAGGCTTCAACTTGCACGCCACGGCTTTTAGTCGGGAATCTCTAAAAGGCATTATTTTAATTAAATATCCAGCAAGAGCTGGTATCGCGCCGTTGCATCGCCCACTGCGTCCCATTTACATTGGGAAGCTAGGCAATTGAATCGCAATTGCCACCGCGTGTACTCATTCAGGGGCAAACGCATAGCGCCTGGAAGTCCACTAATTTTCTTCGGCGTCTTTCATCAAATGGGTATCGAAAACAAAGCTCTCCATCTCGCTACGTCATATCTGCGATGGCATCTTCTGTCTGGGCAAGAACATTAGAGTGCGGAAACAGATAACGACCGGCAAACGTCGCTTTATGTTTCCTGAGCATTAGCGGCGGATGTTTTGCTTGACCGCTTGTATATATTAGAGATCATGCGATTGGAGATGAACGCGTGCCCCCCAGTTTGCGACATTTTGTTTCCTGGTGTCGCCTCGGTTCGTGCCGACGGATGCCGTTGTTGACGCTCGCAATTTTCACAAGTAAAGACGCCCCCTTCCCGGTCACGTGTGAATCAGTCCCTTATCGTCGAAGCAACTCGGCTTAGCGCGCACGCAACCGCGTCATACAACATGTGACAGGTCTCAATTTAAGCCAATATCGTTCTTAACGATCGAGCTATTAAGGTATAGACCTATAGGCTGGTTAGATAGGCCACCAAGCACGGAAAGCCACGCGCCCAGCGGGTTCAATCGACGTGTTGACGAACCGTCAAAATGCCCGATCGTATCGCGGCGTGTGACGCTGGGTTTTCGCACGCCTGCTATCCCGTGCCCTCTGATAAAGGTGGCACCCGATAAAAGTGCGCATTAGGGTTACGCCACGCCGGCAAAGATGCGCTTTAAGGTTTGAGTGGCGTGACCAATCGCATGCCGGAGAACAAAACAGATTTGCATGTACTGGTATTTGGCCAAACAAACAAATAATCAACACATAAGACCACATTGTTTGATCCTTCCCCTGTACTGGAGGGAAAAAATCTATTGCGGAATTCAAGTTTATGTCTGAAGGGCCAAAGCGTTTACGCTCAACTTTTCTTTGTTGCCTATTATGTAGTGTCAGTTTTCGTACGTTTGCTGCGGCTTTCAGTAGAGTTCATTCAACAAAGCGTCATTCAACAAAGAGCCGGACAGCTTGCAGGTACAGATAAAATCGCGAAAAACAGCCTTGATGACATTTTGAACACATACCCTGAATATACCCCTGTACGTTTGACAGGATGTTTATGCCTAAAATAGCTTGCTGGTGAAAGTTCCAACTGGGATCTACAGAAGCACGTCGACCATAGGATCGAGTTTCGTTTTGAGCTGAGTTTGACCCGCGCCGATTATGCCCTGCAACTCTTGCGGTGTCGGTAAATATTTATGGTTTTCCCACAACGCGAAGACGCCTTGTTTGGCGATGGCCAACGCCGCATGCGACAAATATTTAGCCGATATATTTCTTGTCAAAGCAGGTTTTCAGCAATGTTTTCACCAATAGTGTTGGTGGGTTCGTTTGTAAAGATATGCTTAAATACCTGCTATTATAACAAGACAACATCTTATGTAAGGCACATCGTGGGGGCGGAAATCATGTTTATTGTCTCCTTATCGGGGCAAGAAACACCCACAAGACCGGTGTTACATAAGCGATATGGAGTCACTCTTATTAAACCAACTGTATATGGCGAACATGTGGCATACACGTCACTCGGATTGGAATGTGAAGGCGGTTTGTATTCGTAATCTGTTTGTCGGCAAACGTCTACGGAACCAGTTGCAAAACTTTCGCAGTTTCAGAGGCCATCTCTGGATCGAAAGATCGCCGCTTGTTTGCAGGTCGAAGATATTAACCGCCGACCAACGATTATGACGTAAGCAACAGCGGCAAAATGTTTGTGCCGTCAACTGTTCGGTTTGGCGGTTTTTGCTTCCAAGACGTTGTGTTCAATTTTTCATTGCTTGGAACACTTTTCTCCAACAATGCATTTTCAACAAGCACGAAACACGCATAAACTTCACAAATTTTAAAACAATCGAATGCCCGTTAATGTGATTTGAGAAGGATAAAATACTCCTTTTACCATTTTTGTCCATGGTGCGTCTCCGAAGACGTCTGCATCCCGGATGCATCAGGCAACAAATCCGGTAATTTGTTGTTGCAAGAAAGGGAAATCTGGCATACGCGTTGTTGGTAAACATGTTGTGGTTTCCACTCCGCATTGAATTTCCCGCGTTACACCCCGAAAATCGGCTTGCAAACCCCCCTGACCGGGTCACGGTAAATCCTCAAAATATTCGGAAGTTTTGTTTGATTATTTTCAGCTCAAATCGATTGCGAGCGCGAATGCTTTCGTTGCCTGCGCACTATCGCGTAAGCTTGTCACTCAAACGTTGTTGGCAAAATGTTTCTTACACGTCGAGTGGGTTCTCCGCCAAAACAGGCATGCGTTTAAACTTGTCTGCAGAAACGCAACCAGAAGGCACTGCTAGTGGTAAAACTAGCTTGACTTGTCAAAGAGAATTCCTTGAAACTGCATTCGCACCACAATACGATTGCGGATTAAGAAGTAGCGCCACACACGCAGATCCTATTTTTGTATCCACTTCGTATTAGCTTGATTGAATTCGTCTTTCCGCAAACTTGAAAATGAGCGAAGGGAAACTAACGAAATCTTGTCATATGTGGTAAACAAAGGAGATTGTGGAGTTATGTACTGTATAATTTTGTTGATTTTAAGCACATGACACATTATAAAAAATTTTGATTACAAGCATCAAAATCTTGAGTTATTCTGGATATTTTGTTACCAATTTCTGCAACGAGATGCGTCCAGTAGACAGAATGTTGGCAACTGCTTGATACCCCGAGCATTAAAAGGCATTTGTAATCCTAGTTTTTTCGGCATGCCAAAAGCACAGCATATTCGTAAACGCCCTCCTAAAGCCACGGCAGTTACGTACCGCTATGTGACGAGCAAATAAACAACGGAATACCTGATGGAACGCAAAATCGAGGCGTCACACGAGACGCGGGCATATCGCACAACGATCGAAACACAATAATCACCTTTCTACGTTTATCGAAACCCCATCGTTGATTTCGAGTTGCGCTTAGTGGGATGCATTAGAATCGATTGCAATCAGACTTGCGCTTCGGACTCGGTAATGTGCAGTTTATTTCGCAATGAATGCATGTTGACGCAACACGCCGGTAATCGCGGACGCTCTTTCCGTCGGCAAGAGAGAAAGTCCCAAATACGGCGTTTAAATAAGTATCTAATTGGTTCATTTCTCATTCTAATGGGTTATTTGTTGTTTGTCTTGCACAGCAAACGTTCACAATCAGATGCGGCGGCAACATTATGGTAAAAAGCATCTACTCGGCCAAGGAATGCAGGTGTGGATTGTGTGAGGAGGTTTAACACCTGGCGTTTCCGTCCCAACCCCTAGCAATCAACCCAGCTTTCACATCTCCACTTCATCCCACAATCGCCCGCAAAGTTTTAGCAGCTCAAACGTTTACTCATATTCTATCCATTGGCCCATTTTTACACTGATCCGTAGCTTTAGCTCGCTTGCTTTGCGACATGTGAATGAACCTGATGTTTTAAAGGCGCAATATTATAATGTCACAAGCGTTGCAGAAGTAAACTATACTGGTTTCAAAATAAGTTATTTATCAGTGTTATACTGCACCAAAGTTACAACTGTACGTGTAAAAGTATGTGGAGTTTTTGTTTGTTCTTTGCATGGTTTTCAACGTGCAATTTTTTTACTCTTAACTTAAAATTATTTGATGATTTCAGGTCACTTCCTTTGAATTAAATAAAACATTTTAGGATTCAGCTTCACGCGATAGTACCTGCTGCCCTGTTTCGTGTTTTTGCGTTTATGTATAAGGCTGTACCGTGGTTCTAAAACGGCAGTGCATATACGTTTGCATCAAAATGTCCTCAGTTTTAAGACATTTCATATTTCAAGCACCAAAAAAATATTGTTTGAATATTTGCTTTGTTTACGTTTTTTATTTGCGTTCCGACTGCTTTATTAAAAAAGAATTCAAACTTATATTGCTTGTTTATTAATGTGTGTGCTCGTGTTTCGCTTATTTATTAAGTTCCATTGCGATTGTTCTAAACAAACCCCTTCCACCCTTTCAGATGGAATGGAAAGAGGCAAGTTTAAGTGTATTTCGCTTGCTTCTGCATAAGAAACAAAACTCGTATACCTTCTCGCATGAAAACAAACATATGAATAGTCAACAGAACAAGAAAATAAACACGATATCGGAACAATCCTTATCGAATCTACGCCTGGCATGGGTTTATTTTCGTATCGTTCCTGACCCCGCCTGCCATTGTATGAATTTTTGCATGAGCTTTTTGAAACTGCAGCCATTTTTTTAGTTTGTTTATCGTTGTCACATTCGTAAATACCGGTGCCGTTGCAAGTTTTGCGCTTTGCAATAAATCGTCAGGCATCTCGAACTGTGTGAAATTGTTGAGCAGGATTTTGGACTAAAGTATGTATGTTCATATAAAAATAAAAAACTACACATAAACAAAATATCAGTACAGATTTATCTGAAAAATGTCCAGAATGTCGTTGTTCTGCTTCATAAATAGTTCAAATTCCGTTGAAGTTCAATTGCAGTTTATTTCGCAAACAAAATTGCAATGCCAACAGCCTAATCGGCATTGACGAGTATCCAGCATTGCTTGATACAGAACAGCCAAACCGCTGCGACACAAAGACTCAAGTGTCCTTTGGGCAAGATTAAAGACGTGTCGTCGCATCTGATGCTTACGCCCGATTACGTGCTGCAAGCGGCCGCAAATTTCCCGATGGCTAGGCGCCTAAACAGCGGCGGGATATTGGAGTTTTGGTGCTTGAAACGAAGATCAACAACGATCGCCTGTGTTAAGATCGGCCGCGACTCCCAGCCGGAAATTAGCGGCCTTAGTGAAGTGCAAACGCTCGGCAAACTCGTACTCAACGTTGAACTGTAGCAAATCGTGCGGTGGCGAGATACTATCGTTTCGTATGACATGCCAATTATCACACAGGTTTCTATTCTCGCCGATGTAAAACTCCAATGCGATTCGTTTGGATGCAAAAAAAAGTATTTATATTCCTCCACAAGGTCTCTGCCCGCTGAAGCTCATATTCGACCAGAAATATGTCGCGGTTCGAGGGTAAATGACGTCCCACAAAAGGTTCTGTTTATGTCTAATTAACCGTTTCGAATGCTTATCAATCATCGTAACTAAAAACGTGACGGGTGACATGTTGATAGACATGCCGTCATCGATTTGTCAACCACAAAGTTTCTAAATTTAGCGCGGTCGGGTACTTCTAGTGCAAATATAGAGGTCGGCACAAACGGCAACAATCGTTTTCGGGTCAATTTCGACAAGGCGCTGCCTCGTTATCGATTCGCGGTCTTACACTTGAAATGGTTTAATGTCCCACCGCATACATGTAGTTTATATACTTTTGTACTCGAAGCGGGCCCGGTTGATAATCACCCGGTCGTCGGCCGCGATTCGTGGCGGTCTGCAGTTCGAAGGTGTTGTGATAACAACGGGCGGAGATGGGCGTTGGTATCCAACGCATACAAACATTAAAATGTTGCATGTAAGACCACCGAAGCAACAACATGCACCGGATCCCGATATATGCAAGTATCGGTGATATGCCACACACAGGTTAACGCTAAGGTCACTGACTGTCGAGTTATCCTAGGTGGTGGGTCGCGTAACCATCAGTATTTATGAAATGCAATTTCGCTTTAAAGGTCAAGTGGCGTGGTGCAAGTTAGCGCCGTTCGACCCGCATGACTCCAAGCATGCGTAACCACTAACTTCAGGACGATTGGTTGTTATTGTCAATGAGCATATAACCTGAACAAAGAGCCAAATGATTTGTATTGCCATGCTAAGCATAATATAGTAAAACCATAGTCGTTTGAATTCCGTCATTTGCGATTTCCTACAATACATTAGATCGTTTTTTTTTTGCCGAAACACACAACTATTCCGTTATACTATGTATTGCTATTCCGTTATGCTATGTTTGGGACTTCAAAGTGCATGTGGAATATCGATTTTTGGGTCACAGAATCCACACGGCCCGAACTTACCACAAAAACACAAAAATAGGAGAAATTGAAAAAAGCAGTGACCACCAAGTGGATTTGAGTGGTGTGAGTAACTCTACTTGTCTTGATTGAGTTTACAGACAATGCATGGCTCACCCAAACCACATACCACACACCCTGCTGACACGTAGTGCATAAAATAATTTTGATTGAAAAAGAAAACGATTTAAATAAACGTTTTTAGTGAACACAAAATTGAAGGTCAATGTTGTTGTTACTAATACATCATACTATGATTTCATTTTTGGAAATTAGCGCAAACCACTATATTGGATTTTCACGTCGAAACAGATCGGAGATTCCAAGCGCGTTTCACACACTGTTCCGTCGCTTTTCCCAGCCGTTTTTACTAGAAATCTTACCGACAAAAATCTCCAAAGCAGACAGGAGTTGAGTAAATATCCGACAGGAATGTGTGATATTTTAGGTTGCGGTTTTTGAAAAATCCGTGTTTTCCACATTCCGACTGCCCCCTTCTCAGAAACCTCAAATTCCACGTAACGTGAAAACAACGCGTTTCCTTAATCTCAGCGACCAAATATGTCCACGGTGTGGATGACCTGGACCTCCCCGTAGACCATCGTCACCAAGTTTTTACAACTGTCTGCGTTACTGGGTATGGAGAAAGTAAATTTTTGCGGTTAATTACGTTCACGGCATAATCCGGTTGTTTCTGGGAATCCTCAGTTTAACATCTGTCTGTACTGGGTGACACCTGCTTTCCCTGAGTCAGTCTTCCGGATGACTCAACTTTACACTTTTTGTCCTATGAATTATTCCCAACCGGTTCCGAATTAAAAGGCCGAAACTTTCACTCACAGCACCGAATGTTAATACTGCTTCTGCTCTGATGCAAAACCTTGCAGACAAACGTAAATCAGGGGGTTTCACTTTTATTAAAACAAAAAAATCGAAAACTCACAGCGGCGTGTATACACTTGAAGAGGGGTGCAAATGGAAACGAATCAAGGCAACGCCTCAGCCAAGGGTCACGACATATTTTGACGCATGAGACAGGTGTTTAGATACTGTACGACACGAATGAATAATCAATAAGACCGACATTTTGTCATGTTCACACCCTTGCCGTCTTCAAGTGGACCCGAAGATCGTGGACCCCGGGGCTGCTTGCATAGATGACAGATTGACAGTTCGGCGTCATTAGACGAGCTTATCGTCCCGCATGGCGCGCTTTTCGGGCATGCCTCGAGACTCTTACGCGAAAACGGACAACACGCAGACACACAGTTTGTTTAACGCTTCAAGCTTGAATGTGCAAAGGTCGTTGAAACAGTGGGAAGGAGGGGGTGCTTCGGCTTGCCTGCGGGAGTACCAGTCACTCAGTGCAGGCGACCACTCGAAGTGCGATTTACGAATCCGCAGAGCAATCATATGTCTGCATTTCCTCGTCTCCCACTACAGGGTACGACAGGCCATGTTTCGCGATGAACACGGCGCACAGGTGCACGACTTCGGGTATGTGATGGTGTAGCTGGGATTGACGCCAGGCGGGCACCCTTTCAAGATGAACTTCTTGGATACGGCCACTTGGGGCATGCACACGGTGTGATTGTATTCGCTGTGACGAGGAGACACATCGGGAATCTAAAAGTGAAAATAAGTATAAACAACCATGTTCTGGATACACGAGCAAAAATCATATTTAACAAATGGCTTGGGTTTGTACACACCTCCCATGTATCGCATCCTCCACCGCATGCGGAAACTATAATTTTCGCAGGACGACATCTCGGCTTTTGCACCACCACCATGCGCCTTGTGAGGTTGCATGATCTGCAGGAGGAATCAGAACCTCTGCTTGACGCCGAACGTGCGATGCGTTTCAAGATAGAGGTTGGAACTGGTTGGACAAATCCTTCCTGAATGTCATCTTCTACCGAAGTTGTTCCTCTTCTGCTCACTTTAATGAGCTTTGTCGTGAATCCCACGATCTCGCTTGGTTTAAGTTTACTCTCTTCGGCAGTTGCGGTGCTGCATTGGCAAAGCAACATTGCCACGCTGAGATAAATGAAAAGACTCAGCACTGTCTTGGCTCCAAGGACGCTGTTTTTCTTCATAGTTATTTCCATTGTGATAAGTAGGGTAGTAGTCGGTATATTCGCTTTCAGTATAGCGATACGCAAATTCTAATGATCAGCTGAAAGGTGCGTCTGCTGCTCGAGCTGAATTAGGATAGCTCACCTTCGCCGCGCGCTGCCTTTTATATACCGCTGCAGGTTCGTCTCAGGCTCAGCGAGCCAATGATAAGATATGCGCGCGCCCTCATCGCCCGTAAATAAATAAACTAGCGACGCGTCCCAGGGCCGCTTCGCCGAGCCGCAATAATCTGACATTTACATATTCAAGAAAGAGCGGGAGCATAAATCATTTATGCAACCGCGCTCACTTGCAGTGAACGGTACCTTCTTTAATACAACTGGAGTGGGTGACCCTTCTTCAAGCGAATCTCTTCGTTGACGCATGACGCAGGAGCGTCACGTGACGTATAACGTGCGACCTGCGACACGCCGCCAGTTATTGTGAAACTGAGAAGTAGGTGGGCTCGTCGTTTCGATACGATACGTTTAACGAACTTGTCTTGCCTTTGCCCTTTTAAGGTGTCAAACACATCAAATAAGGCTTTCATGTTTTTAATCTTTTTTAAAACAAGTGCGTCAGTATGTGCGCGTGGCATTTACGTACGTTAACTAATTTAATGAAATTGAGTTTCCTCTTTTGATCTGTGAAATTACTTGTGCGTCATACGTTATAGTCTATCTCATCCAAATGAACAAGTGACGTCGGGCCAACATCGTTTCGTCATCAATCTGAACTTTGCCACGGCCCATTGAGAAATTTCCTGAAACATTGACGATGTTTCGAAATATGTGCCCAAAAATACCTTCCCGGTAATTCTCCTTCGGGGACTTGTTTTAAATTTTTTTTTGTAACCTACTTTGATTGTAGAAGAGCAATTCTTATCAGGTATTAGTTAATAACTTCATCCAACCTTGCCTCAGAATTTCGAGACACAATGACAAATTTGTAGTTTCAATTTTTTAACATACGTCGTGGCCATATTGCTTCTACATGATTGGTAATATGTTACTGTCAGACGTTTTGTACGTCTTCCAATTACATATGGACCAATTATGTTTTCTTCGAGAATTTGAAATTTACAGATTTACCGCGTTTTAAAAATACGTTTCGCCTTTTTCCTACATAGATACAATATTTGCATCAAGTAGATTTATTTTATGATAGACTACAGGCAAATGCCTTGGAAGGAATATAAATTTAAATAGTAGGGATGAATTTTGCGAGAGCAGCAAAACGTGTGCATTTAACGTTCTAGTCTGGGTTGAGGGGATAAAATTACTCCTTGCTGACATCAAGTGATTAGTATATCAAGAAAAATGACAACAACTACTCTTTTGCGCCACCGAGTAACTGCTTCCGTGCGATGAAACCAAAAGCAAAACTTGCAGGCTACAGTCTCAAAACACCACTTTGTAATGGGCAAAACATGTCTTTTTGCGTTTTATGTAGTTCCTGCGTTGTTATAGTCAAATAAGCTAATAGCAATAAAACAAAAATTTAGGTTTATTGTGAACACAAGCAGTACAACCAATACCTTCTTTTCTATTTTCTTTCTTGCGAGTTACTACGTTTATGTTCAAAACATTTTATGATATTTTATGCCTGATATCATTGAAAGTTCTGACAGAAACAAAAGTACAAATGTGCTTATGACGAGACTGTAGGTCGTCATCCTGTAATTAACATACAGCCGTGCTTGTCGAGACTATCGAAAACGTATTTCAATTATTTTTTTGGTAAAACGCGTTGAGGTACCTCAAAGTGCACTAAAAGTTTATCTTACTATTAGTTTTTATTAAATGACTCTGTAACCTCTAGGGAGCCAAAACAAAAGAGTGCAAGAACTGCATCTGGCTCCGGAGCCGTGGGTTGTCGACTTCTGGATAAAATCAGTTAATTCTACATATGTACATAATATTGTTGCCTGTTGCAAAAACAGGGCAGTAGGTGGCCCTTTACTTGGTCAAGCGCCCGACGCGTATACTAAGTAGAGAACCTGACCGGGTTTCGTGCCAGGATAACCTGGGTTAAAACCCCGGTGTGTGGTCAAAAAACAACAAACTTTTCATAAAAAAGAAGTGACAAAGCCAGTCGAGTATGTGAACAGAATTTGAACACTATATTCATGTTCGTCGCCAGTGTCGTAACATTGTGGTTATCTTGCACGCATTTATGATAAAATTACTGCGTTGTGTCATAAGTATTGCTGAATCAATTTTCACCCCAATTTCAACCACATGCGCAACAGACCCCTGTGGCTTAATAAAACTATAAAGAACCATATAGTAAACGTTTTTTCGAAAATTTTATCGAAGCGGGAGTGATTGCTCATGACGACCTGTTGGACCGGAATGGGGAGTATCTGAAATACGATACACTCGCTCCGAAGTTTGGTCTTGTGCCAAACACAGTCGATTTCGTTAAGTTTCTGAAGCTGGTGTAAGTATATCTGATGAGTGAGACTATGGCTCATCAGTTCCTTCACGAACGAAAAGCTAACAGACGTCTCGAAAATATCTTACACCACTGTGGGCCTTATACTCTTGGTTGAAAATATAAATCCACCCAAAGCACAAGGTTATTGGAACTCCTTACTTGCGGAAGCTAATCTATAAAAAAAAATACCCCAAGCTATACCGTAGAGGGGAAACTAATAAGCTTCCAAATTAAATTGAACCTTATAACCATCGTGACCAACAAAAAATTAAAGCTGAGTGAAAACGGGATCGTGCGTCTTTGCAAAAAAGCCTCGGAAACAGTTTTTATTATTATTGTACAAAGTCTAATAGTAAAACAATTTTGGGAAAATGTTGAGCTGTTGGCTTAGTGCCCACCTTCTCGCTATCCCCTGCATTTTTCACACGATGCATGTTGTATTTAATTTTTTTTTAATATGAAAAAATAAGTGAAAAAAAATTCGTCTATTAACCAACAACCATTCTTCGAAACTTTGTGATGTGTTGAGCAAAGGTTTGTGGTATAACTGCGATTTCGACAATTAACTTCCTGTTTTACGTAAATTTAAGGCCCAATCATTACAATCGTGTGTGTACCACGTGATTGCGCAATCACAATCTGCCAAGGAATTTTAACTTGGAAATGCAGCTAACAAATTGATGCAGTTTTAGGAATATTAATACCAACATTTTATTATGAATAGATCATTTATATAGTATTAAGCTACATAATGGCTAAATTCGTTCCACCTGAAATTCAAGACAATGATCATGGTTGGGGGCCTGTCAATTTACCAGAAAAATTTAAAGATATGCCCTATCAACCATTCAGTAAGGGAGACCGCCTTGGAAAGGTATGTGCAAAGCAAAACTTTACTATTTCTTTGAAATGTTGCTGTTTATTTGCTTGTTGTTTAGGTTTCAGATTGGAGTGGAAACACTTATCAAGATCGTCGTTTTATGAACAAATACAACTCTCAGTTTGGTTCTGGTAGTCAGTATGCTTATTACCATGATGAAGATGAAAGCAGTTTCCGGTTGGTGGACAATACCAAGGTAGGTACTGCCGGTTGCACTTTCAATTACAAGTTCACATTCCAAATGTATTTTGCATGGTTTAATCAGTTGACATTTTTAATATATTTATGCATCAGTTTCTATTTCTGCATAGATTGCTGATAAATTTCGCAAATAAGTGTAGCAAGAATATCGTATTGCTGTTAGTCTGGTGTTTAATATAGTAACTTTATTATGACTATTTTTATGTATATAATCCAAATTGTAAAATATGTCAAAGTGATACTTTTTCTGTGTTTTTTAGGTGCAAAAGCCAGCCTACCAGAGAAACCGCTTCAGGTTCAACCAACTCAGGCAAAGACAACAACAGCAGAGGCAGCAGCGTGAAGCTGGTGGTGGTTCATCTAACCAGAAGCCCCTGACTAAACTTGAAAAGCGAAAAGAACGTGAGAGACAGAGATTGCAGAGAAATATGCAAAGGCAGTATGGACAAAGTCGCATCAGATGGAAAGAAAGACAAATCCAATCACAACAGAAAAGAAGGGATGCTTCTGTCACTGTTGCTGAAACATGGGAGGTGGGCAATTCCGATGTTTTATGTAGTTACAAATTTTGGACAAAATTTAGGACATTACATAAAACAATTCGTAGACATAAGACTGATGCGGCACATTTTACAATTTGATTACATAAAACATGTATATATTTTCGTAAGGTTCTGGAAGAGATGGATTTTAATCGCCTGTCAAAACTGAAGCTTCCAGATGTAGGTGAACCAGAGGACCTATACACATGTGGAGAACTTCTTTACTATGACAAAACTTATGACAGGGTTTCAGTTAAAGCAGAAAGGCCACTTCGAAGGTTTAACAAAGAATTTCACAAGGTGTGGTTCTGGCATTGCTCATGTTGAAGCTGGGCCAAATTTTGGAATTTTCAGTTTTAACCCTTGTCTGTTTCAAGGTTACAACCACTGATGATCCTATCATTCGCCAATTGACCAGGAAACCTGGCAATGTTTATGCAACTGATGCAATCTTAGCAACATTGATGTGTTCCACAAGATCCCAGTACTCTTGGGACATTATTGCCCAGAGGGTGGGAAAAAATAAACTGTTTTTTGACAAGCGAGATGACTCAAACTTTGACTTGCTGACAGTGAGTGAAACTGCCAATGAGCCCCCACAGGTATGGCATCTGTTTCTATACTAAAAGCAATATTTATTTCATAAAATATGGCTATTGATATAAGACCATGAAAATTAAAATGCATTTTGAATCATTTGTATTAAAATCTTGTGTTTTATACAGGATGAAGGAATAAATGCTCCCTTAAATTTAGCCATGGAAGCCACTTATATAAACCACAACTTCTCCCAGCAAGTGCTGAAGTCTGGGGAAAAGCGCAAGCTGTCTCATGCTAATCCATTTGTACAAGGTTTGTTCTAATTGTAATTAATATGTCTCGCAGACTAACAAAAAACACACTTATTGACTAAGTCATGTATTTAAACAGTTTTGTAAGCATACATTTAGGGATGGGCAATTCAGAATAGCGAATCCAGAAGATTCGAATCTTAAACTATCTGAATCCAAATTGTCTACAACAACCGAATACTTCCATGTACGATAACTTTCCGTATTTACCCGATTGTATGCCGAATGCGGCGGTGTTAAAAATAATTGTAACCCGCCCTTGAATGTAAGCCGCACGTAAATGTTAAAGGCAAACTTAGGTGCCCCACAACAATCACTGTCAACAAATCTGTCATTTTGGTTTGTCAGCTATGCTGATTGCTGTGTGTGATAAAACGTATTGGTACGGCAGAGCGAGTTAAAGGTAAATTTCATTGAAACTCAGAGCCGCAGACAAATTATCGAGTTGACATTAAATTATACAAGTCGCCCTCGATTGTAGGCATCACAAACGGTAGGTTAAACAACTTTACAAGCCACGGCTTACAATCAAGTAAATATGGTATGTATCTTTTTTGAGAACTTTTCGTCAATCTTCTGCTACGGTTGTGTCGTGTAGGTTTGACAGCCACAAAATTATGTTGTCACTTGCCAGACAAGCATGTAGAGAGCCTAAGTATATTACAGTGCAATAAATTTATTCTTTGATTGTGCTTTGTTGTTGGACTCATGTCAAAAAATCTTTTATGTTTATGTTGTGCTTCAGTGCACAAGCTAAAACAAAAACAGAACAGAACAGGATTCGGTATTCTGGATTCGATTTAACTATTCTAGAATGTTCTAAGATACTGTATTGTTCTATATTGCCCATCCCTACATACATTGCATTCTTACAATGGCCAAGTTTAATCTCAGTTTTTTAACAGGGGAATCTGACAACATTGCATCTGTGGGATATAGATACAGAAAATGGAACTTGGGTAATAACATTGAACTCATTGCTAGAACTGAACATGATGCAGTACTGAGCACATCTGGTGGGGAGACCAGTTATATAAATGTCAAGGTAAGAGTGTTATTCCTTGTAATATTCACATTGATTATATGTGGGCTCTTTTTAAGTAAATACTGAATCATACTGGCAAATTAAAATCTTGTTTAGGCATTGATTTGCTTGTCAGAAGTTAATGGATAAATATATGAAATCCACAGACATTAAATGAATGGGACTATCATTTTTGCAATGGGGTGGAATGGAGAAGAAAATTAGACTCACAAAGGGGATCCGTGCTTGCTACAGAGTTGAAAAACAACAGCTGCAAACTAGCGAAGTGGACAATGTGCGCTCTACTGGCAGGGTGAGTAAAACAAATAGGCATTAAATACCTAGTCTTTTTTTGTGTATATTGAATTTGTGTTTAGAAAGCCGTTTATTTGTGTAAATAATCAAGACAAAATTTACATCTTGCAGATCTGAATACATGAAAATGGGATATGTTTCTCGTTACAATATTCAAGATTCATCAAGGCATGTCATTATTGGAACACAACAGTTTATACCTAAAGAATTTGCGTCACAAATAAATCTGTCTGTGTCCAATGCTTGGGGGATTTTGAGGTGTATTGTTGACTTATGTATGAAGCAACCGGAGGGAAAATACCTAATACTTAAGGTAGTTTTAAAAATACCTAATACTAAAGTAATTTTATGAAAAAATCAGCTCTATACAACTATTGTTTGCGCAGGATCCCAATAAGCCAGTGATCCGTCTGTACAAACTACCAGATGGTACATTCAGCTCAGATGAGGAGGAAAGTTCTGATGGCAGTGAAGATGATGACAGTGAGAGCGATGATGAAGCAGAAAAATAGAATTTCATTTTCTGTGCCATTTTCAGACTAGAATATTGTATTGCTTTGGTGTGTGGCAAATTACCGGGTTGACAAAGATTATTATGCTCTTGTTTCCAAAGATGCTGAAATAAATAATTGGGAGGTCGGAAGCTGTGGCGTTTTATATGTCAAGACACAGGTGTATAAATACCATCCCTTGGTAAATGTTGGGGCTAAATGATTTTTGCCAATTCATGTAGATTTATTTTCAAACTGTAGACGTGGAGTACAAAACAAAATGGAAGAAATGTGGTGAATTACCCGAAACGTTAGTAATTCGTACGAATCGAGCAACCAATTTTTGAAAACCCAAACTTGTCAGATCGCCAGTCGCCACATGGCACAGCTGTTAGTTCCTGTGGAAGCGTGGCGCAGGAAAAAGGGAATAGCGTTGGAGAGAAAAGTTTGAAGAAAGGCTTTAAGCTTGTGATGTTACGCATCATTGGTCGTGAAGTAATATGTTGCATTTAACGTTATGGCGAAGTATGAACAATTTCCAGAAATGAATGTCATTGCAGCAAATAAACCAACAACACTTGGCACTTGTCCGACTGCAGAAGCCTTAAAAGTTATATTGTCGTCAAACTTCATTTGTCTTCAAACACATTGCTTCCTAAGCAATGAAATCGAATGAACATATACTTTGAATTAGTGCACTGTTTATGCAAAACCCTAAACTTCATGAATAAAATTGAGTACATTACAAATCGCGGATCGCGCGGAAATAAATGATATGACGTCAAACCGATAAAAGATTCCTATTGGTGATCGGGTCGGCGCCCCTGAAATTCAGCCTGGTGATTCCCAGCTACCAAGCCTGTCCTCATGATGAAGGTAAGTTTCTTTTTTGTTTAATATATTCACTCGTTTGTTGATGCCGTGGCGCAATGTGCGTGTTGTGTAAGAGCATTTTAACAGTGGAGCATTGCCACAATCCAGAGTAATGCGCGAAAATGCGTGGTGTGAAGAATGCGTTCACCTTTGACTATTTTTTTTTGTTCCATACCACGATTTTCAGTTTCACGGCGGTTTATCATTTATAAATAACCAAAAAAATACACATGTGTATGCAGAAAAGACCAAATATGTAGTAGCATCCGTTTCCATTTCGTTTGTTTTTTTGCAATCTGTTCATTTGACGACTTGTGGTTGTTGGGATTTCCAATTCGAAACACGCTAGTAGTCACGTGACTTGACGCCATTTTGTAAACAA
This sequence comes from Ascidia mentula, assembly GCF_947561715.1. Taxonomy (NCBI): domain Eukaryota; kingdom Metazoa; phylum Chordata; class Ascidiacea; order Phlebobranchia; family Ascidiidae; genus Ascidia; species Ascidia mentula. Next base: position 15,754,192 of record NC_138569.1, on the reverse strand, counting down.
AGTCAAATTATCACAACTGTCCGAATGTGACGCATTTGAGAGAGACAACTCAACATAAAATCCGAAAATTTTGTACCAAAGCAAAACTTTAACTTGTTAAAATGTCCTACGTACATAATGGTGAGCAAACAACAGTTGGTCCAAATGCATTATGATGGGTAGAGATAGAGACACATCTGTTCATTTTTTAGATTGTGCCATGGACAGATGGAACACAATAATAACATGTTTGGAGAGTATGGGTATGTTCAGTGGAATATTCTGAGCAATGTTATGTAGTACTTTCTATGTGTTCATTTCTTAGGGAGAATAACATTTTAGAAGATCTTGTTAGTGGAAATGGTGCTACGAGTAACTACCTTTCAAATGAGGTACCTAATTTTCAAGGATGGTGTAAATTTGTTTGACAAATGGTTATGATTTTTAACATTTTTCTCATAGTTTGTATTGATATTTCACTCCATTGTTCATAAAATGTTTTCACAGACAAACCAAACATTTGATGGGGGGTTTGATATTTTGCAACAATCCCTTAAGGCTGCTGACATATTGGGAGCTGAAGAGGCTACAGATTCACCATTTGATGACTTAGGCTTGACTTTTAATGGAAACTCACTATCTCATGTTGCAACTTCGAATGAAACCACCGTGAAAAATGAAAACGAGCACTTTGAAAACTTTTTTGATACTTCACAATTTTTTAATGTCCCTAAAACAACTGCAGAAGTTAACCAATCTCAAACCAACAATAATAATGGTACATCTACATCGCAGCATGGGTCTTCGGGTTATCAGCTTAGCACTACCAAACAGCCTGTGTACCAGCATGTTTTTTCCAGTACTAACCTGTTGCAGCCTACCCATCAGGTTTGCAGTAATGGTGATGCCAGAACTTCATCACCCAATCTTATATCTGGAATGCCAAGAACTGCTTCGCCAGGTTTGCAAGTGGCCAGCATGCCGAGAACAGCATCTCCAAGATTACAGGTGGCTGGCATGCAGAGGACTGCCTCACCAGTTTTGCAAGTTGCCGGAGTGCAGAGTAATTTAATTTCACAAAGGGGAATTACAACAGGGCAAAGATCTGCATCTCCTAATCCTCCTGCTGCCGTATCTGTTGCTGCGCCAAAGCAGTACAACCTTTTCAAAATTCAAATATCGCCAAAAACTGATGTGGTACAGACTAGCAAGTCTTACATGTTGCAGGCACCACCACAAAGTTCCCAGCACTTGACCACAGGAAATCAGACTCTTTTGTGTAATAGCAGTGCCAACAAGTTGAATAATGTCCAAGTGGTCAAAAGTGTTACACAAAATTTGGTTTCTGCACCTGTCATGCTTAGTGTTGCAAGGCAACAGAGTGATTTCCAATCTACCAATGCACAGGTTCAACATTCTACCTCATTTAGTCCCAGCAATTCGGCCTCGACCTTCACAAAACCGCTTGTTCAAAATAACATCGTCACAAACAGTCTGACTCTCCCTTCCAATATAAATGCCCTGAATCAAGAGGAGCAAACTAATAAACTCGCACTGCTGTTGCAGAGCAAGGCAAGTCAACAGTCTGGAGTTGGCAAACCAGCAATTTTGAAAGTTGGTAATCAGAGCATCAACATCTCAAATCTGAAAGTTGCCAAGGCCCTGGCTGCAAATATTTTGCAGCAACATATGAGGCAGCAGGCTGTGCAGCAACAGCAACAGCCACAAGTTATAAATGTTGCAAAAAGCCAAGGCCCTGCCTTTATAAACTTATCCAACATGCAAATGCAATCACCAGCATCTGTTGTGGCTTCAGCTTCCCAGCCCCAAATGAAAGCTCAGTATGTGATCAGCTCAATGGCACAAAGTGCACAGCAAGCTCTACCAGTTTCCCAGCAGCAATTGGAATTTAGCAACAAAGGGTCATTGGCTCAAAGCAATCTTACTGTTGCCAGCACTGTTAAACCACAGACTCAGTATGTACAACTTGCTATTTCACGAAATCAAGTTCCAATAAACCGCATACAGATTGCGAGTGTCAACATCCCCATATCTATCTCTACTACAAAGCAATCAGAGTCTGTGGAACTTGCATCTTCCTCCAACACTACTCAGACTGTGTTAACATTGCCAGGCACTATATCTAGTGTTGCCAACAGCTCCCATTTTATGCAAAATCGTTTTGGTTCTGTGCAATCCAACACTGGAATAGTGTCCAAAAACCAATTAATTGATAGTAATGCTACAATAGTTAACAAGGACCAGGTTCAAAAAGTGTGGAATCAAGTAAGCAATGTTTGCCATGCATGTGACCTTAAATTTTACAAGGTAAACTTAATAAAAATAATTTGTTTTTAGCAAAACAAGGCTTCTATAACTGTTGATGGCCACACATCAAGTCAAGTTGTATTGCCCAACAGCAGCTCAAATATTGCTTCATCTACAACACAATCAAAATCAAACATACATGTAAATTAAATGAGACATCCTTAATTGATAAAATCCAAATAACTACTTTATTTTTTGTGCAGAAGTCTGCCCTATCCTATGTAACTTTTCAAGTGGATCCCAATTTGACAGACCAACAGGTTGAACAAGTACAACAAATAATTTCTCAAAAAATGTCCTTGTCAAAGGTAGGTGTTCAATTTTGCTAATAGAGGGGCAGCCAAACCCTGGCATGAGGCAATTATTCATGGTGTGCTAAGTGATTTACCAGTTTAAACTCCAATACTTTGCTGAGAAAGTGACTAAATGCCTGGAAATTGTTTGAATTTTGCTACACTGTATGCTTGTTTATATATACTCTTTGTTGTCTGCAGATACCGACCCTTTCAAAAGAACAGAAACAGTTGCTTGCGGCCTTCCGTGCACAACTTCGAACTATGGAAACACCAGTGCAGCAATACTACCTCCGTAATCCCCAGTTGTTTTTGCAAAAGGTAAGTTTTCAGTCCCCTTCCAAACATGAAGAAAAACTCTGTAAACTTGGTGTGCAACAAAAGTTGACCAGGCAGTTCAGTTTGCCACTAATCCAACATTTTTTCAACTAACACAATGTGAAAAAACTAGGTATTTTGTGTTAGTTAGTAACTTCATAGTTTGTTTTTTAGACTAATTCCCACTTTTTGTAGGTATACCAACAGTTACAAACAGGAAAACCATTTATTATGCACATGCGGGTTGACAAATCAAGGTTACAAAATGCACAAGTATCCACTACCTCCTCTTCTGGCGTGGTAACGCAAGTAAGAATTTACGATGTATATATGTATAACTTTTGTAAGGTTGTTTATATTAAATTTTGTCATTCAAAGAAATTTGGAATTAAAACTTTCACAATTCGTGTTATGAACTGTTTTGTACTTTTAGTTGGTCAAGGAAGAACACCCGACAATATCGTTAACAAGTAACTTTCCAAGAGCAAGCTCACCATCACTTGGAGTTAAACGAAGTGCTACCCCTACACCACAAATACAATCCAAAGCACCAAAACGACAGGCAACTGAAGTTAGTGCCGTAATACAACCATCTGCTTCCATGACACCTGTTAAAAGACCATCTTTGTACGTATTTTTGTGCTGTTGAATATAGGCTTTGCGTTGACAGTTAATTTATACACAGAATTATGGAGCAACTTCAGAAACACCGGGAGATTGTGTGTAATCCTGATATCACTCCCTTTAAGACAGTTAGAGATGCCATCAGAAGATTATTGCCTTACCATACATGCAACACTGCTGAGGTAAGGTCAAAGAAAATATTTGATTTTTGCTGTTTTAAACACGTTTTTTTAGATTAAAGAACCTGACTTTGTGGAAAGTGAGCCGTTATATGAAGACATATCCAAAAGGTTATTGCAAAAAATGAACTCTATGCTTTCAAAGTACCACCACCTCGCTGACAAAGAGTCCACAGTAATATAACATGCCCCAGGCTGTTTTCATATGTTTTATTTTTTTCATGAATAAAAATCCTTTTCAGAGAAAAGAATGTTCAGCAGATGTTGTCATGTTACAAAGAGCATTTCTGCAAAGTGAACGAGCAGCCTCTCTTGAACTAAAGCAAAAAATCATGGGTACGTTGCATGTGACTCTTGTGTTTGACTAAAGACTTCTACAAGTTATGAAACATGTTTGCATAGAAAACCCAAGTGCAATCAGGGAGTATATGAAGGAGGACCAAGGAGGAAATGCACTTAAAACATATTTCAAAGGTATGCGAACTTTCTACGTCACTTAATAATTGAATAATTGTAACTGTAGTTAATAATTATTGACCGTTACAGCTGAAGGAGCACCGAAGTCGGAAAATATTCGTGACACCAATCAATCTTTAACGGGAGTGACTGACGATTTGCCAGTCGAAGCAGAAAAAGACGTTTTATTGCAGGAGGCTGTTCTGAGCATTCTTTCTCCTTGAATGTCTGTTGACAATTTGTTACATTTCAAGTGCTTTCAGGGGGCAGATTGTTTCTACGTCAGTTCATTGATATTTTTGCATTGAGGCAAGTCGTCGAAAATGTCTTCATAGCAACATTCAACTAGATTGTGGAAACTTATTGCTATGAAAAACATCCTTTTTGTGGTGGTGCTTCTTTGTATGTTATCGACCCGTTTGTTGATCATCAATCATGTTTGTTTTATTCATTGAGTGTTTTTTGCACTGTTAATTTGCCTTTCTCAACAATAGACGCATTCAAATTCTGTTGTTTATCACACTAAAAGAAAGCGAAATGGTAGTTTCTGATGGGGGTTATGTGCTTTCAGAGTCTAATTGGTAACTAGCCGCTGTGCAGAAAAAGTTTAGAAATGCTTTGTATAGATACCTGGTTAATCGTTCGGCCAGCACACTAACGAGGATGTTACTCTGACAACAAGTGATTTCTAAGGTAGTACCTCGTAAGGTTTTGTCATGACTCCTTCGGGGTTTGTTCCAAGAGTGGTAGAGGTGCTTTTGGGGGGTTCTGTTCTGAACGTCATTCTCGTCTCTGTTGGTTAACTTGACACGACTGTCAAAAACCGAACAACTTATTTGTTTTAACCCTGGAGGTATGTACTGTTCCTTCAGAACAGATGCTTTCATTGTAAATGGGCGGGGCGTGTTCCTATAGTTCTGGAGCTTTTTCTTTACTGGCGGTTTGCGTGCTGCAGCTCCTATGTATTAAGAAAAGCGATTGGTTATTGTTTGATTGGGTACGGTAGATAGACTATGGCACTCGCTCCTAATTGTCGGTGCAGCACGTTGAAGCAGACTTATACAAGGGGCGGCACAGTATTGAAAATTCCCGTCGGGCAAACAAATGATTCCTTTTGGGATTAATCGAATTTCACGTCGTCGAGGTGCATAGGCATATTTCATGCATGGAGAAACTCGGGCTTTATCTCTTCCTTGTTCTCGATCGCGAATGGATCGTGTTGCTGAATTTCAAGTCCGAGTGTAGTCCAGATGACCGGTAATCTCCACCACGTTTGGACTGTCCTTGGGACGTTAAGGTCTGTCGATGTGGATCAAAGGAAACGTTCTGAGAACCGAGTTGGCGTTTGCGTTTCGATGGGTTCTGCTTTGGCCAGCACGACCGGGTGGCCACCTTTCGTCACATGCAGTTTGTCGCAACCCATCACCTCCCAGTGCGGCTGGCTGCGATCCTACGACAGACGGTGATTCTCCGTGAGGAAATCACCTTTAGCCTACATGGGCGCCTGCCTGGACAACCTTCATGGTTTTATCGGTGCCCATGCGATTTCATTTCTTTATATACTGTTCTTTGCGTAGTTGCTGTTTTTCGCAAAATAAACATAATTGGATTTGATTTGATTTGATCTCCCAAGCCAGTGGATCTTAACCATGGGTGTTCTCACTTTCCAAGAGAATAACGTTGTTTCTAGGGGTGAGTGGAGATTGAATCTTTAGGTTTGGTTACATAATATACGTAGGTTTCCATATTTGTCTAAGCCAGTGCTTCTTAACCTTTTTAAATTCTATCCGCACTTTTCTGTGGCACGAAAATTTCATCCGCACAATGCGGCCAAACCGCGCATGCAATGTTTGCGAACCCGAGGATGTACATAACTAATACCAACAGCCAGGCTTCATGATAAATTGCCCTTTCTTGGACGTTTCGAAATTTAAGCGATTGGAAACCTACCGACGATTAAAGGGAAGGATTAGCGTTGCTTCTTGAAGCTAGTGTACGTAACCAAACATGAAAAATTCTTAGACTAAAATAGCCTTTTATCGGGCGATTGTCACCTGCACTCATCCACACCATGTTGCCCATCCGCACAACAAATTTTCACATCCGCACCAGTGCGGATGGTCCCACAGGTTGAAAAGCACTGGTCTAAGCACAATTCCGGACAAGATCTTATCAGTCACATTGTCCAATTTTGAAACAATATTTGACAGCGTCTTTAGCGATTACCTTTTTTGGTCGTGAAGTTGCTGATGATCTTTTGTAGAGTCTCGGGCGTCGCCTTAAGGAATATTACCTTAATTTCCAGGTTTTGAAAAGTATCACAATTAAAATTCCCAACATTTAGGCCCTTTTGGTCATTATATTACTCTTGATGCAGATTTTACACCAAAACTACGGGCATGAAAATCCTGACGTCTGGCACCCCTATAATATACTGCATTTACATCGGTACTAGGTTGGCTTTATAAATCAAGACGTGCCTTTTCAGAAACTGAACATGTTTTACATATAAACGCTCGACAAAAATTGTGTCATAGAAATCTTCTCGTTGACATCCCTTACCAACACCCCAGTGGTCCGTATTTAGTCACCACGTTGTTATTGGTATTTTGATCTTGGTTTGTAAAGTTTTGTTGTGATTTTGTAAGACTAAAGACTAAGCAAACTGCTACTATAGTATAGGGGGAGCTCATGTTATGTGGAAGTTGATTTCTCCAGCAGTTATCCACTTCTACCATATATACTGTGATATTTCATAATGAGGAATTTTCCTTTAGGAAAGTTGTTAATCGTGTTTAACTTCAAATTTCTCGAAAATGGTTCGAAAAAAAGTTGACAATCGGATCCGGGTCTTAATTGAAAATGGAGTTGCCACCAAACATCGAACCATGTTTTTCATTGTTGGTGACCAATGCCGAAATCAAGTTGTTATTCTTCATCACATGTTGTCGAAAGCACAAGTGAAAGCCCGTCCATCAGTCTTGTGGTGTTATAAAAAGGAGCTTGGCTTTAGCACGTAAGTCTGTTTGTCCACAAGCAAAATTATGTAACCAATATTTATTGATATAGAGACTGGATAACGATGTTTTCATACTAGTCAAGTAGTTACTGTATTTAAGACAACCCAATTTAGTTATTGTTTAGTTTATTAAAAACAAAACCTTATGCCCCTTGTCATACAATAAATGCATCTATAAACTTAAAGGCTTAAAACGTGGCTTTTGCAGGCATCGGAAGAAGAAAATGAAACAACTGCAGAAAAGAATCTCAAGTGGGACCTTGGATGTAAAGGAAAATGACCCGTTTGAACTTTTTGTTGCTGCAACGAGTGTCAGATATTGTTATTACAAGGAAACTCACAAGATCCTTGGGAATACATACGGAATGTGTGTTCTGCAGGTGCAATATTTACCAAGATATTGTGTGTGCAACTTTACTTTGTATTTTGAACATGTGTAGGATTTTGAAGCTCTCACACCCAACCTTCTTGCACGTACAATTGAAACTGTTGAAGGAAGTGGTATTGTTTGCTTTCTTCTTCGGTCCTTGAAATCTTTGAAACAACTTTACACATTAACTATGGTATGCTTTTCATGTGACACATCTATTTCCCAACTCAAATATCATAGAATATTGTTAAAACTGGGAATGACAGTTTACCAACCATAGAAAATATCTTTGTAGGATGTCCATGCAAGATATCGGACAGAATCACACAGTGATGTCATAGGGAGATTTAATGAAAGGTAGTTCAAGGCTAATTCATATTAGAAAGTTTATGAATAAATTTGTTCTGTTACAGATTTCTTCTATCGGTGGCATCATGCAAGAACTGCCTTGTAATTGATGACAACCTAAATGTTTTACCTCTTTCATCACATACTCTTACGATAAACCCAGTTCCCCCAAAGCCAGCTGATGACTGTTTGACACCTTCTGAAAAAGAATTACTTGAGCTTAAGGAGTCATTGCAGGTTTGTTTTCTTTTCATATATCTGCAATTTGCTTTTGTACCCAATCGTTGGAGATAATTGTTGTTTTAACCACACCTGTATCGGGAAGCCACCATAATTTTATTTATGTTTTTCTTTTAGTTTGTTTGTATTGCTTTTTATTAAACTTCATCTTTATAAGTGTTCTTGTGTTTTTCTTGTAGGACACTCAGCCCATTGGGAGCATAGTAAACTGCTGCAAGACAATTGATCAAGGCAAAGGATTACTGAAGTTTGTTGAAGCAATAACAGAAAAGACATTACGAAGCACAATTGTCATGACTGCAGGTCCCAAAAATAATCTCTATATACATATCGCAATCTAATCAATAACAAGTGTAATTTACAGCCAGGGGTCGTGGAAAATCAGCCACACTTGGTTTGTCCATAGCAACAGCAGTGGCTTTCAGTTACTCAAACATTTTTGTTACATCGCCGAGTCCGGAAAACCTGAAAACACTTTTTGAGTTTGTGTTCAAAGGTTTTGATGCTTTGGAGTATCAAGTAATGTTTTACTAAAGGTTTCTGGCTATGGTTATTTTTTATTGCATTTTTTGTAGGAACACTTGGACTATGAACTGATTCAGTCGACAAATCCTGAATTTAACAAAGCAGTGGTAAGGGTAAATATATTCAAAGAACATCGCCAGACAATCCAGGTGGGTTTTGCCTTTAATCAAGTAAAATTTATCATAATAATCACCTACACTTTTTTAGTACATTCACCCAACGGATGCTGCCAAACTCAGTCAAGCAGAGTTGTTAGTTATTGATGAAGCCGCTGCAATTCCTTTACCAGTAGTACAGAAACTTATGGGCCCATACCTTGTATTCATGTCATCCACAATAAATGGGTAACCACACACATCCGTACATTCTTTCAGCTTTCCACACATTTAGTTTGCATTAAATTACCTTAACAGATATGAAGGAACGGGTCGATCTCTCTCACTCAAACTCGTCAAACAGTTGCGGCAGCAAAGTATGGCTTCAAACACCGCAACACCAAAACAGGTATATTTGCATTTTAGGTTTAAAATATACAGTTGCGTCAGACAGCGAAAATCTAAATGGAAACATCCAGTGGTTCCAAACTTTTTAAAACTGTGGCACACTCATTTTTTACAAAATGTCATGACATCCTCACAAAGTAATTTTGACGTTATTTATTTGAATGAAACGAATTTGCTTGTTTTGTTTGCTACCTTTTTCAAAGTAAAACCGGTTGTGGTCATTGAGTAGGTGAATCGTAATCGTAAGACTTTTATCGTGAGGCCGCAATTCGATTTAACCGCAACATGTAAAAGTACGTAATGTGGCAAACGGAACTAAAAGTCGTAGCTTTTGAGAAACTATACACAAAAGCAAACCTGTGCCGCCCCCACATTGTATAAACGTCACACCAGTGCGCAATTCACAGCTTCTTTTTTTAATGTTTTACTTTCTTTTGCACAGAGCGACAATTCACCTCTCGGCCGAAGTTTACACGAAATATCTCTCGATGAGTCCATACGTTATGCACCTGGTGACCCCATAGAAGATTGGCTAAACCGCATGCTCTGCCTCGATTGTGGATCTTCACCCATGTCACGAATATCAGTTGGCCTGCCACCACCTAGCGCATGTGAATTATATCCTTTGCCTCAGATACACCACAAATATTGCAGTATATATTACGTTTTAACATTGCTCGTGTTAGCTAAATGGAACTGTAAGTTTTCAAAGTATCATTGAATTACGTGGTTTGTTTAACGTAAAATAAGTCAAGATATCGTTATGAAACAATGAAATGAATGAATGGCGTGCGTTATTTTGCTTAACCTGTTCATTCTTATTACACATATTATGTAAATCGCGACACTCTATTCTGCTACCATAAAGCGTCGGAAGCCTTCTTGCAGCGATTGATGTCCCTGTATGTTGCTTCTCACTATAAGGTACGTCCCATTGCGCCTTCGTATAGTTCCTGCCAAAACGCTTAACGACTGTTCTCTATGTCAGAACTCACCCAACGATCTACAGATGTTGTCAGACGCACCAGCTCATCACATATTCTGCCTTTTACCTCCCGTCACCAACGACCAAGCTTCGTTGCCCGAAGTTCTATGCGTGTTACAGGTTAGGCATTATTGTCCCTTCAAAGTGTTCTGGTGTATAAACTTAAATTCCAAATACTGCGTGTTTTAGGTAGTGTCTCTGTAGATTTGAAGATTCTGTGACTGTTATTTCAGATATGCCTGGAGGGCGAAATAAGCAAGAAGTCGATCGCTGCCAGTCTTTCCCGTGGAAGTCGATCCTCGGGCGATTTGATTCCATGGACGGTTTCGGAACAATTTCAGGATCCGGACTTTGCCGGATTGTCAGGAGCAAGAGTGGTAGATACCCAAAAAGTTATTTGTCTTATTTCAGTAGTTGTAGTTTGTATATATTATCGAAATAAACGTATAAAGGCACCGACGACTAAGTCGTACCCAACCGGGTCTTTGTTGAACAACGAACAACAGACCTAAATTCCTTGTGTCGTAAATTGAAGTACCATGGATATAAATGTAAAATTACGCATATTACATCAAAAAGGGTAATATGCTTTGGAAGTAGAATAAAGTGTAAAATCGAAGAAAATATTCTCAGCGAAAACCAAATGTAGAGCACTTGTTTATACTCTGCTGTTTGAATGTTTTAAACGCGACAATAAGCGATTCCTTCGAACTGTGCATTCCTTCAAGGTTCGCATCGCTACACATCCAGACTACCAAGGAATGGGTTACGGATCCCGCGCTCTCCAACTACTGGAAAAATACTACGAGGGCCAGATGACCAACATGGATGAAAACGATGCAACCCACGTGGATAAACAGCAAGCGGAAACTGTGTCAGAAGAGGTTACATCTCTTACTCGAGTTTTTGAACTAATTATATCGACAAAACAGCCGAAAAATAAAATTATGAACAAGTTTATCCCATGCGGCTGACTGGAAAACAGCGCGGTTTCACGTGACATAGCGTTACCATTGTTTGTGCAAAAACTGTGGCCTGGTAGTTAGTTGCAGAGAGTGCCATTGACTTTATACATCCTATATAACGGAATAGCACGTTTTAGTATTTTTTTGAGGTGTATATATCCTATCTTAATTTCGACATTCCAATTTTTGTTGTGAAAAGTATAACGGGAAATTGTTGTTAAATAATATTTAGCTGACCAAATTGCGTGATCGCACTTTTCTTGGTCCTTAACAATACAGTATATACCTATATATGTAAATCTTTGATACACATTTAAACTTACTGTGAACACTTTTACCACAGGATATTGGGTTGATGGACGAGGTGTTGGCACCACGAAAAAATCTTCCACCATTGCTGTGGAAATTGGACGAACGAAGACCTGAAAGTCTAGACTACTTAGGCGTGTCTTATGGTCTTACGCCACCCTTGCTAAAGTAAGAGGGGTTTTGAAAATTACCGCATTTGTTATCATCAAATAAAATCATAAAAAAGATCGTATTATCACTAACACTACGGCAACTTTGTGTCAGGGATAATTTGCTTAATCCTCCTATTTATTTATTTCCATGTTACTTATGCTAGGACGAATCCAGGACATAACAAACTATTAAACTGTAGTTAAGCGTATTCACTTTATTTATTTATTTATTGGTGTTTTATTTACGTTTCACAGGTTTTGGAGTAAAGCTGGATATACGCCAGTTTACTTGCGCCAGACAGCGAACGACCTGACTGGAGAACACTCGTGTATTATGTTAAAATCCCTAACGAGCGGCGGGGGTGGAAATTGGCAAAACGCCTACGTCGATGGTTGGTAATATTCAGCTATCTGGGTACTTCAAACAATCAATACAGAGACATGCACCCGCTAAGGCTTCCTTTTGTTAAAAAATAAACATCACGTGGGGGCTTACATACTACGAAATACATAGTTTTTAATGATATCAACCCTGCATTTCGTTACTGTTGCGATCACAAAATGTCGCTTTTTCCGCAGACTTCCGTCGCAGGTTCGCCTCGCTGCTCTCCTTCCAGTTCTCCGCGTTTAAACCTTCAACCGCCCTCCAAGTTCTCCACAGGCGAAAGAACAAAAGCAGGCGCCCCGTCGACGGGGAATCACCGAAACCGAAACCGCAACCCGGCCTCACCAAGCGTGAGATGGATTATCACTTCAGCAGTTACGACATCAAGCGGTTGGACATGTACGCTAAGAGCATGGTCGACTATCACCTGATACTGGACCTTCTGCCTCCCCTGGCTCGCCTTTACTTTGCCGGAAAGATCGAAACGAACATTTCTGTCGCTCAAAAAGTGGGTTGGGATTCGCGATGTTGATTAACTTTTTTTAAGAAATTACTTACTTGTTTCGGACAGAACATAGTAATTGGGCATAAAATTCGTAATGTTGACGTTGACGTGGCAGTTAATTGCAATGAAAGTATTGGCCATGAACACACACGAAACATATGCATTATACTTACATCATGTAACATGTATTTTACGTATCTGAGTTTTTTCTTGGTTTTCTGCACAACAAACATCTTTGAAAATATGGCATGTCAGAAATTTTAGCGAAACTTCATTGTCAAATTCTTACACATTTTTGAAGCTTCATGTGCTTGTATGTTTTATAGGCGATACTGCTTGGTTTCGGCCTTCAGCATAAGGCGGTTGAAACGGTCGCAGCCGAAATAGACCTACCGACGTCGCAGGTATTGTCGCAATAAACAAATCTGAACTATTTCCCACCCATGTGACGCAATAATCGTAATTATTGACGTCAAGGTGCTCGGCCTATTTAACCGGACGGTAAGAAAACTGACAAGCCAACTGCGGGAAATTGAAAAAGCTCACGTCGAAAGCGAATTGCAGTCAACGCTTGGTGGCGCCCATGCGGCGGATGACGTGAACATGGAACCGCTGAAGGAAGGGCTGGAAAGCGAACTGGTTTGTCCTTAGTCGTTTGTTTTTCAACTGTGTAACCTACATTGCAATGTGTCGGTTGATAAATGGAGTCGAAAGCATATTCGTTGAAATGTTGCTTACCTATAAAATCTGTTGTGTGTAGTAACTTGTTAACGCTGCAGGTGTATGTTGAAGTTGCCTGTTTGGCTTGTTTTGTGTAAATGTGCTTTTGCCGAGAGGGGATAATGAAGTTGCCCGTAAATTTTCCCGCCAAGTAATGCTCCTTGATTTAAGCCTTGCCGTAAATCGTCCCAAGCCCATACCCTTCCTGACCTTCGTTGTTTTGCAGAATTCTGCTGCGAGCGAAGTGCTCGGCAAACAGAAGGAAGAATTAAAGCAATCTCTACTGGCCCTGGACCTAAAGCAGTAAGTGGGAATGATCTCTGCATCGCACGAACCGCTGCCATGGCAACGTTATCATCTCGTTAATATTTTAAATGCCTATTCAAACCCGTGTTTTTGTCAGGTACGAGATCGGCGGTAGTGAGGCAGCATGGAAAGAGGCGCTGACGCATGGTCCAGAGCAAAGCACGCTCAGTGTCAAGAGGTGAGTTATTTGTTTGTCGCCACTCACTGGACCGCAAATAGGACGAAGGTTGCGTATTTGACCACGAAATACTGGCGCCTTTCTGACATCTCCATATATATATATACCTCCATTTCCTTTCCCATCAAAGACGACCGTTGACGAAAATTCAAGGACAAACCGCAATGAAATTCATGGTATCCGTGCCTATGTTTATTCTTGTAGTCTTCCCGCGCGATATATTGACAGTGAAATGGGCCGTCGACAACGACGTGTTTTTGGTGATGTTCCTGCCACAATTTACGAACCGTTTTTTCGCTACATCGTGTCTTAATGTTCACCTATAACCCTGTGAAGTTCATTACAGTTTGCTCTGTGTTGAAAAGTGTGCATAACATTGGAGTTATGTTCAAGTACATTCGTGGATAATTTTCCCATTTAAACCGCAATTTTTCGTGCAGCGACAAAAAGAGGAGTGCTGAGGCAACTGCCGGCGCCGCCGACAAGAAAAAACGCAAAAAGAAGAACACAAAGCTCGGATTCAAGTCTCACAAACCAAAAAAGCCCGTGCTCTAGAAATCTTGCCTCTCCATGAGAGGCGTGACGTGGGTGTGGCTCTTTGCCAATAAATGTTTCCCGGCCGGATCGTTATCGTGTGTTTATTGAAGGTTCCGGCAATTAATGTTCTTTTAATTTACAGTAATGCTGCGTTTGCTCAAGTGCGGAGGTGTATGACATTGGTCGCGTGTCGTCTCGTGAAGAAAACGATATTTTTAAACGACATCTGTGTAAATTATTAAAGTTATGACAACGCCGCAGCGCAAACAAATGCGTGGTCTATATTTAGCTTCAAATATCATTCCAGCGTTTACGAAAGGTCGTTACTAATTCCTCAAACATGGTTTAAGGCGAAAACCTTGACACAAATCGTATCAGCACCACCCTATTATGCTTTTGTAAGGTCTATCAACTTTGAAATGAATGGAGAGTTGACGGACTTTGTTTGATCAAGTGACGTTGCTGCATTTGTGGCAACCGCACGTAACCTCCTCCACATCTGTTGTCCCATCACACTGCTTTCACATGGTTTTTATCCAAATGATTAATGATTGACTTGTTCCATGCGTTGAATGTCATTTAATGTTGATTCTTCCTGTTGGGGACGAATGACAGTGCTATTAATGTTAATGGGTTGTCAAGCTCACGACTTGACAACTAACCACAGCCAGACAACAACGTCAATGTTGTCCGCAACCTAACACTTTTATTCAATTATAATGGCGACGCGACTAGATACCAGAAAATTTTGCGCCCGAAAATCGCGTTGCGAAACCGGACACTTTCATAACAGACAATGGGGACCGTTTAATTCCAGTGCGACCCCGTCGTTTTGACGTAGATTGGGCACATGCACACTGTGGTCAGCGGCACGTGACTTCAACACATTGTTTAGAAAATAATTTGTATCTGTACATGGCTATATAATGATTAAAAGAAAAATCCTTCGATGAAAAGAATCAAGTTTGTGATAGTACAGGCTTTTATCGTGTACAATTTAAGTACGATAGATAAGTATTGTTTTCTCAAGGAAGTTTAGTTCTGAATTTATATATTGTGTATAACGCGGTTCTTGGATGGTTAAATGAATCTTCAGCTTTAAAATTTGCATTGAAATGTCTAGACTCTATGATGCAAGTAGGAAAATATGATCCAACAGTACTCGGTCCAGCCCGAATGTCAGATCGCACGAATGCTTTTCGACCACAGTCCAATTACTAAAGAAAGCGGATCCCACGTGCAATGTGCTCAACTCAAAACTTAGCAACTGCATTTACAATCGTGCATTATTGTTGGGTTTATGCACGCAGCTGACAGGACCGAATCCGAGTATTTTCTGTTTTGACTTATCCCTATGATTAAATCTTAATTTATAGCGATATTTTCAACATGAGTATCAAACTTCAAGTTTGATTTAAGAAGTCGACAATTTGCGCACACGAAACACACTGCATTGGTAGTTTTATTGCATTGTTGTAAGTAGCTTCCACAAACGAATGATGCAAGCGCTCGACGCCTGCTCTATGGTCTCGTGACTTCCGCTATATCTTTAGTGATAAGCGACCCGAGGTGTACGAGCCTGTCGCCCTTCTGTTAGGGCTGCGGTTCAAACGCACTTATTTTCAAGGGAGTAATACAGTTCGCAAACTCTGTTTCAATTCGCCAGCCAGCTTAGTTGTTGTCATTTCGCGATAAAGAGGGTACGAATTAAAAGTAACGTCGCCCAGGGGTTGTTTGCCGAGTCGCAAATATAATATTACGTACACGCTGTGGGAAAGCAGACTTCATCTGGAGAAAGCGCGAGCGCCACGGCCGAAAGTTGAACTTTTGTGGGAAATTGCGGTCATTGCCGGACGAACGAAGCTCGTATGTCAATCTGCGAGCTGTACGGTGGCCTATATTGTTTATGGACGGTTAGTTTCTGTACAGGATGTTACGCATGTGTGCTTGTGGCTTGCAGGCGACTGACATCGGTAAACATTTTTAACGTCGCGCGTTGCGGTTTGTTGGTCACCTCAGAGTTATATACGGCGTGGCAAACTGTGCCAGTCAATGTGAGCAGAGACCGCTGTGATGGAACACTAATTGCCTTTTAAGTGTGTATTGTTCGAGCAAGTGGATTAGTGCAAGTTATAGTGAGGAATTTCCGGGTTAGTGGAAACACGTTTTCAGGTTTGGTTTAATGCGTTCACAGCCCTAGTTTAACATATATTAAACTTATACAACAATGAAAGGAATTCGTTTGGTTCGGATAACAGGTAATATAATAACCATAAAACGTCGTTACACCAGTCTTGCAACGGTGGCAACAAATATCAGGAGCGATACTTTCTCCTAAGTTTCAATGAACAATCATTTATGGTAGCGAGAGATAAGAAACGCCTATAACATCTGAGTGTAGGAATGAATGACGTCAGAAAATGTTTGTTTTCAAATTACGTTACGTGTTCATCTGTATGCGAGCATACCACTATTACAACTTTATTGAACAGTAGAAACAGATCGCCAGGTAGGCAGATGGAAGCAATTAGCAGACGAAAAAAACAATATCTTGGTTTGGTGATTTAGCAGCAATCTAGGCCAGTCCTAGGAATTACTTTTTGCAAGAATTTCAGTGCTTTTATCCCTAAACCAGCCCAAGTTGTCAGTGGGAGAACCATGCTTTTCATAAACATTTCTGTATGGTCAAAAACTGTTTATACTTACACAGTAATCGGTCTGTTACATTGAGATTCGAGATTGGTTAGAATGAAGGCCAAAATACGTTACGTGTATGGGTATCGTGTTTGTCATTATATTCTCAACTTGTTTTCTGTATCTTAAGGTTGACAAGATGGTATAAAATTATTAGAGACGTAAAACAAACATCAATACAACCACGTGTGATGACAGAAGCATTTTCCAGTACAGTGAAGAGCCTCACATTAAAACAGAATGCATTCACGGAGGCTACCACAACTGTGCAGACGGCAACCACCATCGACCCTCTTAGCCCATGTCCAAGAGACATACCTGAACTGGTGGTGGGCCTTATCTTTGGGGCCCTTATCGTACTTTCAAACGTGGCGTCGGTGCAGGTTACGATAAAGCAAAAAACAGCAAATCATCCCCAGAGCAAGTACTTTATCATCAACCTGGCTGTGAGCAATCTCTTTTGTGGCATCGCATTGTTGGGAACGAACACTTTTGAGCTTGTTGGCGCCATCCGAACTAGTGGCTTAACCCCAACGATTTGCTACGAGATATGCAGGTGGTGGGCTCCTGTATACATACTCTGTGTAATGGTGCCGTACGTTGCTCTTGCGGGACTGGCCCTGGACATTGCAATATACTGCCACAGGCCAATGGATTATCACAGAAGGATGTCTCGCGTTATGATTTGGTTTAGCATCTCCATATGCTGGCTCTATCCAATCCTGGTCATCCTGATTGGGATGTTTGCAAACGAGGACATACTTTGCGATATGAAGCATTGGGAGGTACGTTATTGGGCACGCACTGTGACGGCGAATTGCTTATCTCCGCTCTGTGTCATTTGATATTTCTGGTCGGGCCGTTTGACCTTTTTGAGCGCTCGCGTAAAACAAACAACGATCAGACGCTCGGTGAAATCAGTGCGCTGTGAAGTGTCAAAACTGACGCCATGACGTTGTCACAATATGATGTAAAGTCACAATACACCTATGATAGGTTGGCCGCTGAGCAACAGTTATTTTTGAACGCAACGCCATGCAGTTTCTGGGCTTGATAAAATCCAATCTTCAAAATTTAGTTTATGTATATCGCAGCGATTACTCATTGCTTTAGTGTGAATTTGGTGGACACACTAAAATTATTTTACTGGTTACTCAAAATAATGCATACGCCAAGGCGGGATCTCCTCACTGCGAATGTCTTCACTTAACAATCGCAGTTATTTTATGTCTTATAAATCAACACACCTCAAACAGGGATGTGTGCCATTTCTGTGGTGCAATTATTATCGCGTGCCAAATATTCATGTGGACTAAAAACCTGTTTGCAATAAAGCCTGATTGAACTTTGTTGGGTCTAAACAACATTTTATCACATTATATATTCTATAGGTGAAAATCAGGCCGCGTGGTTTTTTTAAATCAATGACCAAAACATTTTTTTCGTTAGAGTATGCTGGCATAGTTTGATTAAGCAACACCGCCATTGCCCTTTGGCCAAGGGATTACCGCTAAGCAGGAATATAATGTAATATTCCTTCTTCCGTGTGCAGCTCAACATCTACATTATCATCTTTCCCATCACACTGATGCTCATCCCAGCGTTGGTGGTGATCGTTATCTTTTCTCACATCCTGCATCAACATTGGAGTGCGTCGCGACATCTTGCTCGTCGAATGAGCCTAGCGCAAATCGGCAACGCCAATGACACCAGAGGGCGCATGGTGCGTCGATTTCTCAGAAAGTTTTCACATCTGATTGTGTTTTCCATCGTTTGCGGTCTCCTCTTCACGTTCCTCACTGTGATCGAAGTGGTGCTGGAGGTGCAAACACACCAAAGGTTGGTCGCGCAAATTTAAACCGCTTTACTTTGTATCCAAAACGACGTTTTACGTTAAAATGGCGCGAATAGGGATCGTAGGCGTTGTTTTTTTTTCATTTTTTTGGGGGTGTGTTGGTTGATCTGGATAAAAACATATGCTTGAAATTGAACTTGTGTGTGCGACCTTCAATCCCGTCTACTTGCTTAAATAGACCTTGATTTAAACTGTTCGTGTTTAAGATGGGAGATACAATGGCACGTTGAAAGTAACTAAAAACGTTTTGACACATAATCACAACACGGTGATAAACAACTCCTAAAAAAGAGATAAAAGAATCCTAAAAGAATTTATTATTGTTGCAGACTTTGTGATCTTTACCGCCTCGACCGAATTTTCATTTCTCTAAATTCCCTCCTCGCTCCTTGGATCCACTCCTTGGCAACGCATAGCAACCGACTGAAGTTTAAAAGAAAGTTGATGGCTTGGTGGCACAACCATTCCTCGCCCCAAAGCGAGTTCGCTCGTCGACACAAGAGAACCAGAAGTGAAAAATCTGATTGTCCTGAAAACTCTTTGAGCGCTCCAAAGTTCAGCCCCCCATCTCCCGCGCTTCT
The DNA here is from genome assembly GCF_947561715.1 of Ascidia mentula. Lineage (NCBI taxonomy): Eukaryota > Metazoa > Chordata > Ascidiacea > Phlebobranchia > Ascidiidae > Ascidia > Ascidia mentula. The sequence goes on along the minus strand of NC_138569.1, from coordinate 15,734,838 downwards.
GTCAGGGGAGGATTTGAGTCCCAAGATCTTTCTTTCCGAACTAAGTGACCTTTCGCCGCGATTTTAGGGTGTCTGTTCCATTTGGGTGCTGTGCTACAGGGCGGTGGGTTTAAACTACACAAAGCACTTTTCAAATCTGTAGACGTGAGTTTCCACCATTTCTTGGTTTGCAGCACCCTTCTACTGCAACTTATGCTTGCCATGGCGTACTTACTGTCGGTATACAAAGCCAAGTGCATATCAATTACTCTAACATTAAAATTAATAAGGGGATAAGAAGCAATACAGAGTTATTAATTTAAAAATACTGTGTTAAGAAGTATCATTTTGGCTAAAAAAGTCATACGCTATGTCTACACAAGCACCTGAGCATTTGCATACAGCACCCCAGTTGGAAAATACAGGTCCAGAAATTCTTTTTGGATTGATTTTCCCCTTCGATGGTCCTCCTGTTTGCACTAAGTTAGTTTTTTCTGTTCTTAAGCTGTAATAAAAGTTTCACCAGTGCTATAACGTGTAAAAAGACCATGCTGTGTTTTGTTTCTTTCTTCCGTTGAAGTGAATAACGTTGTGACGTATGACCGTTACATGTTTACTTCGTTTTGAGCTGGAACTCGTTTGTTTTATTGTTTACGACGAATTGTGCCATGCGTATGTTTTCTATTTGCAAAATACATTTTCTAAAAACGGGGCAACCTGATAACGACGTGTCGCCAAAACTGAAGTTGTTAAAAAGCAATTTTTGTCGCGTTGCAAAACTGATTGGTTTAGGTCGTGTGATGCGCAACGCACCAACCGACAGGTAGCTTTCAGAAAGTGATACGTCATTCCCCTGTTTTCACTCAATCACCAGTAACGTTCGGGCTGGTGTGAAGTGGATTTTCTCTTTCGGCCTTGCAAGCACTTCCTCCCACTGTATGTATATTGGCTAGTTAATAAAAGCACAAGATTATGGGATATCGCGCATACGAATTTTACTGTTTTATCAAAAATATCTAGGAAGTACTTTCCTTTTCTATGTTTAAATATGTGTATTATTATCGGCCGTGTTTAATGCATTCTTTGATCCTCTAAAACCCCCTTGCTAGGTATAATATTGTGTCTTATGGGTCATACGACAAGTGCTTGCTGTTAAACGTAACCTTGAGACCCTCATAAAAACTATTTTAGGCATCATTACAGGATTGTGATAACAACAACTTGTCAGGTCGTTTAACTAACAATAGTAGAGGACGTCACGCCAGTACATAAACGCAAGTCATTGAGCGCACTTCCCCAGTACACTGCTGCACACGCGAGTGAAGCAATCTGTGAGAACAAGAATCCCCCAATTTTGTTGTTGACTTACAAGATGTTTCAGAAATAGTTCACATGCAGTACTTCGCCCAAACCTTTACGTAGGATAATATATATGTAACATTTACCGTCATGTATTGTTTTAGAGAAAGCAAATAATAAATTTGTGGAAAAAGCCATAATAATTGAGAGCTGCAGACACAGGGTGTACACATTGACCAAATAATAAATAAAGCTAAAAAACGTAATTTCATGGCCGTGCATGGGATTGCAATACTTGCTGAACAACTTGAAATGGTTTGCAACAGCGTTACATCACAATAATTAATAAGTCATAAAAAAACATGAAAATTAGCAAGTCACGTCGACAAAAATACCGAATACAAGGCTGAAAAGTAAACAACATGGCTTGGGGATCTTCATTCGGTCAGTCTTGTCCGCTATTATACTTCGAACGCGTTGCGGAAGAACAGGCCATGCATCCTGCCCATCTTCATCAACGTGCTCGGTTGCGGGGTTTGAATGGTTGGCGCATAGGTCGCAGGCCCCGGAACTTTCTGCAATAATGGCTCGGGTCAGAAGCGAAAACAATGGTTTGGAGTAAATGACGGCCCCAGTTACGTCCGCAATGACGCACGCTCCTCTAGGAACACGCGGGTGCCACAATGGCAAAACAGTAATGATGACGACATGGGACGAAACTAGGATTTGTTATGCAACTAAGTGGTTCTTGATTAGAACAAACAATCATATAAAATAAAAACAATACGTTGCTGAAATCCTTATTATCAACATTGTTTAGACAACCTGATGTGTCCTAATAAATGTTGTTGTTTATTCAAACCCAAGTTATCATTATGTGGCACAAATCATAGGTCCAAGTTTTGCAACAGTGATTTACAAAGTAGACTGAAGAGAACACGAGGCTTATGTTAATTGTTTCGAGTTTACCCAATACTTTTCCTCAAACGGTAACAATCTTATCGATCAGTTTAAAATGTAAAATAAAAAGCAACGTCAAATATTAACCGTTTGTGATGTTCGGAACCGTGGAGAGCAAGATTTAAAACTAGAAGATATCGACGGCGATCTGTCAAGATATCTTGGTTCGTAGCTTCCTGGTGGCGGACCCTCTTTCTACAAAGGAAAATTTTGTTACAGTTTTGTGCAATTTTATCAATACCCAAACATTGTAGCTTTCTGTTCGTTAGCAAATTTTGCAGCTCGGTGGTTGCATGTTGAAAGTGAAGCAAAAAACATTTTTTTCTACGACCGTTTATCACCATCTAGCGGCCATAATTATCACCATCTAGCGGCCATAAACTTACCGGGTTAAAATATTTAGTTGGAAATCTTGGTGACTGAGATTTGAACGCTCCATGCCTGACAAAACAAATTACTGATTAACCTTCAACGTACAAATACATTAAATAGTGGTGAATTTTTCCCTTATGGTTGCTAATAGCAACAACGAAGTAAAAGATAACTAAAAGACGTATCGGGAACTTTAGTCGGTTGAACAAATTAATAGTATTTATTAGGAAGGAATGCTTACGAAATAGACGTCTTTGCCACCGGCTTGGATTCGGTTTTATATTGGCACGGAGAAACATTGCAATCTCTATCCTTGATGCCCGGGAGATCCCTCTTCCTTCCGTCTCCTTTAAACTGGTAGGTCAGTGGCATCTTCTCCAACTTCTCCAGAAAGTCTTCGTGTTGATAGGCACCAGGAAGGAGAACAGTTCCATTTCTCGATGACCTTAAACTCTTTTTACGTCCCTCTCCTTTGAAGTTAAACGTTGGTTTGATTCGATTGAGCTCTTTTTCCTCCAGGAAGTCTTTGATATCGTATGTTCCTGGAACTGGTGTTTCCTGCGAAAAGGATCGACATAATATAGGAATCGTAGCTTTTCTGATCGATGTGCCAAGTTACTGGAAGTCATTGTGACGTTGTGTGGAATGCTTCTGCCTTTCCTTGATAACTGAAGTCGATGTGTACGTTTTCATACCGCCGTAAGTACAAGAATGTATAAGCAAGTGTATCATACATTTTGAGCGTAGGAGTTTGTTAATTTATGTCAGTATATATTTTTGCATATCATCAGTTACGACAATATCTTTTAAACCTGCAATTGCTGTTGGCTCAAAATAGTGAGTTAAGCTGCAGTGGCGTATGGAGTTACAGTTTTGTAGCAGCAGAAGTGCTGAAGAATTCAAATAAATACCTTAAGCGTTACTCTCCACCACTCTCTGTCGGTCATTGGTGGCGTAAAAATGTCTTTCGGAGTGTTCCGACCCTGTAACACAAAAATTAGGCTCAAGCTTACAAAATCCATAGAATCGCTTTTCTTGGTTTTAACGACCAAGGCCATAGGATTCTATGCAACTGATAACTAAATAGAAACGCCTGAACAATCCAAAATTGACTTTACCTTGGTGTAGGTTGAATAAGCCTTGATAGGTGGTAAAACCGAATCTGACATAACGCTGTTTAAACGACCTGATATTGCGGACGTCATCGTACTAGAAAGGCAAATCCAACAGAAACTCGCGAAATGGTAGCAAGACGCCTTAGTTTACGAGCGGCCCTACAGGTTTGCTTGCTCATAAAACGAACTCGCCTACATTGTGAATGACACAGGGGCTGCGGGGCGCCGACATACCCGGACTAGCGCCAATACACAATTGACAACTACCGAGTGGCACACGACAATATTGTAATGACCCTGCGCGTGTTTACACAGAAATATGGATTCATTCACCAGTCGCCTTTTCAAGAGACGTGCTGTCTGCGGTGTGACCTAAATAGCACTGCCGGCGCAGCTGGAAATTTTTGTTTGGAAGTTGGCAAGGTGAACAAAAATATCTCATTCTTTGTCACTTTATAATTAGAACGATCACGGCGTTGACTTTTACTTAAACTTCAAACAAGTTTATCACAATTTCGCCATAACTTTCACTGTGCAAATGGTGCAAGTTATAAACATATGCATAAAATACAATATTTAAGATTATTTGGAACAAGAAAACCTCGTTGTATAAACCATTGATGCAATTGCTCAATAATGGGGTGATTATTTACGATATTGAGCTTGTTTGTTACTGCTGATAGGGTTGAAAGTGCAAGGACATGTTATACTAGGGTGATATTGTTTCCAATACTTCAACCAACTTAGGTTGTACTTTTGGAACCTACCCTTCTCGGTATGGTGCGTAGATCTCGTAGTGAAATGGAGCTTCGTACGCCTGACAGAAAATAACCACGTGACGCCCTTCTTGCCGCTAGAGGCGTCGTCCTGGAAACGGCATGATCGGATGCCATCCTCATTTGTGACGGCGGCTTGTTCATGGTATATTAGCAGCTAGCACAAAATCCTGTATTGCAATATTGGTTAACACGACTAAATTGCCTTTTTTTACCAGGAAAACATTTCAAGGATCGACGTTTTGTAAGAAAACTAAAATTTAACGATTTTTCCTTTTATCCTTTTATTTGTCCACTTTCAAAACGTGTATAGACAAATTGCCGTTTTTCTGGGTGAAAAATGACAGTCTTAAAATTTATATTCAACTACAGTGTGCAAAATATTCCTCCTATTCTGAACTGGTTGGGCAAAAGTAGACACGCAACAAAAAAAAAATTACGGGAAAAATGAGCTTTTGTTTTTGTCTCGAGTCGCAGGGGAGCACTTTGCAGCGCTGCACACTGCAGGGAGTGCTTGGAACATAATTACCATGTTTAGAGTGCAAATTCCCAGGGCGTATCGCGTAACTGGCCTGATGAACCTCCTGTCACTTACCACCCACATATCGCTTGTGTTTTGGCTGTTTACTAAACCTGGTCCCTTCACATCTGATACAAGACCCAGATAATGGTCGCATAGTTTAGCCACAAACATCAAACACACGGTCCTGGGGTGGGAACGTCCTCTAAACATATACTTCCTCGAATCGCTGGCGAAATCGGTCGAGTATAGTTGAAACGAAATTCGACACCCGCTTGGTTTGGGTCCCGGGTAATGTTACCCAGCGAGCGAATATTTCCCGCCTGTGTGTTGTGAGAGGTATGCGAATGTGATACAAAGCAACAGATGATAGATGAATATGAAAACCTGTGTCGCATTTGCAAAAGCTGATTTACAAGTTGCCTTCAGCCTCTACGATTTAAAATGTTCGTTTAATACTAAAACAAATGCGTTATTGCAATGAAATGGAATGTACAGATGACTTGAAGTTCGCTTCCACTCTGACGACGTCGTTTCCAATTACAAAACCTCAATTAATAACTGATCGGTAAAATATCAAATTTTACCAGGCATATTCTAATGTGGGTTTATGGGAACAAGCTCTGTATGTGGTGAAATATATTCTGTACCCTCATGGTAAGATTAGTTAATAATGGGAATGAACTTGTGATCTAAATTATAGTTAATATGTTTTTGTAGCTGATACCAAACTATGCTTTATACCAAATGTTACAGGAAACAGTGCATACTTTTGTTCGCAGACATTCAGACATTGTTGTTGTTGTTGATGGTTATGAGTTTGTTTTCGCTAAACAGAACGGCCGGTAATAATTACTGCTCGGTAAAACCAATTACAATGCACAATTGCCTCCACAACACTGCGTTGAGGTTCCACAATCGGCAATTTTTCGCAGCTGATTGCTGGTGTCTACTTGCGAACCTAAATGCTCTTGTTTAAGCAGTTTTGCGGCCAACTCCGGTGAGCGTCCTTTCTATGCAAGCGAGACAAAAAACAAGTGCATTTAAGTAATTTTCTTGCTGTGGGAATTCCGCACGATCGAGTTACGCCCGCCACCGCGCAATTAGAAAACGAAATCAGTTGACGGCAAGAAATAGCGATTGTGAGCAAACAATAGGACGCCGAATTAAAAGGCGCTGACAGGCATTGTTATAGCTCTTGTACCTTTGTGTTTAATCCAATTTGATGAAGTGGTTGGTCCGGCGTGGGAGGGAGGTGGAGTTTAAAATGAACCCCGTTGTGCTTTTCTCTGTTTGGTTGAACATGGGTTGCTTCAGCGCAAAAAAAAACGTAATGGTTTAGTTTGTTTGGTAAATTGCTGTGATACTGACACTTTGCTTTTGCCTGTCGTGCAAAATATGATATATCTGTTTTGCTTTAAAGTTGTACCACGCGGTGTCGCTGCGACATCAGGGTGCCAACTTTGCAAAAAATGCGAAAAACACCAACTTACGAAATATTATGCTAAATTGACAGTGAATAAATTTATGAGTGAAATATCCTTGTTTTAAACTAACAAAATTACTATTCCAAAAATTGAAAAGTTTCACTTGGTATTTGTTAATTTGCATTGATTCGTAAAACATGCGTTCTAATCGTACATTCGAGATACACAGATAAAAAATACCTGTTAGCTTTTTTAAAGTAAGGCACATGTTTCAAAAAAATGCATTTCAATGTGTCCCTAAGTATTTTAGAAATGTGTTTTAAACATGCTGATTGTATTCGCGGCTTTATGTATTTTCATCTCGTATCTTTCAATAAAAACAAAGAAAGCGGGTGTTTTAACTTAGAAGGGTGGTTTTCCAAAAAACTCTAATCTTTATTTACAAGGCACCAGTGTCTCCAAGTTTGTCTGCGTATTTGGTTGTTATAAGCCTACTCAAAGCGATTATCCTTCGTCCGCGCCAAGAAAATTCCTGTTTGCATTATAGTGAGGAATGCGAATTCCGGCGCTTTGGATTTTACCCAAATCGATCTTACGACCAAACAGCCGTATATCAAGCAGAAGACGGAACAACAAAATTCCGCGAGTGCTTGCAGGGTTCCACAGGCATAATAGGGACACGTTCTGCACCTGCCTGACCGGCTGCTGGCATCTCAACAGCCTCAGCCATTATTTAGGTTCCGTCTGGGAGCCTGTGAACCTGAGACCCCGCTTTGTGTACGTGCACGCGCCAATTGAATGCAGTTGAAGTAGAACAAGAATTGGATTAATATCACAACAGGGGCACGTCAAGTGGCTTTTCTCGTCCTTCTCCTTCGTTTGAGAAGGACGAAAAAATCTACCGACGAATTGAATTCCTCGCAGGCAAAGCGTAGTAAACAAGCTTCACACCCAACCACGCTGTAAGGTTTTAATGATAAATGTGTATGATAAATTCGACCTTACAGCAAAAATATAGATCAACGTAAAAAGTGACTAACATGCAAAAATCCCACTTTAAAATATTTGTTTACAGTAAAATTTTTCTAAGCTGAGTCCATTCAAAATGCGTGTGTAAAAAGTATTTGATCTCTTGAGGAAAGTGGTGCAAGCTCAAAATTGGGATTAAAAAATGGCGCCTCTTTCAAAGCGTGTTGACTCGGCAACATAAAACTGTCATTTCCTTCACTAGCAAGATTTCCTTGTTTGCAGCCCAAACAGTAAGGTGCATATCTTGACATGAATCGACCTTCAACTGACATGAGTCACATCGTGTGAGTGGCTTTAATTAAGTTTAGCGTAGGCTGCAGGATTATCGTTTGAAAGTGAATCACCGTATTGCAGCACCTGTGTTAATTCACCGGGCTTGCAGACATCCGCAACATTTTACAACAAACAACGGCGTGAAACGTAAACAGTACAATATTGTAGTGTTTATTTTTTGGATGTAGGCAATTTTTTGATATTGTTGCGTAGCCCAATGAATTGGAGTGATGCAAAACAGAGAACAATAAACATTACAATATTGTACTGTTTACGTGTCAGACACCACTACGCTCTGTTACTGTGCTATAACAGAAAACAAGCTGATTCACACCAAACAATTTTCAGCCGCAACTTTATCGTACCAAGAAGCACGAGTAACCTTTGCGGCCCTGTGGTTTTCGTCTTCGAGAGGCGTCCACCACCATTTTCGGGAATGCGGCCGCTCCCTGCAGCGCCGAGTAGTCTTTTCTTCACCCAGTGACTCACCGCGACACGAACTCGCTGTTTGATCGGTGCTGACAGAAAACCTAGAACCTGCATTGGCGTGAAATCGCATTATGGTTATTGATGACAAGCCATGATGTCCAAATGAGAAACTCCACTACCGGGCATATCCAGAGTGTTGCGCCGCCGAGTCAACTGGCTTGTGATTCAGCTTGGGTTCCTGAGGTATTGAGCTCTTATTTGGTTCTAGTTTGCAAGGCGCCCGCAGAACCACTCAACAGGCGTCGGTCTGGTGCCGATAAGCCGCGGTCTTTTGCGCATGTTTTTGCTGGCAACATTGGGAATGCAAATCAAGATATAATCGGTTTCGTGATTTTTGTTTGTCAGGCGAAAAACATGAAGTTAGCTTTTTTAAATTTAATTTGTAAACAGCAAACTTAATGATTATCGTCAAAACAAAGTTTGATTTGATTAGTTTTCCATATGCGCAAGGAAAACATAAAGAGTTTTGCAAAACATGCGTTTCATTGCAAACCGCTGCGACGAACGTGTCATTGCTCGATCAATATCGTTTGAGCCCTCTTTTGAAGAATTACACAGGCGACATTCGAAAATCCCTCGTACTGTCAAACGTATTGGTTTTGCTCCAAGGTGACAAGCGTACGTGACTGCACTCATAAGAGGCTTTGGGTAAAGTGCTGACAGAAACGCGTGACGATGCAGCAACAATACTGAAACATTGCTCTTTGCCCGCCCCTTAGCAGCGCAAAGTCACCCAACCTGGTAAACACTCGATACAAACTATTGTCTGGATTTATAGGTGCTTTGACGTGTTGATTAAAGGAAGAATTAATTTCACACAATGGTACCAACTATACATTATGCCTTGAGTTTGGTGTTGATTATAAGGTTCTCAATTTTTGACCAAGTTAGTAATGTTTCTACTTATTTGTCACAAAAGGCAAAAAAAAATAGTATGCAAACGACATGACAAATATACCCTTTAACAATGCGTGGTGAGGTTATCATGGCTACTGAAGTGGATTGCGAACGTAGGCGAAAAGTAGCAAGGAGAAAAAACATCGATTATCGCGCGTTTGACAAACACATCTGGCACCAGTAGCTTGTTTGGCGAGTGTCAAAGACCACGATAACACTGTTTGCATTTCTACCTCTCGAACTTTCTGCCCGTGAGATATCAAATTCACGCCCCTTTACCCCAAGCTAATCAACATTCCTCGCATAGCATTCGATTTAACTTGATTTTCTGTTCACCAATTTACCATATTTGCATTTACGCGAAACGCGCTTACCATCACTCAACCCCAACTAGGGCCAAGGCAAGCGGGGCTAAACCCCTCTTGAATTCAATACCCGCCGAGGCACGGAAGTTGTGGTATCTGAGAATGTTGTTTTGATCATGAGCTCGGCGGCGGTTTTCATTTAAACCTTGCACAGAGCGGAGTCTGCTTTGCTAATCGCTCCCTTCTGCCGTTTCTGCCGAATTTGGTGCCAAGTCTTGTATTGCGAATATTCACCCTTATCAGCCTGGGAAGGTTGACTTTTGCGGACACAGTTTCGGTCCCGTAAAATTAACACGAAACCACAAGGGATTGGTTGGGATTAGGCCCGCGCGGAAACCAATATTCCTCCTAATTTATTAGGCTCAAATCGCAAGAATTGGACAATGTTTTGAAAGCCGTACGCCATTTGTTGCTCTCCGCAAAACGCTCGCGTCGTTCTGGTCTTGACTCATTTTCAATGTCACGAAAGCCAATCTGCGGTGAGAATGATAAAATAAAATAATAAAAGAGACCGAATCAGCTTTTGTGCCGACACGATATTGACCTTGGTGGCCTGGTAATGGAACATTGTTTGTAAACCTTAACGCGAACGCTCCCTTTGTCAAAGCCCATTCGACGGGCGTCTACCCGGGCTTGCCAGAACTTTCCCATGTTCCCGGAGAGTATATTATGGTGGTAAAGTGCTCGTTTGGAGAGGGGTTCGCTCTTATTGGCTGTGAAAAGGTTCGACTGTGACTGCTCCTTTGTTGTCTCATCGCGTTTTGTTGCATTTTGTAAATTTCCTTGAAATGTGTGTTTACCCATTGCGGTTAATCTCAGCCTCGTATATGAAGTACCAAATGCTCTTTGAAGCTATATATACGCACACGCACAAATATGAAGCAGACAAAAGGAGTTAATTCGCTTAAACAATGCCCTGCTGGGGAATTCTGGGGTGAAATGATGCTCTTAGGGAAGAGGAGGATGGTAATGTTTACAAACTGTTCCCGACGTTGGTACAAACCTGTCGTCTTGAAATGAGAGTATGTATTCTGTATTATATTCGGAAATCTATAAAAATAGTGAAGGTCACTCAACGTTGTTCGACTGCACGGGCACATGTACGACTCTTTTTTCTGTGTATCAAAGTCGTCAAAAAGTTGAAACTCCACCCCGAAGCGAAACGCATTGTATCACCACAGTACGTTCAATTTACCAAGCAAGAGGGTCATTTTGACAGTACAATCATAAACGAAAGAAAAATAATTCAAATACAATTTACCCACCAACTGTTTCAATCGATTGGACATCAATACGATACAAAGCAAATGTGAAGTGATAATATGGCGCATTTGGCACCTGCTTCCCGCTCACGGATGGCAGTCGCCCTGGAACCACACGCAACTACTGTGCATAATCAACTACGGTAAATCAATCAGCCACTTGCTGTGTAAAATATAACGATGGACAAGTGAAAAAAAACTTCAGAGGTTTCATTACGTCAAATTTATCACAGTCATATATATTTATTTTTAGTCAGCAGCAATGACAAGAACTGCAAAAAATTATGTGGTCAATTGCACTTTCTTTCAAATGAACCATGACAAAGAGAATTCACACCTGAACCCACGTATGTTTCGTCGCCTAGCATTCGGTTGCGGCTTTTATGACTAATCATCGCCCGGGCATTGTCCGTATGTCCCCGTACACCAAGTTTGCCTATGGAACGAAGCTTATCACTTATCCGCATCATTTACCTTAAATCTTGGTCCTTGGTTCCAGTCTACGGGAAACCACTCGCTCATGGATCGTCTGGGAGCAGCGATTGTGGAATTATAGGCGGCGCAAAGCAAACTTTCTTTGACGGTCGATTCAAGGTGAAGTGCGTCTTTTAACTCTATGTACTTTGGAAAATTAGGGGTGCAATTGCATTCATCCGCGTTTCCTTTCCTGGAAATTTTGGGAGCTTTGCGTGAAAAACAACTTTATGACAAATGTTTTGGTCGAACCGAAAATTTTTTTCGCAATACGATTGCGTGTGGCGTAAACAACACCAACTAAGGACATTCTGTTTGTCGTTTAAAGAATAATATCCATATATTGACTTTATCAGAAAAGATTGGCCACGAATTTTATCTACCCGCAAGGTCGTTTCTTAAACAAACCACGAATTTGACAACAACAAATGCAGGCAATGGGCGCGTGATTGCACTACTGGTATTTGACCTATAGCTTTAATGAAAGACATTAGGCGTATCACAACACACAACGACGGCGGAATAAGAAGTTTGTGTTTTTGTGCGCTTGATTTGCATCGATATTTGTTCTCGTTTTCAGTAAGCAAAATTTCTTAAGAAACTGTGCGTTATTATTGGGCGGAACTTGGATAAGATGAGAAACTGTCAAGTCACATCTAACTTACCATCGACACAACTTTTGCATTCAACCACAACTTGCCCATATTCGCAGCAATATCCGCGGTTATTTGTTTAAATTGCTATTGATTTTAAGCGTATAATGCAAGATACAAATACACCGACAATAATCACAAGATAAATAACACATTTCCTTGGTCATTTAAGCGTTTAGTTGCGATTTTCAACAGCACACAGCGATATCACGGGGCTCAGAATAGAACAACACATGTGGAGAGAATTGCCTGAAGCAACAGTACATCAGACTTGGGCAATGCAAAAAAATTGCCTCCGTTTTTTCCTGTAGGCAGTTTTCTAACGAAAACAGCAAAACAATTGGCTTGATTAAATCTTAACGCCGGGGTCTACCAAGTGCAAGTCTGTTTAAAATATAACGATGATCGAGAATGACAAGAACCTCGCGGTATCGGTACGTCACATGCCATATCCCGCGCGCCTCTTGCGTCATTGGTGGTGACAGATGATAAGGCGCGATAGACCCCACATATATTGCGTGAACGTTTATAGGCCGAATTATGATATCACGCCTGCATTTAAAAGCGTTTTGTGGTGACCGAGGAAGCGTTGTGATGAATGCCATTTAGCGTAGTCACTTTTAAATTCCTGCTTCTGTGAGCGACTTCCAAAGAATTCGCGAGATTTTAATTGCCCCTTTTCTGCACTTTGATGCACAATGTTGTTGACGAACTTTTCTATTGCAGTGGATGCAGTCAACACAACTGCAAATCCCAAGAGATACATGGCAGACATCCAAAACTCGGGCATCTAATCCCCAGGGCAAAATATTGGTCGCTACACCTACGATTTTTGACCATTTGATGGATAGTACGATATGGGACAGAAACAAAGCTCAGGGGACACCTTGATCACATAACAAACTGTACCTGGATACACCTATTGACACAATTTTCGCCAAACGAGTCCCCTTTTTGTGAAAATTCCTAAAAATTTCCTTTTTGAAAAGCCTGTTTTGTTCAGAAATATTTGTTTATTGTCTGTTCCTCTGACGTATTCACAGTTACAAACAAGAAGTGATATTTGAAAGTCTGAAAACCATAAGATTTGATATCGGAGCAGGATACAAAAACACGTCACTGCAGCATGTATATCCTGTTTTTCTAGGTATTTTCAAATCAGGCACTAAACTTCGGAAAAAAGCCCCAACATGGAAAAGGTAGGCAATAAATAAACAAGAAATATACGAACGAATTTTGAATCTATTCTTGTTGAAGATTGTAATAAACTTAATGTGACAACCGGCGCGCCGATACGTATTTCCGCTAATCCCCGTCAACTTATGTTTAGCAAATTTTCTCCATTCATCAGTTTCCCCTGTTACATTTAGCGGCTCAACTGCGTTTTTCCATGTTTGGTTCAAAGTGCCGTCGTGTATATGGAAGGTATGCGCCGCGTCACACTCAACCTTCTGACGTCAATTTGGTGGTTGGACTATTCATGTCGACTCGTGAATGCATTTTTCTGAATGAGCTAGTGGACCCATTGGTATTGTGCGTGGCACGTTTGTTTTGCTGAATTGGAGTAAGCACACAAATAAAGCGACCAGTTTATTTATGCGGCGACTTATTCCAATTCAATGTCAATAATGTTTGTTTGGTTTTGGGTGAGATGCTCACCTAATGGAAAATGATTTTTTCCGACTATTTATATGTCTTCGCTACCCAGGTTGACAGGCATTTTACAAATTCTTACATTTCAGTGGTTTTGCTTCATTCCATCCAATAAACAGGAGTTTTGGCGCCAGGAAATATTGGCTTCCTTATCCTATCCATCGATGATGGCCACATCTTCGTGGCTCCCAAAAGTTATTCCTTAATATGGCCGTAGTCGAGTGCATTGCAATTTTGTTCTGTCGCATTTGTGTTTTGTGTGATGACGGGTTACCTCGACGCGCATGACCAAATGAGTCTCTACCGAACTATGAGAGTAATTTGCACAGGTATGCGTCCTCCGCAGGAATTTCGTGTTGTTTTGTCGCAGTAAACAATCAGACTGGGTTGTGCTAACGTGGCGACATTTTTTGGGCAAAACAAGGCGCTTTAGTCTGCGCCAAATTATCATCAGACGTGCGAAAACACCGCAGGCCCAGCCTCCCTCGCGCGTTTCGTGCGTTCTGACGTGCGCTCATTGGGTGGTTGCGTGGAGAAAAGCGCACGGCCCGCTTGGTGTGGCAGGTAAAGAAGGCAGCGCACGAGAAACGCGTTGTCGCTGTGGCTATTTAACCCACGGCTCCGCTTGCTACTTGGTCGGATATACATTTACGGCGCATATGCCTTCAGCAGTAGAACGGTAGTCGTCCTACGTATCTAGCAATTTCAGGACTTCTCGTTGTAAGGTAATAAATGGTGTCGAAATAGGCAGTTGTGGCATAAAATTTTGTTGCGGTATGTATGGCGATTCCGGTTGTGCAGGCGAAATTGAATCGGTTTTCGATGCCGCTTTTTGTAGGGTCGATCGTCGTCTCATGTCTCCAAATGTGGTATTCGACTTTGTACTTATTTGTCGCGGCAACTCGGACGCAAGCCTTGAAAAGATATTTTTGCGCGTAGGTGCGAAACAAGGGCAGTCGCAGTAACGAAGGCCGGGCGTAGTTGAGGGAAATGTCGGCAAGGTAATCCCTATAGCAAACCCTCAGGTTATTCTTTTGCCATTTCAGATATTGCTGCCTTCTCGTAGTTATAAATTATACGCCTCATTTTTCTGAAAGCACTCAAGCAATGAAGTTTGTGCTTATCTTGGGCGCCATTGCCCTTGTCACGGCATCCGCCGATGGTAAGTACAAACCATCCTTACTTTGATAAGGTTAATCTTTGTGGATAAAATGTGCATGTTTTAACAGCAAATCCCGACTCGTATGATCTGTTCATGATGACCGGAGTCGCCAACACCTTGAGCCGGGGTCACCCGCTCTTCCGCAGCATTAAGGTTGATTCTACCGCACCTGATCACTTTATGCCCGCCTACAAATTCAAAAAACCTCTTGGACGCAACTCCCTGGCATCCACTGAGACAAGATTTACCTCTCTTGCCGCGTCGCTTGCGCAAAGCAATGGCTTCGTGCTGATTGCCACTCTTAAGCAAGCCCCGAAAAATATCGGCACATTGGTCAGCGTGACCCACGATCCGTTGGCATCATCCCTGCCTACCGCTTTCTTTGCAGTGGTGATCGATGTCAAAGGCAATCTAGTTGAACTGCATTATGGAATCGGCGACAACAAGCACGTGGCTTCTTTCCAAACAGAGGAATCGTATCAGGACGCATCCTCTTGGCAGAACTTCACCTTGGAAGTTTTCGAGGACACCGCAAGTCTTTACATCAACTGCAGGCTCATTGGATCGCACCGTTTGCAAACAAGATTCTACACAGGTTTCGATTCACGCGAGAGCCTGCTTCGACTTGGTAACGCTTACGGAGAGGGATCCGTCGATTTTAAGGTAAGGGCAACTGCAAAAAGTTGATACATGTTTTTTTTTGAGAATTGAGAAAATATCCCTTTGTACGACCCTGACGCCGCGCACTTTTATTGAGTTTGCATTGGCATGACTTGCATCGCAAACAGGCAGTTACACAATGGGCGATTTGTTGGCCCCCTATTTGGCAATTAAAGCGGTCTAGGAACCCTTGCCACGATGTGTGCACTAGATTCGATTAACATCGGGTTCCTGGCTACCATCGCCTACTTCAACGAACTTGATTGTTTTCGACCGTTTGTTTGCCCCTAGCGACAACCTCACTGGAATTTACGGCGACTGAGCGTGTTTGCTCGCTACCACTCCACTTCGCGTTGAACCTGCTATCGAGCAGGGCGGCGTTTGCCGATGATTTATTGGCTGTTTGTGCCCCTGTGCGTGTATTGTTGCTCTTGGGCGAGTTACTTGCTGTCCATTAGTTTATGAATTTTAGCCTCCGCAGTAGTTATCGAGCGTTATGTTTTACAAGCACTATTGACTGAAGTGCTTTGCGGTAAAACTGATTGGGGCGCCACTAAAAATTTAATTACAAAGCGGACAACGAGAATTTGCTGCATCGTGATTCATCGACGCCTGAGTTCGACGTTCTGGACTTAAACGTATGACTTTTGTAGGGTTCGATGCAAAAAGTTCGCTTTTTGGTTGGAGTCACTGACGTCCAGGAGATCATGCACGATCAATACCAGTGCGACATCGCCCCTAAAGGTAGGTGACGCGTGGTCTGTGTCAACATGTGCTTGGCCACAATGTGATCTTAAAAAGTGACTTGTTTTGTCTCGCAGTCGAGCCCAAAGCACCCATGCCTGTTTCGCCTTCAACCTCTCCCAACGCACCTTTTAGTCTTGCCCGCGAGATTGTCCTCCAAGTTTTGCGCGAAGAGTGCAACTTCTCCTGTACGGCCCCGAGTGAAAGCCGCCAATCACAGGCAGAAACTGTACTTCCAGATCACTTTGGCTCATGCTGGATGGACGAAATACGTTACGCTGATGGCGACGTTTGGCATCGTGATGATTGCACAAATTGCACCTGCAACGTAAGTGCATTTTCGAGCCAAAAATTCCACAGCTATAGCTTTGTCACGGCAACTACACCTAACCCATACCCACCCAGCGGGTTGGATGGAAGGGAAGCGTAGCCGGGCGCTGGGATTAATGAGGTTCTTCGGATGCGTGATATTAGGGCATATGGACTGGGCTTAATATGGGAGGCAGCCTGTTGTAGGGGAATGCCACTTCTGACATTTTGCGTTGAACGATCGGTGAGTCATTAAGTGGCCTGTTTTGAGGATCAACGAAATATATCACCCAGGCACCAAAATAAGGGGGGGTATTTTTTGTAATATGAAACGAAATGACAGTTCGTAATAAACAAGGAAACCTAACATAAGTATTAGAATATATTAACAAATAAATAGTAAAAGCGGTGCTTGTTGGTGGGCGAAGCGCGACAGCTGCCCATAATCAGTGATCCTAACCATTACTTACTTTCGCAGAAAGCAAGGATTCAGTGTACCGACATCCAATGCCCTGTATTGAATTGCATCGACATTGTCACCGTTCCTGGCGAATGCTGTCCCAGTTGCTCAGGTATGCAGCAACCACTCGTTACTTTGCCCTTTATTCAAAGAGTTTTGTCCCCTGGTATTTGCGTGCCATTTGGCAATTTTCAACACCCCCCGATAAGCCCCCGACCGTGCCTGCTTTGCGTTCACGATCCAGCGAAGAAAAAACCGCATCGACGAATAACGCGCGCATGGTGAATGTAACCCTGCCACTTGGCATCGCAGTCGATCGAACTCGAATTAAGCTGCAAAAGCACTGTAAACAGCATGGGCATCGCGTAGGCACTTATGGGTATTCGCGCGTGCTTATCTATTGGCGGGTGGCGCCGTTCGACGATAATAAACTAGTACCAGGAATGCCGCGCTCGCAAGCCTTGATCATTCGCTCGCGTCTCGCGGCTTGTTGGTTGGATAGGACCAACTTAAAGTCTTCCAAGTATCCACCCACGAAGAAACTTCGCTGCTGGAGAAGGGACTTTTACGTGCGTCATCGCCATTTTGATGATCAATTACACCGAGATCGCGTGGGAGGGGCCAAATGTCGAAACTCGAAACATCCCAAGAACGCAGTGGTTTTAATGCAAAAACTTGCGTTTCGGAAACGAGGGCTTCTACGGTCGCAGAAAACCCGATCCAAATTTCAAGAGTATACCCTCTATCTCGTTCTAAAGAGCGCGCACCCTTGCTGTGAATCAACTAAAATAACATCGACCCGGTTTGCACCATGGCACGCAAATTTGTGAATCACACCAAGGCCGGACGCCAGGTTGGGGCTGCTGAGTTGTCCTATCGGATTGCGAGACAGAGCTGACTTTTATAAAGGCGGCGAAGCGTGGGTAATCACAAGAGGTGGTCGGGTTTGGTGTGGTGATCTAAGTGCTCGAGTGCATGCCTTTAACAGGAAATGGGGGATATCAAGTTAATGCGGATGTTTTTTGTGGTATTGTACGCATCCCAGTCACCCTAAACCAAAACCTGCCTGCAGGAGAAAAGCCCCAATAACAGATCTTATTATGGAAACGGCGTCTGAGGGAATTCATGTCAAACGTATCATCTCAATTTAAATGTCAACTTTCAAGGGGATTTTTTTTACGTTTGTTTCCCTTGCTTTTCTATTCACGCAAAACCAATATTACAACTGATGAAAGTAGTAAATAAATTGCACCTAATTACATATTACAACAGATATTTTCAAACATTTAGTTTTTCGTTGTGGACGTTCGCGAGGCATATTGTTTTTTTTGTCACTTTTTTGTTACGCAATTGCACATGTTTGACCTTGGAATAGCTACGCGCCCGTTTGCTAATAGGGCCTCAATAGCACCTTGAAGTGCGTATTCAGCCGAGCTGAAACATAAGTAAAGAAGGTTGGAACGCTAATGAGTTTTTGCGGCGGTCGGCAAACAGTCGAACCCTAGGGCAGCAAAGTACTTGGTAATTGTGAGCTGACGTTGACGCAGTACCTGTTGGTCCAACGATTTTACCATTGTCGAGTTAAACCTTTTATAATTGGAAAAATCACCGCTGTGGGTTAAAACGCAATTCTTGCGAAAGGTTTGAATTCTTTGGGTATAAGCTGGTCGCGAGCGTTACCAAAAATGGAACCAGACCCCACAGTTTTCGAAACACCGCGATTAGAAATGATAACAGCGCATTCCTAACCGATGAGCCCAGGTTCGGCTTTCCTTATAACCGCCAGAGGCTCCGATTTTCATTTCTCTTGCGCAAAGATGACATCGGTACCAAGTAACGTGGTTACTGCTTCCCAGCAAGGCACACCTGTCGATATATATTGTGCTTTCCTATTAATATCTAATGCTGACAACCCCAAATAAATATAAAGTTTTGCGTGCCAATAGTGGAGATTTGCGTCGTCTCAGTGCCAACTCAAGATTTAATCGCTTCGTTGTGAATGGTTCATACGCTTTAGAACATTCTATTGTGGGCAACATGAACCTGTTGAGGTCTCAAGTGTTACAAAGCTTATGGTGCGTGTATTCTCTCACGTGTTCGGGCGGAATTCAAGGCATTTTGTTGACGCGCGCCACCCGTTTCTCGGATTAATTGCGTGCGACTTCCTAATAAGGACTCGCATCATGCGTGTCATCGCTTGGCCAGGTGGCCCCGTTCATTTCTGTATAAAATCTCCGCAGTTATCTGAAAACCCGTTTCTGCCTAACATCTCGTCCTTATCGATTGGGTTACACCAGTGTGACACAAGATTAGAACGATCGGGGTTGTTTGCCCAAGTTCACATCTCGGCTCGTGTCTGTTTTGACATGCGTGCGACTGGTCTATTCAGGCGGGGTCCAAACAGGTTCGAGTGCCGCCGCGACGTGTTTACTCGCGCCCATGTACGTCACAACTACGCGCGACTCGGGACTGAAATCTTAACTTGAACAGCTGCGTCAGCGAATGCTGTCGTAAGTAGATTTAAAAACTGGAAAGTTCGCTGCAAACTCGAACCGCGCGGCGCCTCAAAAGCAATAGATGGTATGTTTTACGCCATACAAATTCCGGCCGTACCTCGAAACGGGCCAACGTGCGGCCTGCGACAACATGGCATTCGCCCTGGGACAACAAATTTACGGTTCAATGACGGTCAACGACGGAAGTGGCGCGTTGGTGCTGAAAGCAATACACGAATGCAACCTTGGATCACCCACGTACCCCTTCCTGTTTAAATATGCCAGTGAGCTCAAGGCCATATAAGGCCAAAAAACGGTATTCGCGAAAAATACGTGACGGTTTGTTTTGGGGCTTGCAGAAGACGCCGAAGGTTTCTCTCCGTGGTCCAGCTGGTCCGAATGCACAGTGACGTGCGGAATTGGTCATGAGACGAGAGGACGATCATGCGACAGAGCGCATTTCGAGTGTGATGGTCCGAGCATCCAAAGCCGAAATTGCATCAGAGACCCATGCAACATCAGGAGTAAGTTTTTTAGAAAAATATGAATCTGAACAAGTTAAAGGGTATTATAATTTTTTGTGACTATCTATAATTCATATTTTTCCTTTTGACCCAGTTTTGACTCAAAACAGAGTCCCTGCTTTTTAGCGAAACGTAAATATTTCTTAAATTGCATTTCAGTTCATCGCGACGGCGGGTGGTCTCCATGGACAAAGTGGGCTCCCTGCAGCGTCACTTGTGGCAAAGGAAAATCAACGAAGATCCGCAGTTGCAACTCGCCACTGCCACAGCTAGATGGCGCACCGTGCGTGGGAGACGACCGCAAAACCCGAGTTTGCAAAATGTCTCCGTGTCCAGGTGAGGTGCAGACGAGTGTTCTCACACGAATTGACGAATTCTCACCACGAAAATAGAAAACCTAAAGATTACAAGGGGTTTACCTTAATGCCTCGCGCGTGTTTGATATTAAGGTTTGTGAGGTAATTTTGTCGCGAAGGTCAAAGCACTTACCGCGCCCCGGGAGTTGATCTCATAAGTGCTATGTGCCGGCCTAACCTCATCCCATTTCTTTCCACAGTCGACGGCGGTTGGGGAGCCTGGGGGTTGTGGAGCGACTGCAGTGCTACGTGCGATTCCGGTTTCAGAACCAGGAGCAGAAGATGTAACAATCCCAAGCCTCGGTTTGGCGGCAAGACTTGCAGCGGTGATTTGAAGATGACGGAATCGTGCATTGTGAAGGCTTGCCCAATAGGTAAAGAACATTTTAACCCGTCCATTTTAAGTCTTCGAATCAAACTGTCACCTGTTCTGACAAATCACCTCACTGTTGTTGACCTCACGTTCGACAGAGCACGATGCAAGCGTGACCAATTTTGGCAGTGAAATAGAGAGCCGTGTGCTTCTGAGGTTATGCGCGGGTTATTAATACGAAAATCTCTTTGTACAGACGGCTGCCTGTCTAGCCCTTGTTATCCTGGCGTGGAATGCACTTCATACGTTGACGGAACGTTCGTCTGTGGCGCTTGCCCCGCTGGAACGCAGGGTGATGGTCTGGAATGCGAAGACATCGACGAGGTAAGCATTTTTTGTATTCAGTCAACAAATCGGTTATAAGTGGATTTGTCAAACGTCTGATCCATCCCAGTTTATTTATCCCACATCAGTTGATTAAAATGCAACCAAAGAAAAATTCCCTGCTCTAAGTAACATAGGATTTCAAATGATCAAGGGGAATTCTCCATTAGTCAGTATCGACAAACGACAGCCTAAGAGTAGAGAAATTTATTGCAGTATAAACCAGTATGGCGTGGAATATGGGCGCGCCTCTAAACATTAAAACAGTAAAACAACCGGTGGTTCGTCGAACGATTGTATCTTGAAGTAAATCTGTCTGGGAATGCACTTTAAAATACTTCGCGGTGAGGTACGATGGTGTTAATATTTTTTGCAAACCAACTCCAGTGTAGATAAAAGATTGATGGCAGGATTTGGCACCTAAGTTTAGCGGACTGCTGCACGAAACCACTCCGAAAAGCAATGAACTAACAAAGATATGCTAAAAAGACTAAAAAGATAATATATTAAAAGCTACATAATATGCGCCGTGAAAAGTACATGCTGTCATTGCTGTGGTGATATAACTGATTTTCAAGGTATATGGCAGAGCAAAAATATTCTCTTGAACAAAAACCGTATCTTGTTTCAGTGTTCCTTGGTCCCAGATGCTTGCTTTCACGCTAACGACGTTCACCGCTGTCAGAACCACTTCGCCGGCTACACTTGTCTTCCCTGCCCAGACGGCTACAGAGGTACCTGAGTGCAATATTTCGAACACCGCAATCCGTTGTTGTTGTTTTTTCAAAACCCCGAAACGCCCGACCCCTATCCAACATCCTGTGTAAAACGATCTGACGTATTTGCAGGCGATCAACCAACCGGAGTCGGTGCCGAATACGCCTTGGCACACAAGCAAGTATGCAGGGTCGTGAACCCTTGCACGGACGACGGAAACCCGTGCACGTCCAATGCCCAATGCATCTTCCTCGGCCTCACCATCACCCCTCCATTCAAGTGCAAGGTGCGCGTTTGAGTTTGTTTAATTTGTGCGGTAAAACCGACATCCGGATCGGAGGGCGATACGGTAAACAATTGTTGCCTCGCGCAAACACTTTCCAAGCCCCAGTGTAATTCGTTCGCCATTCGAGTGCTTTGCAAATTTATGTTGCGTGCGCAAATCACGGGATTTGAGGGAAAAGACATATCGGGAAATCGAACATGCCCTATCGAGTAGCGCGCTTTCGAGTTGCTTTGGCAGCGCGATTGCCAGCTCTGGACGATAAACAAGTTACTGTACTTGGGTTAATTTGTGTTTTATTGTGCTTGCAGTCGCTATATCAATGTCAATTTATAAGTTGTAAAGAATCGAAGAAGATTCAGATGAATGTGTTAGCTGCCGGGAACAATAAATTTAATATCTACGCGTTGGGATGTTTATTCCCAACCTGTTTGCTCAATTTTGCGGCGCACCTGTTCCATATTGTCCGCATGGGGACCCCCACCAAGCCACCGCTGGGCTTTTGACAAAACATGGAGAAATTCACCTTGATGACGACAAAGAATGCGGATTTCTGTCATGTTTGTTGTTGGACTGCCGTGTTACAACACATGTAATATTGTAGGGAGAGCTTTCCGGGCCACAACACATGTAATAAGATCTCGGTTCGAGTGTGTCAAACGTAGGTCGTGGGGAATGGACAGTTGTTTCTCCTTGCTGTTGAATGTTGCTCAATGAATCAGCAACAGCTGTACTTAACATACTTATTTTCTATATTTGCAGTGCCTCCCCGGATACGCCAGCGCCCCGGGATGCGAGGGACTCGTTTGCGCCGACGATACCGACTTGGATGGCGTCGCTGATGAAGAAGTCACTTGCGTGAATGACGGAGTGACCGTAAGTTACCCCTTGTTTTCAGCAGCTACTTACAGACATGACGTTTTCCAAACGATATGGATTTAATAAATTTATGATATTGCAGATATCTCGTCCCGGCGACAATTGCCCACTTCTGCCTAATAGCGGCCAAGAGGATCAGGACAAAGACGGAATCGGCGACAGTTGCGATGACGACATTGATGGTGACAAGTTTTCCAACAGAAGGGTAAGTGACAATACGTTGCTCGTGGCCATAATTTATTTTTAATTGCACCAGAAATGTGGTTTCATTTGATGCCAACGGCATAAAAAAAAATTTCATAAAACATAAAATATTTGCCGCAATATTGGTGCTGGGACACAGTTTAAGGCTAACTTACCATCTTAGTTGGTGGTCTTAAAGCTAAAACGCTGCAAATGACAAGAGGCCGGTGATCAAGAGCTTTAATCGGAATTGCCAACGCGAAGGAATTTGGGTATAACCTATCTGATTGCCGCGTCTAAAGCAACTTGATCCAACGATTTGCACGCGCTTGCTTTCACCGAGCGTCATAGCCTGGCCCTGCCAGCAGACACGGATCAAGTGTTTTGAAAAATTCACCGTGACAAAACATTAAGCGTGCAGACTTTCACCACAGAGAAGCTCAATGGTTTAAAAACGTTGTTTTTTTGCAGGACAATTGTCCATACGTACCGAACCCAAACCAGTACGACATGGACCGCGATGGAGTGGGTGACGTTTGTGACAACTGTGTTCACAATCGCAATGCTGACCAGATCGACACTGACGGCGACGGTCAAGGCGACACCTGTGACTTGGACATCGACGATGATGGTATGGGATCACATTTTACTCAACGAGTTTCTTTAAACAAAAAACGCTTCTTTCATCGAAATATGTTTTTTTCATATAACGATGAATAATTTTTCTTAGGCGTTGAGAATATAATGGACAACTGCGTGTACGTCTATAACCCAAACCAGGTTGACAGCGACCGAGACGGAGTCGGTGATATGTGCGACAACTGCCCGCTAGTCTACAATCCACGACAGGTAAACCTCATACTTACCAAAGAACAAACCATCAACGACGACCAAATAATATTAAT
Organism: Ascidia mentula; assembly: GCF_947561715.1. Lineage (NCBI taxonomy): Eukaryota > Metazoa > Chordata > Ascidiacea > Phlebobranchia > Ascidiidae > Ascidia > Ascidia mentula. The sequence continues at coordinate 15,710,921 of NC_138569.1, read as the reverse complement.
CTCAATGCTTTTTCTTTTAGGCCGACCGCGATTGGGATGGCGTGGGCGATGACTGTGACACCAACTTAGACATCGACGAGGATGGTGTTCAAAATAACTTGGACAATTGCCCGTACATTGCTAACTCAAACCAGGCCGACCACGACAAGGATGGAAAGGGTAAGATATTGCAGTCTTGACTTAAACTTACAGGTTGGGATTGGATACTTAACTGCGCTGTGTTCTTATAGGCGATGCCTGTGATTTCGATGATGACGATGACGGTGTCAAAGACCATTTGGACAACTGTCGCCTGGTTGTGAATCCAAGCCAGCTGGACTCCGACGGTAAGATAAATATTATTTGCGACAGACCAGCAGTGAACATTTTTCTTCACTCCTGTTAAATAAATAAACAATGACAGAAATCGAATTTTCATTTCATTTTATTCGCAGGTAACGGCAGAGGAGATTTGTGCGAGGGTGATTTCGACGACGACGGCATTGACGATATTATGGATGCCTGTCCTTTGAATGCTGCGATCAGTAAGACCGACTTTAGCAAATTCGACATGATTCCACTCGATCCTAGCGGCACTGTACAAGTTGACCCCAAGTGGACCGTGCGACACAAGGGCAAAGAACTCATTCAAACCGTCAACTGCGACCCTGGTTTGGCGATAGGTACGTCTCATTGTATAATGAACATACGGACCATATTAGATTTGCACATATAATAGTTGTTCACATTTTTGCAAGAAAAAATGATTTGAATGCATTAAACAATGCAAATACATTTGGAGCACACCAGCACAGTGGAATTAACTTTTTTATGCAGACTAATTGCACATATTTTGACAGAAAAAAACTGAAAATTGTCGTCAAAGTGGTGGTCTTGTTTAAAAACAACTTGATTTCTAATTTACAGGAAAGGACAGTTTTGAAGCGGTTGACTTTAGCGGAACTTTCTTCGTTAACACCGGCAAAGACGACGACTACGCAGGCTTCGTGTTCGGTTACCAATCCGCAAGTCGCTTCTACGTTGTCATGTGGAAGCAAGTTTCCCAAACCTACTGGCACAACACCCCTTCCGTTGCCCAGGCCTACGGCGCTTTGCAAGTCAAAGTAAGTACGCTTTAAAACGGTAGGCACGTTTATTCGCGTGTTCTTCTCGTAAGAGGTAAATTCGTGTTGATAAATAAATCGTGATAAATTTGACCGCAAGATTGCCACTTTGTTTATCATTTATCAGCACGAACGCTTAGACGGAAGTCGGTTGCAGGATTTTCTCTGATACATAAAAACGAATCCACACTGACAAGCACCATAAGTCAGTTAACAGCGGTTATTCCGTCTGGCACGATTCCGACCCTGTCGAACCAACAAGAGAAGCTAATCTCGTTTTTCACTGTTTGGTAAACCAGCAAATCTCTTGAGCGCTAGTCCGATAATTTTCCGCGGTCGAAGGATTTTCCAAACCTGCGCAACGATAATTGTTTCCGTAAACCTAAACCCAATTCTCCGTTATTGGCGGATCGAATGTGCAAATCCTCTACAGCCGTAGAATGGGGTTCGCATACCAGACGATTCAACTATGTACATTCTTGCACAGGTTGTAAACTCCACCACAGGACCCGGTGAGGCTTTGAGGAACGCACTTTGGAACACAGGCGACACGCCAAATCAGGTAAAGGTTTTTCTTGTTCTTGTAAACATGTATTGGGCGTTCGCACGGGTTGCGTGCGCGGCACATTCCAGACTCTTAAACTTGCGATTTATCGCAACTTAAATCGCATATTTTGTGGTCGCCGCAGCTCACGGTGCCGAGATAAATTAGGAGCCACAACTTGTTTAAAATGCACATGTTAATTGGATGATAAGCAACTTAAATGCCGCGAGTCTTAAGAGAATCTGCACGCGCTACGTGGTACTATTTGGCGCAACGTCTGGTAATCTGTTTTGGAATGTGCAGCTCGATAACATCGGTTTCCTAAAACGCAAGGCTTTGTTAATTGCACAGGTGCGCACTTTGTGGTATGACAAGAAACACCAGGGTTGGAAAGACTACGTTGCCTACAGATGGACTTTGCAGCATCGTCCCGACACCGGCTTTATCAGGTAAGAAATAACTTGAAAAGAAGGGTTGGTACGCACCGATAAGACCACAGAAAACAAAAAAAAACGAATATTTCAACCAAGACTAATTTTTTTTTGTAAAGTTCGTACCTACTGCTATTCCCGCAAACTCGCAAGCCTATATGCGCATAACATATATAGCACCGAATAAGGAATACCAGAGAAGGCTGTTTTCCAGACATTCCAGAGTTTTTCCTATAACGCTTGTTGTTGATTGATTACTCAACTTAATCACCTCCGTAGAATCGTGCGCTGAATGTTTATCTCGCTCCAAAATCCCTGAATTTGCAGCCGTTTACTAAGTGCTCTCTTCTGCTTACTAAAGGGTGACGATGTACGAGGGCAAGCATCTCCTCGTCGACTCCGGGCCAATCTACGATAAAACATACGCAGGTGGAAGGCTCGGAATGTTCATCTTCTCCCAGGAGATGGTCTTCTTCTCAGACATGGAGTACACATGCAAAGGTAAGCGAGAGATTTAACGAAAATATTCTTACTACAAGTGCACTTGAGATTCAATTACTCGCCTTAAGTGCTGCATTCTCGCGACGGGGCAAGCTAAGTCAACATTCCATTCTTTTTGTTTATCTGCAGACACGTGAAGCTGAAGGTCAGAATTTATGGTGTTTACCGGATATCAACGCTAAAACAGCTTTCGAAGGCTCGCCGCGTGACTAATGGACGCGCTCCAGTACACCAGTGGAAATAGTTCTAGCTTAAAACTTATCGCTTTGTTTTTGTTAGTCTTTTTTAAGAAATAGAGCATCAGCATGCACTTTCCAGTGGCGGAAACTTTCCTTTTCGCGAGCTTACTGAAGTTTTTGTGAGATTTGGGGTATTTTGTAATATTTATATGCGCGACTGCTTCGCACCAGCAATGTGTAAAACACGCCAATATATAATAATAAAAAACACTTATTTTCGTTTAACCATTTGTTAAGCTGATCTTTTCGTGTTTCAGTCAAATGTTGTTTAAATAACAATATGTCCACTGTAGTAACCGTCGCTGCTGTCTGCCCTTGCGTTTGTTTTACCTTTCATGCGTTGTTTTTTTACTTCTTGCCATGGATGAAAAATTCGCGTCACCAAAAATCTCCCCCCCAACGCGATAATTTTTTCTTTTAAAACTTGGCGCAGGCGGCTTTACTTGCTTTTAAAGCGCGTGTAGTACCCTTTGTCCTGGTGAACTTTTTCGGTATTTATTATCGTTGTTAGTTTAACTTTCGCCTGTGTTTTGCGTTTTCCTGTTGCTTGGAGAAGGCAAATAAATTAGTGCATTGGAAATATATGATTATATTTTTTAACGAGGTGGTTGTTGAGCAAAAATAACTTTGCACAGAAACAGACGTTCAGGCTGATATGTGGTCATTGCAACAATACGACTGGGATAACTATATGGTGGCGTTTCGAAATTTAAAGGGACTTGTCAAATGTACTTCTGCTTTGTGTTTAACGCAACAGCATTCAATCTCATATTTTCCTGCCAAGGAATATTCGTCAACAGTTTGATTGGCCATATCTTTTAGGTCAATGTACCTGTAAATACGACAACACGATCAAAACGATGCTTTTTTAAATTCAGACTTTTTAGGAGTTATTTACCCCAACGCCATTTCTTTGTTGAAGGTAAATGTATGAATGCCGACTCGAGTTTCGCCAACAACCTCGTCATTCCTCCATATTGCTTCACAACCAACGAGCCGGACCGGACTAAAAATTACAAACATGTTTAGCTTTAAACAAAAAAATTATCATCAAGCAAATTACTATCAAAAGAAATAAAGAAAAAATTTTTTATGTGGGAGATACAATTAATAAAAGTGCATGCAATATTGACGATTCGTCTGATCTTACTCGTCAACAGTAAAGTATGCCAAAGACTTGTTCGCCCGTTCATTTTGTATTTCAGCAACCGCGTTGGAACCGTAATACTGTCGATTGACGTCACAGAGATGGGTCAAGCGCGCCTCCAGCGGCAAGTCATTGGAGATCAGACTCCTGCACCATTTTGGAAAACCTTCAAGGCAAAAAAAATTGAAACAAAAACTAAACAAGGCAGAGTTTAGATTGGCGGCATCGCGGACCAACTTCATAATCGTTTGGTAACAAACTACTAATAAATAGTAAAATTAACTTTGGTTTGTTTGTCGCACGCAAGATTATTCTTGTTGTGTCTAAAGTATATGTGGCCTAATTAATATTGCTGCGTGATAAAGACAACTAAGCAACAAAATTAACAAAAACATGCGATAGTTGACCTGCTTCCATGCCAAGAACCTCCATAGCCCTGGAACCTGCATCACAGCCTCCATGATTTGTCACCTGTTCCATGATCGTTTCATATACTTTCACAACATGAACCCTCTCACACATGATATCGTAACCATGCTCACCACAAAACGAGTTCCTGTAATTGCCTTTGCTCTGTTTAATCCAATATATGATCATTTGCTTTATAAAACCGACGCTTACTTGACCAGGAAAACGTCTACGCCGCCGATCCTGGGTTTTGCGAAGGAATCTTTTAAAAGCATTGATAGATAAACTCCATGGACCACCTGCTGCAGAACTTCACCACTGCACAGAATTTCAGCAAATAACCAAATATCGCTTCAAAGTTCCTGTGGATGTCGCAGGTAATTTTTACCTTTTGGGCCCTTGCAGTGTCAACGAAGTGAGTTCCTTCGTCTTATCATTAAGTGTGTACCGATAACCGCGACCTTTTAAGACGTTTTCGATGTGAGCAATGCAATACTCTGTTGTTGGATCCTCTACTATCATGAGATATTTATTGCCTAAACAAACAAACTAGCAATTGGAGTCAAATGATCGACACGCACATTGAATCCATCACCATCTTACCGTCGTCGTCCATTTTGTGAACTACCAGGTGTGCTTCGAGTCCTCCCTTGTCATTTAACATTAGTGTTTGGGTGCCTTCATTACGGCTCGAATCAGAGGTGACGTCACGTGAGAAAATGAACTTGGCGGCCTCGGATGCGTCGGGGCCTTCGAGGACAAGCTTGCCCATGGAACTGGTGTTGTACAAGACGCACGATGTCCTACATGCAGCACACTCTCTTCCTATCTGTAAGACGAAGTTTATTGGATTTTTTTGAAAAACTTTACCTACATGCCTTTTGTGACAATTGAAAAAGTGTTTGTTCAAATTCACCAGTCTTTTCTTACCGCGGCATGCACTGGTCCAGGGAACTGGAAAGTGTGCTCGTGTTTCAATGCAGCAGCATATTCGTAATCTTCGTGTGGCCTGTTTCCGTATGCACCATAGAAATCATATTGCTTTACTTCAGTCTTTGCGTCTTTTGAAAAATATGCGGGTCGTTCCCAGCCGTGTTTCTCTTCGTAAAAGCAACCACGGCCAAGCAGAACCTAAATAACCACGTTTACAGAGCAAAAATAACAAGAAACCCTGATAGATTCAATCTGTAATGGTTAGTGGTACAAACTGGTTTGACCGTTTTAACGTTTTAATGTATAAGGCTAAAAACAGAGTAACATGTGACGGACGTAAGTACGACTCTGCTTTCAAATAAAAAACAACGCAGCTGTCAAATTTTTAGCCGAGTAAAATAATAAAAATCTCAGTATAGGGTACCCAACGGATCGACGTTGATCGATATAGGTACCACAAAGTGAAATTTGTATGCCGCTAGTGTAAAAGCTAGCACAGTGTCACAGTCAACAGCTGCACTAATGAAAATAACAAAACTTTAACGTTTAAATGACATCAATTGACCTGGTGGAGTGGATCAGACTGTAAATTTCTTCCAGCTAACGGTTGGTCGTTGGGGTAGACAATATTGTAATGAGTGACGTAGCTCTCGTGTGAACGCTCCTTAATCCAGGTTCTATTCGAAATTGCTCTCGTCGGAAATCGCCTTTGGTGGATCAATGGGTTATATACGGGTGACATCTGTAGTTACAAACTGCTTGACAGCACTGCTGCCACAACATACTTGATATCCCAGGAAAATATATCGAGTTCTGGTTTTCCGTGCAAAGCTAACATTGCAATTTGTTCGCCGGCTCCACCTCCCAACATCATTCCCCCGCCGTTAAAACCGCTTCCATAGAAGAAACCTCGCACAGCTGCTGATTCTCCGATCAGTGGATTGCCGTCAGGCGTGAACGATTCTGTGTGGCAAACGGACAATTTAACCTCACCACCGAAACATTTGCGGACATGCACTACCAAAAAAAATTCATCTCGAAATGGGTTTTGTAGTTGATGCCAATGGTAAAACTGGTTTGGCGGCAAAATATGTTATTAGGTTACTTGTATGTTGAACAAAAAAACCCATTTTTTTAAGAAATTTTGCGACAGTTTCTTCTATTCCAATTCTTCTATTGGTGGAGTTATAGTTGTATCAGCTACGCTGCTTTAATTTGAGGAAGGTAACATCGTTGGATGAAGCCACTAACGATGAGTTTTAATTTCCTACCCGGACCGCAAATTGTCGTTCGAATACCAGACTTGGCGATTGCAGGCATGATATCGCAACCGAATTGTAGCAATGGCCCGTAAACGTCCCAGTCCAAATCGTAAAGCCCGAAATTGAAATCGTCGGCAACCTAGGAGCAGAAAATTGTGTGAATACGTAGCCATAAAATGTACACTTTTAAACTAACAAGGCTTTTAGGTGTGCATTTTAATTTTGTTGAAATTTACATGTGCAAACTTTACAGTTAATGAGAATTACCAGGTGAAAATCTATAGAATGTAAAAGTTCATTATTTTGAAACCCATTCACCGTTTCGCAAAGAATCGGATTTTTCTCGTAACCTCCGACTTGCAATGTTTCGCCCTGGCGCTTTAGGTACATCCCCGCATCGTGATGACGTACGTTTGGCAGTTCGCGGGCTCCTTCTATTGGTTGCGTTACGGCGTAAGCTTGTCTGAATGCCACCTGAGGTGTTTCTACACCGACCATCTATGGTTTGGAAAAAGTTATCAGGCGTTGTTGTTTTAATTGGTAACGTCATGTTTTTGTAAAAGATGAAAACCAAACGATAAAACCGCACATGGCAGATTAGAACTACTGCATTGAATCTGCAAGTAGGTATGAAATTAGCGAAGTTTTAAACGTAGAAGGTACGCCACTGCGAAGTCTGGACCTAAGCAGAAAATAAACAACACTTTCCATGAAGATAAGTTTCTGGCTTCAGCAGAAGCGGATGTTGCTAAAACAATACGACGTTCGGTTGCGTAGTATAAGGAATAGAGATTATGGTCAAACCTGTCCTATTTTGGGAGCCCACACGCCTGCGCAGTTGATCACGTGACCGGTCCTGACGGTACCAAGATTTGTACGAACAGAAGAAACGCGACGTGTTCCGAAATCATCAATATTTGTGTCGACACCGTTAACTCGACAGCTTTGAAAAATCTAAAACGTGTAGCTGCACAGGAATTCAAACGAAGCGTTCTGAGACAATAATGCATACCTGTGCCCCGTACTTTTCTGCCGCTTTTGCATAAGAAGCACAAGTTGCTGTCGGATCCATAGTGCCATCTAGCGGACTGTACAGTGCTCCGACAAACTGCGAAACGTCCAGCAGTGGATGTACTTCGCGCATTTCGTCGGTCGAAAGAAGAAACGCTTCAATTCCTAGCACTTTCGCCAACTAAAAGAGAGCCGATATGTAAATACATTGTTCAATGCAAATTCCACAAGATTAGCGTGAGTTGTCATTATTTTGGCCTACTTTATAAATATACTCAGAGCCGAAAACGCTATTCTCAACACCAAGTTTTTTTAAAAAAATATCAAGTCCAAGGCGGGCGCAAAGCATTAGGTATATGTCAACTCTGTGAACAGAAAAAGTATGTTTGCCCTCCGACCGAGTCCGCAAGACTGTCGTAATGGCTCGAAAATCAAACAACATACAAGGTAATATATTACTGTAGTTGCGCGCCTGTAAGCTTCCATCCTCTGGTCATTGCAAGCTGTGAACAAGCCACCTGTCTGAACCCAACCTGTCTCGGCACCTACTTCCTTTGATAAAACTGACGTCATTAATTCGTGCGTCCGTGACACTATTTGCATTTCCAGATGTCGAGTCGCCACCCTCCATAACAAACCTATAGAGTTTGAAGCTAAGTTAGGCCCTGCAAACGTTAAATATGAGTATGGGTATGTGTAAACTTATGTTTATTTGTCCCAAATCGTCATGAAGGAGCGAATATTTGAGCAGTTATACCTGTATGCAGTTATCGTACATTACATGAAAGTTGCTATAATTTTATAAAGCATCAGGACACACGTCAGCTAATTTATACGTTATTTTACGTATAGTTACCGGACGTATGCCAAGTTGTCCCGGCCGTAAGCTTGTCCCTTTCGAGCAAAAGCACCTTTCCCGCACCAAACTTGGCAAGATGGTAAGCGGTGCTGCAACCTACACTGCCACCTCCAATAACGACCACATCAGCTTCTACTGGCAACTGTCCTTTAGCGTTTGAAACGAAGTTTCGTCTACAGTTGTATTGAACTGGGCTCACGGCGGTTGCTGTACTGCAATTCCACAAAGAAAATACAAAAAAAATGTGGTTTATGGCATAAAAATCATTACCACACTATTAATTACCTATTACAACAAACAAGGCCAAACCACTGGGTCCGCAGAAAAGTCATTCGCAGAAAATATGTCATTGTATCGTGAAAATACAAACTATGCTGACGCAACTACAGCATTGTGTGTTCGGACCGAATGTTCCAGTTGCTGGATTTTGGGCTGGAGATCAATTTAAACAAACTTCTAGGAAGGAAATATCGTAAACATCATGTTACTGTGTTTTTGCAATCCATATGGCGGTAGAGATTTGTATATGTAACGACGCAACATGTTGTTAAATACGTGTCGAAGAGGGGCCAAAGGCGGCATTCATGGCTGGTTTGAATAATAGTAATAATAAAAGTAATATATAGTAATAAAAAATAGCGCCCATAATGCGAGACAGTATACGTAATTCCAGTTGCGTGTTGTTCTCATGGAAATATCTTATTTCATGGTTTCAAGCGGAAACAGTTAAGCGAGCCTGCTGCATGTGCAAGCCTGTGCAAGCCTGCACAACAAGGCCGATTTGAAGTCGCTTACAGCTATATCATGGAACTAAGTATTAAAGGAACTTTAGTTGCATGAAGTTTAATTTAAAAAAATTGAAGTTTAATTGCATTATAATAAAAATATAAAAGCAATTTCAATGTATTATCGCAAACTTGCACACCACCATGCTAAATTTTCTGGAATAAGTGCTTCAGAAACGTTACGCGTCCTAACCACGTTTCGAAAACTGTCAAATAATTTGAAATTACTTTGATCGAGGGCAAGGCAAGTTTTGAAACGAATTTTAAGTATGCTAAAGTATTACTTTTATTGTGTTACTAGTCTGTATTGATTGCAATAATTATAAAAAATAATTCCAGTCATTTTTTCAGAAATACGAAATAGTTTCGTTGGCCATTCCTTTTGCTTACATTGTGTGCTTACAAAAGTTGAGCATGTAAGTTTAGGGTAAATATAATAATCTTTCCCGCTTTACAAAATGTGAATAGGCAATGGCTAAAAATTGCCTCCCGTCCCTGCTCATTCAACTTTAAAATTTTTATAATCACCCCTTTTTTTTATTTACGGTAAGTACGCGAGTACACTTTGCGATACAAAGTTATTCTATATTGCAATGCTAATGTACACAAATGCACACAAATGTTCATGATACTTATAGAAATGTTAAAAATTGACGAACTGTGCGTATAACCGTGCTATTTCAAGAACAAGTAGTTCAAATTTATGAATTTTTTACTCGTTTCGATCATTGTAGTGAAATGATTTGCTTTGTTTGGGTGTTATTAACAGAACTAAGACCTGCTTTGTGGGTTTTTAACTATGACCAACTATGTGAGCAGACTTACTTTGTTGAGTTGAAAAATACGTTGCGATAGTAGGAGAGAATTGAAATGATCAAGCGCGTTAGTGACAGGGCGGATTATTTTGATGAAAAAATTAAAACACCTTATAGCAACAAAAAATGAACTAATTTTCAAGAGAGCACGCACACGAGCGAGAAAATAAGGTAAAAAGGATTTAAAAGCGTTTTTGTAAAAAGTGTGTCGTAAAGCAGGAAGCCAAAAGGCTTGCAGGAAGCCATAACTTTGTCTGCATTCTTCGTACCGTCTGCGTTGTAGTCGTGTGAAGAATTAGGTTAAAGAAACATGCATACATAACTCCATCGGCCACGAAGTACAATTTGTGAGAAAATGTATACTAATTTATCAAAACAGCGTTAACATGTTTAGACCAGCAAACATTTTTTTGGGACCAAAAAAAAAGATAACCCATTTTACTCGGATATAAATCCCCGAAACACAACAAAACTATACAATTCACTAAATACTGAATCATTCCAAAACTATGCATCAGTAAGAAAAGCAAAGTAACAGGCTCTTCAGCAGCTCAATGCCATTGCAAACGCATTCTCTGTCTCTGGGGGTCGAACGGGCTCTGTAAGTGCACCACTGCCTTGTGCTTTATGCAGTTGCGTTCGATCACATAGCTTCCACGCAACACGTATTCATCGACAGTGTCTGCGTTTCTCACATCTACGTATCTGCAAACAACTTCAGCTGAGATCATACTGATATTTTATACATTTTTGATCAATGGGAGAAATTTCAAACTACTCCCCAATGTCGGACAATTAAATAAATAAACTCCGAAGTACAACAAACTTTGTTGCATAGGTTTCTAAGCTGGGCTCGATACTAAATATACTTACATCGAAAACACCACAAGGGAAGGAATTGACTCAAATTCACACCTTTATTTCTGTTGGCAAAATAAATTGCACTATCGCTTCAATTTGATCAAAAATGCGAGCACTTCAGAGTGTGACCAATAGTTTTTTGTTAACAGATCATAAATAAACATTGTGTTGCTGTTGCTGCTAGGCATATTATATTTTCATGATCTGTCCTTCGGGCACAAACTGCTGCTATTCAGCTCGCATCTTCATAAATAAATAAGTTTGCACTTACCCCATAGCCATCGCCTTGTTTAAATGAAATGCGTGGACGCCTGTTCGGGTAAATCCGACTATCTCACCATCTCTCCAGATCGTTTCGTCGCCGAACAGTTGCACAGGACTAAACAACATTAAAACTTCAGCAAGATTTAAAGGAGCTTTAGAAATTAGTTAGCTTACTCGTCTACAGTAAAATAAGCCAGTGATTTCGTGGGCTGCTGTTCACGCATTTCGTCCACTGCTTTCGAGCCGTGAAACGGGCGTTTGACGTCACACAAATGCATCAATCGTGCCTCCAGCGGCGAATCGTCAGTACGTAAACTGTGGCCCCAATGGTGAAAACCTGTATATACGTGGTATAAATGTTGTATTAGTCACGAAATTTATGTTCAACAATATTACACAATGTAATATATATATACACAATATTTCAACATGTAAAACAAATGAGGCTTTTCCTTGCAACGTAAATAAACACTGCCAGGCACTGGCTTTCAATTAAAATCTGGAACAGGCCCACTTTTTTCCTTCGCACTGTTATGTTGAGGTTTCAAGTTTATCTATTTACTCTGATTTCGAATGATTATTCTCGCTAATTTCACTTACCAGCTTCAACACTAAGTGAGTCCATAGCCCGATAACCAGCATCACAACCTCCGTGCTTCGTTACTTCTTCCATGATCGCCTCGTACACTTTCACGGCGTGATGACTTTCACATGAGATTTCGTAACCAAGCTCACCAACAAACGATAATCTTGGGACAGCGCACACGGAAGAAAAAAGTTGGAATTGTTTCCTAAAAAAGTTGCTTTATTAACTTACCTCGTAATGCCGACCTCCAAGTTGGTAATTTTGTTCAGGGCAAAGCGTCCGAACTTGAGTTTTTTGAGAAATTCGTCGCCGACAAACTTCTTCAAAACATCGGCACTGTCACAAAGCATTTCCTGTTAGACTGGCAAACTACAATACGTCACAAATTCTCCAGTTTATCTTGTTTTGGGAACTTATTGAGGGACGATTGCTACGTGGTTGGCGTTGAATTGCATACGCCACTACACAACATCTTCCAATGGTTCTGAACGTTTTTTATTTCACGCATTAGTTTAACCAATATATAAAGCTAAAATCCCCCGCTGGATATTAAGAGTTTATACGTAAGTACTATGTTAATATCAGTGCATTAGGAAAAGAAATATCTCACGCTTGACAAATTTTTTTCGAATCTTAGGTGCACTGTAATAACGGTAAAGTTATTGCCAAGTTGAATAGAAGCCAATTTTTCTTTCTGAATTTTCTTTCTGATTTTTCTTTTCAGACATTATTGGACAATCTTCCGGTGAGTTTTAAACTCAGCACCCTGCCGGGCCCAATGCTTAACCGGGATTAGCTACGGGAGCCGTTTCTCCTCTGTAAAAAAACGTGCAATTGCACAAAATATTCAAAAAAATACAAGATGGAAATACAAAATTCCTGTAGTGGGGAATTCTCCCAGATTGCGAACGCGCCATTGGTTAAACAGGGCATAATGTGAAGCTTATCGCCACATCAAATAGATAAATTCCAACCTCTTTGGTCCTTGCAAGCTTAGCAATGCCAGTTCCTCCGTCCGGTCGTTTAAGTTGTAACTGAAACCCTTGTCGCTTAGGACGTCTGATATGTGACCCTTGCAATATTCAGTTGTTGCGCCTCCAACCGTCAAGTAATATTCAAAGTCTGACGTTTCAACATAACAAGGATTTACATGTACATATGGAACATAAATTGGTGAATTCCGACAGTATTGTAGCCTACGCTGTTTCGACTTTTAAGGTCTCATCAGTGCAGCTAGTGACTATACAGCGCTGAACTAACTGGTGAACTTGTCAGGTTTTGGTCAACGCTGGTAAACTGATAATTGGTACTTTTTTGTCAAAGTCGATCGATTGGTACCTATAATTACGTTAACATATTGCATATATTCTGATGTTTCATACGTTTAGAAGTTAAGCATTTCAGAACAACAAAAAACACAAACGCTTACTTGTACAAACATAAAAACGTGCGTGAATGTAACACAATACCGGGAACGATTTGCCTACCATGATCGCCAGTGTCCATTTTACACACGACCAGATCGGACTCGATCCCTCCCTTTTCGTTCAACATTAGGGTGTAAGAGCTTTTATTCGAGTTTCGGCCAGCAGTGACGTCACGTGAGAAGAGAAATCGGGCGGCTTTTGAGGCGTCGCGCCCTTCGAGAACTAGTTTCCCCATGTAGCTGGTGTTGAACAAGACGCAATTTGTCCTGCAGGAGACGCACTCCCCTCCTATCTGGAAATATGGTCAATATATACCAGCAATATCAAGCAATTACAACCACATCCAGAGATTATCCGCACCCTGGTTTGTTACCAAATAATGCAGGTTAAAAGATTATTTTAACTGTTTGAAAATTTACACTATACTTATAAGTGCTGCGTGCACAGTACGAGGGAGAGCACTGCTACCCCATAAAAAAAGTCAACATACATGGTATTTTTAAAATTATTTCAAACTTAACAAACCCTTGCAAATCTAACAGCAGCATTCCACTGAAAATGCCGTGCAATTTTTCAAGAATCAAAAACATTGCTTTAAGTCTGAAAGTCTTTTAAATACAGCAACAACACACATGCAGTGTACCTTGTCATGAACAGGTCCAGGGTATTGGAAAGTGTAGTCATGTTTTAGTTGATTATTGTAGCGATAACCTTTATGAGCCTCATTGTCGTACGCTCCATAGAAATCATACTTGAGCACTTCAGCTTTCTGGTCGATGGTGAAATACCCCGGTCGTTCCCATCCGTGTTTCTCCTCGAAAAAGCAACCACGTTCGAGCAGTACCTACATGTTCACCAAACCGATATCATGACAACGGTCAAATAAACGAAACTTTACTGACGAGATGTCCACAAAATACTTCTGGAAAATACTGACGGAAAAGCATATCACGATGGAAGATGTGCTTGACAGATGGAAAAGATTCGTATCTATAGGGCATGAGAGATATGTTACGAGGAGACAGAATCTTTCGGTACGATTATATAAACTGCATTACCTATACACAAGAAGTGCAAAAAGTGATTGGTGATTTCAAAGGGGTGTCGACAAGGGAAAAATTTAAGAATCGAGTATAGTGATCAACTACAAAATCTTCTACACTGGCGCCTGGTTTTGTCTCCATCATACTGCGGTGCAAATCTACAATGCTTTTTAAACCTTTTCCCATCAGCATCTACAGCACTAACATGGTGCAGAGAATCCTTTCGTAGGTTTCTTCCAGCGAGTGGTTGATCGTGTGGGAATACAACCGAGTAATGTTTGGCGTAACCCTCGTGCGATCGTTCCGTCAGCCATGTTTTGTTTGTGACGAGACTCGACGGAAACCTCCTGCAACAAACAAAATGCTAATGAAATTTTCATTTGAGCTTTGCACAAAAATTGCTTCTTTTCACAATTTTACCATTTTCCTAGGAGCCTATAGTATGGTACAAAGGGCCTTTACCGGATGTCCCAAGAAAACATGTCAATATCCGGTTTTCCACGTAACGCCCACAAAGCAATCTGTTTTCCCGCACCACCTCCCAGCATCATACCTCCACTGTTGAAGGCGCTCGCGAAAAAAAATCCTCGCACTTTGGGGGACTCCCCCATTAGCGGGCGCCCATCCGGCGTAAACGACTCTATGCGAGTAAGTGGGTTCAATTGTGAACGTTATGGCGTCGTTGCAATAACTTGTTTTACCTGGTCCGCATATTGTGGATCGTATTCCTGCTTCTGAAACAGCCGGCATAATATTACAAGCTACTTTTAAGTGTCTTTCGAATACGTCCCAGTCCAAGTCGTAGAGACCGAAAGCGAAATTCACAGGGACCTAAAATGGCGCCAAAACTATTATCAGCAAAATTACAGTCTTCAATAAACATTTTTTGAAACAATTTCATATAAAAACCAAATTCTATTAAAAAAGTATATAACTGATAATGCTTATCTAGGCGAAATTATATTTTCGCAAATACGCACTTCTGACCTACCATAGCTGACAATATGCCGAATTTTGTTCCATACATTTATAATAAAATCAAAAATAACTGGTAGCTTTAACCTCGCTAAAAATGCCGCCAATCAAATGTTATTTACCCTGTAAACTCGACTTTTCTCAGCATAGATGGACAAGTTATAGCTTAAAAGTCTAACAGGTCTTCCTACTCTACTACCGAGACATCCCACGCCAATTCATTTGCCATACATCTACAAAGAGTACATGATAAAATGGATTTGATAATTGGTTCGCTCACTTTTCCGCACAAAATTGGATTTCTCTCGTAGCCACCGACTTGCAAACTGTCACCCTGCCTTTTCATATAAACCGACCCGTCGTGATCTCGAACATTCGGCAGCTCGCGGGCGCCCTTTATCGGCTTCGTGACCACGTAGGCATGTCTGTATGTTACTTGTGGTGTATCAACGCCAACCATCTTTTCACAAAATTAAACAAAAACATGAAAAGTTTTCACGATTTATTTTAGTATAAATTTGTTTATTTAGAGTGAGCTGCAGACAGGCCGACTGTTTTGGCCCATAGGACTTATAATTGTCGCTTGGGTGTGACTTAAAAAGATCTTGCAGTTAAATAGCCAAGCAAGATTTCCACCTTGATTTGTTTTCGGTGGGCTACACATATAGTTTGGTAAAATCAATGGTTGACGCCGTCTGTACAGACTCTACAAAATAAAGGTCTTGGCTATTGGACTGGCAAGATCGTTGGAGGTTTCACCAATGCACTGATGAGACCTGGGCAGCTCACTATAAAAACATTTTTGGGTCTATTGCTTAAACAATGGACGTGGTACTTAATACAATAGCATCATCTGTTTATATCAAGAAATCCCATACCAGCGAAAAGAAACCATTAAAAATTATTGAAATTCGGTAACAGGAATTTGTAAATCGTTTTGAACAAAACAAGGGAGGATTAAGTTATTTATTGAAACAGGGGAGTTTCAGTTTAAAATATTGCTTTAAACTGCATTTGCAATGTGCTGATCTACCAAATTATAGAGAAAGCAAATCATCATAGGAACCTTGCCAATGTACGGTGCCCAAACCCCAGTGCAGTTGATCACTTGGCTTGTTTTAATTGTGCCGAGGTTAGTTGAAACTGATGATATTCTCTGAATACCGAAGTCGTCTATTCGTGTTTCGATGCCTTCCACGTCACAGTTCTCAAAAATCTGCATTATTTGTTGATTTGTTGATTTAAGGACATCCAGTATAGTTTCTGTTATATTTTCATTTTCATTTTCCCGTGATGTACAACTTTTCGCGCAAATGCGTTTTCGGTCTTTTGAGGGATGTTGTTTTAACCATTAGGCTTATTACATCAGCTTTGGCCTATAACATTTATTTGAATATAAAACACAGGTAAATTAATCTGTGTACAAACCAATCCACCTGTGCGCCGTACTTGGAAGCAGCTTTTGTATAAGAAACGCAAGTCCCTGTCGGATCCATAGTGCCATCCAGCGGGCTGTACACAGCCCCGACAAACTTGGAAGCGTCCAGTAAGTGGTGTACCTGAGGTATATCGGAGGCGCTGAGAATGTGCGACTCAATCCCATGTACTTTTCCAAGCTAAAAAAATAAGAATATGGGAGTGCTTCGAACCAGTGACCTATGGATTTCTGAGGTATTTCAACCACTGATGCCGTTGCTTTATGATTAAACCAAAGCACTTTTCCATATTTACTGTGGCCATCCGTTTGTAGCTTTCCATTCTGGTTTGGTTGTTGGCGGTGAATAGACCACCGGTTTGAACCCAGCCAGTATTTGTGTCAACCTCTTCAGGGAGTATGGATGTCATCAAATTGCGCGTATGGTCAACGATTTCCAGTTCCATTTCATGAGCCGCAAGACGCCATAATAGCCCTATGCAAACAACACAACACGTTATTGGCAAAAGTTGATCTTGCAGAAAGCAAATTTTGAAACTGCTTCGTTGAGTTTTGTTATTATATAACCCCTATGTAAAACAATGCCGATAAGCTCACGACAATGTCATGCAATGTTTGTCTTTTGCAATAAACATTTTTACTGGTGACAAAACATCTCAAAACGTTATTCTATCTAACAGGGTTTTCCCAATGATGATTGCCACCAGATTGTGAGAGGAAGGGGGGAATTACCGAAACTTCTTCCTGTTGCACGCAGAGCTACTATTTTGCAGTAGCAAACGATTACTTATATGCACGGTCCAATCTAAAGGAAATGTAATTTGTTTTGCCAAATGGTAGCAAATTAAATGGACTTCCAACATAATTGAAATAGCGGAATAGCATTCTAGATTTGCGTGAAATCAGCAATGCACAAAAGTCACTATATACCTCACTCACACATCAGGGTCAAAATGTACAAAAATAGATTGATAAACTTAAGAGCCATTATTCAAATTTAGAAATGGGTACCGCATATCAACTATTCAATGAAGCAACCAGTTCCAGAGACCTATTTAAATCTAAGTATATATACGTGGAAATTTTATAAATTGGTGTGCTTTCTAAACATTTACTCACATGAAAAACAAACATGAACAATATTGACATCTAAATATTAGTTTTTACCTGCAGTGTGCCATGTAGTCCCAGCAGTAAGTTTGTCCTTCTCAAATAAAACCACTTTGCCAGATCCATACTTGGCAAGGTGATATGCGGTGCTGCAACCAATACTGCCACCTCCAATAACGACCACATCAGCATCTACTGGCAACTGTCCTTTAGCGTTTGAAACGAAGTTTCGTCTACAGTTGTATTGAACTGGGCTCACGGCGGTTGCTTTTCTGCAATTCCACAAAGAAAATACAAAAAAATGTGGTTTATGGCATATAAAATCATTACCACACTATTAATTACCTATTACAACAAACAAGGCCAAACCACTGGCTCCGCAAAAAAGTCATTCGCAGAAAATTGGTCATTGTATCGTGAAAATACAAACTATATGTTGACGCTACTGCAGCACTGCGCAATCCAGTCGGTCCGAACGTTCCAGTTGCTGGACTTCGCGCTGGTGATCAATTTGAAGAAACTCAAGGAAGGAAGTATCGTACATCATTTTAAGGATGTATGTTTCCGTATGGCTGTAAAGATTTCGATATGTAACGGAGCTACGTATTGCTGAATACTTTTGACGATGTGAATAATAGTAATAAAAAAAAATAATATATAATGATAAAAAATAGTGCCCACAGCTAAAATTATTGCGAGACAGTACATAATTGCTGTTGCATGTTGTTCTCATGGAAATATCTCATTTCATAGTTTAAAGCGGAAACAATTGAACCAGCCTGTGCAGATCTGCACAACAATACCGATTTGAAGCCGCTTACAGCTATATCATACAACCAATTATCAGAGGAAGCTCTATAGTTGCTTCAAGTTTATTTAACCGTTGCATTACAAAATAAATACAAAAGCAATTTCAATGAATTATCGTTAACTTGCACACTGTATAGAGCGTGTTTTAAAACATCTCCACAAAACAATAACACTGCTGTATAGCCTATATCTCACTCTTGACAAAAATGCTACACTCGAACCGAAGGCCAATCTATCAGTTTAATACATAAATAACAGTCGCACGTGTATTACAATAAAACCTTACAAACCATGCGTACTAAAGTCTCTGTCTTTTTCAATCCCCGAACTGAATTATAGACTGTTTGAAACCTAAACCCGAAGGCAATGAACCATCCATTACCCAAAGACATGTGTTTTATATAAAAATTGCATACAGGGTCGTTTGAGTTCGGACTGATCCGTGACTCATTTGAAATCACACCTTATTGCCGTAAGTTGTCACAAAATAGGTTGGCCGGAATATTTAGTTATCTCCCGTGCAAACGAATAAAAAGCACGCTCGCCGTAAATGAGTTGATATAGTTCAGGGCGTTATTATTATCCGACGTTAATAAAAATACAGTTGATGCCACGAATACACAACATAACATGTGAGAAATATGACGTTGGATGCAACAACATCAGGCAGCGTTTTTTTGTTATAAGTGCTTTAAAAACGTTACGTAAACACCGAAAATGTTTCGTTGACCATTGCTTTTATTACGTGATGTGCTAACAAAGTTGAGCATATAAGTTTACCATGCAAATGAGAACAATTGCAGTGGGTAAATCTGATAATCTGTCTAGCTTTACACAATGTGTCTGTTGACAGTCCCTAAAAATCGCCACCAGTCCCTGCTCATTCAAGCCTAAAATTGACCTCCATACACCACCGGTTGCTTTGTTACCTGCCGCCTTACTTTATGACAAAGGACAAGAAGGGCATTTCCCACCGGCAAAACCTATACTTTTGTAGATAAATACTGATATGCGGTGTAAAGTGTCTTTTCACAATAGAGGACAATTTGCCTATACCTTTTACTCACGCAATAACGACTTAATTACCTCGCAATTTCCTTTACGTCAGCAAAGGCGAGCACGCTATGCGATGCAAAGTTATTCTATATTGCAATGCTAATGTATACAAATACACACACAAATTCAGGATGCATATAGAAGTGTTAAAATTAACAAACTGTCCGTAAAACCGTGCTATTTCAAGTTCAAATTTATGATTTTTTTACTCGTTTCGATCATTGTAGTGAAATGATTTGCTTTGTTTGGGTGGTAATAACAGAACTAAGACCCGCTCTGTGTGTTTTTGACTACAACCACCTCTTGTTGCGATATGAGAAGGGAATTGAAATGATCTAGCGCGTTAGTGACAGGGCGATATATCTTGATAAAAGAACTAAAACACGTCAGTGGATCTCTGCAGGGAACCCTAAATTTGTCTACAAGACATGTTCCGCCTGCGTTGTAGTCGTGTGAAGAATTAGGTTAAAGAAAACTTTTTTACATGGTTAGACAAGCATACTATTTTTCAGCACCGAAAGAGGAGATAACCCATGTCACGTAGAGATAAACCCCATATTGAACCTACGAACCTCAACAAAACTACAAACCACTAAATACTAAATGATTGATAAACTATGCATCAGTAAGAAAAGCAAAATAACAGGCTCTTTAGCAGCTCAATGTCATTGCAAACGCATTCTCTGTCTCTGGGGGTCGAACGGACTCTGCAAGTGCACCACTGCCTTGTGGTTTTTGCAGTTGCGTTCGATCTCGTAGCTTCCACGCAACACGTATTCATCGACAGTGTCTGCGTTTGTCACATCTACGTATCTGCAAACAACTTCAGCTGAGATCATACTGATATTTCATATATTTTTGATTAATGGGAGAAGTTTTGAACTACTCCCCAATGTCGGACAATTGAATAAATAAACTCCGAAGTACAACAAACTTTGTGGCATAGGTTTCTAAGCTGGGTTCGATACTCAATATACTTACATCGAAAACACCACAAGGGAAGGTCTTGTCTAATTTTACACCTATATATTTGTTGGCAATTTAAATGCACTGTCCCTTTAATTTGGTCCCAATGCGAGCACTTTAAAGTATGACTGATCATTAGTTTTTTTCAACAGACCATAAATAAATATTGCGTTGCTGTTGCTGCGAGGCATTATATATTTTGCTGCTAGGCATATTATATTTTGATAATCTCTCTTTCGGGCACAATTAAACGTAACTTTTGCTATTCAGCTCGCGTCTTCAAAAATAAATAATTTTGCACTTACCCCATAGCCATCGCCTTCTTTAAATGAAATCCGTGGACGCCGGCTCGGGTAAATCCGACTATCTCACCATTTCTCCAAATCGTTTCGTCGCCGAAGAGTTGCACAGGACTAACCAACATTAAAACTTCAGCAAGATTTGAAGGAGTTTTAGAAATTAGCTGACTTACTCGTCTACTGTAAAGTAAGCCAGTGATTTCATGGGCTGCTGTTGACGCATTTCATCCACTGCTTTCGAGCCGTGAAATGGGCGTTCGCCGTCACACAAATGCATCAATCGCGCCTCCAGCGGCGAATCGTCAGTACGTAAACTGTGGCCCCAATGGTGAAAACCTATATATACGTGGTTTAAATTTTGCCACAGTCTCGAAATTTACGTCCAACAACATTACACAATGTAATATATATACATAATATTTCAATATGTAAAACAAATGATGCTTCTTTGTTTCCTTGCAACGTAAATAAACACTGCCAGACACTGGCTTTTCCAATTAAACTCTGGGACAGACCCATTTTTTTTCCTTCGCACTGTTATGTTGAGGTATCAAGTTTATATATTTAGTCTGATTTCGAATGATTATTCTCGCTAATTTGCACTTACCAGCTTCAACACTAAGTGAGTCCATAGCCCGATAACCAGCATCACAACCTCCATGCTTCGTTACTTCTTCCATGATCGCCTCGTACACTTTCACGGCGTGATCACTTTCACATGAGATTTCGTAACCAAGCTCACCAACAAACGATAATCTTGGGACAGCGCACATGGAAGGAAAAAGTTGGAATTGTTTCCTGGAAACGTTGTTTTATTAACTTACCTCGTAATGCCGACCTCCAAGTTGGTAATTTTGTTTAGGGCAAAGCGTCCGAACTTGAGTTTTTTGAGAAATTTGTCGCCGACAAACTTCTTCAAAACATCGGCACTGCCACAAAGCATTTTCTGTTAGACTGGCAAACTACAATACGTCACAAATTCACCAGTTTATTTTATTTTGGACCTTTTTGAGGGAGGATTGCTACGTGGTTGGCGTTGAATTGCATACGCCACTACACAACATCTTCTAATGGTTCTGAACCTTTTTTATTTCAAGCATTAGTTTAACCAACATATAAAGCTAAAATTCCCCGCTGGATATTTATAGTTTATACGCAAGTACTATGTTAATATCAGTGCATTGGGAAAAGAAACATCTCACGCTTGAAAATTGTTTTCGATTCTTAGGTGCACTGGAATGACGGTCAATTTATTGCCAAGTTGAATTAAAGCCAATTTTTCTTTCTGAACGAGATTCAGATATTATTGGACAATCTTCCGATGAGTTTTAAACTCAGCACCCTACCAGGCCCAATGCTTAACCGGAATTAGATACGGGAGCCGTTTCTCCTCTGTAAAAAACGTGCAATTGCAAAAAATATACAAAAAATACAAGATGAAAATACAAAATTCCTGTAGTGGGGAATTCTCCGAAATTGCGGTCGCACCATTGGTTAAACAGGGCATAATGTAAAGCTTATTGCTACATCAAATAGAAAAATTGCAACCTCTTTGGTCCTTGCAAGCTCAGCAATACCAGTTCCTCCGTCCGGTCGTTTAAGTTGTAACTGAAACCCTTGTCGCTTAGGACGTCTGATATGTGGCCCTTGCAATATTCAGTTGTTGCGCCTCCAACCGTCAAGTAGTAATCAAAGTCTGACGTTTCAACATAACCACGATTTACATGTAAATATGGAACATAAATTGGTGAACTCAGACAGTACTGTACGCTGTTTCGACCTGTAAGGTCTCATCAGCGAAGCTGGTGACTACAGCGCTGAACTAACTAGAAAACTAGTTTTTCAGTCAACGCTCGTAAACTGGCATATTAACCATTGGTACTTTTTAGTCAACGTCTATCAGTTGGTACCCATAATTACGTCAACATATTGCATATATTCTGATGTTTCATACGTTTAGAAGTTAAACTTTTCAGAACATCGAAAAACAGAAACACGAACACGTGCAAACATAAAACGTGCGTAAATGCATTTATTTGTAACACCGGGAACGATTTGCCTACCATGATCGCCAGTGTCCATTTTGCTCACGACCAGATCGGACTCGATTCCTCCCTTTTCGTTCAACATTAAGGTGTAAGAGCTTTTATTCGAGTTTCGGCCAGCAGTGACGTCACGTGAGAAGAGAAATCGGGCGGCTTTTGACGCGTCGGGCCCTTCAAGAACCAATTTCCCCATGTAACTGGTGTTGAACAAGACGCAATTTGTCCTGCAGGAGACGCACTCTCCTCCGATCTGGAAATGTGGTCAATATAATATATACCTTCAACATCAAGCAACTACAAACCACATCTAGAGATAATCCGCGCCCTTGGTTTGTTACCAAATAATACAGGTTAAAAGAAGACTTTAACCTGTTTGAAGTTAGTCGAGTCTTATAAGTGCTACGTGCACAGTGCGATGTAGGGTATGCCTATATAGATGCCCTATAAAAAGGCCAAATGCCGATATATATAGAATTTTTAAAACTTATTTCAGACTTAACAAACTCTGGTAAATCTAGCAGCATCCTACTGAAAATCACGTGCAATTTTCCAAGAATCAAACACCTTGCTTTAAACCCAAGGAGTGTTGTAATATAAGTGTTGTAAATACAACAAACAACGCACAGTCGCTTTACCTTGTCATGAACTGGTCCAGGGTATTGGAAAGTGTAGTCATGTTTTAGTTGATCGTTGTAACGATAGCCTTTGTGGGCCTCGTTGTCGTACTCTCCATAGAAATCATACTTGAGCACTTCAGCTTTCTGGTCGCTGGTAAAATACGCCGGTCTTTCCCATCCGTGTTTCTCCTCGAAAAAGCAACCGCGTTCGAGCAGTACCTACATGTTCACCAAACCACAGTTCGCCAAATATCAACGTGTGTGGTGATTTAACACAAACGCAACATCATGACAACGGTGAAACAAGCGAAACTTTACTGGCAAGGTGTTCATAAAACATTTCAGGAAAATACAGACGGGAAATCATATCACGATGGGAGATTTGCTCAGCAGATGGAAATGATTCGTATCACCTTGGCGTGCGAGATCTGTTGCGGGGAGTCTTTAGGTAAGATTATAATAAATTGCATTACCTATGTATTACAAAGCAGTTAAAAAACTGATTCGTGATTTCCAAGGGGTGTCAAGTGGAAAAGTTTAGGAATCAAGTAGTGGTCAACTACAAGATTTGCCATACTGGCGCCTGGTTTTGTCTCCATCATACAGCAATGCAAATCTACAATGCATTTTAAACCTTTTCCCATCAGCATCTACAGCACTAACATGGTGCAGAGAATCCTTTCGTAGGTTTCTTCCAGCGAGAGGTTGATCGTGTGGGAATACAACCGAGTAGTGTTTGGCGTAACCCTCGTGCGATCGTTCCGTCAGCCATGTTTTGTTTGTGACGAGACTCGACGGAAACCTCCTGCAACAAACAAAATGCTAATGTAATTTTCATTTAGGCTTAGAACAAAACTTGCTTCTTTTTACAATATTTCTAATTTTCTGATAGCCTACAATCAGCTATGTATTAAAACAAAGGGCCTTTACCGGATGTCCCAAGAAAACATGTCAATATCCGGTTTTCCACGTAACGCCCACAAAGCAATCTGTTTGCCCGCACCACCTCCCAGCATCATACCTCCGCTGTTGAAGGCGCTCGCGAAAAAGAATCCTCGCACTTTGGGGGACTCCCCCATTAGCGGGCGACCATCCGGCGTAAACGACTCTGTGCGATCAAACGGGTTCGATTGTGTCAAAATAAAGGAAAACCTTACGGCGTTGTGTTGGCAATAAGTTGTTTTACCTGGTCCGCATATTGTGGATCGTATTCCTGCTTCTGAAACGGTCGGCATAATATTACAAGCCACTTTTAGGTGTCTTTCGAATACGTCCCAGTCCAAGTCGTAGAGACCGAAAGCAAAATTCACAGGGACCTAAAAAGGCTCCAAAACTTACAGTATTCTATAAATATAACCCAAATTCTATTTGAATAAGAAACTGCTAATGCTTATCTAGGCAAAGTTGAATTTATGCAAATACGCACTTCTAACAAACCATATAGTTGACATTATGCCGAATTTTGTTTCATGCATTTGTAATAAAACCAAAGATAGTTGAGAGCTTTCAAATTTGTCGAAAATGTAAACTCAACTTTTCTCAAATTACAGAGAAAATTCATAGGTTTAAAATCTACCAGGTCTTCCACTACCGAGACATGCTCATAGCAAACATTAATCGCTTGCGACAGATCCACAAAGAATATATGATTATCAAAGTTAACTCACCTTTCCGCACAAAATTGGGTTTCTCTCGTAGCCACCGACTTGCAAACTGTCACCCTGCCTTTTTATATAAACCGACCCGTCGTGATCTCGAACATTCGGCAGATCGCGGGCGCCCTTTATCGGCTTCGTGACCACATAGGCATGTCTGTATGAGACTTGTGGCGTATCAACACCAACCATCTTTTCACAGAATCAAAAAAAAACATGAGAAGTTTTCAAGATTCATTTGAGCATAAAATTGTTTATTTAGAGTGAGTTATTTGGAGTATTTAGATTTAGAGTCAGACAAGCCCACTGTTTCGACCCATGGCACTCATAAGTGTCGCTTGGGTGTGACTTACAAAGATCTTGCCCTGTTAAATAGCCAAGCAAGATTGTTTCCACCTTGATTTGTTTCCGGTGGGCTACACGTATAGTTTGATATAGCCAATGGTGGACGGCGACTGTTCAGTCACTACAAAGTGGAGGTCTTGGTTATTGAGCAAGATCGTTCTAAGTCACACGAATGCACTGATGGGGGGGCCTGTCTTCAGCTCACTACAAAAACATTACTGGGTCTATTGCTCAAACAAAGCACGTGTGGTAGTTTACAATACCACCATCCGTTGTTATCAAGACATCCTAAACATACGAAACCGTGCCATTAAAAATTTGTTAATATTCGATAACAGTATATAATTTTTAAATCGTTTTGAACTAAAACAATGGAGAATTATATTTTTTAAGGAAAAAAACAGGAGAGTTTCAGTTTAAAGCATTGCTTCAAACAGCATTTACAATGTGCTGATCTACCAAATTATAGAGAAAACAAGACATCATAGGTACCTTGCCAATGTACGGTGCCCAAACCCCAGTGCAGTTGATCACTTGGCTTGTTTTAATTGTGCCGAGGTTAGTTGAAACTGATGATATTCTCTGAATACCGAAGTCGTCTGTTCGTGTTTCGATGCCTTCTACGTCACAGTTCTCAAAAATCTGCATTATTTGTTAATTTGTTGATTTAAGGGGCCTTCAGTATAGTTTTTGTTAAATTTTAATACATTTTCCATGATTCAGAACTATTACCGCAAATGTGTTTTTAATGTAAACAAAATAGCCAAACAATAGTTAAGAACGTCATGCTACACACGTTTCGATTGTTTTCTGCAATAATTTTTAGTGTAAAATGAAGGCGAACCGGCAAAATAGTACGGTGAAGTTGCGATAAGTAAAAAAGGGGGTAGTTGAATAAACGCAAGTGTTGAGATTAGACGCCGAACAGAGTTGCCTGTGGTAGTGATAAAAACAAAGGGTAAAAAAATGTACTGTGTACGGTAAAATACACGGCGTCCAAGGGAGGTTTATATGTTAAGAATTTGTATTGGCACAGAGGAAATATCGGCATTGAACAGAGGCTGGAATTTTTTGATAAATTGTTTCCAAAATAAAGAGGCATTGTCAAAGGATTGCTGGGTTCTTAAAGTCGACCTTGTGCGTTGGATTCGCCACAAGATGTTGAATGTGTTTTAGTCTTTTGAGAGATGTTTTAACATAGGCCTTTTTACATGGGATTTGGTCTATAACATTTATTTGAGTATAAAATAACAACCGCTTCAACGCCATCAAAGATGGACTCAACAGAGATTGGGGATTCATGAGCCATTATCAACACGACGATGCCGCAACACGACGACGCCAACTAACGGCAGCTTATCGTTTACAGTGCCTTTTTTCTTCGACCGCCTTGCGCTTGTTTTTTTTGTATCGCATTGTGTTCATTTTCACCTGACGAAGCGAGGGGAAATCGCGAAAGCTAGTGTACTGTTTACATTACAAAAGTCAGTCTTTCACAAAAGAGTGCCAATCAAGAGAATTTAGCTCGTACACATATAGACTGATACGGCACGTTTAATAAATTAATCCATGTACACACCAACCCACCTGTGCGCCGTATTTGGAAGCAGCTTTTGTATAAGAAACGCAAGTCCCTGTCGGATCCATAGTGCCATCCAGCGGGCTGTACACGGCCCCAACAAACTTGGAAGCGTCCAGTAGGTGGTGCAACTGAGGTATTTCAGAGGCGCTGAGAATATGCGACTCAATCCCATGTACTTTTCCAAGCTAACAAAACAAAAATAAAAGTCCTTCGAACCGGATTTGAACCAGTGACCTATGGATTTCTGAGGTATTTCAACCACTACAGTCCACCGCTCTACCAACTGAGCTATCGAAGGATGCGTTACCGGCCGGGAACACTTCAGCTATAACTACAATTCACTCCGTATTGTAAATGACTTATCATGCAAGGCAATGCCCATAAGTGCCATTATTGCGTTGTGTATGGATGTATCGGCCTTACATTGAATGTGACATAAGCAATGATGAAATGGGATTGCGTAAAAATTGCCTTATCTGCATTTAAGTGTATTGCTCAACAAATTATTGATTAAGGCTATACACGTCAATTAACGGTGGTACATTGAACCGTTGGGTGTTATATTTCTGATTTCTAGGAAAGATATTAGACGTGAGCAAGTTCACGTCGCCATGGTCTATATTCATGTTGACACAATTCATATTTCATCCGAAATTTCCGTTTTGGTTTTTCTCGCGCCGAGCGACACCACAAGGATATTTCCATTTCATCGTTTTTTGAGATGAAGCTGTGCTGACTCATTTAGCCCAATGTGTTTAAAAGTAAATCGAACGTCCTAAAATAGTTTCGTCCCAACAAAACTCAACCACTAAAAATGTGAATTCAAGCTTGAAGAAAAAAAGGCATAATTACCACTTACATCGCTGTGGGTGGTTTTGTTATAATTGGCCGATAGTACATTTCCACACTAAATCTACGAAATTTAAACGTTCTAAAGGACAATCACGAATTTTGTAAATGTCCACATGTTACAAAATAACTACATTACTTTTCCGTTACCCACATATTCATATGCACTTTAAAACGTATTTTTGGTAAACGACAAAACCTTGGTGCCATTGCTTTGTGATTAAACCAAAGCACTTTTCAATATTTACTGTGGCCATCCGTTTGTAGGCTTCCATTCTGGTTTGGTTGTTGGCGGTGAATAGACCACCGGTTTGAACCCAGCCAGTATTTGTGTCAACCTCTTCAGGGAGTATGGATGTCATCAAATTGCGTGTATGGTCAACGATTTCCAGCTCCATTTCATGAGCCACAAGACGCCACAATAACCCTATGC
This sequence comes from Ascidia mentula, assembly GCF_947561715.1. NCBI lineage: Eukaryota > Metazoa > Chordata > Ascidiacea > Phlebobranchia > Ascidiidae > Ascidia > Ascidia mentula. The sequence goes on along the minus strand of NC_138569.1, from coordinate 15,682,525 downwards.
AAATAACACAACATGTTATTGGCGTTTTGTCTTGCTTTCTGCAAAACGTTTGTCTTGCAGAAAGCAAATTTCGAAACTGCTTCGTTGAGATTTATCAGTATGTAACCTCTATCAGTAAAAACGTTGGTGAGAAGCGCACTACAATGCCATGCAGTGTTTGTCTTTTGCACCAAAAGTTTTTACTGGCGACAAAACATCTCAAAACGTTATTCTATATAACAGGGTTTTCACAATGGTGGTTGCCACCAGATTGTAAGAGGAAAGTCAACCAAACTTTTTCCAAGTTGATTGCAGAGTTACTATTTTGCAGTAGAAAAGAATTACTTATATACACGGTCCAATCTAAAGGATAGTGTAGTTTTGCCAAATAGTAACAATTATACGAACTTCCAACATAATTGTAATAGCGGAATTGCGTTTGAGATTTGCGTAAAACAAGCAATGCATAAAGTCGCTAAAAACCTTACTTACGCATCAGTGCACAATGTAATAACTTGCACGCTGTGCAGAAGACAAACTCACGAGCAGCGTGAAGTGTCGTCTAATACGCACATTGCACAAAAAAATTTAACGCTTCCTTATCCTTCAGCACAAAATTCCAATGCATACATAAATATGATTTCGCATACTTTCTTCCGATGAAGTATTTTTCGAATTGTAATAACTTAACCTGAAAACCGTTCCCATTATTTCTTTTAACCACACGTAAGTAAATGGACACATGTTTGTGCATAAATGTCTCACAGAAAAGTTAACATTTGTTGCCTTACATACTGGTATTCTGATGCAGCACCATTGCATTCTATTGAACCAGGATTTGAAATAATAGAAGAACAGTTTTTGTTTACTTTGTTGTCTAGCCATTTGTTTGAGCATCCAAAACCCCTGCAAATTAATTTGGGTGGACTTTTGATGCACCTTACAGTTCAGGAAATAAATACATGTGATTGGGAACAATAGTTGGGAGCTTCAACTCTCTTTGTATTCTAATGCAATGACAGTTCCAATATTTTACAAATAAGTTACATTTACATGTAAGTATTAGTTGACAAAAAATAAAGCAAACAAAACAAAAATTTATAAATATTATAAAAATAATTTGCCTATCAGTTTTGTCAAGTGGGTCATAGACTTTTTCAAACAACAGCTGCTTCAATTGTTGTTCAAAAAAGTCTATGACCCACTTGACAAAAGGCCAATGCTTTATCTCTTTCGTCTTTCGTATAAGTCCCTTCACCAACATTCAATTTTATTAGTATCTGAAGGATCATATATAATTGTGGTTTTGGGCTTTTCCATGATTGCCGCAAGATGCACTAAACGTTCTTAGACTCCAACAATATTTCAATAATCTTTCTTCATAAAATTAGGAATTTCTGTCCTTTCAAGATTTTGTTTCACATAAATAAGTAAGTCGTTTTTAATACTTTCATCTGACATCCATGCCTAAAAAAATATTGCATGTTTGGTAGTCTGATGGCAGTTTGCAAAAATCATTATAATCTCAAAGTCCATAAATTTAACCAAATATTGCATAATATGTTAAAATATTACTGTGGACTATGAAAACTTGGTTTCAAAAATACATGATGTTCAAGGGATGCAAACTTTTAAAAAATTGCTAAATTTGCTGAAATATGTGTTACAATAAATGTGTTAATTGCCTTATCTGCTAAGTTGCCAGCACAAAACAAAGTTTCTCTGTTATCACCACTCCTCAGTTTAGTAGTAGCTATTTCTGGGTCATACAGTTGAAACTCTGCACCTTGCAGATCTAAGATCAAAACATTGTCCTCAGAATAAACATAACTAAAATGCACAAGACCTTTAGCTTTTTTCTGTAGATCATCACTTTGCACTGCATTTAACGTACACATGGAAATTAAATGCATCTTTTCGACCGATTATCCTATATGTTTAGGCATAGATGGTAAACAAGTGACAGAGAGAATTCACTTACATGTAGAACAATAGCTTTCAACTAAAACTGTGGTTTCCTGATAGCCTTGGCAAAGCTGGGACACGTAGGGTTTTAACAATAGCTGGTGGCGACGCTGGGGCACCAACATTTATTCAAAATTAAAACGAAATACGTATTAAAGTAAAATGTTATTTTGAAATGCATTCACAAATAAAAATGAAATGTAACTTCGTTTCAAAATAAAAACGAAATAAAAAATGCAATTCAAAATGAAATTGAAAAAACAATAAACAACACCGGATCAGTGAACCAAGCCACCCTGGTAGGCTGTCGATCGATACCGTATCTGTAGTAGCTGAGTAAAAACTTTTAAGTCAATCTTTCAGACAGCTCTTTTAAAGATGTTTTTATTTTTGTCAGAAAAATATATTTCGCCTGAAAAGGGCATCATCAGTTTCTGCAAAGTGTACAAAACAGCGTAAAATAACTAAGTAGAAGTCTGCCACATAAAGGAATTTTTTGGCGTCGCGTATCGTGTGACGTGTACATTCAGATGTTGGACTTGCTCGCGAGTTTTGTCAGGTTTTGGGCGACATATTTTTTGTTGGAATTATACTGGCAGTCAGTTACTAGTTCTTTTCTTACATATCCAGGTTCTTATTTGCATTCTCTAATTTTTAATTTTTTAATATTAATTTTTTTAATTTTTATCAAGGTACTTTCCTTTATGTGGCAGACTTCTACTTAGTTATTTTACGCTGTTTTGTACACTTTGCAGAAACTGATGATGCCCTTTTCAGGGCGAAATATATTTTTCTGACAAAAATAAAAACATCTTTAAAAGAGCTGTCTGAAAGATTGACTTAAAAGTTTTTACTCAGCTACTGAAATTGAAAAAAAATGCACTTTAAAATAAAAAAATGCATTCAATAATAAAAATGCCATTTAAAATGAAAATGAAGTTAAAAATGCATTGAAAAATAAAAATGCATTTCAAAATAAAATTAAAAATGCCTTTTAAAATGTAAATAAAATTTAAAATGCATTAAATAGTAAAAATGTATTTCAAAATGAAATTGAAAAAGCCTTTTGAAATGAAAATAAAATTAAAAATGCATTTTATAATGAAATTAAATTGCCTTTAAACATGAAAATGAAATGCAAATTTGTTTTGAAAAGAATATAAAATGAAAATGAAAATTAATGTATATTCCCTGAAAAGTCTTGGCAATGATGGGCCACTATACATCCGGTTCAAAATACATATTTAAAAAATTTAAAAATGGTAGACAAAAATGCACATCAACTATTTTATGAAGACCAGTTCCAGAGACGAACTTAAATCTATGTAAATAGACTTTTTATAAATTGGTGTGCTTTCTAAACATTTACTCACATGAAAAACAAACATGAACAATATTGACATCTGAATATTAGTTTTTACCTGCAGTGTGCCATGTAGTCCCAGCAGTAAGTTTGTCCTTCTCCAATAAAACCACTTTGCCAGATCCATACTTGGCAAGGTGATATGCAGTGCTGCAACCAATACTGCCACCTCCAATCACTACAATATCAGCCTCCAATGGAAGCTTCCTGCTAGCTTTGTTGATCAAACCTCTAAATTATAAATAATGTTAATGGGGATGTCTGGTGGTTATCACAAAACAAAACTGCTTTTCTTGCATCATTGTACTGAATGGTTGCCAGTAAACAGAGTTCAACAAATACAATTAAGGTACAATATTATATATCCCATCCAATGATTATACCTGTCAATCAGTTTTGGTAGTTTCCCACTGTGTAGAAACCAGTTAAACCTCCTTAACTTTCTCCAAATCATAATGTTATGATATTTTTGATGAGTTAGTGATTCACCTTAAAACCTCAGACTTCAGCCAGGCACACACGCTACTCCGCCAATACCTGTTTTATGTGTGCTCAACCATTTCCGTCACTGCTGAGTGCAGATCTATTTTTCAACATTTGTCAGCTAAACACAGGCTTTGTTTCTTTTATGTGGATGACGTCATAACTACGCTCGATTGATTTGTTTGTAGACTAGAAACAAGGAATACAAACCGGACATGTGTAAACTGCGGGGCGAAGGCTAAATCTTGCCTGTTAGATCTTTGTATGTGCATGCATATGAGCCTCTGGAGTTGATAAATTAGTATCGCTAATGAGCGCTGTCGCAATGTAATTGTAGTGGGCATACACTTGTTTTTGCTATTGGGCGTTTTCATTGTTGTCAAGTTACTTCATGAAAACTTTAGTGTAAACATAGAACAGTTTTTTATTTTGTACCCGCACGGACCAAAAGTTTTCCCGCTTGGTCAGCCTGTAATAAACAATTAACCAGATGCTCAAAAAACAGCCGGTTGCGATATTTGCCTGGTTCTGTCCAAGTTAACTTTCTACAATAAGCTTACTATGCGTGTTTGAGAGGAAAACGCATGTTTTGGCCTCGTCTTCGCTCCATTACTTAACCTAATCTAACGGGACTGATATGTTTGGTGTCAACCATTACAGAGGGCACCATGTGTCGATGGCAAAAAAATTGACGCAACAAGACAGACTTCAAACAAGCCGTTTTATTGATTTTTTTGTATGTACATAACGAAAACGACCACTCCATCTACGTAATAAGTTTTTACACAATACTAAAAGCGAGCAAAGGATCCCAAATTTTGATTGAATTTAACGTTTCAATATGCTGAAGCAGGTTTCGTTACACGGAAAGTAAAGTTTCCGCTTTGGGCTTAATTAAGGGAAACATCAGCTGATCGTGCAGCAAAGTGTAAAGAACAGATGGAAAAGAGTTAAGAGGTGCTTCGTTATAACCGTTAAGTTCGAGTTAGAGACGGTAATAAAATCCACGAGGAAGCGAAAGGCAATGGAAACGTAAAAAGACAAACCTCGCAAAAACGTGAGGCTTTTTACACGGTGGCGTTCAGATGAAAAGAGTGAACAAACGGTACAGCGGGAAATTATTAAAATGGGTGGAAAAAAAAACGCACAGCTTGAGGTAGCACGCCTCAAGTTCTATGTGGGGGGAGGAGCGCACACGTACTGCAACACAGGCATACATCACACCGCACAAGTATGCAGTCATCTCATGATTGTTGCACATCTGTTTAATCTTAATACGAGTCAATGCAATTATGAAGTGCAATGTCGGGCAAAGACCCCAAAAGAGATTTTTAGATGCTAGAACGGACCTCTTTGATTTTGCCAGAACAGGTAGTCCGCTATATAGGTAGACAAGCAGGCACGCACCCATTTACACGCGTTCCAGCAACCACACACGCAATGTACGTACTGAACTTTGAAAAGTTAAATTCAATATTGTGTGCGGAACTTTAATATAGATACACCTTTCATACACGCCTACCGGGACAGGACGCTTGGCACTCGATCTGGGACCGAAACACAGACACACGCACACCACGGATTAAAGACTCCAGATGCTTGTCGCTTAGTTGGGCTTTCCATATTGGATCTCGAAATTGGCTGATGCTACAAGACTACCTCGTCCAGCGCATTAACACAATCAGCGCCCAATGGTAACAGGCCGTCATTTCGCAACAGAGGTGCGTTTACTTCACAGTCGCGCAATGACAGTTCAGGGAGCAGATTCATGTTCCAAGTGTCACAATCTGTTGGGAAGGAAACGCATGGGGTTAAGTGTTGCGCACATCACACAGCAATCCCCGGGGAATTCGCGTGACGTAATGGCGGGAAATTGCCCACCAACGCCAATGATAATTTAGGGCTTAATGGATTATCTATGCGGCTGGGTGCGACTTAAACATAATTACAGGCTACGAAGTTATGGTCTCGGCGGGATTTGTACATTAGGACTTGGAAAGAATGCGGTTACTGCGTTGTTACGATGGTGCGAAATGCTATATATGTTAACTGTACAACAATTCTCACCGTTTGTGGGACTGAACAGATTTCGCTGGAGAAATATGTTGCTGAGCGGTTCGTTTCGAGTATCGCGACTTTCACCTGTAAAAAGCAGCACATATTACTAATGCTCGTAACAGTATCTGTGTCCATCTGAAAATATTTTTTACGCACAGGCGCGGTTAAAGATGGTATTTATGCAGCGACAATTGGGCATAGTTACAACTGGAATGGGCTAACGAGTGTTACCTGTGCAACCGTATCCTGTTCCTGGTTGGAGAAGAACATTGACAAACTGCTGCATAGGCGCCGGGCGGTGAATTTTAGCTGTGAAGTAAAGATGAAATTTACAAACTGTAAAATACTAAACTAAGCAAAACAACGTAAAGCCTCAAACGAACTACGGCGGGTGTTTCGGAAAACTGACTCCATTACACATTGAAAGATGTATAATACATACAGTATTACTCACCCAATTGTTGGTTTCCATTAAGTGCTGTATGGCTGTCTTGTCCGAAGCAACGCCTCTTCTGACTCGGCAACGTTGGAGCCTGCGACGCAAACTTGGCTTGTACATTCATCGGGTGGTTTCGTTTTCTTGCACATGCATTGTGCAGGTTGGAATCAAGAAGGTTTCCCACGTAGCCGCGCTGCATGTTGGACTTGTGCTCGGCGAACTTCTCCTCTTGAATCGGCACACTTTGGTACTTCTGCAGACGACCTATGCCGCGCGCCAGTGGATTTGCGACTTGCGGCGGTCGCTGCTGTTGTTGAACGACAATATCACCCGCAAGGCTGTTTGGGCTGCCACAGTAAGCACTGTCGCACGGGCTGATTGAGCCGCGAGGAAGCTGCTCCGGAACCGTGTTATCGTACGATATGCGTGGAAGCCGTTCCTTATCTGACGGTGACATGACACCACCGCTGTCCAGCTGGTTTTGCGCCTGCGGAACACCAGTTTAGGGTTATGTATACTCGACGAAAACATCAGCTTAGGTTGATACTACGTCATGCGGTTAAGCAAGAGATAAACACTTCAGCGGGTCGACGACCTGATTGGTATGAAAGATGCGATCCTCCCACATTATCTTATACACAATAAACAGGGTTTAGAATGCGCCGAATCATGGTGGAGAAGCTACAGGCCGGTGACGCGCAATCCACGTATCTCGTAAACTACATCGCTCTACCCCACGGGCAATGCATTTTCATGCGCGAGATGCCAACAGCTTCCAACAATAGCAAAACATCCACTTGTAATGCCCTGGGGCAAATCGTGCCGACGTTCAACGAACGATTAGGTTGAACAAACAGCGCATTTTGAAGCGCTTGACGTCATACTGGTGGAAGTTGCTAGATTACTAGAAGGGGCTGTGCCGGTTTGAATCTATATATCAAACCGTGAACGTCGTCAAAGCTCTGCTGCCAACCAAACAGCAGGGCTTCCCTTCCGGAAGGGGCGTCTGGGCGGGTATTAATTCTGATTGGGGGCTTACTTGGGTCAATGGGGTACGGATATGGGACGCGTGCTTTACACCACGTTAAGTAGGATTTACCTCCACCGAAGACGTGGGTATGACGAACGGGGCGAGTTCCGTTTGCTGCTGCAGCTTCTGCTGTGGTTGTTCCAGACCGCTGGCCATTGTAGGGGGGCGATCCACCACAACGTCGCGAAAAAGGTCTTCCAGTTGCTCTGCCGATAAATGAGGATTTTAAAATTGCGTAAATAGAGGTCGTTTTCGCTGTCGGGCTTATTGATTGTGCTGCTCTCACCTTTCTCTGGCGATATATACGTCCACGGGTCACCGATAGAAGGTGCGTTGTACATCATACTTTCCCCAAGGTCAATCTCTGCAACCACAAAAATGGCAACATGTAACACGCTGCTGTACACCGACCAGCAAAAAAGCACATATCGATATTGAAGTCCAGGAAAAACATACAGCGCCACCAACGACAGTACAGTAGTCTCTGTTACCCACCGTCGTTTTCGTCCATGTCGGTGAGCGTTAGAGGCACAATCTTGAAATCGCCGTATGAGGGCGGCGCGATCTCCTGGACTACTGAACAGAATAAACACACACTAGGTTAGCCAATGCTAACACAAAGCAGTCATTGTATCTGTAGTGATTAGGGGCACCTGTATGCATATCTAGTTAAACATTTCCATTACCACACGACGGTTACACTCCCTGAAAGGACCAAATTAGCTAACGATGTCAATTTGTGCCAAGGCGTATGTTTGAACTTGGGTTAAAAAGTAAACGCTAACCTGATTGTTCTGGTTCTTTCAGCAAGTTGTCAATGAATGTGGCATTGTCGTCGCTGTTTTCGTTCTCGTCAAGGACGAATTGGCCCATTGCGCCGAATTCTTCCTCCTGCAATATTAAAAGGTAATTTAACAAAGTGTAACGAGTTAATATGACAAATTATGCACGTCAGTAGCCGCACAATTTCAATGTGGAATACAGTAGCTCTTTTTAAAAAGATGACCTTGGCCGACAAAACAATCGGGCGGAAATGTCAGCGCGCCATCGATGGCTATTTTTGCAACGCATTATGGGAACGAACAAAACGAGGCAATCGATTATCGCCTGGGAAACGTAATATGCTCATATATAGATCTCATATGTCGGTTTGAAACGTACCTCTTCCTCACTCAGAACCGCTTTGATGGGTATCATACTGAATGGCGGAGTTTCCAAGTTCTGGTTCTGCTCCGTCGAAAACACCACGTCCTGGTGAGTTGGGCCGCTGCAATGATACGGCACAAAGTTACAAACGTAATAGTTTTGTGCAACGATGTTTGATCCGATAAGTACCTTAACACATAATGGACGCAGACAATGCATTGAGGCTTCTGGTTTTTGGTGCATGGTATTACAGTCGCCTGTGTCACAACCCAATGGTAACCGCCAGTCTTTGTGAGGAAACGATATTGGCACGTCTCAATTTGGTTAAGCCGGTACACTGGGACAAAATATTGTGTTTATTCTATTGACTAAGTAAAATATGTTGCTATTGGCTCACGTTTATGGAAGAAATTCTCCAAGGGTTTGATGTCCAAAACATGACAATAGCTGAAGAACGACTTTCCAAGTAGTTCAGAATCGTCGTAACCAAGCAATTCCTGCATTCTAAACAAAACACATGATGGTTGTGAAATAGTATATGACGAAAAAGCAGGAAAAATTCTAAAAAACAACCCCTTTGTCATGCGTCATGGAGTTATTACCAGTTTGATTCATGGCCAACGAACAAACGCGCTAACGTCACTGAGGTTAGCACATAACAAAAGCTAAATGACTCCACTTACCGTTCGTCGCAGTAGGAAAATTTCATGTCAGGGGCATGCTGGGTCAAGAAAGTTTTGCTGTCGAGGAAATGTTCAATGTTGGACGGGTGTGGAATTGGTTCGGCTTGCACAACCATTAAGTTCGAGTCGCAACTCTCTGAAGAGAAAGCGATTACGTCAGTGATATCGAAGGAACAAAAGTAAAGTCTGTAAATCTCGAACGGGGAACATACCTTTAATTGGCTTTCTGAATCCGCTGCACTGCAAGACCTGAGAAAAACAACGGACTATTAAGCGGCTTGTTCAAACACCGGCAACGCCCCCCGAATCGCAAAAACACCGGCGAACAGCATTTTTTTACACGACAAAATACAAAAACGATCTTATCCCCCCCCCCTCCGTATAGACAAGGGTCAAAGCGAACCACCAATAGCGAACCAGGGACCGGCGTAAACAAGTCTCCCCTTTCAGGGGCGCCGTCCTGGAGGAGGCGCGCGGAGAATAAAAGAGATACCTTCGACTGACGCACATTCACGCGCTAAACCTGTTTGTCGCAGTCGGAAGCGCAAAGGCTGTTACACAAACAAGAGCGCCGGAGACCCAGTTGAACCTATATCACGTGATCTTTTGCTGTTTTTAGATCAGCATTCAATGACGCGCGCGGCTGGGAATTTATTCATTTTTACAAAAACCGGTATTGTTTAGTTTAAACCCTGTTTTAAAGGCCAGTAATTAGACGTAGTGGAAAATATTTCGTTTCTTTCTTGCCAAAAAAAATTCAGAAAAATATAAATTAGCTATGACATACACAGGTGATCAGCACATTTTTGGACAGTATTTTTTTTAAGCGCGACTGTATTGCTTGAATCTCTCACTAAAATCCTAGGTGAAACGTAAAATAAAAAAAATCAATTTTTATGTCGATTTTAGATAAATAAATCGATTTTGTAAGTAATTGTAAACGTAAAATAAATTAAACAAGCAGTGGTAAATGTAAGCAACGAATTTCCTAAAGCAGGATAAAGCTCCATGCTTGCAATAACAAACAAGAGTTCGTTGAAAAAACAAACTAACAGAGGTTTGCGCAACAAGGTGCTGCACTTTTTTGCTTTGCACCTGACAGATCCGGGATCCCCCGGTCGTGATAGACCTTCGAGAAACGGACAGAACAAACAGAATGCCGCGAGCAAAATGACCAAGTGGGAGTTGTGAAAGAGAAAAGTTCGACGCCGCGGGGACGAGTGCGTACGTGCTGGCGGCTCAGTGCTAATGGCGGCACGAATGACGCGCTGACAGAGCTTATACAGCAGCGGCTGGTGACCACTTGCGCATAGTGACCAGTCAAAAAATGCAATAAAGAGTTAAAGTGGTACTAGTGGTAAATACTGGTTATACAGGGCGACAATGGTTAAAATATAAATACCAAAGCTTGCGGTTAACAGGGTTAGGCAGACTGTCAAACAAAACGATATTGACACAATGACTAACCTTGTATGATGCTGATTTCAAGTTAATGCTCTTTCCGTTTACCGTTAGTGTGCTTTTCATTCGTAAAAAGAAGCCTTTATGTGAAGGTGTTGTTGACACTGAAATTAAAGTAACAGTTGATAAATTTATTGGGTTCATCCACTGCACAACTTTCATTTTTTGACACACTTACAGTTGGTTCCATGAAAGCATTCCCTGATCTCTTCATGATCCCCTTCATGAACGAAAGTAAGGATACTTTGTCCAACTAAATCCAACTGAAAGCACAAACAATTTATGTAGGGATCCATGCATGCCACTGAAAATTACTAAAGGAAAAAATGAAAACACCTTGTTTACCTTTGATAACCCCAAGTAGTCTCTAACATTTTCCGTGCAGTAAAGAATGTCAAAATCAGGGGAAAGAATGAACAGAAAACCATTCAGAGCATTCACAAAGTCTTCACTTCCCAAAACGTGGTTACTGTCAAGAACTTCCTGCTTCACACTAAGATCTACGAACAAACAAATATTTTTGACTACAGAACATATGGTTTCAAGATTTAAATTTTGGTGAATAAGATTAACTGGCAAGTAAGTATTACCATTGATTGGTAAATTGTTGGGATCTTCACATTTTCCATTCAAACTTTGGCGTAACTTGATGTAGCTGTTCACAAGCCTCATAACCGAGGACCTTTACAACAAAAAACAACAAATCTGTATATACACCAAATTTAATACTTTTTATTGGAAAAATTTTTTACAGAAAAGATGAATTACGTATAAAGGTGACCAAATTCGCTAAATACTAATCAAGTAAAACCATTTTACATGGCAGTAAATTTTGTGGGAGTCAATGATTAAGCAGCATGTGAAATTTAGCCACAGAACACACACATCCCTTTACCTGTCAAGGTTGCTCACAAGGTCATGGGGAATGGGCAATAAGCTGGCAATTTCTTGAAAAAATACAGTTTCCTTGGTTCTTCTGTGCCTTGCAGCATCTCTGCTCTTCTCCCGTCGCCTTTGTCTGTTATATTTAATTTTTTCATGAAAACCTAATCAGTAGCTTTTGCAATATCACTCAAATATCCACTTACTTTTTTGCAAAAGATGGCTTGATTTCTTCTTCCAAAAACACAGACATTGTTTGAATCATAAATAAAACTACAAATATTCACATTTCAGGACTGTCTGTGAAACACAATCATATAGGCTACATTAACAACATTAAGATATTTGAAAAAATCAAGTAGGCTAACTACCAATTTTTTAAGAAAGAAAACCAACACAGTTAGGCTGTAATTTCATCGAAATTGAAACAAACATTTTGGATAAACGATTTTAATAGGATTAGGATAAGCTGTTCAGGTTCTGTCTGTAGTCTTGCTTAACTTAAGCATAGATAACTTATAGTCTGTTTTAAATTAACATTGCCGAAACTTTACTGCAAATGCTGCACGAACGACCATGTCCTGCAAATTTCTGTTCATGTGGGGGTTGGGTCTGAGATAGTCCTTCACTTCAGCTTTATCACCCAGCCGGACAACAAACAAACGTCCCTTCACCGTCCCTCTTTCTCTTTCACAGCAGTGACGTAGCGCGCTGTTCGTTGCGAAATATTCCTTCTTTGTTTCTCTGTTCATATGACTTCCTCGTCACTGCTTGCTCGTTGCTGGCGGCTGGTGGTGTAAACATTATGTGGGCTTTGGACCCAGAATTTTCCAGAAAAAAAACCCAAACAAATTGTAAAAACATAAAATGTCGCAGAAATTTGTTTGCTAACGCGCAAATTACTTCGAATCAGTGCCGTATTATGTATGTATATTATATATATAGGTATACCCACTGGCGTATCCAGGACCCCACGGACCCCCCCTTTCTTTTAAAAAATAGTAGTAATAAAACTACGGCGCAAGTGCTACCGCAAACACTCGCATCGAGTGTTGCGGAATTGCACAATAAGCCAGTGTTTATGTGACGATTCAAGACAACACAGGCGTATTTCGCAACGCTCGACAACAATTTAACCACGGCCAAAATCGGAGAATAGCCAAAAGGGTTTTGATACCCTTTGAAAATACTGGATACGCCAATGGGTACACCCACAAAAACAGACACGCATTTAATCAGTTTCTTATTTGTATCTTAGTATATTGAATAAACGTAGGCAACGCTTGCTAAATGCGCTGTTTTTCACTATACGCAAACTGCTTTGCGAAAAATCAAATTTCCAAATAATTCGACCCTTTAAATTAAACAATTATGCGACCTGAGTCGATCGTGTATTATAAATGGGTCTGACGTCACAAGATGCTTAATGTATGCTGCAGGAAGATTCTGACGAACCGGTGCGCTATCATCCCTAACAAACCAGTAACAGCCTTATAAAAAGGTCACATCCATCACTTCAACCTTTTAATGTGCGTCGTTTTACCAAAGCAACAGCTAAGATACCAAAGTTTCGTTAAATAAGACCACTATTAAAACAAAACTGTAGGATATTATTAAGTTAAACAAAGTAAATGCAAAAATCTCCGTCACTCTGCAAACTTTTTTGGCTTGGCTCAGTTATTTAAACCCCAAGCAGCAGATCTCTACTGTCACTTAGTGGACAGTATGACAGCTTGTTGGTGTTTAATTTATTCCGAATGGACGGTTGATGTACTGTCTATTCTAAAAATTTAAATAAACGTATCGAACAAGGGTATGCATGGGGAATGGATAAAACACCAACAAGCTGTCATACTGAGAACTTTTTTGCAAGTGACCAAGTTAATTGTGGTCTTGGCTGTCGATTGCCCCCCAAAAAAATATTTAACTAGGCTACATGCGGTTTTAACTGTTCCTCCAAAAATATATTTAACGTATTTTGAGGATGATGACGAAAATAAAATAATTTGAATTAGGACTGCAGAATGTGACCACCCTTCAGATAGGTTTTGCATATACTCAAAGATGATGCCGTTATTTTAATGGCACTACACGAAACAGGTAAACCGAAATAACATAAAGGTGTCGTATACGAGAATGTAAATATGTACGATGAGTTACAAAGGCAGTTTTGACTCCGGCAGCGGGTCATATTCTCGGAGGTATGTGCGCAGAGTTTTAGTCGGAAAGCGATGTTGTCAGCGCCATGATTGGATTATTTGCTAAGGATAACTTGCTTTCGATAAAAGAACAGTACGGCCTCTGTCCGCGTCATAACTGCTTCTGTGCGTTATAGTTTAGTAAATATATTCGCATTTTTGTTTATAAACGCCTACATTTGTGAATGACCTTGGGATTGTGGTTTTGTGACCAGAAGAGAATAAACGGATAACCTCCGTAAACACACAGAGAAAGAAGAGAAGGATTTTTCTACCGAAAAATGTTTGTTTCAGTTTGTGATGATCGGACAAAGCAGGTTATTGCAAATGGTTGGATCAGAGACTACTAAGTTGTCTCTGGTAGGATACAGATGCTCCGAAAAACTGTACATAAAGTGTTTTTCTATTTAGCACGTATTTAAAATTATAAGCAAACAAATAAATTGCAGTTTGCAGAACTCACCTTGACATTTGCATGTTTGCAAATGGCCTGTATTATCACATTTTATTTTTCCGGTCCTGTAATTTTTGCAAGATGTGCAACCAACCGCGACAGTTGAGGTCACGTGAAAATGTTTATGTAGTTTGTTATGTTGAGATTATGAAAAAGTCGCATTGCCCCCACGTAATTAACCCAATAGGCTGAAAGGCAAGTGTGCAATACAATTCTGTAAAGGTTTAGTGGCAAAGGTTTTGTTCAGTTTATCGTCCAAAAAAGTTTATGCTAAATTTAGAGTGCAATCGTGTCACTGTTTGCAGAGATTGTATACGTGACTTTGGCCTGTTACAGCATGGCAACTGCAACTTCACTTCACGAGGTATTTTCAGAGTTGGCTTGAGACAGCAGAAAGATTAATAGAAAGATAACCTGTTAGTTTTTGTTTTTAAAACCATAAGCCTTGCACAAACATATAAAGGGAATTATATTGATTTAGATTGATATTGATTGATTAAAACTCTGATAACATTATACTTGAAGAATAATTACATCACTTGTTAATGTTGAAGTTTAATTAAAGCCTAAAGGTAAATTTTTGCTACAAAAAAATCAGCAGCAACAAATCAGTAAAAACTTTTGTACTTTGCAGGCCAGTGTTATAAGTTGAGAATCTTTTTCAAACTATACGAACAATGAGAACATTGCTTGCAATTGCCCAAAAGCTTATTGTACCCTGGAAGAGTGTTGGAAGATTGTCAAAACCGATATCCAATGAAAGTCTCTTCTTTGTGAAAGGGCAGCAAACTTTATGGTAAGTGCACCAAAATCATTTTGCTGGTTTTTAAGTGTTTCCTTCTACCGCCTGTTTGCATTGCTTGTGTGTGTTAGGCTGCAACATGTCAGATGTGCACATGCTGCAAAAATTTCCTCCCGCCCTGAAGGATTGCTTTTCAGACAGGTGCAGTAATATTAATCTCTTTTAAAATTATCTTTTTTAACCATAACATTTGTCTCAAGACCTTTCTTGTTTTAAGTTGTTTCATGACGCATCCTACACCTACACATATTTCCTTGGTTGTCCTAAAACTCGACAAGCAGTGGTTATCGATCCTGTGCTTGAAATGGTAAGTTTTTCTTGATTGCAGCTAGAAAAATGTTTCTCCAGTGCATTCCACTTTACTTGCTGAGAAATTTGCTTTTCACTTTGTTAGCAATTAGTTTATTATAATGTGCATACACAACTTTCCAATTTAATGTGCCAAATTGCAATCATATCAACCAGCCTTAATTGTATATACTTGATAATGTATTATATTTCTACAGGTCGACAGAGATTTAAAGTTTGTAGATGAGATGAAGCTGAATCTTATATATGGATGTAAATGTCAAATTCTCTGAATGCCTTGATCACTCTCTAATTGCTGTTTTTTTCAGTAAACACACATGTTCATGCGGATCACGTAACTGGCACTGGAAAGCTGAAGGAAAACATTCCTGGATTCAAATCAGTATTGTCAAGGGCATCCGGGGGCAAAGCTGATGTTTTGGTGGAAGATGGTGAAGTTATTTCATTCGGTGAACAGGTCAATTGGCTTTGTTTTATTTAAGTTGATAATAAAGATATCCCTGATTTTTGTGGTACGTGCTAGTCCAGGCTCAGTCACCAGCTACAATGATGAGACCTAGTAGGTTGAAGCAGTTTGCATTTTCTGCTGCTCTTTGATGATGTCATCTTCTGTTAGATTTACAAACCAATTTAAACATTGAATACAATATGTTTCAAGTATCTAATGTACTTTAAATGTTTGGGTTAACTGGGCTGTATTTTCTTTGCAACAGTCCATACATTGCTCGGCCACCCCAGGCCACACGAACGGTTGTATGACGTACATTCTTCCAGACCATTCGATGGCATTCACCGGCGATACACTTCTTATCCGAGCATGTGGAAGAACCGACTTCCAACAAGGTGAAAGACGGTGCAAAATTTGTGAAATTTGCATGAGCAAAATAACAGGAAATACAACGCTATTATTACCTCAAGCTGTATTAAATTATATGCACAATACATTTTATTTCAATTAGCCCCGTTTAAATTAACGTCCAAACCAATGCGACACTCGTATAGTAAAATCCTGTTCAATCTAAACCTTCGTACATCTTGTTTCTTCGCAGGAAATGCCTCACAGTTGTACGATTCAGTGCACAAGCGCATATTTTCACTACCCGACCATTACTTCCTTTACCCAGGCCACGATTACGTGGGTGAGTGGTCCATACTTTTCACTCTTACTTTCTCTGTTACTTTGTATCTGTGGTTTTCAAACTATGCGTGGGCGCCCGAAGTTTCCAAGGGTGTCGAGCAACATACAATTGGTATATCGTGAAAACAACTAAACGCAAATCAAGTAAATCAGACTTCTGCGACTGAGAAGTTTAACATATAGGAATAAAAATCGGTGACAGATTTATGATTAAATCCGTTGCGTCACAAGTGTTTGTGAACCACTGTCGCCAACTGTAATTGTTTATTCTCCTATTGCGCATGGGAAACATTTATGTGCAAAATAAGCCATATTATTGCAAAGCTGCAGACAAGGTGTGTACACGCACTGTTTCGACCTTTAAGGTCCCATCAGTGCAGCTGTTGAATGGCACTGTGCTAGCTGGTAGACTAGCAGGCACACTAGTCTCCACTTTGTGGTACCTTTCAGTCAACGTCGATCTGCAGGGTACCCTATACTGTGTACCGAACAACAGAGACGACGAACCACTGTGGAGCGCACTTAGGAAACATTCTCACACACTTGGCAACGTGTTGTTGTGTTTAAGGTTTCTCGGTTACGACGGTTGCAGAAGAGAAACTTTTAAATCCACGCCTGACATTGAAAAAGGAGGAATTTGTCGATTTCATGAGGCGTCTCAACCTCAAATATCCAAAGTTGATTGGTACGTGACGTTTCGTGTATTTTGAGATAAGTAATTAACTTTTTTGTAATGAAATACGTTGGCACATGACAATAATCTCGTATAACCGCATGGTTATACATGGTCATTGTGGCAGATGGCAATAGCTCGCTCGATGTAGATTTCCGGCCGTTTTTGCAGTCACTAAACTTATACTGATGCTGGTGTGCAGTTCGTATTCGTGAAAAACTATGTCCGTGATGAAGTTGGCAAATATAAAGCTTTTTCGCTTCCTCGTATACAAACGACACGTTATTAACATGTTTCAAGAAAATGTTTCATTTTTTCGTAAAGCTATCACCTGCAATCGAAACCAAAGTCATATAGTGTGGGGTTCACGCCCCCACTCGTTGCAACTTCAATTCGGCGCTCTTTGTTGATTTAAAGGGGAGTTAACTTTAATGTTTGCAAAAGGTTTCGCTATGGGGTTACGTACGCACATAAGACCTTTAAGCTAATTCGAACTTTGTCAGCACATTTTATGCTTACGAGGCTCTCTAATGAGCTAAAAATACCCTTGAATGGTTTTGATTATTATCGTCTTGTGTTGTGATACGAATTTCCACTTCGTTTTGGCGTGGAGCGATTTCTTGCAAACTTAGCGATTTCTTACAAAAAGCGTTTTTTGGTCTAACACTTAACACACTTGAATAAACCAAAGGATTAATCCATAACGTACTTAAATATATGCAAGTAATAAAATGAGCTGATTGTTACAGATATCGCCGTACCCACAAACTTACAGTGTGGCGAAATCAGCAAACAAGCCTTGCAAGGTTCTGCCGAACTTCTCAAGGAAAAATAATCTCTTCTTGCTCCGTTTTATCCACGTTAAGTTCATGATTTCCATTTTTCCTTCTTTTCTTCTGCTTTTCACAACAAATTTATCGTTGAACACACATCATACATAGGTTATAAATTAACGTAGAAGGCGCTTTTGCATCCTGCTCTGGCAATCTTTCGACAATTTTCGGGACGTTGGTTTTATTATATGCGATGTGTTAGACTTGTGGAGTGTGGAGAGCTTTTGTGTTGGTGAACGCTATTGTGCTAAAATTAAACACTAGATTGTGCGAAGGATTGTCACATTCAACAACGAACAAGTTGTATTTGTTTTTAGTTGCTTAACAGTGAGTTATAGTTTTTGTTACATCCTGACATTTTGCCTTGCTTGCATTATAAATATGCTTAGATCTTTTTTGTTAAGATGCAGCCGATTTGCACTGCTTTACATTCACTATATGCAAATCGGTATATTTTCTTATTATATGATATTCGCTTCCTCAGGCATTGGCGCAAAATCGCACATGTCAAAGTATAAATCCCCACCCCTATTATCAATTTATTTTATACTGAACGTAACATAGTTTCCTCCATTAAGTCAGTTGGTTTTTATCACAGTATGTGTTTTTTGTATGTTGCGCTTGCCCCTCATGTATGATTTTTATTCGCTACAAAACATAACGCTTTCCTGCCCTTCTGCCTTGGTCCCAAGACAACCCTTCATCTTGTATCTTTGCTTTCATGCAGCAATGGTAACATGTTTTACTCTTGAAATGCGTATTGTATGAGATTTGCCATAGGCATGGTTGTCTTGCTCAGAAAATGGACAAGCGGTTCACCCAACAGCCTTTATTGGCGCAAAAGCAGCAGTGACACATGCAAAAAAGTCAGTTTTGTTTTTACAATTACGTAAAAGTTTTCAACAGCAGCATTATGCAGCCGAATGCTGTGTGACAAAACTTGTATGGTTATAAAGGTGACATGAAGAAAGTTTCATTAATATTGTGACGTAACATACAACGGGTTTGTGATAAAAATCCACTTCATCTGTAATCAAGCTGCCTCGGTTTTCAATTTAATTCGAGTCCAGTTCTTCGATGAGTATTCTCGACGATGAGTTCCAGCCTGTTTTTACCTCGCCCCGCTGGTAGGAACCTCCACAATCCCCAACCCAGAAAGCGACGTCGTGAAGACCACTGGTTAGACCGCGACATATTCCTACCACTGATAAACAGATAATGCCTATCAATAAACATCGAACACAAAAGACTGATGAAACTGGTTCTTTTACAATAGATCCAAATCATTGTTGCTTGAAACAACAGCAACTTTTTAACCTATACACGCTGTATTGCAGTTCTATATTTGTTGCCAGCTTTTGTGGAAAAAATTTAATCCTATTTCTCACCGCTCATGGTCCTGTGCATTGTGAATGCGTGCTCGACATACACAAGTCCATCTATAGGTTGGGGGTTTACACATTCAGCACCATCAAACGTGAAGTACCTAAAACATATATTGGTATAACTTATAGCTTGTACAAATCATCATCGAAAGCCTGCACCAAACGTGAAGGATACGTGGTAAATGGGTTATAACAAAGATCTTGCATAATTTTGTGTCTTGCCGAGCGTTGGAACCTTACATTGCTGCGTGGTAGCTTTATCATCAACTTAATTCGTAACTATTCCATTCGAAACGAGTAGGCCAGGTTATTTCGAATTTCTGAGGGCCAATACTCAAATTATGGTCCATTTTACACACCATCTAGCACAGCAGCTGGAGTTTTTCGTTAAGCATCTCAATCGTGTCGCACCGTTCCACTCAACCTTCACCGAAGTTGTCGAATATCTCTGGAAGGAAAGTTTCATTGGGTTGTTTTTATCGTTTGTGGACTTGTTTTTTTTTACCTTGTCAAACGAGCAGGACTGAACTTGGCCGGCACTGATTTGATAATTGTAGTTATTCCACGCACAGTGTCGAATTCGTCTCGGGGAACCACTCTTCATACAAATTCAATCAAAGCGTTTTGTTTTTAAAAATGTGACGATAGTATTTAACTGGAGGGCTTTCCTTACAAAGTGTCGCGACCCCATTTGGTGTCATTAAATGTAAATTAGGGATTCGCTTTGATAAGGACAGTGCGGTATTTCATACTTAAGATTTCTGTTGGAAAGTTAGTATTTAAAATATGGCGCACATAAATTTTTATGGGGTTTCAGAGCAGTTTGAGACGCCCTTCTGTAGTGAATGTAAAATACCTCTTGATTGCAACTACATTGTCCAGGTGAACCTCTTTCCCCAGGCTGTCCCGGCAATCCAGGAAAACCAGGAATTCCTGCTGTTCCGGGCGGTCCTTGAAGCACTAAACGTCCTGTACAGTTGTCTTCACCAATGTTGGATTTAGACGTTTTGTTTCTGTTGTTCGGTTGCTGTTGAAAGCAGACTAATGCCAAAATTCAATCTTTTAAGTGAACTATTTTTTGATCACTATTTAGTGATAATCATGTGGTCAATCGACAGTGATCTGTTCAGCCCCGTACTTTCGTACGTTGTTTTTTGTTCCTAACAACTTGTGACTTAACAGACCAAGTTACCATTGACTGCATATACCTGACGATCTACGATCAATGAGTTTACCCTTTCCTCTCTTGTTGCTCTGGTGCGACCACGAGAAGCTTCAACCAAAGACTGTTCTCCACACACCAAGCAAGCAATTATTGCGACACAAGCCAAACGCTCCATTTAAAATTTTAACAGAGTTGTTTCGAAATTCTGGAATTCACAGACAAATCTTCAGTTATTTGCTGCAGTTGTTCAACTACAGTTAGATGTTTTCGGCATTCAAAACCTAATAAATGAGTCCTGTAACCAATTTGAAGAAAAGTATTTGTTCTATTTGCCTGCAACTGCAAAAAGTGTTTACACTCTAATAGCTGTGTCATTTGCACGTGATTTTGCGAGTATTTGCACTCTAGCAATAACTTTAATACTTTCCGGTATTGGCGAACAGGGTGCAGGTGCAACTATTGAACAAGCTGAATATGTCTTGTGTTTTAGCTCAATCATCAACGCATTCTTCGCAGTCTGCCCTGGTCTTACATGTGTATTAGCTCAATCATCAAAGCATTGTTTACAGATTGCTCTGATCTTCCATACGTTGCTCTACTTGTCACATTACACTGGAGGTGTTGATCAATTCCATGTTGCCACATCCCCTAAGAAAAGCTATGTTCTATAACTGCCATCAGAAGACCACACAAATATGTTTATTGACTGAGACAGCTCCCCGTTGTATAAGAAATAGATTGGCCCAATAAATTCTTGAAAACTATTTGTTGTGTTTGAACAAGGTCGTTACTAGAAAGCATGAACAAAACTATACTTGTCACAAAAGTGGCGGTACTGAACCAGCAGGCGCAATTAATTGCATGTCATCAACACAACTCTAACGACACAGCAAGGTTTAAACGTGCAAAATTATGTTGCAGTTATATCATAGAGAGTTTTTGCTTGAGGTCTTTCTGCATCTGGGATGAATACTTTCCACGAATTCTCTGAAAGTTGGTGTCGAAGGGACTGGCGGCGTAAGCCTTGGCTTGGAATTTCTCCGCCATTAGTTCAATGGCAAATTTACCTTTGGAGATCGATTCCTCACCGACCTCGTGCAGATTAACGTAGCTGTTCAACAAGGGAAACAATTATATACCTTCTATCACATTTAAAGTGATTTTTTTATTCCAGTAAAATCTTTAAAGTGCATATGACACGGCCATGACAACTTTGCGTAAAACTAAAGGTACATCTAAAACAAACATATATCCAAAGTTTTACGGTTCTACGTCAACTAAAAAATGTAGAAAACTGCACGAAAATTAACGGCGACCAAAAATCGTAAACCTTTTGCGCTGAGGAGAAAAGGACATCACATAAGGCGCTTGCGTCGAAAAAATGCATTGTTCAGATAGGAGAAGGCGCCTTTTTTTTGCAGATATCGAATAGTTTCAAAGATAGGAGAATCCACAGATTACGTTACCTCGTTACCTTAAAGGTCAGGACAGGGTTTTGCATCACACAAAAATTTGTCATTGTGACGTCACGAATCAAAGGCTTATTTGTCCCTAATTAACGGAAGACCACTGGGTATAGCAGAAACGACATAACTGTGAGTGGACAAAACGACAATGCTAAACTAACGGTTTGTCTCTGTCGTGTTTTCAAAAGTTCATGTATCACGTTAGGGATCATAAATGCTGTAACAACAAGAACACCCTGTCCCAGTAACTGTTTTATTATTACACAATAAGACATAATACGTGGAACAGCGGCCATCTGTCCTTAGCTTAAAATAACATCAAAATCCGTTTGTTGCACTTGTTCACATTTTGTCCCCTGTTTAATGCAATATTATGCTGAAACCATTTTTACAATGTTTTCCATTCCAACGCATAAGGCTTGCTGCCAGCACTCGCGCACGACCGAATCGCCTTCTACGACGTCACGCAACAATATCTCGCTTTCGCACGATTTCCTTTGCAACGGCAAAAGTGCGACTTTGATCAGCTGTATCTCAGAAACCAGTCGTAGTATCAAGCTACTTTTTTCGCCAAAAATGTTCTAAAGTTATGAACATCTCTTAGTTTGATTATTAACATGCTTTATTTTTACGTGTGATATGCACTTTAAGAACAATTCATGTCAGTTTCAATCCAACTTCCACAAAAACATAATAATTTGACAAAAAAGGGCTGCGCGAAGACTTCGCAGCTAAACTCAAAATATATATGAAAAAATTTAATGTAAATTTCACGACATACCCGTAACCTAAGTTGGTACCCAACGCATAGGCATAGTCTGTGTGGCGCAAAAATCCAACCACTTTGTCATTGAGCCAAATAGTCTCGTGGCTGGTCATGGGAACGTCACTGCAAAAACACAAAGTTAACTAACATTGCTCTCTCGTCGCTTTGATTCGTACTCACGTATCGATGGTGAAGCAAACGAGTTTTTTTGATAAAGGTTTTGTCCTAATATCAGCGAGCGCTTTGCTGCCGATGTAATCGGAATTCTCGTCACAGAATTTCAAGAGATTTGCTTCGGCAGGATTGTCGGAGGCGTGTATGGTGTGAGACCAGTGGTGGAAACCTTCATCATATCAATTATTTTCAAAAACAGTTTTGAAAATGACACATTCGAAATGTTGTTTTCGAATTTGTTTTTGAGAAAATGTCACAGTTTAATAGAACTATAAAGTTAACTTCGCGCACCTGTTTCAGAACTTAACGACTCCATCGCACGATAACCGGCAACGCATCCGCCATTCTTGTACAAGTGCTCCGTAACTGCGTCATGAATTCGTTTGACGTCAGTTGTGTTGCAATGCACTTCAAATCCGAGCTCGCCAACAAACGAAAGCCTCAAGAAACGAGTGATTTTTTCAGAAGTTTTAATCTTTCACGTGGAGAAAAAATGAAGGATATGTGAGGAATAATCGTACTAATTACCTTCCCAGCATAATGTTGCATCCGACAATCTGGTTTTCCTTCCATTGGGAGTATTTTAAATCCTTCAAAGCACTGTCATCTTTGACAAGTGGCAGAAGTATGTCGCGACTGTAAGGAGATTTGCTTGCTTATACGGGCTTAACTCTAATCATAATTAAACGACTTCACCTTTTCGGTCCCTGTACACTGAGAATGGATCTTTCCTCTGTTCGATCCTCTACTACACAGTTGAAACCTTCACGTTGTGCAATGTTTTGTAAATACATTTTGCAATGGAGAGCTCCCGACGAACTAAACGTGACGTAATACTCGTTTTCTAAACAATAAAACAAAAAGTTAGTAAGAGGTGCATGACGATTTAAGACCATGCTTTATACAAACTGTGTCCTATGTTAACCCAACACTATTACAAACTCATACAGTTCAGAAGAAAAACGTATTTTTAGTTTTTAAAACATACGATTAATCAACCAAGTCGTATGGTCGTAATATCGAAGAAAAAAAATAGGTTTGTTGTGAAGGTACGAAGAGCAACAGCACACATTTACAAATGTAAGAACTTCATAGAAAATCATACCTCCCTGTGCATTTTTCACCCTGGTAGCAATTACGTCGCCCTCGATTCCAGCACGTTCGTTCAGCATCAGGGTGTAAACAAACTGTCCATCTGCAGATTTGACCAGGTTCCGGCTGAAAGCCATGCTGGCAACTTTATCGGCGTCCGGGCCGGTTATGAAGATTTTCGCCATGTATGAAGAATCGAGAAGGATTGCTGATGTACGACAAGTTAAACATTCACGTCCCACCTGACAAACATTATTTACTGTTATTGTCAATGAACTATAAAGTCCCAACACACGTCCTACTACATATGCTAAATATACCAGCAAAAAAAACCACCCAAAAGAGCATTTCAATATTTTAAGGGATATGTTAATAAAGTTGCCAGAAGAGTTGACAGTTAGTACCCACCGTTTTGTGAGATTCAGGATACTCAAATGTGCAGTCACCCGTAACAGCGTCAAGGTACGGGTACGGCTCATGTTTCTGGTGATCATAAGATCCATAGAAATCATAGTCGAGGACTTCCAGGTTGCGGTTCGGTTTTCCAGTAGCGTCTTTTACGTAGTAGGCTGGACGCTCGAAGCCGTAACGTTGTCCGAACAAGGCTCCTTGATCCACGTCAGTCTAAAATAAAACCGTTAATCAAAATGTTAATGTCTGTCAGCAAATTGGAAATGTGTGTGTTGAACAAAAAAAGAAGTGAACAAACAAAGCAATAAACAAAAGAAATTTGAGCTAAAAGGTTTTGAAAGAAATTTGGATGTTTTTTTTTGTCTTCTCTGGGTGGACCTGGTGGAGGGGGGACTTTCTCTGGTTTCTGCCTCCTAAATTGTGGTCGTGTGGAAAGACCAGCTGGAAGCGTTTGGCGAATCTCTCGTGACAAGTCTCCATCAACCATTTGTTGTAATCGGCGAAAGACGTCTGATATCGTCTGCAAAACAACAAATCAACATCCTCTTGGTAACTTAAGAATTTCGCAACTTACGAAAGTACCGGCAAAGGAAATTTTCCAACCTTATATCGCAGTTGAACATGTCAATTTCAGGTCTCCCGTGCACCACCCAGTGGGCCAACTGTCTTCCGGCCCCGCCGCCCATCATCATTCCACCACTGTTGTATCCACTTCCTACAAAAAAACCTCTTACTTCTGGTGATTCACCCATGTTCGGTTTGCCGTCAGGAGTAAATGATTCTAAAACAATTGAAGAATCGAGTTTAGCTGACCGTGGGAAGCGGATTAGGTTGGATTGGAGCAAGGGTTTGAGTAATTTTTTGACAATCACTTCCCGCATACGTACTTCCGGGGTAGTGTTTTTGTCTGTGTCAAGTTTGTTTATGGTTTGATCACTTTGTGCGAAAAGTTGCAATATTACATACGCATTACCAGGCCCACAGACAGTGGATCTTATTCCGGCGTTTTCAACTGCTGGAACTCTGTTTACTGTTGCTTCCATATGCTCAGCAAAAATATCCCAGTCTAGGTCATACAGGCCGAAAGCAAAATCAACAGGAAGCTGAAAACAAAACGTATTATATAAATTTGTCCATAATTACGACCATTAGTTTGGAGTTCTGACAATTGGGACTCAACGTACGTCCTTCACCAGATGCGGATTAATTTCGTATCCACCAAACTGTAGGGCGTCACCCTGTGGTTTAATATACACGGTTCCGTGATCTTTGATCATGGGGGTGTTGAGAATGCCTTTGATTCCCTGGGTTACAACGTAGGCGTGCTGGAAAGTTAATTGAGGAATGCGGACGCCAGCCATCTGCAACATATCAAGAAGTTAAAAAAGTCACCGCATTTGTTAAAGCAATACAGACATTGTTGCTATCCTTGGTATTTTGACGAGGTAAACAGAACTTGAGCTGCCTACCTGTCCTATGTAAGGTGACCAACAACCTCCGCAATTGACCACATTGTTAGTCTTAATTGTTCCTTTGTCAGTTTCAACCCCGACCACTCTCTCCAAACCAAGGTGATCCTCGGCCTTTACGATTCCGGTAACGCTGCAGTTTTCAAACACCTGCGTGGTCAAATACCATGAACCGGTTGTAATTGCTACAAATAAACTTTGCAACTTACCTTGGCGCCGTACTTTTGTGCAGCACTTACGTATGACATACAATACGTGGCTGGGTCTATGGTTCCATCGCCAGGCGAGTAAACAGCTCCATACAAATCGTCCACGTTAAGTAGCGGATGAATATCCAATGCATCCGATGGCTTTATTTCACGAATTTCGCACCCGAGGCCTTTTGCAAACTGTGCCAAAATAGAATGAAATAAATGACAGCAGTATTGGCTACTAATACAAGTGCTAAACCATCGACCACTTTATTAAAACTTTAGAGGTGCTAAAGAACTACTTTAAATTGTGTTATCGTAACCACACCACAGAACTACGCGGAATTTAGCCCCTTCATGACGGTACTAGGCAACTTCAGGTTCTTTGAGATTCGATGACCATCAACTTATTCCTTTTTTTGCGTGATTTCATTGTCATTGCATGCACTCTGTACAGTGATAAATTTTCGCGGTAAGCAGTTCGAGAAATCCTGGGTTACTTTAGACTACATTTTTGTTGCATAAACTTACAGACGATTGGCGCGTAAAATCTTTATACTGATCTTTGGTTTTTGCAGTAAGAATTGTCCCTGTTTTAAGCCATCCAGCACTTTCTCCTGTCTCCTCTGGAAGGATTTTACTGATCAGATCACGGGTTTGCAGTTGTAGCAAAGTTTCGGTCTCACTTGGGCGAAAACTCCACAAAATTCCTGAAAAGAAAGTCATGGATTATTGGCAATGAATACACGTTAAAGTATGACATATAGTGTATAACTCATTTCTGTTTTTAACCATAAACTTTACACATGGCTACCCATGCGCAACAATCGTTTCAGTATTTTTGCTTCAGTTGGTAGTGTTTGTACCAAGATTCTGCAAGCCCATGTCGGCAAACAGCTTTTATTTGATGATATTTGAAAAAACAGCACAATGGCAACACAAGTGCAATGCAATAGCACCACAGGCCCACAAAGTCGTATTAAAAATTACGTCAATTGTGACGTCCCTAAGTAAAGATACGCGCCATGGAAGAAACGCACCTACCCCGTCCTATTAGCGGTTCTGGAAGAGAGAGCAACGTTACGTTTTTGGTTACGTAACTTGGGGGTTTTCCCACCTTCAGATCATAGTTACGCACAAGAGACCAGAGGTTCGCAAATACTTTTTGGTGCTACTCTAAAATAATATTGCTAATGTCTCGAGACCCAAACAAAAGCATAATATGTAGTTTCAATGCAATCAGTTTGACTTTTACGGCAAACACAACACAATATAACTGCGTGACGTAACAATATAACACCAGAAAATCAATGTGCATTTCCATAAAACATAAAGCAAACCATTATGGAAATTCAACAAGGACTTTCTTGATTATTGGCAACCTGTGTGCATTGAATCGTGTGCAACTTGCGTTTTAAGCGCAAAAACGAAAGTGCATCGTTTTACTTTCATTTTTCGACCCATCATTTGCGGACCCTTATTGTCCTAGATCCCCATACAACTAATGTAACTTCACAAACAGCATTGGGATTTTCATTTGTTCTTTTCATTCTATGTCATTTCAATGCAAATAATACAATGAATGTTAAATTAAACAGTACCTGCTGTGTGCCAAGTTGTTCCTGAGGTGATTTTGTGTTTTTCTAACAGCACAACAGATCCACAATTTTGCTTGGCTAAATGGTAGGCAGTGCTGCACCCAACGCTTCCTCCACCAATAACTACAACATCTGCTTCTTTGGGAAACTCCACTTGTTTAGTCTGTGTGTCCTTCTTTACTTTGTGAATGGAAGACTCGTGAGGTACATCCTTGTCATCTATCGAGATTTTCCGAACACTTCGCAGCTCAAGTATATTTCTTCTGGTCAGCAAAGAAATCTTTGTTCCGATACTTAGCATTTTTTAACCCTTACAATATAGTAAACATAATTATAATCTAAGTATAAATCGCACCCAACCAGTATTGGCAAATACAATCTACGTGCTAGGGGTGAAGCATATTTTAATGCCCATAAATTTCACATCTAAAATATCATGCATTGCGTTTACGTAACATTTTTGCAAGTTTTGAAAAATAGCTAAGAACAGTGATTTTTATAATCCCCAGTCTGTGGACTGGCATTTGAGACGCCTCCTATACAAACGTTTTATGAATCAAACCCTTGCATGTTACGCAACAAAATCGAGTTATGCGCCAGACCTATATAGTTGCTGTGGTAATGCTTCGAACAACGCAAATGCCATACCGGCGGTAAAAACCAAACTTTGTGCAATTCAAGCAGAACGGCTGCAATTCGTTGCTCTGGCGGTTAACCGCTATACAGTGTTGAAGTAGTATTTGACCAAACATGAACGGTATCCTCGTACTAAATGCTTTGGGGTTCATATCTGTCTGATCCGGACATACTATCCACGCTACAAATCGTGTACATCTTTGTCTGGTATGACTTTCGAAAGCACAATACACAGTTGACCTCATTTTAACCTGTTTCAATCCTCGTAAGCAATTTTTTTCGCTTGGGCGACCCAAGATAAGTTTAGGATTAATCATTACCTAGTGCTGTCTGTGCGCAACGGACCATAAAAGAAAAAAAAGTTGCCGGTGAGAGGACTATGGTGTTCATAAGCACTCATTTGGTGTTCCGGGCTCCCTACAGTCGTATCGACCCAGTTCGCCGCGCTGGCTGCATTCTCCACCCGTAACTGCCTGCCATGCCACGAACATATTTTACTTCACAAGTCGGTGCGCAGGTTGGGTTCGAGATTTACAGGATTTTTGTCATTTGTGAAAACCATTTGTTAGGGTAAATTTGGATGAAAGATACGCAAATCGATTGTGAAAAAGCGTTTCAATACATACAATAGGTTAAAGAGTGGAAGAGTGGGTCTTCCCGTGACGGACACTAAAATAGCGCGAAAATCCGAAAGCACAAAGGATCGACATTTTTCCTTGACTGATTGGAAGGCATTTCTACACTCGCACACTGCCATCGCCTATAAACTATAACTCCGTTAGGCTATGAATATAGTATATATGTTTTAATTCCAGCAAACGGTGCTAGATTTCATCTGGTAGGCAAAGAAAGTTTGCACTCAATATTTAGCAGGCTAAACGCAACTATCGTCAAATATGTTGATATCTAAATTTCAATTGCACCAATAAAACAATTATTAAAAATGCTATCTACTGGCCAAGGGCTTTGAGAATGCGCATAACCTTCTGTACACAAACCAACACCTTTTAGCTAGCTTTGTGTTTCTATCAAGAATAAAGCTTAAAGCTTCGGAAAGCGCAAATGCTGAACCGGCAGAAAAAGGGCCATCAATGCGCATTGTTTAGGGGTCTATTGCGCATAAACTAACAAAGTTTTTCGCTGTAGAAATCGAGACTGCGTGCTTGAGAAATAAAGCGGAACTGTGTGCAATTTAGCAAAAATAGCCATACAACTGTATCAACTCTGCTATGTTACCCTGGAGGTTATTCCCCTGCTACTCAGTGCTTGTAGGCTTGTATTTTTCCACACAATACTTTTTAGGTTTATATCTGTAAAGTTGTATATTTTGTTTCACTTCCAAATCTTATGCCTGGTGTGCCTAATGCTTATAACCCGTGTTTGAAGGCAATAAAACCCAGCCTGTAAGCATGGGTGCGTGTTTACCACCAATACTGTGTACACCGGTGTAATCACAGTAAAAGCAATATTGCTTAGAAATGAGGTTTATATTGTGCTGGCTGATTGTGTTCTTCCCTAGGCACAATTTTTGCGCGTTAATAACGAACCAACATTCTATCTCACGTATACAATGCGACTGGCAAAGAGTGACCCATCATGGAAGTTAGTAAGACATGTCGAGCAATATCATTTCACTGTGTATTAGTCAAAATGAGTACGTGGGACTAAATCTTAGTCCGCTTCTATCGAACCAAAATTATGCCCAGGAAAGAGCGC
Organism: Ascidia mentula; assembly: GCF_947561715.1. Classification (NCBI taxonomy): domain Eukaryota; kingdom Metazoa; phylum Chordata; class Ascidiacea; order Phlebobranchia; family Ascidiidae; genus Ascidia; species Ascidia mentula. The sequence continues at coordinate 15,652,560 of NC_138569.1, read as the reverse complement.
AATGTGCCAGGGGGTTATAAATGTTGTTTGAAATTTATTCTACACCGTTGTAAGCGATAAAACCCCAATGAAGTGGGTGATTTATTTGTTAACCACCTTTAAGAAATAAAAACGATTTTATTTTTTCATAATTTTTGTTTAATTAAATTTATTTCGGGTCTAAAAACAGAACAGATATACATAGTGCAACAACTACAATACACTACCTAATTATTGCGTGCAGTTTAAAATATAAACATATTGCTAGATTACGAGTACTACGCATATAAAGCACACGAAACACCTTGCAAGACGTGCAAACAAGCATAAAATCTATCCAAAACATTATAAAAACGCCCATACCACTACATAGAAAATGAAATGTAATTACAGTGCAAACTATCAACGAATCTGAATGTAATAGGACAAAAAAACTCCGTGACGATTAGTACCAAAAATTGCATAATGACGATTTAAAAAGCGAAATAGGCCAGTTTTTTTTTTGATTGGGAACGGGCAAGCTTGCTACACAATTGTAAGCACTACAGAACCCAAAGCCTGAGGGAAAGAAATTTCATGCGGACATCAAGAAAATTGATGCTTGATGTCAGTAGGTAAAACTTTCCTGCGGTTTACAGAGAGGTGAGTTTCTTTTGTAGTTCCTCCTGCTTGTCTGGTGCGTACTTGCCGCGAATTCTTTTTAAACTTGGATCAAATGGACTTGTCGCGTGCGCTTTGGCCGGATATTTTCGCGCCATTCGCTCAATGGCAAACTTGCCGTTTGAAATTTCCTCTTCACTAAATCCGTCCAAGTTCACATATCTGTGAATTAAAATATCTGTCTTTACTCAGCAAGTACTTCTTGTTTAATACCAGCAGCTATTTTAGAAGGATATATTTCTCTATTACCAAAACTGTATGCCCTTTTATTTTAGTTTCACAATTATCTTATGGATCAAGATAAAAAAATACCAATCAGGGGACTGTTTCGTTTAAAGGCTTTAGTTTAATTTTTTTATTTAAAGACAATAATAACCAAGGTGACTTCATTTTTGCAAATACTCACCCGAAACCTAAGTTTGTGTCCAGTCCGTATGCGTAATCGGCGTGACGCAAAAATCCAACCACCTTGTCACCAAGCCAAATCGCCTCATGTCCCGTCATAGGCACTTTCCTGCAAAACAGATACAGCCACTTGCCAGGGACGTCAACTACACGCAAAACTCTATTTAACATGCAAGATTGATCATAAAAGTCATATGCGTGTATCCAAAGAAGCATACGCCGTCATTTTCAAACTTACGAATCGATGGTGAAGCAAATGAGTTTTTTTGAACAAGGTTTGGTCCTGATTTCAGCGAGCGCTTTGCTGCCGATGTAATCGGAATTCTCGTCACAGAATTTCAAGAGATTTGCTTCGGCAGGATTGTCGGAGGCGTGTATGGTGTGCGACCAGTGGTGGAAACCTATATATTATTAAAAAAAAATTAATATATTGCAAGCGCATTTTTAAACGCTACATTATTGATGTGCCTAATTGCTGTTACGAAAATTATTCTTTTTGTCAATACAATAATGTAGCTGAAGCCGCACCGGTTTCAGAACTCAGTGATTCCATCGCGCGATACCCAGCCACGCAACCGCCAACTTTCTTTAATTGCTCCGTGATTGCGTCATGGATGGACTTCAGGTCTCTGCTGTCGCAATGAATTTCGAATCCGAGCTCTCCAACAAAGGAAAGCCTAAAACGCGAAAATGGGATGCCATATAATAAGCATATTTACCATCACAAACCGTGTTACAGGTTAGGAATGTTAAGCTTACCTTCCGAGCATGGCTTTGCAACTTGCAACTTCGCTACTTTTCCATTGTGCGTATTTAAGTTTCTTCAGCGTCGCAGTATCTTTCACAAGGGGCGTAAGAACCTCCCGGCTAATAAATGTATTAATAATTCACTTTTTTTTTAACTTTCGAAGGTGGAAACACTACGGTCGAGCAATTGCTAAAGTTTTAAAATAATCACCTTTTCGGTCCCTGTACACTGAGAATGGATCTTTCCTCAGTGCGATCCTCTACTACACAGTTGAGACCTTCACGCTGTGCAATGTTTTGTAAATACATTTTGCAATGGAGAGCTCCCGACGAACTGAACGTGACGTAATATTCGTTTTCTATACAATAAAACAATTTAAGTTAGTAAGAGGTGCATGACAATTTAAGACCATGCTTCATACAAACTGTGTATCAGGTCCTATGTTAACCCAACACTATTACAAACTCGTACAGTTTAGAAAAAAAAACGTATTTCTGGTTTTTGAAACATACGATTAATCAACCAAGTCGTATGGTCGTAATATCGAAGAAAAAAATCTGTTTGTTGTGAAGGTACGAAGAGCAACAGCACACATCATCTCAACATAATTTTTTACAAATGTACGAACTTCTTAGAAAATCATACCTCCCCGTGCATTTTTCACCCTGGTAGCAATTACGTCGCCCTCGATTCCAGCACGTTCGTTCAACATCAGGGTGTAAACAAACTGTCCATCTGCAGATTTGACCAGGTCCCGACTGAAAGCCATGCTGGCAACTTTATCGGCGTCCGGGCCGGTTATGAAGATTTTCGCCATGTATGAAGAATCGAGAAGGATTGCTGATGTACGACAAGTTAAACATTCACGTCCCACCTGACACACAATTTACTATAATTTGGATCATATCGTTTGGAAGATAGCAGAAAGCGTATTTTCTGGCATATTGGCGTCTATAAGTTACAATAATGCTTCGTGGTTTTGTCGATCCAGGCAAGCCACAAAACATCAGATTCGGTGTAATTAGTAAATTAAAAATAAATGTTGCATACTACATTGGGTAAAGCGCACAACGCATGATTACCGTTTTGTGACTCTCGGGAAAGTCGAATGTGCAGTCATTCGTAACAGCGTCAAGATACGGGTACGGCTCATGTTTCTGGTTATCGTAAGATCCATAGAAATCATAGTCGAGGACTTCCAGGTTGCGGTTCGGTTTTCCAGTAGCGTCTTTTACGTAGTAGGCTGGACGCTCGTAGCCGTAACGTTGTCCGAACAAGGCTCCTTGATCCACGTCAGTCTAAAATACAACCGGTTCTATAAAAATGCAATGTACATACGACAATATACGACAAAATAGAGCCACATCGGGGTATAAATTTTCCAGATAAATGTGAACCTATCAGTAAAAATGATTTGTTGCAAAGAAAGGCAGACGAGCTATCAGGGCCAAGGAAATGTTGCAATTTTTTAGTCTTGGCTAAGTTGGGTCAGGTTTCCTTTTATGGTGATATATCGCTTGCATTTGTTCCTTTGCAGTGAAATGACCTCTACATTAGTTTACATTCATGTAAAACATTTATCCTGACGATTTTCCGCTTGAAAAACGATTTGTTTCTTTCTTAATATTTTTGCTTAACCTGATGAAGTTTTGACTTTCGTTGGTTTCTGCCTCCCAGGTTGTGATCGCGAGCGTACACGAGGCTGTAGCGTTTGGCAAACCTCTCGTGACAAGTCTCCAGCATCCACTTGTTGTAGTTTGCAAACGAGGTCGGGTACCGCCTGACAACAAAAAACTCCAACGTGCACTCAACAGTCACCAGTGCTCTACTCAGTGAAGAATTTAAATTGTCGCAAGAACGAGAAAACAGCTTGCCAATGTTGGAACGCATTTGTGTCAAGTTATTATTTACACTTGAAAACACAGACTTTACGCACCTTATATCACAGTTAAACATGTCAATTTCAGGCCTCCCGTGCACCACCCAGTGGGCCAACTGTCTTCCGGCTCCTCCCCCCATCATCATTCCGCCACTGTTGTATCCACTACCTACGAAAAAACCTCTCACTTCTGGAGATTCACCCATGTTGGGCCTCCCGTCAGGAGTAAATGATTCTGAAACAACATACCTTTGTTTTCAGAAAAGGGTAAAGAATACACCAGTGCATGCATTGCACACGACTTTAACAAAAAAAAAGAACTAGCTTGAGCTAGAACATCTGTGATTGTCCATACTTGGTTGAGATTAATTAAAGAAATTTCTTTTTGTATGCTACTATGCGATGAACACACTTGCAACTAACTTTTTGCGAAAAACATCTCCATAAATGGTCGAAAAGTGTTATTGAGTCATTTGGATGCTCTCACATTGTTTACATGAAAATTTCAGCGCACGTTCTCACCAGGCCCACAGACAGTGGATCTTATTCCGGCGTTTTCAACTGCTGGGACTCTGTTTACGGTTGCTTCCAAATGCTCAGCAAAAATATCCCAGTCTAAGTCATACAGGCCGAAAGCAAAATCAACAGGAAGCTGTATAAAATCAAACATATAACAAGTTTAACATCAAACAGACTTCACAGATCTTCAATTAAGATAAACATAATGCCATACATTTTAAAAATAACCTTGTATTCATTAGTTACATATAACAAAGATATCATAATCATGTCATGCCTATTTTAATTCACCCAAAAGTTCACACGTCTATGTAAACAACACACAATATATAAACCATACACTGCTTGATGGATTTTAAAGTATTCGTAAGAACATGCAATATTTCTACATGTTAATTAATATTTATGTGGGTGCGATCCATTCACATTATCTTATTTTCCGAAAAATAGCCAATTTCCTGCGTATACACATAAACATGTGTCGTTGGGTAACGGTTTTCCAGCACCGAGTTTGTTTTTATGAGCGCCTGCTAAAAATTATTGCCCGTACGAATTTTAAGTAGACGTTGATAGTGACTTGACTTACATCTTTCACGATGTGCGGATTCAACTCGTATCCTCCGAATTGAAGGGCGTCACCCTGTGGTTTAATGTACACGGTTCCGTGATCTTTAACCATTGGCGTGTTCAAGATACCTTTGATGCCTTGCGTAACGATATAGGCGTGCTGGTACGTATGCTGGGGAATTCGTACTCCAGCCATCTGTAACAGCAGGCGAAACAGTTGGAAGAGTGTATATGCAATATAAAACTTTTCATAACACTTTCTGTCAGCTACAGGCAGATGGCCACTGTTTCGACCTGTAAAGTCTCATCATTGCACCTTGCAAGCAGTGGCCATATGTCTGCGGCTCACAGAAATCATATTATTGGCTCCACTTTGCTTATATTCATATACTTCTTATCTTTTGTATTGATTGGGTGGTATTGTCAAACAGTATTATGTTTTTCCACAATATTTAATTGCTCCAAGTTGTAGGCTATAAAGTCGCTCGCATAAGCAGATAAATTATTCATTAATATGCGACCGCAGTAGGGATTGTTTACAATTATGTCGCATTCAGGGCCATAGTTTGCTTTTACTTATAGTCAAACCAGTCAACAAATCGCCACTGGCGTTTTTGAAACCAGTTCGATTAGTTTTGCGTATCTGTAGACATAGTTTCTATTTGCCTACCTGTCCTATGTAAGGTGACCAACAACCTCCGCAATTGACCACATTGTTAGTCTTAATTGTTCCTTTGTCGGTTTCAACCCCAACCACTCTCTCCAAACCAAGGTGATCCTCGGCCTTTACGATTCCGGTAACGCTGCAGTTTTCAAACACCTGTTCGGAAATAAGATAAATATTAGGAAAAAACAAAACAGTATTCTGATTAGCTCGCTTCAAACCTTGGCGCCACGCTTTTGTGCTGCGCGTATGTATGACATGCAGTAGGTGGCAGGGTCAATCGTTCCATCTCCAGGAGAGTAGACAGCTCCATACACGTCGCTTACGTTCATAAGGGGATGAATGTCGACGGCCTCCGTTGGTTTTATTTCGCGAATTTCGCACCCAAGGCCTTTCGCGAACTGCGATAAAAACATGATCGTAATCTGTTTCGTTATGCTGTTTTCCTATTAATTAATGCGAAAGCTCATTAAACCATATTTTTCCCGCTTGATGCAAAACTTCTAAACCACACCAAAAAGGCGCAACATGTATCAACGACGAAACAACTGTTAAAATATTGCGATCAAAAGGAAATTGACCACTTGTATATTGGTTTGAACCTCATGCGTTGAATACTAACGGATGTAAGCTGGGTGATGTCCTTGTATTCATCGGCATTTTTGGCTGTTAAAATAGTGCCTGTACGTTGCCAGCCTGCACTATCGCCCGTTTCCTCAGGAAGTATCTTGCTTATCAGATCACGTGTCTGCAGCTGCATCAGGGTTTCAGTTTCACTTCCACGAAAACTCCAAAGAATTCCTTTAATGTAAATGAATCATTAAGCAGGTTTGGCGCTGATTGGCACATTAGTTTACATTCCACACCCTTTTCTTATCATAAACAAAATTTCTGCAGAGGTAAATTAAAGGGAGGATAAGATTTGGTTTGAATATTTTTATGCATTTTATTATCTTAACACCTCAGTTGTCCTCAGGATGGCCACCAAACTTTTATTCCGATTTTTTACTAGCATATTTTTTAAAGTAACACCAGGGTTGTTTATCCATATTATTTTAGAGCCAATGCAAACCATTCATAACATATTCTGCCCACATTTCAAACCTGCTGTGTGCCAAGTTGTTCCTGAGGTGATTTTATGTTTTTCTAAGAGCACAACAGATCCACAATTTTGCTTGGCTAAATGGTAGGCAGTGCTGCACCCAACGCTTCCACCGCCAATAACTACAACATCTGCTTCTTCGGGAAACTCTGCTTGTCTAGTCTGTGTGTCCTTCTTTACTTTGTGAATGGAAGACTCGTAAGGAACATCCTTGACATCTTGTGATTTAAACCTGGAGCTTCCAGTCAAGGCTATCCTGTTCCCAAGACAGCACCAAATATTTAAACTTTTTATTCTAGTAATGACAGACATTGTGTCTCCTGAATAAGAAACATACGAACAATTTTGTCAGAATAGCAGCAACTTGAAGCAGTAATTTTATATGAAGCCAGGCCAAAATTAGCATAAGGTACAAACAATTAAAACATTTCCAACAAAACCTCAAATTAAAATATTGCATACATTCCTTTGTAACATAGCAGACAAATTGACTAAAGCAGCGTAACATAAGCAGCATGGACACATACAATATGGAACAATTGCTGTTTTTAGTCTGTAAAAGCAGGAAGACCAAACCATTCAGGCTTAAATTTCTCCAAACTTTCAATCCATAAGGTAGCCTTCTCTTTAATTTCATTGGATAAGCGTGAGTCCGGCACCATAACAACTTGCATATTTGCAGCAAGGGCTGCTGCCACACCATTAGGCGAGTCCTCAAAAACCAGAATTTCAGTTGCCTCAGGTTTTGTTTTGAAACGGCGCATGGTAACTTCAAATGAGTCTGGATGAGGTTTACCATTTTTCACTTCTTTATCATCTCCACAAAGCACAACTGGATCAAATAGACTAAAAAAATCACCCAAGTGAGAAGTTTTTATTTCAAATGGTGCTCTAGCAGACCCACTGCATATAGCAATTGGCACATCGTGTTTTTTTAAATGCCTGACAAGCTTTTCTGCACCAGGCAATATTTCAGATTGTGGAAAAAGCTTTTGCTGCTCTTCAAATGTTTCATACTTGAACTCTTTGACAGTAAGCGGCAAGGATAGTTTATCAATACAGTATTGTGCCGAAAGGTCTGCTTTCATGCCCATGATATTCTTTTTAATTGACCAATCATAAACTTTCCCATATCTGCTGCAAACTGTTTTAAATGCCTTGGTGTACAAGTCTTCTGTATTTAAAAGCAAACCATCCATGTCAAAAATAACATGGCTCACGTTTTTGTACATTTCGAGGTACACCTATTCAATTAAAATATGTAAAATGTAATTTAAAAACAATATAAACCTGTTAGATATAATAAAATACTGATAAAAGATAAAGCTATTATACAGCTACATGAAACAAACTAAAATTGCATAATGTTATAACTGCTAATATGCTCAATAAAAATCTGCTTGAAAGACGGGCATTGTAGATTACTAACACATTACATTGCAATATTGATAATGTTTAGTTTTAACGATTATGTGGTAGATGGAAATTTTGCAAAAACAATTTTATTTTCCTAAAATCAATGAAGCTTCCAAAGTTCGGCGATTTGTTTTTCGTACGAGACCACGCTTGTAATGTTTATTTTGTCAACAACAACATGAGTGGCGTGGCATCAACGAAAGTAAAAGGCCGTTTTCACATGCGCGCCTCGGACAGAAAAGGCAAAATATATTACACATCAATGCATAACGTTTCGCATAAGTTTAGTATTAAAACCATAAAAAGAACCACTGACTTTCTATTCAACAAGAGGTTGGTTTAATGTCTTCAAAGGTAAAGTAGTATTTTACTTACAATGCTTTGCCAAACAATTGCGGAAATAATCCAAAATATTATTGTCAGAGAATGTTGTCTAGAATGGCATGAAACATTATCAAGTATTTGTTTCGCTGATATTTGTAGTGATCTCATGCGCTCAAATTGTTTAACAACCGGGGAAATCCCAATTAACTATTGCCATTTCTTCAAAGAAACATTTTTATCACTTCAAACAGTTTAGAAGTTACTTCTGAAGGCATAAAGGTTTTAGAAGAGCTCTGATTTCTTTGCTGTCCGTCGTCAGAGAAATACTTTCTGAAGAGCCGCATTCAGCTCCAAGTTATATCACAACAAAAACGGCAGTATTTTTCCATAAACAACGAAAGTCTGACAAGCAAAATTTAAGTTTGATTTTCCTTAATAAGCAGCTAACTGTCGACCAACTGCATAAACAGAAACAACCCTAGCCTATAGTCCAAACTTCGACCTTATCTCAACCCTAACCTGTATTTGAAATCATTGCAGCCAATCTGGACCAACCTTTCCCGACAAGTCCAAGCTATTGAATCATTTCGTCCAGGAAAACTCACAGCAAAATATGGCGTTTGGCCGATCAGATTTTTTGAGAAAGTGAATACATTTTCATACTATTGATTCCAACTAAAACACTGCCGCTGCGCAAAGCTTCTGCAATTAACCCCTCTAAAAGCTGCTGAACAGTTCCTAAATTTTCACTAGGTAGGACTGACAACAGCTGCTTCCGTATTCATGTTTCCTTACAACTGATTGCGCTCACGAAGAGAAAGGCCCTCGACAATTTCGCGCCACTGAAGTCAAAACGAGGAAACACAACTTTTCCTGTCTGTGATACAAATCGCTGTCCTCAGTTTGTTAGTTCAGCGCCTTGCATGCGTTTGTTGCAGTCTTGCTCAACTTACAGCGCTAAAGTTGCAAACACAAACGTTGCAAAAAGTGGGTTAATGCCTTTTACATTTCTGTGCACTTCCAGACACGTCGCCGTTATGCCTTGGTGTGATTGTGCAAACAACGCGACTACATATTTTTTTGCCTCAGAAATAGGATGAGAGCAAAAGTAGTTTATTGCACATTTGCTTCAAACTTTGCGAAAATCTGCTTGTTTTTATTGTGTAAATCAATGTAACAAAGAAACACATAGGTCTGTACACGAAAATATGCTGTGATCTGGCAATTAAAATCTATGCTTCATATATGCTATAAGGAACAATATAGTAGTAATTACAATCAGCTAAAGCCGAGGCTAAGGCCGATATTAAGTGCAATAGTGTGCCTGTAAGTGTACCGGACTGAAATGTTCAAGGCCCGGGTTTTTAACACTGCCGCAGTAGGCTGCATGTCATGACTAAGTCACGCACAACATCTATGTAAATCATAACGTACAGATTGATTTGTATGGAGTGAAATTTACAAGTGTAAATTCTACGTAAACAACTACAAACAGTCAGAAACAGTCAGAGAAAACAAAACGAAGTCAGGGACAAAAAAACATTTTCCGCAATTCACAATTACGGTAGTAATTTAATTGATTAACTGTTTAGATATTCTGATTTAGTAAGTGGTTTTTAAATTTGGTTGCTCAAGCTATGTACATGGGTGCAAAATTTAATATACAATAATTATTTTAAATGTTGATGGTTACATGCATACAGTGACTAAGATTGCATGAAAATCGGAACACGGCTGTGGAACAAATACAGTGACGCAAGATTGTGTGAGATGTGTGAATATGCTGACTGCCGGCTATATAGTTGCAAGGAACTTGGTGATGTGCAAGCGTTTACAGTGACTAGAGATTGTGAGGGTGCGCCTGGTTACAAGAACACTTACGCAGCAAAACTAATACCTTAGCCTATTTACATTGCGAGAAACCATACGTATCGCGCAAACACAACTTATACAGAATCAATATTGACTGACAATACAATGAAGCAGACGAAAGTTCCACGGGAAGGCAGGCTAACACCGTTTGACGGTTCAAAATTGAGCAAATATTAAATCTCGTTAAATAGAAAAAATAATTTGTAATCATACGTCAACATATGTTACACATACTTTGTTGGGGCAAAACATAATTTACATACTTGTTTTAAATGAATAACTTCGATGTGGATTGTGTGTGGTTACTAAAATATGTGAAGCAAGTTACTGGCACTGAAGTCAGGGAATCAGCACAACGATACCAGTTCAGAATATGATGTAACGTGCTTTCCAAAAAACAATCTGGATTTACTGGGTGTTGGCACAAAAATTTGTCAGAATATGTAGCATGTTGGCTACGCGCAATGAAAATATTGAAAGTTAATCTTCTATGACTTCGTCATCGCTATCTGGAACGTAGTCAACAATGTTGCCGTCAGCGTCAACATAATTTCCGTCCTCATCCATGTAAATAACCTCTTCATCATCTTCTTCCTCTTCGTCTTCATATTCCTCAACCACTTCCACCTCATCTTCATCAATGGGGTTGCCGTCGGCATCGACATAATTGCCATCCTCATCAACGTAAACAACTTCCTCGTCAGATCCAACCTCCTCATCCTCGGAGTCGGTGACGTAGATAATTTGGTTTCCATCCTCGTCAAATTCAACGTCATCGCCGACTTCAATCTCGTTTCCATCCTCGTCTACATAGACGACCACCTCCTCCTCTTCATATTCAACATCCTCATCCTCGTCCTCGTACTCGATTTCCTCGTCAACGTACTCCACATCTTCTTCGTCTTCGTACTCAACATATTCCTCATCTTCATACTCTTCCTCTTCTTCATCGTCGTAATACTCTTCTTCTTCTTCCTCCTCCTCATCGTACTCAGAAACGTCCTCATCTCCCATATTTGCTTGATCTTCAGCAGCCACAACTTCGTTTTGATCTGGAAATGGTTTTATTTACAAAGTAATCTGTTTAACTTAATTTTCTGGTTTTGTTGGCAAAGATACTATAATTTATAAAGTTGGTTTCACATGGCGAGAAACCCTTTTTACATGGAATACGGTTCGCGACATTTTTACCTGATAAGTGATCGCTGATATCCGAGTAAACTTCTGCCTTTTCAACTTCAAGGTCCATAGGAATGGTCTCTTTTGATGGTGGTTGCGAAATAATTTCCTCCTCTACGTACGAAGACTGAGCTTCCATTTCCTTAATCTTTTGTAGTAGTTGCTGCTCGCGCTCCTTGTCTTCGCGTTCGTTGGCGTCCTGAGCATGCTGTCGGTAGATATGAATGTATTTTGCGCGACATCGCATCCTCCATTTTTCGTTGATGATCAGTTGGCCATACTCGTCATAATCTGCATCTTCCAGTTGGTCTTCGTTTAGCAGAACATCTTGCTTTGGTTTCACCCTCGCCATGAGTTCAGGGGGAAGCACCTCACTGCCTGAAGTAACTGTTGACCTTTTAAACGACATCTGACTTTTATCGCTCCTTTTTACGGGCGAATCAACAGTTAAAGGAGCTGCTTCATACTGCGCTGCATTACTGGTGGTTTCCACTGATTCTTGCTCAGTTTTAGGGTTTTCATCCGCCGGTTCTTGACGAGTGCGCCTGGGAGTCGGTTTTGGTTGAGTTGGAACAGCTGCTTCTTGTGTCTCCTCTACTTCGACTGTCTTGATCGTTTCATCAGCTTTCTCACCGTAGCTTTCAGTTGTCGCTGACTCTGAAGGTTCGTCATGACTTTCTGCAGTTTGTTGATTCATTTCGTCACCAATTTCGGTTGGACTTGGTTTATCGTAGGTTTCAGGAATATCTTGTGACGTATTGACATCTCCTTCAGTTTCTTGTCTCGTTTCGCCGTCACCTTTTGCATCGGATTCTTCATACACCTGGTTGGGTGTAACATTTTTCTGTGTCAAGGCAGTGCTTTCTTGGGTTAACACTTCATCGTCTTGCGACTGGTTTGTCTCAGAGTCCTCCGTCATTTCTTGTTTAGAAATTGTTTCATCCGTGATTGGTTCCGCGTCCTTAGGCATATTGCTTGACGACACAACCTGCATTTCTGGTATTTCTTCCTTCGGTTGCTCTATACTCTCTTCCGTGGTCGCCGCATTTTCTTCCTTGGCCTCCGTACTGTCTTGCTCGGTATCCGCATTTTCTTCTTCCTTAGTCTCCGCACGTTCTTCCTCAGTCACCGTGCATTCTTCCTTAGTTTCCGTACTCTCTCCCGTAGTATCCGCACTTTCTTCCTTGGCCTCCGTACTGTCTTGCTTGGTCTCCGCATTTTCTTCTTCCTTAGTCTCCGCACGTTCTTCCTCAGTCACCGTGCATTCTTCCTTAGTTTCCGTACTCTCTCCCGTAGTATCCGCACTTTCTTCCTTGGCCTCCGTACTGTCTTGCTTGGTCTCCGTAGTTTCTTCCTCAGTCTCCGTACGTTCTTCCTTTATCTGTGTACATTCTTCCTTAGTTTCCGTACTCTCTCCCGTAGTATCCGCAATTTCTTCCTTGGCCTCGGCACGTTCTTCCTTATTCTCCTCTTTGGAATGCATTTCGGAAGTATCTGCATCGACAGTTGAATCGTTGTGTTTCATATCAAGCTGTTTATCTTGGGCCAGGTTTTTTTGTGGTTCATAGGCCTCTCGATCGTTTTGCTCAAGGTCTTCGTGTTTTTTGTCTGCGGCAAACGCACCCGTTGAAGTTTCTGCAACTGGCTCGCTTGGTTTTTCAGCTTCTACAGTGTCTTGCGTGTTCTGCAACGGTTCGTCACTTAACTCAATTGCTTTTTGATTCTCCTCAGTCACCGGCTCGTTGCTTGTATCATCTGGGGTATCTTGTAATTGTTCGTTTGATAATTCAGTTGATATTTTCTCTGGTTGCACATTTGTTTCATTTGCATCGGAAGCATCTTCGGGCGATTCCTTGTACGAGTCGGTTGTAATTGAATCTTTGTTATTTACTTCATGCTCTTCTGTTGCGGTTGGCGTCGGTGTTTCATCGGATGGTTCCTCGTGCGATTCGCTTGCATCTGGGATTTCATCTTCTATTTCCTCAAGCGCTTGGTCCTTTTCGTCGTGTAAACCAGTAGCTTCAGTTATTTGGTTTTCTGATTCGTTTTCTCTTTCATCAGGTGCGGAGATTTCCGTTGATGTTTGTTCATACGATTGATTCGTATCGGTTGTTTCTTTCGTTGGTTCAATGTATGACTCTATGTTGCTAGCCGCATCATCAGGTCGACTTTCTGCATGCTGTTTTGTTTCTTGAGTCAATTCATTTTGGTATAGGTTTTCAGGTGTTGCTGTCACTGGTGGTTCCTCGTTTAACTGTTTGTCAGTTGTATATGTGGTTGAGGAGTCATTTTGTTCTGGTTCTTCATGAGAATCATAGGAATAAGATGGCTGTACCTCCGATGGTTCGTCTGTTTCACGCTTTTCTTTCGTAGGTTCCGCTGGCCTCTTGGTGTCAGAAACTTCCGTATTAGTATCTTTGTCCGGAGTTTCTGTTTGTTTCTTGTAAACTTCGTGCGAATCTGTAGCTATTGCTTCTTCCGCCGCTTCAGGTTTACGTTCCTGGTGCTTGGTCGCCTTCTCGTCAATGTCGGCTTTTATGTGTGTGCGTTTTGCAGGTACCGGAGCAGCGTTCCTCTGTTGCTCCAAAGTCCCTCCTTTCTTTTCGTTTGTCGGAGCACCGTCGTAGGGAATTTCCTTTTTTGGAACATCAGTTGTTTCCTCTTTGGAATCAGATTCTTCGTCTTCTTCTGAATCTGGTATCACGTGATACGTTCCTATCGGCAAAGCCACCGTTTTTTTTATTATGGCTTCTGTGGCCTCATCCAAACGTTGCTGCTTAATTTCGTCAAGACCCTCATCGGGTTCAGTCTGCGCCTTTTGAAGTTGCTTCGCTCTGGTGCGGAGGGACGGGGCGTTTCTCATCGACTTCCTCACTATTCTCTTGCTAACCCTGCGCACTTGCACCGGTTTGCCATCTTTGTCGTTGGTGTCATTTTCCTCATCACCTCCTTCTTTGATGAACGCGTCGAGGAATTTCTTTCGGTACTGAGGCTTTGGCCCAGAGTTATCCTCCTTCTTTCCGTCTTCTGCTGCCTCCTTGAACGCCTTGATTCTATCAGCGAGAGGACCTGCGTGTCTGGCCGATGCGCGCAGCACCCGCCGGACAGTTCCTTGCTTGTCCTGCACCTTTACGTACTTGGACATACGAAGCTTTTTTGGCCTACCGACGGTCAACCCCTCCTCAGGTTCTTTATTATCTTCCTCCTGTCCAGGAATCGCTAAACTGGAAGTCTTTACCCGCCGAGAAACGCGAATGACTGATTTTCTCGCGAAAGACGAGCGGTTGCCTGATGTCATAGTTATTTTTCCATCCCCGAGAATTTTGGCACCATCTTGGTTTTCTTTGTCATTGGAATCTGTAAATAATGAACGCGTGAAATTAATTGGGGCATAAGCAATGTTCTTTTTGACGACAAATCCCTGATATTTTTTACCAAATTTTACCAAAATTTTATGAACAACCACATTTGTGATGTCAGGTTTTCAGTTTCACTCTTTATACCTGCTGTGTCAGCAGCTCTTTCTGGAGCTTTTCTGACAGAACGTCGAACTTTGCGTGTTGAAACTCTACGTATCATGACAGGTTTCTCCAGCGTTTCCCCTTCTTTACGTTCCTGAGGTAACGCTTTCGGCTGAAACTTCACCATTCTGGACATTCGCAGTTTTCTGGGTCTTCCCGTCAGTGTACCTTGTTCAGACCCTTCAGCTGAAAGCGTTTGTTTCGTCTCTTTTTCGCCATCTTGCGAAAGTTTTGCCGTTCGCCGCACCTGTAATTGGAGCATATCGTTTGCATTCAGTCGAAGCCAATGCTGGATTAAGGCTTTGAACCCTGAAGAAAATTATGCCAAGTGGCCTAAATACACACGCATTGCTGTGCACGAGGCCAGGGGGGCACGAACACCATTGTTTGCTTCGAAACTAAGAATTTATATCGTAAAGTTTGTGTTCCATAAACAATTTCATGAGATCTCAAATATAGGTGCTCACACTGGAACATTTTTTTCTCCCAATGTATTTAGTGTAACCTATGGGTGTGGGATATTTCTACTATCGCAACTTGATATACTTGGTACATTCAATTTCTACAAACATGCCGTGAAAATATACGACCCAGTTTTAGAAAACATTAAAATTAATTTTTGTCATTGAATTTTCCGTTTAAATTCAAAATAATTGTCAATATGGCATAATATATTTTGGCTTGATTGGTCATAAAGTATAAAACGCCCACGAGAATAAATTACAAAACATAGACGCAGTACCTCAGAAGCAGGAATTCGTCGCGTATGGCCCTGAGAGAGCAATTTTTGCACAGTCATGTCATCTGAAGCGCCTTCTGTCTTCGGTCCATCATCACCAGTTTCGGTCGGTCGCACCTTGATGCTTTTTACACGAATGCGCCTGGAAACTCTTTTCGGAGGGGCCCCATTTTCTTCGCTTGTCTCTGAAGGTTTTGATTCGGCCTTTTCCGCGTTTTGAGCGGAAAGGAAGGCGCGCCGTCTGGTGGACAAGGACGTTTTTATCATGCGAACAGACTCGCGTGGGACTCGTTTTGTTCCTGGGCCTTCCGGGTGTAGGGTGGCACCTGCGCTCTTTTTCTCTTCACTGTTATCAGCCGCTGCAAACAAAGCATCATTGGGTTGTGCATGGTTCGTGATCTGCGTCAATGCCGAATGAACTTAGAAACACCAAAACAACTCCAAAAAAGGAAACAGATCCCATGGGGCATTATGGCGTTTAGCAACTGAAACAATGAACCCTTCACTCGTTTCCTGCAAGTTAATACCCTTTTGAAATTATGCAAATCTGGTGAATTGGCGAACATGATCATGTCGCTTTCTTTAGCAACGATTCAACAAATTAATTATACTGTTGGAGTTAAAGTGAAAAAAATACGGTAGTTTCACCAATGTTTCCAATTGAAAATCATTTTGCTAATTTGTTACGTAATATATTTTTATCATGTCCGCAAACATATTTCTCACATACGTTGTGATGTTGAACATGCGTCGGGTAGTTAGAAGTGTATTTCTCTCTGTATTAGCCAGAAAAATAAGGGACGTCCAAACTCACCCATCATATGAAACTTTCGACGCATTTCCTCGTCAGGTTGGTCACGAACCGATTTTCGCACAGACTTTCGAACGCGAATCGTTTTCTTTTTGGTTTCTCCACCACCTTCTAAGTTAGCCACTCTGTCCTTGAGTGTCGTTTCGCTTCGTACCGATGCCCTGACTCTTCTTTTCTGTTGCGAATAAATCAAGGTCAGATTGTTTGGCGTCCCGAACATGGCTTTTTGGCATTTTTTTCGTTTTGTTTGTCGTTTTTCGCTTTTTTCTACCTCACTTTGTATGTAGAAGCATTACTATGTCTGTTTACGAAGAAACATGATGATCTTTTGTATGTGTAAGTGGATGTTTACTGTATTTCAAGCGAATCATTGTCCCGCATCTGTGCAACAGCAACATTTGTTGGTTTACTTTCGTTGCTGAAATTAATGCGTACACACAAAGCTGCAATAACTTACGGTTAGTCCCAGAATCACTTCATACACCAAGCGTAATGGAATGTCAACAAAATATTTAAATAATAAAAGGTGAAAATACGTTTAAAAAGTTGGCAACAAACCCATTTCGCCAACTTATACACAACACGCCAGGCAGCATGAGCGGCTAATGTCCAGTATATACACCTCACACCCCAAGTTTCGCTTTTAACACATTTAAGTTGTCGTATGGAGCTTGTTTATCATCGTTTATGAAGCGCTATACTGCTGCTGTTTATAATGCGCTGGCACGGGAATCACGCCTCTCATGAAACGAGCGGAACTTTCGCCAGCGACCAGTATCCTGGACTGTATGTTATACAAAGGTAGCCAGAAATAAAAACAAAAGCGTCGGCACAAGTCCCAGTGCCAGGGAAAACAGGAAACGACGCATATAGTTTATGTTTACAGAGCTACGTAAATTCTTTCAATTAATCAAGCTCGTGTGGATTGGATGTTATAAACAAACCACTTTTGACTAACCGTGTGTGAACACGGCTGAACAAAGAAACCCGTACTCTCAGCCCTTTTGTTTTGATATATTAATACATTCAAGGCATCTAAATGAGATATTCAAACGAGGTCAAAATGCTAATTGCATTGACGAATCAACGTCCAAATATTGGAATCCACTTTGCAAAACGTCCTTAAATTTCCAAGTCAAAATTAACTGTTTGACAGTGCAATTTTGATTGTGGTAATGTATTATTTATAAATAATGCTTTTGCATGGCAGTAACCAGTTAACCATTCAATTACAAGTCTGCGTCGAAAATATGAAATTAATGCTTCAGATTTAGATATTTGATTGTCGTATTAGTGCTGTTTTGACCCACAGTATTTTATGTAACCTATACGTTGCCACATTTCACACATTAGATACATAAACCAAAATCAAATCCCTACCTGCGGCTGGAGCCCGGTTTGCTCATTCGAATTTTCATCATCTCTTGGTGGTTTGTTAACCACCTTTATCCGCTTTGAAATTTTGCGTGCGCGGTTTTTCACACTAATGGTCTGATCCGATGTATTGCCTACATATAAATCGGTTTTAAAGACAAGAAACTTTAAAAACAAAAATAACACATTTCTGAACAAAATGTGTGTAAAAATCTTGTTCCATACAAAGACAAGTTTTAAAATGTTGGAAAGCTTTTAACACACTGAAGATACAAAACAGGAAGGGATATAAAAAGTATAAAGCTGTTTTGTTAAAGAAAGAACATACGCAAACTTATTCGATCAAGGTTTGACTTTGTTACAAAACATACCTTCGCCTTCCATTTCAAGTGATTTCTTTTACTTGTTAATGTGTTTGCACACCGCCGCCTTATCACACCTCCCTATTGCACAGTCACGTACTGCTATAATGCTTATTGCGATTAAGTTCATCTGCAAAAAGGCGCAAGACCTGTAAACGCCCGTACGCGGAAGTTGGCGCTTTAAACCACAATAGCCTATAGAGACGCGCGAGGCATCGACTTGCCAACGTTAAGCGGGTAGCTCTCGTATCTGGGCGGCCTGAACGCTCTAACTTTAGATTACTGGTAGTGGGATGAGACAATGATGACGTGCATCGTTGTTCCTTCCGGACTGCCACTGCGCAGGCTGAATCACAAAATGCCTTCGCGCACGTCTCGAAACGCTCCACATCTAAGCTTAATGAGCAAGTGCCGTTTGGGGAAACTGAGCTTTCTTTTGCGGATGAGCGTTGACAAAAGGCGCGCGGAAATGCGACGCGCATTTAACCCGAAACTTTATGACACAGAAACATTGGCCTACTTTCAATATTAAGTCGCCGAAGGGGTGATCAGATCTAAACGTCATGTGGTATTTTACTTTCCACTAATGTAGCAACGTGTACTTGCACTCAAATCCAAGCAATGTCGAACAATGAATTGGTTATAGGCCAGGGAGGATGGAGGATGCGCGTTTATTGTAGTTTGTGGAACAGGCGGAACACGCTTTGGAAAACAAAAGATCGTTTGACGCGAGCAGCGACAGGAAATGTTCCTCCGCATGAGCATGCAATCACTCAGTAAACATACAACAGGTAATGTAAATATTGCACTTAACAAAAGGCTTCATGCAACAAGACCATTTAACATGCAACGACGACACTGGGCAGTGGCGCGATGCAAATGCACAGTTAAGTCATCGATGATTTGAAATTGAAGTAAATATATACACGAAATAACTTTGTGTTCTGGCGACTGGAAATGTAGGTGTAACGTCAGTTTCTGTAAGGGTTTGCCGTATTGCTAATCCAGTGTGGAGCAAAATAAAAATAACAACAGAAATAACACTGAACTGGTTTCTCGTTGTCGGCGTTGAAGGACTACTGTCGCTAGTCGTACAAGTAACAAAAAACACTGCTTGTTAGTTGGGCGTATATGTACGAAATGGAGGTGTAACGTGTCTCAACAAGTGCTGTTAGGATAACACGAGTGCCCGAACTAAAACACAGAATACTTACGTATAAGGGGCGCAAGTGATGTGCCATTTTATCGCGGCGAAACCAAAATAAATGCGAGAAATACTGTGCAATGCAATGGGAGGCACAATACAAGCCGGACCAAATGAAACAGTGAAACCATAAAGTGCAAATAACAGTCTTTATAGATTTGAAGTGCAAGCCAAGAGGGCTTTTACAGCTGGTGAAAAAATCGTGTACAGAAGTCTACTTTCGCATCAACAGGAAAACAAGCACGTCTTCATATACCGGCGCACGAAACTTGTGCGGCGTTGATGGGCGTAAAATGCTGAACCCCAGCGCCTCCAGTGTTTGGTTTTAGCGACAAGACGTCGTTTCGGTTGACGTCAGATGGCGACGGAGGGCAAGAATGTGCCTTGCGGTCTGCCATGAGGATTGCACCAAGAAAGCGTTTCGGCGAAAATCGCTTATTTTTAACGCCCATTGTTTCAGAGTCGCTGACGCATGATAAAACTTGGTCGTGACTATCTTGATCGCCAATCTGGCCGTTTTGATCGTCGTTGTGTAATGGCATTTCATTGCAGTGTTGTTGTTTGTGCTGTTGAACATCAGACTGTTTCATATCAACATCACTGTCACTGTTGCGGTTGTTGATTGACGGCGATATTGAAATATTGTTGTTTGAATCTATGAAAAATATGTTGCTATGAATATATTCAAAGAAGTTGTTTCACTAACAAGTTAAAATGTTGTAAATTTTAAATTACCCGTACACATTCAGCAAAACTGATTCAAAAACATGTTGCTTTGCAATTTCTTAAAAAAATATGCAAAGTATATACGTTTTATACAGTTCAAATATCTAAGACGTTTTGTGAAACAGAAATATATTTTCAAAGGATCTCACCTATTTCCATTTCTTCAACTTCCTCCGTTTGTCGAGCTGGTGAAGGAACACGGCTGGGTGGAGCGGAATGGGAAAGTCCACGGTGCATGTCAGGACGCAAGAACCTGTTTGCTGCGTTCTTATCTTCTCTGTCACAATGTTCGTCATGTTTCGGACGTGAATAATCGTCCACGTTATGACCGTTCTCCACCTCCTCCTTATCTTCGACTTGGTCTTCAACAAAGTCTTCCGCGATAACGATGAGTTGGTCGTCGTCCTGATAGGCTTCGACGCGGCCCGATATGTTTTGCTTACGATAAAAACACTCTGATTCCTCAGAGGAGGACTTCCTGGCGTCTTCCCCTGAGGATAACTCTAAATCTCTACCCGCCGCCATCGAGTCTTCACTTTGGAGGACGTCATCCAAGGACGAGGCAGATGCGAGACCCGATCCCGTGCTTTGTTTGTGCATTCGCTTGAAACGCCATTTGGCAGGCATTAAGTGATTGGGGCTGGCAGGTAGTGAGGCGCTGCTGCAGTCGGCAAACGGGTTTGGTCCTTTTCCGTGTTGTTTAAAGTCGAAGGTCGGACTTCTGTCGTTGGCCCTTGAACTGCGAATGGGAGAAGCAACGTCGCCGCCGAATCGACCCAGTTTCGGGTACATTGACATTTCGATATCTGCCTCTGGTTGGGGGAGATTGGTGAAATTGTGTCGTTTTCGGCTCGGACTCGGTGGAACAGGAGTCGACGAATCTGAGAGGCGGAGATTCTTGAACGGTGAAAGGGAGAGAAGCGAAGAAACAGACGAAGTTTGTCGCAAAGATCGTGCAGACGGTGACAGAGACAGGGTTTTGTCGGGCCTCGCTGGACTGAGCAGGGATTCCATAGAGGAAGCTGCGAAGATAAGGGGATCATTAGGAAGGCAAACACGTCAAATCAACGCTTTCCAGCTAGGCTTTTATTGACGTGAGGTTTCCTGTTTCCCGTCTGTGATTTCCATATGATCTCGTGCGTTTCATACGATGAACGGTTTAACCAAGCCACCAATGCGCAATAAACCACAGTAGATTTAGGAGAGGTATGAGCATTTAATCTATGGTCTTTTTTACCAGGTTTCTTGACACAAATTAAATCTACTAATATTAAATCTAGTATGTCATGCCATATGTTGGGTAGTGTTTTTTTCATTGATGGAAACGGAGTGGGGTTAATGGTTTAAATTCAACTTACCGGTCCTGCCTTTATGCTTAGATTTACTTAGGTTGAGGGGCTCCCTCTGTACGCCGTCTTTGTCGTAAAGCACTCCTGAAAACAACAGATACATCTATAACCAATGCACAAACAACAATTTTGTATGCGAACCATTATATCTTCGCGGAAGTGAGTGTGTATAACCAGTGTTATAGCGGCGGCTGAGGTGCGGGGACGTCGTGTCGGACTTCGCTGGGCTCCGAACGTCGTGCTCGGGCCGTTTCAGCTCGATAAAACCGGTTCGAAGTGGTTGTGAAACAGTTTGGGTTGGAGTTCTGTTCTGAATGTTTCCTAAAAAAAACAGGAATCAAATCAGATCATTTGTATTTTGTGCAGAAACTACTGTGCAGATAAACAATAGGCACTAGGAATTGTAAGGCATGGGCACCGATAAACTCATAAAGGTGATCAAGTTAAACGACCACAAGAAATATGCAACTATACGAATGTGTGTGATATAAATTTCTGCAATGGCTGCATTAGCGGAGTGCGTTAAATTAGCAAAAGTTATTAGCTCAGGCTTTGAAGAAAAATCGCGTGAAATTTGTGAATTTGGTTTAAAAGTGCAATTCAACACACTACGCCCGAGATATAAAATTTTGCGTAGTACCAGGCGAATTTCGGCACGTTCTACCAAGCGTACAGGAAGTAAGTGGGCGTTCGGGCTGTGGAACCAATCTATTGACGCAATAGCGCTTCCTTGAAATCCCAAACCGTCTGTGCCAAAGCTGTCGCGCTGCAAACATGTGCTCAGTGCGCCTTTGCGAAGGAAATGCCATACGCGATGGGCAGATCGCCGTACCTGATGTCTTGGCATTGGCTGCTGACTCAAGCCGCTGAAGCTCTTCCCGTGTCGGTTTGCGGAGTTCCACCATTGGAACTTGTTTCTGTTCTGGCGTTGCGGCGTCCCAGGAAGTTCGGCGGTCCACTGAAAACCAACGTCTTTACAGTTAACTGCGAATTTGTTTGTCAACAACTTTGTGTTATTGTGTGGAACTCCGTCGTAATGTTGGTTCGAAATTATCTCTTTTTGCAAACGTGCACGGAGTAGAAAAAAAATGCCAACTGATGCATCTCCGCGTAACCGAGCTTCCGTGATTCGACGGCGACAACAGCATGCCAAACACACGGATTTAATTCAACTTGCATAGGTATTAGTTTCTTACCTTGTGAATTATCGTCAGCAGACTGTTCTCGATCCGATCCATTACTTCTCCCCGACCCCGGGTAGTGGGCTTCGCGCGTGTAAGCCTATAAAAGTACACATGCAGAGTTGAAACAGCTACTGCTTCTGTGATCTGTTACGTACACCATCGTGCTCTGGCGTTGGCACAACCACATGTGTTCGTGCGTTATCGGCACATCCGGAACTGACCAGAGGGGAACGGCATCCATCGCCACTCCAGTCACGACCGCGACGTCACTTAAGCCTCCCCGCCAAACCTTATATTCCGGTCGGGATATATTTATACTAACGTCTCTAGAGGGCTGCCCATGATCGTGTCAAATACAGGCGGAATTTAAGTGTATCCCATTAACCCTTGCACTTACAATCATTACCCTTGTCTGATGCTTGTCGGCCGAAATGCAGGTGATAAGAAAATGAATGCTGCTAATTGTATTCAACGCAAAGCGTCCGTGGAATGTACATTAATATAAAGCATTGAACTCGCTTGTTTACAACTTAATATATAGCGTACAGGCTTTAAAGACTGTCATGCAGCAGCACTAAACGTTGTACAGGGATGAGTAATACGATTTCCGGCAGGGTGTCAGGAAATGATCTCAGTATATGTCGCACTTTATATATGTGATATTTAAAGTTCACGGCTTTTATGGTGAGGTTGACTGGGAAGTTAAAATGCACACTTCCACAATTTCCACAAAAAGGCCCTCGTAAAACTTTTTAATCCCATTATTAATTTGCTGATATTTTAAATATACTGACCACCCACTTTTAAATAAAAATAAATTGCGTATACTTTCAAAAACACAAAGGTTTACCTGTATCTCTTCGGGCTTGAAAGAAAAAAGCTCGGGGTCCTTGGCACGCACCGACACCCGAAAGTCGCCACCATCATTGTGCGTGACATCACTGCGTCGAACTGGTGGAGCAGCTGCAATAAAATTATGGCGGTGAAGATGACGCTCCATCTGTGCGGTCTTACGTGCTTATCAGGCCAATAACGCCGAATTATACACATTGGTGACCTTTCGATGAGCTCGCATTGCCCGTGCATAGAGCAACATATAAGTTTCCGTTCGTCCGAAAAAGTCTGTGCCACAACGTGGTTGAACAAAGCAACATGCGTGCAAGCGCAGCAGCGTATTTTGTGTATCGTTCGACATCATTACATCGTCATCGTCATTCCGCATGCAAATGCACCCGCATAGATGCTCGGATCGGTCACGACTATCGTAAACCAAATAAATCAAACCCTCAACATCTGCAAATGGCTTTGCGACCGAACGCCATGACACAGCACATCATGATCAATGCCTGATGGTTGAACGATTGAGTTGAAAGATGTACAACAGCGGTTAATGTGATTCGACCTTACATTAAGTTGCCTAATAACGACCCTTTCACTTACTGACTGGACTTGCAAATATTGCGTAAGGCGAGGGGATACAAGGAAAGAGGTTGTATTCCACACCAACGTCACTTAAACGGCGCGTCGGACTGAAGTCTCTCAATCCTCGGTAATCTAAAGGAAAAGGGAAAAACAGACTGTTGTTACAAAACATCATATGTTTAGTAAACAAGCCTACTTTGTATACTACAGTAAACACGACTAACAAATTCTGATTGGTGTGTCTCCAATCAAGCAAAGACCTGTCTGAAGTTCGAAGGTCATAGTAACATGCCATTGGCATGAAACCCAGCAGTCGTTTGAAGGAAGATCATATTTTGGCGGGCTGCATTATCGCAAAAATCAACATGCAAAACAGAATTTTACCCTTACTTTTCTTCCTACTATAGGAGATTTTTGCATTATTACGGCTAGTCACATTTTAAACAATTGCTCTAACCCACGTATTAGAGCAAAGGGTAATACGCAAACGCCCACATCATCGGACACGTTCGGAGCACGACCCAAAGCGCTTGCGAAAGAATTGCTTTCATCGTCCGTGGGCTGACGATGACTACATAACACACAAATCGCACCTGCTAAGCTGTAGGGATTCTCCCTGCTGGGGTAACGATGCCACATCTGGTGAACGGGAGAAAATGCATGGGTGTAGTGCTTGGTCGGGTGGAGTGCAGCGGAGGGGAAAGTTCGTTTACTCCTCGCGTGTTCGATGTCGTTGCGAATTTTTTCGTTCGTGTCGAAACCGAGAGAAGGGGAATTGGCCTGCAAAGAAATGTTTGGTGGTAATAAAAATAACTCTAAACCATTAAGGCCTAATACCAGAAGTTGTACAACTCAAAGTTGTTATTTTCGGATTTGCCAAATCGGTGGGGAATTTTCAAGCTGATCACTATCGTTTCTGATCGAAAGAGAATCGCTGGTGCTCATAGAAAACTTTGCAGGGAAGATCACGAATGATTTTATTCCTCGACCGGTTAATACTCAAATTGTGAAGAAAAAAAAAATCAGCGCAAGTTTTATTTTTAAAACACGCGGCAGTTGATTCATTCCATCGAACACAAATGAACTAAATAAACCCGACTGACTTTTTGGGGTTTTCACGAATTGCCACTATTTTCAATTGATGAAGGGACTTTTAACACCCTTTCAAACCCGTTGTCCTCATTCGAAGCATTTGAAATGCATGGAACACAAACTTACATAGCCGGGGTCCACAATCTCTCGTTTAATTGCCGGAGAGGGCTTTTCCGGACCGTTCGCCCTCACGGCCTTCCAAACGTCTTCTTTCCCGTCCGCTTCATTTCGCAAGTCTTTGACAGTCGACCAGTGACGTTGCCAGTTAACACTGTTCGTACTCAAAGGACTCAACCAATAGGGCTGTGGCTTGCGAGGATCAACGGTGTGCATTACACGTCGGCTTCGTAGCGGAGACACAAGGGCTGATGCATAGCCCGAACGATGGCCCATCGCCGACAGCCGGTTATCTCGATGACCAACTCTTTCGCCGTAAAAGTTTTCGGTCGGCCGAATCGGTATCGGTTTTATAGCCACTTTAACAGATTTCTTTGAGTCCAAACCATTTTCCATGTCTCCACCTTCGTGTTTGGGAAAAGCCCTGATATTGGATCGATCTATCACTGGACTGTGTCCGCGTGGATCCCCTTGGCGCGTTTCAGGTTCCGGAGCTAAAAGTGTAAGTTTGGGTTTGTGCCAAACAGTTTGGATAATGTCTTACCAGTTTTACATACCTTTCATCTTTTTGGCATTACGACGTTTCAACATAAGCTCTAAGGCAGCGGCATTGAACTGATAAGCGTAGCGCTTGCCTTTAGACTTGTACAAAATACGTTTGTCGTAATAGTACCTGGAGTAAAACATCGGAAGGTTTAATTGCAGAAACATGATAATTGACCAGTAAGGTTGTATATATTTTAAACAGCAAAACTGTACATGATATTGGGAATGTAATGCTTCTATTGGAAACAGTCACAAACGAACGTTAAGGAAGTTGAAAGTGGGTGTGATTAGTAATGGTTTGCAACTACTTGGTATAGTTGTGTGCACGTGATGTCGATGATCGTTACTTTTTAAAGTAAAGGCAGCAATGTGACGATGGGAGTTTCCACTACCAGTTTATATAGTGGAGTTTACCTCAGAGCTCTACTAAGCTTTTCATAGTTCATTGCCGGTTTCCTTTTCTTTTCACCCCACATCCGGGCGACTTCAGCTGGCTCCTGTGTTCAAAAATTAACATTTTACACAAACATAGTCAGATGTAAACCAATACGTGCGGATATAGTCATCACTTTTTACTAAAGTAAAAAAAAGCCAGTGATGTGTTTCTGCAGTTCTGATATTTCAACAAAACGAAACGATTCGCCTGGGACGGAAATGATGCCCTTCTAATTATTAACATACTATCGGCACCAGACCACAGTCCATTGACGCGCAGCCAACCAGCATCTTTGTATGCGAGTCTAATATAGAAATAGAGCAGCAAGCCGATTATTATTGCTCATAGTTTATATGCTGGTCACAGTCGACTTCCGCTGTCAGAAAAGAATCACGTCATTATCAATACGTCAAAAGTGTTTAAAGTGGAATATTTAAATGGAATATCAATGCTGAATACCATTTGCTGATTCTGACTGCGGAGGTTTTGATACACAATGGTGGATGATAGTTTTTAACGCACTTCCTGACTGTCATAAAAAGACACTATACGAAACCATAACTGTACACAACTCAATGCCAGGGCGTTACTTCCGTTGTAGGAAAGCCCTTTATTTTCATCAGCTTTAAATTTCACCTTATAACACTGAACCCTGGGACACTAAGTACCGATATGCACATTGAGCACAATTATACTGATCGGAAATGACGTTTCTGGACGATTACGGGTCTGCTGTTGTACAGCCAAGGGTCCAATTTTCGGTCATGTGAACCTGAAGCCTCATTGTTTCATTTATAATGCAATTGGAGGCAAAAAATCATTCATAAAGCGCAACAGATTGGGCAAACATTAATAAAAATCTCCGTACAGGAAGATGATTAACATATTGACTTTTTATAAAAGGGGCTTTACAAATGCTCACACAGGGTAAACAAAAGTTCATTAAGTTTCTAATAACAATTTTGAATGTCATAACTTTGCGAGTGGGCTTTTATTCCGTATGAAATTTTCGTTGTGGATATTTAGTAATGTGTCATGCGACCGGCTTTAAAGTTATTTCTGGTGCTTTGATTCGTTTGAATTTTTTTAGTTGTTATAAAACCCGTGTGAAAAAAAAACGTTCAAATGCAAAACAAGTATGCACCAGTCCAGCACCTTGATAACAAATTCCCCATGGTCGCCCTCCCAGCTGATAATTTCACAGTACTCGTTGTTCTGCAGCAATTCGAGGATGAAGTGCCACAATTGAATCTGGCGGTTGCCGCCTCCACAAATTTCGCTCATCCACGGCGGAGACTGTGATTCGCTGTCTGAAAGATCTGACGAACAAATCAACAACATAAATACAATTATTAATCTCGGCGATGATTACGGACAAATATAAAAGTTTATAATTGTGCACAATGTGCTTTAAGATTTGGGTCATATTAGAGACATAAGCACTTGTTCGACTTTTCACAAGCCGTTGACCAACGAAAATTTTTTCTTTTCAAAATAGACTCTTCAAAATACGAGATGCCGATTTAAAGTAAATTCCACTAGACGATTATTATTGGAAAGTTTGTGGATACATTCAAGTTTCGTCATGTTAGCACGAGTAGGTTAGGGGTTTTTCCCAGTGCTTCATCAGAAGAAGATGCCACCCTCGTCGAAAAGAGGAACTAGCGATATGTGGTGCAAGTTTACTGCACGTTTTTGTTTTCACTTAAAAACAGCTTTCGGATTCTGGGTATTACGACACGAAAACAGACCGACCAACACAACAGTTTTCAGCTTGATAAAGTTTACTGTTTGGTCCAAAACCTTAGTAGGCGTTTGCAGAGGAGGCCGTTTTTTGTCAAACACAGAGGCCAATCATCTTGCATCAATGTTGACTAACGGCGAAATATGTGACTATTTAATGCTTATACAGATAGGTGTCATTCCATATTTAACCACCAAAACCGTTATATACTGCCGTAGTTTAGAAAATTAACATGTATGTCTTGTTTATTAAAATCCAAAAGGTAAGATCATCAAGTGATTTGACATGAAATTGCGTCTATTCTAAATTTGCAATTCGTGATAAGAACACAGCTTGCGTTACTACAAATATTGGTGTGATCCACTTGATATGCTGCAGTCGAGGACTGTGGGTAGCGCACAGAATCACACCGTTCGTCTGTACTGAACGTAATTTCCTGCGATATCCACTATACAAAGTCCTACCTGGCGCAGCAAAGCCTGTTTCTTCCGAGGAAGACATCTTCGTTGGCGTTTCCAAAGGTCACGAAATGCTTTGCGTGATATAGCTCCAATAAAGCAAGCACAGCAGGTGCTAGAGCGCACGGGGCAGTATTGCTAACTGTTTGACGCTACACATCTGTATAGAACGTAGCACTGCTTACCACGATAATGAAACGCATAACATTAGCCAGGTAAAGCCTGTCACCTAAGCAGCAAAATGCTGCTGGGCCTGCTGCTTCAACTGCCACTGCCCGCTGGTGTTCCTTTTTACTGCTACCATCACGCAAACTGGAAGCTACAAAACAATCACGCTTTAAGCTATGCTTGCTGATTGCGAGCGTTTAGTTACTCCGCGCCTCATCGCGTAGAGGAAGTAGCCCTACGTCACATTAATATCCGGAAATCCGAGATGCACGGGCGAGTGGCGCCAGAGAATAAGGGGAGAAAAAAAGAAACAAGCTAGAGGAGCGCCATTTCTCTCCGCTGCTCCGTGCGACTGTGCGGCGCGTAATATCGATACACGGGTGGGACAGTTAACGGTTCGACTGTCATTGCACCTGTTTATATATAAAGAGCCACTTATTTACATCCATGCCTCGTCTATTACAACCACTCGTAGAACAAACAAGACGCAATCAACGGCACAACGCGATTCACTGTAGCAGGGTCTTCTGTTAACCTTACATGCGCGTACCGTTTTGTTCATCTGCTGCATAAAACGGGCCTGATATTTTAAAAACAGGGCTATCTTCCCGTAACGGTGAATACAACAAAACTGCAGGCTTAAACAATAGCGGACGCATCAGCTTCTGCAGCAACAGTCACGGGTTAGATTAATTAGCTCGGCGGAAGTCGGGAACAAACCCGTTTGACAGAAGCTGTTCGTCAAAGTTATATCTACCACGATTGGTTCAAGCAATGTAGCAATAAGAACTCTATACATTGCAACTGCCTGCAGTTTTGTGTACATGCGTTTACGCGAGAGTATTCATTTCCCCCTCAGGCGCTTAAAACAAGCGTCCAAGTGTATTGGCCAAGTTGTGAGATACAATGAGTCTATGTACATAACCGAACTCAAGATTGTTAGTGTTGTTTTTATTTAACAAGGCACGCGGCAAACATCTTGGTATTGTTGTGCCAGAAACATGCAAACAGTATAAGAGTAAATACTAAATTCATTGGCCAGGTTGCGACAGAGCATCACGGGCTCTTGTGCAAGAGGCGCTCGTTAGAAAATAGTATGAAAGGCTTGGTGTATGCCCATGGTAAAAGACGAGTAAAATGACAATATGGATACAGGCGCGGTAAAACGCTTTTGATGCGCGAAAAATTAATCAAAACCTTAATCAATAATCCAAAGTATGATTTGTACTTTAACGAATAATGGGAAGTTATATATTATAATATACATTTTGCGACACATTTTTCACCTAAGTTACGTTAGCCAAGCAATGCGACAATGGGGTAAGATGTTAGTTCCGAGCATGTTTCTGCGCCGTTTCGAACGAACGCAAATAAGTTACCTCGTTATTGGGATAAGTAGGACACTGCATGATTGAACACATAATCGAAGAGCAACGCGACTTCCTAACGATTTAACAACGATGCAAAATACGAAAGTGCAAGAGCTTCAGTAAAGAAAGTGCCAGCAAGGCGGCAAAAATCTCATTCGACAGTTCGTTGACTAACTGCAGGTGATGGAAGGTGTTATACCAACTTTCTTAGTGCCACAGGATCACGCTCTACTCTCATTAATTTTTCCGTTTTCGTCGTCGACGAGAACGTGTTCGTCGGGCTGTTGGGGTCTCCTGGGGTATCTACGTGGGAAAGCGGGTTAGGGGTGAAATTGGCAAGTTACGCACCCAAGGGCGTTACATGATCTTGTGGCGTGGAAAAGTAAACCAGGTAAAATAAGAACTAACAAAAATAACGCAGAAACACAGATTTAGTATAGCTTGTATTGTTTTCCATGTGGTCTACAGTTGCAGAAACTGAAAAATCTATTTATCAACTATTTTATAAACTAGGAAAACATGGATGTTTCAAGCAATTTGGAACTGTGCATGAGACGAAAAAGTGCTCTGGTAAGAAAAAGTCTTTACAATATTTTTCTACTTGGAATACAAAAATACCTATATTTTAAACCGGTCACTGTATTTGCCAGAATATGACGGCCTTGTAAAGTTTTCGATAAATGTTAAATAGACCTAATTTTCCATTCGGCTATTTTACAAAAAAACTTGATGTCATAAATATTGAAATGGACATCACAAACGTATCGTCTCACTTTTTTCGCTTAAAAAATCCACATCGGATTAGGAGGCAGATGATGACGATGTAGATGATGAGAGACAGGATGATCCCGATCAGAATATACCACCACGGGAAAATGGAGATCGCGTCCTCCTTGAAGAAGGCATGATCCACAGTAATTTCAATCTGAGAACAAGCGAGAAAGTGATGGATTAGTGTTGTGTAATAGGAACACAAAGTTAAAACGTGACATTGTAACCAGTTGCCAGGAATAATGTTTTTCATCTATAAAGCAAAGGGCACTGGTTGTACCTGCGAAGAACATTATTGGTGCAAAAGATATTATTTATGCTACATTTTTGAGTAGTTCTTTTGGTGTACTTTTTTAATATAAAAACTTTTATTATATCTTTATGGGATTGGATTTACACGATAAATTGGAAAAAAATGAAAGAAGTACTAAATTCTTGATTGATTTGATTGGTCACCTGTCATTGGTGAATACTTGTAATACGTTACCTGTTTTTCTGTATCTCCGTTTATTCGGACGTTTGATTCTGATGACTTCAGCATTCCGGTCGTAATAACTCTCACAAGGTCGATATTTTTGAATTCTTCGAGGAAGGTGTTGTTCCATAACCGGATCTGCAGAGCGTTTAGCGTAAAAGTCTAGCAATCTGTCCATTAAGAATTGACACGGAGAAATAGATGTAGAGGATGGTGATATAAGTGTATTAGAATAAATTTTTACGGTAAACGTTCCACTGGTGTTGCAGGTATTGGCATGCTGGCTCTCTATTGTATTAAAAGTAATTATTATTAACATGGGAAGTTTGGCAAAGAAAAAGTATATTTGAAATTAATCATACGCAGGCTGGGGACAAAAAGGCTTTTGATAAAAATATAATCAATTAAAAAGAGGGTTACACAAAAGTTTCGTAACCTTTATCAACTCGGGCAACTGTTATATAATGACTCGAAGTTTGACGTCAAAATGCACACAGCAGTTTTACAATCAACAAAAAATGTGAAAAACAACACATTCATTTTTCATAATTCAACCCGTTTACCTGAAGGCTGACTGACGTGGTGGTTGAAGGCATTATGGGCTCAAGTGTGCATTTTACCGGAACGCACAACGCGGAATGGCGTTTGCAGTCCAGTTTAGTTTCACTCCCGTGCGATCCGGCTGTTCTGGACGAAGCCTGCCTCTGGGGTTCGTACAGAGGAGCAGGTTTTTCCGCCTGCGATGACAAGGAAATATTGTGATTTGCGGCAATGTTTTAATTAAATTTGTTGCTGATTATTGCAAGGCAGACAAACAGGAGTTTGCAGTTAGCGTAGAAACCTATAGCCTGACAATTTTTTACTGGTCCCAGCTCTCCGCAATACCTCAAAGCAAACGGGGCAAAAACGTAAATCGTGGTGCTGGAACGCCAAAAAGTTGCGAATTTTGTTTACAAAGTTTAGTGAAAACGCTTCCGCGACCTGAATCGGAGTTCGAAACTTCTGTGCCAAAAATAAGGTTTTTCGCCAGCCAAAACTCGTCACGAACGTACCCAAAAGTTCCGTGTTATATATGGCGGGTAAGTTGTGAGTGCAGTGACGGTGATGAGTTTTCATTGCACGCCCACAGCGGTTTACAGTCCAACTTCTGCGTCGCTTTGGTTTTCACTGGAATTTCCAGTAAACCCTGGCCAATTTGGGGCCTAACTCTATTCTTGTGGGTTGACGCTCAAACGGTTGCAAACTCATGGTAAAACGTATCGTGTCATACAACAAGTCGGCGAATAAGCAACGAAGTCGCTAAACTTTGTTGTCACCAACAATTAAAAGCCAACGGGAAGTCTGCAATTTGGTGCAGCCTGTATGTGTGAAATAATCTTGTCACCTTGATTGGTCACAATAAAATCGAGCGAGGATTTTAGGCACGCCCTCGCTCACAAGGATTGTGATATCTTTTTACAACCGAATCATGTTATTCTCGTTGAGTCGAATTAACCCTTGTGTTCTACTGCAAATTAGCATGGTGGAATAAATCTTTACAGCCCATTTTAAATATATTCGCATTTGTTCGTCGGAACGTAGTGCAACTGACCATACCCGGATCCGCATGCAAGTTATCCTAGTCATCCCGTTTTGCGTTTCTGTTTGTCATATGGGTTGCGCGCTTGACTGATATTGCCATAGTAAACTAAACGACGTCATACCCACCTCTCGCTTCTTTCTAGCGCCACCTGACGGGTTGGGAAGATGATATTCGAGCTCGTTTATGTAGATATCGTCGCATATTCCAGCAACTGTGGAAGCACCCGATCGAACATTTGCGTCGACAAGGTACAGCAACCATTTGTGATTTAAGATCTCATAAGGTAAGTTTACAACAAGCTGCATTCCTTTGGCTGGGTTGAGGCCTGTTAAACAACACGATTTGAAGATGTTAGCACTGTCAGGGCCCGTAGGAGTCTGGCTGGCCCATGACCATTATTGTTTGCTTTAAAACTGAGGGACATCAACTCTACAATTCTTACCGTTATTGGTGACGAGGAAGCTATAACTGAGTTTGGGGCCGATTTGATCAGTGAAGTAAATAGCGGATTCGCCAATAATGGGAGAGTTTGTGTATCTAACCTGTAACATGACAAAACACAGTAAATTGTTTTCGCATTATTTCAATGGTAATTCAAGTAAAAGTTACCTGTTGTGGCTGTGGGAAGGCTGCCATACTGATTAAGTGTTCGATAATAACTCGCGATCTGAGCGGGACAGGCGGGATCTCCGGGTTGCTGCTGGTTGTGGAACCCGTCGCTTCCACTACGATCTGCATTGGGTTTTCAAAATGAGCATTATCCTTTATATTTATAAAAATGGTAAAAAAAGCTGCTATACGATACAATGTCATCGCAGCAAAGCTTAATCCGAACCGGCACAAGTAGCAAGGCAAAGAAATATCTTCCCGCATATGTACTTTTTCACATATTGCATTGTCCTTTGAACTATAATCAACTTTGTAAGATTCAAATGGCCTTTATACCTCTTTTGTGGTGGTCGGCAACGACCCTACGTCCAGCTCGATTGCAATGATGTCAAAACTTTGCGCGTCGTAAGGATTTCCCAAACTGCACGTGATGAAAGTTGTTCCTCCTAAAAACAAAACACGCTCTTTGTCAACCACATTTAACCTATTTTCTCCTTAATGCCTCTGATCCTGTGCGTTCATTGGCGTATATTTAGTATCAAAAGCATGCTGGGCAGTATTCAATTGCAGATATAATTCGAATCAATATGATAAAAACCATGCCATCCAAGAGCTCCAAGTTGTTAATTTATACCAGTGTCCGTGGTAAAGCATTCGATAACGGCGCCTGAAGATTCCACCACTGTGTAGTTGTCGTAGAAAACATAGGGTGGCAATTTCGCGGTGATGAAAGCTTGGTGAGCTTCTTCTCCATCGTTCATCACTTCCAGTACGAGAGTAATTTTCCCGGTGTTTCCTGAAAATAATTTTTCTGCGTTGTATTTTCAATAATACTTAACAAAGACTAAAAAACGTACTGCTGCCTATAACAAAATAAAATAACAAACAAACATGCACACTTTTGTATACCAAGGCTGCGACGTCCCCGTAATCTTAAAATCGGGATAATGTAGCTGAGGAGTGCACAACACGGGGAGCTTTTTTTGACACGCCATTAGTGTTTTTATATAACTAATTAACTTAGTACAGAACGCGACTGGATAGGACAAAACATTTTAGCACGAAATGGATTATATACTTAAGCACTAATTAGTTTGAGTAAGAATATTATTATTTAGCGTTGTTATAGCGTGCTATTACTGACCTACAACAACTTCTGGTGGCAAAGTGCCATTCACTTTAAGGTTGCTCTGGCATCCGTCATCACCACAAGTGGTTAGAGGCGTCACAAGCGCGGCACGAGAACTTGGATAGTCCGCATCCATTATTGGGTCCCCGATCATGACGAATACCGGGTCGTCGGGTGCTTCACGCTGGATGACGTTATTATCGCTTCCCAGATTAAACTCTATTAAATTTAAGGAGTATCGAAAGAAGTTTAGTGTCAGCGCTAATGGATGTTGAAAGAGTGCACACGGCGTTTCATTTGAACATCGACTGTTTAACAAGGTTTAGGAATCAAAACACAAAACGTTAAACAAGTTTAACGGCGGTAGTTTTGCAGCAGCAAGTCCATGCACCTCACCTGTTTAACTTTACAAAGGAAACTATAGGTTAATACAACATATGACTTTTTCTTAAATAACGTTTGCACTACATTCTCTTCTGTGCAAAATTGAAATTTGAGTAGATTCGGGTGCTTACTGAAGTCGACGTTGATCGGCCTTAAACGATCTTTCGATTCTTCGCTGAAGTAAACCCGAACGAATCCATCAGGACAAACTTTAACTCCTGGATAACAAACGCATTTTTTACGGCAATTAAACGAACACGAACATTTAAATATGCATAAACAATAGGAAATTTCAAAAACTGGAGTATTTGTTGTCTTTTTAACACCAAACCAGAAGCATAATTACAAACCTGCACTGGGTAAGGTAACGTTATTGTACAACGTGTTCGAGCCGTGCGGAGTGCCGAAAAAGGCGCGCGGAAATTTTCCCTCGTTGACAAGATTGCTGTCCAATGTTAGAGCATATTCCATTGGCAGGGCTTCGGTGTATTCGTCATGCCGTGCCTGGTAACTGTCGCAACAAAAACATTCCGGTTGTAGGCGGGGTCATATAAAAGACGGACCACGGTTTTCCATTGACAGGCAGATGCACGTAACATATATGTTATAACTCTTATATAATGAGAGACATGACAGTCAGTCATTGCCTGGAAATGTCCCCAGGGACTCCAGGAAATCTTCATTGGAAATTTTTGTGACGTTTGTATGGAGTCACTGCGACTGTCGACGGGGCAATGGCGATTGCGATGGGAAACAAGTTTTCAAAATGAATGTGTTTCGTTTTCGGCCCATCTACTCGGTCAAAACGATAAAATTGAAGCGAATTAAACCGTTGAAATGTGTGTGGAAACTACACACATTTCAAGCTTTTTCAACATACCTGATGGGTTTAGGTATTTTACCGAAGCGTAAAACGTGCAACGTTTACATGTACCAAAACAAAGCATCAGTGTTTGTCATACAGCGGTTGATTGTAAACATAAACCATAACCATCCTTTCGATATTCAACACTCGAACCACTATCAAGATAAAGAAACGTTTCACAATATTACAACTCACGAGAAGCAAAACTCGACGTCGAAACAGGAGTAAAGTTTTCCTCCGTATGAACAGTTGGGTTGACGCAAGTTAATTGTGTGGGGATTCACGCTTAGGGACGACATAACGGTGATGATGGGACGAGCTCTGCATTAAAAAACAACGTTGCATAAATGGGTCGTAGACATGTACTGGAACGGGGACCGATTGTACGCACACAGCAGACATTTTTTTTATAGGCAATGTGGAGCCAATAAATATGAACTGTGTATAAGCTGCAGACAGATGGCACTGTTTCGACCTAAAAGGTCTCATCAGTGCAGCTGGTGTGACTAGCAGGCGACTTTGCTGACCAAACGGCTAAGCAAAGACTTCCACTTGGCTCCACATTGCTCATCATATGATTATTGTGAAACGAGGCCTGACGGCACTATTGGTTGAGATTTGCTTGGCCATAGAACCTTGTTTTCTCCGTAAGGTTGCACCTAGTTTGGTGCCCAACGGATGACGGTGATTATTTAGTTTGGTCAGCACAGTCGTCTGAAAGTCACACCAGCTGCACTGATGAGACCTTTTTAGTCGAAACTGTTGTACATAGGTCTTACACGAAATTTAAAAATATAAAAAAAATTTAGAATAACCTCGTGACCGAACAAAACCGTGCAGCGTACTTTACTGGGGATAAATATAAAAATCCAACACCTGAAGAGAACCGCACGGTCGGTGAGCGTTCCAACAAATAAATCCGGATAGCGGTTGTTGTCGATATCCACGTCACTGGACATGGATACGCCGAATCCTGTACTTTCATCGGTCACCTCAAAGAAGTCTTCGCCACTGAGACGTTGCGAAAGTTTTGGTACGCCGTCAGCTGAGCCTGGAAGACGATTAACTTCGTTGAATCTCATCTTTTTAACGGCCAGCTTTTTCACAACAATTTACTGTACGATCACATTTGATAGAATATTTGTACAGCAAACCCAAATTGGGCACTTGCCTCTGTAAATGTATATCTTGCCACTCGGCAGTTCGTACGGTGCCCCGACAGCAAAGTCGTTGTATCCATCCTGGTCAAGGTCACCGAGCGCTTCAACGCTGTATCCAAAAAAGGAGTCCAAGGGGCCGTACAGTTTTAGGGGAGTTACATTGCTGCAAAACATAAAAAAAATCGTTTGGCTGTTGTTTGTTTAAGAAAACTTAAGGTTAGTGATGATCACATGGAAAAGGTAAAATTTCCCCACCCGTGTATAACTAAACACACTATAGATTCAACGACGCTGTTTTCTTATGGAAACAATCGGACTGATTGGAAAAAGTGTTCGACGTAAACAAATCATCTCAACTTGTCATAATTCCCATAATATTGCTGGCTAAAGACAACACTGCCTCGTAAAAAGCATAAAATAAACTTGCCCTATTCCAAGTGTGGCGTCGTTGATGTAGACGTACACAGCGCCGCCGTATTTTCCATCGTTGTTGTATTGATAGTATTGCGGAGCTCCTACCAAGAGATCGTCCAAACCGTCGTTGTTCAAGTCGGTAACCGCCAAGGAGAAGCCATAGCTCGAACCCATAAAGTCTCCCATAAGAATGCTGTTCATTATAGGGTGAAGAGCTAGGGTCCCGTCCGTCGCTGCAACATTATTAAACATCACAAAAACGTTGGCATAAAAACGTTTAATGATAGAAAATAAAGCGTAAAGTATGCAAATACCTCAATTAATTGGCAAAGTTTTCTGCCATGCATTTGGCACGAAATTCAATTTGAAAAATGCGGTGATTAAAATTTTGGGAAGCAATGCATGAATTACAGAAATAAAAGTTCTGATGAAAGTGACAAATTTTGCCGGGTTTGCTTTTGTGTGAAACGCGAATGTTAAAGACCATTCCTAGTCCATAGGTTCCCCAACTTTTTTCTTAGCCGTCAAAGACAAATTTACCCCCATGTTTTAACATTCAAATTTTGCAAAATTGTAGCAATTGCAAAGCAAAAAAATAACGTAAAAATAACTAATAGTTTTGCCAAAACATAACCTTTAAAATACTACACGACGAACACTAAAAAGTTTGCAAATTTATTGTTTTAAAAAATTTGTCCCAAAGGGGGAAATTTTGCCCCGGATGGGAAGCGTTGATTCGGTCGAAAACACATGACATAAAAGTATAGTCAAAACGATGTTGTAACGGGGAATACTATACGGTGTGATTAACTAGATTTCCGTCCCAATATTGGCTAAAAACACTCAAGTTTTCAACTATATCAGTATCCGGCGAGCAGAAACTGAGCGAAGAGATCACCTTATACAATTTACAGTCCAATAAAAAGTTTAGGGATAATACAACGCCACAGTCTTACCACGTTGCTTAGTGTACATGACCACAGACCCGGTGTAATTCCCGCGCGGCGCCCCGGCAATATAAACCGTATCGCTGGAGTCTGCAAACATGGCTTTGCTCGTTTCTACGGCGAAACCAATATAACTGTCTCTTCTTAGAGGAATGCTGTAATGAATATTGTCAATTTGTTTAGCTGACTCTCGTCAACACCTTGTAGAATTTAACTGACAGGGGTAGTACCTATCACATTTTGTCCCGCGAGTAGTTTGAAGTTCTTTGTTTCGACATCCCAGCGTCATATGCATCTCCGAAGATTGAACAAAGATATCTGCGCCAGTGGCTTGCAAGTTCGGCAGCTGAAAGTCGAACATACCGCCTGACCACGACCACATGCCTGGTCCCCCTATACGACAAATCTGTTTGGTTCTAGGTCAAAAGACGTGCACTCAGTTAAGGTTTTGACAACCTTCACGGAATAATTTTCTACTTAATTTTACGAACTTTCACCGATTAGTGACTACAGATGACGAATTAAATTTGGTGTTATTTTGAAGAAAAGAGCACAAATAATATAACTGATCAGAAACAGAAAATAACAATCAAATGGGATTTTAGGACATACCAGAAAACATGCAAAATACAGAACGAGATTCGGAAACTGGCTAACAGGAAATCGTGCGTTTCCTCACCCCCACGCACGGCACAAACAACCGAGGCAAGGCAGTTTGTTGTGGGTTTTGCCACAGTCAAAACGTCACAATTAATGAAATCGAAAAACACGACAAGCACGCCCACAAGCTGTTGCTACAGGAAACAATGTCAGCGATCATGCAAGAGGTTAAGGACCAGCACGAAAAACTTGACCATGACGCACATTGTCCAAGGGACTGTGCGCCTGAACAGGGTTATGTTGCAAAAGATAGGGTAGCATGGCACGATGATCGCTACACAGTATATGTTACCCGACAGATACTCGTTGTCGACCAACGAGACGGACACTCCGCTCTGCGCGTAGCCGAGCGTGGTCTTGTAATTAATCTCCCCAGGGTCGTGAATTTGGTCGCACGGTGACGCTATATCGACACGAAATAATATTGGCTAAATCAAAATGAATTGTAACACTAAAGTAGGTCAAGCTCTCCACAGCGCAAGAGGATTCAACCATTGCGCAATGTCGTTTGGTTGCAGCACGGAGCCACAGGATCCTGTTACAATGTGGAGAGCGTTGGCACGCAGTCGGCTCACACGAAACCACAAACCTAGACTTGGAAGCGGATCGCGATTGAAAAAAATGTTTTTGAATAAAACTTTCTCGAAACATTTCAGTGGTGATTTTCGGGGGCTGCGGAAAAACTCCGACACGGGTTTGTGGTTTTGTGCACACCTGCAGTGCGTCAGTAGATTTACCCAAAACGTATTCATTCTGATCAAGAAACGTTACGCTGGTGCCAGCCTGGGCGTATTGGGCGCCCTGGTGACTGTCCTTTGTGGCCACTTCTAAACGTTGACAAGGCGTACCTGGGAATCAGCAGCATTGTTACCACTACCTTGTGTGTCGTAGTTAGACCTTTTTCTTGTAGAAAATGCTGCATAAAGCTCAATAAACGTTTTTTTGACAAGTCAGTTAAGCAACCAGCTATAAAAATAGACGGACTGTCCATAAGCCCTAACATAGGTGTCATGTATAACTGATCAAGCAGCAGAAAGTACCCTTCCTCCATTCATAGTCTCATCCTATGCAATTTGTTTCTATGGTTGTTGTTTGTTTTTTTTCCCTGTGTTGGTGAAATAAACAAAAACTGTTTCGTCTAATCTACGTTACTTGTACGTTTTTTAATCTGGAGAACAGTATTTGCAAACAATGCACAACAGTTCTGCAAAAGTAAACTGACAAGAAGTGACTCGATTTTTAACGGCTGGCTTTCTGACCTTAATCTACAGCCTCATCGTTGTCAAAATAAACTGCGCTTACCTCATATATTTTATTTTCTAGGTGTTTGTGCATACCTTTACTACAATCCCTGGATGACCTTAAAAACTTGACAGCTTTTTGGATAATTTAACATGAATGAAAAGTTACAACATACCGATAAACCGGTTTCCACTTTCCGCAGGTGTTATTTCACGAAGACCGTTTTCTGCGGTTCCTGAACAAAGAATAGGTATTCATGTTAAACACTAAATGCTAAGAATAATGTCGCGTTATTTTCAGTCCCTAGAATTATATATTTGTATGACAACTTTAGTTCAAGCCAAGTCCGGTTACACAAGTGACTCACCGTTGAGCAAAAAACATTTCCCACAAAGACGCTCAATTTCGTTTTGTCCAGTGTTGAACCTGCGCGAGTAGCGATGTGCGCACGTGACCAGGTAACCGCCCGCACCTATAGATGATGTGAAAAATATGCACGTTTAATTGGATACCAAGATTGACAAACTGATGGACAAATACAACTACACTATATCTGCTGTGTTCCATTCAAAAACATTTGCCAACTATTTCAAACAACTTTTATTTGTCTAATTACGTCCTTCTGGGTATAGCTTGATAATGACCCACAAAGTTATAATTTTCTACTTAGTAAACACATTGAGCGCGTGTGACTGTGGGGTGGCAAAGCATTTTTATTGTTGCTTACCCTGACTTTCGAGGCTCA
The DNA here is from genome assembly GCF_947561715.1 of Ascidia mentula. Taxonomy (NCBI): domain Eukaryota; kingdom Metazoa; phylum Chordata; class Ascidiacea; order Phlebobranchia; family Ascidiidae; genus Ascidia; species Ascidia mentula. Next base: position 15,611,640 of record NC_138569.1, on the reverse strand, counting down.
CTCCCAGCCATTGGCCAGTCTTATTATCGATCTTTGCAGATTCGCCTGTTATAAAAAAAATAGGTAATAGTTATTTAATTAAACGAATGTAAACATTAAAAAACGTATATACCTGCGTCCATTTCCACCCGCACGCAGTCTTCTGGATTAGTAGTAACTGGGCAGTAGAATATTCCACCTGGCCGCTGCGTGTTTATTTGTGTGGGCAGAGGGCCGGCCGTTGGACTGCCCACAACTAAAAGACTCTTTTCCAACGAACCTGTAACAACGCCACATTTCCACATAAACCAATGATTACAGTACTAGCGGTTAAACAGGTTTGGAATTTTGAAAAGGGGGTTAAAGATGGAAACCTACGTCAAAAGTTAGGGTTTTCAATAATACAGTGTTTTACCAGGAATTCTAATGGAAACTATAAAACGACAAGACAAGATAGACACACAATAAAAACGTATCACTAAGTTAGGACTTGTTTATACTTTGGGGTTGGTCCGAGGTCTTGTGCAAAGCAACGCTGAATCCGAATGTTCCATTTACCGGTCCGCTTTTGTACAGTGGTAGGCGACCCTCCAGATTGTATCCACTGACAACAACCGCACATCCAATAAACGCAACAAGAAACGTTAAATCCATGTTAAAAGTCGAAACCTCTTCGAACAGCACGAACCGCTAAACTCGCCTTCCCAACTAATCCTACAGCAAACCAGGTTACTGCTGTAGCGACCTGTGGAAGTTAGACACAAACCTTTGTGAGCAAATAATTGGTGTTGGAGCAGCGTTTTGGAAAAGTAGCAAGCTATGGTGGAATACAAAACAAATTGAACTTTTGTTCGAAATACATCGATTACACTTGCTGTATATACAACGCATTCGTTCATTTCGATTGCCAACAGCCTGAGGCAAGTAGTCTTGTATTGACTTACGACATTAAGCAAGCCACAGCTTACGCCACCGGCATTTCTATTAGGCTCTTCGCATTCTTATTCGATTTCAAAATGTCTAAGATTTAGCCATAATTATCTCACAATTTAACAAACGTTTTATTAAGTGCGCTGTTCGTGCTATCTTCAAGGAGTCACGACTGGCGAACACACATCGACCAAATGCGAACAATCTCTCATACAAAATGCTCTTGTAGATACGCCAGCTGTCGCGGCATATCCCAAGTGTGCAGTCCATCACAACTATTACGACACGATTACGTCACGGGCGACGGTACAACGATCTTCAAAAATTCAGCACCCTACATAATACTTTGGAATGACAGATGTTTATTTTAAGCCAACGCCATGGGCTTTCAATTCGTGGGGCAAGACACAAAATTTCAAAATAAACAGTAAACTCTGTTTGTCATATAAACTTGAGTTGCAAATTAATAGTTCAAGTTTGGGCCGAGCAAACTTTCAACTACATCTTTAAAACTGGTGATTTCGCAACATAAGGTAACACAATACAATGTTAGAAACATACTTTTCAGAAACCAGTGCCCAAAAGAATTAAATTTGGTCTACAGTGTATCTTTGAAAGGATATTTTAGACCTGCTGATATTGTGTCGAACAGTTTACCAGCTGACTACAGTCACATGGGTACTGGCTACACTAATCTAGACAAAGATTTTTGTAATATCATGTACATTTTTTTTATATATAATAGGTCTAACTTAGTTATAAACACAGCGCATTGACTGCTAGCGAAGCCTGCTTTCGAAAACTTTCTAACAAGGTGGAGAATTGTCTGTTTGCTCGACAAGATTTCACGTGTGCATTCAAGCGTAAACAGCTCAAACCACACATTTAAAACCATCGAACCATAACATTTTTCGTTATTTTGCTTTAAATTTAGAACTGTTTCACACAAATTTATTCCTATTAAAATTAAATGTTCCAATAACAATAAAAAAGTCACTAAGTTATTCACGCCAGCGTCGGCTGGTATAGCATTTGGTGGTAGCTGTATCGTCACCCGATGGGCCAAGGGGGCAACGAGTCAGGATGTGTTTCGTGGCCTAATTTTCAGTGTTAGTAGTTTATGGCTATAAGTACACGAAATTGAAAATTTTTTGAAAGACATTTCATTTTCGTGTTTAGAGCGTTGAAAAAATGCACTGGTATTACAGTAAGTTGTAGCCTTTGTCCAGCAGGTGTCTTCCGAGTACAAAAATACGAAGACCGTTTTAATAAAATCAAATGTGATTTAAAGCCTTTGCAAAGGATTCCCCCAAGCAAACAATGGTGTTCACGTCCCTTTGAAACTCGTGTGTGACCTGGTAGGCCTGGAGAACCAACTTACAGCAGGAGGAACAAGGTGTGACAAATATAATTTATTATCGAAGATTTGCGACCAATTGCCCAAATTCGGACCATTGTATGCTTCTACGTCAGTTTATATTACTGCAACTAAGGGAGTATATTTGCATGAACGAAAAATTATAAAGTAAACTACACTGTTTACAGACGAAAATGTGGACACAAGGGTTAAACCAGTGGACGCAAACCGCAAAGCAAGAAAACTACAACTTACACTATACAAAACGAATTTAGAGATCTACACCCAAGCGATCAAATTAACAAAAAGGACAGATCATTAACAGTTGCAAACAAAAGGACCATTTCATGTTATGGTTAGTGATGACGTGCAAATTGATGTTTCCCGACAGTTTCGTACGTTAAAAAGATACGTGACCAATTCATTATGCACCGAGCAGAAATAAGAGATTATGTTTATGGCGAGGCGAGCATATCCATTATGCATGGCAGGTCGATGAAAGAGATAATAAAACTGGACTGCAGAGACGCTGCTACCACGAGGGGTGACCAACAGACTGAGCAGGCCTGCACATTTTTAGTAAAACGGCGGAGTTTTCCACCATAAAAGTGGGAACAATGTGACAGTAAAATACACCAACGGATACAGGTGAAACCAAGGAAATCCTGCCATAAATATCCATGATCTATTGATATATACATACACATGATACTGTGGCGGAATTGTTTTTCAAGTTATTAAAAAGCTCATACTTGGGGCACATGATAGCACATGTACGCATGTGTGGGGGTATTGTCAGTAGCAGTTACTGCAGCATTTTATAAAACAAGCATCTCCAAATCGTACCACTACGCGACAAACACAGTAAAGAAAACTACTGCAACTGTATTACACACAAAGCATACGCAAGTAAGGTGCAAAAAGGTTGGCACTGGCAGGCAAAGAAAGCTACCAAGTGCCATAAAACAAGCCCGCTTTGGTGTAGCGAGCAAACAAGGGCGTCGACCCGACGGTTCACGCTCGAACGATTTTACAAAGACTAGCGTCGTGCGAAGTGGCGTGTATGGAAAAGAACGACAACACCGCCACGTAGATTAAAATTCTTGCGTTTGACAGCAAGAAACGTTAGTATTCGGAATGTTGGGTAAAATAGGTCATATAACTACCCCAGTAAGTGGCTAACACTGGTCACGTAACTTCCCCTAACACGCACAACCCGAATCATCTTTTTCGGGAGTTGATGTCTCTAACTTGGTTGATGAATCGTTGGCGGCTTTGGGTTGAGCAGGCAGTATGGTCTTGTCCACTACTTCCTCCATTCTGTGGCACAAAAAACAACCATTGCAATACCCATGTGGGTATCCTGATTACATTTACCAAAGTTCTTTATTCTTTTCATTGCCTGGCAACAAACCCACCTTTTCATTACCAAATTGAGTAAAAGCATGACAGCTTTCTCCACGCTCTGTCCAGTTGCAGCACTTGTTTCAAGGTATGGAAGTCTGTGAAAAAGTATTTATTTTATACACAAGTTTTGGTACATGTATTTAAATGCATCATGACAAACATAACTCAAAACATTGTAATGCAATAAACCCAAAACTGAGCACCCATAAGATTCAGCACACTCTCTGGCCCGGTCTTCAGATACAGCTCGCATTTCATCAAGGTCACACTTATTTCCACACAGCACTATGTCAGGTGAATCACAGTAAGAATGCTGTCGTAGTTGGTCTGTGGGTATTTACATTATTAAGCTTTCCAATATTATGAAAGGTATCTTAAAATGTTTATAATCAATGACATATTTCACATGATATCAAGTCCTGAATAAAAATTTTGCACAAAAGTAACATCATTCCAGAGAAATGGTATATAACTTATACAAGTCTGAATACAATCAATACTATTTTCTTATTCCCACCTAGCCAGTTTCTTATGTTTAGGAAGCTTTGTTCATTTGTCAAGTCAAAAAACAAAAGAAATCCCATTGCATCTCGAAAGAAGGCAGTAGTCAGACTTCTAAACCTGCAATACACCCAAAATGTACCACTTAAACAATCTCATAAACATATATAGTGGAAGTAAGTGGAAAATTGGAAACAACTGTAGGGATAAGCATGTTGAATAAATAATAACAGAGGGCAAACTGATACTCTCTGTAAAGTTTTGTAACTCTTCTTGCTGAACAGCAATATCCCAAATGATAAAGAGTTGTCATCTCATATTTATAGTTTGTTTCATTGTGACAAAATGAGCATCAATCTTGACCTATTTCACCTCAGTTACCTAAAATAATGTACTACGTAATGTGGGTACTAGAAACAATCAAACCAGAACGATTTTTAGTAGTATAAATGGATTTAAAAGCCCTATCTGCATAAATGATACATATGTGTGCATGTCATCTTTTTAGAAGGAGTTAATAATATGTGCCCTCTACTACAAACTAATTTTGCCTTCTGCTAGTGTTTTTTGTATAACTTTCTGTCATCCAACTCAATAGAAAATCTGTTTCTGCACAGCAATGCTTATGTCAAATGAAACACTAGTTATCAATATCATACACACAAACCCCACCTTTCTTGTCCAGCAGTGTCCCATAGTTGCAAATGAATTCTTTGCGTTCTGCCACCGTCAACACCAGAGGGTCTGTAGTTCTAATATGCAAAGCAACAATTGACGAAATTTGAAATGACAAACAAAGGAAAATGAAATTTCATTGAACTTTTATTCAAGCACCTTATAAGTCATATGTATATACATAAAAAAAATAACATGAAATCCACACTTCTGAATACAAAATGCATTTCATTTCGGCATAGCCCACCGTGTTAACTAATACGATCAAAGATTACTGTTCTTCCTTATTTTACACCACAATTAATGAACAAAAATGTCCATGGTAATTCAGTTCAAAGCCACTACAAATTTATACAGCTATATTTTTATATGAGTTATTCAAGTATGCAAAGAAATGTTTTACATACAACTCTTTTCTCCCTAAAGTCTATTCCAACAGTGGTGACAAATTTGCTTTCAAATGTTCCATCTGTATACTGAAATAGAAATGATGTTTTTCCCACACCTAAATAAAACAACAAAAAACAATTTAGTTGTCAGCAAAGTGTTTGAAAGTTTAAAAGCTTTTACCTGAGTCTCCTAGGGCTAAAAATTTGATTAAGTAATCATATTCTGTGTTTTGCATTTGTTCCGTACCATTTGCCATTTTAAACCAGGTTAATAAGAAAATTTAATTAACATAAGTGATAATAAACAAAACTAAAAGTAGAGTCAAATTTAACAACAAAATGCCCTTTTGTCTAAAAATAGCATAACAGAAACAGCATGCTGAAATGCATTTCAAGACTCAGTGGTCAGTGGACAAGACAAGGAGGAGGACCCTGGTGTTTTAGCTAGCACCACACCTAATATCTCTGCTGAAACTTTACAGGAACGTTAAATGACACCTTAAGAGTTACCATGCCAAAAACGTCTTCACCTATGACGTAATAAAATGTAGAAGAGTTTTAAGTTTTACTTTCCTTTCGCGCTGCCCGCTACGACGAAAGAGACGCTAGTCGACTAAACTTTTTTCAGTAGACGAAACTTTAAACGCGCATAACTCTGCCGGTACTCGTGGGATTTCGATAATTTTTTTTTGCAAGATGCATTAATTGACACAAAATTTATGAAAATGTAAAGAAAATTATTTTGAATTTCGAACGAGTTTTGTAACGGATATTAATCTGCATTGTCACCAATCAGCTATAACTTTTTTTATAGGTCGACAGGAAAGATAATTTACCACCATTGGAAGGCCCTTTACAATCCCTTCACAGCGATACACAACTTGTGCGCGATTTCGTGGGGGTTATATGTTTACCGACCGAATATTAATTATGATCGTCATAACAAGGATCAGTCTTTCACTTATAACTATGTCTACAGTTTGACGGGAAAGACAATTCTACCATCATTGCAAAGAGAAAAACATTTCCAACGATACCGTCTTTCAATTTGCGGAGTCTATATGTCTACCGACCAAATAGCCTATTGTTCATAACCACGGCTCAATATTTTGTGTATCATAATCATCAACCTCAACGTAAAATGAGAAATCCACATTTTAGCAAAAGCTCAACAGTACCCTATGATTCTTCGTTCAGTGAAAAACCGCAACGAACAACATGTACTCTTAACACCACAAATCGCCAGGAACATAGAGCAAACACCATTGATCCATTTCATGATTCCAACTTCGCGTCATCAAATGCGCGTCATCAAAGTACGTCACAATGCTATAGGTAAAGTTTGACCGAAAATGCATGGCTTTAAATTGGAGTTTTTCAATTAAACGCGTATAGCGCTGCGGTAAATCAGTTTGTAAAAAATTGGTTTTCTTTAGGCAAAGCAGAAACTCGCATAGAATACAAGTACCAAACACCAAAAAAAAATCCACCAACAAAAGGAAATTTTCTTGTGGATTTTACTGTGAGGTGGCCAAGGTTAAATTCTACCGGGGTGTATGCATGTGTATAGGTGTAGTTGAGGGCTTCGGTGAGATATAGCCTAGGCTCGGATTTGGTCCCTGCATAGCGGGTAGAACTCGATGCTGAGACCGTCGAGGCCGCGGGTTTTACCAGTTGGGAAAAATGATGTAACTTCGTGTTGTGGGGGGTTGGAAGGATTTCGAAATATTTTTCAGGGATGTGATTCTGGGAGAGGTTCGTGAAATCTTTGTTGGGGAGAAGAGACGGGAAATGTTGGTCAGAGTACAGAGATTTGCGAAAAATTAAATTGCGGGTGTGTGATAAAATTTCCAGGGGTTGAGAGGAGGAGTCCATGGAGGCCATGTAGGTTTTTCGACTAGAACCCCATTATTTGGGTAAAAATATCAATCCTGTATTCACCAACACCAACCCTAATGTATTATTTTCATTTAAAAGTCCCAACCATAACCATTTTTCAACCGCAATCAAGCTTTTGATTGTGCAACGTCACCACGTGAAGTCCTAGCTCCAAACAGAAACTTTTTTACTTCATGACGACTGTCGTCAGTCATCTGCAGCAGTGATAGGACATAATAAGCTAAAACAGTGGTTCTTACGCCCTCCCGTCAACCAATTATCATGGGGGGCGCAAGCTCTATACCAAAACGTCATTTTTTTGTAGTGGTAATGCACAAGACCGTTACTAAAAGGAGGCGTAATAGAAAAAAGGTTAAGAACCACTGGGCTAAAACAATGTCGTCTGGCAGTTGGGGTCATTGCACGGCCTGTCTCATTGTCGCATAAAACACATCACCTTAGCGGTACTTGAAATGCAGAATGAAGGAACAGCGAGGATACTGAAATAACACATTTTGACAATAAGCCGTTTGCCAAGAGCTCTTTCTCCTCTTGACCAACCTCGACTCTCGGCGCTATCGTACAGTGGACGTACTACCGCATGGGGTGGGCCAAACGAAACAACATTTTCTATCTGAATGAATTCGTACCACTTGGAGGCGATTTCATTCCATCGTGTTGATTTCCAATAAAGAACTCCCAGATTTCTCGGTTCGATAGAATTAAAATGAAAGAGCAACGACCCCTCATCACTGCTGCTGGTGACTGACGACGGTCACCTCAAAGTATAAAAAAGTGTCTGTCTGGCCCGGTAACTGGCAACAAAACAAATCATTATGACCAGCATTGTTAAATAGTGGGTTAGGGACATTAACCAAAACACTAGGGTTAGGGTTGATAAAACCTAGAGTTAGGGTGTTAAACCCAATTTTTACGGTCAGGGTGCCCAGACAGGCGATCGCGGCCTTTTGCACCAGCACTACTCATGCTAAAGCTTACCAGTGCCCAATTCGTATACGTGAAAAATTATGGTTTAATTATGGTTGAATTCATTAATTGCTGCCTCTCACGGAAATAATGGCCATAAGTACTGTTACTTTAATAATATTGTGGTATGCCATCGATTTTAAGATGGTCACGTGAAAAAGTATTATTTTCAAGTCAGAAAAGGTGCCAATCGTAGCAATCTTTAGTGTATCTATTAAAAAAAGTTTTGCTTGCGGCACGTAACAAAGCAACCGGTAATGCATCATGAAGTTCAAATTAAGGGTTGCATGAGCAGTAACGGATATGCTGCTGTCAGGGCGATTTTCAGCTTGTTTGGGGCAGTTTCCATGTATTTTTTAACCTTTTCAGCCAACTAGTAATTTGATGCTGGCTGTTGTTAAAAAGTTAGTTGAAAAAACGTCAGAATATTGGAGGGGGTCTTGCTAAAATTTTAATCACAAAAGGCATAACTTCAATTGTCATTTTATGTTAAGCCCGCCGCTTATTTACACATTCAGGTCAAATTTAGTTCCAGAATAGTTGCTTAAATCCCCCCTTGGGGGCATTTCGCCCCTGGTCGGACATTATTTTAGACAAAATGGCTGCATGGACATGAAATAAAGTCCTACTTCATTATTGAAGAAATGGCGCGAAAATAAGTTGAGGATACAGTTTTTTCCAGAAGCAATCCTTGCGAAGTGGACAATACGCCCTCCCACTACTGCCGCGAATTAAGTGTTGAATGAGGCTGGTATAGAATGTCGTTGTGTACTATACTTTTGCTGGTTTGAGGCTGTGTGTATGTCATTTGGTTTTCAAAACCTCAGAAGGTGCTTTTACGCAGATGAGAAATACACAGTTGTATAGGGTTGTGACATCATAACAAAAGAATGTACCGCAAGCTTGTGATTTTTTGTCACCGTCATTTAATGTCGATCAATAAAATATTTGCGGTAGAAATTATTAGCCCTATTGGTTTGACAGTTCCAACATCACAAATAGCTACATTTTCTCGATCTTATGACCATTTGACCCGTGTTTAATCGCGCTGGGAAATATTGAAGAATATAAAATGTGTCTATGACATCACTATGTGCCACGATGATTTAAAACACAAAAAAGCACCGGAATCCAGTCCAAAACGACCTCCGCAATGTATTTTTAATAAATTTTCACAGAATAGTGAACATTCTGTCGCAATTTGTGCAATAACAGCAAGACTACTTTTTTGTTTGACCAATTTACTCGATTATGGTCTGGGGGGATTAACTTTGAAGAGCAATTAAATCTTTGTTGGTTATGGTTATATTTATTTTGTGTGCGCACAAATGAAAAAGAAATACTTGCTACGACTATAACTGCAGGCAAGGCGTTTGAACCTCTGGGCCTAATTTCTAGAATATATTGCTACGTTTGGCCGATGACCTATGCAGTAATAACCTGTAACTCGCAGCAGTCAGATCTTAAAAGTAAGCACAGCTTCAAATTCCTAGTAACATACCATGGCAAAGCGGGATCGCGCTATGTGAAGGCCTTTGCTTGAAAGAGAACAAACACTCAAGTTACAAAGACATATTTTCATCAGGTTAGTGTTTATTTCGCGTTATTTAAACTCTTTTCACACACAAAAAATAATATTTAACTGGTGATCCTTTTTTGATAATGTAGCTGTCAATTCAGAAACGTGTTCATTTAAAAACAGCGGAGAAAAATGTCAATCAAGTTTAGCTGTTAATGATGCAAAAAACAACGGATACAACACGAAGTCCTGTACAGCTTACTTAATCACTTGATAAGAGGGTTCAGGTACCTGTAAATAAAGTAGGTTTGAACAATAGGTCATTTTTACTAGACTGTTTAATTAGGTTTTCCTTACATGTAGTGAACGGCTGACCGCCGTAATCCCAAAGCCCAGTACTCAAACAAGTTGCTGTAGAGGCTCCTGCCAAAGTTAATGTTGCAGGATTGCACACAAACGTGATCGCATTCGGCGCTCCTTCCAAATATTGTGCCATAGGATTCATGACTGCAACGTTAGCTTGAGTCACTGGCGCCAAACAAACTGCAACAACAAAACAAGGCTCTCAATAGAAATCGAATATATAACAGACGAAAGTTGGTGCATATAAACCCCCACTGCAGTGTTATGAGTGACGTAATACTTTCATTTTAACTAAACACGCGCACCTCTTAAACATGTAGGGGCGGCACCAGACCAAACAGGTGGATCAGCTGCTGTTGCCCCGGCATTGCAAGTGTTCATTGTGGCTGCTGAAAGTTGGTAGCCCACATTGCAGGCATAGGTAACCACATCAGTGGGCATATACACGGCCTGTGCCGGGGTCACAAACTGGTTGGCATTCAGAGGGACCGCTGGGCAAGCTAAAAAATGGTAAATAAGAGTATTAACAGACCATTCACGGGAAAACAACTCAACCATGTGTCAGATTCACCTGACTGACAAAGGGGCAGTTGCGGTTCGAGAAACATCCATTCGCCACTCGGAAGACACTCGTTGGTGGACGTTTGTCCTCCAACAGGTATTTGGCTTGGAAGGACGCAGGTGTAGGTAACAGTAGCGCCTTCCTGATAACCTAATGCTGGGGCCGCCACGGTTGGAACAAGTCCGAACGTCAACGGAATAGTAACACAATCTAAAAAAAGACATAAAATTGTTTTGGAGTCCCACACATTGTCATGCTTTTGTTAATCCCTTACCTTTCAGACACGTATCTGTAACAGCACTCCACGAGCCACCGGTTCCACAGGTTGACGTGGGGTTGGCAGGACGCACACTACTCGAATATCCCGGGTTGCACGTGTATGTTACCACTCCAGTGGTCGGCATATACGTTGGTTGTACGGGCATGTATGATGAATTTGGTACAGTAGGAGGTGGAGGAAGGCACACTGTTTTTAAACATAATGGTTTGTTAATGTTGAAGATATTAAGCAGACGAAATTTCATGAAAAACTTATTTTGATGCAATCAACTTTTCCTGCAAACTCCCTCAAAGGTGTGATACTCAGATACAGTTACATACCGTCCAAGCAATCGGCAACTTGTGAAAACGTGTACTGCCAGTTTCCACCAACGCACATGTTCGTTGTTTGTCCAACGATTTGCCCAACTTGCATAGGACCACATACGTAAGTAATGATATCGCCTTCTTTATACGGGCCCGTCGAGGGAGTAAAGTCGGTACCGGTTTTGAAAGGTACCGTACCCGTGCACTCTGTGACAAACATACACATATATATATATATCAAAACTTTACATGTATCCATGAAACTTAGATTAGGCGGAAACGTACCTAGCAAGCATTGAGGGGGGGCGGTTGGAGTAAATTCGCTATTGGGAAGAGCGCATGTCTGCACCTCATTTACAGGCACATATCCACTAAGACACGAATAGGTAGCTGTTGTAGCGTGAGGGTAGGGCGCTACAGCACCTGTCGGATTTAGCACCGGCGAGGATGCTGCTGCGTTGGTTGGATTGGCTGGGAGGGTGGGACAGTCTGAAATTGTATAAAAATATATATATCCACACTGTTGTAGCAACCTCGTATTTGAATTTGTAAATGTACTTACATGCAACGCACGTCGGTGCAGTTCCAGATAATGCTGGCGGAGTTCCGGCATTACAAGTGATTGTCGCTGCCCCATTAAGTGTAAAACCGGTATTGCACGTGTAAGTTGCAGTCTGAGTTGGCGCCAGGGTAGTGGTAGGGGTAACGGTACCATCCGTTATGGACGGCGTTGAAGGACAAACTGCGGGGTATTATTTGCATTAAGTTTTTAGTTCAGAAGACATTCAAGGCAGATCAACTTTTTATACCGGTTGCTGAGCAAGTGGGAGAGGCGTACATCCATGTGAAATCGGTTTTGCATGTATTACTTGTCGCCCCGACAGGGTTTTGGCCTGTCGGACAGCTGTAGGTAACTGTATCTCCAACTGCGTGCGAAGTTGCCATTGGCGAAGCAGTCACATCTGTGTTAGTGGGTGGCGCTGTGCAACCTGTGAAATATCGTTTATTAGAATTTGCTTGTTATTAAGAAAACAATTCTTTGACAAACAAATATCACGCACCGCGCACACATGTCGGCAAGTCAGCTGAATTCCATGTTGGGGTACCACTTACATCTTGGCATGTAGTGGTAAGACTGCCCCCTTGATGTAGGTAGCCGGCGTTACACGCGTAGGTAGCGGTTTGACCCAGACCAAACACCCCGGTCACGGCGCTATTGGCAACAGCCGGTGGGGTACCGCATGCTTTGAAAAAATAGTAATGGGTTTTTAATAGTCATGAAAAATTTAGGACAGTGTTTACCACGAAAATTCCTGTTTTGGGACACTTTTGCGAGATTAACTTACCCGAATTGCGTCAATAATTTAACGCACTTTGAACACTAAATCTAGCATTGCGCAATTAAAAGCAAAACCTAAATTGTAGTCATTGATATCGATGCCCAACTACAAAAATCTGCGCAATTCTAAGCAATACATCTGACTTATTAAGTTCCACAGTATACCAGTACTAGTTTCGCCCCTAAAACTGATCACATTACAGTGAGATGCTTTTCAAATGCTGCAATGTTTTTTTTCTAACTTACCGGCCACGCACGTGGGGGCTGTAGAGCTGGACCATAGCAAAGTTCCTGCGTCGCAAACGTTCGTGCCAGTACCCACCATTACGAATCCAGCATTGCAAGAGTAGGTAACAGTCACTCCACCAAGATGGTTGACACCAGCCGGACTGTTGCTTCCATTATCAGTAATTAAGGGCAGGGGCGGACAATCTTTGGAGGCAACGCCGTTTAATCAGTGGTGCAAAAGTTTCTTCATCTTGGAAACACATTAAATTGGTCACTTACTTGTGGTGCCGCAAGTCGGTTCAGTAATGTCCCAAGCACCGTTGGTACAAGTGTTGACCACAGGTCCCGTTGGGTTTCCAGTTGCACAACTGTAAGTGACCGCCTCGCCCTCGACGTAGTCAGCTTGTACAGGCGAGTGCGTTGGGTCGGCGGTGCCAGCGCCCGGTACCACAGGGCAGACTTTATCGTGTTTGAAAAAGTATATTAAATTTATCAGCTAGCAAACGTAAAAAGGCAAATTTTCACCAAGGGTTACAAAAGTTTTTTTCACAATATAGTACCGTGTATCAAGACAAGTGCCACAAACCACTGACAGGTCATACCGTTTTGGTAAACCACGAGTACGGGCATGTAGCAAGCAAATGACTTGAATATGACTTGAAACAACTTACGTTGCAGGCATGTAGGGGCCGCTGATCGCCAGTTCAAATCTCCTTGGCAAAGGTTGTCTGCTGAGCCCCGCAAACCAAAACCGGTGTTGCATGAGTATGTAAGGAAGGTTCCAGGAGGAAACGTAGTTCCTGGTAAACTTGCCATTCCGTTGGCAGGCAAGGGGAGGCCGGTACATTCTGTAAAACAGAAGATACGTTAAATTCACCGAGTACATTGGCTAGGCTGGTAATTGCATAAAAAATTGCTAGATTTGTTAAGTATACCTGCTACTTGCTAGATTATTTACTACTGAAAACGCATTCTCACCGCTCTGGCACGTCGGTGCAGTTGCAGGACTCCATTGGCCGTCGGCCTGACAGGAAAGCTGTGATGATCCCACAATTGTGAATCCTGCCGTTTGACAAGAGTATTGCACAATTGTTCCACTAGGATATGGTGGAGCGGCAAGGGAGCTTAATACGGTAAGTTGTCCTCCTCCAAGTGCATTCGGAGTGGGCGGCTGTTGGCAATCTGCATACATAGTGTTTAGAAATACGCCGAAACGAGAAAAGACATCACTTACGATAAATTTAACAACGTTAAAGCATTGATTTATATTATTTCATGTGTTGTCAAATAATGAGTCTGTTTCATTCAATTACCTTGGTTGCACACTGGAGCTACTCCACTCCAGGTTCCACCTGCCTGGCATTCTATGCTGGCAAGTCCGGACAAGGTGAAACCAGGTGCGCAAGTGTAAGTGACTGTTGATCCCACTGCCATGTATGTTGGAGTTTGGGGAGAGAATGATCCTTGTCCGACAGTGATAGCAGGAACCCTCGGGCAAACTGTAGCAAAAAATGAAAAAAAATGTTTAAGCTGCAGATAGATGACCAATTATTCGACCTAAAAGGTCTCTTATGTGCAGTTGGTGTGACTTTCAGACGACTTTGCTGACCAAACGGCCAGGCAAAGACTTTCACTTTGTGGTGACTATACAATCACCGTCATCCGTTGGGCACCAAACTAGGTGCAATCTTACGGAGAAAACAAGGTGGAAACACTATGGCCAAGCAAAGCTCAACCAATAGTACCGTCCGTGTCACAATAATCATAAGTTAAGCAAAGTGGAGCCAAAAGTAGTAATAATAAAAAAACATTCGAAAAACCTACTTGCAAGATCTTCATTTTTAAGGCTAATTGTCTGAGAAGTTACAAAAAGTTTTTAAACGTTTACTCACCACCAGCGTTGCATGTGGGCGCATCGGGCGGGTTCCAGTTTCCATTAGGCAAGCAGAAGAGTATATTCTGTCCTACCAAAGTACCCCCCGTGCAGGTGTATGTAACAAATGAGTTAGCAGCGTACACAGTTTGCACAGGATTTACTGTTGTCCCAGAGGGAGTGGGAGGTGAAGCGCACCCTGGTAACATAAGATAAAGTTGTGAAGATAAGCAAATGTGATTTGTCAATTCAAATCACTTATTTTCGCATAAAAGTCTGCAACTTAAATGAACAATACAAGCAAACGGTAAAATTACTCTGTCTCTGTTAAAACGGAAAGGTCGTCGAGCCAATTGAAACACTGTGTAGTGGAGATTACCACAAGTATAACATTTCAATTGGACCACTGGTTGAAAAAGACACTAATAATTTTGTCGAGGCAAATTTGTTTCGTACAAAATAAAATAATTGTCAAACCTGGTTGGCAGGTTGGTGCGAGACTGCCCCATAAACCTACATTTCCAGGTCCAAGTGTGCACATGTTCGTATTGCTTCCAACCACAGTATTAGTTCCGGAGCACGCATACGTCACAGTATCACCAAACTGGTAGTACGCTTGCACAGGGTCAAAGCTCAGACTTGCATGTCCCGAAACAGGAGGTAATCCACACACTTGACAAAAGAACAACTTAAAATGCAATCCTAACTTACGAAAGCATTCGTAAACACTGAGCTGGGCGTACACAGGCAGAAATTAAAAGAAACAAATTTTTTTTTGAAATTTAGTATTTCTATTTTCTGTAGAATCGACCAATTAATACGGGGTCCAAAAATATAATAAAATAGTCGGGGACCAAATGTCCACAAATCAGTAATTTAAAACTGCATTGGAACCGTAGTTAAAAGGAACAAAAAAAACGATCTAAAATTCCACTTAACAGCTAGCTCTTATTTGCAAATAATATCGTACCAACACACAAATTGCCGCTCAAACACAAGCGATTTTTTAGAATGTTTCAAACAAGTTATATTTTTTTATGGGGAAACTGCTGAACTTACATCTGTCGCATGTGGTTCCGGATACACCAGGGGGACATTGACATGTGAAAGAATTCAAGCCGTCTACACAAATTCCTCCATTTAAACACGGATTCGTTGCGCAGTCATCAATCTCTGCGATCAAAATGGTAAATATAAAGTTTTGCTTGTTTTGGACTTTCGCCGTGTGATTTTTGAAAAAAGGCATTTGCTACATGGCATTTCTGAGCCAATAAGCTTTCGCATGATAGGGTTAATTACCTCGGCATGCAGGAGGGTCCTTTAATCCAGGTGGGCATTTGTCTCTCAGTCTTGTAACTAAAAAAGTTGCATTACACGGACATAACTTCTGCATTTGATTTAAAAAAACTTCATATCGTACACAATTTCACCCACTCGATAATTTGGTTTCGATTACACGTTTTATGTTAAATATTACAAATTCTTTTTATTTCAATAAAAATATTTTGTTCGCTTTATTTCAGTAACTGTTAGGGCCATTTGTCATTTAACAAACAATTGGTATTATCTAGCAATCACAGATAAATCGCAGACAATTCTTACTGTAGAAAGTTGCCTTGTAACAAGCACCGTCCTTCCAACAACAAGCCAATCTGTAACAGTCCAGACTACAAAGAAAAAGAATAGTTTCATTGATATCCGCAATTTGTAAAGAAAAACTTCAACGCGCCAAACGTGAACACAGAAACACTTACACAGTGACTGGGTAATGTGTGCACTTGGCTGCTACGCGACGACTGTCACACGTTCTTACTCCGTGATTGCCCTCGTAACCTGGTTCTCCACCGAGGTCCCAGTGACCTGAAATAGATTATATGTGTTTTATTTACATTTACATCTATATACAGTTAATGGGCATAGGGATTAAAATGGAAAATTTTATAATAATAAGTCTAGTCTATGTGATGATAGCCAATTTTCCCCATTTTGAAATACAACTGTTCGGTCAAATTTTACCCTTTAGTGGTGGATACGTTTTTTTATATAATGAAATGCAAATATAAAGTTGCATTATAACCAAACAACTTACTTTTCTCGTTTTCTCTTCGAGGAGAACGAGTCGGGGTAAATCCAAAGAAACCTACGCTGAGCTCAGCTGTAAAAAAGTAAGAAGTTGTGAGTACCAAGAATCATCTCCCAAATGATTGTTCAAACAGGTTGGTATTATGTGTGCTAACATTTGTTTTAATGCAAAATAAAGTGCATCATATACAACTACAAAATATCGAATAGCTTCCTCCGAACATTAGCTTAAACCATTCACCTTTTTGAAAACATTGGCCATTACCGACATCAAAGCAGCATCCACTGTAATGCAAATTGCACATTGGTAAAAACAATTTTATCGACAATTGTAACATTGAAAAAATGTACTTAGTCTATTAAAACTGACTAGCAACATGTGTTAACAGTGCGTATTTGCCCATATACCGCCGCGTTGTGCTATACATGGTTTACTTCATAGAACCTTATTTGAATTTTCATTACGTAACGGAAGTCCTTTGTTGGTAATTATGTCAGGGATTGTGCATGGAAGACATAAGTTTACCTTTTTCAAAATGTATTGACCACGTGCAAAGGTCAATGTCAGGAAACGGGCACTGGCAGTCAAACCCCGAGGCAAAAGTCGAGTTCTCATTTAACAACTTAACCTATTCAGGTCGTTTGAAACATTCTTTCATTGCTCCCGTTTCTCCGTACCTCGCTGTGCCGGCCTTGCGACCGGAAAAGTTTTGCATCGGGCCTTTCGTGATGGCGCTCAAGGGCTCTGGGCCGTGCCTCGCACCGGAGGGCAAAACGCGCCACGATCATGAGGTGCACACATACCTTTCGAGTCAGTTGCCTTTTTTCCCGCAGGGTCAAGGGCACGCCTCGAATGTTAACCCAACCACCCGCAAGAATTATAACTTCGCTCTTACTACTTTGACAACCAAAAAAGCATGGCCTTTCCGTTTGGTTTACTGATACGTTGAAAGAACAACGCTTGAAACTTTATCATTGACTTTCGACGACAACAACGAAAATTTGTTGTTCATTTTCATTGGAACTTTAAACTTGGGCCAAAAACAAATCTGGCATAAGGTTTTCAACGAGAGTAGCCGTATTACATACTGTAGTGACATCGTCGAAAATTTGTCAAAACCACAGAGCGCATCCCTAGAAAAACGGTGCACTACAACAATCCGCACTACAAGGGCGTTGTCCGTGCCTCCACGCCTGCATTTAAGATGCTGCAGACCATGTTGTAAAAGAGTATGCCTTACCCATAAAATTAAAAACATGTTATTATTAGGTACAAAGTTACTCTTACATTTACTCACTTGAGTATTCACGTTCAAAGAAAAATAATATGACCATAGAAAATATGGTGCACGGTAACGTCACAAACATTTTCGTTTGCCCTAAATCCTTCATATCAATTCCCAATATCGCTTAACAAAATTTGTTTTGAAGATACAGTGTAACTCACTTCTGAGCGACTTACCTAAACAGGCATCCTGATTCGCTCATACCAACATCTCCGCACCTCTTACGACTTGTGATGGAAATATCACACGTTGGAGTACCCCACGTTGCACGAATGCCGAGGGATGAAATTAACGCGCAGATCAAAAGCATCGCTAAGTTCGACATGGCCAGTCCAAGGAATCTAACCAACTAAAACGCGACGGTGTGTTTGTATTTCGCCTTTATAACACCTACCTGACGTTTCGTTTTATCCTTTTTCAGGACGCACCGGTATTACTTTCTCGTTCGCATTCGCGATCGGGAAAAGATGATCCATCGCTATACAGCGAACGTACAGTTTAGACGTAAATTGGCCTGAGGTGTTTTGGCGTACAGTTTGAAGGCCTCCTATGCTGTGCTAAAAAGTGTTAATTTCCTCTTGCAAAGTTATACTGCTAAATATTTATTGGCTTTCTGCAAGGCTTTGTCGTATAGTTTTCGGTTTATAAACTAAATGTTTAATATATGCAACAACATTTTACCACGTCCCAAAGAGAAGATAATTTTTCGAAAACGTAGAGCAAACTTTGTAAGTTATAGCACAAAATAACCATACTGGTAAACCTTTCTGCCTTAGAATTATACTGCATAGCAGTATACAGTTCAGCACTGTCAATAAACGCAGAATTGGCATATTAAATTTGTGTTGTATGCAAAAATTAATTGGATCAGATGTAGGATTATTGTTCTTTGTAACAAGCTTTAATATGCAAAACCGTCCATTTCGTTCTTTCTATCCAAATTAGCCTCCCGCGAGAATATTTTTGGAAGCTCAAACACTTCAAATCACGAATAGTACTTCATTAAAATTGACATCATCCTGGGTAAATGATACGCTTAGTGTAATTTATTTTGCATTGTATTTATTTACATTTTTGCTTTCTTTTGGTCTTGCGAAGATATAATGCCTCCTTCTCCTTGGGGAAGCACTTAGTCGGTAGTGTGTGTCAGTTGCAAAACCTGCCGAAAAGG
Organism: Ascidia mentula; assembly: GCF_947561715.1. Classification (NCBI taxonomy): domain Eukaryota; kingdom Metazoa; phylum Chordata; class Ascidiacea; order Phlebobranchia; family Ascidiidae; genus Ascidia; species Ascidia mentula. Next base: position 15,592,529 of record NC_138569.1, on the reverse strand, counting down.
CGACTTTTATGGGTAACCCTCTACGATCACCTTATCAGTGTTTTACCTGTAATGGGAAAAGTTGGGCAAATTTCATCGTGCTTGTTTCTCTCTAAGACGTCTTGACACGGTGCACGTTCCCTGAGGCAACCACAACCACCAAAGTTTGCTATAAATGAATAAACCATGAGAGTGCAATGTCATAGGCAAGAAAAAAACATATGTTTATTGTAATATCTTAGATTTGGGATTGGTTGTTGCAAACTGCTATGAGTTGGCTAAAAAACACTGACAGTCCTGCTGAGTTCGCTTTTCAATTGTTAACTCACTTTTAGCGGTTTAAATAACTTTTTAAAAAAAAGTTTGTTGCTTGGAATTTTGTTTCGAAACCAATAAAATTGTCTACCTGTGTTCTGTGGTATAGTGATACAACATACCAAAAATGTCCTTTATTGCTTTTATCACTACATTTAACACGCCTTATTACATTGCGGCATTTATCACCAAAGCTGAATAATTCCTTGAGCTATACTTAGAAGGTGCAAATTAAATTCAATGGGCACTTCATCAAGTTGATGTGTTATCACTCAATATCAATTGGCGCACAGAAGTGGAGTTTATGCTTAAGTATCAAAATCAGTTTTGCGCTGACACGTCCTTGAACCTGCGTGCCTGGATGTTTAGATGAAAGATTTGTACCATGTTAAATGCAAAGCAATAATTGCTGCAATTTATTACATTGGTAATGTGAGCTCTTTTTCCACTGGTCAGAGAAAAAAGTGCGAATGCATCGTCAGCCATAATTGCTAGTTGGTGGTTTTGGGGTCAAGTAAATATCAATTTTATCCACATTCCACACTGGATCGTATTAACGAAGCTTTCGCTTCGATGTGTTGGAATTTAAACCATATTTTGACCACTCTTACGCTGCTTTACATTACGTGACAAGTGCATTTCTCCAACGACGGTTTCCTCTTATATTTTCAGATACAACAATAAAACGGGTCCACGTTAGGTGAAGCAATTTGTTTGAAATTAGAGGCACTTTACCGCAACTCTATCTCCACTGTTATCAAAAACATCTCATGTGTTGCACGTGACATTCCAATTATAAATTTAAACTTTTGTACATCGTAGTCACGGGCGGACCTAATTCCCCCATACCTAGTGGGCTAATTTATTGGCAAATCACACCTGCTCCAGTATTTAATTTTTATTTTTGACTTTACATTTTCGTTTTTTCACATTTTGTAAGCTTTGCATGTCTTGTCCAATCAACCATCCAAATTAGCTAAACGTTGCAGCAAGTCGTAGAATGATCTACGTATGTTGAACAGCAGGCCACAGGAAGAACGAACTGGCACAGAATAATGGGCCTTAACAGTAAAGTTTAATTAACATTGGGTTTTGTACCTGTATTACAAACTTCTTTTTCTTGGTGCCGTTGATATTAAATGTGTAATTTTATAATTTCCAGCTGGATGATTTGACAAAATATGGGACATGCAATGTTTGTTTTCTGTACATGTAATGTTTGTTCTGTAATGCTTGTTTTCTTCATTTTAACAGTAAACCTTGCAAACATTCTCTTCATATTTTTAGGGTAAAAGCTTTACTATACGCGGTTGATACAATGCATGCCATGCAACAACATGCGTCATCTGTCACAACCGGATTGACTTTAATAATTCGCGGGGTCAGATGCCACTGGGCTGGCAAAACAATGCCAGCGCGAAAAGTGACGCCCGCGGTAAACAAACCACGCCGGTCGCGACACAAACCACGTTTACGCTTATTTTTACAGCCTCTAAGCAAGGCCACTGGTAGGTCGGTGTTACCTTCGCTTCCATCGCCCGATGCCCAGCGGGCAGAGGACCAGCCTTTGTGAAATCCGTACCTGGCTGGGCGTGAAGCGTGGCCACCTGCTCTTTGTATCGAAGGCGTTCCCGTCAGCTGCGTTTGTGCGTGGTCATCACAATTTCGGGCACTATTTCTATTTTGTGGAAGATACTTTTACACCGGGTCACAAAGTTTTTTTCAAACTTGATCCATATATAAGCATATGTATAATAGAAATCTGTGCGATTATAACGCTACGATTTCGTATAGTATTTCAACTCAAATTTACAAACAAAAATAACAGGCGGTGGGCCTGTTCACGCCTAATCATTAAAATTCGCACAGATTTCTGTTTTACACATACTTATATGTGGATCAAGTTTGGAAAAAACTTTGTGACCCGGTGTAGTAGTATTTTCCCTATTTTGTTTGCTAACTAATTGCGCTGCAGCATGCTGACAAATTGTGTTTCTGACGTGCGTTTAGCGTGAGATTATGTATGATCGGCGCATGCAATTCTAAACTGACTATTTCCTCGCAACACGAAAGTTTTTTGTCTGTACCAAATTAAATTCACTTTTTGAATGAAAGAAATCAGTGGTGGTAAAAAGATAAAGCTTCATAGTTTCGAAATACAAACAAAAAAAACAAAAAATTGGAAACATAGACGTACATGCCAGAAAATAGTTTTTTCTTTAACCATGGACGCACGAAGGACTCAGTCAGAGATGATAAATTGTCAATTCGGCGATATTTTCTGTTCCTAAAATCGTGTTTAAGACCATAGCTGCAAGGCAGAGTCAAAACCGCATTGGACGTTTTGTGCTTGGTGCCCACGTCGGACAGTCAAACATGCCCCAAGGTCTTGAGTGATCCCAAAGTTTTTCCGGCCGTTTCTCTGAAATTACTATTAAACCTCAATTTCTGCTTTGGTAAGCTTTGGGCAGAAGCAGAACAACTATGGCTTCATTTTTTGTTACATACAGCGCAATGGCACCTTGTCGATTCTCATAAAGCAAATGGATAACAGCAACGAAATAAAACATTGCATGCAAGGTTTAACACAAACTAAGCAGAGAGTACTGTTTAATGGTGCTTGGTTAAATGGTTAATCACAATTTACCACAACAATTTACCCTAAAATTTAATGTGTATGTTTCCATATGAAATCACAGTCCTGTTTCGTTGATGTTGTACCATTTGTCAGTAATCAGTGGCAAGTATGTCAGTCCGTATAACTTTGTGACGTCACGGTGACGTAATTTTTTGTGTTATGTCACAACTTGCTCCGACCTTTGTCTTGACGTAATTTACGGGTCTCACCACAATTGTACACTAAGCCCGCGGTGGATGTAAAAAGTAAATGCGTCTAATCAGTTTAGCAATTATCAAATTTACTCGTAAGTTAACTTGTCCGATTTTATCAAAAGTATGGGTTTGGTTATTAGGAATAAATCAAAGTTGGTAGGCTATATTGGCCTTTTTCAGTTCAGCCTTCAAAAATTGTGTTTGACCAGTGATGGCCACGTAAACGTATGTTTCATAAAATGAAGGCAATTTTCTGTGTCATGTTCTGTTCTGTCATCGGTTAAAACTCCTCATTTTTGTGATTTAATGCGATGTGGTTGCAACAGCGGAACACACTTTGTGTTTTGCGGGATAGCCTACGTTGGAAATTGATGTCCTTTTTTAAACACATTTTTCATTTTACTTCATGACTGTCACGATTTTCAATTTTGGCCTTTTTTCAGAAAATTTTCTCTGATTGACCTTTTTCTTAAAGTTTGGCTTTGTGCTTTTTATTGTAGTTTGGAAACCCTGTTTTGGTAATTTATTTTGGTCGGACAAAATCTGGTCAAGAAATGCAAACGTTAGGCGGCGCTTATGTGCTGTATCTCCGGTGAAGTGTGGCGGGAAGTGTTTCATGAGCAAAAAGGGTGAGTTTGTCGACCCTTGACTTTGACAGCGCAGGGTTTATTGTTTAAATGTGAAATTATGTGATGGTCAGCATGGCAAAAAAGAAGACCAGCGAATTTGTGAAAAACCCATTGGAGAGGGCAAATTTATTTTCGGTCATACTTTTTTGGTAAATTTACCACACTGCATATATGTTTTGCTTCATAATTATGACTACTTTTATGCACACGTTTGTGTTTCAGGTGGATGAACGATTTTTTTAAGCGAGGCCAAAAGCAGGAATTAAAAGAATATGATCAATATCAGCTGCTTGCAAGTGACACATCACAGTCTGTTTGCTCAAGACTTGAAAGGCAAACAGAAAGTTCAAATATTACTTGGCTATACATTATCCAAACATTACATACTGGTTTATTTGTTTAAATGGTGTATGGCTTTTTTTGTTTACCTAAAAGTTATAAAACTTTCTCATACTTCTATATACATTTCTATTGTAGAAATTGGGAAAAAGAAGTACAGGCCTTTAAGGAAACTGGGAAAAAGCCAAGTTTATTTCGTGCTGTTGTCAAAACCTTTATTGTGCGATGGTTACTGTTTGGCATTTTAGTTGTGATAGAGGTAAGTCCACCATGTATATATATATTTTTTTGTTTAACATCAACATAAGTTACATGAATGCAGTAGTTTATTTCATTTCTTAAGGAAGCTTTAATGGTTGTAACACCACTGCTCCTTGCTGGTATCTTACAATATTTTGAGGGAAGTTCCACATTGAAAGAAGCATATATGTATGCTTGTGGAATCTTTGCTGTTGCACTGTGTGTCAGTTTGTTGCACCATGGCTACTTTTATCAGCTTCAAAGGATGGGTTGGCACATTCGTGCAGGTGCCTGCGCATTAATGTACAAAAAGGTAAGCACACAGCTTTCTTTGTACCCTTGGCAAAAACTAATTGATGCACTTACCCATGAGCATAGCCTTGCAGTTTTACATACACTGGATCCATAGTTTTAACGCGTAGTCATGGTTTGACATCATTAACACCATTTTGCTTTTCCTGATACTTGAGTGGGCCGTTGAGTATAAATGTCATTTCTTTCTCAGACATTAAAACTGAGCCAAAGAGCACTTGCCAGTGCAACTACTGGGCAGATTGTCAATCTGGGTGCCACAGATGTAATTCGGTTTGATTTGGTATGAACTCTATGTTTAATAATTACACCTGCATGCATTGACCTTGACGTGTAATTTAGCTCACTCTTTTTCTTCACTTTCTTTGGCTGACTCCCACACAGTGCTTGGTTGTGTGTTACCTGCTTTGGATGGATTTGGGGCCATCCTGTCTGGCAGGGCTTGGTGTAATGATTCTAATTTTGTTTATTCAAAGCTGCCTGGGACGGGGATTTGGTAGAATCAGGTTTGTGTTTGATTCACAAATGTGAAAGCTTTACGTTAGGTTGTAATGTTTTGACTCAATAAATGCCCCATTTATGCTCAAAACCTTGGCATTGACTGTGGTAGAAAAATACTAAAAAGGATTTTTTCTTTTTGGATTTAAATTGTAGTGTCAAGTAATATCATATTTCCTTATTACTTTGAAGTGTGGAAATATTTTGAAACAGGTCAAAACTAAGGTGCTGGGCATATCAAGCATGTTTGAAACACCTTCATTGAAAATACTTAGTTAAGTTTTTTAAACCCAAGAAGCAGTATATTTGTATTTTTTGTAACATTTTACATATATATACATATATATATATATATATATTAATTGGAAAGGGCTAAAATGGCTGTTCTTACTGATGAGAGAATACGGACGATGAACGAGGTGATAACAGCAATGAGAATCATCAAAATGTACACCTGGGAGAAACCTTTCGAAAAGCTCGTCGGCAATTTTCGGAAGTTAGTTATCTTGTAGCAGTAAATATTGCCCTATACAGGCTATTTTTTTCTTCAAAAAACTCTTGTTCTACCAAAATTGTAAACATCTGAAACAGCTCCTACTGTTCCTACCCTATCTTGTGCATGTGTGTAAAATGTATGTACTATTCCATACTTCCCAGGAGGGCTTGACAAATATGGCACAATTCAGAGAACTGCCTTAACGTTTCACTTGCTTTTCTACTATCCTTAAATTTACCACAGAAAGGAAATAGGGCAAGTGCTTATTTCATCTGTCATGAAGGCTTGTAACAACTCCATGGCTTTCGCATCCGCCCGTCTGCTGGTCTTCGCCACTTTCACTTTGTACGTTTTTCTTGGAGGCCGAATGACACCCTCTAAGGTGAGAGCGTTGAACTTAGTGTAGTGTTTTCTTGTTACGGTCGCTTGTCAGTCATTAAGCAACACATTTATAAAAACGTTGTAATGAGCTAATACCTCATTACACGGTAATGGTTTCGTCGGCCTCAACAAGTTGTTTGCAATGCGTATATTTTCACTACTTTGTGTGGACAAAGTTTAACGACGCATTTATGTGGTGAAAGGTATTCGCAGCCATTGGACTTTTCAACGTTCTGCGCGTCACCATCGGAGTTTTCTTTCCCTTAGCGATTGAAAAACTCTCGGAATCCCTCATCAGCATGCGAAGAATACAAGTAAGGAATTAGTATGTTTTTCTCGCTACGTCGATCATTGTCGCCAGGTGATAATTTGATACTTAAGTATAACCAGAGGTGTGCAACCTAAACTTTCCAAAACACACCTATAAAAGCGTGCCTTGCGCTCTCTCCAAAGCAAGTTTTTCAGCATGAAAACGGTTAACCTGTCAGGCCCGCCGGTAATCTTAAATAAATTTTTGCTTTGAACTACTGCACAATTTGCAGGAATTTCTTTTACTCGATGAGTTTACCGCAACATCACCTCCCCAAAACAGCAGAGAGGAACAAAGCAGCGAAAATGCCAGAGTGGAGTTCGCCAGTTTTACAGCTTCGTGGAGCGAAGCAAATGTAATTTACCGGGTTTGTGATTGTTTGATTCCAGATTTTATCGCCTTTCGGCCCCGTATTTGGTATTTAGTAGTGGAATTTTACAGGTGACCTTTTGTGACGTTTTTACTGAAAATTTCACCGGTTTAAGTAAACGGAATATTTCACTGTATTGCAACTGCATTGGGAGTCTAAAATAACTATAGTTTAAATTAAACAATTGTTTTGTTTACCTTTCTCGTTTTACTCGTGCCAAGTTTTATATAATTGTGTATTAGCGTAAGCATACATTTTATCTAATCATTGTTAAAGAGTTTTAAACGAGGCTTTGTATGTAGGAGAATGACATCGAGGCTGAGAAAACGCTATCCAACATATCAGTCACCATTGAAACTTCAAAACTCTTTGCCGTTATTGGACCTGTTGGATCCGGAAAGGTGATCATGACTGTATCTATTGGTTAAATTGCACGTAAACCATTGCTTAAACCCTTCCTCTACGTCACGCAGTCTTCGTTCTTGAACGCCATCTTGCGGGAATTACCTCCCACCAGCGGTGAGGTGAAGGTGGCTGGTCGGGTTGCTTACGTTGGTCAGGTGCCCTGGATTTTTTCTGGAACGATTAGAGAAAATATTTTGTTCGGCGAAACTTATGACGAAATTCGCTACAAGAAAGTGATTGAGTGCTGCGCACTGAGAAAGGTAAGTTTTTAGATACATTGCGGTGTGAAGAACTGCCGTATTGTAGAACTGACATGATGACCTCTGGAAAATAGCATCCCTGACGTAGCTAAACTGCTTTGCCGAAACAAGGCGCACATCATACAAGATTCGAGTTAAATTTACCCGTTCGTTGAACCGTGTAGTTGATTTAATTCCGTCATTCGTGGTCGGCATCGAGAACCGTTTAAGTACATTAAATTGCTTAAGGGCATGTTTTGTGTGTGCAACATGACTCTAGGCAAGAGGCACGATTTCATGCAGCTTAAATAATTTAAATTACAAACTACCTATGACCGTAAATATATTGTGCCAGGCCAATCATATTCTTGTGTTTCATAGCAAATAAAAAACATGTTGTGACGTAAGATGACAATTCTAGTAAACGAATGTGGAAAAATGCGGCGTATACTTAAAACTGCTCCGTCATTCAAACCAATTTCCAATCTGGTCCGACGCACTGACAAGCGACCCCATCATTCTTTAGGACTGTCAATTGGCTCTTATTGAACCTTTTTGTGTCATATAAAGCGTCGGTTATTGGAGAAACACCTGTGGGTTTTAACAACTCTGCCAAAACGCAATTGAACTTTTAACAACGTTTTTTTGATTTGCTGGAATCCCAAAGCTCAACTCCATCCTGGTTGGAAAGTGAATGGCATATTCGTCGCACATTACTATATGTGGATAAGCGTTTTCGCGTAGACTTTGCTTATGTTTCTAAATATCTATGTTCACGTCTACAAGTATTAAGTGAAACTAACAGAAGTTTCAAATTGCAGTACTTAATACTAAAATAGAAAATTGGTGTCGCTGATTAGAAAACAATGCCAACCAGAGGGCTAGATTCTGAAATAACTAAGGGAACAGTCTTCACGTCTACAATTGGCACCCAACCAAAACCGAACTATTTCCTCTTCATAGGATATTGATTCTTTAGACAGAGGAGATGAAACGTTGGTTGGTGAACGTGGGGTAACATTAAGTGGTGGACAGAAAGCCAGAGTAAACCTTGCACGAGCTGCTTATAGAGAAAACACAGACATAATATTGATGGATGATCCGCTAAGTGCTGTTGATTCAAATGTTGCTAATCAACTTTTCCATCAATGTATTTGCGGCCACATGAAAGATAAGGTAAATGCGTCAAAATGTGGAATTTTAAACTGTTATTTAAAAATGTTATTATGCAGATTAGGATTTTAGTGACTCACCAGCTGCAGTTCCTGTCAGCCGCTGACCAAATCATCATCTTGAAATTTGTAAGTTATGCAATGCATGCATCTATAAGTTGACAGTCGGTGTAAAATTATCAATTGGTAAACTAATAATGCAAAGTGCAATAATCAGCGGAAATACATAAACATCATTCGATGTCGGTTTTGTCCGTATGGCGTAATACAAAATAAACTAAAAAGTGTTGAAACGTTTTTCGGCAGAAATGACTTAAAACTGTTGGAAAATCCCACTCAAACAATATAACGTCAAGTTTCGTGTCGTCACTCTGCACGTAACATAAACTTCAACTCGGGAAGTTTAAATGTTTGCGGCCTTTGAAATTAATGTCGTTTTTTCTACGTAATAACAGGGAGGAATAGTTGGACGCGGTACTTTCAGCCAACTGCAAGCTGACGGAACAGACTTCGCCTCCTTGTTAAAGACCGATGATGACGACGACGACCAGCCAGATGGACATACACCGTCCGCGCCAGTTTCGCCCTATGCATCCAGTTGCGAGGAAGGCGTTTTCGGTACATTGGCTACATTATGACGAAGTTTTGATGATTATTAATCATTGCATATTTTTTCTCGGGTGTAAATACCACGCGCCCTGTGCGATGATCAATTTTTCTTTTACCGAAGTAAATTAAGATATTTTTTTGATTTTTTTAAATGCAATGGCCATGATCCGCTGTTAAACACTTTTCACGTCGTAGTTACTGCTGGTTATTGATAGCTGGTTACTTTTCTTGGCAGCCTTTCGATAAATCGTTTTTAATCACTAATTTCTCGATAACCAACACGTTATTCGTTTCTTGTCCTAACAGCTAACGGTTTCTTCAATACCCCACGCAAAGCAAAGAGTAGAAGCAGAGGCGGGGGCATGCTGGAATCACCGACGGTATGGATGTGGCTTTGGTTCGGTCGTATCAGCCTGTCTACTTTTTCTCTTTTGTCACTTTCAGACTAAGCGGAAACATATCAAGTCAATTTCGAGCCACGAAGGAATCGAACCTCTCTTGAAAAAAGATGAAGTAATAACATGTTCGTTCTCGCAGAATTGATGACAACGTCGTGTCTCTTCTATTTTTCGTGGTAACACCCGATAAATAAGAGTGTTTTTCAGGCGGAATTCGTGGCGAGCGTTGAGGAAGAAGAGACGAGAGTTCAAGGAAGCATCGGGTGGAAAGTTTACGCTGAATATTTCAACACAAACAAACTTCTTCTCATTCTTCTCCTCTTTTTAATGATTGCCAACCACGTACTGTATCTCTTGTGCGACTGGTGGATCTCTGTCTGGTGAGCTTTTCACTGTAATGTTTGATATTTCCTGTCTGGCATGTCACGTGGTTCCGTGGACCGAATTTAAAAGTCCTTCATAGTTCGGGGTATAACGTGTCTACGCAGAAGGTCGGAAGGATAGAATGCAATGTAAAGCCGATAATGTTTTTCAAACGTACTCTTACATGTTTTGTTCATTGAACGTACTCTCAATCCCGCACTGAGGCGTCAAATGAATTATTTTGATCGACCGCCGGTTACAGAATCTACAAATAAATTTTTGGATTGAATACCACTTGGGCCATAGTTCTCGGATAAGCTGTGTAATGTTTAGAAGGATATCCATTACAAATGTAGTCACAGTAAACGTGGTCGTATCTACACTGTTACGCTTGTTTTTGTGTAACTTGATATCTATCATTTTGTTACTCTGCAGGGCCACACAGTCCGTGCTATTTTATTCCCAGCAATCAACGTATATTATGTCGCCAGCCAACAGCACCATAACCACGTACAACACAAGTATTAAGTACACAACCGCCGTGAGTGTCTTATCCTATGCCAATAATACTTCCAATCCACAAGGCGGTGCTTTCCCGGAAGAGCAATTCGATGACATGTATTACGTCGTAATTTTCGCAAGTATGAGTTCGTCTGCGTTTTCAAAATGCGAAAAAAATCTGAATCTCGGTGTAAATGTTTTGTCCATCGTATCCAGTCCTCACACTTCTCTTCGTGGTGGTGATGTTTGCCCGAGCAATCCTGCACTACAGTTACCTCGTCATATCTGGCAGGAAAATGCACAACAAAATGTTTCACGCAATTCTCCGTGCACCCATACGTTTCTTCGACGTCAACCCAACCGGTGAGAAAGACATTTGTTGTTTGTTTTTTTTTTTTGCTACCGAAATGTTGTTCAGTATTGCAATCCCTTCTTTCTGTGCTACATTAAAAGCAAATCTCAGCCGGGGGTTCCGCGTTGGGTTTTCTCGGGGTCTACGGCAACCTCTTGATACTCTAGTTTTGTGATTGAAAATTGTTTTATTAATTGTTTCAGAAAGAGTTTGCGCAGTTTACAATATAGGCCCGAAAATATGCAAAAAAGTCCAACCAATAACACCAAGTTTCAGGATCACTGCAATTAGGCAACTATAAAATGCTTCAATAATAATTTATATTGCCAGTAAGACATGATACAGTACCTGCCAACCACCTTTCACTTCTAATTCCTCCCTCATTCCCCATAAAATACCCTCGATACAATTCAACATATTGTTGGTGTTGCGTAGCTATAAGTTTACTTGCAACATATGTTTGTGTTGTGCAATGTTTTGGGTGTGATGAGTTTTTTTGTTGCACTGGTAGGTCGGATCCTCAACAGGTTCTCAAAGGACATGGGACAGATTGACGAACTTCTGCCAACCACTATGATGGATTTCCTTTATGTGAGGCAAAAATAGTCGTGTAACTTACAAAGTTATCTATATTTAATCGAACATGTCTATACACACTTGCCAATACAGATTTACCTTTGATTAATTCGAGTGCTCTTTCTAATGCATTTCCTTGAGGTTAAACCATAACCTTCAGTTATACTTCCGAATATTGTTTATTATCGTTTAGTTTATTTTATGCTTTACCACTGTCAACTTTCAACTGTTATTACTTTGACACAGATTTTCGGCACAGTTGTGTGCATTATCCTCCTTTGCGTCGCTGTCAATTACTTCGTACTCATCGTCGTACTTCCACTTTTAATTTATTTCGTCTGGTTGCGTCAGTATTACATCAAAACCTCACGTGACGTCAAACGCATGGAAGGAAGCAGTAAGTGGGGATTTCCCTTTTTTATCAAAACCTGTTTCTGCAACATTTCGCCGTTGTAGACAGAAGCCCGGTGTTCTCGCATCTCTCAACGACCATCCAGGGTCTGACTACTATCCGAGCATTTCGAATGCAGAATGAGTTTGCGACGGAATTTCATGAACTGCAGGATCTGCACAGTTGTAAGTTTAGGACTTTACATGATTTTTTTTGGAGGCTTGTATTTAAGGGCTGCCGTTTTTGGTTTATTTTCGCGCCAGTTAAGTTACAAGGAACATAACAAAGCGCGGCCTGTCGTACTTAAAATGTGTTTTTAAAATCCGATATTTAGCTTTTCTTTAGCTATATTTTTCAAAGAAGTACAGTGGAATTCGGTTACAAACAACCGCTTATTGCACCCAAATTGCTTGAATAAGGTTTTTTTCTTTGCATTTACGGGACATTCAGCCACCACATAATGCGCCAATTTTCTTCCCACCATTACAGGCAAATTGTACTTAATGTGCACAAATGATGCCTCATTTTGATCGAGCGTACTCGTATACCCCATAGAGACCATCCCACCAAACTAACATCGTTTCTTAGGCTTTTCTCAGTAATAAACACTGTGCATGTGTACAAAGTATACGTTGATTACATTTTTACCCCCAAGGGTGTTAATGTGCAATTTTTCATGCATTATATTTCTGCAACCACGGTTTGTTAAATCCAAGCTCTACTGTTCCAGGTAGATTCTTCAACGTAATTTTTCTGGAATAAATATGATAGTGTTGTACTACAAACATCGTTTTCACGAACAGCATCGTATTATAAACATTCCCAAATGAAAGTGGGTTGAAATTAAAGGCTTTCCTGCGGTACATACAGTGGAATGGACTCGGACAATTTGAAATCAACGCCAGTTGATAATTTTCTTCAGTTGACTTTTTCAATTTTAGTTACATTTATTCATTTCAGTATTTCAGTCGGTATAGGACAACTGAACAAGTAAATTAGCGGCAATGGCTTTGTTTTGAAAATATTAATTTGCTTCCTAAAACACAAACAGCCATCTGGCGGCTAAGTGACCGCGCGTATCACGTGACCCCCAAAATGAAAGACCTTCGACCTAATCAAACAGTCCATGTTAATTGTTATTGTTTGTGTTTACCAAACAACAGGTTCCTGGTTTCTGTTTCTTGCCGGCTCCCGTTGGCTGGCCGTACGTCTCGATCTCCTCAGCTCTGTGTTTGTTGGCACGGTCGCCATTTCATCTGTTTTCACCGCGTCGTTTCTCAACAACGAAGCTGGCAAAATCGGTCTTGCCCTCTCCTACTCTATCATGGTGATGGGGATGTTTCAGTGGGGAGTCCGACAGAGCGCAGAGGTGGAAAATCTGGTGAGCTGCATAGTGTATATGATGCCCTTTCCGCAATTTTATATCGTAGTAGGGAATACAAGAATAATCGATAAATTAGAAGTGTGTTGAGCTACAGACAGTAGTGCACCTTGTTTCATCAGTGAAGCTGGTGACTGTGGCTCTGAACTAACCACGCCTAGAATATTTTGCTCCTTTTTGGTCAACGTCGATATGTTGTGTATTCAAACTGTAGATGTCGAATAACCTTACGGGTAAAGACAGTTTGCATTGTTGTCTGCACCTCCAGGATTATTATGGCTCTTATGCTTGTATAAGAGTGTGTTGTTGGTTGCATGTCGTGAGTATACATTAAGATACTTTGATGTGTTTGCTAAATAGTTTACGTAATGGCCGAACTTATTGAAGACAGCCATGTTTATTCTATTTACAATTTTTCATAATTTGTTTTGTACCAGATGACGTCAGTGGAGAGGGTGCAGGAATATTACAAAATTCCACCGGAGGCACCGCACGAACTACCCGACAACAAACCGCCTCCAGATTGGCCCAAGTACGGGATAATTACCTTCGACAACTTGTCCTATGCTCATTACAAGGGCGGGCCTGATGTTTTGCACAAGGTCCGGTTGAACGTTCGTGCACATGAAAAGGTAAAAACGCATATTTTGTTGTACGTATATTTTACAAGTGTATTTGTGGCAAGACACAACAGGATACACCGTAGAAACGTCGACCCGCAAATCGCTGTATTATTGAAAATTAAAGTGCACCCGTGTTGTTGCTGATTCTGACTGAACTTCCCTATAAAAGGGTTTCGTGAGATGTTTTTTTATTTAACGCCGAACATTGCAATTAAACTTACTACTCGCGCTTTTCAAAATACCAAAAAAATATACATGCAGCTTAAATACTTACATGTAGTCTAAACCGACTTGTTTCATTGTTCAGGTTGGTGTAGTTGGCCGCACGGGGGCAGGCAAGAGTTCTCTTATATCAGCTTTGTTCCGGTTGAACGAGTTCACATCCGGGGAAATTTATATCGACGGTTTGGCCGCTTCCTCCCTGGGACTTGCTGATCTTCGTTCGGTTATCTCAGTTATTCCACAGGTTTTCCAGTTGTAACTTTTTTTTTCATTTCAGTTTCAAAATATAATAAAACCTTGTGTCAAAACGCTTTTATTTTAAATACATGTTTCGCTTTTTCATGTGTCTTCAATTCTAAACAAAATAAACAGAAAAGTTAAATGGTAATATGGTAAAACAGTACAAGCTACTGGTGCGTTTCGACACAAGATTCTACAATATTTTGAAACTGACATTGAACTTTCCACTGACATTGAACGTGTTGATGGAAAAAGTGGATTTCATGAAACAAATAATTAGTTTTTTTTTATTCATTATTTGAGCTTGCGCTTTTTGCTCTTAGGTTTTAAATTAATTAACATATTTGCGTTTCTGTGCAGGATCCAATCCTATTCGCCGGAAGTTTACGAAAGAATCTTGACCCGTTTTCTATATATATTGACGGAGAATTATGGGACGCTTTGGAGCAGGTTAAAAATGTGTTGAAAGTTACTTAATGTTTTCGATCTCATTTTAAAAACCGACCTATTGTATTCTTGATGCAACAACCGGTTAAAACAAAAAATAAGTCCCATAACCAACGATACAGGTAATCAGCGCCTGAAACGCAATCATTGTATTATGAGGTGCTTCATAAGAACAGGCGTTTAATTGCATCTGAAAGACTAATATGAACATTGGCGCCCTTTGATAAGGTTGACCCGATCTCAGGAACAATTCAATTGCACAACTAGATCATTACCATGTTGTTTGTCTTCACACAGGTTCAATTAAAACCGCTGATCGAAAGCTTCCCAGCTAAACTCGAATACGAAGTTTCGGAGGCTGGTGGCAATTTCAGTGTCGGCCAAAGGCAACTCATCTGCTTAGCTCGAGCAATCTTGAGGAAAAATTTGATTCTTATCGTTGACGAAGCCACTGCCAACGTTGACATTAGGTTTAAGTTTTGTTTCTGAAAGGGATGGGTCACAGTGTGTTTAAATATTACCGACAGGCATCATTTGTTGTTATAGATTCCAGAACTTATTGTTTGATTTACAATTTTAGAAGAGCTGTTGTCATTGTTTGTGTGAATCGAGTGGTTTCCAACATTGGAAAAAAATCACCTGTTGTTATTGTCCTCGATAAATTAACTAGATGTGAATTCAAATAATGCTTTATCGTACCTAGGACCTGATAAGTTTTTCAATAGCCTGTGTTTAGAGAAACCGATGTAGTTGTTTTATCACACTTAAAAGAGTTGTATTGTAATTTACATCCTAGTTTGCCTTGGAAATTTAATGATTTTGTTTTGTTTGTCTTCCGTTCGGCATCTAGTAAAATCTAAACATGGCGTTAATTCGGTAGGACGGACCGACTCATTCAACTCACTATTCGAAGTACATTCAAGCACTGTACAGTGATCACAGTTGCTCATCGCATCAATACCGTCATCGACTCAGATCGAGTACTGGTGAGGATCGCCATTACGTAATCGGGTCCCAATTGAGCTTGAATCAAACCATTCTGTATACAAGGTGTTGGATGCCGGCAAGGTTATCGAGTTTGACGAACCCCACATTCTCCTCAACGAGTCAAAAAGTTCGTTTACGTCCATGGTCGATTCCACTGGTAAAGCAGAGGCCCGAGAACTAAGGGAGATTGCAAAGAAGGTAAGTAGTTGTGCAAAATTGAGTCAAATCCGCAATAGTTTAATAAAATTTGATCCTGTGTTTACCTTCTACAACCACAAACTCAACAACTTCAACGGTAACCATTGAAAAAAATATATTTTAATCCGGAAAGCGTTTGTCATGTTTAATATCAGTGACACGTTTGTTGTGCAATACTACCCGAGCTTTTAAGACGATTCAGAAATCGTATCTTGATATTCGTGGATTGGCGTTTCAAAATTCTGTGAAATGTTATCCCAAGACGTTTGTCATTGCAGTTGCGGTAGATCTGAAAGTTAGTTGTTATGCTATGGGTGTTCACTTTCAATACATATTGTTGTTATGATTATTTGAATATATTCGCCATTAAAACCCCTGTAGCCTTAATTATACAATGTCTAAAATTGAAAATTTTAATTAGTTCCCAGGGCGTCATAACAGTTTTCACTGAAAACGTTTTGCATAATATTCACCCCATAGGTGTACGAAGAGGCGCACAACCCATCAACCAGCAATGGCGTAAAAGATGCCGATAGGTCATATCTAGCCAGATTTCTTCCCGTTCCCGGCACCTACGATGTGTTGGAGCTTGAATCCAACGTATGATGTCTGGCGGCTTTTTACGCTTGTGGAAGTTCGCCGCCTTGCGGTTTAAAATAATAGTGGAATATCTGTCTATCTAGGAATATACAAGTAGAGGTGCACACTATTGTTTTCGGTTTAAAATAAGATTTATTGCCTTTTTACCTGTACTATATGTTTATGTTATTGGTGAAAATTCAAACAGTTCCTTGTGCTGTGCTTGTTTTCCATCGTGTTTTGAAGGATATTCTACTTATACGCTATTCGATAATTCACACACGACCTAAGATGCCTCAGCAAGTATCGACGCAAACATCCTTCATGTACTTTCGCTTTAATTTCTGTGCTTTTGACGCGTTGCTGTTCGTAAGGTTCCATCATATTGCCGATACGTTGTTGGTATTTCCCGTGGCCTTGCTACGACCAACTGGAAAACTTGATTTATCCTGTTGTTAACTGTTTTCCTTTCAAACACGTACTTCGTGGCAGTGTTCTATAAATACAAGCCTCTTCATTTAAAATGTAGAAGATGCAATTTCGCTGTGTGCCTTTGTCACCAATATTTATCTTCAATAGATCTGTATTCACGAAACTAATGCATGTCTTCTGATATATTGTATGCTTCCATAGGAGTTTCAATTTCCACACACAATTTCGCGTTGACAACGAGTTGTCTTTTTAGCACGGAATATGATAAGCATTTGTTAAGTAGCATTTGCTTACTAAATGGAACAAAAAAGATACACAATTTCAACTGTGTTGTCACCGTATCACGTAAATATTCCAATGTGATAAACTTGCCATAGTAAAATCAAATTATGACAAAGTACTTTTCTCCAAATGCTAACGACGAGAATTAAAATAGTCCTCATGAACCACAATATGTTTCGCAACCTGAAGTTCTTCAATTGATGTAAAACCTAAATTACATGTATTGAATCGTAATTAATTACTTTCAAGTACATCACGGAAAGAATTTACCCATCAGCTGCATCGCATTCATAAATTCGTCCCGTAGAATTGTAAAAATCTGTTTTACCCCTTCCTCTCCCTAACAAAAAAATAAAGTCAATTACCAATAACACGTAAGCCGAAAATATGTTATTAAGGGCAAAATTTGGCGATAATAATACATAAATACCAGCCCCCAAGCTACAGGACTCGGCCTTGGCTCTCTAGGTCATCGCTTCGCGAATATAAGATTTCAGTTGAAATAAAAAAAAAACATTTAACCCAAAATATGCAGTAATATTTCATGCAATGGCATGATTGGCAGGATCGTCCCACTGCGCAGGTCCTTGCTTGGCGATCACAGCTATCGTATCGCGATCATTAGGTTTGCAGGCTTGGATGGCTGATCCAGCTAGGCTGCAATGCCTGGGCTGCCAAGCCTGCAAACCTAATTAACCAAAAATATTATATCATTACATTACACGCCAGGCCCCAGAATACAGGACTTCCAATGAAAATGGCCTTGGCTCCCAAAGCAATTGCTTTAAGCACATCTGTTCCATTTCGCACTCCACCATCAAGAAATACGTCACACTTTCCATCAACTGCTTCGATAACCTCTTTCAGTACATCAATCTAAACATGATAAACTTGAAAATCATTTGTGAATTATTAGGCTAGTGGGTGTGGTGGCCACAAAAAAGGGGATTGATCAGAAAAATATGAAAATCAATATAAACAGGCTTGCCATTTTTGAAGTAGATAATTTAATAAAGGTGTTCGCATAAACCCCCTCAATCCCACCACTGGTTAGGATACGATATACCTCCATACTGTAATCTACTCACCGTGGCAGGCACTCCATCCAATTGTCGTCCGCCGTGGTTAGACACAATTATACCATCAACCTCGTATTCCATCGCCATTCTTGCCGTTTCACCTTAAAATACCACGGAGAAAGGTTTTCATTATTTGGTATACAGAGACCGTTAATAAAAACTTCGCAAACCGTCCAAAATCCCTTTCAAATAGATAGGCAGCTTCGTGAATTTCTTTAGCCAGGCGATGTCGGACCACTGGACAGATGGATCTAACATGTTTTTGGCAAAAGTAATACCACGACTCTTGCCTTCTATTTTAGGACAATGTGGAAAACTAAACAAAGTAGTTGTTAATGTCAACAGTGGCTAATGATAATATTATTTTGGGAAACCTCAAACATGGGGGTGTAGAAAATTTGCCTCTCATTGTGTTATATCGCGTACCCATGACTTGTTGGTCAATACTGAGAACAAAACCATCATAGAGATTTTCTTCTCCGCGGTTTATGAGATTCTTTAAAAATTTCCTGTCCTGAAACGCAACATGTCAAATAACAAAATGGGATTCAGCCCGTTCGCACCGGTTCGCGCGAACCTTCTTCTGGAATTTAATGACCTATGCGCACCGGTTGTTGACAACCGTATGTGTAAGCCTATGTTTTACTTCGAGCTCTGTATTCCCGCGGTTCCTGTGACATGCTGCTAGTGAGATAACAGGTGGCTAAAATACATGAATCCCACCACTGTGTTGGATGTGGTTGTACCGAATGTATTTGGCATTTGCCACCATAAACCTATTTGTAGGAAATAATTTAGAGAAGCAAACTTTCGCATATCATTGCCTAGAATTTTGTTAAAACACAAGCAAGGCTAAGGAGAAGCGTTTGACATTCTCTTGTCAAGCAAGTAAACGCTGTTTATATCATTTAATTATTGAGAATATCCAACCCCTTTGAAGAATTGAATCTGAATCCATTTCAGAGCATTTGGAACTTCCCTTGCAATATCACTCATGTCTGTTGTTGTCAAAGTGCTCAGAGCAAATCCTGTGCCCATGTTTGATGTTGCTGTAACGGAAAAACATTTTTACATGTGGAAAATTTGCGACAAAATCCGCCAAAACTACTGTGCCTCTGGCAATTGCCGCGTCTCCATCTTCATGTAAAAGTTTGTTCAATCCAATTGGTGCTGCGCAAATTGGAAATGAAATTCTTTTTCCCAGAATCGTTGTTGAAAGATCGACTGATGAAACGTCGTTTAACACACGAGGGCGCAGTCTGTACCTGGCACATCAACGAGAAATATACAACTTAAAAGCATTTTTGCATTTTTTTCATTCTTCACTTTGTTTAGTGAAACAAAAATTTTGCAACAATAACCTAAAAGTAGTTAAATTGATATTCGCGTGTAACCCTAACCTATGCAGTACTAATGGCCTCTTTGCAAAATAAAGGTTTTGTTCCAAGAGAATTTAATTTACAAAATAGTTAAATATGTTTATATGCAAGTATTGATATTATGGGAATTCTTCAACAGTTATAAACAAATTTATCGCATGGTATAAGTATAATAGTTTTTACATTGTGCCCAAAAAGTGGTTGGAATGCTTCATATAACTTTTCTCGGCCACAAGGTCATATAAAGCCTGTTGGTATTACTTCCTTATGTATATATAGTGGATGCATAAGAAGTCAATTTTCAAACCTTTTGAAGGCATCGTGGTTATCTTTAATGGTTTGTCCTTCACCGCCGAATGCAAAATAAAAACATTCGAATCCTTTTGCGGTAATCTTATCTCGCGCCAAATCCTTGAAATCCTCAATGCTGACTAGTTCCATTGTTATACTCATTCCCCAAAATGTGTTGTGATTTTTGCAAGGTAATACACACTGCTTAATAACTTACTCTACTACTGTAAAGCAAGGCGTATTTTAGCGATGGTCCTACATAAAATGTTCACAAACATATATCCTTTCTTTTGCTGTGCTATTCGCAAGAAAGTAGCCTTTGTGCAAGAGTATCATTACCAAGGACTTTTCAAAATACTACATGAAGAATTACCCGTACTTGAAGACATTCCTGATTGTTCAACTGTCGTTCAGTTTGGCCTACGTAAAAACCAACAAAAAACGATTTTACCCTCTTTATGCAACTTTCTACAATCGCGTAAATTTGTAAAGTTTATCGAGAATGACTTTTTTCGTGTAAATTGTTTCCAAAAGAGAGAAGCGCCATTTTCCTTCAATTTGTAAGGATTTCTTGATGTACGCATTTGCAAGAAATGGAATTTTTTGAAACAAAAACATTTAAAAAGCAACACACAATGGGCTCCATCCAAACTGGAGAAGCTTCACCCCACTCCGCTACAAGTACAACATTGTTATTGCCTTGTTACACCGTGCATATAACATATGCAGCTCATTTAAACTCGTGCGCGAGGAATTTCAGGCAATGAAGACTACCCTGCGACGCAATGGCTACCCGAGGCGACAAAGCAACCCCAGCAACACCTGCTTATGCGACTTCCTTATCTCGGCCTTGCTTCAAAACAGATATCGAAGGAAATTCGCAGGTGTGTCGCCCACCTCACACAAGGCAAAACACAACTGCGTCTCTTTTTTGACAGCACCAAGCTTTGCACTTTGTTTCCTCTGAAGGACCGGGAACCAACGCTAACACGCGATCTAACGTTTGTTTGTTCTTGTGGTTTAACATACATTGGCCGGACAAGACGAAACCTTGTCACGACACTTCAAGGAACTCATGACGAGCCCTTCTTCGGATGTTTGTCAACATGTTGTGGTGAATCCAACGCACAAGGTCGACTTTTACAAGTCAACAATCCTTGGACAGATTGAAGTAAATGCCGATACACCCTCTGTGCCATTACGACTTTTTAACATGTAAACCTCCCTGGTCGGCGTGTATTTTATAATATTTTTAATTTTTTATCGTGCACAGTGCATTTAATTTGTTTTTTACTCTTTGTTTTTATCACTACCACAGGCAAATTCTGCTCGTCAGTTATGTTCCAAAGTGATTTTTATCTTTACCCCACGAAATGCACAGCGTCAGTTTGGAAACAAATCGAATCCGATTTAACTGAGTTCCACTTGTAAACAAAACGTATTGACTGAAATGTCGGAATGATAGTCAGCTCCAACGAAATGCAACGATTACTTTGCTGCACTTTTAATATTTTTTGACATTTTTGCCCAACATGCATGTAATGACCATAACGGTTATCTCAACTCATTTGATTCTGTCTCCAAAAACCAAAACCAATTTAAAAAGAGGCACAAAGTATCGCACTTGGTTCTTTAAACCACCTCGCCGAAAACATGACAAGCTTTATCCTAAAAAAGTAACTGTTGCTCCAAGAATAAGTCCTTTTGAAAGCAAAATGGACAATGATACAAATAATTTATACAGCAATTGCATAACAATATACTCTCGTGTTCCAATTACTAAACAATATGACAACGCACTTCAGCACCTACTGATCTGCTGACCTAAGGTTTCTTTGTACACTGGTTGCTACTTCTATGGTTTAGTACCAAGTATAAAATGCAGTACCAAGTACAAAAGCAGGAGCCAATTAGACAAACCCGGATCGATTGAATACAAATATAGGGTACATGACTCTGCAGCCATCAACGTGTAATATGTCGCCAGCCAACAGCACCATTATCATGTTCAACACAGGTATTAAAGTACAAAACCGCCGTTGAGTGTCTTAACCTCTGCCAACTGTTTGACCAATCCAGAAGATGGTGCTTTCCCGGAAGAGCAATTCGATGACATCTATTACGTAGTGATTATCGCAAGTATTAAGTTACAAGTAGCATAACAACGCGTGACCTGTCGCACTTAAAAATGTTTTTTTTGCACTTGAGATGGGTTTTTCAATTGATTACATTAGAGATGCATGTGTATTTTGATTCCGGTATACAGCTATCTTTAGCTATATTTTTTAAACAAGTACAGAGGAATTCGGTTACAACCAACCGCTTATTGCACCCAAATTGCCTGAATAAAGATTTTTTCTATTCATTTACGGTACATTCAGCCACCACATAATACGCCAATTTTCTTCTCACCATTACAGGCAAAGACTAATATGAACATTGGCGCCCGTTGATAAGGTTGATTCGATCTCAGGAACAATTCAATGCCACAACTAGATCATTAGAATGTTGTTTGTCTTCACACATGTTAAATTGAAACCGCTAATTGAAAGTTTCCCAGCAAAACTTGAATACGAAGTTTCGGAGGCTGGTGGCAACTTCAGTGTCGGACAAAGGCAACTTATCAGCTTAGCTCGAGCAATCTTAAGGAAAAATATGATTCGTATCGTTGATGAAGCTACAGCCAATGTTGACATGAGGTTCATGTTTCATTTCTGAAAGAGATGGGTCATAGTTTGTTTAAATATTACCGACAGGCATCATTTGTTGTTATAGATTCCAGAACCTATTTAAATTGCAATTATAGAGAAGCTGTTGGTGAAATTAATTGCTTGATCAACATACCAAGGAAATGTCGTACTTGATACGTTTTTCAATAGCCTGTGTTTAGAGAATCCGATGTAGTTGTTTTATCACACTTAAAGAGTGGTATTGTAATTTACATCCCAGGTTGCCTTAGGACATTAAATGATTTTGTTTCGTTTGTCTTCCGTTCGGCGCCTAGTAAAATCTAAACATGGCGTTAATTCGGTAGGACGGACTGACTCATTCAACTTACAATACGAAGTACATTCAAGCACTGTACAGTGATCACAGTTGCTCATCGCATCAATACCGTCATCGACTCAGATCGAGTACTGGTGAGGATCGCCATTGAGTAATCGGGTCCCAATTGAGCTTGAATCAAACCATTCTGTATACAAGGTGTTGGATGCCGGCAAGGTTGTCGAGTTTGACGAACCGCACATTCTCCTCACCGAATCAAATGGTTCGTTTGCATCCATGGTCGATTCCACTGGAAAAGCAGAGGCCCGAGAACTAAGGGAGATTGCAAAGAAGGTAAGTAGTTGTGCAAAATTGAGTCAAATCCGCAATAGTTTAATGAAATTTGATCCTGTGTTTACCTTCTACAACCACAAACTCAACAACTTCAACGGTAACCATCGAAAAAAATATATTTTAATCCGGAAATCGTTTGCCATGTTTGATATTAGTGACACGGTTGTGCTGCAATATTACCCGAGCTTAAAGTCTATTCAGAAATCGTATCTTGATATTCGTGGATTGGCGTTTCAAAATTTTGTGAAATGTTATCCCAAGACGTTTGTCATTGCAGTTGTGGTAGATCTGAAAGTTAGTTGTTATGCTATGGGTGTTCACTTTCAATACATATTGTTGTTATGATTATTTGAATATATTCGCCATTAAACCCCTGTAGCCTTAATTATACAATGTCTAAAATTGAAAATTTTAATTAGTTCCCAGGGCGTCATAACAGTTTTCACTGAAAACGTTTTGCATATTATTCACCCCATAGGTGTACGAAGAGGCGCACAACCCATCAACCAGCGATGGCGTAAAATATGCCGATAGGTCATATCTAGCCAGATTTCTTCCCGTTCCCGGCACCTACGATCTGTTGGAGCTTGAATCCAACGTATGATGTCTGGCGGCTTTTTACGCTTGTGGAAGTTTGCCGCCTTGCGGTTTAAAATAATAGTGGAATATCTGTCTATCTAGGAAAATACAAGTAGAGGTGCACACTATATTTTAGGTTTAAAATAAGATTTATTGCCTTTTTACCTGTACTATCTGTTTATGTTATTGGTGAAAATTCAAACAGTTCCTTGTGCTGTGCTTGTTTTCCATCGTGTTTTGAAGGATATTCTACTTATACGCTATTCGATAATTCACACACGACCTAAGATGCCTCAGCAATTATCGACGCAAACATCCTTCATGTACTTTCGCTTTAATTTCTGTGCTTTTGACGCATTGCTGTTCGTAAGGTTCCATCATGTTGCCGAAATGTTGTTGGTATTTCCCGTGGCCTTGCTACGACCAACTGGAAAACTTGATTTATCGCGTTGTTAACTGTTTTCCTTTCAAACACGTACTTCGTGGCAGTGTTCTATAAATACAAGCCTCTTCATTTAAAATGTAGAAGATGCAATTTCGCTGTGTGCCTTTGTCACCAATATTTATCGTCAATAGATCTGTATTCACGAAACTAATGCATGTCTTCTGATATATTGTATGCTTCCATAGGAGTTTCAATTTCCACACACAATTTCGCGTTGACAACGAGTTGTCTTTTTAGCACGGAATATGATCAGCATTTGTTAAGTAGCATTTGCTTACTAAATGGAACAAAAAAGATACACAATTTCAACTGTGTTGTCACCGTATCACGTAAATATTCCAATGTGATAAACTTGCCATAGTAAAATCAAATTATGACAAAGTACTTTTCTCCAAATGCTAACGACGACAATTAAAATAGTCCTCATGAACCACAATATGTTTCGCAACCTGAAGTTCTTCAATTGATGTAAAACCTAAATTACATGTATTGAATCGTAAATAATTACTTTCAAGTACATCACGGAAAGAATTTACCCATCAGCTGCATCGCATTCATAAATTCGTCCCGTAGAATTGTAAAAATCTGTTTCACTCCTTCCTCTCCCTAACAAAAAAATAACGTCAATTACCAATAACACGTAAGCCGAAAAACATGTTATTAAGGGCAAAATTTGGCGATAATAATACGTAAATACTAGCCCCCAAGCTACAGGACTCGGCCTTGGCTCTCTAGGTCATCGCTTCGCGCACATAAGCTTTCAATTAAAAAAAAAACATTTAACCCAAAATCTTCTGAAAATTTTATGTCATTACATTACACGCCAGGCCCCAGAATACAGGACTCCCAATGAAAACGGCCTTGGCTCCCAAAGCTATTGCTTTGAGCACATCTGTTCCATTTCGCACTCCACCGTCAAGAAATACGTCACACTTTCCATCAACTGCTTCGATTACCTCTTTCAATACATCAATCTAAACATGATAAACTTGAAAATCATTTGTGAATTATTGGGTTAGTGGGTGTGCTGGCCACAAAAATCAAAAACGGATTGATCAGAAAAATATGAAAATTAATATAAACAGGGTTACTATATTTGAAGTCAATAATTTTGAAAAATGTGTTCGCATATACCCCCTCAATGGCACCACTGGTTACGATACGATATACCTCCATACTGTAATCTCCTCACCGTGGCAGGAACTCCATCCAATTGTCGTCCCCCGTGGTTAGACACAATTATACCATCAACCTCGTATTCCATTGCCTTTCTTGCTGTTTCGCCTAAAAATACCACGGAGAAAGGTTTACATTATTTGGTATACAGAGACCGGTAATGAAAACTTTGCAAACCGTCCAAAATCCCTTTTAAATAGATAGGCAGTTTCGTGAATTTCTTTAGCCAGGCGATGTCGGACCATTGGACAGTTGGATCTAACTTGGTATTGGCAAAAATTTGACCGCGGCTCTCGCTTTCTGTTTTAGGGCAATGTGGAAAACTGAACAAAGTTGTAGTTGTTGGTGCCAACCGTAGTTAATGATAAGATTGTTTTCGAAAACCTCAAGCATGGGGGTTTAGAAAATTTGCCTCTTCTTGTGTTATATCGCGTGCCGATGACTGGTTGGTCAATGGTTAGAACAAAACCATCAAATAGATTTGCTTCTCCCCGGTTTATGAGATTCTTTAAAAAGTCCCTGTCCTGAAAAGCAATATGTCAAATAACAAAATTATTGATGTTGTACATGGTTGTACCGAATGTACAAAAATCTCACAAAGCAAATAATATTGACACCATAAACCTATCTTGAGGAAATTAATTTTTGGTTACAAGAGACGCAAACTTACACATACCATTATCTAGAATTTTGTTAAAACACAAGCAAGGCTGAGGAGAAAACGCATTTTATATCATTTAATTCATTAGAATATCCAACCACCTTAAAGAATTGAATTTGAATCCATTTCAGTGCATTTGGAACTTCCCTTGCAATATCACTCATGTCCGTTGTCGTCCAAGTACTTAAAACAAATCCTGTACCCATGTCGAATGTTGCTGCAACGCATAAAACATAAAAAAAACGAACCTTCCTGGAAATTGACAATATATATTTCTAAGATCAAACAAAAGCAATGTACCTCTGGCAATTGCCGCGTCTCCATCTTCATGTAAAAGTTTGTTCAATCCGATTGGTGCTGCGCAAACTGGAAAAGAAATTCTTTTTCCCAGAATTGTTGTTGAAAGATCGACTGATGAAACGTCCTTCAACACACGAGGGCGCAGTCTGTACCTGGCACATCAACATGAAATTGGTAACTAAAAAATGTTTTTTAGTTTTGCTTACTTTAGGCTGTTCGGCAAAACAGATATTTTGCAATGAAAACTAAAAAAATATGTAAATTAATATTCTGGTGCAAAAAAAGGTTATGTTACAATAGAATTTACTTTACAAAATAGTTAAATATGTTTATAGGCAAGTGTTCCTGTTAATATTTTAGGAAATTCTTCAACTGTAAAAAAATTTTCGCTTGGTTGAAGTACAATAATTTTTACGTTGTGCTCAAAATTTGGTTGGAATGCTTTATATGAGAAAAAAAACTTTCTAGTTGCTTTTCACAGGCGCAAAGAATCCAACACTCAATTAACCTTTTGAAGGCATCGTGATTATCTTTGATAGTTTGTCCTTCACCGCCGAATGCAAAATAATAAGAGTCGAATCCTTTTGCGGTAATCTTATCTCGCGCCAAATCCTTGAAATCCTCAACGCTCACTAATTCCAAATTACTTTTCATTTTTGCAAGGTAATACACGCTGCCTAATAACTTACCTCTACTACTGTATAGTAAGGTGTCTTTTAGCGTAGGTCTGTAGACTATGCAGAATATTTAGTGAGGGCATACCGTAAATATGTTTCACACCCGTGAAGACACTGCTGATTATATATGTCTCTGTGACGTTACAAACCAAAGGCTTATTTGTCTGTGATTACTGGCACACCAAATGGTACTGCATTACTCGGTACTCATTAAAAACTTTCTTTTTGAACGAAATATATTTCACGCACGAGTGAACACAACTTCAAAGGATTTACGAAAAACATGAAACAAGTATATACACATATTAGAACAAAATGTCCATCCAAAAACAGCCAATGGAACTTTAACACCCCTTTATTACGAATTCTGACTATTTTTGTTAATACAAGGTATGTATATTGAGGCAGCAAGCAGGCAGTGGTGTAGTCGCTTGATATAGGCGAACATTTGAAACCTTTTCGGTCTATTAAATGTTTTTAAATTTTGCACAAAACTTGCCTGGGGCATACAGATAATCGTGGCATGAGTTAAAATACCAACTCATTTAAAATTTTTGAGCAGAAATAGAATTCACACTTCGGTGCAAATGCGTCATAAGTTCAATAGTTCAGGCAATAAAAAATGTGTTGGACCCAATTACAACTCCTGGCCCCAGTAATCAACACGATGTTTGAAATCCAGATGCAAAAAAAACATTTGTTTCATGAACCCAACATCAGTTTTGGCGATTTCATATGGGGTCACGACCCATAGTTAAATCACCGGGCGGTAAAATTTGTTTGAAATTGGAAGCTTTATATCATTCAACGAAAATATCACGTTAAAATTTTATTCAAGAATATATGGTAAGCTTTGTATGACAATCACCACATTGTATCAACCAGCAATCCCAACATTGTATCAACCAGCTGTAAGTTACAATAATTTCCTCTAAGTTTCACTGGAATTTTTTCACTTAATTAAGTTGAATGGGGACGTCCAAGAATTCACTTTTGTTGTTTTAGATATAAATTGATGTTTCAGTTCTTCAAAATAGAAACAAATGTTACAGTGCTTTCATAGTTCGTCAGGTTGCTTGTGTTCAATTAAAATGATTTTTATCGATGCCCAACGAACTGCACAGCATCAGGTTTGAAACAAATCGAATCCGATTTAACAGAGTTCCACTAGTAAACAAAACGTATTGACTGGAATGTCGAAATACCGTTGCAACAAAGTAATCATTTCTTTCACTCAGGAGAAAAAATTCTCCAAAACGCAAACACTTTTTACTGATTGCTACTGCTACACATAAATATCTCCAAAGATAGTCATCTTAAACGTAATGCAGCGATTGCTTTGCTGCACTTTTACTGTTTTTTAACATTTTTGCCCAACATGTAAGTAATGGATATAACAGTTTCCTAAATTCGTTTGATTCCGTGGACAACCTGTTGGACACCAAGATGCCAAAACCAATATAAAAAAGGCACAAAGTATTTATTACACAGTCATCCCACCGAAAAGATGATAGTCTATATCCTAACAAAAGTAATTGTAGCTCCAAGAGCAAATCGTTTTGAAAGCAAAATGGACAAACACACAAATAATTTTTACAGGAATTTCATGAAAATATATTCTCGAGTATATCAACCACAAACAGTACGACAACGCCATTCAGCACACCACTAACCTACTGACCTAACTTTTCTTTGTACGATGGTTGCTACTTCTGTGCTTCAGTGAATGACTTTTTTGGTTTTATATGCAGTAGCAAGTTTAAAACCAGTAGCCAAGTAGACAACTCGGACCGATCGAATTCAAATATATGGCACACGACTCTGCCTCCGCAAATATATTACATGCTGATCTCATTGCTTATCGTCGTCCTGTCTGTATTTATTCTGATAGTTTAAAATTTATTTTCGTATTACATTAAAAAAAGCAATGGTAAAGCAACCCAAAACTTACAGAACACCAACATCTAACTTTTAACTGCATATCTTTCTGCCCTGAAGGCAAATGTCAGACTCTGCGTTTAAACACAAATTATAAGTTTGTAGCGCTCACTTTACCGCATTTTAACGTAGCGGATTAATTGTCTTTTTCGCCGCGTTTTCTCTTTTGCTGCTGTTGCGTAGAATTGTGGAGTCGGTCTTAACTTGACAATGCAATAAAGCTGTACAAAGCGTTAGTGGTGACCCCGACGAGTCAGAAACGTATATTTCTTGACAGAAATTTCAACTTAAGATGGATGCGCTTCCCAGGGTTATGCTTGGAATCCGCACCGCTCCAAAAGAAGATCTCGGGACATCGTCTGCTGAGCTTGTTTACGGTTTACCGTTGGCTGTGCCTGGCGATTTTATTGGTTCAACACCCACTGAACCGTCCCCGCGTCAACTTCTGCCCGCTTTGAGGTCGGCTGTTGGAAGGTTCCTGCCGACACCAATGTCGCGTCACTCACATCCGCATGCAAATGTTCCGAAGTCATTAGACACTAGCGCTTATGTATTCTTGCGCACAGACAAACATCGCCCGCCTTTGACACCTCCGTATGAAGGGCCATACCGGGTCATAGCAAGAACACACAAAACTTTCACACTAGACTTAGGTGGACGCCAACAGACAGTTTCTGTTGACCGTTTAAAGCCTGCCCACGTCGACCTGACACAACCGGTCCAAACAGCTCAACCACCGCGTCGAGGAAGTCCTTGCAAACAGAGTCGAGTTCCATCCAACCGGCAACCACCATTATCACCAGACTCTATTCAACGCTCGCGTTTTGGTCGCATTACTCGCCCTCTGGCCGGTTTTGTTTGTAAATTTTGTTTTCAGCTTCTGGCGGGGGGGGGGTACGTAGCGCTCACTTTACCGCATTTTAACTAACGGATTAATTGCTATTTGCGCCGCTTTTTCTGTTTTGCTACTGTTGCATAGACTCGTGTCAGTCTTAACTTTACAACGCAATAAAGCTGTACAACGCTTTAAGTTAAAATTTTTAATTTCAGAAAAAGGGAAAAAGTGACAAATGACAGCTGGATATCCTCCTGTCAGAACAGGCCATAAATAATGCGCTTCAAAAGTTGTTGATACCATGGTTTCGCGAAAAGCCATGATTTTTCATCATATTAGCAAGTGTTTTGTATTAAGCTTTAAGTAAACTGTAACTGAAACCAACAACTGAAAGTTGGATAATTATTTTTTGTCATGTGGCAACAGTACAGTCGTGCATTCGCGCTATAGTACACCCTTACAATATATTATACCTCCATAATATTGTTCGCAATATGTAGCAAACTTACCTTATCGCCAAACTAAGGTAAACAACTTTAACCTCTCGCCTGGGTTTTCGCCAAAAATCTAGAGGTTCTGCGCTGTGCATCATTTGCTGCCAGACGGATTAGTTTGGACGCAGCCATGCGCATCGCGATGAATGTCTGCGCCTCTGGTTGGCAACCTTCTGCTTACAAAGAGCTAATTACACTCTTCAGCAGTAAACTGAAACAAATCGGAGCCACAAAACATAGTAAGGATTAGTTTGTTTTTTTATTCCACGTGAAACAAAATATCTGTCACTATTGTTTGCAGTAAACTTGCAGTAAAGCAGTAGACCTAAAAATCTTAACGATTTTTATTTCATTTTTATATTTTTTTTGCAATGGGCATTTTTGTATCTGAAGGTCGTGGCCCGTAGCCAAGGGTTTCCGGCTTCTGTCTCGTACCTAGACCACTGCACAGCAACCTTTTTTTCTTCATGTCACGTTTACTAACTCTGCGATTCGGTGCCACCACCACAGCTACAACAGCGCATATCAAACTTTTTGGCGTTGCATCCCCATTTTTAGAGAGAAATTCCTATGATAAACCTGCACGTTAAGTATAACGAAATATAAATGTTTGTTGGTATAGTTTTAGCAACCTCAAAATTGCGTTTGGTTGCCCCACAAAATGACTTTTTTCTTTTCCCGCCTTGCGCTTGTTATTTTTTTGTGATGCATTGTGTTTATTTGTACCTGATGAAGAGAGTGGTACTCGCAAATGCTAGTGTACTTTAAAATACAAATATCAGTCTTCTTAAAGAGTGCCAAACCGAGATAATTCAGGCATAAAAGTTGTAATTTAGCTTTAGCTAAGCTCATGTCGTAATTTGAAAAACTGTAAAACCACGCGTGAAATTGTTCAGTCAGAATTTACATGCTCCAACTGGTGATAACAATCCTAATTTATTGCAAGACGTTTTTCCCAAAGGGGCAATAGTCGGTAGAGTGTGGGACTCGCTTTATTGTGTGACAGTGACCACGTAGGACTAAAAATTACACATGTATCTTGTCTGTAACCTCCGTTTGAGAACTATTTTAGAAGCAGACAGTGTGTTGAGGTTTAAATTATAGGAGTTCGTCTGAACTGATTTTGTTGCCTTAGGGCATTACATTAATAGACACAAGGCAGATAATCCAATGTCCATTATTTTCGTATTAGAACTTGATGTGGCAAATGATTGGAATAGAATAGATGCCAGGCACAGCACTTGCAAAAGCGAACGATTTTTGTCCAGTTTTGAAATTACTCACGACATAACGGTCGGTTTGCCAGTAACACAACAATATGACCTTTTTGCACTAATTTATATTGGTAATTACAATTCGTTGCAACCACAACTAGAACTAATTCTATTTGAACAAATAGTCGTTCTAGCAAAACATGTGATCTCATAATAAACCACTTTTTGACACGAGGATTGTAATATTTAGATCTTGATTGTAAAGTTTTCCAATTGTGTCATGCAACGAAGCTTCCCGAGAAACGGTTCAGGCTCCCTCAAAATAAGTTTATCGGTGCATTGTTGCCTTTTGCCGATCAGCAACTGAATTTGCTTCATATTTCCTTATTTGCGTACAGCAGGATGTAGCTAACGTTTTGTTAGTTTGCTACTACAAACCGTATTTGCTCCCAACTATATAGAAATGTATTTAACACACTTGTATCGCCAGTTTCAACGTTTTATCTTCTGCAGACAAACCCAGACAAAAGTTAGCGTTTTGCAAATAAGTCAGACAATCCTTTTATTGGCTGCAAGACATGCGTGTCTAGTTGGCTTCTGCGGAGGTACATACATACAAGCTGCCTAACTCCTGTTCGCTTTGCAATTGCGTAAACCTGTCGTCAGGAGCATAGGTACTGAGGCAACTTTCCAAATGAATGGGTCTTTCTAATCGAGCAGATCTAGTTAAACGATTGTGTTGACAAATGTTCCATTTAGGATTAAATAAGTCGTATGCTATTGTTTTGTTTACCAATGTATGATTCGTATTAGAAAAATGGATAAACGCAGGTTCAGGCAAGAACATTCTTGTAACTGCTATTTCAAATATTACAATGACGCACATTTTATTTTATTTCTTTGCTTTATTTTAAATCTTTTTATTGTTGTTTCACATGAATAGGTAATGGATGCCTGTGGTAATGTAAGTTACTCGTTAGCGCTGACCAGGGAGTCGTCCAATATGTTAGCACCAGCGGTTTGTACTGATAGGGCAGTTTATTCGTTTTTTAGTATTTAACTCTGTCATTTCTGTTTATTTTGTTTGTATTAATAAGGCGAAACATGTTTTCCAAAACTAGAAGCATTCACACAAAGTTGTCATAGTAATATTTTAAATTGAAATTAAAGTTTCACTTGTATTATGCGAAAGAAATGTTGCTGGTTAGGTGAATTTCGTGAAGTGAAAGCTTTTTCAATCTTGTAACTGCATTATTACTAAAGGGTTTGTCTGTAACAAATTCTTCAGGCTTATGTTAGACGACGTTCTGGTCATGTCATCCTGCAGTACAGAACAACTGGACAGACTGGTATGCGTTGAAGATTATCATGTTGCGGCCAAAAAAATTATGTCCAAACTAACTTTTGGATATTCTGTGGATTATGCTGGAGAAGGACAGACATACCAAGAAAACTGCTCCGCTTTTAAAAGGTTTGTTGGTACTGCGAAGTTGAAGGCATGTGCACTGGGCCAACCGCAATCAATCCAGACAAATATACGCAAGAGACAAATAACGTATCAAATAGCTTGATGTGCCCAGAATATCTTAAAATCTATATAAGAAATATTTACTGAATGTTTACACTAAACTAGTTTTGTATTTAAAAGATATCGACTTCGGCCGCAACGTTTGAAAGACGTTTCGTCGGTCGATTTATCCACCGAGATATTTGGAAAGAAGATTGCATTTCCAGTCTGCGTAGCTCCATGGGGTTTCCAAAAACTGATACACGAAGACTCAGAAGTTGCAACTGCCAGAGGTAAAAACAATCCTATAGAACATGAAAGGCGAACGTTTAGTGCGAAAATCAATTGAATCATTTTCTAAACCTTTCTACCAATTTCACAACAGCAGCAGCAAGTATGGGTACAGGATTTGCTTTGAGTATGTGGACAAATACCGATATGGATGTTATAGCCAAAGAAACACCAAATTCGTTAAAGTGGATTCAACTTGAAATGATCAAGGTACCAGATGTATGTTAAAACAAAGAGAATTTGTTGAATATTGGTCTAAATGGTCACGTTAAACTCAAAGTAAGCTCATTTAAAAGCAAAAACTCTTTGGTCTGTTGAAAGAATCAAATGGGTCAATAATGAACAGTGAGCTGCCGACAGTGACCACTTTTTTGATCTCATGTTTTATCAGTGCAGCTGGTGATTAAGGATGGCCCAACTAGTGCGATACAGACTATTCTCCACTATGTGGAAGTGCCTGTTTGGTTAGTTTGCTGTCCCTGATCACCAACTGCAATGATAAGACCTGGCAGGCCGAAAAGTCGATACTGTACGCATATTTTATTTTATTTTGTGATATATTTATTGCCATAACAAAAAATTGTAAGAATAAATATTGTTTTGGCGTACATGCATTTTGTTAGAAAATTCATTTTTACATAAAAACACGTGTGTGAGATATCAAAATCATGCATGGCCGAAACAGCATAAAACCTACTATTCAAACTCCTGCACAATCAACTGATGTGGGAAAAATGAAACCTTGTATTTGCTTCAAACGACCACGTAAAAAACAAGGACAAATATTTGACCTTCAAGATCTTCGCCCCCTTTCACGTTTGAAACTCGTAAATATCGTTAAAGCAAAGTACTTTATAAGGACATGGAATTCCTAAGAAACTTTCTGAAACGAGCTGAGAGAAATTCGTTTGATGGAGTGATGGTTACAATCGACCAACCTGTCGTGGGGACTCGTTACACCAGTATGAGGAACAAGTTCACGTTTTCATCCACCTTCAGGTATATCCCTTACTCTTAATATTTAGACAGGTCTTTAAAAACAATGGTTTCGGTAAGGAGGC
This sequence comes from Ascidia mentula, assembly GCF_947561715.1. Classification (NCBI taxonomy): domain Eukaryota; kingdom Metazoa; phylum Chordata; class Ascidiacea; order Phlebobranchia; family Ascidiidae; genus Ascidia; species Ascidia mentula. Next base: position 15,558,165 of record NC_138569.1, on the reverse strand, counting down.
CAGACACTAACCGAAAACTAAACGCGCTCTTTTGCGTACTATAGTACAGCGTTCGGTATTCGAAAACATTGGAACCGAATAAATCTGAATAAAAGTGCATCACATAATATTATTGATAACAAACACATAAGTATGGATAGTATAAACATGCACGCTCATCTTTTCCAGTATCTGACTGTTGCTTTTCCGGAATCTAACTATTGTCTAAAGCAAACATAACATTACACTGATCATTATAATAGTTCTGCGAAAAAAAAAATCTTTTTTACTGGTAATTAGGTTTCCACATGTTCCCAAGTCTGCAACTGGTAACGTATCTATGAGCAATGCCTCATTGTGTGTATCTTCAAAGTGGTCGGACCTTGCCGCGTTGAAGGAAATCACTAACTTACCCATCATTTTAAAGGGAGTTATGGACGGTTAGATGTTTAAATTTTCTAGATTTGTTTTCTTATCACATAAATTTTCTTGATTTTCGTTTCAGGTGAAACGGCCAGGAAAGCAATGGAATATGCAGTAGATGGTATAATTGTATCGAACCATGGCGGACGTCAGTTAGACGGGGTACCCGCCACGGTCAGTTAATCTCCTTTTAGACACAAAAAAATGTACTATAGACTATAATACACTCCAGATTGACGTGCTGAGTGAAGTGGTGGCGGCAGTAGATGGGAAATGTAACGTGTTTCTTGACGGTGGAATTCGAAATGGGACTGACATTCTAAAAGCGATTGCTCTCGGAGCGAAGGCAGTTTTCGTTGGACGACCTGCCCTTTGGGGTTTGGCATGCAATGTAATTAAAACTTTATGTTGAACACTGTTATATTTGGGAAGGTTTTAATCAACAGTTTTCAGGGACCACGTCATTTTAATTAAATTAAGTTTTCTAGGGTGAGGATGGCGTAAGAAAGGTGTTATTACTCCTCAAAGACGAGTTCAAGACTGCACTGCAGCTTATGGGTAATTTTTTTCGTTTACTTGTTTGTAGTAATGAAAAGCTCGTCTGGCAAAAGAAAAACTTGTTTGTTCGACGTTTCGGTTGTTATACAACAAACCTTCATCAGGATAATGAAGTAAAAACGCCCACACGGCGATAAATAGTCACGCGCGCATAAAGCAAAAAAGGCAAACAAGTTTTTCTTTTGCCAGACGAGCTTTTCATTACTAAATAGTATGCCTGGCAGCGTTAGCAACAAATTACTTGTGTGTGTTTCAAATAAACAAAAAACTTTTTGTCGTAAAGGTTTCACTTCCATTGAAGAACTCCAATTGGCCAAAAACGCAGTTGTGAAACAAAGTTGTGTCCACTGTGGCAAATATACAATGAAAAGTCTTCTGTAATTGATTCGTGAAGACATTTGACATAATGAATGAACTGTAACAAACAACAAAGGTTTGCTGCAAAGAATCTGATAACCATGCACGTGCGGAATCGTCTAATTGCAAAGTTGTAGTGCTGTGTTTGTAACTTTTTTTGCTTGCTCGTGGTGTAACCTGACGTTTATTTCACATACACGTGGCATGATGCCAATTAGTTTGTTTTAGTAAATTTTTCCTAACTAACTGAAAGTAAAACAGAGTTCGATGAAAGTTGTCGCAACGTGCGTTCAATGTGTTTAAACATGGATCGATTTTGCAAAGTATTTATATTTATCATATCGTTATAAAAAAAGAACGGTAATGGCAGAATATATATTATAACACAACTGCTTTGCATTGAAATCCGCTGTATCTTGCGAAGCTCCAATACATTAAGTTTCAAAAATCTTCCTATGTTTCTACTTGAGCTGGCACAACTCATGGGCGCTTCCTAGCATGTAATATGTTGCTTACGTAGCAACTTCCGAAATACAACGTATATTATAATTGCCATCCATACCATATTTTTGAGGCGATGGACATAAGTTTTAAGCTACTTCATACATCTCTTGATTTATACCGAGCTCGGCTTTTAGTCCTTGGCCTTGCATGCCATGTATCGATATTAACCATACTGAGGTCAGAAATAAACGCAGAAACTGATGCGGGAAAACAACTGGAATTAAAACTACTGAAGTTATCAAGACAAGGTAGTTGTTCAGCCTCAGGCTTATGCAGCAGTTACCCCAATATTTATCAGATCAAGAATAAACGTGAAGTTTGCGAATGATTTTACAACAAAAAATACAGATTAAAGGTCTCAACCCAAAAGCACAGGCAATGAAAATATGAGTGCTTCCTGCTTATCTTGATATGCTATTTGTCTGAAATTACTGAATGGTCGTCGGATGTAGCCCGGCTGATGAAAATCACGTAGCTGCATTTCGTTTTAAATGTGGTTTAGAAAAGGATTCATTATATTGTGTGCGTCTGCATGCCATATTGTAAATCATTTTGCTTGGTATAAAAACGCGGTACAGAAAAAAGGGAAATGAAAGATCAAACATTTTTTACTAACCGTTAATGGTAATCTAATGGCGTGTCATGGTTGACCATTCAATCTTCCTTATTCAACAAAATATAATTCATGTTTGAAATTAAGCAACCAGAGTTGTGGACGGTTCGGTGTTTGCATTTTTTGTGCGCTGCGACGTTCATCGACCTCCACTGACCAGGTTATACGATGACGCGTGCAAGGTTCTTCGAGCCTCAGACAAAACATCATGGGAGGTTGATCATAAACGATTTCGATCGACCGCGTTAAGCCGGCCTATGTCGATTCAACGATGCCAGTTCTGTTTGCGGTACCTCCAGCTAGGGGAAACGCTATCCAGCCTGACACTTGTCCGCTTCTGGTGAGGGTACTTTGGCGACCGAACTGCAGTATTCGCCTGTGCACTCAAGCGTGTCATTGCCCTTTTCTTGTGTCGCCAATGCCGCCGCACACACGTTTGTTTTGTATTGCTTGCCCCTTGTTTACTTCGCGTTATGAATTAATGATTCACAGTTTGTTGAAGTGGAACGAAAAAACATCTTTCTCAACTGTTGGGCATGAATGTGTGTTTGCTAAACGGTCGAAGTGAAGAATTGTTGCAAGCCAGCACATAAAAAAGAGTTTATAATCCTTGCCCTTAGGTCTGAGCCTTGGGGCTGAAATTTGGTCATATTCTATCTTCTGGTTTTGAAATAATTCAAACTTCCAATTAATCATTACGACCTTACCATGTGTATGGAGAGACAAGGCAGGCAACGATTACTTCAATCCTTTTCGCATGAGCAGTTTACGTGGCAACCGATAGAATCAGAAGCAGAATTACCAAACACCGGGCTGCAACGCAGGCATTCCAGAGCAGAGGAAACAATTTATGCTGTTGCAGGAACAAACACTCAACAGTTGACATGTGAAAGAGAATTTCCTTACAAACACATGCATTGAACATATTGCACAACTCAGTGGTTGACTATATAAATGATAAAGAAATTTGTAGGTCAGGAAGTGATGTTTGTTACTAGCCATATTCAGTAGCTACCGTACCAAAACTGAGCATGGGTGTTGTAGAGTGATTGTTGCATGCTGCGATTGTACTTTATATTTTGCAAACATTCACACTGGCGCCTGTTAAAGAGGTACTTACACGCAATGATAGGTACTTACTGAACCGGAAAAGTACAACGTAATGCCGAAAAAACACAGTACGCATTGCCATGAGCAAGGTTCCTGAATTCTGCTTGAGAAATGTTTTAGTTGCGACGGACCAGTTTTTGGATAATAAGGAACGATTAAACAATTGTTTGAGTTTTGAGTGAAATTTTTTCTTAAAAAAGGTGGTGTCGTGGACCATCGGAAGCTTGATATGGGTTTATGTGAATATCTACAGTAGAGTGACTATTCGTCCGACCAAAACTTACAAAACAAAATATTATAGAACGTACTGACAGTTGGATAATCAGCCGTGATTTGTATATTTTTTACTTTTGCTGAATTTAAGAATGTTTGATTCTACGTTGAGACGTAGGTGCGGGCATTTGTTTTTTAATACAACTTCACGCTCAAACAGCTTTAATTGCATTGTGTTCAGGTTTCCTGTTAAACCAATAAAGATCGCAAGTTTAAAATTTTCCCTGAGCTTCAATTGATTTACACGGATTCCGGCAATGTCTTCCATCAGCACAGAAGCAAGCGAAAATATGGTTTGCGTTGGAGATTATGAAGTAGAGGCCAGTAAAATTATGTCCAAAGAAGCTTTAGGATTCTCAATAGACTATGCTGGAGATGGACATACTTACCGAAGAAATTGTTCCGCTTTTAAAAGGTTTGTCAATAGCGAAGTTTGAAGTGTGTGCATTGGACCAGCACAAGTCAGCAATCAGCCCAGACAAACAGCAGTGTGCAAACAGCAAAACATACTGCAATGTTCTCTTATAGTTAGGCCTGTCGATAGACTGTACCTTTCATTCAAAAATTTAGCAAAAATTCACAAAAATGAACATTGTCAAAAAAGCTTGCCTAATTTTTTTTTACTTATTTGAAAGATATCTACTTCGCCCGCACCCCTAAAAAGACGTTTCGTCGGTCGATTTATCCACCGAGATATTTGGAAAGAAGATTGCCTTTCCAGTATGCGTAGCTCCATGGGGTTTCCAGAAATTGATACACGAAGACGCAGAAGTTGCAACTGCCAGAGGTAAACAAATTGAATCAATCTTAGTGGAAAAACGAATCAATTCTTTTAACTTATTGTCGTGTTACTTGTAGCAACGGCAAGCTTAGATACAGGATTTGCTTTGAGTTTGTGGACAAGTATAGGCATGGATATTATAGCTAAGGAAACACCAGATTCGTTAAAGTGGATTCAAATTGCACTGGCTAAGGTACTGCAACGAATGCATAAATACTTGCATTTCTAGTCGCCATTGGATTTCGTTAATACAACTCAAATGTGTAATTAAAGTAACGAAAACGCTTTGATTGCAAATGTAATTTGACACTATCTGAAAACAAAGTGGTCAGAAGCCGTTTGAAAAAAACAATTTTACGTTACAATACTCTAATCAAATGGTTAAACCGAAGAATATGAATTTTTATAGAAGCAGATTTCTGTTTTTTCCTTATAGGTTTCATTACTTAATCAATTTGCAAATTCTTTTTGAAAACTAACGATATTTTTGGTTTAAATCAAGCAAAAAGTAAATGTTTGAATAATAACATGTGGCATCTCTGAAGGACATGGAATACATGACGAAACTACTAAAATGTGCTGAGAAAAATTCATTTGATGGAGTGATTGTCACGATTGACTGCCCTGTCATTGGGACGCGTTACACCAGGGCAAGGAACAAGTTTCCCTCAACATCTACGTTAAGGTTATGCATCCATAGTTTTGCTAGAAAATTTCAAAAACAATGTCTAGTAAATCAATACTAACATTAAAACGCTAAACGGACTACTACAAGACTAAATGGACATTTACAAAAGATTCCATTGATATACATGCAACAGCGAAAAGTTGCCCCCTAACGTTTATTTAATATTTTTTGCCAATAGAAATCTTGCACGTGTTTACACGACATTTAAACGATCCGTTTGGCCCCTCGTATGTGTTAAACTAGTAACAATTTGTATCTGTTTCAAGTAGCAACAATCCTCATTATTTTCTATTTGAATAAGGAATTAGGAGTTAAATTAACCGAACAATTTATAACACGCGGTGAAGTTTCTTAAAGTCACAAGTATTCGGTGAGTGTTTGCAATGAAGTCTCATTCTTCAGTGTGTTTTTGTTATCAACTCTTTTTCTGTTTCTTACAGAAAACGCATGTACGCATTTGCATGTACACATGTATCTGTGCTCTCAAGTCGATCAATATATCCTTGATGATAGTACATGTTGTTTGAGATACTTATAGTTGATTAGTTTTCGCCGCCAAGACAGTGAATATACTGTTAAACACAATGACTGTTTTAGACAAAATACGGCAGTCACAATACATGTTATAACTTAACAAATTATAATGGCTGTGCGAAGGCAATTTCTTACTGGGCAACAAAGTTGTGTTTTATTTTGTATTTTTGATCGTAAAGTTTGATGTGTGATTTCGTCGCGTAGTTTCCCCCATGTACCCAAGTATTTATCAAGTGACAAATTACCGGGAAAATCCACTTTCTGCGTTTCGGCCACGTGGTCTGACCTTGCAGCGTTGAAGGAAATCACTAATTTACCCATCATTTTGAAAGGAGTTATGGACGGTTAGATGTTTAAATTTTCTAGATTTGTTTTCTTATCACATAAATTATCTTGATTTGCATACTAGGGGAAACGGCCAGAAAGGCAATGGAATATGCAGTAGATGGTATAATTGTATCGAACCATGGCGGACGTCAGTTAGACGGGGTACCCGCCACGGTTAGTTAATCTCTTTTCGGACACAAAAAAATCTGCTCTATACTATATAATACACTTCAGATTGACGTGCTGAGTGAAGTAGTGGCGGCAGTTGATGGGAAATGTAACGTGTTTCTTGACGGTGGAATTCGAAATGGGACTGACATTCTAAAAGCGATTGCTCTTGGAGCGAAGGCAGTTTTCGTTGGACGACCTGCCCTTTGGGGTTTGGCATGCAATGTAATTACGACTTTATGCTGAAAGCTGTTACATTTTTGAAGGTTTAAATCAAATGTTTTCAGAAACCTTTTTTTTCTCTAGGGTGAGGATGGCGTAAGAAAGGTGTTATCACTCCTCAAAGACGAGTTCAAGACTGCACTGCAGCTTATGGGTAACTTTATTCGTTTACTTGGTGTGTGCTTCAAATAAACAAACAACTTTTTGTCGTAAAGGTTTCACTTCCATTGAAGAACTCCAATCGGCCAAAAACGCAGTTGTGAAAGAAAGTTGTGTCCACTGTGGCAAATATACAATGAAAAGTCTTCTGTAATTGATTCGTGAAGACATTTGACATAATCAATGAACTGTAACAAACAACAAAGGTTTGCTGCAAACAATCTGATAACCACATGCGGAATCTTCTAATTGCAAAGTTGTAGTGCTGATGTGTTTGTTACAAACCCTTGTGTACTTACTCAATGTGTAACCTGACGTTTATTTCACATGCACGTGGCATGATGCCAATTAGTTTATTTTTGTAATTTTGTTATAACTTACTGAATGTAAAACAGAGTTTAATGAAACTTGTCGCAACTTGCGTCCAATGTGTTTAAACCTGAATCGATTTTATATGGTGTTTTTATTTATCGTATCGTTATTAAATAAAATGTAATGGCAGAATATATATTTTAACACAGCTGCTTTGAAATCCGCTATATTTTGCGAAGCTCCAATAAATTAGGGTGCAACAATCTTCTCTATTTCTACTTGAGCTGGCACAACTCATGGGCGCTTCCTAGCATGTAATATGTTGCTTACGTAGCAACTACTAAAATACTACGTATATTAGAATTGCCATCCATTGCGTTGTAATGTCATACTATATTTTTTAAGCGATGGACATAAGCTTTATGCTACTTTATACTTTTTTCGATTTATACCAAGCTCAGCTTTTAGTCCTTGGCCTTGCATCCAATGTATCGATAAAAACCACACTGAGGTCAGAAATAATATCAGAGCTTATCTTGATATGCTATTTGTCTGAAAATACTGAATGGTCGTCGAATGTAGCCCGGCTGATGAAAATCACGTAGCTGCATTTCGTTTTAAATGTGGTTTAGAAAAGGATTCATTATATTGTGTGCGTCTGCATGCCATGTTGTAAATCATTTTACTTGGTATAAAAAAAATGAAAGCAAATTTGATCAAACATTTTTTACTAGCCACCGTTAATGGTAATTTAATGGCGTGCCATGGTTGACCATTAAATCTACCTTATTCGACAAAATATAATTCGTGCTTGAAATTAAGAAACCAGAGTTATGGACGGTTCGGTGTTTGCATTTTTTGTGCGCTACGACGTTTATCGAATTCCACTGACCAGGCTATACAATGACTCATGCAAGGTTCTTCGAGACTCAGACAACATATTATGGGAGGTCGATCACAATCGACCGACCTCGTCAAGCCGGCCCATGTCGATTTAACGATGCCAGTTCTGGTTGCGGTACCTCAAGCTTAGGGAAACGCTATCCAGCCTGACACTAGTCCGCTTCTGGTGAGAGGGTCCTTTGGCGATCGAACTGCAGTATTCGCCCGTGCATTCAAGCGTGTCATTGCTTATCGGTTGCCGCCTCACATACGCTTGTTTTGAATTGCTTGCCCCTGTTTACTTCGCGCAACGCCCGTAATAAAGAATATAGCATGTATCGTCATCCAAAAAACTACGAGGATTTGATGTATTACAGCATTACTGCTCTGACGAATGATATATCTTTTCGTACACAAAAAGCCCCTGTTCGCGTAATTTCTCAGAACTGTTGCAAGCCAGCAAATAAAAAGAAGGTTTTGCAACGTATGCCGCAATAGGTAACGCTTTAAGTTAGGTGTAAAGTTCCTTAGAAAACCTCAAATTAGAGTGATCCTTGACCCTTTTATTTTTAAGCCTTGGGGCTGAAATTTATTCATCTCTTACCTTCCGGTTTTGAAATATTGCAATCTTCCTAATAATATTAACGATTTTATTCTTACCAAGTGCCAGTGTGGTGAGACAAGACAGGCAACGATAACTTCAATCCTTATCACATGAACAGTTTACGTGGCAACCGATAGAAATAAAATCAGAATCAGAATTTCCAAACGCCTTTCAACTGCAACGCAGGCATTCCAGAGCAGAGGCTTTTTACGCTATCACGTGAAGCTCTTAACAGTTGACATGGGAATCAGGATTTGCTTACACACACATGCATTAAACATATTGCACAACTCAGTGGTTGAATAATTCGGTTTGAATAAAACATTTTGCAAAGAATCTGATTACCACACGTAGAATCGTCTAATTGCAAAGTTGTAGTGCTGATATGTTTCTAACTTTCATCGCATTTCAAGCGTCTGCTATCAAATTCACATTTCCATAAACCTATACAACTTCTTGGAATTGTCTGAATACGAATTAAACTGCGGGAAAAAAGTTACACGTGATTGATCATGCGATTCGTCACACATCGCGCAAAACTTACTCAAACGTAAAATAATTTTTATGAAAGTGTTTCATCCGCTCTGATAATCACCCTTCCAGACCGTGAAGCGAAACCTGTTGGTCAGACGCATCTGAACCGTCGTCGGACATAGTCCGGCTAATGAAATTCACGTAGCTGCCTTTCGTTTGTTATATGGTTTGAGAAGGATTTATTGTATTACGTGCGATTACATGTCATATTGTAAATCATTTTGTTTGGATAAAAAATGCGCTACAGAAAGAAAGGCATATGAAAGCAAAGTTAAGCAAACAACAGTATCTAACCACCGTTAAATGGCAATCTAATGGCATGCCTGCTACGGTTGGCCATTGAATCTATCTTATTAAACAAAATTTATTTCGTTTTTGATTTCATAATGTTTTAACTTATAAAATCGAGATGTGAAAAATGTATCTAATGTGCTTGCTTTGAGAACCAAGTTGGTTTTCACTGGAGTTCCCAGAATGTATTATGTTTGTAGCAGCTTAAGAAATGCAACGCCTATAATTAAAGACCCATTTCATCTAGTTATGAACAGAAGCTGGTGGTTTTTGCTAAGGGCAGTTAGCGCGATTTTCATCAGATAACATATGAGAGTTAGGTTTGGTTATATACTCCCTGCTGTAAAACCAAATTACATCCACTCCTAGGAAGTGGTGCCGATATATTTTCGCCAAACATGTAGCGCAGTTTTTCAACAAATTTTTGCTAACTGTAAGCGATGGGAATTTCAGCGTATATGCAGAACATTGAGAGAAAGGAGTTAGTAAAGTTTCTTTACTGTGTGGTATCAATGCGTTGCTTGCTGCACAGTCAAAACTAATCTGTACAGCAAGATTTGGACAAATATTACAAGAAATAGTTTGCATTTAGAAGGTGTCGAATCCGGCTATATGAACATTTATGATACTTAAACCTCCGTGCACACATGGTTGTGTTGTTTGTCTGCAGTAACGCAGTAGCTTGCGCACGAAAAATGATGCATTTTGGGTGTTTGGAACGATTGTCGAGTAGCACAGTGCGTCACTACCGATGTGCCGCCAGACGATGTTGGATAATTCGTGAAGGCTAATCCAAACAATGATATCGACGCTAGCCTTCACGCACATGTATCCCTTATTGCAATGTGTTCAGGTTTTCTGTTAACCGAATAAAGGATCACATTTTCAAATTTTTCTTGTTTTGTCTGATACGGATTCCGGATATGTCATCGTACTTCACAGAAGCAAGCGAAAATCTGGTATGCGTTGATGATTATGAAGTAGCCGCCAGTAAAATTATGTCCAAAGAAGCTTTAGGATTCTCCATAGATTATGCTGGAGATGGACAGACATACCTAGAAAATTGCTCCGCCTTTAAAAGGTTTGATATAGTAATATAGCGAAGTTTGATTTGTGTGCACTGGACCAACAGAAGTCAGAAAACAGCAGTGTGATATTTTTTATGATAAGCAATGTGGAGACAATAATATGAATTGTGTATAAGCTGCAGACAGATGGCCACTGTTTCGACCCAAAAGGTCTCATCAACTAGTTTGGTGCCCAACGGATGACGGTGATTGTATAGTCACCACAAAGTGGAAGTCTTTGCTTGGCCGTTTGGTCAGCGAAGTCGTCTTATAGTCACACCAGCTGCACTGATGATACCTTTTGGGTCGAAACAGTGGCCATCTGCCTGCAGCTTATTCACGATATTTTTTATATTTTAAAGATATCTACTTCGCCCGCAGCCCTTAAAAGATGTTTCGTCGGTCGATTTATCCACCGAGATGTATGGAAAGAAGATTGCCTTTCCAGTCTGCGTAGCTCCATGGGGTTTCCAGAAATTGATACACGAAGACGCAGAAGTTGCAACTGCCAGAGGTAAACAGGTTGAATCAATCTTAGTGGAAAAACGAATCGATTCCTTTAACTTATTGACGTGTAACTTAGCAACGGCAAGCATGGAGACGGGATTAGCTTTAAGCTTGTGGACAAGTATCGGCATGGATGTTATAGCTAAGGAAACACCACATTCGTTAAAATGGATTCAAATAGGATTGGCGAAGGTACTGCAACGTCACAACTAAAACCATTTCTTTTACCTCAATTATTCTTACGCAGGTTCGAGGCAGTCGACATTTTAAAACCACGAGCTTTTTTAAGTTAACTGTGCACTAGTGAAGCGTACAGAATATAAATTGGACAGACGAAATCACTTTATTCAAATGGTTAAAACTAAAGTATATCGGAATAATGTATTTCAAGGACAGCTTTTTATATGTTTCGGGAACAAATTTCTGAACGTTGGTTTCATTACTTGATCAAACTGCAAACAAGTTTTTAGTTCAATTAGCTATATTTTGGGTTTAAGACAAACACACCTATAATTTCAGTCAAGGATAACATGTGGTACATTTTAAGGACATGGAATACATGACGAAACTACTAAAATGTGCTGAGAATAGTTCATTTGATGGAGTGATTGTCACAATCGACCACCCTGTCACAGGGACGCGTTACACACAGTCAAGGAACAAGTTTCCCTCAACATCTACGTTAAGGCAATGCATCTTTTTTTCAGACAACATTTTTGAAACGATGTCCAATAAATCACAAAAGAATATATTAAAATGTTATAACAGGGAAAATTAATAAGTTGCAATGCATACAAAGTCTTCGCCGTCCATTTAGTTGCGCGAAAGCGATTCCTTATTGCACAACAAAGTTACCTTTTTTTCATTTATTGTCGAAAGAGTTGAAACGCATAGTTTCGTCACATAGTTTCCCTCACGCACCCAAGAATTTATCACGTGACAAATCGTCGGGAAAATTCTCTTTCTGTGAAGCTGCCACGTGGTCGGACCTTGCCACGTTGAAGGAACTCACTAACTTACCCATGATTTTGAAGGGTGTTTTGGATGGTTAGATGTTTAAATTTTCTGGATCACTTTTTTCATTAAATAAATGTTATTGATTTTCATACTAGGGGAAACGGCCAGAAAAGCAATGGAATATGCTGTGGATGGTATAATTGTATCAAACCATGGTGGACGTCAGTTAGACGGGGTACCCGCCACGGTCAGTTAATCTCTTCTTTGACACAAAAAATACAAAAAAATATGAGTATACACTTTAGATTGACGTGCTGAGTGAAGTGGTGGCGGCAGTTGATGGGAAATGTAACGTGTTTCTTGACGGTGGAATTCGAAATGGGACTGACATTCTAAAAGCGATTGCTCTTGGAGCGAAGGCAGTTTTCGTCGGACGACCTGTCCTTTGGGGTTTGGCATGCAATGTAATTAAAACTTAAAATTACTTAAAATTAAATATTCTATACGCTGTTACATTTTGAAAGGTCTTAATCCATTGTTTTCAAAACCGTTTCCTTTCACTTGAAATATTCGATGTTTTCTAGGGTGAGGATGGCGTAAGAAACGTGTTATCACTCCTCAAAGACGAGTTCAAGACTGCGTTGCAGCTTATGGGTAACTTTTTACCTTTAAGTGTTGTATTAAATACCAAAGTACCTTTTTGTCGTAAAGGTTTTACATCTATTGATGAACTCCAATCGGCTAAAAACGCAGTTGTGCATCAACATTACTTTCATCGGTGCAACTATGCAATATAAGATCTTGGTGAAGACGTTTTACTTGATCAACTTTTGTAGCAGGCAAAAAAATGGCAAGCACGTTAAATCTTGTGAATGTAATATTTTTTACTAGTGTGGTGTTACTACTAAACTCTTTCTTCTTAACAAAAAATGGTGTAATGTTATTACTGAAAACGACTTGTTAGTCGTTTTTGCGCGCATTTTGTTTTTTGTATTTACCTCACCTCTCTTTTGTCACGTTTACTTTTTTATGTCTGTTTACCCCTCACGCACGTTATTGCTTTATTGTTATTTGTTTCACACTTTGTTTCTCGTTTCGTTTTTTTTTCTGTAAGTAATTTTGGTTGCGTGGTTAAAATGCATTTCGTTGATTTGTCGGGATGCTGGCGGACGAGATAAATAATTACAAATCAGATAATTACATATCTTGTTATGCTCTTTGACTGTAATTACTTTCCTATGCCTACGCTTGTGGACGTTAGTTGGGCGGGATTGGCCGCCACGCATTTTTGAAACAAAGTTGCATTTATTGTGGCAAATATACAAGACAAAGTCGTCTGTAATTGATTTGAGGAGACGTTTAACTTATTCAATAAATGCAGCAGGCAACAAAGTTTTAACAAACTGAATAAGATATTTACTTGTGGAATCGTCTGAGTTGCGATTTATTTGACTGCTGATTTATAAACATCAATGTTTCAGTTGCTATGCAGCATCATTGGTACATTCTTATAAGGCTGCTGCATAGCAACCGAAACGTAAGCATTTATAAATATTATTGCCTGACGACACGTCTTGTAGTGATAGTATGCCTGGCAACATCAGTAATAAATTGTTGTGAACGATTCACGACAATGCACATCAATATCCATCCTAAAAAAGACGTTATGCACTATGTTTGTTAGAATGACAATAATTTTTTCATGCGTATTAATGTTACAAACGCAGGGTGTTTGGCAAAGTGCTTGACATTAACATTGTATTTGGGTAATGTACAAATTTATAAGAAAGATAATCTAGCCGAGTTGAAAACCAACGATCCGGCCGTTCAGCAAAAACAATTTTGTGATTAAACAATCAACGCAAATTCGCGCATTTTAAGACAAATTAACTCCTGCTAATTTGTTAGGTTTAACGGTTTGAGTGTGTTTTAATTTAAGAAAAAGGTCGTGACTCTATCTGAGTGGGCCCGGGTTTTTCGGTCGGGTTTGTGTCTAACATTACGACACACGATTACTATAAGTTGATAAACGAACTTCTGTGTGCTCTGCGCGTACTATTTTTGCCGGAACAACAACAATTTTGGTTGTGGATAAGTGAAGTGTTGGCCTGACTGTGACGAAAATTAGTAGTGATCGCAAATATAGACACAACGAAGAATTCTATATAAAATTCATATTCATTAAACATCATGTTGTAAAGTCGATTGATTTTATTAACAAACATATACGTGTAACATTTGGCCGTTAACATAATACGGACAAGTCTGGTATAACACTACGATCAAGATGTTACAATTCGAATATTTGCTGCGTAGAACGCACCAGTTTTCAACAAAATTATGTTTTTTCAACAGAATTAAGTGAAAAACGTTTGTGAACGTGGAAAATTGTAAAAGGAAAGCCGATTAAACCGCATTTTCATGTGTTTTGTCAGAAAATCGAAAGATTGGAATTGAAATTACTTCTTTCATCTTTGCCTCCTATGTTATGGGCATCGTTGTAATGCTGAGAAGGAACAAAATAATGGTAGTTAAAAATCATCCCTTATATAGATTCCTAAACGCAATTGCGATAACCACTGTGAGGTTGAATTTCCGAATTACGTAAATTCAAATTTATCAAATTACTGTGTGCATCAAGATCGCGAATAGGCAAACACAGATCGTATCGCTGGTTAAGGTAAAATTTGAATCTACCTTCTTTGCTGTTTTTCTCAACTCAAGGGCATCTGCTTTGCCAGTAGAGTCCACCATTTCCATGAACATCCCATCCCGTTTAGTCAGCAAAAGATGAGGTTCGTCGAATTCAACAACCTTGCCGGAGTCCAACACCTTGTATACAATAAGTACCACATCAAATTTACTATGTCAACACATTAAGCTTTGTTTAAGAAGACTTACCAACACTCGATCAGAGTCGATGATAGTGTTGATGCGATGAGCTATTGTAACCACTGTACAGTGTTTGAATACACTTCGTAAAGTATACTGAATCAGCTGATCTGTCCTGTGAGGTCATTTATATTTTCTATTAAATTTGGCAGTTGACATAATGAAAAGCCAGATAATTTCGCACTGAATGGAATGGTATGTGATTTTCAGCAACATTTTATCTATTTCGCGTCACAATTTAAACTTTGTTTTGTTAGAAAATAGGTATGTTGTAGATAACGGTAGGCTTGTAACTGATTGGCCTGAAATGACTATCGATAAGTTTTATAATGAATATATATTTCCTTTACATAAACGTACAATAAAAAAGAGAATAATTGCGTGTTGGCAGCACAAAATATTCTGCAAAATTTAACCATAAACGTTATGAAATACGAATCTGACGTATTTCTGCTGAAAAACAACAAATATACTCAAATTGTTTAAAAAAAAATTATTTTCTGACTCCTGTACGAACGACTAGGCTTCTTCAGAGAATAAAACAAACACAGTAGCGAACCCAAGGACAAAGAAATTAGGCGACGAAAAATACATATTTGTTGTTTTTCACCAGAAGAACGTCAGATTCGTATTTCAGCATGATACCTAGTGGTCAAAGCCTATTTTCAGCTATAAACGTTATATTTTAATGGATTAGGGTGGATGACCTTAAATCTACGTTGGCTGTAGCTTCATCAATGATAAGAATCTTATTTTTCTTCAAGATTGCTCGAGCTAAGCAGATGAGCTGTCTTTGTCCGACACTGAAGTTGCCACCAGCTTCCGAAACTTCGTATTCAAGTTTGGTTGAAAAACCTTCTATAAGAGGTTTCAATTGCACCTATTGAAAAACGTTGCTATTAACAGTCAATTTAAGATGACTAATCACAGATATTAACAGAAAGGCAAAAAAACATTTCGCAATACCTGTTCCAATGCACTCCACAATTCTTCGTCAGAATATGCTGAAAACGGATCCAGATTTTTCCTCAGACTTCCTGCAAATAAGATTGGATCCTGCAAAAAACACGGTTTAAACTCCTATAATCGTTGGAGCGTGAAATGATAGAAACCTGTGGAATAACTGAGATAACCGAACGAAGATCAGCAAGTCCCAGGGAGGAGGCGGCCAAACCGTCGATATAAATTTCCCCGGATGTGAACTCGTTCAACCGGAACATAGCTGATATAAGCGAACTCTTGCCTGCCCCCGTGCGGCCAACTACACCCACCTAAGTTTTACTTTTTTGAGGGGTTGATAACATTTTCATACACCGATAAAGCTATATTATTGCAAAATGTTGTTTTATGCAGTAGAAGGTATGTATTGTCTAAACGTAAATTTAATTAAAAATATACTATAATAATTACTTTACCTTCTCTTTACAACGAATTTCCAGCTGAATATTATGTAAGACATCAGGGGCATTTACGAAATAAGCAAATGACAAATTTTCAAATGTGATATTTCCTTGTTGTGGCCAATCTGACGATGGTTTATTATCCGGCAGCTCGTGTGGCGCCTCCGGTGGAATTTTGTAATATTCTTGCACGCGCTCCACTGACGTCATCTACGAGACCAATTTTAAACGCGGTTTGTACAAAATGGAAAAATGACTTACCAGATTTTCAACCTCCGCACTTTGCCGAACACCCCATTGAAACATTACACTAAGAGCGATTGAGTAAGTTAAAATTAAACCTATACTTCCAGCATCATTTGAGAGAAAGGAAGCAGAGAGAACAGAAACAAAAGCGACAGCGCCAACAAAAAACGCGCTAATTAAGTCCAAACGAAGGGCGAACCATTGAGAACCAGACAAGAAAAGAAACCAGGAACCTACATTGTAACAAAACATCAAATTCAAGGCGATTTGTGAAAATAACAAGGCAATAACAAGGCGATTATGTGAAAATAACAAATCTGAAAGCGCTTACAACTGTGCAGATCCTGCAGTTCATGAAATTCCGTCTCAAACTCGTTCTGCATTCGGAAAGCTCGAATGGTGGTCAGACCCTGAATGGTCGTTGAGAGGTGCGAGAACACAGGGCTCCTGTCTAATACAAAATATATTAGAAATGTTTTGGATATTAACAAAGTAAGTTTTTTTGAACGTACTGGCTCCTTCCATCCGCTTGATGTCGCGCGAGGTCCTAATGTAAAAGCGACGCAGCCAGACGAAGTAGATGAAGAGAGGAATGGTGATGACGAGTATGACATAATTCACAGCGACAACAAGGAGAATAATTGAAATTACAATGAAGGAAACCTATTTGCAGAATGTAAATTTAAATTTTATACTGCACGGCATTCAGGAATAAAACACTTCTCGTACTGAAATGAAGTCCACCATTGTGAGAGGCAATATCTCGTCGATTTGACCCATATCCTTCGAGAATCTGTTCAAAATTCGACCTAGGAAAACGTTGAGTGTTATAGGCACGTATTGGTATGTGGAGGCCTTATGGTCAGTTGAGTCGCAACTTACCGACTGGATTAACGTCAAAGAAACGTACGGGGGCGTTTAAAATTGCCCGAAACATTTTCTGATGCATCTTTTTACCGGTGTTGACAAAATAATAAAACTCCAAAATCGCCGCAGCAAAAAGCAGCCCAATAGAGATAAAAGTAAGTACTACAAAAATAAGAAGATATGTCTGTTAAAATGTTTGTTAAACGCAAATTACCTCGATTAAGAAAGTCAAAAGAATTGGAATCCTACCTGCAAAAATCCTAATATAAAAAAAATCGTCAAATTTTGACTCATCGGTTGGAACAACAACAGAGGACGAATTAAATGATTGGTTGGTAGTTAATTCAGTGGTAAATGTTGCGATCTGTGCATCAGTTCTGGAAGTAATGCTGGCAGTGGTGGTGGCGGGGGGCGAAAAGTTGCTGCTCGTTGATAAACGCTGGGAGTAGAACAGAGCGGACTGGGTTGACCTGTAAATGAAATAAAATCAAAGCAACTTTATTGAAGTCAATGCTCACGACATCAAACTTACCAAACTGACAACCACCAATCGCAAATAATGAAAAGCGAATTGCTGGCAAGAATCAGCATGACGATAAGAATTAGAAGAGGTTTGTTTGTGTTGAAATATTCAGCGTAAACTTTCCACCCAATGCTTCCCTGCACTCTCGTCTCTTCTTCCTCGACACTCGCCACGAACTCCGCCTGTCACGTGATGCAGGGTGGTAAAAATTTTTCAAAATGTGGACAAACATTTTTTGCACTAAAAAAACCTTACTTAAAAAGTACTGATGATAAAAACATATTTGCCAATATATCATGAAAATATGATAAAATTTCAATAAATGGTTAAAAAGTCAGAAAACCTGGACTTTTTAATTTATAACTGTGATATAGGACATGTAATTAAATTAATACGGTTTCAAAAACCGTACTGAGTCCTTATTTACGTGCTTTTAGTTTGCTGCGTATGCTTAATTTGTTTAGAAAATAACAGTTTGGCAGAAAAGTTGAAGATCTGTGCCATATAGTAATTTATTAGTTGTATAATTTCAGTACTGTATAAATTTTCATCCTAAATTGCGAAAAGTGGTATCGTATAAAATACCTTTCCTTTTCTACTAAAAGAATGCCTGACTGCTTTTGTGATTGATTCGGATGTTTTACGACTCCGGCGTTTAACCTGTGAGCAAGACAATATGCATCGTTAATGTATAAGTAATACTTTCTAAATCATACTGGGATATTTCCAAAAAATAAAACTACTTACACTTCGTGAATAATAAACGTTGGGAATGCCTTCAACGATAGTTTCTTCTTGGGCGTCGTCATCATCCACTGATACGAAGAAGCCAAGCGCTGAAATACATAAACAAGTGCTTGCAATATTTTAAGATTGTGCAGTGTTAGACGAATGCAACATACGAAAAGGGTTGCCCCGACTTGTAATTAGTGAGGTCGGTGTAAAATTTTAACAAAAAATGCCAGAACAATTTTTAATTGATGTCGATTGATGCACTTTTTCTTACTCGGTGGTAGCAACGGAGAAGACGGAGTTCTAGTCAATGAGTTCTTTTTCGTGAGGAGTTTTGACTCCTCTTGCTTCTTTTGTTTATCTCCACTCTCCAGCAACGGTGCGAAGTCGATGCCATCAGCACGAAGGTTGTTAAAAGATCCAAGACCAACTACTTTACCCTTGCAACAATGTCATTAGATTGTGAGTGTAGTAATTTATGAAACATCTAAGAAGTTTTAAGTGTACATATTTGTCGTTATTTCTAACAAAATTGGGTTTTTTCATTTATTTTGGTAGTAAACTAACCAACCCTTGCGACAACGCATAGGTGAGAACTGTTTCCTATAGAAGAACCAGCATAATGCTTACATGTTTCAGTATCATGATTTCATCAGCGACCGACAAAAACTGGACTTGATGGGTTACGAGAACTCTAATCTGTAATATAATTTCACTGTAAACGTAAGTGTCGAGTTCAATAGCTTGAACAACATAAAGCGCACAAAAACAAGAAAGTGAATTACCTTATCTTTCATGTATTTACAAATACATTGGTGGAAAAGTTGATTGGCAACATGCGAATCAACCGCACTTAGCGGATCATCCATCAATATTATGTCTGTGTTTTCTCTATAAGCAGCTCGTGCAAGGTTTACTCTGGCTTTCTGTCCTCCACTTAGTTTTACCCCACGTTCACCCACCAACGTTTCATCTCCTTTCTCCAAAGATTTGATGTCCTGACATATGTAAACTCTATTCACTTTATAATATAATTACAAATCGTTGAGTCGTCTAACGTGAAATTTTTCATATTATAATTTGTCAACTAAATATCATACCAATTGCAATGCGCAACACTCGATCACTTTCTTGTAGCGAAATTCGTCATAAGTTTCGCCGAACAAAATATTTTCTCTGATTGTTCCAGAAAAAATCCAGGGCACCTGACCAACGTAAGCAACCCGACCAACCACCTTCACCTCACCGCTGGTAGGAGGTAATTCCCGCAAGATGGCGCTCAAGAACGACGACTGTGTCAAAAAAGTTTGCATTCAGGATATGATTGGAAACAGCAGTCAAGCGACCGATTCATTAGCAGACAGGAAAATTTGATTGGGATTTCGGGCCAGGATGTCCTGGGTTCGAATTCCGGTTTCAGTAAAAAATGAGACAATACACTCCTCAAATTTAACAAATATTGTTTATTTTTTTGACATACGTAGATATTTAAGACCAAACACAAAATAACAAAATCTAAATCGGGTAAACGTCGACCAAATAAAAACACATTACAGCCATGCTAAACGGTAATTGAATTCCACTTACCTTTCCACAGCCGACATGCCCTATCACAGCAAAAAGTTTCGGAGATTCAATTTTTACAGATATGTTTAATAAAGTGTTTGCATTGCTGGTCGAAGTTTTCCTATTTTGAGCTTCCGTCTGCAACAATAATGTTACGAGTTTGTTTCATCAATCGTGTTGTTTGCTCCCATTAGATTGTACAGTACAGTTTGTAGCGTAGAGAAAATGCTTACATGACCGTCCGACCATTTTGCAGAGTAGTTTTTGAACCGGATGCACGGTGGAAGATTGTCTTCGTTACCAGATTTTTCCGAAACTACGAATTCATCCAGCAAAAGAAACTCCTATTAAAACATTGGATTTTTAAGGTATTTGTTGTAGTTTTATGTTTACACAACAATACCGATAACTAAATATGTTTCGACGGCGATCAATCACATAATAACTACGCAATAAATTAATCAGGGATCATGATTGTTTTTACCTCTATTCGTTTCAGACTAATAAGAGATTCTGAAAGATTTTCGAGCGCCGATGGAAAGAATATTCCCAAGCTCAGACGAAGAGTGCTGAATAAACCAATGGAACCGAATACCTGCAATAATATACGGCAACAAAATCGTTTTTGAATTTTTTAAAACTTTTCAAAAGTTCTTTTACCTTTGAAGGTGTCAGATGACCGCCGAAAGTGACATACAGTGAAAACGTGGCAAACGCAAACAGGCGAAGTGTGACCAAAACTAGCGCATAGATACACGCTTTCATAATTGATGAAATTAGGACGTTCCCAATTTCCTTTCTGTAAAAGTATTTTATTGATAACGTTTTGTTATCACAGAGAGCTATCATGCATTTTTTTGCTTTGAAACAACAATGATGAAGGTTTTTAAAGTGGTAATTGTGTTGATCGATTTAAATTTAATGAGCACCTTCTCAATTGGAGGACGAGCTTTTCGAAAGGTTTTTCCCAGGTGTACATTTTGATAATTCTCATTGCTGTTATTACCTCGTTCATCGTCCGAATTCGCTCGTCAGTAAGGACTGCTATTTTAGCTCTATATGTAAAACATAACAAGAAACCCACATATACGACAATAATATGGTACAAAGGTAAAGGTAAGCATACCAAGTGCCAAGCTTACTATTTGTATATATTATGCATTGCTTGCTACGACTGTCAAAATAATTACCACAACAGAAACCGATATCCGTATGCCGCCGCAGTTACTGTCAAATTTATTGTATTTGAACAAACAATGTTATCTTTTTTACCATCGTGATTGTTGTACAGTGGCTACATGAAACTAATTACATGAATTACAGTTAAAAGTTAACGTCTGTTTATTCGAACACCGTCGGCGAATACAATAATAAATTCTTTTTGTGATGTAATTTTTAATTTTTTTAAATGAATTTAACACTGACATATACAGCCGTCATTGATAGTCAATATTAAAATAACTTTTATTCACATACCTGATTTTACCAAAACCTTTTCCCAGGGTGCCTTGAATAAAGAGAACAACTATCATGACCACCAGCCCAACCATAGATGTTGGCCCGAGGTCAAGCCAAAGCAAGTATGTTACGACTGCGCACTCAATGGGGGTTGACCACAGAAAGTGGAGAAAGGTTGTTAGCTAAACACAATGTTAGTTTATGTGATGATACAAAATACAAGTTTTCGTACTTACCATATCGAAACGAAGAACATCAGTTGCGCTAAGATTTACAATTTGTCCAGTAGTTGAGTTGGTCAATGCTCTTTGACTAAGCTTGAGCGTCTAAATGTTTGTCAAATTTTAATATTTTCTTTTCTTACAAATTTACTTTCAAAGTAATTGACATCTTAGTAGAGCAACTGTTTTTACAATATAACGTTAGTCATCTTTTTTCACACATCGCTCTCATACCTTTTTATACATAAGTGCACAGGTTCCCACACGAATGTGCCATCCCATCCTTTGCAGCTGAAAATATGTGTAAGGAGCAAATACATTCACGGAAAAAGCAATGGCGGAAATTCCCGCTGCGTACAGATACGCATTTTGCAAAGTTGTACGATCTTCGAAATACCTCAGCAAGTTGGCGAGTAACACCGGTTGTGCTATGAACATAGCTTGCTGAAAAGACGAAATAAAACGACAACATGAATGTGTATTTATACCAGATTAGGCCAAAACAAAAATAAAAATCACTTTGTACCGAAACGAAAGCTAGTGAGCCGAAGAGCAGCCAGCGAACAAGGAACGTTCTACCTATGGCGCGGAATAATCTTGGTTTTCTTCCGGTTTTCCTCCCAGCATTCAGCTCTTCTTGCCAGTATCTGAAAGATATAAGTAAAAGCTGTAAGAGTGAGCATACGTACAAACCAAACTACGTAAATATATGTCACCCATGTCACATGGAAATACAGTTCAAACATCAGTTGTAGAACAACTGAACAAAATATGCTGACTTTTTTACGACCTCTCAAGCCTTGTGCAAACAGCATGTGAAGTGTCATCCTCCAGTAACCTGTATTGATCTTCCTCGGTTAAATCATAGGTACGTCCTCTTCGAAAAATGTCGTTAAGCCACCTGCAAGTGTGAAACATGATTACTATCAGATAAACTACAATACCAGGGCCTAGTTTTTAAGATTTATATCCTACCAAAAACTAATCTTGGAAAGGAAATTGGCCTTTTCTAAAGGGTTTTCGATGAAGTTTTTAGCTCGCTTTTTCACCATACTTTCTGCTGTATGTTTACCTAGGTTCTACTGAACTAACTCTGCTGACAAAAAGTAGACACGAGCCCTGAAGGCACGTCTACAAAAGTGCAGGTTTATGAGCTACCAACGCACGTGCGTTCAAATCGTGACATTATGGTGACGCGTTTAGAAATGCGTGTCCATTTTAACGATGGGCTTAGTGGTTACGTTAAAAACATTAAACTTGTGGTTTAAAAATAATAAGTGTAAATAAGTCTTCCACATTTCCAACTACGGATATCAAAATTTATCACCCCCTTAAAAAACAAATAACTTAACCAAACGGGTCATACGGGGTCATACGATTTCCTCTACCAGGTGCGCGAGAAAAAATACATCTCATGACATGAGTCACGTTTTAAGTTGCGCACAATATTTTAGATCAGTAACAAAACTAACAGCAAGCGAACATTTAGTCATGAAGCAAGGTTTTGTCCGATCGCTGTTTTGTCGTAAGTGGTGTTTTCCTCAATGCCTCGAGCAATGTGATGAAAACAGAAAGCTCAAAGATTTTGCCTATACACGTCACAAATTTACGTCACGGATACGCAGGTTTGCTCATACGGCAGATCGATCTTTTGCACGCACGATCCGCCAGGTTTTATTTTGCTTGATGCATAGAAAATCTTATTGCGCTCGTATAGGTTTCCTACTGGCTGGTATGTCGCGCGAAAACACTCAACTTAAAATCTGTCTCGTATCGCTATACGTTACTGTAATTTCGGCCCAGTGGTGGTGATTAATACTGAGACTATACACTCCAGGATTTGTCATTCCTTGCTCGAACATTGGATTTCATGGCCAACCATGCGCCAAACGTTTTCAGAAAAACGTACGTTAAAATTTTGTAACTAAGCGAAAATGTAGGAATAAGATTAGTTTGTCTTCCGTGAGACATTGGCCTTGCGAGAAAAAAAAAACGATGCATTACAACTGTTACCACATGCGCACAATGGCCAAACGAAGCGGAACACTTGCATTCGATCGTGTCTGCTAAAGAAAAAACTTGATTATTGAGTGGTAAGCATGTAAACCTGTCAGCAAATGTGCATTGACTATAGGTTACTTGTCATTGTTGTATGACAACCATTGTAAATTGATCATGTCGGCATCGTCGACGCGAAGCACCTTTGGGGCATTGGATATCGCTGTTTTTGTCGGTAAGTTATAATTTTTTTTAAAAAAAAGATATCTTCTTAGTGTAACAAACATTTTGTTTAATGTACTGAATTTTGCGTTACTCTTGTATCGTGCTCTGTCATTTGCACGTTTGCGATTAAACCTCTAAAATCCATGGTTGCTGCATTCTAGATATATTTTTCAATTTCGAAGCCGTTATACATCGTTTTGCTGTCGTTAATTGTTATATGAAATAATGTAGCAAAAAAAACGAGGAAACATTATGAAAATCAGATATCTAACTAAAATGAAAGAAAGACTGCAGCAAAAATGCAGTAAAATGCATAGTTGTTGGAATTATGCAGTTCGTTTCGCATCACTGGTCTGCTCAGAATAGCTTTGCTGGACATGAGGTGATGAGGCGTTAAGCCCTGGTTTGAAGTTACCTAACCATAACTTCAGCTCAGTTTAAAATTCTACTTAACTGAAAAACTGTTTTCCAGTATCCCGACTAAAGAATATAACGCATGTTCCGTAAATTCTGTTGTTGTTGTTTGATAAGATATCAAAATGTGTTAAAAATCGATTTTCAGCAACTCTGTTATGCTCGGCTGCCATTGGAGTCTACTTTGCCATCAAAGATCGAAGGAAGAAGAATGTCGAGAACTACTTTTTTGGCGGCAGGAAAATGTCGCCGGTGCGTTACACCAACAACATATTTCTTTGTGCAACCTTAAAATAAATAAAATCAAACTGAAGTTAAATAAATACAATGTTTGTCTTCATTTGTTTCAGATTCCAATCGGCCTTTCCATTTCGGTTACATTCATTTCTGCCATAACCATCATCGGCTTTCCATCAGAAACTTACTTGTTCGGTATGGTAACAATATGGTATGCGTTTACACTCATCATGCCAACCGTGTTAGCCTGTATCTATTATATTCCACTAATTCATGAACTTCGTCTTACCACCATCTACGAGGTAACGCTTTATTACTTAACGTATACTATAGGCGTCTCGATGTTAAAAACGCTGATTGCTTTCACAGTACCTGGAATTACGTTTTAACCCTTTCATCAGAAAACTTACATCCAGTCTGGAAATGTTGAACACGGTAAAATGCTAAAATGATATCTCGTGATCAGTGACCAACTCGTTATCGTTAACTTCCCTCGCAACGTGCATGCTTTTCTTTAACTGCAACTCTATACCTTCGGTAAGATTAGCGATCTTATTAACCGAATGGAAGCAATAAATGCCATCATCTAGTTAAAAACGTTTTAAAAGTTTTGTCGGACAATATAAGCTAAATTAATGCCATATCGTGGAGGCGTTTGTCAAACCTCACTACCAAAATATTTCGGTATGATTAAACACAAATTCGATGTTTTCTCTTTTTATTTTTGAAGAATCGTTGTGTTGAATCAGGTTATGTATTCGCAGTTAATATACATGGGAGTGACTGTTTACCTTCCGGCATTGGCTCTCAGCGCTGTTACACCGATTTCCATCGAACTGAGCATCATATTGACCAGCGCCATTTGCACAATGTACACGACTGTGGTAAGATGTGTCCACTTACCAAGTTTCTGTGCAGCACAGCTGCACTATTAGCAGTTGTTTACTCAAGACCGCTTTTTAAATAAATACTTTTCCACTCGCTATAAGTCTTTATATTATAGAGCAGGATTTCGCGACTCGTTTTGGGTCCGTGGATTACCTAGTCAATTTAGTAAAGCCTTGGCATTGAAGCGATCGAATTACTGTCGGACATAGAATTATTGTCATTTAGATAATTTACTGTAAAGGACTGATTTTAGGGAGGACTCAAAGCTGTCGTATGGACCGACGTATTGCAAGCAATCATAATGCTCACGGGAGCATTCTCAGTTCTCATTCAAGGAACGATAATGGTCGGAGGGGTTGAAAACGTTTGGAAAGCTCTCGATAGAGGCGGTAGAAACAACATGTGGACGTACGATATAACTCTTTTTCGACAGTTTGGCAGTTAATGCTTTTTATATATTTTAGGTTGGACTTTAACCCTAAACTTCGCATAACATTTTGGACGGTTATGGTGGGATTTAGCACAACGCAAATCGCTAAAACATGTTTGGACCAATCAGTTTGTCAACGCTATTTGTCTTGTAAATCTGTTAGAGACGCCAGAATGTAAGTCTGTATTTGCACGTAGGTAAAGAAGATTAAAAATGTATTAATAAAATAATAAACTAGATATACTTTTAGCAACAAATTATTTCTGTGTTTATCGGAAAGATGTGATCCTGTGCGCAAAATTGTGACCGTAAGATGGCAAATAACTTATTTTTAGTTCACATCTTATAGTAAGGCTAAATTTTTGTGCTAAATGGTGGTGATGATGCGAATATTATAGAGTGGTGTGTGGTCAAAAATGTTCAATTCTCAAACCTGGTTGTTATGGTAACACAGTGCGTCCGTTGCTGCTCTATTTCCGAAAGTCATCATCACATTGATAACCGTCTCATGTGGTTGCGTTATGTACGCCTACTTCGAAACATGCGATCCCATAAAGAGCGGAAAAATAGCCAAATCCGACCAGATGATGCCGTACCTTGCCGCAGAGGCATTTACGAACCTGCCAGGGATGACCGGATTCTTTGTGGCAGCGGCCTATAGCGGAACCTTAAGGTAAGTATCAAAAAACATGTGCATACTACGATAAATCAAAACTGTGGCGCCGATTTAGTACTGTTTCGTCTGGAATTAATTCTTTGAGCTCAATGGTGCTGGCAGACTTTGTATTGGTGCGGTGGAAAGATATGACGTACACAAGACAACTAATATTGGGCAAGCTAATAGGTACTGCAGGTTAGATGTCATTTTTATACGATTTAACGCACAATACTATTGTAGCACTGGGAATGGGATTACTGGTGACAGTCATTGCTTTCATAGCTTCCCTCAGTTCGGAAACTATCATATCCCTTGCAGTTGCCGCTCGCAGTGCGTTTGGTGGACCACTAGTGGGGATTTATTTCCTTGGAATGTTTATACCCTGGTGTAATGGCAAGGTAAGGTGAAGGATTCACTGAAACGTGGTGCTACCTTTATTCATAGTAGGAATACAATACGAATTCCTGATACAAATTTCGCAGTAGCAAGTTAGTTTTAATATATGACCAAGTCATTATACTAAAAATAAACTTTCTTTCTTTTTGAGTAATTTTTTATCATTTCTTTCAAGGGTGCTGTTGCAGGCCAAGTTACCGGATTTACTTTTGCGCTTTGGTTGGGGCTTGGAGGATTATTCATAGGAAAAGATCCAAAAACCTTGCGCTTTCTACCCACTTCCATAGGTAACTGCACGTTAGCAGAGAATTCAACGTTTATGACAACCGAAAGCGACTTATCGAGCACCACTCCAATGACATATGAATCAACAGCAACAAGAGAAACGTATGTATACACGATTTGTGTTGTAATTGCCAGGATATCATTATTCGCCTTACAATGTAGAATATGCAAAGGTTGAGATGTGATTTGGTGTAATCATGAAAATCAATCACATTTATTTGCAGAAGTGAAAAATACTACAATCCCGTGCTGGCGATGTCATTCTTCTACTACACAGCTGCCGGATTTGTGGTTACAGTTTTCGTGGGAGTGCTTGTATCTGCTTGCATAGGTATTCTAAAGGAAGAATACTTTTCAGTATATTTGTTTTTCAAATATATTTTTTCGAAGGTTTCGAAAAGCCTTGCGAAAGCAACCCGAAATTGTTTTCGCCGTTCATTGACAATCCTCACCTGCCGGATTCCGTCGTAAGATTTTTTCGATTTGGAGTTCCGCAATTAATTCAAAAGGATCAGGAACTGGAGGAAGAAGTCAATCTGCAGACAAGAAAAACTTCTTCAACAAATTTCTGTTCTTCCGAATCATCGGCGAAGCATTAGGATATTTACATTTTGTGTAATTGCAATGACGGTCGCTATCATTATTCGGTAATTATGGAATAAAATATACATATGTAATTTATTTGGTAATCAGTGGCCAGGCATAGGATTTTAGGGAATATTTTTTATATTCATGTGATTGTGAAATTAACTATGACAAATGTTTCATCCTTTTAAGGTAATAACATACAGCATTCACGTTGACAATGTCCGTTTTGATTGCAAACTCAAAAGATAGAAAGCGAAATAACATGCTTTTGGTCTCAAGATAAAACATGTTTCAATGTATGAATTTGTCTCTAAAACTGCAAACACAGCAAACTATATTAATCACCGGAAGTGTCGCAACCTTCGTCCGATGAAATATCACATACGCCACGCACAACTCTAACACTCGTGACCCAAATAAAATACAGTTACCATAATGTACACAGCACACGTGTAAAGCAACTGTTTATTCACGTTGGGATAAAGTGCCCAAACGCGAGACGTGATACGTCAGGAGGTTAATGTAATTCGTCCGGAACAAAACACGCTGTGAAGTGGTCACGTTTCTGCAAGTGTCTATAACTGTGCAGTCACGAACTGGTAGCATGCGGCACAAAAAAAGGAAGAAAGCGCCAGTAACGACTTGCCTTCAGGCCTTTTGTTTACACAACTGTCCGTTACGGTTTGTTGGACTGAGGCAGGCACAGCAGGAAAATATGGCGAAAAGGGCTCGTGATTTTATAGAAAATCCACTGGAAAAGGCAAATATATTTTCCGTGATTAGTTTCTGGTAAGACTGGAAGTCATTTATAAGTACGTATATCAGCATAGATAAATGCGACCAATTCGCGACATTTGCAGGTGGCTTAACGACATTTTTAAAAGAGGCCAGAAGCACGATTTAAACGAGGAAGATCAATACAGGTTACTAGAGGATGACACTTCGCATGCTGTTTGCACAAGGCTTGAAAGGTAGCAAAATGCATGTTTTTCTCTTGGTTTTCGCTTGCACGTGTGAAACCACTATTTACCCGTGGATGTATTCGCATTAACACTATTTCGTAACGAACGTGTAGCTATTATTTGAGCTTCCAAACAAACAACCCTTTCAGGAACTGGGAAAAGGAAATAAATGTTCACAAGGTAACAGGAAGGAAACCAAGCTTATTCCGTGCCATTGTGAAAACGTTCTATATCCGCTGGCTTCTACTGGGAATACCAACTTTTCTGGAGGTACGCAAATATTGCTTTTCTGATGACAATAAAACACACTAACATTTGTTTTTCTCAGCAAGCTCTATTCATAGCACAGCCAGTGCTACTTGCCAACCTGCTGAGGTATTTTGAAAATCGCACAACGTTGCAAAATGCATACCTGTATGCGGCCGGTATTTTCGCTATCGCGTTGTCTGTTAATGTAATAGTTCCTCCATCCTACTATCAACTACAAAGGATAGGATGGCACATACGTGTGGGAACCTGTGCACTTATGTATAAAAAGGTGAAAAAGTGATGTATGACTTCAAATGATAACTTGAGGCTACTAAAAATAAATTTGCTACAATTGCTATATATTATTTATCGCCATTGTGATGTTATTTTTCAAATACATGTTTGTACACTAAAATATATTACAAAATTTGACGAACATTCAGACGCTCAAGCTTAGTCAAAGAGCATTGGCCAACTCAACTACTGGACAAATCGTTAACCTTGGGGCAACTGATGTTCTTCGATTTGATACGGTAATCGAATACTCATACCAAATGATACAACTTATTAACCATAAATATTGTGATCAGCTCGCAACATATCTTCACTTTCTTTGGATTACTCCAGTAGAATGCGCAGTTGTGACGTACTTACTGTGGCGTGACGTCGGACCAACGTCTCTACTTGGGTTGGGGGTTATGGTGGTTGTCTTGTTTATACAGGGTTCTCTGGGAAAAGGTTTTGGTAAAATCAGGTCAGTGACAATCAATTAAATAGGAAGGTTGTAATGCCAGGGATTTGTCTTTGCCCGGTGTGTGACCAGTGCACGTCTGGTGTGTGTCGTTGTATCAATCATTTTCAAAGACACTTTTTGTGTTGCAAGTCACTAAGAGAAACTTGGAGAAAGACTCGATGTTCTGATGTATTCAATTGCTTTCGTTTCTGTTTCAAACCGCACAATTATAATTTAAACATAGGAATTGGGTATAACTCTTAAACAACATATTGGATTTCTCTAAACTAATGTAACTTTGCCGGAGAAAAGTGATAAGCATGGCAATTACATTTTTTCTCAGAGAAAAAATGGCGGTTCTTACTGACGAGCGAATACGGACGATGAACGAGGTGATAACAGCAATGAGAATTATCAAAATGTACACCTGGGAAAAACCTTTTGAAAACCTTGTTCTCCGGTTGCGAAGGTGCTTATAAGACTAAAAAATTAAAAAACACCTCCTTTGTTGTTGCTTTAACGCATACAACGCTTAGTTTTGTCCAATATATTTTTGAAGGATGGAGATTGGGAAGGTGCTCATTGCCTCGATTATGAAAGCGTGTATCTATGCGCTATTATGGGTTTCACTTCGCCTATTTTCATTTGTTACGTTTTCACTTTATGTCACTCTTGGCGGTCAACTGACGCCTTCAAAGGTAAGAAGCATTCTGTGACAAAACCTGAACCTATTAAATTCAGTAATTTTTAGAAGTTGCAAATATTGCCACACGTTATTTGAACGAACAAAACTGTCACAAAATAACTTTTTAGGTATTCGGAGCCATGGCTTTGTTCAGTGCGATTCGTTTAAGTTTGGGAATATTTTTTCCGGCGGCAATCGAGAGCCTTTCCGAATCTCTTATTAGCCTAAATAGAATACAGGTAAACAAAAGTTTTATTTACAGACCGTGTACCGCTTTATAACACATTTTGCAGAAACATACTTTGATGTTAACAGATGACTGGCTGTTTTGCTGTTTTCTTGTTCCTTCATTAAAATTATAACAGCAAAGAATTGAGCAGCGCACAGTTGTTATTTTTGATTGTAGGATTTTCTTCTGTTGGATGAATTCGAAGTTTCAAAAAAATCAAGCAACGAAGATAATCTCTCACCGTGTGTTCGCTTCAAAAACTTCTCTGCAAAATGGCTGGAAGGCCAAGTAAGCATCACTTCTACAAGACAAAATAAAGAATCGCTCAATGGATGATAATATTAAAAATGAAGACTGCTGCATAGCAATCGAAACGTTGATATTTATAAACATTACGGCCAAAAGATCCTTTTTGTATTGCCAGCAATATTTTATAGGAAGATGACACTCGAAATAACAGCACTTCGGCCAGCAATGAAAACACTTTGTCCAACATATCAGTGCAAATCGAATCTGCGAAACTCTTTGCCGTCATAGGACCTGTCGGGTGTGGGAAGGTAATTATTTAAATGTTGTTGTAACATGCAGGCATATTCACTGTCAAATATCTTGGTTTATTTTGGCTACTTTCAAACGGTGTGGTGTTTTACTCGGCGCTTACATCAATTACAGAAAAATAAAATACTAGAGGTATACTTTCTCAATGCGTATGAAGAGACATTATCTGGATTTTTTGTTTTTGTCACGGTTTCTTCGATTTCAACTTTTTTCACACAGTCTTCGTTCTTGAGCGCCATCTTGCGGGAATTACCTCCAACCAACGGTGAAGTGCAGGTGGTTGGTCGGGTTGCTTACGTTGGTCAGGTGCCCTGGATTTTTTCTGGAACGATCAGAGAAAATATTTTGTTTGGCGAAACCTATGACGAAATTCGGTACAAGAAAGTGATTGAGTGCTGCGCATTGCAGTTGGTATGATATTGATGTTGTTAGTTAAATGTTACTGAACTTCACAATTACAAGTTATTTCAATTTTAAAAAAAAATGTGCACATTCTTAATATTTTAATAAACAGGCTAAGGTCTCTCGAATAATGTTGTATAAGCCTGAAACCGGCAATGGTCCCATGCACACAAAAGTGCCTAAGTTTTTATATAATTTCGTTGAATGTGGTTTAGGACATCGATTCTTTGGAAAAGGGGGATTTGACTCTAGTTGGTGAGCGCGGTGTAAAATTGAGTGGAGGACAGAAAGCCAGAATAAATCTTGCCCGAGCTGCTTATAGAGAAAACACAGACATAATATTGATGGATGATCCACTAAGTGCGGTTGATTCAAAAGTTGCCAATCAACTCTTTCACCAATGTATTTGTAAATACATGAAAGATAAGGTAACGTTCTACCTTAGTGCAATCGGGTCGAATAAGTTTAACAAATACCAACGTCTTGTTTCAGATCAAAATTCTCGTCACACATCAGGTTCAGTTTTTGACAACCGCTGATGAAATCATAATTCTGAAACGTGTAAGTATCGCCCACGCCGCACTGACGGAAGAAGTTCTAACGTTGATGCCAACTTTTGCTATGCGACATGATTAAATGCCACAAATTTGCATAATTTTTTGTCACCGAAAGCACAACTAGCAAAAGCAGAAATAGCAAATTTTACAGTAAATGGTTTTCGTCTGGTAAGAAATGGAAAATTCTGCCCAATAATTATATTTTCTTAATATAAACTGTTTTGTTTATAACTTTTTGGGTTTGTTTTCTTTTAAACGTTTTCTTTTAAACATGACAATGTCAATAACAAAATGGACCAGTTTCTTTATGCTCAGAATTATGAGGAAATCCGGGATTTGTGTTCCTAAGTTTTTTAGGATTAACATCATAAAATGATAGGGTCGTAAAAAGATTAGAAACAATTGACCTAAAACACATCGGAAAAAGTCAAGTTATGCTGAATCAAACGTATTGTTTTAGGGTGAAATAGTTGGTCGCGGAGTTTTCAGCGAGCTACAAGATAGCGGTACCGACTTCGCCACGTTGCTGAAAAACAACGATCAAGAAAAGCAAAAAAATTCACAAAATCAAAGAAATCTGCGGTCATTGTCAAGAACTCCTTCTTCTCCATTTTTCCCTCTTCGTACGAATAAGTGTCTAAATATTTAAACTATGATGTTTTTCAACAACTTTCTTTAAACAAATGGTACCCGTGTAATGAATGCCGCAAATGTGCATATTACTGAAATTGCTATTGCAGTGAGTAAAAGTTACAATGTTAGGTTTTCTGTATTTTAGCTGATGGGTTCTTCGGGCAGCAAGATGATAATGACGTGCAAGGCCCAAATGCCGCTAATGACGTGCATGACATTTCCTTTTCACGAAGTGTGAGTATTTTTATATAAAATCAATAGCTCTGACAGATATTCATATATGTTTATTGTCTCGTGCGTAGGTAAAACGTCGGAGTCGAAACAAATTCAAATCAAGTAAAAAGGCGAAGGGTCAACAGTCATTGACCAAAGATAAGGTTTGTTCCTTAGCCCACTACATTCTGCTTTTCTTACCAAAAGTTGACTCCATGAAAACATTTTATTAACGGTAAATATGTGAAGAAAAGTCATAAATAACTTTGTCGGATTTCGTTGTACTTTTTTCTTTGTATGGAACAAACCGAGCACGTGTCTATCGAAATTTACTTAAAAATAGAATCGAATTGCCTTTTTGACATTTTGCATCACGTGATAGGCGGAGTTCGTGGCGAGCGTCGAGGAAGAAGAGACGAGAGTACAGGGAAGCATCGGGTGGAAAGTTTACGCTGAATATTTCAACACAAACAAACCTCTTCTAATTCTTATCGCCTTACTAATTCTAGCCAGCAACTCGGTTTTCATTATTTGCGACTGGTGGTTATCTGTTTGGTTAGTTTAAATGTTGTGCGCAATTTTTCGCACCAAAGTTTCTCTAGTACATCTGTCTTGTTGTTCGGAATTTACAGGGCCACCCAGTCCGCTACTTTCTACACCAAGAAATTATCACCAACCGGCAATTCTTCGCTTTCCACAACCACCTCTGCCAGCTTTACTTCTGCCCAGATCGCAACATTTACCAATGCAATAACTAGCAATCAATC
The DNA here is from genome assembly GCF_947561715.1 of Ascidia mentula. Taxonomy (NCBI): domain Eukaryota; kingdom Metazoa; phylum Chordata; class Ascidiacea; order Phlebobranchia; family Ascidiidae; genus Ascidia; species Ascidia mentula. The sequence continues at coordinate 15,524,303 of NC_138569.1, read as the reverse complement.
GTTCAATTCGACTACTGTTGTTTCCGTCTATGAACTAAAATTTGATGATTTATTTTATGTCAGGATTTTCGCAGGTACGTTACCACTCTATGCTTTGTTTGAAGTAACTTAATTATTTGCATTACGCCTAATGGTGCACAAAGTTTGGTTTCAAAATACTATAGATTTGTAATGTTTTCTGCAGGCATATTGTAATTTAACAGATTACTAAATTATTGTAGATTTGGTGGGTAAATTTTCACTATGCACTCATTTTGTTGTTGCAGTACTTAATTTGGTTTCAATCGTGCTGCTTTTCGCCGTTTCAATTTTGGTGTTTTACTATCTTGTTGCCACTGGCAAAGAAATGCACAACAAAATGTTTCGCACAATTTTACATGCTCCAGTACGTTTCTTTGACATCAATCCAGTTGGTAAGTTGCGTTTAAAACCATTGCATTCTCTTCATAATCAAGTAATTTTATATTCATCCAGGTCGAATTTTAAACAGATTTTCAAAGGACATGGGCCAAATTGATGAAATTTTGCCATTTACACTGGTTGACTTTCTTTCTGTAAGAGATTTTTGTATTGCATTGCGACAACAAAACATACAACGCTTTTTCGGCTAAAACATGTGCAATAAAACTAAAAAAGTCACAAAAACATATCGGTTTACCACGGGCAATGCATCTGTATTGTGAACATGGTTTTCTTCATGCAGGTATTTTTTACTGTTATCGCGGTCATATTTCTGGTTGTCGCCGTGAATTATTTCGTTCTCATCGTCACCATTCCACTCTTCATTTACTTCATCTGGCTGCGTCGCTTTTATATTAGGACCTCGCGCGACATCAAGCGGATGGAAGGCGTCAGTAAGTCTGAACAATAGGGTGCTTACATAACAAAATCGTTCTACCATTTAAATCCGTATTAGACAGGAGTCCCGTATTCTCACATCTCTCGACGACCATCCAGGGTCTGACCACCATCCGAGCATTTCGAATGCAGAACGAGTTTGCGACAGAATTTCACGAACTTCAGGATCTGCACAGTTGTAAGCATTTGATTACATAAACAATTAAAGGTTGTGCTTTTACTACTCCATTATAAGAGATCAATAAAAATAACCATAACACCCCGATAAAGTACCGACTTCACTGGCAATATACAGAAATGGATCCTTTTAATAATTTGTTTTGCTTTTATTCTGTAGGTTCATGGTTTCTCTTCCTAACTTGCTCTCGATGGCTTTCTCTTCGTCTTGATTTAATTAGCGCCATTTTTGTTGGCGCTGCCGCCTTTTCATCTGTTCTTTCGGCAACTTTCCTTTCAAACGATGCTGGAAATATTGGCTTAATTTTAACTTATACAATCGCTTTGAGTGTGACGTTTCAGTGGTGCGTTCGTCAAAGTGCGGAGGTCGAAAATTTGGTAACATATTTTTCTTATTGCTTATATCAACTCTTACGATGCTGTTATCTAGATGACGTCAGTGGAGCGCGTGCAGGAATATTACAAAATTCCACCGGAGGCGCCACACGAACTGCCGGATAATAAACCACCGTCAGATTGGCCAAAACAAGGCAAAATTACTTTTAAAAATTTATCATTTTCCTATTGCAAAGACAGTCCCGACGTCTTACGTAACATTCATTTTGACATCCATCCTAATGAGAAGGTAAGGTGTTTGTTTATATATATTTTATACTCTACTCGTGACAGGGCACTTTGCTGCATCAAATTTATACAAAAATATACATTGTTTTGCCGTATCAGTCTTGTGTAAATGCGAACTGAATTCTCTTGGTTTGGTATTTTTGAAGAAGACTGACTTTTGTATTGTAAATTCAGTTTAGTTAAGGTGTTAAATATAAATAAAGGCGGACATTTAGGTTGGTGTTGTCGGCCGCACCGGAGCAGGCAAGAGTTCCCTTATATCAGCTTTGTTCCGGTTGAACGAGTTCACATCCGGGGAAATTTACATCGACGGTTTGGCCGCTTCCTCGCTGGGACTTGCTGATCTTCGCTCGGTTATCTCAGTTATCCCACAGGCATGCCTAATTGCATTCTGATATTGGTACATGCTGTGAACCTGTGTTTTTTGTAGGATCCAGTCCTTTTCTCAGGAAGTTTAAGAAAAAATCTGGATCCGTTTTCAGCGTATTTGGATGAGGAACTGTGGAGTGCTTTGGAACAAGTATGATCAAATATTTTATCGTTTTTGCTTACTTTGTTTACTTTTTATTTAATTCAAACAAATTTTTTGACGCAGGTGCAGTTAAAACCTCTTGTGGAAGGTTTTTCATCCAAACTTGAACATGAAGTTTCGGAGGCTGGTGGCAATTTCAGCGTGGGACAAAGACAACTCGTCTGCTTAGCTCGAGCAATTTTAAGAAAATCTAAGATTCTTATCGTTGATGAAGCCACTGCCAACGTGGATTTAAGGTTATAGAATATTTACGTAAAAAAAGTTTTTATTAAAAGTTGTTGTGTAAGATGCAGACAGATGGCCACTTATTCATATTATTGGCTCCACTTTGTTTATTAAAAGTTATTGTTCGTAATTTGCTCAATAAATCAAGTGGAGAGTTTATTTAATCAATTGTGCAACACACATGGCATCTGATGAAAATTGAAGCATTCGTTCGTTTTTGGTAAATTATCCGAATTTGTAATTTTATTGGTCTAAATAAAAAAAATTAAGTCTAAAGATTTCAATGTATTGAATATATAGAACAGACCAGCTTATTCAACTCACACTACGGAGTACATTCAAACAAAGTACAGTGATTACAGTTGCTCATCGCATAAATACCGTCATCGACTCCAATCGAGTGCTGGTAAGAACACCTTTCAGCGAATTCATTCAACGAAGTGTATTGATTTCCTCATTGTACACAAGGTATTGGACGCGGGCGAAGTTGTTGAATTTGACGAGCCTCATCTTTTGTTGACTAAACAGGATGGGGTGTTCTCACAAATGCTAGAATCTGTCGGCAAAGCAGAGGCCAACGAGATGAGAAAAACCGCTAAAAAGGTACCGGTTGCATTTACCATCTGTAAACGATACGTTCTGTATTTTAACTTGCGTTGAAGTTTGTTGCGCAAAGAATGCAGTTTTATTGTAAAGCAGTTAAACTTCTTGTTGCCTAGGTTTACGACGATGCTCACAACATCGGAAGCAGCGATGACGGAAACTGTGCCATTACAAACAATTCAACTTGAGACGTGAACAATATATTTCCATCAACAAATTAACATATCTGGAGAAGCTTGTGAAGGCCCTTTGGATTGGCAGCAATTTTTGTCTTTTTTCTTGCACGTGCAATATAACTCTTTAACGACATCTAGCGTCACGTATTTATCCTATATTGTTCACTTACATTTTGAATTAGCGCAATTTATTCCTTTACTTTTATTGCTCGATGCCATACATCTACTGAAGGAAATTGTGCTTTATCCTTAGAGGACCTCAATATCCAGTGATACAATTAATCAGTGTTAAAGTTTCGTTTGTCTTTTTATTGACATTTGCAAACATTCTTTATGCCGTAATTTCTTGCTTTTCTTTAACCCTGCCGTAATATTCACCATACGTACCTATTGTCAGTGCAACTGCTATGAATTCTTTACATATGAGTACTAACAAAATGTAAATATTGTTTTAATCATCCAGTAATTCAATATTATTTTTTTTTTGTAAAGTGACATTACAACAAGTCCAATTTTGCAAGTAGTAATTTAATGGTTTTATTATTACTCTAGTATTTTTCATATGAATAAAATAAACATAAGAATATTAGAATTTTTAATGTAAGAATTAATATCAAAAACAATTATGTGCCAAACATATGATGTCGAGTTTGATACCAGCTGTGTCTTGTCTGTTATTCTTTAGTATTACATCAACTGTTTTTAACATAAAGCTTGGAAGCTGGTTTATTAGATAGAGTGCATTATTTACAATAGAACTAATCTTTTGGCAAAAATTCACCTTGTTTATTTTTCTGACGTTTCGTTTGTCATACAGCGTACAGCGAGACAACATCAGGTTTAACACAGCAATTGAAACGTAAAACCACACAACATTCAAAGACAGAAGAAAGGACACGCTAACACCGCTTCTGAAATCCCGTTATAAGATCGGAGAAATAAACTGCGTTAATTTTTGCCAGAAGATTAGTTTTATTGTAAATTGCAGCATGCCTGGTAGCATCTGCAGCACAAGGTTTTATGTACTTTGTCATCCGTTTTACAAGAACACACAGATGAACTAATGGCTGACCATCGAAAATGTTGTAACGCACTCGTGCTACTGAACCCTGCATTCATATATGGCTTGTTTATGTAGGTAGAAAGTTTTATCAATCACAAAAAAAAACATTAAAAAGATTTACTGATTAGATTTATTCAATCATCACACAATCTTCTTTCTGAACAAAATTCTGGGATATTATTTTCATTGCACTGTTTCCAATAAAGCACTGTTTTATTCCAGCGAAGCAAAGCCGGAAGTTGCAGAAGGATTGGTTTCAACATAAGTACCGGAATTGTGTGTGTGCTCATAAACCTAAAAGTAATCAATGTGTTTTTCAATCTCGGTAACAGCATTGCAAAAGAAAGTGGTCACCTTTCTGGCACTATCTTTCAATTGGCGGGATTCCGCTATACCTACAGAATCCACCATTTCCATGAAAACCCCCTTTGTTTTTGAAAGCAAATTATGAGGTTCGTCGAATTCAACAACTCTGCCAGCCTCCAAGACCTTCACCGTATCAAAAAAAGATATTATATCGCGCCTATACAGCTTGTAGGCAACACACAGTATTTTTACCATCACTCGATCTGAGTCGATGATGGTGTTGATGCGATGGGCTACTGTAATTACAGTGCAGTTTTTGAACGTACTTCGCAAGGTAAGCTGAATAAGCTGATCCGTTCTACAAACGTAAATGGAGGAAATGGTTAACGGACTTGCTCTTACTATTAATTAATCCCCATTGAATCCATCGCCAATCGAACCGATTAAGTTTTTTTATACTTTATGTTTCATCATCTAATATGTAATTGTGTAAAACCACACTCTGTAGATTGCTGTTTCATTTTATTAACCGGTTTTCCAGTTGAAAAGTTGCTGCATAAGTATATTTTTGACCTCATATCAACGTTGGCAGTGGCTTCATCAACGATAAGAATCTTGGTTTTGCTTAAGATTGCTCGAGCTAAGCAGATAAGTTGTTTTTGTCCGACACTGAAGTTGCCACCAGCCTCCGAAACCTCGTATTCAAGTTTGGCTGGGAAATTTTCAATCAGCGGTTTCAATTGAACCTTAGCAAAACATTGTTGACGCCGCTAATCAAGAATCTGAAACGCAATTTGTCAAACCTGCTCCAGCGCATCCCACAGTTCTTCATCGGTATATGTTACAAACGGATCCAAATTTTGTCTCAAACTCCCCGCGAAAAGTATTGGGTCCTGTAAACGTACAAGCACACATGATGACGACACATGACACAGAACAATGTGTTAAAAAGTGGACGAGCATCCACTTCCACTTGTGACTTAAACCTGTGGAATAACTGAGATAACCGAACGAAGATCAGCAAGTCCCAGCGAGGAAGCGGCCACACCGTCGATACAAATTTCCCCGGATTTGAACTCGTTCAACCGGAACATAGCTGATATAAGCGAACTCTTGCCTGCTCCCGTGCGGCCAACTACACCAATCTAGATATCAGTAGGGAACAAAATATGTAAATATGTAACAAAAAATTAGCTATAATCCTCCTTGCCTTCTCGTTCGAACGAATTTCGAGGCGAATTTCGTGTAGGACATCCGGTCCTCCCTGGTAGTGGGCATACGTTAAGTTGTCAAAGGCAATAATGCCTTGATTTGGCCAATCACCAGGAGGTTTGTTTCCCGAAAGTTCGTGTGCCGCCTCTGGTGGAATTTTGTAGTATTCCTGCACGCGCTCCACTGACGTCATCTGAGAGTAGTCTTTTTTGATAAAGAGAACATGCTTGCGCAGTAACTTACGAGATTTTCAACTTCTGTGCTCTGACGAACGCACCACTGAAACAATCCGTTCAAAGAAATTGAGTAAGCCAAAGTAAGGCCAACTAATCCAGCATCGTTTGTCAGAATCGAAGCTGTGAGGACGGATGAAAGGGACACAGTGCCGATAAAGATGGCGCTGATAACGTCGAGACGAAGAGCAAGCCATTGAGAGCAATTCAGAAAAAGAAACCAGGAGCCTATGTTGATTCCCATAAAATGTATTGCGTTCAAGCTAAACCATACAAGTTTCACAAAATTGGTTTTCATGCTTACAACTGTGCAGATCTTGCAGTTCATGAAATTCCGTCGCAAACTCATTCTGCATTCGAAATGCTCGGATGGTAGTCAAACCCTGGATGGTCGTCGAGAGATGCGAGAACACAGGGCTTCTGCCTGAAGATCGCGTTAGTGCAGAATAAGGTTGGCGTATTAGGCACAAAAGTCATTCTATACTCACTGGCTCCTTCCATCCGCTTGATGTCGCGCGAGGTCCTGATGTAAAAACGACGCAGCCACACAAAAAATATACACAGGGGTACGACGGCGATCAAAACAAAATAGTTGATGGCGACAACCAGAATGAGAATGGACAGAATTGTAAAAAATACCTGAAGGGGTCAAAATAATAAGTAACATGTTAAATTGTATTGTTTTTTAATAGTATCTCACAGGCTCATGTGCAGGCAATAGAGCCAATAATGTTATACTAAAGCGCTGATGAGACATAATGGCACACTAAACCAATATCTTTATAAAAGAAAATGTTCATTTTTAATTGTGACATTTTGTTTGCACAGACACTAAAAACAAGAATTAAGGCGTTTATTTTAATAAGGTTAGGTCGCCGATCTCGGCAAGTGTCTGATTAAAGTATTTATGAAACAAACACAGTTTTTTCTTCTTACAAAAACAAAATCCATTAGCGTCAGAGGCAAAATCTCATCAATCTGTCCTGTGTCTTTCGAGAATCTGTTCAGGATTCGTCCTTTATAACAAAAATATATTAAAGTTCAGAACTTCAGTCGTTTATCATTAATTTGGACAACTCCATTTTATTGAGTTGGTAACTCACCGACCGGGTTGATGTCGAAGAAGCGAATCGGGGCTTGCAAAATGGCATGAAACATTTTGTCGTGCATCTTTCTTCCGGTGATAATGGTATAGTAAAATTGCAAGATTGCTCGGGCAAAGAGTATGGTGATGAAAACCAATGTAAGGACTGCAATAAGACAATGGTCGTAGAGTAAAACATGTATGTTGCCAATATTAGGTAATTTCTGATTATTTCAATTTTGATTAAGTAAGGATTTATTTGCCCAAAATGCTATGAAAACTTTTTCAGGCTATAATGCACAAGAACAATGATATATTGCCAGAGATATTCATTTTTGACACTTGTTCGAAACACAAAATTACATAAATGCACTTTAAAAGGCCTAAAAGAATAATTCAACTTACTCCCTAAAATTTTGATGTAAAACGAGTTGTCAAATTGTGGTCCAGGCGCGACGCCAGCAACTTCAGAGGACGAATTGCCAGACACAACAGTGGAGGTTTGAGAAGTAGCGTTCGCAGTAACTGTTGTTGTGACAGACGAGGTAACATTATTCGATATCGGTTGAGTGGAATAAAACATGACAGATTTGGAGGACCTACACAAACGAAATGAATCTAAGTAATGAAAATAACGGCTACATTCATTCTCTCTAAAATGTACATTTAAACTACTATTGTAATGATTAATGATTCTTGCATTAAAACTTTTGAATTAGAAGTTAAAGCAAAACAAATTTAGAATGACGTTATTACATATATTGTTGTCAGCTATTTATCAAAACAAATACCAGACGGAAATCCACCAGTCGCAAACAAGAAAAAGCGAGTGGTTGACAAGAATAAGGATAGCGAGCAATGCTAGAAGCATTTTGTTTGTGTTTAAATATTCTGCGTAAACTCTCCACCCGATGCTTCCTTGAACCCTCGTCTCTTCTTCCTCGATACTCGCCACGAACTCTGCCTGTCACGTGACGAACAAGAAAGAGAAATGTGTTCATAATTATTTCTGAACATTGGTAACTGAATACTTCCATATGAAAACAGCATTGTATTTATGATCATATTTTTGAAAGATAAAGATAACAACAGAAATGGTTACACTTCATAACTTTAATAACAAACAAATAGCTATACTTCTAGTAAGGAGGGAATGTCTTGCCATTAGTCACACAAGGGTCTTTATACCTGGCCTTCCTTTGCTTGTCCATGCTTTTGTTTGTTACTACATTGAGACTCCCGTTTTCTTTGACTTTTTCGACGTCTCACCTGTAAGGCAAATGTTACGGAATTATTTCGGCAGCTTTGCAATTAAGCGGTTAGATGTTTTTGGGTGGCGATGTTATCCCCCAATTAACCCTTCTACCTAATTTGGTACTTTGCACAAAACTGCCTCCCTAATTCTGATACTGTCCAGAACCCTGCAATAACGGCTCACCACGAAGCCAAAGTAACCCAGGCTGATTTAACTTATTGGACGTCGTGTTCAACTATAAAACGAATAAAAACAGTACAAATGACACTGGCCAAGATCACAATTATCCACAACACCGTAACAGAGGTGCTCACTACACGACGCCCAGAAGGAGACTCCCTAGGTTTAGGGAAATCCTTCGCTACAACACAATCACCAACCAATCAGGATGCGCCTTCTCGACACGCGGCACATCCGGGGCACACAAAAACAAACGGAGCGTAAAATAATAGGAAGAAGAGGGGAGACGGAGGTAACAAAATAGTGTGGTGAAAATAGGTGAAATGCGAGACTTAAAGCAATATACGTGCGTAAAACAATATAATAAATAAGGTGGTAACAACGAAAGAAAACAGTGAAATTACAAGGTGCCAGCAAGAAAGGTGAAAACAATGAAATACATACAATACTTAACAAAAGTGAAAGGTGACGTGAAGGAAATAAAATTCGTTACACTCCCCCCAACCCAAGAATTGTCCTACTCCTGTTGGACATTGGTCTACACGTGTGTCTCCGACGAGAATCGAACTGGCCGGCGTCGGGTCCGTGTAGACCTTCTGCATCCGCCCGAATTATCCGGTGAATTCGATACCTCTCCATTGTCCACTCTCCATTGGTTGTATGTGGCCTAAATACATACACCAACGTAGGTTGTTGATCTTCGGCCTGCGGAGGTTCTGCCGTTTGCTCAGCGGGCATTGGGAATGTATCTGTGGTCGGTTTCAGCCGATTGAAATGGACAGTCTGTTGTTTACCAGTCCCATCTTCAATGACATAGTTCACAGGCCCGCGTACTTCGACCACTCGGTACGGACCTTTGTAGGGATACTGCAATTTCTTGCACCGACCTACGGGAATGACCGGGTTCGTTAACAGCACATAGTCTCCCATCGAGTATGGCTTTTCCCGTTGTCGCAAGTTGTAGCGGTCTTCCATACGCTTGCGCTGTGTCATAAGACTTCCCCTGACAATTTCTTCGGCCAGCTCTAGGCCGTCGCGTAACTGGTCGATCTCCACTCCGTAAGATCGTCTTGAATCTTCTCGGAGGGATCCCAATAAATCTGCCAGAAGGCGCAACGGTCGGCCGGTCAAAAGGGTGTGCGGAGCTTCCCCTGTTGCTTCATGGGCGCTTGCGTTGTAAGCTGCGACTACTCCTGGCAACGCCTCGTCCCATCGTCGTTCGTCTTTAGCAGCTAGCTCTGGGTCGTTACTCTGCCGCTCTAGCAGCTCGTCCGGTTCATATCCGATGGTTGCTTTGAAGTCCACGGCGTTAACCTGTTCAATCCCTCGGCCTTCATCCGCTCTTTTGTATGGACATTCTGGATCATCCTCCAGGGAGTCGGATTTCTTCCGAACCAACACGATCGGACTGCTCCACGGCGATTTAGACGGCCGAATCAGTCCTTGTTTGTCCATTTCTGCCAAAATCTCTTCCACTTTCGCCTTGTTGTGGTGGGGCATGCGGCGGGGTGTAGCGAGTTTTTGCACCGACTTTGGCACCAAATATTCGGATGTATCTCGAGCTATACGTTTTTGGTCGAAGTGACATTTTATCTCCGATGCGCGACGAATCGACCTGGAAAACAAAGGTGTACATGGTATGTTTTGACGTCTCGTGTCGACATCCCTTGTGTGTATATCCGTATGCGGGCAGTCGCGCCGCATATGGCCCAGTCCACCGCAACCATAGCAAGTCCGTGCTCGCACGTTGTTGTACTGTGGTCGTTCGCGCTTTATGTCATCCACTTGAACTTGTAACGTCGCTAAGGCGTCCTCGAGTTGTGTGTTCTTTTCCTTGGAACGTTTCTCCATGTCTTCTAACTTTTTTAGTACTAATTCCATCTCTGATGCTTTGGTGTTTACCGCAGCGACTTGGACAAAGCTCGGTGTTTGCGTATTGACAACGACTTGAGCTGCGGCTCTGAATGATCGCTCATACTTGATGGTGATCGGGATAGTGTCCGCGAGGCGCCGGTCTTGCAAGCCTTGCAATAAGGTAATGTACAGAACCTCATTTCTAAGGGCAGCTTCAGCGGAGTTGCTGTAGGCACCATCGCCCAGTGCCTGTAGGGCGTAAACGAATTCACGTGCGGATTCGCCAGGTAATTGCACGCGCCTTATCAGCTCTGCGCGTTGGCGCTCTGCGTGTTGACCAGTAGCCCTTTGGCGCAATGCGCGTTCTTTGAGGTCCTTGTAGGAAACCTCGAACAAGTTTGCGTCTTTTTCTTGTATTGCCCATTTCAAGTCGTTGTCAATGCTTGCCAGGAACAGGTGTCGTTTCATTTCTTCCGAGGCCTCAACGCTCGTACAATATGACTCAAATACATTAAAATACTGTCCTAGGTCAGCTCCCGGCCGTAAAGGCGGAGGTTGCATTAAAACATTAAAAGCCATTGTTAAGAAAAACCAACCTTTAAAATATCATAAAACCAAAATACACGTAGGGAGTCTTCCCAGTAAAACCAGCCGGGTGTGGTGACAGGGTCCTGGCGTGCTCGCCAAGTTGTTACGGAATTATTTCGGCAGCTTTGCAATTAAGCGGTTAGATGTTTTTGGGTGGCGATGTTATCCCCCAATTAACCCTTCTACCTAATTTGGTACTTTGCACAAAACTGCCTCCCTAATTCTGATACTGTCCTGCAATAACGGCTCACCACGAAGCCAAAGTAACCCAGGCTGATTTAACTTATTGGACGTCGTGTTCAACTATAAAACGAATAAAAACAGTACAAATGACACTGGCCAAGATCACAATTATCCACAACACCGTAACAGAGGTGCTCACTACACGACGCCCAGAAGGAGACTCCCTAGGTTTAGGGAAATCCTTCGCTACAACACAATCACCAACCAATCAGGATGCGCCTTCTCGACACGCGGCACATCCGGGGCACACAAAAACAAACGGAGCGTAAAATAATAGGAAGAAGAGGGGAGACGGAGGTAACAAAATAGTGTGGTGAAAATAGGTGAAATGCGAGACTTAAAGCAATATACGTGCGTAAAACAATATAATAAATAAGGTGGTAACAACGAAAGAAAACAGTGAAATTACAAGGTGCCAGCAAGAAAGGTGAAAACAATGAAATACATACAATACTTAACAAAAGTGAAAGGTGACGTGAAGGAAATAAAATTCGTTACACAAATATAAAAGTTGTTCACAAGAAAATAACTACAAAATATACTTACGCTTTGTGAAAATGAAACAATTGGTTCCCCATCGGCTTGAGTTTTTGCGACTTCATTATCCAGTGGAATGTTAAAGAATCGACTCTCTGAACAACAACGGGTAAGGTTTATTAATGAAAGTTGTTCAGTAAATGTATTGACTTATTATTTGTCATTACCCCCAGACGCTAAAAGCGGAGAAGTAGGAGAGGGCAAATATCCCGAAACTGAATCTATTTCTTCCTCTTTTTCCTCTTCGTTGTAATCGGTCTTCAGCAGAGAAGCAAAATCTGTTCCGTCAGTTTGCAGTTGATCAAACGTTCCGTGCCCGGTTATTTTACCCTGCAATTATTTTGTTGTATACAGCAGGTATTCATCAACATTTTTTTATGATTTTAAGTAATCATGCTTACATTTTTCAGGATTATGATTTGATCAGCGACCGTTAAAAATTGCACTTGGTGGGTTACAAGGATCCTAACCTGCAACAAAACACTTTAAAACTAGCACGTACAATTGCGTGACTTTAAAATTATTTTTTTATATCTAGTGTTATTTTTACCTTATCTTTCAAAAAGTCACAAATACATTGGTGGAAAAGTTGATTAGCAACGTTTGAATCAACAGCACTTAGCGGATCATCCATCAATATAATGTCTGTGTTTTTTCTATAAGCAGCTCGGGCAAGGTTTACTCTGGCTTTCTGTCCTCCACTCAATGTTACTCCACGTTCACCAACCAACGTTTCATCTCCTTTCTCCAAAGATTTGATGTCCTGAAAGAAACCGAGTGCTACTTAACATTTCAATAAAGTGTGTTGCCAAATTACATATTAAATAGAAATTCCTAAATTGGGTTGCGCCGAACATTAGCTTTACACAACAAAATATGAAAATTTCTGTAGGTTACTCTGTTTTTTTAAACAAGAAGTTGTGATCATGTCCGTTAAGACTTTGGTGGGCACTTGTCGACGAAACAACATTGTATAACGGTCCGCGGCCAAATACATTTCAGAAACAAAACACGGATATAAAACTACACTCAATCACCTTCAAGGCAATAGCACCGAATATTGGTAGTGTGCGATCTATGACAAACTTACCACCGTCAGTGCGCAACACTCGATCACTTTCTTGTAGCGGATTTCGTCATAAGTTTCACCAAACAAAATATTTTCTCTGATCGTTCCAGAAAAAATCCACGGCACCTGACCAACGTAAGCAACCCGACCAACCACCTTCACCTCACCAGTGGTGGGAGGTAATTCCCGTAAGATGGCGCTCAAGAACGACGACTGCATAAGCAAAAGGGGTAAACGCGAAGAAAACTCATTCAAATACTAACCAACCCAGAGTACATGGTCAGCCCATTCAAAATGCATGGAGTTTTTTATTTCAAGGTTGCTTAAATGGCAGCATTGGTCACAAAACATGATCTGGAATCGTAGCCAGAATATCCGGGGTTCAAATCCCGGTGTGGTAAAAATTTGAATACCGTACACAGCCGTTGAAAAGCGCAAGGCCAGAATTGCTGTACATCTCACACTCTATTTGCGCCGAATCTATTTTTATGTGTTTACCTAATGGCATCTATTATAAGGTGATATGGTGTTTGTTTAGTTGTTGGTTTTGGCGGGATGAAAGTAGGGATACAAGTATTTAATATCCCTTTGCATGACTTACCTTCCCAGAACCAACTGGCCCAATAACAGCGAAAAGTTCAGACGAGTCAACTCTCGCACTTACGTTGGATAAAGTGTTCTCGTTTTGATTCGGATCATCCTAAAACGTACCATTTTTGGCATTTTACTGGCATCCGCAAACACAAGACTATACCTGTTGCAAGGACCAGCTTGCAGAAAAGTCGGTAAACTGGACCGAAATCGCAGAGGGAACTTCACCTAAATCGTCTTCATTCGACCGCTGCGAAACGTCGAACTCATCAAGAAGGAGAAACTCCTGTAAAAGCGACCTGATAAGTCTACGTCAAATATTAAAATAATTTTGCTTTCGCGCCGTTGTTTTTTTATGGAGAAACAGTATTCTTGTAAACAAATAAACTAAACTGCATGTTTACAGCATCCAAAAAATATTTATACATTATTGCGCATCTACTGTAGGTGGTGTAAAATATTTGCGTTTAGGTCCAAAGCCACAAACGTACATTTTGCGCAACTATGTGTAATTATAAAGGTCACATGTACTACCGTATCAGAATGTTAGTTGGGAGGCTTCACTTGCATATTATATGGTTAGTTGAAGTTGCAGGGATAGATCGGGTCATTTTAGCTGATATTATCTAATTCTACTGCCTTCCTGAGTCTAAATTATATGAGAAACCGTCACCTTGTTTACTTGGCGCCGAGGTATGTAGACACTAGGTTTGCGTAACATAAGAGCCATTAAGGAATTCCCTGAGATATTTAGTAAAGATTGACATATTTACAAGAACTAACAAACATCCAGAATTATCTTATTTAAACAGACTTTTACCTGAATTCTTCTAATGCTTACAAGAGACTCTGACACCTTCTCGATTGCCATCGGTAAGAAAGTCCCTAGGCTGAGACGAATCGAACTAAAGAAGCCAACGGCACTAAACACCTGAAACCGTGAATATGCCGTTATTCTAAACCAAGTAGCCTCTTATCTATTTACTACAGATATATTGTAGCAGCAGACAGCATAAAAATATAGTCGACGTGCTGCTACCACTACTATTTAATCCTATAAAATACGCCTATAGGCACGAGTAAGATATTTTTTATGAAAACATAGAGAAGTAATCAGATGAAAAAAACATTATATTAAAATGAGCCCGAAGAACAAGCACATGACAGGTTTTATTCGAATGAAGTCAGCAGAGCTTCGTTTGGTAGAAAATATATATATTTTTTTTTCTTGTTTTTCTTTTTTTTGACCACACCGGGATTTGAACCCAGGATGTCCTGGGCAGGAAACCCGATCAGGTTTTATTCTTGGTATACGGGTCGGGCGCTTGGTTAATACAGAGAATATATTTGGTATCTTACCTTGGAAGGTGTTAGTCTACCGCCGAAAGTGACATACAGAGAAAATGTAGCAAACACAAACAAGCGATGAGAAACAAGCACCAACGCATAGATACAAGCTTTCATGGTCGACGCACTGAGAACTTTTGCTATTTCTTTCCTGCATTAATATCATGTCGATTAGAAGCAGTAATTTCAAATAAAGCTTCATCCAAGTATGAATCACAATTAAAATATTTTTCGGATCACTGCAGAACGAACCTTCGCACTTCGCGAACGAGCTTTTCGAAAGGTTTCTCCCATGTGTACATTTTGATGATTCTCATTGCTGTTATCACCTCGTTCATCGTCCGTATTCTCTCGTCCGTAAGAATTGCCATTTTTGCTCTGTCCAATTGAACATTTTATTATGAAAGCCCAAAATTGCCAGCGTGTTTAACATAGTTTTAATACCCAACCAAACAAACAGTGGGAATTTTTTTTCAATTAACAGCGTTGTTCGTTAAGCCTACAGCGTATGGATTTAGTAAGAACACGATTGCGGATGTCATGACGTGGTTTCCCTGCAACACTAACAGGAAGTTACGACGAGAAGAAGTTTATTTGGGAAAGGTTGTAGCCAACTTAAGCAACTGCATAAAAATTAATAAAACTAAATTCTATGTAAAGAAAAATTAAAATTTTCCCACAGAAGAATAACATTACTTTTTAACCTGATTTCGCCGAATCTTTTTGCGAGGGACCCTTGTATGAACAACACGGACAACATAACCACTAACGCTGCCATTGAAGAAGGCCCGAGGCTTTGCCACAGAAGATAAACCACAACACCGCACACGATTGGAGTTAACCACAGAAAGTGAAGGTAGGGTGTAAGCTGAAAGTAAGCTTGTGAGAAGACAGACTAAGTAAGAGTGAAAAACGAACCAAATCAAATCGAAGCACATCGGTTGCGCCAAGGTTGACAATCTGTCCTGTAGTAGAGTCGCCCAAAGCTCGTTGACTTAGTTTCAAAGTCTAAAACAATTTGTTATCTAGTGCATTTATTCTGGACAAACGAACTTGAAAACAATCTTATTACATTTATCGTACTTGTATCGAGGCAAACACTCACCTTCTTATACATCAGTGCGCATGTACTGATGCGAATATGCCAACCCATCCTTTTTAATTGGTACAAGTAAATGTGAATTGTTGAACTGGTAGCCAAGGCTATGGCAAATATTCCCGCTGCGTACAAATATGCACTCTGCAAAGTAGCTTTGTTCTCAAAGTACCTCAGAAGGTTGGCAAGAAGTACAGGTTGTGCTACAAACAAAGTTTGCTGAAATATAGAAGAAAGAAAAGTCGTTCAAACTACAACCAACAAACAACTAACGTTCTGAACATGAAGCGTCCGATACAAACGCAAGTTACCTCCATTACTTCAACTATTCCCAATAGAAGCCAACGGACAAAAAAGGTTTTAACGATAGCCCGAAATAAACTTGGTTGTTTCCCTGTTTCCTTATAGCAGCGTAGTTCATTTTCCCAATTCCTGGAAAAGGTATTTTTTGTAATGCAAATTGTTTATAACACTCTTAAATGACTTATTTCCCAATACACTCGAGAAAAAGAGACGCGTATGTAATATTTGGTACCTTTCAAGTCTTTCACAAACAACCTGAGAAGTATCGTCCTTAAGTAACCGGTACTGATCCTCTTGATTTAAATCATGCTTCTGGCCTCTACTAAAAATGTCGTTAAGCCACCTACAAAAATTTGACATCGGTAAACGTAGCCTACATTGAACAAATTACATAATCCACGGATTAGGCCTTACCAAAAGCTCATCACGGAAAAAATATTTGCCTTTTCGAGCGGATTCTCACGAAAATCATGGGCATGTTTCTTGGCCATAGTCTTATGCTGCTACCAGATAAAAACACGAAACAGTGTGTACTATACTGACTACAGCTCCCAGATAAAACTGCTTCAGTAAAACGTCTGGATGCTGTTTAAAATTTGTGCGTCATATCCCGCGTCTAACATGTCGGTAACGTCACCGCGAGGTCGGTAAGTGACAAAATACTGCACAATATTAATGTTCTCACACCTTTTTCTACATTTTAAACACCAGGAACAATTTTTAAATAGTTATTTTATAAACCACTGTATTTTGGCCACCTGGTGTATTTATTACCAGAAGTATAGATTTGTTAAAAGGTATATACTGACCCTTGTAAATTATTGTATTGGTGTTCGGCATTGTGTTGCAAAAATCTCTAAACGCCAAAGTTATTTGCCAGGACTTTTAAAAAAGAAACCACTATGGTTGTCAATGTCTAACCACTCTAATACTCAACACTAGATCAAATCAATAGAAAACAATCGCTTTAAAGTCTGTTGCCAATCATACTATTTTCAGGCAACTAATTTGTAAAAACTAAACGCGTTTTTTGGTAACGTCTTAACTATAGATTCCCAACATTCTTTCTCCAAATTATCCCCCTGTTTTAAGATGACGAAATTACCCAACGAAATTGTGTCAAACATAAATGCAGCGAAGCAAAGAAATAATGAAAAAATATCTGATGGTTTTGCTAATAAAACAAAACCGTTCAAAAACTTCACGGCGTACAGCAAAAGTGCTCATAAAATTTAAAACGTTTCGCATGAAAAACCGCCGAAAACTGCTTCTAATATTACGATGTATATATTGTGATCTTATGTTAGGAAGGCTCATTCGACATTCGTTTGGTTAATTTGCAACGCAGTAATATTTATCTGCTTTTCCTTTCGCACATACCTTTGTACGTAATTTGGTGCACCTTCGTTGCGTTAATTACGTGCAGTCTACATTGAGCATTTATTATCAATACAAGCGAGAAATTTGTACAATCACTGCTCAAAATGGACAGGCTACATGCATGTATCGTGTTTTTCTATAGAAGCAAATGACATACATGTGATTGACTAAAAAGATCTTTTTGGGGAATTTTTTGTGTTCCCTTGCTGTTTTACTGCGGTATGTAAAGGTATGTATACATAGCAATTCCCAAAGGACACAATCACTAAAAACTTAACTAATGGACTAGCTATGCCATAGTCAGATTCATCGGGTTTTAATTTACATCACGGTACCAACGAGAAAAACGTAAAGAACGCGTTCGACAAAGCCTATACGTTACTCCAAGTTCCGGATTTGCATAGTGAAGTTCCAAACAGGAAACTATTCGTAAAAATGTTGTCGCTTCGCTCTTCGTGCAATATATGCCTTAAAATAAAAGCATGAGGACATTTTTTCCAACTTTGTATTCTGCAAGCTAAATACCCAACCTCTTGTGCGGATTTTCGTAAACTGCGACTTTCAGAAACTCCAATAGTTTCCACCATTCCAGTAAAGATTCCGTCGCGTTGTAAAAGTTTGTGCGGTTCATCAAATTCCATTACTTTGCCCTGATGCAATACCTTCAACACAGCATATTCTATGATCATTATCACCCGTCAAAACATGGCTTAAAGTTACCATAACTCGATCGCAGTCAATGATTGTGTCGATTCGATGAGCCACCGTGATTACCGTGCAATTTTTAAACGTTTCCCTGATAGTTTGTTGAATAACATGGTCAGTTCTGGAACATATCACAATTAAAACATATGCCAATTAAACATATATTTTTTTCACGATTTGTTTGTCGGAACGAATGCTTTCAAACACAAAAATTTAGAAAAATAGAAGTTTAAACAAAGTTTTACATAATTTAAGGTTTATGATCTTCGGTAAAAAAAATCGACAAACCTGATATCAACGTTCGCTGTCGCTTCGTCAACAACTAAAATTGAATTCTTCTTCAAGATTGCTCTAGCTAGACAAAGTAGTTGACGTTGACCGACGCTGAAGTTAGAACCAGACTCAGACAATTCCATTTCCAATTTCATAGGGTAAGAATTGATTTCCGTTTTCATCTGTACCTGTGTAAGAAGTACGGATGTTATTAAAAATAGCTCTCTAGCTCCATCATACAGATGTTAATAAAACAGTTCTCTAGCTCCACCACGAGGGTGTAATTTAAAATAGTCCTCTAGCTCCACCACACGGATGTTATTTAAAATAGTCCTTTAGCTCCATCACGCGGATGTTATTTAAAACAGTCATCTAGCTCCATCACGCGGATGTTATTTGAAACAGTCCTCTAGCTCCATCATACGGATGTGATTAAAAATAGTCCTCTAGCTCCACCACACGGATGTAATTTAAAATAGTCCTCTAGCTCCATCACGCGGATGTTATTTGAAACAGTCCTCTAGCCCCATCACGCAGATGTTATTTGATACAGTCCCCTAGCTCCATCACGCGGATGTTATTTGAAAGAGTCCTCTAGCTCCATCATACAGATGTTAATAAAACAGTCCTCTAGCTCCACCACAAGGGTGTTATTCAAAATAGTCCTCTAGCTCCATCACGCGGATGTTATTTAAAACAGTTCTCTAGCTCCATCACGCGGATGTTATTTAAAACAGTCCTCTAGCTCCATCACGCGGATGTTATTTGAAACAGTCCTCTATCTCCATCATATGGATGTTATTAAAAATAGCCCTCTAGCTCCATCATACGGATGTTAATAAAACAGTCCTCTAGCTCAACCACACGGATGTTATTTAAAATAGTCTCTAGCTCCACCACGAGGGTGTTATTTAAAATAGTCCTTCGTGTGAAGGAGCTAGAGGACTGTTTTATTAACATCCGTATGATGGAGCTAGAGGGCTATTTTTAATAACATCCATATGATGGAGCTAGAGGACTGTTTCAAATAACATTCCTGTTGCGGACCTACACAGTTGGACAGAATATTTCAGTGTAACTTTATATATTAAATGACTTGCATGGAACCCCTGGGTGTGTTTTCCGGGACATTAGGTTTCCGCTGACCTCGGAACTGATTTTCATTGAGTGTATAAAAAAGTGGAAAGCTATAATGCACCGCTTGTTTGTCGATGCTGATGTTTTCTTGACCGCTTTCGTGTCATAGCTGGTCGGTTCTCGTTACTTTTGTTCATAAATTTCGCAAAATTGTACTTGCAAATGCAAAGAGGAAAATAACATTGTAAATTATTTGTTGTTCAAGTCCATTAATAGGATGAACCACCAAGTTACTTTTCCCAACAACAGTCCGGAAAGGTTTGCTGTCTAATACGTTGCACAAACTTTAATAACTGAGCCTGTATGAGGCTTTTTGTGCATTTCCTAACATTACTTTTATGAGTGTTTGAACACCTTTCAACCGCGCAACGGTTCGGTAATTTTGAAATAAACCAAGCCTTTTCTCTCAGTGAAACGCCTTATTTGACGTCACTCGCATCACAAAAACCCTTTTACAATTTTTTGTAGCTGTTAATTTTTGTGCATTTGTCTCCTATATGACGTCAAATGAGAACCTAAAGTTCAGAAATATGTTTGATGTAGCCGTACCTTCAAATTAATGCAAAGTTGATATGACCGTGTCATATGCACTTTAAAACGGGCGTCAGATTTTTCCCCCCCAAAAAAATTGATCACCTTTTCCAGTGCGTTCCATAGATCTTGGTCGGTGTAATTTGAAAACGGGTCGAGATTGTAACGCAAGCTCCCAGCGAATAGAATTGGATCCTTAAACAATAAAAAAAACATTTTAAACAGTGATTACAAATGTTGCAAACACTTACAAATACATATATATATATATATAGGCCTACAATATATATTTATGATTCTAAGAATAAAGAGACGGACCCATATGAAAAAATTGACATGTTTTTTGTTTATTCCAAACGATTTGGTAAGAACTTGCCACCATCAGTTGAAAATGACGCGGTTGGTCTAACTCCTCGTACAGAAAATGGATCACAAAAATCACGGATTTAACCAAAAGTACTACAGCACCTGGGGAATCGCTGAAATTGACGATCGCAGAGTTGTCAAGCCGATTTTAGAAACATCCATGTCATCAATTAGTACCTTTCCTGATGAAAGCTTGTTAAATCGAAACAAGCATGCGATAAATGAACTCTTTCCTGCTCCAGTTCTTCCAACAACTCCAATCTATAATTAAGTACACGGTTTCATATGTTTTATGCAATTATGAACCTATAATCTCGGTAAGAACCAAACAGCTGTGGATAGTATATGTGTTTGGTAAGTAATTTTCTTATGTAGCCTTCCGTAAACACAGTAAACGACGTGCAATAAACAAGTGTAAAAACTAAGACAAAAAAGCCAAAGCTAATGTGCTGCTACACAGTATATGCCAGCGTTTCGATCACGCATGTATGTATGGCAACATATTAGCCCTGGCTTTTTTGTTTAAAACAGTAAGAGGATATCTTACCTTCTATATCATACTTCCAAATAAACGTTGAATACGATAATAACCTAGCTATACCGACAACAGATGTATAATTGCTGTTTCATACCTTTTCGTGTGAAAATATCTTCAATGAAATGTCATGTAAAACATCGGGTCCACCATCATAATGAGCAAAGTTCACATCAGTTAATTCGATTTTACCATATGACGGCCAGTTGGGTGGAATGTTTTTGTCATCCTCGGCATCACGACCATGTGACTCAGGTGGAAGTCTGTAATATTGCCTGATCCTTTCGACGGATATCATCTGTAAAATACACAATAAAAGTTATGTTCCTTGTGAACAATTGCAACAGATTATAAATCAAATAAGCATCGAGCATTTGAAAGGTAATATAACAGCATAAATAAAATTAGACTCAAAATAAACAATCACCAGCGTTTCTATTTCGGTGCTCGTTCTCACGCACCATTGCAATCTTCCAAGCATTAGCATTGCATATGTCACCGTCAACCCAACCTCTCCAGCATTTAAGTTAGTTTGCGAGGCTGTAATCACCGCAAGAAAAGATACCGCTCCAAAATAAACACCACCGATTAGGTCCAGTCTTGTAGAAAACCAACGAGTGCCTCCCACGAATGTCGACCAAGCAACTATAATGTCTCGATAATAAAGTTAAATGACCGATTTGTTAGGTTAACTTAGTTTATTTACGACTGTGGCGATCTTGCAATTGATGGAAGACAGCTTCAAATTCCTGCTGCATTCCAAAAGCACGAATCGTTGTCAACCCATCAAGTGTAGATTTCATGTGGGAAAATACTGGACTTCGGTCTAAATATAAAAAATTGCAGGTAATTTATCTAAGATAGATGACAAACAATTGCAATTTCCCTCGTGAAGTTTTTTTTTTAATCTAAAGTAACAAGTAGGCAAACCTTCGTAAATTTTTACTTACTTATTCCTTCAATTCGTTTGATGTCACGAGATGTTGTGACGTAATATCGACGAAGCCAAAGGAAGTAAATCAATATCGGTATGGTTGGTATGAGGACAAAGTAATTTGTAACTGATGAGAGAATGAAAATGGAAAAGAGGATGCTGAAATGCTGCAAAAAGGGACGCGTCTAATATAATTAATATTTTCCATACTTTTTCTAAGTGAGTGTTAAGTGACATCAGGCCAAACTAACAAAATCATTACGTTGTTTTTTTCGAGCAAACCAACTTCATCAATATTTCCTTAAAGCCAATAGGTAAGTATGGATAGTATTAATTATATTAGACATCACTGCTGGCCAATCCTCGAATTATACTTTTCACAGAAACATACAAGAGCAAATTCCATGCAAAACCGGGGAAGGATCTCATCAACTTGACCAAGGTCTTTCGAAAAGCGGTTCAAAACTCTGCCTGAATGATTACAATTCATTTAATATAAAAAGGAAAAAAGTTACAAAATAAGCCTGTTACCAATTGGGTTGACATCAAAAAACCTGATAGGAGATATCAGAATTGCATTTACCATCTTGTCGTGCATCTGCAAACCTGACAACACTAGGTGGCGCATTTGGAGCATGCATCGCAAAAATATAGTAACAACGTATCCAAGAAGAAGGTCTACGTATGAAAATTAGGAACAATGAACTAAGCATTTTTTGCATGATTTCTAACTCACAAGTAGAGATATGTATGTAATATGTGTTTTCAAAGTTTTTCCCGTTGGGCCTCGTCGTGGTAGTAGACGTAGTGATAATCGGCTTTGTCGTGATTGAAAAGTTATTCATATTTGAATGAAAGTTTTCTGATGCCGTTGACCTGACCGAAAAAGTCATTTTGTGTATCAAAAATAAATGACACAAAAACAAAAAAAATCAAAAAAAAACTCACCAAACTGAAAACCACCAATCGAACAAAACAAAGAGGGTTTGATTGATCAGGGTTAAGAATACAATAAGGGAAAATGATACTTTGTTGTTGATCATATATTCATAGAAGGCTTTCCAGCTGATACTTCCATCTTCTTTCTTTTCTTCTCTGACTGTAATGATCTTATTTACCTGCAAGTGAAAAAAAAACAATTTAAGAAAAACGTCTGATTTAGAACAAAAATAGGTAACGTTTATTACCTGGTTTCCGTCACTGCTTGTGTTCAATTTATCCACGAACCCCTTATCGTCTGTGCCTGAAATAGATGAACGTGAATTAGCGGCACAAAAAAAAATAATATCGTTAATACTAGTTGGTTTTTACCCACTTAATTGAAATTTTTGTTGATTAAACTTGTATAGTTTCCGCATTAGAAATGGAAATTACAAAAAATGAAAAACTTACAAATATTCACGTTGATGCAAAATTGTCGATCATTTTTAATTAAGGCAAAATATAATGTAAGCTTACTAAAACCATAATCACGTCAAGACACCAACAAAACAAAGAAAGGCCATATTGCCACATACACAATCACCTGTAATCTCGCAATGTTTTCTATTAACATCCTCCCCAGGCTTGAGCAGAGAGAAAAAATAAGTTTCATCTGACAAGATTTCATTGTATGTTCCTATATTGCTCACTTGTCCCTAAAATATAACCGCCATTGAACATAATGTTAACCATAACTACACAACTCAGTAAAACCCAAACCTCTGTTAGAAGCAAAATCTTGTCCACAGACTTCAGCATTGACAACTGATGCGTGACCAGCACACGAAGCTAAAAAAAGTCCTAAAATTGAAATAAACAAGAAAAACCTGTCTTCGATATTCATAAACCTTATTTTTCATATGTCCACAAATACATTGATGAAAGAGTTGATGGGCAACGTTTGAATCAACAGCACTTAGTGGATCATCCATCAATATTATGTCTGTGTTTTCTCTATAAGCAGCTCGTGCAAGGTTTACTCTGGCTTTCTGTCCCCCGCTTAATGTTACCCCACGTTCACCCACCAACGTATCTACACCGTTGTCAAATGAATCGATGTCCTTAAAACATTGACGCAATTACGTAGGTTGTACATATGTAATGGATTACAACTTACTTCTCTCATTGCACAGACATCGATAACTTCGTTCAGACGATCACAGTCGTATTTTTCGCCGAACAAAATATTTTCTTTGATTGTTCCCGAAAATACCCATGGTATCTGACCCGCATAAGCAACTTGACCTTGCACTAAGACTCGACCTAACTTCGCGGGCAATTCACGCAGTATTGCACTCAAAAAAGATGACTAAAAAGTTTTGCTTCAAATAATGAAAGAAGGTATGGTATGGGAATAAATTGGTCAAACCTTTCCGCTGCCTACAGGTCCGATTACAGCCAACAACATGTTATTGTTTATCTGTATGTTGATGTCCTTGAGTGTCACTGATCGCTGTTCGTCTTCCTGAAAGTCAATTGGGTTAAAGTAAGAATTCATTGCAAAATACCTTGTTTACGTTGCAATTGTAAGAAATGTTGCCTTCATTCCAAGATGCTGTAAAGTTTTCAAAGTGAATTTGTGCTTGCGTTTCACAATCTGGACTTTGCTTGAATTTGTCACCAAGTTCACCTTCGGAAGGGTTTTGGGCGGGAGTTGTTTCATCCAGGAGGAGAAATGTCTGAGGCAAGGTAGTATTGCATTGCTTCAACTGTTACCTAAACATGGTGTTTACCTCGATGCGACGCATGCTCACGATACTTTCGGAGGTAAAATCAACAGCTTCTGTAAATATCGTTCCTGCGATTCGAAAAACGTTGATCCAAGCTATGACAGGAAATACCTGGCAACATAGATTTGCTCTTTAATTGATTTTGCCCTCTAATGGCAAGGGAGGGAAATGTTTCCATCAACATATATAAAATATTTAAATGTGTTGCATTCGCGACCGTTAACACCAACGCAACCTTTAAAGTTGTGAGTTGTCCTCCCAAAGAAACGTACAGTACGAATGTTCCGAATATAGAAAGTTTATTTGTTGCGTACGTCATGGCCGAGCTAAACACACGCAGATATGCACTGTTGAGAATTTGGCGAATTTCTTTTCTGTAAATCAGAATAGAAAAAAAATTTCTTTTATTCGCAAATCAATTTTCATTACCTGCGCATTGTGTCGATCAACTTCTGGTATGGTTTTTCCCAAGCAAACATCTTTACAACTCTCATGGCTGACAAAATTTCGTTCATCATTCGAACTCTTTTATCCGTCCGCAAAGAAGTTTTCTTTCTGTCCAAAAATTTTTGTAGACATATTAGTTACCTGTCCACTAACAATAATATATATAAAAGCAGTTCTTTGAAAGTAATCTTTGCAGGTATGATTACATTTCTATAAACACAAGTTGGAAACACCCCGTAAAGGTAAGCCTATAAACATACGTTAACATAGTCTTTAAATATAACCTATGAATTAGGTGAGGACAAATCTCACGAAACGAAAAAGAGAGATTTACCGATTTTTTCCGTAAAATCTACCGAAACCAATGGACATGAGCACATTGAATAGAATAGGAACCAACATCACTAAGGAAGCAATTCCGATCAGTTGCGACACCAACACAACAACAGCCACTAGAAACATGGGTGAAATCCAGAAGTGATTGATATACAGGAGGACCTGATGAAAAAAGAACACATTCCACTCGTTTTTAATAAAACCAGCATTGAAAAAAACTTGCGTAATCAAATCGTATGACGTCAGTAGCTCCCAAACTGATAATTTGGCCTGTAGTTGTGTTTGAAAGTGATTTTTGGCTCAAACGAATGGTCTACCAAAGTAAATTGTTGCAATAATTTTAAAAACACATTTGTTGAGTTACCTTATTGTACATGAGCGCACACATTGCTGCTCTAAGATGCCATCCCATGATACCAGTTTTGTAAAAATACCATTCATGCAAAACGCCATAAGTAATAACTGCGATGGTGAGGGTGGAAGCGTACAAATACGCCTCGCCCAATGTTGCCTCATTTTCAAAGAAGTTTAAAAATCCAAGCAGGAAAACAGGAGTCCCGATTAAAATTGCTTCCTAATAAAATATTATCCAATAGACATATCTCTGTATTTTTCGCTAAGAGCACATTACCTTCAATAAAGCAAGTGTGCCCAATAGTAAATACTGGCGCCCAAACGTCTTCCACGCTGCCTTGATAAGACTTGGACGATTTCCGTTAGATTTCGCTTCTGCCATCTCAACATTCCAGTTCCTACCAACAAGTATAAAATTGCACCCATTGACGAGATGCTTTTGCCAAACTCTATTGCATAATATTAGGTTGTGCACAACGCCAATTTTCCCCCATATGCAGTTTAATGTGGTTCCTAATGCAAATAACTATGCAACAATATAGCCAAAAATATCCACACCTATCAAGCAATCGGCAGAGGTTCTGAGATTTTCCATTTTCTTCAAGTTCAGGTAAGTCATCTTCTTGTAAACCTTTCTTGTATCCACGAGCAAAAAGGGAATTCAGCCACCTTTAACAATAATATTTTTTTACTAATGTGCATTTTTTCACAAATTCTAGTAAAAATCATGTTGTGCTTTGGCACAAATGCACATTTAAAACGTTTAAAGTTTGCTGATGTACAGCATTGTTGTTTCACGTAAAAGACAAGAAAACAAACGCCAAATTATGTACAAATTGCTGCAATTACACCAGAGGAAAATCATGAAGCACTTGCCCAAACATCAACAAGCTAATCACGTTCTTCATAATCTTGGTTTCGTGAAAGAAGGTCGCACCTTCAGATCAGCTGCAGGCTTGCTACTGATTGAAGTAATACTTTCAAACATGAACCCTGTAGTCAGTCAACCGCGGCAAGCTTTTTCACCACAGTATCGTTCGACATTGCACATTGCAGGTCAACCGTGATGCAGTTTGATTACACTCGTTTGAACCTGTTTAAAAACGGCGATGAAGTAGCAGGCAAACTTAAACTTCTGTATTTCAATACCTGTCGTTTTCATGCAAAAAAACATGCACCAAATTCAGTTTACGCAGAAATGCCATCATAGTTGTCCATCGTTTAGGCTGGTTAGCAAAAATACCCTGGAACGAATCTGCGAATATCTGATACCCTGGAATATTCTCTTACAACATGAACTGAAGAAATCTGTATTACAAAGCAGCGCCAGCATATACAATAGGCTTTTAACAACTAGGTTTCTGGATCGATGAATTAGAGCAAAAGGTCGATTACGAATCAAAAGGAAAAAAACAGTCTCGATTTTTTCGAGTATGCTAATTTGTCCAACTGCATTTTTTCATATTTGACAAGTTTTCATCCACCAGGTGAATTGTTCAGCACAAAATGTACTAATCTACCGATTATGAATATTTGTCATTCATGTTGTATTAAGAATTAATACCAATGTTGTATGTGTCATTAACCAGTTCTACTTCAAATTTAAATTAAAAAACTTAATTTGCTCTAACTTTTATTCTGATATAATCAACAAACCAAAAGTAGCTCCAATTTAACACCACAAAGGTTTAAAAACATTCAGTTGTCCAAGTATGCGCCAAAAGAGTGAGTAAGTTTAATTTCTGGTCCCGGCATTTTGCATTGACGTTACATCACATTGGTCAAAAATAATGCCGAGATATACAAGTTAGCAACGCATGGGAAAGTTATCGATTTCCAAAGGGTAACAAAAATACTTAATGAACAAGACACACTGGAATACAAAAAGCAAAAAAGTTTGTCCAGGATATTGACTACAAATTTATAAACATCACTATAAAACATAAGAATAGCTTGTGCAAGCAACACTTTGCACATCAGCAGCGTTTCAGGCAAAAATTACAACAGGTTTTACTCGCAATCGAGAAACGTCTTGTATATACGATTCAGGATTTGGCACGAAAAAATGATGTAAAACCAATACTGACGCAGCTAAAAACGTCAACACAAAACCATTTTTAGACAATTTTACAAAACCTATTTTCGACAAATTTACAAAACCTATGCCATAAAAAAACCTAATTTGCACAAAACGTATACCAAACATATAGGAAACCATACACCGCACAACAGTTTTTAAATTACAATGGGATATTCAATGACCGTCCTAAAGGAACCACTACTTGTCTTTTAAAAACACATTGAAAACAGGAAACACGTTTGCGTCGATCGCAGCAGGAAGATTGTTGCATATGAAATGAGAATTTCTTTCATTTCTGGTGGAATATTCCCAATTAAAATGGCATTATGCAGTACAAGAAGGGAAAAATATATTTTGCTGTAATCATCGTTGCAGGATTTTTTCATTGAGGTCTTCGACCGATAAATGCCTTCAACAAAAAACATGTTAATATTTTACAATTTTGAAATCGTCAAACTAAATAGCGAACCTCTTCTGCAGATTTCCGCAAACTGCGACTTTCAGAAACTCCAATTGCTTCCACCATTCCACTAAACATTCCATCGCTTTGCAAAAGTTTGTGCGGTTCATCAAACTCCATTACTTTGCCATCATTCAATACCTTTCAATACAACATAATTAATAAACTTTTAAATTAGTACAACACGCAAATAAAAATTACCAAAACTCGATCGCAGTCGATGATGGTGTTAATCCGATGAGCCACTGTGATCACCGTGCAATTTTTAAACGTTTCCCTGGTGGTTTTTTGAATAGCTTGGTCCGTTCTGGAACATAAACAAGAAACAAGAAAAATACTTTGCTGTGACAATTTGCTTGTCCGTTTTATTCGACCAAAAAAAGATAATTTATCATAACAAGAAAACGTATAATTCCAAACAAAAATGTGTACAGTTTCTTACATTTTACTGGATGGACGCAGTTTTTATAATTTAATACGTACTTCGGTCAAAACCAACACCCAGTCTTTGGTTATACAAGTTCGACAAACCTGACATCAACGTTCGCGGTCGCTTCGTCAACAACTAAAATTTTATTCTTCTTCAAGATTGCTCTAGCTAGACAAAGTAGTTGGCGTTGACCGACACTGAAGTTAGAACCAGACTCAGACAATTCCATTTCCAATTTCTTAGGGTAAGAATTGATCACCTTTTTCATTTCAACCTGTTTACAACAGAAACAGATGACACCATGTAAGGCAAAATCGGGATTGAAATTGGATCACAAACGAAAGTTTAATGCATTGCGCGTTAAGCTGAAGGGATCAAAAAATAACATGAATCACCTTTTCTAATGCGTTCCATAGATCAGGGTCGGTGTAATCCGAAAACGGATCGAGGTTGTAACGCAAGCTCCCAGCGAATAGAATTGGATCCTTAAAAATGAAACAATATCTTAAAAAGTTGCTAATAAATATACGGATACAAATTAGGAAACATATTCAAATTTAACCAAAGTATTGTAATAACTACCTGAGGAATTGCTGAAATTGACGAACGCAAAGTCGTGAGGGTGAGTTCAGAAACGTCCACACCATCAATTGATATCTTTCCTGATGAAAGTTCGTTAAATCGAAACAAACATGCGATGACTGAACTCTTTCCTGCTCCAGTTCTTCCAACAATTCCAATCTGAAAATATATGCAATGTAAAAAAATGCTTTGGCGGCTTTTGCAGCTATAGTCTTTCGCAAAATCAAAATATGATTCCAATAGATTGGATATGACCATGTGCGGAAATCCCAGGGGGACGCAGGGTTTATTATTGTGACACAGATGGCCGAGTTATGTCATTGTTTGTGTGCTTAGTTTTAGCGGGAGATGTGTTATTTCCATGTTAGGTCATTTACTTGTCACAAGAAGTGCGATAACACAAAAGAATAGTTTGGTGAAACAATGTTTTCGGAGACAAGCAGTAAGTATGTTCCGTGTCTATTT
Source organism: Ascidia mentula (assembly GCF_947561715.1). Lineage (NCBI taxonomy): Eukaryota > Metazoa > Chordata > Ascidiacea > Phlebobranchia > Ascidiidae > Ascidia > Ascidia mentula. The sequence continues at coordinate 15,494,421 of NC_138569.1, read as the reverse complement.
CAACGTCTTTGTCGCCTATTTGGACCCCGCACTTACGTGGCGAACAATTCTATGATGACTATTTTTTTGTAGTCAAACTTTTGCAATTTGGTACCTTTTCGTGTGATGATATCTTCAGGGAAATGTCATGTAAGACGTCTGGACCACCACTGTAATGAGCAAAGTTCACATTCGTAAATTGTATTTCACCCTGTAACGGCCAGTTGAGTGGAATTTTTTTGTTATTTCCGGGATTATGATCCTGTGCTTCAGATGGAAGTTTGTAATATTGCCTGATCCTTTCCACAGATGTCATCTGAAAAATACACCGCAAACGTTTGATTCTAGTGAGAATTGCAAGATTTTTTCAATTCAATTCAAATAACCATCGACATCTGGAAAGTAATAAAGTAGGCACAATCACCAGCGTTTCTATTTCGGTGCTCGTTCTCACACACCACTGCAGCCTACCAAACATCAGCATTACATATGTCACCGTCAACCCAACCTCTCCAGCATTTAAGTTAGTTTGCGAGGCTGTGATCACCGCAAGAAAAGATACCGCACCAAAATAGACACCACCAATCAGATCAAGTCTTGTAGAAAACCATCGCGTGCCTCCCAGGAACGCCGACCAAGCAACTATAATGTCACATTATTAAAGTTAAACGAACGATTGTTAGGTTAACGTAGTTTATTTACGACTGTGTCGATCTTGCAATCGATGAAAGACAGCTTCAAACTCTTTTTGCATTCCAAAAGCACGAACCGTCGTCAATCCGTCAAGTGTAGATTTCATGTGAGAAAATACTGGACTGCGGTCTAAAAAAGAAAATGAGACACTTTGTTTACTACAACAAAATATGAGTTAATGAAAGAAACTTTCTGCCAAACTTTCTGTCATCATGAAATTTTAAAATAAAATATTTAACCCGACTTCAACCTTTGAACCGAAGCTTTACTTACTCATGCCCTCAATTCGTTTGATGTCACGGGATGTTGTGACGTAATATCGACGAAGCCATAGAAAGTAAAGGATCAACGGTATGGTTGGAATGAGGACAAAATAGTTTACAACTGATGAGAGAATTACTACGGAAAAGAGGATACCGAAATGCTGCAAAAGTGAAAAAATACTTGTGGTTTTATATTTATAATGAGTCTTTATTCACTAAATTAAACCAATGGCTTTAAGTTTTGTAGAAGGTCGAGCATTACAGAAACATACAAGAGAAAATTCCATGCAAAACCGGGGAAGAATCTCATCAACTTGTCCAAGATCTTTCGAAAAGCGGTTTAAAACTCTACCTGTATAACAGTACAATTTATTTCACATGAAAAAATACAACTATGATAAAAATAAAGTAGCTACCAATTGGGTTGACATCAAAAAACCTGATAGGAGACATTAGAATTGAATTTAACATTTTGTTATGCATCTGCAAACCAGACATCACTAGATGGCGCATTTGCAGCATGAATCGTAAAAACATGGTAACGACGTATCCAAGAAGAAGGTCTGCGCATGAAAATTACTAAAAGTGGTCACAAAACAATTTTCATAATCATTAAGTTACATGTAGAGATGTGAATGTAATATGTGTTGTTGAACGTCATCACGCTCGTGGTAGCAACAGGCAATGCGGATGTAGTGTTATCTGAATTTGTCATAATCGAAAAATTATCTACATTTGAATGAAAGTTTTCTGATGCCGTTGACCTGAGCGAAAAAGTCATTTTGTGTATCATAAATAAATAACACAAAACAAAAAAAAATTACAGAAATACTCACCAAACGGAAAACCACCAATCGAACAGAACAAAGAGGGTTTGGTTGATCAGAGTTAAGAATACAATAAGGAAAAATGATGCTTTGTTGTTGACCATATACTCATAGAAGGCTTTCCAGCTGATATTTCCATCTTCTTTCGTCTCTTTCCCAACAGTCAAGTTCTTCTTCGTCTGTAATTTGGACAGATAATTGTTTAAAACAAAAAAAAGTAATCTTCAAGGCTGGACTTTGGGGGGCGTCAAATGTGATTTCGTGTGTGTCGTCAATTGAATGGTATTTCCGTGCACCACGTTAATTACTGGAGGCCACAAAAAAACTTTTTTCCAAACCGGTGTCGCATGGAAATTTTTTCTTTCAAGATAGAGTCGCATATGAATTGTCCCTCAAAATGGGGTCATAAATCCTAACTATTTAAGATGCAGTGGCATTAAGATGCAAAGTGTTTCACCTGGTTTTCGTTGATATCATAGGTTTTCGTCAACATTTCCTCGCAGTCTCTTTTGGACACACCTGAAATTGAGGACCGTAAGTTGAACAGTTGCAACAACAAAATACATTGTGGATATGTATGCGTGCAAACATTACAAGTTGGTGGTAACAATCTCGAATCAACTGTTTTTGCTTGTTCACAAAATATTGTCCTTTCGATATCATTTGGCGAAAAAGCAATTAAAAATATATGGAATATCAACGCTACCTTTGCCCAAGATAAAAACACAGTGAGACATAACAACACATAATAATGCGCCATGCCAAGTCAATCGTAACCTCACCGCAAGCATTCGTTGATTTATCTTCGTCATCCTCGTCATGCTTGAGAAGTGAAGCGAAATCCGTTCCATCAACCAAGAGTTCATTGAAGGTTCCCGAACTGCATATTTCTCCCTACAAAAAGCATCAACACCACTCAACTGAGAGTTACGTATAACCCCATAACGTTACAACCGCAGAAACACTGAAACCCAACCTCCTTCAGCACCAATATCATGTCTGCTGTCTTCAGCATTGACAACTGATGCGTGACCAACACACGAAGCTGCAGATAAAGTGAGAGATAAAAAAAAGAGGACTTGCAACACCAAAAAGAGGTTTCATACCTTATTCTTCATGTGCCCACAAATACATTGATGAAAAAGTTGATTGGCAACATTTGAATCGACAGCACTTAGCGGATCATCCATCAATATTATGTCTGTGTTTTCTCTATAAGCAGCTCGTGCAAGGTTTACTCTGGCTTTCTGTCCTCCACTTAATGTAACCCCACGTTCACCAACCAACGTGTCTACACCGTTGTCAAATGATTCGATGTCCTTAACATATATACACCTTGATATTAGTATACAAAAATGTACATAATTTAACTTACTTCTCTCATTGCACAGACGTCAATTACTTTGTTGATACGATCATAATCGCATTTTTCGCCGAACAAAATATTTTCTTTTATCGTTCCCGAAAACACCCATGGTATCTGACCCGCATAAGCAACTTTACCTTGTACTGAAACTCGACCCATCTTTGGAGGCAATTCACGCATAATGGAACTCAAAAATGAGGACTAAAATATTTTGTTTCATATCATAAATAGATCTGTATTATATTAAATGTTCAAACCTTTCCACTGCCTACAGGTCCGATTACGGCCAACAACATGTTATTGTTTATCTGTATGTTGATATCCTTGAGTGTCACTGATCGCTGTTCATCTTCCTGAAAGTCAAGTACTTGTAGTATCAATTTATAGCAAAATTATTTTGTTTACGTGGCAGGTGTACGAAATGTTGCCTTCATTCCAAGATGCTGTAAAATTTTTAAAGTGAATTTGAGGTAGTGTTTCACGAACGGAGTTTTGTTTTAATTTATTATCAAATTCATTTTGAGGAGATTTCTTGTCCAATTTCATTTCGTCAAGAAGTAAAAATGTCTGTGAAACAATGAAAATGATTTCTTTTATTTTTGAAAACATTAAATTTTTACCTCGATGCGACGCAGGCTCACGACGCCCTCTGATGTATAATCAACAGCCCAAGGAAAGACCGTTCCAACAGGCATTCGAAGGACGTTGATCAAAGCTATGACAGCAAATACCTGGCACGATATAATGTCAGAGCATTTTAATGACAAGAAAAGAGAAGAGAGATTATTTTCCAGAACGTATCAGAAGATCTATGAAATGTAATTCGATAAATTCCCTTTTACATTTGAAGTACACAAATCTATAATTGAACCTTAGAAGACGTGAATTCTCCTCCCAGTGCAACGTAGATCACAAAAGTTCCGAACATCGCTAATCGATTTGTGATATATGTCATAGCTAAGCTAAATCCTCGAAAATATGCACTGTTGAGTATTTGGCGAATTTCTTTTCTGTAAGGCAGAATGGAAAGAAATGTATTTCAGAGAAACTACTGAGTTTGAATTCATTACCTGCGCATTGTGTCAATCAACTTCTGGTACGGTTTTTCCCAAGTAAACATCTTAACAACTCTCATGGCTGACAAGATCTCGTTCATCATTCGAACTCTTTTATCCGTACGCAACGAAGTTTTCATTCTGGACAAAAACATACAAAATGGCTGCCAAACCTACATGATTTCCATGATTTGCAAACACCGCGGACCTATTTACAGAGAACCAATTGCTGTTTTATTCACGTTACTTTTTGCATGTTTTTCTATAGGACAAAATTTATAAAAACATTAAAAATATACATTTAAGATTACCGAACTTTTCCGTAAAAGCGACCAAATCCAATCGACAGAAGCATAGCAAAAACAGTTGGAACCAATATTACAAGGGATGAAATTCCAATCAGTTGCCACACCAACACAACAACACCAACAAGAATGAGAGGAGAAATCCAGAAATGATTCATAAACAAGGGAACCTGCAAGCAAAAAACGACATTGCACAAATACATCTTTTGCTTCTAACAACAATGAAAAAACTTGCGTAGTCAAATCGTATGACGTCAGTAGCTCCCAAACTGATAATTTGGCCTGTAGTTGTGTTTGAAAGTGATTTTTGGCTCAAACGAATGGTCTAGATAAATTATTTTGTCATAAACGCTTCAACCATATGTTGTGATATTACCTTTTTGTACATGAGCGCACACATAGCTGCCCTTAGATGCCAACCCATGATAGCGACTTTGTAAAAATACCATTCGTGCAGAAATCCCATGATGATACTTGTGATGGTCAAGCCGAAGGCGTACAAATACGCCTCGCTCAATGTTGCCTCATTTTCAAAGAACCTCAAAAATCCAAGCAGCAAAATAGGAGTACCAACTACAATTGCTTCCTACAAATAATTTCCAATTCTAAAAATCAGGCATTCCTGATTATTTTTTTGTAAAGAACACATTACCTTTAATAAAATAAGTGTGCCCAATAGTAAATAGTGGCGACCAAACGTCTTGCACGTTGCCTTTATTAGACTTGGGCGATTTCCATACAATTGTGCTTCTGCCAGCTCAACATTCCAGTTTCTACCACAATTCAAAATGGCGTTTAACGAAAGACTTTTAACAAGTTATAATGCCCAACATTAAGAGTTCCATCATACTAATTTGTCAAAGCGGTTGCAAACATACAAAAACGTTGCCAATGCGGATTAAATCCATACCGTTCCAGCATTGTACAGAGGTTCTGGGATTTTCCGCGTTTTTGAAGTGCAGGTAAATCATCTTCTTTCAAACCTCTCTTGTATCCACGAGAAAAGAGAGAGTTCAACCACCTTTAAAACAAATTCTAGGCAAATGCGGTTGCTTCACAGGTTCCTACAACGCCCACTATATGAAACCTATGGCACAAATACTCTTTAGAACGAGCAGCAAACATCGTTTGAACCGCCAAAAAGCGACTACTAATCGTATTGTTTTTTTGCAAATAAATCACATCAGTACTTACCCAAACATCAAGTAGCTAATTACGTTCTTCATGGTCTTGTCTGTATGGTAAGATCACCACTCCCGACCAGCTAGAATTGCTGTCTTGCTACTGATTGCAGTAATACGTTCGAAGAAGAACCTCAATATCAGTCAACCGCGACAAGCTGCTTGACGCATTGGAGCTTACAAAGGGACAAACAAGTTGAGAAGGCGCGATTTGAGTAAGAACAAATAACTATACAATTAACTCTGGCCTTAATTCCCTGTCGCTGTTTACTTGTGTAGAAATAAGCAGAAAACATGAAGCTAGTTGTTTATGGTTAATTAGTACGCCACTATTTTTCGTTCCGTCTTCTTCCTTTGACGTCACGCATCAAATAACACCACGTGAGGGGCAAGCCTGCAGTGCGTCAATAACGTGACGATTTCCTGTAGTTAATCAAAATAACTGAACTATATACCAATGCAATAAGACCTGAAAAGTTTAATCGTCGTCAAAGGTATTGACGACTAATCTATCGAAATGGAGCTGGATGGTTCATGGAATACTGGCATCGGTTAGACAAAACGCAAGGTATACCAATCCTTACATACTCTTTGTTGCAAATATGTCGTTTAGGCAACAAAATCATACAAGTTGAATTTCGAAGCATTAGTCTGATAGCTAAATCCTAGTATTTCTAACTTTGCAGAAATTGAGTAGTTTTGAGTATAAATAGACTGGCCCATATTGTTATTAACACTGTCATTTTATTTATACTCAGAATTATGAGAAAACCCGTGAGTTGTGTTCCTGAGTAGTTTTATTACTTAAGTTCTAATCTAGTTCCTAGACTTGCTGCTTGACCCACGACGGTTTGTATTCGAGACGAATTTTCAGTACAGCCGAAATATATCGAACAAATAGCCAATCTGGATGTAAATGTCGTTGTTATTACAAAACAAAATGACTTTTTGTCTAATCGCAGTTCATTTTAAGAAAACACGCTAAAACAGCATTGTCAATTCTCAAAGGAAGAATAGAAAGATAAGAAATATATAAAAAGGCAAAACTGGCCGAACATATAGACTGCTAATGACAACTATCACAAAGCCACTACGAGCAACAATGGCAAGTAACCTATTTGGGTCATGTAACATCGCATCTGCAGTCGTGCAATGCGTGTTTAGATAAAAACGTCAGGAGTAAAACCAGGATGCGCGTATCACGTAATTGTTGTTAAAACATATTCATGTAAGATTTCGTGCCTGTTGTATTTAGTTATATTAAAAATGAACGAATTAATGTTAGGGAATGTAAATTTTTGTTGAATTTTATGAAAACTATTTCACACTTTTCAGCGACAAATACATGCGGCGGAAAGTTACTGCGAAATTGTTCAAACTTTGCTTTTGGGTAAGAGCAAACGTAACCCAACATAAATACCCTGCCGGTTTCAGGCAGAAAAAATACGTAGTGATTCCGCAATAAATAATGTGGCATAAAACAAGGACAAAAGTTGGTGTTCAGGAATCAACACTTTTCACTATTAAAATATTTTAAATTTGAACATTGAAAACCTGCGACCTTCAAAAAACACGACGTAAACAATACTATATGTACAATAACCTTTTACTATGGGATGTTCAATGACAGTCATTACGACGTCTCATACAAAATCTTAACATTTGTGTGGCGAAGAATATCATTTTTAATAAACCTTTGTCGTGGTGCACAGTAGCCTCAAAAAGTAACTTTTCCTCAAAAAGTAACTTTTAGGAAAATCAAAAATTGTTGGGGAATTATAAAATGCATACCAAGGAAACATAAATAGCATATTACCAAGGAAACATTGAAAGCATACTATAACGAGGTGAAAGATATTGGCAATTTTGCATTTTCAAATTGTAGTCCTTTCCTCATCTTTTTAATTCCTCCCGTCACACAATTGTTCGCGACAAAAATGCCTTAAAGCAGACAATAGTGCCAAAATTGAAGAGAACATGTCACCAAAAAATAATCAAACCTGTAACGCAGTATTTCGTAAACTTCGACTTTCAGAAATTCCAACAGCTTCCACCATTCCACTGAAAATTCCGTCGCTTTGCAAAAGTTTGTGCGGTTCATCAAACTCCATTACTTTGCCATCATGCAATACCTTCGACATAACATACTTCACAAACATCTGTATCAGCGTAAAACGTAAGTAAAAGTTACCAAAACTCGATCGCAGTCGATGATGGTGTCAATTCGATGAGCGACCATGATTACCGTGCAATTTTTAAACGTTTCCCTGATGGTTTTTTGAATTAGTTGGTCCGTTCTGGAACATTGGAGAGTTAATCAACCAAAAATTTCCGTGTGATTTGTTTGTCTGGGTGACTTGAAAATTACGATAGACGAAAATTCACAAAAATAAGCATGTTTAAGCACAGCCGTATATATTTTGTATCTTTTTACAGAGAGAATAAAGCTTGCAGTAGTTTATCATATAGATCGTTGGTGGAAGTCCACATTCATTAAAAGTTAAAGGTCGACAAACCTGACATCAACGTTCGCTGTCGCTTCATCAACAACTAAAATTTTGTTCTTCTTCAATATTGCTCTAGCTAGACAAAGAAGTTGACGTTGACCGACACTGAAGTTAGAACCAGACTCAGACAATTCCATTTCCAATTTCTTAGGATCAGAATTGATTACCTTTTTCATTTGAACCTGTAATACATTCATTCGTATCATTTTACGGAAACTTTTTATACCAAGTTGGGCATGATTGATGTTACTAATTAGATTACACATAAAATTTCCTTAATAGCACATGTACCGTTATTTTAATACAGAGCTTATGACATCGTGCTTTACGGAAAAAAATACCTTTTCTAAAGCGTTCCATAGATCGGGGTCGGTGTAATCCGAAAACGGATCGAGGTTGTAACGCAAGCTCCCAGCGAATAGAATTGGATCCTTAAACAATGAAACAACATCTTTAACAGTTACAAATAAATATTCGGATACAAATTTAGAAACATTTTCAAATTTAGCCAAAGTATTGTAATATCTACCTGAGGAATTGCTGAAATTGACGAACGCAAAGTCGTGAGGGTGAGTTCAGAAACGTCCACACCATCAATTGATATCTTTCCTGATGAAAGTTCGTTCAATCGAAACAAACATGCGATGACTGAACTCTTTCCTGCTCCAGTTCTTCCAACAATTCCAACCTGAAATACATGCAATGTAAAAGAAATGCTTAAATTTTGCGGAAGACCTTGTGTTTTATTGTATGCATATATATATATATATATATATGTGTGTGTGTGTGTGTGTGTGTGTGTGTGTGTGTGTGTGTGTGTGTGTGTGTGTGTGTGTGTGTGTGTGTGTGTGTGTGTGTGTGTGTGTGTGTGTGTGTGTGTGTGTGTGTGTGTGTGTGTGTGTGTGTGTGTGTTTTCTTTACTATGCCGGACTTTACTTTCGTAAAACAGTTGATTATGCAATTTTTTTAGATACGCTATCATGTTTACTTAGTATAAATCGAAAACAATAACATCTCACGGCATGCATCTCAACGGTTACCTTTTCGTGTGATAAAATCTTCAAGGAAATGTCATGCAAAACGTCTAGCCCACCACTGTAGTGAGCAAAGTTCACATTCGTAAATTGTATTTCACCATGTAATGGCCAGTTGAGTGGAGTTTTTTTGGTATTTTCGGGATTATGATCCTGTGATTCTGATGGAAGTTTGTAATATTGCCTGATCCTTTCCACCGATGTCATCTGAAAAATACACGATAAACATAATGTTCTTGTGGCATTTGCAATAGAATTTTACTTAAAAAATCTTAGACACGTGGAATGTACTATACCACTACAAAAAATAAGGCGCTATCACCTCTGTTTCTATTCCGGTGGCCGTTGTTACACACCACTGTAGCCTTACAAACATCAGCATCGCATATGTAACCGTTAATCCAACCTCTCCAGGATTCAAATTTGTTTGTGAGGCTGTTATAACTGCAAGAAAAGATACCACTCCAAAGTAAGCTCCACCTAGCAGATCGAGTCTTAAGGAAAACCACCGATTGCATCCCAGGAAAGCCGACCAAGCACCTAGAAAGCAACAACAAAAAGAATGAAGTTTTGAAAGGTTGTCCAAGTTTGTTTACGACTGTGGCAATCTTGAAATCGATGAAAAACAGCATCAAACTCATTTTGCATTCCAAAAGCACGAATCGTCGTCAATCCATCTAGTGTGGATTTCAAGTGAGAAAACACTGGACTTCGATCTAAATAAAAAAAATGGGATATTTTAGCTGCAGTTTGAATTTGTTTTACCAAAAACTCCCACCTAAAAAGTTTTACTTACTCATGCCCTCAATTCGTTTGATGTCACGGGATGTTGTGACGTAATATCGACGAAGCCAAAGAAAGTAAATCAATATCGGTAGAGTGGGTATGAGGACAAAGTAATTTGTAACTGATGAGAGAATTACTACAGAAATGAGGTTACCGAAATGCTGAAAAAATAAAAATCAGGTTCTATTCGGCATACGTATTTTTACTCATTCGGCAGTGGTCAGAAATTTATTGGACTGATATAACTTAAAATAATGTTTATCAACATTATTGACAACTGGCCAAATTAACAAAGGCATCACTTAAGAAAGTTTTGCAGAAGGTCGAGCATTACAGAAACATACAAGAGAAAATTCCATGCAAAACCTTGGAAGAATCTCATCAACTTGTCCAAGATCTTTCGAAAAGCGGTTCAAAACTCTACCTGTATAACAGTACAATTCATTTCACATTAAAAAATACAATTATGACGAAAGTCTTGTTGTTACCAATTGGGTTGACATCAAAAAACCTGATAGGAGATATTAGAATTGCATTTAACATTTTGCCATGCATTTGCAAACCAGACATCACTAGGTGGCGCATTTGCAGCAGGAATCGCAAAAACATGGTAACGACGAACCCAAGCAGAAGGTCTGCCCATGAAAATTACAAATGGGTGACAAAAAGCACTTTTTATCTGCACTAACTTACAAGTAGAGATGTGAATGTAATATGTGTTGTTAAACGTAATAGATAACGTAGATGTAGTGTTATCTGAATTTGTCATAATCGAAAAATTATCTACATTTGAATGAGTCATAATCGGCTTTGTCGTGATGGTAAAGTTATTCATATTTGAATGAAAGTTTTCTGATGCCGTTGACCTGAACGAAAAAGTCATATTTTGTGTCAAAAATAAATGAAACGGAAACAAAAAATCAAATAAAAAACTCACCAAACTGAAAACCACCAATCGAACAGAACAAAGAGGATTTGGTTGATCAGGGTTAAGAATACAATAAGGGAAAATGATACTTTGTTGTTGACCATATACTCGAAAAAGGCTTTCCAGGAAATATTTCCATCTTCTTTCGTCTCCTTCTCAACAGTAATATTCTTTCTTGCCTTAATTAAAAATATTCATTATTTAGGCACAGAAAATAAACAGGGAAGCGTATCACCTGAAATTCGTTTATATTATCGCTGTTCGTACAGAAAATATCGTCGCAGTCTCTTTTGGTCATGCCTGAAATTTAAGACCGTATATGCTGAGGAAGCAAAACGCAACAATGAGAACATATGTACTCAAAATATGTGCTTATATTATAGTTTGATTGAATCGTCCTTAATAGTTAAACTTGAGATGTCAGGTTTCGTTGATTACTTAGGTTGTATAATTTGGGATCTGCATCATACTAAGTACAATAACAGCAAACTTGTCTCCCAATAGCAATTAAACAATACAGAGAATTTCAATGTTGTTACCTTTCATCAGATAAGCTGGAAATAACAGCAAATAATGCGCCAGTCAAAAAACCGTAACCTCACCACGAGCATTTGTCGATTTCCCTTCGTCATCCTCGTCATGCTTGAGAAGTGAAGCGAAATCCGTTCCATCAACTAAGAGTTCATCGAAGGTTCCCGAACTGCATATTTCTCCCTACAAAAAATAACAAAACCACTGAACCAAGACTTACGTATAACCACAGAACCCTACAACCACTGAAACACAAACCTCCTTCAGCACCAATATCATATCTGCTGCCTTCAGCATTGACAACTGATGCGTGACCAGCACACGAAGCTGCAGATAAAGTGGAACATTTACAAAAGTAAGTGCAACACCAGAAACAGGTTTCATACTTTGTTCTTCATATGCCCACAAATACATTGATGAAAGAGTTGATTTGCAACATTTGAATCGACAGCACTTAGCGGATCATCCATCAATATTATGTCTGTGTTTTCTCTATAAGCAGCTCGTGCAAGGTTTACTCTGGCTTTCTGTCCTCCACTTAATGTTATCCCACGTTCACCAACCAACGTGTCTACACCGTTGTCAAATGAATTGATATCCTGAATATATTTATACACATTTATGTATGTTGCAAAACATGATCATTAATTTAAACTTACTTCTCTCATTGCACAGACGTCAATCACTTCACTCAGACGATCACAATCGTATTTTTCGCCGAACAAAATATTTTCTTTGATTGTTCCCGAAAATACCCATGGTATCTGACCCGCATAAGCAACTTGACCTTGTAATGAAACTTGACCCATCTTTGGAGGCAATTCATGCAGTATTGCACTCAATAACGATGACTAAAATGTGGGCTTCAAATAACGAGTGAAGCCTGTATTAATTCAACTGTTCAAACCTTTCCACTGCCTACAGGTCCGATTACAGCCAACAACATGTTATTGTTTATGTGTATGTTGATATCCTTGAGTGGCACTGATCGCTGTTCATCTTCCTGAAAGTAAAAACTTGTAGTAACATTTTATTGCAAAATACCTGGTATACGTGGCAGATGTAGGAAATGTTGCCTTCATTCCAGGACGCTGTGAAATTTTCAAACAGAATTTGAGGTTCTATTTTACCAACGGAGTTGTGTTTCAATTCACTATCAAATTCATTTTCAGAAGATTTCTTGTTCAAATTCATTTCGTCAAGAAGTAAAAATGTCTGTGACACAATTGACATGAATTTCATTTAATTTCCTGTACATTTTTTCTACCTCGATGCGACGCATGCTTACGACGCTCTCTGATGTATAATCAACAGCCCAAGGAAAGATCGTTCCAATAGGCATCCGGAGAGCGTTAATCAAAGCCATGACTGCAAATACCTGTCATGGTATAGCAGGAGAGAATTTTAATGGCAAGGAATAACGGATCAGATGATCCAATTGTGCTTATTGGAAAATTTCCTAATTTCCTTTTTTGTAAAGATGAAGTTACGCAAATTTGTAATTGAACCTTAGAAGCTGTGAATTCTCCTCCCAGTGCTACGTAGATTACGAAAGTTCCGAAAATCGCCAATCTATTTGTGATATAAGTCACAGCCAAGTTAAACGCTCGGATATATGCACTGTTGAGTATTTGGCGAATTTCCTTTCTGTAAGTCAGGATGGTTAGAAAATTATTTCACAGAAACTATTTGGTTTTGATAAAATACTTGCGCATTGTTTCGATCAACTTCTGGTATGGTTTTTCCCAAGCAAACATCTTAACAACTCTCATGGCTGACAAGATCTCGTTCATCATTCGAACTCTTTTATCCGTTCGTAACGAAGTTTTCACTCTGCACAAAAACCTATAGATTGACTAACAAAAACTACTTGATTTCTGAACAACGCGGACCTACTCTAAGAGGACCAAATCCTGTTTCTTTGGCAACGTTTAGTTTTAAATTTATCGTAAACTTGTAGAGAAGAAATATCTCACATAAACTCAGCTAAGAATAAAACGCATCCAACAACTGTTTACCGAAATTTTCCGTGAAGTCGGCCAAAGCCAACGGACAGAAGCATGGAAAATACACTAGACACCAATGTTGCCAGGGAAGATATCCCAATCAGTTGCCACAATACTACTACAACACCCACAAGAAAGAGAGGAGACAACCACAAGTGATTCATGAATTTAGGAAGCTGAAACAAAACATTGCAAAAGCATTTCTTTTACTTTGCATTAAAAATTGTATAAAAACTTGCGTAGTCAAATCGTATGACGTCAGTTGCTCCCAAACTGATTATTTGTCCTGTAGTGGTGGTTGCAAGTGATTTTTGGCTCAAACGATTTGTCTGTAAAAGTTAATTTTTCACAAACTTTTTAACAACAACTTGTGGTCTTGTTACCTTTTTATACATGAGCGCACACATAGCTGCGCGAAGATGCCAACCAATGATACTGGCTTTGTAAAAATACCACTGACGCAAAAAACCCACTAAGAAACTAGTGATGGTCAAAGCGGAGGCATATAAATAGGCCTCGCTCAATGTTGCACGATGTTCAAAGAACCTCAAAAATCCAAACAGCAAAATAGGAGCACCAAGTGCAATCGCTTCCTGCATATATTATCCAACAGATATATTCCTCGATATTTTGGGTTAGATTCTATTTAAATAAAACACTGACGATGCTTTATAAAGCGAAATAAATATGTCTTAAATAACAAACCTGGCAGATTTTAACCAACTGAAATTAAAAGTTTCAGTGTTTGTGATTTTTCGGAAAAAATCACCTTCAAGAAAGCAAGTGTGCCCAGAAGTAAATACTGGCGTCCAAACGTTTTCCACACTGCCTTAATAAGTCTTGGGCGATTTCCCTTAGATTTTGCCTCAGCCATCTCAACATTCCAGTTCCTACCAAGTTTAAATTAGCATCGTTGGACTTTTCGATATGTTGTGATGTACAATATTAAGAGTTGCATCATACTAATTTGTCAAAGCAGTTGAAACCATGTAGAACAAATTCTTACCCTTCCAGCATTGCACAAATGTGCTGTGATTTTCCGGTTTTTTCAATTTCCGGTAAATCATCTTCTTTTAAACCTCTCTTGTATCCACGAGCAAGTAGGGAGTTCAACCACCTTTAAAATTTTAGTCAAGAACTAAAAAAAAGTAAACACAACGGTTACAATACGCAAACTTTGGCGCAAATGCACTCTACAGCTAGCATTGTTCAGACTGCTGTACTGTATTAATGTTTAACAAGCAAACCAACACAAATAAGCATGGAGCCAATAATATTCATAAAACCCACATAAGTTGCTCATGGTACTTACCTAAACATTAACAAGCTAATCACGTTCTTCATGGTCTTGTTTTTATGGCAAGATCACCACTCCCGATCAGCTAGACTTGCTGTCTTGCTACTGATTGCAGAAGTACGTTCGAACGTAAACCTTGAAGTCAGCCAACCGCGACAAGCTGCACGCCACAATAAAGCTTAGCAATGCACAAATTAAACAAGAGGTATAAGCTTCCCCTGCAATGTAAAGCAATATATGTGGTTTAGCCGTACATTTCCCGAATTGCGACCAACATATGTACAGGAAGGGCTGATCTTCCACAATATCTACATATATACAACCAAAAGATATTACCAGTTTCCCGAAAAATATACAAATGATGGTTAAAAATGTAGTTGGGCGACCGCAAAATGTTTTGCATCCGTGATATGTATAATGAAGTTCTTCCACCCATACTTATAAAAAGCATTTTTTTTATTCAATAAACATAACATCACACTTTTCAGATGAGAGCAATCGTGAACTAAAAGAAATAACATTTATTCTGCACGTCAAAAAACAATACATGTTTCCGATAAAATGTGTGATACAAGTTCAAGTTGGTGTTAAAGAATCAACATTAACGGAAAGGCGGAATGGGATAAACCTATCTAAAAGAGAAAATACAATATTATTGGCTCCACATTGCTTAAAATACAAGACGTTTTCCACAGCGGTTAGCCTATATATGTATTTACATGCATAAATACATATATTTACCTAAAAAACATCTGTAGTTACTCAATTGCAAGCCGCTACTTACAAAGTTTCTACTATACCGTTTGTGCGGCTTTCAGTCAAGGGCGGCTTATATTTGTTAATGTCATGCCGATAATTTGTCTGAAATTTACCTTCAACCTAATCCTCCTATCGGTACATTTTATCGTACACAATATTCTTGTGGCAAACATTATCAGATATGGAATTGTATGTTACTGATTTGGACTAATCAACATACAAAAAGTTTGTATTTAACGACACTTTGTAACCTCATACAACAATAAAGAACTGCTTTTTAGAAACATAACATGTGTGGTTGGAAGGTTGTTTAAAACAGCAAATGCTAATGTGTATTTACAAATTATTTTAATGGTTAAAAAATAAATTTCAAATCTTAAAATCAAAACAGAGTAAATAGAAGAAGTTTAAACAGGTCACAGGTGTGCTATTAACCTCTGTTATAACAGCTTTAATTCGGTGCCACATAAAGACGACATTATAGCCAATAAACGCTCTGCCAGATTAACAAAAACACAACGGCGACAAATTTTGTGGGAAAACACATAAAATAATTCCTACATGCTCCACAATAATAGTAACCAATTTTGCAAGAGTGTGCAAGCGAAACACGAGTGTGAAAGCGAAACACGTGTTTGCTGTCACATCATATGATCAGCATTAAAAAGGCTTCGGTCCTCGCTTTTTTCGTTTCCCTCCTTTCCACATTGGATAGTTTTGGATCAATTGCGCAAGGTGATAGCAATAAACAAAATGATATGAATCAATCTCAAAATTTTTCGAAAACCACAAAGAATTGCGATTAACGCGCAACAACGAAAGATCAACGATCAATGTTATGGACAAGTTACAGAATATGTACACTATAAAGGAAGAAACCGAAGTTTTATTGATTCAAACGGCTCTGCATTTTGTTCTTCGCTACTTTCTTCGTGCAATAAATGCCTGAAAGCAGAAAATAGATAAATATTACAGGAGAAAAACTTGCAAAGCCACAAAATTACTTTCGAACCTGTTCTGCAGCATTTTGCAAACTTCGACATGGAGAATCGCCAAGAGCTTTCACCATTCCAGTAAAAATTCCGTCGCTTTGCAAAAGTTTGTGCGGTTCATCAAATTCCATAACTTTGCCATCATGCAATACCTTCAACACAACATAATTAATAAACTTTTAAATCAGTACAACACGCAAATATGAGTTACCAAAACTCGATCGCAGTCGATGATGGTGTCAATTCGATGAGCGACCGTAATTACAGTGCAGTTTTGAAACGTTTTTCTGATAGTCTTTTGAATGGCCTGGTCTGTTCTAATATACAAGAGGATTAGACGAAAAAACACAAAAACAAAAAGTTTCCACAAACCTGACATCAACGTTCGCCGTCGCTTCGTCAACAACTAAAATTTTATTCTTCTTCAAGATTGCTCTAGCTAGACAAAGCAGTTGACGTTGACCGACACTGAAGTTGGAACCAGACTCAGACAATTCCAATTCCAATTTCTTAGGATGAGATTCGATCTCATTTTTCATTTGGACCTAGTAATGACGCAATACAACAACAAATTATCGCAGGATGACATTAAAGTAAGTATATGTTTTTGTTCTTTGGCATTATTTAGGCATGATTTCAATGTTTTTCTAAATTATCGTTTTTTATTATTTTGGAACAGTCTTGTTGAAAATGTGTTTTTACCTTGTCCAGGGTATTCCAAATATCTTGGTCCGAGTAAGCTGAAAACGGATCCAAATTGTAACGCAAACTTCCTGCAAACAAGATTGGGTCCTGAATGCATAGAAAAAACCTTTATTGTTGTAAACTCTTAACATGCATCAAGATAAAATATACGATTTATACTTGAGGAATTGCCGAAATTGACGACCGCAGAGCTTTTAGGCCCATTTCAGAGATATCCACGTCATCAATACGCAACTGTCCAAACGTGAGTTCATTGAATCGAAACAAACAGGCAATGATTGAACTCTTACCAGCCCCAGTTCTTCCAACAATACCAACCTATAAACATACTTTAAAGTAATTGCATATTCAAAAAATAAGGTAATTGTTGAAGCACACCTCGGGGAAAGTGTAACAACCACCAAAAACCTACATGAAAAGCAACTATTGTATATACCAGGGGTTTTTAACCGGGAGGAATTTCTCACAAGGAGGAATTTTATTTCAAACCATTGGTATAATCTATATAGGGTGCATGAGGTTTGGTTTTTAATAACCTTTTCGTGTGGACAAATCTTCAACGAAATGTTATGTAACACATCAGGGCCTCCATTGTAATGTGCAAAGCTGACATTCTTAAATTCTATTCCACCTTGCGTTGGCCAGTTTGACAGAATACTTGTTGTGGGGTTTCGGTTGTATAAAGGTGACTCCTGTGGAAGCTTGTAGTATTGCCTTATTCTTTCAACTGACGTCATCTGAAAATGTATTCATTAATTTTCCAGGTAAAAGCAAATGCTCTTTTATCAGCTTTACATGGGTTTCTATTTCGGTGCTCACCCTCACACACCACTGCAGTTTGATAAACATCAACATCACATATGTGACGGTCAACCCAACCTCTCCAGCACTCAAGTTGGTTTGCGATACCGTGATCAACGCAAGAAAACATACAGCTCCCAAATAGAATCCAGCGATCAGATTGAGTCTTATAGCAAACCATACACTGCATCCAACAACCGGCGACCAAGCACCTGCAAAATATCGCAACTTGAAGATTTGAAAAATTTTGTTGCAGTTCTTACGACTATGGCAATCTTGCAATCGATGAAAAACAGCTTCGAACTCTTTTTGCATTCCGAAAGCACGAACAGTCGTCAATCCGTCTAGCGAAGATTTCATGTGAGAAAATACTGGACTTCGATCTGAACAAAATTAGTTTTTTTCATATTAATGTTTGTAATGTTAATTTAAGGTTCGTTCTCGTGTTACTCTGCTACTGTTTCTTTTAAGATAAAGCATGTAAAGTACGAACAATGTACTTATTTTCCGCCAGAATGCAGCAACTTATCGTAACTTTCATAAGCGGTGTTTTTGTGGCTTTGAATGTGCGTATTACGTTTAAATTGAGATATAAAACACTGATGTAGTCTTGATTTATGGCAAACGAATCTTCGGAGAATAAACTACGTAAATTTATCAGTTCTATTTAAATTTATGTATCGCCCTTTTGCCCAAAAAAGTATCAAATTTTCGTATTGGTTTCACATATCTCCCAAATCAAACCTCTGGACAAACCTTTATTATTATTTTTCGCCAAAACAGACGTATTTAAATAAACAATACACGGTTGTATTAACAAACTATTAACCAACTGTTTATGAAATGATCGAAATTATCTAATTGGCTGGGTATATCCCGATTATAATCGACGATTTGACGTTATTGTATTAGATCTTTAGTTTGTGATAATTCAGATCAATTCATACCACTTACTTATTCCCTCAATTCGTTTGATGTCACGGGATGTTGTGACGTAGTATCGACGAAGCCAAAGGAAATAAAGCAACAAAGGAATGGATGGTATTAGGATAAAATAGTTTATAACCGATGAGAGGATCACTGCAGAGAAAAGGAAACCAAAATCCTGTAGAAACAGACCCACAATCAAATATCTGTGTGGATTAAAACTGCAGTCACAATAAATATGCCAATTATGCAAAAGATACCATTGCTGTACAATGTTAGGCGACTGGCTTAGATAAACATACAAGAACAAATTCCATGCACATTCTGGGAAGAATCTCATCAACTTGTCCGAGGTCTTTTGAAAAACGATTCAAAACTCTACCTGTGTGAATATATCATAATCACCAAAAAAATACAAATGGTGTAAATATAGTAGTTACCAATAGGGTTGACGTCAAAAAACCTGATATGAGTCATCAGAATTGAATTTAACATTTTGTTGTGCATTCGCAGCCCTGACATCACTAGATGTCGCATTTGCAGCATGCATCGTATTATCATGCTAGCGACAAATACAACAAGAAGATCTGCATTACAGTGAACAAAAATCTAACTAATAATTAAATTATTCTTGTCAACAAGCTCACAAGCAGAAACTTCTATATAGTATGTGTTGTCGAACGTCATTGTGTTAGTCCTGGTCGTAGTAATAGACGTTGTAGAGGTTGTGTTATCTGTACCTCCCGCGATAGAATAGTTGCCTCCATCCGTATTAAAGTTATCAGAAGACGCTGACCTAACATTGCATCATTTTGGTTATAATTAAAACACGAACCTATTACTCTACACAGCAATATTCTCACCAAACGGAAAGCCACCAGTCGAATACAGCATCGAGGGATTGGTTGATAAATGTGCAAAGGATGATAAGGACAAATGAAATTTTGTTGTTCACTATGTACTCGTAAAAGGCTTTCCACCCAATGTCCCCTTCTTTTTTGGTCTCTTCTTTAACTTTCACGATCTTCTTTTCCTTCAGTTTTAAGAAAGATTGCAGTACCAATTTGATTTAAAATCTAATATATATTCATTTACCACGCAGTTTTTATGTAAGCATTATGATACGGTGCTTTATACCAGTTACGTTACATTTGTTAATTTAAATGGGCAATTCTGTTGAAACTGTTGTTAATCAGGAACAAATATTGACAAAAATGTAACCTGCTTTTCCTCGAAATCGCTTTCTGTAGCTGATACAACGGCTCTTTCCATTTTTCCTAAAGTGTAAAAATATAATTTTTCACCGACGTGACAAAATAGCTGATACTCGGAAGAGCATGCTTTGATAGCGTATCATAAGTTCAACAAACAAGAATGTAGCGTTTATAAACCTGATAAAAACTTATTTCTGATCTGGGTGAGACTATTCCGAAATTATTTGTATTAAGTATACATTAAGCTTACAGTCGCCTTGTATATTTTTGTTCTACAATCATAGATAATTTACTGCGCTGTGCTATTTCTGAATAAGATTCACTTTAGGAGTTTCTTTGCGAAAAAGTATCAATTGCTGAATTAATTTTTTTTAATTTTGAATTAAACATTAATTTTCATCACAAACAGGATAAATGTGCTAGGCCAAAATCGCACCATGGGCTTTTGTCAAATTTGCTTCATCATTCTCGTCATGCTTCAGAAGAGTGACAAAATCCGCTCTACCAGCTAAAAAGTCATCAAAGCTTCCAGAACTGCATATTTTACCCTAGAAACACTACTGTTGTCACTGCGGTAAAAAGTTGCGCAACTCAGTGAAACACAAACCGCCTTCAGCACCAATATCCTGTCTGCTGTCTTCAGCATTGACAACTGATGCGTGACCAGCACACGAAGCTGCAGATAAAGTGAGATATTAAAAAAGAGGACCTGCAACACCAGAAAGAGGTTTCATACCTTGTTTTTCATATGCCCACAAATACATTGATGAAAAAGTTGATTTGCTACATTTGAATCGACAGCACTAAGTGGATCATCCATCAATATTATGTCTGTGTTTTCTCTATAAGCAGCTCGTGCAAGGTTTACTCTGGCTTTCTGTCCACCACTTAATGTTACCCCACGTTCACCAACCAACGTATCTACACCGTTGTCAAATGAATTGATATCCTGAATATATATACACATTTATGTATGTTGCAAAACATAAATAAATAATTTAAACTTACTTCTCTCATTGCACAGACGTCGATTACTTCATTCAGGCGTTCACAGTCATATTTTTCGCCAAAAAAATATTTTCTTTGATCGTTCCCGAAAATACCCATGGTATCTGACCCGCATAAGCAACTTGACCTTGTACTAAGACTCGGCCCATCTTTGGAGGCAATTCATGCAATATTGCACTCAATAACGTTGACTAAAATGGTGGCCTTAATAAATAGAATGAATTATTTAATTCGTCAAACCTTTCCGCTGCCCACAGGTCCGATTACAGCCAACAACATGTTCTTATTTATCTGTATGTTGATATCCTTCAGTGTCGCTGATCGCTGCTGTTCATCTTCCTGAAATTCAAGACTGTCAAATCGAAACTTAGCGCAAAATATCTTTCTTACGTTGCAAGTGTAAGAAATGTTGCCTTCATTCCATGATGCTGTGAAGTTTTCAATCAGAATTTGTGGTTGTGATTCACCAACGGATTTTTGTATCAAATTACCATCACACTGATTTTTGGAAGATTTCTTTTGGCAATTAATTTCATCGAGAAGCAGAAAGTTCTAATACGAGACATATCGCATAAATAAATTGCTGCTAATGCAGCCAGCCATATTTTTCTTCTGGTAATAACTTTATATTATATCGACGTTTCCACCACTATATGCAGCAGCCTCCATCAGGATGCAAAAATGCGAATAATACAACGTGGACAATGGTAAGGCGCATAAAATTATTGCCAGAAAAGCCGTATTGCAACAATAATCACATATGTTTTCTTTCTAAGTTTACATGATATTAAAAAGTTACCTCGATGCGACGCATGCTTACGATACTTTCGGAGGTATAGTCAACAGCCCCTGAAAATATTTTCCCAACTGGCTTATGAAGGGCGTTGATCCAAGCCATGGCTGCAAATACCTGGTGTGAAATATGCTTTTTTAAGTTCAAACAGGGCAAATAAAACCGTTCAAGTAATTTGTAAAAATAAATGACCTTAGGTCATCCTATTCCACACAACAGTGCATATAAGCATAATGGCACCTTAGAAGTTGTAAGCTCTCCTCCCAAGGAAACGTAGAGTACGAATGTTCCAAACATTGCTAGTTTGCTTGTGACATACATCATGGCCATGCTCAATCCACGGAGATATGCACTGTTGAGTATTTGGCGAATTTCGTTTCTGCGGTGGTTAGAAGAAGAGAAAAGTATTTCAGAGAAACAATTGAGTCTAAATTCATTACCTGCGCATTGTGTCGATCAACTTCTGGTATGGTTCTTCCCAAGTAAACATCTTAACAACTCTCATGGCTGACAAGATCTCGTTCATCATTCGAACTCTTTTTTCCGTCCGTAACGAAGTTTTCATTCTGCACGAAGAAAGTATGTGTGCATGATTTAATATTTTATTAAAAGTAAATCTGCAAAATCGTGGATACATCTCAAACAAATATAAATTACATACTGCTATTTTTGCTGGCAGACATACTAATCAATCAGAATTGCTCTTCTGCCACTAAATATAAATTACGTACTTTTAAGCGGGTCACGTATTCCGCGATTTAGTCTCATGGCAATTAAAAGGTAATTTGAGCAAAGAATATAATTTACCGGTTTTTTCCGTATATTCGACCAAAGCCAATGGACATGAGCATGGTGAATGCTATGAGGCCCAACATTAGAAGAATAGAAACTCCAACCAGTTGCCACAAAAACACCACAACAACCACGAGATATATAGGAGAGATCCACAAGTGATGAATGTACGAGGTGACCTACATATATGTAAGACATATAGACTTTGTGTTGTATTTTTAGGTAAACTCAATCTCAAAGGTTAAACAAAACTTACGTAGTCAAACCGTAAGACATCAGTAGCCCCCAAACTAATTATTCGGCCTGTAGTTGTGTTGGAAAGTGAAGTTTGGTTTAACCGAATAGTCTACAAATAAGACATTTATTTGTCACATGCCATGTCATTTTCAATAAATAAAAGTTATGAAAATGGTACCTTTTTGTACATGAGCGCACACATAGCTGCCCTCAGATGCCAACCTATGACACTGGTTTCATAAAAATACCATTCCCGCAAAATTCCAAACATGATAGTTGTGAAGGTCAAAGCGGAGGCATATAAGTATGCCTCGCTCAATGTTGCACGATTTTCGAAAAACCTCAAAAATCCCAGCAGCAAATAAGGATTACCAAGTACAATTGCCTCCTATGAAAAAGATCTGACGTTACAAGAGATGTATGTATACCTAAATAACCATATACCTGTATCACAGCAAATATGCCTAAGAACAAATATTGGTTCCCAAAGGTTTTACACGTTGCTTTTATTAGACTTGGGCGTTTTCCATTAGATTTCGCCTCAGCCATCTCAACATTCCAGTTCCTACCACAATTCAGAACATTTTACTATTTGTTTTTTTTTGAACTGTTATTTTTAACCTAAACCGTCGTAGAAATAAAGGAAACTGTGACAATCCAAAATTAAATCGTTACCCTTCCAGCATCCGGCAAAGGTTCTCAGATTTTCCACGTTTTTCAAGGTCTGGCAAATCATTTTCCTTTAAGCCAGCCTTGTATCCACGGGCAAAAAGGTAGTTCAACGACCTTTGAGAAATATATTTTTAGTGCGGAGTATTTTGTATTTCCGGCGCACTAACAACGAAGAGACTCAAGCTACTTCCGCAGTCATATAGATATATTGTTGGTTATCTCAGTTCCTCTTGTATGAGTCGTGGTAGGGCACAAGTGAACTGGAGTTAACCCGACCGACCGTACTGCTATGGACGTCGGTTGAGTCTCTTCCAACCACTAATGAACGTACATTGACGCAATTACATTTTCGCATGAGTGGTTCGTACACAACTCTATCGCGTATTTTTGTGAGCAAAGTAACGGGAAGTAAATTCGGCAGTAATCCAATTGCATAGGTTGTGATTTGCACTTGGAAGTTAACCTTATTTGAATACAACTTAATGTTCATGAACATGAACATACCTTATTTTATTTAACTGTGCTTAAACATTGTTCAGTTCAAGACATAAAAATAATACTACTACTACCAACGAAAAATTAAATTCTTACCCAAACATCACAAAGCTAAATACGTTCCTCATTTTCCTTTTCTGGCTGTGCAGATAGCAACTGCTTGTGTTAGCCTATTTCTACAATAACAGACCATTTGCTCCCTCAAACCTCAGTGGCAGCCATGCGTACCAAGGCAAACGAGCAAGTTAACTGGAACGTAATGTAGTGCAGAAATAGCAAAAAAAAACTTTACGCTTTCCGGCGTGCTGGTATCGT
Organism: Ascidia mentula; assembly: GCF_947561715.1. NCBI lineage: Eukaryota > Metazoa > Chordata > Ascidiacea > Phlebobranchia > Ascidiidae > Ascidia > Ascidia mentula. The sequence goes on along the minus strand of NC_138569.1, from coordinate 15,469,953 downwards.
CATTGCAGTGATAACAGTAACTCTAGTCTCATTTGAGTTTTTTGTTCATTATTTAGGTTCGGTGTAACAACATATAACAGCGTGTTAATTATTCGGTCCCGATAACCAAAAAATCGCGTATTTTGATCCGAAAATGTTCACCTACACACACCTTTATAACAGAGCAAAGTAAGAACCTGCGCAGTGGAGCGATCCTGTCAATCATACTGATTGCTTAAAAAATATTGCTGCGTTGTCTGACTACAGTGGTAGAGATCCCTTACGTATGTATGTGTAAAGGTTGCCTGGCAAAGTTACGCTCTTGCGAACCAGTGTGTCTTGACCAAAATATACATATGTCGTTTGAGCGTTAGGCCTGGTAAGTCCAGGGCCGTGAGTTTAAACCTCATAGGGAGCTTGATTTTTGAGATATCGCTCAAACTAGTCGGGTAAATGTCGCTAATCCAGATGTAATGCATGGCCTGTGAAGCCTGTAATCCCAATGATGTTAAACAACTTTTATTTTAGTTAATTACAATATTGGCACACTGTTCCACAACAAGTTTAAATAAGTCATGCAGCGAAAAGCTACTGCAAAACTGAGCAAAAACATATTATACACACAAGCAACTGTGAAACAGATTTCTATAACCTCGCACAAAAGGAATCTGAAACAAAATTAAGGTCTTTACCACCTAATTCAGAACGTTATAACTTTAAACGTGGTGCATCAAACATGGCTAAATCAACAATATGCAGGTTTTCAAACCAAAATGAGATGTTCACCGACAGTCCCTATACAGTATCCCAGCTTGTCTTGTACAAAACAATAGAATACCTACCACATGTAAAAAAATCATGTAATAAAATGTCGTGATAATCAGAAGAGTAAATAAACATGTGGGTTGCCATGCAGAAAAGAAAATCACTGCCACTGAAAATTAATTACAGCATACTTAAAACAAAGCGTTTGAGGATTCTTATTACATTCCATAAGTTGTTTTGTTTGATACGTTTCTTTTCTTTGTTCAAATTCTTCTTCGTGCAACAAATGCCTGAAAGCAGAAAAAGGAAATTATAATTTAAAGAAAATAAAGTAAAATTTACTGTCAAACCTGTTCTGCAGCTTTTCGCATACTTTGACTTTCAAAAACTCCAATTGCTTCCACCATTCCAGCAAAAATTCCATCGCTTTGCAAAAGTTTGTGCGGTTCATCAAACTCCATTACTTTGCCATCATGCAATACCTTCAACACAACATAATTAGTAAACTTTTAAATTAGTATAACACGCAAATATAAGTTACCAAAACTCGATCGCAGTCGATGATGGTGTCAATTCGATGAGCGACCGTAATTACAGTGCAATTTTGAAACGTTTTTCTGATAGTCTTTTGAATAGCCTGGTCTGTTCTAATATACAAGAGGATTAGACGAAAACAACAGAAAAAAATGTTATCACAAACCTGATATCAACGTTCGCTGTCGCTTCGTCAACAACTAAAATTTTGTTTTTCTTTAAGATTGCTCTAGCTAGACAAAGTAGTTGGCGTTGACCGACGCTGAAGTTGGAACCAGACTCAGACAATTCCATTTCCAATTTCTTAGGATAAGATTCGATCTCATTTTTCATTTGAACCTGGAAATGACAAAATTCAACAACAAAAAATCGTAGGCTGTTTTTTGAAGTAAGTATATGTATTTGCTATTAGTGCTGTTTAAGTATGACATCAATATTGTTTGTAAATTATCGTTTGTAATGTATTTAGGAACGGTCTTGTTAAAAATGTTTTTACCTTGTCGAGAATATTCCAAATATCTTGGTCGGAGTAAGTTGAAAACGGATCCAAATTGTAACGCAAGCTTCCAGCAAACAAGATTGGGTCCTGAATACATACAAACATATTTAATGTTGTATACATGTAACTTGGCATACATCGACATAAAAAAATCACTTTTGTTATACTTAGGCAAATCAAACAACGATTTATACTTGAGGAATTGCCGAAATTGACGACCGCAGAGCTTTTAGGCCCATTTCAGAGATATCCACGTCATCAATAAGCAACTGTCCAGACGTGAGTTCATTGAATCGAAACAAACACGCAACGATTGAACTCTTACCAGCCCCAGTTCTTCCAACAATACCAATCTATCAACAAATTTAAAGGTAATTGCTTACTCAAAAATTAAAGAAAATGTTTAAACACACCTCGTGCAAATGTAACAATATAGGATACGGTAACAATCACAATAAAAACCTACATGCACAGCAACTATGGTATACCAGGGTACGCAACTATTGCATATCAGGGATTATCAAGGTCCCTACGTGGAGAAATTTTGTTTAAAATTTTGTTATATTCTGCATAAAATATGTGCAGTTTGGTTTTTTAATAACCTTTTCGTGTGGGCAAATCTTCAACGAAATGTTATGTAACACATCAGGGCCTCCATAGTAATGTGCAAAGCTGACATCCTTAAATTCTATTCCACCTTGCGTTGGCCAGTTTGACATTATACTTGTTATAGAGTTTGGATTGTTTAAAGGTGACTCCTGCGGAAGCTTGTAGTATTGCCTTATCCTTTCAACTGACGTCATCTAAAAAACAAATTTAATAATTTTTCATGAGGTTTACATTCATGATATGCTCTTTTATAAGGATTACAAGGGTTTCTATTTCGGTAGTCATCCTCACACACCGCTGCAGTTTGACAAACATCAACATCACATATGTGACCGTCAACCCAACCTCTCCAGCACTCAAGTTGGTTTGCGATACCGTGATCACTGCAAGAAAACAAACCGCTCCCAAATAGGATCCAGCGATGAGATTAAGTCTTATTGAAAACCACCGACTGCCTCCCACAAACGTGCACCAAGCACCTGCAAAATATCGTAAATTGGAGTTTTACATACATATTGTCACAGTTCTTACGACTGTGGCAATCTTGCAATCGATGAAAGACAGCTTCAAATTCCTCCTGCATTTCGAAAGCTCGAACAGTCGTCAATCCATCAAGTGTAGATTTCATGTGGGAAAATACTGGACTTCGGTCTGAACAAAAATAGTGCTAGTTAATTACGTTTTAATAAAGGTTTCCCATATTAATGTTCAAACAAAGCTCTGTCCCCCTAAAAAAGTATCCTATTCTCGTTTTGGTTGCTATAAAACATACATTCCAATTAAAAATTCTGTATGACCCTTGATTTAAATTTAATACTATGCAATTTCATCAACAAACTATTTGCAAAATAAAATCATCTAATTGCCTGGGTAATCTGTGTTTCGGGCGCGCAAGATATTTCTCAAGACCTATAATTTTAAGATTAAATATTGCTGATCATTCTATACCACTTACTTATTCCCTCAATTCGTTTGATGTCACGGGATGTTGTGACGTAATATCGACGAAGCCAAAGGAAGTAAAGCAACAACGGAATGGATGGTATCAGAATAAAGTAGTTTATAACTGATGAGAGGATCACCGCAGAAAGAAGGAAACCAAAATCCTACAGAAACAGATCCACAATCAAATATCTGTGTGGATTGAAACTACAGTCACAAGAAATATGTCCTTCAAGCTGAAGATACTTGCACTTTGCTTTACAAATCTTAGGCGACTGGTATAGATAAACATACAAGAACAAATTCCATGCACATTCGGGGAAGAATCTCATCAACTTGTCCGAGGTCTTTTGAAAAACGATTCAAAACTCTGCCTGTGTGAATATATCATAATCACCATAAAAATACATATGTTGTAAATATGGTAGCTACCAATTGGGTTGACGTCAAAAAATCTGATATGAGTCATCAGAATTGAATTTAACAGTTTGTTGTGCATTCGCAGTCCTGACATCACTAAATGTCGCATTTGCAGCATGCATCGTATTATCATGCTAGCGACAAATACAACAAGAAGATCTGCATTAAAGTCACGAAAAATCAATGTCAATACTTCTGTTAGAAATACATAGTTATCACTGTCAACTCACAAGCAGAAACGTCTATATAGTATGTGTTGTCAAACGTTATTGTGTTAGTCGTGGTCGTAGTAATAGACGTTGTTGTGTTATCTGTACTTGCCACGATAGAATAGTTGCCTCCGTCCGTATTAAAGTTTTTAGAAGCCGCTGACCTAACATTGTGTCATTTTGGTTCTGATTAAAACACAAACGTATAACTCTGCACAGCAATATTCTCACCAAACGGAAAGCCACCAGTCGAATACAACATAGAGGGTTTGGTTGACAAATGTGCAAAGGATGATCAGGACAAATGAAATTTTGTTGTTAACCGTGTACTCGTAAAAGGCTTTCCACCCAATGTCCCCTTCTTTTTTCGTCTCTACTTCTACTTTAACAATCTTTCTTTCCTTTAGTTTTAAAAAAGATTGTGGTACCAATTTGATTCTTTCTAATGTAGTTATTCATCTACCACGCCCGTTTTATGTTAGCATTAGGATATGGTGTTTTATACCAGTTAAGTTACTGTTGTTGATTTGGAACAAATATGGACAAAATGTCACCTGCTTCTCCTCGAAATCGCTTTGTGTAGCTGATACGACCGCTCCTTCCATTTTACCTGAAGTGTATGATGGTAATAATACTCTAAGAGTAGAAGTAATTGGGTAAGTTGACAATTTGCATGGTGAAGTACGCCCCACCGCGCAACTTAGCGATCACAACTATCGTATCGCAATCATAAGGTTTGCAGGTTTGGCAGCCCAATCATTGCAGCCTGGTTGGATCAGCCACTTTTCCATACAAGTCGGAGCAAGATTTGAAAAATCAATCTCCCGGTTGGATTCGAACTCACGACCCCGGGATAACCAGGCTACATGAGCTCAGTGGTTTCACGGGGTATATTGCACGATAGCTGTGATCACCAAACAAAGACATGCCGAACATGCCATTTCATGAAACATTACTGCGTTGTCTGATATGGTGGTAGAGATCTACTAGGTATATATGAAGGTTGAGCGCTTGAGCGCTTGCGCACCACTGTACCTTGGCCACAATATACCCCATGAAACCACACCTAGGCTGTTTAGGCTGCCAAGCCTGCAAACCTGGGTTAGCCTATTCCGCATTTTTTGTATTAAGTAGAAGTTAAGCTTACAGTTGCCTTGTATATTGATTGTTCTACAATCGTAAATAATTATTGTTGAATACGATCAATTACTGATCTAGGCCAGTCGAAGCAATCTTAGTCACATTTAACGTGATCACAAACAGGATAATTGTGCCAAGCAAAAATCGTACCATGGGCTTTTGTCAATTTTGCCTCGTCATTCTCGTCATGCTTCAGAAGAGTGACAAAATCCGTTCCATCAGCTAAAAGTTCATCAAAGCTTCCAGAACTGCATATTCCACCCTAGAAACCATACTGTTGTGACTAAGGAAAAAAGTTGCGCAACTCAATTCAACACAAACCTCTTTCAGCACCAATATCCTGTCTACTGTTTTCAGCATTGACAACTGATGCGTGACCAACACACGAAGCTGCAGATTAATTGGGACAATAAAAAAAAACCTACAATACCAGAAAGAACTGCCATACTTTATTTTGCATATGCCCACAAATACATTGATGAAAAAGTTGATTGGCAACGATTGAATCAACAGCACTTAGCGGATCATCCATCAATATTATGTCTGTGTTTTCTCTATAAGCAGCTCGTGCAAGGTTGACTCTGGCTTTCTGTCCTCCACTTAATGTTACCCCACGTTCACCAACCAACGTGTCTACACCGTTGTCAAATGAATTGATATCCTGAATATATTTATGCACATTTATGCATGTTGCAAAACATGATCATTAATTTAAACTTACTTCTCTCATTGCACAAACGTCGATCACTTCATTCAGGCGATCAATGTCGTATTTTTCGCCAAACAAAATATTTTCTTTGATTGTTCCCGAAAATACCCATGGTATCTGACCCGCATAAGCAACTTGACCTTGTACTAAGACTCGACCAATCTTTGGAGGCAATTCATTAAGTATTGCATTCAATAACGATGACTAAAAATGTATGCCTAATAAATAGTGGAATGAAATGACTTAATTCATCAAACCTTTCCGCTGCCTATAGGTCCGATTACAGCTAACAACATGTTATTGTTTATCTGTATGTTGATATCCTTTAGTGTCGCTGATCGCTGCTGTTCATCTTCCTGAAATACAAGACCGTCAAATCGAATTTTAGCTTAAACTATCTTGCTTACGTTGCAAGTGTAAGAAAAGTTGCCTTCATTCCATGATGCTGTGAAGTTTTTAATCAGAATTTGTGGTTGTGATTCACCAACGGATTTTTGTATTAATTTACCACCACACTGATTTTTGAAAGATTTCTTTAGACAATTAATTTCATCGAGAAGCAGAAAGTTCTAATAAGAGACATATCGCATAAATTAATTACTACTGACGCAGTCAGGCATGTTTTACTGCTGCAACATGGCTCTTCTGCCAATAATTTTTATATATCGATGTTTCGACAATCATGTAGCCTTCATCACCATGTAAAAATGCATACAAACAACGTGGACAATGTCAAGGCGCACAAACTGAGGAATTATTGCCAGAAAAGCCGTATTACAGCAACATTCGCATATGTTTTCTTTCTAATATATGTTCAAAAAAAGCCATAATATTGCAAAGCTGCAGACAGGGTGTGTACACGCTTTGTTTCGACCTGTAAGGTCTCATCCGTGCAGCTTTTGAGTGGCACTGTGCTAACTTTCATACTAGCAGGCACACTAGTCTCCACTTTGTGGTACCTTTCGGTCAACGTCGATCTGCAGGGTACCCTATACTAGGTACCGAACAACAGAGACGACGAACCACTGTGGAGCGCACTATGGCCAAACGGAACTGCTTGGTAACCGATAGTGCAAAAGGCAAAAAACACCAATGTAATATATGTGCAAAAAAAGGCCATAATATTGCAAAGCTGCAGACAGGGTGTGTACACGCACTGTTTCGACCAGTAAGGTCTCATCAGTGCAGCTGTTGAGTGGCACTGTGCTAGCTTTCACACTAGCAGGCACACTAGTCTCCACGCCAACTTGGCTTTTTTTGCACATATATTACATTGGTGTTTTTTGCCTTTTGCACTATCGGTTACCAAGCAGTTCCGTTTGGCCATAGTGCGCTCCACAGTGGTTCGTCGTCTCTGTTGTTCGGTACCTAGTATAGGGTACCCTGCAGATCGACGTTGACCGAAAGGTACCACAAAGTGGAGACTAGTGTGAAAGCTAGCACAGTGCCATTCAACAGCTGCACTGATGAGACCTTACTGGTCGAAACAGTGCGTGTACACACCCTGTCTGCAGCTTTTCTTTCTAAGTTTGGAAGAAATTAAATAGTTACCTCAATGCGACGCATGCTTACGATACTTTCGGAAGTATAGTCAACAGCCCCTGAAAATAGTTTTCCAACGGGTTTTTGAAGGGCGTTGATCCAAGCTATGACTGCAAACACCTGGTGTGAAATATGCGTTTTTGAGTTGAAACGGGGCAAAAAAAAAGTTCAAGTAAAAAAAGTGACAATAAATGACCAAAGTTTTTTGGCATTCCACACCTTAGAAGTGGTAAGTTCTCCTCCCAAGGAAACGTGGAGTACGAATGTTCCGAACATTGCTAGTTTACTTGTGATATACGTCATGGCCATGTTGAATCCACGGAGATATGCACTGTTGAGTATTTGGCGAATTTCGTTTCTGCGGTGGTTAGAAGGAGAGAAAAGTATTTCAGAGAAACAATTGAGTCTAAATTCATTACCTGCGCATTGTTTCGATCAACTTCCGGTATGGTTCTTCCCAAGTAAACATCTTTACAACTCTCATGGCTGACAAGATCTCGTTCATCATTCGAACTCTTTTTTCCGTCCGTAACGAAGTTTTCATTCTGCACGAAGAAAGTATGTGTGCATGATTTAATATTTTATTAAAAGTAAATCTGCAAAATCGTGGATACATGTCAGACAAATATAAATTACATACTGCTATTTTTGCTGCCAGAGATACTAATTAATCAGAATTGCTCTTCTGCCACTAAATATAAATTACGTACTTTTAAGCGGGTCACGTATTCCGCGATTTAGTCTCATGGCAATTAAAAGGTAATTTGAGCAAAGAATATAATTTACCGGTTTTTTCCGTATATTCGACCAAAGCCAATGGACATGAGCATGGTGAATGCTATGAGGCCAAACATTACAAGAATAGAAACTCCAACCAGTTGCCACAGAAAGATCACAACAACCACGAGATATATAGGAGAGATCCACAAGTGATGAATGTACGAGGTGACCTGAGTGTAAGTAAAACTTATGGCTTTGTGTTGTATTTGTGGGTAAACTCAAACTAAAAGATTGAACAAAACTTGCGTAGTCAAACCGTAAGACATCAGTAGCCCCCAAACTGATAATTCGGCCTGTAGTTGTGTTGGAAAGTGAAGTTTGGTTTAACCGAATAGTCTACAAATAAGTTATTTATTTGTCACATTCCATGCCCTTTTGAATAAATAGTTATGAAAGTGGTACCTTTTTGTACATAAGCGCACACATAGCTGCCCTTAGATGCCAACCTATGATACTGGTTTCATAAAAATACCATTCCCGCAAAATTCCATTCACGATAGTTGTGATGGTCAAAGCTGAAGCATATAAATATGCCTCGCTCAATGTTGCACGATTTTCGAAAAACCTCAAAAATCCAAGCAGCAAATAAGGATTGCCAAGTACAATTGCCTCCTATAAAAAAAGATCTGACATTACAATAGATGTATGTATACCTAAATAACCATATACCTGTATCACAGCAAATATGCCTAAGAATAAATATTGGTACCCAAAGGTTTTCCACGTTGCTTTTATTAGACTTGGGCGTTTTCCATTAGATTTAGCCTCAGCCATCTCAACATTCCAGTTTCTGCCACAATTCAAAATATTTTACTGTTTGTTATCATTGAATTGTTTTCTTTTTAAACTCAAATGATATCGAACTAAAGGAAACTGTGACAATTCAAAATTAAATCGTTACCCTTCAAGCATTCGGCAGAGGTTGTCAGATTTTCCACGTTTTTCAAGGTCTGGTAAATCATTTTCCTTTAAACCAGTCTTGTATCCACGGGCAAAGAGGTAGTTTAACCACCTTAAAAAAAGCATTTTCAGTGGTGAGTATTTTGTGTTTCCCGGCGCACTAACAAGGAAGACTCAAACCACTTCCGCAGCGATGCGGTCGGTCGGAATAACTCCAAGTCACGCCTGACGTACCACCATAGACAAATTGATGCTTTTTAAAAAGTTTGTTTTGTATCAAATATATTGCTTGTACAGATATATTATTAGTTAATCTTGTATGACTCGTGGTATGACACAAGTGACCTGGAGTTACCCCGACCGACCATACTGCTGTGAAGGTCGTTTTTTAGGTCTCTTCTCACCTACAATGAACGTGTAGTCAAAAATGTATTTTAATTGTTTGATCAACATTCATTCATTAACGCACGTCACTCTTTAATTCGCCTAGTCACGAAACTCGTGCGATATTAAACTGATAATCCCGCTCTTGCACGTGAGAGAAATTAATCTTGGTCAGTTTCGCAGGACCGGAATTTTATGACTCTTTTTTTATCCACGTTTGTTTTATAACATTTTTACCAGGTCAACACGCCTTAAAATTAGTCTAAATAATTGACCGCTTGGGCTGTAAAGCCAGACAGTTGCTGAACCGTAACATCGAATTTTATGCTGTCTTATTACGCATCATTGGGTTCACTCGAACTGCCTCAATGAAATTACATCTTTTATTGTGAGTATTCTTATGTTTTACTAATATTAATAAAACCCAGTAATCACTAATTGCACAGTGTTGGAGTCTTTATGGAGTCATAGTTAGGTTTGTGTTATCCCGAGTAAACATAACATCAATCCTGCAAACTTACATTGATGCCATGGCGGTTTGGAATTATTCGTGCGTAATTTTTTGTCACCAAAGTTATTTTTAGTAGCGAAAAGGTAATTCGGCACTAATCCAAATGCATAGGCTGAGTTTTTGCACTTGTAAATTAACTTCATTTGAATACAGTTTAAAGTTCATAAACATACCTTTTTTACCCAACTGCGCTTAAACTTTGCTAAGTTCAAGACCTAAAAACAATACTACTACTACTACCAACTTAAAATTAAATTCTTACCCAAACATCACAAAGCTAAATACGTTCCTCATTTTCCTTTTCTGGCTGTGCAGATAGCAACTGCTTGTGTTAATCTATTTCTACAATAACAGACCATTTGCTCCCTCAAACCTCAGTGGCAGCCATGCGTACCAAGGCAAACGAGCAAGTTAACTGGAACATAATGTAGTGCAGACAAAGCAAAAAGCCTTTGCGCTTTCCGGAGTGGTATCGTCATTGAAGTGATAACAGTAGTTCTATAGTCTGATGTGAGGTTCAGGTTTTAGGTTCGGTATAGCAACATTCAACAGTGTGTTAACTGTTCTGTCGCGATAACCAAAAAAAATCGCGCATTTTGATCCGAAAATATTCACACATACCTTCAAAACAGTACCATTTTCTTTGTTTGATTTGTCGCGTTGCGTTTAAGAGTGAAAAAGTCAAAGCTATAAAAAGTGCAGTTAATTAAATCATAGGTGCGATTGTTCATGACACGCCAGGTGATTTTAATACTTAAACGAGTTCGTATTCCAATACTTTGACATGTACGCCTGGATTGTGTATGGACAAGGGGAAAGTGTCCCAATGTCCATGAATTACATTAATTTAAACAACAAAACAGCAAAAACACAAACGGTTCTTCGCATAGTCTCCGCCGGCAGTTACGCGAATACATTTTATCGCGATTGGAATCGGGGATTCAGGAACATATATGTTGGGGAAAAGAATGTATCACTGACATGGTATTACGAAAAGCAATAACGAAACTAAAGTTTGCATTCAATGCCTTAACCGGCAAGCAGAAGCGGGTCTCGTATATAAGCATTTGTAAGGGCAGTGCAAAAAGTGTGCCTAATACACAACAACAATCTATATGTCATACTAGTTGGTCATTTCGGATTCGGACAGTTCAAAATCTTTCGCTCAAAAACAGACGTATTTAAATGAAAAATAGACCGTTGTATTAACAAACCATTAACAAAATGATCGAAATCATCTAATTGGCTGGGTAATCTACGTTTTGACGTTATTGCAATAGTCCTATAATTTTGTGGTATTGGTCATCAATTCACATCAATTTGTGACGTAATATCGACGAAGCCAAAGGAAGTAAAGCAACAACGGATGGAATCAGGATGAAGTAGTTTGTAACCGATGAGAGGATCACCGCAGAATATAGAAAACCAAAATTGTATAGAAACAGACACACGCACAAATATATGTGTGGATTAAGACTGCAGTCACAATGAATATGTCATTAAAGCTTGTTGTAACGTATTACAACGCAGCAATGTTTTTTATGCAATGGCCTGATTGGCGGATCGTTCCATACTTCGCAGGTCCTTACTGGGCGATAACAGCTATCGTATCGAGATAATTAAGCTAGGCTGCAATGCCAGTGCTGCGAAGTCTGTAAACCTAATGATTTCAATACGTTAGATGTGCTCGCCAAGTAAGAACCTCCTGCCAATCATGCTGCCATTGCTTAAAATATTACTGCGTTGTCTGTTTAAAATGGTAGAGTTCCCTTACGTATTGCCTGAAAGTTGTGCTCTTTCGCGCCAGTGTCCTTTGACCACAATATACTATGTCTTTGGAGCGTTAGTCCTGCTGGTATGTCCAGGGCCGTGAGTTTAAACCTCACCGGGAGCTTGATTTGTCAGATATCGCTTGGACTTGTCGGGAAAATGTCGCTAATCTTGATTGGCTGCAATACATGGCCTGCAAAGCCTGTAATCCCAATAACGTAAAACAACTTTTATTTTAGTAAATTACAATATTGGCACACTGTTCCACAACCAGTATAAATAAGTCATGCAGCAAAAAGCTACTGCAAAACTGAGCAAAAACTTATTATACACACAAGCAACTGTGAAACAGATTTCTATAACCTCGCACAAAAAAATCTGAAAAAAAATGAAAGTTTTGGTGCTAACATTAACCACCTAATTTACGTTATATCTTTAAATACCGAGCATCAAACATGGCTAAGTCAACAACATGCAAACCAAAATGAGATGTACACCGACAGTCCCTATACAGTATCCCAGCTTGTCTTGTACAAAACAATTGATTTTCTAGCACATGTTAAAAATTGATGTAATAAAATGTCGTGATAATCAGAAGAGTAAATAAACTGGGTTGCCATGCAGAAAAGAAAATCACTGCCACTGAAAATTAATTACAGCATACTTAAAACAAAGCGTTTGAGCATTCTTATTTCATTCCATATGTTGTTTTGTTTCATACGTTTCTTTTCTTTATTTAAATTATTCTTCGTGCAACAAATGCCTGAAAGCAGAAAAAGGAAATTATAATTTAAAGAAAAAAAGGTAATAATTTACTGTCAAACCTCTTCAGCAGCTATTCGCAAACTTTGACTTTCAGAAACTCCAATTGCTTCCACCATTCCACTAAACATTCCATCGCTTTGCAAGAGTTTGTGCGGTTCATCAAACTCCATTACTTTGCCATCATGCAATACCTTTCAACACAACATAATTAATAAACTTTTAAATCAGTACAACAGGTAAATAAGAGTTACCAAAACTCTATCGCAGTCGATGATGGTGTCAATTCGATGAGCAACCGTAATTACAGTGCAATTTTGAAACGTTTTTCTGATAGTCTTTTGAATAGCCTGGTCTGTTCTGTTATACAAGAGGATTAGACGAAAAACCACAAAAACAAAAAGTTTCCACAAACCTGATATCAACGTTCGCGGTCGCTTCGTCAACAACTAAAATTTTATTCTTCTTCAAGATTGCTCTAGCTAGACAAAGTAGTTGACGTTGACCGACGCTGAAGTTGGAACCAGACTCAGACAATTCCATTTCCAATTTCTTAGGATGAAATTCAATCTCATTTTTCATTTGAACCTGGAAATGATACAATTTAACAGCATTGTAAGCTTTATTTTAAGCAAGTATTTGCTTTTGCTCGTTAGCATTGTTCAGACATGACCTTGTATAAACAATAGAGCCAATAACGTTTTTCATAGTGAGCTGCAGGCACGAAGCGGAAGTCTTGCCGGCTATTTAGCTGACAAGTTACACCATAGCTGCACTGATGGGACTTATTTGAATAGGCACAGAAAGTGACCGTGTTTTTTACCTTTTCGAGAGTATTCCAAATATCTTGGTCGGAGTAAGCTGAAAACGGATCCAAATTGTAACGCAAACTTTCAGCAAACAAGATTGGGTCCTAAATGCAGAGGAAAACCTTTATTGTTGTAAACTCTTGACATGCATCGACATAAAATATACACTGCTGTTATATTTAAGCAATTCAAACAACGATTTATACTTGAGGAATTGCCGAAATTGACGACCGCAGAGCTTTTAGGCCCATATCCGAGATATCCACGTCATCAATAAGCAACTGTCCTGACGTGAGTTCGTTGAATCGAAACAAACACGCAACGATTGAACTCTTACCAGCCCCAGTTCTTCCAACAATACCAACCTATTAACAAATTTTAAACTAATGGCGTACCCAAAAAATAAGGTAATTGTTTAAGTACACCTCGGGGAAAGTATAACAACCACCAAAACACCTATGGACAGCAACTATTGTATATACCAGGGGTTTTTACCCGGGAGGGGTTTCTCACATGAAAAAATTATGTTTGAAGCCATTGGTATAATCTATATAGAGTGCATGGGGTTTGGTTTGTAATAACCTTTTCGTGTGGACAAATCTTCAACGAAATGTTATGTAACACATCAGGGCCTCCATTGTAATGTGCAAAGCTGACATTCTTAAATTCTATTCCACCTTGCGTTGGCCAGTTTGACAGAGTACTTGTTATGGAGTTTGGATTGTTTAAAGTTGACTCCTGAGGAAGCTTGTAGTATTGCCTTATTCTTTCAACTGACGTCATCTGAAAATATATTCATTAATTTTCCAGGTAAAAGCAAATGCTCTTTTATTAGCTTTACATGGGTTTCTATTTCGGTGCTCATCCGCACACACCACTGCAGTTTGGCAAACATCAACATCACATATGTGATCGTCAACCCAACCTCTCCAGCACTCAAGTTGGTTTGCGATACTGTGATCACGGCAAGAAAACAAACCGCTCCCAAATAGAATCCAGCGATGAGATAGAGTCTTATAGAAACCCATCGACTGCACCCCACAAACGTCCACCAAGCACCTGCAAAATATCGCAACTTGAAGATTTTGAAAATTTTGTTGCAGTTCTTACGACTGTGGCAATCTTGCAATCGATGAAAAACAGCTTCGAACTCTTTTTGCATTCTGAAAGCACGAACAGTCGTCAATCCGTCTAACGAAGATTTCATGTGGGAAAATACTGGACTTCGGTCTAAACAAAGATAGGTTTTTCCATATTACTGTTTGTAATGTTAGATCATGGCTCGTTCGCGTGCTATAGTGCTTCTATTTCTTTAATGATAATACACGTAAAGTACTAACAATGTACGTATTTTACGCCAGTATGCAATAACTTGTTGTAACTTTCATAAGCGGTGTTAGTGTGGCCTTTCGTTTTGTGCCAATGTTGTGCGTTTTACGTTTGAATTTCGCTGTAAAACACCCTGATGAAGCCTTGATCTAAGGCAAACGAAACGTCGGAGATACAAACTACGTAAATTTATCAGTTCTAAACTTATTTTGACGCTCTTTTGCCCAAAGATGCATCAAATTCGCCTGTTGGTTTCGGTACAGCATACCTCCTAGATCAAAATTTTGGACAAACCTTTATTTTTATTTTTATCTAAAACAGACGTATTTAAATAAACAATAGGCAGTTGCATTACCTATTTATCTACAAAACGATTGAAATCATCTGATGGGCTGGTTAATCTACGTTTTCAAGTTATTGTATGACAACTAGAATTTTGTGATATTGCTCGTCAATTCATACCACTTACTTATTCCCTCAATTCGTTTGATGTCACGGGATGTTGTGACGTAATATCGACGAAGCCATAGGAAGTAAAGCAACAACGGAATGGATGGTATCAGAATAAAGTAATTTATAACCGATGAGAGGATCACCGCAGAAAGAAGGAAACAAAAATCCTACAAGAAAATACCCACAATCAAATAACTATGAAACATATTGCAATTTAAAATATACTGCTCTTCTGTATATACTGTCATTGACGCATCCACTGTTTTTTGTGGATGTCGCATGGAAAGATGCCAGCAAGACTACCCCCATCAGACGATATCAAAATATTTGACAAACATAATATCGCATCTGACTATTTTTTGTTAACTAGCTTCCCTCTGGTGTCTTGCTGGCATCTTTCCATGCGACATCCACAAAAAACAGTGGATGCGTCAATTACGAAGAACAATGTGTATACTTTCCGACAGTTTACACCAACTTATTGTCACTGTTTCGACTCCCGCAGTGTTTCGTGTTTTGCTTCTGCCACGTGATCTGATAAGCGGTGTCAACCTGTCCCTTTTTCTTTTTTGTGCCCCTGAATGTTTTAGTGTGGTTTACGTTGAAATTGCGGTACCAAACCCTCATAACGTCTCGCTGAATGGCCGATGGAACGTCGTAACAATATAGTGCGTTAATTTCATGCCAGAAGAGCAGCATATTTCAAATCAAATATATGTGTGGATTAAGACTGTATTCACAGTGAAAATGTCCTTCAAGCTTAAGATACCATTGCTTCACAAGCTTGCTGTACAATGTTAGGCGACCAGCTTAGATAAACATACAAGAACAAATTCTAGGCACATTCGGGGAAGAATCTCATCAACTTGTCCAAGATCTTTTGAAAAACGATTTAAAACTCTACCTGTGTGAAAATAACATAATTACCAATAAAAATACAAATGGTGTAAATATGGTAGCTACCAATCGGGTTGACGTCAAAAAACCTGATATGAGTCATAAGAATTGAATTTAACATTTTGTTGTGCATTCGCAGTCCTGATATCACTAAATGTCGCATTTGCAGCATGCATCGTATTATCATGCTAGCGACAAATACAACAAGAAGATCTGCATTAAAGTCAAGAAATGCCATTACTTCTGTTAGCAATACAGTTATAACTTTCAACTCACAAGCAGAAACTTCTATATAGTATGTGTTGTCAAAGGTCATTACATTGGTGCTAACCGTCGTAATAGATGTTGTAAAGGTTGTGTTTTCTGTACTTGCCGCGACAGAATAGTTGCCTAAATCCGCATAAAAGTTTTCAGAAGACGCTGACCTTCAAAATTACATCATTTTTCTTTCAGTTAAAATACAAACTTTTAAACCTGTAGGCCTACACTACTTTTCTCACCAAACGGAAAGCCACCAGTCAAATATAACGTAGACGGTTTGGTTGACAAATGTGCAGAGGATGATTAGAACAAATGAAATTTTGTTGCAAACCGTGTACTCGTAAAAGGCTTTCCACCCAATGTCCCCTTCTTTTTTCGTCTCTTCTTTGACTTTAACGATCTTTTTTTCCTTCAGTTTTTAGAAAGATAGTTGTACAAAATTTGATATTCATCTACCACCCTGTTTTTATGTAAGCATTATGGATATAGTGTTTCATACTAGTCACGATTTAATTGCTAATTTTAATGGGCAACTTTGTAAAAAAATTTGTTGGTATGAACAGACAAGTGCAAAAATGTCACCTCTTCCTCAACAACGCTTCTTGTAGCTGATACGACGTCTCTTTCCATTAGGCCTGAAGGTTGTAGCCACATATCTACGTGACAAACCGCCAGTCACATATTGTATAGTAATGATACTCGAAACGGTTCGGAAAGTAGAACTAATAGGACAAGTTATGATAAATTCATGGTGAGTTAGCAAGTTGTTAATTCCGCCAACACATTAAGGAAAATCTGTGTAAAAGATGATATTGATTTTAACATTGCTTCACCAGGCTAATTTTGGCGGTAGATTCAATCTAGAGAGCAATTTAGACATGTATGCAAAAATTACAACTATTATGAAAGAAATTCATTAATACCCGTTAGTCTTGCAAAATTCGTGGTTTTCCCGCCTAAAATAAAAGCGACCATGTTTTTGGAAAGTTGTAAACGCAAGGTTCCACTGGTTTAAATTAATTGTAAGGGAAGGGAGTTTCACATGGTATTCCGCAATTATTTGCATTAAGTTGACGCGAAGCTTGCTGTTGCTTTTGTTAATTTGCTGCTGTTTTTGAATGGGATTCACTTTTTAGCTTCAATTAATTATGGGGGTTCGTTGCGATAAATCAATTATTGATCTAGGCCAGGCAAAGCAAGGTTAGTTAAATTTAACACTATCACAAACAGGATAATTGTGCCAAGCAAAAATCGCACCACGGGCTTCAGTAAATTTTGCCTCATCATTCTCGTCATGCTTGAGAAGAGTGACAAAATTCGTTCCATCAGCTAAAAGTTCATCGAAGCTTCCAAAACTGCATATTTTACCCTAGAAGCACTACTGTTACGGAAGTTAAAGGTTGCGCAACTCAGCGAAACACAAACCTCCGTCAACAACAATATCCTGTCTGCTGTCTTCAGCATTGACAACTGATGCGTGACCAACACACGCAGCTGTAGATAAAGTGAGACTTTGAAAAAGAGGACCTGCAATACCAGAAAGAGGTTTCATACCTTGTTCTTCATATGCCCACAAATACATTGATGAAAAAGTTGATTGGCAACATTTGAATCGACAGCACTTAGAGGATCATCCATCAATATTATGTCTGTGTTTTCTCTATAAGCAGCTCGTGCAAGGTTTACTCTGGCTTTCTGTCCTCCACTTAATGTTACCCCACGTTCACCAACCAACGTTTCTACGCCGTTGTCAAATGATTCGATGTCCTGAACATATTTATACACATTTATGTAGATTTGTTAAAGATGTAATTATTCAAACTCACTTCTCTCATTGCACAGACATCAATTACTTCATTCAAGCGATCGCAGTCATATTTTTCGCCAAACAAAATATTTTCTTTGATTGTTCCCGAAAATACCCATGGTATCTGACCCGCATAAGCAACTTTACCTTGTACTAAGACTCGACCCATCTTTGGAGGCAATTCATGCAGTATTGCACTCAATAACGATGACTAAAAAGGTATTTTTAAAACATATATTTGAATTAAATGACATAATTCATCAAACCTTTCCGCAGCCTACTGGTCCGATCACAGCCAACAACATGTTATTGTTTATCTGTATGTTGATATCCTTTAGTGTCATTGATCGCTGTTCATCTTCCTGAAAGTAAATACCGTCAAATCGAAACTTAGAGCAAAATATCTTTCTTACGTTGCAGGTGTAAGAAATGTTGCCTTCATTCCATGATGCTGTGAAGTTTTCAATCAGAATTTGTGGTTGTTCACCAACGGATTTTTGTATCAATTTACCATCACACTGATTTTTGGAAGATTTCTTGGGAGAATTTATTTCATCAAGAAGCAGAAAGTTCTTATACGAGACATAATCCCTTAAATTTCTTTCTAAGTTTAGAAGATATTGAATACTTACTTCGATGCGACGCATGCTTACGATACATTCGGAGGTATAGTCAACGGCCGCTGAAAATTTTTTCCCAACTGGTTTATGAAGGGCGTTGATCCAAGCTATGACTGCAAACACCTGGTGTGAAATATGCTTTTTTAAGTTCAAACAGGAAAAATAAAACCGTTCAAGTAATTTGTGAAAATAAACGACCTTAGGTCATCCCATTTCACACAACAGTGCATATAAACATAATGGCACCTTAGAAGTTGTCAGCTCTCCTCCCAAGGAAACGTAGAGTACGAATGTTCCAAACATTACTAGTTTACTTGTGACATACGTCATAGCCACGCTGAATCCACGGAGATATGCACTGTTGAGTATTTGGCGAATTTCGTTTCTGTTAGTCAGGATGTAAAGAAAAGTATTTCAGAGAAACTATTGAGTTTGAATTCATTACCTGCGCATTGTGTCGATCAACTTCTGGTACGGTTTTTCCCATGTAAACATCTTTACAACTCTCATGGCTGACAAGATCTCGTTCATCATTCGAACTCTTTTTTCCGTTCGTAAAGAAGTTTTCATTCTGCACGTAAAAAATGTGTGTCTGTGATTTTAAATACAACTTACTCACGGTATGATTTGAAGATCTAAATAATTTACCACAATCACCGGTAACTAAGATAGCATGCCGTCGAACAAATATAAACAAACATATATATTACGTAATTTTTAGTTGGTCATATATTACGTAATTCATCCTTGTGGCATTTAAATGGTGATTTTAGCAAAAATAAAACACAAATTATAGACTACCGTAATTTTCTGTAAAATCGACCAAATCCAATGGACATGAGCATGGTGAATGCTATGAGGCCCAACATTAGAAGAATAGAAACCTCAACCAGTTGCCACAGGAAAACCACAACAACCACAAGAAATATAGGAGAAATCCAGAAATAATGAATGTAGGTGCTGACCTGAATGCAAATAAGACATATAGGCTTATTGTGCTGCACTTTTGGGTAAACTAAAAGATTGAACAAAACTTGCATAGTCAAACCGTATGACGTCAGTTGCCCCCAAACTGATAATTCGGCCTGTTGTTGTGGTTGCAAGTGAAGTTTGGTTTAACCGAATAGTCTACATAACTTCTTTATTTGACACATTACTTGTACTTTTTAACAATTAATCGTGAAAATGTTACCTTTTTGTACATAAGCGCACACATAGCTGCCCTCAGATGCCAACCCATGATATTGGTTTGATAAAAATACCATTCATGCGAAAAACCAGACATGATAGATGTGATGGTCAAAGCTGCAACATATAAATATGCCTCGCTCAATGTTGCACGATTTTCAAAAAACCTCAAAAATCCCAGTAACAAAATAGGATTGCCAAGTACAATTGCCTCCTATAAAAGATCTGGCATTACAATAGATGTATGTATACATATAAAACCATATACCTGTATAACAGCAAATATGCCATAGACATAATATTGGAGGGCAAACGTTTTGCACGCAGCCTTTATTAGACTTGGACGTTTTCCATTAGATTTCGCCTCAGCCATCTCATCATTCCAGTTCCTACCACAATTCAAAATATTTTACTGTTTGTTATCATTGAACTGCTTGTTTTAAACTCAAATGATATCGAACAAAAAAAAATGTGACAATCCGAAATTAAATACTTTTCTAGCATTCGGCAGAGGTTCTCAGATTTTCCATGTTTTTCAAGGTCGGGTAAATCATTTTCCTTTAAACCAGTCTTGTATCCACGAGCAAAGAGGTAGTTCAACCACCTTTGGGAAAAAAAAATTTTGACTAGAGAGTATTTTGTATTTTGGACGCACGAACAAGGAACGAACGTTAAGTCGCGAGGAAACGACTGTATCGCGTTATTTTTGTCAATGTAGCGAGAAGGTTACTCGCCACTAATCCAATTGCATATGTTGAGTTGTTGCACTCGGAAAACAACCTCATTTCAATATACTTTAATGATGTTGATGAACTTAACTCGGTTACGTCATTAGTTTTTTCTTTTCAAGACATACCTAGAAACGAATACTACTATAATAGACAACTACTACCAACATACAATTAAATTCTTACCCAAACGTTGCAAAGCTAAATACGTTCTTCATTTTCCTTTTCTGGCTGTGCAGATTGCAATTGCTTGCGTTTGACCTAGTTACCCAGTAACAGACCATTATAAATCACAAACCTCTGTGGAAGTCATGCGTGTCAAGGCAAAATAACAAGTTATAGCAAAAAAAAAAGAAGAGAAAAAATGTGCCAATGGGAGGACCTGTTTTAGAGTTCACATCATATTGCAGATGGAACCCAGCCTACAGCAGAAATCCCTGAGTTTTCAACCAAACAATGATATTCGTGGATCCCTAATCAAGGGTGTAGCACACGCATGTTTCCCTACTTAATTCTTCGCACCTTTGGAACACAGACGGACCATAGCTGCAGACGGTGTTAGCCTTTCAGGCAGAACTCACACAGTCTTCTGTCATCCCGCTCGACGACATACCTTTTTTTATTGCAACTTGTTAAATACCCGTTCATACTTTACTCTGTCAGTTCGTTGTCATAGTTCGTCGTCATTCTCTGTCATTTTTACTTTGGCACCCAACTATAGTTGACTATAGTCTCGGTCACTTAACTAACAACTGGCACGCGGTAGAAGTTACTCGTTCAGTCACTAACGCGCTTGGAACATTTAAACTTTAAGCCGCCTGACATAGCAAACGTGTGTTTTCATTAATAAATCAGTCTGCCACGGAGTCGAATTTAGAATTAACAGCAAGAACACGTAAGCAGACATAGCTTCAGCAAAGCAGCCGACCGGAAAGAATTGTTACGCTGCAAGGTCCCCTTTTTACGGTGGCTTGTTCAAGTTCCATCACAAACATGGTAGATGTCATTGCTGCAGATAATGTTTTTTCATATACGTTCATAAGCGCCTAGTCCAGGGGGGGCAGGGGTTTTTCAAAAAAAAGGAGTGGCTATTACGCACGTCTGTCTGCACCATGTAACTCGTCGCATTCGTAACGTTCGAAGAAAAAAGAACCTAGTTTCGCTTGCGTAACTGACATCGGTTGTTGCAACGTCAGTCTCGCAGTACGATATGCCAACAGGTAGTTATTGGTCGTGTCGTAAACCGATCTCGTGTGTTCGTCGTTAACGCCGCCCTTTTGGCTAATACGCCTCATGCATTGAAATTCAAACACAGTTTTTTTGATACTTGATGACGTCATAGTAACAAATTATGACGTCATAATATAGCCGCCCCCCTGGAAAAATGAAAACTAGGCGCCTCTATGTACGTTACACCCAACACCTCTATCTTAACGAATCTCAAAGTAACACCGCCAGAGTATTTACTGAGGTTTTGTCAATCAAAAATTTATCATTATACCGTTCTAATTTGGTGCGGAATTTTTCACGGAACCCAAATGGTTAACACCAAATGCGCTGGAATGTGCATTGTTGTGTGGTATTACTAACTTTTATTTGTTTTTTACACGTTTACACACCCTGTTAAAAAGAAACGTTGATCGAGTCTTTTTGGGATTAAGTTCACCTTACTCAAACTATTGTCAAGTTTTTTTTTGTATTTTGGGTGTTCCTAGCGTTTTACTGCACAATTTAGAGGGAATTTTTATGGATTTGGGTGGTACGCGAACGATGTACGAAGACTCCTAAAGATAAGCGAGCAGAAATGTTTCACAGTCACTGCATTGGAAACACATTTAACAATCTGAAGTCCCTTGGTTTGGCACTCGGGTTTGGCACTTATAAAAATACTGACTTGTATTCACGTACACTTCCTTCCACGAGTATCTTTCGCTTCATCAGGTTTAAATGAACACAATGCGATCGAAAAACAAACGTTTAACAATATTACTGCTTCCGGTATTGCGTCGGAAAGCTAAAGCAAAACGTGTAGATGCAAATGTTCTGTTGTTGTAATGTAAAACAACTTTTAGTTTGGTGAATTTGATAATAATACTACGACACTTGTCTTATATGACATATGAACCATGTAGCGAACAGCGACTGCGAAACAAAGCAAAAATTTGTGATACGCACAAGCAACTGTGACAGAGATTTCTATAACCTCGAATAGTAAAATAATACGATAAATTTTTAAACCAAACATGGCAGCGTGAACACTACATGTTCGCAAAATGAAATGTGACAATCCCTACACGGTATCCAAGCTTGTCTTGTACAAAACAATTTCCTAGCCCATGTTAAAACTTCTAATATAATAAAATGTCGTGCTACACAACAAAATAATAAACATGTGGGTTGCCATGGAGAAAAGGAAATCATTACTATTGAAAAGTAAGAACAATCACAGCATTCTTTTGAGGTAAGCATTAAAACTTTCTTATTTCATTCCAAAAGTTGCATTGTTTCATTATATTTCTTTTCTTTCTTCAAATTATTCTTCTTGCAAAAAATGCCTGAAAGAAGAAAAAGGAAATTATAATTTAAAGAAAAAAGGAAATAATTTACTGCCAAACCTGTTCTGCAGCTTTTCGCAAACTTTGACTTTCAGAAACTCCTATTGCTTTCACCATTCCACTAAAGATTCCGTCGCTTTGCAAAAGTTTGTGCGGTTCATCAAACTCCATTACTTTGCCATCATGCAATACCTTTCAACACAACATAGTTAATAAATATTTAGATCAGTAGAAAACTTTAAAAAAAGTTACCAAAACTCGATCGCAGTCGATGATGGTGTCAATTCGATGAGCGACCGTAATTACAGTGCAATTTTGAAACGTTTTTCTGATAGTCTTTTGAATAGCCTGGTCTGTTCTGATATACAAGAGGATTAGACGAAAAAAACAAAAACAAAAAGTTTCCACTAACCTGACATCAACGTTCGCTGTCGCTTCGTCAACAACTAAAATTTTGTTCTTCTTCAAGATTGCTCTAGCTAGACAAAATAGTTGGCGTTGACCGACGCTGAAGTTGGAACCAGACTCAGACAATTCCATTTCCAATTTCTTAGGATGAGATTCGATCTCATTTTTCATTTGGACCTGGAAATGACACAATTTAACAGGCTATTTTTTAAAGCAAGTATTTGTATTTGCTCTTTAGCGCTGTTTAGCGCTGTTTAGGTATGACATTAATAATGTTTGTAAATTATCGTTTGTAATTTTTTGGAACAGTATTGTTGAAAATGTGTTTTTACCTTGTCCAGGGTATTCCAAATATCTTGGTCGGAGTAAGCTGAAAACGGATCCAAATTGTAACGCAAGCTTCCAGCAAACAAGATTGGGTCCTAAATGCAGAGGAAAACCTTTATTGTTGTAAACACTTGACATGCATCGACACAAAATAATCACTTTTATTATACTTAAGCAAATCAAACAACGACTTATACTTGAGGAATTGCCGAAATTGACGACCGCAGAGCTTTTAGGCCCATTTCAGAGATATCCACGTCATCAATAAGCAACTGTCCTGACGTGAGTTCGTTGAATCGAAACAAACAGGCAATGATTGAACTCTTTCCAGCCCCAGTCCTTCCAACAATACCAATCTATCAACAAATTTGAAGGTAATTGCTTACTCAAAAATTAAAGGAAATGTTTAAACACACCTCGTGCACGCGTAAATATGGGATACGATAACAATCACCAAAAACCCTTACATGCACAGCAACTATTGTATATCAGGGTACGCAAGTAGGGGTATTTCCTCACAAAGGGATATTTTGTTACAAACCATTGGTATATTCTATATAGAGAGTATATGCAGTTTGGTTTTTAATAACCTTTTCGTGTGGACAAAACTTCAACGAAATGTTATGTAACACATCAGGGCCTCCATTGTAATGTGCAAAGCTGACATCCTTAAATTCTATTCCACCTTGCGTTGGCCAATGTGACATAATACTTGTTGAGGAGTTTGGGTTGCTTAAAGATGACTCCTGTGGAAGCTTGTAGTATTGCCTTATCCTTTCAACTGACGTCATCTAAAAACACCTGTATTAATTTTCCAGTTCATATAATATGCTCTTTAATGAAGTTTACATGGGTTTCTATTTCGGTGGTCATTCTCACACACCACTGCAGTTTGGCAAACATCAACATCACATAAGTGACTGTCAACCCAACTTCTCCAGCACTCAAGTTGGTTTGCGATACTGTGATCACGGCAAGAAAACATACCGCTCCCAAATATAATCCAGCGATGAGATTGAGTCTTATTGAAAACCATCGACTGCCTCCAACAAACGTACACCAAGCACCTGCAAAATATCGTAAATTAAAGATTCTAAATATATTTTGTCGCAGTTCTTACGACTGTGGCGATCTTGCAATCGATGAAACACAGCTTCAAACTCCTGCTGCATTTCGAAAGCTCGAACAGTCGTCAACCCATCAAGTGAAGATTTCATGTGGGAAAATACTGGACTTCGGTCTAAACAAAAATATTGCTTCCCCATATTAGTGTTCAAACAAGGCTCTGTCCACTTAAAAAAATAATCTATTCTCGTTTTGGTTGCTATAAAATATACATTCCAATTCAAAATTCTGTATGACACTTGATTTAAATTTAATACTATGCAATTTCATCAACAAACTATTGCAAAATAAAATCATCTAATTGCCTGGGTAATCTGCGTTTCGAGCGCGCAAGATATTTTATTAGACCTATAATTTTAAGATTAACTTGCTGATCATTTTATACCACTTACTTATTCCCTCAATTCGTTTGATGTCACGTGATGTTGTGACGTAATATCGACGAAGCCATAGGAAGTAAAGCAACAACGGAATGGATGGTATCAGAATAAAGTAATTTATAACTGATGAGAGGATTACCGCAGAAAGAAGGAAACCAAAATCCTACAAAAAAGAACCATAAAAGAAACAGATCCACAATCAAATATATGTTTGGATTAAGACTGCAGTTACAATGAATATGTCCTACAAGCTGGAAGATACTTGTACTTTGCTTTACAAATGTTTGGCGCTTGGCTTAGATAAACATACAAGAACAAATTCCATGCACATTCGGGGAAGAATCTCATCAACTTGTCCCAGATCTTTTGAAAAACGATTCAAAACTCTACCTGTGTGAATATAACATAATTACCAATAAAAATAATAGTGGTGTAAATATGGTAGCTACCAATTGGGTTGACGTCAAAAAACCTGATATGAGTCATCAGAATTGAATTTAACATTTTGTTGTGTATTCGCAGCCCTGACATCACTAGATGTCGCATTTGCAGCATGCATCGTAGTATCATGCTAGCGACAAATACAACAAGAAGATCTGCATTAAAGTCAAGAAAAGTGAATGTCAATACTTCTGTTAGAAATACAGTTATCACTTTCAACTCACAAGCAGAAACTTCTATATAGTATGTGTTGTCAAACGTTATTGTGTTAGTCGTGGTCGTAGTAATAGACGTTGTTGTGTTATCTGTACTTGCCACGATAGAATAGTTGCCTCCATCCGCATTAAAGTTTTCAGAAGCCGCTGACCTAACATTGCATAATTTTGTCTCTGCTGCAATATTCCCTAACTCTTTACTGCAATATTCTCACCAAACGGAAAGCCACCAGTCGAATACAACATAGATGGTTTGGTTGATCAATGTGCAAAGGATGATAAGGACAAATGAAATTTTGTTGTAAACCATGTACTCGTAAAAGGCTTTCCACCCAATGTCCCCTTCTTTTTTCGTCTCTTCTTTAACTTTAACAATCTTCTTTTCCTTCAGTTTTAAGAAAGATTATTGTACCAATTTGAATCAAACTAATATATAGGTATTCATCTACCACCAAGTTTTTGTGTTAGCAATAGGATATGGTGCTTTATACCAGTTACGTTACTGTTGTTGATTTGGAACAAATATGAATATGTCACCTGCTTCTCCTCGAAATCGCTTTCTGTAGCGGATACAACAGCTCTTTCCATTTTACCTAAAGTGTTTAGTAATAATACAAGGAACTCTTCCAAAAGTAGAAGTTTGATAACTGTACAGTGAAGTTCGCCCCACCGCGAAGGGCCTTGCCTAGCGATTGGCTGACCAGGTATTGCAGCCTGGCTGGATCAGCCTTTTTCCTGACAAGTCGGAGCAAGATTTGAAAAATCAACCTCCCAGTGAGATTTAAATTCACGACCCTGGGCTAACCAGGCCCAACGCTCTACCAACTGAGCTACATGAGCTCAGCGGCTTCACGGGGTATATTGCACGATAGTTGTGATCGCTTAACCGGGACCTGTGCAGTGGGGCGATCCTGCCAATAATGCCATTTCATGAATTATTACTGCGTTGTCTGAAATGGTGGTAGAGATCCCCTAGGAATATGTAAAGGTTGCCTGGCAAGTTGAGCGCTTGCGCACCAGTGTACCTTGGCCACAATATACCCCGTCAAACCACTGAGTTCCTGTAAACAAAGTGACTGATCCAGCTAGGTTGTCTGGACTGCCAAACCTGCAAATCTGGGTTAGCCTATTCCGCAATTCTTTGTACTGGGTAGTCATTAAGCTTACAGTTGCCTTGTATATTGATTGTTCTACAATCGTAAACAATTTAGTGCGCTATGTTATTGTTGAATACGATCAATTACTGATCTAGGGCGGTCGAAGCAAGGTTAGTTAAATTTAACACGATCACAAAAAGGATAACTGTTCCAAGCAAAAATCGCACCATGGGCTTTTGTCAATTTTGCCTCGTCATTCTCGTCATGCCTGAGAAGAGTGACAAAATCCGTTCCATCAGCTAAAAGTTCATCGAAGCTTCCAAAACTGCATATTTCACCCTAGAAACATTACTGTTGTTACCAAGGTAAAAGGTTGCGAAACTCAGTGAAACACAAACCTCCTTCAGCACCAATATCCTGTCTGCTGTCTTCAGCATTGACAACTGATGCGTGACCAACACACGAAGCTGCAGTTAAAGTGGAACATCAAAAAAAGTACGTACAACATCAGAAAGAGGTTTCATACCTTGTTCTTCATATGCCCACAAATACATTGATGAAAAAGTTGATTGGCAACATTTGAATCGACTGCACTAAGCGGATCGTCCATCAATATTATGTCTGTGTTTTCTCTATAAGCAGCTCGTGCAAGGTTTACTCTGGCTTTCTGTCCTCCACTTAATGTTATCCCACGTTCACCAACCAACGTGTCTACACCGTTGTCAAATGAATTGATATCCTGAATATATTTATACACATTTATGCATGTTGCAAAACATGATCATTAATTTTAAACTTACTTCTCTCATTGCACAGACGTCGATCACTTCATTCAGGCGTTCACTGTCGTATTTTTCGCCAAACAAAATATTTTCTTTGATCGTTCCCGAAAATACCCATGGTATCTGACCCGCATAAGCAACTTGACCTTGTACTAAGACTCGACCCATCTTTGGAGGCAATTCATGCAGTATTGCACTCAATAACGATGACTAAAATGGTATGCTTAAGAAATAGTGGAATGAATGACTTAATTCATCAAACCTTTCCGCTGCCTACAGGTCCGATCACAGCCAACAACATGTTATTGTTTATCTGTATGTTGATATCCTTTAGTGTCATTGATCGCTGCTGTTCATCTTCCTGAAAGTAAATACCGTCAAATCGAAATTTAGCTTAAAATATCTTGCTTACGTTGCAGGTGTAAGAAATGTTGCCTTCATTCCATGATGCTGTGAAGTTTTCAATCAGAATTTGTGGTTGTGATTCACCAACGGATTTTTGTATCAATTTACCATCACACTGATTTTTTGAAGATTTCTTTGGACAATTAATTTCATCGAGAAGCAGAAAGTTCTAATACGAGTCATAATCGCATAAATTAATTACTACTGATGCAGCCAGGCATGTTATCTTCTGGCAATAATTTTATTATATCGACGTTTCGACCACTATAGGCTATGCAGCAACTTCCATCAGGGCGTAAAGATACGAATAATACAACGTGGTCAATGTTAAGGCGCACAAACTGAGAAATTGTGGCCAGAGGAGCCGTATTGCAGAAATATTCGCATATATTTTCAAGTTTATTTGATATTGAATAGTTACCTCGATGCGACGCATGCTTACGATACTTTCGGAGGTATAGTCAACAGCCCCTGAAAATATTTTCCCAACGGGTTTTTGAAGGGCGTTGATCCAAGCTATGACTGCAAACACCTGGTGTGAAAATGCGTTTTTGAGTTGAAACAGGGCAAATAAAACCGTTCGAGTAAAAAATATTTGACAATAAACCGAAGTTTTTTTGCATTCCACACAACAGTGCATATAAGCATAATGGCACCTTAGAAGTTGTAAGCTCTCCTCCCAAGGAAACGTAGAGTACGAATGTTCCAAACATTGCTAGTTTCCCTGTGACATATATCATGGCCATGCTCAATCCACGGAGATATGCACTGTTGAGTATTTGGCAAATTTCGTTTCTACGGAGGAAGGAGAGAAAAGTATTTCAGAGGAACTATTGAGTCTAAATTCATTACCTGCGCATTGTTTCGATCAACTTCTGGTATGGTTTTTCCCAAGTAAACATCTTAACAACTCTCATGGCTGACAAGATCTCGTTCATCATTCGAACTCTTTTTTCCGTTCGTAACGAAGTTTTCATTCTGCACGAAGAAAGTATGTGTGCATGATTTTAATTTTTTTTTAAATAAATCTGTATAGGAACACAACTCACGGGTTTTCTCATAATTCTGAGTATAAAGAGACTGGCCCATATTGTTATTAACACTGTCATGTTAAAATAAGACGTTTCGACAAAAACTTATATCATCATCAGTTTGACTGACGCGATTGGTGTAGCTCCATCATTATAAGGAGCTGAGCTGACCGACGTCACAGATAAGGCTCGCGCTTATTTTAACATGACAGTGTTAATAACAATACGGACCAGTCTCTTTATACTCAAATCTGTATAATCGTGGAAAACATGTCAGACATAAGGTTAACTATCGACTCTAAGGCAACGTTGTGAAAGTCGAAACTACATAGTGTGTTTGCTGGGCTGCGCAGTGGGCGATTCTACATGTCAGACAAATATAAATTACGTACTTTTTAGCGGCTCGTATATTCCGCGATTCAGTTTTATAGCATTTAAAAGGTTAAGCAAAGAATATATTTTACCTGTTTTTTCCGTATAATCGACCGAAGCCAATGGACATGAGCATGGTGAATGCTATGAGACCAAACAATACAAGAATAGAAACTCCAACCAGTTGCCACAGAAACACCACAACAACCACAAGAAATATAGGACATATCCAGAAGTGATGAATGTACGCGGGGACCTGCATGTAAGTAAGACCTGTTGGGTTTGTTTGGGTAAACTCAGATTCAAAGATTGAACAAAACTTGCGTAGTCAAACCGTATGACATCAGTAGCCCCCAAACTAATAATTCGGCCTGTAGTTGTGTTGGAAAGTGAAGTTTGGTTTAACCGAATAGTCTACAAAAAAGTCATTTATTTGTCACATCCCAAAGCATGTCATTTTCAACAAACAGTCGTGAAAATGGTACCTTTTTGTACATGAGCGCACACATAGCTGCCCTCAGATGCAAACCCATGATACTGGTTTGATAAAAATACCATTCCCGCAAAATTCCAAACATGATAGTTGTGATGGTCAAAGCGGAGGCATATAAGTATGCCTCGCTCAATGTTGCACGATTTTCGAAAAAACCCAAAAATCCCAGCAGCAAATATGGATTGCCAAGTACAATTGCCTCCTATAAAAAAAATCTGGCATCACAATAGATGTATATAGAACTATGTTTACATAAATAACTATATACCTGTGTAACAGCAAATATGCCTAAGAACAAATATTGGTTCGCAAAGGTTTTACACGTTGCTTTTATTAGACTTGGGCGTTTTCCATTAGATTTCGCCTCAGCCATCTCAACATTCCAGTTCCTACCACAATTCAAAATATTTTTTCGTTTGTTATCATTGAAATGGTGTTTTACATTCGAAACGTCGTAGAAATAAAGGAAACTGTGACAATCTAAAACTAAATCGTTATACCCTTCCAGCATTTGGCAGAGGTTCTCAGATTTTCCACGTTTTTCAAGGTCTGGTAAATCATTTTCCCTTAAACCAGTCTTGTATCCACGGGCAAAGAGGTAGTTCAACCACCTTTGAGAAAAATTTTCAGTGGGGTTTATTTTGTGTTCCCGGCGCACTAACATGGAAGACTCAAACCACTTCCGCAGCGATACGGTCGGTCGGGGTAACTCCAGGTCACGCCTGTCAAATTGATGCTTATTAAAAAGTTTGTTTTGTGTCAAATATATTGTTTTTGCAGATACATTGTTAGTTACTCTAGTACAGTGTTTCTCAAACTTTTTCCAATCACGTACCGCTCATTTGTTTTTTAATACACTGCGTACCACCGTATTACTATACCATAACTGTTATGACAAACCACCAATGAATAACAATTTCGCCAATATCACCAGTTGCTTGGATTTCTTTATTGTGCATTTGTGACGCAATAGTATCAACGTGAAATTGTTGCACAGTTGAATACACGATGTCAGAATTACTTCAACAGTGCAACAATTTCACGTTGATACTATTGCGTCACAAATGCACAATAAAAAAAACCGACATCATGTATTTGCAGCGGTTTTGGCTTCTGCAAAGTGCGGCAAATTGTATAGAGCAGACTAAATCGCGTACCACCTGAAAAGCTCTCGCGTACCACTAGTGGTACGCGTACCACAGTTTGAGAACCACTGCTCTAGTATGACTCGTGGTGTAACACAGGTGACCTGGAGTTGACCCGACCGGCCGTACTGCTGTGGACGTCGTTTTTTGGGTCTCTTCTCACCAACAATGAATGTACATTCATGCTATGGCCTTCGATTAAATCGTGCGTAAACAACTGGATTAGGCGCGTATTTTTTTGTCACCGAAGTTAGTTTTAGTAGCGAGAAGGTAATTCGCCACTAATCCAATTGCATAGGCTGAGTTTTTGCACTTGGAAATTAACCTCATTTGAATACAGTTTAATGTTCACGAACATACCTTTTTTACCTAACTGTGCTTAACTTTGCTAAGTTCAAGACAAAAAAACAATACTACTACTACCAACGAAAAATTAAATTCTTACCCAAACATTACAAAGCTAAATACGTTCCTCATTTTTCTTTTCTGGCTGTGCAGATAGCAACTGCTTGTGTTAATCTATTTTTACAATAACAGACCATTTGCTCCCTCAAACCTCAGTGGCAGCCATGCGTACCAAGGCAAACGAGCAAGTTAACTGGAACGTAATTTTATGCAGACAAAGCAAAAATCTTTTAGGCTTTCCGGCGTGGTATCGTCAATGCAATGATAACAGTAGATTTAGTCTGACTTGAGGTTTGACGTTTTAGGTTCGGTATAACAACATTCAACAGCATGTTAATTTTTCTGTCCCAAAAACCAAAAATATCGCGCATTTTGATCCGAAAATGTTTACATACACACACCTTTATAACAGTACCATTTTCTTTGTTTGATTTGTCGCGTGGCGTTTGAAAGTGAAAAAATCAAAGCTTTAAAAAGTAAAATAATTTAAATTATAGGTGATTGTTCATGACACGCCAGGTGATACATAAACGAGTTCGTATTCCAATACTTTGACATGTACGCCTGGGATTGTGTATGGACAAGGGGAAAGTGTCCCAATGTCCTTGAATTATATTCATTTAAACAACAAAACAGCAAAAACACAAACGGTTCTGCGCATAGTCTCCGCCGGCAGTTACGCGAATACCGTTTTTCGCGATTGGAATCGCGGATTCAGCAACAAAAAAGTTAGGGAAAATAATCTGTACTGACATGGTATTATGTTGACCAATAATTTGCAAGTTTAAAACTTTTAACAAAGAAACTAAAGTTTGCATTCAATGCCTTAACCCGCAAGCAGAAGCGGGCTTCGTATATCAGCATGTTTAAGGGTAGTGCAAAAAAATGTGCCTACACAACAATAGATGTCACGCTAGTTGGTCATTGCTTTCGGGAAGTTCAAAATCTTCGCTTGCATAAAAATACACTTTATCTTCACAAGCCACAATTAGCTGATTTTCTTCGGGGTGGTGCGTTAGAGAATGAACTGTTCGATTCGAACGTAGATTGAGTTTGTGTTTGACAGTGGCGTCAATTAAGTCCCACATATAAACAGAGCCATCTTCCGATCCGCTGATGACGTGATCGTCTTTAAGACTCAAACAGCATTCAATATTGTACTTGCTGTTCTTGTGACCAACGTATTCGCCTAAGAGATAACGTGTCAAATGATTTCCTCACTGATTTAAAATTGAAAGTCTCACCGAGTAGTTCCCCAGTAGTTACGTCAAGGAGTCGCACGGAATTGTCATGTGATGAGCTGAGAGTGCATTGGCCATCCTTTGTAAATTTAACGCAAGTTACTGCCGATCCGATGTAGTCTGAATGCAAGAATCCTGTTCGTAGATCGTATCTTCTAACCCTTCCATCAATACTTCCAGTCAAAATTTCATGATCTGTCACCTAAAACAATGTTCTATGTTATTGTAATAATCATTATGCTTGATTACACAATAGTTTGAAATGAAGATCATGTGAATATCACAACACTCTTTTAACATATTATCACAACTGAACAATAAAATGATCAAAAAACGGTGTAAAAAAAGCCAAACAACTAACTAATGAGCTAAAAATGTATTGAAAACAAATGTTATGTTATTGTGTTGCTTCTAGGTATATATTTTAATGAAGCCTAGTTGCATAGAAAGTAAAATGTGAGCACATAAAAATCAAAATTTAATTGTGTCAAAAGGTCAGATTCTTTGGAACGGTATTTTATCTTGAAAAATTCTTACTTGAATTGATGATACACTGTCTTTGGCATCATCTATAACTTGTATAGGGCTGTGTTTCCTTGATCGACAATCCCATGCTCTTACAGATGAGTCAACAGAACCAGAGAATATAACAGTAGATTCCTCATTGAACTCAACACAATTCACTCTGCCAACATGGCCACGAAACCTTCGTATAATCTAAAATCCATCATTTCGCACTCAGTAATATGAATTTTTATTGAATGTCTAAAATAAGTTTAACCTGTCCAGATGCAACATCCCAGTACATGACAGATTTGTCAGATCCACATGATGCAAGCTGGCAATTATCATTTGACCCCGCAACATCTAAAACATCATAACCATGTCCTGTATACTTTTTGATCAACATCTGTCTTGTTGGACTCCACAGTTTTACTGACTTATCATTTCCACAAGTCATGCAGTAATTGCCATCAGCTTTAGACACAATCTTGTGAAATTGTCTGGTTTAATGTCCAGCACATATGCATGATATATACTTACTATTATATCTAACAGTTCTTACTGCACCCTGTTCACAGTTTATGACATGGATAAGTTTCGTCGGAAGTTTGGATTTCCTTGGTTGAACAACTTCTTTCTTTTCTGAAATTGGTTTAGAGCAAATAAACAGAGAACATGTTTGAAACTAAGTTTGAGATTAAAATCGTGAACGATCATCATGCAAATGAGATTTAAACGTACCTTGTCGATCTGGCTTGTTGGCTGGACCTTGGTAGGGACCCTGGTGCATCTTTAAGCCCCAAGTTAGTCTCCATACGAATTAACGAATTTATTTACTTCACAGCCCGCAAAGTTACCACTTACCACAACTGCATTGCTCACCACCTAGCACTCATCCATTTTTGCGCAGTTAACCGTGTTATTAAAAACAATAGTTTTTTATGATACATTATTTACTTGCATTAGTTTCAGTCAAATTGCTTTAATATTTTATGCATATAATTATTTTTTTTATTTCATAAAGCATCAAACTTAGTTAAAAAATATTTGATAAATGAATGGTTAAATTATATTTTTGATACGACGGGTAAGATAGTTTGCAGTTGGGCAAACACAACAGAGCGGTGTATTCAAAATCAGTAACTGCGCTGACCTGTTTTGTTACCGCATGTTGCTATTATATGTTGGTACGGCGATCTTTTTTCAGCGCTTTGGAGTTATACCCAACTAAAAAAACTTTGAAGGTCATTTTAATTAGATTCATTTGCAATTAAGTTTTGCTGTTGTCTCATGTTGTGTTGATACTATTGGCCATTCACATTTTTTTAACAGTTGTCTAGCTAAACTGTTGAAAAGGGTGTTTGGAGATAAGTTCATAGGTACTTTAACAATGTTGGTTTGCAGATGTTATAGTGTTTGATAAATTGAAGCAATTAGCTACAGAGCTATGCCCCGAAAAAGACAAACTTACGACACATCCTCGAGTGAGGAATCACTGAAAAATTTTTCATCAAGTAGAAGAAGATTGCCATCACCTCCACCAACAGGCATTCTACGTAACACAAGTCGCCATGTTACAATCGTTGATCCTGTTTCTGTAAGCCGTCGAGTGGACAGGATTGCAGATAGCTTGGAAGATACATCCAGAAATCTACAAGGTGTTGATTCAAAGCTTTCAGACTTCAGAGACATTCACGATGACTCCATGTCAGCTCTCACAAAAGTAAGGATTTTACTACTGATATATTACTTTCACAAAGGCGACACAATTTTATTTTGAGCATTATTTTTTTGTTAAACATATGGTATTTTTTTTAAAAAATTGTTCGAAAGCAGAATTGTAGTTCAAGCAAACTTTTGTTTGGAAATTGTTCAAAATACATACGAAAACCTTAAATACTGAACCATCACTTGTACACAAAAGTTTTTGTATTTTTTGAACAATTCTTGTCAAAGCTTCAAGAAGATTTGGAGGGTTCAATAAGCAGGTTAAGAACTACCAGAGAAAAAAGAACTATGACCAGACCCGGTCAAACTAAGAGTCTTCATGAGAGTGACTTGTTCAAGCGATCTGCCTCAGCAACTAGGGTCCCAACCTCGCCTCTCAAAGATTATGGAAGTGACTTTGCAACAGGTAAAAATGTATGTTTGTTATAATTGATACTTTACTATTTGTTTTATCTCGTTACAGGAAGCAGTCTAAGGCGACCTGCAAGCAGTTTGGGATTATCAAGAAGAAGAAACAATGATGAATTGTATTCCTCTGGGGTAGGCAAAAATTTTGCAACCACATGCACTGTTACGTTGTTACTGCTTGAAGATACTCAATGCTGGTATTATTTTAAATTCAATAACTGTTGGAAAATGATTTTATTTTGATGTTGGTACTGTTTATCAAAAATGCAAGTTTTTAAAACAAAAACTGTTAGGTGAGAGAAAAGGTATTAAACCTTTCCGCCAGCCAAGCCAGACTGGAACAAGATATGAATGATGAAATATCCCAAAGAATGAGGTTAGTTATTTGTGTATTAAATTCTGCTGTACGGAAAGGTTTGCTTTCCTGCAAAGATAGTAGTTGCAGTTGTGTCTCTTTGCAGAAATCAAGCAGATACCAGAAGATCTTTAAGGGAACTGAATGAAAGTGTTCGGGGTGAAAGTGCAACTGATAGAGTGGAACGTCGCCTGAAGGAAATAGAAAGAGGAATGCAGGTTGACCAAAACAGCGCCACACAGTTTGCTAGTGACGTTGCAGGCGATGTGCTGCGAAGAAGCCAATCCAGGTTTTTGATTTGTCCTTTTGTTTTTGCATTGACTTCTCCACACAGTGGCGGATCTAGGAGTCAGACTCCACAGTTAACCTTGACCAGTTGTGGGAAAAAAATTTGCCAAGAAGAATGTGTGCCTTACCAAAAACCATAGCTTTTTCTGCGTATTGGAGTCAACATTGCCACTCTTTGCTTCATGTTAACAATCCTAATATCTGTGCAGTGCCTTCTTATAAAATACATTTATACCCCTGTCGATCAAAATGTCGTTTTACCAGACCGTCAGAAGATGATTCACTGGTGCGGAGCCGTTTTCTGCAAATGGAGGCCGGAAAACGTGCCGTGGAAACGGAACTGGAAGCAACAAGAAGGCGTTTGGAGCAATCGGAAGGAGGGCGCGAAGCACTTATGTCACAAATAGGTATGCCCATGTTCAGGGTTCTGAACAGATCTCGTTAAAAGCATACGTATTACAGGCGAACTTCGTGCCTTAATTAATCGTTCTGACAAGGAGCGCATATCCCTCCAGCATCAGGTTGAACAGCAGGCACTCGCTCAGCGGGCGCATTTGGAAAAGGAAACGGAGACGCGTCAGAAGTTGGAAGGTATCCGATGACGTTTTTGTGTATTT
Source organism: Ascidia mentula (assembly GCF_947561715.1). Classification (NCBI taxonomy): domain Eukaryota; kingdom Metazoa; phylum Chordata; class Ascidiacea; order Phlebobranchia; family Ascidiidae; genus Ascidia; species Ascidia mentula. The sequence continues at coordinate 15,433,084 of NC_138569.1, read as the reverse complement.
GGTCACCAGGGAACGCAAACAATGGATTGGTTTGATCTAACGATTTGCGTTGTCAGATCAATCAACAAGTAACTGCCTTTTGTTGGTTGTATCAACTACGCGTAGGGAGACTGATACCTTCAGAACGGCGTTGTAGCGTAGTTGCTATAGCCTTAACCAGGTTTATACAAACGCTGACCCGCTAGCCGTATTCGCTCCGCAGAGCACATCAGAACATTCCCACATCATCGTATTTTTAAAAAAACATGTTTTTTTGTATTTAAGTACGATTCAAAAATTTTCAGCAACTCATTGGTAATAGGTGTATGCCGTTTTGGCAAACTTCTATTTTAAAACGGTAGCGCGGCCTCGGATGTTCTCAGACTTGATTCACTATATGCTATTCTACAATATGCATTATTTTAAGTAAATAATTGTGTTGCGGTCATGTAGTAATGTTATCCTTGGAATCATTCCCCATTTGTAGCCAATCCTCGCGACCATTTCCGCCATCAATATTTGCAAGGAAATAATCAGTTCCATTGCCACAACCATTCGGCTTTTCCAATGCTTGGCTAAAATCATTATTGTTCTGTGAGGCTGTTTGTCATGTAAAGGGCATCTGGAAAAGTAATCAATGCGTAGATTAAAATGTAATCGCGCTGTCCGTCATTGTGAATTTCCTTATTGACGTAGGCAAAAAATCTACAGATATATCGTCAAAATGATGCAATTATTCACAAAATAGTAAGCACTGTTTGTTAGACACCCACAATTTTCTGTTTATAGCATCTTAGCATATATACAATATAGCGATACTAGTGTGATTTTGTCGATCACCACAAGCCATGTTTATGCCGAACAGCATCGGAACGCCAAGACAGAGATAGAATGAGACAAGAAAACGAAATCGCTGATCTCCGTGTCGCCCTCAAGCGGTCAGCAGGTGTTGTGCAACTTGATGAAACGAGACGGGAATTGGAGAAAAGTGAACGACAGAGACAACAACTTTCCGACCATATAGAGGTAAGCAAAACCTCCAAGCAAAACTACAAAATTACATTGTCCGCAGACACATATTTTGTGGGTTAAGATGGCATGAAATGTTTTTTTTTAAGCAAACACAAAGCGTAGTTGTTCTCACAGTCTTGTTGCTATTTCCAATTATTCCTAATGTTTGCTTATCATATGATTATTGTGACACGGGGCCTGACGACACTATTGGTTGAGCTATGCTTGGTCATAGTGCTTCCACCTTGTTTTCTCCGTAAGGTTGCACCTAGTTTGGTGCCCAACGGATGACGGTGATTGTGTAGTCACCACAAAGTGGAAGTCTTTGCTTGGCCGTTTGGTCAGCAAAGTCGTCTTATAGTCACACCAGCTGCACTGATGAGACCTTTTAGGTCGAAACAGTGGCCATCTGTATGCAGCTTACACACAATTCCTAATGTTGTTCCCAACATTTTTCAGGTTCTTACGAAGGACTTGGAGAAAAAAGAACAAGCGCAAGCAAGAGTTCTCAACCAACACCACGATCTGCAGAGAGCTTTTGATGAATCCGAGAGGGATCGAGACCGACTTTCACTTCAACTTGAAGATGCTTTACGGAAACTGAAAGATCAGGCCAGGTGTGAGCCAAGTTGACAATGATTCCGCCGCTTTATTGTCTTCTCACAATACCGCTTGTACCGGGATAGGATATCTTAACCTCACTTATACTTATTTTGATCGCATTGTTTACCGCCATACTTTCCGCCGCGAAAACTACGAAAGGCTCCCAATATTTATGTGTTAACTTTTGACGCTTCTTATTTTGTACCTTTCATCAAGACAAAACCAGGCTTCCAAAGTTCTTCCTTATTTAACGAAGTCACGCCTCAATTAATAATAAAATGTCCACACGATAAAATGTTATATCGCACTGACGTTAATCGTTTGCCATTCTTTCTTGTGACTAATTGTGGACAAAATGTTCGCTTACATTTTCAAACCATTTTGCCTTTTTTAGGGACTCCGAAAAACATGTGACCAACTTGCGTCGCGTCGAGCAATTAAAAGGGGAGTGTGAGAAGGAGAAGGAAGAGCTGAGAAATGCGGCTCAGGACACCATACGACAGTAAGTTGACACAACGAGCTGTACCGCGATTGATTGATCGACGATTGATTGTTTGGAATTGTTCAGATTCAAAAAGCGCACGCCGTGTGATTCAAACTTCGCCGGTGACACTGTTGTCATGGAAACGTGCCGCTCTATTTGTTTCCTTGGGAGAACTTTTGAGTTTAGGCAAACACGACATATTTTGTTGTTTTTATGCGCTATATTACATTTGTTTTACATCCACTCCTTTTTGGAAACATATGTTTGTATCCATACAATGTAAACTAAACTTGTTGGTGAGCTAACCTGTTAGTGAGTCTTTCATTCTGTTCACTCATATTCACTTGAAGTGTATACAAACATACAAATCAGCAAATTTTCGGTTTTAGCTTTTCTATTTCAGAGTATTCAAGTACTTTGCAGCCAAACTTTATTGTTTAAATATTCTCTGTGCAGCATAAGCAGGAAACACATTTCAACTAATGTAACGAGATTGTCCGAACGTTTCCATAAAAATCATAAAGCGGTAGTAGTGACTTGTCTTAATTCTTTGTGTAAGCTTCCAAAATTTGCACTCGTCCGTGATCTATCCACATGTATTCGATTCGCTTTTTAGATGGAAAACAAAATGCCGCAAACACGAGAAGGAGACGGAGAGGTTGCGAGAAAACGTGGAACAACTTACGGTGAAAAGCGAGGAGGTAGTGAAAGACAACATAGCCAGCAAAACACAAGCAAACAATGGTAAGCGCCGTTGTTGTGGCATCTCTTAGCACAACGCCATAAAGTAACGTATCACACTGTTTACAGCTTTCCAGCAGGCCGAAAACCTACGTAAGGAGATGGAGGATCTGATCGTAAGTGCATCAGTTTGTGACATAAGTAAATTTTTGGTACTTCAAGAACTAGGTGGATATATATCCAATAACCCTTATCAGATATGCGTGCCCATCAACCACGACTTTATCCACCACGTGGCGCCATTATTTTTCAGGCAAAACGTGCCGACTTGGAGGAACGCTTGCACAGACGTGAGAATGAGAACGAACAAATATGTGATGAGAAACGAAATCTGCTGCGTCAGCTCAATGACGCGGCACAAACCGCAGACAAGCAAGACTCGAAGTTGCGGGAGCTGAAGGAAAAGTAAGCGACTAAGGGCTTTTTTACCGTCTAGACTACAAATATGCGGCTTCAGTCGACTACGGTCCTTAAAACTATGCTTTTTACGTTACCTTTTCTACTTTTTTATATTTTACGCTCACTTATTTTACCTATTCTGGAAAAATGTTTCCATGTGCCTTAATTAAAGCACAAATTGTTAGTCCAATGTTGTAGTTTAGTGTTACCACATTCTTACTAACATTGGTATGGCTTTTAGGGGAAATAACAATTTTCACAGCAAGTCCCATAAATATTAAGATATGTTCTACTGTTTAATCTGAATCATGGTTCTGTCTGTAGGATGACGTCATCGAGCGTTCGACTCGTTCAAGCAGAAGAAGAGGCGAAGGGAACGAAGTCAATGTACGAAGCTGCAAAGAAACAGCTTGCCGATCTTCAGGTACGTCCTACGCCACTACCGCAGTCCATGCTACAATTCCGTATTTAATCTTTTATTTTTTTAAGCGGTTATTCTCAAGAATTTATCAACAATGTCATATACTCACGGTGTGTACTTGTTTCAAATCTAAATCACATACAATTCAAATAAAAGTAAAATTCAATTTTTCATGAGTTCTTTAGGGGCAGTAACGCATGTGCCGTTTTTAACCCGCTTGCATTCCTCTTTTGGTCGGCCTACGCTTCAACCAAACAGTAAAAAGCACTAGCATCAGCTTACTCAACATTGTGAAAACAATCGTCTACTTGTCAGGGCGAGCTTCGTGACGTCAAAATACAGAACGCCGACCTCGAATCCCGGCTTGCTGCAGAAAATCGCGACCGACACGAAGCACAAAAGTCCAGCCAAGAAGCTAACAACCAGTTGACCGCCATGAAAGTTGAACTGAATGCCGTCCACAAGCAGCTTCAAATAGTAAGTACCGGAACCCGATTGTTACCGACAGCATTCGTTTATTTATACGAAGGCGTCGAAGCGCTGAAATTTCAATTGTTTTTGATGGTTTGTGGCGGATTACCACATATTAATGCGACCAATTGTGATGGTTTCGCAAGAACTCTTGACTTGGCAACAACACTTTGGCCTATAAATCTATAAAGTGTGATATTGAAGATGAAATCATGAACGTTTACATCACTACATTCTCTCCATACAACACAGTGTTCTGGCCGAAAAAACAAATTATACAAATTTTCGCAGTTCTGCTTCGAAAAAAGATAAAAACGTCGTAATCCTGACGTAATTAATGATGATGACCTCTAAAATTAGGACAAATCTCTGCAATAAATCCCATAAATTTTTTGCATGTACAAGCTGTATTTTTTGGCCTGCATGGTAACTCAGACTATACAGGATTTACCTTTGAGCGTTGAATACACGCTGCACTGTTTGGGTTTCGTCATTTCTAATTCGTCACAACTTATCCTTTGACCACAGGAGCGCGAGACGCACAAACGCGAAATGCAAGACCTCCGCTCTGAAGTTCATTCGGGCGAGGTTGGGAAAATGGAGGCAGTTCAAAGAGTGAGCAAGAAGGCTGACGAAGAAAGGGCTTTTCTCGAGGGCGAGATTCACCGTGTGAATGTGAGTTGACAGAAATACGCGATTTAATTTTATAATTTTTTGCATTGCATGAAACGCCTGTACTGCAACTGAAGATGCGAAACCTAAAAAAAAACTAGCAGAAACAACAATAAATTTTAAGACCTTTTTTAAGAATTTCTATCGGTAAATTTTTTTTTATTTTTTTGAGACCTTTTTTAAGAATTTTAAGACGTTTGATACCATATTTCCATCTGTAAGCACTTTAGGTACGGCGTGCTGCTTTATTGTCTATAAACCAGGGTTTTATCTTGTATGTAAGATATTTTCGTATTTTCAGAAGCAGTGTCTTGCGTGCTTATTTCTAACAAACGTGATTATTGCTTTATTTGTTAAATGGCTCGGTGCTGGACGTTTTAAGATTAACGCCCTTTAAAAGTCAACCATGCAACCATTCTGACGAATGAGTAGTAGTTTCTGTAAAATTGGACGGAGTTATGACATAAATCCGATATTTTAACAGAAAAAAACGGGTGCATATTTTGTAGTCCACGTCGATGGTAACCCTGTCAATAACACAGCCCTGTAAGATTGTCGCAATTGTTTTCAGATCGAGGCCAATGAGGCGAAAGCGGCGACTCGCGAAGCTCAAAAACTTCTCGCCAAAGCAAAAGAAGAACTCAACCTGCTCGGCGAGGAATCTTCGAGGCTAGACGGCGAAAACCGAAAATTTCGGGAGAAATACCACTTGATCAAGTCATCGTTCGAAAACAAGGTAATGGCGTACCAACGACGACCAGTTTTGCGCCGCATTTATGTAATTTTTGTTGCCAGTGCGCCGACGTTGCCTTGGAAACCAACCGCGCCCAGCAAATCGAAGACACGCTCTTGACGTCACGTGACCAAGTTCGGCGCCTCGAACAGGAGCTAGAGCAGGCGTGTAGCGCCCTCTCGCGGGAGGTGTCCGACATTGAGAGCGCGCTGGATTTGGAAGTGGATGAAAGCACTCTGCGATCGTCGATGGGAGAATCTTTAGGACGAAAATCGAAGGGAGATCAACAAAATTGGGCAGTTTCTCTTAGGGTAAGTTATCTTTCAAATAATTTTGTGAGTGTGTTGTAACGGACTGCGTTACGTATTAATTGGTAATTTGCCATCTTTGCATCCCCCACAAACACCAGTATAGTATGCGCTCGCGTCTGCCCGTCACGAACAAATCGGCTTAAATCGCGGCCTCTCGGCCTCTCGAAAATCCATGCTTACGATCGCGCCCCACAGGCCTGTAGTGGCAACCTATGTGTGGATTATGTTAGGCAACCAAGTCAACAAAAGTACACCTTGAGGTTCGTGCTTGTTAAAGGCAAAAGATCATCTCCGACCACACGCCAAACATTCGTTTTCATTTGGATTAAATGATGCCCCGCGGTTGTCGCTTCCACTGTTGTGTTGTTGCTGACTTGTCGGATTTGTGTAAATGATCTATACTGATGCTTTAATTACCAATTCAAAATGAAAATGTGATATACAACACTATGAAGATTTGTGGGAAAAGTATATTTGGTACTATATACACGCTCTTTTAGCAGTGTCCAACCATTATTTAAATTAATTCCTATTTTAGCGACGCTTGGAAAATGTCAAGAAAGACCTGAAGGTAAAACTACACGACAGAATGAAAGTGATTACAGAGTTGGATCGCAACAAGGAACAGGTGATTTGTTAATTTTAATGTCCTTCTCACAAATCGAAGTTTAAGGGTCCGTAGGTTTTCCTTCTGGCACACATGCATTCCTTGCAGATTGTTTGAAATCACAGCTGCAAGTTGCCTCGCACTGGTTATAAATCACTCTTTTTAAACCATTTAAGTAAAGTAGGAACTGACAATTTCGTTTTGAACCACATTGATTTTTCTGCTAATTAACAAAACAATATCAACCTATTTTTGTCGAACTTTGGTGATTAACGTTCATACGATAAAGCAGAGCCGGATGATTGTACTTAATTGTACCGCTTATACCAGCTTAATAATACTGGGAGTAAAGACTGTACGGGTGTTGTAAACGATATCATTGCAGATTAAAACTATGTGTCGGTCGATGGATGACGACAGGCGACAACTTATGTCGGAAGTGACCGAACAAAACAAGTTGGTTGACACTTTGAGTCGGGAGAAAACATGTAAGTTTATTCCTAATCTTCATCATTAAGCTGTTCCCGTAACACACAACAACGCTGGCTAATTCTTAGAAGCAACATTTGAGATGTGAAATTTTTTGTATGGCGGAATGTCTCTTCCTTTTGCCGTGAGCTTTTCGGTAATAAAACAACCTCGTCGTTAACTGCCGCAGCCCACTTACAGTGTTAACTTACGGTAAAAGTATGCGACTTATTTAAATTACAGCTTTGCTTCTCGAGAACAAGGAGGCGAGGATGATTGTCCACGATCTAGAAGACAGAGTCGCCAATCTTACCACTGATCTGGAGAATGTAAGTTGTGAAGCATTCTTGTCGTGGTTTGAACGTAAATGCGTGGCGTGTTTTGTGAAAGTTTTGCTTGGTATCCACTTTTGGTAACTTGGATTTGGCATTTGTTAACACTACCTTACTATTTTGCGGCAAATTATGTCCGTATTGCACATAAAAATTTTGCATTTCGCAAAAGTCGATCCATGTCGGCTTCGATGTATGTGAAAATTTACATAACGCATTCATTTAAACCCATTAAAGTTTAATTTTAAATTTCCTCCCGACTAGTTTCGATTGGCATGAAATCTGTTTACGTTTAAAAGTCACCACGACCGCGTGTTGTTTACTGTGTCACGTGATCGCACCAATACGTCACCGCGTCTTCCGCGGTGTTCTCCGAAAGCTCACTGGAATTTGATTTTTCTCTTTCCACTCCGTAATCCGAACCTTAATTGCATGCTTGCTTGAGGAATGTTGTAATTGAGAACTCAGCCACAACCACATCCCACAACCGTACGTACTCAAGAATTTTTAAAAATGGCGGAACGAAATGACTTGACGATTTCTCGGTGCCGTGTTTATTTTGGAGTCGAACATTTCTGAATCCTTATGCATCAGCGAAATATTGAAAAATAAGATTATTTAAATTTTAATTCATTGAGCTTTACTCGAACAAATGTTTTTGCTATATGACGTCATCACGTTCAAAACTCTCCCACGTGTTTTTGGTTAGATTGATGTACGTTAATCAGTTTAGACGTTATAAGTTCAACCTCTGAACAAACATATTAAAATATCCATAATCCGCCCTCCGTCTCTCAATGTTTTCTTCAGTACTTTTCACACAGTGGAGTTTGCGTGCACTTTACCACAACCTTGTGATTTGTTGTTTGTTGCATGCGTAGAGCAAACTCCGACTGATGGAGAACTTCTCCGTCGACTTGACCAACAAATTTACCAGCGTCGACGTCGAGGTAGACGCAGTTCCCTTTTTCTGTTGGTTTGATTTTCCTGTAGATTGTAGCGTTTGATTTTGAATTGTACTGCTCTGAAACTAAACTATGACCTTAAATTGCATCTCTGGCAGTGCAGTTTTGGGGTATTCGACATGAAACGTCCAGAAACGGAGATTTTAGGATGCGCCCTAAAACAAATCGTTTCCTTAAATTCTTCTTCTAAATAATATTAAGTGGGCTAGGGTGAAGTCATCACTTGAAATTGCAAGATCTTTGTTTTATTTTAAAACGTTTGCCCTGTGGTCAGTGGCATGCGCGGGTTAGATGTATATTAGCTATAGACTGAGTAGAAACTTTTTGTTGCTGAAAGTAATTGCGCAACACCCCAGATTGAACACTGTGTTGTTCCAAATTTAAGCTGTAAAGACGTCACAACTGAATTTATGCGCAATTTTGACGTAGTATAATTCATTCGTTGGGTTAACTTATTGAACGGTGGTTGGGCGACATTTTTAATCATGCTCTTTGTTTTGACAGGAATCTCAAAAGGAAAGGGAACGTATCCAGGAACGCTACATGAAGTAAGGCAATTACACATAAATATGAGAACTTTACCACATTTTGGTATAAGACCCTTATTTGAATTTGTCCTTCGAATACTTCGAGACACTTGAACGTCCCGCCTTCTTAATAATTATCATTAAGTCCAGTTTTTAAGTGCGATTAATAATCCCCCGTCGAATTAACGCCGCGAGCCACTAACGAACCTCTGCTGACGTCATCAGGCGACGTCTGGTCTGATGAAAAATAAGTTACCACGTTGGTCATTGCCAAGTTTACACGATTTAAGGACGAATTACCGTAACAATCATCTGTTCATAATTTGACTTTGGGTAATAGTGCGTTCCATATCAAAAGATTTATCCATGGTAGACCACATAAAGCTGGTAAAATATACAACGTATATTCATGTACAGAATATCTATATTTAAGGATTAATAAGATCGTTACCGGGTAAAAACAAAAGCTAAATAAAAACTACAGGCTTTCGTTGGCCGAAAGCTCAGTGTAGTCTCGTCTGCAAACTTGTAGCGGTCACGTACTACTGCGGATATGATTGTACGCCCCCGGGAAGCTTTCCAACATTATTCCCGTCAGAAATTCAACACCGATTAGTTGTAAAACATCTACATTCTATTTTAGATTTCTCCTAATCCGCCCACACTCTGTTCCTTCAGGTACAAAGACACCATCGAGTCGTTGCAAGCCGATTTGGAGGAACCAAGGGTCGGGGCGAGGAGACGAGAATCCCGGAACATGAGCCCCCTTAGGATGGATAACGGGAGATCCCCTTCACCGATCAAGAGAGTTACAATTTCTGAATCTTCTCCAGTTATTCACGGGTATGTTTGGATCCCGACACAAGTTTTAATTAAACAACTTAGTCACGATGACATTATGGTCGAACAGCGCAAAGATGGTGGTTTCTGGCATTTTGCGTCACACATCATGGTCTGAAGCTTTCAGCACTCTGTAACTGACTCTGTAACACAGTTCTGGCATTTTTACGTAACGATCGCTCGAGCTAGAATTGTATATGCTCCAGTCCTGTAGATAAACGTATGAGCATCTTTGAGATGGTTTGTAAATATTGGGAGCCACGCAGCATCTGTTCGCTGGTGTAAATAATTTGTTCTGTGGCGAATATATAAACTTATCTAGTGCCACTGAAAGGTTTTCTACTTTGCTGGTGATCCATAAAGGGGAACTTACAACGTTTTTCCTTTGTTGTTCAGCAAAATCGCCTTGAAACCAAATTACCGACGATGGTGGTTTGGCAAGTTTACAGCGAACACATACTACACCTAATCAAATATCTGCGTTGTGTATTCTCCTATAAACAAGACAAGGGCACCCGACCGCGTATTACATTGCGATACCCGACGCGATCTCGATAATATCACGCTCACGATATCTTTGCCGCAAAATTCAAATTTTTCGAGTTTCCTGCTTCGGGTTTCTAATCCCTTCTCAGGATGGGATTATGATGGCTGTGCTTGTCTGAAACGCTATAAGGTAGAGATAGACAATTCGGTATAACGTTTTAAATGGCACAAACTTTAGTGTAGTGCGCAAAGGTTGTTGGTTGGCATCAAAACGAGCCAGGATTGCTTGCCAATAAGTTAAGTTCGTGTTATATTATCCATTTCCCGGTGACGAGAAATCGAAGGCGAAACTGATGTTAACAACGTGATTAGATACACTTTTCGCTAGACAAAACACTGTCAATATTTGTCCCACAAACATCTGGCTTGGCAGTTTAACGACGCATTCACTTCACACTTTCCAGATACTCCTCCAGTCGCCCACGAAGTTCGTCTCCGATGCGCCCGGAGAGGGAGAGGTGAATTCAGGTGGATTGTAAAGCAACAACACGATCGTAAATCGTCATCGTGGCAATGGCGGATGTTGGGTCCCGTTGCATGAATTCTGTTGTTAGTTTTGTTCGCGTAAACACTTTACTATATTGCACTAGTGGTAATTTATTCGCGCTGCTCTATAAAGTTTAATTTTGCTGACAATCGTTAGGAAACGATTAGGTTTGGTTTTTCTCTTTGCACTGTGAGTATAAGTTTGGTCACTTCACGTAATACCTCCTAATTCCACGCAGTAAAACGCCAACACGTTCCTTTACCCATCGTTTGGATTGCTGAAACAAGCTGTTTCATATTTAACCAAACTACAAGGCGTTTGTTGACACATTCACAGACACAAATTCTCAATGTTTTACATTACTAAGTGTTTTATTTGTAAATTTTACATTACATGTGCCTTGTTTTTGTGCAAGATGATTTTAGAGCAAAGAGGTCGACATGAATATGATTTGTTCCCTTATCAGAAACCTGTTTATTTTTGTACTTTTTAGTTTGAGTGACTGACGTCACGTTCAGTGTAGACCCCCGTATATATTCCTGTGTGCCAAGCAAAATATTTTAGCTTTTTTTATTACACCGAATTTTTTTCACGGAGTTATGCACGCTCCGAATCCTGTGTTGTTTCATCTCTCCTGGTTTATATGTTTTCGTGCTCACGTTGATTTTATAGCGCATGAAGCAGCATTGTCGCTCCTTTTGCTGATCCTTAGCTAAACAATACTCAGCAACCAGTCCGGCTAACGTTGCTTTTATGACTTTAAAGGAGTTACTTTTGTTACTGTACAGTTTTGCCTGCAGACAAATGTTGCTGAACGAGTAATGTTTGACCCAATAGATAAATGAAAATCATGAATTTTTGTGACATTTTTACCTTAGACCTTTACATGGCACTAAAAATTCGTGTGAAAAATCCAAAGAATGTGAGTAATTTGCCTGTTTGCCAAAAAGAAAACCCTGATAATCTGCTAAGATCATTTGTTGGCACTATCAGTAATGTTTATGAACCTCCACTTTGTGTTTAACGTGAATGAAATTATCCTCACCCGGCTTGTCACCAGATCTAATACACACGAGTGGTATATGTAGTGTTTGTGTGTGGGACGTCTCGTCCAGTCAATCGTGCTTTTCGGAGTTTGTTTTTTATGCGCACAGGGAGTTTATACAATAAATACGACCTTATCGCGGTCACCGCTTTGCGGCTATCGTACTGATCGCATCGTTTGATAAAAATAATTGTCTTCTCCACTGCGATGTCCATACCTCGCTCGGCCGTGAGAAACGATTTTCCGTCCGAGTTTTTTGGAGAGTTGGACGCAGCGCTCGCCTATGAGGTTGTCAAAATATTTTGAAAGGCCAGTGGAACGGACAATGGTGATAAAAGAAGGCCGGATTGTGGTGGCCATGAAAAGGTACACAGCGTGAAAAATTCAACCGGCTAACGTGAGTTGTGAGAGGAAGTATTTTCATATACCCGTACTCCCCACATAACGAACAAGTTAATTTTTCCATCCAGTTCTATGTTGTAAGTGGTGTCAAACGGGTCCTGCAACTTAATGTACTAGTGAAATCAGATACGCTTGATCGTGATAACGCCATTATTCTTGCAGGAAGAGATCACCTGCGGCTAGCCAACTAATGCCGGCGTCTGCGAACGCAGTGGGAGTCCATAAATCCGAAAATATACAAGTCGACGCGTGCCTCAATCCTGGAATTTACGCCGGGGTTGCCTGAGAGGGGCATGGTCAGATCTAACTGTAACTGAATATGATGTCACTGGAAGAAATTACCAACGTCTTCACCGATGTTTAATTGTTTTCGCGTCATGAGGGAAAAAGAGTGAGTGATGAAACAATGTGAAACCGTGGCTGAAGACTGACCGTGACGTACCAACACTCACGACCTATTTCAAAATCCAACCTGAGTAGGTAATTTAATCACGAACGTCATAATCAATTACAATTTCACAAACTTCAGAACTAAATTTCAGAATGGAGCAGTGGGCGATTTATTTGCCGCAAATGTTCGACGCATGTCGCCTTTGATCGCCACTCCGGGCTCTTCTGTGTCCACTTGACGCGCGAAGAAGTAAGATTTAAAGAAACCTGTCCAACTTGACCGCAAAACCTTATCTTGGCCACGATCTCACTAGCCCACGGCGGGGAGAAACGGTAATTATAACGTGCGTCAGTACAGAGTGACTGATATTCAGCTGTAAACTTATACGTTAAAGCGTAGTTATGCTGGTCGTTAATATGAAGCCTCGGGGCCCGTTCGTCGCCCAGGCTTTGGCGTGGCCAAAACTATCTGCTCATGTTCAGAGCTTGGGAGGAAGGGAGGTTTGGTGTGTCCGGCGCTTACGTGCGATTGGCATCGGAGACACTATATTGCCGCGTCAGTCAGCAATGTTTGTTGTGGATTATTGTAGTTTGCTTCGGGCGAAGTGTGTACTGGTGTCGGCGGGCTGCTGGTTATCGCATATCGGCATAAGATCGTCCGCCTCTCCGAGATAACAGCTAGGACCTTATTTCGCCCGGCAGATATGAATCAAAGATGCTTGGGCTCTTTCAAAACTTAGGCAGAGATTAAGGGCTCAGTGAAAGCGATAAAGCTAAATTAAGATGAAGTTTGGTAAAATTATCTAATCTTTTGATTTCTAACAAGGTTAATTCAGCAAGATAATACGAATATCTGCTCCACAGTCCACACGTTTACTTATGATGTATTCAGGTTAAATTAGGAAAAGGTTTTGTAAACAAGCGCAGCATGTGTTTTTGTTAAACCGAACGATGTCTATTGCGATATACAAATTACTTAAAATTTTATTGTGTGCAGGAATTAAGAGCGAACACATAAGTGATTATCTTTACAACCGGGCAAGCTAACCAACCAACAAGATGAGTTGGGCCTTGTTGGAAAAAATGCTTTCCGAGGTGGCGACCCACTCCACGCTCATCGGAAAGTATTGGTTTTCATTTCTCTTCATATTCCGAGTGATCGTTGTTCTGAGCGTCGGTGACAAGGTGCGATCATTTTCATAAAATTGTAAACTGTAGTTGACGATGTATGCCGTTTTCAAAATAAAAACCCATTACAATATTTACAAGCAGCATGGAAACGAATATTTCCGTGGGCTAAAATCAGCTTTTTTACTCAGGACAAATATATTTCTCTAAAATAAGCATCGTTAGTATCTGTAAAACCACAAAAAAAGGGTTTTACTCATCTTACAATCATGTTTTTGGAATATATTACACATCTGACACAGCATGCAAACTTAAGGCATTGAAAACATTAAATCGAAGCCCAAACCGACTGGAAAATCGGCGTAATCGTCAATTGTGATAATTAACCCTAATCACGCAATTACCGTATAGACGGCTTAAGAGAGGCCTCGTCTCGTTCGAAAATGGCGATACGTTTTTCTATCCCCCAAGGCGGCTTGATCGAAGACCTTCATCCAGACTGTTCACCCGCAAAATGAGCCTCGTTTAAAAATAATGCAGACACGATTCACTCGCCTGCAGTAAACCCTCAAACACCCAGTATCTGTTTGTAAACAAAGTAATGTTTTTTTGTGGCAAACAGGTCGCATTGGATTATTTTGTGGCTTGGTAGGCCTACATATCGTTTTGAAGCAAATTGCAAATGTAAAAAGAGCAATATAAGATAATGAAAGCGGACAATCGACAAAATACGGCTTCTCATGTGTTGTGGTTTTTCGTCTTTCAGGTGTACGGCGATGAACAGTCTAAATTCGTTTGTAACACGTTACAACCGGGTTGCGACAATATCTGCTTCAACCAGTTCAGTCCCATATCCCACATCCGATTCTGGGCAATGCAGGTACTACACAGCGTAAATTTCCCAACCGCTCTGTTGATAACCGAAACGTCCTTACCGCACGATTAAGTACTTTGAAGTTGTCCACGCAGCTGTATTTACTTCTGTAGATTCTCTTGGTCTGCCTTCCGAGTATCGTGTTTATCGTGTGGGCGATGCACGCACTCAACATCGCTAAAGAGCAGCGGGAAAAATTGGAAAAGGAAATGCTACAAACGGTAAACTGTTCTTTTCTTTTGTAACATACTTTTAATTTCTTATTTGCCAACTCTTTTTCCTCTACTTTTCTTGTCGGCGGCCTTGAAAAAATACGATAATTAGTTTCATCACGTACAGTTAATGTATCTTTAACAACATTTAGAAAATGAATCCAAAGAAACAGTTACAAATCACTCACAATAAAAACTCGACATTTGTATCACCACAGGAGGTCGCCACGGAGCCAATGGCACGTGACCCAGCAGCAAACTCTAACCTTCGTCACCGTTACTCTGACGAGCCGCCAAAGTACAACGGCATTGAACATACAAACGAAAAGAAAGATCTCAAGGTAAATTCACGATGTGGGTTTACATGGAAATGTCGCTTCACGGAGCATGATAGTGTTGGGCCATATGATGAAGCGGCGTAATAAAATTAATCCAGTTTCAACAAACATTAAAACCATGAGTTTGTTGCCATGCAACAGACCGCGGCCGATTACAGGTTCGGCATTTGTTTTGAGGAAACACAACATTAACGTGGATTTAAAACGTGTGACGTCCTTTTATTTTATCACCAAATATGTTGCCGGGGCATTGAGAAAATGCCGCCACTGGTTTGACGAATTTTCAGTGTTTGTGTCAAAACAAATGCACAACTACTTGACGAAACAAATATTGGAAAATTATTCTTTCTGTTACAGGATGGAAAGACTGAGAAGAAGAAGAAAATGAAGAAGAAGAGTAGCCGCAACAGTGAGAGACCGTACAACAACGTCCCAGTTGCAGAAGTAATACCAATGAAGGCGGTAATGCCTAAACCGAACCCCAAAAAAGTTAAAGACCCTCCAATTTTGGCTGCGTAAGTTAGACTTGTTTGAGCAAATATTGTGTTATATTTTGGGTATGCGAACGTTTTGTACTTCATTGCATCAAATCATTTAAGTCATAGCTCCTTTAATTTCTATCGCAGGTATCTCGCTCATATTTTCTTCCGCATGGGAATTGAAGCATCTTTTATTGCCCTGCAGTACATTTTGTTCCAGTTTTATGTGCCGGAAATGTACAGGTGCGAGGGATATCCTTGTCCACAGAGGGTGGAGTGCTTTGTGTCAAGGCCCATGGTTAGTTTTTTCATTAACCTGGAACCCTAAAAGCGGCACCAATGACAATTTTGTTCCTTGTATTTTAGGAAAAGAACATTTTTCTGTATTTCATGTACGTCATCTCCTCCATTTGCCTTTTCATGGACTTTTTGGAGCTCAAATACTTTGGGTTTAGAAAGGTATTGATAATATTTTCTTTTTAGTATTGACCAACTAAGTGCCGCAAGACAGGGGTTTTTGTGTTGTTGATTTTGCCTCGACGCCATTTCTATTTTTTGCACTATAATTGATTTCTAAAAAACAAACTTATATCAACTTTTTACAATTCAAAGATTCGCCACATGCTAAGAAGAAAACACGACAGACACGAGGAAGACTATTTGTCCGCATTCGAGAGCCGCTGGCACCGGGATCCGGTTTTAGCCGGTCGATTCCAGATGGCCGGTCGAGGATATGGCCTTCGTCGCCACAGGGACATGAGTATCACAGATCCGGACAACGACAATGACGACAACGATGGTTACAACTCTGTAGAAACTAGTGACGATGGAAGTGCCTTTGAATAAGTTGAAATAAAGCTGATTCGAACGTTTAGAAAAAGTTATATGTGGGTACACCGCTGCAATTGAAATGGTCGAGCCTTTTGTACATAATAATTACAATTCGATAAAAACGTGGCGTCGTTTGTATAATACGTAGGCCTAGTTCGTACGATATGAGGACTGTGCAACGTGTTTTCGTCTAAAGCAATCATTAGGCCCTAAAAAAGCTTTATGTTGCCTGCAGTTGTGTAATTATATATTGGCTTGTACTGTGTACTTAAACCAAGCATTGTATTTCGCTGGCACGAAACCCTGAAGACCCGTCCATGCAGTGTTCCATTCCTGAATTCTAAACGCACTATATGTATATAGATCTGCTGTGCTATTTTATGTTTTTTCCCACAAATATGTTTGCCATTAGATTTTCGTGAGCTCGTGTGTTTTGTTTGGGCGAAGAATTTGTGCCTTACTCCCGCTTCGCAACGATGCCTAGGGCCTCCATAACATCAAAACGAATTTAAAAGTTTGTTGCGTTTAATGAAACTGAAATTCAGAGGTAGTGTGTCATATGTGGTACAAAGAATACAAAGTAGCAGCATGAAAGCAATATACAACAAACCAACATCATAACCAAAAAACATAATGCTATACAACAATGTCAAGACAACATTAGCGAACGCAACAATACGGCAAGAACGAAATAATTGAAATGTTCGAAAGGGCTACACCAACCACGTGTTGCGGGCTACTTTTATTTGGAGAAAGATTCGACCAGTGAGTCGCGTGTTTGGCAGACCCGGTTTAGAGTTTAATTATCGGACTTGACGTTGCCGCTTTGGTCCAGATTGAAACACTGTCCTTTGCTGGTGTACATCTTGGTCATCGTTTCCAATCCATCCTTGTTACACTCATCAAAATACGGAAGGGCCTTCACTTTGGCGAACCATTCTGCGGTTTTGGGAAATTCGACAGAAATGTCGAAGCCGGCAATTTCCATCATGGACATTGGAGACGACAGGAAAAAGTCTGCAAACACGTTCGCACAAAAACAAAATTTTTAGAGCAATGCCACGTATATTCTTTCGTCATCAAAAGCTTGTGGTATATAACTGTTGATGTAAAACCTTACATGTTACAGATGAAGATTTGAATCTCCGGTGAGATTACTTTTAAACAAAAACGCTATTTTTTTCAGAAATATTTACTACATTTACTACAGTATAAATATCTGGTATACGTATGAGCATCGTCAGTGTCGCTAAAAAATCAACGCATAATGTACCGACCTGCAATAGTCACGTGATCAGCAGCTGTAAACTCTCTCTCCGTCAAATATCCTTCAATGAATCCAAGTGCGCGTTTAGCGACGTCCACCTTCTCTTCTTGTAGTTCACCTCCGAAGAAGACCACGCCCACGAAGTTCTCAAAACCAAAGACAAACATAAGATAAGGATAACGCCATTTGCAAAGCGAAAAAGTGTGCGCACCACGTATTCTTGAACCATGTCGACGACATTTTCGCTCACGTACAGCAGTTGATCTACGATTCCTTTCGCTTCGGGGTCGTTTGGGTACAATTTGTCGCCCTTATACTTGTTGCAAAGATAAGCAGCAATTGCACGACTGCCAAATCATCAAATATG
Source organism: Ascidia mentula (assembly GCF_947561715.1). NCBI lineage: Eukaryota > Metazoa > Chordata > Ascidiacea > Phlebobranchia > Ascidiidae > Ascidia > Ascidia mentula. The sequence goes on along the minus strand of NC_138569.1, from coordinate 15,415,154 downwards.
TGAAATTGCGTTGAAAAATCACAGCACACAGTTCTCACCTTTCAGAAATGACGTAGTCGCCGTCCTTGAGCACAGGAACCTTCTGTCTGGGATTCAACATTGCAAACTGTTCGTTCTTGTGTTCTTTTGTGATTAGGTTTACCGGCTTCACCACAAAATCCAGCTCAAGAGCTTTCAGTACCATTCTCACACAACGGCAGGGTGGGCTTGGACCGAAAGCATAAAGTTCAAGAACCATTTTGCTATATTTGCAGCTGCAAAGAATTGCTGCAAAGGTTTAGTTAATGTTCAAGCAAATCGCTAAGTATGTGCAAAAATTTGTTGCGAACGCGAAACCCAACCTTAGCTATGTAGAGCTGTATCGCCCGTTCGCTGCGAGCCATCTTTTATACCAGCAATGCCCAAATGCTGCTCAGCTAACTAAAGCGTTTCCGCGAACGTAGCTGTTGCGCCACACAGCCTCAATCGCTCTGGCAAATCTGTTTCGTCACGCTTCGACGATTTCCTTGCAGCACCTACGTCCGAGTCGTTCTTAAATGCCTTGTTCCTGTCAAATTGTTGTTACTTTTGGGTGGTATGCTGTTTTTGCAATTATTTGCGATTACTACTTTTATAAACTGTCTGGTACACATCTCCTGAACTATATTTACAACATCACGCATACATTTTACAATATCAATATCTGGAAAGATCCGGCGACATAGTAACTTAACCATTTTTATCTCAGTAACCATTAAAAGGTAGTAAAAACTACAAAATCAATGTATATCCAGTGTAAATATTCTGACTAAGTGATGCTATTGCGCCACTCAGGCTCAATCACTCGGTCGCCTTCATGCTCCATTGATTTCTTTGGTAGTTTGAATTGAAAAAGTAAACCCACGTGCAACAAACCTTCGCTACGACAAGTAATCGTTGATGTATGTTGTTGGGGTTAATTGTGCTTCTTTCCTAACCGTAAAGGAAAATGAAACCAAGCATTGTTTTACATCCTACAGTAACCTGAAGCGATACCCTCGGTGCAAAACAGTTAGTTTTCATCGCGCTACAAGGTGACTGCAAAACTGTTTTTACTTTATGCCAATCAAACTGTGACTCTGACCTAAATCCAAATAGTTAATCATTATTTTGGAATTTGCCAGTCACATGAAATTGAAAAAATATTGCTTTTTCTTAAATTAATCGTACACGCGAATAAAAATGCAACTCTACAAAGCAAGTTTACATCCATCTCAACTGTTGCGTAGTTCTGGAATAAAAAATGGTTTGGCTTTTACTCTGCTTGGTAGATTTTAACTGTTTAACGTCACCTGATGAATTCCGTATTTTCCATTTAATAGCAACTAAATCACATTCCCTATATATGTGTTTTGTTGGCAATTTTTTCCGAATCAGTTGAAAATTAATGCCAATATATGCAACTTATTGCACATTCACGTAAGTGATTAATTACCAAAGCACAGGAGTATTTGGGGCATTTCCGCCAAAAGTTAGGTTTAGTTTGTACAGGGGTTTGAGTGCTGCTGTGGTTGACTTTTTTCAAAAGGGGGCTCTGTCGTCGTGCTTATTGTTAAGCTCCACCCGATGATCGATGAAAGGAACTAGACTATTTGGACGAGGCCACCATGCTGCGCAAAAAAAAACGGAAACCAACGGCGTTAGCTTTTCTGCACCTGTCAACTAAACATGGATGTTGTATTTTATTTGGATGGACAAAAACTTTACACGACAGAAATAAGTTTGTAATGCACCAAAAACTATACGCAAGGTTTTTATATGTGACTTATGTGTGCTCCAAATACGTATTTCTGAATGTATGCTTGTGTATAACGTGTTTACATTTGTTTATTTTTTGCATTGTTTTTCGGCAATCTTTGACTTGTAAAAATCAGCCATCTTCTTTATGCCTTCCTTGTTGCATTTGTCAAAGTATGGAAGCGCTTGAATTTTTTTCAACCAAGCAGCGGTTTTAGGATATTTCCCAAAATCGTTGAATCCAGTCATGGGCAGAAGAAGCAGGGGGGAGACCATGAAAAAATCTAAACAAAAACATGAACAGTTTATTATCCGCTTCCGTTCTGCGCCAGTATTAATTGTGGCAACCATCAGTTCATGCGCAACTTACCGCCCACAGTAACGTGATTTGCGGCCATAAATGTGTTTTGACTCAACAATTCTTCACACAACTCCAACTGATTATGTACACTGGACAGTTTATCCTCATTCGGACCCTTCGCGTCACCAAATAGGACACCTCCAATACTCTGTAATTAAAAATTGCACGTAAATCGAATGCTCGTTATAGAACAAAACAAAGAAATTGAATACGTCAGATCAAATCACAAGCTCTTACTATGTAGCCCACGAGATCTTCGTTTACATTTTCACTTATGTAGAGGATTTGGTCGACTTTCCCGCGCCCTTTGGGGTCTTTGGGGTAGAGGCTCTCTTTCGAATCCTTCTCATACTTATTGCACAGGTACATGCTAATGGCGCGGCTGCACAAAATCCATTTGTTAATTACCAGGAAGTTTTAACATGGTTGTAAGAATATTACCTTTCCGCTATACAGAAGTCGCCGTCTTTCAGTGCCGGGATTTTTTCTCTCGGACTTATTTTCTTGAACTCGGGGGTTTTATGCTCACCCTTCATCAAATCAACAACTTTCAGTTCGTGCTTAACCCCCAGTGCAGCCAAAGTCATGTATGCCATGCGGCTTGGCGGACTGAGGCAGTTGAAATAGAATTCAATACCCATGATATCTTATTTCCTATATCTGTGATATAAATTCTGCTTTAGCCAATTGAGTATTTTATCAAACATAATTTGGTACACATCACACGTATACACAGCAATAACCCCCTGAAATCTCTACGTGGTTGCACAGGACGTGTAACTTGTGAACTACTTGCCTCTAATGAACGCATTCTTGTGGACGTTTTCAAAATTCTGCTTGTCACGCCCAATTTTGTGACAGCAAACCTCCTTTTAATCTCAACAGTCAGTTGCGGAACCAAACCAAGTGCCTTTTTCCCTTCGTTGATTTTGCTTAGTCATCCCGGCATTCAAGCGACTACGTTCCGTTTCAATAACACGCTTGAGGCAATGCAAATAGTCGAGTCACGCACAAAAGCCACTTCTCGAAATTTAGTCAACATTGCTGAGAGGTGATGACGCCTACCGGACTAAAGATGTTGTTTACATATAAGTGGTGATATTGACGTACGATAATAAGCTGGAATTGTACCTTAAAAGCGTTGTCTTAACACTACTGCACTAAAAATCACAAACAAAAACCACTGTTAGTGCATTTTGGTTACGTTCCTAATTGACTCTTATTGAGGTTGATTATAGATTAGGCACATTGGTCAATTGCATTCCGACCAATTACGGTTTTAAGAAACACAACTAATACAAATCGTTTAAAAATGCACATACAAAAGTTTAAGTTGCAATAACCAAAGGCAAACTGTAAACGATAGCATCACGGATTGTTTTTACTTATTCGTATTTTAGCCTACTGGACTGAACGTTGACATCAACTAGTGATTGGGTAGGAATAGGCCTAAGTTCGTATACGTCCACATTACACATATCACGTCAAGCAGACCCACGGTGCAAAACAGTGTACAACTAGTTTTTCATCGCGCTACAAGGTGACTGCATAACTGTTTTTACTTTACGTCAGTCAAACTGTGACAATGACCTATATCCTAATTTAGTCATTATTTTGGAACTTGCCAGTCACATGAAATTGGAAAAATATTGCCTTTTTTAATTAATTGTACAAGCGAATAGAAAACCAACATATTAAGCAATAAAGTTTACATCCATCTCAACCTGTTGCGTAGTTTTGGAATAAAAAAAGTGTTAAATTACCTAAGCACAGGAGTATTTCGGGCAGTTCCGCCAAAAGTTAGGTTTAGTTTGTACAAGGGTTTGAGTGCTGCTGCGGTTGAGTTATTTCGATAGGGTGCCCTGTCGGCGTGCTTGTTCAGCTCCACCCCATGATCGATGAAAGGAACAACGACTATTTGGACGAGGCCACCATGCTGTGCAAAAAAACCTGGAAACCAATGGCGTTAGCTTTTCTGCAACTGTCAACTAAAGATGGATGTTGTATTTTATTTGGATGGACGAAAACTTTACACGACAGAAATAAGTTTGTAGTACACATTTATGTCAAAAATTATACGCAAGGTTTTATTTTTGACTTAGATGTGTGCTTAAAATACGTATTCCTAAATGTATGCATTTGTCTGACGTGTTTACATTTGTTTATTTTTTGCATTGTTTTTCGGCAATCTTTGACTTGTAAAATTCAGCCATCTTCTTTATGCCTTCCTTATTGCATTTGTCAAAGTATGGAAGCGCTTGAATTTTTTTCAACCAAGCAGCGGTTTAAGGGTATTTCCCAAAATCGTTGAATCCGGCCATGGGGAGAAGGAGCAGGGGGGAGACCATGAAAAAAATCTCTAAGCTTGCTTTTAACCAGTTCCGCTTCGTTCTGCGCCAGTATTTATTGTGACAACTATCAGTATTAGTTGTTTGCACAACTTACCGCCTACAGTAACGTGATTTGCGGCCATGAAGGTGTTTTGACTCAAAAATGTAATCTCAACAGTCAGTTGTCGGAACCAACCTAGTGCTTGTTCCCTTTCGTCGATTTTGCTTAGTCATCGCGGCATTCAAGCGACATCCTATACGTTCCGTTTCAATAGCACGCCTCAGACAATGCAAATAGTCGAGTCACGCACAAAAGCCACTCCTCAAAATTTAGTCAACATTGCTGAGAGCAAACAAAATCATCAACAGTATATTATCCTCTAAGCTTGCTTTTGACCAGTTGCGCTTTGTTCTGTGCCAGTATTTATTGTAACAATATCTGTTTATACGCAACTTACCACCGACAGTGCCGTGATTTGCGGCCATGAAGGTGTTTTGACTCAAAAATTCTTCACACAACTCCAACTGTTTATGTACAAGGGCAGGTCACTTCCATTGGTACCCTTTGCGTCACCAAACAATATACTTCCAATATTTTGCAATTGAAAAATGCATGTACAATACAAAGCATTGTTACAAGACAAAGCAGAGGAATACATCAGATTATGCTGCAAGCACTTATCGTAATCACCATGTAACCCATGAGGTCTTCGTACACTTTTCCCAGATATAGAGGATTTGCTCGACTTTCCCTCGCCCTTTTGAGTCTTTGGGGTAGAGGCTTTCATTCAAATCCTTCTCGTAGTTATTGCACAGGTACGTGGTAATGACGCGACTGCACAAAATCCATTTGTTGAGAACCTGAAAGTCATAACAAGGTGCCGCATACATATCGCCGTCTTGCAGTGCCGGGAGTCTGTCCCTCGGGTTTCTTTACTTGAACTCGGGGGTTTTATGCTCACTCCCTACCATATGAACAATTTTCAGTTCGTGCTCAACCCCCAGCGCAGCCAAAGTCATATGTCGTTTAACTGGGCGGACTGAGACAGCTAAAGAAGAGCTTAATACCCAAGAGGTCCCAATTTCTGTGTTTTAAATTCTGTTTCTAAAATCGAAACCTGGTTGCAGGACGTGTAACTTGTCAACTATAGATCCTAAATCAAAGCATTCTTGTTGACGTTTCCACATTCTGCTTAGTCACGCCTAATATCGTGTGTCAGATCTCATTAATGATCTCATTAGTCAGTGTCCGAAACAAGTGAAGTTACTTCTGTTACTTTTATCGTGTTATCCCTGAATGTATTTTGGTGCCAGTTGCGGGTCAATTTATCAACAATTATTGTTTGGTTTTAATGAGAGATCCAATATCTATGCCCAGAGACATACAGTTTGTCCAATTACGGTTTCAAAAAATACAGCTGGTACATGTAGTCAACAAATAAATACATATGTTGTAATACCCAAAAGCAAATTATAATCGATCGCACATCCAGTTCATTAGGTTTACCGGCTTCGCGGCTCAGGCATTGCAGCCTTGCTGGATCAGTCAAATCAGCCAATCCAACAAGGTTGCAAATGAAGCCTGTGAACCTTTTGATCTCGATGCGCAAGCTGTGATCGCCATTAGCAAGGACCAGCGCAGTGGGGCGATCCTGCCATTCATGCGAAGCTTTTTGAGCATCCAGTAATTTTTATTTTAAATATCTGTTTCGCACATCCTTCAACAGAAACCAAATTGACCGCAAACACAGTTTCACGTTTCAGCAGCAAAGGTCAGAGGCAGAATTCAGTCAACCACAACGTCGTTCCCCCTTTTTTACTCAACGATGACGTAGAAATTCGTGTTGGTTTGCGAAAATACATCTTCTCTGTCAATAAACTTACTTTCGTTTACCATAAACTTTCAGTTTACATTAAACTTGTTTTGTTTTTTCGAAACATCGTTGATTACATGTTCAGTTTCCATTTTATTAGCACTATATATTTAGGGTCACTTGTTTGCGAAAAGATTACATTAAAATTTTTTGATCAGTCAACTTAGTAACAATTTAGTCCATGTACATTTAATAGCATGCTGTTGGTAACCATTTGCTGGTGATCAGTATTGTTTAGTTCTGCGCACTGGCAACCGTAAGAGTAGAAAACTAAAAAGACACAGAACATCGGGTTTTGCAATCCTTTCGGTGTACCGCATGTGCCGTGACGTCACAGTGTAATTTGAGCCCAAATTGCACATGCGCCTGCACTCGGGTATTTAAAAAGCGAGCACTTGTAACTAATCTCTTGGGTTTTTTTCTTTGTTTGTTTTGATCAGATGTTTGTAGAGTTGGTCCATCTCTTCCAATCCAGCTTTATTGCACTGATCATAATACGGAAGATTGTAAATTTTCTCCAACCACTTCACTGTCAGAGGATATTGCTTGTAATCGTCGAAGCCGCTTATCGGCATAAGAAGCAGTGGCGAGACCATGTGGAAATCTGTAACGATAAGTTTATGTTGAAATTGGATTTGAAATCAGTTGCCAGAAAAAGTACGAAAAATTTCATACCTTGTACACAGGTATATTAGCTGGTACTATATGTAAACAAATGCTGTGAACAAAATAGTTGTAAACCATCACAAACCATCACTAAACACTTTTTAGCAACAAAATTGTGAAAATGCAATTGCAAGCGTATATGACATTGCAGAAGCAATAAACACAGCCGAACCATGGCCACAAGCACATTACAAATATTCAATGTAAATCTCTAATCAGTAAGCTAATTTTTTTACCTGCAATTGTTAAGTGATCGGCTGCCACAAATGTTGATTTCGTGAGAAAGGTTTCGTATAAAGAGAGAGTTTTGTGAACCCCAGGCAGGGCGTCTATGTTAAGGTCGGTTTCGCCTCTGAACAACACTCCTCGTATGTTCTGCAAGTAACTTTACTGGTGCATTTTTTTTATGTGATAAACAGTGTTACCATAAGCCTTGACCAAAAATAAGCACGTTGCATTTTGATGCCGTAGTTGAATAAAATTGTGGTTATTGATTTGAATTAGGCGGCAATTATTAATTCTGGAGCTGTGCCGCTTGGGCGCCAAAATACGTAAAAAAGTGCGCCGTACAACCAACGATCTTCCTCTCAAATAAGCACGTCTAGATAAAAACACCAAGCACGCAAAACTAAAGTAAGCACGTTTCTTAAAATAATCACAGTTGTATTTCTACGCAAAAGTCTTCGACATAAGCACGGTATGGTCCACTCATTGGTTACAATAAGCTCGCTTGAGATTGATATCGCAAAACCGGTTGTGTCCATGCGAAGCATATGCAACTTCCGCATTCCGCACTGTGTTATATAAAATTCCCTAATAGTTTTTGTACCGGGGAGTTGTAAACAATACTAAAATTAAAACATGTTATTTAATATGTTCTATTGCACAATGTAGTACGACGTAAACAAACTAAACATTCCGTGAATTGAAATGACACAGGCACCGACAAAACCACGAAGGGGACATCGCTATGGTGTTAGGGTAAACACAGCAGCAGTATCGTGCCAAACCGAACGCTGCAAATGAACCACAAATTAACCACACACGTGAGATAAACGTAAGCCCGCACTGCCCATGGGCATTACCGCAAAACACCTTATAGACCGGTAATGCGGCTTTAAAGCAAGAAAAACACGACTTGTACCAACCGTGTAGGTGACGAGTTCTTCGTACGTGCACTCACTGATGTAAAGCAATTGGTCCACTTTTGCTCGAATTTTAGCGTCTGTTGGGTACAGTCTCTCTGCTGTATCCCTTTCGTATGCATTGCACAGGTATGCGCTGATGGCACGACTAATACATGAAAAATGATTGTGTTAAAAACACACAATAACATGCATTTAGGACACATCGCTAATGCAGGTCCAGATGCGTACCTCTCTCCTATGCACACATCTCCATCATGTATGGTCGGAACCTTTCCTCTTGGGTTCATAGCGAGGAACTCCGGGTATTTTTGTTCTTTCTTTTTGAAGTCGACATAGTGTGAGTTGTAAGGTAAGTTAAGGGCAGCCAAGGTCATCGAGACCATTCTGCTTGGCGGACTGAACGGATTCGAGTAGAACTCAATGACCATTGTTACCTGTCAATTGACATCAAAGCAATCGACATCTGCAGCAGAACCGACTGATTTCTTCTACTTTAAATCTATTTATGCTTTTTCTTACGAACAAAATGCAAGGTCATTTAACGAAGACATCCTAACTTGAAACTGTTGACTGTTAAATCTACCAGCAATAAAGCCTGTGTTGTGTCAAAACCTCAGTCTCAGCCTCAGTCATCCTTAAGCACCCCTTCAAACCAATATCACACTCTCGTATAGTCCGGGATTTACCCAATCTGTTACGGTTGAACTAACCTGAATCTATTGTTGTAACGTTGACATGGATCCCTGATTTGGCCTTTCATAAGTAATTCACATATTTGCCTAATTCCCTTGCACCCTCTACATGCTACTTGTAGTGCGTGGAAGACTGCTCGAATTTGATCGCAGTGAAATTTCCGCAAACAAGCGTGTGGGTGATTCATCATGGCTCAGGTATAGCAGATTTGTCTAATCGAATTTTACTTCCCGTAACCTGTATTGCTGCGTGATGGCAGTAATACGACTAATTATAAGAACTGCCGTGCTAACTTCCTGACAAATAGTGTTTACGCTGAACCGCATCGCACGTGCACTGTGAGTCACAACTTGCAACCGAGCGTTGTCAGTTGTCCTGTGGCATATACAGTTACACCGCAAACTAGTGACTACTGGCAGTGACTTTACTCGAATACCAATAAAACCGAGGCACGGGTATGCTCAAAATGACTAGAACCTGGGGAGTACACAATCCATACGCTAAAAATTTGTCAATTACATTAAACACATCAGTATAAACAATGAAAAACGATTGTTTTTTGTACATTCTCGTCTTATTAGCAGAGTTCATATTTAGCCATACTCCACTATTACTTAACGCAGCGAAACTGCTCCTTTGCCATTGTTCAATCTATCTGTCAAACTGCAAGCCGTGACAGCGGTTGCGTCCATATTCGTGCTGGTATTGAACTACATAGGTCAATAGTGACGCCGTGCTTGTCTCCAAACAGAATTGACGAGCTGAAACCATCGCGGTGAAACTTTTTCCCAGCAATCGTGACAAATATTGACTTGCCTGTTCATGGCCGAAGTCAAATTGTTTGTTGCACGCAATTCAGCCTAGTTAGTCAATCTGGTTCTAACACAGGCAAACACAAGCATATTATGGTTGTTACAAATTAGTGAAAGTCAAACAGTAAAAATTTTTCATACTGTAGTTGAATGTATATTTGTTGGACATTATTATTGCATTTTAGTTGCCACGTTTAAACGTCAATTAATGTGAATAGGTCTGTTCAAACTGTAGTGTCAACAATCCTTGACCACTTTTACTCACCTGGTCCATTTGCAGCAAAACTGTTGATAATTTTTGGCTTGCAAAACAAAAGATTGCTCATCCCCGCTCTGGATTTACACAAATTCATGAAATATTTTGCACATGCAGTCCATTGTATGGTCGTTTGGTATTGTGAAGTATAACAAAAAGTACACTCATGTTGTGAATGCATGTACTTCGCTTAATCCGGACAGGACGTGGTTTGTCAGTAAAATTAAGGTACAAATCGCCTAAACTGAACACGGTTAACACTTTCTAACCTGAAGATTTAAATCACTATTAGCCCACTCCGAGCCGATTGGGTCAAACAAAATGAATGGTTTGGGGTTATGTTTGCCATTTGCGTTTTTATATGTGAGCAGATGGCTTTTAAGTAAGAATGTCACTATTATGAATAACTTGCAACTGATGGCAACTGGCACGTGCTGGTTTGGTGTGCGGAGGCATGGTTGAAGGAAAATAATCTAATTCCGATCACAAAATAAACAAAAGAACAACATCTTGTCCAGAGTTGTCGATGATCTGCATTCAATATTCTGGCTTATCCGAAGCTTTTGTCAAGAAAAATTCAATTTCGAGCGAATATGGCGAACTGAATCCGGATTAAGTTGGTCTTATGCAATAAAAAATACTGGTGCATTACAATGGGTAAAATATATTGCATAACAATGGGTAACCCTTGGAAAATGTGATATTCTTACTAACTGTCAGCAGAATGCCAACCTTTGTATTTTAGTAACTTACATGCGGACATTGAGTTTTAGCTAAGCGTGTGTGGCTTTTGTACAGTGTATATAGGCACCTGGTTATGAGACCTTCTCCAATGAACCAAAGTTGTCGGACCACAAAGTGAAAGAAAATCAGTCATGCGAGTCAGGCTCGAATATTTCACGTGGTGTTTTTTCAAGGTCTCGGTCACAGTCACGCACAGTCGCGCACAGTCGCGCATAGTCTTCGCACACGAATGTTAGGAGAAAACTAGTAGTTCTCGTTTGTATTGTTTTCAATTCTAAGGCTGTCGAACAGCACAAAGACATGGAAATATCTGCGACAGCAAAAAAGACATTTGTTCGACGACAAGCATATTGCCTTGGTATAACTGCTGCGTTGACGTTTTCTGCCTTTGGCGGTGTACTTAGTCTACAGTCGTCTATTAACATTGTGGCCGAACTTGGAACCACCACTTTGGCTGTAGCTTACTCTGCAACACTTGTATGGAACCTATTTTTTACATCTCCCATGTTAAATGCAATTGGTCCAAAAAAGTGCATTATGATTGGAGATATTTTCTATCTGGTTTACACATTTGCAAACATTTACCCTGGTAAGATTTCCGAAGGTTTTGTGATGTTTAACGTTAGGTAGATCATTAAATATACGTTTTGATACACAACGCCGTATTTATTTGTTTGACATGCGTTATGATTCTTTCTACAGTCTCGAATAACAAACTGTGTTGTTCTACTTTCATAACAGGTTATCAAACTCTTGTCCCCGCTTCGATATTACTTGGAATTGCCCAAGCTGTCACGTGGTCCAGTTTCCCCTTGTTCATTGGTCACTTCGGCAAACAATACGCTTTTGTCGCACGCAACGAAGCACCAAGTGAGGAAGGATCTGAAACCTGTGCGAAAAGCGAAGAGGATTACACATGTCAGCTCACCGCCATTATCTTTTCCATTGAATCTGTTTATTTGGTAAGCTTGGTTTACATTACAGCAAATCGATATGGATTTGACTTAGATACCTGTCCTGGTCGCATCAATATTGTGTCATAAAAATGTTACTAAAAAGAATAGATAATATAGTGAGTGGACTGAACAATACATTTTCCATTGAATTGTACATGTATGATCGAAGGCGCCAGGTTTGGTCACTTCTAAATGGAGTGCCGAACATTTTTATGAAGTAGGTCCGAATGTTTTTAACCATTTTTTTACTTTCATATAAATTTTCGGTTGTTTGTGGTCTAGCTTAACGAACCGCACTGCAAGAACTTAATGTGTTTGGTAACATTCTACTTATTTGGAAACTATGGCAAACGCAATGCGGGTTTTCGGTAAATGTTTCCGTTAAATTGGCCAAAAAATACAGCATAGCACGGATGAGACATATTAGGTCGAAACTGTGGCCCTGTTTGCAGCTCATTCACTTAAGTACTCTTGTGTGACACCGTTGCTAACGAGGGTAAAAACATGTATATTTTCTCAAAAAGTTGCCGAAGTTACCCTACGTAAGTTTGACGAACGTTTGAAAGTCGTGCTTCAATCCATACGCTCACGAATGCTCGAGTTCAACTAACACAAATTGTTATACGTCGCTTAAATATCGTAGATAAGCCTCTGATAATGCGATTTGGAACTGTCATCTATGCTGTGCTTATACGAGAAACACTTTACATCCAACACCACAAACCATCACTTAACATAGATGAAAGCTTCAAACCGCTTTACCTTTTCAACATATAGTTCCTCACTGCAGGTCGATACATCTAAAATGGTGACGTCATTACCGAGACATCCAGCTGTAGCTGCTGTCACGTGATGTTGCTCTGGCGTGTGGTTGTGTCTTGCCGTTCAGTTGCATGCCTAACCCAGCGTTCTCTTGGTTGCACTGATGATGGATGCAGTCATGTTAGAAACGTTTGCACATATGTATAGCAGCATATTAGCTTTGGTGTTTTTGTTTATATCATCAACTCTACCATAAATTTTCGGTTTTATTCACTCGGCGCGTTAATTTATTAGGTTTCCGCACATGTGCGCTTAGTAAAAAGGAGTGCGACAACCCCCGTTAATTTTAAACCGAGTATCTCTCACCCCCACACCCCTGCACTTTTTGACTGGCGCCCATGTGTATGATTGTAAACAGCATCGTTATTGAACAGATTATTTGATAGTGGGCATACAGCCACTAATACAACATTTGTTGTTAAACACTAACCATACTTTATAACATGGATACTTACAACCACAATAAATATTATTGGCATTTGTAGGTATTTGGAAATCTGGCATCCTATGGTATTTTGAAAATATTTCAATCTCATGAAGAGGTTTCGTGGAGGTAAGAACAAAATTACCAACATCCGTTTTCAACATCCTAAAATACACGCTTTTGTTGTAGTGCCAATTCTACTCAAGCAACATTGAATACCTCGACGTTGCAACAAGACTCCCAGTTGTCTTGCGGTTCATCACAATGTAGTTTTAAAGAAATTAACAATGCAACTCCAAGCGATTTGAACAAATATCAGATACAAAGTTGGGAGGCACGAATTTTGCTGTTTCTTGGTTACGCATCACTGCAAGTTATTGCGATGGTTACTCATGCGTGTCTCTTGCAAGACCCTAGTAACTACAACTGGAGCGATTCTGGCACCGAAGAAATTAACGAAAACGAGGAAGTCAACCTGATCGCAATCAAGCAAGAGAGTCTCAGTACCAACCAGGACGGTGCAACCATTGGGAACATGGCATCGAATCAAGTAGGTTGTGACCTTGGCTATTAAGTTATGCGCAGATAATAAATGTTTTTTAGTTCGGAAACTGTTTGTTTGGTGCGTTGTCAACGCTACGACACCTAACGAATATGCAACAACTTTTAATTCTCCCAATTAACCTGTATCACGGAATGATCCTTTCCTTTATATTTGGTGACTTTACGAGATCATATGTGTCCTGTATATCAAGCGTTGTACAGGTAATTATTCTGTTTAGGAAATAATGAGTTTTAATCCATTACAGTTGTTGTAAATTTTTAGGTAGGACTGGTAATGTCAGTCTTCGGTCTGGCGGAGATCATGATGAATTTTTTCTTTAATCGATTCGGGCCAAGACTTGGAAAAAATGCTTTTGTGGTTATCTTGTTTACTTTCGAGTTTACGTTGCTTGTTTTCTGTTTGTTATGGAATCCTACCACAGACCTAGCATGGGTGTCCTATCTACTTGCATTCACATTTGGAATTCCTGATGGCCTGCGACAAACTATTTTAATGGGTTCGTATTCACATTTTTAGTTCCAAGAACAAGTTAACAAGTGATCAAATTTACTTTTCAGTTACGTACGTGCAGTATTTTAAGGGAAAGAGTGAAGCCTACAGCTGTTTAAGTCTTCTAACAAGCACCGGATCAGCTTTAATGTATGTATTAAGTCGTTTCATGTGTGTGTATATGAAGATTTCTATGCTTCTTGCTATGTTAGTAATTGGTGGTGTTTGCTACATTGTCGCTGAAAGAAGATTTTCAAGAGGAAATTGACATTGCATCATTTGCAAATACATACAATTTAAAAGATCGTTTTGACTCAACATCGCCCTCAAGCGAATGCTTGCTTCCACTTTATTCAGCCGACGGGTGATAGAAAGATACTGTTTTTTTAACAATGCTGTGCGTGTGATTCGCAGCATTAGTCAAAACCCCGGTTCGGCCACAAAGAAATATCTGATCGGGATTCCTGGCCAGTAATACCCAAGTTTCGATTCCCTGTGTGGTCAAAAAATGAAGGACCATAATTTTTTGTGATCTACTGTATGTTGTTTTAGCTTCTGTGTTTAGGTACTTAAGAAAATAAAGTACCTCAATTTAAAAGCAAACAATGGTTGTCTTGGCTCTTTCTAACATTGGTTAACCCCCTAAACTTGCCCGCACCGGCAGCCCTCTATCTTGGAACCTGATACAATAGAAGGGGTGGACAACGTAGTTTGGGGAAGAGTTACTTGAGAAAACCAACAAATATCAGCAAATTATTTTGTCGTCAGGTTGGTATTATGCAATATATAATACTGGTGCATTACAATGGGTAAAATAAATTGCATCACATGCAATGGGTAACCGTTGAAAAAGGTGCGGTCACTAACTGTTAGCAGTATGCCAACCTTTGCATTTTAGTAACTTAAATACGGACATTGAGTTTTAACAAAGCGTATGTAGCTTTTGTACAGTGTATACAGGCACCTAGTTATGAGATCTCCTCCAATAAACTAAAGTTGTCGGGGAATAAACCAAAAGAAAATCACTCATGCGAGTCAGGCTCGAATATTTTACGTTGAAGTTTTTTTGCGGTTTCGATCACAGTCACGCACAGTCGCGCACAGTCGCGCACAATCTTTGCATACGGATGTTAGAAGAAAACTAGTAGATCTGGTTTTTATTATTTTCAGTTCAAAGGCTGCTGAACAGAACAAAGACATGGAAATATCTGCGACAGTAAAGAAGACATTTGTTCGACGACAAGCATATTGCCTTGGAATAACTGCTGCGTTGATGTTTTCTGCCTTTGGCGGTGTACTTAGTCTACAGTCGTCTATTAACATTGTGGCCGAACTTGGAACCACCACTTTGGCTGTAGCTCACTCTGCAACACTTGTATGGAACCTATTTTTTACATCTCCCATGTTAAATGCAATTGGTCCAAAAAAGTGCATTGTGATTGGAGATATTTTCTTCCTGGTTTACACATTTGCAAACATTTACCCTGGTAAGATTTCAGAAGGTTTTGCGATGTTTAACGTTAGGTAGATCATTTAAATCAACGTTTTGACAACGACGTATTTGTTTCTTTGAAATGCGTTGTGATTCTTTCTACAATTCCGAATAACAAACTGTGCTGTTTTACCTTTATAACAGGTTATCAAACCCTTGTTCCCGCTTCGATATTACTTGGAATCGCCCAAGCTGTCACGTGGTCCGGTTTCCCCTTGTTCATTGGTCACTTCGGTAAACAATACGCTTTTGTCGCACGCAACGAAGCACCAAGTGAGGAAGGATCTGAAACCTGTGTGAAAAGCGAAGAGGATTACACATGTCAGCTCACCGCCATTATCTTTTCCATTGAATCTGTTCATTTGGTAAGCTTGGTTTACATTTCAGCGAATCGATACGGATTTGACTTAAATGCCTATCCTGGTCGCATCAGTATTGTGTCATCAAAAATGTCACTGAAAAGAATAAATAATATAGTAAGTGGACTGAACAATACAATTTTCCATTGAATCTGTTCATTTGGTAAGCTTGGTTTACATTTCAGCGAATCGATACGGATTTGACTTAAATGCCTATCCTGGTCGCATCAGTATTGTGTCATCAAAAATGTCACTGAAAAGAATAAATAATATAGTAAGTGGACTGAACAATACAATTTTCCATTGAATTGTACATGTATGATCGAAGGCGCCAGGTTTTGTCACTTGCCGAATTTTTTTATGAGGCTACATAAAATAACGTCATGGGTGTATTCATGAGTTTTTCAAGCAGGTCCGAATGTTTTGAACCATTTTTCATATTCAGATTAATTTTTGGTTGTTTGTGGTCTAGCTTAACGAATCATAAACACCCTAATCTGCGCGGGTCATCATATGAATGACATATTGCGCAAATGCGTTACTTTCCTTTTTGCAACCAGTTTAACAAAGACAAGGGGTTTTACACTGAGGTAACCGCACTGTAACAACTTGATGTGTTTGGTAACAATGCTACTTATTTGGAAACTATGGCAAACGCGATGCGGTTTTTCGGTGTATGTTTCCGTTTATTTTGCCAAAAATCCCAACAAAAGTATGTTTTGTCGGCTATTTAGCCAAAAAGATCATTGTAAGTCACTGCATAGCCGCTCACGGTTGAGACACATTAGGTTGAAACAGTGGCCCTGTTTGCAGCTCACTCACTCAAGTACTTTTGTGTGACACCGTTGCTAACGAGGGTAAAAACATGTATATTTCCTTTAAAAGTTGCCGAAGTTACCCTACGTAAGTTTGAAGAACTGCTGAAAGTCGTGCTTCAGTCCATACGCTCACGAGTGCTTGAGTGCAACAAACACAAATTGTTACGTCGTTTAATTATCGTAGATAAGCCTCGGATAACGCGGTTTGGAACTGTCATCTGCACTGTGCTTATACGAGAAACACTTTAGATCCAACACCACAAACCATCACATAGCATAGATGAAAGCTTCAAACCGTATATGGCCTCACTGCAGCTTGACGCATCTGAAATGTTGACGTCATTGCCGAGACATCCAGCTGTAGCTGGTGTCACGTGATGTGGCTCTGGCTTGTGGTTATGTTTTGCCGTTCAGTTGCATGCCTGCCTCTGCGTTCTCTTGGTTGCACTGAAGATAGACGCAGTCGTTTTCGAAACGTTTGCACATAATGTATAGCAGCACATTAGGTTTGGCGTTTTTGTTTGAAATCTTCAACTCTACAACAAATTTTCGATTTTATTCACTCGGCACGTTAATTTTTTAGGTTTCCGCACATGTGCGCTTAGTAAAAAGGGGTGCGGCACCCCGAGGTAGTTTTAAAGCGAATACGGCTCACCTCTGCACCCACTTACTTTTTAGCTGGTGTCTATGTGTATGATTGTAAACAGCATCGTTATTAAACAGATTATTTGATAGTGGGTATACAGCCACTAATACCACATTTGTTGTTAAACACGCACCATACTTTATGACATGGATACTTACAACCACAATAAATGTCATTGGCATTTGTAGGTATTTGGAAATCTGGCGTCCTATGGCATTTTAAAAATATTTCAGTCACATGAAGAGGTTTCCTGGAGGTGAGAACAAAATTACCAACATCCATTTTTCAACATCCTAAAATACATGCTTTTGTCTTAGTGGCAATTCTACTCAAGCAACATTGAACACCTCGACGTTGCAACAAGACTCCCAGTCGTCTTGCGGTTCATCACAATGTAGTTTTGAGGAAATCAACAATGCAACTTCAAGCGATTTAAACAAATATCAGATACAAAGTTGGGAGGCAAGAATTTTCCTGTTTCTTAGTTACGCATCACTGCAAGTTATTGCGATGGTTACTCATGCGTGTCTCTTGCAAGACCCTAGTAACTACAACTGGAGCGATTCTGGCACCGAAGAAGTTAACGTAAACGAGGAAGTCAACCTGATCGCAATCAAGCAAGAAACTCCCAGTTCAAACCAGGACGGTGTAAGCATTGGGAACTCGACATCGAATCAAGTAGGTTGTGACCTTGGCTATTAAGTTATGCGCAGATAATAAATGTTTTTCTAGTCCGGAAACTGTTTGTTTGGTTCGTTGTCAACGCTACGACACCTGACGGATTTGCAACAACTTTTGCTTCTCCCGATTAACCTGTGTCACGGAATGGTCCTTGCCTTTATATTTGGTGATTTCACGAGATCATATGTGTCCTGTATATCAAGCGTTGTACATGTAATTAATCTGATTAGGAAATGATGAGTTTTAATTCTTTACAGTCATTGTAAATTTTAGGTAGGACTGGTAATGTCAGTCTTCGGTCTAGCGGAGATCATGATGAACTTTTGCTTTAATCGATTCGGGCCAAGACTTGGAAAAAATACTTTTGTGCTTATCATGTTTACTTTCGAGTTTACGTTGCTTGTTTTCTGTTTGTTATGGAATCCTACCACAGACCTAGCATGGGTGTCCTATCTACTTGCATTCACATTTGGAATTCCTGATGGCCTGCAACATACAGTTTTAACAGGTACGTATTCACATTTTCAGTTCCATGAACAAGTTAACAAGTGATCAAGCTTACTTTTCAGTTACATACGTGCAGTATTTTAAGGGAAAGAGTGAAGCCTACAGCTGTTTCAGTCTTCTAACAAGCGCCGGATCAGCTTTAATGTTTGTGTTAGATCGTTTCATGTGTGTGTATATAAAAATTTCAATGCTTCTTGCTATGTTAATAATTGGGGGTGTTTGCTACATTGTCGCTGAAATAAGATTTTCAAGAAGAAATTGACTTCAGAGATTGCAGTGACTACTTAAGTGTTTGAAATATGAGTGTTGAATTATTGAAAACCATCAGATTTTATTGCACATAGCATCATTTGTAAATACATACGATAAAAAAGATCGTGTTGACTCAACATCGCGTCACTGCAAGTTATTGCGATGGTTACTCATGCGTGTCTCTTGCAAGACCCTATAGTAACTACAACTGGACCGATTCTGGCACCGAAGAAATTAACGTAAACGACGAAGTCAATCTGATCGCAATCAGGCAAAAAAGTCCAAGTTCAAACCAGGACGATTCAACCATAGGGAACTTGACATCGAATGAAGTAGGTTGTGACATTGGCTATTAAGTTATGCGCACAAAATAAATGTTTCTCTAGTTCGAAAGCTGTTTGTTTGGTGCGTTGTCAACGCTACGACACCTAACGGATTTGCAACAACTTTTGATTTTCCCGATTAACCTGTGTCACGGAATGATTCTTGCCTTTATATTTGGTGATTTTACAAGATCATATGTGTCCTGTATGTCAAGCGTTGTACAGGTAATTATTCTTTTTTGATAATGATGAGTTTTAATTCATTACAGTCATTGCAAATTTTAGGTAGGACTGGTAATGTCAGTCTTCGGTATAGCAGAGATCATGTCGAACTTTTGCTTTAATCGATTCGGGCCAAAACTTGGAAAAAATACTTTTGTGGTTGTCATGTTTACTTTCGAGTTTACGTTGCTTGTTTTCTGTTTGTTATGGAATCCTATCACAGACCTAGCATGGGTGTCCTATCTACTTGCATTCACACTTGGAATTTCTGATGGCCTGCGACATACTGTTTTAACAGGTTCGTATTCACATTTTCAGTTCCAAGAACAAGGTAACAAGTGATCAGGATTATTTTTGAGTTACGTACGTGCAGTATTTTAAGGGAAAGAGTGAAGCCTACAGCTGTTTAAGTCTTCTTACAAGCACCTGGTCTGCTTTAATGTATGTGTTAAGTCGTTTCATGTGTGTGTATATGAAGATTTGTATGCTTCTTGCTATGGTAGTAATTGGGGGTGTTTGCTACATTGTCGCTGAAATAAGATTTTCAAGAAGAAATTAACTTAAAAGATTGCGGTGACTACTTTAGTGTTTGAAATATGAGTGCCGAACTTGTGCAAACCATCAGGCTTTTATTACACTTTCTATCGTTGGCAAATACATACGATAAAAAAGGTCGTGTAGACTCAACATCGCCCTCAAGCGAATGCTTGCTTCCACTTTATTCAGCCAACGGGTGATACAAAGAGACTGTTTTTTTAACAATACTGTGCGGGTGGTTGGCACTCTGATCGTGATTCGTGCCCTGGACGTCCTGGGTTCAAACCCCGGTGTGTTGGGTTCCCTAAAACGAAACTAAGTTGACAGCACTACTAGCTAAATTTTGGGTTTACTTCTAACATAAAAAACATATTAATAAAATATTTGAACTCATAACCACGTTTTGCACATTCAGTCCATTTGTATGGTCGTTTGGTAATGTAAAGTAAAACAAAAACCACACTGATATTCTGAATGTATATACTTTGCTTAATCCGGACTGGACATGGATTGTCAGTAGAAGGCGAAGCCCCGTTGAATAAAGACAGAAATCGCCTAAATTGAACACGGCTGAGATTTTCTGATCCTATGAAATAGGTATTCCTTGAAAAAGGTGCGGTCACTGACTGTCAGCATTATGCCAACCTTTGCATTTTAGTAACTCAAATACGTACATTGAGTTTTAACCAAGCGTGTGTGGCTTTTGTACAGTGTACATAGGCACCTAGTTATGAGACCTTCTCCAATAAACTAAAGTTGTCGGACCACAAAGTGAAAGAAAATCACTCATGCGAGTCATGCCCAAAATTTTTTTCGTGGTGTTTTTTTCAAGGTCTCGGTCACAGTCACGCACAGTTGCGCCCAGTCTTCGCAAACGAATGTTAGAAGAAAACCAGTAGTTCTGTTTTATATTGTTTTCAGTTCAAAGGCTGTCGAACAGCACAAAGACATGGAAATATCTGCGACAGCAAAGAAGACATTTGTTCGACGACAAGCATATTGCCTTGGTATAACTGCTGCATTGATGTTTTCTGGCTTTGCCGGTGTACTTAGTCTACAGTCGTCTATTAACATTGTGGCCGAACTTGGAACCACCACTTTGGCTGTAGCTAAATCCACAACACTTGTATGGAACCTATTTTTTACATCGCCCATGTTAAATGCAATTGGTCCAAAAAAGTGCATTGTGATTGGAGATATTTTCTTTCTGGTTTACACATTTGCAAACATTTACCCTGGTAAGAGTTGTAAAGCTTTACGATGTTTAACGTTAGGTAGATCATTTAAATCAACGTTTTAATACACAACGCTGTATTTATTTGTTTGAAATGCGTTATGATTCTTTCTACCTTTTCGGACAACAAACTGTGTTGTTTTACCTTCACAACAGGTTATCAAACCCTTGTCCCCGCTTCGATATTACTTGGAATCGCCCAAGCTGTCACGTGGTCCAGTTTCCCCTTGTTCATTGGTCACTTCGGTAAACAATACGCTTTTGTCGCACGCAACGAAGCACCAAGTGAGGAAGGATCTGAAACCTGTGTGAAAAGCGAAGAGGATTACACATGTCAGCTCACCGCCATTATCTTTTCAATCGAATCTGTTCATTTGGTAAGCTTGGTTTACATTTCAGCGAATCCATGTGGATTTGACTTAGATACCTGTCCTGGTCGTATCAATATTGTGTCGTTAAAAATGTTACTGAAAAGAATAAATAATATAGTGAGTGGACTGAACAATACATTTTCCCATTGAATTGTACATGTATGATCAAATGCACCAGGTTTGGTCACTTCTTGATGGGGTGCCGAAAATTTATATGAGGCTACATAAAATAACGCCATGGGTGTATTCATGAGTATTTCAAGCAGGTCCGAATGTTTTGAACCATTTTTCATATTCAGATTAATTTTTGGTTGTTTGTGGTCTAGCTTAACGAATCATAAACGCCCTAATCTGCGCGGGTCATCATATGAATGACATATTACGCAAATGCGTTACTTTCGTGCAAAATATTTGGTGTTAATAATTTTATAGATGAAAGCCAAAGCTAAAATGCTGTTATACATTGGTAATAGTAAACGTTTCGAACACTAACTGCGTTCATCATCAGCACTACAATGAGTGCATGCAAGAAAAGCGTCGGGGTAATAAAGGACTGAGCAGGCAGAAGGGAAACAGCAGCAGCAACAACGCGCAACAAGCCAGAGGCATGTCGCGTGACAACAACATGGGAGCACAGCAGCGACGTCATCATTAACGATGTGTCAGGCCGCAGTACAGACCTAGATGTTGAATAGGTAAAGCGGTTTTGAGCTATCATCCACGTTCAGAGCTGGTTTGTGGTGTTGGATGTACAGTGTTTCCAGAATTAGCAATTTAGATTTTATATTACATGTGTGTAAAACTTTGGGCAAATTGAATTTAACCTATGATCCGAATTTTCCCACAGGTGGTTGCTGACCTCGCTTTCAGCTTTCGTAGAAGGATGATGCTCCTTCATGCGGGTGGCAAGGTTGCGCGTGGTCTCACCAATGTAAGTGGCCCCACAGGAGCAGGTGAGTTGGTACACAACATTACAGCGATGGAGAAGCTGTTGCTTGTCTTTAAAGTTGAAGAGTTTGGAGAGGGAAATGGTATCGTGGATCATGCGCAGTTTGATGGGAAGAAAGCTGCGTGTGTTAATGAATTTTCGTAATTCCTGACGTATGTAATAGTTTACAGGGCCAAGGAAGGGCAGTCGAAATACCAAGTACTTGGTTGGTGCTTGAGGAGGGGGGGTCGGTGGGCTCACGTTCACGGTAGTATACCGACAATTGAGGTAACGCCTAATGCAAGTGGAGATGAAATGGGATGGAAAGCCATTGTTAATGAGCATGCGAGAAATATTACAATACTCAGCATGCAATCCTTGGTAAGTGGAGCAGATCTTGTACGCTCTATGTAAAAGGCAATTGACTAGGTTTCGTTTATAGATGAAAGGCACGAAACTAGACCATTTGGTGTATAGGCCAGTGTGGGTAGGCTCTCTGTAAACGGAAGTGACAGGAGTTTTTTGATTTTTATCTACCAGTATGTCTAGAAATGGCAGAACCCCGTCTTGTTCGAGTTCCTTAGTGAATGAGATATTACAATGAACACTGTTGATGATGGAAAAGAACCCATCCATTGACTGCAGATTAGGGAAAACCAAGAAAAGGTCATCCACATATCTGAACAGGGCCAGTGGTTGTTGGGCTAAACTAGCCTTTTGCAGGGCTTTGTCTACAAGGTGATTCTCAGATATGTGGATGACCTTTTCTTGGTTTTCCCTGATCTGCAGTCAATGGATGGGTTCTTTTCCATCATCAACAGTGTTCATTGTAACATCTCATTCACTAAGGAACTCGAACAAGACGGGGTTCTGCCATTTCTAGACATACTGGTAGATAAAAATCAAAAAACTCCTGTCACTTCCGTTTACAGAAAGCCTACCCACACTGGCCTATACACCAAATGGTCTAGTTTCGTGCCTTTCATCTATAAACGAAACCTAGTCAATTGCCTTTTACATAGAGCGTACAAGAACTGCTCCACTTACCAAGGATTGCATGCTGAGTATTGTAATATTTCTCGCATGCTCATTAACAATGGCTTTCCATCCCATTTCATCTCCACTTGCATTAGGCGTTACCTGAATTGTCGGTATACTACCGTGAACGTGAGCCCACCGACCCCCCCTCCTCAAGCACCAACCAAGTACTTGGTATTTCGACTGCCCTTCCTTGGCCCTGTAAACTATTACATACGTCAGGAATTACGAAAATTCATTAACACACGCACCTTTCTTCCCATCAAACTGCGCATGATCCACGATACCATTTCCCTCTCCAAACTCTTCAACTTTAAAGACAAGCAACAGCTTCTCCATCGCTGTAATGTTGTGTACCAACTCACCTGCTCATATTGGGCCACTTACATTGGTGAGACCACGCGCAACCTTGCCACCCGCATGAAGGAGCATCATCCTTCTACGAAAGCTGAAAGCGAGGTCAGCAACCACCTGTGGGAAAATTCGGATCATCAGGTTAAATTCAATTTGTCCAAAGTTTTACACACCTGTAATATAAAATCTAAATTACTAATTCTGGAAACACTGTACATCCAACACCACAAACCAGCTCTGAACGTGGATGATAGCTCAAAACCGCTTTACCTATTCAACATCTAGGTCCGTACTGCGGCCTGACACATCGTTAATGATGACGTCGCTGCTGTGCTCCCATGTTGTTGTCACGCGACATGCCTCTGGCTTGTTGCGCGTTGTTGCTGCTGCTGTTTCCCTTCTGCCTCTTTCTTGCATGCACTCATTGTAGTACTGAGGATGAACGCAGTTAGTGTTCGAAACGTTTACTATTACCAATGTATAACAGCATTTTAGCTTTGGCTTTCATCTTCAAAGCGTTACTTTCCTTTTCGCAACCAGTTTAACAACGACAAGGCGTTTTACACTGAGGTAACCGCACTGTAACAACTTGATGTGTTTGGTAACAATGCTACTTATTTGGAAAGTATGGCAAACGAGATGCGGTTTTCAGTGAATGTTTCCGTTTATTTTGCCAAAAATCCCAACAAAAGTGATTTTGTCGGCTATTTAGCCAAAAAGATCATTGTAAGTCACTGCATAGCCGCACGGATGAGACATATTAGGTTGAAACCGTGGCCCTGTTTGCAGCTCACTAACCAAAGTACTTTTGTGTGACACCGTTGCTAACGAGGGTAAAAACATGTATATTTCCTTTAAAAGTTGCCGAGGTTACCCTACGTAAGTTTGAAGAACTGCTGAAAGTCGTGCTTCAGTCCATACGCGCAAGAATGTTCGAGTTCAACAAACACAAATTGTTACATCGTTTAATTATCGTAGACAAGCCTCTGTTACGCGGTTGGGAGCTGTCATTTATGCTGTGCTTATACGAGAAACACTTTGCATCCAACACCACAAACCATTACATAACATAGATAAAAGCTTCAAACCGTATATGTCCTCACTGCAGCTTGACACATCTGAAATGGTGACGTCATTGCCGAAATTTCCTGCTGTAGCTGGTGTCACGTGATGTGGCTCTTGCGTGTCGTTATGTTTTGCCGTTCAGTTGCATGCCTGCCTCTGCGTTCTCTTGGTTGCACTGAAGATAGACGCAGTCGTGTTCGAAACGTTTGCACATAATGTATAGCAGCATATTAGCTTTGGCGTTTTTGTTTGTAATCATCAACTCTACAACAAACTTTCGATTTTATTCACTCGGCGCGTTAATTTTTTAGGTTTCCGCACATGTGCGCTAAGAGAAAAGGGTTGAGACATACCCAGGTAGTTTTAAAGCGAATACGGCTCACCTCTGCACCCCCTTACTTTTTAACTGGCGTCTATGTGTATGATTGTAAACAGCATCGTTATTAAACAGATTATTTAATAGTGGGTATACAGCCACTAATACCACATTTGTTGTTAAACACGCACCATACTTTATAACATGGATACTTACAACCACAATAAATGTCATTGGCATTTGTAGGTATTTGGAAATCTGGCGTCCTATGGCATTTTGAAAATATTTCAGTCACATGAAGAGGTTTCGTGGAGGTGAGAACAAAATTACCAACATCCATTTTCAACATCCTAAAATACACGCTTTTGTCTTAGTGGCAATTCTACTCAAGCAACATTGAATACCTCGACGTTGCAACACGACTCCCAGTCGTCTTGCGGTTCATCACAATGTAGTTTTAAGGAAATCAACAATGCAACTTCAAGCGATTTGAACAAATATCAGATACAAAGTTGGGAGGCAAGAATTTTCCTGTTTCTTTGTTACGCATCACTGCAAGTTATTGCGATGGTTACTCATGCGTGTCTCTTGCAAGACCCTAGTAACTACAACTGGAGCGATTCTGGCACCGAAGAAATTAACGTAAACGACGAAGTCAACCTGATCGCAATCGAGCAAGAAAGTCCCAGTTCAAACCAGGACGGTGCAACCATTGGGAACTCGACATCGAATCAAGTAGGTTGTGACCTTGGCTATTAAGTTATGCGCACATAATAAATGTTTCTCTAGTTCGGAAACTGTTTGTTTGGTGCGTTGTCAACGCTACGACACCTAACGGATATGCAACAACTTTTGCTTCTCCCGATAAACCTTTGTCATGGAATGATTCTTGCCTTTATATTTGGTGATTTTACAAGATCATATGTGTCCTGTATGTCAAGCGTTGTACAGGTAATTATTCTTTTTTGATAATGATGAGTTTTAATTCATTACAGTCATTGCAAATTTTAGGTCGGACTGGTAATGTCAGTCTTCGGTCTAGCAGAGATCATGTCGAACTTTTGCTTTAATCGATTCGGGCCAAAACTTGGAAAAAATGCTTTTGTGCTTATCATGTTTACTTTCGAGTTTACGTTGCTTGTTTTCTGTTTGTTATGGAATCCTACCACAGACCTAGCATGGGTGTCCTATCTACTTGCATTCACATTTGGAATTCCTGATGGCCTGCGACATACTGTTTTAACAGGTTCGTATTCACATTTTCAGTTCGGTGAACAAGTTAACAAGTGATCAAGTTTACTTTTCAGTTACGTACGTGCAGTATTTTAAGGGAAAGAGTGAAGCCTACAGCTGTTTAAGTCTTCTAACAAGCGCCGGGGCAGCTTTAATGTATGTGTTAAGTCGTTTCATGTGTGTGTATATGAAGATTTCAATGCTTCTTGCTATGTTAATAATTGGGGGTGTTTGCTACATTGTCGCTGAAAGAAGATTTTCAAGAAGAAATTGACTTTAGAAATTGCGGTGACTACTTAAGTGTTTAAAATTTGAGTGTCGAATTTTTGAAAATCATCAGGTTTTATTGCACTTTGTATCATTTGTAAATACATACCATAAAAAAGGTCGTGTTGACTCAACATCGCTCTCAAGCGAATGCTTGCTTCCACTTTATTCAGCCAACGGGTGACAGAAAGAAACTGTTTTTCAACAATGCTGTGCGTGTAATTGGCAGCATTGGTCAAAACCCCGGTTTGGTCACAAAGAAATACCTGATCGCGATTCCTGGCCAGGAATATCCAGGGTTCGACGCAACGAAGCACCAAGTGAGGAAGGATCTGAAACCTGTGCGAAAAGCGAAGAGGATTACACATGTCAGCTCACCGCCATTATCTTTTCCATTGAATCCGTTCATTTGGTAAGCTTGGTTTACATTTCAGCGAATCGATATGGATTTGACTTAGATACCTGTCCTGGTCGCATCAATATTGTGTCATTAAAAATGTTACTGAAAGGAATAAATAATATAGTAAGTGAACTGAACAATACATTTTCCATTGAATTGTACATGTATTATCAAAGGCGCCAGGTTTGGTCACTTCTTAATGGAGTGCCGAAAATTTTTTGGGGCTACATAAAATAACGTCATGAGTGCATTCATGAGTTTTTTAAGTATGTCCGAATGTTTTAAACCTTTTTTTTACTTTTAGATAAAGTTTTCGTTGTTTGTGGTCTAGCTTAACGAATCACAAACGCCCTAGTCTGCGCGAGTCATCATATGAATGACATATTGCGCAAATGCGTTACTTTCCTTTTTGCAACAATTTTAACAACGACAAGGGGTTTTACACTGAGGTAACCGCACTGTAACAACTTGATGTGTTTGGTAACAATACTACTTATTTGGAAACTATGGCAAACGAGATGCGGGTTTTT
Source organism: Ascidia mentula (assembly GCF_947561715.1). Taxonomy (NCBI): domain Eukaryota; kingdom Metazoa; phylum Chordata; class Ascidiacea; order Phlebobranchia; family Ascidiidae; genus Ascidia; species Ascidia mentula. The sequence continues at coordinate 15,387,686 of NC_138569.1, read as the reverse complement.
GGTGAATGTTTCCGTTTATTTTGCCAAAAATCCCAACAAAAGTGATTTTGTCGGCTATTTAGCCAAACAGATCATTTTAAGTCACAGCTGCACGGATGAGACATATTAGGTTGAAACAGATTATTTGATGTTGGTATACAGCCACTAATACCACATTTGTTGTTAAACACTAACCATACTTTATAACATGGATACTTACAACCACAATAAATGTTATTGGCATTTGTAGGTATTTGGAAAACTGGCATCCTATGGTATTATGAAAATATTTCAGTCACATGAAGAGGTTTCGTGGAGGTGAGAACAAAATTACCAACATCTGTCTTTAACATCCAAAAATACACGGTTTTGTCTTAGTGGCAATTCTACTCAAGCAACATTGAATACCTCGACATTGCAACAAGACTCTCTTGCAAGACCCTAGTAACCACAACTGGAGCGATTCTGGCACCGAAGAAATTAACGTAAACGAGGAAGTTAACCTGATCGCAATCAAGCAAGAAAGTCCCAGTTCAAACCAGGACGGTGCAACCATTGGGAACTCGACATCGAATCAAGTAGGTTGTGACCTTGGCTATTAAGTTATGCGCAGATAATAAACGTTTCTCTAGTTCGGAAACTGTTTGTTTGGTGCGTTGTCAACGCTACGACACCTAACGGATTTGCAACAACTTTTGCTTCTCCCAATTAACATGTGTCACGGAATGATCCTTGCCTTTATATTTGGTGACTTTCGAGATCATATGTGTCCTGTATATCAAGCGTTGTACAGGTAATTATTCTATTGAGGAAATGATGAGTTTTAATTCATTGCAGTCATTGTAAATTTTAGGTAGGACTGGTAATGTCAGTCTTCGGTCTAACGGAAATCCTGACGAACCTTTGCTTTAATCGATTCGGGCCAAGACTTGGCAAAAATACTTTTGTGCTTATCATGTTTACTTTGGAGTTAACGTTGCTTGTTTTCTGTTTGTTATGGAATCCTACCACAGACCTAGCATGGGTGTCCTATCTACTTGCATTCACACTTGGAATTTCTGATGGCCTACGACAAACTGTTTTAACAGGTTCGTATTCACATCTTCAATGCCATGAACAAATTAATAAAAAAAATTTGTTCAGTTACGTACGTGCAGTATTTTAAGGAAAATAGTGAAGCCTGCAGCTGTTATAGTCTTCTAGCAAGCGCCGGGTCAGTTTTAATGTATGTGTTAAGTCGTTTCACGTGTGTGTATATGAAGATTTCTGTTCTTATTTCCATGTTACTAATTGGTGGTCTTTGCTACATTGTCGCTGAAAAGATTTTCAAGAAAAAATTGACTTCAGAGATTGCTGTGCCCACTTAAGTGTTTAAAATATGAGTGTAAACAAACCATCAGGCTTTCGTGCTACCAAGATATTTGAAAATTTAAAGTTAATAATTCTTGTATTTATATTCTTGTTTTTATTACGATTTGTATCGTTTGCAAATACATACAATTCAAAAGATCGTTTTGACTCAACATCGCCCTCAAGCGAATGCTTGCTTCCACTTTATTTAGCCGACGGGTGATAGAAAGATACTGTTTTTCAACAATGCTGTGCGTGTGATTGGCAGCATTAGTCAAAACCCCGGTTTGGTCACAAAGAAATACCTGATCGGGATTCCTGGCCAGTAGTATCCAAGGTTCGATTCCCTGTGTGGTCAAAAAATGAAGGACCATAATTTTTTGTGATCTACTGTATGTTGTTTTAGCTTCTGTGTTTAGGTACTTAAGAAAATAAAGTACCTCAATTTACAAGCAAACAATGGTTGTCTTGGCTCTTTCTAACATTGGTTAACCCCCTAAACTTGCCCGCACCGGCAGCCCTCTATCTTGGAACCTGATACAATAGAAGGGGTGGACAACGTAGTTTGGGGAAGAGTTACTTGAGAAAACCAACAAATATCAGCAAATTATTTTGTCGTCAGGTTGGTATTATGCAATATATAATACTGGTGCATTACAATGGGTAAAATAAATTGCATCACATGCAATGGGTAACCGTTGAAAAAGATGCGGTCACTAACTGTTAGCAGTATGCCAACCTTTGCATTTTAGTAACTTAAATACGGACATTGAGTTTTAACAAAGCGTATGTAGCTTTTGTACAGTGTATACAGGCACCTAGTTATGAGATCTCCTCCAATAAACTAAAGTTGTCGGGGAATAAACCAAAAGAAAATCACTCATGCGAGTCAGGCTCGAATATTTTACGTTGAAGTTTTTTTGCGGTTTCGATCACAGTCACGCACAGTCGCGCACAATCTTTGCATACGAATGTTAGAAGAAAACTAGTAGATCTGGTTTTTATTATTTTCAGTTCAAAGGCTGCTGAACAGAACAAAGACATGGAAATATCTGCGACAGTAAAGAAGACATTTGTTCGACGACAAGCATATTGTACAGCTGAAAGTCGTGCTTCAATCCATACGCTCACGAATGCTCGAGTTCAACTAACACAAATTGTTACCTCGCTTAAATATCGTAGATAAGCCTCTGATAGCGCGGTTTGGAACTGTCAGCTATGCTGTGCTTATACGAGAAACACTTTACATCCAACACCACAAACCATCACTTAACATAGATGAAAGATTCAAACCGCTTTACCTTTTCAACATATATGTCCTCACTGCAGGTCGATACATCTAAAATGGTGACGTCATTGCCAAGACATCCAGCTGTAGCTGGTGTCACGTGATGTGGCTCTGGCATGTGGTTATGTTTTGCCGTTCAGTTGCATGCCTGCCCCAGCGTTCTCTTGGTTGCACTGATGATGAATGCAGTCATGTTCGAAACGTTTGCACATAATGTATAGCAGCATATTAGGTTTGGCGTTTTCTTCGAAATCATCAACTCTACAAAAATTTACGGTTTTATTCACTCGGCGCGTTAATTTATTAGGTTGCCGCACATGTGCGCTTAGTAAAAAGGAGTGCGCCCCCAGTTCCGTTAATTTCAAACCGAGTATCTCTCACCCCCACAACCCTGCACTTTTTGACTGGCGCCCATGTGTATCATTGTAAACAGCATCGTTATTAAACAGATTATTTGATAGTGGGTATACAGCCTCTAATACAACATTTGTTGTTAAACACTAACCATACTTTATAACATGGATACTTACAACCACAATATATGTTATTGGCATTTGTAGGTATTTGGAAATCTGGCGTCCTATGGTATTTTGAAAATATTTCAGTCACATGAAGAGGTTTCGTGGAGGTGAGAACAAAATTACCAACATCTGTTTTCAACATCCTAAAAAACGCTTTTGTCTTAGTGGCAATTCTACTCAAGCAACATTGAATACCTCGACGTTGCAACAAGACTCCCAGTCGTCTTGCGGTTCATCACAATGTAGTTTTGAGGAAATCAACAATGTAACTTCAAGCGATTTGAGCAAATATCAGATACAAAGTTGGGAGGCAAGAATTTTCCTGTTTCTTGGTTACGCATCACTGCAAGTTATTGCGATGGGTATTCATGGGTGTCTCTTGCAAGACCCTAGTAACTACAACTGGAGCGATTCTGGCACCGAAGAAGTTAACGTAAACGAGGAAGTCAACCTGATCGCAATCAAGCAAGAAACTCCCAGTTCAAACCAGGACGGTGCAACCATTGCGAACTTGGCATCGAATCAAGTAGGATGTGACGTAGGCTATTAAGTTATTTGCAGATAATAAATGTTTTTTTGTTCGGAAACTGTTTGTTTGGTGCGTTGTCAACTCTACGACACCTGACGGTGGTAGTTCGGTGGGCAAAGTAGTTCGGTGAATTGTTACTTAAGAAAAACAACAAATTCCAGCAAAATATTTTGTCGTCACGTTGGTCTTATGCAATATATAATACTGGTGCATTACAATGGGTAAAATATGTTTTATTACAATGGGTAACCCTTGAAATAGGTGTAGTTAGCACTGTCAGCAGTTTGCCAATCTTTGCATTTTAGTAACTTACATGCGGACACTGAGTTTTGCTTAAGCGTGTGTAGCTTTTCTACAATGTATATAGGCACCCAGTTATAAGATCTCCTCCAAATAACTACTTGTTGGACATTAAATTGAAAGAAAACCACTCATGCGAGACACAAACATTTATTTCACGGTTTCGATCACAGTCACGTACAGTTACGAATAGTCGCGCACAGTCTTCGAAACCGAATGTTAGAAGAAAACTAGTAGTTCGTTTGTCTTATTTCCAGTTCAAAGGCTGTCGAACAGCACAAAGACATGGAAATATCTGCGATAGTAAAGAAGACATTTGTTCGACGACAAGCATATTGCCTTGGTATAACTGCTGCGTTGATGTTTTCTGCATTTGCCGGTGTACTTAGTCTACAGTCATCTATTAACATTGTGGCCGAACTTGGAACCACCACTTTGGCTGTAGCTTACTCTGCAACAGTTGTATGGAACCTATTTTTTACATCGACTATGTTGAAAACAATCGGCCCAAAAAAGTGCATTATGATTGGAGATATTTTCTATCTGGTTTACACATTTGCAAACATTTACCCTGGTAAGATTTCAGAAGGTTTTGTGTTGTTTAACGTTAGGTAGATCATTTAAATCAACGTTTAGACAATGCCTTATTTATTGTTTGAAATTCGTTATCATTCTTTTCACAATTTCGAATAACAAACTATGTTTTTCTACCTTCACAACAGGTTATCAAACCCTTGTCCCCGCTTCGATATTACTTGGAATTGCCCAGGCTGTCACGTGGTCCAGTTTCCCCTTGTTCATTGGTCACTTCGGTAAACAATACGCTTTTGTCGCACGCAACGAAGCATCAAGTGAGGAGGGATCTGAAACCTGTGCGAAAAGCGAAGAGGATTACACATGTCAGCTCACTGCCGTTTTCTTTTCCATTGAATCCGTTTATTTGGTAAGCTTGGTTTACATTTCAGCGAATCGATATGGATTTGACTTAGATGCCAGACCTGATGACATGAATAAAGATGTTCCTGAAAAGAATAAATAATATAGTAAGGATCGCCCCACTGCGCATGCACTTACTTCGCGATCACAGCTATCGTATCGAAATCATTAGGTTTACAAGCTTCGCAGCCCAGGCATAGCAGCTTATTTTTTCATGATAAGTCTGAGCGAGATTTTAAAAATCAAACTCCGGTGTTGTTTGAACTCACGACCCAGGGCTAACCAAGCCTAACGCTCTTCCACCTGAGCTACAGGAGCTCAATTTCACGGGGTATATTGTGGTCAAGGAACTCTGGTGCGCAAGCGCACAACTTGTCAGGCGACCTTCACATATACGTTCCCACTATAATCAGACAACGCGTGTTTTGTCGCATCGCCCCACTGCGCAGGTCCTTGCTTCGCGATCACAGTTAATCGTATCGAGACCATAAGCTTTACAATCGGCGCGTAAATTTATTAGTTCACCTGTGCGCTTAGAAAAAAGGGTGCAGCACCCTCTGGTAATTTTTAAGCAAGTACGTCTCAGCCACGCACGCCTGTACATTTTGGCTGGCGCCCATGTGTGCGATTGTTAACAGTCTCATCATTGAACAGATTATTTGATAGTGGGTATACAGCCACTATATCACATTTGTTGTTAAACACGCACCATACTTTATAACATGGATACTTACAACCACAATAAATGTCATTGACATTTGTAGGTATTTGGAAATCTGGCGTCCTATGGTATTTTGAAAATATTTCAGTCACGTGAAGAGGTTTCGTGGAGGTGAGAACAAAATTACCAACATCTGTATTCAATATCCAATATACATGCTTTTTGTCTTAGTGGCAATTCTACTCAAGCAACATTGAATACCTCGACGTTGCAACAAGACTCCCAGTCGTCTTGCGGTTCATCACAATGTAGTTTTAAGGAAATCAACAATGCAACTTCAAGCGATTTGAGCAAATATCAGACACAAAGTTCGGAGGCAAGAATTTTCCTGTTTCTTGGTTACGCATCACTGCAAGTTATTGCGATGGTTACTCATGCGTGTCTCTTGCAAGACCCTAGTAACTACAACTGGAGCGATTCTGGCACCGAAGAAGTTAACGTAAACGAGGAAGTGATCGCAATCAAGCAAGAAACTCCCAGTTCAAACCAGGACGGTGCAACCATTGCGAACTTGGCATCGAATCAAGTAGGTTGTGACGTAGGCTATTAAGTTATTTGCAGATAATAAATGTTTTTTTGGTTCGGAAACTGTTTGTTTGGTGCGTTGTCAACTCTACGACACCTGACGGTAGGCAAAGTAGTTCGGTGAATTGTTACTTAAGAAAAACAACAAATTCCAGCAAAATATTTTGTCGCCAGGTTGGTCTGATGCAATATATAATACTGGTGCATTACAATGGGTAAAATATGTTTTATTACAATGGGTAACCCTTGAAATAGGTGCAGTTAGCACTGTCAGCAGTTTGCCAATCTTTGCATTTTAGTAACTTACATGCGGACACTGAGTTTTGCCTAAGCGTGTGTAGCTTTTCTACAATGTATATAGGCACCCAGTTATAAGATCTCCTCCAGATAACTACTTGTTGGACATTAAATTGAAAGAAAACCACTCATGCAAGTCAGGCACAAACATTTATTTCACGGTTTCGAGCACAGTCACGTACAGTTACGAATAGTCGCGCACAGTCTTCGAACCCGAATGTTAGAAGAAAACTAGTAGATCTGGTTTATATTGTTTTCAGTTCAAAGGCTGTCGAACAGCACAAAGACATGGAAATTTCTGCGACAACAAAGAAGACATTTGTTCGACGACAAGCATATTGCCTTGGCATAACTGCTGCGTTGATGTTTTCTGCATTTGCCGGTGTACTTAGTCTACAGTCGTCTATTAACATTGTGGCCGAACTTGGGACCAACACTTTGGCTGTAGCTTACTCTGCAACAGTTGTATGGAACCTATTTTTTACAACGACTATGTTGAAAACAATCGGCCCAAAAAAGTGCATTATGATTGGAGATATTTTCTATCTGGTTTACACATTTGCAAACATTTACCCAGGTAAGATTTCAGAAGGTTTTACGAAGTTTAACGTTAGGAAGATCATTAATTATACGTTTTGACAACGCCCTATTTCTTGTGTGAAATGCCTTATGATTCTTTTCACAGTTTCGAATAACAAACTGTGTTGTACCTTCACAACAGGTTATCAAACCCTTGTCCCCGCTTCGATATTACTTGGAATCGCCCAAGCTGTCACGTGGTCCAGTTTCCCCTTGTTCATTGGTCACTTCGGTAAACAATACGCTTTTGTCGCACGCAACGAAGCACCAAGTGAGGAGGGATCTGAAACCTGTGTGAAAAGTGAAGAGGATTACACATGTCAGCTCACTGCCGTTTTCTTTTCCATTGAATCCGTTTATTTGGTAAGCTTGGTTTACATTTCAGCGAATCGATATGGATTTGACTTAGATGCCAGACCTGATGACATGAATAAAGATGTTCCTGAAAAGAATAAATAATATAGTAAGGATCGCCCCACTGCGCATGCACTTACTTCGCGATCACAGCTATCGTATCGAGATCATTAGGTTTACAAGCTTCGCAGCCCAGGCATAGCAGCTTATTTTTTCATGATATGTCGGAGCGAGATTTTAAAAATCAAGCTCCGGTGTTGTTTGAACTCACGACCCAGGGCTAACCAAGCATAACGCTCTTCCACCTGAGCTACAGGAGCTCAATTTCACGGGGTATATTGTGGTCAAGGAACTCTGGTGCGCAAGCGCACAACTTGTCAGGCGACCTTCACATATACGTTCCCACTATAATCAGACAACGCGTGTTTTGTCGCATCGCCCCACTGCGCAGGTCCTTGCTTGGCGATCACAGTTAATCGTATCGAGACCATAAGCTTTACACTCGGCGCGTAAATTTATTAGTTCACCTGTGCGCTTAGAAAAAAGGGTGCAGCACCCTCTGGTAATTTTTAAGCAAGTACGTCTCAGCCACGCACGCCTGTACATTTTGGCTGGCGCCCATGTGTGCGATTGTTAACAGTCTCATCATTGAACAGATTGTTTGATAGTGGGTATACAGCCACTATATCACATTTGTTGTTAAACACGCACCATACTTTATAACATGGATACTTGCAACCACAATAAATATTATTGGCATTTGTAGGTATTTGGAAATCTGGCGTCCTATGGCATTTTGAAAATATTTCAGTCACGTGAAGAGGTTTCGTGGAGGTGAGAACAAAATTACCAACATCTGTATTCAATATCCAATATACATGCTTTTTGTCTTAGTGGCAATTCTACTCAAGCAACATTAAATACCTCGACGTTGCAACAAGACTCCCAGTCGTCTTGCGGTTCATCACAATGTAGTTTTAAGGAAATCAACAATGCAACTTCAAGCGATTTGAGCAAATATCAGACACAAAGTTCGGAGGCAAGAATTTTCCTGTTTCTTGGTTACGCATCACTGCAAGTTATTGCGATGGTTACTCATGCGTGTCTCTTGCAAGACCCTAGTAACTACAACTGGAGCGATTCTGGCACCGAAGAAGTTAACGTAAACGAGGAAGTCATCGCAATCAAGCAAGAAACTCCCAGTTCAAACCAGGACGGTGCAACCATTGCGAACTTGGCATCGAATCAAGTAGGTTGTGACGTAGGCTATTAAGTTATTTGCAGATAATAAATGTTTTTTTGGTTCGGAAACTGTTTGTTTGGTGCGTTGTCAACTCTACGACACCTGACGGTAGGCAAAGTAGTTCGGTGAATTGTTACTTAAGAAAAACAACAAATTCCAGCAAAATATTTTGTCGCCAGGTTGGTCTGATGCAATATATAATACTGGTGCATTACAATGGGTAAAATATGTTTTATTACAATGGGTAACCCTTGAAATAGGTGCAGTTAGCACTGTCAGCAGTTTGCCAATCTTTGCATTTTAGTAACTTACATGCGGACACTGAGTTTTGCCTAAGCGTGTGTAGCTTTTCTACAATGTATATAGGCACCCAGTTATAAGATCTCCTCCAGATAACTACTTGTTGGACATTAAATTGAAAGAAAACCACTCATGCAAGTCAGGCACAAACATTTATTTCACGGTTTCGAGCACAGTCACGTACAGTTACGAATAGTCGCGCACAGTCTTCGAACCCGAATGTTAGAAGAAAACTAGTAGTTCTGGTTTATATTGTTTTCAGTTCAAAGGCTGTCGAACAGCACAAAGACATGGAAATTTATGCGACAACAAAGAAGACATTTGTTCGACGACAAGCATATTGCCTTGGCATAACTGCTGCGTTGATGTTTTCTGCATTTGCCGGTGTACTTAGTCTACAGTCGTCTATTAACATTGTGGCCGAACTTGGGACCAACACTTTGGCTGTAGCTTACTCTGCAACAGTTGTATGGAACCTATTTTTTACAACGACTATGTTGAAAACAATCGGCCCAAAAAAGTGCATTATGATTGGAGATATTTTCTATCTGGTTTACACATTTGCAAACATTTACCCAGGTAAGATTTCAGAAGGTTTTACGAAGTTTAACGTTAGGAAGATCATTAATTATACGTTTTGACAACGCCCTATTTCTTGTGTGAAATGCGTTATGATTCTTTTCACAGTTTCGAATAACAAACTGTGTTTTACCTTCACAACAGGTTATCAAACCCTTGTCCCCGCTTCGATATTACTTGGAATTGCCCAAGCTGTCACGTGGTCCAGTTTCCCCTTGTTCATTGGTCACTTCGGTAAACAATACGCTTTTGTCGCACGCAACGAAGCACCAAGTGAGGAGGGATCTGAAACCTGTGCGAAAAGCGAAGAGGATTACACATGTCAGCTCACTGCCGTTTTCTTTTCCATTGAATCCGTTTATTTGGTAAGCTTGGTTTACATTTCAGCGAATCGATATGGATTTGACTTAGATGCCAGACCTGATGACATGAATAAAGATGCTCCTGAAAAGAATAAATAATATAGTAAGGATCGCCCCACTGCGCATGCACTTACTTCGCGATCACAGCTATCGTATCGAAATCATTAGGTTTACAAGCTTCGCAGCCCAGGCATAGCAGCTTATTTTTTCATGATAAGTCTGAGCGAGATTTTAAAAATCAAACTCCGGTGTTGTTTGAACTCACGACCCAGGGCTAACCAAGCCTAACGCTCTTCCACCTGAGCTACAGGAGCTCAATTTCACGGGGTATATTGTGGCCAAGGAACTCTGGTGCGCAAGCGCACAACTTGTCAGGCGACCTTCACATATACGTTCCCACTATAATCAGACAACGCGTGTTTTGTCGCATCGCCCCACTGCGCAGGTCCTTGCTTGGCGATCACAGTTAATCGTATCGAGACCATAAGCTTTACAATCGGCGCGTAAATTTATTAGTTCACCTGTGCGCTTAGAAAAAAGGGTGCAGCACCCTCTGGTAATTTTTAAGCAAGTACGTCTCAGCCACGCACGCCTGTACATTTTGGCTGGCGCCCATGTGTGCGATTGTTAACAGTCTCATCATTGAACAGATTATTTGATAGTGGGTATACAGCCACTATATCACATTTGTTGTTAAACACGCACCATACTTTATAACATGGATACTTACAACCACAATAAATGTTATTGACATTTGTAGGTATTTGGAAATCTGGCGTCCTATTGTATTTTGAAAATATTTCAGTCACGTGAAGAGGTTTCGTGGAGGTGAGAACAAAATTACCAACATCTGTATTCAATATCCAATATACATGCTTTTTGTCTTAGTGGCAATTCTACTCAAGCAACATTGAATACCTCGACGTTGCAACAAGACTCCCAGTTGTCTTGCGGTACATCACAATGCAGTTTTAAAGAAATCAACAATGCAACTTCAAGCGATTTGAGCAAATATCAGATACAAAGTTGGGAAGCACGAATTTTCCTGTTTCTTGGTTTCGCATCACTGCAAGTTATTGCGATGGTTATTCATGCGTGTCTGTTGCAAGACCCTAGGAACTACAACTGGAGCGATTCTGGCACCGACGATATTAACGAAAACAAGGTTAGTTGAAGTTTAATCTAAAACAGTGCAATTATGTTGTTATAATCTCGAGTAAATTTGAAAGTTGGCCATTACGCAAATGTGAGTGTAATCAATGTTTCTTTAGTGTGGAAACTGTTTGTTTGGTGCGTTGTCAACGCTACGACACCTAACAGGTTTACAACAACTTTTGATTCTCCCGATTAACCTGTATCACGGAATGATCCTTGCCTTTATATTTGGTGATTTTACGAGATCATATGTGTCCTGTATATCAAGCGTTGTACAGGTAATTAATCTGATTGGATAGTAATGAGTTTTTATCCATTACAGTTGTTTGTAAATTTTAGGTAGGACTGGTAATGTCTGTCTTCGGTCTAGCGGAGATCATGATGAACTTTTGCTTTAATCGATTCGGGCCAAAACTTGGAAAAAATACTTTTGTGCTTATCATGTTTACTTTCGAGTTTACGTTGCTTATTTTCTGTTTGTTATGGAATCCTACCACAGACGTAGCATGGGTGTCCTATCTACTTGCATTCACACTTGGAATTTCTGATGGCCTGCGACAAACTATTTTAATGGGTTCGTATTCACATTTTCAATGCCATGAACAAATTAACAAAAAATGATTTTTTTTTTTCAGTTACGTACGTGCAGTATTTTAAGGGAAAGAGTGAAGCCTGCAGCTGTTTAAGTCTTCTCACAAGCGCCGGGTCAGCATTAATGTATGTGTTAAGTCGTTTCATGTGTGTGTATATGAAGATTTATGTGCTTCTTTCCATGTTACTAATTGGTGGTCTTTGCTACATTGTCGCTGAAAAGATTTTCAAGAAAAAATTGACTTCAGAGATTGCTGTGCCTACTTAAGTGTTTAAAATATCAGTGTAAACAAACCATCAGGCTTTCGTGCTACCAAGATGTTTGAAAATTTAAAGTTAATAATTCTTGTATTTGTATTCTTATCTTTATTACGATTTATATCATTTGCAAATACATACAATTCAAAAGATCGTTTTGACTCAACATCGCCCTCAAGCGAATGCTTGCTTCCACTTTATTCAGCCGACGGGTGATAGAAAGATACTGTTTTTCAACAATGCTGTGCGTGTGATTGGCAGCATTAGTCAAAACCCCGGTTTGGTCACAAAGAAATACCTGATCGGGATTCCTGGCCAGTAGTATCCAAGGTTCGATTCCCTGTGTGGTCAAAAAATGAAGGACCATAATTTTTGTGATCTACTTTAGGTTGTTTTAGCTTCTGCGTTTAGGTACTTAAGACAAAAAAGTACCTCAATTTAAAAGCAAACAATGGTTGTCTTGGCTCTTTCTAACATTGGTTAACCCCCTAAACTTGCCCGCACCGGCAGACCTCTATCTTGGAACCTGATACCATAGAAGGGGTGGACAAAGTAGTTTGGTGAAGAGTTACTTGAGAAAACCAACAAATATCAGCAAATTATTTTGTCCTCAGGTTGGTATTATGCAATATATAATACTGGTGCATTACAATGAGTAAAATAAATTGCATCACATGCAATAGGTAACCCTTGAAAAAGGTGCGGTCACTAACTGTTAGCAGTATGCCAACCTTTGCATTTTAGTAACTTAAATACGGACATTGAATTTTAACCAACCGTGGGAATCTTTTAAACAGTGTACATAGGCACCTAGTTATGAGATCTCCTCCAATAAACTAAGGTTGTCGGACCATAAAGTAAAAGAAAATCACTCATGCGAGTCAGGCTCAAATATATTACGTGGACGTTTTTTCGCGGTTTCTGTCACAGTCACGCACAGTCGCGCACAATCTTTGCACACGAATGTTAGAAGAAAACTAGTAGTTCTCGTTTGAATTGTTTTCAGTTCAAAGCCTGTCGAACAGCACAAAGACATGGAAATATCTGCGACAGCAAAAAAGACATTTGTTCGACGACAGGCATATTGCCTTGGTATAACTGCTGCGTTGATGTTTTCTGCCTTTGCCGGAGTACTTAGTCTACAGTCGTCTATTAACATTGTGGCCGAACTTGGAACCACCACTTTGGCTGTAGCTTTCTCTGCAACACTTGTATGGAACCTATTTTTCACATCGCCCATGTTAAATGCAATTGGTCCAAAAAAGTGCATTATGATTGGAGATATTTTCTATCTGGTTTACACATTTGCAAACATTTACCCTGGTAAGATTTCCTAAGGTTTTGTGATGTTTAACGTTAGGTAGATCATTAAATATACGTTTTGATACACAACGCCGTATTTATTTGTTTGACATGCGTTATGATTCTTTCTACAGTTTCGAACAACAAACTGTGTTGTTCTACTTTCATAACAGGTTATCAAACCCTTGTCCCCGCTTCGATATTACTTGGAATCGCCCAAGCTGTCACGTGGTCCAGTTTCCCCTTGTTCATTGGTCACTTCGGTAAACAATACGCTTTTGTCGCACGCAACGAAGCACCAAGTGAGGAAGGATCTGAAACCTGTGTGAAAAGCGAAGAGGATTACACATGTCAGCTCACCGCCATTATCTTTTCAATCGAATCCGTTCATTTGGTAAGCTTGGTTTACATTTCAGCGAATCCATATGGTTTTGACTTGGATACCTGTCCTGGTCGCATCAATATTGTGTCGTTAAAAATGTTACTGAAAAGAATAAATAATATAGTGAGTGGACTGAACAATACATTTTCCCATTGAATTGTACATGTATGATCAAATGCACCAGGTTTGGTCACTTCTTGATGGGGCGCCGAAAATTTATATGAGGCTACATAAAATAACGTCATGGGTGTATTCATGAGTTTTTCAAGTAGGTCCTAATGTTTTGAACCATTTTTCATATTCAGATTAATTTTTGGTTGTTTGTGGTCTAGCTTTACGAATCATAAACGCCCTAATCTGCGCGGGTCATCATATGAATGACATATTACGCAAATGCGTTACTTTCGTGCAAAATATTTGGAGTTAATAACTTTGAAGATGAAAGCCAAAGCTAAAATGCTGTTATACATTAGTAATAGTAAACGTTTCGAACACTAACTGCGTTCATCATCAGTACTACAATGAGTGCATGCAAGAAAAGCTTCGGGGTAATAGAGGACTGAGCAGGCAGAAGGGAAACAGCAGCAGCAACAACGCGCAACAAGCCAGAGGCATGTCGCGTGACAACAACATGGGAGCACAGCAGCGACGTCATCATTAACGATGTGTCAGGCCGCAGTACAGACCTAGATGTTGAATAGGTAAAGCGGTTTTGAGCTATCATCCACGTTCAGAGCTGGTTTGTGGTGTTGGATGTACAGTGTTTCCAGAATTAGTAATTTAGATTTTATATTGCAGGTGTGTAAAACTTCGCTTTCAGCTTTCGTAGAAGGATGATGCTCCTTCATGCGGGTGGCAAGGTTGCGCGTGGTCTCACCAATGTAAGTGGCCCCACAGGAGCAGGTGAGTTGGTACACAACATTACAGCGATGGAGAAGCTGTTGCTTGTCTTTAAAGTTGTAGAGTTTGGAGAGGGAAATAGTATCGTGGATCATGCGCAGTTTGATGGGAAGAAAGCTGCGTGTGTTAATGAATTGTCGTAATTCCTGACGTATGTTAATAGTTTACAGGGCCAAGGAAGGGCAGTCGAAATACCAAGTACTTGGTTGGTGCTTAAGGAGGGGGGGTCGGTGGGCTCACGTTCACGGTAGTATACCGACAATTGAGGTAACGCCTAATACAAGTGGAGATGAAATGGGATGGAAAGCCATTGTTAATGAGCATGCGAGAAATATTACAATACTCAGCATGCAATCCTTGGTAAGTGGAGCAGATCTTGTACGCTCTGTGTAAAAGGCAATTGACTAGGTTTCGTTTATAGATGAAAGGCACGAAACTAGACCATTTGGTGTACAGGCCAGTGTGGGTAGGCTTTCTGTAAACGGAAGTGACAGGAGTTTTTTGATTTTTATCTACCAGTATGTCTAGAAATGGCAGAACCCCGTCTTGTTCGAGTTCCTTAGTGAATGAGATATTACAATGAACACTGTTGATGATGGAAAAGAACCCATCCATTGACTGCAGATTAGGGAAAACCAAGAAAAGGTCATCCACATATCTGAACCGGGCCAGTGGTTGTTGGGCTAAACTAGCCTTTTGCAGGGCTTTGTCTACAAGGTGATTCTCAGATATGTGGATGACCTTTTCTTGGTTTTCCCTAATCTGCAGTCAATGGATGGGTTCTTTTCCATCATCAACAGTGTTCATTGTAACATCTCATTCACAAAGGAACTCGAACAAGACGGGGTTCTGCCATTTCTAGACATACTGGTAGATAAAAATCAAAAAACTCCTGTCACTTACGTTTACAGAAAGCCTACCCACACTGGCCTATACACCAAATGGTCTAGTTTCGTGCCTTTCATCTATAAACGAAACCTAGTCAATTGCCTTTTACATAGAGCGTACAAGATCTGCTCCACTTACCAAGGATTGCATGCTGAGTATTGTAATATTTCTCGCATGCTCATTAACAATGGCTTTCCATCCCATTTCATCTCCACTTGCATTAGGCGTTACCTCAATTGTCGGTATACTACCGTGAACGTGAGCCCACCGACCCCCCCTCCTCAAGCACCAACCAAGTACTTGGTATTTCGACTGCCCTTCCTTGGCCCAGTAAACTATTACATACGTCA
The DNA here is from genome assembly GCF_947561715.1 of Ascidia mentula. Taxonomy (NCBI): domain Eukaryota; kingdom Metazoa; phylum Chordata; class Ascidiacea; order Phlebobranchia; family Ascidiidae; genus Ascidia; species Ascidia mentula. Next base: position 15,371,997 of record NC_138569.1, on the reverse strand, counting down.
GGAATTACGAAAATTCATTAACACACGCAGCTTTCTTCCCGTCAAACTGCGCATGATCCACGATACCATTTCCCTCTCCAAACTCTTCAACTTTAAAGACAAGCAACAGCTTCTCCATCGCTGTAATGTTGTGTACCAACTCACCTGCTCCTGTGGGGCCACTTACATTGGTGAGACCACGCGCAACCTTGCCACCCGCATGAAGGAGCATCATCCTTCTACGAAAGCTGAAAGCGAGGTCAGCAACCACCTGTGGGAAAATTCGGATCATCAGGTTAAATTCAATTTGTCCAAAGTTTTACACACCTGTAAAAAAAAACCTAAATTACTAATTCTGGAAACACTGTACATCCAACACCACAAACCAGCTCTGAACGTGGATGATAGCTCAAAACCGCTTTACCTATTCAACATCTAGGTCTGTACTGCGGCCTGACACATCGTTAATGATGACGTCGCTGCTGTGCTCCCATGTTGTTGTCACGTGACATGCCTCTGGCTTGTTGCGCGTTGTTGCTGCTGCTGTTTCCCTTCTGCCTCTTTCTTGCATGCACTCATTGTAGTACTGATGATGAACGCAGTTAGTGTTCGAAACGTTTACTATTACTAATGTATAACAGCATTTTAGCTTTGGCTTTCATCTTCAAAGCGTTACTTTCCTTTTCGCAACCAGTTTAACAACGACAAGGCGTTTTACACTGAGGTAACCGCACTGTAACAACTTGATGTGTTTGGTAACAATGCTACTTATTTGGAAACTATGGCAAACGAGATGCGGTTTTCAGTCAATGTTTCCGTTTATTTTGCCAAAAATCCCAACAAAAGTGATTTTGTCGGCTATTTAGCCAAAAAGATCATTGTAACTCACTGCATAGCCGCACAGATGAGACATATTAGGTTGAAACCGTGGCCCTGTTTGCAGCTCACTAACCAAAGTACTTTTGTGTGACACCGTTGCTAACGAGGGTAAAAACATGTATATTTCCTTTAGTCCATACGCTCAAGAATGTTCGAGTTCAACAAACACAAATTGTTACGTCGTTTAATTATCGTCGGCAAGCCTCTGTTACGCGGTTGGGAGCTGTCATTTATGCTGTGCTTATACGAGAAACACTTTGCATCCAACACCACAAACCATTACATAACATAGATAAAAGCTTCAAACCGTATATGTCCTCACTGCAGCTTGACACATCTGAAATGGTGACGTCATTGCCAAAATTTCCTGCTGTAGCTGGTGTCACGTGATGTGGCTCTTGCGTGTTGTTATGTTTTGCCGTTCAGTTGCATGCCTGCCTCTGCGTTCTCTTGGTTGCACTGAAGATAGACGCAGTCGTGTTCGAAACGTTTGCACATAATGTATAGCAGCATATTTGCTTTGGCGTTTTTGTTTGTAATCATAAACTATACAACAAACTTTCGATTTTATTCACTCGGCGCGTTAATTTTTTAGGTTTCCGCACATGTGCGCTAAGAGAAAAGGGTTGAGACATACCCAGGTAGTTTTAAAGCGAATACGGCTCACCTCTGCACCCCCTTACTTTTTAGCTGGCGTCTATGTGTATGATTGTAAACAGCATCGTTATTAAACAGATTATTTAATAGTGGGTATACAGCCACTAATACCACAGTTGTTGTTAAACACTTACCATACTTTATGACATGGATACTTACAACCACAATAAATGTCATTGGCATTTGTAGGTATTTGGAAATCTGGCGTCCTATGGCATTTTAAAAATATTTCAGTCACATGAAGAGGTTTCGTGGAGGTGAGAACAAAATTACCAACATCTGTTTTCAACATCCTAAAATACACGCTTTTGTCTTAGTGCCAATTCTACTCAAGCAACATTGAATACCTCGACGTTGCAACACGACTCCCAGTCGTCTTGCGGTTCATCACAATGTAGTTTTAAGGAAATCAACAATGCAACTTCAAGCGATTTGAACAAATATCAGATACAAAGTTGGGAGGCAAGAATTTTCCTGTTTCTTAGTTACGCATCACTGCAAGTTATTGCGATGGTTACTCATGCGTGTCTCTTGCAAGACCCTAGTAACTACAACTGGAGCGATTCTGGCACCGAAGAAATTAACGTAAACGACGAAGTCAACCTGATCGCAATCGAGCAAGAAAGTCCCAGTTCAAACCAGGACGGTGCAACCATTGGGAACTCGACATCGAATCAAGTAGGTTGTGACCTTGGCTATTAAGTTATGCGCACATAATAAATGTTTCTCTAGTTCGGAAACTGTTTGTTTGGTGCGTTGTCAACGCTACGACACCTAACGGATATGCAACAACTTTTGCTTCTCCCGATAAACCTTTGTCATGGAATGATTCTTGCCTTTATATTTGGTGATTTTACAAGATCATATGTGTCCTGTATGTCAAGCGTTGTACAGGTAATTATTCTTTTTTAATAATGATGAGTTTTAATTCATTACAGTCATTGTAAATTTTAGGTCGGACTGGTAATGTCAGTCTTCGGTCTAGCAGAGATCATGTCGAACTTTTGCTTTAATCGATTCGGGCCAAAACTTGGAAAAAATACTTTTGTGCTTATTATGTTTACTTTCGAGTTTACGTTGCTTGTTTTCTGTTTGTTATGGAATCCTACCACAGACCTAGCATGGGTGTCCTATCTACTTGCATTCACATTTGGAATTCCTGATGGCCTGCGACATACTGTTTTAACAGGTTCGTATTCACATTTTCAGTTCGGTGAACAAGTTAACAAGTGATCAAGCTTACTTTTCAGTTCCGTACGTGCAGTATTTTAAGGGAAAGAGTGAAGCCTACAGCTGTTTAAGTCTTCTAACAAGCGCCGGGGCAGCTTTAATGTATGTGTTAAGTCGTTTCATGTGTGTGTATATGAAGATTTCAATGCTTCTTGCTATGTTAATAATTGGGGGTGTTTGCTACATTGTCGCTGAAAGAAGATTTTCAAGAAAAAATTGACTTTAGAAATTGCGGTGACTACTTAAGTGTTTAAAATTTGAGTGTCGAATTTTTGAAAATCATCAGGTTTTATTGCACTTTGTATCGTTTGTAAATACATACCATAAAAAAGGTCGTGTTGACTCAACATCGCTCTCAAGCGAATGCTTGCTTCCACTTTATTCAGCCAACGGGTGATAGAAAGAAACTGTTTTTCATCAATGCTGTGCGTGTAATTGGCAGCATTGGTCAAAACCCCGGTTTGGTCACAAAGAAATACCTGATCGGGATTCCTGGCCAGGAATATCCAGGGTTCGACGCAACGATGCACCAAGTGAGGAAGGATCTGAAACCTGTGCGAAAAGCGAAGAGGATTACACATGTCAGCTCACCGCCATTAGCTTTTCCATTGAATCCGTTCATTTGGTAAGCTTGGTTTACATTTCAGCGAATCGATATGGATTTGACTTAGATACCTGTCCTGGTCGCATCAATATTGTGTCATTAAAAATGTTACTGAAAGGAATAAATAATATAGTAAGTGAACTGAACAATACATTTTCCATTGAATTGTACATGTATTATCAAAGGCGCCAGGTTTGGTCACTTTTTAATGGAAAGCCGAAATTTTTTTGGGGCTACATAAAATAACGTCATGAGTGTATTCATGAGTTTTTTAAGTATGTCCGAATGTTTTGAACCATTTTTTTACTTTTAGATTAAGTTTTCGTTGTTTGTGGTCTAGCTTCACGAATCATAAACGCCCTAGTCTGCTCTAGTCATCATATGAATGACATATTGCGCAAATGCGTTACATTCCTTTTTGCAACCAGTTTAGCAACGACAAGTGGTTTTACACTGAGGTAACCGCACTGTAACAACTTGATGTGTTTGGTAACAATACTACTTATTTGGAAACTATGGCAAACGAGATGCGGTTTTCAGTGAATGTTTCCGTTTATTTTGCCAAAAATCCCAACAAAAGTGATTTTGTCGGCTATTTAGCCAAAAAGATCATTTTAAGTCACAGCTGCACGGATGAGACATATTAGGTTGAAACAGATTATTTGATGTTGGTATAAAGCCACTGATACCACATTTGTTGTTAAACACTAACCATACTTTATGACATGGATACTTACAACCACAATAAATGTTATTGGCATTTGTAGGTATTTGGAAATCTGGCGTCCTATGGTATTATGAAAATATTTCAGTCACATGAAGAGGTTTCCTGGAGGTGAGAACAAAATTACCAACATCTGTCTTTAACATTCTAAAATACACGCTTTTGTCTTAGTGCCAATTCTACTCAAGCAACATTGAATACCTCGACATTGCAACAAGACTCTCTTGCAAGACCCTAGTAACCACAACTGGAGCGATTCAGGCACCGAAGAAATTAACGTAAACGAGGAAGTCAACCTGATCGCAATCAAGCAAGAAAGTCCCAGTTCAAACCAGGACGGTGCAACCATTGGGAACTCGACATCGAATCAAGTAGGTTGTGACCTTGGCTATTAAGTTATGCGCAGATAATAAATGTTTCTCTAGTTCGGAAACTGTTTGTTTGGTGCGTTGTCAACGCTACGACACCTAACGGATTTGCAACAACTTTTGCTTCTCCCAATTAACATGTGTCACGGAATGATCCTTGCCTTTATATTTGGTGACTTTCGAGATCATATGTGTCCTGTATATCAAGCGTTGTACAGGTAATTATTCTATTGAGGAAATGATGAGTTTTAATTCATTGCAGTCATTGTAAATTTTAGGTAGGACTGGTAATGTCAGTCTTCGGTCTAACGGAAATCCTGACGAACCTTTGCTTTAATCGATTCGGGCCAAGACTTGGCAAAAATTCTTTTGTGCTTATCATGTTTACTTTGGAGTTAACGTTGCTTGTTTTCTGTTTGTTATGGAATCCTACCACAGACCTAGCATGGGTGTCCTATCTACTTGCATTCACACTTGGAATTTCTGATGGCCTACGACAAACTGTTTTAACAGGTTCGTATTTACATCTTCAATGCCATGAACAAATTAATAAAAAAAATTTTTTCAGTTACGTACGTGCAGTATTTCAAGGAAAATAGTGAAGCCTGCAGCTGTTATAGTCTTCTAGCAAGCGCCGGGTCAGTTTTAATGTATGTGTTAAGTCGTTTCACGTGTGTGTATATGAAGATTTCTGTGCTTATTTCCATGTTACTAATTGGTGGTCTTTGCTACATTGTCGCTGAAAAGATTTTTAAGAAAAAATTGACTTCAGAGATTGCTGTGCCCACTTAAGTGTTTAAAATATGAGTGTAAACAAACCATCAGGCTTTCGTGCTACCAAGATATTTGAAAATTTAAAGTTAATAATTCTTGTATTTATATTCTTGTTTTTATTACGATTTGTATCGTTTGCAAATACATACAATTCAAAAGATCGTTTTGACTCAACATCGCCCTCAAGCGAATGCTTGCTTCCACTTTATTCAGCCGACGGGTGATAGAAAGATATTGTTTTTCAACAATGCTGTGCGTGTGATTGGCAGCATTAGTCAAAACCCCGGTTTGGTCACAAAGAAATACCTGATCGGGATTCCTGGCCAGTAGTATCCAAGGTTCGATTCCCTGTGTGGTCAAAAAAGGACGATAATTTTTGTGATCTAATTTAGGTTGTTTTAGCTTCTGCGTTTAGGTACTCAAGACAAAAAAGTACCTCAATTTGAAAGCAAACAATGGTTGTCTTGGCTCTTTCTAACATTGGTTAACCCCCTAAACTTGCCCGCACCGGCAGCCCTCTATCTTGGAACCTGATACTATAAAAGGGGTGGACAAAGTAGTTTGGTGAAGAGTTACTTGAGAAAACCAACAAATATCATAAAATTATAATGTTTGAATAAAGTTACGTTTTTATATATGCCAGAGGAACAGATTATTAAGTTATCAGCAAATGATTTTGTCGTCAGGTTGGTATTATGCAATATATGATACTGGTGCATTACAATGGGTAAAATAAATTGCATCACATGCAATGGGTAACCTTTAAAAAAGGTGCGGTCACTAACTGTTAGCAGTATGTCAACCTTTGCATTTTAGTAACTTAAATACGGACATTGAATTTTAACCAACCGTGGGAATCTTTTCAACAGTGTACATAGGCACCTAGTTATGAGATCTCCTCCAATAAACTAAGGTTGTCGGACCATAAAGTAAAAGAAAATCACTCATGCGAGTCAGGCTCAAATATATTACGTGGACGTTTTTTCGCGGTTTCTGTCACAGTCACGCATAGTCGCGCATAATCTTCGCACACGAATGTTAGAAGAAAACTGGTTTATATTGTTTTCAGTTTAAAGGCTGCCAAAGTGCACAAAGACATGGAAATATCTGCGACAGCAAAGAAGACATTTGTTCGACGACAAGCATATTGCCTTGGTATAACTGCTGCGTTGATGTTTTCTGGCTTTGCCGGTGTACTTAGTCTACAGTCGTCTATTAACATTGTGGCCGAACTTGGAACCACCACTTTGGCTGTAGCTTTCTCTGCAACACTTGTATGGAACCTATTTTTCACATCGCCCATGTTAAATGCAATTGGTCCAAAAAAGTGCATTGTGATTGGAGATATTTTCTTCCTGGTTTACACATTTGCAAACATTTACCCTGGTAAGATTTCAGAAGGTTTTGCGATGTTTAACGTTAGGTAGATCATTTAAATCAACGTTTTGACAACGACGTATTTGTTTCTTTGAAATGCGTTGTGATTCTTTCTACAATTCCGAATAACAAACTGTGCTGTTTTACCTTTATAACAGGTTATCAAACCCTTGTTCCCGCTTCGATATTACTTGGAATCGCCCAAGCTGTCACGTGGTCCAGTTTCCCCTTGTTCATTGGTCACTTCGGTAAACAATACGCTTTTGTCGCACGCAACGAAGCACCAAGTGAGGAAGGATCTGAAACCTGTGTGAAAAGCGAAGAGGATTACACATGTCAGCTCACCGCCATTATCTTTTCCATTGAATCTGTTCATTTGGTAAGCTTGGTTTACATTTCAGCGAATCCATATGGATTTGACTTAGATACCTGTCCTGGTCGTATCAATATTGTGTCGTTAAAAATGTTACTGAAAAGAATAAATAATATAGTGAGTGGACTGAACAATACATTTTCCCATTGAATTGTACATGTATGATCAAACGCGCCAGGTTTGGTCACTTCTTGATGGGGTGCCGAAAATTTATATGAGGCTACATAAAATAACGTCATGGGTGTATTCATGAGTTTTTCAAGCAGGTCCGAATGTTTTGAACCATTTTTCATATTCAGATTAATTTTTGGTTGTTTGTGGTCTAGCTTAACGAATCATAAACGCCCTAATCTGCGCGGGTCATCATATGAATGACATATTGCGCAAATGCGTTACTTTCCTTTTCGCAACCATTTTAACAACGACAAGGGGTTTTACACTGAGGTAACCGCACTGTAACAACTTGATGTGTTTGGTAACAATGCTACTTATTTGGAAAGTATGGCAAACGAGATGCGGTTCTCAGTGAATGTTTCCGTTTATTTTGCCAAAAATCCCAACAAACGTGATTTTGTCGGCTATTTAGCCAAAAAGATCATTGTAAGTCACTGCATAGCCGCACGGATGAGACATATTAGGTTGAAACCGTGGCCCTGTTTGCAGCTCACTAACCAAAGTACTTTTGTGTGACACCGTTGCTAACGAGGGCAAAAACATGTCTATTTCCTTTGAAAGTTGCCGAGGTTACCCTACGTAAGTTTGACGAACTGCTGAAAGTCGTGCTTCAGTCCATACGCTCACGAATGCTCGAGTTCAACAACCACAAATTGTTACATCGTTTAATTATCGTAGACAAGCCTCTGTTACGCGGTTGGGAGCTGTCATTTATGCTGTGCTTATACGAGAAACACTTTGCATCCAACACCACAAACCATTACATAACATAGATAAAAGCTTCAAACCGTATATGTCCTCACTGCAGCTTGACACATCTGAAATGGTGACGTCATTGCCGAAATTTCCTGCTGTAGCTGGTGTCACGTGATGTGGCTCTTGCGTGTCGTTATGTTTTGCCGTTCAGTTGCATGCCTGCCTCTGCGTTCTCTTGGTTGCACTGAAGATAGACGCAGTCGTGTTCGAAACGTTTGCACATAATGTATAGCAGCGTATTAGCTTTGGCGTTTTTGTTTGTAATCATCAACTCTACAACAAATTTTCGATTTTATTTACTCGGCACGTTAATTTTTTAGGTTTCCGCACATGTGCGCTAAGTAAAAAAGGTTGAGACATACCCAGGTAGTTTTAAAGCGAATACGGCTCACCTCTGCACCCCCTTACTTTTTAGCTGGTGTCTATGTGTATGATTGTAAACAGCATCGTTATTAAACAGATTATTTGATAGTGGGTATACAGCCACTAATACCACATTTGTTGTTAAACACGCACCATACTTTATGACATGGATACTTACAAAATTACAATATCAAATAGCCTGATGTCAACGCATTTATTTTCAAGAATACATGTTTCGCTAAATAAGCATCTTCAGTTCTAAAATGAAACGGAAAACAAAATAAAAAGCTGAAAAACAAATGCTAAAAACTGGCCGAGCAAGTCACTCTGACATGCAATGTCTGGTGACCTACTTGCGTGGTGTAGCACCGCGGCCGCAAGCATGCGTTGCGTGTGTAGATAAAAAAAACGTTGTGCGTATCACGTGATCGCAGGTAGTACCATTTTTTGTATGTTAATTCGTGCGTTTAAAAGTTTTTTGCCATTTGTTTTCACAAATATGGATACTTACAACCACAATAAATGTCATTGGCATTTGTAGGTATTTGGAAATCTGGCGTCCTATGGCATTTTGAAAATATTTCAGTCACATGAAGAGGTTTCCTGGAGGTGAGAACAAAATTACCAACATCCATTTTCAACATCCTAAAATACACGCTTTTGTCGTAGTGGCAATTCTACTCAAGCAACATTGAATACCTCGACGTTGCAACAAGACTCCGAGTCGTCTTGCGGTTCATCACAATGTAGTTTTAAGGAAATCAACAATGCAACTTCAAGCGATTTGAACAAATATCAGATACAAAGTTGGGAGGCAAGAATTTTCCTGTTTCTTAGTTACGCATCACTGCAAGTTATTGCGATGGTTACTCATGCGTGTCTGTTGCAAGACCCTAGTAACTACAACTGGAGCGATTCTGGCACCGAAGAAATTAACGTAAACGAGGAAGTCAACCTGATCGCAATCAAGCAAGAAACTCCCAGTTCAAACCAGGACGGTGCAACCATTGGGAACTCGACATCGAATCAAGTAGGTTGTGACCTTGGCTATTAAGTTATGCGCACATAATAAATGTTTCTCTAGTTCGGAAACTGTTTGTTTGGTGCGTTGTCAACGCTACGACACCTAACGGATATGCAACAACTTTTGCTTCTCCCGATAAACCTTTGTCATGGAATGATTCTTGCCTTTATATTTGGTGATTTTACAAGATCATATGTGTCCTGTATGTCAAGCGTTGTACAGGTAATTATTTTGTTTTGATAATGATGAGTTTTAATTCATTACAGTCATTGCAAATTTTAGGTAGGACTGGTAATGTCAGTCTTCGGTCTAGCAGAGATCATGTCGAACTTTTGCTTTAATCGATTCGGGCCAAGACTGGGAAAAAATACTTTTGTGGTTATCATGTTTACTTTCGAGTTTACGTTGCTTGTTTTCTGTTTGTTATGGAATCCTACCACAGACGTAGCATGGGTGTCCTATCTACTTGCATTCACATTTGGAATTCCTGATGGCCTGCGACATACTGTTTTAACAGGTACGTATTCACATTTTCAGTTCCAAGAACAAGTTACCAAGTGATCAAGCTTACTTTTCAGTTACGTACGTGCAGTATTTTAAGGGAAAGAGTGAAGCCTACAGCTGTTTAAGTCTTCTTACAAGCGCCGGATCAGCATTAATGTATGTGTTAAGTCGTTTCATGTGTGTGTATATGAAGATTTCTATGCTTCTTGCTATGGTAGTAATTGGGGGTGTTTGCTACATTGTCGCTGAAATAAGATTTTCAAGAAGAAATTGACTTGAAAGATTGCGGTGACTACTTAAGTGTTTAATATATGATTGTCGAATTTTTGAAAACCATCAGATTTTTTTGCACATTGTATCATTTGTAAATACATATGATAAAAAAGATCGCGCGTACTCAACATCGCTCTCTAGCGAATGCTTGCTTCCACTTTATTCAGCCAACGGGTGATAGGTATAGAGATTGTTTTTAACAATATACTGTGCGGGTGGTTGGCAGCACTGGTCAAGCACCCGAACGAAATACCAAGAAGACACTCTGATCAAGATCTGTGACCAGGATATTGTGGGTTCAAACCCCGGTGTGATGGGTTCCCCAAAACGGAATAACGTTGCCAACACTATATACTGTTTAACCTTCTATAAGCATGGAAAATTCAGATTCTGCCATGACGGTTATTGGTCTTTTCGCAATATTACACACACAAATCATTAGTTTTGGAACGGTATCATCCTGGCATCCATTAGGAAAAATAATATATTTTCCCTTGCGAACATCATCAGTTTCTGTTTAGTAAAAATATAGCAATAACACACGTAATATTTTAATGATGGTAAAAATATTCGAAAAAAATCAAAAATAATTTGACCAAGGTATGGTTTTTATTTTGTATGCGTTATTAAATTTTAGGCACTTTCTTTATTTTCTTTAGATCCTGTTTTTTCAAGTTATTGCGATGGGTATTCATGCGTGTCTCTTCCAAGACCTTATAGTAACTACAACTGGAGCGATTCTGGCACCGAAGAAATTAACGCAAACGAGGAAGTCAACCTGATCGCAATCAAGCAAGAGAGTCTCAGTTTAAACCAGGACGGCGTAACCATTTGGAACTCGACATCGATTCAAGTAGGTTGTGACCTTGGCTATTAAGTTATGCGCAGATAATAAATGTTTCTCTAGTTCGGAAACTGTTTGTTTGGTGCGTTGTCAACGCTACGACACCTAACGAATATGCAACAACTTCTCCCGATTAACCTGTATCACGGAATGATCCTTGCCTTTATATTCGGTGATTTTACAAGATCATATGTGTCCTGTATATCAAGCGTTGTACATGGTAATTATTCTATTGAGGAAATGATGAGTTTTTATCCATTACAGTTGTTGTAAATTTTAGGTAGGACTGGCAATGTCAGTCTTCGGTCTAGCGGAGATCATGACGAACTTTTGCTTTAATCGATTCGGGCCAAAACTTGGAAAAAATACTTTTGTGCTTATCATGTTTACTTTCGAGTTTACGTTGCTTGTTTTCTGTTTGTTATGGAATCCTACCACAGACCTAGCATGGGTGTCCTATCTACTTGCATTCACATTTGGAATTCCTGATGGACTGCGACAAACTATTTTAATGGGTTGGTTTTCATATTTTCAGTTCCATGAACAAGTTAACAAGTGATCAAGTTTGCATTTCAGTTACGTACGTGCAGTATTTTAAGGGAAAGAGTGAAGCCTACAGCTGTTTAAGTCTTCTTACAAGCGCCGGGTCAGCATTAATGTATGTGTTAAGTCGTTTCATGTGTGTGTATATGAAGATTGCAGTGCTTGCTGTGTTACTAATTGGTGACCTTTGCTATATTGTCGCTGAAAAGATTTTCAAGAAGTAATTGACTTCAGAGATTGCTGTGCCTACTTAAGTGTTTAAAATATGAGTGTAAACAAACCATCAGGCTTTCGTGCTACCAAGATGGTTGAAAATTTAAAGCTTGTATTTGTATTCTTATCTTCATTACAATTTGTCTAGTTTGCAAATACATACGAAAAAAAGATCGTGCGGGCTCAACATCACCCTCAAGCGAATGCTTGCTTCCACTTTATTCAGCCAACGGGTGATAGAAAGAGATTGTTTTTAACAATACTGCGCGGGTGTTTGGCAGCATTGGCCAAGCGCCCGACGCATATACCAAGATGAAAACATGATTGGGATTCGTGCTTAGGTGTTCAAACCCCTTTGTGGTCACTAAAAAAACCTGATCAGGATTCCAGGATTGGGATATTCTGAGATTTCTGATGTAGTCAAAAAAGTAAGGACCATAAATTGTGATGACCTTTTTTTTGATTTGATGTTATACAACGTTTTCGTCCGTTTAATACAGCGGTCACTAAACTACAGTCCGTCACTTTGGACCTCCAAAACAAAACCAAGTTGACAGAGCTACTAGCTAAATCTTGGTTTTATTTTGCCTTCTAGCATGGAAAATAAGGACCAGTTGCTGCCCTGACGATTACTGGTTTTTCCGCAGTAATACGCACACAAAAGCATTAGTTTTGGTACGGTATCATCCTGGCATCCATTAGGAAAATATATTTTCCCTTGTGCACATTATCATTTCCTGTGTAGTAAATACGCAACAATAAAAAGTTATTTCAAGATGTCTAGAAAACAACGACAACAAACAGACTACGGTATGTTTTTTATATTTTGTGTACGTTACCACATGTTAAGCATTTTATTTTGTTGAGAACATGTTATTTACTCTTCAATTTAGAATTACAGCGCCTGATGGTCACTATTCGCACATACATTTGGTCCTGTGTGAAAAAAGTTTTGTAACTCTTGATTTTCAACATTTAACTTCTGCATACCGCACTGCCTATCACAAAATTGGATTTAAACATATGTTGCTGAAAAATGAAACCCCTAATATGCTTTAAGTTAACATGGCACATCAACAAAACCACAAAAGGCTACCGAGATACGTTGATGTCCCAAAATTTGTTGGGGAGGCCCCTCCCTAAGGGGGGTTGCTACCGGTGAGGCCCCTTTCTGGTCTAGGAGGCCACAAACTATCTTATTGTAACACCACCTAGTGGTAACCGAAAGTGACTAGCTGTATTACTTTAATTGTAAGAAAAACATAATCAAACGACTTTATTGATTAGACAATAAAACAGACGAATCAAATGATGTTTTTGTCACAAAGTCGATACGTTTTGAACTGTTAATGACGGGTGGATGGTTTACACGAAGTCGCAGTTGCTTTCCCCTGCTGTTTTGTTACCCGCAGAAGTCTGTCGTTACAAGGTTGTTTAGTTAAGTAGCTATCTTTGTAAGTTAAATGAGCGTATTTCTGCAATGGCGACTTCATAAGGCGAATTAACCTCACTCTAAAAATCTCGTTAGGTGCTATAACACAAAACTTACAAAACACTCCCTGTTTTATCAGACAAACCGCAGCAAATCAGTCGTAAACTCATGTGCTATGTTGCTATCCAAGGTATTGTTTATATAATTTGCATCCATCTTTATGTACGGATAACGTCTATATAACTCTTTTTAAAAGAAAACACGCATTATTGAAAAACTTACCGTTCCCATTTGAATTTTATTCAAAAGGAGTTTAACCATTTAAGTGGCCGATGCTTTGTTCAAATTATCACAGGTTTGACTTGAACACTCAATTCGGGGCGAAATTGCTAAGAGTTTTCGCAAAAAATTGTATCTAAACTTCAGAGTATTAAATATCCTTTATTTGCTATTTAAAAATGTGATGACATTATTTAGGATTATTTTGTAATTTTTTGTCCTCTAAATCAGTGATTCCCAACCGGTAGTACGCGAGCGTTTCTTGATTTCAACAGGTGTAGCCTGTGTTTTATCAATGCTCATAAAATATTAGTTATCTTATCCGCAAGGTTACGTGTCGCCCGCTGTATAATCTTCAGTTTCGTCTGGTACAACAGCAATGTATTGATAAAAACAGGCGCGGTGTACCAAAACAGGTCACAAGACTAGCGGCGAAAATCGCGATTAAGCGAGTATCTAACACCACAAAGCGGCGTTTAGTCGAAACATCTTTCCTTGCCGACTATGAGACTACTGAAGTGGGAATTTCTGTTAGTAAACCACAGAATCAAGTAAACCACAGAATCAACGTAACGAATCCATAAAAGCTATGGACACCTATCTTTCATACCATACGCAGCTGCGTTTGCCCAATATAGGCAATGGCATTAAAAAAGGTCTGGAGAGTAAGTAATTTATCTGAAAGTTAGGCCACGTTTCGGACATGTTTTGGATCACCAACCCCACCTAAACCTCTTAATTCAAAGAACCGATTTCAAAGTTTTTTAACTTTGACCGGTCCTATTTCTCACCATACGGTCGCACAAAGACCGGAAATCCTGCAACGCATTTGTAGTTATTCATCATTTTTCCGTACAAACAGTGACATGTTATGCAGCCGCCTTTATCAGGATGTAATATGCAAATGTGTGTGAAACAGCTGCTTTGTACATTTGCAAGAGTGCATCCTGATGAAGGCTGTTGCATAGCAACCGAAACGTCGATATTTATAATTATTATTGCCAGCTGAGCTTTTTGTAACAAAGACGCATTCTTCAAGAAAACGCATAACCAAACAGAAAACCACTTAAGCGCAAAAAATGTGTGTGCCCTAATTCTTTTTTAAGAGTCAGTACGCCACCGCACCAGTCGCCATTAAACGCGGCTATCAGTAGACGTATACTGTATGCATTGCTGTTAGGTATTAATGAGCTACAGGGCAGTCAGAACCGGGTGCGATCACCGGAACGCAAGTAAAAAATAACACAGTCCACCTGAGAACCAAGTTCCAACTTATTTTTACATGTCATTGAGCGTAAACAAAAGAAAGTTGTTCCAGAATTGCAAAAAGACTGCTTGCCTTATGTGTCAGTAGATTTTGCTGTAGCTCAAGTAGTTCTCAGCAATTAATAATGGCTGCCGAACATCACAGCCACATGGAAACTTCAGCGACAGCAAAGAAGACATTTGTTCGACGACAAGCGTATTGCCTTGGTATAACTGCTGCGTTGATGTTTTCTGCATTTGCCGGTGTACTTAGTCTGCAGTCGTCTATTAACATTGTGGCCGAACTTGGAACCACTACTTTGGCTGTAGCTTACTCTGCAACAGTTGTATGGAACCTTTGTTTTACATCGCCAATGTTAAAGGCAATTGGTCCAAAAAAGTGCATTATGATTGGAGATATTTTCTTCCTGGTTTACACATTTGCAAACATTTACCCTGGTAAGGCTATACGGTGTTTAACATTAGGCCATTTATATCCGGTCCATTCGATTTACTGTTATACTATTTTTTGTCGTGTGCAATTTCATTGTTCTGTAACATGTAAATTACATGGTTACAAATGTGTGGCGGTAGAATGCGAACCGGTAAAAACATAAAATACTAACGTTGCATATCTGCACAGACCAGTAAGCCTTTCTTCATCCAAAGGTCTGTTTAGAGATAAGCAACACATAAGAATAAAAAAACGTTGCTTTGAAGAAAAAATCTGACACTTAATTTCTCGTTCTCTTTGGAATGTCACACTTGCGTTTTGTTTTCATAACAGGCTATTACATCCTTGTCCCCGCTTCGATATTACTTGGAATCGCCCAAGCTGTCACGTGGTCCAGTTTCCCCTTGTTCATTGGTCACTTCGGTAAACAATACGCTTTTGTCGCACGCAACGAAGCATCAAGTGAGGAAGGATCTGAAACCTGTGTGAAAAGCGAAGAGGATTACACATGTCAGCTCACCGGCGTTTTCTTTTCAATTGAATCCGTTTATTTGGTAAGCTTGGTTTGCATTTCAGCGAATCGATACGATTTTGACCTACATACGGTTTTCTATACGCGTCGATTTGTGCCTGTTAACAAAAGGATGCAAGATGAAATATATCGATCCAATAAGGGGACTGAGGAATGCATTTTTACCTCCCCCCCATTTTTACATAGACGCATTTATAAAAGTTGAAATATTGCAGACATATTTTGAAAAACTATGCGCATCCACATTGACCGAAAGGTACCACAAAGTGGATATTACTGTGCCCGCTAGTGTAATAGCTAGCACATGTGCCACTGTCGACAGCTGCACTGATGAGACCTTACAGGTCGAAACAGTGCGTGTACACCCTACCTGCACATCTCCAATATTATGTTTTTGTTGCACATATATGCGCATCCACTTCCACAAAATACGGTGAGATGCCTACTTATAACCTAAATATGTTATTTTGGCATTTGTAGGTATTTGGAAATCTGGCGTCTTATGGTATTTTGAAAATATTTCAGTCTAATGAAGAGGTTTTGTGGAGGTAAGAACAAAATTACCAACATCTGTTTTCAACATCCTAAAATACACGCTTTTGTCTTAGTGGCAATTCTACTCAAGCAACATTGAACACCTCGACGTTGCAACAAAACTCCCAGTCATCTTGCGGTTCATCACAATGTAGTTTTAAGGAAATCAACAATGCAACTTCAAGCGATTTAAACAAATATCAGATACAAAGTTGGGAGGCAAGAATTTTCCTGTTTCTTGGTTACGCATCACTGCAAGTTATTGCGATGGTTATTCATGCGTGTCTGTTGCAAGACCCTAGTAACTACAACTGGAGTGATTCTGACGTGGACGATATTAATGAAAACGAAGTTAAGTTGATCGCAAATAAGCAAGAAAGTCTCAGTTCAAACCAGGACGGTGCAACCATTGGGAACTTGGCATCGAATCAAGTAGGTTTGGCTATTAAATACAGCGTCGATTATAAATGATTTTTTTGACCACACCGGGATTTGAACCCAGGACATCCTGGGCACGAATCCCGATCAGGCATTTTGCTTGGTATACCGGTCGGGCGCTTGGTCAATGCTGCCAACCACCCACCCCAATGTTTTTCTAGTTCGGAAACTGTTTGTTTGGTGCGTTGTCAACGCTACGACACCTAACGGATTTCCAACAACTTTTGATTCTCCCGATTAACCTGTATCACGGAATGGTCCTTGCCGTTATATTTGGTGATTTTACGAGATCATATGTGTCCTGTATATCAAGCGTTGTACAGGTAATTATTCTGATTAGGGAATTATGACTTTTAATCGATTACAGTTGTTGTAATTTTTAGGTTGGACTGGTAATGTCTGTCTTCGGTCTAACGGAAATCGTGTCGAACTTTTGCTTTAATCGATTCGGGCCAAGGCTAGGAAAAAATACTTTTGTGCTTATCATGTTTACTTTCGAGTTTACGTTGCTTGTTTTCTGTTTGTTATGGAATCCTACCACAGACCTAGCATGGGTGTCCTATCTACTTGCATTCACACTTGGAATTCCTGATGGCCTGCGTCAAACTGTTTTAACAGGTTCGTATTCACATTTTCAGTTCCATGAACAAGTTAACAAATGATCAAGCTTACTTTTCAGTTACGTACGTGCAGTATTTCAAGGAAAATAGTGAAGCCTGCAGCTGTTTTAGTCTTCTCACAAGCGCCGGGTCAGCATTAATGTATGTGTTAAGTCGTTTCATGTGTGTGTATATGAAGATTTATTTGCTTCTTTCTATGTTACTGATTGGTGGTCTTTGCTACATTGTCGCTGAAATAAGATTTTCACAAAGAAACTTCACTTCAGTAACTGGTGTGATCGAAAAAACTTATTAAGTTTTTCAAAGCTTATATTGTCGAATTGGCATATTGATCGAAATTTTTTTTTGCAAAACCAGGCCATTCTTTTTGAAATTGCATGCTTTATTCAGGATTTTGCCGTTTCATACACATGTAATTATGTTTTGTATCATCACGTGTTTTGTTTAAGCATTTTTCATAAAATTTATGTTTTTTGTTTGCTTGTAGGGAATTCGGCTTGTGATAATTCGAAACCTTTCAGCGTTTGTTTAAACCCGGTCTTTTAAAACCGCTGTCAATTCTTTTACATTTACAACCCGTCTTACTGGCCTTCGCAAGATATCTCGCTTGCGCTTCTTCTTTTATACCTTTGTTTTCCATCGTCTTTGATATTGCCCAGGAAATTTGCGACTCTTTTTACAAATAAACTGATCTTAGTTTGGTCCCAGAAGTTTTGGTTATTTTACAAATCAAACTTTTGGTCGCACAGATCAGCATGCTTTTTGTCTCCCAGATCATAGCCTTTGGGGTTGCGGAGTTACAACCATAAAACACTATTCTATTGTGCAACTCCGTCAGAAACTTCTGTCAAACCATTTCTGACCCTTCATGCTGATCAGACAGTTAAGTTAATCAGAATTGCTCTTCTGGCACTTAGTTTCTAAAGTGTTCCAAGTTTGCTGTTGACGAGTGAAGCCATGCCGTTGGCAAAAGTTTTGTTGCACCCCTCCCCTGAGGAGGAACGAAGGAAACACAAGAAAAAGAGATTGGTTCAATCACCAAACTCCTACTTCATGGATGTAAAGTGTCCAGGTTGCTATAAGATCACAACCGTCTTTAGTCACGCACAAACTGTTGTTTTGTGTGTTGGATGTTCTACTGTTCTGTGCCAACCAACCGGAGGAAGGGCAAGGCTTACAGAAGGTTGCTCTTTCAGAAGAAAGCAGCACTAACCTCACTAAATAAGCAACAAAAATAGCAGTACAGACAGTTAAGGTTTTTTGAAGGAAAGTTGCCTGCGTTGTTTTAACAAATCAAATTCTCGTGATTGTTTAGGCGCCCCCATACGTTTTATCATGATGAAACGTTTTTCACGGATGGCTGCACATCACCCGCCAAGAAGAAAATATGTGAAATGGCAAACAAAACAGGATGGTAGATCTAGCATGATTGAACAAAAGGCATATGATCTTAAAATCTATGATGTACAATGCTTGAGTACACAACTAAAGCTGTTTGATGATTGCCAGAACGCTAGCTTCGTGTATCTGATGTATATTTGTTTAACTGCTTTTGTTGAATAACTTTTAATGACGGCATATATTTTCTTATATAGGCTACTAATACTAAAGAAAAGGGGAAAACCGATTTCTTTATCAAGAAAAGTCATTTTTGTAGAAAAGAGTAGGCCTAATCCAAATTTTTCAAAAAATTTTTCACAGAAACTATTGGCTAATGCATTATTATATAAAAAAAAAAAGTATGCTTACCGGAAAACATCTTCCTCAGATCCTCACAAATTACAAACTTTACAATCTTGTTCATGAATATATTATATACTCATCCAGTCCATGACTATATATATGTTACCAAAGTAAAATTTCCTGAATAGTAAGACTTGTTTTACCACTGACACATCAAAGATTAAATAAATGTACAAAACTGTATAATAAATAATATGGAATAAAACCAAACAAATGCTACTATTTGGTTTTATTGTGTTTAACACTTCTGTATGAACTGAATGCATGACCAGTAGATAATATTATTATCTACCACAAAATCAACAAAAATAGTAAAATTTACTTTGGTATTTTTTGGCAGTAGATCTTTTTAAATCAGAACAATTGACATTAAAATGAGAGTGAAATGCCAAGTGGAGGTTGTAAACCGAAATGTTGCTTCACAAGGAATGCGAGGAGGTTGTGGAAAAGCTGCCCAAGCCACATTGTTTCTAGCCCGTAAACCTGGGGACGTCGTGTTTCTTATGTACTGCACTGTAAAAGACAAGCAAGGAGTAAAATACAAAGTGAAGGCAAACATTCAACAAATATTTGGAAAGTTTCTTTCTGAAGGCAAGGCAACCATCAGACTATGTGAACCTTCAGTAGATTTGTGCATTAAAAAGGCCGATCCCAATGAGCTTAGAAGAATATTGAGTGCTCTTGCAATGGCACACAAGGGCCAAACACTGTCTGGCCAAAGTGTACTTTCGTCTATGGCACCTGCCAAAACAAAACACATTGAAGCTCCGAAAACCAAGTTAAACATTCAAAGCAAAAGTGATTATCCAATGACAACTTCATTTCCAACGAAACTTGAAAAACTCAGGGTTAATGGTTGTCAGCTTGTTAAAATTGATTCAAGAATATTTGGTCTTAGACATTTGACTTTACTGGATTTAAGCTCTAATAAAATTAAATCCATTCCAATCCATATTGGTGAAATGACCTTGGCCGAGTTGACGTTGTCAGACAACTTGATCACTGAGTTCCCGAAACAGCTTTGTTCTGCAACATCTCCACTTTGTAAAACATTAAAAACATTGTCCATGGACTACAATGAACTGACATATCTTCCAGACAGCTTCTGTTTGTTAGGAGAGCTTTGGCAACTTCAACTTAGCCACAACAAACTAATAAAGCTGCCCACACAAATTGGCAAACTACGTAATTTAAAGCGCTTTTGGGCATCACACAATCAACTTTGCTTTTTACCTTATACCTTTATTAACTTGCGATTAGAAAAACTAGATTTATTTATGAACAGCTTTGTGCTTGACTCTGTAGAAAGAACATCTCGTGATGTTTTCACGATTAAAAAAATTTTATCTCTCAAAGAATGCAGTGCCCGAACTGTAAGAAGATGCAACATACCATTTGACAACAAGGAAGTGTTTTCTCATGTCATAATTAAATACCTTAAGTCCGCCAAGCAATGTCCGTGTGCAAAGTATTGCTTTGAATCCTTTGCTATGTGCATGCTTACATACGATTTAAAGCAGATTTGTGAAAGTATGATTGGTTTGGACATTTCTGGGCAAACAAACGTCTCAATTGAATCCATACTTTGCTCTGAGAAATGTGTTGCAAAATATCTTGCACGTGGTCTTTTCCAATGACTTTCTATATCCTTTTTTTAGTATTACAGTATTTTTCACTGTGTAAACTTTCTTCTATGTGCCCAGTACTGTATTAGCGCTTAACAGATGCATGATACCCTAAAAGTCCAATATTTTTTTGCGCTGATGACTACTATGTAATGAACAATCAATACAGAAGGTAAAATAACATGTGGACCAATAATTCAATTTAAATTTATTTTGCATACAAGGAATATGAACGAGTATGAACAATAATGTGCAAAATAAAATGGCATGGGCACCGTGTTTGAGGTGATCTACGGGAACATCGCCTTCTGTAGTTGGGTCGCACTGGGGACAGATGGGTGCGGCAATACCCTTACGGGTGCCGTATGGTCTATACGTCGCGGCTTGCGGCCGAATTAACGACGGTTGATGCACTGTGCTACGGCAGCGCGGTCTATGCGACGATGTACGGCTGCAACGACTTGGTCTTGCGCCCTCGGCCGCACATCACCGCGAATGGCCCAATGGTGAAAAATTTAATATAAAATGACTTTTTCGTGCACAGTTTCGTTTGATGTGACGATTTTGACAGATGACTTAGTTTTGGGCGTGAGAAATAGCTCCCATGTGGATGGGACAGCAGCGGGAAACTGCTACGATGTCCAAATAAGCATGGCCTTTTTTGCTTGGGCTAGCGTTATTTCACAACTCACAAGCATGTTTCCATGTGCCCCGCAGGCATTAAATTATTGTAGCCGCATATCCAAAAAGTAAAGTTTGTGACAAGTGTATTGCTGCAATGAATGACGTTTGCTGTGAAACTTTGGTTAATCTGCATTACACAATTGAAGCATATTTTTTGTATGAAAGTTTACCTGGAAGTGAAAGGTAGTGATATTAATATATATTATTCAAGTATTTGTAAAGCTATCGTTTTCATGTTCAGAAATGTTTGGTTGCGTGGAATCCCCCAAAAAAGAGACAGCAATTCAGAATTTATTCTGGCTGACAACTTTGCTGATGTCGGTGCCAGCAGTTCTCCCCAGCCTTTTTTTGAAAACCCTGGTCAGTATGTGTAATGTTTATGGTATATAATGTTCAAGCATGTCTGAAAATTATATTTTTGGTCTATTATATTTAAAGAGGATTCCAGCATTGGAAGTATTAAAGAAGATAATTCCTTTTCTTCTGATGCTGCTGCTGCAGACATGCCCGAAATTGCAACTCAATTAGAAGAACCAAGTTGCAAAAGAATAAAGACAGACAAACTGAAGGTACAGGTATGCTCAAGCCTATACTTAATTCATGTCATTATGAATAAAAACTAAACTCGGTAATGTTTTTGTTTTACAGTCAGAAAGACAAAATTATTTAGGGCAAAGTTCAAGTCATCTTGTGGCACTTCAGGAAAGGAAGTTAGATCGACTTGACCACTTCGGTCAATTTGTGGTGGCACAATTGAGAAAAAAACCTTCAGAGGTTGTTGAGGCACATATGAAGGAAATAAACAGTGTACTGTTTGCTGATTGAACTCTGAATTTAATGTTACACAACAGTCCACTTAAACTGATGATTTTGCTACTGTTTCAGAATTCCTTTCAATGTTCTTTTCATTTCTTTTTAACTAAATTTAAAAAATAATAAAACTAACATATATTAAGTTGTTTTTTTTGTGAGGAATTGTTTGAGGTGATACAAAATATATAGTTAGCCTTTATGTGTGTGTGCCTAAAATGTGTGCGGCCTAAATGCTGTGTGTGGTGCATACGCCCGCACAAGGAGGCAGGTTCGCGAGCAAAAAACTGCACCTCGTGCACATGTGCAACATAGCGGTTGCCATCAGCAACACAGCGGTTGCCATGTGCAACATAGACGTTGCCATCTGCAACATAGCGGTTGCCTTCTGGCACGTGGCGGGTTGACATGTTGCACCTTTAAGTTAACGTGTTATCAATTCTATTTTGGACAGCAAGATGGATATTCTTCATCGCCACACCCTGAACAAGGTTTTATTGTATACCTTATCAAATTGTATTCCTACGTTTTTTTATTTTTCAACAGATCACTTTATCCAATTTTGTGGGCATGGTAGGTGCATACAACAAAGGAGGCAATCATTGGAACCTGTTGGTAATTTAGAAATAATAAATTGTCTTAACTACAAAGACATTGAACAAACGTGATAATATACTCCATATTGCAGATTGTCCACTGGAAAACACAGACTATAACTTTAATTGATCCATTTTATCCAAGCCAACCAAATAATTGTGAAGCAGTGTCGAAATTTCAGTAAGTTAAATCATATTTTTATCAGACTACCACCATTCAATTTTGCATTCATACACCTTTTATTTGCTTGCAAAAAGATCTTACTTATTACTTCGGAAAAATAAAAGTGACGCACATCTGCAAGTCACCACATACCAACCGATAAAACACCCAATACAACAAGATGCACACAACTGTGGCATTTTTGTCTTGAAGGTAAAGCTCAATAACATAAAAATCCGTTGTAACAGAAAGCATTTGTTCTGTTTCAGATTGCTGAATACTTGTTTAATGCTCCAAAGTTGGACTCCACCATTCCATTTCAAGTGTACTTTCCAAGTACTAAAAGGGCACTGCAAAAGAGCAGAAAACATTTTAAATAATTCAGGTAATCACTTTTGAATTACGCTTTAATAAATGCTTAAAACTTGACAGCTGCCTGATAATCCTAAGTGTCTTTTTTATATTGTACAAACATAAGGGTAAAATAATATACACAAGTACAATGTAATGAGGTTTAACGTTGAAATTAGTCACTAACTACACTTCATTAGCCCAGTCCCCTTTTGGTTTCAAGGTTAGGGGACCCATGCGTTGTACATGCAATCTAGGGTCAGATTATGGCTCTATATGTTTGGCCAAATGTGTCAGTCCAGCCACATTCAAAGGGGTTTCCATACCTTTATGCTCATTTCAATTTTTATTCAGATAATTTAGCTAATCTATGCAGCCAGTGCGGAAAAGGTTCACAAATTGGAAAATGGGTAATTATTCTCTCTACCCAATATGCTAATTTACGAAACTTGTAATAAGTGTATACCACTTTTTTTAGATTGGATGTGACAGATGCTGGAGGTGGTACCATGCAAGATGTATGGGAATTCCAGAAAGTTTTGCTACATCCGTATTTTGGCCATGTCCTGTTTGTATTTAACAGCTTTTTGATTGTTCATTTTCTTTTCTTATTTCCTGTGAAATAAATAACAAGTAGGCATCAGTAAGGATAGTTTAATTTTGTGCGTGCAAAGGGATTGCCAAAAAGGAACTAAGCTTGCTAAACCCTGGGGGAGGGGGTTAATGTTCAGCTGTATGTTCACAAAAATTGCAAGTGTTTTTGCTTCTGTTGTCAAGTTTCCATCTTGCAGTAAGACTGATCCTTGCACTAAACTTCTGTGTCTCTAAGCTCTGAACGGAATTTACCAAGTTTACCAGTTTAAACCTTGATAAACATCATGTTTTTGCATGTTTCTTGTGTTGACAAAATAACTGTTAGTTAAAAATTAGCGGTCCAGCGTAAAAAACGTCAAACTGGATTGATCTGTCACAAAATGTAAAATTTTTTCCCCTGCAGTTCAACCACAAACCAAAACCCGAATACACTAGACCCAGGAATTCCTGTAGCAAAAGTTTTTTACCAAGTGGAGCTGTAATCATGTTGAACACGTTAACAAACCCAAAACTTGACTAAATATCACCGAAATAACAGCAAAAGTAACTTTACCACGTGTGGAGCTGTAATTCTTGGTCGAACTTAGCAATAATCCGTATATCCAGTGATGTTCAACATGTTCACCGGCATGTTGCGGTTCGCAACATGGATGTGCAGAATGTGCACCGGGTGGCGTGTTTGCGCCACGACCTCTGTTGCGCACAAGAGCGCCGCAAACTGTCAGGGGATTCCCCGTCCGCAATTGTCGATTAACCAGCCTAAAGCAAAACGTAAATATGCCAACTGGGTTAAAGAACGTTTTCTTTGATCGTAATTGGCAGTCTCAGTCATCCCGAGGACTGATAAAATATGATGGTGTAATTCGAAGGTGGTCAGGATCAGTAGCAAGTTGCGGTTTTTGGATCATTGTTGATGATCAATCACGCGTGTCGGTGAAGTAAACACCATAGTATACCAATGAGTATACTATACAGTTTAAACAGAATCCTGATATATTCAACTAATTTTTAAATTTCAGAATTTAAATAACAATAAGTGTACGACATAGTAAATTCGGAATATAACATCTTGCAACTAATTTTGTACATTTTGATGCCGACTAATAACCACCCACCTACAGCCCTACTATTCCTTACTGAGGGAAATTTTTCACCGTTTAAGAATCACTAGTGAAGTGGTTTAACCTCGTTATAACACCTCTGTATTGTGTTGATTTACTTAATGATGATTGGATGCTAAATACCCCTAACTTCCACCAGCAAAATATAGCATCTTCCTGGCGGCTCCTAATGTATTGATATTATATAATTGCGCCACAATTATATTGTTTACTTTCGAGTTTACGTTGCTTGTTTTCTGTTTGTTATGGAATCCTACCACAGACTTAGCATGGGTGTCCTATCTACTTGCATTCACACTTGGAATTCCTGATGGCCTGCGTCAAACTGTTTTAATGGGTTCGTATTCACATTTTCAGTTCCATGAACAAGTTAACAAATGATCAAGCTTACTTTTCAGTTACGTACGTGCAGTATTTCAAGGAAAATAGTGAAGCCTGCAGCTGTTTTAGTCTTCTCACAAGCGCCGGGTCAGCATTAATATATGTGTTAAGTCGTTTCATGTGTGTGTATATGAAGATTTCTATGCTTCTTTCTATGTTACTGATTGGTGGTCTTTGCTACATTGTCGCTGAAAGAAGATTTTTGCAAAGAAACTTCACTTCAGTAACTGGTGTGATCGAAAAAACTTATTAAGTTTTTCAAAGCTTATATTGTCGAATTGGCATATTGATCGAAATTTTTTTTGCAAAACCAGGCCATTTTTTTTGAAATTGCATGCTTTATTCAGGATTTTGCCGTTTCATACACATGTAAATTATGTTTTGTATCATCAGGTGTTTTGTTTAAGCATTTTTCATAAAATTTATGTTTTTTGTTTGCTTGTAGGGAATTCGGCTTGTGATAATTCGAAACCTTTTAGAGTTTGTTTAAATCCGGCCTTTTAAAACTCTTTTACATTTACAACCCATCTTACTGGCCTTCGCAAGATATCTCGCTTGCGCTTCTTCTTTTATACCTTTGTTTTCCCTCGTCTTTGATATTGCCCAGGAAATTTGCGACTCTTTTGACAAATAAACTGATCTTAGTTTGGTCCCAGAAGTTTTGGTCTTTTTACAACTAAAAACTTTTGGTCGCACAGATCAGCATGCTTTTTGTCTCCCAGATCATAGCCTTTGGGGTTGCGGAGTTACAACCATACAACATTATTCTATTGTGCAACTCCGTCAGAAACTTCTGTCAAACCATTTCTGACCCTTCATGCTGATCAGACAGTTAAGGTTTTTTGAAGGAAAGTTGCCCGCGTTGTTTTAAAAATAAATTTCTCGTGATTGTTGAGGCGCCCCCATACGTTTTATCATAGTATACTATGGTTTTATCGTGATGAAACGTTTTTCACGGATGGCTGCACATCACCCGCCAAGAAGAAAATATGTGAAATGGCAAACAAAACAGGATGGTAGATCTAGCATGATTAAACAAAAGGCATATGATCTTAAAATCTATGATGTACAATGCTTGAGTACACAACTAAAGCTGTTTGATGATTGCCAGAACGCTAGCTTCGTGTATCTGACGTATATTTGCTTAACTGTTTTTGTTGAATTAATGACAGCATATGTTTTCTTATATACTAATACTAAAGGGGAAAACCTATTTCTTTATCAAGAAAAGTCATTTTTGTAGAAAAGAGTAGACCTGGTCCAAATTTTTCAAAAAATTTTTCTCAGAAGCTATTGGCTAATGCATTATTATATAAAAAAAAGTATGCTTACCGAAAAACATCTTCCTCACAAATTACAAACTTTACAATCTTGTTCATGAGTATATTATATACTCATCCAGTCCATGACTATATATATGTTACCAAAATAAAATTTCCTGAATAGTAAGACTTGTTTTACCACTGACACATCAAAGATTAAATAAATGTACAAAACTGTATAATAAATAATATGGAATAAAACCACTATTTGGTTTTATTGTGTTTAACACCTCTGTATGAACTGAATGCATGACCAGTAGATAATATTATTATCTACCACAAAATCAACAAAAATAGTATAAATTATTAAAATTTATTTTGGTATTTTTTGGCAGTAGATCTGTTTTAATCAGAACAATTGACATTAAAATGAGAGTGAAATGCCAAGTGGAGGTTGTAAACCGAAATGTTGCTTCACAAGGAATGCGAGGAGGTTGTGGAAAAGCTGCCCAAGCCACATTGTTTCTAGCCCGTAAACCTGGGGACGTCGTGTTTCTTATGTACTGCACTGTAAAAGACAAGCAAGGAGTAAAATACAAAGTAAAGGCAAACATTCAACAAATATTTGGAAAGTTTCTTTCTGAAGGCAAGGCAACCATCAGACTCAGTAGATTTGTGCATTAAAAAGGCCGATCCCAATGAGCTTAGAAGAATATTGAGTGCTCTTGCAATGGCACACAAGGGCCAAACACTGTCTGGCCAAAGTGTACTTTCGTCTATGGCACCTGCCAAAACAAAACACATTGAAGCTCTGAAAACCAAGTTAAACATTCAAAGCAAAAGTGATTATCCAATGACAACTTCATTTCCAACGAAACTTGAAAAACTCAGGGTTAATGGTTGTCAGCTTGTTAAAATTGATTCAAGAATATTTGGTCTTAGACATTTGACTTTACTGGATTTAAGCTCTAATAAAATTAAATCCATTCCTATTCCTATTGGTGAAATGAACTTAGCCGAGTTAACATTGTCAGACAATTTTATCACCGAGTTCCCAAAACAGCTTTGTTCTGCAACATCTCCACTTTGTAAAACATTAAAAACATTGTCCATGGACTACAATGAACTGACATATCTTCCAGACAGCTTCTGTTTGTTAGGAGAGCTTTGGCAACTTCAACTTAGCCACAACAAACTAATTAAGCTGCCCACACAAATTGGCAAACTACGTAATTTAAAGCGCTTTTGGGCATCACACAACCAACTTTGCTTTTTACCTTATACCTTTATTAACTTGCGATTAGAAAAACTGGATTTATTTATGAAGAGCTTTGTGCTTGACTCTATAGAAAGGACATCTCGTGATGTTTTCACGATTAAAAAAATGTTATCTCTTAAAGAATGCAGTGCCCGAACTGTAAGAAGTTGCAACATACCATTTGATAACAAGGAAGTGTTTTCTCATGTTATGATTAAATACCTTAAGGACGCATATTGGTGTTTCTATGAAAATTAGTTTTGGTGCTGGGAAATGCCCACCGTGTAGACCTGTGTCACAATGCAAAGTCATGCATCACCAAGCAAAGCAGTGACGCAATTAAGTTAAATTTATGGTTGAATGTGCGCACATGTGCGTGCTGTTGTCATGGCGAATTTTAGGGTGTTTGGGGCAGTTTTAGTGGGGTTTTGGGCTATTCCAATTAGGTAGTAACATGCTGGTGGGTGCTGCTGAAAATTATGTTGAAAATGGAGCAAAAAAATCAGGCTGTATTTGTGGAAAAATGAATCGTTTAAGTGTCCAATCATTTGTGATTTTATGAAAGATCCATTTCATATCTACAAAGTTTGATCGATATTAGTCTCCGAAAAAATGGTTTAGCCACCCCCCTAGGGCCATTTGCCCCCTGGTTACTCAGTATTTTGGTTAAAAGAGCAACAAAAAATGGAACTGGATTTTGCAGAAAAATGAATCGTTCAACTACCCACTCATTTTCATTTTTTGTAAGTTCCAACTCTTCTCTATGCGATGGCATCAAATTTAGTTGCTGAAAAAGTGTCAAAGCCCTCCCCCAAGGGCTGGGTATACCCCCCTGTTGGTTATATGATCTTCCAGGAGGCCCAACAAGTCCTTGCTCTGTACAGTCTCATCCAGGAGCAAATTTTTTTTCAACTTTGTAGAATTTTAGGTTCCTATGTAAGTCACAAGACCCATCAACGGTCATTGTGAAACAAGCGGAACAGTCGCTAGATGCATAACAGCCGAGGGCCTTGAACACAGGATTTCTCCAATCTAATACCCATATAGGTCCTTAAGTCCGCCAAGCAATGTCCATGTGCAAAGCATTGCTTTGAATCCTTTGCTATGTGCATGCTTACATACGATTTAAAACAGATTTGTGAAAGCATGATTGGTTTGGACGTTTCTGGGCAAACAAACGTCTCAATTGAATCCATACTTTGCTCTAAGAAATGTGTTGAAAAATATCTTGCACATGGTCTTTTCCAATGACTTTCTATTTCCTTTTTTTAGTATTGCAGTATTTTTCACTGTGTAAACTTTCTTCTATGTGCCCAGTTCTGTATTAGCGCTTAACAGATGCATGATACCCGACAAATCAAATATTTTTTTGCTCTGATTACTACTAGGTAATGAACAATCAATACAGAAGGTAAAAAAACATGTGGACCAATAATTCAATGGAAGTTTCTTTTGCATAGAAGGAATATGAACGAGTATAAACAAACAATAACTGTCAGGCATGTCGAACAGCAACCGCATATTTGACCATATATATCGGTGCGGTTGGAAGCCATGTTGGTCCTTGGATATAACACTGCGTATTCTTGCGATGACGACTTTTGGTTGTTTGATATAGCTGCGACAAGGTTTGTTTAATATGATTTGAGGTTTGAACGGCTTGCTGACCTCTGTAATTTGATTCTAATCCAAAAAACACAACTTTTTGGAAATGCTTGTTGTACCTTGTAAAATATGGCAAATTGTAAAAATTATTCTGCCAGAATGAGGGTGGTACCATTTCATGTAAACAGGGCTAATGTGACACCGTATTTGTTGATAATGTTAATAATGCAGTTGTTATTTGACCAAAGAGACGCTAGTCGACAAAACTTTTTTTCCAATCGACAAATCTTCAAACGCACATAACTCGGTCGTTACTCGTGGGATTTCGATAATTTTTTTTGCAAGATGCATAGATTGACACAAAATTTATGAAAATGCAAAAATTATCAATTTCGAACGATTTTCGTAACGGATATTAATAAGCATTGTCATAAATCAGCTATAACTTTTTTCATTAGTCGACAGGAAAGATAATTCTACCACCGTTGCAAAGCCCTTTAAAATCCCTTTACAGCGATACCTAACTTGTGCGCCATTTTGTGGGGGAAATATGTTTACCGACCGAATATTGAATATGACCGTCATAAAAAAATCAGTCTTTCACTTGTAACTTTTTTCACCAATCTCCAACTTGCTGACCCCTGTAATTTGATTCTAATCCAAAAAACACAACTTTTTGGTAAATGCTTGTGATACCTTGTAAAATATGGTAAATTTGCAAAATTATTCTGCCAGAATGAGCGTGGTGAAATGGTATGCGAGCGAGCTTGCGCCGTTGAACCATGAAAAACAAACAGACCATAACGAGCGAGCTTCGGTCCTTAATTTGCATGGTCTGATGTTTTTGAAAAATGTGCTATGTAGTGAAATGACTGTTGTAGTTCATAATCATTAAAAACGATGCCGGTTGAGAAAAGTTTTTTGCTTTTGTTACATCCTGGTGCATAGCATTCTCTGGGCCGAAGATTTGGGCAATATTCACTTTGCAATCAGTCATTGTAAAAACATTGGTATTGTCTGCAAATAGGGATGTTTTGTATTCTTTATGGTGGAGGCGTATGCCTTCAAAGTCGACCTGTCTAAGCGCTGTTGCTAGGCATTCAATGCAGAACACAGTTGAGGAGAGTGCATGGGTCTCCCTGTCTGACACCACGTTCTATGTCAAACAATTGAGAGACAAAGTTGCAATTAGTGACTCTCGCAGATGCATTTTGATAGAAGCATTTATTTAAATTGACAAATCCGGCACCAAACCCGAAAGCAGAGAGAGTTGCGGAAATAAATTCCCACCTTAAGATGTCAAAAACTTTATATGTATGGGGAGTCATTACCGCCCCTGAAACATGGTAATGGTCCGTACTGTCAATCATGTCGTACAGCAACCGCATATTTGACCATATATATCGGTGCGGTTGGAAGCCATGTTGGTCCTTGGATATAACACTGCGTATTCTTGCGTTGACGACTTTTGAGGCGATCTTATAGTCCATGTTTGGCAAAGTTATCGTGATAATTTTGGAGCTGCAGAAGATCTTTCCCAGGCTTAGGAAACAGGGTGATCAGTCCTTCGGTTTGTGACGTGGACATTTTACCAGTATTAACCATTTTACGAGTTTATAATTCCGTTCTCTTGATATTGGTCAATATTGGTACCTATTACCACAACGCTGAGCAGAACTGTTTGAATTAGGGAAAATTTATTGCATGCCGCCATTATGCTATGCTGATTCGCGAAAAGCGGGTCATGTTTAATGGGCAATTTGGAAGTCGTCCGCCATCTTAATTTCGAATTTGTTAATTGTTGTAGAGCATTAAATTTCCGTTCTCTTGATATTGGTCAATATTGGCACCTATTATCACAACACTGAGCACGAATGTTTTAATTAAGGAAATTTTTCGCATGCCGCCATTATGCTAAATCGCAAAAAGAGGCGATTTTTTTTATTCGCGATTTTGTTGTTTGATATAGCTGCGACAAGGTTTGTTTAATATGATTTGAGGTTTGAACGGCTTGCTGACCTCTGTAATTTGATTCTAACCTAAAAAACACAACTTTTTGGAAATGCTTGTTGTACCTTGTAAAATATGGCAAATTGTAAAAATTATTCTGCCAGAATGAGGGTGGTACCATTTCATGTAAACAGGGCTAATGTGACACCGTATTTGTTGATAATGTTAATAATGCAGTTGTTATTTGACCAAAGAGACGCTAGTCGACAAAACTCTTTTCCAGTCGACAAATCTTCAAACGCACATAACTCTGCCGTTACTCGTGGGATTTCGATAATTTTTTGGCAAGATGCATAGATTGACACAAAATTTATGAAAATGCAAAAATTATCAATTTCAAACGATTTTGGTAACGGATATTAATAAGCATTGTCATGAATCAGCCTTAACTTTTTTCATAGGTCGAAAGAAAAGATTTGTTTAATTCTACTACCGTTGGAAAACCCTTTAAAATCCCTTTACAGCGATACCTAGCTTGTGCGCGATTTCGTGGGGGAAATATGTTTACCGACCGATTATGAAATATGACCGTCATAAAAAAAATCAGTCTTTCACTTGTAACTTTGGCTACAGTTCTGAAGGACAGACAATTCTACTACCGTAAGGTTGCACCTATAGTGTAGTGACCAACGGATGAGGGTGATTGTATAGTCACCACATAGTAAAAGTCTTTGCTTGGCCGTTTGGTCAGCAAAGTCGTCTGATAGTCACACCAGCTGCACTGATGAGACCTTTTAGGTCGAAACAGCGGTCATCTGTCTGCAGCTTACACAATTCTACTACCATCGCAAAGCTTACAACCTTTCCAACAATACCAAACTTGTCTTCTCATTCGTTGGGGAAATATGTTTACCGACCGAATGTTAATTATGACCGTCATAAAAAAATCAGTCTTTCACTTGTAACTTTTTTCACAAATCTCCAACTTGCTGACCCCTGTAATTTGATTCTAATCCAAAAAACACAACTTTTTGGTAAATGCTTGTGATACCTTGTAAAATATGGTAAATTGGCAAAATTATTCTGCCAGAATGAGCGTGGTGAAATGGTTTTGCGAACGAGCTTGCGCCGTTGAACCATGAAAAACAAACAGACCTTAACGAGCGAGCTTCGATCCTTAATTTGCATGAGCCCTTACATGGACGTCTAAAGCGGGTTCGCGGCACGCTTCTTACCCGCTTTCCGCCATTATCAGAAATAGCGTTACTCATCACAGCCCAAGCTAGTTCGGAAGCGGTTTCGGCGAACTAGCTTAATAGGGGTGGGTTCGGAAGCTAGTTCGCCCAACTAGCTTCTTTTCGCGAACCAGCTGTTCGAAAAATTTGACGGCAAAATCAAGTTAGATTAGGTTTGCTTGTTGATGTTTTTCGAAGATATTCTTTTTGGGGTTTTAATTTGTGTGCTTGGTATTAATATTTATTTCATAAAAAATGACAAAAATATTGCGAAAAAGTCCAGTAATTTGGACCAACGAAGCAATACACCAGTTGTAAAAAAGTGTTGAAGAAAGAAAAGTCCTGACTCCCTCACTTCTTCACACAAATACCCAAAGCATTCTTTACTCAATCTGAAATGGGTCAACCACTGGGAATCATTGAAACCGGGAACTATAACATTCCACCATTGTCCTGACCTAAAACAAACGAAAATAACATTGAACTTAACCAAGATACAAAACTATGAATGCAAAGCGAAGCACAGTATTCCAGTAAGCATAAAGCCTGGCCCATAAATACCACAAATATCTCACCTCTGTAATCGCCACGGATGTAAATTGAGCCCCGAAGCTCGCTCGTTATGGTCTGTTAGTTCTTCACGGCTCGATCCCGCAAGCTCGTTCGCAAACCATTTCATGTAAACAGGGCTATGGTCTGATGTTTTTGCAAAATGGAGTTTGTAGTGAAATGATTGTTGTAGTTCATAATCAATAAAAACGATGCCGGTTGAGAAAAGTTTTTTGCTTTTGTTACATCCTGCATGGTGCATAGCATTCTCTGGGCCGAAGATTTGGGCAACCTTTTCGTAGGCAAAGGTAATTATTTGCCTGGAATGACTGTACTTTTCCAGATCTGTAGTTAAACATTCGCTTCTGTTTTACATCAGGTCATCTGTTAATTTCAGAATAAACAAAGTAAGCTTGTTTGTGTGGAAACAAAACCTAATTTATGCGTGAACCAAACTCAACTTACTCTATGGCCAAAAGTACATTATTTGCGCAATCCTATATGCCTGTGCTATATGTAACTAAAAGCTGGTTGTGG
Source organism: Ascidia mentula (assembly GCF_947561715.1). Taxonomy (NCBI): domain Eukaryota; kingdom Metazoa; phylum Chordata; class Ascidiacea; order Phlebobranchia; family Ascidiidae; genus Ascidia; species Ascidia mentula. The sequence goes on along the minus strand of NC_138569.1, from coordinate 15,338,340 downwards.
TGCTTTACTGCAACTTGTCACCAAGAGATTTGTTTATTACTTTTTATCTACTACTTTTTGCTGGCTTTTGTACATACATGATAGGTAATAAAAAGCACTTTCCTGTTGTGCCTAGAAAAAAAGTTATGATCGAAAAACTGTTTTTTTTAGGCCGTGGTTATGAACAATATTTGGTCGGTAAACTTATGTCCCCCACGAATGAGAAGACAAGTTTGGTATCGTTGGAAAGGTATTTGTGTAAGCTTTGCAAAGGTGGTAGAATTGTCTTTTCCGTCGAACTGCAGCCGAAGTTATAAGTAAAAGACTGATTCTTGTTATGACGGTCATAATTAATATTCGGTATTTCCCCCGCGAAATCGCGCACAAGTTAGGTATCGCTGTAAAGGGATTTTAAAGGGCTTTCCAACGGTAGTAGAATTATCTTTCCTATCGATTAATGAAAAAAGTTAGAGCTGATTTATAACAATGCTTATTAATATCCGTTACAAAAATCGTTCGAAATTGATAATTTTAAGATTTTTACATTTTCATAAATTTTGTGTCAATCTATGCATGTTGCAAAAAATTATCGAAATCCCACGAGTAACGGCAGAGTTATGTGCGTTTGAAGTTTTGTCGAATAGAAAAAAAGTTTTGTCGACTAACGTCTCTTTGCTTATTTTTTGGAGCGTTTTATTATTTCAAATTTAATAACCCGAGCGCTAGCGCCACCGTACGTGTTGAAAATCGAGTAAAAGTTGACACAAATACGTTTACGAAATGCAGCGACTTAGCGCCAAATTGACAAATAAAGTGCATATGATACGGTCATGGCAACTTTGCGTAAAAAAACATATATCCAAAGTTTTTCGGTTCTACGTCAACTAAAAAATGTAGAAAACTGCACGAAAATTAGCGGCGACCAAAAATCGTAAACCTTTTGCGCTGAGGCGAAAATGACATCACACTAGGCGCTCGCGTCGAAAAAATGCATTGTTTACATAGGAGAAGGCGCCTTATATTGCAGAAATCGAATAGTTTTAAACATAGGAGAATCCACAGATTACGTTTCCTCTAAGGTCAGGACAAGGTTTTACATCGCACAAAAATATGTCACTGTCACAAACCAAAGGCTTATTTGTCCATGATTATCAGAAGACCAAAGGGTATAGCAGCAACGACATTACTCTGTACTTCAATAAGACGGGGATGGTGCGTTTCTTTCCTTAGTGACATTACATGACGTCATTTTGGGTGTGATGTCATAACTTTAACCTCACCTTTGTGTGGACTTTTGATGATTCCAACATTTCTAGTTACAACTATTAGCGAAAAATACATTAGTGGTTGATTGTGGCAGATTAAAAAAATCAGTTATGACGCGATTTCGTAGGCAACGCTACTGTTCGGACAAAAAGTGATACTATGACAGAATAACAGTGCTGTGTTGCATAATCAGCTAATTTGGTCGGTTTTTCTCGGCGGTCTTTGCCAGCCGCAGAATTCAATTAACCTACTTCTATCTTTTGCTGTGAGTGGACACAACGACAATCCTATATTGACGGTTTGTCTCTGTCGTGTTTTCAAAAGTTCATGTATCACTGTTAGCAATCATAAATGCTGTAACAACAAGAACACCCTGTCCCAGTAACTGTTTTATTATAACACAACTAAGTAAGACATAATAGGTTGAAACAGCGGCCATCTGTCTGCAGCTCAAATTAACATCAAAATTTGTTGCACTTGTTGTCCCCAGTTTGATGCAATACTATACTAAACCAGTTTTCCATTCCTACGCATAAGGCTTGCTGCCAGCACTCGCACGACCAAAGCGCCTTCTATGACGTCACGTAACCATAATCTCGCTTTCGCACGATTTCGTTCGCAGCGGTAAAAATGCGACTTTGATCAGCTATATCTCAGAAACCAGTCGCCGTATCAAGCTACTTTTTTCGCCAAAAATGTTTTGAAGTTATGAACATCTCTTAGTTTAATTATTAACATGATTTATTTTTCCGTGTCACATGCACTTTAAGTTAACGTTTTGTCCATTTCTAGTTACCAAACTTATCTTTGCTCACAAACATTTTTGTCGCTGTGAGGGTAAATGTCTCTTAGAACAATACCATGCCATTTTTATACAGACAAGGAAGTGGACATTAACGAGCAATTTGCATCACGCAGTTTCAATTCGAACGTATTTTCTAAACTGTAGTTATTGCTAAACTACAAAAACCAAGTTAGAGAAACCAACCATGCAATCGACCGCATTGTATGCGTCACATCATTTTCCGTTCGTTGATATTTATAGATTTTCTGTTGGGATATTTCTCTTTCGTACGTTCGCGTGAGACAGTTTCGAACAATAAACCTACTGCTTATTACACTGACACATTACAAGACTTGGCTATTATTTTTAGACAAACTTACCTAATGTTTTACCATTTCGCGGGGTAAAGGCGAATAAAAAAAAACACATGCATTAAGCACACCAGTGATTTATGTAGAAGCTATGAATGACTTGGAGACTGGGGGTAGGCCAGATATATTTTAACTGACATGCATCTTATTACTGTCTCTGTAGTTGCAGCTATGTGTGTATATCGGATGATAAGTATCAGTGTTTACAAATAGCATCTGTGTGTAAGCCAAACGTGTGGATTATGAAGTGGCATATGATGAAATCAAGCACTTACTGTTTCGCTGCTCTTATTCTGGGACAATTGAAATTTTCCTCGGGTAAGGTGCATTTCATTTCTCCTTGTGTGTTTCCGTGCCTTTTGCCATTTGGCAAACTATTTTTAATACATGGTATTACTTATGCGTTGTCTGATTACGGTGGTGGAGATCCTCTACGCATGTGAAGGTCGCCTGACAAGTTGTGCGCTTGCGCACCAGTGTACCTTGGCCACAATATACCCCGTGAAGCCACTGAGCTTCTGTAGCTCAGTTGGTAGAGCTTTGGGCCTGGTTAGCCCAGGGTCGTAAGTTCAAACCTCACCGGGAGCTTGATTTTTCAGATCTCGCTCCGACTTGATGTCGGGAAAAGAGGCTGATCCAGCTTGGCTGCAATGCCTTGGCTGTGAAGCCTGTGAACCTTACTATTTTTAGTACTTTAGAAATGCTGCTTAACGTTGCTTGAATACAAAAAAATTAAATAGCACGTTGCTGAATACTGCTCTTCTGGCATATTCAGCAATAAAACATGCCTGGCAGCGTCAGTGACAATTTATTTAAATTGTACGTACTTAGTGAATCAAAGTGTTTGTTTTGTTGAAATATGAATCCTATTTTCGCGTAAGTATAAAAATAATTGCAATTTAATACTGTACGATGATTTAAAAATTACTGAAACATTGGGATTAATATAATACTGGACAAAGTCTTCCGTATTATAACAAAATTCTCCGTTTGGATTGGACCGTTGTCCATATTGGCCACAGAAGTAGGCAACACAATACGAATCACTTAATTAATGGCGAACAGACCACAAATTATTGATGACTTCCTTTCATTAAACATACGCACATGACCGAATCATTGAACACAGGCAATTAAGCCAAATTTAGTAATCACACCTTGTTATAATACAGCACAAACATGTGGTGGGGATTTTGTGGCAAACAGTAGCATCCAAGAAGCGTATTCTGTAGGCTATCCCAATTACTATGAAGACAACTCGAACTGCACGTGGACCGTGACCCCTCAAAACATTAGCGGGAGTTTGTATATTAAAATTGTTACCCTCAATACGGAAAGCTGTTGCGACTATTTAAAGGTATAAGCAATGGTGTAAACATTTGCATGTGCTTGTGATTCAGTTTACTGACTAACTGATTAAATTCCACCTGTGGTTGCCCATATAAATGCAATCATTCCCATTGAGAGTATGTCATCTTTTTTCACGCCGTCACAGGCACACAACTGCCCTATCTTTAGCATTTACATTCTGTTTGTATTTAACTTACCTACAAACTTTATGTATACCGAAATTAAACCGAAACTAAGTCTTTTGTGCGAAATACATGCACTCGAAACAAAAGCCTTAAATACTCAAAAAATTGTATTTTATGCAGGTGTTTGGTGGCAACAATCTACTTGGAACATACAGAGGAAGCACAAACAACATAAACATCGTAATTCACAGCTCCTCAGCAAGACTTGTTTTTCAAAGCGATTCATCTGTGAGCGACACAGGATTTCTATTCCAATACATGGAAGGTGTGTCAATACGTGTGAACCATAGCAGTACACTGTCATCTGTAATTTCTAGTAAAATACCCAACCAACAATACCTCACTCACCCGTAATTTCAAGCTGTTGCTATTTAAATAAATTATCAGAACTAAACGTATTTAGTGCAAATTACTAAACCGCGTGATAAACAGCAAAAGCACACTTAAAAATATTTGTTTGCTTCTATATTAACATCTATGAACACTATCACTTACATAACAGCAGTACAGAATCGAAAAAAATAACTCCCTTCTGTCTGATAATACTAAACGCCAAAACACTTACTTTTAGTTGCAACATGCGGATATACCCAGACTGCAGGCAACACAGAGCTGTCGTTGGATCTTTCCGGTGCCAAGGGTGTCCAGCAGTGTGGATGGAATTTCCTTTCCGCTGGATCAAAAATAGGCTTGAAAACTGCAGTCACGTTGCAAAACGACAGCAGCAGTATTTTTGAGGTTACATAGTTGACCAAATGTTAGTTACCTAGTATAACACCGTATCATAAGTGATTTGTGTTAGTTCACAATCTTCACAGTTCATTCCCTAATTTAATTTGTTTATCTGTAGCTCTTTAACAAAAACCGAGTAAACTAAAGTTGTAGAGGCGTTGAATGAGCTGGTAGATCCGAATCACAGAAAAATCGTCCGTCAAAACGTTTACTTAAAATGCAGTGCTCTTATTTTTGCGATAGTGAAAGTATATAGGTCCATACCCTATCGAAAAAGCGGTTGTTTTAAAAGCATGTTTGGTTATACTTATAAACAGTACAAAAAACAAGACATTGTGTTTGAAACCATTACCTCTTATCCAAATACTTAAATCTAAGACGCTGTTTTTGAAAATACGTCTATATTTTTTCCACGGAACAAAGAAATTCTATCTACAGATTTACGAAGGAAACGAATTATCTGTGAAACTAACCGGAGGTCTATCGGTGAGCCAAACATTTTCATCAACCTCGGTTTTGCGAATCTACTATTTCTCGTCTGGTACATCTGATATTGTGAATTCGTCGGCTAACACAGGTGATCAGATAATTGCATGCATTTCAGGATACATACTGCGGGAGCAAAATGAGGGTAAATGTACGCCAGAAAGCCGAGTCACGGTCTGCACTGTTTTTATGCCACTCAACCTTTAGGCGAAGTCAGTAGTTCCAGCTATAAAACCCGCAACTTACCTTATTCAGCAATGTTATCACAAAGCACAGTTAGGCATCGTAACATATCTATTGAATTACTTAAATCTTGCTCTTCGCGGTAACTTAACACATTTCCCTAGAATTCTAATTAAGTCGCTGCATCTACCAACACGCTGTTGTAGCATGGCAAAAACCTCTGCATGTAAAACATGTCCGATGTCACTGAAAAAAAGGTTGCTTGCGGCATCCCGCTTTGTGAAAAGGCAGGGGGAAAAAGGAAAATTGGGCGCTTTTGTCACCCTGTTAGTGGCAAACAAATGTAAGAAGATACGATGTAGTTCCGCTAAACTATTTACTTCAAGAGTATATTTTTGCCAGAAGTTGTTTTAACATTTACATTCTGACCAGATGTCAACGCATGTGAATCCACGCCTTGTGTCAACAATGCCACGTGTAGCGACGATATTTTAGATTACACTTGCTTCTGTGTTCCGGGATACACCGACAAAAACTGTCAAACCGGTAAGGAACGTTGCCTAATAAATAAACACATTTCTTTCTAGCATTTTCGCGTGGATCTTGTCCTACATGCGTCCTGTTGTCAAACATTGGCAACAGCCATAAGGGATGTTACACTGACCTAAATCAACTGTGCCGGATGCAAGTAACAAAAACAGTAAACCACCGCTTGTTTCAAAAATGTCAGGTCACGAAATCTTATCAATTTGTACCCTTTAAACTGCGGTTTCAGTTACTAGAGTTTTTGCTTTGCCATGATATTTAAGGCCTTAATTATAATCAACCAACGCCCCGAAGGGCAAAAAATATAACTAACCCGTCAAGGGGATCTTTCCGAGAATTGCTGCAAGAAAAGGATTATCTATCATTATTTGTAAGAGTCACTGGACTGACACACTAGGTGTGAGACATCGACTAATCACCCTACAAGAGCAAAAGGAGGACACCTAATTTTAATTTAAACATTGCGTTTTGCAGACATTGACGATTGCAATCCATCCCTTTGTCAGCACAGCTCAACGTGCGTTGACCATGTTAACGACTATTCCTGTGTATGCACCCCAGGATACACAGGCAAAAATTGCGAAACAGGTACGGATGTGTACCGCCTGCAAAACATTTGGGAGAAGTGTTTGTTTGCAAGTCCTAGCAGCGCTGAAGCGTAATTTGCCATGGTAATTTACACCTCCACCGACGAAATGTGAAGTTTGCAGATTCACGCATGACAGCACAACCAATCTATACTTGCAAAAAGTGATTACTAGGACTGACCTAGATTATTAAACAATCTTTCAAGATACTGGTTTATAGAATACGTATATTTCGCCTACGCGGCACCATCGGTAGTCTTATTCAAATAGAATCTATTCAATAATCTAGGTCAGTCCTAATCACTTTTTGCAAGAATTTTAGTGCCACGATCCCAAGACCAATGAAAGTTGTCAGTGGGAGAACTATGCTTTATATAAACATTTTTATATATTCAATCTTTACTTTTGATAAGATATCAATGAATGTGAATCATCACCATGTCTGAACGGAGCGACTTGCAACAATCAACTTAACAGATATATTTGTGACTGCGTACTTGGGTATAATGGAACAAACTGCGAGGCGGGTAGGTCTACATACAAAGTTCAAACCTTGTTAATAAACCTATATCACTACTGTGTGTGATCGCATATGTATCTCTGAAGCTGTAGGTAATATTCATGACGTGATCTAAAACTGCACATACCATTAGTGAATAGCAGGTACCATTAATAGCCTACGTCACCGAAAATACTAAGTAATTTAAGACTGAAGCGGAAACTCTTACAGAGTAGTTCAAAATTCGATGATTTAATCAAAACGAAAAAAATGCTTTCGCATGGAAAAGCGGCAGAATTTATTTGTTTGTTTATTTGTTTTTGTGAACAGACATTAACGACTGTGAACCACTTCCGTGCCAGAACAACTCAACGTGTAGTGATATGGTGGCAGATTATCAGTGCGTTTGTCTCCCTGGATACACAGATAAGAATTGTTCAACAGGTACATTGGATGGAAGATACTATTGCACCGGGTCACAAAATTTTCGCCGGACTTGATCAACGTAAACCTGGGCAACATAGAAATCTGTGCGATGGTATTTCAATTTAAATATGTAACTAAAATTAACAGGTGGTTGCCCTAATCACACCTTAACCGTTAAAGTCGCACAGATTTCTGTTGTACACAGACTTATACGTGAAGTTTGGCGAAAACTTTGAGACCCAGTGTAGTAGTATTTTCCACATTGGATGAGGTTTTGTGTTTTGGGGCGACATCCAACCTCGAGGTGGAATGTCACAGTTAATTAGTATTTTTCCTTCTGTCTTACTTACAAAATTGTTCACTTATATTGCGATAATTTTCACGCCCTAACAGCCAACACGAAACCTTCCTGTAGACATAAACGACTGCGATCCACTGCCTTGTCAACATGGATCAACATGCAGCGATCTTATAGCTGATTATAATTGTATCTGTCTACCTGGCTACACCGACAAGAATTGCTCGACAAGTTAGTGTGAAATTTGTTTAACTACAAGCTAATACAAGAAACAGAACCTAAACATCCATTGCAGATATCAACGAATGCATTCCAGAACCATGTGTTTACGGTAATTGTACTGATTTGGTGAACAATTACACTTGCACATGTACCCCAGGTTACACAGGAAGAAATTGTTCCATTGGTAAGGATGACTTTAAACAGGTTATCAGTACTTAAGTAACGCGACTATTTGCAACCAGAACGAAATTATCACCATTTAGTAATTGTCGAAGGCCGGTTTCGATGACCCTTTCGTAGTACGTAACAGGCCATCACAACTTGTACATCTTCTAGATATTGACGAGTGCAACCCAATTCCTTGTGGGGCCCACGGCAATTGCACTGATTTGATTAATGATTACAACTGTTCGTGCGACGTTGGTTACACTGGAAGAAACTGTTCAATAAGTAAGAATAATTTGACTTCCTCTTTAAATCAAACTGTTGCCTTGCGTTAACCAAAAAGTGGTGTAAACGTGTTGAACCTTCGCTTATAGATATTAACGACTGTGAACCACTCCCATGCCTACACAACTCAACGTGTATCGACAAAGTAGCAGATTATCAATGTGTTTGTCTTCCTGGATATACAGACAAGAACTGCTCAACAGGTATAGAGGTTAAGATGCCTAGGGGCGGTATTTAGTATTACTCTTTGTTCTTAGACATAAACGATTGTTCGCCGGACCCATGTCACCATAATGGAAACTGCTCGGATTTGGTCAACGACTATGTGTGTTCCTGCTCAGCAGGATATACTGGGAAGAACTGCTCGATTGGTGAGTTGGATTTATGAAAACTACGTAACGTAAAAAACGAAATTCGATAATCGTAGCATCGTTCGGATGAATGTAGACTGATTTTTGTCCAATTTGCTTCACTAAAAGATAGAGTAGATGAACGTATTTCAGTATTTTACACTCTTTTATAGATATCAATGAATGCGATCCATCTCATTGCAAACATAACTCCACCTGCACCGACTTGATAGCTAACTACAGTTGTGACTGTCTACCCGGCTACACTGATAAAAACTGCTCCACGAGTAATTGGAAAAACAAAATATAGTGGAAAAACTTTTTTATCTTATTTTTATAATTTGCAGATATTGACGAGTGCATACCTGAACCATGTGCCAATGGAAGCTGCACAGATTTGGTAAACAACTACACTTGCACTTGCAACCCTGGATACACTGGAAGAAATTGCTCAGTCGGTAAGTGTTTGTCAACCGTGCTCTAACATGATTTCACTTTACTTGTGCGATTGTGTCAAAACACCAAATGTTCTTGTTGGCTAAACGATCACTCAGTGTCAGAAGGCCTATTCCTCACAAAGTGTAGATTGGATATGACATAGTCGCTAATATTTTTCAGATATTGACGAATGCATTCCTACGCCTTGTGGATCTAGCGGAAACTGTACAGACCTTATTAACGATTACCAATGTACATGCGATGCTGGGTACACTGGAAGAAATTGTTCAACAAGTAAAAAAACATTGCCTTGTTACTGAATTTTTGAAGTTTTGACAGATTTATTACGCTGCCGACTACACACCTATGATTGTTGTAACGAAAATAAGAATTGTATTGCTGCAATTTCATGTCCATTGCACTTACAGAGTAGTTCAAAATTCGATGATTTAATCAAAACGAAAAAAATGCTTTCGCATGGAAAAGCGGCAGAATTTATTTGTTTGTTTATTTGTTTTTGTGAACAGACATCAACGACTGTGAACCACTTCCGTGCCAGAACAACTCAACGTGTAGTGATATGGTGGCAGATTATCAGTGCGTTTGTCTCCCTGGATACACAGATAAGAATTGTTCAACAGGTACATTGGATGGAAGATACTATTACACCGGGTCACAAAATTTTCGCCAGACTTGATCAACGTAAACCTGGGCAACATAGAAATCTGTGCGATGGTATTTCAATTCAAATATGTAACTAAAGCTAACAGGTGGTTGCCCTAATCACACTTTAACCGTTAAAGTCGCACAGATTTCTGTTGTACACAGACTTATACGTGAAGTTTGGCGAAAACTTTGAGACCCAGTGTAGTAGTATTTTCCACATTGGATGAGGTTTTGTGTTTTGGGGCGACATCCAACCTCGAGGTAGAATGTCACAGTTAATTAGTATTTTTCCTTCTGTCTTACTTACAAAATTGTTCACTAATATTGCGATAATTTTCACGCCCTAACGGCCAACACGAAACCTTCCTGTAGACATAAACGACTGCGATCCACTGCCTTGTCAACATGGATCAACATGCAGCGATCTTATAGCTGATTATAATTGTATCTGTCTACCTGGCTACACCGACAAGAATTGCTCGACAAGTTAGTGTGAAATTTGTTTAACTACAAGCTAATACAAGAAACAGAACCTAAACATCCATTGCAGATATCAACGAATGCATTCCAGAACCATGTGTTTACGGTAATTGTACTGATTTGGTGAACAATTACACTTGCACATGTACCCCAGGTTACACAGGAAGAAATTGTTCCATTGGTAAGGATGACTTTAAACAGGTTATCAGTACTTAAGTAACGCGACTATTTGCAACAAGAACGAAATTATCACTATTTAGCAATTGTCGAAGGCCGGTTTCGATGACCCTTTCGTAGTACGTAACAGGCCATCACAACTTGTACATCTTCTAGATATTGACGAGTGCAACCCAATTCCTTGTGGGGCCCAAGGCAATTGCACTGATTTGATTAATGATTACAACTGTTCGTGCGACGTTGGTTACACTGGAAGAAACTGTTCAATAAGTAAGAATAATTTGACTTCCTCTTTAAATCAAACTGTTGCCTTGCGTTAACCAAAAAGTGGTGTAAACGTGTTGAACCTTCGCTTATAGATATTAACGACTGTGAACCACTCCCATGCCTACACAACTCAACGTGTATCGACAAAGTAGCAGATTATCAATGTGTTTGTCTTCCTGGATATACAGACAAGAACTGCTCAACAGGTATAGAGGTTAAGATGCCTAGGGGCGGCATTTAGTATTACTCTTTGTTCTTAGACATAAACGATTGTTCGCCGGACCCATGTCACCATAATGGAAACTGCTCGGATTTGGTCAACGACTATGTGTGTTCCTGCTCAGCAGGATATACTGGGAAGAACTGCTCGATTGGTGAGTTGGATTTATGAAAACTACGTAACGTAAAAAACGAAATTCGATAATCGTAGCATCGTTCGGATGAATGTAGACTGATTTTTGTCCAATTTGCTTCACTAAAAGATAGAGTAGATGAACGTATTTCAGTATTTTACACTCTTTTATAGATATCAATGAATGCGATCCATCTCCTTGCAAACATAACTCCACCTGCACCGACTTGATAGCTAACTACAGTTGTGACTGTCTACCCGGCTACACTGATAAAAACTGCTCCACGAGTAATTGGAAAAACAAAATATAGTGGAAAAACTTTTTTATCTTATTTTTATAATTTGCAGATATTGACGAGTGCATACCTGAACCATGTGCCAATGGAAGCTGCACAGATTTGGTAAACAACTACACTTGCACTTGCAACCCTGGATACACTGGAAGAAATTGCTCAGTCGGTAAGTGTTTGTCAACCGTGCTCTAACATGATTTCACTTTACTTGTGCGATTGTGTTAAAACACCAAATGTTCTTGTTGGCTAAACGATCACTCAGTGTCAGAAGGCCTATTCCTCACAAAGTGTAGATTGGATATGACATAGTCGCTAATATTTTTCAGATATTGACGAATGCATTCCTACGCCTTGTGGATCTAGCGGAAACTGTACAGACCTTATTAACGATTACCAATGTACATGCGATGCTGGGTACACTGGAAGAAATTGTTCAACAAGTAAAAAAACATTGCCTTGTTACTGAATTTTTGAAGTTTTGACAGATTTATTACGCTGCCAACTACACACCTATGTTTGTTGTAACGAAAATAAGAATTGTATTGCTGCAATTTCATGTCCATTGCACTTACAGAGTAGTTCAAAATTCGATGATTTAATCAAAACGAAAAAAATGCTTTCGCATGGAAAAGCGGCAGAATTTATTTGTTTGTTTATTTATTTTTGTGAACAGACATCAACGACTGTGAACCACTTCCGTGCCAGAACAACTCAACGTGTAGTGATATGGTGGCAGATTATCAGTGCGTTTGTCTCCCTGGATACACAGATAAGAATTGTTCAACAGGTACATTGGATGGAAGATACTATTACACCGGGTCACAAAATTTTCGCCGGACTTGATCAACGTAAACCTGGGCAACATAGAAATCTGTGCGATGGTATTTCAATTCAAATATGTAACTAAAGCTAACAGGTGGTTGCCCTAATCACACTTTAACCGTTAAAGTCGCACAGATTTCTGTTGTACACAGACTTATACGTGAAGTTTGGCGAAAACTTTGAGACCCAGTGTAGTAGTATTTTCCACATTGGATGAGGTTTTGTGTTTTGGGGCGACATCCAACCTCGAGGTAGAATGTCACAGTTAATTAGTATTTTTCCTTCTGTCTTACTTACAAAATTGTTCACTAATATTGCGATAATTTTCACGCCCTAACGGCCAACACGAAACCTTCCTGTAGACATAAACGACTGCGATCCACTGCCTTGTCAACATGGATCAACATGCAGCGATCTTATAGCTGATTATAATTGTATCTGTCTACCTGGCTACACCGACAAGAATTGCTCGACAAGTTAGTGTGAAATTTGTTTAACTACAAGCTAATACAAGAAACAGAACCTAAACATCCATTGCAGATATCAACGAATGCATTCCAGAACCATGTGTTTACGGTAATTGTACTGATTTGGTGAACAATTACACTTGCACATGTACCCCAGGTTACACAGGAAGAAATTGTTCCATTGGTAAGGATGACTTTAAACAGGTTATCAGTACTTAAGTAACGCGACTATTTGCAACCAGAACGAAATTATCACTATTTAGTAATTGTCGAAGGCCGGTTTCGATGACCCTTTCGTAGTACGTAACAGGCCATCACAACTTGTACATCTTCTAGATATTGACGAGTGCAACCCAATTCCTTGTGGGGCCCACGGCAATTGCACTGATTTGATTAATGATTACAACTGTTCGTGCGACGTTGGTTACACTGGAAGAAACTGTTCAATAAGTAAGAATAATTTGACTTCCTCTTTAAATCAAACTGTTGCCTTGCGTTAACCAAAAAGTGGTGTAAACGTGTTGAACCTTCGCTTATAGATATTAACGACTGTGAACCACTCCCATGCCTACACAACTCAACGTGTATCGACAAAGTAGCAGATTATCAATGTGTTTGTCTTCCTGGATATACAGACAAGAACTGCTCAACAGGTATAGAGGTTAAGATGCCTAGGGGCGGCATTTAGTATTACTCTTTGTTCTTAGACATAAACGATTGTTCGCCGGACCCATGTCACCATAATGGAAACTGCTCGGATTTGGTCAACGACTATGTGTGTTCCTGCTCAGCAGGATATACTGGGAAGAACTGCTCGATTGGTGATTTGGATTAACGAAAACTACGTAACGTAAAAAACGAAATTCGATAAACGTAGCATCGTTCGGATGAATGTAGACTGATTTTTGTCCAATTTGCTTCACTAAAAGATAGAGTAGATGAACGTATTTCAGTATTTTACACTCTTTTATAGATATCAATGAATGCGATCCATCTCCTTGCAAACATAACTCCACCTGCACCGACTTGATAGCTAACTACAGTTGTGACTGTCTACCCGGCTACACTGATAAAAACTGCTCCACGAGTAATTGGAAAAACAAAATATAGTGGAAAAACTTTTTTATCTTATTTTTATGATTTGCAGATATTGACGAGTGCATACCTGAACCATGTGCCAATGGAAGCTGCACAGATTTAGTAAATAACTACACTTGCACTTGCAACCCTGGATACACTGGAAGAATTTGCTCAGTTGGTAAGTGTTTGTCAACCGTGCTCTAACATGATTTCACTTTACTTGTGCGATTGTGTTAAAGCACCAAATGTTCTTGTTGGCTAAACGATCACTCAGTGTCAGAAGGCCTATTCCTCACAAAGTGTAGATTGGATATGACATAGTCGCTAATATTTTTCAGATATTGACGAATGCATTCCTACGCCTTGTGGATCTAGCGGAAACTGTACAGACCTTATTAACGATTACCAATGTACATGCGATGCTGGGTACACTGGAAGAAATTGTTCAACAAGTAAAAAAACATTGCCTTGTTACTGAATTTTTGAAGTTTTGACAGATTTATTACGCTGCCAACTACACACCTATGTTTGTTGTAACGAAAATAAGAATTGTATTGCTGCAATTTCATGTCCATTGCACTTACAGAGTAGTTCAAAATTCGATGATTTAATCAAAACGACAAAAATGCTTTCGCATGGAAAAGCGGCAGAATTTATTTGTTTGTTTATTTGTTTTTGTGAACAGACATCAACGACTGTGAACCACTTCCGTGCCAGAACAACTCAACGTGTAGTGATATGGTGGCAGATTATCAGTGCGTTTGTCTCCCTGGATACACAGATAAGAATTGTTCTACAGGTACATTGGATGGAAGATACTATTGCACCGGGTCACAAAATTTTCGCCGGACTTGATCAACGTAAACCTGGGCAACATAGAAATCTGTGCGGTGGTATTTCAATTCAAATATGTAACTAAAGCTAACAGGTGGTTGCCCTAATCACACTTTAACCGTTAAAGTCGCACAGATTTCTGTTGTACACAGACTTATACGTGAAGTTTGGCGAAAACTTTGAGACCCAGTGTAGTAGTATTTTCCACATTGGATGAGGTTTTGTGTTTTGGGGCGACATCCAACCTCGAGGTGGAATGTCACAGTTAATTAGTATTTTTCCTTCTGTCTTACTTACAAAATTGTTCACTTATATTGCGATAATTTTCACGCCCTAACGGCCAACACGAAACCTTCCTGTAGACATAAACGACTGCGATCCACTGCCTTGTCAACATGGATCAACATGCAGCGATCTTATAGCTGATTATAATTGTATCTGTCTACCTGGCTACACCGACAAGAATTGCTCGACAAGTTAGTGTGAAATCTGTTTAACTACGAGCTAATACAAGAAACAGAACCTAAACATCCATTGCAGATATCAACGAATGCATTCCAGAACCATGTGTTTACGGTAATTGTACTGATTTGGTGAACAATTACACTTGCACATGTACCCCAGGTTACACAGGAAGAAATTGTTCCATTGGTAAGGATGACTTTAAACAGGTTATCAGTACTTAAGTAACGCGACTATTTGCAACCAGAACGAAATTATCACTATTTAGTAATTGTCGAAGGCCGGTTTCGATGACCCTTTCGTAGTACGTAACAGGCCATCACAACTTGTACATCTTCTAGATATTGACGAGTGCAACCCAATTCCTTGTGGGGCCCACGGCAATTGCACTGATTTGATTAATGATTACAACTGTTCGTGCGACGTTGGTTACACTGGAAGAAACTGTTCAATAAGTAAGAATAATTTGACTTCCTCTTTAAATCAAACTGTTGCCTTGCGTTAACCAAAAAGTGGTGTAAACGTGTTGAACCTTCGCTTATAGATATTAACGACTGTGAACCACTCCCATGCCTACACAACTCAACGTGTATCGACAAAGTAGCAGATTATCAATGTGTTTGTCTTCCTGGATATACAGACAAGAACTGCTCAACAGGTATAGAGGTTAAGATGCCTAGGGGCGGCATTTAGTATTACTCTTTGTTCTTAGACATAAACGATTGTTCGCCGGACCCATGTCACCATAATGGAAACTGCTCGGATTTGGTCAACGACTATGTGTGTTCCTGCTCAGCAGGATATACTGGGAAGAACTGCTCGATTGGTGATTTGGATTAACGAAAACTACGTAACGTAAAAAACGAAATTCGATAAACGTAGCATCGTTCGGATGAATGTAGACTGATTTTTGTCCAATTTGCTTCACTAAAAGATAGAGTAGATGAACGTATTTCAGTATTTTACACTCTTTTATAGATATCAATGAATGCGATCCATCTCCTTGCAAACATAACTCCACCTGCACCGACTTGATAGCTAACTACAGTTGTGACTGTCTACCCGGCTACACTGATAAAAACTGCTCCACGAGTAATTGGAAAAACAAAATATAGTGGAAAAACTTTTTTATCTTATTTTTATGATTTGCAGATATTGACGAGTGCATACCTGAACCATGTGCCAATGGAAGCTGCACAGATTTAGTAAATAACTACACTTGCACTTGCAACCCTGGATACACTGGTAGAAATTGCTCAGTTGGTAAGTGTTTGTCAACCGTGCTCTAACATGATTTCACTTTACTTGTGCGATTGTGTTAAAGCACCAAATGTTCTTGTTGGCTAAACGATCACTCAGTGTCAGAAGGCCTATTCCTCACAAAGTGTAGATTGGATATGACATAGTCGCTAATATTTTTCAGATATTGACGAATGCATTCCTACGCCTTGTGGATCTAGCGGAAACTGTACAGACCTTATTAACGATTACCAATGTACATGCGATGCTGGGTACACTGGAAGAAATTGTTCAACAAGTAAAAAAACATTGCCTTGTTACTGAATTTTTGAAGTTTTGACAGATTTATTACGCTGCCAACTACACACCTATGTTTGTTGTAACGAAAATAAGAATTGTATTGCTGCAATTTCATGTCCATTGCACTTACAGAGTAGTTCAAAATTCGATGATTTAATCAAAACGAAAAAAATGCTTTCGCATGGAAAAGCGGCAGAATTTATTTGTTTGTTTATTTGTTTTTGTGAACAGACATCAACGACTGTGAACCACTTCCGTGCCAGAACAACTCAACGTGTAGTGATATGGTGGCAGATTATCAGTGCGTTTGTCTCCCTGGATACACAGATAAGAATTGTTCTACAGGTACATTGGATGGAAGATACTATTGCACCGGGTCACAAAATTTTCGCCGGACTTGATCAACGTAAACCTGGGCAACATAGAAATCTGTGCGGTGGTATTTCAATTCAAATATGTAACTAAAGCTAACAGGTGGTTGCCCTAATCACACTTTAACCGTTAAAGTCGCACAGATTTCTGTTGTACACAGACTTATACGTAAAGTTTGGCGAAAACTTTGAGACCCAGTGTAGTAGTATTTTCCACATTGGATGAGGTTTTGTGTTTTGGGGCGACATCCAACCTCGAGGTGGAATGTCACAGTTAATTAGTATTTTTCCTTCTGTCTTACTTACAAAATTGTTCACTTATATTGCGATAATTTTCACGCCCTAACGGCCAACACGAAACCTTCCTGTAGACATAAACGACTGCGATCCACTGCCTTGTCAACATGGATCAACATGCAGCGATCTTATAGCTGATTATAATTGTATCTGTCTACCTGGCTACACCGACAAGAATTGCTCGACAAGTTAGTGTGAAATCTGTTTAACTACAAGCTAATACAAGAAACAGAACCTAAACATCCATTGCAGATATCAACGAATGCATTCCAGAACCATGTGTTTACGGTAATTGTACTGATTTGGTGAACAATTACACTTGCACATGTACCCCAGGTTACATAGGAAGAAATTGTTCCATTGGTAAGGATGACTTTAAACAGGTTATCAGTACTTAAGTAACGCGACTATTTGCAACCAGAACGAAATTATCACTATTTAGTAATTGTCGAAGGCCGGTTTCGATGACCCTTTCGTAGTACGTAACAGGCCATCACAACTTGTACATCTTCTAGATATTGACGAGTGCAACCCAATTCCTTGTGGGCCCCACGGCAATTGCACTGATTTGATTAATGATTACAACTGTTCGTGCGACGTTGGTTACACTGGAAGAAACTGTTCAATAAGTAAGAATAATTTGACTTCCTCTTTAAATCAAACTGTTGCCTTGCGTTAACCAAAAAGTGGTGTAAACGTGTTGAACCTTCGCTTATAGATATTAACGACTGTGAACCACTCCCATGCCTACACAACTCAACGTGTATCGACAAAGTAGCAGATTATCAATGTGTTTGTCTTCCTGGATATACAGACAAGAACTGCTCAACAGGTATAGAGGTTAAGATGCCTAGGGGCGGCATTTAGTATTACTCTTTGTTCTTAGACATAAACGATTGTTCGCCGGACCCATGTCACCATAATGGAAACTGCTCGGATTTGGTCAACGACTATGTGTGTTCCTGCTCAGCAGGATATACTGGGAAGAACTGCTCGATTGGTGAGTTGGATTTATGAAAACTACTGTTACGGAATTATTTCGGCAGCTTTGCAATTAAGCGGTTGGATGTTTTTGGGTGGCGATGTTATCCCCCAATTAACCCTTCTACCTAATTCGGTACTTTGCACAAAACTGCCTCCCTAATTCTGATACTGCCCTGAACCCTGTAATAACGGCTCACCACAAAGCCAAAGTAACCCAGGCTGATTTAACTTATTGGACGTCGTGTTAAACTAAAAGCGACTAAAAACAATACAAGACGTTCTGGCAAAGAACCCGACAACTCACACAACACTGAGATGTTCACAGCGCGACGCCCAGAAGAAGACTCGCCCGTTTTAGGGAAATCGTTCGTTACATGCAATCGCCAACCAATCAGGATGCGCCTTTCCGACACGCGGCACATCCGGGGCATACAAAAATAAACAGAGCGTAAAATAATAGGAAAGGGGAGACGAGTGTAATAAACTAGTGTGGTGAAAGTGAAGTGAGAGACTTAAAAGCGATATACGTGCGTAAAACAATATAATGAATAAGTGGTTACAACGAAAGAAAACAGTGAAATTACAAGGTGCCAGCAAGAAAGGTGAAAACAATGAAATAGATACAATGACTAACAAAAGTGAAAGGTGACGTGAAGGAAAGAAAATTCGTAACACTCCCCCCAACCCAAGAATTGTCCTACTCCTGTTGGACATTGGTCTACACGTGTGTCTCCGACGAGAATCGAACTGGCCGGCGCCGGGTCCGTGTAGACCTTCTGCATCCGCCCGAATTATCCGGTGAACTCGATACCTCTCTATTGTCCACTCGGGTTGTATTTGGCCTAAATACATACACCAACGTAGGTTGTTGATCTTCAGCCTGCGGAGGTTCCGCCGTTTGCTCAGCGGGCATTGGGAATGTATCTGTGGTCGGTTTCAGCCGATTGAAATGGACAGTCTGTTGTTTACCAGTCCCATCTTCAATGACATAGTTCACAGGCCCGCGTACTTCGACCACTCGGTACGGACCTTTGTAGGGATACTGCAATTTCTTGCACCGACCTACGGGAACGACCGGGTTCGTTAACAGCACATAGTCTCCCATCGAGTATGGCTTTCCCCGTTGTCGCAAGTTGTAGCGGTCTTCCATACGCTTGCGCTGTGTCATAAGATTTTCCCTGACAATTTCTTCGGCCAGCTCTAGGCCGTCGCGTAACTGGTCGATATCCACTCCGTAAGATCGTCTTGAATCTTCTCGGATGGATCCCAATAAATCTGCCGGAAGGCGCAACGGTCGGCCGGTCAGAAGGGTGTGCGGAGCTTCTCCCGTTGCTTCATGGGCGCTTGCGTTGTAAGCCGCGACTACTCCTGGCAACGCCTCGTCCCATCGTCGTTCGTCTTTCTGTATGTAATTTCTTATCATTGTTATTATGGTCTTATTATTGCGTTCGACACCGCCATTTCCGGGCGCGTGATATGACGTAGTACGGCTTTTCTTACAGCCCATCAGGCGCAACAGCTCGGAAAACAGGTGACTTTCAAAATTTGTCCCTCTATCGGAATGGACCGTTTCCGGGACGCCGTGCACCGTAAACCAATTGCGGTAAAGCAAGCTAGCGGTCTCATTTGCGGTTTGGTGTCGCATCGGCCACGCTCTAACGTATTTCGTGAAAAGGTCGCAGGCTACCAGTATAAATTGGTAACCCGAACGGGTAAGTGGTAGTGGCCCAATAACATCTACTTCAATCCTTTGCATGGGTTTATCCTCATGCGAAGGTATAAGCGGCGCTTGAAAATGTTGCGTTGGCTTTTTGTTGTATTGGCACGTTATACAGTTGCGACAAAACGTCTCGACAGATTCGCGCCATTTATGCCAATAAAACCACTCGGAAACTTTTGCTAACGTTTTGGCAATGCCCAAATGTCCCCCTCCATGTACATCATCATGTAAGCTGGACGTCGCTTCCCAGACCAGGCTTGTCGGCAAAACGATTTTTAAATCATCCTCCCAAGAGGAGTTTCCGCGGCAACAAAGAATGTCCGCCTTCAGTAACAAGCCACTATAACGGGACCAGTAGTGGCGAATCGCGGCGGATTCTCGCTTGACCGCTTTAAATTTCGGGCGTATACCTCTCTTGACCCATTCTCTTACGGCAGCTAGCTCCGGGTCGTTACTCTGCCGCTCCAACAGCTCGTTCTGTTCATATCCGATGGTTGCTTAAGTCCACGGCGTTAACCTGTTCAATCCCTCGGCCTTCATCCGCTATCTTGTATGGACATTCTGGATCATCCTCCAGGGAGTCTAGACGGGAAAGTGCGTCCGCGTTACGGTGTTTGCTTCCCTCCCTGTGATGTATATCAAAATCATAGGCGGAGAGATGTTCGACCCAGCGCGCGCATTGCCCGTATAATTCTTTTGACTTCCACAGCCACCTCAACGAGGAATGGTCAGTCCGTAACATAAATTTTTGACCAAGGAGATAGCAACGGTAAAGCTTGGTCGCAAATATTACGGCGAGCAGCTCTTTTCGCGTGGTCGAGTAGTTGCGCTCCGACCTATTTAGGGTACGGCTGCCATAAGCCACAACACACTCCTTACCGTCAACTTCCTGGGAAAGGACGCATCCCACGGCAGTATCGGATGCGTCCGTGTCAAGTATGAATGACTTATTGAAGTTAGGGTAACAAAGGATCGGAGCGGTCGTAATGTACCGTTTCAACTGAGCGAAGGCCTCCTGGCATTGGTCGTCCCACTGGAACCGCTTTCCTTTTTCTGTCTGCCTGTGGAGGGGACCCGCGATCTTCGCATAGTCACGAATAAATTTGCGATAGTAAGATGTTAGGCCTAAAAACTGCCGGATCTCCTTCACATTACGCGGTGTTGGCCATTCGGAAACCGACTGTACTTTGTTGGGGTCGCATCGTATTCCGTCCTTCGACAATACGTGACCTAAAAAAGCCACCTCCTCTTTGAAAAGCGAACACTTAGACGGCTTTAACGTCAGCCCCGCGGTTTGAATTCTCTCTAGGACGTCAGCTAGTCGATTTAAGTGTTGCTCGAAAGTATTGGAGTAAACAATAATGTCATCCAGATACGCTAAGGCACCCCGCCACTCGATTCCGCTTAATACCATGCGCATTAAGCGTTGAAAGGACGCTGCCGAATTACATAGACCCATAGGCATTACGTTAAATTCAAACAGGCCGACGTGACTGGTAAACGCAGTTTTCTCTTGCGAAGAGGCATCCATAGCGACCTGCCAATAGCCAGATTTCAGGTCTAGCGTAGAAAAATACGCCGCGTTCGACATTTGGTCAAGGCTGTCGTCTATCCGGGGGATCGGGTAACTGTTCTTTTTAGTTAGCTCGTTTAGCTTGCGGTAATCGACACAAAAACGAGTCTCACCGGATTTCTTCCGAACCAACACGATCGGACTGCTCCACGGCGATTTAGACGGCCGAATCAGTCCTTGTTTGTCCATTTCTGCCAAAATCTCTTCCACTTTCGCCTTGTTGTGGTGGGGCATGCGGCGGGGTGGCTGTCGCACTGGAGCATTATTTCCTGTGTCGATCACGTGACGCACCACGTCCGTGCGTCCAAGGTCAACGTCAGATGTTGAGAAGGCGTCCTGGTTGGCGCGAAGAAGGGCAAACAGCTCTCCTCTTTGTTCTTGAGTTAGGTGGTTTCCGATCTGAGCTTGCTCTATAATGCACTTAAACGGGTCACGGTTATCCGCTGTTTCGTGTGGTGACACCGAACAAATTTCTGCGCAGCCGCCAAAACAATCCGGGTGTTTACATTTCGCCGACGATCCATCGACTACCACACATGCGCCAGACATTGGACATTCGACATTGCCAAAGGCATAAACAGGCGATGCCTGGGCGATCCTTGACCCGCCTGCTATTTCTACCGCTTCGTCCCCCAAATTCGCGACATAGACCCCAACAGTGTTACTCTGCGCCATCGTTATACTCGTAGCCGTCAACAACCCATATTTTTCCACAAACCCGTCTATCTTCTCAGTTAGAAAAGGGGTTTCCCTGGTGTGCGGCTTTTGGCAAAAGTTCGCTGTTACACATACCTCGGTAAACGCGGGGATGGTGACATCGTCGACGACGTACACCTCGGAAGGTTGTGGCAACGGCACCGGAGAATGCGAGAGTGGCACGCTTGCATCCCCTGCTGTTAGCACGTTGGCTTCGTAGCAGATCTGGCATTTGTTTGACTGGAGGAAATCTAATCCTAGAATAAGGTCGTGTGTAAGATTGTCCACAATGTAAAAACTCGCGTGAGTCATCAATCCTCCCACTCGGAGGGGAAGCTCGACGCAGCCTTTTACCGCCAATTGCTGTCCGCCGGCCCCGACCAAGTTCTTCTTTGAGCACCTGTTTACCCGGTCGTGATGCTCGGCGCTTAAGGAATGCCACTTTAGGGTATTAATCAAGCAGACACTGGAGCCGGTGTCCAACAACGCACACATCCTCGTCCGGCCGACCAGTAAGTTAACAAACCGCAACGGCGCTGCGGGTGTAGCGGGTTTTTGTACCGACTTTGGCGCCAAACATATGGGTGCATCTCGAGTTATACGTTTTTGGTCGAAGTGACATTTTATCTCCGGTGCGCGACGAATCCATCTGGAAAACGCAGGTGTACATGGTATGTTTTGACGTCTCGTGTCGACGTCCTTAGTGCGCATACCCGTATGCGGGCAGTCGCGCCGCATATGGCCCAGTCCACCGCAACCGTAGCAAGTCCGTTCTCGCACGTTGTTGTATTGTGGTCGTTCGCGCTTTATGGCGTCCACTTGAGCTTGTAACTTCGATAAGGTGTCCTCGAATTGTGCGTTCTTTTCCTTGGAACGTTTCTCCATGTCTTCTAACTTTTTTAGTACTAATCCCATCTCTGATGCTTTTGTGTTTACCGCAGCGACTTGTACAAAGCTCGGTGTTTGTGTATTGACAACGACTTGAGCTGCAGCTCTGAATGATCGCTCATACTTGATGGTGATCGGAATAGTGTCCGCGAGGCGCCGGTCTTGCAAGCCTTGCAATAAGGTAATGTACAGAACCTCATTTTTAAGGGCAGCTTCAGCGGAGTTGCTGTAGGCGCCATCGCCCAGTGCCTGTAGGGCGTAAACGAATTCACGTGCTGATTCGCCAGGTAATTGCACGCGCCTCATCAGCTCGGCGCGTTGACGCTCTGCGTGTTGACCAGTAGCCCTTTGGCGCAATGCGCGTTCTTTGAGGTCCTTGTAGGAAACCTCGAACAAGTTTGCATCTTTTTCTTGTATTGTCCATTTCAAGTCGTTGTCAATGCTTGCCAGGAACAGGTGTCGTTTCATTTCTTCCGAGGCCTCGACGCTCGTACAATATGACTCAAATACATTAAAATACTGTCCTAGGTCAGCTCCCGGCCGTAAAGGCGGAGGTTGTATTAAAACATAAAAAGCCATTGTTAAGAAAAACCAACCTTTAAAATATCACAAAACCAAAATACACGTAGGGAGTCTTCCCAGTAAAACCAGCCGGGTGTGGTGACAGGGTCCTGGCGTGGTCGCCAAGTTGTTACGGAATTATTTCGGCAGCTTTGCAATTAAGCGGTTAGATGTTTTTGGGTGGCGATGTTATCCCCCAATTAACCCTTCTACCTAATTCGGTACTTTGCACAAAACTGCCTCCCTAATTCTGATACTGCCCAGAACCCAGCAATAACGGTTCACCACAAAGCCAAAGTAACCCAGGCTGATTTAACTTATTGGACGTCGTGTTAAACTAAAAGCGACTAAAAACAATACAAGACGTTCTGGCAAAGAACCCGACAATTCACACAACACTGAGATGTTCACAACGCAACGCCCAGAAGAAGACTCGCCCGTTTTTGGGAAATCGTTCGTTACATGCAATCGCCAACCAATCAGGATGCGCCTTCCCGACACGCGGCACATCCGGAGCATACAAAAATAAACGGAGCGTAAAATAATACGAAAGGGGAGACGAGTGTAATAAACTAGTGTGGTGAAAGTGAAGTGAGAGACTCAAAAGCGATATACGTGCGTAAAACAATATAATGAATAAGTGGTTACAACGAAAGAAAACAGTGAAATTACAAGGTGCCAGCAAGAAAGGTGAAAACAATGAAATAGATACAATGACTAACAAAAGTGAAAGGTGACGTGAAGAAAAGAAAATTCGTAACACTACGTAACGTAAAAAACGAAATTCGATAAACGTAGCATCGTTCGGAAGAATGTAGACTGATTTTTGTCCAATTTGCTTCACTAAAAGATAGAGTAGATGAACGTATTTCAGTATTTTACACTCTTTTATAGATATCAATGAATGCGATCCATCTCCTTGCAAACATAACTCCACCTGCACCGACTTGATAGCTAACTACAGTTGTGACTGTCAACCCGGCTACACTGATAAAAACTGCTCCACTAGTAATTGGAAAAACAAAATATAGTGGAAAAACTTTTTTATCTTATTTTTATAATTTGCAGATATTGACGAGTGCATACCTGAACCATGTGCCAATGGAAGCTGCACAGATTTAGTAAACAACTACACTTGCACTTGCAACCCTGGATACACTGGAAGAAATTGCTCAGTTGGTAAGTGTTTGTCAACCGTGCTCTAACATGATTTCACTTTACTTGTGCGATTGTGTTAAAGCACCTTGTTGGCTGTTCTTGTTGGCTAAACGATCACTCAGTGTCAGAAGACCTATTCCTCACAAAGTGTAGATTGGATATGACATAGTCGCTAATATTTTTCAGATATTGACGAATGCATTCCTACGCCTTGTGGATCTAGCGGAAACTGTACAGACCTTATTAACGATTACCAATGTACATGCGATGCTGGGTACACTGGAAGAAATTGTTCAACAAGTAAAAAAACATTGCCTTGTTACTGAATTTTTGAAGTTTTGACAGATTTATTACGCTGCCAACTACACACCTATGTTTGTTGTAACGAAAATAAGAATTGTATTGCTGCAATTTCATGTCCATTGCACTTACAGAGTAGTTCAAAATTCGATGATTTAATCAAAACGAAAACAATGCTTTCGCATGGAAAAGCGGCAGAATTTATTTGTTTGTTTATTTGTTTTTGTGAACAGACATCAACGACTGTGAACCACTTCCGTGCCAGAACAACTCAACGTGTAGTGATATGGTGGCAGATTATCAGTGCGTTTGTCTCCCTGGATACACAGATAAGAATTGTTCAACAGGTACATTGGATGGAAGATACTATTGCACCGGGTCACAAAATTTTCGCCGGACTTGATCAACGTAAACCTGGGCAACATAGAAATCTGTGCGATGGTATTTCAATTCAAATATGTAACTAAAACTAACAGGTGGTTGCCCTAATCACACTTTAACCGTTAAAGTCGCACAGATTTCTGTTGTACACAGACTTATACGTGAAGTTTGGCGAAAACTTTGAGACCCAGTGTAGTAGTATTTTCCACATTGGATGAGGTTTTGTGTTTTTGGGCGACATCCAACCTCGTGGTGGAATGTCACAGTTAATTAGTATTTTTCCTTCTGTCTTACTTACAAAATTGTTCACTTATATTGCGATAATTTTCACGCCCTATCGGCCAACACGAAACCTTCCTGTAGACATAAACGACTGCGATCCACATCCTTGTCAACATGGATCAACATGCAGCGATCTTATAGCTGATTATAATTGTATCTGTCTACCTGGCTACACCGACAAGAATTGCTCGACAAGTTAGTGTGAAATTTGTTTAACTACAAGCTAATACAAGAAACAGAACCTAAACATCCATTGCAGATATCAACGAATGCATTCCAGAACCATGTGTTTACGGTAATTGTACTGATTTGGTGAACAATTACACTTGCACATGTACCCCAGGTTACACAGGAAGAAATTGTTCCATTGGTAAGGATGACTTTAAATAGGTTATCAGTACTTAAGTAACGCGACTATTTGCAACCAGAACGAAATTATCACCATTTAGTAATTGTCGAAGGCCGGTTTCGATGACCCTTTCGTAGTACGTAACAGGCCATCACAACTTGTACATCTTCTAGATATTGACGAGTGCAACCCAATTCCTTGTGGGGCCCACGGCAATTGCACTGATTTGATTAATGATTACAACTGTTCGTGCGACGTTGGTTACACTGGAAGAAACTGTTCAATAAGTAAGAATAATTTAACTTCCTCTTTAAATCAAACTGTTGCCTTGCCTATACCAAAAAGTTGTGTAAACGTGTTAAACTTTCGGTTAAAGATATTAACGACTGTGAACCACTCCCATGCCTACACAACTCAACGTGTATCGACAAAGTAGCAGATTATCAATGTGTTTGTCTTCCTGGATATACAGACAAGAACTGCTCAACAGGTATAGAGGTTAAGATGCCTAGGGGCGGCATTTAATATTACTCTTTGTTCTTAGACATAAACGATTGTTCGCCGGACCCATGTCACCATAATGGAAACTGCTCGGATTTGGTCAACGACTATGTGTGTTCCTGCTCAGCAGGATATACTGGGAAGAACTGCTCGATTGGTGAGTTGGATTTATGGAAACTACGTAACGTAAAAAACGAAATTCGATAAACTTAGCATCGTTCGGATGAATGTAGACGGATTTTTGTCCAATTTGCTTCACTAAAAGATAGAGTAGATGAACGTATTTCAGTAATTTAAACTCTTTTATAGATATCAATGAATGCGATCCATCTCCTTGCAAACATAACTCCACCTGCACCGACTTGATAACTAACTACAGTTGTGACTGTCTACCCGGCTACACTGATAAAAACTGCTCCACGAGTAATTGGAAAAACAAAATATAGTGGAAAAACTTTTTTATCTTATTTTTATAATTTGCAGATATTGACGAGTGCATACCTGAACCATGTGCCAATGGAAGCTGCACAGATTTGGTAAACAACTACACTTGCACTTGCAACCCTGGATACACTGGAAGAAATTGCTCAGTCGGTAAGTGTTTGTGAACCGTGCTCTACCATGATTTCACTTTACTTGTGCGATTGTGTTAAAGCACCAAATGTTCTTGTTGGCTAAGCGATCACTCAGTATCAGAAGGCCTATATATGCCTGCCTCACAAAGTGTAGATTGGATATGACATAGTCGCTAATATTTTTCAGATATTGACGAATGCATTCCTACGCCTTGTGGATCTAGCGGAAACTGTACAGACCTTATTAACGATTACCAATGTACATGCGATGCTGGGTACACTGGAAGAAATTGTTCAACAAGTAAAAAAACATTGCCTTGTTACTGAATTTTTGAAGTTTGACAGATTTATTACGCTGCCAACTACACACCTATGTTTGTTGTAACGAAAATAAGAATTGTATTGCTGCAAATTTTATGTCCATTGCACTTACAGAGTAGTTCAAAATTCGATGATTTAATCAAAACGAAAAAAATGCTTTCGCATGGAAAAGCGTCTGAATTTATTTGTTGTGTCCTAATCATCGTTAGTTTGATTATTTGTTTTTGTGAACAGACATTATCGACTGTGAACCACTTCTGTGCCAGAACAACTCAACGTGTAGTGATATGGTGGCAGATTATCAGTGCGTTTGTCTCCCTGGATACACAGATAAGAATTGTTCAACAGGTACATTGGATGGAAGATACTATTGCACCGGGTCACAAAATTTTCGCCGGACTTGATCAACGTAAACCTGGGCAACATAGAAATCTGTGCGATGGTATTTCAATTCAAATATGTAACTAAAATTAACAGGTGGTTGCCCTGATCACACCTTAACCGTTAAAGTCGCACGGATTTCTGTTGTACACAGACTTATACGTGAAGTTTGGCGAAAACTTTTAGACCCAGTGTAGTAGTATTTTCCACATTGGATGAGGTTTTGTGTTTTTGGGCGGCATCCAATCTCGTGTATAATCTCAGATATAAACGATTGTTCGCCGGACCCATGCCTTCATGGTAACTGCTCGGATTTGGTTGACGACTATTCATGTTCCTGCTCACTAGGATATACAGGAAAAAACTGCTCGATTGGTGAGAAAGTTTAATGGTATCTGCACAATATAACTGAGAAAATACATGTTGCAAGTAATGTCTCGGTTAAAATTAGGCTACTCAAGCATTTTACCAAATGGCGACTGGTATGTATTTAATTGTCGTACAAATTATGTCTCGAACAAAATGCATAGCAAAGCGGGTTTTACCACCAAAAATTTTTTTTACAAATTCACGAATACGATCAACCCCCTTGTTTATTCCACTTTTTTAAATATTATTTACAAACACCATTTCATAGATACTAACGAATGCGATCCATCTCCTTGCATACATAACTCCACTTGCAACGACTTGATAGCCAACTACAGTTGTGTTTGTCTGCCCGGCTACACTGATAAAAACTGCTCTACGGGTGAGTTTAATTCATAAAATTTCCGTGTAAATATCTTCTATTCTTTTACGATGTTCGTTTCAGATATTGACGAATGTATACCTGAAGTCTGTATCAATGGAAACTGCACAGATTTGGTGAACAACTACACTTGCACTTGCAATCCTGGATACACTGGAAGAAATTGCTCAGTTGGTAAGTGTTTGTGAACCGTGCTCTAACATGATTTCACTTTACTTGTGCGATTGTGTTAAAGCACCAAATGTTCTTGTTGGCTAAGCGATCACTCAGTGTCGGAAGGCCTATTCCTCATAAGGTGTAGATTGGATATGACATAGTCGCTAATATTTTTCAGATATTGACGAATGTATTCCTACGCCTAACCGAAAATACTAAGTAATTTAAGACTGAAGCGGAAACAATAAACAGGATAAAATCAAGTCGCCACTATTGCTGCAACTTAGTTTAGTGATCACGTTTATGACCTTACATTTTCAATTAAATCTTCTCACAAAACCTCTTTTTTACTGGAAGATATAAACGAGTGCGATTGTAACACTTGCCACCACAGTGGAAATTGCACTGATCTGATGAACGACTTCAACTGCTCATGTAGTGCAGGCTACGCAGGAAAGAGTTGTTCAATAAGTAAGTGTAACAAAATGCGTATCGTGGTATAATGATATTCCTAGTACATGTTACGCCTAAATCAGACTATGTGTAGCGGCCGTAATTAACTCAAAATCTGTGCAACCTGGATCTGCACCGACCGCCGCACTAGGGGGTTTCCTAATTTGTTTGAACGCAACACTGCCTGCCTTTTCGGATACAAATTCCTCCTCGCTTGCACAACAGCATTGGTTCTCTGTTAAACGAACAGAAACGTGTCACAATCGGCAATAATACGCACATTCAATATGGCCGATAAACTTACACAAAGAAATATGTTACATTAAGAAAGTCAACACCTCTTAACTCATACACAAATATTATCGCGACATTTAACTAACACAATTTACGCATTCAATTACGTACCAACTTGTTAGGAGTCCAGGACTGAATTACAGGCACTTTGACGGACTAAGACGTTTCAGCATTTCAGTTAAATTAACTTTCATGTTTTTATAGCTACACATAAAACACTAATGTTAGAACAAACATTTCCAAAACTAAATTGGATCAACTATGAACTGCGGCAACTGAAACTGCTGCTTACAGCACAGAAAGAAACTGTAAAACGTGGTCAGCACAAGATTGCGACACTAATGACATAACACGCATTGTTACGTTTTTGAATTTCTAACCAATCATGGTAAGTGCCTTGTTACGTCATAGTCAATGAAGTCAGATCACTGACATGAACTAGAAACAGGGAAAGAAAGCACATACAAGTCATTTCTCGCTGTAACGCTATGCATTGTACTTATGTGCACAGTGTGCCTCGAGGTGGAATGTCATAGTTAATAAGTATTTTTCCTTCTGTCTTACTTACAAAATAGTTCACTTATATTGCGATAATTTTCACGCCCTAACGGCCAACACGAAACCTTCCTGCAGACATAAACGACTGCGATCCACTGCCTTGTCAACATGGATCAACATGCAGCGATCTTATAGCTGATTATAATTGTATCTGTCTACCTGGCTACACCGACAAGAATTGCTCGACAAGTTAGTGTGAAATCTGTTTAACTACAAGCTAATACAAGAAACAGAACCTAAACATCCATTGCAGATATCAACGAATGCATTCCAGAACCATGTGTTTACGGTAATTGTACTGATTTGGTGAACAATTACACTTGCACATGTACCCCAGGTTACACAGGAAGAAATTGTTCCATTGGTAAGGATGACTTTAAACAGGTTATCAGTACTTAAGTAACGCGACTATTTGCAACCAGAACGAAATTATCACCATTTAGTAATTTTCGAAGGCCGGTTTCGATGACCCTTTCGTAATACGTAACAGGCCATCACAATTTGTACATCTTCTAGATATTGACGAGTGCAACCCAATTCCTTGTGGGGCCCACGGTAATTGCACTGATTTGATTAATGATTACAACTGTTCGTGCGACGTTGGTTACACTGGAAGAAACTGTTCAATAAGTAAGAATAATTTGACTTCCTCTTCAAATCAAACTGTTGCCTTGCGTAAACCAAAAAGTTGTGTAAACGTGTTGAACTTTCGCTTATAGATATTAACGACTGTGAACCACTCCCATGCCTACACAACTCAACGTGTATCGACAAAGTAGCAGGTTATCAATGTGTTTGTCTACCTGGATATACAGACAAGAACTGCTCAACAGGTTTAGAGGCTAAGATGCCTAGGGGCGGCATTTAGTATTACTCTTTGTTCTTAGACATAAACGATTGTTCGCCGGACCCATGTCACCATAATGGAAACTGCTCGGATTTGGTCAACGACTATGTGTGTTCCTGCTCAGCAGGATATACTGGGAAGAACTGCTCGATTGGTGAGTTGGATTTATGGAAACTACGTAACGTAAAAAACGAAATTCGATAAACGTAGCATCGTTCGGATGAATGTAGACTGATTTTTGTCCAATTTGCTTCACTAAAAGATAGAGTAGATGAACGTATTTCAGTATTTTACACTCTTTTATAGATATCAATGAATGCCATCCATCTCCTTGCAAACATAACTCCACCTGCACCGACTTGATAACTAACTACAGTTGTGACTGTCAACCCGGCTACACTGATAAAAACTGCTCCACGAGTAATTGGAAAAACAAAATATAGTGGAAAAACTTTTTTATCTTATTTTTATAATTTGCAGATATTGACGAGTGCATACCTGAACCATGTGCCAATGGAAGCTGCACAGATTTGGTAAACAACTACACTTGCACTTGCAACCCTGGATACACTGGAAGAAATTGCTCAGTCGGTAAGTGTTTGTGAACCGTGCTCTACCATGATTTCACTTTACTTGTGCGATTGTGTTAAAGCACCAAGTGTTCTTGTTGGCTAAGCGATCATTCAGTGTCAGAAGGCCTATTCCTCATAAGGTGTAGATTGGATATGACATAGTCGCTAATATTTTTCAGATATTGACGAATGTATTCCTACGCCTTGTGGATCTAGCGGAAACTGTACAGACCTTATTAACGATTACCAATGTACATGCGATGCTGGGTACACTGGAAGAAATTGTTCAACAAGTAAAAAAACATTGCCTTGTTACTGAATTTTTGAAGTTTTGACAGATTTATTACGCTGCCAACTACACACCTATGTTTGTTGTAACGAAAATAAGAATTATATTGCTGCAAATTTTTTGTCCATTGCTCTTACAGAGTAGTTCAAAATTCGATGATTTAATCAAAACGAAAAAAATGCTTTCGCATGGAAAAGCGGCAGAATTTATTTGTTTGTTTATTTGTTTTTGTGCACAGACATTAACGACTGTGAACCACTTCCGTGCCAGAACAACTCAACGTGTAGTGATATGGTGGCAGATTATCAGTGCGTTTGTCTCCCTGGATACACAGATAAGAATTGTTCAACAGGTACATTGGATGGAAGATACTGTTACAGCGGGTCACAAAATTTTCGCCAGACTTGATCAACGTAAACCTGGGCAACATAGAAATCTGTGCGATGGTATTTCAATTCAAATATGTAACTAAAATTAACAGGTGGTTGCCCTGATCACACCTTAACCGTTAAAGTCGCACAGATTTCTGTTGTACACAGACTTATACGTGAAGTTTGACGAAAACTTTTAGACCCAGTGTAGTAGTATTTTCCACATTGGATGAGGTTTTGTGTTTTTGGGCGGCATCCAATTTCGTGTATAATCTCAGATATAAACGATTGTTCGCCGGACCCATGCCTTCGTGGTAACTGCTCGGATTTGGTTGACGACTATTCATGTTCCTGCTCACCAGGATATACAGGAAAAAACTGCTCGATTGGTGAGAAAGTTTAATGGTATCTGCACAATATAACTGAGAAAATACATGTTGCAAGTAATGTCTTGGTTAAAATTAGGCTACTCAAGCATTTTTCCAAATGGCGACTGGTATGTGTTTAATTGTCGTACAAATTATGTCTCGATCAAAATGCATAGCAATACGGGTTTTACCACCAAAAATGTTTTTTTTCAAATTGACGAATACGATCAACCCCCTTGTTTATTCCACTTTTTCAAATATTATGTACAAACACCATTTCATAGATACTAACGAATGCGATTCATCTCCTTGCATACATAACTCCACTTGCAACGACCTGATAGCCAACTACAGTTGTGTTTGTCTGCCCGGCTACACTGATAAAAACTGCTCTACGGGTGAGTTTAATTCATAAAATTTCCGTGTAAATATCTTCTATTCTTTTTCGATGTTCGTTTCAGATATTGACGAATGTATACCTGAAGTATGTGTCAATGGAAACTGCACAGATTTGGTCAACAACTACACTTGCACTTGCAATCCTGGATACACTGGAAGAAATTGCTCAGTTGGTAAGTGTTTGTGAACCGTGCTCTAACATGATTTCACTTTACTTGTGCGATTGTGTTAAAGCACCAAATGTTCTTGTTGGCTAAGCGATCACTCAGTGTCGGAAGGCCTATTCCTCATAAGGTGTAGATTGGATATGACATAGTCGCTAATATTTTTCAGATATTGACGAATGTATTCCTACGCCTAACCGAAAATACTAAGTAATTTAAGACTGAAGCGGAAACAATAAACAGGATAAAATCAAGTCGCCACTATTGCTGCAACTTAGTTTAGTGATCACGTTTATGACCTTACATTTTCAATCAAATCTTCTCACAAAACCTCTTTTTTACTGGAAGATATAAACGAGTGCGATTGTAACCCTTGCCACAACAGTGGAAATTGCACTGATCTGATGAACGACTTCAACTGCTCATGTAGTGCAGGCTACGCAGGAAAGAGTTGTTCAATAAGTAAGTGTAACAAAATGCGTATCGTGGTATAATGATATTCCTAGTACATGTTACGCCTAAATCAGACTATGTGTAGCGGCTAGTGATGTCTTGCGCCGGATCCGGGTACCCGGACCCGGCCGGATATTGACCAATTTTCAATACCCGGACCCGGCCGGATTATACACTTAATTTTACCGGATAGTTGTGAAAGCATTTTTGTCCTAAAAACGGTCAAACATTTCGCAAATTACTCGTTTTTGGGATCCAGTCTGTGATTCTCGCCGACGTAAGATTTTTCTGTTGTTTGTTATTAAGGTTTTTCGTGACGTGTTGTACCATATTAATAAATGCCCACGTTTATTTGTTCCCCTCATGATAAGCTAACCTTAACATAGCATTCTGTTTGGCAATCAAACATTTTTGCCATACCGATAAAATACACGAATCGGTGTTAACAAACTGCCGGATCCAAATTATCCGGCCGGATTTGATTGATAACTATCCGGATCCGGCCGGGCCGGATAATTTGAAACTGGGAACATCACTAGTAGCGGCCGTAATTAACTCAAAATCTCTGCAACCTGGATCTGCACCGACCGCCGCACTAGGGGGTTTCCTAATTTGTTTGAACGCAACACTGCCTGCCTTTTCGGATACAATTTCCTCCTCGCTTGCACAACAGCATTGGTTCTCTGTTAAACGAACAGAAACGTGTCACAATCGGCAATAATACGCAAATTCAATATGGCCGATAAACTTACACAAAGAAATATGTTACATTAAGAAAGTCAAAACTTCTTAACTCATACACAAATATTATCGCGACATTTAACTAACACAATTTACACATTCAATTACGTACCAACTTGTTAGGAGTCCAGGACTGAATTACAGGCACTTTGACGGACTAAGACGTTTCAGCATTTCAGTTAAATTAACTTTCATGTTTTTATAGCTACACATAAAACACTAATGTTAGAATAAACATTTCCAAAACTAAATTGGATCAACTATGAACTGCGGCAACTGAAACTGCTGCTTACAGCACAGAAAGAAACTGTAAAACGTGATCAGCACAAGATTGCGACACTAATGACATAACACGCATTGTTACGTTTTTGAATTTCTAACCAATCATGGTAAGTGCCTTGTTACGTCATAGTCAAAGAAGTCAGATCACTGACATGAACTAGAAACAGGGAAAGAAAGCACATACAAGTCATTTCTCGCTGTAACTCTATGCATTGTACTTATGTGCACAGTGTGCCTCGAGGTGGAATGTCATAGTTAATAAGTATTTTTCCTTCTGTCTTACTTACAAAATAGTTCACTTATATTGCGATAATTTTCACGCCCTAACGGCCAACACGAAACCTTCCTGCAGACATAAACGACTGCGATCCACTGCCTTGTCAACATGGATCAACATGCAGCGATCTTATAGCTGATTATAATTGTATCTGTCTACCTGGCTACACCGACAAGAATTGCTCGACAAGTTAGTGTGAAATATGTTTAACTACAAGCTAATACAAGAAACAGAACCTAAACATCCATTGCAGATATCAACGAATGCATTCCAGAACCATGTGTTTACGGTAATTGTACTGATTTGGTGAACAATTACACTTGCACATGTACCCCAGGTTACACAGGAAGAAATTGTTCCATTGGTAAGGATGACTTTAAACAGGTTATCAGTACTTAAGTAACGCGACTATTTGCAACCAGAACGAAATTATCACGATTTAGTAATTGTCGAAGGCCGGTTTCGATGACCCTTTCGTAATACGTAACAGGCCATCACAATTTGTACATCTTCTAGATATTGACGAGTGCAACCCAATTCCTTGTGGGGCCCACGGCAATTGCACTGATTTGATTAATGATTACAACTGTTCGTGCGACGTTGGTTACACTGGAAGAAACTGTTCAATAAGTAAGAATAATTTGACTTCCTCTTCAAATCAAACTGTTGCCTTGCGTAAACCAAAAAGTTGTGTAAACGTGTTGAACTTTCGCTTATAGATATTAACGACTGTGAACCACTCCCATGCCTACACAACTCAACGTGTATCGACAAAGTAGCAGGTTATCAATGTGTTTGTCTACCTGGATATACAGACAAGAACTGCTCAACAGGTTTAGAGGCTAAGATGCCTAGGGGCGGCATTTAGTATTACTCTTTGTTCTTAGACATAAACGATTGTTCGCCGGACCCATGTCACCATAATGGAAACTGCTCGGATTTGGTCAACGACTATGTGTGTTCCTGCTCAGCAGGATATACTGGGAAGAACTGCTCGATTGGTGAGTTGGATTTATGGAAACTACGTAACGTAAAAAACGAAATTCGATAAACGTAGCATCGTTCGGATGAATGTAGACTGATTTTTGTCCAATTTGCTTCACTAAAAGATAGAGTAGATGAACGTATTTCAGTATTATACACTCTTTTATAGATATCAATGAATGCCATCCATCTCCTTGCAAACATAACTCCACCTGCACCGACTTGATAGCTAACTACAGTTGTGACTGTCAACCCGGCTACACTGATAAAAACTGCTCCACGAGTAATTGGAAAAACAAAATATAGTGGAAAAACTTTTTTATCTTATTTTTGTAATTTGCAGATATTGACGAGTGCATACCTGAACCATGTGCCAATGGAAGCTGCACAGATTTGGTAAACAACTACACTTGCACTTGCAACCCTGGATACACTGGAAGAAATTGCTCAGTCGGTAAGTGTTTGTGAACCGTGCTCTACCATGATTTCACTTTACTTGTGCGATTGTGTTAAAGCACCAAGTGTTCTTGTTGGCTAAGCGATCATTCAGTGTCAGAAGGCCTATTCCTCATAAAGTGTGGATTGGATATGACATAGTCGCTAATATTTTTCAGATATTGACGAATGTATTCCTACGCCTTGTGGATCTAGCGGAAACTGTACAGACCTTATTAACGATTACCAATGTACATGCGATGCTGGGTACACTGGAAGAAATTGTTCAACAAGTAAAAAAACATTGCCTTGTTACTGAATTTTTGAAGTTTTGACAGATTTATTACGCTGCCAACTACACACCTATGTTTGTTGTAACGAAAATAAGAATTGTATTGCTGCAATTTCATGTCCCTTGCTCTTGCAGAGTAGTTCAAAATTCGATGATTTAATCAAAACGAAAAAATGCTTTCGCATGGAAAAGCGGCAGAATTTATTTGTTTATTTGTTTTTGTGCACAGACATTAACGACTGTGAACCACTTCCGTGCCAGAACAACTCAACGTGTAGTGATATGGTGGCAGATTATCAGTGCGTTTGTCTCCCTGGATACACAGATAAGAATTGTTCAACAGGTACATTGGATGGAAGATACTGTTACAGCGGGTCACAAAATTTTCGCCAGACTTGATCAACATAAACCTGGGCAACATAGAAATCTGTGCGATGGTATTTCAATTCAAATATGTAACTAAAATTAACAGGTGGTTGCCCTGATCACACCTTAACCGTTAAAGTCGCACAGATTTCTGTTGTACACAGACTTATACGTGAAGTTTGGCGAAAACTTTGAGACCCAGTGTAGTAGTATTTTCCACATTGGATGAGGTTTTGTGTTTTTGGGCGGCATCCAATCTCGTGTATAATATCAGATATAAACGATTGTTCGCCGGACCGATGCCTTCATGGTAACTGCTCGGATTTGGTTGACGACTATTCATGTTCCTGCTCACTAGGATATACAGGAAAAAACTGCTCGATTGGTGAGAAAGTTTAATGGTATCTGCACAATATAACTGAGAAAATACATGTTGCAAGTAATGTCTCGGTTAAAATTAGGCTACTCAAGCGTATTTGCAAATGGCGACTGGTATGTATTTAATTGTCGTACAAATTATGCCTCGATCAAAATGCATAGCACAAGGCGGGTTTTACCACCAAAAAATTAATTTTAGAAATTCACTAATACGATCAACCCCCATTTATTCGAATTTTTTCAATATTATTTACAAACACCATTTCATAGATATTAACGAATGTGATCCATACCCTTGCATGCATAACTCCACTTGCAACGACCTGATAGCCAACTACAGTTGTGTTTGTCTGCCCGGCTACACTGATAAAAACTGCTCTACGGGTGAGTTTAATTCATAAAATTTCCGTGTAAATATCTTCTATTCTTTTACGATGTTCGTTTCAGATATTGACGAATGTATACCTGAAGTCTGTATCAATGGAAACTGCACAGATTTGGTGAAC
Organism: Ascidia mentula; assembly: GCF_947561715.1. Lineage (NCBI taxonomy): Eukaryota > Metazoa > Chordata > Ascidiacea > Phlebobranchia > Ascidiidae > Ascidia > Ascidia mentula. The sequence continues at coordinate 15,300,475 of NC_138569.1, read as the reverse complement.
AACTACACTTGCACTTGCAACCCTGGATACACTGGAAGAAATTGCTCAGTTGGTAAGTGTTTGTGAACCGTGCTCTAACATGATTTCACTTTACTTGTGCGATTGTGTTAAAGCACCAAATGTTCTTGTTGGCTAAACGATCACTCAGTGTCGGAAGGCCTATTCCTCATAAAGTGTGGATTGGATATGACATAGTCGCTAATATTTTTCAGATATTGACGAATGTATTCCTACGCCTAACCGAAAATACTAAGTAATTTAAGACTGAAGCGGAAACAATAAACAGGATAAAATCAAGTCGCCACTATTGCTGCAACTTAGTTTAGTGATCACGTTTATGACCTTACATTTTCAATTAAATCTTCTCACAAAACCTCTTTTTTACTGGAAGATATAAACGAGTGCGATTGTAACCCTTGCCACCACAGTGGAAATTGCACTGATCTGATGAACGACTTCAACTGCTCATGTAGTGCAGGCTACGCAGGAAAGAGTTGTTCAATAAGTAAGTGTAACAAAATGCGTATCGTGGTATAATGATATTCCTAGTACATGTTACGCCTAAATCAGACTATGTGTAGCGGCCGTAATTAACTCAAAATCTCTGCAACCTGGATCTGCACCGACCGCCGCACTAGGGGGTTTCGTAATTTGTTTGAACGCAACACTGCCTGCCTTTTCGGATACAAATTCCTCCTCGCTTGCACAACAGCATTGGTTCTCTGTTAAACGAACAGAAACGTGTCACAATCGGCAATAATACGCACATTCAATATGGCCGATAAACTTACACAAAGAAATATGTTACATTAAGAAAGTCAACACCTCTTAACTCATACACAAATATTATCGCGACATTTAACTAACACAATTTACGCATTCAATTACGTACCAACTTGTTAGGAGTCCAGGACTGAATTACAGGCACTTTGACGGACTAAGACGTTTCAGCATTTCAGTTAAATTAACTTTCATGTTTTTATAGCTACACATAAAACACTGATGTTAGAACAAACATTTCCAAAACTAAATTGGATCAACTATGAACTGCGGCAATTGAAACTGCTGCTTACAGCACAGAAAGAAACTGTAAAACGTGGTCAGCACAAGCAGTGTTGCCAGATTTTTTTTACCAAAAGCGCCTAATTTTTTGTTACAACACGCCCAAAAGCGCCAATTTCTGGAAAAACAACACGCCCAAATGCGCCCAATGTTAATGAAGTTGACACATATCAGTTACGTACACCAACGGTCATTTTATGCTTATGGTTGAACACTTAAACCGTAAACTAAGACCATGAGCAGGACGCAACACCTGTAACACTCATTATTTTGATCACAGTCGTCATTGCAATATGATTATGACGTCATATTTCGTTGTGTGGTCAGTTTGCAGTATTTTAAATACGGCTGAAACAGCGTTTAGTTACCTAATTAATGAGTTAATTATCAAATTTTTAAATTTCTTAAACACGCCCAAATGCGCCCAAAGCGCAAGGTGCAATAAAAAAGCGCAAACACCCAAGACAACACGCCCAATTGGGCGTAAAAAGCGCCCAACTGGCAACACTGAGCACAAGATTGCGACACTAATGACATAACACGCATTGTTACGTTTTTGAATTTCTAACCAATCATGGTAAGTGCCTTGTTACGTCATAGTCAATGAAGTCAGATCACTGACATGAACTAGAAACAGGGAAAGAAAGCACATACAAGTCATTTCTCGCTGTAACGATATGCATTGTACTTATGTGCACAGTGTGCCTCGAGGTGGAATGTCATAGTTAATAAGTATTTTTCCTTCTGTCTTACTTACAAAATAGTTCACTTATATTGCGATAATTTTCACGCCCTAACGGCCAACACGAAACCTTCCTGCAGACATAAACGACTGCGATCCACTGCCTTGTCAACATGGATCAACATGCAGCGATCTTATAGCTGATTATAATTGTATCTGTCTACCTGGCTACACCGACAAGAATTGCTCGACAAGTTAGTGTGAAATCTGTTTAACTACAAGCTAATACAAGAAACAGAACCTAAACATCCATTGCAGATATCAACGAATGCATTCCAGAACCATGTGTTTACGGTAATTGTACTGATTTGGTGAACAATTACACTTGCACATGTACCCCAGGTTACACAGGAAGAAATTGTTCCATTGGTAAGGATGACTTTAAACAGGTTATCAGTACTTAAGTAACGCGACTATTTGCAACCAGAACGAAATTATCACGATTTAGTAATTGTCGAAGGCCGGTTTCGATGACCCTTTCGTAATACGTAACAGGCCATCACAATTTGTACATCTTCTAGATATTGACGAGTGCAACCCAATTCCTTGTGGGGCCCACGGCAATTGCACTGATTTGATTAATGATTACAACTGTTCGTGCGACGTTGGTTACACTGGAAGAAACTGTTCAATAAGTAAGAATAATTTGACTTCCTCTTCAAATCAAACTGTTGCCTTGCGTAAACCAAAAAGTTGTGTAAACGTGTTGAACTTTCGCTTATAGATATTAACGACTGTGAACCACTCCCATGCCTACACAACTCAACGTGTATCGACAAAGTAGCAGGTTATCAATGTGTTTGTCTACCTGGATATACAGACAAGAACTGCTCAACAGGTTTAGAGGCTAAGATGCCTAGGGGCGGCATTTAGTATTACTCTTTGTTCTTAGACATAAACGATTGTTCGCCGGACCCATGTCACCATAATGGAAACTGCTCGGATTTGGTCAACGACTATGTGTGTTCCTGCTCAGCAGGATATACTGGGAAGAACTGCTCGATTGGTGAGTTGGATTTATGGAAACTACGTAACGTAAAAAACGAAATTCGATAAACGTAGCATCGTTCGGATGAATGTAGACTGATTTTTGTCCAATTTGCTTCACTAAAAGATAGAGTAGATGAACGTATTTCAGTATTATACACTCTTTTATAGATATCAATGAATGCCATCCATCTCCTTGCAAACATAACTCCACCTGCACCGACTTGATAACTAACTACAGTTGTGACTGTCAACCCGGCTACACTGATAAAAACTGCTCCACGAGTAATTGGAAAAACAAAATATAGTGGAAAAACTTTTTTATCTTATTTTTATAATTTGCAGATATTGACGAGTGCATACCTGAACCATGTGCAAATGGAAGCTGCACAGATTTGGTAAACAACTACACTTGCACTTGCAACCCTGGATACACTGGAAGAAATTGCTCAGTTGGTAAGTGTTTGTCAACCGTGCTCTAACATGATTTCACTTTACTTGTGCGATTGTGTTAAAACACCAAATGTTCTTGTTGGCTAAGCGATCACTCAGTGTCAGAAGGCCTATTCCTCATAAAGTGTAGATTGGATATGACATATTCGCTAATACTTTTCAGATATTGACGAATGCATTCCTACGCCTTGTGGATCTAGCGGAAACTGTACAGACCTTATTAACGATTACCAATGTACATGCGATGCTGGGTACACTGGAAGAAATTGTTCAACAAGTAAAAAAACATTGCCTTGTTACTGAATTTTTGAAGTTTTGACAGATTTATTACGCTGCCAACTACACACCTATGTTTGTTGTAACGAAAATAAGAATTGTATTGCTGCAAATTTTATGTCCATTGCACTTACAGAGTAGTTCAAAATTCGATGATTTAATCAAAACGAAAAAAATGCTTTCGCATGGAAAAGCGGCAGAATTTATTTGTTTGTTTATTTATTTTTGTGAACAGACATTAACGACTGCGAACCACTTCCGTGCCAGAACAACTCAACGTGTAGTGATATGGTGGCAGATTATCAGTGCGTTTGTCTCCCTGGATACACAGATAAGAATTGTTCAACAGGTACATTGGATGGAAGATACTATTACAGCGGGTCACAAAATTTTCGCCAGACTTGATCAACGTAAACCTGTGCAACATAGAAATCTGTGCGATGGTATTTCAATTCAAATATGTAACTAAAATTAACAAGTGGTTGCCCTAATCACACCTTAACCGTTAAAGTCGCACAGATTTCTGTTGTACACAGACTTATATGTGAAGTTTGGCGAAAACTTTGAGACCCAGTGTAGTAGTATTTTCCACATTGGATGAGGTTTTGTGTTTTTGGGCGACATCCAACCTCGAGGTGGAATGTCACAGTTAATTAGTATGTTTCCTTCTGTCTTACTTACAAAATTCTTCACTTATATTGCGATAATTTTCACGCCCTAACGGCCAACACGAAACCTTCCTGTAGACATAAACGACTGCGATCCACTGCCTTGTCATCATGGATCAACATGCAGCGATCTTATAGCTGATTATAATTGTATCTGTCTACCTGGCTACACCGACAAGAATTGCTCGACAAGTTAGTGTGAAATTTGTTTAACTACAAGCTAATACAAGAAACAGAACCTAAACATCCATTGCAGATATCAACGAATGCATTCCAGAACCATGTGTTTACGGTAATTGTACTGATTGGGTGAACAATTACACTTGCACATGTACCCCAGGCTACACAGGAAGAAATTGTTCCATTGGTAAGGATGACTTTAAACAGGTTATCAGTACTTAAGTAACGCGACTATTTGCAACCAGAACGAAATTATCACCATTTAGTAATTGTCGAAGGCCGGTTTCGATGACCCTTTCGTAGTACGTAACAGGCCATCACAACTTGTACATCTTCTAGATATTGACGAGTGCAACCCAATTCCCTGTGGGGTCAACGGCAATTGCACTGATTTGATTAATGATTACAACTGTTCGTGCGACGTTGGTTACACTGGAAGAAACTGTTCAATAAGTAAGAATAATTTGACTTCCTCTTTACATCAAACTGTTGCCTTGCGTTAACCAAAAAGTGGTGTAAACGTGTTGAACTTTCGTTTATAGATATTAACGACTGTGAACCACTCCCATGCCTACACAACTCAACGTGTATCGACAAAGTAGCAGATTATCAATGTGTTTGTCTACCTGGATATACAGACAAGAACTGCTCAACAGGTATAGAGGTTAAGATGCCCAGGGGCGGCATTTAGTATTACTCTTTGTTCTTAGACATAAACGATTGTTCGCTGGATCCATGTCACCATAATGGAAACTGCTCGGATTTGGTCAACGACTATGTGTGTTCCTGCTCAGCAGGATATACTGGGAAGAATTGCTCGATTGGTGAGTTGGATTTATGGAAACTACGTAACGTAAAAAACGAAATTTGATAAACATAGCATCGTTCGGGTGAATGTAGACTGATTTTTGTCCAATTTGCTTCACTAAAAGATAGAGTAGATGAACGTATTTCAGTATTATACACTCTTTTATAGATATCAATGAATGCCATCCATCTCCTTGCAAACATAACTCCACCTGCACCGACTTGATAACTAACTACAGTTGTGACTGTCTACCCGGCTACACTGATAAAAACTGCTCCACGAGTAATTGGAAAAACAAAATATAGTGGAAAAACTTGTTTATCTTATTTTTATAATTTGCAGATATTGACGAGTGCATACCTGAACCATGTGCCAATGGAAGCTGCACAGATTTGGTAAACAACTACACTTGCACTTGCAACCCTGGATACACTGGAAGAAATTGCTCAGTTGGTAAGTGTTTGTGAACCGTGTTCTGACATGATTTCACTTTACCTGTGCGATTGTGTTAAAGCACCAAATGTTCTTGTTGGCTAAGCGATCACTCAGTGTCAGAAGGCCTATTCCTCATAAAGTGTAGATTGGATATGACATAGTCGCTAATATTTTTCAGATATTGACGAATGTATTCCTACGCCTAACCGAAAATACTAAGTAATTTAAGGCTGAAGCGGAAACAATAAACACGATAAAATGAAGTCGCCACTATTGCTGCAACTTAGTTCTGTGATCACGTTTATGACCTTACATTTTCAATTAAATCTTCTCACAAAACCTCTTTTTTACTGGAAGATATAAACGAGTGCGATTGTAACCCTTGCCACCACAGTGGAAATTGCACTGATCTGATGAACGACTTCAACTGCTCATGTAGTGCAGGCTACGCAGGAAAGAGTTGTTCAATAAGTAAGTGTAACAAAACGCGTATCGTGGTATAATGATATTCCTAGTAAATGTTACGCCTAAATCAGACTATGCATTGTACTTATGTGCACAGTGTGCCTCGAGGTGGAATGTCACAGTTAATTAGTATTTTTCCTTCTGTCTTTCTTACAAAATAATTCACTTATATTGCGATAATTTTCACGCCCTAACGGCCAACACGAAACCTTTCTGTAGACATAAACGACTGCGATCCACTGCCTTGTCAACATGGATCAACATGCAGCGATCTTATAGCTGATTATAATTGTATCTGTCTACCTGGCTACACCGACAAGAATTGCTCGACAAGTTAGTGTGAAATTTGTTTAACTACAAGCTAATACAAGAAACAGAACCTAAACATCCATTGCAGATATCAACGAATGCATTCCAGAACCATGTGTTTACGGTAATTGTACTGATTTGGTGAACAATCACACTTGCATATGTACCCCAGGTTACACAGGAAGAAATTGTTCCATTGGTAAGGATGAATTTAAACAGGTTACCAGTACTTAAGTAACGCGACTATTTGCAACCAGAACGAAATTATCACCATTTAGTAATTGTCGAAGGCCGGTTTCGATGACCCTTTCGTAGTACGTAACAGGCCATCACAATTTGTACATCTTCTAGATATTGACGAGTGCAACCCAATTCCCTGTGGGGCCCACGGTAATTGCACTGATTTGAATAATGATTACAACTGTTCGTGCGACGTTGGTTACACTGGAAGAAACTGTTCAATAAGTAAGAATAATTTGACTTCCTCTTTAAATCAAACTGTTGCCTTGCGGTAACCAAAAAGTGGTGTAAACGTGTTGAACTTTCGCTTATAGATATTAACAACTGTGAACCACTCCCATGCCTACACAACTCAACGTGTATCGACAAAGTAGCAGATTATCAATGTGTTTGTCTTGCTGGATATACAGACAAGAACTGCTCAACAGGTATAGAGGTTAAGATGCCTAGGGGCGGCATTTAGTATTACTCTTTGTTCTTAGACATAAACGATTGTTCGCCGGACCCATGTCACCATAATGGAAACTGCTCGGATTTGGTCAACGACCATGTGTGTTCCTGCTCAGCAGGATATACTGGGAAGAACTGCTCGATTGGTGAGTTGGATTTATGGAAACTACGTAACGTAAAAAATGAAATTCGATAAACGTAGCATCGTTCGGATGAATGTAGACTGATTTTTGTCCAATTTGCTTCACTAAAAGATAGAGTAGATGAACGTATTTCAGTATTTTACACTCTTTTATAGATATAAATGAATGCCATCCATCTCCTTGCAAACATAACTCCACCTGCACCGACTTGATAACTAACTACAGTTGTGACTGTCAACCCGGCTACACTGATAAAAACTGCTCCACGAGTAATTGGAAAAACAAAATATAGTGGAAAAACTTTTTTATCTTATTTTTATAATTTGCAGATATTGACGAGTGCATACCTGAACCATGTGCCAATGGAAGCTGCACAGATTTGGTAAACAACTACACTTGCACTTGCAACCCTGGATACACTGGAAGAAATTGCTCAGTCGGTAAGATATAGTGTTCTATACTCAACTGTGCTTTCGCTGTAATTCTGTAAAAAACGCAAATTTTATTTTATATTCTACGCTCGCTCATTTCGCTATGAATTGTTAACGGCGTATGAAGAATTTATCAATACTTTTTCAGATATTGATGACTGTATACCCATGCCTTGTGAATTTCATGGAAATTGTACTGACCTTATCAACGATTATAAATGCACATGCGAGGTTGGATACACCGGGAAAAATTGTTCTTCAGGTAATTTTGCAAACCCTAATAGCTGCTGCTTAACAAACGCTATAAAAAGTAAAATAATAGCCATTAGAATTGACAAAAAAATATATTTACTCCTTAAGTGATGCAAAAGTAATACCATATTTTCGCATAGCAAAATGCCCTGGCTGCGAAGCCTGTGAACCTTATAGTCCTTAAATGAGTTTTAATATGTGACATTTTGTAAATATTTGTCAGATATAGACGATTGCGAACAACTTCCGTGTCAGAACAACTCAACGTGTAGTGATATGGTGGCAGATTATGAGTGCGTCTGCTCTGTCGGATACACAGACAAGAATTGTTCCACAGGTATATTTCCGCAACATTTCTTCGGACAATTGTCGCGCAACTATTGATTGTTAAATGTTTATTCAGATATAAATGACTGCTCCTCGGATCCATGTGTTCACGGAAAATGTTCGGATTTGGTGAACGACTACATGTGCACCTGTGTCCCGGGATTCACGGGAGAAAATTGTTCGATTGGTATTAACGTAGTGTTTTTATAGGAAGTATAGGCTTGATCGACAAACCTGCATTATTACAAGAAACGTATCGTCCAGTACAACAAGTATTCAAATAACCGATTTTGACGTTAATTGTTCATTTTCATGGTGATTGCACACCAGTACAAATTACCATACATCGTAATAGGGGATTTTAAATTACCAATTTTTATCATATGGTGGCATGCAGTGGCTGATTACAAACACAGTAATGGACTATAGTACTTTTTTGTGTTGGCTGTAATTCGTGGTGTCCATATAGATATTAATGAGTGCATCTCATCGCCGTGCGCTAATGGTGGAAATTGTACAAATCTTCCAAACAACTTCAACTGCACTTGTGCTCCAGGATTCAGCGGAAAGAACTGTTCTATAGGTTAGTGTTGAGCTTACCAGACACAACAAACGGCTAGTAGAAGAAATTTGCTCCTAACTAAAATCATTTGATAATAAATCTGTGTATTCTAGAAATAAACGAATGTTTGTCGTCGCCATGTCTGAACCAAGGAACTTGTATGAGATTAGTAAACGGATACAAATGCGAGTGCCTTGCGAGCTTTACGGGTATCAACTGTTTAACTGGTAAGATTTCGTTATGTCTGTAGCAAAATTGACAACGTTTTCTTTTCAAGGCCATTCAATGACATAAAGAAACGTTAATTCAAAACAAAGTGCCCATTTTGTTATAATTCAAGGTACACAGACTACAAATACTCACAAACTGATCTCTTTGAGATTTGAAAATTTACCACGTATTCCAATTACTTTGTACGCCTTTGCACCGATTTAATAATAGCCGTAACCTGTTTGTTACAGAAATTGACGTTTGCCGGAATGCAAGTTGCCATAGCAACGCTTTGTGTATACCAACCTCTTCGTCGTATCGCTGTGAGTGCAACAGCAATTTTGAAGGGAATGGTTTTCACTGCCAACGTAAGTCCTTTGTGACAACGAAAAGACGACAAAATACTCCCTATAACCTTTTGCTCGTTTTAGCTTTCTGTTCTTCTGGATCAGTTTTTGATCCAACTTCAAATGCTACATACAATTTTCCGCGTTCAAGCCTTGGAGAAATACCTGTTTCAAATGAAACATGCCTCAATGGTAAATATATCTTCGGAATTTCGGTTGTCCAGTATTGCGTTGTGTATATTGTGATATAGGTAGGGCAAAAGCCACAGCCAGCTGTTTGCGAACTGAAACATCTTCAGCAAAGCTTCAAAACATCCGCGTGGTGGCGTGCTCACAAAACTTGTCATCCGTCTCACAAATTCAGGTAAAAACGTTTTTTTCCCTCGTTGCTGAATACAAATTTTGTTTTTAGCATTTTAAACTGTATTATTTACAAGCCTGCGTTCCAACAGAAAAAACTCTTTCAAGGAATAGCGTCGACAATACATGCGAGCCTAATCCATTACGTTTTTCAATGTAATTGATTTTGTATTTTTAAATTGTAGCTTTGTGAACACCGAATCGTGATATCCTCATATTTACAGTGCACTCGCTTTTATTGATGTTTCATAAAATATTTCTGTTCTGATAAGAAATAGAGAAAATGTCAAAAGTGACTACAGGAATCAGCCTGTGCAAGTGATAAGAAATACGCTTTAAAGTAACAGTGGTGGATGTTTCAGGTTGCTCCCACAACTGAGGCTGTAGCAAACGTGATAACAGTGTTACGACTACTAACAACCCAATCAACAAACATTACCGCAAGTGAAGCCAACGCAGTAGTGGACACAATTATCCGCATCAGCCTTCTGGATCCAGTTAATGTCAACGTGCGATCAAGTTTTAAATATATTTTAATTGGGTAACATGTCGAGAGCTTACATATGTTTGTTCATTGTAGATTACGCCAACAATCCTTCTTGGTGCTTTGGTGGCGATTGATCAAGTTTCAGGTTCACTGTCACAAAATGAAACAAAGTATTTTACTTATAGCTAATGTTTGAAACCAAGTGTTTCTGATTACCGTCAGTCGGTTTATTTTTGAAATATGAAAAATCGATTTCGCCTACAAAGGCATCATCAGTTTCTGCAACTAAAATGCAATAAAGCACTCGAAGCTACCTCATTCAAATAGAATCAGCTATAATTGCTGTGCTATCCGCTATAATTGCTGTCGCTGGTTTTAAGACAGTGCCAGATCAGGGGCTAGATTCTGTCCACTTTAGAGATTAGATTTTACTTTACTTATATATGTATAACAATATTGCGACAAGCCTGTAGTGTTTGTTAACAATATCAACATGGCGCCATTGTGCTTCCCAATTTTTCTTGAGCAATACGCGATCATTTACACCATTCCCAAATACTTAAAATATGTCTTTCAAACATGGTAATAAATCTTTGACAGTGATTCTACAAGACGTAAGCAACTATTACTGCAAACACTTCAAAATTTTAGTGATCGGGTTATTATACCCAACAACAGCACCCTAACCCTTCAAACCAAGCAGCAAACTTTGCAGGTAAATAACCATAACAAATGGACCAGAATAGAGAAGGTTGTGCCATGTTTATCTTTGCAGAATCGCATTGCATTAATTAAATTGTAGAAAAGTGCATACAATTGTCAAACTATGTCATATAATTTTATTGGTCCCGCATTTGAGCACCATAGCAGAGAAAATAACCTAATATTAAAGAGTTATTGCACATGTATTTAGGTTGCAGCTGTTGCTAGAGTAGGGACACAATTCGTCGATACGCCTTTCCGACCGCTTGATAAATTTGGAGTGCCTTACGAGCCATCGGTGAGCAGTTTATTGCCTGCCAAGCTTCTAGAAAGTGCAGCAAGTCAGCTTGGCACCGACAACTTAAGAATTTCGTTTATTTTATACGAAAACGACATGCTTCACCCTAAAGGAAAAGGAAAACTAAGCCAGGTTAGTTCTACTCCAGATTTAATAGATTAACATCACTTTAGTTTGAGCTCACACTGGCGTCAAGACTGTGTTTTGTTAATAACGTCAAAAAATCACCGCTATTTCGTGTTCCACCATTATTATTAAGTATTTTCGCAAATGACTTTAATTGGTAAGCTTTCAAGTATAAAACGTGAGTACATGCATTGATCTAAATCACCATGACACTTCGTTTGCTGCAGATAATAGCAGCCAACATTCGCGATTATACTACTTCTGATACGGTTCCGGATACTGCAACTACCTTTAACAACGTGTCAGAAAAGCAAGGTTCAGTCACTTTAGAAGGCAACCCGTTATTGGTAAGTTGAATAAAATAAACCTGCTGGATTGAATGTCTGTAAGCGTTACATCAAGGTTTTGGATGACCAAACATCGGCTTTGCTTCTTCCGTATTGACCCTCAGCATTTAAAAACAAGATCCAATATTTTGGGTTAATAATTTTGCAGGAAACCGTCACACGGACTCAATGTGTTAGCTTGGACTCGAACTTTCGTTGGTCTCCGGGTAAATGCAGACTGGTGCAAGTGTTCAACACATCCAGACCACGTTGTGATTGCAAGACCCTTGCAAACTTTGCAATGATTATTGTAAGTAAACAATGACTTGGCAAATTTACCAATAACCGGACCAAAAAGTGTTGATTGTCAAAACGGCATCAACTTGTTTTGCATTGGGGCAACTTAGAAGAGTTCAATAAATTCCAGTTCGAGCGAATGCATGGATTTTCACATCGGAATGTCTACCTTGCTGTATTGTTTTCTTATCGATTTACTGCGAAGGTTAACAAAAATTTATTGCAGAGCTCTGTCGTTCTGCCATCAGCAGCGGAACTAAACACAGTCTCATGGGTTGGATGCATTCTTTCGACGCTTGGATCAACCGTGACTATTATGATATACAGTAGCATACGGTTAGTATTCTATTTTGTTTGCAATGCTGTTGTTATAATGTACAATTACAATCATCTTGTTTTTGCATTTTGTAGTTTGAGTCTATGCTGGGCACATTTCAATTAAATCTTCTCTTGGGGTTATACTCTGAAACACACCTTGTTAGTGTATTGTCACCATTTTACTTTCGTTTGTTGTATCACTTCCTTGGGTCTGAAACGATAAGACAAATGGAAGATTTTTTTACACACAAATGACAAAAAACGTGTATAAATTAATTGTCCACAGTATTGCATTCTCGTGATGCGTTGCATCGTTAAATGCTACAAACTTTCATGAAAGGGAACATGATATTATGCTACCTGTTTTATCTCACTGTTTTAAACAAAAATATATTTTTAAGGTCACTCCGGGTAAAGAAGCCAACCGTGTTCCTTCTAAACGTGTGCGTTTGTCTTCTCTTTGTCAATATCTTGTTTCTTGCTGGATCGAACATGGTTGGAGATAGAACCGTTTGTTATTTGGTCACAGTCCTTCTGCATTTTTTCCTGCTGGCAACCTGGTTCTGGATGTCCGCAAACGCCCTTGATCTCTACAATGCATTGGTTAAGGTCAACATTTCGTTTTGAATTCCAAACTGTCGTTGTTTGCTTTATCTTGCGTTGTAATTTAAATCTGCTTAAATGTAACGCTACGAAAAATGTTGCGTTTTAGCATTTTTATAACCTTTACAATGGCATAAAATTATCAAAATTTCGCAGAAGTTGCTTGTTTTTCTTTATTTGAGAAACGCAAGCCATACGACCCATACCATGGTTGAATCTAATTGCGTTTGCAGGTGATGCAAGGGTCAGGGGATAAAGTGCGCATTGCATCAGCTATTGCGTCATACGTAGTTCCTCTAATAATAGTAGCTGTGCACAGCGGCGTTACCATTCTCTACGTTGACAACCAAAACTACAGAGAAGGTATGAAACAGCTTGACAAAACTAACATATCACAACATAAATTCAAATTTTTACTTGAACATTGTAGGCCAAGATTTTTGTTGCATTCTGTATATCTTGTAAAAGTTTCCAAATCAAGCGATGTTGCAACATCATTGAAAACACAGTAATGTTTCATGCAATGATTGGCAGGAACGCCCCACGGGCGCAGGTCCTTACTTGGCGATCACAGCTAACGCATCGACATCATTAGGTTTACAGGCTTCGTAGCCCAGGCATTGCAGCCTAGCTGGATGAGCAACTTTCCCCCGAAAAGTCTGAGCGAGATCTGCTTGGCTGCAATGCCTGGGCTGCGAAGCCTGTAAACCTAACAATCATTGAAAACACGGTAGTAAAATCAAGTTTATGCTCGCAGCAATTCCAACAAATAATATGCTTCAAACTCAAATTTAACAAAGGCGCTTTTCTTGCAGACGACAACCTGTTCATGTCGGCTTATCGGGCAAGACACATATGTTGGCTTCACAGTCACTCCCTGAATTTTGGATTTCTTTTTCCAATCGGACTGCTCGCGCTATTCAATTTGTTTCTTTTCTGCAGAATTTTTAGCAGCTTAAGGTGCAACAAACAAAAGGTCAGCTCTGAAAATAAATGAAAACTTTGTGCATGTGAAAATGAAATAGTGTAAATTCTGAAATTTGTTGTTCTCTGTCAAATAATAGTGTTCCCGAAATATTTACGCGCATGAACCAGCAAAATCCTTAATTAATGGAAAATAAACGTTCGTTTTGACAGCTAATCTGTTCTAAGTGCCTTATTACGATGTTATTTATTCGTATATCCGAACACATTCCGTTAAATACAGAGTTCAAGATTTAACCAATACATATTTTTCTGTAGATTCGTTCGTCAGCACAAAAGCGCAGTAAAACTCAAGAGTTCATGCTTGCGATGACGTTAGTTCTATCCATGGGGCTGACGTGGTTGTTCGGGTTACTTATGCTCTTCGCAAATGACGTTTATTACCAGTCAGCAATGGCCTGGTTATTTACATTGTTTAATTCAAGCCAGGTACGTAGGTTAGGATGGTTGTCATATTGGACAGAATCCGTCTGTCTTGGTATGTAAGACAAATATGTTTCGCTTTTGTAACAAGCATTCTCAGTATTTATAAAAACAATACAAGAAGTGGGTTTATGTAAGACAAATATATTTCGATTTTGTAATAAGCATCCTCAGTGTCTATAAAAACAACCCTTTCCAATCCATGTTTTATTCTTCTATCTTGCAGGGCCTGTTGATTTTTATATTTAACTGCGTGAGAATCGAAAACGTCCGTCGTTTGTGGCTGCATCCTTTACTGAATAAGCTCGGATGCAGCCGAATTCCAATTGTTAACAGAGCGATTAACGTCAAAAAGACCCATGTGTCAAGATCCACTGTCAAAGCTGTGACTGATGCTACACACCTTTAGTCAAATAATGGCTTTTATGAATGTAATTTCAAACAATGCTTTTGCACGTTTGGTTTGCAAATGCATTACTTATATGTACAAACTTTCTTGTCTAAATTCGAAATTTTTAAAGGCATGGTCATTAAATTTGTAACAGTACACAAATGGTGAATCGCGTATGCACCTTTATAAATGACTCAATAGGGTGGAAACCTAAGCAAAACTTCACAAAAAAATAAATTCCCTGAATTAAAAATTGAAGCTGTGTAATTAAAGTTCGATACGCATGCGGATATTTCATGTGAAATTTTTTCTTGCTTGTCTGTATTTTTCTGTCTTTACATAACTATCCAAACCATTAAAACAAAAGACTAAGACTAATACAACTACCACTAATACATAAAGTTTTCGCAGTTTGTTATCGGAACATATCAGTTGCTAGACAATTTGATTTACCTGCAGCATTTTAAACAAAAAGTTCTGAAAGCAGTTTGTATTGAAGAAAATAACTGAGGTAGTATTACTTCCAATATCAGGACCTGGTTCCAAAATTAAGACCGGGGTTTTATTTGAAATGCTTAAAATTATATACTTGTGTATTCTAGGAGTGACTAATTTATCAGGTGAATAGAGCCCATTGGAATAAAGGAAAGGCAATGTGGAATGATTACATAACCTGAATGGATCTTAGCGCTGTAATGCGGTAAACTGCATGACATCACATTTTTTCCTGTGCTCATTTTTCCCTTTACGAGGCGGGTGGGGGTATTTTGAGACCTTTGGGGGCAAATTTGACACAAGACTGTAATAATTCGTAGAAAACAGGAAGAGCCCGAATTGCCAAGAGCATTTTCGACATTTGAATACGAGATTTGTTAAAACAGCTTGTTTTGTCATTTACATTTTGAAAGTGACTGGTATTTTGACGAGAATAACAAGGATACATGTGGGCACAACGGTCGTGAACCGCCTAGATTCGCCGAAACATATTTAATTTTTTTATTTCTAAGAACGACAGACATAAGTACGAGAACAACAAGGAAGTGTGACACACGAGAATACATATCAGGAGTTATGACTATAGCGCAGTATAAAACTAGGTTTAATATTGTGTAACATATGGGCCGTGCTGCGCTAATCAAACCTCACATGCGCAACACGGAAGTGATATAACCTGACGTAAGGAAATCTGGATTGTTTTGTACAGTGCCGAGTTTGCGTGTAAAGATATCATAGTTTTTTGATTGATTGTCTATGTAGGCCTGTATTCCCGAAGATCAATCAATATATAATATATGTGATAGCTCATAGATAACAGTCGTAATGATTATGATGTGGCATAAAAAAACAGCAACTTTCCTTCTGGCTTACCTTGTTTTTCGACATTTGGAATTTTCTTCAGGTGAGTTCACGTACAGGATGTTTAACTTCATCGACGTCATATTTAAGTTCACTGTGTTTCAACTTTAAAAAATAGCTCAGAAACACTTGCTTTGCAACTTTTCGCAACAATGTACGTAGTTGTCGTAATATCGTGGGACATTTTTGATATTGGGTAAAAATGTATGAGTTGTTTGCTAGTGTTAACCCATTAGTAATAAAATACTATGTTTAGATTTTACTTAAGCGTAATATGTGGTTGAAGCAAGTAATTCGCGACATAAGTACAATTTCAAATTTCTTTGTTCTCACGCGAGAAGTCACAGCCAAGCCAAACCTGTGCACGTGCCAAAAAAGGTAACTAATCATAACTTGTTATGACGCAGCACAAACCTGCGGCGGACACTTAGTAGCGAACAGCACTACACAAGAAGCCTATATTCCGTCGGTTGTCCAAATTATAATGAAGTCAATTCGAACTGTACTTGGCTCGTGACACCCAAAAACTCGAGCGGCATTAAACTTGTGGCCCTCAACACGGAAATCTGTTGTGACAAGTTGAAGGTATGAGCGATTGTAAAAAACTTTTACATATATTAGCAATGGTTTTACACGAGAAATATTAGTAGGCTACAATTGTTTGGTCACACAAATGTTATCTTATGGGTATATGGTAATTTACTGTAGTATCAATTACGTAGTTGCTATTTACATCTAGATATTATACCTTCAAAGCGATTCGTCTGTGAGTGACACAGGATTTCTATTCCAATACAAAAAAGGTTTGTCAATCATGAAAGGCGTTTTATATTAGGTGTGCATAAACAAACATTGTGACACAACCGTCCTTGCCCTTATTTAACCTAATCTTTCTGATTAAAAGACAAACAGTGACCTATAATTCAGTGCGCAGACATAACTTAATAGGCTACGACTGGACGAGTCCGCTGGTGCTACAGCAGCACACCACAGAAATAGTTGTTCCTCTCACTGCGACTGAAAATAAGCATAATTTCAATGAATTTAAACGATTATTATGTATTATCCGATTAGCAACACTGCAAAAACTATTTCATGTGATTATCCGAGCAATGAAACACCAAAACTATCTACAAGTCTCACACACCAGCAGAAACTGCGCAAACATGTTTTCAGGATTCCAAATTTACTCGGATCATGCAATACCCACAAAATCTTTTCAAAACAGGCGAAATTGTTCGACCCGTTTCAATACAATTATCAACTTTGATACAATTGCATTTTGATTCTTGGTTAAGAGCTGTTGCACTTACCACACAATTATTAAACCTCTGGGGAATATTGACAGTCCCCACAAGCATGCCAACCTCTTCACGCATGAGTAAGTTTTGGTGTTTGCGTTTTCATCATTTTGGTATTCGCGCTAAAGTTCGATTTTAAAATGGCAATTTTTTTTACCAGGCACAAATTTACCAGAACTAATCTACTCTTTGAAACTTGTAGGTTTAAAATTTGGTGTTGTTTGGTGGGTATTGATTTTCTGTTTGTGCAAATTATCATTTTCTTTCATAACATTGCTGTGGATAAAAGTAAACACTGTTTGCAAAACAAATGTTATTGCCAAAAGAGCTTTTTTGTATTAATAATATGCCTTGCAGCATCAGTAATGAATATTATATTGCTGCCAGGCATATTGTGTTTTAATTAATCTGTTCTTCTGGCACAATTAACATAACTTTTATTCACCTATTATTCAGTTAGACTTGGTAACTCAGGGTAATGGTGCAGCACACAAACAAGCATAGTGAATTAAAAATCGACTTTGAATTAAATGCTTGTTTTTAATGAACAGGTTCATGTTTTAAATTCATTTGTTACTTGGTTGAAATGTATTTATCTAATCTAAATGCTTACATACGTAAATAGCCTATAGTAAAACCAGATTCGCGAATATTGCATGAAAATAAACATGTAAGTTTTTACTAAATGAGTAAGCAGTGTATGCCGACAAACACTGAAAATAAATGTTTGTTTATTACATATACTTGTGTTGTGATTTAAGTATTATCCTGGGAAAATCTGATTAAAGAAAAAAAAATTTTCAGCTGACTATAGTAGCTTTTGATTTTGTTTGGAATCTCTATATAACAATAGCAACAAAATATCTCTACATAACATGCCTCAAATAAATCCTATTTTCATTAAAGTCTCTGGATTAATTCGTAGCAAGAGAAAAATGTCATAATCAAGTCAATGTTGTTGGTGTAAAAAGTGAGATTAGTAATCGACTGAGTGGAAAACAAGATCATGGATGAAGAGGAAAGAAAGCAAAAGCTTGAAGCAGGAAAAGCGAAGGTATGTTAACAGTTTTTCTCATTTGAACATCAATTATCTTTGCTGATTTTTTTTTGCTAAAAAAGGTTTGTTTTGCAGCTTGCTAGCTTCAGGAAAAAGCGCTTATCTGCAAACAAGAAAAAGAAGAAAGCCTCAGTTGTCACAACACCACGTAAGTTGCGTATCTACCATCTAAATAAAACTAACACCAATATTGGTTTGGTTAGTAACACTATGTATTGAAAAAACATAAAATTTAGCATCAAGACTATTAAAAAATGAAACAAAAATGGTACATTTAATATCATATTAAATCGAAATTTTGATTTGTGAATGTAAGTTTATGGAGAAGATATATTTTTAGGTGACGGTTCCCATTCTGAAGAGGTTGGTGCTGGTGATAGTATTGCAGTTCAAACTGGAGATGACACAAGCTTGCGGGCATTATCTCCATTTGATGAATCAGATAGATCAACAACAACTGCAGAAGAAATCTCAACAGAGGTTGAAATATTTTGTTTGTATTTTAAGTGGTTTCAATGTATGCTGCATATTATAATTTTGCTGTTCTGTGTTGTGAAATTGGTTTAGGGAATTACAAAGTCTAATCCAGATTAGTCTTTTAAAACCTCCTTTGATTGTGTGCACAGGAGGAGTCTGGGTTCAACGTTGGTCTCTCCCCAATAGAAAGGATACAAGAATTGGAAATCACTGTTTCTGACCAACAAGTTGCTTTACAAAAACTCACCCTTGAAAACAAAGAACTCCGTAATAACAGTAAGATTGATATTTCAAGAAACTGTTAAGAATGTTTGCATTAATATTTATTACAATATCATGAAGATGAAGTTCTAATTTTAGATTTCTATGAAAACATTTTACATGCTTAAAAAGGTATATATATAAAAAAATGCCCTTAATAAAATTTTTCTGACAGTACTTTATTGTAAAACTAGTACATAATTCTTTTCAAAATAAAGCTAAACTTTATATCACTGAGCATGTTAACATTCCCACCCCAACCTACCATTTAAGGTCAAGTGGCTATTTTGGAGTCAAGTATTTCTGAGAGAGACTCTATAATATATGAGCTGCGTGACAGTGTAACACAAACTGCCGATCATGTCCGTCACCTACAGCAGCAACTCACAAAAGCAACCAATGCAGTGATGGATTCTGGTGGAGAACAAAGCCAGGTGCTTAACAGTAATTTTTTTGGTCTCACAAGTGGCACTATTGCATTATGGGTAGCAAATATAATATTGGTGTTTTGTGTTGCTTGCCTACATCGCGTCATCATAAAAATAACACTAAATTTATCCAAACAGTTAGTCTCAAATATCCTCAATTATCACTGAAATATCCTCACTCAGTTAAATAGTTAGTCTTAAATATCCATCACACAAATATAAATTTAAACCAGATTGTTGCTGAACTGACCGAAACAAGAAGGAAACTTGGCTTGTACAAGGATGCATTGTCCAAGCAGGAAGAGGCCATGCATGCCATGGCTGAAAAGTTAGCTGCAAAAGGTTTGGAGGTTGGTGAGGTGGAAGAAAAATGTAGATCGATTCAGTCCGAGCTGGACAAAACCCAAAGCCAGTTGGCATCTTCAAATGAAAACTCATCAGGTAAAGTCGTCATATATATAGTGGAAATAAATGGGAAATACATTTGTTGTATATTCTTGATTATAATTTGGTTGTGGTAGTGTTTGTAATTGAACCATGTCACATTTTTCATACATTCATTTTTTAAATCAATAGCAATAAAATCCTTGCAAGAGGAGGTGGAAAATGCAAAAGCTGAACTTCGTGCAGAGTTGGAGGAACAGCATGGATTGCACATTGCTGCTATTAAACATGAACATTCTGAGGCAATGAAGGCAGCAAGACAACAGGTATGTATACAAAGTTAAATGGTATATATATATATGTGTGTATAAAATTTTTTTCTTTAAATGTGATTGTCAGGTATAAGATTTTTACAAAAATAATTACTATGAACCCTTAAGTTGCTGACAAATAATATGATGTTATTATATATTTTGTTTACACCAGTATTTTGTAACTGTCACAAGTAAATCAAGCTTGTGTATAAATAATTTATCACTTAGTTCAGAGCTTTGTTTCACAACATAGTTACCACAGCAATCAGTATTGCTAGTGTTGTATGGTTGTGTTAGACAACATGTGTCTGGACGATTTAAATTTACCGGTTCTGTTTGTTGTACAATGTGTGTTCAGTTGGGTAATGCCTGATTGCTTTACACTAGACACACATTAGTGAAAAGAGCACCACACAATACATTCCTAAGTGTTGCCCTTTCATTAGGAACCGTTTAAACGTACTGAAGAGCTTTACTTCTGTTGTTGATGATATCGAATAGCCAAAGTGGTTACATAGTAACAGAGAACAATTAAATCAGTAGTAACTGATAATTTTTTCTCCTAATTTTGTTAATTTTATTTCACTCAACCATAAATTAAAAATAAATACTCCTGAAATTTGACAAACTCAGATCCAAGTTCACCACTCTTAATTTCTGAATGTGTAAGAATTTTTCATATATCCAGATACAGCTAAAAATACTCTCAAAGTTACATACTCACATATAGTGCAAAAAAAACAACACCAGGTCTTCAAGAATCGTTCATATTTATTTCCATTTCTTATGTCAAATATTTTGGTTACCACCTGCCATGAGGGTATGGTTGTTTTCCCAAGCAATAGTACTTCACTACAAAATGTACCGACACAAGCCTTGAGCGTCTCTGGCTACTTAGTGCTTATCCCTCCTTTTCCAGTCTAATGTCAACACCATTCACCCAACACAATTGCCATGCGGGATAAGTGTTTTGATTGCCCGCCGGCTGTAATGGTGACGGATAGTAAATTCCAACTGTTTTCATTCAAATATTTGCTTTCATAAGTTCTCACTCAGCAAAGACGCTATGGCAGTTTCCAGGCCAATGGCTTACTGGAAGCAGTTTCTTTTTTAGCTGCACTCTTTTTGGATGTTACAGTTTTTTAGTTGGAAAAAAATAGGCATGTTAAATTTTTCTGATGTTTTTTAAAGAGATGAGGGAAATATATTTAACCTCGGAAACATAACTTTCCATAAATGTGGTTAAATTTTATCGGTTAAAACCACTGTTATTATAACTGATTTCATAAAAGTTCTCATCTGACAGGTTTGTGAATAAATTACAATTTACTCTAAATTGTTTACAGTATAAGGTTCACAGGCTTCGCACTCGGGAAAAGTGGCTGATCCAGCTTGGCTGCAATGCCTTGGTTGCGAAGCCTGTGAACCTTGTGATCAGAATATTAGACCTGTGATCGCCAAATATAAAGGGCCTGAGCAGTGGGGCGATCCTGCCTTGCTATGCGAAAGCATGGTCTTACTTCTGCGTTGTTTACAGTATACATTTAAAAATTGTCACAAGTGCCAAAAATGACATCAGTTTTAGTGTATTAATTGAGTAAAAATATAAATATCTTTTGCCGCTACTTTCATGAAATGAGTAGTGATACAGATTTGTTACATCGTTAGATGGAGAGTGCAAGAGTAGACGGTAAGGGAACTTCCCAATATGATCCTGAAGATCTGCGAGCGTTCCGTGAACAGGTTTCAATGCTTAGCGCTCAGTTGGAAAATGCATATCGAGACATTGATAAACTGAAGCGAGATCATGATAAGGAGGTAATGAATTTTTTGGGTGACGTTTTGCCTGGTTTTCAATTTGAATGAAGATTTAAAAAGATATTAGATAACATGATAGATACAAAAGTTAACACAAAAGTATTATGATTTTATTTTTATATATTTTTCGGTTTATTGCTGTTATGAAGCTGCTAAACAAGCCATGGAATTTCCTGATCAAATATAACTATTTTGAATTATAACATTTGTTCTACAGAATGTTCTCAAGTTTAATAGTTTAATTTCTCTAAAATCCAAAGTTATTTTTATTATTCAACTAATATTATTCTACTTTACTACTAGTATTACAGCGGTAATCTTATTTATTTAACTGCAAGTTACTTTTGTTTTACAGGTAATTCAACTTAACCAACAATTAGTGAATTCCGTGGATGAATATGAAACAAAATTACAAGAGGAAAAAAGACTCACTGAAGACTTGGAAAATAGACTTGAAATGTCTGACACTGGTAACAATTGTTTCAAGCAGTTGATACATGGATTTAGTGTATAGATGTAAATAAGTGTGGATGTTTTATAAAACACCTTATTATTTTATAATCCCCAAATAAGTAGCTTAGGTTTTTAATTGTAATTGGTTTTGTTATATCTGCAGTGAGTTCGGAAATCCAGTCTTCATTTAGCAAACAACTTGAACAGTTGGAGGAGGAAAGAGATACGCTCCGACAACAACTCAGGCAGTCTCAGACAAGAGCAAAGGAAAACTCGGTATCAAAGAAGCAAATTAAGGTAAAACATCTAAGCACCGGTTCTCAAATTACCTTTGTTTTCAAAACTATCTTGAATAAATCTGAAATCATGACCTTTTGTTGGAAACATGGACATTAATACTATTTTCTAAAATACTGTCTTTTAAAATGAGAACAAATATAATGAGAACAGACAACATGATATATATTTTTTTTAACAAATAATGGAATATCTAGTGATAGGCAGGCCAAGAGATTGCTTTAAAAACCACAGCTTGCCACAAATTAGCGGCCCAACTTCATGCAACAATCTATTAAAGTTGCTGTTTTTTCCCACATGTGCAGATGTTAAAAAAAATCTACCTAACTTTATGTTTATTAATACTACACTTTTTATCCAAAAATTTTTGTTTAATATCATCAACAAACAACCAAAACTTGTATAGGATTTGGAGGATGAGGTTTTAACTTATCAGAAGGAGCTTGCTGATGCAACACAAAGGGTCGAGGAAGCTGAAAAATCTAAGAGAAAACTCAGGGATGATGTGGAAAGAATGGAGGAAGCAGCAGAGAAAATGGTAACATAAGATGTTTTTTTGTTTGCTAGATTCTTTTTTGTTCAATAACAACACATTACCCATAGAACATTAATTGTATTGTGCCTACAATGGTGCATTGTTACTAGCACTGGATTTGGATGGCACATTACAAATTGGTTAAAATAGTTGGTTGTTATGTTGCTGGTGGAATGTTGTGGCATAAGCTTAATCTATAATGAAATGTTTTTATGCGTAGAAAAAAAGCAAGTCTGATCTAGAGAGTGAACTTGAAGCTTTGAGGATCAGTCTTGATGAATCTAAAACCCAAACTCAAGAACTTGATGATCTTCTACAAAAGAAGACTGAAGAGGTATGGCTTGGTTGGTCTTTTTGTTATTTACAGTATCCAATGTTACATTATTCAGCCGTATATGAAAACAGTAAATGAGTTGTAGGATGAAACTCTTTGAATTTATCATCAAACATTCTTAAAATTGAGACTATAAAGATTGTTTTGGAGTAATGAACATTTGGTATTTAGAACTCGAACCAGCTTTCCCAACTGCAAGCTGAACTGGATGCTGTGAAAGAATCGTCTTCACAATATCAACAGGAAAGTGAGGAGAAACTTCAGGAGTGCAAGAATGAACATTCGGAGGAACTCAAAAATCTGCATTGCCAACATCACAGACAGGTAATACCTGTTTGAATGTTTTTAAATCAGTAACTTAGATAAACACAACACAGAAAAACACACGTCCAGTGCATGTATTTTAATTCCATGCAAAAAATTCAAGCTTTGTTTCTTATATTTCATACTTGATATTGCTTGTTTCAAAGGGTTGTTGGTGAATTTGGAGGTCCGAATCAATTAATAGCGATGGGCATTATTGCATGTGTTCACTTGCTTTAACTGTCTATGCAAATGTTGCTGCATTATTTATGTGCACCAAAGTTTGCCACACATCATATGAAATATTCATATTTTTTATCCTTCTTCTATTCCATAAACAATGCACAGCACCTGCAGTTGGCCTCACACTTTCTCTAGTACAGTTGTAGCAAATAACAATGGATGATATTAGTGAGGCCAGCCAGTTGTGGTCAGTTCTTGGCAGTTCCACTGACTCGCAAACAACAATGAAGCAGTGTTCCACTTGTGGCTGTTTGCGAGTTGTGTCTAGAATGCCCAACAGTGAATTAAGGCTCATTAAATTTGGGCCTGGAGTACTTGCGAAGGCCCAAACTGCTTCCTGCTCCGATCCCAGTGATAGTGACGCTGACTCGTGTTGCTGTGTTTGCCATTTGGAGGATATTTCACATTCTCGTAGTTTGTCTTCGTCGCTTGGCGATTTAAGCACTGTCAGTGGTCATGGTTGTGAGGGAGAATGCTGCAATTGTTACAGTGTTTGCAAAAATCTGATTGTCAAAGTAAGGATGTATGTTTCTGCATTGTTTGCTGCTCTAGGTCACTTTATTAAATGTTTGCAACAAAGTTTTCCTGTCATTAAACTATGGAGGAAATCTCATCAAACCCACATTCAGTTTTTGACAGTTTTTGTAATTGTTTGAGCTTTTTTTACAACATAAACCCCAAATCTTCCTCATTGTTAAATTATTTTTCAGATGGATGAAATAAAACAAGAAATGCAACGTCAGCTGGAATCGACAAAAGTTCACCTGAATGAAGAAAGAAAAGGTCAACTTGAGTCAGTTAAAGATGTAAGTTTTTGTCTACAAATTAAAAAAAATCTGTTGTGAATTTTTGAATGTTATTGCTAATAGTTGGAGGGGTAGATACCTCAATTAGGCTTAATTGGAAATTTTTTATCCAGTTACTGTGTGTTATGCACAGATATCTGGAATGGATTTGCTTTTTAGATGATTATGCATTGTCCTATTTTTAGGTTCATGAGAATTCACGCAACCGTGAAGTTGTTCGTATAAAAGAAGAGCATGAGGCTGAAATGGAAGAAATTCGTGAAGCCCATATCAAAGAAATGAAATCCCTGAAAACTGAAGCCGAAGAAATTCGAACATTTGGGGAAGAGAAGTTGCGGATTCAAATGAAAGTAAGCAAGTTTTTTTCGGGCTTTTTATCAAACTTACATGATTTCTGGTTTAGGATGAACATGAGAATCAGTTGGAAAAGGAGATGGAAATGCTGAGAAGAAGATTGGAGCAGGAAAATGAATTGTCCCAGGCTGAATTGGTTGAGAAGCACAGAGACGACTTAGACAACCTCAAAGATCAGCATAAAACTGACATTGAACGTAATATATTCCTCTGTCCTTTTACTGCGTAAAGCATTAGTCTCATACAATTGATACAATTCCTTTCCCTGTTTTTATTTATTCATGGCAATGGCTGTCAGCTGAATTTTGAAACTCACTTACACACACTTTATAACTTAACAGTAGTAATTACAAGCCCTTATGAAGTACTGGGTAATTTGTGATAATTGTCAGTTGGGTCAAGTGGTGTGATTGTGTTACAGACCAAGTGGAAGAGGCGTTGAAACAGCAAGAGATTGAACATGAAAAACTGTTACAAAACCAAAAATTCGAACTTGACAATGCATTGGAAGCAATGAAACTTGAATTTCAAAAAGCTCAGGAGACGCTACAAAATGAACATGCAGAGTCAATGGCCAAAATAGAGGTATGGATACAATTGAGTTGTATTTTGTCAATGTGTTACATCATAATTGTTTTGCTTTCAACAAGGCTGACTTTGAAAATATGCAAACTGAAAAGCAGGATGCTGTGGCTAAGGTCTCAGTGCAAGCAGATGAGGCGCTTGCTCAAGCAAATCAAAACACTGAAGCTCTTAAGAATGAGGTGGGTGTGGTGTGGTGTGGTTTCATGTGTACTATGATTATTAAAACCATTTATCTTTGTTGTTCTTGAAATGAATATACTTTACCTGTCACAGGCTAACCTCAATATGTTTTATTTAAAAAAGTTTCACTTTGATATTTTAGTTTGTCATGCTTTAATATAGCTCAATTGTTTCATATACCATAGTATGCCGGTTACGATTATAAAGAATAATTAGCAGTTGGCAGATGTTTTTGCTTTAGTTATTATTTTTATCTGTGTGTGAATAGATTTTTTGTAACAGTTTTATATCAGTTTCTCACATATACAAACACTCATTTTATCCCCCTTGTATTTTCCTAATCTAGCTAAAGTATTCATTGGTTGTTTTTTTTCTTGGGTCTTGTAACAATCAAAATTAATTGAGCATGGCAATCCATAAACACAGAATAAAAGAGTGGCAATGACTGTTTAATGACAAATCATCACAAATAACATTTTAAATGTGTGTATTTGTCTCAGTTGTTGCAATTGCAAGATAAACTGGATTCATTGACAAACGAGTTGGAAACAACAAAACAAAATGCTTTGTTAAAACAAAACTCACTGGACCAGGAACAAGACATCCGTGAAGATGTCGAACAAGAATTGCAAACTCTTAAGGAAGAGTTGGAAGCCGTCAGGAAAGAAAGGGACCAAATATTTTCACAAGCTGAAGGTTGGGTTTGTTTTGCTGTAAATCTTTGTTCTTTGTAACTGTAATGTGATTAAAACTGTTGACAGAAACTTGAGACAATTGAAAATGGTTTGTTTTATTTGGCATTTGACAAATTGACTTTGAAGTAATATGATTTCAATTTGACTTGGATTCAGTTCAAAAACAACATGGCAGAAAATGTGATAATATTTATGAACCTGAATTCTTATGTATCCATATTTAGAGTTATTACTTGTTGTTGTTCAATATTCGTTCAAATATATTTTGAGTATTCTCAAACAGCAATTCCATCAGAAATTCTGCTCAATTGCTGATGCGTATGTATAAATTCACAAACCTATGTAACAAATCTAATTCAAGAAAGTCAAAATCGTCTGGCAACTCTTCACATGGATGAAACAGAAAAACTGCAAGAAGAATTATCCGACTTAAAGCAGGAGCATCGGCAAATTGTGGAGAGCATGCAGATCGAAATTGATGGCTTACGAACATCCAGGACTGACTTGCAGGTTGAGAACGGTTCCGAAAAGATTCCAGCATTACCAACAGCACTATTTTCTAACCACTATGACTTCGTTGCTAGGATCTCAAGAGTCAGCTGTTGGCCCGTGCATCATCCGTAGAAGATTTAGAAAAATTGAAGGAGGAATTTTCAACAGAAAAGGATTCTCTTTCAAAACTTCATGAGGAAGAGCTTGAAAAGCTCAGGTACTAACAGTTGTATGTTGTGTACTGCAAAAAAAGCTTTGGCAATGTAAAAACCAAGACAACTTTTGCATTGCAATTTTTCAACAATTGGTAAACTTTATTTATAGATTGGATCATGAAGAAGAAACAAGGAATTACCAGGAGAAATTGGAACAACTTTTGTCTGACTTGAATGCAAGTCAGGAGAAGCTGGCTGACATAAGTTCTTCCCCGATGCTTCTTGAATCTTCACCAATGAGATCAGTATCAGCGATGTCAGATTATGACTCGAGCAGTGTACCTGCATTAAACAAAGACTACAGAAGGTGTGGCATATTTCTCTGAGCTTTTCAAGGCACTTAATTTGTTTTTTTTTCCTTTATCTTAGCTTTGGTGAGTTTATCTTACAATTATTGTTCATGTTATTCAAAAATGAATAATGTAAAACCACAATCGCAGAAACATTAATTTTTTTCCAGCTTAAAGTCAGTCAGATTGGTTTTTCATACAAACACATTTTGCTTTGATTAATCTAAAAACATAATGAGCCAATTTTAGCAAAGTACTTCAGATGGTCTCTTGTGTATTTTTATTTTAAACCAAACACTTTGTCCAGGTTGATATGAAGGCAGTGATTGTAGTCTGTGTTGGGTAAATATGTTGCAAAACAATCACTGCAATTGTGATTACAAACCTAAATTTGGTAGCAATCATTTGAACTGTGTTGGTGAAGAACAAAGAATCTGGCCAATGAAAAGTGTATGATTTTAGTGTGTGAGGATTGCACAGCTTTTAATTCAATCTTGGTCAATCAAATAAATATAATAAACAAGCTTTTTGAAAAGCAGATAAATTTTATGCCAGATTAGGTTAATGTGATTCAACTATATACAGTGTGATGGTGAAATGATGGTTGCTGAGTCCTGTAATGATAAATTCTTTGCCAATTTCAATTTGATTACAATTGTAACACAGCAATAACAAATAGAAAGTTGATGTCTTTGTTGCCTTGTGTAGTGCTATGACTCTGACCAACGTATCCGACGTGTCTGGATTAAGTGAAACTCCTTTGGAAGAAGAGGAGGAAGGTGAAAAAGATGACACGGCACAAGAAAAACACTTCGAGGATGAAATACTGAAACAGCAACTTGAAGAAATGAAGCGAATGTTGGATGAAGTACAACTGGAGCTTGAGAAGTAAGTTATTTATTATATTGCATTGTATCAAAGGTGATGAGGCTATTTTCTTGCAGGAAACACTCGTTTGGTTAGGCCTTTATATTTTTCATTGTTGTATAGTGACAGATCTCACATGATAATTAAAGATGTTTTGGTTGCAAGTTTTAAAATTTTGCATGATAAAATCTTGCAAAAAATTGTGCGCAACTAGAGTGTTACATCCAAAGTGATTGTTCAGTTCTAATATCGAAAAGGAAGTTGAAAGCATATACATAAACTTCATTATTCCAAAGCAATGTATATATTACACAACATATTTTAACCCTAAAATCTTTTCTTGGTTGTATCTGAACTGCAACGTACCCATAATTGCATTTATGATTCACACCACAAAACAGATTACACAAATAAAATCATTTTTATTTAGCATACAAAGTTACTACAACAATAAATGTGCAAAATAAAATGGCATGGGCACCGATAAAACCATAAGGGTCAGACATCCATCTGTAATCAATCTCCTTATACAGGAACAAGGGTTTACATGAAGAAGCAATTCAATCCATAATGGATGACCATACAAAAGCTATGGAGGAATTGAACCAAACACATCAACAAGATCATGATGAAATATTGGCAGAAGTTAAACTACAGCATGAACAAGGTGCCAGTAATAAACTTGTTGTAACAGCTGTTAAATTATGACTTCATAGTAGTAGTAGTAATACTGTGTCATCTTTCTGTTAAGTTGGCAACTTTTTATTTTAATGTTATAAAATGTAACTCTTCATTTAAGCACTGGAAGCACTTAAAACTCATGAGGAGGAAGCAGTAAAAATGTTGAAGGATGAACATCAGCATGAGATCATGCAGTTAAGGTTGCAGTGTGCCTCTGACACTGCTAAGCAGGTGAGTACATGTTTTGTCTTATTTTTGCCTCTTTTTTTCAGGTGGATATGTATTGAAAAATTGCAGAAACTTTTGATGTTAATGTTTTTAGAATTTCGCTGATTATTTTTTTGTGGTTTAGGTTGAAGAGGAAAATGAAGCGTTAAAAAATAAAATGGAGCAAAAATTTGAGGAAGACATGGATTCAATGAAGCATAAACTTGAGTTAGAAGCAAATGAAAAACTTGAAGAAGAAAAACAAAAGCATGTCGAAGGTGGGAGAATATTAACAGATAGTCAATTTCGCATAGCTTTATCTGCTATTGTTTGTAGATCTCAAGCAGCAGTCTGATGAGATGTCAGCATCGATGGAAAGTAGGCTTGCGGCAGTGATGGCTGAACTTCATGAACAAAAACAGGTTAACCTAAAAATGTCAATAAGAATCATGGGTTTTAAAGTAAACCATTTATTAATCCCCAAAAAGTGTTTTAAAATAGTTTTTCAATTTGTGTTTTCTTGTAATTCACATTACAATCCCAATTTTACAAAAACATACTTGTGTCCTTGTCGAAATGCAGCAAAAAGCTGCAAAGTCATCATAAAGTAAAATAGTTTCGGTCTGGCTAGTCAGCCAAAAGAGACTGTTGTTAGTCACCAACTGCACTGATGAGACCTGAATCATCAAACTTATGATATTATTAATGTTTTAGCAATCGATTGCAAAACTATCAAGCACACATGCAGAGGAGATGACACACCAAAAAGAGAACCTTCTGGAAAAATTAAAAGAAATTGAGACTGAAAAAGATGAACTAACATTTGCTTGGAAAAAAGAAAAGGAACACCTTGTTCTTCAAGTGGACAAGTAACAACATTATTTTATTCATTTTTCACACAGTTGATAATTGAAATATACCTGCCAGGTTAAAATCTGAATTGGATGAAAGCATTCAATCGTATCATCAGCTCACCGAAGATCTTCAAAAGGGAGATAATGAACATTTGAAGTACGTAAACATTTCCAGTAAAAGTTAAAATTGAATTTTATCAGATATTTCCCGTAATAATACAACAGCGAATGTTTGACTGAAAATGTCACTTGTTGTCATTTTTTAATTGAGATAAAATCATAATTTTATAAATTGTTTGTTTTGCAGAACGTTAACTGCCCGTCATAGTGAGATGATGGAGAATCAACGCATGAAGCTTATTGAGGAATACGAAGCGCGTCAAGAGGCAGCACTACAGAAACAAGCCCAAGTTTATCAACAGGTACTTCAACTTAAGGACTGCATTTGAACAACAACAATAACAGTTTGTACATAATTATTTGTTCATTATGCCTGAATTTGTTATCTTTTAAATCTGTATGAAGTTAAGTGCATGCTTGTTATCAATACTGCGCTAATCTGTAAATCTATTAGCTGGTTAATTTGGTTAATATGGAGTCAAAACTCTACTTGAATGAAGATAGTTGGGATGTTTGCAGTAATTTTTGTGATAG
Source organism: Ascidia mentula (assembly GCF_947561715.1). NCBI lineage: Eukaryota > Metazoa > Chordata > Ascidiacea > Phlebobranchia > Ascidiidae > Ascidia > Ascidia mentula. The sequence goes on along the minus strand of NC_138569.1, from coordinate 15,269,372 downwards.
TAGACATGCTTCGTCTCAATTTGCTGCCTAATGTAAGGATACAGAATGAAACTGTATTGTTGTTAACTGAACAGTCCAGAGACTTTAGATTATTGTTTTTTGTTGATTATGTGTTAGCCATGTTATTTATCGACTTGTATGTTTCCTGTGTTGTGCTAGAGGTGTGAGACAGAAATATTTTTTTAATTTATTTCTACCAGGTATTTTTAATGTTAAACTTGGTCAATACATAAAGTGCATGCCCAAATTCTCAAAACTTGCAGCCAATAGTTTTGCGTTGCACTGCAGGCCCAAGAAGAGTTTGTAAATCTGCACCAGCAACAGCTCGAGCAGTTCACCGCATCCCAGAAGGAGGAAGCAGAGGGAAAAGAGGAGGAAACGGAAAAACGTCTGCAGGACATGAAGCAAAAACTCACTGCTCAACATGCTGACGAGATCTCTAAATTACAGGAGACTCACAATGAGGAGGTATGTGAACCTTTATCTGTTTGTCTTGTTAATGTTTAACTTAATTGCTGTGTAATAACAGCTCAAGGTGGTGGCAACTAAGTTGGTGGAGGTGCATGAGGAGAAACAACAAGTAGAGGGGGAGAAGGTTTGTTTGTCTTGTGGTTTTGTAATTGGGTTTGAATTGTTTGCAATCGATCGGTCACGGTTTAGAATGAACTCGGAAAGTTGATGGATAATTTGCAATCCGAGAAGGAAAAGGAGCTTTTGGAATTGAAATCCACTCTTGTGGGACAGCATAAGGCAAAGTTCCAGGTACTTTTACATATTCATTTTGACCTTGTGTGTGTCACCTTGTTAAACATTGCTGCTCATTTCTAAGTTAGTGGGCAGGGGTTTCGATTCTCTAAGATGTACTTTATGCCTGGCAACATAGTCTTCAAGGGTAGTCATGCTTTGTACTTTTGAATACGCAAACAACCTTGGTGGGTGATGAACTGCTATTATTACAGATTAACGTTTTGTGAGTTCTATAAATTACTGTCACAATTGATTCTTTGGTTTAATGCAGTTGTGTTTCATTGAGTCCTTTGTGGACAAGTAGATTTGCATGTACTGCACTATTTTGTTGCTTCTTTAAGTAAGACATATCAACTTTATAGGAAGTTACAGCTACTTTGGAGCAACATCACAAAGAAGAAATGGATGCTTGTTTAGAGGAACACAAACAGGAAGAAGCAAAACTCCGTGAGGGTTTAATAGCTCTACAAAAGAAATTGGATTCTGCTGAAGATGAAAAACAGACTGAACTAACCACGCAGAAAGAGCAGTTTGAAAACAAGATTGAAGAAATAAAGAAACAACATGAAGAGCTTTTGGAACAAATTGATCAGGTTAGCAGCAAAAAAGCATGAGATATGACTTTCATAAATTGTTTTTTTGTGACCCTGCACTGGTTTGTGGTATTGTAGCCACTTTAAAATGATAATTTCAGAAATTTAAAAGTTTTTCTGTCCAATAGGAAATACGTGCACAAGAAGCTGCCCACAAGGAAGGCATGAAGAAAATACTTGCCTCACAAGGGGGGGAACTCGAAATTCTCCAAAAACAATTTGACGAGGCTTTGAGAAGTGCCACAGAAAGCAGTGTGCAGGAGACAGAGGTACACCTTTTCTATACTTACATAACAACCATAAAGCTACACAGTTACCATGACAACAGCTATACACACACACTACGTCAGTATGTACATATTTAATGCTATGCCGGGTGTGGAAATACTCAGTCTTTGTTTAACATTGACTTGGACTTGAGTTTTTTTTTTCCTCAGCCTTTTATTTGTGTGTGACCACTATCCATTAAGTATCAGTACAGCTTTCAATGTTTCAATAACTTAATGGACTTTTGAAGTGGATAGGATCGGTGAAAAAAAGCTGAGTTGACTGATAAGAGATATATCAGTTTAAATTTAAATGAAGAAAGTTGGACTTTTTGTGCATGGGGTTAAAAGTGGTCTTCAAGTTATAGTTGGTTTTATGCTGAACTGCTGTTTTTGAGATAAAGTAATTAGGTTTGTGCTTCAGTGAGTTTTGGTCAAATTTGAGTGTTTCTGTGCAAAAACTGTTTTGAAGGTGTGTCACTTCTCCATTTAACATTGTTGTACGTTGTTTAGAAACTTGCCCAAAGAGTGGCAGAAATGGAAACAGAACAGCAGGAAACTGGGAAGCTGCAGTTGGAGATGGAAAAGATCAAAGCTGAGCGGGATCAACTCCAAGAGGCGGTTGACAATCACCAAGCAGTGATGAAGAATTGGGAAGAAGAACTAGAAGAGGAAAGAAGAGCATATGAAGCAAAATTGCAAGAGGTTTCTCATTGGTTTTGGTTTAGTTTTATTATTCTTTCATAGCTGCCTAATTTCTTATAGTTGTCTGATAATTTGAATGCATCCAAAGAGGAATATCAAGATTTAAGTTCCCGGGTGGAGTTTGAAAGAGCTGAGTATGAAACTGAGATTGAAAGTGCTCAAGAGGAGATCCGCGTTAAAGACGAAAATGTCAAGGTGTGACAAATCAGATGAGAAAATACTGACGTTGTTTGTCATTATGATATTGTTTTTTCTCTGATATATATACATATATATTTCGCCAACAATTATACATTGTCAGTATCATTGGGGAATTAGCTGTTTTGCCAAAACTAATATATTATTTTTTCACACTTTCAACATAATTAGGATAAGGTAAGTTATTTTTGTGGGTTTTTGTGTTGTCCTTATGTTGTACTTGTTGTTGTGGAAAAAAGTTAGTAACCGTAGAAGGTTATTTTTTATTTTTAAACAAACTTTTCACATGTAAAGCTGCAGACAGGGTGTGTACACGCACTGTTTCGACCTGTAAGGTCTCATCAGTGCAGCTGTTGAGTGGCACTGTGCTAGCTTTCACACTAGCAGGCACACTAGTTTCCACTTTGTGGTACCTTTCACATGTAAATAATTAATTATTTTTAGCCATCCTACCAACATGCTGTAATGAACCACATGCATTGTGTTAATTAAAATAGGAAACAATTGCATTATCTGTCAATCAGGAATGTCAAGCTGAAATTGAGCACAAGACTGCAGCGCTTGACAGTCTTCAACAACAACATGAACAATTAACAACAAGACGTGAGCGTGAAACACAGGAGGGCGATAATCTTCTGAAAATGCTAAGAGATGACTTGGACAGATTAAACAAAGAGAGGTGGACTGTGAACATTTGATGCAATTTTATATTTTACCATAATAATGTCAGTTTAACTATGTCTTTTCTGTTTATTTTGTTTGTATAGAACTGATGATGCTTAAAAAAGCGAAACATGTATTCTAAAAATAGAAGTGTTGATACAACGTTATTGTAGTAATATTTGAAATTGACATTTAAGTTTCACTTGTGTCATGCTAAAAAAGTTTTGCTGGTCAGGTTTAGATGTCATAAAGTAAAAACATTTTCATTGTCAAATGACGCCAGACACAAGCATCATTTTTAAATATAACGATCATGCTGTTATGTGTAACCAAATCAGTAACCTGCTCCATGTTTGGTGTAGGCCATGTACTGCACTAATTAAGAATCAACTAATTTCAAGTGGTTTTGTGAATCTATAATTTTTGTGAAACATTTTCTGGTTTTTTTTTACTAATTTTTGTAATTTAGTTTTTTTTTTGTCGATTGTAACAAAAAATTTCATCTGCTAAAGTCAAAGGTTGTAAACTGGGAATGTATTCGTCTCTTTAAAATACAACAGTTCTCAAAATTCCTGTTAAATTTTGTTGCAGAGATTCGATAAGTTCTGCCAATGAGCAGCTTCTTTCCACCTTATCAGAACTAGTAAAGACCAATCAGAAATGTGAAGAAGTCATCGCAAAAAAATTGGAAGCCCTTCCTATCAATGGAGCTCCGCCAGCAGAAGTATCGTTAGCTGGTGAATGCAGTACATCTCAGTCAACTTCTGCAACAGAAGGTAAATTGCTTTTTTAAATCTTCTTGAACTGCTAACTAAATGTAATATTTTCCCCATGGCAAATATTAAACTAAATATGAGTCAAACTAAATAGATTTTTTTGTATGTGAAACACCTGCACAATTCAATATCCGTATCTCATCATCATTAGCTGCAACATAAATTTACAAACCCTGATCTCAAACTGCTTTATCATTTTCCATTCACAAAACACAACGTTTGTTTGCACCACAGAGCAAGGTGATAATACAGATGCAACCAATACACCAGTAAACACAAGCCTAAGTGGAAGTTTTGTGGATGAAGGCCTTGACCTCTCCCAGCGGCTTGCAGAATCCATGTTTGTCGGCCCTGAGCTTGATCCGGCTGCAAGAGATGTTGTAGCTGGTACTGGAACGAGAGTTGGTCAGGCTGTGGAGAGGTTGCTTGATATGCTCAACAACACTGTGCAACAGGTAATTTTTACTATTTCAGTGTATGTAAAATTATCTGGCAGAAAGGTGGAGGAAATTTTCAGGGTTTTTTTTTACTTTATTAGTTTTTGTCATCAATTATTTGTAACAGGCTTGAAACAACACTGAAACACATAAAAATACCAACTGTTCATCAGAAAGTCTCCCTTAATATCATTTTAGTTTGTGTCAACCAGATAGGCAGCTTTTAGTATTCGATAGTTATTTGTGTCTTGTATGTTCCATGATAGTTGTTCCTGGGCCCTATTCTTTAACAGCACCCCTTTGAAAGTGGTATTGAAATTGCCAAACCTATAGATTGAGCCTACATGCACTCCCTATGAACGTAGGTAAAGAACCACAGTATTACACCATGGTGGTAAGGGCAGTATAAAAAACTAAACCAAATTTTCTCTCTCTGTAAGTCTGATCTAAATCAGTAATTACTGTTATCTAAGTATACTATCTCAGAGGTTCTAACTGCTGACACTTACCTGATTATACCCATACTTGTACTTCCACAATAACTTGATCAGCACAATAATTACATTTTTGCTATGTGATATGAATCATCTTCAAATTGCTTTCCAGTGACTACACAATTCTTGTCTGCCTGGCTTTGAACTCATTTTATTAAATTCGGTCTTAAATTTAAACACAATTACTTAAGCAGTAGCCTTAGGCACCACAGTGAACTTCATGTTGATGCGTAGTTGCATTATGGTCAGGGATGACTAGATTGTGTTGTTTCCATACCCCCAGGCTTGCAAGCATTGCTATGCCTGCAGATCTATATCACATTGTCTTGAAAGAAATGAAATGGAGTTCGTTCCCAGAGCGGGTTGTGGTTATGTTGTAAAAATTTCACCTCAGAAAAGTAGAAAATGCATTACATGGTTTGTGAATGGAGAGTGGATGGCAGATTTCGTTATACAGGTGTTGGGCAGTAACAATTGATGTGCTGTAGCTGGCATAACTAGAAAAAATAGACTTGTTGGTTTTATTGCAAATCATTTCATACTTTAAATTAGTAGCAACTTTAAACTAAGTTAAATAGGTTTAGTGACATGGTGATATTTTGTATAAATAAGATTATTTGATGTAGTTTTGTTTGCAAAACATACCTTAAATAACTGGTGTGTTTGCCCTGTTTGTTGGCATTAAGTCGTTGCAATGCTCTACAACTGGATTTGGTATAATTAGAAATGGAAAACTACTGCAAACAATTACTTTAACTCTTCTATTTCAGTTGAATGCGGCACAACAAGCGCAAACACTCTTGGAGGACGAACTGCAACGTGTCATGGGACATAAAACCGTAGTGAAGGGTGAAGCAACCCCTGGTAAGTCCTCAGTGCCTCACTTGCCTCACAGTTTTTGAATGGGTTTTCTGTTTCAGATGTTGTTGTGGTCAAGAACCTACACCAGCAAGTTAAAGACCTTGAAAAGCAGATTGCAGAAAAAGACGCTTTGCTCGAGAATCTTGGTAAAGGACATGAGAAGGCATTTGCCCAGCAGCAGGCTTGGCTGGCCGAGGAAAAATCCCTGCTACAAAAGCAGCGTGAAGCACTAGTTGATGGCAGGGACCAAACAGAACTTAGTACGTGCAACATGATATTGCTAAAATGGTGTCAATATTTGCAAAAACGTTTTATATCTTATGTTTGTATTTGGTCCTCTGTTGAATTATGGATGATGTATATGCTGAAATTACGTTGGAATTAAACAAGTAATGATATCTCAAACATTTTGCTACGTGTTAAATAACACTTAGATTCAAAAAGTGGTTTAAAGCTGTTTGACACCATGTTTTAAAGTATATTTTGGTCTTTTTCGAAAGTGTTTAGTCAGATATGATAGTTTTAATGCAATGTCTTATTGTGAACTATCGTTTGGCATGCAACTCATTTTACACTGGCAGATCTCTTGCGAGCAACAGAAGATTTGGCCAACGAGAAGCAGATGTTGGTTGAACAACATCAGAAAGAGAGGGAACGACTTGAAGAGGTTGCCCGACAACTTGAAGCTTTAATGACTGAAGATTCGAAGAGGGCACAGGAGAAGGAACAGTCGTACATCAACCAGATTGAAGACCTCATATCACAGGTTAGGTTGTATTGCGTATGCTAAATACACTTTGTTCAGAACCAAATGCCAGAGTGGAGGTGATGACAAACGATGATGTTTTTGACTTCCTATTTCTCTGCTACTTGCAAAACAATGCGTGTGTACTTTTTCGAGCAAAATATTTTTCAAAACGATTATTCTCTAAACTATATAATTGGGCAAAATAATAAACGTCGTTCGATGCAGATCAACGCGTTAAGCAAGCAAAGCGAATCGGAGAACCGCCTGAACGCCGAGTTGGTGAATGATCGCGAGGCAGAACGCGATCAGTTCGAACAGATGATGGAAACGATGAGGAATGAAATTGATCAAGCACGTGACACAGCAAAAACCGAATCTTTGCTTGCGGAAAAGGTAAAAACGTCAGTGTGATTGAACATGTGGGTCGTGTTGGCAATTCTTTCCCGTTGCTTACTTGACCAATTGTTTTTTGGTGCTCATCGTAGTTCGTAGTACATCTTATTGGTGAAGTGAAGTTATCAGCTATTGGTAAATGTTTAAATGTAACTAATTACGTCACTGGTTTTCACCCTTCAGCGTCGCAACGCAAGTGGTTCAGATTTCGGCGGCGAATTTTCCGCTGCTAACGAGTCAGAGGTGACGAATGTTAAAACATATATTTTCCTGAGTGCATGGAAAAATTAGATCGGGTTTACTGTATGGAACGTAGAATCTTGTTATTCTATCTATAGCATGATGTGATTAAAAACGACTGATGTTTCCTTTCAACTGGTCATAGTCCAATTGTTTCAAAGTATCCTGATCAAACTTAATCAAAAAAATTGCGTCGGTAGAACTTGTTACATTGCAGTGAGCTGTTTGCGTCAACCTCGGCATATACTGAATCTTACTGTAAAAGAAGGGAGTCTGACAATGTTGCTTAAACGTTATTAAATCATGTTCATGCGTAAACTTCCCAACAACACCAAAGAATGTTGACACCAAGTTATTTCCACCTCACACATTTCCCAGGGGTAAAATCTCACTTCGCAATGAGGTCATAGTAAAAATGTCGACTCAATCAGCTGTCCCAGCTCCAACCACTACATTGCTCGCAAACAACGTGTAGCGTGCATGGGATCCGGTAGAAACGAATGCTAGCGTTTTGTGTGATAGCCTGCGGTATGTTGTCGGCCACGGTAGCGGCACACGCCGCATGCTATGCGAGAAAGTCCACTGGAAATGTACTGTCCAAGCGAAAGCATAAGAAGAAGGTGGTTTTGCATGCTTAGCTGTAAATATGATGGATATATTGCTCTTCACCTTGAGAGATTTGACTGTGTATATGTAAACCATAGTTTATTAAGTGAACTAACACAGATTTTAGGTATAGTGCAGTTACTGTAGTACGAAAATGGAACGTATTTTTGATGATGATTTTGTTTGCATGTATCTATAGTCTATGGGTTCTGTTTATTACGGTACTGTTATTATACATACAAGGCGTAGTTTAACGTTAAATTGAAAAGCAGGGAGTCTTACGTCACTGTTTTGTGGAGAATAATTGTCGTATTCGCAGGTCGCACACTTGGAGGAAGATTTGGAAGCAAAACAGCAACAGCACCAAGAAGCGCAAGACCAAGTTAACAAACTTCAAACACAAATCGGCGACCTTGAAAATATCATTCAAGATTTGAAAGACGAAGCCAAGGATGACCAAGAGGTATTTTTTGCATAACGTTTGATTTGCTCAGGTTTTCACGCAATCTGTCTCTGCTATTTTTGAAAAAAGTTTTTATTCATTTTGTTAAGGAATTGTGCGGTAGTTCCAGTTAGCATTTACTTCATTGCTTGATGTTCCAATAACAATTTATAGCAAAATGAATTTCCTATTCTACTCCGTTGTAAACAATCAAGGGAAACTGTTTTAGTCCAGTAAATATTTGCATTTTTAAATTAACAAGAAACCAGAGTTTTTGAGCTTTCGGGTATTCATTAATAATATGTTGTACCAAAGTGACAAACGGAATATTTTTTGCCTACTTCCAACATTTAAACAATTTGACAAATAGCAAAATCACACAAAACCACCAACAGTACGAAAAACGTGCAATTTTTCATTCTTGCATCACCGAAAGGTTGAAAGCCTACGCACAGAGGCGACCACAGTTCGCAGCGAACTTGAAGAATCAAAACGACAACACGAGGTCCTTCAGCAGGAGTTGTACGATAACATGTTGCGAATATCGGCCCTGGAATCCCAACTTGACAATTACAGACACGGCGTCGACGAACAGAAGCTGGTGGCGGCCGAACGTGCTCAGGTCGAAGAGAGAATCCTGGAGGAACAGAAGGACGATATTGAGGATAGAGATACACAGGTTGGCTTGTGATGTGGACAAATCACGGTTTACGTCACTAAAATAAAGTTTTTGAACTAAAACTTTTTACATTATAAGTGCATTATTTTATTGCTGTAGTAAAAAAAACATTTTTTTTAGTGTGTGTAAACTCACAGCCAAGTATTTTTGGTCATTTTTGCCGTCCCTTTTTCGGAAACTTATCCATTTTGTAACGTCCTCTGTAGTGTTTTAGTGCAACCACCTTTAGCATCTAGAACCCCATACCCTTTGCAGTAAAGTTCTGCTTCTCACTATTGTTATTTATCCCAGATCGCGATGTTGGGCGAACAACAAAACAACCTCCGTTCTCAACTCATAGAGAAAGAAGAACAAGTTGATCAACTTTTACAGGAGTTGGAACAATTTAAAGACGCCGAAGTCGAGCACGCCAGGCTGAAGGTGTGAAATGAAAAATTATACACAATAATTTTTATATTTCATAATACAGATATTTCCGTGAGAATTTTGTCCTAAATTTTCGCAAAAACTGTTGAAGGTGTTTTTGCAATGACGGTATATGGTAAGGTCGCAAACCCCATCAGTTTGCCACGCACAAATATCTCAGTATATGTCTGAAATATAATATTTTGTGGCAAATAGTTTAATTGTCACCTAACCATACTTGTCACAGTAATGTAATTGTAAATAATGAACATTAACCTCGATACTGCGGTAAAAACCGTGCAACCAAATTTCACCCCAAACTCTTTTCTGTCCAGGATGAAATAGAGGAATTGCGTGAACAAGTTGGACAGGAAGGCGATCAACCACAATCCACTCAATCCGAACAACTCGAAGCTCTGTCTCGACATTTGCTCGAAGAAAAGAATGCGGAAATTGACGAACTCCGCCAACAGATGTCGCTGTTGCGAAGTGAAACTTGCGATGGAGATCTTTCCGTTTCAGAACAAGTCAGTTTAATCATGTTTCTGTTAAGTAGTGGACTCAACACTAGTCAAGTAGTTATATCAGCTTCCAACATGTGTTACGGAAATTATGTGGGGCTTTTCATTAATTTTCGTGAAAACGTAGCAATTTCTAATCCATAGGCGTATTTTTTTGTTATGTGTGACTTGGAAACTTGAAAAATTATTCCGGTAATCGTTGCTAAAAGAAAATAAGTATCTATTCCTAATGATTTGTTTTTGTGTATTTAGTTGAACATTATTTATGTTTATGTGAACTGCAGACTGGAGGCCTATTGGGTCTCAGCAGTGCAGCTTGGTGTGATTTTGCTTAGATATTTTATTTTGTTGATAACAGATCATGGCATCGCTTAAAGACCAACTCGAAGACTTTATGTCGGAAAACGAGGAACTGAAACTAAAACTACAAACTGCCGAACAACAACTATCAGAAGCAATGCAAAGAATGGAAGAAATCGCAGTATTAGAAGAAGACGAACAAGTGGCAGCACCAACTAAAGACGAACCCGAAAACGCTACAGACTCCGATACGGGAATCCATGAAGTCGATTTGACTGTAGGAGATCTTACAAGACAAGAGGAGCTAAACAAACTCCGGAGGTTGGAGGAAGAGAATGCGGAGCTTAAGGAGGAACTTGAAAATGCTCGGTTGAAGGCTGAAACGCTTGTGGAAGATGCAGAACGCGATGTTTTCAATCTTCCACCAAGGATAAAGGAAATGGTGCGAGAACTTCAAGAGAGGCTCGAGAAAGAGGGGGATCGGAGCGATGACGCAAAATCTGCGTCATCAAGCTCGTCAGAGTCCTCATCCAACGACGAGGATGAGTCGGTCAAGGTTGTTAAGCTCACTCACCAGAACGACACAAGTAGAACGTCCAACGAACCTAAAGACTCGAATATTATAAGAGGTATTGGATTGTGAAAGTTATACATCCGACCTTGGAAAAAAGTTACAGTTATAATCCCAGCACTAGAATGATGGTGAACATCACATTACAATGGTTAAGAACTAAATAAGACAATCGTACTTTGATGCTATACTTATTGAAAAAAATAACCCCCGTAAAATCAATAATTTAAAACTTTCAGAAGTTTCAAATTGAAGTCAGCTGATTTTGACCTACATTCTACGTACTTTGTCTCACTTATTTTGTCATTTTTAATTTTACGTTTTTTATTGCCAGAAAAACTTATGGAAATAGAGGAAGCGCTGCTTGAAAGCAATTCCGCCGTTCTCTGCCGTTTACTCGGTGACAAGTACAATGCCATAAACGAACAGAAAGAAATCGTAGCGAGACTTGAGGAAGAATTAGCCGATGCTGACGATAAGATATCGACCCTCACACAACAGGTATGCGATACTGATTTCTGGAAACTTCAAAAATAGCAACTTGCAATGTTTTAGCTAAAAACGTGGTTGTTAAAAAGTAAATTGTTTGATTAACCTTGATCAGCCTTTCACTTAATGAATGCATTTGGAGGTTTTAGGCGATTTGAAAAAACGTATTTATTTTCTTCCAAAAAATGAAAATATTCGTTAGGTTAACCGGCCTAACATGTTCTTACCGGATAAAGTTGATTGCTGGCAATTTGGGGTTTAAACGCATTGCAACAATTCCAATACACACTTTTGTCAGGTCGCCCAACTACAGATAGCAGTCAATGAGCCAGACGTCTATATATCAATGCGCGATGAAGACACGGACGACAAATCTGATCGCGACATCCAAGTGGATCAGGTGAGACCTCATCGTGTGAAGGAACTCACCACCGAAGTGAAGAGGGTGCGAGTTGTATGCGGACGCCCGATCGCAACCAAAACTGTGTGCAAGATCAAGTGCCACAAAGTCGCCGTTTACTTTTAATCTGTCACGTTTCTTCGTGTTTCGCTGGGATATCTTAAACATGGCATATATTAAACATGTCCACTGGGATTTTTAATCTTAATTTTACTCCTTTCCTTGCGCACAATTCAACGTCAACTCATTCCACTGTAATTCGTGTCGCTTCCTGCTCTAAATAAACCTTCTTTCGATCAATTTCGTATCACAAACATCCAACAAGTCGACCGCAAAGGAGTTTAAGCCCGTCTAACCTTACTCACACATTTTTGCGCCCTTTTCCTGGAAACGCCCGCGGGTGTTTTGCCACAAACAATACGTTCATGTTGCTCTCTTGCGCGAGCGTGTGCGTGTAAACCATCACTTCTCTGTTCCCTAGATGGTGTTATTAAACGAGGGTTTTTTCTTAAGGAGTCATTCAGCGCTCACGAGGAAGTCCATTCGTCATCTTCCGAGTCCGAGGATGATGACAAGGAGGAGTTGAAGATCTTGTTGGATGCAAAGGAGAAGGAAATTGAAAAACAGAGAGAGATCATTGAAGATTCAGCGGAAAAAGTGGAAAATCTTCAATGGTTAGTTACAATAAGAAAGTTCGTGCTTTTTAGGATTGTGAGTGACGTAAAACACGTGCATTCTGTGCAATTGAATGCATTGCTGTGCTGTGGAGATGAAAAAAGTAGCGTCGTGCAAAATGCTGTATATGTTCATGCACAAAATGAAACAACCAAAGGTTAAAACGTATAAATATGAATACGAAGTTTGATGTATTTTCTCAGCGAAATAGAGGAATTGAAGCGAAAACATGAAGAAATCAACGTACAGTGCAAAAACTTGAAAAACGACGTCAAATCGAAGTAAGAATCCGCATAACATAATAAGAAGTCTGTCTCACTTTCGCCGTCCGTTCAGGTCGGAAGAGCTCGCTTCGCTGCAGGAGAAATCGGAAAACACTGCAAATAACGAAGGAGATTTCTCGCAAGATGAAACTGAAAAACTTAACAACGAAATGAAAGATCTGGAGAAGGTGCTTGCCTCCACCAAAGAGGTAATCTGAGCTTATTAATCCCAGACCCGGCCTTGTAAACTTCATCGTACCCACGAAACACGACGAAAATAGGGGCGTCGTAAAATCAGGAACAAAACGACCGCGAAAATAAACTTTACCTCGTCGTATGACGCGTTGTTGCCATGGTAAACTCCCGGCAGTTGTAACTTGATTTTTGAAATTTTGATTCTTGATTTTGAAAGACGTGCATTTGTAAAGTTATTCAACTGCTGACTATAAATTATTCATCCTCACATAGCAGGAAACCTAAAAATGAAACTTGTAGCCGTAGTTAAGCAATTATCAAGTAAATTGTTGAGTAACTTTGATCATACACTTAAGTAAAGCCTGTTCCGCGCCCAAAAACTCTGACCATTGTTTTATAATGAAAGGATCGCGATCGAGTTTCGGAACAACTGAACGACGTCCAGCGCGAGTGTACAGCTCTTCTGGATGACAACCATCGTCTGGAGGAGGAAAACCACAAACTGGAAGAGAAGGAAGTAAACAACATGAACAAGATCCAGGAGTTGGAGGATGTGATCTCGGAGCGGGAGAATGAACTACAACAGGTTCGAAACCTTCGTGTTTTCTAATTTTTTTAATTTTCTGAAAAGCTATTTTCGAATTCTCTTCTACACTTAACCATAGTTTTGAAACTGTTCAAAGGGCTTTTCAAAACAAACAAATTAAGCTTAACGTTCCTAAATTCCAATGTTGGTTACACGTCGTGAATCTTTACGACGGCATTTGTAAATATTTGACAGGCTTCTTTGAAAGAGAAAGTTTTTGACCACATATTTTATAACTTTCAACTTTCGTTAGGCTCAGTTGGAGGCAGCGGAGTTGAGAGAGAACGTTAACGAATTAGCGGAAGATCTCCAGAATATGGAAGGTATTGTACAGACTGCAAGTGACCACCGGACGGTTATTCAGGTTGGTTTGTTCGTGCTTTTATTCGTAGATACATAGCATCCGTTGAACAACCTAAACATTTAATTGGTGCAGTCTGTGTGTTCCACTGATGATGAACACAGCAAAATAACGTCTTAATATGTCTCTTACCAAGCATTGTAGCTTTAAAATTCCTCTCCAGTGTTTAAGAAACCATCCAAACAGGTTGTATTTTTCTATTTAAACAGGAGGACGTCAGGAATAAGTCCATGGAACAAATGAAGACGATTGTCGAATTACAACACGAAGTTGAACAGTTAAAGACGCAACTGCAACAAATTGAATCGCAACAGTCAGACCCTGAACAACAACAACAACAACATGTCCGAGATGGAAGTGGAGACGGAATTCATCTTCACGCAGATAAGGTTTGTTACATGAAACAGGCTTGTTGACGTCACAAGCCTGATTTGCGTTGTGTGTGCAGTGTGTTATATATTACAAAAACTTTTGTGTGTCTGATTTCGAGAAGTTCAACGCATAAAAAGTAACAGAATGTTACAACAAATAGGAGACTAGACATGCTTTCGCCGTTCTTGAACCAATTTAAGAGATGGCCATATATTTGCAATAAAACTTGTCTGCATCTTGTGTTAAAAATGATGTGTGCAACTGATAGTTTCATTCATGCTTGAATATTTAGTAATTAAAGGCTCTTCTGGCAAAAAAAGAGAAACTAGTTCGGACGACATGCTTGAATATAATTAGATTACTCTGCTACGAGCCTGAGAAATTATCCACATAAGGTCAAAACTGTTTTGGTTCAAATTTGGTCTTCCTTTTGGACAAAGGCTCATGTTTACATGCGTTCAGAATGGAAGCCAAAAATCGTTCGAGCTTGAAACGGAGTTGGATCGTCTGAACGTTGAGAACGACACACTGAGGTTGGAAATCCAGACCCTGACATTCAGAACTGACGAACTGGAGACGGAACTGGATGCGACAAAAGAGGTATTGTATTACTCTTCCTAATGCAAGTGCATCTGTAACCGACCTGCGACAATTTGCGGTAACTCGACTGACCACTTACACACGCATTTCAAAGTGTGATCACAACGCCTGATTGTTGGTTGAAAGTGAGAGTGGGGTTTGGTAAGCCTTCTCAGAAGGGCGTTCTAGTTCATTAATACAGACCTTTTTTGTGTGTTGTACTCACTAATGACCCTTTCTCGCAACAATTGTTTAAATAGCCAACATAAACTTGCAAAATAAATAAACCTTTTTCCAAAGACATTTCCTTCGCCTTCAGCCACAGGAATCACTTATATTCAAACCAATAAAAATTTTAATAGTACTTTACTTCAATATCGTACAAAATATTTTCCACTATTGTTAGTTCATCAATAAACATTCAAATTTCCAGTCGTACGTCGACCAACTCCATCTCATTCAATCACAACACGCGGTTGAAATATCCCAACTTCAGCTGAGACTTGAGGAAGGGAGTATGACGATGCAACCCGAGATCGTCGAAGAAGAATTACAGAAATCACCCTCTGAACTTGTAAGTACCGACCTGAGATCAATTGTAAAGTTTTTTGACTCGTTAATAACCATTTTGTACTTTTTTGTGTGTGAAGTCGCGCAAGTCATCGAGTAGTAGCAGTAAATCTTCAGTCGAGGATTTACAGTCGGAAATCGCCGAACTACGCGAGAAGCATCAGAAGAAGATGGACGAAATTCAGGTGTTTACTAAACTATTGTCTCGCCAAAATATGTCATTGTTATTTTATACACGTTATAACCACAAAGTGCAAACAAGGTTGTTATCCATAGCGTGGGTGAAAATTTGGAGACAATTTCTCTGACACCATTTTTGTTCCCGTCGACAGAAAAAATTTGCGGATGAGTTGAAAGATGCGGTGGAAGCTGCTGTAAAGGAGCAGGAGGAGAGAAGTGAAGCGAGGATGGCAGAGCAGGAGAAGAAACACAAGAAGGAGATGAGCGAACTAATGTCCGAATCTATGACAAGTAATTACTTGCGAAATCCTATTAAATCAGCTTTTTTCAAAGGGGCCTTATTTTTTAAAATCACATTTTGGGAAAACGACCCAAGCATAAAAGACATGCAGTGAGTTTGTGGCAACAAACATAAGTACAATACACCGATACTCAAAAATGCAATTCGTAATTTTTGGCCCTTGACAGCAGGCGACCCAAAAAAACTTTCAGGCAACCCACAGGTTAGGAAATACTGCAATGAGTAACGAGTTGACGACACGAAGCCGAATACTTGCATGTCTGTTGTTGTATTTTTTCTAGAGACGAAACACAAAAAAAATGTCAATTCAAGCTCGCCTGTCCATATATCCGAAATAATTATTTTTCCTGATTGGGATTTTGCCATGAAAAAGGCGTTGGCAGTAACTTTTGAACTCTCGAACATTTTTTTGCAGTAGTATGGCACTTCTAATGTAAAATTTCCGCATTCCGTTTTTGTGTATTTAAGTTTGGCATTAACCAGAAACCGACTACACTTGATGTATATCACCTCAACACTTCTAAATAAATATATTCGTCATTTTTAGTTGATAACGAGCTTGCCCGGCGTTTGAATGACGAACTGGAGCTAGCCGACAAGTTGGACAAAAATCTCCTCAACCAGCTTCAAACGCTCGCACCTGACGACTCCCAACAATCTCTTAACTTGTCAATGCCCGAAAAGGACGCGGAAATTTCATCCAAATTGCAGGTGGGAAAGTTTTGCTCAGTTTATGTTCGTTAGAAATGCTCGTAACGCTTTTTAAATCTTAAGCCCTGCCTGTGCCAACATCTATGTTTTGACCAAAATACTTTGCCCATGTTACCAGTTTGAAAGTTGTAGTTTAATTTGGGGTTTTTACCATCGAGCATGATATCGCAGCCAATCTAATAGCTACCATTACATGTGTTTAATTTTTAGTCTTATATATTTTTAGCACTTACTATCACGGCTCCACAACGAAGGGGTCCAAGTCTTATCCCTGTCCGAACTTCAGTTCATCAAACATCACCAAAGTTACCTCAATTCATCTGCACAAACCAGGTAACCGTTTTTACATTCGAAAGCAAACTCATTCTTACACAACAAATAGAAGGTAGCTATACTTTTGTATGTCAAGACGGCATCTCTAGTGCAATTTTTGGGGTCTATCTCAGCGATTGTATTAATTATTTAGTTATCGTAACATCGTCCACGCGTGTATGCCGATTCAGTAGCTTGCCGGTTAATATAATTCGTGAATGCCCGGAGTTAGAGCTCGGACCTCACCAGGGGGCGTAGACTTTCGCATCTCGCCCCAACTTGTCCGGTTAAAGTTTTTATTCTTTAACTTGGGCCCAGCTGCAACCATGACCCAAATTGCATCACATATTTACGTTTATTAGAATTTCCACAATTTGGTTTTCGTTCTTTTAGCGATGAAACGGAAGTTCAACCTGCATCCCAACCAATTGTAGACGTGGAAGCATTGAAGCGAGCTTGGGAGAATGAAAAACTGGCTTTACTTGATGCAATACAAGCTCTTAAAGAATTACTCACCCAGACTGCTCAGGAGGTTGCGGTATGTGATGGCATATGTTTAATATTGACATTTGTATGGTTTCGGCGATATTTGTGTTCTATTTTCATGGAGTCGTTGTTTTTTTGAAAAAAATATTGTGTTTCTGAGGTCCAAATTGTTAAGTCTGATTACCGAATATTCCTTTTTCGAACTAGTACGTATTCAAAGTCTACACAAATCAACTAATTAAAGATCAATTAGAATTGAAAAAAAAATCCTGCGACAACAATTGCAATGCAAATCTGACATGTAACGCTTCTAACCCTGTCAACAAAACACTTCATTTGATCGTATTCAAACCCGCAGCAATTTTCGGATGACGATGAGAACCTTCGATGGCGAGGCGACTTCCTCCGTTCGATCGCCGATCTGTTCGAACGCGAACGACGCGCGCTTCTCTCCGAGCTTCAAGCGAGCGTAATTGAAGCTCACGGGGAGGCGGAGAGTCAGGAGGAAATAGCTACCGTCTCGCGACTGGAGGAGCTCGAACGAAAGATACGAAGCCAGGTAGATATGTTTCACACATATTTCTTCACATTGAAAACCAGTTTTAATGTTCATTTTGACCGTAATATTATTCGTGATTTGGAGATAACGATTTGAGACGAGTTCGCTAGATTACACTAGTTCTGAATATATTTCATGAACTAGAATTGGGCATATTTAGATCGATATGCTGTTTAGAATTAGAAGAAGGTATTGGTAGGTTTCGGAACATATTTTTAAACGTTGGTAAACCTGCACAAGAAAGCAGGATATATTATTTTGAAACGCTTAAAATTTCAGGGTTATCGTCATTTTAGATTCCTTTGCAAACGTCAAAGAAAAGAATTGCAAAAATAAACAATGTGTTTTTTATATTCTACATTGCACAATTCTTGACACTAATGTGATATACAATTTGCTGTTACGAATGGTTTCTTACAAAAAAACCTATCCAATAACGTTACGGCTTCGTAAAGCAGTCAAACCAGCCAACCACCACTGCGCATTTCTTGGATTCCGCCTTCATGTCCGAGCTTCTGCGATTACGTCACGAGATCAGTCGCTTGACGTCACATCTTGCCAGCAACGCACAGAGGGTCAGCTGACCGGTGGTCGCGCATGGTTGCGTTCGGGTTTTGGCATGGCCATGTTTTTTTGCCTGTTCCAGTTGAATTGAATGTAATCCCATTTTGTGGTGACGGCGATGTTGTCTTTGCTGCTCGGTGCATATTTCTCAGAACTTGATTGCTGTCTGTAAAAAGTACCAACTGCTATCAATTTCATACAAATGCAGAAAGCAGCATGAACTCCTAATAACGAGCTGTTTTGTTTATCCAGCCACTAACGTTTACATTTCTACCTGCTTTATTATTTCTACCAAAGGCGCATCATTATCACAACTGCATGAATCATTTAATGTTTGGTGGAGGTTTATGTAATACTTGCCATTAGTGCTGACTCAGCATTAAAGGAGGGGCGTGTTAACATGTCACAACAACAAAATACCTTCCAATGCAGGATCTCCATCATCGGGGCGAGCTCGAGCGCCTTCTGGCGGCTGACCGTGACCAGTTGGTTGAGGATATCAGACAACTAAAAGAGGACAAGAAAGAACAACAGGCTCAGGTACGATTAATTTTTGTTGTGTTTGCGAAACGCCTTTGACCAACCATATGTTTCCTGTAGCTTCAGGATCGCGTTCAAGATCTTCAGGAGCAAATGAGAAATAAAGAGGAAGCAGCGAGACAAACTCAATCCGGCCTTAAGCAACAACGTAAGTGGTCGAGATTATACATGTATTACCCTAATTCTTATTTAGTTAACAAACAATGTATTGTTACATTAGTTTTCCGTCGGCGATTTTTCTTTCATTGCGATCAAGGCCAAACCCGCAACGAAAACTATTCCCTTCGTATGTCGCGAAATTTTGCTTCACGTTAGATCATCAATTTGAAACGTAGAAACTAATATCCATAAACCGCACACAACAATGCGCCGTATCCGGGTTTCGTCACAAAGGTAGAAAATCCAAGCAAGGAAACGGGTTTTGGTATATCCCGGGAAAAAAAACGCGTAGTTTCCACACACTCTTCAATTCGGGCACAGACATCATGTAAGCTGCCCTACTGTTTCTACAATGTAACATACACGTATATCTTCCCCGTGCAGTGGAATTGATCAATTCGCGGCTCCAGCAAGAGCAGGCGCTCACCGAGGACCTCCAAACTTCGTTGGAGAACGAACAACAAAAATCACATGCGGTGTTGCCTGCCCTGGAACGAGCTCGGGAAAGATCTTGTGAATTGTCAACTGAAATTGTGGCTTTCAACGAACTGGCTGCGAAGAATGAAGCGGCCGCCCAAGAACAAATCGAAGATCTCAAGTAAGATGTCGTTTTTTCTGTCTTCTGGGAATTTTTTTATTGTTACGTCATCATTGAAGCTGCTTTTATGCAATGATAGAGCTTCAAAAAAATTCCGTAATTTAGTAACTATGTGTCCCCAAAACTTACTTGTCGGAACCAATAGCTTTAGCATCACTGAGTATAAAAGCCTACTTTCAAGACATTGTTCTGTGGAGTTTTTCAGATTTAAAATCTTTAACGTTACCACCGCTATTTGCTCAAACTTAATCTGCATGCGACCAAAAAGTTCGGAAAAATTTTTTACCCATAAACTAGAATCCAAACGATAGAAAATTCGCACGTTCGAAATATTTAAAACAAACAACCCGGATTAAACTTTCGTTATTTTTCTCACTTCAGAACAACTCTGGAGGCTCAAGAGAGGAAACTTGTTGAAGCGGAGGAGAGAATCCGGGATGTGGAGGATACGACTGAGAAAAGATCGGAGGAGGCGGAAGAGGAAAAGAAGCAAATGGAAAATGCTCTCAAGCATGATGAAAACACGATCAAGGTAAAAACATCCATACTTTACGACACTGTAACCAACGCAGGATTGTGAATCTGTTTCTTCTCGGACCCCCAATCATATGTAAAACATATTCAGCCAATTGAAATACATGAAGTTCTCAAAACAAGTTTTACACAGTGTGCGTTTTTCACCTTCGCCTCACAGCAAACATTTGTCATGAAATAGGAAAATTAAAACAACTTTTTAACCTGCATATTGTTATTAGACAAATCTCTGCGGCGATTACTTGCGTTACAGCGTTATTTACTGAACCGTACAATGTATTAGTTTTACTATTGGCACATGCAATCGGATTTGACATTAACATGATAAACATTTCAGGAACTGAACGATGCGCTTGCTACCGAGGAAGCGAGACGACGTGAGGCCATGACAGCTGTTGAGTCGGAGAGACAGAAGGTGACAAACCTCCACCAGGAGTTGGCGAATGAGAGGGCGACCGCCTATGATGAAGTTATTCGACTGACCAACCGGTGAGTTGCGATTGCTTAAAATACATCGAACCTTTATAATTTCACTTTCCCGCCTGATTTCATCAATTAATTTATTGTTTTTAGTAAAAGATTCTATCAAAATGTTTGGTTAATTTGTTTATTGAAAACGTCAATTTTTTGTGCTTAAATTAGAGTTTTATTTTTCACCTTTTTGTCATTATTACATTCGCCTTCAGGCAGCGGTGGTAAGCCTTACATGTGTACTGTGTTGTTTTGTGAATGGCGTCATGGTTTATGTGGACTGTACACTGTGTACAGCTAATGCATGATAAGTTTGTGCCAAGTACATTTATATATATCTAAACCATGCTCCTTTTTTATCTGTAACCTACAATGCTGTTCAGTTTAAATTACCCGCATGATTTCTGTTTAAGGTGTGACGATCTGTCAGCCGCAGTGAAGTCTGAACAGGAACGATGCATTGAACTCCGCGGCGCCCTCGAGCGGGAAGCTGTGGCTAGTCGTCAAGCGCGAGAGGCGCTAGAGAGCGAAAGAGCAATGATAGCCGAAGCTCGCGCGCAAGATAGGGCGACAGTGAATGACCTGCAAAACATTTTAGGTGAGTCAAACTGACTGAATATCGGCACCAAATAATCATTGGTGTTTAAAAATGCGGTGACCAAACTTTTTCAAAAATTATTTTAAATTCGAATTATGATGCTCGTCTTGGAGTTTTTTTTGTATAAATTAGTTGCGTGTTAATTGCTATGTGATAAACATGAAGCATTCTTTTGTCAATGCTTTGCTGATTCTTCCGAGTTAAATCCGGTCCATATTCTCTTGCAGAGGAAGCGAAACTAGAGACGGAGAGAATGCAAGCTCGGGTCGAAGCCGCCACCCACGAGAAGGAGGCAGTCATGCGTGACGCAGAGGAAAGGCAAACCGCAGCCAATCACAGACTGGAGCAAGAGCGCATGTCACGTGACGAGGCGGTTGCTCGTGAGAAAAGAGCTCGCTTGGAGTTACAGTCCGCCCTCGAAACTGAAAAGGTATCTAAACATGTCATCTGTTTCGTTGTGCTTGTCTAAAACCAAAACCACCATCTCTGGATTAGTTATGGGTGAATATTTATGGGTCATGGTAATGTATGTGCCGGACTGAAAATGATCGTTTCGTTAGTGTACTTCCCCCTAACTCCAGGTTTCAACGGGTATTCGTTGTATGTTGAAGGCTCAGAACAGGGAAGCACATCGCACGATTTGCATGTTGGAGGACAAACAGAGTGTGAACGGTGAACCCTCACCCGGCGAAACCAAAGACGCACTTTTAACCAACCGACGCCAGCTCGAATCGATACGTCAGAGGCTGCAACTGGAGGCGTCAAAGTTCCAAGTATGTTTCCCAAGTCGCTCATAGTTAATTTACAAGCAGGCTGTAACATTCCTAATGTTTGATAGAATCTTGTTGATCATACTGCTCACCAAACGCCATCACGTGACTACACCTCACCATCCAGCTCTCTGCTGTCCTCCGACGGTGAGAAGCTGGAGTCTGTGAAACGTACACTGGGTGATATGCAGTCGGAGTTGAAAGATCTTTATACCGAGTTATCCATTCCAAAACGCGTAAGTAAAAATCTGCATTATAGGTTTTCTGTTTTACTCGGTTAAAAAATTATTATTATGGCTTATATTCTGTAATCTCTGTACAACAAACTTGTCCACATCAAAGAGAACAACGCGCATCATCTGTTCTGGACAATTAGTGATATTTTATGTAGTTTTTCGCTGTTGTTTAAAAACTACTAGCATTATCACCTTGTTCTATTTTTAGGTACAACGAATGTATTTTATTCTTTCAGGCCCAGTACTCTGGTGTGTCACCTGCCCAGTTCAACGATCAGTTGCTCCAAGAAAACGCCGAACTTTCGGATTACGCAGCTCGGTGTGCTGGTGAGGCGAGAGAAATGAGGGACGCGATTGCGCAAATGAAGGAGGATGTTGAGATCAAACCCCACAGAGAAAACGGTTCACTGGCTATCGACCAGGTCAGTTGGTTTCCTTTAAGAATCAATCCTTGTTTGTTAAACAACCTTTTCCAGCTGTGGCGAAAGTCACTTTGTTGCATAAAATTATATGGCTGTCATATATTGGCTGTCATAAGCATATTTCTAATATAATCTGTCATTTTCGGACATGACCTCATCTTGTTCAAACCTTTTTAAAGTGATCAACAACACAGATTTTGTTTACTTTCAGTCGCCGTCGCAGGAAAACCAGCAAAAGATGGCGACCCGGATGCATAAACTCTACACTCGATATTTGCGAGCCGAGAGTTTTCGAAAATCGCTTGTTTACCAAAAACGATATCTGTTGCTTCTACTGGGAGGATTCCAGGTTAGTTTTTCCTTTTTATATCTCTGAAATATAAAATGAGCGTTTAAAAAATTCGGGGTTATTTGTTGTCACGTGAAGTGGTTCAATTATTTTGTTTTGCTGGTCTTTGTAGTTGGCTGCCCGCTTCTGTGTGCGCCCTGTTGCAACCGAGTTAACTTACAACATTGATTATAAACACAGCATTGTTCGGAACGTTTCCTCTACTATGATTAGCATATTAGCTCTGGCTTTACTATTTTGTAACTCTCAAGTTTTTCGTGCCTACGACCTCATATACTTTGTATTTTCCTTTTTTTAAGTTGTGAATTGGCATTTTTGTGTTATTTCTTGTCTTGTTCTGCAATATGCTGAGAAAAGTAGAATTGAAATGCTGATTTATAATCCGCTCAACCTGCAATCAAAGCTCTTACAAGCAGGTTTACATATTTAAACTGATATTTACAGGATTGTGAGGAAGCCACACTTGCCCTAATCGCCCGCATGGGGGCGTATCCGAGCACGGATTCCCTGAGACGTCGAATTCCTCACAGATCGCCGGCCTTCACTCGATTTAGGAGCGCAGTGCGGGCGGTGATTGCGGTTCAGAGGTAAATGCTTGCTTTAACCCTCGACAAAATGTGAGAATATTTGCTACATTACTTTTGTGTCTCTGGTACAGGTTGAAGTTCCTGGTGCGGAAGTGGCGAAGGGCAAGTAACAACGTGTCGGCGGCAATACAGAACAAACATGGCGTCGCTTCTTCTGTTCCTGTGAATGGTAAGTAGAAGTTATTTGCCGTCTGCTTTTTTTCTAAACCTGCAGCCACGAACTGCTCATTGCATTTCTCTAGTACGTTTGTATTTAATGCATTTTTTCATTTCTTCAATGCTTTTCCAAATAATATCCATAAATAATTAATCCTATTCGTCATCAGGTACATCCGCGTCATCACACGGCGCTCGACGTCGCACCGACCTCAACACCCCACCATACGACAGACACGCCCATCGCACGCCTTCTCCAAACCTCCTCGACCAATCCGGCGGTTACAGGCCCGAGGACTCGTACGGGTCGAGATCGTCGAGATCTTCGAGTCGCTACTCAACCGAAACTCCCGTGCACGATACATCTCCCTACTTGGACTCGCGCAGAGCGGGTACATCGGGTTATTCTCCGTACGGGGGTGGGTACGATAGAGATACCTCGTACGGAGGAGCTTCTGAAAGAAGACATCTATCCCCGTCCGCTGCTGTTGCATATGCGTCACTAGAAAGGTACTGTGGTATATTCATGTTATCTGGCGACAATTGTAAGTGTTATAGTTTGGCAAAAGCTTGTAACCTATAGCTCAGTATTTCCCAACCGGTGGTACGCGAGCACGTTTTCGTAATTTGCGCATATAGTTTTGAAAAAAAATCGTTAAATGAAATGTTTTTCACTTCATCCCCTTGGTTACTTTGTAACACTCAACTAGGTGGTACGCGTCGAAATTGTTTCACCTCGAAATGGTACGCAACCACAAAAAGGTTGGGAATCACTGCTCTAGCGTGTTGTTGTGCTGTTAAAACTTGTTAACGATGTTCCAATACACAACACCATGTAAACCTTCACAATACAATTTCAGGTGGAGGCAGGGCGAATCAGATCCATCACTGAACGAATACATCAGAAAGCTGGAAAACATTCAGCATAAGCTTGGACAAGGATCGCACCGATATCCCAGATAAAAAAGAATGGACCACTTTCCTCGTTTACAAGATTCCTTGCCGCGGTGTAGCAGTTTCCGACCATTTGCATTTTTTTAGCCGTGTTAGTGCTGTACATTTGTAATGGGTGTTAC
Organism: Ascidia mentula; assembly: GCF_947561715.1. Lineage (NCBI taxonomy): Eukaryota > Metazoa > Chordata > Ascidiacea > Phlebobranchia > Ascidiidae > Ascidia > Ascidia mentula. The sequence continues at coordinate 15,244,628 of NC_138569.1, read as the reverse complement.
ATCTGCGTTGTAATAAGGTATTCTGTAGCACCATTAGTAGCATACATTATATCTGATCCCCTATCAATCCAACTCGCGGTATTAACTGTAGGTGATTACTTGACCCATCAAGTTTATCATGCTTGTTGTAGTCTTCCGCTGTACAACGCAAGAGCTAAACTGCATACTACGCTACCTGACCAAGTAGCTGTAGTGGACATTCTATTGCTGTATTATTATGAAGTGCCATAGATCTGCAGATTGTAGCATTCGCTCAGAACTGACTGAGGTGCCGCGTTTTGCGCGCGACTATCTGTGTGTCAACCAGACAATAGATTTTCTTTGTATTGCTAAAGTTTATATTTTTGTATCCTGCAGCTGCTTTGCACCGGTTGCCCATCCATTCAGTTCCTACCACTAGACAGGTCTGCCTTCTTGACATGTTTGGCATTGTGAAGTTGCTAGCTATGACGACGATACTTTACCTTTAGATGTGCGGAATGTGTTGTGTGCGTTTGTATGTTTGCATTGCTGTCATTTTGTTGTTATCCATCCGTCCCGGATTATTTTCTACCGTACGTTAAATTCTGTTTAAAACTACCACGTGTTGCAGAAAATAGAGATCATATACCCGCACTTCTGACTGATTATGTTCGTGTTATTCCAAAGTAACCTCTTTGAATACGGGTAGTTTCAGCTTGTGTTTAGGCGCAATCACCTAAACAAGTGCTCACACCAAAAGTGTAGTTTTATATTAGGTCTATCTTACACCTACTGATTTACTCTCCATGTAGGATATCAGGTTAGGCTCCATACGAAACCTGCATTTAATTTTTCTCTCTAATTTTTCCATCCTGGAAGTAAGACCCCAACAAGCGTTTGTGGGTTTATTAAAATGGAAATGATTATAAAAAGGAGTCTTTTGGATGTAATTGGTGTCACTGGCAAATAAAACAATACGTTATGGAGGCCTAGAATTGACTACGTTACTAGTATTTAAATCATCAAATAAGTCGTATCAGTCTTGTGACAATGAACAGCACTACAGTTTTTGGATATATTAGCCAAAATAAAACAAGGAAATGCTTGATATTGTTGATCAATAACTTGACTGACAACAAACCAGTTTCTCTCATGTGATCTTTAATTTCAACTTCGCGCTTTTTAACAATTTCTAGCACAGCGTAACTACGTTAGTGATAAGTCGCTTTATGCTGGCGTTTTTTTTCAGACAACGCCAACTTAAACAGCACAACATTTTACCGGAACTTAGGCGCCGGCCTAGAAAAGGGGGTGCTACGTCATCCACACCCGAGCAGACAATAAAAAGTACAAAAACAACAGTTGGTAAAGTAACGGAGCGCTATAAGATACTAAAAAGGGGTGAGATGAGAGGAGACACGGGTCAGGCGCAAAGCGGTCGAAACAACAAGATTAATAAGCGCTCGTCGGATAACACAAAATACGCTGCTTTTACATCTCATTTAGCGAAGTTAAGGGCGCGAAACGCCAAGTGGACACCGAAAAATTAAATTGTTTTTGAAAACACTTGGTTGAGGAATAACCCAGATCGCAACCGGACACATGCCACCTGAAGGTCCCACCGGGAGCACCAGTGTAGATGACGGTAAGGAGAGTTGCTGAGAAGAGAAGTTACGAAACAACATATCGCCGTCGGAAGAGGTTCCGCCATTCAGGCGAATACGACGAACAACAGTTTTAAAAAATGAAAACGCACCAAACGCGCAGTATTGAGTTGTACTGCGGTTTATGATATGGGTGATACTTGATATTAATTCCCTAAATTGGGCAATCCATGTGAGAAATGTACGCTAATTGGCGGGAGAACTTGTCACTGAATGTGTTCTTTCTTTGATTAGAGAAAATTAACTTGGTAACTGTGTGGGGGAAGGCGTGAGTTAATCATTCAAAGGATAAACGGTAAAAATTAAAACATAAACTGGTGGTGAATTTTTTTCACCCAAACCGAACAATGGGACGGAAGAAGATTTAAATGCCACCTACATGAATTGTTGACTCGGTCTGTATTCCTTAGGATGACCAGGCGTTCTATCATTGGCGGTGTAAGTCAGTGGTGTTATGTGAGCAGCACGGGCATAGAGCAATGCACACGATCATGCGTTTATATCTATGTAGATATACGAATATATATGCATGTATATATAAATGTATATAGTGCGAGCGTTGGTACAATTTGTGTTACGAATATTTCTAACAAACTCGCCGACAATAATGGGCAACGGATAAGCGCAAATAAAAAAGGATCGCCAGGTGCGCTTTGGCGCCGTCATGCGGGCACTCGTTCGAGACGATCTACATCTCGCTGATTATGGAGTCCACCGTAGTGGAGTTTGCCTTATCTTGGTAGGTGGCCGCTCGACGAATAAGAGAATGCCTCAAAGTGTGGTCGGTTGATGTCATCAATTGATGACGCAGCTACAAAGGAAATGCATGTTTGCCATTGAAATAAGTGAGGTATTTTAAACTTTGACCAGCGATATTGAGGCAACTTACAGTGATCGGGGGGAGTGAGTTGAACCGGCTGCGCAGTGAACTCCTTGTCAAAGTATCGGGTGTCCTTGATTGAGGTAACCTGGGGTTTGAAGGGTGGAGTAACCTGCAACAAAACAGACAGCTAACATGAGTTCAGTGTATACATAATGTATTTATTCGTGTGATCACTCCAATCAGTGCGATAACAACTCGTTTGTTGTACAGCCAACCTGCACTTGAAATTGATCAACACATATTTAATGAAATCTCATTTCGCCGATACTGTACACAGTTTGCTACGCTGAAATATCACTTGAAAGACAAGATCCCATGAAAACCTGTCTCAGCCAAGAACTGCAGAGATTTAAACACATATTTTAAAAACAAAAGCAGTTGTTCAACGCAATATAAATGAACATGGGTGCTTGTGTGTTTATGCGCCATACTGATTATACACTCATACATATACACGAGGAACGTCACTTTCTGTTTCGCCTCTATATGATTGGTCGTTTTAATTTCATGCAACCTACTCGTGTTATGCTGCGGTGAGGTAAACGACACAACACACAAACACCATATTTGGTTTAAATTTGTCTTCTATTTCTAACGACTTTGAAAACCGTCACCCGTACGATTTTCGTGAGAGGTCGTTTTGTCGTTTCTCTGGCAACATTGATCCCAAGACCCGCCAAAATTGTAGCCAACCCAAATGATTAAATAGCAAATAAAACGACTCATGAGCTGCACCGACTGAACGCACAAACTATTTTTATAAAAACCAGGCCACGAATCGAAAATTTGGAAAAAACAAACTTGCGAATCTTTAACCAGGAGGTTTTTTGAGGGGCACACCCCTGACCTACCTTCTTTTCGGCAATGTCTTTCCAGTTGATGCAGGCAAAGAACTTGTGTGACATTACTTCTTTCGCGTCAGCCGGACTGCTTCCTAACCTAAAGACAGAAAACTCAAGGTTATATTTGCATAATTTTAACTGGAAGTTACGACAAGGTCATGGTTTAACACTTTAAGTAAGGAATCCTTATGTTTACCAGCATGTCGCAAACAACATACGCACATATTGTTAGATATCACATGAATATGAGGCAAGCATGAGGGCAGGTGTTTTGTGAAAAAAGATTCGGGCGACCCACGAGATAATCAAAAAAAATGTTGCAGTAAGATTATAGAAGTCGAAAGCAAAACACTTTTGTATACAAATCAATTTAACAAACAGAAGGCCACTGTCCCACTGCGTTTTAAGTACAGCAGCAAATTACGGTCAGCGGATCTTTGTTAGTTTGTTATTTATTTTTGAGAAAGGGCTTTGTTCGCCTAAAGAAATAACGGTTGGCGAGCAGCACTTTGAGCACCAATGACGTACAAACTACATTGTAGAAGAAGTTATTTAAAATTGTACAGCATTGTCATTCACGGGGCGGCATTCAAGGAGCAAAACATATCTCAGACAAGATCGATTACTCACGCGTATCTGAAACGTGTACAAACACTGATGCAACTTTAGTTTGCCGAAGAAAGCAAACCGAACTTTGATTTGCACTTGGACCTACGTGTGTTACTATTGGTCGTTGTTATTTGTTTATCACACGATTTTCAATCACTCTGTTCTCGTATAGACAAGATGTACTATTCCTGTACACCGGTACGTGTTAAACCAACGCCTTTTTTATAGATTTAGTGGGCGGCGCGGGCCTCATGACACTGGTTAGTTAACAGGGTGTGCGTCGACCGAATAAACGGAGTCTTTCAAAAATGCATTGCCACGGTGAAATCATTTGCCAAATATTAACCGAAAAATTGCGTGTCAAGTGCGTTAGTGCGAGGTCAAATACTGAACAGAAAGTATTTGAGATTCTACACAAAAAGAGCTTCCATTTTTATCACAAACGCACGGCTGTTACGCTACCTGCACGATGGGTCCTTGTTGAGAAGTTCGGACAGCAGACTTCTGCCCTCAGCCGACAGATTGCAAGGAAAGCGCAACTCGTCCATGAGAATGAGCTCAAACAAGACGTCGTGGTCGCGGTTGTAGAAGGGTAGTCGACCGCACATCATCTCGTACATAACGACGCCCAATCCCCACCAGTCCACCGAGCGTCCGTAATCGTTGTCCTCGAGCACCTGGCGATCACAGAAATGAGGTTTTGTGGCTTGTCATTTGGGAAGGTTGTTCGGCGGCGTGTCGAAATACCAGCGGTTACCAAGCAGACTTGGAAAGGTCAAGGGCTTTTCGCTGTAACTTTTTATTTGTTGGTATCGTGTGTGTGTGTGTTTGTTTATTCGCACGCCAAACAGTTTCAAAAAATAAGAACATGTTTACCTTGTTACGTTACGGCCTACTTGCTTAAGGAGTTATTTTTTGCTTGGTAAACGCGCAATTCACAGGAATGATTTGTTAATACAGACACAATTGCCAATTAACTATACTAACTCCGTTTTACAAGTAATTATCTGTCTACACAATTATGAGCTTGATAACGTATACCAGTTGAAAACTTTAGTTTTACAATGCATTTGTGATTGTGCTTTCACATGATTCTGCAGCTTTTTAACGGGAACAAATTACGGGAAAATGCACTTGTTCATGACTGGCGATTATCTCTGACCGCGGGAATCAGCAGTTTGGTCCCTGGGCGATATTCGACAAAACAACACCTCGCACAGCTGAAAGGTCAAATAAGCTCACTGATATGTAACCATAATGGCGGCACGATTTTGAGGAATTTTGAACGTGTTCCAGAGCACGTCCGACCAGTTCAGACACTTTTGACGTTAGGAAGCATTCATGATAAATTTAGGTTGGGGCCAAGAAAGGTCATAGAGGAACCTGGACAAAACACAACATCCATACACTTATTGTTGTGTTCAGCATTTAAGTAGAGCTGTCGTCACTTCTGTAACTTTACAAATACGAGATTGGTTGTCACTAAAGGGAAATATTTTATCCTTTTTGAAACTGGGTGAAAACAATGGACAAAATAGCACAGCCTTGATATCGCGGTAAGACTAATTCAAAAATGACATTTAAAAATTTCGGGTTAAATTTCAAGCCATGCATAATACAGAAGTAGTAGTTATGCCTGGTGTAAGTGGTACTGGTGACGTTTACGTGGGAGCGGGTACACATTCAAACAGCGTTCCGGGACTCCGTTTCCTGGAGTAGGTATAGCACTGTTATTGTTTGCCCTACCCTGCGGTGAGATACTGATGTTTTCTAAAAGCTTCAAAACACCATATGGTTCCAAACCAAGAAAAAACACAGTGTTCGGCTTATAAAATAGACACCTTTATTGAAGTAACGGTATTTCTCCAATACGCTTGTAGTAGTAGTGTAGACTTGTTATTAATTGTACGCCCATCTAAGCAGCCGTAAATGAATATCATGTTACGTATACTGGGTATATGATAGATTGTACGCAAATTAACCAGCATTGTACAGCAACCCTATCAAGTTACATCATGTGTCCGCCAAACTACAACACAAAAACTTGAACCGTAACGACACCAACCAAATCAAGCCAGCTTAAAAACCACGGCCTTGCGAACCAAAGTCTAGACACTTAAAACAGTCTGTTTTCGTTTCAGAACGCCAAACAACTCAAGGAAGCTACGGAAGGTGAACATACCACAACAAAGGATGACCTCAGTCAGTTACTGTTGCCTGGGAATCAAGTTGAAAACGGTAGTTACCTCTGGGGCAAGATATTCGGGTGTCCCGCAAAAGGTCTTAGTCGTGGAGCCGTATCGAATTTCTTCTTTACATAAGCCAAAGTCTGTGATCTTTATGTGGCCCTCCGAATCCAGTAAAAGGTTTTCCAGCTGTTAGTTTAAAAAAAGTAAGAAACATGCAGCTAAACTTATTACTATAGGACGAAGGAAGTTTGTATTTTACCAGTTAATTATGATTCTGCTGTTTGTCATTAAACTAACCAGAAATCAGTATGGCACCATTAAAACATCATTTTCTCATAGCAACCTTAAGGTCTCTGTATATCACTTCTTGTTGATGAAGGTAGTCAAGAGCAAGGATGATTTCAGCACCATAAAACCTTGCGCGGTCCTCAGAAAAGACTCGCTCCCTCGACAAGTGGAAGAAAATCTAGACCAGCAACAAATTGAGTATAAACTGATACAGTCAGAAAATGCAGGTTTGTAATAAACAATGTCCAAATATCAACACAACAAAGTGAACACCTCCTGACTATATTATAGGAGTGTTGTGTTCACAAAGTTTAACACATAAAAGTTATCCAAAAACAAAACATTCTGTAAGGTTTAAGTATATACCAAACAAGGCAAACATTAAAAGAGAATATAATGCTTTGCATTTAGAAAATTGATAAATCCAGTTACAAATGCTTTACAAAGTATTATTAATCAAACAATTCCCGGATGACAAATGTGCCAAAACTTTAACGAGTTTCTAGTGTATACTTACTTCACCTCCATTGACATACTCCATCACAAAACAGAGGTAGTCAGTGGTTTGGAAAGAATATTTGAGTGCCTGTAAGCAAAAATACTACATGCAACACAGCAGTTGGTGAAAAGTGCAAAATACGCAATAAAAACATGACTTGACAAACACTGTGTGAGTCCTTTGTATGATGTCACAGATTTCTGTCGCAACAAATTTGCGATAAGTTTGAATTGACCAACGAAAAATTGAAAAATTAAAGGCAACTTTGTATTGCAAAAATTCTTTTCTATGTTGCAATGAGAAACTTGAGATCAACAGCTTGTTTGTTCAAAAAAAATATTATTAATTGCCAATAATTAACCCATGCTATATCGTTGACTTGTGATCAACTCATATTTGTAAATTTATTCAAATCAAGCACTACCGTCAAAAATGGATGTCTTGTCTGTTGAAGAACTCTGTTTTCTGTGAGTGTGTGAGTTACTTCATCCTGGAAAATAAACAACCTAAAATAAAAACTGGCCATGCGACAGGCACTGCCAAACAGCATTATTAACAAAGTGCCGGAAATGTATTACTTCAGCTGAAGTACAGGCTTGAATGCGAGTCGCCAATAGCTGTCAGGAAACGTCCTACTTTAAGTTGAGTCATTGACAATTCAACATGCAAAGCTCTTGAAACAAACTGTTTGGTGGCTTTTTAACCATGTAAACACCCAGAGCAAAAGTCAGTTGAAGTCAATAGTTAAATATGCGCCCCATAAAATCAAACATTGTCTGGCCCAACACCTAATGTTTGTTAAAAAACAAATTTGGTCTTAACAGGATTTTTGCAATTACTTTTAACGAAATTAAGCAAAAAACTGTTATTCTTATAAAGTGAAAACAAGCAAATGGAAAAACACTTGGTACGTAGACGTAGACCCCTTACATTCCAACACAACATCAAGTTGTGTTACATGGAATAGATAGTAAACAAACTATGTAACCACAATGGGAACAGAAAAGAGACATATCTGTGAAGTCATGATTTACTTGTAGTCATGTCACAACAGAGTCTAGACTGCACCACCATTCACCAAACAATATCAGTTCGATGACCTGGGACAGTGACAAATGGGGCGCATGGCATTTCCAGTGCAAACACTCTTGGTAAACAACTATACTACTGGGAGCTTGAATTTACAGTAACACCCACCAGAAAATAATATATTTTACTACCCCCCTATCCTGAAAACAAGTTTTATTTCATAAATGTGGTAAGTTGTACTCAGAAATCGCAAATTAAAAAAGGTCCAATCGGTAAGTATGTGTAAAAAATGTAGCTGATATTTACAGAAACTTTTGTATTGGTTTTAAACCATCGAGTTGGTGACAGTTGTAAAAAGGCATCAAATTTATGAATCAGATTCCGGGCAAAGTGCCAGTCAGGCAAACCACAACAAGTCACCGGTTGCGTACTTGTTTATCGCACTATGAGGATATGCCAGACAAACACGCCATCCATACCTTGGCCACAATGACTTCCTTTTTCAGAATTTTCATTGCATGAAACTCTTCTGTCTTTTTCTCCTTAACCAGGATCACTTTGCCGAAAGTGCCTTTACCCAGAACCTCAAGGAACTCAAAGTCGCTCAGTGTCTGAAAAACATGATTAGGAAAACGTTTAGCCATACCTTGGACTTGTCACAAAAAATGTATATAATATATATGCTTCATTGCATTATGATAAGTACTCTTATTTACAGTAGCAAATCGTACTTTAAACCAACTGGCATGACAAGCAGCAATGAAAGGAGTGGACAAACATGCAGACCACTTTGTCAAGCCCCATACAGCAAGCAATTTTTTTTTTAAATTAGTAAACGCACACAGTCAAGCAAAGAAATAACACTGGTGGATTACACAACTATGTCAACAAAGACAGGTTCAGATCATGGTCAAGCATCCTTAAACAGAATTTTGCTAACTGTGAGAAACTACAGCTCATGTTCTACATCATGACATTGGCATATAATAAAATTCAATACAAACAAGCATACTTTGCTTGGTTTGCAAACCATTCTATTTTTGGGTAACAAAAAAATAGCATAACACTGTCATACATTCAATTAGTTTTTAACAAACACATGCTGATTCCTGATTTGGTTGAACAATTATTGGAAACTATCGTTTGCCTTGTCAAAAATAGACAGAGCATCATGTGGCAAATGTACACACACTACATTTAATCAGATTTGGGATTATGGCCAAATCAATTGTTTTTTACCATTGTCTTTCATACCTTGGTACTTTTTGGAGGATTGATGAATTGACTTTGCTGATGCTTTAGCAAAGGAAGTAATAATATGAAAACTTGAAATATTTAAACAAAATCTTTTTTTATTTATTGACAGCTTGTCACTGACCCTACATGTTGTATGCAAAACCTAGTTTTGAAGGTATCCCAAAACCGTATTACATATAGATGCTATGTGTAAACTTGTCACAAGGAGATTATTAAACACGACAAAAGCTTCACTGTTTTGTTAGTGTATACATGCACTTGATTTGGTTGATTGAGTTGACACATGCTGTATAAATACAACATACTGCAAACCCCAGTTACACTTGTATCATGAGGGGCATATGAGGTTGGGCATAACATTAGTAAGTTCAAAAAAACAACTCTACAATAACTTGATATTAAATTTATTATATTTTCTTGTGATAACAGCAAGGTAGGCATTGCTAAATATACTCATGAAATTTTGTCATAAAATAATTTATCTGGAAAATTGTATAGTGACCAAATGCAGTTATTTGGTATTACCACTTTGTGAGAGCTCCTCTTATTTTCTTCCTCCGTCAAAGTTTTTTCCTCTGGGCTGTGTTGGAGTTGGTCACTGACATTTTCAATAGCTTTTATCCACTCATCTCTGTTCAAACAACAAACACACATGTTATCTCCAACAGTTACTGGTAATTAAAACCGATACACAAAACAAGAGGAAAATATTGTACTCCAAAGCCTCTAAAAATGTTCTTGTGAAGCAATTTTACATATTTTTTATGTGCAAAATGTTGGGTTAGTAAAACATTACAGTAATAGGCTTCATCACATCAAGTTTCATAACAAGAAATGTAGGAACTTTACCAAGTTTTGAAGTGTCATAGCCAGGCCAATGCATTATATTAGCAACTGCTGTATATACAAGGCAAGATTGCCCTGCGCACCAATGCAAGAAATTAAATGACTAATTGGCAGCAATAAAAACAGACAGTGGTACGCATAAAATCATCACAGTGAGTCATTTCACATATCCCTTGCCGATTCATTTGATGACAAAAAACAATGTTGTAAACAGGGTCTCACAAACATACAGCTACACCTGGTCATTAGGAAGACGGTAGAAACAATATTCTTTTGCATTTGCCAATCATAACCCATGGAGTCAATTCACTTATTTTAAAATGCACATAACACATATGCAAGGTAGGAAAAGCAAAAACGATAGTGGCACCTGTCATTATTTGATGATGCAGTGAATGTCCTTTCTATGATAGTTGTCCACTGCAAACATCGAACAACAAAGACAAACATATTGTCTCTTTGCTGCTCCTTTCGCATGACTTGAGATTCTGCAAGTGTCAACATAGGTTAAAGAGCACATTCAAAAGAATGAAGAGCATTTCTCAAGTAGAATATACTATTTCTTACTTAAAACACTGAAATTGTTTAGTGGTTCTTGGTGATTGTCAGGACTTGGTTTCTCTTTATAACCCAGAAATGAACCATCTGTTTTTAGAATGAAATATCTCCGCCTCCAGTTTCTAATGAATTCACCTATATATATATATATATACATTTCATCATGCTAATCAAAATATGGTGAGACTGACTAGTATATAACAAAGCCTATTGATGTATATCTCGGGATGGCCTGATTTAATAGCTGAAATTATTCATATCATACAACAAAACAAGTGCTTTACATATTTTCCAGGTGGAAGTGTATGTTAAATGATCTTCTGTTGAAACAATATTTCTACACCAAGTTTTCAACAACTTTTTAACACACCTCTTTTCATTAGCCAACCCTCCTTCACTACCACTGTCACCACATCCATATTTCCAAAATTTTGGAATCAATTGAAACAAGAATGTTTTCTGTTGCAATTAAGTGACGAAATTAAACAGCACCAAAACCAGTGTCAGTGTAGTCTGCAAAGAGTACATTTGTTAAAAGTTTTAATACAAACTATTAAACAATGCAACAGTGAGGCTGTCAACGGTAAAATATTTGGTATGAGGTGATAGTTCGTCGGCATATATATTAGTTCAGTGAAACACACAATTGTACAACAATAAATATTTAAAACCAAGCAATTTTTTTTCAGGTGAGTTTATAAACGTATTTCTTTTAAGATTTTTCATGTTTCGCATGATAAGGCAGGATCGCCCTGTGCAGGTCCACACTTGGCGATCACAGCCTGCAAACCTAATGATCTATCAAGCACAATCCAATCTTTCCACAGCGGCCAAACCAACATCAACGACCAAACCAACACATCACCAACGTTCGTCAGCACCAGCACGACAATCATGAAACTTGAACAAACCTTTACGATCTCTATGAGAGTATCATAACAAGTTGGTGACGTCACAACATTTATTTTTTGCCTTAGTTCACCCAAAATAGTAAACATACAGTTGCAGAAATATAAGTTTCATCAACAATTTTTTTTCTTTGACTCAAAGGTGACAGTGTGTCATACAAGGCTATGGTTCCAGAAAACTGACGTTACGCCAGTTTTGCGGGTAAACCCCCTGTTTTCTTACTTGTCTGCTATGTAATACCAAAGGTCAAGTTACAGTATTTGCAAGGTTTTAAGAACAAATGAAAATTTTGTTCAATGAAATTAAAGAAATAAACATCTTGTGTCAATATCTCGATAAAAAAGTGCTTACTAGTTCGGATAAACAACGCTACAATTTTTTCAAAGCTGTTTAGCAGGAAAAGCAAAAGTTTTAATTTCTATTTTCTTGCTTTAAGTTCACTCCAGTTCAAACTTGCGACACGATATTAACACGCTAAAAAAAATTATTATTGATTCGTATATTCTCATCATCAATACGATATTGGTGGTTGGATCGGAGGATCAGTCCTGTCAGTGAAAAATTAAATACTATTCTTAACAGCAGCCCACTCCCCAGTAGTACCTTTAACCCGTTTCACTCTCATACCATGCCAAGGAATTAGATATTATAAAAAAACAAGACTTATTTACAAACTAGAAATCCACATGTATCTCTCATAACAATATTACCATCATCACTCTGCTTATATGCAGTTATTAAAATCTCCCTTCTTCCGTTTGCTTTTCAGTTTGTTTGTTTTTTGTTCATGTGTGTTTTTTGGTCTTTTTGTCCGCATTTTATCAACAACACCGATGTGGACCCGCATAAGTCTGTCGACACAGATGAACTAAAGTTCCCGTTTTTGTTATACTTAATACACATTGCATTACGGAAATTCTTACAAATAATGATTTAACGTTATTGGTCACAAGCGTTATTAGGCATATATATCAATCAACAATAACTTGCAAAACAAACTTAAGATATAACAATGTTGAAGCATGTACAGAAACAAATAGCTCTCGAGAAAATACTTTGTTAGTTATATTGCGAAACATTTTGCACTATTTTATCAGCTAGAACAAATTTCGTATTTAAGCATCGGCTTCAAATCGCTCGTCAATATTTACAATATTTTCGATGTAGCTGCTTCGTGGACGCTGGGATGGATGCCAGGGTCGTTCGGAAGGAGTATTAGAGCGACGTGAGAAGGATTGCCAGTATTCTGCGTGGTTATTCATCCAACTTATTCTAGGCGTGCGCTTATCACGCCGCGAATTCTCCTCTCTATCTTGTACGTTGGTTTTCCTCCGTCGCGATGATCCGGCTTTGAGTATGTCCAACTCCTCCGATTTGGTTTCCTTTTTTGGTTTCGCTTTAAGACAGCAAAGTTTTCGGAGACAGGACTTCGCAGCACGTGAATATGGCTGCGAAAATGACAGCATCAAAATAAACGGCAGCGATCCGGCAAAGAGATACAGAAACAAAAGCATTACGGAGAAATCTGTGGTGGTGAATGAAACCACCCGCATATTGTGAAATAGGGTATCTTGCCATTTGGATGATATACCGTTCAGTCGATAACCAAGTAAGCCGTCTGGGTCGGCGAACACATCAATAGCTAGCAACGAATAAAGAGGCAACATAAGCAAGAAAACCACTGCGTAGGTTCCCAGCGTCGCTTTGGTCTGCGCAATCTCGCCAAAAAACGAAACGGCGCTGTCGTAGGGCACAGAAAGTGGGGTAGTGGCCAGATCGTCAACCTTAACAGCTGAAGAAATTGTGTCGCTTCTCTTAATAGAGGAAAATTTCAACCATTCCGGTGGTGGTGGAAGCCTGACACTGTCGTATGTCTTATTGGCGGCGCCGTCCTGTTGCATCTGGATGCTGTCAGTGATCACCCCGCTCAAATCCACTTCCTGACAGTTTGACGTTACTTGAGCGGCATGTTCCTGCTTGTGCGAATAACAAACGTTCTCCCTGCTTGAAACTGTTTGAACTCCGTTAGGCCCAATCCTCAAGCTCGGGTTCTTGGCCAATCTATCCGTTTTCATCGGTTTCGAATCGTCGTTGGATTTGCTCCCGCTACGAGACTTGCAGTACACGCGAGCTTGAGCTTGTTGGTAACTGGTTAGTCTCATGGCGTTAGATCTTGTTTTCATCAGTGCCACAGCAGCAGCCGCGAAGCAAATTACCAAAGAAACAGCCGGCACAAAGAGAAGAACCAAATACAAAACTGACATTGCGTGAATGCGATCATCCGGAATGGTAAGGTAACTCGATAGTGGGTGCAGTTGTTCGATTCGTAAATCGTCGCCGTAGAGTAAAAAACGCTCTTGTCCGTAAATAACGCTCACCACCGCTAAAGCTGTACTTGTTCCCAACGAGAAGAGCAAGTAAGTTATCAAAGGGATGCGATTCGCAAAACAGGAGGGTTCGTTTTCAGGCGATTTCTTGTTCAACTTCATTTTGTTTTTAAGATCCATAACGGGGTTGGACACTTTACACAAATACTCGTGTGGTTTAATGCTTATGAGCGCCACCCAGCGTTCGCAGACGGCTCCGAGAATCGAGTAAAGGCTCAAAGATACAACAAAGTGAAAAACTCCGAGTGAGACTTGTTTAGAAAGGGTAAGACGTGCAGCTGCATCTTCCGTTTCACTGAAGAACAACATCTCGTAAGCCGCCACCATAAGCGCTGGAACCAGAACGCAGCTCGCTATCAGACCAGACAGCGCCAGAGAGCAAAGCAACATCGCCTGCGACTTAAAGTAAATGTAGATTTAAGTTGGGCTCATTGGACGTCATTAGTTGTTGGTAAACAGATTGACGCAAACAGATGATGACTCAACTGTTCAAGCTACATGCAGTTCACGCATAACTCATGCTTAATAACAGTAAATAAACATATTACGCAGTTATTAATTCAAACGGTCAAGCCACTGTTCGACAAAACACATTCATGAAGATTTGGCATATTTTAAACTCCACATAAAACACTTACCCATAAAGATTTCTTATAGGTGGATCTCCGTTTTATCGAATCCTCATCTTCTTTAGTCAAGGACTCCTCCACTTTGACGTGGATCGCCGTAAAAATTGCCAGCAGATTGAGAGTGGTACAGACTACAATAAAGACGGCCGCAAATCCGAGCACCACGTTTGAAGAGCGCTGACAAGAAGAGTGAAGCGTCTCCCAAACCGTGCGATGGTCTGCTGGCACGTCGGCTGAGGTGACCAAACTCGCTGTTGTATAGTTCCCAGCGTGACTAGAGCCAGATGGCAGCCACTGGTCGCTGTACTGCCTGCAGAAAGGCAGAAGAATCGGCCTTTTCATGTTGCAGTCAGCAACTGAAAACTACTGCTGTCATACTACTGTTGAGGCCGTAACTGCAAATAAGAATCAATAAGCGAACTTCTAGACAAGACTTTTTGGCTGTTTTGGGGAATTGAGATGGCAATCTAAATTTGCTATATCATTTTTTGTATTTCTAACACACACCATAATGTATTTACACTTATGACACTTTTTTAAAGTAATATTTCTATTTAAAAACAGCAAATTTGCCAAAGCACGAAATTACTGAAAGATAACCGACTGAAAAGAGTTTTTGACTTGCCATAATTGTAACAAGAACATCTGCTAGCCGACGCTGCAGAAAAACATTGGCAACTCATAATGACTACAAATTGAGGCGGCTAACTTTTCGGACGATCTCTGATTCGCAAAACGAATGCGTCGTTTACTGCGAAAAGGAGTCTTCAAATGCACACGCATATTTATTAACGGCGAAATGGCGTCACGAAATGCGTGTTGTATTTTAAGTGGACGAGCGATGTTTGTAACAAGATTCGAACCGATGGCCGGATATGACACATTTTACTTGGCAGAACATTCAACATTAAAAGTTTACGAAGCTCGCATCAAAACTTTACCACACAACTGCATCAAAGCGGTAAATATGCTAAGATGTTTCCTCACAAACACATGTGCCTGCCAAACAATAGGGTCGCAATTGTGAAAGATTTATCTAACTGGGTGTTGCTGGCCATATTTACGTACCAAGATTTTACGCGGGCGGACAACTTTGCAATAGCAGTGGGAAGTTGCAATATAAAGCACTTTAAGTCATCATAAAAAGCGTATTTAAATCTTTTGATAAAGTCACTCTAACTTGTTCTTCATTCGAAAGCCTAATGTAGTTGTAAAACTGACATGACAAAGGGCGTTAAAACAATGCATTGGGTGACGGATTGGTCCACGGGCCGGCAGTCCGACATCACTAGTTTGAGGCTGCTCTACATTTTGTGGTTTCATCTGTTGTTTAAGTGTTCTTGCATTGGGAATGAATCTGTTTCCGAAATGATACATGTTACACGCGAAACGAATTTAAACGTTTTTTTACGTATTTGCCAAACAGAGTTTAACATGGAATTTAAACGTTTTTTTACGTATTTGCCAAACAGAGTTTAACATGGAATTTAAACGTTTTTTTACGTATTTGCCAAACAGAGTTTAACATAGAATTTAAACGTTTTTTTACGTATTTGCCAAACAGAGTTTAACATGGAATTTAAACGTTTTTTTACGTATTTGCCAAACAGAGTTTAACATAGAATTTAAACGTTCAGTGTTGCAAGTAGGCTTACACAGCCAGTAGTACTGACATTTAGTATGGTCGGCTACCAGCTTCTATGCAAAGTTTAATGAATGACCGCGATGAATATCAAAACTAATAACCCCATGCACGATTGTGTTGCATGCGTGAAACGTGATGTTTATTTTCGTAAATTCTGACAACTTTCTGTTTATAGCTTGGTTGGCTGTCAAATAACACATATCCGGACAGAGGAATGATACTGGAAGGCATTGATTATATAGGGTTTATATATCATACAGTATACAAAGCACCTATTACAAAATACTAAAAAAGGCGTCCAGTACGTCTTGCTGCAGCGGTTGTTGACAATTTCGAGACAACTAAAGCAATACTGACAAAGCAAAACCTTTTATTCGAAAAATGCGCCATCACAGCCTGTACGCACAGGTCAACATTCGTTCGGCGGCCATCGCAGCAAGGTAACGGTAATCGGCAAAGAAAGGTTGCGCTGTGAAAGGCCACTGCTGGAAAGATTGGGCTGGAAACATTTGAGGTGATTGTGCAACAGCGGCTCGTGGAACAAACGCATTACTGCCACTCAAAATTGCATGCTTTAAACTGGCCGAATCGGTGCTACTTATTGTTGCAAATGGAGAGGACAAGAGGTTCTTGCTGTTGGCTGCTAGGCTCAAGATTTGATCCACACCATGGCGCAACGGAGCAGAAGGCGCAGCAGCTGGTTTGGTTGTTAAATCAAGTGGTTGCGTGCCAGTTTCAGGCGTGTTTTTCATGGCCCTGTTATTCTGCGCAACGTCCATAATCATAGCTGTTTTGTTCAAAGATTCCGCCGCCATAGCCAGGGTGGCGAGACTGCACTTGACCGAAGGAGCCGCTGCTTGCTTGGTTGGCTTCTTCTCCATCGGCATAACAATGTCGTGTTTCACAAGGGCGTGTTTCCGTCGATTAGATTCCCGCCGAAATCGGCGCTTGCACGCGGGGCAAGCGTAAATAGCCTTCACGCGGACATTGGGCGAAGGGGTAGATCGATCTTCTTCTGAGGCAATAGACGAAGGGCTGGCGCTGTTTCTTGGACCAATGCCGGTCGAAATCGCAACAGTCTTGCAGAGTTCGGATGTGGGAGAAACAGACAACTTTCTACGCTTATTTTCTGGGTTCACCATTGTGTCTCCGACGATAACTAAAATGTTAAAAAGTGGATTAGCAACCAGCAAAATGCAATTTAATGAAGGTTTAAAAAGTTATCATTATCTTAACTGCTTTATTGAAAATAATTATGTGTCCCAATGCATAAACGCATAAAATGCTTGTAAACCAAAATATTACAAACTCTACGTACGACTTCGCCAAAGCGTAATTACTTTCCGAAATGTACTGCTAAAATCTTATTTAGCTACATCAATAATTCATCTGTTTTAAAACCTGTAAATCATACTAACATACAAAGGTTTGCCAAAACATTCTTAACTAAACGTCTATCACTCACAAAATCCGTGTTTACAAAAACCCATCCTAATTTAACAAGCCAAACTACACTCTGCTCTCTACAACGGCACAGAACAATAATCTTGATAGTAAGTTGCGCGTTCACCATTTATGCAGTGCCAAGCAGCTGGAAGCGCCTATCAGGGATTTCGCTCCCCATTCCAGACAAAACAACCAATTGCTATCAGTTCGCGGGCCCCTGGCACGTAGGTCCCGCAAAATCCTTTGTTCCAGGCGCTTACAGCTTCATAAGACGCATTTTCTCTTTCGCAAAAGGTGCAAAACGCAAACTTTGTCGGCTGCTCCGTGACCTGCGGGCAGCAATAATACTTGGCGCACAATCTGGCAACAACAGCTTTCGACTACCAAGGGAGAAATGCAGATGACTTCCTAATGCCTTGTCCTAAATCAATTGGCAGATTTCCCTGCTGAGTTTGTGAATAGCAAGGAAACAATTGCGTGTGGCGAGACACAGTGCAAGTTTGACGTGTGGACAGTATGCTATTGCGTCTGTTTCAATGTTTCGCAAAAAGTAGCACGAACAAAGCAGAAAATACATTTATTAAAAATGAGCAAAAACGATAGATGTGAAAACTATTCTACCCAAGTTGAGTATAGAAACCAATTAAAAACCTTCCTTTCCACACAAACGTGATAAGAAGGAAATGTAATATTTGCTGCCATTTCAATTTCTCCCTGAACATTTCGCAATCTTTTTGTTATTTAAGTATTGATTAGAAAGGTGTCTTACCTTTAGGTTTATGCCATCGCTTGTGTGATGCAAGGTTTGCCGGACACCCAAAGCTTTTGCCGCACTCCGAACAATCGTATCGAACGTTTACAATCCTTGGACACTGGTGCTGTGCCAGCTCCACGGCATTCGCGTGGTCTTTAGCACAGAGTCTACAAATGAACTTGCCGGATCCCAACACTGCAATGTAATCATGCGGTTAGACAACTGGAAATTATAAATTTCTATAATTTCAATTTACCTTCTTTGTTTGTTTCCTTACATTTTTCCTTTGTTGTTTCGCTTTTAAGTGATTTCATGTGTAAGTTTATCGGATTGACGAAGTCCATCGGCAGGATTTTTATACCTAAACATATAAAAAAGGGGTAAATAATTATATTTACTTTTTGGAGTGTATCTAAATATAGGTATTTGAGGGTATACTAAATATATTTACTTTTAATTTGAGTGTGTCACTAAAAGTTAAAACGAGTGCGAATTTCTATTTGTTTCTCCTGAAATATTATCGCGCCATCGTCGTAATCTATCACGCCTTATTGTTCCACTGCAATTTTCTTTATTTGCCTAGAGCATATATCTAAGTACAAAGGAACACAACGCAATCGTGTTTATGGTGGCGATAAGTCCTTTTGCACCCCTGATAAGCGTATCTGCGTAGGTACCTAACACCGGCGAAACATTTTCCTCATCTTTGGTAGCACGATTGCCGTGTCGCCGTTTCCTTGCCGCTCTTTTGACGCTGTTCAGCAGCTTATTATTCGTTACAAGCGAAACGCTTTCTCCTGCTTGATTATTGCAACTGGCTTCCAGTTTCCCGCCGTATTTTCCAGGTGTGGACAGCGAATGGACGTTAACTGATGGAGTGATGTCATCACCGCTGCTTTGTTCGCACTCAACCACTTTTCTCGTACTTCCACTGGCGATTTTGACACTTTTACCAACTTTCAAGCTGCCGTTCTCGTCGCAGTGTCTGTCCAAAACGCACGAGAGAGGACTGTGGCTAATGTAGCCAGAGTCGGGTGAGCCTGCCTCAATGATCTCAACCATACCTTGTTGTCAGTAAGCGGCGTTAAAGCAAATGTGGTTAGCTTTCTGTGCGGAGCCGCTTATCTATACGTCTGTGTTGTCGCACGAGAAAAGAGACCCAAAATTACCTGCATATAACGCGTGCGCGCGGCGCCAGAGAGCCAAACCCGGCTCGTGGGGGCTTTGGCGGCATGCGAGCTTCATTTCCAATTTGTCGCCGAAACGCAAACAGCGCACAACCAGGCGTCGTCGTGGAAAACAAACGGCGGAATTTGTCGACTTCGTGGAGGCTGCGGCGTCTCTGCGCACCGACTATAATTGAGTCCGGCAGCTTAATATCTGCGCGCCTGCCATCTGCTCGTTCTCACCCGTGCAGCCGGGGGTGAAATCACGACACACAAGACAGGCACGCTGGTTTTGCCTCTAACGACAGCACAGGAACTGGCAATGGGCGGGGTGCGGTGGCAAACAACATTTATTAGATTTTCAAAGACCAGTAACAAAATTGTATAATCACGTTTCACGGCCAAATTACAGAGCCAGTAAAAACATTTTAGAAAATAATATTTATAAAAACATGTAACATCTTTCTTAGCCGGTTAGCAACGTTGCACAGACTTCATTCGTTTCCTTCTTCCATTGTGTCTTCACGCATGTCATACCCACGTTGAAGCAAACCCAATAATGAATGTGTAGATAAACAATTATCATCGCTTTGTGACTTGAAAATGACGGGAATTGCGGGTATCCTTGGATCAGGGCAAAAACGGCGCCGCGATGTTTAATGACAATGAAGTTGTGTCAAGGCAAAGCGTGGCAACCAACAGTGATAAATATTAAAATGTTAAAGTCAGAGCAGCTGAACGAAGTGCGGCAGATGGTAAGCATCACATTGTCGCGCCAACGCCTAACGGAAAACTTAGGCGCATGGCGGGAAAACGTAGCCCTACGCCCACGTGGAACTTATGGTCATCGCTGTAATAAAAACAGTACGTTCCAACAAGTCATAAGCGCGTGAGATGTATTCTCTAAATAAAACGCATAAACGCATGTAGTATTTGGGGCTCTAAAGAAAGCACCCGAAACTGATTTGTTCCCGCAGTGACGTCAGTCGTGTTGAATTTATAACGCATATTGTATGTGTGCAAACAAAACGTTACGAAGACAACGGTTCGGCATTGAGTAAATAGAAATAATATTAACAATGTAAAGTAAAAATACAGACCCTGCGGCCAGATTAAACCTTTTTTGAACAGATCGGTCGGTTGATTATCGTTTCGGTCTTTCGATTCCACGCAATGCACAACGGAGGACAGCATAATGAATGAGCTTGACGTCCCGCAAGGCAGATGCCGCGGTTTTCGGTAACCCACCTGGGGTACACTGTGTTCCACGCATGCTTCAAATAGGCCCGAAAATGGAAATACCAGTTGCCGAGCCTGACGCGTCAAAATCACATTACCGTGCTACGTGTAAAATTTGGTCGCTACAAAACAAGAAAACTTGAATATTTTTTGACTTTTACAATCCCAAGCGTCGGCTAAAATTGGTCAAGTTGAAGATTAAACTTATTAAAGCTTTCTTAATCAACTGAAAAATTATCGCTTTAAGTTTATTTGCTACAATTTTACCGTATGTCCTACAATAAGTGAAACTGCGCAAATTTTTTGTCTGTACTAAGTCTGTACCAATTGCATGGTAACGTTACAAGTCATGGGTGACTTGTATATACATGGGTGCCACACTTTAATCAAATATTCGTTATTTATTAGGTGGTGGTAAAAGTTGATTTTAAATTTTCGCTGTAAAAATTCTTGTTGTGCAAAAGCATGAACCGCAGTCTCTGTGTAAAACATATGCCCACGTAGTTTTCAGGACTTCATTGAAATATAAACATCAGTGTCAAGAGTCGGCACCTATTCCCGCCAGAATTGAGCGACGAAAATTCTTGTCAATCTTACAGCACGTGAGAATTTCGCGCATATGGCCAAACATAAAACAAAGAAAGGTTTAGCGGCATAAGGCCAAGATTCTGCATTTCGGATCCGATCACTCCCAAGCGCGTATACCAGACCCAGCGAGCGAATGCGATTAGAGCGGGTGACATTATGTGAAGGTTCAGGCTTACGACAGATGGCTTCTTCCCCACGGGGATGTTTACCAGCGTCAGGCAAAGCTGCTAACGCCGCGACAGCCTTTGCGGGCATACACACAATCTGTTGATTTCTGATTTTTTTGTTTTAACCGAGAAGATCCAGGACGGGAAAGGTTACGGATTCAGGGACGTGTATACACACATGAGAATACCGATAAGACGTCGAGTGGCCGCCATACCTTTGCTGCGATTGACGCGTGACTAAATATTTGCGCAACCAAATCAGGCCGAAACATTACGCGACTGTTTTCCGAATTGATTGTTTATCCGGACCCATGGATAACCCATGCAGTAATAATTAAATGAATGATTACTGCGAATTCAGACAGTTTTTGAGAAATATTAAACAGAAATACATGGTATATATAGGCCGAAAGTGTTTTTCAACGTGAACTGTCATAAATTATATTGTTTGTGTCAACCCGGTGTAAATTCCAGATCCATCGATTTGAGCTCATCTTATCTGGAGTCGAGACCAATCCTAATTTATGAGTTATTCTAATTTTGGTTTGTGACTGTTTATATTCTCAAAATATACTTTAATAGAAAGGTGTAGCAACTAACATTATTGTGAACTTTTTCAAAAGTTTTTAAATCTTTAAAAGTAGGAGTTAAATTTCAGTAAACCATTGCCTTTTATGTTATGTCTTGCAATCGCGTCAATGCAGTGGGTCTGAATCGATAATGCTGTAAGTTCTGAAATTACAACGCTTCTTTCAAAGCAACTACGACGCTTATTTGTTAGCAGACAGAAATGTTACATTGTAATATCGGGTACGGCTCCACAAAGTAACCCACACCCCGGGAACAATTCCATCTCACTCATTCTGTTTGGTTAAGCAGGATTAATTGCCTCCGCAATACTTGGCGACAGCATGATATGACTAAATTCGAGGCCTTGGAATTTTCTGCAAAGTTGTCTGACAATCGAGTGTTTCCCATGTCAATATTCATAAACCAGCACAAAGGAATAAGTTCGATTGGTTTATTTCTACTCTAGTTTGCGACAATGAAGAAGCTAAAATTTCAAGCGCGATCAGTGCGAGTACTAAAATATATATATATGTATGTATGTATGTATGTATGTGTGTGTGTGAGTCGGACAATCATATTTTGTAGGTTTCGCAACACGATGGCATTTTTGCATGACGTAATCGCGAAAAAACAAGTTTTCGTTTCAAGTCCTCTACGTTTGTAGCTCGCAGTTTTAAACGTTGGGCTTACTTAAAACGGCAAATCGCATTTTGCAGGTGTTCGCATGCGGATTATTGCTCTCAACTGCAAATCAAATTACCACCCAGGGGTCGACGGCTCGTCGCGAGGTAATTTCACGACGGCAATTTCTCTCCAATCCCCGCCCGACTCGATTGTGCCGCACCTGAAAACACAGGAATGACGTCGGAATGTGGCCTCGAATCGACGGAAGAGCAACAAACAATTGGCCGAAATGCGATGGTTTGTCTGGTAGCGGTCGGGGATTTAAGCTACAATATGCACGCCACATCCTCGGGGAGAAATGATTTGCAATGACCAGTGTCTGCGTTGAAGCTTTCATTTGTAGGAATTTCACGAATGCTAATGGGCGAAATACACACATACAATATGAAAAATGGTGACGACAATCAAGGGTATACACCTAATCGCACGGCGGTGTACAACTTACATATAATAGTGTATGTCTTTATGATTTCTCGTTGAAGCGAGGCGAGATAAAGGAACGTGTCGCCGAGTGAGCGTGTGCATAAGGTTGGGGGTGAAACGCGAATGGTCGGTGAACAACTCAACAGGGTAATTGGACCTTCCCCGACCAGCGGGGTGAAAAAGATCGCGAGAGTTAGAAAAGGAACATTGTAGCGACTGGCACCAGCAGGATGCGACGGGCGGGTCGAAAAAGCACCGGCGCGGACTCGTACCGAAGTGGGAAAGTAGGGGGACCCGACCCGCGTCGTGACGTGGCAGTGCGCGATTGGTTGATTGTCGTTGCCACTACTGGCGCATGACCAGCAGCGGCTTGCATATGGAATCAAGTGCGCGGAAGAATTTTTTTCGAATTCCGCTACAATATCTGATTGGGGTGAGAAGGGGGGCTCTCGGGCGGCGTGGGGAATTCCGCAAAATCCTTAGGGGGCAGATGGGGCTGCGAACCCCCAGTTACACTCCGTGGGAGTAAGTTGGAGCGAAAGTGTACGTGGGGCTTGCTTCCTCCTGAAGCGTGACGACCCGATCTTCCTCCGCTGCCACCAGAGGGAGCAGAAGTAGACATAGTCGAGTAGAAAGGAGGAGCTGAAAGCAGGGAGGAGGATGAGATGTAGCGAGATGCTGGAGGAGCAAATCGTTGCGTGGTTGAGGTTGGTTTGGTAACTTGGTGTCCGGAGTTTTCCATGCTGGATCCGTCCATTTGAATTGCATCTGTTAAGAGTCAATGATAAAAGTTTGACCCAAAGTAACAAAGGTTGTGTAACTCGAGTACTTGCTGGTGCACTGTTTATAACAAATTGGCTGGTAAACAACTCTAGTTGGACGAGATTTCGCGAGCCTAATCTCGCTTCTTCAGCTACTGCAAAGGTTTTATTGTACGCAGTGTGCACATTCGGGTCACTAAGAGAGTTTAAAAATACGTTTTCTTATAACACTTTAAAGTTCATGTTACCAATCATTAACTGGCTTTATTCAATTTTAATAAAACGGCTAAACCTGTTGCAAATGTAGACAAATTTTATTTCACAGAAACAATGAGTTTCTGCTATATTTCCTGACACAAAGATGCAGTTAAATTCCTTGAAAAACAGAGTTGGAATCTAAATTATCATTCGGAAATTGGACATGTTTATAAGAAGAACTTCACTCAAGACACAGAGGAAACTTACCCGAGGGCATAAACGCAAAGTTCGCAGAGAGAGTCTCGAGGTCGCCGGTTCGAACCTCCGCGGAGTTGTTGTTGCTGTTAGTGTTGGCCACCTCGGATGCAACGATCGTAGGCTGCTTCCTCGGTGGTCCAGGTGCGGCCTGTTTGGCGGCCTCGGTTCGGGCCCCCCGCGTTTGGGGTACAGGACAGAACAGGTGGGCGCTGTAGTCTTCGAACGTAGTATCGTCTTTAAACTGTTCGATTATCTGGCGAAGGTAGCGCGTGCGTTCCTCGTAGCTGGGTTACGGGTAAGGTTAAGGAATAATAGGTTAAACATGGAAGATATTACATTGGTTGTGGAGTGATACGTCAAAAAGGTGTGTAGATTACTTTACTGGCAAATAAAGATAACGTTGGTATAATTTTCGCCTAAATGGAATGAAACTCAAACAAGCGTCATTCTGACGTCATTCCATGCTATCACTACGTAAATTGGTGGTCCTCAAACTATGCGTTGCGACGTTTAAGGACCATTTTACGTAAATCAACCAACAAGGTCCAGTCTCTACTCATTACAAAGAAACAAAATAACTGGGTGTCTTTTTTGAAAGGATACTATGGTTGGTAGAGGGAAATCTGTGAGCGTTTTGCTCTCCCAGCGTTGATCGCAGTCTCTCTCACCAACACAGGAAGAACCCGACCGTTCACAATTGCTCCATCGAACAAGGGACCAAAATACGGAACCTTCGAATGTTTTGTAATAATGAGAATGCGGCGGAAAATATGAAAAGGTTGAATAATCACAGTCGAAAGTCATTTTTTACATCCTGGTTTCTTTCCTTTATTTGGATGCTGTTATTGTCGGAAGTTTCTTAACATTGAAAAAGTTTTAACTTCACGAAATTAACTTATAACCAGCAACGCTTCGCTTTGGCATGATACAAGTGAAACTTCAATTTCACATAGTAATAATAGATTGTTATGATAATTTACGAATAATTCAAACGATCACGTCGGTTTATGTTAGCAATTAAGAAAATACATTCATACGTTGTTAGAAGAGGATTTCATTTACAGTCTATACCATTACCCACATCTTTGTCAGAAAATTAGCAGCGAGTCATAGTCCGCACATGCTTCTATCATTCATCCGCAGCACATACCTCCGTTTTTTTGATGATTTGTATTCGATAGAGGCCATGTCGAATGGGGTATATGACGATGAGGACGTCTCCGAACTCGGTGGGAATAATTCCACGTCTGTAATCACGGTGATGTTCCGACCAAACGATGTGAACTTCGTCGTTGCCCAGATGTTGCAGCTGAATAAACATTTTGATATTTTTCTTGATCGTGTGACGTGTGACGAGTAAAAAACGGACGGATCGCGATGACAAGTCGCGTGCACTCATATGGACGAAATGAAAACTGCTCAGTGCCCACGCACCCACACACTCTCCGCCATACTATTATAGATAAAGTTTTTAACAAAAAACGAATGAGTGTTAAAAATAATAAAGCGGGGTGTTTTTCGATCTGCCAGGTTACGACAAAAGACGCTGAGCCAAAAACTTAATCAAGCCTTTGTCATCACTAATCAATCAATATTCAGTTTTCAACTTGTTTCAAGGTTTTATTGATAACTTCAAGTGACAAAAAACACAATTTAAACCTTTCTGTTTCTCGCTCCGTCGTCGTTGGAGGGAAAACGCGTGGAAACGTGGAAGACTACTTCTATGCTTGATGTCGCGTAATAAGGAGCCGTCCGACCCGTGCTTCCGTCCGTCTGAAGTTTGCCGCTAAATCCAGTGTGGACGCTCAGGTCGACCTGGATATAAAAGGCTCAGTTATACAAGATGTGAGGAATTTAATATGCATATTTTCATCTTAGGGCTAAAAATGAGGTATTTACGAGATTAAATTAAAATTCGCATCGATTTTTTCATTATCTGTTTACTTAGTATGTAAAACATGTACTAATTCAGGAGGTGGTAGAGAAAGATTTTGGTCAAATTAAAATTCCATTTTAAGCTTTTTTGCCGCAAACCATTAGGGTTTTTTCAATATCTCAGTTTCTTAAAGGAGGCCGTCATTACACTGTTTGTATTGCCTGGTAATACATTTTACGAGCGCTGTCATATCAATAATGAAAGCAAGTGTGCCAGGAGAGATCATTCCGATGATTTACTAAGTCATAAAACGGGCGGAGTAACGAAATGCAATTAGCTAAAACCAAGTTGGGAGAAATGCTCTGTCCACACAATCGATTGTTTCCTGTGCCAGATATGTTCAGAAAGCAACAACACGTTTCCACCTATCTTGTTAGAACAACGACGTTGCGCAATTTCGCAAATGATTTTTTTTGGATAAGCAATGTGGAGCCCATAATATGAACTGTGTATAAGCTGCAGACAGATGGCCACTGTTTCGACCTAAAAGGTCTCGTCAGTACAGCTTTTTTAGGATTTTTTTAGGATTTTTTTTAGGCTTTAACTATAATGGAAAAATTACCTTTTTATCTACTGCTTCTGGTCTTTTATACAATTACGTAACTACAATCTAACAGTTTAATAGAGATTATATTTGCATAAGACACTGACGATGCTTTTTAGCGAATTTTTTTGTCTCACACGAAAGTCAACAGATTTTAACCTCGGAAATATATCTTTCCATAAATGTCCACAATTTAACAGTTGCAGAATTTCTCGCCTACTTTCCGTTGCTCTCACCTCCCAACCGAGACCGGACACAAAGTCCTCGTACTCTTTACTGCCCCCAGTGTTGGATAGTACCGACAGTTTGTCTTCTTGTCCCTGCGCGATGTAGAAGAGCGCCACCTTGTGGGTTTCCCGGCTGCAGATGTAGATTAAATTGTGACTGTGCACGCTCACATACAATTCACCACATAAAAATCGTGCTTTACCCCGAAAATAGAAACAGCTTACACAAAATAAATTGCTTTCAAACTCGAGATTTGAAGAAATGCAATTTTTCCAAGCAAAAAAAAATTTCAAGTCGTACCAATGTCGGGAGTCTAGATTCTTCAGTTCGCGCAAAAGACGCTCGTTCTTCCTGAGTAAGCTCACTCTATCACGGTTGTCACGTGACAAGAACCCCATCTCGATGCAGAGCATTCGTGCGTGGTAGAACGGAGAGTGAGTAGGAACAGTTTGTCGGGGTTGGATTGGAGCACTTTGCCAGCTGCGCGAGAACGTGGTGTTGTTTTCATTAAGAAATAAAAAAAACTTGCTGTAATCTAAAGTGAACAGGGATAATTGGTGGATATTTATTACGCAATAATATTTTGCCCTTTGCACTGAAAAGGAGGAAAACGCAAAAATTGAGCCAAGTTTCGGCGATTAGCAAACATCATTCTGTTTTTACTCTTAAAAAGTTTTTTTTTTGTGCCTTGGATTTTTCTTATGTCACCAGTGGCAAAGCTTTTTGACACTAAGACTACATTCACATTCCACATGTCACACTAAAACTAAATCGTTTTAAACGTAAAAAAGGTCCGTTTATGCTTGAAGGAAATCTGCAAACTATATAACGTACCTTGTAGCGCATGCGTTTTCAGCGTAACTTCCTCCCAGATCATCGTGATGGCCTAGCAAACACTTGGTGGCCCTCGTTTGTACGTCATCCGTCACGCATGAGGGGGCGGGAGAGGGAATGTTTAAAGGCAAACCGATTCTTGCTTGACACTCGGGACTGCTCCAGCCGATGTATTGCAACATCTGTGTACAAATGAAATTATTTTAGATATTACAGCGGTGGGAAAGAAACAATACTACAGTATTTCCAAATATACTATAGATGGAACGCACATGATTAACCACTAGCTTACCAAAGACATAGCAAATGGCACTCTTTACCTGGTCGAGCTTGTCGCAGGCATCATTTGCAAGCGACTCGTCGTGTGCGGGAAGGGGAGTTGGCGCCACCTTACGTTGACGTTTTACCTCCTCGGCGGCGTAATTGAGATAAGATCGACAAGCAGCTTTCGCCGCCGAACTTATCTCGGCGTCCAGTGTGGAGATGGGCTCGCAATGAACTGGAAAATTGTCATTGGTCAATTACAATTATAATAATCAAAAAGGTTTATGTCGTAATGTGTGAAAAGTGATCAAGATTTTGCATGCATTTGGTGTCCATTTTTTATACAATGACATATTTTGCAAGTGTTTTAAATAGTTTCACTCCGAACGCACCAGTCACGGTAAAATGCGAACGCAACACGAAACAAACGACAATTGCTGTTATTTTGGTAAAGAAGCTTGACAAAAAAAGGTGCAGAACTTTTAACCACAAGTGGTTTACCAGGTCGCGTTATGTTGTCCACATCAGGTGGTCCGTACAATACCGAAGAATCCCAACAATATTTCCCGCCACCGTCACGCACTATAAACCGCACACAACGATTCGAGCAGGTCATTCTGGCCGTCGGGTCGCCACTGGGAGAGCCCTTCTCCTGCGAGGATAATACACTGTTACGTAAATTGCTTTATGAAAAAAAGTATTTAAATGGATTTATTCGGGCGGGCGATTGGCAACACGGGCCAAGGCCCTTGTCCCTGGTAAAAAACCTGGTCGGGATTTGTGGTCAGGATAACCCGGGTTCGAATCCCGGTGGAACAAAAATATATTTACTAGCAAACAAAGTAACTGCCTTACATAAAACTTACCTCCGCCGGCAATTCCACCACAGACATCAGACAACTGTCGTTGAATATGAGGAACTGAAAATCGAAAACAAGATAAGGTAAAGTTTGAAAAGCAAACTAAATGCTTTGACGAGCATTTACACCGCTTTTGGTGACCGTTACAGGTTGTAGTTGTGCAATGAAACAGAAATTATGTGCGTTTGCCAGGGTTGAGAGTCAGGTCGGACTTAACGTTTCGAAAACAAATCGAACCCAACGTCATTTGCGTCCTAATTCCATGCCCTAACACGAATATGCATTTGGTGACGTCAACAACGTCATGTACTCATTTTACACAGACAAATTCCCATAAGATCACAACTGCTTGAAACAACTGGATTTACACTCGGCCATAGTTGCGTCGCAAGTTTGTTTTCAATCCTAATTCAAATTCTGAAACGTTTTTGTCGGGTTTGGACTTCAAATGTTAGGTTAGATTACCAGACTGCGATGCGCAGCCCTGCGATTTTGACGTCAGTGTAATAAATCATGCGGGTTTAGTGAAACATTTCTGGGTTGTCAGGACAACACCATCACACGTGTACCTGGACGTTTGGAGATTGAAAAAGCTTTGACGAGAACTCGCCGTCCTCGACATCGTGGTGTTCGCTCACTCTGCAAGACAACACTGAAGTCCCTCTGGCGAGTGGGAAATGACCGAGGTGGTTTGTAAGATGGGCGAGGACTGTGTGGGCCACCAGACTCACCGCTCCGTTCTTACCTACAATAACAATGACTAGGTTCTGAACAGAGCTCGCGTTTTAGCCCACGTAGAGGTTTAGGATTATTTTAAAATGCCCACACCTGCATTCACGGCTTTTGGTTGGATTCTAACATAAGGAATAAACGTTATTTGTTTGAACTACGTTTTCTCAGCTGTGCTTTTACAAACAATACAGTTTTCAATGAAAACATCTCAAGGCACATTATAAAACAAACTCCAGCAACATATATCATTGACAAAACAATAGCATATTTAGTGAGAGACACATTCATTGGTTTGCTTCGAAATAACAAGTAGTTTTTCTTAAGTTATTACCAACAACAACAATCAAACGTTTAGCGAAATATTCTGAAAATCCAAATTTTAGTTATTTGCTCAAGTTGTCCAAAATTTAACCGAACGCGGAAATATATCCACCTTTATGAATATATATACTTGCCTAGTTTCGCCGTGTTGCTTCGGGTGATGGATTTTGGTCTCGCGTTTGCGAATATCGAGGTTGGCGGATCTTGCACTTTGTCCAATGGAAGGTTGGGATCGAAATCCTTGGAAGCGAGATCGGATAAACTGTAACTATGCTTGGCGCTGTGTCCTGGTTTGCCGAGAGCCGCGGTCTGCATCGCCTGTTGTTATACAAGAAACGTCGGTTTAAAAAAAAACATTGTGCTGTTTCTACTACGTGAACACTCTATAATTTTTCAGTTTTGTACAATTTTTGAATTTAAAAAAACTGAATTGAATCAACTTTATGGAAAAAAATACAAGGAAAAATTGGGAAATCAGTTTTCTTTGTGTAAACACAGGACACAACCCATAAATATACTCACCTTAAATACAGTTCTGATCAACCTCTTGTCTGTGTTGACCCCGTAAGTGTTAACGAGGAGTTCCAGAGGTACGCACATGCACCAATCCAGTATACACTGAAGCAACGCCACCAGCAGCTGCAAAAACGATGTTTTTTTGCAAATTATATTTTTATTTTCATTGTACAAATGCAGAACAGTCTAAATAAAGTCGCGGTAACGTAGTTTAAGTTGAAACATACCTGGCGGCCGGAGTCGGTGTTTTTCGCTTCGGTGTCATTCAACAACGCCGAAACGCTCAACGACATCACCTGAAAACATCCATACGGAGGTTGGTAATTAATTCATGGGTCAGAAAATTTAAGTAAACCGGTTTCAACCGGTCCGAATCGGTTTACCTCGATAATTCGCGGCGGCATGTCTGGCATCGTGCGGAGTAATTCCTCGCTACAGTGGGTGAGAAGATGAAGTTGGGAACAGGCGACGCACGCCACCATGCGGTTGTTAAACTACAGCAACAAACCACCATTAAAAAACATGTTGTCACGAATAACGATCACGTTCGATTACCTTCAGGGATACGAGAAGAACGTTTATTGCTTCTTTGAGTCGACTATGTCGGGGTTGGTCAATTGTGAGTTCTTCATACAACCACAAACCCGTGCTCGACAGCGCCACGCAGCGCGCAGATGAGGAAGGTTCTTTTTTGCCCGAAGTGAGGAGAGCGTCAACCACATAATCCTGCGTAATAGTTAAGTGAGCAAGTGGCTTTGATACAAATGTACAGATGCACAAACTATGATACTGTTCTGCAAGGCACTTTTCAAACAGCGAAGGCAAAACATTGGTCTCTTTTTAAACATTTACCAGTTCTTGTTGAAAAATTACAAGTTTAAACCGAATTCATTTCCTTCTAAAAGGGGTCAAAAATCATAACAGTATTACAGTTATTTTTCGTCCGATTACGCAAAAAAACATCCATACTTTCCAGCGACAAATATAAATATACTCACCTTAATATTATTGCACACAGTAGCAGTGGGTTCGACGGAGTCGGGTTTAAGCACAGGAATGTCATGATAGAGGTTGGCAAAACACAAAGTCGACCCAAGTATTGTTTGGGCTTCAACGCGCGGAGCCTAGCAACAGATTAGCAGGTTAAACGCTAAAGCGAGTCTACTGATTTGGGACGTATATGTACATATACACATATATATGCAAAATATTACATTCGCACATTCCCAATTATAAACACATTCATAATGCAGTTTTTGTAGCAGTTGCTGCAAGATATTCCCTCTTGGGCGAAGATGTTTATGTGCAGTGGCGGATCTAGGGGTGTGTTTAGGTGTCAGAACACCCCCCTCAGCATTTTGGCACATTGTTTTGTGGGGTGTGAAAGTGCGGTTAATTTCGGTGAAGTGTTCGTCTCCGCTGTTTCTTTGTTTCTCGGTCGCGCGCGCTGCATTCACGCGGCGATGACTCTTATGAAACAATCGTTTGTTGTGCCGTTGGTCAATAACCCGTCAACAATACTGTTTTTAAAAGCGCGACCTTATAAGTTTATTCATTTCTGCTACAATTTCTATACAACGAGTAGTTTGTATTTCGTCTGTTTTTTTTTTTATATCTATCGCAAATTATCTAGTGCTAAAACATCGATGTGTATTTGGTGGTGCAAGACCACGTCCTAGACCATTACAGATTTGTTATTAGAGTGGGGGGGGGGCGGAATTTGTTTGGGAATTCCCCAATTTTCCGCTGTAAACTAAGGTTATTTGTGGCCGAGCATTGCAAAATACGAACGCCAGTGTTGGTGCGAATCGTCACATAAACGGTGGCTTCCTGGCTTACGCAATTGCGTAACACTTGGAACACTCTATGCGAGTTTTTGCGGTAGTGCTTGCGCCGTAGTTTCATTACCACGACTTTGAAAGAAAGGTTTAAATATACGTGTTATCTAAAAGGAATTAAATGTGGGCTTACGTTATCAAAAAAACATACAAATAAAAACTATGTTGCATGCGGTTGCCTTATATTCCTCTTTGCACCTATGCGAGCGCTAGCAGTTGTTTTCAACATGCGTAATATTGGCAACGTGATCAACAACAAAACTGGTTTCCACCGAGATTTTGACAAAACATTACAGCATGATAAATGTCCGAAAAAAATTTTAATCGCATCTAACGGCTTCATTAATTAGGTACCGAAACCGAACACCCCCCTCATATTTTTTCTAGATCCGCCACTGTTTATGTGTAATACACAAAAAACAAACAATTAGCGGCACCGAAACATCTTAAGACTACAAATTTGTGAGGTTTATTATTGCAAAGACAGGTTACCTTGAGGTTTTGAGAAGCAGCAACAGCATGGCAGGCGTAAATAAAATCGAGTAAAAGTAAAGTTGAAGCAGGAAGACAACAAGAGAAATACTGACTGCAACTGCCCACTATCTCGTTCACAATGTCCTGAAACAAGTCAGAAATAATGCAAATATTTTACTTGTTGCAAATATGCAAAAATTTATGGTTTTCTTATATAGTTTTTAAATGTAAGGGAGATAAAAACCACACAAAACCTAACTTCACATTTGTATCACATATTATACATATTCAGATAAAAAAAAGCACATGAGTGAGGCTCTCAGCCAATTATGTATAAAACTGAATGATGTAAACTAATCTAAAGGCATTTACTTGGTCTGTGGAATGGAGTCCTTCGTGAAGAATTGCATAATACTGTGCAAGGTGGTCAGGTTCCAGTGGGGTGTCATGCTCTCTCTGCACAGTCATCTTGCATAGAAGCTGATAGGCATGAAGTTTTCCACCCTTGTGGCTGTCTGGCAGGGCCATGGTTGCCTGGTAACAAGCACTGTTGTTAAGCATTGTTGACTATGGAAAGTTTCGTATGTGTTTTATTTATACTAGCTAATTACCAAAGACACTGAACACATTTTCTTCAAAAAATGACTTAAAACGTCTAAATAAAGCAGAAAAACTTTAACACACAATTCGATTAGAAACTCTTTATTTCTGTTTATTTCTGTGATGTAAATAAATCACTCGTTTATTAACAACAATCTTTAGCACAATCTTTTTAAAAAGGCCTCAACTGTGTGATGTTTTCACCTGAGTATAATTACACTTAACTTCAATGTACCAAGTCAATCACTGAAATATATATGTCATAACACTATTTGCATCTGCTTCTTCTAAATGACAAAACAACAATTTACTAGAAAATCCAGCGGCTTCCTAATGGCTTTAAGTAAACCTTTAATCACAAAAACTCGCTCGATATTCAGAGAAATTTAATTGCCACAACCACAGGATGCACAGTCACCACACACACTGCACTGCTATCACAAACAAACCTGGACTTCCCTAAAAAAGAGGCATTTTAACTTACCCATGAAAACAATGTCTTCAATGCTTCCATTTTCAGTGTCAACTAACTACACATGTCATGTTATATTGCTATGGGGTATGGAATTCCTGTTCTGGCTGAATGCCTGTCTATAATCACTAAGCCCAACCGATGACTACCAACAAATAATCAATATATTGACAAAAGCAAGGTGGATATTGTGGTACAAGAGTAATAACTACCTATTTGTAAACAGCTTAGCATACAAGGGTTTTTTGTATCCAGTACATCCTAATTTAGTATGGGAGACAGATATAACACCTAAAGGAAACAGCTGATATCACTGACATGACATTTTTGATGACTGCAGGGTAAGAATAACAAATCACTCACCTTGAAACCCCACGGTGCCAGAATTCTCAGGGGTGGGACAAGTTCAGGTGTGTCAGTTGAAGGCTGGCTGTTCTCACCGTTCAAGCCGAGATTTTGACGCATCTACACATACAAACTCCCTGTCAGCACTTGCAAATGATGCATGCCAGCATTGTAAGGAAATTATTAACGAAGCATAGCTAACATAATGCCCACACTTCAGCAACATAATGGCGGGAGGCATGAGTAAAGCTCGTTGAGATGTTTCCGTGACATAAGGTTTGTCTTTGGGTGTGTGATTATAAATGTATTTCTAAATAAATAAATATTTTTTACAAACACTGCCATTGTTGCCAACAAAGCTTGGATATGTTACATTGGTTTAAGCAAATTTGAACAAGCATTTTTGCTCTAGTATTATGTGAAACCTGTATGTGTACAAACTTTGTTTGGGTATAAGAAATACACTTCACACTTTTATATATACAGTATTTTACATTGTCAAGAATGTCATTGGCTTCTCTCCTGGCAATAGAGGTTCGGCTTTGTCTGTTAAACCACGATGGCAATGAACCAACAGGTGAAGTAGGCGATTTCAATTCACTTTCAAGTGGAGAAGGAAACTCAATTTCATCAGCGGAATCAACAACATCGCAATCTTCGTCAAATACATCGGAATCAGCATCAGGAACAGAATATGCTGCTTCTGTGGCATATTTTCTCCTTATGTCATCATGTTGACTTCTGCTTTCGCCAAGCATATCCACTGAACTGACTGACATGCTTTTCGGGACATTGTCATTTGACTGACTGTGCAGCTTTGAAGCTGATGTACTTGTTGCTAAGTTTGTAGAACTGCTTGAAAAGAAGCTGCTTTGCCTTGTATTATTATTATCTTCTGTAAACAGTGACGGGACAGCAGGGGTGCTAAAAAATGCTCGAAGTTTGCGCTTCATAACAGTCTCAAGTGAGGAACTATGTAAATCAAACGCACATAGAAGCAAGGGCCTATGCAAAAGAAAGTTTCAGAATTCACCAAAAACTTTACATATAGTGAGTTTTTAATGGTGCACAACATTTATTTTGCTTTTTTTCAGGACAGATAGCTTAAAAACTAGAATTTGGTTACTTGCCAGAGGGCTGCACTAACTCTGACAACACCTTTAATAAACCACACCTGTTTACTTTTCCTGTTCTGCAGTGAATTCCTGCAACGACTGTCACCCATTGATGCCTTAACACATTACACACTGTCAGCCTACGCATAAAAGTAACTTAAAAGGAAATGAAAAGGTGTCTGCCTTCGCCATGCAAATTCACTTATGAAATTAATGACTGTGCCCTGCAAAGTACAATGATGCTGCTCTTGTGTACTTCTGCATTTTAATACTCTGTTAATCATTGTGCAGTGACAGCAACCAGATGGTACAAGCAGCAAACAGGTAAACAGTTTTCTAGAGACAGGCTGCCATCAGTATGTTACCGGGATACAAGTATGAAACAGCTTGGTTAGCACGAAACAATGAACTAGGCCCCTTTCTATTTTAAGCCTGTAACTAGCTGCACGATGGTTGTAGCTTTTTTGGTCATACTCTCAGTTTCAATATTGAGGACCCCTGCCCTCAAGACTTCCTCTTTTTCCGGTTTAAAACTCTAGAATATAAAATTTGTAGAAATGCCCTTAATTACAATTGTCACTTGTCTGGATTACAGCATACCATGCAATCAATACATTAACTATTTATCAGGAGATCCCACTGAGCAGAACAATGCTGAAGGGACAATAACTGACACACAATGCAACCCCTATTGTTAACTACTAAATAGGACTCAGGTATTTTTGCACAAGCCTTAAACAATTAAGTGCTTGGCTGCAAACCATATATATATATATATACATATCCATGTTCATGGCGCTGAATTTGACGTAAACAAGCCAAATATTTACCATCCAAACAACGTCACTAAGGTTAACAAGAAAGTACCAGACAAAATTTACTCTTAACAGGTTGTGGTCTTGAAATTGTATTTATGGATTTTACAATACGAGTTGATTACTACAGTTTGCGTAACATGAACACATTGGTTTTAGCTAATTTATATTACCCATTTATAATCATGTACTTTTGGATTTGCCAGGGAAAGCCCTCAAACTGTGAATCACATAACACAGGTTTCGTTTTTCTTTCTATGTTATGAGGGGTGGTATTTGGGGTTGTGTTATAAATCCAAAAAACAAAACATATCTTTTTAATTACAACCACAAACAGTTCAAGCTCCAAATCAAACTTTAACAATTCAAGCCTGAAGTTTAACAGTCAAGTACAGACACTTAGTATTTGGGAGGTGACAGAAAAAGATGCTTTCCAGAAATATTTCAATTGTTCTGCAGCACGGATAGGAGCATTTCAGTTATAATGTATAACAGTCATGCGTAGTTTAAAATAAAAATAAAGTACAACAATATCAAACCTTATATAATATTCCCCATAGTTCGAGGAGGTAGCTGAAGACGGACTGATGTATCTGGGGATCGGTGATTTCATTCACATCACCGAGTATACCAAGAAGACGGCGCCACAAGGCAACAGCAACATCAGCAAACCAACCAGTTCTGTTTCCACCGGCTAATATACTACACTCGCCCATCACTTGATCTGATGAGAAGAGCAATATGTTTTTAAATTATACAAGTATAAATTACATGAATGCTATAAATGCAAATATAGCAATACATAATCGATGTAAATTGCATTGAATAGATGGATAGACCAAAGTACATTTGGTTAAGATTTAACAATCAATGGTGTTTTGTAATTTACCTTTCCCATTTTTTAGCAAAATATCCCCTTCGAAACTAGTGTCATCCAATTTCTCCGCAAACAGTGTTTCAGTAGCTGTAAAACAATGCATTGTTCCGTAAACTTCAGCACTTTTTGGCACATTTTCTTAAACAACTGACTACCTGGTTGTGGGGTGCTGCAGTTTTGGAATAAAAGATTATCAGTCGTGTTAATCAATAAACTTGGTTCTTCTTCCACTGCCACCTCCACAGCTGCATCATCATCACCTCCATCGACAGATACGGAGTTGTCAGTCGTCGAAACAGTAATAACAACACTTTCTCTTGATGCTGAAGGTGTTTGATATTCACTATAGCTGTTACTATGGGAACTGGCAGTGTCATCTGTAGTTTGAAGTGATGTTTCCAGTTCAGCCATTGCCACAGTCGAATCCAATCTTAATGAAAATCATGTTGTTATGTATTTTAACGGAAATGCAATTTATTGAATAAATCTAACTATTTAAACACATGTGGCAAAATCCTTCACATCCTATCATACAGATAGCACCATTCAAAACATATTGTTACATTTTTTTGTCAGGCTATAACATGCCATGTACATCTGGAGTATTATGTTTTATTGTTCAATATTTTTGTTATTACGCACTTTCAAAAATGTAAATAACACAAAAAGGTGCAGTACAATGCTGCTGTATCCATAAGGTAGATTTGAGCAGAAAAAATTATAATGTACTTACTCTTGTGTTGTGTGGTTTATATGGGAAGGACTTGGAGTGGATGAGGTTGGTGCATGCACTCTAACTTCATCAAATAAGTTTTCTAAATAGAAATATCAATTCATCAAGTACTGAAAATCGGTAATAAAAAATTTTGACAAAAGCTAACAAATAATATAAACAAAGGATTAAGCACATGACAAGACCTTATGTTAACTACACACATGCAGACAAATTAAACATTAAATTTGCTTCTTGTTAGATTGTAGTAACACAAAAACAGCACCTAAGGTTACAAAAAACAAATTTGAACCAAATCAAATTTGTTTGGATGCTTAGAAGCCAACCAACCACAGCAATAAAATAGAAAACAAAATTCCAGTTAAGCCAGTGCATGTCAATTTACAACCTGCAATTTCAGACAAGGTTAGTTATAGATACACCACACCACCTTGTTACCACCCCCAAGTGCTCACACATGCAGAACCACTACAGCTAAATTAAAATGCACCAATTATATTTCACAAACTGTTTTAATTCCTTGTCATGCATTTGATTGGGCGCATTCACCAATGAAACCAACATTCGCGCCTGTCTCTTTGCAACAAGTCAGCAGATTTTTGCCGCAGTGCAAGGAATGAAATGTGGTGTAAGAGAGCTAAGATTGAATTTGTTACGTGTGCAAGCCACATTTCACAATATAATGGAATTGTTTGTAGCCAGTATGTGTCTAGCAGTGGCACAACCAAATGTATGTGTTAGAATGCACACACATGCTGTTCTGAGCCATTCCATGCTGTCGAGGCCGTCTAATCAACTTCCAAATATGCACACACAAACACTCACCGTGGAAGTCATGGTTACTCTGTGCTGCATTAGTATTGTGGTCATTGGGCAATGGATGGGTATTTGTAGTGCCTGGTATAGTGTCTGCCACGACCAAAGTGGCATCGGAATGGGGGATTAAATCATGGCTAAGTGATGTGGGGGTTGTGATTTCAGATGAATCGCTATGCGTTGAAAGGTAATCGATTTCAAAAAGGCTCATTTGTTTGTAGGGGAGGGCCACCCGTGCTGGTATGGCAGGGGGCGTTAGGGATAATGGTAGGGGAGGCGAATGGGTGTCCGTGGACGAGGGTGAGATGAGGTGGCTTTTGTCTTCTGCGAACATTCCCTGTGTCGGCACCAGTATCGGCATGGCTGACAAGAGAAATTAAAAACAGGTGTGCAACATACCATTCCAACATTCCACATTCAATTTTTGCTCTCACTTCCCTTAGGCACACACACAGACACACAAACCCACGCATCAAACTTAAACCAAATTTTAGTTTGTATTGATTCTCAAAAAATGAGAATACATGCACCATCAGGTTTATATTTGTCAACTGAACTCTCGAGAAGTTTGACACACGGATACCTAAACTAATCACCAAATTCACTTTGAAAAGTTTTTTTCTACCTGTGGAAGCTGTGTTACTTAAACTAGGTTGCTCATCCTTGTGGTCAAATATTGTAATTTCCACTGAAAGTTTTTCTTGCGACTCATTGCCATCCATATTATTTGAACACTCTGCAGCACAACAATCAGCTTTAGCGCACATCAATGATTGCAACAGTATTTCATCTAACACAATGCAAGGCTCTCTACTGCCACCAAACAATCAAAGTTCTTACCGTGTGGTTCCCTGTCTGCCCAAGGAATCCAGTTGGGATCGAAAGCAGTTGAGTCCTGACTGTGAATGCTTGTAACGTCCGTTCTCAACTGTAAAAAGACATGGGTAGTTTTTTAAATTGTCAGGGTTAAACGCAAGAAGTCAGAAATGTCAGTCATGCTTAGTAAACCTAAAGGAGTATAATTTTTTTTAACCATTAGGCTGAATTTTAGAATTAGTTAACTCATATATAAGAAAACATGATTTGAAATATTGAATTTTTTATGCCGTGAAACTACGTTAAACCTCATCTGAAATGTTGTCCTTCTCTGCTTGTAACCTCTCGTGTATCAGTTCATCGAACATGTCGTCATCTTCGAGACTCTGTACGCTTACATTTAAACTGCTTCCCTCGGTGTTACCAGGATACTGGTGAACTTCATGTGTTGGTTCCTGCCAAACTGGTGACACAAAATTATTATTTTTGTCAATCAAAGAAACAGCATTTAATACACACAGAGAATGGCCCAAATGGTCTCAGTAAATGTCATAATCAAATAACAAATGAGAATTTAGGTAGTCACTGAACATCCCAAAATTTGTTAGTTCAATATTTTGTTGGGCAAGATTAAATGAAGCAACTAATATTTTGCTATTTTTTTTGCAAAAACTAATATGTTTTTTTTTTCTTACCAACATGGTGTCCATTAGTAAGTGGGGTTGGGGCACGCTCATTGTTTTCAAGGTTACCCACTCCCTCAGAGTCACTTCTGTGTCTCATAGAGGATAGCGAATGGTCTTTACCTAAAGGTTTATTTTGTATAAATTATCTGACTTCTCTATCTAAAACAGGGGCATGGCAAAAAGATTTACAGTAGAAAAAGCATGTGCATATTACGACATGGGCTTAATAAAATATTTTTGAAGAGAAGCATCCAAACAATAA
Source organism: Ascidia mentula (assembly GCF_947561715.1). Taxonomy (NCBI): domain Eukaryota; kingdom Metazoa; phylum Chordata; class Ascidiacea; order Phlebobranchia; family Ascidiidae; genus Ascidia; species Ascidia mentula. Next base: position 15,204,095 of record NC_138569.1, on the reverse strand, counting down.
AGGAACTCCCCAACGTTTTACAGATACATTATTTTGTTACTATATATGCTAACACACACATGTTTGCAGTAATCATCACCTCAATGATGACATTGCATGGCTTGTGGACAATTGAACATGCACACTAGCATACATGACACAATTACTACTATTTGAAAAAAAAGGCCTTGAAATTGAGAAAAACTTCATGTAATTTTGCCAACACACATCTAAAGAATAATTAAAACAGAAAAATACACGATTCTTTTACCTAGGGTTGAGATGTCTGATGCACTGTTTCTTCTTTTTGGTTGAAACATTGAATCAGAGGAGTCACTTTGTGAGGTTGGTAACTCCATCGCCGACACTCCTCTCTGCGCTGGTTTGTCACTTTCTTCACTTGTTTCCTCAGAGTTTGCCAATGAACTGGTGGCTGAATTAAAATTCAGTTTCTTAATTAGATCAGTGGTTCTCAAACTGTGGTATGCGAGAGCTTTTCAAGTGGTACGCGATTTAGACTACTCTATACAATTTGCCGCACTTTGCAGAAGCCAAAACCGCTGCAAATACATGATGTCGGTTTTCTTTATTGTGTATTTGTGACGCAATAGTATCAACATGAAATTGTTGCACTGTAATTCTGACATCGTGTATTCAACTGTGCAACAATTTTACGTTGATACTACTGCGTCACAAATGCACAATAAAGAAATCCAAGCAACTGGTGATAATGGCAAAATTTTTTTCATTGGTGGTATGTCATAACAGTTATGGTATAGTAATACGATGGTACGCAGTGTATTAAAAAACAAATGAGCGGTACGTGATTGGAAAAAGTTTGAGAAACACTGAATTAGATTAATCAAAGTTTGTTTTGCAGTGACTATAGGTGGTGAATCAATAGACAGCAAAATGTGATAGCTGGGTTTCTGTCCACTTAATTACATGGTGACCAAATTGTGAGTATAAATACTCCAACACAAAAGTTATATTGTTGGTTTTAGGGAAGGACAGAAAACATTGGTCAAACATTTCATTAAATTTTCACTTTGGAAACCTGAAAGATTTAAATTTTTGAACCAAAAACCATAAACTCACTAATACTTCTTCTGTCCTTAGTGGTTGCATCCAGTTTAGGTGTACCATTCGTGGTTGGTGCAGTTTTGTCCGTTTGGCTTCTTGGAACCAGAGCTGAGCGACTTCTCATTCTGGTTTCTGCGTCAGGAAGGTTTGTGGCGACAAGGGAGTTGGAGTCTCGGCTGTAACCTCGACTGAAGGATCTCTCTTGCAAAATTGCACCCCCTTTGTAATGTCTTGCATCCTTTCCCCTGCACACACATAGAATAATATCCTGAATACCAATTTATGAACATCCATTTTTTTGTTGGAAATGATTCAAATAAACAGATAAAACTCCAAATATTATCGATTTAATTTTAAATATAAAGTATTACTCAATACAAATCTCAAAAATTATACAGGATATTTGTATTTGATTTAAACTGTAGTGACAATTTCGTAGAATGGAAACACAAAGTGGTTGAAAAATATAATTATAACAAACAAAAGTTGTGCACATTCTCTCAAAACCTACCCGGTACCCTTTTTCTGTTTTTTGTGCTTTAGTTCAGTGAGTCGGTCCAGTGGTAAATCCTGCAGCTCAAGTTTGTATACATGTCGGGCCAAAACACGGGTCATGGTTTCCATATTTTTCTACCAAATGCAATACATAATGCTTTTACAACAGCATTTACATCCATAGCAAAAAAATCCAAGGGAAAAAGTTGTTTACGGTTGACAATCGTCCCTGGCAAAATGTAAATAAATCTGATTTAGAATAACTTACAGCCCATTCAGTGATAAGCTCTTCCCATTGTGTCAATGATGACAGAACTTCCACCAATTCATCCCAAAGATCTCTCGAGACGTGCACAAACAAGTTTGCTTTGATCCAGGAGACAATGAGTGTCTTTAAGAGTGCACGTAGGATATGAAGTTTGTTGTATGAAATATTAAACAGGTTTCAAACCTTTTGCACAATTAAGTTTTGCGCAGCTAGCTGTGCAATTAATTTTTTTTGATTTTCGAAATAATAATAAAGTGTGTTTTGCATAAAAATGCTATTCAATTCATTCTGGAAACTTGAGTGATAATATATATTCAAATCAACTATAATACAGATAAAGGAATTCAATTTCGAGGCACTAATATTTTCAAATACAAAATATATGGCACCAAGCCAACTCAGAAAATACTACCTCTCATTTACAGTATTAAAAAAAATAACCTGAAATACTGGGCTTGCCAATCTACCAGCCACCATTTGATTTTTTCCCAGATCCATTTCATCCTGGGAGACATCTTGCAGCATACTGCGGGTGACATGTAGCAAGACGCGCAGCAATTGTCGCCATGTGACATCTGACAGTGGCACGTTCATTACCATGTAGCGGTACAGGTTGAGAACACGCTTGCACACATCAACCTAAAAAAGATTGGTTCTCACAATTCTTACAATATTGCAGCATTTATTTCATGGCTAGCACAGGTTGCCATAAACTGTATATTGGTTTTGTAAACTTTATGAAAGAGCCAATTGTATTTTGCTGATTTAGGCAGGTATCAGAAAAATTGTTTTATTTACTACTTCGAAAAAGATTGTACGTGCACCAGAACGAGAAAAATGTGATTTAAAGATAAATTATTACAACCAAAAAAGTTATCCATCAGAGAACAACAAGCAATATGCATAGACACAAAAAAACTTTGATTTAACAGCAGTAATAAACCTGCGTCTCCAGCAGTTTGGTAGCATTGGCAGGAGGCTCCACTAAGAACACATGTGCTGAGTTGGTGACAAACAATTGTAAGGTGCTTTGATTTCCTGCACGGACCTGGCAAAAGGGTAAACAAACAACAGTTAGTCGATGATGTTTACACATTCCTGTTGGATGTTTCAACCACTACCGCATGGCAAACAAGCAAACAGAAATTTTTCCCAGTGTAAATTTGAGATGTATATGCCATCTGCCACACAAACATAAATCCTGGCAAAAATCAGTCAAACCAATGGATCAACCACACATATTTCTAACCAATAAATTTCATTTAAAAATCCCTGATATGCACATATTTCCCAAGTGTTACTAATGTTGTAAGTTACATGGGCTTTACTGTTTGTTTTGAAGATTTTTAAAAACTGTGAGTTATGTTTCTTACTAATGTGTTTGGTTACAAAAGTTATTACTTCAACTTGACTATAACCATTGTGCCATTACCAAGTTGTATATAACTTTAAATAAAACAATACAAATTAGGGTAGCAGTTGTACATTGATTGATCTCCTTAATTAATATGAGTTTATTGAATATATTAGATTGGCCTCAGCGACAGTCTGGTGATATTAGCGAAAGACATTCAATTGCAATTATCAAAAAACAAATCTATTTTAACCCTGCACTAATAAATTGTAATTTTTTTTTTGGATAAATTGTCATTTACATTTTCACTATTAACACAAAAAATTTTAAAAAACTGAATCAACTTGGCAGAACAGAAAATTCTTACATGCAATCCATGAGCCTCATCAATAACTGGATTGAGTTGCCCTCTAATGTAAGAAACATTACGAAGTGAAGTTGTTGATTCCTGGGCAACAAGGTGGTTTTGCTTGGATATGCTTTCATTTTCCTGTACAAATAATAAATGGACATTACAAACCTGTGATCATTGGGATACTTAGCGTTAAACCATTGACATTGATATGTTTTTTTGAGACATGATTGTATGGAATCTATAATTACTTGCAGGAAGAATCCCAAACATTATCAGGAAAAATTTAGTTTATTGAAAGAATGCCATTGAAATAAACAAAGCAAACTGATCTTTACAACAAGAAATAAAATTACTTAAAAAAAGAGAAAAGTTTAGTCCTGCTTGGTGCGACCATGATTAAAACAAGCAATACTTAAATCAACAGTCTATGCCCTCCCTTTTAATGACTATTTTACCTCAAGGACCAATGAATCAACTTCATCATCTTCATCTTCCATAAAAACAGGAATTTCTCCGTCCTAAAACATATTTTCAGTTGTTAAAAATGTATTAGGTCCTTGGCTTGTGCTGTATTATGTAAACAACAGAATATTTTACGCAAATTATTTTTATCATCATTTACCTGAATCCACTCTTGATAAACTTTAACAACTCTTCGCATGGTGGGAACCTCAGTGAGTGGAAGCATAAACGCCTAAACCATAAGTAAACACTAAACCAGGGTTTCCATAACTGAGGGTTGCACGCTGTATTTTACGGGTTGCGCAAATATAATGTCACAAAGTATAACATTTACTTGGACTTAAATTTCAAAGACTATACTTCTCCTCAGAGATTTTAAGTTATTCATTACAATTGACAGTTGCACTTTGCAATAAAATATCTTAATGTCACTGTCAAACAAATATGGGGGGTTGTGGATAGGAGTAATAAGTGATAAGTGATAAAGTTTGGAACTCCTTCAAGGCAATATAAACAGGGTGCATGACATTGCAATACAGTTGTACAAAAAACAATATTATTGAGCATGAAAAAATGGAAACATGCACAAAAGTTTGGAAACAATTGTTATGTAACAACACCAACCTGACGAAACATTTCATGGACTATGTTGACATTTTCTCTCGTAGAGTAGAGAACATTACGGACAAGAGTTTCTTCTATGGTGGCACTTGAACGAAGTTTGTCATCAAGACTTGATAAACTGGAAATGCTGGGTTCCTATATCAAAAAATTAGCTTTTTCATGTTGTATATTTAATGGGATTTCAATGGTTTATGTAACTGTTTCACAAAAACAGGAAAAGTAATTTGGTAATTCAGTGTAAAAAACTTGTTTTATTAATTACATATAAGTAGCTGAAATTAGAAAATAATTAAACGAAAAAAAAATTTAAAGTTGACACAAAGAAGTTTTATACTGGATACAAAAAACGTTATGAGAACAACCAACCGTACAAGACCAAACAAAACTAACGTCTCCTCCTATGTAACTTAATAGGCACCAAAAATAAAAAAAACAATGTACAGGATCACTTTAAAAAGCACAACATTCCAATCCACAATCATCACAATGGCCAGTGTCAAATGCCGCCGCAAGTTTACAAATCAACACATACTTTTTCAGTCAAGGTGCTGGTGTTGGAATTTGAGGCATCTGTGTCATGTTGTTGCACAGAGGACACGCTAATGTGCTGAGGATGGGAGGAGGACATGTTGATGGAATTCTGAGCTTTGATATCTGATGGATCAGTAGTTTTCTCACTGTGGCTGCGGAAATTGTGCAATTAAAAGACATGCTCACGACAGGCAATTACAGATGATATCTTTACATGAATGATATGATCTCTGTATGAACCATTCAAGTGGACATTATGTAAAAGCATATTAACTTACCACATTTGGTGTTAAAGGGTCAAATTTAATTCTGTTTGAAAGTAAGATTTAGATACTATATTGTGGGCTTCAAAGGCTAATCACCAATACTTCATGTTACTAATTGTATCAGATTGAAATATCCAGCATATTTACTTGGGTGATCAAGTGTAATTAGCAGATTGGTCATGATGATAAATTATAATCCTGTTAATAGTGAGACACACAAAAACGTAAAGACAACCAAAATTCAGAGATATGAAACAGCCACAAGAAAACAAGTAAAATAAAATTCTACACTTTTTCATGCAATCTGTGTTCCACTACAAATGCTACAAAATTTTGTTCCAAAGAAAAAAAGAACAAGCCATGCATGCTATAACTGGTGAAAAAATATTGTTCAGACCCAATCTTGCATGTAATATAGTTTTGACAAACTACCTGACATGAATTTCTTGTAGTTGCTTTAGAACTTGTCGATGAAGAGCCTCCACAGTGGCATCAGGCCTTTGAAAATTTCACAAGTGACTGGCATGCACTATTGAATTACCTTGAATCACTGTCATTGTTAACTAAAAGTGCACATACAAGACTAAGCAATCAATCGCTATATTTTAAAGCTCAAAAACAAGGCATGCATGATTAGTATATACATTTTTTGGCATGCTTCTATTTTAGTGAAATCACGCAATTCTACAGTTGACCAAAGCACATAATTGTTTGGGCATGTCAGAAATGTTGGGAACAGCACTAACCTTTTGACAGCAGGCTCAATTTTCTCAAAGCGGGCTGTGAAGCTAACTATCCACTTTATGATGCTGACGCGTGATGAAAGCATAGAACAACCTGATGCAACCTCAATCCTTGGGTCAATTGAGCCAGAGTCAGAAACATTCAGCACATAATTTACTGAATCACGCGGCTCAGGCAGAGCTGAAACAATGTATACAGAGGTTAATTGAGTAAAAAGGATGAGATATGCATTTCACACAATCTCAATTTACGGACTTTAATAGAATGTAAATTTCTCCATATCAACAAATCAAATACAGTTTTATGACCTGAAAATTAGGCATTATCAAAAAGCCTAACACAAGCAGGTCTGCAGCGATTGGGTGAAATAGGGATATGACAAATATTTTATATTAGAGTAATGTTTACATTTACATTCTCAACTCTACACCAGTGCAGTTAAGATCTAAATAAATTCACTGACTTAGTACTGGACAGTAGATGCTGGTTGCATGATCGAAGTCTGGAAAAGCATTAGGCAGGTAGTTCTGCTTAAAGAGGTTCCACAGGAAGCTGAAGGACTGCTTAGCCATCTTATGTTCATGCTTCCATTGAAGTACATGTGACTGAATGGTAAAATAAACTTGTAAACAGCGAACATTTTAATTTGAAATATTCATACAGTGAACCGATGGGACCAATGAGTCTGTATCTGTTTATTGATTTTACAAGAAACATATATTTGCAATAAAATTAGTATGGACACTTTCTTTGTTATTTGTATCCTCACAAAACAGCCACAACTCGTAGCGTAAAATCTGGCAACGACCCTTTGCATGTCATGGTGCTTACGGAAGTTACAAATTTGAGTTCTGGTGTAAATACTGCAAAGTCCCATTAACTAATGGCTGGAGCCAAGGAAGTGTTCATTTTGTATGAAATCAATTGCCACAACAAAACAGGAAGTTGAGAATGTGTTCAAGCTGTTGTTGTGCAGGCTATGTTATGACCAAAACAATTACGAGTTAAGACCTAACCAGACAACATGCCTTATCCACAAAATCAAAAGTATAAGAGCATGCCCAGCTGAATAGAGTTAATCATTAAATATTTTCTACATTTTCTGTCTGCAATATATAAACATACAACCAAGGATAACTGCACCAAAAACTGGAGAATAAATGATCTATGCAAGAGACATATATTAAGTAATATTATTGGTACATGTAACTTGGTCTAGTATATATATCAACTAAAAACAACATACTCTACTTGCCTTTAACACCATAAACTCCAGCAAGGCATCAAGGAAATATTTAGTTATATCACTTGGGGTTTTTTCACCTGATGAGGGCGGCACAAGGCTAGCGATTTCAATCTGGTGCACACCATCTGTATGTAAATAAAAGAATATTTTATACAAAAATTAGTACAAATGCAAAATGGTAAATACACACAAAAGTAATTTTCCAAACATAAAATGTTTATGCATAGGTATTTTTTTATCTGCGTAAAACAGCACTTACATTCTTCATTGATTGGCATATTAACAAGCCACTCTAAGCTGTAGGGTTTTCCATCACTGAAAGTTGGTGGAGGGTAGCCAGGAACGAGGCAGGCATATAAGAGCAGAGTGCGAGGTAAAGCATTCTCTTGAAGTGCACGCAGCCAAAGAAGGAAAAAGTGCATCCCCTCTCTTCTTACCTGGTGTTTAAATTGGTAAGTACTAGCCAAAAATGTATTTCATACATTAATAAGGTCTGTAAATGTTTGAAAGAGATTCATTTTTCTACAAACAATACATTGATAGATTGAAGTCCCAAACACTGTATTGGGTAAAAAGGGTAAAGGTCTGTAGGCCACAAAAACAAACCTTTAAAGAATTTTGTGTGTGTAGCAATCTTTTGATGACCATGTCTGCAAATAGGCATGGTTATGAACATAATGTATGGGCTGCTTTAAATTCCACGCCACCAACAATGAATAAATGGGTTAACCCATTATTTGTACAAGAGTAAAAATCAACATTAACCATTGAATTACTTACAAAAAGGCAAACAACTTGTTCACAATGGAGAGAAAACCAATAAATTATTAAAACCATAAACAAAACACCCGACATGAAAACCAATGTAATTTAAATAAAGCTAAACCCATTTATTGTGAGATTTTGCAAAGTTACCATATTTGGATTTTAGCTTGTTTTACCTATGCTGTGGTATTGCCATCTTTGGTTTATTAGCTCTGGCAAGTTGACGAGTATTTGCTGTAAAAAAATATTTTTAGTAGGCATTATAATAAAAATAGCATTCGCAAACACTGCTACCTCAAAAATTTCAAGAATAGAATCAAGTTCTTCCCGCTGAGCTCGGTGTGCTGAAAAAACAAATACAAACGGAGTTATACAACAACACAGAACATAAAAATCACAAAATGCACTGTTTTTACCTCCTTTCAAGCGTAGATTTGCCTCAGTGAGTAGAAAGTTTTCCAGGAAGATATAGTAAATGTGTGAATAATGAAGTTCAAACAATGGCTGGATTTCAGCTTCCTGGCTGTTTGCTGGAAAGATTTTTTGAACTCATCATAATTATACTACAAACTGGCTTAATGTCTATCATCGGGCTGGTATCTCGAATGGGATTTGATCTACATGTGGGAAGGTGACAATATGAAATACTAGTATATAGTTGTCATGGTAATTCAAAAGCTATGCCAAAGTGAAAACAAAATATTTCAAGGAAGTTGGTTACATTAATTACGAAGTTTGAATAAGAAAATTTCCTTCATGAAATTTCAAAATAGTGGGTTAACAATATCTGTGTTGACAAGCCTAAGGCAATTATTAAAGTGGCAGGCACATTAAAACTCCCAAGAGTGAGCAAACTTACTAATAACATTTTTGAGATGTTTTAATCTTGCCACCACATCTTTCTTTGGGTCAAGTAGTTTCTGTATGGATTTCTTGACAGCGCTTTCACCCTGGGGCTGCCTGTGCTTCTTGAACATTTTAAGCTATTCAAACACAGATTTGCGGAAAATGCACAACATCGATGTGCATGTTTAGTCCATAACTTAATATCTACAGAAACTCTTAACACTGTAAAAACATATTGAAACACTATTGCCCAATTTACAAGTAATTCAGAAACATTCTAAGACATCCAGTAATGTTTATAGCAAAAGGAACCCAGATTGGATAAAAATTTGTGAGATAAGGATATACCCTCCAAACACTTTTACCACATTTTATTGGTAATCTGTGCATAACAAAAATCAATATAGCCCACACAAAATGTTCACTTTTTTAAATTAATGCTCAGCATAATAACAAACAATTCATTTCATACTTTATAAATCAACTTGAAACATTTTGTAAATAAGTATAGCGTTTGGCACAAAACTACAGGGCATGGTTTTATGTCATTGGGAAAATTTATACTGCTACACTCTGTACTTAGCTGGTCAAATGCATTCTGTTTGGGTTTCCGTTTTATGAAATGAGCGATGAGTGTTTTATTTGCCAAAGTTTGGTGCAACAGTATGGGAAAATAAGAGCTCTTAAGAAAGCTGACATATAAGGCATATAACACGCCCAACTATATAAATATAAACAGGTTTTGCTCACGCTAATGTTATCATAGCCTACGTAAAAAACTCAAAAAAAAAAAAGACAAATTCTAGTCGTCAACTTCATACTTTTTACCCTGATCCTGTTTTACAGGATAAGTTTGTGCTTCACAACAAAGCAATAATATCGCCGAAAAAACAACAGCCACAGCATTTCTTTAACCAAACCAAATTAATAATTACAAACTCCTTTTAATCCTCGGTACCTTTGCAGATGTATCATGGGATGTTTATAGCATTTACTTCAGAAAGAATAACCGCGTTGTATTATTGTTTAAAACTTTGCAACCTTTAATAGGGTCAAAACTAAAGTTTTAAATAAAAACGATATTTTTTAGTTTAGTTTAAAAGGCATGCTTGTGTAATTGTATGCATATGAATAAATCATGCAACACAAAAACAGTATTTTGGTTGAATCGAAAATATTCAAACAAAAAATAATGTAAACCGCAAGTCAAAGTATTTCTGTTTCAGTTAATGTTTTTTACAGCTGCAATTTTAACTGACACCACAAGTTTGCTGAAATTTTTGTTCAGAGATATTATTTGCTGAGTAATTATTATTGTTCAAAACTGCTATGTCATGAAATCACACATGTGTAATTGAATCTACAAGAAATCAAAACGCCGTCCTAATTCAATAAAACATGGACGAAACTCCGTCGCCTCGGCGAAAAATGAGAAGGGCAATGTATGCCAGACACAGGTACCCCTGTGGATGTATTATATATAGCGAAAATGTTGGCAAAAGTGTCACGTGTACAGACTATCCAGTAGAGTTTTAATCCAATTTATGTATTGTGTAGTTTGTTTTTAAAGGGAATAACATGTGCGTATTTACAGAAACAATGTAGTTGCATGCTACAATCGTTTGCGAGATGTTTTGCCACAACAGAATGCAGCCAAAGAGGGTACAAGTCAGCCTGATACAATTAACAGAACATTGTCATCTTCTGCAATTAAATACAACAGAGTTACCATGGTCAATCGAGCAAAACTGTACACACTGCATTTAGAAGAAGTTCTGAGTTCATTATTGAAAAAGCTTAACAGTCAAGATGAGGCTTCAGAGACACCACTAAAAACTAGTGACATTGATAGAAACTTTAAAAGCTTGGGAGATGTGCATCACAATTTTCTTCGTAATTATGACATAAATAAGCCTATAGAGCAGTTTGAATTTGAATGCATGGAGCCTATGCCGGAGCCACTGCCGCATACACAAACTTTGCCATTTCAAAACATGCAGGACCAGGTAAACAGCAGTGCAGAAGGAAGCAGTATATTCCAACACTTTGGTCATATAGTCCCCACTGCAATTCTTATTCCCATTAACTTTTCTCCTGGAAATCCTATTCCATGCATTCTTGAGGCTTATCCACCTTCTCCTGCCAGTCACAGCATTGACTTAGGTTTTGTTTCAGCTGGTAATGCCAGTCAAGATACGGTCGGCAGTGAAAAGTGAATTCCAACCATTTTTGTTTGTTTCTGATGTTTTTGTTATCTAAGTGTTGTTGTTTCGTTTTTAGGTTATGTATAAAGTTTTAGGTTTACATTTTTATTTGCTGGTAAAATGGCACCACATACCAAACCTGTCGTTCCAAGCATTTCCGTTAAGGTTGGACAGTATTTAAAGGATTGTTTTTCAACTACCAGTGCTTGGAAACAGCATGAGGTTTTGAGAATATTACTTGAAAATGATACAAATGCCAATGCAACCAACATGGTTTGAAAATCACAGTATGATAATAAAACACAAATGTTGAGGTTATAATTTATCTTTCAGCTGAAGTCCAATGTTTTCAGCACTGTTCAACTTGACGATGTTTTAGCAGAAGCTGTTTCCTATTATTTTGTGTTTTTTCCAAATAAACACCCATGCAAAACTCTCTTAAGAAGGTGATCAAATGATTTTTATTTTGCACAAAAATTGCTATGCACATGAACAATAAACATAAAAATTAAATGGCATGGGCACCGATATAACCACATACTTCCATCAAGTTGGGAGTCCGAGAAATTATTGTTTTATGATTTTACTTAGATAACACTTAACTTTTATGAGAAAAGCTTGAAATTAGTTACTTTTTATTTCTTATTTAATTACTATTTTTTTTTAAGTTGTGATTTATTACCGTGGTCATGAAAATCATAGCTAAGTTGAAGACCTTTGTTAAGCAGTCATGTTGAACACAGCTGTGCTTATCATTAGTGTTATGAACTTTCCTCTTAACTAAGTAAAAACTTTTGTTGTTATATATGTTTTTATCAGTGTAATAAAGCAGTGCGATGAAAATACAATGCAAAGTTCATTTGTGGAAAAGGCATTTACGAGCCTATGTAACTCTGTCACAACACTTGATGTTACTGCTTGTCATATTATTCAAACTTACCAAATGTGTGTCAACTCATTATGGATGTCTCCTGAGTGTTTCATCTCACTTGTTGGTAACCTAACTGGATTAAAACCCTTAAGTTTTTCCATTTTGTTAACATTTTTATTTTACAGTGTCAAGTGCAGTTGATGTTGTTATACGCCATTCCTCCATGCTTTCCGAACCACTAAAACTATCAACAGAAATCACTCATATTTTAAACTTGATAAGCGAAGATTTGAAATGCATCAACACATTTCTGCATAAACGCCATCAAGAATTTAAAAGTTGTCAAATGGTTAAAACTCTCCATCGACTTGAAATTGAGTGCAAGACGTTGTTGTCTCAAGGTTGAAAATATTTCTTTTTCCTTTTCTGCATTGAAATAAATAGGGTTTGTTGCAGAACATTGCAGAGGAAACTGCTGGAATGCAGCTGCATTACTTTTACCAACTGTTGTTTTCTTGATTTCATCAAAGTCCTTTTATTTAATGGTATGAAATTTTAATGATAAAGTTCTGGGGATCGTTTGAAAAACGTTTTTTTATCTTTTTCTAGGCTACCATTTTGTTTTCATTGGACAAAAATGTTTGTAAAAGTGAATTGGATTCTCTTTCTTCTTCAGCAAAACTAGCAGTGTGCAATGGTATTTTAGTATTTGTCTCTTATAAAAATGTAGACCTTGCACAAGTAGACTCAGAAATGTTAGAATCCACAAATTCGACACTTCATAAAATTCTAAAATTGGCATTCAACTGGCTAAACGTTGTACTGACAAGGTAAGTTAAAATTATCAATGTAAAGATTGTTCAATATATTTTACTGAAAATGCATCTATTTGGAGCATGTTAAATGGTTACAGTGTTGTTGGTGTTCAGGATGAAATTGACATAGGAAGATGTGTCTTGCAATGGTCAACAGCATTGAGGTTTGTTATGTTCTATTGTATGTGTTCTGTAATATTTGTTTGTTTTACTAAATCAACCAGAAATATTTTTTCAGCACGCACATTGAAATTATCAATGTTAAAACAGAAGAATTTGCCAGTTATCTGCATTGGATTTTACCTTACACAAACATTGGACTTGATCATTCAACAGACCTTCTTCGCCACCAAGCTAGGGATGTTTTGCAAAACATACTCCAGGCTGCACATAACTTTAAACAAGGCAATTCATATTTTTGTAATTTGGACCTTTTGGTTTATGAACTTAATCCTGCTGGATGTTGGCGAGAAATTTATGTAATCGGTAAAGTGCATTTTATGTTACAGTTTTGACAGATGTCAAGACAGATTTTATCCAAGAAATATTGGCAAAAGTCATCAGTGGCAGTTGGGACAAGCGTGCTATCTATGTTTCTCTAAACTGCATCCTGAAACATTCTGCTCCCAGCACTATAATGCAGAGAAAACCAGATATTGTCACCCTGTTATTTGAAGGTAGTTTTCAGTTGTCAATTTCCAGTTTGTGTTTAATTCATAGTATTTGTTTTAGCAATGAGTGATCAGTCACTCGTACCGTATGCGTCAAACCTGTATCTTGGTCTGGCTAAAGCCTCACTTGACAATGGGCATAACAGAGAAAATGTGTACACCGAATTTTTGTTGCCTATTTTGACTGCCCTGAAGAGCAGTAATGAACACAATTTGCGACTTTTACTTGATGTAAGTTGACTTGTATTATTATAATGTATTGACTTGTGAGAAGACCAGAGAACCAGGATCTATATCTTAAATCTTAATTGATACGATATGGCAACAAATAGAGAAATCTACAACTGAATTTCTTATTTGCTTGCTCCAAAACATTCACATTAAAAGTTTTCTGCTCTGAAGATATTTATTTTTTTGCAGTATTGTCTGAGAAAAGTGCTGAAACTTTTTGGAACAGGTGGTTTGAATTTTATCATATCCAATGTAAAAACACACCAGAACATGGGTCTGAATATTTTAATTATGTGCCTGAGCACAGCACAGCAACTTGGATTGCTGCAGGTAATTTTTGAATAAAAACAACTTATGGTGAAGGTTGCAAATTGTGATTTTGTGATGTTGTTTTAGGATACAGTTGATTGTGCAGAAAGGGGTACTTGGAAATCTGGTGTGAATGTAAGTGTTTTAAAACAAGCACTTGTGCACCCATCTGGACAGGTAGACAATTCTGTTTTATTATTTTTTCACAATAAATTTCTCATGACAATTCCTATGTTTGTAATCACATTAGTGAACAGTTTAGCTTCCACTCATAAAATTCATCTATTTTTAGCTACGTTTGGATGCTTATTCACTGATATGTCAAAGCTGTAAACCTTCAGAGTTAATATCTGCTGTTGAACTAGATCTTATCAAAAATTCACTTCCTTACAGTATGACATCACAATGTCCAGCATTTCGACAACAATTGTTAAACATGCTTAAGAAGGTGAGATGCAATGTAGACAAAACTGCATGCAATTCATAACTATTTTTTTGCAGTTAATTTCTCGAATCAATTTAAACTACACAAAAGTTTTCAAGGAATTGTCTAAAAAGACCCCCATTATTTCTTCTGTTAAGTTAAACTCAGTCAAGTCGATATATGAGGTACAGAAAAGTTTAACGATCGTTGCTGAAATAATGACATATGAATCAAAATTATGAAACAGGATTTTGTGCGATGGCTGGTTGATACTTGCTTCAACCAGTTATTTGATGGGGCTTGTTATTCCCGGCGAAACATCTGCCTTACCATACTTTCCAATGTACTTGATACATTGCTCCCTGGCAAAGGTAATTGGGAACAAGACTTATGTTTTTCAATAGTTTTGCCTTATTTTCATGTCATTAAAGAAATGGTTTTCTTATCTCGTTGATTTTATGTTACAAATGAATGTAGTTAGTAATCTGTTGAAGAAAAAATGTTTTTTTTTTGATATGTTGACTTCAATCTCTGCTATTGAATTCGTACCTATATTTCACCAGGTTTATGCCCTCACCTAAGTGAAATTATTACAAAAGAAAGGATAGAAACATTGTGTGGAATGATGTATGATAATTATGAAGAAAACAGGGAGCTTGCTTTACATTTGCTATTGAGTAATAATGCTGCTGCAGTTAAAAAGCATGTAGGTGTATTTCATTGTTTTTTTTCAAAGCAGTTTATCTAAAAATGATGTTAGTGGCAATAGAATAGCATTTGTCATTGTTTTTTATTGTCAGTAAACTTTTCTGTAATTTGACCATGTTACTAAAATAATAATACGACATTTCTGGCCTTGAAGTTTGCAGATAATCTTGCGAAAAAAACAGCTTCAGCCATTAAACTTTGTCAAAAAACGTATAAACCTGAGGAATGTAAAGATGCTGCATATGACTTACGACTGGTGATTGCATTAGCTGATGACTCTACAAGTGAAACGTTAAGGTTCATATTATCACTTTGTGATTCAAAATCTGCATAAGCTTATACATAAACCTGATATCTTGTTTTGTACAGGATAATCGGTGAGATTTTATCAAACCTACAAGCAGATGTACAACTTGCCAAACAAAATCTTTTGCAATCACTTTCAAGGAGTTCATTGTATGGCAATTTATACTGCATCCGAATGCTGCTGGTCAACACTGCTTTGCTGTATGTTATACTAAATGCTTACCTCTGCTGTTTTGTCATATGTTACAAGCAGGTTCAAGGTGTTTGATAATGTAAATAGGATTTGGTTTAACATAAAAACTTACAAGGAACAAAGACTAATGACTGTCAACATCTTCCAGGGAAAACTCAGAATGGCGGAAATGTGTTTCAAAATGCATCGATGCAAGCATAGCTGTCTTTGATGCAGTATTCCCTGTTGTGGGTAGCATATCTCCTGAAGGCCATCTACCTGATGTCCTTGAAAGTGACCCAGAATCCAACTCATGGGATAATCTTCCAGACTTTTTGCGTCCACTGGTGGACAACACTCTTGTGTCCAATGGTAAATAATATCAGAACCCTTTATTGATATAAATAGATAAAACACTGTGTATATGTTTCCTTTAATGAATATTAGGATAAAAACCTAGAATATTGCTTTCATTTAAACATCTTTTTAATATGTGAGAAACAATGTCAATACATTAGAATTCCATGTAGGTAAAGCATGAGAAAAACGTTCCCCCGAAAACTTGTTTTTGAAAAATTTAATATTGGAAAACTTGCTAAAACCTAAGGCCATATCCACTAGAATAAAACACAATTTTTGTAACTTCTACTTTCTTTCCTTTCCGTTATGTTTTTTTTTACATTTGGTCTTCGCAGTAGCAGGTGACGTGGACGAGCGGTTGGCTGCGCAACGTGTGTTAGTTTCGTGTTGGAGAAGTGCGAAGGAATCGTCATTGCTCTTGCAAACCATCGCGACTGTTTGTCCGTGCGACGCCACCGAGAACTTGGGCGACGCGTTGTTGTCATGGCAACAGGTAACGATATTATTTTTTCTGTAGCTCTATTTGTATGAATAAGAGCTGTTTTTGAACACGGCACATTACGATTACCTGTCTGTACCGATAACATTTTTTTAGAAGACACCTAAGTTTGATGTACAGTGCATGGGACCCCAGTGTTTTGAATACGGTTTTTGCTTTGCTAGTTACTCGACATCGGACTTCATTTACGACGTCAGCTGATGAACGCCCGTCACCGGGGTGCTTTCGAAATCGCCTATTCGGCATTTAAGGCCTATTGTCCGCTGCTTTGGAGGTAAGACCTAATCACTTTTATATATCCTTGGCATTATGATTCTACTGTTATTGACAATGTTACGCAATCATATTTCTACCAAACCGCTGCTTGGCCCGTTTTGTTGGACAAAAAATTATTCAAATAATAAAGGCCAAATAAACGACTGTTTTTTGCTATTATTTCTCGTTGTTCCCAGGAAGAGAAACCGTCAATTGAGTCGTTACCTCATTGAATGGTTGAATTCGGTTGTGGAAGATGTTTGCGATCCTGTGAAGTCCAAGTTACTTTGCTCAACGCGAAGAAGTGCCGGATTGCCATTCTTGGCGCAGGTGAGATAACACTTTGTTGTGTACATTTAGATGGCTTGTGCTAGCAAAATTTTGCAATGACAGTCCCTTAACTTCTTTGTATTTTATATCCATACAAAATTCCCACTGTCGATAATGCGTCGTTCAATTTGCAACTGTTATTTTGACAGCATGAAAACATTTTTCAGGGTTTTAGGCATTTAATGATATTTTGTGCCGCATGTAGGCGCTGCTGAGTAGCGATAAAGGCAATGAAATACGGGCTTGCCTTCGTCACGTCATGGCATCACTGCTGATGGTATTGGAGAGCGATTCGAATTATGACACTGTTTCCAAGGTATGAAAATAGTTTGACATAATTTTTAACGAACAGTATGTTCTTGGGTTTTTTTGCAACAATTGATTTATTTCCAAATTAATCTGACTGGTGCCAAAGGTCGAAGAATTTTGTTTTGTTAGCTCATACATATCGAAACAGTGCGTGTACACACCCTGTCTGCACCTCTCTCATATATATCCTTCCACAAAATGTGGGTGATTTTTTAACAAATCTCGATCATGTTATCATGTTTTGATTTTTTCGTTTTATGGTTGCAGTACGCATATTAAAAAACGTTGAATGTCAACTAAATTGTAGTCCCATTAAACCTGAATGCAAAACCACTTCCTTGTCTTCGTTTTGCTCAAGTGTCTGGTTTACTGGCAAACCGCTTTCAGGTTCACGCCCTCAACGTTGCCCAAGGTTTAATACGCGATGCTTCCCTGGGCGAGGAAGTCGGCCCCTACCTCTCACTCTACACGATTACGGCAATAAAGGGTGAGTCACCGAAACCGAAACCAGACCCCCAATCAGACGGGTCATCGACCACGGTTTCTCTTGTGTGTTATCATGAGTAATCCCAGCGAAGTGTTTCGACGTATTCTTTTTGAAGGTATCGCCTGTCGCGTCTGGTCGATTCGAAATTCGTCTACTTTGCTCTTTTCTGCGCTGGTGACCCGAATTTTCGGCGTGAAAAGAGAAAAGGACCTGGAAAGTTCGGCCAAAAACAGGTGCGTGCCGTTTCGTGCGCCACATGTTATTTGATTAATTACCTCCATTGTAATGATAAGAAGCCGTCCTGAGTCATTCTACGTCACGCCGTGTGTTGTGTTTCAGGATGTCGAGTCATGAGTTCTTCACACGTCTCCCCCAACTCCGGGAATTCCTCTTGGATCATCTCGATCGCAACACTACTGCTGACGAAAGTTCTACCCTTTCAAGTATTTATTCTATTCGAAACTCGATAACTTTGGTAAATGAGGAATTTGTATGAGTATTGTAGTAACATTTACGTCCTGTTGTCATTCACACCACTGTCTGTTCCATACTATTGTGGTAATTGTGACTTTGTCACAGATGTTGTGTTGTATAAATCACACCAATTGTAATTATGTTACTTTTAAGCTTTGAAAGTGGTTCGTCACACTGAGATGCACTCCAGAATCTACCCCGATTTGCTTCTACTTTCCCGTCTTTATCCTTCCTCAAATTCCCCACATTCCCTCGATGATTTTGTGCCCTGCCTAACGAGGTACTTCCGTTTCGTGTGTGCATTGCGTATTTCCGTCATTTGCAGGTTCATGGCCGTAAAGTAAGACTTGGAAGTTATCCAAAATATCGCAATAGGCGAGACACTTCATACTGGTTAAATGCCAAGATTTTTGTCGGAAAATTTAAGATTCTGTTTTCTATAATACCATTGTTTAAAACAAAGGCGAAACAATTGTATTGTTACCAAATCTCTTACACAAGGCCATTGTCTAAGAGCGCCTTGTGAAAAAAACATTTTGTAAAATCCGAAGATCCTGTATCGATTTCACAATGCAATCCGCCTGTCACGTTTTTCGTGTAGTCCCTAAATGCCTGACTTTAAAAAACGATGTTGTTTTAGGTGCCTGGGCAGTTCCATATTCAAAATAAGGAGCATGGCCGCGACCGCTCTATCGTGCGTCGTTAAAACTGAGAATATCGGCGTCACAATCACCTTCTTGTGCGATTCTCTGAAGTCATTCTCGTCACAGAACGACCTGCACGGACGTCTGATGGCGGTGAGTCCCCGACATCGTGATAGTGATATTTTTGCACGTGACTGTAATTGGATAAAGCCGCCAATATTAAACCACTGCGCGTTTTTCCGATTAAATCTGTTCACGGAGTTTCCACCCGATCACGTTTTTCTCGTGTCGTAAGGAGCGCTCCTCCCCTTTCCAGCATGAAAATCGCCTGTTTGAACTTAATGCTGCAGCGGCAAGCACGGTTAAAGTTACATATTTCGCCATACTTGGTATGTTAATTAAACAAACGCAGAAAGAAATGCACTACGGGCGCTTACCGCTAGTGGGCGCCAAAAATCTGTGCGTTTTGTTTTATGCTCGTTTGGCTTTCAACGACAAACAGGGTAACACACCGGACCTGATGGTCACTTACGAGATGATTTTCACCACTTCCCTGCCCTCTGTTTGACTGTGAAACGTTTCACGCTTCGGGAGATCCCCTCCTTTTCGTTTGTGATTGTGTATTTTTAAATCTTGTATTCCAGCTGGGGCAGCTGCACGCCAAACGCCGCTCAACTTCGTGCAAGAATTCGCCTATCAACACCGAGCACGCGCTGGCATTCTTGACCGACCTCCTGCCGCATAGCTGGCTCGCATCACGGTAAGCGACCGATGTAGTGAATAGACTGGCTCGCCTGAAGCGCCATAAACCGTGGTAAGTTGCCAATGATGCCAACCGCCCGACAAGACGTGCGCAGAGTTGGTCCTCGGCCTTGTAATCTTGTAGGTGGGGTTAGAGTGCGTTGGTTTGACTCCGTGTTCGCTGGGAGTGAGTCTTTGCCGCTCACCACGCGGTCTTGGCTTTCATGTCGTACACTGCGTTAACAACACCCTCGTATCTCTCAGCCTTGTAAGACGCCGTGCCTCGCAAAGGAGCATTTATGTGTTTTGGTATAAAACTTGGTCGGTTCAGGGGGTTGATTTTACAGTTGCCGGAGTTGATTTTCGCTGTAGGCACAACGGGAGGGTAAAGCAATTCGTTCTTACAACCGATGACGTGTGTTTATCTGATGCCGTACACACAGCCAAGTAAATACAGTCCCGTGCCCAACGAAGGATATTCTGGGAGTTATACACCTTACGCCCTGATGAAAACCCAATTTCCATTCAATAAAAATTTGACTAACTGCTTTTGTCACATGTTACGTATTTGGTTTTCCGAAACAAGTGTTTCGGTTGGTGAGGCTAGCTATTTTTTATTCGCCATGGTTAAATATAGATCCGACATTTCTTTGTTGACATATGTTTATTTCCAGCCGTAACCCGTGCCCGATGACTCGCGCAATATATTTGGAATTGCTCGTGCAAGTCGTGGAGGACATAAAAAACTCTTCTGGTAAGACTTATTGTTATGCAAGGTATTTGTGCATGGTATTGTTCGTACAAACGCATGACAATTTTTTTCTCACAACGCAACGCTTGGTAATATTGGCTCACGTTAGGACATTTGTATTTGGTCACACCTGAAATTGAAAATCATGTTATAGTGTATGGATACATACAACAGCTATATACATTACTTGCAAAACTCAAAAAACTGCCCACGTATGGGAAAGTCCAACTCGCATGTTTTTATTGGCGTGATTCGGTGAACCAAGAGTAGAATATTCCAGTTATCACGACCACAAAAAAACCATACAGAGGCAACCACCAAGAACGAGATGATCTTTCCAGTTGTGTTTGTTGTTATCGAACGTCATTGCTTCGGATCTTGGACCCAAGCGACGAAAGTTGCACAAGCCGCCGTAACCGCGTTCTTGCCATGCTGGCTTATCAACAGGCTCATTGTACAGAGCCTCCTAGTTGCATCCCAATATGGACACACCCGTTACTGGAAAGGTGCGCCTCAGACTGACTTGTGTATATGTTCAGATAACGATCTACACGGCGTGACGTCAGAACTGTCGGATTTGCGTGCTGACGTAAAAGGCTGCGTTGCGGAAAGAGGGGTGGTTGGGCAAAGTTTCTGTGATCGAGCTGTGGGGAGAGCTGTCGTGTATTTTTACATTTGGTGAGTGAGTGTAATTTACTGCGTTCTGAAATAGTGCACTGATCCGATTAAACCAGGCCCATTGATTCAAATCTCTCGTAAATACCTTCAGTTTAGCATATACTGTGCTCTGGGTAAATATGCTTGGAAACTCATGCCTTAAATATTAAATATGGTGGTTTGAATAAAGCCGCATACCTCATGAACGCGATTCTTGGAAATCATCCCGAGGAATCAATTTTTTTTGTCCATGTAATAAAGTTCAGTTTCGCAAATAATTTTTGATTTGTGTACAGACGCCTTGACTTGAGTACCACAATACTTCAGGCAAAATTGGTGTTGATACAAAATATGCAAACTGTGCACACATGTATAATGGTGATGTAATTTTTACCGAACAACACCTCCAACACGCCGTACAGCACAACCAACTGGTTCATTGATATGGTGAAACTTGGCAGTTTTTAAACCGCGGGGCTGCGTTAGGTCGAGTTTGTATGTAATGTGGTCCGCCTCTTTTAATCATCGCGTTATGGAACGTTGTTGTGTGGGTTGGATCAACTTCACCTCCATTTCAGAAAACCTCACGTTTACTTCACGCCTCGTTAGCGTCGTAATTGAGTGTCTCGACATATACTCATTCCTGTACCTGCATATGGAGATCTTGGTTTCTTGCTATTTAAAGATAACACTGTTTGTTCGTGGATTCCGTGGTATGCCTCGGAGGCTGTCTATGAATTACAAAAACAACAGTTTTTTGGAACACAACTCACGGGTTTTCTCATAACTCTGAGTAAAAAGAGACCGATGGCCCATATTGCTAGTCCCTTTATGCTCACAACAGTTTTTATTTTTCTCTTTGTTTCGATGTTTTCAAAAGTGCGATGAGAAACATTTTGTGTGTGTATGAATGTTGTGTTGGCAATGTAAATCATAGAGTCTTAATATTTTTTGTTGATTTGCGAACACATATACATAATTAATTTAAAAAAACAGCTGATGTTTTTTATGCACACAAAAATATGAATTATCGTTTCACCATTTGCATCCAAATTTGGCAGGAAACTGTCTCCGCCTTCAGATGTTTGCAGCGTATTGATCAGCCCTCGAATTGACCTCAAAATATCTGCACTGGAAGCCTTCCTCCATCTAGCTTCCAGTGGAAACCCGCTCGGTAATGAAGCGTATCTTTGTCATCTTTATTCTCTTGTCATTTTCTGCACCGCCATGAACCCTCCGCCTTTGCAGATCCGTCAGATCGAAAGAAGCTTTTTCAGGCCGTGGCGTCTCTCACTGCTACGGAAAAAGACCAACGCACGCTCCGACTTGTAAGTACTCTGCGCTACGCATTAATTATGCAATTCGATTTGCATACAGCTTTGCCCCGGCCTGTACCCTGACCGGTTTGATTTTCCCGCCTCATTTTCTGTTGCGAAGGCCTACGAAAATTTACCTCACTTGACAAGCGCGTCGAATTGCGGCTTGTCAATCGAGCGAGGGCTCCGTCTTGCGGAAGATTTGTCTCCAAACAACTGTCTACTTTCATCTGTGGCTGTTGCAGTGGCTCGCTGCATCAACCTTGCGCTGTCAGAAAACGAGGTAGCCTTTATTTTGTTTTTAACTTTGCACTGATGCCCAAAACGAATCTGTTCGATCGTCTAGGTTTGCGGAAATCCCTCGCAGCTCCTTACGCAACGTAAAATTCCCCTTGCACCGACGATTCGAGTTGGGATGTGTATTGCGGGTTAACGTGGGGTCATGTTTTTGATTTTGGAGATAACCTGATTAAATAGTAAGGGGGCTTTTCCTTTGACGGTTGGCCAACCATAGATTGGTTTTATTTGCATTAAATTACCGGTAATGTATCAAAATATTGTGCAATCTTCAGATATTTGTTATATTATCTGATCGGTGCCTTGAACAACTTTACATGTAACTTAATAATCTGTTCTTCTGGCAAAGATAAAACGTAACTTTATTCACCGACGTTTCGCCTGTTATTCAACAAGGCTTCCTCAAGGTAATGGTACAGCACACACTAACGCCAAAAAACGTGCCAACACGAAAAGGGGGATAACGTTAACACCGCTTGTAAAATCATGTGATGTATAAAAAATAGGCGGGAAAACTACAGTTACAGTAAGTTGTTATAGAGCACCGGGAAGTAAACGCACTGTTCCCTATCATTAACACAGCGATTGTTCTTGTGGATCAACTTTACATGGTTTGTTGTGTATGGCCAAAATTCAAATATGTAATAACCAACCAAACATGTAGTGCAGTTTTAATTCTTAAAGCAAATCGCTTACTGATATAAAACTGAACCCGCCCGATACACACAGTTTTGGTATTTTCTGCCAACACTTCGCAAACCTCACAGCATGTTTTGCGCAGAAAGGTCGTGGGCGCGTGGTGGAGTCATACCAACGTCGGTGGATGCAGCTTGCAACCCAGGTTTTCGACCCCAGAATTAAAGACAATGCGGATGTGAGACAAGCGATCACCGGATGCTTTGACGCAGTTGCGTTTCAACTTCTCAGTGCCGACCCTGCTCAAGGTAACATCATGCGATCCACCCAACCACCCACCACCCACACCACACTATCCCCACTCCTTTGTGCGACCTCAAGTGGCAAACTGAGACGTCTATTGTTACTCTGTGACGTCACAGTGGCACTTGATCTTCGCGCGCGCGCCTTACAAAAGCGCCCCAGGTGGCTCCCATCTGCACCCACCACAAGCTTGGGAACTGTCCAGCTACAAGCGAACAGCTCCAACCGGCAACTTACAGCACACGCATGCTCGGGTTTAAACAAAGGCCGCTGTACCCGAAACCGCGAAGCGAGCCGCGGCCTTCAGCCTGTTTACGGCTTGCTGATGAATTGTGGTCGCGTCGGCTTATCGATGCCCTTTTAAACGTAAGCAGACGCCGTGCCCGATCCATCCGCTCTTCCTATCCGTTTACTTGGTTGCTGCTGCGCCCTGCAGCACTTACATAATACCATTGCGTCGTATCGGGTTTTTCCTGTTGGTCATGTGATTGAAAACTTCGTGACCGAGTGGCTTGACAGGGCTGATGAAGTAGGCGCACAAATCAATTTACCCGGAGAAAAATATTACGCAAAAGTACCTTACCTTTGCAGCGTGACAAATTTAAAGCTACTACGGGTTTTGCCTTTAGATACCACCACACACTATGCCCAAAAAAGAAAAAAATGCCTCGACGATCATTTGCACGTTCCCATGGTGCAGCACGATACGCAGATTAACCGACAACAAACCGACCGACAAACGGGCTACTGTTGTTATGTGTATTCAAACCTCGGGAAAATTTCGGCGAAATCTCCGAACGGCGACAAACACCCATGGATTAGCTTTAAACCGCTCCACGGTAAACAACAAGAATGTGTAGCCGAGTCGCCAGAGGCACTTCCACGCTGTTTGTTGTTGTGTTGTAGATCGCACATCAACTCAACGCTGAATGTTGGCGTGAACTCGTTTTTGGGTATTATCGCAAACCCCCTATATATCCGTTGGTTTCCGTATACGCAATAGCCCGCCGTAAATCATTGTTTTTCTCCACGGAATTACACCCAAGCGCGGCCTCTTCGAAATCAATCAATGCCCTTTCGTGGATATTTTCTCCATTGCCGGCTTACGCAAAGGCCGTATCTAATAGCAAATTGGATTATCGCCTTGGCGCGTGCATTGCACCGATTAAATCTGTTTTCTGTCACCAAAATACCTGCCGGCTTATGCTTTTGCGTTATTACATCACGCGCGATCAGTGTGCGCGCTGGAAGCTGGTGACCTTTGTATATTAAAGATTTTTTTTGGCTAACACTCGTGATGTCATTGATAGTTACGAAACCACTATATTAAGCGCGATTTCCGCTCTTTGCCTTTCGGATCTTAAACATAACGCGCGGTTGTTAGTTTTTGGTGCAGACGCGTGCTAGTTACAAGACTTTCCCTACATAAACGCAATCCAACGGAGCAAGTACACGCGTCACACGTTACGTCACCGAAATCCTTTAGCGAAGAACTTCGGACGCAAATCGGCCCTCGCACTTCATCCATTGTTTTTAAGGACTCACAAACCTCTACAAACGTTGGGCACTCCTCCCCAGAGCCGCGTGCTACCTACGCGCGCCCTTGTAAAGGACGATTGAAGATGGTCATCGTGATTTCGCGTTTTCCGACGCTTGGGATTACAGCTTGTCAGCTGTTTCCACTCCACCACCAACCTATCACACAAAAAGCCCTGTAATCTCCTTTCGTAATAACCAAAGCAACGCGAGGATCTTTTTACCCTCAAACACAGTTTGGTGTTCGAAGCAAAGTCCGTATATGTTGTGTTACTAAAAATAGACGACAACCTCTTGAATGTTTGCTTGCTATTTTTTGTCGATTGCCGCGGGATTTTCTTACAAGATGTAGCGTACAATAAACCCTCTCGGTGTTTTACTCACTTTACACCTACAGCACCGGCGCCCACAGATTGTTTTAGTATCTAAAGCTTACAATTGCTTGTTTTCGTTCTTTCACGTTCGACGTTTCGGAGTCACCATTCATCACTTTTACCATGGTTTTGATATTTACCCATTTTAAACTTTCATTGGGACAACAACGATCGTATATTTGTGTGATTTTAAGCCATATGTCACGGTCCCAAGCACTCAACAACCGAGGTGCGGTTTGTTGATATAGTACGTGGGCTTTGGATTTATTGCTCCGAAAATAGCTTATTACAAGTTCAGGCCATTTTAGCCTCATCCGCTCGTTATTAACGGTGGTCCAGGTACCTTATTTCAAAAAAACTTTTTGAGAACTCGATTGAATCCAATATTCGATTGAGTAAATTGTTGGGTCCTCTTATCACCTGTAAACACGCATTGTATTGGTTCGTGCTGAATTCAGAAAAGCTTTCAAGCGATCTGTCTCTTTTTGAAAATCTTTGACGCACCTAGATGAATATTTTTTCACCTGCCCTAACATACAAATTAAAACTTCGCGGCCCGTAACTTTATCGCTGCCAAATCTCGCATTCACGCATCGATCGTATAAGATTTGGGCCAGAGAACCCAACATCAGATTAAGGTCAGAGTGGTGTTTTGTGCAAAATAATTCTGACATTTACGTCAATATTGCGTTGTATACAAACGCTATTGGTCCATCTCGAGCGAAGTGAAAACCGTTATTCGACCTCCGCACGTATATGGCACGAGGAGACGTGGGGTTAGTTTTGTAGCAAAGATAGTTTGTAGGCGTATGTCCTTTCGGCACTCCCCGCACAAAACGAGCGTTTATAGACAGCACAACAAGCGTTGTTGTGTTCCTTACCGCATTCCGAATGTTTTTAGATTACCCCCACAATTAATTTTGGGCTCCGCGGTCTTTACGCCTGGTAAATGGGAACTTTCCTGGCCTTAGGAAAGCGTTTCATATAACAAACTGACTTCCTGCAATCGATAATACTGTGTAGGGGTAATTTTAAAGTGAAACCATGTCTTGAATGAGAATAAAATTGTGGGTTGTGTCGTTTGCGTGTAACGATCTATTTCGTTGTATTTAAAACTGGCAGCAGCATCTTAGTGACTTTCGACGATTCCAAAAGATGAGTGATCAGTAACACGTACACATCCCAATGGTAAACTGTTCCGCGTAACAAAAGGCCCAAAAACACACACATGTCCCGTATCTCTACCACAATGAATGCTACACAGCGAATGCGAACAAAGCTGTGAGGTCGGGTGCGTGGTATTCGTCGTAGATCATTTTTCAGCATATGTCCTTTCGACACTTGCCGTCCCATGCACTCGTGTTTACTGGCACCGCAGCCTGAGGAGTCCGCCAGCAGGAAACTGCGGAAGCGCGGCTCTTTTTGTGCGGCGTTCCCCGCCAAATCCATCACAATGCGGCCCGAATTCCTGGAATACAAAATCACTGGGCGTCGTGACACCTCACCCGCCGACGTCGGAAGCCGCGCCGAAGAAAAGGATGTAAAGTAGAACAAAATGATTTTTTGGACGGATGTCTCGAGTTGCCTCATTAGTTAATTGACGTATCCCATCTTTGTTTGAACAAAACCGGAATCCGCCAAAACGCTGTGTCCAGACGAACCTTTCATCCAATCACGTCATGCAGCTGTTGGCTGTGAATGTGTATGGAGGCCATTGTCGCAGAAGTTCGACGGAGGTCGCTTCTGAGAATTGAATGTCAAGCTTATTTCGCAGAAATTCGCAGGCGACCCTTGAAAAGTTGTGCGTGGGTGGAAACTTACACGAACGCGGGTGTTGTCTTATTATAGTTTGGTGACATCAGTGAATTTCTCCATACCCGATTTTGTGTATTGAATTTCGTGAGTTTAAGCAGGATATATGCCACGGCTTGAGTGAGTAAGGCTTGAGTAAGTACTATTTCTGGAGAACGTTGATATGGTTGGCATCGAAACTTAATCGAGCGATCCAAGAAAATACAAACAATCATTTAAAGTGTGGCCAACTTGTGCACTTAAAAGCCAGTCATTTCTATGTTTTTACGCGCATTTAACGTGAATTATCGCCGTAGTCCAGATTTGCGTTTGCTTTGAAAACTTCACAGTACGACCGGTAGATAATAACCCTTAAATCCAGTATTGTGTTGTGGGTCGTGACTCCGGTCTGTTTACATTTTTTCGGTTTTATGTTTTCTGGCAAATAGGATTTCTCCACAGTGCAACACAATACCTCTTGTTTTCGCAGAACCTTCGCCTTTCGTCGCGTGGCGTCTCCTCTTTGCTATGTTAATTGACGAAGACGAATCGACCCGTTCGCAAGCCTCACTTCTCGTACACAAGGTGGCGCTCCAGTGCGGCCTAAAGGAAGGCAAGTATTTGTGACGTGTCACTATTGGACACGATTTTGTCTTGTGTTTGGATGGAAGACATAAAGTTCCTTAAATCGATTTTTTTTAAAAAAAACTTTCTAGACATTACTTTTTATGAGATTTTTAGTGCAACGAAGACCAAATAAAGTTATGAGCAGGAGATCTATACATTTTATAAATGTTTTAACAAAAATAATGCATTTTTAACCACTGCAGACATCGCAAACCCTTAAAAACCTTCCTTTTTTAATTGTCACGGAATGTAATTTATATAGGATTTTGTTTAACTCCGCATGCTATATGGCTAAACATAGCCCGCAACCATTTCAACACTTGTTTCTTGCCTTCCATTAAGGCACCATGAATTTATTTTTTGGTGGGGGTGCTTTTGGCTCCGGGCGAGTTGTTTTGCAAACATCCCCTGTACGCAGGCGTTCCATTCGTCGACTCCCTGGCTCTGGAAACGGCCGCCGACTGTCTCTTCAAATTACTCGGCACAAAGCATGCGGAACAGTGCCGCAACATCCTGCGTGACGTCAGCAACTGTAGCTCCGTCAATGAGGTAAACTATTTTCAGGCGTTACTCTGTTTTGTGCTCGGTGAATTTTCGGCGAAAAGGTCAGAATTGCAAGCCCCCGGCGACATAAACAGTTTCGGCGGGAACTTAGCTGTTTACGCGCGGTATGTTCTCCTGAATGGTCTGTGTTTGTTTCGGTGTACAGGCACGTTACTCAGCAACGGGGGTATAGCCCCCAAACCCGACAACGCAAATAACTAATGCTTCTGCAACTGCAACTAAATGGAATCAAAATGATCTTTAAACTATTAGTAACATGTGGTATTTGCAGGTACATGTGCAGCTCGTACTGCAAGCCGAATAAATTTTGTTATATGTTTTGTAATCCTTAATTCTTCAATACACAAATTGCGAGCCCTTTCCCTGTTATCTCGTGTTTATGTTCTGACGTGCGCCTGGAGGTAGGTATCATGTTGTCCTTGAAACAAAATCGTTTTCCCAAAAAATATCGCCTGAAACTTGACGCGACCTTTCCATCGCGCAATGCTCATCCAAAAACGCGGTTTCTGGATATTCGCCCCTTTTGTGGGTATGCTGACGTAACGAAGGTCCTTTGTCACCTTGTGGTGTTTCAGGTTCTTGCGCCGTGCTGTAAATAACAACGTTGTTGTGATTCATGTTGCACTGTTCTCTGTCATTGCACGGCATTTAGAGTTCAATGATATAGACCATGCACAAACAACATTCCAAAGTGCGTTGGGTATTTTACAAATCAAGGTATGTGTTTCCGATCGAACGGTTTAACGAATGCTTCTTCAAATATTTCGTTGAAATCTTAGACGTTTATTTTTCCTTCAACAGCCAATGACGTCTTCCAAAAACAGATTTCTTATCATGTATTGTACAGGCAACATTGCCTCAATAGGCAATCGGCATTTCGACAGATTGTACTTGAGTACATGATGTCTTGGCCAACCGCGACCGTCCAGCCCAAGGCCTTGCAGTAACATTATTGTATGTCGGTAATGCCCTTCACCGTCGCAATGCATCACCCATCGCAAACTTACCACAGCCAAAACCGCGTTTCTATCGTGTCGATCACTCACTCCCAGCCTCAACGCATGTACGGAAAGCACCGTGCATCCCTTGTCGGGTTTGACACTGCGCCGAAACCGCCTGTGCCAGACGTCCATGCGTTGCCTCATCCCAGAAAATCGGCCCGAGCCGAGGCGAAACCCGATCCGGCATCCGTATTTTGCAAACTTAGTCAGCGGTCGGGGGTCGTTATGATGACTAATCAACAAAGCCTCTTTGCGCCCGAGCTCAAGTGTTTGCCTCTGCCTAGCAGTGTGTCGCGTTTTGGCCTGTTCCAAGCCTCTAACCCAGACTTTAGTCGTTCGAATGCGACAACGCCGGATAAGTCGCATTCAATTGTCACTGAAGCGAGTAGTTGAAACGCTGGGCACGTTTTTACTACATTGTCTCAAATTGACTGCTTGTATGTTTTCATTTTGAGCATTCACACCGCCCTTACCCTCGGTACTAAGTCGACTGTTCCTTAGTATTAAATTTTTATCTAATTTTCAATTAACGGCTTTACTGTTACTGCTTGTCGCGTTTTTTTAATAAGGCATATTTTGGTGAGTTTGGCGTTATGTTTTGCCTCAAACAAACTTAATCCAGCAGCAAATGCAACGTTAGTATCAACCAATTAAGTTTGTTGAAGACGAGCCTCCTTGTGTGTTCACCTACATATATGTAGTATTTTATGGTAAATGCGATTTCATTGCTTTCACATTGCAGGACAATATAGGTGGCGCCAAAGAGTCCAGGGTTTTTGACCGCGGGGAGGGAAACACATACACCGAGCGTCACGTGATCGAATGCCTCGCCCGCCGATTCGCTGACGGAGCAGCCACGTGACACAACAATCTTCGGCTTGCTGAGGAGCGCGTGGGCGGTTCCAAGAGGTTTATCGCCATGGCGGGTTTGGCGTTTTGATTATGATGCAGTGAACGATGTTGAAAATGTTGAGTCACGTGTTGTATGAACGATAACGCTCGTGACCCCGACAAAGTTGCAATTCAACGCTCGTGAAATGCTGATGTGTGTATTTGGCTTATTTGACATCCGCCACTGTGCTGTGGTGAAAGATATGCCAGATTTCAAATGTATTTGAAGAAAGCCCCCCTTCAATTTCCGACATCGTGCTCTATTTATCTAGCACCGAAAATAAAGTTCAAACTTGTTGGCTATATAGTTTCGTATTTATATCTGTGTATCTTCGAAGGCATGTTAGTCATGTCAGAATCTTGCAGAACAGACTCGTTTCTGCTCAAGGCGGTGCGAACGCCATCAACACGTTCCTTGACAAGTTTTCCTATATCTTAAACCACACTCCCGTAACGAAGATTTAAAACGCCGAGCACGAAGTTGACCCAGTTCAAAGTCTTCCCGTGCCTTGTGCGTTTTTCCGGCAACCGCAAGGCCGATTGCCGTGGAAGATATAGCAAGGCGGTTTTACCCGTTCTCTGCTCCCGATTTGGCGTTGGTGGCGAAGTCCCGCTTAAGAAAACAAATATGTACGACCTGAATAGCGTCGCTGTCAATGTGGGGTTTCTCCAATCAATGGCACCCCTGTGGTTCTATTTTGCTCTAATTTTGGCTTTACCATTCTTTAAGGTGGGGGCTTTTGACCTATACTGAAGAAAAATCGGCGCGAAAATTTGTCATTACGTCACTTGTTTCGTGTCACGGCGACCTAAAATTCATGGATAAATTTGATTACAAAAGGTTACAACGTACGTCGTTGAAAGCGCTAAGGCAAATTTGTGACAGCTAAAGCGCTAACAAACCGAATTGGCGGTTTTTTTAGTTCCCCCCCAGTGTCATGCACGTGTAATCTACAATACCGCACGACACACCAGCTCCATTTCGTTTCTCGATAATTGCCTGGTCCAGTGCGTTGGCGTGCTATTTGAGGCGTTCGTTTGCGCCAAAGTGCTTCTTACACGTCCTGCCATCCACACAGCACGAACTCGGATAACCCCGAGTACTGCTTGGTTGACACAATAGTGATTTACGAACCCCAGCGTTTGCGCATCCAGGGAAACCGCTCGGCCGCTACAAATTGTGAGCATCGCATCTTGCAACTATACTACAAGCCAGTCTTCCCAAACTGAGAGTCGCAATGCCCCAATGACACACGAACTACAACATTTACTTGAGTTGTTAACAATCGCAACAAAACATCTAAACGTTACTGTCATACTAACCTGACGGGCCGCGAAAATTTAACCAGTTACAGAAGTCGGGAGCAAAAAGGTTTGGCATGGTCTGTTACAAGAAGTATTGGTAAAATATTGATTTTCGAATGTTGATTAGAAAGTAAGGCGCGAGAACTTAGCGATCCGAATATCGAGCACATCTTGTAACCAAACAACCCCAAGGCACAACGCTATCGCAGTCGGTCGTCGACCATTCCTTTCTTCCATGATGATATCATATGTGTGACTAAATATAGGCTAACACCATTTTTCCTCATTTTTTGTTTCGATGGCCTGCAAGGACTTTTAACTCTCATTGAAGTGACTTCGTCCCATTTACGTTGCAGGGACACGTGTTTCAAACTATATGATGAAAATAAACACCACGCGAAAGTATCGTCCGCTCAGTATTACATACAGTACAACGAGTGCGGATTACGTTAATATCTGAAGTGAAAGGTAAATGGCGTATTAAACGCCACCACGGGTGCCATTATGACGGGAAAAGGGCCTAAATTTGTGTGTCGAAGTACAAAATGCGATGCGACTTCCACGACATCGGAACATCTATGCAAGGTACGCGCCACTGTCGATACAATCAGTCACTTGTGTGAAAGCAAGGGAACTTTTCGGCGGTTTCGTATCTTATCTCAACCCGATGATACGCCAAGCTCATGTATGTTCCGCTGGTCGACGTGGCAATTTGCCAACGGAAGTGGGCTGCACGCGCTGTTCACTTTTAGTGATACTAAAGCCGGGTCAGGGATTGGTTCCTTTCTGAATTAAGGATCCAAGAGCACCCGGACAGACAACAAACAAAAATGTATGAGGCAATGTCTAGTAACAGCGACGCGCCGCCAAACCGTTCATTGTTTTATTACTAACTCTTTTTGTCTGAATGTTGTGTGGTTTCAGGGTTTACACGAGGACGACTTCATGCCGGTCCAAGCGAGACTAATACCGGCATTGTTGGTAATAAAGCGAGACTTGTTTGGTTCATTCTTGCCGCCGGTGGTGGTTTGCAAACGCCCGGCGACAACACGTCGATCCGCTTTAACCGGGCCACAAGCGCAGCAAATAGGATTACACAAGTTGCGACACAGGTCTGACGCTATTTGTAACCAAGCTCTGCTTGTCTGTGCGATTTGTATTGGCAACAATGCCCGCTGGGAAAAGGCCGCCAATTTACCACGGCGTATTCACGCTCCGCGAGCAGACTATCGCCATGTTGTAATTCGTTGGCGCAATACGCGGTCAACTTCCACAATCAATCTTTTTGCGATGAGTCAGCCCGTTGTAAGCAGTGGGATTGATCTTATCGCACGATGAAAGAAAGACAACCAATTACCAAACAACCTACGCAAAAATTAATCCAAGTCTGGCGTCACATCAAGTTTGCTTAAATCGTTTGTGCCCGTCACCAGCACACAAATATATTTCATCGCTGACGAAACAGGACCGCTAAAGCGTATCCCCTTAACAAATTACAGTCATGTGAGATTTACTTGAATTCGATTTCTCCATTTACGAAACAGTGCACCCGTTGCCCAAAACTCAGTTCACAAACATCGCCCGATATAAATGTACATGTTAGTATTGTTCCTTCGTTTCGAGCCTACGAAATGTGGCCACCCTGGGCAAGAACATGCATATTATTGTACAGCCTAAAGCGCATAGAGGCGTCGTTTAGGCCTGTCTGATGTTCTGGTTTTCAAGCTGTTACAGTGCATGCCGCAAAGATTTTGCGCTCCGATAGAGATGCCGTACACATGTGCGAGTCATTAAACATTAGCGCGGGACGAGGCCAGAGACGCGTTCCTGATGAAGCTGCGACTGCTTCCTGTTTTTCTCGCCTTTGACTATTAATAATGTATACGGTAAAGGGACTGGAGTGCCGTCAGGCAAGTAGCAAGCTGCGCTGAGAAGCACAGCATGCCCAGCACCACACGTATCTTACGGAACGCATTTACTCGTTATGAATGCTTTCCACAAATGGAAACGCGATAATGATAGGGGGTCAGCAATATATTGCACACTGGTAGTACACCTATTTGGTTGCACACATAATAAAGCTTGTGCATGCTTAAAAGCAATGATTGATGATTTATGCTTTTAATTCGATCAAATGCTCTGTTTGCAATCATTCTTTTTTAATGCATTGCTTCCCTATTGCTCAAGAGACAAAACTTCTTTCACAGACCACTTGATCTTATAGTAGAGGATCATTTCACGAAAGGGTCATCTGTGGCTCATGTGGCTGTAAACGTGAATAGAGGTCACAAAATCTTTTAATGCGTTTCGGCTGTGTGGGCATTAAGCGCATATCCGGTTGCAAAAGATTGGCGTCGCACGTTGCGAAATTTAATTCTCCTGCAGTCGCCCCAGGTGTCATACGGTTTGTACGACAAGAGACTTTGCCCAACTGAACGCATCATTTTGTCCAGGTACATTTCACTGGTTCCCTTTGAAAACTGGCAAGTAAAAGTTACGACAGTGTCTAAATTGACACTCACGAACCTTAAACAGCATTTAAAACAGCTGTTATACGCAGCAACCTCGGATGCAGAACGTTCATCCATCACCAGTGTTTGTTTTTGCCTTTAAATCTGTATTGTTAAACCTATATAGTCGTGTTTGTTGTTCCTTAATCGAACAAACTTCCAACTTGCAAATAATAAAAGCATATGTTAGCGCACTGAGGGCGTTTAGAACATAGCTATACACCAGCCGTTCACATTGAAAAGAAATTCGCAGGCCAAATAACACGGATTAGCTGTTGTATGGTTCAGCGCCCCGCATAAATTGGAAAATGCACGGAAATGTCAGCACATACCAAAAATACCATCTTCTTTTCCAACATCTACCTTAATACCAGTCAGTGATGCCCACGTAACCTCGTTTATTCGAAGCGTATACGCTATAGCTGGATATGAGCGCTGGATTCTACCACGGCGTAAACAGGTTCATTTGTCACATGTCGTCAACAGCTCAACGATTCTCGTTTGGACTTCCTGTTGGTGTGATTAGTTTTGCTTGTTTGAGGACCCTGCCACACACCCTTAGATTTACACCATCCACAAACAGACGGGCGCTGTCCAGATTATATCTACCAAACATTTCCAACAATTTGTAGTTGAAACTTAATTGTGTTTGTTTTTTGTGTTGAGCGTATAATTGACAAATAAAGTACATTTAGGTAGCTATCATTGTGTCGTAAACAGACACCATATTCCTTGTTGAATTTGGTCGTCATGGGGTGAAAAAATAAGGGAGTTTCGATTTTTCAATAAAACCACCACCCCATCCCCCATATGTACATAGATAAGCCAAACGTCAACGAAAAATTCCAGTTTTTTATAGATTCCAACACAAGGGATCGAAAGATGTATTTTAGAGGGTGTGAACTAAGGGCCAGAGAATATGTTATGTTCCTTCGCAACCCCGGGGTACCAAAAACAATGATGATCCATGAAGGTTACTGAGGGTCAACTATACAAGTGGCGTGATGCCTCGAGTTAACTGAAAGAGTAAAGATATAACGTCAGATTAATGACATCATTTTGCCATACAATGCTATGGAAAGGAAGTTTGACGGCCGTGCAGTCACTTGTACAGCGATAGCGGTTACGTTATCCGGATTGCGCAAACGACTGGTCCAAGATTATTGCCTGTGTTTATGGCGAAATTTCGCGTAAATGGCGCAATATCTATTCCATTCTGCGGGTAAAGCTGCGTACCTTCGATTGTCAGTTCTGGATCAGTGCACCTATAAATTATGATGTTTTGACTTCGTATTTGCATATATCGCGGCCATTGGTTAAATGACTGGATTACGTGCATTAATTATTAAAACCCGGTCGAACGCATAGCTTTTATAGGCGATCCAATTACATAGCAGCATACTCCACTAGGGTGAAAACCGCGGAAGAAGGTGGAGGTTAGGTGTAAAATACTTGTCGAGTATGGCCTTTCAAAATAAATGCCAAACCTGTTTAATTCCTAGATAAGATTATGCAACGTTTCGAACATGACTGTATGTCTATTATTGGTGCAAGAGGCTGAGTGGAAGAAATCGTGGTGGAGGTTTTCCATGTTCTTTGGTTTTATGGTGTCCAAATTTAGACTTCGGAAAGATCTGTATTCGACAAGTTACTGCATGTTTCACGTGCCCGGTTTTGTCAATACGAGCTATTTTTACTGTTTCGGTCACGTGGGGCTCCTAACAACAATCTTTTCGTTTTAAATTCACTTTACCCGCGACTTGGCGCAATATTTAAAGACGGTGTTGCGGGGAGGAAAGGTCATGTGATGTGGCGATGAATCACGGGCACGAAAAGTACGCGGGCGCAAGACACGTGATATACGCGACTTTATTACCGAAGGGGCTGATTACGTAACTGAAACTTTTTGTGGTTTAATTTGACGAGAATCCGTCGCTTGGGAGATTTTCAAATCACTCCTGCTTGCCCGCTACCAATCCATATATTTGCCTTCTTGTACGTCACCCAAGCGTGTCACCGAGATTGATTACATCAACTTCACAAGGTTTTGTCAGCGAAATCGACATGGGTGCGCCTCATGGTAGTTGTTATTTAAGGCAGGCGTACGTTGAAAGCAAAGCGACTCACTGACGAAGGATTAACTGGCATAAGTCTGCCGCGGGCACGCCGTGCTTTAAAACTAACCACTCATTCGCAGCTTTGCAGAGTGCGAGAAAAAGGCACCTCCGCCTGTGTCGAGAGGTTTCCATATGCAGCTCTGACGTCAGGCTTGTTATCGCTCGCCGCAGTTGGCTTTAGCCAAGCACGACAGCCTCTGCAGCCTTGACTTGGGAGAGGCAGAGCAGAACCGGCCCCACTTTTTAAGAGCTTTGTCGGACGGTTCTCCTCTCTTTGCCTTCAACAAGTTTCTTTTGCAGTGGTTCGCGCGGGCCTCCTTTGCTTGGGACGGAAACGGAGAAGGTCAGTACGGTTGACTGGCTTCGTGCGTGCCATGCAAAGGCGCCGCGCAACGACCGTTCAAAACAGCCCCAGCTTTCCGTTCGCTCATCGGGTTGAAAATTTTCCATTCTCTCGCAAAAGTTAAGGCCACCGTTTTAAACTGTTAGGGTAAATTTACGACAAAAATAGGGGTTTTTCATCGAAAACGATATCCTTGAACGCTCGTTTGGCATTTCATGTCGGAGATTTCGTGTTTTTGGCAACTTTGAAAGTAATTAATCCCCGGCGCTCCACTCCACAAATGCCACATGGCGTAATCTCAGCCTACCCCCCCACTTGTTTACTACATCTTACCCAATCTGCGCGTAACGGCCGGCAAGTGATTGTTTGTCTATTCAGGAAACAGGCGCATTCGCAGGGCGTGCACATACACACACCAATCCGCTACAAGACTGCGCCGCACACACACGCCCCTGGGCACAGTTTGCTCTTGGTTGGTGCCAGTTAAAGCGTGATGTCAACTTTCACGATCCGTTCGATGTACTTTTCTTCTGTTGTTAAATTTGTTTGCTTCGCTAAAATGCTGGTGAATGGTAAAAACGTGTTTTTTGAACGACTGACTTCTTTTAATGTGACACGAGCACGAACGAACGAAACACACAAAACAGTCACCCATAGGGATAATAGAATAAGTATAAAATGAAATAAGAATAAATGCAATAACAAGAAAAACAACAACATATTCTAACGTACAAAAAGCGCGAAATAAATAAGAAGGCTTGTATGAAGGTCAGGATCAAAGCGACATTGCGCCAGGAAGCTGCTTCCTGCATCAAGCTCCCGTTACAGGATAACTTGAGCTTTGGCCACTCCCACCTGAGCTGTATCATAAGGTTTCGCGATTAAACTGCAGTCAACCAAGCGTTACACATGGTATCAGCAGCATACAGAGACGCTGCTTAAGCGGGAAGAGCGATGTGTTTGCCGTTTCTTCCCAACTCACGCACACAAGCACACACATAAGCTTGCGCGCGGGTAGTATAGACACGTGCTTTTCGGTTGTTCGTTCAATAAAACGCGCGAAATGTGATATACAGTGGAATTGGCGAAAGCCGAAACACAGCGGAAAAATGTAAACCAGTATGAAGTCGATATGGGCGTAGGTGTGAAGCCATGCACGGGCAAACGCTACCACACGAGCGAGGGCACAGCTGTGCGGGTGTTTGCGACATTATCGATATTTCAAGGGTCACAACATTTCCACAGTCATTTCGGTTCTAATCCAAGCCTAATGGCTGGCGTTGTCAATGGGCACAGTCATCGCGAAAAGATACGCAAGGCCAACTGCGGCGAGGAGGACAGTTCCCACGCCGAATTTGTGCGACCCGTGCTCCAAGGCCGGATGTCTTTTGCACGGCGAAGGGTGGGCCGACTACTTGAACTGTTCGAGGGAGCACTAGCGGACAAACTATGGCTTATGGCTTCCTGAGCTCCCATATCGCAGCCGGCTAAAATCCGAGCGATCCCTTGGCAGCCAGAAGGGCATGGAGCGTGCACTCCGCTGTTGACAGGTCGAACAATGCCGTTGACTACGTGCCTCAAGTCGGCATGCGTTGTTTTTATACAAAGCCACGACAGGACAAGTAAAGGGCTTCTCGTCCATTTGTCTGCATGGTTATATCAACGCGTAACGCACGGGATATGTGCAACATCCGATGTTGACGGTTGCCAATACAGAAGCTTGCGCAAAGGTGCAAATTGTGCGAAACGCGTATCGAACGTGCACCTTGTGCGGAAAATACAATTCGCTGAATCTTTTAAAGCGGTTTATAATTTTTATATTCGTCACCCGGAAGCTATTCGTATGCGGTGCAATAAGGATCGTCAAAATCAGGCAGCGGCAGGTGTTGCATGAACCCGCATACAGTTCACCGGCCCTGATAAGCAAAAAACACGTAAGGGTTGTGTTGCCACGTAACCGCGCCAAACTGCACATTTTCGCAAATGCCGAGCGTGTTCTTAACTAAACACGGGCGCGCGGTGGAAACTGTTTGGAGGAAGCTCAGCGCCGTGGGTGGAAGATTGAATTAAGTTGTGCGCGCGGATGTTTTGGCTATCAATTTTTCGCCCTACGAAAAACGAATACGCGCATCGGCGCTTTCCTGTTCAAACTGCAAGTCCCAAACTCGCTGAAAGCACAAGGTGTATGTCGACGTTTCGACACAAATAATCGCAGCGTCGTTTGGCACATACAGTTTGGCCCACGTTCCCGGCCTGAGATTTAACGACGGTTGCAAACATATCTCAACATATGGTCTGGTTTATTTATTGCTGTTGTATTAGTCAGTGTCTAAAGGCTCCACTCAGCTCTTCACCCTACACGTCACGCGCATGAATGAGCCTCAATAGTATTGGGCGTTTGTCTTCGGGTTTATTAATGACAGGTCGCCTCGGCATTAGCCAGCTGGGTTTTCAACGTTCCCTGCTGGTCTCACAGCGGCCGTGAGCTAAACGTTGGCGTTTCAATCCGTCAACAGCCAGCGCTGTTAACCGATCTTTATCTGCAGCGACACAGAGGCGATCTTGGGCAGGATAAAGACGGCTGAGGAATAAAGCGAACGCGTCGCGCGCGCGCACACTCACGCCGAGCACAAATATTTGAACTGAGTTGGTTTCAGTTTTTCGCTTACGGTGGGACGCTGATGTCGCGGGTTCGCCATCGCTCAGTTTTCTTTTTACTGCTTCGTCTGAACACGTTCTCCCTGGTGACGCATATTTAACGGGAGATGTCGCAGTGCAATTAAGCGCGACATGCCCGATCACGAACTGTACCTCAAACTGTCCATACTGGGAAATTAGTAGACAACAAACGGACTGTCCAGACTATAGGGTACTGCGCAGCGCACGCTTTATGTCAAGTGAAATCCCCTACTACACCGTTGTTCATTTACCAGCGCTTTGGCACAGAGTCAATGTACCACAGCTGATAGCCTCTGTTAGTAATTCGCGTACACGTAGTGTTGTTTCGTAAAGTGTAATAAGGTTGAAAAAATTAAACAGTAAAAAAGAGGGAAAAACGAGAACTGCACGATGAACGGTCGCACAAAAATGACAACAAACGATAAGAACGAACATAATAAATTATTGAAACAAATATGCCTGAGTGCAGTTCAGCTCAAACGCGCCCGGCTTGCGCTGTTCGCGGCTCGTCGCGCTGAAATAATTTATGCAAAAAGACACCTGGCTTCACCAAACGTTTAACAAGCCGCGTCGCACAAACGGTGCAGTGGGCCACACAGCCGCCAGCATATATTAACACAAGAACATGACAAAAATGAGGTCCTGTAAGGACACTCGAACAACTGGCAGCTTGAAGCATGAAGCAGCGGCGGCCGTGGGGCTTACAGCACCGATGGTGCACGCAGCTCGAAGGCAAACGGATAACGCACGCATATAAGAAGCAGTCGGGACAAGTACAGAACAAAACGAAGTGTTCGTCACGCCTTTCCTCTCGCGTTCGTCGGCCGTGAACTTTGACAAACAAGAAATAACTTAAGGGGTAAAAAACACAGACAGAAACCGTAGTCGCGCAATTTACAAACGAAGCTATTTGCACCAAGAGCGGAAAAGGCAGGGCGCGGTGCCCTGTTGCTAGCACAGCATGGTTTGTTGTGTTTGGTTTTTTGTACAATGAAGGCGATTTTGCTTGTCTAGTGACGTTTTTGTACAAATTACCACGATTCAAAGTTGAACGGGCAACGTGATTATATACAAAATATGCGATAATAGATACAGCTTTCAAGCGTCGCTTGTCGGGAAAGTCAGCTACAACAAATGACCAAAGGCACATTGTGGGAATCCGAGGTGGACAAATAGGCAACTCTTGATTTGGGTTTGAAAGCCACCGTGCTGTGCAGCCCCGTACGCGAATAAATAAGTAAGTGTTTTTCCTGTTTGGTCTGGAAAGAGCCGCGTTGGCAGGGTTTACACCTTATTCCGATTGCGAAATGCACCTGAAAATTGGCAGGCGCTGCGGCGAGGGGTTAATCATGCCACCGCTTTGCGGAGAACCTGATTCAGATTCGCGGTCTGAATCGGGGGGCGTCGGTGGCTCAAAAACAGCATCCTCATTGGACATGTCCATGTATTGCGCTCCCTGCAAAACATCAAACCTCGTCAGCGGCGGTGTAGCCTGGCGATTTTCCACGTCAAAGGCCCCGAACGTTTTGGTCGGGGCACTTGGAATTTCCATAGGCGACATCGGAGCCTTGGCGAAACTGAAGGCCGAGCGCGAGGTTGTCATAGGCGACACCGGCGAAAGCAATGGCTCAGCTGGACCAAAGAAGCCGGGCGGCGTGCCTAGTGGGCTGGTATTGACTTTGTTGTTCGTCGGATACGGGAAGGCGTTGTTGATTTGATTGATATTGCGCTGTTGAGAGAGCAGCTGGAGGTTGCTCGGTCGTTTCTGCTGCAGAACGCTGTTGATTGAGACTGGCACAGACACTTGCTGGTTCTGCACCCCCAATCCGGTCATGGAATTCTGCCGCGGTACAGCGGGCGCGTCGTCGGTGTTATGAATGAAGTGGCACCTTGGCCCGTACATGCACAGGCCACTGGTGTGGTAGGTACGGCAAAGTTCGGTCTTGTACTTGGGATGTCGAACCATGTGCCGAAGCTCGTGCTTGCCATGCGCGAACTGGCATTTGTCGCCATACTTGCACCGTCCGTTCTCTTCGTAAGGACGGCAAAGTTCAGTCTTGTAGCGGCTCGTGGTCTGAGCCTGCTGCTGTTGCTGGTCGCAACTCAGGTTGGATCCTTCGCTGTACGCACGGCTGCGGAAACGCTCTTCGGCTACGGTCTCAAGTAATCCATTGCCGGCGAGTGCGTTGCCAGAATCGCCGAACGTGGGCGCCATGTTGTTTCCCAAGGTTTTTGCGATGGCTGCGCCGAATACTGACGAGGAATGGCGGCGGGACAGCGCTGCGTGGTTGGCAAATCCAACGGTGAATGCGGTGTTGGAAGTCAGCTCAGGCTTTTCAAAACTTCGTTGTAAATCGGGAAAGCCGTTGCGAAAAGTCTGCAAACAATGTTTAAAATGGTAAAACAATGCAGTTACTCTTTACTATCCAAGCACTGCAAGCAGCTATCAGCCTTTCACGACTGCTTGTTACGCAACAAGAGCCTAACAAATGAAGTTACAACACAATGCGCAACATGTTACAAGCCTTTGCTTTAATTGAGCAATAACTAAAATGAAACCATTAACATTTGTGTAAAACGAAGCAGTTGGACCTCTAATCTTAAAGCCATTTATGCGTCATGCAGTGCAATCGCCTTTTACAATGGCAGTCCAGCATTTTATGAAGGGGCCTTAGCAATTAGGTCGACAGAAACAAATACAGTTCGTCACTAACTATTGCACAACTGGGGCAATAAAATTACGAGAACCATTAAGGCACAAGAGACAGTGGCTATTGATTCCGCGTGTCCGCCTGTGAACTGACTCAACAGTATGATTTAAGGCCCATGCGCCAACTACAACTACTAGTCGCTTTGGTGCGAAAGCCCAAGTCGGCTGTCAGATATTGTGCAGCCCTGCTTCGTTATGTCCAGCCGGGTTGCACAGTACCGCCAAAAACTTACCGCATAGTCTGACGGGAAGTCGTTGAATCCAATGGCAGATGAAACCAGGGTGGATGACATCGTTTCACAGTTTTCGATCACTAGTAATCACGTACACGCCTGGAATGTAGCTCACAAAACAGCTCTTTATTTCCCACCTAGACCACGATAACCGTCTTCGACGTAAGCACTGCGTTATGATGGGCTTCCATGCGCGAGTTGCCTTTTTATGCTACTCGGCCTGTAAAGGAAATAAGAGTTCTCGCGAAGAGTAGAGCGGGAAAAAATGGCAACGTCGAAGAGAAAAAAGAAACAAGATGAGAGAACAGAGAAAAGAGAGGTCTGCCGTGGGGGGTGGGCAGCGGGAAAAACAATATCGCTTTTGTTTATTTCTCCGCAGTGCCGCCAAAGAAATGAATTGATGAGGGAAAATGTGTCAAAATGAAATAAAAACTGGCCCATCGTAGAGGACGCATATTCTTTTTTAATGTTTCCTCAACTGTCATATTACCAATATTTTTCAGAATTTCGCAATCTGCACTGAAAGTTCAATATGGCAAACCTTAGTTACGATGTAATTGCACCACAGTAAGACACCCAATGACGACACGACAATTAATTCACCAACTTTTCTAAATTTAATTTGCACGTGATTAACAAACCAAACGTATTGAATTAAAGTTTATTAAATGTTTGTTATCAACTGCAAATTCACTGAACAATTTTTCCGAAGTCGTAATTTGACATTGCACTTCAACATTCTGCAGTGATTAAGAATTAAGTTGATGAGTCGTCCTTCTTTGTATATGAGTCTTTTGCACTGTTGGGTGAGTAGTTGTTTTTCAGTGACAGGAAGCTGGTCTAACCTCGGCGATAACAACCTCGATGTAAGTGGCGTCCTCTCCGCAACACTACAATTACCGCCGTTTAGCCTGTGGCTGTAACGTTTTACATACAGCGACTCTGTATTCTGTTAATCAACAACATAAAGACAAATCAAAAATTGAAATCTGTTCTGTCCTTTGGTTTGCTTCATGGAGCAGAACGAGACAAACTTCTTTGTTTTTCATCGAAAAAAATTCATGCACAAGACAAACTTATCGTATTTTTGTCAAACTTTGTGAAAGTTTTAAATTTGATTCGTTTGGCGATAAATCAAGAAAATGAAGTTGCATTCGTGCCTTCCTCAGTTGGAACTTCGATTTTCTGAGCCAGCGGAACGGCGATGGGAGGGCGAAGACCAGAGAGTAAAAATAAAATTCCGCAACGACCGCGCAAGCAGAGAGAGAGAGAGAACGCGACAAAGTTTGCACTCTCATAAAAGAGATCAACGACTTGTTTCTTTAACGAACCACAGCGTTCGGCTCGGCCGGTCAAACACAAAGCGCGCTTGACGAAAAGGAGATTTCGAGCCTCGGCTAAATCGTTTGGCTTTTCATCAACCACGGACGTTGTTATTGCGCTTCAGGGCCCGAGCTCACGCTCACCGAAGCATGAAGCGCAAATAAGCGCGGCGAGGCCAAATTGTTGGGTTGACTTTTGCGGGCTCCGGCGAAATTGCAGTTCTTCTCGGCAACTACAAATTGTGTCGTTTTTTTTGCATTATCGAGAGCCCGAAGCTGAGTGGGCTGGCTTTTCTTCAGATGAGGTTGCTCGTGGGCGAAGTCGGTGCAGTTTCGGACTGGAGCATTCCAACAAGCTTAACCTTTCAATACTGATTAACCTCGATTTTGTTCATCACGTCTCACCATCGCTTAAACGTCTCTGTTTGATTTGGATTACCAGGTGCGACACAGCAAGCAACGGACCCCGCCTTGCGTCACGCGTATCCAAGACTCCAAACAGAAGCGGAATCCTTCTTGGACGTCTGTTTCAGACCCAATTTCCAAGACAAACACTCGCAACACCGGCCATTGTTTTAAACCGCCCGTTGCCAGCGGTCAGGCCTAATACGTCTAGTAATCGCCCTAGCAAACTGCGCACACAAGAAATCGCTAGTGTTTAATTTCTATTTACATGTACATTGTGTGAAGTGCGGACAAAAGCGCGGGTCGGCGTGACTAATTGGCGAGGGACTGCATCACGGCATAACAAGACAGCCCGGCATGGCGATCGAGGGTTGGTCTTTGTCCCCTAGAAAATATGCTTCCAACGAACCGCGCCACTCTTAGGTAAACAAC
Organism: Ascidia mentula; assembly: GCF_947561715.1. NCBI lineage: Eukaryota > Metazoa > Chordata > Ascidiacea > Phlebobranchia > Ascidiidae > Ascidia > Ascidia mentula. The sequence continues at coordinate 15,159,467 of NC_138569.1, read as the reverse complement.
AGCAAGCGAATTTAAGAACATCGTTCACAAAGTAACCACAAAGACATCATGCTGGTTGATATTTGTGTGAAGCACCGCTGATAACGCAGTTTGAAGCCGATTTGCCGGCAAAAACTGACAAAACAAAGCCATCATTAGAGTACTGTTTTGGCCTTTAAGAGCTTTTTAATTACGTTTCCCTTGTGCAACACGCGGCGTGGTCAATTTTGTATTCTTTTCCATGTCTATGAATATACATATAGAGTGTTGGCATTCATTATGGTACATTCCGGCCTTTAGACTGTAAATGGCCGCGAGTTTTCGTTTTTGCAAATCCTCACAGGAAACTGCCAATTAAGCTGGCTGTGAACTTATTCAACCATCGTTCGTTGTGCGGGGAATAACCTAAGCGTGTTGGTAATCACTTCAGTTGCAGTCGCAATCATCGCCATCATTTACCAATAATAGCCATTTCGCTGTAGTGGAGCGAGCCGCGTCACAGAGTCTAAAATTAATGAGGAAAGTACAGTCGCGTGAACTCTGTTTTTGCCCAAAACGATTTCTGAGTGGAGTGTTGCAAAGGAAGTGGCTGCCTCCCAAGCAGAGACCGCTGCCTCACAAAGGGCCCGGGCGCAGGCAGGTCATAACAGCACGTCTTGGGAGCCTGTTTACAAACACGTTGCGAATTCTATCGCGCCGTAAACCTGATAGCGTCCTACAACAGAGACAGCGGTGCCGGGAGCGTGTGAAACTGCTGAGGCCGCCCGTACCCGAGCCCGTTTACAGGCGTACAATGGAACGTCGCTATGACCGACCTCCCTCCAACGAGTTACGTTCGGTTTGACTCCAACAGTGACTTAAGCAACCTGCATCGACACTGAGCAAAGTCGTCCGTAGTTCACAAGTTATGATTAATGCGCAATACGCGCTGATTAATTACTGAGCTGAAGTGCCGCGCTCTGTGGTCCAAAGGTAATTACAGTCGTGTGCAGCACGCTTGTGCGCTAAAATTAATGCTGCTCGATTCTTTAAATTGAGTCACTTCTGCAAATTATGCGCATCGTGCTACCTGTTACTAGTCTTCCGTTCTCGGCTCTGCATCACGCGCGCAGCCGCGTCGTCCCACTCGCAGAACCCATTACGTACACAACGTGTACCCATTGTGGCTGTTTCGTAGCAACAAGGCACGATAGTGGCACGGTGTTTTGGTCATGTCGCAGGGATCTCTTAAATCGGCGTCGTACCCAAAGTCTGCTTGTACACGCCGTGTTGACGAGTTGTCGCTTGTACGCCGACAAAGCGACGCTTTGTTAACGCCTTTCGTGGGACCGTAGGGCGCGGATGATCACGTGACCGAGCCCGGCGCCTAATTGAAACTAAATCAAACGGCGACATTGATACCGCTGAGATCCCAGCTCAGTGTCGTCATAAGTTCGTGTTACAGAGCGAGGCGGCTCTCCCATGGAGCGTGCAGAAGTCTGACTCAACTCAACGTTGAGAGTCGTGTGGCAGAAGATGACGATGTTCGTAGCATTCGATTCCGAGCTATGACCATTTATGTTCCAGCTTGGATAAGAATTTTGCCACCTCCTCCCGTGAGGCAGAATGTACAAGCACTTGTTAACGAGTTCCACACTTTATTCAGTGAAAATACGGTCAATAGCTTATGAGTGGAAATTCACTTGGCCAACACATGAACGCCTAAAATCGATCTCTTTGTAAGGCTGTTTGTTCAGGGTATTTACCGTATGTCACTTCATACCGCGGAATCCGCATGCGAAAAAGGTGTTTAAAGTAATTTCAAAATAGAGCATTATCAATGCAGCTTTTCTACCGGAAAACACAAAGCATGACTCACTCATATTTAACACTATTTTTGTCGTGCTTTCGGCGCTTTATTAAGCTCCTTTGTGTTATATATAACGAAATACCGGGAACGGTGTGCGAAGTAACAACAAAACACTACTTGGAATGCAAGAGTCGAGAAAAGCACCGAGGTCCGCAAGCTTGGAGTACCGTTTCCGGCGCCGGGTATTTGCCAGCAGCAGGAAGTGGATTTGAACTGGCGAGACCCACAAACTACGTGACGTCAGTGACAATTTTTAGGTGCTGTTGATGTGGAGCCGACCGCTTGAACGTGCGTCACGCGGCATTTGTAAGGAGAAAAGACCTGTCACGAGTGCGGATGCTCGTCGAGTTCAGCGCCTGGAAAAATGCCGAATATTTTCATCTTTGCCTGACATGCTCACTTCCTGGAATAGACGCACGTAAATACGCTAGTGTACATTTCCTAAAAGTGTGTAAAAATTCCGGATTTGCCAAGCCAAAAGACAAATCCATCAGAGAAAGGACATTGTGCTTTTTGCTGTGGGAGTAACCTACAACGCCAAGTTTGTATTTAGGACAACGTTGTATCGCCAGTCAAAAAGCTGTTATTCAGCACAACTGGTTGTTGTCCAAATTGCCGAACAACCGTGCTGTGACGCAATTCCCCGCGGCTTCAAATCGTTCCAGTAATTTCGTTGCGAGACCTTCTTAGGGTCCCCGGGGCCAGCCTATTGTGTGCCATATATTCATCTGCAACAACACCATTTTTACTCATGTGTGTAGACTTACGCTGCACCTGTTTTCTGTTGTAACTTTCCCAGTCGGTTTTGACGTATTTCAAACTGAAAACATGCCGCTTGATTGGGCAGCGTTATTTTGTTACTAGGGGATAAGTCTAGGTCTTTGTATTTGGTTCAGGTGACTAGACGGTTTCCATTTTTCCGAACACGACATGATAATAATTGATTGTTTTCGACTACGACTTACGATTACATTACAGCCCGACGCGATCACCCGTTCACTACGACCTACGCAGTGTGGAGAATTGGTGCCACCACGCCATATATGGTGGATATCTAAGAGCAGAGGCTTTGTGGTTTTCGATCGCTGCGCTGTGCATTCTGCCGAGCGTGGGCTGATGCAGAGAAAATCTGTGAACGCTGACTGACTAATATTTCACAACTCAGAGCCTTATGAGGGCGTTTCGGCTGCCAAATGATGTAATTCCCGAAATGCGGGGCCGCTATTTCCCATAATCAACACAACATCTATATATAAGCATTCACAAGAGCAAAACACACATGACGCAACTTTCTCGCCGTCTGGCCCAAACCAAACTAAATTAGAGCCGTGTTTAATTTTCCGCCGAGTTCGGCCCCAATTGGCTTTGCGAACATCAGACTGCTCTAATTTGTCCAAAAATCCGCATTCACGCCCACCAAGCGCGACCAAGCCTACAGAAAATGATGACCGTGAATAGAAGACCTGTCGAACCACACCTGCGGCAGTTTACTTAATTTTGTCGAGGTTTATTAAGATTCAGTGCCCCCAGGTTCTTGCCCCCAGTCGAGCTTGAAGGTCAGCTGTCAATGACGCTTCGTCATATTGGATCATAACAAATACGATTCTATCATTCGAAACTTTGCTGTGGAAGTCTCGTTGTTGTTTTGCTTGTTACGGCTTTGCGTTCGCTGATGCGATTGTACATACCAAACATTATTGTATCACCTTATTGGGAACGCTTTCAAGTAAAACCAAACTGAAAGTAATTTGTTTATTACCTTGTGTGTATGAGTAAGATATAATGTGAACTGGAATGCCCAGCAATGGCCTATTATAGGTGGCGATTAGGAACATCAGTAGACAAACCGCAGTTGAAAATTGCACCATCTTCCCAAGATAGCAACCAATTACTGCACCAGCCACCGATCATGGCCAGTAACCCACGTATTCGAAGGATTGTAGGCCCTTTCGATAGTGTATCCATCAACATTGTGGTTGATATTGTGGCACAGAAAGTGCCAATTGCGACCACGCGTCCTGCGCAATTTTTGTGCCAGTAATTAGGCAGCTTGTTATCTGCCGCCTACGAAGAGGACTGGCTGCCTAATCGCAATGAAACATGTGTATGTTTTGCCAATTATACTTGGCACTCGACGAGGATCTTTTAATTTTGTGTATGCCGCCTTGTCGCCCTCTTTGATACGTCGCGGTGGGTACATAGAGCATAAGTTGCGATTAAAATACCTGCGCCACTGGGGATCTCTCCACTGGGCAGCAAAATAGTACGCACACGATAATTGAATCCGCGGGGAGGTGGTGATTTTCTGATTTGCACCGTTTGGGATTAGCTAGGATTTTGACCGACCCGCCAAAAGCGGGTGCGTTATGGCCCGTCGACGGTAGTGATTATAACGTATTACGGTGTGGCCTCGCGGAATTATTAGAGTCACATTTCTTCACGATCGAAAATGTTCCTGTCAGGGGATTTTCGCCCGATGTAAAGGGCGGCCGGGTCCATTGAAGGTGACGTGGATTGGCGGACACGCAGTCGGAAGAGCGGAAAGGAAAACAAGTCAATCTGGCTTTGAAGAAGACGGCGGTTACAAATTCGATACTAACACAATGCAATTGGGCACGGTCAGATTATCCAATTTCGCGCCCGTTTCGATTTGTTTACGACAAACTGTGGCACCTTTTCTCTGTCAATCTGGTTCCGTTTTCCGTCATCCCCCCAACTACCGCTTTGTGTGGCGAAAAACCACCACCCCTGCAACCGACGTTTGCACTTCTCATTTTGTGGTCAAGGGTTCGCTTTGGTATAAGTAGGTTTAATATTGCTGGCAAACAAGCCAGCGCACGGGGATGTACGGCAATTTGCCTGTATTTGACGAGGACAAACTTGTCTGCGCCCACAAAACTGTCCACAAGCCGTATAGTTGGCATCACGCACAATCTCGAACGTTCTCGATCGCGTTGCAAGAGCATAACAACTATTACGCCATCTTCCCCCACAAAGCCCCCCATTCATCACAAAGCAAACGGGATTTGTGTGCTTAAGGTTTGACTGGAGGCAAGCAACCTGTTTTAAAATGTATCCTGTAGCTTATAAACCCAACCAACTCCGTGTTGTTTTGACCGTAGCCTGTTGGGATAAAGTGTGGTTCCCCATGTCCTACATCTAGATGCGGTTATATCCCCCTGGATTTGTCGTGCGTATACAGTAAGCCATGATTTATGACTGTTGAAGCAACTTTTGAAATCCTTGCTGTTTATACTGTTCAGGTGCAATTATTTGTTTTAACTTTGAAGAACATTAGGTCCCTATATAAGTCACAAGGCCCAGCAACAATTATCGAGAAAGAAGCGGAGCAGGATTTCTTTGGTTGAATTGCCATTTTGGTCCATTAGGTATACAAAGATTTAGTGTTAAACCACGTGTTGTTTTCAGGTCTCATTGCTTTTCATTCTTGTTTTGCTTGACCCACTTTACATGAAAACCAGAGTTAGTAACGTTCATGCTTGTTTGTGTTTGTGACTTAACCGACAAACACTGTCAGGGGATCTAGGAAAATTTAATTTTCACCTCCCAAGTAGGAAACCGACCGACCTCGGCAATAAATCTTACGTTTCCTGTTTTCGACAGTTCGATGCATTTCCGAACGTTTCGTCGTTTTCGGAAGCGTTAATTAGCACAAACGCTTCCCCCGCTGCTTGTCAACTGTCTGAAGTCGAGACTCTGGGAAGGTCTACAAGCGTTGCAAAAGGATTGGTTCTGCTTTCCCCACTTGTGGGTCAATGGAAGGGAAGTCAAAACCTATGTTTTCCCCCGGCGAATTGCAACTTCTGTCGTATTTCTCGGATTTTCGGTTCCTCTTTGCATGAAACTTGTTTGGTTTCTGAAGCACGATACCGTAGTATTGACGTGCAACATGCTGTTGCAATGGTGTTCTGGGGCAACATGTTTGAACGTTAGCTGTAGATAAGCACGGAGCCAATAATATGAATTTTGTAACCTGTGCACAGATGGCCACTGTTTCGAACTTTAAGCTGTCATCGTCGACAAATTCAAAAAACAGCTGTAAAATTAGAAAATGTGACCACCGAGCGCAACACAGGCAGACCACTGTAGTCTTTTGTGAAATTTTCTCTTGAATATGAAAATCTTTTCTCAAAACCTGAACTTAGAAGGTCCCAACATTATCACCCAATGCACTGGGACAAACAATTGAACGAGTTAAATATGTTTACTTGTAGGCTCGCGGAAATGGGCGTGGCGATAAATTTGAGGATAAACAAAACTGGATTACGCTACAATGCGCAAAGGGCGTGTTGACTCAAAGCAGCGTTGGGCGCAATTTCTGTTGACTGTCTGTTTCATCACCCCATCACGTCCCCGTGCAATCCAAAATCAGCATTCGGACAAAGGACGAGGCTCTAATGTCCAAGACCCTGACGTAGTCGTCGTGTGTTTAGGCTACCGTAAACTCTGTGACGTCACGACAGAGATAAAGCGACGGCTCGGCAATCTCGATGAGGAGTGTTTGGACAAGCGGGGTGCCCTTGTGTTTACGGCTTCGCCACCGCCGGGCGCGCGCGTTAATAGAATTTCGGAGGCCTTGTGTTTTGATAGGTGCCGGTTCGACGCGATAGCGCTGGCGTTCGCCCGGCCTTGCCTCCTTGCGCAGCCACAAATCCGTCTTTGCTGTAATAACGGGAGACGGAGATCCCTTTATCGCGTTCGGGCGGGCTTTGCTTTGGCCCCGAGCTAAAGAGTTTTGCCGCTTCGCTACACTTATGTTTGCTTTTCCACCAAACTCACTTCGTCACGAGACGCTGTAACCGACTTTGCACACAGTCCAACTTTCCATCAACCTGTCTCATGTATTTTGTAATGTTTCTACCTTCAGACCCAACTCTGAAGTCCTGTGGCCCTTGCAGGTTGGGTGTGCAAAAATAAAAACATTTTTGGGAGCGTTGTAAAGTGTTTTTGATGACTTAAATGTTGGGTTAATTTGTCAGTGGGTTGATAGGATTTATCGTCATCGATATTCTAAGATACACGCTTAATGATCCTGGTTTGGCTTGGTTCACTGCAAAGGATTCCACGCACACATTGTCAGAAAGCTGAAGTTGTTTGTTCCATCAAGGCCTGGTTAGCATGTTAAATGGAGTAATTTAATAACTAATCCAATGGGAGAAGGCACGCGGAAGCGAGTTTGAAGCTCGGCGAGCCATGAAGGGACATTTTCAGGCCAATTGCTTTCGGATATGTGGCTCGCGGATTTTTAATGCAAGCCACATTCGCCGACCTACTTCGCCCAGTTGGCGGTTTGATGGATTGGACGTTCTTTAGAAGCCCATGGTATCGCCCTTTGTTGTCCAATTCGGACGATTGGGCACAAATCCGCCCCTGAAACTTCCATGCCCCTAGCGCTTGAAGTAATGTAATTTCGCGAACATGCACCGCGGCGAGAATTAGACCCAGTTAACGCGGGTTTGTTGAAAACAAGTCTCGCGAATGTTGCGCGGTAATAATTGAATAGGGGGATTCGCCGCTTCTTCCAGTTCAAAGGCAAATACGAGACGGGCGGGAACCGGAGGCTACCGCACCAGCACGCTTCACCGACTCCATGCAGACGGCGTGTCGACTTAGCTCGTTTATGGTAAAGGGTTTCTATCCCCCATGGGGCCTTGGCGTGCCGCGTTAAGCCATGAATCCACTTCGGGCCTCGACAAACAAGCTTGCGTGCCAAATGTCGACGCTACGCCTATTCTGGGCAACAGATTAGCGATTTGCTATCGAGGTTTGCGAGCACGGAGAACTCGTTACACCGCGAATCTCATTACGCATAAAACCCACGCATCGCTGTCTTTGCAGAAAAAACACATTCTTGTGGCAAGTTTGTGGAAATCATTTTATTCTTGCGCGGTCCACCAACACTGGCGATGAACAAGCAAACACATGTGCTAAGACTGTTGCACCTTGCCCTCATTTATGATTGGGTTTAGGTGAAATAATTATGCTTGCTACTGAAACGCAGTTATCTAGAATCTAAAAAAGCACTGCTTTTCCATACCGTGCTTATCTCCCGGTGTCTTAGAAATTGCAGATTGACAGTTAACTTAACGCCCATGTGGCTCAAAAAATAAAGTATCGTTGTACGTCCTCCAAAAACCTCATTCAGAATTTCCTCCTAAGTCGGGCAAAGTCACTGATGTAATCACAATTCTAATCAATTTCGGCATCTAAAAGCAGAGTGCTTATTTTTTGGTCTTGGCCTATGGTAACTTTGTCCACAAGGTCGATTACGTCAAAGAAATCTAAATTATGTCTAACCGGTTTCAGTGTGTACACCCATAGTTTTAGCCGGTTTCGTTTCTGTACGTTTTTAACCTAAAATTTTGGGCCAATTACGATTCAAATGCAGTTGTTTTTCGCGTCACGATGAGCTTATAATGACGCAAATAGTACGCGTGTGGGCTATCTCGCAATCTGCGCGGCCAAGGTCGTAAGGCCTCGTATTTGTGCTTTTGGTAATGGACGCAATTGGCGGCTTGTGTTATTCCTGCGTTCTAAATCGCCCCCATTTCGGCCATTCGCGTTACTGGCGGTCTCGATTTCGTCGTTTGTTTCGTATAAACGTGTGTTTGCATATACCGGATAAAAATCAATGATGTTGCTTTCTCCCCAGTGCGGTCTCTTATCGATGACAATGCATCGGATCCAGGCCGAGTTATTTCGACCTCATGTTTACGCGTGCGAGCGTTTGCGGTGGCCAGATTACCGCGTTACATTTTAGTGCCTTCTCAATTATTCAGCAAGCTGGGAGTGATGCCGCCCCCGTCGTTTAAAACGGAGCTATTTTCAAATATTCATTAGCGCGGTCCATAATGAGAAAATTGGATTTGGCCGGTGGCTGTGTTATCGCTTATTACGTGAGATTAGAGCGACAACGGCGACACATTGCAATCGATCTGCGGCAATAACAAGATCGTCGGCGCGTCGTTGCTTTTCGCGATTAACGATTAACATTGAAATTTGGTTTTACAATTACAACTGAAAATGTTGACGTGCCCACGCATCATTCTGTCGACTGTCTCATATTGAATGGCGACTTAGTGCCGGCGTCGTTTTGCGAGGTAATGATCCTGGTAGTACGATTACGTATTCGAGACTCGGGTGGGTGGTAAAGCTGGATTGGAAGCAATAAAACTTGCGTCTGGGTGGTTAAACAACAATCAGGGTTCGCGCCAGTTCACCGGCGTTGCATTACCACGCCACGGGAAACATCGACATCAACCAGTTAAAGGACGCGATTTAGTCCCTGGCCCGCATAAGTGAGAGTTTAAACATCAAAACTTTTTAAAGAATTAGCTCATGACTGTACCCAGATTTCTCGATACGTTTGTGACCGTAATCACTACATGAAAAAAAATATGTTGTAATGGATCAGTTCCCAATTAAACCAATGCACTTTGCGCGTGTTTTTCTCGTTCCTCTAAAAACTTCAAGCGAGGGCCGGATGGATTCAACCTTCTACATGCAAGACGAGAACACAGTGCATTTGCCGTGGCGCACAAACCATTGAGGGGAAACGGAGGAAGTGGCGTGCGCACAAACAACGATTCGTGTTACACGCGGCAACGCAGTCCGCCCGTGCTTCTAAGCCAATTAGCCCAGTAACTAGATCGTGGCACTTGACAGATGATCGCGGCTATTTTGGGGTCCTTACTCACTACGAGGAAAGTATCTTTGCTCAGATTACCCCCGGCGGCTTCTGCGGCGACGTATTAGTTTGTTTTTGGTCTGGTTTAACCGCTTGAAAATACTGGCAATGTGTCTTTGGTTGTCGGTTGTAGTAAGTGCCAGACGGAACGGGCCATTTGCGCCGAATCCGCTCCAGTGGGCGCTACCATGATTGGGATAAACAGGACTGAGAATTTGGTAGGACGAACTGCCATGCTGGCTGATGAATTCCTCGGCTACACAATGACGATTGAGTTATTCTGTAAAGCGTAAAACAAAATAAACATCACTGTGTAATTTTTACCAAAAGAATGAGGTGCTTATTATGGCGTATGGCTGACAAAAGGTAACTATTCCCTCGCTTTTTTGCGGAAAAACATCTCAAACTTATTTTACCTGGTCTCCTGTATGTCCGTAAAAGCCAAATGCGGACGATTCATTTTATTTGGTCGCGGCGTTATAGCACGGTCAGCACCCACGGGTATCTACCTTATCACGTGATCGCGCGGTTCTCAGAAGCGGAGGCTCGCTTTCAGAAAATCGCATTAAAGTTTAAATCGCGATAAGCGCACCTTGATCCGTACGTGGTTTGGACAAGCTATGTGGGTTTCGCCGGAGAAGGTCTACAGTTTCGGCCGATGATTCACCAACGAGTCAGCTTACAATAGTTGGCGCAATGCCGATTATGCGATGAGAGAGGGCATGACTAAAAACTGCGCCAAGCTAGTCATTGGGATTTCACAACGATTTCGCAAGCCCGACTGGTCATCGTTGTATTAATCCTCACCGCACACGCTCCGCCACGCGCTTGTAAACAATCCATTATTCTGGTCTGAATCCATCCATAACAGTGCTGTCAGTGTTGTGGCTCGATTAAAATGAGTTCAACGTAAGCCACGAAACTGCACACTGCACAAGGCATTGTCTGCCCTAAATAATGACTGTTCTGTACCGCGATATTTCCGTGGCGAAGTGCACTCGTGGCTGATATCTCAAGGTCATCGGGCATGTTTTATTCTTCTACGTGCTCTGTTAAGCCTTTGATGAGCGATAAGATAAACAAAGATGTGTCATGTTTAAGATTAACGCAGCAGAATGCCAGTTTACCCGGACGAAACTTAACTGTCTAATGCATCTGAAATTCCATGCACACGATGGATTGTGTCATACTTAAATTTTGCTCAAGAGATTACAAAACCTTTAAAATTAAACCGTGGTCTTAATCTTGCTGAGAGGGAATTTTCACTGGACAAGGAACAAACATCTAATGTACAAATATAGTTTCCTTACGACATTCGTTTCATTTATTTGTGTGTTAGTTGGATTTATTACGTTTAATTTATGTACTATATGGTTGACTGGCGTTGATTAGGCAAATCTCTTGGAAATGTACATGCGTTAATTTAACCAAGGAGCGGTTGGTAACACGCATACCTGGTCTGGCAGTTGGATGTAAAAGTATTGTGTTCTACCCCTTGCGAAATGAGTTTTTACAACCACTCAACGACAGACCCAGCGAAGCGGTTTACTGCTGTGTTTGTTTGGTGTTTTCGATTGGAAACACTTTTATGAACGTCGGGTCTTGTCACCATGCACACACAATACTCATTCCACTCCTCGCGGATTTACTTTATTCCGGGCGTACCATCTTACGCAACATTAACCCTAGCACGCAATTTCGTTGCGGTCCTTTTACTTTGCCTTGGATCTGTTTGTCAAGGAAACACCTCGTAACACCTGCTGTGGATTTACTTCGTTTGTGTAAATTCCACCTCATTTTAGATCTCGCTGTTTATAGGCAACTAACTGTCGTATCTGTGGAAAAGTTATTTATAACATGGAAGTTATTCGGGCAACTACCGTTTATGGCAAATACCGTTTATGGCAAAAAAAAACAAACCAAAATAGCTGAGGTTTTGTATGCAATCGCCCCAAGTCATGTATGATTCATTCCCGGCGGAATTCCTGAAATAGAACAGCTTGCTTTATACTATTTAAAATAGTGGCGATTAAATGTAAACCAAAATGAGATAAAAGTAAATGGAAACTTTTTCGTACTTGTTTTAAATCAATATCGCCAACATGTAGTTTAAATAAGTGCCGTTTAAAGCTGTCTGACATTTATAATTTATCACCCATATTACAAGTCGCAATCACTTCACTTTGTAGCAATTTGTTGACCCACCGCGGATATACAATGAGAACCAAACAGCATTGTGAGCAAAACCCACAAAAACTCGTCCTTCTGCTCGTGTTAGCGACGACAAAGCCGCGGTCAATATTGGAATACGCCGTGAAATATTGACCACGACGAGGAACTCATTCCTGAAAGGAGAATCCGCGATTTGTTCAGCCAACGCCTGCCTCATTACTTAGTGTTGGGCATTGTTTGTGCGGCCATGTTACGCGCTTCAGGGATGGCTCGAAGTGAAACTGGCCAAATGCGCCATTTGTCATGGCATATTGTGCGCCCAATTTTTACCTGTAAAGAATTCATTTTCAGGAATCGAGGTCACGATGGCTATCTTGGATTTATATTTTTCTGTGCGCGAGACTTGCAGTGATCTGCTCATTGTATTCTAAGGATCTCCATTCATCAGATAACTGTCAATGTATTTGCAGAGGGAATGAGCTGAAATCCCTACGTGGCATTGGTCGTTAAAAGTCTTTCCCCGTCGCTCATGGACAAACACTTGTCCAATCGTCGATTTGCTTTGTGCAACTGAGTAACTGGGCGAAGCATTCTGGCGCTGGTGGCCGAGTACACAAAACGTAAAGTGGTTTATCGCAGACCGCCTTTGTTGGATTTGTCGCGACCCGCTGTTCTGCGTGGCCCCGATATTGATATTGGTGACGGGTGAGCAAATACAAAGTGCGCTACACACACCGGCCCTTGGCATTTGTTTGAACGCAGACACGCCCCTAATTCGCCAACACTATTGAGCCGGTACGGTTTCTGATTGGTCAGCGTAATTCCTTCGTTTCGTCATACCCAAGCTAACTCATTGCAGTTATCTGTGTATATAGTGGGAATTACACGGCAGTCAAACCACTTTTGTCACAACCGTCCAATTACGTCCTGACCCAGGCCATCTCGATGTGACTCAGGAAACGTTGACGACTAAAATTCTGGCTACGAAACGAAGAAATGTGGCCCGTTTTTGGCACACGCATTCAGGGTTGGACATTTCGCGGTTTCCTTGCTTCACTGGCTCACTCTTATTTTCCCGGGGTAATTGTAGGTCATCGCTGTGGACTGGATATCGCCCCAGGGTAACCCAAGTGTTCGCTGATGATTGCGTCATGATGGGGGCGGGCAATAACAAAAAGAGTAAAGCGATTGTGCGGTACACCGGGGGTCGCAAAGTCAAGTGCGATGCGTATAGTGTTGTGGCGAACGAGAAGGCCTTCTCGCCGCAGTTGCACGGGCGCGGAAACAGAAGGTTAAGGGATATCTCGAGATCCCACCGCACACGTAGCTGAATTCTTCGTGTCGTCAAAAGGTTAATTCCTCTGAAAAGGTGGCTTGCGTAATAGGGCGTTCGGGCGATTAACATTTTGGCTCCAACGCTCAGCGATTGCAGCGAAATGATCGAGAGGAGAAGATTTCAATATGTCGTACAGGTTCACTACATCGCTTGCTTTCGGTATTTGGCGCACCTCCAATTTCTCATAAAAGCCCAACAGCAATCAGTTCAATGCAAATTGCTTTTTGAGCTAAATTGCGTGCGTGCGAACGCGTTTTGTTAATTACCACACACCTGGTGGCAATCTATCGCCTTATGGAGAAACGGCTGGCTCTGTTACGGAAACTGATGCCTTATTGGGGGAACATATATAGCTAGCGATTGGTCGTGTATTGTTCCTAAACCCAATATGCAACCGCTGGTACTAGCTCATACGGGGAATAAATTCCTTCCATTCGCCGCAGCTATTCTTTGTTGTAATTTACCGGTTGGGGCCACGGAGCGGTTAAGAAACTCAAACAGAAAGTATCAGACAAATATGCATAAGCTTCTACGTCACCTACGTCTGTGCCTACGCCTGTTTATCATGCGAACTAAAGTTAAACATTCACTTCGAACACGTCAAGCTTTTGTTGAACTCCTATGACCATAGAAAGCCTGGTAATAAACGGCAATTTGCGTTGTGTCGCAAGTGCTGGGTTCGTGGTGAAAGTGCCTGACGATTTTGAGCAAGATTCAATGCTGTGTACACGGAGGGTAGGAGTTGTGTTGTTGTTGCCGTCGCAGCGATGTGTGATTGTTTGCCCTTCCGAAATACCCGACATGACGTTGCACGCGAAGGGAGAAACGGCCCAGGCCAAACTGGGACCAAAACAAGGCTTTGCTCCCCGGAAACAGTTACTGTGCCCGTTTGTTATGTTGAGTCTCACGGCGATGGGGTCACAAATAGCTGCGGGCGCTGGCTTTATCAATCACTTTCCATACCTGAAGAGCTCGGCCCACTTTGGTCGCCGGGCCTTAACGGGCAAAGTGACGTCGACTTGGAGCTTCGTGCGTCAGCAGATAAAGGGCACGTGCGATTGTTGGCGTCACAAGGCTGATTCGCGGACAACACAATTCGAGATGATGTCATGTTTTGTTATGCGCCCGACTTATGAACTTGGATTATGTAATTGTTGTTCGAATTAGCGGAACGGCATTTTATGAATAGGTTCCCGCCGCAGGTATTTTCGTCTGACCCCTTAGGAATGGGTGTGACTCAGAGTGGGGGCATATGCAGGTAATGCATGTATTGGCGGGTGATTTCGAGGGGATAAAATTTTGTGTATAGACTCATAAAAATTCATGTAAAATGTGTCACATATAGCACGGTGTAAACGGCTGCAAATCAGACTTTAAGAAGAATTTTTTCTATCTTTACGTCTCTTGTGCTTTCACACGTTTAATCCTCATTTTAGTCGGCAGGATTTGATATACATTTTGTGTTACAATTTTAGTCCATTCCTAGGTATAAATTTGACTGATGAAATTACCACCTGCTTGACACTTGGTGGAAAATTGTGGTCTTATTGCTTACGGTGGCACATTCGGCGTTAGAAATTCCTCGTGGGGATGCCGACAAATTTGTCTCTTCCAGTTCGTTCTTCCACTTTAGAGTTCAACAAAATCACGAGATATATTACCCGAGGGAGTTAACGACCTTCTCAATCATGGGTTTTCCTCTATGTACCCAGTTGGTCATTTACTCGCCCAAGGAGAGAGGGGCGCGGAGAAAAAGCGGCAAGTATTGCTTTGTTTGGTGAGCCAATGAAAGACCGCCCGTTTGTCCAGTCTAATCCACCCTTGTTCTGTGCGTACTTGGGCCCGCTGTTGAAAAGACAACTGCCTGCACGTAAGGCCTTTTAGCGATTGTTCCTGGAACGACACGAGGGTCCCGAATCAAGTGCCGCTCGTAGCGTTGTCCGCTCGTGGGCCCTGTTTAAAAAAATCAATACCCGGAGTTACGGAAGCCTGTTGCTCGCGCCCGGGCTCATTAGACCCGAAAGTTTGGAGCTCGTCATAGTTGCTAGGCTTTGGGCGCTTAAAAGGGCACTATATTCGCCGTCAGAGCCCGTAAAGGCTCGGAAAAGTGGCGGCCCAAGCACCGAGCTCGAGTGCAACCCAATTAGCCAGGAGTGGCCTCTCAAGCCGATGATCGGTGGCCTGAATTCGCCCACACGCCCTGCCCACTGTGTCGAGGCCCATTGGCCGAGGATCGTAATTGTGAGTCGTCGTTGTGCAATTCAAAAGTGCTCGACGGACGCATTTACCCATTTTACACTTTTTGTATGTGGTTGAGGTTACTGTTTTCCCCTCTGCGTGACTCACTCTGAATCCGCAATGGAGTTTAAAGGATTGGAGACCGACAGGTATAAACCATGCCTCATGTCAAACCGCTTTGAAAACAAGCAATATAAACAAGACAGTGTGTTCAGTGTCAATTGTGCAAACCCCTCTATTAAAAATTTGACCTTCGATCACTCTTTTCTCTTCAAGCGAAACAGTTTCGATTGTGCAGGTAAACCGTGTCATAGCGACCTCTCATCACAAAGCACGTGCTG
Organism: Ascidia mentula; assembly: GCF_947561715.1. Classification (NCBI taxonomy): domain Eukaryota; kingdom Metazoa; phylum Chordata; class Ascidiacea; order Phlebobranchia; family Ascidiidae; genus Ascidia; species Ascidia mentula. The sequence goes on along the minus strand of NC_138569.1, from coordinate 15,143,844 downwards.
CGTGTATTTTCGCGCGTTTTAAACCGATATTGGGTGGTGTACAAGAACCGCCGTTCTTTCTCAACGGAAAAATCAATATCGGTTCCAGCGATCGATGCAAAACAAATGTTTCCCCCCGATTTTTTGCTGTTTTGCGCACACATGGTTTTTGCACCAGGCCTAGAGGCCATCTATCTTGCGTCAAAACGAAATTACGTTTGGCACCTTGGTGCAACACACGACCGGGATATTGTAACACGCGGATTTGCGTATGATCACCTGGCGACGATGATGTCATAGAATGAAGCCGTTAACGACCTTTTCTCTCGAGTGCATTGGTTTCTACATCCTCCCTAAAGCCGCGCCAAATTACACAAACTCGCAGCGGTGAGACGCGTTGCACCATCGCAGCTTCCTCGGGCTTCGAGAAATTACTGGGCGGTAGTTTCCCTCAAAATGCGTAGGCGGGGAAGGATTTTGCTGCGCGCCGAACAATACCGGCTGCTAAGATGCCAGCGCGCCCCCTCTTTTTGTGTTTTACGGTAAGTCCAACCCCGCTTTTGTATAAATAGATTTGTGACATCATCTAAGGATATGTCGAAGAATGTTGGGTGATTTTACGACACTTTCGGCGGACGTGATGCAAAGAGCGTAGGTGTTGCAACGCAAGAACCGCCCATTGCCAACATGGTAATGTAAGAATCGTGGCGGTTGGGTTGGGGGCAGGTAAACAGGTGGACACAAAACGAAAATGTATTATCGGTTTCAAACATTACCAGCAAAAATCTTTAACTCCGCGACAGACTTATCTATTCATTTAATAGTTACAAAGTAAGCATTGGCCATAAGTTAACCACGCACCTGAGGACCGATTGTCTTTTAGACGCCATTTATTGAGCACAAACTGACTCGGCCTATCTCGGGTGCTCTGCATTCATAGCCAGGGTTCGGCGCAAACAAACACACTTGAATGGCGTACGTGAAGACGGGAGACGCGCGCGAATCCGGCCGGCCGATAAACGAGGCCGAACAATTCCCCTGTTGGCCTGTCGCAAATGATGTATTGTGTTTTCGCTTGACGGCAATTTTGGCTTTTCAACAGCGCCCAGCGGCGCGGATGGAACCTCGCAGCGGGCGAGCCCCGGTGCCCAAGCCAAATAAAGGCCGTCTTGGCGTGCACATTACAACACAATAGTTCTGAATGCCGGAGTCCACGCACCGTGTTATTACTGCCGCGGCCAGTTTTGTGTTCACAGGTACAGGGAGTGTTTTTCGTCGCAAGAACGAAGCAACGACCGAGCTCATTCGTGCGCGCCCACGCGAAACGCCGCGGAAAAGACTGGCCGATTTATTGCCATCCTCTCTCCCAAAATTTATAATACACTGCTTTTAACGCCGTTCCTCCACTTTCAGGGTTGGCAGAGATGGGTCTCCATAGAGGATCTGCCGGTGTTTTGGGTCAGGTCGACTAACAAGAGGCTTCAAAGTCGCCAAACGAGGATATGGCAACATTTAGAAAACCGCCGGCAGGCCATTTGCGTTACCCCCCTTCTCGTTTCCAATTTTAGACGCAAATTAAGTGTAATTTACCTCAAATAAGACCTGACTCGTCCTGTGTGGGCTGGCCAGTTATTTCGTGGCACGTTTTTACCAGTAGGGCGTTGTGCCCCATCCGGGGCGGATATTACTGTACCGAACCTCTTTGACTCGGGTTTAGACATTCCATTACACAAGCTCGCAGTGCTTATTGTCGCGTTTACGCCCTACTCAGTATTACTGCTAAAGAAACAAAGGCAACGCTGTGGTGCTTATCTGTCGGTTTGTTTGCATACGAGATTTAAACATTACCAACTTGGTCCTCTGTTTGTGCAAGTCTAAGCATGGCGTTCAAGATCGTTGACTCACTTGAACATGTTGTTTTCGAACTTCACAGTACAATGTTTGAAAAACTTTGCCCAGAGCGCCGCCAAGCGACGCGAGAAATCTGCGCCGAGAGGAACGGTTAAATCGTGAACGTGCTCCTCCCTATTCAGAACAAGACCTAAAAGGTGGCGCGCATTTCTTCCAACAATGCTTTCATTGACAATTTATTGCTCTCCATGTCAATCATTTTATCGAGAGACAGACGCCGCAATCCACATGAGACAAGCGAAAGAAAATTAAACATTGTATTAAATGTAGTGGGGCCGCCGCTGTGACCAACATTGTAACATGTTGCAACGTCAAGTACACCGTTCTATTCTATATTACCTCGTGTAGTTATTAGCCCTAAAACCCAACCACTCTTTCAACAGAGCCCTTTTAATATTATGTGCTTGCCCTTTCTCTGGCAATGCCGACAAGTTGTTTGTAAGGTTCAGTTGACACTAAGCTTCATTGCGACGATAATTTAGTCAACATTGCAGCTCCCCTCCGTGCGGGTAATCATCGGAGTGTGCTACACGAGCGCAGTCACGTTTCCCAGCGGTTTGTTTGAATATGTGACGAAAAGCGTGACGTCACCTCTTCGTCACAGTCTCACGGATTGTGCCGATCGGGGAATGGAAGGCAAAAATGTGCGTTGCATACTTTTTCAGTTACTCAAGGATGTTGTTTAACCCGAGATTCACACCACGAAAACTGTGGTCCACGTTCAACCAAATAAGCCACTTTACCGAAACCGCGAAGTACATGTACAGCGTATGCTTCACTTGCTTCGAATTAATTAAATGCTGTCAAACGTGTTATTGTACTTGACTTTATTGGATATGGTGTCCGTTTGTCCGAGGCTCCAGAATTTATTTCTCTTGCGATCCTAAATGACTGCTTCACAAATTTGCGAAAGCATAAAATTATAAACCATTTTAGACCTTAACGGACAATATATAGGATCAGTTCTGTACACCATTATTACTTTTCGGATTGGGTGCCTATTATAGAATGGAGCTGAGATTTGATGTGGACAATTTGGTTTGTAATATTGTTTTAGCAGTATGGAAATTATGGAAATGAAACTGGGGTTATAGAAATAATCCCTATTTATCGAAACTGAGTCTAAATTCCACCTCCTGTCAACGTTTCGGCGAAAAAAACACTGATACCAGCAACAAAGGATTTGCAAAAAAAAGATATGAATTTTACATTTACAGGAACGCGGTAGGATTTGCTGGATCTGCGCACGACTCATTGCTGGTTACAGTGTCTTGTATCTGTTTGCCGAATTGATTTAACCTTTGTTTGCGACTCAAACCGCCAATATTGAGTCTAAATTTAGAGCGTTGTTGTGGATACCACCAATTCCCTTTCATTATGTAAAGATAAAAATGCAGTCAAATTTTTCACGAATCATTGTGACCTTTCGTTATATGAAGGTCGTAGGACCCTGGAATCAATTTTCACGAGTAACGAAGCTGGAACAATGTCGAAGTGTTTTAAATGAGGTTTATATCGCTGTAAAATGCTCCGTTTTACGGCAAACCCCTTTTGTAAGTCACATTTAAAAGCTTTCCGAGAATGAATCGGTCCACATACTTTGAAACCGAGATAATCTTTGATGTCCTGGCATGGGTTTTAGTCTCAGCTTAGGAGTTCCATTTCATTCCATTAGCTCCTGGCTTCGCGTGTTCGAAAGTCGCCTGGTCCGGCTCAAAACCGTCACCCAGAAACGGCAGATAAGTACCCGCCTGACCTTTTTACAACGCTCAAACGTAAATAAATGTGGAGCGCGGTGGGGGGAGTGGGGTAGTGAGATTTCAACAAACAGGAAATGTTGACATCGATTCCGTGAGTCGCCGACAAACACTCCGAAAAGAGCTTTGTGTGCCACGGCGCACGTTTGTTTATAGAGTGGCTTGCAGCACCCCATCGTCATCGCGGAAACAGGTCCAGGCTTTCAACGCGCGGCGCACTTAACCTAATTTGTAATCAAGGCGTGTCCAAGCAAATTGAAACCCTTGCTGTTGCTGACGAAAATCTCTTGTTGGAATCGATGTTTTTGTCACGCTTGAGCGAAGATACGTGACCGGCATAGGGGTGAAAAACATCCGCCGGCCATTGACGTCACCGGTCCAACACCGTCGCTCGAAGGGCGTATTTTTTCGGCAAAACTAAGTCGCGCAAAACCCGTGTTATGATCTGGCCCCGTATCCGTTTCCACTCGCCACGCGCGCCGCGGTGGCACTCCTGTTCGTAAACATCTGCCCTTGAAAACAAGTCTCTCTCATATTTTGAATTTTGCGCCGCGCAACGTGAAAAGCTGGAACATTCTTTTGGGGCTGGTCGTCCACGGTCGCGGGGAATAAGTGGCATATTGCCGTGCCAGTTATGCGCAAAATGGGTCCGGACGAGGGAAGGAAGCCCTTTAGCAATTCCACACCTCACAAAGCATCGCATTGTTGTCGTGGAAACAAAATGACTGACATATCGGAAACTTCGGACGGCCAGCTGTGAAGACCAAACGACACCATGGTAGTGCGAGGACAAAGCGCCACCCCGCTCTTTTGCTTGCTTCAGCTTCCGCGAGCGCAGCGGGTATTTGCACAATTACTCGGCCATGAGTCAGCTTTCATGGCAACAATAAACAAATTCGTCGAAATGCTTGCGTCGATTGTTCATGTATTGAATCGTATGATGTTGTTTTCGACAGCAGACGGTAAAATATTCGTATTTAGAAGAGCAGTAAACCCATACGACCCCAGTCGTTGCCGTATTTACCAGCGGCAGTAAACAGGTTTTTGCTGTTTGAAGGCGGAATAGACCCATTGGAATTTCCATCAATTGTAACAAGTAAACGATATGAAAGGCGACCCAGATTGAGGATGCAGTGCCACAACAACCCATACTTAAAAACATATGTCAATATTTTTGCTTTACACGTTCGCAACCTGTACATTAAAAAAGAGGTAATAAAACTGATGTCAGAACAAGGCAGTGGAAAACACTCTGCATAATACCACATGAAAGCAAATCTTATTGAGCTATCGTAAAACTTGCTATTTTGGGAGATTTCAAAAATAAACCCCGCCGTGTCAACCACCATTGAAAAATTTCGTTCACGGCGAGTGGGTATTTAAAAGTGAATAGCGGCGTGCACTTAAAACCAGGCGTTGGCTCGTAAAGTGAACTTTACCAAGTTTATCTTTAAAACTGTCGTGTGCTGCCTTGCCCACCAACAAAGTTATTTTCGACTTCCTCTTTGTATCGATGAAAAACTTAAATCGTGCTTGTTTTCTAAATGCCACGTAACTTGCATATCGAGAAAAACAGAATTTGGGGTAGATCCGGGATTGGCAGACCTGAAGGCGAATGGGTACGAAATGTCGAAAACATTTAAACGAGTCCAGCAGATATGTTTTGCGACAAAAAAAATTGGAAACGGTCTCTCACCGCTGCGGGTGCTTTTAGGCAGCTAAATAAACACGAGGGATTCACGCTATTCGGTGTGACGGATCACACTGCGACCGGGGCGGTTCAAACGGGTTCGTCAAACCCTTTGCCTTCGTTTCACCTCGCTACGGTTAAACGCTTCACGCCCGTACTGTCAACAAATCCGCGTCCACTTTTGCCTGCGCTGGCCCAATTATGAATTGTCCAAACGCTATTCTCTAACCCACGAATCCCAGCAACAAAACACAGCTGCTTTTATTCTTGTCTCCAATCCGTTGGTCGTTAATATCTCGCGGGATTAAGACTTCTCCCCTTCCGCCCCCGACTGCCCTTTTCGTCCTGGTTCAATTCGGTTCGAACGGTGAGAAGGAAATACAACTGATTTTTACTCTTTACTTTGTTCAAATTTTTCTAATTTGGAATTATTTCAACCTAATGTGTTACTTGCGAGACACATTCTACCACGTGGATATTTGCATTTTCACTGCAATTCATATTGAATGCAGTTCACAAAGCTTACAATATATTTAAAAAAAAACACATTACCAGCGGCATTGTAATCTCCTGAGTTTATTTTATTGAATAATAATATTTGCTAGATAAAAAAATATAAATAATTTTCCGAAAATGTATTGTCATTTACAAAAAATAACTCTTATTTATCGATCATACCATGCTATACAACGGCCTATTGTGATGTAGTTTGGAGGGAAACCGGCGTTTTTCTTTCCATTAGAAATGTTATTAGGGTTGTATACCCATGGGAAACTCACGTGACGTGAATTAAACAAGACTAATCCAATTGGTTGCTTGAGTGACCATCCTAGTAGTTAAAAACCCGTCAGGTGTGGAAGTTTAGCTGCTTGTCGCCACCTAGAGGGTAATTGGAACAATCGGAACATAACAAAGTTACTGATAACTATGCACATTTTATACGACTAAAAGATTGACCATCATGTGAGGAACCAGGCGGGCGGGTATTTGGTACCAAGGGAATATATTTATCACCACAAATTTTGTTATACGATATGGTTACTAACAACTGCATGATGTGGTACGAGTGCACGTGAAGGGTGTACGAAGCAAACGAAGCATAGCAATTTTTTCTCTAACTTTGTTTTTAGCCTTGTTAAAAACCTTATTCACGCTCTGCACTGAGAGCTGCATTGCATTTGATTCGTTTTCACTGTTCCATACCATGCGAACCACAACAATCAATAAACATAATTACGTTTATATAAGTCTTGGTCTTGCCAGTGGCGCCGTTTAAGCACTTACTGACCCGGCCCACTTTGGGCACTATTCCTCAACCTTTTTTGTGGTCATGCACGTATGCCACTTGGTGGTAACATGCAACGTTGCGCGCACCATTGAAAGTAATTTCGATCAGATATGTGTTTAAATCAAGGGAATTGAAAATAATATGCAGTTCAATTTAATATGAATTTTTTTGCTCTCCGCCAATGATGGAAAATGTAGAGGAATATCATTCCACGTCCGAAAAAGTAATGCAAAAGCTCTGCAATAAGTAATGCGAGGTGACAGATTTTGTTTTCGTCACAGTATACGCTCTTAAAATTACATTTTCACTTTTAAACTAATGTCCGAAGCCTGGAAGTAAATTGTGGCAACGGTGCCCTCAGTTCATCGAATTGAAGAGTGCAGGCTGGTAATGACTCTAAAAATGAATTGCTTATTCTCCAAATCTTTCTGAATATTATTTTATATTTCGTGCATACGAAACTTATACGGCAAAAATTAAAAGTGAGTCTAGAGCCAAGATCTTCGAACAGTCAAGGATTGGGGCTTATGTCACTGCAATCGTCATGTTTTATATAATCGAGTTTAAACATTCCAACATATTTAAAGGGAGCAAATGAGTGCAACCGGTCAATATATGGGTGAAACAATGCTCAAACTTGGCGTTTGGCTTTCACATGGGCCTAAAAATTTGAACTTACGGCTAAGCACATATATTTGGAACCTCATCTGTCGTGTATCCTACCAAATTTATTGAGAAGAGCTGATGCACACCAGTGGTTAATGCAGTTGGCGACGTCGGTGGTTTCGTCATGTTGTGTTGCAAACACTAGCAGAAACCGTCAAGCCTGCAAGCACTTAGTTGGCAATGTCGACAGATATTTCGACGACACGGCGCATTACAGTGTTGTTGGAGATATGCCTAACAAAGATTTACGCCGCTGGTATGATGCCCACGTTTGGTATTTTAGCAATACCAGCTGAAGCTGGTGAATATACAGAAAGCGACACGTAACCTTGCGGATGAAGTAAACAATATTTTTTGATTATTATATTTTTCTGTAATAAAACATGGACTAAACCTGTAACAACTGTGATGCTGTCGCGTTTCACAATTGGTAGCCTAAACGTGTAGCACCGGTTGGGAAAAACTGCCTTAGTTAATATCTTACACGAATCAAAAATGTGACATGAATTAAATGTCCAAAGCTGTTTATATAGTACTTAACATTGTTTGCTTGTATAGAAATAAGTAAGATACTGCTCTGAGCAAAATAGCTATACATGCAACAAATTACGAAAGCAAACGCAATATGCTCAAATGCTTTTCAGGCAAGCTGTGGCAGCAACTTTTCTTTTCGAATGATATATAATGTGACTGTCATTTAACTATTGTAACGTTTGCAAACATGCATAGCAATTGTTATGTTTTGATTGTGGTGTACTGGTTACTTTCACTTCTTGAGAGGATGCCCAACATTTGATAGGACTGGGCCTTTCCCTGGTGTTTTCCCTAAGGATTTTTAACGAATTTTATGTGACTGTTATGCAATTTTAGGTTATATTTTGTGTAATATTAAACCTAAAATCATGAAACTACCATTAGAAACCGTTGGTCAAATAATATTTTGATTCAAACAGAACAGTGTGTTTGCCCGAAATATTGGGGAAAGTCTAGGGTGGTCTGGATTATTGCCTTGTATTCACAAACAAACTTATTTTCACACCGAATCGTTCATCAATCGTTCGCGCGGTTTGTGCGTGATTCCAGCGTGTTAATTGCAAATAGTTTGGAAAGAAATTGCTAACATAACAGGTAATGTTTATTTGCTGGCGTTTTTGCAGATTATTTTGATTGTTAAGCTAGTTACACATATGTACATTTATATAAATTATAACCTGTGTTTTTCAATAGCACTTGTCTTTTTTGAAAGCCCACACAATTGCAACGCTCAAATGGTGCTGCACCATGGCAATAATGATGCTGCACTATTCATGCTTTTATTTTGCATTGGCCTACGTTTGTGCATATATGCTTAACTTGTTTCCATCAGATTATTTTGCATTAATATTTAGAATATTATTAATTTACATATGTTGGTTTCGTTGCACTTGATCCCCATTGCAAACTTCTTCTTAAAAAGTTCGATACTTTGGCTGGGAACTTTTTTCAACAGACGTTGATTAAGTGAAACGTGTAGTTCGATCACTAATCCATTGTTTTGTAGATGTAATATTTTGTTTTAATAGTGCTGTATTTGTTGGTTTGTTTAAAATATGTTTTACACAAGTGTGAAATAGTTTTGTGCATCATGGCATCAATAGCAAAGGGGTGCTTTCCGGGTCGACCAAGAAAGAAAATTGAAAAAAAGAAAGGAAAATTTTCACCAAGTCTGTATAAAAGAGAGCTAGAAGACCTTAAATGGACATGTTCGTTTATGACTAACATTACACAACAATTCCATGTAATTTTCAATGACACTTCTGATGATGTAAGTGACTATTTTATAGGTATATATATTTAAATTTTGTTAATCCTGATAAACCGCTAGGCTGACAATATTTGACTAAACAAAACAGGCTTGATTAATGTGGTCTGACTCATGTATATGTCAGATTGGAAAGTTTGTTACTTGCATGTAGGATATTTTTCAGTGATTGTTTATTGCACAGACGATCAGAACATGGTTGTATGGTAATGCATTAGTTAATTTTTGTTGCATGGATTATTGGTATATATATAAATTCATGACATTTTTCTTGTCTGGTGAATATGTTTGTATATATATGCATATTGTGAAGTTTTGTATCAAAATATGCTCAAAATATTTTTTTCATATTTTCTAGGATGCCCACTTTATTGGATTCCGTTCCAAATCCAAGAAACTTCATTCAGGGAAGAAATCAGATATTGGAAAAGCAGATGCATCAGAACAGTAATTGCAATGGGCTAAAAATGCTTCTTTTGTAACTGAACTTATATCACTAATGTGCTTACAATATAAACTTATTGGCAATAAATTGGCAACACAGTGTAAATAAAATTTAATAAATCTGTGAGTTACAGAACTTTTATATCAAAAACTATAGAAAAGTTATTTTTGTTGTGTCAAAATCTTGGTATTTTTGACATGTAAGTATAAAACTTGGTGTTACTGTACTGTTTTAGCTCTGCACAAGTGCAATTACAACAAGCTGGCATTGCACATGATAGCCCTCCTTTTAAGTCCGATTCAGCCTCTCCATCGAAAAATAATACACTCCTGTCCAACGGTAAGTGACAAGAGTCACAAGACCATACCTAATGTCGCCAAATAGTAGAGTCATGGTAAATATTTTTTGTGCGCAGAGAAATACAGGAAGTTTCTGCACCCCTTTTTGTTATTATATATATACCCTTAATTTTTTTTCCATAAATAGGGGCTTTCGCTGTTTTTCTTGTATTTTGTGCACATATTTATTTCAATTTTTCCACCTTTTTCTGTAGAAACTGATTTGTCTGGAGGTTCATCAGATTCTGCATTCCTGAAATACAAGGATTCAAAACTTGACTTTCACCGGTTGAGCAGAAAGGCAAGAAATAAGGTGAAGCATCACACAATTAGACATGTTATGTGCATTATAATGTTGGTCTGTTTATGTTAAAGCAACTGCCATACAACTATTATTTACATACCCTTGGTAATGGATCAAAATGTTTATCAGGCATTTCATGCTATTGGCAATAAGCAAAATGTGATTGATGTTTTTGTGTTTATCAAAAAGGTTTATGAAGGCTACAGTGCAGAGGAACAGGCCAAAAGAAAAGACACCAGCGTAGCCTCACTAAAATATGCTTCAGACATATACTTGGCTAAAGATCATGGCACAATTGGCAAATCTCCAATCAAACCGGCAACATTCATTCCACCAACCTTGTCAAAACACATGCATGTTGCAGCACTGGGAGGAACCACTCTTGTTATAAAGAAGGTATAGTGAATGGCTTTTGGAGTAAGGCTGCTTTGCCATTTGATTCTGGTTTGTTAAATTTGTGTTTCATGACAACTCATGGACCATGACTCACACATTTAATTGTTTCCTATTGTGTGGTTTTGTTGCAAGTCAGTGTATGTTGTAAGCTATTTTTCATACTTTTGTTCCATATATTGTGTTGGACTGAAGGTCACTCTACTGCTTCCCTTCAGCATTGTTTCAAAAATGCCTGATAACGAATGACTAACATTAATTAATCATTTAGGGAGCAAAGGATTCTTCTTCAGGAAGAAAACATTTTGCCGATCAACGCCTCAAACAAATTCAAAACTCAGGTTTGCATGAGACCACCAAGGCAACAAAACAAAAGGTAGTTACTATATATCAAAAAATTAAAAATATCTTTTACTGATTATGACGAAATACTTCTAAATTAACAAAATTAACAAGGTATCTAGAAGTTTTGTGCTTCCCACCAAATCTGCAAGGTCATCAAGAATCATCAAAGCCAACCGAAAGTACATTGACAGTGACTCGGAGCCATCTGGAATGATCAATTTAAGGCATCTATTTGTTATTTATTTGCTTTTCTACGTATGCTGATTAGAATTGTGATTTGATCACATTGAACTAATTTTCATAAGTTGGTTAGAAAAACCAAATTGGTCCAATGCTATTGTATATAGTTAATTATTTACAAAACTTGAAAAGGAATTGGATAAGAGTGTGAAAATTGGCACTTTTTTGACCCAACTTTTTTATTTAGTCAAGCTTCTGCTGTCCCGTCTTCAACTTCTGTTTCTCCGATCGAATGTTCAGTGAGAGTTCCTCGCATTCCTGTCAGGCAGGACATGGAAATCGAAAACATGAAATTACTTCGTCAAATGGAGGAAGATGCCACTGTACGTTTGGTGACAAGTATTATTCAAGTTGCCATATACAATAAAATACCACAAAGGGAATTTTTTTTAACGAACGAAAAGTAATTGTCATTGTTAATTTTTTGAAACACAGAAACTTGCTAGAAGGAAACCGTTAATAAAAGAACCAACTTTTCAAGTTGTCCCGAATCTATTCAAGGCGAGGTTGTATCATCGACACAAAGATGGTATGAATGTCGTGTTCCAATTACCTGTGATGGTTTAAAAAGATATCGTTAGACAGCCACCATGTAACATTGTACTGTTACTATGTATTTACAGGAGCTCATGCCAGAGCACAACGCCTGATAAAACGTGCCAAGTTTAAACACTCTGACATCTCATTACAAGCACTCTCAGTTGAAAATCAACGAAAGAAGATTATTCGTGATGCTACTTTTACAGCAGTAAGTCTAGTAATGAAGTTCAAAATATAGTTTATGGATTGCTACAAGTAAAAAAGCACCACATTGACCTGTATGCACTCTTTTAGCCTTTAACTAATGCTGATGACTCGGAGAAGGTGTCACATTCTCCACATAGAAGAAAAAAGTCATCATCAAGCGATGAAGTGTCAGACCTGGGTCTTCCCAGTAGCACTTGGTGCCAACTGACCGACCCGGTTGAGCTCGGAAAATCAAATGTGAGAGTTTGAAAACTTGTTTCGAAAAATGTGTACTTTGAAACAAATTATATTCAGAAACTAACACTTTATAAGGTTATGGTTTAACTTACTGTGTAATTTATTTTAGGGAACTTCTTTGCATAAGTGGTCTATGCAAGAAATACACAACATACTGCACGGTGCCCATACTTTCGGTGCCAGTTGGGCCAGCGTCGCCAGGCAATATGATTTCCATGAAACGCACAGGGATTGGTTGAGTGTGAGGAAAAAAGGGTCGAAATGTCGAACCATCGGTCTCCTTAACAGTTCCTACAAGGTATTGAATATCAACACGAATTTTTGGTGATGGATGAAGTAATAACGAAAAAAAATGAAGGATTCTTCACAAAAGATTGGGTTGTTGTTTCGCATTTTTGTGATAATTCTGCATTTAATGACAAATTTTGTAACATTAAAATGTGATTTTTGTAAGCACACAAAAAATAGATTTATCGTGAGAGCTGCAGACAGGGTGTATACACGCACTGTTTCGACCTGTAAGGTCTCATCAGTGCAGCTGTTGATGTGGCACTGTGCTAGCTGGTAGACTAGCAGGCACACAGATTTCCACTTTGTGGTACCTTTCGGTCAATCGTCGATATGTTGGGTACCAAACTAGCCGAGCCGATAGCGCTATTGGGTCCCAAACAGTTGTTTTGGCCATAGTGCGCTCCGCGTGGTTCGTCTGTGTTGATTGGTACCTACCACAAAGTGGAAATCTGTGTGCCTGCTAGTCTACCAGCTAGCACAGTGCCACATCAACAGCTGCACTGATGAGACCTTACAGGTCGAAACAGTGCGTGTATACACCCTGTCTGCAGCTCTCATTGATTATTATGGCTCTTTTGCGCATATAATAAGATTTATCGTGTTATTCTATAATTCTTTTTTTTTACCACACTGGGATTTGAACCCTGAATATCCTGGCCACGAATCCCGATCAGGTTTTTCTTCTCGGTATTTGGGTCGGGCGCTTGACCAATACCGCCAATCACCCGCACATTATCCTATAATTTTGACGTGATTGCTGCGTATTTAATGGGACATAACTGCTATCTGGCCATTGTATACGACATTATTTTTTAGGTGAAAAGTTCCATATTACTTCAACTCAAACCAAAGATTAGCGACAATCCTAATGTAACAGTGTTCACTCCGCTCGAGTTACAGCAACGCCAAATGACCAACAACATCACCTGCAATCTGGAATCACGCATGAAAGCTGGGGTAAAATGACCAGTTGCCGAAAAATCCTATTATCATTCGTCGCAAATGAGTCTGCCACTGCTAAACTGTTGATCAAAACCAGAAAACTGTTATTTAAACATTATGTGTTTCGCACTAACCGTAGTTTCAAATTGTTTTTTTGACCTCCCTTCTTATTTCAGGAATTGGGATTGTGGAATTATCCCGACGAAAAAGCTGTCAAAAAGCGCCGCAGAAAAAGTAAGTTAAATTTTGAATGTTATTTTGCTTGATAGTTCTTCCAATATGTCTTCACTACAAAAAAGCAGTTGCTATATGAGTGTTAGTCTAACAGGTGTATTGCATTTAAAAACTAAAATCCAACATTATGTTTGTTTTTTTTATAACAGGCAACAAAAGAAGCGACAGTTCCAGTTCGGAGGATTTGTATTTGGGCCTCACGCGACAACGTTTTCACAAAATAATGCACACTAAGAGCGAAAAAACAAGAAAGGTAATTATGGCAACTAACGTGCGATGTTTATTTCATTCGTCATAATTCATTGCATGTTAATTAGTCGGAATCGGATTCACGTTTTAATGGTTGTGTTTTGTCGAACGTGCTTATTGTTTCGCACTGATGTAATTCACATCATCGGGCAAATATTGCGGAAACCTTGCGACAGTTTTTTTACACTTTACACTGGGGTCGCGTGGCGCAATGGTGCAAATTATTTTTGAAGTTTTGAAATTTTACATGCGTTGGAAATAGGGTTTTTCCTTTCATTGTCCGTTTAAATGGACCACCCGATAATTATGTTGCAAACAGAGCAGCACAATGCTAGAGGGACTTTTAAAAACAAAGCGGATATCAGTTAGGGCATTGCGTTTGCAGACAGGCTGGCCAAATCACATCAAGTATTTAATTTCGTAAAGAGCAGATTTGTGCTGAAATAATTATCGTGATTACGCCGCTGTAGACTGAGGATAGTCAACCCCAATGATGTCAGTTTAAATGTAACATGTTTTTTTTTTTGCTCCGAACTTTACAAACAGTGGGAAGTATGGGAGATCCACAACCTCTTGCACGGCGTTCATTGGTTTGGAGCCGGGGAATGGATGCGAATTCACAACATGTACAAGTTCAAGGGAGGCCACGACAACATGGCGATTCGATCCAAGTTCAGAACATTCCGTTCGCTCCAGATGGTCGTCGAAGGACAGGTTGAATTTTCTGTTTGTGCAGAATATGCAATTACAGTAATGTTGCCAGACAAATTGTATAAAAAGTACAATATTTTGTGCGAAAGTGTTGCGGGTATAGAATTTATTATAAAAGTCATTTCGTGCTTTCAGGTTCGTGGTGATGTTGTTTCGAAACTCCGTCCCTCCCTTTCAGTCAACGGAGCAGAATATTTCCAGTCGAAAGGAATTAAAGTGACTCAATATCGCTCCAAAAAGAAAAGAGGTACTTAGTTATCACACACAGCTTTAATACGAAATCTTGCAGCAAGTTGTCAATGTGCTCTAAAACCTTCTCTTATACAGTTTTCAATTCTTTTCGGCAGTGTAGGGGGTTTCTGACCTTAAGAGATCAGCCTGAGGTAGCATATTTGTCCGAGTTTTAAACCCGCATGCGCATGACATTTGCTCGGAATGCAGTAGTTTTTAATAGCGGATGTATATTTTATATTAAAAACACAGCAGTCACAGCAGTAGCGGTTGGTGTACTGCTGTGTTTGCTGTGTGAAATGTTAAACAAACGTCACCAGCATTCTGCGCATTGAACGTTGTTCCTGTAAGTTCGACCGACAAATGACTGAAACGCTTTATGCAATGCTGCTCTACATGTCTGCTAACAAACATTTCCGGCTCGTGCGTCAACAACGTGCATTCTTTTAGACATGCAGGACGTCACAAACACCACCAAACACGGACGGCGTCACCAAGTGTCCAAACAGCACAGGCGCGGTGCCAAAATTAAACAACCGACTATGGACGGTAAGATATAGCGGGGAGCATTCCTGAACATTAATATCCTGGATTCAGAAATAATTTTCTGAAAAACTGGCCAAGTAATCACTAGACTTTTGCATAGATTGGTATCAATGTTTGCTCTAAATAGTTATTAAAAGCCTAGGGTCGTATACCCCAAAGAATAATGTTTCCAAATTGTTGATTATCATAATTCGAATAATTATTCCTTTTAAACTCGAAATACGCTTTCGTAGTTGAATAAAGGCGTTCATGACACACCCAAAGCACTTTATCATTTGCAAATATCCACGCACTTAGAATGCCATGCGACATTTCCTTTAACGAGTCGTGGATGCGTTGACAGATTCAGACGACAGCACAACGATCAGCCCACCACGTAAACAGGCATATCATCTGTTCGGCACTGTGCCGGTCTGGGACGAAGCGAGTCAATCGGAGTTGATGGGAATGAAGGCTAACGATACATCAAGTACGCGCCTTATAGCCTGCTGAACATATTGTTCAGTTCATATGTCAGCAGACTTCCTGTTTACAGTGTCACGTTAAAAATTCACACCAGTTGTTGATATTAATTGGTGCAGTAAGTAAACACCCTTTAATAAAAGTTCACGATTCTCAATGCTTCTGTGATCTTTTTTTCCGTTATACTTATATGCAGTGTCATAAGAAATCCACTTTTTACATATGCAATTCCTAAGTATAACGCTGACATGGCACCTATTTTGCGGAACTTTCTTTGTGTAACTGAAGAATATCTGACATATGTGTAACGTTTAAGTTATACAAGGTTTTAAGCAAAACTACGCGAATCAACTTTCTGAAGTTGGATTGAATCATTTTCGATAAATTATCAATTCATAAATTTTTCAACAGCGCCAGTCATGCGTGCACTGGAAGATGGACTCCGGAAGAACTCCTCTTCATCAAACGACGACTTTCCGACGTCGAGCTTGCTTCGAGGAACTCCGTCTTCTCCACTCAAATCTGACACCAGCCAACTGACGTCACCGGGAGGCGACAAGTCCCACAAAGCGGAGAGGAAGGGCGGAGGAACGAACAGTCGGCGGGAATCGAGTGAAGCAAACGCCGCAAAAGCGCCAGGAAAAGGGCCAAGGATTAAACATGTATGCAGAAGGTGAGGATTCGTAAGACAGATGCCGTCATTGTTTGTTGTACCCTTCTTTGGTCTTGCCAATGGAAGTTGTTCTTTTACGTGTTTGATCCACAGATAGGTCACTACTACAAGTAAGTAGTGTTTAGGGAACCATATGCGTGTTTCCTGACAAATTGCAAAAGTATACAAATCGAATATGCAGAAAATTTTGCCAAAAATAATGCAAATCACCATACAGTCACCATGCAAATTACGAAACCGTTCCAAATTGGTCGAAGCAGCATGGTTATTGTGTGTTCCAGATTTATTTAGAACAGTGCCGTTGTATTCTAATGCGCTCGAATTTGCTCATGTTGAAGTAGGCGCAATTTTCACATTCCGGCTACATTTGTTCAGGGCATCTTTGGTCACTGGACAAGTGAAGGCAACGTACGATGACGTCACACCCCAGTTAAGCGCCCTTCCTAAAGATGAGAGAGATAAGATTGCCGCCGAAGCTGAGAAACTGAAAGGTAAGTTTTTTCATTCATTCATTGGTTTATTTTTCCCCAAACACGACAATAAATTTTTCGGTATATAAACAAGACGGAGAACTTGAGAGTGTGGACAGGAAGACGCTGGAATTACCGTTAGGTTTTCGGTGCAAAGCGTCACCCTTGGTCTAAGTTCAGTATTTGCTTTCGTATGACAATTTCAGTTGCTACTATAGCTGTGAACAACCACAACTGTGACTAAAATTATCTGAAAAGTACAGTCCAAACGTGGATGCAAAAAGGACATATACGTTCTTACTCTTTTTATTGTAAAATTGCTGCTGCACAACAAGCTGCTGGTTTAACTTCTGTTTTTCATTAACATTTTGCTCAACAGAGCACCCTCCTCAATTCTCTTCATCTGACAATGATGAAGACGGCAAACTTCCCCACAAAACGGTCAACCCCACAATGGTGCCGCGCAGAGAAAAGGCACAGCCGGCTCGCAAACGCTCGGGCGTGGCGCTACCTTGTGGAAAGTGCGAGTCATGCGTAGCGCCACCTTGCGGCGAATGCGAAGCGTGCAGGTACGTCCAGTTTATCTGTTTTTGTCCTTACAAAAAGTTTAAAAAAAAATCCTTACGTACCCTATGTTCAACGGAAAGTTGCGCTTTACAACAGAAGCCATCCGGAAGGTGGCAGCGAAGAGCAAGCGGTACCATGCACTCGTCGGAAGGCTTGTCTACATCACGATGGCGGGCAAGCCAAAAGATCTAAGCGCAGCGAACAGCAGCATCAGCACGGTCAGTGTGTTCGCCAATTGTCTACTCACTGTGATACAACAGCATACCCTGGCAGGTTGTTGATCATGTACCCTATCGCAAGCAGTATTTCTACGTAACGTTCTAGACAAGGATCATACAGATGTTGCTCAGAAGATGTTTTGTCTACTGTTTGTGTCATTAAATTCCTTTAACATTTGCTGCCAGGATCCCGAAAGTCTTCCCGGCTACAACAACAGAAAGTTCCACTTCTCTCTTCCACCGCAGGCGACCAATCCGCGTCACGTGATCACATGGGTGTGTCGACAAGCGTGAAGTTATCCACCGTTGGTCACGTGAGTTGGAGACACTAATTTGTGGTGTCGGTTTTCTTCATTGCAATATGTTTTTCAGAAAACGACGAACGCGAACCAGTCGACTTTCCGTTCGCCGTCGTCGCTTAGCACATTTCCGGATGTTTTCAGTCCCATTAAACAAGCAATTGTGAAACTCGACAACTGGAAGGTGTTTATTCGTTTAAGTTTTCAATTTGACCTTAACGGGATTGCCCTACAGTGCTCGTTTCTTACATCTGTGCTTATTTTTAATTTGCCCTTTTTTTATATCCAAACTTGGTTATTTCGATCAAATGCGAATTGTTGAATATATTGTGCGGTGTTGTTTATCATGCCGCTTGTGTAGACGTTTTCAGACGCGCGCAAGTGGTTACGAAACAAAATTATTGTTAAATAAAGGACAACATTCCGACGTAAATATTGCCTGCCTCCGAAATTGTAAATGACTACAAATTTAATGAATTTCGGCATAAAACATCAGCGTGCTTAGTTTTTGGCGTCGACTGAACCCTGCTCCCTGCCTATGTAAAAAAACTTGATGAACAAACAACCACTGCCGACTTCCTACAAGTGTGCACATGCACATTTCTATTTAAACCGTTGTTCCTTCTGGTTAACAGGAAACCTACGACTTGGAACAGTTGTGGAAAACTGGTGGGCATTCCCTCATCACCTCCAACCCTTCAGCTCCTCGAATCGTCTGTTTTCTGTGCGGCTCCTTCGGATCACGTGATCAGGTGGAGAACCGCATCGTCCATTGTGCGTGTTGTTGTGAACCATTCCACGTTTGTTGCGCCGACGAAAAACACGATCAGCCTCGTGTGCTCTCGGCCATGGCCAACGGCACGTGGGTGTGCCGCAGGTAAGTTGGAAAAAATTTTAAAACGCTGTTGGGGCCGCGAAATTGTGTTGGTTTTCTATACTAGTATGCCTTTCAGGTGCCGGTATTGCCACGTGTGCGGGCAGACGCGGAATCTTTTGGAATGTCGACACTGCAGGAAAACGTACCACAGTGAGTGCTTGGGTCCGTCTTATCCCACCAAGTAAGTTGTTTTATGCTGGTTTTCTCACCTGCGTTACAATTATGTCCACAAAGCGCTAAGAATCTCACAGCTTATTTGCGTTTTAACGACCAAATGTGTAAATGTGTGGCTGTCTCCGCAGTGCAAGTGATAATTTTCGCATTTCCATACATATGAGTAACAAGCCGTAACATACAGGGAGTCGGAGAGTGGTGTGTGGGTTTGTATGAGGTGTGTCAGATGCCAAAGTTGCGGGGCTTCAAAACCTGGAAATTTGACGGGCGCGGAATGGACACACGACTTCACAATGTGCCAGAGATGTGGAGATCTCTTCGATAAAGGAAACTACTGCCCCATATGTCAGAGGTAACCTTACTTTTGTTTATACTTGACAAGCGTTCTATGGTATTTAAGAATATCGCATTGACTACCCGGGGTTAACGTAAAAGCAGAGTATGTTAAATTTTGACTCGTCATGTAAACATCGTTGTCAGTTTGCATAAGTTTGTAATTGTGGAACACAACTCACGGGTTTTCTCATAATTCTGAGTATAAATAGACTGGCCCATACTGTTGTTAACACTGTCATGTTAAAATAAGACGTTTCGACAAAAACTTAGTCAAACTGATGATGACATAAGTTTTTGTAATTGTGTTTCTAGAATTTGTTAAAAAGTGGCTAAATTGGAAATAAATGTTAGGCCTGTTTAGCCCGGACTCTAAACATTTCAAACTTGTTTGTTTTTTTCGTCACAATGCAGATGTTACAGTGACGAAGATTTCGAGACTCGCATGGTCCAGTGCGCTGGATGTAAACGCTGGGTTCACTCAAAATGCGAAAGTTTGTCAGGTGCGTAAACGTGCGGATCTTACGTAAGGTTTTACTCCACGTTTTTGGGGTTAAATGGCTGCCGCTTTATTCAATAGTTTTATTAATTCCTGAAACTTATTTCCTTGGGGACAATTGACATGTAAGAAAATCGAGACTGCGAAAAAAAGGAACGAGTTTTCATTGCATTTTTTCAGTGGAAATGTACACCCTCCTGTCCCACCTCCCCGACAACGTCCAGTACAAATGTCCGGACTGTGATAACAGAGGAGGAAAACTGAAGAAGATCCTCGAAGAAGAAGAAGAGGAGGAAGTAAAAAATTTTACTGAAAATAGCAAAGGGTAAATAATATTCTCATCATATCTGTTTGTCCCGTGGAACAATAAAAGTCGGCGAGAAGCTCCCAGTGAAGGCCTTTGGCTCATAACCAACACTCGGTTGTTCGTTTAGAAATTCTCCCGATGCAGAGAAGATTCGAAGGATCCTCTCCCAACTTCCAGCTCCTCCTTGGAGAACGATTATCGAGAAAGAAGTTCAAACAGGGTTGGAGGAAATAACAATGGCTCTCTTCCATAACCACGCGATGTATTGCACGCTAAAAAAGGTGTTTTTATTGTTTGTGCTCGCATTAGAAAAACAAGTCTAGGAAATAGATCGTTCATTTCTTTACATTCATTAACCTTTTATTGTACATGTTTCTTTATCCCCAAGTTATTTTTAAATGGTGGGGCGCCAAAACCATTGGCAACTGCTTTAAAATAATTCAACTTTCATGTTGTATATGGACGCCGGCCGCAACCCCCCTTTTCTCTTGAAAACAGAAGGAAATATCTTCAGAGGGGGCTTCCCCGGCGTACGCCTCACCGAAACCGGACTATGACGTCACAAAGCCGCACGACCTGTTTGCGGTGCGTTTCGCCGTCCACAATCGTCGCTACAAATCGCTAAATGACTTCTACGCCGACGTTCGTGAAATCCTGGTGTCTGTTCCTGATGAGGAAGATCGGAGGGCGGTGATGGTGGCGTTCAAGGAGGAGGCGGGGAAGGTGTTCCCTTGGTTCAACTTCGAGACTGGACGAATTCGGGATGTTGACGACGTGCCCGAGTAAGTCTTGTGTTGAAATAACGTAGAGCGTTGGGAATACTGTATGGTCCGTACGTCCCCCCCTTTTTTGCTTTTTTCACGCGTTACTATTTATCGGCGTGTTCGCATTTTACTTACTTGTCCTGATGAAGGTCTGTTGTATAACGACCGAAACGTCGACCAAACTAATAATTATTTACGAGAAGAGCCTTGAATTATTGAACTTTATGATTCATCTCGTTAATTTCTTAGCTTTTTACATTTTGAGTAATACAAATCCATTACGTTATATAATGGGTTTCTCTCGTTCTAGGATACGTAATCAATTCGCAAAATCGGTTGTCACCTGTGAAAAATAATGCCATTCATGGACAAAAAATGCTAAAAATTAAATTTAAATAACACACAAAAACGGCGACGCATATGTAAATGCTGTGAGATCCCTTTGGCACAAAATTTCGAATTAACTGTTTCACGGATGTAAGGGTATCGTGTTTTGACAAACCTTTTCTTTCAAAACAGAAATCTGTTGCCTCACGCCACCATGCCTCCCATACCTGAACACGACTACGCCCAGTGGCTCGACAAAGACATCACGCTAACCCCAGGCACTCCGATGTCGCAGGGGGGCAATTGCACCCCCGCCAAGAGCGAACTGTGGAACTCCCCCAGTAAAGATGCCGAAGATTTGAGGCAGTGTATCTTTTGCAACAAATACGGCGACGACAAACCCATGGTAAGAAATTAAAATTTTTTTTGTGTGTGTCAGGGATGAATTATTAAATACTTTTCACTTGTTCTGTTTACCCAGAGGTTTTGACATTATTTGTGATTAAACTAGCAAGCTTTTGCAGCTTTGAATAATGTTTAGTGACTTTCCATTCACTGTACCGGGGATCAGATTTCTCATTGGCAACTTTTACCCTTCAGCTTGTTGTAAAATCGTTATGAGGAACAAAACATATCGGTGGAATTTTGACCACATGTACAAACCCAAATAATTGCAATCAGAACTTGACCGGGTTCACGTTTCCCGCACAGCATTTAAACGGGTCATGGAATGTCAGCGAGATGCGCGTGTCAAGCACAATGTTTATTGATTACTGCGGCGCCAATTTTCTCGACCTCTCGCGTTCCACGCGTGTTCGAGAAGCGCAAAATGGGTATCTCGTCCAATCAACAGTCCAACACGCTTCTGTAAACGCTCATGGAAATCCTGTTTTCGCAGAAACTGCTTTTACACATCACAGGCGACCGAAAGTCCTTCAAAACTGTCTCGGACTCCAGGGCCACATATGCTCTGGCACGGATGGGTGGGGCCCAGTGCGCCGGGACGGGCCCGCACTGTCCGATGTCTGCGAAGCCAAAACATGGTCATTAAATTCACGTCGCGCCGACAAATTATTGCCTATTACAATTGTCGTAGCAACTTGTAACGTAAACACGACCAACAGTAATGGCGTTCCGCTACTGATCTCCTTGACCTGCTTGTTGCGCCTGTTTCCGCATTGTTGCCAATCCACAGAGACCGGCACGGGCTGCTTGGCTCTTTGATGTGGACGCGGGTGGAGCGCGTCACCACTAGGAACCTCTTGTATGGCGACATTCCCTGAATCGTTCGTTCGCCATAACTTTCGATTTTGTGTGTGATTTAATTGTCGTTCATATTTTACCCATTATCAGATCAAAGCTTTGGATTGGTTTGGGTGAAACGCTAAATTTCTGACACACTCTTGTTTGTGAACATGTGTTCATTGAACAGCGAAAATTATAGGAAGTACAGAAGTTTTCGTCGGGCTCCTTTGTAATGAAAAGACTGGTTGCATATTTTCATGTTGAACAAATTGACCCTGGACTTTCCGGAAAGACGTATTTACATGTAAGACATATTTCGGTTTTCCTAGAACGGTGGCCGTCTCCTGTATTGCGGACAAGATGAATGGAGTCACGTAAATTGTGCGCTGTGGTCGGCCGAGGTTTTCGAACAACACGACGGATCGCTGCAAAACGTCCATTCCGCCGCATCACGAGGGAAAATGATGGTAAACAATTCTGCGCATTTGTCCTATTTTATTCGGCGCGGCTACTTTGTGAAACAAAATAAACATTTTGCTTAAGAAACTTTCCATTCAAAAATATGTTTGGATTTTATTTGGAAATTGAGGAACAATAGCCTTGTGGCTGAAAACAACGCCAGCAATGCAACGTATCTCTTTCCACGTACCTTTACACGCTCCTTAAATGTAATCGCGATTTACAGAAATGCGACTTTTGCCGAACCCCTGGAGCGACGGTGGGTTGCCATACTCGCGATTGTCCGAAGAATTATCACTTCATGTGCGCGCGGAAAGCTGGATGTTTCTTTCAGCTCGACAAGAAGGTTTATTGCGCCCGTCACCCACAGCACGTCAAACAAGAGGTCGGTGCCACTTTCTAACACAAGTGTTACCTGGTTTCGACGCTTTTGCATATTAGTAGGAATTTGCAAATGTTGTTTTGAGGTTTCTGGTTAGCTCCTTACCTCACCAAATGCTATATTACCTCACCAACTAAAATGCAGAGGTTGCGTCTCAGCTGGAAAAAAAATCTTCGCACAACGGAAGAATCTTTTTGTTGCGAATACGCACTACAAATCGTCATCGCGACGTACAGTTTTATTTACAAATACATTACGATAAATACATCATCTATATGTCTTCTATAGAAGTATAAAGGCCGAATTGGCCATTTTAAACCACCGAACGTCATGCACAGGTGATGCATGGTCAGGACTTCGAGGTTCATCGTTTAGTGTGTGTCGACAACGAGGAAATGCGGCCAAACAGAAGGTGGCAACGTGGAATGCACGCCGCAAGTATCACTGTCACCATAGGTGCGCTCACCGTCCACCAACTGGGCAAACTTGCTCTGGCATCTGATACGCGTGATTGCCTCATTCCGGTATCGTACAGGTAAAGTGATAACCACTGATATTAAACCTATTTTGGTATATGAGAGTTTATAATTTCAACATTTCCTGATATCTTTATTGCCGAAAGGCTTAGTGGCATATATTTTCAGGAAGTTTTGTTATAAATTGAAAATCTCGTGAAACAAACGACTAAGGTTTATTATAGAAGTTGTTGAAAATATTTGGGTGCTTAGTGAAATTTTAATCTGACCATTGCACAGGGCAACCTGTGGTCAGTAGGCGTCGATTTTGCGTTGAGGTTTTAAGGGGCCAATTTTTTGTGACGTCATATTGTTGAGAGAGATTTAGCAAAGGAACTTTCTACCAGTTCAACAACTACATGCAATTTAGATCAAATCGCTACAGCACTTAACCTTATTTTTACGCAGAGTGACTCGTGTGTTTTGGAGCACTGTGTCGGCCAATCGCAAGACAGTGTACACAGTGACCGTCACCGATCGTAAACCATCCTTGGACTCATCCGAACACGACAAATCATCCGGAAACAACATGACCATATCACATTCAGCTGAACCTTCAGGTGACGACCTACTTACCTCTGTTACTCTCGGCATTATTACTTGACAGAAATGTCATTTTGCATTTGTAATAATGTCGAGGCAGCAATTTACGGTACAGCGACGGCCAATCTTAGAATTTATCTTAAGTTGGTGACAATAACGGGGTTTTATTAAAGCTCTATCGACGTATCTGAGTTAAAACTCCACAGCAGCTGTCCTAATTGATGAAGAAGTACTTACGGTTTTTCGGTTATTGGTAATTCGGAAGCCGATGTTTTCGCTTGGCATTTATGTTGTCACATAAAAGTATAATGTAGCTCACGGTAGCGATTGTGTCTTGGGAGAAATTACGTTTTAGTTCTCCTTAGTTGGTATACCGGAAAAGAAAAACCGGTGACTTTGGTGCTTGCGGTTCAGAAACAACTGTAGTTCCTGTGAAATTAAGTTTATTTTCGTCATACTTCGCAAGAGAGAAAAATCATATTTTTCAAGTTAAAATGCTTTGCCATTATGACATTTCAAAACTTTTAAATCGTCACTTATTCGAGCGATTGACCGAAATGGCGGTAATCACCGAAAACTTCATTGATCGCATTAGAATTGTTGCCTCAATTAATTGATACTTGTTCTGCTGCGTGTGGTTGTGGGTGAGGTACCCAATCTTTACTTGTGGTTTTAGGACATAAATAAACTCACGCCATGTCATGCCAATCAGTTCACGTTACGCATACTTCAGTTTACGTTTGCCTATCGTGGAAGTTCCGCGGCGTGTTCACATAATAATCAGTCCTATAGAAGCGGTTCCATCACTGGAGAAAATAACCGATAATTGTATTGTGGAAAGTGTAGCGAAAAAAACCCAAGAGTTCTGCTATCCCGCGGCGCAAAAACCACTCTATGACCAGCAAATATATTACAACATTCAGTCTTTTCGCACTCTCGAAAAACCTCTTAACTGTTCTTACTGCGATATCATGAGTACAACCTCATCACGATGACCTTACGATCAAACGATGTCTACATTTATGTCACGTGTTAGAACATAACTACCGAACTGTGAAAAACGGCGGTGACTTAACCGAAAATGAAAGCGATTTTTTTCTTGTCTTCGTGAATCGCATTACGATAATGGTTTAGATAAAGGTGTTTCATCACACTAGGCTGCATTGTGATCTGTGAGTGGCATGCGTATCAACTGCGATAAACACGTGGAGTCGCTGGCACGAGAAATTGAAATTTGCATATAGTTTCCGTTCACCATGTTAACGCCACGCTAATCTTGATTTAAAATTTTCCTAACGACGGCGCCGTGAACTTGCCGTGACATTTAGAATAAAATGCACAAATATCACGCTTCGAAAAGCCTGAATTGGTCGACTTTCCTTCAATTTTTGGAACTGGGACATCAGAAAAATTATCTATACTACATATAACAGGGAGGGTCAACTTTTCGATTCGCGTGTTAAAATTATCAACAATTTGACAGGCGGCCCAATGGAACGTCCGAGTATAAAGTGAGTAAAAGGTGTTTACGTTTACACCTATACGTATTTACAATTAATTAACGTTTAAAAGTTGCAGCCGAATGCCAAGAAACGTGTACTAAAATTACATTAAACTGCAGTCCGGACAGCTATTTTTAGAACCAATTCCTTACGGGTTAAATTGAAAAATCCAACGGGCCAGATATAGCCCTCAAGCGAGAATAAGTCCATGTCTAACCTATACCAACGTCTACTATAGCCTGAGTAAAATCAGTTACGTATGTTTGTAAATAAACGACTATTCAACCTGCATGCCAAAAAACCCTTGTAACCCCATTTTCCTCAAAAGATAAACCACCTGAAGCACCCCGCCATGCATCTCCAACCATTCCATGTAAGACCAAACTGGTGGAGAGGCTCGGACAATCTTCGAATAACATCGGCCCGTTGTCGCCGACGCGCCGGCCATCCAGACCAGAAGGCGGAACCTATACCATCGTTTCTAGCATCAACCGGACCCTTCCCCAATTGGTTACCCCTATTCCAGCTCCCGCTAAAACTACAGCCCCCAAACCGACTGACAAACCTACTGTCGATGAGGTAATTTCCAAAGACAACCCATTTTTTAATCCCAACGCCGCACTCAGGCCCGTGGCGGACAAGCAAGCAATTCCACCCGTCTTTGTTCCGGTTTTAACCGCTTGCGAGCCGGTTTTGGGCGGTGTTGTTGGTCTGCCACAAGCTAAAACAAAGAGCAGTGAAGATGCGTCTCTGAAACTTTCTCCAACGACTTCAACGGTTATAGCTGCGAACCAGAAAAGTATGACGTCACCACACTCTAGAGCTGAAGCGTTCGGCTCATCTGGTTCGACAATGTCAAGTGCTAAACATCTCAAACCACCTGAAAATGTCGTGGAACGGCCCGAAAGTTGTTCAGGTGTTATAGACAACATCGCGCAGACAACAACCGATTCCATTGCTGTTACCACTTCATCAACTCCTGACTTCACCCAAAACATTAAAGAAAATACACCTGTAGCACCCAAACAGCTAATCGATGATTCTGCATTGGGCAAAGAAAATTCAGTTCATCCCATTGACAAAGAACCAAATGAATCCCTGAAAGGAAATGGGGAAACCCCGGTAACAATCTCTCTACTGGTAAAAGCTCGTAAAGCAACCCAAGTCGAGAAAACGGAAACAGCTCAACCCGCGCGCCTCTGGTGGCAGAAACACGCCGATGCGTCATCACATCCGAGTGACGTCACCGGCTCGAAACGTTCGAACAGCGCCGATGGCATCACGCCGCCACGTCGGCTTAGAAGCTCGTTTCGATCGGCTGACAACGATCCGGAATTCGTGGCCAACGTAGAGGCAATATGGAAACGGTTGCCTGGCGAAAGTGTAAAGGAGGCAACGTCGAGGGTCGTAAGGCAACCGCGCGACAGGTCTTGTAAGATGAAGCAGAAGTCGGATCAGGAAGAAGTGAAGCCTGTTACTCCGCACGTAGAAGAAAGCGATAAACCCACAGTGGACGCCGCATCTTCTGTTGTAAGTGAAATTAAGGACAACGAAGCCGTGGATGAAATTAAAAAAGAAAATGATGTTGGGAAAGGGACTGAATGCAAACTTCGCGAGTCCGAAGAAGAACCGGAAAAAGCTAAAAAAGTTGAAAGTGTCGAACCCGAAGAGCAGACAGACGAGACCAAGTCGAAAACCGCGAGTGCTTCGGTGTGCCCCAAAGTCGAGGACGTAGATTCCGAGGACGAAAGTCCCACGCGCGATAAAACCATTTCTCTCCGTCGATTTACGCGATCCACGGCGAAGAGCGAACCCAAATCGCCCGCCCAACCTCGTGAACGCAGTAAATCGCATAACCCTTTAACTTTACCCAGTACAAACCTCACAGTGAAAGAGTCTGATTCCTCTGAGTTCAAAGCACCGATGGCGACCCGCATGCGCACTCGTCACTCAAGCACAGAAAAACCTGCCCAACATTCGCCTTCCAAACCCCCGACAACGAGTGAAAACGTTCCGCAAACAGCCACGGAAAGTCCCCCAAGGCGCTACCCGCGCCGCGACTCGTTCACCTGCCTCAAGTCATTTTCGGGTTTGTCGCCGAGTTACGCTCTCGCGTCGTACTCGCGTGCGCAGTCCAAGACAGAGTCAGGCAAGAAGTTAAGAAAGCGATTATCTTCGCCATGCGTAAAAAAACCGCCGAAACCCGCTGCCAGCAAAAAGTCGACGCCAAAAATTTCCCGGAAGAAGTCCACGCCGCGGAAGGATGATAAAAACGTTGATGACGTAAGCCATGGCAACAGTGATGACGTCAGTGAAACGAAAGAATCGGAAGTTCTGGAGAAAGATGCTGAACAGGGGGAAGGTAGGAATTTAACATCTAAATTAATTCGAGTTAATATTCTGTTGTAAATATCCTGCAGGACGAAAAAAAAAAGTCGGTGGTAACTGATTTGAATTTGCTTGATCATGTTTTCCACTAGTTTTTAAAATTTTCCTTTAGGTATTGAAGCTTCAACGCAGCTGCACGTTCCCGGGCCACAAAACAACTTCCAAGTGGTGAAAGAAGTCCAAGTCATCCTGCAGGATATTCTTAAATCCGTAGACGAGTTTTACCTTAAGCGGTCGTACGAGCCAGAGCAGACTGACCGGGCGAAATCCATTGACGACCATCAACAAAGCAATCCCGTAACGAGCAACTTGGACGATTCAGTTGAGATTGCAAGAAGCGGGGGATCAGACGAAGAAAAGGGTTTCCCATCTGGGGATATCCCTGACACGTCACTAGTAGCCGATAGCGCTGATTTAGGCGACAGCGTTAATTGTCCAAATACACGCCGCGCTTCCGTCGATTTGTCAACGCCGAAGTCCCTTCTCGCATCGGAGGTGATCGACATTCCCGATCAGTTGTCTTTGCCATCAGTGGAAACGCTCACCAACGACTTGATGTCAACCAGCGAGTGCCCAGTTCTTAACGCGGACGAGGTTGAGACACTTCTCGAGTCACCGGAGCCGATGCAGCGGACTCTTAACGAGAGTTTCGGGCAATGTGTTTTCACTCAGGATCAACAGTTCTGCGCGCTGCCTTCTGCACCCTTCCAAACCCAACCTACGGCTGAAGAGCAACAGTATAGAGCCCCAATTCAACCCATACCCGTGTCGACGTACCAGATTGACCCCAACGCTGGTAATTACATGAATTCAAGCCCTTATCAAGCACCCCCTCCCATAAAAAGGACACCCCTTTGTTCCGCAAATCCTAATCCAGCGCCCACTGGACCTTTATCTTACTCCTTGCGCGTTACCATGGCAATGGCAGGGGCTCTTCGCGACAGCATTCTGACGTCATCAGCGTTTGGTCCGTCCCATGGTCAAACTTACGCCCAGTCTGGAATTGAAAAACCGACACAGCCAATGGGCGGCAACATATCCATCAATCACCGGGTAGATTCGCACGGATCTGGAACCTACCAGGAACAAAATACTTTACAGCAGCAGAGCAGTACGCTGTATCCACAGCAGGAGGTATATAATTCTAATATATCCAAAAACTGCAGTCATAATATTCATTGAAAGCGTGTACACTCTGTCTGTAGCTCTCAATGTATATAATTCTGTTGTGTTGTTTCAATACGTTTTAATAACTGCGGTTTGCAAAAACGTAAATATTTTACTTGTTATTTAATCCTATGATTTTCTATTTGAAGTTCAACCTACTTTGAGGCTTCCTCAAGTTCGGTTAGGCAATAACATGTATTTTGAGTCCAATTTTTGTGCCAGCAAACACAGCCCACACCTTCCCGCAACGAAATAAACGCCCTTGAGCAGATGATCAATTACTACAGCGCCAAAAACAACCTTACGCCCGAGGAGAAGGAGATTGTTCGTTCGATCATCAACACCCAAATCCAAACCAACCAACTACCGTTGCCTTCACGTTACGTTGCACCGAAAACAAAACCCGGTGAAGCCACCACAAAGAAGAACGTAAGGACTGTTTCGTATTAACCGTTCCTTCTGTGTAGTCAGTTTATGTTGAACTACCTGTTGAAAATCCAGGCACCGCTCGTCTGTTTTGTCCCCAACCAACCTCAGTTTATGTTTTTATTATGAAAGCCACCATGTGTTTGCATTGTATGCGGGTTTCGAATATGCAAGACCATACTCTACAAGTATTTTGCACATAGTTAATGTTTTCGTTTTTAATTTATTTGTCATTTTTCGAGCTGCTTGTTATATTAAATATTCGCTTTAGTTTAATAGTTAATACAGTATTATGCGCCTAAACAGGCAAAGAACGAAAAGACAGCGAAACCTAAGAAGCGAAAAACTTCACTTGAAAAGGAAAAATTCGATCCAACTTCGAAGGTGAAGAGGAAACGGAAGGAAAGCAAAAGATCCTTCCACTCATCCGAGATTGACGCTCGTGAGTTGTTTTCCTAATTCTCATCAACGCCTAGAAAATTTTTTTTTACACTAATTGGCGCGAATTGTTTAGCCTTGCAAGAGTGACGATTTATTATTATATACATAGCATTGAATGAAAAAAATAGTTGGAACATGTTTGCTTGGTGAAATGGCGACTCACATAAAATGTCAGGGAATTACATTTTGCCAGAACACACATGTAGGGTAGGACGTCGGTTTAGCAGCAAGATGTTTTTTTGCGAAATGTTTCAATGTGTGTGTCAATGTGTCAATCAATGTGAAAGCTGAACTTACTTTATTTCCCAACTTGTCGTATTGTACGGTCTGATTTCCACACGGTGCGAATTTTTAAAGGAATCCCAAAAGTTTGTGGGTATAGTATTGTGTTCCATCTAACGTTCCCAAAGACGGATGACCATTGTTCTGAACTATAAAGACACACCAGTGTAGTTTGTTGTGACTATGGATGATCTTTCCGGCCGAACACCTAGTTTAATGCCCAACGGAAGACGGTGATTGTCCGTAGTCATATCAAGCTGCACTGATGAGACCTTACATGTTGAAAGAGTGGCAATCTGTATGTACTTAATTATTGGTTATGCTTATTCCCAAACATGTTTTAGCTTGGAGCGTTCATCCCGACGATTCATCATCCGACTCCTCGCTTCTTATGGACGTTTATGCTAAAAGACACTCTCTTTTCAAAACACACAAGCTCCCATTTCTCAAGGTGAATGACTTAACAATAACATTTTCTAATAGTGTTATTTGTGTTAAACCATAAAGTTCTCTTTCAGAACGTCGGAATATTAAACGAGGTTTGTACAGAATATTGTGCATTACATGTTGTGTGCAGAATGAGACTGCTACGGTTTTAAAATTTATATTACTTATGAGATTGCTGCGGATTGGCGTAATTTTCAGTTTCATTTTACTTTTGCATGTTTGTGGTGTGAAAAGTTTAAACTTTCTATCGAGATGAACGAATATTTTATTACAGTAATTCCTGTCCGAGAAATAGTAATATATTGCACGTCTTTTATAACATCATCATTGAAAGGTATCATGTGATGTTACACACGTAGCGTTGACGTTTTGAGAAACAAACAAATTGTACAACAGCATGTATTAATTCTGATATTCCCTTAAATAAGTCTAACCCTAAAATCCAATTCAATCAAAATCAATTTTCTTTGCCCCGCGTCAGGTTCTGTCCACCTACAACATCTTCCTCGGCGACAAGAAAACCAACCGGGAGAACAGACTTCCGCCGCCCCCTGTCGGTGGTTCCCCATCCTCGAAACACCTTCCGTACCTGATTTACGAAATCAAGAGCGACGACGGCTACTACGCCTCTGGTCCTGATCTACAAGGTCGGCGTGCAAATATTCAAATACAGCCGCGAACGATAGGAGAAGAATTTGTGCTTGATTTTTTATTTTGGCTGCAAGTTGATTCGGATGTACGATTGATGATTGTAAATGTTGGTTGGGTCAAAATCGAATCCGCAGTTCCAACATTTACGAAGTTAATTTTACGGTAACGCACGTGTTTGGGTCCACATTCTTACATTTTGTTACACCTTATCCACGTCTGCTGCCGGTCGCACGACAGGAGGCAGACGTGGACCACTCCCTCTTACGGCGGTAACGACTTAGCGACCAACCGGCGACAATACTCACTCATTAATTAAGCTCTGATTAGTCGACCGGCGGCGACTAATGGTTGTAATTGGTTTGAAGCGATTTACGTCGCGGTTGGTTTTGTTCGCACGCCCAGCTCGACAAGAAATCCGCCCAGGAGAGTCGACATCGAACGGAAGGTTCTACAACCGTGGCGACAAAGTGCTGCGTACAAGGGAGCTTTTAGGCAACAATTTGTTTTACTGATAACCGATTCCGGGAATCATTTCCCACCCGACCCATAGTTGCAACGATTTCCACCTTTTGCTTTCGACGACATGTAAAGGAAAATATGTTTTGTTGGTTAAAATCTGTTGATTTTCGTGCAAGAATATACACACTCGCCTCGAACTTTTAAATGCCCGGAAGGCAACCTTTCGTGTATTTTGTGTTTCGCAGAACTTATAAACCACCTCCACACATCTGTGCAAGAATGCAGATCCACTGCCAAAGGAGGAAATCCCTGTCTCGCCCTCTCGTCGGTCATGACCCCCCACAAGTTTCTAGGTCTCTCACATGACGCGATTCGGTTTTTGGTCGAACAGCTTCCCGGTGCACGGCACTGCCATAAGTACAGAGCCAAATATCACAAGCACAAGAAGTCAAAGGACGAGGTTAGTTTGGTAACTTGGTTTGTCTGTAGCTGATATTATCAATGGCCCAATTAGAACCAAGGCTGCGGTTTGGTTGTTTCCCTTCGCGTTCACAAAGTTTTGTGACAATATGTTTTGCCAGACAACGCAGTGGTGAAAATTCTGTTAAATTTGGCCTCGAAAATTAAGATGCTTCGGGAAGGAAATCATAAAAGTCTTTCCGTTGGTGCGCGTGTTTACCAGCAACAAACAAACACCTCGTAAGCGCGTCACGTATTGTCTGCGCCAAAAAGGCAAGAAAACACATCAAGTAAATTAGCGACTGGCGCAGGTAGCTCCATCTTCCCTCCTGTGTTTTTGCCCTTTCCTAATCCACCTTTTTGACGAAAACACATTTCATCGTCGCCCCTAGAAACCACTAGTGTGAGTGCAGAGGCGTGAAATAATATTTTTACAGGTGACTCACATCAACCCACACGGGTGCTGTCGGGCCGAGAAATACAAGGGTAGGTCGAAGCCAGACATGTTCAGTTTTCTCGCTTCTAAGTATAGAATCCCACCCGAGTTTATGCCGGATAGGAGTCAGGATGACGATATGCTTCAGTTCAGTAACAGGTAATGTTTAACTCAACATACGCTCCGCCATTGGGTTTTGTGCGATAAAAGCTAATGTTAATCGCTTTAACAATATTCCTCTTTAAATTAAATGTTGTTGTTAATTATTGTTATGTATTCTGTCCTTTTTCCGGCTGTGGACGAAATTGTCAGGTTGCAAGACAGGGGTGTAACCAAAAATATTCCACCAGCAATGGCAACAGAGCACAATTATAGTCTAACTAGTTAGATCAATATATTTCGTTGCTTTGTCTGTTCCAACCCCTCACAATTTTACCCAATCCCAAACGATGTGCATGCTTGGCAACCCTGTTAATTTGTCGAGTTTAATTGCAACAGACGTGCGACGAGCATGGAGCAACTACCGATGGCGATGCGTTTCCGTCACCTACGAACTTTTGCCCGTGAGGCTGTAGGCGTCTATCGCTCATCCATTCACGGGCGCGGTCTCTACTGTAAGAGGGACGTTGAGGCGGGCGAGATGGTGATGGAATACACTGGGGAGGTGAGTGTGAAATACGTGGCTTGTATTTTTCTGAATTGGTGGTTTGTGGTGTATTACCGTGTGGGATTCAACTTTTGGCAACGAACAGTATTTATTTTTCCTCTCAGTATTTATTTTTCCAAGCATTTCGTCGATGTGCAAAGTGCAATGCTAAAATTGCGTCCTGAGATTGCAGTTTAGCAAGAATGATTTTTCGAATGTGGCAACTTGCATTCGTACTAATTTGTCCCATATCTTGTATGTTTTAATTGCAATTCTGTGTCTGCTCGAGTAGGTTAAATTGGCAAGAAGTGTTTGTTCTCTGCTCTATCAGCAGAAACAATTAACTTTTTGTGCAGGTGATACGCCGTGAGCTTACCGACAAACGAGAGAAATATTACGAGAGCAAGAGCATCGGATGCTACATGTTCCGCATGGATGACTTCTTCGTGGTAGACGCAACCATGCGTGGATCCAGTGCCCGATTCATAAATCATTCTTGCGAACCTAATTGTTACTCGAGGATTGTACAAGTTGAAGGTTGGTCCCATAGGCGTTTTGTATTTAAACTACCCTGTTTGTTAATTTAAATATTTGTTTAAACTGTTAGTTGGTTGGGAAATTGATTAAATAAGATTTTGTAAATTAGTTTTCTGTAAGTTGGCATAATAGCACAATTTGTAAACCGAAAACTCGGTAAGTTTTGTATTAGTCAAATTGTGAAAAAGCGCATTCCTACTACTGTCAACGCCCCTTAAAAACTGTATGACCGCACAATTTTCCTCAGGCAAAAAGCACATCGTGATATTCGCCCTGCGCAAGATCTACCGCGGGGAGGAACTCACTTACGACTACAAGTTTCCAATCGAAGACGAAAATCACAAAATCGCCTGCAACTGCGGCTCTAGACTTTGCCGAAAGTACATGAATTAAAAGCTCAAACGCTGCCGCTATATACTTTGCTCTGACAATCAGTTGCCAATTACGTTAGCGTGAGTTACCTCATTGGATTTCTTCAAAGTATTGCGACCGATCTAACGGCAACCGTTTACCAGAAAAGTGTTTCCTAAAAATTATGGACACCATTGCAACCTTCACTACCTATTCTACATTTAAAAGTAGGTTAAAAAGCATCCGAGAGTGTTGCATCACTTCTATTGTTGTTCCACGTGGAGGGTTTAAATTGACGGTATTTAATTGGACAGTGAAATTTTTCCTTTTGGTTGCAGTAAAACAGAGTGTACGGGTGAATTTTTCAGTTTTTTTGCGGTTGCTTTCATGTTATTCTTTTGCGCCGTTTGCTGGCTTGTCAACTTCTGGTCGCAAATACTATTTTTTCTACAAATCTGTTTGTATTTTTTACCATGCTGCCAGATATTGTAAGCATTGGTGACCGAACTCGTCCCGTAGTTTACTAATAGTGTTGATCACTAACGTCAATCACTAAACTCACCAGCAGAACGAAATCTTTGTACAAAGCTTTCGCCAACGACATAAACGAACTAAGTATTTAGTTTTTATGCTTTGCCCGTCAGTCAATCGACGCTCGAGATGGATGAGATTAAAAGGCCTAGGGTCGTTGTTGTAAGGGCGTGATTACTGTAAATACCAAGGATTATCCCTTGGTTATGTGGTTAAACACCGCTGGTAAATGCCCATTACCTTGTCAAAGCAACGCAAGCTCTTCCGACATTCACAAAATCGATTGTGATGAAAAGGTTCAAATTTATACCAGGTCACAGTAAAATACTCATGGTTCCGACTTCGCATCAACTATGGGTCTGACGTCACAATGCTGCAGGTAAAGATGGGCGGAAAAAAAATTTACGTTTAGGCAAAGCAGAAACTGTCGAATAATATAAGTACCAAGCACTAAAAACGAAACTTTACTTCTAAGCGAAGAACTAAGTCTGGCGTTAACCACAACCAGCGCGCCTGGCAGCAACTTGGCTATTGTGGGGTGTTTATATACTGCAGCGAATAAGTCTTGATCGTGTCGAAACTGACAGCAGGCAGACACTAAAGTTGATCTGTTATGTTTTTTTGTTTGGGCGTACAACAAAATTTCGTATATTGTTTTTTCTTTTCACTTTATAAATTAACCTAGAGAAATAATGTATAATTTGGTTTAGAATTTCATACGTTGCGATTTTTCCTACTAAGGAGACAGTTAATTCGCCTAACCAAATATGTATGATTTTGGTACTTTAAATCTGCGACAATTTCTGCTTTGCCTAAATACAAAAAAAATCCCACAAAATTATTTACCGCAGCACTACACGCGTTTCGGTAAATAACTCCTATCTAAACCAATGCATTTTCCGACAATCTTTACCTGCAGCATTGTGAAGTCAGACCCATTGATGACGCGAAGTCGGAAATATGAAACATTGCAGAAAATTGCACAATATGTCGTTAATTTTTCTTCGGTTTAATTTCGCACGTAAAACCAACAATGTGAATATCATGTGCAACCAGACTAAAAGCGGTGTATTGATCCTACATCGCATTCAATTCGGAAACACGTTTTTATAGTTTTGATCGTTAGTCCGCAGCCAATTTCCCTTGAGTGTCATGTTATTACGCCACACTTAGTTAACTTCGAAATGGTCAGAAGACAGTTTAATATCGAATTCAGAGGAAGGATGTAATTATATTACCTCAATAATATACACCCTGGTACCTTCCATGGTTCGAAGGACGTGTATTAACCTGAATTAGGTGCGGTCAAACACCTAGAATTCGTGAGCTGATTGCGTAAGCTCGCTGCCCAATTTCTTGGCCATTGTATCATCCGTTGAAAGAAAAGGCGTTTGCGGCGCCGACTAATTGTAGCCACGCGTCAGAATTAAATAAAACACACATTTATATCTGTGTAACTTTTTTCGGTATGTGCGGTTTCGGTTGCTTTTGTGGCGCACCTCTGCACCCTTTCAACAGCATTTGAACATAAAAGTGAAATAAATACTTTTTTGGTTTATATTACGTTTCTTAAAAGTTGTAACACGGGATAGGACGTGTCGATTTCGAGTTGTAATTGCCGGAAAATGTCAGGAATGCTCATGCAACGAGTTATAGGATTCGAACCAAGAAATTTTCCACAGAACAATATTTGAGTTTTTGACGAGATTGTTTGGTGTACATATCTTGTCAAACTTAGGCAACACGAGGGCTTCCGTAAAAGTGCCATTCCTTTTTTTGCGAACTTTCAATTTGCGCCCACGGCAAAAGGACGTTGGTCGCGAACGTTGGTCGCTCTCAGCAATCACCCCGCGACTGTTGAGGCTGTTACGGATTTTGCCGTTTTTTTCTTCTTCGCTGAGCTTAATTGGCAACCCTGTGGCATGCGCTACATAAAAGCCGAGGCTCCGAACTTGATCCACATCAGTTGCAGCTTTATCCGAAGGGCAAAGGCGCAGGAAAAGACCGACTGCTCGTTTCCTGGATAGTTCTGGATTGTTTACAGCGAGACGTTTTGCAGCAAAGTTTGTCACCGGTTAGTGAAATTGTAGTACATGGTGGCACCATGGCACAAAAATAATCCTAAAATTACTTGCTGTTATGTGATACCAAACCGACATTAAGGGCTGTTAACAATACAATTGCGCTTTCTGAGAAGAGGTGTCGTGTTTAGGGTTGTTGCGGGCTAGGTTTGAGATTTCGTTAGATAAAATATTTGCATTCTTTTGGTATTTGCATTCTTTTGGTATTTGCATGTGTTTTGCAAGCTCGATTATAACCGTGGCATGTCTTGCGGTTATGGGAAATCAATCATGTAAATAATTTCGCCCTAGGGTTGTATATGGTTTTGCGTTTCGCACAAAAATGTGCAAGACCCGGGATTGTGGATTATATTGTTCTGGATTTGTCAATTTTATTCGGAAATTTGATTGAAATTTCAAATCAAAACTTTTGCAATTTGACATTCTGCTATTTTTCCTATTGCAGATACGACCGAGTTTGGCAAAGAAAAGATGCGCGGCCTTATCCAAATCTTGACGGCAACCTTGCTCACGTGGGGATCCCTTGCCAATATTCCCCCACATTGTGATCTTCCCGGTGCAAGTCGACGGAAGTGCGGTTGGCTCGGAATTGCTCAAGAGGACTGCATTGCCCAGTAGGTTTCAAAGCAATTCCCAACCTTTGACATTCAAGTAAACATGAAATAATTTCTGGCTTTTTTCACTTTACAGAGGTTGCTGTTTCTCACGAAAAGTAAGGGGTTATATACCACGTTGTTACCACGGTAAGGCTGTTTGATTGGCGTTCGATCTTGACGGTTTATTTATCAGTGAATGTCTGGACTTACGCATTTACATCTTGTTTAAGGAGTTGAGGTTGGTGGTTATCTTTCCCATGGACAAATTAACGGCTACAAGCCTGTGAAGACCACAAAGGAGCCAAAGACGGTCGCGACGTACTACAACGGAAGGCCCAAGAACCCACACAAGTTGAGCCTTCTGGCTCTTGTACAAATGAAGCGCGACAACGTGTCGCAAACCGTCATCAACAGCTTGTTGGCCGACTGTAAGTCCGGGTATACCGATGTATTGCAATTAGGCCGAAATGGCTGCGCTCATTGGCATGTAATTGCTACAATGGCATAATGTTGTATGTGAAATGCAGTGTGGGAAAGTTATACCAACATCACGTTACACTGCAACATCTTAATTACGCTGGGTGTCGCATTTTACCGTTTTTTACTTAGCTTCAGATTGGATTGGAATTTTTTAGTTTATATTTTCTCAAAGGATTTTATTTTGTTCATTGCAGCCATTCCCGGAGGTGAATTTTTTTACGCTCTGCAAGATGGTCATCTTGATCAGCAGGAGTTGTTAAAGCTGATGAAAGGGCACCACGGTTTTGAGTGGAACGAGTGGATATCGTTTTATTTGTCTGGAAAGAACGTAAACGATCTGCTCTACGGTCAGCTGTCCAGTCTGTACGGTAAGTTTGACTTTTGTAGTTGGCTGAATTACTTCAGCTTGTACATTTCCCTTGAATCAATTCACCTCCAACAAAACTTAGACCAGACAAAAATAAAGAAAATCCGTTTTTAATTATCCGGAAGTAAATTTTTTTGTTTGTAACAATATGAGTTGACATCATTTTATTTGAAGTCAAATCACTCACACTTTTTTACCAAAACTGGTATGTTGGCATAAATTATAGGCGGTCTATATCCAATAAAAAGAGGTGTCCCATTTTCCAATTTACTGCATTTGAAGGTATTGACTCGACCGTTGTAAAGCTTCTGATGACCAACAGCAGGGATCCACTCACAAAGCATCTTGTTGCCACATTGTCGTGTAAGTTCACATGTTGCTGCAATTGGTTTGTAGGAAAAAACAATGGTGCCAATGACTTGTTTTTTTTTCAGCTCAAGGTCAACTTAACCCTCTTTCCAAGTTCGTGTTTCACGCGTTGGCTTCTGGTGAAGGAATTACAACACGCGGCGTAAGCGATTTCATCGTTGAGCAAATCTTCAAACACGGTACATTAGACTAACTTTTCTGTGAAATTTAATGAACATTCAAGCATCGTTTTCTTAATTTCGATTTTTAAACGTTTAGACGAGTTTGTGGTAATATCAATTCACAATTTCTCTATTTGTTTTTGCATGAAATAGAAAATCGTTTCACTGTGGAATCCTACAAAGCTTTGTTGGCTGGAAACACGATGCAAGCTGTTCAGTACGCTTTCCTCGCTTCACGAAGCAGAGCAATCCGTGAGTAACCAATGACAATCTCATATGTACAGAATTGGAATAGATTTTTCTTAATTTTGTTTCAACCTTGTTTGCAGCACTGAGAAAATATTATCCAAACAATGAAGCTATTTTCGCTTACTTCGTGGACAGCCAAATAAAACATCCTGGCAAAATCACGCCCTCCATGATTCTCTCGCTTGCCCTAAACCACTCGATCAAAGCTC
The DNA here is from genome assembly GCF_947561715.1 of Ascidia mentula. Classification (NCBI taxonomy): domain Eukaryota; kingdom Metazoa; phylum Chordata; class Ascidiacea; order Phlebobranchia; family Ascidiidae; genus Ascidia; species Ascidia mentula. The sequence continues at coordinate 15,104,150 of NC_138569.1, read as the reverse complement.
TGAACACCGGAAAATCGTTTACAGAGCTGTTTGGAATCAAGGCGTTCGGTATGCTATGTCCAAAATCACATGTATATGATTTAGATTGTATATTAGTACGAATTGTTCTTCTGGCACATAAGTTACAAGAGTGTTTTATTGTAACCAACGTTTCGTCCACCATCCGGCAGGACTTCCTTATAATTCTTTTTAATTTACTATGCCTGGCAGCAAGAATTGTATGTTAGCTTCGATAAAAATACGTTTTAAAGGCTTGTTAAATTCCTGTATTTGCCTTAACACTCGGGTGGATAAGTTCCTTTTCCCAAACAAATATGCTTTTACTTTTCATAATTGTAAGAAACAGTGGCTTTACAGTTACGATTGTTGGTGTGAAAATATACCATTTTTTGCAGATTATGTTTGTGAAGCTCACACAGCTAATATCCGTCTGTCCTGCGAGGCTCTGCGACATGACCCCTACCACTCGTCTTTGGACTGCATCAATGCTGGATGTTGTCTCAGGGAGTCGGATATTTCTGGCAAAAGACCTGAGTGTTATGAAAACGCCATAGGAAACATCGGTGAGTGTGCAATTATTTCCAAGGCAATTAGCATGGAACAAAAAATGAATGAATCCAATACAAGGTTTTATTTGTAGCATTGTAAGTTAAGAAATCTGTACTGACAAACGCAGGTGTGGCCATTGCGGAACACGTTTGGGACGAGGACTATATTATAGCAAATATGTTTGGCGGCACGCTCCCCACTTTGGAACAATTCTACCCCGACGGCATTCCTTGTAAGTAAAACAAAATGCGTTATTTGACATAACATATAAGGTTACTAACCACGGCTTTCTTGTGAAGGGATTCCAAGCTCAGAGCTACCATCCCAGTTCACGAGTTACCTCCGCAGAGACCCCAACCAACCGGATTGGTTCACCTCTCTCACCATGGATGGCTTTAACTTGCATCCCAACCCCACTCTCATGGTACGCCAAATAACATTCAGTCATATTGAATTTTTCCATTGTCACCTTTGCGCGGAAAGGACAATGTAATCGTCTTTGGTTGTTTTTCTAATGTTGCGCCCTGTTTGGACTATTTTAGCCCAACACGAGACCAAGCAAGTTCCGACCCGGTTTTGTGTGGAAACCGCACGGTGTTACCCCCTTCCCTCATCCTACTGAGCTTCCAGGAGGTAAACACAATAAAATAATTAAAACTACCTTTGCCAGTAAATTTATGCCTATGCTCTGTTGCAGGTGGTAACCACGTTGCGACCGACGCACCCAACTCGGTCAACGGAGAGCACGTGGACGCAGAGGGAGATCCCCCGGGTAAGCACCATAGTTATGGCGATAACTGCACACTGACAAGCAGCCAAGGCTTAACTGCGTTTTCTTTCCTCACGCAGTGGTGCAGGAACTTTCGACGCAAGTTTTCTCTTCCTGCCGTGGAATTAAGGCTGAGGAAAGATACTCGTGCATGGATAACGCTGATGCACTCATCGCCGGGGGCGAGGTGCAGTGTCGGTCGTTGGATTGTTGTTACGACCCGATCTGGAGAAACATGTCCGTTCCCGCCTGCTTCCGCAAAGCTTCCTACGGTAGGGGGTCTGGAGTTTGCTCGGAATCGTTGACAAATGAGGAAAACATGATACAAAGTGTTTTTCCTTAATTTTTGACCTAATTTTTAAAGACAATGTTTATATTCTTGGATAAACAGTTTTTGTCTACTGCAACATGAAGTACTGATAGGAAAGCAATTGCAGTCATTAAAGACACATTTTTTGATTCATATCTTTGTGGTATATACCAATACCACACAAAAGTGCACTTGCAACTGCATGGACCATTAGCAGTATTTTTTTTAAATATCCCAATATTTTTATCACAGGTCAGTGTTACCTCGTTGCTCCCGACGAGAGATTGGATTGTGGGGAACCAGGTATGTGTAACGTTTCTGTCAAAAAGTTCTCTATCACATTTTACAAAGATTTAACAAATATCTTTTCATAGGCATCAGCAAAGATGATTGCTTGAAAAACCCTCGTTGTTGCTACGACAGTTCAATCGACCCCGACAAGCACAAGAACCCGGTCCCGTGGTGCTACTTCAAAAAACGTAAGATATTCGCCAAATGAGTTGAGCTGTTGCCAGTTTTCTCAGAGATTAATGTTGTTTATTTTGCCGAGCAGAGTCCTTCGTTACGGATCAAGAAAAGTGTTCCAGAGTCGGCAACGACGATCGCGTCGGATGTTTTCCTTACGCTTTGGGAGGTGAGCTATACAATTTGTAACATTTTAAGAGGCTTATCCTCTTTTGTGAGCGCATAGTCGCAACTCAGTCAGATAGTTCACAGCACTGATAATAATGAGCACAGCAGTGTTCGAAACGTTTGCTTATAATGATTAGCTAATTGGCTTTGGCTTTTTTTCGAGTTTTGTGGCATTTACGACGCTGACACCGTTGCCTCTATCAAACTTTTTCCCCATTAGGTTTAAACATAAGATCATAACGTTTAAAAATGACACGATCTTTCCCGTTTGACAATGCCTTGCCTCTTGTAGCTTACTACAATGACGCCGTTTCGAAGGAGGTTTGCGAGCACGAGGGATGCTGCTTCGAGAAAGTCCACGTTTCCTATTTCTCGCGAACTGTTCTTGGTGCCGTGCAACCACCTGCGTGTTACAAGAAACTCGGTAAATACAAATTTGCCCGATAACCGAATCGAATCTTATGTTGGATTTTAATGATTTCTTTCGCAGTGGTGACCATCAATCCTGTTGATCCCGAGCCTACTGACCCCCCGACAGCCCCACCTGCACGTAAGTGTTTATTTCCTGAAGTTTTAGGAATGTTTGGTTTTACTGTGCTTTTTGTATACGGCTTGGACGCTTCTATACAGCGCGAAGAAGCTAAACTTTCTTTAATTATGTACACCAAGTACGCTATGGCTTTACTTTCCGAGACAATTTTGGAAATTTGTTGCGATTTTTGTAATCTTTTTTACAATATGTTCTGTTAAAACAAGCTGCATTGAAAACGTTGAGAAAACAACATTGTTTCTGCATACATATGGAATACGATGTTTATCGAAGATTGTGTCTCAAACTGCTCAGTGCATTTTGTACAAAAAACTTATGTGTAATTTCTATATCATAGCTGCACCGACCCCCACATGCAAGAACCGATACGAGCTTGATCCTTACGACCGGGAGGATTGCGAAGCCCCCGACTACCACGAATGTGTCAATGTAAAAGAATGCTGCTGGTTCCCTGAATTCGTCCTACCTGGCGCACCTTGGTGTTTCCAACGAGGTAATGGCTTGGCATGAGTTTAAGTTGCACTTTCACTGGTAAAGTAACTCGAGGGTGGTGAGAAATAATAGTCGAAAAAAAGACTGCCTCATGCCATTCGCTTTATTCACCAAAAAACACTAGAAGTGAACGCAATGCACCACGAAATCCGTAAACTGATTCCTATGAGTTTTTACCTGTGGAAAGCGTTCCTTTTTTGTACCTGATATTGGATTGATGTTGATCGTTAATGTTCTGTTACAGTTTGATCGCAGCCATCAGTTTCATTTTGAAGCATCACATTGCAATCCTGAAACACGACGAGATACAGATGAAGTTTTTTTCTGCATTCTGATACAACTTTTATTGCATTTTGTGCCGCTTGCCATGTTGCCGTTTTTCCAATATTCATCCCCACTATTTTTCTACTATTATATTTCGCCGTTTATATTGCTGTTTATTACTAACGCCTGACATTCGTACCACATATGTTCGATGCTTGCGCTAACACTGCAAGGGGATTTTGTGTTGCTATACTCTTGCATCCGCGAAAATGACCCAAAATAAACTTACGAATTTGCAACTGTTTGATGACAAACGTATGAAATACGCTCCGATTGTAAACACTGACAACAGAAACAATAATGGTTACAATAGACACATCAAATTAGCTCATACCTATAATCATAATTTGCATTGTCCCTGCTGTGCAAATGTAGCACAGTCTGTGACAGAGCGGCAGCAATTAATAAATTCAAAAAAGGTCGAGTATTGCCAATCGTAATTTTGTGCTTCACATAGACATCGTCGTCAATGCCACCCAGATTTTTTATAAACTTCACGAAATGCGTTCATACATGCCGCTGACGTAAGTAAATTAAAATACCTTATGCCTCATATGCATTTCTTGGTTTTCTTTCGCGTACACCTAGTTGAGTGTTACAAAGCAACCTAGGGGATGAAGTAACAAACATTTTGAGATCACTTACGATTTTGTAAATTCGTACTGTATTTGCAACTTACGGAAAGGTGCTCGTGTGCCACCGGTTGGGAAACACTGGTTTAGACCGAACGACGGACATGTCTATTCACGAGGCACATGTTATAACCAAATATTGGCACGTCACAACAGTTGTGAACCAACTATTAAACTTGAAACAAAAATTATAGAAATGTAATTTTCCTTTGAAAAGTTTAATTTTGTTTTGGGGCATCAACGGATTAAACGCCTATATTTGTGGAAAGAACAAGGGAGTACATCATGGAGCTTGACAAATCTGGTAAACGTAGTTGATTCTTCGTTTGTCACTCACAAACCGACGGCTGACTCCCTTCTATGTTCGATTTGTTGTAGCTCGATAGCTTTTTGTGTTATTCCGGATTAAAGTCTAGCTTATAGTGCTTGTGGTCTAGCTTGGGACAAATTCCTATTGAAAGCATCGATCGCAGTGATTATACCATAATCCGACACTGTGTAAGTCTTCAAAACGAAAAACTTCAAAACATTTGTCTTGTTCTTTTGAACAACATCGGATGGAACTGTAACTTTCTGCAAAGCTTTGCGAAAGAATAAACGTATTTTTGTACGTGAAGTCGGTTCTTTGGTGTGAGCCCTTTCGCCAGAGAGCACACGTCATGAATAATAAATGCAAATGTAGAATTCAACATGGGGGCAGTTTATTTTCTCACCGGCCAACTGAGCAAGCCAGGACGTTGACCGGGCAAAATTAGGCAGAATCTGTTTTCAGTATGTTTCTCTGTGAACAACAAAGGTAGCATTACAGGGAGATTTACTAGTGACATCACAGAAGGACAACGGCTGCAAGCGAAAGGGCTCGACTGGGTGCCAATTATAGACAATGACAGACTCCATCACCACCCTCTTGTTCTCTTTAAATCGCCAATTATTAGACAAAGGCAGTGTGTAACCCCGGAGAGTTGCATCATTTTAAATATATATGCTGAAAAAGTTTCCTACGCAGGCAGCTACTAGCTTTAGTTATTTTCTGTAAGCTTTACAAAACGCAGAACAATCTTGGGCCTTTTTGCTATGTTTTCCGGTGGCCTTCTTTCCCGAAATATTGCCTCACAGAGGAATAGAGTAAGAAGAAAAGCTGCTGCCAAAAAGAGGCAGCAAAAAAAACAAAGCCCAGAGCTTTCAAACTGGTCGGATAAACCTGACGCCAAGGTATATTTGCATGTTCTCATCTAATCTAAATCCGATAAGTTTGCAATGAATTAATAAAACTGACTGATAGTGTATGAATTAAAATAAAACAAAAATTAATTTTTGCAATAGGTAAAAAACAATTTCAAAATTATATTTAGATGGACCCACAGTTGCACTGTGCACTATTGTTTTTAAAAAAAAAAGGCATTTTCTCTCTGATTTTACCTGTTTTTTTTCTCTGAAATTGCAAAAGCATAAGTAAACGATTCGTCTATGATCACCATTATTCAAGCACGGATATATGCTGTTGTGTAAATCTTGGTATTCAATTAAACGTTGTTTAAATTGCGTTTTTGCGTTTAACATTTTTTTACATGGTTTATTTGGACCTTTAACATATCTTCCCATAAAACTTATGTCAGGATTCGGGTCCACCAAACAATTTTCGGGTACATTTACATTAATTATATCAAGGTTAAATAAAAAGTATGTTTAACTTTATATTCTTAATCAATTTATTTAATTCCATAAAATTCCTTGGACAGATCATTAAGTTTTCCAAAAATACGATCTTTGCAGTTCTACGAAATAAGAGTTGGTTATTTTCAAAGTTTGGTTGCAGGACAGCAACAACCAGAGACCGACCTATCTGCTCAGAGTGCCTGGGAAGCTCCGCTTGGTGTCAGTAGGGGGTGGTTTGGTAATAGCTGGAACTCTAATTCTTGTGGCAAGTACGAAAAATTGTCCCCAATGGAGTAAATCATCATTAATAATTTATGTAATTAATACGGTGTCATTGTGGGTTTGTTTGTTGAACATTTTAAATAAGTCTTGCTTGGCTATTTAGCTGCCAAGAACGTGTAGTGAGTCACCGTAGCTACACTGATGGGATCTATTAGGTCAAAACAGTGACCCTGTCTGCAGCTCACTAAAACCATTATTGGCAATACTGCCTATACGTGCATTTCAAGTGTTACCGTAAGTTCAACCAAAAAGAATAACTTTTGTAATTTTCTAACAAATCTATTTTTACACAATGATATAGATTAGACGTTATGGTTGCCTGTACTTGTTGTCTGTAGGTTTGCTGTCTACGTGGATGTTACGTTCTGTCTTCTACGGGCCGATTGGGATTGGAATTGGTATTTTTACCGACCTCGTATCCATTACTTGGATACTGGAGGAGCGAAACTCCCATACCAGAATTTATCACATTCGAGATATCTACGCTCCGCACGCAACCTCAAAAATGACGACGGACATTAATTTAAACACGAATGTGAAAGGTCAGTCTCAGTGATATTCCTTTTTTTTAAATTGCTGCCCTTGCGTTAATTTGCCCCAAATGCTTTACCATATTATGAAAAGCACCTGTAAGGTCTCATCAGTGCAGCTGTTGAGTGGCACTGTGCTAGCTTTCACACTATCAGGCACACTAGTCTCCACTTTACTTTCGGTCCATTAAATTGTTCAATACTCTATGAATTTAATTGTTCAATATTCTGTGAATTGGAACCATGAAGATTGGTCTTTTCTATGGCACTCTATGCTAAAATTCATAGCCCGCGTGAAGCAAAAACCGATGTGTCCCTATGTTTCAGATTTCACTGAATGAATTACATATATTTCCACAATGAAGACCTAGACTTAGACGAACTTTGCGTAATTAAAAACAAACACACCCTGAAACCTAATGACCCGTATTAACAAACGACGCATGCAAGTCTGTTAACGCCGTAGTTAGTCAACATACATGTCAAGGAGTGGAGATGAAACGTTAAAAGGCAAAACGTGCATTTAGACGTAAATGCATGTTTCTTAACCAGGGGTTCTAAATATATCAAAAGGGGGTATGACAACTGGTGGTGATTTCAAAGAGGCAATGAATAAGGTTAAGAATCAAGTTTAGTTTATCGAGATATAACAGTAACAATACTACATGCAGTTCGTGGTTTTAGCCTAATCGCATTTGTGTGGAATTGCATTTGCATATCTGATGTTTCCCAAACTACTCAATCACGTCAAAACCTCTTGACCGGAACCGAAACTTATTTTGATCACGCAGTAATCTCATGTGCGTACAAGATCTATTGCGTCAATGTATGTTTGGGTATTTTTGAAAGAAATCGAAATTTTTAATGGGAATTGCTCTTCTGGCACTAAAGTTTCGAAAATGTTTATTGAAACCGACGTTTCGTCCACCATCCGGCGAGTCCTCCCCAGGTTAATATCACACAATAATGCATCATGCGCTTGATCATGCGTCGGTTTCAATAAACATTGTCGAACTTAAGTGCCAGAAGAGCAATTCCCATTAATTACCATGCCTGGCAGCCAAAATAGCAGTATGGAAATTTTTGTTGACGGAACATGCTTGTCGCAATAAAATATACTATGTTTACATAATGTTTAAACGCGCCCGCTTAGTTTTATTGTGTATTTAATCTGGGATATTTGGAATATGTTTTGGATTAGGTGTAGAGCCAAAACAGGTCAATTTCAAACTGACACTCACAGGCAATTTAGATAAGAGTAAAAATTTACATGGTAATTTCCTCACCTAAAAACGGCCCCGGGCCTAGTTGTTCATGCTCGTCATGCTGCTCTTCACAATAATCTTCCCCAAATCAGCAGAAGTTACTCACAAGTAAATTGCACTAACCGCACATCGAAACTTATCCAAGTACATGATGACCTGAGCAAAAGGGCACACCTATTCACCACGGTTAGTCGCATCGTATGAGAATGTACGGCACCACATTGATCACGCACGATAATAACATGTTTCTAATCTAAAACAGCAGCGAGTACTAAAACAAATTAAAGTGCTTACAACTTGGTAAAAGGCCCAGTCGAGAGTAATAATGACAGTTTGTTTCTCACACACATGTTGATTATATTTTTGAAAAATGGCAGTGACAGGACAAATTTTTAAACAATGTGACTTCCTGAAAAGGCTGCATTGATGTATTTTTGCTCGCATCAGCAAGATTCGCCGTTAAATAGAAAACTTCCATCTTTCTAGAAAACGACAACAACCCTCGGAACCACGAGAAAGAAACATTGATCGGATCACCTGAAGATGTTTACACAGTGTGCGGGGCAGTGCCACAAGTGGAACGCGCTACGATTTGAACAACTCTCTTTTGAAATGTCGAATATTCGTTCTGCCCACAGTTTATTCTATTGATTTTTCGCGTCAACGTTTCGATTGTGATTACTGCTGTATGTTATTGGCGTTGGCACGTACTGACAGAGCCTATGCTTTGTTAGTGTTCATGAAACCTGTTTTGATCAGAACGGATGCGGTGACTCAACGCATATCTTGCCACGCGTTAACCAAGTGAAAACAGCAAAGGGGCTTTGATGCAGTCACGCCTTCGCAGAGGAAATATCCCACGCACGTAAAACGTTTCTAACGCAACGCGATTCAAGAACAACTGTGCTGATGGCTTGGAAGCCCTTTTATCGCTGGTTGAGATGTTTTAGCTTAAAAACGGGTGATAAAGTAAGGAACAACAGGTGAAAAGAAAGTGTCGACTATACAACTGGTGATTAGAACATTTCTAAGCTTGATTATTTGAGGTTATTTTAGCATTTCAACGTGTATAAAATATCTGCTAGTTCCATGTGTGGCGCGTTTAAGCCTTTTTTATGAACCAGGAAGAGCAGCATCGGCTTTATGAGGACAGACAGGTCACGAGGCCTGTGCGGTTAGGAAGGAAATGTTGGCAGAATGTCACTGAAAAAACGATTAGATGTAAAATCTGTTTTTCTGATGCGAACACAAAATGGCAATATGTGGCGTGCGCGCGCCCAAGGTCGGCCAACGACGGCACTACAAATTGCTTTGACGTCATGTGGCGGGGATTAGCTTCAGTCTTACGCAAATCGGTTGTCAATCGAAAAGTTCTTAAACAGACATAGGCAAAAGGTTATCGCTTCATATATGCAATGTTTATAATCCTGGCGTTAATGGATAGATTAGAGGTGACCTTCCGGGGACCTTATGTCACCAATGTAGGTAATTTGTTCTGCGGAAAAGACTCTAGATTCGTTTCAAAAGGGGCGGTCACAAAATCCTATCGCTTGTGATTTAGACAAAATTACCGGCGTTTCGTCTTATTCTGCGCGGTATTGCAAAGTATAATATAAAGGTATAAACACCTTTAAATACAAACAGTGAGGACATTTTTTTTCCACAGGGATCAGATAAACGTATGCTTTGACCTCACATATTTAATGACAAGAAGATTATATTTGTCTCATATCATTCAGCATCAATGGGTTGTTTACCTTTTTTGCGGAGTTAGCCACAAGTGTTTGGTTGTGGTTTGTAACAAGCGGTAATATAATGTCTTTTCTAAGTGATAAAAGCATTAAAAGTGCCCAGCACGCCTGCTATATTTTATTTATGCGAGGCTAACGTTTTGTGAATTACTCCATGCCCCAATACGTGATCTCACGATCGCTTTTAGCAGTTAAGTGGAGCGGGAAAGTTGCGAGTTTCCGTCTACGCTTGTCGGGTATCAATTTTTAATCAGTCGTCCTGCGTTCTTCTGATAACCAATGTCGGCATGATCGATCGAATGAACGCAGGAGTGGTCTTAGGTATATTCGTTTAGTGTCTACTTTAGTTTTTACCAGAAGCGAGGCAGGACTGTATTGCTTATGGCAGGGCTTCTCAAGTTGCCGGTCGTGGCAATCTGTTGGTTTGCCGTGAAACAGGTTTAGGTGTGCAGCGAACGTTTCACTATCTAACAATAATTTATGAAAAAGTATCGACCTGTTGTTGTGTGCTCAAGGTACATTCAGTTTCGCAATCAGTTCTAGTCATGTTAACAAACCTCCACTTAGCATTATATGGTGTTGTGTACCTATATGGAAATCGACTTACTTACATGTTACTGTACGCTTTTATAGTGTTTTTTAAATATGGCTTCATTTGAAACTAACTTCAAAATTTGGATTGTAGCAAACGAATCCACAGGAGTTGTGCCGTAACCCTAATAAATTGTGAACCACTGCTGTGTATGATGCTGTTGTGTTTTGCATATGTTACACTTCTCGGGAGCTTACTTCCAACATTAACTTCAGGTGAGAGTTTTTGTGCACATGGTTGTTCAAACAAAGATGTTGTTTCCACACTTGCGCCCTTACATAATTAATGACATTATTTCTTGTATCTCGCGCTGTTGATTAAAGAAAACTTGGCACCGATTTGGGCCAAAAGAGAAGTGATGATGTAACATGTTTTTGGTTACTGCAATCGGGCAAATAATGCCAGTGGGCATCAACCACTTATACATATTGGTTTTATGCCTTTAATAGCTTACAACAACAACTCTTTGAGAGTAAGAGATGTGCCACGATTATCAAACCACCTTAACAGTATGACTTAAAGCGGCTATTCGAACTTCGAACCAAGATCACTATACTGATTATTTCATGCTAAGCGACAAGCGAGTTTCAGGACTGCAAACACTTGGCGAAATATGTAAGCGTATTTTTTATTGGCAGGCGTTGATAGGAATGTGTCAGTTCCCGAGGGGTTGTTTGTCTATCCGAAGACCATTCTGAAGGTATATGGGCGATTGAATATTACTTTGATGGTTTTAAAATCATTTTGTTCTAAATTTAATCAACCACAGCTGGATTTGACATCGATCCATACATCGCGATGCTACGTGAACAGAACAACCACTGTTTTACCCAACAACACTGTAATATCCATCAAGAGAAAATATTTCGGAGTTGCACTTGACAACCAGCACGTTGAAAACCAAGTGGTGCTTGTAAAACGAGAAGCAAGCATAGTTGTGCCCTCCCCTGTTATCAGCACACCATCGAAAGGAGGCAATACTGTAAATATAACCGCGACAAAGCCTTTTACTGTTCCCAGCGTTGCGCACACTTCCGCCTTTGGGATAAGAGGTCGAACAGTTGGCACAACGAGCGGTGATATTATACCAAGAACGGCACCGTCGACTGCAGCTGTTACAGAGACTACAGGGGAAGCTAAACGCAATGAATCAATAAGTTCAACCCACGCGTCTTCAACCATCAGTCCAACTCAAGTGCGGATGGTCGAGTTGCTGCAACTGAGGGATTTGGACCGAGAAACTCACGACAATTATATATTGGACATTGCGTGCGTCGACGGTTTAGATGTGCAGGCAAGTTGTTGGTGATAACAAGGGCGAGTCGCGTAATACGTAACGGCAACAATTCGATAAACAGGAAATTATTGACTGGGTTTTAGGAAAAAGTGCAACAAAGTCTATTTTAGTGCTGATCGGCATTATGCAAATTCTAGTATCAGCAAATGAACTTTGTTGACCAAATCAACCCCACAAACACTAAAAAAACAAGCTTATCAGGAGCCCCCATATTCAACTTATTTTCATAGAATGTTCGGTTTGTTGTTGCAGAGCGAAACCTCGAAGACCATTAAGGTGCTCGTTGAAGACGTTAATGATAACACACCAGTTTTCAACGCGTCATCGTTGCACGTCACAATATCGCGCGATTTTAAACATGGTAAGCATTTTTTCGTTGGTCACGTTTATGTTGTCCAATATCGTTGTTTCTGTGACTGCAGTTTCGCCAAGAGGTAGTTCACGTAATAAGATTGAACCAGTGTGATTTTAAAAACTAAGGTAGTTTTTGAAAACCTTTCGGAACGAAGTCACCTACGACACCACTTTATCTTTACTGGTATAAGTTACACCGTATATCATTACAAAGAAATACAAAAGAATAACAAACCCATATCTTTTATTTTAACCATACAAGGAAAACGTTTTTACAATGATGGCGCACAGAATTGTATGCGCTCGCTACAACATTGCTTTTGAGCCATAATCGCCATTCAAATATTTTGGATGAATCGCTGCAAACATAGTTAAAGAAGCTTTGACATTAGGTTTAGAACCCAGAAAGTTGTTTGCAATATATTTAATGATTAATAATTTTCATAAACTTGCGAATATACATATATACAATTGTAAACACACGTAAATTCGTCGCTGACTTTCACGCAGGGAAAGTGATGCAAATCAGCGCAACAGACCGGGATGTCGGGTTAAACGCGGAACTTCGATTTCGAATGATTCGAGGATCGCAGAACAATGTGTACCCAAGCGGGTCGGAGAAAAGTGAGTGTTGAAATGTTGTCTAGAGTCCAGCACTGGGCAAATTGCAGTGAGATTGGAGAAATGAACTCATTTGTCTCTTTTTTGGCATTAAAATTATTTTTTCTTTAATTTCTTTACTTCAAATTTTACTTTTACTTACTTCAAAAATTGACTCACTTAAAGCATTTGTTATCACCTACTTTAAGCGTAAAAACGAACACACAAAATATTTCATTACTTGTCCTTCAAAACGTTTACAATGAACTTGCAGAAAGGCAAATGATTTTAAGAAGTTCCTAAACGTAACTATAACTAGTACTGCATTGATATTTTTTTTTTCTTTTGAGCTTTTGCGACGCTATCGAGTTTACTTGGGCCCAACGCAATTGTTGTGGACCCAGAGGGAGCAGTTTACTTGTTTCAAAGCGAACTAGTTCCTGAAATGGTGATGACGTTCAGCGTTGTGGTAAAGGACAGAGGAGATTTGTCCAACGGTATGTTGACAATATTTTTATTGTGTAGAAATACAAATCTGCCCCATAACTGTAGACTGGACCAGTCTACAGAAAAATGATAGGTATAATTTAGTACCTGGCTGAATCCGAATATTGATAGCAAAATGCTCTTTAATTCAAATTTATTGACGGCGCTTGAAATCGTTTATAGAATTTATGTGCGAAAGTTTGGATTGCAAAACGATCACCATCAAAATTAGTCCAATAATAAGGAATGTCGCTTGGTTGTTGCTGTCTTTGCTTGCCACAGTCATATTGCCTGTACAAATAGGGCTACAAATGAAAACAGATATTTTGATTGAAAAAGACGTTTGTTTGCAGGCAATCGCGCCACTGCGACAGCAACCGTTGAAGTGTGTTGCTCGGGTTCAACAATAGTTCCCAGTGAGAACAGCGGAAGTAAGTGTTGTAGATTTTTCGTCAATGATAGTAACAAAAAAGGGAATTAATCTCCAAATATTCAATTTTTACAGAATCAAAACTGGAGTGGTGGATGATAGTCGTTCCTGTGTTAGGAGTTGTGCTTGCCTGTAGCGGTGCTGTCGCGTTTAAATATGTGCGGAACAAGCGGAGAAACACGCAATCGGTTCTAGTCATCGATGACCGTATGAAATGAAATTGCCTTTTTAGGGTGATATCGAAATTTACGTTCATAAAATTAAATTCAAAATTCCAGATTTTCTTCTCGCAAGCGACAGAGAAGAAAGTTTTCCAGCATGATTCAAGACCAAACAACAGTTGTTGAAGCAAATGAATAATATGCAGTAAAGCGATCCTGCGAAAGGATAAATCTTCGAACGGGAAGGACGTAGATACTACACTGGAACAAACTATCACAAAATACCGATTTCATCCGAAACCCAAACGTCATTTTTATACGTTGAACTTGCATGGTGTTTCATATTGGCCGACATTGTGACAATTCAACAAACACCTTAACTAAACTGGTTGTTAGGTTCGCAGGTTTGGCGGCCCATCAGGCATTGCAGCCATAACATGAAATATTACAGGGTTAAACTGGTTGTTAGTATATTTTGCTATTGAAGTTTACAGCAGTTTCACAATGCTAAAAAGCATCGTAACTAAATCACCTTGTAGCAGTTGGTCGATATTTGGAAACTATTCTGGTGTGAATTTAAATACATATAGACGTGAGATGGGTTTCCTACACGCAATAAAGCGAGCTTTTTTAATGCGACGACACAGCACGTAATACTTTTACTGATCTTACGAATGGTAAACAGTTCTTGCCAGGAGCAAACAAGGGTGCGAAATTATGTTAGGGCATCAATTGTGTTGTGGTATTTGTTTCAAAACCTGTTCATTTTTTTTTGCTCATGTTCACTCCTACACGCGTTTCATTCAACCAAATACGGTAAACTGCGTTGTATTTTATACAACATTATTTCATGTGATACATGGGAAGTTATGCGACCATTTGGCCAAAGGTCACAAAAAGCAATTGTGTTGCATGTTATAAATATAATGGACAATTCTTTGAAATACAAGGACGGTAGGGAAGCCGATAATAGCCATTGATAGATGTGCTGTACAAATCAATAATTCATTCGCCTTATCATTATTCACCTACAAAAGTTTAATTTAACTAAAGTGAACCGAATTCACCCAGTTGAGAAACCATGGTCCACTGTAAAATTTAGTTGATTCTGCAGCAAAACTTTGTTATTAAATGTTATTCAACTTCTGCAATTCCAAAGCATCCATTTGCAGATACAACAAAAAAAATCTATGTTTCTTGGCGTTTTGTCAGTAAATACGCTGACTTGCTGCACATTCTACACAATGTGTGTAAAACCTTTGGCGCAATCTGGTAAAATATAGCCAACCACATTATACCCGAGGCCTGTCATTAAAAATGTGGAGTCCGATTTGACAACGAAAATACGATGCCTGGTATAAATACCCGTACTTCTCGAAAAGCAAATTCAGGGAAGAGGTGCTTTTGGTCTCCCTGGTGCGGGGCCATATTCCATGCGCGGGCCAGATGTAGTCAAATCAGTCAAATAGGCCGAATACCACTTCTCGTGGATTTATTGAGAAGAAAGTTGCCTTTACTATCTGAATTTTATTATGACAATTTTAGACAAACTGCATTCGGTAAAAGCGGGGATAAATTGTCAAGTGAAATATGTACACGAAAAAGAATATTTGAATTCAGTGGCAGCCATCTGCGAAAACAAAATTTTGGTCAGCCGGTCGCAGGTTGCAAAATAGAATACTACTGTTTTTTAACACAAACTTTAGAAGAACAAAAAATTCCCCATTTACTTGGAAAAAACTGTTTTTGAGGGTTTATACTCAGTAGTCTGAATATACTGTGCTCTGATAAACGCAATAAAGCGAAAACCCCCTCTGACTGGGTAAACTAATAACTACAAAAAAAACTTTTTTTCTTGTTGTGCTGCTAATATCTAGGCACTGCTGCGTAGCATTGTGGCAGGAGAGTCGGAAAAGAAAAAAAAAACATTTTCAAAACCTTATGTGTTGCTTCAAAGAATTGCTGCACATGTGCGTATGTGTGATGTCATAATATGCTGTGTTGGATTGTGCGTATTTTGTCTCCTCAAATGTCATACTAGGTGATAAGTTTAAAAATGATGTTTAATGGGCAAAGCAGGATAGATTAACGGAATACAAAAACAGGCGACTCCTAGGAATGTCTGATAAACGTCCAGAAATGTATGACGAATCAAGTGATGACGACAGTCCAGAAAGTGTCACTTTTGCCAAAAGCAAGGAAAATGCTTTGAATGCCATTGACGCTAATAAGACTTCCCGTAAAAGGTAAGTTGCCACGATTTAAATATAGCCATTGCATAAGGGGCTGATGGAAGAACCTGTTTGATGTATTGCAGGGACAAAACTGCTAAAAAGCGTTTGAATGCAGAAAGAGAACAAAGGAATATTGACCAAAAAGTTAGTTTTTTTGTTTGTGTGTTCCGTATTTGACGTCTAAAAGCTAAAACACCATTGCTGTACCAGAAATCCAAAACACTACCGTTGGAGATTTTGCAACAAGCTGAAGAGGTGTTTAAGCGCAGAAGAAAACTTGAAGCTGATGATGATGAGCATCATCCCAAAGAGGAGGGCTCTGAATCTGAAAGTGACTCAAGGTATACATTTTGATTTTGAAGTAAATGTACTTGTTTATGCTTTATTTTGTTTTACTTAAGAAGTAGCGATGAGGATGAGGTCAAGTTCATACCTGTGGTTAAGACAAAGAAGTATGTCAAGTCCTGCAGTGAGGCAATTAACTTCAAATCAAATCATTTCTTCAATGGAAGGATTCGTCGACTAAACACTCAACAACACAAACAATTGAGGCATAAACTTGATCAAAGAAACCGATAGCAGTTTAAACACATGAATCTTCTGTGAAAAGCAACATCAACAATGTCTGTGATGTTTCTGCCCAGACATAGTGCTGTGAAGCCTGTAAATGTCTGTATTTTTCTCATTTGTTGTAAAAGTGCATTTCACTACTGATCATAAATATATTAGGCTGCTGATTTGAGATGAATTAAGCATAGAATTTAAACTGCTTCAATACTGTATATTAAATTAATGGTAAACTTTTCTGTTCAAGAATAAATTATAGATAACCTGCACTATGGTGCAAATTTTGAATATATGCCCAAGAAGTGCATTTTATTTATTGAAAACCAAAAATGCTGATTGTTGGTGGGTAACAGAATTGGGAAAATTCAAACACAAACGTTATGGAAGCAAGATATGAGGTTGTATTTTTTGTTTAAAATGTATTGCACAATGCCACTGAGTACAACATAGACAGTGCCTGCAACCCCGATTAGTATTAACAACTGTATTGAATTTGACAGTAAAATATTAGTTGGGTCTAGTCATTTACATCAGGTTTTCCCACATCTCTATCATTTCCACAATGGGATGAAGTACCAGAAAGGTGCCATGAACAACAAATGTAACACATTCCGACATGCACACTGCAAGAATAAAGAAATTTTTCGAAAAATGAGTAAATGTGCAAGAAGAAGAATTAGGAAGCCAATAGAAAATCCGTTCAAAATCTTTGAAATCACATTTGTTGGAGGGGAAATTGGTGATAAAAATAGTAAGTGCAAAGTTACTGTTTTACAAGAAACTAACAGTATTGCTTTAGAATAAAATTGTAACATATTATATGTTTATCATAGAAGCAATAATAAACGTTTACAATACCTGCCCTAAATAAGACATGTATACATATGTGCATACAACATTCAAGCATATAAAATATAGGAGCCCTTGAAAAATTTGGTTTACCATCGAGTCCTTTTTTTCACGAAGCTGTGTTAACATTGGATTTAACGGCAAGTTTTCGCAAATCATTAGCCCTGCCTTGCAACCTCCTGGGCACATAAATTATAGCATTTTATGCATAGGTACTAAAGTTTTGTTACTTAAGGGCTCCGTGTTGCGTGCGAATTCAAAATTAAACAAATGAACGACACAAGGGCAGGACACGTTTGCATGAATGCAACAACGATAGGGGAGAAAAATGCGATGCGACGGAAGGGACGCAAATGGATTGCAGAAGGGGCAAGCACAAAAACAAATCCTTGAAATCAAAGAAACTATTACGTAACGTTGGTGTCTGACGTTTTCTCGGGTTGAGAAGTCGTGGGGCTTGTCGTGGCAACTGTAAAAATATTGCAAACGTTATTTAAAAGTGGATTTTCTTGACCAGTTTTGCAATGTGACCTCAACCATTTCGCCACACAGGAAGTGCAGAATGTTTCAGCAAATATTTGTGATGTGTTGCGCCGGATATGGGCCAATATTTAGTATCCACATTCGGCCTGGTAATTCACTTGAATTTACCGGATAGTGGCTTTAGCATTTACGACATGGAAACACACAACCAATTTTGCATATTAATCGTTTTGGGTACCCTCCTGCGACCACTTACCGACTTCCATTTTACACAGGGTAAACAAGGTCATCCCTATTTGTGACTCAATTACACAATATCAATGCATTAGTGTCGTTATGAAAATGTGTGCATTTAGTTGGTCAAAATGTCGAGGGTTTGGTCATAGTTTGTATGGTTTGGTAAGACTTCCGCAATGAATATATTGTAAACAACATATCAATTACATTACAAGTAAGTTGTTTTTTTTTAGCATATTGGTAACGCTACACTCTTATTTGTTGAGCCCACGACAAGCTAACCGTAACGTAGAATACATTTCCATGAGTCATGTCAGTGAAACGCACGCTTACATTGCGGTGAGCAAATTGCCAGATCCAAATTATACGGCTCCAAACCAGGACAAATAATTTGGAACTTCGAACATCACTATGGAATACACTTGCTACCGCTTGGACATGTTTGCGTAAATTAGCCGACATACCAATTTTAACTGTCGGGGTTTCCCGCACAATGCGTACTACAAGGGTTGGCAACCATACGGCTGTTTACAAATTGTAGTAGTAACAATATAGTCCGCTGTTTTTGAGGTGCAAAAAATTCAGAGAAAATTAGGGGCAAAACAGAACGACTGGCTGATACCTCGCATGCCTTGAATTAGGCCCACAGGTAGGGAAAGGATCCCGACGCGAAGTTGAGTTTAAGCGCAACTTTTTAAGTTCCACCTTGTTTTCTCCGTAAGGTTGCACCTAGTTTGGTGCCCAACGGATGACAGTGATTGTCTAGTAACCACAATTTTTAAGTTCCATTCTACATTTAGTTGTATATGTTGAGCTTATTTTATGCCACATAATCACGTTTTTCCACCTGCAGCCACTACTAAGTCCCACATCGTTTGCTATCGTGTTTTCAAAGGCCATCTATTGTATGATTAACGTCCAGTAAAAGAGAAGTATACAAGATGTGCAACACAGACGAAGTGGTCCTACGTAAGATAAAACTGTTACCCATCACCAGCAACACCCATGTGTTTATAAAATATGCAAACCGTTCTGTCCAGTGCGTTTTCGTTACAACATACCGCTAACGAAAGAGTAAACGAAAACAGCTAGCCAATTTGTTGGAAAAACGCAACCAATGTTTTCAATCTGCAATCGCCAAGATTTTCACGATATGCAACCGTATCGAGTTGACGTCACAATATTGTGGCCGCTTGCGTATTATCCTTCGTAAAATTCCACCAACGGTAACGCGAAAGCGCTTCCATAATTCGTTTAAAGGTGAGGCTCGCTGAATTTTTACAAGGGACTGAGTGCGTATTGTAAATCACTAACTGACAGATGCTGTTGGTAATAATTCTTCGAATTGGTTTCTTCGTGTTTCATGCGACACAAACCACATTAGGAAACCGCGACCGACGTATTGATATTTTGTAGTTGCCAAAACGAAATTGTGAAGCAAATTGACGCCAGATAACAGCAATCAGTTACTGTCCCAAGCGTATTGCTAACCAGTGGTACCCAGTAGTAGCAGCATTGCCTTTCAGAAAAACGAAAAAGGTCATGTTTACTAAACATCTTTGGTTTAGTATAGCAGAATGGGGTTCCGTTTAACTGCAATTACTGTTGTAAGTACTTTGCTGCTTGCCATGCATTTTTTTAGCAGGGTATAAATATTTGCACCTGTCCCAATTTTTCATTAAACGTATAAGCAAAGGTATGTCTGTCACCATGTGACGTAATTGTTACAGTAAACAAGTTACATGCAACACATACATTAAATCCAGGCTATTGTAAAATGCAAAACAAACGCTAGTTACAAATCTCAGGAACTTTCAACTCACGGTTATGATTGGTGCAAACTTTGTCGTTGGTCTCGGCCTGGATTTGACTTTCATACTCACGAATGTTGTCGAAGGTCATGTCTGGGGACAAAGGGATAAGGATTGCGATCGGTACAACAGACCATAAAGCGGATAACAAAAGGAATATCGACGCGGCAATAAATAATGCAAGCCGAATTATGCAGCAGTGAGCGGCACTTCTATTACGATATCCCGTTTGAAGTCCGGTGCAATTTTGTCGAAAGAACGCGAAATCCCCGGACGGTCAATAACCTGTCAGGCCATTAAGAAACAGGTTTGAACCTTGGGATTGATTGGGAATGAAAGCCACAACGAATACTATTTTCGGTGTCGCGAAACAACAAAAACGAGATGACGACTTTCTCCGGTCCACGGTGTGGAAGCAGGATGTGGCCCGAAACAACAGCCATTTATTGGTTAAAGATAAGCGAATATAGCGATCGATATATGGTGGCCGTATTAGGAAATGTCGAATCGCTATAAATAATCCTCTTTATCGTGCATGTGTTCCCTTACGCAATAGCGGGGATTATTTCAGGTTTTTGTCGTATGATCTGCTCAATCAACAGTAGATTACACGACGCTCGATATCAAATATGTTACTGTTACTCCATGGTAAGATTATAAAGAGTCCCAGAAAAAGGCTTTAGGACAAAAAAATTCAAATCACGACAAAATTTTTGGAAACAATGCTGTGCTTGTGACAGGGTCGCCGGATGCCAGTATTGACATGCATTAGTTGGGCTTTTGAACAATACGAGGTGCTAGCCAATTGCTTACGTCCTGACCTGTGTACGTAGATATGGCACAAGCGTGAACGCGAGTAACGTGCCAATTTTCCCAACACTTGTACAAGGTTCCGTTTGTATGAAAACCAACCAGGACTTCGACCTGCAGCGCACGCAGTATTTTTGCCATGATGTGGCTTTAAATGTTTGTCACCATGGCGTAAGACTACAAGACCGTTTGCTTTTTGGCCAGAAAACATAAATGTTTGTGTGGATTCCCTAACGCTTAACAAACATACCAACCGCCTACAGTATTTGGAAGCCATAAAACGCCCGACCGACGCCGTAAACTTAACGAGCTCATCCAACATTTAAGTAATTGTACAACAGAGAGCGGTTCAAGGGCCGCAATAAGCTCTGCCATATCGGCCCGGCACCATAAATAGCACGGACACTCTAGAAAATGCGAATTCGCGGCGCGCCAACACCAGCAATCATTTTGTTCTTCTGACACTCACCGTACCATACGTCGATCCACGCGAATGCTTGGCGGTGGGCAAGCAGGAGGATGTCCCTGTAACAATATGAAATTCCACGGCTGTAGTGGGTTCTGTGGTTGATACTTACGCTAGAGGAAGTTATCATCTATTCAGTGATAAGTCTAGTGTTGCGCGTCACTGGTATTTTGGTTACAAACACGCAGCAAGCCAGCGGTTCGTGTCGCGGAATTAACAGTCGTTTGTCAGAAAACAATGAAGCGACGGATTAATAGACAGTGACGTAGCATGAAACGTGCCATCAGTAACCACACTCGGTATAATTTTGAACATAACACTGATTTTTTGGCTAAATTTGTCACTTTATCACATCAAGGCGATATTAATAAAAAAAATGTTCTCAAAAAGTTATACGTTTACGGACAAAAATATACGCGTGTCTGCGATCAGAACATAAGGTTCAAAAATACAGCTAGTCTGGCTGCCACAACCGCCGAACACGTATATATATATCGATTTAGCACGCTTTAACATAAAAGAATATGTCGATAAGAGCTTGCGATCAAGAATAATTAAGCTATCGGCGGTGAAAAGGCACAACACGCACTAACCTAACCACCCTGTGAACGTAGGACTCCACTCGACTTTGCATTCCCCATACTTCAAATTTTACTGCTACGAGTTTGTAGCAACACATGAGAGGGTTGTGGGTTTCCTGTGAAGAGTTAGTTATTTGCTTGCTGCTGTCATAGCTGGATTGGACTTTGTTACACCATGATAAGTTCATTTACCCGCCAATTTCTTTGCAAAGGTCCCCTGTCGGTTTTCTTAGAATGGAACTTTGTGCAGTCCTGGAAAAGATATGCTGGTGTCAGTAACTTAGGCCAATAATAACTAGCAGCAGCAATCGCAAACAAATGGGATGAAAGTGTTGAACAAACCAAAACGCCAGTCATGCTTTATGTGTCAGAGGCCCACAGAATCATTTTTAATAAACCTTGTATAACTTTAAACAGCTTTTATCTATTATATAAATCAAATGCAAGTTCCGAAGCCACACTAACAACAAACTCCACCACATTGAACATAAACAACAAACAATTGTCCGTAAACATGTAGTGATTCATCACATATCATACCTCATCAGCTTTGTAATGCTTGTCAGGAACTTTATCATATGCCAGATCAAGATAAATTGTTTCCCTCCGCGAAAACTCACTATCTGGCACTTGGTCCCGAATCTATAGTGTTTTCAAGCAAATCAGTCAGTTGAATAAGCTTTAAAATGTGAAATCGGACTAAGTACACAGATACGACACCATTTAGTTTGATGCAAAGCAAGTGCTTCAATTATGTTGGATCTGAGTGTTGGGTACAAGTCTCATTTGTTTTAAATTAGATTAGGTAGTTTCTGGTGTACTGGAATATACATAGTACAAAGTCCAACCAGTAAACAACACACACCTTTGCAAAGCTGAAATCATCATTACATCCATTGTTATTTTCATATCTGGTTTCAACAAAAATCTGCAGTCGGGGTAACCATGGACACTACAATATAATTATCATTGCTTTAATTTTCCAAAATGACAAATGTGACCCAGAAAACATGAAATAGATGCATTTTAGTACTTACTGAGTACTCTGTCCAAGTTTGAAGTTTCACATAAAACAAAAAAGATTTATGTCAATGTTAAATTCAAAAGTATGCCATATATATTTTATATGCTTGTGGGTTGAATAGATGGTTCAATATCTGAAATTCCCCAGTGCATTACACAGTCCTTATTTACATCCATTAATAGCTTGGAATGTGTCCTTAGGGAACACATATGATAGCTTCAATGCTGTGGCCAGGGATTGATTGGATACAAGCATATGACTCCTAGTCAATTAAACAGCTTCCTCAACAATGGTTGTTTACTCTTACAAGGGGAATCAAGCTTCTTAAAACACTGACCTGTAATGGTATAAGGATAGAAATTCCAAGCTTTTTCTGTCACATAGATACTTGGAACAAAGGACTTTGCCCAATTGGGCAACCGACTGAAACAAAAAAAATGCAAATTTAGCAAACATTTTATAGTATTGTGCCAACATTGTTAAGCTGACCATTTACGACTGGCAAGAAGCATTTATCCATTATAGCTGCATTAGCATTTAGGCCCATTTACATACTTATTTAAATGGATTCGCTTCTCAGTCAATTGGCCATTTCCATGTTGTTCATCATAGCAGGGCTCATTAAGAACAACCTCCACTCCTTCACCAACCTCACTTTGTTCATTGCTGTGTCGATTGATCATGTAGAGTTGACCTCGGCGATACTAAAAAAAGCACTAGACAATTAGAAGAGGAGCAAATTATAATACAATAGAAAGACAAAATCCTTACCTCTTCCACAGTCATTGGCATGCATATTCGATATTCTTTCAGCAACATTGTTGTTATTTTTCTTACATACTTAATTTAAACATGTTACTTGAACCATCTCCTTGATCAAAGATAAAAATGATTGTATCACATTTTTATTAAGTTGCAGTTTACATGTACAAAGGACCAAAGTGTCCTGATAAATTTAACTGATCTTTGCCGCATGGTTTTGTTGTTATTTATAAGCCATTTAGTAGATAATTCCAGTGTCCGACTTCGATTATACTATAAGTAGGCCTAAACAACAAGAATAACACATTTGACAACGCTTTTAAAATCAAATAAACCAAAAAAATTCATCATCCAAATTTGTAACTGCTTGCAGACCACTTAACATACTTCCCTTTCTATGCAAGCAAGCAAGCAGCACAAAACAAACAAAGCTCTGACCAGGCCTGCACTCTCTCACGTCGGCAAACGTCTGTTACAAAACTGAACAGTGCGCGAACCGCGAAGGCAGTACACAAACAGTGAAACAAAACACAAATAATTTCATGGATGAATACACTTTGCATTGCAACAAAATGTATCAAATATTTCACGAATGATTACACTTTGTGATTTTAGTGTCGTTTGTTAAGTCACGTTGTAAGATTTTTTTTTTAAATACGTTTACTGAGGCCTACTGTGAGTAGTCAAAAATATATAGTGTGACTTCTAATAGTCACTAGACAAGAGATATTGCAAGAAGGTCATAACTGGAGAAAGGAGTTACTTTATAAACGAGATAAAGACGATGCTGGGTGCAACTATTGCTGATATTATGTTTTGGTAAATAAAATCACTCTAAATGCACTATTTGTACTTTGTTATTTTGGAAAACAGTATTAGCTTCAGCATATTTATTTATTTTTGTAGCGTTTACAGTGCACGTATTCAGGCATGACAAGGAAATGATCTGGGGACTTCCCCATGTAAGTTCCCTTGGATAAGATCATTGTGTTTAAAAAAAGAACTACACATATTTTTGATTTCTTACCCAAGATGAGTCTATTTCCGTCTGCAGTAGAATCCACAACATCATCCGACAACAAAGGTATTACGAACATATGTACAGGACTAACATAAACAACCGTTATGTTTCTTAAAATGTTACCATGCGTTGTGTGTTTATGGTGTTTATAGAGAAGCCGTTATGGTTGGAAAACAAGAGCTTTGCTGAAAAAGCAGCCAGTGTTTTGAAAATCAAACAACAACAATATGAGTCAACTGTGGTTGAAGACTATAATGTAGGAAACTATTTGGACGAAGGTATGTTCAAAGTTGTTAATAGTGTCGCTTTCATATTAAGATTTAAAACATTGTTTGTTGTACTTTTACTGATTGATAATTTACAATACTGTCAGTTAATTGCAATGAATGATTTTTGTCTTTTAAAACTTTTAGATGAACAGATCAGTGATAGCAGTTCTTCAGGGGAAGAGTTAATAATATCAGCTGAGTCAGCAAAAGCACCTGATAGACTCAACCTTGATGAAGAAATCTTGACAGTTGATAAAAATTGTGACAAGAATAATCTATATTTCAAAAAGCCGTACAAAGTTTTCATTCCCAAGTTAGTTCACTGATTGTAGAATGCAGTATATACATTGTTGTAACAAAATTTGTAGATTCTACAGGGGTTCCACCGTGTGCTGTGGTCTATCCCCTTACTACAAAATGACTTTCAAAGAGGATAGAAAAAGAAAACGAAAGAGAGCTGCAGACAGATATTTTCATTTCACTTTTCTTCACGACTCCAACATGGTAGAATATTTTTGGTTCTTACTGGATTAAAAACACAAGTTTCGAAAGCTGCTTAGTATGTTTAGGTTTACATTGTGGGCAACTGCACTGTACTATTTTGATCTTTAGTGTTTCGGAATTGTAATAGATGACAACAGTTCTTACAATAACTAACAAACCCAACTAGGAACAACAGAGTCACATGAAAGCAAAAACAACTAACTCTGTCCACAAAAGTGTGATTTATTTAGTACAGCGTTATATTTGTCATCAACTAACTATCTCCGCATTAACTTTGCTTGAATAGTTTTTTTATGTCTATTTTTAGATGCCATCGGATGAAAATGAAAATAAGGATGAAGTAGAAAGGTTGAATATACTGACTAGAGAAAAACCAGAAAATATTTCAGCTTGGATGGAATTGGTTACTTTACAAGAAAGTATGTCTTGACCTTAACTATTAAATGCTTGATAATTTTGATTTCAACTATTCAGTGTGCCTCAATGAAAAGTTGGAAGTGTGATATTTTTTCGCCTGTTGAGATTTTTTTCAACTTTACTTTCGAACAGAGCTTGGTGGAAAAAGTGTACGCATAACCACTGAAAAGAGAATTGCAATACTGGACAAAGCAATAAGTGTTAATCCACGTTCCATTGATCTAAAATTGGAGAGACTGCGACAATATGGTATTTACCATTATATGAGCATGGCTACTTGCAGTTTTCTTCAGAACTTGTTTTTATTTTTACTGAAATGCAAACTTTCCAGAAACAATTGGCCAAGAGTCAGACCGGGAATGGAAAGATTTGGTTTTTCAACACCCTGGTAGCAAAGTGGCATGGGAAGCATACATTATGCATGTTAAGGTAAACATATGCACTTACAACATATGCACTTACATTTGTCAGACAATTGGATTAACTCCAGCATTTTAGAGCAAAGTTACCCAAAAAAATTCTTAGTTTTTGTCCATTCAGGTAGGTTGTCAGAAAGTTGTTTCAAAAATTAAAAAGGGAGAATTTAAAAAAAGAAACAAGGACATGATGATTTTAACATGTGTGGATAATATTCACCTTGTAATTTTGTCCTATTAGGCATTCAAATAGTTTATCCATGACCATTCTTAATGGCATAGGTTTGGTTTATATTATTGGAAAATGTTAAAGTAGCTCTTTATTGTATTTTTTCACATTTAATTTGTTTGTACTGACGGCAAGTAAGAAATACTACCAAATAGTTTAATTTATTCTGTTTTCACTTCAGAAACAACCTTCAGCAAATATCTCAAAAATTTTAAAAGTGTTCGAGCGATGCATTCAGACACTCTCTGCAATACAAGATGGTTCATTTAAGCCAAAGGAGGCATGCCCTGATGTGGAAAAAATCCTCTTAGCCATTCTCAGTCAGCTGGTGCAGTTTTTCAGTGAAAGTGGTCACAGTGAAATATGTGTGACTTTGCTGACCGTGTTGGTGGAAGTCAATGTGAGAACGTTTCGGTGCTCCTCTGTGTCCGATGTAAGGGGCTTTTATGAAAGTGAAGATCCGCTGCTTGGGGAGAGCAAGTCGACAGGCTGGGAAACATGGTCACAGAAACACACAAAAGGTGGTTGGGTAAAGGTAGAAGAATCCGAAGAAGAAGAAATAGATGACATGGACGATGATTTAGATGTGGACTTTGACAAAACTTTG
The DNA here is from genome assembly GCF_947561715.1 of Ascidia mentula. Lineage (NCBI taxonomy): Eukaryota > Metazoa > Chordata > Ascidiacea > Phlebobranchia > Ascidiidae > Ascidia > Ascidia mentula. The sequence goes on along the minus strand of NC_138569.1, from coordinate 15,077,200 downwards.
GAACAAAACTGGTTGATTATGGAGGAAAATAGAACAACAAGGTAGGTTGAGCTACATTTTTATGCAATTTTACTTGAAATTTGAGGATTCAACTCCAAGTTTTTTGCCAAAGTGTTAACAAATTGACAAAAACATAATTTTCCTTTCCACTGCAAAAAATGCCTTTGTTTATGCTGAAAGTAATTATTGCACAGGGACCTACTTCGATCATCTAAAGATAGTGAAGATCCGGCAAGAAAGGTAAGTATTTAATTTTATTGCAAAATTAAAATCAACTAGGATAACATGCATCTTCTGCATTTATAGGTTTCATTTGATGATATACAAGGATATGTATTCTTTGTCAAAGAAGCCTCTTCAAGAATCAAAATTCTAAAGTTGCTTGTATCATTCTTGGGAGTTAAACTAGAGGTGGGAATTCTTCTGACATTTTGTTGTCTTACCTGATAACTTTATTTTTTGCAGAAGGACAACATGTATGAATCCATTTGTCATTTATGTCACCTTACACATGCTCTGACATCACAAAGCAAGCCAGGGGACATATCTCAACTTGTTATATCATGTGACCCGACCACTTGCCCGGTCGGTTTGCTGCCACGCGAACCCCACCATATATTTTTACTCAGTGTGTTCGAACAGCTTTCAAAAAGCTGCCCAAAAGAAATTAGCAAACAAATTGTATGCACATATCTTGACTATTTAAACGCCCGTCTTGAAGGCCTGAAGACCAACAAAAACCAAAGACCACAGTTGAAACACTCACACAAAGAAGCAAAGAAAATTGCCCGCACCCTCCTTCAGTTGGATCCAATGAATTTTCAGCTGTGGATTAAATTTGCTCAAACTGAATTTATAGCCGGGAAACTGGAAGACTGCCAGAAGATATACTTTAATGCACTTTGTATGTGCAGCTCACAGAATGATGCCCTTGCCCTTTGTGGCAGTTACTCCAGACTTGCCTGTGATAAGCAACAGAATGCATTAAAACTTGTACTAAGTGCAATGGGAGATAACCAGTCTTTTAAGGATATTTTGCAATCAAAGAAAAGTGTTACTTCAGCTGTGGTATTAAGAGCATCAAGAAATCTAGAAAGAATATGTGAAGAACTGTCCTGTCTGTATAAAGAGGTGCAGTTTATATATGTTTAGTGCTAAAATTTGTTTATCCCAAGTGTTTTGTTATCAGGTGAAAGAGTCTGTCCATCACACAATCAGCCCTTTTGCCAATGCTGTGTGTTGTCATGGCATGTACACTCGACTGACCTCAAATAATCTTGTACCTCAAATACTTCAGCATTTTGTGACTGTTCTACGAAATGAATATCACACAGGTGGACATGTCGTTTGCATCTACTACCACTAGTATTAAATCACAGTTTTTGTGATACTAGCTGTTGTTATTTTTCTGTTGGTTAACCACTTTGTTTCCTAACTATTTGAACCTTGTACTGTTTTAGGGAGCAAACAGGCAGCAATGGACCTCTTTGAAGTCCACAAGTTAATTCTGAAACTGGTGGACCAAGATTACTTGCACCACAATCATTACCGCAATGCGATTCTGTCAGCTTTAGATGACTTTCCTGACCATCCACTTTTTGCCGTGCAGTTGTGCAAGGTCAGGAAACACATAAATGTTTGACACACTCTGTAAATGTATTTACAGCAATTTGTGGATAGACAATGCTTCAAAAGATGTAATGAATCTCATTTTACTCTACACAGAAAAAAAATAACTCAAAATTCATATTGTATTAAAAGTATAAAAATATTTTTTTAAAAAACAAACAAAATTCAATGATAATTAAGAAACAAACAATTACTTAAATGTATTTTAGATTGAAATTGGGGCATCAGTTTCAAGTGTGGCAAGAAGATTATTTGGTTCACTGGATACACCTCTCAAAAGCATCTGTGCAATTTATTTTGAAATGCTCAGAACCAAGCACTCATCTGGAGGGGAGATAGTTGCAACACCAAGAATTCAAAACTTGCTTGAACAAGCTGTAACAAAGCATGATTCAGCCATTTTACTATGGAGGTTATACTCCAATTTCGTTCAAGACCGAAACAGTGTGTTGATTAGGGCTACATCCAGTTGTCCTTGGTCAAAAGCAATTGCTTGTGACAGAATACATTTTTCTGAAGGAAATATTGATGAAGTTGTGAAGTTTATGAAACAGAAAGGCATGAGGGTCCGGACGCCTGTTGAAGAAGTTAAACTGCTGCTCACTATGTAATGGATCAAGTTCATTCTGATAAAATGCTGTAAGGTTTCATAGAAATTCATGAAAATGTCGAGTGCGATATTCTCTTGGCATAGTTAATTTCCTATTTTGCAATGAAAATACTACAAATATATTTTCTCATTGGCTAGGTAACCTGCGATCAAAGCATTTTTTAATCATCTAAAACATAATTGTGATGTCTATTGCCTTCATCCAATAAAGTGAACATGATGTTTTTTATGTTTCTGTGCATTGCTAAGTATTTGGACAAGAGCTTACACAAAAAAAAAACATGAAGTCAGTAGTTTTTTGTCCACAAGTTTATTGCATCTATTTATGTGTACAAAAATAAAAAAGAAACTACAAAAATAAAATTTCAGCTTTGCCGTCAAGCACTGCCAGCTCTAATTATTTTAAAAAGTGCTGTAACTTGACTGCTTTTGATGGCTTCCCGGCATTGTGAAACAACCTGCGCTTGATATTTTCCAACTGCAAAATAATAATTTTCAACTTAGTTCACATGAGAAAAAATCCAAACAAGACAAGCTTGGATCATTGTGTTTTGAAAACAAAATTTTAATGAATTAATAAGAAAAAATGCCCAAAAGTTTTTATTGATAAAGGTGCCACATTTTATATGTTTTTGAATTGACACTGACCTCGTAACTGGGATGCCTTCTGTATGATTTGATTCACAATTTTCAAAGATTTCACAAGTTCCTGATGGTTAGTGGAGCGGACTTGGTAACCACTAATTAAGTCCCTGTTCAGGTCTTGCAACTCAACATATCCCTTTCTCATGTTAATTCTTTTAAATTTAAAGCATAAATCTCAGCAAATTGTAATCAAAGAACACATGAATAATAGTTACATGTCATCTTGCAGCCTTGCATCTTCAGCTCTGACGACAAGGCTTCTGATCAGATTTGAGTGATCTGTCATCTCTGCGGCTAGTTTTTGGTTTACAGAATGCAGATTGTCTACCTAAGATGACAAAAGTTTTTAATTGAGATGTTAGTATTAAGGATACTACCAATGAACGGATTTTTTAGTTTCTACATTTTGGTGATTTCCTTAAAATTAAATACATTTTGGTGATTTCCTCTGTTATCTTTATTTTTACCAACTTCTTGTAAGGTGCAACTGTAAAAAAACATAACTGGTGACATATCCTACAGCAAAATAATGATATTTGCCTTTCCAATATAAACATTGACTCCAATGTTTTACAAAAAAAACAGTGACGTTTCAAATATTTTATATTCACTGTGTCCTATAACAAATTTCAAAACTGTTGGTAACTTCTTTGTAAATTGCATGCATACATTTTTAATGAACAAATTAAACAAATATTGACTTAGATTTCAAATTACAAAATAGCAACAAGAAAAAGACAAACAAAATTATGCAAGTTTGTCACAGTAGTAATAGGATGGTAATGCACAAGGAGCTCTCTTTATTCCCATTGCACCATAAGCTACCTAAACCACCATACATTAGCAGAATGAAGAGACTGGCCCATACTATTGTCATGTTTCATACGAAAAACATTTTGGCAAGAACTTATGCCATCAACAGTTTAAATGATGCAGTTGGTGTAACTCCATCATTATATGGAGCTGACCTGACTGACGTCACAGAAACAGAATTGTTCTTGCAATCACTTACAGTGTTCATGATTTCACCAAGCCTTTCCAAATGCATTGGGAAGTGAGCAGTGACCTGGAGTTCTTTCAGCCTTAGAAAAACTGCTAGAGATTGAATAATCTCCCCTGCTAGATCAATGTTGTCTGTTTTGATGACAATCTATACAAAAGTAGGAAAAAATTACACAAAAAACCTGCGAATAATACAATAAAATAATGCAAAAAATAACACACAAAAACAAGAGCTGTTTTGGACATAATGTGATTTATCCTGATTAAGCGTTATATATGTTTCATCAAAAGTCGCCCAAATCCACTTTGCGTTTCAGTGGATTTGGGGCAAATTGTTTTCAAGTAGCCGATAGTCGATGACATGCAACTGGATGTGGATAAACGACTATTATGGTTGAGGGTACAGTGGTTTTGTAACAATAGGGTTTGCTTTTCCATCTTTTTTCATTTAAAATAAACAACAAGCAAATCTTAATCATGACTTATCTATTTACAAAATATCTTTCACTTTACCTGTCCGCTATCAACCATAGTTATAAACACTTCACCACCTCGAAGTGCAAGAAATCTTGCGTCAATCGAATCTTTACAAGGAATTTCTTGCTCAAGTAGAAAGTTTTCATTGATCCAAATTGCAATCTTGGTAAAAAAATTAAGCAACTTATCGCAAGCTCAAAGTACCCAGAATTAAACTATTCACTCTTTGCATTCTTTCGCTGACAGTGAATGTCACATAGCTTTGAGGCTCTTTGGAAAGCTTCATGTCATACAGATATGAACTGAATGGTGGCAGAACATTTGTCACCTCAAAGACATGGAAATTGGAACTGTGAATGGAATATTCAACAAGAGTTGGAAACACCCAATAGAAATAAACTTAAGGCACCAGGTTACCTGCCAGGAAGACTGACAAATGCTTGGATGTGAAGTTCCACTAAACTGTCCTTTACTGGATACAAGGGTATTTTGATCTGATTGCTCAAAGCATTGGTAGGAGGGTGTCTAAAATGATAATGAAGATAAATGTAAATTTAAAAAATATAAGCTGATTAAGTGCACTATATGAACTAAGAGTTTAGCTTAAATTCTCGGGATGGACAAAATAAAACTCGCAGTTATTTAGGATTGATGCCGGCAGAAAAAATTTATGGAGGGCATATAACATTGTAGGCAATTTTTGACAATTGTCCTGTGCAAAAATATTTAACAAAATAAGTAAAATTAAGTTTTTAATTTAGAAAAAATTTAGGAAAACATGTAAATTATGAACTGGATAAATTCTAAAACTCCAGAGTAGTAAATTCTTTTTTTACCATCTTTTGTCAAATACTTACACTATATGACTTTCTCCATCGAACAAGCCCTCAGCAAAAATAACAACCATTCTCACAATTGTTTCTGCAATGAAAAAAGCAATTTGAAACTAGATTAGGCGTGCAAAAATTTTATTCAGCTTACCATTTGTTGTGGAGACAATCAATTCCACATGAGGGTTTCCCTTTGTACTGATGGTCAGGTTGGTATTAAGTGATGTGTTTGCCTTTATAAGTTGTTGTTAATTAGTTATCGCAACAATCAATTGTCAAAAAAAAAATCACAATAAAATTGAAATGCTTGCTAGAAATTGAAAAAATACAATTGTTAAAACACAAATAGAGCATTAAGCTCTTTGATGTGTATTATTCGCACAATATTACCTAAATTATAGGAATGTGGATTTGCTTGCTAGAATAACGCCTACCGGTATAATTCCACCTTCTATTTTCTCAGAAAAAGTGAACTGATTCGACTTCTGTAGTTCTCTCTCTTTTTCGTAGTTCTGCAACTCCAACAGCAAGTTTTGTTTGGTCATGTTCAAGTCCCGTACATCCGAAGTTGTTTTATTTGCCTCCACTACACGCACTCGGCTTTCATCAGTTTGGTAACCTCTAACTTCACCATCCACTGAGCAACAAATGAGTTGATCCTTTCCATCCAATCTGTACAAGATAAATATTATGAAGTTATCAATATATAGGTCAAGACATATGTATTAAACAATTCATGTATTTGCTAAACCCCTGTAGATAGGCCAGCCACATCATTTAGTGCTGATATGGTAGCGCTCACACTATTGCATTGTAATGAAGCAGATTAATTGCCTATTTGTTTCTTGTGGTCGATGTTAACTGCACTTAAGGACTAGCCTTTTTATTCTTTTTTTCATAATAAAAAACCTATAAATGTAGACATTTTGAGATCTTAGGTTTCATATTGCATACCTGTAGTCTGCATCAACCATTCCTGCCACTGCACTTGTCATGTTGTCCTTGAAAATGACTTCACCTGTAGCATTGCTTCGAGCATCGATCTAAAATGTACACACTTGAAAATGAATATCTTTTATGACAGAGCAAACAACTTTGTATCTATACCTTGCCATTTGACCATCCAGTGATTAGTTCTGGAATTCCATCACCATCTAAGTCAAAACTATGTATGGCCATGACTTGATTCTTTGACTACAAATAATACAGAAAAACACGCATTTAAATTATTGTCAATTTAACTAAACATGCCTAAGTTACTTTTATTCTCCAGTATCTTGCAGTTCTGTCGTACACACCAACTGTGCCATTGGCAAGAGCATAACCAAACCGACTGCCTGACACCACACAAAGTCCAGTGATAGCCTACAAAACACAACACATGTAAATAAATGTTTAGCAAGCCATTATTACTTTTTTATTTTACTACCCTTACCTCTGTTTCAGTCATTTCTGCAATAATTTCATCCCCATGAAATACTCTAATATCATAATCTTCTGATCCAACTAAAAGCTGTAAAACATACTTTTCAGTGGCAAAGAAAACTTACTTTTCCGCCAGTTGAAATAATGCTATCCAATATGTCATAGCACAACAGCACATTGTTATTTAGTACCTCATTGCTTCCATCATTGGTAAAGTCTGCAAATGCAAGTGCTGACACAACATCACCAGTGACCTTCAAATAAAAACAATACCATCTGTCTGCAGCTTACACACAAAAACAACACCCTTGACACAAATAAAACAACATACTATTAGATCAGAAAATAATTTAAAACTTACCGTCCAAAACACATCCTCTCCTTCATAGTCAAATCCCTGCAAAGTACAATTTCCTCCAGCCACCACTAGGGGGTTGTCGATATTTGCCACTTTGCCAATAACAAGACTGTTTACCCCATCTGGAACCTAAAACACAATTCATTGCAAAACCACTCCTACACTTACGAAACTACACAATGTTTTCTTAGGATATATTACATCTTTGTAAAATAAGTCCTTGTTGTCATGGACATCATAGGCAAGTAAATTTGTTTGTGTGCCAATGCACAATGCATCTCTGTTGCTCGAAGGGTCGAGAGGTCCAGCGCAAACTGCACTAACAGACTGGTTGATACTTAGAAGGCTTATATCTGAATCATGCACTGCCAATCGGCCACCAGCAATAGCTTGGCTGTGTGGGTTGTGAACAAACACCTAAAAATATTAAGCTATTATTAAAATATTGTTAATTGTTTGCTGAATAAAGCACCACTGTTATTCGACTGAAATTGTGGCTAGTAATGTTTGTTTACAAAAATGTAATATATGGATACTAAATTAAAATAATATGAAATTAAACCTTAGAAGCAGTAGTCCCGCATGTGAGGCAGGGATGAAGGCCGTCATATTTTCCAACGGTAACCATGCGAGGATGGATCTTGTGCTTTATTTTCAAAGTAAAAATTGGAACAAGCATCTTGTTGCTTTAATCACTTACTTCGTTGGTCGCATTCAATGTGTAATACGATAAAAACGGCTTAATTACAACGCCAATAACAAAGAAACGACACCCGCGTTCTATCTCCAAGGCCAATTTCTGTTTTTATACGCTTGATTGCACAAAAATACACGGTAACCGATTGTATTTTCGGTTGTTTTTCAAGCATAAAATGTGAAGAAACCAAACAAGTTTAATCACCCGTCACCACGAATATTTGCAAAAAAAGAATGGTAAATAACGAAGCATGACAAATTTATTAAATAGGTTGTATTAGGACTATGAGGCAAATTTGTGATTTGTGTACAATTCACAGGCTTGAGCAGGACGTGGACTACCTTTTATTCATAGGTGCAAACATATAGTCAATACCAAATTACAGAAACTCGGTACAGAACCCATGGCTAAAGAGAAGGAAAGTATCGATAGGCATACGAGAAAACCTTGACTGAACCGACATATGAAAGTGAAGCGGTTAATTGGCTACAAAATTGTTCAACAAAGTATTTATCCACGAGAAGTAGGCAATGGTAGTTGAAAGTAAAAGGGGGAGGGGAAAGTGAAAGTGAATCCATTAACTTTTTTGAAACACATTTTCTTATAACTGAGAATACCCAATCCTTGTAGTTTTTTGTTGTATTTTAAAAATTTGCATTTGAAAGCGCGACCGTGTTCCAGGGCTAAAAAGGGCGCATTCCAGAGATAGGAACCGACTTTTCGTAACTGTAGACATAACACAACCGCGTCAGCGCTCTTCGGCTCGGAAAGCTTTTAGGCTCTTTTTTCCTCAGCGAAACTGTATATCATCCTTTAAATCTTGCTGGTGTTGAACCACTGGGCCTGCTCAGAATTGTGCAGTATCTTAAACCTACAAGTAGCGCAAGGCCACTCGAAGTTTCTTACGGTGCTTTGTGTTGGGTGATGTAATACTTCATCGAAGCCACCTTGAGTCCACTTATGCGGTCGCACAGTAGTTGCTGGATCTGGGTGAGTGTTTGCAATGAACTTAAAACGGCGCTGTTTGTGCGGCCTTAAGCAAGCTCAGCCCCTTTTAATATCAACGACTGGTACTTGCTACAGGAACTAACACCCATAGGGGACATATTTTCCGCTCGCCGTGCTGATGCAGAGAAGTCGGGAAAGAGTGCATACGAAAAGAAAAGGTAACTATGTAGTTTGTTATGTTTTTGTCTGTGTAATAAACGCGTGCATACGGAGGCTAATCTAATTCAGTTCGAACTTTTAAAAGCCACAATGAAAGGTATGAAATTTCAGACCATTGTTTTCCGCAGTCCGCGTCACGTGGTCAGTCTTGTAACGCCAACCTTTTTTGTGTTTCCCGTACAGCCCACGACAATAGGCTGACAAGATGTCGAGAAATTAATTGGTGTACATTGTTAGTGGGCAGGGCGATACAATAAGCATGTATATATGATTTAATCTGTTGTGACACGTCCAGCTTTTGTATCAATTTTGTGACAGCTTGTATAGCTTTCGGTTGTGAGACAGAAGAATGTAACTCTACGAAAAAACGTAGATTAGTTCAGTGTACAACACTTGGCAGGTGGACGCGTTAAAAAAATAAAGACTGCGATGCTTTCCGCCGGGTATAAGTCGGGCAGGTATAATAAATCCTTTGCATGGGCAGAAATTCGCCTTTTAATAATTTTGTTTCGCTTTTTCTTTTTTTTTTCAGACCAGCAGGTTTTCAAACTAAGCCGCGTGGAGACTTCGAAAAACCGCGACAGCAGGAGACTCACGACGAAAAAGACGTATTACGACGAGCACTGATAGAACTGAGAACGCGGAAGGAGCTACCTGTGGACGTTAAGTTGGCAAGCGATGTAACAAACCCACGGAATTGGTATCACAATGCTGACTCGGTGAGACAAATCATGCGGCGTGTTTGCGAGTTAAACGACACCAACGCAAAACTGGGCGTCGCGTCAAAGATGCTGACGCCAGTGAAGGGAAAGCAGAAACGTTTGAGGTCAATCCTGGAATCCGAACTTGCAGGTTACTTTGTTATAACTTTATTTGATAATTAAAAAGCAACTACTATTATCCGTTTGGAAAAACAAACTTATAATTTAGAAAAACAAACTTATATATGACGAGTGCAAGTATATAACAGTTTTAAACAGAATCTTGATTACAGCGGCTCACAACGACAAAATGGATTTGGAAAGCCAATCCCAAACTACGGATGTAGTGCATTATACATACTCTGAAAAAGTACGAGTGCCAACGCAAAACAGCGACGACAATGACACGCAATCGGAAATGAAAGTTGTTATTACTAAAACAAGTTACGGCAACCAGCAAGCGACCAACGTTCCTGCAAAACTTGGACAGGAGTCGAGTAGTCGGGGAAGGTTGTCTCATAGGTTGCCAGGTATGCAATTAGCCGCTCGTTCAGTCAACGCCACGGCATGTTAGTTTTTCGGGGTTAAAATCATGCCACACGCATAATATTTGCGGGTACATACGTAATCCAAACTATTACCTATAATGAACTTTCTGTTGTATAATGTAAGTGGCTATGTAATTGAACTAATGTGCCCTAAAGCATAAAACTTAAAACCAGTTCTTTATAGTGCAAGTTATAAATTGAAACACAAAATAGCAAATTAATCTTCCTGGTGTAAACTGGAGTCTATATTTACTTTTAGACTTACCAAGGTTTCCTCACCCTAAAGAATCGTGCTCTCCATCAGTCATCGATTCGCCTGAACCAGTTAAAGTAAAGCTGCCAATCCTAGGGAAGAGCATGGCTCAAAGGGTAACCCTATTTGTTCTATCCTTCACCGTGGCCATAGAATAGATAGGGCTTGTTTAAGTAACTCCCAAAGCCATTGTTTGCCACACGAGGGGCCTTTTGTTACAACAGAAGAGAAACTATAGTGCGCAAATATATACCGCTCTGTCATCACGTGAAAATAGAAAGCCCCTCACACTATCTTTTACTGCTTTGCACAAAAAGTTTAAACAAGATGCACAGCTAAAAACAAAGTAAAAATAAATTCTAAAGCTGAATTTAATGCCTCGTTTTCTTGACGCTAATTATAAAGCAAATACTTTTCCAGAACGAAGGCGAAGTCTTTACAAGACCGTTGAAAGGCGACATCAAGCGGATAATTCTTGGCTTATATGGCGAAAGTTTCGACCCCAACTCATCTGGTCATTACACTTACAAGAAAATTGGTGGCAACAACAGAGAGAGTCGCGACGAGTCGCCTGTCCACCAAGTGGCGCCAAAGTTCGACGAACGCCCCCAGCAACCAACGTCCAAGACGTTGGCAATGTTTCAGCACAAGCATTCGGCAGATATTGCAACTCGAATGGTGACTACGAGAAGGTGGGTTGCGGGGGGTCATTGCTTGCGTTTTTATGTGTTTTGAATGCTGGACTTGATTCAACATCATTAAGTTTAGAGAAATGGGCCGTTGAAGAGCTGATAGTAGTTACTACACTTAGAAATAAATAAATTTGACGCATACTTTAATTATGAACATTCTGACAATATTTGGGTGCCAAGTCATGCGATTTTAATTACCTTTGCAAACATTATTTCCAGAACCAGGCGGACCAAATCGCTCAAACACGTCCGAACCAAACCTGAAAAGGTTGAAGAACCCAACATGTTTCCCTTCCCTATCAGCAACTGGACACCACGGGAAGACGAAAAGCACTTACTTCATAAGCAGTTGAAGCTCTTTCATCAGCAAATCGCCCAAGAAAACATCCAACTTCTTGAAAGAGATTTCTTGTATCGAAGTCTGCCCACAGTAAGTATTTTGCAAGATTCATACACCACAAAACGACATTATTGGAAAATATGTTTTATGCGTTAAAATCTATTTGCTTTCATTTAAGACAAATATATTTCACTATAAATCCTCTTCAGTGTCTGTAAAAAAATGTTCAAATGTATTGTATTACTTGTCGACTGCACTAAATTTTGTTCTGAGCAATATTACTCACAAGAGATTGTAACGTTTTTAGCACCCAAACACGGCTGCGGCATTCGCGCACAGAGACACAAGTTTGCCCGAAAATGTGATCATCAATCCGAGGGTCCCAGAGGATGTCGCGCTTTCACCAGACGCCGACCTCACTTTCGTCCCATTTATGGCCGAGCTTGAAATGAAGCTGAAGAAAAAGCGCGATCGGGCCAACGAACGACGCAGGCGCCTGGACAAGATCAAAGAAATGAAGAGAATTAGAAATCCTCATTTGGAAACCGTTTATCCCAAGACCCGAAGTTTAGCTCAGCTCATCGACGAACAGGTGGATTATTTTTAAGATAAGCAAAACGCGGCAAATAATTTACAATGAAATTATACATGTCATGAGCAAAGGAAATACTTGGCTAAAAGTTTAACATATTTATGCATTTCGTCAAATGCTCTATAACCAAGTAAGATATTTCCAAATATAACTGGTGCTATAATGTATTCCAATCATATTGATAAATGACATGATCCGGTGTGTTGGCTATATAAAGAAACATTACGCAAACTTTCTTTTCTTGCCACTGTTGTAGCGTCTTGCTCGCACTGCCGCCAAACCAGACGTCTTGCAGCAAAAGGTTCCCATGGAAACGAAAGTGTACAAAATATTCGGGGAACGCTCGACGAGAAAACAAGCAATGCGTTTGGATCGTAAATTGTCGGACTCAAGTAAAATAAGTGTTATATCACAAATGGACATGGAACCACCCGATTACAAAGTAAAAGAAGTTTGTTAGCGTGAACTTGCAAAATGCAAATACGATTGGTGGCCTATTGCTTTGCAAACGTTCAAGATGAAATTGCTTTAGTTGAACATCATTTGTCGTATTCTTTGCGTTGTAATTAAAGGTTTATCGTTACAAAAAACCAACGTACAAAAGTTTGCTGCAAGAGACGGTTTTAAGGCCGAACAGGTTCTTGAAAAAAATGTGCCGATACGACCTTTTTGACATCATATGAGATGAAGGCCCTCCAGTTACAAAGCAAAGATAATATTCAGAGATCCCGGTTGACATTCTTCGGTCCTTCGATCTGTAGCCTAGCCTTTTGTGCAGTGGTTCTCAACGTTTTTGTAATCACGTAACACCTAATGTTTTTTTAGTGTTATTGCGGACCACCTATCTGGTTCCTAGCCGAAGTATAAAACGTAACGATACACCAAAACACGTACAACAATCACCGAAAAACACAATTTAATGCAAAAACTTGGACTTGTTAAATGTGCGCATATCTAGCCACTATCGTTCGCGTGTACACAGGTTTAGCATCACTGCTGCAGTACATCATCGCCAACGGAGTAACATTGTGGTGAAGGTTGCAAGATATCAAGAAATTGTTTAAATTTTCCTTTCCATTTAGATGAAAAGGACCGAAGTTATAGTTTAAGTTCTAAACAGACCAGGGATACAATACGTTTAAAAGTAAACAAATAGAGAGCAAAAAATACAAAACGCACATTTAGTGAAGAGAGTTTCTTTATATTTTCGTTCAATAAATGTGGTAGTTCAAGCAGTTGTCAACTATCATATGCATCGTGGATTATTTGTTTTTCTTTTACTGAATTGTTTTACCCCATGATAAAAAAAATGTACAACTTTAGCACGTATCACCTTCATGCCCACGTGAACGAAATTACAAGGTAGACTTAGTTTGAAAAATATTTTGTTTGTAACAAAAATATCACAAACATTGCTCTCCAAAATCTCAAACATTTATATGTAGCAATTGCTATGAATTATCATGCAAGATATTTTTATAGTGAGACATCCTGCGACATGCACGAAAGGTATAATTTAAAACATAATATAACCATACTGGCAATGTAATTTTGTGCATATGTGCAGCAAAGCATACATTTAGGCACAAACTTTTCGAAAAATTTGTGTTTCAATCTTTTACTTTTTAGTAATATGTCGCATTAAAGAAGTTAATTTTTGGAAGCTGTTACATGTTAATTTTATTTCCAGCTATGTAATAATCATTTTTGTAAGTTTCGGTAGGGAAATCGTGGCCGTCAATTTGTGGCACAGAGCCGTTTGAATTTGATCTACTAGAAATGGGAAATGCCCATGCAGCATCTTGGCCATGGTCAAGTACGCAACAGGAACCAGCAAAAGGTAAAAAACTTGTTTAACTAAAAACCAAAACATTTAAAATATAAGAAACCGAATTCAATTATTAGTTAAGTTTAAAATCCTGCTGACGTGCCAAAAAAATTACGTTTGTTGGGTATAGTCCCAGAGCCAGTGGCATTACCACCCATAGAACCTTCCCCTGCCAAAGTGGCTGCTCCTGTGGAGCCTACTTCAACACCAGTGGATGCTGCACCTGCGGATGACAAACCGACACTTGGTACCTTTGAAGAGTTACACAAACCGTGTAAAGGTAATTAAAGGTCAATTCAAAATATTTCCCCTCTGCAGTCATGTAATTTTTTTGTTTTAGATTTGGCATTGCAGCCCTATGAGGGTCTACGCTTTATGGTGAACAAGGGACTAAGCTCGCACTTTCAGGTACAAGAAACTATTTTGTGTTGTGGTTTAACTCATATATAATAGACAAACTTGATAGGTACAACACACTGTTCATCTGAACAATGAAAAATCAAGTTACAAGTTTGGATCCACTTTTGTTGGATCAAACCAACCTTCTCCATCAGAGGTAGGCTAAATAAGCATGGTTTAATCAAACTATTAATCAAAAATTGCTATGTATATAACTGAAGGCCCATTAGTTCTGAAAATCCCATCGTGTAATTCCGGTTTCATAAAAAAAAAAGCAAAACGTCAGGAGTGTTACAGTTCGCAAGTTGTTTATTGGCACTATTTAAAAATATTGACTTGGAATTGGAATCATTGTTCACACAAAAGCATATTTGTTTGCTACTTTATAATTTTTGCTGGTTTGTGCACAGGCATATCCAGTTATGATTGGAGAAATGTCTAATGAAGGAAATCTTCAGGCACAGTTTATCCATCAACTTACACAACGCATCAGGTTAAAGTGCATTGGACAGGCAAGTTTCTTTGTCTTTCATTGAATATTTTTCTTGGCACTTTCATTGCCAAACCATGAATATTTACGTTTGGCCTATTGTGTCATGCAACGTACATGTACAATTCAGTGTCTTTTTACATCCGCCTTTGCAGTTCTGCCCATAATAGTACACATGGTTCTGGTAGGTCTGTTTCAAGCCTAAAGTATAAACAGATTAATTGGCCAATCATCTGAAAGTTTGTGGCAACTTTACGGCAGCATTTTCTAGTATTCATTGAAGCATTTCTCTTTATTAGTTGGTGCTCTGACTTGTTTTCGCATCGCACAACCATTGTCCAAACTTCTCGCATTAAAGTATCTTTGTTTAATGACCAACAAAATATTTTTCAAAAACCTGAAAATGACCGACACCAATGGGTAATTCACCCTGAATTGGGGTTCGTAGCGAAAGTGTTAATTTTATTGCAACTATCTTTTAGATGGTTGGTCCAAAGTTTCAATCCATTCAAGTTGGTACAGACGTATTTTTGAAAGATTCAACTATATCTGTTGTCACTGCAGACCCTGACATATTAAATGGGACAGGTAAGGCATTGATATTTTTTTTCAAATTATTTGTCAAAGTTTAGTGTTATAAATGTTTCAGTAAACTTGCATTTGCCTATAATGGTAAAAGCTAAAGCAGTAGTGAAGCAGTAATGTCCGTTGCCATATTCCATTTAAAAACCATTAGATTTTTGCAATGTTTTTATGCAGGTATGGTAATTCTCCACTACCTTCAAGCCATAACACCCAGGCTTTCAATTGGATCTGAACTTCTATACCAGCGGGGAGCTGGACGCCAACAGGCCATGGTTACTTTCGCGGGTCGCTACCAAAGTAAGAACTTTGCAAAAAAAACTTTTTTTATTATCATCTTATGTGCCCTGCAATTTCAGCTAAAGACTGGCAATTGGCTGGCACGTTTGGCATGGGTGGCATCCACGGAAGTTTTTTCCGCAAGGCCAACGAAAACGTACAGGTTGGCGTGGAACTGGAGGCATCCCTAAAAACTATGGAAAGTGTTACATCGCTGGCATATCAGTTTGATTTGCCAAAAATGAATTTGCTGTATCGGGGTACGTGTATCGTTAAGTCATATGTCGTATATCACATTCAATAGGCAGTATTTATTTGAACAGGAATGCTCACATCCGATTGGACGATCGGCAGCTGTTTGGAAAAGAAATTAGTCCCGCTACCTATAACACTAAACATGACTGGGACTTATAACATTAAAAAGGACAAAGTTGCCGTCGGCCTGGGTGCGGTTTTGGGTTGATGAAAAACCACTGGAGTCTTTGCCGCTGTCCAGCATATTACATCATTATAGTCCAATTCCCGAAGCTTCAGTGCGACCGTACCCGTGTTCGGGCTTCTGAACTACACCAACCCTGAGTTGTTGCAAATTTTTATAAGCGTCAACGGCAATTGTTACGTAGTGAAGTTAACGGGGTCGTTTTTTTACATTCCGGTATTTATGCAATTCAGCACGGCGCTATACGCCGATTTTGTTTTGACAACAAAATGCTGTTTTCGTTTAAACACTTGACAGAAATGTCTCGTTCGTGGTGTTTTGTGAGGATGTGTTTAACTAGGACAGGATGTGCTCAGACATTTAGCTGTATATTAATTTGTACAAAGCGATTTCGCAGAGTAATTTCAGCCGCGTTTGGGTAAGAGGCGCAAAACTACTAGCAATATTATTTGGTGTTTGTAAGAAAATTGAAACGAGGAGATTTACTGCCAAGTTAAAGCCGCGGTTATAATACGAATAGTGTTGGACCCAGAAAGCTTTTATCGGTGATTCCCAACATTTTTGTGTGTGCGTACCACTTGGAGGTAAAACAATTTTAACGCGTACCACTTGGTTGTGTGTTATACAAAGTAACCTAGGGCAGTGGGTCGCGAAGCATTTCTAAATGTTACAGTTTTCTATTAGATCACGTTTGGTCATATCTCATTGTGGGTCGCACAATAAAACTTGCATTAAAAGTGCGTCACGAACTGAAAAACGTTGGGAAGCACTGACCTAGGAGATAAAATAACAAACATTTTAAATTCGAACTATGTCCGCATATTACAGAAAGGTGCTCGCGTACCACCGGTTGGGAAACACTGGCTTATGTAGACGCGCACAACGCCTCCCATCGACGTTGAACAAAAAAATACGGACGACTAGAAAGAAATACGATTTACCTTCATTTATAACATGATGACTCTTTTTGGTTGCGATGTGAGGATAGAAAAGAAATGATGTTGGCAAAAAAAAACAGTTCGAGGCAAAATATTTAGAACGTAAAGGACGCTTGCGGTTTAAAAAAGCTCAAAATGCATAAAAATAAAATCGCCCAATCACAAATGTTACCAATAAGAACGCTATAAGACAACCCTGCTTATATCCAAATCATCAAATATTATTCCTTTATGTGACGGTTTTAATAAATTTTATCATCAGTTAAAAATGACGCAACGAGTGGTACAATATTCCTGTGTGGAATTCAACACAAATTTGATCCACCAAATTTGGCAATGGCGTAAGGCCTATGCATGCCTAAGAACAGTGGTTATCCCAACCTGGGTGTCATTTGTAACTTTTCGGGTAGTCGCAAGTTTTTTTAACATTAACCCTGGTAACTTTTCACCCTACGATTTGTCAGTAATTTAACATATCGATGGTACAAATTTTTTATTGCGATATTAACCCCCTCACCAAAAATTAACATTCTTGACGGCCGCTCATTGGTTTGTTGTCATTAATTAAGTGCCGCAAAATCTTTGGGGGTTGGGAAACACTGCATTAGAAATTTGTAATAACATACAAAAATATTATCCCGACGTCCCAAATAAACGGTGGTCACGTAAACAACTGGACTTTACCTGTCCAACTTTGGTTACCACATCAACTACGCCTGTGTCTGTCATCATATGTGATACGCGATATCTGCTGATGTGGGTCAAGCTCATTTAATCGATCGCGCAATTTACATAGGCTAATAGAGAGCACAATGTATGCTTGGACACCTTGGCCATGACGCTTTAAAATTGTCCATGCGCACCAGCTCTTGTTTGTTGAGTTTGGCTGCAAAAGTTAGCTTCGCGCTTACTTCCGAGTTTCGTTGCCCCTTTAAAGTTGGTACTGAAATCTTTGACTCTGCCAAGTTACATTTTCGTGCGTGATTGACGCGTGAACGATGTGTGCGGTTACAAACCCTCCTGTTACGCATGACTGGTTGTCGCCAACGTCTTTGTAAACTTACGCAATTTAGTTGTTTGTTGCGGTGTCCGCAAGCAGTTGTTGCCAAGAAGCGATATCTGCTTGTTTTCGTTTGGATTGGTTAAGATATTGTTTGCAGAAATGGCGAGACCACCACCATGTGTGATATGTGCCCGCTCTTGTGGCTGCCAATTTAGCTGGAGGTATTAAAACTGAACTGTTTGGTATTATGCATATCTGTATTGTAAGACTTACAGTAACTTTTTTTGGAAAATTACACAAGTAGTTTTACACATGGTAATTGTTCAAACTTGTTTTTCAGCTACAAGTATTCGATGTTGATCTTGACGTTTTTCTGCTACATGTCTTATCATATAAGCAGGAAGCCGCTGAGCATTGTTAAGGTATAGTCACACTGCCAATATAACTGTGCATGTGTTCATTTCAATAAACCCACTAGATCAGTATTTTAACCTGTGGGTCATGAACCCCCGCAAAATAAAAACAAAATGCCAATTATGCAAATTTTTCATCTGCTATTTTTTGCATTGAATAATTTGCAACAATTAGGTTTTATCCGTCTGTGATGCAACAAGTGTTTGCGAACATCTTGGTGACTCACAATGTTCATGTGGATTGTCATGCATGATACCCATTCTACATTGTATGTTTACAAAAGTGGTTAAGGTTATTTGGTTAAATTCAAGGTCATTTCATTGTGTTTTAATATTCCATGGGCATTTGTGCAGTAAACTACCATTACACTGCTGTGTTTGGTGACACAAGGAGTTGATAATTTACTGCATGTCTTTGTTTAAACGACACATTGTGGCATGCAGTAATTTTTTAAAGGTTATCTTTATTTGATTTTATGGGTTGCTGTACAAAAAAGGTGAAACCCACTACACTAACTAGTTGTATATCAAAAGTCAATCCTGTTTAAGCAATTGCTCGAAATGCAATATTTCAAGAGTTCTAAAATCCAAGATCACACTCTCTCTCAGCCAGCCAAGTTGCACATTTATTTGTTTGCAATTGACTATTTTTTTGCTGGGTTACATAATTTAAACATCATGTTCATGTGTTTCAGGGTGAGCTTCACAGAAATTGTTCAAAATTAAACCCAATGGACTACAACCATTGGTGGGGAAGTCATTCCGCTTCCCTCAGTCTTTCATTTGCGCCAACACCAGAAGACATAAAGCAAACAAATACTACAAATGGGACTTGGTGTGATTTTGCCCCTTTTGGTATGTTGCTGCGTATCTGAAAAACTACCTCCATATTCAATAAATTTCACTCTTTGCAGACAGAAATAATTACAAATCGTTGTATGGGGACTTGGACTATGCATTTCTTATTACTTATGCTTTTGGGATGTATTTCAGGTATTAACATAGTTAATATTTTCATAAACGTATACTCGCATGTAACGAGAATCATTTTGCAGCGGAATGATTGCAGAACGTGTGTCTTTGCGGTACTTTCTTAGCATTGGTATGGTACTGTGTGGTCTTTTCACTGCAATGTTTGGCTTGGGCTACTTTTATTCAATTCACTCATTTGCTTTTTATGTTGTTGCTCAGGTAAGAATTTAAAAAAATAATTTAGCTTGCATGAACACAAATTTAATATTATTGGTTACAGGAATTACCAATTCATAAGATATCCTTTACATAGAAGTATGTGATGTCATAGAAATATTATATAATATACCTAACTGTCACAGTTACCTCCTTTGCCAATGAATAATTTTCTGTAACTTCTTTTTTCACACTGCATGTTTACTGTATATGTTTGATAAAATGTCTTTTGTTATGAGTAAAATATACCTAAATAGTAAATGGTGCTGAATGTGAACTGGTAATTTGGCCTCAAAGTAAACAAAGATGTAATGCCCCAAATATTTTGCAGTAGTTCATTATCCTAGGCTTTCTCACCAAATACTTTAATCAGTGAACAATAGAGTTCTACATCAATTAATGTTAAGTTTTAGCTTGTGGAAATTTTAAGTGTTTTTTCACAGGTGTTAAATGGATTGGCCCAAACCACTGGATGGCCTGGTGTTGTCACCTGCGTGGGAAACTGGTTTGGCAAAAGCAGGTCTGTACTAAAAATTATCTTATGTTGTGAAGAAACAGTTTCACAGAAAAGACTCTAAATTCACACAAATTGAAAACTATGTAATACCAAATAAACACTTTTGCAGGAGAGGTTTTATAATGGGTGTGTGGAATTCTCACACGTCATTTGGAAATATTCTTGGTTCAGTAATTGCTTCAGCATATGTTGGCTGGGCATGGGGATACTCATTTGTTGTGCCTGGAATAATCATCGGCGCTCTGGGCATTCTAACCTTTTTGGTTCTTATAGATGGTAAGTAAAAAGGTCCTAATATGTTGATTGCAGCCATCATTATTGTATTTATAAATCTGTTTAAAACACTCTAACAGTAATTTAAAACAAAACCAATTGGCTTTCTTTGATGATTTTGTTTTGTTTTAAAGGCCCAGAAGATGTAGGAATTGATTCATGTGATCATTGCGAAGCACAGTACCATCCAATACCTAATCTTGAGGTTGGTATAGAATTGGACCAAAAAACGTCATCACAGGTTTGAGTTGGTGGCAGATACCACTACCAGAGCCACGTCCACTTCAAACTAGCACACATTGCACTATAGAGCTTGCTGCAAAAATTCTTTGGCTGTGACACTTCTATCCACTGTAGTTCCACTCACCAAAATGATTATGTTGTTGGGTTAAAAATGATTTGTTGAGTATTTTTAATTCCTTTAGTTAGACATGCTAGAATAACATAAGCCTTTTGGAAAGGATCATTCCTTGAGAACTGTCATTATATTAAAATATGAAGTTAAACAAAACTGAAGTTAAACAATAAAATCCAATACTGCAAACTCCATGGAAAGTGAATTACTAATTTTTTCTGTGGCCAAAAAAATAACAAATTGTTGCTGCATGGGCTTTTGCTATATTTGCTGCTGGGTGAAGATGGTGTTTTGTAAGCTTGGCTTGTTTGCTAAATTGCTTGTATTGGTGCTGCTGTAGGAGAGTGAAGCAGAAGCGAGCAGTTCATCATCAGATGTTGCAACAAAGTCCCACCAGCAATACCACAGTATTACGAGTGAAGATAGCAACCTGAATGTATCACTTGATAATTTAAACAACGTTTCAAAAAGTGAAGCAATTGGATTTATGGGTGCTCTTAAAATACCAGTAAGGGAGTTACCTTTTGTGTTTGGTTTATAGCCCTGGGCAAAAAACTGGTATAATGCAATCAGCAACAAGTTATGTTTGTTTATGCCTAATATTTTTAGATCAAATGACTGTCACAATTTTGTTGGACAAATGTATAAATGATGCAGTTATAAGTTATACAATTCTAAACCTTTCAAATTAGATAAACTCTTAATAGAGACTTGATATAGTTTTTCATGTAAGGAAACAGTGGTCAAATGTTACATTACTTTGTTGCAGGGCGTCATTGAGTTTTCTTTGTCCCTGTTGTTTGCAAAGCTTGTGAGTTATACTTTCCTCTTCTGGCTTCCGTATTACATCCTTAACACATGTAAGTCTTTGCAACAGCAAGAAACGTTTTTTTTGCAACTCACATTAATCATTAAATGTCCATTTTTCAATGTGAAGCACAGCATCATATGGCATACTTTGGCAAGACATCAAATTGGATATATAGTAGTTGTAGTAACTGTTTAGGCACATTTTTTTATATATATATTTGTGATACTAGTTTTTTTAACAATAATAATTTGTATTTGATATTTCTTCAAGTCATTGTTGTTTTGTTCAACTTCACGTTAAATTACCCTTTCTACAAAAGTCAGATTGTCTATAATTAATTAGAACTCAAAAGCATGTTAAAGTATGCAAAATTTGGAAAGATGTAAAAATGTTGTCCTTAGTGTCTCCCTGTCCAAGTCTTTTCATGCCAAACATGTGGTATAATTAATACTATCACTATGATATCAAAGTTCTTCTACAAAATTACTAAAAATCCTGTCATTTGTTTAGCAACGTTGAGCACACAAAACTCCGGGTTGTTGAGCACTCTGTTCGATGTTGGTGGAATTTTTGGAGGAATAGCTGCTGGTTTGGTTTCTGATAAACTAGGAGGCAGAGCAATAACATGTGGCGTAATGTTGCTTATTGGAGCTTGCATGGTGAGCTTTTTAGTATAATTCATACATTACATACTGTGCAACATGATAACTGGATGCAAACAATAAAAGTTTGTCTAATGCTGCACTTTTTCAAAGTTTATGTAGCTTGTATTTTGTTGAACTAATTTGTGGTTGTGGACAAGGTTTAGTCTTGAACACTCAAGATTTTACTACATTTTTTAGATGTTTTTGTATAATACATATGGGTCTGTGAGCATGGCCGTCAACATTACTTTGTTGCTGGTTACTGGTGCCTTTGTAAATGGTCCATATGCACTTATTACCACAGCAGTATCAGCTGACCTCGGAACACACAGAGGTATGTTAAACATATATTCATATAGAATTACAATTAAAAATATATTTTTTGTAGTTCTTCAAGGAAATTCAAGAGCACTTTCAACAGTCACAGCAATTATTGATGGAACAGGGTCTATAGGTTTGTAATATTTGTATGTACAGATTTTCAATGTCAAAAAACTTCTGTTTGCTGCCCTTCTGGAATTAAGTTAATGTTTGCAATGTTAAAAAATAATACAATGAGGCTTGTTTAGGGTTATAAATATACATTGACTTCAGGTTGAAATGTATACCTAGGGTTAACAGTGCTTAGAAATGTATTTCGCATCAACAGTGGTAAAACAATTCTTGAATGTAATCAATAATTTTATATATTGATACTGTTTTTCACTTAAAATTTATGTGAAAAATTGTACTGTTTCTGTACTGATTAAAAAAATCTCCGTACTGTCGTACACCAGCCCTAATGTACACTTTTGTTTAAAAGTAAAGCCAGAATTTGTTTTATCAGCAACACCAATGTTTCATTTCTTATCCTTCATTCCCTACGTATGTGGCTTCTAATACTTTTTTTCTTACAGGGGCAGCCATAGGACCTTTTCTCACTGGACTTATTTCCCCTTATGGATGGTCAAAAGTATTCTACATGTTAATTGCTTCAAATTTGCTTGCTTTTACTGTGAGTTAACTTCATAGTAATTTATTTTCTGTATAACTAATGGGTTTCTGTAATTGTTTTGCAGCTTCTTGGTCGACTCATATTAAAAGAGTTGACTGAAATCTTTGGTGTCAAATCTGCTCCATTGTTATCCAGGTATGGTTTCATGATTTCGCAAACACCTGTTCCAAACTAAAACTGTACATCTACATAAATTGTTTGACCACAACACAATCCAAATTAGCGTTCAGTGTATTTGAGCAAACAGCTTTGCAACACATAAAGCAATGTTTGTTTGCTTTAGCACATGCACAGATTTCAAAACTTATCAAGAGTGCTGTTTGCCAAGCAGCAAAGGTATAACAACAAAACCGTTACCTCTGGAGGTATAGCATGGGACAGCATGAATAGAATGTGTGTGGGGCAAATATGCAGTTGTGGGGTCAACTTTATTGTTTTGAGTTATTTTTGTTTGACGATTATAAGGAGCTGTTTTGTTTGTGGCACACCAACTTAATTTAATTAAAGTGTGTTTCAGCATTTCATTGTCAAAATTTACAACTGGTTCATTTTTGCAATTATACACAAATGCTGGAGAAACGATTTATTTTGCAGAAAATAATGTCTGATTTTCCAAATTGGTGGCACATTTCCAAACCTGTAACAGCACACAATTTGGGAAACTCCAGTTCAAAACAAGTTTATCTTTTCCAATGTTTTAAATTTAGCAAAGTAATGTTTGTGGTGGTCTTCAGGTGTTTCCAGCATGTGTAGAAACAGTAATATTTTTACCATTTGACTATATTTTATACTTGTTAAATAAGGTAACCAATCAGTTGCACCAGCACTATCAAGAGATACTTTTAAACATTTAATGGGCAATTGTCATCTTGTCCAAGAATTGCCGAACACTGAACACCAATCTTGTTATTTCGGACAACTGACAAAATAACACAACAAACAAACTACACCTGAAGTTCCTAATGATTGGACTGCATTGTTAATAGAAAACACGTCGCAAAAATATTTTTGAATTGCCCAATCTTCCAACTATGTTTATAATTTTACTGCAGTAATATTGAGGATGCTGAGATGCCCCCATGCTATGAAGAGCAACCAAGCTACAACATCACCAACCAAAAAATTCTTGCAACATAAAATGGAAACCAAGGAGTGTTAGCAGTAAAATAGGTTGCCTGTGTTTATTGTTCTTGGTATTATTTAAAGCCCAGTTACCTTCTTCTTGTTTGTAGTGCAATAAAATAATATATCGTGCATTGCCATCGTTTCTGGTGCTGGCAAACTGCTTCTTATTGTATAACGTACTGATACTTAGCAAAATACGCCAAAATGTAATAATACAAAAAATCAAGTGGAAAATATATTTTCATGCAAGTTGTTCGTGGTTGTACAATAAACTGTTTATTCAGATGTGTTTACGACTCCTACTTTTGTTAATAAATCTGTTCAAGTAAGCTTCTTTTGGGAAAATACTGCTAGTGTCCTTTAAGAACTGCCGATCACATATTGGCATGAAACATTGCGGCGTTGTCCGTGTGTATGTGAAGTTTGCCTGGCCAAATTGAAGTATCTTGCGCACCAGACTATCTTGACCACGATACCAGGGAACTCAGTTGGCCTCCGTCGGCTGAATTTATTCGGCCGAATTAGCGATTTTGAATTGATTCCGCCAAGACCAACATTTTTACGCTCAAGTGTTTGGAATACGAACAGTAGCGTGTGTTTTCGATACTATTAAAGATATAGTATTTTGAGTCTTTTCCGGGTAATCGTGTGTTACACAATCTTAAAATTTGCTGATATTGCAACGTGGCTTTCAATTATTAAATAAGTCTGCTTAAGGAGTACAAATCCAGTAGTCTGCAGCAAGAACAACACTGTATTGATTTAGTTATAGCAGCCGACCGAACTTATAGGAACGCTGCAGGGTTGTGTTTGTGATACAAAGTGACGACATATCGTTTAGTTTTCATTGAAAACAATAAGTATTATTGGTTTGCCAAGATTCACGAAAACGGTAATAACTGGAAATTACCGACGGCCAAGACAACCTTAAAACGCGAAGAACGGCGATAATGATTGAACAATCCTGTTGTGCTATCAAATTGCATGACGTAGCAAATGATTCGGTCGAATATATTCTACAAAACTTTGTGAATATTGGGTTTCGGACATCTAGGCTTACAAACCCTTTATGCGTGTAATCGTAAGGACCTGCAACTCACGACTGCACGAATATTGCATTTTTCAAAACAATTATTCTAAATAAAAACAAGTGTATTTGCAATGATAAAATGGTAAAGTTCCACAACAAGTGATGCTTCATGTAATGTAGCGCTAATACTAAACACCATAAATCATACAAAGAGCTCAGGTGTGCAATGAATGCCACCAACTCCACAAAGTAGAGACATCAGCAGGTGGGGCAGTCAGACGGCAGTTTATTATTGCCTTGGTGAACTTCTGATTTTTCACGCAACGGCATTTGCTCATTCTTCCATTTTAGAAATGTAGTCATCAAGTTGTTTATCGAGCTCCTCAGCTGAAACTTCTGTTTTCTGTTGGCGCCCGCGGCCTCTGCCGCCGCCTCCTCCACGACCACGTCCCCTTCCTCTCCCTTGTCCACGACCCCTGCCTCCTCGGCCACCAGCTATTACATAAAATAGTATGGGGAATAATAGTAAAAGGGTGTGTTTTTTTCATGCAAACTTACATTGTCCAGTCTTTTTTTGGCCAATCCTTCCATTCATTTCCTGAGATAATGTGGAAGTATTGTTGCTTCCATCAGCATATTTGATTTGCATTATTCTGCCATCAAGTGGCACACCATCATATTGTTGAAGGGCCTGGAAAATACATGAAGCAGTTCGTAAAACCGATACTGACAGGAAGATTTTCATGTTTGTATTACGACTCTTTAAGTCATATAAAGAGACTGGCCCATACTGTTGTTAACATTGCAATGTTTTATGTACGGAAAACGTTTCGGTGAGAACTTATGGCATCTTCAGTATTATGATTGTTTTTATAAAACATAAGGTTAACCTTTGCTGCATCACTCCTTCTTTCAAAATGCACATCAGCAGTTCCTAATGACCTTCCAGATCGGTCATAGTGAACAGCAGACTTGCGGAGGGCCCCGAACTCGGAAAATAGTTCAGTAATATCACTATCTGATACACCATAGTCCAGATTGGTCACCAGAAGTTTTCCATTACCACCAGTTCTGAAAATCAAAAGTAGTTGAGAAACATAGTAATTAGGCATTTGTAAATTTTGTTGACATTACCGATTATCACCACCAACATTTCTTTGATTGCCTCCTTGCTTGGAATTGGAATTGTACATATCATGGTCCCATTTATCATTGGGAACATTCGTAGATCTTGAGTATGGAGCAGACCTGCTTCTTCCACGGCCTCGTCCTCGGCCACCACCTAACAGAAGAGAGGTTTTCCAATGAAGAGAAAAGGGCAGGTCAAGTTGAACAGGGGAAAGCTAAAGCAAATCGGTTGCCCTTGCGACTTGCAGTAGCACAGAACAACGAAGTAAACTGAAATGGCTGGAACTGAATATTAACATCTTGAACAACTGTGGAGCGCATTTTTTTGAAATAAGGGCATCCATTTGAATTGGAAGCCCCCAGGCTTGCTACACAGCTTTGCTGGTTTTCAAACCAACATCTTGCAATCAAAATGACTGCACCAACTCAATTCACCTCCGTGAATTAATATGGCAGCTGTGCAAGGCCCATATATAAAGCCTGCCTTATATTTTGAAATAAACATTTCAACAAATTGTCTGCAAAAGTTTGTTTCAGAATTCTTCATTCCATGGCTTCAAACACAAAGGAGAATGATTCCATTCCCAGCTTCTATATATACCTCTTTTGTTGCCACGAGCTTGGCCAACACCACCACCAGTTGACTTGCGATTTCCACCTCCTCTTCCCCCTCTTTTGCCCTTAGGATTCGTCTTCTTGTTAATTTTAATGATGTCGTCGAGTGAAAGGTCAAGCTTGTCTCCCATTTTTTAAACTTATGATACTGGTAAAAACTAATTTGAAAAAACAACGTCTAATAAATAAATTCACATTAGATTTGTTGTAAAATATCGAGTTATCCACATAACAAATACAACACTTGTTTGTCATGTAGCCTACCTAACATGTTTTAACTTAACCTAGCCCATACAACACAATAAACAAACGCACATTACTCACATAATAGGCTAACAACCAACAACGCGCGAATTGTTACAACGACTGTTACAACATAACGTTACAATACTGCAACGTTTCCACACCTTTGCGCAACACAGGATCGTGACGCGAGAGAAGCCAAGAACGCCATTTTCCTGCAACGTGCTCGAAATGAACGAAGCTTTGTGATTGGCTAAAAACTCATTTTTTCGCGACGCTGTAGCGCCAAAAACATCCGGGTTACTTCAACGTCTCCGTGACTCAAACGAATTTAAAACTCCCCACGCCGTACTGTTCGCCCAAGTTGCAAAACAGGCTCTGATGCAAATCTAGCTGCATGTCGACTTTTATTCCTAAGATTATTCGCATTTTTACAAACACACCATGGAACTTTAGCGCTAGTCTTTCGCACTGCGAAGGGCGCGAAGCTTATCGTGATAGTTCTTTGAAGGAAATCACCGCCTATTACCACCGACGCCAAGCAGTTGGAGGAACCTACAAAGCTTATCAAAGAAGGTGCGAAAACATTCGTACGCCGAAGAACAGTCGACAAACACAAAACAAGGCAAATGTAGTGCGACATCTGTGACCAGCTGGTTCGATGCAAAAGTTTTGTTTCCTAAAACCTCGTTTTCGAATAAACTTGTCAAATAAAAAAAACGCTTGTACAATATGCTCTCGCGCTTGCTACAAACCGAACGGTCGTAATGCTATAAAAAGAAACAACGGGAGCGACAATGAAAAACTGGGAGTGTTTGCCAGTTCTTGGTCGTAACCTGCTATGAAGTCGCGGGTTTCGCGTAAAGTAAGCAATGGCGGGGGATTTTGTTTGACTTTTGATAAAGTTGTTTTCCTAGGTCGGTACCGGTTTGCAGGCTAACTAATGTGCATATAAGACTTCGAAGAGTAGCCTACCCTATACATAAGTTACATGTTTTGGATTTCCTGTTCGTAGGCTACGCAGAAAACGTTTCAACTGCTAAATATGCCAAGTAAGTTTCATTAGCGAAATATGCCTAGTAGCCTATTTATTGTTAATTCGATTTGAAATAAAACCCAGCAAATCAATCATATAGCTTTATGTGATTATAAACTTACCAGAAATTGTTATGAAGAACTGCACGACGGAAGCTACTCCCATCGGAGGAAGCAGTGGCCTGTATACGATAGGTTTCACTGCCGATGAAGGTATGGTGTGTTTATATGTAGCCCACTGTTTCACAGTCGTGCTGTAAAAACATGAAATTATTTTGCCAATGTCCCGCTTGTCTTTCAGCCTGTTTTGTTTAATTGCAGCTGAGAAACTTGTTGCTACAAAAACTCCCAAAGAAATACCACCAGAGAATGGTTTGGATGCTTTGGCGATAGTTTTAACCGAAAATAGCATATGGTGATATTTGCTCAGAAAAAGTAATAGAGATGGACCACGTCGAACTAAAGACTGGTAGTTCTGTTGGAGAGATCGGACTTACCGTGCACATCAACACACCAAAAACCAAGAATTGTGCATCGAGTGAGAACAATTATAAATGATGAATCTTGATAAGTCTTTTTACTAAATTTTTTTTTTTTTAAATGGCGTTTATAATTGGCACACAGGTTCCAAACCACAGAATACTCAAAATATAGCGATGCCTGAAGCACGAAATAGTCCTACCCCGTTGGCAGCCCAGGATACATGTTACCACCAGCATCAACCACGCATGACATTCACTCCAGAATCTTTCTCATTTAATCCATAAAATGCTGTTTATTGCTTTTTAACTCACGTGGGATCAAGTTTTCATTATTATGGTTACTTTTTTCTACTTCTATCTTGGCTTTTTGGTCTACATAATCGCTATTGTTCCGCTTTCCGTTGTGGAGTTTTTCCTAAAGGCCTATTTTGAGTGTTTAGTTATTGGTCTGATGTTTTTTACGTTCGTTGTCGTTTTTTAACATGCACTCAAAATACACTTTAACGTCACACACCCAGTTCCAAAATAAGCAACTAAATTGAAGCTTATCGCAGTTGCTGGTCAATCAAATAAAGAAAGACACAAGGTGCATCTCAAAAATATACAAATCAATACGGGTTTTTAAACACATATCCATGGTTAGATAGAAAGGTTTATTTTGAATGCAGACAATTCTAAATGCAGTCGCCGCGAAAACCTTTGTTTTTATTAAATCGTGCAGTACAC
This sequence comes from Ascidia mentula, assembly GCF_947561715.1. NCBI lineage: Eukaryota > Metazoa > Chordata > Ascidiacea > Phlebobranchia > Ascidiidae > Ascidia > Ascidia mentula. Next base: position 15,047,697 of record NC_138569.1, on the reverse strand, counting down.
CTTGTGCAGTACTTCAGGGCCAGGTCGAATACCCAGCCTCTGTCGAAAACTTTATATCTGTTGGTTTTTGAGACCGAGGAAGATCAGTTCCTCCTGTACGTTTGTTTACACACTTACCGTGGTTGCTTTGTTGGAAAGGCCCGTGTTGCCCTGGTTGAAGCTCATATGTGTTTTGTACTTGCGTGCTACACTGCGGTCGCAAATCGGAATTCAGGCAGATTTGTTCGTTGTTTCATTGCGTGTACTTTGAATAGTTCATTTCAACTATGCCAAGTAAGTAGAACTGTTGATATTACTGTGACTAGTTAAGGAAATTGTTCATTTTTGACATCTTAGTTTGATGACAATTAATTTTTGCAGAAATTGTTATGAAGAACTGTACGACCGAAGGTTGCCCAGTCGGTGGGAACAACAACACATACACAATAGGATATAGCGGGGATGAAGGTATAGTTTCTAAATGGCGAATACAATGATGGCTTGCTCATTAGTTGATACCTCAAATCTTTTCTGACACGCTCTATATGTTGTAGCTGCCGCAATTGCTTCTGCAAAATTACCAGTTGCGATTCGCCCCGAAAACGGTAAGAATATAACTCTAATATCTCATTTCAAGTCGTTTAATATTCTTGTGATTTCTATGGATATAGATTCTACCATCGAAGTGGAAGGAGGTCATTTTAAGAGTGGAAGTGCAGTTGGGGAGACTGGACTCACAATGCACATACACAAACCAAATGAACAAACCCGGGGTAATTTGTTGAAGTTAATGGTAAAAATTCTCATATGTATTCATGCGTTTGCGTATTTTTTCAGGTTTATGCGAGGTAGTAAATTTTTTTAAACTTTTATTTTTTGACCCAGAATCCCCATCTCAAGATAAAAGCACGGACGATTCTTTCAAAACATGTTCATCAAATGTTGATTCATTCTCAGTGAGCGGAAATATCTAACTTGGCCGTGTCCATATGTCGCGTGTTTTAGACAATTTGTCACGACTTTTGTGTGGAATATGTCAAAAAGTACATTTCCATTTGTGATGATTGTGCTTCAAGTACAAAACCTAACCTATTATTCTTGTGCAAACAAACTATTGACAAATAACATAGGAATAAATAACGTGGGGCCATACAAAACCAAAAGCGCCTATAAATGTAGTTAAAGTACGCTTCATCCGATCCAAATCAGCAGACTTGAGCACCCCGAGGAATTTGGAAAGTCATGCTTTTTGTTAAAATAAGAAATATTCGGGTATTTCGGTCGAATCCGAATGTTGACACTGAACCCTCAATGTAGTGTGCTCAATGCAAATTAAAACAATAGTGGTAGGAATCGTGCATTTGCATTGGAATTATGTGCACGATAATAAGATTGAACGAAACAAACCCTGGTGAATTTAGTGCACGAATAACGGCATGATACAGTAGAACCAGCATGCACTGTAGCAAAAATACAAACTGTGTGTGTGATTTTTCGCAACTGATATGTAAGTTTATTGCGTAATTATATATTCGAATTCTGTCCGGATTCGACCGAATATTGGTGTATGTATTCGGACGAATCCAATTTTTACTGTTTTGGCACTTTTCTAGATTTAACTGTGGGATGGCCTTCTACTTCCTTAACGCGAATAACTTTTATGTGGAAGATACTTTTACACCGGGTCACAAAGTTTTTCCAAACTTGATCCACATACAAACCTATGTAACATAGAAATCTGTGCGAATATTAACGCTACGATTTCGTTTCTGTTTTATACATAATTATATGTGGATCAAGTTTGGAAAAAAAACTTTGTGACCCGGTGTAGTAGTATTTTCCCTTTCATGTAGTCCGCTAGCTCCACCGTGCGATCAAAAAGTTTGCGCAAAAAGCAATCTTCACATTAAAAGTACTTTCGAACGGGGAACGATTGTCACATTATTATTCAGCTATTAATCGAAATATCAGTAACCTTGATCAATAATCGCGTGCAGAATAATATTCTGGGTTGGCATTTCAGTGTGCTATAATAATATCATGTCATGAAAAAGGATTTTAATTTTCTACAGACAGGTTTTTATGCCCTGCTGCAGACTTCAAAACTTGAAATTTGCGTGGATGTTTTTTTTACACCTAAGTTTTTTTTTCGTGTCAAACTGTATGTTGGAGAAACGGACGAGATTTCGGGCACTTTCGCTGGAAGCGCAGAAGTGAATAGACACAAAAGAAGGTTATTAGGAGAGCGCAGCGGGAGGCGATCTTTGTTCTCGACTTGATGGAGAGAGACTCCAGTCGCATTGTTAGTTTCACGGATGGAAGAACAACCGCTTATCACCGTCGGACAAAAGAGCAGCGCGCCGCTCTCTCGCCCGGCCGCCTCGAGACCCATTCGCTTTTGGTCGTTGCGCCGGTGCAATGGCACTTGTTGACGGTTTGTCGAAAAAAGCCCGAACGCTCCTGTTTATTCCCGGCCAGCTAACAGAACTGTTTGTTCAGCGGCTCGTGCCTTCAGGTCAGTATAGAGGAGATTTAGGACAGAATTTACTGTGACAAGAAGTCGGCCAGTTAGGACAAGTGGAGCTTATACTGTAACACCGCCTGTTTTGGGGTTTTGACATAGCTGTGAAGGGTTTATAGGTACTAATGTATATTTAAGGCGTATGCCACATTGCTTGCTACATTCTTTGCATGTTTGTATTTGTTTGGTCAGCTGAAGTGTGGACACTACAGAGGGTTTTACGTTGAAAGTTCTATTCTTAGATGTGTAATTATTACCAAACAAAGCGATATTGTTCAAAGCGCAACGTGCTGATACTTCAGTGTACACTGTACAGTAGTTAGGTTTTGAGTGCTTTGCTGTCGTCTGGATGTCGTTCATGTTTACCAAAGCTCTTAAGACGTCGTTCAAGCGCGACTTCAAAACTTTATTGAAAGCTTTCAGTTGGTGTCCATGTGTCACTTTACTGTAAAGTTAGGCCATATGTGGTGCAAAGTTTGACACTAGTTTTGCTTGAAAAGCTTGGTAGGTCACTTGATAAGAATAAAGCTGGCGGCGAAACCATGCCGATGCACGGTGATGTAATAGGTAATTTGGTTTTACCATCATGTAGCTGAAGTATGCTCTTTTGAACTTTGTAAACGAGTGTCGATAGTACAGGCGAGCCTCTTATTATAATGGGCGTTGGTGAATCAGAGCAGCCATGAAATCGCACCAACACGTCTATTGTCTGAGGAAATCGACCCAGAAGCGGATCGCCTTCGTCTTTGAACTGACTGACCTAAAAAGGTTTTTAATTTGCCCTGTTTACAAGAAGCGGTCTGCGTGAATTCAAGTGTAATATTGCGGCTCTGTGCATTCTGTGCAATGAGTTAGGTAGCCCATACAAGTTTCAGGTAATTGTGTTGATCGGTTCAACATTCAATTTAACATGATGAACAGCAAAGTCTTAAACAATAGGTATTGTAGGTTATGTTTTGTTACAAATCTCAAGCTATCTGTCCAACGATAACCCATGGAAAAAATACTGCTGACAATCGTTTATATGACTTCTGTTTTCGTTTCGATAGTCACTTTGATCGAAATATTTGTAGAAATAGAAACCAAATATTTTGTGGATCAGTCATTTCCATTAAAGTTATGTCTTTGTCAGAATAGGAATGTTATTTTGAAGGTCGCTGCTGTTATTTGTTTTGACAATGAGTCAAAAACGTCTTGCGCTGCTCGCTTGTAGGTGACGAGTGACGTTGACCCATCCCGTGCCTAAATTTTGGGTTTCCTTTCACGCTTGTTTGAGGTTCGCAAAAACTTACTTTGAAAATGAGGCAGGCCTGGCAAATTGTTTCTACGCTGTGTTGAAAAAATGTTGTGTCTATCAACAAGACACAAAAAACCGGCCATCCGTAAAGCTCAAGCCGTTGCTGGTTGTTTGCCGTAAATGACCACAGTCGACTCGTTTCTTCGATAAAACTTTATGGTCCACAGTCAATTGTTAAGATTGCCGCCTGTTGCTTTAGTGGATTTAAATTGGCGATGAAAACACATGCCACTTTTACAGGTGCGGTCCGTCCGCCGTTTCAGGGCCATAAAATTACCTAGACCCTCAACTCTTCTCCTCAGGGGATGTGTTATAAGCGAGTGCATATTTTCTTGGCGGACGATGTTAATTGTTGTTTCTTTTGCCTGGGGCAGATAGTTAAGCCGAAAATATGCCAAAGATTTTCAACTTTATTAAGGATGTGAGTTTGTGTCAGACAACTTATTGTTCATTTGTGGAATAGTGCTTATTTCCAAGTGGCTCACTTCTATAGCAGATCAGACTTAATCTGCTTGAACGGAAATTAGTGCCGTGCCGGAAAAGAAACAAAGGCATATCTGCTGGGAAAAAGTAGAGCCTTGCGGGGTGTTAAAAAAGAAAAAAGGTACGACGTATTGGTGCAAACCCACTTTAGTTTTCGAGTATGATCACGAACGAATGTACGTGGCTTAATGATTAACGTACCTTTCATCCATATTTCCGATATTGACAAGAACTGCCGCAGCGCAGAAACAGAGCAGTGCTCATTTTAATGGCTACGCGGAAACATCGCAGCAAAGAATCTTGACAAGTTCAGGGCATTATGCTACATATTGTTACGTCTACCACCACGACGCATTTTTTGCGGTTTCAAGCGAACTGAGATGTGTTTCGCTTCGTAAGATGATCGAAACTTACATTGCTTAGACATAGCTGACGGTTGGATCATTAGGACGCAGTTACGGTTGAAACTTGCCCCATGAGCGCCTATTGAAAGAATTGAGAGTTTGCGTTGCAAAGGTCATGTACTTGTAGCAACAAGATCCTTATGATGTCAGGATGAATGTCAAACAAAGCTGGTTGTTTTGATGTGATGCATGTGCGTAAAAAAGCATTTGAACCGTGAAGTCTGTCCCGCTACTTTACAGGAAACGGTTTTATAGTGAATTGTATAAAGTTTATGTGCTTGTTCAAACAAGCTTGTTACCCATGCTATCAGTACAGGTAAAGTGTAAGGAAAGTTTCTGTGTTTTGATATTGGCAATGACAGTGTGGTATTTTGCATTGCCATTATTTAAAAGCATGTTTTGTTCTTCATACAAAAATATTACAATATAAAAAAATTCACTACTATAGATTTGATATTTTAGGTGCACTGTAAGAATTCTGTCTGCTGTTTATCAGCAAGTTTTTTTGTTATTTATTGGATTTCTTTATACCACTTGGAATCCCTTGATGTCCAAAAAGTATGGATACAGATCGACTTGACAACGAATCTGAATATTCTGTCAACACAAACAGGTCGAGTAATGCAACTGCAAAAAGCTAAAATTGCAACTAATCTACGACAGAGAAAAATCGAATCTTTTACCTGTACAACATATTGCTTTTTCTTTGTATAGGTCTGAGAGGTCAAGACACCGGAGACATCGCAACAGGGACCACAGAAAGAAACATCATGGTCGAGGTAGTAGCATTGACCCAGATGACAGCGCAGGTTTGTATGGGAATGAAAGAGCAAGGCCTAACCACAAACATTGCATGATGGCCGAGAAATTGCCCTAAACAAGGTTGCATGCATACCTACTGCCAATAACAGCAGCCAGGCGACAAATCAATCCGTCAAACATTGAGGTGGAGCCACCTTTCATGGCTATCAGATCATCTCAAGTTTGAATTATAGCCCCTAGCTATGCCAACATAAAGATAACCATCTGCAACACATTGTCAAGCTTTTAGCACATACATCCCATGGTCGTTTAAACTGTTTCAAACATATTCAAGTTTAAAGCCACACTTTTCCTGTGTACTGCGACCTAAGGGTTGGCATTTTGCATGATGGTGTTCGGAATGTGTTGCCAATTTGGTGCGTGCATAGTTTTTAAATGGGCAATTTGATAGTGAGGTATCTGTAAATATATTGTCTGTAATTGGCATGTTGTACCTTTAGTATTTAGTTCTCAACCAAAACTTAAATAAAACAATTTGAACATTTGTATTAGTTGAAACTTGAAACTATGGTCAATGTCAAAATGAACCTTAAGTAGATACTAAAGAGTTTTGCATACCCGAAACTTCTGTAAAGCAATGAAAATGACCTGTAGTTGACACACCAATGTCAATTTGTCATATTGTTTTTGTTATTGACATAGCTAATGATGTGGTTTTATGGCAAACATTTGAAAAAAAGTATTGCTCTCATTCTCATACAAGCTGTGTGTGTTTTTTTTTACATTGGCTAAATGTTTTACACATTTGTGTCTATTTTTTTGTGAATATTATCTTTTTTTAACTGACGTCATGCAGCAAAAGTTTGTAAGCGATTAAAAACAGTGAAGCATGTAAAAGCATCTTGGACTGTGAAAAATGTAATTAGAATAATGTATTGTGACTAAATGCTGTTTTTGCCATGTAAGATGCCTTGCTTTTAATTTTTAATTGGGTCTTTGCTAGTTTCAACAAAAACAATTTACCTTTGAACAAAAACATTTCTAACAGCCGAGAAAACTGTTACAATTAAAACTCCTCCCATGGATGGAAGGCACATGAACAGAGGTGATGAAGAAGCAGTTGTTAACATGCCTGAGGTATATGTTTCAAGTTTAAAAAGTTTTTAATCAAAATAGTTTCAAAGGGTTCTGCTCAGAGAAGTAACATTACTAATTATTTCCTAAAATAACAAAATATTACGATAGTTTACCTAAAGCGCGCCAATAGGCCACACAAGTATAAAGCTATGTTGGAGAAACAGCCTGGCCACAGTGGCATTGTCAACTGTGTGACTTATCCCTCTTCACATGGTTTACTTTTAATCCCAGCGGCAGCTTACACTGCTACTCTATTGAATGGCCACTTGAAACCAGCCAGCAGCGCCAAGTGTTTCACTGCTGGTATTCATTCATGTTTTAGCTACAAATCTGTCCAAAATATAATTTAAATTTTAAAAGGAAACAAATTCATTCGTAGAGGAAGTTGTTTTAATTTTATTACATCCTATAGGGATATAATCCTCGCATTGGCTGTTTTTTGTTTGTATGGAGTTGAATTGGGCTTCTCAAAATATTGTTATGGCTTTCTTTGAAACATGATTTGAGTGACTAACAATTTACCGCTGTTTGCAGGATGACAACTGGGGAGAAACAAATACTTTTATATCAGGAACAACTGACCTCACACAGCTGAGTAATGAATCACTGGCCAAACTAAAAAAGGTATGAATGCACAAATAAAATATACCTTTGATAAATTTCCACCCTGTTATTCAATTTCACAATTTCCGCCCCAGGTTTAGGTTTCAGCAATTATTCTAGCTGAGAATTTTTTTTTAATGTCTTTGATGATTTTCCCTGATGTATTATGCCTTTGCTTTACGTGAACCCAATCCAACCTCTGAGTTTTCATGATAAACACCATGTGTATATTAGTAAACACAACAATGAAATTTACATCATAAATATATATTCATCTTTTATCTTACAATCGGCTTGTGATAATTGGATAGATGTTTTTTTCAGGATGTTCAATCTTCTGCTGGATTTCATGATTGTGGTTTTGTGGCCACAGTATTGTTTGCCTTTCTTTCCTATGTAACACCTATTGCCTTTGTGGTTATCCCAAAAATACTTGACAATAATGAGATGACCTGTGGGACAGTGTGCAAGGTAGGTCAGCTTTCTGCAAAAGCTTTTCCCAAAGCTAATGGTTATATGTCTTACGTGTCATATTGTCTTAACAAGTTAACTGCACAGTAAACATTACAACCATGTAAACCTTTACTTTACGTACAGGGATCTTTGATAGACATGGCATTCAATCTTCTTATCCTGCTAATCTTGTCATGGGCAATTTTCTTCAGGCCACAGAGGACAAGCATGCCTCGTGTATTTATGTTCAGGTATTTGTCATATCTGTATGACATTGGGTAGATTAGCATGTCTGATGTTAACATAACACTGCTTAACGTACCTTGCAGTGTCAGTTACAATGATATGTGTGTACAAATAATTCTACTTTTTTATAGGGCACTCATTATGGTTTTAGTACTTCTTGTTACTTTGACGTACTGGCTGTTTTATGTTGTGTGGATTCTCGAAGAAAAGGAAAGGGACTACCAGGTAATATTAGGTTTTTGGCTTAGAAAGTTATCGTGTGCTTCTGCACTTGTATATGAATAATTGATCATTTGTAGCGAATTTTGGCCAAAATGATATAAGGTTGTAAGCTCACACATCATTTGCACTCATCATACTATCAATCGATCAATGGTTGTGTTTTTGAAAGTCACCAGAAGAAAACAAGGTCCAGGCAAGAGCAAACGTTCACAGTATTGGCAAACCTCTGTGTCAATATTTGGATTTTCCTTTGTCAATTCCCTAAAAACCCTGAACAGCACTGTGCTGTTGACCTGTCTGGGCCAGGCTTGCGCCTTTATTACATTCACAGCTATGCGTGAAAAGCCTGCTATTTATTGCCTGTATAGTCTGGATTTGAGGTATTAAAGTAGCTAAATCAAATGACTGGAGGCAGATAATCTGTACACCACTTTTGAATGGGATTTTATGCTTGAATGCATCCCCACTTATGTAGCACTCCACTTTGATATTCCTTAAGCTGTACATGCTGAAATTAACTTGTTCCATTTGATGCACCTACATGTTAACATATTATTCATTTGTTTTTTTTAGTCCATTGTGGGTTATGCTGGAAAGCTAACAAACAGTTTACTTTGGTTGCACTACCTCTCATTGGCATTGCTGGAACTTCGTAATTTACAAAGCACATTTGTTCTGGAAGTAATCCGCACAACTGATGGCGAACGGAAGTTTTATACCATAGGCGACCTTAGGTAGGTAGACTGGTGTTAAATGTATATGGATTGTGTCTGAACCAGTTTTTTATGGGGTTTTGCTCAAAAAAAAATTGGTTATTATAAGTTTACTGTACCTTTCCTATTGAATAAACATAAGATAAATTGTTTAATATGCCTATAAGCCACAGGAAAATATAGATATGTGTCATGCAAACATCCTGATTTGCTGTTTTCAGTCGTTTGCTTCATATTTACTTATAGTTGGTTGGTCTCTGAGGCTTAAAGCCAAGAAGGATGTCTATTAATATTCTCTTGAGGCTCTGTGCCAATAACTTTCATACACTTAACCTTCCATAGACGTATACAGGATTGCACACAAGCTACAGTCAGAATAGAAAAAGTGCTTACGCACGAATGCCGTATATTTGTAATGCAAACACATCACCCTTCACGTCTGTTGTTTGTGCTTTCGTAAATCGCACTCAGGATGTCTCGTCACGCTCAAGAAAAATATTGTTACCGACCGCGTTCTTTCCGCAGTATCCAGCGTTGCTCGGTGTGGGTCCTCGAAAAGTACTACTGCGATTTCCCGGTCTACAACCCAGCCCTAATGCGCATCCCGTCGCGCAGTTCCCGCATGAAGCAAATCAACAGTCAATCCTTCCAAGTATACAACGTCGACGGTTAGTTAAGTTTGCTGTGGTGGTAGAAGCTCGCCCGGCAGTAACTGGATACCGTGGATGGCGACCGCGTTTCTGCTGTGTTGCGACTGTTCCTGACTTCTGCGCTTGATGCGTCAACGTATCAACTTACCGACGGGAGTGTTGTTGCTTTAGTCGCGACTTGGGTTGACAGATCGACGAATTTTGCTGGTAGTGCTCCCAGGGTCGCCTTTTTGGGTTAACTTGAAACCGACTCGACGGGCGCGCTGTACCACAAGGTAACAAAAAAATTCATTTTGGGCAAAACACTCCGGTGGAGTTAGTGTGGGGTTGCTTTTCAGTAACAAACCCTAGTACTGTGTTAGCATTGTACTTGTAATTTTTGGGTGGTAAAATGCGAAACGATGTAATGGAAAAATTGTGTTTATTCTGCACACTCAGATAATACCAAGTATGCTGGAAAGGCCGAGTTTAAGTACAACCATGTTTATATGAAACAGGTTAAACCAAATAAATACAGCGTATAGTTGAAATTTCCAGCTATCATAGACAACCAAAGTTGACCCTTTACCACCAGTACTATAGGCTGCGACCCACAAAGTTGACCCACTCTATCGTTGCCGGGGTATGGGTTTCGCTTAGTTTTTTTAGCACTCCAAAAAGTTGTCGGCGTAAATATTGATACAACAATGTAGTTGGTTTGTGTCCGCGGTGGTGGTCCAATCCACGTCATTGTAGAGGTCTCATGCCGGGTTACGCACGGGTCCTTTCCACAGCCATTCACATTCTTAAGACCGTCCTCCACCAAAAAGCCTGTGATAATGAAGTGCAACCGTGCGTTCAATTCGCGGTTTTGCGAATAGGGAAGTACTGGGGCTGTGAAGGGGTACGTGCTCACTATGGCTTTTACTGTGGGTTGGGCTTGATGTAGCATTACAACGCCACAAAATACCGATGGTAGCGGCCCTTTTAAGGTATGTAGGGTATAGAAATGCGATATGTCCATCAGATAAGATATTTGCTTTTAACAAAACGGTGTTTGTAAAAAAAAAATAAGCAACATTAATTAACTTGGAGTCATGGTTGGCTATAGTTATAAAACCAACTGAATACGATGATGTAATGGCGATCATAACCCTACTTCGTGTTGATAACCGTAATCTTCCCGCGTTTGTGAGGCCTAAACCAACATTTGAATGAGTATCAAAGATAAAATTTCGTTCTCTGACGAAATAAAGTTGTCTTACAGAACAGCCACAAACAAAAATACAATTCAGCCAAAAAATAAAAACAAATGGATTCTGCTGTAGGAGTTTTGTTTGTAAATGCTTCCTTGTGCTATTGCTGCAATTGCCTCACTTTCAAAATCCTGTCGTTTTCATTCCCATGTTCTTAACGCAGGTCAACCAGGCAACGAATCCCATGGGATGACGCACCAAGCCATCATAGCGGCCGTGGCCAGACGACGCGACGCAGGACACAACGAACGGTATTACGAAGAAGCTGAATATGAGAGACGGATCAGGAAAAGAAAAGCCAGGTGTGGGAAATTACATGTTTACGCGATTTGCTAAATCGTCCGCCGCGCTAAGTAATCCCGTAATGGCGTTCATGGAGATATCTACGCAGAATTGTCCTGAAACATCGACATGGATCAAGTTGCGGAATGCGCTCCCGCTGCTAACTTGTTGCGGGCTTTCGACAGAATTGTTAAGCGTTACGTGACCGCTTGTAATAATAACCAATGGATTACAAGATGTATTCTGCCGTGCTTTGCTACTGTCTAGTGCACCATCGTTTCGGCCTAAAGTATTGATTAATCTGTTCCCTCTTAAGTTTTTAAATCTGTTTAAACAGAAATAGTTTCGTCCAATTGAACAGGGTAGACAAGTCAACTTCGCGTTGTTTAGTAAATACAAACGCAATGCTGGTTTTGAAACTGACCCAGTAACGCTCAAAAGCTTACACAAGATTAAAAGCCTACAGCATGTGAAAGCTGTGTTAAACACCTTGCCTCGCGGGCCGATGTCACGACCTCTTTACTGCGAACTTACCGACAAACATAAACCGGCTGTTGTTTATATGCGGTCAGATCCTGACGCAATCAAGTCCACATCTCAGAAGACATAATGCCCGTATATGCATATCTACACGCCGGGGACCCGAACCAACTCGTAAACACGAATGGCGGTTTGTGTTCCCTCTTAGGCCGCGGCCGCGTGCTCTAACTCAAACATGCGGCTATCAAGTTGCTCACTGGGTTAGAAAGGCTTGCTCGCGCGCCAACTATCGCTTACCAGAAAAAGCGAGCGCGAAAATTGAGACGAAAATTTTCTGACGAGCGCCGGGGCCTTAAAATGAACAGACCGGCGGCGAAAATGGAAGACGCCTGGCCCCACAACAGTAACTTGATCGTGTGATTACGGTTTGCTTTTTCCTTTCGCAGGTTGGTTGCTGCGACCGAGGACGCTTTTACGCATATCCGTCGGGCGAGCGAACAGGAAATCAGCAAAGGAAAAGGATCTGAGGCTGTGATGGACCCGGAAGGAGCGTCCAAGGTATAACTTGTGGCCCTGGGGCCAAATCGCTTAAAAGTATTAATAATGTCACTGCTGAAAAGGCCAGATAGGATTTATTTCATGGAAGGCATTGCTCACAAAACGCTGTTTCATTTATTTCGAAACTTATGTTATATTATTTTTAACGATCGTGATGAACTTGTGTAGTTTTGTTAGAACCTTCCCAAGTAACCCATTAGCGCACCATGGTATAACATTTGGTGCCAATTAACTTGTTGCCAAACCATATTAACGCATTGTCACCAACGCGTTTTGCGCAGGCAATCTTTCCAGCCCTTGCTCGGTCGCTTCAGAAATATCTTCGCACAACCCGACAACACCAACATTACGAAATAGACGGCATTCTGAAACATCTTTCTTTCTGTGTAAGGAACGATATGACACCGAAAGCATTCCTCGAGAAGTAAGTCGAGTGTCCAATTCATCATGCCAGTGCGCCACGAGCGTTTTGTGGCTTTACATTGAGTAAGCTAGAACCACCATCGAGCCAAACTTGTGTTGTTATTCCGTCTTTCCATATATCACTGTGTGCGCCGCATTTATCCTTTAAAGCGGCACTTGACGTAACCTTTTACGCATGGCCATACTGTTTAACCCAGGGGATTTGTGTAGAATAACTGGTACGGAGTTTAACATACCTTTTAAGATGAGTCGTGTGGTGAGGGATGAAACCCACCAAGCTGATCTTGTGCTAATATTAATTGGTTTCCGGCTATGTTGTGCCAGCTATTTTGAAATTGCGTTATTAAGGTTTACTTTTGAAATAATTTAATAGGAGAATTTGAAACACAATTTTAGATTTTTGAAAAGCTTTAATTCGGTTCATGCCTCGCCTCAACCAAGTGAGACTTCAAAATCAGTTTGTACGCAAGTTGCAGTTTCACGTGTTTAAATTGTAACTTGATGCGGCAGACGTCACACATAATTGCACAAAATTAGGGGTACGTCTGCCGTCGGTCGGTTACACAAGTTTCTCGAAAACCTGACTTTGTTTGCCAGGTTATATTTTCCATGCTTCTTTCCGTGCACGCTTGTGCAACCACGTGTATATTTGCAAGCAAACACCATTTGGGTTAGCGCGATTCGACCGATATCTAATCAGTTTTTATTTCTGATCAGGTTCTTGCACCCGGGGCCTTCCCTGACTTACGAACCGCGCCAGGACTCGTCCCAGTGGGAATTGGTGAGCGACGAACCCCTCGTCAATATGCTGCAGGTATGTTTGTCAGCAATCACGTTTCAGCAGCTCTGAACAACTTGGGACACAATATTCCACAAAATACAATCTTGGATCAACGTTCTCGTGTCATATGATATTTGTGATCACTTAAACTAGGTGTATGTGTTCGTCTAACCTTGATTGCTGAAATTTAAGAAGTTTGTTTTGTAAGGCACATATCTGACATTTTTGTCTGCAGCGTAATTACAAACGCATAGCTAAAAACGACCAGGGGTCAACAAGCTTGGGCCACAGAACTATTTGTCCCTCGTCCAATATTAACACCAGACGTAATGAGTCACGCATTTTTGTTGATCCTTCAGGATGGCAGCGTGTTCCGTCTCAATCAACCCAACTACTCCCTTGTCGTCACGGCTCGTCGCCTGCCGCGAGTTCGCCTTCAAGAGGTTGTCGTAGACTCATCCACACACCGATTCGTGCTGCAGATGCAGAGCGAAACGTCGGTGTGACGTCGACAGCGTTCGCAACCAGTGACAATCGCGCGGCGTTGCCCGTAGCAACCTACCAACGCCGCCCGGTGGCGCAACAGAGCGGGACGACAGGCTTGGAACGCGTGGTCTTTCCTCAATGAGATTGCGTAGCGCACGAGAAACTAGTTTTTTTTTCTGATTAATTCTGCTCGAATTCGGCGTTTGTGCAAACTTCCTGGTGCAAAAACAAGTGCGATATTTTCCTCCGTGTGAACTTGGTTGCTTTAGGAATTTAACGTTTTTTTAAAACATTTTATATAGCTGCAGATGTTTCTCGGCAGTGTAGAAGTCTTTGAAGTGCAATTGGGAATTTTGCGAATGTCGCAAACATCGATAAATCAAATCTGTCTCTTAGCTTTTTTCCACGATATCTATTCGAACCCGTGTATTGTAACACTAAAGTAAGTTTTGTAATTTTTCTTTGATCGTGTTATTCTGAGAACCTTTATCACGAAAACTTTCCATACGTTCATTTGACCTATTCCCGTATAAGTGGTACAGATAACCATCGTGCTTCGTCGCTTTTTTATTGTCGAGTTTCTTTTTTCTATTTCCAAACCACAGCCACGGGCGACTTAACCGAATGATATTATTTCCTTTTTACATCGAGTGCCATTCTGCTTTGGTTTCGCCTTAAAGCTCCGATCGACTGCTGCCAAATGTAGCCCCTTGACTGAAGATAGCACTTCGTTTCGGTTGGTAGGCATTGGTCAGTTGTACAGAAGCTTTTCTATCTTTGTGGATCGCAAACGATGCCTCTTATTTTTTTGACGTGTTTTATTATCCCCGCAACTAGGTTTTGGGGCCGAAGCAAAATGTACAAATCCCCAATAAAGAGTAATCCCTCTCCCTGTATTAGATGCGACAAGTTGTATTTTTATTCACTCACACGCACACACACTGTTTTAAATGTGCTTTGCGCGGAATAAAAGGCTCCCGAAATAGTTTGGATATGACGTCTCCCTCTGTACTACTGGAGGCGACGGACTCAATTTTCATCCATCGATTTCAAACAAGTAGTGACAAAAACTGCAATTTGAATGTCAGGTTTGTACTTCTGTAGCAAAGTGACCGACGTTCCAATTGCATGATGTTTTTGGTGAGCAACATGCCGATAAAATATGGTTTGGTTATATCGCTGGAACACTGGAGGGATCATATGGTTATAATTGCACAGCATTGCTGCTTAATTTCAACAAGGGTATATTTTATATTGAAGGCATGCAACACAGGTTTACAGTAAAATCATGCAGTCGTTACATAGAAATCACACTGCTGTGTCAAAATTGGGCTTGTTGTACGTCACTGACGACACAATTGTTCTTCTGGTACCTACAGCAATAAGAAGTATATATTTTGGGGGATTTGGTCAGGGTTTATGTTCTAAATAAATTGAGAGACAAGCGGATAAGTTATTTGTTCAACTTTTGAGATCCAAGTTTGACAAAACACGTTACAATAAAAAACAGTGATTAAAAACCGTAAACTGTAACAATTATCCACGTATAACCGCACTTATGCTATTCCATGGACTTGCCTGTATTGCTATTAACAGTTGAATGTGACATTGAATTGCGAAGAGTTGAACGAGCTCTTCTCATTGCGGTGTCAGGAAGTTTAGAATACAGGAAAGGGTTGAGGGCGCTGTTGATCGGCAACAGAATTATGGCTGCGGCTGCATACGCATCATCAGACATCGCCACACCTAAAACAACTTTCTCATTTTATTACCCATTGAATTACAAAAAGCAAATCAATATTTGTAGCGGACATTACATGCATGTGCATTTGTTTATCTGTTATATTTGTGAGGTTCCTGCAAGTATAGTGATGCCTGTTTAATGAACAATTGAATACAAAACGAACAGGTTTCAGAAATTAACAAAGTGAAGTAAGAAGAAAAACATTTTACCTCATATATTTTGATATAATAAACACTACGCCCTAACTACAAACGGCGCTTATAAAATTCGGGTAACTAAACGTGATCACAAAAACAACTTAAAAAAACATGAACTTTGCTGAATTTATGAAATGCGATGTTCGCTTTAATATTTCTACTATATACCCCCGACACTCATGAAGGCCATGATGCAAATTGGAATCCAGCAGCAGAAGTTGGTGAAAACTATTCTGGCGATTTTTACTTGCAGTATAGAGAGGTTGCTGCGACCTCTTGTAGCCGAAACTTTGGAACCCTTTTTGCTGTTCCTATAATTTAAAGATCAACGACTGTTTCCACATAAATCATGTGAAATATTGAACAGATAAAAGATATGGCAATGCTGCAAAGCAACCAAAACGTTGGCGTTTATGAATATTATTACCAAAAGAGCTGTCTTATATGTCTGGCAGCATCAGTATTGAATTGTTTAGTTGAAAGATAATCATGAACATAATTTAAAGAAGTGCGCAAAAAAGATCATTTGCGCACATTTTTATACAGTTACCAATTTAATCAGAAAGTCGGCAATGCTAAGGTTCACAGGCTTCGCAGCCAAGGCATTGCAGCCCAGCTGGATCAGCCACTTTTCCCGACAAGTCAGAGCGAGATCTGAAAAATCAAGCTCCCGGTGAAGTTTGAACTCACGACCCTGGGCTAACCAGGCCCAACGCTCTACCAACTGATGCGTAAGCATGGTATTACTTCTGCGTTGTCGGCTATGCTATGTACAGTTACCTGTAAATGATACAGTAGGCTATCACCATGTAGAAAAACGCGAAAAAGTTTAAGGTGACGATGAACATGGAATATCCCCACATCCTGTCAGATTTCGGATCAGGAAAAATGCGAGGAAGGCAAACCCCGTGTGCAGAGTAATGGCCGAAGTGGAACTCCGGCAAGAATGCTGGGTTTAACTTGGCAATGGTTTCCGTCAGTGAATTCCACGTTGATGATCTACACAAAAATACATGAAACCCTTTCCCAATCTTACAAGAGTGGTCGAAATCAGGTTAGGAAATGTAGTTAACCAAAATGCTGACGTTATTAAACGCTGTTTAAATGGTTACGGCAGTAGTTACAATTAATTTCGGTATGGTTAGTTCTGCCGATTATGTACAGAATCCAAGCATACTGTTTTGTCGAAAAAAATAGTCAGAACTTTTTTAAAGATAACAAGTTGTTGAGAATGCAATTCATTTTCCGATATTGCACTGCAATTACCTCGCACCATTTGGCAGAAAAAAACGATTACTTCCTGGACGGTCGAAGGTTTGAAGTCTGAGAACGAACTGTTCAACCTGACTCCTTGTCGGGTTCGTAAGGTAAGGGTTATTGGAGTACCTGTGGAAAGTCATCACACAATTGAGTTAATCACGTAATCCAAAACGAGGTCATATTAGTCAAAACAACGAGGGTAATACTATAATTCTGTTCCTGGCGAATGACAGTACTTCTAAACCACTTAAAAAATTACAGTAAACGCGATAATATCGATTTTATCTCATCTATTTGAGGCATAACTTAAATTGTCATCGGGTTTACCATATCGCCGATATGAAGCTGTCGTCGACTACTGGCAAAAGCGGTATGACCGCTATTGCGATTGAGGAAATCCACGCAATTGCAATAAGCATTCCGAACCTTCTCTTTCTGCCCACCACATCGAAAGGTCTGCACACAAACACGATTTATCGTTTGATAGGGAACGTCACACTGCAACCATGGACCGTGCTTGGTCGTGAAGTGCGTTATTAACGTTTTCCTACCTTGTCATTGCAAATAGTCGGCAGGTGGTCATGATCGCCAGAATAAACACGGAGTGCGCCACGAGCGTTTTTGTGGCTTTACATTGAGTAAGCTAGAACCACCATCGAGCCAAACTTGTGTTGTTATTCCGTCTTTCCATATATCACTGTGTGCGCCGCATTTATCCTTTAAAGCGGCACTTGACGTAACCTTTTACGCATGGCCATACTGTTTAACCCAGGGGATTTGTGTAGAATAACTGGTACGGAGTTTAACATACCTTTTGAGATGAGTCGTGTGGTGAGGGATGAAACCCACCAAGCTGATCTTGTGCTAATATTAATTGGTTTCCGGCTATGTTGTTCCACCTATTTTGAAATTGTGTTATTAAGGTTTACTTTTTAAATGATTTAATCGGAGAATTTGAAACACAATTTTAGATTGTTAAAAAGCTTTAATTCGGTTCATGCCTCGCCTTAACCAAGTGAGACTTCAAAATAAGCTTGTACGCAAGTTGCAGTTTCACGTGTTTAAATTGTAACTTGATGCGGCAGACGTCACACATAATTGCACAAAATTAGGGGTACGTCTGCCGTCGGTCGGTTACACAAGTTTCTCGAAAACCTGACTTTGTTTGCCAGGTTATATTTGCCATTCTTCTTTCCGTGCACGCTTGTGCAACCACGTGTATATTTGCAAGCAAACACCATTTGGGTTAGCGCGATTCGACCGATATCTAATCAGTTTTTGTTTCTGATCAGGTTCTTGCACCCGGGGCCTTCCCTGACTTACGAACCGCGCCAGGACTCGTCCCAATGGGAATTGGTGAGCGACGAACCCCTCGTCAATATGCTGCAGGTATGTTTGTCAGCAATCACGTTTCAGCAGCTCTGAACAACTTGGGATACAATACTCCACAAAATACAATCGTGGATCAACGTTCTCGTGTCATATGATATTTGTGATCACTTAAACTAGGTGTATGTGTTCGTCTAACCTTGATTGCTGAAATTTAAGAAGTTTGTTTTGTAAGGCACATATCTGACATTTTTGTCTGCAGCGTAATTACAAACGCATAGCTAAAAACGACCAGGGGTCAACAAGCTTGGGCCACAGAACTATTTGTCCCTCGTCCAATATTAACACCAGACGTAATGAGTCACGCATTTTTGTTGATCCTTCAGGATGGCAGCGTGTTCCGTCTCAATCAACCCAACTACTCCCTTGTCGTCACGGCTCGTCGCCTGCCGCGAGTTCGCCTTCAAGAGGTTGTCGTAGACTCATCCACACACCGATTCGTGCTGCAGATGCAGAGCGAAACGTCGGTGTGACGTCGACAGCGTTCGCAACCAGTGACAATCGCGCGGCGTTGCCCGTAGCAACCTACCAACGCCGCCCGGTGGCGCAACAGAGCGGGACGACAGGCTTGGAACGCGTGGTCTTTCCTCAATGAGATTGCGTAGCGCACGAGAAACTATTTTTTTTTCTGATTAATTCTGCTCGAATTCGGCGTTTGTGCAAACTTCCTGGTGCAAAAACAAGTGCGATATTTTCCTCCGTGTGAACTTGGTTGCTTTAGGAATTTAACGTTTTTTTAAAACATTTTATATAGCTGCAGATGTTTCTCGGCAGTGTAGAAGTCTTTGAAGTGCAATTGGGAATTTTGCGAATGTCGCAAACATCGATAAATCAAATCTGTCTCTTAGCTGTTTTTTCACGATATCTATTCGAACCCGTGTATTGTAACACTAAAGTAAGTTTTGTAATTTTTGCTTCGATCGTGTTATTCTGAGAACCTTTATCACGAAAACTTTCCATACGTTCATTTGACCTATTCCCGTATAAGTGGTACAGATAACCATCGTGCTTCGTCGCTTTTTTATTGTCGAGTTTCTTTTTTCTATTTCCAAACCACAGCCACGGGCGACTTAACCGAATGATATTATTCCCTTTTTATATCGAGTGCCATTCTGCTTTGGTTTCGCCTTAAAGCTCCGATCGACTGCTGCCAAATGTAGCCCCCTGACTGAAGATAGCACTTCGTTTCGGTTGGTAGGCATTGGTCGGTTGTACAGAAGCTTTTCTATCTTTGTGGATCGCAAACGATGCCTCTTATTTTTTTGACGTGTTTTATTATCCCCGCAACTAGGTTTTGGGGCCGAAGCAAAATGTACAAATCCCCATTAAAGAGTAATCCCTCTCCCTGTATTAGATGCGACAAGTTGTATTTTTATTCACTCACACGCACACACACTGTTTTAAATGTGCTTTGCGCGGAATAAAAGGCTCCCGAAATAGTTTGGATATGACGTCTCCCTCTGTACTACTGGAGGCGACGGTCTCGATTTTCATCAATCGATTTCAAACAAGTAGTGACAAAAACTGCAATTTGAATGTCAGGTTTGTACTTCTGTAGCAAAGTGACCGACGTTCCAATTGCATGATGTTTTTGGTGAGCAACATGCCGATAAAATATGGTTTGGTTATATCGCTGGAACACTGCAGGGATCATATGGTTATAATTGCACAGCATTGCTGCTTAATTTCAACAAGGGTCTATTTCATATTAAAGGCATGCAACACAGGTTTACAGTAAAATCATGCAGTCGTTACATAGAAATCACACTGGTGTGTCAAAATTGGGCTTGTTGTACGTCACTGACGACACAATTGTTCTTCTGGTACCTACAGCAATAAGAAGTATATATTTTGGGGGATTTGGTCAGGGTTTATGTTCTAAATAAATTGAGAGACAAGTTTTTTGTTCAACTTTTGAGATCCAAGTTTGACAAAACACGTTACAATAAAAAACAGTGATTAAAAACCGTAAACTATAACAAGTATCCACGTATAACCGCACTTATGCTATTCCATGGACTTGCCTGTATTGCTATTCACAGTTGATTGTGACATTGAATTGCGAAGAGTTGAACGAGCTCTTCTCATTGCGGTGTCAGGAAGTTTAGAATACAGGAAAGGGTTGAGGGCGCTGTTGATCGGCAACAGAATTATGGCTGCGGCTGCATACGTATCATCGGACATCGCCACACCTAAAACAACACAAACTTTCTCATTTTATTACCAGTTGAATTACAAAAAGCAAATCAATATTTGTCGCGGATATTACATGCATGTCCGTTTGTTTATTTGTTATATTTGTAAGGTTCCTGCAAGTATAGTGATGCCTGTTTAATAAACAATTAAATACAAAACGAACAGGTTTCAGAAACTAACAAAGTGAAGTAAGAAGAAAAACATTTTACCTCATTTATTTTGATCTAACAAACATTACGCCCTAACAGCACACAGCGCTTATAAAATTCGGGTAACTAAACGTAATCACAAAAACAACTTAAAAATACACGAACTTTGCTGAATTTATGAAATGCGATATTCGCTTTAATATTTCTATTAATGTAACGATATACCCCCGACACTCATGAAGGCCATGATGCAAATTGGAATCCAACAGCAGAAGTTGGTGAAAACTATTCTGGCGATTTTTACTTGCAGTGTAGAGAGGTTGCTGCGACCTCTTGTACCCGAAACTTTGGAACCCTTTTTGCTGTTCCTAGAATTTAAAGATCAACGATTAAACTGTTTCCACATGAATCATGTGAAATATTGAACACATAAAAGATATAGCAATGCTGCATAGCAACCAAAACGTTGGCGTTTATGAATATTATTGCCAAAAGAGCTGTCTTCTAGGTCTGGCAGCATCAGTATTGAATTGTTTAGTTAAAATATACCCATGAACATAATTTAAAGAAGAGCGCAAAAAAGATCATTTGCACACATTTTTATACAGTTACCAATTTAATCAGAAAGTCGGCTATACTATGTACAGTTACCTGTAAATGATACAGTACGCTATCACCATGTAGAAAAACGCGAAAAAGTTTAAGGTGACGATGAACATGGAATATCCCCACGTCCTGTCAGATTTCGGATCAGGAAAAATGCGAGGAAGGCAAACCCCGTGTGCAGAGTAATGACCAAAGTAGAACTCCGGCATGAATGCTGGGTTTAACTTGGCAACGGTTTCCGTCAGTGAATTCCACGTTGATGATCTACACAAAAATACATGGAACCCTTTCCCAATCTTACAAGAGTGGTCGAAATCAGGTTAGGAAATGTAGTTAACCAAAATGCTGACGTTATTAAACGCTCTTTAAATGGTTACGGCAGTAGTTACAATTAATTTCGGTATGGTTAGTTCTGCCGATTATCTACAGAATCCCAGCATACTGTTTTGTCGAATAAAATAGTCAGAACTTTTTTAAAGATAACATTAAGTTGTTGAGAATGCAATTCATTTTCCGATATTGCACTGCAATTACCTCACACCATTTGGCAGAAAAAAACGATTACTTCCTGGACGGTCGAAGGTTTGAAGTCTGAGAACGAACTGTTCAACCTGACTCCTTGTCGGGTTCGTAAGGTAAGGGTTATTGGAGTACCTGTGGAAAGTCATCACACAATTGAGTTAATCACGTAATCCAAAACGAGGTCATATTAGTCAAAACAACGAGGGTAATACTATAATTCTGTTCCTGGCGAATGACAGTATACTTCTAAACCACTTACAAAATTACAGTAAACGCGATAATATCGATTTTATCTCATCTATTTGAGGCATAACTTAAATTGTCATCGGGTTTACCATATCGCCGATATGAAGCTGTCGTCGACTACTGGCAAAAGCGGTATGACCGCTATCGCGATTGAGGAAATCCACGCAATTGCGATAAGCATTCCGAACCTTCTCTTTCTGCCCACCACATCGAAAGGTCTGCACACAAACACGATTTATCGTTTGATAGGGAACGTCACACTGCAACCATGGACCGTGCTTGGTCGTGAAGTGCGTTATTAACGTTTTCCTACCTTGTCATTGCAAATAGTCGGCAGGTGGTCATGATCGCCAGAATAAACACGGAAGTCTGGACGCTGATGACTGCCAGGCAACCGAGAGCAGAGCAGTATTTGCTGCTTCTCCAACTGATGTCATGTTGGCAATACATACCATTGGAAAAACCGCTCACACTGCCCAAGCAAATGAGATATACCTAGCAGTAAAAGTAAAAAAACTAATTTGAAAGTGTAAAATTGTTTTCAACAAATTCTTTGTTAACAAGTAAACTGTTTCCACACTTCTTTCTGGGATTATCAGCTTACGTTTTTTTTCGCCAGTTTTTTTATAAGATTCAAGCTTGTTTTTTTTGAGCAATGTCTTAGAAAGTAGGAATGTGCTTACGTGCTAATTTTGGATTTACCCGCTTTGTTTTCTCATCTAATCGTTTATCGCATCTAATCTTATTATGAGTGAAGGCCAATTGTTAGTCACATAGAGCAGTGTGATGGACGTTTTTAGACCCAAGTGTAACTACAAAAAAAACTAATCGCAGCATACAAATGATAATAGTTGCCAAAATCGGACAAGGCGACTAGAATAGTAATAGTCAGTCAGTTTCGCGTTATAAAAAGCAGCGTGATTAATTTTGGTCCAGGCCGGTAACCTTTCTCATAAGCCTTTCTGATGTATGATTTTACTCTTATTGTATGTTGGAATAAGTCGCATTACTAAAACAAAATAGTTCAAAATAGTTATGACTTTACCCCCAAAAGGAGATCGGCGATATTGAGATTGAGCACAAGACTTCGATTGATAAAAGCGACTCCTGTGCGCATTTTTCTTACTTTCCACAAACGCATTCCGTTGTGAATCAACACTGTGAAGTTTCCGAAAAACGCAAATATTCCTGTGGAAAAAAGGTAAAATAGTCAACACAAATTTTCTGCTATAACACTGAATCGCATTGAAACACAAAGCAAATGTTCTTTAACAACATGTTTCAATTACATTCAGTGTTGCTGACCTTTTTAAAGAGTTTGCCATAACCTATTTTACACTTGGGCCCATAAACAATAGTTGTTACGGCATAAATACAACAAGGCAAGGTCGTTGTAAACCTGTGGTCCAAACCAACGCTTGCAAAAATGTTGATCGGATGAGAAATTGGTCGGAGGAAAATGGACTTTTTGAGCAGTTCTGACATTCATCTTCCCCGCCTCGACAATTTTGCACCCCATCGCAAACCTAAATGTCACAAAACAATTGTAATAGGTAGCCTATGCGCCAATAACATTTCATTTACTGGATAATGTTACTTTAGGGCAAACAGGTAAGAATAAAATTCGATATTCCAGCATAGTTCTGGAAAGACTCCAGACTTTCGAATTTACGAGCACTGACAGAAGAGGTGGGTTATGTCGAATTTCGCACAGTGTTTCTCACACTTGTAATACCATGAATATAGTTACATGCAAAAATGTGCAGCTGTTTTTTTGAAACTGACGCCTTTGGGTTTGTGATCTCGCTCAAAACGTTTTGCTCTCACGTACCCATTAAACATTTATTTTCCTACACAATAAGGCGCACATGCGAGAAAGCGAGGTTGCTCGCGAAAGCTTGTACTATGAAAATTGTTTTAGAAATTAGTTAGTTACAGAAAGTGCACCAGAAACGTCAATAAACATAATATCAAAAAAAATGATTTTAAACCAAAATGGCACCAAAAAAATGGCACTGGATTCGGTGATGTTGTGGCACAAATTAATCATTCTATTACCTGGTGTCTTGAAATGTACGTGGGGGGCGCGACGCTGCAATAAAAATGTGTCTTAGTGCTGCATCCCAATTCATCACTACCGTCATTGCAGTCAGATATTTGGTTGCACCTTGCTGTTTGGGGAACATGAATCGGAAGCCCAAATCTACCATGATCAGCGCAGTACAATCTGAATCAATCACGTATATATGAACGGTGAAAGTTTCGACCACTGTAATTTTTAATTGTCGGATCAATACTTACAAAATATCATGCATCACTAATGCTTCTGTTAAAATTGCATAAGCTGTGTAATTGAATTAGTTATAAAGATCAATGACGGCCAATGTAAGCTATTGATTGCAACTTACCTTCGTGGGCAATCCATTTCGTCTGCCGATAAATGTGGTTGATCGTTTTTGCATGTTGGGTAGCCATCGCAAACATCCTTGCCCAACAGCGACGTATCAGAAATAGGGCATCTTAATATAACAACAATAATAGGTGCGATAACCCTATGTTGCTACAAACTAAGCGGTTTTTGTAATACTCTAAAATAAAACTTGTTGTGTCGAAACCAACTCAGGTGCAAAAAACTTGGAGTTAAGTAATTTGAACAAGAAAGCCAACGTTAGTAAGCCAGACATAGAACAGACGTTTCGAACAATGCTGTGTTCATCATCAGTGCCAAGTGTAATGCAACTCATGCAACTTTGATGAAACTCATCAATTACAGTTAGCACTGACAATGAACACAGCGTTGTTCGAAACATCTGATCTATCTTTAGCATGCTAGCTTTGGCTTCCTTGTTCGAGAAACATACTCAAACATTGCAATTTGCAGCGACACTTGTAGCTTTGTACATACAAGGTAAAAACTTACATTTACGTAAAAGTGAACACAAATTTGCAACACACGTACTTGAAGCCATATTTCGGATGATCAAATTTACAAAAGCTTGGAAAAGTTATGTTTCCACACAGAGCGTTGTTACATTCGTCGTCCATATCCACACAATCTGGAATCTGATCGCAGGGCTCGGCGTAGGCGGGGCCCGTGAAGAGGTAAGCTTGAAATCATGCAGTCTGTAAGTTTGATTTATGGAGATTAGCTGTTGGTGTGCTTACCGCCCGGCCTTTGAGGGTCTTTAATCGAATAAGAACATTTGTACCAATTGTTTTCCGAAAATTCGTCTGATCCGTCGTTGCAATCTGTGTAGTCTGTACAAAAACACTTAAACTAAATGAAAGTTTTAATATTAAGCACGTGTAATGGTTATAAACAATATGGAAGAGTGATTACAAATTTTCTTTTCAAAATTTGCGATTGCCTTTTTTATTGCATGAAAAAAAAAGACATTCTGTATGGCCCACATAAATTATGCGCTAAAAGTTGTAACATGTTTCATTATGTAACAACATGAACTATTTGTCACATGCACATACGTTGGTAAACATCCGGTATACTGCGAAGCAATAACTTACTGTCAAACATCACGTGTTTTGGGAAATACTGGGTGCCGTCAGCGCAAACAAACTTCTCCTCGAAGTCATGTGGGCAGTTCTGTTCGTCTTCGTGGTTGGGGCAATCATATATGCGGTCACACACTTGGGTGCGGTTGATACAAACCGCACCGACCGCGTCACCAGATGAACACCGAACTTCCCCCGCGGAACACGCACCGCACCTGTCCCCTGCTAAAGAGGCACACCTATCGTTACCAATATAATGTAGCTGTCAGGGGCATAATGTAGATTCAACAAGGGTTTTTCGTCGGAGGTATATAAGAAGAGTTAGGAAACAACCTTTGATGTTTATTGCATACATTGTCGTGTGACCACTATGTACCTTCGCAAACTTGGTCGCAAATGGAGGGCCTTCCGTTGGTACAAAGGCACTCGTCCGACAGATCCTTGCAATGAAACGTCATATCGCAGAGCTGACGCCTTGGAACAACGAGTGTGTCGTCGAGACATCGGAAGCAATTCTCATTTAAGATCACTGGCAAATATGAGAGTTCATTGTTACTCACAAGCACATTTTTCATGCATTGATCCTTTCCAAATAATTACGTTTGGAATATTGTTGGGCGCTGTTTGTGTTTGCATATTTAATCATTTTGTGGACTCTTTCTAAAACACTTTGTATAATATATGATGGCATACTTGGCTGAGTTGCCAATTTGTGCCCAGCACTCACTGCAGCAAAACCAACGATAATAGGAGGCCACAGTTCGGAAAATACGGCAGTGTGTTCTTACATTACCTGATTCTGAAGACGAATCGCACAAACATTCGTCTGTGGCGTCGTCACAGTCCGCCGTTCCATCGCAAACGTGTATTTCAGGCAGCATACAGTGGCTCGTCAACCTCGTCTTGGTTACCGCACATTGAAAACCCGGCACGTCCGGCCTAATAGGAGAATAGCTTAACTGGTGCTTTGATCAAAAGGTCACACTTGAATGAGAAAATTACAACACCTGTACTTCCATTCATCTGAGCCGTCCAAGCAATCTTTGACGCCATCACAAAACTGCACCCGAAACCGGTACATGTTGAACGGTTTGTTCGTAACACATTGGAATGTGTGAGAGCAGTTGGATTCGTCATTACCTGTTACACACCACCATAATTTCACATTTCGATGCATCAGAGCTTCTACTGTTATATTTTCCAATCTATATACATCATTAAATATTTATGTCTGTTTAGAATTTGGGTCTCTATTTTGAGACTTTTCAGTTTTTCAAGGGAATAAATCAGCAACAAACTGATTCAAACAAAAGTTCTCCATACGTTATGTGGTTGAGTTTGACTCTAAAGATTTTTAAATTATCGAATGGTGAAAGACTAAACGGGCATCTTGTAACCCAAAACATACCGAAAAAGCAGTCACGCTCGTAATCGCAAACGTATTCCTCCGGAATATAACAGAAAGTCTTCACCCCCTTTGCAATTTTTCCACATCTTTTTCCAGGCAGGCTTTCGTGGATTGCAGGGTCATAAAGGATCTCGTCGCTGCCATCTCTACGAACGTTAAAAATGTCGTATCGTTTCGTTGTAACTTCTCCGTGCGACATGGGGTGGATTGACATTTAATTAAGCAAGCTGATATACGCAGCTGTGGTGGGTTGTTTGAAAGACTTACAACAAGAAAACTTAATTATAATAAAGAACAAGCGCGGGATTGTCTACAATCGTAAAGGCAGCTATTTTCACCTCATATCAAGTTTCCAATCCATGATTACTCTTATAAACCTTTACGCATTAAAAAACACCTCAAAAATAATACTTTAAGTACAATTGTAGCACGTATCGATGGCACAGTCGTTTTAAACTGATTGGTTGACTTACTGACAGTTACTAACGCCGTTGCAAAAGTCTATGCGGTCAATGAGGCCTGAACCATCACTGCAAGCAAACGACAAGAAGAACGTATTGTTTTCTGTTGAGATACTTTCTGTCGTTGCCGTCAAATTTATGCCATTTGCGGTTGCGGTCACAAGCAGATCAGGCTTCGTTATATTACCTGTGGGCATAAGTTTTTCCAAATGTTAATAAGGCAACATACAGTCCCCAATAACAGAACAAACAATTTACGTAAACAATTTGAAACATCATACGGTTCAACCACAAGTACATGTGTTATCCATGCTATGGAATCCAAAATGTCAAAGATGCCATGGTGGCCAAACTTTCTAATGCCAAACTGTTTTAAAATTACATCGTATAACATGCACACTGCCGTTGACCATTGAATATAATATTTTTTTCGCAATTCACCAATAACGGATATACTTTTACTTACCTTGAACAGCAGAGTTGGCAATTTGTACAAACACTGCCAAAAAACACAAAATGGTCGCCAAAGTTGCCATGAGCGAAGAAGTGCAAAAACTGCAACAGATATACACAAACGTTTCAACTCCGTAACGATGCTGAAGACATTGTTATGCCAACTTGATGCCACCAGCACCCTGAAGAAACTAGACGCCAAATCAGTACTATGTCAAATAGCTATTGAGATTCTGACACCATTCCTATTGCGTTCAGCGAAAAAATGTATCTTTGTGTGTTGAACACTGCGGCTTATCAAACCTACCGCCCACCAATAAAGCTTTCAAACGCCTCCAGGTATTACGGTGGGCAAACGACGTTGTGACAAGTTGAACTTGATCGCAACGCCACAACTATTAGTCCTGAACCATTGATCTTTTATTACACTTGTGTTCAGCTTGGCAACCCGCTGATCTTAAAAACAACACTTTCTGGATCAAAATGAGACAGCTGCGAGAACCACTTAGTGCAAACCACAATTGCGTCCAGATTAAAATGGCAAAACGAGAGGCAGATACGGGGTTGTTTATGTTGTGTTTGTGCTCTGCAGACAAGCGCCAACATTGGCACTTCCCATTTGCAGGAATAATTTTTCAAAGGTAAATAATGATGATTATGATGCGGTCGTGTAGTATTATGTCCGACATCAGTTTTTAGCCGCTCAAAATGCTGGGGGTAGCTATAAACACAAACCGATTTATTTAGTGCGATTTTTGTGTGTTTGCTTTGTATAAACTTGACTACAGAAGGATAAGCAAAGCCATAATAATCATGGAGTATTAACTAACCTCTGAACTTTTTAATGTGAATCTCTTTGCTTTAAAGTGGTTTGGTTAAAAAAAACAAGATCCTGTTAACAGCACGGTTGAAAACTAACTATTGCTGTATGATGATTTCGAAACACCTTGTTAATAGTTTTTTATGTGGGTCAACCTTGGCCTATTCGTCACGCAACTGTGTTGGACACGTTAGTTTTTAAATAAATTGTTACTTTTGCTGCCAGGCAATAAATTGTTACTGATGCTGCCAGGCACGTTAGTTTTTCTTTCATTTCAGACCTTGCCGACGTGTTGGGCCTTATGTGCATTTCTTTGCCTGCTTGAAAATATCGACTCGAATGTGTCGTAAATTTGTTGCTTGAGAACTGTGGTCCATTATTTGTTGTTGCAATGACATCATCCGTCGTGTTCATGGCCTGTGAGGGCAAGAGATCTGCTGTTGTGAGGACCTTTCTCCTTTTTCTCAGCGATCGCATGAATTGCGAGGGCAACACTTTCCGTTTTGGAGAAAACAATGGTGCTCGTGGGCCACCTAGACTCCTATGGAACCTTGCATGGCGCCGTATACTGGCAAATATTCCATGGCGCAATATGACCAATATATTTTCAAACAAATATTACATGCATCGAAAGTTCTATTTCTTTTACATATCGTATCAATAAGAAACGGGTAAGGAAACAGGACATGATGATATAACCTCGCATATCCGTTGCACGTCAACTTTTTACTCTATAGGCATATGTGTATATTAAAAACCATGTTGCAAAAAAGCCATAATATTGGAGGCTTTTTTGCACATATATTGCATTGGTGGTTTTGCCTTAGCGCTATGGATTACCAAGCAGATCCGTTTGGCCATAATGCGCTCCACAGTGGTTTCGTCTCTGTTGTTTGGTACTCAGTATAGGGTACCTAACAGATCGACGGTCACCGAAAGGTACCACAAAGTGGAAAATAGTGTGCCCGTTAGTGTAAAAGCTAGCACAGTGCCACTATCAACAGCTGCACTGATGAGACCCTACAGGTCGAAATAGTGCGTGTACACACTCTGCAGCTCTCCAAAAACCATGTGATATACAACTTTAAATCTAGTAGTGTCGGGAAAGTTTTTGTGGTACCTAAACCAACATGAAGTATTGCCTGTACACGCATAGTGTACTGTAAACACATTCTTCCGGTAATTTGTAAGTCATATGGATGCGCTTTGATGAATTGGTGCATGGGACAGTGTTGCGAGAAGGTGACGTGATAACATAATTATGTTATCGCCGTGCGCCTAAAACAAGTTGACCTCGAGTAGTTCGGACAACGTTTACATTAAATCGTAATATTTAAATAATTTCCCCGACAATCTGGAGACAAGTTTCTCGGTAGAACCCTTGGATGTTAATATTTTTACAAAGTGGCATATAAAAGTTAAAAGAAATCAAAGGTATTATTTCTAAAAACGTTTGCTGTGTGTTATTGCGTTTTTTTTGCTTTGGCTTTCACCTGTCATATCGTTCACTACATCCCGTGCTGCAAAACTGTCCATGTATAAATATATAAAGACGATTTAAATGCCAACATACGAGAGCAAACTTTCATTTTCCTGGTATAAGGCCAAACTGTCGGTTAGTTTATTGTTTGCATTATATTGTATGTGTTTATGTTAGTGTTAATGCTTGTATAATTTCCCTCAAACAATAACAGGAAATATTACATCAATTAAAAAAATGGAAATAGTGTGGATAATCTAACGGCAGGGCAATTTTTCAAAGCTCCAAGAGTAATGTGTAACGGATTAACGTATATAGAAACTTATTTAGCAGGTACAAAACGAAGCGTGTTACGACAAGACTGTCAACAACTTCCAAATAACAGCCATGACGCAAATTGGCACCGAAGCAGAACTTGGTGATCATGATTCGAACTATTATTTTCTGCAGAGCAACTCTAAACTAGATCGACACTTTTTCAAATGGAATGTTATTCCCCTTACGTGCGATATAACCAAACCACGTCCATTCCTGTATAAAGATGTACGAAACTATCATACAAACAAAAATACATAGGTCATTGCACATATGGCCATGAAAAACTTTCAGAAGCGGTTATTTGCGGAATAAGAAAGCAACGGGGAAGACAGACACCGTGTGCAGAATAAAACCTCTCGGCACGAAGTCGAGATCGAGTTTTGGCGATAATGGAAATCATGCCTGTGTATACGTGAGGACTGCAGCAGTTGCAAGATTTTTTTGGAGGGCAAACAATACTACTGGCAGCAAATAAATAACAGCGCACGAATTGATTGCACGTACTGTTACAGAATTAGAGACATGTTGTTTGTATGTTCTCAAAATTGAAAGAGGCGCATTGCTGCAAGGTTTCGACAACAAATAAGTAAAAAAGAGTCTTGAGTGTTTTCTCTGCATAAAATAGTAATACAAAAAAAAGCAATTTAAATGACACATGCGACGCTGCGGGAAGACTTGATGTTGTGACTATCACATTTCGCAAAATACAGGAAAATAAAATAACGCACAATGTAGTTTGGATCATAATCTCTGGACCAATATGTGCGAAGGTTTTAACTTAGAAAAAAAATACCCAATTTATTGCTCAAACTTCGCGACCATAGAAATTCGTATTTACACTGAAAAAATGACACATTTCATTGAAAAGAAATAGTTGCTTCCGTTTTATTCCAGGTATATTGCTTTATTTTTGTCCATTACAATCTTGTGATGGAGTGCGTGGGTGTCTGGATAGTCGTTGTGGAACCTAAATCAACATGGTATTAGTACACAAGTATAGCGTGCACCTCCTTCCGACATTTTTCGCACTTTGATTAATTGGATACTCGATATCGTGTAACCAGGTCACACGGAAATGCAGCGTCATTTAAACGTGATTGCACTGTCATCGTGCGTCGTAAAAATGCTACTTGAGGTGACCTCGAGTGTGCCAGAAAACGTTTACATCAAACAAGACATGTTTGTGAACTCAACTCTCGCCCGAAACTTTTAATTAGAACTCTTTTCGCAACGCAAAAGTGCAAAATTTACAAAAATCAACATATCATTTCCTACGGTTGTTGGCTGCTGTGTCTAGATTTCCTGATATTGATTTTGTCTGTTCTTCTGTTGTTGATATTATTCCGGTCATGGCATTCCTCATTGGCTTCAACTTCTTCCACAATATGTCCGGCAGATCGGAATACAGAAAAGGGTTTGCTCCACTGTTGATTGGCAATAGCACGATTGCCGCCACTGCGTACGACTCTTTCGTCATTGTGACACCTAGAATGAATCAAAAAGATAAGCTTTTTTGAAAATTGAAAATTAGGAAATGCATATCGGCGTAACAACAACAATAACTGTAAAGCAGATACAATATATCGTTATTTCAGATGAACTGTCTCGGGTTACAAAACACAACAGGCAACCGATGTCTCATAGATGTTTGCTTTAAACCATTACTGGCACACACAATATAATTAGAATTCCAATTGCGATTTACCTGCAACGCTAATAAACGCCATTATGCAAATCGGAATCCAGCAACAAAAGTTGGTAACCACAATTCGGGTAATTTTCCTCTGCAAATTTGTAGTACTACTTTCCTTACGACCAGCCTTTCGAGCCTGTTGTCGTGATTTCCTTGAACATGAAAAAGATTAGCTGAAAAGTAGCCACCATATCACACTTTTGCTTGCAAAAGTACCTGAAGATCGTGAAGTAGATCGAAACCATGCAGATAAACGCACAAAAATTTATGACGATGATCATGAGAGAGTAGCCCCAAGATCTGTCGATGGAGCGATTGGGAAATAAACGTGGAAGGCAGACGCCATGGGCAGAGTAATATCCGAAGTAGATTTGGGGAAGAAGGGTTTCTTGTAGCTTGGCAATAATAGAAACGATGGCGGTCCATGTAAGTGAACTAGAAACAAAATAAACACATTGCCTACGATAGTTTTTTTGCTTAACTGTCAGTTCGTCCAACCTTCCAAAACCCGCAGTAAAATCCATGGTGGTTTGGTTCTGGAAAGTTTGCAGTCTTGTCACGAATTGCTCAATCTCTGCCCGGCTTAGAGTTTTGGTTAGAAATGTGCTGTCCTGATACCTTTTTAAAAACCGAAGGAAAAGTCGTTTTTCTTATGTTAACACACAAACCACATTAACACCTTTTTACCATATTCCAGAAACAAAGTAGTCTCGTTGGTGAAAAGTCAAAGGAACGAAAGCAAGAATCACGGCTACGAGCCAAGCCACAGCAATGACCAGAACCACCACACGCTTCTTGGCGTGAGAGAACGGCCTAAAACACGTGTGCTCTTGAAATAACCGCTTAAAATAGGTTTGTCATAACGTAGCGACAAAGATATGAAATGTGCAATTTGGCATTTAATATGAAGCAAATATTGAATAAAAAACCATTTGTTGCGTAATGACTGCACAAAATATCGTGAATAATCGGAAAGTAAAAACGTTGCTACCGTTTTTCGATGCAGTTGAGCCGTTTTAAGTAGTAGCGTGACAAACTTACCTGTAAACAGCGAACAATCTGAAGCCTGACATGATGGCGAGGGTGAACACCGACACTTGTGTGCTGATTACAGCCAAACTCCCCAGTGCAGAACACGCAATACTCCCCCTCCACTGCACGTCACGTCGACAATAAATACCGGCGTACACTTGGTTCACTGAGGCCAGACCCATCAAATATACCTGCATACATGGGTATGGTTTGGATAAAGTTTAAAAGGAAAATTTCGGTAAATTTTGGAAAGCTACATAACTTAAACGACGTCACCAACGACACAAGTGGCTTCAAAATGTCCACACACTCGTTGTCCAAATCGTTATAGACTGTTTTTTTTTATTGACTATACATTTGATGAGGTATACCGATTTATCTCAGTCACGCAATTGTGGTGATAAATTTTAGGGCGTCACTATTGTGGAATATGGAATATTTCGGTACTTCCAAACATATTGAAATTCCGTGACATGGAACAAAATGATGTAATTTACACTTCCGGACACGTCATAGGAGATCATGACGTACCCAACGCAGACGCAACGTCAAACCAATTTCCTGTCATGTTTTTTTATCCTTTTTACTATGTGAAGTAACTACCAACTGCTTTAACAGTCTGAATAATTACCCCTAAAAGGAAGTCGGCAACGGCAAGGTTGAGCACAAGCATCCTGTTGATGACGCCTATGGACGATCTCGTTGGTGACGATTTCAACATTTCCTTCGTGTTGTGAAAAATGACAGCCGAATTTCCAAAAACTGCACAAAATGCTGGCAGAAAAATGAATCTTTTAGAATATATAACAGGTAAATGCATTCAGCAATGGACATGCCAACCTGTAATCCAAATGATTGCTTGGAGTACGTACGAGCTTATCATAAAACTGTCAGACGAGAAAGGACTAGTAGCACAGTTCTGGCACTCGTCCTCGCCGTTTGCACATTCTTGAATTCCGTTACACACCTACCCAATAGAGTGCGATTTTACATCAGAATTACCACCTAAATATAACAATCAAAATTACCCTTATACGCGGGATGTATTTTGGGCTACCCGAAGCGCAGTAGAAATGTGTTGATGTGTTACAACCCATCTCGTCGCTGACGTCCTTGCAATCCGTTATTTGATCACAATGCTGGTCCACGCGTATGTGTATCGGGAGACCGGACTTTCCGTTATCAGCGCAATAAAACCTAATTAAATATGGAAACCTTATAAAAAAAATTCGTCCATAGGAAAAGAAGATGCATTTTATTGTGTATTTAACGCAAGCTTGCCTGTTTGTGCAGTTGTGTTCGTCCGCTGAAAGATCTGGGTCAGTGGTGTTACAAGTCGGATAACCGTCACATATTTCCTTTCCCGTCAGTCCTGATCCCGAGTTCGGACATCTAAGAGGAGAAATAATTGCAGTTATAAACTGACGCAGTCGTGGTCTGTACGTTAGCGGAATGGACGTCGTTTTCATCACAATAATTTCGGTTAAAATTGTGAGCCTAAATCGTGCTTGACAGCAATATTAGGCTCACTTTGTGCGCAAACTTACATAAATCCCATGTTGTGCTGGATATAGCTGCAAGAAGTTATGTTTGAATTCGGGCATAACGTTTTGTTGCATTCATCATCGAGGTCGTTGCATTCGATAATATTGTCGCATTTCGTGGCATAACCAGGACGTGTATATAAAAAGGCTGTGGGCGAAGAAAGATAATTTGAATGTCTCGGCAACCTATACTTCATACCAATGAAAATTACCCCAAGGCTTAGTTTTGCTGTAACCTGGGCGTCGACATTGGTACATTGAGGTACAATTCCATTCGTCTGATCCATCCAAGCAATCTGTGTTATCTAAATGCACATGCGACGGCTTGTATTATTAGATAAACTATATGTACATGTGTTAAAGTAAGCCAAGAAGTTGTTTCGTATTTTTCTATTCATTAAGCTAAATTCAACGAATTATCTGTGGTTCAAAGAATATAAAATATTCTTACTGTCGCATCGCATGTACTTCTCGACAATCTGCAATCCGTCGGCGCAGGAAAAAACATCGTTTGCGTTGAACGCGCAGTTTTTTTCATCTTCCTTGTTGGGACAGTCCGTCTGTCGGTTGCACACTTGCGTTCGGTCGATGCATTTCTGCGTTTGGTCTCCAGCTTGCGAGCAGATTATCTGGCCCACACTGCAATTTCCGCAATCGTATCCGTCTACAGCAAAAAAAATTAAAAAAAGCGTTGTATTTTCTTGGTCGGTTAAAAACACTCTGACACCAATAGTCGGTGAATAGGTTTTGTAAGCAGTTCTGACTTACACTGGCAAACTTGATCACAAATCGCCGGTCGATTTTGGAAACAAAGGCACTCGTCCGAAAGATCTTGGCAATGAAACTTTCTGTCGCATACTCGTTTATTCGTAATAACGGTCGATGAATCCAAACAGCGAAAACATTGACTGTTGAGGAATCCTTAAAGGCACAAAAGCAGTAATGTGCAAATATCTTAAAACATTGTTTCACGGCAGAAAACACGAACCCAATGACATTAAACCATTTCCAGTCGCGTTGCAGAAACATTCGTCGGTTCCTTCATCACAATCACTTGTCCCGTCACAAACATGGACTTCTGGTAGCATACAATGGTTGGTAACATAGCTCTTTGTGACAGCGCATTGTAATCCTGACCTACCCGGTCTGTAAACAAAATACACCTTGTCAGTTGGTTGGGTAAACAACACGGCTGTTCAAAAACAAGTTTTGTACGAAATTTTGCGACTTCCCATTGCCATAGTTTATATTTTTCTGTTTAATATTATAACACCTAGACGGTTTTGTGCCCGTGGACAAAGAAACGCGAACGAAAATGTTACACCAGCAGTAAACGCATATTTCCAAAAGTTAAGTATTGGGAACTTACGCGTATTTTATTTCGTCAGATCCAGAAGGACATTCAGGGATTAGATTACAAAACTGAACTCGAACTCGGCAAGCTTTCGGTTGAAATGGAGCTGGATCGCAGAGATAAGTGTGGGAGCATCCACACTCGTCGTTTCCTAGATGTGAGACATCACTGAATAATTTACCTTTTTACTTCAGGCGCCAAAAGCAATTATATGCTGGACAACAATTTAACAGATAAGTGAACACTTCATACCGAAAAAACAATCAATTTCGTCGTTGCATACATGCGGCTTTGTGATGTAACAAAACGCTTTTTTTCCAGTCACATGCATCCTTGCGCACGACCTCCCTGGTAGGTTGGAGTGAATCGAAGCATTGTATATTACCTCGTCGCTTCCATCACTGCACATAACAGGTGTCAAGCTCTTTGCTTTATTGCATTGTTCTACTGATAGCAAGCTTTTTTAAATTTACTCGATTTTGAAATATATGATTTTAATAAAAAAGAAAATCTCTTGCATTTTAATGTAACATCGAAAGCAAGAACATCACTTTTGCTTATCCGCGGGACATATTCGTGATTATTTACAAAAAAAAAAGTTGCTTACACCGCATTGCCAAAAAAACGATTTTGTTGGATGTAAGCCGACTCTTAGCTTAAATGTTTGTCAAGTTAAATGAAACTCACTTACTTGCAATCTACGATGCCGTTGCAAAATTGAACAATGCTGATGCATTTACTTTTGTCAACGCAGAGAAAGTTAAGATTTTGCTGGCAATTTGTTACCGCTGCAAGTGCAATAAAAGCCTAATTAGTGCACTACAACAAACTTATCTCAAAGAACAGTGCAGTATACTTACGTGTAAAAGAACTGTTATTGGTAGCTGTGTTTGCAGCCAGAGTTCCAGTCACGTACGCTATCACCAAAATAATCCATTTCATTTCCATGTTTACTGTAAACTACCTCAGTAACTCAAATTTTACTGTTTAGCTGCGGGCAAAACGCAATGGTTAAAGCCGTAAAGCACCTGTTGGGACATGATAATTATCACTGTTTAACAATGATTACAAAGCTGTCATACCAAACTTGTCCTCGCCAAATTTAAACCGTGTTTACATCACCAAGCGTCACAAATACTAGCCTCGGGTGTGCCAAAACCTCTTTGTCCGAGAAAAACGAAGGCGTTGCCCAACGCATTGTCGGCGGATGCAACGATAAATCAACTGTCATGGCTATCGTGTTTTGGATTTTCCTCGGCAGTGACTGGAGACATGTTGTCCTCGTGTATCCGTACACGTACGGGTTTGTCATGACGCGCTGCAAATAAAGCTAATTACCTCATGCATCAAATTTTTTTTTGAGCTGGACAGCTGAGTTATTGATTGCCATGCATGTAATATTGCATCTAATTAAGCCCCAATTTCGATCGATATATCAAACTTTATGGCCTTTCAAGTTTTATATACCGTCACTGCGTAAGTGAAACGCTTTTGTCAAAAAATACCCTCTAATACAATGGTTTCAGCATTTGCCCCTTTCACAAAATTGTTACATGTATCAAGTGTTTGATGGACATCTTATGTTTTGTGGCTTAGCATATATGCTTGTCAGCTCCCAACACAATTATATTTGACTGGACGTACAATTTCCTTTTTTTAACATCTGGTGAAAACACTTTACATATTTTTATTTGTTATCAGAAAATGTTCACGCAGCTTTAATCATGCCGTTATTGGTTTGATTAATTGCGGTATTTGTCACATTGTTGGGTTGGACCTGAATTGTCAAATTGGATTTGACCCAAGCTGAACTTGCAGTAATTTTAATATCACTTATATCTTGATACTTTCACACCAGTCGCTTTCAATCGTATGTACAGAGTTTGTGTAGCGCTTTTCCCTTAACAAATTTTAGGATTGACTATGTTCATTTTTGAACTTTTTTGCCTGAAGAGCCTTTACTAAGTACTATGCCTGGCAGCATCAACAACAAACTATTTAAACTCTAAAGTCCAAAGGTGCGTGGCCGGTGTTAGAAAGTACACGCGTCCTAATTTGTAATGAGTTTTGTGTTGTCGTCAACCCTTGGACAAGATTTCAACATCCACCTCTTCCTTTTTTTTGACTCCAACAACGTCAAATGCAGACCTTTTGGCATTTTCACATCTCGACTAAAAAAAGTCATCCTGTTTAACTATCTGTGAAATTCCTTCTAATTGACCTTTTTTTCTGTTTCACATCGATGTCAGTCCTGGTTGTAGCTTTTGACTTTACTATTAAGTCAGTACATAATCCCAGCTTTTGAACTGGATGGACAAAACGTACAGTCGGGTAGATTCAAGGATGTGGGTAATTTATTTATGTTCACGTATATCCATCAAAAACTAACTGCACAAACAAAATAAACAGTAGGAGTTTTTCCTGGAAATATTAAAGTTGCTTCTCAAAGACGTCCTGAGTCTAAAAATATGATGGTTTTGCTATCCGAAGTATTTTAGTGTAATGCTTTATGTGTTACAACATACCCTTGCTGCCTCGCACACGTAGTGTGATTTTCTGTTCGTTTTCAGACATCAGGCTGTTTAATCTTTCTCGAAAAGGAGAAGCGAGTTTTGCCCAAATTTTGTCAGGCAGACCAGAGTATAGAAATGGATTGGTTGCGCTGTTGATGGGCAGAATTGCAATGGCCGTCACCGAGTAGGCCGTCTTTGTAAAATGTACGCCTGAAAAACACATGTTGTAAAACAATTAAGATGCAAAAGAATCATTCACATAAATCTAACCCTTTACAAACATCCACAGAAATAGTATAGCTTATCGTATTACTAGCTTAGTAATAGATAATACGACCCAATGAAAATGAAACGTGTGACGTTTAAAAATATTTTTGGTAAAAGCCTTATTTCAAGATTTACTAACTCTATTTGCAAATGGTTTACCACTGGAATCGTATTTAGGCCTATTTTAATGTAGCATTTTTGAGATTTCTTCCGGTGTCCTTCTGTACCAATCGAAAAAGTTCGCTATGGCGACACCTACCGGCTTAAATGTTATTTAAGATAGGGTAAATAGAAAAAATGCTCTTCATGGGTTCACTGGTGAATCAGTAGATGCTAGAGGGCTAGGCATTATTGTAATGGCATAAATCGTACCGAACTTTGAAAAATGTGTGTATAACTTTGACCAAACACATGACTTACCAGAAACACTAATAAAAGCCATTACGCAAATAGGCATCCAACAGCAGAAATTAGTGATCACAATTCGAAAGATTTTTCTTTGCAGAGCAACACACTTGGGATTGTCCCGGCCGGCCCTTCTAGCGGTTGCCTGAGATTTTCTGTAGAGATAAACCACTCAGCTTCGTCCGATATTACCAACAAACAACCAAACCTGTATATAATAATGTAGGCAACTGCCATGTAGATGAAAGCACAGAAGTTTATGCAAATTATCACAAAGGAATAGACCCATGAGCGATCAATGGCGGGAATAGGAAAGAAACGGGGAAGACAGACACCGTGTACAGAATAAAACCCGAAGTAGTATCTCGGCACTAGTTCGGGACCTAGTCTTGCGACCGTCGAAATCATGCTTGCGTACGTGAGGGCTCTGCAGCAGATGTAAGTTTTTTTAGGCCTATAGTTTAAGTTATCAGTGTAACCAGTGTAACAATGTGTACTTTGGCTCCCCAGCTGTAAAGTTCTGTTTTACCGGGTCTTGAAAAGTTCGAAGCGCAGTGACGAACTCAGCCAAAGACGTTCGATTCGGAGCAGCAAGAAACTTATTTCGGCGGTACCTGAAAAAATTCTTGTGTAACGCTTATATTGAAAGTCGTTTACTTCATACCATAAACCAGACACGAAGAAATCTCTTTGATAAGATAAGAGTGGCGCAATAGCAATCATGATGGCAGTTATCCACGCCATTGCAGCAACTAATGCGACAACCCGCGGTCTTTTTCCCGCCGAAAAGGGCCTGCGGTAAAATATTTGTGAGATGTTAAATGTATTGGAGAGTTATTCATTAATGACAGCATAAACAAAATACACAATATTTATAATTTACGTAGATTGTGTTTAAAATTTTACGTAGATTGTGTTTAACTAACATTTCGTCTGCCACCCGGCAAGATGTCTTTAAGGTTATGGCGCAGCAGTTAAACCAGGTACACAAACACACGCAAAAAAGTAAAAAAAAATACATTTCCTGACTGCGGCAGGGGTACAATTTATAAATTCGTTTATAAACACAAATTCGCACTCATTTCATAACAGCTATGCAAGAGGCATACTTTTTTAAAGTTACCTGTAGACCAGAAGCAATCTGTAGCTTGCCATTATGGACAACGTAAACACCGACATTTCAGTGCTTATAACTGCCAGACACCCAAGTGCGGAACATGCTATGCTGCCTCGCCAGTGCATGTCCCGTCGACAATATATTTGCGCATACTTTAAATTGACGATTCCCAGTGAAATTATGTAGATCTGAACAAAAAACCGAACATATAATTAGCGATTCCTGAAGCTCCAGAAATCTTATGATATTGGTGTTATGATGGTAAACTTATGATGTTATATAAAAGGCCGAATTCTAGTTTTCCTAATGGGCTTGGCTGTACACACACTGGTCCAACTATACATTATGAGTTCGTTAAAAACAATAGTATGTCAACAAATTGTAGTATACCCCCAGTAGAAGGTCGGCAGTTGCCAGATTGAGGGTTAGCATTCTATTGATAAACGCCACGGTACATTTCGATCCAGGCGTAATCCACATCTGCCTCGCGTTGTGAACAATTACAGCCACATTACCGAAAATGGCACAAATACCTTGAACAGAAACACAAGAAATGCCCGGAGGATGTTAAACAGTTACGTTTCAGATGGACTAACCTGTCACCCACACAACTACTTGTAAGAAATACGAGCTAATAAGAAATTTGTCAGAAGAGAACGGACTTGTAGCACAGTTTTGACATTCGTCTTCACCGTATCGACAATCGTGAACTCCGTTGCATACCTGAATAGTTGCACGCTGTCGTTAATAAGCAGACCCCATTATAGATGGTGACTTAAAAGCTGAAAGGGATTTCCACCGTGAGTCTCAACCCCCCTTTGCAATCTCACGTATTCTTAATGTGAAAAAATCTCATTTACTTTGACCAGTGAAAGTGAAAGTAGTCCCAGTAGAGGGGGTTACAACTGCCGCATTTTTTGAAAAAAAGCTCACGAAAAATGTTGTGAATTACGCGTCTCTGTGTGCAACACTTTAGTAGCGTTTTACAAACCAAAACATAACCCTGGTTATTGGAATTGAAATTTGGAATTGTTTAAATATCAACTTGGAGCGGTGTTCGGTGCCAAATTTACCTTGTATCTTGGAACATATTTTGGTGTACCGGAAGGACAATAAAAGTTCGTGGTTGTGTTACAACCCATCTCGTCGCTGACGTCATTGCAGTCTGTAATTTGGTTACACCTCTGCGATAACCGAATGTGAATAGGAAGTCCTGACTTACCATGGTCGGCGCAATATAACCTGTACAACAAAACGGCCATTGGACACTTTGTATGCTTTTGAAAAAGGCTACGAAAAGGCTGTGAATAGTTTCGGAAGGCAGAAATAATATATTGTTTTTTTTTGGTCGCGCTTGTAGGCTATACCTGTTAGTGCAATTAAACTCGTCGGCTGAAAGCTCGGGTGATGCGCTGTTGCAGGTCGGATAACCATCGCAAATAGTTTTTCCTGGAAGCACTGTGCTTGAGTTTGGGCAACTTAAAAAAATAAAACACAAATGTCAATGTAAGATCTGAAAAGACTATATTCTCCCCTTGAAAAGACTACAAAGCAAAAGTAATCTTACACAAATTTCTTGTTTAACTTGACGTAGCGACAAGCATACACAGTTGAATTGGGACATAAGGTCTTGTTGCATTCGTCATCGAGACCGCTGCACTCAATAATGTTGTCGCACTTGGTTGCATACCCGGGTCTTTCAAAGCTAAAGGCTTTAAAAATTAAAAAAAGCAAAGGGTTAAATACATAAAGATGATTGATGATCATAGATCAGGGTAATTTTCATTACCACCAGGGCGACTCTCTCTTCTGCTTTTTCTGTGTGTTTTACATTTATACATTGAGGAACAATTCCATTCGTCTGATCCGTCCGAACAGTCTGGGTAACCTAAAACAAAGTTTATACAAAATGTGTCAAAAAGATAAGAAAACAAACAACAAAAACTCTCCAGAAGTGGTTGCTTAAAACCAGAGCTTCTCGGTTCACTCTAGTGCAGTGTTTTTCAATAGTTTTGTCATTGCATACCACCAACTGCTTTTTTAGTGTTATTGCGTATCATCAATCTGTTTCCAAGCCGATGTTTAAAACATAATGCTACACCAAAACACGCACAACAAACACCGTAAAACACAATTTAATGCGAAAACCAGGGGTAAAATATGCGCATAATTGTGCAGACTTTTGGAAGTTGTTTGTTACAAACAACTTTGTATGTTTAATTACATGCAACTTCATATACGAACCACAGCTCTTGTGAGAATAATTTTTTTGCAGGGTTAAAAAAAGAGTATAGCGTAAATGAAAAATATATTTGTTGTTATTTATTTTATAATCAATGAACATGGCTGTCATCAAGCAGGCAGGTATAACATCCGTATATTTCTATTAGATTAGTCCTGGATTTTACATGCGACCGTTGTTGTTTGAAACCACATCCAAAAAAAGATAGCATCCGTTCTCGAATGAAACATTAAGGTAAATGAAATGCCGCAAACTTCAACATGGGCGAACGTATCAAAAATATGTTTCAGAAGCACTTTTTTATTCAATGGGAAATAACGTAAAAAGCGGTTTTATATCAGAAGATCCTTGGTTTCCATTTTGAATTCTCGCGTGTTTAAACTAAATTCATTTTTACTTACGGTCGCAATGCATGTACTTTTGTACAGATTGCAGTCCATCCGCGCAGTTAAAAACCGGGTCATTGATGACTGGACAGTTATTTTCGTCTTCTCTATTCGGACAATCAATTATTTTGTCGCAAACTTGACTTCGGTTGATGCATTTTTTATTTCCATTAACAATCCCCGAGCACAGCACCTGACCCACTGTACAATTTCCACACTTCTGACCATCTAAAGAAGGAGAAAACGCACATTTTGTTCAATAAGTAAACCGTTTTAATGATTGGTTGTCGCTCTCCCTGTTATATTTAAAAGTGACTCAGAACTTGTTTGGTGGGTCTGCAAATTAGTTTTCGGAAATGCCGATGCATTTGTTCGCCAAGGTTGCGGGGAACAATTGCGTAGCATAATTTTCAATTGTTACCACCAGAGTAATTAATTGTTACGCGATTTACAAGCTAGGTCCATAGTCGCTTTACTTGTGTAGTGAATTTGCTTACATTGACACACTTGATTGCAGATCGGTGGACGTTTACGCAAACAGAGGCATTCGTCTGACAAATCTCGGCAATTAAAACTCATATCACACACGCGTTTTACGTTGACGATACTTGAATCGTCCAAACAACGAAAACACATGTTGTAGAGGTAATCTGAAACAATAAAAAACTTTGCATGTCACAAAAATCACTGTGCAAACTTAGGCTACGAGAAGCCTCACGTTCTGCGATGTAACTATTTTTTGCGATGCCTGTCGAGTTGCAGAAGCATTCGTCTGTGCCT
Source organism: Ascidia mentula (assembly GCF_947561715.1). NCBI lineage: Eukaryota > Metazoa > Chordata > Ascidiacea > Phlebobranchia > Ascidiidae > Ascidia > Ascidia mentula. Next base: position 15,003,890 of record NC_138569.1, on the reverse strand, counting down.
TCGTCACAATCGTTTATTCCGTCACAAACGTGGACTTGAGGTAACATACAATGGTTTCTTACTGAGAGTTTCGTCACAGCACATTGTAAGCCAGGCAGGCCGGGACTGTCAATGTGTATATTAATAGGTAAAAGTGTAATAATAATTGGCATGATTTATGAACACGTTAATTACTAGTCAAGCTGCTTACGCGTATTTCAGTTCATCTGACCCGGATGGACAATTAGGAACAAGGTTACAGAACTGAGCTCGGACTCGACAGGTTTTTGGATCTCCAGGTCGAGGAATGCAGTGTAGAGATGTTGTGCAGTTACACTCATCATTTCCTACACAAGAATATTTCCTAAAATTGAATGTGCAGAAATGGTCCATGCTTACTTACCAAAATAACAATCAACTTGGTTGTTACAGACGTGAAACTGTGGGATGTAACATGTAGCCATTGTTCCGTTCACGGTTGTTTTTGTACATGCCCTCCCTGGCAAGCCGGCTTGAAGTGTTGCATTGTATCTAATCTCGTCTCCTCCATCCCTGAGTACAGAAACTTTAGTCAAGAAAAACGGATAGATTGGTTCGATTAAGAACTTACTTGCACTGTTTTATGCCGTCGCAAAACTTGCACATCGACAGACCTTGACTGTTATCCGCGCATTCAAAATGAATGCGTTTATCACATGGATCAAGTGGCACTGATACATTTGCAAAGCGCACATTTTTGCATTCTCCACCAGCTATAAGGGAAAGTATCACAATCCAGACTGCGGTTTCCACTTTTTTGCAACAAATTGCTTTCACCATATTCCTACCACGGTTCTTTGCAGGCTTTCCTTGGCCTTTGTCTACATAATTATCTGGGCGCAACCAGTACTGATGGTAGGTAGAATATGAGTATAGATATGATGCACTTCCCGTGTCGTTCGATTTATTGCAAACTTCCTTTCTGTCGAGGAACATTGGTAGGTGTGTTAACGTCGCGTTCAATGCGTTATAATATGGCCAAACAAAATGTGCGATGTCACTGCGGAAACTACTAAGCGTAAGTTTCGTAAATAGAACTTATAAATAGAATATGAGCAGGTTGATTTAAATGGTATCATACCCAAAGTCCTTTGAAGAAACTAACACGGATTCAGTTTGTCACACATTGATTTAGTGACTGAATAAAATACGAACAAGCCCTTGCACATGCTTTTATTTGTTCTTTCGTTGCGGTGGCAATTGTTTGCCACCACCATTAGTACACTGTAGTCTCCGCACGGGCAAAACGAACATTCCGAAACAAAAACATTCAACTCAGTCCATATGGTTCAAAAAGCATCAAAAACAAGTATTTGAAATCGTTTGTTGCCAATTAGCAACATAGAATAGGCCTACAACAGTGAGAGTCCGCGTGATAATGCAAACGCTACAGGATGGACGTCGAACTAACTAACGTGATATGGGCTAACCAAGCAATTGTTACAGCTCTCCACTAGAAGCGCCACCCATTCCTAGAAAGTTTTTGACTTTTCCGGCAACGTTGGCAAAGAGCGTGAAAATTCCACCCTGGCCTGTTTCTTTGCCGCTGCCGTAAGGAATAAGGGGTTGAATTTTTCCGTCAAGTGCGTCAATCCGTTTCAAATCTTCTTCCTTTATATTCAGCTTGAAACTGCCAAAGAAATACAAATACTGCATTTGCAAAAAACTTTCTCTCGAAACAAACGTTCATTGTTGCGCAACTACAATTAATCTTACCTGTTATAATTCATGTGCAGTCTTGTGGAATTGCTACTCCCTGGTATCACAGCAATGTTGCGAGACATAGCCCACTTAAGCACGACTTGAGCAGGTGTTGTTTGATATTTGGTGGCGATTCCTTTAATTGTTCTGTCATTTAATATTGGATTTTTGCGCATTCCATCATCTAACCACCCAACACCTATTGGAATAGAAAGATAAGTTACGTTTGTTACGTAAGTTACTTTTGACCCAATAAGGTTTACTCGAGGGCCTCAGAAAGTGTTTGGACTAAGCCCAATACAAAGTAACGACAACATTATATTACGCATATAATTGAGATACAATTTATTAAGTTTGAGTTTTTTGTATATACTTCAATGTATACTCCAGCGTATATTTTCTTTGCCATATGAACGAAAACATCACTTCAACAAACGCGCAGTTAAGCTGCTACATGTTGACACCGAATCTACGCACCCAGCATACTGTAGGCTTGGAATTGAATGCCTGTTCGTGTAGTGACAGCTCTGGTCTTGGGATCTTGAAAGTACGGATCGAGCCAGTTTTGCATGACAGAAATCTGTTGTCCGCCTTCCACCCATAGCTTTTCTACTTCCTCTGTGAAAAAGTTGCTGATTCCCAGGTCTTTTACGATGCCTTCTTTAACCAATTGGCGCATGTTTTTCCAGCCTTCCAGATAGGACGCTGTTCAAATTTTTGTTGGGTTATTTCCAATATGAATGTGTATCCTTTAATTTACTGAGATACCGCGTCATGGGTAAGTCAACACAGTCATTATATGTGAAAAAAAAATGCAAAAGTAATTCGAAGAGAAATAGGTTATTAATGTTTTGTAGTAACTATAAATAAACATGTGAACGTGACACTGTTTTTCGATTAAAAGAGACATAAAAGTTACGAATACCTGTGGCTTTGCAAGAGGGGTCTTCACCACAATCTGGGTAATGGATTAAAAGCAAATCCAAATAGTCGGTTTTCAAATTAGTTAGAGAGTCCTGCACTGCCTTACGCAACTCTTTCATTGCAAAATAACTAAAAAAGAAATTTTATTGTGACCGCCAATATCGAGTAGTCTCAATAAAATGTTTGTAGAATTTTAATAACTATAATATAGAACATAACTTTTAGATTTCCAAAAAAATGCGATATTTGTTGATGTAACGTTACCAGCACACTTAACGACAGCCTCTGGGTCAACAATTAAAGAGACTCATGCATTAGCGCCATCGAAGCACGGTTAAGAGTTAATCTATGGAAATGCAGTAGGCTATAATCCCTTAAATTGACAACAAAATATATTTTTATTGTGTATCGTTCTTCTGCATTTACAGGCATTTATGGCAATTCATTGTTGTTATTAACACCAAATGTTTTTCGATTTGCAATCGCCAATAACCTTAATTTCATACTTCGGCATAATCTTGGTGGTGATGAAGATTTGCTCTCGAGGCACTCCACTATTGGCTACCGCCTTTCCTATAGCTGCTTCTGACGTACCTCTATTGCCCGCTTCGTATATTTTTGCTGTGTCGATCAGTCTAAAAAAATGTACACCGTACATTGCAGGAAAGATATTCACAACGCCTGGCCTAAGCTTGATAATAGATGGTATTTGTCAAAACAATTTAACGTTAAAACTGAATTCACCTGTAACCAATTTCCAGCGCCTCTTTCACGATTCTGTAAGTAGAAGCACCCAGCCGGTATGTTCCCAATCCAAGCATGGGCACTGCAGAACAATTAACACCATAACCAAAAACGATGCGGGGTATTGGCAAAAAAGATTAAAGTCACCACTTACTCTTTCTGCCAGACTTTAAAGTAACAAAGGGAAAGACTTTAGATCTTTCAAGTGCTTCTTCTTCATCCTCGGTAAAATCCTCATGTTTTACCTCCGGGTCTTCTGCTGAAATGTTCTCTTCCTCTTGATTGGTTTGTTCTCTTATCTTCTCGGCCTCGTCCATCTCAACAATTTCGTCGATATCCAAATCTGTTGATTTGAACAGGTTTGCTGCCTTAGAAACTACTATTCAGTCAATAACATACGAAATGGTTGCTTCACAGTCTGTCCCTACCTTCCGTATTGTCACCATCGTTCGTAGCAGTTGCAGTTACCAAAACTACTACCAAAGCCACACAAATTATACGATACATGTCTATTTTATGTGTATTGGCCTAAAAGCTAAGCTAAATTTCTGTGTAAACAATTTGTATTAAAACAATCAACTTTCTGAACTAAGAAATATACATGTACTTTGGAATCAACCAGCATAAAGCGTACATCACACAACTCACGATTATCAAAACAAGTTGCTATATTAAACAGCACGAGACAACACGATGCAGAGGCCGTGGAAAACAGCTGGTGCTATTGTGTGGAACGGGATAATGCGCTTCCGTAACAGTGTGGAGCGAAATTGGACTAATATAAAAAGTTAAGCGTATGGACTCACAAGCCTACTCTTTTTGAAATGTATATTAAGACTGAAACTACAAAGTGCATGTGACGACATACTTAAAATGCGCACCGCCGGTGAAACATCGTATTTTGCAGTTTTATTAAAACTATTACTACTGTTTTCAGAAACAAAAACAAATAAAAAAATGCCAGCTCCTTTATTTGCTCGCATGTTCTTCTTGTGCAGCTAACTGATCGTTATGGTTTTATTTTTCATCCTCTACGCATGTGAAGGTCGCCTGACAAGTTGTGCGCCTGCGCACCAGTGTACCTTGGCCACAATATACCCCGTGAAGCCACTGAGCTCCTGTAGCTCAGTTGGTTGAGTGTTGGGCCTGGTTAGCCCAGGGTCGTGAGTTTCAGATCTCGCTTCGACTTGTCGAGCAAGTGGCTAATCCAGCTTGGCTGCAATGCCTTGGCTACGAAGCCTGTGAACCTTATGATCAGAATATTTAAACTGTGATCGCCAAATTAAAGGGCCTGCGCAGTGGGGCGATCCTGCCTTGCTTAGCGAAAGCATGGTATTACTGCGTTATTTCATTGTAAATTTATTTTTTTTGTTTTGCTACTGTTCAAGAGTGGTTATTAAAAGGATGGGGGGTTAGTTCTTGCCCTGCAGCAAACGTGGTCGATTAATAAAGATGTTCTGGTTTGTATATGATAAGCAGCAAGAAATGGATCACCTCAAAGCGAGTTTCGAAAATTGTCGGTCCCTATTAAAATTACCATATGACTGTTTTAATTACTTTATTATAATATTGGCACAGTGTGCACGTAAGTTGTACAGCGTTTAAAAAAAACATACCACCACCTTGCAATTACAGTTTAGTAATACGATTTTTATGTTGTTTCCGATTACGCTTTGTCATGCTCGAAGTATTGAGAACAATCCAATACTTTACAGGAAAGGTTACAACATAAAGATATTTTTTCTGTAATGTGCATTTTGAAAAACCACACTTATAACCAAAAATAAATATATTTGCATAACGGCTTTTTACAAAAGTATATCAGTACAAACATAAAGAAAATTTATCAAATGGATTTTGTCACATTTTATTCCGAACCAACAGGATTTTGGTATGTGTGGTCTGTAGTTGTTTCAAGTTGTTTAACCTAGGCTTCACTATTTAATATAATAGCTTTGCCATTAAAATTTTGACTGAGTTGAAAGATATGGCACCAGCAGCGGAAAGCAAAAGCAAAGCTACCGAAAAAGAAGATTCCAAATCGGAGCAAAAACCAATCAAAGAGGAAGAAGAGCCTGAACTGGTGAGTTTACCGCTTATGTTCTGTTCACCGTCTATAATAGTGTATTTGTGAAAGGTTGATAATCCTGAAAAACTATATCCGGTTTCCCTAAAATCTTTGCTAATTCCCGGTAAAGCTTTCTTGTTTGACATCTTGTAATAAGGATTTGATTGATTTTTTCTGCTTCAAGCATGTAGTCATATATACTAAAACCTATTTTAGCAATACGAATATATATATATCTACTTACAGTCCTGATTGAAAAAATATGTAGCTTTTTTGGGTGTAAATCTGTGAGCTTTCTGTGGTTAAACTTTAAATTTGACAACAGTAAAAAAATTTTGTTTAGTGTTGTTTTTATTGAACGTTGATTGGAGACCAGCCAGATTGGAAACTTTGTTTATGTGCGAAGGATTTTGTTTTGGCGATCGTTAATTGCGCGGACGATCACAACGTTTTTTCGTATATTAATGCATTAGCTAATTAGTAATGCGAGGATTATCCGTAAATTTTCGCAAAAACACAACATTTTTTCCAATCTGGGAGACCAGCCAATGTATTCTTGTTGACTATAGTAGTTAATTTCTCATGATAAGATTTCAGATTTATCATCCATGCTTGACATTCAAAGATTTATAATTTGATATATAAACTTATAACCTCTTCCAATGCTTAGAGCGAAGAAGACAAGCAACTTCTTGATGAGCTTAATCTCTGCATTGACCGCTTAAAGGTATGTCTTTAGTACAACATAAATGTACACAAAACTTTATTTTAATGTGTTAATTTTATATTACTTACTTTAAATTAGGAAGACAATGCGTCGCTGCACCACCAAGCCTTGGAAATTCTACGAACTAAAATACGATCATCAACTGCTTCCATTACATCTGTTCCAAAACCTCTAAAGTTCCTTCGTCCACATTATGGCGCTTTGAAAGAAATTTATGAACGAATGACAGCTGGAGAAAACAAAGTATGTTTACTTCTTAATTTTTTAAAAGGTTCTAAAAATATTTTTTATGGAGTTTTAATTTGACAATGGGTAATTTAGAACAAAAATAAGTTAATTTATTTTTTCCACAGTGTTTTTGTGCCGACATTGTGTCTGTGCTTGGAATGACCATATCGGAAGAGAGGGAGTGCCTTAAATATAGGTTACTTGGTTCTCAAGAAGAAATTGGATCCTGGGGTCATGAATATGTCAGGTAGGGTTAAATTGATGCTTTTTGTAAAGGTAAAGTGTTGGGACGTTAACATAACATTTTATGCCATCTGAATTGCTATTTTTTGCAGACACATTTCCGGAGAAATTGCAAATGAGTGGCAGGACATAGACCCAGAAGAAGATGGCGGAAAAGAGAAACTGGACAGACTTCTTGCCATCGTTCGAGTATGCTTTGCATGCTGTTCTGAAAGTGCAATTTAGTTAGCTTTAGTTCATAATGTTTTCATTAACAGGATGTTGTCCCATATGATATGAAGCACAATGCTGAGACAGAAGCTTGCGACTTGCTCATGGAAATAGAAAAGCTTGACCTTCTGATTAATTTCGTTGACAAGGCAACCTATCCACGTGTTTGCCTATACTTGGTCAGGTAAGCTGTTACTTTGGGCCAAGGTGTGGTGTATAACCCTTATGGTTTTATCGGTGCCCAAGTCATTTTATGTACAATGTATATCGTTCATGTGCAGAGTAACTCTATGTGCAGAATTATTTTTTGTATTTGATTTTAACACAGCTTATGCCTGTTTGTGTTTACACAGTTGCGTTCCATACACTGCCGAGCCTGAAAACACAAACCTCCTACAAACAGCAGTTCAAATTTTTAGAAAATTTGATTGTTTACCACAAGCTATGCGTCTGGCTATGCAGCTTAATGACATGGAATTGATTGAAGATATATTTTTATCTTGCAAAGATTTGTAAGTCCATAATTTGTGTTGCATAAAACCTATGTTATTAATTAAAAACGGCAAAGAATGACCAGTCAATATTTTTATATATTATAAAATTATAGGTCTCTCCAAAAGCAGCTGGCTTATGCCCTGGGAAGGCAACAGGTTTTTCTTGAACTTAACGATGAAATGCCAGAAGCTGATGAACTTACAGAGATCTTATCCAACTCCCACCTTACCACAAATTTTTTGTCGCTTGCCAGGTATCCCTTTTATTTGGTTCTTACCTATGGTGGTATTTTATTTACACATTCCTATACAAAACTTTTAGAGAATTGGACATTATGGAGCCCAAAGTTCCTGAAGACATTTATAAAACCCATCTGGAAAATAGCAGTAAGTTCTATGTTTGTAAATTCCTAAACAAAATGTCCGTGGCAATTTAAATTTTTCATATCAGTTGGGTTTGATAGTGATGTGCATCTAAATTAGGTTTAACTTAATATTTTACACTTTCCCTAAATAGGTTTATTGCATTTTAACAGGACCTGGATTGAGTGGTGGTAGTGTGAATGTGGATTCAGCCAGAATGAATCTTGCTTCTTCATATGTGAATGGTTTTGTTAACGCTGCTTTCGGTCAAGACAAACTTCTTACGGATGAGGGAAACAAATGGATATACAAGAACAAAGAGCATGGTATGTAGAATTTGGCAGTGAGTTATTAGTTTGCTTCCTAGTCTGATATGCCATGAATATAACAAGTCAACATGTATTTGTAACTTTCTGCAATACGGCTCTTCTGGTAATAATTTTATTATATCAACATTTGTGTGCCTCAACATTGTCCACGTTGTACTATTCACATTTTTTTACATCCTGATAAAGGCTGCTGCATAGTGACTGAAAGGTTGATATAATACAATTATTGCCAGAAGAGCCATATTGCAGCAATAAAACGTGCCTGGCAGCATCAGTAGTAATTTATTTGTAAGTGATTTTCTCCCTGTGAAAAACTCATTTTTTTTTTTTCTAATTTTTGGACAATACAATTGTTACTTGATTAGGTATGATGGCTGCAACTGCTTCTCTTGGTTTGGTTCTGCTCTGGGATGTTGACGGTGGCCTAAACCAGATCAACAAGTATCTCTACTCATCAGAAGATTACATCAAGTCCGGTAAACAAATTTGCAGAGTTGATCCTCACTATTGTCTTGTCTGCTTTTAATAAACTAGGTTGTCATGTCATTCTTTATTCTAAGATTTGTCCCTATTTGTGACAGGGTTTCCCTATTATTAGGCTGTTTTTGGACAAAGGCATTCTTATTTTTAATATGTTTTGGTTCAAACATGGTTGGTTGCTGGCCTTTCCCATTTTTAAGCAAAAAAATAATTTGCCATTTTCACATCTTGATTAGAAATAGGTCATCATGTTGAAATCTTTATAAAATATGTATCATGGAAGGCAAAATTTTTTTTTGTCGTGCCTAATTTCCAATTTCATGGCAGCCCTGCCTATAAACTTGATTTGCAGACTCAGGTTTGATTTCCAATGTTTATCTTCATGTGATTTTAGGTGCTTTGCTTGCATGTGGAATTGTCAACGCTGGCGTCCGCAACGAATGTGACCCTGCTCTGGCTTTGTTGTCTGACTATGTGCTGCACAGTAGCAATGTAATGAGGGTGGGCTCAATTTTGGGGTAAGTTCATGTTAAGTAGTACTATAATTACTTTCGGTTGAAATAAGTGTTCACCTTGCCATAACAGACTTGGACTTGCATATGCTGGATCGAATCAAGCTGATGTGATTGGTTTGTTGACTCCGGTTCTTGCCGACTCCAAATCGAACATGGAGGTAAGCAACAAAATAAATGTATAAAATATTGCCAACAATTAATAATTTAATCCTATTTACAGAAAATACAGTTGTTTTCAATGCATTGTAGCAATTTTAGTCAAAATAAAAGTTCTATTTTTTTTCTCTTAGGTCATTGGTGTCACATCTTTAGTGTTGGGCCTGATTGCTGTTGGAACTTGTAATGGTGATGTCACCTCTGCCCTCCTGCAAACATTGATTGAACGATCAGAAACAGATTTGAAAGAAAGTCATGCTCGATACATTGCACTCGCATTAGCTCTCGTTTATCTTGGTAAGAACCCATTTTGTATTTTGCCATTAGACCATTTTTAGTAATTGTTGTTGTCTTTATGTGTACACTGTACATAATAAATAATGCAACTGTAAATTGGTGGAAGAACTCTAAATTTAAATTATGTCAACATTTTTGCACCATACTCAATGTAAAAAAAAATTTTAAAAAAATAAAAAAATTTAAAAATAATGGGTGAATTACAACGTATTGTCAAGTGTAAAACCAAACAACAACATTGGCAAAGTAGTGGTAGGTTACATGTAATTATGTGTCAACAAAATTCATTCATGTAACAGGAAAGCAAGAAGCGGTCGACACAGTTCTCATTGCTCTGCAAGTTGTTCCTGAACCACTGAAAGGATTTGCACTAGTTTTAGTGGAAGTTTGTGCTTATGCAGGTAAAGGTCACTTGTATGAAAGTACATTTTTTGTGTTAAAATCATTTGTTCTGTATAGGTACGGGAAACGTTCTGAAAGTCCAACAGATGTTACACATCTGCACTGAAACTGCAGACAAGGAAGAGAGCGGGAGCAGTGAAAAAACTGCTGACAAGAAGAAAGATTCTTCAACTGAAAGCAGTTCAAAAAGCAAAAAAGACGACTCCAAATCATCTAAGGTGATTGGATAGAATAACTTAAAACACTAATCGTTTAAATTGCAAGAAAATTAGCAACGAATGCCAATTGAAATTTATTGAGAGGTTTCATTTGAAAGCTGGTGTATTAAAACTGTCTTGTAAACTGTGCTATCTCCCACAGAGTGACGACAAGAAGTCAAAGTCTTCTGACTGGGGAATGAGCAAACATGCTGCTGCTGTTCTGGGCATTGGCTTGATTTCAATGGGTGAAGAAATTGGAGCTGAAATGGCATTTAGAGCCTTCGGACATTTGGTATGTAACCAGTTAACATAGTGGCCAAATCAAAATGAACTCCCATAATGTCAATAGGGCACTGTCACTTGATTGCGGCTATGTATAAGTCAGAACAAAAAACAAACCACTGGGGATGTTTAAGCTCTGGGTATTTAGGATCATTGATATATAAGTTCTTGTCAATCGTTGTAGGCTGCAATGCTACCTGGATCATGTGTTTTGAGTGCTGTAGTCTGTGTTAGGTTTTACAGTTACCATATTTTGCAGTATCGTTATGGGGATATTGCGGTGCGCAGAACAGTGCCACTTGCCCTTGCACTTACATCAGTTTCAAACCCTCAACTTCACATACTTGATACATTGTCAAAATTCAGCCACGACTCCGATGCAGAAGTTGTCCACAACTCCATATTTGGAATGGGTCTAGTAGGAAGTGGTATGTGCAGTTTCAGTCCAATTCAATCTAAATAATAGCCGTAAAATGCTGTTCTCAATGCTAATATATTTGTTTTTTTGAAAAAGGAACCAACAATGCCCGTCTGGCTCAAATGCTGCGAAACCTTGCTGTTTATTATTCGAAAGACCCCAACAATCTATTTTTGGTGCGACTTACACAGGGACTCGTCCATCTAGGAAAGGTTTGTGTGATAAGTAACCAAACCAGTGGTTATCAACCTTTTGTAGTGTAAGCTCAAGTTTATATGGAGCCACAAAAAAACAACATCACTTCAAAAAAAATCCTTAGGAGTAAGAACAAACACCACAGGAACACAGCAAAAATTACATGATTTTTCCAGTGGTTTTCATGACAGCCACAAAAATGTTGGTAAAGAATATCATTAAATTTGAAAGCCACAAAATTGCAAAATAAGTACATGAAACATTGAAACTGTGCTAGTTCTTCCGCACAAACAAAATTACATTTTGATGCAAACATTCATGACAATTATATTTTTTTGCCAGGGGACACTGACTTTACAGCCATATCACAGTGATCGACAACTACTAAGTCCTGTTGCTTTGGCATCCCTTCTATCAGTAATAGTTGCTTTGCTTGATGTAAAAAACAGTGAGTACATTTGTCTTTAACTTGTTTTTAGTCATTATATCAGATTTTTATTTAGTTTTTTTTATATAGAAATCACTCCCAACTTTTGTTCACCGCCTATATTTTGTTTTATGTAGCAATCCTTGGAAAAACCCACTATCTCCTCTACACAATGGTGCCGGCCATCCAACCAAGGATGTTGGTAACATTTGATGAAGATTTAAATCCGTTACCTGTCAGTGTGAGAGTCGGCCAGGCCGTAGATGTTGTTGGCCAAGCTGGAAAGCCCAAAACAATTACAGGTAATGGTAAACATTACATTTGGTTTTAACAGCTAATATGATCAGGTTGTTTTGGTATTGCCCGAATAAAATTGTCTGGTCAACAATTGCATTTGATTTATACAACAAAACATTATTACATTGTGTATTTCCTCATTAATTTTTTTGCTGTTTTGTATTCATAACTTTCTTTGTTTAAAGGTTTCCAGACCCATACCACTCCAGTTCTGCTGGCTTATGGTGAACGCGCAGAGCTTGCTACAGAAGAATACCTTTCCCTCACACCAGTTGTGGAAGGATTCGTCATTCTAAGAAAGAACCCAAATTTTGAATGAAATAAAGTTCATCCTCCTACTTTAAACTTTTGCTTTCTCACTCGAACGTTCCTAAATTTGTTGAAAAAATAATAAAACAGTGCAACAGGCATTTGCTTTTATTTCGAAGGACATTTTTCATTATGAGCAGTAGTAGTGGATCGATCAAGTTTAGGTCTGAAACCAACAGTTTCCATTCGAATGTGTATTTTCACAAAAAGACAAGCAGGTGGAATATCATGATAGCTATTATTAGTACAACATGAATTAAAGAATGAATACAAAAAAAAATTCATTTACCAATTACAATTATAGTGGAGATAGCTATTGGTTACAAAATTAAACGACATACAACCGTCACTTTTAGTTTGTAAATACTACGCCACGCAAACAACTGTTTCACCATGTTAAGAGCCATTTTATTATATGTTCCCTTCAAGTGCTTGACGAGACGTAACAGACATGGAAGTAAATGGTGACAAACATGACAGGACTACAAAAATGAAAATGACGGTTACATTGTTCGACAGTTGTAACATTTTCTCTTAGTGCAAACAGTGCTCTATTCGAACTTGTGGTAATACTGTTCCTCACATTTAGGGCAAATCCAGAATCACTTCAACATAGCTGCAGGGAAAGTATCCTGTCTGCAGAAAAATTAAAGGTCTTGTTATTTTCATATAATGGTGTTACAAGTAATACAACCGTCAATCTAAGTTAGGGATGGCAAACCACAGACCTGTGATCAAAAAGTGACACCTCAGTGACATCTGCTAATTTAAAAATTATAGCAAAGGGTGTTTCAAAAAGAGGTACAGGTCAATCCTTATTTCAATCTAGTAACTGAGGGGTATCAGTCTGGCACCACTACTGTGCGTTCGTGACATGACAAAGAAGCATCAAGTTTCCCATTAATATTGACATATCAATAAATCAATCACCCGCGTTTGTTTCATTCCAGTTTTGGTTCACATGTGTGTCACACTTAATTAAAATAGGTTTGCCATCCCTGTTCTAGATTGCTGTAATTTTGTTTCAAAATATGTAGTGAAATCATTTTAGAATAATATCAAAGGTAGTTTTGGTAAATGAGTAAATATTACAAGATTGTGTCTCGAAGAAGCATACCTCTCCCTTGGTATTCATCCCTTCATACCAGTTTTCATCAATCCTAGAAACTAAAGTTATGATTTCATCTTCAGCAAATCCTAACTCGCCCTCATTTTCTGCTTCGAATTCATAAAGAGCTTTGCAGCATGGTTGAGATGGTTGCTTTGCTGTGAAATATAAGCAATTTACATGTGTTTGTGAATAATGCTATATGCTGTAAATACTATTTGTAAATATGTGTTTTTTGTCTGTCATACACCAAGACCATTAAATAGACAAGCGCACAACAAACCTTTTGCAGGGGAAGCGACTTTAGTGGGTGGGCTCGGTGTAGACAGTGGTGGTGAAACAGGTGATCTATCAGCTGGTGCAAGGCTTGGAGTACGAAGTTGCTTTTTGGTTCTTTCCTGTTGCAAAGTTCAAGTATGGTATAAAGTCCATAGTAACAAACTTCAATAAATCAATCTATTGCATGGTTTTGGGCCAATGTGGCAAAGATGGCATTGCTCAGTCAATTCAACAAATCACAGAGTGGTTCAACTACATACATGCTACTGCCAAAACAACAAATACGATTTGTTCAGACAGAAATGAGTCATTTTGAAGTATGTAGGCTGGTAAATCTTTGTTGCGCATTGTCGCCGCATGTTTTGTGTATGTTATACACAAAACACTGTAACTGGTGATGCCTTATAGGCAAAATACATTTAAAATGCAGTACTTGCAATATACAGCAACATAACATTTTCAGAATTTACATCAGTCAGTACAAATACATTCCTGGCACCAGAACAACCAAATAAATATTACATTCAATCAACACAATACATTTAAGGACATATATTTTTTCTCGCCATCAAGCACTCATATATTTACCCTTTCTGGCTTAGAATTAATTGAGGAAATCTGCTTTTGTAAATCCTCCTGCAGTGATTCAAGAATGTCAGCAGATTGGCGGTGATAATCCAATTGAGCTTCAACCAACGCAGCCAGTTGACTGACTTGTTCAATCTGACACGATGACAGGAATTATTGTTGGTATTTTTACATCATTTTGTGGTAAAAAAAAAATTAACACTTCTTTCGTATGTTTGAAATTACAGCACTGTTGAACATTGCGTACAGGTACAGGTGAAATCAGAACCTACAATGTGTACGAATTTTCATTGCAATTACTACTAAAAAAATTGGTTAAATATTAATACACATGTTGCACATGTTAACACTTAAATGTCATGCAGTAAACACAAAAGATTACCAGATCCGACATGCAATTAACGTATGCATTATTTATTAGTAATAAATTACTTCTAAGAAAGCCAGTAACAATGACAAAGCTCCCTACAAATAATTTAATTACACTGTAATCTAAAAAAAATTAAAGAATATCTGATACTAACGACATGGACATGCATATGGAATGTCTGGTAAGCAAGCCATAATTGTTAAAGGCAGTGACACTGGTAAAACCCAATTGTAGGGGGAACAGTACAGGGCAATAAAGTATTGATTTTTGTTTTTGTGTGTAGGTAAATTGTGCACTTTTGACTCACATCTCCACTCAAGAGATTGAACATGCTGCTGTCGGCCAACTCTAGGGACTCTTCCAATTTTTGCTCAGCGAGTGTCACCTCCTCTGGCGGAACTTTTGTTCCTGTCATTCCCAAGCATTTGTTAACATGCCACAAACACTTTTTATGCATGGCATGGCCAAGTCTTATTGCATGGATTCAGTATTGTTACTTAATTTATTTATTATATTATGAACTTAGTAACATTAAGAACAGCTCACATATACAGACGTTAAAATGGGGAATAATTACAGAATATTGTGATAAATCATAATTTCCAATCAATAAATAATTTAGATTGCTTTGCCATTACAAAATATCATACCTTAAATAAAAATCTTGCCCATAAGGAAATGAAATTGCACAAATAGCAAATACATTGCCATGTGGATTAAATGCAACAAATATATATACATTGTGCCATTGCCATTTTAACTGT
This sequence comes from Ascidia mentula, assembly GCF_947561715.1. Taxonomy (NCBI): domain Eukaryota; kingdom Metazoa; phylum Chordata; class Ascidiacea; order Phlebobranchia; family Ascidiidae; genus Ascidia; species Ascidia mentula. The sequence goes on along the minus strand of NC_138569.1, from coordinate 14,988,754 downwards.
CTCATATAAATCTCTATTTTGACCTTCTGATATTTGCTGCTGTTTTAATTAAGGAAAAGTATGGGATACATACAGCCCATTGTTCACATGCGAACATCGCAAAAAGGAACAAAACTGGTGTCCAAAAGGATGACTTAGCTTGTCACTGTGTTATCCATCACACTGGTTTACTTCATGAATGTTTTGAATGTAAAAAATAGGTGCTGAACATTCAGCACAACAGGAACACATAAAAAGGCACTGCCCCTTGTGTAAACAGAAGGTGAAGAAAGTTTCACCTGACTTAAATGGCATTGCTTTTGTAAAGTGGTTCCAAATAGTTTTGTTATGTAAGGGAAAAACAACACAATTTTATATAGAACGTCAATGTGGCAAATTGCACCTACTGCACCATTATTGACATAAGCATTGGGTGACTAACAAGCCAGTAATTTACAGGTCTATATATAACACCTGTACTGATACTATTAGATGCCATCAGTACAAGATCGGTATGTTTTGTTTGCATCAGGACTGCAGAAGTTTCAAAAAAGCTAAAAGCGTTTTTACCAAAACTCTTGTTACAGACTACTTAAAAGTTGAAACTGTAGAAAAATTACTATATCACAAAAACAAACCACAAACTTTGGGTAAAAGATTCTACAAACACCCATAAGAATAATACAACCCCAGTCAAAATTGTTTCAGAGGAAAACTAGTCACAATATTACAGGAAGTGCAGAGCAGCGATAATGACAGTTTGCAGAACTAATACTGTCCACTACCAGTGCAGACAAAACAAAAGGGTAAGAATTTTTATGACATTCTCCTCCTATTGTTTTATATAAAGTGAGACAAAAGAGAATTTCTAAGTAAACAAATTCATGCAAATCACTGGATGGTTCAATCAATGCACAATCAAAAGTGCTAAGTACCCAAGTTTTTTAGGATTGGGGCGGATGAGTAGGAACAAAAAAGACCAAAAGCAAAGGTTATTTCTAGTAACCAACTGCACGTCTCAACCTAATTCACCGAAAAAAATGTCCTCCACTCACATCAGAGTAAACTATGTTGGACATGGAAAGGTCAGCAAGTTCAAGGGCTTCTTGCAACTTGTCCTCTGCTAACTGTAGTTCTTCAGGGGAAATTTTATTGCCTATGATTTGGGCACCCAAAATTAAACATATTTTCGATTTCATGCTGTTTTCTTGTTGGAAGCACACAAGCTTCCCACACTAGTTTTATTTTACTGGAATCCTGTTATTTTTAACGAAGTACTATTTGTTTCATTTCAATTTGATAAATCTGGCAGCATATTGGTATGGTAATTATTTAATCATGTCATATGAGAAACAATTTTGCAAAGAAAAGCACGCACAAACCTCTTTTGCGTTTGTAGTCATAATCCAATCTCCTTCCAGACAGTTTTTTTCTATGATGCTGCCAAAAATAATTATGCAAATTAATTATAAAAATAGCTCCATTGCAACTGGCAAGTATATTATATTGGAGACATGATTTAAGGTTATGTGTATCACACACAGGGCGATATTGCGTGGCAGGACATCGTTTCAACACAAAAAGTCAATGGGGTACAGCATAGGCGTCGATTTCTTAAGTTTCCAGGTTAGGCTAAGTAAAATCATTACTCGGCCCATAGGTTCTGTAACGTATTCGTATTGGACTGGTCCTGCGATGTCCGTGTCAATTTACGGGCTTGGTGCTTTTTAGTGATGAATGAATCCGTGACGATTAGACAAATGCACGCCACAAATTTAAACAGTTTAACACAAAACGAGCATTTAAATATCACACGATGCGAGAAAATGGTTACCATTGCGGGTTTATCAGCTTAAAGAACAACGGAGACTTTCCAAATCCAGGGTAGGCAGCCTAACCTGGGTATTTTGCAGGTTAGGCTGGCCTTCTCTGGGAGATAGGAATCGACGCCTATGGGGTACAGTTTAAACACCATCGTTACATAACAATTGAAGTGCATGCACCCACCATGACTTCTTTTATGTCTTTATCACATAATTGCTGCAATGGATCTAAAAACTGTTGCTTTACTCCGAAATCCAGAGAATCTTTTATTTCAGCAAGCTGTGCAAATTTTTCGCCAGTTTTCGCCATTGCCTCACCTATAAGAAATAAGAATATTGGAGTTTATCCATGTGTAGCTATGGATAGTCATTGACCAATACTCATGTGAACATGATAGACATTTGCATGTGTTACTTCTCACCAAAATTTGAATCATCTCCCAGATCCGAACCAAACTTCTGCAAGGCCTCGCCCAGTGATTCCTCTGCTTGTGGATATTTTGCATCTCTTTGTTTGCCCTGATACAGACACATTTAAACTTTCAGAATTCTGCATTCAGTTTATACAGGATAAATTATTATTTTATCCCTTTGGCTCTTACGAAAATCAGCCATAAGGTTCATACCTGGATTTTTTGGTATGTACTAATCATGTTTAGCTTTGTCCTTGCTGCTGGATTGGGTTGCAGATACTCCTTGGTTAAGTTAATGATTTCACTGATTGCTTTGCTGGTTATATCCACTTTCTAAAAATGAGAAAATGTATGCATTAGTTAAAGGGTGAACAATAATTGTCCTTTTCACAAAGTTTTAAATTTTTTACCCCCAATGGAAGTTGTGAAAATGTAAAAGACCAACTTACAAGAAACACAAATGTCACCCTACATAACAATTACCAAATAAAAAAAAGAAAGTGTTTCCTGCGAGAGGAAGTAATTGCACAGAAAATGACCTACAGCAAGCTTTGTGACACTTCAGTGAGAAATTGAATATGTATTTATTACAGTTGCTGGCCAAAACTAAGGTCTGAATTTAATGTAACTGTGACCAAATTTTTTTAATGTTGGAATCTTTTATTTCCTAGAGATACTTAAAAGCCTAAACACACCCTTTCCATTTCCACAAATTCTTCTTCCATTCTTGTTTTGTCATTTTCACTTCCAATTTTTTCAGACATAAACTGTAAAAGAAATAACTTAAAAATACCGGTCTATAATTATTGAGTGTGTGGAACACTCTTGTCCAATTAATTGGCTCAGGTGGCCATAAAAGTTTCACTAATTAACAACATTTTTTGAAAAGATTTTGGCACATGTTATATAACATTGTAAATATACGGACATAAAAATGAAGAATTTGCATGATAGCACTGTTTTTAGACCAAACAACAATCTGATTTATAGGCAGTGGATGAGGGTGTTCTTACCAAACATTCAGCCCTGAATTAAACAACTTGGTTATGTTAAAAGGCCCATACTTCACATTAAATGGTGCTGCATTTGTTTCAACCAAATTAAATGACAGTTCTATGTATTGTTGTTTTTGCACATTTTCATTCAACAGGCTTAAAATTTTGTATGTTGCAAACAAATTAAGATGGAAGATTCAAGCTTGCGTGGAGCCTAAGAAGTTAGACAAGCACTACCCTATCAAAGGTTAATTTCATTTCAATTTTGTCATTTATTGGTGCTTTTATTGATAGATTTTAGTAACAAACATTTGGTTTACTTTTTAACATAACCAACAGAAGGATAACTTTGTTTTCAAATGTCTGTCAGTAAAATCTTACCTGGCTTGCTTTATGAATCTGTTTCTTAAATCCACCAAGCGACATCTTCGGTTTGTGTGTATGCCCGGACAATGAAGAATTATTAAAACTACAGCAGTAAAATAATTTAGTATGTGCTTTAAAGAATATTACTTTGAAAAGGAAAATAATTTTATCAGTAAACAACTCGGTCTACATCAATCACCAAGCCTGAAGTGGTGGCTCAATTCATTTTTCTTTGTATCTTGGCTGTTTCTTCACTAATAGTCAATGCAAAAAACGCCAAGTTATGTTCAGAGCCACCTACTGCGTTTTTATTTTCATGTTAAATAAATATATGTAATTCACACTTAACGGCGAACACATTGTTTGAACATAATGTTTTTACGTTTTTGTGGCAACTACTAAACCACATAGGCAAATCAAAATTACTTATTAATTACAAAAGCGTTACCCAACTACAGCAATACCAGACTGGTGTTTCCAGCACGTAACGCAACACCTCTCGTTCTCCGTAATGACACTGCTGAGTGCGGACTGCTTGCGACTTGCGTACTCACTAGTCACGTGATGATGACTTACGGTCCACCGAATGCGTCATCAAACCCAATGACCTGCCGCGTCAGAAACTGCTTTCACGACACCAAAATTACCACCGTTGCATGCGCCTCGTTCCATCAGGCTTGTGATTTGGTTTCACGCCTAAACGTGATTGCAATGTCCTGAGGCGTCTGGTAAACCGCGCGCAACATTTTTTGACCTATTTTTAACCACGCTTATGCGCGTATTGACAAGCACTCAAAACAAACAAATAATTTATGAAAAACAAGTGCAGTCAGGATGAGAAAAACTCAAATAAAACTAGCAACCCCAGACACACAGAAAACAACAACAAAGGCCGTCCAATTTATTTTTAGCGATCGTGAAGGACAAATTCATAGGTACACTAGCGTGTGAAGGAACGAATGTGCTTCCCTCGTGGTTTGGCACCATATCCCCTGCCTCTGCTGCGGGGTAAACCCAAATTCTGCTGCCAGGGCTTGGTGCCGCCTCGAGATGACCCAAATGGTGAGGTTGGGCGCCCTCTGGAGTGCTTTTGGAACCTGGCACCGCGACCTCTGAACTGGTTGCCAACGCCACTGCTGCCTTGACTGAAGCTGCGGTTGGAAAAATTCCACGACTGGTTTTCCGTCTTGTTCGTTTTATATCCCTCTCGTGGCGAGTAACTGAGTCGGCTGGTGAGTTGAGTTGTTGTCGCTGAACCCCTATAGCGCTCTTGTGACCGCCCGCGTATTGGCGAGAACACTTTCGGTCGAAACTTGCTCTGCGCTTGGTTGTTGTAGGAAAAGCCACCGCCGCCACGCGGAAACCGCTGCACACCCCTCATTCCACGTCCACCGCGATTTTTGGGGACAAAATCGCGTTTGAATGCTTGCGGTATCTGGCGGCGGTTGGGCAGTTGCTGGGAGAGCGGTGGTTGTGGGGACTTGAACACACTCACGTCGCCCTTCTGTTGTCGCATGTGCTCTTCGTCAGCAGCCATGAAGTCGTCCACGTGCATCGATGGCGGCCTGCTGGTGTTTTGTTTTCGGTGGCGGAAGAGATCGAATGGTCGGTTGTGGATATTGCCACGACCTCTGCCTACTCTTGGTTGATGCGTGAATAAGCCGTGTGACCGCTTCATGTATGTGAACTTCTTGCCTCCGCGCGAAGTGAAAGTCTCCACTTTCGGTTGTCTTGTCGACGTCTCGGCATCCGAGTCCAAAGCTTCACAAACGAAGTCGGCGGACTCGGCGAGTCTACTGACTTGTTCCTTCAAGTCGTATCCCGGACAGAACTTGTCTGCAGTCGCAACCAAGTCACACTGCACAAATTCTCCTGTGGCCGGCTCAGCTCCAGCGGGGCAAAATCCAGGACAAATAAGGGCCAACCTTTTCGTTAAAATACAGTCATCGTCACCAGAAACAAATATTGCCCTGGCGGCAAATTGGTCGGCCAGAAGCATTGGCGCAGGAAAGTCTGGCTCCTGCACGATGATAATCTCTCCAGCGTTAAATACGTCTTTCCGTAACTGTTGGCGAAACACAGCTAACTTGTCGAGCGTACTGTCACAACCGAATGATTCTAAATCACATAGTTGGTTGACCTTGCCTTCGAACACGCGTAACGGGTGCTGTGGATCATCATTCCAGCGTAACAGATTCGACACTTGGGATATAGTTAAGCACGGCCTGCTACTGTCAATATCCTCAATTTCAGTGATTTCAGGCTCAATGATGTAGGCGAGAACCTCGATGAGATTTAAGGCGGCTTCCACCGATTGCCAGTTTTTCGGGTCAAACTTTTTATTTAGGGTTTCGATGCATTTTAAAAGGTGGCCGTCGTTCTTTGAGAACTCGTTTCGAATGAATGGAAACGCCAACCTAGGAACAAGAAAATATTGTTACCTGTTTCGGCGAATAGACCAAACACAGAGGATTTTGTGATAGTTTATATTCTATAACGGCATCCTTATAACATTTAATACTAGAAGCCACGAGGTGGATAAAAACAGTTTTATGTAAGGAACTGGCCTGACAGCATGTCTTACCTCTGATCGACGATGCGAAGAATAACCAGCAAAGCTCGACTGATCACAACTTCGGATGAACTTAACAGATGTCGGATTGCCAAACACGTGATCTGCCTTAGATGGAGGGTGGATGGGAGGTGGTTTGAGAGGGATTTCGCGTCGCCTTCGCAAGGAGGCAGAAGAGCGATTTCAGAATCGACCAATACCGACGACAAAAGCAAAATTGCAGCAACCGCGTCGACTTGACAAGAATCGCTAGCGGCGTGCTGCCACAAATCTAGGATACCATCACCTTCGTTGTACAGCGCAGATATAACTGCAGCTTTTGCGGCAGGCAGGGTCGCTATTTCAGAGAACACGGCGATTGTGGTTATCTGTTCCGGTGAGAGCATCAGTTCTTTGTCGTTGCCGTTTTGTTCTCCATTCGTCTCCATCGCTTCATCATCGGGTATAGCGGTGTTGACCAACAACGGTGCGACCTCTTCCAGGAACTTTCGCACCACCTCGTGCGCGAGCGTCGGTGACGTGTCAATGATCTGCTGTGTCAACGCGATGCTGACGTTGAGCAGGGGCCGACACATGGATGCTGAAAGCGGGATGAGAAGAGACATGAGACGATCAATATGCGGCAAAATGCAGCTGGACCACATGCTGGATGTTGCGAGAACAGGCGCGTCGGTTCCTTCCGTGGAACCTTCTGGCGATATTATGGGAAGTGGCAGTGGTAGTAATTGGGATACTAGAGTGAGAGTTGATACAAAGTTGTCACACTGGCTTTCGGCATATTTGAGCAACTCAGTAAATATGGTGTTCGATTGATCAAAGCAAGCCTCGTGCTTAAAAAACAACGAGCACACACCAACAAACAATTGTGTGACGTCATAGAGGAGCAAGGGATCCAAAGGTCGAATAAGGATGTAGAGGTCTGAGTACAGAGACACCAAAGCCTTTATGAGCCTTTCACCATTCACGCATTTGCTGTCTATGCCAGCTTCAAGCAGCTGGTCAAGCATTAAATGGAGGAGTTTAAGACTGTTCTGAGCAATAGAAGCAACAGCAGAGAAAAGAGTCTGAGGAAAGCCTATGGACATTGCACGAATGCCATGGCATATTTGACCCAGACACGTGTGGAGTTTTTCTAAGCAAGTGATAGTGACGTTGAGTCCATCTGACGAAAACATCTGCATCATGGAAAGCCTCTGACCCAAGCTTGTGGAGGTTTTTGTACCTTAAAAAAACGTGACAAGCTTTTATTGAAGATAAACATATAGGATGAAGAATACGGTGACTTTTAAGTGGTTCCGCACACATTGGGGTACACTTATTACCCTATGTTTTGTTATTCAAATATATGCGAGGATACACTTTTTTATTATATCATGTATCTTGATCCAGTGTTATAATGAGGTTCCTACATGCAAGCTGATTCCAGGGGGTTTGATTTAACCTCTGCTGTAACCATTTTTGCTCATTTGCATTAGTGGCATGGAAACATCATATGGGAATCATGTAATATTGTTCTATATGTGATAAAATTTCAAATAAAGTATAACATATTCACTTACCAATTTCACAAACATGACACAACAACCTCAGGGCAGTGCAAAGTTTTGGTCCAATCTCTTGAAATGTCTTCCACTCCAAAGGCTCACACTGCATTTTAATGTAGCCCAACAGCTTTCCAATGTCTGTGACATCACCAGATAAACCGCAAGTCAATGGATTGAGCCAGTTTTTCAGAGCACCGCATTTAGGGATTGAGTGGCACTCAGTGAGGCAGGATTTTTGGATGTCTGTCATGTGTTGAAATATGTAGGAAGTCGATTCAGATTTTATGATTGTGTTAAGAAACATTGCAGCTGCATAGTGGTTCACTGCACTGCGATGATGAGTTGTTTCAATTTTTTCCTCTTCATTTTTGTCAGAACCTGTGAATAATTTACAAACCAGTAAATTTTGGCTGTAGTGGAAACATGATTGTTTTTAAACAATGTGTTTTTCTTGTAGCTTATATTCGAACATTAAAAATTACATAGTTGGTGTCAGTAATGGTCCCGTTTTTTTTCAAATTCACAAAATTTAAATATAATATGTTGTTAAAGCAAAAACAGTTGCCTTTGACAACGGACAAACTATTTCAATAGGGAAACATAGAAAAGCAATGTTAATGTTTCATCATATGTTTTATCAATAAATTTATGTTGTTTTTAATGACTCATCATCCAACTCTTCTTACTTTCAACTGTTTTTGAGTCGCTTTCAGACTTTTGGTCCTCAGCTTCTTTGACTGTAGGATTGGGTGCTTTTGCAGTTGCTACAGATTCAGGATTGAAGTCGGAGATTTTTCCAGGATACCATATGCAGGACAGAATAGGTTTTAGGTATTCTCCCATTGAAAAAATTCTTGCCAAACAATGCTTTCCCAGGGGCAAATAAGTGATGGAATACAAAATCCTAAAAGCATGATTTAGTTCATCTTCCACTTCAGCACTGTCTTCCTGATCCAGCAAACTTGCAATGTGGTCAAGTGATTGAATGCACTGTATGTGGATTGCAAGCTTCAACCCCACATTTCCAGGTGTGCCAGTGGTGTCCACGTCAAGGCTGGGGGAAGATTTAAGAAGGTGGTGAACAGCGTGCATCAGGGAATCTGAGTTTGTGGAAATATGAAGGAGTTGGTTTTTGTCAGACATGAGCTGCTCCAAGAAGCCACAACAAGAATCAAACAAGGGTTTGAACCCTGATACAAAGGGCAGAGTCATAAGAGCCTGAACTGACGGAAGGAGGGCCGCAAATTCACTCATTCTGCAAAACAATTTTTTAAATTTGTAAATTGTATTTTAAATTTGTAATTTGTATGACAGTCTATAGAATGCCATCTTCACCTAAATAATGTTACATCACATAACTCTGGTTTGTACGCCAAAGGTTTTGAATATCTTCCAGGAAAGGCTTTAATACTCAGTTGACCAATTGCGGTGGAAGGACTTTGAAAGGCACGAGTGATTTCATCCAAACTTTTTGCAAGCTTTAGAAGTTCGTCTTCAGTAACAGTGACATCTTGCATGCTGAACACACTTTCTAGAGGTATTGAATTTTCCTACAACATAACAACGTTATTACATGACACAAACATATATTTTCTTGACACACCGTTGGTGACTTAATATCACTCTCAAATGGTTTTGTTGCATCAGCATTATTATCATCCGGTTCTGAGCTCTCCCCAAAAACCCTCCGGTGGCCACTTTGCTGCACAATTCTTAGATTGTCATGATCACCAAGACCCTAAAAACAGAACTTGTAGAAAGTGGGTTGACAATAGACAACCAGAAACAATAAACTTACAGCAGAGTGTTTAATGTACAACCCATCCTCTGCTGCTGTTGCTGCTGGTTGAGGAGTGTCCTCCACATCCTCATATCCAGCAACTACAGGAACTTCTTCCATTTCAGTGACCTCCTCTACTTGGAATATCTCCTCAACTTCTTCACTTTCCTCTTCTGACACATAAGCATATTCAACTGGTATTTTGGACGTAACTATCTCTTGTGTGGTCAATTTGATTTGATGCATGCATTCATAGATATGGGCTTTTTTGATGAGCTGAGTGAAGGCAGCTGCTACCCTTGCAGCCTGAGGCAAAAGCGCCAGTTCTACTACTTTGACATAGCCTATTTTTGAACCGTTGGTGCATTCACCATCTCCAAACATAAAACTATGCATTATTGTTGGCCAGTTTGTAACCGCATCCAACACATGGACAGCACTGATTTTGACAGACGATGCAATATGTGCTGTTCCAAGTAATGAAAAAATTGCATCGAATAAACCACTGTGAACAAGTAGTTCTGATGTTTCAATGGTGGTATGTGCAAGACTTAAGGCCAGGCTAAGGCCTGACTTCATTGCCCTCACATTAACTCCCAGTATTTTTGTCAGAGGACTGTCCAGACTCAAGCAGTGCATTGCCCAAGAGACAAGAAGACTAGAGTAATGTAGAGTGTTGTTTGCAGACAAATCCAAACAAGGTAGCGAGGTATCAAGGTTCGGGATTAACTTTTCAATGCAAGACACCCAGTCTCCCTCCTTTCCTTGAATGATCTTTGTGGCAAATTGTTTATCCTGTAAATGGGAAAAACACAATTCCTTTGCCGAGTTGATGGTGTTTTGAAGGTTCCCACTCTCGTGAACTTCTTTGCTTGCTTTCACTTGTTCTATTCCCTCGGTTTCGATTTGGGACAAAATCCTCAGACGAAAGGCCTCACATTCAGTCAGCTCAGGAGATCTGCAACGAAGGTAAGAATGTCTTTCCCTCAAGTTAAAACAGCATAAAATGTTCAACATTTTTACACAGATCTCTCAGCAGTTCAACAGCAACAGTTGCATGACCGTAAGTAAAATTGTACCATGGTTTAGAAAAAACTATTTTGCAACTAATCTGTAACCTTACTTGTAATAACTGAGTGGATATGGCACCATGTCAAAAGGATTAAAATTCATCATGGTGCTTGGAAGCAACATGTCCTCAGCCATGATGGCTTCCATACTGACCGCAGATTCTTCATCTATTTCCTCTTCACTAATATCCTCGTATTCTACTTCTTCACTCCATTCTTCATCTCCTCGCTGTAAAAAAGGTTCCCAATTAAAGTTTCCTTGACCAACATGTTACCAATTTAGTGTTGAGAGCATTTACCATTCACAAAAATCTAGATTCCAATACAAAAATAAACTAAAGATTGAACAAAAAAAGAAGTGTTGACATGCCTGGAAAAGGAATAAAAGGAAGTAAGATAACTTGAAACATATTTATTTAATCTGATTATAAGCTGTGATTACATGCCAATTTTTGCAAGATTTTCCCTGTTTGTATTGCTGTTTATGTACTGAGAAAATTAAAACAAACAAATAAGTAGTATTTGGATATATATATGTTCTTGATCATATTACAATTTCTTGTATTATTTACCAGTCAGTCTCTTACAAAAACAGTGCACCAGCAAGCATTATAGGCATAAACCAGAGACAGAGACTGACACGGCTAAAGAAAGAAATTGAATTGTATTATATAGTCTTTTTAAACAACTTCCTTATGAAAGCCCCCTTCCTTATCTTTAATGTTTATTCATTTCAAAGCTATGTAATGTGAATTTTAAAAATTTTGTGAAATTTACCTGAGAAGTTTCAAATAAAGGTCCCTCCTCCTGATTAAAGCTTTCACCAGGATCTGTAATGTTGCTGTTCCTTCTATCCAAATCATGTGTGGCACCTCCTTGCTCCTTTTCCCATTCCTGTGAAGTTCTACTTGCTCGATCATACCTTTCATATTGTTGGCGACCTCCGCGATAACCAGTTTGTCTTGTATCTCTGGCTTCATCGGCCATGGGTGTGGGCAAAAGAGCAACAGGACGCTTATTGTAACCTCTGTTCTTTTGGAATTCATTTTGCCTTCGTTCACGATAGCCCTTCGTCTCCAGTGGTGGTATAGGAACATTTCCACTAAAACCACCACCACCGCCACTACTACCAATCACTGCCGGGTCATACTTCTGAAAGTGTGAACCAGATGCTGGTTGGTGAATCTGCTGCACTTCTGGCTTGTCATGGACTTTCATTGAAAATTGTGGTTGGTCCTCTGGTTTGTAGGGAACACTTTGATCAGGGTGCCTTGATGGTTCACTAGGTGTTGGTAGCAATCCCTTGCTTCTGCTGGTATATTCACGTCTTCCTCGGATGGCTTTTACAGCAATACTGTCAGATGCCTCTGCACCAAACACAGCAATGGTCACCCTCTGGTACCAGCCGCTACAAACCAACTTGTCTGTTATAAATGGTAAGGGTGGAAGTACACTTGTTTGGGAGGCTTCCTTATACTCCAGTGTGCAAAGATTTTCAAACGTGGAACATGAGTCATTGTTTGGGTCACTGGCAAAGAAATCAATTCGAAAGTGAGCGGGGCTTGTGCTTCCAATTTGTCTAAAAAAAGTGAAATGCAATTGTATTGATATGCAGTGTCACAGAATAGCACTTTTACCCAAAAGATATTAATAGTTTGTGGGGTTAATTAATAAATACGATGATTTTTAGGTATGTTGTGTCATAAAAGCCATGTAACCAGTGTTGGGACAACTACATTGTAGAAGTGTTTTATCAGTGTTAAGTAAAAATGAATGTTTCTTAACAAGTTAAAAACTAGATAAACAAAACAATTATGTGAAGTGATGGATAACAGTGTCATAGTCATACCCTTCATTGGCTAATTGATCATGTAAGCAACATCCTCTTGGTAAGATTCTGATTTCTTCCAATACTACAGGACAGTGGAAATCAATAGCAGCCCAACTGTTTGTGACTGATCCATCAGCAGGCTCTTGTGAAAAGGTATCACAGAACAACAACTGCATTCCTACTCATTTAATCAACAAAAAAAACACCCAACCTGAAATAAAAAAATTATTTTTTTTTTTTTTTTTTTCGACATGTAGATATTGTGAGGTTTGGTAAGATGCATTATACTTGGCCATGACAAATATATTCACAGACACTTTACCTACTCAAAGGAACAAATTGTTGCAATGTGGTTTTTGATGACAAGCACCTCGCTGCTGCAAAAATAATGACCGATAAGAAGTCTTGGCCACCAATTGTCACGTTCGGTTTCAACCAAAAATCTTTTGATCAGTTGGAAGGGGTTTGCATTTTTTGTGCCAAACATACATTCTAACACTGTTTCTAGCCTTTTCCACGGTCGTATGTCATTCTGCCATACTGCATAGCTAAGCATAGTAAATATAACATCTAATGCTAAGTATAAATCTGAGGAAGGGTCAAGTTTGTTTGAGGTGTCTTTGGGTTTTTTCTGCAGCCATTTCTCCAAGTATAAGTCATGAAGTTGCAAACAAAGTAAATCTGATGGAGCTACTTTATAAAGATTTTGCAATGTTGTAAGTTTTAGATCCTCCCAACTAGAATCTTTATCGCAATGAGCATTTGCAAACTGGAAAAGATACTTGTGTGCATTTGGGTTGTCTGGGTGGCTTGCAGAGTAGGAACACAGTACTTCTTTGGCTTCATCCCACATTGAGTAGAAAGAAAGCATCTCCACTTGCTTCGAAACAAAAATGTCCCATGTGCCAGGTTTGTCAATTATGTTTTTTAAATGTTTTAGAGCATCTGTGGCCATTTGTGCATGTTCATAGCTGGAGTCTTCTAAGGAAGTTGTTTGGGTAATGTTTGTGTGTGAAACACAGAGTTTCCAAAGGACATAGTCAAGTAGTCCCAAATAAGCTTCCATTATTGGAGTCCACTGAACTATCCGTTTTGCTCTTTCGGTTTTCCCAGTACCTGCCATGCTGCGATCAATACTGTCATATTTTTCCAGGCTCTTTTTGGCAGCCGCAAAGTCATTCTGGCACATCAGATTAAAGGAGTATTCCAGAAGCAGATGGAGCTGGTCTATCCGATTGTGGTAGGAGCCCAAAACACGCTTAAAAGTTGACAAATGATCTTTGTGATTCAAAACACACTGGGGATGTTGCAGAAGTGTTTCCATTCCAACCCTCCATACAGTCTGTACAAAGCAAACTATGTGTTAGATTCGAAATTTACATACAACTTAAGACAGTTTTAGTGACAGTTATGCAAATGCCCGTAAATGCAGTACTGCACCAATAAAATTATGGTTGCCGCATAACTATTCATATATTTCACAATATAAGTATAGGGGCAACAAGGACATGTATGTGTTATCTGTCTATTTCTGATATTAATTGTAGACTTCATAAATTTATCAATGATTCCGATGACTGTATAAAATAACTTACAGTCACCAGTGTTTCATATTACTTACATCCTCCAACTTCTTCTGTGGTGTAAAGAGATGCTCCTTCCAATTAACTTTCATCAGTCCAAGCAGTAACACAACGACATCACCCCACCTATTATAAGGAGTTTAAACCACTGATGCCTAATAGAGTTTGTATGTATATGACACTAAAAAGCTAGTAAAGACAACACAACTAACTTTCGCAATCAAAACTAAATTGAATTACCTACCTTTGATTAAGCAACTTATTGTGTAAAATCCGAATACTAGTGAATTTTGTGCAGGTCGTTGGAGGACTGTTGTAGAATGCACGTTCTTCATCCACACAACACAGAGATACTCCATGCTTTTCATTTAGTGCCCCACTACGGTGGTCAGTCTCTACTACAGAATTCAGTTTCAATGTGAGGGTGTAAAGATAATTGTACAATTGGACAGGTTTGTCCTTTTTCCTATTTGGGGCACTTCGTTTTTTCCCCATGCTTTGTGCAACTGAAGTTGGGTATTGTTGCGTACAACTCAGAGAATGTTTAATATTTGAAGCATAACCAAGGAAAATGTTAAATACAATAATTCATCGAAAGAAATCCCTGCAAGTTACAAACCTTCCAACCTGGTATGGCTCTATAGCAAATAAAAGAGGTATGAAACAGCAACATCACTGTTTCCACAAGCTTTTTGTTGCAATGTGGCAAAACAAAATTTAACACCTTTAGTGCCAAGTTACTTTTATATGCACACAGAATATTTCTCAAACGATAGATGCCAAATTAAACTTAGGCTAAATAGTCAGTGGGTAAAGTAGTTGATCATTACAGTTAATTAGTATGTTTTTGAGTCAGATAAGCAAATTATCATATTATTAAACTAAAATTAGTAGAGGAGCATTTGTTTTTTCAACACAAAAGGACTCTCTCCGAGGTACAACTTGCTGCATTTATTATGATGAAGATTGAAACTGAAAGTCAGTGCATTGCACACTATTACTAAAAACAATAGCTACATTTTGCTTGCAACTTGCAACCAAAGCAACATGTTTTGTTCAAAACTTATAGTAAACCCTCCCCATTTTATACGCATGGTTACAGTCCGTCACGCTTTCCAACTTTTAAGTTGTTTTTTAAGCAACAAACATTTATTACGATGTTGCGAAGCACGCAAAGGTAATAAAAAATTTATCATGATGTTTAAATGCGCAAAGATTTTGTTTTGAATGAACAAATATAAATTTATATTTTAAAAGATTATTGTTTCATTGTATATTGTATAATGATTCAAATGCATTTTTGTATGCTATAATTGCATTATCAAGAAAATAAAAATCACTTGAAATCGTTAGTAATTGACAACATAGTATAGTGTTGCATAAAGGGACAAAAATATATTTGCGAAGTAAAGATGGCGTCGAACGCAAACAATGGTCGATGGTGTCTGTGGGAACGTGTGCTGTGCGTGTGACGTATTTCAAAACACGTTGGCCAATACCGCAACTCACAAATGAAATCACTCTGACAAGGGTATATAAGCGGCCCGAAAGCACATCCTACAAAGTGGCTTACGTAAAAACCAACAATCTACTAGTAAGGAAATATAACTGCTAAGCGAGAAAACTAATAAAAGCACACACCAACAATGGGATTTTTTGTTTCAAAACTTATCAACGTATGGGAAGGCTTCAATGACTGTCCTGCCCGGATTGCAATGCTCGGCTTGGATGCTGCAGGTGAGACTTCCAGAAGGCTGCAGGGTGTTGGGCCGATGTAAATAAATCAATTTGTAAATGCTGTAATGTTCACAGGCAAAACAACAATTCTTTACAAACTTAAACTCGATGAACTGGTGACTACCATTCCTACCATCGGGTTTAATGTTGAAACAGTCAGTCCTTGCAAGGGGTTGACTCTTACAATCTGGGACGTGGGCGGCCAAGAGAAAATACGACAGCTTTGGCACCATTACTATCAAAATACTGACGGTAGGTTCGATAAACTGTTGTCACTTGAATTTTGAATGGTGTGTACTTATTGAACAATAGCTTTAAATAATAGGTCGATCGTTGCTTCTTACGAAAACGTAACATTTTGCTTTGCAGGTCTGATATTTGTTGTGGATAGTGCAGACGAATCGAGATTCGCTGAAGCCCGCGAAGAACTGCACAAAATTCTTGAGTTTGACTCCATGTCACGTGTCCCTGTCCTGGTCTTGGCCAACAAGCAAGATCTACCTTACGCAAATTCAATATCGAAGATAGCTGAAGTACTTAACATGCCAAAGCTCAGTTCGACACACAAGTGGCACATCCAAGCATGCTGTGCAGCCACCGGCGAGGGATTACTAGAAGGGTTCAACTGCTATTCGGGGCTAATTAAAGAATACAAAAAATCGGTCCATTATTAATTATAGCCTACCCGCCATGTTTCCACTGTTATTTTTTGTTTTTGTAATGATTGTTTATTTTTGTTTATTGTTACACACGTCCGTTGCAGTATTGTAAATTTTTGTATAACGAACTTTGTAAAAATAAAGTGATTTTATAAAAAAAAATGCTGAAAATGGAAAATGCTACACATATGGCTGTTCAGAAATATCCCCCTCCTGTACACATGTAGGTGTGATTTCAGACATCAGAGGTTAACTAGTTTCGAAAAAAATGCACAAAAGTTAAAACGATGCTCAGCGTAAGCAAATAAAATACACGGAATACCAAATCTAATAGGCCTATGCCAATCATTATAAGCAAACGTGCTGTGAACTAACTGACTTCAGTTGCGACCAAGTGCCCACAAAAGCATGCAAGCAAATGCAGAGACAAGCAAAACAGGACTGATTTTTTATTACGTGATAACAGCAAATAAAAATAGTTCACCTTTATTATGTAAGTTTAGTTTTGTATCAACTTTGAATACTTTTGTCCTCGTGTGTCAATTTTGGCTTACAAGTCGAAGTTCGACCACCAAAGATATAGAAAAGCTAAGTTTTTATAGTAACGTATGCCTTCCAGAGAGCCAAGATTATCGGTGCATTGACACCTTAATAAATTGTCACGTGATGCATTTAGTGTTAAGTCAAAGTATAACAGTCAAAGTTTAAAATATGATTCATGTTAAGTCAAAATATGCAAGTAATAGTTTTGTATAGCAAGTTTTGCTAAAACACAGAATACATTTGTTTAGATTTGTTCGTAAAACATGTTTTACTGACTGACAAACATCGTCGTTGTTCGTGACACATGTACTTGTTGCATAGCCAGGATTATACCATCGGCTTTTGGACCAAAACGTAACACGCTATTGTGTGATGAGTGAGCAGGTTTTGCGAAAAGTTTTCGATGTGTGTTCCACTTTGCATCGAGAAAAGTCGCTCTTAAGATCCTACAACAGTGTTTCCCAATCGGTGGATACGCGACGGCATTCCAGGTGGTACGCCTTTCCGTAATTTTCGGATATTGTTCGAATTTAAAAAATCGTAAGTGATCTCAAAATGTTTGTCACTTCATCCCCTTGGTTACTTTGTAACACTCAACTAGGTGGTACGCGTCGAAATTGTTTCACCTCCAAGTGGTACGCAACCACAAAAAGGTTCGGAATCATTGCTTCAAAGGGTAAATTTAGGATTGACGCGTCCAAGATGATCATGGCACGCACTATTTTACAATTGTGTAGCAACGTGTCTCATAGGCGCATGACGTAACTGGAAACGCGTTGGCCAATTCCACAACTCACATATGAAGTCATGAAGTCTGGTGTGCTGCGTAAATCGCACTTAAATAGAGTTAAACAATGTTATTTAACAATGAAGCAATGTAATCGGTGTTAAGCGCAGAGAGATGGGATTTTTTGTGTCAAAGTTTTTCAAAATGTGGGAAGAGTTTGCCAGTAGTGAAGCAAGAGTCACAATGCTTGGACTGGATGGTGCAGGTATATATCGTCTATTACGCAAATACGGCGATCTTGTGTCGGGTGTTTACACGTCTTTTTATATATGTAGGCAAAACGACCATCCTTTACTGGCTTAAACTCGATCGAATGGTGACGACCATTCCCACAATTGGTTTTAATGTTGAAATAGTAAAACCATGTCAAGGGCTTTATCTCACAATTTTTGAACCTGGCAGTCCGATAGGAATACGACAACTGTGGCACCACTACTGCATGAACATTGATGGCAAGTACACATTTTCTGAAATAAGAAAAGTCCTTTGTGTTCGCAGCTATTTAAATGTGTTGTTTGTAAAGGAACGATTGATTCACATTATCGCTGTTGTCTTTTCTGTTACTATAATAAGTTATATGTCTATCACAGACCTTGTTTTCGTTCTGGACAGTAGAGATGAAGAAAGATTTGAAGAAGCAAAAAACGAGCTTCACCGAATTCTCGACCTTGATTCTGTTTCAAAGTTCCTGTTTTAGTGTTAGCCAACAAACAGGATTTGAATAATGACGATCCAATACCAATACACAAGATTGCTGCTGGCCTGAACTGGCCGAAGGTATCTGCCAAACACAAGTGTCACATTCAAGCATGCAGTGCAGCAACTGGAGAAGGTTTATTAGAAGGGTTTGCTTGCTTCTCGGAGATGATCAAAGAATCCAAACGCAACACGAACGTTTGAATGCTGTTCATGTTGTGATTAGTATGTTGCTACCATGCAAGCATATAGTAACAAATAATACTATGGAAGCGTTTTGTTCTGATATTCTTGCAGTTTTTCTTTTTACGCATACGCACGAATTACCTTTAATACAGTTTGGCTGCTGTGTTTAATTTTGATTCATTTTAACCAGTTATGAACGCATTTTTCACGGTTTTACACAGTTGGAACTTTTGATGATTTTATATTGCGATTCTGTCACATATTATCTGGTCAAAACCTCTTAAGATTATAGTGTGCAAAAAATAACACCGTGTATGGGTCAGAGGCAAATAGTAACAAAAAAATTTAGACACAAAAGAGTAAAACCAATACAAACTAATTATGACAGGTGCCATAAATCCATAGTAAACTCGATTTAACAAGCATTTGTGAATTGATGGTGTTCTGTACGTGGTCGACCTATTTCCTTTGTCCTATAGCACCCATTACAAGTACTCCATTTCTATAAGCAACACTTTCAGGGGAAAAATTATTTTTCGCCCCTTTTGAGGAATTATACCGATGCACAACAGAGACAACAATTGTCGTATATGCACAAAATATCAGGTTTGCAAAACATAAACCACTAAATTAAATTCCTAATTAAGAAATTTTATCCCGGTTTTGCTACAGTGAAGTGATGTTTCATTGTAGTGGGCGTGTATAGGCCTAAATACGTTCAGGAAGCGTAACTTTCCTTTCCTTGGTTATTTCCAGCCTTCTGTGCATACGCGTGTAGCCAGGTCAATTATCTGCAGAATAACCTCCACCAGTTTCATAATACAGCCAGAAGACACGTTTTTTTACCAAAAGTATCATAAACACGTTCTAATATTCGAATGCAATGTTCCCGCTGCTTTTATGAACCTCTGGCGCACTCAGTCCAAAATTGCATTGTATGACGACATATACAAAATAAATTCACGTTTTGTATTTTAATCTTCAGAACGGCGAAGCGTAATGAATTATATTCTCTCCATAGACGTTATATGATATGTTTACAGAAATATAGTTTGTATCACTGCAGCACATATTCTCCAGCCTCTTGAACGATAGACCAGTGTTTTCCAGCCTGACAGTCGCCGAGCGCGAGAGGGTCGCGGAAATATAACATTATAAATACTACTAAAATTTTGTGTACGGCACCCGAGAATTCGCACTTCTGTTTGTGACGCAATAACATTTGTCTGATTCTGCGGTGATTTAACAGGGTGCATACTGCGGTGATAGCAGTGAGTTTTAAAACCTCAGTGGACTACGCACAAAACGGTGTTTGGCTCTTCTGCGCATAAAAACAGGGGGGAATAAAATAAAAGTCGACACATCCTAATTTGTGCTGTGCACCACGGATTGTTTCTTGTAGCTAAACACAGGCTGTGTAAAAGAAAATCTTTAATGGGGTCACGAAGTAAAAAAAGTTGACAATCATTGCTATGTAAGTAAGCATCACACGAGGCCCCAACATTGATAAGACCACGCATTTGTAATCAATTGGTTTGCACAATGCGTTTTGTCGGAGGAACAATGCAGTGGAACGAGGAACAATTCACTTGTGTCGCAGATTCCGCAATCATCAAACAATACTCAGTCTCTATATTGGCAAGTTCCGCATATGACGTATTTCAAAACGCGTTGGCCAACGTAACAACTTCGCAAATGAAATCACTCCGCAGTGTTTCTCGTCATTGTTGGATTGACTAAACGGAAAATCAGAAGTGAAGTCTGTTGGCGGTCACTGCTGTAAATATTTGCCATGGGTTCTGTTGCATCTAAATTCAAGGGAGTTTGGGATGGCTTCAGTGACAAACCAGCGGATATTGCCATGGTGGGACTGGATGGAGCAGGTGCAGTGTCAATAAATGTATATGTAAGAAATATACAAATGTTTACATTGTGCAGGAAAAACTACCACCCTTTACAAACTGAAGCTTGACAAGTTGGTGACCACTGTTCCTACAGTGGGGTATAATGTTGAGACTGTTAAACCATGTAAAGGTTTGACACTAACTATTAAGGATATCGGTGGTCAGGAAAAGATACGACAACTTTGGCATCATCACTGTCAACACACAGACGGTTGGTTATTTCTTGTATATATATCATAGTGCTTTCTTTGATTCGTTTCTTCGTCTTTGTTTAGGTCTTATATTTATTGTGGACAGTACAGACGAAGAGCGCTTTGTAGAAGCAAAGGAAGAGCTTCACAAAATCCTCGAATTTGAATCCCTGTCGCGCGTTCCAATCCTTGTGCTGGCCAACAAACAGGATTTACCTGGTGCCAAATCGACTTTGAAGATAGCTGAAGCCCTCTGCATACCAACTCTCAGTGCTACTCACAAATGTCACATTCAAGAGAGCAGTGCGGCAACTGGTGATGGGTTGCTTGAAGGTTTTACTTGTTTCTCAGGCATGCTCAAGGAATACAGAAAGACGTCATAAATTAAACCGTATTTTTGTCACCCTTTTACTGTGTCTTCTAATATTGGGCATCGTCCATTTTTTGAGTAATTTACTGTTTATTCATGATCTGCGATTAGCGGTGTACTTTTCCAATAAACAACTGCTATCGGAAACACCCACCTTCAGCTACACTTTCCGCCATGTTAAGTCGAAACAAAAACAAAATTGTCACCAGGACCAACAAAGCTGTAAGGTTAAAGAAATATTTACAGCCCACTTGCGACTTCGCCCACTGCACAAAGATAGGGAAGCATACACACGTATGTGTATACGTGTTTACGTAGGTGTCATTGGCCGAAGTTTGTGACGGACTTCTACAATGAAGACATTATATTGTCTCGTGTTTGCAACATGGGATCAATAATTGGGAAGTTTACCAACAACTGGAAAGAATTTCGAGCAGCCCCGGCTTATGTAACTATGCTTGGACTAGATGCAGCAGGTAGGCTACAGTCAAGTGTGTTTCTTCGAGGACCATCTTTCAAAGTTATTATCGATTGGAATGTACACATCTTACAGCTTTTGTGTTGTTAGTCGGGACGTTACAAACTCAAATCGTCCGAACGCGATTATAAGACAAAATATCGAAGTTCAGTAAAGGTTATCTGAAGTAACAACGTTGAGAAAGTAAAATATTACTTTTCTTTGTAATATTCACAACAAATACTGTAAATCAGAGGTTCACAAATGGGCCGTCGCATTTAAACAATGTTGGGGCGTCGCAAGTTTACTTTCATGGCAATCACAGACTATTTTCTCGATTCGAAAAGAAGCTTTACGAATCACATTTTCGCTAACATATCATACAGCAGCGGCAGTGATAAAAATGAAGCATCGTTTAAACTTTCAGAAATAAATGCGCTAACTTTATCTAAAATAACGTCAGTATACTTTTAAGTGATTCGTCATAACAGTTCGGAAGGAATGAGTGCGTCGTCCATCACGGCTGTAGATCACATGAATTTGTGAAATGTAGTAACAATTAATGAAAGTCGAAATACTGCTTTGGTCTACTCTATGTATTCCATCAGCTACCATTTGCTCATACTGTACAAGAGTACAAAATTGAGGTTTCTGTATGTGTTTTATCCCAGGAAAAACAACGATTTTGCACAAACTGAAGTGTGGTGAAACAAAACGTACCATCCCGACTGTTGGCGTCAGCGTTCTAACTGTGAAGCCATGCAAAGGTTTGACAATGACTGTGTGGGATGTAGGTGGACAGTCCGTACTGAGACCTTTATGGCAGCACTACATGAAAGACACCGACGGTAAATGCATCCACATTTCTTGTTTACTTAGTATAGTAGGGTTATGTAGTTCATGCCTATAGTTTTTATTTTTTGGCGAAAACGCAAACGTCTTTATGAAAAGCCCAAGTTAGTTGTTTTACCAAATCACGAACTATTCTGATGCACAGGCCCGTTTGCATTTGAGATATATTGTCACATTTGTAGAAACAATTTTTTTCAGCTCGCTGATGCGACATTACGGTTCCAAACAATTTTAAATTAAAAATTTAATGACACAGTTTTACTTTGTGTTTGTTTATCAAAAAAGCCACGTTGCAGTTACGCCATTACAATTGCATCTTCTCCCCACTTGTCTCATCTTAGTTTTCCACTGATACAAAACGTTTCATCAACAGGGTTGATATTCGTTGTCGACAGCAGTGACGAACAGAGGTTCGAGGACGCCCGCGATGAACTGTTCAAAATATTATCCCACACTGAAGACGAACCTGAGTTTCCAATACTCATCCTCGCCAATAAAAACGACCTTGCCTGCTCTCAGCCAGCATCGAAAATTGAAGACGCTTTGACGTTGTACAAACTAAGCAGCAAGCAACAGTTTCACGTCGGAAGCTGCTGCGCGACATCGGGAGAAGGACTTATGGAGGGCTTGCGTTGGTTCGCGGAGATGATCCGTGAATTTCGCCGACTGCATGACAGAAGCGATTTATAGAGATTAGACGAATGCAAGTTTTTTTTATCCTTCACTGGTTTTCAATCCTATTTACTGTTAATCCTCTTGTGAGAATTTCAGTGCTGGGAGTATACAGTTTTAAGTTTTTTTGTTCTTCCGACATTTTTATTTCTCGCTAGATGGCAATAGGGATCATTTATATATCAGCTTCCATGACGTAAATGAGTTTTGCAACATTTCTTGCCACCTTTTCCTATGAGTTAAATTTATTCGTATGCACGATGGAAAAAGTATTAAGGAATGGATGAATAATGAATGAAAGAACGTACGCTCTCGACCATGCACGAACAAATCCAATGAATCCAACGACCCAAAGCTTGTGTGTGGAGCCGGACTAATTGTAATTTTTAACGATTCAGTGCCTTATATATAGACATATATATTGCTTTATATTGAGGATTACCTGCTATCCTGATTTAACAGATTGTTCATTTGAAAAGCATCCTTAAACGATAAAATGTACTTTGACCCGAAGTTTCTCACTAAGACACGAATGTTTATTTTCCGTCTGGTTGGGAAGGCGTAGACGTGAGTGTACACAACATGCAGAGTGACGCAACTGCATATTTTAGCGTGTTCTTTTATGGAAATTTACTCAATCAAAATTCATTTGATTGACACAGCACTTTACATGTAACGTATTTACATAACGTCCAATTACTGGATTTTACAATTTTTCTAGTATTTTCAGCCCAAAGACCGGGAATGCACTTTTGAAAATGTCCATTTCTGCCTGTTCGTTGTCGCGTATGCCACTTGTGGTTGTTGTAAGTTTACCTATACGTTGTTTTATTGTGAGAATATAAATAAAACCTTGCAAAATCCAAAAATTGCTTTAAGCTAACAGTTAATTTTTGCTCGTTTATGCCCTGGAAGGTTTCTTTGCTACTCGATTGCTGTCAAACTGATATATACATTATATATACTGATATACATATTGCAAAGTTCAAGGTCCAAAGAGAATACATGCGATAAACAACGAAAGTAACAGATAAAAATATCGTCATTACAAACATCAATTTAGGGAAAATAGTCTTTTCAGCGACTGATGCTGAGTTGTTTGCGGTAAAACGCGGCGTTCGAGCGTTTCAAATCGCCCACCACAAATCATTTCAGCCTCAGGTTTTATAATAAAGTGACGCGTGCATTTTCCTATTTTCAAAACAAGCAATAGCTGCGCGACGACCGCATCGTGCGCAAAATGAGGAAACGTTGACCCCGTCGATGTTGGGTGTCAAAAAGTTCAAGCTCCATCGCGCAGGACCGCGAATTACAGGTCAGGGGCGTGTTTTGTTGGCATTGCGATTGCTAAACAAAAGTAACCTTTTCGGAAAACGTGGACGACTGTGCATATATTGTCGCTATGGTGCTCAGCAACGTTTTACAAATTTATGACGTCCTGTAATTGGTTTAATGAATTATGCACTTGTCTTTTGGCATCCTGTAATATAGCAATATGCAAAAATACACGCTGGTTAGATTTGATAGTTTAACTTCCAAAACTCAACGACCGCCAAAACTTTTTTAGGTCAATCACAGGTTTTTTATTCATTTCTGTTGACGTTATTGCATCATGCAAAAGGATTTGCCAACAGGTAACAATCGGAGATATGTAAAAAAAATATTTGCAGGCTCAAGCAGTCAACACGAACAAACAC
Organism: Ascidia mentula; assembly: GCF_947561715.1. Lineage (NCBI taxonomy): Eukaryota > Metazoa > Chordata > Ascidiacea > Phlebobranchia > Ascidiidae > Ascidia > Ascidia mentula. Next base: position 14,964,047 of record NC_138569.1, on the reverse strand, counting down.
AAGAATCCTAGGTTTTGCCCGCAGTATTCAGTGAATCATTGGACCAAGACAGCCTTCCCCAGTACTTCCTCGGTGAACCAAATTATTGAAGATCGTCCATCGCGTTGACAGCATACCACAACTCACCGCTGGAGGCTATGACTTCTCGAAATTAAGATCTGATTGATGACGGGCACGAAATTTACGTTTAAGCCTGCCTTAAGTAACGTGACTATTGCAGCTGAGTGCCTGGAGAGAGTTAAATACCGCAGTCTTTATCCCTCCTCGAACAATCTCCTTCTACACTTGTGTTTTAAACCACACTCGACAGAGCCGTCCTTTTACATCTTTATTGCCGAAAATATCAAAAACTTGTATATAAAATCTACTAAAACTTCTTCGAAACACTTCGCCGGCAATAGCGTATAGGCAGTGCAGAAAGAGGTGGGTCGACACGTCGAAAAATAAAAGATATACATTCGCGACATACATAAAAAAGGAAATTGTGAAACCGTTGCGGAAAAGTACTAACAGGTCGGTGATAGTCGTATGAAAAACGGTTCAACGTCGCGTAAATTCGACACACGTTGGAGGTCACGGCAAGTTTCGACTTCAATGGGCTGCAAAGTTTTCACCGAACAATTCGCAGGACAATCGCAATGACAGTTGGAATTACAGAAACGGGTGGCAAAAAGCGCGGCAGACACTTATGTAAATCGACGGGAACATTTGCAACTGGTGCTAGTACTATAACGGAGGCTTCTGCGGCACTTAAATGGTGACGGATATTCGGCAGTGAGCCGAGAGCTTTATATGAAAATATCAATTTGTGTGTGGGCGAAAGTTAGACAGATGATTGTCGGTCGCATAACGTCAGTGCAGGTTGGTCGTAGCTGCGACCGCGACGCATTGCCAGCATCTCTGCGCCAAAGAACATTAAAATGGCGAAAGTGTGGATGACGTGCATGAGAGCGTTGTGGTTGAAGTGATTGGGAAGCGGACAACCGTTCGCAGCCGGGTCCTCATTGTTGGAGCATCCAATCTTGGTGAAACCGAACCAGGCGAAACCTGCCAAAAATTCACATTACAGTTTCAAGTGCTAATTTAAAAGTTCTCATCATGAACATTTTACGTCAGTATAAAGTTCAAGAACCAGTTAACTTCCACATCCTTCTTGCGCAATTAACTATAACTTCTTATGTCAAGTTACTCTTCTACCAACAAAACATGACGTATTTGTATACGCAATGAAACAGAGTTTTTAGCCTACAGTTTAAAAAGTCCGTGGGACTATAACGTCAAAGAATTAGTTGAGTATCTATAGGTTCCCAACAGTGATAGGTCATACCAGATAGGGTATGTTGTTGTACCACAGGATATAGGTGTGTACATCGCCTCTTTTCTCCATTAGTTACGAGTTCAAAAGTAAGAAAGTCGCGATAACTGCGGGGCTATTTTGTCATGTCACGGATAATTATCCCCCTATAGACACAGAGCTAAAACACACCCAAGGTCGGCATGCCGCAAATCTCGACAGGCCCATTATATTTGCGACGCGCCGACTATTCGCTATCACTCGATGAAACGTATACAGATTTTAATCTAACGTAAGGTTTGTGGATGGATTTTCATTATTTCCATGGTTTAGACAGGTTTTAGAGTTAATACTCAAACAATAGAAATTGTAACTTCTTGGTACCAATTTCGCGATTTGATAAAAATTAAAACCAACGCTAAGGAATTCCATTTGAACAAAGAACTAAGGATGCCCGTGCAGGCGAAATCGATTTTGTTTAGTTTGTGTGATAAAACCATCTGACTTCAATCTGAAACTTTTGAAAGTTTTAAACTTAGAAAATACACTTATTTGAAAGGATTAACCTGCACCAATCTGTTATCAAAACAGCGAACAAATGCGCATCACCGTAGAATGTAAATCAACATATTTCGGCAGATGTAAATTGTTGGATTCAAACCTAGTATTTCGTCTGCCGAAGTCAAATTGGCACAAAACACTCGTTATGTCAGAAGATTGTAGCTACGGGCGAGAATGAACCTTTCGCGGCATTTGTTAACATTAATCGCAGCGTGTCTGTATAAGGTCGTACAAGGGGTAGGGCGAGGTTCCGTACATTTTTAGTTGAATCATGCATGACATTCATCTTTTTATGTTTGGCACACCTGTGACCATGGAGATTACATCGGGAAAAAGCTTGACGCGGATTGTGAAAAATAGATTATTGTCCATTAACGCCAAGGGATTTAAAGAGTTTTCAAAGGCCTCGATACCCCATAACAATTGGCGTATTCTCTCATTGTAATACACGCTAATACTGCGTGAGAAGGGTTGACAAAATCAGTCGAAATGCTTTTGTTTTGTTAGTGTGATATTAGCGAGGAATGAATGGAACGAAGTCGTCCATATTTCCATAACCTCGGCACATAAACAAAAAATGAAGTTCAAAGAGCACAAACCTGCCGCCACAAATACCATCGGCGCGGTGGCGCGAAGCACCAGGTCCCACCGGACAGATGCCTTCACACAGTCAGTTGTAGACCTGGTGCCGTCCGACTCCGTACAACTGGACAATGAACGCGAACTGGGACGTCTCTCTTCTTCGTAGAAACAACAGTGTGGTTAATGTTGAGTCAACCCTGGACCTCTGGGCATGGACTGTAGTAGATCAATGAAGCTAAACATCCGCTGACAGATGGCCGCGCTTATTAAATTACATTCAGGCGCGAAATGCTTTTCGACGAACGGTCTGTAATCCTCGATAAGGGCGCGTGTTTATTTGTTTGTCGTTGGTCGTGATGAAGGTCAGACACACCCGTTATTTTACAAACACTTCAAGCAATCATTCATAAACCGGCGAAGGGCAGAAGAGTTGGTTAATGTCAACGGCTGAACCAATATTTACTCAAAAGAGATCTGAATGTTGTTCCTGGAGGCCGTTGCCTTGAGGCATGTATGTATTTTGGGTCAAAGTAAATCTAAATTGACAAGCATTTGGGATGTAAACAGAGCGAGCACCGCAAGGACTGCACGGTATTTGCTTAACCCAGACAATACTTCGCGAAAATGGCGTGTGAAATAGCTGCGGAAGTTCGTAGAAACTTGCGGCGTGGTCTTAAAGTGGAGACCTTTTACAAACCGGAGGGCGACATAACTGTGTGCGTTGTCCCACGTATAACCTTGTATTCCGGCAAAGGTTCGGTAACAGGGATTTCCGGTAAACGTCATAGCGTTTGCTCAGTATACTTATGGCGTTAATGTGTACTCTACGCACTACATGTACTTTGGGTGGAGATTAAAACCATGCACTTACTCGTCTGCGTCTTGACAAGAGATTCTGCACAGCTTTGGCTACTGGCGCTGCTTTTCATCATCACACTGTCGTCTCCTCGACGCGGTCGCAGCCACAACACGAAACACGATGCGATACAATTGAGGATAGAGCCTGTATCAAAGTGCAACGCTTGTTACGAATTTCGCACGCTTAGCGAATTTCTATCCGTGATGGTTGTGAAGGGTGTGGTAAAAGTAAACAACCATTTGAAACGTCCCCTGTCTGAATTGATTTATTTATAACGAGGATGTCCTTATTGACGTCCGAATTAACAATGGGGTTTGACACAAAGCAAGTAGAGGTTCATTGCGAAAGGTGGAAATACAACAGATAACTGTATGAGTTATGCGTTCACAGTAAAGTGCATTGGTTAAAAAGAAGTGTCTGGCAAGCATCATCCATTACAAGCTGCTGTCGCCGCTATTATCTGATCTGGTATTACTACAGATCAGTACTTGAACACTGCGGTATGCAAGACTGATATATATGTATAACCGAAAATCATCTCAAAACTGAGAAAACATCAATCTCTTTGGAAGTAATTTAGCCATTGACGGGTTGGTATTAATCAACAGCAGGCGCGTTTAAAACAAACGAACTGAAGTAATCATAATTTTCCCATAGCAAAGTACTTACACGTAAAGATGGCCGCAAAAATAGGAAAAGCCCGGAAAGGATCCGTTTCGTTCCATAGCATGGAAATGCTGTGTGCGAAAATGCCGAGGCCAAGCAATCCAACCATAGTGTAGTATATGAAGGAGAGCTTTCTACCCGCCGACATCAAGTTCTCTTGTTCCAACTGTGAACAATAGAGGGAGGTCGTAACGATATACGCCCGGGTCCGAGAAACCAATATCAGAGGGTTGGTTCTAAAGGGTTATGTATAATATTGCACTTCAATTTAGAAGGGTACGACGTGCGGGTTCGTGTTTACCCAAGGATGAAAGACGATAATGCTAAAAGATCATTTTGCAAGGTGTGTGAGCTACACAAGATATGCTAGCACACAAAGGCGTCATTCGCTTCAACCCTCGCGTAACACGATCACAACGCGCAACCCGGCACAGGCAGTCCAGTATTTCACCACTGAAGTGCTGAACGACTCGAGGGCGTGGTGTTCTTAAACATTACCGCTCCACTTCTTTGTTGGTTTATTTTTGGTTTAAGAGACGAACACTTAAAAGACGCTTACGTCAACATGAAAATGTGACCCATTAGTGAACATTTCCGCGTTTCGCCTGAAATCACTTGAAGAGAAACAAAACACAGCACTGACCAGAAACTTTGGAAGCAAGAGCAGGGATAATGCAAAGCCACTCGATATGGCCAGGCCCATCCTCCATACTATCAACCAGGTCATATCATCATGCCAGTCATTGTATGGATGAACCTGAAAACGAAAGTATCAATAGATACTGGTGCTGTTTTAGAGTATAAAAGGTTGCACGCAAAATCACGACTCGTTGTGATCCTGTTACAGTTGCTTGGTATATCTATGCAATTTAGCACTCTCATCTACCCTCGCACAATATAAACAACTGTTACTTCGCACAACGATCACATGTAGCTAACATAAAAAATAAGAACCCATGCAAATTACCGTCTGCAAGAACTGATGTGCAAGTGCAGCGCACAATGCCAAAGATGAGTAACTGAGTAACATCAAAATAGTGCAGTACGTTGTAGCGGTAGCATGGTCGGTCGATTCCCTTCCTCTGGAAGCCGACCGGCGTGCATTGAGTACGCATCGAAGAAGGTACAGCGCACAAATATACCCGACGCAGGATTGTATGTAGTCAGTAATGTATGTGCCACTTTCGTCATCGATTAGCCGATGATATAAAAGTTTTCGTTGTACATACATTGCACATGGTACTAAAAAAATCTGTAAATACAGAGCGAACACGTAACTTGAGTTGTTGTACACTAGCTAGCACCATCCAATGAACAGCTTACTGTTCAGGGAACCCAGCGGGTGTCCCTCTGTTCCTCGTAACTTTTCCATAACCTAAAAGCGTTGCTCTCCGATTGTTTCTGCTGCCAAGCCGTTGCTAAACAGTCGCTGATCGATCATTAGTAACGCTCGCGCTGCCTTCTCGACTGTGCTTCAATGAACGCTTTTCACTTCAGACAAGTGCCTTTAAAACAGCGCTTGGGAAAAAAGGAGTTACGTTGAACACACAACACGAACACAAATCGAGGGCGACAATTTTGATTGTTTGCTAACAAAGGTACACATCAACATTTGCCTCGTGTGTGGGTGGCTTGATGCTATAATACTGTACTTATTACACTTCGTTAACAGTAGACGATATTTTTATTACACGGCAACCTGTGGGTGGTTTGCACATGTTTCGCTTGACTGATTGTGGTTTGCTACAATTTAACATGAGCTCATGATATGTATTTATTTTTAGAATTAAATCCAACCTAAGCCAGTGCAAGTTGAGACTACGACCAGCTTTATATTGAGCCCTGATGAAAAGATACGTTGCTTGGTACAGTGGCAAATGCACCAAGTAAGAACAAAATGAAATGCTATTTATCTCTAGTGTTATTTTGTTACCACAGCGTTGTGATTTCCTCATTATGCCTATATTCAAACGACTACAAAACTCTGTTAAACACTACAGTTAAACTCTGCTGGTTTGGCCTCAAAAACTCTGCTGATCAAATTCTGTTGCAGCCAGGATTAAGCTACCAATTGCCGGCCTGGAAGATGGCAGGAAGCATGGGCTTGAAAATGATGGTTCGCCTGTGACGTATTTTTTTGTCGCAAGCGTATTTGACACGACCATTTGTTGTGTGGTTTTGTATGTCATATACTCGTGCGACAGGGGGTGTATGTCAAATACGCGTGCGACAGGCCAAGTCTTGTAACTGTCACAGTTATTCGCGTGAACTTTATGCTCAGTTTCAACGGCAACCCAGTTTTCTTCCAGAATCGAACGAGCTGCCAAGTAGTGCTGTTGGCACGCGTTTTACGCTAACATAAACCACACGAACTTGTTACAATGCTTTTCGTGTCAAGCTGACCTCATACCAGTGGGAAAATAGCTTTTTTATGCGCAACCCCGGCGAGGACCTCTAGTTATACAAGCAAACTTCCTTTCCTGCTGCGTCATAGAAAACATACTTGTTCAGAAAGCCGGGGCAACTACAACCTGATCGAGGAAGCCACTATTGGTCCAACGACCGCGCACAGCCAAACTTGTATTCAATGGCACTCTTGAAAATGTAAGGTTGCCCGTAACATCGGCGCCAAACAGCCGAAAGATACTGTTTCCCATTATTCTCGGACCAAAAACACTAGATTCGGGTCCTGTCAGCAACCACAAGTGCTTCCTATCCAGTTATACAAAACACACATCTGACGAAGAGAGTCGAATTTTTATTTGGCGGCGGTTTCAAGCGTGCGTCTTCTGTTTGCGGGCAGCCACCTGACAAGCAATTCGATCCAAGTCGCGCTGTCCGTCTTTGGTGATTCTCCTTCCGCTGTAAAACAAGAAGAGTGTATTTCTCGTTGCCTATAACACAAACCACATCAACGCGCAACACTTTTCACGTCCAGGCGCTATGTTCCTAGGCAGTGCAAACACGAATTTCCGGCGGTATTGCAAACGCAATATCGGATAGTCATTGGGTTTCAATGGACTTCGGAAGGATAAATGCCAGTCGCGAGATATTTGTTTTGAGGCCCGGGGCATATTACACAAATTTCCATGCACGCGTTTGACTTAATTTTGATTAAAATCAATCAGTATGCGTTACAGCGTTTCATAAATTGCCAAAAAAGCTTATGTTTAAGTGAGCAGCATACAGAACCACTGTTGCTTTTAAAGAAAAACTATGGTTTTGACCGAAAAATTTCAGGTTGACACAACGTTGGCCAACTTTTTGCCAACTGCACTCATAATTTTAATAAAAACCCGCGGGCCGAATATGCTAGCTGGGGTAGTGGAACAAAAGGGTGTTAACCGATGTGTCACCAGAAAAACAACTTCATGAACACGAAATTTACCAGAGCAGGTAACTTTCTCTTTAGCGTAAGGGTTTATGGGATTCCCCAAGAAATTTTGGTACTCGATACATACAAACAAGACAAAAAAAACACAGATCGCGAATCCCCCATTGAGAACCATGGGTTGACATTTTTCCCTGACAAACACAGAACTGACGTGGCGATGATGACGATAGCGATTTGGGCACCTAAAATAAACCGGTGATGCCACTGTAACCACCGGGCTTACCACCGTGCGCCGCTGATGACACGCAGCACGAGCGCCAAAAGTGCAGGGTAATAATGAATGAGAAGACCGGCTTTGTATCCTGTGTTTCTGCCGTGTGTAATTTAAACCGCCTTAAAACATCAGGTCGCCTTTCTCGATTTACCTATATTTTAAAATATGAAGGATGCGGGTTATTTCTGCACACCTGTCGGTTGGATACACGCTGGGAAGCAGAATTATGACAGATCAATCGTTAAATCAGCGCGCATGTGCCAAATACGGAGGGGTTCATTTAGGTATCCCTTCGTGCACACACAAAAACTACAGTTACTAATATATAAGTCCTTAATAACCACACTGTATATTTAAATCATTAACTTGTCATAACCTGATAGTATTAAAAGTGAATACTTTCCATTATGACATTTGATAAAGATAAATAGTTCCCATTAAAACCCCATACTTTATCCAAAAGGTTTGAAGCGTTTAGGCTGTATTCAGTTGCATCATAACGATCGCCCCATTGACAAGCGGCATAAAATTACATGATTGAAATGGTGATAAAAACACTATCTTACACGCAGCTGCAGGCACAATGTTAAAAAGTTATAATACAACAAACTACATAACCGTGGTAAAAAGATTGACATTAATTAAAGCAAAAACTTGTAGTTGTAAAACCCGAAAAGTCCAAGAAACTTAATGTTTCCTTTTACAAAACAAAACATTGGCAAGCAAACTTGCATGTACCAAAAAAACCTTGATGCTTTACTGCCCACTGGTGGTTGAATAATTTTTTTTATGTGGGTAATGCAAACACCTTTCAGAAGGTTGTGCCAGGTTATAATGGTATAAATGGGCATAGATTTTTATGTATATAAGTTGAATTTTATTTTGCTTTGTGCAAGAAACACTTCAGTGTCATGAACACAATCTGACTCAATGACCATTTGTATTGACTAAGTCAAGGTCTACTCAGCAACCCAAAGCTCTGGAGCCACATGTGGCCCTTTGCTGTTCCTGTACATTTTGCAAACATTTAATTTGGTTCCTGTGTGTTAACATCCATGGCAACTTTTGATGTTATGTGATTCCAAGTTTTCATTTTAGTGCAAGAGTATGTTTCAGTTTAGTGCAGAAAGAGAGAAAATGGCCCTTTGCACGCCAAAGTTTATTCATTAAAAAACTGTTCAATTCATACTAACCCCATTTCATCTTTGGTGACAAGTTTAATGCCCTCAAGCGATTGGAGGACTTTTCTTGCAACAGAGGAGGATCCAGGACAAAAGTGAGCAGGCTTGGTTCCACGACGTTTGCGACCTGAGTACAATTTACCTCATTAAGTATTTTAGGGTAAGATTCAGACCGAATTTTTTTGAATCTTGATTTACACTTAAGTTTTAGAAGGTTCCAAATTTTTGGTGACAACAAACAAGCTGGCCCACAATGCAGTAACAGGGGCAAATTTAAATTGTGTTTTTGTGAGATCAAATCTATAAACATGTATTTATGTTATAAGTGTCTGTGATTTCCCCAAGAGCAAGACATACATGTTAGGGTTGTTAATTTCCACTTAAACAGCATTTTAAAATTTTAGTTTATGGACTAATGCATAATCAAGGCAAACTTTTCAGTAATGCCACAATTTCCCATTTAGTTACATGATAACCACTTCTAGAATATGAAAATGAGTTATCTAATTTGGTTATGTAGTAATGATAATATAAAGTGTTGCTTACAATTGCATATTACCATTCTGATCCTGTTAATAAATTGCCCCATGTTTTAGTAATAAACATGTCACTGATAATAATCAGCATTGTGAGACTGTTAAACAGCCTAGAAGTTCTACTGGCAATAATTGTGTAACTAAACAACGTGACTATGTGCAAACCAATACAATAATCATGAATACCTCCATAGATCTTTTGAAAGGATTTTACACCAGCTCCGCCACGAATGTACAAATGCCTGATGACAGATGCACATCTAGTGTAGTACCAATCCTGGTCGTATGGTGCCAGTTCCTTGTAAATTCCAGTTTTGGCAATATCAACCCATTCTGGCACCTTTAGTTTTCCAGATCTGTCAATAACATAGTATATTTATGATTAATTCACTAAATAACCAGTCTTATGTTATACCAGATTGGAAAAACGTTCTCAAAAACTTACTGATAAATTTAGCTGATGGATTAACATTTGAAAATTTATAATAGTCTGCAGAACTTTCCAATCTGGCATTTATATTGTAATATCCAATTAGGTTTCAGATTTTCATGAAATATTTGATTTAAATGTATAAATAAATGTAAGTCATATTTTTTATCATGCATATTAATAAGCCACAAGAAATAGTAAAATTTCAAAATTGTTGGTGGATTAAAGATTTAACCTACTTTGGTTTCCATTAAAAGCACGGAAGTGCGTTGATGAATATATCGATGCGAAATTGCGCTTGATAACTAAACCATTTAATTTATTTCAAAGGCATGTAACATGTTCTTACTTTTTAAGATGCGCGGCCAAAGCCACCACAAATTCTTGCTGGTTGACGTCCTTAACTGTCACACGGACCATCTAAAAAATACATGGAAATACATTGTTCGCAATTTAGAGTTGATTTTACACAACGTAACTCTCACAACATGGTAAAATTAATATTTTTAACAGAAAAAAAATCAGCACTACCTTGCAGCGTGTTCTGCCGGAGAAAGAACGAGTTGGTAATCCACAACCTTAGGGTCGTTTTTCTCAATAGAAATCATATAATTTCAAAGACAGGAGCAGGAGTCGCCATGCATTCGATCGCGGACAGGTAGGGGTCCGTGAAGAAGAAAAAACATAATTTAAAGATTTCACACTCTTCACATACAAGCAGTTACGAAAACAGGCTACAAACCTATTCCAATCTAGTAACTGTCGCATGTTATTGTCTATGACCAAGGGGCCCAGTCGTACAGAGAATTAGGCATACGTATACACTGTACTTCTTATTCTTTATTAATTTATGTTGTATTTATCTGCTACAACTTAAAGGCCGGTCTGTGAAAATACTACCTGCGCAGTGCAAAAAGTGGTTGGGGAGTTCTGATTTAAAGTTATTTTCGCGAAAACTACAACCAAAATAAACACAGATACAGGAAAATAAATAGCATCCCGATAACACCGTTATAGACAACACAGACCAGGTACCGACACCGTTTGGAACGCAGCATGATGCCAGTTAACAAATTATCTCAAAATGATATGACTTCCCGCCATATTTTTGTGTGCACAATTGTAGTACATGTTCAACAATTAGCAGATTAAAGAGGTGAAATCATTATTCCCAGGACGGTGTTGCCGACCTCACATATGCTAAAGTTAATAGTCAGGTGCCCATGGAAAAACTATCCTTAAAGTAGAAAGCAATTCAGAAAAATATGAATCTAAAGCGTCTTTGAATGAAGTCAGTCTTCAGTAAGACATAATTCTACTTCGCGGTAGAGTTTGCACAGTCAAGTAAGAATTTTTTTTCTGGCGCCACTCAAAATATGGATAAATATATAGGGAACTGAAGCAAGTGCAAAACATGTCAGGACAGTTTGTCCTCCCTGCGGACCTTTCCAAGGTTGTCCGCGTATCTGACAAATTTAAACGACAGATGTGTTGGCAATTATTGTTGTAGGGCACCTAAGTTTGCCTTAACATTTACGTGCGGCTTACATTCGAGGGCGGCTAACAATCGTATACGGTACACTGAACTTTTTATTTAATACGAATAAATATCTGAAAAATGCAAGAAGCCAATCAAAACAGAAAAACGGAACATTTCCTTTGCAAGCAATACACAAAAATAATGTTAACGGTTCTAACTGATGTCAGGTTGCAATGGTTTTAATTGTGTATTCGCTGTTAAAGAAACTGAGAAATGTCAAACTCTGTAGGTTTGAAGAGGTTAAGGGGTTTGCAAGGGCCCTTCGCCTACAGGAGCATTTTCACAGGGTTTTCAATGTACTTCTTGAAATGTTGCAGCCACTGAGCACCGACAGCGCCATCCACAACACGATGGTCGCAACTAAGTGTGACAGCAACCAAAGTTGCCTCTCTGTACCTAAATAGTAGGTTATTGGGAGTGTCGTTTTTGACAATTACAGTGGCAACACACATGTATAAACAACGTATTTCGCAGATACACAAAATAAATTTAACACCGGAAATGACACATCTGTTCAAAAGGGTTGTTTGAATGTTTTTTTTTTTTTTTTTTTTTCCTGAAATGAGCGCTGTGCTTGTGCTATTTGGTTTGAGGTTCGATTTTTTTGCCTAATAACGTTTTTACAAGTATTTGGCGCTTAACAGGTAAAAATCTATGTAGTTTTCTTTCAAAAGCGCGAAGTTGATCATTTATGCTTTTTGCAACACATCCCAAATGGTCACACCAACGCAACTTACCCGCTTTCGGCATTGTCATCTGGCACCAATTCACGTCTGGCGGCTCCCACTGCCAATATACAGGCCTGGGGTGGATTGATTATTGCGCTAAAGTGCTTCACACCAAACATTCCCAAGTTGCTGATGGTAAATGTGCCACCCTGTGACAGAAAGTACAAAATGACTCAATGCAAAAACATGTAAAACAGTATACAAACCATAAATTCATGGGGCTGAAGCTTTCCGTCTCGGGCTTTGGCAGCCAAAGACACCACATCTTTCGAAATCGACTCAAGGCCTTTGGTATGGGCGTCAAACACAATGGGGGTGATAAGACCATTGTCAGTGCTCACCGCCACACTCATATCAACAGTTGTGTTTCTTGGGTAAAATCAGTGTTAAATTTCCTATGGTCTTAAAAATTACGTTCAAAAAGCGAGGTTACTTACTGCCTGATAAATGTGTCCCTCCAGGACGAATTGGCTTCTGGTACTTTTATGCAAGACAAGGCTGATGCTTTGATAATGAAGTCATTGACTGAAATCTTTGTCCCTGAAAGGTAATTTTCCATATTACAAAGACAGGTATTTTCGTGCAATTAGTAGCAAATATTTCATGAAGTAACAAGAAAAATAAAGGTTTGTTCATACATACTATAAACAACATGGTAATTTCCTTTTGTCTATTTAACCCACCCCTAGTAGAGTGGTAATTAAACTGGTTCAGGTCATGGCACAAGTAGATCTCCTGAATTAATATTCAACCAGCTTTTATGATAGTTTGAAATGAAACCACACTGAATGAAAGCAAGCAAGTCAGTCAATACAGTGATGTTATTATTTATGGTCTTGCACTGGTACAACACATCCTAAAAACTAGGATAGCATTTACATGCCATACAAATTGAGACATCCTGCCCCAGTGTATTTATCTGAGTATACACAATCTCAGACCCTTACACATCAAGGTTACCTTTTTCCTGTAATTCATTGTTAAAGTTTTTCCTTAGAGCAAGAACTTTGTCCATTTCAACATCGACAGTAAGATAGTAGTGAGGGATTGTATGCTTGGACTCCAGCAGACGCTTTGCTGTAATCTACAGTAAATTAAAAAAAAAACAGGCTTAAGAATATTTCAATTTAATTCATACAACTGAGCTAACTTTTCTAATATTGGACAAAGGAATATCGACATATTTTCCATCTTCTGCAACCATTGATGGTACAACAACATCAGGCGTTGGCGCCTTTGGTGTTTCAGGTGTAGCCATGGCAACTTGTGCAGCCTTTGATAAGTCCTGGGCACGAATTCTTCCATGTGGGCCAGATCCATGACCTATAACAATGTGATAGTTTTATAATGTATATAAATGGAAGCAAACTGACAAAAAATCTAACTGTGAAATAGAAACAAAAACACGAATGACTGACTTTACTAATATTTCGTAAAGCCACAATTAATTTTGGCCTTGCTTATTTTTTTGGTATTTACCTGCAAGGGTAGCCAGTGATATTCCTTGCTCCAGTGCCAATTTTCTTGCCAAAGGACTTGCAAACACCCTTTCTCCTTGTTGTACCTGCATTGGTTGCGCTGGGACAGAAGCAGGTGTTGATAATGGAGCCTGTGTCGCTCCAACTGTTGGGGCACTCTCTGGAGTTGCAGACACAACAGGAGCAGTACCTAAATGATGTATGTTGGATAATAAAGTAATCTCATAATTGATATTAACTTTTCCCACCTGTGTCTACATAATCTTTGAAAGCTGCCACGTCCTCTTCATTTTCTACAATGATACACACTGGGGTTCCCAATGGCAAGTCCTTCACACCTTCCTCCATTAAAATTTTGGCCAAGTAGCCTGAAAAGTTGAAATGTTTGTTTCACAACACAACATCAGCAATCACATTTTTTGGGGGATATTCAGATATATACATACTATATTTATATATACCTATTTAAATCTATTTGAACCAACTGGCAACAAGTCCTTTATCATTTACAAAATCATACCTTCATCTTGATAATCAAGAGACACTGATGCTTTGTCAGTTTCAACAGTAGCAACAGAATCCCCCTCTTCAATCTTATCTCCCACTTTTTTGTCCCACCTGAAATGAAACAATACTAAAAAATAGTTTTTTTTGCAAAATAACAGAACCCCAAATGCTTACGAGACAATGGTACCAGTTGTCATCGTGGGGGACAAGGCTGGCAACAGCACTTTGTCATGTGGGGGATAATTGGAAGCTGCAGATGCAGAGGTAGCTGGAGAAACTGTCGTTGGGGTCTCAGTTGCTGTGGTTGGTCCGGAGGCTGTTGTCTGTGATGAATCTGCATTCAGCTCCTCTGTACATAAATGTTATAAAGACCTTTTAAATACTGTATAATCTACCACAAATATAACATCAAAACAATAACTATGCATATGTTTCAAGAGAAAATGTCAAAAGTGACCAAAGGAATCAGTCTGTGCAAATTGGTTACCGACGGATCTGTCCTTGCGAATCGATATATATTATATTTCTTGAACTCTAAAAGGAGTAAAAGACGATCAACACCAGTATAAGATCTTGATTTATTAACAGAAATATTAATTTCGCCTATTATTGGCATCCTCAGTTTCTCTGTTTTTGTCTTGTCAGTCCCAAAAGTGGACTTACTGTTGTTGTTTTTTTTGTTGTGGTTTCTAATTTTTTATTTTATTGCTATTCATTTTAGCCAGAAGCTGAAGATGCCAATGGGCAAAATACACATTTCTGTTGATAAATCAAGATCTTATACTGGCACTTATGGTCTTTTACTCCTTTTGGAGTCCCAGGAATATGTTACAATTATTCTGAAATTACAAAAATACAAGACTACTATAACTGAAAATGTATTTAGAAAAAAGTTATTGTTGGAACATGAAAGTCCCTATCTGTCCTACCGATTGATACATCCTTAAATGCTGCAAGATGTTCTTCATCCTCCACTGCAATTGCCACCAGTGTTCCTAATGGAATATCCTTTGTACCTTCAGGGACTATAATTCTGGCTATTATTCCGTCATCAACGGCTTCAAATCCCATAACTGCTTTGTCTGTTTCAATATCTGCCAGCAAGTCACCAGCACTAAAAGCATCACCCTCTTTTACTTCCCACTTCACAATTGTTCCTTGCTCCATGGTTGGAGAGAGTGCAGGCAAAAGCATTTTAGTGTGTGGAGGCAAGGAGTAAAATCTCACACTCTGGTGGAAAAGTGCAGCGGATGTGGTTGGTGCAATCCTTCTGTGGTGGACAACCAACGGGCATCTTGTAAATGTACATATTGAGTATCTTTTTGTGGTAGTATATGAAAGTCTCTGGCAATAAACTTTAATTGGATAATGCTTGTTGCTGCAGGATAGTACAATGGATGGCAGGGGAACCCTTCGGACCGTCTTCAGGCTTAGCATAGTTGCTATAATGTAGCAAAACAAAGCTTAACAGAATTTATAGTTTACTCATTTATGTTCTCCACTGAAAAATTAGTCTTTAGTTTTCAAACACAGCCATACAATACAATGTAACAATGAACACAACATGCCCAACTTTCAGTCCAATCTGCCTAAATGTTCATTCATAATATGCTACATGTTTAATTACAATGATTACAAGCATTACGACCATTCAAGCTGCTGGTTTAAGTCAGGTGAATAACACGCTTTATTTCATTGACCTTTCCATAAAACTTTGACATTGATACACTTCGCTTGCTCGAGTTTAAAAATAAACCGACGCTCACATCGGGAAGGGTTGGGTGTAGTAGTCCTTACTTACAAAGGCCCCATATGCCGGACCCCCAAATTATAAATATGTGCTGTAAAGATTTGTCATGTTATATCCAAGGAGAAAAAACAATAAACAAAAAGCGTTGTCTCAATAAACAGAAACAGGGCAAGAAGACGTCAAATATAAGGTAAAAAATACGGTATTGACCACGTTTTCGGACAGGATCACAGTAGCTCGCTGTCACACAGCAAAATAAACAAAAATCCGGGATCTTTTGAATTTAATGCATTGGCGAATTAAATTTTTTGGAAGTAAAATGTCAGTCAGAAGGTCACATCCACACAGATTAACTAACAAGAAGGCCAAGAATATGTTTTACTATGCAAAGAAATCTAGTGAAAGCAAAGTTATTATAATGTTACGTAATGAGTAAATGTTGTTAATCAAAAATTTAGCACTTCGCTAGAGAGAGATAAAGAGCTAATAAAATGACAAACACTGTATCGCTGCTGCGAGTGTGACAAAATTCAGCAAAAAAACTACGCAGCCAATTATACTTGTTTAAAGTTTTTAACCATAGACGTTAACGTCTAAATATTATTTTAAATGTTTAAAAAGACTAGTTATTTTGCACATTTGGGCGCGTAGTGCGGTTCAATGCAGTCAAGCTAAGTGGAGCCAATAATATGAATTGTGTATAAGCTGCAGACAGATGGCCACTGTTTCGACCTAAAAGGTCTCATCAGAGCAGCTGGTGTGACTATCAGACGACTTTGCTGACCAAACGGCCAAGCAAAGACTTCCACTTTGTGGTGACTATACAAATCAGACTTTTTAGGTCGAAACAGTAGCCATCTGTCAGCAGCTTATACACAATTCAATGCAGTTAGTTTGTTTGTTGAGAACATAAAATAAATACTTTATTTTCGGTCGGTGTCCATCCCGACAACGTGGTACTCAACAAATGGGCAAAACACAGCACCACTCTTATCTGACACATATGCACCCTTTCTAAACAAGTTCGCCTTTCTTCGGAGTTAGGTGGATTTTCGGACTGCAAAAAACACGCGACGATTCAAGTGTTAATAAATACCACTCTCACTTATATAGAAGATTAAACAGCACCCAATACAATTTGACCCATATACCTTACTCCACTGCCTACGCTTCCTTTACAACACATTTTTTACACCACATTTTTGCATGTTTTTACACACGTAGACAATAAAAGCATGGTCGATTGGAAGATATAAACAATAATGGCAACAACAAATACAGCAAACAAGAATGAACTTGACAAAATGACAATGCAGCACCATGACCGAGACAGTCGCGGCATAAACATGTACACAAAGGCGGCGTATGTATCTTAGGCTGAAACTTATGGTGCCAACTTGTAATATTGCAACTTTGGTAAAGTAGCAAAACTTAACTTCATCCACGCCCTGTACTGCGATTTTTCTGCACGCGTATGCCCTGATCATGTGATGATATATATATATATATATATATATATATACATATGTATGTATAACCAATGTTAACAATGAATTCCCAAAGTTCACGGGCCAGCTTTGATTCGATGATAGGTGAAGATCTATGTACAGTAAGACTTTTCCAAGAAGAGCATCTTACGAGTCGAGGATTGCCAGATATTTTCTTTCCATTATCAACGGTAGAAGCAAATGTCTGCAAATCAATGACGTTTCAGAACATATCATTTCAAGGCAATTTAGAATGAAACACGAATTTTCAAGGGTGAACAAGAACAACGTTAATTTTGTAAAATAATACACAGAATATTAAGTTCAACCGGAAAAATATACGACATAAACTAAGAGTAAATCTATCAAACTGCCGTCTCATCGACACAGGTAGGTGACAATGCATTGAGTACAGAGAAATGGGTAAAGTAAAATATGTTAAAAATTACAACTTACCGCACGGGTATAAGCAGAAGAATAATGACAGGAAAAACCATCTTTAGATAAAACTGTTCGGCAAAACCAAACCCGCAGACGACAAGCAACAAAGCGAGCTCGCAGGCAGTGAAAAGGTGGACAGTCCGGTGTGGCACTTTCCGTATGTAGTGATTGGGCGGGTAGGAGCTCTGCGTGTAAAAAAAACCTTTGGCTTGGAAATCTTCGCATTGTGATGTCATAAAACCTAATGCGACTTTGTCCTGATTAATGTCGGTTGTTTAACGACAAAAACGTCGATCAATTAAATAATCTTTTTGCCAAAAGAGCTTGTGAGGTTGTCATAATAGATATTCTTACCCCCTCGGTGAAGACGAGCATCATACGATCAAACATCTGGTTGCCGATGAAAGATGAGAAGCCAAGGTACAGAAAGAGGCCCTGCGTGGAATAGGATGCATGTTTATAATAGGGCGGAAAACACAGTTTTTAACAGCCATGCGATAGGTTTTCTACATAAGTAAAACAAGTAATTCTTTGTTGACATCCATGCAATAGGTAGCGAGCACAAGTAAAACCACCAGGGAATTTGCCTTGCAGGCATTCTATATATGCTAAGCCACAACTTATGTGTTGTTGACATTAAGTGAAGAAGATAATTAAGAATAAAATACGACTTCAGATCTTGCGATTGTGGTGATAAGAAAAGGAGATAACATGCAATTATGGAACTCGTTCAGCTTATAGTTTTTTATAACACAATCACCTTCGCAATAAACAATTTATTTCGGATTTTTAACATGACAGCTAACAGCAATTCAAGTTTGCCCCACCTGCAGGACTGCGATGGGAATGAATCGCAAGTATTGGACGAACAGAAGAGACAAGCCGATCAATACATGGGATATGATGGCAGTAAGTCTCGTCTCGCGCACTTTCACGATCCTGCACAAAAAATTAAATCCACATGAACAATCTGTGAGCTGCAAACAATCCAACGCCTTGCTGGCAGCATTGCAGAGCATTAGTCGCGGAATGCCCGGCTTTAGGCGTAGTCGCCATAACGTCCGCTCACGCGGCTTAAGATGACATTTTCCCTGTTTTATCAACAAGCTGTGGATTCTGCGTTATGTTACTTGCGGGGGCGAATTGTTTATTGTCACGTGACGATTAGTCAACAGCGCTAGACGTCATCAAGGTAAATATTTTGAGATTTTCCGACGAATGCCGTTTTGCAAAGCAAGGCAAATGCAATAACGGACTTGTTTGCTAAAAACAATATTAATACATAAAATTGACCTTACGTTGCAAAATACACGCTTCATGGGAGGTCTTACACAGTACATTGTTAAATCAATACAGTTTCACTGAAAGCACTGGTCTAATTATGTTTAAACAAACGTGCAAAGGAGCAGAGGAACTTGACAAGTGCAACGTTGAACTTCCCAAACACTAACATAACAACAAAAACAAGTACTACGTGAGAACTTACTCGTCGTGAACAGTGCCCAGATTCGAGACGTGCTGTTCGACGTCGGCCAATGCCTTCACGTGCAAAGGGGAATGAGGGAGGGCGGCGTGCACCCAGGGTAGGTTGAACACGGAGAGGGGGACATTGATTAATCCGACGATCATGAGATCCCAGTGGTAAGCCGTGCCCTTCTTCAGTCTGAAAAAGTAATGTATTTGCTTTTTAAAATTTTATTAAACTCAAATGGGATAAATTAAAAAAAATTCCATTGCCGAATATTCGCGTCAAGGGAGCATTCCGACGGTGATAAAAAAAAATTCAAACAAATGAAAATATCTGCCAAAAGGTGCTTCTACTATTTATGTAATTAAAGTATGTAATTAAATCAGTTAATCCATTGGAAAGAAGTCAAACCCCGCCATATCTTCCAGCAATAGGGTTTCTTACAGGGGGGATAAACAAACTATGCGTCCGTAAGGCAAAAAAGATAAAAATCTTGCGGCGTTGCAAGTTAATCAAGCGCCCTTTTGGGCTGGTAATCCACAAAAGAGAGATCCTGAAAATTGCGATACGCCCTCCACGGCGATGAGATTTTTGGCGATAACCGACGAACTGCAATAATTTGTACACACAAAAGCAAACAGTAATCAGCGAATTTTCTCCGATCCGTTTCTCGAACGCGGACAAAGAACACCGCGAGGTCACACGCGTTTAGATTAGATTGCATCGGACAGGTGCAAAGCCGTAAATCTTGTGTATACGTCAATTTCACAATCGGTGAACTTACAGCGAGCGTAGCGCACCGTCGCAAAACAGTAAACAGATATACACACTTGTTTTGCGGCGCGTTCACCACGGCGGCCGACACATTCTGGTCCACAAAGAAAAGACAGCTGAGGCAAAGTCCAAGCCCGGCAGCGCCGAGGTGAGCCAGAGCTGGGAGTTGACCGACCGCCGGAATGTTGAAGAGATACCGGTCAGCCACGTAATTAAACGGTTCCACTGCAGAAAAAATATTGTTTATTTGGTGAGCGAATTAAAAAGTGTTTGCTAAATATTGTTTACTTAAATTTGCAGCAATCGCATTTAATTTTCCAGAAAATTTATGCTGTAACTTAGATTTTGTAGCATTGAATTTAATTTTAATAAATATGCTCAAAATTTTCGGAATCACGCAAATCACTGTCAACAACTTAACATCGAAATGTAAACATCTGAAGTTACCAAGTTTTTTATTAAAGTTTTAAATTTCTACTAAGAACAACGATTAAAAAATACTTACGCCGTATGCCCTGAAAGGCAAGGGAACCAATAAGCGTGAAAAATACAACACTGAGCGGTAGTGCGTAGTCAGCTAGGATCTCTCGTTTGGTGGTGGACAAAAACTGCCTGTAAGTTCGAAAAGTCAATATGAATGGATTGTAGGAAAACGTTCATTTACAACGAGTATTTTTACGTATGTTCAGCTTGAAGGAATTGAAACCGATTGACCGCTATGTTTGGAGATTAAAATTTCTTGTACCATGGTTCTTTTTAAAGCAAAGTGACAATTCCAAACTTACGATTGGTCAAACTTCAGTAGCGTAAGTCCAAGCCAAAGAGTGCCGAGCATCAGAAACAAAAATAAGACGGAATTTTCCGGCCGGTAACACAGATATTTGCTCACGCAGTTTTCGGGATCTGTGACGTTGTACAGAGAAGCGTTGACAGTGGCATTGACCTGATCTCCTGCAGAAAAACATGGAAATTGTTGCTAACGTATTGGTGGGAAAGATTTTACGCAACACTTATACCTAAGGTCCGGAAATTGTAGTTCTTCACAAAATCTAAAATGTAAAAGGTTCGGTTAAAAACATTTGCAGGGGAATAGAATGTTCAAAGTTAAGTGTTCGAAACTGATGCGTATGTTGAAACCTTCAACACAAACATGTCTGATTGCTCGCCTGCTTAATAATTACTCACTTGCGATGGTTGCTTTAATAGCATCGGCAGTGAATGCAAGGGCGATAAAAAATCCAAATATTTCTTCGATAGATCTAAAAAACATTCAGTAACACAACATTGCAATAAGACCTCCCCGATATAAATACAGCACCTGGTAGAGTATTTCATGAGTTTGCTGAGGTTGAAAACAGCTTGTAACATTATGAAGATGCTATTCCAGATCCCAGTCATCGTGTACATTGCCCGGAAGTCAAGTTCGAATGAATCGCTCACAAGTTTTATCACTGCAATAGCGATTTGTTAATTTCCATGGAACGCAAACTTGGTACACAAGGCTGACGCCCTATATTGTTATAATCGTAAGCATAAATCCTTACCTTTGACGTAGAGAGCCAACGGTGCTGTGGTAAGCACAATCAGCATTGGCTGGCCACTGAGAAATGCAAAAGCGAGACCTCCAATTGTTTGGGAAACAATGCAGGAAGTCACATCTAAAAACAGTGCAACGATTGTTAAGATTTTTTTATGCTGGAAATGATATTGCGTCAACTCACCGATGCTACCGTTGGTGTTTTTCTCGTACAAACTCCCGAAAGCGATGTCCGGGAGAAGGCAAGCGAAGTAGAGAAACAAAATTGTTGAGAGAACTTTGTGAATGGTGCGTTTGCCGACGACGCCTGAAAAGGACGATTGGCGATATGTATGGGGTGATTGCTATTTGAATATGCAACTGTATGTTCTTATTG
The DNA here is from genome assembly GCF_947561715.1 of Ascidia mentula. Classification (NCBI taxonomy): domain Eukaryota; kingdom Metazoa; phylum Chordata; class Ascidiacea; order Phlebobranchia; family Ascidiidae; genus Ascidia; species Ascidia mentula. The sequence goes on along the minus strand of NC_138569.1, from coordinate 14,942,244 downwards.
GGCTCAACCAAAGCGGAACAGTATTGTGCTGGTTATTTATATTTTAGAATGACCTGGACTGTTGAAGGCTGAGAACAAAAGGCAGGAGACCGAATATAATATTTATGCTAATTGCAAAGTAGAAATTTTGTTCCAGCTCTTTATGAAAATAAAGGGTTTCGGGAAGAATTCCAATTGTGTTCCCTACCGTCAACAAAGTCGGACGGATAATGAGGTAAACGTCGTCGAAAATCGTCGTATATCCCGCGACCCACTTGAAGCACGGAATAGTCCTAAAACAACACCAGCATTCAAAACGCCCGTTTGTTATGGCATTCGTACAATCGTACCGATATCGTGACCTCCTCGTCGAAGGAATCCGGGTATTCGGATAAGGATTCACGAACTTGTCGTTTGTACCTGAAGCTCTGTTTCACCAGCGCCTCTTTGCACTCGTCCTCAGTCGAGGCGTTCATGAGCTCGTGGCGGAACGAAGAGTTGCACATCATCGATGAAAACGTTCGCCCGATTTCGACCGCGTTTTTTGTAAATTTCTGCACAAACGCAACATTCAACAACTTATAGTATGAAGTCTCAAGTCGTTTGTCGTAAAGTGTTGTTCGATGTATACAATGTTGTTGGTATGCAATGATTCTGTTTCAATAAGCACAGAAACTGACGATGCCTGTTCTGGCGAAATTAATATTTCTGGTAATTTCAAAAAAAGATCGCCCTGACGCCGATCGTCCACACTCTATGTGAGTTATTTGGATGTTGTTTATATCGTCTACTTACAGAAATCATCGCTACGGCTAACATAAAGAACAAAGTATCTGTTACCAAGTCGTTGTTGACTATATAGAAATTTTCAACGCAACATTAGGGAGTTACGCTGCTGGAAACAGGAATGCTTTATGTTGTGTCTCCAAACCACATATATCTGATTTATAATTTCCAGTGCATGCCTATATATTACGTACTTTTTCCTTTTCACATTGAAAGTATAAGACTACTGTGAAACAGCAAAGTGATGAGTGTCTGGCGTTAATGTTTAGTTTTCATTTAATTTACGTTTATCGCGGCTTGGCTTGGATAGCTATAATTGGGTCAGAGTATACAAGCACTCAAAAAGCGCGGGGAGTTCTGCGATAAGACTGATAAGGTCACCGTTTCAGGCAGAAACACATTTATAATGTTGACATCATTGGGATGGTAAACTAATGAATGCAATTTCCCTTTCCGCCCTTCTAGTGTAGCGAAAGTTGTCTCGTCTGAGACACATGTGGTTTTAACATTTCACCGAGTTTGGTACAGGCATGATTGTGACTTGGGTTCTTTGAAATTCGAAACATCATAAAAGGAAACTTGGCAAACCTCTTTTTTGGGTGCAATGACGGCCAGGACGAACGACACCTCTTCACATTTGTTGCCCAAGTTCAAAGGGTGACGCAATCGCGCAATTCCAACATGGCTCTTCTTGAGCATAGGAAGACTGCATCTAAAGTGACAAAATGTTCCGTGCAATTAACAAGTTTTTCTTTACTACAGCGTTTTCGGCAACTTACAGTGCAGTTATCCAGCTTTCTTCGTAATCGGCGCCTTCAGCTTTGTACTGAACGCCCTGAATAGTTTCGCGGAGGTGGTCAACCGAAGCCACTGTAACAAAAAACACATTCACATGCAACCACTAGTTGTATGCACATTGTGGCCACGTTTTAACTTGATAAATTGTCAATAGGGTCATACATGAGTCCTGGTATTGATCTTGAAAGGTGAAGAACGCTTTTCCAGCTTGCGAGGTGATTTTCTCGTCAACGTCCAAGTCCTTCTGCAGTTTGGTGAGCAGGGCGTCAATGATCAAGTCTAAACCTGCACCACACGTCGGATTAAACAGTCCGATTTCATAATCGGGTTAACAGGAATTGAAGGAAACTCACTTGTGTGCGGCACGTCTAGCAGGACGACAGGCTGCACAAGAAACTTTTCAAGGTCGCGCCAGGCCCTGATTTCATCGCGGAAGTTTTTCAGCGGTAAAGTCTAAGAGACAAAAAGTGTGATTTGATCAAAGGGTCGAACGGGGTTGGGAGTGACGTTGTATACGCATTGTTTTGCAGATTGAGTTACCGACCTTGCGGATCTTTAGAATCAGCTCACGATGAAAAAAATCGTCCTCGGCATCTGAAAGTAGAATGATTTCATGCATGAAACATCGTCAATATACGTTTGAGCGTTTTTTGATAAAACCAACATCCGCTAAAAGATTTCAAAGTGACGACATGTTATAAATTCCATATTTTCGCCCTCAACTGTGAGATCCACACCCATCGTATCTCTGACGTATAACGATTAGCGTCACAATGCATATCGGTCCAGGGAGCAATGTCATTCGTGACCTCGGAGCGGGAATGAAAGGATATCAGCCGCGAAAATCGGCATAGGATGACGGGACGCTAGGTCGCCAATATTACCCAAAGCATGGCGATGCATATCACACGATCGTACTTTGAGATTGGGTTGCAAAATTACCAAAGCCAAATAGGGCGAGACCCGTTGCTGTGTGACTGGTAGTTGCGATACAGTGGGCACGAAATAAACACAATGTCAGCTGAGTGCGTGCAAATGACAAAAGTCGTGCCACCTTCAGAATGTCCTTGCAACGTCCTAAAGGAAAGTGGTATCTAATGACGCCAGCAACACGACAGCACGACCTTAAAAGGTCAAAGGCGGGAGTGTCAAATAGTTGTATGTAACCTGTTGATGGGTATTGTTTGATACTAATTTTGATACTCTTGTCATACTTTGTTTCAATCATGTGCATTGTTCTCAAAATGAGAGGTGACAACTTCATTCACGTTGTGAACAGACACAACATTGATATAATTGAACCCTCGTTGAAACCATTTTGCAATGCAAACAAATAAAAAAACTGGATGGTAGCAATAAAGAAAACGGGTTGGAAGAAGGGACGACATTGAGGGTGTTATTTGTGACGCCGCAAAAACGTAAACTTTAACTTAATAACCGGTATTGTAGATTTCTCTGCAAACGAGCGTTTACAAACAACAACACCCACCTTCAGCGTCATCGCGAGACATGCGTCTCAGTCGCAAGGCGTTGCTTTGCCGCCTGTTGTTCTGAGCGCCGCCGTTACGAATGTTAATCTTCGGTGTCTCCTGGATTCCCACTTCACTCGTTAGCTCTTCGGCATTGGCAACATCTTCGTAATCAACGCTCTGGCTCAACGACAGATCGCGATGTCTAAGTAGGACGGAATTGGAATGCATGAAATGTGCGCAGTCACAAGCGACTGAGATATATCTATGTCGCACTTAGAATCCCGTGATATGCAAACACGTGGTATTTGACTACAGCCAGCCAAGGGTCTCTAAGTTTTGACTGCATGACTGACCCGTCTGCTGACTTGGCTGCCAATATATTTCAATGGGCAACCTCCCAAGGCATATGGTCGAATCAAGTGGTAACGCTTATTTGAGCCACAGAGACGTGAGCGCCTTCCGCCTGTACACATCCTGTACGAATATTTAAAGTCTCCAATACAGTTTTCATGGTTTAGTTTTAATTTATTTCACACTTTGATGTCGTGCTATTGCATGTGTTTAAAACCTACAAGCAATTATATAACTGTACTTTCACACCCACCTGTATACATCTAAAATCGAATCACTGCTTTCGTATAATGCACTAGTCTCGTGCAACGTGTGTCCCAACATGTAATCTAGTCTTGACTGCATCAACCGTTTTGACAAAAAGTATCTACACGGTTTTAACGTTACTTGACGCACTTCCGGCTACAAAAGGCAACAAACTAAACTGAGCGCTGAGTGCACCAGATGACGCCTAATATTCAACTGCCTAACCCAAAACAGCGCTATCGCTTAATCGCGCGTCAGACCACAAGCGACGATGCTCTTACCTTCGGTTTGCATCACCGGACATGACCTGAGCGTAATGCCACGTGACAAAGTTGATTAACTAACAGCGCGCTGCTGCTACCTACTTGCTTGGTTTAAAGTAACGCGTAAGTTGTAAGGGTATTGAGACAAAACAAAAGTAATTTGTCACATATGCATACGAAAGTTATGCATATATTGCCAATTGTGGGAGCGTATTAAAATGCCATGAAGTTTTGGTACTTCTTTTACGCTAAAGCGAAAATCAAACTAATTAGTGGTTAAGTAGATATGATGTGTTCCTATATAAGGGGCTAATGATCAGATTATTTTATCTGAGAATAATCGAGACAAAATGCTAAGTGTAGCAAATGCGGAAGAGCTATATTTAAGTTGCAGGTTAACTGCAAACGGAGATTCCAATCTAGAAAGATGCAAATTGTGTGCGTAAACGTTATTGGAAAACACCTCCAGGCTATTTCCCCAAAAAACACCAAAGACCGAAGCAGAACTAAGCCGGGAGTTTGCATCAGGTCAATGCAAGATATAAGAAGGGCATCAATATGTGACAAAAATAACAAACAAAATGTCCACTTACTGTTTGGCTTCAAGACGTCTCAGTCGCGCTTGCTCTTTTATATCGTCTGTCACTCCGTTTTCGTTGAATGTCACAACCACGTCATCTGGGTTCGCGTGGTCGGCCAGCGCGTCATTTTCGAAAACCTGGTTGTGGTATTGGTGTTCTCCAATAGTAGCTCCGTTGCCTAAAAACGTATTGATAATAATTAAAAGGTGTGTTCTTTAGAACTGTTAGGCTTGGTTTATTTTAAAAATATTGTGTTGCTCTATCGCTGCTAGTAACGTACCATACTTGATTGACACAAACTGATTGAAATGCATTACACAAAACTTTCACAATAACACGAGTCCGATAAAAACAAGAAAGCGATGACAATAGTAAATTACTTACTTGTTTCATTAGACATTTTCGATCTTGATTGTACCCGAAAATCGAATTTACGTAAGGTCAGTTGCTGTAAACTTTTTTTTCTTGCGTTTGTAAAGTGATCGTTGTTGTCTGCTCAAATCGTGGTGTAAATGCATACGTATCAGAAACTGAAAAATATACGTTCACAACGTTTGTGCTTCTTGCTGAATGTCAATTTGTACGACATAAACGCTTAAGTTTAGTGTTTCAAATGACACGTTTACAATCGTTATAAATCGCTGCATGCCCTGTGGGTACTAAAATATTCAACCATGGGTACATGCGGCTAAACAGCAACTATATCGGATTAAACTGATATTTGGCGCATGTGGATCATAAATTTAAGCGTTTTCAGTTATTGTAGTGTGATATACCGAACTTCAATGAAATGGAGCCAGTCAAAAAGCTAGCCCAAGTAGATTGAAAACGAACCAAGAATAAACTCACAAAGTGTATGAATAAAGGCGTCGTGGGCAGAAATCCAGCAGCAGAAGTTTCCGCAGAATATCTTTGTCACACTCCGCAGGAAAAGTTTCGTTTGTAATTGGTTGAAGATAGTAACATAATACTAAAATCTAAAAACAGCGATTCGGCTTGATTACAGTTTCAATGGAAAACAAGAGCCGCATTGTGACGGCGTGTATCGAATTATCAAGTCATAATGAGTTATTGCTCAACACCGTGGGACAGAGTAAAGTTTCATTGAAGCAACGTAAAGTGAGTTAGGATTTGTGCGGGCGGTGGAATTCACTGTTGGCGTGAATAAACCCAACGCGGTTTTCCTTGAAAAATAGGTGACCGCTTGCAGTCGCTCGCAACTAGGAAAGGACACAGGCGGAGATTAATATCTTGCGTTGTTGCCTGTACCTAGTGCAAGGCGCCGCGAAAAGCATTAATCTGCTTATCAGCCGACCACGTTTTTTCGAAACAAAAAAACAAAGCCACGCATCCGCAAAGATATGAACAAGCAAAGGACCAAATCACAATCCACCAAACAATGCGAAGAACGCTGCGGCGAATAATGCGATCGACCGTACGTGAACCACGAGACTGAAATACCAGTAAACATTAATTTGTTCGAAAACCTTCAATCGGTTGTGGTTAGAATTTTCTTAGGATGTGTTGCAACAATTTTCGCGTAGGAAAGCCATTCATAATAATTTTTAAAATAATTATATATGTATTAAAACTGCCCCGGAATCCACATGTACGCGCCTTAAAACCTTGGGGAATCGCAACCTATTAGACTACAAGTTATTGCCCAACGTTTAAAAAAAACTACACAAAATTCAGCCCTGAAATCCTAAATTTTTGGTTACAACGAACCGTTGCACGAATGAATTGCTTTAACGTTTGAAGTGCTTTCCAGTACAATTTCCGGCATTTCTCTCAAGCATTTTACGAAATAAAATGATCTCAAAACGTAAGCTCCAAAGATAATTACATAAACTTTTCACAAATAATTATGTTAGTCATATCTTGCGATTTGGGCCATAAGATTTTTTCATGCGACGAAACGCAAATATCTCTCAACAGCAATGCAATTCACGAAAACTAGTTTGAGGCTTACTAAACTATGCATGGCTTGCGAGACCTTCTTTGCGAAGAGACACTACCGGTTGAGTCACGTGTCTCACCGCGACCCCCTGACATTCAATGTGCAACAGAGCAGACATAACCCCGGCTTTATGGAGCTCTTTCACTGGCCATCGACCGTTGCGCCTTTTTTCCACAGCACAATATCCGCCCCCTGTAAGAACGGACCGACCCGTTTATTGTTCGTTTTAAAGACAACATCCAATAAAACCGCTCTATGAGAGGGCACTCTGTGACGTGCAATTGACTGACCACGCAGTGCTTGTGGACTGCTGCCAAGCCGTGAGGCTGTTACAGGCAAGGTTAAAAAACAGTTAACAACACCAAACGCGCACTGTTCTTTTACATTCCACTAAAAACTAAGGTTATTACAAACATGGCACGAAACAACAAAAAACGTAGCAAGATTTCCCATCCTTCCTTCAACAAGGGAAACTTGATCCTTCCGCGTACTAAAAGGTTACATTCGCTTTCTCCCTCGCTCAAGCCTATAACAGTACAGGGTGGTAGGAGAAAGTTCTGGAAGGAACGACCTGTGTAAGTATTGCGCAAAAACTTAACACGTGCGTGGATGAAATGACGCGTGGCTTGTGACATTCTACATTTGATGTTTAAAAACATCAACTTGCAAGAAAACATGGCATTGATAACATAAGAATACCTATAACATAAATCGATCACTAAAAGACGAGCAAGCTGCTTCAAGGACCACTCAATAGCTGAGGGCTTTCAACAGTCTTTTATGTCCTTGCTCTTAACGCGAACAACAAATCTACAATTTGTCAACAAGCAGCATCGCCCTCTGAAGTGTCAAACTATCGGCACGTCCTGGCGCCCTGCCCAAATCATGCACTCACAAAGCAACCTTTAATCAACAGCGCTTTCACCATCTTTATTCTGTACTTACTTTTCCTGCAACGTTTTGGCTGAACCCCAAAGTTTTAGCTGCTGGAAAATGGAGCTGAGACAATTAGAACTAGCGCTAAAGCTGTTGTTGCCGCCGCTTCCAGACGAGTGTTGCGCAAGATGACACTCGCTACTGACCAAAAAAATACGTGGAAAACGCTTCTGCACCACAGAAAAAACTGGCCACGAGGCAACAAGGCAATCAATGCGCACACTTCAGATAAAACCGCGTTGACATGAAAACACCAGCTTTTTTCCCGCAAACCGTTTCAGCTGCAGGACATTCGGCGCAAATAATTAAACTTATCCACAGCTTAAAATGTTCTTTGCGCCAGTTTCGGTAGCAGTCTAACCAGTGCAACCTGGAAGACACATAACAATGGCTTTTGTTTACCTTTGTTTTGTTATCATAAGACGCCGAGGTGGACCCGTTTCTCTGAAGACAACCATGTAGTACCCTTAACTATACCGATTTTTTTATTAGCTGCCACACTGCAACCGCATTACTACAGTTTCTGTCATACCGATGCAATTTCCGTTTGCATCGCAACGGCATGAGTCATACCGTGACGCACACAAAACGGTGTGAGGTCACTAGATAAGTTTTTGCACGTGATACTCTACATGTGCCTAAAACTTCGTGGTTGAGTGCATAGGCGAGCTGCAAGAAATGCGGTGTATTCAAGGTGGCGGGTGCTATGCATATAATGTATTTCCGACCTGTGTATAATTGCGTTATTTTCGATTTTCGCGTAGTGTTCCAAGTGTTATGCAATTACTATGGATTTATGTGTTTCTGAACATATAATTGGTCGGCAGCAATAAACAAAGGTACCACGATGTCAGTCCAGGATGTACCCAGCTCGTTCTGCGAAAGAAGAAATAGTTGTCCATAATTTGCAAATGCTACACGCTTCATGCCCGCAGCGCTTAATGCAGCCACCAATAAATGCCACGTAGTTTGCCAAAGTTACCAGACCGCTACATGCAGCGGTTGTGCTCCTTGCAGTCGTTATCAAAAAAGCTCTGTATCTGCCGCTCTTCGAAGGGAGGTCCGCGTAATCAGTACTTCCTGCGTTAAACCAATGTGTCAAAATGCCCGGAGAACGACAACGAACAAAAACACCACAAATTCGCATATACGCAGATAATCAGATAGTTTTTTGTTTTGCGATATTGCATTATAATTCGATGCACCTTCTAAACTGAGGATGATTCCGACCTTGCTGACACTGTTTTGACTGTCTCTTATTCACTAATATCTACTGTATGCAATGAAATGCCGAAAAAAATTAAAGCACGTGCGCCCTTCCTGGTTGATGCAAAACAGCAAAACAACAGGGACCAGCTCGCAAGAGAGGATACGTGTCACTGCACAAGCATTATGCCAGGGTCAAAACAACCTGCCTCATGCGCAAAACTTGCTGACTAAGCGTCCCGCTACAAAAAAATATCCACACACCCCTTTTCTAGCGAAGCGTTCGGCTGCATAAACAAATTTTGCATGGATACTGAAAACTTTGAGGAATTTTGTACATTTTGGGATGCCTTGCTGACCAATCAAAATTAGTGGTACCGCGCAGTGAAACGATGTGTAATCAATAAAGAGAGAAAATACAAATGTTGGAATTGCATTTTTTTAACTAACTTAAAGTCAAATTGCAAAGCCTAAAAAAGAAATACAATAAAATACGGAGCTTAAATAAAACACACGGTTTAAATAGACTCGCGTTTACAAATGTTGACTGACATAAAAATGATTTTTTTTTAATATTTTTTTGCGGATATTTAAACTGCACTTCCGAAATTAATCACTAAATTCATGTCGCTCGGTGTGTTTGTGACGTTTAATGCCTCTACTTAAATCGAAAAGTGCTTGTGGCGTTATAGCCCATACAAACTTTGCTCCATCTTGAGTTTTATTATTCCAATTAAGCCAATGTTCGCTCTTGTAATATGAGGCAACATCGCCACCAAGCGGTAAAGCTTCAGATTACCAACTTGTCATTTGGTGTTGAAAAACTTTTTCAAAAAAAAGCCCTTTTTCACATTGTATATTGAAATATATCAACGAAATTTCGGTATGAAAACTAACATTATTTGTTAAAAACACATTGTACAAACTGGCATGTTTGGCAAAATTTGATTAGAATCGGCGAGATTTTAATCTACTTAGCATGGCCATTTACAATTTCATCATGCTTTCTTTGATCTTTAACGTGTGTGTGTAACATGAACAAGCGATTGTGCAAGTAAGTAATCTCCACTGCTGTGACTAAGTAAGGAACAGAAATACTTTCTTAAATTCTAAAATTAAACTGTTTGAACTGTGACTGGAGTTCAGTATTACTGCAAAAAAGTTTCAGGCGCTGTTGCAACCGTAACACATTTCTTAGCTCACGTTTCATTCATTGTAGAAGCATAGGTGCAAGTATAAGCATCATGTTGAAAAAGTTACCCAACATAGCTCTTAACATTTTGATTTTGCTACTGAAAATTTTATCGATAAAGGAAATGCGTTTTATGTTGTAAGCAATTTTACTGTAAAACAGAACAGTTCACCAAACCAATCTGTGGTATCCTGACACATGTAAAACAGGTATTGAAATAACGCTCACTCAATGTGGAGCAATAGAATTTGCACATGACCTTTGACAAAAGTACATCCAACATTTATAACTTGAGAAAACCAACAACAGCTTTGGAGAAGCCAACATTATTATAGTTAAATGCATAAAGAAGTCCAAGAGTGGCAATACTGACAGCAAGCCATATCATGTAAAAGATTTGTACAATCCAGTCTTTGAAAAGAAGTGGTGCATAATCTGCAATGACTGACTTGATTCCACTGAAAAAAGAACACAATTAGTAGAGTATTGCCCAGTCACTTTGTGTTGGCTCAAACTCACAAATGATTGTGATGTACAATCAGGGTTACAGCAGCAAAGTCAATCACTGGGTTTCCAGGACATATAAAGCAACCTGCGCATGCTGCAAGGACCCCCACTGAGGCCATTCTGTAGGTGTACCAATTAGAGTTGGATTTTTCTAAAAAGAAATTGGGGAAAAACTTTGGTTGGTGGCAGATAATGTCTTGCAAAATCGGTTACAACTTATCAAATTTATTTTAAAACTAAATGCCAAATCTTGTGCCAACAATATCATTTTATTCAAAATACTTTGATTATAACTAGCATGTAGGATATATTTTATGAATGTTTGTTGCACAAATGAAACTTCGAAAGTTTCATGTACTAATATTGTATCAGTATAATTTTGTCTGGATTGGTAACAAACTTGCATGACCGCAGATTTAACAACATTTTTTACAACTTCTCCATTTGGGAGTTCTCAAATTTTGGATCATGACACCAAAGTTGAGCATATTAACTTTTGTATGGCAAGACCGCATTTCACATTTTTAATTGCTTACTGGGGGCTGCTCAGAAAATTATTTTCTTAATCAGGGTCACTTAGAAATTTCTCTTGCAAGCACAGTCCAATGGTAACTTATCTCTTAAAATATATATAAAAGCCCTACATGATAATCACTCACTGGCAGAAGCAACTTGGTGACGAAGGTTAAAGGATTCTTCTGAACTCATGGTGGCACATTTATTTGAGGTTGACAATGCTGCTCTTGATTGGTTGAAACTGAACTGCAGGACCCTTGTTGGTCCATGTTGACCTGAACAGTAAAGGTTTAAATAGTACAGTCATTAGTTAAAGTTTTACCTTGCAAATGTAACTTGCCTTTAATTATGTTAGAAAGCAATCTGGAACCAACACCATACATATTTCTTGGCTAGCTGTTGTCACTCTATGAAGCTGTTAGCTGCCTAAATGAACAAATGCAGTGAATTTATTTTACACAATTTTAAAAATTGTAGAGATAGCCAAGAGTGGAAAAAAATGCACTTGTGTGAAAATTTAACCCGCGTGAAACAATTGGCTAATGCATTAACATACGAAAAACGTTTTGATAATCTGCGCAATTAACGTTCGCCAAAAAAAACATTCCGCGCAAATTACACAAGTGCATTTTTTTGCCAATACGGGAAAATGATAAATAAATGATACGTTGGAAAAGTTGCAACAATTTTTTGCGTGCAATACTGCGCAAGCAAGTCATTCTATAAAAAATCTGAAGAAACAAGACAAAGCAGTAATAAACAACCCCCTGGCCCTTGCTACTTCATTCAACCTTCACACTTTCGCTGCAAACAATCTGGCAAACACGTTCTTTTAACGGGTAGTTAAAATAATGGAGATTATTGGAAATACTTTTACAGACAACTTTTAGCAAGGTATAATCAGAAACTACCAAGACACTACTACTTAATAGTCTCTGGTATACTCATCGGCCTGGACAAAACAATAAACGTGTTGCTTTTTGGTTCTGAAATTGAATATAATTGTCCGGACAGATTTTGTCAGGATTATAAATATTTTTTTGGGATAAATTTATGTACAATCTTTCATTGGCCAGGGTAAAACAATTCAAGTAAAATACGTCTTACCAAAACAATAAGAAAAAAATTATTGTGTTTAGAAACTTGATTTCTTGAACAAAAGGGAGGATACTTTTACACCGGGTCACAAAGAGTTCGCCAAACGTGATACACATATTAGCCTATGTAACATAGAAATCTGTGCGAATATTAACGCTACGATTTCGTGTAGTAATACAACTCAAATGTATCACAAAAAATAACAGGTGGTTGCCCTGTTCACGCCATTAAAATTCGCACAGATTTCTGTGTTACACAGACTTATATTGTATTTTCTAAGATACTCTTTAAACTTCGTGCAAATTTACACCACTATCATTAGTATTAGCATATGCAAGAATAATAATGTCTCTCTATTTACGGCAGTTATCATATGGCGGAGCGTGATTCTCTGTGAGGAAATCACCGCCACATGGACGGCTGACTGGATAACTTCTAATTCAGTGTTTCCCAACCGGTGGAACGCGTGTACACGAGCAACTGTCCGCCAATTGCCGATATAGTTCGAATTTAAAAAATCGTAAGTGGTCTCAGAATGTTTGTTACTTCATCCCTTAAGTTACTTTATAACATTCAACTAGGTTGTACGTGATGAAATTGTTTTGCCTCCAAGTGGTACGCAACCACAAAAAGGTTGAGAATCACTGCTCTAAGCGATGCACATGTCATATTCACACTTGCATGTATTATTGTTAGTTTAAGTAATCTTTCGTGCAAATCAAATATGATTTAATTATCCAAAACAACTCACAAAGAGTGATTGACGATCAGCGTCATTGCGATCTTTTATTTAAAATTTTACAGAAAAATGTGGTTCTTAACCTTGGTCCGATCGAACCTCTGGGGTTAATGGCGAAGTTTTAGGGGTTCGACGAAGGTCCAATGATTTACAATATATCAGCAAATATATATTTCAGTCATACTTTTCTTTGAGAAAAGGGCGTTTTAAAACTTATTTTTAGGTGTTACGGTGGAATTAAAAGACCTTTCAGCGGCACCACTAAATGTGCTTTGTATAGCTACCCTATCTGACCAAGTACGGAAAATGACTTTGCTTGGACACAGTTACCCAACTTCACAAAAATTGTGTTGGATTGCTATTTTTGCTTGACTTATTCTTCATGTTGTCGGGGTTCGACGAATGTTTGAGAAAATCCAATGGGTTTGGCCAGTTAACAAGTTTAAGAATCACTCATCTAATCCAACTTATTTATCATAACACTTTCATCCGGGATGTATATATGCTAATCGATGCGGCGCATCAGGCTCCATATGAGTCTATACACTGGCTTATAAAACCACAAATTTTCACCAGGGGCCGACGAACACCATTGTTTTCTTTCAAACAGAATTATTTCTTCCACGAAGGCTTGGTTGTTGGTTCCACCTAAAATATCCCGAGGTCCTCGGGTCACAATTTTCCTTTCAAGAACCTTGAGTCATTCCATAAAAACGTTTTATTTGAGCTACAGGCTATGCCTGTGGTTTATGAGCGGGATGCCATTCTCATAACACCGAGCTTTTCATAATTTGGTCGTATTAGACAACTACAAAGCTAGTTGACAGAATTTGATGCAAAACCTTTTCAACAGCAGTAGCACTGTTTGCTTTGCAACATCTTTCAAGGCAACCATTTCCCTTGACACCATGCATGCAGATTAGCAGTCAATATTAAAATTAGTGCCCAAAAATTCAGCCCTTTTGGCCTCTCCCTGGCTACGCCAAAGCCGTATATTTCCAACTTACAGGTATATCTCGTTATTTTTCTGCATTCCAGGTCGTTTCTTGTTAACATTCAAACAAATTTGGGATTCTGTTCGTTTTGATACTTTCCCATGCAAGAATTACGAACTTTCATCTACCACGATGGTGACGCAAAACGTTATAATGTCTTTTTCGAGACAAATTCGCCGACAACGATATAGGCCAGCAAGCCAATGTAGTGATAAAATCGACGTATCGATCATTATACAAGTAAGAGACTAAAAAAACGCAAACCGTTTCGGGAGCAAGCTTGCGGCGCCGGAACAACAAGAAACATTAGCTCGCCACAAGAACTTATTGTAAATCATAGAGATCCACAGATTTCGTACTAATTAGAAAGAAGGGTGCCACACGCTGCATGCACGTCCGTAATATAATGCCTTACGTTGAACCAGTCCCTAGTACAAACAGGTTGGAGATTCCTGACGTCAATCGTTTAGAAGTAAATAAGCCAAAAAATACATAAAGGATGGTCTTATACCACCAGCTCACTTGGAAATTTATCATTGTTTTGTTGTTAAACAAATCCGTCACAAAACATTTTTATATTTATTAATTTTGGTTTTATTCACTTGATTTTTGAACAGTTTATAAATACGTAGCAGTTTTTTAAAATTTATGGACGCGGTTTACAAATTGGGTTACTTCGTTATTTACTATATATTCGAACCGGGTTAAATTGACTTATTTTATTCTTTAAGTTTCTTATGATGCCTTAACCAGTGATTTGCAACCGGTGTTCCGCGGAACACCAGTGCTCCGTGAAAGATCATCAGGTTTTCCGCAAGAAATTGATTAGTTTAACTGATGTTCCATGGAACACGGGTCGAAAATCACTTTTTTTAAGAAAATAATCATCCACTATCACCAGTTTGAATGTTTTAATGTTGTGAAACAATAAGATTCGTTTTGTAATAAAAAGAATGTAATTGCGCGAGCCTGTTGCTGGTTAAGTACAATGCCGCAGTACTTCCAACAATTTGGTGTTCCGCAAGATTATTTTGATAAAAATAGTGTTCCGTGGCTCAAAAAGGTTGAAAAATACTGCGTTAAACGACCTTAAACTGTAAAACGAGCGCATAGAATAAACATTTATGAAGTTACTTACACTTGCAAGTTTACGTTAAACTAATCCTACATTACAATAGCGATGTGTTTAAATTACCTTGCAATTACAGCAAAAAAACCTGCGAGGACATGAAATTGTAGGTGGGAATTACGACAGAAATCCCGTATTGGTGGGCCCCCATTCGCTATTTAAGGGCCCCCGTACCGGCAGGGGCCCTGGTACGCCGTACCGACTGCACCCCCACTCTTAGGGCCGGCAACAAACGCGATAGGAGAGGAATCCATGGACATATTAATAAAAAGCCACATAAAAATATTGCCTAACGAAAAAAGGTATCTTCTGCTATCAATAGGACGGAAGTCGTAGGAGTTTTTCTACGCCATGGATGCAAACAGCACCACAAACGAGTTTAGTGGGTTATACGAAAGGGCCCAACCACGTTTAACCACCACGAGTTAATGCGGTATAACTCAGGTATGTATATGGCGTGATATTTCCAGCAAGGTCAAAGTCTTTTGAAAACTAATGGTGGCATAGAAATTGCTTGCGCTTGGTGCGTCAAATAAAACAACATTAACTGTAGAATCTATTTGTGGGTGCAAGAGAAATTAAAGCCCTACGGAGCAGTAATTTAAGTACGTTAGCAGCGAGTACATCTTGTGGGGTAGCCATGTCTGTACATTGCACACGATTATGTTGTGGTAAAGGTAATTTTTACTCTGGCAATTACAGCTATATTTACCAGCCCAAGTTTCATTATATTGCCTACTGTTAAGCAAGCTATTACAACAGAAAATTGTGCAATGATGAAATAAATTTGCGTTTAATTTATCGACCCCCCTTTTGTTCCCACTGCACTCGCCCTGAATGAAGTCACGTCCACTCGCGTTGGTCCAATTTGACCCGACGGCCGGCGAAATCGTCGTTATTCATTATTTAACATAGTCTGCGGTGTCTAGACGTCACGTGACGATACCTGCTTAAAGCGTACGAAGTGAGGCTGCGTCGCTCTTTTCAGTAACTCGAAGAAGGCCGTAGCCTATGTTCTTTTTCTCTTCAATTTACCGCCGTCGGTGCCACAGGAGCGCATACGCCGGTCGCCACAACCGGGGAAGGAGTACAAGCCGAGGAAAGGTTGCTGAGGCGCCGCTACCATCCCTATGGCTGTCGGGTGTTTCCTTTTGATGCGAGCCCACTTTACCTTTTTTGATCTTTGAGCGGGCGGGCGGGACGAGCGTGCCCAAAGCTAAGCTTTGGAATAAAACGAAGAACACACCGTGCGATTATGCATGCCTCTTGCCCGTGTAGACTAAACACACATGCGACATAGCAATAAAATGCAAACGCCGGTCACGATTAAGCCGACTGCCCTTGCACACAAAATAATTGAAAAATCGCAATTGTTGTCACCAAAACTGTACATGACGTTGGCTTACTGGGATAAACACAGCGCCTCGGCTCTTTCTCTTTTACTCGCGCCCACAACGTTTCAGGAACTCCAGGTCCACATCAATAAGCACGTGTAAAGCAAGCAGCTGATCAACAGTCCAGCTTTTGTCTTGTCCCACAATGCTTTATTCAGTTGTATTTTCTAAACTTATACCACGTGCGCCCTCCTAGTTGTGTGGTTGTGGCATAGGCGCATTCGAGTATTCGCAATGAGTCCGAATAAAGGCTAAGTATAAAGAGGCCCAGTTACAGGTTCTTTTAATCAGCCTACGCTAATAGAAAGAGAAAGCAGGGTCGTCGCAGGCGTAGGCTTTCGTCTGGGAGCGTAAAGAGAGAATGTTCAGGCTGCAGCGTTACAGCAGTTGACCTGATGCCTATTCTGTGCTGTCATCGCACACTTTATTAGGTGCAGGTGTTACATATCAATGTGCATTTATGTGGAAAGCTGTAATGTGAAAAAGTCTGTTTTCTAAATCACGGAATTTCAGTTTGAAGTGGTATTTCGGCCATGAAGGGGGCAAGTTGCCTATGTTGGGCACTTCGTCAAAATGAAGGTAAGATGTAAATCATTTGACAGTCTCAGCAGACAGACAAAGGTCCTCGTTTTAAAGACAGTTTGTTGGGCATTGACAATGGATAAAATGTGTTCAACACGTGACTTGTACATAAACAATGAATCGTTAATTCTCTGTTTGTTTGAATTTTTGTTAAAAAGCATAACCTGTAAAACAAGCAATACTTACGATTCGTTTCAGCTTGACAATGTACCTCAGAATGAACAGGGTTCAGAACCAACAGTAAGCTGTTACGCACTTAAGCTTTCTTGGTCTTGAAATAAAAAGTGACAAAATAATTAACGAAAGACATTCGTTGAATCAAGTATTTTCTATTGCAAGAAACCTCACCATTTTCGGTTGTATGGAACATGTTTCTTTACGCGTATCACGTTATCACGCGTATCACAACATATTGCCATTTAACTACATATGCTGTTTCAACCAACAATGCAATAAAATTCGCTAGTAACTTGATCTTACAAATATATTACAGGTAGTACGACGTTACTATGCACTGGAGATGTGGTTGGTCGTTGTCACAATTTTCCAGTCATCGTATCTACAGCTAAAAACTATGTAAAGGTATGTTCAATATTTTGTTCCTTTTCCCCAAAACTAAACGAAATGTTGCAATTGATTGAACTATGGAAGCCTCTTGCTACCACTGCTTTAAATGTATTACTGGATGCTAGTTATTTACTTTTGGAACAACCTAGAGTTAAAATAGGTCCGAAAATGTTTAGAAATGTTGTATTTCTTCACCTTGACACGCCGGCATATTCCAACAGCATTCTTTCGACTGTGTAAATAAACCGGGGCTAGACATCCTTCGTTAAACGGTTTTAATGGGGCCACATCTCAGACTACCCCTCCCCCATGGAAATACAGAGCAAGCCGCAAATTAATTGAGTTAGGTTTTAATCACATTGTTGTCGAACGATTTGCATGTTTGGTGAAGAAAAAATATACGAACAAATTTGCGCTGTGAAAAATATGGTCAAAATTTGTTCAAATATTGAAATCATTTTTTCGGTACATCTATTTCCGATATGTGTGCCACAACGTACGCGCTATGTGGAAACCGGTGCATAGCTCAATAAGCGTTGTCAGTTGTTATGGACGACGCCCATTGTCATTTGATTCTTTATCAGCGCAATTCCCGGATGCTTTACATGAAACTAGTGCAGTGGTTTCCTAGATGTCCGTAATAATGAATTGAGGAAAGCAGACGACCTGGTAAACCAACCAAATTTTTCTCGACCGAAATTTAGAATAACGATATTACGTAATTCTTCGCCATAAACCATGCCGTCATTTTAACCTTTCAAAGATGCTTTTGGAAACTTCTATAAAAGAGACAAAAAGAAGACATTAATCCAGACTGGTACCAAATGATACATCTGCCATTTCCGTAAGAGATACGTTACCGGAATAATGGACGCTCTTTCTGATAAATTCACACCGAACCCTAGTAATGTAAACACATACACTCAAATAAAATGTACCTAACACATATCGTTGCTGTCAAAATATAATGTTTAGTTAGATCGAGGCAAATTATTCCATTTTTTTCAGCAATGTACCAATTTTGCCTTGTGTTTTACTTTTTTGTAAATTATTCTCAAAGCTTTGTTTGATTATTTTGATATACACACCGAGTGGATCAGCCCAACCAAGATCAGTACAAGCAAAATATGTTTAAATTTGCCGTGTTCATGTTCAGTTTAAGCATTTTGATGGCCTTTAGGTTTGTGGGTGAAACATTTCATGTATTGCAAAAAACTAAATCCTCATTTAGGACATAGAAAATGAAAAGAGCTGTGTTGATCAATCGATGGACAAAACGTATTTTTTTCCAATTACGGACTAGCGTGATCTTGCAATTATTAAACCGTCCTAATCCTTGGTTTTTTTCGCAATAGTCAGCCTCATACCACAGGGACAGCCATGGGCCACATACTGTCAGACTGATGTGCGTCATTGGTCACGTGGCGTCTGAACTTGTCTGCTGCTCGTTCATGCGTGGTAATTTGGAGAAAAAAGACAGATGGCGAAAGTTGAGAATGCAGATAGGGAACTTGCATTTTTTATGAAGCACTACACACGAAAACGTAATCAGATTAAAACCAAATGAGCCAGAGAACGTTCGATTTATTGAGGGATCCAAAGTTTTTGGAAACTGCTGCGTCTGGTGAGCGGGATCCACTGCTGTATGTGCCGTCGGCCAGACGTGATGCCGCGGCTTTCGTGTTAAGCACGTACCATGTGCCTGGCCAGTGCACTGTACAGGGGCCTTTCTATTGATTTCGTCTGTCTGCTGTCTACCATCCTCGTTTGGCCTTGGCCCTTTTCCATATTTTCTTACTGTAACAACGATGTTCAACTCCACTCTTAACGTCAACGGTTGTTCTTTTGAGTTACAGTGGTGCGCCCCTGTGACATCCTGTTAACGAAAGGCTTTCTCACCGCAAAATGGTTTTGGGGAGCTGACAGAGCTCTTATGCTTTGTTTTAAGTGGGACACGCCGCATACGGTTCTTACCCGAGCCTCCTCTCTTGCATTCTGTAGCCCATGTTTTAGCCAAAAACCGCAGACGCGCAAACCTGGCTTCACACTGTGGCAGTCGCCTACCGTGGCTAGCCTCAAATACCTCAGTTTGCTGAATCAGGCAATCGTCTTTTGGAATAAAGAAACTTAATTAAACAATACACACTTTGCCTTAGATTGCGTGATCTGCTGAAAAAAGTTAAAAAAATCATTTATTTTATTTCCAGAGCCGGTAAAAGAAACTAAACTTCTATATTTCTTGTCACGCCATATATGGAGCGGTATTGCGTATTCACTGTACTTGGGAGGGATTCGTTCAGTTCTTGACAACGATCAATTCAACAGGTAAGATTGTGCCTTTACTAGAAATACACTCAGGACGGTCAGCAAGTTTAATAGCATAAGACTTGTAAATTAATAGGTTTCTTTGGTGTCGCCGATGCGACTCAGGGTTTTATGGCCGAGAACAATCGATTTTTTGTTTTATGGCAAGTAGCTTAAACTACGCTGCAACCAGCGGACGATTGTGTAATGCTTACAGTACTTGGCAAACAAACGGTTTGTTAGTTGCCTCAGGTGCGACATTTGCTAATCAGGAACAAAAATGCGAATTCCTTTTCTAGTTGCCTTTTTTTGGTGAACCGATTTCCAAAATGTGATATGTTTTCTTTGCCAACTATTTACAAACCACTTGCACTTCGCCAAGTAACGAAGTTTACGCAAAATAAAGTTTTTTAAACGAAAAAAATGTAGCCTTGAACTTCCGACAAATAAAAATTTTGTTTTAGATATTTGCAGAAAAAGAAGTTTCAGCGCTGCGTTACCAAACCTATCATGTTATGTCCTTAAATCATTCCATGCACACAATCATATTAACCTATATTTGAATTTTTTTAGGTGTAAACTAGTAAAACTTGTTCTGATAGGAATGCCACTTTCGGTATAATTGCCATCGCCTTCCGTTGATGACACGCCCGTGGATTATAATTGCTACTTTAAAGAAAGCGCCTTCCTTGACAACTGTATCATTTTTTTGTAGAAAACTGATGAAATATGCCATTTTTTCCATGAATATGTGATTAACTGAAACTTGTTGATTTTTCTAATGGGCGCTTTTGCGAATAATACAAACTGATGATTACTTGATCAATAATCTTTTCTCGACAATTTCCACATGCTAAAATCACCAATTAATCGTGTTTGCACAGACCTCTTTTATCGTGAGGTTTAATGAGAGCACGGCCTTATAGTATATTAGATTATTGCAACCCATATTAGAAGATATCGTCAAACTACCTAACCTGGTCTGACTTGAATATCACAATGATTATAATTCATGGCTTTATGTCAACAAAATAGTTCACGGCACAGTTGATATTCAGCACTTTAATTTGGCCCACTATTCGTGTTGTTTCCACCTGCGCCATCTTAGTTAGTTGTCAATAGCAACATGATTTTGGGATAGTGTGCTTGCTTTTACCCATGTACGACATTACTGTAGTAATTTAGTTACTTTGACACAAAAACATCGAAATGAAGTAAAATATTCTGGATAATGAAAACCATGTATGCAAAACATTAAAAAATTACAATGTGTTGTGAAATTAATTTCTAAAGTAAGTAACATGGGTCTCAAATAAACCTTTGAGGTTTATATCAAGGCAGGCGCCATGTACAGCTTCAATTCAGGCATCCATTATCCATGTTGTATAATTCTTATGTTCTGATAAAAAACGGTCGACAGTATACGTTTGTAAGTTTAGTTTACAGCTGCATTTACTATGTTTCAATTGTTTTTTTAGTTTGTGTAATCTAACATACATCCAATATCATATTTTCTCCTCGATGCCATCTGTTCTTCAAGATGATTAAGTATGCAAGGCTGATAGTCACGGGAAACTTGGGGGCATCATGTTGCATTGGGTGATCATATATCAAAATGCCTTCTCGCTTTCCGGGCTTGCGTTTTCAACTAAAGCGAATGTCACGAATTGAAGTTATGATATTCTTTCTAATAACACTCTAACATAGTATGAATACTATATAGGATAGCAAACTTATTGTGTTTCTGTTTTTAGGGTACGGGCAACTTTGAAGAAAAAGGAAGCCTCGCAGTTTCAAGTAGATGAAAGATGAATTGCGGTGAATTGATTAATTTAGATTGACGAAATATAAGTTGCAGTCATGGTACTGTCTGGGATTACACCGAAACTGCTTGGTGCTGGGACCCAAAAACCTGAACTTGTGTGTAGAAAATCCTATACAATCTCAAGCTCGAGTTTATGGGTGTCGGAATTGAAGGCATATTCAACGGACATCTGTAAGTTTAATAGTTGAGTGCATTGAGTTTTCGGCAGATTAAGGCGCGCCAGACTTGAGGTAGTTGGTTGTATAGTATTGAAAAAACGACTATGCAACCTTCTAGCTCCACTTTGGCCACTGGTTGTCGCTGTGTAGGCAAGATTCTGATTTCTGGCTAGGTGATTGGCTGCATTGCTCAAGCCCCGACCCATACACCAAGTAGAAAACCTGATCGGGATTCGTGGTCAGGATATCCTGGTTAATCCCGGTGTGGTCAAAAAAAGAATGGGTGACAAATGTTTGGCGGGTGATGTCCCTGAGACCCTAAAACGTGATCTGCATATCACGGCTTGGGATCTCGGTACGTAATCTGTCCGATCACGCTACATTGAAAACCCGGTCGTGAGAAAACCTTTTTTCAGAGACCGTTTGA
The DNA here is from genome assembly GCF_947561715.1 of Ascidia mentula. Lineage (NCBI taxonomy): Eukaryota > Metazoa > Chordata > Ascidiacea > Phlebobranchia > Ascidiidae > Ascidia > Ascidia mentula. The sequence continues at coordinate 14,920,233 of NC_138569.1, read as the reverse complement.
AACTCATATTCTCCAGGAATCAGTCTAGCAGTTAAAGACAAAATGCCACTTTTGTAAGTGCGCATAAAATGATCATGAGATTCTTCCTTTTTGGCACGCAAACCAGTAGTTTAGTTTCTAATACCATAAAGAAGGTGTCCAGTTACTAAATTCATTCAACGAAAAGAGTGCGTTTATTTCCTATTTCATCGTCTTGCCTATGATTGTCTTACCCGCAAATGGAAATACTTAATGCTTTGGAAAAATATTCTTACAGCTTTTAACAGAAAATTTGGTCTTGACATCAAACAACGAAAAACCAATATAAATATAATAAAAACGGTCTAACAAGCGCGGCGTAAACTGTTGTCTTTGGTGGTTATTTACTTCCACATATCTCAGAACTCCCAGGTAATATTTGTATTTCATGAAATCTGCTTTACTTTCATTTTTCAAAATAAAACTGCACAAAAAACAGTCTATCCTGTAGCCTGATGGTCTGACTTTCTGGGCTTCTTAATTCAGTTACCAATATTTGGTCGTATTTGTAGCCTACAGAGATCTTAGTTACCTATATATAAGCTGAATACAACCATTTCGTCCTTTATTTACGTCCGCCAGGAGTTGATGTAGTTTCCTTATTTTCTGTGTGTGCACAGTTATGTAGCTTTTCCGTTGCAACTTCTACTCCTTAATTTTTGTTAATAGGCAAAAAAAAAATGTTTAAAAGCAAACACCCTTTGTCCACTTTATACTCGCACGACCCATTGGTCTGCCTGCCAATAATTACTGGCCCGTGAGTCAAAAAGTTTCCCTTTTTTCTTTTATTTTTATCCATGCCTTTCATTTCTCCTTCATTGTTTATTTGAGTTTTTTTGGCAACATAAAAAATATTTCTTGTGTTATCTATAAAGATCAGGGTTTCTCATCTTGTTCGAGTCCGTGGGCCTAAAGCTAATTTAGTCAACTGCAGTATTCAGACCCCGAAACTAATAAGGCATACAAATCTACAGAATCATTTAACGCACAGTTCCACCATATTAATTTGTTGTTTAACCAAACTCGCCCAACAGCTCGAGATTTTTTTTTACCACAGTTTAAAAATTTACACAAGTAAAAGTGCAGTATTAGTTGCATGGTTTAACTCGTTTAGAGCAGACACTATTATAATAATATCAGTTCTGCAAACAGAGTAAACTTTTAATCGGAAACGAAAGTCATATTTTATATCAGTTCTTGTGTGCCACTTGATAGGCCACAGTCCCCCGTTGAGAATCACTGATAGATGAAAGAGGATGTCAATGTATTGTTTTACTTTCAAGCACCTTTTGTGAAATTGACTCTCACAAGCTAAATAAAAAATGGCACAATGTAGAAGTTAATTTACACAAAAAATATGTTTACAAATTACGAAATATCCAAAAGGCCCAAGTTTGAGAAAGGCTGTGGAAAACTGATGCAAATTGTTTTTAAGTAAACGTAAAGAAAATTCGTTACTTTCGGTGTTGGGTTTTAGCAGCTCCATGAGAAGCGGTATAACCGGTGCGGCGCAAGCACCAGGCCCATACGGGTATAGGGGGGGTGAAATATCAGGTCATGTCCATATCAGGTCACAACTCCATTGTTTGCTTTGAAATTCAGGGATTCTCGTCACAAATTTGGTTCTCTCCCCAATAACCTCGCACCTGCATTTCCCCTTAAGAGACCATGCTAACAGGTGCAGGTTAACATTTTTTTAAATAAGTTACCAATTAAATCTGATATTTTGTAAATTAAATTTATAAGGGTTAAAAATGTCGTTTTTCTCATGAGACTGATGTATTTCGCTTAACAGTCTAGAGGTGAAAATCTCTATGTCCAAGAGGATAGACTACACGATTGATCGATTCCAGGAATAATTTTGCAGAAATTAAGCATAAATTTTCCATCTCATCTAGCAACCCCAAACATCAACACTCTAGCGCCACCTTCATAAGCAGTTGTTATGGTAACTCGATCCCTGAAGATCCGCCAAATAACCAAGAGATAATTTCGCGGACTCAGGGTTAGCAGGCAGTTTGTTTGTACTCAATCTGCATTAATATATCTAGTAGCATGTCCTCGCATTTCAGTGCAAATCAGGTAAGCGGGAGTAAAATAATTACGTTTATATAGCTAACGACTGTTTTTATGTAAACTTTGTGGATAAAATCATGCGAACTTTTTTTTTTTTTTTTTTCAATTTAATTTTTTTTTCTAGTATGAAGATGCTTTTAATCCGAACAAACTGAAAAACTGGACAGTTCCAAGAAAGCACAAAGAAAGGCCAAGCACTCTGGAAGGCTTCACACAAATTATTGCAACAGACAGAGGCCATCTAAAATCTGCAATACCGCGATCAACAGAATCTCCGTGGGGAACTTTTATGGGTAATTTTTTTCTTTGTCTTTAATAATATTAGACTTTCAAACCATTGTGCCAAACTTACCACTACTTTAATGCGGTTCTTACAACCTCCTTGTCAAACCCACCTTTGAATGTTGACCAGTCTCAATATGTCTACTGGTACTGACAAAAACATAATCAAAACAATGTAATACCTAGGTTGGTAGTTGCCTACACTATTGGGTCAAATTATGCGAAGTGTCAAATGATCCGGATGTTGCTCAAAGTGGTCAGAAGTACTGTAGAATTGTAGATAATAAATGAAAAATGTGTAAATCCAGTAGCCTATTAATGCAGAAAAAATAGCCACTAAGTAATTGTTTTTTCTTGAAGGAACCTGGGACATGCCAAGGAATATTCCACCAGCGAGACCTTCATACACTGCAAGATCCAACCGAGCTGCAAAAAATCTGCGCAGCTTTAAGGAGACCTCACCACTCAATAATGCTGTTAATGGATATAAGGAATTTTCTCCTGGACAAGTAATTGTAATATAGCCCAAAACCTCTTTGTGTATAAGATATGCATTATCACTAAGCATTTGCTCTTTCAGACATATCATTTACACAAAGATGACATTCAATACACTACAACCTTTTGCTTGTTACCTGATATTCCAAAACATAAAAATGATTCCCGACAATGCTTTGAAATTATAATATGTGAAATGGATTAGGCCATATCACATACCTGTAGAAAGGAAATTTGTTGAGTTCAGCAATGCAACAAGATTGCTATTTGTCATATTTTGTTGCAGAAAACATATACCGACACCTTTTAAAAAATATATAATAAATTTTCAAATCCCACTATTTTAAGGTTGGCTATAAGAAACATAAAATTAATTCAGAAGTTGTTTCAGAGCACATTGTTCGCACCACCACAGAAACTTGCAGCCCCTCAGCCATCTGGGGAAATAAAAAAATCACCTTCACCAACATCATTTCACAATTCACCATTTGAAACAAAAGAACAATTAAATCGACAAACCCCACCAAGGTTTGTGTGAATTTTTTTTTTAAAAAAAAATTTTAATTTAAAAAGGTGTCTTGCACAAAAGCATTACACGTTAGTACAGAGTCAGGTGTATTTCTGGCCAAGTAAACTACTAATACTTGACATTGTCCAACGGTATAAAATTTATTCATATGTCCTTTTAGCCAAATATTTGAACATCGAAGTACTTTTCTCACACATTTTTATGCTTATAGTTCTAATGTCACACCTGCCACTCTATTAAATGATTTTTTTCCTTTTTTAACCATGGACAATAAAAATTGAAACATGGATACCAAATTACTTCTGTGTTCCTTTCATTAGAAAGTCAGTTTCACCTGCACTGGTCGATGAAATCCATTCCCCGCTTCCATCAAAACCAGCATCTGTTCAATCACAACGCCCATCTCCCCCATTATCAGGCAAGAACATCAGTAAAAACTTTACACTCTATATTTTTCTAGGTTTTCCTTTGTTTCTCAATGCAGACCAGGGCTTCTTAAACTGTTGGTTGTAATTTTGGTGCCAAGGGTCAAATTGGCTTTTGTGAGGCAATACAGTATTTTACGCTTCCAGTGGTTTAACAGGTCGCACAGATAATTTATTAATTGGGTTGCATGTAAATTTCTCTTTTATGATAGGGGTTGCAGAATACAAAAGTTTGTGCAGCCTCTACTGTAGACATTCTTCAGTATGCCACTATGATAACTTAGTTGCTTTGTGGAGCAGATTCGAATATTTTTTTAATTTGTTTTATATAAATTAACTTTTTTTTTTAGATCGCCCCCAGTCAAACAAAAGTCTGGCAGGAAATGATTTGGAATTTTTGGCTGATGCTTGCTAAGCACAACGCTGAGCTTTTGCTGGGCACTTCTTGTTCACTATTTTTTGAACATTTTAAAAGTAGACTAAAATCTAATGGTTGTGGTTTTCTTGTAGGCAAAAATGACATGTACTTATTGGGGCCATTGTGAAATTGAGTGATGGGTTGGATTTATCTAGATGCTTTTCTACAGAATATCCTAATACAAAAACTTTACAGTGAATGTCTTAAGTGGCATGCATATATAAAAATGAACCTTTTTTAGACCAAGTGTAAGTTATCCACATTATATCAAAGTGGAGAAAAATGTTTGTTAAACTTCTTCGTATGTTGAATATGAGATCACCGGTATTTGGGATTATAGTTTAGCTTACGCATTTCTAATCAGGTCATGCTTGTGCGTGTACATTTGCATGTTTGCATCAATCAATAGCATCCATTTATGCATTTCGTAATCAATATATTAATACACAACACTTTATCTTTATTACTCTGACTTTGCAAACAGAAGACAAGTTTTGCCAAATTTTAACTTTATTTGCAGTCAAAACAACATAGAGATAGTAGCACAGATGTAAAAAAGAAAATGGGGACAGCTTGAGCAGTGTCAGTGCTACAACTGTTCTTTGCGACAGGGTAAAATGGGCAAAATGTGACATGTGTGCAAACTGTTTAGTCGACTGAATGACTTGTAAAAAAACTAGGTTGGATAATTGATCCAGACATTTGTGCAGGACTTGGCAAAAACACACCAGTGTGCTGTTCTCAAACTAACAAGGCATAGGGGGCAAGTGACTGTGCAGAACACCTACGTATGATTTCTAGTTCAGCCGCCCACTTGCACAATGTAACAACAAAAGTAATTCTAGTTGAACACTGACAAGTTGGTCACAAGCAAATGTATTGTGTTATTACAGAATAAGAAGTCACAATGATAAAACACACAGGCATGAAGCACATTAAGTGACAGCCCTCAAATACAAAAGGTTACATGCATGTTTTTCTTAAAAACTTTTTAAGTGGCCAAGACAATTCTCACGGCACTGTCAATTTGTACACAAATGTGCCACAAGACAAAAAAATGACAACCACTTTGTTTAAATTCATGATTAAAGTTGTATGTAATACTGTGTGGTTTGGTTGGAACTTAAGGCTATAACTGCAGTGGGTGATAAAAAAAAACTCAAAAAGACCCAAATGTCACTGGGAGAACTTTTATTATTGGGACTTTTGGATACATTTTCAAATTGAACGACTGAAAAATTTATTTTTATGTAGGTTATTGACAATTTTAAACATTCTGATGACCAACTGGTCGTAATCAAATCATTATGTTTGTAAGTTTATGAAATGGGCCACTTATAAAGGTTGATTACAACAGTCATGAATATGTATATATTTACAACTTATGATTCTCTTACAAACTTTCTTGTACCACTCCATTTACCAAATATTTGGATGAGTAGTAATTTCTAACACATTCATTCAAATTGATGTTTAGTTTGTGGGTAGATAATTATACTCACTTTAAATTTTATTATCTATCGTCTTGTCTGACAACATAGGGTAGGGCAAAGTCTGTGCAAGACAAAAAATACTGACTCATTCAAAAACAGCATCAATAGTTTCTCAAATAATAAAATATCTCATTCCGAATGACCAGAAAAAGTTATCACTATAAGTGGCTTTCATTTTTAGTATTGTAACAAGTGTCCTGCAATGTTGGAATAGCCAAGCTGTGACGACAATTCACAACTGCAACCAAAGAATTTAGAATCAACACTTGGTATTTTGGCCACTTTCTATGCCCTCACTGGTGTGGTGTGCAGGTGGATTTAAAAACAGGTTAAAAAACTTTGCACAAATTATAAAAAAGCTGGTGCTCGAAGTGGTATAAAACTACCACTCACATAAAACCAGCCAGAAGTTCTTGGCAAAGCTGGTGATACTCAAAGTGATCGCCAGCAAGTCTTCGGATTTTTAAACCATTTTGTGGCACACCTTCAAGAACCTTCAAGGAATGCAAAACATTATATCCCTGTATAACTTTTCTGCCAAAATGTTCAAAAACGTATGTACTCATGCTTGTTTAAGGCTGGCTTATTGGTTTGTCAACACAAAATGACAGTGCATACAGTGATATATATAACCGGGGGAGATTTATGAGACCATAACTGTGACATGGGAACAAACAAAACAATTACCTCCACTTCCAGACATACGCTGCTTTTCCGCAGAGCAATCTTCCATTCTGATTCTTGCTTGTAATCAACGGAACGGCAACGATACTGCAAAGTCTTTTGTAGTTCACACATGATATTAATAGTTGGCATGGAAACATTCAGCTGCACACTGGAGTTTGAGTGCTGATTGGCAATTTCTGCAAGATAAGTTTTTCTTACAACACACTTTTCAGCAATATTACAATATGAAGTGATGATTTTACAAAACAAACTTCCCGTCAGTAAAAAATTCTGCATTTTAATTTATAAGCCACATTTTACAAAGTTTGCGATTTCGTACCTGAACCTATTTCAGTGGAACTCCTGGGCTGTGGTATGGGCAAGACATTTGGCAGTTTACCAAGGGATGAGGAAGAAGTCATAGTGACAGTGGAGACAGTGGCCCCAACTTCATCCATCGCCACTGGTGTGGTACTGTCGAGTACGCATGGGAAATCAGGGTTGGTGCGAGAAAAATGTGAACCAGACGAATGGTCAACCGGAACCTTTTCATTCCTGAAAGAGTTCGTTGGGGATGGCTGTTGGTGCTGCACAGCAGAGATTGGTGCGTAACCATGACTCAAAGTTATTTCTCCAGGGGACAGCGGTCGCTGGGCAAGGGGTGGATTTTCAGGGCAAGGGGATGTCCGCAGGTAACGCTCTGTATCTTCTTCACCTACAGATGGTAGGACGGAGTGGTTAGGTTTGTACCATCCACCAAGTCGGGACGGGTAACTTGCATGTGGGATTGGTATGGGGTAACTGAGGCCTGGCCCACCACCCAGGCGACGCTGCATGGCCAGCCCGGAGTAGTAGTCATTGTTTTTTGGCGATTCACTGTATCCAAAGTCTTTGGCCTGTTGGGATCTGGAGTTTTGGTATCCCATATGTTGAAACTGCAAAATCCCTTCTGCGATTCCACTTGGATCCTCACCGATGCCGGACTGATCTTCCATGTCACTGTCTTGTGGCACAGTTTCAAGCATGCTCTTTACATGGTAGTTATTGTTGTTGCTGTTACCATCAGGCTTGACCATCGCAAATGACCCATGTCCAGAACAGTTGGCTGGGAACATTCCTGGGTTGGCTGGAAAGATAAAGGTTGTTGTTGAAATATTAAACATACAGTTTTAAATTATTTTATGTTTTTATTCAAACAGTGGTAACTTGTTTGAGGCAAATCTGCATTTACCTGTTGGATAAGGATATGGGTTACTGCTTGAAAGCATATTTTGCATCGAAGTTTGAGGTTGGTCATCTTGGCAAATGGGTTGAAAAATGTCCTAAAATGAAAAAAAAATCACAGTTTTATGTTTGGAAATTGAAAATTTTTTACTTTTGCTATGGTCTAAAAAAAACGGAAAAGAATAAATGCTAACACTTTAGCAAAAAAATAATCCACCTACTCACAGCTTCCAGTGACCACGAGTTATGCTCAAATACACTTTCAAAATGACTTGTTGAGTTGAGGAAGTCTAAAAGACTGTCTAGTAAGCTGCTTTCAGAACTCTCTGAATCTACTTCGGTTTCATTCATACAACTTGACTCATCAGGAAGATAATATAAACAGTTATCTATCTCCAACATACTCGGACTGTCACAACAGTCAGCTTGATTTTGTAAAGACGATTGTGGCAAATGCACATCTGAACAACTTGTGTCTTGTAAAAAATTGGAAAGCTCCTCAAACAGACTGGAATTGGAGCTGTTTGATAAACTGGAATTGTTACTGTCCTCTAACTCACCACTTTGTTCCTGCAATAATAACTTTCAACTTAAATGTAAAGGCAATAGGCAAGCATGGCCAAACAAGTTAGTTGCAATACTAAAACCCTTGTTGTAAAAGGGCAAACTTTTTTAATTGACCCACAAGTGTTTCTCACATCTGTACCCAGTCAACATGTAACCTAACTGGTACCTGGACATGACGAGCAAAACGAGTGGACGAGTAAAATCCAATATAGAAAGATCAGAGTAAAAAAACATATTCCTTTAACTTTGAAAAGAACTAGCTTTCTGGTGTTTCAGTGAACCACTCACTTGTTTTAATCATTTTTTTAACACTCACCTGCCCTCGCGGACCAGAATTTTGATGAACTGCAGAGTTGAGAAGGGGTGAACATCTGTGCTCGGTCGGATGTAAAATCTGTTAAAACAAACATGATTAATACAACAACTTTGCAGATGTGATTCTAACTGTAAATAATGTTGAAGTCATCTGAGTTTTATGCTACAAACTTGAAATAAGCACTGTCGTTCAAATACCTCATTTGACACATCTGATCCCATGCTGCAGCCTGGAATTTGGGACTGCTGTAGGAGGTGGACAGGATTTGTATTATCACTGGACTGTCGAATTAAGGAATGGTGCTGTAACATAATACAACTGTTACATGGTCTACTTTTGCTGCCAGGCATACAATAATTTAAACAAGGCTGCTCTTCAGGCAATTAACATGCTTAATTTTTGCGATGTTTAGTCTGCCTACAGCAAGATTTCATCAGGGTTCACAATTCAAACATAAGATGCTCCACATCCATAAAAATAGCGGATGTGTTATGGTAAAGAACAATGTGTATATTTTCCGGCAGTTGTAACGTTGATATCAGAAGCTGTGTTAACAGGCTTTTGAATGTTGTGTGGTTTACGTTTAAAATGTGGTGTTAAACCCTGATGAAGTCTAACTGTATGGCAGACAAATTTCGAAAATAAAGTTCGTTATTTTATACCAGAAGAGCAGTCCTGTTTAAGTTGTTACATGGTCTTGTAAAAACAAGGTTTTTGAGAAAATAGTAAAATCACTGAGAGCTGAAGACAGGTGTGCACATTGTTTCAAACCATAAGGTCTCATTAGTGCATCTGGTGATTGTGGCACTGAACTAGCTTTAAATTAGCAGGCATAGAGATATCAATGTCAATCTGTCAGGTACTTATTTGTTTGACAAAAACACATCTGCTACAGCTTGCAATGGTGATTATGGCTCTTTTGCATAAATATTAAAATCACATCACCAAATATACAACATACAGGATTGTTTTGCAGGCTGTTTGTAGGACTACAAACAGGCCTTGCATTGGCAGGATTGTAGGGAGACTGATGAACACATTGCTGTACAATCTGCGGGGGTGAACTGCTTCTGCTTTGCTGCAGCTGCAACCTTTTAAGAATGAAAAGATACAGAAGTAATGATTGTTATTCTAAACCAGGGGTTACCAAACTGTTTCAAAAAATGGCCATACACATGTGAGAACCGTTGAATTAGGGGCCAAGTAATTTTAAATTTTTTTTTTATTTTTACCAAAATGGTATGCATGTACAACAGAATGATTTTTATGTTCATTTTCAAAAATCAGGATACACACAATGATAAACATGCCTAAAATGTAGTGACATAGAGAAAAAAAACTGAAATTTTTTTTTTAAAAATGGCAAGTAAATGGCCCCTGCTCCAAACCATCTGCTTTGGCAACATTTTATTTTAGATTACTTCTTATCAAACAGACCTACCCAAATGAACACGGGCAGGAATATTTACAAATTTTACAAGCTTACTACATATCAACAGCTTAAATGCAAAAGTGTCATGCTAAAACTCTATTTTGCAGTTTAATATTTATATTTCACCTACACATGGACTATATCAATTAAATAATTCATCAAAATATTTGTCTTCAAATACACTTTTCCACATTTTCCATGTGTAATGACTTTACAAATGCAATCACAATATAAGGATGTACACTTTAGTTAAAGGAGTATATTTATTTTTTCAATGTTTAAAAAACACAGCTAACATACAAACACTGGCAGATAACGGCATACGCGATTTTTTGACACTATATGACATGATAGGATAATAAGCTATGTATTATTTTCAGTTAATGTCTATGGTTAGATGTAAGACCATGTTTTACATAAGCTTTTTGCGAGTTTACAAACAAGTAAAACAACCATTTTTCAGTGAAAGCACATGAATACCTTTGCAGATGATGTAAGAGTGCTTGGTGGTATGTGTCAGACCCTTGATGAGTAATTGGGCTCGATGGAATTGGGGGAGACGCCTGGGGAGAAATTCCGCTGTGCTTCAACTAAGCAGGGGGATTAATCAAAATCGAGTTAAAACAGAACTCAATACTGAGCCAGTGAATTGAATTAAAGATATTTAAGTTATCAAACACACTTCAAACATGTTTATGAGCCTTTAATGTAATGCACACATTGTATGCTTTGTTACACTGGGATGCCGATCAGCATAATAGTGAAAAATTACATACAATCCACTGAAAATGTAAAACAACCAGTCGATTTACATGTATTTGTTGACGCATGCCTTGGATATCCCTCGAATGCCTCTTTTGATATGCTTGTGTTGCTTCACATTTGTCCTTCATGAACAGCTGGGTGAGTTGCTGATGTTCCTACACAAAAAATCCTGACATTAAACTTACCAATTTACATCAAATTTTTTGTCTATTTTTTTTCACAGTCATAAATTTCACCACACAATTGATTTGTGCTGTTATTATTACTTAACAACACTCCAGCATAGGATAAGGTATGAAATATAACTTCAAATGTACTTTTCAAATACGAAATCTATTCACAGACAGTCCCAACACTATGTTACATCGACATTTCAATGCTCCATTTCAAATCAATCCACAATGGAGTAATGGCTTTACCAATTGCTTCACACTTAATTACCATTAATACCCAAATATGTATTATGCATGATAAATGCAGAGAGTAAAAGCATGTCAGTGGTGCATACTTGCTGTACACTGTTATACTGCTTGGATGCTTCCAGCTGTGCTCTAAAAGCCTGCACACTAGGTGAACCATCAGAGGCACGCCTTCTGTAAGGATCCGATGCCTGGTATGATTGCTTCATCATTAACACATCGCTGCACAAATAAACAAAATCAAAACTTTTTGCCGTGGTAAAATCATGGGTGCAGGCAACACAAAAGTTGGTGCTTGGATGAGAGCTTGTAGTAGGTTATGTTTAATGTGAAAAAATAATAATGTTAACTACAAAAAAGCTAATTGGTTTTCATTTCTACATCAGATTAGATTGCATATGTGAACATAAATGTTTCTGTACAAAACCATGTAGGACTGTTCAACTGATTCAAGCATTTCATACATCACAGTAATCAACACATTTAGCTTTTCAATAAAGAACATAGCCTGGAAGCTATAGTAAAGGCAGCAATCAACAATGCTTTGCCCTTTGGCCCCTTTTTCCACAACAACAATGCAAACATGCTCAAGCATGCCCAGATTCATACAGTGGCATCAGGCAATAAAAAATTAAAGCAATAAAATAATGGAGTTACTTTTCAGGAGGACAAAGCAGACCACTGCGACGAGATGGTCTTATTGCTTGCATTCTATTGTGGCCCACAACATTGTGATGGCTTCCGCTGGTTCCACTACTGTGTGCATGTTCCTCCATGTCTGCTATGTCCATGACAGGTATTGTGTGGCGCTGTGTACCGCCTCGAGAAGCCAAGTACCTTTGTTGAAAATACACTTCGGTCAAACACATACAGCATACATTATGTTTCCTGTATAAGTAACACACAAACAGGTTTAGTCTGCATGTGAAGGCGCAAACCAAGAGAAAAACATCCTGGCTCCACAGTAATATTGCATATTGATTGGAACCTTACTCTTAAAGGAATGACACTTTGGGTTCCAGGTGTAAGAACTTCACCTGGGTGCAGTTGTTTAATTTTCACAGGCAACAGATGTACAGAGGCTGTACACTGGGTACCATGCAATAGTAATGTAATAATATAATTTTCAGATGCTCAGATCACATCACCAGCTGCCAATATTTAGTAATACCTTCTCACAGCTTCCACATCAGGTTCACCATCTGAATCTTCATCAGTCTTTTCTTCACCGATTTTTTGTTTGAGCTACAAACGTAATATACAGTCACTAATCACACAGGCAATGTTCACAATAAATCAAATAGACTCACCTCATCACTTTCCTCTAGAACACTCGTGGTCAGTGATACCGGGTTGGTTTGTCCGGCTAACTGTGATTGCCCCTGCAGTTTGGCAGACTGCAGTTTCTTTCTGCTAATTTCCTGCATGAAAAGGTGGATATTGGCTCCACCGTCCGATGCACGTCTTCCCATCGGGTCACGAGCAAACTGCAACACCGGGGGCTTTAACAAACCCTGCTCCTAAAAAGTAAGTTATCAAATAAACATAATGAACTAAACGACTATTTCATTCTTTATTTTTTATTGTTATTCTTTTAGGACAAAACTTTTCATTTTCAGGAAACTACGTTTCTGTTTTTAATAAATTATCATGACTGATCATCTGTTACTTCGTTGTTTTCTTTTCATATATTTTTCTGAACAAACTTCATAGTACCATTGTCCAAATGACAAAAGAGATCATTACAAAAGAGTTTCAAAATAGTTGTCTCATTGAGATAGTCAGTTTATTTCAAATTTTAAGATCCTTGTTGTATTTGCTGATTTTGCAGACCCAAGTTTCCACAATATTGCAGATTGTGGCATAAACTGGGTAAAATGCCATATGGATACAGACGCAGAGGTGAGGTAAACTACCTGTAACCTGTCACTGTGTACATTGAGGGGTTAAGCAAAGGTACTTAAACAAACTGTTCTTTCTTGTAACCGGTCTTTACACTGGGCAAACAAAGTCATACGCAAACACTTATTACCAACACGAGGGTTGTGGGAAAATGTCACAGGTTTCTGAAAAATCTTGACTGACATCATACATCAAATGGGATTTATATCTTTTTACAAGAGAATGTAAAGGTTTATCCTGTATTGTACATACATTGTATTGTACATGACTATGCAATGAAAGTGTATGACAGTTTAGAGACTGTTGTAAATTAAAACAGCTAATTTCCTTGCAACCAAAATAATACTTAACACATATTCAGCCATAAATCACTAGAAAAACTATAAAACACCTTTTTGTGCCATCTGTTAAAGGCCAACAATGTTTCTGTTTTACAATGTACGTCACTCCCAGAGCAAACACCTTGTATGTACAGTTCTACACTACAATGCCTTACCTTGTATTGGAGGGGTTGCATGTTCATAAAAGGGGCGTTGTTGCTGTTGAGTGGCAACATGGTGGTGGGACGGACAGGAGGAAAATTTGAAGCATGCTGTAGAAGGCCAATCTTATTGGCCTCATTTTTGCCAGATTGACTACCCACATTTTCAAGGTTAACCGGTAAGTCAGCTCTGTAAAAGGAAAAGACAAACAATGTTTACTGAGTGAGTCTGAGTCATGATAGGAATTGAGATAACTAGAAAAACTGAACATTTGACCAATAATATGTATCAATCAGTATGGAGTGGGTTACGGTTAAACCAAGGATCATTGGTAATCATTTTCTCAATACATTAACATTAATGTTTTTTACAACATGTCTAATGAACCCTACAATCACCACGTTTAACAGCAAAGCCATGGACTCTGTTTGGTGGAAAACTAATTAATGAGCAGAATTTCCTGGTAATTACAGCTGTTTGTGTAAGAGCACAAAACAAACTTGTTTTTACTGCGATACCTTGCATCTGAGACACCAACAGTGTGTCTCCTCATAGAAAGATATCGGGCAAGAGCTTCAGGTGCTGGTTCATCGCCATCAGACTCATCAGACATCACATCCTCCTGAAACAAAATAAACATTTTCTGAAATAGACTAAAGACAGGGATGGCATCGATCCTAAACATATAATAGAGACAATCATGATTGATTATCCTTTGGTTTGAAAAAAATGTTCAAAAATTCAAAAAAGTAAGCATTCCTGACTATGTGTTGTTGAAAATACTCAATACAAAGGTTTACTCACAGGAATAATTTGATTGTTTTCATCTGTCAGTTGTAAATGTGGCACATTTAGTTGGTTAGTAGTTCGTGTGTCAACTGATGTGTCGGTAGAAGGCTACAAAACAATAACACAACATGTTTTGCCTGTATATCCATGGCAAGACACAATGCTATTAATTAGAGTATACAACTATTTACAACGACCCAGTGACCGTTCGTCACACCAAAGAGGAAGCACCCAGTCATTTGCAAAGGGTTTGTCTTTACCGGTTTTGTATGATATCACTGAGAAAATTTTCATGCGCTTTTGCACTGCAAATACGTCTCATACAGGAAAAAAACTACAGGCTTATGATACAACAATCACATCATGCTAGGGCTGCATTGTGACTAAAAATCTGGCAATGCAGCCAGCATGACTATAACCTCTATCCATTGCTTCCTGCAATTATCTCTTTCAAATTCAGTTAGGGGCAAAAATTTTTCTGCAGAATAATAACAATAGCAAAACCAGTTACCTCCGGTGGCATTGTTTCCATGCCATGGTGGCGGGGAGCTTGGTTGACCACAGTATTTGACACTTTTTCAGCAGGAATTCGAATTGCGTCATGGGGTAGAGGCCTGTTGCCAGGAAACACACCAGGATTTAACGTCACCTGTCTTTGTCTTAATGAAGGGTGGAGTGAAGAAACCACAGTGGGTCGAGGGGCAACCGCATTAAATGATGACATGACAGCTGTCTTGTGTTCCTATACAATAAATTGTAAATTTTAATGACAGTAATCCATTTTCTCATTCACATGTGGGCGTT
The DNA here is from genome assembly GCF_947561715.1 of Ascidia mentula. NCBI lineage: Eukaryota > Metazoa > Chordata > Ascidiacea > Phlebobranchia > Ascidiidae > Ascidia > Ascidia mentula. Next base: position 14,905,128 of record NC_138569.1, on the reverse strand, counting down.
AAAACAATTTAAAACTACTTCTTGCAATATTAATGGGCATTCAGAACAAAAAAATTTGTACCAACTAGTCTTTACTACCCACAAATTTAAATGCAATTAGGTATTGTGCAAAAGGGAAAATTGATCTTCTTGCAGGAGCTGGTTCAGAGACATCAATACCAATCACATTGTTTGCTTAAATGAGCGAAACATGCTTACATCAGCACGGATTTGCGCTTTTGCTGATTTGTGCTTCCTCCATTTGTCCAACTGAAGGTAGTAGATGGCACTGTAGTTGTCGTACTCTTTATTGGTGATTGACTAAACATTACAATTTTGCCGTTACCAAAACTTTTCACACATTATGCAGTACGTGTAAATGGAAAAATGCAATCTAGTTGGGTAATCTGATTAAAGCCCATTTAGTAGCACTGGAAAGACACTCCAGCGTGGAAGCCAATAGATTAGGATGTCAAGTGCAACGCCCAGTGTAAACTTTCTATCAAAACAACTTATCATGGTGTGCACCCAAAAATGCATTGCAATACCAGTGGGGCAGTGCAGTTTTGAAGTGTATGGAATACTAACATTGACAATCTTTTCCCTATCAATTCCAGCTTCCACCATTTCGTTCAGGATTAGTTCATTCAGTGGTTCCACTTCATTCAACAGCTGAACATAAAAACACCCCTTTCTGGTTAAACTTACAGAAAAGCATAGTATAATAAAAATGAATCTAGTTTATTAACTCAACAGTTAAAGGTCTTCACAGAAATTGCCAGAAGAAGGTTAATTCGTCATGTAAAATAGGATACTAGAGTAACCATGCAGGGCTGTGCAAAAAAAATGACTTAAACAGTGGCAAACCCAGAAAAACATCGATTTATATCATAGAGACTTGACAAGTAGTAAACATTTATTGCCTTGGTTTTATGGCACTCTTCCACCAAGTTGTCGAAAACTTCATCTGGGCCTGACATTGTCATCCACTTGTGCTTGCACACTTGATGCATTGTGTACCTCTTCTCTGGGTTGACCAGCAACATCTTTCTCACCAGCTGTTCGCATTCTAAACAACATATGGACAAAAATTTTTAGTCAATACTTTAGTGTACTGAGTACAACATGTACTGAGTGAGGCAAAGGCAATACTTTAGCAGTACACATTTAATTAAAAATTTGCAAAATATGTGAATGGAAAAATGCCACAAGGTCTCACCACTGGACATGTAGAAGGGAATCTGAAACTTTCCACTCAGTACACGTTGTCGCAGAGCTTGCAGCGTTGAGTCATCGAACGGCAGTGAGCCACACACCAGTACATAAAGCACAACACCCAGACTCTACACACAGAAAAATACTATTATGTATTACACACAACTTACTATAATATAATAATGACAAGGTACATTATTATGTGGAATTGTTTACTCATAGTAATAACACTTCGGATTAAAATTTACACGAAAAAACATGACACAATAAATGTAATATAATTGTTTGAGGTTGGTGAGGTATAAACAAGGCATGGTTTAAAAGTTAACAACAACAAACACTATGGAAAATAAACAAGTTGTCTATAATTTCTATTTTCTTTTGAAAATAATGATATTTGATCGTGTGGAATGAAATGGTGAATATCTATGACATTATCTAATAGATTACCACCTGTTTCAATTCTTTTGCAGTTGTATGCTAGTAAGGCACATATATCAAATCTAAATCTATCACAAGCAAAAGTTATAGATAAATTCCAACAACAAGGGTGTGGCATCAGGAAGCGCTAACATGATGACAGGTTGGGTTAATTGCCATCAACAAATTGGCACTATGCGCGTGCTAATAGCATGCTTACATGAGCCCAAGCGATACCAGGACACAAGTTCAGTAGAAAAAGATTGCCTTTTCAATGACACTGCGTTGGAGTCAGACTACAAAGATTTTTGCCTCAAGCAAGTTGATGCAGTTAGTAATTGTCCTCAGTGGTACAGTAGTGTTGGCTAAAACAACAGTGTGGCTGTGATGCCTATTTGATTACCCTCTGCTGCAAAACACTCTACAGTATTTTTCTTGAAGGGTTATACATGAATCAACACACAACTATAGAATAAGGTCAGCGCGTGTCAATATGTTTAGAAATACATCTAAAGGCCCTGATACCGAAAAAAACACAATATTGGTCTGGGCTTGGGTACTATAAAGCATTGTGTTAAGTAGTAAGATTACAATTTTGCAACTTAACCAAATTTACAACAAATTCCTAAATGAATTTATTTGTTTACTGCACATACAACATATCAACTACCTCAAGGCCACTGTTTTATTGTAGAATGGTCAGTGTTTGGAAAACAAAATACCTACAATAAGAGATTAAGTAACAGTCCCATGGGGATCGGTGTTGGGGGGTGGCTTACGGCACTAACGTCAGAATGACGCACAGGTAATTTTTTCAACAAAGCCCAAATGGGTCAGCGAGGGCATGTAGTGGTGTCTGGTTTCATTATGTTATGAGCTTAAGGATCGCAAACACTCGCCACAATCAATTTCTACAAAACTGGATATATATGAAAGTACAGACTCAGAAGCAAACAAACACTGGGTGGAAGCCAACCACATCCTGTGTGAAATTGATTTATAAATGCAAAGGTCGTTGCATTCTGCACCTGTGTGGGAATTTCCTAAGGTCTATGTTTGACAAAACATACCCAAACGTCTGCTTTTGGCCCAACATATTCTTTTCCTTCGAACAGCTCTGGAGCAGCATAGGGAGGGCTTCCACACCACGTTTTTAACAATTCCCCATCTTTGAAGTAGTTTGCAAAACCAAAGTCTACAAAACCACAAAATGCCATGGTCACTGAATGTAAGCTGACAACACAAAATTACATGAGTTTTGTTAAACCTTACCCACTATTTTGATGTTTTTTCCTGAGTCCAGCAACAGGTTTTCAGCCTTTAGGTCTCTGTGAACAACATGGCGAGAATGACAATAATATACGGCAGCAACAATTTGCTTAAATTTGACTCTAGCTTCCCGTTCAGCCATTCGACCATGAGCAACTAAATGATCTGGAAAAACAAAAAGTACTTAATGACCACAAAAAAGCCTGAGATATTGCACATTCAATGCATTAGGTTAGCGATGGAAAACAGTAAAAGGAAAGACAAGGTTAAAACTTACCAAAAATTTCTCCACTACTGGCATATTCAGTCACCAGGTAAAGCATTCTCTCTGAGTGCATGACCTACAGTAAAGCAAGAAATGTCATGTGCAAATATCCAAATCAACGTAACCAATTAAAACAATGGCAAAATGAAACAGTAGTAAAGATTAGGATTGCCACGAAAGTTCGGTTTGTCGAATTTATTCGGCTGAAACTAAGGTTTTAACAATTATTCGGCTTCGGCCGAATATTTTTGCAAAATTCGTCAGAAACTGAAAATTTTTTACTGCATGCAACGCTGAAAGTTTAGTGCAGATTGGAATTATTGTTCAATTTGTTTTTTGCCACCGAAATGATGAAAATCAACTTTGAGCAGTTGGTACAGCAGTCAGGTCATTCTTTAAGTGCGCAGAAAAGGCTGTATGGTAGGATTAGATCCAATCCGGCAAATGCTTTGTTTAATTTTGTTGCGTTTAAAGACATGGATACCAAAATTAGTTTCGGTTTATTCGGCCGAATTTATTTGGCAACTTTTGCCGAATATTCGGTTTCGGCTGAATAAAAAAAATTGCTGTTTTGGTGCATCACTAGTAAAGATACAGCATCCTTTTTGGTTTTAATAAAGGTAAATAATTTTGGACAGTGCTACATCGAAAGCACATAAACATGGAATGGGTCAATTCTCATCATACTGCTGCCAACCTTGCTGTGACGGCCAAAATAAACAAGATTACCACTGCAACTGTTATCAGTCACCACATGGTAAAACAAGGTTTGGCAAGAAATGTCACTTAGGTTTTGGTTGCTTACCTCAGTAAAAGGATATATGCATGTTTAACATTATTGATATAGAACTGCTCCCAAAAGTTTTAGGAAAAAAACTCACAAAAATTATAAATCTGAAAAACGTAATTTCTTCCTGATAGTTGGACCAATCAAGTACAAAAACACCCATCTTTTCAAAAAAACAGATGGACTCAAACCTAAATCAATACACCACAAAGATATGACGCAACAGTGGAATGGAACAGGTTGTAAACTGAGAGGTTTTTTATCTGGTAATCACAGTTCACTGGAGTTGACAAATTGATTTTTTGCAAGCACAATTACCCTTGTTGTTTTAGATGCAAATTTTGAATCAGTCAAACAAACGTGCATACAAGCGAGTTTTAAAAATGTTGCAATGCAGGGTTTAACAAACATGACCATTTTTCCCTTTGTGAAATGACAATTCTATTTTTAGCATCTATCACAAAAGGTTAGCCCAAAAACCTTGAAACTCTATCCCAGGTTTTGTTGAGGCCACTTGTTCTTAGCTACTGAGTATCAATACAACACAGACACTTAAAATGGTCCCAAGACTGCAGAGCACTTTGGGGTAAAAAGGGAGATATCTTGAGTACATACAAGGTTGCCACTTAAATCATAACACCGCGTGCCTCTATCACTAACAAACTATGCCCCAAAATGTCAATTGTCAAATATACTAAAATAATCGACGCACATTTTCAATGTTATAAATTGACAGGCAAGATGTACATACCTGATAGAGTCTGATTATATGTGGGTGTCGCAGTTTTTTCATGATTTCTATTTCTCTGTAAATTTTCTTCAGATTTTCTTTGTCCAATTGTGTCTTGTCAACAATTTTGATAGCCACCTACAAAAAAAACACAAAATTAACTGATTTGAACAATAACAAGAATTCTTTTTTGTTTTTTACATGATTTCTGTTAGATTTAGAGTATTGTGCCCTCGAATAAAAATTCCACGTAAGAATCATCTCATTAAAATTTCATGTTCTTGGGAAAAAATTTAAACAAAACTCACATCACAATGTTAACAAGTTAACTTATCATTAAGTTGGACTACAAAAAGTCTAATCTGTATTTTACAACATAAAAAACTAACCTTGGCTCGAGTGTAAACATGAGTGGCAAGTTTGACCACAGCAAAGTTGCCTCTGCCAATAGTGCTTTCAATCTCATAACATCCAACCCTGTTGAACCCATGATGTTTCTTTGCACCTTGGCCTCCACTAGCAGAAGCCATAGCGCACTTGAATCAGTGTCACGGAATTTCCATACAAAGCATATACACTAACACTACATAGCAAACACAAATCTGCAAGTGGAAACCTTTGTTAAAAATGTAATCCAGCAAACACCAATGATATTTTCAATTGAGCACAGACATCATTTGAGCATTACTGAAAAAAGAAGTGTTCATGAATTCACATTAATGTACTAAAATGTTTTTTTATGTGCTGTATTACCATATGCAATCCAATTAAATAAAATATTGTGTTCAAAAATGACAAAATTTTTGAAGCAATTTTTATATAAATAAATTTTACTCACAACAACTTAATGAACTTTCAAGACTAAATCTATGATTCTAGGTAATTGTCAAAATATTACCAGGCAAAAAAAAACACAAAAAACATTAAAAAAATATTTTATGTTGGAAATTTATTAGGCAAAATATCTCGAATTGCATATGTATGGTTAAAACATGGCAGATTGATACAGCAAAACTAAGTGGAATACAACAAAAACATTGTTTTACATTTCGCACAGAAACATAATTGATGGACAGATACAATTATAGGAGAAAACGGGCAATGTCAGACTGAAACCCTGACAGAATGTAATGCTGTTAACACAACTACATACAGTATTGTTCTAACCCTGAATATTGATTTGTCATGCTTTATGTGACAGGCTGACCCAAGTCACAGCACAGACATGGATTCAACCCTGGCATTAATCATAACATGTGCACAGTAGTTTTTGTGCAAATTTTGCATGGTAAACATAACAAAGACACACCAGTCGACATCGACAAGCTTCAAACGCATGTAACTCCATTTTTCAACAGATTTTATAAGTTACAGAAATAGGCACTTACTTTCAAAAATACAGAAAAATAAAATTGGGGAAGTTATATGCAAAATTTAACAAAATGTCTTTGAAATGTTGCTAAAGTGATTCAATATTCACATGAATAATTCGTACAAATAACGACAAAAATATATCAAAAAAACTTTCTTCATATAATTGGACAAACTAAAACAGATTAATAACAAATCTTTTAACAACTAAGCAAGTAGTTTTAAAATTGAGATGTAAGGCTTACACAAAAAATTACCAGATACATTACACAGAATAGGAATAACAGGTTACATTTGTGCTCATTTGAAAGTAGACTAATCCTGACATTACTAAGCACATTAAATGACATGTGTCGTCCCATTCGGCTTACGGGCTACAGTCCAGTTAGCCCACTATAAAACTATCCTAACCATATATCACTACAGTAACTGATAGTTTTACCTAAAAGGAGGAAATGCATTTTTAAATTTTAGCTATTTTTTTACAATACTGGTCATGCATAAGGGTACAATCCAGAAGCCTTGGTTTGACGTGCGTATATCTTTCTGCACATAAAGCCAAGACAAACAAACTGGCAGGGTTGTCTGAGTTTTTTCACAAAACGTACCAAATTTTTCGTTTCAACACGCCCTATTTTAGTGAAGTTTACGCATATCAGTTAGGTACACACAGACACAGTTAGTCATTACATGCTTTCGGTTGGCTGCACTCATCCCACACAAAAAAAACATAAAACTAAACCGTGAGCAGCATACTAGACCCGTAACGCTGCGTAATATTGATCACAATCGTCATTGCAATATGATTATGACGTCATATTTCGTGATGTACTCGGTTTATACAGTTACAAATAAGGGCTAAACAGCGTTTTATCACATATTGAATACATCAAAAATTAAATTTCCAAAATATGCCCCAAAGCGCCCAATGCGCTAGAGCACCCCCCCAAAAGCGCGAATACCAAAGACAACAAGTCCAATAGCAAAAGCGCCCAACAGGTAACACTGCCGTCCTGCTTTGGCAAAAATGATTAAACTTCGTTACTTCGGTTGTCACTTTCACGCAACCGCTACAGCTCACTTTTTGACATTAACGTTCGCAAAGAAAAATGTTCTTTATAACCATACAAAATATCCGTAGTACAGATTTTAATTTGTTATCTTCCTTCCCTTTGCAAATTATGGTTATATTGCTTATATTGATAAATCATTATGTTTGGCACAATTTTATGGTTATGGGCAGTGTTGGCATTCAAAAAGAAAGGTTTCTATCAGAAATAGGGGATGATGTTATTCTCAAGAGCAAATTCGAAGAGGGGGTTTTTAATTGCAACAACGGCTGCAAGAAGACCATTACTGCTGTAGGATCTTGTGAGAAAGACATGTTAAACGTAAGACGTTTTTTAACTTATAAATGTTTTTATTCTTACCATTGAGCATATTGATTAAGCGGTTGCTAAGTTTACATAATCCTGGAGTATTATTATTAAGTGATGCAAAACTTGGTATTGTGTCCATATCTTCCTATTTTAATCACGAAAAGCCTAGGCAGAAAAAACTTTGCTAATATAGGCTATGGGCTACTACAATTCAGCGTATCCTCCGCATGTGATGGAAGTAACATAAGATAGAATGACGAACAATAAACAAAATCTTTTTTTTCCAGTTTACATTCTTTAATGGGCCACGGGAGAGTCATAGGAGTAAGTAAAATGTCTGATGACTCCTAGAACTCCATCTTTAATGTTAAATTTATAGCATTGATTGTTGGTGTGACAGGCGTCGGAATTATTTGAGCAGCTGTATTGGCAATTTACGTGCGTGCTGGGACATAGCAAATTGTTCAGTTTGTTCATGCATCTGCATCTGTTGTCCTTTATCATTAGTTGGAGAAAACGGTTATGAGGATGACGTCACAGTGCCTCCATTTTTTCGTGCAAGGTAGCCTAATAAAAATTTGTGTAATCACTCAAAATATATTTACTGTACGCTTGTGGATTGTCCGCGTTGAACGTATGTTACAGCTTAAATATTCATTGACTTTTGCACGCCGAGCTGTACTGGATTGGAACAGGCGTTTGTCGACACAACATCGTCAAGCCAGCCCTATTTATTAGGAGTCACTCCTTTGTGTGAAAGTCGAGAAACAATGCGTTGGCGTGAAGGTATTCTTTGTGGAAAACAACCAACAATGACTCGAACGCAGTTACTATGTTTGTAACTACTTGGGTATGGTAATTGGGGCATCCCCAAAATCAAAAGAAAAGTTTCTCTGCATTCAGGTGCACTAACTTGATAGGCGTCGCGATTAGGGAAGCAGACAAGTTGTAAGTTAGTGGGTAGTTCAAAGCAAACATATAACAGAAAGTTGGGTTTACAGGTTTCTGCGTTGACAGGAAATTTACACGCGCAGCTGATTGTCAAGGTTTTAACCTTGGTGTACGAAGTAGAAAAATAAGTAAGAGTTATACGTTTGCACGTGACGTTACGATGGAGAAAGTTATGTCAATACACAAGATCAAGGCATATTCAATGCTGGTTATTAATAAACCGGTGAAGATTACGCGGTCGTTCCGTACTAATATACTCGCAATAAGTCATCATGGTGCAGTATTATGTAAGTGGTTATCCTTTTTATGTATATTGGACGAAGGATATTGTCACCTATAAACTGCAAAAACCCAAGCCGGGTCGTCCCACTGCAAAAACCTTGACTTCTCCGTTATTGCATATCGATTTTATTACATAATGGCCGGTGAGGTTTGATTCCATGAGAGCATGCGCAGCTCGCCTGAAATGTTGCGCACTTTTTTCAGGGGAAATTTAACCAGTCTGGTAGCATTGTAGCCGGGCGTGAGTCGAGTTGAGAAACATGCAGATCTTGATTATTGTATCTCGCTCCGACGTAATTGTTACAAAAGATTGACTTTGACCCAATTTGGCTGCGATGTCATTGTAACTTGTTAACTGGGAATTTATGCTCTTTATATATGTTGGTTCCGAATACGAGTTGCAAAACGTTATGTTGCACAGCTGTATGGTATAGGACGCAAAAATTATGAAATGGGTGTTTATTTGCGGGGCTCATTCGGTTGGAAAAACAACTCTTTGCAATTATTTAATTAAAAATCTGCTTGTTGAAAGTGTTACACCTAAACTCATTCCTGAAGTTGCAAGATCACTTTTGACGGCAAGAGAAATAACATACGTAGGTTGTATTCATTGTCACTATATTGTCTGCCTGAATTTCCGTCGCAATCACATTTTAAAGTTTGCTGAATGTGTGCAGGTTCCGGCCAGCGATGTTCCCCAATTTCATGCACTTAATCTTCAGATATTAAAAGGTCAGCATGATAAAATGACAGACATTCAAGTGGACGCAGGTAAAAAGATTTAATAATATTTCTATGAATGACTTTTCAATTACTATTAAAGGAGATACGGGTCTGTGTATCAGTGACCGAGGCCCATTGGATCCTATTTGCTACCTGAAAATGTTTTTGGGGAACAATGTGGCGTTTGACGCAATGCAACTAGACCATGTTAGTGGAATGATAAAGGAGTAAGTCCAAACACTTTCTACCAACAATTAATGTCAAAATTAATTTTGAAGAATTATTGCTGTTTTTTTTAGAAAATGATAAATGTTCCTAAGTCGTCTGTTTTTTAGCGATACCGATGATGCCTGCACAGACAGGCGAAATATATATGTCGTAAAAACTTGAAACAGACAGACAACTTAGGAATATTTATCATTTTCTGCTTTGATCCGTTCAGCCATAGAGACTACACAGGCGATTCATAGAAATCAAACTCTCATTTGTTTTTTTTTATTGTTTAACTACACGTGTCGTCGTGGTTTAGATCTGTTATTTTTTCATGGACTATATGTGCACTACGAGAACCTGTGCAAAGCCCTTTTGTCTTTTTTTCTGTCATAACTTATTCATTTAACTCGATGTGCTCTTATTCTAAACTTGCATCAATTTGTCTACATTATTTCGCTGAATGTTTCACAAGACTTATCTGTTGCTCCTACAGGTTGGCAGATCCGGATAGCTCGCTGGCGATTGTAGTAAAACCACATAAACCGTTCTTGGAGTGCGACAACGTCAGGATTAACACGACATTTGATGAATTGTTGGAATACACTCAAATAATGGAAGATCTGCTAGTTGATCTTAATATTCGTTACGTGTATATTGATGAAGTAAACCTCCATGCAAGAGCAAGTATGTTGGCCGACAGCATTAGTCACGTGTGGCCTGATCTGGATGTCAAACTGAATCAAATCAACTGAATTCAACGTAACTTTACATGTACTGTCTTACGTTGTCATTCCGAGAAAATTTTACTGATGTATCTTGAATATTTTATTTGAAATTGCATCATGTTACTTAGAAACGATATCGTTGTATTCTGGATGTTGAACATTCGTCATAGCACTTGGTTTGTGTGTATTGTGTGTTGTACAACATGAGAGTGGATTTGTTTTGATACATCAAGACAAGAATAAACAATGCAGAAACAATTGAGCAATTTAAATGATCAAACACCGGAGAGGAAAATATTGTATCTTCCGCTAAAAAGGCATCTTGGCATCTGTTTCTGATTTATAAACGCAACACAAAGGTCGTCCAAACGTTTTGGATGTGTACCATTTAATCAAGGTTTTCATTATATCCATTTTAAATACAACTAAAGAGGGATATTTCTCAAAGTATAAACAAAGTGTTGCATTGACACTGAACATCAAAAAGAAATGTATCCACTGGACTATTAATTTCGTTTGGACTTACTAACATATATCGTATCTTGATGTGAAAGTATAGTCCGTATCCGCCAATTAAGGATAATCAGAGATATATAGACGACAGCAAGCACCCTATCAATACTTCAGCAAAGAGCTTATAGTTGTTTCAATAGAAAACATCACCTCGATTATGTTATTATTTTTTTTTATTTATTATTTATAGAAACTCGCATTGTTCGTTTAATTCAGCCTTTGGAATTTAATTTTAGTTGGTCTTCATTGCGTAATCGTAGCAGTTCATTGTTCGGCATCAAAACGGATACATCCGATTTTATAAAAATATCACATTTGACTACTTTTTGTAATGTGCACACGAAGAAGTATTTTGTTTATCGGGAGGAAATGAGACTAACTTGTTTATGCAAACTACCTGTACACTGCGGCATGTTGCCAATAAACAATATAACTTAAATTTTTTTCATAAATCCACGCATGTGCATTCACAGTTTGAGGTACGGTGCGTCAGAAGTCGACAACCCTAAAAATGTCCGGGGATTGTATTCATTTACCCATTAAAATGTAAAGGATAGGTCGTGACGGTGGCGCGTGGAAGCCACGTGAAATCATGAACATTTTGATATAATGTGTAAACTGGAATGTGGTGTTTAAAAGGTCGTCCGGTGTTACGCTGTTTGGCAATTTTGAAGTTGTGTGAAATGTTTCTTGCTCTTCTTTAGGACGCATATTGGTATTTCTATGCAAATTTTAGGGTGTTTAGAGCAGTTTTAGTGGGGTTTTGGGCTATTTTAATTAGGTAGTTACTTGCTGGTGGGTGCTGCTGAAAATTATGTTGAAAATGGAGCAAAAAATTAAGGCTGCATTTGTGGCAAAATGAATCGTTTAAGTGTCCAATCATCTACAAATTTTGATCAAAATAGTCTCCGAAAAAATGGTTTAGCCACCCCCCTAGGGCCATTTGCCCCCCTGGTTACTCAGTATTTTGGTAAAAAGAGCAACAAAAAATGGAACTGGATTTTGCAGAAAAATGAATCGTTTAACTACCCACTCATTTGCATTTTTTTGTAAGTTCCAACTCTTCTCAATGCAATGGCATCAAATTTAGTTGCTGAAAAAGTGTCAAAGCCCTCCCCTCCTGGGCTGTTTATACCCCCTGTTGGTCATATGATCTTCCAGGAGGCCCAAAAAGTCCTTTTTTAAAAGAATTTTAGGTCCCTATGTAAGTCACAAGACCCATCAACGGTCATTCGGAAACAAGCGGAACAGTCGCTAGATGCATTACAGCTGAGGGCCTTGAAAACAGGATTTCTCCAATTTAATACCTATATAGGTCCTTTAGCCCGCAATGGGTTTTATAGTCAAAACAATCAAGGGCGAATTTTGTTGATGTATGTCCGCAGCTTAATAAAGAAGGCGAAGGCACATATAGCGTGGTGTACATGTTAAACAACATACGTGAAGGCAAAATGTAGGGAGAGAAGCACGTTGTGTAATAATCATTTTACAAACTATCGCATTCATCTTTACCGTCTTGATATACTGCATTTTCATTAAAGGCAAGATCTGTATCATCAAAATACTGTCCTTACAACTAAAAATGTCATAAAAAAAACAATCAGGAGTTATAGACGTCGTCCACAAAAGGCATGTTTTTCTGCGTGTTAGGAGCAAATGCCCTTGAAAGCCAATTCTTTCCACCCGCCGTCTTTGTGCCTTGTTTCTCCAAGCTTTGCTCGTATTCATCTGGAAACCAACGGCGAGGAACGTCCTCGTCTGGACGTGGTAAAGAATCCTGATGAGCTGGGGACGAATTCGCCAATTCGCGTTTTTCGCGCATGGGATCGGTTTGAAGGAACAACAGTTGTCCCTGGTCAAATTTGTTGAACCGCTCCGGACGGTAGCTGCCACCTAGTGACGAGCGAGAGAGCGACGACCGTTCGCTGACGTAATTGTCCACCTCGGTGAAGGACACGGGACGTTGGAAGTGGTCCACTGGAGTCTGGAAAGAAACCAAAAAAACGTTATTTGTGTATCACGGGTTTTGAACCAAGTTAACAACGAAACATAAAATCTCTAGTCAGTATAGTAATTCAAAATAAATCCCTAGACTCAATCTAATTGTTTGACACTAGTACCAAATTCGATATTCTCCTAAGCAATAAATCTTGAAACCTACCCTGACGTATTGGTGGGAATGTTTGGAAGACATTTTTCGGTTCACTGTCCTCCATCTGACCACGCATATGATTATGCCAAAGACAATGAGGGTAGCCAATATGATGACGATTATAATGTAAAGTGGAAGCACATGTTCCAAAGTTTCTAAAAAAAAATTAGGTGTTAAACATATTTTTCACGACAACAGCATTTTCTTTTTGCCAGAACAATGGCCCTGTATTCCTACAGACCATATATATATATATATACCCTTGAGCCATCGAAAAACGAGTGCAGATTAAAGAGATTACTGGTGTAAGAAGCCATAAAGGGGAAAAACAATGGAATTGTACCAGCGGTGTTCACTTTCAAATAGCCATGTACTGAAATCTTAAAAAATGCAGAGTCTTGTTTTCTTTGATGAAGTTAAAAAAATTGATTTAAAAAGAAGACACATTGACATGCATAAATTCTTCATCGATAAAATAGGAGCATAATAACAAAAAATTAATGACATCAAAACTGCTGTTAAACATCCTCAAGCAACAAGGTGCCAAGGGCACGTTAAGTGACGTTCTGATTGCTAAAGAGACACACGGCCTCGCAGATATCAAAACTAACTGTATAACTATGGTAATAATTTTGGAATGGAAGGAGCCACATTGATTTATCCACTTATTTTTTCACAGTATATTCAGAGCAAGTAAATTCACGCAGAAGCCGACATACAAAAACTACATTTGCCGCTCACTTAAAGGATTTATCGTGCTTATAAAACATCTATGAAGTCGCCAATAGATTTTCGACATCAGAGACATGAGTACTTAAACTAACACGACAATGTATACTATATATTTTTGCAACATTAACTCGCAATGCACTCCATAGTATTACAAACCATACGTCCCTTTATGTAATTTTACGGTTTATTAATTCAACGAACCAAGACTAGCGTGTAGTTAGGAAGATGGTTAAACCTGTTGGGGCGTACAATAATATTAAAACCGCGGGTTTTCACAGAAATAAAATAAATTTTGTTTTTATCTTCGTACCGGCTATTAGCCACGGTGTATAAAACCTTAGTTTTGAGTCCCTTCCCCCCAATGTTATGCCATTTAGTTTTAATCTTTTTAATTTTTCAGCAAAAATTTGGACGCTGTGTGTTTGTTGCCTTTACTAATGGTTCATTTTGAAGTGAGTGTTCTCTATTCAATGCTTTTCAGCATAGCTTTGACAGGAAGCAACTAATCCCAGAATACGCTGCTGTATATTGAATAAAGCTCCATAAATATTAAATGTAATACCAGTTGGTGTGTTTGCATGTGTTGTGTTCGGGTGCTTTTCCATCCCATCAGCAACCAAAATATCCGTGGCGGTGAAGTTTTCGACATTTGTCGTGATTTCAAGGGAAAGACCAGTTGTCGTGGATATCTGAAACGAAATTAACAAACTGAAGTTATTCAATTAATATGTTTTACCGGATATGGTAATGTGATGATTAAAGTTTATGTCGTATATAATATAGCCAAGCTACAAATTAGAATTAAAGTTCGCCACACTGATTAATACAAAGAAGGTATTTATAGGGTTATCAACTTCTAAAAGTTGAAAAATACAAACGCATCACAGTCACATTTTTAGTGAAACACAAATTGAATTTCATGACATTTCAAAGTGCGAGAAGACAGCCATATTTTACTGCGCGTCATTTTTGACACTGGTCTCACTTGAGTCAAGCGATCAGCTGTCGAAGATTAAACTGTTCATCGCCCCAGGCAGTGACGCGCTGAGCGCCGTATACGCACAGGCTTGAATGATAAGTGAGCAGAGCAAATTTATGGTGATTCAAATGTGATTATTAGGCTGACTTTTTGTACGAACACGAACATTGCAGAATTACTACACTAAAAAACGTTTGTTCTTCAACAACATACATTTGTTCGGCACTAACGATTGTGGGTACGGATCATCTACCTGACACGTAACGATGGTGTTAATTCATAGAAAATGCTTATTTGCATCGACGAGACTGCCCCTGTTAGACAAATAATACACTTCCACATCAGTAAATCACTTTTGTGAAAAAATTCTGACTACTTATACTAAATCAACCGGTGTATTTTTGTATGTAAAACAAAGGCATAGTTAAGAGAACCGTCCACACTTTTAGAGATACGAGTAATTGTGTGAGTTGTAGCCCCCAGCAAGCATGCGGTTTATAGCAAGAAAATTGCCCGCATAATAGACGTCAACACATATAAGGAAGCGAATTGAAGTTGATGTACCTGTGGGCAAACGCAGCATTCCACTCTGATCTCGAAGTCGTTGCAATAGAATAGCGACTGGTCCGAATCTGGTATGGCTTTGTTGTACCGCCTTGATTTGCACACAAGTCCCATGCTCACGTTACAAATGACCTCCTCCGATTCTAGAAGTCGAAAAGGTACATCTGGGCTCCGAACGCCTCTAAACGAAAGTGTTTTGTTGTCATATTAATCACTAACAAAGCTAAATAAGCTACAACTCTTTAAAACAGAGCATACAAACTAGGCTGCGACATGGTGAGGTCAAAGGTCACACTTTTCAAAATGACATTTGTGGCGTCATTTTTATGGATTTTACGCACGGGGTCTTGTCAAAAAAACGCATCGACTTGAAAAGCCAAAGTGTTGCAACCGTGCCAAATGCTATTGACAAACTAACAACGGTACTATAGGCATTCTGTACCTGCATTCAATGTCACTTGGCACCACACAGAACTCGTAATGTTTCCGCAAATTGTCGTAACTATTATCATCTCCGACCAGCGGGTGATAATCGTTGTTGTTCATCCATTCACTCCAAGAGCCTAAAATTAGATAGTGTGTGTACGAAGGAAGGTATAGTTGGACATTTTAGTGCTGTAAAACTTTAAATCGTAAAAACGCTGGAAACATTTTACAGCCGCGCGGTAAATGGTGGCCGAGGGATACGAAAAAGCCAACGGAAAGGTCAGTCGGCGCCGCAAATCCCACCAGCCCACCCACACGTTGCGTCATATGTCATTTGTCTGCTCTCCTAAGGTCGGCCAGTGGTGGTTACTACACACTTGGGTGAACTCGTGTGCCCCTGCAGTTAAAGGCACTTTACTAACAAAGACGGAAGGATTTACAATGTAATATGTAATAACTGCTCACTGGATGTGTTCATGGTGTATCGAAACATGTCTTTTATATTGAGTTTGTTTGTTTACAGTAGTCTGATATGTCTGATAACGTGAACTATGGAATAACAAATGTTGCTTTTAAGTTTTTCTGATGCTAATCAGGGGTTCCCAAACATTTGTTCTGCAAACGATTTGTGCTGTAAAGTGATGAGCCTGCAGCTATCCAAGTCAATTTATTCCATGACCCATAATTATTTGAGAAGCTGATCTTGGGCATTACCTATTCAACCCCAGTAAACTGAATGTTAAACGAGAAATATCAGAACAATCAATGCCGACAAGTCAAAATATTACGTTCCTCATTATGACCACTTTGTTAACTTTCAATGCTTAATCCAAACAAATTGACGAAAATCAGGTCACATGCTTGTTCAAGCGAAACGGCTCGTTGTGACGTAATAGGGAGCCTACGCATTTACGTTGTTGGCGTTACCTGTTACAAATTGGACGAATTTTTCTCAACTTACAACGAATTCATTAAGTAAGATGGCAATTATTTATCAAGTGCCAGCACTGAAGATTTGATTGGTTTAGCCTCGGGTGATATGACGCAACTTACATTACGTAATGATTTAAACAGACAAGTTCTCTGTAAAACTGACCGCTTATGAAATCGCACGGAGAAAATCTAAGCACATTGGATAGAATTTCATGTTTGACCTCCTGTTGGTGATAATTGATTATTCACACCGTCTGTATACTTCAATCCGACAACAAGTTAGACCCGTGAGATTAGCAGTGTTATGGTCTAATGATGACGCGTATACTGACGTATACTCGAACTAATTCCTCTCGCCTATCCTGTTTCAGTACATTTGAGAAAGTAAGCTTGTTTGTACTTACAACTGCATTCTGCCGCAAGGTCACCGAAGGCGGTTGAGTCACGGCTCTTTGCATTTCGGTGTTCGTCCGGCGCAGCGCCTGTAAGACCGCGGTTTAATTTACACAGGGTTACATCGTCCTTTAAACAAAAGATAAATCTCACCTTTCGCCAAGTTCGACCTCAACAAAAGGAAAAACAAAAGTTGGGCGTAACAGAACATTGATGACTTCTCCAACACACCTTTCCGAATGATTGGTATTTAAAATTGAGAAATACAGTGACGATGAAAAGAAAGAATTTCCTCAAGTCAGCGAGGAGGAAGGATAAACGTTACGCAACAATGAGTTCTATGGCCGTTAAACAGCAACTCACTAAATCTATCGTCACTGCTGAAAGGAAATAATAATAAAATTATTTTCGCCAGGAAAACGAATGAAATCGTTTCGTAATATCGGTTTGACAACACTTCATTTACCCGCAATCCAACCAAGAGGCCACAAATCAAATACTTTGTATATAGA
The DNA here is from genome assembly GCF_947561715.1 of Ascidia mentula. NCBI lineage: Eukaryota > Metazoa > Chordata > Ascidiacea > Phlebobranchia > Ascidiidae > Ascidia > Ascidia mentula. The sequence goes on along the minus strand of NC_138569.1, from coordinate 14,887,615 downwards.
TCGAGACCATGGCGTGAGCGCGGTTTGCCACGCGCGGACTTACGAAGGAAAACAATTCTCAAGCGGGCCATTTACGGGAACGAGCGACAAAGGGTTTGTTCCGATTCGATTATTCCAAGAATTTGCGCAGCGTAAGTCGCCCGCTAAACACCGCCCACTTGCTTAGCCCAAATAAAGTTGCCCTTTCTTATCAGCCGCGGGCCCAAGCGACCACTCAAGCGCGATAACTTCCGTGGACGAGAATTTTTGGGATAAAAACTCGTCTTATGGAACTACCTAACCACGTCGTGTCTGTCTGGTGTAGAGACAGGACAGAACACAGCTCAAGGTTGCAAAACGACTTTGCCAATACTTACAGTTGCCCATGGCAAGACTTCGTGCATGCTACAGCAGCATCATTCAAATTTCCTGGCACATATTATGTTTGCCAACATAATGTATTGATAGATCAACGTCAAAACCTGTCATCATATATCAAAATAACGTACCTAAACTTTTCCCTAAACTGGTTAAAATTGTTAACCTAGCTAGAGCGAAGTAAAACTGCTCTGTGCACTCACTGTATTGCGTCAAGCCGCTAAATACGGTTTGTCGCTTCGCAAGCCATGTAAAAAGCTTCTTGTTCATACTCCGCCAGTTGCAAAAGAGCACGCCGTGGGCCAGTACTGCGGGAAGCGCATAGTCAAAAGCAGAATGGCCTACAGCTTTCTCAGCGGCGGCGACACGCAGTTTTACGATTCCGAAGAAGGGCGAGTGTTCGCGCGTTTGCTCACTCCTGACCGCTGATGTTTTCTTCTCGTTCCGCGAATGGACGCCGCAACAGCTATTAAAACAGATAATAAGTCGTTTCCTGACTGCCGCAATTTTCGCACTTCGCACAGCACTAATACGGAAAAATGTAAGCATATATCTGATTTAGCACGGACGTGCAGAAACCGCACAAATACAGCAATCGGTCGACCCTAACTGTTTCAGTTGAGTTGACGTTGTATATTTGTAATTTGGTCGTTTTTTCATAGAGAACCCATATTATGGGAATAATATGTGATATTTGAAGACAGACATCAATCTATACGATCTACGTTTGCTCTGTAAGCAGTGATGCGAATGATGTTTACCTACTGTGTGGTAACTCTGATCGCTGTCTTGATATCGTCGTATCGACATTCCATGTCACTGGTATGACATGGGAGTCTTTGGAATCTACAGTCACACGCTTCATTTGTCAGTTTCACGGATGGCTGTGCAAAAAATTTTCCATTTTCTCTCTTTTGTTTTACTTCAAATTCAAGAGCTACGCGTGACTGCACCTTGCATGCACAAACCAAAAAAACGTAGGACCAATGAAGCAGAACTGAAAATCCAATCAATGTACGTACAGTGGCTGTCCAAAGACAACATATTCAATCGCGCATTGGAGAAAAAAGTGAACCAGAAAGGTTGCTTCAAAGTAATAAACGTTACTTGTTGGTTTTAAAGTAACTTAAAAATGCACTGTAATAGGTTGGTTTTTTAAACACATCTAACGTCCTTTGCGACATGCCGCAACCCATCATTTCCCTGTGCGACTGGTTGCGATCACTGACGGTGATGTCCGAAAATCACCTTAAACAGGGACGTATGACTCGATAACTCTTTCTAACAATGTCCATGTCATTTTTATTTTTGCATATTTATTGTCCATGCGCGTTTAAGTTCTTTTGTGCTAACAGCATTTGATACTGTGTTGATATATGCAAAATAATGTAATTTCTTTTGAAATAAATCTGCAAACAGCACCAAACGTGTTGTTTTTTAGAAGCGCGGTTATTTGTTCTCTCAATAATGTTAGTAATAAACGGTCTACCATACCACCAACAGAGATTATAACAATAGTTTGGTCCCTGAATTTTAGAGGCATTGTACAGTTTGTGGGGTTAAATAATCATTCAGTTCCACAATATGTTTCTTAGGTATTTTGCGCTCTCTTGTATACATGCAGGCATACATCTGGTGGACAAAACGTAAAGATTACTTTGTTCTAAGTTTAAGTGCAGCTGTCTTGTAACGAAAGATATATACATGTATGCCAACATGTACAAGAAAGCGCAAAATACCTTACCCGACGTACGCAGCGCAACAGTATTGGGTCAAGTATTTAACCGTTTGGTTGTCATGTTACACCTGCTTCAACAATTTGTTTGGACCAAACCTATACCCAACAGCGACATCTAGTAGGCGCTATTTATGTTTATTTTTATCTCCAGGTGGCAGTCGCAAGCAAAATTTTCAAACTAACTTTTGGTCAATACTCAGGTCCCGCGAAAGGACTGTGTAGTTATACGGCGCACAAGTACCCATGCGAAACCGAGAAGGGGCTGTTGAATCTAAAATGGGGCCCATGAACATCATTACTTGCTTTGAAACTGATGGATTTACACTTCAAGACTTGGTCCCACTTACAATCTCATGTAATCACAAAGACGCAAGGTCCTCGCGCTGGCACACTCTTTCCTCTGAAGTGCCTAAATTTTTACCATAATAATGGACTTGTTTAACCCCATGTATTGTGTATGATTCCATTCTACCTAATATATGATGTACTTATATTAGAGTAACGCTGTAAGTAATAGATGGACGCGTTGCAAGTTGATCGACAGGAACTTAATGAAGACGAATGTATAAAGCAAAATTAAGGCGATTGTCAAGTTAAAAGTGGGTTACACTTGTTGGTTGTTCAGTTGTGGTAAACCAATGAGTCAGAAAATAACGTCACAAACAAACCCTTTCAATCAAACCAAAATTATAGCTTGGAAATGCAGTGACTCGTGGCCTCCTGTGCTCTTTCCAAATTTGATGCTACCTTTGTTACGTAGAGCTGTTTGTTTTGTGACATCGAGGCTTGAAAATCGTCCAAGGCACTTGTGCTATTGTTACCGTGAGTCTGAATGGCGAGAAGTGATATTGTGGAATCTCTTGCTGCGTTGAAATCACCGCTCGAAGCCAGAATTAGGGTGGCCTGTAATTATTCGAGTCTTGTTTGCGGTGATTTCAGCTGGCTTGCTACCCGCAGGGAGTTTACGTTCGCCCCAGACAGAAACGTGAGCACTTCAAGATCACATTTACCATAACTTCAGAAGTAGCAAATATGTGTTCTAAAGCAGGTCTGTAGTATTGTTAATGAACAGAAAGGTGTAGTGGCGATGATTTGCAACTATAATGCGTTTCGTTATCCTCACAAACAAATAATGATTTTATTTTGCACTGTACCAGCAGACCAAAGGCCGCCTTGCAGAGTAACACAATCACCTTGACTAATATTTGGTTTTAATGAAAGCTTGGCTAAGCGTTTGACAAAAGCTGAGCGTTGTTTACTGACGAAACATGGTAGCCGCGATTTCTTTACCTTTGCTAATGAATAACGACGTCGCCTAGTAGTGTTTTCTTTACCGTTTAAAGGGCTTAGTAAAGGCGGCACTTTGTCAAACAAATGTCAGAAATTTGTCAAACTGTCTGAAATTTACAGTAGGCAAGCTTACATTACCAATATACAGGAGTCTAAACTTTTTTGATTATAGACATGTTGTAATAGGGGCTGTTTAGGGAATTATATCGTCTTCTGCACGAAGATGACTTTTGTTGAATTGAACTATGGAGGTACTTTTAACCAGCTCTTTAACTTGATTTTAATGAGTAATTCTGATACTCGTTACATTGTCGGTTGCTATGGTAAATGGCGTGCACTGTATTTCAGACAACAAACAAATGTTGTTCAATCCGAACTGTCAGACGCGGTTACTGCTGGAAAATATCAAAACACGGTGTGCGTTTCCTCAAGAAAGTAAGTGGTGTGTTAAGCTGCTTGGGAGAAAACACAAAATAAACTACTTCTATGTCCGTACAATAAAAGCAAACTCTACGGTTGTGTGTTTAAAACTTGCACCGTTGAAATTACATTTTTGCACACTTGTCCATGTTAAGTGGAAGTTGATCTTTCGGACGAATATGGAAACCTGAAGAACATATCTCAAGTCTCGACAAAATATGCAAACGAGATATTAAGTGTTGATCGTGAGAGGCTGGTGCTGATCGAAGTCAAAAGAGCGCGAAGACTTGAACAAACCCCAGACTCCAGTGAATCAACGACGGTGGATGGTGAATCACCTCTGGAAGATGTGACTTATATTCCTTTGCTTAACAACGGAAGCATCGTCACGACCAAGTTCACAGGTGACCATACTTCAGCAAGCCCAATGAATTAGATCCAAAACAATAGTAAAAACGCATTATCTGTAACAACCTTTATCAGATGTTTCGGTGGCATACATATTCGCGTTGGTTGGCAACCGGGTAACTTTCGAAAGTGTTGCCACGCATATTTTCGGAGTTGTTTATTTAGTTGTTAAGAATAAGAATTATTCAAAATTCGACAACAAACCTTCAACACTATATAATCCGGTGTTTTAGCTTTACACAATGCCGAAGGTCTAAGACAGGTTTTTGTGGGCGTTTACAGCCAGGTTGGCGAGTCGCGACTTGCCTCCATCCAGATCCGAGAGTCGCAGCCGAAGACCACGTGACAAGAAAGATAAATCGGTTCGAAAAAGTTACGATTCGAACGGAGGTTCGCTCGACCGAAATGATGGCGCAACGTCGTCGGCTACTGCCCGTAAAAGCGGACAAAGCAGGAACAGACAATCGACGACACCACGAAAGGGAAAGTCAAAAAAGAAATAATTGTCGAGTTATGTTCTGTGTCATGAAGTTTTCTCATTGCTGGGCAGTATTCAAATATTTAGCGACTGTATCTTGTCGTTCGTATTAAGTTTCCATGCCATTGCAGTTAGTTGAATGTGTGAAATCAAGTACCTCCTATAATTGTATTTTCGTCCTGTTGTTGTGTTTTGTTTCATAGATTTTAGTTTTGTTTGGTGCTACCTAAATATATATTTTCACATAATTTCCTAGTCGTTTGTCAAGAAGACAAATGATTAAGATGGTGTTTGGACGAGAGAGTAGAAGGAGTTCTTTCTACCACAGCTTGTTTCGGAATATTACGCAGTGCAGTCTCAATACCAGAAACGTTACAAAAAGGAAAATAATGTATTGGTGTCAGTTTGCTACTAAACGTTGAAGTAAACAAACTGAGGAAACAATGACAGGCCATGAAAGCGCGACGATAAAATCACAGTAAAATGACAAAAAAATATAACAAAAATGGCGTTAAACTGGAAGGCTATTGTAACTGCTTCGAAACAGCTTAGCTCGATGCAAAATGAAATAAAAATATGTACAGAAATACTGCATCTCCATTAACAAAAGTAATTAGTACCTAAACCTAATTTCCAATATGAAATGCTGAACGATTTCTATAACGATGCCAATTCCTGAAACTTCTTGCATTTTATGCAATGCAGTCTAAGCATTTATATCTAGCAATCAATAAACTAACTTACAAGGATGACATCATGCTAGGCGTTTTTGCAGGCAATTTATAAATAGAAAAACGCGTAATAAACGAATTAAAAGAACTTGTATTCCTCATTGCACGCTCCGCCTGTCGCGACGTCAATGAAATCTCGATAATAAGCGAGTTTCGTGTAGATTCCTGGCTTAATGTCGGTCTTTACAGTTGAGCAAGTTCTGGTTCCGGCGATTGCAACTCCAATCAGATCCCACCTTGCATCAATACCGCGTTTCATGAGAGGTCCTCCCGAATCACCCTGTAACAAACAACTGGTCGTGAGGTTTTGTTCAAAAAACATCGAAAAAAAAAAAACTTTTGGTTTATAACTGTTAAAAAGTTTTAATTTCTTACTCTTTGAGTTTTTTGCCTTATTTCTTTATATTTTGCTAAAATGTTTAAAAACTGCTGACAAAACTTTGCGACAAACTACAAAGCACCTTCCAACTCTCCTTTTCAGCGAAAACTACCAAGTTCAACATTTTGCCACATCAGGTGATTTGGCTTGTTGAAAAATAAAACTTTGCAACAACTTGGCGTTTCAACAAAAAGTCAACTTACGGCGCACGCGTCTTCCAGATAAGCTCCCTCGGTACAAATCCAAGCCTCATGGAAGTGGTTTGGCCAAAACGACCGGCACTTGTTGTTGGCGATCAACGGTAAAGTCAACTCCTTCAACTTGGATTTGTTCTGATCGCCGACCTCTGCAAGATTATGACGTTTCTGATTAATATTGAACGATTTATATCTATTCGGAAACTTGTCACTACACTTACGTAAGGTTTCACCCCATCCCGTAACCCACGCTTTTTGCCTAGGTATCAGTATGTCCTCTCTCTCTGGTAGACAGGCAGGCTGTACATAGTTCGTGTACTGAATAGGTTCCTGCCAAAATAGTTAATGTACAAGTTTATAATAAATACAAGTCTTTGTAGCTCCTAGTATGTTTTGAAACTTTACCTTTAGTTTGGCCACGGCGATATCATGCTTGAGGGATCGGAAATCGTACTCGGGGTGAGCTTCAAATGACTCGATTTCGAATACTTGCATCGTTGGTTCAGGCGAGTCTCTGTAGTACTTCCCGACGTGTATAGCGTAAACTGAAGGGAACTTTCTAAAAAAATATGACACGTTGAAGCAAAAGGGCCAATAATGTTATCATATAGTAAGTGTAGCTATGGTGTGACTTAAAACGATCTTGTGAGCTAAATAGCCAAACAGCTCACTATAAAAAATATGTCACGTCAGCCGTACGGCAAAGGCAAATTTTTTTGGATGTTGTGTAAGCGCTGTGGCAGGTTGAACAGTAGGACAAATACACGCTCGGCATTTAGCAAACACTCCTCAAAGAGCTCAAGTGTCATCGTTTCGCACTTAACGCCAAACGGTTTTTTTTTCAATAACTGGTTTTCTGGCCTTGTAACGTATATGCTTAGGACGAATCAGTATCTCACAGGGTTAGTTGCCTACTTTGTGTTCCCGTGCATTTTACTCCTACAACCTAGGTGGCAATAACACTAATATGGTAAGAAATATGGAAATGAAGAAATTACAAAGCTCATCAACAGAATACACATATAATGCAAAATATAAATTTGGGATATATTGATACGAATTAACCTGAAAGTTTAATATTGGGCTTGTTGTTTTTGCCGAAGCGCTGTTTTTATCTGACAATTTGAAATAACATGTTTTATATTGTTTCTTTCCACAAAGCAATTGCACCGGCAATTTAATCATAAATGTATATAATTCCTGTGACAAAACGGCCATTTTGAGCTGAAAGGCGTGACAGGTTGACTTACTCTTTCTGTCCGACCAGTTTTACTCCTCTCCTTCGATAAGCCATGAAGCAATGGCCAGCGGTAACGATCCAGCGCCTTGATATAATCGTTGCGCCACAAACATGGATGAATCTGTCATCGTCAAAGAATGTTCGACGGAACGATGCCATCCACGGCCAATACTCAATACCTCCTGACCATTGTCCTCCTAAAATTGTTTTTTCAATGCAATAAGTAACGTATTACTTACGTACAGTGTTTAGTGTTTGTGGTAAACTTACCGACGATACGGTGGGTGATTTGACCATCTGTTGCTCGGTGTCCGCAATTTCCTTCAAAAAATGTGTTTTAGAAGAAGTGCACGAAACACAAATGCGACAAAAAACACAACTTACGAGGGTAGCATGTTCTAGGCGGCAATGGACGCTGCTCTTTTTCGAATAAGACCGGGATACCAATGCTTGTGGGGACTTTCGGCTTCTTGGTTGGGGATTCTGGCACAGGTTTGTCGGTTGGTTTTGCAGCGGACGGTCTGTTGTTGCTCGATAACAGACTTGAAATCAAGTTCGCACTTGGCGAATTCCCGAGAAGTTGAGATAAGAGACTGGACATTCCTCCTCCGGCGGATGAGGGGGCCGTGGAGGGCCTCAATCGGTTAAGGAGGAGATTTGTCAACGCGGAACCGGATCCCGCTGAGTTGCTGGGGTTCAAATAACTACTAAATATCTGTGACATGGAGTTTGACTGGGAAACGCGAGGTTTGTTGGTAACTAGGGGCGCTGCAGTAACGGGTTCTTCCTCAAATGGGCTCCCGAAAATGTTTAAAACGGTTTTCTGGTTCGTGTTTCCGGATGACGGTTTGTTGTAAAGTGACGATAAAGTGTTGAGTAAATTTGAGGATGTCCCGGTCGATTGTTGTCCACTAAGTCCGGAGAGCAAGTTGCTGAAGAGAAGGCTATTGGAAGCAGGAGGAGGGGTTGAAGCCTGCTGTTGTTGCCCAAGGATTGACAGAATGTTGGAAAGGCTTGATGTCGCCGACGTGGATGCGTTTCTGGGTCGATTGAGTAAGGATAACATGCTCAGTGTATTCATTGGTTTCGCTGTGTTTTGCTGGAGGAAGTTTGTAATTGCAGGATTCACTGTTGTAGGAAGGTTCATGGGTCGTCTCAGAGAAGACAGGATGTTAAATATGTTGCCGTTCGCTTGGCTGATCCCGCCAGGACTACCGAAGCTTTGAAATGTATTGGGTGATCCGCCGGTATTTTGTCCGAAAGCATTAGAAATACTCGGGTTCATGCCATTGAACAGGGATGACCCCGGCCCGATATTTCCTGTTGACTGAGCAACTTTCGGTGTGTTTCCTGGTTGATACTCGGGACGAATTCCAGGCCAGTACCTTTTCGGACCCGAAGTTGTAGCAGAGGCGGTCATTATGTCTGTGGCTAAAGCATTAAGTTTTGGTTACAAAAACAGTACAGGTCATTTCCACAGTGATAGCAAAGCTACGTCGCAAATATATTTACTCGTGGTTGTCGTCGCTTTTGTAGAAGTTGTAGTGGGTGGTTGCGTTGTGTTTGTCATCGTCATGGTTTTGTAGCAATGGGGAACTCGTTTGCTTCCAATCACCTTTACCACCGGATCGTAACAGCAGTTCAGCTGTAAATTAGTTGTTTCTTACTAATTGACCTCAAACGAAACCAACAAAGCTAAGTTAGAAACTGTACGCGTTTTACCTTAGCGGCGGCAACAACTCGCATTACCAACTTCTACACTGAAACACATCAAGACTTTTTTCGACTATTTTAAGTTCCATAAAACCTAATGTCCAAATTTATAGATCGCTTAGGTGCAAAAAACTTGGAGGTAATAACTAGCCGAAGCAGACGTCTCAAACACTGCTGTGTTCATCAGCGGTTGGAGAAGACAGAGTCGCAGCAAGGCGCGTGCCGGGGTAAGCAGGTGGGTAACTAACAGACCAAAACAACAAAAAGATCACTATTTTATTAACTTACTTTTGTGCAAGCTTCACACTCGCTTTCTCCTGCTTTCCTTGCAAAATCACGTCCGATACACGATACCCGCATATCAAGATTCATCTGACATTTTGAAGCACCTGCAATGTAAAACAAATTGTTTACATGGTCCTTACTGCCCAAATAATGTGAACGGATGTTATATACCCACCTCTAACTTTTCTAAACAGCCTGTAAGTGTTTTGGCACATCAGTTCGTCTCTAATTTCACGTGTCAATCTGCACAAATATTTTAACAATTACAAACTTTCAATCGCGAATTTTTGGCATTTGTTGGAAAGGTTTTACTTACAGAGGCAATTCTGACGACGGTTGTTTAGATTCTGTAACGAGAATCAAGGTTAGTCGAACAAACAAAACCAAAACATCACTACATTGCGACAAAACAGCCACTTACTTTTAGTGTTTGCACCAGTAGTCGCGTTCATCAACACTTGTATCCAATGAGGAATAGGCTTCAGAGTAAAAGCCTGGACTGGGTTGGTTGTTGTCCTGGGTACTGTGGTTGTGGTGGGTAGAGTGGAAGTGGTTTCCTCAAATCGTTCAGTATAACACCAAGGAACACCAGCTGTACTTGTGGGTTTGAAGCAACATGCTCTCTCGGCACACTCCGAACTTGTTATTCCAGGAAATCCACAGTCGTTTCTGCACGAACGCGATGTTAAATAAACAAAGATAATCCGTATTTTACTGTTTTGATTTTGCGCATGATTTTCGTTTTATCGTTACGTAACAACACTAAAACACACAGATATTTTTTCCACCCATTCGCCAGTCGGCTTCACAAAGATTACACATTCCAAGTGCATATCGCATCCCAATGAAAAAATCATATTTAGTTTTATTTTGAACATATAAATTTTGTGACTGGTTTTTGTTCATGCCATTACCACGATTTCTATGGTTCTGCCTTCAACGGCATTTTTGAAGAACGCTGAAGTTCTTTTGCCAGTTGTAAAAATTTCGCGAACAAAATTGCTCTATTGCATGCGTAAAAAGCACATAATATATTTAACTCAACAAACCTCATGCTGTCTTCTATTTCAGGGCACTCATATTCTTCCTTGTTGGAGTTGACCACTAAAAAAATTTGTTACGTTACCAGATAGCTCGTTCAACCAAAATTAATCCTGTTATTGCAAACCTGATACAGCGCTCCCATGTGTCGAAACCAGGCACAAAACCAGCGAGCCAAATATAATCCTGGCGTAAGACATTCCGTCTTGCTTTAGACTTTGCAAATGTGTTTATCATGCGTTTATCAACTTAAAACCTTTCTGCAACAAATCCATATGTTATGTAAAAAACTGCATTGGTCTGTGCTTATCATACGTGAACGATCATATCCGCTACAACCGGTAATTGTATCTAGTCTCTATGAATGTATCCACGTACATTACTGAGTGATATTCCTTGCAAGCGATCGACATCTGTTTTATTCCGATGAACGTGGAGAGTTAAGACACGAGTGCCTTCTTTGTGTCCAATTGGGCGGGCTTCGTCATTAGAGGTGCATGGGCGCAGATTATCGGGGCGCAGGGGGGAGGCACGAAACGACAACAAAGCGCGGAATTTGGTATCTAATTATGAACAGCACTGCCGCATGCAAAACTAGTCGCAGCGCATGAAAGGATTTAGAAAGTGCGCTCGCCCTGTTGCGATACCGTAAAAACGTCAAAGGAAATAAAATTATTTGGCATTGTCGCGAAACAATTACGGCTATTATTAATGAGAGCCGTGGCGAAGGGATGCTGATACTTCACTTGCAAAGCAAGAAATTCACACGCCGTGGCAATTTTACGACCTTTATCAAAGGAACCTGCAACCCGAACCCATAATTACTTGAGGTACTTCAAAGCACCTGCTCCTTCACGCATGAGTAAGTAAATTTCATGGACGAAATAGGCGTTTAACACAATAAACAGTGAGTTAATCTACTATGGAAAGGTCAAATTGGGTACAATTTTAGGTGGTAATTTTTGCCGGTTGTAAAATAATGACACACGTTATTTACAAGAAAAAAACGATCAGTCACTTCCTACTTATTATCATGTGTTTTCAAAAATATCATGAAAACAATTATTTTTAAAATTCCACTCTTTGATAAAAACTTTTAATTCTCTGCACAAGGTATGCAAAGGTAAGAAGGTTAATGAAGAGCCTTATTGAGTAAAGTCGTGTTTACTTCCGCAGTAAAAGAACAGCATAAATAGGGTTTTGAAGAAACGCAATATTACGTGGAGATTGCCACCCTATGCATTAAGGATTACTAGAAGGCGAAATGGGTTCCACCTGCATATATCACTTAATCACTATGGCAAGGCCACGACATAAGTCGATCATTTACTCATCGGGATTCGTCATTCATTGAGCTCCCGACTCGCCGTCTAATCGCACAACCGCTTCTAAAGTCTCCGAACTGTTTATGTTCACGCATGTAGAACTTGGTTGAACCAGCAAGTCGGGTTTTGCGTGATGTAAATCGCGCACCCTGTTTGGGATTTTTATTTATGCTGCTTTTCAAGTTAGATAGCAGCTCGTCACAACTGGAAGTTTTTAGCGCAAAAAATACATGCCCGCACGTAACAAACCGAAGGCAGGCAAAGATTATCGTAAAGACAAAATTTTGTTTCATGTCCACAAACGATCATACGCATTTTTTCACCAGGTTTGTGGTTTGATGAGACACAATAAAGGCGAGCTGGGTAGTGTGGAGATAAAAAATTATTATTATTATTCACATTGGTGTCAATAAATGTTAAAGGTTCCATTTGTTACTATCTAGTAAATGATGATAACTGGTGAAAAACGTTTATCGGATTACTTGACGTTTTGGGGGTTCCTTAACTTAAATAAAATTTTTGGGAAAATTTTTTGGAAACACTGTGTTGTTAAACCCAGGTTAACAAATGATTCTGGAAATCAACATGGGCTCATGATACGAGGTAAAAACTCAACGCTCTGACAGTGAAATTGTTTTTGTTTAACAAATAATTATGACCAGCAGGTCGCTATTTTCCAATTGTTTTTTGAAAAGCGTGTTCATGGTTTAAATTTCGGTTGTTGTAAACACGTCATTTCAGTTGCTGAGAATCAACAGAAAATATCAATCTTGCCAACAGTTCTTACGATGCTTAAAAAGCGGAAAAATAAATTTCGAGCTTGATTCCATTATCCACTAAAGTTTCAGCTACCGACACTTTACTTAAGATAACACAAGAGGGGACGATGAGTGTTCACGGTGCGCCACATCAGAACCCAAACGAGTCCAGGGGTCCATGAATATTAGTTTTTGGATTGTAACTAAGAGATTTCTATCGTCAAGAATTGCTTCCAGCTACAATTTTATGTGCTTTCCAAAAAAAATACCTTCGCACTGGCACATTTTTCGCTCAAGGGCCCTGCCTTGTACTAAAGTTGGCCTTTTTTCCCTGAGTAAAATCTATTCGACATTGTGGTTAACTGGAGTTGAAATATGAATGGAAGTGAGTAGAAAGAAGGACAATGTTCTTATAATTCTGGTAAATTATTCCATTCATTTTTTGCTGGAAGTGCCCGAACATTTTCCAGATAGATAGCGCATGTTTAGCACACGTTATACTCCTGACTGTAGCAGGACCAACTCCTATTTGAAACTTTTAACATTTCACCAGACAGTTTTGTCAACTACATGTTTGTACACAATCCATTACGCTACACGCCATACATCGATAGGACATACAAAAAATATTTTCGCTTCAATATTACCCAGTAAAAAAAACCTTCATTAAATATTATATTGCTACCATTAGGTTTGATACATTTATCAGTGTTAAAAAAAACATCCGCAGTTGCTTTCAAATTTAAAAAACAATTAGCATCGATTCACAAAGAGACACCAATGAACAACTACCACAGAACTTTGCTACAGCACAAACGATCGGTAAAAAATGTGTATCGCGACAGAACCTGTCCAAAAAACATTAAATTGTGGAGCACGATTGTAACAGTTATAACTTACCGGCAAATGCTTGTCATTAAAAGCACGTAAAATATTACATATTTACGCAGTTACGTTCTGGATGCGTCGAGATCGTCGTATCGGAATTATACACACACATAAATATGTACAGGAACGCGTACAAAGAAGGGACATGGGAATACTGATTGGCTGATGATAACATTTTAGGATGATGTTGATTCGCAAAACAATTGCAGTCTTATTAGTGATTGAAGAAATTCCGACGAGCATTTTGAATCAGAAAAACCAAGTTATCGAAAAGCTGACAAGCGTTACGAGTGACACTTTACAATGGTGGGGTTAAAGGTTATAGAACAAGCAGTTAACTTTATTTTTAATATCTTTACTTTGTTATTCGGGGCTATGTGGCTGGTTTAAAACACCGTTACCCTGTTGTACCGACCGATTTAAACCCGTTCCATCACCGAAAGATGCGTTGACATTTAAGAGCAATTACTTGCGCACCATGAGATGAAAGAAAAGGACAAAAAGGGGAGAGAAAGGAAGTGCCAATGACGTCAGAAACACGCAAGTGGTCGAAGTCGCAGAGAAGCATATATGCGCACACTAAACTTACGCAACGTATTGTAAAGCGTTACCACGAAGAAAACTGATCGGTCAGGAAAAGTTCTATGTACAGCACACCGTCCGCTGGGTGGCGTCACTTAGGCCATTTGTTGCTTCTCGAAAAACTTGTAGGTGGGATTTTCGTATCCGTTCTGCTGCATCTGAAGTAGCTGGCGTTCCTCGGATGTGAGGTGATCATCCACCTGATAAAATACTGTTTTAACTTACATTCTATTAAATTAGTGCGTTTAAGTTTTACTATACGTTTGTTACAGTAAGTTTGGTTAAGATAACTAAGTGCCACAGCATGTCAGCGAAGCTTGAGAAAAATTTGTTTGAGCTTGTCGAATCGAAACTGTTTCTAAACTAAGTATTTCATTTGCACCAAAGAGGACAAAGAAGAACTTAATCCACACGATGGCCCTTTTTAACCATATAATTTAAGATTAGATATGGATGTAGTTTCAAAAAATTCCGGCTTAAACGCATATTCATACATGATTTAATTCACAGTCAAACATCGATGCGTAATATGTCGTTTGACACATTATTGTGCCGTTAAATCACGCGAACGACGAACGACGAGGCCTGTCTGAAATCATACGATGGTCGCTGAAGGTTTGAATAACAGAAGCCTACGCAGTTAAGTCATTGAAAGTGAACCATTTACGCAAATGTGCAGTCAGCACACGACAGCATTGAAACTTCTGCACAATGCTCGCGAAAACGCTATTCACAACTTTCCAGGAAACTCTACGGATTGTGAAAGGTTATGGAAAGGGGTAGAATTGATGAGTGACCGGGTGAAGCAAAGGCATTTCATCGATATTTCGTCATCGACCTTTCCACGTCCGGTTCAACCAATTGAAGCGAATTTAATTAGCAAGGCTATAACGAACAACCGCTTGAGTGCCTTTCAACGTAGATTGACACTTGTTTGTTAATTAGACCGACGCGGGGTTTGCAGTTGGGTGCGAAAAAAGTACGGTGAACGGGTCCAACTTTTACATTTGCCATTACATTATATGGCCATGGGTAGCCTATGGTTCGGAGCGCTTTTTTTATTCTACATTTAGTTTAAACGAGTGTTTTAAACATTTACATTTTATTGACAAGGCAAAAACTGGGCATTGAGTCACAAGTGTTTACCACAGTTTAAGGGTTTTGTGAATTAAAACGACCTTTGTTGCTTGACTGAACTTAATGAGTCGCGACAACCACCTTGCGCAACCCACACTCACAATTGCAACACCTACGTTTAACAAACTTCACGAACGTTATTTGGAAACTATTCGACCATATCACGTATGGAGGAGCGTGACGTCAGTTGCTGACTTGTTTTTATGGCCGGTATTGGACGAACTGTTAGGAACGCTTTAGATCCGATAGGGATTGAACTCCAAAGAGTCACGAATCTTAATCACGTAATCCCCATCCTATTACTTACAATTAAATTATCCTAATACGCAAATATCGACCTCTGGGTTAAACACGCACCGTAAATATCACGAGCGAAAGGAAACACCATTAAAGCTGGTTTCATTTTTAAACGTGCGATGATTATGTAACGGGCGCTGGTGTTTATTAAAAAAATCAAGCTCGTAAAATTATGTTCATAGAAAATGGTTTCGGGGTATTTCCCAACAAACAACCATTGTTTAACTTCCTGGCAACTGCTTTAACGGTTTTTAAACCCGAAACGCAAATAAACAATGACTGTGGACAGGTGAGTGTACATTATCATCGGAACTGAGATCTCGTACCTTGATTTGTGTAAATCTGTGAGTCATTCGACGTCGAACCGCCATGTAATGCACGATGGAGGCGAAACAGACGATCAAAACAAGACCTCCGACCACAGCTATTCCGGTCCATTTGAGCCAAGCAACTTCGCTCGTTCGGTCTCCACCAGCACCCTGCGGAAAAAACTCGTTAGCGGCTTAAACTTGACATACGAAAAAACCTATATCCACTACAATTTAATGTATACGCAGAGAAAATAAGGTTTCGCCAAGTTACATCGCGTGACTTACCAAGCAGAAACTCAACAAGCAAAACAATAGAAAAATGTTCTATCGTTTCTAAATGATAAAGGGTATAAAACGGACTGGAACTAGAATATTGACGCCAGTGTATATAGAGTGAACGTAGAAGTTAAACAAATGCGGCTCAAATACCTTTGGACCCCTTCAAGACGACGATATAACCGCAAACCAGGGCGTACTGTTTATTCTGTACATTAATAGGTACAGATTAAATTCCACAGCAAACAACGTACCATGATTGCCGCACTGTTGAAGTAATATTCGTCTTCGTCCACATCCATCATATCTCCATCCCCATCCTCATCCGCGTCCTCGGGATCATCTTCTGGTTCGTTATCGGAATACTACAGAAATATTTTCGTTTAACATACAAAGAAGTGTAACCGAGCGTGCAATATTACAGGTATTCCACAGACCGTGATGAGCGAATTGATAACACATGTACATAAGTTTGTGTTGGGCGGAAATTATTTTCAAACATACTTCGTCCCCACGAACATATTTACTAACTCATAGGTAAAAAAATGAATACAATAGTTTTCAATAAAGAGTAAATGACATTTTGCTGTGAATTGTGTTTTTTTTTTCGAACAGTATGCTTATTTCGTAACTTAGGGACTTGGTTCAAGGAAATTACCGATCGGTTTTCAGAATTACCTAAACACTTTTTGTACGCAGGAAGTGCCATTCTCCCTAAAAACGAGACGATCGTATGACCCAAGTACCTTACACAGCGGGCATGAAGGTTATTTCTCTCACTATGAAAACCGAAATGAAAGGCGACGCGTCGGACGAAATTAGAAAACACATTACACGTAACAAGCGTTTCGAATTGCCCACAACACGCGGAAATGAGCAGACAGGCGTATTTCTTGACATCCGTCTCGAGATACGCTTCGATCAGCCTTTCGCATCTGACTGACAACTTCTTGAAGCCAGGACACAGACAGCGGGTCAACAACTTACAGCTCAAGCCTTATTGTTTGGCGGCATTGGCGCTACTCATTATTATTCGCAGAACACGTAAAAGCGAGTAAAAGGCCACTGGATTGTTTGGTAGAGCGAACAGCAAATCGTGTAAGGACACTTGTATGGAGATTTAACAGTATTTGTTATAGGTTTGATACACTCTACGCACATGCATTTTTTGGCAGTAGTTTTGGAGGCATTTATTTGGCGGCTACTTTTGATCAAATGCCGGTTTTCTTTCATTTTGACATAAACAGTCTGATATGATCTTAAACCGTCATCTCAAAAATGCAGCATGATTGTAATTCAGATGTCTAGCTGACAAAACAAATAGTTGCAAAAAACAAGTATGTAACCTCTTCTGTGTCCACATCATTATTGATGTCAACATCTACATTTGGTAGGGAAACATCCTCCTCACTATCATCAACATCATCTTCATCAAAATCATCATCTCCATCCAGTTCTTCTTCATCATATTCATCCTCTGCACATATACAAAGGTCGCGCGACATTAGCTCATAAATTATTGAAATACCTTTTGTGGGTAGCTTGTAACCTAATTGTTTTAATCGCCTTAAGGATGTGGAAGGACTGTGAAAGTACTTTTTTGTGTTTGGAAAAACACTTACCGTCTTCATCGTATTCGTCGTACTCATCATCCTCATAATAATCATCTTCATTGTCTTCTTCTGCAAAAGTTAACGTTCCTTTTTTTGTGCAGTTCACGAATTACATTGCATGCAGTAAAATACCACTGATGTTCATCATGATATTGGTACAATGAAATATTTAGAATATAAAACATTTTTCTCACTATCGGCTTTATTGTTTCAACTTTAACATTGATAATTTTTAGAACTGATAAAAGTTTTTATAATAGTACAAATTTTAACCCATTTCTATTTCCATGGAGACAAATTATTCAAACCAATAATATAAGTATATAAGTCTAAAATGTTGTGTGGTTCAGTATGTCTAATAACAATGAATTTAAAACTTTTTCAAAATCCAACCATGACCCACCCGCTTCAAGTCCGCCATTGTCTATTGTTGCTTGGTCGGTTTCCACATCCAACTCAAATGAGAATGAAGGCATCATGCGATCCATGAACGCACCTACAAAAATTTGCATTAGAAACACTGACCAAAAGCTAAAAAATAAAATGTGATGTCACTTACTCAAATCATCGTCAATTTGATCATAAACCTCTGGGTGCTGCTGTTGCAAGGTAGTGAGAGTGTCAGCAATGCGGTCCTGAAATCAATGAAAAGACATTTTAATGGATTTTAAATGCTGTATTATATAAAAACAATAAGTAGCATTGCCAAATAGATATGTAAATGGAGTGAAAAAATTGGTGTAGTAATTAAAACCTGAATTGAAGCTAGTCTTGCTTGAAGTTTCACGCTGTTTTCTGGTTGTGTTCTGATGTGTTGTTTTGTGTGCTCATGATCCTTCTTCTCATTACTGATATAGTTCTGGAGTGACTGGAAAACTTGAGCTGCCTAAAAGTTAAAAAGTTTGATCATTATCGTCAAATTATGACTTGCCTAATTCAGATGACTGCATTTAGCAATCAAACGGCCATTTTTTCCTAAAATATAAAATGGCTGGAAAACCTTGAAGAAATTAATTTTGCCTTTACATGCACACAAAATGAGATAAGCGACAGTAAACAAAGTTAGCACCTCATTGAAACTGTGGCCAAATGTACCGGTGCAAATACAGACAGCATTAGGTGTTGATTATTTTTCACATTTTTTTCATTGATGAGCTAGCAGTCTCTATAGAGCCAGAACACAAACATTTGCTGCGCGCAAGCATTAATAGTCAATCACTCAATATATTGGCTGCAGATATAACTGCTGGGGTTAGTGAGATTCAAAGCCAAAGTACAGTGTTTTCATACACACTCACATCTGGCTCCTCAGCATTAAGTTGTTGCAGGTAATTGTGAAGTGCCGATTGCCTGTTTGAAACCAGAAGGGCATCCATTCTTGCTTCATGTACAGATGACAATTGCTCTTGCTTTTGATTGTGTTCTTGGATAAGGGCAGCCTTTGTGCGTTGCATATCCTGGAATTATATTACAATGTATAAATTTGTGCATTATGCTGAATCCACATAATAAACAAAACATTTCATAGTTATTCTTAGGTTAGGGTGTTTCAAGAGGAAAACAATATTACACATACAGCATCTAGTTTTTGTTGCTTTCCTGTAACTCCCTTGGGATCGGTAATGGCGCTTTCCAATAGTTGGCTGTTAGCTGCATCCCAGTCTGACATCACCTGTGAAAAAGGCAGTGGTGGTTAATGAGGTCGAACATACACAGTTTAAACAGATAGAAATCAGCAAAAACATTGTATCACACAATAACACAGTTTTGTTGTTAAATTTTAAAGTATTCAACAATCTTGTCAAGGTATTAAACACGTTTTGAAACTGAAACAATTACTTCACAAAAAAAAAATTACATTCAGTCATCTGTTTACCTTGGCCAACTTGAACTGGTGTACTTCCAATTCCTTTTGAACACTTTGAATATAGAGCTGTTGCTCATTTTCCATGTCCAAAGGAGAATCAAAATAGCTATTTGTTGTTGTTGTGGAAAGTTCACTGGTTTCTGGTTGAGAAGCTATTAAATTCAAACATATTTTTATTTAATTTGCCCATTATATGCTGCAAATATTTAAGTTTTTAAAAGTTCAACAGTGTTTGCAGTATATATTTTTTTACCTTTTGTGGTAGTTGTAGTGGTGGCTAAACAAGTACTCTGACAATCTTCCACAGTTTTGAAGTTGTTACCATTAGCACCACATCCCCCATACACAAACTGCAGGCACTGACCAGTTGTTGTGTCATAATACCACCTATGGAACATCGCCTTACACAGGCCGACTAATTTTGGCTGCTTGCAAACTGGGTTGACATCGGCATCATCTTTCGAAGTAAAGTTTAGGTAAACCGACAAATATTGCTATTGTAATTAGAAACACAGATAAATCCCCATTGCATATCCTCATATATCCAGCAAAGTGAAAAACAAATCAATTTATTGTGGCATGTTTTTTAAATCAAACGTCTTTACATTATTAATTTTGTAATAAACGTTACGTTATGACTTACCGTCTTCCACAAGGACAGGCCCAAGACCAGGAAACACTGGAAGTTGTTCAACAGGGTCAACAGCTGTAAGCAAAAGTTTGTTGAAGAATAAAACACAATTACATAATACAAAATCATAAATGTTAGTACCGATTGTGGATGGTGCACATGCTTGAGCACATTCTACTTCATTCTTGAAGTTGTTTTTGTTTCCACCACAGCCTCCATAGATGAAATGTTGACAATGGCCTAATTTTGTATCAAAGTACCAAGCGTCGAACGCTGCACGGCACTTTCCAATCACTTTTGGCAGACTGCAGATTGAGTTGGTTTCTAAAATAAGGAATCAACTACATTACAATTTAAACTAAACTAAGTATTAAAAAAATTGAAAAAAAAAATTACAATTTAATCTATACAAAGCATTTAAAAAAAATATCATAATAGTATAAATTACTTTATCATTATTGGCCGAACATCAAGCATTTGGTAATATTACAGCACAAAAATTTATTTAAATATGGACCTGGTGCTGGTTCTGGTTTGTCTTGGGGCTGATTGATGAGATCAACATTAGATTTTGTCTTGTGTGATGGGCAGCAAACAAATTCAACTCCATGCCATGCATCGACCATATCAACACATGCCTTCAAAGGACTGAATTCTCTCTGGAGGACCATGGACTGTAAAACAAGAGAGACAATTTCATGCACATGTTGGTATGGAAGGGTTTAATTGCATGTACAATGTGTACATACGTTCCAAACATTTCAAATTCACAGAAAGGTTTTGCCTAAATTGCAGAAAATATAGATAACGTGATGTCCACCAAGTCAGCTCTGTACAACCATGGAGCTGGTCCAGTCATGCAATTTGTATTAAACTGATGACTGACATAAGTTGTTGCTGAATCATCTAATATAATGTCCATGTTTTTTTGCAATATGGGCCAACCTATTTGTTCTCAGAATTAGATATTGTTAATATTTGAAATTCAGTGGAACTCGCTAAAGCCTTTAAAATAAAAACAACATTGTGGTAACTAATGTTGCAACAAGGTACAATGGACAGGATGGAAGCAATATTGTAAAACATATTTCAATTCCATTGAGCAGGATATGGGACACTTTAACCTCTTAAGAATGACACTCTCAGTCAGAGACTAAACCAAACACAACAGGAAAGCTTTGGGTGAGTCTGCGAGATTAAATGTATAATCCATACAAGTAGTAACAAAGGCTTGGCAACTTGACACCACAGAGTGTGTTGCAACAACAGTATCAAATACACTATGACGCTTATGTGCATGCTGTAAAGGCTTACCTGTTGCTGACATTGTTTGTCAGCTACAGCTGCCCAATAATGATGGCTCTCACACAGAGAAACATTGTGCACATGCAGAAATTGACATCCAGTATCTACTCTGAGGGCTGGGCTTTGGAATCGGCCAACTGCAAAGATAGTACATAATCATTTGCTAATCAGTCCAAACTGCTAGGAATAAAGACACCAAATCAACTCACCGATGCATTTTACAGGAACCACAGCATGTGAATGTCCCTTGCATTTGGGTCCACTTTTGCCGAGGGAACACCAACTATCAATTTTTACTTTGCTGGTTTCTTCAACCACATTGGTCACTGATAACTGGGGATAAACCTAACAAGAAGAAAATCTTTTTTATTTCACTGTTTTTTGATGAAAGTAAATTTCTGAATCATTGCCCTTGGTTGTAATTAGTATCACAGCCACAATAGGAATAAACACTAATAAGTTGCACCTTTCTGCAATAATTAAGCATTTCTGTTGGTGTAGAGAGACAGTCAGCATTTCCAGTTGTGTCAGTTACCCATTCCCCAGTGGTTACATCTCTGTGTTTTGTGTTTTTACCACACAACATGGCAATAGCTGCATCATAACGATCCTCATACTGGAAAAAATAGACACATTTACATAAAATGGTATATGTGGGATAAGCAGTGTGCACCAAGCAATATATACTTAAGAGCAACGTGTATATCCAAAGGGAGTGAACATGAATATTTTATTATGAAGTCCTGTGAAAACACCTACTAAAAATGCAAACTGAAAATCCTATTCAATATAGGAAGCAAGAAAACAATGCACTTTGATATGTACAGGAATCATTGTCGAGGTCAACCAACGGCATAACTGATACAACAACAATTACATGCTAACAATTAACAAAGTTAGTGTGAAATCCTAAAACTGACATCGTAAAAAACGCTGGTGTTGGTGGACTTTGAACAGTTACAGACATAGACTAAAGGTAGAAGTCTCAATTTTGTTTACTGTTAGTCAGACAGTCCAGATACAACATTGCAATTAATTTAACAATTTTAAACACAGTATATACAACAATTTCATTGAATTTTTGGTCAGATTATCATGTGATACAAAATATAAAGATAAACATTTAAAAAAAAAAAATAATTAAGATCCTTAAAGGTGCTAAAACATAAAATACTTTTCAAAACAAACGATAAAAAGAGGATAATTAGTACCTGAACAGGAGAGGCAGTGCAAACATGCAACAGCACAATCACCATCAACGTCAATCCACTTTTCATAATTTCACTCTCCTTGTTGTATTTTTAGGACAATTGCTTTTATAAAACTTTTATTGATTTTGTACTATTTTTGACAGAAATAAAATGCCTGTTGAAACAATGCAACAAAATGTTAAAAAGGGTCTCATAATTTAGACACAAGTTAAATACAATTTCTAATACAAGTATACTTCACAAAAAATCAGAACATACTATTTTCGATACATAAATGCATTATTGTGATCTTTGAAACCAGTAGGTTTTTTTTTTATTTACACATTCAAAAATACAATGTGGTGGTAAAGGCTATTCCTAAATGGCTAACTACATTATTACCCCAATTTCCAATAATGCACTGCAAAACACATTTTATTTTTTGAGTTTTTTGTCTAGCCAAACTATGAAATTGAGACAATTGAACCTTAAAATTTCAAAATTTATCTTTTCAAATTTCCGCTATGACAATAGTCTTTAAAGAACATGTAGAACAATAATTCCATTATTTCACTGAACAACTGCATGTAGTCTACAAGCAAAAAACTCTATACAATACTTCAATTGTATTGTGGGCCTGCTAAAGTATCTAGAGTCAGGAAGTCTGGTTCCATTGGCAAGATACACAAATTGTAGTCAAAAACAAACTACTTATATGAAGACTAAAAAAATCCCAGAATTCGCAGTTCTGTCTATCGCCGTAGTTCCTTTCCTTGTGAAAGTCCATTCATCACGGAACAATTGCCAAATTCCCATTGACACAAATTCGAACCTGACGAAACCCAGTTCACGCAACTGCCACTGCCAGGTAGGCTATAATATTAACATTACCTAGTAGGTTCGATGAGAAAGCGAAAGCTACAAAATACCCTATCGATTTGTATTTTACCTTAACCATGATACTTGCGTAGAAAAACAATCGCCCTGACTTCTGAATCAGGTGATCTCCGACCAACAAAAGCAATCGCGCTTTTTGCACAATTCTCTTCACTGCAGCATAGAAATAAAATGACCTGAAAAAATTAACTCAAAGGCCCATGGCGACACCTAGCCACAAGATTGGGCTACAATGGCGAAGTTTTGGCGTAAAATCTACATATGGAAACAAATTATGTTTTTTAAATCATGAACTCACCCTTACCCGCAAATTAATCTCTTTTTTAAATATTGCTTTCCACAACGCAATTTCTACATGTTTAATTCTTTTTTTAACTAATAAATCGAATCCTAATCCGACACTTTGAAAATGTGGTAGCCTACACAGTTTGCAGGCACAACACACACACTGCGTAAAATATTCACTAGCAGGCCGCCCCAGGTTCCGCACTGCAGGAATGACTGTAGGTTACTCCCCTTATCTCACAGCCTCGCACGTAGCTTCCTGTGTGCATACAAATGCAAACTCCACCCCGCTGAAACCACGCACATATTTTATTCAATAGACTAGGGAACGAGTACCGGCGGTACCGCTTGGAGAGGTTAGTATACAGAATGTGCCAATAAACCATCACATTCGCATAGTCGAACGAAATAAACAACTGGTAATTTCATGAAAACAAAGACTTTGGTTTTGCAAAAGCTAATAGTTTGATTTGAGTTAACAAGAATGGGAAAATGATGTATATTATTTTATTTTAAAACTGTACTTTAGGTTTGTTTTTGTGCCCCATGACTAGTTTGTTATTTTTTTGGTGATGTTTATTGCATCAGGTTCGCACAGTCAGCATAACTCAGATAAAAGGCAAGGTGACTATATATATAATGTTTTGGGTTTGACATGTATTAAATAGTGCAGGAAATTAATTTTGTGGCAACCGAAAGTTTTTATCTGAACCCTGTTCAACAAATGTAAACATATAGCGTAAATAAATAAGGTTGCAATAAATTAAGTTTCTTTTTTTTAATTTTACAGTGTTAGTTTATTTAGAAAAACACAAAATTTGGTAATGCACCCTACGCCACACTGCAATGACGCAAAATTTAAAAAAAAATAATCCACTAGACGGCGTTAAAGGACAACAAAAAACCCCGCTTGGAAACTGTGTTGTCCGAATGAAAGACAACCTTGAAGATTAATCTTTCTCCACCTTGTCTCGCCACAGTCAACTGACCCGGTGTCTGACCACCGCAGTAGGTACCTTCAAACAGGAGTCAAAATGTTATGGTGCTGGAAAAATGCCAACACGATTTAATTCATAACTTTAAAGTCCCTTGTCACTCGCTGTGATACACATCAGTTGTGTAGTTGGTAATAGCATTGTACATATGAACTATTAATGACATCTCGTGAAAGCACGGAAAAACCCAGATGCTATAATAGGCTTATATCGGTTTGTATTTGACCGAAACCAAACAATCAAATAAATACGACATTTACCTAGAAGCTTGTCGAAATTTTCCCCTACGAAGATTTGTGTGTAATCGTATCGACAATCTTCTGGTGTAGGGGGTTGTTCCAAATCAAACTCTTGAAATTCGAGGTGTGCCTTTGAGTTTGGCGCCGTGACATAGGAAAGCTAAAAACGACAGAAAATTACAATTTTAGATGAATTGCAAACAAAAAATGTTGAACATGAACGTATAGGGAATTATAGACACCATTTGCAAACAATCAATTGCTGGAAGAAGGAGTTGTCAGCTGATCGCAAGAGCCTTAATTGGTATTAAGCAATGTGTTGAGTCACGCGAAACAAGGTTGCTTGTTGGACTGTCATCGCACGGCTTGGCCACGCTAAAAGTAAACTAATGCCACATAACTTCCTTTAAAGGGTAAGCGGGACGCAGTTTTAAAAATGGCAAGAATATTTCCGTGCAACTTGTTTTGAAATTTAAAACTATTTCAGTTACACATACGTCGACTTCCCAAGTGCAAGTGCTGTCGTTTGGGTATTCCCCTTCGTCATACCCTGGACTGGCGATGTAGCCGCTGTTCTTGTCTTCAATTTTTACGCCGCTGTATTTGCAAGCGTCGTTGTTAATGGCAGACGGTGCAGCTGCACGAAAACGTAACATGTTTTTCTGTACTTCATTTATGGTGTGCAAAAAATGGGTTATAACAAGGACATTTTATCTACAACCTTTTCGTCAACCACGAGAATATGTTGAATTTACATTTTCTTACGGTTTTATTTTATAAATGCCATTAGGTTGCTTCTGCTTTTACCAAGACCTATAGTCAATGATTGTACTGATAAATCCAGCAACATCCATACAGAAAAACAGTGTTAAATTGTAGATAAAGCAGTTTTCAACCAAGATATTATAACTTTATTTACTTACATGTAGTTGCGTTTATCCAAGCCATGTATGGTTCAATGCGGGTGTAAATTCCTGGTTGGTGTTTTTCACCACAGCCCCTTCCCCACGATACAACACCGCTTAGAACTTGTTCGCCGTCGGCTTTTTCCCCATATCGACCGCATGTAAGAGGCCCGCCACTATCTCCCTGAAAGATATAACTTTCTGGTTTAAATTTTTAAAACACGCTTTAAAGTACGGCACCTAAATCTCCGCTGCTTTTAGCCTATAGTTTAGCCAACAACAGCATTGTCTTTCCTGGAGTGCAAACGAAAACAAACTTGGCGGCGAAAACTTTTTGATTGTGGAACTTTTGTTTGAAGTTTACCTGGCAGGAGTCTTTGCTTCCGTCAAGATATCCGGCACACAACATCTTCGGAGTAAATTCGGCGGAAATGGCAGACGCAGAATGATGAAGTCCGTAACACTGTTTCTGATGTAAGATTGGGATTTTTAGGGTCTGCAAAAGATCTGGCTTCGTTCTTGGATCAACGAAACCCCAACCTGGACAAACATTAAAGTCAATTTCATTATAGCCTAAATGCGTATAAAGTATAACCGTTTTGTGTGTGTATTTACAGAATCGACTAACGTTTTAAAACCATGAAGAAAAAAGCCAAAGCAAAGATGCTGTTAATCATTTTCAGTAAACGTTTCGAACCTATACTTGGTTCATCATCAGTTTTAAAACCAATTTCACAAACAAATCAACCACCGTATATGCGGATCAAATGATAAGGAACTGTCGTATGGATATACCTGAAATAGTGCACATTGAGTAAGGGAACGGGGACTCGTCGTAACGCGGCAAACACGCTGGCACCACATAGTCGTTATATTCATACGGCCGGTCGGCTTCTGTCGTAAAATAACGAACGGTTTAATTTTCTGTGTCCAGCAATTGGACCAAATACATTTACGGCCGATCACCCACCGAGAAGGGCGATGTCGTTTTTAAGAGACTGAATTCCGAACGCAGGGTGAATGAGGACCCGCGTGGCGTAGCGCACTTGTTCCTTTGAATCCCATTTGCTCACCGAGTGATCTCCGGCCACCAACCGATAGGCCTTGTTTGCATTGGGGTTTATAGCGCTGAAAAATTGAGTGCAGCGTAACATAACTCGATTCATTTAGGTTTCTACAAGCCTTTCTAGGTCACTGCTAGAGAACAGGTTGCGTCGGAAGGCATTAAGCTTTTTCAGAGGTCACCATTGAAACTGTGTTATTGAATGGTGATTATATATATGTATTTGATCGGTTGCTTCGCTTTGGATAGTCTTTCTGGCTGTGTTTGTGTTTAAGGTGTTTGCATTCACTTGAATTTACCTGTATTTAAAAACTTTGGATCTATGCAAAAGCATATCTCTATGCAGATTTAACGGACAAGTTATGCATAAAAATACAAATGAAACATTCTTTCTTGGATACAATTAAACGGGCCACATTTTTGTGCGTTTTTAGAAATACAACTTCATCGCGTTCTTGGTTCTTTTGTTAATATTTGTATATCGCGAATGTACTTACAAACTACACCCATTGGTTTCATTCCGTGATCAAATTTCTTGACAAACTTACCTTGCAATAACACAATGGGCAGCGGATAACACCCATCGCCTTTTGATGATAGTTCCACCGCATTTCCTGATTCTAAAGTACATTTATTGATTTACGATAATCGATTTATTCGTCTTTTTAGTAACAGGTCGTAACTCACTCGTTCTCGTATAAATTAACTTGCCACGGCACCTCGCCGTATTGAGCAGACTCTCCGCCGAATATTCTCGCGAATGCAGCGTTTCGAAGGGCAGGCTTAGTCCCGCATAGTACCTGACATTCTGCAGCAACAAAACAACTTTATAAAATAAAGGATGCCTTTACGCTTGTTTAGTGTAAATTGCGAACCTACCGACAGATGCAGATAACAAAAATAGAACAGCACCGCTCGTAAGTACAAAAAATGTAGAGGTCATATTGCAGGTAATTTCCGATATTCTGTTCCTTCCTGACAATGTTTCAAAGCTCTGATAACGCGTATATGAGTTGCAAGCGAACACTTCGGTGAATTTTGTTCCGCAAATCTAAATACGCGCGAACCAGGAAGTTGCGTCAATGTAGGATTACGCTTTGCTGCGTATCATAGGGTGACACACTTTGCATGACTCATCAAGGAAAGTTGACAACCAGTTCTGGTTTAATCAAACCGATGATGTAACGAACGTGGATTGAGCAATATTGGCATCCATGCTCCAAAACTGGAAACAAATTTCAATCCCCGAGTATGCAGTAAAAGTAAAGTTGCCCTCATTTGCCACTAAAACTACTTTCGCGAGCTGATAAGTCAGAACTAACTTCCTGTTGTAAGACGTATAATGAGCTTTTGTCATTTATGCGCAATGAAACGTGATTGGCATGTTTTACTTCAACCCAGGAAAATTTGCATGAAGTATTGGCACTGTGCAAAGGCTATGTACGGTCACTTGCATTACTAATCTGATGTGACTGCTAGAAACCGAAGAAATTGTCGTATTTGGACCAAATGCTTTGACAATTTGCATGCTTTATATTCATTTCGAGTAGAAAGCATTCGGTAAAAATTGATCAAAGTTGGGCACCAATTACAAATATCCCACAAAAAACAAAAATAAATGGAATATACGGCGTAGAGAAAAAATGTACATCGATAAAACCTGGGGTAAATAATGCAGACGGCATAAGGGGATTTTCTTACTTAATCACGCCCCCTGTACGACCTTACCAGGCCGCGCTTGTTATTCTGCTAATTTAAGCAGCGTTTCCTAAAGCGGGTTCAGCGGAACCATGAGTTCCACAACAAAATATGAAGGGCTTTATGAACTACTATCTCAGTTAGTTTTAGGCAAAGTTTAATATGTTCGTCAAGCGTTTAGGCAATAAACGCATATATGAGAACAAAAACAAAATGAAAAACTAACGACAATTTGATGTTTTCCTGGTAAAATAAGTGATAATTGTTGGTTGTAGAGTTCTCCGTAAAACTGAATTTCAGTTAAAGTCTGTGAAATTTAACGGCAGCTTATTCTCTAAACTTCTTCAGTTATTCAACGATGTTAATTGATTCTGGGAATCATTCCCCATTCTGTTGCAACTGGCCCTGACGATTTCCACCTAATAATTTCTGTGCTGCGTAAACACCCTTCTGGCATTGCCTTTTTTGAACAGGATCAATGGAGATTCCTCCATTTCCAAATTAAAAATTTACTTAGAATATTATTCATATTATTAGCTCCATATGGCCTACAAAAATGTATTGTGATTTGGTTGGTTGCACTTGAGATACATATCAAACACAAGGTGTCGCTTTAAATAATTACAGGAAAAGTTCAGAAAACGGAAGGATTTGTTGTGCAAGTTGTTTGCATGAAAAAGTGAAAATGTCGTTGCTGCAGTCTCATTAGTTTCTCGTAGAGGATAACCGATCACCGTTAACACATTTTATGAATAGAATACATGTTCGTTGAGATCTAACGCCTAATATTGCATGTATTATGTAGCTCCGGTAAATTAATTCATTATTTAATTTGTATACATCTTGCCAATAGTGACCATCTTTGCTTTTGCTATCAGGCTATGCAGGCGCCGAAGATACTTTTAGTGCTGACTTAGCTTTGAAATGAAATCTTGCATTTGTGAATAAAACTGATGTTTGCAATTTTCAAGCATGCTATTGTATCTCAGATTTAAAAGTTGAAAATTTGCGTGGAGGATTTCTTGTTGATTGTGCCTGCAGACAAGCAAACTACTTGCAAATCTATAATGTTGCGTTATGGTGCACGACTAACAGTTTGCTGGGGACCGCGGACCGGGGTACCTTAAATCCAGTTTAGTTAACTTTATTATGGTGCACACTGGCTGAATTGGAAAGTTTTTAATTTACGCTGAGGATTTTTGTCGGTGAATGAAGGTTGTGCAGACAAACTGACGTTTTTCACATATTAATGCATTATGTTTTTGCGCGGATTGGCGATTAAATTGCATGTCATTCTTTCCAAGCATTTTTTTCAGTCAGGGATCTATCCATATGATGTATGATACAATTGATATCCATTACATGGTGTATACAGCATAAACTATATTTTTTTGGAATGAATCATTTGTAGTACAACCCACATTGTTGAGCTCATAAAAGTAAACTGTATCCCACCTTAATATGATGTACTGACTCATTTGTATTATCCTGCAAACATGACATAATATCAAACTATTGTTGTATATTGTTTTATTGTATACACAGGAAATATGCTGTTTCATAAATTTACAAACAATGAACGCTTAGTTCTAGGTCACATTGCTGAGTTTAGTGTTATGTCAAGACAGTTTAAGCCTTGAATATATGTGTTCATTTAGCACATCAGATATATCCAATAGTTTGTTTTGAAATAATTTAAAAACAAACTTGGTTGCATCTTGAATGAAGTAAATAGGTCTGCAACATAAGAACTTACATGCTCAATAACTTCTGTTTCATTTCTGCTTTTCTTAGATCTAGTTTGCTTTGCTGTCCTGAACACACTGTGTTCAGCAAAATGTGGCAGCCCGAACATCGGAAAATTGCTGACTCCTATGAGCTGAAGAAAACATTGGGCCGGGGTCACTTTGCAGTGGTGAAGTTGGCCCACCATGTTTTTTCCGGGGAGAAAGTAGCTGTAAAAGTAATTGATAAGACCAAGATGGACAAAATATCTGCAGATCATCTTCATCACGAAGTAGTATGCATGAAGTTGGTGCAGCATCCTAATGTGGTATGTAAACTTTAGGCCTGTTGCATTCTAGTTCAGGACACTTCATGACCCTTTTATCAAAGAATGGTTAAGCACAAAATTTGGCATGGTGGTTAAATGATTTGTACAGCATAGTTTACATAACTGGTGTTTAACTGTTAGTTACCCAGTCCTCACCTAAAAAATGTGTTGGGTATTTATTACTAGACATACAAGCAAATATTTGTATACTATTAAACAAAACATTGTTTTGTCCTTTTATGTAAGATAGTAAAACTGTTTATGAAAAAAACAGGATGCAAAATCCATTAACTACAATACCAGAATGAGCTACCAGTTGTGCAGTGTGTGCATATTTCTTCATTACTTCATACCACATATTGTCCGGGAAACTTAATTTGAACAATGAAAATACCATGCAGCTAATATAATTGTGTACATACTTTGCAGTACTGCATGACATTCAAGGGTATTTTTTTAGTGCAATATGCTCTTTGCTTGCCGTACTTTTACGCCGTTTATTAAAAACAAACTTGCAAAAATTCACTTTTGTTTGCAGGTTAGACTGTACCAAGTCATAGAAACATCAAGCAAACTTTATCTTATCCTTGAATTGGGGGATGGAGGTGACATGTTTGACTACATAATGAGACATGACAAAGGTCTGCATGAAGACCAAGCCAAGGAATATTTTGCCCAGGTAATTATGGAACCACATAAATCATATCATCTGCAAATAACACTTTTTGAAATGCCCTGGTGAGAAAACAAATTTATTTTGGCACAGGTTCTAAGTGACCTTTGCTAGTGAGAGCTTCCCAGATCAAACTGTAAAGGTTAAAGTTGTCACTCTAAGAATAATAAATAGCATTCTTTGTGTTTGAGCTGACTATGGTAATTACACCAAATGCCTTTTAAGAATGTACATACATGTTGAACTAATATTTGGACATACCTATTTAAATGTGAATGCATACCACCATATAGGTATGTGCTCAGCAAAACATGTTATGTTGGTATCATAGCATCACAAACAATCGTTGCCGACTAGGTTATTGCAGATGTTTTCAAACAATCCGGGTGGAATTTTGTCCACCCACACAGCACTGAAATATGATATAGGCTGTTATGCTTTAAAAAGAACATTATGTAGTGCGCTGTATGGGTTTCATATTATGAGGGTGTGACCTTTTGTAGAAGTATTTTCTTATGGCATGACAATGGTCCGGCTTGTAAAACTTTGATTCAATCTCTTAACAGTAAATTTTTACATGGCAACACTTGAATTGTGTATTCTATTTTTTGTGTGTAAGTCCTATGATATTTAATTTTTTTATGCATAATAAATGTGAGGCTTCATTGTGCAGAATGTTAAGAATGTTCAAATTGAATATTAATTTATGGTTGTTTTGGAATTTTATTGTATTTACAGTGAATATTACAAAATGTTAACATTTTTCATAAGCAACTATTAAAGAAATTATATGTGTTATATACTTTTCCTACTGTACGATATACTTATCGTGTACACCTTTGCCATTAATATAGGTGGCTGTATAAATACATTTTACAAAAATATCACAAAAAATTTCAGATTGTCAGTGCAATAGCCTACTGCCATAAATTACATGTGGTTCACCGAGATCTCAAGCCCGAGAATGTTGTGTTTTTCGAAAGTCAAGGCCTTGTCAAGTTGACTGACTTTGGCTTCAGCAACCGTTATAGGCCTGGTGAAAAACTTTCCACTTCATGTGGTTCACTTGCATACTCAGCACCAGAGATATTACTCGGGGAGGAATATGACGCACCTGCTGTTGATGTATGGAGTTTAGGTAAATGACTTTTTAATCTGCAGCTTTAGGCACTGCAATGCAAACCTGCATAAATGATCCTTGTTTTGTGATTTTTTGTTAGTACCATGTAGGTTAAGTTTTTACTTCAGTATGCATTGCTGCATAAACAAGTTGAGGATAATCCTTAATGTCTGTTTTATCAATGATACAACAATGAACGTTAACTTAAAGTTGTCGAAATTAGCTGTTTTTGTAAAATAACTGGAAGATTTGTTTGAAGAACTTTATTAAAAAAGGCCAAAAATCATCGTTACCTATTTTGGAAATTTTGGTGAAATGTGTAATACAATATAACTTGCCACTTTCACAATGCAGTATGCATGCATTATGTAGTACCTTAAAAGCAGACATGCTTTTTAATAAATTTTGGGCTAAATAAAGAACAGCTATTTGTGATGTGACATGCTATTGCACAGGAAATGACCAAATGGGGCAAGCTAAAGGTTTTTGCTGAAATGCACATTTCCTTATCATTTGCATGATGACATTATTGATTTGTATTTTCCAGGTGTAATACTGTACATGCTGGTTTGTGGAGTTGCCCCTTTTAATGAGGCAAACGACAGTGAAACCCTTATTAACATTATGGACTGCCGCTATACCGTGCTCGAGCATGTGAGCGAACAATGCGAGGACTTGATCAAGCGCATGATTATTCGGTTAGTAATCTCAAATAATAGTGTTGGTGCTTGGTTATTCATTGTCAGGTAAAATCCACAAATCGTTTTACATTTATATATATTGTTTTTCTCCAAAAAGCGAGAATGCCCGTTTTATTGGATGATTCCTGATTTTTTGTTTGACTTTTGAAGGGAACCTTCCCATCGAATAACTCTGGATGACATAATGAACCATCCATGGCTGGCAGGTGTAAGTTCACTAACCAGGGCCAGGAGAAATTCTGTGCCCGTACTATCGAGAAACAATATTCCTCCAGATGTCCACAGAGATGTATTGGACATAATGACCAACGGTAAGCTGAGGTCTGCACGATGTCGTGCTGAATTTGTATCAAACATCAAAACTCCATACTGTCTATATATTTCATTTGTTTTATATGTATAACAATTTCCATATATACTGACAAACTGAAAAAACACAGAGTATAGCCGATTAACATCTTCCCTATTTTGATACATAACAGCTGAGTTAGCAGATGAAGATGAAATTCTAACTGCCTTGAGAGACGACCGCTATGACCACATTACCTCTACATATTTCCTTCTTGCTGAAAGGAGTATGGTACAACAAAACAACAACTCAAACCTCAGCAGTGATGACGAGGATCTATCAGATGACAATTCTTCTACTTCTGCCAGGACTTCTGTATCAGAATCAAGGCCTGTGCCCAACCGCTTAAGACCTATGTACCCTGATACTCATACAAATCCTGTCACGCCACTTAATCTTTCTGTTTCTCCACCATGCAACCAAACCTTGCTTATGCCTTCTTCCTCATTGGCTGTACCAGTCAATTCAGACCCTGCTCGCAGAAGGACAAGAAGTTCCAGTTCGGAAGATTCAAATTCATCACTCTCCACTTCAGTCGATCAAAGCCGTAGATCAAACCCTTCGTATATTCGTGAACATCTCACAATCACCCCACGACACGGCTTCAGCGTTGCCCATGGTGGTATTGACACACTCATTGAGGAAGAAGAGCGCAGTCGCTCACAAACCACAACAGATGATGAGGGCGATGCAGCTGATGACATTACAAACATGGTTAACCCTAAACTTCTGGCTACACAGTAAGTTTACATGGCTGAATTAAAAACAGAGAGGGAAAAATTGAAATAACAAGTGAAAATTTTTTGTGATTCATGACCTTTTTCTTGTTGGCACTCAGCACCCTTTTTAATCACCAACCAGTTAATGTCCCCTTCTTCTGGACATACATGTTAGAAAGTATATATATTAATTCAACCCTGTTTTACATAACTTTTTTTTAAGGGATTTTTTTACTATATTTTATTTCATTAAACATTGTGAATAGACTTTACTGGCTGATTGCAAACATATACGTATGCTTTTTTAGATTGCAACGGACACTGCAACTGAAACGATTTAAGAAACGTAAAAGTGCGCCAGTGCTGAATGAAATCTGTGAGGAGGCTGAACTTGAGAGTGACATCCATGACCTAGGGGACTCTGTGATGACACGCTCCAC
Organism: Ascidia mentula; assembly: GCF_947561715.1. Classification (NCBI taxonomy): domain Eukaryota; kingdom Metazoa; phylum Chordata; class Ascidiacea; order Phlebobranchia; family Ascidiidae; genus Ascidia; species Ascidia mentula. Next base: position 14,853,021 of record NC_138569.1, on the reverse strand, counting down.
AGGTCAACACATGACAGGTCGACATTCAATTTCTTCCTCTTCCCCCACATCTCACCAGGGCAAGCAATACATCAACTATCAAGACTCCCAAACCACAAGCAATGAAGTGCTATTTGACCATAAAAATGAGACTGCCCATTATTCTGTTAGACCAGGTTCGTTCACCTCTGTATGAAGTTGTTTATATGGGATTAGATTAGAATCAGTCCCAACCAATTTCAAAATTTCTTTAGTCTCTAGCCTATGTAGGCAATAAGTTATTGTTTGCATAGCAAGCATATGATTGCTTAAGTTCGAACGATGCTGTTATTTTTGCCTGGTCAGTGGTAAGGATATCTGCTATTACACGCACTATTAATTTTATCACCACAATGTGGGTGAATGGTTTGCTGTGCACCAGTCCAGCCACTTGTGTGGTTTAACTATACACTGTACTTTTTCTAGTTGCTGACATAATATTATCACATAAATGCAATGTAGTCAGTTGCAGACCTAGAAAAAATATGAGGTTTGTCCGATTTAGGTAACCGAGTCCCGAATGATTGCGTGAGAGCCAAAATACGCTCGGAAGGCGTTATTTTGGTCGGACATCGTGCAAATTTAGCTTCAAAACAAGTTTACCCGATGTATCGATCAACTTTGGTTCACGAAAGTACACGAGTTTCAAGTTGCCTAAAAACGCAAAAAATAAACCCTATTACACGCAACAATGCGACTCACTCTGTATGCTCGACGAGTATGGGCAATATTTCACATCCCGTTGGGATCGTTTTTGGACAAATCTACGAACTTTGGCCCGGGATGTGACCTTGCAGCATTAAATATACATCAATATTTCAAAATTGAAATAATTGTTTAACTTCATCTACTTATGTCGGAAGCTTTTTTAAACAATTTTAACCCTTGTAGAAACTGTAATGAAATTGTAGCGAAAATCAATAACCGACAAGGCCGTGGTTTTCAAACACGCTTGTTGTTAACGAGTTATTGGCCAACGGCACGACAAACAATTGTTTTAAAAATGGTCGTCGCCGCATGAATGCAGGGAGGGGGGGGCGATAAACAAAGCAAGCAACTGCGGAGAAACTGGGCCTTAGTGTTCGTTGTTGCATAAGGGGAAAATTAACCGCTTTCACACCCCTCAGATAAATCCGCTAAAATGCTGAGGGAGATGTCATAACATATAAACACCCCCCCCCCCCCTTAGATCCGCCACTCGATGTAATACTTACTATCAATTTTAGGTAATTTAAGCTGTATATTTTCTCTTTGCAGGTCGTGCAATGCGCCGCCGCAAGTCACAGAAATGCAGTAGCAGCGAAACTAGCGACGATGAAGGTGAAAGCCGAAGAACAAGCAGCACAAACCTCAGCACCACTGTTGGTCGCTTGATGTTGCATCGCCGTCGGGACTCTAGTGATGACAAAGACGATGACCATGCTGGTGGAGGCTCAGGTCCAGGTGGCTTTTTTTCTGAAAACAGTTTAAGACCAAACTCCAACTTGCAAGAACCCTCAGCTGCGGTTGAAGAAGAGAATGAAAATGGGGCTTCTCATACTAATGCGAGTGCCGGTACCTCCAGGGCACTTGTGATGAACAACGCCAATCAACACTTCAACATTATCAAAAATCCACTCGGTCTAAATAATGGCAAAAACAAAATCAACAATGTTTTTGGTGTCAGAAGCAAAAGTGCTGAATCACATACCTCATCTTCTTATTCCATGTTTACCAGCAGTCGTAGCAGCAGCAGTGCCAGGAGCAGCTGCAGCAGCCTGTGTTCAAACCATAGATTGCATGCACTTGCCAATCGAAACAGAAGACTTACAGTCAAAAACTCGAGCTCAACTAGATCTGACACTGGCCTTGTGTTGAGATACCACAAGAACAATATTCTAGTGAAATATCAGTGCAGGAATCTCTCGCAGGCTTCAAGGTCATCTTCCTCCTCGTCCTTTTCCTCATTTGCTGGCGGTGAAAACCTACATGCCTCCAACAGTTTAAACTATGTTGGCCCGCCCGAATTTGCATTTGAAAATGGAGCAGATTCAGACAGTGGACTGCCAACTGGCCGCCACCATCGCTCCTGCTCATTGCCAAGGCGTGGAAGGAGGAGCAACCACCGCACCTCATCGAAAATAAAGAAGGGAAAGGACATATACCCTTACTCTTTCTCATCGCAGCTTACTGAGTCGAATGATGAAATTTGTTCCTCAGGCATACTCCAGGAATCTTTGACTGTGAAACGCAGCAATCTAAGCCTTGCTTCCTCCACGTGCAGTGGAAGTAAGTTTGTGGTTGACCCTGTAAACGAGCTGGCGCCATCACCGTGTTTGACACCCTTGTCAGAAAACAAAACCCACACTGCGAGATTTGATTTTTATGACATTGAAGGAAACCTGCCAGTGCCAACATCTGACGAAACTAAACCCACACTTAACAATCTAGAGAAAACACTGACTCTGTCGGCGAGCTTGGAGAAATCCGATTTGCAAAATTGTCAAAGTATTTTGACAAAACTAAACAACCTGAAGACAAACACAGCTCGAAAGAGTTCACAAGATTTTGTACATTATGGTAGCAGCCAATTCAAAATGGAACATAAAATAGTGCGGAAGGTTAAGGCAAGGGAATGTTGTCAAATTATGTGAATGAAAGTTTTTGTGTGTACTGTTGTTGCCAATTTGTTTGTTCAAAACACCTTTATTGTGAATAGGTCTGTTTAAAACAATTATACTGATTTGTTTACTCCTAATTATATAAAAATAATTTTTTTTTTCAAATTCAAAGTATGTTACTGTTTCTAATCGCTGATAAATGTTGAAATTTTTTTGCAAATTCGATGAAAAAATTTACTTTGTTTGTTTGCTTGGTTTTAAGACCTCAACTTCTTGCCATATTGTACACTAGGTACACAATTTTTTGTCAGTACCGCTAGTCAAACTTCCTACAAATAAACTGTTTAAATTGGCCACAAAGGCTGTTAAACTCGTCTGAAATTTTCTTTGTTGATTCACGACCCAAATTGTTTAGAATGTGTCATTTAAAGTGCTGATCTGAGGCACTGGTGATGCTTTTTTGTCAATTTTTCCAATAGAATAGTGCGGTTAACGTTACACTAATAGATGTGTCATTTTACAAGCATATATATTTTACATACATGTTTTTGTTCTGTGCATAACATGAATATTATTCATGTACTTTTTGTTGATTATGTGTATTTAATGTAACAGTTCAGTGTTTGTTCCAATGTTAGGCATATTCGCTTGGCTTTGCAGCAACATTATGCCTAACAAGTCATAGACAAGGTGGTGTACAAACTAGAATCAGTTCCTATTTGTTGTGTAGTATTACTATTTCCAACCCGTTTCATATCTGTACCTCTTGTTTGAATTTTGTAATTATACATAGTAATGAAGCAGTTTCGTAATTGTAACTAACATCAAAAGGCATTTATGATAACAATTGTTTTTGTAAATTTTTTAAAGTTGTTTGTGTGCATTTCCAACATAAAGATAATATGATGTGTTGTGGACTGGTGGCATGTAATTGGGGAAAAGAATTCTTAAATTTATGATTTTGGGTAAAACTGTATGTTTGGATGAATAAATGATGGACAACTTAATCTTGTACAGCAAACTGTTTGTATTGAAATTTGTCCAAGAACAGATACCAACTACCATAATTTGTCTATTTGCTTCTTTAAATTTATTTACTGACAAAACAATTTATTTTCCATTCAAAACACCCGTAAGGGACAAAATTACTTTTTTATCATAGTAATTGGTTTTGTAGGTGATAGGATTTGTATCATTGCCAACTTTATGGGTGTTTTTTGTGTATATTTATAGTTGTGTATTTTCACTACAGACTGTTGCACATTTTTCGTACTCGTTGAATAGAAATGTCACACATTCCCTATTAACCCCACTAATTGGCCACCGTCACCTCATTGCCATAAGCTTAACAACGCTTAAAAACATTACTATGGCCACACACTATGTCACTAAGTGGTCTTAGCAAATATATTTGCATTGAACAGTGTTTGCAGCCGTAGTGAATATAACTTTATCATCTCAAGATTTATTGAAATAAAACAAAATGTGGACATAAATTTTTAGTCAATTGCATAGCTTAAAAATATGCAGCACCAGCTTAGGTAAATACTTTCAAAGCACCATTGAATTGTAAGCAGTGGAAAATAAGTGCAGTTAGCAAACAGATTACATAATACACAAAAAAACTAAAAATACACATCAGACACTCCCTTTGAAGCTTCTTTCTTCTTTTTTAGAGATTTTCGACTGAAATCCACACTAGAATAAGATGCTTCACTTTTGCCAGAGGATTTCGAATTGCACACTTTACTTAATAACTCATTTAGTAACTCGCGGCATTCTTCTGTGTGATGATCTGTTACTGTTACAGAGTTTTTGGATTGTGTGTCCATACCAAGGCTGTGCTCCAATGAGTTAAGTAATTTGTCCAAATCAGCATCTGAGTCTTTTTTAGGGGGCAAGAGCATATGACGTTGTTTGGGCACTGGTGTCCGGCCTTGTGGTACAGTAAACTTTTCCAAGTTATTAATGGTCATAGTTGGTTTTCTTGGTGGTTTTGGAGGTGGAGAAGCAAGTGGTCGAATATCTTGATCAGTTTTCGCATTTCTTATAGCAGGCCTAAAAGCCCAGTGATAAATAATACAAACTTCAACAATTATCTACTCTGTCTAACTTTAATATATTAATATATAGAGCATAGTACATAGATGAAAAAACTGTTCAAGACTTTTTTAAGATGTAACACACTTTTAAGATGTAATATTGATCCTAGCAATTTTAGACATGATGCATTACCTGGATGGTGATTGGCGAGATGCTGGTAGAGATACAGCATGCTTGGTTTGCATTGACTTGGTGCACTGAGGTTTCTGCAAAGGTAATTAACAAACACATGCATGGAATATCTGCCCAGTGTGTAAAGTTTCCACATGGCTTGAAATACTGTTTTTAGCTGTTAGGGTAAAAAACAGTAAACTTACAATTATCTGCGGAAGTCGTTCTGTCACACCAGTGTAATAATCAAGGATTTGAAACAGTTTGTTTCCATCCATTTCAAGTGTTGTAAAATCATATGTTGCCTCACCCATTGGTGATCGTCTACCAGCTGTTATCGAAAAACTGTTTGCACTTTGTGATGAATAACTTCGGATGAACATTATTGGCCATATTGCAATAATCGTCAAATCACTCTGAACAAAATGTTTAAAAATTAGTTCCCTTTTTTTGTGCCTTTTGGTAGTAAGATAGAGGTAAACAGTAAAACGTGGCCCAGAATAAAAACAACACATGAATAGAAACATTTATTTCCAGGTTCACATTTGTCAGCTTTGTTGTGATGTTATGCTTGTGGTATAAAGTATAAAAGGGGGAAATTGTCATGGTGATTGCAGTAGAATGGGGAGTGATTCTCACAAACGATTATCCAGAATAATAAACAGTTATATACAAATCCTAGAGGGTTGGATGTGCAATAACTGGTGTTTATAGTTTCAAATTTAAATCATCTTTTATAACATGTCCCCAGATTCTATATATGAAAAATGTTAGTTGATAGAGTATATACCTTCAGAGCGAGTTTGACTACATCCTTTGAAAAATGCAATATACAGTGCATTTCAGCAGCACCAAGTTGTTGAAAAACTTTAGTTCTTGTTGTTTTTACAGTGAACTTATTTTCTTCGCACCCACTGGGAAGTTTTGTCAGGCCCTGACAAAATAAACTTAAACTTATTTTTTAAGTCATGTTTAAAGATAAAATTCTCACACATTTTTCGGCCATACCTGGGTGCATTTCATCCATACCGTTGCCTCCTCTAATGACCTCATGCTCATTTGTATGGCTGCTGTGCAAGGGCTACTAAAGCCATCGTCAAAAACTTTCAAGATCAGCTGGTACGATTTGTTGGTATTGACTTCCATGTGGACACAATACTTCCATGGAAGCAAGGTCACTTTTTCTTTGTAAAAACACAATCAAGCATTTGAAATATATATGGCCAGCCAAGCCCAATGGTATATATGTAAACACTGCAAGTTATGACTACCTTGAATCAGTTCCTTGCAGTGTTTTGGAGTTTTTGGATAGAAACGGATTTCAATACCTCCACTGAAAAGGGTTAGTGTGGCAAACCTAAAAACAGTTAGCGTACATTGCACAATTTTCTTAAAAAATTCTTAAAACCTGTTGTTGTTTTAATGTCTTTTTAGGTATGCTATGGTGGAGTTGTACGCATCAGGATTTTCCCTATGTTCGGAATATTAGCTTTCAAATGTGCATCCGAGAAAAATAGCAAAACATGCCTTAATGTTAGGGTATTACACATCTTCTACAGATATATGTCAATATTGTTAATGACCCTAGAATTCCTATGAAGCCAGGGACCCCAAAAAGGTTATTTACTAATAAAATTAAAAAGGTCATCACCAAGACGCCCTAACAATTTAGGGTCATAAAATTTAGTCAAGGTGACTGAAACAAAATGGTTATAGTGTGCCTTATCAGATAAATAACCCTATCCCAATGTGCACTTTGAGTTTAGCAAAGTGTAAGTCCAGGGAGGTTCATTTCAAAGTTTTTAAAAAAAAACAAACAATTTACTCGGCTGGAAGTTTGAATGATGCAATCTATGTCTGCCATTACCTGGATTTGGGTTTGTTTTGCTTGGTGGTACTTAAATTGGGAACAATCATTTGCTTTTCCACCCATCCTTCACAGAGAAGCCGCTAAAATTTTAACAATACAGCTGTGATTAGTAAATCAAAACTGGATCAAAAAACCAAAGGCCCCTGGCAGGCTGTCGATCGCACACCGTATCAATAATAATGTATTAAAATCCCAAAACAGCGATCTGTAGACAGCTCAGATCGATTTATTGAGAGAAAAATGGAGAAACTGATGATGCCGTTTTAGGCGGAACAATACAGCTGTTTACATTAATCAAATCATGATTATTTTGCGAAAAAAAAGCAACTACGCAAATGAACAATATACAAAGAAGAAAGAATTAAATGGCATTAGAAAAAAACTCCATTGTAAAATTTTCAACATAAATTTAAAGTACAATTTACACAAAAGTACTTACACTGGTATACTCGCTGCTCTTGGGATTCATCCAACTTTGTTTTTGCGAAAACAAAACACTATTTCATTTGTAAAAAAAATTATCCGGCGAAAGAACGTTAAGAACCCACCACTAAACTATACAACACCAAATAAATAAGTTAAGGGACACAAACAATATCAAGGAACGGAAAATTTTTAGGTAATAAAGTGAATTAATATTTTCCAAAACAGATTCATAGCTTAATGTTGCATGGCAATACCATAGTATAATACAAATAAAACTTAATTAAATAGTTTGGTAAACAAACAACAAATCTTTTACGTCAATACTTGTCATGCTCTGGTGAGTTTTTATTCAGCCAATCTTTCCGGTTATGGTTGACAAGTTCAAACACTACAAAAGTTTAAACATGATTTTAAAATTATTGCTTAAAAGTATGTTAAAGTTAAAGATTGGGAAAATTTAATTTTTCCAAATGTCTAATGTGTGGCTTGGTTTTTAGAGAAGCTGCAGTTTGTAGACCAATATAATTGTTTGAGCAATATAATTGTTACGTATCTAAACGTAAATGTGCAAATTAAACTAGCCTACCATTTTACATAACTTGAGTTTCTGCCACAATAACAGTCAAAATCCAAGACAAGGTTATATTTCACAGCAATTGTACTCCGTATTAGGCAGGCAAGATAAATAACACTTATTTAATCGTCACAGTAGTAGGCTATTAATCACAGTATAAATCGTCACATTAAAAATAGAGTAGCAATTGCAAATTACAAATGCACCATCCGAGAACTTGATTATGGAACAAAACTTTTAGTGCGAAGGTTGGGTGTCCGAAAACAACGCAGCAACATCGAACTGGAAAAATGCCCTGAAAAGTAAAAATTTAAATGGAGCTATAACGTGGGGTAGGGTCAATCTGAAAAATGCAAAATTACCTATCGTATGCCGCATCGGGTCCGGTTTGAACGTCGGCCTTATTGAAAGATGTGTACATCATATTATTTTCAAAGTCATAAATGGCAATATGTGTTGATCCGCTTTGCACAATGGAGACAACATCCATGATGGTAATTTCGGGCGTCAATTTTCCGTGATATTTTGTTATTTGGTTTGCCAAAACTTGCGTATAACCAGGACAAAGCCAATCCATTCCTTCGTAATGTTCACAGGAATTTTCATATAATAGCATACCAATGGACATTAAGATTCTTTACCGTAGTAAACAACATCGGAAATCCTTGGATGCCAAGGTTCTACAGGTCGCATGTTTTGATCGTCGAAGAAGTTGGCCACCGATGCCGAATACTGAACGCCACGAAACCCTCTTTTTTCCTAACACATAATACCGGTCAACAAAACTGTAGCATTGCAATTTTTCAATTTTTAACGAGCGACATATAGGCTACCTTTCCATCTCCAACACCAAGTATCAAATCGCAGGTTCGGTGGGCGTTTGCAATCCTGTTGATAGCGTCGTCTAATGTGAAGTCGAATTGCAGTATGTCCCGAAGTATGTACTATTTGACAATTTGGATTAAAAATTGAAGAATATAAATTTTAAGTCCTTGAGATTCGAATCCCAACGAAATTTCCAAAATATATTTAATAAACGAAGTATTTGTTTGTTAAACATCAATAAACCGTAAAGGGAATTCCAAATCTCGATTCCTTCGAAAAGGTTTCGTCGGGATAAGAAGTTCCGATCTCCGAAATGGCGAGTTTCGCTTCTGACATTCCAGTTATCGATCCGATCCACCCTGTAACGTTTGCCACATAGCGATTGTAAATGAGTAACATTTGTCACTTGATGTGCTGTATTACCTGTCCAACCGATATTAACGAACGCGTTTGCTGGAAGGCCGTTGGGCCCCGTTTGATTGGAGTTGGGGTGATACACAGTCAACTGGGGGAAGTTCTTGAAAGGACCTGCCATACAACAGGAATTTCTTTTTATTGCATTTTTGAAGTTCCGTTTCGGTTTATTTGCCATGCATTAGACCGGATATAACACACCAGTCACTCAGATTTACCATCCATGTTCCAATCCAATGATCGCAGTTGAAGCAATCCATTTCCAGTGGGCACAGCGCTATCCCAAGCCCCAAACATCGAACAACTGCCTTTAGTTAATTCCCCGAGCAAGTGGATTCTTTGAATTTTCTGCGTCAAGTTGTAGTAGCGGATAAACAACGCGAGGTATGAACAAATGACGCCAACCATTGTCTTTCGTACAAAAGAAACATTACCTTCAGGTTCACACCAGAGGCATCTGAAATGCCTTTCAATTCTTCTAAAAAGTAATCACCAGAATACTTGGAAGTTGCCCAGATCTCCAGATCACAAGCCGCTTCCACTCTAAACGAATATTTTGGCGTCAATTTTTCTGTCCTTGTGTGCCGCAACGTCTTGCGTATAATTCAAAATGATTCCTTTGACAGATGATATAGAAATGTCAAAGTTGCAATTAAAATCAGATGACTTCTATTTCTTTTTTAACGCTACTTAACGACAACAAATTTATTTGAGCAAATTCGTAGTATCCCTTACCCAACGTTGGCTACGTCTTTGAGAAACCAATCGTGAAATTTGTACTTCACCGAACCGTTGATCGCCTCAATCTGTTCCAAATAAATTATAAATGTACAAAATCTATTTTGACCACAATAAACATATATGGAACAATAGTGACAAGACGCTGGGTGTATCTAAAGTTAGGTTTACCACTTGCTCTTCGAGATAATCCCAAACTTGATTCATGAAATCCGTAGTTTCCTTTTTCAGCAATGTGCCGTGTGCGAATCCCATTTCATAGGGTGTGCCTGTGACGTCAGAAAAATTAGTTGCGAAAATCGGGTTGAGAAAATGGCTTACCCCAAACATGCAGAACATGCAATGCCGGATTGTCTGCACCAACAGTGTATAACTTTCCATTCTTGGTGGTAGAAACCAATTTGAGTTGTGGTTTTATTATTGGGTTCATGTTAGGCTTGGCGTTCGGATCCGGCTAAAATAGTTGATAGCATATGATATTTAAATTAGATTTTCGTTTTGTCTTAACAACTCACTTTTCCATGACACTCTGCCTGTAGGGATGGTCCAACGGACGCGCTAACCACAAACAAGAACAACAGCAAGAATTTCATTATGTCTGCAACAAAGCTAAAAAATGTATTATTCAAGAGATAAAGCAAGTTTTGACCCTTCCAAAGAGATCAACAATTGCACTAAAACGCAAAATACGCCGAAGTACCACGACTCAAAAGTGTCTGCAGCAAAAGCACCAGATCAACTTAAGTGCGGATTAGCAAGTCAATTGTGGACGTTGCACCATCATATGACCCAACATGTCGCTTGAGCTATGTTGAAGGAAATTAATCAACAACCAGCGGGGGACAAATATTTCTGCAACAAGAGCTCTGTACTGCCTGTGTCAATTGTTAATATGTAACATTTGTTCCGTCGTAAAGCTTTTGTTTTTGAACAAATGTTGCTTCTGCAGAATGTGTTGCGTCATATCCTGTCACGACACATAGCAAACCGGCAAAGTGGATTTCAAAATGTACAAAATCTGCCAACAGCCTTACAAAAACTTTTAATTGAGTTCAGTCCAATAAGAGAAAGCAAGACATGCTTTAAAACATAGAGGTGGGCAAATTTTCGACCGGAAATTATTAAAAATTTACCATGCGGGCCAAGCAAAAACTAAGATGCACGTGCTTTGGCCTGTGGGCCGGAGTTTGCCAATGTCTGGTTTAAATATAGCCACTTCATTAGTAACAAGTTGATCTTGAAACACCATCAAAAACTTATATAATATTAATCAGCTGTATATCGTTATATCGTACACAATTATGATTTTGTGGTTTAATGTGGCAACCAAATATTTATTCAAACAATGATGTATCATAATACATAAAATCTAAATCAAGATGAAGAATACCTCAAAATATAGATGTTTAGAATACGCAAGTTTTTCAGTCAGTATAAGTTATAAATTTTGATTCATATAAATGCGATGTACCGCATCCAATTTATTAACCACCAGACAATAATTAAAAACTCTGTTGTAATTACGCTACTGTGTGATGTAGGAAATCTTAGCCTCGGGGCAATAGAGCTATTGGAGTGTACAGTCCACTATCGTTAGTTGTAACTAAATGGTCACCAGCAGAAAGGCATGTGTGCGTATACGGTTAGTTAATTGCAGAGTCCGGTAATTATAGCATTTTTAGGAAATCACAGCTAGTTATGTCAAAAATCCGGTTGTCTTGAAGTAAATATATCAAAATGGAAATAGAGATACGATTGTTGCAGGTTCGCAACTGGGTGCGAATGATATGCAGAAGTTGACACATGGGTATAAAAGCAGTAAGGTGTTGAAACTTTTTGTGAGTTGCCTTGTGTAAAGCGCTTAGAGAAATACTGTTGTATGTAAAACATACATAACACAGTAACAGTTGTTTTTCTCGTCCACGCTGGCGTGCAGTTAAGTGTCATACGAATGAGTGTTTGTATGTGTACATTACAACGCGTTGGACAAGGCTTTGTGAATTTTATTGTGCATGCTCTATATGACACAAGTGTATCAAGAGAGAACATTAGTCAATATTCTGAAGCACAGCGATGAGGAAGTTCTTACACGTTGCACCTTCAGGAAAAAAACTCCTTTCCTTGATGGTCTTTTGTTTTGTTAACATATATCTACTGTACGAAGTAAGCGGATGGGTTGAAGAAATGAACAATATTAGAGGTTAGTGATACGCATTTTTATGCCTGATCAACACATTGCGCCAGCTTGAAAGAAACAAACAAAGATTCCGTTGACGCAAAACAGGGTGCGTGGACCCGGCCATAGTTATTTTTAGGTTGTTTTAAAAAATTTCGAACGATCTATTGTAATGTAGACACAACAATATTTTTCTGCAGCTTACAGCGATAAACTAAAAAGACGAGAGGAAATGTTGGCAGAAATCCATCAATACAACAAAGAGAACGTTAAGGTATAACTTTACATGATGCAATAAACGTCGTCACAGGTGCATTGCACGTCGTAGTCGAAATACGGTTTTGTAATTATTTTACAGAATGCAAAACAAAGCTTTCCTAAAGTTATCGGCATAGGCGTGAAAAAATGTGGAACAGATGGAGTGATCCGATTTCTCAATCACCATCCGATGGTTCGAATACCTCCAAATGTGGAGGCCTTCTTTTTTAATTCTGAAAGCAGAGAATATGATAAATACATGTAAGAGAAAGTCAAAGTTATACAGGAAAATAACTTTATTGCAGGTTTTGGTTTTGAAGTATGCAAAACTTTAAAACGGCGAAGATCAATGAACAAAACCTTTAAAACGCTTTTTTACATGAAGTGAAAAAATGCCGCCAACAAATGACAGACAAGTTGGCATGGAAAAAACACCGATCTACTTTGGTTCCCAGCCAGTCGACATGCCACAGAGGATCAAGGAAGCCATTCCAGACGTCAAACTTATTTTGATTGTATGTGACCCGACTGCGAGGGCATTTTCAGACTACGTTCACGAGGTTTGTTTACGAAATGATTTAACTGAGTTAAATTTGTCAATCTAAGCGGCATGTACTGTTTCCGAGCAAGACATAGCAGTGGTTATACAAATACAGTTACGTAAATGTTTAAACTTACACAGAAATAACGGGTTTGATTTTGCAGCGCGAAAGAAACAGACTTTTCGGGGACAAACTGCTGGAAAAATACGAAACTTTTGACTCGTATGTTGACGAAAACCTGCCCAAGCTTCAAAGAAAAATAAAGGACTGGAAATTACGGAACATCTCATACGAAAACAAGAACTTAAGAAACGAATTTGTCAGGCTTTTCCAAAGGGACGCTGCGCTTACTATGTTGTCAAACGGAATTTACACAGCACACATAAACAGCTGGAAAGCGGCCTTCAACCAATCCAACTTAAAAATTATCGAGGGAAAACAGTTTATCAAATCACCAGGCCCCATTATAGAGGAACTGCAAGATTTCATCGGGCTCCCAAAAGTTTTGTTTCACGATGACTTTGTTCGAAATCCAGATAAGGGATTTTACTGCTATCGGCAATTCACAATGGATCACCTTCACAATGAAACTAAGAAAACTGACTGGACGGGAACCAAGTGTCTTGAAGACACAAAGGGAAGGACTCGCAACAATCGCAAGGAAGCCTCGGAAATAACGATTAAAAAGTTACAAGCATTTTACCACCCCTTTAACGAACAGTTTTACAAGGACGTTGGTGTTGATTATGGGTGGCAATAATAACACCCCTGAAAACATTGGATAACATGTATTAGTAGATAATACTGATTAGTTACATATATGTACGACCCTTCATGTTAAACGTTGTCATTATTGTAGGTTGTGGCAAAGTGTTTCTTTAAATTACGATTTTGTGATCGCGCGTACCTGTATTGTTGGCCTCATTTGACAATATTGTAGACAACAATATGCAAACCCGGTATACCTCAGGTATATTTTTGTAGATTCGTTCTGCACATACATTCGTACTCTTGTCTACAATTTTCCGAGGATTTTCGTGTTGGCTCAGGGACCCCTAAGCTCAAGTTCTAGCACCGCATATTTGTTTCCATAAGAGTCCTGCATAAACCTCATTTGCTACACAAAAAAATATGTCTACGGATCATTGATGACAAAATCCAGCCCATTACTACATCAATAAGCAAGTCGGGTACAAAATAAGTGGAGTCGATAACGTTGAAAAGGAAAGACAAAGCTAAGATGCTGTTAATCATATTCTAAGTAAACGTTTCGAACTTATACTGAGTTAATTATCAGAAATACTACATTGAACTGGTTGCAGAAAAGCGTCGGGTTAATAAAGGACTGAAAGGCAGAAGGGGAACAGCAGCAACAACATCGAGTAACAAGCCGGAGGCGTGTTGCGCGACAGCAGCATCGATAGCACAGCAGCGATGTCATCTTTATTAACCCGACGCTTTTCTGCAAACAGTTCAATGTAGTAGTACTGATGATGAATCCAGTATGAGTTCGAAACGTTTACTTAGAATATGAATAACAGCATCCTAGCGTTGGCGTTCCTTTTCAAAGAAATAAGCAAGTCATTTGTTGACTTTCCTTTTTTTATATTTTGCACCAACGTCATTACGCACATAAACAAACGTGAAACCTAAATTAGCATGGACACCAAATTCACCAACAAAATCTACAAGGGTTATCCAGTCAGGCACCTTTTTTCTCGCGGAGAATCACCGTTTGCCGTAGGATCGGGTGTGAAGTTGCAACAAGCCGTATATGACTTCAGGTGGCTCCCGGCCGCGCTGGCCAAAGTAAAACGCAAACGCCAACTTGGTCCAAAGTACGCGCAAAGTAAACGCAAACGCCAACTTGGTCGACAGACTCCGTCGTCCCGAGGACTGCCTAAAAGTGATGGTATAATTTAGATGTGGTCAGAAGCTGCTGAAGATTGCGGTTGTTACCTCGATGTTTGGCTAATGCAAGGTTTGATAATGCAAGATAATGCAAGTTTTAACCCTTCGAAAGAGCTCAACAATGCACTAAAACGCAAAATACGCCGAAGTACCACGACTCAAAAGTGTCCGCAGCAAAAGCACCCGATCAACTCAAGTGCGGAATAGCAAATAAATTGTGTACATTGCACCATCATATGACCCAACATGTCGCTTGACCTACGTTGAAGAAAATTAATCAACAACCCAGCGGGGGACAAATATTTCTTCTATAAGAGCTCTGTGCTGAGTGTGTCAGTTGTTAATATGTAACATTTGTTCCGGCAGAAAGCTTTTGTTTAGCAAGCTGGCAAAGTGGATTTCAAAATGTACGATACTTAAAAAAAATCTGCCAACAGCCCAACAAAACTTTTACTTGAGTCTTCAATGTTCTAAAAATTTTAGTTCAGCCCAAGAGAAAGCAGGACATGTTTTTTTAAACACAGAGGGGGGCAAATTTTCGACCAGAATTTATTAAAAATTTGACATGCGGGCCAGGCAAATACTAAGATGCACGTGTTGTGGCCTGTGGGCCGGAGTTTGCCAATGTCTGGTTTAAATATAGCCACTTTATTACGAACAAGTTGATCTTGAAACACCATCAAAAACTTATATAATATTAATCAGCTGTATATCGCTATATCGTACACAATTGCGATTTTTTGCGTCCTGCGTTTTTAGTGTTTTATGTGCGTGATGCTTCACTGTTGACGTAACCCCGAAGAAGTCTCGCCGGATGGCAGACGAAACGTTGGTTTCTAATAAACACTTTAGAAACTAAGTGCCAGAAGAGCAATTCCGATTAATTAGTATGCCTGGCAACAAAAATAGCAGTATATGCGATTTTTTGGTTTAATGTGGCAACCAAATATTTATTTAAACAATGATGTATTATAATACATAAAATCTAAATCAAAATGAAGAATACCTCAAAATATAGATGTTTAGAATACGTTTTTCAGTCAGTATAAGTTATAAATTTTGATTCATATAAATGCCATGTACCGCATTCAGTTTGTTATCAAACAGACAATAATTAACAACTCTGTTGTAATTACGCTAGTGTGTTATGCAGGAAATCTTATCCTCGGGGCTATAGTTGTTAATTAAGTGTATTACAGTCCACTATCGTTGGTTGTAACCAATTGGTCACCAGCAGAAAGGCATGTGTGCGTATACGGTTAGTAAATTACAGAGTCCGGTAATTGTAGCATTTTTGGGACAACATAGCTAATTATGTCCAAAAGCAGTAAGGTGTTGAAACTTTTTGTGAGCTGCCTTGTGTAAACCGTTTAGAGAAATACTGTTTATGTCCACGCTGGCGTGCAGTTGAGTGTAATACGTACGAGTGTGTGTATGTGTACATTACAACACGATGGACAAGGCTTTGTGAATTATATTTTACATGCTCTATCTGACACAAGTGTAGAGAGAACGTTAGTCAATATTCTGAAGAACAACGATGAGGAAGTTCTTACACGTTGTACCTTCCAGAAGAAAACTTGTTTTCTTGATAGTCTTGGGTCTTGTTAACATATATCTACTGTACGAAGTAAGCGGATGGGTTGAAGAAATGAACAATATTAAAGGTTAGTGATACGCATGTTGCAAGATTGCTGTTAAATTTTTATGCCTGATCGACACATTTCCCCAGCTTGAAAGAAACAAACAAAGATTCCGTTGACGCAAAACGGGGTGCGTGGACCCGGCCATAGTTTTTTTTAAGTTATTTTAAAAAATTTCGAACGCTGTATTGTAATGTAGACACAACAATATTTTTCGGCAGCTTACAGCGATAAACTAAAAAGACGAGAGAAAATGTTGGCAGAAATCCATCAATACAACAAAGAGAACGTTAAGGTATAACCCCACATTATGCATAAACGTCGTCACAGGTGCATTGCATGTCGTTGTCGAAATACGGTTTTGTAATTATTTTACAGAATGCAAAACAAAGCTTTCCTAAAGTTATCGGCATAGGCGTGAAAAAATGTGGAACAGATGGAGTGATCCGATTTCTCAATCACCACCCGATGGTTCGAATACCTCCAAATGTGGAGGCTTTCTTTTTTAATTCTGGAAGCAGAGAATATGAGAAATACATGTAAGAGAAAGTCAATGTTATACAGGAAAAAAAACTTTATGGCAGGTTTTGGTTTTGAAGTATGCAAAATTTCAAAACGGTGAAGATCAACGAGGAAAACTTTTAAAACGCTTTTATTTACATGAAGTAAAAAAATGCCGCCAACAAATGACAGACAAGTTGGCATGGAAAAAACACCGATCTACTTCGGTTCCCAGCCAGTCGACATGCCACAGAGGATCAAGGAAGCCATTCCAGACGTCAAACTTATTCTGATTGTATGTGACCCGACTGCGAGGGCATTTTCAGACTACGTTCACGAGGTTTGTTTACGAAATGACTTTTCTTGATTTAACTGAGTTAAGTTTGGCAATCTGAGCGGCATGTACTGTTTCCGAGCAAGACATAGCAGTGGTTATACAAATACAGTTACGTAAATGTTTAAACTTACACAGAAATAACGGGTTTGATTTTGCAGCGCGAAAGAAACAGACTTTTCGGGGACAAACTGCTGGAAAAATACGAGACTTTTGACTCGTATGTTGACGAAAACCTGCCCAAGCTTCAAAGAAAAATAAAGGACTGGAAATTACAGGACATCTCTTGCGAAAACAAGAACTTAAGAAACGAATTTGTCAGGCTTTTCCAAAGGGACGCTGCGCTTACTATGTTGTCAAACGGAATTTACACAGCACACATAAACAGCTGGAAAGCGGCCTTCAACGAATCCAACTTAAAAATTATCGAGGGAAAACAGTTTATCAAATCACCAGGCCCCATTATAGAGGAACTGCAAGATTTCATCGGGCTCCCAAAAGTTTTGTTTGACGATGACTTTGTTCGAAATCCAGATAAGGGATTTTACTGCTATCGGCAATTCACAATGGATCACCTTCACAATGAAACTAAGAAAACTGACTGGACGGGAACCAAGTGTCTTGAAGACACAAAGGGAAGGACTCGCAACAATCGCAAGGAAGCCTCAGAAACAACGATTAAAAAGTTACAAGCATTTTACCACCCCTTCAACGAACAGTTTTACAAGGACGTTGGTGTTGATTATGGGTGGCAATAATAACACCACTTATAGCATTGGATAACATGTATTAGTAGATAATACTGATTAGTTAAATATATGTACGACCCACTTCATGTTAAACGTTATCATTATTGTAGGTTGTGGTAAAGTGTTTCTTTGAAATACGATTTTGTGATCGCGCGTACCTGTATTGTTGGCCTCATTTGAAAATATACAAACCGGACAATATTGTAGACAACAATATGCAAACCCGGTATACCTCAGGTATATTTTTGTAGATTCGTTCTGCACATACAGTCGTGCTCTTGTCTACAATTTTCCGAGGATTTTCGTGCTGACTCAGGGACCCCTAAGCTCAAGTTCTAGCACCGCATATTTGTTTCCATAAGAGTCCTGCCTAAACCTCACTTGTTACACAAAAAATATGTCTACGGATCATTGATGACAAAAATCCAGCCCATTACTACATCAATAAGCAAGTCATTTGTTGACTTTAATTTTTTTTTATTTTGCACCAACGTCATTACGCACATAAACAAACGTGAAACCTAAATTAGCATGGACACCAAATTCACCAACAAAATCTACAAGGGTTATCCAGTCAGGCACCTTTTTTTCTTGCGGAAAATCACCGTTTGCCGTAGGATCGGGTGTGATAGGTTGCAACAAGCCGTATATGACTTAAGGTGGCTTGACCGTGCTGGCCAAAGTAAAACGCAAACGCCAACTTGGTCCAAATAACGTTTCCTTAGATCCTAATCGACAGACTCAATCGTCCCGAGGACTGCTTAAAAGTGATGGTATAATTTGGATGTGGTCAGAAGCTGCTGCAGGTTCCGGTTGTTACCTCGATGTTTGGCTGAATAGCACTAATTAGTCTGAAACAATTTTTTGTTTACTGCAGTAAATTGTTTACTAGGGGTTTAAAGTTGTTTGTTTGTAAATGATACAACAACAACTAAACACGCGTAAGTATAAAAAGAAAACGAAAATACAAACGTACTGTGGAAAATGGACAAGATTCCTAATACCCAATCGACGTGCAAGTGTATTTGTGACGTCACAGCAATCATTTTGCTGTTGAATTCAAAGAAGTTATTATCACTGTCTCGGGACTGATGGTCTGATAACAGCAAAAAGATATCTGCCTTAATTTATGTGAAACACTCGTTGGAAATAACCCAGAAAATGGAATGCTCGCGAACAGAACAGGCATGGAAACTACTGGAATACAGTAGATTTAAGCCGGATTCGAAACTAAAAGGTTTGCCCATTAGTCACTTGGAAATTATTGTTTCAATTTTGTCTAACATTAGAGTAAGAATGCACGCTTTACAAATGCTTCTGGCAAAGTAAAGGGCATTTTAATTGGTCTTTTTGCTGGGTCTTAGCTGATACAAAAGTTCTGCACTTGCATTTCACAGGGAATGTTTAACAGCAAAAGCTAAACTGTCTATTGCGAATGGCGTAACCAATAAGGTCATCAACAATGCCGAAAATATGCTTTAATGTTATATGTCCTATTTGACTAAAGTTTGAAAAAACTACAATTTTAGCCGATACTACGAATTTATACCATATAGCAGGTTAGTGTTTCCTCCAAAAAAAACATTTTAACAGTGCCTTCAACTGGACCTATACCGGAAGCAAAGGGCCAGTGGATTCCATATCAAGGTCGTATATTAAAGTTAGTTGTGTAAGGGAACTAGGCTGTTTACTTAACTTCGAAATTTAATCTAGTGACAGGCGGAAAATCGAAGCTAGTGGTTTCGTTAAAGGATAGTGGATACTTCATGGTAACAGACGGCGAAACAGTGCTCGAAAGCTTATTTCTGCTCAATGCTTCCATCAAGCCTCGTGCGTGCAAAGTGTTGCAGAAAAAAGACACGTTAGTGTTCCTGTACAAAGTACGAAGCGAATCGCGCATGTTTCGCTTGCAGGTGGGTTCAGTCCCTTGGCCTTGTTAAATTTGTAACAGAAATTCGATGTTTTGAATTCAAAGTTTGCTGGTTCAAAAGAAATAGAAGGTTTGGCTTTGTGCAAGGCGTGTGCGTCTGCCCTCTCAAAATACGTTAATGTCCGATATGCCAAAGACGGCGACTCACAGACAAGTGTGCAAAAGGTCGGTGGCCAAAATTTATAGTTTTAACTATACTGTAGGCAATACACACTACAACCCAAGCTTCTCCATGGGACACTTCTCAAATAATCGATTTAAGACTACCGCATTACAAGCTACACGTCATTTCTTAAGCATATTGTTTTCTGAAGCTGCTGGGGATTTTTTGTGAGGGGAACCCTGTATGAACTAGTTTCAAACATGAGAAAGCCAAATATGCAAAAAGCCATGCTCCCGCTAAAAGGTTCTTTATCGTGCAGGAGTCTGCCCCAACGACGAAAGGTAGCGGAGAGCCAGGACATCCAAGTCTATCTCAACTCGTTCAAACTATTATGAACGACGATGCGGACAAGTTGCCGCTTATCTACAGACACACGCATATGGAGGGGGAAAAGTAAGACGTACCTAGGCCGGGTCAAGTTCAACAATCATATGGAAATATTTAACTCGTTTCAGGGATGGCGGACATGTAGGTCTTGAACAAATGGTGATGCTATGTTTCACAGACCCAACGTTTCCCACGTTCGTTGGCGAAGTGGAACAAATATTGGATAAGTTGGTAAAGTCGAATGAAAAATGAGATCATGTGTCATGGCATATGAAGGGAGCGTTGATCCGTCTGGCCTGGAACCCAATTGTATAGTTCTGACCTAAAATTGCTTCGAACTCGCCTTATCGCTGAACCACACCGAATGCTTTCGAAAAATAAAGACAAGTTTTGTAAACAATCCAATGTTTTTGAGTGTTAGCACAGGCCTTTATCTGCATAAACGCATTTGCTAAAAGAGTAAAAGCCACAAGGCAAAATCCATTTCTTTGCAGAAGGTTGAATATTTAGACGTCATTCTGACCGTCTATCCCTGTAACAAATGGACAAAAATACTGAAAATTATAGAATTTTGTATTAGGACGAAATACTGAAAATCACAGTGTATCATGGCATTGCTTTTAAATGTTTGAACCAAAAGATCATCAACTTTATGTTGAAACTGTTTGCGCCAACAACGCCTCGATCATTTCTGCAAAACAAATGTTAACATCAAGTTTTCTTTACTTATATCGAAAAGCTATAAGTTTACTACCTTTGCAGAATTACAATATAAAATAACCTTGTGTCAAACGCATTTATTGTTAAGAATACATGTTTCGCTCAAAATAAGCATCTTCAGTTCTACAATAAAACGGAAAACAAAATAATAAAATGCTGAAAAATAAATGCTAAAAACTGGCCGAACAAATGGGCTACTGGTGATAACCTCCAAGACAATCTGAGTAGCAATGTCTGGTTACCTACTTGCGTGATGTAGCGCCGCAGTCGCAAGCATGCGTTGCATGTAGATAAAAACGTTGGGCATATCACGTGATCGCAGGTAGTACCAGTTTTTGTACATTGATTTGTGCGTTTAAAATTTTTTGCCATTTGCTTTCACAAATGTCCAAATGCTCCATCGGGGGTTGTTCAAGGAACACCACAGAGTAGCATGTAGCCAAATCAGGTCTTTTGTAGAACGTCGCTGGGTGACGTGCCTGAAAATGGCGGAGTAGCGCACTTTTGTCTCCCGCTTCATCGGTGTTGAATGTTCTCCACATCTGTCTTTGCTTGTTCCACCTGGTGGAGAACTTATTCTTCGTTTGTCCGATGTATTTTTCGGCCACATTTTCGGCATGGTTTCGAACACCCTGGCCCTGTGTGGGTACGGATTGCAATAGACCTAAAAGCAGTAAGCCAGCTCCGTAGTGTCCGGGGCTTTTTAAACGTCACTTTAGCGTTTGGTTCCAATTCTTTTTCCCTCGACGATAAAGTCACATAGCCGGGGAAGGATGTAGCCCAGTATACTCAGCAATTTTGTTTTTCTTGTTGGTTCTTGGGCCCAAACCTTTCCTCCCAATTTCGCGCAATCTCAATCAGTCTTTTGGGTGCTTTTTGGTGAGAATTCAGACATAGCGCACTTTCTCTGCAGTCGTTTAAGACGTGCCTGGTAGTCTTCCGGTTCCTTATTGAGACGACGCATCCTAACAGCTTCCCCATATACAATGGCTTTGAATACATGTTTGGGATGGTGTGATCTCCCGTTGATAAATATTCTCCCTTCGCTTGTCGGCTTCACGAAATCCTTGGTTTTAAAACCCAACAAGGAATCACTTGTAATCACGTGGAGAATGTCCAAAAACTCCAGTGCACTGCCTTCTTGCGTCGTATTTATTTGCTGAAGATTAGTGTTAGTCCGTGGTCATTAAAAACTGTTCTTAACGCGTTTTTGTGACCTCTGTTTATCTTTCCCCATACGAGAGAAAAATTATATCTTCTATGTAGCGTTTAAAGATTTCCGTTTTTTCTAGTTTCCGTTTAATGCGGGTTATAATTTCATGGACTGCAATGTTTGCAACCGATACTGAGTGGTTGTCTCCGGTGACTATTCCATCTTTTTGAACGTAGTATTGCCCCTTGTAGGTGGTAATAACATTTTTCAAGCAAAGTAGTGTAAGTTCTACAATCACACCTCGAGTTCTTGTTGAGTACTTGGCGTGTTTTTTGAGTGCGCTGTTTTTTTTCACCAAGTCCCTGTGCAAGCTTGTATATAGTGCAGTGACATCGGCGGCCACTAGTTGGAGAGTTCTTCCTGCGATTCTGGGTGTTGTTTGTGCTTCCACAATGCCAACGCATGTAAATAGTCCTTGCTGTCTCTGCAGTACTCGTCAAATACGGATTTGCAGAATGCATTGCTTATGGGCTGAAGGATGCATTCGAAAAAGGCAGTAACTCTTGAGGTGAATATGTTACCAGCTGCCTGCAGCAGTCGTGTTGGTATGTCTGTAAGAAAGGTTTCTTTTAATTGTTGCTCGGAGAGCTTATGCGTCTTGAATAACGGGTATGCATAAGCCGCGTTGAGGTTTCCAAAATGCTTTGCTGCTGGAGCCACATGTGTGTTTGTATTTCATATCATGATATTTGATACCCGTTGTGTGGTACAAGATGTCATCGTTTGCTGCTCCCTCAGAGTGCAGATGTTTCATAACTTCCTCACAGTGCAGTTTGACAGAGAGCGCATGTTTGTGAAAAGTAGCTTCGTCCATGTCAAGCTTTTGGAACTTCTGCAATTCTCTCATCATGATGTTGTTGTAATCATCAAATTCAATAATTATTAATTTTCCATCTCTATCAGATTGACACACAACGATTTCCTGATTATGAATTGCTGTCGACAACTGTTTTAAACTTTGCCGTAAGTTGTAGGATAGGTTGTTATGTTTAGCAAAACCTTCCCTTACCTTTTCCCCTAGGTTTCTAACTTTAACCGTAACGGCTTTGACGTACGCTTTTATCCTTTCAGAAAGTTGTTCTGTCGATGGTCTAGAAAGTTTTTTGATTTTGAGTTTCCCAGGCAACTTGTCCCGACATGAAGGACTTTCTTCCTCCTCCTCATTGGAAGGGAATATACTGGCCCACTCCACCCGCCTGATGTGTGATTGTACCCTTCGCCATTCTTCCATTTCTACTAGGTTGGACCAAGTTGGTGTGGGTGCAAATTTGAAACCTTTCAGAAGCAATAGTTTATCATCCATTGTTATGGCTCTACTGGTTTTATTTATTATCCTTGTATCTGTCGCACTAGTTCTTGTCTGCGTTGATATTTTTTTCTCCGGCGATAGCGAATCCGATCGCGTTGATTCCTGGTTTGCATTTCTGATGGGCCGGGCAGAAACTTTTCTCTCAAATAACTTTGCTTTTTCCAAACGCCACAGAAATTTCTTTCGGTGACTTTGTTTTTCCATCGTCTGCAACATTTCCAACATTGCCATCCCTGACAGCAATTTGTTTCTTAATTCTTCTTTCTTGCTGCACCAACAGAAGATCAAAATCAATTCCCTTTTTGTTGTTAGAGGGCAAAAGAACACGCTTTGTAATACATTGCTTGAGAAAGAGTTTCAGGGCCTGCTGTTTGGCCAATTTACACATTCTCTTATCAGGGTTTTCCGATTTCTGGCTGTCAGATGGATGTCTTGGTGATTTCATGGTGAGTAATCAAGTAACAACATTCAATATTTTCAATCCGAAATCGAACTCTTTTTAACGCCACTTGTTGTACGTGACACAGATGGAAACTTCACGTGTACAGAATTACAATATAAAATAACCTTGTGTCAAACGCATTTATTGTTAACCACGTCTAATACTAACCTTCAGACAAATAAATACGACACAAGAAGGCAGTGCATTGGAGTTTTTGGACATTCTCTACGTGATTACAAGTGATTCCTTGTTGGGTTTTAAAACCAAGGATTTCGTGAAGCCGACAAGCGAAGGGAGAATATTTATCAACGGGAGATCACACCATCCCAAACATGTATTCAAAGCCATTGTATATGGGGAGGCTGTTAGGATGCGTTGTCTCAATGAAGAACCGGAAGACTACCAGGCAAGTCTCAAACGACTGCAGAGAAAGTGCGCTATGTCTGAATTCTCACCAAAAAGCACCAAAAGACTGGTTGACATTGCGCGAAATTGGGAGGAAAGGTTTGGGCCCAAGAACCAACAAGAAAAAAACAAAATTGCCGAGTATACTGGGCTACATCCTTCCCCGGCTATGTGACTTTATCGTCGAGGGAAAAAGAATTGGAACCAAACGCTAAAGTGACGTTTAAAAAGCCCCGGACATTATGGAGCTGGCTTACTGCTTTTAGGTCTATTGCAATCCGTACCCACACAGGGCCAGGGTGTTCGAAACCATGCCGAAAATGTGGCCTATGTGGACATTTCAAAGGCTTTGACAGCATGGTTGACGGGGTTCACCAGGTTAAAACACCATCTGGTACAATCAAGCTACACGACCAATTGGATTGTGCAAGCTTTGGAATTTATACGGCAATTTGTAAGGAATGCCAAGAAAAGTACGTCGGACAAACGAAGAATAAGTTCTCCACCAGGTGGAACAAGCAAAGACAGATGTGGAGAACATTCAACACCGATGAAGCGGGAGACAAAAGTGCGCTACTCCGCCATTTTCAGGCACGTTACCCAACGACGTTCTACAAAAGACCTGATTTGGCTACATGCTACTCTGTGGTGTTCCTTGAACAACCCCTATGGAGCATTTGGACATTTGTGAAAACAAATGGCAAAAAATTTAAACGCACAAATCAATATTCAAAAAATGGTACTACCTGCGATCACGTGATATGCCCAACGTTTTTATCTACATGCAACGCATGCTTGCGGCTGCGGCGCTACACCACGCAAGTAGGTCACCAGACATTGCTACTCAGATTGTCTTGGAGGTTATCACCAGTAGCCCATTTGTTCGGCCAGTTTTTAGCATTTATTTTTCAGCATTTTATTATTTTGTTTTCCGTTTTATTGTAGAACTGAAGATGCTTATTTTGAGCGAAACATGTATTCTTAACAATAAATGCGTTTGACACAAGGTTATTTCATATTGTAATTCTGCAAACGTGAAGTTTCCACCTGTGTCACGCACAACAAGTGGCGTTAGAAAAGGTCGATATCGGAATTGAAATATTGAAAGTTACCTGTCAGTGATTGGTCGGTATATCTGGGACGTGCTTGTTGTCTCGATTGCGCAATCTTTTCTTCGGTGTTTCTCACAAAATCGATGAAGTTTTGTAAGGGTGGAAAATCTGCGTGAGGTGCCGCTTGCGCGGTTTCGACAGCATCACCACGGGACTCTAAAAAGAGGCGTTTAGAAATTAGAAAAATTGTTCAGACTAAACTATTTTTTCATAAATTATTCTAAACCTATAGACCTGAACAGGCGTCGGTCATATAGCAAGTCCCAAAGGTAAATATTCGAGTTCTCTCAAAGTGCCAAAACGTTGCTTAGTTTTTAAGAAAACAGTTATTGTCATTAAGCACGCCCAGTCGTATTCTGGTTCGTCGGACGATTTATCCCCACAACTTTATTTGAGTAAATCTAAAAAATATTTCCCCGCTTAAAAAAATTTGAGGTTGAATACGTTATCGCACACAGGTTTAAATTCAAGTATATCCGCTTTTTTTAATGTTGTTTAGGGACTTACCAGGGGCGTTTCCTTTGGTGCTCGCCATACGTTTCAATAAGGTTGGCACAGTCACCTCTTTCTGCGTAAAAACACAAAAAGTAGCATCAAACACATCTTGTAACGTTACTGGGTGCATTCGTTGCATTCTTCCCAGACATAAAGGGGTATAAACTACAGCATATTTGAAGCAAATAAAATACTTACTTGTGGTTTGGGTGCAGATGAAGAGCGACTACGAAGAAACTTTATCCCATCGTGTGAGGTGGGTTCAGGCGAACTTGGTGGGACTGACAAGTTTTGAGCCGCATGAAATATTTCCTTTAAAATTAACTGTACGTCGAACACGGAATAGTATAATGTAAATAGAAGACTTTTTATTCTCAGAATTATGAGTAAATCCGTGATTTCTGTTCCTAAATGGAAGAGTTTACTAACCTTGGCACCGGCCTTGGCAAGCCACTTCTTCGCCCTCGGGTCGTCCCACTGTTCAATCCCACACAATGAGGCCAAGTCACAATTTTTACCATCGACGTTACGGGTCCGCGTCAGTACCTCGTATAGAATATCGCTGCAAAATGTGACAGTTTCAGTTTACATACATTTACACGAATATAAGTAATTGAAACTTTCTCGCTAATCACATATTGTTGCAGAGAAATCGAAATTAAACTTTTAATACAGGCTTTCGTTCCGTTGCTTGCTGCTGTACATGCATGATAACTTATATGTAAACTTATGCTGTGCAATACATAGAAAATTATGTCTTAAGTTGTAATAATCTTAGAAGTGTGTTACCAAAGCGGAAATGAGAATGTTATAGAAATCATTGAACAATACTTCATTGTTAGTGTTTGTTTTTTAACAATCTTATTCGTGAAATGTATTTCACGGCAAAAACGCGAACCTGTAATTTTTTTTGTCACCCAACTCCTCCAAAGCTCTTGCAACAAACTCCGGTGTCAGTTGTATCATACCTCGGTCCACTTGACCAAAGAACCGCTCTTCCAACTTTCTTGAATCACTTTTCTCATCATCTGTTTGCATTGCAAACGGCACGAAATTTCACATTTGGACTTTGCAGCTTTATCAAATGTTACGCTATAATATCATTATTGACTTTGATTTTAAGATCATGAAAAAAGAAAAAAAACATTTGGTCGACAAGATTATTGGTTCATTCAAGTAAATATATTGCACTGACTTTTTGTGATTGGAAATCGAAAAAGCAAACATCGAAATGTGAGGCAGGTGACGAACGTCTGAAAACCGTTTGGCAGAGGGTAGCAAATCATGGAACAAACCAGTTGAAACTGGTTGACGGCGGTTAACAAACGTTGCTCCTTATTCGAAGCACTGATAAACCTGAAATTCGAACAACAATGTTAGGAACTTCACAGAATTCAATAGTCACTCGAAACAAGGCGTTTCTAAGTACTTGCGTCGCAAAATTGCGATATATACTTATATATATACAGTCAAAACTTACAATGAGCGCTCAAAATCTTCAACTCCCGACTTTAACATCATAAGAGTAAAAGTGTGGTGAACTGATCGCATTTGTGCGTAAATGTAGTCACGTGACAGATTGGATACATTAAAACAAGTTTCCGATGCGACAGGGTTATTGGGCAAGTTAGCGCTGAGGTGGTCGCACAGCTTCTCGTTGGTCTGCAGAAATATACAAAAGTTATATACATCAAGCAACCGTTTACTTTTATCAATGGGGAATTTCGAGCAAAATTATGAGAAACTCAGGCAAAGCGGATATTTAATTATTACCGCTTGTGCTTTTATTGTGACGATAGGTAGTTTGTGTTTTTGTCATGAATTATTGGTTGATCACATGAGGCTATAATTTTTTTATCACCGCAATTAAATGGCGCTGTATAGTGTGACTTTAGGTCGCAAAACAGACAACCAAATTCCCAGAAAAAAATAAAACACATTTCAACACCCACCAACACAATGATGCACTCCGATGTTTGATCGCGTTCGTTTTCATTGAGAAAAGACAAAATGCTTCCGCGGTAAAGATCAGGATCCGGACCCATAGCGCTCGTGCTCGATGAAGCAACATCGACCTTCTTCAAGAAATCCCTGTAATTTTTATTTTGCAGAAATTGCTGATTCACATGCACTGTTTTACGTAGGTTTGCAACAATAACCTTGCATAAAATCCAGTCAGTTGGTCAAGAAGATTTCGACTTTGTGCGGGAATCGATGCTGGTTTGTTTTTTCTTCCTTAAAATTAAAAAAGCTTCTTTCAACAAAAATAACAAAAAAAAGCTTTTTGGACCAAAAGCAGAAATATCTCTTTACTAGCATATGCACTTTGCAACAGCTATGCATCGCAAAACCGCAACGGTTTGTAGCTCATATACTGCAATATTTCATATATTTCGGGTATTTTTCTCGCTTATTGGCTGAACCACATCAAATGCTTTCGGAAAGTAAAGACAAACTTTGTTAAAAATGCCCTTTTTACCACGCCTGGATTCGAACCCAACGAACCCAATCATGTTTTCTTCTGGGTTTAGTATGTGATTTTTGTGGCTCCTTTTCTTACTCCAAAAAAAGTCATACCGTAATGCACAGTAGCTTTGCTGATAATTGAAAGCTCCTCGCGGATGCACTTCAGGTCGTATGCATAAAAACTCCCGGATTTGCAAGCATTCAGCGTTCTGTACCACAAACTCTCTTTGGTATCCTGGTTTCCAGCACGTTTCCCCGCTGTCGTTCTCGTAGAACCGTCCAACGATGAAATGCTGGTATGAGCCACCGACTGACTTCTTCCCACCACAAAGCGGAGATTTAAACTTACGGAGGCAAGATACTAAAAACGACAAAAAGGTACCATAATACCTTCATACAAAAATATCGGTAAAAAATTGTCAGAATTTGGTTCTTCTATATGTCCAAAATGTGTCAACCTACCAAATTATTTAAACAAATGTGATATTCGTTTCGCTTTAACCATCGGTAAATCCCTATTACGTTTGTGCGAGTAATGGTCGTGTGTGTGACGATGACGTGTGTTGGTCGGAGTTTCAGCCAAGCGTTTTTGAAAATTTTTTATTCCAAACCTTCACAAGCAGTTAAAATTAAACTGGTCGTAACAAAATGGCGCAAAAATTCGAGCCAACGGGGGTGACAATCCAGTTTTTGGGACTAAAATATCGCGTTAACCATGACCAACACTCACCTCTTTTTGAAGTCTTAGACAAAATAATAATAACAAAAACCAACCTGTTCAATTTGCATTGTAATCAAACTTACATCAATAGAGTTCAGGTATTCAACAAGGCTTTCTCTGTTAAAGCAAAACATGGAAGATTGTTTGTGAACTGGTTGTTTTTAATGCCACTTCCTTAGGAGATGTTATTTATTGACCAAAATCCTAATTTCAATACATCACAAATTATATTTTTTTTTACCCATGAAACCACAATCAACATTGAAAAAAACTTTTTTTGGTGATGTCCTGTAAAAAATGAACTTGATCACTTGAGATATTATTGTTTGTGGAAGTCTTATGGACCCTCGGTAAGTCACTGTGGATCCCCAGTTGCGAAACCTTCGGTTATGGCAATTCAAAAATACAGTATAGAAAACTTACAATGGATTAAAACAACGTAACAGACAGCTTGTTGGGACAGTTGTAGGAAAAAGGGGAAGTACCAAAGGCGGGATACTTTGTTTGTGATCATTCAGTTCCAACACTGTTGAAGCTGCGTGCAAAGCAAAATGTTAAAAAACAAGCATATATTTGGAAAATGTGATCTGAGGATACTTTTTTTTCTCACAATGGTTGAAGGCACTTTTAGTTTTCTTCATGAAAAGTCTTCTGTGTTACGATACTTTAAAGGGTTAAAATTAACAAATAAATGAGTAGCATATGTGTTTGCCGCAAAAGGCTCAAGTGATATGCATGTCAGCATTCACAGCAAACAGTTTGTGTTCATGCTCACTTATAAGCAGCTGGGCTAGAACACCGGTCACATGCAAATTTGTGGGGTTGTTCATAATAAGGTCCAATATTGCTGAAAGACCCAAGGAAGATGATCTTGATGAAGCCACACAAAATCTTGTCAAAAATATCCTGAAAACAAAAGATGATTACAGACACAAAGATTGGAAATTTTTGCTTAGGCCATCACTTTCACTATTCAAAAGAGACAATTTTCAAAACTGTTATTTTCCCAATATTTTTGACAAATTTCCTTCTAATTTTACACAAGAAGCATGTTTTAACCTGTTTTGTATGCTGAGTATTTCATTGCTAAAAAGTGATCCAAAATGTTTGTGGTTAAACTGCAACAAAATCAAACATCCAGAATTGCTGTCATAACAAAGAGCAGTGTTGGAAAACGTGTTTAATGAAGCAGTTGACGACAATGAATCTACGGAGTCTGTTAAGACGCTTGGCTCAGTGGCACCTGGAGACCTTTCTATAAACCTTACACTGTGGGTAAGAAATTCCAAAGAACAACCCAGCAAACTAGGAAAACAGGTCTCTAAAATAGAAAATAGTTTATTTTAAAAGTTATTGCGATACAATAAACATGGATGGACAGAGTCATTCACACCTGGCAAATGCATATGGTAAAGCCC
Source organism: Ascidia mentula (assembly GCF_947561715.1). NCBI lineage: Eukaryota > Metazoa > Chordata > Ascidiacea > Phlebobranchia > Ascidiidae > Ascidia > Ascidia mentula. The sequence continues at coordinate 14,822,507 of NC_138569.1, read as the reverse complement.
GTTTGACATTTCTTGAACATCACACGTCATGTTTTTTACATCATAGAAATGCACAAACTCCCCTGGACAATGTACCAATAACATTTGTCCCAAGACAAGAAAGGCAACTTGCTTATTTTGAATTGTTTCCTAAAATACACTGTGATTTCTAAAATTCAAATTTTAAAGCAACAATTTTTGCTTACATTAGTGGGATATCTTATCCACAGTTCTTTGTCAATAACAGCAATTGTGTACAGCCAAGCAGGATTGTGTGAGGTGGAACTGAGTTCTTGCCAACAGAGGCACACAGTACCTTTCAAAACCATTATAACAGTATTTATTTATTTATTTATTGCTTGAAATATTTCATGGTAATTGAGTAGCCTGAATATTGCAAAAATAATACCACATGTTTTCGAATTAACATATTGAAACGAAAAGTGGTGTTTGGCAATAAACAAATTTATAAAAGCAGCTAATTTATATTATCATTTTCCAGAAAATCAATAGATTAGGCATTGCAACATTGTTCAAACCCATGGTGTTTACCTGTTTCATTGAACAAACATACTCTCATATTGAATTCTTGGCTTGACACTGTGGGGTTTAACTCATGGTGAGCAGACAGAGAACTCTTGTTAAAAAGGGCAAACTTTGAAATTTTAAGATCCACCTTAATATGTCAATGTTAAAATTGTTAATGTTAGCTTCTCATACAAGTTTGGGAATAAACATATTACAAAACAATTTATTTTATTTACCTGCACTTCCATCACTTTTTTAAGGGGCATGCTCTCAAAAAATTGAACACAGACAAACTGACAATACCGTGGATTGACTTCATCAGTTTTGTTTCCTTTTAGAGTTGGTTTCTTAAAAAGAAATGTAGAAAGTATATCAATAATTGAAACAACTACATTTCATTAATTGTTAATTTAATAGGCCTTTGTCACATGAACATATAATCCAGATAATAATCCCCATTAATCTTCTTTTAAAGAAGTTAATTGCTAACACAACAAATAAAGAGCATTATGTGATTTAGGGATTAATCATTAACTAAATGCAACAAAACTTACATGAGCAGTTGTGCGTCTCACAGGAACCAAATAGTACAGTCGTTGGGTAATTGCATCCCATTGGCTCCAAATGGCACCATCAACGATCACCTGTAATGCAAATACTCCATTTAAAATAGAATATACCAAAAAGGATTTTGATGTTGTATCTTCTCCACCTACAACGTATGATGTCAATAGCTACACACATTTACCTCAGCTGTCGGTCTACCATGTACACGTCTGCTGACATGCCTGGAGGTGCTTGAAGTTATTTGTTTAGCACTTGAAATTTTTGAATTATCTTGCAACTCAACATTGTACAAACCTGAAAAAAACTTCCATTTTTCAACCAACAAAAACAGGTTTATCATTTTGATGTATACACAACAATGTAATATATTTTCTGTTACAGAAAGTGGAAAGCAAAATATACCAATTGATTCTCTGTGTAAAATCAAAAGCACTTCATATGTTGTCAGTCTGAGGTCTCCATTCTGCTTCTTGGTAATGTGATTTGTGAAAAGCACCCTTTGTTGCAACCTTCTGTCAGTGTCGAACTTCATTGTCCAGCCTATAAAAAAAAATCAATCAATAACCAAAACACTGATAGCCGACTGGAATAACCCACCTGTTGGGTAAACTTCTGCTAGGAATGATCTATAAACCCCATGGCGACAAACAGTTGGTTCAGAAAGACTGAAAAGTCATTGCTGTTATGTTCACATCTACAAAAGCATGAAAAACCTACCTTATTGGTGTGCCGTTCTCATCACTTTGCCAAGCCTTGATAGGCATTGCATCTAGTGCAAGATTTTAAAGTGTAAAATATCATGTCTTGTACATAAGCATTACATCCACAAACCTGTCACGCTCTTGGGTAAAAGATGGAACTGGTCAGATTTTTTATGTGCTTTGACAATAAAATCAAAGTTTGACTTTGTTTGAAAAACATCACTGCTTAACCACATCGTAAATGCTAGAAAATATATAATATTTGTAGCATAATATTTTGTGGGTAAAAACATGTGTGACAAGGTATAGCTACCGATCCACAGAACAGTATTTATTAGTTTGGTTATCTGAACAAATGGACGGTTTAATGTAACCACTATATATTTACCAATTGCATGTTGATCTGGAGATATATATGCAGATAAAATATCCGCACTTGTCTTGCATATTAGGACAACATCATCTTTATTAGTTTCTGGATTAAAGAGTCGAATGTACAGTGTTGAATTACTTTTCGTGTCCTTTTACATAAAACAAAAAAGTCACATGTAAGTAGTTGAAGTTCTACAAAAGGTAACAAATAACCTGCTCCGCATCATCAGTCCATGAGTATAAAATGCAACCATCTTCTTCCCACGACAAAATCCTGAAACAGTAGTACAGGTTAAACAATTCCAAGTTTTTCAACCAATACATGCCTTGACAACATATATTATTTAAAAAATATATTAAGTTTTGAATTTATCATTAGGAAAAATTTTAGTTTATAACTTTCTCACTTTATTGTACGAAACCATGCAAGACAAAAATTATGCATCTCAAAATATACTGGGTTGACAGGGTTTCCCAGGTTAAGTTAACATAACAAAGTTAGGAACATAGGCAGGATTAAACCAAACTCTAGACCCACACTAACCCTAATCTAAAACCTTATTTTTCCATATCTTTATAGACAATAACATTTAACACATCTGTACTAGTGATGTAACTGCACTTGCCTGACAATTTTTCCTGTTCCTGAAGCACACCACATGTTTTCTTTTGTAATCATTTTGAATGTATATGGCAGTAGGAATCCTATTTGTGTAACATATGATTCAAAACCCGTCTGCTAAGACTTGGTCAACAGTCTCAAATGTACAGATCATTAGTCTTAAAACTGGGATATATAGTTTTTTCCAATGCGTTTCTGAAAACCTTAATAAACGACCAAATTAAAAGCTTCTAGCATATGTAAAATATACTTATCACCTATCAACAAATGACCTGGTACATGCAAAAAAAAGTACAAATTTAGACACATTTTTTGGAAATAAGCACGATATGGCATCCTGGTGTTGGACCAACCTCAAGAAAAAGAAAGAACCGTGAGTGTGGTTTCACAAAAATAGGAAACTTCTTCAAAGGGGGGTTTACCCTATTTGCTTTTTCTTGTGGTCACGTGTGCTGAGCTTCTTATTTCGCACAGGTTGTAATCAAAAAGTGATTTTGTTTTTTGTCGTGATTATTTGCTGGAAATTAGTGGTGATTGGTTCACTGTGATATTAGGTTCAATTATTGGTCAGCAACCTTGGGCTGCAATCTTCATAAGCGTTTCAAATCTCTAAAGCACAGAATACAACACCTTCGTCAATCGGGAAGGCAAGGACAGCAATGCGCCTTTAAATGTGCCGTGGTTGACGCGTGACCTTTTAGGGTGCCAGGGGTTGTGCTTCATGACGGGTTGGTTGTCTACAACATTTGTTTAAAACCGTTTTCAAGCTTTCTGGCATCTCTCCTGGATTGGTTTGCAGCACACTGAATTTGAAATCAGTTTAAGTTTTAAATAAAGATACAATATAGCTCAACAACAATATTTATGCAAAGTGGGCCTTGTAGGTGAATGCTGTCCGATAAGCTTATATCATCCACAGCTTTCAGTGCGAACGTTGTGTTTTATACACAACACAAATGCCACGGTCAACGGCATATATGCGCCCTTTAGAAGGTAGTTGAACCATGACCACGGAAAATATTGCATAGACAACGACAAGGCCATAAACTTGAACAATTCAAGCACCGATGCAAAGATGATTCCTTACCGTGAGCTAGCGTCTGTTGTAGTATTGTCATGTTGTATGCATTGGAAGGGGATAGTCTTTGTTACGACAAGTCACACGGTCAAGCAGGTTTTACGATGTTATGATTCCACGGGTGAAATCAAAATATGACAAATTTACACAAATCGTTGCAGTTACTGCAAACTAGGTTTCTCACGACTTCTAATCATTGGATTCAAGAGGGATAGACCAGGATTAGGCAGTAGTATTGTTATGGCACAACTGTCCCCGATAATGAGTATTGTGCCAACCGCGTATTTGTGATTGTACTAGACTAAAGTACGAATTCCGGCTCGAACTTTATTCCGTGTTGGTTCAACGCCCATCACAAATGCGCATTATAGGTGGTGCAACGGTTGATATCTGGTGCAACGGCTGATAAGCTGGATCAACAGTGTGTAGTTTATTGTGTCCTGTGCGAATTTAGGCATTTTTCAAGCAATTGCGTGCCTTGAACAAGAAATTTATTTCAGCAAATTAACTTTGACTGTGGTGATTAAGCTCCATGACACAACATACGCTGCGTGCCACGAAGCGTTTGCAAAATAGTCACATGCGTAAACACAGCATTAGTTTAAATCATAATTGCTTTGACTGCCGTTCTGTACCAATGCCCTCTTTTTTCTGACGTTATTGAGGAGAAAAGCATATCGTCTGCAGAAAAAACAATCAGTGAAGTGCATACTCGTTTGTTGTTGTGTCTGACGTGCACGATGACATAAATGAGCTTGAGGTTGATGATATATTATTGTATATGACCTCCAAGACAGGATTTTATTGGCACATTGGCCCTCAAAGTACTATATTCAATTTCAGCTAAAGAAAGCATAATTTGTAAAACAACAAGCAGAAAAAAACACATAACAAACATGCTTCAAAGTGGTGCGTTCCTTCATTTGAAATGTCAGAATGCTTGCCGACTTTTTGCGACAAGTATGTATAATTTATTATTATGATAGGCCTACTCATTATAACATGTATAATAGATTTTCTGTAGTTCTTTTCATATCTTTTTTAACATCCGGTCCAGACGCATATTCTTCTCGTAGTAAACTAGAATTGCGGCATACGTTTGCACCGAGCATTTGTTATTGGATAGAGCCGCAAGTTTAGGTTTTCAGCAACGATCATTGATGACGTAGTAATATTTTAGCTCGGTGATTATAAGATCGTTGCCCCCCCCCCCCCAACAGTATGCAGGGAACTAACTGACAACGCATATAATTTTTGTACCTTTGAACACATTTAAAAAACAAAAAAAATTTGAAGGTTCCTAATGAAGGAGCCCCATATCAATTTTTACATCACATAATAATGCATGAACACTCGATAAGAATGTTAGAAACTTTGTGTAGTTTTAGATCCAACAATGTTCAGTCAAGCTTCCTTGCAAACTGTTTTTAACACATAATCTCCCAAAAAAAGATCACACAAATGTTCTGCGAGCAAAAGGGAGTGCTCAACAAAAATGACATGCATCCATGTTTGAGTTGTGCACCATTGTACGATAACCAAGTGCTGTGCAGTAAAATAGGTCCTTATCACTTTTTCCATAATGGGTACAAAATGCTGACAGTTTTGCACAGAGCTGTTACATAGGGATGTACTGAAATCCTTTCAGCAGGGGTGTAACAATATGTTTTGGTATGTGTGATGTTGACTCTTTATGACCTATGACATTTAGTGAAATTTCATAAAAAGAGGGATTTTATATGTATATACCTATTTGTTTCAGAACCATTAGTATTTCTGGCCTTGTTCCCTGGTTTACACCATGGTACAAATTTAAAACTTTTAAATTGCATCTGACTTTCAATGTTCTAATAGAACTGTTTGGTTTTAAATTGAAGTTTTTTAGAGTGTCCATATACTATGTTTCTACCATCATTTATTTGTGTTTTGTATAAAAACTGATACAAATTCCTTGACAAACATAAATTTTGTTTATTTGAAGTTTGTTTAAACATTTAACCAAGTTGTCATGAGGACAAGCATGTTTTCTTTGTAATCATTCTGTGACATGTTTCAGAAATGTTGCTGTATGTCAATTTACCTACAAAATATTACATTTCTTTGTTACCATAATCTAGAAGCATCATCTTATGACAAGACTTCACCCCTTCCTTACAACCATATACCCAAGCCTGGACCGTTGCAACACTTGTCAAAAATGACAGTTATGGCTCAAGGAAAATTTGATTTGATGCACCATGCCTACCAACGGCACAAAGAGCTTGGGCCAATTTACAAAGAAAACATTTTTCCTGGTTAAGTTCTTCAACAATAGTTTTAGGATTTTACTGAATTAACAAAATAATTGTTGTTTAGGTGTAACAAAAATGACAGTAATAACTTGTGATCCTGGTGACACTGAGACCTTATTGCGTCTGGACAGTAGACTTCCTCTCCGACCAACACTAGATCCTTTGGGTAAAATAAGAACTGAATTAAATTTTCACAAAGGAATCTCCGAGTCAAATGGTGAAGAATGGTACAAAGTAAATATTAGGAGACACTTTGTTGATATGATTGTATCGAATGCCATTAATGCAGAAAAATGTGTCTTTAAAGATAAGAAGTGTGGTGAATCAACACTTTCTTACAAACCCATCAATATGGTCATATGGAGAAGAGCATTTTAATGTTGCAAAGGATTTCGTTGACTTCATTGGCAAAAACTTGGATGAAAATAATGAGGTGTTTGCAAAAACATTGGGAAAGTGTTTGGCGACTATGTTTCAAAAAGGCATAACTTTTTTGTGTATAATTTTAGGTTCCTAACTTCGAGTATGCACTGAAATGTTGGGCTCTGGAAGCTGCTGGGGTTTTTAGCTTGGACACAAGGCTAGGTACATTTCATGACATAAAAATTATACTTTGGTGTGAAGGCACATTCCTTACAAAATAACCTTTGTGTGTGCATTGCGTAAGGGTGTGTCTGTGTTTGGTCTTGTCAGTTAGTGTGTTTTGCTGAGGTCAAACTACATCAAAATGGCAGCAAGTGAATGATACAAAACATGCAACAAATATATTATTATTAGGACTTTTCAGTGAAGTTGCTCCCCATTCTAAAGAACTTATTGAAGCCCAGGAATTGTTCTTTCAGTCACTTCACGCAGTGTTTCACAGTTTTCCTACATGGAGGTGGTTTGAAACTGCGTCATACAAGGTATGTGTCACTGAAGTAGACTTGCATGTTGACATCATTGTTTCACACGTTTTTTTTTTGTCAGGAATTAAAGGAAAGTCAGTTTCGTGTCATCAAGGCAATTTTGAAACACATAAAAGCAATGCAAAGTAACTCTTCACCGGAACAGAAGACACAACTAAAATCATTTCTTGATAGAAGTGAACTTACCGACAAGTATGTTACTTAATTGTATTGTACACATGAAAAAATATGGGAGGGCCACTTACAAGCATATCATATTCTCTTTCAATGTTATTACTACGCAACATTACCATGCCTTTTTCCTTATTTTTTAAAAAAAGGGAATTTTGCTGTTTAATGTTATTTTTTATCAATAAAATGTTGAACATTTTGGTTAATTGGTTGTAAAAGGTGTGTGAAACAAAGATACAACCGTAAAAACCAGGTGTGCACAACACATGACATGTCAAACTTGACACGCTGTTGATTTGAAAATGGACGGTTTATTTTGACAAAATTTAGCTTTTATATCTGTCCTTGCCAGTGCATGAACATGAAAGTCCAGAAATTGGTTTTGCCAAACAACTTTACCAATCATAAATAGTTAAAAATTAATAAAATGGTGGTTAGTAACGTTCTTGTTCAAGGTGCCTACTGTTTGAGGTAAACTTTTTGTGTAGCACCAAAATTACTGTGCATTCATATTTTTCCTGAGGCTCAAAAACTTTTCAAAGACTTTTTTTTTATGCAGTGAAAAAGAAATGGTTATATCTGATTTTTTGTCGGGTGGAATTGAGACAACAGCATACAGCTCTGTCTTTCCACTTTATGCAATTGCTAAAAATCCGAATAAACAGGAAATACTTCGAGATGAAATCACCAAATACATTGGGGATTCTCCTGTTGTTAGTGGGAAGGTGGGGAACATTTTATCTGTTGTCTGCTTTGGTATAATCCATCCTCGGTGTTTCAATGAATCGGTATTTGTAACTTATTTGACTGATTTTTGTTTAGACCATTGCCCAAATGCCATATCTTAATGCTGTGGTTAAAGAGGCACAACGTTTGTATCCATTCAGTGCGTTTTACGCTCGTGATTTTGAGAAAGAAATTGTGTTGTCGAATTACCGAATCCCACCAGGTGAGGTCAATTTCCTTTGAAACATGAGTAATATTACACATTCAAACTCTTGAAGAGAAATGCAGTTGTTGTCATTGCATTTCCTTAACTCCAACACATGATAAAATTAAACAAACATTCCCCCTCTTCTTTTACACTCATTTTACATTTGAAATGTTGTAATTCAAGCATATATTTTTTTTCATTGGTATATTATAGGCCTACATGCATTTAAAACATGCTTCATCGGCAGTGAAAATTGTTGCCTTCAGGTGTAAGTGTTTTGAATTCATCGAATATTATGAACAATCGTGACCCGCGTTACTTTGACAATCCTGACGAATTCATTCCGGAACGCTGGTTTGATTCGAAGCAACGGAAGAAAGCTTCATTCGCAACTGTTGGTTCATTTGGCGTCGGAGCTAGAAAATGTCCAGGAAGAAAATTTGCGTTGCAGGAAATCCACTGCCTCATCGCGGCGATTTTAAGTCGTTATCGCCTGGAATATCACCACAAGCCACTTTCGACCAAACTTCGGTTACTTATTGTCCCTAACGAAGAACCAAAATTTACATTTTTGCCTTTGTAGTGGTGCCAACATAAGTATTTTGACGCAGTGCTAATGCAAATAGACATTCATTCTGTGCAATTTCCCGAGTGCTTTATGTATTTGCCGTTGAACACTAATTTATTAACCTCATGTTCATGATATTTTAACTTCAGTGTGTATATGCACTTGTTTTGTTTGTATACTTGATGTGGTTGCAATCATCTTTTTTGTAACGGTATGGCTCGCCTTTTTATTCACTCGAAGGGTAAAAGGAAAAAAGTATTGTTCTGTCTTTTACTCTTTCTTGTGAATCGTAGTTTTTTAGCTTCAATTTTGTGCAATGTCATGCTAATAAAATTTGTGCTTTCGGCCAAAATGAAATCACAATAGAGTGTGCACTTCGTAGGCGCTATTCAACTCCTCACTTCCAAAAAGTTACGAGAGTTTGCACTGGAAACTGCTGACGAAGCTGTGTCTATTCAACTGTTGAAACTGACACCCACGCACTTCTGTTTACGTGACGTATGTTAACAGATTACCGAATGACATGACCAAGAATATTGCGAGCAAAGACAAAGTTTGAGAAGCGCCATTTTCACCTGTGGAAATTTGTTTCGTGAGAATTTTGCGGTCTAAAGATTATACGCGCCTCTGATTTGAAACCGATAGTTCCAAATTGAGATAATTTAATTTTTTTCCCCAATAAATGTGATGTGACAGACATTTTGTATCATTAGATATGGCAACCCTTTTGTACACGCGCTCATTCAAAAGCAGTCCCTTTCGAAGTGATAAAGAACCGACATACCACAAGCGCTTTTGCAACCGTGTAGAACCATTTAAGTTCTAACGTGCGCAAATTTTTGGACTTTATTTCCATTGGCAATGAACAACTATAATACAAGATCTGTATGCCTAAATTGACCAGGTTTGTTAAATAAATAGCATTTGCGTTAAAAATTTTCTCTCGATGAGCGGCGCCCACCACAACCGTTACGCGTGACATCACACAATTACATAACCGAATTTGACGAAGGGACATTCCCTGTTTTTTTGCGTTTGTCCCGTGACATTGTCTCAGCAATTGGCACATCAATCACGTTTGTGGCTTTCAAAACAACACAAACAAATTGTTTTGCGCTAAATCGAAACAAGATGCTTCAAACAAAAGTGTTATGTCTTGATCTTATGGTTGGCTCTCAATTAGGCCTTCGGTTTGCTTCAAGTATGTGACTTTATTTATCAAAGAACAAGAAATAGATAAACAAAAACATACAAGTGTAGTGACTTATTGTTATATTTTGTGAATTCCTGTTGTTACAATGAACTTTTATAGTTGCTATGCTACATCAAGCAAAGCACTGTGTTTTACCTTTTCTTGCAGAGGCATCAACTTACAAAGATGTTTCACCACACTCATACAACCAAATTCCCAAACCAGGGCCATTCCAAAGTATAAACAGGATTGCTGGTTTTATAAATGGAAACTTTGAAATAATGAATCATGTTTGCAAAAGACATGGGGAATTAGGACCAATTTACAAGGAATATATGCATCCAGGTATGCTTTCAAAAATTTAATTTTTTTTTTTAATTTTTTTTTTTCTTGTAAACCATCAGTATTTTTTAGGTGCAAGAAAAAGGATGGTTATAACATGTGATCCAGGTGATAATGAAATCATGTTGCGACAAGATGGCAGGTTCCCTATTCGCCCTCCATTAGGTCACTTGAGTAAAGCTAGAAAGGAGCTTAATTTTCATGAAGGACTGTCTGAGTGCAATGGTGCAGAATGGCATAAAGTAATGAAGTGCATTGTAGAAAAAAAACGTCACAGCACTGAAAGTTTTGTTTGCAGATCAGAAGTGTCGTAAACCAGCATTTTCTATTGAATAAATCTATATGGTCATATGGTGAGGAACATTTTAAGGTGGCTAGTGACTTTGTATCCTTTATTGCAAAGAATTTGGATGAGAATAATGAGGTTAGTTTTTGTTCCTTGTGAAGACTGAAGTAAAAATATATCAATTATAACAGACATCAAAGGTTACATCTGATGCAAATGTTGTAATCACATATTGTGGTTGTGTTTGGTGTTGATGTTACTTACTGACTCAGAGCCTGACTTGTCACATAGTAGCTTTCTAGCAATGGAATTCTTGTTAAACCTTATATTTACTTTGCATATAATTTTTTTTTAGATTCCCAACTTTGATTTTGCACTCAAACGATGGTCACTAGAGGCAGCTGGTGTCTTTAGTTTGGACACAAGGCTTGGTAAAGACTAACTTCTTTAATAAAGTTTTCATGTGTCAATCACATTCTTAGAGGTCACATTGTAAGTGTAATGATAAACATCCAGAATAAGTAACCTATAATAGTTTTTGAAAGTTTTTTTTTCATAAAGTATGTAAATTTATGTTTGTTGACAAAGTTTGTATTGACCTTACAAGCACGGATTTATGCACCACTTTGGTAATAATACAAACTATATTTTCAGGTCTTTTTCAAGAGGATTTGGATTCTAATTCTCAAGACTTAATTGAGGCTCAGAACATCATGTTTCAGTCAATGCAAACACTTTCACTCAGCTTTCCTGTTTGGAAGCTTTTTAAATCACCTTTATATAAGGTTTGGAATTTAAACAATAAACATTAATAATTTTTGTTACCAAGGCTGGAAAAAAATAGATTTCATCAAAAACTGCCAAATGAGTAATTGTTTTTGCGAAGAGGAAAAAGAAAAGAGATTAACAGCTTCAGAAATTGATTCAAACTTATACATATCAAAAAAAAAATATACCTATTTTTAAAATTGATGAAAATGATCTGTCTAAACTTACCGGGAGCTTATTTTATGGGTAAAGTAGGTTATAGACATCATAATACTCACATACAACCCTAGGAGAGTATCTACTTGTGACATGTTCTTTGTTTAAGGAACAGTAATTCACTATTTTGTAGTCTCTTACTTCTTGGTGATTTAGGTATTGAAAGACAGTCAACAACGGGTAGTCAATTCAATTATAAAGTACCGCAAAGCATTGCAAGATGATACTTCTGCAAAAAACACACAGTTAAAATCATTTCTTGATAGCAGTGAGCTCACTGAAAAGTAAGCCCCAGCTCTAGAAGTTCTTTTCGATTTTATAACATCTAATTTTAATAACTTTCTTGATATTTAAAAAAGGAGTGTTTAAGTGTAAAACTTAATAACTGTGAATGGTTGTTAAATTTTTCAATGCTGGTTTGGCAAATGTTGGTAGTTTGAACATAATAAACTTTTATGTATACATACTAACATTATTGTTACATGAAGTAAGGATTTACTTTCATACATGCTATTGTTTTGCAGTGAAAAAGATATGGTGATTTTCGAGTTGTTCAGTGGTGGGATTGAATCAACAGCTTACAGCTCAGTATTTCCATTGTATTTACTTGCAAAAAATCAAGAAATACAAGAAGTTTTGAGGAAAGAAGTGAAAGAATATCTTGGCAAATCTGCAGTTCTGACTGGAAAGGTAACAAACTAATTCTACAAAAGTACTTTAGCAAATGATATATTTTATTTTGTTCAACAGACGATTGCCCAAATGCCATATCTTAATGCTGTTGTGAAGGAGACCCAGCGCTTGTATCCATTCAGTGCATTTCATCATCGAAGTTTTGATAAAGAAGTTGTATTGTCAAACTACAGAGTACCACCAGGTATAAAAATAATTGTTTGTTTTAAATGGCTTCTGTCTAAGCACAGTTTATGTATGGGTAGGCCATTGGACATTAGGACTATATTTAAAATATCAGTAGTCCATAGATAAGTGACAACACAAATTTTATCATGGTTAGAGTGGTTATCTCCAAAGGTGTCAATCACTCGAAAACTGTTGTATTTTGTCAACGTTTATCATAATCATACCTAACAAATGTTAAACTTGCATAATTTTTTATAATGTAGTTGTTTACTCTATAGGAAACTGTTATAAAGTAATGTATAAGTATTTTTAACTAGCCTGGTAAAGTTTGGTTGCATTATAATCGTCACCGGTCTGTTTTGTGGCTTCAAATTTCGAAAGAAAAGCTACGATTATCGGATTTGTTAACCCACGAAAAGATCATGTGGCGAACTTGATATTATTAAATTACCCACTCAGCGAATAGTCGTGACCTTAAAAAGCGAAAATGGAATTTTTGTTCAGGTGTAAGTGTTTTGAATTCATCGAACATTATGAACAATCGTGACCCGCGTTACTTTGACAATCCTGACGAATTCATTCCGGAACGCTGGTTTGATTCGAAGCAACGGAAGAAAGCTTCATTCGCAACTGTTGGTTCATTTGGCGTCGGAGCTAGAAAATGTCCAGGAAGAAAATTTGCGTTGCAGGAAATCCACTGCCTCATCGCGGCGGTTTTAAGTCGTTATCGCCTGGAATATCACCATCAACCAATGCAAACCAAACTGCAATTGGTTGTCGTTCCGGCCGTGGAACCGCGATTTACTTTCATACCATTGAAATGATGTGATTGAATTGCACGTCAAGATTGCAACGTAAACTTGGTTTTCTAAACACATTTCTTCTAAATCGTTATTTTGCATTTTATTATGTATAAATATTTGCATTTCCCAGCATTGTGTCGTTTATGTCTTGTTTTGGAACTGTTTTTATGCACTTTATGGTCTGAAATTCGTTTTTTAACCTCCGTGATTGATGTCGCCATAGTATAAGTTACCTACATGAATTGTGTGTTTTTGTTTGGCTTATATCGTCAGCAGAAAAACAAATTACCACCCGTAATAATTCATACCAGATGACGTATTGCTTGAGAGAAAGGTTGCCCTTTACCCTTTAGAGCCCCAGGGGTCACCAGTGAGCCCATGACTTCAAAGACCCATACAAGAAAGGTTTCTGCTTTTTCAAATTTTTTTTTACCTTTAAAGCCCAGAGTCCCCCCTTTGCCCTGATTTTTATTTTATGCATGGTAATATAGCTATTTGTGTAGGTTATTTCAAATTTTTTTGATGTAAATAATCACTGACCAATAAAAGTTGTCAAATATCGCTGTTACAACTTGTGTAGCATCAACACGGACCTAAATAAGGCGTTGTTTAGCTTCAAATACTGAAAAACAAAGTTTTCTGCCCATATGAACCTGCGAAACACGAAAATCACAAGTAGTGGGGTTCCAAAAATTAGTTGTTTGATCAAACATTGTAAAATATTACCTCGGTTTCATTCAGGTTGTTACTTGTACTTCTAAAGAAATGCATAGCTTCACTCGTTTCAACAAAATTAGAAAGGTAATATTTTTCATTGGGTATACGCCAGAGCCCAATGGGTCACAGGTGGCCCCACCAGAAAATGGGGGTTAACGGTCGAACATCTCAAATTTTTTTCATAAAATGTGTTTATTCATTTTTTTTATGTTGCTCAGTGTACCCTTGGGCTGTAAAGGGTTAACCTTGCAGTCGTTTTCTTTTCTATATCTTGTATTATGCTTCTTTATAGAAAAAATGAGAACAAATTTTGACTACCTTTTGGTTTCAATCATTTAAGACTGAGGTTACCACTTGGGTATCGCGACACAGTGTGCAAAATGTTTTACCGTTACCAACCGAGGTTATACCGAAAAAGGTAGCAGAATACTAACTAGAGTCATACTTCATTTCCCCCATAATCAAAAAAACCCAAAACTGCAGCGTAATAAACACAATCGACAGTTTTAGCTTGAAATAACCCGAATTGATCGTTAATGTGTTGCAAGAAATTCTAAACCATTCGTGGTAAAAATTCAAAATCCCTTTATCGAAATAAAAATAAAACATTCTTTCATCGGAGTAAAACCCAACTATATCTTTGTATCAGACCGAGCAATTGCACCCTATTAGTTAAGAACAGTGTTTCCTAACCGGTGATACGCGTACCAATAGTGGTAGGTGATGGCATTCTGGGTGGTACGCGAGCACCTTTCCGTAATATACGTGTTCGTTACTTCACCCCCTAGGTTACTTTGTAACACTCAACTAGGTGTGTCGAAATTGTTTACCTCTAAGTGGTACGCAACCACAAAAAGGTTGGGAATCACTGGTTTAGACATTACAATATGCCCTTTGGCTTAAAAAACCTTGTTGTTTAAAACACACAAATGTAGCGTATTGCTTATTTTATTTGTCGATTCGAACGGATGCCGGCAAAATAATTGCAGCGTTGGTTATTTATCGACTCTTGAAGCTTCTGTAAAATGGGATTCGTTAAATAGGCAACTTAAACTGTATGACATGCATTTTTAAATAGTTTTAACAAAGTCTTACATTCTTCAAAATCCTCGTCATCTTCGGGCATGAGGTCTTCAGCATTATTCTCTAAAAACCGCAATTATTTGTTAATTGTGCACATGTAGGATTCTGTTGAACAGAATTGAGTACAGAAGAGTTAAACTTTTAAGTTTCCAAACCTCTCGGCATTTTGGCATGCACAAACACTCGACCTTGTTTTAATCTCACCTTCGTCACCCCTGCGAACACTCCAACGACGGTAACGACGAACCCAACGAAATCGCCGAACCCATCGGCGTTTTCTCCAGATATATCGACGAGCGACTATTGACTCAGTGGAGTCGGCTGCGAGGAGAACGAGTCCAAGAAGAAGAGCGAGGAGCAGAAGTTTATTCATCTGAAAGAAACAAGAAAGTTGTTATACAAGTAAACTCTTGTCGCTCCCATATATCTGAGTTAAAGAGTGATTAATGTACAATTTATGGCTAAAGTTTTTTATTAAAATAATTTTTCATTTACAAGTTTAGTTATTTTCTGCTTGATTCGAAGTTTCAAACAAAAAACTTTTGTTCGCCAAAAACCAAAAAAGATTTGGCCCCGACCAAAATGTTGTGCTGCCTATAACGTCATAACCATACTCGACGCCATAACTATAATCATAGTCAGACACTTGTTACATATATAAGGCCTACACAGTTGAGCTTACCTTATTTCTTTGCGTGTTTCACAAAGCAAATGATAATTCTTTAAGCGTGTGCTCTCGGCTTTATAGAAAACCGACATTTGGCGACTGAAAACACGCGTTCTTGACTCATTTTTAGTCATAGTTTGCACCAAACATAAACCCAAATTAACCCCCTAAAAATGCACACAAAAATCCTCCACTTCCTTCAATAAAACGTTATCGGGTGATGCGTCAGCTGCATATGTGGCCAGTCGACACGAATTTAGGAAGTATCGGAGATGTGTTTTAGCCGCACCATATGGTCTGATCATCTTCCGCAATCAAAATAAGCTCTCAGAACCTCGTGCTTATCGGTGTATGACGATTGTAATATGTAAACATAAGAAAAGTGTCAAAACATTTACGTTAGAGAATAATAATTCAACAAAAAAAACATTTTTGCTCACCACAAATCTCAATAGTTAACAAGTTTGGTGCGTCATCTGTGGTCATAATAATTTTTTGTGTATTTGCATCCTTAGTTTAGCATAAACTCCTGGCTGTTGACTTCATTGAAGTCCAGCATGTGGCCTAAAACCGCGAAGACGTCCAAGATTAGATGACTTAGTTTCGTTCTAGAAAACACACGAATGTAACTGCAGTTTACCCGGAAGATTTAAAAAAGTCACTTCACTACATTATTTTACGTGAAGTACGGGAAACTAATCGTGCCCCCCATTTCGTAGGACCAACTTGTTCAACTGTGAAACCAACAAAATATTTGGTAGCAATCACTCAATGATTGTGAGCTCAGATACACCAGTGGAACCGTATTACATCATTTATACGTTACTTCATGTGGCGTAGCCATATTATTGGCTTCAACAAGTTGCATAACACTAGAGCTATACTTGGTGTATTTTTGTCAAACGCTCAATTTACAAACGTTTGCAAAAACAGACATTTACCACTCCTCGGAAATTTAACGGTCAGTGGCTTAGCCAGCTTAAAATGCCATCTTCCGACCCTCCCTGGCTACGCCAGTGGTTACAATAGGCTCCTTGTTTCCCATATGTTTAACATCGGCACGAATTCAGGAAGGGTCGTTACATAACGCACTCTCAACATGTTTAGTTTTTCGACTTCCTTTCGTGGTCGAAAAAATATCACTGTTTATGCGTTGTTTCATGCAAACTTTAAAGCAGAAACCAAACGGTATAAATAATATGAAATTCCTGTTGCTGCCAGGCATATTGCAATTAAAAATGTACTGCTCTTCTGGCATAAACGTATTGTATTTTACGACGTTTCGTCTGCCATGCGGCGAGACTTCATCAGGTATGACGCAACAATTGAATCACACTAAAACACGCAGGGGCACAAAAGAAAAAGAAAAAGGGGAACGTTGACACCGCTTGTCAACTCACGTGCTAGAGGCAGAGGCACCGAGGCAGAGGTATAAATAATGCGGACACTACTAGAATCCGCGAATTCCAATTTTCGCCCGGGGTTTGATATAATGTGACTGGATACTAACTGTAGCCGGCCTTTCTTTATCCACGGAAGCAAACCAAAACTGTAGCATCATAAATACAATAGATATTTAGGCTTAAAATAAACTTGACCAGGCACGAAGATGATGCAAAAAAAAATAATTTGTGGTAAATATACAACATTCCTTGGTTTACACAGACCATGCATTGTGTTGTAATTATCCGTTACCACAATTCCAACCGACTAATTGCATTTTATCTTCGACCACCCAAAACTTGATTTACGAAAAGTGTTGAGAATCACGTCTGCTACCTCGAAGAGGAAAATTTATGAGACAAATTCGTTTTGTGATAAAAACCATAGTAAACTTTTCTCCGCACCAAGAAGAGTCAAGATACTTGCAAACAATACACAGCACATTTGTAAAGGTCGCAAGACCCAATAAAATAACTTTAAAAATAGTCTATTTGTGACAGACTACGGTTTTTCCTTTAAATGTCTTTCTTCTAAAAACAGAAGCAATTTTAGCCATACTAACAAAACTCACACATTACGTAATGATTCCGTCACAATTTCATTACTTCAGTATAGTCATTTTTTGCGCCGTGGCGAAAATCACATCACACAAGGCGGTCGCGTAGAAAAAATGCATTGTTTAGATAGGAGAAGGCGCCTTATATGTTGCAGATATCGAATAGTTTTAAACATAGGAGAATCCACAGATTACGTTACCCTAAAAGTCAGGACAGGGTTTTACATCACACAAAAATTTGTCATTGTGACGTCACAAACCAAAGGATTATTTGTCCCTAATTATCGGAGGACCAAAGGGTATAGCAGCAACGCCGTTGACCAAAGCGCCTTCTATGACGTCATGTAACAATAATCTCGCTTTTGTTATGAACATCTCTTCGTTTAATTATTAACATGTTTTATTTTTCCGTGTTACATGCACTTTAACTAAAAAATTTTTAAAAGCAAAACTGTAGTAATTCGTGTTAAAACAATTCGAATTTATTTGCAAGTATCCGAATATTTCCACATTGCAAAAGTTGTATTTGATCTCCTGGAAATAATGAGTGACTATAGAATCTATAATAGAATCTTATAAGATTCTCCAAGAGAATAAAAACCAAAGAAAAGAGGAGAATTTGCACTACAATAAGAATAAGAATTTTACCATTATTCCAATTTCGTCGGGAAAAATGCTATACAAAAAATGCTGGACACGCTTTTGAGCTAATATGAGCTTAACATTATAAATTAACTTTTTCCAGAAGGATTTGGCTATTGATACATATTGTTCCGCTTTATAAACAGGACCACTCGTGTGCATTACAACGAAACGATTTATCTCATACGAGGGGGAATTCCCAGTGACAAACGTGTATGTTTTGTTTTTCATTATTTCGATGGCTGTGCGTTTGTTTTGCAGTTATATTAATTTCCTTTACCTTCTAGCCCAAGTAATGTTGAATTTTGAAGTAATTTATGTGTGCCAAATACTTGAAAATATTGTTTGCAATGTTAGGGCTGAATGTCTGTTAATCAAAGGCAGACAAACTCTCTACAATGGACAAATTAAAAGTTGATGTAGTTGATATGCATACTGGAGGAGAAGCAGTAAGAATTGTCGTGTCTGGTTATCCTGAAATTATTGGAGAAACTATTTTAAACAAGAGGGATTATGTAAAGAAAAATTTTGACCATTTGAGAAAGTATGCTTGCAACTTAATGTTATTCAAAATCGTTACTCATTTTAACTTTAGATTTTTAATGTATGAACCTCGGGGACATTTTGACATGTATGGGGTTATTCCTGTAAAACCAGATGTGGATGATGCAGATGTTGGGTACCTATTTATGCACAATGAGGGCTATGGCACTATGTGTGGGCATGCTATGATTTCATTAGGAAGGTTGGTACTTAAACACCCAGCAAGTTTGCTGCAACTAAGTAACATTACTTTTGTCTAGGTACTGTGTTGATAATGGAATTGTTCAGTACAAGGAACCAGAGGCCACAGTCAATATTCAATGTCCATGTGGCGTAGTAAAAGTGTTTGTTACTTGCAAAAATGGCTACACAGATAGTGTCAGGTTTCTGAGTGTGCCTTCATTCGTTGTAAAGGTAAAAGATAGTGCTCACATGTTCTATTTTTAAACTCTGCCCAAATAGCAAAGCATTTCATGAAACTAGGTATATCCATGTGAAGTTCCTTTCTGGAGGAAAATTATTACAATGAGATTATGAAAGGATCTCACATTAAAAAGCTGACTTCCTCCATTGTAACCATTATTTCCCACAGGGCCAATAAATTTAAGAACACCAATTTTCAGAAGAAATAAACTCTTTTTTTATGACATGGATTACTGGCTGTTGAGCATATGACCTATATTACCAAAAAGGAACTTTTTTAAAACTTACAATATGTACATTGACAGACTGATGTTAATCTGCACTTAGAAGAATTTGGAAATTTTAAGGTGGATGTAAGTTATGGTGGTGCATTCTATGCATTTGTTGATATTGACAAGTTGGGAATTGATTTTTCTGATGTAGGAGTTATTAGAAATGCTTCTGCCAAAATAAAATCTGCTGTCAGTAAAGAGGTATTACAAGAGCAGATATTTTATATGATATGGTTAGTTTTGTAGTTTAGCATAAACATAAAATTTTTTAGGTGAAGTTTTCACATCCAGATGACTCAAGGCTTAACTTTGTTTATGGGGTTATTTTTACAAAGTATCGCAAGGGAACTCCTGAAGAACCAATAGCAGAACTTTGTGCTTTTGCTGACTGTCAGGTAGACTACATCTTCCCGGAGATTTTTTATGAAATGTTTACTTTTGTTGCCTTTTGTAGATTGATAGAAGTCCATGTGGCTCTGGTACAACAGCCCAAATGGTGTTAATGTATCACAAAGGACTAGTTTTAACACAAGAAGTAAAAGTTATTGAAAATCCTATTACCCATTCAAAGTGAGTGATAAATTAAATATGAACATGGTTACTATGAAAACTTTCGCAATTTTTATAGATTTGAGGCACAAGTAGTTGGGGCAACAACTTGTGGTGAACATAAGGCTGTTGTGGTTGAGGTAAAAGGCAATGGATACTACACAGGACAATCAACTTTCACTTATGAGGAAAGAGATATGCACAAATATGGTTTTCTGATAAAATAATGTCTTGTGTACCAAGAAGCTATATTTAGTACAGTATTTCAAAATGGTTATTTTATTAATTTTCGGCTTGTTTTTGGTGTTGGTCCATAAACCATCTAAAGTTTGTGCCAAAGATAGAAATTTACTGACAATCCGAGTACAAAGTAATGTCTTTTTATTATGATGTATTTCAGTAGTTTGTTGTTCCAGCGCTACCAAACCTGTTTGATGAATTGTGTGCAATATTGTTGCTTAACTAATTTGATATTGCATCCTGTTAAGTTTTGAAATATGGTGGTTTATTTTATCATGTCCAAGTAGTGTAATTTTCATCAGTGTTTTATACTCACCCATCCTGCCCATTCTATTGCTATAGCCTCAATGTATTTTCATGTGTTAGAAAATACATAAGCACACACTTATTTACGACTACCTGGCATCGGTATTAAAACATAGTCTTACTGTATGGTGCAAAAATGTACATCCTTTTAAAATTGCGTTTCTGAAGCTTTAGAATCACGTAACGCGACTGCGTTACTTACACCTTTGTGTTTAATTAAGTTTACTTGACCGCTCATTGCTATATCTTGGCACTTATTGGAACAGTTCAATTACACGTACTCCTTGCTTCAAAAGTTGTGACAAGACGTAATTTGATTTACGGCAACTGACAGTGCAAATACATAGAGTTTAGGATATTGAATGCCAAGTTAGCAATACCAACTTTGACACAGAAAATAATTTCTTCAAAAACAATCAATAATAAATAAAATAAAACGTTATCGGGTGATGCACCAGCTGCATATGTCGCCAGTCGACACGAATTTAGGAAGTATCGGAGATGTGTTTTAGCCGCACCATATGGTCTGATCATCTTCCGCAATCAAAATAAGCTCTCAGAACCTCGCGCTTATCGGTGTATGACGATTGTAATATGTAAACATAAGAAAAGTGTCAAAACATTTACGTTAGAGAATAATAATTCAACAAAAATCATTTTTGCTCACCACAAATCGCAATAGTTAACAAATTTGGTGCGTCATCTGGGGTCATAATTATTTTTTTGTGTATTTGCATGCTTAATTTAGCATCAACCCCTGGCTGTTGGCGTCATTGAAGTCCAGCATGTGGCCTAAAGCCGCGAAGACGTCCAAGATTAGATGACTTAGTTCCGTTCTTATAGAAAACATTTCCAATTTGGACGAATGTAACTGCAGTTTACCCGGAAGATTTAAAAAAGTCACTTCACTACATTATTTTACGTGAAGTACGGGAAACTAATCGTGCCCCACATTTTCTAGGACCAACTTGTTCAACTGCAAAACCAACAAAATATTTGGTAGCAATCACTCAATGATTGTGAGCTGAAATACACCAGTGGAACCGTATTACATCATTTATACGTTACTTCATGTGGCGTAGCCATATTATTGGCTTCAACAAGTTGCATGACACTAGAGATATACATGGTGTATTTTTGCCAAACGATCAATTTACAAACGTTTGCAAAAACAGACATTTACCACTCCTCGGAAATTTAACGGTCAGTGGCTTAGCCAGCTTAAAATGCCATCTTACGACCCTCCCTGGCTACGCCAGTGGTTACAATAGGCTCCTTGTTTCCCATATGTTTAACATCGGCACGAATTCAGGAAGGGTCGTTACATAACGCACTCTCAACATGTTTAGTTTTTCGACTTCCTTTCGTGGTCGAAAAAATATCACTGTTTATGCGTTGTTTCATGCAAACTTTAAAGCAGAAACCAAACGGTAAATAATGCGGACACTACTAGAATCCGCGAATTCCAATTTTCGCCCGGGGTTTGATATAGTTTGACTTGATACCTGTAACCGGCATTTTGTAGCATCATAAATACAATAGATATTTAGGCTTAAAATAAACTTTACCAGGCACGAAGAAGATGCAAAAAAAATAGTTTGTGGTAAATATACAACATTCCTTGGTTTACAGAGACCATGCATTGTGTTGTAATTATCTGTTACCACAATTCCAACCGACTAATTGCATTTTATCTTCGACCATCCAAAACTTGATGTACGAAAAGTGTTGAGAATCACGTCTGCTACCTCGAAGAGGAAAATTTATGAGACAAATTCGTTTTGTGATAAAAACCATAGTAAACTTTTCTCCGCACCAAGAAGAGTCAAGATACCTGCAAACAATATGCAGCACATTTGTAAAGGTCGTGTTACGTATGACTGATGTCATAACTCACATGATTGACAATTGGGCTCTAATTAGGGGTTAAAGGCTGAATACGTCTAATTGAAGCTCCGACTGTAATTTAGGGATTGGCAGTTCAATTTTGGAATGTTTTCATCTCAAATTTTCCGTTAATTTTTAGTGTAATTACGCCTTCGTATCAGACAACGTTTTTCGTTCTCAGACAACGTTAAGTATTAATCGTCCACAGCGTGTCACGCTAATCACGCTGTCTATACAAACTGCCGCTGGCAATGAGACGGCCTGGCAGAAGCAAACTGGCTTAGCAAAGCAGCTGAATCGTTTTGTGACAATTGCTCGTATATGAACTATAGCTCTTTGTCTCGTAAAGCTAATTCCGCATTTATTCTTTATTAATTGATCTCGATTTATAATGTCATTTTAACGTTAAAACTCACGTTTATCGAAGTAACCTTTGAGGCTCTTGTAAATACATTTTGATGGTGTAGCAATACGTTGTAAAAAGAATAGTTTGTTAACAGTTTAAGGTAGTTTAGTTTGTGTAAAAGGCAGTTTTAGAATTATTCTTAGTTGGCCAAAAGTAAGCGAATAACGAACTCACGAAAAGCGTGTTTAAAACGCGTAACAGGTCGCAAGACCCAATAATATAACTTTAAAAATAGTCTATTTGTGACAGACTACGGTTTTCCTTTAAATGTCTTTCTTCTAAAAACAGAAGCAATTTTAGCCATACTAACAAAACTCACACATTACGCAATGATTCCGTCACAATTTCATTACTTCAGTATAGTCATTTTTTCAAGGCGACCGCGTAGAAAAAATGCATTGTTTAGATAGGAGAAGGCGCCTTATGTTGCAGATATCGAATAGTTTTAAACATAGGAGAATCCACAGATTGCGTTACCCCAAAAGTCAGGACAAGGTTTTACATCACACAAAAATATGTCACTGTGACGTCACAAACCAAAGGATTATTTGTCCCTAATTATCGGAAGACCAAAGGGTAGCAGCAACGCCATTGCTCTGTACTTCGATAAGACGGGGATGGTGCGTTTCTTTGCTCAGTGACATTACATGACGTCATTTTGGGTGTGATGTCATAACTTTAACCTTACTTTTGTGTTGACTTTAATTTGTTGATTCCAACATTTTTAGTTACAAACTATATTGCAAAAAATACATTAGTGGTTGATTGTGGCGAATTAAATAAATAATTTATGACGCGAACTGAAAAAGTTGTACTGTGATAGAATAACAGTGTTGTGTTGCATAATCAGCTAATTTGTTCGGCCTTTCTTGGCGGTCTTGTTCAGCCTCAAAATTCAATTAACCTGCTTTTATCTTTTTGCAGCTTAAATTAACATCAAAATCCGTTTGTTGTACTTGTTTACTTGTTGTCCCCTGTTTAATGCAAAACTATACTAAACCAGTTTTACAATGTTTTCCATTCCCACGCATAAGGCTTGCTGCCAGCACTCGCACGACCAAAGCGCCTTCTATGACGTCACGTAACAATAATCTTGCCTTTACATGATTTTGTTCGCAACTGTTAAAATGCGACTTTCATCCGCTTTATCTCAGAAACCAGTCACCACATCCAGCTACTTTTTTCGCAAAAAATGTTTTAAAGTTATGAACATCTCTTAGTTTAATTATTAATATGTTTTATTTTTCCGTGTCACATGCACTTTAACTAAAAACTTGTTAAAAGTGGTAATGTAGTGATTCGTTTTAAAACAATTCGAATTTATTTGCAAGTATCCGAATATATCCACATTGCGAAAGTTGTATTTGATCTCATGGAAATAATGAGTGACTAAGATTCTCCAAGAGAATAAAAACCAAAGAAAAGGGGAGCAGTTGCACTACCATAAGAATAAGAATTTTATCATTATTCCAATTTCGTCGGGAAAAATGCTACACATAAAATGCTGGACACGCTTTTTGAGCTAATATGAGCTTAACATTATAAATTAACTTTTTCCAGAAGGGTTTGGCTGTTGATATATATTGTTCCGCTTTATAAACAGGGTCACTCGTGTGCGCTACAACGAAACGATTTATCTCATACGAGAGGGAATTCCCAGTGACAAACGTGTATGTTTTGATTTTCATCATTTCGAGGGTGTTTCTAAAATGCACAATGCCGCTAATGCCGCTAATGCCCGCTTATGTAGCTAATGTCGCTTATGTCGCTTATGTCGCTTATGCCGCTTATGCCGCTAATGTAGCTAATGTCGCTAATGCCGCTAATGGAGCTAATGTCGCTGATGCCGCTGATGCCCGCTTATGTAGCTAATGTCGCTTATGTCGCTTATGTCGCTTATGCCGCTTATGCCGCTAATGCCCGCTTATGTAGCCAATGGCGCTAATGCCGCTAATGTAGCTAATGTCGCGGGCATTAGCGGGCATTAGCGACATTAGCGGCATTAGCCACATAAGCGGGCATTAGCAGCATCAGTCACAAAATGGGGCATTAGCGGCATTAGCGGCATTAGCGGCATTGTGCATTTTAGAAACACCGTCATTTCGATGGCTGTGCGTTTGTTTTGCAGTAATGTTAATTTCCTTTACCTTCTAGCCGAATTAATGTTGACTTTTGAAGCAATTTACGTGTGCCAAATACTTGAGAATATTGTTTGCAGTGTTAGGGCTGAATGTCTGTTAATCAAAGGCAAACAAACTCTACAAAAAAATGGACAAATTAAAAGTTGATGTAGTTGATATACTGGAGGAGAAGCACTAAGAATTGTCGTGTTTGGTTATCCTGAAATTGTTGGAGAAACTATTTTAAACAAGATGGATTATGTAAAGAAAAATTTTGACCATTTGAGAAAGTATGCTTGCCAGTTGCAACTTAATGTTATTCAAAATTGTTACTCATTTTCACTTTAGATTTTTAATGTATGAACCTCGTGGACATTTTGACATGTTTGGGGTTATTCCTGTAAAACCAGATGTGGATGATGCAGATGTTGGGTATATATTTATGCACAATGAGGGCTATGGCACTATGTGTGGGCATGCTGTGATTTCATTAGGAAGGTTGGTACTTAAACACCCAGCAAGTTTGCTGCAACTAAGTAACATTACTTTTGTCTAGGTACTGTGTTGATAATGGAATTGTTCAATACAAGGAACCAGAGGCCACAGTCAATATTCAATGTCCATGTGGTCTGGTAAAAGTGTTTGTTACTTGCAAAAATGGCTACACAGATAGTGTCAGGTTTCTGAGTGTGCCTTCATTCGTTGTAAAGGTAAAAGATAGTGCTCACATGTTCTATTTTTGAACTCTGCCCAAATAGCAAAGCATTTCATGAAACTAGGTATATCCATGTGAAGTTCCTTTCTGGTGGAAAATTATTACAATGAGATTATGAAAGATTCTCACATTAAAAAGCTGACTTCCTCTTAATGGTAACCTGTGTGGCCATTATTCCCCACAGGGCCAATAATTTTAGGAACACCAATTTTCAGAAGAAATAAACTCTATTTTTATGACACGGATTACTGGCTGTTGAGCATATGACCTATATTACCAAAAAGGAACTTTTTTAAAACTTATATACAATATATACATGTACTTGACAGACTGATGTTAACCTGCACTTGGAAGAATTTGGAAATTTTAAGGTGGATGTAAGTTATGGTGGTGTATTCTATGCATTTGTTGATATTGACAAGTTGGGAATTGATTTTTCTGATATAGGAGTTATCAGAAATGCTTCTGCCAAAATTAAATCTGCTGTCAGTAAAGAGGTATTACAAGAGCAGATATTTTATATGATATGGTTAGTTTTGTTGTTTAGCATGAACATAACATTTTTTTAGGTGAAGTTTTCACATCCAGATGACCCAAGGCTTAGCTATGTTTATGGGGTTATTTTTACAAAGTATCGCAAGGGAACTCCTGAAGAACCAATAGCAGAACTTTGTGCTTTTGCTGACTGTCAGGTAGACTACATCTTCCCGGAGATTTTTTATGAAATGTTTACTTTTGTTGCCTTTTGTAGATTGATAGAAGTCCATGTGGCTCTGGTACTACAGCCCAGATGGTATTAATGTATCACAAAGGACTAGTTTCAACACAAGAAGTCAAAGTTATTGAAAATCCTATTACCCATTCAAAGTGAGTGATAAATTAAACATGAACATGGTTACTATGAAAACTTTCGAAATTTTTATAGATTTGAGGCACAAGTAGTTGAGGCAACAACTTGTGGCGAACATAAGGCTGTTGTGGTTGAGGTAAAGGGCAATGGATACTACACAGGACAATCAACTTTCACTCATGAAGAAAGAGATATGCAGAAATATGGTTTTCTGATAAAATAATGTCTTGTGTACCAAGAAGCTATATTTCGTACAGTATTTCCAAATGGTTTCTTTTATTAATTTTCGGCTTGTTTTTGGTGTTGGTCCATAAACTATCTAAAGTTTGTTCCAAAGATAACAATTTACTGACAATCCGAGTACAAAGTAATGTCTTTTTATTATGATGTATTTCAATAGTTTGTTGTTCCAGCGCTACCAAACCTGTTTGATGAATTGTGTGCAATATTCTATTTGAATAAGTTTTGGTAAATGGAGAAACTGATGATGCCGTTTTAGGCGAAATATATTTTTCTCTAAATAAATCGATCTGAGCTGTCTGAAGATCGCTGTGTTTGGATTTTAATACATTATTATTGATACGGTGTGCGATCGACAGCCTGCCAGGGGCCTTTGGTTTTTTTGATCCAGATTTGATTTACTAATCACAATATTGTTGCTTTAACAAATTTGATATAGCATCCTGCATCCTGTTAATTTTGAAAATTTTGAAAAATGAGGGTTTATTTTATCATGTCCAAGTAGTGTAATTTTCATCAGTGTTTTATACTCACCCATCCTACCTATTCTATTGCTCTAGCCTCAATGTTTTTATGTGTATTAGAAAATACAAAAGCACACACTTTTTTACGACTACCTGGCATCGGTATGGTGCAAAAATGTACATCCTTCAAAATTTCGTTTCTGAAGCTTTGGGATTGTAACATACGTCACAGAAACCAGTGTTTGTATTGCGTAATGTTTTGCGTGTGTAACATACGTCACAGAGGCCAGCGCTTGCACAATCCCATACTGCGGCCCATATGATAAATTCATCGAATGCTCTCGAGTAAAATAATACAAGGAGGATCAACTCCTTCAGCTAGTGTGCAACAGAATGTGTGAACAAGCGACTGCTAGTACAGCACGCGTGAATCATCTATATCCGCTCCCACAGATAATCTTGATGTGTACTGTATTTTATGTTCCTGCAATATATTACTCATGATATCACGTGACATTATTGACCAATCAGCTCTCATAATGGAGAGCGTTAAAGAGCCCAGTTTAAACCGGTAAATTCATTCTATTTGATTCTACTTGATTCTATCGTATTACTGTTACACTGCTAATATTACTGAGACTCTACAAGCTATTCGCCGGCTTGGGATTTATTCCCATAGCCTGATAATAAACTGTTTATTTGGAATCAGCGGTTTGCTGGTGAGAACGAGGCAGAAGCAGATTTAACAATCGAAGAGACTCAATTCGCGCTCAAGCCATCGAGACAGGATCACATAACGCGACTGCGTTACTTACACCTTTGTGTTTAATTCAGTTTACTTGACCGCTCATTGCTATATCTTGGCACTTATTGGAACAGTTCAATTACACGTACTCCTTGCTTCAAAAGTTGTGACAAGACGTAATTTGATTTACGGCAACTGACAGTGCAAATACATAGAGTTTAGGATATTGAATGCCAAGTTAGCAATACCAACTTTGACACAGAAAATAATTTCTTCAAAAACAACGTTATTTTATTCAAATATGTTCAAAAAACGAAAGCTCACATAGGGAGATGTTACGTCACACACGCAAAATGATAAAAATGCACGGAAATTGCACAACATTAATTTGGCGGAAAAAAGTACTTGTTGACTAAATTTCACGCCAACCGTTTGCATTGGAGCTTACTCTGGTCCGCTCGGGCACTTCCAGTAGTGGATTCTACATTCTTTCCTCCCCGTGCTGGCAACGGTTGGCGAGTTTCGCATGCATACACACCAATAGCTCATTTGCAGCTTTCCGTCCATGTTCGGAGTCATGCGATTAAAAAGCGACCCGGTGTATCCTGCGTCGGCCGAACACGTCGCACCAGTAACTGTGTATCCCTGAGGGTACATGATCAAGCAAGTTAAATACAAACATAGGTTCATTGCAACTTTACGTTAGAAAAAGGGTTTTGAAAGTCTGTCAATAAACAGGCATGCATTGTCTTGCTGTTTTTTTGCCAATAGGCGGTGTTCAATCTAACACCCTTCATGTTATACTTTTGAAACAAATCTTGCCTGTTCAACATTGTATTCTCCACTTTCGATGCTTTCTTGCGAAGAAGAGCCTCCAATTCCAAAACTATTGTGTACACAATTGGAAGAGAAGAAACCTGAAACAAATGAAACATTTGAAATAATTATCAGGAAAGAAAATACAGTTTTGGTTTCGCATACTTGCAAGACTGCCGAAAACTTTGTCGAATTGGGACGAATTTAAAGCTTGGATATATCGCCGAACTTCGACTGGGACCGAAGGCTGATCGCTGATGCTCATGTTGATGCGGGTTATTAACTCTGAAACCTGCATACAAAGTAATGGAATGGAAAACCTAAAAAGTGCTTGTGTAGTAATTGGTGTCAGTTTAGGATGACGATTCCTTATACCAAACAAGACTTTAATAGATATGTGGAAAAGTGTATGAATCTTAGTAATCTCAACATTTATCATGGGTCAGGGTAGCGGCAACTTGTGTGGGGATTAGGGATTTTCTACCTTCAGACTTTGTTGCATGAGATTATCGGTTTCCCGCTGATACGTCGTTACTTGCGACTGAAGTTGCTTCAATTCCAACTTCAGAGAGGTGACCTCGTTTCGGAGCTCTGTTGCTCCTGCAACATTCATTGTATTGGAAGGATTAATTTGTTATTAACTGATTTCAAAGTACAAGGTTTAACGTATGGTCTTATGCGAAGTGTTGAATTTTGATCCTAATTAGGGTTGGGCAAACTTTTTGACTCGCGCCAGAAATTTTCAAAAAATCAACATGTGGCCCAATGATATATAGGAATATAAAGTGGACAAAGTGTGTTTACACTACATCGGTGCAGTATGAGCAGCGATTTTAATCGCCTTCAATTTATACCAACTTCTGGTGGGCCAGGTTGGCCTGTAGGTCGGTATTTGCCCTTTCTGATTAAATAAAATATTACTTTTATTCATACAATAAAAGAAAAAAGGAAACATAAGACAGCAAAGATATATATTGGGTTTCACATTCCTGTTTAACAAGTTTAAAGCCTGTTTTTGTGTGCATTTATATATTGCGCGCACAAAAAACGCATAAAAATCTCACCTTGTGACGTCACAGGAGAAATTAAACCAACCAAGACAAGGGCGATAAGAATCAAGGAGAGCAAACTAATGATAATTGCGACCGTGAACCCAATGACAAGAACACACGCACATTTTTCGGAAATGATCGCTCTCTTGTCAATGTCATTGGCACTTGTTTCAACAACGCTCGGGTAAGGACTAACCGCTCGAATTCCGGAATACATCGGGTTTTGACGTTCCCTGTGAAGTAAAACCGACGGTCAAGTTATTGGACGGTGGTTTGAGATGTTAAAATTTGAAAACAGGGGATATAGATACACGAATTCATTTACATGTAGTTACCTGAAGGATTGGTTTTCGCTACATTAAAGAACACTCTGTTTCGGTCAAAACAGGACGTAGTTATTTGACAAACAACTTCAATTAGCATTTCTAAATTTACTTATTTTTACATACAATTCAAAAAATAATGTGGCGCCGTCAAACTTTTAGCAACGAAACGAGTCAACATCATTTAATTGTTTTTATCCTGTTAATTTAATGCAAAACTCTTGCTTTACAGACTTAACGTTAATCTTTATTCCGCAATACGGAGAAGTAATGTGGTAGTTTTGCAAATAATCAATATTTTATGACGTACAAACTTAGCTACTTACTTTGGAAAATCGTTTTGTCCATTTGACGGTTTGTGTCCCTGAGCACAGCTGACTTGATTCCCCGACACCGACATATTTTGGCAATTCAATCGGTTTTCTAACGAAACCTTTCTCTCAAGCTGAATAATAATGTGACAATAAACATTAGGTTTACCCAAGCCACTGACAAAAGATGTGTGATGTATATTGTGAATTGGCTGATGCAGTCAGTTTCTTGCAAGTCAAAGAAAAAAGGGAGTGATTGTAAGACGCCACCAACAGCTTAATCCACTTTCATGTTACTGGCTGTCACGCGCATTTGCTCTGTACTGCCTTTTGGGTTGCATTGATAAGATTTTTCTTTTGAACATTGTACCACCCAGAAACTCTCTTATATTGAGTAAAAAACTTCATGAAATTTTTTCGTTCCTTTACGAAAACTTAATTTGGTCGACTGAAATATGTCACGAACTACTACTGGTTCTCAGTTGGGGAAAAGTTTTGTTAGAGGGTATGTAGAAACTTCTGAATACGTAGGTTAAGTTTAACAAATAACGATTATGAAAGTGTATGTTTCGCACTGTGCAACAAGCACGTAAACATGTTAATTACCACAGCGCGTTGAAGTATTGTTACGCACCAAAAACCCCGTTGTGACGTAATACTCCTAGAGGGTGCAGATTTTATTCAAAATACTTACACGTTATCAAAACAGGTTTCGCCTGGACTAAAAGGTTGAGAATCACTAGTTCAAAGAATGCATTGGCATTCATGTTGTATGATGTAAAATTTAAACATTCTATTCTCAAAATGTATGGAGGTTATTGTTTTGAGCTTGTGATCTCACTTACGGTTTTGTATCGTTCTGGCAACTCTTCATAGTCGTGTAATGGTTGTATCATCGCGCCCTGGCAAAATCTCTGGCTGGCCGCATCTTCAAAATTTGAAAATTGATAAAATGAGTAATATTTCAAACTAAATGAAAGCAACGTTGGTGCGCAAATTGTTTGTTTACCTTGGTTGCTGTTTGGCGGCAACAGAGGTTGTGTCATGAAGCTGGTTTGGTCGAAATGCGTCGAACTAGTCCTGTGCACACTTGGCTCAGACAAACCAATATTTATTCGATCGCTAGTATAACCTTGTAGCAAATCGCCGCACGATGCGCTCTGCTGGTTCTCATTGTTTGGCGTTAGCCTGTTTGCTACGGTTCCTCTCAAAGGTGCTGTCTTGGCTGGTAAGGGAACTGAAGGCAAAGGCGAATTTGTATCTCTTCCGAATGATTGCCTTTCCGTTGCACTTCTGTTTGGTCTTTGCGTTAATTGTGTGCTCATTTTATACACTTCTGTTGACCCAATTGGACAGCACTGATTACAGTCGACAAACCCTTGCACCAACTGGTTATCACAAAAATCGCCAGAAAATGTAGCCCAATTGTTTACATCATGTGTAAATATTACACAGACATCGTTCCAGTTGGCTAATGTACACTCCCAAACACTTATCGGTAGTACTTGACCGTGAAACCACAAGTTAATACAGTTGTAAACAGATTAATCCGTATCAAACGCTATATTTTCCAAGGTATATTGTATGGTAGAGTACATTCGATCCTCGCCTGCTTAGAAACAACACGTGAAGTTAAACTGTTACCAAACGCGGTTTTAAATCGCTTCACCTGCAACCAGTATTAGGCGACAAGCTGCTGAAAAGTTGAGAACACAACATAAGTGCCCAGGGGGTAATACCGCAGTTCACGGTTGAGCGCACACACATTTTTTAGTTTCAGTGAACAGGTGAAGCTCGCGTTGTGACCTCGATTTCGCAACTTGCTACACACGGTGCATCGCAATTGTTAACATATGAGAATACCACAAAACTTGCCGTAAGTGCATGACATTTTCAAAAAAGCAAATCCGTAGTGTTGGCAATAAACTATTACTTTTGTGCAATTACTTTTCACCAGCAGTATTGGTTATTGGTTTTAATGTATTTTGTCCACTGCGTGGACTAAAGTAACAGCATTGTTCTGATTTCAAAATTATGAACTACATGGGAATCAATCCATGAATTTTTTTTCAAAGTTAGTTAAACCTACAACTTGGAATTTTTGTATGACGTTATTCGCCCTTCTACCACATGCAAGACGTGCAAAACTTGTCATTGGGCATTTTTTGACAGCTCAACGTCAGTGCGCACCATCACGCACTATTTTCCTGCAATGGAATATTTCCTGACGTCATGGATAAAACACAAACACGGTAAACCGTTGCTGTCAGACCATACGGCATAAATAAGGTAGCCTGCTATATGTAGTATACATGTAATATAACTTTTTTTGTCGGTACGACATGCGTGTAATACTGTAAAACATAAAGGCCAAATTTTGTATTTAAATAAACAATATACATGCAACAACACTGTTTCAAAATAACCTTCCTGCTAAGGTGATTTTGTTGAGCGCTTTCTTCTCTGTGATTTACATACACACAGTTTCTTAATAAATGCGACCAAAGTAAAACAAACCAACAACAGGTAGGTCTACATTACGCTTGATAGCCCACACAGAAAGGGTAATAGGTGCAATTTTCAACGTAATTGTGATATACTTTAACCAACAGTCGTTACACAAAACATTGAAAGGATGCAATTAAGTGTAGTAAATGAGTAAATGAAGAGATTTTACGACTGAGCTGATCGTCGTCAATGGAGTACGTAAAAATTTTGATTTGAAGATAATATACTGGCGATTAAATCGTTCTTGATGCAGTGATGTGCACTTTGCATAATATTTAACGGGTCTGTGTAGTGGCGTGTGCAAAGTGTTGCCTGCATGGAAAGTTCGTAAGAGCTTTTATCTAAGCATATGATTTATTTTTAGTAAAGCTTAATTTGATCTGCAAAAATATTTGGCTTTCCGGGAGATGTGACTCATGATGTCACCAAAATAACCTCGTAAAATACCCACTTCAAAAACACAAAATTCAATATTTTAGCGTAAAGATCTTCAAGCTGTCAAACTATTTCGTTTTCGCGTTGTCCATTAGTGTTAATGTCAAAAACTGCTGCTGAGTGCATTCGTTCTTCCGGTGAAAAATAGGAAAAATATATATATCTTACCAGTGAAAATAAGGACCTTATTTTTACTCAAATTGTTTCTCTTTCAATGAAAAACAATGAGACAACATATGTTTCGACCTAAAGAACAAGAATACATTAGTAATTTATCATATTTTTCGGTGGTATAGGCTATAAAATAAAATCGTTTCAGCCAAGAAGTTTTGTTCACTTACTTTACTTAGTTATGTGATTAAGTATATGTAAGTACCTTACATATATCCTGCAAAGTAGGCTATTGTTAGTTGCACAAAGGATTAATGGACATGTTTTCTGTTTCGTGTCACTCTTCAAACATAAAATTCTTTCTATAAGCATACGTCCTGTTCTTAAGATTAAATTTTGAGAAATATCTGATTACCTATACGGTCCACGAGAGGGGGTGCAACCGGCGCGGCGCACCAGGGTCATACCGCAGTCCATGGGTGTCGTGAATAGCAAAAGAGGGCCCCCGGTCTCCATTATATGCCTTGAAACTAAGATTTCTATTGTAAAGGTCGGATCCCACGTATAATTTTATGTTATCTCCTGAAATTAGGTCCTCCGTCCTCGCACCGGCAAATGTTTATGTTTTTCTCCACATTGCCCTGTAAATCAAGAATAGTCAAACCACAATCAAGAATAGTCTAACCACAAGTTAATTTAGTAACTTTTGTGCAATAAATTTCACGACCAAAGTTTTCAGGCAAGACGTGTTCAAATTACAATCAGGGACTATCCCTTGCAAAACTACCCGGTCATTGCATCGTCATAAATGGTCAAAGTGTTCAATGACCTCGCGTTGTATTTGCATATATACAAGTTGTAATTTCAAATCGAGGTTAGTCCGCGGAGAGAAATACCTTAATTTAATTTGTAGGGTTGCATTAAAAATTCCAGAATTGAGAAAATTTGGTGTTTTGTTGATGTTTGTCATTCACATTCAGTAGGCTAAATGAGAAGTAATTTACAGAAATAATTGATTGTGCTCAACTGCAGTTTCGTTTATAGCTCTGACAGGTTTATAACATTTTACAAGACGGGATTTCAGATAGTACAATGTTTGATAATGATAGCAACGAGTGTGCAGATGTCGAGAAGGGAGAAAAGATACCTAGAAACACCAGAAGAAGGTCGTCTGTTCATATAAATAAGAGAGCGGTTGTATTGGAATCACAACCAATTCGAAGGTTGGGTAAAAGTTTATTGAGTATATTACAGATAAAGGTCTTAAGTGGAATACATAAAAAAGAAGATTTTGTCAGTTAGTTATTAGTTTTGTCATTGGATTTTTGTACCTAATCATTTTTTGTTACCACAATCCACAATGGTCCAAATGAACAGTGACAACCTTGAATGTATTGTAGTAACATAGTTTGAGTGATTTTAGAAAAAGATCCTGCATCGATAGAAGCATTAAGTGGTACTTAACTTTATTGTATAGCGTAGAGTTTATTCATGAACCTTAGTTTCAAGGTTTATACAAATAGAACGTTCAAGCACCAAACTTGCAAATACAGGCAACCCAGAGCAGAGTAAACAGTTTACGCCATAACAATAGTCATTTAACAGTTCACTTGGTAGAACAGGAATGGTTTAACACAAACATGCATTAAACATATTGCACTCAGCTCAGGTTGCCTTTGTGGTGATGACATACCAATAATTTGGCTTGGTAACTATAACTTCATTGTGATCTTGATTGGTTCAAAACTAAATACTTTAACCTGATGTATTCAAAAAATTTAAGTAGTATAGGAAAGTATTTGAAGCAAAGACTGGCAATTTGGTATATTGGCAATGCCTCATTATTACAAGAAAACTATTCGGAGAACTATCCCGGTTTCTCCTGGGTACTCAACCAATGATAGTAGAACGGGTGGATATGGAAGGTTTAGTAGTGGTGGGGGTGGTGCTCCAACCAGAACAAATGGGTATAAGACAGATAAAAAAAAACCTGCCAATCAATTAAAAAGGTAAGGTTTGAAATTACTGACACAACAAAAATTAACATCAGTTAAATGCTGAATGTAACATTGATTCACATATATGTACATATATATTTCAATATTTTTCAAATTAAAATTTCTTTTTACATGTGTAAATATCATAAATTTTTCATAAAAATACTTTTAATACTTAAACAGCTACTATATTTGTTTCCCACTAAATATTTACGCATACTTAGGTATGAATGCTCCATCAAGAACAGGTCTGCACCCATTGATGTCACCAATAAATCTTTTGAAGAGATTCATGAGGAATGTTTACAAAAGAAGATTTTGTTTGAAGATCCAGAGTTTCCAGCTGATGACAATGCTTTGTTCTTCAGCCAAAGACCACGCATGAACTTTCAGTGGAAACGGCCACATGTAAGACACAATGTTTTTTTGTTTCTAATAAGAATATAGTTGCATGATAGCATTGCACATAAAAATATACTTGTCTTGTTACTTTGTCCATAAGCTTTTAACCACTTACCTGCTTTGGAATTACTATAGACCTGATTTAAGTAAACTGGAGTCATTTATGTGAAGAGTTTTAGAAATACAATATGGACAAATTGTCACTACTTGAGAACTCCAATGATGTACTATTTTAACTTTTTCAACTGAGGTGTGTGGTTATTGTGAGCAATGTTTCATTTCAATTACAGGAGATTGCAGATAATCCCCAACTTTTTGTTGGCGGAGCAAGCAGATTTGACATAATGCAAGGGGAGCTAGGTAATTGCATGTTCTAACATTGAAATTATTTTTTTTTTGACGTATGGTCTTGTGGTTAATAAGGTGACTGTTGGCTTCTTGCTGCCATTGCCTCCCTCTCTCTTAATAAGGATCTCCTCTACCGTATTATTCCACCTGAGCAGAGTTTTGCAAAGGGACAATACAGCGGAGTGTTTCACTTTCAATTTTGGCAGGTACACTTTGGCATTATACTTTTTTTGCTTTTATTCAAACTGACACACTTAACATGTATCGATAAACTAGTAGTAGATCAACAAACAACATGTATTTAATGTGTAGTATGGGGAGTGGATGGATGTTGTGGTTGATGATCTTCTGCCAACATACAATGGAAGATTAATCTATCTCCACTCTGCAGACAAAAATGAGTTCTGGAGTGCCCTACTGGAAAAGGCCTACGCTAAGTATAAACTGTTCTGTTTTGTACATTTATTCTATAGATTTACACCAATATTGATCCGTTAATTTAATTGTTTTGCAGATTAAATGGATCTTATGAGGCACTGAAGGGTGGAAGCACAACTGAAGCTATGGAAGATTTTACTGGTGGTGTGACAGAAACTATATTATTAAATGAAGCACCGAAAAATCTATTTTGTGTAATGGTAAAATCTTTGAAAAGAGGAGCATTGATGGGCTGTGCAGTTGAAGTAAGTGTGTGTTTGGCACAAAAGATGGTGCACAATATCTGTTGTAATCACATAATTGGGCTAGTAGTGGTAAACCAGCACAAATACCTGAAACGCCTCAGGCAACTTGGCTAATACAAGGGTGTTTGTTTTCATGTTCTTAAAGCTGTTGGTCAATGCAGAAATGTGCACAGCAAACTGTATTAGCTGTTGAAGCACTTAATTTTTCCTTCCATTCAAGTCTAAATGTGGCAACACACAAATTCCCCAAGGGCTGAGGGACAACTGTTCCATTAGGCAGGACCTCCATGCGCTCTTGGGATCAATTTCATTAATTTCTGTGTTGTGTTTGTTTATCTTAGTTGTAGGTTAAACTTTGGGCCCCAAGCCAAAATTTGAAAACACCAATGCATCTTTTTAGGCAAGCACTACTGAGTGGTGAAGTAAATATGGTGTGTCATACTGTTTGAATTAAAGGTTGGTTTGGGCAGGTGTCTCAAAGCAATGTATTTGAATATTTATTATTTATGCATTGTAATATCTTCATTCGTTTTTTCTTTTGCAGACAAAAAATGCATCTCAGAGAGAAGCAAAACTTCCAAATGGATTGTTGATGGGTCATGCCTACAGCGTCACCGGGGTTGATACAGTAAGTTGATGTTGTCACGCTACCTCTGTCAAGTGTGCTAGTTTACTTATGATAAATCATTCGACATCTTAAGCTGTCAAAATGTTTACATGCAGATATCTGACCTCATAAAATAACTCTATGCAACACAATAAAGCAATTTACATTTTCTCTCTACCAAAACTTGACACTTATGAATATTAGTTGCGCTTGTAATTTTAGTTGAAAACTGGAGTGAAACTGGTTCGTGTGAGAAACCCATGGGGACAAGTGGAGTGGAATGGCCCATGGAGTGACAGGTGACTTGAACAGTTGTACTGTTATTAAACCATACCTGTTTTGTACTATTTTGTGGAAACTATGTAAACACATCCAAATTTACCTGTCAGTTGTAGAGAGCAGAAAAGCGCACAGTGTATTAAAACTATGTGTAGTAGTTTAACCGAATTTACATTTCAAGGTGTGTGTTTGTTTAGTTCCTCGATGTGGAACACTGTTCCAGATGAGAAGCAAAGGCTTGCCGTTGAATTTGATGAAGATGGTGAATTCTGGTAATGCCAACCTAAACAACTTACACATTGAAATTCTATTTATAGTTTATAAACAAACTGTAATATCATCCTGGGAATTTGTGGACAGGATGCAGCTAAGATTGTATGACCCATTCATAGTTCTGCAATTGTGACTTTCTGACATTTCAACTTAAGCTTTGCTGTTTCTTGTGCAATAATAATATTAAAAATGCCAATTTAAAAAGTCCAATACCTTTTTTAGTAGTTTTGGTCTGAAACACTTTTCAATGCTTAAAAAAGTGTGTTATTTCACTCGTGTATGTTAAAATGCAGCAAATTGATTGAGTTTGCCATTAATTCCAAAATTGTTTGTTTTTGACTGCATTATTTAACAATAGTTACAATACCAGCCAATGTGTGTGGTGTTATAGCTAAAATTCACAGCAAACCAAATGAGAATGTGAAGTTTTCATTGTCAAGTTAATGTAGCACAAGAAATCAGTGAGCAACTATTGCTTGTTTAGGATGTCGTACAATGACTTTTGTAAGAACTTTACAAAGTTGGAAATATGCAACTTGGGTCCAGATGCACTTGAAGATGATGACGTCAGTTCCCAGTGGGTGACATCATTGCACGAGGGGA
Organism: Ascidia mentula; assembly: GCF_947561715.1. Classification (NCBI taxonomy): domain Eukaryota; kingdom Metazoa; phylum Chordata; class Ascidiacea; order Phlebobranchia; family Ascidiidae; genus Ascidia; species Ascidia mentula. Next base: position 14,783,704 of record NC_138569.1, on the reverse strand, counting down.
GATGGGTAAGGGGTTGCACTGCAGGGGGATGCAGAAATTTTCCAGGTAAAATATGGTTGATATAGTTTTGGTGCGACATAAAAAATACACGAAGAAAAAAATTGACTGTGAGAAAAAATATATATAAAGTTCCACTTTTTATAAATGTTTTATGATGCAAACAAGATTTTAAATTTTAAAAAATTAGTGCATTTGAAATGTGACAGATGTATTTTTACCTAAGACACTTTCTGGGTAAACCCTCAGTTCCGCCTGAAGTTGGAAGAAGAAGATGACGATCCAGATGACAATGAAATAGGGTGCAGTTTTATCATCTCACTTATGCAGAAAAACAGAAGGAAACAAAAAGCAAAAGGACAAGGCCTTCTCACCATAGGCTTTGCCTTGTACAAGGTGAGGTTGACGAGTCTGACAATATGCCTTACTTTTTAAAAGCTCACACTTTCTACATAATTCATTTGAAGTGTCTTTCCTCTCGCCAACAAACCTTTCCTTTTGCTGTTGAGAGAAAATAAAGTGTTTTTTTTTGTGAAACTGCTTCACAGTTAAAAGCCAGTGCTGCTAGTGAGAGCACACTTAAGAAAGATTTCTTTCTGTACAACCAATCCACCGCACGCTCAAAAAACTACATCAACCTGAGGGAAAACTCTCAGCGCTTCAAACTGGAAGCTGGTGAATATGTCATTGTTCCTTCCACGTTTCAACCAAATGAAGAAGCAGACTTTGTTTTGCGAATTTACACTGAAAAGAGAGCAATGACAAAGTAAGGAATTTCTCACAGCCAGCATAATATTTAGATGTAAATGAAGTAGACCATTAAGCAAAGCCTTCATAAGGATCCAACATATGCCGACAAATAAGTAAACCTTTCGGTCATAGCTGTGGTCATTTTTGTATGCTGAAATTTACCACGGTATTTAAACTCACGCACACAAAAACTAATGAACAAATTCTCAGTGAATTGGATGAAGAGACCGAGCGCAGTGATACTGTTCCACCAGAACCAGCAGAAGATGTAAGTAACATTCATTTATACAATACACGCACATGCCTCAAATATGCACATGCAATACATAACATACTCTCGCTGCAAAAACAGCTTGGCCACACCACCTCGACCATGGACTATCACTTCATCTAATAACCTTTCATGCATGTAAATCATTTAGATCATCTGTGCTTTAAAACACTTCATAGCTTAGTTTCAGTTTTGGTTCAATTTCCTATGAAGGCAAGCAAAGGGTTTGAAATGCTCAACAATTTATGCAATTAAAAAAATGAAGTATGGGTAAAATTGTAATTTAAAAACCCAGGAACATTAATTATTTGCTCAACTGTAGTTGCTAAAATTTCTTGTTAGTTACATGTTAATAGTTTGTGATTATATCACGGAATGCCAGACTTAAGAAAAGTGGCCCAATAATGTCATAAAAATATTACAAAAAGAGTAATTAATCCCTCTGCACAACCTTTTTTTGTGATTTGACAGTAATTTCACCAAAAACAATTTTGCCCATCGCCTGTGCAGCTTTATAGCAAGTGTAGTTTTAACTTTTGCTTTCAATGTCTTTACATTTGTTGTATTCCATGACTTGCAGAAAAGAAGGGAAAAACCACATGTAAAGGTACCAAGGAATCTTAACAAAACAATTTTGATTTTATTACAACCTTAAATAACTTTGCATGATTGCTGTTGCATGCCATCTGCGTTTGTGCTTTTTCTATATTTTATATCAGTTTGCTGAGTATAAATAGACTGGCCTTATATCAGTTTAATTTTGACTCTTGACATTGGCCGTTAATTACATTTCATTTGTGTGACCATTTATCTGAAAAAGTAAGAGTGTAAATAAAGATCTAGTGTCATTTCACAGAGTAAAGTAATCCACCGCGTTTTAGAGCATTAACTTCCAAGCCAATAATATGTTTCAAAACGGGGTTAGTAGTATAATCCTGTTTGCATAATTATTAACATATCTTGAAATAACGTTTTTCCTATGACAACATCTTTCATAGAGGGCAAATTAAGTCGTCACAAAGTAGTTTGTTTTGTGGTAGAATAAAGGAGTGTTTTTAATTTATCATCCTTCGAAACGCAGTCGTGCGTGGCAGTTAAATAACTGATGGTTTCTTGCTGTTTTGAAGGACGAATCGACCGATAACGACCGAAGATTCAAGAAACTCTTCGATCAACTCACCGGAGAGGTAAGTTCACTGCCTTCCAAGATTGACTCTTTTGCTTAAAACTCTTGGAAATAACTCAATTGTGGAAACAGGATGGCGAGATCGACGCCTTCGAGTTGCAGGATATCATCAACTCGGTTATGGAGAAAAGTAAAGCTGGTGTTATATTTGCATCTCGTGAACGTGGTTAAACATTAAGCTGTTTGTCCACAGACGCAAAGACCAAGAAGTTCAAGGGTTTCGGTCAGGAGGCTTGCAGAAGCATGGTCGCTCTTATGGATGTATCCTTTTCTGTTAAACCACAATGCCTTGGGCATAATCGTTTTCTTTATTTAGCGGCGTAAATTGCCTAATTATGCACCAACAGCCTTGTGATTAAAAGATAGAACCAAAATACACATATGTATTGACAAGGCGTGTTTTAGTATCAAAACCGCATATAACGCTTCAATGGTCCAATATGTGGTTCAATTATCTTTTCTATACCCGCCGTTACACGATTTGAAGGTTACAAACTCAGGCAAATTAGACTACAACGAGTTCAAGGTGCTCTGGGTCCGGGTGCGAAAATGGATCGTAAGTTTTGACATTTCAAATAGTATCAAGCGATAGAAGCAATAACAATAACGACTGCTTCCTCTCTGCAGAACGTTTTCAAGCAATTTGACAAGGACAACAGCGGCACATTCGATTGCTACGAATTGCGTGAAGCCTTGAGCGATGCCGGTTAGTTAGATTCGCGATTGTGGTTTTGGCTTTGACACGAATTGGACAAACCGGTGTTTGCCCATAAACGCTTACGCGGCGCACTCTGTGTGGATGAGCTTGTCGGCAAACGCACATCGGTCACACTCTCCCTACTGGTTGTGGTTGTTACATTCGACAGTCACCTTTGGTGGTCTGTTGTTGTGGAATTTGTCTAACCTTACCTTACATTTCTTTGGTTTCAACATCTGTGTGCTGATTGGATGTCTTTGTGTTGCTTTTTGTCAAATTTGTAAAAAAACGTTGATATTTTTTAATATTCTCGGCCCTCATTGTCATTGATTAGGTTTTAATCGCACACAGTTGATTTGGCTGATCGATGTTATATAAATGGTGAAAATGTCAGTTGGAATTTGAACCTCAAAAAGGGCGTGTGGCGTCACAATTTTTTCCTGTAAACCCGTTTAGCATAAAAGCAACCTTTCACCTGAGCAGTCAGCCTTGAACACAATTACTCATTCGTTCATCTGTTGTTACAGGTTACCGCTTGAGCAGCCGCCTTTACCAAATGCTCTGTTTGCGCTACGCCAGCAAAGATCTCACCATCAACTTGGACGACTTCATTCTACTTTCTGTGAGGGTGGAAGGAATGTTCAGTAAGTAAATTTGCTTTAACCCCGTCTGTGAACAAAGCTTGATACGCGGTGATGGTTTATTCGAAGTTATTCAACTTTGTATGTGTAACTCAATTTCTAAATACCACGAGAACAATTAAATGTATAAATGTTTATTTTTGTGGTTTAGGATCTAAAATGCTGACGACTACAGTTGTAGTCATTTTATGCACAAGCAATATTGACAAAAAAAAACATCTTTTACGCGTTTCCAAAATACGACTGTATCATCTTTTGCAAAAACGGGCGCTTATGGCGCAGTATACATGAATAGAAAACCTGAAGATGTTGACAAAAGTCTAAAATTAGCAGTAAGGGTAAAACACAATATTTTTAGTCAACAGACGTAGTAACCAGTTGTGTACTATAGCCCTACGGCACATGTAGTTGTCGTTCCACTTGTACATGTAACGAAACATTGCCAAGGCTTCAATAAATAATTTATCGGGCAAATGATATGGTTTCATGTCACAGCTTGTTAACAACTTATACAGCGAATCACGCCATGACCGCGTGGGCTGTGGAGGGTGCACCCCATGTTATTGTGCGATGAAAGCATTTTTTCATTTCTCCCAACGTTTACGTCCTTGTCCCGCGAACGTGGCACGGTTCGTTCTCCCAAACGACACAGACAAATATACCACAGTGGTTAAAGTTTTGCAGGATCAGTATGCGTCACAAAAGCATGGCACCAGAACTACACCGGGAGTTACTACAACCTGATCTAAACCGGTTTGATACGCGCTTCGCAAACAGCTTAAAGGTGTTTTCGAGCTCTCATCGGTCACTACAAAGCAGTTAATCCTATTGGGGTGAAAAGGTGACTGTGTCCACTCCTCTCTAACCCACTTGTTTCGCTTTTACAGACGCCTTCCAGAAGTACAAGAGCTCCAGCAAGAGCGCTACTATTTCTCTCGAAGACGTAAGTTTTTTTTCGGATTATTGCTGCCAACGTTGCTATAACAATTTCACACCTAAAATAAGGTTCAAAAAACCTTTAAAATCACGTATGGTATAAATGCGTCGGTATAACCATAGGTAGCAAAGTCGGCATGTCTGCTTGTCTGGTCTCCCTGCTGTGTATTTTTCAGAAAAATAAAGATGCATTTCTGCTATGGTTTTCATCTTTAACCTCATGTTAAACACAATGTTTCTTTACCATTTTCTGAGTGCCTCTGCCTACAGAACAGAAGATACGTCCCCAGTCAAACATTTTCACTCGTTAGAAACACAATATTGCACTTAATTGTTCGCCAGATGACGCCATTGAGTCGATAATTGGTTACATGTAGCTGATCAAGCCATTTTTTCTTGAAGTTTGGTTTTGCACATAAACAGAAGTAAATTAATGTGATTTTATGAAATTTACTGCCTTTCCTTCTGAAAGAATTTAGTATCGAATAAATTCTAATGTCATCAAACAACTATAGTGAAAATTTTGCAATAAATACTCGCGCGGTTCTTAACTTTTACAAACACAATTCTGTATCGTTTACCAAAGTAAAAATCCGTGCATTTTATTGCTACAAACGTTTCGCTTTGGTTCATAACATCTTTTCACTATTTCAGTGGCTCATCACCACGATGTACTCCTAAGTTGATCAATCAACAAAAAACGTCTTTCATTCAATCCGCACAGCGCTCGTCAGAATTTCACGGGATTTCATTAGTGTGTAACTGCACTGTAGCAACTATGATCCTGTTCCACTTACGTAGGCTCACGTCACATTTGTATTTTGTAGGTGATCTGTTCTTTGTCCTAAAAGATGTACATGGCCCATAATGGTAATTTTAGACGTTGCACTTGGTAACTATTTTATAACACACTGAAAACTGTAGTTACTCAGACATAAAACGCATGCTAGCAGTTTAATTCATCGTCAGGCAGTTTTATAATCGATATTCTGTACATGTTTACTTATTCATAACCTCTGTAAAATATTCAAAAAATCCTGTTTCTGATTTGCTACTACGGCTAAAGCCGCCAAAATATAGTATGTTTGGATGTTTTTCTGTTCCTTCTTTGGTGCGTTTTTTTGTGCCTTCGGACATGTTTGTCATATCCTTTAGATAACATCACAGTATGGCTTTTGAGTGCTTATCTTCTAAAAAAAATTGTTTGCTGTGTCTTTCAAAGAGCAATGTATCTATTCGTAACAACGTGTAAAGTGAAAATCGCGAGTACAGTTGCAGCCTCTTGCATTCAAGACGCGTTTATTTTGCAGTAAAATACAGTAATCTTAAAAAATATAGCCATACGGTTGACCTTGGACACTCAAGTCACTGATTTTGTGACGCAAAATTCGAGCCCTGTATTTCGTCGCTTACCTGTTGTGATTTTGTGTTCCTTGCTTTATAGCTTTTATAAATTGTTCCTGTAATCGCACCGAGATGCGAGTGTATCGCATGCTGCTGTGTTTTGCATATTGTTTGGTGTTCGCCCGTTCTTCTGCCCAATTAAATTTTAGAGGTTTTCAAAAAGTCCCAGCGGTCATGGAATTAGTGCTCCATGCTTTTTTCTATGCGCCGTGAGCTGCCGGTAGTCTTAATTGGACAATGTTTGTCGCAGTATGATTGCATGCTTTTTTCTACTAGGGCATGTTGCAAATTATCTCTCCACCTCTTTTAGATGTTTGTATACCCTTATACACTCCCAGCGTGAATTTGTGTTTGGTATGTGGAGTTTATTTGGTTTTACTGCATGTACTTTAAAATACAATTGCATTACAAGCGAATCTGCCGTTGCAAGGTAAAATCCACAATTGATTCAAGTACAAAGTGTTTTGAAATATAAACTAGTGTATGGAGTTTGTTATGGATGCCAATGCAATTCAGTTCAAAACATTGCGAAACCACGTTTTTCGGCTGCTATTATGTTTGCAATGTAATCCGATTTTACGAAAAGGATACGGAGTAAAATTGTTACTGCAAAACGCTTGAAAATCAATTTTAAAGCTTCAGTACTCCAAAATGGTTTTGCTAAAACCGCTACCTACCTTAAACAATGCTACCTATTTCGACTGTACTTTATCATTACGACTTCCTTGTGGACTTAGCCTGTGACCTTTGCGGCAAATGATATATTTTACATCTGCAAACAGTCTGACAGGTAAACTGAACGTTTTGTAGTCTGATGTCAAGAGGCGACGATGCACTTTTTCATGCGCGTCCATGTTTCCGGATTTCATTACTAGACAATTAACTGATTTATTGCACTTTGATGGGATTTTATTAGTCTGTTCGGTATTTTTAAGTAAGTATATGGGATGTGATTAAACCAAGTTATTCGCCAGTGAGGTCGTTTCTTCGGCGTCTTGTTTGTGTAGCAATCGAGAACAGCGACTGTATTGCCGGCGTTTGTAGCAACTGTTAACACCGAGCACAAGGACACTTCGTCAGTTTGTCGGGTGCGTAACTACGACAAACTCCATTTATTCACAGCAATCATTAATCCCCTCTCAGTCGCCTGGCCCCGAGCGCGTTGTGTCGAGGATTCAGGCTTACAGGCGAGGATACGTAATAAATAGCAACCACAGACACAATGGATCCGCCATTGTTTTGCATTCGATTGTGCGATATGCCGAGGCAGTGTATTTAATGAGCTTGCCTTTTTTAGTGAGGGAAGATGTACGTAGGCAAAAGTGGCGTTCTTTTGAGTTTCAAGTGCAACAAATCGGTGAAGATGATTGGGGCTGCCAGCATATACATAACTTTACAGTTGAGGACTGCGGACAATTCAAGTGGCAGTTGTTAAAAATTGTTGTGCTCCTTTCCCATGGAAATGGAACATCGGCGTTGGTCTGTTACTGATTAAGTATCCACTCGAGTTCGTTTGCCCGCGCCAACAGTCACTTATTTAATGACGGCCGAGTGTGTAATGCCCATCGAGGGTCAGTCCGGCTACGCCTTTGGCGTGTACTCGGCATTGTCCACTCTGACAGGCGAACCTCCCAGTCGCCTTCGACTGTGATAACATCACTCCAGTCAGCATATGGAAGGCGACACTGTTGAATCGGTGGCTACGACAAATATGTATCATTATACGTACTGTGGTAATTCGATATGCTCGCGGTCGCGCAATCAGATCAATAATTCTCGAATGAGGTCCTCTGAAACAATAAGGGGCCACCCGGCTTACGGGTCATTAATTCTGCGCAGTTTTGCCACGCAGTCAGGGATAAGCGACAAATCGCATGTTGCCTGGCAAGAGGTATTTTGAAGTGAGGGTCGAAAAATCATCGACAGGCAGGCGCCCTTACGACCATTGTCAAAACGGACAACAATGGCACTTAAATGAAGTGAAAAAGAACTCGCACAACTTGAAAGTTCAAGTCTAACTACATCTAAGCCGACAATTTTTTAGTTATAGTGCAGTGTAAAGTAAGCAGTTGTACGCAAATTGCATGGCTCGCATAAACAATAAACAATTATAAATTTGTTGTAGGCCTATATGTGCAGCCCAGCTTAATGCTATCTAGTACTTAGTGTTACAGTCCTGTAGGGAATTGAATGGCAAGTGCTCCTGAGATCTACAAACAAAGTTTTTGTTGTTCGTTTGCGGTGAACAGATGTGTTTTGATACTCAGACATGAAAGACGGGAGCCCATCGACTGCGGTTGGTCCACCCCAATATCTGCTGTCAACAATTTACCGTCAAAGTTGGCATCCAGTTGCCTCTACACAAAGGCATTCACAAAGGTGAAATGTTTACATGTTTGTCATACTCTGTGTACCGCCGTGACATATCATATGGTTTCTCCATTGATAGTGGTACAATGAAAGAATACCAGACAATTATATACAAAACAAAATAGTCACTTACTAAATTCCAAAATGTTTCGGAATACAGAACAGCGTAGAGATTATTATGGATATAACCCCCGCAATTAAATGTGAATACCAGATGTTTTGGCAATGATTTTTTAGCAATATAATGATCGGGTTTTATCGTTTAAATTGTTGTTACGAAGCGATTGTAAATCAATGTCAAAAGCTATATAAGCACTTAAAAAACAAAATTACTAAAATCACATTCAAATCATTTGAGCGAAATAACTGTTTAAAGAACAAACATGGAATTTCCGATATAAATATTTTTTGACAAACAATGTTTCTGATGTAGTTTGTTTCGCTCAAGAAAGTTCTTGTATCTTTGGGCTTGTATTAAGGAGTTCAAAATAAATCGTGACTTTTACACTTGAAACTTACAAAACGCCGGTTTTAGGAGCAAAGTATCTATATACTGCGGTACAAGGTCGTCGTCATGGCAAACGTCGGTCCTTTACTATTTCCGTAACCTTCGCGCCAGTGCACCTTTTCGGTCAAACACAGCACTCGCTTCGCTTCAGAAGTGGAATAAGCACTTGTGCGACCGCCTCCAAGTGCCGTGGGCCAACGTCATTGTAAATAAAATTGGCTCCTTGAAAGTTCAAGTATTCGCATAATACCTTCTAGTGCGACAGCTGCCGCGGCTAAGTGAAATATACCGAGTGTTGGCGTATCGTGTTAGTGTAGACAATTGTCCGCAATTGACTTTCGCCAGCCGTCGACATTGGCTTGGATAACAAGCTTGAACTTCAAAGAGTTTCAAGTTCGCAAATCCCACACTCATCCCCAGTAGTTGTGCAGACTGTAAACTGACCATTTTTCGTTGTGTTTCAGAAGAAATACGGTTAATCGGATCGGCTCACAGCCAATTGCACCCCCGTTCCAGTCGACCGTTTCTCCGCGAAAGCGCTCCTCGTCCCTGAACGAAAATTACAAATCTCATACAACTAGATCAACAAGCTATGAATTAAAATCAAGGAATGGTGTTCGAGAGTACAAGGCTAGTCAGCGCCATGCACAAGCAGCACCAGTTGCACCAACTGCACCAACTGCACCTACTGCACCAGCAGCACCACCCCAACCGAGTCATCGTGGTGAACAAAAATATTTACAGAGTTCTGATACCAACACAGCGGAAGCTGAATGTTTATCGAATTTGTGTTCTGAGAGCAAAACTGGCCTTGAAAATCTGAAGCTTCAAAACACATTGAGTTTGTCACTTGGAACGAAGCAAGTCCAGACCCCACTTTCAGTTTGGCGTCGTCGTTTAAAAACGTACGTGGCCAACTCACGCGGTCCAAGCCGAGCAGATGACATTTCGGGAACTAGCCTGACTGCGAGCGCCCCCAATATCCCGCTGCACTTTGCTGCTAGGCAACACTCGTGGTCAAACCTTTCAAGCGCTAAAGCTTACCGAATAATTAATTACCCCAACAATACCCTGGCGAGAATATGTTTAGAGGGAAAATCGCCTCCAATGCAGATTCGTCCCGACAGTACAGTACCGACAGAGAGACTTCGAACTTACAGTAATTCCACCTGGAAAGAATTTGAAACGACGGATTCGAATAGCCATGACGAGGAAAGTTTTGAGGTTGCCGACGGCCCCGACAACAATGTGCGTCACGACTGTTTACCCAAAACTAATGAAAACGAAAGTACTGAAGGCGATGACAGCAAGAAAGTTGCTGAACAGCCTGATATGGTTTTGGGAAGTGAAAACTCAACGCCGCAGGATATTCCAATGCATGATTCCAATTCCAACGACTCAAACACGCATTCTAATACGGAAGAGGACGATGATTACTTTTTTGATGCAGACTGCGACCAACAACCAGAGTGCAGCAATCTTTGGAGGTATGACAAGGATGAAAATGGAAATGGTCGTTCTTTGTCGGAAGTCTTGGATGTCTCAGATCTTTCGGAGAACGAGTGTTATTCAGACAGAGATGACGAGGAGAGCGATTTGGAACAGACTGAAAACGACATGGAACGGTTTAAAAAAATGTACGAACACGAAAATCGTTCCACTACCACTAGCGAACGAGGGCTTTCCACGCAGCTTGTATTGATGTCAAACCGGAACGAAGCAAGCGAAAAAATCGCGACAGAAGACTACGAACCCGATGGCAGTGATGTTGGTAAAGATGAAGACTTGCCGGATTACGCGTTCGCAGAGGTGTTACCCGGCGAGTTTAGTGACTTTAACCTTCGCGAATTGTCATTTCTGCCTCCCGATATAAACTGGCGATCCGTGGTCGATGTTTCTCGTTCCAATACCAATGTTAAACTGAGGCTGCAAAATCGCCAACAGCAAGCTTACCCCTGCAGTCAGCGACAGAAGCGGAAGAGCAGGACGTCGGAAAACCAAGGTGCACTCGAATCAATAGTGGATCGCATGTTGGCGCTGGAGAAACTTCAATCGCTCACAGTGCAGCAGGAGGTTCAACGCAGGTACCACAACGCTCATCACCGGCATGGCTTCGTACGTTCAAAATCCGTTTCCGGCAAGGCCACTCCCGCTGCCACAGCTCACGACCCAACACCAGAGGCAACTGAAACTGCGCCGAATGCTCCTGTAGAACCACCAGCAAGCCGTTCCAACGCGCGCAGACGAAACTCGAATCCAAACGTGAGTATGCGAATGGCTTGGGCCACAGAAACGACGCAAGGGGACTCCAGCGTTTTCAAGCGCGCGTGCAAAGACGGCGACTTGACGATTTTGCATAAACATTGGCTCGCCAGCTGCAGAAGTAACTCCCGCCGCAGTAACGCCACCAGGAGGAACAGTGAAAATACAGGCAATGCGGACAACCCACGAAACCGACAATTCCGGCAACGTCCCGGCTTGTCGATGTACGTGTACGAATGGAGCGAAAGATGCAAGGACGACAAAAACCGTAATAGTCCGTTCCCGTTGTCGCATCCACGACCGTGTCCGGCTTGCAGGGAACGAGCCAGAAAACTTCGTAGGGACTCGGTCAATGCTAACAGCCAACCTGCGAGTAGACCACGGTATGTTTGTTGCCACGTATTGGGATTGATAGAAAATATGAATCTTGTGGCTAATTGTTACGTTTCGTTTTGACCAGGGTCCGCAGTGATAATTCACAAATCAGTGAGCTGGAAATTACCTGCGTAGGACCTAATATTTTTGTTTTTTGCCGTACGCGCAATCACATATTGACGGGGTAAAGTCCAATTTACAGAGGCTCATTTGAATTTAATTAGCTGAACCAATTGACTTGCAACAACAAAGTCAATACAGTGCAGAGATATATGAGATTAATCAGTAATAAAGCGGTTTTTGAAACTTTGTTTTGCAGAACACCACGGCCCTGCTCGCGGAGCAATTCGAGGTGTGCAACCAACGAAAAATCGACGACTCCGTTTTTAAAATCTCCGTCGGGATCGTATTCCACAATAAACAGACCTACGGCTCTCAGCACAAACGTTGTGTCTCCGTTACTGTGGAAGCAGTGCAAACCGACCAGCAGCAACTTACATCTCGCTAAAACAACAATCAAAAGTGCAGGAAAAGATTACGAATACTTAACACGGTCGTTTCAGCGCTCTGCACGGAATAAGTCCTTGCGAACGAGCGACACGCAACTTCTGTCTTCTGCAGTTACAATATCTTCGGTTTTGTATAACGGTAGCGTCAATTGATTTATTAATCGAATAAACTTTTTCCAAACGTTGTGTTTTTTGTTAATCTAACTCTGTGTCGCAAGAATTTTAAAACCTCATGATGTAAAACAACACGCTCAGTTATTAAAAAGGAAACGGTTGTTTAAGCGAAAACATTAAATATCGTTTCACTTCAAACAACATTTTTCAACGAGTAACACCAAAGAAACATGAAACACAGGTAACCGGAGAAAAACACACATGCGGTGTAGATTATATACAGACATGTGGCGTAAATTTATTTGAAGTAAATGCATGTCAATTTACTGCAGTAATTACAGATTATGGTTATATGCAATTTCATAATTTATTTCACCCGAGTTGTGATGGCTGGAAAAAATGAGGCAAACACACATACACTGAAATTGCAGAGAACGGACAAGCTCTGAAGCAATAACACGATAAGTTCTCGAGGCGGTGGCCAAAAACATTGCGGTATTATCTTGTTGCAATTTAGGAAACCATGCATAAGGAATATCAGTTGTGGGTACATGAAAAAATAATCAACGAACGCGAAAACATACAACGTGGAAATTATATATTTAACTATATTTTCTTCAACGTATTAATGTGTATTGCAGTATGTATCGAAATTAGCCATATGTATACAAATCATGATTTCTCTGAGAATAAAAACCGTATATGTATGTTTGTTGGCTTAATCATTTCGACCATTGGTATCCTCTACGGCTGAGACAACTTTGTTTTAACAATCTGCAAATTGTTTTTACTGTCCTCAATATCAGCCCTCCTTTTCTCTTCCGTTATGTCTTCAGCAGATATGTAACCTTCCACTGCTTGTTGAAAGAATTGCATACTTTCATTAAATCTATTGGTATCTTTGCAAATAAAAGCAAGGTTGTACGACAGTAGTGCAAATATTTCGTATTTAGTGACATTGGCACCAAACTGTTTCCTCAGCATAGCAAGTCCACGTTTCAAAATTTCTTCACTAGTTGAATAGTCTCCGATTAAACCGTAAGTGTATTGGATGTCACCCAAACATCTGATCTCGCACAAGCAAGCTGTTTCTTTGTCTATGCATGTGAAACTGCTTATTTTCAGCCGTGTTTTTTCCATGAGTGGAATGACGTAATCACGAACAATGGCTTCATTTCTTTGAGTCAAACCTGAGAATCGTCTCCACAGAGAAACTTGCAGCAATCCCTTGCTAGATTCTTTGAACTGCCACAAACAATTTCTGATATTTGTTGCTCCCAGTTTGCTATTTGATTGGCTGACATAGAAATCTAATGCAAGCTCGCAATACAAAAGTGATTCCAGATACTTTCCCTCCTTTCTCGCATAGTTCCCCGCCTCTTCTATCTCTTCTGGCCTTTTATTCAAACGTTGAAATATTTCCAGCAGAAGGATTTTGGCGCCGTTGGCGGCAGAAAAATTGCGCTTTTTAAGAAACTCTACGTAGCTTTGAATCAGCGCATTTGAATCGATTTCGTCACCTGAAAGAATGTTTGCAGATTCAATAGGTTGATTACACAACCAACCGCCTTGTCTAGTGCTACCTTCGACGAAAAAACAGGCGTAAATATACATCATTTAAAATTTGGTTAATTACGACTAGTGGTAAACACGCGCTTGCGTAATTTATGTGTTTATTGTAATGTAGAAGATTATCCGCATCTTTCTTGATAAAAACTACGATGGCACAGTGCACAATTTAAGTTATGTGCTTTTAGGCGAATTGAAAGATTTACACGAGACAAAACAATAAGTCTGCGTATCTAAACGCAAACATCGTTGAGTATTTTTTACCGACCAAAATCACACTGCCATACGGAAAACGGTTTGTGTAAACGATATATATCTATCTATATAGTACCTGTTCCCTTTCCGCGAGTTATTGGTTATGTACTGGTGGTCAAACAGAGCCAGGCCAGTTAAACTACCTAACGACCGTCTCTAAATTGTATGGTACAAGGTGGAAAGATAACGTTTCTTCTTACCACGGCAAAGGTTTCTCATGGTAATAAAATTCACTTATTCAAACAGAATTATCTGTTTGAGGTATACCCGTTTCTAGCCTATGTAAATATTTTGTAGTGCGTGCGGTCGGGAGCCCCTGGTCGTTAAAAAGCAAAATGTCGGTGCCTTCTTGTCTAATCTACTGTGTTGTGAGGCCAGCATGACATGCAGCAATTCACATTTTCCAATAGAGTTTATTGAGTTCGTGGTTACCGGGATTAGTGCCACAATTACCTGCTGTGGCGAAATATATATATTCTGCAAACCGGTATCTTGAAAGATAGTGCAATAATCTAGTCCAGTCCTAATAATCACTTTCTGTTGTGGTAACGCAAAACCCCATTCCATACTTATATATAACACTTTTTGACTTTCCTATTTTAGTTCTTTCCGGTACGGGTTTTACCACAATTCAATGTTAGAATCAACACAAGACAATTTCCAAACCTATTTTAGTTGGTTTAAGTTTGTTGCTATTTTGTGCGAAACCTTTGTCATATTTGACCCAAGAACTTTGTTTTGAGGGTTCCAAAGAAACCACAGCACAGCCAGTATTTTCAGAACAGTTTTCCCTCACGATGCGTGATACACCACTTTCTTATCATGGCATTTGTTACCTTTTTGTTCCGAATTTTCGCTTTCGAGAGTAAGTGCTGCAACGTTGAGGATTTGGAGATGCTTGTGCTTGTTGGGACTCATTGCTTGACCATGATCTGTAAACAGACATCTTGACTGCTTGTGTAAATTTATCACTCGCGTTGTAGAAGGTTTATTTACTGTGTATAAGCTGCAGACAGATGGCCACTGTTTCGACCTAAAAGGTCTCATCAGTGCAGCTGGTGTGACTATCAGACGACTTTGCTGACCAAACGGCCAAGCAAAGACTTCCACTTTGTGGTGACTATACAATCACCGTTATCCGATACACAATTCATATTATTGGCTCCACATTGCTTATCAAATGGTTTATTTACTGTTCTGTACATTTTTCAGTTGTGTCGTATAGTTATAAAGTTGCTACACCTGTTTGGCGGGGATGTTTTTTGAAGACATGTATTGAGATGTTTTTATAAAGAATTATTGGGCCTGTGTTAGATCTGAATATGTATACATTTTGGGAAATGAATCGACAAAAGCAAGAGATTTAAAACTGATCAACATTACAGCAAAACCCCATTAGTATTCCTTTTTGAGAGATATGAAGCAGCTTTAATGTTTTACCTGCACCTTGCTGTTGTACTGTCTCGTGTTGCTGTGCTGACTTTTCAGGGGTTATTTCACTCACATCATTATTAAAGTCTTCATATTTAGTGCTGTTCTCTTTTAAATCTACACGCAAAATACTTGCTCATTATATTGATGTCAAAACAACGAAATCTAGCATTTATGTTCAACTGCATGTGCTTTTGCATTCTGTTCTATTTCAAAAATGGCTTTAACATGATCACGATAAAACTGATTTGGAACATGCTTACCTTTATCAGAACTTTTAATTTTCCAAATATGTCGCATCGAAACGGTCTGGTCAAGATCGGTTGGATATGAGTAGGTCTCCTCCATTTGCCTTACAGCGTCAACTGCTTGCTGCATTACAACTGAGGTCCGCTGCTTATCCAGAATTTTCTGCAAAATGCAGACAACTTCAATCATGGAGGGGCGTGCTGATGGATCTTGTGCCCAACAATCCTTCATCAACTGTTCGAGCTCATTTATGATGGAACGGTTATTTTCATCAAGAGTTTCTTTCCATTTTTCCAACGTTTGGCAGTTCGGTCTCGAGCCCTGTTTAATGGCGTCAAATAGGACTTGTTGGCATCCAGCAGGATAGGGCATTTCACGAGTAAGAACCATGTGCATTATTATAGCAAACGCATAAATGTCGAGAGCTCTATTTGGTTTCATAGTGGGGTCATTGAGCCTTTCAGGTGCTACGTAGTATAAAGCTGTATCCTGTGGGGCTTCCTTGCTTGTTGCAGCTGGTGATCCACTTATTCCAGTCAGCTGGGTGCTTGATAAAACACGCAATTTAAAGTTCAATGTATTTGTCACGAGAATGTTTTCTGGCTTTAAATCTCTTTGAGTAAAATCCGGTAAACTATGCAAACTTGCCATTGCCTTGGAAATGTTGAGCAATAACCGAATGCGTAAAGCAACCTTCAACTGAATTCTACTATCCAAAAGAAGTATTTTGAGGTTCCCACGTTGGCAATATTCCATAACAATACCATACGCAAAATCCAGTTTTAACCAACCAAGAACGTGCACAATATTTTCGCGGTCAGCCTCCCACAATAATTTCATTTCCCTTCGTAATCTTAACAGTAAAGGGGAAAATGTATATTTGTCAACAGATATAACTTCGTAAGTTGTATGCAAAATCTACTCACATATTTTCCAGCAACTGCTTTTCGTTCGAACCCCCGGTTACTTTGTACAGTTTTACCGCAACACTTCTTTTCAGGACTTTGTGATATCCAAACCAAACTTGACTACACCTTCCACATCCAGCCTCAAAATGTCGCTTGTCGAACTCAAGGTCATCAGGATC
This sequence comes from Ascidia mentula, assembly GCF_947561715.1. NCBI lineage: Eukaryota > Metazoa > Chordata > Ascidiacea > Phlebobranchia > Ascidiidae > Ascidia > Ascidia mentula. The sequence continues at coordinate 14,767,093 of NC_138569.1, read as the reverse complement.
AAACTCAAATAGCTGTGAGGAAAAACAATCCAAAAGCAATCAGATGTTTTAAATACTAATTACATTGTAAACACAACGGTATGCCTTGATAAGTTTGCATCTAACTCGCAAAGTTTTTACTCACCTTATATTCGGTGTCCATGCTTTTACAAAATTGTAGAGGTGGTTGCAACAACAGACCTTAAGAGTTTGCTATAATACATCAACCATCTGTTCCCAAGCGCTACTGAATGTAACAGGGAAATTTATAGCTGGGCACACAGTTTTTAAACCGCACGAAAAAACCCGCAACTATTTAAGAATTAAACAAACTAATGCGCTGGAGAAACATGTTTTTGCGCAGAAACAAAATACAATGTCACCAACTTTCTAGTTTCGTCTGAACAGGCAGTGATAAAGTTGCTGCGACAGTGTGTGGTCATAAAATCAGGTGATTTTTTAAATATTTTACAGGCCAACCTTTTTCTTTCGTTTCAGAGCACAAGGGACTTTCCCAAATACCAAACAAACATTGTAGCCAGGCTAGCTCATTCCATTCCATCCACACCATGGGAAGCAAAATTCCGCGACTGCTTTTGTTTGATATTGACGGCACTCTTACTTATTCAGCTCATAAGGGGGTGTATGGAGGCAGTTCGCTAATAGACGCCCTATCTTCGTCCTTTGGGCAACCAATTGAAAGAAACAATGTCACATTTTCTGGTAAGAGTTGTGCTTACCATTACAGATTAATCTGGCATTCTGTTTCCCATGCAATAAAAACTTTACATAATCTTTGTTCTATGAAGGGGGAACTGACCCTAGCATTTCTAATGAAGTCTTAAAAGCTAATGGAATAACCTTTGAAAACTGCATTGAATATGATGGGAAAATACAAGAGGCTTTAAAACTATTGCCAAATATTGTAAAAACAGGCATTGAGGAGAAAAGGTGAGCATGTTATGTATCTGCATAAATTTAACAATGATTTGAAATCGCTTTTGGAAATATAGTAAATAGTGGAACCAAAAACATGGTTATCAAATTACTGCATACAGTGTGTATAAGTACATATTTCTAAATTTTTTTCTCCAAATCATTCTGTGATTCAGATATTGTGTAATATAAAATTGACCGAAAGATAATAAAAAGTTTGTTCAACAAACCAGTTTTAAACAAGTATTAATTAAACTGCACCTGATCTGTGTTCAAGCAAATCTTCATATGTCAAAAATTATATCAGGTATGCTTGGAAACAATTACCTAATGTCAATAAACTTTTTGAAACTTTATCAAAACGTGAAGATGTTTGTCTTGCATTGTTAACAGGTTAGTATTTTATGTTATGTTACTTGTTTTAAGGGAGTTATTGAAGATTTGTGTTTTGTCTAGGAAACATTCACGACACAGCAATACTTAAATTGCAAAGTGCTGAAGTTGTGACCAAGCACTTTATAATTGATGGCACTGAAAATCTTTTGTTTGGTGCTTTTGGATCGGACCATGGTAATCGCAACAACCTTGTTAAAATTGCACAACTGCGATATGAAAAAGTCATTGGCAAAACTGTTTCACCAAATGATATGGTCGTCATTGGTGATAGCCCAAAGGATATTGCCTGTGCCCATGCAAATGGTGTCCCATGTGTGGCTGTCACAACCGGTTTAAATAGCAAAGAGGATTTGGAGAAAGCAGATTATATTTTAGAGGGTGGGTTTGTAGACATTGAAAAAAGCATTAAAGTTATATTGGAAACTGTAAGGTAGAATGAGTTAATGCAAAAAAGTTTATTCCCCAAACATTTTATGTTAATTCTGTATTATAATTTATCAACAATTGATTTGTTAAATTCTGTTTTTGTAAGGTTTGCATTAAAAAACAAATTGTAGCTTGGAAACTACTTTTAATTTGTCATAGTTACAAGTGCAAACTGTCACTTTAGCTTTAATGCAATATTACATTTTAATAATTTTTTGTGATTTATTGAAGTGATTTACTAAATTGTGGGAAGTCAATTTTTTGTATACTGTTTTGTATTGGTGCTTTTGTATTTGTTAAGAAACCAAAATAGGTTTACTTGGTTCTGAAAAACATTGCCATGAACACAAATCAAATAGCTTGATTGTGCATGATATAACAACATTGGAAACATAATGCGATGGTCGTTATAATCCATGAAATAGAACCCTTTTAAAAGGGATTAGAAGGTAAAATAACGTCTGTCGTTTGAACCCATTTGAAGGTGATGTGCTGATGTCACACCCCAAGAACAATTTTTAAATATTTGTTTAGCCTTTGTTTAATCGCTGCTAACGGGACAAAACGCTTGCATTTGTAGACCCGGATATATTTTTTGGGTGTTTATTTATCATTTGGACAAAATAAAACCGAAGAAACGGAAAAAATGGCAGATAACGATGTTTTATCAAAAATTCACTATACCATTTTATTTACCAAACACCTACCGCAGACAGACACGAATTTCCAAGTAAATCTTCGAAAGAAAGACGCCTTTGGGCACGTCTAGTTGGCCTAAACGTTGCTCACACCAATACCGAACCGCATATGCGCCTTTTGCATTTTCCTACTTTTTGCATATTTCCAACAGAAACGGCTGATACAAAACGTCCATTATTCTCTCAAGAAATCTGGTCGATCGTACAGGCGAAAAGTAAAAAAAAATAACAGAAAAATACAATCTTTCAAACAAACGGTGTATTTTGTTGTTTTTTTTACCGAAAGAACGAACAGTTTAGTAATTCAAACCTTTCCTGACACTTCGTTACAAATGTGTAATCATATTTGCCCGCCAACACTCGCTCAGTACGACTAAACTTTTTCAGTCGAATCGGTTTTCTTTGTAATTCCCGTTTGATGCTTCTATTCGCAATAAACTATTCTGTTCACGGAGTCGATAGTAGTTTATTATTAGAAACACGCAAAAGCAAACTGGAATTCAGCTATAGCAGGGGTGGTCAACACGTCGATCGCGTAATCTCTACGAAATAGCAACGCGCCAAAACCCATATATTGTATGCACCACACGCATTGTTCTATCTCGTGATAGGAGTTAAATGTCGAGTCAGCATTCTCTTGGGCGATTGATCGCTGTCAAAATCATTTAGTTTCTGTGTGATCAAGTACATAACGGTTCAATCGGTCACATATCAAAGTGCAATGAATTAAAAACGATAAACCTCTAGCACCTACCAACATTATACATTTCATAGCTGACGAAACACGACGAGGCTCGCTTATTATCCATAAAATCTCTTTACAGAATCACGCATTCTGTTTGTTTAAGTTTCTGTGGATAATTATTGCTGTAAGAGAAAAATACGTATCCACGTCCCCACTATGTATAAAAATCTTTCCCGCCAAGCACTACCATCACACTCAGTGACGTAACAAAACCTGCCAATATTTTCTCCGCGTGCCTTATGGTTTTCCTTCTCTTGGATCGTACTGCACACTTTATGGCAAGCCAGTGAAGTATTGTATTGTACGTAGATACTGCGAGACTTTTTTTAGTTGTTGCTGAACCGTACTCAGGATAAAACGATGCCTGTATTTGTGTTTGGAATCGTAACAATTTTCGATTTAAATAAGATGGGGTCCAAGACCTTTAAAATTCACTATTTTAAAACTGCTTTTAATGTCAGTTTGATCGTAATAGTATAAATAAAGTGCATTTTGCAATAGTTTTGACAGAAACAAAACTACACTTACTGAGTGTGAAGTCCGACGTGGTACTCGTGGGATCGTGGTCAGTCAATCTTCATGATTCCGGTTTATGTTTTATGTCTTTTAATTGATTTGTTTCACATGATATAAACTGCATGGTGCCCACATATTTTTAGGATTCAACTTTTGAAAGTGGAACAGAATTAGCTGTCAAGAATAGTTGCTATTTTATGTGTCTGTTTGTCCGGTTCTTCCGTATCGCAGCGTATGCATAGTGTATCGTAGGTATTGATCATTCCCGTAAGCTTTGATGTCAAATGAGTTTGCAAACACGCGTTTTTTGTCTGCCGTAAAAATCATAGCTATTTGTACATCAAAGCTAGACCAGGGTTCCAAACTTGTTTAGAGTGTTTGAGGACAATTGTTGGCTGGTGACCGTACCAATATTCTACATTCCAAGCGGCATGCAAGTCGCTCCATTGCAGCAAAAACACTATTTCGGCATTAACAACACGTTACCAATATAATTGTGAGGTGTATATGTGACTTCACAAATTTGGTATAACCCAACTGTTACGTCACTTCAGAAAGAGACCAATCGTTTGTTACTGACATTTGTTGCACAATGTCTTTAGCGGCCGTCTACCAGCACGGTAGGCCTATTTATATTTATCGCTTTCCAGCATATTGTTTAAAACCCGAATTAAGTAGTTGTGGTTGTTTAGCTTTCAAGTATTATTGACTAGTTAAGTATGCGCAAGTTTTTGTGAGTAACAGAAATAGGGGCGACCCTAAAATTATATATTTTAAGCTATAGACAGCATTTATTAACAAGTATCGCGCTGTTTTATGTGGGGGTATTTAACTGGGTCGAAAAATGTTTACACTCAACAACAAACTGCTTGTAGCTATGCTAACGAGATAGTCAGCCATCCCTGTAAATACCAAATAAGGTTGGGAAACACTGAGCTTGACATAAGACTTAAGAGAGAACGTTTACTGTTAACGGTATATGTTACATGCCGAAATGAATCCTGCTTTAACTTTGTTTAACCATTTTTGTAATCACATAGAAATAACAACTTGTTTTATAACAATGTGGAGAGTGATTGTTTTAACAAGCCGTTCGAAATTATGAATCAAGTTTCTTCAAACAAGCTTTCAACCGCGCACAGCGAATGCGCAGAAACTTTCCCAACAGTAAAAGAATACTATAGTTGGGATCAACAACGCAATGCATGGAGAGTGTACAATCATAGTTGTTTTAGCTCGAAGGCACCGTCTTCCGATCACTTACTTCGTGCACCTGTTGTCAACAACTGTTTTCCAGAGGACGTCGATTTAACTAAAAGCAAATCATCTTGTCAAGTTGTCTACAATCATTTATTTTTTCCATGTGCAGAAATCCGTTGCCAAAACGGTTACTGCAGATATTCAACACAAAGGTTGATCCAGAATATAGGAAAAGAAAAAGGGGTGAACTGTTTTGCTGATAAAACTGTTACTGATCATGGACGCCTTTCAACTAGCTCTTTCACTTCGAGCAAATTGTCGCTAAGAAAACGTAAAAATGAAGCAAGTCGAAAGAGTCGCATGAAGAAGAAAGCCCTGATGATAGAAGTTGAAAGAAAGGCGCAGTTTCTTTCCGAAGAAAATAGTGAATTGCGGAATGAGAATTTGGTGTTAAAAGCAGAGAATCGGGAACTAAGGGAAATTCTTCGATCCAAACTTAAGTAAAGTGTATCCTGAACTAAAAATACAGTGTATATCACTGACTGTTATTCAGCAAACGCCGTGGATACATTTAAACAGAACTGTGCATTGTTCTTCATGAACTATTTCTGCAATTTGTTTCGCACATTGTGAGTGGTTATAAATTATACATTTCAAAAGGTAAACATTACGCATATGACTACGTAACAGTCGTGGCATTTTTTTTACTTGAAACTTATTCGGCAATACTCTATTGCTTGCTTAATAGTGATACAAAATGTTGTAGCCTTCATTTCATTTCAAAACAAGGGTCATAATAAACAAAACCCGATGAATTGTGGGTTCTTTGTAACAAATACCAAATAATCCAAAAATGTATAGCTTAAAATTCTAATTGCTTCAAACTGTCACTCGCAGTGTTCCATTTGTGAAGTTCCACTTGTACTTGGACAGTGATGGGGGGCGGGGGCTTGTCCACGGCGGCTTCGTCATCGGGAACAATCTCCGCCTTTTTCCCATCTTTCTTTTTTCCTGCCGACCCTGGCTTGCCACGGGACTTCCCCCGTTCTGCAGAAGGAGTGCGGCGTTTTCCCGACTTTCCTCGTGAAGGTTTTGTGTCGGGTTTGTTGCTTTCCTGCAAATCGAGCAACACGCATGCGATTGAAGTAAACTCGAAGCATAACTACCAGGCGCAATTAAACTCCGAACAAATTGGACAACTGCACAGGACTTTAAACAATATAACTGGGCTTTAAACACTATATGGCACTACTACTTAAAAATTAATAGTATGGTTAAGCTAACAATGAATTGTCACATTTGTAGCCCATACTCCATACCATGAAACACATTTAAAAAATTTGTAACAACTTCATAAACTGCAAGATTCAAAATCTGATTTGAGGACCTTTGGACCACTTTTCTTTCTTTTCTAATTTCCTTACCTCCAAAACATTTGCTTGCTTCTGTCTTAACTCTTCTGCCTTCAGCATAGGACCACCTCCACAATGACATGTTATTTCAATCCTGCTGTCACCTTCCAGGAATGAAGAGAGGGAAACGACTTGAGAACCAAACTCAGTAAATGTTGGTGGGTCACTTTTCAGCTGGGCATCAGGTTCTTTGGATCCATTCTTTTTCTTGCCTTTATCTCCCTTACCTCCCTGAAACCAGTAAATAAACTGTGCAGAATGGTCATGTACAACATTTGTGGTAAAATCAGGAAATATAAATTAAACATTTAATTTGCAGTTGAAGGAGACTAACAATTATGTTTACATATTTTGAATGTGGGGGTGTTGGATCAGGTACCAATACGTAAAAGTACCTTGTCTTTTCCTTTTGCATCCTTTTTCCCGGGAGTTTCCTTTCCATCCTTGGCTGATTTTTTTGCAACTGGGGTTTCAGATTGTAAATCAGGAGTTTCATCTGTGGGTGTCACAGGCCATGATAGAGTTTTCTTCAACAAAACTTTGAAGCAAATCCCCTTCAGCAGAAAATCTCTGAAGCTAGTCAAGTCATCAACCAGGTGCAGCTTTCTGATTAATTAAAGCAATGTTTCTTGATCATTGTTTTTTTTCAATTTATTATATATTTTTATGAGGACATTAGTAATGAACCTGGCTGATGTAACGGAACTTGAATTTACACTCGAAACGTAAAATAGAGCTTCAATTCAACCTAATGTCATCAGTCACATAACAGCTGTGACAACTAAATATTGAACTGCCCCCGAACGCCCATTTATTCTTCAGCACCCTCTTTGATATTGAAATCGCTCCAAAGGGGCACTGGCACCCACTTTAAGAAACACCAATTTCAAGTATGTTTAAATTCAATTTTGAGAAATCCATCCTACCTGTATGCAACGGAAATTTCTGTCTCATCCCATTCTTTGCCCTCTGTCTCATGCAGAACGATGTCTGTTGTTTTTGTTGTTACATTTTCCATGCTAGCTGGTAGAAGTTGATTTGTACCTTGGGTTGTTAGCCCTAAACATTTTTAACTTATTTTGATGAACCGGTTCTTGAAATTACCAAAATGCAAAATGCTGATCACATGCCCTATGTTGGTAAGTACTCATTGCAAGCAAAGCTTTACCTCTTGTCTCCGCAGTTTTGGACACACAGTCCTCAAGCATTTCATATTGAATGACAAATTGACTTGAAATTACAGGAAATTCTGGGCGTTCCTCATCTTCCTGTTTTCAGAAGTATAAAAAATTTGCCGACAAATTGATAAAACTAACATTACCTTCATTTCCTCCGGCATTGGAATTCCATTCAGATGGTCAATAGTTACAATAAACTGAGCCTCATCTAAAATGAGCTCTTTCTTTTTGCCAAGGCCTTTGAAATGATGTTTTTCATCAGCAGAAACTGTGATATCATCAAAAATTTTCAATCCCCTCAAAGCATCAATGACATGGCCTCTGTACCCAGGCACTAACTACACATATTGGAATTTTTTCATTGTAGAAATAGTTAATCATATTTAAATAAAACTTACAGAGAGTGGATTTCCTTGCAAAAGCAAATTTTTAAGGTTGCTAAGTGATGCAAGGCGATCAACAAGCTCAACCAACCCAGTTAGATCATTGTAGCCAAGATCCAAAGACATTAGTGATGGCCTTGGCAAATTTAAAAATAAAAAGACTTAAATTCTCAATATTGAAAGTCCAATCAGTAAATCACTTATAGAAGTTTTTACCAATATTCAACAGTAAAAAACTTGTATTCATCTGTACTGTAAAGCAGATTGTGTGACAGGCCGAGATGTAGCAATGGTGGTGGGTTCTTGCACAATGAAGAAATACTTTGCAGACAGTTTGTACACATTTCTAGCACCTATTTGGCGAACACATTGTTGTTTTTTCATTTTATGTTTGAAGGTGAATTTTGTTTCAAATACTCACTTTCAAATTTGAAGGAAGGCATTCTGAGGAAACCTCCTTTATTAGGTTGACACTTAACGTTAGGTTTTCCAAGTTAGATAGTTTTAGCATGTTTTTATCAACATTTTCCACCTACAAAGACAAAAAAAGTGTTCACATAAAATCAAGTTAAAATACATTGAACCAACCTGTTGATCAATAATTCTTAATGATTGAAAAAACTCGTGTATGTATTTTGTTCCTTTGACTCCATCCAACTTCCATGGTTCAGATACAGCGATACTTCGAAGGTTTGCAGCTTCTGTGCTCCAGCTAGTATCAGCATCAAAAGTTCCAGAGTTTAAATATTCCTGTAGTACTTCCATTTTTTCATATTGAACCCCATAATCTGTACATACAGTAGTTTTTGCTTTTTTTTGCTGCACCTGATGAAGCGAGATCAATCTCGCGAAAGCTCGTGCCAATAAAGTTGTTTAACAGTCAGTCTCTTATAAAAGCAGTGCACAAGCAAGCATATAGTCAGAGACAGACACGACAAACTGAAGAAATTGAATACAGTAGTTTGTTACTCAAGACATAAAAACTTCAGCATTAAAAACATTGCGAATGTTATTTTGGAACTTTATTTTAAGCAACAACTTACCTTTCATTGTTACGGAATATTGTCCATCAGCAAATTGATTCTTTGGATTTCTCTACATTACAAAACATACAAATTAAAAAGCATACCAGTTCGGGAGATATGAAGATTTTTTTTAATATTTTACCCATGTTCCGAAACCACAAGGAAATTCCCGGAGACAAAGTGTTCGCAGGAGGTCTTGGAAAGCTTCGTAACAAGAAACTGTGTGGGGCATTGCGCTTATTGGGATTTGGGAATAACGTATTGACAGGACAGTGCAAAAACACAAGTTATTTGTTTTTCCGGCTGTCGTGGGAATTTCCCGCTACTTGTTACCAAGCAACATCAGCTAACACAAGAGGCGCTATTGGCAACATTACGCAAGATATAATAGAGGGTGCTATGGTTGGCAACCTTGAATACCTTTTAATACTACAGGTTCGCCTTGGACCCATAGGTTTTTCTAAAACCTTCGGTAAGCATGAAGACCAAGGCTTGTCTAATACTGGGTAGCCTACATAAATACAGGAACTAATAATTCTCATTAGAATGACTACGATTTAGGCTATGTGGGATATTGGATTAGAACTACAATTAGACTTGGTCTTAGAAATAATGGCATTTTGTGTACATCGCAGAACAATTCAATGAGAATAAGTAGTTGTCAAAGTCTACTTGTAGCAACTAAAAAAGGCAGACCTGTAGTAGTAGGTTGAGCCAGTTGTCCTTTTTGCAAACTTAAACAGATATTGAGCCGCAGGAGCTTCGGACAAAATTTGGCGCGATTGTATGCATGACCACCCGACACAGGCTCTGTATGCAGCAATTTTGCACACGGCACAACAGGCACCGTGAAGTATTTAAAATCTAAAATCTTGCATCACGTAAATGGCCGTTTGACCAAAAGTGCGATCATGTTCATTCCACTACTTTCCACACAGACTGCTGTCAATCCCAAACGACAAAAAAAACAGATCTTGAAAAAAGTCGTTTATTTTGGCAATGTAGAAGAGTTGTTGTGAGGAAAACAAGTTATTGGGCTGTAGTGATCTGCATTCTCTGAACTTGTTCGAAGCTTTTCCGTACGAGATATGCGAACGAAGTGTCTTTGCGAAGATCACCTAACTCGTTCCGCTTCAGCAGTTCGTCCACATCGGGCAAAATGTCTACAAGTGTGTCTGCCACCAAAAAGATAAATTAACATAAATTTTGCGAGATCCACAACAGGTTTTGACGACTGGGAATTGACGTATGACAAGCAAGTTCAATGGCTTTTTAAAATTATGGACATATAGCAAGTATTGGTTCACAACAAACTAAATGTTCAAATTAAAACATTTTAATCATTGTCAAACTGAGATCTATTTATATTCCACGGTTCTTACTTGTCGAGTAGGCAAGTTTGAGTAACTTGAACAACACAGTTTCTCCGCACGTTTCAAAGGGGTTTGAAGCCGGATCGACATCCTTCCATCTATCCTTAAGAATCGCTCGGCACCAAATAAACAGTTTCCACTCGTCTGAGTTGCACGGCATATTCTTGATACCAAAAAAATTTTTTTTCTGTTATTTCACTCCAACACGTCAAAACCTAAACTTGTACCTCGTCGTCTTCCGTGTCCATCATATTTCCTGAAAGAAAGGGAATCAACTCAAAGGCTTTCTTGAAATCAACCTCGTTGGAGTCAATGTTGTCTTCGCCGACATAAAGCTGAAAATAGATGATTAACTGCGTTTTCTTCATGTATGGCGCATTTTTCCACGTTTTTTCACATGTAGTTTGTACATAGTTTCTTTGACTCGTTTCACTTGCGTATAATCGAGAAAATGCGTCTACGTATTTTTGACCGTTGACACCAATTTGAAATAAAATGTTGGCCAACAAATCTGTACCTGTATTAATCTGCTGGTTGGGAAAACTGACATTGTATCGAGGTCGGCCTGCATATTTTCAAGCAGCACAGCCGGCAGGGATTCCTGATATCTCAGCAATAGATGTTCCTGGTTTACTTCTGCAAATTTTTGTAAGTTCACAAGAGTTCACAAGCGATTTTCTGTTTTTTTTGTTGTAGGAGACGGTTTAATAAAGCAGGACACAATTTTTTAGAAGTCCAGAATTGAATTGAATGCTACAAGTAGTTTAGTACAATGGAAATCCCCAACTGAAAACAAACTGATATTTATCAATGTAAAAACCTGTACCTTCCACTTTTTCGCTTACGATTTCTTCAGGTTGATCGGAAAAAACGGCTGCAAGTTTACCTAAACTCAGGTAGGATTTTTTCGTGGCGCACGAATCGGTTTCGGATGACGCCAGATATCTCAACGTATTGTGCGCGTCCATGTACTTTCCTACAAACAAAAAAGTCTTCATCACGCATTATTTTCTTGTTTTAAAAATCAATAATAAACTAGTGAAATATTTTTCAGATACAACAAAGAAATTAGAATTGCCAAAATAGCTGAACACTGAACTTGTCGCCATTTCCAACTCACAATAAATATGCCGTAGGTCTCACTTACTTTTGAGAAGATAGAATTATTTTTCACCTGTATTCACTTGGTGCATCCATGCTATTTTTGGATGAGCGGAGAGAAACGATGAGAGTTGATCTTGTTGTTGAACGGAAGGATCGTCACCACAACACGACAACAACTTGCGGTACTCGTGTCTGTCCAGATACCACTTGAAGAGGAACTCAGAAAAACCCTGCAGTTATGAAAAATAACTGTAAACTCATAAACGTGCAAGTACTCATTAGAGCAACGGTTGCCAACGGGGGCAAATTTTGCAAGCAACAAATTTGCAAACTTTTCACTCTGCGCCGTGTAGTTTTTAAACGGTTACTTTATTGGCAAAATCGTTATTTATTTTTACATTATTTCTTTGCTTCGCTGCAGTGTTTTTGAGTTTGATGTAATTTCGTTCGGGTAAATATTTCAAAACTTCTTTTTTGCTTTTACTACTTTGCAAAATTAGTATGTTCAAGCATGGGGGGAAAGAAGGGATTAGCAACCTATGCATTGGAGAAACGGCAATTAAAACAACATAAAAAATACATGTTTCAGTTGATTTATTGAACGCGTCTCAAATTGGTTTACAGAAATGACAACGTTACGGATTGCTTGAAATAAAGCAATGTTTGTTAATAATGTCGACTGTTGTATTTGCAAATTTGGTCGTTATCTTTTTTATTAGGGAACCACTAAGCACCTCTTGTTCAACGGTATATGGAGCAAAACAAACCTCAGCGGCGAATTTGTTCATGTACTCCTGGGCCTTCGAGTTGTCCGTGGATTTGTCACACACGCGGACCAAAGTCGAAAAGTCGCGATATTTTTCTGCCAGCGTTGTGGCTTTTTCCACTTGACCAAGATTTACTGAACACAGAAACAAGTGAGCAAATTTTTGACGATATTGTATGATCGTCAGAAGTATTTACATAACGTGAGTTGGACTTGCCTGTCGCTCCTTGCGTTCTTTACAAGGTGACAAACTGCCCTACTTATAACAAAAACTCACACAATGGTTCAATAAGCTGGAAACGATGTCTCGTGTACGCAGCATTTACTTCAGTCCAACGCTGACTGTCATTTGAAAGTGATTTCAGTTGTTCCTCGTAACCATCCATCACTAAATCAGCAAGTGCGGTAAGAGATTGATGCAAAACCGTCCTCTGTTGGCTGTCCTCCGCCTCGGGTAGACCGTGATCAACCGTTATTTTATGCTGAGAAAACATTAGGACTTAATTTAAGCGACGCGGGGCATATAAAAGTACTACTTTGTATTTGATATCATTGCCTTTGTGAAGTAGAACAAATAAAGCCCACAAAGATAGGTGACCTGCAGTATTGGCTTTATTATTGTACTGTAGACTGCTTACGTACGAAAACAATTTTGTGTTAACCAGCAACATGACTTGAGGTCACCTATATTTTGTGTTAACAAGCAACAAACTAAACATGACTTGAAACATTGTACTTAAACAAGGTGTCTAGTCAGGTGGTGATTTTCACGTTCGTTTATCAACTCATTGGCAATCACAGTGATTATAGGTCTGGCCATTCCGAAACCCTTGTTATATTGTCACCTGTTGTATGACAAGTTTCCTCAAGTTCATTCTACCAGAACCGACCGTCCAGGGCAAACTCTCCACCTTCTCGTCCGTCTGTTCGAACACGAGTGTCTTAGTACGCCGGTAGTTGCGAGCACTTGACAGCATGACCTGTGCGGATATGGACATTTGTTAAATTTTCCTGACACTTTTCCGTCGCTCGGATCAAACCTCGAAGACCGCGTTGACTCCGCACACGATTGTAACGCGTTCTTTCGACATGAGGTTGCTGTTCGTGATGCCTTTTAACTCTTCCTCAATCAAGTGCTCGAAAATTTCTTCTATTCGTGACACCTGCACACAGAAACCAACTTTCACAACGAAGCAGAAATCTTGGATGGTTTTGGATTCCTTATGTCCCATACGACAAAAAACATTTACTCTGCCTATACAGTAAATGGATGTATATACGTTTAGGCCCAATATGAAGTGTAATTAATCAACCAGAAACGCAATCACACCCCAGTTTCTTACAGGCTGCAAGAAGAGTGGTCAAAAGATGAAATACTTTTGAAAAGGGTTGAGCAGTTCATGCGTTATTACCAAAATTGCCCTGGACATACACTACACCCACCATAAATTTGATGGTGTTTTTTTTTAAGCACATGGCGTTATATTTTATTCTGTTCAGTAAACATTGTGTGCCGTTCCTATCAGTTCCTACACCGAACATGGATGTAGCATCACGGTCGGTTGAAGGCGCCTCGCAGTAGAAAAACACCGGGGTCAACATCTTTCACCCATATAGCTATTTCGCGTTAATCTTCCGAAGGCTAAACCCGAACACGCAACTTTCACAACCAGAACGTGACGCTTGCGGGTCCGGACGAATTTAGTTGTCACTCTTCTCACCTCTCTGTAGAAAAAGTCCTTGTGCGTCAAACCCCCGGTGTTTCCTAAGTTTCCTCGCACCTTTAAAGTTCTCCGGATTGCCGCGTCGACGATACCTGCGAATATTCTGCTCTTTTTGCTGCCAGGGAATGATGTAATTCTCAATATGGGTAAAAATTAACGTAGAGTTTATTACACCAACGTTTCGTCCGTCATACGGCAAAAATTAAATAACCCTGATGAAGCAAGGGCATGTGGCAGACGAAACGTTGGTTAAATAAATGTTAATATTTATATGCAGAAATACACCTGCGCATTTTTTAAAAGAGTAGTTTTTTTTCAAAAAATGGAAGTAGGGTGCTGCACACGAGCCACTGACAACATATTTATGTGCAATACACAAAGGTCATGGTAAGGCCGCCTGTGTTCGGTTCCATGTACGTTTGCGGACTCGCTTGAATGGATTTGATTTGATAATGGTCCGCACTGTTGGTTGTGTTTATCAATTACACCTTGCCAAGTCGTGCGTGATTTCTTCACGCTTGGGAAAAGGTAAAGGTCAAATTTTGTACAAGTTTCTGCGGATATTTACGAAGGAAGTGGTAACACGCGAAATTACATCCAATGAGGAAGTGGTTGTAAAAGACAGAAAATCGTATCAATTTAAAGAAACTAACTTGTCAAATTACAAACTGCCAATCACCTTTTTCTGCTGATCAATGTTGTTTTATGATTTTATTATAATAAACAAAGAATGGATGTATTTTACTGTACAAAACGAGTTTACTCAGTTAAAGTACGTTTGCACTAAGTAAGTGTAAGAAAACTCAATACACAGAAGAACCTGTACTTAGCGACAAATGCCAAATTTGTGCGATATTTCGCGGCACTAAAATTTTTTGGGGGGGGAAGCATCTGAATTTGCTAAATAAAGATTAACGTAATGTTAAACATTACTATTGCATTAATGAAGCAATTAATTAATTATAGTTGCCACTGATGATAAACACAGCATTGTTCGAAACGTCTGCTCTCTGTCTAGCATGCTAGCTTTGGCTTTCTTGTTCAAATTAAGTGTTTTGCCACAATATTACTGGAAAATCACTATTCACCCAAACTATAAAATAAAGGAATACAAAACACGGATTTCCTCATAATTCTGAGAATAAAAAGACTGGCCCATATCAAACTGATGATGGTTTAAGTTCTTGCCGAAACGTTTTTTTGTCAAACATGAACATGTTAATAACAATATGGGCCAGTCTTTTTGTTCTCAGAGTTATATAATTAAGTTATTTATAGATTCTGACCTTGGTGAGTCGGGTGTTTTCGGGCGAGGCTGATTGCGGCACAAAGTTTTTCCGAGTGCTCGCACAGCAACCACTTAGTGGCCACCTTCTCCTTCCCGTTCTGTAAGTAGCAAAGCCGATCCCACACGCCCACCTAAAACAAACGTATCGGAAAATGGTTGAGTTCTACTCTGCTCCTATAGCTTACGTCCGACAGGAACTTTAAAAACATCGCATGTGCACTCTGCTTGTCTTCGAGCTGGTGTTGAAGTATAAGAGATCCAGATGAACCACCATGCTCCGATGAAACTTCTGAACATAAATCATTAAACCCATGTAAACATTTAACGTAAGAAGTTCTGATCATATGTCGTGGACAAGGGTCTACTTTTATCGCGATAAACATCTTCCACCTTCTAATAGACACATTTCAGATGTAAATAATAATGCCTATATATAAGTATGCGAAAGATTATAAATCTTTTAAAAAGGAAACTCTGGTCATGACTAACCACTTGGGGGATTTTGCATTAAGAAGTTCATTGTAATCAGGCACTTGTCTGCCACAAAGCTGACCCGAGATTCCGTTTGATTAGACTTTTACTTGTTAACCCCACATAACGTAATTTGGTGCATTTTTCCTAATCGTTAATTGCATTTTTTACCCCACAGCAAAATCATACGCATATACGGCCCTATGCATTGCTACACGACGCAACACCATATACGGTGGTGTAGAATAACACACCCCGGCGCTGCTACAGCTAGGAAGAGTTCAGGGGTGACGTTGTGCACTTGTAACGGTGAAGTGATATTTACACTTACCATGCGGGACGGATTCGGCCCACCGGGGATCTGAGGCTGGGTAATCGTCTAAAAGGTCGCAGCTCACCACAACCACCGCTCCATCCAACGCGCTGTTTTGTTGTCCCGGAGGAAAACATTCGCTCATCAAGGCTTGGGCTTGTTTCTGAGGAAGAGTCAACGATTGTAGAATAAAATGTTTATTGCGGTATTGTAATGTTATTTTGTTTGTCTTATGCTCAAGTTACTTAAATAATAAAATATATTACGTGATAAAAACACGGCGTATCCATTGATTTAAAGATTTAAAGTTTACAGAAGGAATTAACAATGTCGTTCGAAAGTTTGGCATGCGCACAACAAGAACATCACAGGCTTGGATTATATCTGATATAATGAACGTGCATGTACTTTGGTGTGGTAAAACGTATGCACATTTTTCGTCCTTGGAAGGTTGGCTTTTCCAAAGCACTGGAAAAAAGGCTTCCACGCAATTCTTCCAACGTAACTCTCTTGTTTTGCCAAAGTTCGTCGTTTTAAATTATTCACAAATTCACAAACGACGATAAATAGGAAAATACTTGTCAACCCTTATCACTGACACAATAACGTGTTCAAAGTAAAAATAAACGTACAAGGTTATGACGGCAGTAGTGGAGGAAGGCGGCTTGCAGACGCTGTGCACAGTTTTCACTT
Source organism: Ascidia mentula (assembly GCF_947561715.1). Lineage (NCBI taxonomy): Eukaryota > Metazoa > Chordata > Ascidiacea > Phlebobranchia > Ascidiidae > Ascidia > Ascidia mentula. Next base: position 14,750,467 of record NC_138569.1, on the reverse strand, counting down.
GTTTCCAATTGGTCCATTTTGGCTTGAGTTAAGACGGGTGTACCTGGAATGCTTTGCAGTAACGACGTGTCAGGCGTCTGAAAAAGATCAAAAATGTTTTAAGTATTCATAATTGGGAAATTGGTAGTGAAAAAAGTGACTTTTTCTTATGTTAGAAGGAAACAAAATTATCGCTGAAAACTTGGCGTGTGAAACAAAATAGGTGTGTTTATGCAATATGTAAATAAATACAAAAACGTTCTGGAATAATTATATGAGTTTAAAGCATTGAGTTGTTATGTTGTGGAAAACCTAACATCAATACAACCACCCTTCAACTGCCACAACAAACATGTATGTGTGTCAGCCACTAGACAAAAATGGCGCTGCTTTTGAAAGAACACGCACACTTGACTTTTATATTATATGCAGGAGTGCTAATGGACGGAAATTTATAAATAGAACAAGCGGCTGTTAGGTGGAACGCGCTATAAATTATTATAAATATCACTTTCCAAATGCATAATCAACAGTAATAAATACCGTACATAAAAATGTTTATTAAATTATGAAAATTAAGGTAAACGTTCTTCTTTGGCATCAACAATGCTATTTGAGACACGTGCGACACAAAGGTCGGGTGCAGAGCATAATGGTTACCGTGCAAATTCCGCATCATAACATCCTCATGTCGGAAGCTCTGAACTTTCGAGGCAAGACAAAGAGTGACGTATACAGCGTTCCGCCGAGGAACAAATCGCCGCTAATTCTGGAAGCAAGCGCGAGACCACCACTTCGCCACTGTTTGCTCTGACGGTAGCTGTGACGTCAAACGCGCAGCTGAGAACATTCCTCCCCTTGTTACAATCCGTTCCGTTGTGGCCTCGAATAACCGATGGGGTTATGTCATTTTGGCACAGCCTGTGTTGTTGCAAGTTCAAATTGATATTCAGTCAATGCCTGGTCGCGTCGGCAACAAGTTGCTAAAAGCACGTCACACATTGCTGTCGTGTCAAGCCTAATCTTTACAATTATCCATACAGATTTGACAGTATGCCTTTTTTTGCTTCAACATATAAACACGCAAGGTCTGGTGTTTTTTAGACAGAGAAATCTATTTGAGGCATTTGGCAAAACATCTACCGCCGCAAACGTGAGAAGTCCCACTGGACGATCACAATAACACGGAGTTGGGAAATTCGTTCCTCGGGTGTGTTTGTAAACACGGGGTCTGGGGTGGCGCCGCACGAACACGTTTAAAGCGCGAACGACGACCCCCCTTCGCTTCCTGCAAAAATAGGTCGGACCAGTTTTGAATCGTCCCGCGGGTCGTTTAAAAATACCATCGAAAAATGCCAACCCGCATCAATGACGTAGAGACGTCGAAAACTGACACAAGGGAGGGTTGGGAAAGTGGCAAGCGCCGAAGGTGACCTTTGGGAGATCCTTTTCGGCGGAATCGAAGCAGTGCGGCGCGCAGAAGAACGCAAAATCCGCGTAACTTAAGTACGATTCGTCGACGCCAGAGATGGATTAGACTTGACGGGTTCGTTGCAAGTCGAGAAGAAATATCTGCAATGGGAAATGACCAGGGTCGGTTCGGCGAGCGATCAGAGGTTGCAAACATGTCTTGGAAGGACAGGACGCCACAAAACAGACAGTTCGAGGTAAGTTTTAAGTTTTTTTTAACTGTTGAGAGCATCTGCCACCGCTCTGCAGAAAGCTTTTATTATTTAGAAGAAAAAAGTATTCGTCACTGACTTAAAACAGCCACAAAATGATTTCTCTCCGTTCATGGCGTGGATTTTCACCAGTAATAATTTTGGACAAGCACAACACCAATTGCTTAAAATCATTTCAAGATAGGCTACTTTATCAGTAATTTGTTCCATATTGAAATGGTTTTGATGACATTTTATCTTAAATGTCACTGGTGTAGTATGTCTAAAATTCGAAAGTTAGTTATCTTTTCATTTCTCTTTGTTTCTTCTTTTTCTTACAAGGATATAACGGATTTTAAAAATAAACAATTCTTGGCAACAAGCGAAATTTATCGCCAAAATAATCTAGTTGGTCTTCATTACGATGGATGTAAAGGAAAAAGAAAATTTTTTTTCGTTTTATGCAATTTTTTTAAAATGTTCAAGTGGACAGTTACTTTATAGAAAATGGACAACGAACAAAATTTATCGCTTGAGTTCGGAGCATTTAACTTGTAGAATTACAATATAAATATTGTAATTCTGCAAACGTGAAGTTTCCACCTGTGTCACGCACAAATGGCGTTAGAAATGGTCGATTTCAGAATGATATTGAATGTTGTCATTTAACTTGTATTCTTTACAGGCTCTGGCCATGGTCCTCCCTCGATCGCCTTCCTATCTTGGTTTGGTTGCATTTAATCTGAGGAAGGACAGAGTGAAGGAAATGTCGAGCATTTGCACCAAACTCATAACCAAAACCAACCAGGAGTGCACGGGTAAGTTGAAACCTCCTGGATTATTGGAGAACGCCACGTTAAAAACCAAACAGGGTGTTTAATATTTTCGTAGCAGTTTGTACGTAGCTCATGTGAGTGTATGGTCTCAAAATAAGCATCCTGGCCACTCAAAAAGAATGAATGTTCCATAAACTTAAACGTGGATTTTTCGAAACCTCTTTGATCTCACACGCTGCCGTTGTGCAACAAAAACCTTGAGATATAATGCTGTGTTCATTGGTTGGAAATATAGCTGTGTCACTCTCTGATCAAAAAACGCCACTATAGCATTCATAAAAAAGTAGTGGAGTTTGTATTGAAGTTCCAGTGTTACCTTTGTTATGATTTTATGCTTATTTGGTACACTGCACCTTTTTTCAGGCGAACAGTTGAAACAGATTCAGGCCCTGACAAAATTCACCCTTCTACTGGAGTGGAGAAAAGAAACTGTTGCGCCCACTTGCGGCAAACTCGAACAGCAACTGTGGCAAGCTGGCTACGACTCACCGGCATACGAGGAAATACTAAAGAAACGGTGGTCACTTCAATCCCTGCCGCATAGTAGCAATCAAACAGGCCCGGTAAAGGGCAAAAGCCTGTTATTCACTTATTTGGAGATTGATTTACAGCAGATAAACCAGCTGTTAGGTAAACTTAAACTGCACACAAAGCCGGCCGAGCCATCAAAGAACAACGAGCCAACGTCGAATATTCAAAAGTCAAATCTGAAACGAACCAAGGCTTCAAAAACGTTTCCTTCGTCATCTGGAGCACAACTTCGGGGAAATTCCCATCCTAAGCTGCGCCAATTTAAGTACGTGGAAGTGGCAGACGTTGCGACACAAACTGTCGAATTCGAGGAGATTGAAAATTGCCAGAACGACATACCTGCAAACCAGGACTTGAACTGTTGAGGATTGATTCCTCCATTGCCGCTGGAAGTCGGCTCTGAACCGATGTTGAACACGTGACCAAGCCATTGGCGGCGCTGAGGAAAACGTACTTGCCACCACACTCTCCGCCACCCAGAAGTCTGTCGCCTGAATTATAAGAAACGACTTGGATTGATGAAATTTGGGAGTGATTCTTCACATTGTATAACACGATTTTACATATTGAAACTGCTGTATTTTAACAATTGTTCTTCAATCTTTGAATTTTAATTTATTTTAAATAAATAAATGTGGAAGCAAAAGTTGTTTACAAATATGCAGTCAAGCTGTTCATTATTTTAAGAAACAGTTTTAAGTGAAACTTATATGGAAAATGTTATTTCCAGTATCTTTTCAACATCTCTATTTTTAAGTTGTGGGTGATTAGATTACCAACGAACAATAAAGGATGCTTTATTTGCAATCATGGTTAAAATGCTTAAGGTTGCCAAAAACATTTTTTTTTTAATTTAAGTTCCCCATTATCCTCAATTTGATAAATAGGAAACAAGTTTTTGTGAAACAAGTCGACTCTTACCAGGTAGTCATCAAGTTTTAAGAAAGCCCAATTTTTACTCCTACAATTTTTACTGAAATATTGGTTGGACTTTAGTTACTTTTAATGTATCGCTTACCTGATGAGTTAAATGGCACATTATCTTCAGACTTGGAACTATCATCACACAATAAAGCTTTCAGGATGACCCTTTCATGAGACCACATCGAAATATGCTGCACAGTGTGATAGTTTGGGTCTTCCAAAACAAGTTTGTATGACAGCAATGAGTTGTCTGCATTCTGGTGAAATAGAGAAGATGGGTGCGTAAAGTAACATGCAAGTTTAATCGAATCAGTATAGATGGCTTAAGGGAAGGTAACAAGGTAAATATGAACATATCCAATCCACTTATGCTTCTTTTAAATCCCATAATAAGTTATTTACACATAAACAAACCTGATGAAACACAGCGGAATGTTCAAAAGTGATGACATCAACATTGGTAATGTTTTGAGGGTCAGATATAATGCAAGCAGCATAATGAAGGAGGGATGCTGTGTCAGAAGGATCCAGTAGGGAAACAAGCAACACACTTTGACCATACCTTGAACCATATTTAATATCCAGAGGCCAAAGTTGTACATTAGATTTTGCACTACCCTGAATAGGAGTATATTAAATTGTAGGGTATAAAACTTGTGTTTATATCCGGCACATTACCCAAATTGCCATCGAGACTTTTTGTGCCAACTGCTGGTAAATATCAATCTCCGTGACCACTTGCACATTTGTGATTTCAGACTTTTGATTGAAACTTATTTTCCATTGTTGTAGTGTATTATTAGTAAGAAGAAGCAAGTCAAACTCCTTATTCGATGGCCCCCTTCCGACAACTTGAATTATCTGCAGCACAGTGACATTGTTGTTTATCTGGCATTTGGACAAACAACAAACAATTCTGGGTGTGCTCGGTAGCCAAAAAGTATTGCCTAATATACATTTTATTTGGTTAGTGAATATATGGCACCTCAACATTTTGTGGAGTAGAAGAGAAAAAAAAAGAAGACACTCTTCTTCCAATTCCAGATAGCATTCCAGTTGCTGAATGCAGTTGATTGCATGATATACCACCCTTGAAAAAACATTTACATGATGTACTAAACTACCATTTTAAGGATAAATTTATTAATTTTCAAATTGGACAATTGTCCACTTACTAAAGATGACTGAGGAGAACATTTCAGAAAGTATAATGTCCCAATTGTGGAGGTGACAATAAAACCATACGGCTGCAGTGCAACTATGTTGAAACATTGTTCGGCATCAGATGTTAGTTCCACTTGTGCCTCCGCATTAGCAGAGGTCGATAGCAGGACGTTGCTCCAAAACACCACACGACCAAACTTTGAAATTGCAACCACTGCCACTGAATTACCAGCCCGATCAGATGGCCCAATCCATACCAACTCTGAAGTGAAATGATCATTTTCTTGCAAAGATGGCAAAGTCAACTCCTTACAAGCTGAAATCTGGGAAATAAAATAGCATGGTTATAGATGTTTTTGCTGCTTCTGTTCTTAGTTGGAAAGTCTACCTTGAACCCAACACTTTGGTGTGACCAAACTAAGAGTTTTTGTTTGAGGATAAGGGATGACCAGCCATTTGATCCAATTTCCACAGACAATTCTTCAAAGTCTGCAACATTACAAATGAATTACTGACAAATCATAGAAAATTATTTAATTTACCATCAGCCAATGTAATAGCTTCAGTTACTAAAACTGGAAGAGTTGAATCATATGATTGTATTGTATGTGATGTGGAACCAAACACAGTTGTAACAGTTGGAGATGCCAAAGCAGAATAATTACTCACAGCTGGGCTTCTGTAAAACGAAAATATGTTTAAGATAATCTGGTCTGAGTCGGGCAGAGTGCCTCTAAAAACCCATTGCGGGCCCGCGCATTGTGGAATCCTATTTCTTTCCAGGGAAGTTTTCAGGGTTAGAGTTTAGATTAGGAATAGTGTTGGATTTTAGAGGCACAATTGCATGTCCACAAAGGTTTGAGACACAAGGTCCATAATGGTATTTATTAGAGGAATCCGTCTCAATTTGGTACCCAACGGATTGACTGTGGCAGTAAAGTAAACTTGTATAAGCCTCGCGACCGGCAAAACATATTACCTAGGTGCAAGAGATCTTCGCAACAAAGATGTTCGTGATCCATCGCGCAAGGGAGTTGCTCTGGGTGTTATGGTCGATCTTCGACTTGAAACGCCTACGTTCCGCTTTCTATTGGGGGTAAACATTTCACGGACAAAGTTGACAGCTCTAAATTCCAAAATACCTTCCGTAAACAAGGAACTGTGTTGCGCTAAGTTTCGTTTTTATCAACAAACAAACATTACACTTGCCCGCCACTTTTGTTTCTGGTTGGTTACTCGTGAGTTGCGGCATGAAAGTATTCAACCGTAACAAGCAATTTTTAGTGAATAAAAAGCATAAGTTTGTCTCATTTCCTCACGCAAATTTGTCTTGGAGTGATAGGGTAAGTGGTGTGATTCAGCCGGTTCGCACCGGTTCTATAGAACAGTCTCACGAAATTTTATTTTATGAGATAACATGGATTTTTGTAACAGAACCGGCTGAAAAATTTGACTTTTGTAATAGAACCGGCTGACAAAAAATTGATCCCACCACTTGACAAAATTTGTTCCAGGTTTAAAGCAATTGGGTAGCTTTGTGTTTTTTATTGCTTTAATTTCTGTGTTTTTGCCAAACCATGTCAAAAACAGTGAGTGAAATATTGATTTGGCAATGTTTTCTGCCTTTACAATTAAGGTTTTATCAGTGCCAATGCCATTTTCTTGTATTTCTTGTATGTACAATGTATACCGTATTTTACGGACCATAAAGCGCACCCGATTATAAGGCGCACTTTCAATAAATTGCTTTGATTAGTTTTTTGTTCATACATAAGGCGCACCGGGCTATAGAACGCAACGTATTTTAAGGAGTATGGGTTACCGTATAAAGCTCATTAAACAAAAACTTGTTACGTAATAAATGTAAGCAAGTCACAATAGTATGAATATCACAGTTGCTAGTTGCTTTTACCGTAGTTTATTGTGTAAGACGGTGGTTTATTAATAATAGTATCGGTACTGGTTTTGAGTGTAGGCAATAAAGCACTACTTGATCCATACATAGGCGCACCGGCTTATAAGGCGCACGATCAATTTATGAGGAAAAAAAAGGATTTAAGTTGCGCCTTATGGTCCGTAAAATACGGTAGTTGTTTTTTGCCCAAAAAACAAGTGATTAAATTTCAATTTATTGTCAATACCAATTTCCGGTTAAATAAGACAAAATTGCCTGGGAGTTGCTTAAAAACTAAACAGGTAGAAAAAAAAGGCAACATAACGAAATTATAAATTGACTTCCAAACGCTTGTGTGTGGAGAGAGTACGACATTTTATAGTTTGACAATTTCTTGGTGTTGCCGGAAATGCATAAACCTGTCCCAAAAGTCCCATAAAAAAAAATCCTCACTGTGGTTTGTTTTTTTATTTTCAGATTTTCACAACGCCATTAAAAAAAACACAAAAAGTAAAAACAGCGCTACAGTGTAAATTTGCATCGTTCGCTTACAAAACGGATTGTTTTAAAACTTGAAGCCTCGCGGTTACGAAATCATAAAGCTCATATTCGAGTTTAAGGCAAGTTTCCGAACGCAAAAAATCTTTTGTTGCTTGTGACGTTTTTAATTTCTTTCTTGTTGAAGTTTCGTGCTTCATTCGGTCGTTTTCCTGTCGATAAAATGCAACGTGTCAAAAAATCACTTAGCTGTGATGCCTTATCCAGTGAACCTTATGATCGAAATACGAGTATAGAACGCCTGCGTTGTGAAAATTTCATGCAAATCATTACAATCAAATTAAAGCGCTGCCCATAGCCGATGAACTGTAGCACCACTAAAATGAGGACCTTTTCTGGAAGATCACATAATGTTAAAGTGGAAACCAGCCTTTACGATGTAAATCCCCAGTTTCAAAACACACATTGGTGTTCTAGGGCCCCCTTTTGCTATTCATTTGCCCTCTTATACACTAGTGTGGGCTCCGGTGCACCGCTCCGGTTGCACACCAGACAATTTAACTTTTTAATGGCATGTTTTACGTTATTATCAAGTAGCTTATTGCAGACCTACTAGAAGTACACTGCCAGATATACATAACAGCTTTGAAATGGAACTGTCCACAAGGTGCTTATGATCACACTGATAAATGTAACTTATTTATCTGACATTTCTGGTAGCTTATGGTTCAAATTTAAAAGCACCATTCGTTGTACTTTTCGAAATGTGCACAGCAAATGATAAAGTCCACACAACATAGATCAGAATTGAGGGACTGTTTTCAAACGAAACAAGAAACTTACTGGATTGTGATACAAGCTACTGGCATGAGTGAAGTATTGAGGCAATGTGTTTTCCAAAATCTTGAGACTAGTTTCCAATTCTTCGATTGTCCCAACGAACGCATAATGTCGCTCTATGTTTTCTTTAGCTTTATCCAACGCCCATTTGGAACGGGACCTAATAATACATGATCAACTGTTACGAGCGTCATATTCTATTTACAGTTACATGCTTACATGCAGCGAGGATGCTGGCCGCAAAAATATGGAACCACTTGCCAGTAAGGTTTCAAACACTCCTGTCGGCGCTTCTGGACACACTCGTCTATTGACTATGAAATACAAATTGTGTATTTGAAATCCATACAACAAAGCGTCTTTTTTCTTCATTTATTTAAGTACCTCCTGCCTGCGCACGTCGCTCATTTTCGCGCTTGCTCCTCCTCCGAGCTCGTTCCCGAAGCGCGAAAAGTAATAAAACGATTCGAATCTTGCGATGGGATCCCGGATCAGGTTAATGTAGAGCGGCTGCTTTTCGCCAAACCTGCAAATAACGACAATTTGGTTGACAGCTAGTTGGTTTACCAATTTAAACCATTTAATCCCAAAACAAGCGCAGCTTTAGCGAGACAATCCAACGGCAATTAAAATCAATTTCTGGTTTGGATGCTGAAATTCTGCAAAGAAATCTCTAGGCTATCTGTATGTCACAAAAACACCTAATATTTTTTCGATTTGGTTTTGATTGCTGATCATCACATATTTTCTCACATACCTCTAGTACTACTTACTCGGTAAAATCAATGAAGTATTGGTGCCTTATATAAACGAAGCCTGGCGGTTGGTTGACAAGAAATTTGATGAATTCCTTCTGTTGCTCTTCCGTTTTCGTCGGGCGTTCACCATCCTCGTATGGACTAGCCACTTTAAAACCGTTCGCTCCTCCGAGCCGATAACACAGTGTGGTCATCGACATGCTTCCACACTTGGGAACTCGGTTGTAAACAATGAACCGCTGATCCTGGAATATTGACAAGTATTTGCATCAAGAGACTTGATATCGCAAGTAATTTAAAAATAATAGCAAGAAAAAACGTATGTATTGTGTTAATAACAACCCAAAAACGATTGTTAGATATAAGTCAACTTATACATGAAACATGATTGAATAACAGATTTCATTTATTGTCAAACGTTTACTCAAATACACAACAAGATTCGTAAAAAAAAAAGTAAAATAGCATTTCTATAAAATTTAATACACCTACTTTGTCGTCAGAAATTTGTATCCGAGCGACACTATTCGCCTGTTTTCCTGTTGTCGCTTGATCATTTTGGTGGAACATGAACTTGAACAAGTACAACGCAGAACAAACCAGTGTACAAGCCAGTAGAAACTTTTTGCGGACTCGAGGCATCACCAACTCTGATCATAAACATCTGACCCCAATGAGCAGCACAACATTTGAACGCCTACATAAGATACGTTCCCTTTGATGTCTCCAAACCTGATACTGCACAAAATATATTCAAAATTGACTTTCTAATCTTAAAAAAGTTACTTATTAGTTCACTCCACAAACTCTCAGTCATCCTATGCTACCTGTTTACATCGTCAGCTCTGCACAATGTACTGAAAGTAGCATAAGATACCTAGTCTCATACCCAAATTCAATTTTCACGGTATGGTGACCATGGGAACTGCTCAGTCGCAGACAATAATTTTTCTATAACACACGTAACCATGCGGCTTAAAAGCTTTTTCGAGTCGATGCTTCCCTCTCTCCCTAGGTTGTTAGAAGACGCGCAGTCGTGACTCAATGGCACAGACGTGGTTTGATTACTAGTTTCGCTCCAGGCAGTGCCGAAGGCAGGTGTGTTTGGCTGGGAAGAATAAGTCGCATGCCAGCACAGCAGTGAAAAGCGTGTTAGTCAGACAGGTTAGGATTTAGAGTTAAGGTTAATGCATTGCTCCGGGGTCAGGTCGTGGCTATATTATTTACGAGTCGCATAAAATTTATTAGCCGACGGTTAAAAGCCATAACAAATAAATAAATTGAGCCGCGATCAGAAAATCTAAAACAGTTTGTTTCAAGAGATTTAATTGCTTTCTCGATACAGCATTGGTGTCGACTGTTTTAAGACAATTAATGCCTAATCGAGGGATTCTGCCAAAATTAGGGATCCAGACTAAACAGAGCCAGTAAATAATCTGTTTGTTGCGTTTAGGCCTTTCTAAGCAGGAGTAACATTTTCGTAGCCAGTATACGAAGTGCAGGCTGTAAATTATGACCAGCGTAATATGACATCAACCATTTTACGAAAACCAACACGATGGCTTTTAAAATTCATTTTGTTTGGATTTGTGTTTTTCGTCATTTGGCAGACTATAAAGTTTTGGGGACATGAACCAAGGTAAGTCACGTGGCACACGCACATTGTGACGTCATCAAAGTAAGATCAAAGCAATTTATTTCATAGATGGAGAAAGAACGTGCAATTTTCCATCAACAGTGCTGGTGTGAGGGGAATTTATGACAACACCCGAACGAATAATAATGACGTCATTCGAATTGTGGTGGTTGCCTGTCCAGGAAAAGGTGACCACGTGACCGAGGAGACTGTAACAATGATTAAAAGCGCCCTCATTTTCACAAAACGACGAATTGAGTTTCATTTATTCACAAAAGATTTGGAAGAAGACATCAAGGAAGAAGTATAATTTGCACTCTGTGATTTAGACAAGAACAGTTTGTTTGGAATTAAACAAGAATTAAGGTTTCCAATCTAAACAGTTATGTGTATTATTACAAGATAAAGTGTTTACAAACTTGACGGTAAAGTACACAATGAACTGACTTTGGAATCTTTTAAATAGGTTCTCACGTGGTCTATTTCTGCGAGAAAAAAACTGGGTCTTTACATTCACAAACTTCATTATCCGCTTAATCCTGACGAGGTGGAAGAGATGAAGGACTGGTGGGGACCTTGCGCTTCGTTCAGATTATTTCTTCCAGTAATAAAGACTAAACCGTTTTTTTTCAACTTTTTTGTCTTTTCACCCTGGGGCTAGAAATTCAATAATAGCGAATAGAATCTTCTGGAAATTTTGTTAGGTTAACCTCATGCAGCGTTCTGATTCCTCTGCAAGATGTAACGTGGTCCCCTGCAAGCGACCTTTACTAAAATACAGTAGTTTTAAAGATCGAAAACCTACTGCTATTAAAACGCAAATCTATAGTGTTTGACTACTCTCATTAATCATTCTCACAAACATTTAAGCCACACTAGTTGCATTATTATATGTTAACAAGCGAGTTTTTGTCATTTCACAGGCTGTGATGAAAAATGTTGATTCCGTCCTTTACGTTGACACCGACGTGACTTTCTTGGGTGGTGTTGACGATTTGTGGGACGAGTTTAAGAACTTTGGCCCAGGTCAAGTTGGGGGTCTGGCGCCCCGCGTCGGGTGGGACTTTCAAGTGCCAAAAACCAACCCTAACTTTATCGAGCTTCCAAATGGCCACGTTACGCAAGTCAATTCAGGGGTAAGTGTCACAGAAGTCCTTGAATTTTCGGAAGAAATACATAGATTTAAAACTGACATGTGGTTATAACTGACACCATAGTGGATTTTTGAATCATTTGTACTTTTGAATAGACAAAATTCCAGATTCGGCGTTAATGATTCCAAAACAAACAAAAATTTACCACTCATCTTAGGTATTTTTGATGAATTTAACGAGGATGCGGACTCCAATATTCAAAACTCATCCAAATCTTGGGCGGAATGCCTTGAGTTGGAGCAAAGAGCTTTTACTTCCGCTTTATCACATGTTCATCTCAGACATGCACGGGGACCAAAACCTCATCAACACAGTGTTTCACTTCAACCCAAGTATGACGTGGCACATATTTGTCAGATACGTAAAATAATAAAGATGGTTTGCATTATTCGATTCACAAAGAATCGTAAAACATTTTGCTAAACGCACCTAAAATAGCGTGGTAGCCTAAATGGGATGTTTAATACATTTTTCTACACTTTGCAAATTCTTGCAACTATTCTTATCGAGAAAGGTCATAATTTGTATATATTGTTTGCAGAGCTCTTGTATTTTATTTCCTGTCGCTTTAACTATCACCACAAGTTCTGCATCGATGCACATTCCGATCGCCAGTGCGGTGATGCGGAACGCTACGGAGCCGCAGTTGTCCATGGCAACGCCAACACCTACCAAAACAACTTTGCTCCTGCATTTCGTGCAGTTCACGATGCAATGAGAGAGGTATACCTTCATGCTTTCCTGTCATTTTTATGTAAGACATATTTTCGGTCACATAAAATTTGTTTACTTTAGTTTCAGTTGGGGGAACAAACTCCAAGAGATTTGTATGAAAATATCAAAACGAGGTTGGAAGACCCAGGCGTGGAGAGGGCGGATCACTGTGGGAATAAAACTCATCTACTTTTAAGAAATTTAGAAACGTTACTTTGAATATGTCCTTCGTTTTTCATTTTTTGCGTTTTTCAAATAAAGAACAAATTTATTCAGCATTGTTTTGTCGATCAACATTGACTGGAAACATAAGACGTTTAAATTTAGTGAGGTCTCAAATTCAAATACTTTCGTATCCAAAGTCGTAAATATGTTTGACTTTTGAAATTATGGGGTTTCGAAGCGACAAGTTCAAAAAATCAAAAACAACAATTAGAAAAGTATAAAATTTCTGCAACATTGGCGACTTTCACCTGTTGGCAAACAACAGATAAACGCTTTGACTTGAAATATTACAACGAACGGCATCTTAAACTTATATTTACATAAAAATAGCACACTAAGTAGAAAGAGCGTATCGCCAGCATAATAAAAAAATGCGATAAAAGTTTGGCAGAAAACCCCCCGAACAATCATTTACATCTTCTGCGTGGTTATCATGATTGGTTGCTGCTGCGGTCTGTGCTGCGATTGCCTGTCTTCTTGTCTGCTTTGCATTGCAGCCATTTGGTAATTGTCACTGCCGTATTCCAAGGGGTACTGACGATAAGTTGTCATAATGGGGTAACCGCTATGTGGGTTCATGGGCACGTCCGGTTCCGTGTCTAGAAAAGTAGGGGTGCTAAATATTGGCGGCTCCGGAACGTAAGGATCGCGGGCCAACGCGACGATGCCAACGAGCGCTGCGATCGCGGAGGATATGATAAAGACGAGGAGAATGAGCGTCCAGTTTGGCTCAAAGTCGTGCTTGGCTGAAAAAATACGAAACAGGTTAACGTGTTGTTATGCCCTAATTAAAAAAGTTGAACTAGCGTTACTTATATTTACACCTATGATGCAGATTAACCTGTATTTGCTGACAACAACTAACAAAATGGCATTTAATTTTCGTTAAACTATTTGCAAAAAGGGCATCAATAATCCTTTATATTATGTGCTTGGTAGCTACAGTGTAAATCAGTGGTTCTCAACCGGGGGCCCTTAAAGCGTTGTCAGAGGGTCTGCGACAAACTCTTAATACTCACGACACTATTTTCGAAATGGGTTTGCACATTCCACAAATACAAGTCTAAAAAACATGCAAAATTACCGAAGTATGTTACAGCTTTGTTATGTCACAAACAAAAACGCATTATGACGTGTGGCTTGGTCTCATCGGAAACAAATATTTTGAGTAACCTAAATAGGTCCGCGACTAGTCTGACGTCAAGAAAAGGGGTCCGCCAGGACAAAAAGTTTGAGAACCAATTGGTGTAAATGCTACCTTTTATACACGAAAATCCGAATTTGCATAAATAACGTGTATACACTGCTATAAGTTTACTTCCCTGGTAAAACTTTTTGAAATAAAAAGAGATTCATATATCAAAAGGTTTACTTACATGTTCCAGTGTTTGCCGTCACAAATGAAACATATGAACACAAAATTGCCAACAATAGATTAGCAGCATTTTGTCCAAAGTTTTTCTTCATGTTGTCTTATATACTTTCACTTATATTGTCTACCACAAACACAACTTTAAAATCAACTTCCTATTGCTGTTGATATATGCCTTGTTAAGAAAGTCTGTCGATTTGATAGCAGACAGATAAATTGCCTGAGGCTACAATAACGCGTGTGCTCCAGCTAGTTGCTCGTCAGGTTACGCACAGCGAAAACTCCACATAGAAATCACAAAATATCAGCCGGCAAGAAACTTTTCAAACTTATGATAAAGCGTTCGGTTAAGTCAATTTAAAGTTACAGGTTTTATGCCATTTTAATTGAATTTGTTAATTGTTGTTTAACATGCAACTCAAGCCAAGGACAATACAACAGATTCTTCTGAATAAGATATTTATTGCTGTTTACAATAATCAATTTCTTCGGGTGGATCACTTGGCGCTTCACTATCATAATCCAGAGGATATTGTTGGTTAGTGTTGTTGACAACTGTTAGAAAGAAATATGGCATGATACCTTACTTGACGTAAATATTAAATTAACTGATTTTACAACCCGACCTCCGGTTGAACAGAGTGGAACTCCACTTTCCGTATCTTTATTTTTGCGCTTATTGGATTTGTGCAAGAACTCACTTTCCTCGACGTCACTTCCGGATGTGCTTGGAGTGGAAAAGTTGAAAAATCCCGCTTCGACATCTACCAGTAAAAACAGAGCGGAGTAAAGAAACAAAGCATTCCAAAAAAGACAGTTGTGGACATTTAAGACGACTCTTATGGGCAAGACTGGAAAGTTGCTTAATTTAAAATACCACCTTTAAATACTTTTATATTTGGTTTTATTTATGAATCATAAAGTTCTTCAGGGATACGTATCTGTGTTACGTGAAACGTCAATGTGCACACCGGGAGTGGAAACAGTACGTCGACTCAAACAAGTCACATCATCCATAATGCTGTCACTTGAATCTCTACAAAAAAATTCTTGGCTGCTTGCCTTGCTCGCATCATGATCCTCCAATTTCCTGTATAGACACGAGTGTATCTATCGTTGCTATAGAAACAACCACAGATCATTCTTACCATTTTCGGTCACAAACCCCGTTGTTAAATTGGAAGAAAATATCTTTCATTTCTGTGTTGACACTGGGAGGGCTGAGGTCTGACCTGGGCGACAAAAGATATGGCATGAAATGTGTATTTGACAACATAATAGAGCACGGATTCCCAAACCTATTTTATGCGTCGCAAACAGTACACGAATGTCACACTCACACATTACACAAACATGACTGTACTATTTTACAAACTACGGACACAATACGCATACTGATGAGCTATTACATCGTGTAGTGCCACTAAACAATAGTCAACAAAATAAGTGAATTGTCGCATGTTCCTGAGTTCGGCCGTTTTATTAAAATTACTGTTTAAATAAAATATCTAAAGATTAGACGAATGACGAACGCGAGGAGATCGCGGAAAAATTTGTCCAAATCAAAGGGTTCACGAGCGAATTTTTCACAGATAAACTGTAAAAAGACGTCTGAAAAGGGTTTGTCCACCAAAACACCTCTACAATTATGTTTCCATCGTACTTGCGTGGAAAGCGTGGAAGGAAATTAGTCACATATCATCATCACAAAAACAAACCAATCTTCCTCGTCTTCGGCAAGATTCCCTTCCAGTGAAATCATATCCTCTGACAGTGGAAGATCACTCTCAACTTCGTTCATTTGGTTCAAACGCATCGCGTCCTGTATTCCATTCCTAATAGCGCTGTTCAGTTCGGAAGTGTCCAACTCAATCCCATTTACGTACTGCCCTGTAATAGCACATTTATGTTTTGTTGTATTTTGTTTCTATCCATACAGGTTCCACAATTTTGAGCAATTATAAAACAATTGTAACATAGATTTAGTTAGATAACATGATCGTCTCAAATAATTTTGTTGTTTGCATAATAAATGAAAAATGCCTATTAGTAGTTGATTGAAAACCAGTTTGTGTTCGTAAATTTACAATCCGATTTAATTCGATCCGAAAACCGCGTTCAAATTAGATAACTAAGTGGAATCGTCAGCAGTACTTGTTTTTCCGGTGTGATTATCTGAGTTCCACCGCCACGACGAAGCTAGTTTCTTCTTTTGAAGTTTGGCAAAATAATGTTGTTAGCTTTAATTATTATTGATTCCGTGCGCAAATAGAAACGTGTTGAGGCAGTGAATTAATTTAGGTTGTGATTTTTAATAACCAATATAAATAGAACAATACCCCTTTCGCGAAGCAGAGTATTCACCCTTCCCATGACAAGCTCCATTCTTCTCCTCGATGCTGAAATCGACTCTGGGACATAGATTTGCTCTCGAGGTTTAACCTTGGTTTCCTCAGGTTCGCCGAAAAGGCGTCTCTTTTTCGGAGGGATGCAAACCATGTCGTCGACTTGGTCGTAATCGGGCGGCAACAAAACTGCGTCGTCAACCTCATCGTAATTCGCCACCTGTTCCTCGTTGGTGTTTTCCTCGGACTTTGGCTCCTGTGGCTCGTCGAGCAACATGTCCGACACGTTTTCAACTTCTTTCTCTGATTCGGAAACAATCTCATCGAGTTCCGGTGCGTTTGCTTCCTCTCCAAACTTCCTTCGCTGCTCTAAGTCGTCCAAGGGCATCGCCAGCGGATCAGTGCCGACATCTGACGTTTCAGGTTCGTATGTGACGTCGTTTTCTTCCTGGTTGTCGTCGGGCGAGTTACTGGTGAGTTCCGTTTCTTCGGGTTTGCTTGTCGTGGCTGTTGGTGTTTCTTCTGTTAGAACTTCTTCGGGCAGATCGACTGTCCCCGGTTTCACTTCGACCGCGATATGTTTGCGTGTGGCATCGTGCAAACATTCTTAGACGTAAAACAAAACCGATAGAAGAACTTCTCCGAAAAACAGACAAAAATTAAACACACAAAAATTAAACACACAAAAATTAAACACACAAAAATTAAACACACAAAAATTAAACACACAAAAATTAAACACACAAAAATTAAACACACAAAAATTAAACACACAAAAATTAAACACACAAAAATTAAACACACAAAAATTAAACACACAAAAATTAAACACACAAAAATTAGCATGGACTAACAAGACATCACTTAACCAAGACCGTACATATTTACCATTTGTGAGCGGTGTAGGGCGATGATAGAGAGCATAGGCGCGTGGAATCATTGTGTCCCGAAAATAGCAACCGAGTTGATAGTCCCTAAGTCAAACATGTTATACTACTTACAGATTATAAACTTTTGTCATCTAGATGGGTATGTTTTAGTTTAGACTGATGATCAAAATCTGTTCACAGAAGACTACACACTATATATTAGGACGATTAGGTTATTTAAATTACCACTGTTTTTTAGATTTAGCCACAGAACAGAAGAATATTTTGCACTGATTTAAACAGTTTAATAAACTTACTGTTGAACAAGGTCATCACACTCATTTGATGCGCGATCCCAACTTCTTTGGAAGTATGAAAATATCGGATTGCAAACGACTTGGTGCGATCCTGAAAATTAAACGAGTGTCCAATTATTACGAAAAAGTCTATAATCAAAGTTAGTTTTACCTTTAAAGAAATCCGAACACCATTCGATAGTAGTGCCTTGGATTGCGATCAAGCGGGGACCTTTATAGTCGAGAATTCCCTCCGATTCTTCTGTGTGTAAAAGTGACAAACGTTATAATATTTGATTTTTTCAGATCTCGCTCCGACTTGTCGGGAAAAGTGGCTGATCCAGCTTGGCTGCAATGCCTTTGCTGCGAAGCCTGTGAACCTTATAATCCCGATTAAATTACGCGCAGACTGTGGAAAGGTTACGAGGTTTTAAGACTACGAAATATACCGAATTTATCTTGCTTTTGTCTGGGACCTTGAGAGAAAAAGATCGTGCCAGTGCTAGGTATTCGGGAAATTCATGCGCCCCCAAAAAACATCGCATGAGCCCTAGTGTGCCCCACAGACTGAAATCCCCATCATGGCTTATTGTACAGAAAAGGGAACGATACCAAAGGAGTCAAACAAACCTTCATCGCTACCTTCGCAAAGCAGCATATTTTTTGACTTCGCTTCCACTGTCAAGTATTCCTCCACCTCCGGTACTATGCTGATGACGTAACATTTTCGAAGAACCTCATTTTCGAAGTAAGGATTCGGACCAAAAACAAACTTTATTTCGAACCCGTGAATTCCATCATCTGCGGAAAAAAACCCATTTAGTCAAGTACTTTTTTCATTGATTTATGCATTTAAACTGTAATTTTAAGCAATCAAAGTGAAAAATGAAACACAGATGTGTGCAACAATTATATGTTCTTATATATTCACTGAGTCATGTATAAACGACCTGTGTGGTTCCTACAAACTGTTCTTACAAACAAGGTTATCGTTTATTACAGACACTGTTACGAAAAAAGTAATTCCAGAATCAGAACCAATACACCTAGCTACCAAACCTTATGTACTAACCAAGGCCGTCGTTGCAACACGCCGAACACACCCTCAAGCTGTTGTTTTCTGGCACATCATTCAACTCAACAGTAATATCGGTTATGTGGGCGAGCACATCGTGGTCCTCGGGTTTGAGCATCAAACTCAACATAGGATGAGAATTACGGATCACCTTCGGCCAAAAATTTTCAACCAGTTTTTCTCTCTCTGTGCAAGTGTCAATATTGAGATGAGTGAATATTTCGGCTCAAACCAAATGACCTGTGCAGGGTTAGCACACACAAATGCGCTTTACTGTTTCACATAGTTTTTGTCCGCTTTGTGTTTAGTAAAATCTTTTAATTTTCAAAGATGAAATAACTGAAGGACAAACAAGCTTTATTTGATGGTTTTGTAACAGCAAAAATTTTGAAACTTGCAAATTGAACAATGAATTCTAAAGCAAATTGAAACAAATACAAATATAATAAAGACTAACCGCCTCTTGCCATCCGCCTAAGAAGTGCTTTCACATTCTTAGCGTTCCTACATCCGGAAGACATGAGCGGGGTGCAGTTTTCCATGAGAGATTTTATTTCTGTTCCATCTCTACAAGTTAATATTGTGTATTCCATTAAAATAATTAGGCAAATGTTTCGAAAGAAGGATGAACTACTACTGCGGGGTGCTTGTGAGTTATGGAAGCCAGCGTCGGGTTGGAATTTTAAATACAATGGTTCATAACCTAATGCCATAGTAAACCTTATGAACAGCAGCCATCAAACAGCTTTGTTTTAGTAATAGAGAAAGTTTAAAATTTTAAATTAAAAAAAAGTATCAACTACTTTAGATGCTCCACAAAATTAAAATATAATAATCAATATGAGTTTTCACTATCCAATGCAGATGAATGTGATAAATTAAAATTTTTTTACCTTGAGTTTGGAGTTTGGTCGAGTAGAGTTCGTCGCACGTTTACGAGCGGGAGGTAACAATTTTGCAGATAATCCTGTTCCAGTTTGTGCAAGTCTTTCTGGAACTTTACCTCGCTTCGAGTTAGCATGTTATGTAGGGTTTCCATTGCTTGCCTTCCGTATTCCGCAAACTGTATTGTTCACACATTAATCGGGTTATAAAATATCGCAAAGTAGCCAAACGTTTATCCATGTAATTCTGGTGTTTTTTCCCAACCTGACATTTCTATGGGGCAACTTTATTTAGTTTTATATATGGCCATATTCTCCAAAAATTTTACGTGTATATTCAAATGCCGTTGCCCGTCTATTACGTTCGGTAAACCTCACCACGTTTGGTGATTTCATTGGGGAAACGACATCCACAAAAGGTGCTAATATCATTAAAGATGCCGTGTCTTACAAGAGATAAAAATAAATAACCAGTTGGGAAGAAATTTCTCATATTTTGTAAAAGTGAGCCGATGTTCTACTCACAGTGAGACCTGGAATTAGAAAATCCGTATCTATATCATTGCATGCTGCACAACTTTGGGAATCCTCCGCAGTGATTTGCTGATCTTCTGGTGGTGTCTGCAAGACAAGAAATGTGCGGCAATTAACAAGACAAGAAAGGGTTGTGTGATTGCATCAGGGCTCGTAAGATTAATGTTTGGATTCGCCTAATTTAAAGTTTATGAAAATTTAATTACTCGACAAATAAAAATTTGTGAAAATGGGTTTGGCCATTTTTGGGCAAGGCCGCCACACTGCGTCCTCTGAAGACTTGATAATAAAAAAATGGTCGAGTTAACGTTTCTTTAAATTAACAAGAGGCAAATGCTTATAAAAAGTATGTGATATAAATACACAGAATTTGTCATCTTTGAAATAACAGAGTTAATTCCCCGCATTTGCCTTCCGTTAACATTCACTAAAATTGGTGCCAATTTCTAGAATGCTTGCTCACAATGAGATCGGGCATCTGAAATTCTGGAGCGATTTCTTCATTTTCACTCCAGTGTACGACTTTTGAACTCTCTGCTGTGTCTTGCTGGTCTTCTGATAATGTCTAACAAACAAAATATAAGTGAGGCGTATCCACGGCCATTGAGGGGGGAAATGTGCCGTTTTATTGGAGGTCACTTAAAATTATAAAAGGAAGACGGGCTTTTGCGGCAGAAATTTTACGATAGTTCAGAACAGTGATGTTCACTGAACAGTTTTTGATATTAATCGCTCCCCTATAGTCTCGTATGGGTGCTCTCGTGGAACTCCGACGTCCCTACTTTCATAATTAACAAGGTTTTAATTGTGCTTGTCTCACAAAACATTCAATTGAATGTAATGAAGTCGGTTGTTGGAGGTCAAGCATTTATCTGAGACTTTGCCGAACCTGAGAAATACACGATTCTTCATCAGACTGTCTGTTTTTTGCCAAAGTGTTGAGCTTCTCCCGGAGTTGGTTTGTATACTTTGGGTTTTTCCATATTGTTTCGACTTTCTTGGGGGAAATAAAATTAAAAAATTCGAACTGCAATCGGAAAGTATTTGCTAGCATTACATCACGTCGGTGCGGGTTATCGGATAAAACGTGTGAAGTAGAAATAGCCTGTGTCAATTAGGTTTCGTCTTTCGCATTCCAATGTGGCCACACGTTTTTTGACACAAAGAACTTCAAGTTATTTGAGTACATTTTACTGTACCATCAGAATTAAATAATATGCTAAATCACAAAAATTCACTGATACAAAAGAATTTCAAATTATGACGATGTTTCCAACGTGTAATTTTTAAAGTTACGCTTAACGTAGACTTACGTTTACACGATGTTTCCAACGTGTAAACGTAAGTATACGTAAAGCGTAGCTTTAATTTGTTTTCCGCATGATCCAAATTCAAAACTTCTTACATTACAATTGTTTTTCATGTACCTGTTTTCGTTTCTTTGGTGTTTGCTTTTTACTTTGCTTCGTGCTTTTCCTCTTTTTTCTAACAGCCATGTTACATAACTGCGTGCCCTACTTCGATGCAACAAAGTTGCAGCATGAAAAATAGGCTGTACAATTCTATTGAAACGTCACAATGGGCTAAATGACTTCACATCCAAATCGTCAAAAGTACAGTACTACAATTACAGTCAAACGTGAACTCTACAAACTGTCACAACGAAAATCTGTTGTTTGGTATTTTCATTAACGGAAACAACTTATTTTATCGAAAAGCAACCAATGTGTTGAAAATCTTCGCAACTGATATATCGCTCCCCAATGTTAGTTGTTCATGAAATTTCTCTCTAAGCGGATTGAAACGCGTACTTTTACTTTCATTTAAGTTTTTATGCAAGAGCTTGCGGAGTAACAACAGATTCCAAAAACATTTTTAGCAGCCGCGAAAAAACGAATTGTGGTATCAGCGCACAACCCGCTAATGCCTGACTTCCCTGTTACTGACTCTATCCGCTCGTGCGAAGCCCAACTTCTTTCTCAACATGCCTAAAATCAATCAACTATCACAGCACAGAGTAATTTGTTTATTTTGAGAAACGTAAAATCAGGTTTGTACATTTTGTGACATTGATCATCATCAATTGCGCGTTGGGACTCCTCGCAACGAAGAACAGCTGAATACCTGACAGGGCTTAATTTTGTATTAAATACTTACCATTGACCTGCAGAGGATTTTCTGTATATTTTAACGTTGCTGTCCTACAGACAAGTCAGAGCCCGACGCTGTAGCTTACCTTTCTTACAAATTAAAACACAATTAATGAATGTGGTCTACGTTAGACGACAGCTTTACATCTGCAAAAGAAAACAAATGGTCAGAAATAAATAACCACATTAGACGTGCGATAATTACATAATAAAGTCCAGGATTGAAATTGAAGTAATCAACGTCTTCGGCTTGAACGTGGAGGAGATCTCCTTGAACGTCGGTCTCTGCTTCTACTGCGACGGTGTCGTCTGCGGTCGCTGTCTCTTCTGCTTCTTTTGGAGGAATGGGTGGGCGAACGACTGCGCGACGAGCTGCTGCTTGACGACGGTGACCTACGTCTACGACCGGAGGTACCTCTGGGCTTGTGTCTGGAGTCCCGGCGTGGGGAACTACGGGATGACCTGCGATGGGATGTTGGCTTTCGTTCTGGTGAAGAGGAAGAAGAGGAGGATGAGGAGCTAGCTTTTCTTGACCTTATTCTGTCACGACCAGCACGTGGAGCTCTTTCTGAGCTTTTTGCTTGCTTTGAAGTATTACGTTCAGGCAATTCTTTTACTTTGTGTGTCTCAACTGATGCCTGTTTTTCTGCAATATTAGGAGGTTTTTCGACTTTGGCAGTTTCATCCTGCTTGGCTTCTACTTGGGCTGATTCAGTTTCTTTTTCTTCAGCTTCTTCCTGGTTATCATCATTACTTGATTCACCATCAGAACCAGATCCGCTTGAACCAGACTCACTGTCGCTTTCATGGCTGGCATCCTCAGCCGCGTCAGCTGTATTTTCTATTTCACCATTAGCATTCTGCTTACTGTCAGCACCATTTGACTGTTGTTCATCAACACCTTCCATTTCTGCATCATTGTCTACGTTTACATTGCTGGCCTCATCAGGTTCATCTTTTTTCATTGGTGACAAGCCAGCCTGTTCTTCTTTTACTGGAGAAATAGGTTTAGAATTAGGCTCTTCCTTGACGGCTTTGCTCTCATTCGAGTCTACAACGTTGGCTTCCTCCATATCATTTTCATTGTTTTCAATGTGTTTTTGCTTTAATGAAGAAATAGTTTTCGCATTTGGACTTTCAGAAATGTGTTTGTTGTCAATAGGTACATCATTGTCTTCTTCCATGACTTCCTCTGACACAAAATTGCCATTTTGCTCAACAGTTTTCGGTGGTTGTGCATCTTCTTTAGTTTCATCATTGTCACTTTGCATGGTTTCATCATTTTCAGTTTCTTTCTGCTCTGTCTCCTCATCCATTCTATCTTCCTCTCCAGATTCAACATCAATATCAACATTTGGCTCTTGGGTAAGATCGTCTGCAGCTTCTTCCATGACAGCAGGTTTATCTTTTTTAACAGTGCTATTATTTCCTGGTGTGGTGTTTTCGCTTGCTTGCTTTTTCATCATATCGAGAGCTTCAATTTCAGCATCAATGTTGTCAATGGTTGTTTGCATAGATGACCGACTTGCAGCAATTTTGTCTGAAATCAACATGATTGAGCATATTTAGAAAGCAATCCAAATGAAAATTTGGGTTAAAATACATCAAAAGTAGCAACTATAATTTTGCACATTTCTCACACCCTTAAACCTCGTGCATGCAGATCAACATTTTCATGAATAATACTGGGCAATAACCAGGGTATATTTCAATAAATTAATGCAATAAAAATGATTTAGTTTAATGACAGAAATACCTTTGATTCTCTTCTTGCTTTCTTGTAATGCCCTTATAGTTCGGCCAGTTGTATCTTTTGGCAAAAAGAAAATGGGTGGTGATGCTTTGGTCATAATAAACTTGGACTTTTTCTCCCATTCTGCTTCCCATTCCTCCAACTGCACAAAAACATACACTTATGTTGACCTATACTCTGCCCTCAAAGCAGGCTGTACAAGAAAATTTAACTTCAATTAATCACTTATTGCAACACACAAAGATTATCACGAACAGATATGTTTTTCTTATTACTGTGACATAAAAGAAAGTTTCAACTGAATTACAATCACCTCTCCAGCTAAGACTACTTTTTGTTCAAGCAACATTATTCTCTTCTGTTGTGATCTTCTTTCATTAAACAGTTCCCTTCGTTCTGCAGCTGCCTTCTTGCGTTCAGCTGCAGTGGATTCCTCCAATCTCTTCTCAATTTCAGTTCTTCGTTGCTCTTGCTTTGTCTACAGGGAGTAATTTTTCATTATATATTTTCACTACAAATCTCAGCAAGGGCAAGATAATATGAGAAATTGTACAAACCGCAAGATCTGCTTTGCTTTCATCTGACTGAAATTTTGCCAAAGTACCAAGCAGCATTCCAAACATTCTCCGATTTCTATAAATTTTTATGATTATTGAGAAACAAAAATGATTTTGTCGCACAAAGTTCTACCTTGCTTTTCCTTTTTCATCCACGTTTTGGGCTTTAATCAATTCTGTTTTTGTGTGACTTTTTGCCGTTGACACAATGGACGACTGGACAGTTGGCTAAACATTAAACAACAAATTAAGCTTAAGCGTGTTACACTATTGTACCTTTTTGAAAACAAAAAAC
Organism: Ascidia mentula; assembly: GCF_947561715.1. NCBI lineage: Eukaryota > Metazoa > Chordata > Ascidiacea > Phlebobranchia > Ascidiidae > Ascidia > Ascidia mentula. The sequence continues at coordinate 14,725,523 of NC_138569.1, read as the reverse complement.
TCACAAGCTGTTTTAAGTGGGATATTTTAGTAAAAATTTATAAATTTTACACTACAAAATTACCCTTAATTCAGGTTCGTCTTCATCATTGTCACTGTCTTGTTGCTGTTGTCTGTGGGAAGGGTGGAGGCTAGAGATGATTACACGGCGATCTCCTCCAATTCCTCTGGACATGAAACCACCCCTTTTTGAAAAAAGACACCGATTTCAAGTCCTGTCTATAAACTACTGAAACAATAAAGTAGTCTACACACCTGCGCGGTACTCCGCCAGCACGTTTGGCAGGTGGCTCCATTTGTTCTTCTGCATGGGCATTACGATCATCTAAACTCCGCCTGAAAAGTATATTGCATTACATGGCACATATTTGTGTTACGTCTTCAAAAGTCATCAAAACACTCACCTTCCCAAGCGTACAGCACCTCCTCGGCCTCTGCCTCGTCCACGATCAGCTGGCAAAAATCTGAATAATGCAACATGTCTTATTGCTATCTTAGTGTAAAACTGTAAACTTTACAAGTAACCACAAGAATTGTAGATCCAATTAATAAATCCCCAACATCCCTTGCTTCTAAAAAGGCAGATGCCTTACCTTATGTCATTGGGATCCCGTCCTGTTACTTTTTTTATGCTGTCATCAACAGTTTTGAGATTCTCCTTTGCTTTTTCTATTTGCTGCTTCAAAGCACTTACCGCAAGTGCCATGATCACTTTTATTCTAATAAAAAACCCTATACAACTATCTAAAAAATAGTGGCAGTTAGGAACATAGCTTTTACTCTGTACAATTACAATTCAATGCAAGCAACATATTTCTAAATAGTTTTAGTTCTTCAAGTGTTTCAATGTCCTTTAAAGATTCAAAAAATGAAAGATAATGGTGCAAGTTATGAATCATTAACAAAACAGGTGCTAACATTTCATTAACATTGATTAAATGATGAATGTAAGCCCTTGTATGATTGGCACATGTATAACAGCAGCATGTTTTAAGAATAGGACTAAATGACTGGGCATGTCCTTCATTGGTCATGTCTTCTTTTTCAATAAAACCATGTGCATCCATAACATTGGCACATTCAGCAATATTAACATTGGACTTCGAAGTACTGTGTGTCTTCGGGATTTTAAAAACAAATGCCCCATTTTGTTTTGTCACTGAAGTGACATAGCTTGTATCAAATATAGAAACTCCACATTCTATTAAATCAATGATTGACAATGGGTGCCCATGCTTATAAACAGCTATGGGTTTGTCATGGGGCAGTGCATCACATATCGCAAAAACAAGAGACTTCAATTCTTCTGATACAACAGGCTCTTTTGGAAGAGAATCTAAGACAAAACCCCACACTTCTGACTCCTCAGTAGATTTTAATGTCAACCTTATACAACGTAACCATTCTTCTTTACTATATCCACCTTGTAATAAACACAACATGTTGGATTTTATCTGTGTTTTGCTGCTTTGTTTCAGTTTAACGCACTCTTGTAAAAAAAGGCTGCTCCTGTCAACAGCTTTTCCCAATCTCTTCTTTGAACTTGACTTTCCGACATCACCATCCGCTAACGATTCATAAAATAGAGGCTCGACAGTCTCCACCACCTTCATATACGACTCTGGTGTCACGTTGATTTTACCTCCATTATCCCACACAGCAACTGAATGTTTTGTGTTATGTCCCATTTTCGGAATGCTTGACGAATCTTGCACACTTAAATAAGTCATGGTTTTTGTTCTTTGAACAAACAATTCTGATAAGGAACCTGAAAATGCTCTGAAAACTTCTTCATGTCTTGCAATCTGTGGCAGGGGTACTACTGACACAGTTGGTAATAAACTTTGGTCAAGGTACCCCAGTGTTTCGTTTGTTAGATGCGGAACAGTTCCAGCAATCGTGTGAAGAAAGCAGCAAGGTGATAAAAATGTAATTTTTTCGCCTCTGCTATCAACAGAAAACTGCTTTGCTAACTCACATTTTTTTAACACACAATCCATCTAACCAAGCAGTTTTTCCCTCACAAAGAAAAAATATTTCGCCGTTCTTTTACGGGGATTGAACTTCTGCTTACGAGTGCGTTCGTGTCTTCTTTCCTTTCTAAGTCCACTTATAACATTGTCAGTTTAGTCTTTAAAAAACAAGACCCTAGTCTTGTCGTAAATACAAAATAATACTGCACTGCACAAATCAACCGAATTCTCAAGATTTTGCGAGTGCTCGCTTTCGTTAACGAAGTTCATAGATACGTTACGCTTTCAGCGGCTTGCTCTCATCCGCCAACCAAAAAATGGCGGCGTGGCTTTTATTTTAACAACGAATCGTGCATCCAAAACTTACTGACACTGAAAGGAGTTTCCATCAATCTTCAATGTAGCACAATTTATCGAACCTTACATATTTGTCGGAAATTGTCTTAATACCGACCAGTTTATTCTAGAAATATTCCAGCGCCCAATACACATATTACAACTTGAAAGTTAACCAGTAAGGGAAAATGTACGGTTGATTGCAATGTTATGTACAAACACACGGCACTTTTGGTACAGACGCTGTTCGGTATTGCACAAATACTCTTCAAGCGCCCAAATAAACTTCCAACTTCAATTGACTGATGAGTATTTATGGACTATAAATAGAAAGTGGCACCAACAAAAATCTGAACGGGAAAATATCCTCACAGCAAAGCTGTTATATCTACATTTTTTGAGCAGGTGTAGAGCATTAAGAAACAAAAGAACTATTCAGACTATTTCATATTTTTCAACAAGAAGTGCAGTTTCTGTAGAGAACTTGACTGGTGAACCATTGTCAGCCATTTCCACATCTACAACCTGAAACAAGTTTGTGATGACATTAATGAAGAGTGTTAGGTATAAACTGGTGTGTTGTAATTGCAGTCAGCATAGTCAGCTTGTTTAGGATTTCAGCTTGTTTAGCTTGTTTACTGTCTCCATTGAAACTACCTGATAAAATACCAGAAAAGCTAAGCTGGGAATGTTGTCTTACCTGCAGGTCTGTGTATGATCGTTTAGTTGCATGGAATGAAACGTTTATGGGGAAAAAGTCATCTGGAGAGCCAGCAATACTGAACTCCATTGAACCAGTGCTGTTGTTGGCATCAATAACGGGCAGGGACCTATTTTGAAACAAAAATCCCTAGCACTGATGATTTTATTTAAAATTTGAAGTGCCCTACCATTCTAAAATGTTCTTTCTGGAGTCATGTTTAAAATCACCATCCAAATCTGCAACATTAGGCGCTCCCACACCAGAAGGTACAGGAATACTAATTGTCACATCAATAAGTTCCAGTTCTTCCAGTTGAAGCTCATATTCAATGTTAACATCACAACCACCATCACCATTCTCATTAGGCCAACAGTTAACTAGAAACAAGAAAGATTTGTTCATTTCGCTGCAAATCAGTGTAGAAATTAATTGCTGTGCAGGTTTGATCTCAACAAAAAAAAGCAATTGTGTTTAATTTTTGTGCAGATACCACTGATTTGGTCCTTGTGGCAATTACATCGGTTATTCATAAACAAATGTCATACTTGTCAGTGGTATGAGACTCTCATCAGTTGTTTGTAACCTCCACTTAAGAACACCCACATCTTGTTTTAGTGGGAATGGTTTGTCAGAACTTTTCAGGCCAACTATACCCTTTGCTTGAAATATCTTCTTGTCCACATTTGGATGAGTCTGTTGGCACCAAATACGTTGTGTATCATATCAATTTAATGTGAAGACAAAGCATGGTCAATGTCAGCAAGATCCATTGTAAAACAATAAAGTTAACTGTTCATCGCACAAGATAATGGAAACACTTCTGATCACTTTTGACATTTAGATTACATACGTGCTTTACTGACCTGAACCTGCACACCCTTGTTGTCATTGTTTTGTACTTTGAGACGAATGCAGCCATACTGTCCATCAGAAATCCGAAGCATACACATTCCACCAATAAGCATGCTTTGTAATCCCCCATCTCGGCCAGCCGATATGCTTAGCTTCTCTTCAACACGAATATGTATACTGCAAGTATATGGTAATATGTTTTAAGTTTTCACTGTAACCTTAAAAACATTGTTTTGTTTTTTTCAGCCATTGATAAAACAATTTTTATGTAGAATAAATATTCACAAAACTTTTGAATTTTTTATTCTTTTAAGTTCGATAATATGGTCTAAATATACAAAAAAGGAAACAAAAGTGTTTGTTGCTGAAGTTGTCCAGCATATTGCTAGCGTGAAGTTATTTCTTTTGAAAAAAACTTTTTATTGTGACTGAGGTTTGGTTGCTATCCAACAGAAGGACAAAAACACATGTCCTGACAAAAAGATATTTTGCACAGTAACCATTTGTGGCATCCTTAAACTTAATTGATAATATACATCCATATATCAGTACAAAACTTTACCTTTCTGTTAGGGCTGTTGGCACAGTCGTTTTGGCAACATCAGATTTTTTTGACTTAACACCACTTGATCGGACTTGTTCTCCCTCGGAGATCAGCTTGTCCACAAACGAGTCAACATCCTTTGATTTTGCACCAAGTTTCATTGCCTTGCCAGTTCTTGAAAGGAAATTTACATATATTATTGATGGGTTAAGTTAATCACCAACGCATTCGACAAGTTAAACCTACCTTGATTGTATAGGTTTGGGTTTTGCTGGTTCTGGCGCGATAGTTTGTGTTGGCAAATCAGATTTCATGCCATCCATACCACCTCCATAACCTCGACTTCCTCCTGGAAAAACAAAAAAAACTTTCATGTTTGGAAAGAAAGCTTTGTAAACAAACTCTGATAAAGTCATACCTCCTATTCTAACATTGCCTCTCATGGCATCACGACGCATCTGCTGAAGTTCTTTAGCTTTGCGGCGCATGGTAGCTTTAGTTTCATCTTCTTGACTCTGTACAGAACAACATTTTTTATTCAGTTAAACATGTAACTAGCCAAGAGAATCACCCTTCATCGCAACTAAGTTGACAGGAAATTGGGTGTGGCAGAACGACCTCTTAAACAGTTGTATATATTTTAATCAGCTTGTTTGGGTGTAAAAAGGCAAAAAACTAACCTTTCTGACAGCTTTGAAGACTTTCTCCTCATGGGAATCCATCTCTGTAAATGTGCGTATCTGTGCAAGGTTGACACTTTCCCGGTAACCCAGAGCCACAACTTCATCAAAGGCGAATATTAGCTCAAATGCATGATCTTGAATGTCTGTTTCATCAATGACTCTACAATACTCTGGAATCTATGAGCAAAATATCAATTTTTTTTTCTATTTCCATATTAACAATTTTTTTACTAACATAATTATGAAGGCAAAATCTAAGTTTGTCATAAAAATTATATTCACCCGTACATTACTGGTTTTTGACTGTATACAAAGCATTTTTGACTATTAACAGCAACTTACAACTCTTGAGAACAATCTCAGTGTTTCAAGATCTTCAAGGATGTTGCTGTTTTTGGTTGTGATCAAAAGCATATACATTTTCTCAAGAGGTTGATAAACATAGCGCACAGATTCAGTCTCCACAAATGTGTGTTGTTTACCTGAAAGAAAGTGTCAAGATTTATTTAGTCTCAATTTAAAAAACAAAGCACTTAAACACCACTCCTCGTATTAGGAACTGGCACACTTGTCCCAATTCTACAATTCACACTAAATTTTTGACAGAAAATCTTCATGTTTATTATGAAATTTTTTTTTATATTATTCACAAAAATATGTGCAACATCAACCTGTGTTCATTAACTTTGGAAAGGCTGCCAACAGCCCTTCAATTCGAGATCGTGTCATCTCCACAAACTGTCGTGAAATGATTGCCCTCCCATTTTTTGAGCACACTGCTGCAGCCAGCAATACCTAAAATAACAGTAATTTATACACTTTTACTGTAACACATATAAATTAAGGTTGTTACATTGTATGATTTAAATCTATGCTCAAAACAAAATTCAGGTTTTCTTGGGTATTAGTGTGGTTTTTAAAACAAAATTTTGAGAGTGCTCACCATTGTGTTCTTTCCGACTTTCAGACGGGACCAACCTTAACAAATCACTTTTTCCTAGGTTATAAATTTCTCTGTTGCAAACAAGTTCAAAGAAAATACATTTAAACAACATAACTTGTCTATGAGAGCTGCAGACAGGGTGTATACACGCACTGTTTCGACCTGTAAGGTCTCATCAGTGCAGCTGTTGATGTGGCACTGTGCTAGCTGGTAGACTAGCAGGCACACAGATTTCCACTTTGTGGTACCTTTCGGTCAATCGTCAATAATCAATGAGAGCTGCAGACAGGGTGTATTATTATGGCTCTTTTGCGCATATAATATGATTTGGGTGAAAGCCGAGCCGATAGCGCTATTGGATCCCAAACAGTTGTTTTGTGCGCTCCACGTGGTTCGTCTGTGTTGATTGGTACCAAGTTTGGTACCCAACATACCGACGATTGACCGAAAGGTACCACTAAGTGGAAATCTGAGTGCCTGCTAGTCTGCCAGCTATCACAGTGCCACATCAACAGCTGCACTGATGAGACCTTACAGGTCGAAACAGTGCGTGTATACACCCTGTCTGCAGCTCTCATTGATTATTATGGCTCTTTTGCGCATATAATAACTTGTCTGTTGTAGCCTTTGTAAAAGTGTCAACAACACTCGGAACATATAACCACTAAAATGGAAATAAAAAAGAACAGCAGAACTTTGGATTGTATTTGTCTTTTTCACACCTGAAGCTGTAAATATCGGCATAATTGAGTAGAGACATCTTTATAACCTGATCAAACGAGCAATTATTATCTGAATTAGCCGAAGATTAACCCGATCTATATTGCGTTATCCTAATGTTTTTGTTGAGAAAAATATTACAAATTATTTGTCCCAACAAATATACAATTCCTGTGAATTAGGCAAAGTTCCGGGTTGCCCGAGAGCAAAACCTTCACTCACACTAATTTTCCATGCTTACGGCAATATTCGGCAACTTGTATAACGTACCCGACTTGGTCCTATAGTTTACTCACCGATATTTAAATACTTTATAACTTTTTTTTGTAGATTAACTATAACTACATCATCACACAATTCTTAAGCAAATAACAAACTAACACAAACAAAATCAGCAAAAACACTAAATTAACAACAGCCCTGTCGATTCTTCGTGCAGTATTATTATTTCCCAATCCCTGGCAAGAGAATGCTTCTCACAATAGAAACGTCACATAAGTAAGCCGCCAAAAAGGAAAGTAATTATAAAAAGAATCGTGTGTTTGATCAAAGAAATACGGAACAATATGTTAGACGTATATTTATGTGCATATATTACTATTTTAATCGTATAAATGCGAAAAAGAATTTAACAACAACCATTACACTCTGGAGATTTGGATAAACGTGGAAATGCAAATTACACAATCGAGCCACGTCAGAACGAACCGGTTGTTTCAGCATGTCACATGTGGAAGTTTTGTGCATGTCAGTTTGAAGAAGACACTTGTGATGGTCTTTCAAAATAAAAACATGCAAGCCCCGACATGTAAAGCGTCATTTTCTTCTTATCATGCCCATGATCCTTTTGCACAATTCAAATTTAAACCCTTTTTTTCGCCATCAAGTACAGAAAATTTGTTTGAGTTGTTCTACATCATAATCCGGATCCGGGTGAATCGTTCTACTTCAAGCGCCCCTTCCCGCGTAGGCCTACACTAAACCACGATTCAGTTACATGCTTAGCGTTTCACGACACACAGTTTTAAGACTAACTGGTCTACAATTTTTGTAGACATCGTGATGATTCAACTGACGAACTGCTACGCTTATGAAGTAATAATCAAATGTCAGGTTTATAGCGTTGGATGTTTCAATTTAAGTTGCAAAGACGTTTTAACCAAGTGAAATTTAGGCAACTTTGCCCATTTCCCACTAACGCTTTGTCAAAATTATAACAATTAAACTTTACGTAAGGTTACGTGGTTTCGTGACATTGCATTTTTTGCGATTTTAAAACGCAATTTTGTAAATGCTGACGCATTCTGTGTACCACCTTGTGTGGGTGAAACTCCTTGGCTAGGAGTTTTTTAGGGTTCGAACGTCAAAAAAGCTCTGTGCAGGGCTGCCCAATCCCCGGCTCTCGGGGCTGCTGTTTTAGGTGGCCCACGGTATAATGAGATTGGGTTAGGAATAGCTGCCATCCAAATATACCAGTTGTTTCTGTTACAGATCATTTATCAAAAACCCGATTTGAAAACATACCAATTTTTCAAATTTTGTACAAACACGTACCAGTTGACATCATGCAGCACGTGACTGATTATAACCTTTTATTATTACGTCAAAATTAAAGCATTGTCACAACACCCAAACATGCTACATCTTGTCTTTCGGTCTTTGTATATGCCGTTAATTGTTGGCGTTACGAGTACGATTATTAGCAGAGTTTGCAGTTAATTTGAAGAAAATAAAAACATAAATACAAATCAAGTGCATTGCTTATCAAAGCTTTTTGGAAAAAAGTACACCGCAAAAACTTTCTTCAAATAAAAGTGACCCGCAACACTAAAATGCTGGTCGGACAGGCCTGCACAAGGGTGTGAGCAATTATAATTTAGTGGATCAACTAGGATTTCGATTGTCGGTATTCCGACTTTTTAGACTGGAATCGACAGACCTTGCAGTTCCAACTTCCAATTGAATAATATCGTTTGCATTCCGTTTCACCTTCGCGTTGTTAAGTTACAGGAGATAAATGCAGGGGAAGTTAACTGGTTATCAACTCCATCTGCGCGCGAAAGGCATCATTTTGAAGGGTTGCTGCTGATAATCAGGATTGTTAAAACATCTTGTTTCGTTTTAGAAGTAAATCTTTGCGTCATGCAGCTTATAACGATAGATACTGCAGTAAGTTGTTTACAGTGGTTTCAGACACTACAGTTCTCTCCATGTTCTGTGTAAAATGTGTTTTGTTGTTGGTTGTTCCAAGAAAATTTTAAGTTTTTGGAAAAAAAATATTTTAATCTGTTGGGAATTGGCATCAAAAGCAGTTGGATGCATCTGTGCCTTATTTCCTAATAGCCCAAAAGCAAAACCCTCCAAATATATTAGCTCCACCTTCCAGACTTAAAGTTTCTGGCACCAGTATAAATGAGACCAATGCTAAAACCACAAAGTTGTTTAATTCCTTTTGTTCCATTTTACCACAACTGAAGATCATACGTTTAAGGTACAGTTAGAAAATAGTAGTAAAACGTTCCTTAAAATTTCTAAATATGTTAATAAAGCATTCAATCTCATTGAATAAAAATGCAGTTGAGAAGTCATAATGCAGGACAAACCAAATGCATAGCGAATTAACTTGTAAAAAATTTAAGGTTTTTGCACAGTTGCCGTAGGGCATTCCGGTCCAAAGAAAATCATGCAAAAGCACAAATAGAAGATTGATATTACACACATAAAATCAGCAATATATAGCATGCATACAACAAAATTGTGCAGTACATCAGCAATTCAACATGCACAAACATCAACACCTGAGCATATTGCAGACAGTTGTACCAACTGCATTTGTTAACAAATTATACATCCTCATGTCTGTGCGTTTTGGAATACGAGACACTCAGAAGTTGGACCTTCAGGAGATACACCGCCCACCAAAAAGAATTTGCCTTGACAAAAAATACCAGCAGCTGTGCTTCGATTTTTCGGCATGTCACATAGGCGCTTCCACTTTTTCGTTTCAGGGTCAAAAAGCTCCACTGAGCTAATGGGTTTGCCTCCATTACCCAGACCACCAACAACCAACACTTGGTTGTCTATTGTGGCACATGAAAAATCACCCCTTTTGTTAGGAATTGAAATCTTTTTGTTGCTTTGCCATTCACCTCTTTCTGCTTGGTCCAATTGGTACATTTCACATATGTCACAAAACCCCTGTTGCGCTGTTTGCTTCAGACCACCTAAAGTGATGATGTGCTTGTCAGTAAGAGCATAGGACAAAAATACCCTTTGGTTGGGAACATTCGGGTATTTTGTCCATGATCTCAAATCAAAATCATACACTTCAAAATGGGTGACTGGAAATTTTCCTTGCCTGCCTCCAATAACATATGCTTTGTTGTTTCTATGGTAGGCTTGAGCGGCATATCTGGCAGTGGGCATCGGAGTAAATGCTTGCCACTTTTCACCAGATGCACCAATTGCAAAGCATTTGTAGTGGTCCCTGGGATTAGTGTCCACACCCATGCCACCAAATATGTGAATTTTATTGTCTTTTAAAAAGTTTGCCATGCCCATAAGTGGCTCTGAAAGGGCTGACAATTTTTTCCATTTGTTTTCAGCTATGTTGTACAGTTCAACATTATCAACTGGAGCCTGGGTTGGGCCAACTCCACCTATTGCAACAATCTTTCCATCAGCAGATGCAACAGCTGGTGCAGCACGCTTGGAGGGCATCGACTTTAGCTTTGTCCAAGTATTATTTGCCAAATCATAGCCTTCAATACTGTTTACTGGTTGGCCCATCTCGTCGCACCCTCCCACAACGTACAAGAATCCATTACAATATGTCAATGACATGTACACTCTTGGGGCATGTAATGGGGGTAAAAACTCCCATGAATATTCTGTCAACGACATTTTCACTGGTCCTTATACCTACATTCAACAAATTTGGAAAATAACTTTGTGCAAAGCAAAACTCAGGCTGAAACAAATTATGCGATACAAGTGTTAAGTGTACAGTGTACAGTCGTTCGTTTGACTTTGCCCTGCCCATCGTTGTGCGAAATGTTCATTGGTAACGCCTCTGTGTTCAATCTTGCGTAACGAACAGCCACAAAGCAAAACTTTTTATAGCGGCTAACCTGAACTCCGATTTCTGTACACCTCACCTCTGCGCTGAGGTCCTCAAGATTATTTTTTGGATTTAACATTTATTGGTCTTCATGGTAAACTGCTTCCCCCTTCTTTAAACCCTGAGGAAGGCTTGTTGGACAACAGGCAAAACGTCGATATATAAAGTTACGTTTTAATTGTGCCAGAAAAACAGACTATTTAAGTACAAGCCGAAGTTGTGGTAAAACTTCAAAATCGTTGCCAAACTTAAAATTTTTGTTACACAACCTTTAGTCCACACAAAAAGCAAAACCAACCGTATTGCAACATAGTAAATTTTTTTGTTTTCAGACCCGTTCCACTCTAGTAGTTACTGTTCCATCTCAATAGGTTTTAACGTTCGACTGAAATATGATTTGTCGCGGCAACGGAATTCTGCTCATTTGCTTACGTTTATTACTGTAAGGTTTTTAGCAACACAAGTTATGTTTCATCGCACGCACACCACCAGAAAAGGTCTTCTTAAGCAAAGGCGCCCAAGAAGAAAACCAGCACCTATTCATCACCCAGAGTGGGATGTACGTATCGTATACAGCAACAGCATGTGTGGCAAAAATGTGACATTCCTAATTTAATTGTTTTTGTTTCGTTGTTTTAGGCCACTGTAAATGACTTGACTGTCCACGCAGCATCTCCGGAAGAAATAGTAAGTTCCAAGGACGATGTGTCCGCAATTCCCCAACCCATTAATTTTTTTTAGATGTGGAATAATGTGCTTAAACAAATAAAATCTATGCTTATTGCCAGGAGAGCACTTATCACAATTAGAAGTGACATGCTGCCAAGCAACCATGCCACCTTATGTATATAATTGCAGTTGCAAAAGAAAGTAAGACACAAGTCAAAAAATGCTGATGCTGCTAAAAGGGAGCTAAAGGCAAGACAGCAGGGAATCCCAGTAGATTTGATGTTAAGCCCAGGCCAAGTTGAACTGGAAATGAGGAAACTTGCTGTACTGAGAGAGGTTTGTTGTTCATAAAATAGATACATGTGGTTTTATTGAACACTTGAAAGGCAAAAGTATATTTTTTAACACAAGGTTTTATATGACCACAATGATCTGAATGAGGTTCTAAGAAGGTCTGATAAAACTATGCATTCTGTGAAAGACATTTTTCACGATTCCGCAACTCGAAAAACAGGTAACAAGATCATGAAATTTGTCTATCAGTAAAATACTTGTATAGTTACAAGAAAACTAAGGAGAAATATTATTTTGTTTCAAGGTCATCCAAATGTAACTTTGGCACCAGGAAAAAGATTGGCTCCTCCTGTGCAAGTTCACCCGGAACAACCTTCAAAGCTTGATGCCTTGTCTGACTCTGTCATGGATAGTCAAGCCTTGAATGATGACGTAAACTTTTTCAGCAATATTTGTTTGGCTGACTCAAGCTGTTTATACATTAGAACAGTGGTTCTCAATGTTTTATATTTGTGTACCACCTACAATTTTTTTACTGTTATTATGTATCATACATCTGGTTAGTAGCCAAAGTATAAAACATACTGATACACCATAACATGTACAACAAATACCATAAAACAGAATTTATGTGAAAACTAGGGGAGTTAAATATGTGCATATTCATTTGTGCAAATTTGTTTTTTCAAATTTATATCCATTTTGTTTTACCACATGTAACTTCAAATAGGATCCAAACTTAAAGCTTGTGTCCCACTAAGTGTGTACGACAGGTTGACAACCACTGAATTTGACATAAATGTTGTAATCATGGCAAAATACTATCACATAACCATACATTTTGGCCTCCAGTATGATTATACAGTGATCATTATGACCTCAGAATTGGGTTTACAATATATTTGTATTCCTTACTTGATAACCAGCTTAAAGTTTTTCTCATGATTTAGGATTATTCTGAAGAAAGTGAGTATGAAGATGATGTTCAATTTGAGTCAAAGATTGATTGCGATAGGTTTCTCAGTCTGTTGAAAGATTCAATGAACAAACATCCAAGCAAACAGCAGCAAGGTAAATGATATTTGAAATTGATATTTTGACCAACAGTTGTGCAAGTTAAAAGGTTCGTACAGTTTAGTTTGCCACTTTATTTTTTTCAATAATTATATGTTAAATTCCCTTTGGTTTTTTTAAATTGATCCAGTTTTTATTCATTAATCATATTTATTTTTTTTATTTATATTTTCAAAAATATTTTGCTTGATAATTTTTCTAAAAGTCAATTTGTTTTGCAATAAAAGTGCAATAAAATCAAAAAAAATGTGTAAAATAACAAAGTTCACAATCACAGGCTTTGCGACCAAAGCAGATCCAGCTTGGCTGCATTGCATTGGCTGCGAAGCCTGTGAACCTTATGATCAGAAGAATATTAGAGCTGTGATCGCCAAATATAAAGGGCCTGCGCAGTGGGGCGATCCTGCCTTGCTATGCAAAAGCATGGCATTACTTCTGCGTTGTAAAATAACAATATTGGAAAAAAGCTAGTATATAACTTAAACACTTTGCAGAGCGGACCCCTGAAAAATCTGAGGCCAAACAAGAACAATTGCGATCAGCTCTTAATTGCACTGAGGAAGTGAAACGAACACTGTCAAGAGTCTCATCAATACATGGGGATGATACAACTGGTGATGAACATCAGGACCCAAAAATGAAACAAATCAGGTTAGAAGTCCTTTATCCTCATTTTGTTAACTATGGTGTTTGACCTAAACTGAACATGATTTTGTTGCAGAAAAATTGACCAAACTATAGTTGGGCTGGCAAAGGACACATCAAAGCTGCAGAAGAAAATCAACAACTCAACGGCGTCCACAATTATTGCAAGTGCTCCACAACCCCGGGCTAATCTGGCAAATTGTAACATGACTTACGATGATTTAAAAGGTATTGTTACAATTACACTGTGTGATAGGTGGAACTCAACCAACATTTGTTGATGCACAAAACAGCAGAACCCACTTTATGTTAGATACTTATCCTAAATCTCCGGTCTTTATTTTCATGTCATTGCAATCAGAGAACAAGTAGCTGGTTTTAAGTTTCCAGTTTGTGTAAAATAAATAAGAAATAATTTTTTTTTTGCTTGGATTTTTGTCATTGTTTTAATTGTCTTTGTGTATTATTTAAAGCCTTTGTTAACAATAGAAAATAATTTCCACAGTTTAGCATTGTTGAAGTAATATTGCAAGTAACAAATCCATGTGCATAAAGGTGCCATGTCAAAAGTGCAAAAAGGCATCATGGATCTTGAGGAAAGAAAAGGTTGCCCAACAATCGATCAAGCTCCTCCATCTGATGGTTTGGCTGGTTTTACTGCTACATTAATTGATGCAGTTACAAGGTTAACTGGATATGTCAATGAGGTATGTATCAGTTTTGTTTGTGACTGCAATGTTATATTAGGGAAAAACATAGTGTGTATGTTCTCATGATCAATGTAATGCAAAAATACTCATCAACAAAACAGTCATGTCATTTTTGTTCTGTATTTTTCAATTCTTTTAAACTACTTGATTAAAAGTTTTGAATAATATTTTATATTGTGTTTGTTTGGATATTTGTGTAACAAAGAGTTTATTTAAACAAATACATGCATTTTGCCATTAAAACAGGGGGAAATAAAACTTCAAAACTTAGAAAAAGTTGTGAGCGACGTGCAACAGAAACTTGACCATCAAACTGCTTTAACCGATGCCTTGACACTGGAATTAATGAATTCTCAAAAACAGGTAATAAGCAACTTTATTGAAACAAATTTAGTTCATTGCAGAGATAAAAATATAGTTGATCGTAAGTTTTAAAATATTTTGCAGTAAATCACAAATTATTTGCATCAAACCAGCCAAAATTGTAAAAATTTGACTGTTGTTAAATTCAAATCCATCTGATTTAGATTAAGCAAAACAAGCAAGAGAAAGAAAATTTGAAAAAAGAATTTGATAAATTAAAATCAGATAACAACATCACCAAGAGCAATGATGAGAGTCAACTTAAAGAAAAAATTCAGCAAGTAGAAAAGGACCTCGGTGAAATAAAAAGCAAACTGGGTAAAGTGTAAATAAACAGTATTTATTCTAAATATTTGATATATACACAACAATATTGTATATCCTGGTTTGGATGTTTTTTCTTTTAGATAATATAATGGAAGAAGGTGAAAAGAAACCTGGGGAAATTGTGGAAGAAGATTTGGTGCTTGTTGCTCAAGAAGTATACTGACTTCATAGTCAAAATTTCTCTTCAAACTTATTCTGTGTTTTTTTCTAGGCACAGCACAACAAGAGCAAGGACGAAGAAGAATTATCCCTGAAAACAGATATGCTTAAACTATTACATGCATTAAAAAGCAAAAATGAACAGGTAAGTTGGTTATTTTTTGTCTTGCTAAAATGCGCTTTAGTGTCGCCGGAATTATTGTAGTTTGCAACAAATCTTTTTAGAAAATTTAGTAGGATTAAATTAAAAAAATTAGCTCTTCCTTCATAATATAGAACCTTTTTAAAAAAGTATCAAAATCACGAAACAGGCTCATGGGCAACAAAGACTCAATATCTCATTTTTTCGACAAATTATACAAATAACAAATGACTTGCGGGTTTTTTTACATAACTTTGTTCCTTTCATAAGAATTTATACTTTGTACTAGTTTATTGTGCAATGCATCTTAGTAAATGCACTTCTTGCAGCAAAGATCTGAACCAATGCCCTCAGCATCACAACCTCTGCCACTCCCACAAGCACTTTTGCCAGGAGCCACACAGGAAGCAGCTGAAACCATTGCATCTGTAGAGAGTCACCTAAGGCACTTGAAACTTCAGCACCAGGAGGCGCACCAGAGAATGCAAGAGTTAACCAGCCAAGCCCAGGTATACATGAGTAAAACCTGCAGTAACACCAGGCATCATATACTGTGTGTTAATTGCAAAAGCTACCCAAAAAGTGACAAATTTATTTTGATAAAAATTAATTCAGGTGTGACCAGAAGGTTAATCCATGTTGAAGGAAAAAGGAAACTACTTTATTTTCTATAATACATAAACTAGCTGTTTATAATACAAGTATCTCCCATATTTTAGTTGCTCTTTATAAACAACTAAATCCATCACACAAATGAATCCACCAAGTTAATACAGTACCTTGTAATATAACCTGTGTTTTTATTGTGCAGGCTTTTTCCAAGAAAGCAACAAGCTTCACAAACCAACCCCAACCTGTAATCATTGATAGCTGCTCGTCGTCCACCGACAGCATGAGTTTGGCATCGCTTCCCGTCAAGTTGCCTGCCTCCAGAACCACCCGCCTTCAGACCAACTTTCCCACTTACGAAGCTCCACAACGCGACACTTTGATACACGAGGTCCAAGTTGACAAGAAGTCACCCGGTTGCGTTTTGCCGTGTGAAGAAAGTGGTCTTGAGAGTGAAGATGGGGGGAGCTTTCATTTCTTGAACGCGTCTGAAAGTGGGAGCACGTTGTCGGTGGATGAAAGCATGTCGAGGTCGCCCCACGTTGCTGTTCAACAGAAAGCTGTGTTTAGCAGCATTCAGAAAACCCAGGTGCGGAAAATATACAATTGCACTGGGTTGACCCCATGCTCCGCCGGAGTGGGTGCAGCCAGTGGAGCGCACTTGGCCCCGGGCCAGTCATGGCTATTAAAAGGGGCGTGGGCATGAACGCCATTATTTGTTTCAAAACTAAGTTATTTCAATCACAAAGGCTGGCTTCCAGTTTCATGCGATCTCAAACCCTGCACCGGCACATTTTTTCCCAAGGGTCCTCGTTTAGTCATATCACACGGGATTTTTGTGAAGTATTTCAGGGGTGCAAACAAACTAAAGAGGCAGCTTAGGTTGCACAGCCATATTGTAGTTTTGACTTTTCACTTTTAAGTAATTTTATCAATAATAATAATAATACGAAGTTTACACTTAAAACATTGCTTTTTTGCGTATATTTGCTTGTCCCACATCAACGTTAGTGTTTGGCCCTGAATACCAAGTTTTGTAACTTGCTGAGATAATGTTGGGGCCAAATATCAAATATATAAACTGCATTTTCATTAGGTCAGCCTCGAAGACAGAATATCAGAGTTGAACAAGCAACACAGCGAAGCTCAACAAAGATTACAAAACCTTGTTGCCAGGCGACGCAATGGTAGGTTGATGGGCCTGTTATAACAAACCCGCTGCTAAACTTGTTTTCTTAACAGAACCAACCAAAAAAGTACAAATCAGCGTTCCAACGGCAGAAATGTTGCAAACACCGCAAATTTCCAAGGTCAGGCCGAATGCTCCTCGGGTAAGTTAAAGGCCGTTGCCATGCCACCATTGATACTGGTGCTTTCTTGCTAAAAGTATGATTTCGGGTTTTATTGATTCGCAGGTTCAAAACTCCGCTGCGTGGTATTCCCTTTCATCACACACCACAAGTGCTTGAGTTGTGTCTCAATTTCGTATCCGTTGCGTTTTACGTATATGTTTTAGCGTGAATAAATCTATCGTACGATATTAACCTTGATCTGCTGTGACATTTGACGATTTTACATGATAAAATTTTCGTGGGCATTGATTTCGTCATTTCATTTTACTGCTTTGATTTTGTGATTTTCTTCAATATTTCTACTCAACCTATTTGTTTTTTCCCTACCAGTTGTTTGTCACTACTGCTCGCCAATTACTCTAGCACATGCCTAAATTGCTTGGTGGTAAATTCCTTCGAGGTAAAATCATATTATACATATACATAGGCGTCGATTTTTTAACATTTTGTAAAATATTAAGGTCGACTTTTCCAGGTTTTAGAAACACGCAAAAACATTTCGTCAGTCGTATCGCCCTAAACATATAGGCAAACGACGCAACTTCCGTTTCGTGTTACTTTGTTTTACACCGAACTATGTTGTTGCAGCACGGGACATTTTTGTTTCACTCGGTCTATTGCAGATTTAGTAATTATGAAGTGACATACAAATATATTACGCAACAATGTCGATTCTTACCATTATGCCACAACAACTACTTCGCCGCATAACAATTCACGAGACACTATTTGTGTTTGCATGATAGTGACCGTGATAATACAGGTCATTTGAAACTATAGCTTAACGCATGTATGTGGTTTTTGTGACAATAAATTTAAATGAAATCCAGGGGTGACAATACACACGTTGTCACCCCTGTTTGTTTGTGAGGGGTGACATGTCACCCTAGTCACCCCTAAATCGACGCCTATGTACATATATGGTACCAATAGATTACTTCAACCAATTAAGTGTTCTTTGCAAAGAGCATACAATGAAATATTTTGCAGTTTATATTCCACTCATCGCAAACCAAAAATATATCCACCAAGTTTTCATTATAGTAATCACACTATGTTCTGTAGAGGTGGTGTCTTTCTTTATGCACCACTAAAGTGTCTTGTATTCCAGAACATCAGTACACAAATGAATCCAAACATTCATTTGAAATTCCAAGACATATTTTGTGCCTCTAGTAGTGCGAGTATTCGAAATCTTGGCTAAAAGCATGATGATTTCCATTCACTTGTTTCGGCCTTTATTGTGGCGAGCTTTTTTCAAAAACTTCTTCATCTTTTTGTTGGCTTTATGCTGCGAGGACTTGTCTTTCTTAGAGTTAACCATCTGTTTCTTTTTTGCCAGCTTTTGGACTGTCTTTGTTGTTTTTCTACAATATTAACAAAAAACAGATTTAAAATTTAATTTTTGGTAAACATACACACATATTAAATACTGTCTTGCCTTATTTCATCTGTTGCATCTGTTGATTTATCTTCCTCCGTTTCATTGCTTCCAACAAAAAATTCAGCTAAAGGATCGAACATCTCAGTCTCCACCACGGTAACTTCATGATTTGGAAGATCAATAATTGTTTCACTTGGTTTCTCAGCAATGCCTTCATCCAGAAGATTGTTATCCTGTGATGTTATGCGGGTTGAATATATTAGATGTTTAGCACATTGTATAAACCAAACAAATGCCATTTAAACATATTAAATCCATCAGCACTACATACACTTACTATGTTGTATTACATGATTAACAACTGAAGACTTCATAGCATACACAACCAAATGTATTTTTTACAGGTCTTTAAAAAAAGTTAAGGTTCATTTTTTTTGTAAAGAAGTTTACCTCTTTAATTTGCCTAATTTCTGATAATCGCTTTGTAATTTCTTTTTGTTTAACTTGTCGAATTTCTTTGCGTTTTTCACGGAGCTGTTTGTCCATTTCTTGTCGTGCACGCTTTTTTCGTGCCTCTTTACGCTTGTGAAACCCTGTTAGGAAGTCTTTTCTCTTCTCCTCGTCAAACTTTAAGCTCACTTTATTATGAGATTTAACCATGTTTGAGCACGATACTACACTTTCCTTTTTCAATGAGTCGAAAATTATCTTAAACAACACTAGAAAATATTGTGTTTAGATCATACCAACAAAGTTAGCTTCGATCTCGCCAACTGAACACTCACTGCTTATTGCCAAAGAAGGGAAATACCCTAAAAAACTACACATTAAAACATGATTTCAGTACGGTATCCCCGAAATAATGTTGGTAATTTTTTTCAATGACAACTTTTATTAGGAGTAACGAGTCGCAAATATTTCATTGGGAAATTGGGAAATGTCCAAGACTTCGGGTACTATGGAACGGGTGTTGCATCACGATGTTTCTTCATCATGTTGCAAGTATACACGCACGGGTATGAATCATTTCTGATTGTTTACAAGCTCGTAGTTCACTATTTTGCCAACCACATGATCAAAAAATAGTTATGTCATTATATGTATTTAACTATTTACTACTGTTGTTGTTGTTGTTGTTGCCATTTCCACACAGACCTATTTCCGATGATATTTTGGTTTGGAGGATAGGCTAACGGTGTGTAATTAAACCAACAGGAACAAGGTCTACTAGTTGTGTTTCAATTCCGTTGCTAGGTTCAATCATTCAAAAATATTTAACCTGTGCGTTGGATGGGTTGACCAATTCCTTTGTAGAAATGCACGAGTGTATCTTCGCACTAATAAAACACACACACCCCTGGGGATTGAGCTTTTTAGCATCATTTAGTGGAATTTGGGTATTCTGATACTCAGTGGTTTACAATTAGATACGTTTAACATAGCGAGATATCTTTTCGATTTGTGTGCAAACAGAAAGCAATGCAGTTCATCTCACCAATGTACCCACAACAGCACAACATTATTCGGAGTCTGGACGGAGAAGTCGCATTTTTGCACGCGCACACACACACTGCCAACCGAATCGTTCGAGGCGCTATAAAGAAACAATAATTCGAGAAACGCGAAAGAAGCGTGCGCCAATGGTGGTCACGTGACAACGCGAAGGCACGTATGCTCTGTCTGTGCGCTGGCCTCTGACGTCATGTCGGGCGTACCAATCACAAGCTTGGACTTCAGTCGTTTTGGTATGCAGCTGCGGAGAGTTGTGTGATCGATTGCAACTTCGTCCTTGATGAAATCGACGCCTTTCTGCGGCAAAATCAAATTTCTATCATACTCACCGACTTCCAAACGAGGTAAATAGGCGTTGGCTATTGTTTGTAAGAGATAAAAATAGTTCCGCATTTTCAATTTTGTTGAATCATTTCAGTTGCGCAAACTTGCGCGCACTTAGCGCAATCAAGCGCATAAAATGGCGTCGCTCTCTACAAGAATGCGAGCCCTTGCAGGCAGTCCAGTTACGATACGAAATGTCTATGTGAATAAGGGCGTTTGTTTTATATTTTCACAGATATTAATTTGATAGGAATGTGAAAGTTGTGTTGTTGATTTATCTGAAAATAAGGCAAGAGTTTAATCATTTTTGGAGACAACAAGTTTAAAAATAAACTCAAAAGCAGATAGATTACTGCAAAATCATTCTATAATCGACAGTGCATTGTAGTGACTAGTTAATGTTTATTTTCTGGTGCAAAGGCAGGGGCATGTTTAATCCATGTCTCAAAAGGGATCATATTTGTGAAATAAATAGATGACATTGTCATGTGCTTGATTGTCAGTAGTGTTTGAGTTAACAAAGTTATTGTTTTCTTAGTTTTATTAAGTGATTCCTATTTCTTGCAGCAAATTGTGCTGTTTTCAAGAGCTGACTCTGCACTAACCCTCTGGTGCAAGCAGTTTAAGGAAGCACGTTTTTGGCTTGAAGCCAACATCCAAAGGTTCCATTTGAATGCTCATTGTGGTATTCAGCCAATCAGTTTCTTCACGTTTTGAACAAATCAGCCAAGGGTTCCTCTTTCCTTAACCCTTTTGGACTGCATAAACACTTGCACTTTTTCTGTCCAAGTGCTCCATTAGGGCGTCTTGGCTTGTCTGCTTCTTGCAGGCCAGTTTAAACATTTAAAAGTGTGTTTTACTCTGGCCAGTTTTCCTTGTTTCTGGTATGTTTGCTTTTCATATTTCTGTATTTTAAGCTACCCTCTTATCTCAAACACTGTGGTCTCCATTGCTGCCAAGTTGTCTCTTTGCTCGCTTACTTTTTGCTTGTCTGGGAAGTGCAGTGTTTAATCTAGTTTATCTTCCCCAGCATATGTCAGTTGGTTGTATTTGCCCATTTTATTTTTATCTTATCATGCTGTCATAAATTTTGTGTACACCTTGTGAAAAATCCATAAAATATCAGAAAAATACTGTTCTCAGGGTATAATATACCATTGCTTTAGTGTAGGTACTAAGTCCCTTTGGCAAGTTTGTGAAAACACTGTTGTTGTAAAAGTAGCACATGCATAATATCCACATTGTTATTTTTTGTACTATATCGCCTTATTCGCTTGAACATGCAATGATCGAACTGTGTTAAAAATTGTGAGTGCATTGACAATTGCTTATCCAGTAGCTAGCTACATTGTGCAGACTCTTCAAAAGAAGGTACAAGCGTGAACATTGAACAAAGACAATTTGTCACGTCAAACCACAGACTTTTGCTCATTTGCTGAAGCTTGCCACACTTTGCACTGTGTTTGTGTTTGGTGCTCAATATCTCAACTTCAGTTAAAAACACTCCGAAATCACCATGTTGAGATCAGAATACCAACCCCGCCCAAGTTTACCTATGCCCGCCGGGTCACAAATGGATTCTTCAAAGGCACTGGCCATCCTTGAATTGCTGAAAGAACCTGGAAATGAAGCTTGTGCTGATTGTGGTGCGTCACTGACCATAGACTGTGCTTGGGCTGTCTTGTCATATGGAATCTTTGTATGTGATGACTGCAAATTGGTCCATATTGAACTTGAAAATCATTACCAGTTGGCTGACAGTGGTGCTGGATCAGAAAGCTCATTAAAAGGTGCAATACCTGAATAACAATATTTACAAATATGCTTTTTATTTTTCTATTTTTTATGATTTTTTTATGAATTCAGGCATTCTTTCAAGCAACATTCCCCAGCTTTGGGAAGAGAAGGACATTGCACAAATTCGTGCAAATGGAAATAACAGGTCCAATAGCAGACTTTTGGTCAATTCACCAGTCTGGCAATACCAGCCATCTGGCAATGATGGCATTAAGCTCAAAGTTAGTTTTGTTTAAACTTTGTAGTAAAAACTGCAAGCAGAGTTTAACATATTTTTATGAAAGGAATACTGGATAAAGTGCAAGTACAGTGGAAACCTCGCTGATGCTTCAGAAAATCCTAAAATGGCAACCAAGAAATCCTTCATTGGAATTCAGTTCACGCGACCAATGCCCAAAGGTTTACTTCTAAATCATATAACAATCGACATCTTGACAGACATGTGTAAAGGCATTTAATATGTGTTGTGTATTGAACAGGAAATTATCCTTGCTGCGCTGTTTTGCAAAATGACACTCTGTATTTGACGTCAGACATCCGCAATGAGGAGGTGCCAGTAGAATGCATTGAAACGCTTGTTGTCAATTCAAAAAGAATTGGACACGAAAATGGCGTTCAACTCACATACAGAGTGAATGGTGTTAATGGTAATATATTGTTTTCGTAGTTTGAACTTCATGTCTATTTAATATTATTATTCTTCAAGCAGATGGCAACACAGTCGCCTTCACTTACTTGCAACATGACAACATGGAAACAGTCATGGACTGGGTCAGTCTTGTGCTTTACACCAAGTACAATCTTCTCAAACGAAAATATCCCACCATGATTGACAAAAATGTTGCAAAAATACTCAACTGTGGTAAGGGTTATCTTTGTACATGTTTGTGCTGTTGACATGGGAGCCAGATGGACAAATTCTAACTATATCAATAAATATTGTAGAAATGGTGAAAGAATCCTACATGCATGTATCTGGACGTGGTCTCATCTATCTTAGCTTGAGTGAGGCACGTCTTTCATGCTTTCAGCACCACCTTGATGACAAGCCATTGTTCCAAATTGCAGTTAGCAATGTAATGAATCTCACAGGTATTAAAAACATTTGTTTTTTATTAATAAATAAATGTAAACACACAGATAAAATTCATGTAAAAATTTATCTTCGGTTATTACATATAGTCGTTATACCAGATGTGTGCATTTTTTTTTACATATGATCAATACTTTCTTATATTTGCAGCAAGTCAATATCTTGATGCAGTTGCTTGTTACTTCGACATCGATGCAAGTAAAATCCTCAGTTACAATGATTGGCTCACAGCTTTGGAACAAGTTTTGAGCACTGATAAAATAGCTGCCATGCCAGGTACTTAAAAGAGTACAAACTGTGTAAAACTGCTGATAAATCTTGCAGCATTTACCATTTAAATTGTTTACAGATGACATTCCCAAACCAACATTTCCATTTTCATTACTGAAGAAGACCGAAAAGCCACCACCGCCACCAGTAGATAAACCGGAGCCACCCCCACCCGTCAATCATACTGCTCCAGTTGTTACCACGGCACCCCCCACTATCGCTGCTCCAAAAATTCAGACTCAACCAAATAAGCCAGGTATTTAAAAGACTAATGCCTTACTTGTTGCAAAATGTAACCAGTTACTATCGGTGTTGTATATTAGTTGCAGCAGAAAATGAAAAAGAAAATGAAAGCAAGCCCAGTAATTACGAGTGCTACCCTCCTATTGGACCAATGGGTGAAATGGGAAAAGTTTTCAGAGGTTAGTTGTCTGCCACAATACAGCATTTGTTAACTTTTAAATAACAAAAAAATATTTTTTTCAGGTGAACTACCCCCAGAGGCAATTAAGCCACCTCCACCCAAAAATGAATTGTCCCGAATTGGGGTGTTCGGTGAATTTGTTCCGCCGCTTGCCACACCAGTGCAACTGCAACAGATTAAAGGTAAAGGTCCAATTACATCAATTATTGGTAAATAAATTAATAATTTTGAGCTAAAAGTATGAAAAAAACAACGTTCTTAGCTGGAAACTTTGGAGACCTAGCTACTGCTGGCATTACTTCCTTTGCCACAACACTTAACACAACTCCTAGTGCCATCCTACCAGCTAATGTTAAGGATCCTGGGTGCTACCCACCCATCGGTGGACCCACCCAAGCGATGAAACTGCGTTATGACACACTTGTGCAGGCACAGTTCCGCAGAGGTACAGCATGATTTTGACTTTTAGTGGTGTTGTTAACTACATTTGAGCTTCACCACATCTCTTTTTTAGAACAAGAATTGGAAGCGCTTCGCAATGGAGCAGCAGCAGACCTCAATCATAGCTCAATGTTGAGAGCTACTATGGCACAAAAGCATGTGAGTGATTTATCGTGCACTTTTGTTTTCTTTATATCATGCCAATTGAGCAAACATGAAATATTATATTCCTCAGCTATATGAACAAAACCGTCTTCCAACAAGCTTGTCTACTGTTGGACGCTTTCCTGAAACAGAAGCTGCTGCTTTCGCTGCACAGACAGCAATGTCACAACATTGTAAGTTCCTGCCCTTGTTCTAGATCAAATTTCTTTAAATGCTAGAGGTTGGTAATGGATAAATGCCTTT
The DNA here is from genome assembly GCF_947561715.1 of Ascidia mentula. NCBI lineage: Eukaryota > Metazoa > Chordata > Ascidiacea > Phlebobranchia > Ascidiidae > Ascidia > Ascidia mentula. The sequence continues at coordinate 14,700,653 of NC_138569.1, read as the reverse complement.
GTTTTAGATCCTGGGTGGGGAGACACTGCCACCGACAACATTCTGACAGTACCTTGGAAGCCAACAATTAATGGTTTTGAGCCAACCCGTGGGTATGGTAACTTCAGCACGCAATACCATGACCAACTAGCATGGAATGCTGCCAAACTGCAAGGTTTGTCAAAATTAGCAGAGTGACTTTTTGTAAGAAATTGCACAAACGAACATGTTTACTTAATTGTGCAGCTGCTGCTGCCTTGGAAAGAAAAATCCCCCAGCAGCCAACAAAAAGTCTTGGTTCATTTGGAGCATGGGGAGCTCGCCCACCTACAGAAATTCCCCAACAGACAGCTGCTCTTCCACGATCTGTCAGCTGGGCCAGTTCTGGCACTGGTAATGAAAAGCTTGGTACATACAAGCCCCAAGTTAACATGCTGTAAACAAACCCAATCTAAGGCTGTTACTTGTCCATTACTCATTTTTTCAAAAAATAACAATAGCATTATCATTTTAACCAGTTGGAATGGAGCAGTGGCCTGGGAAGTCCCCCACAAGTCCAGTGGATCCATTCGGTTTACAATCACGTGATCCCAGAACAGCCAGCGACTTCGCTGCAAGTGCCAGCACTCGTGGCTTCGGCACCAATGGCAAAGTGACCCGTTCCGAGTCCACCTCTGCCTCACCATCTGGCATCAACAGGGAGCAGCAAATGATTATTGAAAACCTGCTTTGTCAATGGAAATCAGCAGAACAGAAACTTCTCAGTCTCATCCACAATGGATATGTGCCTGCGTCTGACATGGCCCCTGCAGGTACATTTTCTAACAATTTACTTTTTCTTAGTTTTAAAGTGATGTAACTCTAACAGTTGTGGTCGCTTTTCTCAGGGTTGGACAAGGACAGTGCAGAGCATGCTTACACTTGTGTGTCAGAGTTGTTTGAGTTACTTTGGAAACAGCGTTACGATCTAGCACTATCATTTCTGCGTGGTTTTCGTGAAGTTTTTGCCAAATCTGTTCATCCGGAAATACGCAATCTTTTCATTGGCAAGTGACATTGTTAAAAACTAGGTGACGGGGTAATAAACCTTATGGCTTTAACACAAACACTTTAAAGTATGCATAAGTGCAAACCATTGTAGTGGAAATAGGATTAAAGTCATTTCCTGAAGAATAACACACGAGTGTGTTTTTACACCTGCGTTATCTGATCATGTCCATACATGGCAGGTGTGGGAGAATTGGACACTATGAAGCAAATCTTCATTCAGCAAGGCAAAGAAAAGTTTCTCTCCGGCAACTCTGGTGGGCCAGTAACTTGGAAACAGCCTACACCCCCAACAACACAACCTGAAACTTCCTGGCCAAGTAGGTTTATTTATTGAACATCCTCAAAACCTATGAACAGTGGTAATATTTGTCTGATACTTGTTTAACAAGCATTGTAGCTAAATTGACTTGTCCTTTTAAACTTTTCGTTAAACATTAATTTCATTTGTAAACATTGACAGCAGAATCAGATAAGGGATGTGTTATGTATGTTATTGTGGCACTGAACACTGAACCAGTATGCCCAGCGTTTATGTAACGTGACACAACAGTTGCACAGCCAAGCAACCAGCTTATGTGTTAAGGCTGGAGAGCCGTTTCCGCTCTCCCATCACTACTGGCACCATTTCAAATTCTTGCCTACCACCGGAAGTGATTCAATGTAGTGTTACTGAGCCTATGAAAACAATGCCTCTTTTCTTAACAGGCTCACTACCACAGAGAGAGTCGCCAACTGACTTTTCACCATGGACATTCAATTCAACCAACTACAATGGGACTTCATCTCTCTGGGGCAACAGCTCAATTACCACTGGTGCAAACTCGTCCAGTCGTACACCGTCTTTGAGTTCAGACCCATGGGGCTCCAGTGTGTTTTCAACCACCAGTAAGCTACTTTTAAATCTGGAGAACTTAATGCCACAAAAATGTGTGTTACCAATCCAAGAGCTTAAAATCTATATGGGACAGTTTGGCATTTTTAATGTATTTGTTGCGTTTCCAGGTTCCATAGCTCCGACCTCGTCATTCAATAGAGCCCCATCCCGACCAGTGGCCAGATCAAGCCTAGGCGAAAACTCTCCACCTGAGGGTTCTTTCGGTTCAAAAACCTCTTCAAAGTGAGTTCTGCACCGGGTTGTAACAATCTCGATTGTGGTTTGCTCTTTTAAACCCACTCTGAGTAGCACTTGACATCTTTCAAACGACACTCAAGTGACGCCGTATATATTTGCTTTTAACGTTTTAAAACGACGGTTTTGTAGGAGCCCGTCGCCTCGTGTCATCACTCCACCCAGTGGGTATGAAGCCTCATCGCTCAGCGACATCGAGTCGACACTGAAGAACATATTCCGTAAGTGTTTTGCGCTTCGATTTTAAATCGTATAAAATGGAGATTAAAGACTTACAGTTACCTGCGTTCAACTCCGTCACAATAACCTGCGGTCAAGTACGATTTGCCGTATTGATCGTACCCCTTGCAACGTTTATCCGCAATTGGTTCCGGACATCCTGAATTATCGACCGACTTTTGCCGCGGTCATGCAAGCGACTTTATCACTGTGTCGCGTGCTTGTTTTTGCAAGGTTGTGTGGGCGGAAATTTTTTACCAGCGACTCAAATTGTTGTTTATATAAAGTGCCTTCGGTTTGCCCTCAAACCACAATTTCATGCATTTTCTCAACGCAGTGAACTCTGCTGATTGATGCCCGAGGCCACGCCAACTTCAACCTAAAGCGATGTGAGCGGCCAACTCGGACCGTGAGCAACGCGGTTTCCAACACAGTTCACACAGAACGCAAGTAAATCTGTTTTGTTTCTTCTATGTTCTCTTCAGCCGTTGCCTTTTTTCCGATTTGGTGGCCGCGCAACCGTCGCCCCCATCCCCCCTAAACGCCAAAAACCAAAGTTGCAGTGTTTCCCTACCATGTATCTTTATTATTATACAATGCGTTTCGTTCGTCACCCTATAACAGTAGCACTCCTTAGTACTTCGAAGAGCTGTGCGCGCGCGAGACTTCGCCGCGCGTTCCGTTCTGTGTGTGTATTTTTACGCGTGTGCAGTGTTTTATGTTTTCTGTTCGCGGCACGAATTTGCCACAATCGGCTCGCTGCTAGATGAAACGGACCACTATGAGTTAAGTATTCCGGAAGTAACCAGAGTTCTCAGACAAACTGTTCCATATTTGAGTTAACGTGGCTTGCACTCCTCATGCGTACACTTATTTCTGCATCGCCGTTCATCCTCTTTTAACAGTTTCGCCCCCGACCATAGTTATTCCCTGGGTGCACCCCGTCTTTATCAAATTTACACTAAATGTTTGCACAAGAAGCATTTTTTGCCGCCGCAATGAGTAAAAAAACATACGAAAAATGCGATAAAAATTATGCGTTACCTATGTTAAATGTAAGGAGCGTTCCTATCGTCAGTGAGCGCTGATCGATTATTACACATCCTACTTCCCTACTTCCCAGTAGCTGCTCAAACCGCTGCGGCGGTCTCGTATTTTTGTCGGTCAACGATTTGCTTCCACGGCCGTTCAGCCTATCCAACATTCCTCCGCGCCGTTGTGTGTGGACGTGTGCGCGCGCGAGGTGTGCGTTTCATTGTTTGAAATGAGAGACGGAGTTGTCCCACTCCGCTTGTTTGCGTGGGATGTGTGCGAGTGCGTGTGCAGATATGTAACGGCCGCGCGCACTTGCGTGTGTGTGCTCTAACGTTCATCCTTTTTTATTTTTTCGCCTACCTGCACGATGAGCAATTGTTTCCCTGTGTGCTACCGCGCTGTTCCTTGCCACGTATCCCCGTTGCAAAGCGTTTCCTTATTATTTTTTTGTGTTTTCGTGTCTACAAGGTGACTTTGTTTAGCGACAGACTAGGTCCCACGCCCGCCTACACTGAAAAATGACAAACAAACCGATGGCACATACAACCTGCGACTTGCTATAGCGTACACTGGTATGATGTAACCTTGTCGTTACGTGGTAATGTTCTAGCGAATGCGGAATTGACGTGTCGTTTGTGGACCAACACAGTTAATAGTACTTCAAGATTTTGCAAACCTCGCCTATCGGTAAACTACGCTGACAGACATCCGCTTAACAGTCGTCGTCAATCACAATCTGGTAACTTAATCAGGCTAAATAAATCGCCTAAACCCGCGATCGCGTGCTTAGCATTCTCGCCGTGGTTTCATTTCCCAATCCCCACGCAGTTCGTTTTCTCATGTTACCGATAAAGGGGAAGTGTTAACGATCCGTTGTATGGTTTCGTTCCAGTGCGAGTCCAGGCTTCTGTCATTGATTGTCGTAGCATCCCGTTCTTCCAATGCTAGGCGTAGACACGACCCGCGGCCCTATGAATGCCCTTGCGTACCAGCCCTTTGCTAACAGGAGTGTGTGTCTTACTTTCTGCGCTATGCAAGACCTGCTATAATCCATTTGCAATTGTTCTGTGCAAGTGTTGTCGCCGTGTTTTGGTCAGGTAAAGCAATGCAACAAATTAACGCCCCGGTAATTGATGTTGAAGGTTTTTACACGAACATTGTCCAATAACAATCTATTGCATCGAAAAACATGGTAAAAAAACAACAAAAAAACCTTAATAATCGATCCCTTCAAAGCCCCAGAGTTTAGCAATACACTGTTTTCTTAATTTCAAGAGATTAGTTCTTCCCTGTCGTCATGACAACCCAATGGAATCCGACAAAAAGGCGTTGTACGTTTCGAATATATGCACACCGCTGCCACATAGCGCAAGTCCTAACCCGTGTCGTAACGAACATCATTTAGCTCACAGGCGAAGCAAGTTGGCACAAATAGACTTAAAGCCAATGTTAACTGCGCGTATGTGCGTTATCGTGTAATAATCCCCATGAGACGTGCAATAACGATTCTACACTTTCCGTTTTGCCGCCGCCTAATGTAAAAACACAGAAACAGTAGCTTATACACCCCAGGAATCGCACGCGAACAAATTTTTTGGGAGCAGCGTCGAGCCACCTTTTACGTATGTGTGCTTGCTGGTTCCTTCGAACATTGTGTGGTATTGTGCCTTAAAATCTTCATTTATCCATTAAAGCAAACCCCCACAAACAAAACAACAAAAAAAACATTCGGTTTGTATAACACAAATACTGTGAGCTTTAACCCGCGTGTTAGTCTGTCCCATCTGTCTGTTTATGTGTATGTTTACGTATTAGTCCTGTCCTGTTTTGCCGCAACTGTTGCTGTCTTGTCGTTCTGTCGCCTGTAGGTGGCACGCCATTGGTTTCTGTGGCGATAACGGTGTATTAGTCGTAGGGTAGCAACTAATGTTCTGTGCCTTGCTCTGAAGTGTCCGAGATTTCCTCTTAGTTCTTGTTGTATGGTCGCCATCAGTATGGTATCAACAGTCGGTACTCTTGTCATCGCCCCGCAGTCCCTATACATACATATGGTAAGCAGGACCCGCCCCTTTGGTTAAAACGCCCAATTTGCGTGACGTAATTCCAGGTGCATACAAAACATTCTTGATACGTTAACGTTATTGTTATTATTTTGTATTCCCGCCCGCTTTTTTCACCCAAATCCCTTACCTAATGTCGTTCGAACACTTTGACCATTTCTTACTGATTAGACGTCTGGTGTATGCTTGTTCGATTATCTATTCCACGTGGTGTTAGCACTTTGAACGCAGGGTTCCCTAAAGCGCATTGAGCTTGTCGATATAACCACTCCCAATAGAGGACAATCTGAACGCACATGTTTACCAAAACAAACACTAATTTGCACAATGCTTTCATTACGAAATTTAGGAAAACTGAATGAAAAAGCGGTTAATTTGCGCAATTGGTCTCTGATGTGGTTGTTTGTGATGATAATATCAATTTGAGATGCGTTCAGATCTGGTTCATATTCATTGGCGGAAGCTCCGGCTCCAAGATTTTCTACAGTGTCTACACTTAACCAGGTCGCACTTGAGATTATCCGCATTTCGTCCTATTATGTATCCGCTTATCATCGCTGTTTCAAAACAACTAAAAATCTATATCAACACATCTTGCAAAGAGCCAAATCTCTCGTTCGTTGGTTACCACCAACGCCACTAACTTCGAATAGTATATTGCAAAGAAAACCGCGCGATCACTGTTTCAACTTCACAAAATGGAAAATCCTGACAAGACATATGTTTCCGTTATAAGTTAAGGTTCCAAGAACCAGTTCACAATCTTTCATATTTCTGCACATCCGACCTGAAAATCGCTCGGGATTCGAATTGATCGCGGGCAAAAACCGTTGAGTTTTTCTGTGTTTATTTTTTTTATTTTACGTACTTCACACGGCTGCGGGCTGGACCCCAAAAAACTACAAAAAATACTGACAAAATCCACCCGTGGCCTTCATGTTCGAGTGCAATTGGCGTCGCTGCCGTTGTGTGGTTTCGTCGTCTTTTTTAAGCCAGTGGCGACCGCGTTACAAAGCAATCGTCGCTTCACCCACACGATCTCCCTGTCTCACAATTTTTCAGTGCTTCCAAGTGCGAATATTATTGCAAAATCGACCGGAACTCGAAAGTGCCAAACGAGCTATGCACGCTCCTTTATCTTATCACCCCCCCTTGCCGTGCATTATAGTATTTGTAACTCTCGCGCGCATCATCGCTTCAACAAACCAGTTATAAATCACCGAGGTTACTCTATATATAAAGAGCTAATTATCTTCATTTGACGCGTGATTAAATACAAAAGAAAACAAATCATTGAAGCATTTTCGTCCTGAACGCGAACAGCAGTTTCTGACCCCGACATCCACCAACCGTTTTTGTACTGCGCGCGTTAAATTTCCGTGTAAGTGTGTTACCCCCCTCTTCTGTGCACTGTGCGCCCCAAGCAGTCTTAAATCATATTGTTGAGATACCAGCTGTAACGACACTGTACGAAGCGGCGTGTTTAGGTCGTCGAATCCAGTTCTTGCACATTCGCGCCGCGTCTAAGAAGCCATGCGATAATATTCCATGTTACGTTTCAATATCTCTTCGTGGTATTCGGTTCTTAGTATGAAAAGGCCATCGCGAGTTGTATTTGTGACGAACAGCAATAAGAATTGTCAGTTCATTTTCGCCAGGCTCCCTTAGAAGTAAAAACAGTTTCGTCCATCCTTGCGTATTTTTCACTACTATTACTGACAACCGCATTTTCGCATTATTTTTCCTCCTTCCTGAACCACTTCTCGTCTGTACAGCTGCTGCAGTTTCTGTATCATTGAATGCAACCCTTAGCGAGATTTGTTTTCGGTCAAATGGTATATATTGCATAGCCAGTGGCGGTTTCGTGTTTTCAGTACAAGGTCATAAAACGCGTTAAAGGATATACAGAGCAACCGATCTCTTCATTAATCGCTTCACGTAAACACCCCCGATTTTTGTAAAACTTCTTCAAGTTATGGATATAGCGTCATTGCGTTCAGGTGTTTTGTAGCCTTTTGGTGCACAACAATAAATCTATGGGAATATCTCAAACCTATATCAGCACATTCACCATTTAAATTATCATGAAAGGCATAGACGTGTATTGATTGGTTGCTATCAACGTTCACATTACCCTGAAAGTATAAAGTGTTATTTTTTTAAATTGTGTTCCTGCGCAATTCAAAGTGAACTAACTGAAAGTAGTAACCTAAGGCGACTGTGCTAAACCAACCCCGCCCAATCAACTGTGCACAAGAAACCGCCGTAGTCCCATTTTCTTGTCTATTTACCTATAAATTTTGTCCCCCTGTGGAAACGGCCAAAGGCGCTGCCTGTTGAAATGTTTTGTGTACCATGACATCGGGTGTATAACAAATTTTTGTCGACGCCGGTCTCGTGTAAAAACATATAGTGGCCACGCAAAGGGCGCGCACTCAAAAATCCCGTCAAAGAAAAACCTCTATCTCTTGCCCAGTTGCACTTCCCCGCCTATACACACACATGCGTCAGTAGAAACGGAAAGCCCTTACTATTACACAACTATCTCGACCATATAGCTTGTATGTTCTAGCATATATCCCCGCGCAAGTGGTTGTTGGGTATTCCGTGGAGAAAGTTTCAACATTTTAATATCCCTCCGACTCCCGCAGTATTTTCGCGTCAGGCACTGTCGACTCGTGGCGTCATAACCCGGTTTTACTGACATGCGCCCCCTAGTGGGGTGCTCCACACGCGCTTCGCCTCGCCGTCAGTGCGTGGTTGTGCGGCCTTATGCCCGCTACTCTAACGTTTAATATTACCATTACTACTTTGTACACATTAACACCTTTGAATGCAAATCGCCTTTGTTTAAAAAAATGCTACCTAAAAAAAAAACAAAAAAAGAAAAAATCAACAAAAAAAATATTAGTCGTTTGTTATACAACGCCCATTGTACCCAGTGTTTAATTTTGCTCGCCTGTGTTTTTCCTCCAATTTTTTTCCCCGCTATGCATTTTTGACGCGTACTTGACACGGATTTCGAATCCTAGGTGGCGAACAAACCCGTTTTTGTCGATCCCTGACTCTCGCGCATCTCCAAGTCGTTGTCTAATCGTTACGAAGGTTTTTACTCGCAATGCAGTTTCCACACACAGTAGAGTAAGTCACACACCTAACATTCGACCTGTTCCTATTCACTGCGCTTCGTCGTCAGCAAAAACGACGTTACGTATTCCAGTGCAAGCTCTCGCCCGCAAAACAATTTTATTTGTGCCTTTACGGAGTAGGACAAAATTGATTGGTTGTCCTTAGTGACACAAGACAATACGGATAATTAAAAAATAGAAAATGTTACTGCGACATTCATATCGGCTATGGTACTTGCCTGCATTTTAGCGATTGTTTTTTATCCCAAACCAAAGCTGAAAAACCGGACTGTCTTACAACATTTTCTACAAAACAGAGCCGATTAGCGGCCATTTAAAAAAGTGGCAGTGGTTTTTACTTTTCAATAATGAACGTACGGAATTCCGAATGGTGCTTTTCCTTACCGCTCATATACACGAACGTCACTCACATTCTAATCGTATGATGCGTTGCACAAACCAAGCGAGCCAGTGTTCTCCCAGGCTATGTCTGTGTGTGTATTTGTGTGTGTTTGTGTGATCAATATATACCTTGCGTCTTCTATGAACGGTGCCGCGTCTTCAAACACTTCCAACATTTATACCAAGTCTCTCAAACTTCTTCAAACGAGCATGCTCTTAAAAAAACGTACGCTGCCTACATGCGCTCCGGCGTATGGCCAAAGTATAACCGTTTTCTAATCGATGCAACCACTGTTTTAGTATGATACGTGGTACACACTATATACGGGGGCCTTTTGTTTAGTTTTATACAGCGATCAGTGCTTCTCTTTTGTTAGTTACCCACCGTATGGCATGTTTGTAAGGTAAACAGAACACACACAACTCACCCTAATCCGCCACCAGAAAATATTTTAAACAGCGCAACAACAGTTAATGATAGCTCAACGTTAAATGCGCACTTTTAATCCTTTGTCATTATCCAAATGCGCATAAGAACCTACGAGTGCAATAGGATTTTGTACTACACTTGTCAAGCCCATACTACTAATAATAGTCGTTGCTACTGTAATCAACGCCAACACGTTGTGCGTTGTTCAACCATGCAGAGTTCCACGAAGCGATGCGCGGTGGAATATGTCACCTATGCTTTAAAAAACCAAGCCGCGTGTTGCTATAACTTGCATTACGGTGGCACAGAGCGCCGCGCCCCTGCTTGCCCATACGTGCCACTCTTTGTGGCACACATCGATCATGCAATAAAAAGCGTTTCGAACCCTAAAAAGCCATATAAGGCGCTGTGGAGCGCTTGAGCGTGGCACACTTAGCGGTGCTCCGGCACTGCACTGCCAAAAAACTTTGCAATCGCGAAGAACATTTTTCGTGCCGCGACTCCCGTCCTTTTTGCGTTCGTATCCGAATTTCGCGTTTTCTTTGCAGCGATTTTACGTACGTTTGGTGTCCAGGATGTAAAAAAAAAATTCACACACACCCTTCCAAGCATTTGCGTTTAAAAACATGTTTTGCCCTTCTGTTTCACGTGATGTGTTTTACTACTTTTTCCCTCTCCCTAGCGTTCTTGTTTTTTTCCATGTACTGTGCCCATTTTTTCGCCGACAATGATGCAGTTCCAAGTACAAAACGAAAACTCCGTAGCGAGACCCGTGCGCAAATTTGGCGTTTAGTATTACGAAACGTGCTTTATGTATTTATACCTTGCCGCGCCCGCCCTCTTGTTTTTGATCTACATTGTGTTCCGGTGTGCGCGTGATGGTTTGTTGTGTAGTAGCGGTGACGGTGTGCGCAGAGGAACGTCTCTGATAAGCCCCTCTTTTTGTACATAGCTGGCGGTGAACGCAAATCACACAATCTCTCGCGATTCCCGCATTTACTCATGTGTTAACTCGCTTCAACCGAATGACGTTGTTGGCTGTACTGTACAGAAGTGTTTTGTGAATGTAGTTGTGATTGTTCGGTAGTTGCTTCAACAATAAATTGTACAGCAAAATCCTGTGTGTATACTTGAGTTTTTGTGAGATAGGTGAAGCAAACCCTTCTAATTATGCCTTTAGTTGCATCATTCAAGCAACTTCGTGCAGTGCAGGCAGCAAAGCACGAGTTCAGAAACATTTAACGAAAGGACCTGTACCTGCCAACTGGTTTGAACCGGTTATAGCCAGTATTGAAAAAGTTACCGCAGCGTCGCAGGGATTTCCGCTCGTTCCGCAATTAAATGTGAAAAACAAGGAGTCGTTGAAAAGTTTTTCGTGCGCAGTTGTTACTTTTTTTTATATTCCACCCGCATTCACGCACATATGAACACAAAAAATATGAAAATTTGCAGGTAGTGAGGTATTGCTCCAGCAGCTTGAGCAAGTTACGTTATCATAATATGTAACTACTTCGGATTTTGGTCTCAGAATTTAACACCGATCTACATAAATTATTCGGTGTTTTAATGTCACGTTGCTTACGTATATTTAGCCTGCTGTAAAAATGCATGTGTATTCAATGTAGTAGAATTCTGACATGACAACTAACTATTAGCAGTCGTCCATAAATACAAAATCGTGTTGTAAGTGTTGCATCGTAGTTCCTCCTTCGTCTTGTCACCGCAGTAGTAAACAGCAAAACAGGTTCGTCATAGAGAGGCCATTTGTTCAGTGACGCAAAGCTGGGCGGTACAACGACATTGTCTAAAACGCACCACGTCCACAGCGAGGCGACCAATTTTCACAGTGTAAAAGAGCAGAGAGCTCAGCTAGTGACATGTCATTTTTCACAATCGAAGGAAGTCGACACGCTATTCATAAACCGCTGACGGGCGGTGAGTGGAAATCGTTTTTTTTTTGCAGGACGCTGCGCTTCCACTGCGCATGCCTGTCGTGAGTTACCCGCCCGCAACTCATTTTCACTCACGTTGGTTCCAATGTCATGCAGCGTGTCAAAGGACAAAACGAACTGGTGAAACTTTACAAAACCTCTGGGGATAATGTTATTCCCCCAGTTGGTTCGTATTCGACGACTATACTAAAAAAGTTATGTGATTCCCATTGGGATTATATTTAAACCGCGTTTTCTTGGTGATCGCAGTGCGTCTTGCTGATTCCGTTCGCCACTTCCGTACCTGTTTTTTTGGTTGAACAAGCCTCGCTGGCGCCCACTCGTGGTCGAATTTTTTTGCCGTTAGGCGGAGAAGAAATTTTCGTTTCCCCCAACTCCAAGTCGACCGAATTCTGCTTCGATTTTACTTCCCTTGGTTCTATGTCCGCATGAATGCCATTCGCCTCTGGTTCCACGTCCACTACAACAACGGTGGGCACCATTCTCTCCAACTTTACCACGCCATCGTCGTTCCGGCATGATTCGCTCAAACTTTCTTTAGATCCAATTGAATCCGTCAGCCCTGTAATTTCTGTTTTGCATTCGACTGCGCAGCCCTCCGACGCCGTCTCGAAACTATCTCGCTTTTTCGCGGCCTTGGGCTTTCCTCGTCGTCCCTGGATGTACGTGAAGGGTTTGGTGCGCTGGATTTTACCTCGAAGCGGGCTGCTCCGCTTTGGCCGCAGAACTGGGAAGAGGTGATCAGAGCAGGTCGAGAGACGTTTTCGCGGCGTTGATTTCTCGCCATCACTCCGTGGTTCAGCGATGCAGGTTGAACTTCCCTTGTCAAATGCCTGTATGTGGATACTCATTGTTGATATGATTCGTTTCTTTTCGCCTTTACTTGTCATGCGCCAACCGGTTACGGAATTTACATATTGTTTTTGTTTATTTATTAAACAGAGAACTAGCCTTACTGGCTGTATAATCTGCACAAGTCATCAAGTGTATTTAAACGAAAGCCTACGGGATGAGGACAGCAACAAAGTTTGTATCAATATATGGCATATCATTAAAAATCGATACCTGTCAGACATCAGTTCTAAGGCAATGTTAAGGTGAGTGTGACTTACCTTAAGTAAGAAAGACGCCTTTCGCTGTCTAATGGGTGTGCTTCCGCCTATTACGACGTTGATGTCTGCACCAACAGACTTACTGAAGAGTAAAATCAATGTTTTATTACAGTTTTACCTGAACATTAGTAAAACCTATTGCTACAACTATGCACCTTTTGGTAATATGCGATTCTGTAGATTGTAAGACGTTGAAATGAGGTTTTCCCCGGTAGGGTCCCGCATGTTTTACCTAAAAATAACTTGGGTATAAATTGGGTGTCTACATAATTTGCTATTGATAAGAACGCACCGAGTTGGTCGGCCTCTTGTCGTGTTTAACAATCTCCTCCACCAGATCTTTGGCCTCAGAATTAAGATCGTTCGAATTTTTCACTCGCTCATCGAGAACATTGCTGTGTTGTCCTAAACAGAAGAACGCAAATACCGTAAAAAAGATTCCTACCTTTCTTTAAAAGCGAAATTCACTGAACAGTCTTCAATCTTTTATTAAAGCTATTGGCTAAGTTAGAAAACCTTGGTTCGTTTTTCAGAGGTTAAATAAACATGACCCATTACTTCCATGCCAAAATAGATTATTGGACAGTCGTCGCTCACCCAAACTTGACAATCTCTCCGCTGCAACGCGTTCAAGAGTCTGACGCATAACTGGATGTTCGGAAAGTAGGTAGTTGAAATCATCCACGTGCAGGGAGTAAGTGGAACAAAAACAAACAGCAATCACAGAAGCCACTCTTCTGTCGTTGATCAAAAGGCAAATCTCTGTAATGGAAATCAGTTGGTTATATCAACTAAAGCATTGCGGTGCGAAAGGCAGCCAAAACACTTTGGGTCGAGTATTAAAATGTTGGTAAAACTGATTTTTCTCGGTTTACAGATTTTACAGCAGAACCAACTCAAACTTGCCTCCAAAGTAAGATCCATCCGACAGCTGCTTAATCGGATCTGGAAGTTGACTTTTTCGAATTTCCACAACACCGTGTTGAATGAAATACATCTTTTTTCCAACTGCTCCTTCCCTCACAATAACATCTACCAAGGACGGTTGTGATTAGCTTAGGAAACATGCACATGACATTAACATGTCACGAAATACAGATCAAAACAACTAAAAACAGTACAGAATCGCAGCTCGAATTTCATTACCAAAAAGTATTTAGACAAAGTTATGTGTGGTTCAAAACTTCAAATAGTTTCGTCAATGGCAACAATTTACTATTGTTTTGTTTCGCCAAGCACCTTTCGGCTGGAAAAATTCGTACTTGAGCTTCTGCACCACTTCTGTCACGAAATCATGATCGGCGTTGTTGAAAAACGGCACGGACGCCACCAAGTGGCGGCAGTTGAAGTTTACTATTTCCTGACAGGGAAGAAAAGTAAGGAGTTAGCGTGTTTCTATAGGAAGGGACAAAAACGTATAACACCTCTCTCAAGTTGTTGGAAAGCTCGTCGAGTATCCCTTGTTCGTCAAACATTTTGCCCTGGAATCGATTTTCGTAGTATCCGTATACACGTGAGCGTAGAGCCTTCGGCAACCGGCGGAACCTCATGTATTCCTTTACTTGCATGTACTGCGCGCGCAAATGCGTTTAAGGACTCAATAATTACTATTGGGCATGAAAGATGCATACTTTCCTCAGGACCGAATGGGAATTGGTCGGTAATAGGCCTACGGTACCGCCATATAAAGTCCCAAATTTATAAATTTGTAAAAGATGATCTGTTTATTATCAATGTACTAAAATTATTTTTTTTTTATTGCTAATCATTTATCCTCCAACTTGCGTTTTTTTTATTAGATTTAGTTAAGAATTGGGGGAATGCGTGAGTAGAAACGCAGGCGAAATGCGTAAGTGCTTTATTATGTTCAGTATAATTGATCGGTTGCCACTTTTCTGGTGCCGGATGACTTTCTACGTTTGCTGGTGTGAAGAAAATGCGTGCAAAATCAAAATTTGTTCTACTTTACGTTCGGCTTTTGAATGCATGTATAAATAAAGTTTTTTATAATTATTCTCACAACATCATAGATCGATGGTGTATATACAAAACGACAGTCCTCTTAACAGTATGAAGTTTGGCAAAAATACAAACCAGGCTTGCACAAACTAACCTTTTCCTTGTACTGGCGCTTTGAAGAATCCATGGATTGGATCAAAGCTGTGGCGTGTCCAATAAACATCGCAAAACACACCGCGCCTGCCAGTTCAGGACAGCTGTTGGATCAGTTCTTAATTTACTCATAGTTGATAAGACCTTACCTGACACCATGGAAAGCATTGTCATCCATAAATCCATCAAGTTCTGTGGTGGTTGTTGACCATAGCCAATACACAACATATGTGACATCGCCTTGAACATGCACCAAGAGTACTGCTCAGGCCAAGGTTTATCCTAAAACATTGGTTCGCATTAAACCTCTCATCTACAGTGAAACGTGAACCTTTTCTGTCCAGGTCAATGGTCTTTGGTATTTAAATAGTTTTTCTAGGCACATAAAGAAGTTCTAGGCACATAAGGAAGCACAGAAAAATATGTTCATCCGTTTGCGCAGCATCGTAAAACTCCCAAAATGGAAATGTTAATCCTTGCCACATATTCCTGACATTTGGGATATTCTTTTTTTCCGTAAAACCGTTATTTCACTTTTTTGATGTTCTTTCGATACAAATGTCACACATTTAAACATGATTTTTAACGATTTTTTTTACACTGTTGAAAATAGCTCCAAGTAAATATACACCATACTTTTCTCGCAATTGAGTTTTCGCATGCCAAACAATGCCACATCTAAGGTATATGCGCACCGCAACAGGTGTTTCGTAATAAATTTATCCGTGCGCATTCGAGAGCAACGTTAGACATTAGGTGCCCTTTATGTTTTTCGTTCTCTTGATCCCGTGTTTGATTTGTGCGTGTGAATATTGCCAAAAAGCTTGCATAAAATAAAACAAGTTTCAAGATAACAGGCAATAAAAACTATGGTTAAATGTTGGACACTTTCAACAAACCGGTTGCAACGTTTTATCGATTGCCAAAGTCGTTACATTTAAACTGGATGTGCTCCTTAGTTCTTAACTGTAACTTTTTGTGCTTTTGTAGCATTTTTTCCTTGTCACGCAATTAAGTAGCTTGCTGTCCTTACGATCGATGTACGAAATGTGTTAATGCAGACTAGGTGGATAATCAAGCTGGACACCACAGCGGTATCACTTTGTCTATCGATCGTGCAGTCGGCAAAATGAAACGATCAATTGATTATGGGGTGCGTCAAGGTAGCGACGATTTTGCAATTTATAAGTGCCAAGGAGTTAATTTGCGGTGTGCCCTTTAAATTGGGTGCACGAGTCTTGACATGACCTGCAGAAGAAATTTTCTGCTAGTTTCCATCAGCTCGTTTCAAAATAGGACAAGTTACTGGACATGGTAGAGTCTTCCTCAGTGCTCATTTAAAGTGCCATGGAAGGGTTAGAAACAACATGTAACCGCTAAATGTAATAAAATTCCACGCACAATACGCATCGAGTTAAACAACACACTTTGCATTGTGTATAACAACACAACCTGCAAAGTTTTCTCACCAGCAAATGATCCAACACTATCCACGAACTATTCGGGAAGTCGTAGAGCATAGGAACGAGGAACTGCAGGCAACCGTTCCAGTGCCCGATCAATAACATCAAACACACCAAGTTAAAGATGCGCACGGCAGCCACAGCCAAGTCGTACTGCATACCAACAATCTGCAAATACATGAAATAAACATGTGAAACTTGCAAATTCCAGCCATTTGCGCTCGTCTCAGACTTCTAATCACACAGACTCCTGACCCAATAATCCATAATTTAAGCCGTCGGTCATGGCGTTATGACTGAGTGGTGAAAACACGAACGAGCATATGGTTGAGGTAAACAACTAAGTATTGTGAAGTGAAGGTTTACCTGTTCCCACTGATGGACGTATCTGATTAGGCGACTGATGCGAAGAAGTCGAAGCAAACTAATGAACTTGACGAAGCGGAAGAGTTTCATTGCACGAGAAGCGCTGGCACTCGCTGAACCTCCGCTCGTAACCTGTGGAATACAATGACGTGCTGTATAATAAAAAAATAATAATTGAAATAACTGTCCTTATTATTCAGTTTCTCAATTTATTAAACTTGTGAACACATTTTTGTCGCTGGTATATTATTCATGACTGTTTTCGTGGATTCATTTCCAACTTTGAACCAAAAACTGCGCAGAGGCGACGCGAACAAACAAAATTAAATTGCACTACTATTGCTGCCAGGCACAGTACAATTTAAAATAGACTGATCTGCGGTAATTTTATGCCAGAAGATGAGTCTATTTTTAATCAAAATTAAAACAAATTTTTTCAAGGTACAATTTTTTTAGTTGAATGACCCCGTGGTATGATTTTCCTATGTAACGATAGTTTCTCCACTTATATTTGGTCATATCAATTTTCTGTGCCTCGCGCTCACGACTATTAGAAGCAATACAGAATAAAAAACATTTCTCTTTGAAGTGTAATGACGAATGCAATAGATAAAAATGAATAATTTTTACCTGAAGGATGTAGTCGACGGGCAAGGTTGAAACAAGGTCAATTGCAAACCAAGACCGCAGATAACGTGTTCGTATAGTTGTTAAGTCAAGAATTACTTCGCTGTCACCTGATTCCACTATAATTCCAGTATGAAAGTTCATCACAATATCGGCGAGAAACCTGAAAGGCGTAGTTTCCAAAAAGTGAGATTGGAAATGCGCATTATTTACACAAAAAACAGATTTCGAACGTCGATTTTGTTAAGTTAAGTTATGGATATCACATACTAAATTTTGTTCTATTGTTGAGCGATATTGCTAAAAAATATATCTTAAAACAACAGTTCGATGAATCCAATTAATTTGTTTAGCCAAAAGAGAAAAGCCCACGGCCTAACTTATACTTTGCTTGTTCATATAATGCCACGTTACGTTAACAACAAAGGGTATATTCGAGTTAATGCCCGCTTTACCAGTCTATATACTGACTTAAGTTGGCTATCATATATTGTTGATTCCTTTTGTTATAAGTTCATTTGTCCTTGCTGTTCAGGAACTTACCAAAAATCCATGCACAGATTAAATGTTATCCACCCGGTGTCCGTTGTCATCTTTTCGTTAAAGAACGTGATTGCTATCGGGATTATGAGCATGCTTATAATCAGCAGTATAAGCGTTACGAAGTCCCAATAAAACCTATAGAAAGGTACGAATCGATTCTTAATTAATTCAACGTATCGTGTTGCTTTCAGAACATGAAAAATGAATGGGTTTTCAAAAGTATAAATGCACAAAAAACGACGTCAGCGAACTACTGTTTTCTATTCAGTATAATTTAAAGTATATGAGCACTAAAAATCCATGCTCCATATACTACAGTAACTTACCTGAAATTCGAATATGGGTGTATCACAAAAAATCCAGCTTTTTCTTGTCGTTTTTGCTCTTGCTCAACTGCTTTTTTGCTTCCGTACATTCGCAGAGAGAATTTGGTTATGGGAACGGACATGGAGCCTCCCGAATACCTGATGATATTCAAACTTAATGTTAAAACTTCTACAATTGGTTAATCAAGAGCATGTTTTTATATAAAAAAATGCTTTATCCTGTAAAAACACCGATTGTAGAAATGGTATCTTTACTCGGGAACTTTGATGGTCTTTTGTTAACTAACCACAACCTACCAATTACGAGTTTGAATGTTGACAGCTAATGAGGGAATAAGGCTCTTTGATCCACATTATACATTTTATTTATAGATACATATTTTGAAAAAACATCTACTCAGCAGTTTCAAAAGCTTAGTTGATGGAAATGTTCTAAACAACTTAACCTTTTGGAAAACCTCCTTCTAATTGTTTCGTGTCTCTCCATATCGGGGCTTTGAATTTTTCTATGTCGACCTGGCCGACTGACAGTAATACGAGATAGGCGATATGACACAAGGTACAATTTCAAGGCATTTGCGCGCATAATTAAAATCGATCACTTGACGGGAGACATAGCTGGCTGCTTATTGCGTTGTGTCGCGATGCACGGGGCAGTCATGCCTAATATATTTTCATGTCTACTTTGATGACGTGACGTAGCATTATTGGAGAGGCGCCGCCATTCAACGCGTCCTTTGGACCGTTGAGTAACACACACGCTGTTCCCTTTGGTGTTCGTTTGCGACAAACAATGAAAACGTGGAACCGTGTAGAGTGCACAAAAGTAATGTTGTCCACAAACACTTATTAACTACACGTGTATAAACCTGATTCTTTACCTTTTGAAAAATTCAATAGAAAGATGTTGATTTCACGTTTTCCTGTGACGTCCGAAAATGTCCTCCGACGTCACCAGACGTCACAGTAGTCTTTATTTAAAGCTCTTTTGCTTTCGATTTATTACTGATACGTAATCCACGACTTTCGTTGGCATTTACTGCCCTTGAAACTGTGAGCGAGCATGTCCACAAAAACGCACGGGTTCGTTTTCGCTTTGCATTTAAACAAGCGGTCCTTAATTAATCTTCTTCGTGTACATGGATTTATCGAACAATGATTCAAAATTTTGGACCAAACCGTATTGTTACACTTGTCCCCTTTGTCTTTGGTCCTGGGTCTGAGGAGCCTATTGTTTCTTTTCCTGTCCCTGAACGGTCATTGCTGTGTATGCGACGTCCAAGAGCAAAAAGACTTGGAATGTAACGTGCGCCTGTACTCATCACTGATTATCCGTGTTCTCATGAATTTTTTACGCCAGCTCGGTGGGCGTGCGTCCAGGCGACATTAAATAATTTATTTACGCAAGGGCTAATCGCGAACGCGCACTTTACCGCCCGGCCCTCATCAGAGAAATGCAAATCTGCTATTGTTGTTAAATGAGCTTCGCTACTTTCTAACAAAAAAACTTCACCCAGATACGGCGTTCGGGAAGAACTAGAACGGATTTTCTTTCAACAAATGTGGTTTTAATGAAAAGCACATTTTGTTTTCAACTAAGTTGCCTTTTTCTTAACAAATTTTTTTTTCTGAATATATGAAAGTCTTTAGTCCAAACCATGAAACTCACCACGCCAAGGCCTGCAGAGCAGAGCCACTTTTCTTTTTTCGAAACGGCATTTCGGCGACAGAACCTTTACCAACCGGACAAATAAACCTTATCCTATCACCAAACTATGTCAGTAAATGAGTGTTCGTTTTCCTGCAAAATCAATCCTAACAGCTTTATATTTTTACGTATGCTATACACCGAAGGCCTGAACTGGTTCGAAAAGGCATAGTTTGACTGCGCCCTTGACTCGATCACGTCACTTGGTTGCAATACACCGAAAGCTATTGATTTCGATGTATAGATTGCATCAGTGGGTCAATAAGGCAACGGACAAGAAGTTTGCCCGGTTCAAAGAAACTCTAACCACGTTAACTCAATTGTGGGACATCACGCCAAATCCCACACCGGCTTCTGCAAAGCGTCACATAGAGGCTTTGCACTTACATAAAACCAACGTCGCTGCCACTTTTTATGTACATCTACCTGTCATCACATAGAGCATTGCGCCTGGTCTCTATCAACCAAGCTATAGCTGCATGTCGCAAGGGAGAACAAGTAAAGCGTAATGCGCTGCAAGCTCATTATTCTGTCTGAAAGAACCTTCCCTTTTTGATCACGGTTCTGTTGGTTGTATAGGTGCGCCACTAGTGCGTGGCACGTAGTTCATGAACAGTCTCAACACCAAGCAATCGATAATTGACTCACCAGGTTTTGTCATTAGGCCGATTTCGACCGTTTGGCTTGGGCCAAATTATCAACCGTGTCCCAAAAAGGAACCTTTTCAGTTTTTTTACAGAACCATTGTTCGAATGTTTGTTGATTAGCTTTAATATAACAAAAACTGTAACCTTGGAAAAAGTGTTGAAGAACTATGCGTTAACAGTGGGAAATTCATAAAAGTTAAATACGTTTGTGCGTAGCTTGGGGAGTTGCGTAAAACATTTTGGTATTTGGTGATATCACCAACACAGGTCAGACAGAGAAATAAAAATTAAACTAACCCAACAAACAAGTTGAAAATGCAATACAAAAAACAGACTCACCAAGTTTTCATCTTGCTCATATTAAGAAGAAAAGTCCTCTGCATGGATGAATCTTGAACATTCCGACTCCTAACGACACGTTTTGTGTATATTCTCTTCTCCACCCTGTGCTGTGATTGCTTTTAAGCTCAGTCCATTGATTTATTGCGAAGTGTCAAGGCTTTTAACTAGAAATTCGGCAACCACAAACCTTTCATCTTGTCACTCTGTGATAAGCTGGTTCCCGGCTTCTCACCTCTGTGGTGTAATATAAGTGGACTGTTGTTAGTTTCTCAAAAATACTTGTTTTACTCATATCTTTAAAGTTAAAAATTGTTGCGACAATTTAAAAGGCTGACAGAAAACCTAGAAGTTTACTATATAATTTGTTCGGAAAGCTGCACGATAAACATGTGCAGCAAATACACAATTTTGGAATGTATTTGTGTTGACAGTAAATTCTATCTTGTGTCACCTATTACCGTTATGAAATCGATTTGTCATAATTTTTTTTACCACACTGGGATCCAAACCCAAGGAGGATATCATGGCTAGGAATCTCGAATAGGTTTTTTACTGGGTGTATGGGTCGGGCGCTTGACCTATTGAATAATATTTTTTTTCGGGTGTATGGGTCGGGCGCTTGACCGATATTGACAATACCCGCTCGCCCTCATGGAATAATTTTCTTTTAATACATTTTATCTGTGTATCTTGCTGTAAGAGCGACACCTTGCGGGTAATTGGTCACAGCTTACTGACCAGGCACGGCGCATCGGACACCGCCAATTCGAATTTCGGTGTGGTAAAAATGATTATTTTTATTGCTAAATAAAACTAATTGTAAGTCTTATATTTATTAGCATTTTCACTTCTGTTGGTATTATACGAACAGGTATTTGGTATTTTATAGCATCCTTTTAACTAAAAATGCATAAAAGTGACAAAAATTAATCGAGTTTAAAAATGTACACACGACCAGATTGGTCTACTCTACAAGAAAAATCTTTATTGTTACATGTACATAAATTTATAACCAGCTTGTGGAATCTGTACAGCAGAAGTGCTGTTATAATAGCAATAACCAATCATGAAAATATGACGAAATAAAAACACATAATAAACATGACCTCACAATCTCATAACACAAAAATGTGTGCAGCGTTTTGTACACGTCGCCGTAAAAAAGTTTATAAATAAAAGGTTACACCACTCCATCCGGAACTTGCTCGTCATATTGTATCGATGTATGCAGTGTGGCTAATTCGTCTTGATTGTTACCATCTGAAAAGGTCATTTTAAATCGTGAATAAGTGCTCTTAATTACAAATCAAGCATCAAGTATTATTGCAAGCAAAAAAAGAACGTTGAAGCAATTAAAACAATTTTGGAGTCAACATCAGACAGGAATTGCTTGAAACACATTACCGGTGTTGTTTGAAATGTCGTGTTCGTAAAACAATTTTGTTTCCAGGAGCCTCTGTCTCTGAGCCTGAATCATGAGATTCTGCGGCACATCCGGAATCAAAATGTCGACAAAAACTTTTAACCCGAAGACGACGTGCTGCAAATAATACGTGACATGTTCGTAAAAAATTAACAACCTTGTGATAAATTATTCTGCAGTAGAAATAATATCTTTTTCGTTAAATATCCAAATCTTTCCATTGACAGAAGGCTCTTCTGTAGTTGTAAAGCGCACTATATTGAACAATTTATTTCAGACAATTGCTGCACATTTTAGCTCTCAATCAAAAATGCCACCCGCGTACAACACCTCACCTCAAAAACAAACAAGAATATAAAAATTGCCGCGTAAACGTGCCAGTCGTTGACTGACTGGCCAGGAGTTCGATTGACGTGTCTGTTTGGATCTACGTTGTCAAACCTGTACGGGTTAAACATGGCGTTAGACTTTATTATACTGTACTTTATACTATACGAAATTCATGTCAAATGACATGCACACAAGGTGGGTTCAGATTACAACGAAAGCGAATCATTTAAATCTTAACCGGTTACAAGCAATGGAACCAGTATATGTTATAAGTGAGTTTGCATACACGGCCACTGTTTTGACCTATTCGATCTGATTCAGTGCATATAGTTGCCTTAAAGTGATAGTGAGACTAAATAGGTTGAAACAGTGGCCCTGTATGCAGCTCACTTAACAGGTTAGTATGTTAATTATAGTCAGAATGTGACCAACCAGCAATGAGTAGGGACACCGGGCATGGAAGAGTTGTATGGAGGGTCAATGTCGATTAGCTCAACTGAGATATTTGCAAGCGTACTTTGAAGATATCCATCCAAGCAACTGAAAAATATCAAAGATTATCACAAAACTCTCAAAAATGGAAAAACAACTATTTTTTGGATCACAACGGCGTATTTTTTAGCGGGGTGAGCAAGTGATCGTTTTGCCAATGACCTCAGACAGCCAACTATGATTGCAGGAAAAATAATGTCAAAACAAATACTACACAAATGTAAGTTTTAGTCGGCTTAGGTTCCAACTTTCTGATGGACATTTCTATCCATCCGAGCCCTGAACAACCAAATATACTTACTCGTGAAAGCGGTTTGGTTGTTTAGCACAGGGACTGTAGAGAAAGACGTACACCACTTGCTCAATAAAGTTGGAAGTAAAACCAATGAGAAACCCGTTTGTTATCACAGCCATGACACTGATGCCTTGCAGGATGGAGAACCACATTCCTTTAAAAATATTCAGGTTTTAGATAAATGTTGGATGTAGAACTTAATGGTAGAAACAATTCCAGCAAAACACGCTGTAAGTTACGCTTCTTAAAAAAATCAACTTTTGTTACGTATCAGGTGCTGTAACGTAGGCAACCAATGCTCTAGATTGGAGCAACTTTAACAATAAGATATCGTGTAACCTGAATTACTTATATTCGAAATTACTGGGAAGAATAATCAATTAAATTACTGGAAATTAATTATTCATGGATGCAAGTATCTGGAGTTAAGTAGTCTAAATAAAAAAGGCAAAGCATTCAGGGTTCATCATATAATGATGATGAACACTATATGAGTTCGAATCTTTTACCAGCATTATGATGAACAGCATTCTAGCTTTGGCTTTTTTATTTAGAATAATTATTCATAACAACCAATATCGTTGCTGCGATCCGGTGTTACTCGACGAAGTTGAGTGACGAACTTGTAAGCGTCCAAACGAATCTCTATGATGTTGTTGAGCAAGGCAAAAAGTGGTCCGAGAGGAAAAGCAGTGACAAACAACGTCACAAACCCGTACTGGATCACTGTAAGTAACGACACAGTTTCATTGGTAATAATACACACATCGGCTATGTGTTAGGTGCCGATCACAGATAATGTAAAAAGAGGACGTGTATACGTACTGTTGCGCTGTGACTGTGTCTTGGTATTGCGTAACAAAAAACGATTTAGTTAGCTCAGTGATTCCCAACCTTTTTGTGGTTGCGTACCACTTGGAGGTAAAACAATTTCGACGCGTACCACCTAGTTGAGTGTTAAAAAGTAACCTAGGGGATGAAGTAACGAACGTTTTAAGATCACTTACGATATTTTAAATTCGAACTATATCCGCATATTACGGAAAGGTGCTCGCGTACCACCGGTTGGGAAACACTGAATTAGCTTTTAACAGCAAACGAAATCACGTTTTAGTCACAAGCTGCAATTCATGGATCTGTAACTTTTATTAAACATCGAAAAGTATAAGATGAGTTGTTTACCTTTATCGTTATGCAGACGAGAGTTATTAATACGGATCAATGACATTTCCTGGGTTTGCGTGCGGCACACTATGCTTAAACGAAATTTCACAAGGCGTGTCCTCAAAACAACTCACCCATTTCCAAGTATTCGGAGAACAGGCCGAGATCATCGAAGGCCTCCAGTGTGTAGTCACGAAATATCGAGTCGTCCAACAATTTGTCAGACAACATTGATTCGTCTTTTGAGGCTTCTGCCAAAGCGGTGTCCTGGCCTGAATCGAAATGAAACCAAATTTTATACGTGGGCAATTTTTAGTTTACTGAAAACTTTTGGGGAAATATAGAAACCTAAATGTACAAATTTAGTAACTTTAAATTTATGTCAAGTGATCTAGTTCAATGACATCAATATATTTTGATTGAACAAGAAGGGTTGTTGATTTGATGTTATCAATCCAAAATTCAAAAACCACTAATAGATATATCGGTATATATAACATAAACATGGTTTAATTATAACACAGCCAGATACTGTACTTATTAACAGGGACATAAAGGAGAAAGGTAGCTTCAAAAGCACATTGAAAGGTTATGAATCACTGATGTGCTGTTGTTAGCTAAAAAAAAGTATTCTCACTTTTTGCTTCTTTCAGGTTGTTCGTCGACTTCCTCTTCGTCCACCAATTCTTGCACATTCTGTCAATAAAATGAAAATCCCTGGACTAAACACAGAGAGTGGTATTTAGTCAAGCATACTCACGGCACAAGAATTTCTTTGATGTTGTTAATGGCTTGTTTGAGGACCATCACAACAGCCAAATTAATGCAGACTTCTATCAAACATCCAGAAGGATCACACTGCATAAAAAGTTGTCTATAACATCACGTGCTACAGTACATAACTACCTAAATACTAGCGATTATCTTACCAGGTAAACAATTTCGTTACCTGTTCCTGTCTGTATCCACCAAGTCGACTATAATCTGTTGGAGTTCCAACAAACCTTCCACGGAAGAAGGCGGCATAAAAAGTTGACGAATAATAGTTGACTGCTTGGAAGAGGAACATTTTTAGGGTATAGGAATCTTCAAACTCATCCTGGGTGCGTGGAGCCTCTGTATATACGACACATTGCATTCATTCATTCAATCAACAACACACACGTGTGGTATAGGTATAAGACTCACCCATGTTCGTCAGCTTGATGGCCAGTTTTTGATATAACTAAAAACGAATAAAGCATAGTTTCGGATCGTTTTTAAACGCATTAGTCACTTTCACAAGAATTAACGAACAAATATACTATATCGAAAAACCCCAAAGCGGAATTTTGAGTGGAAATATACGTATGCCTATATTGTTACAATTTCTCACCACGTCCATAATGGTTATAATGATAAAGTTGATCAGGGAGGCTGTGGTAGAAATAATAAGTCGCGAATTTTGTCGAATGAACGCATCTGAAATTCCGATGTAGGCAAGTTCGGTAAGAATCGTCCTGTAAATGATCACGCCGAAAAGGGCAGCCAAGACCAACAGCAGCTAAAAACAAGAATGTCTTATGAATGAACAAGAACGTGTATACACAAACGACTAATTTCTATTTGTTTGGGTGAAAGTTATTGGGAAAACTAAAAAAGAATCACGAAAATATCTTATTTTGCTTGGGGCATGAGAGTTGTCTATTATAGGAAATGTAGGTTTGCATTGCATTCTTGAATATCCGTAAAGTTACACATGCTATTTTATTTGCTTGGTAATTTCCATTGCGTTTAAATTCCCTGATATACTTTTCCAATATTGTATGACTGTCTCTGCTTAGGGCTATCAACTTGCCATGAAGAGAAACGTGGTGCAGGAGACAGCCAATCTTCTCAGTTTTTTATTCGACGACAAAAAGGGTTCCGGTTTGCCAGTCACCGGATTGACCTTGCTTTTGTTTGCCACTGACTCAAATTCGGGTCGCACAAGTCCCTGCAAATTTAACGCAACGACAGGCTAACATTCAAGACAAAAAATAAATATGAAAGCGTGACTTTAATGGAGTATAAAAAAGACTTGGCAATAAATTTAAGGCTAATTTTAAAACTTTTCCCGCTACAATCGATCGACAAGAACTACTGTACAAACAGAATATCTAAAGATTACGTTTAAAAGAGAAAACTTTGTCCTGGATTATTTAAAAGAATACTTTTAGAGACCTCTCCCTGATTGATGTCGTTTGTGTCCCATTTGTATGCTAAAGCTGCTCTTCGTCGTTTCCACAATTCCAGAAACAGTGTTGCTGAAATGTGAAATGTTTTTTGGTACTAACACTAAAATATATACCACCTATTGTCATTTTTGTGTTGTATATTGTCCAGACTGCAATCGTTTCAAAGATTTACATCAAGAACTATAAAAATAGCTAACATGTGTCTTACCCCAGATTGACATAAAGAAAGCAAAGGCCACAGTGAAGGTGTTGTCAAAAACATATGTAATCTTGCTGTATGTACACGAGTTGTTGAGTGTGATGAATGAACACGTATCGCACTGTGGACACATAACCAGGTTCGAACTGCAAACTTGCTTTCTGCACGAGGAAAGTATTTTAGTTTGAATGTATGCGAAGTGTATTTGTTTTTGTTTTACTGTATCTCGTCGTTGTGTAACGTCCCCAAGCCGTAAAGAAAAGCCAAAACTCCCAGGATTGAGGCAGGTATGAGCATCTGTGTGTAAAATCCCAGCCAGGCGAAGTACACGCCTATCTTTTCTCCGAAGTATTGTCTGGCGATCACGTAAATCCATTAAGTTTTTAGCCAAAAGTCGTTACCCTTGTGGCATTAAAGTTCAAACATTTGGCTGCAAAGTTTAAATAAATTTGCATATAAGTGGAAAGATTGTACTCTCCAGCAACCCTATTGATTTGTTGCATATTGCTCAAACAGGGCAAAATAAACATTTTTTTCTTATTTTTTTTCTTTTTCCTCCCCTTACTTTATTTTATTTACAGAAGTTGGGTAATGCTGCAGCCCCCAAAATCAATTTAGTAGCACATAGGTTTCTTAGCGTAATGTATCGTATTTACGCAAAGCTGCAGACAGGGTGTGTACACGCACTCGACCTGTAAGGTCTCATCAGTGCACTGTTGAGTGGCATTGTGCTAGCTTTTACACTAGCAGGGACACTAGTCTCACCTTTGTGGTACCTTTCGGTCAACGTCTTATCGTATTTACCTTCAACACTTTAATTATCAGAACCACTCGAATTGAATAATTAAATTAGGATCCTAAGAAAACGAACGAACCGTATGAGTTCCAGTGGTTGGTTGTAGAGACAAGCACCAGGTCGAGCCCACGTCCAGTACAAAGTTTGTCTGTCGCTGAGCACGGATTTTGCACCTGTGACCGCAAATGACTTGCAAAGGCTTTGTTACATGTGATAGATTTATATGAGATGTGTGGTTGATTAACGAACACAACGTCCTGCTGGTGCAAAGACCCTCGTTAAACTATTTTACCGAAATTAACTAATGTATAGGGTGATGATCTCACATGAAAGGGTGGCCTCAGAAAAATCGTTTAGCACATTGCATTGTTGCTTGATTGATATATTCGCCTTCCGGCTTTGAGTATCAAATCAACAGAAGGGTTAAAGCCAGCACACGACAAACTTTTCAAGTTTATGGCAACCGTCGACGCTTTCTTATTGTGCAAGCAACGGCCACAAGCCAACAACACTAAATTAGGTGTTGCAAAACGCACGGCATCAATTTTACTGCTTTTGGAAACATTTTTACAAAAACACCTTCACTCCACATATGGCCAAACCACAACATGTCCGAGGCAAATTGTACCGGTAGGATGCTTCGGTAGCTTCCAGTTTCCATCGTGTAAAGGATAGGCTGCCAAGTAGGTGTTGTCGTTCCGCAATCGATCAATGCCCACTGCATGCTCACTATATTTCGTAGTCTTCAAAATACTGTTTATCTGCAGAATTGCACAGTTTTACGACGTTGCTGCAATTTAAAAATGTTACTGGTGCTTACTAGTCGAAATCTTTCTGTACTGGTGAAAAAAGTTTCCTTGTCCTCAATCAGGAACCTGCAGAAAGTAAACAAATAAAAACACTGCAAGAAATTTTAAGAACACAGCATACGGAAGTTGTCGTAAAATTAAAAAAAAACGTTTCTTCTAAGGCAGTGATTTTTCCTCAGTTTGAGTTTCTTGGTCCTTTCCACGACAAGATATTCGGAACTTTTAAATAAGCTTACGTCGAAAGTCGTGCTCTGTCAAAGGGGGATGTGAAATACTCTTGGTCGCTTTCGTGAGTGTCGAACTGATATCCGGGCTTCGTCAGTGCCGGAGAGTGCAAAGTGAATCGCCTCGTAAACTACACAAAGCAAACCGCTTTTACAACCACAAAAAACACATTAACTAAGACGAAAACTTCAATAACTGGAATACCTTATGTTGGTTATAGATTTTTTACCGTCAAGATCGACTAGTAAGTTTGTATTTATGTATATTGCATTGATTGGTGGAAAAAAATCTTTTTCAAATCTCCCCTTAAGTTTCCTCTCACGTACGTTAGTGCAATGCTTTTTCTTCTTGGAGCCTTGATTAAATATGTTGTTGACTGCGATTGGTTTTCTCATCCGTGTAAGTTCAGCCCATCTGCAGAGTGTTTCCCATGGTGCGTGTATTTTCACAAAACACATCCCGTGTTTCTCCTTGCTGTCGGAGTCTACGTTCACATCTTTTTCTTTAGATTTCTTCGCCTACAAAGTACAAACATACAGTGGATTAACTGTTACGTCAAGATCTCGAGGTTAAAGAATAAAAAGCTCTTGTTTCCGAATCCGGTTATGATTCCAGTTCCTTGATGATGCCCACAGAAAGAAATATATATTCCTAACAACAGCCAGGCTAATCCAGTTGTTAAAACTGGTGCTTTGTGTGCATATTGCTATTATGGAAGGAACAGTGATCGGCAGGCCAGCATCTGTAGTCTATGGTAAGATCCCAATTTTTCAATATTAGAAGTCATTTATTAACTTTGACAAACTTTATTATTTAAACATAATTCGACAATAAACGAAACCTTTTTGGAAAAGAAGAACGATTTTTCTTCTGAATCGCCCTCCTCCATTATTTCCGTATCCAGTACCAATCCTTCGGCTCTGAGACTAGCTTCAAAAGCTGCCCTAATGTCATTCTTGTCTTTCCGGTTTGTTTGTTCGTATAACAGAATGTAGTCGATCCTTTTTGGGGTTACCATCTGTTTAATACAAATGTGCCTACCTATGTTGAGCCAGCACTACTATTTCTTTGTTTTAGAAATCAACTATCAACAACATATACGATTTTATTGAAACGACGCTTTTTCTTAGTTTTAACAGCCTGGAACTAGAGAATGAAGTTTTTACAACTATCAACATACATTACATTTCATCAAACAAACCGTATGTTCGCTTGTGTCACCCCTTGATGAGGCCTGCATTTGGTTGTTGCGTCCTGCTAAATCGTTTTCTTGTAACTCCATGGCGTCCATGCCAACGTACCAGCAAAACAATCAATTCTATAAGCGTCAATTGATTTCCTAACAATAATCAAATCGCGGCTGCCAGAAAAAAAACACTTCGCTGTGAATTATGCATGAGCCTTGCGGAGTTGATGTTTATCAAATTGCGCGACTTAACGATTCTTCTACCAGATTGCTAAATCCTGCTTGGGCCCGCAGCGAAAAAAACCTTGGCAGGAAGCAACGTTCATAAATCTCTCTAACATGACAGAGGGTAGATGAGGCTGGCGATGATGAAAAGCCTCAATTCTCTACACCAGCTGAAACTCAGTTGATAAAATCCATCAAACAATGCATAGCGACTGATTATGCTTTTGCACTACACCCGTGTGTGGTTCGGTGTGTTTAACTGAGAAATGTCAGTGTATCGTAGCGGAAATCATCAATCCCTTTTGGTCACACTTGGTTTGTACCTCAATCATGTGCTGCGCGTTGTTCGGACCAAACATTTTGATTGCCACACTAACAATTTCAGTAGTAGGTCAGCTAACATATATCAAATGCAAAGCATCGCCTTTTCAATGCTATAGTTTAACGTACTAGAGACGCTTGTTTTGTTGATTATGTTGATTCGTCGAAAATTTACCTTTGTTTCTGATATAACATTCGATAAAGTGGCAAAAGTCACACAGAAAGCATACATATATTCACTTGAACAAACCAAAGAAAAAGAAAAAACATTCTGGTAGCAGGATTTCGAATGTGCGTGACTCGAACGCGTGACGTTCTGTTGTATGTCATAGCCAGATTTGTTTGATTGAACTTTCAGTGGTACTGTATGTTGCGGAAAAAAAAAACGAAACCAATTGCTGGCATGATATTAACTTAAGTGCCGGAAATTATGACGATACAGAAAAATATGTGAAAATTGTTAAAAACGCTTGAAGTTTTCAAAACACCAAAAAGTTTTGAGGTTGAAAGAAAACCACAGTGAAAACACAGAAAGGAGAAGTTGCGTGTGTTTTTGTTACGGTTGCGCTATTACTGAAAAAGGGAGAATGGAAACACAAAACCAACAAGGGTTTGACATTGAAAACTTAAGTTCATAAAGCTGTTACGCACACAAAAAACGCTTGATTCATTGACCTTCATAATTGCCCTATACAAGTCACGGTACTTTTTGTTTTTCGCAAAAACCACACGACACACAGTGAACCTAAGCGGATGTACCCCGATTTGTAATTAATAAAAGACTCCTTTCAAAATTTTCCTGTATGACGGTGTGTTTTAAGGGACATGGGCTGTTTACGTATTTGCATTGACCTTCTACAGTGGACAATGGCATTTATGGACAACTGAAATTGTTTGCTTGCTAGTACATTGACATCCTTTTTCTATTTTAGCAAATTAATTCACCAACATGACAAGCAGGAATGGTATGACTGGGTTCGGTAAACGTAGTGATTGCATCGTGTCTGTTTACGATTATGTCACAATGTTGATGAGCTCGCAGTTCAACCTACATATGCGCACAACAAAATATGATGACATTATTTTTAATCATCAGTACGTCACGACCGACTCATTATACGAATTCGTTGAATTCATTCGAATCCAGGAAGTCAGATACATTTTACCATCTCTTCCTGAAGCAACACAATCCCGGACGTATGGCAAGGGAAATGCAGCTTAACCTCGTAATTCACTTGACGTGCTTTGAAATAATTACCTCAACCTTGGCCCGTGATATGTTTTCAACACCATTTAGCCAAACAAATCTTTTCAGTATCTTTGCAACACGACATTTTTGGAGCAACGACCTCTTGAAAAATGCCTGACGTACGTATTTCTACGTAATGATCAGTGTTAACACGGAATTCATTGATAACACGAATGTGTTCATGTGCCTATGCAGGAGGTTTGTTTGTTGTACATTTAGCGCGTCGTCGTGACGGCTGTATAAACATACCTGAGGTCATGACCTATTCTATACCATGTTTTCCTCCAATTTGTATTTCTATAAGACGCCGCATGTATGCTCTCCAGTACAATTGTATCAAATTGTTGCTCGATTGTAGGGTGAAACGATACGCACCAAAATACAATTGAAGCACGGCAGCGCTGTATTATAACAGACTTTTTTTGGAAAGTAAACTGAACGTATACGTCCAACAATAAAAATTGGTTGCAAGGCCGCATATTTTTGATCATGTGTCCCAGAGTGGTGTAGGTCAGTACACGGAATTCACTCTCAAAACAGAAGCTGTCCGGAACTTTAAAGAGGAACTCGACACCAGCCAACGCCCACAATTGGCTTCCTAGCGTGCTGGACGACGTGGCATTCGACACCAAACCAGGCATTCGTTACGATGCCTTCACAATCACAAAGACGTCATTGGACAGACTGGGCCCATTCGGGGGACCTGTGTTTTTGCGAGAACAATTGCGTGAGAGTACAGCGCGCAGGTATGAATATTGCCGGGAAGGTTGTCATTGTTGTCGCGGACAACAGGCTGTCAACTGTTTACAGTGCCAGCAACCAGGCTCCTAGCCAATGGGGGGCGAGGACGGTGACACCAGTGTGTAGTGCGAACCTTCCCTCCGGTTTCGCTCGACAAGTTAACTGTTGTGTGTCGCGTGTTATCACAAAACAAGATGCTACACTGCCTCGCGTTCTGGACTAGGTTTCGCGGCGTTGTTTTGCCATTGGCGGCAAGGGCTGGGTTGGTGTGTTTGAAGGGCAGCCGCACTGCCTCCGAATTCCGCTAATTGTGTTTGTGGAACGCGGAGAATTTCGGCGCGATCAGTCGGTACACCCGTTTCGCATTTGTATCACAACCCATCAAATTACAACTAGTGTCTAGGTTTCATGTGTAAAGAATTGAAGTGCCCTTTAGATTGGGGCAAATGCGACTTGCTCCTCATTGTTGTTGATGAATTGTGGTTGAACGTCGCCGAAAGGGTGTATGAGTCGTCAGCCTGTTTTGATCTCCACGTTTCGAAAAGAAAACAGTTGTGTTATTGTCGAGGTGTTTTACCAGCCAAGCCGCAGTTAGTCAGGAACAAATAAACGACGTATTGTTACCTCACAATACCGTTTGTATTGTGGCGATCTGTAAGATTGAGATTGAGAATGTTCAATATTTTTCAGTTAGCGCGACAACCTTTTAACGGGTTTAATGTTTTGTCAACGTCAATATTATTTTACTTCATACGTAAGCGCTTTGGATAATCACTTAAAATCGTTTGTTGAACAAATCATGAAGCGTGTTCATTCAAAATTCTGCGGTTCTTGATTAAAGACGAACACGCATAACTAAAGAGAAATCCATATAATCGAAAAAAAAATCTGCAGTGGGTTATTTTTGTTGTTGTTTTTTGAACATCCCTCAAATCACAATCCAGGAAATAATGAACGAAAACCAAACGAGCAGGAAAGGCCGCAGTTACATAAGCGTAGTAAAATAACTTGGTTTGGTGGTAAACCAACAACAACAACCCACTCGTGGCATCAAGGTCACTTTCGTTTGCGCGGGAATGTGTTGATCCCGCTTTGTAGTAGGTCCTTCAAGCTGAGGATTTTGAGAGAGAGAGAGAGCAGAGCTTCCACAAGTACCTTCGACATGCGTTCTATCGTAGGCACTGGTTAATGAAAGTTTGTTATTTTTTAAATTTTAATTCTACGTGTAAGTTCAAACATACGTCTGGGTAACGATTGCCCTTGACTTGTCCGAGATTTTAGTTTTCACATTTAACAATTTTGGATATCAAAAAATGGCCAAGGTGCCTGACAGAAATATGTCAGTGATTGTGCCTCATCAAATGTGGTAAAATTCTGATACCCCAAAATTTACATGTTCATGTATATCACATAATAATTAAGGTAATGACAGTTGTCCCAAAATGACCGTAGTATTATTTTCGTTATTCCGCTGTACAAAATCATAAGTTTGTTGATTCTGATAGTTCTCAAGAGCTGGTAAGTGAACATTTATTGCTAAGGAAAAGCATATTCGCGGTTAAGTTTAAACCAAACGCAGTGATTGACATGCCAAGATTATGTTTTTATTTGGCACAGTTCAAATTATTTTTGTTTGCGCAGAGTTGTGTGAATAGCACAAGGATGTTGTGGCCATGTTTGTTTAATTTGTCGCCATTCGATAGTAAGCTGATAAAAGGTCAAACGAAAACGTGTGTAAGGCCACGTATTATTGACATCAGCAGTGAAAGTTTCTCTCAATATTTTCAGAGTGGTCATTGCGGCTAATATATAGTGTATGGGCCCAGTAAGGCCCCAAACCTGACCAAACATTGCGCGCGCTGGAACAAAAGCGCACCCAAAGAGTGAAAGCTATTATTTTGCGCCGTCGGGCTGCGGAGTTGGACAAACAAGGCACTCGACACGAACCGGTGTGAGCGCAAACGACCTGTTTACGTTTTCCCGAGTCGAACGGTGCGCTCCTCATATGACGTCAGCGCTTAGGAGGACAATCGAAATGGGAGAAGATTGCGACGCGAGCACAAAGACTACGTCGGGAAAGTCGCCGGCCAGAGTTGTAACCAACGGTTCGCCCGAGGAAGCCAACGTCCTGTCGGATGCTACAAGCAGCGCGCTGTTTTTACTGAGCGAAAGTTCGATCGAGGGCTCAGACAGTGGATCGTCGGACCAGGAAACAGACGCAAACATGACCAAGGACGTTTTTAGTGACAAGATTAAGGCCAGCAAGCCCATCGCCATACCAAAGATTCAGGTAGGTCGTTTAGTAGTTACAGTTTTCGGTTATGAGTTTTGACTTCAAGCTATTTGAAAGCTGCGAATTTTTGTTATTAATTTATTCACAAATTAACCAAACGGAATTGAAATGTTGAAAAAAGGCTGTGAGAAAAGGATATCAATAGTGTTAATGTTTCTTCGTTAGATTGACCTTTTACAACGGTACATTATTGACAAGTGGTTCTCAATATTCGTCGATTATATAAATTGTTTTTCCATGCATTGTTTAAAGTAAATGTTGTCTAAAAAACACACTTAAGGTATTTTTTAACTGATCTTGTTTAAAAAAAGGCCTGAACGGAAGCTGCGTTGGTGTGCAATGTATTTGTGTAGTATCAGGATAAGCACTTCAACATCAGTCAACAGTTTAAACGAAGTATTTAATTTTAATCGTGACTTTTGTACAGGTGACAAATGCACGCAACGACGCTCAATTCCGCTACATAAACCGACCTCAAAGTCCAATAAACTCGGTCGGCGAATCAGCGTTCGACTCACCCACATTACCTCGGCCCTCCAAGGACTTTAATCACGTGATGATCAAACTGCGGCGCAACGGCGACATCCAGCGAGTGAGAAGTTACGACAATGTCGGCATAGACGACAGCGACACGGAATCAAGCAACAGCTCAATTAATCTTCCCATTTCCTCATCCCTGCCACCAACCAGCGTACACAAACGGCGGACGGTGAGTAAAAATAATTGGTTTGTTTCACTGAATTTGCTTTGCAATAGGTAAAAAGAGGGGCCGTTTTTTGAATATAGTTTTTCAATACAGGTCGATACATAAAGGGAGCAAAAAGAATAGTTTACAAACAAGTTTACAAACTCGCTAAAGCAATGCCGCCTTCAAATTTGAACTTTTCGCCTTCGCTCTTGAACTCAGGCGACCCTTCTGCCTTTTTCTCGCGTTCCAATATTTCTATTGACTTTTTGTGTCGTTGTTGCAGGTCCGGTTTGACGAGGCCACAATCACTCTAACCGCCGATCTCGGAGAATCCGCAGCAAGATTTCGATCGCAGTGGCGCAAAAAGCGCGCGGCAGCCATCGGAAGTCCGTCGAATCGATTCGGGGAAAGCAAAAACATAAGTGTCTGCCACACCGACGAAAAACCCGTTGACTCGCCAGTGCTTGAACGTGCAAACAACGGTAAATCGATCTTCGACGTATGCAACTATTCATCCTACGGACGATACACATAAAGCTGGAGGAAGTTTGAAAATCCGTCTCAACTGCTTTGAGAAGGAATGACATTTTGTGTTTGTTTCGCCCGGGGTTGCAGATGCTGCCAGATAAAAACTACCTACATACAGGAGTAGCGCTTGGCCGTGAATCGCTGCCAGGCACATGCACGGAGACAGACGCATTTGTTTTGTTATTTTTCCTGCTTCTTCGCGGACATGCACGTATTTTCGTTTTCTCTCGAGTAGCAAAAGGTTGACGGGTTTGTTTCGTTGTTGACACCTTTTGCGCCACAAAGTCGATAATTTGTGCCATTTTGAACTTTTAAACTGAGCCGCAGGACGCTCTGTCGTTGCGTATTATTAGCACTTGATCAATCTGTGCAATCATGCAGTATCAAGCGAGGGTTGTTATTGTATCATGTTTTATTTATATTTCGTACATGAGAATAATACACTTCAACTGGTAAAATATATAATTCTTTTTCGCGAGAAAGTCAAATAAAATGTAGGTAATGATTTTTCACAGCAGGTACGCGGTAAGACCACTGCCGGCCTAAACAATTTAGTGAATTTCAATAATTATTAACCTGTCCATGTCTCACAATACTTGTACTGGACCAGGTTGGGTTTACAATATGTTTGTGTAGTATTCCTACAGCAAGGTTAGTCAACACTATAACGTGGTCAAGTTTTGAGAAACTAATTTGGTGAAACAATAGCATTTTACAGTCGGTATTTTAAGACCCTTGGGGCTTGACTGCCCTTCACAAAGACATGGTTATAAAGATTATTATCTCCTGTTTTTTTCTTCAATTTTAAGGGTGCGTTGAACAGAGATTGTGAAAGGGTAAAGTTTCTTGAATACTTTTGCAGATTTATCAACAAAATTCGAAAGTGAGTAAGCTGGGTGTATTAGATCACCCCAAATTACAGTTGGTCACGGAACCGTGTCTTATCTTCACGCCTGAACGAGCAACTGCTCAGCTTTTGGTAACCACAGTGCGCCCCGCACCAGCAAGACGTAAAACAGTTGAAGGCAAACAATGCTGTCGCAATGGGCTTGGTGCCATGTTGACATACGATGCGGACGGGTTTCATGATCCAGCAGTAAAGTCAGTTGCTC
Source organism: Ascidia mentula (assembly GCF_947561715.1). Classification (NCBI taxonomy): domain Eukaryota; kingdom Metazoa; phylum Chordata; class Ascidiacea; order Phlebobranchia; family Ascidiidae; genus Ascidia; species Ascidia mentula. The sequence goes on along the minus strand of NC_138569.1, from coordinate 14,663,731 downwards.
TAAGGCAGGGAGAATTGTGTTACAGCACAGCAGTCGTAGCCTGGTTTGTTTCATGAACAGATAATCAGCGTCGGTGTATGTGATGGGATATAGCAGAAATCAAATTAGCCGATTCTATTGTGAATTCAGGTGATAGTGGAGTTGATGATGGTTTTGTGATGTGAACAAGAATGGCTACGCTGCCCGGCAGAGGTCAACAGACCAGAACTTACCACCAAGGATGGCTGTATGTGCGAATGTTGACGCCGGTATGTTGTTAACAACGGAGAAGCACATTAGAATGTTTCAATGTGCACCCAATTTACGGTGAACATTAAACTTGAACAATGTAAAACAGATCTAAATTCTGGGTACATCTTTATCATCATATCACGTCTAATTTACCGTTGTAACAGCTCAACAAGACCTATCTGTTAGGTTGGGGGAAGTTATGAACAGATCATGTTGTTTTGTAGACCTACCAACGATTCTACGTTCAGCTGAAAAGCAGTGAAATTCTTTTGTTTATCTCCGAACCAAAATCCACCACCACGAATGCATCAGTGAGTTAGAAAGCAAATTTGCGGCAAGCGCCAAAAGCTTGACCCAGTAGGCTTACAGTATATGGTTACTAATAGCACGTCAAGCGTGAAAGGGTAAACTGTGTCTACAAAGGCTAAACTAGTTACAACAACCGGGCACTGTGAAAATCATATTAAATAATATGCACATGTATGGTTGGCAGGTGGAAATAATTATTCGTGTTTGTTGCTTGTATCAGGCCATAAAGCGATTCCCTCTCAAAAACATCGAAAAAATTGAAATGCACGAGTCTGAAAGAGTGCGTTTGACACCAACGACTTTTTCAACAATTTCACTGATCTACAGGTACACCTGCATGTCACAGTTCAGCGTTTTGTTAGCAAGTTTTTTTAATATTTTTTTCCCCAGCTTTCCGGTTTTTGATAACATCAAAGAGGTTCGAATGCGGGCGACAAAAAAAGCTGAACAAGAAGAATGGTTTCGTTATTTGTGGGCCGTTATCAAGGTATAGTTTCTACACACAAATTAAAGTGACGATGGGTCCCGAAAAACAAAATGAGACGGTTCTTGGTAAACATTCTATACCAAGACCGCGCGCACTGGTAGTTGATAAACAGTTTCCAAACAAATGCCATACAAACCCTGGGAAATTTGTAGCTATTCCTAAATATATCACGTACTGAGTTGTAAGCATCACTATGAAGGTAAAAACAAAGGAACATGTAGCAACAAACGCCCTTTATGAAACGAATAGGATGTGTATCATTAAATCACCGTTGTTTTTGTATAGCGTGCCTTGCCGGACACGACCTCCCTCCTTCCAGGTCAAATCCAGAAGCTGCAAGATACAATCGATCACGTGTCAAATGAGGTAAGAAATAAACCTCAAGGTTTCTGGTGCGACTGTTGCTTGCGAGACGAAGTGAAACTTGCCTTGAGCGCAAACAATCACGCCCGTTAAGAGTATTTGAGCGAAAGTTGACAAACACCAGCAGGGATGTCAGTGGTTCGTGAACGCTGCTAATATTCTACACGTTTATCGGGTTTAAACTCGCTTTAGCACGTAAAACCCCTGAATATGTTGATACAACCATCGGTCTTTTATAAGTGGAAAATTGAGAAGTGATTTTTCAATCAAAATATATGCATGCAGTTTCGTAAATACTTCCAGAGGCTTATCAGCCACTCTATGTTTCCCCAATTTATAAGTGGTATTCGACACTTGATCCGCCTGTGCTTCCGTATTTTAGCACAGTAATATATAGTGTCTAGTTTGAATCAAGGAGAGAGTATTTTCAACATAAAAGCCGAAAATAATTACTGGCACTTTATTTCACACCAAAAACGAAAAAAAAAATAAAAACGTTTTATCCAGGGTAAAGCAGTAACAGTTTGTACAATACAATAACCTTCACCTGGTAAAACCACAAATCAGAAATTAATGTTTTGTCTTAGACCGACTACCTTAACCCGGTGGATCTTCCCTCCAGCCCTCCCCCAAAACCACCATCCGAAGTTCGAAGAGCGAGTGTACCAACTACTTCAGCTTTTCCAAAGGTTTGTGGGTTGAAACGTTGTTTTAACATTAAGGCATTTCTCAAGTGGGGCTTCGTGTCTTTTTTAACGCAGAAAATAATTAAGGTATTTTAAAGGCCTGAAATTTGAAGGGCCGTATTGCTTTTACCTACTACGTATACTTAGACTACGCTATGTGTACATAAAATAGTTTTCAGCAGTTAAATGCAAATAAACGCTTTTTTGTTTATTTTGTAATTCTAAGAACAGATACTTTGATTTGCATATTTCCCTAAAGCTACAATACAGAATATGATTTGGGCCATTCACACAATAAAGGAGTATGCACACATGGCAAAATGTCAATATTTGCGCAATGTAGGGGAAGCAGAATTCACGTCTTTTGTGAGAACAAATAAACTCAACTGACAAAAACGTATGGTCTTTTAGCATGACTTTTGCCTCCATTGATCGTCGACCCTGTCTGTGACGTTAGTCAAGTCAGGTGTTATATATACAAGTGGAGTTAGACCAACCACGTTATTTTTAAACTGATGGTGGCGTGAGTTATAGCCGAAACGTCCTAAATAAATAAAACATGTCAATGTTTTCAGCACTATGGGGCCAGCCTCTTTACTCTCTAAATATGTGTCATTTCAAAAAGGTTTGGTAAATGAGTCTTCATACACATTCTGTGTATCGATTTCTGGTAAAATTGCAAAAATGCAATATCCACATTTTACCAAATAAGATTTGTGATTAAATGGTCTGTTCTTCTGGCGCAATAAAAACGTAACTTTATTAACCGACGTTTCGCCTGTTATCCAACAAGGATTCCTCAGGGTAATGGTACTGGTACAGCACACAGCCAACACCAGGACGAATATGAAAAAAGATTTGTGTTCAATAATACAGGAATGGGTTTTGTGCACATTCAGTTGCTCTGGCTATGCCCCGCGCCAAACGAAAGATAAGGACCGTTGGTTTGTCAGACATGGTTTTCTGAATGTATTTACTCAACGTTAATAATGTTATGAAAACACCATGGTAACAGATGGAATCGAAGTACACCTGTGCTTAAAACCGCACATTCTGTGGAATATTTTGTTTTCATGTTGATCTCCAAACTTGACAGCCAGACAGCTACTGATTCGGTGGTGTGCTGGTTCTGTAGTGCTGTGATATAAGGCTTAACTCAACGACCACCACATACGCCTCAACAACAGCAGTGTTCAACTGGTAGAAAAACAGAAAAGCGTAAAAATGATCTGTTTGCTGCGCCATGTAACAAAAGACATGCAAATGCGGTTTGAAACTGTCGGGTGTTTCCGAACAACTACTATACAAATCGTTGCGCGTGGTTGCATTACGAGCACTAATTATTTTTGTATTTTTAGAGACCTCCGGGAACCAAACCAGAACATCCCAAGTAAGTTCACTTTTATGTTGGTCTTTTCATGTGATTGGGACAAACAACCAGTCTGGCTCGACACTTTTGTAAATTATTTACCATATTGCCTAGCGACGTGTCTTGTTCAAAGTTCAATGTAATCACCAAACCGTCGGTGGGTAACGCGGCAATATTTCCTGGACAACTCCAACTGTTCTGTGATGTTTTATCAGCTTGCGCATTTCTAGGTGGTTTATTGCGACTCGACTTTCTCGGGTTGACGCTGAGGAAATTCTTCGACGAAACGACGAATATGGAAACATGTTAATGCGAGTTCGGGATGCTGATGATGAATGGACTTACGCCGTTTCCGTTAAAGTATCCAACATCGAGTAAGTGTTGTAGGTTTTCTTTAGCAGTATTAAGGGTATAGCTTCATTTCCAAAGTCAGCAAAAAAAAATATGAAAATCAGCTCAAAGGAACATACTTTCGAGGATACATTCGGTTGGCCGTGATATACAGCCCGTTTACATTAACAATTGAAGCGAATTGGAATGCGCTTCTCTCAAACGCTCTTTCCGTTTTTTGCGAAAGAGGAGCGACGGAGCGCTCAATCGCTCTCGCGCTCAATATGTTGGAAGGAGATGATTTGATTTCTTTTCGCTTTTAGACGAATGCGAAGGTTTCAGTTGTTTTGTTAAGTTTGTCACACTGCATTAGATAAATGATCAACATTCAAAGACAAGTGCTTGACATGGTTTTAAAATTGCTTTTGGTGTAGATCATCCACATTGCAATGCAATGTAATGGATTCCAGCACACGCCAATACGGTTCTCTTCCGTTCGCACATGTTAACGGGCTTATAATTCACAACTGTCGATGCCTTTTTCAAACTCACTTTTAAACTATTATTATTTTAATTAATCCGTTCTTCGGGCATAATTAAACGTAACTTATATTCGCCGACGTTTCTAGGTTTCCTCAGGGTCCTTTCAATATTCCTGCCATATATTTGGAGTTAAATTAGTAGCCAAAATCATGTTTTTTGAACGTCTTAGCATCACGATTATGCATTGAAGTATTTTGTCTCGTCGTACGCAGCAAATTACTAAGGTTGAACATAGAACATGAAAAATGTTGTTTTCTTCATTTCTGGTCAACTTTTGTAAATTCGCTGAACCATGATCACGTAAATCCACGGCTGTGCATTCCACTGCAGTCAACTGTGCTTTCTAATCACAGGTCTGAATTTAAGCACTACCGCGTAAAAAAAGGGAGCACCGTCGACCAATTTGAATACGTCATCTATTTGGGTGGAAAGACCCACCCAAGGTTAACCTCAACGCAAGAAGTAATGGAATACTTTGTGAAAGAGAGCGATGGCAGCTTCGTTCCTTTAACAGGGATTCGGCCGCAAGATACACACTTGTACGATGTGGTGACAGGTAACAATCTGTAAACAGTTAGACAAATATTGTTAGTTTCAAAATCGTTTAATCGATTTCTTTCTGTCTCAGTGTATGTTTAACTTTAGTAACAAGCGTGTTTCAACTTTTTTTTGCTTCAAGGAACCAATTCTATCCTAAACGGCGAACCTCATTACATAAACGAACGTCCTGCAACATCACCCAAACGACCTCCAGGTACCAAAAGATGTACTATTTAATACATGTGTCTGATATCAACACGGATTATGTGAAATTCCGTTGAATTTAATAAACATTTTGTCCAAAATAAGTTTCAAAAGGTTTTAAAGCATACTTTTTTTTCAGCAATGGGATCTCGTTCTTACTTTAATCACCAAATCTCGTGCCCTGACTTTCGCATATCCAATGAGCTGAAGCAGCGCTTCGGTCAAGAAACTCTACCTGAGGAGTCAGGCTACGAATAGCAAATTATATGACTCAAGCACGCCACCCAGCGGATATTATTACCAAACTACTGGCATAATGTTTCATGCTCTTTCGCAATGGTGGAAACAGACAATCGGGGTTGAGTTTCTTCTCTGTATAACCCCAAACTGTGCATGACTGACGTCGTTGGACAAAGTCCGATGTATTTTTGTGTTGCAATCCAAATAGGCCACCCTTCCGTTTTCGTATTCAACTGTAATTTTACATTGGCCGCACTTAATTTTGAGCTTCAATTTCTTTCGCAGCTAATTTCTATTCCGAAGGAAACAACCGGCTGATAATCGAAAAATTCGTTGTAACTATGAAGAATTGTTTCTGTGTAATTTCTTGTTGTTGGTACTAAGTTTGTAAACATCTTTAATTCATCTTTAATTATTGTTGAATCGCTGGCTATTTTTTGATAAAAAAATGACAATATGCAAAGCGCCAAAGTCGGAAATATATTACTGTTGCGCAATAAATGTCGCTGCGATCACTTGCTTTAATTCTGTCGCACTTTACTTCGCAAAAAATGTTTTTTTTAATATCAACACAGTAAAGAAATAATTAAATTTATGCCATACTTGTTTTCCGGCACATTAAGTAAGAACATGAGCCTGATGAACCCATGAGCTTGATTGTATGCTTCATGCTGATTGCTAAAAATACATTTTCGTGTTATAAAACTTTACTCGAAGATTGGCGGCTAAATCAAAACAGCATCGCAGGCTAATGGTGGTTCGACTTTGCGAACCCGGTCGATTGATAAAACATCAACGCCTTACCTAATCTTTCCGAATAAACACCAAATCTGTCAGTAAATAACAATAGGTCCGCGTTTAGCGTGCTGTCACCTTTCCTACATGCTACGTCATAAAGTGATTTTTTGCTTTTGCAAAACACAATTAGTCGCACTTTGCTTCACTAACTTGGCCCATCCATGCCCGTATGTTTGAAACGACACTTGTAATTGGCGACATTTGCTCTTCCTTGCGGTCTCGGGCTTCCTGGACCCTGTTTGCATTGTCGACAATTCAAACAATCTTGCAGTGCCGACAAAACTTTACCATCTCATTATTGTATCCGGTTTCGTTCGCACGTAAAGCATGTCGCACGTCGCGTGTCGCTATCTGCAGTGATTTGACCGCAGGTTGTGTCTTGACGCGCGTCGAATCCACCCATTTTATCCCCGTTTTTGCGTCAATTCAAGCATTAATGTCAGCGATGTTGTAACAAAATACTCCGGCTTTGGCGTCCTGACGATTTGCAGTGTTTTCCCTACTGTGTTTTCAGCATTGGTGTGTAAGTGTTAAGCTGTGGTCCACACATTTTTTGTGTAAAATATCCAAGCTTATAGTTTGATTAAAAGCAAATAAGTGCACCTGGATAAGTGTTCTTGCTTGGGTTATGGTCAATAATCGTTGGATTTACCTTGTTAACAATGCTTTGGTGCTTAGGAACACCAGTTCGAATATTTCTTTGCACGTTACTGATCGGAAGTTTATTTTACACTTCGTCAGTTTAAGGAAGGTTTTGGGAAGGAAGGTTACAATGCTCGGTAAAGTGCTTTTGTCTATAAATGGTTTTTGCTGTAAAAGATTTGTCTTATTATGCGTGAAGTTTAAATCACCATGTCCTTTTTATAGGAAAATAGATGGATTTCGTAAATACTGCGCTTACGAAGCATGTAGTCGATGCAGTGCTGGTGTCAGACTGCATCGACAAAATACATTCTTTACCTGTTCATGAAAAATAACGGAAACTACCCACGTAAAAAGTCAAGGGCAAAACAAACAGATGGTTGACGAGGTCGCGGCCGCTAATGCACTTCACCCCAGGCCCGAGAGAAGCCCCCATATAGTAAATTATCATGGGTGATTTGCACAGAACCCGCGAAGACGAGAAAGCGCCCTCGCCGGAGAAACGTGTTAGGCCAAGTGAGTGGCGCCCGCCCGAGTGCAAATACGGCGAGGTACGTCCAACCTGGGTGCCTTTTTCGCAACGACCAGAACCCGGTTCGGAGCTTCAAGTGTTGGTACACTGCGAAACAATACGCAGAATAGCGAAAGGCCGCGCACTGCGGAGTGTGCCAGGAGAAGATGAAACAACAGGAATTTAGTGCGAATGAAATGCAGACAATAGTGACTTTTGACATTTGGCAGCAGACTTGGTGGCGTCATTTTAACGACCGTTTGCGTAAGATTTGTCAGCGCAAGAAAATTTCTGTTAGTTAGCGAGGCGCTGAATACGGTAGCACATTTAAAAAGAGAATGTAATTTGTTTTGTTGCTAAGACGAACTCATGAAATTGGAAGCGCGAATTGTTCCCAAAATAATTCATCTGTTTGCCTTGCGTGATAGAAAAACGCGCGGCCCGGCTTACTGCCATGCAAACAAGCCAGTATATACCAAGTCAAATATTTGCCAGTAATAGCCGAGGTTAAGTGTTTTGTGCTGATCGACATTCACCAGTTTATAGCCGCTGAGTTAACGCAGTTGTTCCAACAAACAGGTTTCACACTTTGCCGTCACGGAAAGAAACACGACAACAGTTTAGGAATAGCAAGAAAATCTCTTGCTGGTTTAATACCTGGCGATATTTTCTATCACGCAATGGTCAACTTCACATTTACGTATGGGGCGATGTTCGCCTTGCTGGCGATAGTGATGTTTCTCAATGAAGTGGATGCTGGTTGTAAAGAGGTGGGGCGGTGTTGCAGCGGTCAGGACGTCAGTTGCAAGTACGAATTCTCGTCCAATCGACGATACTCGCGCGCATGCTATTGTGACGAGTTCTGCCGCAAGTCGGGCGACTGTTGTGATGACTACAAGGAATATTGCCTGGGCAAAGGTGAGCACGTTTTCAAATGCCTAACACCACTTTAAAAACGTACAGCGGAAGAATTAGGAATCGTAAAGACTTCTTTCGTCTTAGCTCACGTCCGCGCGGAGGTTTTAAATATCAGCAACTAATTTAGGACTAAATCCGAGGCTCGCGACCTTTCGCGTAATGCGAATCGCGCGTCCAATTTGAGCGACATTAAAGACTTGCGCTGAGCTATAGGTTTTCCCCGGGGATCGAGACAAGCCCCGCGCGGAGCGGCAAGGCGCGCTTCGTCGAGGTCCTTGCCGTTGGTTTATTAAACTCTGCAAGTGATCTACATAAACCGAGGAGGATCCCCATTATAGGGTCGCAAGTGTCGCGAGCGGAAGAGCAAACCATGTCCGGTAAAATGAAACGCTCTTTGTATTGGGACAGGCTTTTGTGACCGCCCGCCATTAGGGAATTGCTTGTTGTTCCCCATTAAAGTCTCATGTTGAAATATGCGCGTATACTCAATAGTTGCTTAAGTCAGAACTATGTGTGTTTGCAGATAGTTTTGCTGGTCACAAAATTAACATATGTTTCTTGTCGTCTGCCTTCGGGCAAAATTTTCTACATTTGATTTAAGCGTGCCCTGCAATCCCGCGGTTGTTGTGGGGATAAAGGCGTATTTAAAGCAAAGCTGGGTGTGGTAACTTACAAGCTCCAATAAACTTGTCGGGTTTACGACATAATACTGCCATTTTACCGTGTTTACAGTACGGTGCTTATGCAGTTGAGTTCGACCTCACATTGTAAAGAATACAAAATTGTTTGCCTCGAAAAGGCGCAGTGTGATTACCAGCAGTAAACAATAAACCCAATACCACCGTCTTTGTGTATTTGGGAGGATTCGGGTTGTGGATGTTTTTAAGCAGCAGCTGGACGGTATGCAATAGCAAACAGGTCGCACTCGGTCAGCAGCAAACAATAGAGAGGTAACACCAAAGCCCGCTTGACTTCACACTGCGTCGCTATTGTTGACCGCTGGATGCTGTCCGGTGAAAACAACGCATCGGTAAGGTGGACAAGTGGCAAAGAGCGACGAAAGTTAATAAGTAACCCATAGGTCGGCGACTTCAAAAGCGCGGTTCAAACCTTTGGACTGAGAGTCTTTTTAATACCTGAGATTAATTCACCTTTGCGTGTTGAACCAAATAGGGTTTTCGGAAAAAATGTCAGTCGTTTGCTCTGTGGTTGGGGTAACAGCAAAGTTAAACTTCATGAAGCCCTAACTTGGTCGTGAAACAGCAAACCGCTTTTTGCGTAAACAAACCCGCATATGTTTAACCGCCGTGACGGACAAGTTCGACACAGGGGACTGGGGTGCAGTTTTGCCAATTGCGCAAAGGATCAGCTGTCAGTTCGTGTTTGCAGCGTTATGATCTGAACCTTTGCAGGCAGTTCGCAAACTCTGTGTACCCCGTAATAATAGGAAAACACGTATCATGTCATAAACTCAACGGAAACTACACCTTCCGGATAGGTACTTCAATAACTGTTGCGTAATCAGGTTCGGTCGTGCGGCGTCATCGGTCATAAGTTACGTCGCCGCGTCGTCGGAACGCGTTACGTCGCCGGGCGTTTGATTCCGTTTTCGCTTTGTTTAGAGATCAATTAGAGGCAACTAAACACGGCCGTTAGAAGCCACACGTTTCAACACCTAATAACACAATGACCTGCGCTCTCTCAAACGCAGCCTGTCCGATTGCTTACACGCCGCAGTTTGGCCTCTCGCAAAAGCACGCGCCCACGCCCGCTTTCGTTTAGCTTACCCGGGTCTTTGAACAAAACAGACCCGCCGTTTTACAGCCCGATAGCACCGGACGCTTTATTTTGTAACGGCTGGTCAAAATTTGTGTTCACGATTTTTTGTGTCAGACTTCTCGTCTCAGTTCTTTCAACGCGCCTTCCTTCTATGTAAACTGGGCATAGAAGTTGTGGGAGTGTAGGACGGCAGTTTATTGGCATCTGTTAACGGTGGAAATGCGCAACCTCGCAGCCGAAACTTTCGCCTCGCTTTTGTGTAGGTTATCAGAAAAGTAAACAACGGCGGACGTGTCTTCACAACAAAAACCTCAACTGATGAAAATGGTACAGTGGTATTTTTTCCGGGTTCATCTACTTAGTAGTTAAAGGGCAGACTTATATGCCTCACTAAAAATAAATACATTGAATATTTATATCAGAAAGGTAAATTCTCAATGATTTTGGACTGCATGATATAAAATTAAATATGCTGTCGTGCAATGCGGAAAGCCATCACACAGTTATTTAAAATCGATGTATTGCATTTGATTTTGTTGATGGAAATCAGATTCAAATCCAAATTTCATGGTCCAATACTTACTTCACAACCAAGTTGTCGACAAACCACTTACGTCACCCACAGCCCACCTGCGCCCCACTTGTTTACTTTTGAATCAAAACAAAAACATCTTAAGCGGTCGGCTCAAGGTGCATAGAGCACGTGTGACCGTAAAGCGTCTTTCGCCTAATAAGGAGCTTCAAATCCCGATCTATGACGCACACCGATACGCGTTGGGTATAACTGCGCGTCGTCTTCAAACGGCCGTGACGTCAGCCTTCTCGATGCGCTCTTGCTCTGAGAAAGAATATCGCTAGAAAAACAAGTGCAACCGCGCGCATAAACAGTTTTTTAGTGAAGCATAGAAGTCCTTTACCCTATGGTGTTGCGGCGGATAATGTCAACATTTCCCATCACTCAAGGGATAGTGAATTGGGAAATTTGGGAAATGGACCATAACAACTATCCAAAACGATATAAAATGACAAATTTTGGTAGTTATCAGCAATTCCAATAAGTTTTGAATGCACTGCAGCAATAAAATGATCTGCGTTTTTGTAAGTTTTTGCAATCACTGCAAACGAACGACCAGGTAAGCTTAATATTGTTAGAAAAACAAGCCCAACTACAGCAAACAAGCCCAATAAATTATGTTATCGAGGACAATTTGTTCAGGAGAACATGGACAATTGCCGTCGATACAACAGATTATTTGTTTTCCGGGAAACCCGTTCTACAAATGAGTTTGATGAATACCCAAAAGCATTCTGTACAAGCCGGGTGGTTCATAATCGCCGATCCTTGCATAATAAACACGGAACCTTATCTGATCGCCGAACGTCAGCGTAAATATAGACACTTTTGTTCAAAGATTATTCCGCACAACGCAGTGCAGTTCATATAATCACCTGACGAACTTATGCCGGTCAAGTTAAGTGAATCATTCATGTTTTCCGGAAGTTATTTTCTTGATTGTAATCGCAACTTGTCGTGTTATCGGTTGAGGTTAAGTGGCTTTACTGGAACAGTGCTCACGTCATAATGCTTTAAATAGGGCCTGAGGTAGGATGGCGACCACTGAAGCTCTCATGTGTCACGGGCGTGAACCCGGTTAGCACTCGGAAACACCGACTCACAAGCAACGCTTGTGTCGTCACAGAAAGGGGGACAAAACGATTCTATTCTACTTGCCGCGCTCCGGGCTGTTTTGTGCCCACAAATCGTTACTATCTCGCCTTTCAAAACAAACTCCAAACGCGAGAGTTGTTGTGCCTGGAACCTCCCCCGGTCGGACGCGAGGAAATTCACTGAAAGACCGAACGTTGCCACTCCCTGCAGTCTTGTAAGCGATATAAAATTGCATCCCGCCAGACCGCGGCTGTGCTTGTCGGTTTCCGGCCTTTCACTGAGGTACTCGCGCCACCGTCAATTGCCAAACGTCGTACATCCGTCGGAAAGGGCTGGAGAGCGGAGAACGGGCACGCAACGCAAACAAGCAAGTCGTAACTCTGTTGCCCATACCTGCGATGGCATTTGCGTTTGGTCACTTCTGCGACGGCTTTACGATCGCATTGACAAAAGGCGGCGGGCGCACGGGCCACCGCAACGGGTCAGAAGTTTTCCGTTGTACCGTTACGATTGTTTGAGCACAAACGTGGCATTTCGATCCACTTTTAGCGAAAAAGTAAGCGCCTTTCTATTTTTGGTGCCGGCAATATCTTTACACAAGGAACGTCGATATTTTAAATCCGCCGCGCCCCTGGAGTGTTTGCTGTCGTGTTTGGGAAAGAAAAGCTCTTAGGTCGTGAGTTCAACGTCATGTCCCAGCGACCGTGCTTGCATTCCCCTGTGTATTGGTGGTTACGAGCATTCTTCAAAGTCCCCGATAACAAGCAGAAGTCTGAGATTCGGTGGCCTGTGATGATGTAATGCCTTTTAGATCGCGGTGGGATACTAACCGCCTTTTGTCTCAATTCACTTTGAGCACAATGGGAGGCGGTACAATTTCTATGAACGCAGTGCAATCTGACATTTGCGGACACTTGCGCTTGTCGACCACGCACAAAGCAATGTCTTGATGTATGGTTCTTTTCGACGCCTCGTCCGTCATACGTTTGGCAACGATACAACTGACAACAATGCATAGCGATTTCGAAACGACGATGAACAAGAATGGCTTTCACCGTTATATCTTAAAACGACGCAGAAATATTGCCTTGTGGTTTGTTTGTTTGTTGCACATATCAAGACGTAAGGATTCTCACAAACAGGAATGTTGAATAAAACGTATATAGTAACCTTCTGCAATTTTTGTGTGAAAACCTTTTCACAAGAAGACAGGTTAAGTGACCACATTTGTTGTATTTACTATGTTGATCTGTAATGTGCAGCATGTCTGAACCCCGAAAACATTCACTGTTGTTCGTTTTTCAACTAGAGACAAAATTCGACTAACAAACTGCAGTGGTCTTGAACAGGTCTTCTCAATTGGGCGAAGGCTGCAATAAATTGCTGGAGTGATGTAATATCTCAGCGTGAGGTCTTGGAAGAGTGTATTTCAACCACATCACTCAGCGCGCTGTCAGTTTGGCAGATTCGTGTCATGCACTTTTCCATGCGTCTAATTGCGGCACAACCACCATCGGCGAGACTTAAACTGGCATTAAGAGCTCAGTGGCTTCAATCCTCTTAAGACGCCAAATACGACAAACCGTTCAAATGCTTGTTTGTCGCCCGCTGCTTGCACCGCGATACCAATCTAACCACACCTGTTGCTGATCTTAGCCTACTCCCTTTTCGAGGGTTTGCATCAAAGCGCTTGATTCGCGGGTTGTCCAATGGGATGGGTCTACTCTGTTGTCGCAGAGTTGTCCAGCGTGACGCCAATAGCCGGTTGAGTGCCTGCTTCGATCAGTGGAGTGTGTTCGCAGGCGCTGGGCCCTCCGCCTTGAAGGAGCCGAGGTGTCTTAAAACCGGCATGCACCCGGTCGGTTCCCACAAGACGGGCGTCGGGCAAAGATCGCACAATTATTGTTTGAGGGCCAGGATTAGCCCTCGGTAGCGTTGTGTATTTAAGCGCATTTGCGTCGGACAGTTGCTAGCGTCGTGCGAGCTTACAAATGGATTCCTCTCGCCACCAACGTTTAAGATGCCCAGGTGGGTGGTCCGAACGAGACTAATTCGATTGTTGGGAGATGCATTGCGGCCCACGAGACACATGTTAATCTATACGAAAGCTCCGCAAACGATTAGTAGATCGTCCCATAAATACACAATCATAAGCAGCCAGGAACACAAATCTTCCCTCACGATTTCACGCCGGCATAGAAGTCCGATATACAGGCGAGAGGCGACCAATCCAGCTGTGCTCTAAATTTACCCAGTTACAGCTTTCAAATCCGGCGAGGGATAACATCGCCAATTTACAACTGTTAGCAAACATCTTTAAACAAGCGTGTGCTCTTTGGGCTGTTGGACTTAGTTAGGAGAGTAAACTGGTTTAATGTTTTAAAATTTGCAGACAAATTGACATTTATAAACTGGCTCACAAAAAAACGACAAGTTCACTTGGCGACCGACTTCCAACGCGCGATATTCAATTCTCGGTGTCGCTGTTTTCGTTGACAAAATGTCTTGAAGTGGTTTGTTCTGGATCCTTGTTGTAGTTGTTGCCAATGATCCCAGGAGATAATTTAAATCTTTTGTAACCTTTGCTAACTCGAATCCATACTTTCTTCCCACGCAGCTCAGGACTGCATAATGACGTACTGGAGCCACTGGAGTCATTGCACGGCCCGATGTGGGCGCGGGATCCGCGAAAGGCGACGCCAGATCCACATTCCAGCGTCAGGGGGAGGCAAGCCCTGCGGTGAACGGCGTCAAACCCGAGCTTGTTACCATAACGACGCCAGATGTCGGAACAGAGGTGGGTGGTGTTGAATATGTGTGGAATGCATGCTGGGTAAGATTTGTGATATCGCATGTTGACATACATCGATAACTGGATTCTGACGCACTATCGAGCGAACGTTTGTCTTTGGAGTCTTGTTACTGATCTTGTGATAGAGTGTAAGAGACATAAAGTACAAGTACGTGACGCATCCAGTTCAACTTCAAATTTGTTTGGCGTGGAAACTTTATCGGGGCAAATGCCAAGTATGACATCGTATTGCTCTTTTAGAAATGTCTTATCCCTTGTTTCAGATTTGCATGTTATTCTGGATCGTTTGTACTTCAGGTGTTAGTAGTGGAGGGCAGATTTACCTGCACCTCTTCTCGATTATTGTTTTAGGTGATTGCCCTCGCGGTTTAGTTCAAAACAGAAAGACGAGTCTTTAACTTCGACATATAAATATCTTGCCATATCACAACTCAACGCTTTCGCATCGAAGTAAAAACCAGCCCAACCGTAATTGCTTCATCTCTATTTCCATCCAAAGCACAGTTGTCTAAAAAAAACTTCAGACTATGCGTTCTGTGAATAAGCCCAATGCTCAACGGTAATCCATCACAGAACAGGAGAACAAGGATAGAGGGCTTTATCCATTGAGCAGTTGTATAGTAACCGCTTTGTTGCCGGTTTTACGTCACACGCTCTCGCAGGCACTTTCTCGCAAATGCGCCTTTGGTCACCGAAGCGCAAAAAGACGGAATCCTACTTAGTGCAGCCGCAAACCGCAAGAGCCCAATGCCTTTGCCCGCCCGATTTACATGCGTCACATTCGACACACAATGGCTGTGTTTCTTTCAATTCACAACCAACAGAACAACTTCAAATAAAAACAGAAAAGCAATTGTCTTTTATCATAAGACTGAGAGTCTTTGAGTAAAATGTTTTGTATGGAGTTTATCAATTAGCCTTTGTCGTAACGTTTGGTGTCATCTTAATTTAGTTTACCACGATGTTCAAGTAAACTATATAAGGTGGTTATTATTTAATTATTTCTTATTTATAAGTTATAACACTCGTCAAATGTAATATTTTGGACCGAAAAACATTTTGTGTATTTCAGAGATCGCCCAGCTGCTTCCAGCCTACTTGAATCGCAAGAGAAACGTCCCGGACAAGTACGAACGTCCAAGTGAGCTGAAAAAAGTCCGCAAGAACAGGTATTGGAAGTTACTATCCCCCAGCAACCCACTGACCCAAACCTGGCTTAATCCATAACGACCGGAACCATCTACGTATTGCCTTTCACGGAATGATAGTAGAACCATATTCGTTCTAAACCCGCTCTGTAAATATTGACATTTGTGAAATAACGGCGAGGGACTTGCAGAGATGTTATCGAAATCGATAATGTGCCCTACGCCTACTTCCTTACAGCCGTTCGCCGTATGAATGTGAAAAGTTCATGGCCGTAGGTCGCTGACATCAAAGAAGATCGCCGTTTTGCGTTTGCACAAAAGCCGCGCTGTGAGCCCCCGCGTTAAAGAGTTATCTCAGTTTTCGACCAAACTACGATCTTCGCAACAAGCTCCTCACGTTATGGCAACCGATTCGGTGCGATTATTTTCCTTCTCAGAGAAAATTTATAGATGGTTCGCGAGGACAATGGTCTTGTGCAGGACTGATAGCGATTGTGATGTGGGGGACCTGTCAGATAGAGAAGGGAAAAACTACCACGGTGTTTATGTGGTCGTTTTCTCGCCAAATTATTTTCTTATCTCGGTTTACACCAAACGTATATACCGTCTCCTTGTTGATACATTTTATGATGTGTTTCTGGATCCACTTGTTGGCGCATCTAAGGAGAAATTGTTTTGACGTCACAGAAATTTATGTACGATGTTACGGTAATAGTGGAGCAAGAAAGGCAGTGATATTTGTACCAAAACAAGGTCGATTCAATTCCACGCCCAAAACATACATACATATGGTTTTTGATCTTTGCTTTATACAAGCTATACGCCTGTACAAAACATACCTTTACGAAACTGCAACCCAACATTATTACACTTTGTTTCTGTAGTTATTGCGTCCATTATCGGATTGTGTCAATCTCATGGTCGTGCCGATACGCATCGCCATATCACGTGCTCAAACCTGGATCAGGTGTATGTGCAGAATGCCACAACACTGCTATGGACAAGCGGGGCCACTGCAAAGGTAGGACGAGTTCTTTTCAAAGCAAATAATAGGCACGGCATATCTGCCTTATCGGATAATGTGTAGTGCGCCATATGCAATGGTTTGTCTGTCGAAGGGAGTTTACTGAGCGCTAAACGACGATACAGAGAAATTGGAGAAACCTTATCGGCAAGCTCTATCGACGAAACGTTGGATTTTGTTGCTAGTTTGACGGATGCCTGTAAAACGGTTAAACTCAATTTGACTGACAGCCTCCAAAGGGTTTTCTATGGAATGCATGGTTAAGTTAGGACTATGTACACTACACAGATGTTCGTGACATCGTGACATTTTGTGGATGTTTATTTCAATTAAAATGTCATCGATAAGTTTTTTTTTTGCTGCAATCCAAAGAAGTATTATGTTCCGTACCATGCTTTGAACAATGTGAAGTCTTAAAATATATTAGAATACTTTTATTTCACTATATTGGGTATATTTCACTATATTGATGATATTTGTAAAACATTTGAAGAAAGTGCTCCAAAAGCTCATGTATTTTTTTGTAAATCTGGATCTATGTTATAAATGCACAAATTGTATAACCTCTGTAAGGTGCAATCATAGGTTAGCCAACTTTTCAGTAATAAAGCACACGAAATAACAATTACTGCGCTAAAAGAGCTTGAGGTGAAACTATGTGGTTTTATTCGGCTATTTACACGATTTGGTCATGGCAAAGAAATTTGTGGTTAACTGTCGTCTGGGAAATACAGTTAGTTTCTCTTTTCTTGTAGTACCCTAGTGAATTCTAAATAACACAACATTAACGTCCGACCTATTTCAGGCTCACATACCGGCGTTAAGAGCCGTTGGATGGCGCTGTTGGGTCGTCCTTGCCACGGCACGTGGAAAAGCGAAGGAGAAATTGAGCAAGATTGCAAGTGCGGCGAACAGCATGGAAAGGACTTCATATTTATCTGATGATATATTAATATAGCTGTGTTGCGTCATTTATTAGTACTGCGTTAACGTCCATCCCGTAAATAATGTATTTTGTCTTTTATTGGCGTGTGAATGTTTGTGAAGGTAAGATGCCAACGAAGCTTTTAGAACAACAGTTTTTGGAAATTAAAGCTACTGTTTTATGTCTCGCTCATGCTGACGACGCAACTCCTGTAGTTTGACAGAAAAGTCCTAATGCACATTAAAAAAAATAACGTGAAGTGCATTACAACCACCTCATGGTCAGTCACATCAGCATTCATCATCTACACTTCACTTGCTACCTCTCTGCGTTGTGCCTCTGCTTTTAATAGGAAGTGTGGAGAATGTGCTGGCACAATTCCTTGCTGTCAACTGCTTGCTCTTTTCAACGTGAAAACGCTAACACGCAAATCGCGCACTAACAAGTCGAAACTTGCTGGTTTCTCCGGCAAACATAATGCATTGAAAGTAAAATCGCCATGTGGAGTGTGGTAGACGCAATTACTTTACTTTTATCATGATGGTACTTTGCAACTTCATTCTGGTGCTTGTACAATTCGCCGTCGTGTTTTTCTACTGCTACTATTACGTTGTCAGCATACGTTTCCCTTTCCTTTGTGGTAGGGAGAGAAAAATTCCGCACTGTCGCGTTAAAAATTTTGTGTTGACCCTATTTCTCACATTTATCAGCAAAGGGCACGTTTAACTGACATTTCGAATTCTTATTGAATGCAGTCATTGACAGTATACTCAACATAAAAGGTACGTATTGGTTGAATCACGTGGAGTTTTTGGTTACTATTATTGCAGCAGTTTTCATCGCCCCCGCCATATACATGTTACGAGGCATTTCAATAAAATAATGTCAAAGTGTCGCAACATGATTGTAATGCAGTTGCTTATATATATTGCAGCAAGTATTTTAACGCTAACATTCCAGAATATGCAGACTTTTGGTACCATTCGGTTGTAAAAGAAACCAAAGTTGTGAGATTTACAATTAACCAAGTATTGGTAATTAAACTATAATTTGGGTGGGGTCTACTATAGCTTGTATATTTCATCAAATAGATCAACCAAAAAGTTGTCGATAATCCCATCGCTTGGAACCTTCGACAGCATCCCGTAAATTGCAGCATTTCCTTCCTTCGCATTCCCGCCGTTCTCCTAAAAAACAATTGGTTGTCTACTTAGTGACACCATGCGTTCAGAAATTTTGATTACAAAACCGCAAGGTGTCGCAAAATTTCTATTGCAAGCTTTCATACGAAATTAATTTACCCCCCTCCAAAAAAAATAATATTTACCCAAGCAAGCTAGAATACGTAGACAGGGGGATAGTTTTGAAAGATTAAAAAATCAGCAATTGGCAGTAAAAATGCTTTATGATTACAGTGAAAATGTCAAATTTGTTCAAATGCCAAGTAAATGGTGATATTTGTGTATAAGTTACGACTTTCAACCGTAAACCATTACACGAACATATATAAGGTCAATAGTACTTCCGTTCTATTTAGTTCATTTATCATAATAGTGCCCAGCAGGAAGTACGATTAAACGTGACATGAACAAAACACAACCTCTTCCTGTTGTTGTCCTTGACCAACAAATATTAAACGTCATATTTATGTGGAATGCACGTAGTTTCGTGATTAGCCGTTTCACGTATCACACCATCATGTTTCGTGGTCTGACCAACTACAGATATAACTCATATCGTATTATATAGACTATAAAGTGTATTTTGTAACAAAAACAATGCCATTCCCATGTCAGTCATACCTTTAACAGGGGATACTATACCAATCTCCAAATTATTGATCGGCACGCTACGCAACACTTTTTTTACGTAATTTGCTTTTTGCGCCGCAATCTGCCATATTTTCAAACAGGCTGAAATGAAGAAAAAATAAGCAAACCAAGGACACAAATCGAAAATAAGCTCATATTTTAGAGACATGAATTGGTAAACCTGTTTGCAATCGTCATCGATGAGTGAGCTGTCATTGCGTCCAATGTATTAATTCTCAAAAGCATTCACAATTAAACATAGCAAACCAATAGTTAATAGCAAAATTTTAACCACACCTTCACGTGCTTAACAGCATCCCGAAGATCCACCAGCCACTGATCTGCACTGTTGATATGCCCTGGAAGAATCGTGCAGTGAACAGAATCAGGATTGCGCTGAACTTCCATTTTCCATCCTATAAAACGAACACATGACTGGAAAGAATGTTTAATATACAAGGGAATGTGGGATGTATTCATGTCCATATCGACTGATACGCGTGGCGTAACATTATTATGTTTACGTCCTTATTCCACCTTTTTAATATGCAGGCCAACCGCAATACAATGAGCAATATAAATAACTCATTCCATTAACAATATGTTTGGTCTCAGGAATTTCCCTGCATAATAAATCCCAGATGAATGCAAGATAATATCAAGGCTCTATATTGTAGTTTGTATAATAAGCACATTTTGGATTTCGTTAGCATTATCTTCCAACGTTACCTAGTCAAAGGTACTGAGTAGTGGTGTTCCCAGTTCCAAATTACCAGCCCCGGCCGGATCCGGATAGTTATCAATCAAATCCGGCCGGATAATTTGGATCCGGCAGTTTGTTAACACCGTTTCGTGTATTTTATCGGAATGGCAAAAATGTTTAATTGCCAAACACAATGCTATGTTAAGGTTAGCTTATCATGAGTGGAACAAATAAACGTGGGCATTATTTAATATGGTATAACACGTCACGAAAAACCTTAATAACAAACAACAGAAAAATAGGCCAAAAAAGTCGGCAAGTATCACAGACTGGGTCCCAAAAAAGAGTAGTTTGCGAAATGTTTGTCCGTTTTTAGGACAAAAATGCTTTCCCAACCATCCGGTAAAATTAAGTGTATTATCCGGCCGGGTCCGGTTATTGAAAATTGGTCAATTCCGGCGCAAGACATCACTAGTACTGAGGCTTACACATCAAATCCACAAAGTTTATACAGTTAAGCTTGGATTGTTTTCAGTTAATGACCCTGAAGCCGGGGTGGGAAAATTATTCAAAAAAGGGCCAGGTTGGCCAATAGGCTACGTGAGTATAAAATGGAAAAAGGTTGCTTACAATACAGTTGAAAATTAACCCAGGTGGCCCAAATCTGTAAGCATCCTGGACCGCAATGCTGTTTCAGTGAAAGCTGGCGGGCGGAACTGCGATCGGTGGTATAGTCTACCAAAAAAGCTTATACGCCACCTATCAATTAGTTGCCTCTCGGAAACGATTTAACTGTGCATAAAAACCTATGTTATATTTAAAATGATGAAGAATTAGAAATGTGCTGTGCGGCCCGCTGGAAATCACGCCGGGGGCCGCATGCAGCCCGCGGAATGGACCACCCTGAATTAACCTATTCGTAATAATTAACGTTCAAAAGATGCAACTGGAAAAATTCAAACTTGCAACTGTATTTGGAACGCGGCCGGACGTTGTTTGCTCATGTTTTCTCTCCACAAAAACCTATTAAACTGTACGCCCTTGCAGTATCAGTATTCAGATAAACGAGCGAGGATGCAGGATAACCACAAAATGATTTGTAAAACATGGCTGTGGGTATAATCTATGAAACAACGCATGGGAAAATAACGTACATTAGAGAAAATGTTCAGTTAATCTCATCGTTTCTGACAAGACGGTGTTTTAAACTTTTTTCTTTGGTGCGAATCCGAGGTTTCGACCGGTATGAGTATGTTACAACTGTAATAAATATAAATTTTTAAATGGGGCATGACTTTTTACTGAAGGTAACTTAGTAACTCCTAAAGAAAAGGGCAGGTCTGAAAGCCATTTCACAATGATGTGGTTCTGTTTTGCAAGGACTTTGCACACCCATACTTCAAGCATTCACGCAGCAATAAATCACAACTTGGGGATCCTGTTCAATGCTTCCTCGAGCAATGAATCAAATCAAGTTCGTTGCCTCCTCCTTGTATTTCTAACTCAGTCATGTCTGCCGATGAAGTGATGGCGGTAATTAGCTGCTTACAGACAGGAAAGTGTGTAAATAATTAGTGTTACAGTTGCGATCAAATCACAAGTGTCCCAGACGACATTGAAAAACTGCATCGAAATATTATTTTTATGCGCGACTAGGTTTACGGAATAAACGCTTGTTATGTGTTATTTCTATTGGCATTGATAAGACAAAGAGAATGTGGCGAGGAGTTACGCCGAAAACACCAGTTACAGCAGGATTCCAGGACAAGGGTAATAAAACAAATATAACTGTATGCTTGTTGTTTGCACCAAGCCTTATGTCACAAATTTGAATACAGGCCTCCTTAAATGGCCTAATCGGATGCTTTTTCATAAGAAAGGAATGATACCCTGGGAAAGCTGTCATGGATCTGCTGGGCGACAAAATAGAGGGGCTGTCTGTCGGAATTGATAAACGATAATTAATTCCTCGTTGAATGGTGTGCATTGCCGGAGCAGCCTGACAGCAACCCGCGTGTCGTATGACAAGCGAACGTTCTCGAAAAACAAGCAACTAACGCAGCTAATTAGGAAACTATGACCCGTGCAGCATCCTGCTGTTCTGCTATTTGCGAGCTGGTCCGAGCTGTTTGGGTGCTTGTGAAAGTGAACAACGATAACATAAAAGTCAGTCAGTGTAAATGCTCTGTCCATTTCCTACTTTATAAGCGACGAGAGCAGGGACAGGAAGTCAGAGGTCGTAACGAACATAGAGGAAGCCTAAAAAAATTATAACAGGTGATTGTAATATTCCTTCTGTCGTCAATTTCGTATATCATGAGGTCGTACCATTTAACCACATCAATAAGAATAACGCGGGGTCGAATCATGTACCTTCCCTTGTTATTCGTTATGTTTGATGTCTGCTTGGCAATCAACAACACGTCACCAGTTGCCGGTAAGTTATTGTCACGATGTTGGGTTGTTGTTTTTTTTCGGGTGTGTTTTTTGCTTTGCTTCATCGAGTTCAAACGGGCGCGGAAATCTTGCGCAGACTCGACGACGTTTTGGATCGACTCGGTGATGTTACGTCATATCCTGAGGTGGCATCAAAACCACACAGGAACTTACACTGTGCAATGGCAGTACTTGCATGGGTTAGTAATGCTAAAAACATTTCATAATATGTGCTCTTTCTGAATGCAAACAACAACTTTAATCCTGTTAGTGAGGCCAAATGTAACTTAGTCGTATTGTTATGAACGCCTTCACTGGTCGTTTTAAGTAACGAACGATCGTTTTTTGCATCCTATACAGGAAACGTTGGTATGCCGTGCCCAACTGCACCACCACTGCTTCCACGACATGTGATTTAAGCGCTACACTGAAGAGATCCACCCTCACATACAACGTCCGTCTTCGCACGAACACGACCGTCCTCGGATCGTTGGAGTTTTGCCCTGAATTTAACAGTAAGACTCAAAAGTGAAAAGGTTTCCATATGTATGGTTTTTAGCCTTTTTCGGCACAACTTGAAGCAACCCTGTAAATTGCCATATCATGTGGTGTTAATACGATTATACTGTAACAAATACAATGTTGTTTATAATCATTTTTAGCAACCCTGCTCGCGCCCGAGTTTAAAGCGAAGCGTCACGGAAATGACGTTTTCGTTCGGCCGACCACACCCCGGAACCTTGGAACGGGAAAACCGCTGAGTGACGAACTGATGACAGTAGTTTATCAGGTTAGCCTGGCTTGCTTGAACCTCACATTTGTAAACTTGTCACAAATAAAATAAAATTTCGAGCAAAATGTCCAACTGTAAAAAACGTTGCCAAACAAACACAAGAAAAGACATCTTTTTATTTAGCTAAAATACTGGGAAAAAGCATCTCCATCTAACTTTACCATCTTGAAAATGTCCATGGGTCACACAGAGTTGAACTTCAAGGTGAGTAAAACTTACAACACACACAAGCACACAAGTGCCTCTGTTTAAAACGCAGTTGTTGTTCTTCTGTTAGGTGATCCGGTCGAAACCATACTGCTTGACTATGCGTTTGTACGATAAGCACTACGCCGCCATTAACGCATCTTCGGCACGAAGCGTTTGGGGTGAAGTACAATGCCTACATGTGATACAGAGAAATGCACAAGACCTTTCTCACATGGTGATAATCGCCGTGCTCCTGTCCACGTTATTGCTGGTTAGCTCCACCGCTTACGGCTATTACAGAATACGGAAGATGCGTAAAAAATCAAGAGACAGAGACAAAACGTTTGTAAGTTTTGTTAAAATGCCAAACATCCTTCTAAGCCTTTTATTTCATATTATAGCTCTAATCAGTTTCTAACATTTTAAGATAAGTCTTGCTTTGGAAAAAATCACTTTATTAAGTTTGAGCTCTTTTTAAGTTTGAGCTCAAGAAACAGAAGACTTAATACTTTCTGTGTTTACGACGTCAGATTAACATGCTGGACAAAATTTTCGCGACCAGACAAGACAACGAGCATCAGTGCAACATTGAACTAAAAGAAGACGTAAATCAACGACTGAACAATTCCGTCGCATCCTCGCTTAACTCACAAAATAATCAACCTTATATCACTTGTTCGTCGCTTATCGCACGTGAAGGTTCGTAAACCACGTTGCTTTTTAGCATTTCACTTTATCTGTTTCATCACCACATGCAAAATAGCTTGATGGGTAAACAAAATTGTAGGTTTTGACGCTCTTTTGGGTTTTTTCGCCCAGAGCATATTCTTGGGTTTACTTACGTTCCTGAAGTAAAAAGGTTTTCACAAAACATGTCAGTACGTTTGATACACAATCAATAGAAATTTCATGATCTCGCTAAAAATTCCCAATCCGTCTTTTAAACTATTAATTCACAGGCCACAGCAACCTCTACGGCGAGACAGCCTACGTTGACTATCACAGAGATAGGAGCGTGCGTCGGGAGAGAGCGGAGAGCCGTGGTTATCACAGCGCATCATCCCACTGCACAACAACATACGATGACGGGGGTCAATTCGATGAAAACGATTATCTGCCCGCGGACGCAGTGTTTTCAGAAGTAACCGGCAATGTGGGCAGTCGTTATTCCCATGATCGGTCATTCAGTTTCAGTGACATGAGCGACATATCGATCGGAGGTGGCGCTCCAGAGCAGAGTCAATGTGCTCCAACCTACGTCATCAGCGAACGGTCCCAGGACGGGGGTTCGTTTGACGGCGAGGAGTACCACTTTGGGGAGTTTACCGGCATGAATCCGAACTATTCGTCGGACAATAACCGGAGCATTCCAGATTTGCTGTTGCTCGTCGCAAATAACACGCGCGATTGAATTTTTTCCTCGGGCTTGGAGCGTGAAAATATAACGTCTTGTTTCTTGCACAAATGCGCACATGTGTTTTGCAGTTCATATACGTTACGTTTGTTATGGTTTGTAAAAAGGTGAGGTTGGTAAATAGTTGTAAACAATTTCTAATTGCTGCGCAAATAAACGAAGGTGTTATTTAAAACAGAGATACATAATGTTTGGTTGCAAGAGTAGCAACGTGTTTCAAGAGCAATTAAGCTACAAAATGCACTTTTGGAAAAACCCAAACTTACGGATCATATTGAACAGTGAAAAATGGATAGGGGGCATTCGCCAGTGCACAAGGCAAGTCTTTACTTGAGACAAATATGCAGACTACATTAGTATGAGCAACATTTAAGTGCAAAAATTAATTTTTAAAAAGCTTTTGAATGTTGTAAAGCCAACGTTAGGTTACAAAAAATTCCCTGCTCTTTCATGCTGGTATGGCGAATGGTTTCACCCAAGAACTAGAAATGGTCGACATGTAGAGCAAACAGCCCTTTTTGTATGCAGCAGCAGTGGGTGAAGCAAATGACGATGATTTATTGCAAACATTGCGGGAGACCTTACGTTATCTGTCACAACAAATGACGAAATTAAAACCAATTGGGTTTCGTTTGCAACAAACAAAAAATGCAAAGACACACGTTTGGATTTTTCATCATCGAAAATAATACCAATGGCCTTTGATGTTATTGACGGTTACATGGCATTGTGTAGGACATGTTTTCCATCTA
The DNA here is from genome assembly GCF_947561715.1 of Ascidia mentula. Lineage (NCBI taxonomy): Eukaryota > Metazoa > Chordata > Ascidiacea > Phlebobranchia > Ascidiidae > Ascidia > Ascidia mentula. The sequence continues at coordinate 14,638,105 of NC_138569.1, read as the reverse complement.
TCATTCAAGTTCTTACACATGAAAGTCACCTGCTGCCTTATGAGTTTAATACAGACATAGTACTAAACAGTATAAAATCAAAAATTATGTGCATTTGCTTATAAATCGAACAAGAACTGCTTCAAAAAATACATAATAGGGATCAGGCATCAGACAAAACAAACAACTGATTCTTATTTAATGCACAAGGACATTCGTTTAAAAAAGCTTATATTTTGCATCATATCTACGTTTCATTTCTTCAGAATATCAAAGACTTCCAAGTTTGCGGCATTTTTGTTTATTCATTTGTGCACGATGAAGTGAGAAAGAAGGTTCACAAAATTTCAACTATACAACGAAATTAAACTAATAAAATAACTGCTCACACATCTTTCCAGACAAGAGACTTTTGCGTGTGAAGAACAGTCAAAGTTCCACAATGATCAAGCAACATTGTTTTCACCGTCGGGCCACGTTATCGCTTCAGCCGATCCCCAATCAACCAAACCCGAATCTGGAGACTGGGGAGCAGTGACGTATTCGAGGAAACTCCCAGATTCCTCGGTCACAGTCTCCAAGAGCTTGAGTTTTGGCGGCAGGAAATTATGGGGCTTACTTGGCTTGCGAGGTTCGGTGCTGTTCAAGGGTAGTTTGGATTCCTTATCCGTGTCCAAGGAAGCAGAGATTGCGGGTTCTTTGGTCGCAAAGTTCCAATTAGGTTTAGGATTGCGTCTTTCCGGTGTATTTGACTGAACAGCCACGAACTTGGTTACGTAATTTTCCTCGGAGTGAGGCTCGTTTTTTTCCAAGCGAAAAGAGTCATTTTGATTCATGACCGCCGCCTGAAAAGATGATTGGGGGTTATATGTTTGGCTTGGGTAATCATGAAAGAAAGAAGATTTAGTATAGATATGATGAAACGGGATTTAACAACCAGAACTGTTGGCGACTTGAGGCGCTACACATCAAGCCAACGCATTTTTTGCAATGAAAACAGATGACACATACTTACCAATGATGCAGGTATGGTCCGGTCTCCTTTCGTGAAACGTGTCAATCTCACTGCCACCAAGTATGTTGTCAGACATAAGAAAATAATCGCTATTCCCCCAAGGCACCCAAGAACAATTTGAAGGACCAACATGCTCGGTTCGCGGTTTTTCAAAATAGGAGACGTATTTTCTGAAAAAAACAAGTATTTTAAAGCGGCTGCAAGTTTGCTGTTTATCAACAGCTTGTTTACACACAGCAGTAAACATCACAAAGGCAAGCAGAAAACGCATTTCGGCAACTAGGAAAATATACCGAGAAACGAACCTTCGATGCAAATGGCCTCCGTCCAACCAGCGGATCTGAATTGTATACCGGAAAGTGACAAACGAAAGCAGTAGGTTTGGGTTTCGCGAAGTCGAAACGTGATCGATTGTGAGGTCCCCGCTTCGCGCGTGAGCTCGTCCGCATGGTGCCACGACTCGTTCTGACAAAAACAAGTTTGAACACGCGGTTGAAACGCAACGCAGTAACGTGCTGGGTCGAAAACAACAACAATGCAACGACACAGTAATGCTGAACACAGTAGTTTCATTTCATGCTTATGACCCCGCAATGGTCCGTACAGCATTGTTTTGAGTGTGATAGTAATATTGGTGAAAATGTTGCACTTTTGACCCTCTCAAAGGTCAGAATCCCCTTAGCATTATGGCCCACTAAGACTCCAACGTTTTTCAACAAATTTTGTATAAAAACCTTTGTCTTACAATGTTGTTTGATTTATAATTTGACTTTTATTCATATTGATTTACTGGTTTTAAATTGTGTTGTTGTCTGTTTTCAGCAATACCGACAATGTCTTTAAGTACAGTGGAAATATATTTACAAATAAATTTATATCAAACAACATTGTGGGATTTATTACAAAAGTTGTTGAAGAACGATAAAAGTTGCAGTTTATTTACGGTTAGTTTACATTGAAATCACCGTGGATTGAAAACCAGCAACCTAAAAAGAATGAAAGTTTGTTATTACGGTTAGTAAAATGCGTTGTTGTGTTGTTTTAGCGATACTGATGATGCCTGCAAACACATGCGAAATATATATATCGTAGAAACGTTTAAGAGAAAGACGACTCAGGATTATTTATAATATTTCGTAAAAAGAATGCCTACATATTTATACAAGCGCCACAAACCGTTATAAGGCTCAATATCTATAAGCGTAATCACAAAATTGCGTGTCCAGTGGTACCTTAAGCCAATACTGAACCGTGTACTCCAGAAAGTCGTCCAACAAGATGTCTGTTAAAAGTTCTCCCGACCATAGTACGCGTATCGGTTTGGTGATTGTAAGATTAGCAACCCGATCCTCTACAGTAACCGTGAAGTTGGGCGCTTGGAGAAAGCCTAAATACCAAAAGGATAGAATAACTAACAAATAAACACCGTTAAGCAAATAACAGTGCGTTGGGACAAATCCACTCAAACATCATTCACCAAAACTTGTTAAAGAGTGTCAAGGACTTGGAACAATTAACATATGAAATTAAAATTAAAAATGACTTGTGGAGTTTTGAGATACAAAAAAGAAATGGATATACGTATGAAACGTTGCAATCACTCAAATCAGTTCCAGTGTCGAGTACTACATCCCCTTGACTAGAAACTAACGTCGTGATTCATTCGCGAATTTGATCTTTCGCTATCCTAATCAACTTAACTCTGTTCAGTCATACTTTGCTGCGCCGCGGCCATTAATTATAATCTGAGTCACAAGTCAAGCAAAGAAAATTGCTGCAGCAAATTCATCATCGTCATGGATTTGCGGTTATACCCGATGCGACAGATCAGGAAACGTGTTTTGCTTTAACCACAAAAACCCCGCGTGAGGCCGGTTGTTTTCAAACTTACTCCTTTGGATTCTCCATACTTGGAAATGTCTGAGATTTATAGAATGGCGTTTTGTTTTAATGAAATATATAAAAATTTTAGGCTCACATAGGATATTTATACTTGGCGTTTGTAACCATACTTTACCCAAAAAACGTCATTCAGACAAAAAAATGAAAAATACTTTCTCCTAATTCTACTTGCGATATGCCATTACCTATTTATTTGCAAAAGATCAACAACACTCACACGGACTTGTATGCAACATGTACCATATACAAATTTGCAGGCAAGAAACACTTTCCTACATACGAGTAACGTAAAACGGAAGTTATCGGCTGCAAAGGCGATAAGTTACCTGTTCCCATTCGGTATTGACCCTTAAGGTAGCAGTAAAGTGGGATTATTTGTTGGTAAAAACTCTTAAACTCGCGGTTATATGTGTACCAATGTAAATTGAAACCAATTTGGAAATGACATTGGCATACCGATACAATTGGATTAAAACTTTCACTATTTTCGGTAAGAAAGTGGGATGTACCATCTAGGGCAGTGCTTCCCAACCAGTGGGTCGCGACCCATTGGTGGGTTGCGAAGCTATTTCAGGTGGGTCGCGTAGCATTTCTAAATGTTACAGTTTTCTATTAGATCACGTTTGGTCATATCTCATTGTGGGTCGCACAATAAAACTTGCATTAAAAGTGGGTCGCGAACTGAAAGAGGTTGGGAAGCAGTGATCTATAGGGTATAGTCTTTTTTGTGTCGCAAGGCGGGAGAAATTTTTTGTAGGCATTATTTCAGTCCACCCGGTTCAGTTGCTCCTCGGGAAATATATGTACTATCTAGTTACTCCTCGGTACTTCGATGTGTAAGTGCTGTTACAGCATACAAAGGAACAGTTGCATTAGTGAGGGATAGTCGTGGAATGGAGAAACATCATGCTTACCGTCTACGTAGGGCGCGAAGTCATCGGTCTTCGCCATCTCGCTGCTGTGATTTGCTAACACGCTCACGACCGCATAATCGTTCGTTTCAAACGGAAGCACTTCGACATTCGACATGCGACACGCACAAGAATCCAACTCCTCGCAGCCCGATACAACTTTCCAACTGCAAAGTGGCAATTGCCGTCAGTATTGGGGACTTGTTAACAACTTAAAAGCACTCTTAGCGCTTTGCAACGCAATGCCATTAACCCCTTTTTGGTATTACGTATATTGCCTAATAACTTCTATGCACAAACACACATGCAAAATAAATGGTACGTTTATGGTATCTTGGAAATTGTGCACGGTCAGTTGCTTTGTTTACCTCAAAATGTATGTAATGTGAAACCAAAAAAGTAACCAAGTACTTTTGTTAAATTATGCACAAATTTTATGATGCAAATTCATTGCGGTCATTAAGTTCTACGCACCTCCATTTACTGATGGTGTTATTGTAAGTGCGATAATACACTTTATAGGTGAGGGTTTCATTAAAATCTGGAGGACTCCAAAATAGCCAAGGGTCAAGGTTCACGCATTGTACTCGCAATTGTCTTGGTGCCGGAATGAATTCTGTAAATATGCGGTTTAAAACAACTTTATCTTCTAAATTGCATAAATCTCTTACCTTGGCCGCTTGTGTTTTGACATAACATTGCGATAACCAACGGGCTGCAATACAACAAATAAGTGTTCATGGTGTCTTGCATTCAGTTTCTTGCCTCTGTCTGTAATGATCAATTGAGAATAGCCAGATGAGTGCGATTGTTTCAGAGAAATGGGCTTCGACAACCTTTTCGCCGAACTTAGGTAATTCCCAGTCTCCTGAACTAACTGTCTTCGTCTGTTCTTTTTTGCAAGCGCGAACTGACCGACTGTAGCTTAATTCGAAAACGTAACAATAATTTGACGTTTCCTTAATAGAGGCGCTTCTGAAATGCGACACCGCGTCACACATACTGCGGGCTGCTAGCAAAAACATTAGGCATTATTTTTTTTGCAAAACATGCCTGCACGAAAAGAGTTTGCAGAAGCACGAAATGCTGCCGCATGTTCTACAACGCACTGCCGTTGCTGTTGACGCCGTTTCTCCATTCTGGTTGGTACTGCTATGTTTTGACTTTTACGCCACAAACGTGTCAACATTTATGGTTTCTGTATCAGCTTTTATCTTTTAACAAAAACAAAAACCTCTACTACACTTGAGTGTTTTCTGTTGTGTGTTGAAATAGAGAGCAGAATAATAAAGTTCGTGATGTAAAACACAAGTGAGTGTGAGGTCAAAGGCGGCATTGCAGCCGCTACTGGATTAAAGCAACACACATTACATTAGGGATGTGTGAAATGAGTTTGCCCACCTTTTTGGTCCATCTGGTCGGAGACGGCAAAAATACTCAAGTCTGAGTGGCTGGAGCCGAACCCGAAGGCCGTCATCAGCGGTGATCCAAGCACTCGCAAACCCTGCGCGAAAATACCGTGTGTTGGTTGAAAGCGGTGACAAGGCGCCATCTGGCGGACTAAGTTAAATTCTCTTTTAAAGATTAGACTTTTTAAACATTTTTACAGCATTAAGAAAACGTTTGCTTTTTTCTTTACATATTTTAATTGCTTAATATTTTCAAGTGTTTTTTGTATGCGGTATAACAACACAGTCATATTAAAACCATATTACTTCTTGATTAAATTAGGGAAGTTTAGAAGCTTGACTGCGATTTGGACACAAAGAGCAATAAACATGCATACTACACAAACAACAAATAAGACAAATTAAACCAACGACACAAAATCACCGAATAGAAAAATGGAAAATATTATTTTTAAGGACAAATGTCGAAACCACTTCAACACTTTGCTGGCGAAATGTTCAACTTGAAGCGCAGTTTGAAAGGTGTATGACTAATTGATAATATTGTATAGAGATTATTTTAATTAAGTATACATGAGCAGTATGAAAAAATGAAAAATGAAACTAATTACCTCTATTTCATTAATTCCGTTTTTCATCTTGTTTGCAGTGGCCAACAGTTTCTCAGCCATATCTGTGTAGCCATCCTGGCCCATCGCCTTAAGTGCAATCCACGCCGCTGCAAGATGACCACCTAATCATAAACAAAATGGTCTGAGCTCAATACGCGGAATTTCGTATCTCAGCTTGAAAGTTACCAATCGTTTGGCCGTATTCGATACACATGTGTGGAGTGTGATTGTGTCGAGTTTTAGTTTCACTCTTCTGACGACTAAACTTATTTATTTATTTATCTTACCGGGGTGGTTTGAACTTAGAATAAGGACGACTGAAAGAGGAACATGATTTTCCTTTGGTGATGCTGAATGATAGTTATTTTATTAAAATTTAAACGTAAGAGAAAATGTCAGACTTTCATTTCAGGGGGAGATGTCACCGGACACAGAGTTGCCACACAAAAAGTCACGTTATTCACGTTAGAGCTAAACCAGCTTTAAAATACGAATACCCAGTCAGAAATGAAATAAGATTAAATATTAGAAATACGGCAAGGCATCCCTGTTTACTGAGAAGACACTTGTTCTGTCTTATTTGGCATTTAAAACTATGGTAAATTTCGGCGATTTTAAATCATAAACTTACCAGGACGAGTTCCGGCCATTGTTGGAGAAGCAAAGAGACCACCGGACCAACCCGAGTAAGCGAAGAACTGGTGCTTTCTTATACTGCTGTCTCGGTAACAGACAACACTGGCGCCTTTGGTGGCATAACCGTACTTGTGGAGATCGGCAGAAATGGATGTAACCCCCTCCACTCGGAAATCCCATTTGGGAATGTTCTTCACCAGTTTTTCGATCCTACATATTTGTAACATCTTCAAAACAAACCCTCTACGAAGAATAAAATATATAAAGGTCGTTACCATGGCAACATAAAACCCCCGAAACAAGCGTCCACGTGAAATGGAAGCTTGTGGCGAATGGCGATCTCCGATATTGCTTCAACTGGGTCCAGTATTGCCTGGATAAAAAGTTGATAAGGTTTTAGGCGTCCGTAAAAAGGAATAAATTGCAACAATACAGGAAAAGGCAGTTTCCAATTTAATCGGTAGCACATTAATAAAGGTTCTATATTGACAAACCTTATAATGCTATGCCAATCGTCAGACCAAAGCAAGTAATTCAGAACATAAGCTCCTGGTTAAGCCTGCCTTTCGAACAGGCATCGTCTTCTCAGCGACATCAGTTTATTGAGATGGGGATTATAATTGTATGAAATGCTTTGGGTCATGTCACTTAGTTATTGCAAATACTCGATCGGAAATTTGGAACATTTCATCAGTGAAGTTTTGTAGCATAGTAACCAAAGCGTTAAAGCAAAAAAAGTTCAACCTGTGGGTAAGCTGGGGCGGAGGCCAGAAGAAGAATGGTGTTGGAGTCAATCGCACTTTCGTATTCACCCAAGTCGCATGTGAGAGTTTCGTGGTTTACTGGAACATGTTTCATGGTCAGGTCAAAGTAATGGGCGGCCTTTTCGAAAGCCGGGTGAATGCTGGTCGGGGCAACCTACAACCAAGCAATTAGTTCAGATAAACGTTAGCATTTTTTTAAACTGATTTAGCGAGTAACAAATGAAAAGAGTGATGAACACTTTTACCACGATTCGTGTTTTTTTGGTATGTCGGATCTACTGGCTTGTTTTTGTGTTCTGTTATTTCGTTATTTTCTTTACGAAATGATTACCATCTAACATAGAAATTACACAAACGAATTACCAAACGATTTGGCAAAGTTTCATGAAGTGATACCAACAACTTATTTAAGTTGGAACAAGCAGATTGCACAGACATGAGTGAGGTCATAAGGAGTTCAACTATCAGACGTTTTACCACTGTTGGCTTGGTGATGCGCGGATTTAAACTTCGTGCCCTATCTCTGTACGTCTTCATCGCCATCAGGATGCTTTCTGTGCCACCTGACGTCACACTTCCAACTACATCCCCATCTCCGTGCAACATGCTGGCTGTCATGCCAACCACCTCGTTTTCAAACTTTCTGCAAAATTACAAACAAGGATCTGATAAAAGTTGCAAGAAAACTGACGACATCGTCGCTAACGAACATGACTTGTATATTAAACCACCCAAGACAAATGGATTACCAATTTTGATTAAATTTAATGCGAAGTTGCTCAAAAAATATGTTACTGTTGTTGACATGGTTTACCTCAATGCCGGAAAGACCATGGGGTTAAGAGCATTGTCGTGCATGAAAGCATCCATGAAGGCGTGAACAATCTCCACTCTTTCATCTTGCGCGCCATCCAAAGTCAAGTCAGTGAACATTTTAAATGCTTCCCTCTGTTTAAAAACACGATAACGTAACACTGAAGAGCAACAAACAAAATGAACAAGTGTTACCTGCAGATTGAAACGCGGACCTTCTTTGGTGTAGACATAGGCAAAGAGTCTTCCGTTTTCTGACAGATGCTGGTCGCCTGATTTCATTTTTTCAAGTTCTTTTCTCAACTCTTCCACTGGAATACCTGCGAGCATATCTTGTTAAGTAGTAAGTTTTTTTACGTTTAAACTATGTTGTTTAATCAGGACATTCAGGTCATTCATTACAAATGACTTTTCCAGCCGCTTTTTGTTGCGGGTTTACATGGCCGCATGAAGTCCGCTATTTGAACCGACAGTGCTGGTTCGCAAATAATATCAAAAGTTGCTTGAGGAAATGGCGGACTAGGAAGCGAAAGTGTTTGTTTATGATGTTGTGTTTATTACTTTTGCAACAAACCAACAAATTTTGGAGACTTTGGTGATGAAAAATAAGCCTATTTTCCCAAAACCTCACAGATATACTGCATTATTCCGAGATCCACAGATAGTGAAATTTTGCATTTATTAATTATGCCGATTCCGTTCACTTTGCTTCTATCACAATACCTTAACACACAAAATTTAACTTCTTGTGCAGCGCAGAACTCAGAGGCATGATTACTCAAGTAGTCGACAAATGTTGTCGAAAAAAGCCAGAAAAAGACCAGGCCATATTTTCGGACAAATTTTCGCGGCCATTTAAACCCACTACCAAAAGTGCCCCAAAAATAGCCGCAGTGGCCGGAAAACGTGGCCAGTCCACATTTTAGCCACTTTCAAAGTGGCTATGCAAAGGAGCCAAACATCTACTTTGAGTCGTAAAATACTTGCTCTGTCACGTGAAATCAATCATGCGTGACCACCTTCACCGTGCTTAAACGCCGATAGTCAAGTGCTGCAATTTGTAGTCAATATTCGTAAAGGTTGCAACGTAAAGGTTACTCTTTAGGTCTTACCAAAAATTGCAACACGCACGTAGCACCACCACTGCTGGTCCAGCATCTGTTTTTACCATGCCAAGCCAGAGAATCTTGGCACAAAGGCCAAAGCAATACAACGTTAATTTGTTATTACCTTTTTCTGGGATAGATATCTCACTTTTCTTGGTTCCTGGTTTTCTGTTAAATGCTTGTGATACATATCCGTCCACTTCCTTTTGTGTGAATGTTTTGACAGCTACATTAGCTCCAGGCATCAGCAAAATAAAGTTGGCCACTGCTTTCAAAACCCCAGTAATTCCAGCCCTTATTAAAACATCCACAAGATGCACTGCCACCATCGTGGTGATCACATAAGCACACCATTTCGCTATTTCTAAATCAGCCATTATCAATGTGCCGCCAGCAAAGACCTTTGTGCGTCCTTCTCTATTTCAGCTTCCAGTGGAGTGTCGATACGCTCCAGTAGTTTCTGTTTGCTGCGACATTCGCCGATCACGCTGGATTTCGTTAATGGACAACTAATGTCAGCGGTGCAAGGTTTGTGTTAATAATGTAGCAGAGTAAACTTACTGGAATGATTTATGAATCCACACATACTGGGCGTGATTTAAGCAATTAGATAAACACAGACGTTTCTTTTATTTTTTTTAATGCGGCATACTTTCCTTTTGTTTTAAAATACATTGCTGTTTTGCGTGCATTTGAACACGACAAGCTTTGTGAATAAGACAAGCTTTGTGAATATATTGAAGTTGCGCGTAGTGTCACTCAATAAGAAATCAAATGGACTGTGTTAGTTTTCGTTCTTTATGAGATTTCTTTTATTATACACCTTTGTGACGCAGTAATGATAATGGCACGGACCTCGTGGCTGTTTTTTTTTATTTTGGCAGTCAAAATAAAATTGCTTCTGCGAGCAATGAATGAACGTTTAATAATTGTTTCCATTTATTGTGTGAGCAACTTTCGTTTAGTTAAAAAGTGCAGGTGTTGAAACATGTTATTGTTGTGAAAAGAAAACGACCACACATAGTGGCGAAAAAGCGTAAACACGCTCCCCTTGTTCAGCAAGGTTTGAGTATTTCAAGGGCTTATCAGTTGTGGCAAGTGGAATTCGTGGCCGCAGCGAGGCATTAAGTGAACGATTCAATGCTGCAATGCAATGACCATCGTTACAGCTCTTAAGTGTGGAAGAGGGTTAAATCATGTCAAACCCTGACATGTCGAGGTGTGCTTTAAGTAGTTACCGTTGTTCAGTTATATCGTAGGGCGCGCCTTGTAGCTACGTAGGTTATGCTTCATACGGTACGAGTTGCGCAGCTTGTTTGTGGTAACCATGGCGACGAAAGTCCAAAGAGCTGGTAGCGTTGCGTAATTTAATACAGCCTTGTGTGGTTCGCATTGTTATTATTCCGAGGAGAGCTTCCACACAATAGGAACGAATTAATTCAATACAATGGACTCGCCAAATACACAGTTTTCAAAGATCGGGAGCTGTTACTGCGCTTGGTTACTTTGTCAGAAAGCAGTTGTCAGAAGGCGGATATTAGCTAACGGCTCAATCACTTTACTCGACAAACCTGTGGCGCGTGCGTAATACAAGGATTACAAAATGAGATTTTCGTCGTTAAATTTGCTCGCTCGGCTGCTTTCTTTGTGCGATTCATGCTGAGGTCAGTAGTTGACAGACATATAGACAGACTTGCTTCAAAAAAGGACGCTGCTGTCTTCTGTATTTTTGAAACTAACAACCGGGCGTTTCTTAAACTTTGAAATTTGAACTTTATGGCAGGACTTTGGTTATTAACGTAGAGCTTATGTGAGCTGTACGTTCTTAGGGACAGGCAACATTTAGTTCAAAGCCATGGAGTCGGGAGACAAGCGCTTTGAATTTGTGTCGGAATATGTTCTAAAGACGCTAAAACTAAAACCGGACAAATGGCAGAAATGCATTGGCGTCGAGGAATACAAAGTTTTCATTCAAGAGTTTTTCGACAAGTCCGACCACGTCCTGCTGATACTTGGACTCAACCAGGCTGGCTTGATGGTGCCGAGTGGGGAATTTCCGCTCACTGGAAAAACCAAGGCGGTGTACTTCATAAAACGAAGCCGAGAAACGATCGCACCCGACACCGTACAAGGGCAGCTACTGTTTGGCGATTTGTCGTACGCCCCTCTCGACCAAATGTCTTCGCTCGTCGACGATGTGAGTAAAGTTCGGGTCTTGAGAATATAAATTAGTCGTTTTTCGACAGAAATGTCATTTCACGTAACTTTCACGTAACTTTTCACCCGAAAACAACCTAAACTTGCCGACACGCTGTTGAGTATTATGACGTCATAGACACGAAATTCATTCCTAGGCCTGCTTCCATTGTACCTTCTCCGCGGGGTTGCGAGACAGTGGTTTTGTTCGCCGAAATTCCTAGACGCGTGTCCAATTGTGATTGCGAAAGTTTTTTTTTGCCAGCGGGACAGTAGTTACTGACAATCTTTTGTCCATATTTAACAAATTGTACCTTTTTTTAAACCCATGCCTTTAATATGATTATGTTAAGCTACGACAGTAAAGCTATTTTCATCATTTAGATCCTCACTCAGCAGTTGTACCTGTGTTGACTTTTTCAAGGAGGTTGGATTGTTATTGAAAACCCCTTTGAGGTTTTTTTATCGTAACGTCTAATCTCGCGCTTTTATTTGCACTGTCTGCTGCGAGTTGACAATCGTAAAAAAGTGTCTGGGCCCAAAGTCAAAGCAAACAGTGGTGGATCCCAAATCAATGATCTTTTGCGTTTTAATCACAAATTGCCTTTCGACTGAACGTCTGTGCTTTTGTTAGCACTCAATCTTATCATAACACTCCCACTCACAAAGTTGGGACATTATAATAAGCCCGACAAAAGGTCAAAAAGCCTTTACAACAGCGGAAGTGTGAATTGAATAATATCTGTCTCGGCCGAAGAATGCTTTTGATATTGTTTGGGGAAGTTTATAACTTTAATGAGACTAAAATCACCTGATTGTGAAACGTCAAACATATGACGTTTAATTGCCCCGGAATAACGTCTAAGTTTGTCGAAAAGGCACTCGCGAGAAAGGAATATGCCTCGTCAGCGCTTGCTCTGGGACCCACGCTGAGGCAAAGTATGAACAATCCAAGCTTGCCACGGGTCCCCGAGACCATTTATTAATTGTCACTGTATCGACGACACAATGAAAAGTTTTCGTACGCCGTTTTCGGCGTCTTACCATAACGCGAACCAAAAGAACACCAGCGCTTTAACTGTGGATGCCGTTTACGGAATTTCGCGACCCCGCGACTCCTGGGGTGATACTTGCGACTAAGCACTGATGTTTTCTGTTGTCAGGTGGTCGTGCCATTGTTGTCAAACGATAGAAATCACGACACTTGGCCCCACGTGGTATCCGGTGACGTGCTGCGTCATGTGCATAAACTGAAGAGCAACGTGTTCGTCGTATCCGGACAGGTAATAAAATTCTCGCGTTACATTGCCGCAAAACCTGTTGCCGAACTTCTATTGATCGTTTTTGCATTTTTTTATTTCTTAGTTGTTATGTTCCACTTGCAAATAGGTAAGCGCACTGAAAACGCACGATCAGTATTTGTATTTGGGCTGCCATTACTTCATAACAAAATGATAAATTTGTAAAATATGTCCGCTGCAAACACACGATGTAACGCAATGAAGCATTGAACTTTCATGACAGGTCAAAGGAAAGACGTTACTCCCGCTGCCTCCAGGAACTGAGAAAATTCCCGAAGATCAAGCAGAGGAAGAAAAACCGAAGTGTGTATTTTTTTTCTTATCTACAAATAACCAAATACACATGCTCACTAAGTACTTGCGGTCGACCACTACCCATTACATCCCATACCAATTTGATTTCCTTACATTCGTATGTTTCCAAACCTGGCAAGTGCATCACCGAGAATTTGTAAATCCGCAGAGAAAATATCATCGATCGTCAAATTCTCCACACTCTTGAGTCGGTTGTGATCGAGTGGAGCCATCAAGTCCGGGACGTCCTCAAGCGCGATTCGTCCGAACCATTGCTGCAGGGTCTCAACCCACTCCCAGTAACCGAACTCACTTTCTGGGCTGACCGCTACGAAAATCTCAAATGTATATTCGACCAGGTATTTGCACGGAAATTTGAATAATTGATAAATCAAGCAGAAAAGCTTATATCCTTTGTAAGTAAAAATGTATTAAACCTATATCTGATTCATAACTACAACAACCCATAGCCTAAAACGTATGTGTTTTTGGTGGTTTTCTACCCCCCAAAAAAAACATGTTAAACACATGTAGTAGGCCATAAACGATGATTTTACACCAGTTATAGCTCATACAGTAAAGCCCAGTTATTTACATGTCTCATTTTGAACAGCTTCAAATGCCCAAAGTAAAAACGATGGCGGAGATTCTAAAGCGTGTACAAAGCAGTTACTATCCCGCCTTCTTGAAGATGTTCCAAGATGTCCGCGCTAGTAAGTACATCGTTTAGCTCCTGTTTGATTTTCCTCAGTTTAAGATACTGCGACTGTAACCTGTCTGTGAGCTGGCGATGTCTGCTGTAAGTTGTGAATAATGTACTGACCACGTTACATGATATAAAGAATACATAATATCTTACTTTCACGTGGCAAGGCTTACTTTTTACATACAAACTAAACATGCTGTATTTTTTTGAATTACCTGCTTCTAATTACGTTTTGTCAAACGACAGATTTTTTGTTACACCAAACAAACGTTGGGTATACTACGGACATTTCTTGAAGAAAGACGTTATGTATTTTTGTTACAAAAAGTTTTAACATGTTTTATGCTTAAACCTTTTAGGCCGAAACGAGGCCGAGGACATTCACCTGCACCTGAAAGCCATCAAATGGATTATAGAAGATCTTGAGGAACGCGAGTTCAACGAATTCCAGCTCTACATCCGTCCCTTGTTCGAGACTGTTTGTAAGATGTGGGCTCACAGCAAATACTACAGCACACCTGCTCGCCTTATTGTCTTGCTACAGGAAATCTGTAATCTTTTAATTAGTCAAGTGAGTGTTTTTTAAAGCATTTGTCCAGTGGAAGTTTGTTGTGTGCCTGTTTAATGTGACTAAGGTGTCGTCTGTTAATTTTATGAATACAATTATCCCTATGTGATAGGAGTGTTTGCTAGATAGTGAAATGCTTTCGTTGATTGTAAATTGGATTTTTGTAATGTGGATTGAAATTTACTGTATATGTTCACCACAGACAATTACTTTGACACGTAAAGTAATGACAGTGTGCATTTTTACAACTAAATGCCATATTTTACCATTTAAAATCGTGCCCGTTAATTCAGTGTCGTGTGTACCTCAACCCGGAGGACCTGTTCAAATCTGAAGTGGACGAAGTGCTTGAGAAGGTTGAGGCTGCGAGCAAAGTGCTAAACAACTTCAGGTAAGAGCAGAGCTGTTGGTCGGGTTGGTATTGTAAACACTTACCTCTGGCAAGACTCCTTGTTAACGCCCTAACGGCGACTCTGATTGACATTCCCTATGGTTTTGCGTGATAAAGTATAAATTATTATTGCGTAAGGAAACTGGAGCCAATAATATGAATATTATCGTTTGAAAAAGTTTGAGTTTACGATTTAGCCACCCATAAATTTAACAATATCGCAATGATTGAGTAGTAACGTACGATTTGAATCTGTTACGAACAGAACGTCGTATCAAACCCACAAAGAAAAGCTCGAATCCTACTTTGAGGGCATGGACAGAGAAGTGGTTCTGTGGGATTTCGACAACAGCATCGTGTTCACACGATTCGATGCTTTCTCCAGCAGACTCGATGACGTGATGGTAAGTAGTTGAACTTCATTTACTGTGGTTTGTTTTCAAGATGTCACTTAAATGTCAGTGGAAGTGGTTCCATATCTGAAAATAAATTACTTCTATTTGAATAAGAAACTGATGATTCTTCAAAGGCTTGTTCGCTTCATTAAATATGTTATTTTTCATACAATCAATACAAAAAAACGTTAGTGGTACAATTTTTTCGTCACAAGAATGTGATGTGATACGCGAACAAAAAGCTGATTTGCTGTTTGTAGCTGATTGCTTACCATGGTAACCATATTTTTCTACAGAGTATCTTCAAAGATGCTCGGGACATGCTCAAACTGGAGAAGATTGAGTTTGGTGGAGTGAAGGGGGCGGCGCTCAGCGGCCAGGTCGAAGCTTTGTTTGAAGAATTCAACAACCTTTTCAAAGTCTTCACCGAGCTCAAATACGACCCACTCGACCCCTCTAACAAGGTTCGTTGGTGGCCAATTGTTTACACAGGACATTTCAAAACAATTATGCTTACCAACGTGACGTTTAGGCTGTAACTTAGGTATCTCGTGCGGGTTTAAGAAAGGTTCGGAAGTTTTTGTTTTGAAAAAATCGCATTTTTTCTTTGACTTGGTAAATTACGGTAAGTCTTCTGACTAATTTATTATAATGGGCATGTGTGAGTTACAAGATATTTATGGACGCACTTGTTTGGGAATGAATTCCTCCTGCCGTTGTGTATCTCGATTTTTATACAAAAACCCTGCCAGAAACTTCATCTATAAATGTTTTTCTGCAATAGTCAATGAAAATGACAGTCGTTGTGCCTTGGTTCGATGCCTATAAGCTTCAATATTTTCTTTGGGATGCAAGTCGAGACTTAATAGAAATCACCCTGGTAAAACAGTACGTTGTATCTTCGCAGGAATTTTTCGACGACTTCGACAATTTCAAAAGTCGCATTACCGACATCGACCGCCGCTTGGGCTCCATAGTAGCGCAGGCATTTGACGACTGTCCATCCACAGAATCCGCCTTCAAACTGATCGCTATGTTTTCCTCTCTGCTCGACAGGTATATATCATACAAAAATATGGATGATATGTCTGGCAGATCAATATTCAAAAACATCTAAATATGTTTTGTATTAAATAATCCAATTTTTACATCAGTAGGCTAAAATGAGTTCAAATTTGGCATTGTATCGTTTTATGAAATAAACACTCTACGAGCTGCTGAAATGATCACCAACATAAAGTTTAACAAAACTTATTAAACTATGGCCTCATCCTAGCATTTTTGTTATGGACCTAAAAAACAAACTGGCACCCAAATTGTTGAACATAAATAATCTTGAATCAGCCAAGGCAGTCCAAGCAGAATTGTACAAAAAATCGTATTTTTGCAGGGATCTTATTCAAGGCGACATGCTCAGCAAGTACCCACTGTTGTTGGCAATGTTCCACCGCGAACTCGACCAGGCCAAAGTAATTTACGATCGCCAAATCGAAAACGGGAAAAACTCTGAAGGTATATGCAATTGCATGTTTTCCTATACCCTGATTTTTTTGGTTATCAAGCGATGGTTTGACGACTGTTCCTTTCTGGAGACAACAATACACAATACGTATCCGTGAACATGCAACAGATTTTGCAACGTTGTGACTCGGCAAAATGCAAATAGTGTGTTACTCATTACCCAACGTTGAGTTTGTGTTGCCAAGGTTACTTCCCTGTCAACAAGAACATGCCCCCTGTCGCCGGCGCCATCAAGTGGTCAAAGGAATTGCGAGATCGCATCCAAATTCCGTACAACAACTTCAAACACGTTTCGCACCCGTAAGCTTTATTTAAAACGACGTAGAAATATTCCACATGTTAGATCAAGATAAGAGACGTGTGTTTGTTGACAGCATTTTGGAATCAGAAGAGGGAAGAATCATGGAGATGAAATACACACAGATGATGAAACTTCTAAAAGAGTATGAAAACGTTTTGTTTTATCGTTGTTCGTGAATCATTTTCCTCAAAACAGAACAGTTTTAAGTTGCGAAATCTTATATATGTTCAACTTTAAAGGATTAACGCCCACCAAATCTAAACCTGTTTAAAATTTGTTGTTGTCAACCACAGCACATCGAAAAACGTGTTGTTCACCCAAATATGTTTTTATGATGGAATAATTTGAAGTGTATTTTGTGCTGCGAAGGTTCGAGGACGAAATATACAAAAAGTGGACGACATCTGTCGATGAGCGATCACAATACAACCTCTCCCAACCACTTGTTACGAGAAACGAAGAAACCAAACTCATCACGATTAACTTCAATCCGCAGGTGTGAATGTAACCTTTGATCTTTTACGTACGTTGCATGGAGGAAATGGTAAAATGTTCTTTTTCGCGTAACCGCTTTTAAACTTTCACGGAAACGTTTTTGTCTCATGGAAGTTGCATTGCTTAGTACAGTATGTTAAATAATAAGAAATCGGTGGTTCTAATGCTGTTATATTTACGCGTTTTTAGCTTGTCAGCGTGTTACGAGAGGTTAAATACCTGGATGTTGGTGACAGTGAAGATATTCCCGAGGAGGCATCCAAAATCTTCGAGGCTAAAGAATCATACAGACAGTACGTGGCCAATCTCGACCTCACGCAGCAGTGGTACAACAAGGTACAACATCCATTTAGTGCTGTCATTTTTTTGTAGCATAATCTATGGAAATTTCTGGACGTTTATATTCTGAAATAGACCAATATCATACGAATTAAGACTTCTATTATCAACTGCAGGTGCGAAATTCTATACTTGATGTTGAATACCCGTTGATCGACGGACAGCTCAGCACTATTGATGATTATATGACTAAAGCTGAAACAGACCTCAGCTGGAAAAGCAATGGTAGGGTAACAGGAGTTAGCAGAACACAATTTGACGGGAAATAAGGTTTTCCTTTAACGGTTGTCTTCGATGAGTAAATAACGTCAACTTTGAGATATCAATATCGTTGATTATTTTTCTTCAAAGTTTCTTCGTTATTCACCACGCTGGAGTTTTAACAATTACTCTTGAGCATTAGGATAAAAAAAATTTGCCTATATTTGCAAACTGGCACGAGCGAGTGAACAAATTACATTAAAGATGGCAAACAAACTAGCGGTGATTTGTTGACATTTCGGAAACTACGGGATTTCGCCATTTGTATCCGTTCCAAAATTGATTCGGAATACCAACAACAAAACACTACAAAAAAAAATAATTGGAACTCAGAAAGAAATACATGTGACTCGATGTTGTGCAGGTGTTTGGGAGTACATACAAGATGTGAGAGACCAAGTGCGAGACTTAGAGGATAGAGTGCAGAAGGCGAAAGACAATGTAACGAAAATTAATAAAATCATGACCACATGGGTTTTGCCACTTTTCGAAAGGAAGGAAAACAAAAAGGTAAGATGTCTTAAAGTTCAACGCCTTAACCACTCGGCCATCGCAGCTACGAAAACGTTTAGTTTTGACATAAACTAGAATATAAACCCTTACTATAACCTGACGAAAAACTTGAAACGCTGCGAACAGGATTCGAACCTGTGCGGGAATATCCCATTGGATTTCGAGTCCAACGCCTTAACCACTCGGCCATCGCAGCTACGAAAACGTTTAGTTTTGACATAAACCAGAATATAAACCCTTACTATAACCTGACGAAAAACTTGAAACGCTGCGAACAGGGTTCGAACCTGTGCGGGAATATCCCATTGGATTTCAAGTCCAACGCCTTAACCACTCGGCCATCGCAGCTACGAAAACGTTTAGTTTTGACATAAACTAGAATATAAACCCTTACTATAACCTGACGACAAAAATGAAACGCTGCGAACAGGGTTCGAACCTGTGCGGGAATATCCCATTGGATTTCGAGTCCAACGCCTTAACCACTCGGCCATCGCAGCTACGAAAACGTTTAGTTTTGACATAAACTAGAATATAAACCCTTACTATAACCTGACGAAAAAAATGAAACGCTGCGAACAGGGTTCGAACCTGTCCGGGAATATCCCATTGGATTTCGAGTCCAACGCCTTAACCACTCGGCCATCGCAGCTACGAAAACGTTTAGTTTTGACATAAACTAGAATATAAACCCTTACTATAACCTGACGAAAAAATTGAAACGCTGCGAACAGGGTTCGAACCTGTGCGGGAATATCCCATTGGATTTCAAGTCCAACGCCTTAACCACTCGGCCATCGCAGCTACGAAAACGTTTAGTTTTGACATAAACTAGAATATAAACCCTTACTATAACCTGACGAAAAAATTGAAACGCTGCGAACAGGGTTCGAACCTGTGCGGGAATATCCCATTGGATTTCAAGTCCAACGCCTTAACCACTCGGCCATCGCAGCTACGAAAACGTTTAGTTTTGACATAAACTAGAATATAAACCCTTACTATAACCTGACGAAAAAATTGAAACGCTGCGAACAGGGTTCGAACCTGTGCGGGAATATCCCATTGGATTTCAAGTCCAACGCCTTAACCACTCGGCCATCGCAGCTACGAAAACGTTTAGTTTTGACATAAACTAGAATATAAACCCTTACTATAACCTGACGAAAAAATTGAAACGCTGCGAACAGGGTTCGAACCTGTGCGGGAATATCCCATTGGATTTCAAGTCCAACGCCTTAACCACTCGGCCATCGCAGCTACGAAAACGTTTAGTTTTGACATAAACTAGAATATAAACCCTTACTATAACCTGACGAAAAAATTGAAACGCTGCGAACAGGGTTCGAACCTGTGCCGGAATATCCCATTGGATTTCAAGTCCAACGCCTTAACCACTCGGCCATCGCAGCTACGAAAACGTTTAGTTTTGACATAAACTAGAATATAAACCCTTACTATAACCTGACGAAAAAATTGAAACGCTGCGAACAGGGTTCGAACCTGTGCGGGAATATCCCATTGGATTTCGAGTCCAACGCCTTAACCACTCGGCCATCGCAGCTACGAAAACGTTTTCTTTTGACATAAACTAGAATATAAACCCTTGCTATAACCTGACGAAAAAATTGAAACGCTGCGAACAGAGTTCGAACCTGTGCGGGAATATCCCATTGGATTTCGAGTCCAACGCCTTAACCACTCGGCCATCGCAGCTACGAAAACGTTTAGTTTTGACATAAACTAGAATATAAACCCTTACTATAACCTGACGAAAAAATTGAAACGCTGCGAACAGGGTTCGAACCTGTGCGGGAATATCCCATTGGATTTCAAGTCCAACGCCTTAACCACTCGGCCATCGCAGCTACGAAAACGTTTAGTTTTGACATCAACTAGAATATAAACCCTTACTATAACCTGACGAAAAAATTGAAACGCTGCGAACAGGGTTCGAACCTGTGCGGGAATATCCCATTGGATTTCAAGTCCAACGCCTTAACCACTCGGCCATCGCAGCTACGAAAACGTTTAGTTTTGACATAAACTAGAATATAAACCCTTACTATAACCTGACGAAAAAATTGAAACGCTGCGAACTGGGTTCGAACCTGTGCGGGAATATCCCATTGGATTTCAAGTCCAACGCCTTAACCACTCGGCCATCGCAGCTACGAAAACGTTTAGTTTTGACATAAACTAGAATATAAACCCTTACTATAACCTGACGAAAAAATTGAAACGCTGCGAACAGGGTTCGAACCTGTGCGGGAATATCCCATTGGATTTCAAGTCCAACGCCTTAACCACTCGGCCATCGCAGCTACGAAAACGTTTAGTTTTGACATAAACTAGAACATAAACCCTTACTATAACCTGACGAAAAAATTGAAACGCTGCGAACAGGGTTCGAACCTGTGCGGGAATATCCCATTGGATTTCAAGTCCAACGCCTTAACCACTCGGCCATCGCAGCTACGAAAACGTTTAGTTTTGACATAAACTAGAACATAAACCCTTACTGTAACCGGACGAAAAAATTGAAACGCTGCGAACAGGGTTCGAACCTGTGCGGGAATATCCCATTGGATTTCAAGTCCAACGCCTTAACCACTCGGCCATCGCAGCTACGAAAACGTTTAGTTTTGACATAAACTAGAATATAAACCCTTACTATAACCTGACGAAAAAATTGAAACGCTGCGAACAGGGTTCGAACCTGTGCGGGAATATCCCATTGGATTTCGAGCCCAACGCCTTAACCACTCGGCCATCGCAGCTACGAAAACGTTTAGTTTTGACATAAACTAGAATATAAACCCTTACTATAACCTGACGAAAAAATTGAAACGCTGCGAACAGGGTTCGAACCTGTGCGGGAATATCCCATTGGATTTCAAGTCCAACGCCTTAACCACTCGGCCATCGCAGCTACGAAAACGTTTAGTTTTGACATAAACTAGAATATAAACCCTTACTATAACCTGACGAAAAAATTGAAACGCTGCGAACAGAGTTCGAACCTGTGCGGGAATATCCCATTGGATTTCAAGTCCAACGCCTTAACCACTCGGCCATCGCAGCTACGAAAACGTTTAGTTTTGACATAAACTAGAATATAAACCCTTACTATAACCTGACGAAAAAATTGAAACGCTGCGAACAGGGTTCGAACCTGTGCGGGAATATCCTATTGGATTTCAAGTCCAACGTCTTAACCACTCGGCCATCGCAGCTACGAAAACGTTTAGTTTTGACATAAACTAGAATATAAACCCTTACTATAACCTGACGAAAAAATTGAAACGCTGCGAACAGGGTTCGAACCTGTGCGGGAATATCCCATTGGATTTCGAGTCCAACGCCTTAACCACTCGGCCATCGCAGCTACGAAAACGTTTAGTTTTGACATAAACTAGAATATAAACCCTTACTATAACCTGACGAAAAAATTGAAACGCTGCGAACAGGGTTCGAACCTGTGCGGGAATATCCCATTGGATTTCAAGTCCAACGCCTTAACCACTCGGCCATCGCAGCTACGAAAACGTTTAGTTTTGACATAAACTAGAATATAAACCCTTACTATAACCTGACGAAAAAATTGAAACGCTGCGAACAGGGTTCGAACCTGTACGGGAATATCCCATTGGATTTCAAGTCCAACGCCTTAACCACTCGGCCATCGCAGCTACGAAAACGTTTAGTTTTGACATAAACTAAAATATAAACTTTTACTATAACCTGACTAAAAAAATGGAAAGGCTGCGAACAGGGTTCGAACCTGTGCGGGAATATCCCATTGGATTTCGAGTCCAACGCCTTAACCACTCGGCCATCGCAGCTACGAAAACGTTTAGTTTTGACATAAACTAGAATATAAACCCTTACTATAACCTGACGAAAAAATTGAAACGCTGCGAACAGGGTTCGAACCTGTGCGGGAATATCCCATTGGATTTCGAGTCCAACGCCTTAACCACTCGGCCATCGCAGCTACGAAAACGTTTACTTTTGACATAAACTAGAATATAAACCCTTACTATAACCTGACGAAAAAATTGAAACGCTGCGAACAGGGTTCGAACCTGTGCGGGAATATCCCATTGGATTTCAAGTCCAACGCCTTAACCACTCGGCCATCGCAGCTACGAAAACGTTTAGTTTTGACATAAACTAGAATATAAACCCTTACTATAACCTGACGAAAAAATTGAAACGCTGCGAACAGGGTTCGAACCTGTACGGGAATATCCCATTGGATTTCAAGTCCAACGCCTTAACCACTCGGCCATCGCAGCTACGAAAACGTTTAGTTTTGACATAAACTAAAATATAAACTTTTACTATAACCTGACTAAAAAAATGGAAAGGCTGCGAACAGGGTTCGAACCTGTGCGGGAATATCCCATTGGATTTCGAGTCCAACGCCTTAACCACTCGGCCATCGCAGCTACGAAAACGTTTACTTTTGACATAAACTAGAATATAAACCCTTACTATAACCTGACGAAAAAATTGAAACGCTGCGAACAGGGTTCGAACCTGTGCGGGAATATCCCATTGGATTTCGAGTCCAACGCCTTAACCACTCGGCCATCGCAGCTACGAAAACGTTTAGTTTTGACATAAACTAGAATATAAACCCTTACTATAACCTGACGAAAAAATTGAAACGCTGCGAACAGGGTTCGAACCTGTGCGGGAATATCCCATTGGATTTCAAGTCCAACGCCTTAACCACTCGGCCATCGCAGCTACGAAAACGTTTAGTTTTGACATAAACTAGAATATAAACCCTTACTATAACCTGACGAAAAAATTGAAACGCTGCGAACAGGGTTCGAACCTGTACGGGAATATCCCATTGGATTTCAAGTCCAACGCCTTAACCACTCGGCCATCGCAGCTACGAAAACGTTTAGTTTTGACATAAACTAGAATATAAACTTTTACTATAACCTGACTAAAAAAATGGAAAGGCTGCGAACAGGGTTCGAACCTGTGCGGGAATATCCCATTGGATTTCAAGTCCAACGCCTTAACCACTCGGCCATCGCAGCTACGAATACGTTTAGTTTTGACATAAACTAGAATATAAACCCTTACTATAACCTGACGAAAAAATTGAAACGCTGCGAACAGGGTTCGAACCTGTGCGGGAATATCCCATTGGATTTCAAGTCCAACGCCTTAACCACTCGGCCATCGCAGCTACGAAAACGTTTAGTTTTGACATAAACTAGAATATAAACCCTTACTATAACCTGACGAAAAAATTGAAACGCTGCGAACAGGGTTCGAACCTGTGCGGGAATATCCCATTGGATTTCAAGTCCAACGCCTTAACCACTCGGCCATCGCAGCTACGAAAACGTTTAGTTTTGACATAAACTAGAATATAAACCCTTACTATAACCTGACGAAAAAATTGAAACGCTGCGAACAGGGTTCGAACCTGTGCGGGAATATCCCATTGGATTTCAAGTCCAACGCCTTAACCACTCGGCCATCGCAGCTACGAAAACGTTTAGTTTTGACATAAACTAGAATATAAACTTTTACTATAACCTGACGAAAAAAATGGAAAGGCTGCGAACAGGGTTCGAACCTGTGCGGGAATATCCCATTGGATTTCGAGTCCAACGCCTTAACCACTCGGCCATCGCAGCTACGAAAACGTTTACTTTTGACATAAACTAGAATATAAACCCTTACTATAACCTGACGAAAAAATTGAAACGCTGCGAACAGGGTTCGAACCTGTGCGGGAATATCCCATTGGATTTCGAGTCCAACGCCTTAACCACTCGGCCATCGCAGCTACGAAAACGTTTAGTTTTGACATAAACTAGAATATAAACCCTTACTATAACCTGACGAAAAAATTGTAACGCTGCGAACAGGGTTCGAACCTGTGCGGGAATATCCCATTGGATTTCGAGTCCAACGCCTTAACCACTCGGCCATCGCAGCTACGAAAACGTTTAGTTTTGACATAAACTAGAATATAAACCCTTACTATAACCTGACGAAAAAATTGAAACGCTGCGAACAGGGTTCGAACCTTTGCGGGAATATCCCATTGGATTTCAAGTCCAACGCCTTAACCACTCGGCCATCGCAGCTACGAAAACGTTTAGTTTTGACATAAACTAGAATATAAACCCTTACTATAACCTGACGAAAAAATTGAAACGATGCGAACAGGGTTCGAACCTGTGCGGGAATATCCCATTGGATTTCGAGTCCAACGCCTTAACCACTCGGCCATCGCAGCTACGAAAACGTTTAGTTTTGACATAAACTAGAATATAAACCCTTACTATAACCTGACGAAAAAATTGAAACGCTGCGAACAGGGTTCGAACCTGTGCGGGAATATCCCATTGGATTTCGAGTCCAACGCCTTAACCACTCGGCCATCGCAGCTACGAAAACGTTTAGTTTTGACATAAACTAGAATATAAACCCTTACTATAACCTGACGAAAAAATTGAAACGCTGCGAACAGGGTTCGAACCTGTGCGGGAATATCCCATTGGATTTCGAGTCCAACGCCTTAACCACTCGGCCATCGCAGCTACGAAAACGTTTAGTTTTGACATAAACTAGAATATAAACCCTTACTATAACCTGACGAAAAAATTGAAACGCTGCGAACAGGGTTCGAACCTGTGCGGGAATATCCCATTGGATTTCAAGTCCAACGCCTTAACCACTCGGCCATCGCAGCTACGAAAACGTTTAGTTTTGACATAAACTAGAATATAAACCCTTACTATAACCTGACGAAAAAATTGAAACGCTGCGAACAGGGTTCGAACCTGTGCGGGAATATCCCATTGGATTTCAAGTCCAACGCCTTAACCACTCGGCCATCGCAGCTACGAAAACGTTTAGTTTTGACATAAACTAGAATATAAACCCTTACTATAACCTGACGAAAAAATTGAAACGCTGCGAACAGGGTTCGAACCTGTACGGGAATATCCCATTGGATTTCAAGTCCAACGCCTTAACCACTCGGCCATCGCAGCTACGAAAACGTTTAGTTTTGACATAAACTAGAATATAAACTTTTACTATAACCTGATTAAAAAAATGGAAAGGCTGCGAACAGGGTTCGAACCTGTGCGGGAATATCCCATTGGATTTCGAGTCCAACGCCTTAACCACTCGGCCATCGCAGCTACGAAAACGTTTAGTTTTGACATAAACTAGAATATAAACCCTTACTATAACCTGACGAAAAAATTAAAACGCTGCGAACAGGGTTCGAACCTGTGCGGGAATATCCCATTGGATTTCGAGTCCAACGCCTTAACCACTCGGCCATCGCAGCTACGAAAACGTTTAGTTTTGACATAAACTAGAATATAAACCCTTACTATAACCTGACGAAAAAATTGAAACGCTGCGAACAGGGTTCGAACCTGTGCGGGAATATCCCATTGGATTTCAAGTCCAACGCCTTAACCACTCGGCCATCGCAGCTACGAAAACGTTTAGTTTTGACATAAACTAGAATATAAACCCTTACTATAACCTGACGAAAAAATTGAAAGGCTGCGAACAGAGTTCGAACCTGTGCGGGAATATCCCATTGGATTTCAAGTCCAACGCCTTAACCACTCGGCCATCGCAGCTACGAAAACGTTTAGTTTTGACATAAACTAGAATATAAACTTTTACTATAACCTGACGAAAAAAATGGAAAGGCTGCGAACAGGGTTCGAACCTGTGCGGGAATATCCCATTGGATTTCGAGTCCAACGCCTTAACCACTCGGCCATCGCAGCTACGAAAACGTTTACTTTTGACATAAACTAGAATATAAACCCTTACTATAACCTGACGAAAAAATTGAAACGCTGCGAACAGGGTTCGAACCTGTGCGGGAATATCCCATTGGATTTCGAGTCCAACGCCTTAACCACTCGGCCATCGCAGCTACGAAAACGTTTAGTTTTGACATAAACTAGAATATAAACCCTTACTATAACCTGACGAAAAAATTGAAACGCTGCGAACAGGGTTCGAACCTGTGCGGGAATATCCCATTGGATTTCGAGCCCAACGCCTTAACCACTCGGCCATCGCAGCTACGAAAACGTTTAGTTTTGACATAAACTAGAATATAAACCCTTACTATAACCTGACGAAAAAATTGAAACGCTGCGAACAGGGTTCGAACCTGTGCGGGAATATCCCATTGGATTTCAAGTCCAACGCCTTAACCACTCGGCCATCGCAGCTACGAAAACGTTTAGTTTTGACATAAACTAGAATATAAACCCTTACTATAACCTGACGAAAAAATTGAAACGCTGCGAACAGAGTTCGAACCTGTGCGGGAATATCCCATTGGATTTCAAGTCCAACGCCTTAACCACTCGGCCATCGCAGCTACGAAAACGTTTAGTTTTGACATAAACTAGAATATAAACCCTTACTATAACCTGACGAAAAAATTGAAACGCTGCGAACAGGGTTCGAACCTGTGCGGGAATATCCTATTGGATTTCAAGTCCAACGTCTTAACCACTCGGCCATCGCAGCTACGAAAACGTTTAGTTTTGACATAAACTAGAATATAAACCCTTACTATAACCTGACGAAAAAATTGAAACGCTGCGAACAGGGTTCGAACCTGTGCGGGAATATCCCATTGGATTTCGAGTCCAACGCCTTAACCACTCGGCCATCGCAGCTACGAAAACGTTTAGTTTTGACATAAACTAGAATATAAACCCTTACTATAACCTGACGAAAAAATTGAAACGCTGCGAACAGGGTTCGAACCTGTGCGGGAATATCCCATTGGATTTCAAGTCCAACGCCTTAACCACTCGGCCATCGCAGCTACGAAAACGTTTAGTTTTGACATAAACTAGAATATAAACCCTTACTATAACCTGACGAAAAAATTGAAACGCTGCGAACAGGGTTCGAACCTGTACGGGAATATCCCATTGGATTTCAAGTCCAACGCCTTAACCACTCGGCCATCGCAGCTACGAAAACGTTTAGTTTTGACATAAACTAAAATATAAACTTTTACTATAACCTGACTAAAAAAATGGAAAGGCTGCGAACAGGGTTCGAACCTGTGCGGGAATATCCCATTGGATTTCGAGTCCAACGCCTTAACCACTCGGCCATCGCAGCTACGAAAACGTTTAGTTTTGACATAAACTAGAATATAAACCCTTACTATAACCTGACGAAAAAATTGAAACGCTGCGAACAGGGTTCGAACCTGTGCGGGAATATCCCATTGGATTTCGAGTCCAACGCCTTAACCACTCGGCCATCGCAGCTACGAAAACGTTTACTTTTGACATAAACTAGAATATAAACCCTTACTATAACCTGACGAAAAAATTGAAACGCTGCGAACAGGGTTCGAACCTGTGCGGGAATATCCCATTGGATTTCGAGTCCAACGCCTTAACCACTCGGCCATCGCAGCTACGAAAACGTTTAGTTTTGACATAAACTAGAATATAAACCCTTACTATAACCTGACGAAAAAATTGAAACGCTGCGAACAGGGTTCGAACCTGTGCGGGAATATCCCATTGGATTTCAAGTCCAACGCCTTAACCACTCGGCCATCGCAGCTACGAAAACGTTTAGTTTTGACATAAACTAGAATATAAACCCTTACTATAACCTGACGAAAAAATTGAAACGCTGCGAACAGGGTTCGAACCTGTACGGGAATATCCCATTGGATTTCAAGTCCAACGCCTTAACCACTCGGCCATCGCAGCTACGAAAACGTTTAGTTTTGACATAAACTAGAATATAAACTTTTACTATAACCTGACTAAAAAAATGGAAAGGCTGCGAACAGGGTTCGAACCTGTGCGGGAATATCCCATTGGATTTCAAGTCCAACGCCTTAACCACTCGGCCATCGCAGCTACGAATACGTTTAGTTTTGACATAAACTAGAATATAAACCCTTACTATAACCTGACGAAAAAATTGAAACGCTGCGAACAGGGTTCGAACCTGTGCGGGAATATCCCATTGGATTTCAAGTCCAACGCCTTAACCACTCGGCCATCGCAGCTACGAAAACGTTTAGTTTTGACATAAACTAGAATATAAACCCTTACTATAACCTGACGAAAAAATTGAAACGCTGCGAACAGGGTTCGAACCTGTGCGGGAATATCCCATTGGATTTCAAGTCCAACGCCTTAACCACTCGGCCATCGCAGCTACGAAAACGTTTAGTTTTGACATAAACTAGAATATAAACCCTTACTATAACCTGACGAAAAAATTGAAACGCTGCGAACAGGGTTCGAACCTGTGCGGGAATATCCCATTGGATTTCAAGTCCAACGCCTTAACCACTCGGCCATCGCAGCTACGAAAACGTTTAGTTTTGACATAAACTAGAATATAAACTTTTACTATAACCTGACGAAAAAAATGGAAAGGCTGCGAACAGGGTTCGAACCTGTGCGGGAATATCCCATTGGATTTCGAGTCCAACGCCTTAACCACTCGGCCATCGCAGCTACGAAAACGTTTACTTTTGACATAAACTAGAATATAAACCCTTACTATAACCTGACGAAAAAATTGAAACGCTGCGAACAGGGTTCGAACCTGTGCGGGAATATCCCATTGGATTTCGAGTCCAACGCCTTAACCACTCGGCCATCGCAGCTACGAAAACGTTTAGTTTTGACATAAACTAGAATATAAACCCTTACTATAACCTGACGAAAAAATTGTAACGCTGCGAACAGGGTTCGAACCTGTGCGGGAATATCCCATTGGATTTCGAGTCCAACGCCTTAACCACTCGGCCATCGCAGCTACGAAAACGTTTAGTTTTGACATAAACTAGAATATAAACCCTTACTATAACCTGACGAAAAAATTGAAACGCTGCGAACAGGGTTCGAACCTGTGCGGGAATATCCCATTGGATTTCAAGTCCAACGCCTTAACCACTCGGCCATCGCAGCTACGAAAACGTTTAGTTTTGACATAAACTAGAATATAAACCCTTACTATAACCTGACGAAAAAATTGAAACGATGCGAACAGGGTTCGAACCTGTGCGGGAATATCCCATTGGATTTCGAGTCCAACGCCTTAACCACTCGGCCATCGCAGCTACGAAAACGTTTAGTTTTGACATAAACTAGAATATAAACCCTTACTATAACCTGACGAAAAAATTGAAACGCTGCGAACAGGGTTCGAACCTGTGCGGGAATATCCCATTGGATTTCGAGTCCAACGCCTTAACCACTCGGCCATCGCAGCTACGAAAACGTTTAGTTTTGACATAAACTAGAATATAAACCCTTACTATAACCTGACGAAAAAATTGAAACGCTGCGAACAGGGTTCGAACCTGTGCGGGAATATCCCATTGGATTTCGAGTCCAACGCCTTAACCACTCGGCCATCGCAGCTACGAAAACGTTTAGTTTTGACATAAACTAGAATATAAACCCTTACTATAACCTGACGAAAAAATTGAAACGCTGCGAACAGGGTTCGAACCTGTGCGGGAATATCCCATTGGATTTCAAGTCCAACGCCTTAACCACTCGGCCATCGCAGCTACGAAAACGTTTAGTTTTGACATAAACTAGAATATAAACCCTTACTATAACCTGACGAAAAAATTGAAACGCTGCGAACAGGGTTCGAACCTGTGCGGGAATATCCCATTGGATTTCAAGTCCAACGCCTTAACCACTCGGCCATCGCAGCTACGAAAACGTTTAGTTTTGACATAAACTAGAATATAAACCCTTACTATAACCTGACGAAAAAATTGAAACGCTGCGAACAGGGTTCGAACCTGTACGGGAATATCCCATTGGATTTCAAGTCCAACGCCTTAACCACTCGGCCATCGCAGCTACGAAAACGTTTAGTTTTGACATAAACTAGAATATAAACTTTTACTATAACCTGATTAAAAAAATGGAAAGGCTGCGAACAGGGTTCGAACCTGTGCGGGAATATCCCATTGGATTTCGAGTCCAACGCCTTAACCACTCGGCCATCGCAGCTACGAAAACGTTTAGTTTTGACATAAACTAGAATATAAACCCTTACTATAACCTGACGAAAAAATTAAAACGCTGCGAACAGGGTTCGAACCTGTGCGGGAATATCCCATTGGATTTCGAGTCCAACGCCTTAACCACTCGGCCATCGCAGCTACGAAAACGTTTAGTTTTGACATAAACTAGAATATAAACCCTTACTATAACCTGACGAAAAAATTGAAACGCTGCGAACAGGGTTCGAACCTGTGCGGGAATATCCCATTGGATTTCAAGTCCAACGCCTTAACCACTCGGCCATCGCAGCTACGAAAACGTTTAGTTTTGACATAAACTAGAATATAAACCCTTACTATAACCTGACGAAAAAATTGAAAGGCTGCGAACAGAGTTCGAACCTGTGCGGGAATATCCCATTGGATTTCAAGTCCAACGCCTTAACCACTCGGCCATCGCAGCTACGAAAACGTTTAGTTTTGACATAAACTAGAATATAAACTTTTACTATAACCTGACGAAAAAAATGGAAAGGCTGCGAACAGGGTTCGAACCTGTGCGGGAATATCCCATTGGATTTCGAGTCCAACGCCTTAACCACTCGGCCATCGCAGCTACGAAAACGTTTACTTTTGACATAAACTAGAATATAAACCCTTACTATAACCTGACGAAAAAATTGAAACGCTGCGAACAGGGTTCGAACCTGTGCGGGAATATCCCATTGGATTTCGAGTCCAACGCCTTAACCACTCGGCCATCGCAGCTACGAAAACGTTTAGTTTTGACATAAACTAGAATATAAACCCTTACTATAACCTGACGAAAAAATTGTAACGCTGCGA
The DNA here is from genome assembly GCF_947561715.1 of Ascidia mentula. Taxonomy (NCBI): domain Eukaryota; kingdom Metazoa; phylum Chordata; class Ascidiacea; order Phlebobranchia; family Ascidiidae; genus Ascidia; species Ascidia mentula. The sequence goes on along the minus strand of NC_138569.1, from coordinate 14,606,777 downwards.
ACAGGGTTCGAACCTGTGCGGGAATATCCCATTGGATTTCGAGTCCAACGCCTTAACCACTCGGCCATCGCAGCTACGAAAACGTTTAGTTTTGACATAAACTAGAATATAAACCCTTACTATAACCTGACGAAAAAATTGAAACGCTGCGAACAGGGTTCGAACCTGTGCGGGAATATCCCATTGGATTTCAAGTCCAACGCCTTAACCACTCGGCCATCGCAGCTACGAAAACGTTTAGTTTTGACATAAACTAGAATATAAACCCTTACTATAACCTGACGAAAAAATTGAAACGATGCGAACAGGGTTCGAACCTGTGCGGGAATATCCCATTGGATTTCGAGTCCAACGCCTTAACCACTCGGCCATCGCAGCTACGAAAACGTTTAGTTTTGACATAAACTAGAATATAAACCCTTACTATAACCTGACGAAAAAATTGAAACGCTGCGAACAGGGTTCGAACCTGTGCGGGAATATCCCATTGGATTTCGAGTCCAACGCCTTAACCACTCGGCCATCGCAGCTACGAAAACGTTTAGTTTTGACATAAACTAGAATATAAACCCTTACTATAACCTGACGAAAAAATTGAAACGCTGCGAACAGGGTTCGAACCTGTGCGGGAATATCCCATTGGATTTCGAGTCCAACGCCTTAACCACTCGGCCATCGCAGCTACGAAAACGTTTAGTTTTGACATAAACTAGAATATAAACCCTTACTATAACCTGACGAAAAAATTGAAACGCTGCGAACAGGGTTCGAACCTGTGCGGGAATATCCCATTGGATTTCAAGTCCAACGCCTTAACCACTCGGCCATCGCAGCTACGAAAACGTTTAGTTTTGACATAAACTAGAATATAAACCCTTACTATAACCTGACGAAAAAATTGAAACGCTGCGAACAGGGTTCGAACCTGTGCGGGAATATCCCATTGGATTTCAAGTCCAACGCCTTAACCACTCGGCCATCGCAGCTACGAAAACGTTTAGTTTTGACATAAACTAGAATATAAACCCTTACTATAACCTGACGAAAAAATTGAAACGCTGCGAACAGGGTTCGAACCTGTACGGGAATATCCCATTGGATTTCAAGTCCAACGCCTTAACCACTCGGCCATCGCAGCTACGAAAACGTTTAGTTTTGACATAAACTAGAATATAAACTTTTACTATAACCTGATTAAAAAAATGGAAAGGCTGCGAACAGGGTTCGAACCTGTGCGGGAATATCCCATTGGATTTCGAGTCCAACGCCTTAACCACTCGGCCATCGCAGCTACGAAAACGTTTAGTTTTGACATAAACTAGAATATAAACCCTTACTATAACCTGACGAAAAAATTGAAACGCTGCGAACAGGGTTCGAACCTGTGCGGGAATATCCCATTGGATTTCAAGTCCAACGCCTTAACCACTCGGCCATCGCAGCTACGAAAACGTTTAGTTTTGACATAAACTAGAATATAAACCCTTACTATAACCTGACGAAAAAATTGAAACGATGCGAACAGGGTTCGAACCTGTGCGGGAATATCCCATTGGATTTCGAGTCCAACGCCTTAACCACTCGGCCATCGCAGCTACGAAAACGTTTAGTTTTGACATAAACTAGAATATAAACCCTTACTATAACCTGACGAAAAAATTGAAACGCTGCGAACAGGGTTCGAACCTGTGCGGGAATATCCCATTGGATTTCGAGTCCAACGCCTTAACCACTCGGCCATCGCAGCTACGAAAACGTTTAGTTTTGACATAAACTAGAATATAAACCCTTACTATAACCTGACGAAAAAATTGAAACGCTGCGAACAGGGTTCGAACCTGTGCGGGAATATCCCATTGGATTTCGAGTCCAACGCCTTAACCACTCGGCCATCGCAGCTACGAAAACGTTTAGTTTTGACATAAACTAGAATATAAACCCTTACTATAACCTGACGAAAAAATTGAAACGCTGCGAACAGGGTTCGAACCTGTGCGGGAATATCCCATTGGATTTCAAGTCCAACGCCTTAACCACTCGGCCATCGCAGCTACGAAAACGTTTAGTTTTGACATAAACTAGAATATAAACCCTTACTATAACCTGACGAAAAAATTGAAACGCTGCGAACAGGGTTCGAACCTGTGCGGGAATATCCCATTGGATTTCAAGTCCAACGCCTTAACCACTCGGCCATCGCAGCTACGAAAACGTTTAGTTTTGACATAAACTAGAATATAAACCCTTACTATAACCTGACGAAAAAATTGAAACGCTGCGAACAGGGTTCGAACCTGTACGGGAATATCCCATTGGATTTCAAGTCCAACGCCTTAACCACTCGGCCATCGCAGCTACGAAAACGTTTAGTTTTGACATAAACTAGAATATAAACTTTTACTATAACCTGATTAAAAAAATGGAAAGGCTGCGAACAGGGTTCGAACCTGTGCGGGAATATCCCATTGGATTTCGAGTCCAACGCCTTAACCACTCGGCCATCGCAGCTACGAAAACGTTTAGTTTTGACATAAACTAGAATATAAACCCTTACTATAACCTGACGAAAAAATTAAAACGCTGCGAACAGGGTTCGAACCTGTGCGGGAATATCCCATTGGATTTCGAGTCCAACGCCTTAACCACTCGGCCATCGCAGCTACGAAAACGTTTAGTTTTGACATAAACTAGAATATAAACCCTTACTATAACCTGACGAAAAAATTGAAACGCTGCGAACAGGGTTCGAACCTGTGCGGGAATATCCCATTGGATTTCAAGTCCAACGCCTTAACCACTCGGCCATCGCAGCTACGAAAACGTTTAGTTTTGACATAAACTAGAATATAAACCCTTACTATAACCTGACGAAAAAATTGAAACGCTGCGAACATGATTCGAACCTGTGCGGGAATATCCCATTGGATTTCAAGTCCAACGCCTTAACCACTCGGCCATCGCAGCTACGAAAACGTTTAGTTTTGACATAAACTAGAATATAAACCCTTACTATAACCTGACGAAAAAATTGAAAGGCTGCGAACAGAGTTCGAACCTGTGCGGGAATATCCCATTGGATTTCAAGTCCAACGCCTTAACCACTCGGCCATCGCAGCTACGAAAACGTTTAGTTTTGACATAAACTAGAATATAAACCCTTACTATAACCTGACGAAAAAATTGAAACGCTGCGAACAGGGTTCGAACCTGTGCGGGAATATCCCATTGGATTTCGAGTCCAACGCCTTAACCACTCGGCCATCGCAGCTACGAAAACGTTTAGTTTTGACATAAACTAGAATATAAACCCTTACTATAACCTGACGAAAAAATTGAAACGCTGCGAACAGGGTTCGAACCTGTGCGGGAATATCCCATTGGATTTCAAGTCCAACGCCTTAACCACTCGGCCATCGCAGCTACGAAAACGTTTAGTTTTGACATAAACTAGAATATAAACCCTTACTATAACCTGACGAAAAAATTGAAACGCTGCGAACAGGGTTCGAACCTGTGCGGGAATATCCCATTGGATTTCAAGTCCAACGCCTTAACCACTCGGCCATCGCAGCTACGAAAACGTTTAGTTTTGACATAAACTAGAATATAACCCCTTACTATAACCTGACGAAAAAATTGAAACGCTGCGAACAGGGTTCGAACCTGTGCGGGAATATCCCATTGGATTTCAAGTCCAACGCCTTAACCATTCAGCCATCGCAGCTACGAAAACGTTTAGTTTTGACATAAACTAGAATATAAACCCTTACTATAACCTGACGAAAAAATTGAAACGCTGCGAACAGGGTTCGAACCTGTGCGGGAATATCCCATTGGATTTCAAGTCCAACGCCTTAACCACTCGGCCATCGCAGCTACGAAAACGTTTAGTTTTGACATAAACTAGAATATAAACCCTTACTATAACCTGACGAAAAAATTGAAACGCTGCGAACAGGGTTCGAACCTGTGCGGGAATATCCCATTGGATTTCGAGTCCAACGCCTTAACCACTCGGCCATCGCAGCTACGAAAACGTTTAGTTTTGACATAAACTAGAATATAAACCCTTACTATAACCTGACGAAAAAATTGAAACGCTGCGAACAGGGTTCGAACCTGTGCGGGAATATCCCATTGGATTTCAAGTCCAACGCCTTAACCACTCGGCCATCGCAGCTACGAAAACGTTTAGTTTTGACATAAACTAGAATATAAACCCTTACTATAACCTGACGAAAAAATTGAAACGCTGCGAACAGGGTTCGAACCTGTGCGGGAATATCCCATTGGATTTCAAGTCCAACGCCTTAACCACTCGGCCATCGCAGCTACGAAAACGTTTAGTTTTGTCATAAACTAGAATATAAACCCTTACTATAACCTGACGAAAAAAATGAAACGCTGCGAACAGGGTTCGAACCTGTGCGGGAATATCCCATTGGATTTCAAGTCCAACGCCTTAACCACTCGGCCATCGCAGCTACGAAAACGTTTAGTTTTGACATAAACTAGAATATAAACCCTTACTATAACCTGACGAAAAAATTGAAACGCTGCGAACAGGGTTCGAACCTGTGCGGGAATATCCCATTGGATTTCAAGTCCAACGCCTTAACCACTCGGCCATCGCAGCTACGAAAACGTTTAGTTTTGACATAAACTAGAATATAAACCCTTACTATAACATGACGAAAAAATTGAAACGCTGCGAACAGGGTTCGAACCTGTGCGGGAATATCCCATTGGATTTCAAGTCCAACGCCTTAACCACTCGGCCATCGCAGCTACGAAAACGTTTAGTTTTGTCATAAACTAGAATATAAACCCTTACTATAACCTGACGAAAAAATTGAAACGCTGCGAACAGGGTTCGAACCTGTGCGGGAATATCCCATTGGATTTCAAGTCCAACGCCTTAACCACTCGGCCATCGCAGCTACGAAAACGTTTAATTTTGTCATAAACTAGAATATAAACCCTTACTATAACCTGACGAAAAAATTGAAACGCTGCGAACAGGGTTCGAACCTGTGCGGGAATATCCCATTGGATTTCAAGTCCAACGCCTTAACCACTCGGCCATCGCAGCTACGAAAACGTTTAGTTTTGACATAAACTAGAATATAAACCCTTACTATAACCTGACGAAAAAATTGAAACGCTGCGAACAGGGTTCGAACCTGTGCGGGAATATCCCATTGGATTTCAAGTCCAACGCCTTAACCACTCGGCCATCGCAGCTACGAAAACGTTTAGTTTTGACATAAACTAGAATATAAACCCTTACTATAACATGACGAAAAAATTGAAACGCTGCGAACAGGGTTCGAACCTGTGCGGGAATATCCCATTGGATTTCAAGTCCAACGCCTTAACCACTCGGCCATCGCACCTACGAAAACGTTTAGTTTTGACATAAACTAGAATATAAACCCTTACTATAACCTGACTAAAAAAATGGAAAGGCTGCGAACAGAGTTCGAACCTGTGCGGGAATATCCCATTGGATTTCAAGTCCAACGCCTTAACCACTCGGCCATCGCAGCTACGAAAACGTTTAGTTTTGACATAAACTAGAATATAAACCCTTACTATAACCTGACGAAAAAATTGAAACGCTGCGAACAGGGTTCGAACCTGTGCGGGAATATCCCATTGGATTTCAAGTCCAACGCCTTAACCACTCGGCCATCGCAGCTACGAAAACGTTTAGTTTTGACATAAACTAGAATATAAACCCTTACTATAACCTGACTAAAAAAATTGAAAGGCTGCGAACAGAGTTCGAACCTGTGCGGGAATATCCCATTGGATTTCAAGTCCAACGCTTTAACCACTCGGCCATCGCAGCTACGAAAACGTTTAGTTTTGACATAAACTAGAATATAAACCCTTACTATAACCTGACGAAAAAATTGAAACGCTGCGAACAGGGTTCGAACCTGTGCGGGAATATCCCATTGGATTTCAAGTCCAACGCCTTAACCACTCGGCCATCGCAGCTACGAAAACGTTTAGTTTTGACATAAACTAGAATATAAACCCTCACTATAACATGACGAAAAAATTGAAACGCTGCGAACAGGGTTCGAACCTGTGCGGGAATATCCCATTGGATTTCAAGTCCAACGCCTTAACCACTCGGCCATCGCAGCTACGAAAACGTTTAGTTTTGACATAAACTAGAATATAAACCCTCACTATAACATGACGAAAAAATTGAAACGCTGCGAACAGGGTTCGAACCTGTGCGGGAATATCCCATTGGATTTCAAGTCCAACGCCTTAACCACTCGGCCATCGCAGCTACGAAAACGTTTAGTTTTGACATAAACTAGAATATAAACCCTTACTATAACCTGACTAAAAAAATTGAAAGGCTGCGAACAGAGTTCGAACCTGTGCGGGAATATCCCATTGGATTTCAAGTCCAACGCCTTAACCATTCAGCCATCGCAGCTACGAAAACGTTTAGTTTTGACATAAACTAGAATATAAACCCTTACTATAACCTGACGAAAAAATTGAAACGCTGCGAACAGGGTTCGAACCTGTGCGGGAATATCCCATTGGATTTCAAGTCCAACGCCTTAACCACTCGGCCATCGCAGCTACGAAAACGTTTAGTTTTGACATAAACTAGAATATAAACCCTCACTATAACATGACGAAAAAATTGAAACGCTGCGAACAGGGTTCGAACCTGTGCGGGAATATCCCATTGGATTTCAAGTCCAACGCCTTAACCACTCGGCCATCGCAGCTACGAAAACGTTTAGTTTTGACATAAACTAGAATATAAACCCTTACCATAACATGACGAAAAAATTGAAACGCTGCGAACAGGGTTCGAACCTGTGCGGGAATATCCCATTGGATTTCAAGTCCAACGCCTTAACCACTCGGCCATCGCAGCTACGAAAACGTTTAGTTTTGACATAAACTAGAATATAAACCCTTACTATAACCTGACGAAAAAATTGAAACGCTGCGAACAGGGTTCGAACCTGTGCGGGAATATCCCATTGGATTTCAAGTCCAACGCCTTAACCACTCGGCCATCGCAGCTACGAAAACGTTTAGTTTTGACATAAACTAGAATATAAACCCTTACTATAACATGACGAAAAAATTGAAACGCTGCGAACAGGGTTCGAACCTGTGCGGGAATATCCCATTGGATTTCAAGTCCAACGCCTTAACCACTCGGCCATCGCAGCTACGAAAACGTTTAGTTTTGACATAAACTAGAATATAAACCCTTACTATAACATGACGAAAAAATTGAAACGCTGCGAACAGGGTTCGAACCTGTGCGAGAATATCCCATTGGATTTCAAGTCCAACGCCTTAACCACTCGGCCATCGCACCTACGAAAACGTTTAGTTTTGACATAAACTAGAATATAAACCCTTACTATAACCTGACTAAAAAAATGGAAAGGCTGCGAACAGAGTTCGAACCTGTGCAGGAATATCCCATTGGATTTCAAGTCCAACGCCTTAACCACTCGGCCATCGCAGCTACGAAAACGTTTAGTTTTGACATAAACTAGAATATAAACCCTTACTATAACCTGACGAAAAAATTGAAACGCTGCGAACAGGGTTCGAACCTGTGCGGGAATATCCCATTGGATTTCAAGTCCAACGCCTTAACCACTCGGCCATCGCAGCTACGAAAACGTTTAGTTTTGACATAAACTAGAATATAAACCCTTACTATAACCTGACTAAAAAAATTGAAAGGCTGCGAACAGAGTTCGAACCTGTGCGGGAATATCCCATTGGATTTCAAGTCCAACGCTTTAACCACTCGGCCATCGCAGCTACGAAAACGTTTAGTTTTGACATAAACTAGAATATAAACCCTTACTATAACCTGACGAAAAAATTGAAACGCTGCGAACAGGGTTCGAACCTGTGCGGGAATATCCCATTGGATTTCAAGTCCAACGCCTTAACCACTCGGCCATCGCAGCTACGAAAACGTTTAGTTTTGACATAAACTAGAATATAAACCCTCACTATAACATGACGAAAAAATTGAAACGCTGCGAACAGGGTTCGAACCTGTGCGGGAATATCCCATTGGATTTCAAGTCCAACGCCTTAACCACTCGGCCATCGCAGCTACGAAAACGTTTAGTTTTGACATAAACTAGAATATAAACCCTCACTATAACATGACGAAAAAATTGAAACGCTGCGAACAGGGTTCGAACCTGTGCGGGAATATCCCATTGGATTTCAAGTCCAACGCCTTAACCACTCGGCCATCGCAGCTACGAAAACGTTTAGTTTTGACATAAACTAGAATATAAACCCTTACTATAACCTGACTAAAAAAATTGAAAGGCTGCGAACAGAGTTCAAACCTGTGCGGGAATATCCCATTGGATTTCAAGTCCAACGCCTTAACCATTCAGCCATCGCAGCTACGAAAACGTTTAGTTTTGACATAAACTAGAATATAAACCCTTACTATAACCTGACGAAAAAATTGAAACGCTGCGAACAGGGTTCGAACCTGTGCGGGAATATCCCATTGGATTTCAAGTCCAACGCCTTAACCACTCGGCCATCGCAGCTACGAAAACGTTTAGTTTTGACATAAACTAGAATATAAACCCTCACTATAACATGACGAAAAAATTGAAACGCTGCGAACAGGGTTCGAACCTGTGCGGGAATATCCCATTGGATTTCAAGTCCAACGCCTTAACCACTCGGCCATCGCAGCTACGAAAACGTTTAGTTTTGACATAAACTAGAATATAAACCCTTACCATAACATGACGAAAAAATTGAAACGCTGCGAACAGGGTTCGAACCTGTGCGGGAATATCCCATTGGATTTCAAGTCCAACGCCTTAACCACTCGGCCATCGCAGCTACGAAAACGTTTAGTTTTGACATAAACTAGAATATAAACCCTTACTATAACCTGACGAAAAAATTGAAACGCTGCGAACAGGGTTCGAACCTGTGCGGGAATATCCCATTGGATTTCAAGTCCAACGCCTTAACCACTCGGCCATCGCAGCTACGAAAACGTTTAGTTTTGACATAAACTAGAATATAAACCCTTACTATAACATGACGAAAAAATTGAAACGCTGCGAACAGGGTTCGAACCTGTGCGGGAATATCCCATTGGATTTCAAGTCCAACGCCTTAACCACTCGGCCATCGCACCTACGAAAACGTTTAGTTTTGACATAAACTAGAATATAAACCCTTACTATAACCTGACTAAAAAAATGGAAAGGCTGCGAACAGAGTTCGAACCTGTGCGGGAATATCCCATTGGATTTCAAGTCCAACGCCTTAACCACTCGGCCATCGCAGCTACGAAAACGTTTAGTTTTGACATAAACTAGAATATAAACCCTTACTATAACCTGACGAAAAAATTGAAACGCTGCGAACAGGGTTCGAACCTGTGCGGGAATATCCCATTGGATTTCAAGTCCAACGCCTTAACCACTCGGCCATCGCAGCTACGAAAACGTTTAGTTTTGACATAAACTAGAATATAAACCCTTACTATAACCTGACTAAAAAAATTGAAAGGCTGCGAACAGAGTTCGAACCTGTGCGGGAATATCCCATTGGATTTCAAGTCCAACGCTTTAACCACTCGGCCATCGCAGCTACGAAAACGTTTAGTTTTGACATAAACTAGAATATAAACCCTTACTATAACCTGACGAAAAAATTGAAACGCTGCGAACAGGGTTCGAACCTGTGCGGGAATATCCCATTGGATTTCAAGTCCAACGCCTTAACCACTCGGCCATCGCAGCTACGAAAACGTTTAGTTTTGACATAAACTAGAATATAAACCCTCACTATAACATGACGAAAAAATTGAAACGCTGCGAACAGGGTTCGAACCTGTGCGGGAATATCCCATTGGATTTCAAGTCCAACGCCTTAACCACTCGGCCATCGCAGCTACGAAAACGTTTAGTTTTGACATAAACTAGAATATAAACCCTCACTATAACATGACGAAAAAATTGAAACGCTGCGAACAGGGTTCGAACCTGTGCGGGAATATCCCATTGGATTTCAAGTCCAACGCCTTAACCACTCGGCCATCGCAGCTACGAAAACGTTTAGTTTTGACATAAACTAGAATATAAACCCTTACTATAACCTGACTAAAAAAATTGAAAGGCTGCGAACAGAGTTCGAACCTGTGCGGGAATATCCCATTGGATTTCAAGTCCAACGCCTTAACCATTCAGCCATCGCAGCTACGAAAACGTTTAGTTTTGACATAAACTAGAATATAAACCCTTACTATAACCTGACGAAAAAATTGAAACGCTGCGAACAGGGTTCGAACCTGTGCGGGAATATCCCATTGGATTTCAAGTCCAACGCCTTAAACACTCGGCCATCGCAGCTACGAAAACGTTTAGTTTTGACATAAACTAGAATATAAACCCTCACTATAACATGACGAAAAAATTGAAACGCTGCGAACAGGGTTCGAACCTGTGCGGGAATATCCCATTGGATTTCAAGTCCAACGCCTTAACCACTCGGCCATCGCAGCTACGAAAACGTTTAGTTTTGACATAAACTAGAATATAAACCCTTACCATAACATGACGAAAAAATTGAAACGCTGCGAACAGGGTTCGAACCTGTGCGGGAATATCCCATTGGATTTCAAGTCCAACGCCTTAACCACTCGGCCATCGCAGCTACGAAAACGTTTAGTTTTGACATAAACTAGAATATAAACCCTTACCATAACATGACGAAAAAATTGAAACGCTGCGAAAAGGGTTCGAACCTGTGCGGGAATATCCCATTGGATTTCGAGTCCAACGCCTTAACCACTCGGCCATCGCAGCTACGAAAACGTTTAGTTTTGACATAAACTAGAATATAAACCCTTACTATAACCTGACGAAAAAATTGAAACGCTGCGAACAGGGTTCGAACCTGTGCGGGAATATCCCACTGGATTTCGAGTCCAACGCCTTAACCACTCGGCCATCGCAGCTACGAAAACGTTTAGTTTTGACATAAACTAGAATATAAACCCTTACTATAACCTGACGAAAAAATTGAAACGCTGCGAACAGGGTTCGAACCTGTGCGGGAATATCCCATTGGATTTCAAGTCCAACGCCTTAACCACTCGGCCATCGCAGCTACGAAAACGTTTAGTTTTGTCATAAACTAGAATATAAACCCTTACTATAACCTGACGAAAAAATTGAAACGCTGCGAACAGGGTTCGAACCTGTGCGGGAATATCCCATTGGATTTCGAGTCCAACGCCTTAACCACTCGGCCATCGCAGCTACGATAACGTTTAGTTTTGACATAAACTAGAATATAAACCCTTACTATAACCTGACGAAAAAATTGAAACGCTGCGAACTGGGTTCGAACCTGTGCAGGAATATCCCATTGGATTTCGAGTCCAACGCCTTAACCACTCGGCCATCGCAGCTACGAAAACGTTTAGTTTTGTCATAAACTAGAATATAAACCCTTACCATAACATGACGAAAAAATTGAAACGCTGCGAACAGGGTTCGAACCTGTGCGGGAATATCCCATTGGATTTCGAGTCCAACGCCTTAACCACTCGGCCATCGCAGCTACGAAAACGTTTAGTTTTGACATAAACTAGAATATAAACCCTTACTATAACCTGACGAAAAAATTGAAACGCTGCGAACAGGGTTCGAACCTGTGCGGGAATATCCCATTGGATTTCAAGTCCAACGCCTTAACCACTCGGCCATCGCAGCTACGAAAACGTTTAGTTTTGACATAAACTAGAATATAAACCCTTACTATAACCTGACGAAAAAATTGAAACGCTGCGAACAGGGTTCGAACCTGTGCGGGAATATCCCATTGGATTTCAAGTCCAACGCCTTAACCACTCGGCCATCGCAGCTACGAAAACGTTTAGTTTTGACATAAACTAGAATATAAACCCTTACTATAACCTGACGAAAAAATTGAAACGCTGCGAACAGGGTTCGAACCTGTGCGGGAATATCCCATTGGATTTCAAGTCCAACGCCTTAACCACTCGGCCATCGCAGCTACGAAAACGTTTAGTTTTGTCATAAACTAGAATATAAACCCTTACTATAACCTGACGAAAAAATTGAAACGCTGCGAACAGGGTTCGAACCTGTGCGGGAATATCCCATTGGATTTCGAGTCCAACGCCTTAACCACTCGGCCATCGCAGCTACGAAAACGTTTAGTTTTGACATAAACTAGAATATAAACCCTTACTATAACCTGACGAAAAAATTGAAACGCTGCGAACAGGGTTCGAACCTGTGCGGGAATATCCCATTGGATTTCAAGTCCAACGCCTTAACCACTCGGCCATCGCAGCTACGAAAACGTTTAGTTTTGACATAAACTAGAATATAAACCCTTACTATAACCTGACGAAAAAAGTGAAACGCTGCGAACAGGGTTCGAACCTGTGCGGGAATATCCCATTGGATTTCAAGTCCAACGCCTTAACCACTCGGCCATCGCAGCTACGAAAACGTTTAGTTTTGTCATAAACTAGAATATAAACCCTTACTATAACCTGACGAAAAAATTGAAACGCTGCGAACAGGGTTCGAACCTGTGCGGGAATATCCCATTGGATTTCGAGTCCAACGCCTTAACCACTCGGCCATCGCAGCTACGAAAACGTTTAGTTTTGACATAAACTAGAATATAAACCCTTACTATAACCTGACGAAAAAATTGAAACGCTGCGAACAGGGTTCGAACCTGTGCGGGAATATCCCATTGGATTTCGAGTCCAACGCCTGAACCACTCGGCCATCGCAGCTACGATAACGTTTAGTTTTGACATAAACTAGAATATAAACCCTTACTATAACCTGACGAAAAAATTGAAACGCTGCGAACAGGGTTCGAACCTGTGCGGGAATATCCCATTGGATTTCGAGTCCAACGCCTGAACCACTCGGCCATCGCAGCTACGATAACGTTTAGTTTTGACATAAACTAGAATATAAACCCTTACTATAACCTGACGAAAAAATTGAAACGCTGCGAACAGGGTTCGAACCTGTGCGGGAATATCCCATTGGATTTCGAGTCCAACGCCTGAAAAACTCGGCCATCGCAGCTACGATAACGTTTAGTTTTGACATAAACTAGAATATAAACCCTTACTATAACCTGACGAAAAAATTGAAACGCTGCGAACAGGGTTCGAACCTGTGCGGGAATATCCCATTGGATTTCGAGTCCAACGCCTGAACCACTCGGCTTCGCAGCTACGATAACGTTTAGTTTTGACATAAACTAGAATATAAACCCTTACTATAACCTGACGAAAAAATTGAAACGCTGCGAACTGGGTTCGAACCTGTGCAGGAATATCCCATTGGATTTCGAGTCCAACGCCTTAACCACTCGGCCATCGCAGCTACGAAAACGTTTAGTTTTGTCATAAACTAGAATATAAACCCTTACTATAACCTGACGAAAAAATTGAAACGCTGCGAACAGGGTTCGAACCTGTGCGGGAATATCCCATTGGATTTCGAGTCCAACGCCTTAACCACTCGGCCATCGCAGCTACGAAAACGTTTAGTTTTGACATAAACTAGAATATAAACCCTTACTATAACCTGACGAAAAAATTGAAACGCTGCGAACAGGGTTCGAACCTGTGCGGGAATATCCCATTGGATTTCAAGTCCAACGCCTTAACCACTTGGCCATCGCAGCTACGAAAACGTTTAGTTTTGACATAAACTAGAATATAAACCCTTACTATAACCTGACGAAAAAAGTGAAACGCTGCGAACAGGGTTCGAACCTGTGCGGGAATATCCCATTGGATTTCAAGTCCAACGCCTTAACCACTCGGCCATCGCAGCTACGAAAACGTTTAGTTTTGTCATAAACTAGAATATAAACCCTTACTATAACCTGACGAAAAAATTGAAACGCTGCGAACAGGGTTCGAACCTGTGCGGGAATATCCCATTGGATTTCGAGTCCAACGCCTTAACCACTCGGCCATCGCAGCTACGAAAACGTTTAGTTTTGACATAAACTAGAATATAAACCCTTACTATAACCTGACGAAAAAATTGAAACGCTGCGAACAGGGTTCGAACCTGTGCGGGAATATCCCATTGGATTTCGAGTCCAACGCCTGAACCACTCGGCCATCGCAGCTACGATAACGTTTAGTTTTGACATAAACTAGAATATAAACCCTTACTATAACCTGACGAAAAAATTGAAACGCTGCGAACAGAGTTCGAACCTGTGCGGGAATATCCCATTGGATTTCGAGTCCAACGCCTGAACCACTCGGCCATCGCAGCTACGATAACGTTTAGTTTTGACATAAACTAGAATATAAACCCTTACTATAACCTGACGAAAAAATTGAAACGCTGCGAACAGGGTTCGAACCTGTGCGGGAATATCCCATTGGATTTCGAGTCCAACGCCTGAACCACTCGGCCATCGCAGCTACGATAACGTTTAGTTTTGACATAAACTAGAATATAAACCCTTACTATAACCTGACGAAAAAATTGAAACGCTGCGAACAGGGTTCGAACCTGTGCGGGAATATCCCATTGGATTTCGAGTCCAACGCCTGAACCACTCGGCTTCGCAGCTACGATAACGTTTAGTTTTGACATAAACTAGAATATAAACCCTTACTATAACCTGACGAAAAAATTGAAACGCTGCGAACAGGGTTCGAACCTGTGCGGGAATATCCCATTGGATTTCGAGTCCAACGCCTTAACCACTCGGCCATCGCAGCTACGAAAACGTTTAGTTTTGACATAAACTAAAATATAAACCCTTACTATAACCTGACGAAAAAATTGAAACGCTGCGAACAGGGTTCGAACCTGTGCGGGAATATCCCATTGGATTTCGAGTCCAACGCCTTAACCACTCGGCCATCGCAGCTACGAAAACGTTTAGTTTTGACATAAACTAAAATATAAACCCTTACTATAACCTGACGAAAAAATTGAAACGCTGCGAACATGGGTTCGAACCTGTGCGGGAATATCCCATTGGATTTCAAGTCCAACGCCTTAACCACTCGGCCATCGCAGCTACGAAAACGTTTAGTTTTGACATAAACTAGAATATAAACCCTTACTATAACCTGATGAAAAAATTGAAACGCTGCGAACAGGGTTCGAACCTGTGCGGGAATATCCCATTGGATTTCGAGTCCAACGCCTTAACCACTCGGCCATCGCAGCTACGAAAACGTTTAGTTTTGACATAAACTAAAATATAAACCCTTACTAAAACCTGATGCAAAAATTGAAACGCTGCGAACAGGGTTCGAACCTGTGCGGGAATATCCCATTGGATTTCGAGTCCAACGCCTTAACCACTCGGCCATCGCAGCTACGAAAACGTTTAGTTTTAACATAAACTAGAATATAAACCCTTACTATGAAAAAATTGAAACGCTGCGAACATGGGTTCGAACCTGTGCGGGAATATCCCATTGGATTTCAAGTCCAACGCCTTAACCACTGGGCCATCGCAGCTACGAAAACGTTTAGTTTTAACATAAACTCGAATATAAACCCTTACTATGAAAAAATTGAAACGCTGCGAACATGGGTTCGAACCTGTGCGGGAATATCCCATTGGATTTCAAGTCCAACGCCTTAACCACTGGGCCATCGCAGCTACGAAAACGTTTAGTTTTAACATAAACTCGAATATAAACCCTTACTATGAAAAAATTGAAACGCTGCGAACATGGGTTCGAACCTGTGCGGGAATATCCCATTGGATTTCAAGTCCAACGCCTTAACCACTGGGCCATCGCAGCTACGAAAACGTTTAGTTTTAACATAAACTCGAATATAAACCCTTACTATGAAAAAATTGAAACGCTGCGAACATGGGTTCGAACCTGTGCGGGAATATCCCATTGGATTTCAAGTCCAACGCCTTAACCATTCAGCCATCGCAGCTACGAAAACGTTTAGTTTTGACATAAACTAGAATATAAACCCTTACTATAACCTGACGAAAAAATTGAAACGCTGCGAACAGGGTTCGAACCTGTGCGGGAATATCCCATTGGATTTCAAGTCCAACGCCTTAAACACTCGGCCATCGCAGCTACGAAAACGTTTAGTTTTGACATAAACTAGAATATAAACCCTCACTATAACATGACGAAAAAATTGAAACGCTGCGAACAGGGTTCGAACCTGTGCGGGAATATCCCATTGGATTTCAAGTCCAACGCCTTAACCACTCGGCCATCGCAGCTACGAAAACGTTTAGTTTTGACATAAACTAGAATATAAACCCTTACCATAACATGACGAAAAAATTGAAACGCTGCGAACAGGGTTCGAACCTGTGCGGGAATATCCCATTGGATTTCAAGTCCAACGCCTTAACCACTCGGCCATCGCAGCTACGAAAACGTTTAGTTTTGACATAAACTAGAATATAAACCCTTACCATAACATGACGAAAAAATTGAAACGCTGCGAAAAGGGTTCGAACCTGTGCGGGAATATCCCATTGGATTTCGAGTCCAACGCCTTAACCACTCGGCCATCGCAGCTACGAAAACGTTTAGTTTTGACATAAACTAGAATATAAACCCTTACTATAACCTGACGAAAAAATTGAAACGCTGCGAACAGGGTTCGAACCTGTGCGGGAATATCCCATTGGATTTCAAGTCCAACGCCTTAACCACTCGGCCATCGCAGCTACGAAAACGTTTAGTTTTGTCATAAACTAGAATATAAACCCTTACTATAACCTGACGAAAAAATTGAAACGCTGCGAACAGGGTTCGAACCTGTGCGGGAATATCCCATTGGATTTCGAGTCCAACGCCTTAACCACTCGGCCATCGCAGCTACGATAACGTTTAGTTTTGACATAAACTAGAATATAAACCCTTACTATAACCTGACGAAAAAATTGAAACGCTGCGAACTGGGTTCGAACCTGTGCAGGAATATCCCATTGGATTTCGAGTCCAACGCCTTAACCACTCGGCCATCGCAGCTACGAAAACGTTTAGTTTTGTCATAAACTAGAATATAAACCCTTACCATAACATGACGAAAAAATTGAAACGCTGCGAACAGGGTTCGAACCTGTGCGGGAATATCCCATTGGATTTCGAGTCCAACGCCTTAACCACTCGGCCATCGCAGCTACGAAAACGTTTAGTTTTGACATAAACTAGAATATAAACCCTTACTATAACCTGACGAAAAAATTGAAACGCTGCGAACAGGGTTCGAACCTGTGCGGGAATATCCCATTGGATTTCAAGTCCAACGCCTTAACCACTCGGCCATCGCAGCTACGAAAACGTTTAGTTTTGACATAAACTAGAATATAAACCCTTACTATAACCTGACGAAAAAATTGAAACGCTGCGAACAGGGTTCGAACCTGTGCGGGAATATCCCATTGGATTTCAAGTCCAACGCCTTAACCACTCGGCCATCGCAGCTACGAAAACGTTTAGTTTTGACATAAACTAGAATATAAACCCTTACTATAACCTGACGAAAAAATTGAAACGCTGCGAACAGGGTTCGAACCTGTGCGGGAATATCCCATTGGATTTCAAGTCCAACGCCTTAACCACTCGGCCATCGCAGCTACGAAAACGTTTAGTTTTGTCATAAACTAGAATATAAACCCTTACTATAACCTGACGAAAAAATTGAAACGCTGCGAACAGGGTTCGAACCTGTGCGGGAATATCCCATTGGATTTCGAGTCCAACGCCTTAACCACTCGGCCATCGCAGCTACGATAACGTTTAGTTTTGACATAAACTAGAATATAAACCCTTACTATAACCTGACGAAAAAATTGAAACGCTGCGAACTGGGTTCGAACCTGTGCAGGAATATCCCATTGGATTTCGAGTCCAACGCCTTAACCACTCGGCCATCGCAGCTACGAAAACGTTTAGTTTTGACATAAACTAGAATATAAACCCTTACTATAACCTGACGAAAAAATTGAAACGCTGCGAACAGGGTTCGAACCTGTGCGGGAATATCCCATTGGATTTCAAGTCCAACGCCTTAACCACTCGGCCATCGCAGCTACGAAAACGTTTAGTTTTGACATAAACTAGAATATAAACCCTTACTATAACCTGACGAAAAAAGTGAAACGCTGCGAACAGGGTTCGAACCTGTGCGGGAATATCCCATTGGATTTCAAGTCCAACGCCTTAACCACTCGGCCATCGCAGCTACGAAAACGTTTAGTTTTGTCATAAACTAGAATATAAACCCTTACTATAACCTGACGAAAAAATTGAAATGCTGCGAACAGGGTTCGAACCTGTGCGGGAATATCCCATTGGATTTCGAGTCCAACGCCTTAACCACTCGGCCATCGCAGCTACGAAAACGTTTAGTTTTGACATAAACTAGAATATAAACCCTTACTATAACCTGACGAAAAAATTGAAACGCTGCGAACAGGGTTCGAACCTGTGCGGGAATATCCCATTGGATTTCGAGTCCAACGCCTGAACCACTCGGCCATCGCAGCTACGATAACGTTTAGTTTTGACATAAACTAGAATATAAACCCTTACTATAACCTGACGAAAAAATTGAAACGCTGCGAACAGGGTTCGAACCTGTGCGGGAATATCCCATTGGATTTCGAGTCCAACGCCTGAAAAACTCGGCCATCGCAGCTACGATAACGTTTAGTTTTGACATAAACTAGAATATAAACCCTTACTATAACCTGACGAAAAAATTGAAACGCTGCGAACAGGGTTCGAACCTGTGCGGGAATATCCCATTGGATTTCGAGTCCAACGCCTGAACCACTCGGCTTCGCAGCTACGATAACGTTTAGTTTTGACATAAACTAGAATATAAACCCTTACTATAACCTGACGAAAAAATTGAAACGCTGCGAACTGGGTTCGAACCTGTGCAGGAATATCCCATTGGATTTCGAGTCCAACGCCTTAACCACTCGGCCATCGCAGCTACGAAAACGTTTAGTTTTGTCATAAACTAGAATATAAACCCTTACTATAACCTGACGAAAAAATTGAAACGCTGCGAACAGGGTTCGAACCTGTGCGGGAATATCCCATTGGATTTCGAGTCCAACGCCTTAACCACTCGGCCATCGCAGCTACGAAAACGTTTAGTTTTGACATAAACTAGAATATAAACCCTTACTATAACCTGACGAAAAAATTGAAACGCTGCGAACAGGGTTCGAACCTGTGCGGGAATATCCCATTGGATTTCAAGTCCAACGCCTTAACCACTCGGCCATCGCAGCTACGAAAACGTTTAGTTTTGACATAAACTAGAATATAAACCCTTACTATAACCTGACGAAAAAAGTGAAACGCTGCGAACAGGGTTCGAACCTGTGCGGGAATATCCCATTGGATTTCAAGTCCAACGCCTTAACCACTCGGCCATCGCAGCTACGAAAACGTTTAGTTTTGTCATAAACTAGAATATAAACCCTTACTATAACCTGACGAAAAAATTGAAACGCTGCGAACAGGGTTCGAACCTGTGCGGGAATATCCCATTGGATTTCGAGTCCAACGCCTTAACCACTCGGCCATCGCAGCTACGAAAACGTTTAGTTTTGACATAAACTAGAATATAAACCCTTACTATAACCTGACGAAAAAATTGAAACGCTGCGAACAGGGTTCGAACCTGTGCGGGAATATCCCATTGGATTTCGAGTCCAACGCCTGAACCACTCGGCCATCGCAGCTACGATAACGTTTAGTTTTGACATAAACTAGAATATAAACCCTTACTATAACCTGACGAAAAAATTGAAACGCTGCGAACAGGGTTCGAACCTGTGCGGGAATATCCCATTGGATTTCGAGTCCAACGCCTGAACCACTCGGCCATCGCAGCTACGATAACGTTTAGTTTTGACATAAACTAGAATATAAACCCTTACTATAACCTGACGAAAAAATTGAAACGCTGCGAACAGGGTTCGAACCTGTGCGGGAATATCCCATTGGATTTCGAGTCCAACGCCTGAACCACTCGGCCATCGCAGCTACGATAACGTTTAGTTTTGACATAAACTAGAATATAAACCCTTACTATAACCTGACGAAAAAATTGAAACGCTGCGAACAGGGTTCGAACCTGTGCGGGAATATCCCATTGGATTTCGAGTCCAACGCCTGAACCACTCGGCTTCGCAGCTACGATAACGTTTAGTTTTGACATAAACTAGAATATAAACCCTTACTATAACCTGACGAAAAAATTGAAACGCTGCGAACAGGGTTCGAACCTGTGCGGGAATATCCCATTGGATTTCGAGTCCAACGCCTTAACCACTCGGCCATCGCAGCTACGAAAACGTTTAGTTTTGACATAAACTAAAATATAAACCCTTACTATAACCTGACGAAAAAATTGAAACGCTGCGAACAGGGTTCGAACCTGTGCGGGAATATCCCATTGGATTTCGAGTCCAACGCCTTAACCACTCGGCCATCGCAGCTACGAAAACGTTTAGTTTTGACATAAACTAAAATATAAACCCTTACTATAACCTGACGAAAAAATTGAAACGCTGCGAACATGGGTTCGAACCTGTGCGGGAATATCCCATTGGATTTCAAGTCCAACGCCTTAACCACTCGGCCATCGCAGCTACGAAAACGTTTAGTTGTGACATAAACTAGAATATAAACCCTTACTATAACCTGATGAAAAAATTGAAACGCTGCGAACAGGGTTCGAACCTGTGCGGGAATATCCCATTGGATTTCGAGTCCAACGCCTTAACCACTCGGCCATCGCAGCTACGAAAACGTTTAGTTTTGACATAAACTAAAATATAAACCCTTACTAAAACCTGATGCAAAAATTGAAACGCTGCGAACAGGGTTCGAACCTGTGCGGGAATATCCCATTGGATTTCGAGTCCAACGCCTTAACCACTCGGCCATCGCAGCTACGAAAACGTTTAGTTTTAACATAAACTAGAATATAAACCCTTACTATGAAAAAATTGAAACGCTGCGAACATGGGTTCGAACCTGTGCGGGAATATCCCATTGGATTTCAAGTCCAACGCCTTAACCACTGGGCCATCGCAGCTACGAAAACGTTTAGTTTTAACATAAACTCGAATATAAACCCTTACTATGAAAAAATTGAAACGCTGCGAACATGGGTTCGAACCTGTGCGGGAATATCCCATTGGATTTCAAGTCCAACGCCTTAACCACTGGGCCATCGCAGCTACGAAAACGTTTAGTTTTAACATAAACTCGAATATAAACCCTTACTATGAAAAAATTGAAACGCTGCGAACATGGGTTCGAACCTGTGCGGGAATATCCCATTGGATTTCAAGTCCAACGCCTTAACCACTGGGCCATCGCAGCTACGAAAACGTTTAGTTTTAACATAAACTCGAATATAAACCCTTACTATGAAAAAATTGAAACGCTGCGAACATGGGTTCGAACCTGTGCGGGAATATCCCATTGGATTTCAAGTCCAACGCCTTAACCACTGGGCCATCGCAGCTACGAAAACGTTTAGTTTTAACATAAACTCGAATATAAACCCTTACTATGAAAAAATTGAAACGCTGCGAACATGGGTTCGAACCTGTGCGGGAATATCCCATTGGATTTCAAGTCCAACGCCTTAACCACTCGGCCATCGCAGCTACGAAAACGTTTAGTTTTAACATAAACTAGAATATAAACCCTTACTGTAACCTGACGAAAAAATTGAAACGCTGCGAACAGGGTTCGAACCTGTGCGGGAATATCCCATTGGATTTCGAGTCCAACGCCTTAACCACTCGGCCATCGCAGCTACGAAAACGTTTAGTTTTAACATAAACTCGAATATAAACCCTTACTTTAACCTGACGAAAAAATTGAAACGCTGCGAACAGGGTTCGAACCTGTGCGGGAATATCCCATTGGATTTCGAGTCCAACGCCTTAACCACTCGGCCATCGCAGCTACGAAAACGTTTAGTTTTAACATAAACTAGAATATAAACCCTTACTATAACCTGACGAATAAATTGAAACGCTGCGAACAGGGTTCGAACCTGTGCGGGAATATCCCATTGGATTTCGAGTCCAACGCCTTAACCACTCGGCCATCGCAGCTACGAAAACGTTTAGTTTTGACATAAACTAGAATATAAACCCTTACTATAACCTGACGAAAAAATTGAAACGCTGCGAACAGGGTTCGAACCTGTGCGGGAATATCCCATTGGATTTCGAGTCCAACGCCTTAACCACTCGGCCATCGCAGCTACGAAAACGTTTAGTTTTGACATAAACTAAAATATAAACCCTTACTATAACCTGACGAAAAAATTGAAACGCTGCGAACATGGGTTCGAACCTGTGCGGGACTATCCCATTGGATTTCAAGTCCAACGCCTTAACCACTCGGCCATCGCAGCTACGAAAACGTTTAGTTTTGACATAAACTAGAATATAAACCCTTACTATAACCTGATGAAAAAATTGAAACGCTGCGAACATGGGTTCGAACCTGTGCGGGAATATCCCATTGGATTTCAAGTCCAACGCCTTAACCACTCGGCCATCGCAGCTACGAAAACGTTTAGTTTTGACATAAACTAAAATATAAACCCTTACTATAACCTGACGAAAAAATTGA
The DNA here is from genome assembly GCF_947561715.1 of Ascidia mentula. Lineage (NCBI taxonomy): Eukaryota > Metazoa > Chordata > Ascidiacea > Phlebobranchia > Ascidiidae > Ascidia > Ascidia mentula. The sequence goes on along the minus strand of NC_138569.1, from coordinate 14,584,039 downwards.
AACGCTGCGAACATGGGTTCGAACCTGTGCGGGAATATCCCATTGGATTTCAAGTCCAACGCCTTAACCACTCGGCCATCGCAGCTACGAAAACGTTTAGTTTTGACATAAACTAAAATATAAACCCTTACTATAACCTGATGAAAAAATTGAAACGCTGCGAACATGGGTTCGAACCTGTGCGGGAATATCCCATTGGATTTCAAGTCCAACGCCTTAACCACTCGGCCATCGCAGCTACGAAAACGTTTAGTTTTGACATAAACTAAAATATAAACCCTTACTAAAACCTGATGCAAAAATTGAAACGCTGCGAACAGGGTTCGAACCTGTGCGGGAATATCCCATTGGATTTCGAGTCCAACGCCTTAACCACTCGGCCATCGCAGCTACGAAAACGTTTAGTTTTAACATAAACTAGAATATAAACCCTTACTATGAAAAAATTGAAACGCTGCGAACATGGGTTCGAACCTGTGCGGGAATATCCCATTGGATTTCAAGTCCAACGCCTTAACCACTGGGCCATCGCAGCTACGAAAACGTTTAGTTTTAACATAAACTCGAATATAAACCCTTACTATGAAAAAATTGAAACGCTGCGAACATGGGTTCGAACCTGTGCGGGAATATCCCATTGGATTTCAAGTCCAACGCCTTAACCACTCGGCCATCGCAGCTACGAAAACGTTTAGTTTTGACATAAACTAAAATATAAACCCTTATTATAACCTGATGAAAAAATTGAAACGCTGCGAACATGGGTTCGAACCTGTGCGGGAATATCCCATTGGATTTCAAGTCCAACGCCTTAACCACTCGGCCATCGCAGCTACGAAAACGTTTAGTTTTGACATAAACTAAAATATAAACCCTTACTATAACCTGATGAAAAAATTGAAACGCTGCGAACATGGGTTCGAACCTGTGCGGGAATATCACATTGGATTTCAAGTCCAACGCCTTAACCACTCGGCCATCGCAGCTACGAAAACGTTTAGTTTTGACATAAACTAAAATATAAACCCTTATTATAACCTGATGAAAAAATTGAAACGCTGCGAACAGGGTTCGAACCTGTGCGGGAATATCCCATTGGATTTCAAGTCCAACGCCTTAACCACTCGGCCATCGCAGCTACGAAAACGTTTAGTTTTGACATAAACTAAAATATAAACCCTTACTAAAACCTGATGAAAAAATTGAAACGCTGCGAACAGGGTTCGAACCTGTGCGGGAATATCCCATTGGATTTCGAGTCCAACGCCTTAACCACTCGGCCATCGCAGCTACGAAAACGTTTAGTTTTAACATAAACTCGAATATAAACCCTTACTATGAAAAAATTGAAACGCTGCGAACATGGGTTCGAACCTGTGCGGGAATATCCCATTGGATTTCAAGTCCAACGCCTTAACCACTCGGCCATCGCAGCTACGAAAACGTTTAGTTTTGACATAAACTAAAATATAAACCCTTACTATAACCTGATGAAAAAATTGAAACGCTGCGAACATGGGTTCGAACCTGTGCGGGAATATCACATTGGATTTCAAGTCCAACGCCTTAACCACTCGGCCATCGCAGCTACGAAAACGTTTAGTTTTGACATAAACTAAAATATAAACCCTTATTATAACCTGATGAAAAAATTGAAACGCTGCGAACATGGGTTCGAACCTGTGCGGGAATATCCCATTGGATTTCAAGTCCAACGCCTTAACCACTCGGCCATCGCAGCTACGAAAACGTTTAGTTTTGACATAAACTAAAATATAAACCCTTACTAAAACCTGATGCAAAAATTGAAACGCTGCGAACAGGGTTCGAACCTGTGCGGGAATATCCCATTGGATTTCGAGTCCAACGCCTTAACCACTCGGCCATCGCAGCTACGAAAACGTTTAGTTTTGACATAAACTAGAATATAAACCCTTACTATAACCTGATGAAAAAATTGAAACGCTGCGAACATGGGTTCGAACCTGTGCGGGAATATCCCATTGGATTTCAAGTCCAACGCCTTAACCACTCGGCCATCGCAGCTACGAAAACGTTTAGTTTTGACATAAACTAAAATATAAACCCTTACTAAAACCTGATGCAAAAATTGAAACGCTGCGAACAGGGTTCGAACCTGTGCGGGAATATCCCATTGGATTTCGAGTCCAACGCCTTAACCACTCGGCCATCGCAGCTACGAAAACGTTTAGTTTTAACATAAACTAGAATATAAACCCTTACTATGAAAAAATTGAAACGCTGCGAACATGGGTTCGAACCTGTGCGGGAATATCCCATTGGATTTCAAGTCCAACGCCTTAACCACTCGGCCATCGCAGCTACGAAAACGTTTAGTTTTAACATAAACTCGAATATAAACCCTTACTATGAAAAAATTGAAACGCTGCGAACATGGGTTCGAACCTGTGCGGGAATATCCCATTGGATTTCAAGTCCAACGCCTTAACCACTGGGCCATCGCAGCTACGAAAACGTTTAGTTTTAACATAAACTCGAATATAAACCCTTACTATGAAAAAATTGAAACGCTGCGAACATGGGTTCGAACCTGTGCGGGAATATCCCATTGGATTTCAAGTCCAACGCCTTAACCACTGGGCCATCGCAGCTACGAAAACGTTTAGTTTTAACATAAACTCGAATATAAACCCTTACTACGAAAAAATTGAAACGCTGCGAACATGGGTTCGAACCTGTGCGGGAATATCCCATTGGATTTCAAGTCCAACGCCTTAACCACTGGGCCATCGCAGCTACGAAAACGTTTAGTTTTAACATAAACTCGAATATAAACCCTTACTATGAAAAAATTGAAACGCTGCGAACATGGGTTCGAACCTGTGCGGGAATATCCCATTGGATTTCAAGTCCAACGCCTTAACCACTGGGCCATCGCAGCTACGAAAACGTTTAGTTTTAACATAAACTCGAATATAAACCCTTACTATGAAAAAATTGAAACGCTGCGAACATGGGTTCGAACCTGTGCGGGAATATCCCATTGGATTTCAAGTCCAACGCCTTAACCACTGGGCCATCGCAGCTACGAAAACGTTTAGTTTTAACATAAACTCGAATATAAACCCTTACTATGAAAAAATTGAAACGCTGCGAACATGGGTTCGAACCTGTGCGGGAATATCCCATTGGATTTAAAGTCCAACGCCTTAACCACTGGGCCATCGCAGCTACGAAAACGTTTAGTTTTAACATAAACTCGAATATAAACCCTTACTATGAAAAAATTGAAACGCTGCGAACATGGGTTCGAACCTGTGCGGGAATATCCCATTGGATTTCAAGTCCAACGCCTTAACCACTGGGCCATCGCAGCTACGAAAACGTTTAGTTTTAACCTAAACTCGAATATAAACCCTTACTATGAAAGAATTGAAACGCTGCGAACATGGGTTCGAACCTGTGCGGGAATATCCCATTGGATTTCAAGTCCAACGCCTTAACCACTGGGCCATCGCAGCTACGAAAACGTTTAGTTTTAACATAAACTCGAATATAAACCCTTACTATGAAAAAATTGAAACGCTGCGAACATGGGTTCGAACCTGTGCGGGAATATCCCATTGGATTTCAAGTCCAACGCCTTAACCACTGGGCCATCGCAGCTACGAAAACGTTTAGTTTTAACATAAACTCGAATATAAACCCTTACTATGAAAAAATTGAAACGCTGCGAACATGGGTTCGAACCTGTGCGGGAATATCCCATTGGATTTCAAGTCCAACGCCTTAACCACTGGGCCATCGCAGCTACGAAAACGTTTAGTTTTAACATAAACTCGAATATAAACCCTTACTATGAAAAAATTGAAACGCTGCGAACATGGGTTCGAACCTGTGCGGGAATATCCCATTGGATTTCAAGTCCAACGCCTTAACCACTGGGCCATCGCAGCTACGAAAACGTTTAGTTTTAACATAAACTCGAATATAAACCCTTACTATGAAAAAATTGAAACGCTGCGAACATGGGTTCGAACCTGTGCGGGAATATCCCATTGGATTTCAAGTCCAACGCCTTAACCACTGGGCCATCGCAGCTACGAAAACGTTTAGTTTTAACATAAACTCGAATATAAACCCTTACTATGAAAAAATTGAAACGCTGCGAACATGGGTTCGAACCTGTGCGGGAATATCCCATTGGATTTCAAGTCCAACGCCTTAACCACTCGGCCATCGCAGCTACGAAAACGTTTAGTTTTAACATAAACTAGAATATAAACCCTTACTGTAACCTGACGAAAAAATTGAAACGCTGCGAACAGGGTTCGAACCTGTGCGGGAATATCCCATTGGATTTCAAGTCCAACGCCTTAACCACTCGGCCATCGCAGCTACGAAAACGTTTAGTTTTAACATAAACTAGAATATAAACCCTTACTATAACCTGACGAAAAAATTGAAACGCTGCGAACATGGGTTCGAACCTGTGCGGGAATATCCCATTGGATTTCAAGTCCAACGCCTTAACCACTCGGCCATCGCAGCTACGAAAACGTTTAGTTTTAACATAAACTAGAATATAAACCCTTACTATAACCTGACGAATAAATTGAAACGCTGCGAACAGGGTTCGAACCTGTGCGGGAATATCCCATTGGATTTCGAGTCCAACGCCTTAACCACTCGGCCATCGCAGCTACGAAAACGTTTAGTTTTGACATAAACTAGAATATAAACCCTTACTATAACCTGACGAAAAAATTGAAACGCTGCGAACAGGGTTCGAACCTGTGCGGGAATATCCCATTGGATTTCAAGTCCAACGCCTTAACCACTCGGCCATCGCAGCTACGAAAACGTTTAGTTTTGACATAAACTAGAATATAAACCCAACCTGACGAAAAAATTGAAACGCTGCGAACGGGGTTCGAACCTGTGCGGGAATATCCTATTGGATTTCAAGTCCAACGCCTTAACCACTCGGCCATCGCAGCAACGAAAACGTTTAGTTTTGTCATAAACTAGAATATGAACCCTTACTATAACCTGACGAAAAAATTGAAACGCTGCGAACAGGGTTCAAACCTGTGCAGGAATATCCTATTGGATTTCAAGTCCAACGCCTTAACCACTCGGCCATCGCAGCAACGAAAACGTTTAGTTTTGACATAAACTAGAATATGAACCCTTACTATAACCTGACGAAAAAATTGAAACGCTGCGAACAGGGTTCGAACCTGTGCGGGAATATCCCATTGGATTTCAACTCCAACGCCTTAACCACTCGGACATCGCAGCTACGAAAACGTTCGGTTTTAGCTTAAATTAGAATATAAACCCTTACTATAACCTGACGAAAAAATTGAAACGCTGCGAACAGGGTTCGAACCTATGCGGGAATATCCCATTGGATTTCAAGTCCAACGCCTTAACCACTCGGCCATCGCAGCTACGAAAACGTTCGGTTTTAGATTGGCAGCCTTGGTCATGCGTCCAACCCATATACCAAGACCAAAAACCGGATCGAAATTCGTGGCAAGGATATTCTGGGTTTAAAGCAAGCAGTAATATTCAATGATATGTATATCCATATATATTCGGAATAACTATGAACAACTCACACTCGTATAGGCCCTGAAGCGCCACATGGCTACATTTGACTTAGATGGGGTCAGTCATCTACTAACACCAAACAACTTTTTTCGTAGTAAAATGGGCAACTTCATAACGATATAACGAGCAACAATAAATGATTTGAGCAAGCACCCAACATATATCCAACATACAAAACGCAACATCATCACATATACTATTACTATGAAGAGTACAAACGAATAAATTAATGTGAAAGTGAAATAAGTGAAAAGAAACCTACTTGCAGTAGAAAACGTTTAGTTTTGACATAAACTAAAATATAAACCCTTACTATAACCTGATGAAAAAATTGAAACGCTGCGAACATGGGTTCGAACCTGTGCGGGAATATCACATTGGATTTCAAGTCCAACGCCTTAACCACTCGGCCATCGCAGCTACGAAAACGTTTAGTTTTGACATAAACTAAAATATAAACCCTTATTATAACCTGATGAAAAAATTGAAACGCTGCGAACAGGGTTCGAACCTGTGCGGGAATATCCCATTGGATTTCAAGTCCAACGCCTTAACCACTCGGCCATCGCAGCTACGAAAACGTTTAGTTTTGACATAAACTAAAATATAAACCCTTACTAAAACCTGATGAAAAAATTGAAACGCTGCGAACAGGGTTCGAACCTGTGCGGGAATATCCCATTGGATTTCGAGTCCAACGCCTTAACCACTCGGCCATCGCAGCTACGAAAACGTTTAGTTTTAACATAAACTCGAATATAAACCCTTACTATGAAAAAATTGAAACGCTGCGAACATGGGTTCGAACCTGTGCGGGAATATCCCATTGGATTTCAAGTCCAACGCCTTAACCACTCGGCCATCGCAGCTACGAAAACGTTTAGTTTTGACATAAACTAAAATATAAACCCTTACTATAACCTGATGAAAAAATTGAAACGCTGCGAACATGGGTTCGAACCTGTGCGGGAATATCACATTGGATTTCAAGTCCAACGCCTTAACCACTCGGCCATCGCAGCTACGAAAACGTTTAGTTTTGACATAAACTAAAATATAAACCCTTATTATAACCTGATGAAAAAATTGAAACGCTGCGAACATGGGTTCGAACCTGTGCGGGAATATCCCATTGGATTTCAAGTCCAACGCCTTAACCACTCGGCCATCGCAGCTACGAAAACGTTTAGTTTTGACATAAACTAAAATATAAACCCTTACTAAAACCTGATGCAAAAATTGAAACGCTGCGAACAGGGTTCGAACCTGTGCGGGAATATCCCATTGGATTTCGAGTCCAACGCCTTAACCACTCGGCCATCGCAGCTACGAAAACGTTTAGTTTTGACATAAACTAGAATATAAACCCTTACTATAACCTGATGAAAAAATTGAAACGCTGCGAACATGGGTTCGAACCTGTGCGGGAATATCCCATTGGATTTCAAGTCCAACGCCTTAACCACTCGGCCATCGCAGCTACGAAAACGTTTAGTTTTGACATAAACTAAAATATAAACCCTTACTAAAACCTGATGCAAAAATTGAAACGCTGCGAACAGGGTTCGAACCTGTGCGGGAATATCCCATTGGATTTCGAGTCCAACGCCTTAACCACTCGGCCATCGCAGCTACGAAAACGTTTAGTTTTAACATAAACTAGAATATAAACCCTTACTATGAAAAAATTGAAACGCTGCGAACATGGGTTCGAACCTGTGCGGGAATATCCCATTGGATTTCAAGTCCAACGCCTTAACCACTCGGCCATCGCAGCTACGAAAACGTTTAGTTTTAACATAAACTCGAATATAAACCCTTACTATGAAAAAATTGAAACGCTGCGAACATGGGTTCGAACCTGTGCGGGAATATCCCATTGGATTTCAAGTCCAACGCCTTAACCACTGGGCCATCGCAGCTACGAAAACGTTTAGTTTTAACATAAACTCGAATATAAACCCTTACTATGAAAAAATTGAAACGCTGCGAACATGGGTTCGAACCTGTGCGGGAATATCCCATTGGATTTCAAGTCCAACGCCTTAACCACTGGGCCATCGCAGCTACGAAAACGTTTAGTTTTAACATAAACTCGAATATAAACCCTTACTACGAAAAAATTGAAACGCTGCGAACATGGGTTCGAACCTGTGCGGGAATATCCCATTGGATTTCAAGTCCAACGCCTTAACCACTGGGCCATCGCAGCTACGAAAACGTTTAGTTTTAACATAAACTCGAATATAAACCCTTACTATGAAAAAATTGAAACGCTGCGAACATGGGTTCGAACCTGTGCGGGAATATCCCATTGGATTTCAAGTCCAACGCCTTAACCACTGGGCCATCGCAGCTACGAAAACGTTTAGTTTTAACATAAACTCGAATATAAACCCTTACTATGAAAAAATTGAAACGCTGCGAACATGGGTTCGAACCTGTGCGGGAATATCCCATTGGATTTCAAGTCCAACGCCTTAACCACTGGGCCATCGCAGCTACGAAAACGTTTAGTTTTAACATAAACTCGAATATAAACCCTTACTATGAAAAAATTGAAACGCTGCGAACATGGGTTCGAACCTGTGCGGGAATATCCCATTGGATTTAAAGTCCAACGCCTTAACCACTGGGCCATCGCAGCTACGAAAACGTTTAGTTTTAACATAAACTCGAATATAAACCCTTACTATGAAAAAATTGAAACGCTGCGAACATGGGTTCGAACCTGTGCGGGAATATCCCATTGGATTTCAAGTCCAACGCCTTAACCACTGGGCCATCGCAGCTACGAAAACGTTTAGTTTTAACCTAAACTCGAATATAAACCCTTACTATGAAAGAATTGAAACGCTGCGAACATGGGTTCGAACCTGTGCGGGAATATCCCATTGGATTTCAAGTCCAACGCCTTAACCACTGGGCCATCGCAGCTACGAAAACGTTTAGTTTTAACATAAACTCGAATATAAACCCTTACTATGAAAAAATTGAAACGCTGCGAACATGGGTTCGAACCTGTGCGGGAATATCCCATTGGATTTCAAGTCCAACGCCTTAACCACTGGGCCATCGCAGCTACGAAAACGTTTAGTTTTAACATAAACTCGAATATAAACCCTTACTATGAAAAAATTGAAACGCTGCGAACATGGGTTCGAACCTGTGCGGGAATATCCCATTGGATTTCAAGTCCAACGCCTTAACCACTGGGCCATCGCAGCTACGAAAACGTTTAGTTTTAACATAAACTCGAATATAAACCCTTACTATGAAAAAATTGAAACGCTGCGAACATGGGTTCGAACCTGTGCGGGAATATCCCATTGGATTTCAAGTCCAACGCCTTAACCACTGGGCCATCGCAGCTACGAAAACGTTTAGTTTTAACATAAACTCGAATATAAACCCTTACTATGAAAAAATTGAAACGCTGCGAACATGGGTTCGAACCTGTGCGGGAATATCCCATTGGATTTCAAGTCCAACGCCTTAACCACTGGGCCATCGCAGCTACGAAAACGTTTAGTTTTAACATAAACTCGAATATAAACCCTTACTATGAAAAAATTGAAACGCTGCGAACATGGGTTCGAACCTGTGCGGGAATATCCCATTGGATTTCAAGTCCAACGCCTTAACCACTCGGCCATCGCAGCTACGAAAACGTTTAGTTTTAACATAAACTAGAATATAAACCCTTACTGTAACCTGACGAAAAAATTGAAACGCTGCGAACAGGGTTCGAACCTGTGCGGGAATATCCCATTGGATTTCAAGTCCAACGCCTTAACCACTCGGCCATCGCAGCTACGAAAACGTTTAGTTTTAACATAAACTAGAATATAAACCCTTACTATAACCTGACGAAAAAATTGAAACGCTGCGAACATGGGTTCGAACCTGTGCGGGAATATCCCATTGGATTTCAAGTCCAACGCCTTAACCACTCGGCCATCGCAGCTACGAAAACGTTTAGTTTTAACATAAACTAGAATATAAACCCTTACTATAACCTGACGAAAAAATTGAAACGTTGCGAACAGGGTTCGAACCTGTGCGGGAATATCCCATTGGATTTCGAGTCCAACGCCTTAACCACTCGGCCATCGCAGCTACGAAAACGTTTAGTTTTGACATAAACTAGAATATAAACCCTTACTATAACCTGACGAAAAAATTGAAACGCTGCGAACAGGGTTCGAACCTGTGCGGGAATATCCCATTGGATTTCAAGTCCAACGCCTTAACCACTCGGCCATCGCAGCTACGAAAACGTTTAGTTTTGACATAAACTAGAATATAAACCCAACCTGACGAAAAAATTGAAACGCTGCGAACGGGGTTCGAACCTGTGCGGGAATATCCTATTGGATTTCAAGTCCAACGCCTTAACCACTCGGCCATCGCAGCAACGAAAACGTTTAGTTTTGTCATAAACTAGAATATGAACCCTTACTATAACCTGACGAAAAAATTGAAACGCTGCGAACAGGGTTCAAACCTGTGCAGGAATATCCTATTGGATTTCAAGTCCAACGCCTTAACCACTCGGCCATCGCAGCAACGAAAACGTTTAGTTTTGACATAAACTAGAATATGAACCCTTACTATAACCTGACGAAAAAATTGAAACGCTGCGAACAGGGTTCGAACCTGTGCGGGAATATCCCATTGGATTTCAACTCCAACGCCTTAACCACTCGGACATCGCAGCTACGAAAACGTTCGGTTTTAGCTTAAATTAGAATATAAACCCTTACTATAACCTGACGAAAAAATTGAAACGCTGCGAACAGGGTTCGAACCTATGCGGGAATATCCCATTGGATTTCAAGTCCAACGCCTTAACCACTCGGCCATCGCAGCTACGAAAACGTTCGGTTTTAACTAAAACTAGAATATAAACCCTTACTATAACCTGACGAAAAAATTGAAACGTTGCGAACAGGGTTCGAACCTGTGCGGGAATATCCCATTGGATTTCGAGTCCAACGCCTTAACCATTTTCGTTGTTCTTAATATTGTTATCCCGTACTAAAAAATCTTGGTAGCAGATTTTTTAAATCTGGAAATTTAATCATGGCTACATTGTAAGTAAAAACATATTTTGTTTTTCTCAGGATGCTTTGCTTAGCCTCGATGACCGAGATGATCGATTACACAAGAGATATGGAATGATTAAAGAGAACGCCGAGGCAGTGCATGGTCTACTGCAAGTAGGTTTCTTTTCACTTATTTCACTTTCACATTAATTTATTCGTTTGTACTCTTCATAGTAATAGTATATGTGATGATGTTGCGTTTTGTATGTTGGATATATGTTGGGTGCTTGCTCAAATCATTTATTGTTGCTCGTTATATCGTTATGAAGTTGCCCATTTTACTACGAAAAAAGTTGTTTGGTGTTAGTAGATGACTGACCCCATCTAAGTCAAATGTAGCCATGTGGCGCTTCAGGGCCTATACGAGTGTGAGTTGTTCATAGTTATTCCGAATATATATGGATATACATATCATTGAATATTACTGCTTGCTTTAAACCCAGAATATCCTTGCCACGAATTTCGATCCGGTTTTTGGTCTTGGTATATGGGTTGGACGCATGACCAAGGCTGCCAATCTCCTGCCTCAATGCTTGCTCTAAAACTGAGGAATTTCTAACGTAAATGTTTGGGGACCCCTACTGTCCAAAACGATCTCCAAAAAAGGGTCTCGCACCGGTGTTTTTCTTTTATCTCTGGTAGTTTTTTGAGTATATTTCCTTTCTCAGAACTCAGTCATCTGTTTCTATTTTACTTTCTTTGCTTGATGTCGATCGACGTGAACCATTCTCCAATGCTTAGTTTCTATCGCATTTATGCAGGAAAACATGCAACTCTTCAAAGCGTCCGGCGACTCGGAGACGTGGAAAAGTTACGTCATGTACGTGGACGACATGGTCATCGACGGTTGCTTCAACGCCATCGAATGTTCCATGAAGTTCCTCTTGAAACAGACCGACGCCAAACTGGGACTTCCCCCGCTGTTTCAGGCCTCGCTTGAGCTGAAGGCTCCCGACATGACTTTCAAGTAAGATATACATGAGGCTGCCGTTCGCTGGTTTTGTGCTATATTGTGTATTAAGTACATTACGGTTACTATGTAAAAACGTTATTTATTTTGGAGACCCTGCTGCAACTGTGTATTGACTTTTGCACTTAATCTTGTACTTCGGACAAGATCAGGTTTAAGTCATAAAATATGTCTGGTTTGTTTTTTCGTCAGGCCCTCTCTTGACGATGGAATGGAGGACGGTTTTTACGAGCAGGTGGAAGGATTGCTGAAAGACATGTACGCAATGTCGTCACTAATTGCGAGACTTGCCAAAGACAGCGAAGCAGAACATTATCAGGTACGGGGACGGCGCTTTCGAGATAACAGCCAAAATTCAACCAGTGAACTACTGTGATTAAAGTCTGACATCGCCTACTCAGAGTATCTGCTTGGTGCTAAATTGACTTTAAAAGCATCACGTTTGTTTGGATTGTCCAGGAAATCAACAGATAAATGTGTTTTCAGGCCGACATGGAAGACATGGCCGACCTGAACGATATGAAGAACGAAATCTTAGAGCGAGTGCAAACAGTAATGGACAAAGCGTGCGAATACAGGAACAGGTCAGTGACGTTATCAGTTGTCTTATCGTTGTTTTTTCTTCTTGCTGGCATGACAAAAACCCACAAAATGTATATGAGTGCTGGGATAATTGCACAAGGGTTGAAACTAATCACGCCAGAAGTGTGTCCAAAATTAATAGTGTGTTCCATTTAATAGTGTGGTTGATTCCCCCAATTGTTAGTCACGAATATTTTTAAAAGCATTGATGATATTGTCCATCTATTATATGCACACTGTATTCACAAACAAACAATTGGCTTTATTTAAGTTCCTTGTATGTATTCTCACCAGTTTCGACAACTATGCCTACTTGTGGATCGACGACCGCAATGAATTTATGAAGCAATTTCTCACGTACGGTCATGTCCTCACCTCGGAGGAAATTGAGGCCCACGCTGAGGAGGGAGTGCCAGAAAATCCACCAACACTGGACATGTTCAAAGAACAGGTTTGTTTTGACCTAGAATATATTTTTTTGTTCAGTTTCTTTTTAGCACAAGTTACAAGCGACGTTTTTGCCTCAGAGGCAGTTTATACTATTTTACCTAAATTGCGAACATGTTTGTATTTTGTGCGAATATCCAAAATGAAGCTTTTATATCATAATATTTCAGACAAATTCATGTTTGATTTCATAAATTAAATTCTTAAAAACGACAATAGTCCATGTTACATAATTTCACTTGCTGTAAATCCACCCACCGATCCACAAAATTCCTATATTGCGAATTATTAACCAAGTTCATGTGTAGGTTGATACGTACGAGAAAATCTACTGCGAAGTGGAAGAAATCAACCCGGTGGCTGTGTTTGATTCTTGGTTTAGGGTCGACGCAAAACCTTTCAAACAAGCTCTGCTCAACATCATTAAACGGTGGAGCTTCATGTTCAAACAGCATCTTATTGACCACGTTACAAACAGGTACATTGTCAGTGTCTGTGGTCATTGAGTTTAAACCTTTTTTATTATTGGTTGTGTGAGTTTTGCTTAAATATAGATTGCTTGGTCTCAAACTATGCAGTATGTCAAAAACATGCCTTTTCCAAAACATCAGTTTGTTGCTGTACGTGGTTGTCAGCAAAATATTGCATACACTTCGACATTGATTACTACATACATTATTTACGCTTTATATTACAGCTTGGCGGACTTAGACAACTTTATCAAGGTAGTGGATAAAGGAATGGCGGTCGAGATCAGCGAACAGCTCGATTACGACAACTTGGTGGCGCTCATCGAAAATCTTCGTGTAAGTGAAATGATTTATCTGAGGATTCTGTAAGCTGCAGACATATAACCACTGATTTCGACCTATAAGGTCTCATCAGTGCAGCTTGGTGTTTCATACTATTTTACGGCCTCCATGCTTATTTATATTATTGTGATATCAGATTTTCGCAATGGACGTGGTTGGTGGCGCTTAACTAGGTAAGGCGTAGAGTTCCTAAGTGAACATCACTTCAGAGCTTATTGTCCGTTTTAGGGCAAATTTGCCTCGGGTCCTCGTACTTTTTTCAGTAATATAATATTGTCAGTCGTCCAATCAAAATATGTTTATTCCTCAGCCTCATTCAAATCGAATACGTCACGGAGTTAGTATTGTATGCGTCTCTGATCGCCGTATAATTAGAATGTAATAGAATCACATGGCCAAATACCAGACTGCAACGCAGGCAGCCTATAGAACAAAGGAAACAAATTGAGCTATATTATGAACTAGCACTCAACAGTTTACACGGTTAACAGAATTTGCTTAATAAGTTAGCTTGGTAATTATAAGGTCGTTGCAACACCACAAGATATAATAAGTCCCCAAAAGTAATTAGCGGATTTAATTTAGGACGTGAAATCCCGACAAAGCACAACAGATGAAATGTTCGAACCTCTGAAGCAAACCATCGAGTTGCTGAAAACCTATGACCAGGAAATGCCCGAAGATATTCACAAACAGCTCGAGGTAAAAAAACTCGTATATAACGGGGAATCACCCAAAACGGACCATCCGTATTGAACCATATGTTGTTTGTTACTTAGGAACTGCCGGAGAAATGGAACAACACCAAGAAAACGGCAGCAACTGTGAAACAAGCCGTAGCTCCGCTCCAGTCGAACGAAGTTGCAATTCTCAGAAGGAAGTGCAGCACTTTTGATGTAAGTTTGTTTAGACGTCTATGTATTCAGGGATTTGCAGGTTTGTGTTTTATTTTTCCTATTGCTGTCAGTTTATTGCAAATATTTCGAGGATTAGGAAATACTGCCTAATGCCGAAAAGAACTAAAAATAAGTGTGTATTTTTTGGAGGAATGTAAAATTGTACACCTAGTATTTCTTGAAAGGATAGTAAACGTTTTGATTTCATTATCACTTTCTTCTTTGAATCAGGTTCAGCAACACGAGTTCAGGGAAAGGTTCCGCAAGGATGCTCCGTTCCGCTACGCCGCCGATCGCCCCTACTTGCAGTTGGATCGTTGCCATGACGAAATCACTGCCATGGAGAATGAGATGAGGAAGTTGTATGGAGCAGCCGCCATCTTTGAAATCAACGCTCCTGACTTTAAGCAAATGAAACAATGCCGTCGCGAGGTATATGCGTTCGGCAAAAAAACTGTTAGAGCGTGCAATGCACAGTTGTAAAATTTCGACAAGTGACGTCGCATCCAGTAACACAACCGTACAAGATTTATTAGCTCCCATTTCGTTATATCTGTATTAGGTATAGCGTTAACATTTTAAAGACTTCCTATTTAAATTTTCGCTGCTTTGTCCGCAACAGACTTATCAATGGTGACTATTTCTGCTCAGGTCATTTTGCTGAAAGCACTTTGGGATATGATAACTTTGGTAAAGACGAGTATCGAGGATTGGAAGACGACAAGATGGGCGAACATCAACGTGGAGCAGATGGAACTGGATTGCAAAAAGTTTGCCAAAGACATCAGAACGCTCGACAAGGAGGCAAGTATTGAAACAATCTTATGAAAACTTAAGTCCCGAACAGTTATTCAATGTAAATATACCAAACCAACCTGATTTGTATTAAATATTACTGTTTTTTTTTATAAAGATGCGTGCTTGGGATTCTTTCGGTGGGCTCGACTCACTGGTAAAGAACATGTTGACGTCACTGCGTGCTGTGAGCGAACTCCAAAACCCAGCTATCCGTGACCGTCATTGGCAGCAACTTATGCAGGCAACTAAGGTATTTAAGTCCGTTATTTTTCCTTTAGGTTTTACGTAGAAAATGTTGCTATGACAGATACATTTGAATTTATACTTCTAAAAAGCACAAAGGTGTAAGTTTTAATTCCTACATAACGAACTTCTTCAGGCAATTCTTTTTTTACCTTTACTCGTTATTCGACTAACCTTAGACGGCTAAGACAAGACCGTCGGCGAAAGACCGCTTTAGTATGCCGGGATGAGTCGGCAAAAACTTGTCATGAGCTGCTAAAACATTGACCTTTGCAAAAATGTTTCAGGTGAAATTCGTCATGGACGGAGATACAACACTTGCCGACTTACTCAAACTCAACCTTCACAACTTTGAAGACGAAGTTCGGGGAATCGTCGACAAAGCCGTCAAGGAAATGGGAATGGAAAAGGTGGGTATGGTAGGAGAATGTTGGGGGTTGTTTTTCCATTGTTTTGCTTTTGTGCAGATCCTCAAAGAACTTGACGTCATTTGGAGCGCCATGGAGTTTAAATATGAGCCTCATACAAGGACTCAAATCAATTTGCTCCAATCAGATGAGGAGCTTATTGAGACACTCGAGGAAAACCAGGTGTGAGACTAGTTGTAATGCACTTGGAAATACAGCCTTTATCAATACTTGTTATCAACATAACGCGATCACGTCACAAGAATATATTTGACAAGCAGTTGGGTTACATGCGGACAGCGAAACCAACACAATAATTTGTTACGCAGTGCGTTACCCACCCCCCGCAATTAAGATTTATGGGATATATTTTGTTACAAATATGGATTGATCAGTTACAATTTGGGTTTTTGGGAGTATATGGGGTGTGTCGCGTTTCGCACAAACCTTTATCTGCATGTCAAATAATCTTGGCCAGGTTCAAGAAAAACAATAGAATTCAATAAACTTGTTAAAATAGCCGATGTGCATATTCACCAAGCAAAATCTCTTAACCCAAAAGGTCATAACCTTTAACGTTGCTTGTTTGTAGGTGCAACTGCAAAACTTGATGACCTCAAAGTACATCGCATACTTCCTGGATCAAGTGTCCGGATGGCAGAAGAAGTTATCCACCGCTGACTCCGTCATCACAATCTGGTTTGAGGTGCAAAGGACCTGGTCCTACTTGGAGGCCATCTTTATCGGTTCCGAAGATATCCGTTCTCAGCTACCTGAAGATTCGAAACGATTCGAAGGAATCGATGTGGATTTTAAAGTAGGTCTTGCATCTGAACAGGATTTTGTCAATTAATACGATTTGTTTTAAATAATGTTTTTGTGTAAATTTAAAATATTTGTAAGCAAAGTGGAGCCAATAATTTGAATTGTGTAAGCTGCAGACTCATGAGACCTTTCAGGTCGAAAGAGTGGCCATCTGTCTGCAGCTTACACAATTAATTCCTTCGTTTATTTGTGTATATTTATATGTGAACTTTTGTAAGTAGAATAGGTTTGTTTACGCAAAGAGAATGGACAATAAATAATAAAGGTATTTGCAAAAGTCTTTTCCAAATCATCAACCAAGAAAAACAAGAAAAACATGCCACTTTTTGCAAGCGAAAAGCGACAATGGTTGTCACTAAAATGTCAATTTCACGTAGGAACTTGTGGCTTGGATGGAATCAACAACAAACGTGGTTGCGGCCACCAACAAGACTGGTTTGTACGACAAACTCGAAGACATCCAAAACCGGTTGGCGCTTTGCGAGAAAGCTCTCGCCGAATATCTTGACACGAAACGTCTTGCCTTCCCTCGATTCTACTTCGTGTCATCAGCTGACTTGCTTGATATTTTGTCAAACGGTAATTGGAAAAAACATAACTCTCAGCTTTGGAACAAACAGTATTGGCCAAATAGCTGATATGTATTGCATTTGCAAACGTTTTGACTTAATCTACAAACATGCCAATGCAAAATTTTCACATTAGCTTAATGGGGTATATTGTTTGTCTGTGATTGGTAATGCCTTTGTAGTACATAATACGTCGTAGCTGATTTAAATAAAAACCAATTGGGTGGTTACATGGCGCAACACATTAAAAGTTTATACAAACGATTTTGTGTTGATATCAGTCGATAGAACTTAACCAACAAAACAAAGACCTAAATCCTTACATATTTACTAAACTGTTAGTATTTTATTATAGAAATTATTTGTTTACACGTTGCTGTTTTGTTCCCAAAATATTACAGGAACGAACCCCGTTGCCGTTTCCCGCCATCTCCGTAAACTCTTCGACAACATGGCGAACCTCAAGTTTAAACCGGACGACGAAGGAAATCCGACAAAAACCGCCCTCGGGATGTTCAGCAAAGAGGACGAGTAAGTCTCAATCGACAACATATTTAAATCGCTGGTACCTGCCTGCAGCTTTTTCACTCGGAAAACTTTTAAGGTACGTGGACTTCGACGTGCCGTGCGAGTGCGTTGGTCCAGTTGAAACGTGGCTGTACAGACTCATGGAGATCATGAGATCGACCGTCCGACAGGAGATGACTGAGGGTGCGGTAACTTACGAGGAGAAGCCGAGAGAACAGTGGATATTCGATTACCCCGCCCAGGTAATGTTTTGTTACAATTTTCGGACTCGACTCTTCAGACGTTGTATATAATACATACACATACATATCACAGGTTTCGTTGCTTGGAACTCAAATTTGGTGGACCACCGAAGTCAACATCGCGTTTGCGCGACTCGAGGAAGGTTACGAGAACGCCATGAAAGATTACTTCAAGAAGCAGGTTTGTATGAATAATTATTTGTGACACAGAAGTGCAAAAATTGCAGTTTAAGCAAGTCGATTTGTCCCGATTGGCATTTCATTAGCTTAACACAAAATCAAACAATTTCTTAATCCATTTGTAAATCATCACTTTGTAGTAATTTATTTTCATCAACTCATGTTGTCAATTTTTCGACTTGCAGATCAACCAGCTCAATACCCTTATTGGTCTTCTGATTGGCGATCTCTCGGTGAACGACCGTCAAAACATCATGACCATCTGCACCATCGACGTGCACGCCAAAGACGTGGTTGGGAAACTTATCGAACAGAAAGTAAGATAAATTAACGCAGAATGATATAGTTGTTGACTACGATTCGATATTTGGTTTAAACATACCATATTAAGTCGTCTAATAAAAAACTTGTCATTATTTTTTACAGATAGACAACGCTCAGGCCTTCTTGTGGCTTTCTCAGCTTCGTTTGAGATGGGACGACAAAGTGAATCACGTGTTCGGCAACATCTGTGACGCACAGTTCAAATACTCGTACGAATACCTCGGTTGCACTCCCCGACTTGTCATCACACCTCTCACAGACAGGTTGGGTTAAGTTT
The DNA here is from genome assembly GCF_947561715.1 of Ascidia mentula. NCBI lineage: Eukaryota > Metazoa > Chordata > Ascidiacea > Phlebobranchia > Ascidiidae > Ascidia > Ascidia mentula. The sequence goes on along the minus strand of NC_138569.1, from coordinate 14,565,230 downwards.
GACGTTTCGTAATGGAATGTTTGCAAAAACATAATAAATAAAAAAAATGTACACAATTTCTTTGCAACACAATTCCTTTACAATGAAAAATCTTCGGGACCTTTTCAGGAACGATTGGAGAAACGTTTCAGTTGTTTGTTTTGTTAGTATTTTTTACGATATGCCGAACAAAGCATGGCCTGTGTACCACAAAATTTTTTGGTCTCTAGCTAAATGATTATTTTTGCTAATTTTTAACTGCATATTTGTAGATGTTATATCACCCTAACGCAATCCCTCCATTTGACAATGAGCGGAGCCCCTGCCGGCCCAGCAGGAACCGGTAAGACCGAAACCACCAAGGACTTGGGTCGTGCCCTCGGTATCATGGTATACGTGTTCAACTGCTCAGAGCAGATGGACTACAAGTCGATTGGTAACATTTACAAGGTCAGTTTTAAGCTCATCTGTTTGATAAACTGGTATCAAAAAAGGTGTCATTCCTCACTTGTCTTGTAAAACGTTGTTATTTATAGGGATTAGCGCAAACAGGTGCTTGGGGTTGTTTCGATGAGTTCAACCGCATCTCTGTTGAAGTGTTGTCGGTCGTTGCAGTGCAGGTGAAGTCAAAAGTTAATAATTTATTGTGTTTCGTATTGCAGCAATTATTTAATGCTTCTACTTATACGTTTAGAAAAATATAAAGAAGTTGCTGCCTGAGCTATAAAGAATATCAGATGAAAATGCACCTCTTTATAATTGCTTCCATGCCCACCGTCTCTCTCTTTAAAACCGATAATACTTTTACGCACCTTGATTCCAACGCACAACGCGCAGCAATTCGGTAACCTTCTATCCAAGTACTTATCATTAGTTTCTGAATACACCAACAGGTGAAGACAATCCAGGATGCCATACGTGAAAAAAGAGAGAGGTTTGATTTCCTCGGAGAAGAAATTCGCCTGGTTCCCACCGTTGGTCTCTTCATTACCATGAACCCTGGTTACGCTGGACGCACAGAGCTGCCCGAGAATCTAAAAGCACTGTTTAGGTAAAATACTTTTTATCCATTTGCAATTTATGTAATATCAGTGTCATGACCGTAACAGCACAATGTTAGAGTCAACGTACAATTCTCACTTCGAAATTGGCCATCTTTTTTTCATATCCCAACTTGTTTTAATGCAACAAAAATTGTTAGACCTTGTGCCATGGTTGTTCCCGACTTCGCCATGATCTGCGAAATCATGTTGGTGGCCGAGGGTTTTATTGACAACCGGTTGCTCGCCCGCAAGTTCATCACACTTTACACCTTGTGTCGCGAACTTCTCTCCAAGCAGGACCACTACGATTGGGGTTTGAGGGCAATCAAGTCTGTGCTTGTGGTGGCCGGGACACTGAAGAGAGGTGACCCAGGGCGTGCTGAAGACCAGGTATTAACATTTGTAGACTTCGATATGGTCACGAAGCGTGTTCCTATTTTACGATATTATCAGATGTAAATGCTTGTTTTAAGTTTGCGCAATCGCTTGTTTCACATTGGCAAATTCTGCATGCAGTATGGTGTATTTTCTAAAAACTTGAATTCAATAGAAAATTTTTGAAAACTTATTTCTCCTGCGATTGGTTTCGACTTAAGTTTTTATGACTTTAAACTCACAACAATGGCATGCATTTAAATCAAAAATCAAAACGCTTTATAATTGTCGTCAGGTGTTGATGAGAGCGTTGCGCGATTTCAATATTCCCAAGATCGTGACAGACGATCTTCCCGTTTTCATGGGATTGATCGGAGATCTCTTCCCAGCTTTAGATGTTCCCAGAAAGAGAAACCCCGACTTTGAAAAGCTTATCCGGGTAATTAAATTAAATGTTTAAGTACGACCTCGTTCAGATTGACTTATTGTTTATATTTGATTAGCACCCTATTGTAGTTATTGCACAGTAACGCCATCTAACTTACCAAACTGTATCATTTTCATCCGAAAGCACACACATGCAGCTGAAGTTTTGACGATAAAAGTCTTTTATACTCTGGAAGATGTTTTGTGTTTCACTATCGAAAACCATTTTCTTTTGTCAGGAATCCATCGTCCAACTCAAGCTGCAATCTGAGGACAACTTTTTGCTGAAGATCGTCCAGTTGGAGGAATTGCTCGGTGTTCGTCACTCTGTATTCGTCATCGGAAACGCCGGAACCGGAAAGTCTCAGGTTTGTCAAAAAACTTTTACACAGGGCAAACAGCCCAGAAGTAAATAATAAGTTACAAAATAGCAATAAAATGTTTTTACTACATGAAATCTACCTAACCAGCAGCACTTCTTTCACGTGACGCAAGTTAACCTTCAATCCAATTTAAGTGTTACTAGAACAACTTTGTGTCGCTTCTAGTTTTAGAAAACATGTTTCGCTTTTTATTAAAGCATCTTCAGTTCTTATTCAAATAGTTACAAAATACATATTAATATTAACGGTTTCCAATTTTAACCCTAACCTTATACCGCGGTCATATGTTGCAGATTCTCAAGTCGCTTCACAAAACTTACCAGATACAAAAGCGCAAACCTATGTGGGTGGACATCAACCCGAAGGCAGTAACTAACAACGAGCTTTACGGTAATTTTTTTATCTCAGTAATCTTATCCGTTACTTCCGTGTCAAGTTTTCTTACTTCTCATTCGTCGTGCTTGCGATGTATTTAGGTGTAATCAATCCCGCCACACGGGAATGGAAAGATGGACTTTTCTCCAACATTATGAGAGACCTTTCCAACATTCAACATGACGGACCGAAGTGGATCGTACTTGATGGTGACATCGATCCGATGTGGATCGAATCGCTCAATACAGTCATGGACGACAACAAAGTATGTTTTGTTCAAACACTGACTCGCTAGCATTTTGCCATTTGTATTGTGCAACGACGCAGAAAAAAAATAAGCTGTAATATTCAGGCAACAGCGTCGTTCACTTTATTTTTTTATTTGCAGGTTCTGACACTTGCCAGCAACGAGCGTATCCCGCTCACTCCATCCATGCGAATGTTGTTTGAGATAAGTCACTTGAAGGCCGCCACACCCGCCACCGTATCGAGGTAAGATTTTCCGGATTAAAGTTACCTAACTCATGGACAAAGTTTAGTTAATTATAGGCTGCTGTTATGTTTCGATTTTTCTGAATTTATTGGAGAAAGTTTGTTTGTTGAGCAAAGTTCTAAATGCCAAAACCCGACCATTCGCTACTCCCACGCAAACACCCATCTGACTGCACCCCAAAGCAAATCGTAGATAAAATACTTTCGAATATCCACTAGGGGCGCAAATGTGCACTGGAAATGTAAAACATGTGACAATATATCAATAATTTTGTGCAAAATGAGGCGATTTTCAGTTGTTCTTGGTTTGACGACAGTAGGTAATCTGCACATTAAAACTTCACTTTGGTCATCCCCATTAATATATTCTACATAGAGCTGGTATTCTGTTCGTCAACCCCGCTGATTTGGGTTGGAATCCTCCCGTTTCAAGTTGGATCGATCAACGCGAAGTTCAATCCGAACGCGCCAACCTCACTATTCTGTTCGACAAATACGTACCACCTATCTTGGACGCTCTTAAAAGCAGGTTTGTTCTTGTAAATAGGCTAAAACATTTTACTTTTTTTTCTTTCGTTCATGTTAAGGTATTGAAAGTTGTTCGTGATTCCTCGTTTGTTTACAATATAATGAGTATATGGGTATTGTGTCGTATTATGTTAGAGGTTTATCAGTTCAAAGTAAATAAAATAGAAATAAAAATGTATGCATACAAAAAGCAACATGTGGGGTAAGGTGGTTTGCTTATTGCAGTAACATTTGGTACAAGTTCCTGACAGTTTCCCCATGTTGTCGTAACCAACGTTACATTGACCAGGTTCAAGACAATTATTCCGATCCCGGAGCAGAGTATGATCCAGATGCTCTGCTACCTCCTTGAGGTGATGTTGACGCCAGATAATACTCCACCCGACTGCCCGAAGGATTTGTACGAACTGTACTTCGTGTTCGCTTGTGTCTGGGCGTTTGGTGGCGCCATGTTCCAAGATCAGGTAAACATCAGTGTGTATTTTATAACAGCGTTACTGTGTTGATTGACACGAATATCATGCTGCTTTTAAATACCCTGACAACTCTATCCAAGCGGAATATATTTGTCTCAAATGAAGACGACAGATTTCAATCTGAAAATAACACTTGCAAGCTTGGCTACTATTAAATATTTAACAAATAGACTGAAGTTATAAAAGAAAGAATGTGTAATCTTAAAAATACGCTACAGTCAAGCACTGGTTAATTCGTATACTTTCCTTAAAACGTTTGTTAAACATTAATTTTCACTAACAAACACACCACATCAAACTTTATTGGAACTTTTTCGTGAAGTACCTGAAATGTATTTTTTGTGTATGTCTTTTGACACAAATTTTTTCACACAGCTCGTCGATCATCGTGTGGAGTTTAGCAAGTGGTGGACCACCGAGTACAAAACGATTAAGTTTCCGAGTCACGGGACTGTTTTCGATTACTACATTGATCCGGGCACCAAGAAATTTCTTCATTGGGGAGAAATCATTCCCAAGTTCGAACTTGATCCTGAAATACCACTGCAGGTAAAATGATTTTGCACATAGTGAACGGTTTGTTTGCGTTTTAAAGTGTTTTCAAACACAACTTACATTGAACCTCTGGATCACTGAGATCCGCAGTAATCACATTTGGTCGCTGTGGGAAAAAAATCATGTTCAACTCAAATTACATACCGTCCTTAACATTTTGTATCACTTGTTTCTAAATTTCAACCAAACCTTCAAATTGTATGAAGTGCACCAGGGAATAGCTAACGACACTGGCAAGTGTGAATAAGATGTGTTTATTTTTTTCTGCAATATAGGACTAGTATCTTTGTCCCAAGAACTATGTGTAAATTCGTTGTTAGTGTTCTTAGGAACAAGGTATGATCCGACAATACATGTAAGTCACCTTATTAACCATATCAGCATATCTGTTTATTATTCCCAGGCCGTGCTGGTCCACAACAGTGAGACGATCCGGGTAAAATACTTCATGGATTTACTCATGGCTAAACTTCGTCCAGTCATGTTAGTTGGAACGGCCGGAACAGGAAAATCTGTATTGGTCAACAACAAGCTCGCCAGTCTGGATGAGGAGGACTACGTGGTTTCAAACGTGCCTTTCAACTACTACACCACGTCACAGATGTTGCAAAGTAAGCTCTCCGTTGTCACTTGATTTTTTTCTGTTTATTGCAAATTTTTAGTAATGTAATAATAGTTAAGCAGATGTTTAATGTGATTTAAAAAACTTAATTTTTTTGCTGCGTTACGTTTCTCAGTGTCTATTTTACTTCAGGTGCTGTTTTTATTGCTTCAAATTTAAATGAATGTTAAAACCTGTATGGATATATTTTGCAAATTATCTCAGCTGTGCTGGAAAAACCGCTTGAGAAGAAAGCCGGAAGAAACTACGGACCTCCAGGAACGAAGAAACTAATTTACTTCATCGACGACATCAACATGCCGGAAGTCGACAAATACGGAACGGTTCAACCTCACACCCTCATTCGACAGCACATGGATTACAAGCATTGGTAAGTGTCTTTTTGAACTTACAAAAAGCAACATACCATACATTTGTGTTATATCTATTCCACATAGCTGTACAAAATGTAAAATTTGCTATGTTTTAACACAGGTACGATCGTCAAAAATTGTCTTTGAAGGAAATTCATAACGTCCAGTACGTGGCTTGCATGAATCCAACTTCAGGATCTTTCACTATCAGCTCTAGGCTACAGGTGACGTTTTTGCAAACAAACTTGACTAAAAGAATGAGAAATGTAATTGATAAATGTCACGCACCTCGTACAATCTTCACTGCGCAACTTTATTGTATTTACATGTTTTTTGTTCGACCCATCTGTTAATTTATGACTCCGTAACCCTCAGGGTTTTATCGGTGTATATACATTTTATGCATCACAGTTGTTATTTATGTGCGTAGCAACTTAGCGTGCAAAACTATATTTTTTTTTAATTTGATTTTTTTTTCAGGTGACAGATAAGATAATTTAAAAATACTACTATTGCTGCGCACAACGATAACATACAAACAATAAGTTTTGTCAATCAACTATTAGTGAAAATATTAGACCTCACTTATTCAACTGATATGTTTCCAGCAATGTATAACACTATATGATCTTCTATTTGCGCAGCGACACTTCTGCGTTTTCGCGCTCAGTTTCCCTGGCAAGGAGGCACTGAAAACGATCTACAGCAGCATTTACAACCAGCATCTGAAGAACAACAAGTTTGCGATGACTGTACAGAAGCACAGCATGGCGCTAGTCGAAGCTGCTCTGGCACTTCACGCGCGAATCAGTCAAGTCTTTCTGCCGACCGCTATCAAGTTCCACTACGTCTTTAACCTTCGTGACTTGTCCAATATCTTCCAGGTGCGTAGACTAATACAATGTAAGGTACTGATGTAGGCCTTGTTGAGAAGTATCTTGTATCGGAGATTTTTTTTACAATGAGTGATACTATTGAAATCGCAAGTTAATGTGTTCTCAAACCGTATGTCTGTACTTTCTACGACACTCGACACGTGTTCACTTTATCTGTGTTTTGTTTTAAAAAAATTGCACTGCAGTCATTGATGGTGGTTTGTTCTTTGCAGGGCATCCTTTACACAACACCTGAATGTACGAAAACTGTGAGCGACATGGCGAAGTTGTGGCTTCATGAGGCGTGTCGTGTCTACAAGGACAAACTGGTCGATGAGAAGGATATGTCCAACTATGACGAAATATCAATGGACATCGCCAAAAAGTTTTTTGAGGTAAGTTGGAACATTTGTCAATAAATAACATTGGAACAGCAAATTACAGTCATCGTTAGTGCCGTCTTTGGTGGACATCGCGCGACATTCAGTATTGTATAGCGTTAAATATATGTAAAATACTGTTTGTAATTGTACCTGTATTATGACTGCAGCAAAGACACTTGTAGTTTTTCAAGCAACTTGTCTACGGTTAAATATCTGTCAGTTATTTGTTAGTAAGGCAAAACAGCAGATGAAATAAAAGGCCATTCTGTGTTCGGCAGGACATTCCGGAAAACCAAATGAAACCGGACCCGCATATATTCTGTCACTTTGCCACTGGCATCGGTGAGCCCAAATATTTCCCCGTGCCCTCATGGGATACTCTCAACCGTCTTCTAATTGAGGCGCTGGATAACTACAATGAAATGAATGCGGTCATGAATCTGGTTCTGTTTGGTGACGCCATGGCTCATGTGTAAGTAGGACAAGCATGCTTGTTTTGGCTAAGTGAAATCACTTTAGTATTGATTATTTGTAGGCGTTTTATTAAGCAATATAGTCATCAAATTACATTTAATAAGACGTAACGATGATTTTCTGTTATTGGTGTTGAAAACTGTTTTTTGGGGCTTCAGAGCAGAAATTAAAATTAATTCTTAATCTTCACATTTCTGTGCGTTTGTTACTGAACAAGAAATGTCAAAAGGACGAAATTAGTTTCACTATCGAGTTTAGTGAAACACATCACAAAACAATGCACTACTTGTACGTAGATGTCGAATCAACCGAATCTTCGAAAGTCCTCGCGGTTACGCCCTCTTGGTTGGCGTTGGTGGTTCCGGCAAGCAGAGTTTGTCCAGATTGGCAGCTTACATCAGCAACTTAGACGTGTTCCAAATCACTCTGCGAAAAGGTTACGCAATCCCCGATCTCAAAGTACGTAGTTTTTGATGTAACTCTAAATGTTTGGCATTGCGCCTACTAGCACTCCTCTTGTACTTAGATTGATCTGGGAGCAATCTTCGTTAAAGCCGGAGTCAAAAATCTTGGCGTACTCTTCCTGCTTACAGATGCACAGGTTCGTGAGCTTTTTTCAGTTAATTTCAAATGTCAATTTGTGCGTGGAAGGGTTTTCCCGGCAAGCGTAGTTTCTTTGTAATTTTCTTGGGTGCTTTTGAAACGTCTTTTGTGTAAAATCAGGTCAAGTATTTTTTCGACAAAATTCGTGTTACATATTATAAGTTTTGCTGAAAATTGCCTAAACACTTTGGACGGTAGGTGGCGGACGAGCGCTTCCTGGTGTTGGTGAACGATATGTTATCCACTGGGGAAATCCCGGACCTGTTTCCGGACGATGAAATCGAAAATATCATCAATGGTGTTCGGAACGAAGTAAAAGGAGCCGGTTTGGTCGACACCCGTGAGACTTGCTGGAAGTTTTTCATTGAACGGTGCAGAAGAAACCTAAAGGTTTGAATCCCAATTCGTCTGAGGGGTGCACTTCGTTACTATATAGGATCTAATAATTTGTCCTCAACAATTGTCGTTTGATGTTATAGGTTTTATTTATGCGCCTCCTGAACAATATTTATGCAAAAGTTTATTTTATATTTGTTTCCAATTTTTGTTATTTATTTGTGTCGCAAACATCAAACAGATATATTTTCCTCTAGGTGGCGTTGTGCTTTTCACCCGTGGGAAGCACTCTGCGTGTGCGTGCCCGAAAGTTCCCTGGGGTAGTCAATTGTACTGCCATCGATTGGTTCCACGAGTGGCCCAAGGATGCCTTGGAATCTGTCAGTTTGCGTTTCCTCGGCGAAATTGAAACCATTTCTGTGAGTATCACGTTTTTAACTTACAATTGAGCAGTTATATTTTCTCATGATTTCTAACTATGCAGTGAACCTATATTTTGTCATTTAACTAACTCAACACAGATGTAATATAAAATAGTCCTCTAGCTCCACCATACGGGTGTGATTTAAAACAGTCCTCTAGCTACACCATACGGGTGTGATTAAAAACAGTCCTCTAGCTCCACCATACTGATGTTATTTAAAACAGTCCTCTAGCTCCACCATACGGATATTATTTACTATAGTCCTCTGGCTCCACCACACGGATGTTATTTAAAACAGTCCTCTAGCTCCACCATACGGATATTATTTAAAATAGTCCTCTAGCTCCACCACACGGATGTTATTTAAAATAGTTCTCTAGCTCCACCACACGGATGTTACATTCGTATGGTGGAGCTAGAGGACTGTTTTTTAAATTTAAATTTTTTTGTCAATTTACTGCGTAATTATTTTTAATTAATTATTCCGAATGTCCAGCATACAAAAAAACATGTTGTTTCGTTTCAGGATGAAGAGAGGGATTCCATCAGCAAGTTTATGTCATATGTCCATTTGAGTGTGAACGAATTATCAAAGGAGTATCTTCTTAACGAAAGGTACGTGTATTTGAGATATTATCTATAAATGGCAACAATTTGTAATATGCTACAGACATGGTCAGTTGTATTCACAATGCAAACAGACTATTCCGGCAATACTAGATAACGTTTTATTAAATTTTAGTTGTATATACATTTTGCAAGGTAAATCCCGATAAAGAATGGTGGATGGCAGCAGCCAAAACGTCGCAACAAATTACTATCGACAAAAAAACTTTTTATAATGACAATTTGTAAATTTGCTTTACAATCCAGGCAAAAAAAGCCTTTGTCACTTTGTGCATTGCTGACAAGCAAATAAACGAACAACGTTCTTGTGCAGGCGTTACAGTTACACCACACCCAAGAGTTTCCTGGAGCAAATCAAGTTGTACGAAACATTGCTCGCTGCCAAGAATGCCGAGTTGCAAGCCTCCGTTGAGCGGCTGGAAAACGGTCTTCAGAAGCTGAGGAGCACGGCTTCACAGGTCTGTGTTTTCGGGATTAAATTCGCTCGGCGAACCCAGATTGTAATTAAAAATACCTATAACTTGAAAAATTGGTGAAAAAACTGAATTACTGTTAAGGTTCCAACCGATCGCTTGTCTTTAACACCCCCTGCTTGTCATAGAAGCTGCGTTGATTATGCAACATTGCTTTTATATTAAAGGGATACAATCGTTTACACTTGATTTTGTCTCTTTTCAGGTCGATGACCTGAAAGCAAAACTTGCCGCACAGGAAGTGGAACTGAAGCAAAAGAACGAGGATGCTGACAAGCTTATTCAAGTGAGAGTCAAAACATAAGAACAAAATATGTGCGCACCCAGCAGCTAAGCTTGACTGCTGTTAAATAAACCATGACATTGATAAAATATCAATGGGGGCTTCTGAAAGTCTCAAATTATCAATGGGATACAATTTCAAACTTAAAGTATGTCTTGTGTCAACTAAAGTCTTCCTCGACGTTGCACGGGTTATTTCAGGCGTGAAAATTGTTGTGGATTACAGGTTGTTGGCGTCGAAACGGAAAAAGTGAGTAAGGAAAAAGCAATCGCAGACATCGAGGAAGAGAAGGTCACTGTAATTGAGATTGAAGTGTCCAAGAAAAAGGCAGATTGTGAAGCTGATCTTGCCAAGGCCGAACCTGCCCTCATCGCCGCACAGGGCGCTTTGGACACCCTCAATAAGGTATTGTATGAAGTAACATCAGCGGTTTGGGTCCAACACAGGCGTTGTTTAAAACAAGAAGCGGAACTTTAAACTGGTGCAACTTTTTTCTGTATTTTGTTTGATAATGAGACGAACTGTGAAGTATAAAGAGTTGTAAAGTCTACAATTAGCATCTTGTAATGTAGAACAACCTGACCGAGTTGAAGTCTTTCGGCTCCCCACCAGGACCTGTTGTAAACGTTGTTTCCGCCGTCATGACTCTCATGGCCCCTGGAGGAAAAGTCCCGAAAGACAAGAGCTGGAAAGCAGGAAAAATCATGATGGCAAAGGTGGTGTTATGTCTCTTTTGATGATAATTTTTTTTGTATTTCTTTTGTCATTGAACAAGCTGCACACTTCCACTTATTTGAATGACATTTAATCCCCCAAGTGTCTGCTGTTACAGCAAAATAACGGTTTCCTTTTTATGCTTCTTTAAAGCTAAAACTATTTACTGGCGATTCTTCAACAGTTAAGTATGGAGTGAAACATAGTTTTGACGTTGATTCAATTTGACACCACATCTTTTTCGCACCTTGTAGGTTGACCAGTTCCTCAATGACCTCATCACCTACGACAAAGAAAACATCCACGAGAATTGTCTGAAGGCAATCAAACCTTTCCTTGAAAACCCAGAATTCGATGCCGACTTTATTCGCAACAAGGTGTGACGTCATGCCCTTTGCCCGGTTTGAATTTGTTGCTTGAAACCGATTGTTTTTTTGCCAGTCGTTTGCTGCCGCTGGTCTTTGCGCGTGGGTCATCAACATCGTCAGGTTCTACGTGATCTTTTGCGACGTTGAACCGAAACGTCTTGCCCTGGAAAAGGCGACCAATGACTTGAACTCAGCCCAAGAAAAACTCGCTGTCATCAAGAACAAGATATCGGTATAAAGGGATTATTATTAATGCTTAGGAATGAAAGTTATGACCAAAAAGATGTTTTCGCGAAAAAATGTTGCTGAATATTCTTTTAATTCCCTAATTTTAATCTAATTGTTAAAATTCGTGTTATTTTAAGAAAACTGAAAATTGTTTCAGTGCTCCACATCAACGCTTTTTAAACATTGTGTCTCGTTCACTGGTTAAAGGTCTATTTTTTATATCAAAGCGGATTCGTTTGCATTCAGGTTCTCAACGCCAACTTGGCTGAGCTTACCTCTAAGTTTGAAGCTGCCACGGCAGCTAAACTGAAATGCCAACAAGAAGCAGAAGCTACTCAACTCACTATTTCTCTCGCTAATCGGTTAGTATAAACATTAGATGTATTGTTGCGACGTGTACATCTTTAAAGCTTTGAAGTAAATTTTGCCTTGTAGCTCTTGTCTGTTTGGGGTTCAAAGCAGTTTGTTTTACAAACAGAGTTCCCAATTTAAAAAAATACCCATCACCGTTGTTTTAAAAGATTTTGCTGATAAATAAATGCACCGCCTGCAAACTTCTTCACGTTAGTGCGTGAAAATAATCAAATATACTCGTCCCGGTTGTCAACTGATAAAAAAACGTTGCATTTTACGCGTTTTTTTTGTTACAATAGACTGGTTGGAGGTTTGAAGAGCGAAAACGTGCGTTGGGCGCAATCGGTCGAAAACTTCCGGGAACAAGAGAAGAAATTAACCGGCAACGTGCTGGTTATTACAGGTATCCCCTGCTTGTATATGTGAATTCCGTTAGATGTACTCCGTGACCGTTGGACAATGTAGTATCTAGGAGCAATACTCACATCCAGTAAAGTATTGCCCTATCAAGACCATTCATAAGCCACGCCTGTTGTAATCCAATCCTTTGGTTAAGCACATATGACTTTTAAATTAAAAATACATCACTTTTGCACTTTAAACACATTTAAGACAATATAAACCGCAGCGGACCAAAACGTATAGCCTGCTTCCGGTCAGAATAATCTTTAGTTTCCGAAATAATAATGATCACAACCTGAAAATCAATGTGTTTACTTTAGCGTTCGTGTCGTATGTCGGATATTTCACCAAACCCTACAGACTCCGACTGATGGACGATCTCTGGATTCCATTTCTCAAATCTTTGCCTGTAAGTTTGTTTTTTCCGCAAAAAAATTCAATTTTATTTGCATAAATGTAAGTATTTAGACGCGTTGACTATTGTTTATAAATATTTTTTTCCGTTTTTGTAATGAAACTTACCAATCCATGGTTAATTAAACAGCCAGGAGTTTTAAAATTACGTTATACTGTACAGCTACAATAATAAAACACCTGTCGTTATATGTATAAGCAACGGCTTTGAGTTTCCGAATAACCAAACCAGCACTGCTACACCGGCGTAGATTCAACAAATTATGCCAAAACATCGACAAAAAAATGTTTACACTATCCAGACACCAGTGCCGATCACAGACGAACTTGACTTCCTGACTCTACTCACGGATGAAGCGGACATCGCTGCTTGGAACAACGAGGGTCTTCCTTCCGATCGCATGTCCACCGAGAACGCCACCATTCTCGTATGTCACAACCTTACCTCTGAATCTTACCTAGTTGAGCGTATGTTGCCAAATTTTAAATGTTTTGTAGACCAACTGCCAACGTTGGCCGCTCATGGTCGATCCTCAGCTGCAGGGAATCAAGTGGATTAAAAACAAATACGGCGCCGACTTGAAGGTCATTCGCATCGGTCAAAGAGGGTGAGTTAGGCTTGCTAGTGGAGTGGTCTTTGTCACAACTATCAAAAAAATTGCATGGCTGTTTAACATGTCGTTGCGATATGAACTTTGAAACATCTGAAAGCTCGAAATTTTCAAAGTAATGAATTTCAATTCAGGGTTTGAAAGACAAGTTTACTGTAATTTTAGATACCTGGATATAATTGAGAATGCGCTGGGTGTGGGCGATGCCGTTCTTATCGAGAACATTGAAGAGTCGGTCGACCCTGTGCTTGGTCCTTTGCTTGGACGTGAAACCATCAAGAAAGGCCGGTAAGTTGATAATTAGTTCAACTTCTCATCATTAATCTGTAGCTTTCCATCTATCACTCGAAAAGCGACTTAAAACGTCAATTCTCCCGCCAAGAAAACCTGTGAGGCCGCATCAGTTGCTATGTTTGTTACCTTTGACTTTACTTCAGAGTGCTATCGGCTTACGTTATGTGTGTTGCGAAGTGTGTATTAATTAATATCGAAACTACAGACGTTTTAAAAGGTACAGCAGTTTTAGAATGTCCACATGTTGCATAAGCAACAACAAAAAATATACAGGATTTTCGTTTTTGCTTAAACATGTTTTCAACCACTTGATAAAAGCCATAATGGTGACTCGACAAAAACACTGAAATAGCATATAACCTAACATGCAACATTACATTCCTTCTTAGCTACATCAAGATCGGTGACAAGGAATGTGAATATCACCAGTCTTTCCGACTGATCCTTCACACCAAGCTTGCCAACCCTCATTACCAACCCGAGATGCAGGCTCAATGCACGCTCATCAACTTTACCGTAACACGTGACGGTTTGGAAGATCAGTTGTTGGCTGACGTAGTCGGAATGGAGCGTCCAGACTTGGAAGCATTGAAGGTGAATTTATCAAGCGATACAATTGTTAACTGACTGCGTTGAAGGGGAATTTAGATCAAGGGATTGTGAAACAAGCAAAGTAAAGGCCACAGCCATTAACATGGACATGTGTATCATAGCTCGATCTCACCAAGCAGCAAAACGATTTTAAAATCACACTGAAACGCCTGGAGGACGATTTGCTCGCTCGACTTTCTGCAGCTTCTGGAAATTTCCTCAGCGACACCGCTCTTGTTGAAAACCTGGAAAACACAAAACGGACAGGTAAAGAAATGTCCACAACCCATATTTGTATTTGTTGGTATAACCTAAAACGTTCGCCAACATTTCATGTATTCCTAACAGATATGTGTATGTGTAAACAGATATACATTATGAAGGTGGTTTGGGCAATGTAATTATTTTAAATTACAATTTCCCACAGCCGCTGAGGTCGAGGTGAAGGTTGCAGAAGCGAAGACAACTGAAGTGCAGATCAACGAAGCCCGTGAACACTACAGACCCGCTGCGTCTCGTGCATCCCTTCTGTACTTCATCCTGAACGATCTGAACAAGATCCATCCCATGTACCAGTTTTCACTAAAATCTTTCAAGATCGTATTCGAAAAGGCGGTGAAAAAGGCGACAACCGACGAGAACTTGAAAGTGAGGGTGAAGAATATCATCGATTCCATCACATTCTCCGTGTTCCTCTACACATCACGAGGACTCTTCGAAAAGCACAAGATCATCTTTACCGCCCAAGTCGCTTTCCAGGTAGGCGGAAAAGTTACAAACCCATTTGCAACAAAATTTATAGTTTTATTTTTTAAGTTTAACGATAGAAGTCCTGTATTGTGGGGACATGTTGTACTGTTATAGTGGTTACAAAGTGTGTTTCTTTCGATGCAATGCTTCCAATTCAAAGGGCTCAAGTTTGCCACAATAACTGTTGTATTTACAATGTACAGCAAAAAAATATTGATGAGATCCGATTGGTTCTATCAGCTCACTTAAACATTATTTGTCAGATCGTTTATACATTAATGCTTCATGTTTCGCATTAAGTTTAACTGATTGAGGCCACAAAGTTTTTGACTCCGAATATCTTTACTTAATTTCTATCAGATTCTACTTGTGCAACGTCAAATCAACCCAGTCGAACTTGACTTCTTGCTTCGTTTCCCGTCACAACTAAATGCAACAAGTCCAGTTGACTTTCTGAGTAACCAGTCATGGGGATCAGTGAAGGTAAGTGTGATGCTCAGGTTTCCAAATGGAAAGACTCGCTTTCCATCAAACGCAACTTACCAGTCCGGAAAAAATGTGAAACCACTTTTCTGTCGATTTTATCTATTCTGTTTTACCAGCACCTTATAGCGATACCTTGGCGTTCTTGTATTGAACGCACTTTCTCGATAGTTGTTTAGATGTGCGTTATGGTTAAGAATCCGGTTGTAGTCGAAAAAAACTTCACGCGAACCAGTCTCAGACAAACAAAATCGCAAAAACAAACAAAATAAAACAAAAAAATGTCAAATTCCAACAACGCAAAGGTGTTTGATCTACTGCCACCTTGCAGCTTCTTTCGGAAATGGAGGAATTCCGAAACTTGGATCGCGATATCGAGGGATCGGCGAAACGCTGGAAGAAATTGGTTGAGAGCGAGGCCCCTGAGAAGGAGAAACTTCCCCAGGAATGGAAAAACAAGAACGCGTTGCAGAAACTCTGTATCATGAGAGCACTGAGAGCTGACAGGATGACTTATGCCGTCAGGTAACCAATGCGCAGTTTATTATCTGTGTTGTTTTTGCTTACCAGTAATCGGGAAAAAAATGATTCATTTAATGACGCGCACTTCGTGGTAAATTACGTTTACCATGTTTTTGTGGGAAGTGGTCTGTGGCATGTTTTTGTGGGAAATGGTTTCAGCAGTTTCCTTTAGTTTCCAAAACACTTTAATAAGTGGTTTGCGCGCGCAGTAAAAGCAAGTAATTTTTTATTACGACAATCAAATAATCAAAACGCCGTGCAGAGATTTCGTTGAGGACAGACTTGGATCGGAATTCGTGGAAACCAGGGGAATTCCCTTCGAGAAATCGTTCGAGGAATCCGGACCCCAAACACCAACTTTCTTCATTCTCTCTCCAGGTATGAGATTTTAAAACGGGTAAAGCTGGTCCGATTTTTAATTTTGTTGCATCCGTATATTGAATGTTTTAAACAATACTAAGAATAAAGTCATTTAAATACATAAACAATAACTGAAGGTACCAGGTAATTTGCTTCAACTACTTGTTTCCATGCTAGTTTTTTTGGTCTGGTAAACTTCTGTATGCCTAAATCAAAAACGGGGTAGGAAAGGATTGGTTAAAATTAGATGAGAAACTGTCTTGTTAAAACGAGTGGAAGTTAGCAACAATTACAGCATTAGGGATCGCAACAATTTCTGCAGACTATAAAAATTATGCCTAAAACTGAAGTTATGCCATACCAGCCTTCGGTGTCAAGGGGGATTCTAATTTCTATAACCGCACGCCCTATTCTTAACACGTGGTCCTTTCGCAGGTGTCGACCCTCTGCAAGACGTAGAAAAACTTGGCAAGAAACTCGGATTCACTTTGGACAACAAGAAGTTTCACAACGTTTCACTCGGCCAGGGTCAGGAGATCGTGGCGGAAACTGCTATGGACACTGCAGCAGAGCACGGTCACTGGGTTGTGCTGCAGGTACGTACATTCACTGTTTACAAGAATAGGCTTGTTTGACACTCTCAGCTTGTGCACATGTGGAAATGTGTTTTAAAACGTTGTATTAAAACTACGTCACGTACATGCACTTTCTTAATATTTAGCGGTGCTTGTTAAATGCGTATCAATAAAATTCAGTGTATTTTATTATTTTGATTTTACTTGTTGCGCAGAACATTCACTTGGTGGCACGATGGTTGATGGCGCTTCAGAACAAACTGGAGAAGCACAGCATTGGGAGCCACGATGATTTCCGGGTGTTCATGAGCGCTGAACCCGCTGCAACCGCGGACAGCCACATCATTCCTCAGGGTATTCTGGAAACTTCCATCAAGATCACAAACGAACCGCCCACTGGAATGCACTCCAATGTCCACAAGGCCCTGGACAACTTTAGCCAGGTTTGATTTTAAATATAGATATACCGTATCGTTTATTTAAAACGTTGAAAAGAAATTTATATATTGATAATTGTAACAAGAGCAAAAAATTTAAATGATGACACCAAGTTAACAGAACACTGGAGTAACGTATAGACGTGGCTATTTCTGAACATATAATAAAGCCCCACATATCACAGGACACATTGGAGATGTGCGCTCGCGAGGTTGAGTTCAAGAGCATTCTCTTCTCCCTGTGTTACTTCCACGCGGTGGTGTCAGAACGCCGCAAATTCGGCCCTCAAGGCTGGAACCGCGTCTACCCGTACAACACTGGTGATCTAACAATCTCGGTCAACGTACTTTACAACTATCTGGAGGCAAACCAGAAGGTTGGGAGGCGAAAAATGTTTTTTTGATGTTTTTATTGATCGTGCGTGCCGGTGTTTTCTTAAATCTTACCCCATCACACACAAATGGATTTGTTTTCCTGTACTTATCACGTAAACCGGACGTGCAGATATCACTTTCGGTCGGTATTGAAAAGCGCGTTTTGTAAAGACTTGATAACAGAAATATCAGTTTTAACCGACGTAGCTGAATCGATGTTACCTCAAGTTTGTGACAAATTAGTCTTAAACGCAATATATAATCGGTCATTTCTGGTAAGACTGCAATGTTAAACCCATGTTGGAGAAACTGCGGATTTAAAAAAAACACCTTAAGTGCAAAATAAAAGAATTTTGAATTTGATTTAGGTTCCGTGGGATGATCTTCGTTACTTGTTCGGTGAAATCATGTACGGAGGCCACATCACCGACGACTGGGACAGACATTTGTGCAGAACCTACTTAAAGGAATTCATGAACCAGGATATGTTCGACAGCGTCCTGTACCTCGCTCCTGGCTTTCCCTTGCCGCCTGTACTCGACTACAATGGTAAGGACACTAAAAGTGACGGTGTATCATAACAGACAATTCCCAGGACGGACTGTTGTATGTTCTTATGTATTTTATAGCTTCACTCTGGTTACAGCGTAGCATGTCAGAAACACTCAGAATCAAAACAATATGTTTTTTTTAAGTAGATGCTTGTATTACGATACGTAATTGTTGTATTAACGTAATTTCTTGACAGGTTACCACCAATACATTGACGACGTGTTGCCACCTGAAAGTCCCTACCTGTACGGCTTGCATCCAAACGCTGAAATCGATTTCCTTACAACGACTTCCGACAACCTCTTCCGCACAATTCTCGAACTAATGCCACGTGACACTAGCTCCGGCGCTGGATCCGGTCCCACCAGGGATGAAAAGGTTTGGATTATCTTAAATGATCTGCTATATCCAGCTAAGTCGTTTTAACGCGTATTTTATAGTTCACTAAAAAAATGCATTTTCCAAACTCTGTAACCAAATAAACTTAGATGTCGAATCTGAATAAAAACCCTGAATGATTTACTGTCATTTAACCAACAATGGTTTTAGATCAAAACGACCTTGGATGAGATTTTGGAGAAGTTACCGGAGGCGTTCAACATGACAGAGCTCTTCGCTAAAGTTGAACCGGCCGATAGAACCCCGTATGTTGTTGTGGCATTCCAGGAGTGCGAGCGCATGAACACACTCACCAATGAAATTCGGTCAGTTCCCAAGCATAGTTGATATGTATGTTTCTATAGGTCATGTTGCAGGTAAAACTCTTAAACATACATCTTTAATGAGAGCTGCAGACAGGGTGTATACACGCACTGTTTCGACCTGTAAGGTCTCATCAGTGCAGCTGTTGATGTGGCACTGTGCTAGCTGGTAGACTAGCAGGCACACAGATTTCCACTTTGTGGTACCTTTCGGTCAAGCGTCGATATGTTGGGTACCAAACTAGGTATACACCCTGTCTGCAGCTCTCATTGATTATTATGGCTCTTTTGCGCATATAATACATCTTTAGTTTGGTATATTCTTTTAAGAAATACTTGAAATCAGGGGTACAAGGCTTTGTAACAAGGTTTATATACCCCTTGATTTTAGCTCTTCACTAAAGACACTCGATCTCGGACTGAAAGGAGAGTTGACAATCACAGCAGCTATGGAAGCACTCGGTAACGCTCTGTTCCTCGACCAAGTACCCGATTCATGGACTGCCAAAGCCTATCCTTCTATGGCTGGTCTTTCTGCATGGTACGTGTTTAAATAAAAATGTATTCGCTTTAATATGCATTCCTTCCCTTAATAAGGCTTGCTTGGATAACTTCCTTAAACCTGTTGATAGGTACGTTGATTTGCTTTTGCGAATCAAAGAGCTTGAGAATTGGACATCAGACTTCCAGCTTCCGGCAGCCGTGTGGCTCGGTGGCTTTTTCAACCCCCAGAGCTTCCTAACTGCTATTATGCAGGTATTTATCCCTAAACTATTTCAAACGTTATTGCAATGGATTTGCCTTTGTCTTACCAGTTTTATTCGTAGGCCATGGCCCGCAAAAACGAGTGGCCTCTTGACAAGATGTGTCTTCAGTGTGACGTAACAAAGAAGAACAAAGAAGACTTTAGCAGCTCTCCGCGTGAGGGTGCTTACATACACAGCTTGTACATGGAAGGTAATGAAGCGCCTGCGTCACATAGCTTTAATTAAGCAACTGCCTGTAGTAAAACATACGTCTCTGTGGTTTAAGGTGCGCGTTGGGACCCTCAAACGTCCCTGATTGCCGAAGGAATACTCAAGGATCTTACACCGACCGTGCCTGTCATTTTCATCAAGGTATTTTTTTCAATTTCGTCTAGTCACGTACGCACAACCGGACGCCTTGTCAAATACACGCGTATCCTTGCAGGCCATACCCGTCGACAAGCAAGAAACTCGCAACATATACGCCTGCCCCGTGTATAAGACAAAGATGCGTGGACCCACATTTGTGTGGACCTTCAACCTCAAGACCAAGGAGAAGCCAGCAAAGTGGACAGTTGGTGGGGTTGCCATATTGTTGCAGGTTTAAAGTTTTGTTTGTATTCGCTTTATTAGGATAGTGTTTCACTGTGAATAATTTTATAAAAAAATTTGCTAATGAGATATGTTGGTTAAAAAAATTATGCGTGTGCCAATTTTGAAGTGTTCGTTGATGCTTTTCCCCATTCTATATACTGGCTTGATATAACTGTAAATACAAAAGCAAAAGGAGTCTTTATGATCAAAAAATATATTTTCTTTTGTCTGAACGTAAAAAATATCCGAAAGTATGTGTGCTGTGTATTTGACACAATAAAATCAACATTAAATTTGTAATGTTTCTTTTTGTGTTTGTCACGTTGGAGTTGCAGTTGACGCTTCCACACCGTTCATCCAATTTTTGCCAGGTTTGTGGGTGTGGACCAAAATCAGTTCTTTCGCTGTACATAACGGTAAAGTCTACCATTTGTAATCGGTTCCCATTTCTTCGTAAAACAAACGATTAAAAGGCTCGTAGAACTCTCGCAATTCTTTCTTTGCCGTCTCACTCATCTTCATCAATCCGTTTCGAGTCCTGCCTTTCGATTTTGCCAAGCACTTAAGCGACCTCAGTAGTTCCTCCCTGTTGGACAGAGTTTCGTTGTGCAAATGCCTCAATTCGAAGCGGCGGTAGCAGTAGTAGCCCGTGTCGGGGTGCTTGACAAAATCCTCTGGAAGTAAAAGTTTCGGAAGGCCAATGAACTGTTGAAGTTCTTTAATCACCAATCCCGGTTCCCGCATAAACCGGTTTCCATCGACTACTTTCAAGTCCAAACCGTTAAAAACCCGTTTCCACCGTTGAATGTGGGCGGCGTAGAGCCCTGTGCTGAGAACAGTCGCGTCTAGGTTGTTTTGGTGCAAACTTGTCAGCTCATTGCCGACTTGGGCCAGCCCCGAGCTGCTCCAGTCCCGCGTTTTGTGTTTGAGTATTGGCAAATATACGTCCAAGTATTTTTCAAATGTGTCGTACTTACTCATCATTTTGCTACCGTACAAATCGTGACGGACTCTCTGTGACAAAAAAAAATGATAATTGCAGGGTTCGAATCAGCAGTTCGCAAATTGCGAACCGTTTTTCGAGTTGTTGCGACCCGGTTTTGAGATTTTTGCGATGAAACACGAAGCAGATTATGAGGTGCCGCATCATTCTTTATCTAATAATTCGTACACGCAACAAGCGCTGATGCAAACAACGTTGTTAACTTTTCTTGGCAATGTGAACGACTATTTTCTCACGAAGCAAAATTTAAGTATTGGAATTTAGGTTGTAACGTTTTTGCGATACGTTTTTTACCGCTAATTCGAAACCTGAATTGTATCTTTTATGTGTTTTTTTTGCAGTACTTGATATATGTTATTAACCTCGTGAACGTAGTCCGAGTAAGCCCTGGCGACTGGGTCACACACTACCAAAATGAGTTTAACATGTGGTATTGCTTCTTTGATCCTCTCCGGCATATCGTGAGGAAAGTGGTCAAAATAAACCGGGGTTTTCTCCATGACCACTTGAATGTTACTGGCGGAAGGCATCAAGTTTCTGCAAATGAAGCAAACATGCTCATATACATGTAATGGTGATACGTGTTTTATTTCACGCACTGTAATTTCAGCACACTGACACTTACCTGTACACACTAATGGGTTTGTTATATTGGTGGCTGAAGAAAAACGTTTCCACGTCTTTAGGTATTGCTACCAGCGGGTGCTGAGACAAAAATGATATAATTCCATCTGTGCCACATTTTTTAACTCCGATTCCAATAACATCAGGAAGTCTTTGCCCCTAAACATATCTAATTGGTATCATGCTAAGTTAAAGCTATAACTAACCGTTTTACCTTTTTGTTATTTTTATGATATTGCTCAATCCTTTCAATAGCCTTGTCACGAGCGTTTAAAACCAGTCTGTAGTCTGTAGACGTACAAAACTTGGTGATTGCATATTCAAAAACATTGCTTTAAGGTTTTGTGGCGGTCTAACCATGGTTACCATCTGCCCAGGCTAGTGTTTTCCAACTATTTGATGTCATTAAGGACCCTTTTATAAAATCTAGTCACCCACATATAAAATTTACCAAGCTGTTGTGCAGGCCAACTCGTATAGGAAACACGGGTCCTAAATTCAAAACGTAAATTTAATCCGAAAACTGTTTTTGTCCTTTTACGGACCCATTGGAACCATTCTAGGTTTAAAGTATCGTATCCCAAATTGGAAACCACGAGACCAAAAAATAAGAGCAACTATTCTTTGCCATGCCGGGCAGGGAGTCCTATATATTTCTGTCAAATATTTGTGATGATTTTAAAAATTCACCTTCCACAGTCTTCCATAACAAACTTAATTGATGGAATAGTATGCATACAAATTGTGTACAAGTACGTTTCTTAGAAATAAACACATTTCCATATTTTATAAGTCATAGAAAATTGACCAGACAACACAAATCTGTTTGGCTTAGAGTACCCTATTTTTTTACGTTATATATGTAGGCCTATAGCATTTATACTTACAATGGTCTGTTTGGTACTTTTTTAAGGCATGGCCGAGGAGATATATTAGGAACGTAGCCAAAATGACACAGAATGCTACTGACAGCAACTTATTCCTTCGTAAGACAGCAAGGTTTCGAAAAATAACAGATTTCATTTTCACGGTACATTACGTTTTCCTGTAACCTCTTGATTATAAGACACCATTACCTTTCCTCTACCTCTTCACTGGAAAGCACAAACTATTCTACGATAAATTTCAATTTTTCAAAATAGTAAATAGTTTATGACGACATAGTAAGTACTGTTTTGAATTATATTGTAATTAAGGACGGAGTTAATGTGTAAGATGCAAGGATAATCGGGCTTAATTTCACTTTTTACGCGTAAATGTGCATTTGGTGACACGTCTGTAGCAATTACTTGCTCTTTTTACCGTTTCTGATTGTTGAAGTATTCATTTTCACCAAGTAAAGGCCCTTGAAAGTAGGGCAATCCTTCCAGGTCATGCGACAACATGAAACACTTCACCTACATTATTAGGATATTTATTCCAAGTGTGGTCCTTAATTGTGTGTTATTTTAGCTCCAACAATGTACACAATCAAGCTTTTGTGCAAAAAGGTTTTAGGACATAAACCCCTAAAAAATTTTTGTCACGCGATAGGGGAGACCGGGGATAGCTCGGACGGTTTTGGGAAAATTGCTCATATTTTTTTTAAATTATGAACCACATTCTTAAATTTTATTTTGTTGTTAGAAGTAAAGCATTACTCAAAAAACAAAAGGTTTTTGGTTCGTTTTAGCTCACTAAAAATGTTTATTCAGCCCATTTTTTAAACAGGTCTCAAATGTCCGAAGTCACCCCGGTACCGGGGTAACATCGGACGTGACTGGGGATATCTCGGACAGCAAGTTTTAACAGACGTTTTTTTTTGTTTATTTAACAAATAACTGAAATCAAACTTGGCGCAATATCAGCATTGGGGCATTAGCGCATAAAATATCATTAAAGCTTTCAGGAATCGGGGCGTGGCCACTTCTCGTTTCGACCTTTCCACACGTTCATGTTTTGGGTAACTCGTGTACTTTTAACGGTAGCACAGATATTATAGATTTTAGAGTCAACAAATGATTTTTTATCTTTGGGGCTTTTTCTTACTGCCAAAATTCAATAATTTCATCCAGCCTCTGTTTATTCTCTGCTATGACCGATAATTTTTCATAAAACTCAAAAATTATTGCCTTCCCGCGATTTTTTGACATGATGTCCGAAGTATCCCTGACCACGTGACGACATAGAAATTCTTAAACTATGGCCGTATTTTTGAAGGTTATACAAAATCATCATTGGCCTATCGAAGAATACATATTTGATTATGCAATCAACCCAAAATTACTGCATTTTGATTAACTGTAACAGATATATAACCTTCCACATACAAATTGAAAAACTTGGTTTCACTGATAAATTGACTTTTTCGATTATAATTTGTTAAGCAGAGATGATTTAATTCCAAAGTTCCTGTTAACGTTTGATGGAGACATAAAGCTTTTGTAAAAGTGTCTTAACAATACCTAATTGTGACGTAAAATACCTGGTCCGAGGTATCCCCGTGTCTGAGGTATCCCCGGTCTCCCCTATACAACAAAAGTTAAACGCATCACTGTTTGATTTGTGCATGCACCCCTTGAGTATAGCTAAATAAGCAAGCTGAAACTTGCACGTCACCCATTCACGGAAATAGACCACCATTACATCACAGCTGCTTAAAACACTTGAAGTTGCACTTTGCCTTAAAAGGGTCGCATTTTCAGTTTCAGGTTTGAAACGAATTTCCGGGTTCGTGCGGGTTTGGCCAGATTATAACTTTGTGCTCAAGACAAACATATATCAATTTGTTTTGCACAAGGGAATGGCGGCAAGAGGTTTCAATCCCTTTATAAAATCATTGACTCGAGTTTCTATATCTCGAGTGCTTCGGTTTCGATAAGGCTGAGCGCTGCGTGAGAACAATGGTGTGATAATTTCCTCAAAGAACTGCTTTCTCCCTATCGTAACGACAGTTTCAATTACGGCATATGAGCAACGTCCTTCAAGGCGACCTACATACCAATAAGTTCAAATTTCGGTTCAAAAACAATTTTTGTCAAATAAGTTCAAAAACAATTTTTGTAATCTTGTTTATTTTTCGTTGAAATTGCAGCAAAATGCTCCAAGGAGGTGTAAAATGCGACACAAAAACATGATTTTCATATATACTGGTGTAATGAATACAGCGATAAAAATGTTGTAGATCTGCAAAGAAATCAAACTTAATTTTTTGGGGGAATTTGCGATTTGTAATGAATTATGCTTAAAAGCGCAGCATTTATAGGAATATATATTGCACACTTCACATACTTGATCACATTATAGAAAGCAATATGGAGCCAATAATATGACTTATGTGAGCTGCAGGCTTTGCTTGGCAGTTTGGCCGACTAGCGTCTATACCAAGCTACACTAATGGGATTTAATTGGTCGAAACAATAGCTATTTGTCTGCGGCTAAAATAATGAATCACATCATTTAGAAACTACATGGGCCAGGAAAGGCTATTTAGTAGTGATGCACCGAAACAGCATTTTTTTTATTCGGCCGAAACCGAATAAACCGAAACTACTTTTGGTATCTATCTCTTAATACGCAATAAATTTAAACAAAACATGTGCTGTATTGGATCTAATCCTATCATACAGCCTTTTGTTGGCACTTAAAAAATAACCTCGACTGCTGTACCGACTGCTCAAAGTTAATTTTCATCATTTCGGTGACAATAAACAAATAAAACGAACAAATGCGTGCACTTTGAACAATGATTCCAATCGTTACATGCAGTAAAAAAGTTTCGGTTTCGGCTGAATTTTTCAAAAATATTCGGCCGAAACCGAATAATTATAAAAACCTTGGTTTCGGCCGAATAAATTCGGCAAACCGAACTTTCGGTGCATCCCTACTATTTAGGACTCATCCTCGGAAACATTGAAATATTCTTCTTGTAACATGACGGTCCAACTCTTCGCGAAATATTTCCAACCGCCAGGAGTACAGAAAGAAGTTGACGGCGCTGTTGCCATGCGACATAAAAATGGAAATGCTAAACAGGACAGATGGTATTTGGATCACGCGGTTGGTGTCGAATCTATCAAAGTAAAAAGTTAATTAGCCCTGTGTGGTTGCGCTGCCAGTAAACGTAACGAGACAAATTTCACCATGTAATTGCATTAAGGATGTGTAATGGAAACCAGCAAATCCCAAAGCATAGAACAATGAGACACAGCACAGCAGCTGCTTTAAACTCCCTGATGCGCTGCTTTTGTCTCTTTTCCTTCTGTCTCCTTTTGGTCTGACGTTTTGCTCCACTGCTGGATTTGTCTTGCGGTGACTAAAATATAACAGACAGTTCATTAAACTATAAAATGAAATCTTTTTGAAATGAAATGAAATCATTTTTTGTGTTTCATTTTATATCCTGAAACAGATGCTTACCGCAGGGCTGGGATCGTTTGTAATGTCATCGTCACTTGTTTCACGATTCCTGCAACAACAATGTAGTTAATTGTGTACTTGTATAAAATAAGCACAATTTCCATTGGTTCATCGCAAAGTAAACTATTTGGTTGCTCACCCAATATTGTCACCGTGTTGTTTCTTTCCTTCATCCAGAGTTTCCTTCGACCCACCTGCGTGACACAACAAACATTATATTTCTGTTGCCAAAACATGAATTGGTATTTGTACTTAGGGCCATTCTATTGAACCCTATTGAATATGAACGTTACTACATTTTGACATCACCAACACCATGAGCTGGAGTTTACCATGTTGTCGCATGACAATCAATCATTAGGCCTGGTGCCCCGGTAGTAACTTGAAACCTATTACTGATTCAGTGATTTCATAAACACACGACCGCTGTACATGGCGTGGTGTTGTGAAGTTGTTGGTCATTAGTTTTTTGTATCAGCTTACCTTCTAATTCATCTGCGGAAGATTTGCCATCCAAAGTAAAAGTTGCTGATGCAGTGGTAGATTCATCGGTCGTAAAGTTGTCTGTTAAATTATAAACTTAAATCAAAGAAAAAAATATAGGTTCCAATATTAATATATTAGTGTCACAAGTATCACACATCAAACTAACTTCATTCTAATCGTGGTTTATCCTAATTCTATGTTTTTTAATTGTTTTCTTTTAATCCAGACTATATAGCAAAGCTGCAGACAGGGTGTGTACACGCACTGTTTCGACCTGTAAGATCTCATCAGTGCAGCTGTTGAGTGGCACTGTGCTAGCTTTCACACTAGCAGGCACACTAGTCTCCACTTTGTGGTACCTTACAGGTCGAAACAGTACGTGTACACACCCTGTCTGCAGCAGTTTCGACATTAGGTGCAAGGTTTTTTTCCACCATCAGTTGATATCGGCATTGTTTCGGTTCTCAGAAACGAAACACACCAAGTGGTCTTAGTGTTTCGCTTGTAATTTATATCGCGGTTAAGCATTCTAGCTATTCATTGTATTTGTCTACTCCCGTGACTACACCACTGCTTCTTAACCTTTTTCGGATACGCTTACTCTATACCAAAGTTTTCGGCATGTTTTTCACCCTATATAGTACACTGCATTTCATTTCGATAAACTGAGCGAAATACATGGACAAATTACGGAGGTGTGATTGTCCGCAGCCAATGTTAATTGGATAGAAAATAAAAACAACAAATATTTTTTCATTTACCCCTGCAAAAATTTCATTCACCCGTTTAAGAAACCAACTAGTCAGAACCCCGTTGAAATTACCAACCAGTTATCCGACACTTTGTGATACAGTTGTGATAAGATACTTGTACAACCATCTCTTATGTTTCAGCTTCCACTCGCCCCTTGAAACTTACCCTCTACGTGGATTTTTGTCCGTTGACTTTGTTTGCTTGTTTTTTGTCCAGCGTTATTTCTCTTTGTTTGGATCTTCAAAGAAATCGCAGAGAAATGTAAGCAATACATAAATAATTATAATATCTGTGCAAAAAAAATTGGGAGCTGTAGACAGGGTGTACACGCACTGTTTCGACCTGTAAGGTCTCGTCAGTGCAGCTGTTGACTGTGGCACTGTGCTATAGCTTTTGCACTATAGCGGACACACTGATTTCCACTTTGTGGTACCTTTCGGTCAACGTCAATCCGTTGGGTACACTATACTGAACACCAACAACAGGTCGAACTACTGTGGAGCGCACTGAGGCAATACGGAACTGCTTGGTAAACGATAGTGCTAAAGGCTAAAACCCAATTCAACATATGTGAAAAAAAGCAATAATAATGTGCTTGTACACCCTGTCTGCAGCTCTCCATTACTATAGTTTTGAGCCAATTACTTCATATTTTCCAGATTCCACTTGGAAATGTAATTTGGCGCAGCCTCACATACCTGCATTGGCTTATTTTTAACAGTCTTCATCTCTTTTAACTCAAAGTCTGCTTCATCGTTACTACTTTCACTGAAATATAAAGTACCAGTTTTAAAAATAAGCCGTTTTGAAACAAGGATATTTAACCGAAAAATCAGAGTTGTGCAACTTTTTACGTAACGTACTCATATACAAACGTTTATTCATGTTTGGGGTGGGAGTCTATATAACATGCATCAGGGGTCACAAAAGCCAGCAACAGCTGTTGGTTAGAATTTGAAACCAGGATAGCCTTCAGACACGAAGCAACTTGGCTGTCACTGATACTTACTTCTGCTTTGGTAGCGACGAACCGGTGTTTGTTGTTTGACCCTTTGATGGAGCGGAGGCCTTACTCCGCACAGCGGCAGACGATGGCTTGCCCCTGGTGGCGCGGAGAAAGCTGACGAAGATGATGGCGTAAAGCACGGAGCAGATCAAGAAAGGTGGCACCATACAGCCCAGAAAAATGAACATCAAGTAATCGAAATCAATTACCTGTCGTGGTAAAAGAAACATTTGTTAATCTAAAAACATGTAAACCAGTTTGTTAAACAGAAAACACTACTGTTGCATCTGCTGTCCCGGAAGTATAAATAGTTTGGTTTATAACCAGCGATTCCAGTTGGCTTCTCTTGTTATGTGGGGAGAATACAAATCTACTTCCTCTAGCAATTCTTTTTACGCAAGGAACACGTATCAACACTTCTTCCAGAAATACAAGTCGTACTTGACTAAAAACATATTTTTTGACATATTTCTTACCTCCATGAATAAACAAACGGGAAGTTCGTCTACAGGTGCAGACATCGTTGCATTAACTACACCCATGGTGCCATTTGCTGTGGATGAGTCAGCTGGACCTGTGCCAGATAATAGGCAATAGTTATTAAGTGTACTTTAGGCATAGTTGGATTCGAATAAAGTTGTTGGGCACATAAGCAAAATGCAATTGGAGCGAAAGCGAAATGCAGGAAGTTAAACAAGGGTTGGGTATTGAAAATAAAAGCATATTTTCAGCTCGATTATCCTTCTAGTACCCCTTATTATGAGAACAATAGCTCCGAAACGTTTTCGAGTATGGGGAACTGAAAATCATCAGCTGAATCACGACAAAACGTTGGGCTACACGTAAACATGTAACCTTAATGTCAACTAAGCAACCGAGAAAAACAAAACTAACTCAATATGTTAAAAAGAAGCCAATAAATGAAATTGAATTAACAAAACTTTCAAAACAATGTAACCCGAGTAGTGTAGTTTTGTTAGTTTTGCTTACTGGTAGCGTATGTTCTTTTCGCTTCGTCCAGTAAGTTCCAGCCCATAGCTGGCAACATTCCAAATATGGTGCAACCTATCCACGTCATTGCAATGACGTAATGACACCTTTTCTGAGTCAGTTTCCTCAGATGAATTCTGGGATGTCGTATTGCAAAGTATCTGAAGTCAAGGGGAAAAAAGAAAATCACTCGCACATAAAGTGTGTTCTGTCACAATACTACCTTTCCACTGCAATCGACAACAAGTTGAAGACAGAAATTTGTGTTGGAACTATGACGAAAGATATCATCGTAATGCATAAAGTAGGTGCCGAATGCGGTAAACCGAGTTTGGTGAGAATCGCGAACGGAATGCAAATCAAACCAACACTGATGTCGGCCACAGCCAATGAAAAGACTAACCTGTACATGACCTGTAACATACGAGCAGTCAACGCTAAATCTCCCGCAAAAATATACAGGTTTGTAAAGATTTTTATTGAAATGTTTGAAACTAAATCAAACGTGACATGGGCGCAATGTGTGTTTGTTATTAAAAATTCTCCGGAAAAACGTTTTCGATTAATTGCATGAGATTCCACCTACAATTTTTACCTGACATACAATGTAAATTGAGAACCGAAGCTCGCTCGTTATGGTCTGTTTGTTTTTCATGGTTCAACGGCGCACGCTCGCTCGCTCGCAAACAATTTCATGAATGCGAGCGAGCTTGCGCCATTTCAACAGGGCTAGTTTTTGTCTAATTTTTCTATCGTTGGAAAGCTCAGCCTTTGATCTATTTTTGTGTGAAAAAATCAAGTCGCTGGCTTATAAGATAGCAGAGTTACACGCGGCCAAAGTTTTGTTAACTGGGAATTTTTTTTGTTACTTTTCGCAGCAAGCGCAAAACGTAGGAAAGTATGGGGGGGTATGGTTAATATTCGTCAAATTGAAGAGGGTTCGCGTTTTTTCTCGCAAAAAATGTTAATATTTTTAAATAGTATGGACGCTGAAGAATATCTGCCCCCAAGGATTTCAGCGGTAATCGATGTTTACTCATGGTTATGACATAGCAAACATATCATATTCATATTGGAATATTAATGTAAATTTTTATCTATTTTTTCTATGGTTGGAAAGTTCAGCCTGTGGTCTATTTTTGTTTGATGAAAGTAAGTCGCTACCTCGTGAGGTGGCCGAGTAACCCAGCGATTTTTTTGTCAACTAACATCCCTCTGGTGCTACTACCTTGTATAGAACTGTGCCACAAAGACAAGGTCAAAGTGAAAGTAGAATACGCGCTCATGTTCGAGTATATGGCGGATTATTTCTTAGAAAAGTACCGTTTCAAACTACTAGAAGTAGAAGTAATTCGGGCTAATTTGTAGGAAACAGTAAAAGTAGTTAAACGCATTTATTTTTTATTTTTTAATTTTATAATTTTATAAGTAATTTTATTTTTACGACGATTTGTCATACTGTATCGTATTCTCACCTTTTTACGAAGGTTTGGACTTTTTATGATCACGTAACAAACAAGAGAGTTCCCGACAATTGACAGAACTGCAATCAGCAACTCAATGGTGATGTACACAATAGTTTCCACGTCCATTCTTCACGTTGTGATGATAAGTAATATTCAACAACAAGCACAGTATTCTGTTTTGCTCATATGCTTCTCTGGAAGCAGTTCTACCCTGCAACTGTATACACATGCAAACCTCCTTTTTCCTTTTTTAAACGCCTGAGTGTTGAAGCGCTGAAGAAAAAAGGAGGGTTTTTCGGTTCTTCGAAATGATTGCTTGTGATTAGCCATGCAGCTACTTTCAGGCTTACCAACAAGTTTCTGGTATGTATAGTTTAAAGCTTACTTCCTGCTTTGCTAACCACGCCTACCCTGTGTTTTGCCTTTTCCCAACGTGGGCGAATTCATGGCCGACGCTAAAACAAGTTACACGTGAAACATTAATGAACATTTTTAACAAACGGCAGTATAGAATTTCTGATTGGCGGTTTATCGCACTTTAACATCGGCGGTAATTGCAATTTCATTTTGGGTCAAAATCGAACTCGATAGCAGGGGAAAATTCGTTTTAACACAAGGCGTTTTAACTGTTGTCGAAACGCCCGCAATCGCCAAGAATAAAGGAAAAAGTTGACGGTGCTGTTCGCGTGCGACAAAAGAATAGCAACACTGTAGAAAACCGGTGGAATATAAGCTTCTGCTTTGGTATTGAATCTGTTGAAGAAAAAAGTATTTTACATAAGTAAGGGTTAATAGTCCTAAAACAAATACACATATTAAAGCCCAGAAGCGGTTTTGGTACCTGATTTAACCCTGAAAATGAGCAGTAACATGGCAAACTATCTGAAAGTGTGCGCTAGAAAAACATTGCATGGAAAGTTTTGCAATGTCATTATGCCCATTTTATGCGTCATCAAGAATTCAAGACGCAATGCAGGAAGCGATACAACGTCGAGTATATGTTTGGAACTACTTGGCTACTTGCCACGCAATAAGTAGCATTGTGCTTTCGAACCCCGATTTGTGACTTTTCTCTGATATAGGGAAAACTTAACCTTCAGTAATCTTGATTATTGACCTCCAAATACTATTGAGTAATTAAATGTGGGACATACAATAAACACAGCCCAATCAAATTCTACATCACCGAAAAGCAGACAAATTGCAATGATTTCAAGATTTTTATGGTTTCCAAACAATTAGGCCCATAATAGTCTGCTTTCGCCCAAAACAGTTTTTGTTTACCAAATTGCTCTGCACTATGGACTGGTTTGTTAAGGGTTTTATGTATCTCGTATTGGTTTGACGCTTGAACATTAAAAACCTTAATTTGTGAAACTCTAATATAGTTTAAATAATGATCTTTTTATATTTCGTCCTGGCACAAATTATAATGAGGTATTTTTGACAGATGGTTGAGATTAAGTCAGTCTGCGGCCGCTTCAGTCAGGCGTTGATCTATTGAATACAACGGAAATCATTTCAATAGTTTATTGTTGCTGTGCAGTAACGAACTTCTGTAGAGAGAGGTCATACCTCACTGTAACTTGTGCCAGAACGAATTTAAAGTAGTAAGCTTAATTTTTTCAATCGCATCTAGTCTAAGTGGTTACAGCTTTACCTGTGGATGGTATTTAAGGTGTGTATCGGCATCCAGCAGATGGCGAAGCAGAGCACAATGAGGCAAAGTACTGCGGCTGCCTTGAACTCTCTCTTGCGCTTTCTATGGCGCTGCTCTCTATGGTTGCGTTTGGTGGTCTCACTGCAGTCTGTCCCGCTACGAGATCTCATTGCAGGCGACTACGCGGCAAAAAATATTTAATGTCAAATGATTGTATGACTTGTTAAGTTTGGGTCGCAATGATTTATCTTTGAAGGAGATAAAAGAAAACAGTAATTTAAACAACAAACTTGTGAGTGGTTTCCGCATTACAATGTTTACCGAAATGCTTGAATTGACAGAGCTGTATCCACTCGCCATTCCATTTCCATTCTTAGTACGATCTCTATAATAAAATTCAGCTCCATAAGTGGTACAAACCTCACGCAAACATACATGTACGTTATTGGTTGGCATAAGGAGGCCCTATATCCTTAATTTGACATTTGATACCTGATAATACTGTCGCTGGGTTCATTCGATTGTTGCTTCTCAAGTTTTTCCAGTCGTACCCTCAGCAACTGCGTGTCCACTAAAAATAAGCACAAAAACTCACTTATAACCAAATCGCTAACAGTGTCGAATAATAACAATAAAACAAAATGCAGTAACAGCGCTCAAAACAAGAAAAATAACAAGCACGCAGTGCACTGTTACAATCATAATTTTCTCAACAATTGCCGCACATAAGCTTTTGCATTCGCAAATCTTGGTTATCCCTCCAATATGTTGATTATGCAGATAAATTGTGGTTATTAATTATCCCACATGTTCTCACTCAATATATTCACTATACATCGTCGTAAAATCAATAATTTATCGTGAACCAACCACATTACTATATATTCTTGGGCTGTGTGTTTTCTCATCAGTTCCGATATTTGCATAGCGGTATAGGTGTACCATACCCAAACGTTAAAAGCTACATTTCTTACAACTGATGATTTTGACAACGTCAAAAACTTGAGCTCACTTACATGAAATTTTTTTCCAACACACGGAAAAGTTTCATAATATCGCAAAATATGTTGATAAAACAAACAACGTGATGTGTAATCGCTTACCTTTTGTGCCTTCCGCTGTAGATCTTCCAAGAATGAAGGAGGATGTGTTGGAACCATCCCGAAGAAATTGGTAAGCTTGGACTGTCTGAGCCGAACTCGTAGGGGATTCAACTATATCAGAAACAACCACACCGCGTAATTAACTTGTTTGCAGATTTACTTTTATGTGAAAACCAAGTACAACTTCACACTGTTTGCTGATATGTTACTCATGTGGATAAATCTTCATGTAACTATTAGCGTTTTCGGGTTTAAAGACATTAGCCAGGAAGCTACTTGCGTGTATATAAAACATTGAAGTTGAATTACAAGTATACTATTCCCAAAAAAGCGCACTATAAACTGAACTATACAATGTATTAAATACGTACAACATTGGTCCATATAATGAGTGCTGTACT
Organism: Ascidia mentula; assembly: GCF_947561715.1. Taxonomy (NCBI): domain Eukaryota; kingdom Metazoa; phylum Chordata; class Ascidiacea; order Phlebobranchia; family Ascidiidae; genus Ascidia; species Ascidia mentula. Next base: position 14,531,184 of record NC_138569.1, on the reverse strand, counting down.
GTTGCGGATGTTTACTGATAGAACACACGGCAGCTTACAACAAACACAAAATGGAGTTAAACATGCACAAGGTGACTGAGAGGCATTGCATAACGTTTGGGGTTTGCGGTCGCCAAAAATACACCTCATGATGTCGTTTAACGATTTTTTCGCCGGTGTAGAACAACATGGCGAGGTTACAGAAAAAGTTTTTAAAGCCGATATGGATCGATCGGGAAAACGTGTAGAGACATCGGGACTTGCATGACGTAACACGCAGCGTTTTTTTGCGATCGATCAGATTTGCGTAAGTCATAACGTAAATTGATAAGTAAAGAAAAGAACAGATGATATCACAAAAAATCGAAACTAAACATATTCCAAACATATATGTAGGTCTATGCACAATTTATGTGCCGTCGTTTTTGTCCCAGCGTGCACTGAAGTGATTTGATATACGTCGTCGTTCCAACCACAAAACCTCTTAAAGCACATTACGTATATTCTTTCTATGTTTTGACAAACCACAAAAGCTTTTGGACCTCGGATAAAGGTGGTCTGTTTTGTTGTTTTTCATTTAAAATGCAAAGCCAAATTCTTTTTATTTGGTGCAACATATCCAAATAGGTCATACACGAAACGGCAAGGATTATAATGAATTCTAGAGACCAAAGTGACGCTTTATCGGCGTAAACACCAATACAACAAATGTTGAAAATCATTTGGTAAAAGGTAAAAGAAAGGGTAAAAACGCAATTATGTGTTACGACATATTCGTTTTAATATAATCAACATACTATTGGATTCGACCCTGTTTGCAGGCCGAAAAAAAATTATTAGCACAAGGCGGTTTGAAGCAATAATGCAGTCCTTACTTTCAACACGAATATCCGTCGGGCAAATTGGTTTGCTCGTCGCGTGTTTGCTGTCGGTGCGGTTAGACTGCTGCCCGTGACAGTTTCCGTTAAGTTGAGCCTGTCGAAGCAAATGAAAAATAGAAATAGTAATGTTTGCAGGATAATTTTAAATCCTTTTGCAGCGGATGTATAAAATGATAACTGCAAGAAAAATGCCATTCAAAGACCCTCGTGCTTGAAGAGTAAACGACATCAACATAATTCATCCACTTACCTTGGGCCGCCCATTTTCGAACGTGCTCAATTGTGTCAGTTCGAAGTGATTAAGACTAGTTGTTCGAAAACCACCGCTGAAACACAAAACAACACTTAACATAACTCATACAAACAACAACTTCTATAGTGTTTCTGTAATAGTCAGGCTGTTGGTGAAAAATATTGTGCCAAAAAAATAGAAAATACAACTCATTTGGACTGAGCTTGAAAACTTTTTTCGGCTACTGAGGTAACTACTGAGGTATATCACGAAAAGTATTTGTATTTTGCGTCAGTGTTGGTGTCACACCTGACACTGGGCTGCGCTGCTCGTCGTGAATTAGTTCATTAACATTTAAAATCAATCAATGGCCACCCGGTGCCCTGGAATTGGAGTTGTTCGAAAATCGATGCATTGCACGTTAACAAAACCGGTCAGTTACCAAGTTGTGAATGCACAAGTCCGTCTTCCACCACAACACCCTGAAGCGGGTCATATTCATATTTGATTACATGTTCACATTTTGACGGGTGGAAGTACAAGATGACCATGAAATGAACTGATTTTTCCCCGTGAATATTTAATTGCAAATAATTATACGGATTATCCTAACTTGTTTCTCAAAAATGTTCACAAAAGTTGCCCAGACCAGTCAAAATATAAAGCCGAAAGCGATGCTTCTATACATGCAAACCACAATGTGCAAAACCTTTATCACTGGTGCGTACAAAGTACGTTTACGTACATAACTTGTATTGACGTGGGGAAACTATGTTTCGTGAGATCATCTGCGGCTCACAAATAAACTGAACTTTTGCCAAGTTATTTTTAGATTAGTTGGATTCTTTAACGCTTTCGAGCCTTTGAGGAGAAACTCGATAACTCTTTACAAGGAGAGTAACAATCATCATGTCCCGATGTTGTTACAATAACACAAGTCAGACTCTGTGGTGTCACGTGACTTACTTTCGCGGCGGCGACGAGACAGGCGTCGCGCTGCCCTTTTCGCGAGGGGAGAGAGGACTCTTGACCTCGGGAGGTGAAAGTTTGGTATTGGTTGCACGGAGAAAACTGAAGAAGATGATGGAGTAGAGCACAGCTGAGATGATGAGTGGAGGCAAAACACAGACCATGAAATTGAAGATCATATAATCGAAATCCATCACCTGTCGCGTAACAACAAGAGTGTCCTAAATCGACCGCATTCTAGATTTAACAACCGAGTGTGTAGTAGCACCTTCGATCGCGCGATGCGCAGATGCCCCTGGAAGGATCGTAAAGGCATACAAGGTCATGTTGGTTACGTGACCATGCACAGTTGTTATGTAAACAAGGAGTCCAAACGAGTTTCGTTGCATTTTATCAATTTGTCGTGATAATTATAATTCACAAAACTTTGATACGTATTTCTCTTCTTCTCAAGTCACTACACGTCGCCTGTTTCTATTGCTACACGCGTGAAAAATATCACATAGCCAATATTATATAAACCACTTTGTAATGAGCCTTTACCACTTGTGATAATGTGACGCTTTGTCAATAAATTAGGCTAGCGTTTGGCACTTAATACCCACAAAGCTTGTTACTAAGTTAGTAAATAATAGATATTTGTAGGTAAAATGGGGGCAACGTGTTTGTTTTTCGTCTCAGACGTTAGTTTATGGTAGTTTGGCAAACACCCAGATGCTTGTTCATTGTCAGGTTTATTGCTTTTATATTTTGTTTGGAACGATTCTCCACCCCGATAACCTTTCAAATCGATTTGTATCAAATTTAAGCAAAGGGTTTAATCGTTTCCCGTGACAACCGCACCCAAAATGAAACACGATACGTGACCACTTTCCACGCCCTCTGGGAGATTCACTGTTGTGTAATGTTTTCAACGGAAATCTTACTTTCATAAATTCGCACTGATCAACAGGTTCGTCTGCCATCAGTTCGACGTCAGTCGATCCGATGCTGGTTACGTTCCTGATTCTGGTCTCATCACCTGAAAAATTAATCGTTAATAATGTACCCTTACCAGAGAGCGAGGGCTGGTAACCTTTTATATGTGACAAATGCATTGCGACGAATGCATTGCCAATTAATTGCAAAACAGAATGCGATGTAACAAGCTTGACCTGGCAAAAATCAATTGATCTCTGCTTATTTTTAAAAGAACAGAAATCTCGCGCAGATGTTAGGGTTGCTTCGCCTAAATTTAATTTCATGGTTTTATTCGTTATTCCACATGCATGACCCCTTGAGTATTTGCTCCCTCCAGTCGAACAAGGTTTACAATAAAAAGACCTAGTGAAGAGTTCTACTGTATTTACTGATAATATCGTACTTCCACCAGCGATATATAAGTTATCAAAGATGAGCTCATAATAAACCTTACCAGCTTACAAACTACAGATTTAATTTGACTGAGTGTGGCAGACAGGGCCAGACTAACTTGGCCTTTGGTTTTAGTAGAACATTCAAATAGATAATGTTTTCTTTATTATCCTGTGTATAAAGTCGCTAATAAACAATATTTTACAAACGTTTTTCACTGTTCTACTGCCATAGCAGCAAATACAAATACACCAACCATTCACATGCATATCGCAATCTTACTGTTTGGATTCCAAATTTGTAGTGCATCATTTCGGTTCCATCCAAGCAGAGGAAGCATCCCTATCACCGTAGACAACAACCACGTCAGCGCTATTACAAAGTGACTCCGGCTCAACGTCAGTTTAGTGTAATGAACTCTGGCGTGCCGGATCGCCATATACCTTTAAACAACAGCAAACCCAAAAGTTTTTCCATGAAGAAATTGTCATACTTTCACAGTGTACACGCATGGTACCTTTCTAATGCAATAGCCATCATGTTGAAGATTGATATTTGCGTGGGGACCATGATGAAGGAAAGCATTGCAATACATATGTGAGGAGAGGAATGCGGTAAACCGAGTTTGGTAAGAATCGCAAACGGAATTGCAATCAAACCAACGCATATATCGGCAAACGCTAGTGATGTGACGAACATGTACATTACCTGAAACGAAATAATTTATTCCGGCTTGGCGAAAATATGATTACATACCAAATTTAATGTTGCTAAATAATGCATTATGTTTTCGGTGAGTAAACCTACAGCTGGACCTGACAGTAGATACAATATACTCTAGTAGTCACAACTGCAATTATTTATTTTTCGTGCGGACTCGCAAAAACATTCGTTAACAGAAAATGAAGGCAAACTTTTTAAACTCACTTTTTTGCGAAGAGTCGAGCTTTTCATGATAACGTAACACACAAGTGTATTCCCAACCACGGACATAACAGCTATTAAAGCTTCCATACAGATATACAGCATGGTCTCTAAGTCCATGTCCTTTCAACCACGTCGTCAACTGGTAAACTGAATGACTTGCCTTCGGTTCAACAAGCCTGGCTATAGGGAACTGCTGTGGTCAAGTTACAATGTTTCGCAGAAGCGCCATTGAGAAAATAGCACAGGCATCCGCTCCGTTGCTGGTCTAACAACAAGACCTTGTATTCCCTAATCGAAACAATCCTTCAGGTAAATTAATTATCCACCTAAAACGCCAGCAAATGTACACGGGTTATTGCCTGTAATTTCAACACCGTTGCTTATGGTTTAAAACATTGCTATACTTTGATAATAGTGTACGGTTTCATCGACCCTTTTGTTATGCGCAGCTGGTCGCTGTCCAGTTTTTAGCAACAGACTCGAACTACGTTGATGCGTGCAACCCTCAAATGGCGGCGACCGTCCAACGCTTCCCAGTACTTATGGTTTCCAAAGTCAACGCAAGGCCGATATCGAGCTATGTCGGGAGAAATGCCAGGGCAATCCCTGCACTTTCTAGTCGCGACTGTTTTTGCTGTGTGTGACAGGAGACTTCCAATAATTTGACAGAGGATTGAAATCCTGTTGTAATTAAGAGAACCGCCATCAAACGTGACAAAACGAACCCTGTCAGAACATTATCAAATGCGACAAGGAAATCGATTTTTTAAAATCAATAATCCAAGAAGTCAGTTATCTTAGGCATTCAGTGGCCGAATAAACAGTTTTGACCAACGCAAATCTATTACGTTTCGAATGGCCCTTAGGGACTATACAGACCTAATCTAGACAGTCTAATGTGCTTACAAGCTGCACAACTATGACCTGACTAAGTTTTCATAAACCCATCAGCTGCATCAACCACTCACGGTATGATCTTATAATTAGACCATATTAACTTAGCAAAGCAATCCTCCATACGGTTGTTGGTCGCCGACGCGTTATTACCACTACAAACTCGTTAACAATACTTAATTTCTACAAAAGATTTCAAAAGTGACGCCAGTCGTCTGAACTACATCGCGGTTGCTATCTGATAGAACCGCAGAAGCCAATAACAATCAGTGACGTAGTAAACTTAGTGGGTGGCTCCAATCAGCCAGTCAATTGTCTTCAAGTTACGACCTTGACTGAAACACATTGAGTGAAAGCGGTTTAGCGCAAATCGTTGTGGGCGGCAACCGCAACACCCCTTTACATGCAACTGAATCCACGACAAACAGAACTAGGCGTCAAAAATCGCGCTCTAAATATTTCCCCGGTCAAAAACCGCGCTCTATAAATAGCTTTAAAAGGGTTATATTTTGTGATATTCGATTCGTCTTTTTTAATGCAAATTTTCATAGAATTGCTACGGTATTAAATATTGGTCTTTACCTAATTTAATTTGCAGAATTAATTTTGACAATTAGGCCTAATCTTTGGAAATGACTCTCATTTGCTTAATCGTGACAACAAACCTGCCCTAATCGCAGTGGACTTTTCCCACATTTAATGAGATAGGCTACTTAGTTCAGAAAGTCGAAACACCTCATTTTGGAGTTTACATTAACTTGTATAACACTTGGTAATAACAACTGGCTAAGACCCCTGGTCAGACGGCCTGGTAATAAACGTCACAGATAAGAAACTACAACATAGAGAACTATAACGGTTACAGCGACAAAATATGCGACTATACATGATGGTTACAAACGATAGAAACATAATACTCTGTCGTAACCTAACGCGTTCTTTTGAATATATTTATTTTATTCATGCACATTAGGCACTGGAGACTGCTCGCAAAAAAGATTTGTCTCTGCAACTTGGCAAATGCGGTTTAACCTACAAAAACTTCATATATAAAGCATATATACTTTGCCAAAACAAAAAATGATATTCTACAATCTACAATATCCTGGAAGAACAACAACAACAACAACTCAAAGTTTTATTAGTGTAAAAAAATTACCAAATAGTTATTGCCGCCAACGGCGCTAAAGATAACGTTGGTATGACAACCTGGATTTGTACAAAAAAAGAGAAGCATGTTATATTGTTATTGTATTGTTTTTCTTTGTTAAAGACAAACTAAATGTTAATTGGATAGACCTTTATTATATAATTTTAACAAAAACCCTGCTTGTTGTAGCTGAAATAAGTTGCCTATGTTTGGTAACGAAATTGTGTGGTGCATAGATACGGATACAGGCTGGCTAATTCAGAATTGCACCTATTTTTCAGTTTATTATAAATGCATTTTTGTAGAAAAACATGAAAGGCAAAAAAGGAAAGAAGACTCCAAGTCCCACTTCGGCAAAGCAACCTGTAGTGGAGGAAAAAGAGCAAGAAACAGACGTTGGCATTGATAGTCAAATGCTAACCTTGAGTGAGGCGAATGTTTTCAATAGCAATCAAGTTATAACACCAGTGAAACCAGAGGACAGTTTGGATCTCTTTATTCCTGATGATTCATCATCTATCCTTGAGGAAGATGAGGCCCAAGGACTGCGCAAGTTGGTTGTACTAACAGAAGATGTTGTGGCAGATAGCTTGTCAAATCCAGGTTTTTCATCATGCGGCACCATGCAAGTATTTCTTAGTGTAACACTGGCAGGTTATGGACTTGAAGATGTTTCTATTCTGCAGTCCTATGTGCATTTGCAAAAAGTAAACTTGTCTTACAACAATCTAACTGATTTGACAAGTTTAAGTACCATAAGGTCATTGATAGAGTTGGATGCGTCACACAATGAGTTAACAAACCTTCTTGACTTTGTCCCTCCATTTGGCCTCAGAAAAGCAAACTTTTCTCACAACAGAATTTCTTCATTGTCTGATTTGTCTTCTCATTCCCATTTGAGTTACCTAAATCTCTCAAACAACCAAATTTATACTATCCAAGGTTTGGGAAACTGCAGATCCTTGCAATATTTGGATTTATCTTGTAATGCCATCTCGGCAATTGAGGGGTTAACTGGATTAAAGTTGAGGCATCTCAATCTTGGTTACAATCAGATAACTGAAGTTAAGAATCTAGAAACACTTTCACAACTACAAGAGCTTGGCCTACAAGAAAACCAAATTTCTTCTTTAGAAGGCCTTTCCAACAACCAAAAGCTTTACAGTCTCAACCTTGGAAAAAACCAGGTGTCTGACTTATCAGAAATACGATTCATAGAGGCCATACAAAGTTTGAGAATTTTAAACTTTGAAGGCAACCTTATCACTCAGTTGGAGGATTACAGAAAGTCTGTGATATTCGCAATGCAACAGTTGAAGGAACTTGACAGCAGGCCTATCGAAGTTGATGAAAAAGTAGCAGCAATAAACTTGTTTGACCCACCGGCAGAAGTTCAAGCAGCTTTGGATCATATTACACACACTGTTTATCGCTTTCTTCAACCTAGTAAAATTTATGAGAGCACATTGCCAAGTATTGAGATGCCCTACCCAATGCTAGTACTGTCTGGCCCCCAATGCTCTGGAAAGCGTGAACTTGCACATCGCTTGGCCCAAGAATTCCCAGACTATTTTGGTTTTGGAGTCGGTCACACCACACGACTTCCTTTTCCAGGAGAACAAGATGGTAAGGATTACCATTTTGTTGCACCCGAGCATTTTCAAGCCCTTGTAAGGCAAGGCTGTTTTATTCAAACTTTTAAACATGCTGGTGCTTTGTATGGTTTAACACTTGATGCTGTTGAGGCAGTGGCGAAAGAAGGCCTTGCTTGTGTTGTCCACATGGAAATTAACGGAATAAGAACATTAAGAAACACCTATTTTGAGCCCAGATATGTCTTAATAATGCCTATTTCCGAGCAAGAACACCGTGCCAGAATGATGGAAAGGGGAGTATACAGTGAAGCACAGATGGATTACATAGTCAAACATCAAAGTGCCAAGTATAAAGAAATAAATCAGGATCACCCAGGATTTTTCGACATGGTAATCAACAGTGATAGATTGGCTGAGGCTTATGACCGCCTCCGTCAACTGGTAATGGATTACTTGGGCACAACTGATTTAACAGGTGAAGGAGATGGACAGCACCCACAACTTTCTGCAACTGAACACAAAGATGAAACAGGAACACACCAAACTGTTTTGTCTGCCAACATGCGCCGTACATGGTCAAGGCCATCTTTCCAAGCTGATTCTGGTAACAGTCTAAATGATACAACCTCCGCTCGAAACAGAGCCAAGCTGGAGTCAAGGTCAAGAAAAACCCCGGTCGAGGAGGCATCATTCCGTCGCAGACAAAATGCAGCCAAAGAAGCAGTGCAAGGATTTTCACCAAGTATTTATGATGAACTGTTTCAAAGACCTTTAGTGCCAATGACAGCACCAGGCATGTTAGAAGGTTCCCCACTTGCACAAGCTGCCTCTCTGTATCAAGATCCATCATTTGCTGCCTCACTATACCCAAATGTTGGTGATGATCGAATTGAACAAGTGAAGATACTCAATGGTGAATCAGATGAAACCAAAAGTATGTCATCAGATAGCTCCAACTCTACACATGTCGTGAGTTCTGGTTTATCAGGACTCTCATCTGCTCGAGGCTTTTCTGATCAAGAATCTGGAAAGCCAACGTCTACATCCAAAACAACAAAGAAACCATCTGATATACAGGAACAACCCCTTGACCTGACTGCATTGAGCGATGCCCTGGACTCACTAAAGGGATCACTAAAAGACTCTTCAAGAACAACAACACCATTGGGGCCAAGGCTCAAACAACAAACCTTGGATGAATGGATGGACCAATCCCTTACAGATAAACTGGGTGCTAATGCCAAACCGATTTTACCATCCATTCCGACTGGTGGACAGTAGTGCTTGAAATTTGTATTTTTATTGCCTTTTTTTAGACTGAATTGCTTTTCACATTCTGGCATGCACAAATTATCCCTAACAATAACAATGAAATTTAAGAGTAACTTTGCCTTTATTGGTCTAAATTGTACCATTTTAACCAGGACTTATATAGCATGCGTTATGTCACAAGGAGTGTAAATGACTGTTCTATTTTGCACTGTATTTTTTTATGTAAAGCTGTTTGTCGTAAAGGTGCACAAGAGCAAGGTTTGTGTAAGAAAAATGTATGTATAAAACCCAACAATGGATGAAAATATGGAGAAAAATGCTGATGATAAAAGGGAAAAAGAGAAAACACCACCTTCAACACCAAAACCATTACAAGATTTGGCCAAAAATGAACCCCAACTTCTAGGAAATGATGACCCAGAAACGCACATTGTCAATGTCACCATAACAATTTCAGTTGCTTACCCAAAACGTAAGTTAAAAACAAATGTTACTTTTTTTTTACTTACGATTTATAATTTAATCAGTTGTGATGTATAAGATACGTTCAAACCATTAGAAAAGTAATGCAAACTTGTATATGCAGAATATCTTAAGTGAGTGTTTTGTGTATTGAGCTGTGCATATTGTTACAACAAAAAACTATTGAATTACAATTGTCACCAAATGTTGTTTTGTTAGTTAAATTAAACTTTGATTTTCTCAGCAACTGATGAGCATAGTCGGCTGATAGAAGAGCTAATGAAAAGGAATAAACGAACGATGGAAGCTCCTAAACCTAATCAGTATCTGCACAGCGAATACAACGTCGCACCAAGACACGACCGTACTGTAACGGACGTTGTTACCTACGCAGTAGCAGCCAAGGTCTTCACCGAAAATGAGTCTAAGCTTGTGAAAACGTGGGACGATGGCCAAAATATTTGGGTGGCTTGGATGCACAAGTGAGATTTAATTTTATTTAGCTCCCTCTTTGTGTTTTGATTCTTGTTTTTATTGCTTGCAGCCATCAGATAGAGGTTAATTCAAAGAATGTGGTTTCGTTGTATAATCACACGATTGAGATGAAGATTTGGGACGCAAAGGAGAAAGTTTCAATCAAGGCGAGAACAGATCGTCCGAAAGCCTTCAGACTTCCGTCGGGCAATGATGCAGCTTTTCCAGGAAAAGGGGTATTTGTTAACCACACTTTTCATAAGGGGCCAGAATAATCAGCATCAGTTGTTTTTTTTGTTACAAACCGAAACTGACCACAAAAACCTTTCGTTGAATATACGAATACAATACTTATTTGAAATTGCTGAAAGGTGGTCTCAAAATATTTAAGCTAAAACTTAGAATAAAACTCATCCTGTTACGCCTTAAGTTTAAATTTAGGCCGTGATATTTTTGCAGGTTCAAGCAGTTGTGGCGAAGCAGTCTAATAGTTGGCAAAACTTGCAACCCCGTCCATCGGTTACCGACGCACGAAAAAATTCACAGCAGGAAAAGGTCCGACAAAAAACACCCGAAAAAGGGAAGGCAGATGACGATAAAAAAACAGATAAAAGGGAGGAGCGAGATATGAACCAACCTCTGCGGTGCGTATTTAAGCTGTGTTTACAATCGTCCGATTAACTTTATGAACTTTTTGCAGTGTGCGAAGTTCGCTCGGGCGTCTAGCTGGCATTAACGCTTCCGAAGAAGAAAAAAAGAGAATCAACGAGCTTAAGAGACAACAGGTAGGGGAAAATGACAGAAGTGTATGAAAAATTCTGCGACTTGACTTTAAAGCGTTTCTAATTGCACCAATCCTCAAATTGTTGTGATTTTTAAAAATAAACCGCAACGTCACAGATTAAACTGCAGAAGGAACTAGCGAAGACTGGGAAGCTTCGTAAAAACAGCATGAAATCCCGGCGTGGTGGAGAAACAAAAGTCCAAGTTCAGGATCCAAAGTAAGCAAAAGTGTTGAGGCAACTGGTAATCATCATTTGTTGGCTTGATTCAAAAAAGCAAAATTGTGTTAAAAACAACAATTTTTTCAGTCAAAAAATCCTTAAACTATTATAATATTTCACATAATATATTACTTAACCTTAAGAATTTTTTATAATACATCAACTACAGGGAATCAGAGGAAGATCGCCAAGAAGGGGAGGCGCAAGCAAAGAAATCGAAAATCCACGGATCAGCCGGACGAACTTCGATTGTGAGCGCGCGATTCAAACCTGCCATAATTCGCGTGAAATTGGAACATTTGTTTGGAGGTAACATGTTGCATCGGGATTACGTTCATTGCAACTAACGTGGCTGTTTCATGTGGGAATAAAATCTATCAGATTTTGGCATTGAAAATTGTGGTCCGTAATATATTCTCAATTAATGAACAATACTTCCAATACAAAAAGAAATATAGAAGATATAGTTTGATCGGCTAATTTTCGCCAAAGTGTCCATTTTTACGCCTTGCGTGTTGGTAAAGTTGGAATTTACCCGGACTACAAGTTGTGTATAAAGTTCTGTAAATTTACACTTCTTCATTTGTTTTCGTGTGCGTTGTAAGTAATGAACGAAGGGAAATATAAATCGATCAGTTAATTGCCGAAAATGTGATTGTTGTAAAACAGTTGACTGGTTTTAACATTACGATGCAAATGTTCTTATCATTACCATATGGTTTAAAGGGAATAAAATCCTGTCGTCACGACTTATTGACCCGGTTGGATCTATCAAGGACGCATTGGTGACGGTGTCGCTCGATGGGTCACTGCTTCCCGAGGATCTCGAACGATCACTCAACCCTCTGGTCATCAAAATTAAATCTGTCAAGGATCTCCCTAACAGTCCGCAGTCGTATTCGCAGTAAGTATTTATATTTGACTGTTGGGTTCAGTTGGTAACCAGGCCGGCCGTAACCCTAGACAAAGCATCATACTTTCTATTGTATGCCTATTCACAAAAACACAAGATTTTCTACACCTTTAAAAAAAATGGTATTGTACTGCATACTTTTCAATCTCTTTACTTTAGAGTTTTGCCATTTTTAGACTGGAAAAAACGTGCGAGCCGGTTTACTGCAAATATTCGTTTCTCAACCACCCATTCCACGCTACGGACGGAAGACCGCATGGAAAGCACGTTTATTTTGAAGACAGCCACGTCGTTCTTTTGGGTGTGTTCAAAAAAAACGATGCCATAGCATTGCTCGCTCTAACACGTAGTGTTTGCACGCAATAGGCCGAACGAACGAAGGCGAGGTACGTGAATTCATCCAAAGCCAGGCGCTGCATGTAACTGTACATGATCGTGATCAGAAAGAACAACAAAAACCCGGGTGTGTATATATATATATATATATATATATATGTTGGTGCAGATGTTACTGTAGTCAATCTCTCTTGTTTGTTACAGATAAATTTGTTTTCGAAATCGCAAAAATTAGATTCAAAAAAGTCTTTCCTCTCGATGACTTTATCATAGATTTTTCATGAATTTGTAACCCCGGAATAATCCAACAGGAAACATAATTCAGAGAACACACAAAATTATTATTTCTAATATATGGTCCATAATTGACTTCAAAAATTGAAATATTGGGATCTACCCAAAACTGCAGATGCAGGCCTAGCGATCACTGCAACTTATTTTATAATACTAAAAAAAGCAGTAGCTTTTTATACAGGATCAGCCTGGCTTATAAATCAGGAATATATATTTCGCCCCATGGGCATCTTCAGTTCCTTCAGTAAACACATTAAATGATATAAAAACGTCTGAAAAACAGCAACATTAGAGAAAGGGCTAGTGATAAAAAACAACAACAACTTCGACCTCTTGCAATGCTACTGTGCGAAGGCAAAACACTGAGTTACCCGCCTTGCATGAGAAGGTAAGAGATTTGCGTACACTGTGGAGAAACCGCATCAGACGCGGGTGGAGATAAGGAACGCGGCGATAAGTCGAACGGCGTAAAACCACCTTAAAAACACACACGAAAAACACGAAAAAACATGTAGCCATTGAAACGATTAAAAGCAATAAAAAAGAGAGAAAGATTTTTAAGAAAACACATCAACGCACCCTAGGCAATATCATTTTTTGTATGTTAATGGTGGCACCTGTGAGGTGAAGCCACTTTGCCTCGCACATGTCTAAATCCCGAAAATGTGGTTGTTCCACAAAAATTACATCAAAACAATCCGCCATGTTCGGTTGATTTGCAAAAGTGGACTTGTGCTGGGTTGCGTAGTGCTTTAGCAGAGCTACGTTGTCATCCCCTTTGGCAATGGAAAAGCTCCTCCAATTTGCTCTGTGGCCACGCCATCTAACGGCAAAACTATTTTTAGTTTGGCCCACGTATTTGCTTTCACACAGCGTGCACACTGCTACGTATATTGCCAAAGGGGATGACAACGTAGCTCTGCTAAAGCACTACGCAACCCAGCACAAGTCCACTTTTGCAAATCAACCGAACATGGCGGATTGTTTTGATGTAATTTTTGTGGAACAACCACATTTTCGGGATTTAGACATGTGCGAGGCAAAGTGGCTTCACCTCACAGGTGCCACCATTAACATACAAAAAATGATATTGCCTAGGGTGCGTTGATGTGTTTTCTTAAAAATCTTTCTCTCTTTTTTATTGCTTTTAATCGTTTCAATGGCTACATGTTTTTTCGTGTTTTTCGTGTGTGTTTTTAAGGTGGTTTTACGCCGTTCGACTTATCGCCGCGTTCCTTATCTCCACCCGCGTCTGATGCGGTTTCTCCACAGTGTACGCAAATCTCTTACCTTCTCATGCAAGGCGGGTAACTCAGTGTTTTGCCTTCGCACAGTAGCATTGCAAGAGGTCGAAGTTGTTGTTGTTTTTTATCACTAGCCCTTTCTCTAATGTTGCTGTTTTTCAGACGTTTTTATATCATTTAATGTGTTTACTGAAGGAACTGAAGATGCCCATGGGGCGAAATATATATTCCTGATTTATAAGCCAGGCTGATCCTGTATAAAAAGCTACTGCTTTTTTTAGTGGTCCATAATTGCATATCTTTTTGTTTCTATTATTTCAAACATCATTCTACACTAATTAAATTATTTTTACACATTTTCCACTCCTCTGTAGGGCAGTTTTCAACTAGAGAGCTCCATACCTGCATATTTTGTGTAAATTTCAAACTATAGTCAGCTGTTCACCTTTAACGTCAGGTCCTTTCAGGGAGCCATCACTTTTCGGGGAAGAGAGGTTCGATAACGATCTAGGAAGCGTGAGTCTGATAAGTGCCAAGAAAACAGCTTTCAATCCTTTTCACTCCAAGAAAAAGGCCTATGACCCTTACGGGATCGCTAAAGTTCCATTGATGGACATCCTCAGAGGACAAACCAAGCTTAACTTGAGAGTGAGATAATTGCTGGTGTTAACAATTGTTGCAAGTCGGCTATTTTGTAATTTTTTTCATTTATTTTGCATTTGGTACTCAAAAATATTATGCAGTTAAAAAAAACACATATAGAGAACAAAAACCCCCATTGGATTCCACATTTGTAGGATTTTTATTTGTATTCAGGTGAGTGTCAACCCATGCGGATTGCCGGACATGCTTAAAGATCCGCTCAACCTGGATGACAACACAAGGTTGGTTGGGGTCCCAGGTGCAGTGGACCGCCCTGTGCGTCCACCCCAGCTCGCCGGTCACTACATTCAAGCAGGAACAACATTGAAGATGCAACTAACGTTGAGATATCCGTTCGTGCCCAGTCAAAATGTACCGCGCCTGCTTCCTTTGCCCAAGCAGGTGAATTAAAAAAATATGATCCCTTTATTATGTCCCATATATCTTTCTTTTTTGGTGTAATTGTATTACATCCGTGTTTTTCTAAGGTTCCGCATAATCCATGAAAAAAAAACTTTTTTATATT
Source organism: Ascidia mentula (assembly GCF_947561715.1). NCBI lineage: Eukaryota > Metazoa > Chordata > Ascidiacea > Phlebobranchia > Ascidiidae > Ascidia > Ascidia mentula. Next base: position 14,516,037 of record NC_138569.1, on the reverse strand, counting down.
TTGTTAGATGTGCCCGTACTCTCGGATGGTCTACTATTTCAGTTACTCTAACAAGGATTTTCTACGGAGAATCGAAGAGTTTGTGACGAGGACCAACGCAAAAGCGCTGCAGCTTGATCATTTCGCTCCAAAACTTATAGAGTCGGCACTTTCAACGTACAAGCTGACAGTGTAAGTGCATTCAATTTTCCCTTACAATGCCACGCAACTTTTCGCCGTGATTCAAAACACTGTTCTGGGGATTACGTTTTAACACTTAGCCGTTCATCTCATGTACATATGCCCACAACTGATTGGTCCGTTTTTGCTCTTAGAGAGCAGAAAAGAAGCCGTGAGTTGGATATTGTGACAGGGTTCCACGTCATCGACGGAAATCTACATCTGATCGTGGTGGAAGGACTAAGGGAGGGTGCGATGAAACGATTGTTGGACGAAGTTAAAAGAACCGAATGCAAAGGTGGTAAACTATGTTACACGGCGACTGCAAACAGTAACCTTTTCTACCTATGCGTTATATCTATGTCTCAAATTCCTCAAAGTATTTTTTGTTACAAATGCAATCACCTAAACAATGTTTTTTCTATTTTTTGAGGTAATTAAGTTTGAATCGTGCAATTTACAGTGTAAGTAAATTAAAAAATGTTTTTCACGTACAGGCGTTTGTGTTAAATATGTGTGTCTTAAATATGTGAAAATGTGTTAAATAAGTACTGTATTTTATATCAAAACCAGCTTGCGTCACATTGCCATGAATACAAGTTTGGCAACGAATAGTTGATCCGTGATAAAAATAAAAGCCTCAGTTATTTTGAAGACGGCGAGACCTTCGTTCATCTGTACGACTCGTCCATGTCATTCAACAATCGCCACTACTCCAATCTTGATGTGGATATGTGTCGGGTTCGTCTCCACCAAACTATGCGTGAAATACTGGAGCAACCTCTCCTCTACGTTCGAGATATGATTCCAAAAGCATGCTTGGAATGCATAACCAAAATTCACCAGGTATGTTCGAAAATCATGCTGAAATATTAAAAGTGTTTCAAATAGCTGTTGACATATTTCCGGAATTGGGGAAATTTGGTATTGTTTTTATGTTATCCGATGTTTGCTTTACGTTGAAGATGACGCAGCTCAATCGATTACGTGACGTAGCGCATTCGAATCTCTTTCCAACAGCGGAGATGGTGATTTCCCTCTGCAGGGAATTCGGAATTCCCCTAACATACGACGACTTCGAGGTCCACCATAATGAAGACAACCAAGTTCAAGGTAATTTGGCCACAAGAACTTACGTGCGTACTTTTGAAAACTTTATATTTCATGCAGTTGAGTCGGATGTGATGAAACCGATTGAAGAAATCAGTGAACCCAAACACCGATGGGCGCCTATGGACAATTTTAACCAGGAGTATGTCGCTTATCTCGAGCAGAAAAAAGACGACTCGCAACCAAATTACGTGTCTATGAATATTGTAAGTTGCACGAGCACCCGATGCCATTGAAGCGTTTAAACTTGAAACCAATAAAAAAATGCAGCACTGCTTACTTTTATCACATACCTTTCCCTGCCTAATCGTGTTCGCGACTTATAATATACAATACTAATACATGATAATATTAGAGCCAGACAATGCTATAGCACAAAGCGTATAATTTACTTTCCTATAGATGGCGGTGCAACAGGAAGCCGGTAAAGATCGTCGTTCACCTGTTCAATGTCTCACTGCTAATGTATCTACGGCTCACAACTACAGCACACAAGCTCTTAACTCGACTGAGCTTGGCAAAGATATTCTGCGGAACATGCTCATGGAAAACGATCCTAATGGAAGGTACAAATGATCATATTTAACAATTTTAGGTTTTAAGTTGGAAAAAGTTTTGATTTTCTTCCATATTTTACATGCCTGTAACACTTCCGAACCAATGTTATGGGAATGAAAGTATACAGATGCAAGTCTACTATACAGTTTGCCATTACTGTTAACATCTATCGAATGCTTTTCTATACATTTTACATGGGCATTGGGCAGGATTGCAACACATTGATTGTTCAGTGCAGGTGTCCCTAACCAAAGGGTTTGTAGCGGTATGTACAGAAAGAAAAAATTATTGGCCACAATATAAAAATGCACGTAGCTAAAAACCAGGTTGCAAAAATCTAGACAGCCTTGTACATATCTGCTACAACTTGAATGCCGGTCTGTAAAAATGCTGCCCGTGTAAAACCGATCCGTAGTGCAAAAAAGGTTGGGAGACGCTTGATTAATGACATACTTTTATAAAGCATCTGGGGAGCTGATTTTGCTCAAGTGAAATTCCAATCAGAAAAAAGCGTCATTCTATCTTTCACAATTGTTTTATCTTTTTCAAGATACACCTACCACCCGACGTACAATTCTGCCATGCTCGTTCCGGTCAACGTGGAAACTTATCACCAGGAACAGGACGAGGCAGCCAAGCGAGCGTGGCGAACCGAAGAAGGCTTTGTGTATCCTGGGGTGAAAAATAGTCGCGCATGCAACGTTCACCCATTGAAACCCGACGATTCGCGCATCGAAGAACTGAGGCTTCGATTCCGGGACAATGTTCTTCATCGCAACATCATGGAGCCGACACTGAGCAGGGAACGAATGCAGTAAGATTTTGATGTATTTTTGTCTTTCTGTCTGTTTTGTGATGTTATGTAGTTGAGGAGGTTATGTCATATATATCGTTTTTAGTTTTGTTGCGAAATTCGAGCGAACTAAAAGTTTGACTGGGAATTTTCATTTGTTTGTGTTTCGCGTTACAAGTTAGTTATTTGTAGATGGGAAGAACGCTCGAAGGACGTTGAACTGTACCGGCGGCCACCATCCAAGTTCGGTGAATCTCCGGTTACGATACATTTGGCTGGCAACCTGAGAAAGCAGGAGATGCTCGACCACAAAAAGTAAGAACTGAAAATTAATTTTACTTTCACTGAACCCAAAACTACTCATGACTAAAATACCGTATTTTTTTCTCGAAGGCGTCGTGTTTGAAGTTGGTTATCGTTGTATTTTTGTTTCAGGGGCGAAGAAGAGAGTTGGAAATCCCGCTTGGTCGTGGACGACCCAGAGATGAAATTTCATCGCGTCCTGGGCGCCACGGAGCAAACAAACGCTTCGAATCAGCTCGACCGACTTACAAGTCTACTAAAGGATTCTCCTAGGAAGTTTGGCCTGCGTAGGCGACCCGCCCCCCACATACCTCCCTTATCTGTGGTGAGAAAACGTGTTTGCTTTTGTCGCTTTGTTCTCAGTACTCGATATTATGTTTTGGCTGGTGTCACGTATTCCAATGTATATCCTACCTACAACATACAGGAAGGCCACATCAATCCACTGTAGAATGTGGACCAAAACGTTTGATTTTATCAGTAGGTCGCGCAAAAATAACAATGCTATAAAATTAAAGAAAAATAAAAAGCTTGTTGTTTAGTTTGAAAAAATTAAAGACTGTCGACATTCCGTTGTGATTATTAGCTATTATTTTCACTTTAACAAAAAAGCGATCATACAAAAGCATTTCAAGTTAAAATACAAAATCAATTTATTTAGATTATAAGGTGCTAGGCGTTGTAAAAAAGGCGTTTACGTATTAAACCAATTATTGGTTCCTTAGAAGGTCCACAAAAGAGAAATAACCCTAAATACAAGATATTTGTGCAGGTTTTAAATCCGAGTGTGGATACTGTAGCCAGAGCGAAAGGAATTAAACTTCCTCCAGCTTTTGATGAATCCCGCGAGAAAAATCATGGTTTTATTCCCGGGCCATTTGACGACACGAGATGGACGATGGAGTCAAATAAGATCCCAATCAAAGATGAAAATCATCAGCTCTTTGCCAACAAACACGGTCATGACATGAAGTAAGTTGGAATTTGTATTACTCATGTATTAGATTCGCATCCAGAATCAAACATTAAAAAATATGACAACGCTTTGAAAATATCAGTTCAAACATGCTGCATAATAGACAGAATCATTGAAAACGTGTCAGGGTTTAAGTTTATACTTCTATTTCTGGACAAACAACTTTAACCAGTGGTCTGCAAAAAAATTATGCATTTTTTTACACAAGTAAGGTGTACTGTAGTTCCTAGCTGCTGCTTCAGAATGCAAAAATCTTATTCTTATTAATATGAAAAGACAATTTAAAAAGCAATTTTATTCAACAGTGCCGATATTTCCCACCACTCATCCGAGTCGATGTCAGTTGGTTCAGCTTAGTGAGATGCAGTGCAAGCAACAGTTCAAAATGCGAAGTTAAATAAGGAACAGATTTGAAAGACGAATATTAGTTTATTTATGTTCAATAAATGCTCAGAAAAATAGAAAGGAATTAGTGTTGTAGTAGTTGCATGGTTAGGTTCAAAAGTGGACAACGATCGTTACGACAACAGAAATGCACATGTATCGAGACATACAAACAGGCGATGTCGCATGCTGAAAATAGCCCGGAAATGCCTGGTGTGTACGAAATGGTTATGAAAAACTTTTCAGTAAATTTAGTAAAAAATGCTTAACTTTTTTTTAGAAATCTCACCTGGCAAATGAAAACACAATGGTTTAATTTTTTCTGTAAATTCATTTTTTTACTTTTAACCATGCACATTGGACTGAATTTTCCAGCCCTCACCTTGTTCGTTTTTCCGCAGTTTGTATCACAAGGAGAGAGCTTTGTTGTCCAAGCGCATCCCGATCAAACAACTTACGTTAGATGAAATGGAAAACCATTTGTTCCGAATTCCTCCAAGGGAAAAAGGTGACGAAAAATTAGAAGAGACCCTTGCGGTAAGTGTGGTTTTCTGCTGTGGTACTTCTAGCTCACCAACACCAGGTAACAACTCTAAACATTATGCAGACGGAAGAGAACGAACCTGAACCTGTAAAACCCATGGACAGTAGTGAGTACCGATACAAATTTACTGATTACGGAAACGTAAAGCGTCCAACAGAAATCTACCCCCGCCACACCTTTCACGGATTTGCTCCAGTTGACAAAGAGGGCAAGCCAATCACCAACCACGCCACTGTGCAACTGATTAAGCTTCCTACTGATGCGGTATCAGAACCAGAATTCGTGAATCAAAGACAGTTGTTTGGTTCGCCAGTGCCAGCGGATGCCAGCGTTGAAATAACTAGCCAGCCGATACCTGCAACCTAAATTAACTACCTGTTTTGTGTGTTACCTAAAATCACTTTGACTAGATTGTAATCGTATTTACCTAACGTGGTGCCTATATAGGTTGTGTATTGCTTTGTGATTAAAATATGTTGAGCATTTTATTTGCCCAGCCTATATTTCAATTTTGGGTTAATTAATACACAGACAAATACAAGGTATAGCCAATTATCTTCATAATCCAAAACGTTTCATCTTCAGTGAAATGGCGGTTGCTGTAACATAGTCATTTTAATGGAAAACCTGGGATAGGTCTATACCGAATATGATTACTTTTCCGTTAATCAGCGCTAGATTCTTGACAGATATAGATTTTTTAAAAAAAAACTATAGGGGGTGGAATGTATTTTGGCACGCTAAAATCGGGCGTGTTTGAAGTCATTCTAATGGAAAACTTGGGAATTTGCAACAAAGCAAAGCAATTTGTGTATATTAACCTTCCAAAAGATTTTTTTGTCTTTTCTTGTGAAATTAAGATCATTATTGCGGAACGCTTTTCACGAAGCAACATATTTGGATTCTGCCAGAATGACAATTGTGTTAAAACCGTCACACAATTTTAGTTTGGTCTGTAGTTTATACACCCGCTTTATACTAATCGGGATTCCGATTTGGTTCAAACCACAACACAACGCATTTGACACCTCTTGAAAGTCTTATAACCGAATAGTTTTGTACTCAAATGACCAGGATTATGAAGGATGAGAGCAATTAACATTGCCGTACAATGGTGGCGATGGTGACGGCAAGGTGAGTGTGTTTAATTTCAACCTCTTCATTGTGCCTTAACCTCAAAGCTTTTATTGTTGTATGCATGTACTTAAACACCCTTTGAAAATTGCTTACACTTAATGTGTCTCATCGTGTTCCGCAATCCATTTCATTAGAACGCTTCTTCATTCGTATAAAAGAAAACTTGAAATCACCTTCACGTGGGAGCCTGACGATATTCCACTCTTTCTTTCACCCTATATGTAAAGCCTTTAGTTCAACAGAACCTCTGATACCTGTGAAAGTGAAGTATAACATAGTCTACCTACAGGATTTTGTAGGGGTCGGTTATGTAGCACCCGCCCATTACAAACCATAAACATTGTGACGCAATTCCTTCTTTGCAGCATTGCACAAGTACTGGAAATCCAATCAAATAATTTATTGCACACCTTGTAACTGCCGACTTGTCGTTTATACCAAACCCCGAACAATTGCCTGGATGATTCAATAAATAATAGTTTTCTTTTGCTAACATGTGTCATGTAGTATCCTGTTTACGACCCATTAACATATAACACTAACCACTTAAAATGTGCCCTAATGACACAAGATCTATCCCCTTCTGTTAACGTCCCAAAATGAATGTGTTCGCCAGTGACTCATAGAATCATCCATCTCCCCTGTATACGAATCGTCTACTTCCTGTATAACATGTAATCTCGATGCGTATGACCGTAACGTGTACCTTTGCTCTTGTATTATATTATTTCAAGCAGTTTATGACATCACGTGACATTGCTGACGAATCAGCTCTCAGTGTGGAGAGTTTAAAAGGCCTAGTACGCAAATATTCCAATCTTTTTCCATATTCCAATTAACTCTATATTATGTTTCTTCATTATGATCACACGTATCCCTTGTTGCACCCGATCACTGTTTTTAAATCACAATGCGTGAAAGGGTTTGTGAAAATACTATCTTTGTTGAAAAAATGGTGATGAATAATCCTAAGCCGTCTGTCTTGATAATTTTTTTCGACATATATATTTCGCCTGACTTGCAGGCATCATCGGTATCGCTAAAAACAACAAAACAACGAAGTTAACCAACAGTAATAAAAATGTTAAAATACCTTACAAAAGGACAATCAGATTTTGCGATTCGGTAAGGTGCGACTGAACTGTTGGCTTCGGCTTTGTGTGGAGACCCTCGATAAAACCTAAAACCAAAAAATAAGAAAAAATGGGGAATAAAGACAGCAAACTGCAAACGATAACGGTAAAAATGCCGGCGGTGATCTGACACTACGTCACTGATTGTCACAATGACATCACAGTTGGTGGAAACTTCGTAGATAAGCGGAAGCAAAAAATAACGCTTACATTAAATATTAATTTTAGCCTTATAATTTTGTGAAACCATTTGTCTTCACATATGTCCAATAAATGGACAGGGGGCTGTTCGACGAAGACCACTTTGTAACATTTTGCCATGTCGGTGGTGCTTGTGTTGCACATGGTAGTGGTGTGTAACATACGTCACAGCAACCAGTGCTTGCATTGCGTAATGTTTTGCGTGCAGCTTCGCACAAGTATTGCATAATCCCATAATGTGACTCAACTGATTTAACCATCGAATGTTCTCGAGTAAAGTGATTCATTCAACATCCTGTTTACAACATAAAATGTTCTTCTATGCTTACGTCACATCACACCTATGTTCTTGTATTATATTACTTCAAGCGCCTCATGATATCACGTGACATTATTGACCAATCAGCGCTTAGTATGGAGAGCTAAAAACAACCCAGCGTCTACCTGTAAAGTCACTTCAAGTCTATTTCATTCGATTCTACTTGTTTCATCGTATTACTGTTACACTGCTATTATTACTGAGACTCCGCAAGCTATTCGCCGGCTTGGGATTTATTCCCACTGCCTGATAATAAACTGTTTATTCGGATACAACGGTTTGCGGGCGAGGCAAAACTTTATTATCTTCTAATAAACTGCTTATTCGGATACAACGGTTATCTTTACCCGTTTATTGAAAAAAAAAGGTTCGAGAAACGACTACAAAACACACGCATCTAAAACAGCAACGGCAATTGCAGCACAAATTTAATTGTTAAGATTAAAACCAAATGACAACATTTTTTGTTTTACATTCGCCGTTAAGAAATCTCAGTTAAATATCAACTACAGCCAAAAATAGGAACATATTAAACAGCAACAACAGTCGCAGAAGCCACTTGTTTGTTAAGATCAAAAGCATGTCTCCAGACATCGGAGGTTGGATCGTAAACTTCAACTGATGTGAGTTTTTCACCACGGTACCTAAAAGCATCATTGTTAATCAAATATGGCATTGGATGCTTCACTTGTTGCAGTTACTCCTAAATGTCAGCAATTATTACCCCAATCCAGAAACAACATAAATCCTCCCATCAATAACACAAGCAGAGTGACGGAATCGAGGAATTAGGAGAGGACAAACAAACTTCCATTCGTTGGCTCTAGGTTCGTATTGTTCAACTGTTTGCTTGGAATTTCCATCAACCAACCCTCCTGTCAGATTTAAAGCATGTTTTTAATGTTTATTATGCTATGATTAGAAGTCAGTCTTACAGTCGTTCTTGACACTGATGATAAAAACAGTTGCGTTCAAATATTTCCCGGTTCTGACATTTAATTTTAGGATTACACGTTCCTAGTAATGTACACTTCAGCTTTATGGTTATACGCAACAGTTTTTTTTTATGTTTAGATTATCTTTCAGGTAAATTTGAGAATACCATTACGCAAATTTAAAAAAAAGTCAAAAAATCGTTTGAAAAACACTTGCAGGTAATAATAACCTTCTATTCTTACCAATTGCATAGAAACTCCCTTGAATTTCTACACATGTTAAACTGCTTCTTGGTTCTTTGAGAGAGGCGATTCTTGTCGGGGTGTTAGAACGAAAATCTCGGAATTCACATGATCGCGAAAATTGTCCATGATTATCTCTTCCGCCAACACAGTACAAAGCATCTTAGGAAATTTTGCTATCTTTCACCTTTGTATTTATCATTTCGTATTGTGATGTTTATGATTATGTCATTACCTTAGGTACAAGTCGAAAATTATCACATAAATGATCTCAAACGAATGCTTACTGTCAATTGAACACATTCCATGTCGATATCTTGGCTGTAACATTTTGAAACCACTCGTCCACCTGTCTTCCTTAATGGAATAAACCAAACTTGACGAAAATATTCCATTCGCTCCGGAACCACCAGTAAGGATAATCTTATCTACAATGTGGCATTTAACAAAAAACAGGTTGTGTAACAGTAAAACCTGAACCGTTGGCGTTACGTTCACGACTATTGCGTTATTTTGTATTACTTACAATAGATTAATGTTAACATGACATTGCATTGTAAGTGGTACAGTGCATTACTTTCTTAACTATATTGTTATATCTAAAAAAATGTCAACCTCCAACAACAGACGATGCTGCTGCATTTCGATTTTCCAGCATGTCAGCAAATTTCATCCAGCCTTTACTTTTCTTTAAATCCATCATCTCACAACTTTTTGTTGAGCCATCTCCACCCAATACATAAGCTGTGTTTCCAACTTTGGCTGAAGTTAGAAATGTTCTTTTTACATTTAATCCCTGCAAATAGAATTAAAACTTTGCATACAATTCACTTGAGGTAAAACACTACACCAACTGATTATTGTTAACCTAGAACAAAGGAAACAAGAAAAAGGCTGGAACAACATAGAGTCTGTGCTATAGTTGATGTGCTGTGGTAAGCCTCATGGCTCTAGTTGTCTCGAGGCTTTAAGACGTAGTTTGCTATGTGTCAATGAATTGTGATTGTAGGTTAATAAAGCAGTATAATTACTTTTTAACATGGATACTTTATTCATAAATGCCTCCATTCAAAGAGGATTGCCATTAAAGTGGCTTGGATACAATTATAGACTGAAATAAACATTATTGCAATTTAAAGATTTTTATAAATTGATATCAAACCAACTGGTAACTGTTGATGTTGTTTTGTGATAACATTCCATTTCACACAATCTCGTTCTGAGCCAACTCCACCAATGAGAAGAAATCCTGACAATTCTGTAACAAGTTTAAATAAAAGAGATATTATTGTCACTTGTCAGTTACTAGGTTGGTGGCAAACAGTGAACAAAATAATTTGTATCATGACACCTTGGACAGTTAGGGTTTTTCATATCTATAAATGGATTTTTCAAGTGTAATAAGCTGCTAATACAACGTATTGCAAATTTTTGTCGGGTAGGGGTTGAGGGTATGTTCCCTGACAGAACACAGTTACATCAGTTCAAGTTACATAAAGTGAACATAACGTGCTCATCTGACACACGTTTATATTTCTATGAAGATTTTGGGACAATAGGTCTGCGGCAAAAAATGTGGTTGGAAGAAAAAACTTGCGCTGACTTTTTTGTGAATCGTGCTGCCCTGACCCATCATCACCATCAAGCGGTGAGTCACTTTGTGGTCTAATATCTATAAACCACAAAAAATAAAGTATGTTACAGCAAAATTTCAGAAAAACAACAGACCCATGGATAAAAAGAAAGCAAAAAAATGACGCCACAGTGTCTGAATATCAAGCATAAATTGAGAATTTTTTCAAAACCTAATCTGTTAAATCTAAAGAACATTTTGGCAGCTACAGTGTATTGCAAATGAAATATTTATTGCCAGCATGGCAGGCCTTTTGTAATTTAGGAAATCAACAGGCGTTTAAATACAATTTGTAAGAGAATATTTCAAGTGTCTTGTTGCGAAAAAAAACTATTAGTTCATAAAACAAAAAAGCTGGACATTGTGATTTCAGGCCAGTCAGAAGAACGAAATCTACAAGTGCAAAAAAATTCCTACCAGCTGGAAGTTTTGGGATTGTGACATCACTTAAATGTGCTGTGTCACCTGTAACAAAACAATCCAGATTGTTGGTCTGCAATGAAGTACGGGACATTCAACTAATGCTGAATTATGAACATTCGTAAACAAAGTATTTTTGGTTCAAACTAAACAGAGCATATCTTTCTTTTTCAAAACACAATCTGTTAAATTTTAAGAACAGTTTGGCAGCTACATTGTATTGCAAATGAAATACTTCTAGATTGTCCATCGGTATCTTAAGATGTGTAAGTCAATCAAAAAACAACAAAATGCAGAAAAAGGAATGAAAGATATTATTTGTATGATTAGACACATTGTAATCTAATCTGGGTAGTTGTTGCCATGCTTTTATGTTATATTATGTATTCAATGTCTACAATGCCTGCGATGGGTTTTTAAAGGGACCGAAAAAATGACACCACACTGTCTGTATCTCAGGAATAAATTGAGATTTTTTTTCGAAACACAACATGTTAAATTTTAGGAACAGTTTGGCAGTTAAGGTGTATTGCAAATGAAATATTTGTTGCCAGCATGGCAGGCCTTTTGTAATTTAGGAAATCAACAGGCGTTTAAATACAATTTGTAAGAGAATATTTCATGTGTCTTGTTGCGAAAAAAACTATTAGTTCATTAAACAAGAAAGCTGGACATTGTTATTTCATGCCAGTAAGAAGAACGAAATCTACAAGTGCAAAAAAATTCTTACCACCTGGAAGTTTTGGGATTGTGACATCACTTAAATGTGCTGTGTCACCTGTAACAAAACAATCCAGATTGTTGGTCTGCAATGAAGTACAGGACATTCAACTAATGCTGAATTATGAACATTCGTAAACAAAGTATTTTTGGTTCAAACTGAACAGAACATATCTTTCTTTTTCAAAACACAATCTGTTAAATTTTAAGAACAGTTTGGCAGATACGGTGTATTGCAAATGAAATACTTCTAGATTGTCCATCGGTATTTTAAGATATGTAAGTCAATTAAAAAAAAAAAATGTTTCATGTGATTTGAAAAAAGCTTTAGTTCGGTGCAAAATAAGCGGAGTTAATAACTATGATTAAAAAAGCCAAAGCTAAGATGCTGTTAAGCATTTGTTAGTAAACGTTTGAACCTATACTTAGTTCATCATCAGTACTACTACAGCTAATGGCAGGAAAGCGTCGAGTTAATAATAGACTGAAAGGCAGAAGGGAAACAGCAGCAACAACACCTACGCTGTCACGCTACACGCCTCCGGCTTGTTGCTCGGTGTTGCTGCTGCTGTTTCCTTTATTAACTCGACGCTTTTATTTTATTCAAAGCTTTAGTTCATTAAACAAGAAAGCTGGACATTGTTATTTCATGCCAGTAAGAAGAAGTGCAAAAAAATTCCTACCAGCTGGAAGTTTTGGGATTGTGACACCCCTTAAATGTGCTGGGCCACCTGTAACAAAACAATCCAGATTGTTGGTCTGCAATAAAGTACGGGACATTCAACTAATGCTGAATTATGAACATTCAGAAATAAAGACACTTTGGTTCAAACTAAACAAATGAACATATCTTCTTCAACACTTTCGTAAAATTTTATTCTTAGATACTGACAGTAGTATTCTGGCAGCTTATCTTTCAATGTATTTTGTTTGCATTTTTATATACTGTATACATTGGCACAATTAGCGAAAATAAACAATTGTGGTCATCAAGGGCCTTGACCCCTTCATTGTGTACAATAAGATGTTTTTTTATAATTACCATGCTCACTTCTGCCTGGTGATGGGTTGGACAAGTCATCATCCACTGAAATGTTTCTTTCATTGGGTTGGTTTCGGGGTGCAGCATGACTTCTAGATTGTCCATTGGTATCTTAAGACATATAAGTCCATTATAAAACAACAAAATGCAGAAATAGCGAAGAAAGATATTATTTATATGATTAGACACATTGTAATCTAGTCTGGTTAATTGTTGCCATGCTTTTATGTTGTAATATTTTTGTTTTATGCATCAGTTTCCTGTAAAGGGTAGGTAAAACGTGGCAATAACCTCTGCATTGTGAATACTTTGGTATTGGACAATTCAGTGAAACTTGCAATCCCCAAAAAAAGAATTCTAGCAAAAATGTATATATTTACCAGTAAATTTTCGTAGGTGTGTTGAAAACAGATCCAAAGGAACAGTTGGATTCTGTGGTGGGTGTTGAATATTCATCCCTCCAACAGCATCTGCAACCTGTTGTGCAATGATTGCATAATCTTGCTTAGCCATTAGTTTCTGGAACTCATCTCGAATAGAGATCATATCTGGTCGATTGGATGGATCATGATCCCAACATCTCACCATTGCTCCTTCAATGCACTCAACTATTTCTCTGTTGCTCTCATTGCTTTCTTCTTTTAGCTCCTGGATTGCTTCACAATTTGGGTAAAGGCCAAGTTCTAACTTTCTGTTAAACTCATAATCTGACAAGTAGGGGTCTTCACGAGTGAGTGTCATGTGTTGAATCATACCACAACTGTATGTGTCCTGTTCTTTCTTCGGTCTAGCACCATGACGAAGCTTCTCTGGAGCTGCGTAGAAAAGGGTAAATGGCTGCCTTTCTCTTCTTCCATCAATCGTTGTGGAACCTGTATAGCTGGCAAGCTGGGCACATCCAAAATCTGTAATCTTGCAAACTAACCAAGCTGTTAGAAGAGTGTTTTCTGGCTTTAAATCACCATGAATCACTCGCTTGTCTAACCCAGAACTGTGAATGAATGCAACCCCAGATGCTATATCCAAGTTCATTCGGAGAATTAAGCCAGGCCCTAAAACAACAGAATCATCGAGCAACAAAACCTTCAAGTTTCCTCCTTCGCAAAACTCCATCAGAATTCCCATTGACCCAGACCACTTGGTGATGCCAAAGACAATGACAACATTTTTGTGCTGACATTCTTGTAACTTGTTGTACTCTTTAAGAATTCTGAAAGAAAGATGCTTGATTAACATGCACATTTGAACATTTCCAAATCCTTTTTCACAAACATTATTTAAAAGTTTTTTATGAACAAATATTAGTGAGCCAATTAATATTTAAAAAGGAGCCCATCCTTGGGAGACACATCAGTTACTCCCAGTAACTTTTATTTGCATACTTTTTTTCAAGAGCTGATTGCTGTCTTTCACCACCAGTCACAGTAAAACATTTGACTGCATGATCACCAATTATTTCATGCCATGCATGTAAAACTTCACTGAAAGATCCATTGCCAACTTCAAATAATCGCACATGGCAGAGGATTTTTTCTGGGTTGTATATTTCCAACTGAAAAAAGATAGAACAATTCTAAATATAGGAAAATTACTTAGTTGCATGTAAAGGCAACTTACAGCATGTGCATCGTCGTTTGTGGTGACAATGTCAACTTTAGGCATTTTGTTTCAAAAATGCTACAATGATTAACATTATTCAGGTAAAGTACCACTTGTAGTTAAAACATACATCTGTTTAAAACAATTGTTCATTAGTTTCTGCTTTTGAAAACACTTTCCACATAACATAACAGCATATTTGGGTCTGGTCTCTGGTGTACTTTTAGCACCACACCTAATATCTCGGCTATCCCTACTACTACAAACCTGAAACTTCACACGAATGTTAAGTGACACCATAGTATACTATATGAGCGTACTATGGTGACACCTTACGAGTTACTATGCAAAAAAATGACGTCGTCACCTAAAACCGCATTTTGTTTAAAGTCACCGCCAATTTATTCAGACTGTCGCCACATTTGTCGCCAAACCCCGTTTCATGTATTGTGTATCGTTTTCTCGTCTTTTCACTTCCCTTTTGTTTTACAATCACCGATCTCGTACCTGCACCGCCGATAACAGCACTGCTTGGAACTATAATAACTCTTTCTAATAACTCTTTTTCTCTTCTATTAAACCTACGTCATTTATAAGCCGTCACATTTCCAATCTTTAATATATATGTTTAGATTGATATGTTGAGATATATACGTTGATGCTCAAGAAATGTTACTTTTGACTGTCCGAAAACACTCTTCTTTTGATCAATTATAAGGCCAAACTTAGATAAACGTTTAAATAATTGTTGAAGATGTTCGGTGCATTTCTTCAGTTGGGGAAGCTATGAGCAAATCGTCAATGTAAGAAAAACAAAAACTTTCCAAACCTTTGATAACTCGGTTAATAAACCTTTAAAATGTTTGACCAGCATTACAAAGACCAAATGGCATTTTCTTGTAGGCATAATTTCCAAATGGAGTAGCTATAGTAGTGTTATGAACTGAATCCTCATGCATTGGAATTTGGTGATTTTAGGTCAATGGTGCTGAAAAATTTACAACCAAAGAGGTTATTGGTAAAATCATGAAGGTATGGAATCGAATAACGATCTTTGACCGTCATTAAATTTAAACGTCTGTAGTCACCAACACAACGATAACTACCGTCCTTTTTCTTGACCATGTGCAGAGGAGAACTCCAACAGGTATCACTTGGTTCTATAATACCTTCATCCATAAGGTCGTTAAAGTTGTCTTTTGCTACAGACAACATGTCTGGAGATAAGCGTCGTGGATGACACGATATCAGATAACCACACGTTTCAATTTTGTGGGTTACGTCGTGTTTCGTTGCAACCTCCGGAGACATCGAAGCCGTGACAAGAGGAAATTCCTTTAAAACAGCTTCAAATTTGTTAAAATCATTGCTTGCGTTATCACCGTATGTCTCGTCCGTAGATAATTTATCACCAGCAACATCGGCATTGCAAATGGGATCAAGCTTTTGTTCGCTTTGAACAACGCAAACTTGGGACGATAGTGATTTCTGCAATTTCGCACAAGCGTGGGGTCGGTGACGATAATGGCACTTGTGACGCTTAACGAACCCTCGGCTCACCGTCGGAATTAACTTCTTTCGTCGAGTGTCAACAAGTATATCAAAGTGATCAAGAAAATCAGCCCCAAGAATTGGCTTCTAAATATCGCAGCCCAAAAATGTCCAGCGCAAGCTTCGCTTTAAACCAAAGTCAACCGATAGAGACACATCACCAAAAGATTTAAATGTGACTCCAGATGCACCACATAATCTACCTGATTTTGGTCGAGACAAACATGGAGAAAACCAACGTGGAATGATGCTGACGTCACTTCCAGAATCAACAAGGAATTGCAATCGATTAATCCTGTCCAGTACGGTGAAAGTTTTGCTGCTAAAAATAAGATTTTGACCCTGTTTTCACATGTTATGCAAATCACATTTTTCCAGTATTAGCAAATATAACCAATATAAGGCATACAGAAATCGTTTGAACCATGTAATGAAACAAGCGAAAATCATTTTTTACAAGAAAAAACTAAAAGGTAGTGAAAAAGACATTGCTGGAATATGGAAAATAATCAACAGTATATTGCAGCGTAAACAGTCCAAACCCCATAAACCCACTGTTGTAAGAACAAACCATGGAAATATGTCACATGACCCTTTAATTATATCAAACACTTTTAATTCCTTCTTTGCCAGCATAGGAAATAGCATTGCACTCTCCATATCACCTCCAGACAAGCCCCTCCCAGCTGTTGGCAATGTGTCTTCATCCTTCTTCTTCTATGAAACAACACCAGACGAGATAGAAATGTATATATCCCTTTTAGATACAACAAAATCGGTACCATCTCATGACATCCCTATAAAGTTCATTAAGTTAGTTAAATGCATAATTTCACCCTTCCTGTCGGAGGTGTATAACTGGTGTATTCGTAATGGACAATATCCCGTAGTTCTTAAGTCGGCAGAAGTAATTCCCATACACAAAAATGGTTCTGTGAGTGAGTGCACTAATTAAAGCCAATATCATTGTTGTCCCCTTTTGCAAAAATTTTTGAAAAAATTATTCACAGCCGCCTATATAACTACCTTGAAAAAAGTAAGTTAATTTCACAGCATCAATACGGATTTAGAAGCAAACATTCCACGTCACTCGCCATTTACGATATTTACGAGAAGCTGTTAGAATCTTTTGACAATAAACAGTTTACATGCGCCATTTTTCTAGACCTGTCTAAGGCATTCGACACCGTAAATCACGAGAAGTTGTTGGAAAAGTTAGAGCGCCGGTATGGAATTAGGGGAAATACCCTACACTTAATCCGCAGTTACCTTGTAGGTAGAAGTCATTGCACTAGAATAGGAAATTCTGTGTCGGATATTAAACCCATAACATGCGGTTGCTCACAGGGTTCGCCATTAGCTCCTTTACTTTTTTTATTGTACATCAATGACCTTCCGCAAGTATCCTCTTTTACAACCAAATTGTTTGCTGACGACACGGTTCTTTCAATGACCTCCCCTTCACTTATTGACTTACAATCCCGTGTTAACGAACAACTCACAAATGTTGACAACTGGTTAAGGCACAATCGACTTTCTCTCAACATTCGGAAAACAAAGTTCCTATTGTTTTCCCCTTCCACCTCAAGCACTGGCAATTTCACCGTCACCATCGGCCATGAAAAACTTTTGCGATCAGATAATATTAAGTACCTCGGTGTATACATCGATGACAAACTAACCTGGACAACTCACATTCATTATTTGGAAAAGAAATTGTCACAAACATGCGGCACTTTTTTTCAGTTGCGAAATTATCTTGACGTTAAAACGTTGAGAAATGTTTACTATTCATTTGTATATTCCCATATTCAGTACGCTATTGGTGCTTGGGGTGGAGGATCGGCACTCTCACTGAAAAAACTCAACACCATTCATAATAACATACTCCGCTCCATAACCTTTAGTTCCTTTCAAAGCCACGTCACGCCATTATACAAGAAATTAGATCTCACAAAAATTAGAGACATTTACAAACTCGAACTGGCCAAAGTAATGCACGATTTCCATACCGGCAATCTACCGGCCTCCTACAATTCCTTATTTTCGTTAGTAGACACAGTGCACGATCATTTCACAAAAAATGCATCGAAAAAGAACTTATTTCACCCAAGAGTTAACACCACCTTCGGCTTACGGATGCTAAAATTTAGGGGTCCACAGATATGGGAGGAAATAAACCCTTCCATTAGATCGCTCTCCCGTCCATCATTTTAAAAAAAAATCCGAAAATGTTTCACATCTCAGTATTAACTTCCTTTTTCATTCACCCTGTTAGCAGTTTGTTTTTCACTTTTTTCTTGTAGTCCTCTTGTCGTTTATTGCGTTTCTTCTGTCTTTTTTTTTATTTGTGTTTTTATCTATATTCCACTGTACACTCTACGCCTAAATGAACAATTTACTGCCGTAGGATCCGTTGTTGTTTCAGACCTAGGAGCGCTGCACACCAACATCACAACGTGCGATTGATCATCAGCAAGACCTACGATGATTCAACAAGCGCAACCTCTATACGATCCCGACCATCTCCAACCAAAACCACCACGTTTGGACTGTCCTCGGGACGTTAAGGTCTGTCGATGTGGATCAAAGGAAACGTTCTGAGAA
The DNA here is from genome assembly GCF_947561715.1 of Ascidia mentula. Classification (NCBI taxonomy): domain Eukaryota; kingdom Metazoa; phylum Chordata; class Ascidiacea; order Phlebobranchia; family Ascidiidae; genus Ascidia; species Ascidia mentula. Next base: position 14,497,670 of record NC_138569.1, on the reverse strand, counting down.
CCGAGTTGGCGTTTGCGTTTCGATGGGTTTTGCTTTGGCAATCACGGCCGGGTGGCCACCTTTCGTCTCATGCAGCTTGTCGCAACCCATCACCTCCCAGTGCGACTGGCTGCGATCCTACGGCAGACGGTGATTCTCCGTGAGGAAATCACCTTTACATGGGCGCCTGACTCGATAACCTTTATGGTTTTATCGGTGCCCATGCCATTTCATTTCCTTGTTTTTTGTTCGTCGCGTAGTTGCTTTTCTCGCAAAAATAAACATGATTTGATTTTGATTTTGTCGACTCACCACCTTCGACGAGGGTCTACCTCGTTTTTTGAATACATGGCACAACCAGGCTGGCATGATCTAGCCGCACTGCCGTAGGTCGAATGGTAGTAACACAACTTTGCTGGTGCCATACCATGAAACCCAGAAGCATTTGGCTGATTAAAGCGGTTTCTACTCTGAAAACTACTTGCTGGCTGGTTATTTTGTGGTCTAGAGTTCGAATTCCTTTGAACGTGATTCCTGCGTCTTTCTTTCGGTAGTCGATCCAACAGTAACTTTTTGAGCAAAGCTGTGGAAGACGCACTTAATTCCCCATAGTATAACAGCAAGATTTTCATCTCACTTAAAAGTTCTGTGGGGCGCTTGTTGTCAGAACAAGAGGAATTCAGTAATTTCGTCAACCGAACCTGTTCCTGGGACTCAATTTTTAATAAAATTTAAGTAAGCTCTGTTTCAATGCTGAGAACGGAAAACGATCATCTCTATTTAAAATCAAATGACCGACTCGTGCAATCTGTTCGTCACCCAAACGCGGAATGATAGCGGTAAAACGTTCGATCTCGCTATCTATCCCATACGCTTGAAACAACGTTTCAACAGTAGCAAACCAAATCGCGCAACGATCGGGCCAAAACTTTGGAATGCCTATCCTACTCAACCATCTTCCTTTCTGCGATTCATTCCTCTCTTCAAAAGGTTTACTTGATGACGAATCAACAAAACCAACGCGCTTAGGCAACTCAGAATGCTGCATGTCACTCAAAGGCGTGGCGGACAAACTCGACCTGGTCTCACAAACGGGTGGCAACACGCTTGGCCGTGGTTCTGACCAATGAATAGTAGAAGGGTCCGAACCGATTTGATTTAACTCACTGATGATATCATCTAAATTGCCTCACCCAAACTATCGCTAACATAGTAAAAAGACAAAACATTTTCGTTTGCACTTTCCTTATCGGCACTTTGCACTTTCCTTTTATCAAAATATGCAGCCAGTGCGCAGAAACTAAAAAATGTCACAGCATAGGCCTATTATAAATAGCTAGGGCGAAGAATAGCCACCAGAATAGCTCGTCACTCTTCATTAAGTCATTAAATTTTGTATTGAAGGAAGTGGCGTAGCAAGTACTAATCATTTTTTTGCCACTGACGTTTGCGTTGCGGGTTATTTTCTCATTAACAACAGGTATAATTTTTTATCCTGTTGCTATTATAAACTGTTATGTTCTAATGTGGTGGCGAAAGAAAAGATGTTAAAATACTAGCGCATTCAAACTGATTGTACGATGCTTACTGAATAATCCGTTCTGGACATGGTACAATGAGGTTTTCCTTTAGCAGATTCCCTGGGTAATCGAGAATCGCGCACAATTATACCAAGTTGAAATTCGATCGCAATGGCCACTAAAATTTCACACCAAGATTAGCTTCAAAAAGAGCCTTGCAAAATGATTTTAAGAGAATCAAGGAATTTACACGTGTGCTATCAGAACATTGACGAACCGCATGTAATTCCATTGCCCATGAGCAGATTCACGCAATTATTCAACTCGTCTGATCGCACTCGACCTTTCTAGGGACTTTAAATCATGGAGCCATTTAGGCTTCGTCTGAATCATACAGGAAGCAATTCACATGCCATAAATACGATTAAGCTTTATAATGGCCGAGAACAAACAAGGGGAGGTATACACCGAGATGTAAACGACTAACAACTCGACGGACAAGGGTGAGACCGGGGACATGACTTAAAACAGAATCACAGATAGAGAGAGTCTCTTTCCTCTTTCCAGTTCAGTATTGTTTCGTGACTCTCAATCAAGACCGGGAAACAGAGAGTACCTGCGAGTGTCTCCGTAAGACATTTCGCCATTTAAAATACATACGTATATGAAACGGAAAGAGTACTCTTTCCTGTCTCCCAATCGGAAAGAGAATTTTAGAGACAGGCAGGAAGTCTCTGAGATTTTCACCTCTGTTAGCTGTACTCACGTGGAGTCATTGTTCGTAGACTTTTAAAAAAGAGGGGGGTAAAGTTCTGTATCAAGCGTCAACACAATGGAATGAGATCGCCTGTAGATGTTTTTATTTAAAGGGAAAATATAAATTCATATTTTTGCACTTGGCCGTTCAAATTTTTCAGATATTTGAACATCGCTTTGAAGGGTTAAGCGCGTAGAATGCTCGGAAAAACCTCTTTGCACATTTGTTGACAGTTTTCTTGAAATCAAATTTTTTCAAGAAATTAGACATACATGTTTTAACAACCACGCCTACTTGTACAATTTGCACAATGATCAAAATAATAAAAAGCTGCATAAACACTTGTACCTTTTCGGTTTGGGGTTTGACTCATTGGTGCTGTTTTAAGTTAAAAATGCACAATAGCTTTTCTGTTTCTCTATTGATTTCGCTGATTTTTGCAGTTTGCAGAGATTAAAACAAACTTTTGAAAAACTACAAAAAAATTTCAATGCTGAAAATAATTTTTTAAGGTGTGCGGTGAAAAACTTTGAAAAATTTTATTTAGGGAAGTGGCCAGAACGAATATCAGGATATTTCACAATACTTTTTTACAAAGTCTGTCTTTGACCAAATTGCGGAAATTCTTTTTGGGGCAATATGAAGTCCACATTTATGTGTAAAAAATAACTGCTTGCTGATCTTTGCATTTGGCGGTAAATCAAAATGAACAAAATGAATTTAGGGCAAGTATGCGGGAAAATACTAAAACCGGTCGGTTAATTAGCGTGCGGACTGCGTCACAAACGAGTTAATTTACCATGCTTGAATGTGTTTGCAATACTAGAAAAGAAGACTTACGTAGGAATGGCGGGAACCTTTATTTTTTGTTGTCCTACGTATGCCAACAAAATAACTTTCAGTCCGACAAGGCGGCATGTGACATGCAGCGAACGATCAAACTAAACAAGTGCGCATTCAAGGCGAGTTTGACAATAAATTTGAAAGTGTTCCGAACCGAGAAACTTTTCTAAACTCGCCTCAGATGTAGCCAAGAGCATATGGAACAACATACCGGTGCTGATTTTTTACACCGGTACCTCGTATGCGAACGAAATAACTTTCGGTCCAACAAGGCGGATATAAAAATACATGTTTTTTGGCTTTAGTTAAAAGAGACGCTAGTAGACAAAACTTTTTTCCAGTCGATAAAACTTTAAACGCCCATAACTTTCGGTTCCTCTAAATATACCGGGTTGGCCGCGTTGGCTGGGAACAAGGGTATTAACCAAGAGTGGCAGAGGCCATGTGGTACCAATATGGCACGGATGGCACTAGAATGGCACCAACATATCACCAGAATGGTGCCTTGGTGTGTTTCTGTCTGTACAACTAATTACCAAAGAGACGCTACTCGACAAAACTTTTTTTCCAGTCGACAAAACCTGGTAACAACTCTAAACATTCTGCAGGCGGAAAAGAATAAACCTGAACCGGTAAAACCCGTGGACAGCAGTGAGTACCGATATAAGTTTACTGATTACGGAAACGTAAAGCGTCCAACAGAAATCTACCCCCGCCACACTTTTCACGGATTTGCTTCAGTTGACAAAGAAAGGCTAGCCAATCACCAACCACGCCACTGTGCAACTGATCAAGCTTCCTGCTGATGCGGTATCAGAACCGGAATTCGCATGTTTCCCTACTTAATTCTTTACACATTTGGAACACATACGGACCGAAGACTGCAGACGGTGTTAAGCTTTCCTGCAGGAGCTCCCACATGCTTTCTGGCATCCTGCTGGACAATACATCTTTTCTGACACTTTGTATAAAACGCCCATTTCGTAATCCTTAAATAGAGTCTAGTCTAGTCCAGTCTACTCTCTTAGTCGCTCGTACTCTCTAGGCCCTGTTGTTATTCTCGCCATCGCGCTGTAAACGTTCGCACGTTCTTTTAATAGTTAATTCGCTGCAATTCAGTCACGTGTTAAACGCGCTAGAAACAAATCAAACCTAAGCCACCTGGTATTGCAATCGTGCCTTTCAATTAATTCACAAGTTTGCCACGGAGTCGAACTTACCCTATACAGCAAGAACACGCAAGCAGACTTTAGCATCAGCAAAGCAGCCGACCGGGGAATCAATTGGTACGCTGCAGTATTGAGTCCGACCACCCAGAATCATAGATTATTCGATGAAGAGTAAAGCTAAAATCCTTTGTAACAGACAAACACATACTTACAGGTCACGAAAAACATCAAACTTTGACGCAATATGAAAATAGAACCTTCAAAGCCTCCTTACAGCCTGAGCAATGGACACAAATCAGACACCCCGCTCCGGCCTTGTAGATACATTAAACACTGAAATCCCTATTTGTACAATCACAGTTCATAACATTTTTTCCTTGCTTTTATTTTTAACGGATAATTTTTCATTAAAATAATTAATACCGGCAATCACTATGCTAACAACTAGGGATGCACCGAAAGTTCGGTTTGCCGAATTTATTCGGCCGAAACTAAGGTTTTCGCAATTATTCGGTTTCGGCCGAATATTTCTGCAAAATTCGGCCGAAACCGAAACTTTTTTACTGCATCTAACGCTGATACGCAAAGTTTAGAAAAGGTGAGAATCCTTGTTTAAACTGTACGAATGTCTTCGTTTCTTTTGTTTATTTTCTCAGAAAGGATGAAAATCAAGTTATAGCAGTTGGAACAAGACGAGGTTATTTTTAAGCGCCAAAAAGGCTGTATGATAAGATTAGATCCAATCCAGTACATGTTTTGTTCAAATTTATTGCGATTTTAAAGAGATGGACACCAAAATTAGTTTTGGTTTATTCGGCCGAAATAATTCGGCAACTTTTGCCGAATATTCGGTTTCGGCCGAATATTCGGTTTCGGCCGAATATAAAAATAGCTGTTTCGGTGCATCACTACTAACAACAAGCTCTATGAATTTACGTATAAACAACTATTTATACGGCAATTGCAAAGTCAGCAAAAAGAAGAACAGTTTTTGAACTATCGTTTGTATTGTTGTTTAAATGGCTTACTTGGTTACTATTTTTGTCTTGTCACTTTGTCCTTGTTGACAAACCTGAAGCACCACACACACTTATGAAACTTAAGGTTTATACTTTTTCCTGGGAATTAATTGGTATATGCTTCGGCAGTAAACTTGTCTTGCAAAAAAATGTTGAAAAAATAAAAGCATTTGTTTTTATGCTAAAGACGTGGATTATCTGACAATAAATGGATGTGGAATACGTTTAAAGTTTTATAAAAAGGGAGAAGAAAAACTTTGTTTATCATGGCTGGGATGCAAGCTATATCAAATGAAGAATTTCACAGAATGCAGGTATTATGAACTGTAATATTTTTATGATGAAATTCTGTTCCACTATTTCAAAAATGTCAATACATTCACAAGTTTTTAAATTTAGATCATGTATTAACCTCTATTATATTAAAAAATATTTCTGTATATTACAAACCAGGCCAAGTTTTTAATCATAGACACCCTGAATCAAACAAACCTACTGAACTTGTGATTTTTGAGTTGACTTCTTTTTCCTAGATATGTGTTTGGTTTGTTATTTATACCCATGTAGTATTATGAAATATAATTTTATCTAAGCTTCAAATAATCGAAATGAGGACTGAAGCATACAAACTACAAGATGAAAATAAGAAACTGGTTGTTAAACTGAAGGATACGAGTGAGAGGGAAGTTAGACTGGATAAAGAACTCAACAAACAATTGAAACTAAAAAAGTGAGAAAAATGTGTTTGGATTGTTACAAAAAACAATACTGAATATTGTTTGTACAAACAGGTTTAACAATTCATGACAAACAATGTTTACAGAGCACTTTCAATTATGAACAAAAGCAAGCAAAGCCAAGAATATGAAGCCTTGCTGCTCCAAACGGAGCAAGAATTTAATTTGCAATCTCAGACATTAATGCAAGAACTAACACGGGTAAAATGCATTTTTTTGCACTTTGCGCAATAGTACTGGTTTTGATCTTTTAGAGAGTGTAAACCAAAAAAAATATCTCTATAAGTTGTACTGTTTGTAATTTATTTTATGTATAAGAATGAGCATCTTGTTTACAACAGTTATCAGATAATGTACACAAGCTAGAGAAGGAAAATGAAAAGCTTAAGCTTCAGACGAACTCTAGTGAGGTGGATGGCAACAGCGAATCTGAACTCCGAAGATTGCAAGCTCAAAACACTGCATTGAAAACTAGTTTGGAAGGTGCGAACTATTGTGTTCTAAAATTGCAATTGTTGGTGAAATGTATAATTATATTACACAATGGTAAAAATGTGTAATGTAATTTCTTGCACAATTTGTCGATTCATTCCATTTAAAAGTACTTATTGAATCTCTTTATTCAGCCCTGCAATTAAAACACAAGGAAGAATTGGAGCAAATCACTGCAACCATGCAACAAGTCAAGTTAAACAATGCCTCGACAGATACTCTGTCTTCTGTTGAAAAACCAACATCAAGTTTGTCAAATGGTTCAGACTGGAAAGATCCGCTGTCTGCAATGGACGAGGTTAATACTGCTCTAATTTTGAGCCATGTCATGTTAAACTGCTTCTTGCTCATTTGTCATTTCATAGCATCAAAGTATTACATGGCTGTAAGCTGTCAGAAGTCCAGATTATGCTGCTGTACTGTATCCCTGCAAATATCTTTGTACCTAAATAACTTTTTAGTTAAACTTATTAATTCAGTTAATACTATTCTGTGTCATTCATCCTTCGAGTTCCAAAATTGGAAATCACTGACATGTTGCACAGGTTGATGGTGTATCACCTACAACAGATGATGCATCAATAACTAACCATTCAGAGAACTCCTTTCACTCTGTTGTAAATGACGAGCGGTTGCTGCATGCAGAAGCACAGTGTCAAAGATTAAAGCAACAACTACAAGAATTAAACGGTAGCTGACAATTCCTAATTGTCATTTTTTTAATTGGATTAAACAAGCAAACAGAATAATTTGTAAGTAAATTTGCAAAGTACTGTCAAAAAATCCCAACTGCATGGTGAAATAAGTGTAGGAAATTTTGCACCAGAACATTTTTTTTCTGTCTCACACAGTTCAAATACTTCAAAATAGTAATGATGTATTGTAAATATATTATGATATTTTTTGTACCAAATAATCTATCTAACTCAGTGCACTTAAACACTGTTAACTTTGACTTTTGATTGTTTCAGACATAAAAATGCAATATGATACGGAAAAGGAAGAAAAAGTTCTTTTGCAAAAAGCTTTGGATGAAGAGACAAACCGCAGACTTTCTGAATGTAAAACTCTCAACAGTGAAGTTGATAGTTACAGGGAGAAAGTGGACAGGAAACAGGCTTCATATATTCAATTGCAAGATGAAAAGGAAAAGCTATTTAAGGACTGTCAGTAAGTTTAAACCACCTCTTACAAACAATTTTGGAGCTGATCAGACTGCATTATATAATTGTGCTTTACAAAAATGCACTTAATTTTTGTCAATTTAAAAACATTTTTTACATGCAGAAATAAAGCAAGTGAATTGACTGCCCTTCGTGAAGCAAGCAACATTCAGTTGCAGTCGGAAAAAGAAAAACTGTCCAATGAGATTTCTTCATTAGGCAATGTGCGCAATATACATACCAACATAATTGAATTGATAATTTAAGCCATGGCCAAAAATTTAAAGGCTAGATTTTAATTGAAAATTATGGGGGGTTTTCTCTGTTAATGACAGGCCTTACAATCTTCTCACAACCTACTCGAGCAGCAGCATTCAAGGATGGCAATTCTTCAGAAGGAAGTAGACACACTAGAAGCAGATGTTAAAAATTTATCTCATGAAAAAGATCAACTGCAACAGTGTTTAGAGGAAGCTCAACAGGTACAAGTTGACATGACACTCATGCGTTATTAACACGATGTTACGCCACGAAGTGTTGTGTGTGTACATGTTCTGTATGTGTGTAGGTTCATATATTAATTACTGACGTTTAGTTTAAAAGAGCAATAGTAATATCCGTCCACTTGGGGTAACATATTCTATATTGTGTAGAGACTTTCTTCGCAAGAACAAATGCGCTTCGACCAAAATACTCAAACCAGCAAATTCGAGTCGCAAATCACAACCCTCAACGCCAAATTGGAAAAGGCAGTGACGGAAAGAGATGACGCAGTTACCAAATTTGAGGAGAATGCCCGGGCAAGCGGCGCTCTTCTGCAAAGGGTCGACCAAGTTGAGCACGACAACGAGGCTTTGCGGCGTGAGGTTCATGAAGCTAAAGAGGTAAGCTCGAGTGACAGTGAAAAAGCAAATTACATCAATCCAACTTTTGGTCACGTTTTAAAGACAAGGTTTTGGCTTATTCTGTACCTTACCACGGTTTCTGATAAACTCACCGCTTTCGTCTCTATATTCACGTCAGTCTGGTTTACCAATCAATACTGGATCAATAAATAGATTCACGCGAATCCTTTCCATAAAACTTGCTACAAACCTACCACATACGTTAGTGTGTGAATGCAACTTTATAATGACGACTAGGCAGGTCGCATTCTAAGTCTTGAACACCCTCTGGTTTCATTTTTATATTTTTATATATTGTGCATTTAAACCATCTTTTTTAATCAGCTTGCCGAGAAACGGAAAAAAGTGATGGACAAACAAGCCATTGAATCCCAGGAGCACAACGCCAAGTTCACGGAACGCATCGTGGTAATGCAAGCCGAGTTCGACAGCGTCAACAAACGAACGAGCGAGGCTCACACCGAAAAGCTGAAGGCGTTAGAGGAAACTTGTAAACGCCAAGAGCAGGAGTTGATACGCATGAACCACCAAGATCGGGTAAACTTATATTTCTTTGGTTCAAAAACCATGCAATATCCACTGTCAACATAAAGAGGCATGGTAACTACGTGCAATTGTACTATATTTCTTCAAATAACTTTAATTGATTAACTACTGCAAGACAAACATTGATTCAGCGCAGTGTTTTAGCAACCAGCTAGTTCTATAATTTGCCTTGTTGCGTGGTGTGTCGAATTCGCCCAGCTATAGTTGGTTTTGGTTGCCCGAAAAAGATTGTGTTTGCGTTGAATCGCGTTCTGTGATCCGTGATCACTGGACCGTTTCCCACATCCGTGTTTAACCAAGACACACGCCCACAACACATTTCCAATACATATATTCTATCTCTGCTGTTACACAATTGCCACCCTTAGCCAGAGTGTTTTAAAAATTTCGTTTGGTGTGCAAAGTCGTTTTAACAAAGTGTTATAACAAGATTTGGATTTAAGTGATACTGATGGCGCTTATCAGTTAAGGCCAAATAATCTCACCCAACAACGACATTAGAGCTGTTAATAAACTGTTTTATTTTTGTCATTAATACTCTGTATGCTTTCCAGGCGAAGACGCGGGAAGTCGATTCGATCCAACAACAACTGCGAGACTTACAATCCAACCTTTCATCGATCGAGAACTCACGAGGTTGGTTCGAACGAGCATTGAAAGATGCCGAGCGGGCAGCCGAAGAGAAAAAGGCCGAACACCTGGAAGAAATCCAAAACCTGAAAGCCGTCCACCAAAAGGATGTTAAGGTGCACAGATTGTTCATATTTAGTGCGACATCTGATTTAAACATTTCGGGAGCGTTTGTACAGTGATATGTATGCGTTTCCATCAATATCGCATGACAAGTAAATACGAAATAAGGGAATATATGTTATACGATTTTCCAATCAATGGAGATGACCTTTCAACTTGTGCCGTTTGCCCTATGTTCTGTACCGCTGCTTTGGAAGCAATAATATACCAACAAACATCCAATAACTTTATAAAATCTTTACAAAGTTGTAACAAACAATGTTAACAGGGAATCAAAGTCCAGCTATCCCAAAAAGATGATGAGATCAAGGAAGTGGAGGAGAGACTTTCTCAAGCGAATGGAGAGATTCAGAAGCGAGAGGATGCAAGGGATCGCCTGAAACAAGATATCCAGGATGAAAAAAGCAAACAGAAACTTGTGGAGAAGAAAGGACACACGGCTGTACGATAATACACGCAACTACTTTATGCTATCCACAAAACATAATAATAAGATTTGACTTACTAGAGTTTTCCACCACAATATCACGTACATTTTGGTGAAAGATATTTTGATGCGATAACTCGTAAATCTCAAAAAAATGTTTGTAAAAATGAAGTAAAAAATTGCCATCTAATATTATTTATGTTTAAGGTGTTCCGCGATAAATATATGTATAATATACAATGGCACCTTCCGTCGGTAGCCTGTTTACGTTTGTTCCAGCTTCGTGGGGTAAAACATGATAACGATCTTAACCTTTCCATTTTCAGTTGAAAGACTTGAAACGTCAACTTGCCTTAGAGAAAAAGCGAAACGAAAAACTGCAAGAAAAGTTGAAAGACCTCTCGTCGAGCCAATCCAGTGCGTACACGTGACATTTGCAAAATACTGGTTCTGACCGGTTTTATCTGAATTTTTTCTTGCAGACGTTGAGGAATTGTTACAAGTGGTCGACAATCACGACACTTCAGTCACAGGGGGCGATGGAAGCTCGGTATCTTCATTTAGTTTCCGTGATTTTATGTCTTCAAGCAAACAAAGCGATTCTCACTCCCAGGTGAGAAACTTCAACACGGTTGGAAAGCGTTTTTTTTCTTGCAACTTGCAGCAGCTTGGTTTGTGTTGTTTGAAGTTCACAATTTCAGACAAGTTGACTGGTCGTAAAAGAGTTTTATTTCTCTAATTATTTGAAGTTTTTAAATGAGAAATAAATAAGAAAGTTTTGCCGCAGATTGTGAGACGTAGACCATGTTAACTGGATGATTGTGACTAAGCACCCATAATGGACAAAACGTGTTACACCTATAAACGTTCCAGTTTAACGCCAAAGTTTTGCAATAACTGAACTACAAACTACTGTTAAGCCTATTACTGCATTGTGTACTTTCAACAATTTCTGAAGACTTTGTGACCGGTTCAAATTCGCTGAAAATGCTTATTGTTCCGTCGTGGCGTTTTACCGCACAAACTCTGTAATAAGAAATATTGATACAGTCTGGTACTGGGGGATTATCGTCAACACCGACTTCCGCCGTTAATGTGAGCAAAGCCGAAAGTCGCGACCTTCTTGCGCGTGTCACAACCTTACAACAAGAAAAGTGGCAGTTGGAAGAGCAAGTGCGCCACCTTGAGGAAAGTGCGGGTGCGATGGCCGATGAGTTAATGGAAAAGACCAAAGTTATACAACGATATGTCCAACACACCAGAACAGGTTTTTCTTTGAAGAAATTGTGGTTTACGCCTGTTCTGTTTAATGGTATTTTCTATACTTAATAAACCTAAACAAGTTTCAACGCGTGTCGAGATTTGGTGCTTCATGTACGGCTGTTGTTAAAAATAGACGCTGTGCCAGAAAAACGGAAACGTGGCATTTTTCTTTATTGCAAAAAAACGTGCACGTTGTTTGGTTTCAATTCCTCAGGCATTATTATAATACATATCGATAATATATTCAACAAACATTTACGGTGTTTGCAGACGTTCACAAAACAAAATCATCGAACGAGGAACTCGCACCATCACGTTCGATAGGGAATCGAGTTCGAAGCATTATCACTGGGCAGGATGACGCCGATGTGGCGAATATTAGGGAGCTGAATAGAAAACTTACCAGAATGCTGGAAGAAGAAATGACTAAAAATCACGCTCTGACGCAGGTACTGAAACTCCGCCTCTTTGCATCAACTACTGTCTTTTCAGCAGGCGACATGTACAGTTCACACAATACGCACCTGTGCATTGTTTTAACTGTAAGATTTTTGATGGTTGAATTTCGAGCTTCTTAAAGCTTTGCGTCGTTTAGAGTTTCCTATGGCGTCGCGTAATAACTTAAACCAAGAAAATTTAAGTTTTTTCGGAAAATACGAAGGCAGCCAACGTGTTAAGTCAGCCTTATGCGACTGAAAATTGCACACGCAGGAACAAATCGTCATGATAGATAATAATTGTGGCGTGGTAAGTACGGTGAATCTTTCCAATTTCGTCGCACGCTAAAAGAGTTTGAGAGGCACTGGTTTAGGCATTTAAATATGGAATATATATATATTGGTAATATCACAATGGGCTTTCTGGGGCGATGGTGTGGGGCTGATGACGTCGTCGCGCTAGATTGCTGTAAAATGTTTGTATATATGCTAGACTTCCACCCTTTATATTGCATTTCATATGCACAAGCTAATTTGAGGGTGTGTTCGCTATGTGCAACAACATTCAACATACTTACTCGTGTGCGTTGCAGGACCTCGAAAATTTGTCCACGCAACTTTCGAAGAAATAACTCCTCCCTGGGATGAATTTAAGAAGTGCAATCGTTCGTTGAACAACTCTCTCAAGTGATATTAAACCGGATCAGACGCAGACACCCGGATTCTCTATGGTTAAAGTATGGAACATATTTGTAATTGCTACGATCTCTTGTTACCCACGAGCAAACAATTATCTCCTTATATGAGCCTGTTTCGTGACGTCATGTTTGCCTCATGCGCGCAAATAACACGTGATCCAAAAGCAAAGCATATATGATGCAACTTTTAATATTTTTGATACTTCATGCAATGTATGTTGGAATTCGTGCTTTCAACAAAAGAAAGGCGATCGTGACTTGTATAACAGAATGTCGGTCGGTATTTTTAGTAGCTTGGTGGTGATAGAGAGTCAAAAATAGGTATAGGCGATTAACAAATCGTTTCCGCTTTCACGGGAAGTTGAAATTCTACAAACTGAACCAAAAAATATTGCCGAATTTTTGGGTTTTATGTGCGACACACTGTTTGCAACACCTGTTTCTTTTTCAAATTAATTTTTGTTTTTATTTAATTTTGAATGCAAAGTGTTTCAACCTAAAGGACGAAAGGTGCAGATTCTAACTTTCCTTTTGATAAAAGTGACAAATTCAGTTGAGTGATCCTATTGTATACATAGCAATATTCCTACGTCCCATATTGTCCTTTACCCTGAACGTGTGTTTTTCATTTTCACGTCCACTTTATTCGTGGTACGACGATTTCTCCACTGTGTGCAATACCAAAACCCTCTGTGTCAGAAACAAGGGATCTTTTCTAACCACGGGACCCATCTTTTTGGTTTGTCAATTATCGCTGATATCGTGTGGCGATGCACCAGTATGGAGCTGTATGGCTGTTACTATTTAAGAAGTAATTTGCACAGTATGATTTGCTCTAATTTCAACGACTTTTTCAGAAAATGACGCTTGCCATCTTCAGTGTGTAGTGTCGGATGTGTAATTTATGGGGTAACTTTTTCCCGCAAATAAAAGCCGTACATTAGTAACTTGTTGAAACTGGGGTGTCCAACCCGTTGCCCGCGAGACAATTTACGTAACGTAAACTTATGTCACATGAATTTGCACACCTGGAAATTGTATTGGTGAATAAAGTATTTGGCCATGATTGAACGACAATGAAGTTTTAAACACAATCCGTCAAATACATCCCAAACATCCTGCAGAATTAATTTCAGTGTTATGAATTTGTCGAATGTTTACCCATATGGAGTGTTTTGAAGCCATGAACAAACAATCAAGTGGGTTGGACACCCCTGGTTGTAGTAAGCGCATAAACCAACGTGATAACTTGTTTTTCAATCAATGCAAAGTTGCTCTCCCATTGTTACCGAACATTTTGGGTGCTTCAACCTTTCCCGTATTATAACAGTTGAACAAAATTTTACGTGCTGTGTAGGCGCACTTATTTGGATTCCCTAAGTCGCGACACTTTCTGTACTACACACCACTTGTCATTGATTTTAGATAAAAGCCTGGTGACATCAATGGTTTGTACAAATTGCCTTTAGTTGATATAGTACTTCCTACTTTTTATCACCGTCCGTCATGTTCATGTGTTTATTGGCTTTTGGTTTGTCTTTTTTGCCAATGCTGTGCAAACTCCTCTTACGCGTATACGCTCGCCAAATGCACTGAAAACATGAGAAATATGTGTTGTTTTAATCAAATGTTAGCGCAGGTCGGACTACTATTATGCACATTAGGATGCTCGACTGTTTATCACAGCATTTACAAATGTAATCAGGGATTAGTGTTGTATGTAAGGGGTTTAGTAAAAAATCATGTTTTAGTTTCTGCGAGGAAAAAACACAAATTTTGGAACTCGTTGATTTTTTCCGCAAATTTTGTCATGAGGTAAACACCTGACAGTATCTTTATTAACCAACAAACTTTGAAAAATTTAAAGTGAACCCGTTTTATCTTTTTTTAAAACCTTGGTACTTGCGCAACTGCCAGCGCCGATCCGCTTCTTCACCAATTTCGACGTCGTTCAAAAAAACCTGCTCGACCAGCGTGGACAATTAATACCGCTCGCGTTTCTTCCGCAGATAGAAATATGGTCGTAATACAGCCTGGAAGCCATGAGACGTAATACTAGCGCAGTTTTCGAGAGGCCCGAGGGCATCTGACGAATTTCGCTGCTACGATATCAGCTCGTTCCCGCCGCAAAATCACCACAGTTGACGTGTTGCAACATAGCGAAATGAAATAAGACTGATTCCTATTCGAGGGCTATAGAATGTACAACAAGATTTTTCCAGCATTGCTGGGTGTAGTGTTGCTTGGGTTTGTGAGGTTGGCAATGTCAGACGCTGTGGAGTGTACGTTTGAGGTAACCACTGAGTGGCCAGGCGGGTTTCAGGCCCAAGTCACTGTGCCACTAGTTAAGTCCTACACACTGGGATGGATGATATACGTAATATTTGATATTCCCGTGGACGACTGTGTGGTGAGTTCAACTTGTGCTCAGTGTGATGTGGATGTGTGACATAATGAGTTTTGTGTAAGATTGATGAAACGAGGAGAATTGGAATTTACCCCGATAAGACCAGATATGTTTTTCTCTACGACGAACACAACAAGGAAATATACCCGCCGCAATCGAAAGAACGTCCTTTTCAATGTCGTGGCAGTAAGATATATATTGACTTTTCTCTGTGGCGTGTGCATGTGTTTTACATTTAGCCTATCCAGTAGTAAAAGTGGGTATTTTTTACCGGAGCGATTAAAATATTTCAAATGGGATTACTAAATGAGATTTCCTTGTAGTGAATAAATTGAATAAAATTATGTTTTTGGGTTTAGTTTCAATATTCCATTAACCGATGTTAACCTGTTGACAGAAATCGAAGGCAAACTTCCGAAGGCCGAGGTATTCTTCGTTTCACTCGCATACGAACGTGAAAATGTAAGAGTTGCCCTTAACCGCGCTATCAACGGGGTAACCGAGCCACCGACACCCA
Source organism: Ascidia mentula (assembly GCF_947561715.1). Lineage (NCBI taxonomy): Eukaryota > Metazoa > Chordata > Ascidiacea > Phlebobranchia > Ascidiidae > Ascidia > Ascidia mentula. The sequence continues at coordinate 14,482,038 of NC_138569.1, read as the reverse complement.
AGTATGAATCTGCTCCATATGTTTTGCTAGTTTTACGTAACAGGACAAACTTTTGTTGCAGCCCTGTTGTGACTCAAACAACCAGATCAACCACTTCGACATCTCTGGGAATCACAACAACCACATTTGTGGGGCCTTGGTGGAATCTTGTCAGCACAACAACTCCCACAACCAGAACAACCAGGTTTATATCTGTGAACTTCAAAAGCACGAATTTAAAAAAAAATTTGAAGGAAAAAAACTTAGTATCTAACAATCATCTCGTATTTTTTTGCAATGTTGCGCACATGTTGCAATCTTTAGAGAGTTTTTTAAAGGTAAATAGTTTTAAAATTATTACACCTCAGAAAAATATGCTAACATTTCTTCCACATTCGTCTGTAGGTCCAAAAGTATAGTATCAAAGCTGGCTACAACTTAATAGTAAACATTTTTTCAAAATCCACAATAAAAGGCATGTCAAATACACCTGAGCTAAAAATCCGGGCAATATTATTTGTTCACACAAAATTCATCATTTTTATCTTGAACGTTTTCAACAGAACACCAGAAACCACAACGACGGTCGAACCACCAAACCTGGCCGACTTAAACTTGCGGTACAACCTGCGTGATGTCTTGACTAAGTCTTTGTTGTTCTTCGAATCCCAACGGTCCGGGCTCCTTCCTCCCAACAATCGAATAGCGTGGAGATCACATTCTGCACTGAGAGATGGTTCAGACGCAAACCATGACTTGAGTGGTGGTTATTACAATGGTAAGAAAACTTGTTTGGTGTTATAGATCAGATAATTGATAGGTTTTTCTATTTCAGACGGGGGTTACATCAAATACGGGTTTCCTATGGCTTTCTCCACTACCATGATGGCGTGGGGTTTGCTTGAATTTCGAAACGCTTATCTAGCATCCTATCAGATTCCACACGTCATGAACGCCCTCAAGTGGGCAACGGATTACTTCATTAAGTGTCACGTGTCTAAATACAAGTACTATGGTCAGGTATGGCTGCGTGTTCGTTTTTAAAGAATACAAACCAACAAAAAAATTATAGTCAATTGCATGCATATTCAGCCAATATTCATTTAATTTGTACAGTATTTAATCTATACCCGAAACTTTTAGAAATAGTAAGTGAAACCATTGATTGAAAAATGCAAGAGATGGAAAGTTGACAAAATATTTAAATTGAATTTTTAATGAAATTATTTTGCTGATGTAAAACTTTACTTTTTGTTAGGTTTCAACTCCAAAGATTGACGAAGCTTACTGGGGAAGAGCAGAAGACTACAAGAAAGTTCGGCCTTCCTTTAAAATCACCAGGTTTCAGCCAGGGTCAGATCTGGCTGCGGAAACAGCTGCTGCACTTGCAGCCACAGCAATGGTTTTCAAAAACTCAAACTTAACTTACTCGAGGTAAAGTTTTGCGCGTGCGCCAATACTGTATAGTTCACACAGCTAATTGATATCGTTTATTTGTCAGACTGCTGATAAAACACGCAAAGGAACTTTACACATTTGCTGACCGATACAGAGGGTTGTACCACGAGTCCATTCCTGAGGCCGCCCAGTCTTACAAGTAAAACGCGGTTGCTTGTTTTCCGTTCTAGATATTCCAATATCCGTCATGACCTTGTCATAAAGAAATAGTTTTTTTCATCAAAATATAGAATTAAAGTATTAATAATGTTAATATTGGCAAGATATTGCGTCTCCGCCCCCTATATCTTTTAACAAGCTTTTAACATAATTATTAAAATATTATTTTTGTAGGTCATGGAGCGGCTACTGGGACGAACTGGCATGGGGGGCTGCTTGGCTTCACAAAGCTACGGGGGAGCAGAAGTATCTGGATTTGGCCAAACACCGATTTTCGAAAGACACGAATAAAGACGATGTTACAACGTTTAGTTGGGACGACAAACGAATAGGTGCCGCAACACTTCTGGCACAACTCACCAACGAGTAAGCCCAAGCAGCATTTTCCTTTTACAACTTAAAACGCAAGTTTAATATGAACCGCTGGTGTGGCCGGTTATGTACAATATTGCAAGATTTCAATTTGACTTCATCGATCTAAACTGAAAAGTTTTTATATTTATTATTTAAAAAATATTTGTGAACCCAAACCATTGTATTCTGGTTTATTTTGGTATGTTCCGTCATTACTCATGCAATGCTGAGTACAAATAATAATACAACCACACGTTGTCTTCAGAAACACATACAAATATCAGATATCGGACTTTTGTGACTCCAAGCTTCCCAACGCTGGAGGTGTGTACACCCGCAAAGGTCTACTTTATGTAAGTGAGTGGGGGCCGAACAGACATGCCGCCAACATAGGTGTCATCTGTCTTATGGCGGCCAAAATGGGTTTGAGGTCGGATCCGTTTCGTCGCTTGGCTCACAGTCAACTTTCCTACATCTTGGGTGAGTGGTTGTCGTATAATAAGCACGGGTAGTGCATTAATTTATATTCTGCTCATTGTAACGGGAATTTAGAAGGTAGTTTCACTCAAAGATATCTAATTTGTGAAATTCCGAGGGCTTTAACATAGGTAAATTTTTAAACATCTTTTCGGTTTTGTAAATTGTGGCAGTAAGTGCTGTACTGGCCATCGACTTTTTCGTGTAGTTATAATGGCACAGTTTATGGCGACTTCACCAAAAGAATGTAATTCATGCAAATTAGAAACCTCTGTATGTAAAACAGTTCTAACAAAAAACAGAAATCAACATAAGATTACGTACTTTCATGGGATTTTCCAACAGAGAAATTCAATTAATTTTTGGTGGTTTGTATTGAATTGTTGTGTTTCGTCATGATTGCACCATACACAGTTTTCAGTTGCGCATTGTTGCAACATTTGACAACATCCGCAGAATCGCTACATCACATCTGCTGGTTTTCAACGGCTGCGCAGCGAATCGCCTGTGTATAACCAAACCCTCCACACAACACACAAAAACAAACAGTTTGTGTTTATTATAGGTGATGGTGGTCAAAGTTACGTCGTGGGTTTCGGGGACAACTTCCCGCTACAACCTCACCACCGAGGCAGCTCATGTCCCGATCAACCCGCCACATGTACTTGGGCTGACAAGGAAGCTGACCGTCCCAATCCCAATATGCTAATTGGTGCAATGGTTGGAGGCCCCGATAAGTAAGTTATCAATCTTAAGAAATCCGAATGTAGAAAGTGCATATGTAGAAATGACTTTATGCATGGAATGTGGGACTCTTGAGCTTCAAAAAACATTTGTTATCTTGCGCACACAAATCACTTGCTTTTATAATTTATCAGCCTGTTATAATATAGGTTCACATTTTTAGTCATAAGGCATCGTCACTTCCTTATTTTCACGAATTATTCACTTCAATAATTACAAAAGTCAGTCTTTTACAAAAGAATGCCAATCAGAGAAAGAATTTAACACATATAGACTGATACGGCACGTTTATTAATTTCACTTCAATAAGGAATACCCGGCTGATTCTGTATTAAATCAAGTGCTTTTGTTCGCAATTTCACAACCAATTTTTCTCTTTTTAACCCTTTTTTTCAACCAGCCGTTTCGAAACTTCTGCCTGTTTGTAGATGGGACAAATTCGACGATTCGCGAGACGATTTTCAGCAGAACGGAGTGGCTTTGGATTACAACGCTGGCTTGCAGACGCTGGCAGCCGGTATCTTAGAATTGCAGGTAACACTTGATCAGCACAACCATTAGCAGACACTAGTTTGTTTAAAGTTGTATGCAATTTGGCATGATAACAAAGACTGCATGTCTAAATGGTCAGTTTGTTGTAGGCTACAGATCGAATAAGACTCATATATAGCGGCACTCATATATTGTAGAATTCATAGATATTTATTAATTTGTATAGATATCATAGATGTTTGTCGGTTACATTTTACGTAGGTCACCGGTCAAACTTTCTCGGAGCCCAACCCAGAAGAATTGCAGTCACAAATCTTGCGTAACTTTGCCGTAAAACACGATTACGACGAAGTTCTTCGAAAGTCCTTGCTTTTCTACGAGGCACAACGTTCTGGGGAACTTCCGCCCGATAACCGCATTCCGTGGCGAAAATCGGCTTTCGTCAATGATTCAGGTTCCAATGGCGAGGATTTAAGGTAGACACTATGTACATTAGGTGCTCTTGCATTCGAATGACGCATCGTCTTACATAACTTGGAATACGTACATATATGAAAAGTCAAATTGCAAAAACCAAAATTAAAACGGCTCAATGGACTAGATGCAGCTAATCCTAATCCGTGGTCGCGTTATTTCATTTGCATGTAAACGCTTTTCGAAAAGCGGTCGAATAATCATGCTTTATGCAAAATAATTAGTGCCGCATGAGACATGAATGAACATGAATGTTTATTTGAAATACTTTTATTTGTTTTTTTTTAGTTTTGTGTTAACTTGGAAAGATTTCTGTAATTCATTTAATTAATGCAAAGGTAAAAAAATACGCAAAAGTGGACATATCCTTACACACTCGTACTTGCGAACATTTTACGTTCAGCATTAGAAACGATCATATCCTAAAAGTTTCTTAAACCTCTCAGTGGCGGATATTTCGATGCTGGCGACTACGTCAAATTCAACTTCCCCATGGCTTTCACCACCACCGTGCTGGCGTGGGGAATGCAGCAATATCGTGAAGCATACGAGGAAGCCGGAGAGATGGAAAATGCGATGAAGGCGATAAAATGGGCGACTGATTACTTCATCAAATGTCATGTTGCACCAAACGAACTGTACGCTCAGGTATAGTCTGCCGTCAACATCAGTAACACTTTAGTTCTTCTGCTGTATACTTGGCGCCAATGAGAGCTTTACCTCAATGGATCGAAAACTCTCCATAACTCCAACTCTGCTTCTTTAGGTGGGATCGGGCAAATTGGATCACAACCACTGGACGACTCCGGACAGAATGACCTCCGTCAAGCGACCTGCGTTCAAGATCACTTCATCTAAACCGGGAAGTGAACTGGCGGGTGAAACCGCGGCAGCTTTGGCAGCAGCAGCCGTAGTTTTTAGCAGAGTTGATTTTAATTACTCCAAGATTCTCATCACCCATTCTCGACAACTCTACAACTTTGCAGTGCAACACAGGGAAATTTACCACAGGTTAGATATTGATATGGTGGAGTCATTTATAACTGGTAAGAAGCGAGGTTCGGATGGCCAGTAGGCCAATTCGCCATTCGATGCGACTAACAAACGCAGTCCAAGTGGAATGTTTTTCTTAGCTAATTTGGAAAGTAACCGGATGTTTTTGTAGATCTGTTCCTGATGTGAAGCTGTTTTATCGGTCGTTCTCCGGCTTTCATGATGAGTTGGCGTGGGCAGCAACATGGCTTTACATTGCAACACAAGACAGATCATTTTTACATAAAGCAGAGGTAATATTTTCAAGCTACGAACTGTTGCTAACGAAAGCACAACAGCAAACTTATTTCAGTAATTACATCAAATGCTTTGTTTATGGCCAGTGTGACTTTCAGCTGCAAGAAGTTTGTTGAAGAGTTTCCACAAAAAAGTTGACAACGTGTTTTGTAAACCACTATTGAGTGTATGGTCACACATTTTAAGCTAAATGCAAACAAAACTTTTTGAATGTTAAGCAATTACATTAACTTTTGAGGAAAAGAATTGGTAAGGAGATTTTATCTTATAAACTTATGCCTCAGTCCTTTGAGGATACAAATTTTGCTTATTCAATCACATTGCCGCTTTAAGTTCCTCTCATTTACTTTTTAATTATTTGATAAAGGAGAACTATCGTCAAATCCCACCAGCTTCTCACAATCCTCTGAGTGGTTTCAACTGGGACCAAAAGACTCCAGGTGTTCAGCTGCTCTTGGCACAAATTACTAAAAAAATGACCTATATTAAAGCGATAAGACAGTTTTGCAACAAGTTACAACCTGAACATGGAGCTCCGTAAGTTTTGCAGTCGAATGTAAAAAACTATTTTTAAACTATAGCCCTATGTATGATATATCGTCACTAGTTTTCCATTTTGTTTCAAAATTGATTTGATCATAACTGTGTGTTCTTCAAGAATGCAAAAAATCTTATAGTCGTCTTTTCCTACCCCACAGGTACACCCCGCGCGGGTTACTTTTCCTAAACGAGTGGGGTCCGTTACGTCATGCGGCCGGTGCAGCGTACATTTGCTTGGGAGCCGCAAATATCGGAATCGAATCGGAAAAGTTTCGAGAGTTTGGAAAACGGCAAATTCATTACATGTTGGGCGACAGCGGTCTGGGAAGTTATGTGGTTGGTTATGGAGCGAATCCTCCGACGAGGCCTCATCACAGGTCGGGGTTCTAACTTGTTTCTAAACTGCGATTTCCCAAGGAATTAACATCGGGAATTTAATTAGAAATACTAGTCTTGCCCCTGAGCGCCAGTCGAAATTAGTTTGGGAGTTTATGCCGTGTAACTTTTCAAGTTAGAATGTCAATTTTTAAATTTCTACGGGTGCTTTCTTTGTAACAATCCAATAAGAATGATTTGCTTTTTGTATTTGTGAACCGTGAAAAAAATCAAACGTCCCCCAAATCTTGGCAAACAATTTCTTTTGACAGGTCTAGCTCCTGCCCCGACAACGGTCAAGTTTGTGGATATGAGGCCCGTGACACTCAAAACAGTAATCCCCACATTCTTTACGGAGCTCTCGTTGGTGGGCCGAATATAAATGATGAGTTTACCGATGATCGCACGACTTACAAGTAGGTTGCATTCCCTGTTACCCAATTTGCATAAAAATCCCAATTTGCGTAAAAAAATGTGTTTCAATTCATAAAGTATAATGTGGGTCACATCTAAATTTTTGGATTTTTTTTGTTTTTTTTTTGTTTTGTCAGACGTAATCATTGAGTTGGCGAAGCTTTGTCGCTTTTACATTTTATTTTTGTTGCTTTCATAATTTAAACAATTTATATTTGTATAATTCCATTTTAAAGCTGGTTTTTGTTTTGGATTAACCCAATCTGCTCCTCTTGCTTTTACAGGACAAACGAAGTGGCCCTGGACTACAACGCGTGTTTCCAGTCCGCCATCGCCGCACTCAAATATCTCGAACTTCACCCGCCGCCAACCACCACACCTGAACCTACAACTTCTGTCACGACCCCAGTACTCGAAACCACAAGAGCAGTGACCTTCGACGATGATGCACTTGACGTCACAACTGCCTCAAACGAGTTCGGCGAATTTGACAAAGATTACAACGAAATTGATTGGTCACTCTACAATAGTGAAAATGACAGTATATGGGGCAACGAAACTTCCACTGCGGCGGCGTCCACGGTTTTAAACGTAACATCCTTAGCAACGCCTAATAATTCAACAGCTTATGCGGCAACACGTGTATCAGTTGCTATTGTAAACTCAACTCATAAACCTAATACCACTTCCACGCCTTTGTCCACTTTCCAAACATCCCTTTCAACTACAACAACATCGATGTCTCATGCTGTGATGCCTTCTGATGTGACAACAATTGTAACCACGTCAAGTACAGCACCGACCCGTACTGTAATGACGGTATTGCCCACAACATCCACGAAGAGTCTTTCAACTTTATCCACACCGACCCAGACTCCTAAGCTAATTGTGATTGGTGAACAATCCACTACAGAGAAGTCACTTATATTTAAAGGTATATGTGACTTTGCTTGTATACAAATCAGACGGTGATGGTAGTGCAAAATAAACTCACCAATTAAAACTAGATATTTTTATTCGCACAGATTATAATGGGCAAAAATATATATCTCATGCTTTGCTTTCAGGTGGTATTTGCAATCCGATTAAAGTCTTCAATTACTGTGTAATAATCAGAAGCCACTTTCCGAAGCATCCCCTAAGTCGGAAATTCAACTGTCGCTATAGTGCATTTAAGGTAGGTCAAAAGACATTTCGCTTCACACCAAGAACTGTCAAAATATTGGAGCAACGTGTTTCTGTATTACAGGACTGTGTTGCACGATACGATCATATGTGCACAGACCAGTGGAGTTACTGGATTGTCTGGAATTCCGACGCCAGTGACAAACTTTACTTCACAGAAGCGGAGTTAAAGTGCAAAGAGATTGAGGATCGTGAGTTTATAAAACATATTTTTAACCTTAAATTTTCCATTTATTCCACACTTCGCGGTATAGGATATCCTTCAGCGCGAAGGTCCTAAACCTTTTCTGCATTACTACGGACCGATTTAACGAAAGCGGTGGTTTTAAAGAATGACCGTCAAGGTTTAGCAGATAAACACAGTATAAAGAAATAATGATGAATGTAAAATGTACGCCTGCTACAATACTCGTTGTATCAGTAAGAGAGCCTTGACAAGGACAACACCACGTGACAGTCATTTGGTGACTGGATTAGCGCACAGCCTGTATTCGTAGCTGCGTGTTATTGTATTCTCAAATCATGGCAAATAGTTTTTTTTCGGTACAGATTGGTGTCGGCCGAGGCCCGGTGTTTGGCCCCTGTGTAGGATTCATTCAGCTTTTAGGTCGTCAAAAACAGCTGAACAATATGCATAGTGGAAAATCATGTTTGTTGTTTCAGAGGACAAGCAGAAATGTTTAGTTAGAGGTATGAAAGCCTCATTCGACGAGTGCATGTTTCAAGTCCAGTCTATACCTCTTCAACGTCAAAACCCAAACACGGTTTGTCGGTAAGTTAAAAAATCTTTAGAAATTCTAAAATAATTTTGATAGAATTTCATGTACTTTGAAAACTTGATATCTCAAATATAAAAGGGATCCCCGATGGAGTGGAAAGCTCTCATAAACCAGCTTTCCCTTGCAGGTGGGACGCCTTTCTAACTTGTGTAAATGCCCAAGTTGGCCATTGCAAAACCACGTGGAAAGTATGGAAATACTGGAATATAAACAAAGGGAATCCACACTTTACCAAACAGGAAAGGATGTGTTCGGCGTGTACCCGATTGTATTCAAGGAACAGTTTATTTGTTGTTATCGGTTTACTTGTCATGATGTTCACGTGACACTTAAATGATATCTAACTGGTTAATATTGTCGCTGTCAACCACTGTGTGAAAAGAACCATTTCCATGGTAAGATACCGCAAGGCCATCCTCTACATCGCTGGTCTTCATAATTCATCAAATATCTATTATCGCACTTACGGGCATTCTGTTTTCTTTTTATTCAGAGTTATTCAACTACAACTAAGTAGCGGCTGGTAATCGACTAAAATGTTTAAATATTTACTCCGCCACCTTTTTCGCTCAACGCCGACGCAACAGTTTTCCTCTTTATTTCGCACTAAGCGTACGAGAGTTATTCACCAACAGAGAGAAATAGTAAAGTAATGAAAAATAAAAAGCTTCACGTCACGAAGATTTTGTCAGAGCGCTGGCACTTGATCAACAAAAAAGTTGTTACTGACGATGTATCGTACGCACTGCAAAATATCGTTACGTTCACGCCGCATTTCGGGCTCCAGCAGCTGTAAGACATTCAACAAGTTAGAAAACAGTAGTAACAGTGGGCATGAAAGACAATGTGCAGTTTGTTTAAATATCTAATTTGATGAATTATTGAACAAGATGCCAGTAAGTCTTATCGAAAATGCTGTAGTAGTTTAAATTTTTTTAATTGGGTCCATTACCAACACAATGTGCCATCCTGGCATATAATTCGTTGCCATTAACATTTCAAAAAAAATAAATTCTGATGTAGCGTGAATTGGCTCGGCTATTCCAGTAATTGTAAACTAACCTTTGAAAAAACATTCTAGCTCCAATTTAGTGTAAAATAATTGAACAAAGACTGGTTACCTTCCGGAGGAGAGATGGTCTTGCCAGTCGTGATTGATATGTTGGTTTGTGATTGCTTTTACCCCTGGCTTGGTGAGAAGGCCTTTTGATGGGAGGTAATCTCATAACATCCATGGAATTCTCACTGGATTTTTTGCTGTACATACATCTTTAGTATTATTGTCAGAATGTCCACTGCTTGTTTTACACAAAATTAGCATGTTTGTTTGTTTACATTAAAAAACTGTTTCGACTTTGCTTAAGAGGGGTTTTTTAAAATTAGTGTCAAATATATAATTTGTCATGTAAACACAACCAATAAAACAATGCAAAAAATCAAAATCATGACTGGTTAAGAGAGATCATTGCGTACTGGTAATGTTGGGATGTTTGATCCTCATCCTGTAGAACACATGGCTTTGGTGGTATATTATTGTGCTCATTGTCAGATGTATCGTCACTGTCATAATTTGACATCAACTGACCAAGTCCCCCTAAAACACTTCCAGTAAAATTGACATTTTGTTCCTTTGTTTGTTCACCATCTGATCCATCTGCACAACCTATCAAAATTAATTGATAAAACGTGGAAATAATGTAAAAACCATTTGTAAATATCATTACTCTTAGCTTCATGTTCAGTTAGCAAATCCATTGGGTTTTCGGGCACATAAGTCTGTTGCAATGTGGCAGTGTTGTGGTTTTCTGTAGTGGGACTATTGTTTGTTGTACCATGATAATTTCCTCTATAAGAAGAGTGGGTAAGACTTAAAACTGTTTGCTTGTACAACACAAAATATATGTAGTGTTTCATGAGCTTTTACCTGTTTCCTCTGAAACGTTTACCACCTCGTCCTCTATTTGTAGAACGAAATTTTCTAAACAACAATTTTTTTGACAGTTTAGACCAGACAACCTCAGCAAATTTGAATATTACCCGAATGACTGTTGCTGCAAAACAGCACCAGCCTCAAACTTTTCATTCTCCTCAGCTTGCTTTTGTTGAACACGATCATGGGTAGGAAAGTTCCTCCGTCTTTCTTCACGCCATTTATTGATGTCTTCTGTGGTTTCTAGTTTTATCTTGCGCCCATCTGTAAACAAATTAACATACTTCACATTGCTGCACCTGATGAAGCGAGATCAATCTCGCGAAAGCTCGTGCGAATAAAGTTGTTTAACAGTCAGTCTCTTATAAAAGCAGTGCACAAGCAAACATATAGTCTTACTTCACATTGAAAAAGATTTCAACCAAAATACTTCGTGCTAATCATACTTGGGCCATGCAAGTTCCGTCGATGTATTTCAACTATTTTGAAATGAGCTTCAAAGTTGCAACCAGTTTCTTGACACTGGAAAACAGAACAAAATAACTACTGTAGTTTTGTGCACATGCTGGTTTACATAGAGGATTTAATTCTGTGATTGTGCATGCAACATAGGCCAACAAACAAAAATACAGCTTTGGAGTGGGCCTTATTATTGTTATCAAACCATTTAAAAAATCAAAATAGTTTGTAATTTCCCAACCTTTACATGCTGTGAGAAATGCTCATGCTTTTTCTCAATAGTGGTAAAACCACGATCGCACACGTCACAAAAATCGATGAAATTCTCAGTTTTAACTTTCTTCACTCCTCTGTTGAAAGAGTTGTTCTTTCCATATGAACGCTTGTTAAAGTTTCTGTTACTTTGTTCATGATTGTTGTTCATATATTGTGTCGTGTGGTAATTTCCTGCTCCGTTCGGTAATCCAGGAAAAGGAAATGTAAATGCATCGGCATTGTTGGCTAACTCTTGAAACAAATAACAGTTCGGATTCATTGTAACTTGATACGAGAAAACCTAGAAATAAAAAAAAACATCTTTTGTTAGACAAGCAGCAACGTTAAAACGCCTGACAATCAGGACTTGGCCAAAAACTAAACTAAGCTGGGCTATACGATTTTTGCTAAAAACGCACATGTAGCCATGTCGCGATGATTGTAAACAACAGTTGCGACAAGCGACAAGCGAAAAACGACCAAACCTGATTTGGAGGCTGATCATAGCGCCCTATGAGCCTAATCAATGATTTTACTTTTATGTACATTTTTTGGGACACAAAATTCTTTTTAAAATTGCAACCTACATGATTATGATTTGGTAAAAACGTGTTTTATTCGGACAGCAGAAAAAAAGAATATTTTAAAAAAATGCCAGAAGTTTTCGAAAAATACAAAAAAGTTAATCTGTACTTGACTGTTTCTGTCTAAAATATTTGATAGACATTTAAAAAAATAAGGATACAATATTGGGTAAATTTCAATCGACAACTGGTGAGGTTTTTACAATCCCAGTCAACATATGTCGCAATGGTTTGGTATTGATATTAGTACACATTTCTATATCGTTACGTTATCGGCGCATTTGGAGATCTAGCAGCTGTAATTGCTTGGAATGATTATAGACTATTTGCAGTAGAAACTGTGCGCACTTCAAGCAATAAATGTGGGCCTATTCATTTAAACAAGAAACTGATGATGCTTATAGCACAAATGGATTATTCAAATAAATCTCCTGACATTAATCAAAGGCATGTTGTACCATTAATGCACATAGCACTTAAAGTAAATTGATATCGCATAGAAAAAGAAAAGGCCTAACGGAGGACCAGATTCTCTCAGAAATATAATGAGCAACCCTTAGATCTATTTTATTCAGGCCAACTTTGGAGGGAGATATGGTCTTGCCTGTAGGGATTGTAAAATAGAATGTTTTGACAAAAAATACTGCCTTCAAAAGAAGCAATCTCTTTTTTGTATTTTTTTGTGTAAGTTTATTTGTATTTTTTGTGAATAGAAAATGAAGCAATTCAAAGTAAATCAAAACATTTTTTATTCTCGGTGCCATAGAACCAGCTCGACAGCGATTTAACGACATGAGATTGTCTCGTTTTATTTTGCGTTTGGTACGACTCATGTTTGTCAGTATGTAGCCCGTGCAAAAAGCGACACAGTTGACAAAATTTTGTTTCGCGTTTGTTTAGTTCTGGACGCTGGAGTCTCCATTGAAAATACTCTCGATAAGCGGTGTTATTGTGGTCCAAATAGTTTATGTAGTCTGCGAGTTCTTGGCTCGTTTCAAAGTCGTCAGCATAAATATAAGAATGGGGCGGTGCAACCGCGTCGTAGTCTTCTTTCAGGGCCCCAAAGACCACCGGCAAGGCTCCATAACCCAAGGCATTTTTGAAAAACTTTTCCGTGATGTAATCTCGACAGTAAAGGCTGTTTTCAAAGGCGAAGTAAAACTTGTACTGCTGGATGGTATTTGGCATCAGTCGTCTTGGAATTTTAGGACCTGAAAAGCAGTCTCCGAAACGATCTATTTCCAAGCCCAGGCGGTGCAGACGCTCCACCAATTTAAACCGCAAAATGGCGTGTGGAGTGTTGTCGCAGTTTGAAATAAACACCACCGCCAGTTTCTTTTTCATTTCAAAACGTTCGTTTTCCATGAGGACAACTTCAGTTGCAGTTTTGTTCGCCCATATTTCCTCCACAATCTCTTCTTTTGTACCATAAGGGGAATATATGTCAGAATCGCGCCTGCAACAAAAAGTTTCGAAGTTGCTGTTCTCAAAACAAGTTCCAACTACAAACAACCAAACCTCATAAAAAATTATGAAAATGTAAAATACCTGTAAGTCATTGTAAGATTGAAAAAGTTGTCGTACTTTTTCAAATTCTTTCTTCTTTTCATTACAGTTCGAGGATTTTCGTGTGTCCACCACACATAAAAATGTTGCGAGTTTCTACCAATGATAGTTGTACAAAGCTAAAAAGCTATCCTTCATCTTTTACAATTAAAGGTGTGTACTTTTTTTCCAATTTATGCTTTAACGGGTAAGTATTACACCAATGAGTATAACTTCAACCAAAACTTTTCCACTAATCAAGTATATTGACATCTTTCTTCACGACACATACCTGATAAGGGGTAAAGACGAAGCTTTCAATTCATTGAAGTGAAAAACAACAGCTCCGGTATCCGAACTCTCGATCTAAGTAAAAAAAATTGAAATTGCTGCTTTTGCCTCACAGTTTTTTCACACCTTGTTTCTGTCGTAAGTTATTTCGCAGTTGCCGCATTGCTGTGCGGGGACGGTCCTGGTCGGGTGCCTTCCAAACGGACTATACCAAAGAAGTATTACCTTCTACAAACATAATAATGTTCTTGTCAATGCGTAACATGTAAAAGTATAGACTCCATTTTGTCACCAACCTTTTGGCGATAGGCCGCTTCCCGAGATTTGTCATGAAAGTTTGTTTCTTTCCCGTCTAACGTGTCAAAGTCCGGAAGTCGCACAGATGCGAGATAAAATGAAGTTGTTTCAAGAACCGAAATGCGACGTAAAATCAGCCAGCAGCCAACAAAGATAACAGCTGAAAAATACGCAAAACCAATCCTTGTGATGCCACTGCCCCTATATATTCTCTTGAACATGGTCAAGACATTCTACACAGAGCAAGCAGGAAGCTTCAAGTGGTTTTAACGAGTAGTTCGGTACTGGGTAATACGTTGAACCAATTGCCTCGGGCAAACGATTAATTTTTGTGTTTGTTGAAAACGTTTTAATTAAATGAGCTTAGCTTATTATAGGCGTATATGTTGCAATAATACGAAATACCGACGCCACCGCTAAGTCTTAAAACGTTAGGCGGGCCGCAAATAAATTTAGAAATAATGTATCATATTGTTTTATATGATTTGATAAAAATTAATCAGCTTCATAAATCCATAGAATGTTCTGAATATATCCTAGCAATGAACCTGAATATGCGCACATATTAATTCGATTGTAAAGCTCCAAAAATTTTTAGTGGTTTTTAAAGCCACGCAGAAAAATCTGGGAGCGGGCGTTTTTCCCACAGTTGTCAATCGGGCTTGGTCGGGTTCGAGCCAATGATCGTACTTTGCCATATTGAAGGACATTCTTTAAAGCTTTGTTACGTCATATCTTTGCCAACTTTGCGCCGTACTTTCACTTAAATGGGTCTAATTAATCATAAAATTTTTGAGTTACACGACCCAAATTTTCTTCTTTCCCTTTCGAGCTAACATAAAGTGACCGTTGCATAATCCAAATGGTCGTGTTTTGAACCGTTAGCCACATACTGTCGTCAAAGTCTTGACAGTCTATTTTTGAAGACTGGCAAAGTAAAATCACGAGTCGTCAACAAATTGTAATTGCTTATTTCGATCATGTTGTCCCAATTAAGCATTATCAGTGCCAAAAAATGAAACGTTGTTCAACCTATTTGGAGGTGAGGTCAAAAGACGCAAAAAAACAGTTGAAACAAGCAAAGATATAAATCTCAGAATAAGTACGGTTTCCCAGCCTGATGATAGCTAGTGTTTGGATGTAATGTAATGTAAAAACAAATGAATTTTTCGTTCGCACCTGTTAAAGTTCCAGATTGGGTTAAACCAATACACTGATGTTATGTAATAGATCATTGCAGGACAGCGATGCCAGAAACCAACTACAATAAGGTTTTCCATTTTGAATGCCTGATATGTATTACATGCCACAGGTTACAACTGCAGTATTAGGTATGTTCAAATAGGTTCCTTCGGTAAAGATTACCATTGTTGTAAAATGGGCCATTGACTTTTATCGTTATACACAAGATGTCGACGTTTCATGGGCTGCAATTTACGTAAGCCTACACGTAGTCACATTCAGCTGGCGAAGCACAGAACGGTTGGTTGAAAGCACCGTATGGTGCGAGGGAGCAGTGAAACCAATTTTATTGCAACGGATACGGTCGTAAACGAACTCGATGCCTGTCACCGATTACTTCCATTCGTATTAAAATCAGTTCGAAAACAAAAGCCAAACAAAAACCAATGTATTTCGAAACTGAACAAAGTTTGTATGTAAGTAAATGAGGTTTTAGCCATTTTTTAGCGCTCAAACATGTTAGGCCCAAATAAATTTAGCCGTAAAACCGCGTCTAATGGCATTAAATTGCGCCACAAAAGAGACACAGGACTGTAAACAAATTGAACATGTATTTACAAAGCTGGCTGTTTTGGTCGCCGTCAGTATAACTGAACGCAGTGGTTTTCGTATAGGGTTTAAACTGGGTCAAAGACGTTGTTGGACTCGATGCAACATGTTGAATTATGCATTATCTGAATCTCTCGGAGCGATTCGCCTCTCTCTTTCTTTGTAAACGCGGGTAGCCCGGAAAATCGACGGGTCTTAGCGAGTTCGGCAGCAGCCACGCGTCTAATCGCGCAGTTGGATGTTAGTTAACAATGGGAGCAATAATCGAACAATTGCTTGTGGGTGTCGTTAATTTGTGTTGCCTTGTAATCGAGTTCGAGCAAGGGTCGCCAGACAGCTTTTACATCGCAGAGCGTAGAATGTTATTCTGACGAGTGGGCGACGCTAATTCCTGCCTTTAAGTTTACTCCAATAACAAGCGGACTTTGTACTGAAGGTGTTTTGAATCGGAGAAGCTGGTTAGCGAGCAAACAAAGCGATGAGGTAACCACCGGAACCGGTGAAATTAATCCCAAGGTAGAAGGTGGGCAAACATTATTTAAGGCGGTATTGAGAAACGGTCCGCAGAGAAAAGCTTGTGCTCGAAGCGTAGTATTTTCCCGAGGCAAGCAGCATTCGAATACCGCGACAGCGTGGTTACGTCACCGCAGTCACGTGTGGCGCGAGGTGTGTGACTACGCGTCTTGTGATCGGCGCGTTTTCTGAATGGCTGTTGCTGCGAAACTATAAACAGAAAATGATGTCGACGCTTAAAAAATTGTGGAAAAGTCGAAAGCCTATTGGTTAACCAATGGCGTCCTCGTTGTAGCGAAGTAAACATGAGCGCTGCACCACAGTCCGGTCAAAACACGTTGCGCCATATTTCCAATTTCCCACATTAAGTCGTGTTCCCCTTACCACCATAGCACCATTCGCGGATTTAAACACTTGGTCAAAGAGATTTTCGTCATATGACCTGTAGTACAGCGTTTTTCGCCCGTCGGGATGCTCGTCGCATCGACCTTCCTGTTTTTAGGGCTTCGATCAATCAGCCTTGGTCCATCGCAGCGCTCTACATTAGTCCATATTGAGCTAACATGTTGGTATGGGTTATGTAGTGATGAGGAGATTCACGATGTTATGTCGGAAGTGCACCAAACGTTTCGAAGGGCGTTTTACATTGACAGTATTACATCCGAAGCGCAATGACAAACTTTACACATCAATCGGGCTTTGAAATGCAGAACAGCGCGCGAGCGGGAGCGAACTATGTGTTGTTGAATATGCATATACCGGTCACGCAAAATGCCAGATGTGATAGTGCGACACTGCAACAAAATATTTCTTTAAATTTGACAGATTTCGAAAATAAACTTTGCATACAAATAATTCAGCTTGCAGTGCGGAGACAAGGAATCCTTTTGGTCATATGGGATATAAAGAGAGCTCTCTTTGACAGTGTGCATTGTCTTGTGCCCTTTCGGTAGGCGTATACACATCAACACACAGACGGATATCGATCTTAAGGAAATTGCTATTTCAATTTCAACTCGGCTGCTGAAGAAGTCTTATTACTCTTCGCAACTCGCTGCAGAAGTCATTTACTGCTTAGTAAAGCAGAGCGACCTCTGTTCGGTGGCGATTGTATGCTGACTGTTAGAGGCAATGCCGAGATAACTTCCTGGCCATTAATCAACAGTGCGTAAGTCTACGGAGATAGCTTTTAGATGACAGTCAGTAAGTTGACGAGTCCGCGAGCACGTCGTCACATTTTTTGAAGCAACACAAAATATATCATGAACGTTTGTGTGTTCATCAGATAAAATAGCACTAGAACGCGGTGTAGGGCTGTATATTTTACTGCACTGAAAATCTAGACAGGAATGAACCTTACTGCCACGACGACCTGCCCAGAAAAGCGCCCAGCAGTCGATGACATTCTGAACGACCCTGGTTCTCCATCGGCGAAGCAGTTGAAGTTGGAACCGATCGATGCAGTGTAAGTGTGACGAATATTATTTCATTTCAGTAATTTGCACAACTGCATCTATTCACCATGAGGACTTTGACTTATTAACGTAACACGTGGATGTTTTTTATTTTGTTTTCAAAATACTGTGACGTAGAAATAGCTTATTTGCATAAGTCTAACCTATAGTTTAGACGAGCTGGTCTGAGTATTTTTGCATCAGTTTTAAATATAAATTGTTTTAATGCTCATGAAACAATTGAAACTTATGGCATACTAAGTATTCCGCATGGCTGCTATGCCCCGAATCTTTCAATGTAATTTGGTGACAGGGAAGTTGTTGATTAATGATAGAGGACGTATCCACAGGATCCGCTTATTACCCTCATACGTTAAACGGTCATGTGATTGTAACCGGACAGGGACATGATAATTTGGAGTATTTAACCTTCAGAAGAGTAGGAAAATCAACGTTGGATGTGATCAAGCGAGTTATGGCAACAATCAATATTTCACACACACTTGCGAAATTTCGCTTTGTTATTTTAGGACGTTACACTGGTTCTATAATGTGTACACAACTTTCACAGTGTACATGCGCAATGTTTTGGGAAGCAAAAACCGTGACTATTGCTAAATAGAATAACATTGAGGTTGCCGAAGTAAACGATGCATCGGACTTCAACGTTTGTGAAATCATCAGCTTTTTGTGGTTTCAGAACTTCATTTGCAAACCTATCTTCAATTGAAAACGATCATTGCTATTTTGGGTTGCCCCTGGCTGACGACGTTGGCAACTCGTGCGCAGAAGACTTCAGTAAACTCCTTCCGATTGGAGCCCAAGAGGAACTCGAAACTGATCTGGAGCGCTTCTTGGACAATTGGGACAACTTGCCTTACGATAGTGATGATGATGACGGAGAGTTTCTACGATCTCTTATATCGTCGCCAATTGGCCCAACCGATAACACATCCGTTCATGGTTCAGAAGGATACGGAACAGACACGTCAGATTCGGGTGATATTCTGAGCACTACAAACGCCCTAAAAGACACAGAAAAGATAGCAATATCTTCTAAGTTGAAGGAAATTGTGCCCGAACAGTTAAAAGACAGCAGCATTACAAATACTGACGATAAACAAACCACAGCTGTATTTCAAGCACATTCCCTTATACGCTGTCAGCCTGCGAAAACCGCTCCATCAAAGTCAAGTCCCTTGATCTTTTTGAACAAAAATTGTGTTAAAGCAAAACCAGGAGTGACAAAGGTATACCACATTCCAAAACTCGATAACGGACAAACCAACAAAGTGGAAACGAAAAAGCGGAAAACAGTTTTGCTTCGAGTAATACGTCCAACCAAAAGGTAAATTGTTTCTATTGTAGTAATGCTGTAGTGTTCAGCTAAACTTAATTGCGCTTTATGACTACTTCCATATCGATAATGGCCATCTTGTTTTTCCTTTTTTTAACATAATAACATTCCAAATTCAAAAAAATTACGTCGTGGTTTGAAAAGTTAGGATTTAAACGGTCCGCCTACCTACAAAATTACCAAATAGTGAGTTGTAGTTGGGTGATTTTCCACAAAATCTCCTTCGGGCGAAAAAATGCAGCAGCGCCGAATGAAAGTGAGGAGAATGTAAGAGAACCGTAAACGAAGCGCAGGGAAAACACCGCACGTTTATAAGGCATTTGTGGCGTTGGATGGTTCACTGTTTGCGTTTGTCGCCGAGAAGGGCGTTGGGGTTTGGTGATATATCTGTACGACAAAAGCTTAACGTTATGTAGTAGAACCAATATAATCGACGCGCACGTGACTTCCTGCAAATGTGCTGAAGAGTGTTTTTGTTCAGCAGCAGTTTGGCTGAAGTGTAGCGTCAAGACTACTGTAACTTTGGTAAGGTAGCTCAATATTAAAATTATGTAAAAAGCACGTTAATTTTCTTGTAGAAGACGTCGACAGAACTGTTTAAAAGATAGAGATAAAGCTAGGTAGACTTTGTGACGTGCTGCTTGCCGCCACTCGCCTGGCTCAGCCTGACTGTTTGTCGAATACGTCACGCTTGGGTGCTTGCGGTTGCTGGTGCCAGTCTTTTGGAGGGCAATTCGCAAAAATGGCTGCATAAGCTACGCCCATTCCAAACTCTGGACATCCTTCTGTTCGAAGTGTAGAAAGTTAAGCCGTTGTAAGTTACAATTTTAAACGCTATCGTAAGAAGAAAGAGTTTGGCATCCAAAAATTAGCCAGGCGCAATTATTTATTACGTCACGTCACGTTTTTGCCCAGATGAACAGCATAATACTCGTTAGTGAGCTCCGTTAATTGTTTGTAGTGTGTGTTTAGTTGGACAAGTGTTTTTCATGTTTTAAAGCTATTGCACTTTCATGTTTTTTTTTCAGTGCTGTTTCTTTGCACCAGAACATAAACAACAATAACATCAACATGAGTAGGGCAAATTTAAAAATGGAGATGGAAAGGGCCAGGGTAAGTGTAAAATTTGCATCTATTGTGTCTAAGGCACAACTACGAATTACCAATTTTTTCACTTGTTTATATTGGTATAGTATATATATATATATAATATATAGTACAAGTCCATTGCTCAGAATGTTTTTGTGAGTCAAACAACATTTTGTACTCAGAAGAATAAAGTAGAGTAGTTGTTGTATTGCAAATTTAAAGGTGTATATGTAAAATTTATATTTTTCAGGTGCATACACAATGTCAAAATTAAGATAATGTTTAAAAAATCTGCATTTGGTAATCAGAAACCAAATGTAATGTAACCATGTGTGTATGCACCTGAAATGTATATTAATTGTGTTTTTTTTTGTGATGAAATCTTTTTTTATGTGAAACCAAACAATTGCAAGTGTGACTTATTTTTTTTCGGTTGTAAAATACCGATATCATCTGACTGGTTGCAATATTCCAGGCCCTGCAAGAGGAGAAGCAGTCTCAGGAAAAGAAACAAAACAATCAGTTTTCAGCTCCCAAAAGTTCTGCTACTTCTTCAATTAACTTCCCATCCATATCCATCTCAACACCTCAGCTGCCATCTGCCATATTAAAAGTATGTTGATAAGTAGTTTGTATTGTACATTGTGCCATTTTGGTTTGTATTTAGTGATATTTAGCCTTCTCTGTCCATAAGCACTTTTTGAATTTGTGTCTCTGATACAATTTTCAGTGTAGTTTGCCAGCGAGGACATGTATAGGCAATTTTAAATAAAATTGTTTATATTTTACATATGTTGTTGAGAAATTCGAAGTTTTCAGACTGTTTGTTGTGTGTGTTATCCTCAGGCATTGTTCAAACAGTTTGTAGCATTTTCATTTATGCTTGCTGACAGATTGTTGAATGTTGGACAATGCATGGTTTTTATGCTATTTAACATCTTTCAATTCAAAAGTTAAATGCTGAATAACATTGCATATTAAACAGTATACATAGTTGTAGTTTCCCTGGATGATCATAGCACTATAGTTTATAATACAGGTCTTAAAGACATCTTTTTGTGCTGTGAAAGATATTATTGCTGTAAATTTGGGTAGGTGTTGCCTTACAGAGTTAAAAATGCAAAAAACACTTTGTTACTAATGATGAATTATAGTCATTATGTTTTAGTTAAAACTAGCTTTGAGACAGTAGTTCTCAAAAAAGTACGATTAGCCATAGCTGATTGGTATACTAATCACTTTTCACATGTCAGTGGTGCAAAATGGGATTTTAACTTTTATGTTTTACCATAGCACATAAGAATACATATGTACTGTCAAAATTATGTTCTGACTGTAACAGGTTATATCCTATGTTAAAAGTTGTTATGTGTAATTATTTGCTGCAGTTGATTTTATGAGTTCCAATAGAATGGACTTGTTTTCCCTGTTTAACTTTAAAGTGTATGGTCAGGTACACTTCTACAAAAGAAACAATACAGCATAATGATTTAAAATTAGCTGATTGGTAGATATTCACAAATTTTCCTGGTTATCATATATATCACATTTGTTAGGTTTTACAAAACTTATTCGGACCAATAAACTTGAAGATGAAGAACATGGTTCTCACATTTGTAAACTTTTTACATTTGTTTTTGTTACCGGTTGCAAACAACAATATTTTGTGCTGTTGGAAATGTTGTTTATCTTCAAGCTTGGTGGTCAGAATAACTATTGTCAATGAAAGCCATGCCAAAATATTACTTACATTGCATGGTCCTTTTATTTCACCAAACTAAAAACACACAACGGTGCCCGTTAAAAAGTTCCTGCCGTTTGTTGATCCCCGTTGGTCGTCAGAAAGTGGAAGTCAATATCGCGGGCATCCTTATTAGACTCGACTTTCCCGATCGGATTAAGCGGATCCCGAAAGTGTGAACCATTAGCAATGCGAACGACATGCTTAATCCAACACAGGATATAGAGAAGAAAACGCTTTTAACTTCCACTTTGCATGCGGTGCATCCCCTCTCTGGCTTATTAAATTTATATTAAATTTGCGTTGCAACGTTAACACGCTTCCTCAGGCATTTTTTCTTGGACTGCTGTAGAGCAGTTAAACACTGGACGTAACACTCCCCGTCAGTTAAGATGCAGGAACCTAGTGTAATGACAAAAGGTCGTAGTAGCATTTCACCGGGCCAAAGGACGCCTGTTGGCGATATGTACAGCAAGAAGTCCCAGCCGAGTGCGTTTGATCCAATGCGATACATCCCACCAGAGTTTCGAGTTAACAATGCAGAAGACCGCGGGCAGTGTGAGGGCAAATCGCGTAGACCGTGGCTGGACGAATGTCAGGGCTTATCGTACGCTCGCAACATGCAGGCAGGTCAACCACAGAGACCTCCTGCCGTCGCGGATATACCGCAAACTTGGGATTCGGAGACAGGGTGCGGGGAAGCTTCCACGGTGCGATACAAGAAAAGCATCGTGTATGGTGCATACTACCAATGCCAGGTTTGGTTTTAGACACAAATACGAACAAGTGTTTAGGGAAACAGTGTTAGTTTTTGGTCAGAAGGGTTTTTTTATCCAAAGTTTCGGTACTTGCTTCAAACCTCTATGTACTTGGACATTTGGGAGGGATTTGGTTGAGAATTTAACGTGAACATATAGTACATAGGAAATGCAATAGCTAGGAGTTATGTATAAGTTGTCACTTACTATTATTCAACTGTATTTTCGTGTTTAGGTGGAGACTGGACTACAGAACCCGACACAGTACCACGTTCGTGAAACGCAGCGTAACCAGGTGCGAGAGTATCTCAGCCAATCACACGACGGTACCAAGTACGTGGTCAGACAATTACTCAACCCTGGAACACAGTCCAGCGCCCCAACTGGTGGCGGAGGTACGTTTGCTTTGAAAGTATGTTGTACGCCGGATCCACGCATGCTTTGTACAGTCGGTATCTACATGTATGTGTGTTTCGTTATCACCAGCATAGCCTCTCGTCCGAGCTTCTACTGAAACAAACATATTTCAGCGGGGCAAAGCTTGTGTGTGAAACCGTCTAAAATTTTCAAAAACTACCCTTTTTTCTACTCATTAAGCAAAACAAAACCAAGCAACGTACCGAAATTACACAAATTCTATACCCAAAGTCTAATGTTTTAACTTTTATCACTGCGTACCCCAGTTTTTAGTTGCTTCCTGGTTGCTCATAAATTCAAAATTCCCTGATAACAACATGTGGCGCTTGCAGGCGATGCAGTTCACGGCAGTACTCCCGCAAGCCCGATGGCTCGTCTCAACCTTTCTGCTGATTCGGTGAGTCATTCCAAGCCGGGTTGTGTCATGCTTTACTCGCAGTGTGGATTGCAACATGCGTTCTCATATTATGATCAGATAAGTCGTTGTAAAGCAAAAGTTGCGATCATACTGGATTGCTTCAACTCGTGGGTTGACTGAAATGCCACCACACAAACTGAAAATTAAACCCTAAGGCCGAATTTTTTTACACACAAAAGGGTTGATTAAGTGAACTGCTAATTTCCGTTATTGTAGCAAAATCAATTGGAAAGTACAATGGTGGGCGTCGCATAAAAATTGATGCAAGAGCGCCGCGTCAACATGTCCCATGCTCCAATCCATGTCTTGATCCGATATTAACCTCACCCAATGTATGAAAACAGTGTTAGTTTTATGCGTTCAAGCATTCAATCGCCCGACGTTGGACTTCAATCGCTATTGTCAAGTCTACAACTGCGATTTTAGAAAAGCAAAAAAACCAAGGCGTGTGAATTTATGTTTGGTCTGAGTGCCTCCTTATAAGGCAGTGATGTAGCCCGGGAGAGCGTGACACAAGCAAAATGTCCGTCTAACGTAGAATTCGCCCGGTCGCTGACGTTAAAGCCGCGCAACTCGATTCAGTTAGCAGCAATCACCAGTCTCGCTTGTGCTATTGATTCATTCCCTCTGCACCGGTGTTAACTCGGGCTCGATTGTTGCGTCACAAGGGGCTTGATTGACGTGCATGAGGCGTTTGTTTCAATACACCTGATTTGTCGCCCTTCTTCGCGCTTAAACACTCGGAATGATATAAACCTCCTCCGACTGCGAGGGTGGGCAGTCTTCCATATTTGCAGCAGTTAGATGTGGGCAGATCTTAATTGCTTGTTGTGAGTATTTCGCAACACCCCCGTCAGTGTTAGTCGAAGGGTGTGCGCCATAGAGTTCGAGGCAGTTGCGAAATTGCTTCTTTGTTGAAGTTCCTTGTTGTATTGGCACGTTGCATCATGACATCGAACGTGTGTGCCGTGTGCGGTGATTTTTCAGAAGCATGATCGCATTGTTCGCACAGGCCATTACGATTCTTGGCTAACGGAAAAGGCGTTCAGACGTTGCATAAGTCACTTTTGTTTTAGCGTTGTGGACTTTACGTACAGGGACCAGTGGCGCGTGTTCTTACTCATCAAGCAGTGGACAATCGAATGATGCCTTTTGGAAGGGCTTTTACTGTTCTATCCTGGTCCGCCCTGAGTTTGGAATGCCCCCAGAAGATGCGATGCCTGTTATATTATGACTGCATTACGTTATCACCGTCAGACTCACCCGCCGCCGGGTTGGTGACATTTTGGTCGGGAGCAGATTGAAAAGCATTGAGCCACTCGCATTCAGGCAGTGTTAGTAATAACAGATGTTTGGCGGGTGTTAACAGAATATGTGTATGTTAAGATTCCTTCGTAAATATACTTCTAGCAATTTGGGAACACTAAGTTTTGGTTTTGTATGCATCACTGGAGAAACAGATCGTTTATAGTGATGTTGAAAGCGATGTTTTGGAATTAATACGCTTTGCAAGGTGTGCAGCTGGGAACTCGATATATGTATGTTAATTAGGTTAGGGATCTTTATATTTTTTGGATCTATTTCGTCATGAGCTCGAGTGAAAAGTGGTATAGCTGCCAAACACATAAATGAAAATAACTTTCATCAAAGGCCTACCTTGCGTAATAGCTAGTTCATTTGTACCACGAGTTTCGCCTTACCTGTAATTAAAACTACTTCAATTTGTTTGTCTTCGTGCAAGGTTGCATGTTTTGATTTTTGTAATTTCGTTGTTTTGGTTGACAAATGTGAAAATATTACAATCGAATAATATAAAAATTACAATAAAATGATTTACAGAAGAAAAATCCCTGTTTTATTTTCTGTCCCCAAATACTTGAAACTTGCCGAACGCGTTCTTTGTAAATACTCATACACAGATGATCCCAAAACAAATTAGCAGATATCCTGAAAATGTAATGTAACTGCGCATTCGGATATTACCAGTTTTGCTGTTCGTTTACTGTGTCTATTTGCGGAAGTATTTGAATCTGGAATCGGCCCAATGCGCGTCTTCGCTTTTGCGTTGGCGTCGATTGCTTTGTTCACTCGGGCTTGCGTTTGTCCCCTCACATCCCAATAAGGAAGCTGGGCACAAAAAATGCCACGCAGGGCTTCCGATTAAGGCCATCTCAGCGTGGTCAAAGATCAGCCATGTTTATCAAAAAGGTACATTTGCTAATTGTTTTACTAGCGCAGATGAACTTGCTCAACAGAGAACAAAGATATGAATGCTTTAATAAGTTTAAAAGCCCGTAAACTAATGTGACTCGGTTGGTTTCCTAAAAGCTGGCAGAGCAAATATAATAATAATATGGCAAGACCAAAGGTTAATGAATATAGCAATAAAGTGGCGTCCCTGCCTGTCGCAATAGCCTCCTCGTCGGTGAGGTCAAGTCATTGATAGAATACCTGCGTTAGGAAACAATTGCATTATTGATGTATTGTTATACGTTCCGGTGTGACGAAATTACGCCAAACATTTGCACGTGCAAACCTCTTAAATCGCCACGTGGTCGACCTTTTCTATATAGCCACACCCGCTTGGCAGGTCATCGATCGTATACCTTTCTTTCGCAAGTTCCTGTCATTCAGCCTTGTTTACTGGATTTGCCAATGCAAGAAAGTAAAACGGGCATGACAACGCGTTTCATCGTTCTTGCGTCGCCCGTCGAAAGCGGATAGGCGCAATACCGCGATTGTCTTCCTGATTATTTTGAATACCCTGACATCACCCTCTGTGGTTGTTCGTCGCAGGTCTATCGTCCGATTTCGTATAGAGTTAGAGCTTTATTTGTCATAGACACAAATTGTTTGCGCACGTTTTTGGCCGCTTTCTGAACTTACTTCTGAACTATGACGTGGATGTACGAATACGCCCAGTGGCAACCGTGGTGGCAACACGAGAACCCGTATTACTATACATCAAAGGTAATGGCTTCCGAAAAACACTCATTTTCGTGTCGGAAAACTCATATCTGGGGGTGCTATTGGTTATAACGAACAATTTATACCTCTGGTGCTACACGAAACAGCGGTCTGCTAAACTAAATGCAGTCAATGTCCGAAAACATACGTAAATCCCAATTTCCAGACATAAGCGTAAATTTGAACTTTGTGTATTTTCTTAGGTTGACAACATCGTTGACGACATCGTGAGCATAGAGTCGAGTATAGGAGAAGACCATTTCCGATACGACCGTACTGCAAGCACTGTAAGGAATCAACATTAAAACTGTTTCTGTATATTTATTAGGGACCATTTAATTTGTCTCAAATCCGCTGAATATGCACAGACTATACATATATCATTTGTTCGGTCATACAGACATTCTGTTTCATCAGAACAAAATCCTTGCTAAAAATAATGTCTTTCGCGTTGCACTAAGTTTATTCATGCTTTAAGCAAAAGCAAACCTGTGTTGAGTTAATATGTTGCCTTTTATATCGGTTTAACAATGTGCGTTGAAGGTTCTTTACCTATCTTTTTGCTTTAGCTCCCAACCATATCCCCAACCCAGTTAGACAGCTTCACCCTCGGATCGTCACAGAATCTTCCCGTTGTGCGGAAAGAACAAACTTCCTCGTCGTATCCTCTCGTTAAACGTGAATTTACCGACGATGAAATTCGACATTTTACGAAAGACCGAATAAAAAAAGACAATCACAACATAAGTAAGTCCTGGTTAAAAATTGCAGGGAGAATTTTCGAATGCGAATCGATATTAATTTCGTTCATGCATTTGCCCAGTGAATATTGCATGTAATCGTAACTGGTTCGAAACCACGCACTCGACTGAGCTACAGGAGCTCGCACCGCTTTGATCACTCCACAAGTGTATATATGTAATCGATTAGCAACCGCGTATTTTACAAATAACGCAATTCTAGTCCCTCTCAGATAATCGAAAAAACATATCCACTCACTTTCGCAGTGACATTTACTGTGGCACAAAATAGCTCTTCACGGTTGATTGAATATGGCATATATGCCGCATATTTCAAGCTATTCGCTGTTCTTTTAATACACGGTTGATTTGCAGTCGAGCGGAGGCGGCGCTACAACATCAACGACCGAATCAAGGAACTGGGACACATGGTCCCGAAGTCAATCGACCCGTAAGTCGGAAAGTAAAAAAAGTGTGAATATGATTGAAAGTTTAAAATAGTCTGATCTTCTGGCATAAAATGAAAATTTGATGAAAATAATTTTACGCCAGAAGATCAGACTATTTTAAATTGTAATATGCCTGGCAGCAATAGAAGTACAATGATTGGAAATGCCTGGAATGAACGGATCCAGTACTTTTTGGATACAGATCAACCAACAATGACCTAAAAGTAGTTTCTCTGTTAGGTATTTATGCAAGTGCTTATGTTGTTAGGGATGTTCGCTGGAACAAGGGATCGATCCTAAAGGCCGCAGTCGACTACATTCACTCGCTAAAGAGCGAACAGCAGCGAAACCGACAAGTCGAACAGAGGGCAAAGCAAATGGAAAACATGAACAAAAAGCTTCTGCTGCGCGTACAGGTAAGACACGAGTTTATCGTTAAAACTGTAACTTGCAATGACTCTATGCGACTTAGGTGTGTCTCGATAATATAAGTTTTGTTGGTAAAGTTTGATCGAGCACCAGCCAAGCGCCGAAAATAAGTGAAACTTTGGCCGTGGTAATACATAAGATTCTGATCAAATTTGGTCACCTGGTTATTGCGACTCCTTTCAGCAGAAAATAATCCAAAATATTGCCATCATAATACTGTGGCAAGCGACCTTTAGTCGCTAGGAATAAAACCGGAAAGCTTCAGTGAACTTTTGCAAATGGAAAATTTAAATCCTCGGTCTTGTGATTAGGAACTTGAAATGATGGTACAACAAAGGGGAATGCCCCTTCCTAGTGACCAAGCAGATAAGGAGTCGATGGTGCAAGCCCTGCTTGCCGATTCTACGTCACCAACCCGGAACGTAAATTTTACTAAAGGTTTGTTTGCAAGAACGCTACCCTGAAAAGTGGGATTTATGTTGGGATAAGTCGCTAAAGAGCAGTTTGTCCTTTATATAAAATACACAATCGTCGAAAATGGAAGGATCTGAAAAAATTAGATAGGTTTTGTCTTAATATTAAAATGCTATCTTGTTGCCTATAATATTTTGGTCTAACTTGCGCAATTGTCGCTAAATTAGTGAATAAATTATTGATATATTAGAGCAAGAGCTACAAGTTTCAAGCTTTCCTTCCAACCCATTGACGCCGCCCTCCCGCTCACCTATAATGGTGACCAGTCCTCCAGGCACCACAAGCGAACAAGTGTTGGTGTTCCAGCCAGGTCAGCACCAGCACACACCTGTGGGAAGCCATGAACAACAACAACAACACATTGGACACAATCAGGTACGAATATACGGTTGGGTGTTCCTGCGTTGGGTTGATAATTTGTCAGGTCATAGATATGCGTTTGTTAAATAGTATTATACGTCAGAAGTATGGTGTAATTTGTAGCCAGAAATCGCCACAGTTTTTAACACCAGGTGAAAAACCTCTTTTTGCACTTGTTTCTTAGGACATTTATTGCAGTTTAAATGTTGTGTTTAGTAAGTTATTGATATGACCGCCACTGCTGTATACCTAACCAACCTCAGCATAAAGATGATTGTATGCTAAGCGCGTAACGAAGCCAGTAACTGCTGGCAATCACATAATCAATACAGCGCTCCTACTAGCTGCTAATTTTGAAAATCGATATCGGAAGATGGTAGCGGGAGCCTCCCTTCAATAAATGCATTGCTTCTATTACTAAATCCATTTGCGGCGAATTGAGATTTGCTTTCGTCTGTCAACGACCCTGTCGAAGCGTCATTTGATGCAAAAATGTCGGAAGGCGGCCGTTTCCCGATGTTAGGTTAATGCACCACGACGTGACATTAAAGATTATAGTGCTGAGTATCGATCACAACATGGTATTCGCATGAATGTGGAAGTCCCAGTTCAAGAAACTAATATTCAGTTGAATTAATTATCCTTTTCGTGACATCTTTTCTCGAACGCATGTTGCTGGTTTTTTACACATTCAAAACACTGCGCAGAAATACTTGTTAAACTGTATTGAAATACAACTATAATTATGACATTAGTATTTTAAAAATCTTGTTACTTTTCCAGTTGCTGGTGGACGGAAATACATACACAGAAATGCAGCATCTAAGCCATGGGCAACAACAACAACAACAACAACAGCAACAACAGCAGATGCTCAACGTATCTCCTGTTCCTACTTATCAAAACCATTCTCCACTTACTCACGATAACTTGGTGTTGTCGACCCAGCAACAAGTTGATCCTCTGACAAGCAACAGCGTGCTTGGTGAGTAATTCGAATTAGTTTCGTTGAATATCAGTTTGCTGTCAGATTTGAAACATATACCAACTTGCTTCTACGTGATTCCATGGAAACAGTGACACCTGCAGGAGACTAATCTTACAAAAGTTGGAATTTTTCCGTTCCCTTTTTAGTTTAGGAGCACCACACACGGATTTACTCATAATTTTGATAACAAAAAGGCTGACCAATATCGCAGAAAACATACATGCTTCCTGTTTATTATCAACCAATAATGTAGATGCTGGCATTTGTATATGAACAAGTGGTTTTTACGATGGGAATAATTAACGTTTCCTCTGCAGGTTTTAACGAGATGGAAATACCTGAGCTGAGTTTCGGTGATAACTCCACCGCCCCCGACATCAATTCTCTCATCGGAAGCGATTTTAGTGCCTTACTCAACGACAATTCTCAGGTATATGCCATTTCTGTTTTATATTTTCTAGATTTATTCCATAATTTCGAGGTTATAATAAATTGAGTGGTCTTCAAAATGGCCTACGCGTTTTGCACAGACGTTTTAAAGTGTGTGGAAAAAACTAAAAAAAAATTATATTCTGAAAAAAACAGCAGTCTTACATTCGAGACGATGAACATGGTACATGCATTTCGATAGCTGCTTCTCAAATAACCTGGGTAGTTATTCCGTGCCACATGCTCCTTAACAACCTGTAATAGTTACTAAGCCATGTAAACTTGTGTTTCTCAACCATCGGCGTTGATTTTAACCGGTCATCCAGTATATATTATTTCCACATTGATTGGATTTTCTGGTGCGAAGTGCGTACTTTTCCCTCACTAGTTGTTAGTTGATACGTTTCTTTTAATATATTTTAGCATAGATTCTATAAAAATACCGGGACGTGGAAATAGTTTTAAACTTTAGAAGTCCTCAAGTGCAATCACTGCCCTTGAGAAAAATTAACTCTTGATTACACAGTTTCGTTGAGGCAGTATTGAAGTGATATAATGCTCGCGACCCGTTCTTCGGTACAAAGCTATTTATTACACAATGGGCACGCGTCTGAATCGTTCTTTCCCCTTCCGCAGTATTCGGATGTTATGATGGAAGAGATGATAAAAGATGACATCTTCCTCTCCGACGCCAACCACCCCGCAAATCTCAACCAGTAACCTTCGGGAATTGTAACTATGCTGATTTCGCGTGCAGCGCGCGTGTGGGGCGATCCCAATGTGAACTGGCGGTAACGGCACGATTGGTACGTAAGGCGCCATCTGGCGGACGAGTTGCAGTGCGGATCATGAAATGCACGGCAATTTCAAAGCTATGAATGAGGAAAAGATTGGCGTTAAATCAACTTGTATTTTCCCGGAGTGACAATTGGTTCATATTGTTATCATGCGGCCTGAGGGTCGTTTTAATTTGTTCTCATGTGCAATTCGTCAGGCGCTTTTAACCTCTTCAGAGTCTGGCCAGGGCCTGAGCCTTTCCAAAGTTTCATAGCATAGCGTGTGAAATCGTTGTTTCGTTGCATTTGTTACATACACTTTATCTGATTTTGTTGTTTCCCTGCGCGCTTATATTCCTCAACGAGTCGTGAAAGCAAAAAATGCGTTGCTATGCAGCATTGGATACGTCACGGCCTCCGGTGGGAAATAAGTAGGTTTTTACTATTGTTGATTTTTATTGTTATGGCTCGTAATTGATCATTGTTTTCTCGGCCCAGGTGTACTGTTTTATGGGGACAACACTTTTTTATGCTGTTGTAAGCTATTTTGCCAACGTTTTGTGTATGGATTACTGCAAATCGTTTCTTACATTTATTTCTCCGAACAAGTCAAATAACACAATAAAATGAACCATTCTTGTTCAAAATGCGAAAACTTGACTGTAGTGTCACCAGAATGGAGTTGTTGCTCATAAATTATCATAGTTGCAACCAAAATCGACAGCAATTTTGAGAAGTAAGGGAATGTATCAAAAGATAGAATATCAGTACCTAACATCACCTAAATCACTATGGCAGCTATTACTTTGTGAAGTGAAGGGGTAACAACGAAACTCCCTCTTGAGGTTTATATGTTGTAGAAACTCTGTGGCAAATAGTTTAATTTATCCAACTCAACAAGCCTGATGGTATTTTGTTATATTTATTGTATAAAAGCAGCAATGTCATAAGCACCAATGTGTGGTATCACAATAGTGTAATGAGCGACTTGCATGCATCTTTGAA
Organism: Ascidia mentula; assembly: GCF_947561715.1. Taxonomy (NCBI): domain Eukaryota; kingdom Metazoa; phylum Chordata; class Ascidiacea; order Phlebobranchia; family Ascidiidae; genus Ascidia; species Ascidia mentula. Next base: position 14,449,802 of record NC_138569.1, on the reverse strand, counting down.
AGGCCGAAATACCATGATGGGTATGAAGAAGGAGGTACAGTAATGTTGCGGCTGGGATTATACTCCAAGTGTCTACGTTTCACAGGCCGTTGCCTTCCGAACTGAATAAATATATCTTTCATGGAAATAAGTTGTTTGGTTTCAAATAATTCTTTTTCAGACTTGGTGTCCCTTGGTGGTGGAGCTTGTGGGGAGTCCACACACAACTTGTATTGAAACATGAACTGTGAAGGAACATTTGAACTTCTTGCCTGGTGCTTATCATTTTCTTTAGGGTTAGGCATATGCACATAAGATGTAATGGAGTCTGCAAACAACTCTATAACACCAAAAAACTGTGACATGTCCAATTTGGGATTGAAGAAATATTGCTCCACACAACCCTTGATCGCCCCAAACACCTTATGGGAATCCTCTTTGAGATGGACATTTGTGATTGAAAGGTCATTTATAAATGGCCCCAGGACATCAGAAATGTACTCTGATATATTTGGAAAAATAAGTTTTGTTACTGTATTAAAGCCTAATGCTCTAGAGGTAACTACAGCACCATAGTGCGAGCACAGAGGTCTTGTAGGATCTGTCAAAATTAGCTTGATGCAGTTTTGAAGATGATCAAGTAATACAGCAGTGCTATTCGGGTAGCTGTAAACAATCTTTGCTAGTAATCGTGCACCATAATCCCGAAGTATCCAGTGATCATTTAAAGGACTAATGGATGCTGCCAATGGCTCCAGCACACAATACATAACAGACTTTACCAATGGCATCAAATAGTTGTCAAGAGATATGGCAGGATTACTAAAAAGTGCATTGATGACATATAGCATCCATGACAGTTTTCCAAGGTCATGGCTCACTAGGTTGGTTGCAGACAAAAAGTTTACCATGTAAGGCAAACATTGAGCAATTTTGGTGTTACTTTTTAGGTCGTCAATCAAGTGAACCAATGTTTCTTTGTTGTCACCTAAAATACACTCCACCATTGCAGTATAATATTCAGTGTAGGCATTTGAAACCAGTCCTGGTTCCGGAGAATCCATTGCAGATCCTAAAACAGAAAACGATACCTTTAAGTTGGCCTACTATCATGTACCATTTTACAACTAACCTGCATCAGGGTGGGTCTGTGGAGATTGTAAGTCGCTTGAAACAAGCCACTTACTAGTCAGTTTTATGGGATTTGAGTTAAATATTGGAATTGCACTTGCAACCACATCTTTAAGGTTAAGCACTGTGTCAGGTTGGCATGCAACATCACCAATTTGCACAAAGTCCAATGTCCCTGGAGCTCCAATGACTGGTGGCACATCACTCCAATAGAGGGCCTTATCAACATCAGATGATTTTAGTCGCGTTCTTCTGGCTTGGCTCATAAACTGAGTGCTTTTTGATATTATTTCACGCACACGGTAACTAACATCCTCGGCTAACGCGTACAATATATTCTCTGAAACATCCGAGATCCCCACAGCTTCCGCATGAGTTTGAATAGACAATGGAGAAAATACGGCAAACTTACGATCCTCTGTTTGACTACTTGCAGACATACCAGCTTTTGGTGTTTGTTCGTTTGTTTTCTTTTCTATATGCTTACCGCCATCACAATGAAGCAGCGCGTGCCAACAAACTTATGAACTCAGTGCGCACAAGTTTTGCACGAAAATGGTAGTACGTTTAATGCCAAGAGACGACGAAATATTGTTGTCCCGTTGCCCAGATTAACTTTTTAGCCACAATTTTGTATTGTGTTTTTTAGAAGATTGCGGTTTTGCTGCGATGTTGTACCATGATGGTACAAACGATTTTTGTGTTTGATTTTTGTCTTTTTGTTGTGGCAAAATGCAAACGTTGCATAGGGGGCGACAAAGCGTCATAAGCAAAACAGGAGCAAAGCGCTTTCTGCGAAGAAGTGTATCACGCACCTGCAAGTATTCTTGACAAACGAAGAAGGTTGTACGTTAGTTGATGTTAAAATGGCAATTTTAATATATTATTTAAGAAAGATTTTTTTAGCTTCTTGAAAAATCTTACAAAAATTGGTAGTTTGTGTTGTTATGTATTGGATGGATTTTATGTTTATTCGTGGTGTTGGTGTTGGGTAAGTGATGTTTGAGTTAAAGTATACCTACTATTTAGAAATCAATGTGTGAAACTTTAAAAGCTTTGTAAGGTTTGTTTCTGACATCATGTTGTATAATTGTGGCTTGTGTGTATTTATTTTTTTGTGCATTTTCATGTTTTTGTTTTCCATGTGCTTTTTTGGAACAATTGTTATTTTTTTGGATAAAATCAGTAATTTTATGCAGAGCACGTAGTTTAACTCAGTGGAAGAATATACTTTAACCTTATATGTTGCACAAAAAGGCAGGATGCATGTAAAAAATGATCTGATGGTCTGGTTTATGTTTCTTTTTGGCAAAACAAAATTACTTCTCTGTCGTAAAATGAAATTTGTGTTAACAATTGAAATGCATACGATATGCAGATATTTTTGTTCTTAACAAATAATTTGCTTCATCATAATTTATTTAAATCTTGATAGAATTATTATGAGGCTGCATAACTATGCCTTATTAAATGCAAATTATCATGTTACATTTAAATGTTAAGTTTGAATGGTACTGTTGAATAATTTGATTAGTATTACAAAGTATATCATTCACTTCCTTCAACAAATCAACCTCCTTGTCTGTTTTAAAAGAATAACATGTGCAGAGTGAAAGTTGAATTTTGCAATTGTATCAGCATATTTGTGCAAAAACAATCAGCTAATGCAAAAACATCAGTTTGTCCGCAAACAAGTGCACAATTAACATAATGTCGAAAAAAGGGCAAAATATGAACTTTTCAATCTGGCCTACCTGAAGGTTGGTGTAAAGTCAACCAACATAATATGTCTTTTACGGAGCTTCTAACTTTGTTTGTGGCTTTGTGTGTTTATTATTGTAATGACAAAATGACAGACAGTCTCCAGTGCTGTACCACACAATACTGCCATAATTGCCAGTAAGGACCAGTGAACAATCAGTGGTGACTGGCAATCAAAGATACCATAAACTCCTTGTTTGTCAACTGATGTTTGTTGTTGTGTGGGTTGTAATTGCTCACAGGATTCTTGTTGACATGTCAAGTCATTGGAACTAATTTAGACTGCCTATCCACCTATGCATTTCTGATGTAGTATCTATAGATACATGTACCTATCTATATCTATCATGTTTTGCAGAAGGAAGATGATGATATTAGTATAATGTTTACAACCCTTGTCAGACGTAGTGCCAAGTTGTCGTAGTGTGACATGAACCTGACATGTCCTATCATTACAACTTGTGTACAAAGCCTATCAGTGTAAGGAAGTATCCTGGTGCAAGAAGGAATCTCTTAATAGAAAAAAACACATTATTTAAAAATGAACAACCAAAGAGCACAGGATTTACTTGGCCAACTGAAAGTTGTTATTGAGGAACAAGAATCCACCATCGCTGGCCAGAACCTCCGTATTAAGACACTACTGTCAGAAGTGGAAAATTTAACAAAAACACGTGATGCCCTTCAGGAAAAAGTTCAACAACTTGAAAAACTTAACATGTAAGTGTACTTATTGTTCTGTGATTACATCAATTTTGGTAAAGAATGGTCTGCTAATTTATTGATTCACTGGGTTCTATGTTTTCCGTTATGGGATATGGGATATTAATGTTGCCAGCAGCCTTTATTGTTAAGGTTAATACTCATCCGGTGTTTTCTCGTCATTGTAATTAGGAAGTGTGCTTGTGCGTAGTGTTGCTAGATTGTCTGGTAAAGCCTTTTGTTTAGGTAAGAGGCAGTTTGTAGGAGGCATGTACAAGACCTTTGTAAGCAGTTAATGTATTTACAGTTTTTTTCAAACGTTCTTTGTGCAGAATTGTATTAAACTGTTTGGTTAATTTTACTTATTGGATTTCCAAAAGGGTTAGGTTTTGTCTTTTTTATTACTGTTCCTGAATAGCTGATAGTGTAATCTGTATGTTACCTGAAATATGACTGATGTGATGTGTTGTAAATGAGGAAAGTTATGTACTTTTGATACTTGTCACACTATTAGAAATTATGGGCACCAACAGTATTGATGGTGATTGTGGCATGTGCAAAAATGTATATTGATACTTTGAATGTGAAATGTGCATCATGCTTACAAGTGTCTTCATTCATTGGTGAAAATAACCTGCAATGTGGAAATGACATCACTTCCTTTTCCACTAGTTTGCTGCATCTTCGGTTGTCTGTTTTTCTTACTGAGTGCAACATCATTGTATTTAGAAAATGCAACACAAATGGTTGAATTGTGACATTTGTCCATTTGTGTTTGTTAAAACAATGCTGATTGCTAAGTGTGTTCTGTGTGTAGTGGAATAGCATAGTTACTCCTGTAAACAAGCAACCACATTTTGTAGAACATGAGGTAGATGGACTTTTTACCTGAACTGCATGATTGTGATATGAGTACATGATTTGTTTGTTTTTTGATTTAAATTGGTGTGTGTATTATAATTCAGCTAACCGTTGTGGTGCTATTTTGCGCTCAATCCACAGTATACATATTTTAAGTTTTACATTTTTATCATTTGTGTTATTAACACTCCATGTAATAAAAACACAACTTTTAAGTTTTTTAAAACCTAACTTATTGGTTTGGACCTAATCTTACAAATGGATGCAATTTCTAAGTTGTTGATTGATTTTCAAGAATGTGTATTAAAAAGGTATATCAGGTTAATTGCAGATTTGTGTTAGTTACCACATGTGTCTATAAGATAATATAATTACAAAAAGTGTATCATATATATTATAATTAACAATGTAGAACTATAGCTTCACCCTAAAAAAAATGTTTTTGTTTTAGTGTGGAACAAGCGTCAAGTAAAAAGAATCACAGGCGTCGCACATCTTCTGGCAGATCGAAGAAACTAGGACACAATCGTAGCTTATCTTCTTATTCCAATGATGCAGGTGGTTTGTATTTTGTTGCACTGCATGTTGTGTCAACTTTTACTGTAAATTTACATGCACAATGTAAAAGATGTGTACAAAAAAATATGTAAAAAAAATTAATATGAAATTGATCTATTGCAATGTTATGTTGAAATCGCAGATGAGGAAAAGGATGCAGGGGTGAATCGATCTTCTAGTTTTCAGAGAAAGCACTTGGAGGAACAAGATCTGCGACAAAATCACATGAATTATGAATTAAGTTCTGACCTTCAGGACAAGCAAATTGAAGTTATAAGAGTAAGTGATTTCCTGACAACCAACAAAGGATTAAATAAAAATTGTGCAAACTTTTTAGAAACTTTACGGAGGAGGTTCAAAAGCTGAAAATGCTGCGCGTGTTATTCAAGAAGCCTACAGAAGGCATCGCATGAAGGTCAACTTCAAAAAAATTCGACACTCCAAAATAAGGCGATTAACTGTTGACAATATTCCTCACATACCCCTTCCCGATGTTAGTGAGACACCGTCACCCACCGAAACCCCAACCAATCCAAAGGAGAATCATGTAGAAGTAGTAGAACTCGTCCTCGAACACTCATTTGTTGAAACGAATGAGAAAGGGACTGTTTCTGCCGGTGAAGAAACTGCGACTGTTAACGGAGATGTGCCAACGGCAAATTCTGATGACAAGCAACTACAGGAAGAGACTAAAAGTGTTGCCAACCCAGAAAAACCTCAGGAAGATGACACTGTGACCCCAAAAGCCCTTGAGTCTCCTACTGTGACTCCTGGACAACCTCTTTCAAATGATGAAATTGTGCAACGGATTCTCGCAGGAGCTTCTGACACACCCAGTTTTCAAAAAGTTCCAAGAAGAAAAAAGAGGCATGGGTGAGCAGGCTTGTAAATGATACTCAGAATAGTATTATCACTCTACATGTTTGAATAAGATATTATCTTCTGTAATTTGTGTTTTCCATGTGTAGCAATTTCGCCACATACTGTTTAATGTAAGCACATGTCTTGAGGTTTAAAGAAACGTAAACAACAGTTTGATGAAACCCATACAACATGCATTGTTCTATTACAGGTCTCTTAATTGCATACACATGCAAGTTGTCCATTTTTATTTGGTTACTCATTAACTTATGCCACTATTGCTTGTGAAATCTGCCTCATAATTCTTGCAACATCAGCTGAGCAGTATTGACTCACCCATCTCCATTATTATCAATCACCAGATATGAAACGGTGATTTTGCCAGAGGAAGCGCCAGTTACTCCAGAGCACACAACACATGCCTTGGACCCAGAACCTATGCTACCGCGATCACAAGCCACTCTATCCACCCGCTCACGAAACAGTGATAGTGAAATAATTAATAGACGACACTCCCCCAAGTGGCATCGAACCAATTCAGAGTCTAGTCTGAAAAGTTTTGATAATGATGGAGATCATGAAAGCATGCGAAGGTAAATGCTTATTCAAAAAATCTATTACTAAACAGAAACAGCTCAATAAATTTACTAGAGTTCCTTCCGAATGCTAACCTGGAAACATTTTGTATGTTTGCTACAAATGTGGCTCAACCCGAGACTGCAGCTGTTTGCTAATGCAATATATAGTTACTTTCACAAAACTATCATTGTATTGCACACATTTGAACATTTCTGTCATTACCAATAAGAACAGTTTCCTAGTGTAATTATCGAAACTAAACAAGATTAGGCACACAACTTACAGGTTTTCTCATAATTCTGAATTTAGAGAGACTGGCCCATATTGCTATCTTTTAAACATGACAGTGTTAATAGCAATATGGGCCAGTCTCTTAAACAAGATTATTTCTATTGTTTGTATGAAAAACAATAAAATTTGTTTTCTAGTTCTGACACAGCCAGCATATCAAGTGAAATGTCATCAATTATCAGTGAAAATATGCTTCAAACTGGTGGATATCAACGAAAAAGCAACATTTCTGTTAGGGGAAGTTGGCATTGTGACGTCAACAATGACGTCATGCGCAAGCGCTACTACCGCATTGGCCTCAACCTTTTCAACAAGTAAATTCAACGATTAGATTATTTGTTTTTGTGTACATTTGCAGTACGACAGTGTAACAAATTTTGTTAATTAAGCTATTTCTTTCAGTAATTGAGCTGCATGCTGGGCAATTAGGGTAAACAGATAATGGGTTGTGTAAAGCCCATCATTTGGTTCCATTGTAGTTCAATGAATTTTTTAAACATGGACTCAGAGGTAAATATGCTTTACATTTTTTTAGAAAACCAAGCAAAGGTTTGGCCTTTCTTGTTGACAACATGTTTGTGTCTCACACTCCGCCTGCAGTTGCTTCCTTTTTGCTCAATCGCAAGGGTTTAAGTCGCCAAATGGTTGGAGAGTATCTTGGTAACACACAGAAGGTCTTCAACCAAGAAGTTCTTGAGTATGTTAGCCTTGATATTTACCCCTTGTGCATAGTATATACATTACATTATGGCCCTGCCAAACTTTGATGTGTAATGGAGATTAGTGTATTGATTATATAGATTGTTTGGTACTGCGTACTTTACTAAACTTTGGTAGTGCAGTTTAAATTGCTTTTACTTTGCAAAGTAATTTTTGAAAAAATGAAAACATCCATACAGAAAAACCTTTAAATGCTATGAAAAATGTCAAAATTGCAAATGTGCATGGCATATTTAGTACAATAACCAGATCTTGTGCTTTTTTTAATATTATTGAGGGGAAAATGCATCAATTTTTAAATAATCTTGCAAATTCTTTTTCAGCTCCTTATGTGAACTAATGGACTTCAGTAGTATGGAGTTGGATGAGGCACTTCGGCAGTTTCAATCTCAGATTAAAGTGCAGGGGGAGGCACAGAAGGTTGAAAGGCTGGTCGAGGTAGGATGTGGTATAAACCATTTTAGAACTATAAACTTTATTGACCATGAAATAAAACCAAATATCTGGCTGTAAAATTTTGACGTTCTGTTTGTGTGTCAACAATATAAATCAGAACAATGAAATGTTTTTTGACACTGACAGTATGTCACAATGGAATTCCATTTCCTGTTACAAGCCCTTCTGTGTGTATGTGTATCCTCTATTTGGTTTCTTGAGATGATCATAAATTTCCTTAAATATGAAATGTACTTTTCTGGTTTTGTAACAAAGTATTGCTAAATACACAGTTGTTTTAGACTACATAGGACATCACATGTTGGCTGAAATATACAGTTTTAATAAATAATGCTTTATGTGTTCTGTTTTGCCTGATTTATTGCATTATTTTGATACTTAAAATGATTAAAATATAAAGTGCAGAACATGACATTAGCTTTAAACCTATTTAAAAAGGCATGCATGACTGTGATGACTAAGTTTTTCTAAAAGCAACTCCTCTATTTTGGATGTACTTTGAGGAATTCTTGAGTCATTCTCTCGCCACAAACATTCTGAGAATCCCCAGTTTCCTCCTAGACTGCCATGACATGTTTCCTCAAAAATGACTTTGCAGGCTTTTTCACAACGATACTGCACTTGTAACCCAAAGCTTGTGGAGAGCTTGCACAACCCAGATGCGATTTTTGTACTTGCATTCGCGATCATAATGCTCAACACAGACCTACATTCACCCAACATGAGGCATGAGAAAAGAATGACTGAAAGTGATTTTATCAAAAATCTGAGAGGTAATAGGCTTCAATTAACGTTGTTTACTGTATTTACTTCTGCTAGTTGTCACACGATTCTTTTCTGGTCAGCAGTATTTACTATAGCTGTGGATACTTTGTTGTAACTTATACATTTGATACATTCAATTTTCTGGATGGGAACAATTATCAAGTAATTATAGTCATAACTCTGTACATAGAGCTAAGTCCAAGTCTTCATACAAGTATATCCAACCGAGTATGAAATAGAGGTTATCATCTTCATGACAAACAGTTTGTGTATTAATTTGTAAGCCCTGCAAATATAGGCCATGTTTTGAGTTAACCTCAATGGGTTTTGATGGAAAGTCTGTCATGCTGTGCATGTCATCTTTATAGAAGGTGTGATAGGTGTCAAATTGGTATTGGTCCAAACTTGATTGAATACAAATCCCAGTCTTCTTTAAAAACACCAACAGTAATCATTGAATGTGGTGTAAATATTATTCTCAAAACATCAACAGCCAAGTCGTTTCTCCAACCCAACAAACTAGTGTGGGTTTACAACCAGTAATTAGTGGACGTAAGTGCTATCCTTTGTCCCCGCAAATAACTCTTGGTCGCTAATCCTCACCTAACACAGCACTCAAGACATTTACCCATTGGTTGAACTCCCAGGCATAGACAATGGTGATGACTTGGATGAGGTCTTGCTAAAGAACATGTACAACCGCATACGCAACAAGGAGTTCACGACCCTGGACGATCACGTCACCCAAGTGCTTGAGGTTGGTCTCATTACCTATATCGTGGACGCTGGGTATTGAGCATGACACATTCTTAATTGCCGTCATTCTCTCGCGTGATTGTCGCCCAATGGCATCACATTGATATGTGCCATTTGTATAACGTGTTTTTTGTCACCAAAGTGCCAACTTGTTGGAAACTGTGCGATGAGACCGAAGATCGGTAGGTAGAGTCCCGCACTTAATACTTGTGGTTATTATGCCGCACTTGATCCAATATACTTGTGGCGATTTGCCACACCTTCTACAATGAAGACAATGACATAACCAGGAAAACTGAGACCATGCATTGTATGTAGGTGGAGCGCAACATTGTGGGCAAAAAGCCAGTACTAGCCGTTCCCCACCGTCGACTTGTGTGCTACTGTCGCTTGTATCAGGTCACCGACCCCAATAAACCACAGAAGATGGGACTACATCAGCGTGAAGTGTTCCTATTCAACGACATGATTCTGGTGTGTTATAGTCTGTCCCAGAGTTGGTGTTAATTTCTAATGTTGTATCGAGCGCGAGACATTCAGGAAGTTGCAGCCTGCAGTGTGAGCGATTTCCGCTCTGAAATTATTCCAGCATTCTGCGAAAGTGTGTAGTCACCATGAAAACAATACTCGCCTGTTTTGTTGCGCAGTTTCGTGCGTAGTGTGTTACGCTTTATTTTTTTCGCTTCAAGGTATCGTAAAGAAGCGACATAACGTACCATCCTAAAAACTATTTTTTACGTTTAAATGCAGAAGTAATTTATTATACACAGGTTGTATATGCCGTATTTGAACGTATTTGTATGATTCGTTAAGTATTATAGCTCATCGATGCTATTTTCAAATCCAGGATATCGCGTCCCTTGTCATACAGTACATAATTGCGTCACCAGTGGTGTGCATTTTACTATGTTGCAACTCAGACGTTTGACTCACAACCTTCGGTGACCGATGTAACAACATGCGTCTTCATTCTTAGGTCACCAAGATATTGCAGAAAAAGAAATTCGCTACCACCTACACGTTCAAGCAGTCACTCTCGCTACATGGCATGAACGTACTGGTATTTGAAACCGCATGTAAGTATTGGTTTTGAAATATTGAACTAACAAACTTAGGAACGCAACTGACGGTTTTATATATCTTCAATACAAACAAAATAGCCAATGCCATAGTTGAGAACTTCGAAACGTCTGTAGCATGAATTGGCTATTTTCTTTGTATTAAACTAACAAATGTTTTGCGATCATTCTCCAGTAGGTATCTGTTTGCAAGGTAGGGTCAAAACTTAGTCTGTCCACTCGACTTAATAATCTCAAGGCCATGAGCTGGTTGCTATTTCCAAGACACGTGTGCCTGTTAAAGTGAACATATTGCAATCGCGCACTTGTTCGTTAAGACACGCGTAAAATGCCGGCTGTTTACGCATTCTGCGGCCGCGACCCAATTTTTATGCAAACGCAGGCATAATGTTAAACACAGCGTGACGATCGGGCGTATGTCGTAGGCCCCGTAGGCGAGTCTCGTCGCAATTGGTTTTAAGATTATGGTATTTCGCTTCACGTTGTTCTATTTGCACTCATTACAATAAACTGCTGCGCAAGAAACGACAACGCACGCCGACTGAATTAAATGTGCATTTTTGTTCAACATCACGATGACGTCACAAAATGTTTCAATGTGATTTTCCCGTCGAAGCCCACGTGACAAAGTGGTGTTTCAGGTTTGGGGACTATATTTTCCATACACAAACCCAATTTTTATTACTTTCACTTTCCTTCAGAAACACTCATCGCGTCCACAGTAGCAAGCACCACACGTAATAGATATACCCCCTTTATAGTTACCCAGCAGCAGAAACTTAAATTCAATTGTGGTCTCATGGATTAATGTGCAGAGGGGCGTTCCCATTTTGTTGGAACCTTACGCCCACACGCAAGGAATCGTGTTGTGCATTGAATGGCGTTTGAGGCTTAGCTATAGGGAATACGATCGATGGTTTGGCGCAATCATCATTGACGCCACCGCATTAAGTTGCTTTACAGCGCTTAACTAATTAGTTTTGATGCCCTCGCACGAACTTAGTCTGGAGTCTGGTGTTGTAATATAGCTATGTCCATGTGTGGCATTTTCAGTTTTCTTCATGGTTTATAAATGAACAAAAATATCACATAAAATCACCTTTCCAAATAGCACATACCATTTAGTTGAAATATTATGAAATGTCTGTTTCATGTATATATTTTTTTATGTAAGCCACATACGGTTTGCATTGCATCCTTAGTTAATCACAACAAACAATTCGTGGCACTAAATATTCTCACTGAATGCTTTAACTTTGAGAAGGGTTCACATCAACGTTTAATCTAATAAAGATTGCCAAAAATTTGAATACGATTTAGTTCAAGAACTTTCGGGTGTTAGTAGTATAGCGATTGTTCATGTTGCTTTCCCAATATAGCCGACCCGTTCCCCGAGCAAGCGCAGAAAATATGCGCGTTACACACGTTATTACTTCAAAGCAAACAGTTTTTACAGCAGCCAAGCCCTGATAAAAGGCCCACAAACTCGCTACGCAATTGCTGTGGACTTTTAAAGTTAACTATGATCGGCCCTTAAACTTCCTCTCTCAATGATACAACCACCCATCACACGTCGCATACCGCTTTTTTGTTTTCATGCAACCTTTATTCTTAGCAACGACGTGCGCAGCGTCATTTAAATTCTTCCAAGCATGTCCACGCTAACCCCCTGTATCCACATATATGACCTAAACGCGGCGTGTGTATGGAGAAAGGGGAGGTTTGGCCATACCCTAATGCGATGGGCGCGTTTTTATCGCAGATGGGGCGTTGAATTGTTGTTCTCGCGTCGTATGTTGCGCCTCACGGCCATCGTAGGTTATTACGGTCATTCCACACAGACAATCTCGACTACCAGCTGGTTGAATTTGTCGCAAGTGAGAATTTTAGGCATTTGAATATAAACCTCAACTAACACTGCAGCACACGATATGCATAATTTATGAGAAAAATACGTTTTCTAGATAGGCAGTTGTTTCTAGAGGCAAGTAGCCACACCCATTAATCACATTTTCAAAAAAGATACTTTTTCCGGCAAACCATTATTTGCCAATGTTAATGCAAATGCCATTTACCCTGATGTAAATAATTTAAACCAACTACAGCAAATATGTTAAACAGCAGATTTGTGCTGGTGGCCAGCATTTTTTTTATGTTTTTTTACTAACAAGGCATTAGGAATCTGTGATGCGGCTGAGACCTTGGCCTAACTATGTCTTATATCAACACAGATTATCCCAATGGAATCCGTTTGATCAACTCAATCGATAACAAAGTCCTCATCACTTTTAACGCTCCGAACGAACACGACCGCAACAAATTTGTTTCCGACCTACAAGAAAGCATTTCAGAAGTCCAGCAAATGGAGAATCTTCGAATAGGAGGTAGGTTTTTAGACCTAAAGTTTGCCTTTCCGTTGTTTGCTTTCGTCGTATATTAACCTCCGGAAAACCGGACTTGCGTGTGTGTACTTCTACCGTGCTTCCACTTTTGTTGTGACGTTTTTTGTGTTCGGCTAACCCGATTCCCGCTTCCTTTTGACTTGGAACCAATCTCGCTTGGAGCAGCCGAGCTGGAGCGGGCACAGACCACTTCCCCCTCTGAGTCGCGCAGCAACTCCTTACTGATCGATTCCAAGAAGATGTCCACATCCATGCAGAACCTCAACGAGTCACGTAAGTTTCGTTGTGTTTTGCGCCGGATCCCCGATCTTCAACCAATCCTCTACTTAAACCTCTCTCTTCTGCTGTGTAGGGCCGCATCACATACTTGGGCAACCAAGTAGTGTGGCAATCGTGCGTTAGAATGTCTGTTTCAGAAACGTGTCGAAGGTACTAATGTGACGTCATGTCATTAACAAAAAGGACATTTGCCGTCCACATTTAACACATTTGTGCTGCGTTCTTTATTTACTAACCCTTATTGTGTTGTGAAACAGCTGGCTGTAGCAAACGTTTCAGTTGGTTGACACGTGATGCGTTTGACGTGTGCGTTGCATGAATATTTTGAACACCGACGTTGCGAGCTACAGGAACTGTGTGCGATGCATGTTTGTATGTTTCAACCCGAGCCACAATGCGTGGTGGACTTTAGGGAAGCAACCTTTGTCTATTTCCTTGCAGTAAAAACTCCCACTTCCCTATGAGGCCCATTGTTTTGTGCAATGCGCGCTTCCGCTGGTCAGTCTATAAGCCCACTATCCAAGCAATCCCACGTCAACACAATAATATAAACCTGTTTGTGCGCACTATGTTCTAACTTGTAAGTATAGGGTTGTCATATACCATGCTCATTTCTAAGATTTTTTCCAAGTAACTGAAATAAAAAATAACTTTTACTTATTTGTATTTGGATATTAAACCAATGAACTAACTTGTGGTAAATTGAACCAATGGCGACATTCAAAAGCTGCGTACTAAGTTTTTAGTTTATGCTGATTATAACCCTGCTCATAAGTTGCCGCTAAAAAAATACCACTTATTGGCGAAGTTTAACCACAAAAAGGCACAAAACAATTTTAAGTAGAAATTAATAAGCCAAATATTATAAGTGCATGCTGGAAACAAATACTGGGCCCTCATACACATGACCATACGCTTCCTTTCTGTCACTTCACCCAACAAGACGTGTGTACGCGGAAATGCGCACCTCTTAACTTAGTTGCGCCATCGCAGTTACGTTAAACCTAACTTGGTTGTTGCAGATCCGATGACCGCTGCTTACTCTGGTGAAGGCAGGCCTACCTCGATGTACAATCTGAGTTCGGCGTTGGACAACAGCAGCAATAACAACAACAATAATAACGGCAGCGCTGTTGTGGTCCAGCACCCAAGGCAGGCGAGCGACCCCGAGCGGTCACCCAGCAGAAACGGGCCCAAGATCCTAGGCACCCTGTTCAGCAACACCAACAAACGTGTTTCGGGATTGAAACGCGCCCCGCGGGTTACTACACCTTCAATTAAGGTCTTTTCGCCGCCGCAAAAGCAGCAAGGCGCCATCCCGGACACGGCAACTGTCTCTGAGTATTTGTGACACGGGTTCTTCAATTTGTTTCGATTTCACTCGGTTGGGCGTTCGACTTATAGCCCCATTCCCCTGTTTTGCCATTTCATCAGTTTTTTTTTTCTATTTTATTGTTCGCCCCTCAGCCCCATCCGCTCGTTACATTGCTTTTTCATCGCCGCCGAGAGTTAGTCGTAGCTTGCGCAAGGTGCGTACTTTTCGCAGCATATCGCCCGTCATACGCGCGACTGTGAACCACCTGCTTGCGTTCGCCCACTAGCAGCTCTAAAGTGTTAACATTCGCAAGCGTTCAAAATCGCGCCCTCTCGTCAACGGTCGATTACAGGATTTTGTAAAAAGCTCCCCACCTCCCTTTTCGGCCCTATGAGGCAAGTATGCGCTTAGAGTTGCATCCTGTTCATGTCACGAGTCACGCGTTGCTGGTGAGAGCTGATGTATTCGATCGCCGCGTGCGTGTATCTGTAAGTTTTGTTTATCAGAGCGGAAGTGGTGTATCATCCCAAGCACTGCGAAAGCCAGCAACAGTCTCAGTAGCAGGCTCTTCGCCAGCAGCCGCGTATGCTCGTGTGTGAACTGGATCTGCCACTTTTGCGCCATCTACTGGACCGTTTTTCTTCCGTATGCTCGCTTTGGTAAAATCTTGCGAGGTGTTACTGAACAACTGCCGGTCGTAAGCCATTGTTTCAGAAAGGTTCATGTTCGTATTTTAGTTTGATAAAATTTTGCGTTTTAAAAAATGACCTTTCGTATTCCGCTGCGTAATCATTTTGCCCTAATATATATTATACATAGATATATATCTTGTTACTTACCACCACTATTATTATTTCTATTATCGGCATTCATGGTGTCGTCAAGCTCTCGTTTCGTTCCTGCTTTTCGAACAGCCAACATGTAAAGTGCAATCATCGTCATTCGTTAGATAAACATTGTTGGTATTTTTGTCCCGACAACAGTGAAAATGAACACAACCCCTTGCCACAATTTATCCATGAGCAGCAACTCGCTTTTTGTTTGATAATGCGGAATTACTTTCTAACTAACTACTGATTGATACTTTACAGTATTACCAAAATGCGTGTCGCATTTAAAGTCTGCTCCCATTTTCATGAGGCCCGAAATCTTATTGTTTATCCAACGATCCGCTCTAAAAATTAAGTTTGCTGGTTACATCATTTAATCAACATGTTACTGTATAAAGCGTCACGCATTTAGTTCATAAATTGTGCGCTTGTTTCAGCTACTTGATTGGCCTGTATTTTTTTCGTTACGTATTTGAAACAAGCGTTGCAGACCTTACACAACATGTAACTTCTACTTGCTATTTGGCTCACGTCCGAAAGAAGATCTGGTGTTGGTGAAAATGTATGAGCGGAGCGAACATTCCCTTTTTAAGCATTCGCTTCTTAGTCAACGAACCCGCTGTGCAATACAATCAGCTTTTTGCCTAGGATGTAGTCGTATGTCCAAACTTGATTTCAAGCGCGCTCGCTGAGAAAACTGGTGTTCGATTTTTTCGAAGTACAAGTTACACTGTCGATGCTCTTGGTTGTGTGTTGGTGTTCGCTCTCTAAAGCAGTTCAAGGTTTGCTGTTTTCTCAGAAAGTCGCGCCCTATGTAAATATGTATCAAAGTAGGCTTGGAAAAAGTGGTTTTGTAAGCAACAGGTATTTTGTGTAACTGACGGCGTAAACCCCCTCTATAGTTTGTTGGGCCAACGTGACTAATATATTGACGCCCAATTCAATGGACCATGATGTTACTTCTAACACACTACTTGCGCTTGTCACATAGCTTTGTTTGAGATACGGTTTTTGCACGGTTTATGATAATTCCTTTCCCGAATAAGACATATGGTAGGCAACCCCAAACGCACATATGCCTCTGGAATAATCGTGCATATACCTTTACTATTAAGTCGGATATGGTCATTAACTGACATGTTTTTTTTTACTTACTCTGCAAGTAAGTGTTTATATTCACGAATCATTACATTTTTGCTGATGTATTTTATTTACCTCATCGGATGTAGTACATGGTAACCGTGGTGACGAATCTAAGCGGTGGTTTTGTTTTGTAATTGGTAAAGTATGTACTTCATACAATTTTTGAAAGTTGGAATAATTCAATTTCTATAAACCTTTTTTTGAATCATGAATGTTTTTTTACCGGTAATAGGAATGCCTAATAGCAATAAAATGTGGTTATCCTTCTTGTATGCCCATTGTCTATATTGGAAGACGTTGGTCTAAGACTAAATCTGAGCCAGTGGTTCCCAACCTTTTCCTCGTCGCTTTGGGTTATTTATAATACTACTCATACGAAGATTTGTTTTAATATCCTCTTATAATTTTTGGAAACCCCATCAGTGTGCTGGCTTAAAGCAATCTGTTGTGTACAACCCAGAACTGTACCTTATCCAAATGAATCTAGTAGAACTCTACTGCTGTACATGTAAACATCATGGCAACACCAAAGTTTTTGCTCTTGTTGTAACAATATTTTTCATTTTTTTCCATCTAAGTATAGAGGTAATGTAGTTTCATATTTAAGCAACTCTGATCAGCTAGCCTCGCACCCCTGGTTGGGAACTCCTGATCTAAACTGTTATGGGCCAGATGTCACATTTTTGCAATTTTAGGAAAAATCCTTGCAGAAAGTAAACTATTATATTGTATATGCCAAATTTTGGGTAGTCTGTGCAATCAATGTTTACAGAAAAAGTTATTAACTTTCCAATCTGGTGACCATGCATCTAGCAATAAATCTAGCTGTCATGTACATACAATGCTGACATGTATAATTTTTTTATGGTTATGTTAGTGTAATATAAAATTATTCGATTTTATTAAACCAGATTTAGGTGCCATGCTTAATCTGACAATGTGTGGTCCTTAACCTGTAAAAATGGCATCAACACTCATTAATGTAGCATTGTCAAGCATCCGACCAGCCCATGCTTCATATTATGGAGACATTGATGAAACTAATCCTGTGGTGTGTGCTGCTGAGAAAGAGATAAAGGGAGTTTTGGCATATTTTACAAAAAAGGCCGCAACACCTGCAAAAACTGAAAGTGAAGCATGCTCCAGGGGGCAAGTCATTTTCATATTTTGTAATATGGTTTATTCTATACTACATGTCTGGTGTCTAATACTAAATCAACCAATGAATTAGTTGTTTGCATTGGTAGTTAGTTTAAACACATGCATACAATTTCTGACAAAACTGTGCACCTAATATACCATGAACCAAAATGGATGACAGTTGTCAGTGTGCTTTTTTCTAGAGATTTATATCAGGATTCACTGATTTTTATTAACGTACATAGATTTTTATTTACATACAGATTATATATCCCAACTGTTGTTCATAATTGTAAGTTTTCTGCAGGTCGAATTGGTTGTTTGACATATGGAACAAGTTTGAACCGCGTCTTCCCCTTGAACTATTTTACAACAAACTTATTGAAGTTGGAGATTATCTGCACCAACATGGCTTCTATGATGTTGCAAGTCGTCAGTGTTTTGGAAGATATATACAGACACGCTACAAACAGCTTCCTTATAACTACACCTATGATGTACAGCAATACAAAGAAACATATTTTGATGACAAACAGGACATGCAAGATAGCGTTCTTACTTCAAGAGCTATTTTGGTAGTTACTGGCATTGTGCATAACTTCATTTTGAAACATGTTTAGAAAAAATATTTATTAAAATTCACAGGGTATTTACATGTGTGAGTACAAGAGTATTTTTGAATTGGACTCCAGCCTGAATATGTGCGACTCTGTTGAAAAGATTCAAAGAATATTACATGGATTAAGGACATTCATGCAATGTCTGTTGTCATATGAATCTTTATTCTGGATTCTGTACAACTGCACAATTGTTATGTACCAAATTTGCAGGTTGTTAATGACCTCTGGAAATTCTATAAAGGTATTTTGTTACTGTAAAATCTTGATCTCTGATGTTTACTTGCCTAATTTGTTTTAATTTAGGCAATAGAGTTTCTTTTGTGGGCAGCAGTTACTATGGAAACATCAGTTCCCCTGCTTGGAGTTAAATACCTGACTTGGCGAGTTACATTGTATTCTGCAGTGTGTTTGGCATACTATGACTGCAAGGCTGGGCATCATGCTGAGGTACAATGATAGTAAAGTTTTATGCTATGTCACACAATGATTTATTTATTTTCTTAGGCCTTTGCCCGAAGAGCACTTGGCAAATTGCAGGAACTTAGTGAGTTGGAGAGATTGAGTGACAGCTCTGAAAGTGTCAACACTCAGCTTGTTTTTCGCCAGGTTCAAGCCTGTTTTACTGTGTTGTTTTATCCTAACTTGATTTGTAAAAGTTTACCGTGAATTAGGCCACAGCAAAAATGGCATCCATGGTTTTCAAGAGAAGTGTTTATGAAACAAGAAGAAAACCAAAAGGAATGTTAAGACCTAAAGTAAAAAATAACCTGAAAGAAGCTGCCCAGGTATCAAGTGAACTGCATTTTGTTTAAGTTTTTTTTAATGCTATTTACAAAAAAAAACTTATGTCACACAGAGTTTTATTTGTGTAGTTGACTTGGCCCAGAACTGTCACTGAAAAGTTGCTGAGTGAAATGTTTGAAGGGGGAGCAGCTCAGTTTCTTGCTATATTGGAAGCACTATCAGATTCACACAGAAGAACTTTACAAACTGGACCATCATCTTCTGATTCTGATTTAAATGATGTCACTGCTGAACTGTTCTTTGCTGGAAAAGAAATTATAGCGGGTAATTTAAAAACAAAAGTGTGAATTTAAGGTTTTTGGAGGTTCTTTTATCATGCGATTTGCTGACGAAAATAATAATTCTAAATGCATTATCTATCAATGTAACTTGTCCAAGCATTTATGATCACTCTGGGCTTGCGTAGGTGGTGGAGGAAGCAAAAGTCACATGGCAAGTGGGGCTGATCACTCAGTTTTAGCTGGAGTCAGACATGACAAGTCATTGATACAACTTGCTGCAGCTGGTGGGTCTAGCATGTTACAATCATTGACATTTTGTTAATTTTCAAATAATTTTGTTTCAAGGTGAGGATGGGGTGACACTAATAAGTGTTGTCAGATTTATCAAGCTTGCATTTTGCTTTGAGCAATGGTCAACATTTAATACCATGCTTGATTGTGCTTTGATCTATATCAAGGTAAGGAGATTCTGCACTAGATAACCAGCATCATTTTAGGGGGTTTTAGAAATCAATTTTTAACCACTCAATTCTACATAACCAATAACCAGGTAACATGATTGCAATTTTTCAGCTGCAGACAGTAGTGCACACTGTTTTGACCTATAAGGTCTTATCAGTGCAACTGGACTAGCTTTTAATCTGGCATGCACAGAGATGTCCACTCTGTGGCACCTTTCGTTCAATGGCGATTGATTTGGTATCCAACTTGATCTCAATGATTATTAATTCTCTTTTGAATATATAGAACTGTAACGTGTTGTCCAAATTATACAGTTTTGATTTAATATTATTGTCATGAATTCTGTTTCTTTCTTTGGTGTAGAAATCCGGGGATGGCACGCAACAAGATGGATCAAGTGAGCACAGTGGAACAGAACTATGCCTTGCCTTGCTCCTTGTGATGGAACGATTGGTTCACTCACGTTCCCAAAAGCGAATTGCCACTACTACCAGTGGCTCTGTGATGCCCTCGGGTGGTGATGATACTGCTGATTCGGTCGCACCTCCTCCGACCCAAGGGTCTATTCGTTCCGTGCAGATCAGCGATGACTTGGTTAACATGGCTGAGACAGTTTTTTACTGCATAAATGAACCTGCCTTGTTCTCTCCACAAGGCTTGGACTTGGATGTTCTTATTGACAGGTCTGGAATTTTGTATATTTGTTCAAGTTTGTCAAAAGTGCTAAGAGCACAAGTTTAATTTTATGTAAAACATGTTTTGAGCCTAGTCGTTGGATTTCATGACTAATTGTTTTGAGTTACAACAAGCTAATTTCTGTTTTCAATCATTGAAGTAAAAGTTTTCTTTTTAATTATTGTCACAAAGTTTGTGTTTACCTTCATAGAGACATGATTGTGGATGCAAGTCTGCTGTTATGGCAAAAATGTAAGATGGTTTTTGGAAAATTTCATTCTGGTTCAAGGACAGATATGGGCAGTATACTACAAAAAACTGGAAGTCCTGGAAAAGTAAGTTAATTCTGTCTCTCCATAGTCCACACCCTTAAGACACACAGCTGCATTTTATTGTGCAGTGGATTCATATTTTGAGCATTGTTCATTCATCCTTAATGTGGAGTGGAATTGGAGCAGTTGATCCTGAACTTATAGCAGAGGTTTCCTTGAGACTGTCCCTTGCTTTGGAATCTTTTGCAGGCACAGAAGGTCAGTTGAGGTTCAATATATGATGTTTGGTTTAATCTTATCATATTTTTTCTTATTCTGTATTCTTCTCCTTTGATTAGTATATGATTGAAAACAGAACGAGTGTCTGCCATGAACATATTAAAATCAGAAACTATCACAAATTATAGTGCTTAGGGATTTTTGTGAACTACTTTGTTGAATAATTTTCATGAATATTAACAATAAAATTGTGTTTTTTACTATTAGGATCCCCATATCAAGCAGATGATATCGGAAACGCTTCCAGGCATTCCATGCATTCAACCTTACAACTTTCCCCAGCATCACAGCTAGGCAATGCACTGCAAGTAGTTAAAGATGGAATAGAATCACTAACAGCTGGTCGGTCAAACATGGCAACTAATGATGCTAAGTTTGTGGCTGACATTTCCTGGATGCCTAAAGATGAACAGGTGCCAAAAACACAATGTGCAAGTAATTCTTTTCATGAAAATAATGGAAAATTATTAAAAGAGACATTTATTATGTAGAAATTTTATGGTTTATAAGTTTACCAATCACCATTCCCAAATACTCTTTTCCCCAATTTTACATTTTCACAAAGATGATTTCACAAAAGCATTGCATTGGGTTTTCTTACATTTTCAGATAGTGGATGATTTTACTCCAACATCTGAACAATTTATTCGTGATCTCCATGTGGAGTTGCTCACAATACATCACAGGATTGCATTAAAACTAATTAATTATAATGCTTCCCAACAATCACTGCAGCATGAAGGGAATATCTCCAGCAGAACTACATCCATGATGTAAGATGTTGTCATAAACAATTATACAGTTTGGTTCATGTATGTTCTATTGTGTAAGGTGTGCTTTGTTTATAATCACAAATCATTTTACTAGTCCTTGTACAGATACCCTTTATCAACTTGTAAACGACATTCGAATAAAGTGAGCTAAAAAGTATTTAGCTGAAATTGTGCTTATTTTAGTAAAACTATATTTTTTTTCAGTGCTATAAAGAGTTTGACTGAATCGAGTTTGAACGCAAGTGTTGGCGGTTCCGTTCTTTCCAAAGCGATTATGTTGATGCAGAAGGCCGACCAGCAATCGTCCGATGATTCCAAAACTGAGAAGTTACTAACAAAAGCTGCTGCAACCATTCAAAAAGCCCAAGCTGAAGAAAAGGCGTAAGTGCTATACCCAGTGTTATGGTTGGGTTTCATGCATGGACATTGAGCTTTAGTTGAATTTTCCTATTTGTATTTAAGTGGTGCCATATTTTTGTATCACTTTTGCATGCAGGCTGATTATGGAGATTTCTAAAACAGACACAACAGATAACTAAGCTTTTTCAAACAGTTTTTGGCCTTAGAGCTGAAGAAAAAATTCAAATGTTATTGTGTTTTATAGATTGTTTGAAGATAGTTGGCTGAGGTTGAACAGAAGTGAATCTGATGAGGAATATTCCCCAATTCCTCCTCCTCCAATTCTTCTCTCCAGATCTCCAGGTTCGATGACATTCAAACCAGCTTATTTTTCTCCGGATGGTGCCAAGGTATGGGCTCCAACAATAAACTTTTTACGCGGTGATTTTCAAAAGTTTATATTGCATTAAATCGCAGGTTGCGTGGTACAGAATATTTGGCAGGCTTGCTGCTGGTTCTAATGTCAAAGTGCGTCTGAATGACTATTACCTACCAGGTACGTGTTTCAACATTGGGTATTAAAATGGTGTATTTTTGTATTTAGATCACGTAATGCAATCGTGCTACATCATAACCTGGATTAAAAATAACTTGCTGAGATAATCAATGAAATATCTTTCATGCAACATGGACTACCTGCGGTCAACAACGCACTTAAGCTAGTATTACTAATTTGCCGATGAATGCTTTCCTACAACAACTTATAGAAAGAAAACCAATTAATCTCATCTCATTTGATCCCTAGGAACGGGTGAAGAAGTACCTGCTGGAAGGAATTGTGAGTTACGGGTGGACGGTTTGGAACCGAACCAGAGGTACGTGTTTGCTGTGGCAGCATACACTAGCGACGGAAAACTGATAGGAGGATCTGTCGGTACAACAGGACGTTCTATCGTCGCTTGCCACCCGCTTTCTGTGCTATCAACTTGGGGCTTTCTGGCGCAGGTACGACTTGGTGCTTTGTTTCCCTTACGCAATAACTCTACGGTTATTATATTATGCTGGTGACTTTTTTATACACAGTTAAAAAGTAGTAAACGGAAAAAATTCATTTACCTGAAAATATATGTCGGATTAGCCAGCATCGCAGTAACATTGCTGCTTAAAACAGATACAGTTAGTTTTTCGTCGTAGAGTGCCACTATTACTTTTCCGTTAGTCACCATAAGCTTCTGGACAATTGTAGTTAAACTATAGTATGCGACGAAACAGACAAAAAACGTTCATCTCAATCTCAATATATTTGTTTGTTAACTTACAGATGAGCTACAAACTTGGTTGCATCAGTGTTTCCAAACAAGCTTGCACAGTTTTGTGGAACCATTTTGTTGAAACCGAGTCTAACATCTCCACTGAAGCTTGGACCAGCACTTCTCGCCAAGACTTCGCACTTACCACCTACCACCTCGACCAGCAGGTGGCGCTCGCAAGTTCGCCGGTGCTGCTACGTCACGCTCTGACGTCAATTTTCGTTGGCGTGGAAACAGCCGTGCGTGAGAACGAAGTATTCTGCAATAAGTTGTGCACCAAGGGTCCACTCATGCCAAGTGGGTTGAATTTTTGGTTGTTAATGTGGCGATATTTGAACTAATGATCAAAATTAACTTTCACTGTGTTAAAATTTAATTTTAAGATAAAATGATAAAAACGACAAGTTTGCATAAATAACCGTGTGTTAAATATACAAATTGTATACATTTGTACATGTGTATTTTTGCTAATATTTTTATTATCTGTACATTTTTTGAAACGTTGTCTTGTACTCAAGGCCATGTATAAACAAGTCACTACTGTACCACGTATACGTATATATACTTTTCTTGTACGTTCTTTTATCTACTTTAAAGGTCAAATTTCGCGTTTACGGGAATGTGAACGTATGCTGGTCGTCATGGAAATAGCTGGTTGGTTGAACGACACATCCATGTTACTTCAAGCTGTTGTGCAAACATACGGTTTGATCGCACCCATCATACAAGCCGATGTGTCTGTCATCCCAGTCCTACAGGTATCAACACACTTGTAATATATATACATAAGATATTGCCCTATTTTCTGAATCATTTTCCCCAAACTTACTCAAGAACGATCATACATTGGTTGAAATGAATAAATTTCATTGTTTGTTTTCTTCATTTCATACTAAACACTATCACAATATACACCAAGGTTGCATCGAGATGTCATTCCGCTCTGCAAGAGGTGAGTGGAGCACTCAAACTAAAGAAATCATCCCACATCACCGAATCTCTTCACCACATGGTGGCGGTGCTCACAAACTACATTGCCAAGGTTTGTTGCCTGAGGAAATTCTATGTCTTTTGTCTCTTCACACAACCTATTTTGAACTACAGGTGACAAAGGCTTATGGGAAAAACCAAGCGGCGTTGAGTGCCATAGAGTCTGGTAAACAGATGCTCCGGATGGAGGGAAATTCGTTCGTTTTGGGCGAAAGTGCGAATTCGGAAGAGCAAAGTAGTGCAAAGCGAAACAAGTGGGAAATATATCATTTGTGTGATTTTAACACTTTAGGTGTCAAGAAATAGCAGCGAATACGTGTGCAAGTTTTATAGCAAATTTGCTGGAATTTAACATGTCTGCAGAATTATTGAAATTTATCAGAAACTAATATATAATTCCGAGTACCGAAGCCATTCCAAACAAACTAGAAACCAAACTTAAAAAAAAAAATTGCCATTCGAACCGTGGCTTACATCTGATCATTTTATCTAATTATACTATTTCCATTCATGCACAGGATAAAACATATCACCAAATTATGGCCTTTTACAGATCCAGAAAGGCAGCGGTTCCTGAAGTTGTGTCGAACTTGGAACTGGCAGCATTGGAAGAACGTTTGGCCGAAATGTCGCGAGAAACACGAGCCGCCGGCGAGCTAACAGGATTTGAAGACGCTTCGCAAATTCTCGCTCGTCTTTGCCGCATGAAACCAATTGTGGCGTACAGGGAACTGGCAAAGTTTCGTCGTCGCAACAGATATTTGGAGTTTTTCGTTTTCGTAAGTTGGGGATTTATGTTGTTTGGGTGAAGTTCGCCCATGATGCGTTTAGTAGTTAAATTTAGTAGTTATTACATTAAGCATCGTATTTATTTCGAGATTATTGTTGCTTTGATCTGATGCTTTTCCAAAATATGTTGCAATTGTTTTAGGTACTTCGGAAGGCGTTACGTCTCCAGCAAATCGACCTGGCCATAGAGTGGTCCAAGGAAGTTCTTACCAACCTTCATCGTCGCAACGACACGTTCGCCGTTAATCGCTCGGTAGTCTCGAAGCAGCCTGGTGGAGTGGCTGTCCAGGGAGACGAAGCTCGGAAGTATGCAGCGGCTGTCGTGGAGTTTTCGCAGGATGCGGCCAAGAAGTCCAAAGCAAAGCAGAAGTAAGTTAGAGAAATTTGGTTGTCCGACCACGTAGTATAGATATACGGACCTTAATTTTATATTCATAAATTCCTTTATTTAAATTTGACGGATATTCTGTAGATTGTGAAAAAGCTTCATTTTAAAGTCAATTGAAGGTAATTTTTTTAGTTAGTTAAAACAAACTCTTGAAAGGATTTGGTAAGCAAAATTCAAATATTTTCGTGCGTTCTGTCGCAGTATCAATGAAAAAGCTGAAAATGTTTAAAAAAATAAGCAAAAACTTCAGATTGGTGCCTTGTGTGACGCTGCTTCTGTAATCACTGCACTGAAACCTTCGCTCAGGGATAAACAAAAGAAACTAGCGATTCTTCGCAAGAGAAGTGGACCGAACCCGACCAGTGAAGGACAAGAGGAAGCGGAAATTAACGCCCTCTGTCTTCTCGAACAACACTACGTTGAGTTTTACCGAAACTCAGTAAAACGTAAAAAATTGCGAAAGGTTGGTGAAAAAACAGCTCTGCCGAAGAATTGACAAATTATCCCCACGTATAGCCTTTAAACAACGATTAAATGATTTTATTAGTGTCATCTCCTGTATAGATTTCATTTTCTTGACCATTTATCATATTGTTTTTGTCGTAGATATCATCCGATGAAATGCCGTGGCGAGCCGAATTTAACCACTTGATGGCGCTATTGCATTACGACGTTTTTCTTGATAAGATTCGTGAAAGGAATCAGATGCTGGGAGTTAAGACCCCTAAGTCCCAAACGGTTGAATACCTTGATCAGGTAATTGTATACAATGACAGTAAGTCTAAAATACAATCGTACGCTGAAAATTAGTGTTTTCACAGTGGAAGATATTACTGCTAAAAGTACACATTGTGTTCGCACGTTCGTTTTCTTGTTGTTTTTTCGCATGTCTATAATTCAAAAACCGTTCTTGAAAATATTCCAAAATATCAGTTTTGTCTTTACCATAATAAGCTTTGCCAACAATAACGCACACTTAATTACAGAAATGACCTGCACAGTTGAGCGATTTTGCCCTAAACAAAGCAATTATTTCCATGTGCGTTTCATCCAGGGTTGGTGGTCATTTGACACGTGTGGAACTCTCGTGGTTGGTTGGAGCGACACAAATCAACAGCAATTCCATGAGTGTCATTCAGAGGCAGAAACGGAAGTAGTTCGAGCTCTTGAAAAGGCCGCACAAATCGCAATCTCATCATCACTCGGTAAGTTGAATTCACCCCGATCCCGAATTGCCGACGCGATTATTGTTTAACATAATACCTATTGTGCGCACGGTTGGGTACAAAACATGGCAAGAAAATCTCAAATGAACCCTTATGTGCTAAATGGAAACCACATTAGCGTGTCAAATGTAATCAGGGTTGCTACATATTGTGCTTATTTTTACGGGCAATCTTCTAAACGCTAGAAACGCTTTTATTTGCAAGAAACGATAAATCTTATTTTAAAATCGGATAAGTTTCCATAATAAATCCAATGCATCAAAAAGCAGCGTGTTTATTTTTGGTCCAGACCGATTGTGACCCCGCACATACTTTAAATTATCCCGTGCAAACTTAACTCATTGTCTATACTTTAATTTTTGCTGCCAGGCATATTAATTAATGGGAATTGTTCTTCTGGCACTTAAATTTCTCCTTTCCAAATTACAAAACTACATCAGCCCAAGTTGAACTACATCAGCCCAAATGTTTATCACCACACCCTTACCCTCAAAAACCAATATTGTTTTAAAAAAGTTTATGTACAGATATATAAACGTGTTTCTGTTATGAAAAAATGTTTATTTATTCGACCGTCAAGTTGCCGAACCAGTTCCTCCTCCACAACCGACATCGGTTTCAGCGGTGACTGAAGATGAAGCTGGGGGTCGACCTGACAGTGGACGCACACAGAGAACAAATTCCCCCACCTCTATATTATCAGCTCAAACATTCGACCTGGAAGTTCAAGCCCTTCAACCATCAGTATTACTAGATTGCTTCAAGGTGATAAATACGCGAAGGGCGGGGACGTTAGTGTGTTTTAAGTACTGCCTTACGCGAAACAGAGCAATGTTCAAGTTTTTACCTTTGGCGTTTCAAATGAAAGTTTGAGTACTTTAAATCCCATGCTATTTTTATGGCCAACAAAGACTCAGTAACAGCGTTTGTCTATTTGTAAGCGGTACCGATAATATATATATCGTGAACAACATCAAACAAACGACTTATGATCACTTTTGTCATAACCTTTCAAACGTCAATTGGGAGGATTTAATACGTCATGTCTGTAATTATTGTTTTTAGCGTTTATTGCCGTGTCCCTTACAAGTGTAATGTTAAATCTTAGCAAACATTTTCAAAACATCAAACCATCAGAGTTTTTTCACCAGACTTCGATGTTGAGTTTTCGCCGTGGTTTGGTTCTTGCTCACCGCGGCCGTCACTGGACCCTCCTACAGAATATCGCGAAATCCCTAATGTCTTCTCTAGCGTCTTCCCTGCAAGCAATGACCGACAACGTGGAACCGACAGTGACTGTGGAACAAATCAGGTAAATACCGAATCTCGTCGTTATGGGTTGCATGTTATTGTGTACATAACAGCTAAATTTGTTTTTTGCCGACTCGCCTGCATTTTACACTGAAAATGATTGTAGTACAACAATCGAAACGTCTGTATCATAAAATTCTCGACTACTGCATTTGCTTCTACGAAACTTTATAATGCTGGCTTCTGTTAACCCGGGAATCTCTAATTACTTTCTTTCACAGAGCGGTTGTGTGGCAGCCTGTTGCCATTGCGGCGGATTTGCTACTGGATATGCTGGTTCAGATGCAGAACGTTAAGCTAGGTGGAATTTGGCCGGTGACGAGTTTTGTTGGTGACATGACGAGCGTTAAAGGGGGAACTTCACTTAGGTTTGAGGAATATGTGGATGACGTCAGTCTCGCCGACGTCCCGCTTGTGAAACATATCGTCATGCAAGCTCTTCAACTTCTGCACTTTGAATCAAGGTGAATTTGGAGCGTTTCGCAATAAGGAACAATTTAAATGCAACACCCACGAAAGTCAAATAACACCTGCATATTTGAAATTTTGCTTTTATTTTTGGAAAAAACAATCACGACTTCCATTAAAAGTTTTTATTTACTCATAAACAGATGGGAGGGTTTGGTTGATATCTGCTTGCGTTTCTCGGCCCTCACTCATGATCGCTACAGCGACATCGTCAGCCCCGTCCTCATCCACGCTCAGCACAGACTGCGAGACAGAGTGAGAATTTACGCGGGCGAGCAACATCCGCAGTCGCACTTTGTCGGTGCCGCACAAGAGTTGGGAAAAAAGAAAGTCGACAACAGGTGTGTGGATAGACTGACTGTATTGTGACTGTAATACGGCATTAGTAGTCAACGTTGACAATATGTCTTTATGTATTGACGTGGTTGGTCTCGGTTTCAACATGTACAAACCCCCTGCAACAGAATTTTTCTACGTCTACACCGTTTTGATTTTACTGAAGTTTGAATACTGCGACCAAAACATTCGGACTCTTTTACTTTTTAGACGTTTTTAACTCAAATCCAAAACTTCGCGTTTACAGGGATTACCTGCGCCACAACTTGCAAGTCAACTTTCTCAGCGATGCATCTTCTATTGGTGTTGGTGGTCATATTGATCCCGCTTCTCATGACGTATACGGAAGCGGAAGACGCGCTCTAGCGCTCTCTTGTGTGCCATTTGATCCTGTCCACAGGTAATCTGAACGAATTGCTTAGTTAAACTAATGTTACCCAATAATGTATTATTCCACAGCATGGAATTGCTGCGCATGGCGATGTCGCAGTCTCAGTACATGTCCAGGGCGTTGCAGCATTCGCGGAGATTGCTGTCAATATATTTGGCCTCTCAACACAGCCGCGGCGCGAAATCACGGAAAACAAGCGCCAAGTATGAAGAATTGTTTAAGCTTGTAATATAGTCTCCGTGTTTTCAATGTGCCTACTTTGAATTGCCGTCATTCGTGTTTTAACACCGAAACGACAAAACTGCAAATGAGTAGTGTCCGAAAATTTATACATGTGTATTTAGCCAAAAAGATATCTGTTAAATTGCTTTCAAACTGCCATCAATTTTATTTTCTTTATAATATTCAGACTGGACTCGGCGAGTTCTTGCGTTGAATTTACATCCAAGCACGAAGAACCACACTCGTCCAGCCCTCCTGACGTCACAAACCTTGACTTCCATTCAACTGACGTCATCGAAACACTAGCTTCGTCTCAACTTTCCACCGTCATCCAGTCATACAACAGGTACATATGTCGTGATGTGTTTGTTGTGGTGCCGAGTGCTAAACAACTTGTTTTTTTTTCTCTTTGTATTATTTGTAAGTTGTGATCCCCAATGTAGCCAGGGTTAATCGAGGCCAGCATGCACATGTACATAAGTTGCAAAGCAAAATACATTTAAATTAAGGTAAACTTAAAGTACATGGTGTACACGCTATAAGGTATATGTGTGCTTAACACAAACAATCCGTCGTCACATAGACCTGGGGTCCCCCAAAAACGTCGCGCGGGCCGGATCCACAAAGATTTATTCAGTCGGTCAGCCTGGCTTGGCTCCAAAAAACAAAACAAAAATTACAATGCACTGCCAGATAAATCTCGGTTAATTCCGTACGTCACATCATTCAAGGCACTTTGTTACCTTGTTTGGATTCTGCTTTTTTGTCTCTGAAATTAGGAATTATTGCTAAACGAAAAGTTTTGTTGTGATATTGTTTATGTTTACAACTGTTTTTCTCAGAACAATCGAACTGTTGATGTCTCACGGCGAGCGAGATATGGTTGCGCAAGCTTCCAATGAACTCGCAGATCTCTTCTATCACCAAGGCAACAAACGCGCTGCCCACAAATGGTGGAACACCGCTCTTGATAACGTGAGTCGCAAAGAAATTATCGTGTCCTACCACTTCATCAAATGACTTTTGTTGTTTAGATTCTTGGATTAAAGGATTCCATTCATCAGTGGAGAAGTTCGGTGAAGGATAATGACAACATTCCCTCACACTTCCTGAAAACTTGTGGCGTATGGGGATGTCTTCTGGCCATTTCACTCACTTGTAAAATTGGTAACGTGGCTTTCTTTTCACTCTATCTATAGTAAAACTTTATTATCGTATTTATCGATTCGGTATCACTGCAAAAGAAAGCAAATAATGTCAACTCCAAAGTCCCCACTAAGTGGAGTAGTCTCTGTCTGGCTACTCATCCGACAAGACCGTCGTAAGTCAACTGCTGCACTAATGAGACACGATAGGTTAAAGTCTGTCTTCAACCCTACAAAACACTATTGTTTTTTATTTGCAAAAACTAGACACCTGCGATGCTTGAGTAAAATATTTCTTCTGTGAAGTTAAAAAAAGTATTGTCGTTTTTCGCAAATCAAATTCCTCCCTTCTAAACTGTTGACAATTTTTAGGCGAATTGACGGCAGTTGATGTGAGCATGAAGACTGGATGTGCTCTTGTGGCGGCTGATCTCGTCCGAGCAATCTTCCGATCCTCCCTTCCTCATCCAACCGCTGATTTCGATTACGCATCTTACGAAGTTGTTCCTACTGTGTCCGAATCTTCACTCCTAACTTCTCCCTCAAAGTCAAGGTTGTCCATATAAATTTTACCTCTAAATTTATTGACACAGATGATTTTTATCAATAGTTCGTTTTTTTAGTGTCAGTTCAAATTTAATCAAATATGCAGAATTACAATATAAAATAACCTTGTGTCAAACGCATTTATTGTTAAAATTCCTTTAGAACTGAAGATGCTTATTTTGAGCGAAACATGTATTCTTAATAATAAATGCGTTTGACACAAGGTTATTTCATATTGTAATTCTGCAAACGTGAAGTTTCCACCTGTGTCACGCACAACAAGTGGCGTTAAAAAAAGTTCGATTTCGGAATGAAAATATTAAATGTTGTTAATCAAATATGTCATTTATTTTCAAAATAACTGATTCAGCGCAGTAAAACTATTCCTTGTGTTTTGTCACTGAATTTGCCTGACATTTTCGAAATTCTTGAGAAAAATATAACAACCAGTTGTCGAAAACTCGTTTTGCAGATCTTCTGTTCTGAAATCCCGCGTTCAAGCTTGCAACGTGATGAACGGAATCGACATCTTCTCCGACAGATTCCGCTGCAACTTGCAGAGTTTAGTGGCTTCGGTTCACTGGTTGTGTGACACACTCGTCACTATGAAGTTCAGTCTTCCGGCACTTCCATCCCTGACCTTCTACCAGTATCTTGCAACCTTCGTCTGTCGGTTAGTTGCGTTATATTTCAATGTGATTTGTCAAAAAAAATTTTTTGCACGGATCTATTGATATAGCAAAGATTATTTGGATCTTTGCTTCGGCGGACACATGTGCTTTAATAATGGCTAAGCGATGTTTATCCATTGTTCATACAAATATCTAACAACTATGCATATTAGAATCATCCTGTAGTAGGGCAAAATTTCGCCTGATGTTAATTTTTTTTACTTTTTGTTGCAGGGACTTGCAGCGTTCGGTTCACTGTCGCTGCCTGAAGCTCTCCGCTCTCACCGACCTCCGCATGTTCAAGGAAGCAACGAGCGAAGCGTTGAACTTGTTGTATGGAGTACGACTTCCTCATTCCAGTGACGTGGCTTACAGACCCCCAGACACCCCCGTGCCAACTGTGGTGTTCAACACAAAGAAACAAATCGAAGATGTGGAAAATTTGAAAGTAAGTGACGTAAACATGCGAAAATAATTTTCAGTGAATAAAATACATGTTTTGCCATGAAATTTCGATCTACAATTTTTTGTTTAAACATTATGTTTTGATGTGAACCACGTGCGTGACTTGTACGCGAAAATGCAATATAATTCGTCGTATTATTGTCTTTCTTATTTAATTATCATTGAAAATTCCGATTTAATTAAATATTTTTTTGTTTTAAATTACCTGTTCATTGCATGTGTTCATTGTGCACCTCAAACAGATAAGGGTTTCCCTTACATGTGAACTTTAGTCATGACAGAAAACAAGGAGTATTCAAGTGATCCAAATTTAACTATGTAACTTTCAAGGCGATGGAAGTAGTTGCAAGCAAGCGTGTTTCTTCTTCCCTGTCGACACTTTACGGCCCCCACCTCACCTGCGAGGTTACTCTGGGTCAAGCTCGCCTTCTCGTCCACCTAGCTTCCTGCATCACAAAAATACCGCAAAAACCAACTGCTACAGATCTTCAATTTGTGTCTCCTGACTTTCAAACAGAGATCCGACACAGGTGAGAAGAAAAATGACTTCTTTTCGTTTTTGATAAATTAACTTAAACCTACGGCGGATTCAGAAAATTTCTCTTGGGTGGCAGTTTCTATTTGAAACTCATTGTGACGCAATTGTACCAGTTTTAGGCGTTAGACGGTTATGCATGTGACGACCGCAAATCAACCCTATTAGTCAACCCTTGTGTAACTGCAGCGTTTTTTAGTGCCATAGCATATTGAGGGGTCCCCCTCCGGGATCCGGCCCTCACTAAAACTGTGCCCAACTCCGCACGATACAAATCTCAACATAAAATACATTTTTTTCGACTTTAAAAAAGTTATGAACGTGTGGATTGTGTAGATCACAGTCATTATCTCCAAAGTCCGGTCCGCATGGAAAGGGGCTTCCCCACTTGGCGGATGACGTCAGATCAAACATCAGCGCTTTCTCGACAGCATCCGCTTCCAAATACGTCAACAAGTTATTCACGAAGCGCGATCGACCGGTTGGCCAGCAGTTGCTAAAAGGTCAAGGTTCAAAGTTTTAAGAGGTTTTAACAGACACAGGTTCCAAAAAGATACAAGATTAAGCAAAAACGTTCTGTATGCTTCGACAAACGTTCTGTAATGCTTCGACAACTATGCATCAAAATCAAATTCTAATGTAGGCATTTTGTTCATATGTAAAGATTTCCATTCATCGCGTGTTAAACTTACTTTAAAGCTTGACACAGCGAGAAAAAATGTATTCTGCAAAAACTTCGTTTCTGTGTGCCGTGAAAGTTTTTCTTTGAATTCAACCTTTGTACAGGTATGTTGCTTTCTGTTGCCGAACACCTGACTGCAGTAATGGCTCAAATTTTCAAAACAAGTGACGAACCACTCACTGCGTCAGAATTATATTTGCTGGTCAGTTGTCACTACTTGCTCTCGGAAATCCACGAGCAGCGTCAGGTGAGTTTCTCTGTCCAATGTAACCCGTATATTTTGCATTGTACCTTAAACTTGTGGTATTTGGATTGTTGAATCATGCGCCATTTTTATCGCAAACGTTCGTTATGAACAGCTGTGTGCAAACTCTAAAATTACTTTATTTTTTTTAATAATCTGTCCTTCTGGTACAATCAACGTGAATTTTATTGTCCGACGTTTCACCTGCTATTTTGCTGGGCTTCAACAGGCTAATCCTCTCGTATTATTTTGTCAGTTATCGACCGTAAGTGCAGCCGAGGCGCTCTCCGCTCTCCACGTGTTGCAGAATTCCAGTTTGTTCGACCAACTACCGACTCACACCACCAGAAAACTCCGCTCTGCGTTAAGGAAGAAAAAGTTGGCGACCGATACAACGGAAAGATCGAACACGCAGATTCCACAACAAGAACCTTTCCAAGTAAGCCTTCGAACTGTCATAGTGTAACAAAATCTTAGAATCCTTTCGCTGAGTCCGAATAACAAACACACATTCCTGTTCAGGTGGTGGAACGGTTATACAGGGCTCGACTCAATGCTCGTCTATGGTTGGATTGCAGGTTGAGAATGTGTCGAGCACTCGCCACTCAAGTCAAAGGGCTTGGCAAGGCAAGACGTCCAATATACTACACTTGACGTTAATACTCAGTATTACCATAAAATAAAAAACACCATATCTTTACAAATTACCAATGAAATGATGATGAATATTAATTTAAATTCATCATTTTACAATGTCATGATACATTAGGTTGGAAATACAGCACCGGATAGCGCGGGACTGCTGGATCATTCACAAGTTCAGTTGTATTGTGCCGAAGGTCTTGCCGAGGCTGAAGCGTGTGACGATGTGGAAATGCAGGCCTTGTTTCTTATATTGGTAACGTTCGGCCGCTTTTATTGTTTATGGTGTTTCGTTGCAACAAAGTAGCAAACCCAAGAATGATAAGTCTTTGTATCACGATTTTTACGCTGTTCTCCATCTACATCGTGGTTTGTATAATTTCCATCATATAGGGTTCTACCTTGGACGGCATCTCCATACAGGAGAGCATGCATATGTTGGAAGACGCCTCTGCATCTCTTGACGATCAAGCTGAATTATCGAACAGAGCCGCGTTGGGTTTAATCGAATGCACAACACGGTTTGCTGATTTCTCCGTTATCTCCGGGTCTTCATCTGGACCTGAGGTAGTTTTTTTTTGTATAAAACTCTAGTTGATAATTGTTGAAAACTTGCAACCCCTCATTCACTTGCAAAATGTCGTCGTGGCCATTTGAAGTCTATATTCTACATGATAATATTGAATGTTCATAGTTTGTTTTGTAACAGAAGAAAGAAAAAATTGGTCATTACTCACCTAAATTATCTTAAATCTCTTAAATTTCTAGAGTAACGTGGTGCTTTGGCGTAAAACCTGTTTTTTGTAGATCTTGCTTCATATACAACTGTGCATTAAAGTTTACACTATGTATTCTTGCAGAGCATTATATCGTACAAGAGCGCACACTCCGTCCTTCTTCTCAAGGCGATGCAGGAGGGTGAAATAATATCTCATCGTGATTCCGGTGGCGAACTTTCCACAGTTGCATCTCCTCCTCGTAACATCTACTCAACATATCCAAACCTCCTCGCACAAATCAAGCTTAGATTCGCCCATGCCATGCTCCAGGTATAAATGCTATGGTTTTATTGTGGTAGTGTATGCATATATATTTATATCGTCATTTATTGCTCCAATCATTTTAGAGCATTGTTAGTGACCATCTGAAAGTAACATGCATTGTAGCTAGAACGTAAAGTTTGCTTTTAAACGTTAACGGAAGTTGGGCTGAGATTTACTCTTACAGTTTCGTGTACACAAGCACAAAGAGATATGTTCCTATTTACCACTTTACAAACAAGTTTCTTAACCATATGTTTATAATTTTAAATGTGCTGCAGACGGAATCAGTTGACGACGACCACCAGGTGGCAGCACAACTGTTAATGCAGGCAAGATCTCTATCTTCGATGTTTGTAGGAAAGGAAACGCAGCTGATGGCTGACGTACAGATTGAATTAGGAAAGGTAAACTAATATTAAATGCGATCAGTTTTACTCGGATAATGCATCTGCTTGTATCGCTTAATGTATTGACCATAAAGGTTCAACGCATGTTGATTCGCTCTGGTCAAGCCGGCCCAAGTCAGTCCAAGGCAGCTCATGCCAGTTTACGTGAAGCGGTCAAATTAAGTGAGACGCAAACAAGCGATTTGACAACAGTGAGACAAGCTCACCTCGAAACAGCACTCGTTGATTTAGCCACTATTGAAACCAAGGTAGGTTATGCTTATAGTAAAAGTAAGAACTCCTCGGCAATACAAAAAAAAAAAAAAAAATCTTTGGAGTCTAGGGTCCTTCAAACAAACTAACTTAGGCAGATGGAAAAACGCAGATTAAAAAAATGTATATTTTGGCTATTTTTTGGTAATTTACTCTAGGCTGAGTTGTAGGCCTGATATTGTCGTTCATAGGTAGATCGACTTCCCGTGGATAATGTTGCTTATGTAAAATACGACCAATTTACTTTAGTATTCCGAGGTTGCCCAACCACCCACTGAGCTTGACCGCGCTTCTTCGTCACCATCCGTGTCGGCAGGGATCATTCAGCCCAATCCGGGTCAGCGCAGTTTCTCTCTCGACGTCGGAGTTGTGTCGCAACCACTGGAACACACTCAGGCAAAGTTGCGAGTTGCCACTGCTCTCTTCTCAGCTTACCACGCAGCTAGAGGAAATCAACAGAGATCCGTTTTGCCTGGAAATCCTCAGGTAACCACTGAAACTGCGGTCATAGAGTTTTCGTTTTCATTATTCTTGTTGTAAACATTTATAATTCGACAAAGTTTTCACCATTGTTTGATTATTTAATGTGTTAGTCTAATGAGAAGGCAGTTTTTGTGCCAATAAACTAAAGCGAAGCTCTCTGGATTTGTGACAGTTACAATAAAGACTTTTGTGCAGGTGACGGCTCTGAATTTCAACCCAGAGGACAAAGCTGCGTTGCCCGATTTTGTTCTTCTCGACCTCACTACCGACCACAGCCAACTTCCGTGGACGTCACCGGGCGATGACGTCACCGTTGAGCCTCTTCTAAATGCCATTCGGGTCGGCAACAACGAACTGACGTGGATTCATGTGTTGATGTATTATGTTCTGTTGCAAAGGTGCGATGACGTGATTTGCTACGAGCCAAATCACAACCGTTAGGCGTACATTAGTTTCAGTTTAATATTTTTTTAAAAACCGCAACTCTTCTTTAAGAAAATGCCGGTTGTCAACGTTGGTTTCCGGGGGGAACACATTTGATGAAGATCAACCACCTTCCAGCTCGGAGGGAAGCGACAGAATGACGTCATTTGAACTAGGTAGCAGAAGATTTCTATGTATTTTTCAGTGCAAAATTTATGGCAATTGACTGTATCTTTCATCGGTGTTAATATTAATTGCTGTTGTACCTTAATTTAATTGTTGTTGTACCTTATACCTTATATTCTACCCTGCTGGTTTGGATGGGATTCACCATGTGACCATGTGACCTAATGACATTGTTGGTTGGTGATGGTCAAAGTGTTGATGCTCTGTGCTTTGTGTGATTGTATTGAGTTAGGTGCATGGTTGTAGCAAGTTGTTTTACTTTATAGTTAACATTAATTTATATACTTGTTTTATCATTCTATTTGAATAAGGTTATTTTTGAATAAGACATATATTAAACTTCCTGGAATATTGGGTAATTGCTCCCAAGGGCTAAAGACTGCTTTCTTTAAATACTGTCAAGGACTAAAAACTGTCCAACAGGTAAAGTAATTTAGATACAATCGGAATGTAGTTTGGTTATCTGTAAAAAAACAACTGAACTGCATTAAACAGCGTTGATCTTACTCGCCAATGCCTAACATTAGTTACTTGCAGGTGGAAAATCGACACCAGTCCGTCTACCCCTCAACAGCGGATATCTTCTCCTACGCATCTCAGCCTTGCACGAATATCTCGTCTCTCGTCTTCCTGCATACGCCGCGACAGGTCACGTGCCGCCCTTGCCGCGCGGCAAGAACTACGTGGCGTTGCAGTGGAGCCGAGAACCCGGCCAGCGCAATACCTCCCTCTTGTGGAGCGTTTACCACGCGGATGGAGCGACCGTTGATTGCGGAAGAGGGGAAGTCCCGTCAAAGTCGCTGGATAGTATTGCGACACAAGTAAATGCGCTCAGGAAGGTAAGAGAAAGTTTATTAACGCAAACGTAGTCCACTTGGGAAGTGTGACTTGTTATTTAGTTGCTGGCACAAGTACGTACCAGCCCCAAGTGTTGTTCGGTTCAAATTTTCTTTTATTGTTACTGCAGACATAAAATAGTATTTTGTTACGATTATAATTATCGAAAAAGTTGTGTGATGAAGTACAGCATATATTTGTAGCCCAAACCCTTATTACGCCACACGCATTCTAGAAACCGTGTTTTAACCGTTTCTATGTTTCCAAACACAGCGCACGGAAGAATTTTTTGGGCGAGTTTCCGCACAAGCAGAAAACACTGGAACTCGCAGAAAGAAATCACAACGAACATCCGTGGTTATTAACATCGATGCACAGCTGGAAGAGGATTGGAAACACTTACTTAACCAAATATCGGGGCTTGTGTCGGGTGATGACGAGCCAATAGCGCACATGCCTTTCGATATCAACCTGGAATCGGCTCAGAGTGTTGTGGATCTTTTTGCCAACGGTTGTTGCGTTGACGCCACTCACTTCATGTACAAGTGGCTGGTGCAGCTTTTGTGTCCAGTTTAGATGCGTGCTAATGGGTTGTGTTGTGTTTGTTTTGAAGTTATTTTTGCAAAAATATAAAAAATATAACTAATGTTGTAACAGTTACAATACATTTAATTCTTAATGAATTGTGTAGAGGAGGGTTGGTGGCTTCACTTAAATGCAAATGGAAGGTACTTTCTGTGATTCATTTTTACACAAAACAAACCTACACTTTTTTCTGCTTTTTTAGCCAAAATAATGTCCAACGGGGGGACAAAATGCCCCTGGGGGAGCGGTTAAAGTAGTTATCTCGAATATAATTTTAACCATACTTTCTGTGATTCATTTTTCCACAAAATCCACCTCAATATTTTGGTAGTTTTTCAGCTACATGTTCAACAGCACCCTCTACCAATTTACTGCCTGACTAATAACCCTGAAAACCATAGTGAAACTGCCCCAAACACGCCCTGGCAACAGCCTGTTCATTTGCGCTCATTTATCCTCATTTATCCAAAACACTGGCACCCATGCATTGTTACATACAATTAACTCTGTTACGCAGGACAGAGTTCGAGAAGGGCATTTCCCAACCAAGAAACTATTTTCCACAGAAATACAGAGTTGCGGCCTTCAGTTGCCTGCCCGAAACTGATGATGAACACAGCGTTGCTTGAAACGTCAGCTCTATGTTTAGCATACTAGCTTTGACTTCCTTGTTCAAATTCATTCATCATATATGACGTTAATTCAATTCTACTCGTGCAAACAAAGTTACAGAAACTAAATAAAGCACACAAATATTTACATCTTCTAGTCGT
This sequence comes from Ascidia mentula, assembly GCF_947561715.1. Lineage (NCBI taxonomy): Eukaryota > Metazoa > Chordata > Ascidiacea > Phlebobranchia > Ascidiidae > Ascidia > Ascidia mentula. Next base: position 14,410,399 of record NC_138569.1, on the reverse strand, counting down.
TAGTGACAACGCTGCTCCATAAATTTGGTGGTTATTCATTGTATTGAACGGCTAGTTGCCAGTGCTCCTTTCTTTGTAAGTTACAACTGACCATCACTTTTGGAAAATTATTCACGATGCCCCTTTCATATATCCCTGCAAAAATTTCATTCAAAAAGATGTGAACTAATCACAAGGCCACTTCCTTCCCCAAGCCTTTGATATTATTCCACTAAGCCGCGTTGTTCCTGCTGGGATTATTACACATATCTTCGCAACCTTTCCAGGGTTCACACGATTTCCAGAGTTCACAAGCTTGTTGGCAATCAAGGTCGCGTATTTGGAAAAAAGTTATCGAAAATAAGCGACAGAATAAAGGGAGATAACACTGACAGGTGACAAGCACAAAACGAACACAGCGGGTGTGGACACGATGTTGAAAGGCAATTGAACACGGTCCGCGCGCAATAAAGGGGACTGCATTGATAACGTGCTGGTCACAGTTTAGTTTTGCACCAAGCTTCGTTTGGTGGATAATTAACGCGCCAAATATATGGGGCCGTGCACATTTAACAAAAGTTGCAGAAAATAAATGAAAACGTTTAAAATGAACATCGTTGTTTGTTGATTTTTAGAAAGATTTTTTAGCGACAACAGTGTTTGACGTCCCATCCCAGTCATACAAATTAGTTTTAAAATGCACACCTTACAAAAGGCCACGTTTGGTGTCCATACCAATTAAAGGGGTATAACACATGCACGGTTTGCACAAAGTACGCAGCGCGGAAGTCCTTGCAAAGCAACATATGCGAAGAAAACAAGTTTTACAGAACGCCAAGCGTAAAAAGGGTAAGACGGAATCGCTTCCAAAACATTATCTTTGCCAATTTAAGTCGAAAAAAAAGCATTTGACTCTTTCTTTTGTAGAAGGCAAAGGCAACAAACAAGGAGTCGCGGCCCCAATCCGACCCTTTGTCTGGTTTGAGTACCTGCGGCGTCATTGCAAATCGCAGAATGTCGAAAAAAAAAACAATTAAACTGCGGCCTGAGGGCTGAATATTTCAGTATATTTCCACGCCGCAGTGTGGCTATTTCCTGGAGCTTATTTTATATAAAGACTTTGCATAACGGCGTGAGATTCGCAGTGAAAGGTTTGGTCCCGTTTGCTATTTAAACGCAGATCAAATCACGCATATATTTACCTACGGTTAAGTGCCGGATGACAAAAGCGAACTAGAAGTTGGCGACCAGCGACCTTTCGAAAAATCCAAGGTGAAACGAGCAATGGATCGAATAATGGAAAGATGGAGTTCTACAACTGCGCAGAATACTTGCTTGACATGCAATCGCAACAGGCCATGGATGATAATTCGCATGTAGGGCTTAGCTTTGATTATAGTGGAAATAAGAATACCGCAGTTCACTCATTAAACAACAGGCAAAACAACACAAGAAAATGTGTTTGACCAGATATCGGATATAAAACATCAAAAAAACTCAACATGTTCTCAAATACATGCAAGAACTATAACCCTGAAAACCCTGCAGAAAAGTTTCTATTTCAATTAACCTTTGAACAAGTAAAGTACCGGCTTGTAACACCTTAATTTCGGCAATCTTCTTCTGAAAAGTGCAAGAAACCGGTGATTCTATTCGCGCTGTTGGTAGAAGAGCACGTACGCCCCAGAGGTGTCTTTAGTCGAGAGTTCCTGTTCGGTAACCACGTCATCGTTGTAAAGATGCCACTTACTGGTGGTAGCGTGTTTACAAGAGGCTGTGTAATGGCCGGAATGGACACCTGAAGATGTATCAAGGTTTACTCTTTTATCAGGCGTGAAGGGGACGATTTTACACTTTTCAACAAGACTTAGTGGAACGTATGAGCTAAGATGCAGGACATATTAAGCAGACGTTTAAACACAATAGCGTTCATCATCAGTGCTATAGCCAAAAACCAACGTGAATTACATGTACACCAAAACGAAGGTGGTATGGACTGTTGAATCTTACACTGCCCAGTGCGCATACAATTTGATCTACGAAATGAGTAATTTCTGTTAAGTGCTGTAGGACTTTCACCCACCTCCATAATGTGAAATACAAGCGGAAAGATCGTAAATCTTGTTTTGCGAAGGATCTGTTCCACTCAACACGCCAGGGTTAAACGAGTCAACTGGAAACATCACCTGGAAACATACGAGGGAGAGTCAACATTCCAAGCAAACTGAACAAGAATGTTTACTCGTTTGATTAGCAGAGCTCTTGTACAATAAAAATTAGTGACAAATTCGTGTAAAATACAATAGGTTCGATGCAAAACAGAAATAAGCAACAATTACAAACACTTAAAAGAATGGCAATACAAAACATACCTTCCTAACACTGGGGTCTTACACACACGCCATTATAGCTATCTGCCATAATAAATGCAGCATAACGCGCATATTAGATAACATATCTAAATAAATATTGTATGGAAACACTATACACAAAAGGTTTTAGTACATCAATAGATTATCTCCTATATTGGAATTTCACAAAAAACTATTCGAGAAGGAGTATTTTTTATATATCCTAAATCCCAAACACGCTTGCGGGTATTGTCGATATAATCAATAATCCGACATACCTCATCGTCGACTTTCACCGCAGCTTTGCTGTGATAGAGAAAGCGCTTGATGTATAAAATCAGTGTGTTTGGCCACTTGCAGATCCGCAGTTGTTTTTCGGCGATTTGGTGACTTTCACAAGACACGCAATACCACGGGTTGTTGTCGTCCAATGTCTGCACAAAATCAATTTAGCTTTACTTCTCCACTTAACGCAAGCAAGCATCAGGAAATTTTTTTTAGCGTAAGAGGCCATTGTATAGCAAGCACACCTCGTTTTTCGTGAAGGCCTGCAAGCACATGTCGAGCGTGACCGGACTTTTTTCGCTCAAATCCATTTTGATTTCATGTGAAAAGACTTTCGACACACCGACATCAGAATATCTAAACACAACACCAACTTGTTGTAAAGTTCATTGCAAGATATCTTTACAAAACGGAAGTGAAAAAGTATTTTTGGTCGACAGAGTAACCTCCAGTTGTTTTTGGACACTAAGAACGGTAAAACTAAAAAGTCCCAACTTCGGTTTCTGTTTACACAATAAACAAGTTATTTTGGGAATCATACATTGTTTAAACACGAAAGGGGAAGAAGAATGTCTGGAATGTTTGCATTTGTAAACTCTATATATGTTATTTACCATTATCATAAAATGAATCAGTCATCAACAGAAAATGGTTTGTTTAATTTGAGAAGCACGCTAAGTATTTATTTTGCTATATCTTGACCGAACTCATATTCCAAATACAAAACCGTATGGCTTCACGATCAGACCCTAACAATAGAAGACCCAATCTGACCGGAACTTGCCTGACGCATATATTGTCCCCTGGTTGCAGACACACCACGTCGCCATCAACTATTTCACATCCCTTGCAAGACTCCAATGCCGAGCAACGTGAGCACATTAAACCGTCCAGGGAGCAATAAGCAAGGACAAAGTTGTTCTGTGGCAGATTTCTGCCTTGGGTAAACTGAACAAAACAAACCGTAAGTTTTGTATTACAGGAGTGTATTTTAGTCGAGCGGAGGACTAACCTTTTCTAATAGATGGTTGAGCGTCGACCTGGGAAGGCTTGTGGTGGTTCTAATTAAAGCCGGCCGCGCCAGTGCATGTAGAATACCATCGTCGCCCACACAGCTGAAGTTTACAGAAATAACCACATCCCTACATAAAAAAAATGTTGGGGAAAAAAGTCATGTTTTAAATATGTGCCCAGTTCACATTTCCGTGTGGTGGAGCATATTTCACTGTTACAACAAACAAAAAGTAATTTTCCTCACCTGTTGGTTGAGGTTGGTGCGAGCTGGAGAAAATCTTCATTGGGGGAACACTTGCTGTGACAAATAGGGCAGGAAAAACTATCTACACCATAATGCTGCACAGATGACTGCAAAGCAACAAGTTTCGTTGTGAAAAACCCTAAATACAATACATATTTCTTCATTAATATCAACCTGCAAACAAGCATGACATATCATCACAGAGCATGACTCGGCATTGTGGCGTAGCAATTCCGGGTCAGCAAAATCTTCCAGACATATGCAACAGCTGTTCCATGAACTGGTTTGTATTGGTGCTACTTACAAACAAACATATTGGTAAGTAATTAACACACTTAACTTGGATGTACCATTTGATTCTCCATCATTAGGAACAATGTCAATTATTTCAAAAGCTTCTATTCTTCTTGTGGGATTTATGCTTCTGATAGGTGTGGTGTTTTCCTACATGACAGGAAATAAAGGGTGTGACGCATGTTTTTGATTTTGGGGCACTCAACACACTCATTGCTAAACCCAACTATCTCAAAAGTACATGGCATGTTCACACATTGTGCAATATCAGCAATTTACATGAAATTGTTCATGTACACATGCAGCAAATATTAATGTGTGCTTACCAGAACATAAAAAACACTAAAACTTTTCATTTCACAGAACACATATTTTTCCACATCAACTTGTTGTGGACTAAGCATTATTTCTTGGTTTATAGCTTGCTTCAAATCAATCACTTGACCATGCTTTGGGACATATACAGAAATCTTAATAGCATCTCCATTCAATGGCACTAGTCGTACATCTGAAATATGCACAACATTGTAAATGCTCAACAAAGTGGATGTTCAAATTTATGACTGAAGTAGGTTATTAGAAAATGGCACTGCTGTTCACCATTATGTTATATCTGTGGGTTTTGAACAGTATGGTTTTCATCATTATTAAAATGAAAGAGAAGAAATGATAGTACAAAACTATAAGAAAAATATATTTACCAACTAGAGTCTGGAGAGCATGAGGTATTGGGACAGAAAGATACATAAATGGTTCATATATTACAGAGGTATTTCCACATTTACAACAGGATACAACACTCTCCAGTTGGCCCTGGAAGTTGTCCACGATAACCTGCACATACCAGTGTAAAGAAAATCAATTATACAAAATGTTACTTCAATGAAAAAAACCTACAGAATGATTCTTCTCCGTATATTCTTCCCACATGACTTCTGCAGCTGTGAGGTGGCTTTGCATTTTTGCATCAGAACTTTGTTCTGCTTCCTCTTTCGATGAGTTTGTTTGACTCAAGTACCTGTTGGGAACATTAACTAACTGTAATGCTGCTGCTGCCAGGTAATTTTAAAATTAAAATAAACATAGATTTTATTTTAGCCAATATCTCATCTGCCACAGGGTGAGACTTCTTAAGGGTTTCGACAGGGTGAGACTTCTTAAGGGTTTTCGATGTTAAAACCACAAGAGGGTTCATACGCTACTCAAAACAATGTGCCAGAATGCTGAGTGGTGTATTTTGACACCTAAACAACTCCATAGATCTGTCACTTGCGTTATGTATTTGCAGAAATTGCTACAAATGTTTGTTACCAACCTTGAGTTATTTGCACCAATTTTGTCTGGCATTTTACTGCATCCAACATTATTTTCCACGTTTTCTACATTTGCAACACTGGGTTTCTGTGTTTCATCAACCAGGATATTTGTGAATTTCGTAACAAGTGATCCTACAGAAAACCATTTTTAAAAAAAGTCCTGATGTAAAAATCGAAAGGTTGGTTTTAAACCTTTTTCTCCTGTCATTGATTCAAGGCCACTGTTTTGTTCAGAAGGACTTTGCGGGAAGAAGTTGTTTGATGAGTTAGCGATTTTATATTGTTTATTTGTCACAGATATAGAGAAGGGTGGATTATACTTCAATTGAAATATTGATGGCTTATCCGGATGTTTCAGAGAAAATATTTTCCTTTTTACAGAAATCTCTTCTTCGCATGAGTCAAGGCTAGTCAGCGGTACAGAGGTTTTTTCAAAATTTGGCACAGGATATGGATTGCATTTAAATGCCATAGTCTTATCCCAATCACCAACACCTAGACAGTCCCTATCAGCAGGCAGAAGATATTCGTCTTTGAGCAATTCGCTACCAAAGGTGGTCTTAACAAATGGTGAAAGGGTGGTATTAACATTGTAAGTCAAGATGCTCGAGGTCCCAACTTCGCGTTTTAGATCAAACATTTCTGCAGATGAACCAAACGAAAACTTTTCAAGTTGCCCCGTTTCAGTGGCCGAATCAGTTTTACCTAAATACAGAAAACATGTGTCAAAAGATGACAATTCTTATGCATAATATTTAAACCACAATGTTTAACATTAGTGTACTGCCAACAATGTGTATCTTATCTTACCTTGTCGTTTTAAATCTGCCAGCAGGTTGGTTTGTTTAAATTTTGTATCAGAAAGTTTTGGTTGTTTCAGATCTGGTTCATGCTCTCCATCACTACACAAACAAGACAAGCAAATACCAATATAACGATTCTGTAATCTTAATTTTTTTCTAAGCCCTTACCTATTTTCACACTCGAATGGATTCTGTCTGTTGGTCATTGATAATTGAAACAATTGACCATTGTTGAGTCGTGAGCCAATTGCTTGTGGATATTTGTTACTGTGGTCAGTTGTAATTTCCTCATCACATTCTACATCAGTGTTTAACACATTCACATTGGGTGTCTTTTTTTCCTTGCCTACATGTGCATTTGATAAAGAAAGATAAGGTTGCTTGTGTTAGTACTGGTACAAAGTGGTTACCAAAAAAAGACATGGTATTTGTAAATACAAACAACTTTGTGTATCAATTTATATCCTCTGTTAAACAGATTTCTAGATAACCAGGCATATTTTGATGAAAGTACTTCGATAATTCAGAAATTAAAAATCCTATTTTTCAATCCAAAAACAATGCATGCCATAAAATGTGACTGACTACAGTTCATTGCCAATAATGCTACTTAATTGAACTCACATTGTTGAAGTAAAAAATGCACATACGCAGACAAGATATTTAGCAGAATTTCAATACATTCACAACAATTACAGGAGAAGCAATATAAGAACTCAAAACACAAGACCTACCTATCAAAGTAGTTAAATGTAAGATTCCTGTTTGGTGTAAAACATCTACTGTTTTGTGATTTGGTAGGCAGTTGTCTAAGTATTCAATGCTTTCAGTTCGTTTCCGTTTTGCACTAGAATGAAAACACTTAATGTAAAAAAACGAACACATAATTGCAATGCCTAAATACAGAATAGATTTACATATTGTAACTAAGATCACTTACTTGTCATCTGAAATTCTAAGGTCATTGCAGATTTTGGTGTTAATTGGAGATGCCCTGTCACAAACTTCATCAAATGTCTTGCCTTCTTGATGCATCGATCCCAAGAATAAGGCCAGGAATTCTTGCCCGTCATGCTATTCAAATACATATATTGACTAAGAATGACTTCTAGTATGAAATATGGGTTCTGAATCACAACTGCAGACAATGCAGGCTGTCATACCACACAAAGCACAGAACTGTATTGATAAAAAAAATCAATAATTTGGGTTGTGATACTAAAATGTTTCCATAAATGTAGTAAACACATACTTAATCACAAAAATGTTGAAACAAACATGGCAGACATACCTGTGAGCTACCAGAAAACTGCGGATGTGTGATACTGATAAAATCTTTGAAAGAATTGGGAACAATAACAGACCATTTACCACTCCAGTACTTTTCTATCAGGGAGTGAAATTCATTCAATAAGCCAGCACTAAAAACAACAAGGGAATATTGTATGAATCACAGATAATTTAACATTTTTTGAACAAATGTTTGGGAAAAAGGACATGTACACAAACACATAGTATTTTTTATTGCCTGATTGCCCTGATATTAACATTTTTTTAAATTGTGATAGAGTTGCACTAGTATTTTTACCAAATGATGGTATTTTTGTAATCAGCTTACCTAAATTTTCTGTTTGTTAGAAAGTACTCCAGCAATGAAGGGTTATGTAGAAGACATTGTAAAGTGCTGTTCATATAGCAAGTGTTGCCAAGATTGTACAATCCACTATTTCCTGGTTGAGGAAGGCAAGTTGGTATATCTGCAATCAATTTTCCATTAATGGCACTGGAAACGTTTTTAATAGTTTTAAAAATGTTTTTGTAAAACTCTTGACATGTTTAATCAAACAGCAACAAGATTAGCATTTAAACCATCAAAGCTCACCTTGTGGAGTAAAGCTCTTTGTGTCTGGTTCACAAGTTGCCATCGCGGTTGTGCTGCATGAACCACCATCTCTACCATCATCAGACACTTTTTCAATGCTTTCATCAGCAATCATCATAAAACCAATATCAGAAACTACTTTACACAGTTGTACACTAATTTTAAGTGCTCCTGGACAAACTGAACTGACATTAAAGCGTTGGTGATTCTTGATCAACAAGATATTACAATAAGGTAGCACATCACAATTACACAAGGCAGAAATAGTTGGTTGTAAACTTGTAAGTCAAGCTTAAATGCAACTCCATAAGAATGGGATTTGTTGTTTGCTCAATTAAGTATTGGAATGAAACTTTATAGGAAAAACGGTTGACGGTTAGTTTCTCAAGCCACTACTACAGAAACAGAAAAACATAACCAAGTCCCAAAACAGTGAACAAATAATCACTCACAATAGCAACCACAACTATGTTTTGACAGGGTTTTTATCATCATCTGCACATTTTACACGCTGCGGAAAAACATAAAATGCTGTTTTGTCACTTAACTTGTGAGCACCTATAGGTCCAATTTCACAATCAGCACAGGCCAAATATTTTACATTGTCCACAGTGTTGCAAAACCCAACATTTTCAAATGAAAACATATCTGAAACAGTCCAAAAAGCATATCCAGTTGTCCCATCTCCATCACATTGCTTCATTGGTGGCAAAAATATTCCTTCTTTTACTTCCTTCCACACAGCAGTGTTTGCTTGCAAAATAATGGAACCACACTTTTCGCATTGAATTGCACCTATGTTTTTTATTGCATTCCCCTCCATTGCAAAATTATTGTGCTTCACTGCCCATAATGTACAAAAACACAATAGTAAAATTATGGTGTGACGACCATGACTGTTGTCTGTCGGCTTGTTGGAACTTTGCATTTAACGGAACTACCTACAACACAGTTACGCATCATAAAGATAAAACCCACTTATGAACGCAATGTTTTACAAAAACTTTGCAGTTAGCAACTGTCTGTTTAGTGCAATCCTTGGTCGAAATTAGATTAATTAGCTGTAGATTTATGATGTCGCTAACGATGTTCCAAATAAAAACGATAATAATACTCCTATGGTAGTGCAACGGCTCCTCCTGATTGTCTCCGTCACGCATGACATCCAGGAGAACAAACGCGACGTTTTACATGCGAATAGATAGGTAACTCGCAAATAAGTTTGAATTTCTTTAAACGTGGTTAAAGTTTCCAACTAAATTTTTAGTATGTTTTTAATTGGCACTATATTAATTCCAATGACCTAAAATATTAAATGTTTCTTACCCGTCTTTCCCAAAAAGAGTATACTATGATGCCATCATCCGTTTTGTAAAAGCCGCTATTCACTGAGGCGTGAAGAAGAACATTTGTTCTTCGTGTGTTCGCAAAAAGCAAATTATTAGGGTCTGGTGTATATTACACTGTGCGACTGTTATTATTTTTTTGTTTGGAATTATTTTTCTGTTGAACAAACAATACTCGCTGATTACTTACTTAGTTTAATTCCGCTGTACGTCTTTCTCTGCGGTGACCCTTCAAGAACACAAATTCAAAAGTTTCAAAAATTATAATTATTGATAAACATCTTATTGTTGAATTCTTAAAAGACTTTGGTCCCCCACTAGACCCAATATAACACTTTTTAAGCGTTTGTACAAAACATATATGCTTTGCAATGGTTGACAGAGTGGTCGGTTGGATTTGCGATGAAGAGTGGATATGCTGTTACCAGAACCTTTTCTATGGTTCCTTATCAGACCAATACTATGCCCTGGATATCATTAACCTATGGCGTGCAAGGTTTTGTGGCAAAATTCCTGTTGCAATTGATGCAACATCAAGATTGCTAGAGTCCTGGCTTGAGGGAAGCAAAGTGAGCAGTGATGCCAAAAGGCAGTTAATGTCTTCTGCCATTACACAATTTGTTGGCTTGGTAACTGAAAAAGGCTTAAAAGGTAACACTAAAAAACCTATTCATGAGGTTGGAGAAGATTTCGGCATTCCAGAGTGGTTGATAAATTTGCGACATGAAATGGCACATGGTCCTCTTCCATCTCTGCAGATGCTGGAAAAGGCAGTTGTGTTTGCCCTGGATTGGCTCAAAGACAATCACTGGGATGCCCAGCATGCTGTTGCAACAAAATGTAAGAAGCCTAAGAAAACACAAACTACAAAAGCTTCTACACCAATTCCAACTAATGAATATTTTCTTCAACTTTTGCTGGAGTATGTTGATGTGATGCTCCGCAAATTTAATCATGCCTACACTCCCAGGAAAAAGAAGAAAGCTAGTGTACTCCTGCAGGATATTGATTCATGCACACAGTCCGAGGTTGATGCAAGACAACTGTGTCACATTTTAGTTCAACACAAATTCTTGGTCACCCACCCAAGGAATTTTGTGAAAAGTTTGTCTATTGATGTAGAATCCAAATCACAATATTTCAAGTTCTGGAAAAGGTTGTTTGAAATCATATGTGATCGCCAGCAGCAGTTTGGCTTCTTGCATGAATTGGTGAAGGAAATGTGCAAGCAACCTCATGGAAATAATGCACACAGTATTTTATGTACGTGGGTTGATCATGTAATGGATAGTGTTGGTAGTGACAAAATTTCTATCCAGATAGATGCTGCTGGTAAAGTGGAGTTGCTTAGGATGATTGCAATGCTTGTAAACTCGAAGTGTGTCTGTGCCACAGATTTGCTAAACAAGATTGAAGAAAAACTGCCACAGATAACTAATTGTTCAGAAGCAGTTTTACTCAAAGAGCTTCATAAATGTTCTGGCAAAGAAACCCCACAAAAAAATCAAGTGGTTACAATAGACTCAACAAATGGCACAGAAATTTCCCATTTAAATAAGTTCTGTAACTTTGATGAAATATCAATAACTCCTACTGTGGTTGGGCCATGGAAAGTTTACAATGGAAAATGTTTAAATCAAATTGGCCAACTCAATGGACAGTCTTTGCAAACTTTGCACAAAAGTTTATTGAAAGTATCAACAAACCAGGAAGAAGTTAAAGAAAAGAATGAAACTAACTGCGAACAAGTTGAAATGATTTATGATGACAATGAAGTTAATAATGGGACAAACTTAAAAGAAACCAACCAAAAGACTGGTTTAAGCACTTTAACTGATGCCAATTGGTTTTGCCTGGAAAAAATGGTTATTGGGGTTGACGTTTAGGTTTTTTTTATAATTGTTTTCTGTAATTCAATCGCAGTGTTTTCTCTACAGTTGACATTAGGTTGTAGGGGTAATAAATGTTTTAAGTTTGCCAAAGTGCATGCTGTTTGCATGCAATTTGCTTGCTTTCTAAAAAAATGGCACGACTTATTCAAAACTGTTTTCACTCCTTTGCATCGAAACCAACATTGTGGAGGACAATTTTAAAGCAAACGCCAGTGGTGACTAATGCCACAAGGTAACTTATAATGGTCTATGCAGGTCTGATATAGCTAACTGCCTTTTTCATTTGTGCAATGTTAGGAGTGCAACTAAATGGGAGTTCAATAATGAATACATGCAAGACTTTCTGAAGTTTCATATTATGTTTCCGGCATCTGCTGAAACAGATAAAATAGACATCGATGAGCTTTACAGTAAGTATTTTAGCATCCTGTCACTCTTAAGTTAGTGGTAGTCCCCGCGACAATATGTGGTTATTTTTACATTCATTTGTATATTTTTGCAGATCCAGTCAAAATAAAAAACAGAACTGATTTTGGCAAACTTGACACAATGCAAGTTAACTTTGGACCACAGCACCCAGCTGCCCATGGTGTGCTGAGATTAATTCTTGAAATGACTGGAGAGGTAATGCATCATTCACTATGGTCCATGGTACCTTAATGAAGTCATTTGAAACAACTGTTTAGTTTGTCTTTTCGTTATTGCTGTATAAAAACCTAACAAAGCAAGCCAACATGCAAAATATCTAATCACTTTTTGTTGTAGATTGTTGTACGTGCCGATCCCCATATTGGTTTGCTTCACCGTGGCACTGAAAAGTTGATTGAATACAAAACCTATAATCAGGTATATAAATCTAAATTGAAAAAATAGCAAATGTTTGTTTAAACTCTTAAATTGTGCAGGCTTTGCCCTATTTTGACCGACTTGACTATGTTTCCATGATGGTTAATGAACAAGCATTTTCACTTGCAATTGAACGACTACTTGGCATAACAGCTCCCCCTCGTGCTCAATGGATTAGAGGTAAAAACACTTTGCATGTATAAATTTCCCTTATAAAGCGCTCCAAACGAGTCTTGGCTGCAAAAACGTGTTTGCTTCTGTATTCGAACTGGCGACTGGCACCATTGTGTGATGGTGTCTAATTTCTCTCTTGCATTGCAGTTTTTTTCGCGGAACAAACTCGCATCCTCAACCACATAATGGGCATCACCACTCATGCGTTAGATGTGGGTGCCATGACACCATTTTTCTGGCTCTTCGAAGAAAGAGAAAAGGTAAAAACCTTCCATCTTTGCACATCACTTCCATGGCAGACCTCGAAACTAAAAATTAATTTCATTTGTTTCAGATGATGGAGTTTTACGAGCGGGTAAGCGGAGCAAGAATGCACGCAGCTTACGTGAGACCTGGAGGTGTGAGTCAAGACCTGCCGCTGGGACTAATGGACGATATTTACGATTGGGCGATCAGGTTTTCAGCCAGAATAGACGAGATGGAAGAGGTTTGGTTTGTTGCAAACCGTTGTTATACGCCACATCTTGTTTTGTTGTGCATGTAGTTTTGCTTTGTTTGATAAAAAGTGCCAAAAAGGAAAGCAACAAGTTTACGCACGAACCTCGCGAGAATGAGTAACGATTTATATGAGTAAAAAGTGTTTTTATTTAATTTGTTATCTACTTTTGAATATATGTCATACAGATTACCTACATACGTGTTGTAAACGTTTGCGTTTTAAACACAGGTGCTGACAGAAAATCGCATCTGGAGGCAGCGTACTGTTGATATTGGTGTCATCACCGCGCAACAAGCATTGGCTTGGGGATGCAGGTAACTTGCATGAAAGTTACCAACCTTCGTTTGCTAAAACCTACTCCGAATATGGAAAAAAATGCAACTAAACTGCTTAAATTGTTCAAACATTCCAGTACTACGTGTTCAGGAAGACAAATATCAAAGCTGCTAATTTACGAAACCAAAACCAAATGTGTGTTATTTATATATATTTTTTCTTGTTTGTTCACAGTGGTGTTATTTTACGTGGGTCGGGAATCAAATGGGATTTGCGCAAAACACAACCCTACGACGTTTATGACCAGGTCGAGTTTGATGTTCCTATTGGATCACGTGGTGACACGTTTGACAGGTAATTATCGCGATAAGAATAATGTTATTTTTATACGGGTTATAAACAAGCAAAATATAATAAACTGTTAGCTTCACTTATTTTAACACTGGTTCTCACCCAGGGCTCCGTAAAGCGTTGTGATTGTTTCGCGGCAACTTTGCTGGAACAAGCACGCTGGGAGATTGATGAATTGCTTACATAGGCCTTAAAATATGGATGAGCGCACTGTGACGTAACATGCCCGATTTAAAATTTGGGGGAGCACATTTATCAAAAGACCGTTAGAACTTAGTACAGGGGGTCCCCGGACCCCAACTTTGACGTAATTAGAAGGTCTCTGCTAAGACGAAAAGTATGAGATTCTCCGCAACATTATAAATCAACCTTCTTTAGGTACATGTGCCGAGTTGAAGAAATGCGACAGTCCCTCCGCATTATCCACCAGTGCATGAACAAGATGCCACCTGGTGAAATAAAGGTTGACGACAATAAGATCTCTCCACCCTCCAGGGCGCAAATGAAAGTAATGTCTCAATTTGCATTAATTTTTTTTTCGCAAAATGATGTATTTTTTTATTTCAGGACTCAATGGAGTCTGTAATTCACCACTTTAAACTTTTCACTGAGGGTTACCAAGTTCCTGCAGGGGCCACTTATACGGCTGTGGAGGCTCCCAAGGCAAGCTTTGCATTTTAGCATATTATATTCCCAGCCTTAGCTCCAAGCAACATATTTGGCTTTAACAAAATAATCCAAACACTTTTGTAAACGAAAGGTAAATTTAGTTAAAGTTTAAAATGATTTTCTGATTATTTTACTTCCTGTGTTTGTTGCACTTGTGACGTTCGCAATTCCTGGCCATATGAAATTGTAAATAATAACGTGGATTGTGGTGACAGGGTGAATTCGGAGTTTACCTTGTATCAGATGGCACCAGTAAACCGTACAGATGCAAAATCAAGGCTCCTGGATTCGCTCATCTCGTAAGTAGCATTCTTTCATAACTTTATCACCAAATTATTGTCCTAATGCAGACATTTTTAGGCCTGCTTGGAACATATCGCACCTGGACTACAGCTTCCTGATATTGTCGCATTAATTGGTGAGTTCATCAATTTTACAGAAGCCCGCAGGAATTACATCATAAGTTTTGCGTTGGGGCGTTAGGTCCATTTCAGATACATTTGACTGCTTAAAAAATAAATATTTGCTGATGTGTTCGACTGCTTACCCAAATGTTACGTCAATTGACGTTGCGTGTACATTTCAGGAACCCTTGATGTTGTGTTTGGGGAGGTGGATCGATAAACTGGCGTCGAACTTTTTTTTCATTTTCCGACATCTCTTTTCCGGATTAATGTTTCAACATCGCAATGAACGGTCTCATAACGTCATGAATTTTTGGTTTTCATGTTTCGCCGTTTTCCGTTCGTTTTTGCGGTGTCCAAAGTTCAAATATAGATCTACTATTGCCTTGTCTAGCGCTTGCAAACCACGATGAAAATATACAAGCAGAAAAAAATTAAGGGAAATTCACTACTTTTATTACAATACAACTTTGATATAAAAAAATTAGCGAAGAACATTTTATAGCTAAACAACTAATTATGCAAAAGTAGCAACAACGACTGAACAGGAGATATTTCAGTTATCGATTAAATAGAGCGACCCACATTCGTAGCTGTAAGTGAGCATGGAGCGACACCAAAATATTTTGAATAAGCTTGCACCCACTAAACCATAGTGGTTATAACCACTCAGAAATGTATTCGTAATTACTAAGTCTTATAAACCGGAAGCACCCCCTATGTCAAAATTATACATATTTGTAGAGAATGTGTATACTGCTTTGTTGTTATAAAACTTCAAGACGTACATGTAGCCAACCCACTGCACTTAACAAACAATCGTTTATGTTTTGAGTTCTCATGTGTTAGTTTTTAAGGTAGGTTTTTCTAGGCAGGAAGAGCAGAAAGTATTTAAAAAAAGTCGTTCCCTTTTTGTGGCAAGGTCTCCTCGAATTTGTGGGGGAGTTGGCTTTGTATAGATTTGTGTAGAAGTGTTGGTCGCAGGATACCGGTAATAGAAAAAATGTCTTAGTCAGTTCTGTGAATTCGTGGTTAATTCAGCAGGAACAAACTTTCGTAGTCCGGTTACTGTTTCCAGCATAAAATAAAGTTCTATTAACAGTTTGGCGGCATCATGTTTGCGTCACATGGCAGTGGGTACGAGCCTTGGAAAGCCATCAAAGAAAAGAGAGTGGAAAGGCTTTGTCTGCAGTTCTCATACTGAGAGCCCTGTTTGTTGCATTGTCTTCCTTTTTGTGACTCTGCGTCCCTGCATATGCACGACTTAGGACTGCCCGGTGCCTGTGGGTTCGTACATACAACTTTGTGTCCCACGTACGTCGTCGTAAACGATGTCTGTCATACAAACGCAAGTTTAAAAACTCACCAGCACTGTGAAGTAGCGCGATTAGAGTTACTTCGCTCGTTTAAGTTGCTAAATATGCTGGAAGTAAAGAATACTGTGATGGCTTCACTACATGTAATCGCAAATTACCTTTGGAGGGGTTAGGTCATAGGTATGATTCAAGAGAGCCACGGCATCCTTCCAAGTATTGATGAACTGGCATTTGGAACCACCGCGACATGTAGGACAAATACAGTTAACTGGCTTATTCGTCCACTTACTGTTCCTTTCACAAGTCGTTCGAAGAACTCCCTTCAAAACAATATCATTTTGCCCAGCTATCACAAATTGTGTATCGACTATGTATTCTAGGTTTATAACATTTTTTAACAAAGGCACCCGAATGTATGACTGTTTTAGTCTAATAGAAACATATGACTTACTAGCATTGTGAAATTGGTGTTGCATGTGAATGAACAGACCGAGCCGATAAAATTTTTGTGCTTGCAGTGTACTCCTCCGTTCGTGGGGACGGCGATTTTCTGGCAAGCTGAAATAGATAAGAAAGCTGTGGCGCATGTAGTCAGCCTGTTTATCGCCCCACGAAACAGAAAACGAACAAACGTGGTCCAAGAGGAACCGTGTACTGTATTATAACCAACCTACTCAGTCAAAGGAGTAAAGAGTTATGTTGGGTTTGTCTTCAAGGGGAAAGGCGATGAAAAGGTCGAATGTATTTTCGCTTCAGTGAGCATGAGTTTTAGGCATTATCTACATGCCTTTATGCTTTTGGGAAATACTTATTTAGTGCCGTGTGTATAGGCTAGTTGGTCCAATGTGACGATTCCGCGACTATCAAGTCATTACAAACAATCTCCTATTATTGTAGGTAATCTCTACCTGAAGCAGTAATTTATTAGCAGCAACATGATCTACCAAATTCTAAAATCACTGTACTTTGTTGGCAGAAGAGCTTTGTGTTATTCCAGGTTCCGTCCCCCTTACACAAAACGGCGTTATTACCGTCCACCGCGTAACCGGGAGAGCAATTCAGGTTACACAGAGTGCCATTGTTGTACATGGTATTCCCCTGAGTGGGCGAGCAATCGTACTTTCCAGTCGGAGGATTTCCCAATGGGACACAGGTGGAATCTGAGGAAAAAGTTGGTTCCGTTTTTAAATTTTAAAACAAAACATTTGTTGCACCAAAGCAGCGCGGGGACAAAATCGTTCCGCTGAAATCACTGTACGACATATTATAAGTGTCTACAAAACAACAGACAAAACCGAATTGGTTTCCTTCGCAAGTTGATGTCATTGGCCGCTAAGATGTCCGTTAAACAACAACAATCATTTCCTACTGCGTTGCACGCACTTTATATGGATTTGTACCAAACGGCATTTTTAACAAAGCTGTGGCGACGTACATTTTTCACAATATGGTACGGCTGCATCCCACGTCACACCACCAGTTCCGTCTCGGTCGCACTTGGTGGAGGAAGTCGAGCCCGAGCCACCACGCAAATGGTAATCCTCAGGACAAGAAAACGTACAGACCGACGTTTCATAAAAGTTGTTAGTGCACTGTACCGAGCCTCCGTTGGCTGGATTGTGCAGTATCGGACATATTCCCACTGCAACAAAATGGTTTTATCTTACAGCAAATATTTAAACGTTTTTGAATAAATACTTCAGTTCAGTTGCAAAGATGCGTATGTGAATAAATGTCCGTTAAAAAAACGTGATTCGTTTCCGTTACCTCGTAGCCTAACTAGTTTGATACCGAACGCATCATAGTAAACTTCAAAGTGACAGGTAATTGGGATAGTGTCTGGCTAGCTAGCCGATAAAACCCTCTTCAGTCACCAGCAGCACTGATCGAATCAGTGTGTATACAATTGTCTGCAGCAACTTGCTGAAGGAGGTTTTGCAATTGATACAGAACTAAGCGAGAGGGGAACTTCTATGCATACACTCGCAGTATCGTAAACGACTTTTATCGTCGCCGTTTCCGCAAGCAAAAAATTAATCTACGAATAAAGTATTTCATTCTAGCTGTCTTATTAAAATTTATAATACGTTATTGTATAAAATTGATTGCTACCTACATTTCGAGCAAGTCGGCTCCGTTTCGTTCCATGTACCAGAAAGGCAAGCCAGCTGTGAACTTCCGTTCAAGATACCGTACCCGGTCTGACACGTGACGCTACACACTGTTCCGGAATGGGTTTGCGTGGCTTGCGCTGGCAAGGGCGGTTTACACGTGATAGTGTCGTAAGTACTGAGAGGGGATGGAACCTTGCACGGCCCTAAAACATGCAAGTGGTTTATTCAATAAATAATTTATGTGTTGTATCGTACAGTTTCTCCAGACACAGAGTCGAATTCTTAATTGTAAGATTTTCAAATTTTATTTGATTAATACAATTACTACAAGTCTGGTGCTGCAAGCGCAACACCTATATAATTACATTATTATGTCTGAAAATTTGCAACCTATGATGTATAATAGGGAATGTATTTAAAGTTTATACATCAAAGCCACCAGATTTCACGGTAGCTTGCAATAATCCCATTTGCAGTTCATATTTTAAAAATATAGCTTTAACTAATTTTTACTATGCATGTGGTGACATGCACAGTTTTTTACCTTGGCTTTTGTATTTGAGATACAACAAAATGCCGGCCACGCCCAGTCCCACAAGCAACACCAAGATACCACCAGCAATTACAGTTCTTCGACACGCATACCGCTTATTTCCAATGTGTTCGCTGTTCTCTTCTCCTTATTAAAGTAAACAATGACTTATATTTTTCGGTTATTATCATCCTAATTTATTTGGCGTTACCGGGCATGCTAGCCTCTACACGAGACAACAACTGAGCTTCATCCGAAACGTAGACTGGGGGCAAGTCTTCGCTGGTCGATGGGCCAGCGGGTAACGAGGAGCCGTAACTTTCGTTGCCGGAATCCATAGAGTTTATTCTTCCATCAGGAAATATTGTCGCTTGAGGAGATAAAGGTTGTTTTACATGCGTCTGAACCTCGCTGTCTTCCAAACTGAAGGAGCTTGCACTGCACAAAAGGGATTTTATTTATTTTGCCTGGTCGTTTTACCACTTGTATTCACCAAATTCCCTCAGATCTACAGTTCGGTTCAGGCCAGCGAACACCATCTCGACGGTTCACGTTAGTTGGCATTGACGAGTGCGTTGCTGTTAATTGGCTATAGCGCACATTCTGCGACGAAATATATAGCGTCAAGTCTTGTACAAATGTAAACGATAAAAACCCTTTCATTTACCAGAGATAGCAAAAGCTCTGTTACCAGTCGATCGATGTTATCAAAAGGAATAGGTGTGATTCTCTCCCAGATTTCTGAAATAAGATGAGTCTGTCTATTGACGTTTGTGTTTATATACAATTATCGCACTTACTCGCACATTTGCTTTTAGCGATTTATAAAATGTACGGGCATGAAACAGAAAACATTCCAGTCGCTGTAGACTTACCGGCGAATTCGGGTCTCTTTCCTTTTTCCTTGTCCCATGATTCAATCATGCAATCATGAATCTGATGAGGGCAGTTTTGGGGGATTTTGTTGAGGTCGGGTCGTTCTCCATTGATTACCTGTTGCATTAAAGTGCTGCTGTTCAGTGCGTCTGTAGCAAAAAGTAAAAAGTTGTTAAATTTACACCCAATCGGCCATTTCTTAGTTCGTATAAAGTAAAAGCATACGTTTATAGGGTGGTGTTTCACTCATCAGCTCCCAAACAAAGATTCCAAAACTACAAAAAAAAAAAAAACGGTTTGTTTTTGCCAACCCAATATTTACCTGTAGTATATGCGAATACCTGTACACGTCTGATTTTGTAGATGGTTTGCATTTACTTGACTCAAGGTGCTCTGGAGCGAGATGCGTCACTGTGCCACCTATGCCCTTTGAGGTGCCTGTATGACAGGATAAAAAAAGTAGGAACGAACTATCACTCGTGATAACAGCTATAAGTCAGTTCTGTTTTTTTTGCTTGTCTTTGGATTTTCTTGCATGCTTTTGTGGGCGCTTGGTCGCAACTCAGTTAGTTGTCATAGCACTGATGATGGGCACAGCAGTGTTCGAAACGTTTGCTTATAATGATTAGCCTATATAGCTTTGTTGTCTTTTCTATTTGGTGTAATCTACTTCAAGTTGTTATAAATCAAACGTATTTTATGTTGTTTGATTCTATACTCATTCATATCCATTGTAGTTGTGATCCTAAAAGTGCAGGAGCGCACAACACAGGGCATGCGTGACAATGGTTGAAAAATGGTACGTAAGCATATGCTCAGCGTTATTCTTTCCTACTTTGTTATGGTTTAATAAATCCTTTTCGCTGCATCCGATCATTGTATTGCGAACGCTTCAAAGTGCTTTTACGTTCTTGGCGTGTGAAAAGAGTGTTTATAATCAATCACTTGAATAATAAGGTGACTATAACGACCTGTTCCCATGAAATATGTTGGGACGCATCCTTATTTGAGTTGCAACTACCGCAATTAAGAAATAGTTCTGTTGTTAAACAAGCAATACTTGTTACTTTAGGTGGATAACGTATAATACGTGGGCGATATTTAGTTACATACGCATGAGCCCACGCAGGTAATTTCCTTTGCACAAACAAGTCATTTCCTCACATTTGCTCGGGATAACGTGCGATACTCAAAGATGTTTACTCACACAACATCACCTTACCTGCCGACTGCTGTGCGATGCGACTGACGGTACGCAGAACGGAAAGCCCGAAATCGCAGATCTAATTAGTACAATGTTAATCGTCAATAATTCGCGTTCTTTGAGAGAACAAATCATGTGGAAATGTGTTTTCTAACCTTCACATTAAGTTTGTTGTCTAACAACACATTAGCCGATTTCAAATCCAAGTGTAGGATCCGTTTCGGGAATATTCCGTGTAGAAAGGACATTGTTTTCGCTACCTGTTAACTCTGGAACTTTATTTCCTTTCACATACTTCATACAATATATAGCCTACCAATTTAGCTAACCTGTACGGCGATTCGATGTTTTAGAGGCATTGTATCTTTTTTAAACCGGTTCTCTTCAAAAAACGTGGTGCACGAGCCGTACTTCATATATTCCATAACAAGGCAGAAATTCCGACCGTCCGTAAATCTGATCCCATATAACTTTACCACGTGTTCATGTTGAATTTTCGCGAGCAAGTCTGCTTCTTGCTTTAAATCAGTTTGTTCCCTTCGTATGACAAACGTTACTTTAAACATCATTCTTTCGTATATCCAAACAACAAAAAAGAAATAGAAATACCTACAGAAATATTTTACATAGCATTTACCTGTCTGTGCTGTATTGTACGAGTTGCTTTTCAGCCACGTCTATTTGATACCGATCCCATACTCTATGAACGACGTGACCAAACCCACCATGGCCTATTGCTTCATCTCCGGATAGCTCGTTATTTTTGAAAACGTGTACCTTTTTATGTACACCAGTCTGTTGATGTCGAGTAGCATCCATTTGTTGCAAAATTAAATTATGAAGGCCTTCATTATTGCATTGTATCCATCCTGACAACTGCAGACTTAATGCATTACAAAAATAGAGCCTGTCATATACATTTGCCTCCCTACCAACGTGTACACTTCAACCAGTATAAGCGCATTTGACAAACGTGTGTGTTGTGAGCGTGCTGTGTTCACGCAATCCTTTTTTTCTTTTCGTTCGCTCACCGGTCCTTCGATGTTGTTGTCTAACGTAGCGTATCACGTGGTTCGCGTTTTGGTTCAGATACAATTTCAATGGTCTTTTACAGCGGACGTGACGCTCAAGCTTATTAAAATTAAATACGCAAACAGTTCGGCCATTTGACAAAGGAAACTATTTTGTATAATTTTATTGTATTCTTATAATGAGTTATTTCCAGCCAGGCAAGTTATAGTTTTTATTTCAATGAACTCAACGAGCCCCTTTTGCATTCTCTTAACTGGGAGCTAAGAGGCACGTAACGCAACTTGAACAGTAGGCCTTTTAATGCTTTGAAGTAGTCAATTTTGCTCCATCTTATTGTGACTCCCTTTGTCCAAATTATGGTTGTCGATTTTACAAGCAGAGATGTAGTTATAACCTTTTACTTTGATCTCAATTAATATTCTCGCAAGACAACGCATTCCAAGGTTTTTGACGGAAGTTGTGAGGTTTGTTAAAGTTCTCCCGAAACCAAGTGTTTGCAGTAATTGTATTGTCTGTATTCAAATTCATATGCGTCAATCGCTTGACTGTCGTATCATGGAAGTAAGTTATGTTGTTTCGTGCGAAAGACATTTCACGATGTTTCGCTAAATGATAAAAAACCTACAACGCAGTTGTCTCGAATGAAGGTTTCACTGCGCAGTCAGGAGCAGGAAAGACTAAACGCTCATATTAGAATGTTGCAGTCGCGTGATGAGGACGCGTTTTTTTATCGCACACACATCTCAACCCATGAGCTTTCAAATCATTGGAGAATAAGTCCGAAGAAGCAGCACGTGACTGCTAGGCCCAATTATCGCCTCAACTTCGCAAGTGACCAGACGTCACAAAACGTGGTCATGAGCTTGAATACCAGCATGCTTTGGGCCGTAGGTTAATTAAATATCAACAGTGGTTTTCTGCGTGTCCAACTGCAATGGTATAAGTTTCAACAAGCGACTTATTTTTATATCACTCTCTAATTACATTGGGTGTCAATAAATGCATTGTTGAAGATTTGCGTTTAGGCAAAATAACTGCAAATTACATTTCACACGCAAAATTCCTTTTCTCATAAAGCCCTTCAACTATAGCGGACTGTATAAAATACCTACTCTGACCAGTAATGAGAGACTCCTGATCAATGTCATGTGCTTTGTTCAAAAAAAAAAACTGTTATTAGCAGCCTAACAGAGTTGCCTGTGGTAATGATAACAACACAGGGGAAAAACAAATTATAAAATACACAGCGACCAAGGGAGGTTTATATGTTAAAAAGTCGCGATGGCAAAGAATGTATGTGTTGTTGTAGTTTATTACACAACATAAACGGAACGGAACAGCGGTGCACACTAACGTATGTTGCAATAGAATGCCCTTGACGGCACAGGTGAACACTTATATAAGAGGGGATCACGTGACACTACCACGTTGTACATACACTCATGTGAAACACACTACATCCCCCTTTCCTCAAAATGCAGAATCGGAATTACAAGTCCAGACGAACGGGTGGTTTTACCAACCGACCGGAACGCGTACGTAGTTCACGTTGTTCTGGAATCGGTCGTATGTGTCGACGGTTACGTCGCAATGACCGGTTTGCGGTATCGACGATGTAACAGCGAGGAAGTGAGGTTTGAGAACGTACAATGCCTTCCTCTCCACCGATCCAAGCGTACGTTTCCGGGGATAGTTCAGGAAGAGGCCGTACCCGATGTCGCTTGTCGTAATTTTGCTTTTGATTTTTCTTGATTTCGAGATCTTTAGCTCTGAAACTCGATAAATAAGACCAGTTAGGGACAAGGGACGACGTCCAACACGGAATTGTCGTCTTCAACCGTCTTCCCATCAGTTTCTTCGCTGTAATAAAACAGCCCCTAGTCCATACGATGACGAATCAGCAGAAACGACAGTTTCAGCCTGAAGATCATAATGTTGAAGTACGTTAGCGCTCGTAAGAAGTTCTTTTACTGCCTTAAAAGATTCTTCATGTGGACGAAGCCGTTGCCATGGTTCATCCTTCTGTAACAGTCCACACAACGGTTTAGATGTGTCTGCCAAACGGGGAACAAATTTAGCGAGTTGATTTGCTAAACCCAAAAACCTGCGCAATCCCGTTATATCGTTTGGAGGTTTCATGGACACTACCGCTTCTATTTTTGAAGGATCTGGATAAATACCATTTTCATCAATGATATGACCTAAGAAACCGATTCGTTTTGCAGAAAATATACACTTATCTGCATTTAAGTCCCGAAAAAATCTTGGGGTATAAATCAATAAACTTACTTTCAGATTTTACTGCACAAAGAGACTTGAGAATATTGAGAGACTCTATAGCCGGCCAACCAAGTAGTGATTGCCGTAATCCTTTGACAACGTAAATATCTTGTACCGACGAAATACCTTCATGTTCCAAGTTGGCTGAGAATTTCCCTTTCAGCGAAAGTCGAACACCTTGACGACCCCGCAACACTTCACTGCAAGCTAGCAATTCCGGGGTATCCAAAACGTTATGTAGTTGAACAGAAATAGCAGTTACATCCGCACCTGTGTCTATACGGAAGTTGATTGTTTTGCCATAAACAAAAACAGAAAAGTTATTTTTCTGTCTACCTGACATAGCTGCACCAATATACAAAAGGCAACTTATTTTCTTCTATTAAATGAAGTGATTTGCTTTTACATACCGACTGGAAATGACCGCGCTTGTTGCACGTGTGACATGTAGCATTGCGCGCTCGACAGAATTGCCTTGGGTGAGCCTTCGCGTTTCCACACCACTGGCATCTTCTCTCTGGCTTCATTCCAGTGTTTGATTGGCGCTTGCGTTGAACTCGCACAACGTCGGCATAAGAATGAGATGTGCGACGCAGTTCCACCTGCTGCTTTTTCACAATCTCAGTATTTCTGGCCATATTCACTGCTTTATTCAAAGTTAGATTAGGATCTAGTTGCAATCGCTCAGACAAACTTTTATCAAGCAAACCAAACACAATACGATCTCTTATCATTTCTTCTTTTAGTTCGCCATAATTGCAGCTTTCGGCTAGTGAAAATAGTGAAGTTATAAATTCATCAATAGTTTCTCCAGGTCTTTGCGCACGTGAATTAAACTGGCATCGTTCATAAATTACATTCTTACGAACATCAAAGTATTCATCAAACTTTCTTTTTACAATGTCGTACGTTTTAACGTCTTCATCAGATAAACCAAAAGAGTTAAGAATATCATCGGCCTTATCGCCGAGAAGGTATATTAGTGTATCAGTTAGCTTTTTATTTGATTCGTCAGACAATTTAGACGCCGATCTGTAGCGTCCAAACCTGCGAATCCATGTCCTCCAGCTTTCCAGCTTGTTGAAATCAAAGCATTCCGGCGGTGATATCTGGAAAGCCATATTCTTCTTTCTCTTAAATAGTGGACGAGGCAAATATGTTGAGGTCCATCTTCTGACACCACGTATTGTTGTAGTTTATTACACAACATAAACGGAACGGAACAGCGGTGCACACTAACGTATGTTGCAATAGAATGCCCTTGACGGCACAGGTGAACACTTATATAAGAGGGGGTCACGTGACACTACCACGTTGTACAATCACTCATGCGAAACACACTACAGGCATTTAACAGCGGCTGAAATTTTTGGATGTAAATTGTTTCCAAAAAAGAGAGGCGCCGTTTTCCTTCAATCTGTCTCGTCTTTCACACCAACAAACTTAGGCACCTTGTTTCCTTTGAAGGACCGGGAACCAACGCTAACACCATACAACCGACACGTGTTCTTGTGGTTCAACATACATTGGCCAGACAAGACGAAACCTTGTCACGAGACTCAAGGAGCACATGACGAGCCCTTCTTCGGATGTCTGTCAACATCTATGTATTTTGAACCACAAGGTCAACTTTACGAACACAACAATCCTTGGACAGATTGAAGGAAAACGGCACCTCTTTTTTTGGAAACAAGTTACATCAAAGGTTTCAGTCGCTGTTAAATGCCGATACATCTCTGTGCCATTACGACTTTTTAACATACACCTCCCTTAGTCGCCGTGTATTTTATAATAATATTTAATTTTTTATCGTGCACAGTGCATTTAATTTGTTTTTTACCCTTTGTTTTTATCACTATCACAGGGTTCGGCTTCTAATCTCAACAATTGCGCTTTTTCAACCATTGAAAGGTCGCAAAGGTAGTATACGGTTTCAAGTTGCTTGGCAGTGCGTTGGAGTTAGATACTGAGTGTTTAGGTTTTGCACACGCTTCAACAACGTCCCTGCAGGCCATCCAGTATTAACAATAGCCCATTGATGACGCAGTCGAAATAAGTCTGCGGGTATTTGTCTGAATGTCTCTTCGAAGTGTACCCTATCCCGGCGAAAAGCTTGACCAGAAGCTTATGAGCAATGTCAAGCCGTTTTAAGCTCAATTTCATTATGCCCACTTTTGGTTGTTAAACTGATTCGCCCCACAGGCCATTAGTTCAAATTGGTCAATTGTCCAATGCGAGTAACTGTGATAACAAAGTTACACATTAAAATTTAGCCCTTTTACCTAAAAATTCTCAAAGCGATACGAATAGTTATAGGCTATATTCCCTGTGTGATTAGAAGCCACAACAATACCATGTAGAGGTGAGCAATAAACTTAGTCTTGGAAGGAGTTGCTTGAAAAAAAAAACAAATAATCAAGGGGTCCTCAAAATTAGTGTTGTAGTCAAGGTTGCCGTCCTTATTGCTAAATATGTTGAAACCGTTGCACTATACCGTAGACATTCCCCCGTAGGGAAATTGAGCCGAAACAATTAGTCATTTTGTAGTGCCAGCACGTAAGAGCGCGGTAATAAGGAACTTATCCCTAGCACCCACGTTCAACAAGTTTTTTTTCAACATTCAATATTTTAGTTTCGAAGTCGACCTTTTTCCAGCGCCATTTGTTGTGCGTGGCACAGGTGGAAACTTCACATTTAAAAAATTAAGTTTTTTATCTTATCTTGGGCACAGTTGCAAAAGGTTACAGCGAGAAATGACTTGTATGTGCTTTCTTTCCCTGCTTCTAGTTCATGTCAGTGATCTGACTTCATTGACTATGACGTAACAAGACATTTACCATGATTGGTTAGAAATCCCAAAACGTAACAATGCGTGTGATGTCATTAGTGTCTCAATGTTGTGCTGACCACGTTTTACAGTTTCTTTCTGTGCTGTAAGCAGCAGTTTCAGTTGTCGTGGTTCATAGTTGATCCAATTTAGTTTTGGAAATGTTTGTTCTAACATTAGTGTTTTATGTGTAGCTATAAAAACATGAAAGTTAATTTAACTGAAATGCTGAAACGTGTTAGTCCGTCAAAGTGCCTGTAATTCAGTCCTGGACTCCTAACAAGTTGGTACGTAATTGAATGTGAAATTGTGTTAGTTAAATGTCGTGATAATATTTGTGTATGAGTTAAGAGGTGTTGACTTTCTTAATAACATATTTCTTTGTGTACGTTTATCGGCCATATTGAATGTGCGTATTATTGCCGATTGTGACACGTTTCTGTTCGTTTAACAGAGAACCAATGCTGTTGTGCAAACGAGGAGGAATTTGTATCCGAAAAGGCAGGCAGTGTTGCGTTCAAACAAATTAGGAAACCCCCTAGTGCGGCGGTCGGTGCAGATCCAGGCTGCACAGATTTTGAGTTAATTACGGCCGCTACATTAACGTTCTCAACTTTGGGACACCCGAAGACCTGAAGTTTTGATTGAAGACGTTTCTGGATTATTACAACATGGATGTGACGAAGGCATCGCTGAAAGCGATAGTGGACAAACTTAATTCTCTCTACCGAGAAGCAGAAGAATTAATGATCAACAAACAGAATGCTGAAATGCTGAAGCAGAAGCAGAAGCAAGTCTCTTTAACCTTCGAGGAATACGTTGAAAAGCATTTTGCGTATGCCAATGCTATAAAACGTAATAACGCCAAGTCCAAGGCTAAGGAAGAGCTGTGCAGCTTACGCAAGGGAAAAGAAGAATTCGAAAATCGTATCGACGAGTGGCTGTCTGGCATTGAAGAGAATCACGACGATAATGTTACCGTGAAGTCAAAGCGAAGTCACAATTCGCATGCGTCAAATTCAGCTACTGTGCGATCATCGATTGCCAGTTCCCGTTCAAGTACGAAACGCACCGAAGCTGTCGTAAGGAAAGAACTGGCTGTTCTGAAGAAAAAGCAGCTCCAGGAAAAACAGCGAGCGAAGTTGCAACTCGAAGAGGCTAAACGTCGCAAGCGTGAAGAACTGGAATATTCTGAACGACGTAAGCGTGACGAATTTGAGCTGTTAGAAGCGGAACACGAAGTACAAGCTGCAGCGGTCGAAGCTGATATCTGGGAGCGTCGATCGTTCAATGGAATGCGCGACGTGCTGAATTTGGATGACGTTTCTACGACATCAGTACCTTGTCGAATCGAGGAACATGTTAAGGAAACGCCGAAAACACCGTTGCGGCAAGAATTGAAATCGAAGACCGCTTTGGAAATGCCAGCTACGCAAGAACCGTTACCGGTCGAAAGCGCATTAGATTTGTCCAATGGTGATGCACCGAATTTGTTAGTGGTGAGCACAAACCACAGGTCAGTGATTTAATGCACGTTGCTTCACTATTGAAAGATGGCCTCGATTTGCCCAAGCCCGAGTTGTTGCATTTCGATGGCAACCCGCTACATTACACGCGTTTTATGACAACGTTTGATGAATGCATTGCTAGCCGTGTGCAAAGTGACAAGTCCAAACTAAACTATCTTATTCAGTATTGTTCTGGCGAAGCCGAAAAAATGATATTGTTTTGTTCGTGTATGGACGACGATGGCTACCGCAAAGCTCGGAAAGTTTTGCATGACCATTATAGTCGCCCGTTTATCATAGCTAGATCCTATGTTCAAAGACTGACCCAGGGTCCGTATTTGAAAGCTGATGACCGCGAAGGGCTGCAGGAGCTTGCACGTCACTTGGATGAATGTTATGTTACTTTGTCTCATTTGGGATATTTCGCTGATATAAATAACTTCGAACATCTTCTAAGTATTGCCAGACGTTTGCCACTAAACATGCAACACAGGTGGAAACGACATACTGGCGAGAACGAGCTGCGTGGAAGCGAACCGCAGTTTTCACATTTGGTGGAGTTTGTACAGAATGAAGCGCTGATTGCTAACACTCTGTTTGGAAGAATGATGACGTCTAAGAAGGACAGCGGACCACCGAAACCGGTCAAGCCCGCGCCAAGGATGTTCAGAGCATCGTCACACGCTGCTTCCGTGTCAGCAGGTTACGACGGAAGGCAAGCATCGACAAGCAAGCCAACAGGTGACGAGTGTCCAATCTGTAATGTGCCCCATGCTTTGGCGCAATGTAAAGTGTTCAAAGGAAAGCAGTTCGGAGAACGGCTGCGGATAGTGCGAAGAGCTAGGCTCTGTGACAACTGTTTTGCTAAAGGTCACATCGCTAGGAATTGTACATTGCAGAGTTCTTGTTCAGTCGAAGGATGTCGCCGTAGACATCACATGCTATTACCTTATGATTTACCTTCAGAGTCGGACAACCTTTCACAGCGAAGAGAGCAAAGGCCAGGTCCAGCAAAGAACGGAAGTGCCTCAAAGACCGTGGTAACCTCAACTTCGTGTGCAGCCAAGTCGTCCGTACCTCAGGTTGGCCAAAACGTGTATATGAATATTGTCCCAGTAAGGGTCAGTGGCAAAAACGGAAAGGAGGTTGAAACGTACGCTTTTCTGGATTCCGGTTCAAACTCGACGATGTGCTCGAGACGGCTGCTAGATATGCTTAACCTGACAGGTGACAAGATTGAATTTACGCTGTCAACGATTAATGGGAAAACACAGAACAACAACGGTTCTGTCGTTAGTCTATCTGCGAGGCCGCTAGATGGCGCAGGAGTTGTTGACTTGCCACATGTGATTTTGGTGGATAATTTACCTGTTGTTCCAAATAGGTGCGAGAAAAAATGGTCACGCCTCCGTGACATTGAATTCACGACGCCACTAAACAATGACGTTTTACTGCTTATCGGACTGGATGTGCCTGAAGCATTTTGGATCGAAGATGAGAGAAGAGGACGACTCGGAGAGCCGAGTGCGGTCAAGACAGTTCTTGGTTGGTCTCTGTTCGGTACTGCTTCGTCTCGTTATGTTAGATGCAGTGTACAACACGTCCAGGTGAATCACGTTAACTTGTCTAATGAGTTGTTGCATCAACAAGTAAAGAAGATGTGGGAAACTGAGTTTAAAGATTCCAGTCTAGGTTCCAGTGTCGGAATGTCAAGGGAGGACAAATACGCGATGAAACTAATGAACGACTCTGTGAAATTAGAAGATAACCATTACTGTTTGCGATTGCCGTGGCGTGCAGGATCGCCAAATCTGCCAAACAACCGCACACAGGCTGTGCAAAGGCTGAGCTACCTAAAGCGTCGTTTAAACGACGACAGCCACTTGTGTCAGAAGTACAATGAGACGATTGACGGCTACCTGAAGAATGGATACGCGCAGCGTCTGAAAGCAGATGATCAAAAGGAAGAGAACAGGTCTATTTG
The DNA here is from genome assembly GCF_947561715.1 of Ascidia mentula. NCBI lineage: Eukaryota > Metazoa > Chordata > Ascidiacea > Phlebobranchia > Ascidiidae > Ascidia > Ascidia mentula. The sequence continues at coordinate 14,380,101 of NC_138569.1, read as the reverse complement.
GTATTTGCCACATCACCCGGTTCTGCACCCGCAGAAGCCAGGGAAGGTCAGAGTAGTGTTTGACTGCGCGGCAAAATTTCGGGACACGTCCTTGAACAAGCAGCTGTTGCAAGGTCCCGACCTAATGATAAGGCCTGGTTGGCGTTCTTTTACGGTATACCGACAAGAGGCTATTGCCATTATTGCAGACGTCGAGGCAATGTTTCACCAAGTTAGAGTGGATCCTAGGGATATTGACTGTCTGAGATTCGTCTGGTGGCCGGACGGAGACATGTCGAGGGAGCCTGAAGATTTCCAAATGCTGGTCCATTTGTTTGGAGCGATGTCGTCGCCGTGTTGTGCAAGTTTTAGTTTGCGACGTATACGCAGACGACAATTGTCATGCTTTTTCAGAAGAGACCGTTGCTACAGTGCGACGCAATTTTTACGTGGACGACTGTTTAAAGTCTGTCGCTATACTTTACAGGAAGCCAAGCAGTTGGTGCAGGAGATCCGCGTGCTTTTGCAGCGTGGAGGTTTTCATTTAAGAAAGTGGTTAAGCAACGACGAAAGAGTCTTAGATGATGAACCTACGAGCGACTCAGCGAAGTCTTTATTCTCTTTGAAAGATGATACCGGTCAAGTGGAACGTGTTCTAGGTGTGAGCTGGAATTATCGTACCGATACGTTTCAATTTGATGTCAAAGTAAAGCAAAAGCCGATCACTAGACGAGGCATACTGTCTATGGTGAGTTCTCTTTTTAATCCTTTGGGGTTTGTTGCTCCAGTTGTCTTGCAGGCGCGAATGTTGCTGCAAGAGTTATGTAGACAGGGTGTTGGATGGGACGAGGAAGTACCAGAAGATATTGCCACAGCGTGGCGCCGTTGGATTTCCGAGTTGCCGGAACTTTCCTCTGTTCAAATACCCAGATGTTTGAAGGCAAGCCAATTGGGAAGAATCAAGGTATGCGAGTTGCATCATTTTGCCGATGCATCATCGTCGCATGGCTACGGTACCGTGTCATACCTTAGGGTTGAAGACGAAAACAGACGCGTGTGTTGTACCCTTTTGTTGGCAAAAGTTAGCCCCACTGAAAGTCGTTTCTATTCCGCGACTTGAGCTGACAGCAGCTACACTTGCTGTGAAAATGGACCAGGTTCTCAGAAAAGAGTTGGACCTGAAGATTGAAAAATCAACTTTCTGGACAGATTCTACGTCTGTACTGCGATGCATAAACAACACAACCAAGCGTTTTCCTTTCTTTGTGGCAAATCGGCTAACGAAGATAGATGAAGGGTCTGATGCTTCACAGTGTTAGCACGTCCCAACCGTGCTCAATCCGGCTGACGACGCGTCGCGGGGTTTAAGAGTTGCTGCGTTGGTAAAATGCGAGAGATGGTTTGCTGGACCACCGTTTTTGTGCAAGTCGGAGGACCAATGGCCTACGAGTCCTTTGATTCCAGACGTTCTACCCGATGAGTTTGTGCTGAAAGAGCGAAAGGACGTCGCAGTTCATCTTGTTTCTCCGAAATTGGACTGCATAAATCAGTTGATCAATCGATACTCGTCCTGGAAAAGACTGAAGAAGGCTGTGGCATGGCTGCTACGGTTTGTCGAGTTTATTCGAACGAAAAATAAGTTGCAAGTTGCCGATCCGTTAAGCGTTGCGGAACTGCAAAGGGCAGAGCTTGCAGTGATCAAATACGTTCAGCAGCAGGAGTTTGCCGAAGAAATTCGTGCACTTTCACAGCACGATCCTAAGTATGCCGTGAACAAGCGTGTATCAAGGCAGATGAAATCTGGAAGGTCTTTGCAGAGGCTAAATCCCATTTTGGTTGATGGTGTTTTACGTGTTGGAGGTCGCTTGCATCGTGCACCGGTGGCATATGACCTGAAGCATCCAGTGATTCTACCCAACAAACACCACGTGACAAAGCTGATAATCGAGGATTATCACAATACCGTTCAGCACTCTGGCATGGGTCTTACATGGACATTGCTACGACAGAAGTACTGGGTTGTTCGTGGTGGAGTTGCAGTAAGGCGTGTGTTGGGACAATGCATGTTTTGTCGTCGACGCAACGCACCCATCGGCCAACAGATGATGGCAAGCTTACCACGAGAACGAATAACGCCAGGAGAGCCTCCATTCACGTACGTTGGAGTGGATTACTTTGGGCCTTTGTTGGTGAAGCAAGGGAGGAGCGAGGTTAAGCGATACGGATGTATATTTACGTGTTTGACGGTTCGTGCTGTGCACATTGAAATTGCGCACTCGCTGTCAACGGATTCTTTTTTTGACGCCCTACGGAGATTCATCGGTCGCCGAGGAAAACCGAAGAAGATCTTCAGTGACAACGGAACCAATTTCATCGGAGCCAACCGCGTTTTGCGCGACTCGTTGAAGGCTTGGAATCAAGTGCAGATTTATGATTGTCTCAGACAGCGTGACATTGAATGATCTTTTAATCCGCCTACTGCAAGTCACATGGGTGGAGTTTGGGAGCGGCTCATTCGGTCTGTGCAGAAAAAATACTGAGTGCTCTTATGTCTGAACAAACGCCAAATGATGAAAGTCTCATCACCTTTATGGTTGAAGTGGAAGCGATACTTAATTCTCGACCACTTACTCCAGTTACTATGGATACAGAAAGTGACGAACCTTTAACGCCAAATCATCTGGTGTTGCTGGGGCATTGTGATACACTGCCGCCAGGGGTTTTCGATAAGGACAACTATGTTCGACGTCGTTGGCGCCAGGTGCAATACCTAGCCAACCAATTCTGGTTTAGATGGGTCAACGAGTAGGCTACCTGCCGACTTTACAAGTTCGGCAAAAATGGATTGTTCCAGAGCGCAATCTGGCGCTTAATGATCTTGTTCTTCTCGCGGACAACTCCGTCCCGCGAGGCAGATGGCTGACGGGGAGAGTCGTGGATACCTACCCTGCAGAAGATGGATCGGTACGCACCGTACTGGTAAAAACCAAAAATGGGACTTTAAAAAGGCCAATTGCTAAATTGTGCCTGATTTGCAAGGCGGGCGAAAACTAGCGTCGCGTTGTTTTCGATTGTACATAGTGTATGTGTTTGTTACATGCTCGCTGTTGTGTTGTGTTTTAATTGGATGTGGCGAACAGATTCGCACATCGGGGCCGGGAATGTTACAGCGAGAAATGACTTGTATGTGCTTTCTTTCCCTGTTTCTAGTTCATGTCAGTGATCTGACTTCATTGACTATGACGTAACAAGGCATTTACCATGATTGGTTAGAAATCCCAAAACGTAACAATGCGTGTGATGTCATTAGTGTCTCAATGTTGTGCTGACCACATTTTACAGTTTCTTTCTGTGCTGTAAGCAGCAGTTTCAGTTGTCGTGGTTCATAGTTGATCCAATTTAGTTTTGGAAATGTTTGTTCTAACATTGGTGTTTTATGTGTAGCTATAAAAACATGAAAGTTAATTTAACTGAAATGCTGAAACGTGTTAGTCCGTCAAAGTGCCTGTAATTCAGTCCTGGACTCCTAACAAGTTGGTACGTAATTGAATGTGAAATTGTGTTAGTTAAATGTCGTGATAATATTTGTGTATGAGTTAAGAGGTGTTAACTTTCTTAATAACATATTTCTTTGTGTAAGTTTATCGGCCACATTGAATGTGCGTATTATTGCCGATTGTGACACGTTTCTGTTCGTTTAACAGAGAACCAAAGCTGTTGTGCAAACGAGGAGGAATTTGTATCCGAAAAGGCAGGCAGTGTTGCGTTCAAACAAATTAGGAAACCCCCTAGTACGGCGGTCGGTGCAGATCCAGGCTGCACAGATTTTGAGTTAATTACGGCCGCTACATTGAGTGTGTTTCTTCAGTAACAGCATACATGGCAAACCAAATTACTGAAATACTAAAATGCAAAACATGACTTTGCAATATTTTTTGCACATGTGCATTAGAGCGAAGCATCGTAAACAGGCGCAGTAACCAACCAACCACAGTTTTAAATTGTTCAATGGCGTCAGGAAACTGTGTTTTCATGTTTATTCGTCGCATTAATTCAATCAACGAAATCATACGTCGTTTTCGTATATTTCTAGACACAAGAACTTTCTAATTTTGCGCGCACATGTTTACCGTGATTCTTGAACTGTCCCGTGTCCCTCACCAGCATGGACATTTGAACCTTCAACTAAGTTTTTCTGGGCAGAGCCATTATAAGCAGATGCTGATATATGCAAAATGTAACAGCCGCTAAATTGTTTGATATATTTGTATATCTGACTTTCTTCAGACCCCACCATCCATAAACATGACCTGTCAAAAACATCTTTTAATAAACAGACAGCTACAACCTGATATTGTTTAAAAATTAAAAACTTTGCATTTGATATTATATATTATTGTGTAGCATGTGCAAAGGCAAAATACGATCAATATTTAAGGTAAATAAACTTTTGAAATAAAAATGTTTTGTGATTTCGTCAAGGGAAAGTTTGTGGTTTGATTAGGGGAGTATCCTTAATTTTTTATGTGCGCCAACTTGATGACAAAAGCCTGAAAAATGGGTGATGCTACAAAGTTTATTTGTGACTATGCAAAAAGAAAGGCAAATTGCAAAAAATGCAAGCAACCAATTGAGAAGGGAATTCCCAGAGTAGCCAAAGTAGTTCCAAACTATTTTAATGACGGAGATGGAGTAATGAAACAGTACCATCACATTAACTGTATTTTTGAGGTATTTCAAAAAGCCAGAGCTACAACCAAAAAAATTGATGATGTCACAGATTTAGAAGGATTTTCAGAAATGACGGACGACGATAAGGAATTGATAAAGAAAAACATTCAAGAGCTATGCATAAAACAGGAAAATAAAAAGACTCCAAAAAAATCCACCCCACAAAAACGAAAAGCATCCAGCACTTCGGACACACCCCCCGCAAAAGTGAGCACTGAGGCAAAGCCATCCACTATTAATACTCAACCAAAAGCAAATGCTCCTGTTAACCCTAAGAGTAAAGATAATCAGTTTCGGGAGTTCAGGCGTCTCTGTGCAATGATTGCTGATGAATCAAGTTATAATGAAAAAACTAACATTGTCAAAAGTTTTATTACAAAAGGTAGCAGCAACACAGCATTTAGTGGTGATCTTTATGTCATTTTAAAATTACTTTTGCCTGGTGTTATTAAACGAACATACAACCTACAAAGCAAACAGCTGGTTAAACTTTTTAGTCAGATATTTGATCAGGATTTGGATGAAATGGTTGAAGAATTGGAGCAAGGTGATGTGTCTGAAACAGTCTTCAAGTTTTTTGAGTCTAGCTCTGTGTGCCCCCCTATAAAAAAAAGTACATTAACTATTCATGATGTGGATAAGTTTCTTAGCAACCTTGCTTTGTTAACACGAGAAGAGGATCAAATGAGTTGCCTAGAAAAAATTGTCAAGCAATGCACAGCAAATGACCTTAAAACCATTGTGCGACTTATCAAAGGAGACTTGAGGATCACTGCAGGGGCAAAGCACATTTTGGATGCTCTTGATCCTAATGCCCATGAAGCTTTTAAAGCTTCAAAAGATCTTTCTGATGTGATATCTAGGGTTATGAGTAATCGCAAAAGTGGCATTAAAACCTTAGAGGTGAGAGCATCTTTGATGACACCAGTTGCCCCAATGCTTGCAGAAGCTTGCAAGTCCGTTGAACAAGCAATGAAAAAGTGCCCCAATGGAATGTATTCAGAGATAAAGTATGATGGAGAGAGAGTACAGCTGCACATGTCTGGGGGTAACTTTCAGTTTTTTAGTAGAAGCTTAAAACCTGTTCAAAAACACAAAGTGCAACACTTTGACAAATACATTCCTGAGGCATTTCCTGGCAGCAACAATATGATTTTGGACAGTGAGGTTTTACTAATTGACACAAAGACTGGCAATCCGTTGCCATTCGGCACACTGGGCATTCACAAAAAATCGAAGTTTGAAAATGCCAATGTTTGCTTGTTTGTATTTGATATTCTTCACTTTAACGGCGATAATTTAATGACACAATCCCTTGAACAAAGGAGAAAGTGTTTGGAAAAGAACATGAAAGAAATTCCGAACAGAGTTATGCTTTCCGAAATGAAATTCGTCAACAAACCAAATGATCTCAAGAACATGATAATACGGGTTATTCAGGAAGGGCTTGAGGGGTTGGTGTTAAAGGATATTAAAAGTCTGTATGAACCAGGCAAACGTCACTGGCTCAAAGTTAAAAAAGACTACCTGATGCAAGGCCAAATGGCTGACACTGCTGATTTGGTTGTTCTAGGTGCCTACTACGGAACTGGCAGCAAGGGAGGTATAATGTCAGTTTTCTTGATGGGTGTTTATGATGAAAACAAAAAAAGGTGGAGCACTGTGACCAAGGTTGGCAATGGACATGATGACAAGGCTTTGGACAAAATCAACAAGCAGTTAAAAACAGTGAAAATTAGCAAGGATTACAGCAAAGTGCCAACATGGCTGAATGTTACCAAGCAGTATGTGCCTGATTTGATTGTTGCTGACCCAAAATTAGCACCAGTTTGGGAAATTACAGGCACAGAGTTTAGCAAATCAGATGCACACACTGCTGATGGAATATCCATACGTTTTCCAAGAGTTACAAAAATCAGAGATGATAAAACATGGGAAACGGCCACCTCACTTCAACGTCTCAAGTTACTCTATGAAAAATCCAAGGAGGAAACTGATGTGTCACTTTTGCTTGGCCAACCATCCAGCAGTGCCAAAAATATAGATCCAAATGCCAATTTTTTGAATGATGTATTCAGTGGTTTGCGATTTTACATACCAACAAGCTTCCCTGATCGTAAACGCATGGTAAGATACATCAATGCTTACAATGGTGATGTAGTGGAGGAGTTCGACATCAGCAGTGCAACACACATTTTAAAAGGTGACGAAGAAACCAAAGTTTCTGCAGGACCCAATGCCCAAGCAATAAGTGCTGATTGCTTTTGGAGGTCTGTTAAGGAAAAGATTGTACCTCAAAAGTGACGTGTGGACAATATATTTTTTGTATTAGTTTCTTGTGTTGTAGCAATCAACAAATTATGTTTGGAGTTAATCTGTTTCAAACATGTTGCTGAGTTGAAATGAACTGTGTGATTTAAATGTTTTAGTTTTTATTGGTGTAATATTATTTGATTGAATGATTTTTATGTGATCATTTTGGAGTGATAGCTAATAAAATATGTTAAGAAAGTCTGTCGGGGTTTTTACTTTACAGTATGACCCAGATAATGGTAATTTATACATTGGATGGGACATTCTAGGGTTTAAGATTAAGTTAACTCAGTATATGCAAAAAGTGGTCTTTGTTGCTATCTCCACAGGGCCAACAGAGGCACCAACTAGGTAATGCACATAACTACACATCCCTGGGTGGTTTAGACCTCTGGTGGCCCCTGGAACTTCACACCCACCGCTAGCACCGTTGCCGGTGACCGCGCGGTCGCTGTGGGTGATCAGTCACAAGGACCGGTTGTGGAAGGGCGTTCCCGATCTTGCTGGGAAAAGGTTGTTGTGGGCTTGCATGAAAGCAAGACCCGGCAGCGAAGAAAGCGGTTCAGTAAATGTTATCTGTATTTATCCTTGTATTTTCCGAAGTTGTTTGAAGTATGCGTGAACGAGATTTGGCCCGCCATGACTATTGCCCTTCCACGTCAAAGCAGAATCGCGCTGCAGGGCAAACGCGTGTTGCAAATTTATAGCTGGTTTCAGTCACGTGATAGTAAAAAGAAAAAAGGGAGATTGCACCACACGCCAGCAAGCAAACGTATTGCGACAACGTACGTTATCAATTAAATTTAACTGGAATTGTACATTGTTAGCGGTGAATTTAAAGTTAAGAAACTCAGGAAAAATTAAAATCACATCTGCGTAACCGCGTAACCAACAACAAAACCTAGAATTATTTTTTCAGAAGTTTTGTTATCAAAAGTCGAGGTATCTTTTTGAGTTTGGAAACAATCTCTAATTTTACGTATTTGTATTGGGCAAAGGCAACAGTGCCTTTTGTTGCATAATTTGTCCCACATAGTGCGCCCCTGAATTAAAGCTTAGTCGACCCCAGACAAACAAAGTTTATTCATTCATTGGTATGTATTTCCTTGCCGACGTCGACGCGGACGCTCGAGTGAGTCAACACACCGCAACAATAGCGTTCAAGGTACAACACAGCAAGCAATGAATCGCACAGGAAGTAACTTTAATTTACAACTACGCGCGACGTGCAAAACTTTTTGGTTAACGTTGCTCACGAAGGCTTTCAACAACATATATTGCACCGTTTTAAACTTGGGCAGTCTCCAGTAACAGTTTTATGAATCGGTATGTGCAGAAAAGGGAATGTAACGAAATTTATGCGCATTAAAAACCAATTGTCATTGCATGCACACAACAAAACAAGAATCAGTTATGTGTAGCCTAATCAAAATAGTAACTTGTACCGTAGTCCTCGGAAAACACTTCGTATTTTGCTTCACAATGCACCCACAATAGTCCAGTCGTAAATACCATTGCGTCGGGTAATACTACAGAAGAGAATGTTTGGAAATACTTTCACAAAGTAAAAAAGTCATCGAAAACTGTCAATTGCTGAAGAAACGTTATGTTTTAGGAATTTCACAGTGCGCAAAAATCTTTTGACTGCAGCAATTACGGTTTGTTACTTGGGGGCTTACAGCACCGAACGCAAGGTTAGTTTGGGATTCAGTTAGTCGATATCACATTATTTTGTTGAACTTGCTAGGCGGGTATATACGACACTGTAGTATATGAATCAACTGTTTTTAACCACACGGGGTGGGGAAGTAACACGGGTGGTACAACACTACAACAGCTTCCATATATAAAACAGCAAAAAAAACATAACAATAACGTTCCATCTTTCTACACCCATGAAAGACCAGTTGCGTGGCGGCGTGTAATCGTGGAAGACCGAAATTGGCCAGTAGTTTGGCCGCCGGAGGTTACGCACACCTTATTGATACGGTGTCTGTTGATTTCCGACACATACGCGCTTTGAGTGTAAGTTTGTCCCGGGTCTCGCGGCAAATTTTCACAATCCTGGTTGGTCAGGTTGTAACTGTAGGATGTACCGGGGTAGTGGTGTGGTGCTACGTTGTCGCCTATATACTCATACGTCAAATTGCTGTACGCCAAAGGACGATGAATGTCTCTGACATTGGAATCACGCGAGCGACTCGGTTCTGAGACCAGTCGTTTGGTCCTGGGCAGCGGGATTGGCTTCCTTGGCTCGTAGTAGCAATGCTGTGGTTCGAGGTGGTCGCCTGCTGAAAAGGAGCGGTAGTGTTTTCGTGGTGCTGGAATGGGATAATACTTGGGAATGGTGGATTCTATGGATCGACTTGTGTTTCTTATTGCCTCACGAGTAACACTGCTCTGTGTGCTACGGTGGTGAGAATCCACACTTCTAGATCTACCGTGCAGTGATTTGGCGTAAGTATCGTATTCGGTTAGCGGGACTGAGTATTTGCAGACTGCGTTGCTCGTCAGTTCCTCGTAACCCTGGCGTTGTTTGCCAGAAGGGTCGAACGTGTCTAATCGTGGAGAAAATATTTGGGCGTGACCCCATCTAGGGAACTCACTATCGGTAATATTGTCCTCTGCTTGTACAGGAGTGGTTACCGATCGACATCTAAGCGACTGACTGGTGTTAGGACGACGATTGTAGAAGTTTGATTCATCCATGGATGTAGAAGGCAAGTGTTGCTCTCCGTAGTTTCGCGGTGCTACCACATGCGGTTGGGTTAACGTGGAATCGTTGATGAAATGTTCGCCGGAGATTTTACCCACTAGTGCCACAAAAGAGCCATAATATGGCTTCTTCTGTAGTTCGTTTTGTGGAACTGTGTAGTATTCTATGTCTACCTGGCGGTCGGCAATGTTACTTCCTTGATCGGTATCATCAGTGCTAAGATGGCTCGACTCCGCAATGCACACGGCACCGTTGTTGTTATTATTCACGGTCAGTCGCTGATGGAAACTGCGTTTGGTTGCCCAGTGCTGAGCGACACCCAACTGTTCGGCGGCAGATTTTTTCCGAACGACAGAATAACCTGTTTTGTCGTTCTTTGCTGACTTGGGTGGCGACGTGCAGTTATCTGCGGTAAGATGGTCCAGATCGCTGTTTCCGTTTACACCGTTTTCGGAGGATGTCCTGTTACATTTCGGTTCGTTGCCCTGTTGGGGATTCGCTTTTGGACGTGATGTTGACACCGCTGCGAATACAGCTTCGCCGCGCAATGACTGCACCGAATCCACACGTCGAACTGAAACGGTTGTGTCGGTAGGGGGCGCTGTGCGATCCCGGGAAGAATTATTTTGAGACTGCTTGGGAACGCGGTTCACAGCAGATCCTCCTGCAAATTAATCAGAATTTGATAAAAAGAGGTTGTTTACACGTGTGATTAAAAAGTGGCAAAGCACTACGGTAGTTATTTGATTTGTATAGAAATGTTAAAATAGCCTATAAAACATAGTTCTCACACGTTTTTTTGACACTGTAAAAACGTCCCGGAAAGAACTTACAGAGTGAAGTTACTTGGATATCCACTGCAACAACACATTTACTTCCTATTAAGTTAATTTGGAATGAATCAAATATGTTGTATTGTAAATTTACACGATCAATAGATGACTTCCAGTAGTTTATATTTGGATTTTTACCAACGATTGCACGTTAGGATAAATAAACCGCTAGGGCCCGAGGCCTGAACCGTGTGGTTTGTGTGGCTGCCATGGAAGCAGCAAATGTGGATTATCCACCATTGACCTTTCGCCAAGTAGAGTTTGCCAATGCTAAACTGTCACAAACGCTTCAAAAATAAGTACAACCGCACCCTATAACCAAACCAAACAGCCGATAGTTTACATTTAATATTTGACAAACAAACCCATGATCTACAATCTTGATAATAACCAGATTGCACCAAATTCACTATCTTCGTCAGTGAATCAATTTATTTTCTATTTTTATCAGTGGTGTCGTTTTTGTTGCAGGTTTTGTGTTACCTTTCGACAAAATTGCATTTTTCTGGCCTTTTCAGAGGTGTCCCAATGTAAAGTAATAGGTTGTCAACTGTGGGTAACTGCACTGTTGTGATAGTTTTTTGATGTTGTTAATTCCATGTCTTACTTTTATTTATGTTTTTCGACTCCTGGACAATTATTTTCTTGTTGTTTACAATATAGCAACTGACTATGCCCAAAAAGGGAAATATTTGCTCCTGAATATCTTGTGAAACCAGACTAATTGTGCTTTCACAGCAAGTGCTTATTGTACGCATTTAACAATGTATCGTTTCCCCTGATATACATTTAACATTAATTTACAAGAATTAAGTTTGTATCCATAAATGAGAACCTACACGCCCATTTCGATAACCAACTTAACGTACTCAAAGTAACAGAAAAACTTACCACCATGTACCGCTTTGTAGCTAAGCGGATCGAAATCAAGGCCCACGTCTCCCATTACACCAGGAAAGTTAAGGTCAAGACCTTCAAAGGGACTGCTGTTTCGTCGTCGACGGTTTTCCTCGTCATTTTCAGCGTGATGCGAATTGTGCGGTGGTAAACTAATCAATAAATTAGAAAGAATAGAGTTTTAATGGTAGCAAGTGCCAACTTGATCGTACAATTATCTTCATTGATGAAATGTTTTTGTTCCATACTTAAATATTAATGAACGCAATAGTTAATTTTTGAAATTTGAAATTCACAATATAGCAACTATAATAATGTGTGCTCCTGGTCGTTCTGTGACGTAATTTCTTTTATTTTCAAACACGTAATTGAATTTAAAAGCGCTGCCTTGTACCTTCGTTTGCGCACAATAAGTTCAACCACTTACAATCCCTTTCATGTCATATTGAAAAGCTCACGGGAGTTGTCTGTTTAAAGCGCACCGCTAACCACAAGGAAAACCTGATTAACTGTTAACATTTTGCACCAAAGTTGCCGCCTCTACAAACGTGATTATGCGTATACAGCATCTGAAACTTGCTTCACGGTTACACAGTAAGAAAACGACAGTTTTCCAATTGTGGTTTGGTACAACTGCTTTATCAAGATTCTTTTTGTATCTTATATACTTTTTCGTACAAACACAAAGCGTTTCCTGAAACAAAACAGCTATTTACATGTAAGAAGGGTTGACAATTCTTACCCGGCTGCTTCCCTGTCCAGAGCTTCTAAACACTCGTCAGAATAAACTCCGCCCGAAGGACGAACGTGTTTTGGTCGCTGTGGTTTCGCTTGAATATCTTCATCTGTTGGTTCGACACCAGTACATGACACCTGCGGTTCAGGCCTCCTTCTGTCCGACAAACTGGACGACTCCTGTAGCACACATTGATGTGGTGTGTTGCTTAATAATTATGTAAGGCTTAAGCTTGAAGTTGCATCATAATACGTATCATTTAACACTGACTTCAAATATTGAAAAATTGGGATCTTAGCCATAGATTGCATGATTGCCTAGCGATCACTCTACTACTACGGAAGTTATCATTGAACAAGTTAACAAAATTATTGTGTACTAATGGCCAACTTGATTGTCCTTTTGAACTGCGAAGTTGAATCACAAAATGCACGCGTCGTTCAATTAAAAACACAAAAAAGGGAACATCCAGCTGACTATCGTGACAAACTTCCCTGAAATGCAATTTTCTATGGCGCAGGGAAATACCAAACGCATAAAGACAATAAAAGGTCAGGCTAAAAATAGCAGAACACACAGACTGGCCAATACATTTGTAATCTCCACAGTTATTGTGGCCGAGAGTATTAAAGACTCAACCAGAAACAGCCAAATAATTGACGAATATTATACCGGCACTAGTTCGTTGAATACAATCTACATTAATTTGTGTGCCAGAAAGTCAGTTATATTGAAAAAGACATAACGCAGCGCAATTTGTTTCACCTCGTTTACTTACTTCATAGTTTTCCAAACGAGACCATACGTATTTTGGAAAATTATGTACATCAATATCCAAGTTTGAGACATATATATCTTTATATCTTGCTTAATTCGCAAAGGATAAATGACGATTTTCGCGTGTGCAAATTTTAAGCTTACAATGCTAAAATCAAACCACATGAAAGGCTTTGAGTCTTTGGCAACTACCTCGTTGGAAACAGCTTGCAATAAGGAGGCGTGAGAAAAGTTGAGAGCCCTTCGCGTCACTGAACTTTGGACGAGCTCCGTTGATCTGCTCGACGCGAGTGAATCTTCGCTCTGACAACGACGTAGCGACGCTGTGTGAAAAGGAACATGAGGTTTAGCGGTCAAGTGTGCTGTGGCATTGTTTACTTTCATTTATTCAATGCTAGGGTGAGAATATTGTTGGTGATGTTTGTACTGACTATTGCGTGTGTTGATGACGAACCAACTGCGTGAATTATCTAACATGCAAATACTCGATTTGCCTTTATCCACGACTTGTCAAACGTTTTGCGCCATCTCAGCGTCCTCAACGTGGGTCATGGAGATAAAACAAGTGCATGCGTTAAGCTGGGCAAAATATTCAAATTTTTTCTTGCTGTCAACATCAGTTTATAGTAACAGTTGCATATGTGACGTCGCTTTTCCTGTCAGTGGTGGGCGAATATAAGCGAATGCGCGTGGGTTTTCCGGGAATCGCTAACATTTATTACACTGTACCTGACGACTCGTGGCAGGCATGTAAAGGCTGACAACACGCACAGAAATGGCGCAGTGTCGCGTAAAGCACTTTTAATCGAACGCCAATCACGCTAATTGCGGAAATCGCCGCATTTATGCGAGTCGTGTTTGGTAGTGCGCCAAATTGTCTGTCGGGTGATGCTCACATATGGGCATTACTTGATAAGTCGTTCGCCCCGCGCCTCGCCTAATGCTTTGCACACAACCCTCAAGTCTACCTTGTCTCGAAACAGCGGTGGAGCTTTTCCTCAACAAGCTGCCAAGCTTCACTTTCCAGGTAGAACCGTTTTGGTTGTTGGGTTGATGCCTGGTCGTCGAGGAAGGTGTTGCACAATTTTCTGGGATTGACGAACTCAGGGGAGCTGTCATGGCACTGGCTCGTCGTTGATGGCCTGTTATATAGGAAACTTTTATTTACATGCATAATGTCTGCTAGACTGATAGACTTTCTCCTTGGCCCACTGATTGAAATCATGTTTCCAATCTTACATCTTTCCAGTAAAACCAAAATCAAAAGTAAAATTTTGTGGTTGCTGTCTTTCGGGCATAGTTTTTAACAAATTATACAACTGTGGCTTTTTAAAACACCAAACTTTGTGCATTTTTTACAATCTATGCAGGCCAAAGTCACTAGGAAATTTAATAACATATGGTTGAAAAACAACTTTCTTATTTATCTTTTTTTGCAACTTGCTGTGATTAGCATGGTAGTAATTAGCACTATTTGTGAGCATCCTGAAACAGGTTTAATATTTTTCTCACCAATTTTTTTGACATTTGTGGGTGGAGCGGAGCCTCGAGTTTTCTGGGTGAGATTGGCTGCACTCATTGAGGTAGGTGGGGCTTTTTTGTGTTGTCTTTTTCTGGTAATGCAACAGCATGACACAATTTACACACAGGTAAATGGTTATAAATAAACGGTTGAACGAAAGTGGTTAACAAATAATGTACGTTGACAATTTTATGTGCAACAAGACGGAACAGAATACAATACAAACATGTTGATGTGTGAAACAACAAGTAGTAAAACTTAAACACAATGCAAACAAAAGCACTTACTGTTTAACAAATGTTGATTTCTCTCCCACATAAACAACCTCGCAGACAAATCTCATGCAAGCAAGTAGAAAAGCAAATGAAAAAATAGAGTAGAAAATGTTCAGTAGAGGTAAATGAAGCATGCATAAAAAGTCCATTGGGGTTTGCCATTCAAGCATGCTTCATTGTTGGCACAAAGTAAAGGTAAAAACCAACAGGCTCCAGTAACACAGCAATTCAACATGCAGCATTATTTTTTAAAAACTATGGGGTTCACTTTAAAGTGCTGTTAGGAGGACCTGGATGTTAGCAGTACTTGGTTTGTTAGTGTCCTTAGGTGTTTGTAAAAAGAGTAACTATGTGGCAAAAAGCAACGAAGAATTAAAAAATTAATAAATTTGTACACAATTACATATATGGTATTCATTGGGGGCAACGTGAAATTATTATATTCGTGAGTGATCAATTTTGAAATGTGTAAAATGAAATGCATGCAATCTAGATGTTATTCTAAGTAAACCCTACTGCTACCAAAAGCAGTTGCATTTATTCAGGGAAAACAAATTTCCACCAGCAACAAAATTAGTTTCCAAAACCAGCAAGGGGTGAGAGTAAAGGTTAAGTATTGATTGTGAGGTTTGGGCAAATTACTTTTAGCACACAGGGGAAAGGTTTTTGTCTAAAGCTGTGAGGACTTTCTGCGGAACTCCTTATCTACGTCCCCATTTTTGTTGGCACCCTCAGGGCTGTCAACTGTCGTAAAGATGCGACTTATGGTTACTTGACGATTTCTGCGTTTTTGCGTGAAGTCGCCGTAAGACCGTCTGCAGATGTTACATAATTGTATAAAAACCTACAACTCAAGTTAACAACAAATGGCCCATGATGTTAAGCATAACAAGCTAGTGGCCCGACTGTTTTCATATTTTCAACAATATGCTTGTATTTGTTTAAACAAACACAGCAATATTTTTACATTAAACAACCTCAAAACAAGTTTTGGGCACATCACTTAAAAACCTAAAGATAGATTAACATCACAATGTAATGTACCATTCTACCACCACCTCAGTTTCACCATCTAAACAGAAGAAGTTATGTTGATGAGAAAAAGGTTACACTATCATGATATACATGTCAAAAATACAAAAAGCAAAATGGAAACACAACTGTTTCTGTCAGTTAATGTATCTACCTGGCATGGGGCTAATTTACCTGTATGTTACAATGAATGAGTGGAAAGTAAGTTGCAGGCATATGCAAGTGCACAATCAACGATACATGTGAACACAATGTGAGCCTGATACAACATCATAAAAGAACTAACCTCCTGTCATTAGAAGATCTTGAAGCAGCTGATGAGTTTCTCAGTCTTACGTCTGATGCTTTCTCAGAAAGGGCAGAAGAGTTAAAGTTGTCAGAAGATGTTGGTGTTGTGGCTGTCCTTGACCTGGCCTGTGCTTCCTCCAAACTGATTAGTTTGGGTGTTGAAAGCACCATTAGAGACCGAGGTCGCAATGGTTTGTGGTCTGTAACATAAGGCATACAGAGTTATGATTTTTAGCAAAAACGCTATAAATTAAATGCACAATAATAATTATGGTCAAAAAGTCTTCTGTTTGTGTTTAACAGGAGACAGGTAAATCATACCTGCATCATACTGCTTTGTTTGTAGTTGATCACTGAACAGTAAATCACTGTTGACTATCATAAATTCAAGGACCACAGACTGTACTCGTGCTTCAGTGAAAGCAGCCAGCCCAGCTTCAATTTCCCTTGATCGAAGAAGATTTGGAGCCCAAACAATTGCAAGGTTTCGACAATGCATTGACGTTCGGGAATCGTGGCCAGCCATAAAATTTAGATGCATGATAAGGTGCCTTAGAGTTCTGAACAAACAAGTTTTTTGGATTTACTCACAAGACATGTCTTGTTACAACAAAACTATAAAATATTTATATTTGCTGTTTAATTGTCAAGTACACATAAAGGCCTTATACTGTAACATGACAAAACCTAATATTTATTTTTTGTACAGCCACATGGCACAAAAACCACAAACATTTTTTCCCTGCGAAAATATTGTCATGCTTTAAAGTCAGTGCTGCAAGTTGACTTAGAAAGATAGGCTAGGCTGTGACAAAATCAATAAATTGATTCCAGCCAAGCACAAACCTGTAGTGAGGTGGGGGGAGTTGCTGGATGACATCATGGACTTTGAGTAATCTCTCTTCAGCCTCATAGTCTGTCACTGCACTAGCAAACCTGTTGTAGAGCTGATAAGTAAGTAGAGGGTTCGGCAACTCTCTGCAAAAAAATCATTTCTGTTTTTATGTTGTTAGAAATTGTTATAATACTACTTGCATAACTTATAATCCATGTGCTGGATGTTGTCATACTTTAAAATGGCCTTGAGTGCAAAGCATCACTAATTTTTAAAACAATCAATTGAATCTATCAACAAACCAAGTAAATACGAAGACAGATAATAAATTACCTGAAATACAACTTGCACAGGCCAGCTATACTGTGGGGATCGCACACCACATTATTTTCCTTGGACATGCCAGGAACATGGCCAGTTTTGGGAAGCCCAGCAACAGCTTTCTCGAGGTTGGGACGGTTGTCAGAGTCAAACTCATAACGCAGAAACCTGATGTGTGAAGCTACACCAGATATCCTGTATATCCCATCCACAATTCCATGTTCCTCCACAAACTTTATACACTCCAACACAACCGATGGCACTGCATCACATATATCAATAGTTAGCTGTTCTGTAGAGTTTTTTTTTATATATACCGTCTTCTTCAGTTCTGTGGAGCAATTCCCCTAAATCACAGCCGAAAACCCGCTCCTTCAGAATACCCTTCTTTTTTAATTGTGACTTTGTGGGGCGATTTGCTAAAAAGGACCTTAGAAAATCCATAATTTTTCCATTTTTCTTTGCAACTGAAACATAAACTGAAATAATCCAACTGTTCCACACATAAGCCCAATCAAACGCGCACTTGGTCTGATGATTGTTGGACCATTATATTGAGGGGGTGAAAAGGGCCTGTCTTGGGTTCCAGCAATATCATTAGCACTATTAATACGCCGAACACACTGGGAAGGGAATGAACCCACTCTTAGGCCTTGTTTGCCTCTCCACCAACCAGAGGCACCCATCTCTATAATTGATACCATGTCACCAACCTATAAAAAATTTCTCTTTTACTTTTGCATTAAAATTAGGATTTTAATGCCTTTTAGGACTCTTTCTTTAACATTAAAAACAGCAACACTACCATAAAAAAGCTGGAATTTACAGTTTCTAAATTAGGAACACTTAAATACATCAAGGTTTAGCTCATCCTCATCTCTGGCAGTATATCTTTTAACAACTCGAGCTGCAGCTATTGCTGGAATGTTGATGTCTGCAACATCTCCTAGTGCATGGGGCACAAGATGACGGCCATGATTATCCGTTTCCAGCCAATGTAGTACAGGAGCACAAAATATTTGCCCCCCACTATCTCCAATATTGGTCATAACTGACAAATCCAACATGTAGTCTTGTAGATTTTGATGAATGACCTGTTAATTTTAATTAAGTGTTAACAATACCAAAGCATATCACTTTAAATCATTTTTAGGTAATGTACATCAAGTGGCTTTGGCTGCAGGTCATCTTCATTTATTGTAGAAAGTCTAGAAAACCTTCGGTCAAAAACACATTCATGCAGCAAGGTGTCAAGCTTTTCAAAATGGGCAAGGTTACGGCGAACTACCCATGTACGTTCCTGTTGAAAATTGCAATGTAAGACACTATAATAAAGACCTACAACAGTTGTATATATGACTTTGAACAAATAAATGTCCATATTACCTTGCATGTTACACGAACACAAAATGCTGGTTTATAGCCTTCAAATATAAATGATCCATTAATCTGCAGTCCATCATTTAGCTCCTCAATGAGTGAAAGCTATGGAAAACAAGTAAATCGTCAAAAATGTGTGTAATCATTTTCCTTTAAAATACCAAATTCAGCTCAAAAAAGCAAGTAACTTACCTTTATCTGACCATAATCCACACTTTCATAATGAAAATGGGCACAGTCTTCAATTCGTGGAAACTTACTTGGTGAAGTATCAGAT
The DNA here is from genome assembly GCF_947561715.1 of Ascidia mentula. Lineage (NCBI taxonomy): Eukaryota > Metazoa > Chordata > Ascidiacea > Phlebobranchia > Ascidiidae > Ascidia > Ascidia mentula. The sequence goes on along the minus strand of NC_138569.1, from coordinate 14,361,189 downwards.
GCAAATTGCCTGCAAATATAATTAAACAAGGTAAACTATTGTTTTGCCTTATTTGATGTAATTGGTTACCTTGGACTCAATGAAATTGAAGTTCGAATCTTCGGAGAGTTGACAGGAATGTCAACTGAGGCACTCTCAGAACTCATCTCTTTGTGTGCTAGTTCACATGTTTATCATGGCCTATATTATACAACCTGACGCCATGCTGGCTTGCGTAAAAGTTTACTAACATACACAGCGAGCGTGCCTGCGCGATAACAATTAAAATAACAACATGCTGTATCAAATTCCCTATAGGCCATGGCAGGATGACAAAGTTTGATAACTAAGTTTGTTGTGGCGAAATAAACACAATAATGAGTACCAAGCTATACCAAAACATTTCAGACAACGACCAGGCAACAACATTCCTACAGTTCCTATATACGACGAGATCCAGAAATCTGCAAGAAAATGTTTGATTCCGTGCACCAAGACCAGACGCTGTGCGATTCTGTGCCACTTTTTCAGCAACACTGGAGAGCAATGCTTCAATTTCAAAAAAACTTTTATGCAATTGCAAACAAAAAAAATATTTACAATATAATAAACAGCAACAGGCTTTGTTTTTGAAGTATATTTTCGTGTTCGCTTTGTTTTTTGTAACGTGAGTTTGTATCATTCTTTTTGAGAGTTTCCCAACCTGGCAGGGAAAATATGGTTATGCCTGAATTGTATTGTGTTTTTGTATACTGCTTTAAAGTTTAATTTGCACGAAAAATTCACAGGTTAACTTTATTGTTACAAACGATATTTTGCAATCACGGGCCGTAAGTGGTTACGTAACAGTCTCTAATTTATAGTCACGTGGCTTACCCACGAGCTTGCTCATGCTGGAACTCCGCACTTCAGCAAATAAAATGCAAATACGTTGGTTTGACGCTTTAATTAGAGAAAACACATGTCTACAACTAGAATTTGTCAAATCAATTAAAAAATGAACGTACTACAACTGTGATGCAAATCTAAACTTATTTCTTTGACTGTATGCTTCAAACTTGCTTCAGCAAATGTAAAAAGTCATTTGCAAGTAGAAAGCTGTTACGACATTAACGTTTTGTTGCACGTCTAAGGTGTTGTCGAAAAATACTGTAGATGAATACTTATTTGTTTGCACGTTATCAGGGGCTAAGAACCTAAATTTTACTTTTGTAGTTTGGGAGACGTTCAGTTGATTACCAACATTCGCGAACATTTTTTGTATAGTTACGCATGAGATTATATTTGTTCTCGCCGACTACCAATTCCAGACGAATTTTTATTGCTTGTTTTAAAAACCATTTCATTTTTTCAAAAAGTATTCTCATTGGCACCTTTACAAGTAAATCATCATGTCTTTTTAGTTGTCAAAATAGTTGAAGAATGTCTTCATCCAAATTCTATGCTGCGGAATCCAGTAGTGACACTGATGATTCCTCATCAACATCTGATGATGAAACTCCGCAAATATCCAAATCAAAGTCGTCTGCACCACGTGTATATTTACTAAGCGATGATGAAGTAGAAACACAGAGAGTTGTGAGAAGTGGAAAAGAAAAACGTTGGGAAGGGCTACAAAACATTATTAAGCTAATGCAAAATTACCGCAAAAACCGAGACATGTCTCGTTTGGCTGATGAGTTTGACAACCTATGTAAGCTCTATGTGAAATCGAAGAATGTAATATTGAAAGAAGGAATTCCACGGTTTTACACAAGAAATCTTGTTGAAACAGAGGACTACATTAATGAGCTTTGGAAAGATAAAGATTTCCGAAAAAAGACAAGCAAGTTGAACTCCAAAGGTTTGAGTAGCATCAGGCAAAAGCTTCGCAAGTACTTGAGAGACTTTGAAAAAGAGGTTGCTGATTACAGAGCCAACCCTGATGTGGATGAGAAGGTGACTGATGCTCCTGAAAAGGATGAAAGTGATGAGGAAGAAGATGAGGGCCAGGATGTGGATACATTTTTGAGTTCTCCTGCAAGAGCTGCTCCTCTTATTGAGCCAAAAGCACAGCCGTTTACTGTTGATGATGACAGTTCTGACACATGGACTGATCATAGTGATGATAGTTACTCGGATGAATCAGATGAAGGTGGCTTGGGAGGAAGGCAACTAACTGCTGAGTACTTTCTCAAAAAAGTGCCTGGTAAAGATGATGCAGGAGACAAGGGCAAAAAGAAAGATCGTGGCCAGCAGCAACGAGATGGTAAAAAGAAGAAGGATGAAGACTGGGAGGAAGTTAAGCGTGTTGGCAAAGCAAAGGTTACCCTGTTTGATAAGGACACCGAAATTACTCATCCAGTCGTATTAAAAAAGCTTAATGAAATCATTTTGAATCGTGGACGACGCTCTACAGTGAGAAAAGAACAAGTGGATTTGTTGAAACAGTTGAGGCAGGTTGCAGAAGATAACAATCTTGGGCCAGCCATGACTATCAGAATAACTTTTGATTTAGTATCAGCATTCTTTGATTACAATTCAAAAATTTTGGATTGCATGAAAGCAGAACCTTGGAATGATGTGCTGCAATATGTAGAGGAAATCCTTGACCTTCTTGAAGAACATACTGACATCATTGTAGCTGAAAATACATCTCAAGAATCTGAAAATGTGGCAGACAAAGCTGCAGGGTACCGCTTGAATGGAAGTCCAGTTGTCATGGTGGAAAAGTTGCATTCAGAATATATTAAAATTCTTCAAAATTCTGATGCTCACTCCACAGAGTATGTGAAGCATTTACGAGAAGAATCTCGGGTAATCAACAATATTTCTAAGCTGCAAAAATATGTGGAACGTATTGGATCATCTCAGAATATTTGTCGCACGTATCTGTTGCTGGTTGAGTATATATATTTTAAGTATGACCCCAAATCAGTTGTGACAGTTGGTAAAGATGAAGATGGTGAAAAAGAAAAAAATACTTCTTTCGATCATATGAAGAGATTGTGTCAGTACATTTATACAAAAGATTCATCAGATCGTCTGAGAACAAGAGCAATTTTGCATCATATTTATCACCACTGCCTCCATGATCGTTGGTATGAAGCTCGTGATCTCATGCTTATGTCACATCTACAGGAAACTATTCACTTTTCTGATGTGCCAACTCAGATTATTTATAATCGTACCATGGTGCAACTTGGTCTTTGTGCCTTTAGAAGAGGCCTTATGAAAGAATCTCACAATGCATTGGTTGACATTCAGTCTACAGGCAGAGCTAAGGAATTGTTGGCCCAAGGTTTGCTTTTGCAGCGCCAGGGTGAAAGAATTAGCCCTGAACAAGAAAAGGTGGAAAAATGCAGACAGATTCCTTTTCACATGCATATCAATCTAGAGTTGCTGGAATGTGTTTATCTGGTATCAGCCATGCTTCTAGAAATACCCTATGTTGCTGCACATGAGTTTGATGCCAGGAGAAGAATGATCTCTAAGCAGTTTCACCACCAGCTTCGTGTCAGTGAAAGGCAATCATTGTTGGGGCCTCCAGACAACATGAGGGAGCATATTGTTGCTGCAGCCAAAGCTTTGAAAATGGGTGATTACCGTATATGTCTTCAATATGTGATCAATGAAAAGATGAACAACAAAGTTTGGAATCTGTTTAACAACAAAGAAAGTGTTGTTAACATGCTTGAAACAAAAATAAAAGAGGAATCCCTGTGTACTTACCTATTTACCTACAGTCAGTTCTATGATAACATCAGTTTGGATTGGTTTTCATCAATGTTCGAATTAGATAGAGCATCTTGTCACAGAATTATTAGCAGGCTTATCATCAATGAGGAGTTGTCCGCCTCCTGGGATGAGCCATCATCAAGCCTGGTGCTCCATCGTACAGACCCAACAAGACTGCAGAACATGGCAATCCAACTGGGTGAAAAGGTCTCCACTCTTGTTGATATCAATGAAAGAATCTTGGAAGCAAGAGCAGGTGGTGGTGGCTTTCAGAATTATCGCCAAGATACAGGCTACCAAGGAAATCGGTATCAGGGAAATCGCTCAAACTATTCATCTGGCAGAAGCGGTGGTTACCAAGGCAATCGTGGATCAGGGTACCAAGGGCAGAGAAGTGGCTATCAAGGCTCCCGTGGTGGTGGGGGTTATCATGGTGATTCCTATGGATACAGAAAAGATGGGTACAAAGCCCGGTAAATGTGTAGGAAAATTTGCAACGTATACAATTTGCTTTATGTTCCAAAGATATGTTTTGGTGATAAAAAATAGGGAGTAAAAGAATGTGTGATTTGTTGTGTGGCATTGTGGTTCACCACTTGTTAAAAGTTAATTGTATAACCTGGTTTGTAAATATTTGTGAGATCCAAGTAATGACTATGAAGGCTGTTTTACTTGTGATGGTGTTGCATGTAATTTGTTTTAAAACCGTTTGTGAAAACATGAAATTACCGAATATGTTTGTGCTGCTGTCAGTTAATAAAGGCTGAAAGACATGGGTGTGCACTGTCACATGGCATGGTCACAAACTGCATTTATATGGGGGAAAATTATTATTTGTTACCGTGAACACATGGGCGTATCCAGGGGGGGGTCCGAGGGGTCCGGACCCCCCCCCCCCTTTGTGAAATATTTTGGTCTTTTTTGATAACTAAACAAACGCCACTGTATTTTTTTGTCAAAATTCGCGTGAAAACCAGAAATTTTCTTTGACGTTGACCTAAAAACCGCATCGTGTTGCACCCGCCATTGTTTCCAAACAGGGAGCATTGTTACCGAACACTTGGCATTGTTACGAAACATTTTTTCATTTTTCGTCAGATCACGGACGAAACGTCGTTTTTCAGTGGCCACGTTGTAATGACAAGCGGTTTATTTGCGTGAAAGTCAACTAGTTTAGTTGTTAAACTTTCGATAGCGTTACACAATTGCGCAAGCCAGAAAGCCACCGTTTATGTGACGATTGGTGCGAACACCAACGTTCGTATTTTGCGATTCTCGCCCACAATTAACCTTAGTTGATACCTGAAAATCGGGGAATTCCCTAAAATATTTGGACCCCCTCCTTTAAAAATTCCTGGATACGCCCCTGCGTGAACATATTGTTTATAACCCAATAACCAATGCTGGGTCTTGTGATATGTATAGGGAGTTTATCAAAGTTAAAGAAGTATTGCACCTGGATGGGACAGTACACAGCAAGGATTTGTAGAGCCCCCTGGAAGAGCTTGTGACCCATGGGGGGCATAAACAGTCCTGGAAGGTTGCTTTGGCAATTATTTACCAATTTTGACCAGAATGCATAGTAAGGGATGGATTTTTTTATAAAACAACAAATGACTGATTGCTTTGTTACTTCATCGTTATATACATAGATGACAGAAGAAGAGGTGGGCATTGTCCGGCAGCGAAAAAAAGCCTTTGATCAAAGTTTTTTCTAGTGACAAGTTGGCTTCTGATTTAAAAAGTAGTGTAAAACAGGGTAACAAAGTCTGGTGTCCGCGCGTCCAATATGTAGCATATATTTTTTGCAAACAGTGTATAACATAAAAACATTTAATGAAATCCGGTTCGTAAGTTCAAAAGAGAAAATTTAAGCTATAATTTTAGAAATGCTACCTGCCTTAAAAGAAACCAAATAAGCTAATTAAGAAAGAAAAGTTTCAAGTAGCTTTGTGTGTGAGCTTTAAATATCTACAAAAATCAGTCTTTCACAAAAGAGTGCCTAACAAAGAGAATTTAGCTCGTATAGACCTTCATATACCGACACGGCACGTCTTGTGCGCCAGTGCGATTTTGCACAGTTTTAAAATTTTTATTTTACGCTATTTTCGGGCTGTGTTTAGGGTGTGTCATGCGACAAAGTGTAAAATGCAGACCATACAGGAAAATTTTCCGGTAAAGATATAGCCTATAGTGATAAAAAGATTGCATGTAGAAATGCAATCTCACGCGGGGTTTATGCAAAATCATGACTTATCATACACCTGTAAACACTACAGTTGAAATATAGCCTATTCGATATTTTCCTCGAAAATATTGCATATAGAACTGTAGTTCCACAACTTCTCAAAAAAACTAATAACGGCGGTACCATTGCAATTTTTTCAGTCGACTCGCGATCCAGGTTAATCAGAAATTCAAGAATTGTGTGCGAACAATCGCCTTCTTTTCTGTGATAGAAGCGTCGCACTGTGATGGTATAAAGTGGGCAATGAACGTTAATTGTACATAATTTAGACTTATAAATACGGTAGAATTTATCGATTGTTCAGAATTCGGTTTGTCCAGAAATTCGCACAGGGCTAAATTAAAAGTTCAAATGATTCCCAACCACATTCTTAAAACAATTAACCGAGATTTACTGTTTGTCAGAACAATTTCACGATCCGGAATCAATTTGGATTCTTCGCGGTCACACAAAAATCGCAAAAATCAAAATCCTTACTTTCTAAAATTATTGCACATTTTACCATATACCTTAAAGCCGTGTTATATTTCAAACCAATACCAATTGGGACTTCACAACCCGGAATCTCAATTAAAGTAGTTTTTCAAAAAACCTATTAAAGGGGTATGCGATTACACTACTCTGATGCTATCAAACATGTTGTAGGTTCTGCTGGCCCAAACATATTGCGCTCACCAAGAATAAGGGTAAACAACACTGAAGAACAGTAAGTAATCCATTTTCTGAGGTACGCCTTTTTTTTCGCTCGCAAATAAATCATTTTTCACTAGATGTCGCTCTGATCGCATTTCTCACAATTTCAATGGTCGGTCTTTGCGTTTTAGGTGCGTTGTGCGTTTGTATTTGAGAAGCTGCATCAGCATTTTTACATTTGGTTCCCGATTTTGATTTATCACATTGAGCGGAGGTTACCGCACCAAACAAAATGAATCACCAAATGGCTGGTGGCTTGAGTCAGCAAAACAATGAATCGCGGGGCAATCAAAGCATGAGTTCAACCAACCAAAATTTATTGCCCCACCACCTGCAACATCATGGCGTTCAACAAGTAAGTAAAGCTCTTTTTTGTTTTCAATTTCTCACACCTACTTTTGTACTTGTTGGTAACATAGAAATAAAGATAACCAAATTTTGTGATGTTTTAAGATGAATGCTGGTGGCTCACTGCATTTACCAAACCCAAGCGGCTATGGTCAACAACAAAGGCATCATCCACAACATGTGGCATACAAGACCCCATACACAATGCAGTCACAGTCCGATGCAAGTGGAAAAAGAAATGGTAAGAAACATGCATTTTATAAATATGCTGTTAAAAATTTTTTTTTAATGTTCATTTGGCATACGAAAAATGTTGTGCACGGAGAATTCATCCTTCTGTGAAAATTTACTATGTAAAAAAATAGTAAATGCATTTTAACATTATCCACACAAAAATTCTTTCCAATCTAGTTGACATACCAAAATTGGAAGATTTTTGTGGTGTAACTGCATTGTCCAAGTAATTTGAGGGGAATTCTGCTGTTTTTTTTTATGTTGGTGTTATGTAACTGTTACTGGGGGTCAAGCTTCGGAAAATACTTTACACTGTGGCTAAGCATTATTGCCACACACAGACGACTTGCGTCAAATGCATGTGTTTGGGATGGTTTGTATGCATTAGGTATAAAACATGTTTTTTGTACGGGGTTGCCCTCTGTCACACTGGTAACATATCGTATGTGGCCAAACTCATATTTAGAGCTTTAAAGGTTACTTCCTGCTTGTTTGACAACCAAATTGCCGTTCTTAGATTAGTGAACAGTGTTATGTGTATAAATATGTAATAAATGTTTTTACTACATGAAATCTACCTAACCAGCAGCACTTCTTTCAAGTGACACAAGCGTGGACACACAGTTGTTCTAGTAACATTTAAAATTATATATATTTAACAATCAAAAAGAACTTCGAAGGCATTTCAAAAAGTGTAGGGGATTCTGAACCTCTTTGACTCATATACATACTGGTACTTAAAAAATAATAAAAATAAATTTAAAGTACAATACTACATTTACTTTCACTTTGTGCATGTTCTCAACATATTTCGAAAAGCATTTTCATCTTTCAACAGTTGTAAAACCTATTTTTTCTTTTTTTTACCATACATACTATACGTATTTAAATTGATTAAAAATATTTTTGTGTAAAAGTTACATTTGATCTGTATATTTTGTATAATTTGTGAACTTCAAAGTTTTTTTTGCAGAAGAAACAGAACCACATGAATTCCACAGACAACCAGGAGTTCCTCCCCGCTCACAGGTATTTGGTTATGTTTTGAATTATCTTAATTTGTTCTGATCTTGTGCATATATTATCCATATCTTTGCATCAATTCAGGGCCCTCCATCAGTTGGAACACCATACCACCTTTCATTATCTACTCCACGAACACCAAGAACACCTGCAGATTTTGGTGTTAGTCCACCACAACTGCAGTGAGTATTTCATTGGTCAAGTTCTATGATGATTTTTTTGTATTTAAAATAATTTTTCAATTCACAGAAACATTGTGTCAACAGTTAATTTAGACTCAAAGTTAGATTTGAAGAGAATCGCTTTGCATGCTAGAAATGCGGAGTACAACCCCAAGGTATGTTGAACATGTACAAAAACTAACTATATGCTTTGCTTACACGTATTATGCTTTTTGTCAAGTGGTGATGTCATTGCATTAAAACAATAAAACTACATAATTTTTTTTTATATAAATGCATTAAAATTAAAAAGGTATATATCAAGAAGGCTACTTTGTTGCATACAAACAATACCTTAGGTTAAATCCAACCCATTAAACACGATCTTAAACACATACTAATTATAATTTGTTCTTCTACAGCGATTTGCAGCTGTTATTATGCGTATCCGTGAACCAAGAACAACAGCTCTCATCTTTAGTTCAGGAAAAATGGTGTGCACAGGAGCAAAGAGTGAAAATGAATCTCGACTTGCTGCAAGGAAATATGCCCGTGTTGTGCAAAAGCTTGGATTTCCAGCCAAGTTTCTTGACTTCAAGATTCAAAACATGGTGGGAAGTGTCGATGTTAAGTTTCCCATCCGTTTGGAAGGATTAGTTTTAACACACAGCCAGTTTTCAAGGTTAGATCCTCTCAACAACATAAAATTTTGTTGATAATAAAATTTGTTTAATATGCACCGGTGGTTCTCAACCAGGGATCCTTAAGAGTGTTGTCAGGGGGTCGACGGCAACCTCAAAATATACCACATGATTGATAAACCACTATTTTCGAAAAATGTTTGCACAAAAATGTCAGTACAAGTAATTTTTTAAAGATATATAATTTTTACAGCTATGAACCAGAGTTGTTTCCAGGACTGATTTACAGGATGGTTAAGCCGCGTATCGTTCTCTTGATTTTTGTTTCGGGAAAAGTTGTTTTAACAGGTACTTGGTTTACATCTGTGTGTTAATTGTTAATGTAACTGTACTAATCAATACATCTCACAGGTGCCAAAGAGAGACATGAGATTGACGAGGCCTTTAACAACATTTACCCGATTTTGAAAGGATTTAGAAAAACATCATGATCATAAGAGAATCGAACCCTGCACCTAATTACTTTTGTATTTGGACCTAAGCCCCTTAAACTAGTGCGAGACAATGTTATGCTATGTTCAATCATGAAGTCTTAGTTGGCCGGGAGGTGTACTTTAGTAAAAGTTTTTTGCTTTCGTTTTATAATTTTTGTTGAAAACTGTAGTCTAAAACTTACTATCCTGAATTTAACAAAAAATTCAATATTAAGTGCATATTTATGAAAAAATTGCATCGTCAAAAATATGTTGCCTTGCGGACGATGTTTATGTTTGTATGTTTTCTTGTGTCTTTGATATTTCCTTCTGTTGCATAATAAAAGCACCTGCCAATGTTTTCTGAATCATTTAAAAGCACCATGACAAAATTAATCTTTTCAGCTCCAAAGCGAACTATTTTTTTGGACTATACACCAGCAAAACGGATTCAAATTTCAAAATTCCCAATCTTGGTAAACAACAAAAGTTGATTACGTGCAGTCGTTTTTAGATAAAAAGTGTGTTTATTTTATTTGAGCATGCTAATCTAATAGCGTGACCACGAATAACACACAAATGATTGGGCGGCGCACAATGGGAGAGGAAGATCATGAGGGGGAGAAAATTTTTTTGGTCAAAAGTGAAGCAATTACATTTCTGTTTCGGATAAATTAACCAACATAGGATGTTGTGATGTGTACGTACGCCCAGTTTTCAGACCAATGATAAATGGTAAACAAGACACGCACCACTGATCCACAATTCAGGCGTGCAATGGCACTTGTAAACTTGTCATTGTACGACCTCGTTGTTTGCATAAAATATCAATTGTGTTCTGTGGAATGGCCGCAATGCAATCGTCACTGCGAAGTATTCTTTTGAAGGGAAGAGCTCACAGGTAATCTTTACATTTTTTGTTTGCAACCAGTATGTTGTTGTGTAGTTTAAATTGTGCCATATCCAAAGCAAAAAAAATATCCTGTTTTGAAGTAGACCAATATTTTTTCAGGGTTGCATCGTCTCGTTTTTTAGGTCTTGTAAACGAGCCAATATATACATTCTCACCACATACAAAGGAGCGAGAAGATGTAGAAGAGGCTTTGAAAGTAGTTCAGTCCAAGACTGAGGAAATTCCCATTGTCATTGGTGGTGAAAAAGTTTGGACTGATGACATACATTACCAAGTCATTGTGAGAAAGTTGTCATATTGTGTTATTAACCATCTATTTAAATTACCATGTTGGTTTATTTGTGTAGCCCTACAATCATCAGAAAAAGATTGCAAAGTTTTGTTATGCAAACACAAAGTTAATCAATGGTGCAATTGAAAACTCGATTTCCGTACGCAGAGAATGGGAAGCAAAACCTATATCAGATCGGGTACAGGTATTTTTGAAAGCTGCTGACATACTGAGCCAAGAAAAGCGGCCCCAAATTCTTGCAACAACAATGGCTGGACAGGTTTGTATGTAATCAAATTGCATATAAAATATGTACAAATATCCAACAATTTTAGGCCAAAAATATTGTCCAAGCTGAAATTGATGCTGCACCCGAGTTGATAGATTTCTTCCGCTTTAATGCACACTATGCTCTTGAACTACAAAACCAGCAACCAATTAACCCTGATCCAGCTACAGAAAATACCATTAGCTATCGAGGATTAGAGGTCTGTGTGAATTTTTTCGAATCAATATTTTGCAGTCATGCCTTGCTAAGTGTAACTTGGAACAACTTTATTAGGGCTTTGTTGCTGCCATTTCACCATTCAACTTCACAGCAATTGGGGGGAATTTGGCTGGAACTCCTGCCATGATGGTAAGGTCAAGTAGTAAACATACATCTTACATTTAAAACAATAATGTGCATTTTCTACAGGGAAATGTCGTTCTGTGGAAGCCAAGTGACACAGCAATGTTGGCAAGTTGGGTTGTGTATGAGACCCTGTGTGAGTGTGGTCTACCACCAGGTGTCATACAATTTTTACCAGCCGACGGACCAACATTTGGTGATGCTGTAACATCATCAGAACATTTGGCAGGAATAAACTTTACTGGAAGTGTACCGTAAGTCTTGAACAAGTGCAAGAATAAATAATAAAAAGTTCGTAATGGAAGAAATACCTAGGTGCAAAAAACTTGGAGTGAACTATTTTAAACAGGAAATAGAAAGCTATTATGCTGTTATTCATCCTTAATAGACATTTCGAACACTGCTGCATGTGGTGATGCATGTAGCAGTGTACGAAACATCTACTGAGGATGGTTAACAGCATAATAGCTTTGGCTTTCCTATCCTGTTTAGAAGAAACACCCATTAACAAATTCAATTTTATTGCTTAGTTGCGAACAATTGACATGACACAACATTTCAATTAAAGTTTGTGTCAAAGTATATAAAACAGGAAAATGCAGAGATTTTTAGATTTAATTGAATTTGGTGTCAGACACTTATTATTGCAATGGTGCTTGTGTCTTTATCTGCATATGTGTCAAACCAACATATATACATCATGGTGCAATTTTGTCAAACAAATACAACTCTTACAGAGTGCGGCTTCTGTATTGAAATTGTAGCAGAAATGAATAAACTTATAAGGTTGCGAAACATCGGAGACGAACGTAGTGTTTGTTCCAGTGTAGCGGGAAATTAATCGCACTTACACGACCCACAAAATAATGTGCCAAAATGCTGAGAGGGGGTGTTCTGACACCTAAACACCCCCCCCCCCTAGATCCGCCACTGTATACATGCATATCTTTTTTTCACAGAACATTCACAAGGCTTTGGAAGCAAGTTGGTGAAAATTTGCAAAAGTATCGGACTTTTCCACGATTGGGAGGTGAATGTGGTGGAAAAAACTATCACTTTGTTCATTCATCAGCAGATGTTGAGAGGTAAGATCTTGCCACAGGTAAAGGAAATGTAAACTTTTTGATGTAACGTTTATTTGCCTGTATGGCTGATTTAATGCAACCACAAAATTGAGAATATTTAATAAACTTACCATAGGCGCTAGGTTTGGTAAATTCTTGGGATGTCATCAAATCTATGACGTCATAAGCGTATTCAGGAGTTTGGGTTCAAATGTTTTCAATAATTTTTTCGCTTTTAGACTAATTTTCGTTTGCTTGTGGTCGAGGTTTACGAATTGCGCCGGAGCGCTAATTACCGTATGAAAGAAGTCTTGCGCATTGCGTAACATTACTGTTTGCAACGAGTTTAACAAACACTCCCTTACCTTAGTTCTGCAACGCGAAAGCGGTTTACACATAGGCAACCCCATTGTAACAACGTGACCGGGCAAAATGTCCTGTGTTTGTCAACAGTGGAAAATTTAACTCGATGTGGATTTTCGGTGCATGTTAAAGTTGTTATTTGTTAGCTACAAAACCCAGCGAAAGCATTTTGTATAAGACCATTGCTTACAAAGGTTGGTAGATGTATACCCTCTTTAAAAGTCGCCGTAGTTAGCGTATTGGCTGTGCACTTGAACAGTCATTGACCCACAGCTTGTTACAAGTTTTACGAACGAATAGTTTGGTACGTGTTATTTGTGACGTTTCTTGAACAAAAAGTTTATATTGTCCTGTATAAACGCGCGTAAATTTATTAGGTTTCCGCTCATGTGCGTTTGAAAAAAAACAGGAGTGCGGCACCCCCAAAATAGTTACAACCCTGTACTTGGCGCCTATGTACCTAACCCTTTCCAAACAGCACAGGAAATTTTATTGCAAATATTTGTGTGGTTCTAGTGTTGTCAATGGCACTATTCGGTCTGCTTTCGAGTTTGGTGGTCAGAAGTGTTCTGCATGTTCTCGTGCCTACATTCCAAAATCACTGTGGCCAGAAGTTAAACAAGGACTGCTTGACACTGTCAAGCAAGTAAAACTTGGCAACGTGAGTTCAAGTTACACTTCATACTTGGTAAATAATCCAAACTTTATTACTACTCCTATTTCTTGATAGGCTGATGATATGTCGGTTTTCCTTTCTGCGGTAATTGACAAAGCATCATTTGATCGCAATAAACAATACCTTGATCATGCCAACAACTCGAAGGATGTAAATGTTCTTGCGGGTGGAAAATGTGATGACAGTGTGGGCTACTTTGTTGAACCGACCATTGTAGAATGCAAACAGCCTGATGATAAACTCATGAAAGAGGTGAAGTAATGTTTTTATTCGGAAGTGTTCAATGCACATTTGTAACTAATAATTTATTCAGGAAATATTTGGGCCCATTCTTTCATGTTATGTGTACGAGGATGACAAGTACAAGGACATTTTAAAACTTATAGACTCTACATCTGTTTATGGGTTGACCGGGTCTGTCTTTTCCAAGGATGAGTATGCATCTTTTTTATATATTTTTTAGGGACTAGTGAACAGAAACATACATAAACCAAATAAACTTGCAGAAATGTTGTGGAAGAAGCAAGGGCACTTCTACGCAATTCTGCTGGAAACTTCTACATCAATGACAAGTCTACTGGCTCTGTGGTTGGGCAACAGTGGTTTGGTGGGTCACGAAAATCTGGAACTAATGACAAACCTGGTGGCCCACATTACGTTTTAAAATGGGCATCGCCTCAAGCAGTGAAGAGATCAAAAGTTCCATTAAAAGAATGGAGATATCCTTCTATGGAATAGTTCCTACAGTTTTTTTACCTTCCATCATGTATCATGTAAGTTCAGTTATTGCCGCCCAAGAAGTGCTTTGATTTCGTCACCGTTGTGAAAAAAAGTTACCTAATTACACAAAATGTATTTACTCCCATTTAAGTTAATAAAGGTTAACTTCGACCGAATATTTGATTTAAGAGTCGAACATAGTATATGTCGTGAAACCGAAAAGTTTGAGACTCGACGTGCTAAATTTTCCTTTGTTGAAATATTTCTCTTTACAGCTCGTGCTGTTTTACTCAGAACTCAAATTCCATGTGTAACAATCAGGTTGTAGATATGGCTGAACAGTCCGATCGAAAATTAGTACAATCGAGCAAAAATTCGCAAAGAAGAAATTCATTTATAACCGCTAACTAGTACTGACATAAAGCAGAATGTTTAGTGATTAAGACTCTTTTTAAATATTGCAATTCCTGACAAATCAAAGCGACTGTCATATAATCAGTTGGAATTCGACCCAATAAAGCATTTGCCAAAATTACATTGGACTTAGCCTACGACCAACAATAACCATTTGAAATGGCAAAACCAGTTAAACATATCACATATGCTACTTTAAAATAACAGACATGACAAGTATCATTGCTTCTGCTGATTGTGGAAAAGTTTAATGAAAAGCGTAAATGTTTATGACCTGAGATACCCATCATGCCCTAGCTAAACTAACTGAAACCCATATTGGTATTACTGTTCAAATAAGTTTCGCCGGCGGGAAATGTCCACCTTGTGTTCTGTCCTCTGTCACAATATAGAAGGATGCGAGGATGTCACAATGCAACGATTGAGAGAAGACGTGTGCTGTTGCTGGAGCGAATTTGAGGTTCGAGCAGTTGTTACAATTCGGCTATTTTTGTGTATGTATGTTACAACACTTCGAAAGAAACGAGTTTTCTTGAGAAAATATCCATCCCCCAAAAAAAAAATATGTAGGCTATTTTGTGTGTGTTTTTTGGCGACACAACTCTATTTTTATGTCATTTATTCGAATTGTACAATCCATCTCGGTCGTCCTAATATTACAAATAGCCTGACCTACTAGGCTAATATTCGGATTAATTCGGTCTGGCGCATCCCTAACAATAAATATGCTATAGGCTACCTGTTTTTGTATGAAGAAATAACTTATATCTTAGGTTAGGTATCATGCCACGAGTACCATAGCATGGATAAAAAAAAAACTTGCATAGCTGCACCTGCATGCCACGATTACCAGGACCCAATACTTTGTCCGATTTCCTGTTTTTTTTTCAGGCTACGTTTAAAGTCTGCCGATAATTTCTGAAAAATTAAAAGCGTTCTTTATAAACTGAAATTTAGCAAAACATTTTAGAAATTACTCATAGCACCACATCGAATGATAACATCTTGCTAAAATGTTTGCCAATGCTTTAAGCATATACAGGGCATAAAAAGGGGTAGAGCCGAGTAAAAATATTGTACCAAAGCATTCAAGCCGCGTTAGAGGCGTAATGGGCTTCAGCCTTCTTTTTGTTGGGTCTGTGAATGTGGGCATCATTTGTCAAGCAATAAGTAAAGACGTTTAGGCTCTTTGCGTTTTCGCCATGAGTCTGTCTTCATATCTCCACTCCTTTGCCAACTATACGATTCCGCACACTTCTCCGAAAGTTTAGAGCAGTGTTTCTCAAACTTTTTTCTGTACCGCCCACAAACACCTTAGTCATATAACAACGCCCAACAGAACAGACAAAAACACAACGAATTTATTTGTTGCTTGTCAATTAATGCGATGGGTGAGGTTGGTGCAATGACACCAATTTCTCAATATTAGGTTTCATGTCGGACAAAAACAATCGTAACTCTCCTCAATTGTCGATATCAAGACGATTTGTTTTTCCATCTAAAAGAGTAGTGAATGCGATGAACGCACGTTCCACCAAGCATAAGCTAAGAAAATTACGGAAAGGTGCTCGCATACCACTAGTGGTAAACGTACCACCGGTTGGGAAACACGCACTTATTACGCTGTAAGAGAAAATTTGCCATGTCACCAAGCGCCCCCCAAATCGCCCATTCAGTCTTCAGCGCTCCCCGTAGGATTGCAAACGCCCCTAGAGGGGCGCTGGAGCCCACTTTGGAAACCACTGGTTTAGAGCAACAAGATGCATGGCACTGTACGACAATGCTGCATCGTCCAAACAAATAATTTCATTTGCTTTTCCTTCCATCCAAGGTAGAACTGGTCTCGAAATAAAACGATTTACCGCTGGTGGTTTTAAAGCTTCAATGGACCTGAAAATTATGTTGCGAGTCCGGGTTAGTTTGGTCCACATCTTTGAAAAAAAGAATGCAAGATCGACGATGACCGGAACGGTACCACAGAGTGGAATTTAGTGTGCCTGCTAGTGTAGAAGCTAGCACAGTGCCACTCAACAGCTGCACTGATGAGAACTTACAGGTCGAAACAGTGCGTGTACACACCCTGTCTGCAGCTCTCCAATATTATGGCTTTTTTGCACATACAAGAATGCAATAATTTTTGAAACAACGCTTCCAGACAACTTTCTGTAACCAGCACTAAAAAGGTACATTTCCATAACAAAAAATTACACCTACATGGTTTCGGTTGAATGATTCAGCTTGCTCTCTGGAATAAGTTTTTCACTTCGGCAGAAGCGTTTTCCTTTGTGAAACCTCGTTGATAATTTATTTGACAATATTGTGACACTGAAAAGGCCAGTTTGTATGTAAAATAGGGGTAAGGATTTAGTATTTAACTCTGTTCTTTTTTTGCGTGATACGATATTCAATGACGTCATGCTGTGTAGGAGTGTGGTGTGATGTCAACCGTCTTTGTGGTCAACTCTTATTATCTGAAATCATTAGCTTTTCTCTGCTGTATACACTTAGGTGACGTAGTTGTTGTGAGTATTGAAAAAAAAACAAGTTCTTGTAAAATTTGTTCACTTGCTTCTGAAGTAATATTTATACGTTCAGATTCAAACCGAAATCCTATTTTTCTTAGTAATTGCTTGCATATTTATTCTTGATTTGTTATATGTTTAATTTAAAGTAATATATATTTTTCTTCATTGTTTTGCCTGGATTTTTTTGTTTATTGTTCTACATGTTGCGTGTTTGTTCAACGTGTTTTAATGTCGTATTTGTACGTTTGTCAAGCCAGACAAAACTCGCTTATCAACCCCCAGAAGCCATACAACTTTGAATCAGTGTTAAACCATAAAAACTTGAAAATAGTGTATGACAGGGATAAATGTAATACAATTAGTTTTAGAAATTGTACGTTGAAATGGACACATTGATTTTTAAATATCAAAGTTGATATACACTAACACCAAGAATGATGACAACTGGCGTTCCAAACGAAACACAACAATCACACAGAGGAACACCCAGAATAAATATAATGACTCACATTCGGGGGTAAGAACACATGTTAAATAAATATTCATTTTTTAAAACACTTGTCAACATTGTTGATCCAGAAAAAATTCTTCACCTTTTAAATTTAAAAACAAATATATATTAAAAAACTGATTTTCAAAAACCTAGAGGTAATGATACATAGACCTGCTTTATTAATTTCAATTAATTTGTTCTTTTTAAATAATTCACAATCAAACATATATTTTTGTTCGCTGACGTTTTATCGCTATTCAGCTAGGCTTCCTCAGAGTAATGATGGGCACACAAACATGCATCAGAAACGTAAAAAACACAAGAAAAAGGAATGCTGACACTACTTTATTAAATTTGTAATGTGTAATACCACATAGTTTATTTTATAAATAAAAAACTTTAAAAGTATGTTACATGAGTAATGATTCAAAAATGTGGTGTAATAATAGTTCACTTGGAACTTCTACTGTTGGTGGTAGTTTTATTTTGATGCGTGTTCCTTAAAAACAGGTTAATATAAATTACTCGTTCAATGCAGGTTGCATGGTGCACTGAACGATTCAGCCCCACATCACCAACGTGTGGTCATAGACAAGAAATATATTGACAAAACTTCAAAACTAATGGACAAAGTAAGTCTTGTGGTTAGCATGTGGTCAAAAGTAGTAATTTTTTTATGAACTAACCCTTTAAAACCACTTAAAAAGTATATGTTACAAGTTTTTTCTATTACACAGGTTGCAAAGTTTTGCCATCAATCAAAAATGAATCTTAAAAACAGCCCTCCATATATTCTGGACATACTTCCTGATACTTATACCCACTTGCGATTAATTATGTCCAGGTAAGCCTGTAAAGAAAATACACCCATATGATATGTATGGTATATATAAAACATATACATTTTTGATAACAGTTTTAACTCCATTGTGCCATTGTGTTGGAAAATTAGTTTTTTTGAAACATGATATTTTTCAGATATGAAGACAGGTTGCAAGTTTTGAATGACTGTGAATATTTTCGAATATTTCTTGATAATTTGATGAAGAAATGTAAACAGGTTAGGATGCTGTTTGACATTCACATAAATAAAATTGTTTATATAAATAATACATATTTGCTGTGACGTCCTGTTTGCCATTATCTGGTAAACTCTAATTAAAAACAGTGCTTAAAAATGTTAATGTAACTCAATCAAAAATAACATATTCTCAAATTTCAGGCAATAAAGTTGTTCAAAGATGGCAGGGAGCGAATGTTTGATGAAACTTCACAACAGAGGCGGAGTCTGACAAAGCTGTCCCTGATGTTCAGTCACATGTTGGCTGAGTTGAAAGCTGAATTCCCTGATGGTCGATTTATTGGTGATGAATACAGAATAACGAAATCTGAGGCTGCCCAGTTCTGGCGTAATACCTTTGGAACCAGGTTTGATGTTAAACATGGTGTAACTTAAGTTTACAGGCACCATTCAAACTCATCATGAACAATGAGCACTTTTCAGTACATGACTTGTGTCTTTTAGGTCCATAGTACCATGGAAAACCTTTCGCCAAGAGCTAAATAAAGTTCATACCATCTCATCAGGCCTGGAATGTATAGCATTAAAATCTACTATAGACCTTGTATGCAATGACTACATTTCTAACTTTGAATTTGATGTTTTTACAAGATTATTTCAGGTAATATTATTTATTTATTTATTGAAAACATATGAATTACATATATTTATACGTTTTTCGATTAGTTTTTAAATGGTTCTGTGTGATGTCATATGAGGAAGTTAAAGACATGACTATAACATTGTTGCAAAAAAAGCTGGACACAGATTGCCTTCACCTTGTATGGTCTTGTTGAAATAAAAATGCACTGGCATGCCCTTTCTTTCACCCAGTTTGGTAAAAAACTAACAAGATTCCCTTATTTGTATTTTTTTTAAATACGTTGTATCCATAGGTCATTTTTTTTCCTGAAAGCTAAAAGCATTTAAGCAGTGTGAATGTAAAGAATATAAGAATGACCAGTAATTAATTGAACAAAAGTAGATACAAGTTCACTGCTCTCCGTTTGTGGGCAGTACGTTTGCTTCCGCGTTAAGATAGCTTGCCTTCTGTGAAGCTGTCAACTCTACTGTAGACCATGAATCATGTGCAGGGAATGAGTCATATCATAAATGACACTACTTATTTAAGGCCAAACCAAAGTATAGACTGTTTATTTCTGCACACCTACTGTATACTAGCTAAAGAGGATGTATTAGAGGGCCGTGTTAGACTGATAATTAGCTTCCTTCTCAATTTCTTAGACCTCGATGGTTCTTTTCTTAAACATGTTACATTCAAACTTTTCTGTTGGATGATATTTTAAAGGCTGAACCTTGCTATGCGTTTGTGTTGCAGCCATGGTCAACACTGCTCAAGAACTGGAATGTTCTTGCTGTAACACACCCTGGATACATGGCTTTTCTCACCTATGATGAAGTTAAAGCACGTCTTCAAAAGTATCTTAACAAACCTGGCAGGTCTGTTCTTGCTTGTGTCATATATAGAATAACTGTATCAGATGTTTTTGTATATTATGTGACCAATTTGTTTAAATGATTAACAAAAGTGAATAAATTTGTTGGCATTAATTATACCGTGTTTAGATGCCCCTTGTATTGATTCCAGTGTCTGATAGTTTAGCAATGCACTACCAATTCATTCATTTTTTAGCTACATTTTTCGCTTGAGCTGTACAAGGCTCGGCCAATGGGCAGTTGGTTATGTTACAGTGGATGGACAAATACTACAAACCATTCCCCAGAACAAGTCTTTATGTCAGGCACTTATAGATGGATGCAAGGAAGGATTGTAAGTGCATGTAATTTCTGATTCAGAATATTTTTTAATAATTAATTAATTAAATAAATAAATTTAACGCCATGTCTAATGATTGTCCAACAAGTTCGTGGTCATACATTTATTGCACCTGTGGTTAAAGGCATTGTTATTATATTTTTAACTCATTTTGTGCAAGAGCTGGTTATAACCATTAATATTTGTGTATACTTAACTTATTTATTTTATATTAATTTTTTATTTGGCATTTGCATGGGGACATGTTCATTGTGTCTGTTTCCTTTTACGTAGGGGCAAATCTCAGGGTAAAGAGCTAGAAATAACTCTTTGGCTTTGTTTACTTTCACTTTAACTGTGTGGAGTGTGTTTGCCTTACTAGCCAGTATCTATTTATCCCACACAGTGTGCTGAAATAATGAACAAATGCACAATTACACATTACCAGTAAGACTACCACAGTTACCTCTTTATATTAGGTGCCTTACATATTCAACACTGTGGGGCAAAGTGTGCTGTTATGTAGCATTTAACTTTCAGTACATATCTACTAAATATCCTGAACCAGCTGTATGACCAGGTCATTCTACTTTTATATGTGATAACTTTTTTTTGCCCTGCAGTCCATGCAAATTGTAGTATGTACAAGTTTCCTGTTAGAAATTTTACTGTCGAATGCTTGCAAAGGCACAGAACCCAAATTGTGGGTAACTGGGTTCAGGTGTCCTGATTTCCACAAAAAGACCATTATGTCCCAATGTTTTATAACTACATAATGTTTAATTTTAGGTTATAATGCATTAAACCATGTTCAGAACTGCAAAAAAAATTGAATAAGAGTAACGTTTATCAGTAGTATGTTTATTTTCGGAAGTGTTGCTGCAGAATAATAAAAAGAAAGAAAATAACTTTCAGTCAGTAATGTTTCTCAGAAATACATCATTCTGATGGCTTAGGTCTTTTGCATTTTACTGATAATAAATTCTTTGAAAGTCTAGCTGATGTGCATATTAATGAGTATTGTATTACGCTGTTTTGTTGGCACTACTAAAATGAGTATTGTACAAGCTGTGATGTAATTGAAACCATGTATTTGCCTCAATGATAGAAATGACCACAACAATTTGAATAGTCCGTTATAGCAGAATAAATTAAACATATACACTTAGGAGTTCTATCTATCATATTGACCTCCTGTTCAAAGATTATGGAGTTGACTTCGTAAAAACCTTATAGATGTAACAACCAAACATCCCTGTCTGCTGTTTTTAGGGAAAGGCACAAGTTAAAATGTAAACTTTGTTTTACATTTCAGCTATCTATTTCCTGATGGTCGACCAGCAAACCCAGATCTCACTTCCTTACTTGTGCCAGATGAGGAAGAAGAACACATTCTTGTCAGTCAAGAACAGTATGAGCTTTACTGTGAAATGGGCTCCACGTTCCAACTCTGCAAGATATGTGCGGAAAACAACAAGAATGTAAAAATAGAACCATGTGGACATCTAATTTGTCGATCATGTCTAGAATCATGGCAGGTATGTTAGTACTTGGAATGACAAGATTCTACTCTCTAAGGAATTATTCTAAATGTTTTTGATTAATGCACTTCTGACACTTAACCTTTTCAAATATGCAAACTCCCACCAGTGAGCTTCTGTAGCTCAGTCAAATCTGCCCCCCATGCATAATTTTCTTATCTCATTCTGACTTGTTAGGAAAGCAGCTTTGAGTAATTTGGCTACACTGGCACTGTTACCTTTTGAAAATAGCATTTACAATTTTAAAGAAATTGGCAGAATGAAATAAATACAAAACTACTTACGTTATGTTAGGACATGGACCATTCTCCTATACCTACATGTCCTTGGTGTCGATGTGAAATCAAAGACACAGAGTCAGTGGTGATCGAACCATTTCAAAAAGAAAGTGTGGAAACTAGCAGCAGCACTGACAACAGTTGTGAAGACACAAAGTAAGGATTACAATTGGATTTTGTTGCTTTGTGATGCTCAATCTGACTTATCCATGCTGATTACCTTAATCTTGAGTAATATACACCTAATCAATCTCACTGTTTGTGGCACAATATTAAAATGTTATGTTGAGTTAGTTGGTGAAATATTATTTACCATCGTAATTAAAGTTTTACAAACAAATGTCAATAATTTTACAAGCCTTTCATAATCACTGACCTGTGAATTATTCATGAGTTAATCTTTCAAGTCAAATGGTTGTTAAATTATTTGCAACATTAGTTTCATTTTAGTATGTAATTTCTGATGTAAATTTTTCTGTGTGAATTAAGGCATCTATTACTTTTTCTTGAGAGTTTTGCATAAAAAAACACAAGTAAATGTCGGCAAATGAACACTGTATATTGACAGATCTAAGCAAAACGAAATTGGTGAAAGTAGTATCTCCATCAACGATTGTAAAGACGATGAAGAAGATCTGTTTGGTGAAGTCGGGGTTCCTGTCCCAGTAAGTCCATAACCATAGATAACTGTGACTGCATTTGGTTTTGACCGGAAACATCTCGTTTAACGAGCGTCCAAAAGTGAAAACCATCGACATGGGTGTTAATCTTGTTGCCAAGCTACTTTGTCCAAAATGCGACGTTTTGGATAAAAAATCCATTTTGTTGGTAGAACATTCATGCATGATTTATTTTTATGTTATATGTGAAAAATAACGTGAACGGAATACACATTAAAGTTATTAAAATTAACGAGAACGGACCAGCTTAGAACCAATAGTGGTTATCGAGAAGCTGGTAGAAAACCAAAACTAATTTTGATTTGAAATCCCTGGGTAGAATCGCAACATTGCGTCGGGATCGTCCAATTCCCCGCCATCACTAGCTGCAAGTCGGCTTGTTCAACCTTCACCAAACATGCCTCGTCGCATGCCACCCCAACCTTCTGCTGGCTCTCCACTTCTCGGTCACAATCACCAAACGCTTGTTGCTACTGGCGATGTACCTCGCTCACACGACGTAGGTTACTTTTGAAAGATCGTCAATTGTTTTTGCCATGCATGCAATGTGTCACATGGTTTTTCGTTGGAAACGCTAAGCGCACAACAATGGACAATTTTGAATCGCGTCCCCTCATTTGATTGTTACTTCAAACGTATTCCGTAGTATGGGCGGACAGGTCGAGTTGCGCGGTCATTTTGCACCGAAAGGACTTGCAGTTGTTTTTCCATCGGTTTCGACCACCGACTTAGTGGAAATACAAGCACTTTGACTTCAAGGCGGTCAATACCCGCACCGACAACAATAACTGAAAACCAATTCAAGTCCTGCTTGTAAATAATTCATGCTCAACGTCGTTTGTTTTTATTTTTACAGGCGGATTGCGGACCACTCATTCCACCACGACCAGTGTCGCAATCGCCCAGTCCTGCAGAAGGAAGCAGGTAGATGTGATTATAATTACGCGCCAACGCAGCATTACTGCCGCTTTGGGATGTGTTTGTGGTTGTTTTGATCCGTTGCATACAAATGTGTGGTTGCAGGAGCTTGGAACGGGGACAGGGGGTTGGGAAGTCTTCCGACGACATCGCGGTATCTCACTCACAAGTACGTTGTCTGTATAGTTGGAAAATCGCTACATATCAAGTAGCTTGTGTGCGTTTTTAATTCGCGCACGTGGATCTATCAGAGTATTAACTATATCGGCTATCATTATAGTGCCGTTATTTGTTGAGTCTCTTTATACTTTCGCCAAGTCTGGGCACCCATTTGATCCTTTATGAGGTATTTGTAATTCAAATCAGTATAAGCCAATTAAAGTTTGTGAACCGAATCAGACTCCGTAAGTAAAGAGTTTAAAAGACTGAATGTATTTACGCGCATTGTTAATGACTTCACTTGCACAGTGCAATAAACTGACTCGGGATGGAAAGCCACGACCAGTGTCGACCAATTTGGAGGCAACTACAGCGCGTAAGTTTCCCAGCTTTTGCTCCAACACTCTAACTTGCCAGTTCTTACCACAGTCATATTTTCCCCAGACCGGGATCGTAGGATGCCAATGATGAACACCCCTTCGCGGCAGAATTCTAACGCCACGGTGAGTTCGGATGCGTGTAATTGCGCACAGGACAATGTTTGTTGGCACAAGCTCGCTCGATCGGTTGCC
The DNA here is from genome assembly GCF_947561715.1 of Ascidia mentula. Taxonomy (NCBI): domain Eukaryota; kingdom Metazoa; phylum Chordata; class Ascidiacea; order Phlebobranchia; family Ascidiidae; genus Ascidia; species Ascidia mentula. The sequence continues at coordinate 14,336,617 of NC_138569.1, read as the reverse complement.
AACACGCTTATGACGTATGTGCAGTTTCTCTTCTGTTCCATTTAACCGCTCGGCGTTGCTTGGTGACCATATGCTTTGGGTGTTATTCATGGAACTTTAACCGTCAGCTATAAACCGTTGCTGCAGGGACATCGAAACTGTAGCATAATTTGGTGTCAACTTTTTCTGTAACAGCTTTGCTGCACTCTATGTAACATTCAAAACTGCCTTTGGAGGCACAGGCTGAAAGTGGGAAACCGTTGTTAGGTGTAACAGCTGGTTTAGATGTAATAATTTGATAAATAAAAAGGCATTGTTTGTGGAGGATGTGAATACACGTGAGGTGTAATTTATGTGGTTAAAACTTAAAACCTCAAACTTAAAAAAATATGTTGCAAGTTACATTTGTTTTTCACACATCCCATATCAGGTTAATGTTTTTACACTTCCATTGTCTACGGAACCAGAATTGCACCCTTCACCCGGAAGTAAACTAATACCGCGCGGATCGTTATAGTTTCAAGTTAAATTTATTGGCCTGGTAATTTTGTATAATTCCAGCTAAAAAGTAATGAAAGAACATGTTAAAAAGGCAAAACTACTTCGCACCAGAAGAAATCCATTTAATGAAATAAAGTATTGCATATATTGTTACAAAAATTACGCACAGATGACAGTAAGATTCATTTATGAATAGTTTTCAAATTCACCAGTATATGGAGCAAAAATGGGTGACTGTGTGTTTAAAATAAACACAGAATCAATTCTCAAACACAAAGTATTGTGTAACAACATCGTAAATATAAAACGTAGAACGAAGTAAAAAATACATACAACGGTCGTTGCAAAACGCAGAGCTCGGAAAACGGTGAAGTTGGTCCAGTACCGCCCTTCTCTACTGATGTGTACGACTTTGCCGATGATCTGCCGAACCGATGCCCACCCCTAATACCCAGACCCACGATATCGATTCCGACCCCTCAACCTTCAAACTCTTCTGCACCTTCCCGTGCCCCAGGGCATTCAGAGCCACCCCGACATCGGGTTCCGAGCGACTACGACTGGATTATGCCCAGGTATATAGCATGTATTTGTAGTCAATTTTCAGTGTATGGATTCAACAAAACGTTTACTAAAACAACAGTTTCATAAACTTCCAACACGAAAAATTTCGCTTTAAAAAAAGTGTAAAATTTATCACAGCTATAGCTGTTTGGCCTTTTGCATTTTGTTTTGTTCATGTTTGGAAAAACAAAAGTTTAACATTGTAGTTTTCGGTTTACAAACGTTGGTTGGCTATGTTATAACATTTAATTATTTTGTATTGTCTCTTTCAGCACAAGCCAGCAGTCTGTAAAGGGTGACGCCTCTGCTCCCGCTATCCCACCACGTCCTCCTTCCTCCAATCCCTGCACTCCTCCCGCCCCTGTTGGCTCCTCATCAACTCGTTCTCCTCTTGTGGCGTTAAATTTCGTCACGTCATCGGACTCAGCACATTCCTCCGAAGGACCTGTCCTTCCACCTCGATCCAAGCCCACGGATACGGAAACTCCTCCTACTGTTCCTCCTCCGCGACCTCCTAAAAGCGGGAGCAACGCTCCTCCCATTCCCTCCCGCAGTGCTTTGCCCAAAACCTCCAGGTGATTGTGGTTGCGAGTAATTGACATGTTTAATGTGTTTGGGTTTTTAACTGGGTTAATTTTTGGTATGTTTTTCCGACAGCAAAACAAATCGGCTTCAATATGAAAATTAGGGATTCGTTTTTGAGAAAGAGAAGTATTTTTACTTCCACGGTACGAACAATTTAATATCGTGTTTCTCTTCATAAGTTCTCTTGGTTTAACAACTTTTTATCACGAGCTACTTCAACCAGAACTTGCCCGAGATCGAGCAAACGGAACTTAATATTTAAGTCAAAACTGTAGTGGGTTTTAATGCCTTGACCATCAATCACGGTTTTATCATTCTACTTGCAAACTGGATACAAGAAGTTTTTTGTAACAGACAGGTGCCGCCCAGCTTGTCCCAGCCTTTGACCTCCCAGCCATCTAATATGGATGAGGAGATAGCTCGCCTAATGGAACTCGGCTACTCTTTCGACGACGTTCAAAGAGCTCTCGAAATCTCAAACAACAATTCGTCGATCGCTGCACAAATTTTGCGCAACTTCGTGCCGACATTCACGTAACACCTCCGCGACTCCTTTGCATTCGCGGTGTTTCCACTTACGTGTTGGCATTTCCCGCGTCAAAATTTCCAGCGCCTTGCCACAACAGGTACGGAGTCCTTCGTTAAATCAGAGACCGCTATGTCCTCTGGCGCTGATCAGGGACGTCGTACATTGCGGTCTCCTGCGTTTCCGCCTGAACGGATGCTGGAGACCCATCGGTTAATTAACTTAGCAACAAAGAAATTTTTTCCCCGTTTTGCTGAAATTAAGCAATACGTCGCTATTCAATCATGTTTTAATCGTATTATTGCGACCGGTATGTGTTCGTGTGTGTGTAATTCGGGAACACCAGTGACTTCAATTGGAGATTTCCTCGTCTTACGTGAATGCATCTACAAAACGTATTTCACAGTTTTTCCAAAACATACTGGTTTAACTTTGCGCGTTTCGCATGCATCTACAAAACGTATATCATAAACATTTTTAAAAATTTTGCCTCGTATGAAAAAAAATTATCCCGAAGCTGTACTCAAGCAGTCAAGAAAACTCTTCACTATTGAAAACTCGCTACCAGCGAAATTCGATACTCTATCTCACCGCTCTGATTTGCGTGCGAAACGCGCAAGTTGAAATTGTTGAGAAATGCCCCTAAAGCAGTTGTTTTCGTTGGAACTGCTGCAGAAAGACGCCAAGTCACCTTACCAATGGTCTCTGTTCACGGTAATTGAAAACGTTTAGCGCTGTTGGCGCTACAAAAAAAATACATACCCGTTACTGTCTTGGTAGGCACCACTCCCTCTTGCGCTTTCGTTGTTTCTTCTTTGTTTGTACAATTATCCAGGATCTTGCTGCTGTTCTAAGCCTTATTACGCTCCTTATTTGGGGGCTATTTTCTGAAAAATCGAAATACGTTTTTGCATATACAAATAACCGACCCCTTTCTCTTCAACGACCGACCGTCGTTTCAGTGTCTCTATTGAGTTTGTGGTTCCCTCTCATCGGACGTTGGCTTGATCGCGAAGCAAATCATATTGCGCGCGTCTCTCACCGCCATTGTTCCTGCACCTTTATACCTTTGCTAGCCTTTCCTGCTTTCTATCCACGCGCCCTGTTGGAGCCTTCGTCGAGGTCGGGAGCTGATTATTGTGAGTGCAATATTAAGCGCTTGATCAGTCCCATGGTTTTCGAGCGTTCAGTTATCATTTTTTTTCAACTGTGCCGGTTTTTTGACTCTTGCACCAGTATGTCGCGAAATCTATTGTATCGATTTTTGAAATTTGATTTATTGTGAAACGAAATTCGATTTGAATGTAATTTCACTTCATCCGATACAATGATGTCTCCTTGCATTCAGTCGCAATTGAGCGTTTCCTTATTAGCGCCGAACTACATTCCCGCGATCTCCTTCGCATCCATCACTTTTGTTCCGACCTCTCAGTTCATGAAGCCGTCCGGGATTAATGGTGTCTTTCGCCTCCACCACCCCACCCCCTTGTAAATGCATGTAATTTAGATTTTTGCGTTATTGTGTGTGTTTCTTCGTTGTTTTTGCGACTGTTCTTTATCGACTCTCTCCCCACTTCGATACGATATTACAAAATACCCAGTAGAATATGTCAAGATAATATCTGGTAAAGGCGTTGTCGAGGACTTTTGTTATTTCATTTTGTCTAATTATAGTTCACCATGTCAAACCCCTTTGATAAGCACACAATTTTACTGCAGACCGAAGTGAGCCATCCCAACCTTTCATTACACAAAGCATCTAATTATAGTTTTTGCATGAATTATAGATTAGTTTGATATTTTGATTTTACATTACACTGGTTAAATACTTCAGTGAAGGCCCAAGTTTTTGGAAAAAAAAGAGGGGACGACTAAAAATATTCACTTTGTTAAAATATATGGTAAATCGAATTTCTTTTCGGTTTCCGTTTCACATCAACATGGCAGCCCTGTGTAGCCTATATCCATATTCTTCACCTTGAGTGCTGGTCCGTCTTGTGAAAAAGGTTAATAACCTTACACCTAAATGGTCGTTTACAAAGTCAAGTTTATCATCATCGCGTCACATTCTGCCTACTGACGACAACTTTCCTATCCGTAATCTGGCACATTTCCAATCTGGGCCAAAACTTGAAGACCGTATTTGCTTGTGGCGTATGTATGATTGAGTAAAGGGGGGCACTATTTTGTGTAGCGCCACCATGTGACCAATTTGTCGCTACCTAGTATCCAGTAACACCGTCATCCCGTGACTGACTGTATTATTGTAAGTAAATATGTCAAATAAAGCATAGTAAAAATGAGTGCAGATGTAAAAAATAGGCTAATTTTTGCGTAAAGTTAAAGCGATATTTTTACAAAATTCCAAAATTTCATCGTTGTAGTTGAGTGTTACTTTTTATACCAGTAGTAGCATTGACAAACTTTAAGTTCAAAACTTTGAAACATTTTTGACTTCGTTCCGGTGGTGACCTTTGCCAACTTTTCCACAAGTAAAAATTCCAGACATTTAGGCATTTTTCACCATTTCTCCGACGGACGCAGATTTTAACAACAAAATGCCGATATTTTCGGGTAAAATCAGAAGGTCTGGTTTCTAAATCTATCTTAGTTTAATGTTATGTCACCCAAGTCATTCAAACTCACTTCGCCCAATAGATTGCAAAAAGTTCCTTTAAATGAGCGTTGGTTGGAAACCGTTGATACAGAAAATTTTGTATAAAAAGCAAAAATTTTTGCTAAAATTTGGAGCAATGTCAAGTTAGACTTGTATGAGGGTGAAGTTGTATGCGTGGATGTTGACGCGTTGCCAAACCGCGTGCAATAAAAAAAAAAAAACCCACCACCATTACCGCTTATCCTGGCCTATTGTATTTACTGTCCATGAGTTGGATGTCGTAACCTTGATTGGCAATTGTAGGTTGATAATAAAACTGTTTGAGGCCGAAAATGACGTTTCGTAGATTATCGTAGACTTTCAGTTAAAATAAAAAATAGATTCCCTAACGTAAAAAAAACTAAAGAGCAAAGTTCAACGTAATCTCAAAATTCCGTCACACTCCAACAGCCCCGCATTGCGACGCGTCATAACTTCTTCAGACTGTCGCTTGGTGAAATTTATTTGACAAATTGTGACGAGTTTTTGCTTTCTTGTTGCTCATTTGTTTAAATTAGCTTGCAATTTATCGGCAGCGATTGTCCTTTAATTGCCTACTGTACTTTGTATAATTTTTCGTTTTGATTTGGGCATAAAAATGCCGTTGAACCTAAAACGACGTAAACCTTTATTATGGTGAGTAAAAACATCTTTCTTTGCTCTTTTCTTCCTTAAAACTGACAAAAGTGACAATTCTTAGGTTGCAGTTGTTCACATTTATTGTGTTTCTAATGGCTACTGACGAAGCTCAAGGGTTCGAGCCTGGGAATTTCAAAAAGTGTGACCAAAGTGCTTTTTGTCAGTAAGTTGTTCAGAGCAAGTTAACTTTACAAATTAAGTTGTTACACTTTTTGTTTACTTATTTCTTTCATACAGACGACAAAGAAATTTCAGACCTGATATATCACCCTATGTCGCAAATCTTGGGTCATTGAGGAAAATAGATAGAAATCATGTGGCATTAGATTTGACCAATACACAAAACAATAAACCGTTTGTTTTGGAACTGTTTGCATATGAAGATGCCACATTGAGGTTGAAAGTGAATGAAGCTAATCCAATTGCAGCACGCTATGAAGTGCCGAATACCATTGAAGAAATAAAACCGCAGAAGTAAGTTTTTTGTAAAATAATGGTAAGAGTATAAAAATCACTGTATAAAATTTCTGTAAAATGTCTTGACAATATACCCTCTATTTTTTAGCATGATTGCTGTGCCAAATCAAGGAAATGGGTCCATCACTGTGTATTTGGGTGACGATAACCAGATCCAAGCTGTGATTTCTTGTGATCCATTTCGACTTGATATTTATGATGAAAAGGAACCTGTCTTCAGTATCAATTCTCGAAACATGTTGCACATTGAACACTTGCGACAGAAGCCTGTTCCAAAACCGTAAGATTGGAATAATTAATAAAGTATCATGGAATTAGCTAAGCAAGCATTTTTTTCATTTGCATGGCTTAGTCATGAATGTTGGCTGTCTGCTTGTATGAGGTGAATAGAGCAATTATTGTAAATATATATATTTATATATAATGTTTACTCTTCTTTGTAACAGGTAGTATTGAGCACATAATATAAAAGTTAATTTAATTTGCATGCCTTGGTGTATACATTTTATCTAAGCTTAACAAAATCAAATTGTGTGCATGTTGTAGTCACATGGAAAATCATTCTTCACTTACACCTGACACAACCACACCATCTCTTTATCATTCCATTTACTGCACTCTTTTTTCTTGGTATTATTATGTTTGTTTTTGGCATGCCATAATTACTTCGGCTATTGCTTGCATAACTGTATGGCAGCATTTAGTTGTTTTTCAGTGCATGGGTGCTTGGTTTACATTTTTAGTTTTTTTACGTGGGTGAAAAGGTCAAAATATTTCGTTTACAGTCCAAAAGTTGAACCACCAAAAGAAGAGGAGCCAGCTAAAGAAGATGGTGAAGAAGGAGATGAGGTAACAATAAATTCTTCTTTTAAACATAAAAATGACATTTTTTATGATAAGCAATGTGGAGTCAATAATATGAATTGTGTATAAGCTGCAGACATTATTTATGTTTAATACTTTTCGTTACAAAACTTAACATTTTCGTTTATAAGAGTCAAAGTGAGGATGATCCAAAATTGGATGCTGAAGAGGAACATGAGGAAGAAAAGGAAGGGGAAGCTGATCCAGATGACCAGCCGGGAATGTGGGAAGAAACTTTTAAAACACACACGGATTCTAAGCCCAGAGGTTTGTACCTGACTTTAGGGACTATTCCACAATTTATTTGAAACAATTTCAGGCCCGGAGTCTATTGGATTGGACACTTCTTTTGTCAATTTTGCACATGTCTACGGCATCCCCGAACATGCTGACAAACTTTCTCTGAGATCTACTGTTGGTTCAGAGCCCTATCGACTTTATAACCTTGATGTCTTTGAGTACGATCTTGACAGTCGGGCTGCTTTGTATGGTTCAATACCATTCATGATCGGACACAAGTAATATTTTGTTTTGCCTACTGTTTCTCTTGTGTAGTACCTTTATGATATAAGTGATGCTGTGATTTGGCTTTACAGTCCTGTGATTAACAACTGGTTTGTAGGAGCTGCAAATAAATGTGATGTATGTGGCAATTTATCACACAAAAGGCAACAAGTTTGGGACTAGCATATGCCCAACCGGGACATGAACAATACGCGTGTAACTGCGCAGATTACTAACATACATTTAAATGTGCAGCGCGAAACGCACCGTTGGTATGCTATGGCTCAACGCAGCCGAAACGTGGATTGACGTCGACTCTTCTGAAGACAACAAGGGTGTCCTAGGAACACTTTTTGGCTATTTTGGCAGTGACGAGGCTGTCCCCGAGGTAAGTTATCCTGCATGTTGACAGCTCCTCCAACTAGAGCATAAACGATGTTACCGTGATGAACAGGTGAACGTACACTGGATGTCGGAGAGCGGTGTGATCGACGTGTATTTTATGCTTGGTCGGTATCCTTCCGATGTGATGAGACAATACACCAAGTTAACAGGGACCTCGTACATGCCTCCCATGTGGGCTACAGCATACCATCAGAGCAGGTATATTTAATGAAAAGGTTTAAATGAATCGTCTGCTCTTCAATGATTCTAAGGTTTATAATTATACCAATATACATAATTATACCAATATACAGTGCTTATTTACTGAAATATCACTAGACGCGAAAGCAGTTTTCGATTTGATTTGAATGTAGGCTCAAGTACTGCAGGATGGAATGATAAATTTTTTTTTTACTATAGGTGGAATTACAAAGACGAACAGGACGTTAAAACGGTGGACGCAGGTTTTGACGAACACGATATTCCGTACGACTGCCTGTGGTTAGATATTGAACACACGGATGGAAAAAGGTGAAGTGTTGGTAGTAAAAAAACAACTTCATGTTGAGCTACATATTGTTGTCAACTGGAAAACTATTTTGTTCAGATATTTTACATGGGATACGCTGAAGTTTCCAAATCCAGTTGAAATGCAAAACGCGATTGCTGCCAAAGGCCGGAAAATGGTGACAATCATTGATCCGCACATAAAGGTCGATTCCAACTATCACATCTACAGGCAAGTTAGCGGGATTTAAAATCTACTCAGTTTAAAATATCATCTGTCATCTGTACTGATGTCTGTTTGCAAATTCTTGTGCCGTTGTTCGTTTTTCTGGTGTTTTAAAATCACTTCACATGTTCACAACCATCACGTTCTCTGTGTGTTTTTCAGGGAAGCACAGAATAAGGGATATTTCATAAAGAACAAAGACGGCAGTGAGTTTAAAGGGTGGTGCTGGCCTGGTGACTCCGCCTATCTTGACTTAACTCTGCCAGAAGTCAGGTTTACAATGAACCCTTTTTTCTGATATTTCTGTAAACGTTTATTGTTCATGCCATGAAAAACACTGTTGCATCTTTTTTACCAGTCTATTATTGTGATATAACTTTATGTAGAAATGTTGTCCGCCAATCTTTCATGTTTGTGTTGGACAACTAGATTCGTTTCTCTAAATTTTTGTTGTGAAAAAAATTTATGACAGAGAGTGGTGGGCCAGTCAGTTTGTTCCCGACGTGTACAAAGGATCCACCTTGAACCTGTTTACCTGGAACGACATGAACGAACCAAGCGTTTTCAATGGGCCTGAAATAACAATGCACAAAGACATTATCCACGGAGCTGGATGGGAACACCGTCATGTTCACAACCTATATGGAATATTATTGGTAAGTTTGGCACAGGGTTTATTTTTATGGAGTTAGAAAAGGTTTTCTGAAAACTTTTTTTTTTAAATGTACTTTTTTTAAAATGATACCAGTTCCGTATTTTGACCGTATATCCATTTCGTGACAAAACCCTGACAGTGTAAATATTTCTGGCATGTTTTTCTATGTAAAAAACACTTAAAGACAGTTATTTTTTTCTTTTTAAAGCAACAATCAACAGTAAAAGGTCAACTGGCTCGATCCGGTGGAACTGAACGACCGTTTGTTTTGTCTCGGGCATTTTACATTGGAACTCAAAAATACGGTAATGAATATCATAAGATCATATTCAAGCGTAAAACATTTATTAGGCCTCCATTTTGTGGTTTAGGAGCCATATGGACTGGAGACAACACAGCAGAATGGGGGCATCTCGCCGCAAGCGTTCCTATGGTTCTTTCCATTAGTTTGTGTGGCATTGCACATTCCGGAGGTAAAAGCTTCTAACTAAGCTGGTAAAGGTATAGTGTTGCTTATACATTGTTGCTGCAATGTATGTAACTTTTTGCCGCTACTTTTTCCAACCGGGAAACTTCTTTTCGCTGTCGCGAAAGCAAAGTGCAAACAGAGTTGTGTAACCGCCGTTTATTATCTTTCCAGCCGATGTTGGCGGTTTCTTCAAAAACCCAGATCCCGAGATGTTGGCACGCTGGTATCAGGCCGCCGCTTATCAGCCGTTCTTCCGTGCACATGCGCACATCGACACTTCGCGCCGAGAGCCCTGGTTGTTCGATGACAAATACCGCGACACGATTCGCGCGGCTATTCGCGAGCGTTATGAGTTGCTTCCTTATTGGTGAGTTTGTGTGAAAAATACCACAGGGTTCGCTGATTTTGCCATGCAGCGTAAATAAAACGTGCGTTGATTGCATTTTCCTGACGAAAACACGCTTTCTGTATCGCAGCCTTGCTATAGCACATGCATTGCATATGTATTTTGTAATTGAATATTTCGAAACTAGCTTCTATTTTTCGTTGTTCAATTTGCCCAAGAAAAGCACATGTAACGTAAACCACCACCTCGCCCAGTGTCCTGCTATACAATAAAGGCGTAGTTTAACAGTTTTCCACAACGGTGCGTCTTTTTGTAGGTATACCCTGTTCTACGAAGCACACACCACAGGGGAACCACCCATGCGACCGCTGTGGTACGAATTTCCCTCGGATTCGTCAACATTCGACAAAGACGAATCTTATATGGTTGGCACCGCCCTTCTCGTCCAGCCCGTCTCGCAACCAAATACCCAGTTTTCAACCGTGTACCTTCCAGGTATCTTAATTAACACTAATATGCTACCCGGTACAGGGGTCTGCATGGTTCGGTTTAAATCAGTTTATACAGCATTTCATTCACCCCAATGCTGTACAACACTGCGTTTTTTGTTTGATTTTTTATTAAAACATATAGGGGCAAATCTTGGAAATAAAAACACCGCCAAAGTTGAAGTTTTTAATACACCTCGCTTTCTCTTGAAAAGCAGGTTTTTAGCTTTTCCAAATTTTTCCATTGGTTTTTGTTTTTATGGTACAACAAATCATTTAACACCTCGCGTTAATTATACGATCTTTTATTCTATGAGGTAGTGGTCACTTGCGAAAATAAAAATTTTAATGACAAATATTTTTTGGCTTCAGGAAAAACAGGATGGTTTGATGTAAAAAATTATCAATATTATTCAAGTCCTGCTACGGTTTCAATTTCTACTCCTCTCGACAAGGTTGGTATTTGGCGCAAATGATAAGTATTAAAACACTCTTACTTGTTTAATATTTTTACTTTGAAATGTAATCGTTGTTTAAATTTATGGCAAATAGCCCTTACGTATAATCAAAGTTGTAAATCCTGCTCAGGCAATTTGTAACAATTCTATCTGTAGATTGCAGTTCTGCAGCGTGGTGGAACGATTGTGGCACGCAAAATGAGAGTGAGACGTTGTTCCTCCCTCATGACTCATGACCCTTACACCTTATTTGTCGCTCTAACCCCACAGGTACTCGAGTCGTATGAGTGATTTGTTGTGGCCGAGAAGTTTACAAATTTCACTGTGTTCAGGGAACGGCTGTTGGCGATCTTTACATGGACGACGGGCATACGTTCAACTATAAGAACAACCAATACAACTACAAACAACTTGTGTTTGAGGACAGTGTATTAATTTCGAAGTATGGGCAATATAGGCTCTTCTGTGTGTTTACTATGAATTTAAGAATGTGCCACACTCCGAGTAATGCACAATGATTAACATCTGTATGTACGTGTGTAGATCTGCCAATAACGATGCGTCGTGGGATACAGACTCGTGGTTGGAAAAGGTTGTGATTATGGGCGTAACTAAACCTTCCGCCATCAAGTTGTCTGTTGGTAAGTGAAAACCGTGGATATTGTAAAAAATATTATAGAATGTATGCGGTTGGCATTTAAGCTACAAATTAGCTCTCATATCTATTTTTGCAACACTGTGAGCAAGTAGAATGTTTACGGCAAATAATGATTGTGGTCCCCTCAATAAAGCACTTTACTTTCATTGCACTGTTTTATTACTAGATGGCCAAGTTAAAGAGCTGGACTTTTCGTATGACGCTCAAACAAATGTTCTGACGATTCGAAAACCCGGAGTAAAAATGCAGAAGGATTGGAGCATTACCCTCGTTTGACCTCGGAAGTTCCCTGTAGGCAAATCTCCTGATGAGAACCAGTTGTGACACTTCACTTAGTTTCCAGTGACATATTTGCAGACGCTGTGCTCGTTTAAATTACAAGTTCAATTGCGCGATCAAAGCCATCACCTCTTGGTGCTATTTCCAAGTCAAGTTACCCGTTACATTTCAACACATCTTGAAAATCATTGTGTAGTGCTGAATTTCCACAGCGGGCAAATTTCGGTACATTAATATCATGCAGTAAGTCAGTCGCTCAAGCAGACCGAACGTTTTATACATATTTACTTGAAACCGATGGCCTTCGCGCAATTTGTGCAATGAACAGAACAAAAATTATCGTGTTGTCCTTGATGTGTTTGTTTATTTGGGTAGTTCTAGTTCTTGTAACGTAACCGTACGTGCCCTATTGTGTTGCAGGATCAATGGGCGGGGACAGCCTGTTGGCAACATAGCACACCTCTGTTTTTTTCAGCTTGGGAAAAAAACTACGCTTAATTTTTTTACTGAATTGTTAAATTGTGCATCGAGGTTTCGCAAGGTCTAAATTTTCCCGCAGCGCCCTTGAAATGTTATTGTGTTTCCATAAAAGATCACTGCTGCTTTGGTATGGAAACCCTTGCACTAAAACATACAAACGCTACACGCAGTATTTCACAGTGTTTAGTTGCGAAAATTAGAAAAACACATTCGTCTAAATTGAGCTTTGTTAGGGAAAATGTCCTTACGGTGACAAGAATCTGCGTGTTCTGTTCGGTGGCAGCAACGGATCTGTATTCCTGTCACATATCCAAAATTTACCATTAAAAGAGTAGCAGATAATCAGCATCAGTGCGATATTTTATTGCCCAACATCAACAGAAATATTTAATTGGACCAAATGTAAAACGTGTGCTCGCAGCAAAGGACAAATCTTTTGTTGTTGTTTAAATAAAGCACAGACCTATACACGATTTAAGATTCGGCTTGTAATAGGGAGTTTACCATTCATCAATGCCGAGGAATGGGGAACCTTTTTTAATTAAGAAGATCAACTCGAAATGCAGATGAGCTGACCTTTAAAAATATCTTGGCGACTACACAGTGACCAGACATAATTTTGAGCAACAACATACCAATCATTAAGCGACGCATGATGGGTCGATGGTTTGCGTCATCCAAGTCAGTGTTGTGCGCATTGATAATCGCCTTATTCTTTGTCTTACAGAGGTTTTCTTTAACTATTTTAATACATTTTCTGAGACCATTAATAAATATGAATAATAATACTTTACTTAAAATAAGATTACAGTATAAAGGGACTAGGTTTGCAATTCTTGCAGCAGATTAGTTTGTAAGACCATTTTGTTGTATTGGTCTGATCGAACTATGGTTTGAAAAGCCAGATTTGTTGAATTAGAATATGCATCATCATACAAAATGAAATTCTTAGTTTCATCTCCACAAGTTCATCTCCGTATGTGTAAAAGGTAAGTGTGTTGAATTTAATACTTACATGTTGCAATGCCAATTATTTTTTAGATTTTCCTCTGCAAAAATCTCATGCAATATTCTTCAATCTTCTTCAAAAGAACCACCACTTGTTTTAGCTCATGGTGTTTTGGGAAACAAAAACAACTTTAATTCATTGGCCAAGCATCTATTAAAATCTACTGGAAGATCGGTATGGCTACAAACTACGCACACATTTCAGGAATTTTATGCGAAAATCTTGAATGGCAAGTTTTGTTTTCAGCCTTTTGAAAACACTTCCAAACTTCACAAAATTGCGATGAATAAATAATTCTAAATCAGTTGCTGTAAAGTATGATTCATTTGGGCATATGCTTATAGGTGGTGACATTTGATGCAAGGAACCATGGCAAAAGCTCACACAGTGATAAGATGTCATTACAGGATATGAGCATAGATATTATTGAACTGATGCAAAGGCTTGGAATTACAAAGTGTGTTTTGGTTGGCCACAGCATGGGAGGAAGAGTTGCCATTCACACTGCACTTCACCATGTTAGTATCACATTTGTAAACCCACTTGCTTAAATGAATTTCATTAAATTACTTATTACACACGCATGCTTGTTCATGTTAAAACAGTGCTGTATGAATGGCTCAATAGATAGCAGTTTTGCTAGCAAACACTTTCACCATGAGGTCCCTTGGGACAAAGGTTGCCTTTTTATTAGCCTTTGCTGTATTATCAACATGCTTTATTGTTTGGCAAATACATTGACAAATTGTTAGGCTACCTTACCTTATTGTTTATATATATACAATTTTATAACATCATATCTCTTTTGGCTCCAGGCAGAGTATGTAGATAAACTGGTTGTTGTTGATTCTACACCTCAAAGTTCATTTAGTTTGAGAACCTCACAAGACAGAGGTAATTGTTTTTTTTAGTTTATACATTGATTTTTTTAAAGATATTTGGTATAATTAACAAACAGAATCCGTTCTAAACTATGTGAGAGCAATGCAAAAAGTAACATGGCCGGACAATAAATCTCTGTCAGCAGCAAGAGGCATTGTCAGCCAACAACTGTCTGATTCAGTCAAGGTAAGCTGGCTTGTATACTAGTTACCATCTTACTACATACAGCAAACTTTGAGACTCAAAGGCCGGAAGTTGTCAACAGCAAACTTTGGTTAAGTGGACAAAAAGTGTTCACTTAACAGTTTCATCAACTAATTTATTTACAACCAATGACATTAAAAAAGTTGTAATCAAAATGAAAAACAAATTTTATGCTTAACTGCAGTTTATACAGTGTTTTCTCCTAATTTATACTAACATCTGGCAGGTCTGATTAAAATGCCACACAGGCCAGATTTAATCTGTGGGGCCAAGTTTGCTATTGTAGCCAGACAAATTTTGTTTTTTTAGGACCTGTCTGTTCGAAGTTTCATTTTAACCAATGTTGCTGAATTGTCACCTGGCACATTTGGATGGAGAGCAAATGTTGATGCAATTTGCAATCACCTTGTACAATCCAAACTCGAAAAACTTGATAAAACTGGCTTATCATACACTGGTGACACTTTATTTGTGGGTGGTGGCTCATCACCATATATAAGGTAGGTTATTAATTACTTTTTACATGATTCACGTTTTATTTTCAGGAACAATTAAGAAAGTGTGCTCAACTGTCTGCATCTCTAAATTAAGGTAGTGTCTAGAATGCATGCATTATAATTATCAGTTTTGTTTGACAACAGATATGATGATTATCCTATTATAAAGAAACTGTTTCCAAGAGCAACTATTTCTCATATACCAGGAGGTGGACATTGGGTGCATACTGAAAAACCTTCTGAGTTTTTGGATTGTATTGTGTCTTTTATTAGGCCTACATCATTTCCTTTGTTTAATTAAATGAATGTGCAGCCTAACACAATGTTTTGTTTAGTAAATGTTTGTCAAATTGCACTCTGTTAATATTAAGCTGCTATATGGATATATCATATTTGAACATGCATTTACGGTTTGTGATTGCATTGTGTTAACTGTTATTTGCAAAATAGATATTTGTAAGCTTCAGTGTTGCAGTTGGTATTTAATGAGGCTTGTGTTCATAAAAGGCCATTTAGAAATGTATTTGTCCATTTGTTTAGAAAACTGAGAATTGTGTTATGATTTAAAAAAGTTTGTAATCTGCTTTTTAATGTTGCGTCGACTGTGGAGACATTTTGACCCTGTCAGACACATGGATGACAGCAAGCCTAAAAAGCGCAGTGGCCATATTGCAGCTGTGTGGAACAATGTTATGTATGTCTGGGGTGGATATTATAGTGTAAGAATATAAGCCTTTCATTAAAAGAATATAAGCCTACAACATTGTTGCAACTACAAATGTATTTTTATTCAGGAGAATGATAATGGCATGGCGGAGTACCGGCATGAACCAGATGTTCTCTGGTCTTACAACCTAGACCAGCGTAAATGGTTAGTTGTTTTCAAAAATTCTTTAACAACAGGAAACTAATTTTTTGGTGTATGCACATCACAGGATAAGACAGAAAATCAAAGGGTTCGTGCCACCACAACTACTGGCAAGTTCTTGCACATGCTTCAATTATATCCTTGTTATATTTGGTGGGCTAACCCAGGAAGGAGATAGCAACAAGGTAACGTTGCTTGTTTATGCTTCACTTATCCTGCAGCTTAATGTTGTTATTCAAGGTGTACTATCTGGACCTAAAACACCTAATATGGAAACACATTTCTGTAAAGGGAATTCCACCGAGCCCTAGAAACAAACTGACATGCTGTACCAAAAATAACCAGTAGGTTTTGCTCTGATCCTGGGTAAAAATATGTGTATTGAAAAATGTAAAAACTCTTTCAGAATTATCTATTTTGGTGGCTATGGTCCAGCTCCACATGAGGATGAAATTAAAAACGGTGAATTTACAAGGGACCACACATCAGTAGGAAATATTTGTTCGAATTCATACTAAACCTGTTAACATATATTTTATGTATCTAGGAATACCACGTTAGGGGGTGGAACAACCACCTATTTGCTTTAGATTTGGACAAGACTTCCTGGGTGACTTTGCCCAATTTAGTGAGTGAATTAATTCTTACGCACCACTAAAAATTGACCAAAATGCAGACACTGCATATTTTGTTCTACCCTATCTAAATAACAGAGTAAACTACAAGTTAGGCTTATTTTGCTGTTAAGGGTCTAAAACCATCGTCCAGGGCTGCTCATGCAAGTGCTGTAGTCAGGAACAAAGCCTTTATTTTTGGAGGTCGTCATGGAGTAAGAACACGGAAATTTTATGGAATACTAAAATGTATTAAATTTGATTTTGCTTTCAGAAGGATAGATTAAATGACCTGTACAGTCTGTGTTTAGAAACCTTCACTTGGAGTACAATTATGTAGGAGCAAGTTTATTTTTAATTTTTTTGTTACGAACATTAACTGAAGTCGTTTGCAGAAATCCCACTATTTGCCCAGAGGGAAGATCTTGGCATTCCATGACACATGTTAGTCATGATACATTGTTTGTATATGGGGGCTTTGACACCGCCCAGAATGTCCTATGTAAGTCCTCATTTTTACAAAATGAAATGTATCACATGAAAAAAATTTCATGATATTCAGCAGATGGATGGCTTTACATGGTGGATTCCAATAAGTGGACTGAAGTGCATCGGAAATCAGAAGAACCAAGGTTATGGCATACAGCATGTAAAGGCGCATACCCGGGAGAAGTTGTAATCTTTGGAGGTTGCGAAAAAAACATATTTGCAGAAGACCCAGTAAGTTTGTTTGAGAATAGGTTTTAGTTCTTCAGATAGACAGTTTTTGTTACATATTCTTTTGTTGCAGAAGCACAGTGACAAATTGACTATTTGTAGCCTGCAACCGAAGCCACTTTTAAGGTATTAAAATTTTATTGCTTTTAAAATCCTTTTATGCAACTGAATTCTGTAGAATCTGCCTTGAAAACCTGTCTTTGCACCGCAAGGCTTGGGTTGGAAAAAGAGAAATGCTGCCTACGTCACTCTACTACACATTATCTGTAATGGCTGGAAATGGTGGATGATCCTATTTGCATCATTTTGTCAGAGCAGTTACTTACCCACTGTGCGCAATTTTACTACTTTCCATTTGTTTATTATGAACGTCCGAAAATCAACACAGCTGCAAATAAAACTACAAAATTATTGATTTGGTGCATGCAAAATATGATGTTCTTTGTGTTCTGCCAATGCTTTTTGGCTCGGGGGTCCTAAAAGTAACAATCAGTCAGTGTCTACTGTAACAAGTAAAACTATTTTTGATTCAATATTAGCCGATTGGTCATTAAATATTTGTGCAATGACTAGCACTCACCATACAACCAATTTCCTTTTTCTGATCTCAAGCTGACTGAAAACTCTGAATTAGCTGCAAAATAATAAAATCTTTGGATTAATAGCCAAATTTTACAAACTAATAAAAAGAGTTTGGTTTAAACATTATTTTCTAAACTTTTTTGGCAACTATAATGATCAACCTACCTCCATTCTTTGAAATCTTGTACATGCCAAAAAGACAAATGCATGTCACTGGTAACATGATCCAATTTCCTTTTAATGTTCCTTCATGAGCCTTAAATATACCTTTAGCTGCTGCGGTTAAATATTGAAGGGTCGAAACGTTTTTTGGTGGATACATCCATTGACTCCAAATAGTTGGAAAGCCGTACGAATATCTCGTGTACTTCCCCATTACACTTTTAAATTACACGAAACCGAACCAAAAAAACAACGTTACACTCCGGCTACAAGAGAACATATCAAGTAATTTTAATGTCGGTTCATTGCAGCTACAATACTAACATTTCAAACACTGAAAATAACTGAACCTTCTCTCGGGTTGAGTTCAACACACTGACCTTCATAGAATTGCTATATGCAGGCGAGCCCAGGGCATGAGCATTAGCGTTATGCATGAGCAATAAATTCGCTTTTGTCAGTTTTGCATTGGCAATGGCCTGGTCGCACATGAATTTTCACTACAAATAAATTTCGACTTCTAGTTTTGAACCTATAACAAAATCTAAAACGATAAATTAATCCCAGCAACATTATTGATGATTAACTTCACCACGTCTTGCAGCCCTAGACAGACTCCCGGAAAATATTGTTGGTCGATCTCAGATAACTTGTAAAGTAGTCTGTCGCCCAAAAATCATTGCTGTGGCCCATCTCACATTAGAATAATTTTATTTCGGTTTTGGTTGGCAGAACCTGCGCAACAAATATTTGTCTGTCTCTGAGACTACGCCAGATATAATTAATTTTTAAAATAATCCATACGAAGTCCATGGTTGAGTTGAGACCAGTCTGTAATAATCAGTTTATCTTACTCTGTTATTCGGCTCGAGAAGTCCAACGCAAGAAAAACGTTCGTTACACCGAGTTAAAAAAACTTTCGTTGAGATTTGCATTTAAACTGACAAAACAGGGCAAGAGGTAATGTATTTCGATTCTTTACTCGATTTTTTGGAAGAAGGAAGAATCAATGCTGTTTATAGGCCCTGGCTGGCAACCTTCTGATAGCCAAAGAATTTTATTTGGGCCCTTAATTGGCGCTTTTCCGTCGAGAGCAATTGTGTGGTGTAGCAGCAGGTTTGCCTTGTGCAAATATACGCTGCTCATGTCGTCTTTATTTAATAACGTTATATTTTGACGATACAGTTGGAATAACGTTAACGTCATTGTCGGGAATACCGTCACAAGCGGATGTGGCTAAATTTTTGGTAACATACTTTGCGGATTAACAAACCTAGTCGGTTTTTCCATCCGAGGGCGATGGTTCAAATAAAACTCTTTTTTCGCTTGCCGAATAGGACTTGATTATACTAACCTTTTTCGTTGTGCACCCCATTGAAAGCATCAACTATTTCTCGCACCCCTTTCTAGTATAGGTATATTGAAGTATTTATTTAACCAACGTAACAATTCAGCATACACGCTCCTCAGGAACAGAAACCGCACTCCTACAAGGTCAAGAACGATTGAGGTAAACTACTTAATTTGTAAGCAACTGGTAGCAATGTTCTAATTTTATTACGGTTTTTATGTAAGGTGAAGACTTTGTTTGGCTTTCAGGTCGTAAGTTTTGGGTTTAATGCACAAAAAGAGTACTCCTTTACAATTTAAATGTGATGAAATGAGTGGTTATGTTTTCATCGTGACGTGTTCCGTTACGCATGATTTGTTTCATACAGCTGATGATGATTGAAGGGGAATCGAAAAAACAACGTTACCCGAATTTTCCTTTCTAACGCCTGTTGACATAAAATGCCAGTGTCGTAGATATGAGTCGTCACTTTTGATATGAACTTTCAGAAGTATTATCTTTGTTGGTGTTTAGTAGAACATACAAAATCAGAAAACCGTAAAAATTAAATAATGGCCGTAAAAAATATAGTTGTTGGACGTAAAAAAAATTGTTACAATATTAAATAAATGGTTGTATGTACACTTCCGTTATTGACTTGTTTTTAGACTGTATTAAAACAGAGCAAATGTATTTCAATGGCTGCGCGACATCGCTTTTCCACCAATAGTCCACAAACGGGTTAGTCTATTTTTGGGAATAAATGCTAAGTAAGGAAATTAGTGAATAAAAATGTTTATTGGTATCAGGCACTTGGAGCTTTACCAAGACTTTTACTTCAACTTCAACAAAAGACACTGACTCTGACGATCCAAGCAGTGATTGTGGAGAAGAGTTGATCATCACCATGAGTATTGCTAGCAGAGATCGAACAACTGAATTTCAGTCGGTTCTTAAGTCAATGAAGTCAAGACAGGTTTGATAAACTGTGCTGTTAAACATATCCATATTGTATCTTTTTGTTGATTTTTTTATGTTTCATAACAACCAAAACTTTGAAGCAAAACAAAATAATAATTATTTTTAAAAGAACATTTAGGTTGTAACATAGTTTATCTTTGTGTCTCTGGTCTGGGGAGAAATTATTTAAATGTTTTTAAATACACTAAAGGCATTTTTACACTGACGAAAACAACAACATTTAAAAGTTTAATTTCTTTATCAGGCAAATGGTACAACTGCACACCAGTCACCACAAAGCCAACTGAGAAAACACAGCGAATTTGCAAAATTTGCTAAGTATGAGTTTGTCTGTATTAATTTGTTCATGTTTACGGTGGTAATTGTGACCTAAATGTTTGCATCTCCTATAGGCACATTGGACAGGATTTAGCGAGAACCTATGAAAAGTTGGAGAAGTTAACTCTATGTAAGTATAACAAACATTTTATCGCTCAGAAAGATCGAGTAAGCATCTTATCAAACAAATTTTTAGTGTGCAAAAAAAGAAGCTTGTTTGATGATCGGCCAGTTGAAATACAGGAACTGACCTATATCATAAAAAAAGACATTACATCTCTCAAGAGAAAGATCCAGCAGCTTGAAGAAAGCAAAACCATATCCTTGCCTGTTTCAAGAAAAGATGCTCAGCGACATACAACCTCTATTGTGCGAACTCTTCGGGTATGTCATATATATGGAACTGAAATTCAAACTACAGTGTAGACCACATTAAACTGTAACATTTTGCACAAAATACAATTAAAAAAATAAAATAAAATTCATCTATGTACATTTTGAATAAATTTACTGTTAAAGTACTATTGGATGACACTACTTGTGTCTCAAGTTTGTGGCAAAACTTTTTGTAAAAATATACATTCCCTGGTATATTAACAGTTTCCAATTGAATTGTTAAATTTAGTCAAAGCTTGCACATATGTCTGAAAACTTCAAGTCAGTTCTTGAAGTAAGACGTGAAAACATGAAACAACAAAAAATGCGAAAAGATCAGTTTAGCACCAGCACTCTTTCCTCATCGATGCCCCCTTCAGCCACACAAGGAAACAGTAAGTTGTACAAAAATTTTTAACAAAACAGGATAATGTCAGAATTGTTTGTAAAAGTGTACAAGTATGTAACAGCTGCACAACTTTAATGACCGCTCTTGTGACTTTTTTTCATAATGAAACATTATTTCCAGATGGTTCTGTACTTTTGATGGATGAACAAAGATCAGGACGGTCTGGTTCAGTTGCTATTTCGATGGATGGGGGAGCACCAAGTAGTTCCCATTCAGCTGGTCAAACATTACAATTGGTGGAGCAGCAAGATGCATACATATCAGAGCGGGCTAACACAATGGAAACTATTGAATCAACCATAGTGGAATTGGGTAGCATCTTCCAGCAACTCGCCACAATGGTGAAAGAACAAGAGGAACAGGTGTTAAGGTAATATTTTCAGGACATAATCGAACAATTGAATCTCAAAAAAGGAAACTAGTTTATTTGAATAAGGAATTGACATTGCCCATGAATTTTCTAAGCTTATCCTGTTCGAAAGCAAGTGCTTTGTGTGTGCAACTTTAGGGAGAATTATTCTTTTATTGCAATAAATGCCTTGTAAATAAAGATGGTCAAGAATAATCTTTTTAAAATCAATCAAAGCTTTAGTGTAGCTGGTTTGTGGCTATGTATATTGTTGTTCATAAATTGTCACTGGTGAATTTTTCATTTTTGCAAAGACACACAAACCACAAACCTGTTTAACTTGAACAACTTTATCTGCAACAAACCTGTATTCTGCACAATTACCTGTATTTGCAATTCCATCCAGAAATACTTTTGTGCTTTTATACACCTCAAGGAATATGCTTTATTATACATGCCATTAATAATCATTACATAACAGTGAGTTAACAACTAAGGTGTGTGTCTTTACCAGAATTGATTCAAACATGGAGGAAAGTGAATTGAACATTGAAGCAGCTCACACAGAAATACTGAAGTACTTTCAAGGCATCACTTCCAACAGATGGTTGATGATAAAAGTTTTTCTTGTTCTTATTGTATTTTTTATTGTATTTGTTGTGTTCTTTGCTTAAATTTCCTTATTGCACGACTAGGGTTGTTCAATTGATATTGAAGGTCTTTAGCAAATGTCCCAGTTTCTTCCTTTGGTCTGTTGAGTTACATTTTATGTACAGTCGGGCTTGTTATGCTTTCAACGTTAGCTTATGGTATTAACAGTAGTTGATAATATTGTGTTGTTGCTTGGGCATTTGGAATCTCTTTCCTGTCCATCACTTCTTGCATCAACATAGATTTAATTTTCGTTGTGTCCAACTTGGTTAGACCATCAGCACTTCCCCGAACCTGATTTTTCCGCTTGGCGATTCCACATGCCACGTGCATAAGGCAGATTTTCATACCAAAATTATTTTTATGTTGTAAAAAAACAGTCTTGTCGGCTTTTTTAGATTGCTTTAGCACCCACAACCATTTGGGGGGCTCCTGTCCACCGTGTCTATGTTTTTAAACCATGACTGTGCAATATGTGCATAGACTAGTTTCCGTCAACACCTTATGTGGATGAATGTGATTTTGAGTATTGGTGGACATTAAACGCAAACAAAAGGTTATTCGTGGTGTTGTTTTCACGCGCCCGATCAAGAATTACGGGTGGTTTGAAGGTTTGGCGCATACCCACTTTGTGCAGATTCGTTCGATTCGCACGTCGAAAAAGCAAAGCTTGTGGAAGTCGGTCAAAGCCTAAAGATTTAGGTTGTAGATTTTTGGCGCATATTTTCTTAACATCAACGAAATTAACATTATTCCAGCAACACCTATTTTGAAAACACGTTTCGCTTTGATAAACATCTTTAGTTCTTTTTCATAGTGTTTGGAGCAACGTTTCAGGCTACGACTGATTCGACGCTGCAAAAAAATGTAATTCCCATTTATAAATTTTGTAATTGGTAACGTAGGAGGTGAGACTGCGAGCTCGCGTGATGCAAATCACGACCATAATTTTTCTTGGCGATTACTTGGTAATTTATACTCATTATCTTTTGAAAATTTTTAAGGGAATAAGCTCTGTTAAGTTATAATACATTTAATGCCAGAAAAATTTTGCCAAGTTATAGTACCAATTTTGATTAGTCTCTTTGGGAGTCTTTGTGGACCCACAACAAACGGAACCCCTTCTCCCCGCATCCAATTTACAAGTACTGTTGAATTCATCAATTGTACCGTTAACTACCTTAGCCTAAACGGTCCAGAAAACATAACAGGGAACAAAATTGTCATAACTAGCACGACGTTTACAATCTAAAAGTTTTCGGTAATTTTTATTCATTGCGAGTAAAAGCCATTTAGAAAAAAAAGAGTAAGGCTAATTTGTGATTTAAATTCTCGCTGCTGATGCTCTTCTGGTAGTGCGGATACTTGCTACTCTTGGACCTTCAATAAATTTCACGGACCATTGAGCAATCTATGTCACCTGTTCCCCGGACAAACTGGTATGGCCTAATTACACTCGTATAGCGCCGAACTAAAACAGTGGTCATTGTGCACTAACATGACAGTGAAACAGAAGCACATATAAAATATTTCAACCAACAAGATTTCAATTGAAGGATCTGCGCGGGCAAAACTTTCCAACCAAGAAAAAATGTTACATCACGATTGGCAATCACGACACAGGGCATAATTATGACGCAAACAAGATTAACGACTCATCTTTTCTCACAAATTCAACTCTTCTGCAGGAAACGTCGGTTGGTATGGTTTCGCCACTGTTGTAACAGTTGTTTGGCCTTGTAGCAAATATATAGATAATTTTATACTTTGGAATTTGATAACAACGTTGGCGATTATCACGGGGCAACGCATCTACACTATCAAGTTTCCTCATCCTAGCGTCCTATAGCTGCAGACAGAAAACTGCTTGAAACTGTACTAATATAAGATAAATTTTTGCTGGATTAGAATCTCGACAGCTTGTGTTTGAGAGGGTAATATACTTCATAATAGTTGGATTATCAAAGAAAAGTTTTCATACGACAGAGGTTTCATTATTAGAGAACAATGCCATATGCTTAATACGCTGTAATCTTCGTGTACTTAGCGTCTTTACCGTTACTTAGGTGCGCGCTTAATTAAATGTAATTTGCAAACACAGTATAACATACCTCGATAAACATGTATTGTGTAAATGCAATAAATTTATTTTGTATGTAGCGCAGATTTTAGGTCTTTTTTGCTGTTGCTTCCTATTCGCAGTAAAATGAAAGAAGTAGCGAAATGCAAAAAAGAAATACAAGGAAATTTTAAAATGCTGATGGTAAAATTGTTTAATTTTCTTTAGCAAAAAAATATACTTCGCCAGCTGATTGCCCCGGGGCGTGCGGAGAGTGAAACTTATAAGCTGGTGACTGGCAAGCCCAGAGGCATTTTAGGTTATGTGCAAGGTTCGTCAAGCGCATTTTCCACCTTAGTCAGAACAAGATGATTCGGATACCATCAAAGCACCATGGCATATTGACCTTTATTTTAGTAGCATATTGCTTTCTTGCCGTTTACTACATAGGCCTAATAACACCGACTACCCAAACCGTGAGTTCTTCAGTCACGGAAAAGGACATACAGAAAGGCGAGGAAGATAAGGCAAGTTTTACGCGAGATTACAAAAATGACCAAGTTTGAATTGTAGAAGGGTTTCAAACTTGTCTGAATAAACCAGCTTCTATCGTACGTTCTAATGAAAGGCAGTTTGGCACAGTTTATGAATTGTATAAACAGTCAAGCTAAGTACCATAAACGCCTAATGCAAATATATCGCGAGAACGATGTCGTGACACCATGACTTAAATGAAACCTGTGTTTGCTAAACACGGATTTGTTCTTATGATATCATATGTTTTCTTGCCTTACTTTTACGCTTTTATGTCTACAGCCCCCTAAAACTTATGAAGCCGTCTACACATCAGCGAAGTTGACAAACTTGCCAAACGACAATCTTCAAACATTCGAACACCCCATGTTTCCAAAGTTCGCCCTTGACGGTGATCTTCGCTCCCCGAGTCCAGGATTCAGGCGAGGGAGCATTGAATCTGACAGATCACAGGTTGTTATCGGGATTCCTACAGTGAAGGTGGCGGATTTTGGCATGAGGAGTTTATTAGTTGAAGGAATGCAAAATTGAAACTAAAAGTTCTCCTTTCGCCTCAAAGGAAAATATATCGATTATTTTCTGTTTTCTTTCTATCGGTTATTAGCGCGAAGGGAAAAATTACCTGCTCGGCACAATCCGGTCTTTGATGCAAGGTCTAATCCCCGGGCGCGATGACGTGCGAATTGTTGTCTTCATTGGAGAAATCGATACAGGCTTTGTTCGTGAGCAGGCAGATATAATAACAAAAGAATTTCCCACGCAAATTGAAAGTGGCAATTTAGAGGTGGGTGCGTCGTTTTATTCATACCTCGTTACTATTCTTACTCGCTGAATTTTTCGAATCTCATCCCAAAGACATAGACGTGGTTGTAAATGACATTGTTAAGTTGACGGAAATAAAAGAGCCAGTCGTGCGGAGTCATGTCTTCATCCATATAGGACTATATAAGTAAAATTATGAGGAACAAAAGTCCCTTAAAAGGTGACGATTTACAAACATAGTTATTAGTCCAATATTCTAATAATTTTAGTAAAATAATATATTATAACAGCAACACAATACTTAATGTATATGTGTTTAGTATTTCTAAATAAAAATACTTTTCTTTCTCGGTAACATGGTACATATTTTGGTTTTAATTTTTTGATCTTCATTTTTTTTTAAATTATTTTTTATAATCAATTATTTACCATCACTGTATGTTTTGGCGTCGTTGGAAAACGAAGAATGGCGTGAATTAAGAGCCAAGTAATATTTAACTTAATTAACATTATTTAAACTACATTCTCACCTTCTTGAATAGATGTATATGAAAAGGTTTTACACACAGGTAATAAGCCCTCCCATTGATTACTATCCTGACTGGGCAAAAGTGCTTCCTTTAACTTTCGGCGACAGTTTTGACCGCGTTAAGTGGAGATCCAAGCAGAACTTGGACCAAATTTTTCTCATGATGTACATATACAACCTTGCCCCAAAATACTATCTTATGATGGAAGATGATGTCATTGCAACCGATGGTTATATGGAAAAGATCATGAATGTAAGGAAATGTATCACCAATTAATGTAGAACCCATGTGTGAAACATTTTGTTTCTTGCAGCATATAACCAAACTTAAGGAGGACGATTGGTTCTATGTGTCTTTTTGCAGTCTTGGCGCCATTGGAAAGCTTTTCCAGAAGCGCTCGCTCCCAGCATACTCCACGTTCATACATATGTTTTGGAATCGTAAACCACTCGATTGGTTGCAAGTGAGCAAATCCTAATTACAATATATTGGTATATTTGTGAGCGTGATTCACAAGACACCTGAACCCCCTGTGTGACGCTTGTGCAACAACTTCTTGTGACCAATCGCTTGATATACTTTTTCAGCTTGACTTCGTGCGATCGAAGGTTTGCAGCTTCGATGAAAACGAGGAGCAGTGCCAGATCAGAACCCAAGGTCAAACACCCAAATATTCCCCTTCTCTATTTCAACACATTGGAAAGTAAGTCGACCACGTTGGTGATGCTGAAAACACAAATTGTAAACATAAAGTGAACAACGCAGTGTCTCAACTTCCCCCCCCCCCCGGTTGTATTGCATTTACCGATTATAACCACTTACAACAGACATAAGGATATATGAGGCACCCTATAGCTATGCGCTATAAGCTATTATGTTGTTGTTCAAACCTTAATTTTCATTTGATTTCGCAGGGTATCTTCACTAAAAGGAAAGACTCAATTGTTAAAGGACAATTCTTTCAAAATCGTGTCTTGAAATTAACCGCAAACGGGTACGACTCAATCGAGGCCCGGAGCAACTGTTATATTTACTCACACTGATATCGTATATCGTCGTTGCAAACGCAAGGCAAACTGAATGCCCAAAGCGGTCGAGTGTGTTTGGTGATGTGCTGCAAATTTGTGTTGCTTATTTATAGTATTGGAGTTGGCTTATTTCGAAACAAATACATCGCTGCCTGCAAACGTCTCAATTACAATCCAAAACTCATTGTGATGCAATAATAGCGCTTTTATGGTATAGCTACAAGAAGACAGCCATGCATGCGACAGACAAAACACGTGAAAGAGCACGAATGGTTTGTCGGAAGGTTTTGACGGAATTGCATCAACGCGAACCCAACATCAAACTTGTCAAAAAAAGTCTCAGTTTGCACCATGGCTGCTGTTTATTTGTGCAATGAGGCAAATTTATAGGAAGTGATCAAAGTCAAGGCAGAAACAAAGAGATAATTGCTGCGATTACGCGACAAGGAGTCTTAGGATAAGTAGCGTAAGTTAAAAGACCGGGTATAAATGTAAAAGAGTAGAAAGCGGTTTCAAAAGACCAAGTTTAAACAAAATAATAAAAGTTTCGAAGTATGACAAATCGGATTCCCTATAACACTCGCTTTTGATCAAAAACAAGCTTTTAAAACAATTTGTCACTAAATACTCTTTTTGTAGATTTTTGCTTCGTAAGAAGATGCTTCAAACCAACAACTTAAAACTCAGTATGGTTTTTTGACTTTAAAGGTTAATATGCTTGCCGTTGTTATTTTCCATTGACAATTCAAGAGACTCTCGTGTCTTTCCAAAAGTTCAACCCTCAAGTCATTTTCGCATCGTGCCTGTTCCATTTTCCCCCATCCCAGAATTGATAATACATGCTCCCACATAGGCGCTAACGAATAACGTGAGAAATAAAATATTCGTTTTCGGCAGAATAGTAGGCTACTGATATTTCAATACTCGGCCGAATCTGAATATGGACACACAAACGTGCAAAACAGCAAAACCAACAAAAGTAAAGCCCATGCAACTGCTACGAAATTAATTTTTTAGACGTGTCGATGAGAACTACAATCCTTATGAATGTGAAATGCGATATATTTGTAAACAGTTTATTGATTATTTGCTAAAGATAAACTCATACTAGAAAAAGTAGTTACGACAACTACTTCTCCGTGCAAAGCACATGAGAAGATTGCAAATTGAATAATGGAAATAATGAAGAAATTTCGCCAGTTGTTGGAAAGATTTGCCTTGTACTGTTTTCGCATTCTGTCGTCCATTTTTTTGGTAAAATTGTAAATAACAAATGCGTTCTTTAATTTAGGACTATGGATACAAAGAGTTTTTACCACGAATGCAAAAAGCTGGTAAGATGATGTTCTGTTTTTCCTTTGGCATATGCTGTAGATTTAGCTTTTGTGATATTGTATTGCAGGTATATCGGCCAGGACTAAAAAAACATTGCCGAAATTAATTAAATTGTAACGACCTATAGGTGCGTCAAAAACGTGTATCGAACTACGTCATACAAACTATAGTTTTATTGGTATACCAATCTAAACTTGATGAAAAAAATATGAACGTTCAGATGAGCAAATTAAGTACGCAAATAGAAAATAAGCACAAATCAAAAAAATAGACACGGTTTTTCGGAATGGCAACCCTGTGAAGTATGGGCGACCAGAAGGGTCATAGTGAACAGGCAACTAGCGCGTTTGGCGTTGCTTAGTTGTTATGATACAAGTCAATAATTAAAAACAATGCTGTCTGTGTCGTCATAATACCACTAATATAGTCTAAAAGTCCTTTCAAAAGGACAGTTGGATTTCTAGAAAAAAATGTTCATTCCGTTTGTTACATAATACCTGCGTAAAGCTGTTTTTTTCATGATATAATCTGATAAAAGTTTGTTTGTTGTCGGCCATCGTGTTTTTGAGAACTCGATGCTGTGTTACAAAAACAAAATGGTGTGTGCTATGACCGTAAAACTAATCAAACCGGTTTTAAATCCCCAGTGTTAGTAATGAGTTAATTGGTTCAGAACCAAAATGCCCCAGACCAGAATCACATAGAAATGTTCCTTAAGGATAATTTTAACGTTGTGCGAAAAACGAATGTTGACGTTTTCATTGATATAAACAATTTCCGTTTATAACATCCTTAATTCAAACGTATCCTTTCAATAAGATTCATGTTGGCGTTCCTGTCGTTGGTGAATTTTCGAAACCCTTACTCGCGATCTTATGTGTTTTAATGACATGAAAAATTGCCAGAAACTGACCTCACATAAATCTTATTAGAACGTCATTTCAAGCGTGTCAGGCGGATTTATTTCATACCTTACATGTTGTATGATAAACTGCTACGTTGCCTAAATAAACAAGAACTATTAGAGCTAGCTTAAATGGCACCGAAAAAAAACATAGGCGTTTCGAGTCAGACGCCAATAGCGCAGCAAACACAATCAGTATAAGTTCCTTTTAGTGTTCTTAACTTACCACCAGTGTTAAATTTCCTTGACCTTCAAGGTACATCTAACACCTGTAGATTGTAGAAGATACTTTTGCATCGGGTCACAAAGTTTTTTCCAAACTTGATCCACATACAAGCCTAAGTAACATAGAAATCTGTGCGAATATTAACGCTACGATTTCGTGTAGTATTTCAACTCAAATTTTTGAAACAAAAATAACAGGCGGTGGCCCTGTTCACGCCTAATCATTAAAATTCGCACAGATTTCTGTTTTACACATACTTATATGTGGATCAAGTTTGGAAAAAACTTTGCGACCCGTGTAGTTAACACACATGTAGTATAGCATCTTCCGTAGATTGTAGTATTACGCATTATATTGATGTGCGCGTATTATACTGTCTTGTTATAGTGGGTAAAATCGCAGCATAACAAAAAACTAAAAAAAAATATAAACGTGTTCTTCTAATTCTCTACGTCACTTCAAAAATTTCTGATCAAGATATTAAAATTTAGGAAATTTTCCTAACTTAGTTGTACGCAATAACAATAACATCATAAGCTTTAGTGTCCGTCTGCAGTCAGTTTCCATACGATCAAGTTATTCACCGCAGTAAAAATGCTGCCAGCGCGCAATAGTTGCAGTTAATTCAAGATGTTTTTCTTCACCTAAGCAAATATATATATTTTTTTGGTGCGTGATAGGCCTACTTATATGCTTCGACAACTTCTGCTTTGCCTAAACGTAAAATTTTTTCCCACAAAAGGATTTAGAGCTGCAATACACCCGATTTAATAAATAACTTTGATCAAAACCAATGTATTTTCGGCTAATTTTAACTGCAGCATTGTGACGTCAGACCCATTGATGACGCGAAGTTGGAACCATGAATAGGCTTTTAACTTTTGAGCAACTACGCGCAATATCAGAGTTACTTAAGTTGAATAAAGGCGAAACCTAAATATAGGAAGGTGTATAAAATTGGTGCTCATAACATTTTTTCTTTTTGGGCGAAAATATTCACAAAACTAACAAACATTTTCGAAAAATTCCGACAATTGTGCTCTAGTGCCAAAAACGGTGAGTTCGTGTAACTTGCCATCCAGAAAGAAAAGATGAATCAGCAAGAGGTGCGCAAAAAATGCAATGAAGCTAGTCCGAATCAAAACATGAAAGTCCATACTGTTCATAATGCGGTTATTGTTCATGAGATGTTACGCACAAGCCAAAAATAACAGAACTGTAATCATTTGAGTTTTTCGCCGAGCATTTTGTTGAACCAAATGTAACCTCACTGTGCATCTACATTCAGTACATTGTAAAATCGCCGAAACGCAATATCTTTGCATGTTGCTTCAGAGACTGTAATTTATAGTTTGGGCACAATAGGTACTTTAACTGCAATAACTATCTTCATAATCCGTGGCTGTAAAAGAGTCACAGATTGGTAAAGATCCACATGAATTCCTTTTCCTTTAATGTATATTTTCCATGTGCAGAATATACAATTTTAAGGTGGCTTGCTAAAAATCATGGGCAATGCCCTTGCAGCAACAGCCCCTTCTCAGATACAAACGGTTGAAAGCTACTTAGCTGATACACCAGAATATGCTTTTGATAAAAGTTTGGGAAGCACTCGTTTCATGAAAGTTGCAAGGGCAAGATGCAATGAAGGATACCTTGTGATTAAAGTGTTTGTTGTTCCCGATGCAACTATTAACCTGGAGTATTACAAGAATGAAGTTGAGCATGTAAATGGCTGGCTACGCCATGCATCCAATTGTCTTTTGTTTCAACAAACTCACATTACTGACCGTGCAGGACTGTTAGTAAGACAATACATCAAGCACAATTTATATGACCGCTTAAGCACAAGGCCATTTTACAGTAATATTGAGCGCAAATGGGTTGCTTTTCAACTTCTCTGTGCTTTGAACCAGATGGCAAAGTGCAAAATATGGCATGGAGATATTAAGAGTGAAAATATCTTGATCACAAGCTGGAATTGGCTGCTTCTTTCTGATTTTGCCACTTACAAGCCAGCTTATTTACCTGATGACAATCCTGCTGACTTCAATTATTTTTTCGATACATCACGTCGCAGAACATGTTATATTGCACCAGAAAGGTTTACAGATAATGCACAAATTTTTGCTACCAATGGATTGCAAATGTCAGAACGTGAGAGCGCTGCTACTCATGCCATGGATATATTTTCTGCTGGTTGTGTTTTGGCAGAAATCTTTACTGATGGATCATCATTATTTGATCTCTCACAGCTACTCACTTACCGTGAGAATGGTGAATTGCCAGAAACTATTCTGGCTAAAATTGAAGATGAAAACATTCGTTCACTTGTTGAACACATGATTCAAGTAGACCCTTCTGACAGATATACTTCTGAAAAGTACCTGACCCAGTGGAAGGGCAAAGCTTTTCCAGACCTATTTTATTCATACTTGAAATACTATTTGGGTAGATTCTGTGAACCACCTTTGCTGTCAGCTGATCAGATAGTTTCTGCACTCTTTGGTGACTTAGATAAAATCATACTCAACTTGACTGTGAAACACAATGCATCTGAAACGCTTGTCATTGTTTCATCCCTGCTGTTGTCATGTGTGCGACAACTAAAATACTGCAACTGCAAATTAAAAGCAATGCACATTTTGGTTGAATTTTCAAGGCATCTAAAGTCTGATGTTATCTTGGAACGGTTTGTGCCGTATTTAATGGACATGTTAAGGGACAGTGTTCCCAGAGTTAGAGCACAAGCCATTCGGGCACTTGCGACTTGCCTAACCTTCGTATCTGGTGTTCCACGTGGGGAATCAAACATATTTAGTGAGTACATTCTGCCTGGAATTGGATTGTGTGCTCAAGACCCAGCAGTGCCTGTAAGACGAAGTTTTGCTGAAAACATTGCTGTTTTTGCAGAAAGGTCACTATGGTTTCTGGACAGCCCCCAGCAAACACAAAACTCCACTTACATTTCGGCAGTTGGTGGTGACCAGCCCAACTATGACACACAGCTTCAAGTACTGCGCCACACAACTCAAAATCAGGTACAAGTCCTTTTGAGTGACATGGACGGAACTGTGAGGCAGTCTCTTTTGGAGTTTTCAGTTCCTCGTCTGTGTTACTTTTTTGGGAGACAAAAGGCCAATGATGTGCTGTTGAGCCACATGATTACTTTTCTAAATGACAAACAAAATTGGCGACTAAGGGCCGCCTTCTTCAGCAGTCTTGTGTCAGTGGCTTCATACGTAGGGTGGCAAAGCTCACACTTTTTAAAACCTCTGTTACAGCAAGGTCTTAATGATAGTGAGACATTTGTTGTGTTCCAAGCTTTAACAACACTAATCAACTTGACTGAACTGGGACTAATGCCAAAACAAATTATTTGTGATTTGGTAAAAGAAAATGTCTCATTTCTTGTACACCCCTGCCAATGGATTAGACAAAACACTGTTGCTTTTTTGTGTGCTTGTTCTAAAGTTCTTGATGACATTGATGTTCAATGCTACATTGTGCCCTGCCTGGTACCTCTCCTCAAATTTCCAGTTGTTCAACCTGGTGTTCATGAAATCCTTTTGAGTGCAGTACACCCACCTATAAGGCACTCAGTATTTGACTATGTTTTTCACACATCAAATGTGAAATCCTTATTCTGTGTTTTACAAAAGCGAAAAGTTAAACGAGATACGGAAAATACAGAGAAATCATCAGATGAAGAGCAGATGGATGAAACAACTGAACCTATTTTTCGCAAGCTTATTTTGAAGGACATGTCTGTGCACGATGAAAACATGCTCTTATGCCTTGAAAAATTTATAACCAAGCAGCAAAAGCGCTTGCTGGGTGGAAGCAATGCCGCAAGTGGTGAATGGCATAGTGAGGAAAGGTCTGATGGCAGTGTAATAGATATTATGGCATTCGGTTCCACCTTCCTTCGAAGACATGCTGACATGATCAAGGACTCTGAGTCTGGCATACACATCATCACTAGTAGTAGGCAACAGCAAAAAAAGAACACACGAAAAAAAATAGACCAGCCACAAAACATGAATGAGGAATGGAAGACTATGTTTGGAAAAGACACGTCAAGGTTTCAGCAAGGACAACAACAGACAAATTCCTCCAGCAAAAAAGATGCCACTTCCAACTTGACTGTTTCTATGTCACAACTAGAAACAGCTGCCACACAAGCACCTGTTGCTACTCCGGACACAAAACAAAATGAGGTTCAGTTTAAGTATGCATCCTGCAAATTGGACTTAAGGGCTCTTGTTCACCACCGAAGGGATCTTTACAAGAGTGATGTCATGCAACGACATTTAGAAGAAAAGGCTGAAAACTCCAGTGCTATACCTGTTTCCGATTGGCAGCCTAAAGGATTGCTTGTTGCACACATGTTCGAACATAGAGGACCAATCCACAAGGTAGCTGTCAGTCCTTCACATGATTACTTTGTGACAGTTTCTACAGACAGGTCTCTTCGGTTGTGGGACACTGCAAAGTTGGAAGGAAAATCAATTGTCAACAGGTCAAAAGCCTCTTGTCAGAAGTTTAGCAGTGCCCTTCGATGTGTCACATTTTGCAATGATGATCAAATCATTTGTTCTTCTGATGATGGTTATATTCATTCCCTTTCAGTACAAACCATGATTTCAAAATCAACAGGTGAGAAACCCGATGCAGCTCCACTCTTGGACTCTGGGGTTCAGTTTTCATACCCTGTTAACCAACAAACATGTGGGAGAATCACTGACATGAAATCAATTATTAATTCAAATGTCATTGTATTCCTAACAAGCTATGGAAACATCATTGCATTGGATGTTCGGGCCAAGCACCCAGTTTGGGAGTTGCAGCAAGATTTGAGTCATGGGCTTCCAACTACTTTCTGTATCGACCCCAAGCAACACTGGCTTTGTGTTGGGACTGTAAGGGGTGTTCACAACTGCTGGGACCTGCGATTTCAACTGCCCATAACAAAATTTACTCATCCGTCACTAGCTGGTGTTAGAAAGATCTACACTCACCCTGGTCAGCCATCTTGTGTACTGTCTGTTGTCACAGGCAACAATGAAGTGAGTGTATGGGACATTGAAACCGGGACACGTCAACTGACATTGTGGGCAAGCAATGCACCACCCTTGTCACTGACCCAAAAGACCAATGACTCGGTCAATGGTTTGCAGATATCCATGAGTGGAGACCGGTGTCAATTGTATACAGCAGGAACCGATTGCAAAATAAGGTTGTGGGATCTGGCACAAGCCCAGAATTCAAGGGTGGTGTGTGGACCAGATCACTCCAGCAGCCGAAGCCAGTACAATGTTGCATATGAAACCCGATTGGTTGAGGGTACCAGGGTTATTCAGGAGCAACTTTGCAGAACAAGAGTTGATGAGAAGGATGTCACTGCTCCAAATTCAAGTCGGCCTGCTGGAGAACAGAAACATATTCGTTCCAGTGATTATGCTGTTCCTATTCACCACCATGACACAATCACAGACCTTGCCTTGTTTCATGTAAACCAGAAGTTTATTGTTTCCACCTCGAGGGATGGTGTGGTCAAAATATGGAAGTAAATTTTTTCGTGCTGCTTTATTATAATTGGGAAAAGTGTTATAGAGGCATTATCAGCAACAGTATCATCGTTGTCATAATAAAAATTGAATCTGGAGTAACTATATGCATGTGGGACTACACTGTTTGTTTTCTAGTTGTATTTAAGTACTTGCCAATGCAAAATAAATATTTGGGATTTCTGTGTAACTACAGTTGTGGTCTAAAATCTAAAACTATTTTTTGCTTCGCTATTTCAACAAAAAAATGTGCAATAATTTGTGTTTCAGCGTTTGTTTTTTTAATTGAAAAATGGTCCACTTACACTGCTTGTTGTGAGTACAAATGAAACAAGTAATGTCAGAAGAGTTCAGAATAGGAGGGCAACATTATATGTTCCAAACCAAAGAGACATGCATGAAGATTTGCAGAAAAATTGTACACAGGAAAAAGTCTACCATGGTATACATTTTTCATAAATGTTTCTTATGGCAAACCAAAGTATATGTGAAGTACTTTGTACCTAAAGGATCACAAAGCATGTAGTTGGGCAGCATTTACTTGAAACAGATCTGGCCATTTGCATTGAATAATGCTACAAAATCACTCAATCCAACAAACCGGCAGGAGCAACATTGCCTAGATTTGCCTGCAGGCAAGACATGTCAAATGGTTAGAAACACAGTACAACTAATTTGAGGCAGCACAAGTGTTAGGGGTCGTACCATAGGCACAAGTAACAGTTAAGAGCACTTGCAAATGGTATCCTGCAGCAAGTAATTTAAACAACTAAGTGACACAAAGCATAAAAAAGTATCAATAGAAAGTAATAACACCCTTGGGTGCATCAAAATATAAATATAACATCACCAAACAATAGTCTTAGTTCTTGGTTTTGGGCAAACCATTTCTGACATAAATACTTTTAAGACTGCTGAAAAGCACAGTGGAGAAACTTCCAACCAGTTTTATAAACACATACTATTTTAATATTAGAACATTTACTTAAATGTAGATTTATTTGGCAGTTGACAAATTTTTGACCCCAAAGCTGCATTATATGACAACGAAATAAATTATCCACGAGAAAGCGATTTGGTCATACAATAATAGAAATTGCAGTAAAAATGCAGAAAATTTAAACATGTTAGACTGTGGTCTCAGCAAACGTTTTCTTTACCATTGCACAATATCTACCAACAATGTTACAAACATGATTATTTGTGTATGCATACTCCATAAATAGACGTTTTACCAAACTATATTATATTACGAGGAAACCTTCTTCAAATTATTAAAAAAATTATCTAGTTCAAGTGTGTCTTTATGCGCAGAGTTTTTTTCAGCAATGCACCATGAGCCATTGGCATTTGCTTTCCAATTATCACTAACTTCCAAGGATAGTGCAGATATACTGTTTACCACTGATTTAACAGGTATCACAACTGTTTCAATGGAATCAGAACCCTCCCCTTTCTTTTCATCTGTTGAAATATTCCAGCGGGTTTTTTCTTTTTGACTTCCTGAGGGACTTTGACTTCTTTTTCGATTGCTTTTAAGTTTGTTATTTTTGTTTGTTACTGCTTTGCACCGCTGCCGTTTTGCTGGTGAACCTGATGAATTAACAATATGTGTTGGCACTGTAAGCACATTGTCATCTTCTTCTTCTAATTCATTTCTTTTACGCTTTGGTGATTCTGGTGTAAAAGTTTGAATATCACTAATGTCTATAGCAGCGCCATCAATGTCGCAAATGTCTGTAAACTCAGAGGAACTCGGTAAAAAATCGTCTACAAAAGAAAATGCGTTTTCTTTTTCAGAACAAGTATATTCTACATCCCCGAAGTCATCACAATTCATGCTGGATGAAACTTTAATGCCTTCATCATCCTCAAAGCTGCTGTCACATGTAACCCTTGACAGCATGGTAATAGTTTGTTTTTCTGTTTCAATGTCAGAGTCGCCGTTACATGATGGTGTGGACAATCTACGCATAATCATTTCAGAGGAGATCCTTTTAAGTGTGGCACTTAAAATAGCTTCCTTGCAGAAGTCTGGCGATCTTCTTTGCTTGTTGGCCTCCTTTTTTTCGATTGTTTCATGCCACAGTTTATCCAAATTTGAATCAGACACCCATTTTCTTTGAAAGGCCATTGTGGCTATCATTATTGGAATGTCTAAAAAACAATGTCAACATTACTAGTTGGGAGTCGGGACCACCTACTTTAACTAAAACTAACTAGGGTAGTTATTGGAAGGTCATAAACACTGTTTAACAATCATATACTGAAGTACAAGCGTGGAACAAAACTTCAACTGTCGCAAAATACACGGCAACAAAGTACGCCTAGCCTGTTAGAGCACTTTACGTTGGCCTATGTGTAAAATAAAAGTGACTTTTCAACGGCTGTAATATCGCTTATGCTTACGAAACCTTCTTCGTTATACTATGCTGAAAATAAGCATTTCTTCGTACGTTATGTCAAAACTATTTTCCACTGCGGCGAAATGAATCATACACGTTCTACGTTTCGACACCTGGTAGTCACAAAAATTAGACTTAGACAAAGGCTTTTGTTAAAAGTGAAAGCGCCCCTAGTGGGTGCTGTTTAAACCCAACGGTAAACATCCATCACGGAAACAAAACAAACAATAGACTATCTGATTTATTAAACAAACATTGCTATGCATAGTGATGTTCAGGTGTGGACGCTGTATATGCGTGTTCACTACAAGGCCCCTTAACATGTTAAAATCTTTTGTGCTGTAGTTTTGCTTTGTGTCAGCGCGCCTGCAAACAGAAAATTGTGGGCAACAACGAAGGCTCTTTTTATTCAAGAAAACGTTTTCAAATGACGTTTTATGTGTTTCATTTTTGCTAAATAAAACTGAGCGGATTGATTTTTTTTAGTGGAAAACAACGTTTAACTACAATCTTTTTGCGTTTTTCATCAAACAGTGTGCACATCCAAAATATCCTTTTTGTTAATAGCGTTCCATATCAACAAGCACTGTTTCGCCACAGGGTTTACCGATACATTCAAACTTGTTTTGGGTATACATTACAGCAGGATGTAATATTACAAAACCAAGAAACTTTATAGCATATAAATCACATACAAACGTAAAAATACGAAATACGTTTCGCTCCTATAATTATCTTCACATCCCTAATATCTGTCATACTGTCAATATTGTAACTGTGCTGATTAAGTGCAATTACAGCGAATCCAAACACCTGCCACGCGATATAAAGAAAATATTTTATAACCTTTTGTAATTTCTATTCAGAACAAGGTTAAATGATGTATCAGTTAGGGTTAAACAGTATGTTAAATATATATTAAACACCTGAATAAAATGTTGTTCAATGATGCGGAACGCTCAAGGGATAAAAAATTGATTCTGCCCCAGTGCCTTTATTACAGCAGTATACTCAAAACACAAAGGTTTGTCGGAGTTGTGTTGATGTTGGTCAGCAAATAATGTTTTTGGTGCCCGGCTTAATGAAATGCGCTTTATTTTAATTTTGATTTAAAGCAGTTTGACTTCCAATACGTGATTTGTTATTTTTATTTGTTATGAATATTTATTAGTTAATTTAATAGGCCTACTAACTATGCTGTTTATGAAAGAAAGTCTTACCTACTGTGCTGTATACGCCTGTACCTATACACACTGCACCGACCGTACATAGTCCACAGCCATGTCCCATGTGTGATTTCTGTATTATGTAGTAAAGTGAGTTCGGGACATCCTGAGTGCTTTGTATTTGCCAAGTTTTCTGATGTGTCTTATAGATTGCTTTTGTTTTGTGTGGCTCTATTGGAAATTGGCTACTGTTATTGTTTTTGCAGGCAAATAGTAAGGTTCAGTTGCCAAACTTATATACAAGGTTTGAATTAGCAGCTCGCAAATTGTGAACCATTTGTAGACTTGTTCAGACCCGTTTTTGGTATTATTGCGACGCAACATGATTCATATTATAAGGCGTTGCATCCTTCTTTACTGCAACAAGCGCTGATGCAAACAACGTTGTTAACTTTTCTTGGCAATGTCAGCGACTAATTTCTTTTAATTCTGGTATTTTGCCAAGCCTCTATTATGTAATAAATACTTATGGAAGTCAATTAAATGATGAGGATGTATTACGAAACTAATATTCTGTCAACCGGTTTAAAACTGCAAGCTTTAAGCGTAATGGACAATTTCGTACTAAGCAAAATTTTAAGTATTGGATTTTAGGTTGTAATGCTTTTGCGATTACCGCTAATTCGAACCCTGATACACATAAGAGCTGTGAATGAGTAATTTTTTAACTGTCTTCTTGGTATTGAAAAATTTTTAATGATATTTATAGTTTATGCTCCATTGTTATGTTCAAATACTTAAGGTTCATTTTGCCTGAATGCTTTTTAGGCATTAAAAAATTATTGGTTTGTTTGAAATGAATAATAGTTTATGGATAAATTAAAATTATGTCATAAAAAAGTTCTTTTGATTTAAATACAAAACACAGGTCTGTCTGTATAAGCAAGTGTCGATATTTATATGTTTCCAGCAAAAACCTAGTAAAACTCCCGATACATAGAACATAAGTTAAAATATGATGGAGGTTGACCAACCATCAACATCTGCTTCAAGCTCTGGTACTAAGAAAAGATTTGAGGTAAGTTTCAATTAATCGTACTCCATATATAGTGGTTCAGATTCACAAAAAAATTCAAAATGCTACAAAGAAACCAACATAGGCATGTACATTATTCCTTAGGTGAAAAAATGGAATGCAGTTGCTCTCTGGGCCTGGGATATTGTTGTTGACAATTGTGCGATTTGCCGAAATCACATTATGGATTTATGCATTGAATGCCAAGCAAACCAGACTTCCACAACATCGGAGGAGTGTACTGTTGCTTGGGGAGTATGCAACCATGCATTTCACTTTCATTGTATTTCACGTTGGTTAAAAACTCGTCAGGTAAAATTGGGTTTAAATTTAATTGTTTTTTATATGCTTATCTTGTGTGTTATATCTACTTTAAAACTTGTTTTTTTGGTTAATTGCTTTCAAAACACTTTGCACATTATCAGACAGTTAAAAACTGGTTTGCTTTTGTTGCCAGGTGTGTCCTTTAGACAATCGTGAGTGGGAATTTCAGAAATATGGTCGGTAGACTGATGAAACGGATTAGGTCAAACTGTTGTTGGGATGTTTATTTTATAATGCTCACTGATGTGTTTTATTGCATACTACAGTTTTACTATGTATGTCCAACAATCACATGTCAGTGATTCCCAGTGCAAAGTGTTAAAATTCTAAACCTGCTTTTCAAATATAACACGCTCAGTATGGTAAACAAAGTTCACTTTGCTTTTGGACAATTTTGCTTTATGTTTTATTTGTTGGATTAAATAAATTGTTCAAGTACTTTTTATGTGTGTTGGGCAGATAAAAAGTTGTTTCTGCAAATATTTGTTCCTAATGATTTGCAATATTTTAACACAAGGCATAGTTTTGTATTCTTGGATTTGTCACTCTCCAAGGAGAAGAAATCAACTATCAAAGTAGGGTAGCAGCTGTGACACAGCAATCTAACATCTGAGTTAAATTGTTGAATTGGTTTGTAACGTATGTGTCAAGTTTTATTTCTTAATGACAAACATTAGGAATACTTTGTTTAAACATTCAGATGACAATTTGTTGATGCTCTCATAAGGGTGTGATTCTTGTAGTTCTGACAAAGAGACAATAACAGCAAAATTTACAGTCAAACTAATTTCACTTATAAGTAATCTGACCACTTTTAATTTTATGTAGCTGGGCAGTGCTTGGTAAATTTTTGCATTCATTTGCAATTACGGGTTCAAAATTAGGTGGCACGCTTCCGAATACAACTAGATGCCAAGTCAGACTTTTCGAGACAATTGTCTTGTCTGCAATCAGACATCGGAAATTCGCAGTTATTGGTCTAGCAAAAATTTGGAAAAGTGGGCGGCCAAACTGTTGCAACCTCAGTTCCTCATTGGCTCGCAGATCGAAAATCGTTATCGGGACAAAGCGTTTTTGTGGTCAAAGCACTTTATGATTGCTAACTTCATGATTAAACGTTTCAAAAACACGACAGAGACAAACCGTTATTGGTTTATTTAATTAGTATTTGTTTAAGCGTTTTGTTGTTTTCTCCACTCGCGGTAAAACGTAAGCAATTAAATTAAATTTGATTTTTCGTAACATGTTTTGTAAAGAAATGTTATAAACGTCACTACAAAAGTGAAGTTAAAGTTATGACATTCCACCCAAAAAGACGTCGAGTGATGTTACTGAGTCACTGCATGAGCGAAGAATAACACCATCCCCGTATTACTGATTTACAGAATAATGTCGTTGCTGCCTTACCTTTTGGTTTGCCGATAACCAGAGACGACGTTTGGTTGGAGATTTATTTTTTGTGATGTCATAGCTTTCCTGACTTTTGATGTTACTTAAATTTGTGGGTTCTCCTATATTTGAAACTATTCGATATCTTCAATATAAAGCTGTATGACGGCGAAAAAGGTTTACGATTATTGGTCTCTGCAACTTTTAATGTAGCTTTTTTCCTTTTTTAGTTGATGCAGAACCAAACAACTTTGGAAATATGTTTGTTGTAGATGTACCTTTTACGCAAAGTTGCCATGGCCGTGTCATGTGCACTTTAAGCACCTGTTTTCCGTTTGTTGAACACTAAAGAAAAATCCTGGCGTTGTAAATGCAGGGCCTATTTCGTACCCTGGGGATGCTTCTATTGTTTCGCCCCATTGAATTGCCTACATTTTAGGCTACTGTTTTAATATCAACAATGTAGCCTAAGTTTTGAATTTTACCAGTATCAATAACCTGAATTATTGATATGTAGACCTAATATCTCTGAAAAATGTTTTGGTGCGTCGTCATCACATAGGCCTATTATTATTGGGAATAAAGTGCGTCACAGGTTCGTGAATGTTGGAAACCACCGGCGTATATAATTCCTATCTGTAAACTTATGATAGTTGCACATACACAAAAAAGTTTATTTGCTTGCGCGAAAACTACAATTCAAATAATCAACACCAGGAAATAAAATGACATGGGCACCGATAAAACCTTAAGGTTTGCTAATTAGCAATAATAGAGTTATATAGGTCCCAATATACATACAAAAACTGACCCACGTTATATATTTTAATGAGCCTAAATAAACTATAGAAATGTCAACAGCGGATCATGACGTCATGGTGTTTCGGTTTTGATTGACTGTTAAATGTTTTTAACTCTTGCAAATGGTAAACAGTCCGATCTCTTTATCCAGAAAACCTGAAAGTATAGAAGTTATTTTTACTCTCTTATTATTGCTGTGTTAAAAGTCTGGGACTATTTTTAAAATACTCCATTCTAAAGCAGTAGGTATCTCAAATTGTTTTCGTATGTTTCCACCGGTATTGTTCAACTGTATGTTTAGTCACTTTTCATCAGCACCACAATATTTTACCCACCTTCTATGTAACCAATTAAAGATGGCCCAATAGTTCTTTCTGCTACATTTTTTCGTTGTCGAAGGGCATTTTCCTCCACACATTTGCGGCTTCACAATTCTACCGGTCTTTACTCCGTTTCTACACTTTCCATATTTTACCACACAATCATTCTTTCCACACCCGCACTTTCTATCAATGCATTTCTTAGTTTCCTGCAAAAATTATTCCTGTAAGAAGGCTAGTTCCATTTAAGACAAAGTGCACCAACATTTGTTATTTAGAAGTTGTTTCCAAAATATAGGTAATCTTGCAAATAGCCCAAAAGATACTGACAGAACGTTGAAACTAATTTAATAGTTTTCGTTGACGATTTTATACCGTGCGAGACGAGCAGGGGATTCCTCCATACAAGGCTGCGACCGATATATTTCTTGTTCTT
Source organism: Ascidia mentula (assembly GCF_947561715.1). Lineage (NCBI taxonomy): Eukaryota > Metazoa > Chordata > Ascidiacea > Phlebobranchia > Ascidiidae > Ascidia > Ascidia mentula. Next base: position 14,293,560 of record NC_138569.1, on the reverse strand, counting down.
TCTTTGAATCCAACTTTGTTGCACGCGTCCTTGCAAGGTCCCCAATGACCCCAGTTTAAAACAGCACAGTTTACTGGGTTAAAAATTTGCGTAGTTAACAGGGGCCATTTGCGTCTGAAGCGTAAACCTGTTCATGACAATCGGTGTGTGACTTACCTGCACAATTCTTTATGCGACAAATACGATTTGGTGGTTGACGACAACTTCCACCACATTGGTTACCTCTGGTTTTTATATAAATGATTTGACCCTCACCGCATGTTTTGCTGCATTTCGATGGTTTCCATGAACAATTTACAACAGGGCAATGTCTTCGTCGACGTCTTCGCGACCACCTATCCAAAAATAACAGATTTTTCTCTTTATAAATGTGTTATTATATCAGACACACGCAAAGTCATAATGTGTTACTTACCAGCCCTTGGACAAACTGAAAAGGGCAAGGCCCCAAAGAAAGACAATTAATAACTTCATATTTGCTGAAAACTAACTCAGATTCATTAAAGATGATCAAAGGGTTCGTGTGGAAAGTTTCAGACTAGCCACGTTAAAAATGTATTCCGAAACTTCTGCGTAGCCTCCCTGCTAAGCAAGTGGGCACAACGAGCATGCGAATACCGGCTGTAACCGCCATAAGGCTACATACCGGAATACGGTATAACTAAAATAGCTATAGACACGTGCCTTGTTTTTTGCATACACGGCAAACAAATGCGATAAAATAGTAACCCACACATGTTCTTGTCTGCACAAGTCTGTGTATATTTAATATAGCATTTTGTTTCCTTTAAAAGCTATTTGGTTGATTCCCGTCCTGCTAGTTTCCCGTCCTGCACTTCTTCATCCGACTTCTTCGTGATTTATGGAATATCAGTATCTTGTACACTGTTTCGCCTTTTAAGGTCTCTTTTGCTTAAAAATAGTGCACCAGTAACTACTGTAATTATAGACCCGAGACTGACACGGCGTATTGCAGGAATTATTTTTTGCAGTAGCCATATCAGTCCCTCCTTTATTGACTGCTATAAATTCTAGTGCACTTCTTATGACAGACTAATTTTTTAAACACATTTTATAGCACGAGTTACGTCAGGTGCGACAAGAAATATGCTGTCTCGGGGACTTGCCGTCTATCTTTACTTATACGGTTATAAATGCATTACCAAAATTGCTTTGAAATACTAAACAACATGAATTAAAAAACTACCATCGGTGAACGCAAACACATGGCCGGACATAAGCAGTCACGTGGTATCGTTGTATCCGCGAATCAAAGAGGAAATATTACACAATTACGCAGGTACAGCATCTCTTTATACAAAACACTACACCAGTGTTTACCAACCTGTGGCTCACGACCCAGAGTTGGGTTGTCCGAAAGTTTTTTTATGTAACTTGTTGCAAGTAAAGCTTTTACGAATGTAAACAAATACGAATGTTTTGTAATTCTTTTAAAACGTGGTGCTGTCTTGTTGTTTAACTTTATGGAGAAATCGCCTTATCAAAAATGTCAATAGTTTCGCCCATATGCCAAGTGTAACCTGTAAATGTGTGATGCTAATGAATGCCAGGTACAGGCTTTGGTTGGGACTTTTCCATTTGTTTTTTCATTTGATGTCAAAATTTCCATTTGAATGCCTATCGCAGGTTTCCACATTGTATGATCATTTTTATCATTTGAAAAGAAAAAGTTTATTCCGCAAGTGTATGTTATTTGTCCATAAATATATCGAATTAAAACATGGTTTGTGCTCATGACGGAAATATTCATTTAGCCAAATGTGAAATAGCTCAAACACTGCAACACTTTATTAAATAAACCGTCAACAACACAGAATAAGCAACAACACAGAATAACGGTAGGTTCAAAATGTGTTGCCAAAACAGTTTGGAGGCTCTGTTGCGTGGGTTCTGCATTTCTTTTTTTAGAACGCTTTATGACCAAATCTGTTTAACCTGGCCACATGCAAGTTAATTAGGTTTTCTTTAACTCTTATAGTACTTCAAATAAATTTAGAACTCATTAGATTGATAAAGATTAGCTCTTTGTTGTTCTATACACACTCATTAGGTTGTGAGATACGTGCAGGGGATTCACCCAAACAAGGCGGCGATATTTCAGGTTCTTTCTCTGCATCTAACTTGTTGCACGCGTCCTTACAAGGCCCCCAATGACCCCAGTGCAAAACAAAACAGTTTGCTGCAATTCAGGGTAGGATACTCAAGTAAAACAAACGTCGAGAAAACCCTGTTTATGACAAATGGTACTTGTGGCTTATCTGGACAATTCATCATGCGCCAAGTACGACTTGGTTGTCGACGATAACTTCCGCCACATTGGCAATTCCCAACTGTGCAGCGTCGTCTTAGTCGCCGAAACCAACCCCGAAATTGAGGTCTATCCTCAGTCTTGAGGTGCCAAGACATTTAGAAAGCTTGTTTGGTAATAAGTAATACAAGTTTTACGTTGTTGCAACATTTTGCTACTTCAAAGGTGATAAAAGAGTTGGCGCAAGGCGTCTTCAGGTTAAACAGATAATAAAAATATTTGCAAACTTCCGGGTGGCCTTCGTTTTGAGCCTGTGGGCACAAGAGGCATGCGATTACTGACTATTCAGTATGCCACGTGGCGACGTATCTGAACATAATGAACTAAAATAACTAAAGAAACGTACCTCGTTTTTTCATACACCGCGAACAAATGTATCAAAAGAATTACCCACACACGTGCCAACCTGTATATATTTAAAGCGCCATTGGTTACCTTTAAGAGGCCATTTTTCGTAAACGTTGTTGGATGTCACTGAATCTAAACCAGGCGAAATGCGAAGAAGTGTTCAAATTCTATTGGTTGCACTTGTGTTAGTGGCAGTTTTGCATCCCTCGTCTTCGTGGTATGTAAAATACCAGTTTCTTGTTTTTTATGGAATACGCCTTTGTGCCATGTTTTTGTTTGATAACAATGCACATTTGTTTTATTTTTAGAGACGTTCATCTATTTGATTGCCGCAGGCGTTTTCTTGTTGGTGTTCTGTCACCATTAAAAAGCTTTAATACACCCTACTTTGGGTGACAAAATTATGAAGGCTTATTATGACAAGTTTTTTCATCAACAGTTTTATTTCGTATAGGTGGAGACGGCGCAGAAGAAGAAGACGGCGGTGCGTCAGACAAAATTGTTTGTGGAAAAAAGGAGCTTGCAGTGTGACATGCGGTCGTGGGTATTATGATTTCACCAAAACCAGGGGAAATAGTTGTGGCGGATCATGCACAAAACCACGTGTAGGCTGCTCTCCGAAGAAATGTCCAGGTATAGGCATTAGTATCTTTTTTTCCAAACGAAAGTAACGTTATCTATCAACCTTAAAAAAGGTTAATTTTTAAAAGAATTACTTGATTTAACTCCAAAGTTTTTAACAAACGGTTCGACTTAAAGGCCTGGTTAATATATTTTGGGGCAGGAAGCGTTACACTCAAAAGGATACTGAAATACACGTTCTACACGCTATTTAGTGAAAAAATATCCAGTGAAAAAATGTACCATGTCACCATGCTCAGGTGTGAGTTAACAACGTATAGTACAAAATATATTGAATATAAACATTACAAATTAATTCAGCGAAATGGGAAACATAAAGTATATTCGTAAGTTTTTTATTTGCTTTATGTGTTTCAGTTAACTGCAAAGTTTCAGCGTGGAGCAGATGGAGTTTATGTGGGCGTATTTACCGCATACAGCAGCGTACACGAACAGTTGTGCGAAGTCCAAAATTTGGCGGAAAGAGATGCCCAGCTCTGCGGGTATGCAGATTATAAATTCGGATGTCACTGCATATCACCTATGTCACAATTCCCAACAATAAACAGATAGTTCTAGGTGGCACGCGAGCACCTTTATGTAATTTGCTGATCTAGTTCGAATTGAAAAAAATTGTAAGTGACCTCTTCATTTCCTATGTACTTTGTAACACTCAACTAGGTGGTACGTGTCGAAATTGTTTTACCTCCAAGTGGTACCCAACCACAAAAAGGTTGGGAATCGCTTCAATAGATGATCACATAAATTTAATTAAACTACCCCAGATATGAAAAGGGGGTTTCATGTCTCAATGGGAATATGATTCCTGACAACATAAACAAAAAAATACGTAACTTCTATGTCGTGTTTAGGAGACAAAACGTTGCAAAAGATGCAAGCCAATTAACTGCCGATGGGCGTGGGAACCTTGTAAGCGTTTAGGATATTACTACAGTTACCAGTCAGCCTACGTCGTTCGGAAAACGTCGTGTGGAGGAAATTGCAACCTTCCTCGCCCAAGAAGGTGTAGGCGAACTTTGCCTTGTGGCTCCAAGGCTTGGGAGGAAAGGTTTTTGATGTGTATACTTACAACATGCAATTTTAATCGTCCAAAAAGATTTGTGTAATTTCCCTGAAGTTGTCCTACAACAAACAAAAAGCCGACACTCGTATACATTTTGTGTACATTATTTTTATTTTTTGTATCTTCTGAAAAGTCTCGACAAAGATGGTGATGTTGATGGCGGCATTGATAGAATGCACGATTTGGATGAAGAAAGCTTGGAAGATGGCGATTTAAAGCACAGCATTTTACATAAACCGACGCTCAGTGACTACAGAGAAGGCAGACAAGATGATTTTGGCGACAAGTAAAGTTATAGAACAACATTGATGTCTGGAGAAAGTTTATTACAACGTCGCGAATACCTCGTGGCGAATATACTTGTGACGTATAAAAAGGTGTATTTAAAATATGATATCTACGATTGAATATGTGGATCACTGTGGTTGAGCTCAGATCCGTATATTTAATACTAGAAGTCACCTGGGAAGTTTGAATTGTCACTTAAATGTGCCACACAAAATAAACATACACAACTATGCTTGTTTTAGGTAATATGCTATTGTGTAAAGCTTGGAGTCAAGCAAAGTGAAAAAAATAAGTTTGATAATATTTTAATAAACTTTTGGTAATATGTTTTTCTCTGCCTTTATCAAGTGCCAAAGATGAGACAGATGCCAATGAAACATTAGCTGAAGAGGATTTAACAAAAATCTATCCAGACGACGATGAATTGACAGATGACAACAGTGAAAAGTAATAATTACTTTGTACACCTTTTTCATCACAGATTTTTCACAGGCTATATTCGATACAAAAAGCAGGCCTAATTGGCGCAGGCTAGAACATAAAACCTATACGTGCAATAAAAAACAAGTGTGGTATTGGTACTCTTTTCCCTTTTTGCTATTTTATCTCAAAAAACAATTGTTTTCGTTTTTTTTAAAGCGCCAGTCTGAGTGTGGAATTTCTTCACAACGTGGAAGAGCAGGAAGCAAATGAGGAAGAGAAATTACACAAATGAAACCCATCTGATATTAAAGAATGTAAATTTTTAGGATAAACGACAAATAACATCAACCTCACGAAGAACGGTGGTTTTATGCGAGAGCTGTTTTACCATTTCTCGCCAACCAATCATAAATAGACAAAATAAACGGATTTCGCAGACTATAATGACTTTTCTAGAATTTGTACTCTTTGAAATGTAAAGGGTGTAAGAGGAAAGTATGACACTGGTATTAATAACCCACCATGCAAATCGAGTCAGTAAAAATCACACGCTCCAAATTTGGTGTGAGCAAAATTCCATGTGGATTTATGCATTCCAAACATTCGGAGTCCCTCTAGATTAGTTGGGCTTGTAGCACAGGGCAGGTGTATGGAAGAAACACATTTGATATCGAAATAAGGTTCAGACCAGGGGTTTTGAAACAGGGGCCGCGAAGCAACTTATGAATATGTCATTAACGAACATGTAGTATTTAGATAAACTGTTGGGTGGCATAAAGGCTCTGATCCAGTTTTCTCTCAAACCATTTTTAACTTATAAAAAGCGTTTTGAATTTACGCCCTTTTTACTGTATGCTATCCTGATGTTATGCGTTCAGTTTTCCATCGGTCATACCGATATAAACTCTGTCGCATTCCCTACACTACATGAATGGAACCAACCTTTGATTTGACTGTCCCAATTTCCGGTCGCGTTGCAGCAGATGAGGTCTAGAGTTTGCAAGCTGACGTATATCATCAGTCGAGTCGGAATGGTAATATCACAATTCTGTTAGTGGGAACTCAAACCAACTTGGATGTTGGTGACGCCAAAGGAAGCAACCACTCATTCCCTCCACTGCATTCCTCCTTTCCTGTGTTGTCAAAACTTTATCCCAAGCTTCAGTCTTGGCTATAAAGATGCCAGAATCAACGATTTGGAAAATAGGAATGGCCGAACTGTGGTATAGACAGTGCAGTGACGTTTGCAACAAAATTTAGATTAATCAATATAGTCAACGGATATTAGACTCTGGTGGTAATACTAAATGTAACGACCCTCTATAAAATGGTGCCAACACAAATTTGCATATGTTGTCATTATTTGGAAAAAGGCTTTTCCAAGTTGGTACCGAAGTAACTTGCCTCCCACTGTTGTTTCGCGGCACATCCCCAAAATGTGTTCTTTGTGATTCGTCGCATGAATAAAAATAAGCGCCCACTTGCAAAATAACTTCGATTAAGGATTCACAGCAGGGTCACTGTGATTATCTGCGTTTTAAGTGGACGTGAGATTATGCAATGATGCTTGCCCTGTGTTTGCTGAAGTTGGTTTTTAAGGTGAAGCTCTAGTATTTTTACGGTTTAGTGCAGGGATTTAAACCTTTTCTGCACTGAAGACCAGTTTAGCGTAAGCTTTATTTTGATGGACCGAGTTTGGATATTTTTCGAAAATAAAGACTCATGGACCGGTAGCAGTTCGCCACACGGTGTTTTGGGACACTTGCTATAATACACATCGTAACCCCAGTTTATGTAATATGGTTTTTAGTTTCGAATTTAAATAAAACGTTTAGTTTCAAACTTGAATAAAAAATATTTTCTACAAGTTTTTAGGGCTGCACTGGACCTAAATCAGGCAATATGCGATGCATTGTTGTTAAAGTTCTTTTAGTTGCAGTTGTGCTCGTCGCACTTCTTCATTCCTCATCTTCCTTTTGGTAATCGATTGAATTAAACAATATTCCATGTAGATTAAAGTTTTAGTGCCTTTTTTAAATTGCCGCATCGTATATCATTGCAATCATAAGTAAGTTGTGGATATTAAACCTAAACAATTTGTAACTGATGATGTTAGACATATCAACAGCCCATTCGGGGCCCATCTAACAAAAAAATATTTATTATTATCGTCGTTACCGTCGTTTTTCAACGAACCTCAGAATAAATAGTTTTGTGCCTGAAATAACTTGAGTATTTTTTCACATATGCTTGTGTTCGAATGATAATACTCAGTACGGGTTACTTTTCGGTAACAACAGTTTCGCTGCGTAGGTGGCGGCGAAGAAGACGGCGGTGCGTCAGACAAAATTGTTTGTGGAAAAAAGGAGCTTGCAGTGTGACATGCGGTCGTGGGTATTATGAATTCACCAAAACCAGGGGACATAGTTGTGGCGGATCATGCACAAAACCACGTGTGGGCTGCTTTCCGAAGAAATGTCCAGGTATAGGCCTTAGTAATTCGTTTTCTGCAAAAAAAGAAACGCTAAAATATATTGTAATGTGAATCTTTTAGCACAATGTTTTAACTGTAATAATCTCACATGGTTTTGTGGAGATGGAAACACTAAAACCGTAAGGTTTGCTGAATTAAATGTAAATTACGTTATTAATCTTGTTTGTTTCCAAGTGAACTGTAAAATGTACAGCTGGGGTTCATGGAGCTCATGTTCCAACACATGCGGAAGCATCGGATTACAAATTCGCACAAGGAAGATTAAAACGCATAACCAACACGGCGGCACAGCTTGCCCAATGACTCGGGTATTTCACGTTTTCTTGAAAACTTTTTATATTTGTGCGCCGATTATTTATCTCAAGGTGAATTGCAGGAGGCAAAAAAATGCACTGGACGAGTAGGAACGTGTAAATGGAAGATGTTGGGGTGCAGCGTAAAATGCGGAAAAGGTTTACGACTTTACAAATTGAGAAGTGATAACCATTGTGGGCTGTGCAAGACTCCAGTGAAACAATGCACCATGTCACCATGTCCAGGTGAGAGTTAACAACATATTGTATGAAATATACTAAATAAGCTTATAAATATTATAAAATAATCCGGTGCAATGGAAAACATCAAGTGCAAAACCATGGGTGGGCTGCTTTCCGAAGAAATGTGCAGGTATTGTGCAGGTATATACGTTACGTATTTCCTTTTCTGCATCAAAGTAACGCTAAAATATATTAACTTAAATGTATTACATAATGTAAATCTTGTAGCACAATTTTTAACTATTTGACTGTGACAATCTCATGTGGTTTTGTGGAGCTTTAAACACTAAAACTGAAAGGTTTACTTAATTTATTGTACCTTGCGCTATTAATCTTGTTTATTTCCAAGTGAACTGCAAAATGTACAACTGGGGTTCATGGAGCTCATGTTCCAACACATGCGGAAGCATCGGAACACAAATTCGCACAAGGAAGATTAAAACTTATAACCAACACGGCGGCACAGCTTGCCCAATGACTCGGGTATTTCAAGTTTCCTTGAAAACTTTTTATATTTGTGCGCCGATTATTTATCTTACGGTGTTTGGCAGGAGGCAAAAATATGCACTGGACGAGTAGAAACGTGTAAATGGAAGATGTTGGGGTGCAGCGTAAAATGCGGAAAAGGTTTACGACTTTACAAACTGATCAGCAAAAACCTATGTGGGCTGTGCAAGGCTCCAGTCAAAAAATGCACCATGTCACCTTGCCCAGGTGTGAGTTAACAACATATAGTATGAACTAGTACACATATACACAAAGAAACATAAATTTATCCAGCGCAATGAAAAACATCGAGTAAATTTGCAAGTGCATTTCTTTGTTTGCCTTTTTTGTTTCAGTTAACTGCAAAGTTTCAGCGTGGAGCAAATGGAATTTATGTGGGCGTATTTACCGCATACAGCAGCGTACGCGAACAGTTGTGCGGAGTCCAAAATTTGGCGGAAAGAGATGCCCATCGCTGCGGGTATGCAGGTTATAAATTCGGCTGTCACTGCATATCACCTATGTCACAATTCCCGCCAATAAACACATAGTTTTCAATATATCATCTAATAATTCATAGTATAAAAAGGGTATCTTCTCCCAAGTCCTTCCATACAGAGAATGGTTCCCTTAATGTAAACCCGGCAGCATAAGTATCAAAATACATAAATCCCATCATGTTTAGGAGACAAAACGATGCAAAAGATGCAAGCCAATTAACTGCAGATGGGCGTGGAGGCCTTGTAAGCGACTTGCATTTTTCAGTTACCAGCCCGCTTACGTCTTTCAAAAAGCGTCTTGTGGAGGAATCGTTTGCCACCTTCCTCGGCCGAGAAAGTGCAGGCGAGAGTTGACATGCGGCTCTAAGACTAAAAACAAATTCGAAAAATTAAGAGTTAAGAACGTTATTAAGTGGAAAAGATGTTTTATAGTATAATGTGCACCCTCAAACATTTATATTTCTCTAATATTGTTTTGTACCAACAGAGTACATGATCTGGATGAGAAAAATTTGGTTGATGGCAAATTAGAAGACAACGACTTAAACATCCCAGCGCGAAGTGACTCAGGAGAAGACAAAAAAGATGAATTTAACAACATGTAAAGTGATATGGAACAAAATACAAAATTTTTTTTGCATTGAACTTCATACGATTTTCTTTAAAAGTCGTAGCAGTTTTGTAAAAAAACTTTTTGTTACGGAAAAATTTAATGTACCAGCAAAATAATCAATCGCAGTATTTGACATGTACAAAGCTTATGCAATCAAACAAATTGACGATGAATACCTTGATCCACATTTCCAATCAAATCGCTGTAACCTATTTATTTTCTACTTTTATGAAGTGCCAACAAAGGGAAAGACGCCAATGAAATTTTAACGGAAGAAAATTTGTCGGACATCAGTCAAGACGAAGAGGATTCATATGATGGCAACAAGGAAAAGTAACAATTATATTGCATGCTTTACTCTTTGTAACACTATATGTTAGAATAAAATAAGTATGGCATCGATGTAAATAAGTCCATGATCGCCCTTTTTTCCTATTTCTAAAAATATTATTCTTAGCTCCGATGTGACTGAGGAATTTCTTAACACCGAGGAAGAGCAAGCAGGAAATGATGAACAGCTTTTTTACGAATGAAATCCATCTTTCCTCAAAGGGGATTATACCCTACTAAGAAAAACGATTAATACGACGCAATATTATATTTTTGGTGATTTTTAAGGTGAAAGTTGTTCAACAATTCATCTATATGTGTATTTGGCTTCGCCTATTTATCAAAGCACGAATAAACAGTAAACTGTAGACTTTGCTACAATTTCTACCATTTGACTTTTGTACCAGGAAAAAGGAGAAATCGTGTTACAGAAGTCCCTTGATTTCTGTTATTAATATTTGCTACAGAAATCGCCACCCCTTTGAAACACCTAGGCCTACTGGCTAAAAAAATAAACAAACATAAAACAAAGGGTATTTTTGCTTTGCAGTTTCTACAGGTTTAATTGTTTCGTTCTCTAATCAATAACTTTTTGAGCAATTTCGCTTGTCACAAAACGGGTTAAAGGAAAAGTGGCATTCAAAAAAGTTGCATAACCAAGGTATTTCGAAATTTGGTTGATTATCTATTGCATTCATTTTAATTGAGTTTACGACAGAAAACCTGGCGTTGTTAGATGCCATCTCGGCGCAAAGGTGTTGAATAGTTTTTTAGCAAAAGCTGGTTTACATTTCGAAGTCAAGTTTACATATTTAACGACTGTCAAACAAGCCCATTAGACAAGCTGTTTTTGGAGTTTTGCTCGGTAATTTAGAAGCAAGAAAGAAAAGTGACCAAGAAATTTTAGCAGATTACTTACATACAAAACTACTAAATATGTCATTTACAAGCATGTATTATTTATGTTAACTGTTGTATGGTATGTAGGTTATAATCCAGGTGTTACGTTTTGTTTGCCAGTAATTGCTGATTTCAATGAATGCCCATTTTTCCCTACACTATTGTGTTGTGCAATCTTATACAGTCTGTGACGTAATAATAAGAGGCCAAGTTTAAAGTGATAGCGCAACGTGGTTTTGTCTTTTAGAGCACTGTTTCTTAACCTTTTTTGGATCACGAACCCCTAAAACATTCTTTGAAAAGCCATGGACCCCTTTGCAAGAAACACATTGCAAATGTCGAAAAATTAAAATTCGTGGACAGCGAAACCTGATGGACAAAGGAAAATACGTGGATTTTCGGAATAATTGTATTTCGTTTCATGGACACCCTAATAATGCATCTTCTCGGACCCCTTGGGAGTTCATGGACCCCAGGTTAAGAACCCCTGTTTTAGAGTCTGACAACTGTGCAGCAAAGTGCAACGTCATTTTTAATCTGCAAAAGTTTTGTGTTTGACACATTGCCTTTTGTGTAGAAACCGTGTTCTAAGGGTTCACGTGTCTTACGTGTCTTTTCGTCTCCTCCCGACGTCTGAATCGCCTACATTTCGAATTCATTCTATCTTGCGTACGATTGCGTACTGCACATTCGATAACAAGAATAACATCAACTGAGTGAGCGAGTTTGAGGCCCAATAAGGATACGCGTTTTAACTGCGGGAATTCCACCTCGTGTGGCGTTCCGCGCCAAGAACCGGGGCGCGTTCAACGGACGTTACACCAGTGTTAATTCCCAAACCAAAGTTAGTTAATTCTTTTCTCTGTTGTGTTTCCCAAATGCGCGTGGTTATGTTTGCTTGTTCTTGTGTTGTCAGTTTTTGTCATGTGTTTAAACTAAGATTCTATTTGAATATGGCTTTATTTGTAAGCGTAGATAATGGTCATGATTGTTAACTGTGCCTCGTGACAATTGGAAAGTTTTGCTGGCATTTGATTAATGTAACTGGTGGATGTGATCTCACAACGAGCAGCCTATATTTGCGTATAGATCGGTCGCAAAACAGTTTGGCAAGCGTGTTACTATTTGCCATGTCTGCAAACTGTATCTATAATTACGTTTCTTTGTGTTTTAAATGGAAACCGCTCCTTTTCCTACGCCTTGATGTTGCGCCGGTCATTCCTTCTCATTGGATACAAGCGTGTGTTGTGTTCTGCGTGCTTGGCGACTGCCAGGGAGAATTGGGAGCGCATTTTCAACATATTCAAGCTGACGGTTAATTGAACTGCTGTGTGGCGTGTAGCGTCGCCGATCCGCTGGAGAAGCTCGTTGCACAGTTTTCTTTCAAACACCTAGCTATCTTGACTTTTAGCAGCGTTTTTAATTTACGCCGTTTTAACAGTATAGGCTATCCTTTGACGCAACATACAGCGGCGGCGTGCGTTCAATTTCAAACCGGTCCGATATAAACGCTATTGCATTGGCAAACCCGGTCGCGTTGGAACAGATGAGGCCAAGGGCCTGCAAGACGACATTTGTCATCAGTCGCATGAACGCGTTAGTTCCGAAATGAAAATGGTAATATCACAATTCGGTGAGAGGGAATTCTCATTAATTAGTGGTAACTCAAATCGTCAGTGACGCCAAAGGAAGCGACCACGCATTCCCTTCACTGCATTCCTCCTTTCCTGTGTTGTCAAAACTTTATCCCAAGCTTCAGTCTTGGCTATAAAGATGACAGAATCAACGATTTGGAAAACAGAAATGACCGAACTGTGGTTTATACAGTTCAGTGACGTCTTCAACAAAATGTGTGTTAATCAGTATAGTCAACGGATATTAGACCCTGCTGGCAATACAAAATGTAACGACCCTCTAGAAAATGGTGCTAACTTTTGCATATGTTGTCATTATTTAAAAAAGGCTTCTGCAAGTTGGTACCAAAGAGCAAGTAACTTTTATTTTATTATTTTTTTGTCACCACTCACTGTTGTTTCGCCGCACATCCGCAAAATGTGTTCTTTGTGATTTGTTGTGCGTAGGAATGAAAATAAGCGCCCACTTGCAAAATATCCTAAATGAGTCTCAATTATTTTAACCTCACACATTGGATATCTTGCCAGTTACGTAAACCTTGTTAATGTCACGAATGATCTCTCTAAACCCTGTCACATTTTGGTTGACACTTAAACCACCTCACCGACGGGCGAAACGGGATTTCCCCGGTTTTCGTGATATATTAAACTAGCTTTTCACACATGTTTGTTGGAAATATCATTCTTTCTGAACTAAAATAGTTGTCAAGGCATTGCATAGAGGTATTTTAAAAGCAAGCAAAACATATTTCATCAACGAAACGTTTGTTTCGTTCAACACATGCTTCGGCAATGCTACACACGTCCTAAAGTATCAAAATTCTTGGTCTAGGCAAATCTACCAAAAAACAAAATGCTCTTAGTGTGTAACAACGTTTTTGCATAAACAAACTAAATATTAGAGTTATAATATTGCAAAGTCTTCGTGAAAACTAATGTTGAGTAGCAACACAAGAAACGGGGAAGTCCCGTTTCGCCCGTCCGTGAGGTGGTTTAAGTGTTTACCACATTTGTGTGGATCCTTGTCGACGACCCGTTTACTTCTGTTGTTTTAGCATCTGCATGAAAAAACGAAACCTTAATCGAAGATTTTGTAACAGGTTCACAGTGATTATGTGCGTTTATGTGTACGTGAGAGTATTTAGTGATGCTTGCCCAGTGTGTGCTGATGTTGGGTGTTAATGTGAAGATCGAGTATATTCACGGTTATCCAAACCTTTTCTGCACTAAAGACCAGCTTAAAGTAGGCATTCCTTTGATGGACGGCAAAGTTTAGAAGATAAACTGCAGAAAACATGGATTTTCTAGTTTTTCCGAAAATAAAGGCTTTTGGAACGGTAGCAGTTCGCTATGATGTTTGGGGAACATTGCTACAACAGACACCATAACCCCGGTTTATGTAATATGGTTTTTAGTTTTGAATTTAAATAAAACGAAGGCAAAATATTTTCTGTAGGATATTTAGGGCTGCACTGGACCCAAACCAGGCAATATGAGCCTGGCCCTTTTTTAAATTTTGTCATACACTGGTAATCGATTGAATGTTTGTTCAACAATATTTTCAGTTATATAGAAAGTTTTTTCGGGTCTTTGTGAAGATTGCCGCATCGTATATTATTTCAAGTTAGTTGTTTTGTTCTTTTCTCTGTCGTGTTTTCTGAGTTTAACGCGCAGTAGCCGTGCGCGTGTCGACCGCGTGGTTATGTTTGCTTGTTCTTCTGCTGTCAGTTTTTGTTATGTGTTTAAAAAGATTCTATTTGAATATGGCTTTAGTTGTAAGCGTGAGTCATGGTTATGACTGTTAACTGTGCCTCGTGAAATTGGAAAGTTTTACTGGCATTTGAATAATGTAACTGGTGGATGTGATCTCACAAGGGGCAGCCTATATTCGATATTATACATCGAACGCAAAACAGTTTGGTAAGCGTATTAGTATTTGCCATGTCTGCAAACTGTATCTATAATTACGTTTCTTTGTGTTTTAAATGGACATCGCTCCTTTTTCTACGCCTTGATGTGGCGCCGGTCATTCCTTCTCATAGGATACAAGCGTGTGTTGTGTTCTGCGTGCTTGGCGACTGCCTGGGAGAATTGGGAGCGCATTTTCAACATATTCATGCTGACGGTTAATTGAACTGCTGTGTGGCGTGTAGCGTCGCCGATCCGCTGGAGAAGCTCGTTGCACAGTTTTCTTTCAAACACTTAGCTATCTTGACTTTAGCAGCGTTTTTAATTTACGTTTTTACAGTATAGCCTATCTTTTAACGCAACATGCAGCGGCGACGTGCGTTCAATTTCCAACCGGTCTGATATAAACGCTATTGCATTGGGAAACCCGGTCGCGTTGGAACAGATGAGGCCAAGGGTCTGTAAGACGACATTTGTCATCAGTCGCATGAACGCGTTAGTTCCGAAATGAAAATGGTAATATCACAATTCGGTTAGTGGGAATTCTCATTGATTAGTGGGAACTCAAACCATCTTGGATGTCAGTGACGCCAAAGGAAACAACCACTCATTCCTTCCACTGCATTCCTCCTTTCCTGTGTTGTCAAAACTTTATCTCAGTTTGTTGTGCGTAGGAATGAAAATAAGCGCCCACTTGCAAAATATTCTAAATGAGTCTCAATTATTTTAACCTCACACATTGGATATCTTGCCAGTTACGTAAACCCTGTTAATGTCACGAATAAACTCTTTTCGCCCTCTCACATTTGTGTGGATGCTTGACGAAGATCCGTTTACTTCTGTATTTTAAGCATCTGTATGAAAAAAGGAAACATTAATCGAAGCTTTTAAAACAGGGTCACTGTGATTATGTGCGTTTATGTGTAAGTGAGAATGATGCATGCCCAGTGTTTGCTGATGTTGGGTTTTAATGTGAAGATCGAGTATGTTCACGGTTTAGTACAGCGATCCATACCTTGTCTGCACTAAAGACCAGTTTAACGTAGGCATTATTTTGATGGACGGCAAAGTTTAGAAGATAAACCGCAGATTTTCGATTTTTTCCGAAAATAAAGGTTTATGGACCGGTAGCAGTTCGCGATGGTGTTTGGGGAACATTGCTATAATAGACATCATAACCCCGGTTTATGTAATATGGTTTTTAGTTTCGAAATAAAACGAAGGCAAAATATTTTCTGTAGGATATTTAGGGCTGCACTGGACCCAAATCAGACAATATGCGATGCATTGTTAAAGTCCTCTTGGTTGCAGTTGTGCTAGTCGCACTTATTCATTCCTCATCTTCGTGGTTTGTTAAATATTTCTCCTTTTTTAAAGTTTGTTACACACTTTAGTAATCGATTGAATGATTGTTCAACAATATTGTAAGTTATAGAATAAAGTTTTCGGGTCTGTTTAAAGATTGCCGCATCGTATATTATTTCAATCATAAGTATGGTTGTTCTGTGGACATTAAACCCCAAAACAATTTGTTATACTGATGCTTCTAGATATATCAACAGCCCATTCGATGCCCATCTAACGTAAAAGTATTTATTCTTATCGACGTTACGGTCGTTTTTCAACAAACCTCTGAATAAATAGTTTTGTGCCGTAAGAAGCACTCCGTAAATTATTTTGACTATTTTTTTCACATATGCTTATATGTTCGAATGGTAATACTAAGTACGGGTTACTTCAACAACAGTTTTACTGCGTACAGGCGACGCAGGAGAAGACGGTGCGTCAGACAAAATTGTTTGTGGAAAAAAGGAGCTTGCAGTGTGACATGCGGTCGTGGGTATTATGAATACACCAAAACCAGGGGACATAGTTGTGGCGGATCATGCACAAAACCACGTGTGGGCTGCTTTCCGAAGAAATGTCCAGGTATACACACTAAGTATTACTTTTTCTGGAATAAAATAACGCTAAAATATATCAACTTAAATGTATGACACAATGTAATACATTTAACATAAATGTAAATTTAACATGTTTAACTATAACAATCTCACATGGTTTTGTGGAGATGAAAAAACACTAAAACTGAAGAGGTTCACTGAATAAATTGTAAATTACGCTATGAATCTTGTTTGTTTTTAAGTGAACTGCAAAATGTACAACTGGGGTTCATGGAGCTCATGTTCCAACACATGCGGAAGCATCGGAACACAAATTCGCACAAGGAAGATTAAAACTTATAACCAACACGGTGGCACAGCTTGCCCAACGACACAGGTATTTCATGTTTCCTTGAAAACTTTTTTACATTTGTGCGCCGATTTTTTATGTTAAAGTGCATTGCAGGATGCAAAAATATGCGCCGGACGAGCAGAAACGTGTAAATGGAAGATGTTGGGGTGCAGCGTAAAATGTGGAAAAGGTTTACGACTTTACAAACTGATAAGCAAAAACCTTTGTGGGCTGTGCAAGGCTCCAGTCAAAAAATGCACCATGTCACCATGCCCAGGTGTGAGTTAACAACATATTGTATGAACTAGTACACATATACACGAAGAAACATAAATTTATCCAGCGCAATGAAAAACATCGAGTAAATTTGCAAGTTTTTTGTTTGCGTTTTGTGTTTTAGTTAACTGCAAAGTTTCAGTCTGGAGCAGATGGAGTTTATGTGGGCGTATTTACCGCATACAGCAGCGTACACGAACAGTTGTGCGGAGTCCAAAATTTGGCGGAAAGAGATGCCCAGCGCTGCGGGTATGCAGGTTATAGATTCGGCTGTCACTGCATATCACCTATGTCACAATTCCCGACTATAAACAGATAGTTCCCACAATATCATCTAATAACTCATAGTATAATAAGGTATCTTCCCTCAAGTCATTTCATATAGAGAAAATTTCCTTTAATGTGAACCCGGTGGCATAAGAAACAAAATACACAACTCCCATCATGTTTAGGAGACAAAACGATGCAAAAGATGCAAGCCAATTAACTGCAGATGGGCGTGGGGACATTGTAAGCGACTTGGTTCCATCAGTTACCGGTCCGCCTACGTCTCTCAAAAAGCGTCTTGTGGAGGAATCTCTTGCCACTTCCCTCGACCGAGAAAGTGCAGGCGAAGGTTGACTTGCAGCTCTAAAATTTAAAACAATTTCTAAAAATTAAGATTTACGAACATTAATATGTAGAAAAGATCATGCAAGCTGCATATAGAGAGATTTTTTATCGGTTGATTTCTCTAATATTATTTTGTACCAACAGAGTGCATGATCTTGATGAGAAAAGTTTGGTTGATGGCAAATTAGAAGACAACGACTTAAACATCCCATCGCGAAGTGACTCAGGAGAAGACCAAAAAGATGAATTTAATAACATGTGATATGAAACAAAAACATAATTGGCGAAAACTGCAAATTTCCCTTACGGCTCAACTTCATACGATTTTCTTCAAAATCGCTGCAGTTTTGTTATAAATATTTTTTCCGGAATTATAATGTGCCCGGCCAAAATATCAATCAAAGTTGTTGACATGTGCAAAGCTTATACAGTCGAACAAAGTGACGATAAAATCAAATCGCTGTGACATGTTTTTTTCTCTTTGTTGATGAAGTGCCAACAACGAGAATGACGCCACTGAAGTTTTGGCTGAAGACGATTTGTCAGACATAAGTCCAGGCGAACAGAACTCAAATGATGGCAACAAGGCAAAGTAATAGTTATATTGCATGCTGTGTTTTTAAAGATATATTAACGCGAATTATATGTGAAAATAAAAATAAGTATGGTGTGGACTCATATAAATAAGTCAATAATTGCTCTTTTTCCAATCAATAATTGCTCCTTTTTTCTTGCTGAAAATAATTATGTACTTTTTTGTGCCAAGCTCCGATGTGAATGACGAATTTCTTAACACCGAGGAAGAGCAAGCAGGAAGTGATGAAGAGCTTTTATACGAATGAAATCCGTTTGTCCTCAAAGGAGATTATACCCTACTAAGAGAAACGATAAATACGAAAAAATATTGTAGTTTCACGCGAATTTGTCCAGGTGTATGTTTGCCTTCGCCTATTTATCAAAGAACAATAAACAGTAGACTGTCCTTTAATTGATCCCATTTAAATTTTTATCGCTAATCATTGAAAGTAGCTAAACAGAGTTCGTAGAGGTTGGAATCTTTCGTACAATAATTTTGAGGGCTAATTTGCTTGTTAAATAACGGTTGCATGCGAGAAAAAATGTTTTGGAAAATGGGGTGCGCAAAGAGGATTTTCGGCACAGTTTTGTTGTTAATATTACTACTTCAGTTGAGGGCAACAGACATGTCTTTTAGAATGTACCTACGTAAAGGGAGGTTGCATGAGTTAACGTGGTACAGTAATCCAAGCACAACAAAAGCAAAACACGTCGCCAGGCAGTTAAAGGGAGTAATAAACATTACAAAAAATTCACGAAATTTGTTTTTATTGTTCTATGGCATCTATAGCATTAATGCCCTGAAAGAGGCCTATGGTGTGACTCTTACTACAGCACCTTCACCATTTCAAATGCTACAAAAGCAGAGACATGTGCAGCAAAAATAATGATAATTGTCAATAAATATTAGGTCCATAAAGCAAAGTTATCCTCGACCGTACTTGGTAAGAACATAGGGTGAACATTTTGAAGCCCTGTAAAATGGAACTGATGTCTAATCAAGTAATTTACTTTGTTATTTTATTAAATATTTATGTTGTGACTCTGAGAGTCGACATGCTCAGTTATTACTCGCCCACTGCTTTTCCGTGGGTGCATCCGCAAACTATGTTTTTTTTGTGATTTTAGTGTAGAATGAAAATATTTTTTTATTGGCTTAAATTCACACAGGTGGTGCCTCGACTCCCATGTAAATACTGTTATCAATGTATACTGTAAAAGCGATTTTGACAGCGTTTGTGTATGTCAATATAAACTAGATTTTGATGATAATTGTTCCGGGTTGCATCTGAAGGGTGGTACAAGTCTTTTGAAACTCCATGCATGCCCGATATGACTACTTCCAAATTCTCATGTCATCGTTACATTACTCCCATAGTCTAACTTCACACACAACAAAAATGTGCTGCTAGGTAGCTATAGCAGCTGTTTCAACTTTACCCAGAGGATACTCCTATCGCTAGGTAAACGGCATTCAGATCTAAAACATCCTGTGTCACCGTTGCGTGGGTCCATGTGTTTGATGTGTCAAACATCCGCAGAAGAAACGTTAGGCGAAGCTATTTTAGGTGAAAGATGAGCCAGTAATGGTGAGATAACACAACGAGGAGACACGAATAACACTATTAGATACCAAGCAGTCGTTTGGTCATATTGCGCTCCACGGTGGTTCGTCGCATTTTTGTTTGGCACCTTGTTGGGTACCCAACGGATCGACGAATGACCCAAAGGTTTCCACAAATTAGCAATCTGTGTGCCTGCTAGCCTAAAACTAGCCCAGTGCTCAATCACCAGCTACACCGATGAAACATAATAGATCGAAACAGTGTACACATCTGTCTGCAGCTCTTAATGATTATTATGGTTTTTGTTAACATAAATGACCATTATGTTATCGTTTTAACCTGATGCTTTTTGTGCGTGCATAAAGTTAAATGCAAAGTATCTGGATGGGGCCATTGGACTACCTGTAGGTTGCATCGGTTCTTTCAATGGCGCACGCGTATCATTGTAACCGCACCGAAGAATGGTGGTAAAAAATGTCCCTCTCTAAAGGCAAGAATTTTTCATGCAGCAGTACTTAGTTGTTTTTTTCCAAACTCTACTTTTGTTTAGGAAGTACGATTGTGTAAAAATCGCAAACGAGGTTTGTGTGTACAGAAATGGGGTCCAATTAAAATGCTTTTGCCCGGGTTTGCCCTAAAGTCTCCTGTGGTCATTTCTGACCGCCGAAAATGCCGTTTACCGAAGGCGAGGCATTGCTCCCTGTCTTCAAGTGGCAGGTTTGTAATTCTATTACTATCTATTTACGAACTGTCAATAACGTGTTTGTAAGACTAGTTTACCTTTGATTGACGTTCCAAGTATTAAGACAAAAATTATTAAAATACACTGGAAATGCGGGCTCACATTATTATACATTTATGCAGTTTTTCAACCGTTTTGTTAAACTTTGTGACTTTGAAACCTTGTGCATTTTGTCAGAACAATGTATAATTGTTTGTTTGTAGAGACGCTGGCTCACCAAATTCTAACCGTGGAGCCGAAGCGGATGACAACTTGGATGAAAGGTTTGTCGAAGAAGTTTTTCTTTGTTTGTAAGATTGTTTGGCAAATAGTTGAGACATATCTATGTTATTGCATTATGTATAATCCATACTGAACTGTAGCTTTTGAATAGATCCACTTTCGTGTATAGCTACTACTTTAACAGACTGAATGAATTTAAGACAACATCGACCAAACGTCCTGAAATGACAACAGCAGAAACAAAACAATGATGGTGGATGCTTGGACAACGCACCAAGCTATACTTTTGATTGTGTGTTAAAAGCTTTCAGTCACATTTACGTTCGAAATAAATAGATTTTTGACGGCGTTTGTGTTTGTCAATATATCCTGAAGACCAACTGCGTTTATGCTTTTGTGGGTCTTGCGCAACTCCATGCATGATCTGACTTCCTCCTAATTCTCATATCATGCCATCGTTACGTTACTGCCATAGTCTTCTTTCGTGGGCGAATTGCAATTTGGCCAACCAGCTTGTCTCACCAAGAATCCCAGCTGTTGGCTAAATATACACACTAATCCATTATCTTGCTAGCTCGCAAGTTTGTCTAAGACTCCTTTCTCCGACAAGCGTGTATTTCGCACACAGGACAGGAAATTGTTGCAGACTATATTCAAAATCTAATTGAGACATTCTAAAAATAGTAGTTCCTAAAATCGTCTGTTGCAGTCATTTTTTGTAAATTTTCCACACTTTAACTTAACCATGTACCAAACAAGATGCAAAAACTATGTAACATACAAACATACCACAAGAGTATTTTAGTTTACCAAAAGGTGGTTAGTTTCCGTTCCGAATGTAAGCATGTTGATTCACCGGTTAGGTGACCATCAGAAGTACTTTTAAATTTATTTTATTGCAACGGGATAATATTTTTTGTTATTTATTTTGACAAATCGATGTACTGGAGAAACGTATGAAGCGGTGTGAGGTGCCGAACGTGCGTACAACCTACACAGTCCAACTGAAGGCACAGATATTTCGAAATCTCGCTTACAAACTGTCACAAAAGCCGCCGGAGTTTGGGACGTTGGTTGAGGCTATGAATGTTTTGCTTGTGTCTTAAACGGTTATATTGGATTTCCTTTTTGATTTCCCGCCCACTGCTGTTTTAGAATAGATTCATCAAATGGATATTATAGTGTGGAAAACAAAATACGCCCTCACAACAAAAATGTTTTGCTATGTCGCTATTGCAGCTGTTTTAACCTCACTCAGTGGATGCTTTGGTTGTTAGGTAAACACCATTCAGATCTACTAACTATATCCTTTTTGCATCCTGTGGCACCGTTGCGTGGATCCATGTGTTTTATTTTTTTTTGTTGTGTCAAGCATCCGCAGAAAAGAGATAATAAGCGAAGCATTTTTAGGTGACAGCATGAGTGAGATGAGCCAGTAATCGTCAGACAACACAATGAGGAGGACACAGTTTGTGCTGCTTATTTTGCTGGTGATATTTCTAGTTCATCAAGGATCTTCATGGTAAAATGTCCTATCTTACTTTACCTGTGTTGTGTTTAACTCCTGTTTTCGGGTTTTGGTTGTAGTTTTTTCGAATGTAATAATATTGTTGTAAATTTATGTAATCGAAAAAATGTTTTATAGGAGAAGAAGACGGAGACGACGCCGCAGAAGATACGTACCTCCCTGTGTGCGAAAAGACTGTACGTGGAAACGAGGGGCCTGCAGTACTACGTGTGGTCGCGGTCGTTATCATCAAATTAAAACCGGAACGAACAAGTGTGGCGGTAGATGCGTTAAACCAATCCACGAATGCAATTTAAA
Organism: Ascidia mentula; assembly: GCF_947561715.1. NCBI lineage: Eukaryota > Metazoa > Chordata > Ascidiacea > Phlebobranchia > Ascidiidae > Ascidia > Ascidia mentula. Next base: position 14,271,013 of record NC_138569.1, on the reverse strand, counting down.
ATCATGCCCAGGTACGCAATCGAACCGGAATAAACAGTCTTCTTTTTACAGTTTTGGTCAGGTAGTAATTTCATGTTCTATTATATTAGTTGCATGTCAAGTACACAACTGGACGCCATGGAGTTCGTGTTCAAATACTTGTGGCAAGAATGGAAAACAAACACGAACCAGGAAAATAAAGAGTTTACCTAGATATGGCGGAACTCCTTGCCCAACAACACGAGTAACTAATGTAGTTTTGTGACAATAGTTTTTGAGAACAAATATTTTGGTTGCAGGAGACAAGGAAATGCGTGGGTAAAAAAGAATTGTGTGTGTGGAAGTACTTGGGATGTAGCGCAAAGTGTGGAATTGGTGCGAAGCGTTACAAACTAATAAGTTTAAACCGTTGTAGAATGTGCAAAATACCGAAAGGTCGTTGCTCTGGAATACATTGTTCAGGTGCGTTTCGTGCTCTTTGATGCCATCAAGTGTTAAATTATACTTCAAAATTCCTGTTTCTAGTTCACTGCAGGGTTTCCGCATGGGGTCTTTGGAGTAGTTGCATTTTTGGAAAGACTGTACAATTCCGCACACGAAGTATAATAAGCACACCCAAACACGGCGGAAACCGATGTCCTTCGCTGAGAGTAGGAATTGGATGATTCGCGGTTACTGTGCGTGATAAACACCCGTTGTGTTGCTTAGGAAACCAGAGTGTGCAGAAAGAGTTGCTGTAAACCTCGACATTGCCTCTGGGGGTGGAGAAAATGCAGAGGACGTGGAAGGTACGGTCTAAAAAGTGCTTACGTCATTCGAAGTGCCACGTGTGGCGGAAGGTGTATTCTTCCCAAACCGAGAAGATGCGTTTTGCGATGTAGGAGTCGTTATGGCGACAGGTAAGAAGGCTTGCTTTCGGACTTGTAATTTTTACAAAACTGCATATTTATGCAGCCTTGGAAGACAAAGTAACACGTTGGAAGACATGGGGATTTCTTTAAACCAGGACGCTTTACAAAACATGGAAGATGAACACAATGATGAGTTCCAGACTCATGAAGACACATCATTCATGGAAACGTAGGTCATTTTCAGAGAGGAAATGCCCCCACAATAATCTCTTTTTGAGATATAAATAATAAAGCATGTCTAACAACTAAGTGCCAATGTAGAATGCGAAATGCGGAAAAGCCCCTAAATATGCAAGAAGCGAAAGAAGCGGAAGAAGCGGAAGAAGCGGACGAAGCGGAAGAAGCGGAAGTGGTGGATGGGGCGGAAGAAGCGGAAGAAGCGGAGGTAGTGGATGGGGCGGAAGAAGCGGAAGAAGCGGAAGAAGCGGGAGAAGCGGACGAAGCGGAAGAAGCGGAAGTGGTGGATGGGGCGAAAGAAGCGGAAGAAGGTGAAGAAGTAGAAGATGCGGAAGGAGGTGAAGAAGGTGAAGAAGTGGAAGAAACGAAAGAAGGTGAAGAAGTGGAAGATGCGGAAGGAGGTGAAGAAGGTGAAGAAGTGGAAGAAACGAAAGAAGGTGAAGAAGTGGAAGAAACGAAAGAAGGTGAAGAACCGCCAAAAGAGGGAGAAGCGAAAAAAGAGGAAGGAATTGATAAAGTTTTAAATGAAAACAATCAGGCGGTCGATGAGGATAATAAAGAGAGGTAAAGTAAACGACTGGCATGTTTTCACAGGTTGGCTTGTTTTTGGATGTAATTTTACAACTCACTTAACACAAATATAATTGATAATTGTGTTTCAAAGCATTTAAAATTACCATTTTTTATGAAATTACGTTTGTTACGAGTGTACTTTGGTAACATGTAATCTGAATGTTCTTGCTGAGGTTTTTACGTTATATGCTACGGTTTAGTTTTGATGAAGACCACACCAATGTTGATGAGAGTTCGGAGGTGAAACAAGATGTGCAAGAAGAAGAGAAAGAAAGTAATACAGAAGAAGTTTAACACGGAAAGATTTATGATAATGTAAAGCAAAAAAATGCTTTTTAAAGAAAATTTGATTTTTAGCCCCACGATTTTCGCCATGCACAGCTTGCTATTCTATAATAAACGGATTTGTACACCTCCAATTTGCTTTCTGTGAGAAATAAGTAAATACAACCACAGAAAAAAGGATTAAGTCGATTGGTTTTCGTTGTTAATGATCTTAGAGCAGCAGTAACTCTCTTTCTATAACCTGTTGGTTGAAGGGTCATCTGGTGACAAACGTCACTGTTTCCCGACTTCCACAATACCAGGATATCAGGCTTCCCCTTTGTCAGTGAAGCGAGTTTGCGGCGTTTCCCACCCACCTTCCTTTAACTAACTAACTGACTGCTCGCTAAAATAAGAAAATCGTATTGCGCAATTACGAGTGACAAACACTTCAAGAAGGAAGGAGGAATGTGGCAAATGGACAAAGATTCGGGTTCGTGTGAACCCGAAAAAATAGGAAACATTATTCGAACGAACCCGAATATATACAAGTATGACGTCACCAATAGTTGGTCGGTTCCATTATGCGCGCAAACACGTTGCTTGACTAACGATTGTTTTGCTGTCATGCGACAGAGTAATTACAGACCGATGATTTCTGCAAAGTATGATAAACTTTCAGAAACCAACACTGAGTGTACTATACCTCAGGCTAACAATGGTGGCTACCGCGTGTTTGGGAAAAAGGATACTTTGACTTAACATGACGTAATAAAGCTTTTGGATTGATCAAACATAATGGTTAACAACACAGGACGGAAGTTCTTTTGTTTTAAATGCGCTTAGGTGTTTCAGTAACGCAAATCCGTGCCACGTACTTTGTTTTGTCATGTTTTGTACGTTCCTGGTGATTAACCACTAGCGAAAACGTCTACGGTGTGTTGCCGTCATCGATCATGGGAAAAAGCATAAAACTTTATAGCCGATATCAACCATCATTATACGCTCCACTTAATATTCGCATACGAATCTTGCACATTTTTCGGGTTCGGACGAATATGAAATCTGTGCTGATATTCGGCAAACCTATTCGAGTCCGGGTTCGCCTTGGCACACGCTTGAAGGAACGGGCAACTTTTTAATTACTGGTTGTTATTTGTGTAACGTTGCAAACGACCTTTGCCTTTGTCAACATAACTTTCTTTCCTTCAAACAACTCTGTGTTGTCAATTTTTTTTTTGCGAAAATCCCGATAAAATAATACCAATACAACTGTTGATTTGCACGTTTTAACTTTCTTCGTTGGTTAAATGGCCAGACTAAGCTATAGGAGTTTAAGCGTGGTTTCCTAATGCTGCATCCTGACGATAAATGTTTGAATAAAGAAACTTTTTGTCCTGTCAACTGCGAACACCTTATAGTCAAACCTCCGGTAGTCCAACCTGTATGACTTACAGTTTGTTGTTTACACCGGAATGACAGTATACCGCCAGGAACTCCTGTAAGGCTTATTAACGCGTGTATAGGCAACAAAGACTCAGAGTTGTGTCTCACTGAAAGGGAGAAGACGTAAACAATGAGAGGCACAAAAGTTTTCTTGTTGGTCATCCTGATTCTGCTCCTTACTGAACTCGGATCATCGTAATATTTTGCTATATTCCATTAATATTTTTTAAACTTTTATCGACTTTGTGATAAAGGTGGCGAAGACGTAGAACAAGATGCCATCGACAGAACTGTGCGTGGAGAAGGGGGGGTTGCAACAGATCATGTGGTAGGGGTTGGTATCATTTTACAAAAATTCGCTCGAATCGATGTGGGGGCACCTGCACAGTACCGAGACAAAGGTGCTACTTGCGACATTGCCCAGGTTTGTTATTTTTTCTCCACTGAATATCAACTTAGCTAGATATTATTCGTATTTTTCTGCAGTTAACTGTGTAGTGTACAATTGGGGAGGATGGAATGCTTGCTCCAATACATGTGGCCATTACGGCATTCAAGTGCGTCAACGCAGAATCCGCGTGGCCCCACGTTGGGGGGGAAGGCGCTGCCCTGCATTGAGGGTAAAAATAGCGCAATAGATTTGAAGATTTATAGAAACGACCAGAGCGACTTGTTAAAACAGAAATTTTTTTACCATGATGTAACACATTTATTGCAATATTTTAAAGTAGCTTACCGTTTTAAACATCAACTTTTAAGCAAACAAAAAGGTGTCGCCAAAACAAAGAGATTTGCCGCTGGAGGTATTTAAGATGTAGCGCCCGCTGTGGACGAGGTCGACAGATCTTCCAGCTTGTCAGCTCAAACTGCTGTGGCCGTTGCAAAATGCCTGTGCGACATTGTCGAGGAAGAACGTGCCCACCAAGTAACATGAACTTTTCTAAACGTTTTTTTACACGTGCATAAATATTCCTCCTGCAAAGTAAAAGTATCGCTCATATAGCTCAAAATATTTAATTTAAATATCACTGCAATTCTCTGGTTTTGTCAAAGTTGTGTTCAAGAAATGTCAAAAAGTGTAAGTGACGTTACTTCAATTATGACTTACTTACCAAATTATTAAGAAGTGTATTTAATTTTATAATACTAAAAGTATTTATGTGGATCAGTGCTGTCACGTTTTTTTACAAAATGTCGGAAATTAACAATCTTGAAAAACGGCGGGATGGCTTTCACGTTGCAAGCAAACATGAACAAACAAAATACTTTTTGCAGGTTGTCGCCCAACAAATTGGGGAAAATGGAGTGCTTGCAAAATGGTTGGTTCAAGGGGAATTAAGACCCGCTCACGAAAAATACGGTGGGGTCGAGGATGCCGTGTCACCAAGGTAAATGATAAGTATTGACCTTATTCGTCATTCATGGTGCAAAATTAAAAAAACATTTTCTTGTTAGTTTTACATTATCTTTGATTTTTAAAACTTGCATTTTTTTGACGGTTAGCCATATAAAATCAAAATATAATATTTAAAAATGTTCATCTGGAAGCATTCATGTTATATTGTGTATGTATATTTTGTTGTTCAGCAAAGTAAGGTCTGCTGTCGCTGTGTGTGGAAGTGGGGAGCATGCATCAGGCGCTCAAGCACGCATGGCATTCAATTGCCCCGACTTATCCCTGGTGGATCTTGCGGGAAGAGATGCCGACGACCAAGAAACAAAAGTTGCAGACTTTGCAAGCGACGTGGCGATACACTGTAAGATTTGGTTGAGGTTTCTTATTATTGCCTTGGCCAGAAAATCTAAAATGACACAATGATTTTTTTCCGAATCAGGTTTAAATTACAAGCAGCCAATGACGCCATCATTGAAGAAAATGATGATGAATTACCTTCCGTGAATCATCCACAGACAGACGAGATCTCTGCAGATAACAACCCGACGAAAGAATATGAAAGGTATATGTTTTGTCGAAACCTATGTATTGTCATCTTTAAACCGACATAGCTGTAAAAATGCGCTTTCTAAACTTTAGTTAAGTAAGGCAACTCTTAACATTTCTCTAAAACTTGATATAGAACTAGTAGTTTACGACACGCAAAGCAACCACGTTCATATGTTCACTGATCTGCAGTAAACAGACAAACGAAGAAGAAACCAACAGCGATGAAACAAGTGATGATATTCTCGATCAAATCGAAGAAAATGAAAATGAAGTCTTCGAAGATTTCAACAAACAAGAAGAAAATGAAGTCTTCGAAGATTTCAACAACATTAACAAAGATGAAGAACGTAAAATAGATGTAACTGTTAATGCCGAGAATGGGGGAGAAGATCTCAACATCGACAATAAACACATACAGGAAGATATAGACAAAAATTCCGAAAGCGAGGAAAAAGATCTTCATGATGCCACTGAAAATGCGCAGGTGTTTGCAGATGATAATTCCGAAAACTTGGAAGAGGATTTTATTGACGACACTCAACAATTAGAGGAAAATGTTGTTGAGGAGATTAAGGAAGGTTATGGGGAAAATAACGAAATCGAGTATCCAAAAAATCTTCTCGATAATGCTGAAATTGAAATTGATCTTAAAAGTGAAGAAGACGTTGATTTAGAGGACAGAGAAGTTGATGAGAATGAAAATTATGACGAATTAAAAGATTCCAATAACGACATGGATGCCCAACAAGAGAGCAACTTTGAAGACCTTGAAAACGATCTAAAGAGTATTTTTTCTCCTGGATCTAAAGAAGAAGCTGGTGAAGAAATTGAAGATACCGTCGATGACACGGTAGAGGGACTTTCAGAAGTTGAGGATGCTGACCAAAAACAGACCGATATCAAGCAAAACTTCAAAGAGGCAGATGAAGAAAACAACAGTGATGTAAAAGATAATGGTTTGGATGATCTTGATCAAAAAGAAAAGAAGAATAATTAATTGATAAAACATGCCACATTCTCTGTAGTTCATAATATACGGATCAAGTGTTTTGAAATATTTACACTGTGTAACTTTTCACCTAATAAACACGGTATAAGAACAAGGGTTTATTTCTGTATAGATTTTAAGTTGCCAACGATGTTTCATCATTCTCAATGCACGCGGGCTTAGGGGTCGTGCACGCATGCGAAAAGATTAAATCTTTGTACAAGTATTTGTCAAAGTCTTGAAAAACATGGCGCGTAAAGACTGAAAGCAAGAGCATTGTTAGAGTCGAAAGGTAGCTACTTTTCCAGAAAGAAACCTTCCAAACTGGTTATTAACTCAAAACTTTTGTTCTGTCTTCGGTTGTGCAGGCAGGCCTGGTGTAGGTCTTTATCTTTGGGCAATGTAAAATCAACCACTTCTACACGCGACATAGGCGTAGCGCAGTAATCGGAATAGCAGTTTAGTAGCAAGGAACATAGAATTATAATTTTTTTAACCGCCTGTGAAATTCAAAATCTATTTGAAATCGCTCCGATCAAAGAATACTAAAGCAGTATTCTATGCGCCAACGCCGATGGTATTCGAAACCATGGCGACCGTTGAATATTTTTTTTCCAAAAGAGGGCGCTATGCACAAAAAAGAAAAAGGCTGGGCCGGTATATAATGCTTGCAAGCGCAGTGGTCGTCCTCACAGTTAAATTTTCGTTGGCGAAGTGGTTCGCGGTTAGTTGTTTTGCAAAAGTTATGCTTGAGCTATACAATCAGTAATACAATTTTTGCATGTCATATAAGGTGTTTTGCTTGTCCTGGCATAGATCCGGATTCGATTTGTTTAGGAATATTTTTGTACTTTTGTTGTAATATCGATTACGGGAAATAACCTTACTGGAGAGTCGGTATACGAAGCAAATGGCACCAGGCAATGATGAGGGGTCGAAGGTGGACGGAGATTCCACAAACTTATTTCAATGCATCAAATCAAGAATAAATTCCGGTGATAAATTTTACTCTTTGGAGTTCTTTCCACCACGCACAGAGCAAGGTGCTTCCAACTTGATTGGCCGGTAAGTTTGTTTCCAAAGTCAAATTTTTGAAACTAGACTTACCTATTCACACAACTTCCACAGTTTCAAATGCCCTTTTTCCTGAAATTGCAAGATGTTTAGTTTAAACCATAATATGTTGTTGCAGCTTAGATCGAATGCGCCAGGGTGGGCCACTTTTCATTGACATAACATGGCACCCTGCGGGGGACCCAGGTGGAGACAAAATCACTTCATCAACGAAAATTGCTGGGACTGTCCTGAATTACTGTGGTCTTGAAACCATGCTACACATGACTTGCATAAATCAATCAACAGAAACAATGCTAAAGCACCTGGAAAAAACAAAAAAAAGTGGCATTCGAAATATATTGGCCCTCAGAGGAGGTTAGTTTTTTGTAATATATGCAAGGCCCCTTTCCATGATTTGTGTTTATCGTAATATAGTATTACAGTTTCTTTTGGTGCTTACTGTACAATTGTACATAGCCTACTTTTAATTATAGCATAAAATGAATTACTTTTTTAATTGTTTCCTTAGATTGTGATGATGAAACGTGGAAATTCAATGCAGAAGGATTTAATTTTGGTGTAGACTTGGTGAAGTTTATTCGAAAGCATTATGGAAAATACTTTACAATATGTGTTGCAGGCAAGAAAAAAAATGTTTTAATTTTTTTTGTTTAAGCAAGTGCCAAATTCACTCTTGCATCCCATCCATTTTGTTGTTTTTCCTCATTTGTTGCATTATTTAGGTTATCCTAACGGTCATCCAGACAGCACTACATACAAGCAGGATCTTCAGTATTTGAAGGAGAAAGTTGAAGCTGGGGCTGATTTTATTATTACACAGCTGTTTTTTAATGCAGATGACTTTTTAACATTTGTTGATGACTGTAGGAACATAGGCATTACATGCCCAATTATACCTGGAATTTTTCCCATTCAGGTGTTGATTGTTGGCAAGTTTTATACTTTGTGATACATAAAAAAATTGATTTATTCTTTCCAGACTAACCGATCACTTGTTCAATTAACAAAACTGTCAAAACTCAAAATTCCAGATGAAGTTGCCAGAGTAATTGAACCTATCAAGGACAATGATGCTGCAATACGCAAGTAAATAAGGATGTAGCTAAATTGTGTTTTTCCTAAATGTTATACCTGGCTTGTTTCTTTCTCAATATCACAGATATGGAATTGATTATGCAACAGACATGTGCCGAACTCTTCTGAACTCTGGAAAAGTGAGTGGGCTGCACATGTACACCTTAAACTTGGAAACTGCCACAGTGCAAATTTTGAAAAATCTAGGTGAGGCAAATTTTTTTTGTAAATAATATAGTTTCATGCACATACATACTGATATACATCAGGCTTGTGGTGCACTGAGGTGGCAAGACCATTGCCCTGGATAAAATCTGGAAATCAGGAGAGGAAGACACATGAAGAAATACGGCCGATATTTTGGGTGGACCGACCTAAAAGTTATATTCACAGAACACAAGAGTGGGATGAATTCCCTAATGGACGATGGTATAATTCACACTTACTTGAAACACGTGACACTGTGTTTCTGCCTGACATAATATAGTTTTTGAGGCAAAGACCTTCTGGCACGCCACAAATCAACACAGTTGCAGACTTTATCATAAGGACGTTTCGCATATTTGGGCAAGGATATGCGGCATCTCAAACCTATATAATACAAAAACGCTAAAAGGAGAAAATGTGCCTGGCGCAGTAAACATTTCGTTTTCACTATAAAAATGTAATTAGTTTAAATTTAATTCTGCTGTTTAAAAACGTTACACAATCTGTTTTAGTTGGAACTGCATTTTTCGGCTATTCATTGAAGATTTTTTTTGCTGTCTGTTGTTTACATTGAATGTAATTTGGGTAGGACTTTGTGGTTTTAAATTGTGTTTTTATTTGTTCAGTTATAGCTTTGATATTTTATTCCTGGTGTCGGTTAATTATCTTGTAGAGAATCAAGGAGTATCCGTGTGTAACTTTTTGTTAACTCACAGGGGTGACTCAGCGTCCCCTGCATTTGGCGAGTTGAAAGATTATCATCTTTTCTTCCTTCGATCAAGAACTGCTAATGCTAAGTTGAGGCAACAATGGGGCGAAGCGCTCGCCAGCGAATCCGATGTGCATCAGGTCTTTGAACATTTTATCAGCGGAGGGAAAAACAAAAACGGTTTTAAAGTAAGTTATTTTGAACGGTCCGACCGGAAGCAACCGCATTCGCAAAAATCGTGATGTTGCTAAACATAATTTTTGTTATCCAAAATTTCGGCTTGACAATATTTTCTCACTTACGCAAAATTATATCGATTTGTGACTGTTTGGCATTTTGGTTCACAGAACACTATCGTCCAAACGGATTGCCAATTTCAAATCTATGACATTTGGACTTTTTATAGGTAACTGAGACGCCGTGGTGTGACGACGGTTTGTCGCCGGAGACCGCCTTGCTGAGTGAAACTCTAGCAAAATACAACGCACTTGGTGTTCTGACTATAAACTCGCAGCCAAACGTCAATGGGCTTCCATCTACGCACCCCGTGTTTGGGTGGGGTGACAAAGGTGGTTACGTGTATCAAAAGGTACAAAATCCGCTGTTAGATTACTTTGCACATATTATCAACAACGGTTTTTAGCTTCTATAGAACATCAACGATGCTATTTCAAATTTATCAATTGAACTTTATGGTTGTGGCCTCGATGTGCTTTTACTTCGCCTTATTAAATTTAATATCTTGAATATGGTCAGCATGAATATTTTGAACACAGGCCATGTCTATTTTCAGTGCAGTAGTGACCTGACTAACTGACACCCAGGCCGACTAATCCCTTGATTGCATCTAATTTTTTTTTTTTTATTAAACAAAGACCACCGTGTTACCTCCGCACAGGCGTATCTTGAATTTTTCGTTGACGAAGCAAACGCGCGTGCATTGAAGAAAGTCTTGCCGCAATATTCACCGCGGGTCCTCTACCACGTCATAAACCGATGTGGTAAAGAAGACCACACCAATGCCGATCGCAAAGTGCCAAACGCCGTAACATGGGGGATATTCGGCGGTAAGGAAGTTATCCAGCCAACTGTGGTAGACCCAGTAAGCTTCAAGGTTTGGAAGGTGAGTATTGGTTTTTACTGCATCTTAAATATTTGGCCCAAAAAAAACTTGTTTATATTACTGAAAATTACTTAATATATGTTTTGAACCGTAAAATGCATGTCAGTATTCGGCAATATTATCTACTGGAAGTTAGGGTATAAAAACCAAAGCTTTAACACGAAGTTTAACTCCAGTCAACATTTATGTAGGACGAAGCTTTTGCATTATGGCTTGAAAAGTGGGCAAAGCTGTATGATGATGGTTCAGAATCTAAACAAATCATCGAAAATATTGCAAACCAGTACTACCTGGTAAACTTGGTTGACAACGACTTTCCAAGTGACTGCATTTTATGGGAGGTGTTGGACAAGATGTTGGAAGAAGCAAAATCCACAAAGGATGAAAATGAAAACTGTGACATCAAGTTCCAGGAAAAACATGCAAATACTGATGGGTGTAAAACAAATCTACCCGTGGTGGAGAAGCATGTTTAACTTGAAATTGAACATTACACTTTATACATAGTTGAAATTCCTGTAATTTTTTGCAGTGTTTGAACCTTTCTGATGTAACTTGTTCAATTAGGGTAAAACTGAATTTTTGGATGCATTACACACAATAATATACTGCATGAAATATTACACATAGATTAAACCTCAAAATGAAAAACATGCTAAGATCAACTGTATAAGTTACAAATGTTGCATTTGCTTTGTGTTTTCACTTTCTTGCCTTTTGTACAAGCAAGTTACATACGTAAAGAGAAAACTCATTTTCTTTTTGATTTTCTTGCCCAATGCTTATTTTGCTTGGAGTTTGCAATAAAAGTGTGGTTTCACAACATAGCAAAACAAATTATGGCTTCCAGATGGGTTGGTTATGAAGAAAAACAAGTCTATTAGGTAAGTGTTCAGTTCTCTCTTCCTCACTTTCACTGCTACTTTCTCCCACTTCTTCATCTTCTTCTGGAGCTTCATTTTCACTGTCATCAGTTGTTTCTTCTTCAGATGATTCTTCACTTTCCTCTTCTTCAGCTAGCTCTTTTTCGATCTAAACGTTGGGGTAAAAATATTTTCATGCTGACATTTTTAAATCATAAGTTACAAAGTTCAACTATATGATATGAAATAAGTTATCCTCCACACATTTTTGAGATGGAGCTACCTATTGGAAGATATATCAAACTTACATGTTTCTCAAAGTTAACAGCATATATTCAGGTAGTAAACTGCAAGTACCTGCATCTTTTCTTCAATTAGTGGACCAAACCTCAAAGCCTCTTGATTGTCAGGTTCATAGATCAGAATCATTTTACAAAGTTTTGCTGCATCTTCCCAGTGTCCAGTTCTTATGACAAAAACATGTCAAAACTTATACTGAAACTAAAACTACACGAGGCTTACCTGACATACTGCAAAAACTCGGACAATAACTCAATAGGAGCATGGATTGGTTCATCATCGGAGCTATCTTCTTCATCATCTGAATCCTCAGAATCACTTGCGCTTTTCTCGCTTTCATTTGATTTGTCATCTGATGAAACTGCAATTCCTGTATTCTTTAAAGGGTTAAATTATATTATATGAGCAGAGTATTCAAATTCATGAGAAAATATTTTACTATTTTTGTTTAGTTCACTATATATCAAGTTGTAAACCTAAAAGTTGGAAATAAACTTAATATTCACAAGGAAACTCAATATTTGGTCTGGTCCTGGCAGAAAAAATTTTTTTTTATTAGCCTACCGTGTTTGTTTTACTATTGGAGGGATCATCACCTTCAGATTTCTGGGAAGTAGAAAGCTCAGTTAGTTTTGTAACCATGTGATCATATCTTGATGATCCCTCCCCATTTGTTAAATCAGTAGACATGACATCTGCTTGTAGTGTTATTTAAAATAATCTCAACACCCATGAGTTTTTTTCTACAACAAAACAAACTAAAATGAATTTACAAGGGCATTTTGATGTCCAAAGCATAAGACCGCTGGTTATATCTGATTCTTAGCAGTAAAACTACACACTATCTATCTAGTATCCAATATGACTCTGCTAGTATCTAATTGTAGAAAGTGTGTCAAGCTTCCAAAATAAGTTCATGTAGCGTCGTTTTGTACCTTGGAAACTAGAAAAAATTCACACGGGTTGGGGCATGCCTTTTGACAAAATATCTGCATTATATTAGAAAAACGTGTCTGTCTTTAGAAATTTAAAATAATATTTTAAAAATAATAGTATTATTAGAAATTTATTGTTTTATGCAACAATATACATATAAGGTACAAATAATTTAGCGTAAAATTGTATAAAATTATGTTTTATAACGATCTTTCATATAATATTTACGAAAACATTTTCGACAAAAAAGGGATGGTTTGTCTTTTGTCAAAAAACAATAATTTTTGGTAAATCAATGTTCAAACTGGCATTTTTGCAACGGATCAGTTGATTTTCCGTCGACAGGGGTGTACAAGGCTTAAATCAGGGGCACTTGTCCTCAATCAACCGGCAAGTTTCTTGGTCGATTGCTCGTTTCTGTCACATTCATTTTGGTGTTGACGGGAAAGGTTTCGCTTTTTTGTTCCTGAGATAAAGCCGTCATGATTTCGTCAAGGCTACTGGCATCGTTAGGTAGAAATCTGTGCAGGGCACCCAAAAATGTAAGTAAATTAATTATAAAATTACGACAATGTGCGAGTGATGGCGTAGAAAGCCGGTAGGCACGTGGCAACCCGACCAGGTTTTAGTCCAGAAGTATTATACCCAAACCCATACCAGTTTATTATGATTTGGTTCTCGTGTTAAATTCAAAATTTTGCTGTGTGTGCCTGTGTATATTGGTACGTTACTGCTGCTATTTTGCAGGTCAACAACACCTTGAAAGCTGCAAGTTTTGTGTGTGCAAGAAATCTTAGCACTACTCAACATCGTCATGCTGATAAACAAGGTGCACCTTCATTCTAGTAAAATCTTTTGTTTAGGAATTTAATTAAAATCATTCGAAAGAATACAACCCAAGTGTTGCAACATTCTAATCTAAAAATGGATTTGATTTATCTGCCATTAGGCTACATAAAATAATTTATCTGAACCTTGATTCCAGGTGCAGCAGAACTTTCTTCCATTTTGGAGCAGCGTATTATGGATTCAGCTGCCTCTGAAGATTTAACAGAAACTGGAAGAGTGTTAACCATTGGAGATGGTATTGCCCGTGTCCATGGCTTAAGAAACATTCAAGCCGAAGAGATGGTGGAATTTAGCAGTGGATTGAAGGTTGTCTTGACTTACATACAAAAGTGGTTATTTTGGCCATGTGGTATAAATCTACCAATTTACAAAAAAATATATTTTTTGGCTTAGCATGCTTAGTTGTATATATATTAAAAAACGTTAATATTGTAATGTGCTTAATTTCAGGGTATGGCTTTGAACTTGGAAAAAGACAATGTTGGTATTGTGGTTTTTGGAAATGATAGAAACATTGCAGAAGGCGACATTGTGAAACGAACAGGAGCCATTGTCGATGTGCCAGTTGGAGAGGAAATATTAGGGCGTGTAGTTGATGGCCTTGGAAACCCTTTGGATGGCAAGGTGAGACTAGATTATTCAAGTAAATTCTTCTGTTAATAACCTCACCATAGGCATCCTCCAGGATTTTTGCAACAAAATTAAGTTTGCTATTATGCGTATCCAACGGAAACCGGACCTGTGTGACAAGTCCCATTCGTAACATTCACAGATCAATTTGCTGCTTAATCTCAAACCCAATGTTGGGCTTTTGAGTACTTCCAACCATGAATTTAAATTCAAAATGTTTACAAACATTCTTTTTTATCTGGGTCTTGCAAAGAAGCGTTAGACATGGAGTTACATACAGCAAACAGTGAAACGGACAGCTGGAATCTTAACATTCACTGCTCAGGCAATGTGAATCGTGATTTCTAGACTAGATTTTGTTAATGATGTTTGGTTGAAAAATAATTACATTGCACAAAAAGTGACTTGATTCTTCCTTACATGACACCCACAAAATTTGCATCACAATACAGACCCCCTGGAAATATGATAAACAAGGTGCCTATGAACCTCACATTATGTTTTTTCTGTGGGTTTTCTTCTGGCAAATACTAATTTAAGCTGCAATATTTGTGATGTTGTGGTGGGCACTAAGCCTAATTTCCCAGACATATCCAGAAATATGCATCTACTTTAGTATTATCGCTAAATGAACATAAAAAGATTCCTGTGAAAACCAGAAACTTGCATTCTCCCCAAAACAATTTCTTGCTTAAGTTCGTTGTTACCGGACCAGTTGTGTTATTATAAATTTTTATTGTTGCAGTGCCATGCAGTATCTTCTAGTGTAAATTGTTAAACTCATTGGAAATAACTCAGTAATATTACATGCAATGGCATGACGGGCAGGATTACCCCACTGCAGGTCCCAGCACCTCACAGAGTGCTTGATTTTTTAAATCTTGCTCAGACTTGTCAGGAAAAAGTGGCTGTTTAAGCTAGGCTGCATTGCCTTGGCTGCCAAGCCTGCAAACCTCACATTGCAAATATTCAGTATGTATAAACCCTTCGAAGAAATGCGAAGAAGAAAACCTTGTCTGGGCATCAACATTTTAAACATAAAAACCCTGTCTGGCATGCCTCAAAAATCACATTTTTAAATGGGACAAAGGTTCCGGTTAACTCATTTTTTTGCTGTGATGCCTAATTAGCATAAGTAGTAGAGGTTTTCCATTCGCATTTAGTTGTTAGCTTGGATGGGTTTAGCTGTAGGTAGCCTTCAGTGCATGCACTTTTGGGGAGTTTCATGTTGTGAAAAATGATTTTGTATATCAAGGTATCAAGGCAAATCAATATCATATGACTATATCCAGTGATGCAGATAAATGCGATTGAACTGTACTTCTTTTTTTAATTAGAAATAAAAACTAATAAAAGTTTGTTACTGTACATCATGCTGCTGTGCAGCATTTATTCAGCATTTAGAATTAGTCTGCAAATGTATTTTTATATATGTAGGTAGCTTTTGCTTTTTCATAGCTTATGGTTATAAAAGACTTATTGGTATATATACGATTTTTAAAACTTTTTGCTTTGCTTCTAGGGTCCTCTTCAAACAAAACATCGCCGCAGAGTTGACATTAAAGCTCCTGGAATTATTTCACGTATCAGTGTGAGCGAACCCATGCAAACTGGCTTGAAAGCCATTGACTCGCTTGTGCCCATTGGCAGAGGACAGAGAGAGTTGATCATTGGTGACAGGCAAACTGGGTAGGGATGCTTTGCGAAACTTTTGTTGCTATTGCAGACAATTTGAACTTGTGTTTGTGAAACCATTTGGTAAATGCAATGAATCTCTGCATATAAAAATATTTTGTATGTTGCTTCGCAGAAAAACTGCAGTAGCTGTTGACACCATTATCAACCAGAAGCGATTCAATGATGGCAAAGATGAAAAGAAAAAGCTATACTGCATCTATGTTGCTGTGGGCCAAAAACAGTCAACCATCACTCAGCTCATCTCCCGTCTGGAGTCCACAGGTACAATTTATTTTGACATTGCAATTTAAAAAAAAATTAAAACCTGCTTGGTTCATTCATCATTAAAGACTCCATGAAGTACTCCATCGTTGTCGTTGCTTCCGCTGCATATGCAGCTCCACTGCAGTATCTTGCCCCATACTCTGCTACATCGATGGGCGAGTATTTCAGAGACAACGGCAAACATGCTCTCATTATCTATGACGATCTGTCCAAACAGGTAAAAAAATTGGGAACTGATTTCAGTTTAAATGTGTGTATATCATAATGCATATTTACTAGGCTGTAGCTTATCGCCAAATGTCCCTTCTTCTGCGTCGCCCACCTGGCCGTGAGGCTTTCCCTGGTGATGTGTTCTACCTTCACTCCCGCTTGCTGGAGAGAGCAGCCAAGATGAGTGATGCCTTTGGTGGAGGATCTCTCACTGCTCTTCCAGTCATTGAAACGCAGGCTGGTGATGTGTCTGCCTACATTCCAACGAACGTCATTTCAATTACTGATGGACAGGTTTGTAATAATTACGTAAATGTGCTGTTCGATTTTGATACCTCCTGTGCAACTGTCATTCGTAATCGCAGATTTTCTTGGAGACCGAGCTTTTCCACAAAGGTGTTAGACCAGCCATCAATGTTGGTTTGTCCGTCAGTCGCGTGGGTTCCGCTGCTCAAATCAAAGCCATGAAACAGGTAAAATACGCACCACAAACGCTAGTGTTTTGTGTTTCGTGCAGTCATGAAATTCGATGGTTTCGCTGTGCACTCACCTCGGTATCCTGCTTCGTAATTAATGAGGCAACGATCCTGCATATGTGCAAGATTAACGCGCAGATACCTAGAGATCAGCCCTTACCATGGCTGGAAACTTTTTTGTTCACTGTGCAACAGTCTTTAATGTGCACTAATTTGTAACCGACATAAATATGTGGAATGTTTAGGTTTCTATGATACTTTGTACAGGTTTCCGGCACGATGAAGCTTGATTTGGCTCAATATCGTGAGGTAGCAGCTTTCGCCCAGTTTGGTAGCGATATGGACGCCGCCACACAACAGCTCCTAAACAGAGGCGTGCGACTTACGGAATTGCTCAAGCAAGTTCAATACGGTTAGTTTTTCATACAACAATATTGGAAACTACGGAACTAATTTTCTGCTCTATTAGATCCTATGGATATTGCCGAGCAAGTTGTAGTCATTTTCTGTGGTGTACGTGGTTACTTGGACAAAATTGAACCAAACAAGATCACAGATTTTGAAGACGCCTTCTTAAAACACTTCCGGGCAAACAACGAAGCCCTTTTGGCCACAATCAGGTACTAACATTTTTGTCGCTTGCTGCTTTTGGTTAAACGATTTCGCATGTTGAAATTTGTGATGTGTATAGGAGTGAGGGAAAACTCAGCGAAGCAACAGAGAGCGAGCTAAAGAAAATTGTCCCAGAATTCGTAAAGACCTTCCAGGCCAGCGCCTGATTCATCGGAAATTGTTATTTATTAATTGAAAAAGTCTACCACCGATTGTTCCCAATTTGGTTTTTCTTTTATGACCAATTCCCGTTGAAAATTCACTTTGTTGCTCCGATGCGAAACCTTAACCCCTTACTCTTTTGTTGCTCTGTTGGCGTTCAGTTAAAAAAGTTCTAGTAAAACTCTGTGCCATTATCCCGTGGTCGCTTTTTCAAAGAGTGTTGGAAAAAATAAAAACGATAGTTCAGAATAGAATGCATCCGTTTTTCTCAGTGTGGGTCTTAAAATTTTGCTGCCGTGAATGGAAAGTTAAAAAAGAACTTGTAAAGTAAATACAGACAGAAAGCGCACCACAGCTACTAAGTTGGTGTGTTTTATACTGCTATAAAACGGAGATGGATTGTTCAGTAAATTTTGCAGGTCGCCAACCCCCTAAATATCGTTATCATTGCATAAATACGTCATTGCATAGGCCCACCATCGGTAACTATACTATACCGCATTCCTATCAACATAGAAATAATTTAACACGTCTGTCCCAAGGAATATTATGAAATGTTTAATTTTGTTTAATCTTGTCAAGACAATTCATAATTATGAAGTTGTTTCACAATTATCAATCATTTATTGTATTTTATTCCAAATAGGGGGTTATTATCGTAACAAAAATATGTGCCCTTGGTATAACGATATAACATTTACCAGTAAACATATGGTGTAAAATTACCAGGGATTAAAAGTGGCAACCGGTTGGGCATTGTTAGTGTTTTACAATGCTTGTGTTCTTTTTTATTAGTCCTGCAGTAAACTGAAGGTGAATGTTGTGTCACATTTGCAACGACATAGGCCTATCTGTCTTCGTCAACACAGGACGCCTGGTGTGGGAGCACCATTTGTTGGCTCACTGCTTTTGGATGGCCTCGCTCTTCTGTGTTTTCCTCTTGCCAATTTGTTGAGAGTGGCACCGAACGCAGGCTAAGCCTACAGTGCGGGTGCTTTAACGCCGTTTGGAGCGACGTCAGTGGTAAAATTAAAAAAATATATCCTACCGGAACAATTGAATTTACACAAAATACACCATTGTGGTAATTTTTTTTAGTAATTTGTAGTACATTTTTAGTATTGTTCCGTTTTTTCAGTAATTTTGTTCAGTAATTAATAAATTTAGTTTTACCATAACTATTTGAGCATCGAATACTAAAACTATATTAGTGTTCTATGATTTGAGACCCTTTCCGACAAGTATCTTTTGTCGGAATGAGTATTCTGGCAGAATAATCTTGCCAACTCACCATATTTTACAAGGTACAACAAACATTCTCCAAAAGTTGGATTTGTTTGTATTAAAATCAAATTACAAGGGCCAGCAAGCAGTTCAAACTTCAACAATAATATTAAACAAACTTTTACGCCATTGCTTTAATAAAAACATCGCCCATTGAACATGACCCTCTTTTCGCGACGATGCGCAGTCGTGCGATGATAAACAAAGCGGTGCGAACTTTCCGTTTACACTGCGATCACTTCACGCATCTCTGCGCTTACTTGAACGTGACCCTCTTTTCGTTTGTTAATTGCATTTTGTAGAGCATTAAATTTCCGTTCTCCTGATATTGGTCAATATTTGTACCTATTACCACAACGCATGTATTTTTGCATGCCGCCATTATGCTGAATCGCGAAAAGGGGGACATTTTCATTTGGCTATGTTTTTAATTGAAGTAATGGCGCAAAAGTTTGTCAATTATTGTTATTGAGGTTTGAACTGCTTGCTGGTTCCTGAAATTTGATTCTAATCCAAAAAACACAAATTTTGATGAATGTTTGTTGTTCCTTGTAAAATATGGTAAACTTGCAAAATAATTCTGCCAGAATGGGGGTGGTTTTGGTGGGGTGTGTAATACCTCAGCGAAATAATAATAATCAGTGCTTTGTTATGGTGTGTACAATATGGAGTCCTTTGTATTAAGGGGTCGCAGTTGGTTTGTCGAGAGGTGTAGATGGAATTGCATCACCGCG
The DNA here is from genome assembly GCF_947561715.1 of Ascidia mentula. Lineage (NCBI taxonomy): Eukaryota > Metazoa > Chordata > Ascidiacea > Phlebobranchia > Ascidiidae > Ascidia > Ascidia mentula. Next base: position 14,251,522 of record NC_138569.1, on the reverse strand, counting down.
AACCCAACATCAAACCTGTCCAGAAAATCCCGGTGAGACAACGTACTGCCTGCAGGTCCTGTCCGAACAAAACCGAGATCTGTGCTGGTCGATGAGACCAAAAACCATGATCTGAGACCAAACACGTGAGCTCAGACCGAAAATGATGATCCGGGAGACCGAAAATTATGATCTGTTTATTTGTGAAAAGAGTCGCAAATATATAGGGATACATCAAAGACGAGACAGAAACAAAGAGATAATTTCTGCGATTACGCTACGGAGGAGACTTAGAAGAAGTAGCGCAAGTTGAAAGACGTAACGCAAGCGAGACAACTAGCGAAGGCGCCAGAAAAGAGTAGAAAGCGGTTTCAAAAGACCAGGTTTAAACAAAGTATCAATAAATATTCAAATTACGACAAGCCAAAATCCCTACAGTATTTACCAAATTAAATTTTCAGAACAGATCTTGCACCATACTCCGTGTATGCAAACTGTGCTTGTAACCATGAAAATAAGTACTGAGCAGTGTGTGGAATTGGGAAATCCCCTGATCGCGCTTCAATAATTTCATTAACAAGCTCTGCCAGAAAAATAACAGTGAAAGTGTTGTCCTTTTTTTGTTTGAGCAAAACGATGCAAAAAGCAGTGGGCACATACCGGCAACACCCTTTTACGTTTTCAAAGTTTTTTGAAGTGATTAATTTATCTGATTTTTTGAATTTTTTTTTCATATTTTCAAGCTATAATACAATGAAAAAATATATTTATATCGCCAACATATATTATATCTTATATGCTCATGCTTACATTTCTACTTTCAGTGTCTTTATATTCCTTGTGTTTTACTGCTGATTTTCATATAACTGTAATGTTTATTTTATACAGTGTTGGGTTGGGAAATGTCACTGTATTTTTGGTGTCATTGAGGTACATTGCTAGGTTTCTATTCTATTAACCATAGTTTTCCTCACCCAAATTATTGTAAACCATCAAAATGAAGTTAATGCAATATGATGCTTGCACCGGTATTGGTGTGTATTAAAATTTAAGTCATGGAAGAAGAGCAGTCTTATTCTGATCGACAAACTGATGAATTGGAAAGTTTGAAATCCATATTTGGTTCAGACGTTCATGACATTCGCGCAAATGATGTTTGGAAGGTATTTTAGCTAAAAACAAGTTAATTTGTTAGTTTTATTGTTAAAGTTGTGATTTTGTTTTGTTTCACTGTTATGTTTTTTTTTTGAGATAAAACAAATAGAGAAATAATTATCAGTGATTGTTTGAAATATTTACCTGATCTAGTTAATGTTAAGTTCGCATTCCGACAGACAGTTTGTGAGACTCCTAAAGGTTATACTAAGCTATATATGTGTAGGTAAAAAGACCTCCTGAATTTTCCCTACACCTGCGTCCACAGGAGAGCATGGGTGGACAGAAAGATGTTCATGTACACATATTAATGAAGGTCAAATTTCCACGAATGTATCCAGATTGGTAAGCAGTGCAGTTAATTGGGGTAATTTAGATCAGTGGTTCTCAACCATTAATGTTTTATGCCCCCCTAACATAAATGTTCAAGGGCCCATGGCCACATGAAATAACCAGCCAAAACTTTTTTATTAAATTTTGATATAACGCAATTAGTGCAGACTCTGATCCCCCGAAGAATGCTCTGTGGCCCCCATTAGAAACACTAACATAGATTAAATAATTTGTTAATGGTGAACAATGTTAAACACAGCTCATAGAAAAAAAACAAACAAATGATACAACAAAATGTCACATTTTCGACAAGCTTGATATAATCAAAGTATTGCACAATACTGAGTCAAATTATGCTGGTAGACAAAAACGATAGCTGTTGAATTTCTCTGCACTGTTAAAACATCTTTTTCCCTGCCATTTTATTAAAAGTAAGGTTGAAAACACAGAAAGTAAATAAAATGTGTTGATTATATCATATGTTTACCTTGTTGTTTGGTAAAAAAATTATCATAGGGTCAGCTTACTTTTCTGACAAAATCACATGTAAAGTCGTTGAGTGATCAACAATGACTCTCACACTATTTATCCACAGCTGTCCAGATATTAAGTTTGAGAGTCCTCATGGGTTGTCAATTGACACTGTGAATGCACTTGAACAGGAAGTGAAAAATTTGAGTAAATCGTTGGTTGGGGAAGTGATGATGTTTCAACTTGCACAGTATGTTCAGGTGTGTTCTCATACAGTAATGTTTCTTATATTGTGATGTTGTCTAAATATTCATAGGATCTATTTGATATGTTCCATATTGGGATATTTTTTTATTCAATTGGGGTATCAAAAAATTGGGATGCTTCTTATGAATATTCAATACATCAGTACAGTACTCTAGTACAGTGCTTCCCAACCTTTTTCAGTTCGCACCAAACTTTTAATGCAAGTTTTATTGTGCAACCCACAATGAGATATGACCCAACGAATGAAAAACAATTTAAAGAGAAAAGAAACAATGTATACACATGCAATTTACTATTAATGCGAACATTTAGAAATGCTTCGCGACCCACCTGAAATAGCTTCTGATTAAAACTTTCAGGAATTTTTGCACAAGTACAATGTTCCTCAATTTGCTTCGATTCATGACGAGATGGTAAAAAACAAACAGAAGAAGTTGGAGAAGATGGCCAAGGAAGAAGAAAGAAGAAGAGATATTCAGAGAAGACAGGAAGAAATCCAGGTTTGTTATATGATAGTACTTTTGAATGTGCATGTAGTTTAGAAAGTCAAACATAATATGATTTTTGTTCAGAGACGTGAGATAGAGGAGGAGTTAGCCAGACGGCAAGAAGAGGAAAGGAAGATCCGAAAACAGGAGCGTGAAGACATTGGTAATTTGACCTGTACATCTGTACATAGTGTTAGGATAATGAAAACACATATTATAATTCAATTTATTCTTATTTTGAGCAATACACTTACATGGGGTCAAAAATATGCATTATTTGTGCAGAGCGAAACCGAAAGATTTCAGACAGTAGTTCAGGAAGCACAACTGAAGGCTACACTGCATTGAAAGGAGTATTTGAAGTGAAGTTTGCTGGCAAAAATCCACGTACTATTCATATTGGCCAAATTTTAGGTATGTAAAGACTGAGAAATCTTAGTATGAATGTGTAAAAAACATACTTGTAACCACAGGCAATAAGAGGACTGGGGACTTTGTTACTTCAATTGGCATGGATACTGCGACAGGTGAACTGGTTGTTAGCAGGCATCTGCAGCTTCCATGTCCTATTGGAAAAACCTTCCAGACAAATGCTGAGAGGGTGAAAATTGATAAATGCCTCAAAGCTATAAACACCATTGAGCAGGTTTGCATCATACATAGACTAACATATTTACAGTTCATATTACAATGTTTAATGCAAATGCTTGCATTGTTAGGAGCTTCAGTCACTTGTAAAGCTCTCAAACAATTACATTGCACCTTATCTTGCAATGAAATCAACACACTGCGAGAAACACATTGATGTTGACATCCTTCAAGAGTACATACAAGGTTGATGAAATTTTTAATACTGCTGTTTCCTATAAATTTGATTGAAGTAAAGTGTTTGATTATGTGCAGGCATAAGTCTGCAGCAGAAGTTGTTAAGTAAGGAAAGGGTTGCCTTGGAAACAATTCGGAATTACACTGAGCAAATGTTGCAAGCTCTTAACTATTTGCACCGAAAATCTGTTGTACATAAAAGTTTTCAGGTAAGTTGTAACTATCAAAACTTAAAATCACCTGTTAAATTTTACTGTTAAGGCAAAAAATGTGTTCTTGGGATCGAATGGAATGATCAAAGTTGCCGATTATAGCATTGGAAAAAGGTACTGCAATGTACACTTAGATAATTGTGCACATACTCTTCAAAAGCAATTTTGGGATAAATTACTATGACACACTATTGCATTTTAAATGCAAAAAAATGCAATGCACAATCGTTACTGTTGATTGTAAAAATTATGCTTTCAGGTTGCAAGACCTGTACCTCGAATCGCACATAGAACAACCCGGCGTGCGATTCAGCGAAGATCGTATTCCGGCAAGGATAACAAAGAAAGGCGACATTTTGCGAATGGTTGGTGGCTATCACTCTCGTGTAGTTCAATACCCTCGCGCCCAATGTATAAATGTATTTTGTGTTAGGGAATGGTGGTGATATCACTGGCTTTGGGTTACAATGTGGTTGATTATCCACCGGAAGTTCCGACGTGGCTGCCTCAAGTCTTCACTGACTTTCTCGATCGTTGCCTTGTGGTAGAAGATCGGTTACGCTTCAGTGCCGCCGAGCTGTTGGAACACGAGTTTATCAAGGTAAATTGTGGATTGTTGTTTCCATACGAACAAAGCAATATATTTTGTATATTAATTGTTTTGAACCGCAAAAGCATGTTGTTTAAATTAGTGTTTCTCTTCCGCCGGCTACGGTGCCGCGGTTTAGCAAATATTACCAAAATTTTTCTTAATCTGACATGCATGCTTTTGTTATATTAAATATTTTTTTATCAGGCTGTTATGTTGAGTACATTTTTGTTTCGATTTTATAAAATCACCGGGCATAAAAGTTGTTCACATATAGCAAAGTCGTTTTACAAGTATAACCGACACAAGTGCAACTCCCAAAAATTATAAACAGTAATACGAATTTCTTTGCTTTGGGATTGCGATTTATTTTGTGGCTTTTCAGTTAATTCTGTGCTTCTGCTCAAAGAATGGCAATTTGTTGTTTTGTAACATGGATGTCCATTTACCGGTTCATTATCGGTATAACATCATGCTTGCGTACTGATTTCAGCCACCTGTGGGATCGGACCTGAAACTTCAGTCGGAAAACTACGCCATTATCTCTAATCACGAGGAAACGAAAGAACAAGCGGTCGAGTTTTACGATGAACTTCCACCTGAAACCGTTTCCAGACCCGCCCAACTTTCCAGGCTTCACTCAGAGTTTGAAGAACTTGAGTGGTTGGGAAAGGGTGGATACGGGGACGTTGTCAAGGTAGAAAAGTATTAGCTGTATAGATATGCGTGTGTAGCAAAGCATATCACTGCACCATCGGATTATTCAACCATTTTTTGTGACTTTTTCTGACGTGCGGATTTTTTTTTGCAAATATTCAGGCTGGTGGCACCAAAATGTTATGTAATTGACTACACTTCGGCAGCGATAAACGACCAGTCTAATTTTTTTACTAAATTGCTTCTTGTGCAGGTGCGCAACAAACTCGACGACCGTCAATACGCCATCAAGCGGATTCACCTCCAACCCCACCGTTCACAATTTAACAAGAAAATCACCCGGGAAGTAAAACTGCTTTCCCGACTTAATCACGAAAACGTAGTTAGGTATGCAGAACATTATGTCGCTTTGATGAATGTTAACCAAATCGCCATTTGCAGGTATTACAACTCGTGGATAGAAACAATTCAATGTAACGCCGACGAAATATCCACTTCCTCGTCTAACATAGAAACCCTTTCGGAAGCGCAGAAAATCGAAGTTTCTAGAAACTCGAGAAACTCGCTTGGGATTGCTGGTATGAGCAACATAAACACACACGTAATGGTGAAAAAGTACGAGAAGAGAATGCCAAGGACGAACTTTAATGAAATTTTACGAAAAAAGTTCTACTCGTGTTTTGCTGTAATTAACAAATACGTTTAATCTTTCGAAAACGTTTGCACGAAAAAAATGGGAAAATACGTAAAAAATAGTTGCTCGAGTTTAAATGATTTTTTGTTGTAGATGACATTGAGAAAGATGCCCCTCCTCCCGTTTACTCCAACTCTGAGTGGAGTGTTTCGATGGAGGAGGTTAGTAGAGTTGGTGACATTGATGATGATGACGACGATGATGACGACATGTTTAAAACGATTTACAAGTGAGTGCACGTCTTAGTTTTTTGTGTACATTTGTTTCATCCAATGTTACATATACCGGGTTGCTGGGTTTAGGGAAACGAACGATTCTTCGTCTGAAAGTGTGATGTTTGACCATGACGAGGATTCTGATTTATCTTCTGAAGAAAGTGAGAAACTCCATTCAACGACACTCGAATCAACGACGTTTGACACAACTTCCACTTCAAGTCAACTCATATCACGAAGATTTTTGTATATTCAGGTGCGGTGTTTTTTGAAACCAGAGAGTCGAACAAAAAGTTTCTTGTCTGATTTTTAATCTTTTGGAAATTTTCAAGACTGGCCTTATTTTGCAAATCCTGGTTGCCTCTGGTACAGTTCAGAATTATTGTGTTTTGTTTCCAAGCTCCAAACTTCCGGTGAAACATGATCCAAGCCTTTTATATTACCAGATGGAGTATTGTGAAAAAAGCACCTTGCGTAATACGATCGACTCTTGCGTTTGTCACGACCAGGACAGAATGTGGAGGCTTTTTAGGTAACGAATTGGCCATTTTCTGATGAAATGATATAACTTACCGTGTTTAATGACAGGGAAGTGTTGGAAGGATTGGTTCATGTTCATGAGCAGGGAATGATCCATCGGGACTTAAAGCCGCAAAATATTTTCCTCGACAAACACGACCATATTAAAATTGGTGACTTCGGTCTCGCCACAGCTCACTCACGAGGGGTAAATTGCAAACATATATTAATGCAATTAATTCATTAGGTTCACTGGCATCGCAGTCAAGTTTAACCAGGCATTTTTTGATGTTAATCTGTGCAAGTGATTAGTATATAAAATGGAAACAGCTTATAAATTTGACAATAGTTTAAGACCTCGTGTAGATCCTGAGAATAAAGACACTGGCCTATATACTGTTGTTAACATTGTCCTGTTTCATGTACGAAAAACGTTTCGGCAAGAACTTATGCCATCGTCAGTTTGAATGACGCAGTTGGTGTAGCTTCATTATTATATGGAGCTGACCTGACTGATCCGTAAATATTGTTCCTAGTTTAGATCGTTTGTAAAGTAAAATAATTCCCCACTTAGCTTTCCAACGGCGTGTCTGAGGACTCGAGTTCGAAATCAGAAGTGAGCGATAGTATGTTGACTGGGGATGTTGGGACGACACTTTATGTCGCACCAGAGCTTCTTACCTCCGGTCGAAGGTAACACTACTCGGTATCCCCCTGTATGTACGAAGTCGTATAAATTTTTACACCTTTTGCAGGACGTTGTACAGTCAGAAGGTTGACATCTACAGTCTGGGAATCATCTTCTTTGAGATGGTCCACGTTGGTCTTTTGACAAAAATGGAAAGGGTTAAAGTTCTGACTAACTTACGTGAGGTATACGAATATTTCTCACACTATTTCAGTTAAGAATACTTAGCAAAATTGCTTTTGCTTTCAGTCTGGTATAAGCTTTCCATCCGATTTTGACGAAGCCAAGTTTGATCGTGAGGCAAAAATTACACGTTGGTGCCTCAACCACGATCCAACGAAAAGACCCACAGCTGCCGAATTGCTGAAGGTAATACAACAGTTAATTTTGCGTTTGTCAGTAAGGAGTTCAACATGACTCGCGAGAACTTGTACCAGTGCGTCAATGGCACCGACAAAATCAGCAGGTTTGTGTAGTTATAGTTCGGGTGATGCTAAAGACGAAACAAAACCTTCATAAGGAACCTTCACAACTTATTTCGCATTTGCGCTGACCCCGTGTTTGTTTATTCCAGTGTCGATTGGTTCCAACACCGGTATTGAAAGAAAGCGAGGTGTTGAATGCAGTTGACGAAATGTTAAATGACCCCATGTCAAAAACATATCGGCTTGTCATCGACACTGTGTTCAACCAACTGGAAAGCCCCATGACGACAATCCTTTACGACATCGACACTCATCTACAGAAGGTTCGTTTTCAAATCTTTTGCAAACAGTTTTGGAAGAAAGTTTACCAAAGTACTTATGTAGCATACACATTCAACGGAAAGTAGTGTAGCTCAACAACAAGTTCACGATAAGATTGCGGCCATCTTGAAGCGTCATGGTGCAGTTTCGGTTAATTTACCTCATTTGCACACAAGGCAGCATTCCGAAATCCACAACAAAGAAGCAGTAAATTTACTTGATGTCAGCGGAACGATTGTCTCCCTACCTTATAACCTGCGGGTGAGTGTGGCTCAGATAATTTCGCTTTTATTTGTTATTTTCCGTTTGTGCGTCGCTGTGTTTAGGTTTATTCTCGCAACGCAAATCAAGTCCTCCAAACCTACTCAAACTGTGTAAATGTAAAGGACAAATATTTACATCAAACTTCGCCTTTTTTCATAAAGATTACAACACTGTAACTCAGGATATTTTCTTTAAGGTTCCGTTTGCTCGGTATATTTCCTGTGCAAAAGTGACGTCAGTAAAAAGATACGCAATCGAAAAAGTTTTCCGGGCAAAGAAAGTTAGAGGATCTCGACCAAAGGAATTATGGGAATGTGCGTTCGACATTGTTACCCCCACAGTTGGAGGGTAAGTCCCGATTTCTTAAATCACGCTTTCTGTTTTCCTGTATAAAATCCACTCTAGTTTCCACTAATTCCCGTCTGTGTTGCAACCACCAAAACCACTTTGGCACCGAAAAATTATCAAATAATGTCAGGCTATTTTTATTGATAGTAAGTTGTATTATTACTGAAGAGAGTGTGATCTTGTAAAGTTTGGTTTCTGGTAAATAATCCTCAACATCAGTGGCTGAAGAAAAACTTTTTGATAAAATGCGTTGTTTGCGTTGTTTTCCTGTGATGTAAGTAAACTGTATTCTAGACTTGTTCCCGATGCCGAGGTTATCTGCGCGGTTGCCGAAATTATTTCACATTTTCCCGCTCTCTCCGCTCGCAAGTATGAGGTTCGTATCAACCACTTGATGGGGCTACAAGCCGTCTTTGCGCACTGTGGCTTGGCAGCGGAACATCACGATCAAGCACTTACTGCACTGGCGTCTTGCGACCGTGCAGGCAAATCTCAGGTGGATAAAACTGTATTTCACCTATTATTTTGACCGCGTAAGGCTCAATTGCCAACATCCAAGGGTAAAATACCTACTGTATCTAAATGCAAAGGTCAAAATTCAGTTCCTTGAACGGTTGTCACTTGACTTGTTGCAGCCAAAAGTGTATGTTTTGTGAATTGTAGAAAAAAAAATTGTTTTAGAAATTTGGTCTGTGGTGCCCAAGTGTAATATAAGTGTCGTTGAACCTTTTTTATTTTAAGTTTTTAACCCTAAATTTGCTCCAATTGAAAGACAAAACCTAATGAAAGACAGCATTATTTGACCCAGAGTGGAATGTCACAGGCAGAAAACAATTCCATCAGTATTTGTTTCCAGATGGAAACATGTTTGAGCAGTCTTCCTATCAACCACCAGCAAGTTGCCACTCTCTGTACGTTTGCACACACGCAAGGCGATTTGGCGAAGATACAAGTCGCTTTCAAGTCGATTGTGAGAAACAAACATTCAGCACCGTCGGCCATTGCACGTCAGGCGATCCACGAACTCGAAGCTTTACGAAAACATCTAAATTCAATGAATGTGGATCTGCCGCTGGTTTTCGATCTCGGCTTCGTTCACAAATATCACAATCATTATAACGGCGTCATTTTTCAGGTATGTTTAAGCATGATTTCGTGAAGAATGTGTTGCATTTGGAAACGTGTTTTTAAAGCATGCCGCAAACGCATTTTCCATTTGCAGTAGCAAATGTCGTGCATGTTCAACTTCCTATATGCAGAATAAAGTTTAAATATATTCAAAGTAAATATATTGAGAATGGTAACAAGGCGATCGTATAACGTATTTTGATCCATCAAAGATTTAAAAGCACTTAGAATATACTGCGCCATACAGCGTTTAAGAATCGGGTAATTCACAAGGTCAATACTTTTTTGTCTAAAAAGGTTTCGGCCGAAATACAAAAGAAAAAACGAACAGCTTTCGATGTACTGGCGGTGGGTGGAAGATACGATATTCTTGTTGAGAGTATGTCATATTTGAGAATGGACGACTACAACGAGTTTACAGAGGAAAGCAAAACACCACAGATTCACGTCGTCGGTGTCAGCATCGCAATTGAAAAAGTACGAAAGCCTTTTGTTCGCCGGTTCAAATTTGTTGGAAGTTTCATTTCCTCAAAAACATAAAATAATCTCAGAACATTGTAATTAATTTTGAACCGTTCATAAAAATATTATTTTGTTCACAAAGCGTAATATGCGGAAGGTAAAATTATAATCTCCATGAATTTTCGTTTGCATTTTTAAGAGACCAACTCGTTTTAAAATAATTTATAACTTCTACGACAGATTTCGTTTTGTGTGTTATTTCCCTCATCGGTTTGCACTGAAAACAAACTATGCCTTCATAGGTCGTCAGTTTGGTGGTTGCAAGCGGGAAAGAGTCCCAGGCAAACGTGGAAACCGAACCCTTGCGAAAAAGTCGCAGCTCTCCTGTTGATGTGCTCGTTTGCGCCATCGGGCGGTCGCAACTCTTACAGGAAAGACTCAAGTTGCTCCGAAGATTGTGGGACGCAGGGATTGCGGCCGAAACGCCGTACGACAGAAATCCTCAGAGCTCTGTACAAGATATGCAAGTAACTGAAATGTTATATCATATGTTCATGTATCCTGGTGTGTGCGTTGCTTTCAATTTTTTTAAAATTTTTTAACAGGAGGTTGCTTTACAACGCGGCATCAGCCATCTTGTCTACATAACCGAGAAGGAAAGCGGATTGGCGACTGTAAAGTCGTTTTCAGGAGAAGTCAACGGAAAACCGTCTGACCGCAAAGTTCCCGTGCAGCAACTGCTCGAATACCTTAACAAAAGAATGGGATATGTTGACGAAACCACCTCGACCAATACCACAATGTAAGTAACTCGCTTGTTGGTGCATTTTTATTTCAAGTTTGGTTTCTGATCTTTTCTACCTATCATGTCACGGCCATTTTTTTTTCAGCATCTTTAGGTAAACTTCATTCGGGGGTCCGCAAACTTATGTTACTAGAACGCACTGTTCTGTAGAGATTTTTAATTTATTTTCCATTAACTGGGTGTTGCTGCCATGGAATGGATTCTGTAAAAGTACAGAATTATAATTTTTTTCTACACTTTTTATTACCTCTAATCCAGTGGTCGGCAACCTTGCCCTGCAATGAACCAATTACACTCTGTGGCACTAAACTGAAACAAAATCGAAGCCTTTTGTTTTGTTTATATACTGAGCTTATAATGAAGCCTTTTCCTCTTTGCTCATGGAGCCACATTATCAGGTGACTGAGCCACTTGCTGCTCTGGAGCCCCCACAGGATGTCGTCTGCCCTAACCTTACTTAAGCAAAAAAAATCTTGTTTATTTACCTGACGGATTGAACTAATGGGAGTTTCTAGCTTAAGTAACCTAAATGTGTACAAATGAAAAAAAAAGTTAGTGAAACACTGTCCGAACGTTTTGTAATATGTTTGACTTTGAATCCTTATTTGTATATGTAAGATATTCTTGTTGATTGTATTGATCAATGCACAACATATTTTTGAAAGTATTTATTGACAAACAAAAAACGAAAGTTATAAATCAGATTCGCGATGTTTTTGTCGCTTTTTCTTCTGCTTCAACATGAAGGCAAAGTAACCAAAACCAATTCCAAGAACAACCGTTAAAAATCTGGTTCTTTGAAACAATAAAATAAGTGAAGCAATGACAGGTTGGCGTTTAAACCTACGCATCGCGTCCATCAACATAATGTAACCCGTAATATACATTTTGTTTCTATGCATTTCTACCGGGGCACTTGTTGCAACTTCCTGTATGAAAACAAACAATTTTAGTCCCGTATTAATATTGCTCTGTTACAGTCATACCTTTTGGCCTTCGTGGCTGGTGTCCATTTTTCCCATACCATTCTTTACACCATGTGTAATATATTCAACGGCATTTCTAACAACTTCAATGACCTGACTGAAACTTTTCCAAGCTTTGTTTGTCACCTGAAGGTAGAAGTTCGATAGTGAATTTTCTGAATAGGCTGGATTTATTTTCTCTACACTTGGTGGTTAAGCATACCGTTTTGATTATCTCTGCTTTGTTTGATGACGTCACGAAATTGTCATTTTCCCCTTCTTGGCATATTTCAGTTTTAAATCGCAGTTGTTTCCCACGTGTTGGCGGAAGATATCGTTTCTTTTTCTTCCGAAAAAATGCAATTAATTTAACATATCCAAGCAATTCGTGACCAAATCCACAAACTTTTTTGAGGGGATTTACAAAAATTTTGGAAAAAAATCCCTACAAATGTAAGTCAAAAAACATAAAACTATTTGCTTGTTTGATAAATATAAAAGGTAAGGACATGGATGTCGCTTATCTTTACCCCGAAAGCGGCTTTGGATTCTATTTCTTTATCTTCCATCTCATATATTTCCTCTAAAATTAACCTCAAGTCGGTGTATGCTGGTTGGTCGTTGATTGGAGGTGAAGAAAATGCTCCACAAATTCCCAGACTCAGCAAAAGCAAACTTGCAACCAAGCAAATATTTCCAAGTAACCGCATGGCGACTGATCAACAACCGGATTTCAGAATACAACTCGATAGCTTGCACTGTGATAACACTGTGTCACTAGACAAGATTCCAAGATTTCCCGTTTCAAGTCGATGTAAAATGTTAGTTGGGTTGCCAGGAGACGTGGCCATTGTTTTGTAACACAATGTATGTATGTTGTTTATGTTTCAAATATAAGCTTCATTTTGTTTCAATTTAAATAAAAAAGATAGACATTTAATCCACATTAAACTATAAAAGGGCATAATACATAATTACTTTACTTAGTATTGTTAGTTGTAACTTTTTCCTCTCTTGTGGAAAATACTTTACGTTTATTTCTGTACTTAGCATACAAACAAAAAATGCGCAACAAAGCCATTGTTATGTCACAGACGACGGTTGATTTTGATATGCATACTGAATGATTTTTCTTACTATATAGCTTTTGTCATGATATAAAATAGAGACTTTATTGTTAGGTTTGAAATGAATTGCGATGTTTAATGGATTTATAGAAAACTTTTGAAGAGCGTTTACATCTACAATATGATAAGATGGTTTATTTTTCGAGGAATCGAGTAGGGAATTGCTTCAACTATCAACACTCACACTGATAAATATATTGAATATGCCGGAGTAACAATCAATAAACACAAGTACGTTGCAAATATAATTGCGGTTGTAGCAGCGTTTCAGTCCTTTAGCAGGAAAAACTTGCCGCCTATTTCTGAGATTTTTTCATTTGCCTTACAAAAGAGTTTGTCTTTACTTCTAAGAAACCACATACATTTTTACTCTGCTTATTATTGTATGTATTGTTTTGTACATATTTTCTTGTCAGCTAGTATTACAGTTATAATGTCAGCTGGTGTAAAATTTGGTATTATGTGGTGATTATTCATGGGAGATACTTTAACATCGGGTCACAAAGTTTTTTCCAAACTTGACACTCATATAAGCCTATTTAACATAGAAATCTGTGCGAATATTAACGCTACGATTTCGTGTAGTATTTCAACTCAAGTTTATAATCATAAATAACAGGCAGTGGCCCTGTTCACGCCTGATCATTAAAATTCGCACAGATTTCTGTTTTACACATACTTATATGTGGATCAAGTTTGGAAAAAACTTTGTGACCGGGTGTAGTAGTGGCAACACTGCCTGTAGTTAATGCGTTATTTGTGTTCGATTAACTTCAATCGATAAATTTGATCAAATCAAAATGTTTTTGAAAAAATAATATTTGTTATTTTCATAGCAAACCTCCCAATTCTTGCACCTCCGCTGTGGAACAACAATCTTCCCAAACCAACCAACATCATCATCGAGGAACGAGACAACTTAACCTTGACATTATCTCCCCCGAGAAATTGGCGTTCAATGTTCGCAAACGTTATGATTACGAAATTCGAACCAAACTCTCATCACTGCCTTTGCTCGCTCACATTTCACACAAGACTCGCGTCTGTGCAATAGCTGTGAGTACATAATGTCAAAAAACCTTTTTGATTTTTACAGAAGCAATAAAGCCAATAATGCTAAGTAAGCTGCAAACAGTGCCACTGTATCAACCTATCAGCTTACGAATTGGTGCTACGTCATTCCATATTCACAGTTTGTAAATAACGACTTCGTTTCTGTATCGGTAGGTGGAGCTGCCGTCCAGCGTACTCAAATCAATGGCTGTTTCATTCGATTTACGAAACACGGAAGATGAATTCAACACTTCCGTTGCCAAGTTTTCACAAGAAAATCCCAAGTACAAGAAATATATCTCCAACATTGCAGAACGAATATCCGATGTCACTTTTGGACAAGAGTAAGATTAGATCTTTCAATACACCTTAAACTCATAAACAAATACAGTAGTCACTTTTAAGTCAGCTAATTTCAATGACCTAAGCACATTCTCAGTTGTTTATGAACAGCTTTTAGTTTCGAATATTGTTTGTTCTCAAATTAATTGAAAGGAGAAATTTTTTTTTGCCGAAACTCGTCGATTTTTGTAATTAATAAAAGAAATTTCGCGGCACACCTAAGCTGATTTCATGAGACACACAATCTGAAAATCCTGCAACAGAATGCAATACCCCTTAATGGACTATCGAAATGGTCTACGTTCCCCATAATTGTGAATTGAATAATCCATTGGATAAATGTGTTTATCTGACGTAAATCTCCAAATTCTTTCCACACCGACTCCAGTCGTCGCGCGTTGATGTACAAACTTGCTTTAAACTGTAATTTACTTTATTTGATTCCTTACTTAGTCTTATCAAAATTGTTTGCAACTAAAAGTAAAGCGAACAAGACAAAGTGCTTGCTTCGTGTGCAAAAGTAACTTTTCTACATCTACATTTACACAGTTACATTTACATAGAAAACAACTTACATAAAAACGCGGTTATTTTACAAACGTTTCATTTGGCCGTGGATTCGACCAATTACGTCATATTATTCGATTGTTTCAGAAGTCCATTCATCATCCTATACAGCTACAAGGATAACGGCTACTTTATATTAGCCTAACTGTAAGGCCGGACATTTAATCATCACTGGTGCCTTGCTGCTTGCCAACGTCTTTTGCTCACAGAATGGTATTTGTACCTATTGCTTTGCTGTTTGCTGCCGTTACTTTATAAATCGCAAACCGTTTTCTTTTAAAATGCCTTTCAAATGTCGCGTTATGTGCTACGCCAACATATCTCTTTCACGCAAAAGTGAAAACAAGCCAATTAGTATTGTACAGTGCATTGGATTTATGTATGTTAGTACTTGTTTTGTCGTTGAGTGCGAACCAATTAGTTGTAAGTCTATAATTCTGGACATTTGTTGCAACTCTTTTTATCAATCTAAATTCAACTACAAACTGTGTACAACTACAAAATAATGCCAATCACACAAAACATTATTATTTAATGATGCCATATATCGTCACTTGTTTTTGGTGTAAATATGTTCAAATTGACCTTTGATTTTAGTGTTGATAGACCTTGACCACCGTCGTTCGTTGTGGACCAACCTCGTATATAATCGGTGTTTAGTACATCCTATGTTGTGCAAATTTTACTTCAAACCACTGTTGCTGCAAATACTTTTTTGCGTATTATGTTCCTATGCGACCGCAGTAGCCACTTATTAAATCAGAAAGTAATGCTTTTTATATAGGAGTTTTGATTACGATTTGAGACATTAACAAAATTTAGCAATACTATGGGCTGCACATATTCGTATACACAAGGGGTGTGTGCTTGATGGTGGTTGATAACACCAGGGAAAAGCTAGGTAACATTACCTCCACATCTAAAGTTTTATTATTTTACAAGATTTTCTGGTTAATGCATGACACACAAATTTTCATGTAGAGCAACCACGCAGAAAATGAAACATGGTCGAGTTTTTCATCCAATGTAACAGCATGAAAACAAAAAACTTAAAATAAAATAGACTTCTATCTCCACCACACGGATGTTATTTGAAATATTCTTCTAGCTCCACCACACGGATGTTATTTAAAATAGTCCTCTAGCTCCACCACACGGATGTTATTCAAAATAGACCTCTAGCTCCACCACACGGATGTTATTAAAAATAGTCCTCTAGCTCCACCACACGGATGTTATTTAAAATAGATCTCTATCTCCGCAGCACGGATGTTATTTAAAATAGTCCTCTAGCTCCACCACACGGATGTTATTTAAAGTAAACCTCTAGCTCCACCACACGGATGTTATTTAAAATAGTTATCTAGCTCCTATCCCTGCTGTATCTAAATGCAAGGGTCGAAATTCAGATCCTTGAACGGTTGTCACCTGACTAGTTGCAGCCAATAGTGTATGTTTTGTGAATTGTAGAAAAAAAATGTTTTAGAAATTTGGTCTGTGGTGCCCAGCTTTATTTTTTTGCCCAGAGTGGAATGTCACAGGCAGAAAACAATTCCATCAGTATTTGTTTCCAGGTGAAAGCATGTTTGAGCAGTCTTCCTATCAACCACCAGCAAGTTGCCACTCTCTGTACGTTTGCACACACGCAAGGCGACTTGGCGAAGATACAACTCGCTTTCAAGTCGATTGTGAGAAACAAACATTCAGCACCGTCGGCCATTGCACGTCAGGCAATCCACGAACTCGAAGCTTTACGAAAACATCTAAATTCAATGAATGTGGATCTGCCGCTGGTTTTCGATTTTGGCTTCGTTCACAAATATCACAATCATTATGACGGCGTCATTTTTCAGGTATGTTTAAGCATGATTTAGTGAAGAATGTGTTGGATTTAATATGTTTTCAAAGTGAGATATGTTTTAAAATCGTACTGCAAACGCATTTTCCATTTGCAGTTGTGTGCAAACGTCGTGCATGTTTAACTTCCTATATTCAGAATAAAGTTCAAAAATTATAAAGTATTGAGGATATTGAGGATGGAAACAAGGCGATTGTATAACGTATTTTGATCCATCAAAGATTTGAAAGCACTTAGAATATACTGCGCTATAGGGCGTTGAAGTATCGGGCAAGTCACAACGTTTTTGTCCAAAAAGGTTTCGGCCGAAATATAAAAGAAAAAACGAACAACTTTCGATGTACTGGCGGTGGGCGGAAGATACGATATTCTTGTTGAGAGTATGTCATATTTGAGAATGGACGACTACAACGAGTTTACAGAGGAAAGCAAAACACCACAGATTCACGTCGTCGGTGTCAGCATCGCAATCGAAAAAGTACGAAAGCCTTTTGTTCGCCGGTTCAAATTTGTGGGTATTTTTTTTCCACCAAAAAAATTATCTCAAAATTTTTTAATAGTTTTACACCGTTTGTAACAAATTCGTATTGTTAACAAAGCGTGATACCTGGTAGGTAAAATTGTACAATTCCAATCTCACTACATCAATGAAATTTTCGTTTGCATTCTTAAGAGACCAACTCATTACAAAATAATTTTAAACTTCTACGACAGATTTCTTTTTCTGTGTAATGTGCCTCATCGGTTTGCACTGAAAACAAACTATGCCGTCACAGGTCGTCAGTTCGGTGATTGCAAGCGGGAAAGAGTCGCAGACAAACGTGGAAACCGAACCCTTGCGAAAAAGTCGCAGCTCTCCTGTCGATGTGCTCGTTTGCGCCATCGGGCGGTCGCAACTCTTACAGGAAAGACTCAAGTTGCTCCGAAGATTGTGGGACGCAGGGATTGCGGCCGAAACGCCGTACGACAGAAATCCTCAGAGTTCTGTGCAAGATATGCAAGTAACTGAAATGTTATATCACATGTTCATGTATCCTAGTGTGCGCGTTGCTTTCAATTTTTTTTTTTTTTTAACAGGAGGTTGCTTTACAACGCAGCATCAGCCATCTTGTCTACATAACCGAGACGGAAAGCGAATTGGCGACTGTAAAGTCGTTTTCAGGAGAAGTCAACGGAAAACCGTCTGACCGCAAAGTTCCCGTGCAGCAACTGCTCGAATACCTCAACAAAAGAATGGGATATGTTGACGAAACCACCTCGACCAATACCACAATGTAAGTAACTCGCTTGTTGGTGCATTTTCATTTCAAGTTTGGTTTCTAATCATTTCTACCTATCATTTAACGCCCAATTTTCTAGCTTAATATTTAAATGTTTGTCACTGGAGCTTCAGGCAAACTTCAATTGGGGGTCCGCAAACGTATGTTACTAGAAACCAGTGTTGGAGCAACTGCTCTATAGAGATTTTTAATTTATCTTCCATTAATTGGATGTTGCCGCAAAGAAATGGTTTCTGTAGTAGTGCAGAATTATAATTTTACTTCTACACTTTTTATTACCTCTAATCCAGTGGTCAGCAACCTTGGTTTGCAATGAACCAATTACACTCTGTGGCACTAAACTGAAACAAAATCGAAGCCATTTGTTTTGTTTATTTACGTTATTGTTATTTTCTGTATTGAGTTTTTCTTATTTGTTTACTAGACGTTTTAATCTAATGCGAGTTTCTAGCTTATGTAACCTTGCTGGGTACAATTGACAAAAAAGTTAGTGAAACACTGTCCGAACGTTTTGTAATATGTTGACTTTGAATCCTTATATGTATATTTAAGATATTCTTGTTGATTGTATTGATCAATGCACAACATATTTTCGAAAGTATTTATTGACAAACAAAAAACGAAAGTTATAAATCAGATTCGCGATGTTTTTGTCGCTTTTTCTTCTGCTTTAACAAGAAGGCAAAGTAACCAAAACCAATTCCAAGAACAACCGTTAAAAATCTGGTTCTTTGAAACAATAAAATAAGTGAAGCAATGACAGGTTGCCGTTTAAACCTACGCATCGCGTCCATCAACATAATGTAACCCGTAATATACATTTTGTTTCTATGCATTTCTATCGGGGCACTTGTTCCAACTTCCTGTATGAAAACAAACAATTTTAGTCCCGTATTAATATTGCTTTATGATATACAGTCATACCTTTTGGCCTTCGTCGCTGGTGTCCATTTTCACCATACCATTCTTTACACCATGTGTAATATATTGAACGGCATTTCTGACAACTTCAATGACCTGACTGAAACTTTTCCAAGCTTTGTTTGTCACCTGAAGGTAGAAGTTCGTTTAGTGAATTTTCTGAATAGGCTGGATTTATTTTCTCTACACTTGGTGGTTAAGCATACCGTTGTGATTATCGCTGCTTTGTTTGATGACGTCACGAAGTTGCCTTCTTGGCATATTTCAATTTTAAATCGCAATTGTTTCCCACGAGTTGGCGGAAGATATCGTTTCTTTTTCTTCCGAAAAAATTCAATTAATTTAAGGCTACTTCAATTTTTTTATGTTTTTCCTCACCTTTACGAAATAAGACTTTGCATAATGAAAGTAGTCGCTTGCCACCACGCACAAATCATATCCAAGCAATTCGTGACCAAATCCACAAACTTTTTTGAGGGGATTTATAAAAATTTTGGAAAAAAATCCCTACAAATGTAAGTCAAAAAATATAAAACTATTTGCTTGTTTGATAAATACAAAAGGAAAGGACATGGATATCGCTTATCTTTACCCCGAAAGCTGCTTTGGATTCTATTTCTTTATCTTCCATCTCATATATTTCCTCTAATATTAACCTCAAGTCGGTATATGCTGGTTGGTCGTTGATTGGAGGTGAAGAAAATGCTCCACAAATTCCCAGACTCAGCAAAAGCAAACTTGCAACCAAGCAAATATTTCCAAGTAACCGCATGGCGACTGATCAACAACCGGATTTCAGAATACAACTCGATAGCTTGCACTGTGATAACACTGTGTCACTAGACAAGATTCCAAGATTTCCAGTTTCAAGTCGATGTAAAATTGTAGTTGGGTTGCCAGGAGACGTGACCATTGTTTTGTAACACACTGTATGTATGTTGTTTATGTTTTGAATATAAGCTTCATTTTGTTTCAATTTAAATAAAAAAGATAGACATTTAATCCACATTCAACTATAAAAGGGCATAATACATTATTACTTTATTTAGTATTGTTAGTTGTAACTTTTTCCTCTCTTGTGGAAATTACTTTACGTTTATGTCTGTACTTAGCATTACATACAAAAAATGCGCAACAAAGCCATTGTTATGTCACAGACGACGGTTGATTTTGATATACATACTGAATGATTTTTCTTACTATAGGCTTTTGTCATGATATAAAATATAGACTTTATTGTTAGGTTTTAAATGAATTGCGATGTTTAATGGATTTATAGAAAACTTTTGAAGAACGTTTACATCTACAATATGATAAGATGGTTTATTTTTCGAGGAATCGAGTAGGGAATTGCTTCAACTATCAACACTCACACTGATAAATATATTGAATATGCCTGAGTAATAATCAATAAACACAAGTACGTTGCAAATATAATTGCGGCTGTAGCTGCGTTTCAGTCCTTTAGCAGGAAAAACTTGCCGCCTATTTCTGAGATTTTTTCATTTGCCTTTCAAAAGAGTTTGTCTTTACGTCTAAGAAACCACATACATTTTTACTCTGCTTATTATTGTATGTATTGTTTTGTGCATATTTTCTTGTCAGCTAGTCTTACAGTTATAATGTCAGCTGGTGTAAAATTTGGTATTATGTGGTGATTATTCATGGGAGATACTTTTACATCGGGTCACAAAGTTTTTTCCAAACTTGACCCTCATATAAGCCTATTTAACATAGAAATCTGTGGGAATATTAACGCTACGATTTCGTGTAGTATTTCAACTCAAGTTTATAATCATAAATAACAGGCAGTGGCCCTGTTCACGCCTGATCATTAAAATTCGCACAGATTTCTGTTTTACACATACTTATATGTGGATCAAGTTTGGAAAAAACTTTGTGACCGGGTGTAGTAGTGGCAACACTGCCTGTAGTTAATGCGTTATTTGTGTTCGATTAACTTCAATCGATAAATTTGATCAAATCAAAATGTTTTTGAAAAAATAATATTTGTTATTTTCATAGCAAACCTCCCAATTCTTGCACCTCCGCTGTGGAACAACAATCTTCCCAAACCAACCAACATCATCATCGAGGAACGAGACAACTTAACCTTGACATTATCTCCCCCGAGAAATTGGCGTTCAATGTTCGCAAACGTTATGATTACGAAATTCGAACCAAACTCTCATCACTGCCTTTGCTCGCTCACATTTCACACAAGACTCGCGTCTGTGCAATAGCTGTGAGTACATAATGTCAAAAAACCTTTTTGATTTTTACAGAAGCAATAAAGCCAATAATGCTAAGTAAGCTGCAAACAGTGCCACTGTATCAACCTATCAGCTTACGAATTGGTGCTACGTCATTCCATATTCACAGTTTGTAAATTACGACTTCGTTTCTGTATCGGTAGGTGGAGCTGCCGTCCAGCGTACTCAAATCAATGGCTGTTTCATTCGATTTACGAAACACGGAAGATGAATTCAACACTTCCGTTGCCAAGTTTTCACAAGAAAATCCCAAGTACAAGAAATATATCTCCAACATTGCAGAACGAATATCCGATGTCACTTTTGGACAAGAGTAAGATTAGATCTTTCAATACACCTTAAACTCATAAACAAATACAGTAGTCACTTTTAAGTCAGCTAATTTCAATGACCTAAGCACATTCTCAGTTGTTTATGAACAGCTTTTAGTTTCGAATATTGTTTGTTCTCAAATTAATTGAAAGGAGAAATTTTTTTTTGCCGAAACTCGTCGATTTTTGTAGTTAATAAAAGAAGTTTCGCGGCACACCTAAGCTGATTTCATGAGACACACAATCTGAAAATCCTGCAACAGAATGCAATACCCCTTAATGGACTATCGAAATGGTCTACGTTCCCCATAATTGTGAATTGAATAATCCATTGGATAAATGTGTTTATCTGACGTAAATCTCCAAATTCTTTCCACACCGACTCCAGTCGTCGCGCGTTGATGTACAAACTTGCTTTAAACTGTAATTTACTTTATTTGATTCCTTACTTAGTCTTATCAAAATTGTTTGCAACTAAAAGTAAAGCGAACAAGACAAAGTTGCTTCGTGTGCAAAAGTAACTTTTCTACATCTACATTTACACAGTTACATTTACATAGAAAACAACTTACATAAAAACGCGGTTATTTTACAAACGTTTCATTTGGCCGTGGATTCGACCAATTACGTCATATTATTCGATTGTTTCAGAAGTCCATTCATCATCCTATACAGCTACAAGGATAACGGCTACTTTATATTAGCCTAACTGTAAGGCCGGACATTTAATCATCACTGGTGCCTTGCTGCTTGCCAACGTCTTTTGCTCACAGAATGGTATTTGTACCTATTGCTTTGCTGTTTGCTGCCGTTACTTTGTAAATCGCAAACCGTTTTCTTTTAAAATGCCTTTCAAATGTCGCGTTATGTGCTACGCCAACATATCTCTTTCACGCAAAAGTGAAAACAAGCCAATTAGTATTGTACAGTGCATTGGATTTATGTATGTTAGTACTTGTTTTGTCGTTGAGTGCGAACCAATTAGTTGTAAGTCTATAATTCTGGACATTTGTTGCAACTCTTTTTATCAATCTAAATTCAACTACAAACTGTGTACAACTACAAAATAATGCCAATCACACAAAACATTATTATTTAATGATGCAATATATCGTCACTTGTTTTTGGTGTAACTATGTTCAAATTGACCTTTGATTTTAGTGTTGATAGACCTTGACCACCGTCGTTATCTAAATTCAACTACAAACTGTATACAACTACAAAATAATGCGAATCACACAGACATTATTATTTGATGATGCCATATATCCTCACTTGTTTTTGGTGTAACTATGTTCAAATTGACCTTTGATTTTAGTGTTGATAGACCTTGACCACCGTCGTTCGTTGTGGACCAACCTCGTATATAATCGGTGTTTAGTACATCCTATGTTGTGCAAATTTTACTTCAAACCACTGTTGCTGCAAATACTTGTTTGCGTATTATGTTCCTATGCGACCGCAGTAGCCACTTAATAAATCAGAAAGTAATGCTTTTTATATAGGAGTTTTGATCACGATTTTAGACATTAACAAAATTTAGCAATACTATGGGCTGCACATATTCGTATACACAAGGGGTGTGTGCTTAATGGTGGTTGATAACACCAGGGAAAAGCTAGGTAACATTACTTCCACATCTAAAGTTTTATTATTTTACAAGATTTTCTGGTTAATGCATGACACACAAATTTTCATGTAGAGCTAGGCTTCAAGACAACATCTTTAGCAACCACGCAGAAAATGAACCATGGGCGAGTTTTTCATCCAGTGCAACAGCACGAAGACAAAAAATCTTAAAATAAAACTAAGGTTGTTACAGCACTGAGTGGACTAAGTGAACCGAGCTAAATGGGTGTTGTGTCATAATCACAATTGTGTTTGCAATATGGCCACATTACCAGTAAACCTGATGATGAGTGAATAAAAAGAAAAGCTCGCGGCACCCATGGAGATTACAAATGGTTTGAATTCGCTGACACATTACCGTAGAAATAATGCCAGGTTTAAATTTGCTGTAAAAACTGGTCACGATCGCTTTAAACTTTTTTCTTGCATTCTGCATCAGATTTTGGCGACCTATATCCGGTTGAGTGCAAAAAAACGTAAGGTGTTGTTTCTTTCAAAATCAGCTTTATTAGTAATTTCATTAAATGCCACGAAATCACTGTTAATACTGATATTGACACAGTGACTTTTTGTTACGTAGTAGCTGAACAGCTTCGATAAAAGGTTTTGTGTAATAATATACTACAAACAAGGCTGATGAGAAACTGCAAATTCCAAACATGTGTAGTTGCTTGCAAACAGGTAATACACGTTCCCCAGTTTGCAGGTTTTAAGAGACATTCATAAACTAAGATTAAATGTAAGAAACTTGCATTTCTAACGACTGTAAATAACTCTAATTGTCTCAGAGATATTTAAAAGTGCCTCCATAGCGTGAGCGCGGGGTGAGTCTCTTGGGTTGTAATTACTCCTTCTACCTCGTTCTGCAAAGTAATCAGATCTTGGATAATTTGCCGAGTAATCATTGTATTGAAATCTGTTAAATGCTCTACCAAAACGATACAGTACAACCTCTGCAATAAGAACGTTGATTCTAACAGGTTTAGAGAGAATTGCAGTTAATAGCAGTATAGCAGGATGGTAAGTTATAGAAGAATAAGCAGAATGGTAGTAGTAGAATAAATTTATAGGTACACACTGGACTTTATAAGCTCTCCCTACTGAGAGCTGATTGGTCAATAATGTGGGCGTGATGTCATGAATCGCTTGAAACAATATAATACAAGAATAAAAGTGTGGTGTGGTGTGACATAAGCATAGGAGAACAAATGCACAAATCCCAGGCACCTACGGGTACAATATACAAGACTTATGGCGTCGCAATATAATTACGTAGTTATGTAAATGCAGTCTAGCGGTGTGTGTGGACTAGCTTCAACTGCAGCAACATCTAAATTTTGTCAAAAATAAAATGTCCAAATTATATGATTTACGGCCTTTTATATAATTAAAAAATAAAGTTAGTTATGCTGTGGAACCCCATAATTATCTCGCCAAACTGTCAACTTTGTACAAGAAACTCAAGGCGAACACAGGTTGATGATCATTTCTTCCAAGGATGTAAAGTCAACATGCAAAAATCTTGTTGCAAATCTTTCTCTTTCACAATCACTATGTTACTGTGAACTCCAGTGCAGCCATGAAATTGATTTGATTCGAAGTAATGATGTTTCTTGCATTGTGAAACACCTAGGATTTCAAGCGTTGTGTCTCAATCCCTGGTTGTTAGAAACTGCACATATGGCAAGATTTATGGCAGCGCTGTTGAAGCAAATTGTGAAATTCGTGCATACATCTAATAACCTCACTGTGTTGGAGTTAGAACAGCGCAGTTCAACCTGGGATCTGCGGAAGCCTATAGTGTTCCGAAAATCACTCCTGGGTTCCGTCGATGTTAAAGGTTCCTTTCAAGTCATTAAATCACGACATTAACAACATTAAATACCGTCTTGCACGAAAATATTCTGTTGAACTTTGCATTCATGACCGGAGGAGAGCGGGTTGGAGGAAAGTATATGTTTCGGGGTTCCGCAATATTTACTAAACTACCTTCTTTTCTTATTTTGTCGTATTAATATTGTTGTTAAAAATACGTAAACAAAGGACAAGTAACAATGACGCGAAAAAAAAACAGACACAACAAAATATGTGAGATACTCCATACAATACACGACCATTTACTTTTATGAAGGTATAGGCTAAAGTGTTTATTTTTAGGCTTCGTATAACTGACAATCACTGCTCAAAAAAATAAAAGAAATTGGTAAAAGTCGGTTTCTTTTCCGCGTACTTGCTCATGTAACAAATCTGGCACATAACAACGCACAATTTAAGAAATGTTTACCCATGTATATCTAAATGAATGCCAAATAATTTTGCAGAACTTTATCAAGTTAGATTTAATCGTGTTTTGTTCTCCAGCGGTTCTCTAGGTCCACCACACAGATGTTATTTAAAATAGTTCTCTAGCTCCACCACACGGATGTTATTCATAATATTCCTCTAGCTCCACCACACGGATGTTTTTCAAAATAGTCCTCTAGCTCCACCACACGGATGTTATTTATAATAATCCTCTAGCTCCACCACACGGATGTTTTTCAAAATAGTCCTCTAGCTCCACCACACGGATGTTATTTATAATTATCCTCTAGCTCCATCACACGGGTGTTATTTAAAATAGACCTATAGCTCCACCACACGGATGTTATTTATAATAATCCTCTAGCTCCACCACACGGATGTTATTTAAAATAGACCTATAGCTCCACCACACGGATGTTATTTATAATAATCCTCTAGCTCCACCACACGGATGTTTTTCAAAATAGTCCTCTAGCTCCACCACACGGATGTTATTTGTAATTATCCTCTTGCTCCACCACACGGATGTTTTTCAAAATAGTCCTCTAGCTCCACCACACGGATGTTATTAGTAATTATCCTCTAGCTCCACCACACGGATGTTATTTAAAATAGACCTTTATATCATATATTTCCTCTAAAATTAACCTCAAGTCGGTGCTGGTTGGTCGTTGATTGGAGGTGAAGAAAATGCTCCACAAATTCCCAGACTCAGCAAAAGCAAACTTGCAACCAAGCAAATATTTCCAAGTAACCGCATGGCGACTGATCAACAACCGGATTTCAGAATACAACTCGATAGCTTGCACTGTGATAACACTGTGTTCACTAGACAAGATTCCAAGATTTCCAGTTTCAAGTCGATGTAAAATTGTAGTTGGGTTGCCAGGAGACGTGGCCATTGTTTTGTAACACAATGTATGCATGTTGTTTATGATTTAAATATAAGCTTCATTTTTTTTCAATTTAAATAAAAAAGATAGACATTTAATTCACATTCAACTATAAAAGGGCATAATTACTTTATTTAGTATTGTTAGTTGTAACTTTTTCCTCTCTTTGGAAATTACTTAACGTTTATTTCTGTACTTAGCATTACATACAAGAAATACGCAACAAAGCCATTGTTATGTCACAGACGACGGTTGATTTTGATATGCATAGTGAATGATTTTTCTTACTATAGCTTTTGTCATGATATAAAATAGAGACTTTATTGTTAGGTTTTAAATGAATTGCGATGTTTAATGAATTTATAGAAAACTTTTAAAGAACATTTACATCTACAATATGATAAGATGGTTTATTTTTCGAGGAATCGAATAGGGAATGGCTTCAACTATCAACACTCACACTGATAAATACACTGAATATGCCGGAGTAATAATCAATAAACGTTGCAAATATAATTGCGGCTGCAGCTGCGTTTCAGCCCTTTAGCAGGAAAAACTTGCCGCCTATTTCTGAGATATTTTTCATGTGCCTTACAAAAGAGTTTGTCTTTACTTCTATGGGTGGTATGCAGAAACCCCGCTTAACTTTAAACTCGGCTTAAATCCCCGCTTAACTTTTAAGCGCTATGCAGAAACCTCGCTTAACTTTAAGCGCGGCTTAAATCCCTGCTTAAGACGTCATAAGTTAAGCGGGGATTGTCGGGCGCTTAAAACCCCGCTTAACTTTTGGACGTAGCAACTACTTGACGACGGCAGAACTGCGCTGCCAGGTTTCCTGAGTTCGGGTCGACAGTCGGTAAAAACGGCAAAAATAGCTAATATTTGTGCTACAGGTGGCAGAATGTAAGAATTTTTGTTAGATTATTGAATAATTGTTCAAAAGAGAGGGTGCTGGGCCAGATTGGAAAATATGTCGTGCGCGGAGGATTTATCCTCCGCGCAGAATTTTTAAAATCGGTCAAAAATCCGCGCAATTTTCGTTATTTTACTAGCAATCCGCGCAAAAATTATTAATCCGCGCACAAATCGCTCCAAGTCTTGCAACACTGATGACTTTTCCCCAAGACCCCAACTGTTCTGTGCCAATGTTCGGTTTGAAGGCTCTTTGGATATGCTTCACTGACCTGAGCGTTGATTTTTTTCTCTCCTTCTCTCGAAAATCACGAACAACGAAAAAAGGACAAGGTCGAGCGGGGTGAATGCAGTATTTGCCATCTGTATTTTATAATGGCGAAATTACGCACATTCGTCAAATTTGGAAATCCATTTGATCTTTTTTTGGAAAAACATGCGTTTTTGAATTCTTGGGCCGAGTTTTCTGCGCGCATATATAGGAGGTTACAGTCAACCTTACTTAATGTAGTTTGGGGATTAGCCTATGTTTCAAACTCACTTTGCCGTAATGTTTGATCACATTAAGACGGAAGATTGCGACCCAAGCTAAGAGCCATTTTCTAAAATTGATGTTTCTACAACTCGGTTTCTTGAGTTTTCCTTCTTTTCTAAAACGTTCACCAAAGTTTCTTTCGATGATGGAAGATCGTTTAATGCTGCCTTATTTAACGAAAGAAAGTTTATCCGCGCCATATAGGTACATCGACCCCGAGCTATACGCGAAAATTGGTCAGGAATTTTGCTTGGTTTTTCATATTATGTATGCAAAAACAGGCACTGAAGCAGTTGTCGAGTCAATCTACGAGTAATGGAAAAAAGTTTTGAAGTTCTCAAAAACGGAACAATCGTTGATTGTTCTATGCCCCATGCAATCCAGTGTGACGAGGCGTTATACGAGATGGCCAAACTTTATGTTAAAGGCAGCAAGAAACATGGGATGGCACTCATCCCTGTATCGAAAGGTCGTCGGAGTAAACATAGGCATGGCGCTGCTTCAAAAGTGGTTACACGACAAAAAAATTAGGAACCAAAGTTTCCCTTTCTTGCATAAATTTTCGTGATGGCAACTGGCAAGTTACAAATCAAGCGTAAATAAAGTTAAAACGTTTTGAAACACTTGTTTTTGCTTCACGGTTGTTTGTGGCAAATGGTTTTGTTTGGTTAAATGCGTTGCAGCTCCGTGCCAGAAAGAAGAACACCATTAATAAGTTCCTGGAGAAAAAAGTTGCAACCACGGGATTCCAACTCGCAACCCTCCAGACTAGCTTTCGCCACCCGTGGCAACTACGCCAAGTCATTGTACCTGATAACCGCTTAAAAAGCGGATATAATCATCTGTGAAAAGTGCAATTTTATTCAAGTAAACGCTAATAACATTAAAGTATTATGAATCGGTTCTTAAAAATACATTATTCCAGTGTTTTTTGTCAAAGGGAAAATAGGCTTGTTACTAAAGGCAAAGTGTACTAAACAACAAAAAAATCTACTACAATCCGCGCAAAAAAATCGCTATTCCGCGCACAATCCGCGCAATCACCACCGACAGAAAAAAATCCTCCGCGCAGTTTGCAAACTTTCCAATCTGGGTGCTGGGTTGTTTTTTAGTGGTAAGTTGTCTGAAAAAGGTGATAGCCAGATTGGAAAATATGTCGTGCGCGGAGGATTTATCCTCCGCGCAGAATTTTTAAAATCGGTCAAAAATCCGCGCAATTTTCGTTATTTTACTAGCAATCCGCGCAAAAATTATTAATCCGCGCACAAATCGCTCCAAGTCTTGCAACACTGATGACTTTTCCCCAAGACCCCAACTGTTCTGTGCCAATGTTCGGTTTGAAGGCTCTTTGGATATGCTTCACTGACCTGAGCGTTGATTTTTTTCTCTCCTTCTCTCGAAAATCACGAACAACGAAAAAAGGACAAGGTCGAGCGGGGTGAATGCAGTATTTGCCATCTGTATTTTATAATGGCGAAATTACGCACATTCGTCAAATTTGGAAATCCATTTGATCTTTTTTTGGAAAAACATGCGTTTTTGAATTCTTGGGCCGAGTTTTCTGCGCGCATATATAGGAGGTTACAGTCAACCTTACTTAATGTAGTTTGGGGATTAGCCTATGTTTCAAACTCACTTTGCCGTAATGTTTGATCACATTAAGACGGAAGATTGCGACCCAAGCTAAGAGCCATTTTCTAAAATTGATGTTTCTACAACTCGGTTTCTTGAGTTTTCCTTCTTTTCTAAAACGTTCACCAAAGTTTCTTTCGATGATGGAAGATCGTTTAATGCTGCCTTATTTAACGAAAGAAAGTTTATCCGCGCCATATAGGTACATCGACCCCGAGCTATACGCGAAAATTGGTCAGGAATTTTGCTTGGTTTTTCATATTATGTATGCAAAAACAGGCACTGAAGCAGTTGTCGAGTCAATCTACGAGTAATGGAAAAAAGTTTTGAAGTTCTCAAAAACGGAACAATCGTTGATTGTTCTATGCCCCATGCAATCCAGTGTGACGAGGCGTTATACGAGATGGCCAAACTTTATGTTAAAGGCAGCAAGAAACATGGGATGGCACTCATCCCTGTATCGAAAGGTCGTCGGAGTAAACATAGGCATGGCGCTGCTTCAAAAGTGGTTACACGACAAAAAAATTAGGAACCAAAGTTTCCCTTTCTTGCATAAATTTTCGTGATGGCAACTGGCAAGTTACAAATCAAGCGTAAATAAAGTTAAAACGTTTTGAAACACTTGTTTTTGCTTCACGGTTGTTTGTGGCAAATGGTTTTGTTTGGTTAAATGCGTTGCAGCTCCGTGCCAGAAAGAAGAACACCATTAATAAGTTCCTGGAGAAAAAAGTTGCAACCACGGGATTCCAACTCGCAACCCTCCAGACTAGCTTTCGCCACCCGTGGCAACTACGCCAAGTCATTGTACCTGATAACCGCTTAAAAAGCGGATATAATCATCTGTGAAAAGTGCAATTTTATTCAAGTAAACGCTAATAACATTAAAGTATTATGAATCGGTTCTTAAAAATACATTATTCCAGTGTTTTTTGTCAAAGGGAAAATAGGCTTGTTACTAAAGGCAAAGTGTACTAAACAACAAAAAAATCTACTACAATCCGCGCAAAAAAATCGCTATTCCGCGCACAATCCGCGCAATCACCACCGACAGAAAAAAATCCTCCGCGCAGTTTGCAAACTTTCCAATCTGGGGTGATAGTATAGTCAATTTTTTAATTTTAGTGAGCAAAATTGTTTTAGGGTGCAACAATTGTGCAGAAAATGATTTGATGTACATTGACATGTCATATTTTAAGTAAATTTTACAACAACATGATTTTGCAATCAGACTATTACCAAATAGAGCATTTTTTCTAACTTGGTTTCAAATTTTATTAAATTTAGGCATTATTTAAAGAAGTTGATCTATAACATTTAAATAGTCTGCTAAAATGGAAACCTTGGACCTTCTATCATTCCTTGATGATGATGATTTAGATCTTGTTGAAGAAACAACATCAATTCCACACAGGACTCTTCATGACTGGCAAAACCCTTTGGAGCGTTACACTGATGCAGAATTTAGATCCCGGTACCGATTTACAAAAGACGTTGTTGATGAACTATATACCAAATTACAACCTGGTATTACACAGAGACAGCAAGCCATACCATCTATGATTCAGCTGCTGATTACCTTGCGGTTTTATGCAACTGGTCATTTTCAAACTAGTGATGGAGATTTGGTTAAATGCCATCAAACCACTGTGTGTCGTGTTGTAAAGCGAATTACTTGTTTAATTGCATCGCTACACCACACTCTGATCAAGCTTCCAAGTGCTAATGAACTGTCGTCTGTGAAGCAAAAGTTCTTTTCAATATCTCGGTTTCCCTCCCATCATCGGAGCTATTGACTGTACTCACATACCAATAGTCTCCCCTGGAGGTGATAATACAGAAGTGTTTCTCAACCGTAAGGGTTATTTTTCCATCAATGTCCAATGTGTCTGAGACCCATCGATGCAAATTACTAATGTTGTTGCACGATGGCCTGGTTCCACTCATGACTCCAGGATTTTCGATAACAGCAGGTTATGTGCAGAGATGGAAGACAACCACCATGCTGGCATTTTACTTGGTGATGGGGGGTATGCATGTCGTAAATATTTGGTAACCCCCTTGCAGAATCCCCAAACACCAGCTGAAATTCGATATAATCGCAGTCACATAAAAACAAGAGGAATTATCGAAAGAACTTTTGGAGTTTTGAAGCAGCGGTTTCGATGTCTTCGAATTCCCTTGCGGACAAAACTTGAAAACTCTCTTCCAATTATAGTTGCAGTTGTGTGCCTCGATAACTTCGCAATTCAAAGAAGAGATGTTATTCCTTTTGAAGCCAGTGATGAAGAAATCAACATCACACCACCTGCAGAGGCACCATCATTAACTAATGGCAGAAGATTTAGACAATACTTTATTGAGCATCATTTTTCATAATTTGTATTGTATAATGCCTTTTAAATTTTGCAGTTTTTGAAATATGTAATAGTTTTTTTCATGTAAAAGCAGGTATAATAGAGCTCCTGCCTACTAAAAAACCTAATGATCGCACAGGGATTACCTCATGGGTGCGATTGGAAAATCTCAAATTTTGTGTACAAATTCTATTGTGTTTTATTATTCTGTATGGCTCATGGAAATAAATACTGTAACTGCAACAAGTGTTTGTTTTGTATTAAACCAGGGGCACCCACACTTTTTTAAATGAGGAATTTTAATCAGGTAAAGATGCCGGACCAGTGTTTTTCTTCGTAGTTTTAAGGCAAAAAAAATTATATGCATATATACGACTACATATCAATCATTTCGTTTCCTGCTGAGAAGGACAGTTTTATTTAACTTACATTTTTAAAGAACTTCATGCCCAAATCAATACCGCAGGGGGCCACTTCGGACACCCATACATTAAACAAAAGTGCATATGTCTCAAAGATGACAATGTTATTGACTGAAACAGAAATCCATCCATTTATTGTGCATTTATGCAATGGTTCAAACTGTAAAAATAATGCACTTTATTTAGCCTTTTGACTCGACTTTGTCGATCTGTCCTGCTGTCCTACCTAATACATCACTTCTCAAGGTTTTTTTTGTTAAAGCAGGACAGAGGCCCTTCCTTGAGATCAATATTAGGATTATAGGACAAAAACAAAGTAAAGCAATAAACAAGCAGGCCCTCTTGTTCATTGTAATAAAGAAATAAGAATGAAAACAAGAAACAACAAAGTTCAATAAAATTTTCTCATAAAATTTTTATTAAATGATTTTATTTTATTTCATAAGGAGGGAACAAGTAGTCAAGTAATTTTCGATGAACTAACCTTAGTTATGTAACAACAAAAACAAACAATTCTCCACTAAGGTTAAAATACGAAAAATCCAAATAGGTAAATGAACTGTTATATGCACTAATGTGAAAATGCATCAGAGTTAATTTTGTTAAAACTACATGAATTAAAAAAAACTACAAATTAACTCTGCTACATCTTCATACAAGAATGCATACAAAAATTCATAAACCTAGTGGGCGTTTCAGAAGCTGAACTTTAAGATCATGTTCGATCTTTTCTCTCTCCTCCTTCCGAACCTCTCTCTCCTCCTGGTTGCGGAGCCACTGATGTTGTTGGGCTCTCCACAACATCTCCTTCTCCAACATCTCCCTTCTCATATCAGCATAGCTGCGTTGAGGGGCAGACCTTGCAGAACTGCAACACCCTTCAGCATTGCTTAGGGGTGCTGCAGCCTGCACAAGGAAGACGTCAGGATCCACCTCCGCATGATCACTTACAAGTTCTGCCATATAATAATTCTTGCATAAAAATCTCTGTGTCTATAGAAAACATTTTGTCTATCACTTCCTTTTTTCTAAACCTGTCTCTGAATAACCCTTCCATAACTGTTTGATACTATCTGTCATAAAACACTTTGATGATCTAAGCTTAAATCCCTCAACACATAAAACCTCACCAACTTCTACTTGACCAGAGCCAAGTTCCACATCCTTTTCGAACAGGTTGCACAGCGGGTGTACCTGCCCGGATATCATGGCTACAAAAGCAAGCAAAACTATTTTAGCAAATCACAACAAAAAATTGTCAAACGGCTTCTATATACCTGAGACTCTGCTCGACAAAGCATCTAATGGCTCAGCTGGCTTGCCGCCTCCAGTTTGGAAAGTGGCTCTTCGCTGGGCGGTTGATCCCTTGCGAGCCTTGTCTTTGAGGTTTTTCCACAACCTCTGCAAGGCGTCCACATTCCTTGTCTGCGATGATGTGCAGGCATTAAACTTGTCAGCAACAAGCGACCATTTTTCCTTTTTGGTCTTCAAGGGAGCCCCATCAGTCCTTTTGTTTTCAATTATGGAGAAGAAATCACCTTCTCCAATAATGTCAACAAATAGACACCGCTCAGTTTCAGTGAAATTTTCACTGCACGGTCTTTTGGCCTGTGAGGGTTGGACGGGGGTGGATGGCATATTCTGAGCCATTTTCAAATAAGATTTTTTAATATTTTTGTTACGAATGTAAAATAACAAAGGTACACCTATCTGCAAATACAAAACTTATTTATTTAAAAAAAAACTGTACTACTACTACCTAAACTAGTTAATTATAATTATGTAGCTCACCTTTGGTAAAATAATAAAAAAATCTTCAAATTCAATTCACTACAAACGTAAAAAGCTCTATTTTTAACTTTTTTTGCGCCGTATCTTCGAAAGAAGTGGCCTGTAATGTGAAAACACTGCACTGCCAATCCACCGAATGCCTGACAACCGGGATCTACAATTTCCCGCCAAAAGTTAAGCCGAGCTTAGCTGAGAAGGAGTTAAGCGGGGTTTCTGCATAGCAATTTTAAGCCGGGCTTAGATAAGCCGAATAAACCGAAACTAATTTTGGTGTCCATCTCTTTAAAATCGCAAAAAATTTCAACAAAACATGTGCTAGAATGAATCTGATCCTATATCATACAGCCTTTCATTGGCACTTAAAGAATGCTGTACCAACTTCCTAAAGTTGATTTCGATGACAATTAACAAATAAAACACATTAGTACAGTTTGAACAATGATTCTACACTATACTAAACTTTGCGTATCAGTGTTGCATGCGGTAAAAAAAAGAATGATTATAAAAACCTTGGTTTCGGCCGAATAAATTCGGCAAACCGAACTTCCGGTGCACCCCTAATGGAAATCTGTGCGAATATTAACGCTGTTATTTTCATAGCAAACCTCCTATATCTGGCACCTCCGCTGTGGAACAACAATCTTCCCAAACCAACGTCCAACATCATCATGGAGGAACGAGACAACTTAACCTCGACATTATCTACCCCGAGAAATTGGGGTTCAATGTTCGCAAACATTATGATTACGAAATTCGAACCAAACTCTCATCACTGCCTTTGCTCGCTCACATTTCACACAAGACTCGCGTCTGTGCAATAGCTGTGAGTATATAATATCAAAAAACCTTTTGATTTTTACAGAAGCAATAAAGCCAATAATGCTAAGTAAGCTGCAAACAGTGCCACTGTATCAACCTATCAGCTTACGAATTGGTGCTACGTCATTCCATATTCACAGTTTGTAAATAACGACTTCGTTTCTGTATCGGTAGGTGGAGCTGCCGTCCAGCGTACTCAAATCAATGGCTGTTTCATTCGATTTACGAAACACGGAAGATGAATTCAACACTTCCGTTGCCAAGTTTTCACAAAAAAATCCCAAGTACAAGAAATATATCTCCAACATTGCAGAACGAATATCCGATGTCACTTTTGGACAAGAGTAAGATTAGATCTTTCAATACGCCTTAAACTCAAAGGTAAATACAGTAGTCACTTTTAAGTCAACTAATTTCAATGACCTAAGCACATTCTCAGTTGTTTATGAACAGCTTTTAGTTTCGAATATTGTTTGTTCCTAAATTAATTGAAAACTTTTTTGCCGAAACTAGTCGATTTTTGTAGTTAAGAAAAGAAGTTTCGCGGCACACCTAAGCTGACTTCATGAGACACACAATCTGAAAATCCTGCAACAGAATGCAATACCCCTTAATGGACTATCGAAATGGTCTACGTTCCCTATAATTGTAAATTGAATGATCCATTTGATAAAAGTGTTTATCTTACGTAAATCTCCAAATTCTTTCCACACCGACTCCAGTCGTCGCGCGTTGATGTACAAACTTTCTTTAAACTGTAATTTACTTTATTTAATTCCTTACTTAGTCTTATCAAAATCATTTGCAACTAAAAGTAAAGCGAACAGGACAAAGTGCTTGCCTCGTGTGCAAAAGTAACTTTTTTACATCTACATTTACACAGTTACATTTACATAGAAAACAACTTACATAAAAACGCGGTTATTTTACAAACATTTCATTTGGCCGTGGATTCGACCAATTATGTCATATTATTCGATTGTTTCAGAAGTCCATTCATCATCCTATAGCCTACAGCTACAAGGATAACGGCTACTTCATATTAACCTAACTGTAAGGCCGGACAATCATCACTGGTGCCTTGCTGCTTGCCAACGTCGTTTGCTCACAGAATGGTATTTGTACCTATTGCTTTGCTGTTTGCTGCCGTTACTTTATAAATCGCAAACAGTTTTCTTTTGAAATGCCTTTCAAATGTCGCGTAATCTGCTACGCCAACATATCTCTTTCACGCAAAAGTGAAAACAAGCCAATTAGTATTGTACAGTGCATTGGATTTATGTATGTTGGTACTTGTTTTGTCGTTGAGTGCGAACCAGTTAGTTGTAAGTCTACAATTCTAGACATTTGTTGCAACTCTTTTTATCAATCTAAATTCAACTACAAACTATATACAACTACAAAATAATGCCAATCACACAAAACATTACTGTTCAATGATGCCATATATCCTCACTTGTTTTTGGTGTAACTATGTTCAAATTGACCTTTGTTTTTAATGTTGGTAGACCTTGACCACCGTCGTTCGTTGTGGACCAACCTCGTATATAATCGGTTTTTAGTACTTCCTAAGTTGTGCAAATGTTATACTTCAAACCACTGTTGCTGCAAATACTTGTTTGCGTATTATGTTTCATGCGACCGCAGTAGCCACTTAATAAATCAGAAAGTAATGCTTTTTATATAGGAGTTTTGATCACGATTTTAGACATTAACAAAATTTAGCAATACTATGGGCTGCACATATTCGTATACACAAGGGGTGTGTGCTTAATGGTGGTTGATAACACCAGGGAAAAGCTAGGTAGCATTACCTCCACATCTAAAGTTTTATTATTTTGCAAGATTTTCTGGTTAATGCATGACACACAAATTTTCATGTAGAGCTAGGCTTCAATACAACATCTTTAGCAACCACGCAGAAAATGAACCATGGGCGAGTTTTTCACCCAGTGCAACAGCATGAAGACAAAAAAACTTAAAATAAAACTAAGGTTGTTACAGCACTGAGTGTACTAAGTGAACCGAGCTAAATGGGGTGTTGTGTCATAATCACAATTGTGTTCGCAATATGGCCACATTACCAGTAAACCTGATGGTGAGTGAATAAAAAGAAAAGCTCGCGGCACCCATGGAGATTACAAATGGTTTGAATTCGCTGACACATTACCGTAGAAATAATGCCAGCTTCAATATTGCCATAAAAACTGGTCACGATCGCTTTAAACGTTTTTCTTGCATTCTGCATCAGATTTTGGCGACCTATATCCGGTGAGTGCAAAAAAACGTAAGGTGTTGTTTCTTTCAAATCAGCTTTATTAGTAATTTCATTAAATGTCACGAAATCTCTGTTAATGCTGATTTTGACACTGTTACGTTTTGTTACGCAGTAGCTGAACAGCTCTGATTAAAGGTTTTGTGTAATAATGTACTACAAACAAGGCTAATGAAAAGTTTGCCATGTATATCTAAATGAATGCCAAATAATTTTGCAGAACTTAATAAAGTTAGATTTAATCGTGTTTTACAATATTCTGTTGAACTATGCAATCATGTACGGACAGTGTCAACATAAAATGTTTAATGTTTTATATAATTTTGTAGAAAATATATGTTTTTCTTTCAGTGTAACATAAAATAGGGTTCCGTAATATTTACTGTACCACTTTAATGTTTCCATGAAATAACTTCCGCGTGACGGAGCTATAGGACTGTGTTCAATAACATCTGTGTTTCAACAACATTTTAAAAATCACCAAAATAACTGCGCATGTATTTAAATTAATAACAAGTTCATTTCAATTATCATGAGATTTTCGGGCTAGGCAGCCCAGGCAATGCAGCTTAGCTGGATCAGCCACCTTTTCCTGACAAGTCGGAGCGAGATTTGAAAAATCAAGTTCCCGGTGAGGTTTGTACTCACGACTCTGGGCTAACCAGGCCCAAGGCTCTACCAACTGAGATGTTGTTCACTGTACCTAGATGTCTTGGATGACATATTTTTGTGTCTATGCCTACATATGAGGTGACAAAATTAGAATTAATTTTTTTTAATGACACTTATGCTGTATTTAAACATAATAAAATAGACCATAAACTCACTACACTCTTGTTTTGTGTTTCCTGTAGCTTTGCATACAAATCAAAGGTTATTGTATAACTTGATAGAGAGCACCCGTTATACCAGGATAAACCCCGCAGTAAATCAAACATACTCCGCTTAACGTCAAATCAAGTCAACGAACAACTGAGCGTCTAAGTCACCAAAATGCTCACTTTGGTGCAGTGGGTTAGTCAGCCCGGTGGGGACCAAATATTTTGTGGGTAGCTCTTCTGTTAAAACACCGCTCTGCAAACGAATAAACAACTGCCTGTGCGTAACAGCGAAATGTTTGAATAAAACTCCGCATATAACTTGGTAATAACTTATAGTAGCTAATTACTCCATAAGTAGGTTTTAGTCGCTTGTGATGTAATAAAGGCTTTGTAATCTCCGGTATTTGTAATTTTCAGTCTTAATTGCATGGAAGCTTTATTTTATAAAAACTACTTTTAAATAGTCAAAATGACATGTCATCTAAATAAATTGTTTGTGTTTTATAAATTGTAGCATATTTTTCCTCAGAATTAAACAAAAAAGTAGAGTCACTTAAGTTTAAAACATAAACAACATATGTTTACACTGCATTACAAAACAATGCCAACGTTGCCTGGCTACATAAACATAATTTTACTTAGATCAGAAATAAAAAAGGAAATCTTAGCATATTGTTTAGTCACTAGTGAGTACAGTAATATAACAGTGCAAGCTATCGAGTTGTATTCTGAAATCCAGTAGTCGATCAGTCGCCATGCGGTTTCTGGGAAATATTTGCTTGGTTGCAAGTTTGCTTTTGCTGAGTCTGGGAATTTGTGGAGCATTTTCTTCACCTCCAATCAACGACCAACCAGCATACACCGACTTGAGGTTATTTTTAGAGGAAATATATGAGATGGAAAATAAAGAAGACTCTTCCTGGGTAACTTCCAGCGTTTTTCCTTTGTACCTTTAATATTTTATATTTCTTAATCAAATATAACTGAGTACACATTTTTTACCAAATTATTTTTTCACCCAATTCAACAAGTTTTTAACAAACAAAATTGGTCACGAATTGCTCATTTATAATTTGTGTGTGGTTGCAAGCGACTACTTTTATTTTGCAATGACACATGCTTTATGTGAAAAAGTGGTGCTAACGCCATTATGAAAACTTAGAAGTATTTGTTTGTATTTTATTTTTATTTATTTATTTTTTATTTTTTTGACCGCACCGGGATTTGAACTCAGCATAGAAGTAATTGTTCTTTATTTGTAGGGGAACAAAAGTTACCTTCCGCCACCTCGTGGGCAACACCTATGATATAAAATTAAGAAATACGTAGAAGCAAATGTCAACTTTGTGGCGCCATTGGACAAATCAACGGTAATTACAACGGTATGTTAGAAGCCAAGAGATATGGAAAACTGCAAACC
Source organism: Ascidia mentula (assembly GCF_947561715.1). Classification (NCBI taxonomy): domain Eukaryota; kingdom Metazoa; phylum Chordata; class Ascidiacea; order Phlebobranchia; family Ascidiidae; genus Ascidia; species Ascidia mentula. The sequence goes on along the minus strand of NC_138569.1, from coordinate 14,212,173 downwards.
TTACAGTCAGTAATATTTTTAATTCGAATTTGCATATTAAGTTGACACACAATATTGGTAGGGCGAAAGTGGGCAGAAAAGGCGAAGAATTGAAGGTATTATAACTAGAATGGTTTTGAGTGCCGCAATCTTGGTTGGGACAAACAAATATTTGTTTTTATACAGGAAGTTGCAACAAGTGCCCCGGTAAAGATGCAAAAGAAGAAAATGTATATTGTTACATTATGTTGATGGACGCGATGCGTAGGTTTAAACCAGTAATTGCTTCACTTATTTTATTGTGTCAAAGATCCAGATTTTTAACGGTTGTTCTTGGAATTGGTTTTGGTTACTTTGCCTTTATGTTGTTGAAGCGAAAGGAAAAACGAAAACAGAATTGCAAATTGAATTTTTAATTGTTTTTTACTATTCTAAAAACACATTTTTGTTGCCTTTTTTAGGCATGTAATCTTTTTGTGAGGTTGTTAATTTTAAGACAGAATGTGTGCTCAGACAGTGTTTGTGAAATGAGATCTTTTGGTTCATTTGCATTTCTTGGACGAAGAAAGATTGACACTGAAATTTGCTTTTAGTGTTGCAACACAACTTAATCAACAGCAGTGAATCCACCATAAAGTCATTTTCGCTGTGAACAGCCCATTATTTTAGAAATTCAAGCGCCTTTGCTCTGCTCTACTGCTTTGTGCCACACCTTTCAGTTGTAATATTTTGTTTCTGGGTGTGTTTTCTGCTGTTTTTCCTGACCATCGCCTATCTGCTGACCTTATTAATCACTACAATAAAATCTAAAACTATTGCTTGATATGCGTATTGACAAGTGAAATATTTGTAAAGCCAGGCGAACGTTTTACTTCGCAACGAAGCACATATAAAGGTTTTAAATACAAAAGCAGCTTGCTTGCGTGGCAAACATTAGGTATTGGAAGAACTGTTGAACTTTGATGCAACGGGGCACTTTCGCGAGAGCGAGATCCGCTTTGTGATGACAGTTGCACGGTTTTCTACATCATGAACTTCGTCTGGCACAAGACCGGGAATGGTTCTGGAAAAGTAAATTCGTTGCATCAGAACACAATTTAAATGCCGATTTTATTGCATTTTAGTTCAGAGAGTAAACAATATAAACTTTTTAACAACTGTAAACTGTTACAACATAATAGGATAAACAAGTTGGTAAAAAGTCCGTTGGTAAAAATTATGAATGATGTTCATAAAAAAACCTGCAAGAACAATTAAAGATCGCTTTACTCACAAAAACACTTCGTGATGGGATAAAAAGAAACAAAAATATATGTACAACAACGGCTACAAGTTATCAGACCTACCTTTCTTCCTCGCAAAAGTCGGGCTGACGTTCCGGTGTTTCACAAATATTGGTAACTCCATCTGACGAATCTTCCTTGTGCAGCTGTTTCGTCATACCAAAAGCGCCAGGAAATTTTGATGATTGATCGCTTAATTTTTCTGCCCTTTTCACGACGTCCGAAGGTGTCACAAGTTCCCCAACTGGCAATTTTTTGGCGTTTACGAATATTGTTTGAGAGCGGCGCAAAGGACGAGCTACAAATAATGCAATATGAACGACAAATCATATAAAACGTATTAGGTTGATGGCTTGAAAGCAACTTACCCTTAACTGGGGTTATTGCGGTCTTTTTCTGGCGATGTTTTGCCCTCATTAAAGCTTGCCACAGATTCATGCGCCCTCCGCTACTTTCACAACTTGCTGGTTCCTTCATAAAAAGCGATTATTTTTTCAGTTGTCAATGATTATCCCGCGGTTAAGTTGACGGAGCTTTAAAGATTTAATATTCGGATCATAATGTGTAAGATGCCTTATCCTTATTGTAAACATTTTTCTTAAATTACAAACAAAATCCTTGTCACTAGATTTACCTCAACGCTGGATTTGCTTTCAGTAGAAACGGAAGATAATATTTCTACAGGTGTTTGTTGCACGGCTGTTGCTCTTCTGGATAGTTTCTGCCTTAACAAAGTCAATCGTCTATCATGGCGTGCCAAATTAAATGCTGTTAGGATTTGCGAATTTTCTTCGGTAACATCCCCACTACTTCCGCTTGAATTTTCAGAGGGAGATTGTTTAACGCGATCTGCAAACGCTTTTTCCGAAACTTCGAGGGAAGGTGTTGCATGTTTTTGAGAATAGAGAAGAGCTTCCGAGCCGAATCGGAGCGACGCCCTTGATGACGTATGTGACAAGTTTAAGTCTGAAATAGTAGCATTTCTTTCCGATTCGTTGTCATCGGAAAATACCCAGTTGGAATGGACACTCTGCGACAGGGTTGTTGATGACACCACTGTTTCCTCGTCATCATCGTCATCTTCGTCATCAAAGTTACCGTGCCGTCGCACGAATTCGGCCAGTTCTCGAGACAGTTTGGATATTGCGCTTTCCGTGGAGGATTTATCGGAAGTCTGGCTGCTGTTTAAAGAGTACGGCGATTTAAAATCAGTTGCACGTTAGCAAAAAAAATGTTTAAAAACTGCTTACATCGTTTTGCTTAGTTGTTGCAGGTTAGGAATTTTATCATCATTTTCCAAGTTGCTCATTGCGTCGTCAATTAATTCAGTTGCTCGTGTGCAAAGTTCATTAACTTGAAGTTCAGCCTTGAATATTGGTGGCAAGTTAGTATGTGTGTTGACAATACATAAAAAAATTATTACTCTACGTAGCACTTTTAAGAACACCTGAACTATGAAGGTCAATTATTCGAATCAACAAACGTGGTAACATATGTAGGACTAAAATTTCAGGGATGAACTTACTTCGGAAATAGCGATTTCACCAGATAATGTGTACACAGGAGAGCCAGAAACAGACATTTCGTCTGGTGTTGTGGCAGCCCAAGAACTTCCCTCAACAAATCCAGACGTCGTTCCATGCGATGACGCTCCGATCGCCAGAGGATCAAGTTTACGCTTCTCCCAATTACCAGAGTCATACGATTTACGACCGCTGATTGTTCGAAGTGATTCACGACTGGAGGATTGTTCCATAACTGTGGAATTCTCGTCATCAATCACTCTGAACGCACTCGGTAGCTTTCCGCAAAATATTGTTGACAAAACTAGTTTGGACCCGTTTGAAACCTCTTGTTTCGCCGTCCTTAGCATGTCCCCGACCAAAACGCAACGGCTTATACCGGTTTTCACTCTTGCAGCTTTCTTCTTTCGTAAGTTTAATTTTGCTTCCTTTTGACTCAATCCTGTTAACTTGCCGCTAGATTTTTGTGCGTTCCCTTTTCTGAGACGACATAACTTACGCTGGTAGACTGCCACAATGAAGCCCTTCAGAATTACGCGCATTACTATGAACACAAAACCGAAGTACAGGATTCCGAGCACAATACCGGATCGCTTCTTTGCTTCTAACAATTTTGACTTTCCTTCAGCTGCGACAGTCGCGACTCCGACAGACCAGCTGGTGGTTTGCTGCAGAGCCTTGCTTGCAGTGGCATGATAGAACAAGGTGCTACCGAAAAACAGATATCCAACAGCTGTGAGTATAAAAACCAAGACAGAGAAGACGAGACAAACGGAAGCACCGCCCAATGTTGCCCTACCGCACAGGACTGTCAGAGCTTTTGTGAACTTACTGCTGGATCCATGCCATGTCACAATAAAGTTAATGCACTGTACTACTACCAATACAGTCCAGGCGGCTAGAAGTTGCCGAGAAATTATTTCACTGGTAAAGACCGCCTCCAAGAATTGGTCGTAATCATTACCGGCATGTCCAGTCAAGGAAAAGTAATCCGCGGTTCTCAAGAGATTTGCTCTGAACACGGTTGAGGATATGAGGTACAAGACAACGATTAGCCACAGAGAAAAGCTTAGTAGTCTCATAAAAGCGTGAATGGGAAGCAAAGAACGTTTGGATATCTCCTGGCGCTGCACCTCGGAAACAGACCTGCTTGTAATAAGCATAATAAACTGCCTCACGGCACTCCATGCTACCCATACTACTAACAAGGCGTGACAGAAGGTTAGCGCATTGCGAGTGTGCCGATTAGCAATCTCCAAATTGACGGAGTTCACCTGCAGCTGATTACTGGAAGGATGGATCCCCCACGGGAACTCGGTAAAGGCTTTCAAAGACGTATAGTGTTTGGTCATGGTGTTGTAAACAAGCGCATTAAGCTCGACAGCATCTCCTTCCAAAGAGAAGTTACTAAATTCCGATCCTTTGAGAATGTCAACATGAAATGTATTCCGTAATTCGTAAGCATTCTGAGACACTTGCTTGTAAACTACAGTGTGGTTTTGCACGCTTTCCTGGCATTCAGAAAGATTTAAGATCCTTTTCATTCTTTGGGTGATATGTTCACACTTAGTGGCAACATGTCGTCGGAAGAGAGCAATTCTTATGGATCCTAAAAGCATGGATGTCTCATGTGTTGCCGTTGAGTTTTCTACTCGTTTAAGAAAAGATCGGTTAAACCAACTTCGCCATTCCCCTTTGGTAGATATATCAGGAAAGTTGGGAAGCGATGAGTCATAAGAGCAGTTACTCGAAAGAAGATAGCCTTGAGGGAAACAAAACGTCTTCCGAAACATATCAGTTACGTGTTTTTTGTGAGAATTTCGACCTTGGTTACCGACGTCTTGGGAAAGAGTTATGGTGACTAATATCGTGGACAAAAATAAAAGCCCGCACCAAGCCAGGAGGGCAAGTTTTGCCGCTTCGGAACGACGAAGAAGTTTCGCCTTTGTGCGTAAGGGATTGTGCTTGTTCTTCCATTTGCCTTTTTGGTCATACGGTGGTGAGATGTTACGAAGATAACGTGACCGACGACGCTCTGAAAGTCGCATCCTCATTTCCGAATCGGTGACGGTATCCGCGTCGCTCGCAACCCCGTACTCACCTTTAAACAAAGTTAATTTAAGTGTGCGTACCATTCATATATTAAATTAACCTCATCCAAAAAACGGGGTTAATTAATGTTGAATATAAAATGTACAAACAAGTTCGTCATTGTAAAAGGCGTTTACTTTATTATACTTACTGTAATACTTGTAAGCATAATCATCGATCTGTGCCGAGTCTACTGTCGGGAAAAGCTCCTCCAGTGTCTTCTGGTCGCTTTTGTCGGACAAAAGGTTTCGTAGGGTGGCCACCAGAGTTGAGAGAGAAACGAACAAGGTCTCGATAACCACCACTGTCCAGAAAAGCGCAAAACAAGAGGCTTCGATCCAGCGGTCAAAGTCTGTGTCCACCAAGTACTTCTCGGCACCGTACACTGTGCATAAAGCACTGATCAATGAAACAGAGACATAGTAAGTCCAAGCTAGAAAGCCACATTGGCGCGGTAGTAAGCCAATCTTGGTGTGACGGATCGGATCTAGTTTTTCGCACGGTACGAGCTCAGGCCCATCCATGGCAAACAGGGATGGTTTATCTGCTGAATCTTCTGCATTTCGTATCCTGAAACAAAGACAAACATATATAGGTTACTGTTTTTAGTTAATTCTGCATCATTGTTTGGAATACATCATTTGTGAATATTTTTAAAACCCAAAGTTATTTACGTCAATTCGATTATCTCATGTGCATTAAAAGTTTTCTTTTCAAATGTTAAAATTCAAAAATTCTTTTAAAAATATTGACATTTACAAATGTATTTGACTTCCTATTTCTTCTGGAGTAATCGTATGTAGTGTTTAAAATTTTTCTGCTGCATTATAAACGTATACTTACTCGTCGTGTAATGGATTGTTATCTAAATAGATGGGAGGTACAGTTTTGTCCGTGGATATAAACGAGTGAGGCCTTGTGTCATATTTGTAGTCTGAATTACCGTATCCTAACCTTTTGATTGCCAGATTTTCCCCTGCAAACAAACGTAACATCAATATACAAAATCAAATAAAATTAATGAAGAGAGAAAAGACATTACTATCAGTGTTTCTTGTGTGCGTCGGACCGGTGGATGCTGTAGTATCGTGTGCCATACATCTTGCTATTTCTTCGTCGTATGAGCTTACACTTGTATCCAGACTAGTAATACTCCCAGGGAGGTAAGTGATGCAAGGCCCTTTGACATCTTAACACGTAACAATAATAACTCTATAACAAGCTTTACAGAAGGTACAGGTTATCATTGCAACATGCTCAAGCTATTACGTTACGAAACAATGACCCAATGACCATTTTCTCATATTTTCCATCCATGTTTCTTGCTTATTTCTACATTGTTTTCTTACCGTTATTACCGGTCTCTCTGCTGTTAGAAGCCCATTCCTTGCCTTGAAGCCATTCAGTGACGTAATTGTTCGGCATCTCGTGTTCATCATTCAGTATCTCGTCTAGCTCCGCAAAGTTGTGAGTCACTGTGGCTGTCTTGTGCAAACCACCTGATCCACAATTACAAAAAGTGAAATTTGAAACACTTTGCATTTGATAAAAGCGCTACCATGTCCGTTGTTATGGTCCGATTTGTTTGGAAGGGATATTCGTGATAGGTTAGTGGTTGGTGACGTGGTGGTGTTGCTGGTGCTGTCTTCCATCATAACTGAAATGCGCTCGTCTTGTTTGGTGAACCTGAATTCGCATTTTCTTGTGAATATGATAGAACAACATGAGGAAACGAGGAGTCTATTTAAAACTTGAATGCACTTAGAAAACACTTTGGGTATACGTTTTACAATAAGTTTGAATAAATTATTTTGCGCTGACTAAAATTTACCTAAATATCAGTTGGCCTGGTAACAAAATAACAGAGGCAGCGGCCCCGATGACAAATCCCCATAGTAAATTTTCTCCGCTAAAACACGAAACATCTGGAAAAAATGCACACTGGTAATATGACCCACGCGTTGTTATATTTTGCAGGGTTTTACCGTATGCGTAAATGTCAGATTCCTTTAGGATGGTTTTTACGGATGAAAGGGCAAAAATCACCATGCAAAGTGACAAAATGTGAACAATTCTCTGAGCTCTGGTAAGAATTCCCCATCGAGCACAAGCCATAATGGAAACCAAACTAAACAAAAAACAAACAACAACAAAATTATAAATCTCACGAAGTATTTCTTTCACAAAAATATTTTCGTATTAATCAGCATAATTTCTGATTGTTGCTGACGCTGCCGGACATAATGTTGAATAAAGTCACAAGCTCTGCTGGCAACCATCCATATATTTGGTCTACGTTTCGGTCAACAGGACAAAGCAAAATTACAACTGTTAAGCATAAGGAACATTTTACCTGTGGTAGTCCAGTATCATGTTTTTTGCCCGCATTGCTAGATGTCTCAGTGCTGTCGGTTTGCTCTCCATTGGTCTGAGCTCTCGACTGACACGATTCGATCCATGGTCCAACGCCAACCAGGAATCACAAGGGAAAAAACAGACCTCGCCTGTCGTGACGTCACGTACAATGACGTAATCCAAGTTCCAGCGTGGCCTCGGGCCGCTCTGGTCGTGCCAAAAGCAAATTTTCCACAAAGAGCCTTGATTCTTTTCAAAGGTTACTATGAAGGTCTTTATTGAACCTTTAAATCCAAATAGAGTAATTAATAGTGTTCACAATTACGTATACACCAAAACAAACCTGTTTCGAAGTAGCAGGAGTTACTTGGTGTTCGCGCGCCGGGGGAGTCGCATTCATAGTCACAAGGAGTACAAAGCTCTCTTGTCTCGTATTTGCCATCCAATCCATACATGAGCATGTATACCATGGATGAGGTGCCGCTGCCAGGCCAATTCGCTGTGTGTATTGTCACCTCAAATATCTGCAATGCGGCAACTTGGTTCAAGCAGGATGGCAGTTGTAGATACGTAGCCTAACTCAATAGAGCAAGGCCTGTTATGTTGTTCTATCGCAAAGACCCGAATACGACAAATAGATGATGTTATTTCAATACACAAACAATTATACCTAAACTGTCGAGATAATCTTACGGAGAAATTACCTGTTTGTGATCTGGTTTGTTGTCCTTCAGGACAATGGGCACCCTTCCACTCGCCCCCCTGTCATCCGCTCCGAACATCCACCTCAGCCAACTTCCTAGTCCTGGCGATTTTATTTCCCCCGTTATTTCATCAACATCGGAGCTTGAATCTCGTCGACGCAACAAGAAACGATGAACGGCAAGGAATATTAGAAAGAAGCAAACCACAGCAATCAGTACCTAACGTTAGTATACAATGCAAATGAAAGTTTGTCTCCTGTTAGAATCTCCTGTTACATTTTCGGTTTTACTTGAATAAGTAGTTGTAATGACGGGCATCATAAAAACCTTGTTAAACAAACTACAATACACCGGATGTTGAAATTTTGACCGATTTTATTATCATTAATCAAAACCAGTTTACTAAATTATAAATTATTTTTGCGTTTGGGAAATACCGTCAAGCATGGTGACAATGCAGTTGCTTGCGTCATCAGAACAAAATTTCTCATCAGCAAAATAGTTTCGATGTTTTTGAATGAGCTCGAGTAAGTAGAAAGATGAAGAGTGGAACAAACCGTTTGCTCAAATGTCGACGTGTTTAAAACCTAAAATCGGGATTTGGTTTAAAAAATAATCCAAGAAGACGAAACGAAGAAGAAATATGTTATATACATGCGCCCAAGCGTTTTGTGTGTGAGTTGTGCAATGTGATATGAGCAAAAGTGTTGGTAGGTGAAAGATATACAGTAACATGACTTGTGTAAACTGTTTTTCGATCGGCAATGTGGAACAACTGTCAATAGTACCAGAGATACTGCGAATGATTATCGATAAGATACTTCTCATTCTCAACTTTCCACGTAAAACACCAATTGGAATGACGTATGACAAAGGCTGGTTAAATTTCTCTGCCTTCCATTTAACCATTGTCTCTGATGTTTTTACCCACCTTGCAACCACTGTTATCCCAAGTATTTGTTTTACTTTTCCAGTAAAAACAATCGGAGCCCCAAATCCGTAACTTGTAAGGAACCTCGGGAATGGTTGCTCGACGGCGGAGTTTGGTCTTTGGCATGTCAGGATTGAACACGGTTATGTAAAAGCGACCGGGCGCCAGCAATGTCCCAGGGTTCAGTGTAAACTTGACGCTATGGTTTGAACCTAGATGAAAACTCAACACTTCAAAAGTCATGATATACGTGAAATACAAATAGCAATGCACATACCATGCATAACCTCATTATAGAATCAATAATTACGCCCAAATGAATGTATTCATCTCACCTTCTTTGTGTGAAAGTCTGGACAAACGTTTTGGAAGACAAGCCATAGTGACTATTTGCGTGTCGTTTAGCGGAGCTTCGTCAGACAACGAATGGTCAGTGAGAGCCACGACAATTGGAAACGGCCTGAACACAATATTACTGAGTCAACGAAAAAATGTGTGAAATTAAAAGTAAGCTGATGGGTGCCGCAAACCTGCTAGCTGTTTCTTCAAGTTCAAAACTAATGTGCCATGTTGTGCGATCCACTTCGTCAACATAGAAATCGTGCTGAGACAGTTTGTTTTGGACTACCTTATTAGGATAGGAATGTGTTCCGTTAGTCTGCTGCAAAAATTTTGTGATAAACAAACGGCCTTTATGTTTCAAAATTCAGTCATGTTTATTACTGTAATATTTCGAATCGGTAACTTGATGAGAACTGGTTTTTCAAGGTTCTGGACAGGATGCTCTTTGTTTTTTTCATCCATAATCCACATGGAGAGAGCACTGTTGTCCATCTGAAACATCGATGAAAACGTTTTATAGTTTCTTTTATAAGTTTAGTGCATGTGATTTGTAATACGAAATTACCTCGATAAATTCTTCGTCTGACTTGTAAGGTATTGTGCTGATGTATTTCACAGCAGTTTGAAACAAAGATTCGTTTGAGCTTGTAAAAACATCTTCTGGAAATCTTACTGTCGTTCTGTTACTTGTTTCTGGAATAAAAGGAAAACAGTTCGTAATGGCTTTTTTAACAGAATCATCGCATTCATACCTTCAACAAAGGTTAATGAACGGTTGACAATCTGTACCATGACATGAAGCTTGTGAGAACGCACCTCGGATGGACCGAATACTGCCGTTTTGAGTCCGACGCGATCTGTTGGAAAGAATCTTATGTTTATTTACAGCACCACGTAATAGGATGGCAGTGCAGTTTTATTTGCAGTAATGTTACCCAGGTAAAAATCTCTTAGTCGTTCTTCAACCACAGCAATATGTTTGTTAACTCCATTTCTGAAACTGATACTTCTCCGGTAGCGATTGTGCTTTGCCTTTTTTCGAATTGTTTCGTTAAATGACGTCATGTGACCGAGAGCAGACATGGCATTTCTCATAATTCCGTTAACGACACCTGATTGGTCAATTTCGTCACCTGTTAAAGGTATAAGGAGTTTACGGAATAAGAAAAAAATATGATGATTAATTTTTATGGTAAAATAACACCAACTATTAATATTACTTGAATCTCAATAAACTAATTTCAAATGAAAAAGATACTTCCTGAGCATGCTTTACTTCTTACCAATTTGGTTCCATACTTCTAACCATTTGGGGATAAGGCGTTCTTCTTCAGTAGCCAATGACTGGCTTGCGATGAGGGATTGAGACAACAATTCGGCCGCTCGGATCACATCAATTTCACTCATAAATTCTCGGTATTCTACAATGCGTGACAAAGTTTCAAGCAGGTCGCAGCTTGCAGACATTCGCAGGCATTTGATAGTCGACAAGGCCAGCAGCATGTTGCCAGTAATATCACGTAAGAGCTGCGCCGGTTTGGCCGAAGATGTTGCTAGGTCCCGAATTTTGGATACCTAAGTTTAGATTAAACACTAAAACACAGCACTGAAAGCAAAACAAATCAACTACGTGTGAATTACTTACAGAAGGCATTATATCCAGCATTACGTTGACGAGGCCAAGAATGGCGTTGTCGTCGTCTCGTAACACCAAATGGTGAAGTTGACTGTCGTTGCCAAAAGCAAGCTGGTGGCTGCCACGTCACAAAACGTAGGTTATTACCTCAACACAGAAAAAATGGTCTCATAACTTACATTCTGTTTAAATTTACTTCTGCGTGAAGGCGAGTGTGATTGCTGGTAATGTTGGCTGGGAAAGAGCAAACTTTTGTGGAAACGCCAGCGCTGTTATAAAGTGTAACATGGACATACACTAGAAATATTAAAATAATGAATATTAATTGATCAGTGTAAGATACGACTGAAAGGAGAACCAAACTAACAAACCTTCATTGTCCGATTCCGGCAAAGGAAATGTTCGTTCGTAGTAGGTACCAAAATACAACATTCTCATTGGGCCGTCTCTGCCCAGACTGTATTTTATTTCATAATTTATAGATCCATCCTGTTACCCATAAGAATAAAATAGCGACGATTACGATTTATGCACAATACTACGTTTGACTAAGTTTTGTTTGCAAAAAAATGTGCCGAGAAAACTATCACAACTTACCATGGAAACATCGGAGGTTTTTCTGCCAACATTCTTCCATTCCATGCAATGAACGTTAAAGTTTGGTTTGCCATTTTTATTTGCCACAACGCTACAACTTCCCATGCTAGGTCCTCTTAATGCGTGTAGGTAATATGTTGAACTTCCCTCTTTCAGAAGCGTTTTATCATCTGGAAACCAGTAAGGAGTGCTTAATGCTGTAATCGATACGATTTAAATGCTTTCGCATAAGTGAGCACCCTACCTGAATAGTGTTTGACGTTTGTTTTGATGGAATAGGTCCTTCCTTCCAGAAATTTATTTTTGCGAAGAATAATAACACTTCCACTCTCTACTTGTTTGTTTCCAGTCAGCTTGGGTATTCTTGCCATTCCCGCCAGATCAAGCTCTTCGCTCACATAACTCTGGAGGAAAATAATTAGTCAAGTGAATTCGAAATTCGATAAAATAACATGCTCTTGGGTAAACTTAAAAACTGGCAAGAAACAGCAACTTTTAAAAAGCAACCGGCAATGCACATTTTACCATTTAGTCAGGCAAACTGGTCCACAAGATATTTTCATCATTAATGCAAAAACTATTTTACTGATATAGGTATATCTTAAAAGTCAGTTGTACGCGACCCAAACATGATTTTTACAAGTATAACCGATGTGTCACCTGGTAATGCATATGTGCCGGTAAATTGTTCAAAGAACTTTCGCTTCGCAGTTTGTCGGCTTCCGAGACTCCCCCGCTGCTCGTCGCCCTCGGAGGTGAATGCCGCCCACGGTTGCGAAAAGCATTCAAGGCAAGTTGTGATATTCCGTTAAACGACGTTGAAGGAGCACGGCCTGACGGCCTTTCTCTGTTAAATCCTAAGCAAGTGGAATGTGGTTAAGGGGCATTTTTTCATAACTTAAAAGAAACTAATGCATGAATACGTTGAATAAAAATGAATGAAATTACCAATTACTCTATCAGCTATCATAAACCGTCCCCCAGATGGGATTTCATCCAACTGAGCTTCTCTCTCTGATGCACCCGTTTGTCCAATGTCCTCTTGAATTTCTAGCAATGGTATTGAAAAACGATATTATTTTTTGATATTTTTATGATCCGTTCACATTGTTTACATATTTATTTAACATATATAATTAAATAAAACAATTTTTTTAATTTATGAAACAAACTGCTTTGCCACATTGTGTTGGTCATTTTATAATCTAGGCTGTTTGACAGCAAACACCTTCATATCACATGCCACAAAAACCCTCCTGACAAGCATTTTATGCAATTTGATATCTTATTTACCGGGAGTTTCCGAAGGGTAAATCTGTTCTTTAGGATAATATTCCCCCGGAGATGAATAGGGAGTGTAAAGCTGTGATAACCCGCTATACTGTTCATAGAGCGCGTCCGAATCATCAAAACTATCTTGATCAACCGGTACATCGGGATATTCTAAAGTAATCAAAGTTTATGACTTAGGTATTACGTTATGGTACTTGTATCACAAATCGTCTTATTTTGTGTTGTCTTAGAACGCAAATTCACCAAACTACTTAAAACACCTTTGTGATATTTGAATGACTCAAAACTGGAAAAAAAGCGAACCTTCTCCTAGGTCCTCCCACGACGAGCTGATAACCGGGCTTGGGACGGCATCTTCTGCGTCATCTTGTTGACCAAGTTCTCTACCGTCGTAGTTGTGTGCGGGAAGAATGCCAGTAAAATTTTCATCATCTACAACATTTTCTTAAATTAACATTAGGAAATGTAACGATTACAACCACACAAGTTACCAAATATAACTTACGATGCATTATTTAGAATTTATTGTATGCGCACTTACGATGCAAAGGAGTGTTGGGTGAATCCCTGGTCAAATTCCGGAAAGCCTCTTCGATATCCGACTGAGACAGGGATTCTAGAGATCAGAAAGTGAGAAGTTAGCCTAGGGATATTCATAGCCAGGTACTTAGTTTATACCATTGCTCGTAGAGTTGGATACCCAAGGTCTCCATCCTTTTCCACTAGGAGGAACACAATCCGAAGATTCTGCCGACAAAATGCAATTAGATTTCGGCTAGTGATAGAATCGTCACATGTACCATCATCATCATCATCATCATCTTACCATCACGAATGACGTCCGCGCCGTCGTCTACCAAGCTGATGGTCCACGAATATTCCACAAAACCTCCATGACAGTTTTCACAATCAGCAAAAACCAGTGTTTCCTTTTGTGGGTTAATAGAAGACTTCTGGCACTTTGGGCAGCGAATTCCAACGCTAAATTAAATTTATTTTCATTGATGAGAATATTTAAATAATTGGGAAATTAAATTACATTGCCACTTCTTCCTCGACGATTTTCGCAACAAACGTTGCACTGCTTGATGGTCGTTGATCTTTCGTCACATTAACCTGGTTACAACAAATAAAATTCACACAGCAATTTAAACACAGTATATGAACAACGCTAACATACCACGAAAATAAATGTATTTGATTCAGTGTTGAAGTAGCGACCAGGAACCTTTAAAACGCTTTGATTGAAAGGGATAGCATCTGGAAATTCGGGTGACTGCAGACGCATGGGTTCTGCAACTGGTTGAAACGCTCTGCCGCTCGCACCTTCCTTGGGGTCACGGAAACAATCCTGGCCAGGCGAATGTAGCACGTGGCAACGCCAAGTGAAACTGCACAGTGGTTAAGTAGAATTAGCGTAAGAATTACTTAAATCAAATCAACGTGCAAAACATTTTGGTACATTAACAGAAGGTGAAAACAAATATTACAGCAAAGCTGTAAAGCTGTATAGTTTTTTTCAGAATAATCTACTATAGACACACAATTGCACATGCTGAAACTCAAACATAATTTTGTGAATTGGACAGCTCAGTAAGAATTGTAATTTTTGGTCTCCTTGGTCTATTTTTAAGTAAAGAAATGATTACAAATTGAGAGACTTTGGTGTTAAAAGAGTTACTGCAACTATAAAGTTGCATCAGGGATCTTGGCAGTCAAAGTCGAGTGGTGTTTCGCCAAAAAACTGTACCGGCTTGGTCAAGAATCAAAAAGAAGTTATTCCTAATTATTTCCCAGTGTTTACCCAAAATTGTTGTGTTGTGGAAAATCAGGGTCATAACTCCTCGAAGCGTCTATAATGAGATCATCAAGTCGGGACACGCTTCTCGCAGTTCCACCATCGATTACAGCCACAAGAGCGCTTGGCTCGACTTGCACGTGAGAATTTTTGGTTGCAAACAATACTGTTCCAATCAAAGATGCCTGGAATACAGCAGCAATGAAAATAATGAAACCACATTGTTGAGTTTCACTTGGGCTAACTTACGTTTAGTGATAATTGGTACACCCCATACTCTAGTAGACCAGGAGGCAGATGAAGAATTTGATCTGTGCTGTTGTGAAGAACTGACGAATATCTGTAAGTGGTCACTCTTCTCCTCACCTCCCACCGATATTCCAACGATGTCACTTGCGGACAATCGAAGTCCACTGAGGCTTCAACGTAAAGATGTTGGGAACGTGAAACCTACAGGAAAGTATTTGTGCGTGGATTGATATAAGCTGTGGTGTTTATTTGTAAAATGCACAATTAGACCTTGCCATGTAACGTTACTTTTACGAAGTCTTACTATTTGAGATGAAGGAACTGACAAAGTTGCCACAGGTAGCGGACACTCCGCCTTGGTTACAAAGATTTTCCAAGTCTGAGTAAAATTTTTTAGCGTATTCCAGACACTGTGGGTCACCACGTAAATTCCTGGTCTGTAATTGTATTTGAAATGATTAATTAAATTTGCTTACGAAAAGTAGTTTGTACGGGCTTTCTCTTACTCTTTGTATGTGTGCACAGATACAGATTTATTCAAAACCTGTTGGCCGTCCCCAAAATTCCAGCTTCGATTTGCGACGGGAAGTTTAGAATTTCGGTTGTAGGAGTTTGATCTGACACTGAAATGTTGAAACAACATGTCTAACTACGTGTTTTTTCTTCTCACGTCTTGGTTTAAATTTCTACAGTGAAGTAAAATTAACTTAAAGGCGCAAATGTGTCAAAATATTCTTGCGGTTAACCAAACTTTTGTTTATCAGTGCGTTGTTTTAATTGATTACAATTAAAGTTGGTAATCAGTTTCTAGTTTAGAATATTTCCTTTGCGTTGTTTTTATAGATACAGACGATGCTATTTAGTGAAATACATTGGTCTTTTCAAAAAGCCAAATACTTTTAAATTTGGAAATGCGCGTTTCCATATAAATGTGGATGACTAAAATTACTTACGAAAATGTTTTTCCAACCACCACTGCTTCGGGCGCCTCAATGTAGAAAGGTTCTATGAGGTCGAGCAGAGTAAAATTGTACTTGTTGGACGTCATATTGTTAAGATTGTTGATCACGGTGACTTGAGCAAAGTACCTTCAGGCAAATCGCGTGGTTGGAATTAGCGTCACCAAACTGTGGCCACAAATATATACTCCAAACACCAGCAGTTATTGCCAGCATCACAGAGTACAGGAAAAACTGGTTGTTGGTGGGCCGGGAGATTAAAACAAATGTTTAAAACGCCCATCACGTTTAAAACGTGGCAACGTTAAATGTAACATTATACGAAATACAAATTAGTTTAAAAATCTTTATGTGTCAATATGTACATGTATCATGTTAAAGCAATCACGCCTAAAACCAATTTTGCTCAAAGTGATCTTTACAGTAAAAACCTTCCGTCTATCCTTCCAGGGGACTTACTTTCCGGAAGTAGCAAACATGTAGGAAATGTTGGGTTTGTTGTAAGCCAACTTGCTGAGCGTCAGGTTGCTTTTTATTTCGGTAAATTTCCATTCGTATCTCAAACCAGAGTCTGATGGTAACACCGTGGCACCAAATCTCACCAATTCGTTGGATGAAAATG
Organism: Ascidia mentula; assembly: GCF_947561715.1. NCBI lineage: Eukaryota > Metazoa > Chordata > Ascidiacea > Phlebobranchia > Ascidiidae > Ascidia > Ascidia mentula. Next base: position 14,195,811 of record NC_138569.1, on the reverse strand, counting down.
TCTTTGTACGCATGTTCAACTTTACACCTGAAAAGTGTGACTTATCGTTAACACATCAAAACAGAGTAATAAACAGAATGAAATCGGTTTGTCTAAGGTAACTTACTAAGAATGCGCTCCTGTACCATCACCCGAAAACTGAGCTTTGTCTTTCCAATCCGGTTGTACGCAATTACTTCTACGACAAATCTGCCTTTGTAACGGTAGGAGTGCTGGTCCATGACATAACCTACAAGGTTACTACAATGGGTAATGCTGAAGATGTTGTGCACGCGGGTAATTTCCATATAATGGTCGCAATATGAAAAGAATCTTTTTTAAGGGTGTTTTTTAAGATGTTTCATTCAGTTTTGGGAGATAAACAGAATATATTACCTGCGTTGTGATATACTTTCTTGGCCTCTACCATTTTCCAATTTACGGTAAGTCTTTGCTCGGGAATATTCTTCTGTAGCTCAATATGAATCGGTTTGCCGCGCTCCACTATATACAAACTCCGTGGAAGAGACACAGATGGGAGCGACTCGGCGAAAAAAAGAAAGGGAAGCGATGTGGTGGCCGACGCAACCTCGTGGACGTCGTCATGACCGTCAACAGTGTAAGCGGTGACCGTGATGTTGTAAGCCCCCTCACCTGCAAATAAATGCAATCCCCAAATTAATTTTGGCATAGTGCGAATGTGCAATGACCGTACGAATCCATAAGAGTACAATCATGTCACCAAGACGATCAAAATAAAAAATCATCACCACAAGAAAACTCACGAACAAATGTGTATTCCAATTTGGCTTCGTTACTCGCGTGCTGGGGGTCAGAATGTTCCTCCGCCCTGGCCCCAACCACAATTTCCTCGCTAAAATTAAGATAAGTGTTCGTAATATGAAACCTAAAAGTGACGTTGTGACCATTGCTCTGAGCCCTCAACAACACCGGCTTGCAAGCATAAGATGGGTTCCCATAGTAGGTGTCAATCCTCTTCAGTTCGCATCTCTCAATTAGTCTAAATCAGAAAAATAAATTTCATAAAACTAAAATACATCGCATTATTTATTTTTAGTTGGCCTCAGCCCAGCGTACTTTGTTGTTTTCAAGGCCATCACGGGATTAAATAGAGTCAACTTGGATATATGATAGAAAGCAATGATGTGTGCAGTAGTGACTAAATTACCAGGTTTCGCCGAAATTCGGACCCGGTAAGAACCTGTAAACAACATATCCAAATAGCGCACATACTAACAGCAAATACTTTGGTCAGTACACTGAGCCTAATGTCCTATACCTGGCTCCGTGACGTTAAATCGTATATTGTTGTCAACCCGACTGCTTTGTCTGTAAAAGCTTCTAGAAAAATTTCGTTGAATTTTGTGCTCGTAGAAAACCAAACAATTCAGGTAGGTGGTGAGTTCGTTAACAAACAGATCAACAACCACAGTTTCGCCAACCTCGATGTGATCTAGTGAAAACAGCACTTTTAACAGGTCCTTAAATTAACAACCAACATGTTTGAGAATTTTACTAACATGGCTCTATGAGCGTTTCATGATCTTCGTGGTCATGTCGTATTAGGAAGGTGTATGGGGGATTTGTGGCAACGTCATGCACTGTTGTGTAGTTCACAATATCGCGGGTGGCAATATTGCTTCCGGCCAACCAGTCGAATGTAAAGTGGTACTGATGCTGTCCGCTGGTGGGGTAAAGATGCGTCAATACGTACTGGGACCACCTTCGACAGGAAAAAGAGCGTTGTCTTGAATCCATTAAATACGTGCAAATATTTGTAAAGCTTTACGTTTTATTAGTTGGTTTGTCAACAACAAAAAGTTGGTCCTGGGTAAATGATTTTGCAAGTCCGGTCTCTTCCCATTTTACGGTGAGAGTAAACGAGTTGCTAAGGTTCGCGCTCAGGTAAAAGACAGAAACTTCGCCCACATAAACCGGATCAACCTGTTTGGTGACAAAACTTGTGATGGCATTGTTTCAAACAAAAAAAATCTTTTGACCACTTGCCTGAACTACAAAGTGAGTTACTGAGTGTCTGACCTCTACAGCTTTCGATACGTTCATGCTGCTCACGTCGTTGTGTATTGTCAAAGTAACATCGTATATTCCAGTTTGTGTAAAGTGGTATGCAAACTGTAACGCCCAATTAACACATTACTTCAAAAGCCAGACAGTATATTAGACAGTAAAAAAAGATTTGAGTTGCACACCTCTCGTTCGCATGACACTTTGGATGTTTGCACTAGATGCGTGGGTGCGTTTTTGCGTTTCACAGCCCACTGGTAAATCAAATGGGTACCTTGCCTAACCCTGGCCCGCCACTGTCCCATCGGCGAAGCATCCAAATAAACATGAGTATCACCCTTATAAAGATAATGCAATTCGTCCAAACGAAATCACAACATAACAATATGAGGTGATGTATATGTGCTTACTTGTAAAGTTGCCAGACCCACTTTTTCCTGCACGGAGACGTACGACTTGAAAGCGCTTGAGTGGCCGTTGCTGTAAACCATTTCCCGTTCAATTGCCCACAGCCCAGGTGACTTGAACACGTATATAAGATCAATTGTAGTGTTTAAAAGCACATGTCTAGCGCCCTGTTCATCAGCGAACTTAACTAAAAAAAATGAATTTTAAATAGTTAAGATCTCCACATAAAAACAGTTTTTTTTATTGTACCTCGACATCCGATTTCTGAAACGTTCCGAGCAGTACAGTTTACACTGACAGGGCATGGTTTTCCAACTGCCAAGGCGACAGGATGCTCCACCAAGTGTTCGGTCTCTCCGCCATCAAGTATTGGAATCATGTGACTATCACTACTGATACCTGAAGTTGCTGTAAGATTAACGAAGCAATCTCCGTATGAGGTGTTGCAACTTGGATTCATTTTAAAAACTGGCGAAGCAGATTCATATGAAACTTTCTGGCCGCTGAGTCCGAGGTAACTCCATTTGTAAAGAATACCAGTGGAATTGTCAATCATCCCTAACAATTCAAAAAGAAAAATCTACCATAAAATATCTAAGACAAAAAAACGTTTGTTTTTATATCAAATATTTAAATAGATTATAGGTGTGTTCGTAAATTGAATACACACCGTTGACCCGGGCAACGACAGTATTATTTTGGTTGTTGAGAACAAACGATGAGTTGAGAAGGCTGACTCGCTGGGCGGAAAGACTGTTGATTCTTCTTCCCACGACCATAGTGGCCTTCTCCACCAGATGTCTTTTGTCGGTGGGCACGTGATTTCTTGCCAGGACCACAACCGTAAAAATACCCGGTCTTCGGAAGGACCTCGTTTTGAATTTAAAACTTGATGGACCTAGTTTGAATACAGACCAAAAGTTGGATAAAAATTCAAGTACAAAGAAATCGAGTACATACCCGTTGTTGGGCCTGTTGAGTTCTTGAAAAATTGAAACCGAGAGCCCAAAAAGCACGAGATTTCAACGGATATTTCTACGTTGCTTCCACTAAAAAAACAAAAATATATGCCCCTATTTCATCACACTCGCTACTATGCAAGAGAGATAGTTGATATCGGTCAAACTATTTAATCAAGAAACTGATGGTGTCTACAATATTTCGAATTTTTTTCTAGTAATAAATCAGCTGACATCAATATATTGTTACTTTAATGAAATGTCTGTCATACCTTTGAACTGCAACAAAAATCTCCGCCCTTTCACCAGCCTCTAATTCACTCGGAGCAGCGAGCGTTAACCCGGACAGTGTTTCCTCACTACAGATCTGGTGTGGAGACACTGGGTCGGCTCGCGAGACTGAATTTAGGATAAGAACGTGTACTTGTTGGCAGATTACCCTGGTTGGTCTGTCGCGCAAGAAAGGGTGTTATGATTTCACAATAAAAAACTATGGTTGAAAAATGCAATATACTTACACGAACGTAAACGTTTCGGAATAAGGTGCATTGTGGCGACCTTCCGTTGCGTTTGTAAAATTGCCAACAGACAGGGCGACAGTAAAATTTGATCCTATACAATAAAAAAAAATAAATGGTTGGCAAACAGAAAAAAGCCCAAGAGAAGATAAATCTCTTACCTAACCCAACCTTGACGTTGATGCGGAGGACCTCACCAACAGTGACGTAACGCACATCGGGTTGTACAGTCACCGTGACGTCATCAATTTCTTCCTCTACGAAGATGAGACAAAACTCTTGTTCTATGTCATACCTATGCGACTCAATGATTCGTACGAAGTAGACGCCCGGTCCCTCGAAAGTATGTTCCAACGGGGAAGGTTTTCTTTTCTTGTAAAGACGCTTCCTATATACCATAAGACACCAAAATAATGAGTCTATCATTAAGTTAAAAAAGCATCAACAAAGACAAATAACAATCATGAAAACGCCTTTCTAACGATAAATTCATGAAGAGATGTAACCACACATTGTTGCTAAACGTACCAGTGGGCAGACAAAGCAATCTCATTTGTAACAATCGGGTTTGCAGAATCATCGCGACGATCTATGGTCCATACAAAAACGACCCCCTTTGCTCCTCGCACAGCCATCCTAAAGCGTTCAAAAGAAAAAAAAAATCATTGCCATGAAAAACATATAGTTTTCTGAGCAGTTCATAATTACGTCGTGAGATCTCCGGTCCTAACCAGGGCTTCGCATATTAAGGTGTCAGTTGATTTAGCATCTCCAATCACTCGGACAGCTTCATCAATTCTGGCTGACGTTTGATATGATGATGAGTTAGAAATCTGTGCGAGAAAACATATCATGTTTTCAAGGAATTCATTTTTCCTGATCTCACGAAACTAAAACCAACCTGGATATCCACAACGTAGAAACCGGATTTCTTGTAAACATGCGAGAAATAAATGTTCATGATGCAATCTTGTGTAAAGCAGTTGGTGAAATTGACGCTAAATTATACAGCAACGATATTAATGATGGGAAACACAGCTTATTAAATGTACTGGTATTCAAACCAACCCGTATATGCTGGAAGAAAATCCTCTATGATCTGCGACACCAGGAACTTCAGTTGTGGAAACGAATCTCTTCTTTCGACCAAGCATCATGGACATGTCCCAAGGGGGGGAACTTAAGTCGACGGCCATGGACTCATGATCCCCAAACCGTATTCTTGCCCATACACCGGCACGAAATACCAATTTAACAGTGGCCTGTCGGCGTATATGTAGAATGAAAAAAGAGGAGTTTCGTTAATTTTTATTCAAATAAAAAACATTTTCGGTGTCCCAAAGTCAACTTACATGAAAGCAAACTTTTTTCCCAGTTCTGTAAATCTCGGGTTCAAGATTAAGGGGATTGTTCGTCGCTCCTCCAACGGAAGGAACTGAATTATCTCCAGTGGAAGAAGATGGATAACTTTGGCGACGGGAAATAAAGTTCAGAAACTCCAATGGTGGGTTCCATGGGTTCGAACTGCATTTAGCTTGGACGCACTGGGCCGGTTTGACTGCAACATCTTTGATGGTCGGTTCAACCGTAATAACATATATGGAGGAGAACACTGATCCAAGGTGGTTTGAAGCGTTCACTGATACCTCACACGTCCCTCCAGTTTTGAAGTGGAATATCTTTTCATTAGTAAAAGTGTTTTAGCTTTTATAAAAACGCACATGCTACAAAAGAGAAACCTATCATCAAAGTGCAATTATCTACCAACTAAATATTACCTTGGCCACAAAGCCTGAGGCTTCGCCGTATATTTGACCCGTGTGTATTACTTTGAAATATAAGAAAATAATCTTCAATAGTGAATCATATTACTGGTTCCTTAGTTTTGCCAGAGTCTATCCCTCTACTGTGCATTGTCATTCTACCAGCGACACCAATTTATTCGACAATAATTTGAAAGTTTCAGAAATTTCAGATCGAAGTCAGCTGGTTTATTATAAACATTGAAAAATCGATTTTGCCTGCACGGGGATCCTCAGTTTCTTATTCAATCATATTATGTTTTTTTGCCGCAAAATAACGCTAAAAGTATTGTCAAACTGAAGAAGTAGGCAAGTTATTTTGTAAATATAAGCAAGTAAAGTACCTGTTCGTCGATCGTACACTTCAAAGGAGCTGGAACGCAAGATCCTTCGCTTTCTAGGTGAGGAGTCGAACTTCGTAGTTGACGGGAGCAGAAATTCCAGTCAAAAGTTACATTAACACCCTGACGGATGACAGCGCTCAACTTCACACGATCACCGACAACAACAGTCACGTGATTTGCATCCTGAGGGACTGCAAAAAGCAATTACAGGTGATTAGCTGCTGATAACATTGCAGGTAACAGAGCGACGGAGTTGGGACTATAATTGGAATAAATCATAGCAAGCTCTTGATTTTTTATAGCGGGAACATCGGTGGCGATAGTATAAAGGTAACTCATGCGATCTACATGAATAATGACGTCATAACCGCTGCAGTATTGCACAATCACCGTGAAATAGCGAACGATTACAGTCTCTTGCGCAATTTAACCTAGTAACGTCTTGATGATAATGTAATCACAACCTAACGAGGTCGCAGTGAATAACATATCCTGTCTACCTTCAACCTTGAGTGAAAATAAACCTTCAATGTGTCCCTAATAATTTATTTACCGATTGTGTTTCAAAAAAAGTGATTCATTCAACAGTCTGTTTACCAAATGAAACGTTCGCCCATGCTTATATCACACCATACCTTTGTTTTTGTGTGTTATATTACCCCAAGCGTCATATAACATCACGTGACATAGCCGATTCCGATCAGCTCCCAGTGGAGCCCTGTGTGAAGTTAAATGGCATTCTATACTCTAATCTATTCTGTTTTCGGAATCAACGTTATAATTAAAAAAACGGAGTGGTGTACTGTTATTGCGAACCTATGGACATATTCGAATACAATATTTATCTATTTGCAGGGACTGATTACTATCATAGGCGCGTGGGATGCAATCAAGCCAGAAGATATCAAAGAGATATCAGCAGCACCTCGCGTCATTAGAGAACCGTTAAGGCTATACCGCCACGCTGGTTACAGTAGTAATGACAGACGAGGAAATATTTGTGGAAACACCGAAATATGTCAAAATATAAAAATACGATGGTAAATGCAACACACCCATCTTGTGCAAAAATTAAAAAAAATGTTGTTATTACTTTGATCTTTGATTGACTTCGGTGTGCAGAATGGACGGGATTCATAAAATGAAGTAAGTTGGACTCTCAGACCCTGTGGTCGCAGCGACACCACACTTGCCAAAAGCAGGTGTCGATCGGACGATAAAGCATTTCGGGCACTCGCACCTACACAACAACCAATCTTTCAATTACAGATTTCAAGAAAACTAGCCGGTAATAGAGATTGTTGTTCACCTAACTTCTGCATTTCACCGCCCTGCTTAAACGTGTGTTGAATTTCAAGTACTCCGACACGCCCTATTATTTGCACATTGTGAATATGTCGGGTGGTGCCCAAGTCCACGGTCACTTCTGCTTGATCGAACCTTGTCGCTTTAAATTCTGTCAGACCTATAACGAAACGTTGAATATTTTTTTAACTATAGATTTAGTGAAATCAATTTATATTATTCTTTATTTTTTGTGTGAGTTATGTTAAACAGAAAGAAATTGTTTTCAAATTATTCTATTTTAACAGTACGAGTAGGCCTACAAAATACCTTAAAAACGGTATATTAGCAACAAACGACAAAAATAAATAGATTGAATTTTGTGGTGGTCTTGAAAAACTTAACAAAATCGAGTTACCCATTACGAACCTTTCATTGCAAATCGGCAATACGAAATTGTGACAATTTTATGTTTTTGGAAATATGATTATTGATAATAGCGTCTTCAAACCTGTCGAAACGTCGAAGGGAGATGCAAGAGTAACGACTACCCTCATGCGAAATGGCAGTCCGGCATATAAGATTGTGGAAGAGATGTTGATCCGAACAGACTTTATGTAGGGGCCTTCACTTGCATAAACGCTGTAGACGTCTGGACCACCGCATGGTAGCCGGACGTCGTCGACAGCGCACCTGTCAAAATAATTTGCTAATACTTAGTAAACGTGATGGTGCCAAGAATATTAGGTAGTCCTTTGCATAGTGAGTAATAGATCGCGTTTATTGTATATGATTATGTTAGAAGTTCGTCGCAATTCTAAACCAACCCAATACTTTAAACCGGATTACTAAAGCGAGTTCTGGGTTTTTAGCAGATATAAAACAAACCTAAATATGCATTCGTCGGACTTATTAGCCACAGACAAGGAATGGTCCTGCAAGCATTGACACATATCTTCTGCAGAAAGCCCTGTATGGTTGTATCTAAAATATAAAAGAAATTTTATAATCGTAAAATTTAAAATGAGAACCTTTATTTTGTGGTATTTCGACGATAAATTTTTGGTATTATTACATTGCCCAGGTTTAGCTTAGCTAATATATTTTTTTTAGTAAATGAAGAAAATAAAAAGCAAAATATTTGTACATATTTAATACACATCGTTTGAAATGTCTCATTTAAACAGTAAAAAGATTTTCTGTGTGTCTTTGGGCGGTTAAATGCATTGCAAAGAGTCTTTACATGACAACGACTTTAAAGGCCTTCGCCGATCGCATGGCACTAGCTGATCGCAGCATTGCCCCAGGCGTATGCGCCGAAATTATTGCGCTCCGCTTTTGTGAGTTAAAACTTCACGACACAATTTTCTGGTGCTAGTGATCCATTTGTTTTGTCGCAATCACAAACTTGTTCACTTGTTCGGGCGTTGTTAGTTAAGCCGCGCCAGCAACGTGTAATTATCTCACTATCAAAAAGCGGCTTTGCAACAAAACGAGATTATCGCTGCATGGCATTTGTAAACACATTTGAAAAAACTGAAATGTTTTAACTTTGATTTAGTCTAAATATTATTGCATGACGTAAAAATTCTTTATGGTGGAATTCAATGAGCCAAACTGAGTTGCTCTGTCAGAAAAAATCTTGAATTAATCAGCTACTTTCGTAAGTTAACTAATTATAAAGATTTGTCAACTTGCACGTGAACAAAAAGAAACGACTGTTACCCTTCTTGAAGACATATTCGAGCGCAGTTTACTGGCGTTGTAAGCTGTGCTTGAAATCGTCGGATTTCCAAACTTTCTTTTTCGCTGAAAGAGTAGCAACCAGTGTGCCACTTGATGGACGCAGCTCCTTAAATAAAATTGACAGTATAAAATGTATACAAAAGACAATCCAAAATAATATACAGTATTGCGTAAATGAACAATTCCTAAGTTTGCCACAGCTATGTTTTCTGTTTTTTTTTAATATCTACGTAACAGAGCAAAATTTTAAAGTCATATATAGTTTTTTTTGTGCTGATAAACATCATAAACATTTCTATAATATTTATTTTTATTTTTCGATTAATAATGCATATTAGATTGAAGTTTATATCAAAGTTCTGGGTAAAATAACTACCTGGATTGGCTCGACACCTCGAAACTACAGCTAGCCAGTAAACGAAACACCAGCTGAGGTAATGGAAATACATAAATCCACGTGTTTTGATGTTACAGTCCATTCTTCAACCGCTCCAATAATCCAACATTATTGCAGCAAAAAAATTATCCTTCAGTCTCATGCTATTGTAAATGCTAACTGATTCTAAACACAACAAAACTATGATCAAGTCTTGTTGAAGTTCATGCTATTCGAATGATTTCAAACGTCTGTTTTTTAAATGCATTAACACTATGTGTTTTTGAATTTCATCAAACAGTTTGTACTTTTTAAATACTGAAATATTATTTACTGTGTAAATACATTACACTCACTTAAAAGAGCTGAAATAAAAAACTTTTGAAATGTTTGGTATCGACTTGCGTCGCTTGTTTTATTTTTTTGGACAACATATTCTACCTTCTATAACACTTCTCATGATTAGTCACATCAGTCCTCACAAATACATGCAAATTCTGTAGGTCTTGCCGCAACAAAGCTCCAAACTCATTTGTTTACAAGCAAACGCACATGGACCCCTAGATAACAAAACCCTTCTTCCCCACAGGCTTGCATTCGAAGTGCGAGTTCTTATCAGAGAAGTCACGCTCAGTCCTGACAAGCACTTGTTTCAACATTTGGAGCCGTTGTTGCCTTTGCACGCCTGGGGCGTTGGCGCCATCGCACAAATTTTCGAAAGAAACGTTTGTTTTAGCATCGAAGGCTTAATCAACGTAATTACGCCAGAAGCAGGATGGTAAAACTGCGAATGCACGACTGAGCAAAACGAACTTTCCAGTCTTTTCCATGATCCGAAAAGATACACAGGCACACCAGAGAAGTTTTGTTCATAAAGACAGAGGTTCCTAATCACCAGGCCATGGACTTGCACCGATATTTTTTTTATAGAAAATATGTATTTGATGCCACACGCTTCACATGCACAAAGCTGCAATGGAAGTTGCGCCTAATCCAGGCACCAATAACTTTTGCGTAGTAATGTCTTTGTCAAGGATGCAATGTTTTCTTTATAATAGTAGTCGTAATTTATTTATCTGCTACACCCAACAGGCCGGTCGAGGAACACTACCTGCGTTAAACCGATCAATATGGCAAAACAGTTTGGGAACGTTTGCTGCATTATAACAGGTATCAGTTTTAATGGAGTTGTCGTTTAAATATAAATTCTATTGTAAGTAGTCTTAAGGACATCCCCACCCATTTACAAAAGTATAACAAATGATGATGTTTTATCAGAAGGTCTTCGCTTATGTTTCCAAAGTTTTTTTTTTCAAAAACATAAAATTGTCACACATTCCTACACTTTAAAGTCGAATAGTGTCAACGGGGTTTTAAAATTTCCCCTCACAGATCTCTAAACTTGTGCATTAGATGTCGTTTATTAACAAAAGCTGAGACGTAAAATGTGTACAAGAAAAATAGCAAACTGCATTCCAACAGTGTTTTGAGGGGAGTAATGCAAGGAAGTGCTAGTAACAAATCAAATGGGATTAGGAAAATCAAAAACACCACGATTGATTGATTCACATACGTTACAATTATATGAAAGGACTAACCAGGTCTCTCAGCCGTATCTCACAATAAAAAAGAACATGATGCACTTGCACAGAGTATATATGAATTAGAAACGATTACGATTAACGAGGGGGCTAGTGAGTATAAGTGTACTAACGAAAACATAAAATGTCGGCAAATAGGATGTGCAACTGCTTGGTACAAAGTAAAAACGCAAAATTTTACAGGAATTACAAAACCAGTTTATGTTGGTAAAGAGTGTTCATTTCACGATTGTTTCTCCGTTGATTTCCAACTATTACATTTCCCTACAAACTACGTCGTTTAAGAGTCCACGCTGTTCAAAATTCCTTCTCTTTCAACCACATTTCCATACGAATACGCTGAAAATGCAAAAAAATCATTAACGTGTCGTTACACACAATACACACGCATGTCTTCCGATGATTTAATTTAGCACACAAGTTTCATCATTTACATTAAATTCAAACCTAGTTTGTCGGCAACGATGGACACGGCACAATTAACATTGGGTGACGCTAGGATACAATGCTTACAAAAATCCCAAGACACTATAGCGTTTTATTACGGAATGACTATCTCAAAACAGCGTGCTTGTAGATACAATACGAACTTACCAACAATCATCGCCACCAGTTGTAACGAGTCTACTGTCATCTTTCACAAACCTGACATTTGTCACGTGAGCTGAATGACCGACGAACTTTCTAGGCTTAACCTTAAAAGATATTTTTATTAATTAAATTATAACAAATCAACAACAAATCGATCTTCTTACAAATTTTTCGCGACAGGGAAAGTCAAAAAGCTTGACCAATCCAAAGTCGTCGCCCGTGGCAACCGCATTTGCCCCGTGGCTCACGTGGGCGCAGTTGACGTCACCACGTTCGCAATTCTTGGGCCATATCCCGATGACATCATCGCCTAAAACACTACAGCACGAAAATCATTATTATCATGTGCGAAAACCTTAACATAACAATATTGGGTAAATAAATTGTTATTAATGCTGCCAGGCATATTTATTGCTGAATACTGCCCTTCTGGCAAACTTTATTTTATTGACGTTTCTCAACGTTTCGGCTGTTATGCAACAGCCTTCATCAGGAGGTAAGAAATGTAAGTTAAAGTGTGTCCACTTTGTTAAACTTACATTTCTTACCTCCTGATGAAGGCTGTTGCATAACAGCCGAAACGTTGAGAAACGTCAATAAAATAAAGTTTGTCAGAAGGGAAGTATTCAGCAATATTGGGTAAATGATTAACAAAAAAAGGTTTTTACCTTGTCCATGAGCTCCAGCTGATCTTGCTTGTAATTTTTGTATCTACAACAGGATTTCCAGAAGGGACTTCGAACACGAGTTGGGTGTAGGAACCCGTACCTGCCTACAATGCAAGCAAATATTCATTGAGTCATAGAACCACCACCAGAAATATTTAATAAAACATTGTATATACCTGCACGTATTTGCCATCCTTGGAAAAGTCAAGTTGAGAAACGAAGCTGGGAATTTGTTTGCAATATCCGACACGGTTCATTGCGTTTTCAAGATTAAGTTCGTAAAAGTCGAGAGTTTGTTCAGATGAACCGACCGCCACAATCTTGTCATCTGGACTGAACCTACACACAAAAAGTCAGGTCAAGTTATTTAAAGTTACATTTCTGTGTGATAATATACCATTGGGGAGTGCCTATTTCTCAGCACAAAAGTCGCAACAGAGGAAACTGACACACCACACGTCAAAGCAATACATTACAAAGGCACCCGATTACCTGACATCGTACACCGCACCACTACGATCTCTCTTCTTAGAGAGCACTTTAAGAGAGACGACATCGAGCAAGAGGATCTCACCGTTGTTTTGACCAATCACAATCCGCGTTCCGTCATGGCTGAACGCGCAAGCACGTGACCCGGCGGTGAGCGAAATTTTATGGAGCATCACCTTTGAATGTTTGTCACGAATTTACAGCAGGATTAACATAAAAAACACAAATCTGTCTCAATGGTGGATAAATAAGTAGGCAAGATATACACGTTTAAAACGTCCACATATTGTCAATTTAAAGCAAGGTTTCCCCGAACCAATTAAACATGTAAAATCGTTCTTGTTTAATGTACTCTGCCACTCACACTTTCAACATAATTCGAATTAAATACTGTACCACGATACCACGCGAAACAGATGTGAAACGTTGCATTCATCTACTACCAAGAAATAATATAAGTTTGACAGATTGTCTCTTTGTAAACACAGTTTCATACGAATCGGACCAAATGTTCAAGGATTATGAAATTGCAACGATTTGGATCTTTTCTTTTTAATAGAATATATTTGATCAACAGATGGTACTTTGGACTAACCTTTTCATTAACATCCCAAATCCTGGCAGTCTTATCGTCGGATGTAGTGATACACATCATGCTGGTAGGGTGACAAGCTAAACCCCATAACTCACCCTCAGTGTGACCATACACCAAAGTTGTGCAAGCTCCATTCTTCTCACCAATCTCCATCACTTCCGAGTCCCTCGTTCCTACCAATATCTTGCCCTGAATCAAAAACAAACGGGGGTTAAACCCTATTTTTAATTTTTGAATATTTCTGAGACAGCATTTTTATCTTGGGTGCAATGACGAAACAAATGACGTTCTTTAATTCATTATTCATATATCTTTATAGTTACAATAAGCTTTGAAACAACAAACCAAACAATCAAGGTGATACTTATTTGTAGTAAGCGGGACATGTTAACGCATTTTTTATGTTACCAACCTTTCCTCTGGAGACGGATTTCACCACGCTTGTCGGCACTTGGAACGCCCTGCATCTCCTCATATCTTGATCCCATAATTTTACCGCACCCCCTTCCTTAGTACTAAATAATACAAACATTTAGTTTGAAGTTGCTGCTTAATATTCCTTTGAATATGCAAAATACGAAATCACCACTTGAAAATCTCTAAACTTACAGCTTTTCCTTTCCACCGGTGACGATAAGTCCATCTCTTAACGTTGTGAACATGGAAAATACTGGGCCTGCATGAGCTTTGGCCACAGTTCGCGATAAAACGTGTTTCTTCCAAACATACACGTCACCATTCATCGCTCCAGTGAACGTCAAATCCTCCTGTAAAACAACAAGAGTCATTTACTTCCATAAAACTAAACACGGCGACCCTCCCCCAATTGGGAAATCGATTCCAACCACGGAAAAACGACTTTTCGATTTAACACTTCTTATATCCCAGACATGTTCGTTGCATATTGAGATGCTGTAATGCAGTGCTTAACAAAATAAGGGTGGCGAAGAGTTTACCAATGCCGCTCAAAATATAACAAAACTATTTCCCAAACTATACGGACCCAGATGCTGGACTTTCATGTACTTGTATACAATTAAAAGGGGTCGTTAGCGAAAAAGTATAGAAAGCACTACCCTAGTGGGAAAATCGTACAGAAGATGTTTCATAAATGACCAAAATCGAGACAGAAATACTTTTGATTTAAAAAATGTTCATTACATCCAAGATAACAATGATCACAAAAAATAAAGCAGCTACTGTTGGCATTACATTATAAATTTGACTTCAAACAGAATGTACAAGTTAATGTTAAAAACTTACAGCACCAAACGCAATTGAAAGCATGGTTTGGGCTTGAATTCCCTCCGTAGCTCCAAGAACGCCCCGTTTTCCGAGTATAGCGGACCCACAAACCTGAAAGTGACGAATGCTTAAGGATATGCGTCACAAATAAAACTATAATATTGTAAGCAAACACACCTGCCAGAACATGACATGCTTCACTCCTACTGTTACAAACGAAGAATCAGAATCCGGTCTAAACTCCGCGCAGAACACTCTCTGTCTGCTGCACGGGTGGGTGCAGGCTTTCGCACCTGACGAAATTAAAATTTTAAAAATTATACTCAACAATCCGTATGGAAATTTCTACACCGCCTAATTCAGGGTAAATAAGATTTTAATAAATTTAAGTGTAAACTGACTACACGTACCTTCTTGCCAGCGCCATACTGCCACCGAGTGTTGGTCATCAAGGCCAACTGATAGTAGCAACTTTCCGCTGGCGCTAAAATTGAGTGAACAAACACCAGCAGTGTGAAAACCACGTAATATTGATAAGGTCTTTTTACTCCCGGCATCCCATACGTGAATTGAAGCATTGTTACCGAGCTGACCTGCATATGCACGCGTTGTTAAATCGTTGGCAGTCGAAAACTTTGTGGTGATGGCATTCATATTAACGAATTACTATGGCGTTAAATGAAAAGCTAAAAAACATCATTGATTATTACTTGAAAAACCTACCAAAGCAACATTTTAATAAACATATACCTGTAGCGATAACGCTTGGAAACTTGGGATGCTGATTGGCGGCAAGGCACAAAATATCGTCGGTGTGTTCGAGGTAGAAGGTTTGTTGTCCTGACGACAAGTTTTGAACAATACCAGCACCTAAGAAAATTAAAATTAAATACAGATATATGGGTCAACAACACAGACCGGACCATACAAAGATATTTATCCACTTAATGTTAAAACACTCAGTTTGTAACAATTTTACATGTATGGGTTTGAACACAATATTGACTTGGCCCACCTGCTGCATGATAGACAACCTGCTGACAATCTTCAATGTAATGCAAGTTGTTGCGACAATCAAATCCCCGATATCCGAACACATGGTGGAGCTCAAGATCAGTGACGCGCTTTACCGCTACGTCACTACTGCGTGCCACACGATCAGTCTTGGGGACTCCCCGACTCACTGAAGGCCTGCAACAATGGACATTTATGGTTGCAATACTGAGTTAAATAATCCTTTTTAACGATCTTGGAAAAATAGTTAAATGTGACACAGTTCAGTCTCACTTCTCTACTTCTTCGATTTCTTTGGCGTTGGGTTTTACTCCGCTCGTCTCCCGAATGTTGGCTGCATATGTTTTACTCGCGTAATCCATGTTTTTTTCTCGAGCAACGTCACTATCGTAACCTGGCAATTTATTTAGAAAATTTGAAAGCCTTAATATACTTCCGCTCCAATAATAATTGGGTAAAACTGCGTAAATAGTTATTTTTTGACGATTGTTTGCTCATTTACACTCGCATATATCAAACAATTTCGATTTAAATGAGAATTCGGTAACCCATATTCACAAAATCGGAAATGGAGTATGCAAACGTGAATTACCACCATCCTCTTCTGTGTCAGTGTCAGAATCTTCACTGTCGCCATGGTAATGGACATTACTAGCCACGGTCGTTCCAATTTCGTTGCCAGATATTTCGATACTTTCGTTGCACCAAACAAAAAGCGCCGTGTCAGCGCCACCTATCGAGGCAAGCTGGGCCGAGTCATGTGACCATCGTACGTTGGTCACGTGAGCGCTGTGGCCGACGTACTTTTTGAACTTTGCATGTTTTCCCTGCATTACAAAAGGTGTCATATAAATATTTTTACTTTTTATTTTTGTTTTACAGAACGAGCAAGGTCATATTGAACAGATTAATCAGGTTTTTAACTGAACTAACGTTTAACTGTTGACCCTAGGTTTTTTATACAGATCAGTTGTATTCCTTTTCATAAAACTGCTTCATAACTTGCACAGGAATGTATATGCGCTTTAAGATCGCAATTATTTACGAAAATTTACTTGATACTCACCAGCACAGGGAACGAAAACAACTTCACAAAACCAAAGTCGTCACCAGTCGCCAGAAGTTTTTTGTCAGAAGACAAACATGACGCGTTCACGTCTGTGACGTCACTATAGGCAGGCCAGATTCCCTGCAGAAGAAATAGTTTTTAGTGAAAGTGGAGCGACTAGTTTGTTTTATAACCAACGTCGCAGGTTTTTCCAAGTACTCCGGTCCACGATGACCACTCGATGGCGTCTTCGCTACTGATTGTCTGACGTTTTCCCCTCGGTGCTTCAAAGTACAGCAGCTCCTTGGCACCGCTGTTAACGCATAAGAGTTTCCCTGGAGGGAAAACAATCACGTTTTCGGTTTAATTTTCTCCTGTTGTTTAGTGTTTAAACCAAATTATATTTCCCGTTTTTTTTAAACAACACATTCCGTTTGTTTAGTTAAATTATACGACACTGTCAACACCGAACGAATGCTCTGTGACGGTATGAAGGCTGTTCTTACCTCTTGCGTCCCAATCGACGTGAGTAATGTAACTCGAAGCTCCCTTGCATATACCCACTCTCTTACTGTTTAGAACATTGTAAACGTCAACAAAGTTATCGTGTGAAGCAACTGCCAGGTACTTTCCAGTGTCAGGCGAAAATCTGAATAAAATAACACATGTAGGATTATGTTCACCACCACGGCCTAGATGTTGTGACGTGCGTGTTCACTTGCATAATAATAACGCAGTCCCTACCATGAGCGTTGACTTGATTATATCAGATAACGACTTAAATAGAAGCTTTCCTTTTAAATTACAAAACTTCTCACACACATTTTTTATAAGATTATAAGCATACCTAATATCAGAGATGGCCTCCTTTCTGTGATGGAATTCGACCAAGGTTTCAAGCGACGAGGCATTCGCAACCATAAAACTTCCTGAAGATGAAGGATGAAAAATATTATAAACACAAAAACTGTTGAATCACATAAAACTGTCTGAAATTTGATTGATTTCATTTGAATTTTTGTTGTTTCATTTACCTTACAATGCAGAAAGAATGACCATCTATAACTTACTAACTTTGAGATACAGATCGAATGTGAAATAAGACAAATAATATTTATCTACTAAACAAAACTATGGCTTCTTATTCACTTTGCACATGTACTGGATGTAAAACGAATAAATTGAGAAATATTTTATTTTCTCCAATAAAACGAACTAAATTTCCACAAATATCCGTCCTACCGTTGTTACAACCAACAGCGATTGCATTCCCGTCCGGTGAATAAGCGCAACACTGTCCACCAACTTTAAGTTTTCGTGACATGATCATCTTGTTTTGACCGGCAATCGTCGACCACGTGCGAAGTGTGCGGTCGTTGGATACAGAGCAACATTCAGGTTTGGATGGGTGGAAAGCCAGACCCCACAATTCACCCTCGCCATGACCCTGTGATACATTTCATGGTGAACAAATTCCCTTGGTTTACACAATTTGTTTTGTTTAAGCTTTTAATTATACGAAAAAAGTTACTGGCGAATTGATTATACGTTCGAGTAAGTGGTGACATAGACCGCATTTTTGATAAGGAGCAGCATAAAGGTTATATTACAGACCTGCACTAACACAGAGAATGGACCACTTTTGTCAATCTCAAGAATCTCGCCGTTTCGCGTTCCCACTAATATCTTGCCATGTCCTGAAACAAGTGTTGAATGTCAAAAAGAAAAAAAAACAAAACAGTCTGCTATAAAATTTACCGAGATTGATGGCCCGAACAGACGGATTGTCTTCGAGTAACCTGCCACGTGACTCAGCAATGAGATTCTCATTGGCCAGAGGATAAGACTTAAGGCAACGTTCGAAGTTTTCGTCCCAAAGACAAACAACACCGTCTTTGCCGCCGGTTACGAAACCCTGGAACAAATTTCGTGGAAAAATTTTGTCAACTGATAGAAAGTTAAAAAAAATTTTCTCTCTTATTTAAATATTCACCTTGTCCAATGCGTGCATAGCAAAACACGGACCGTCATGTGCCTTCTGGGTGCGTTGCAAATTGTTACCTTGCCATATGTAAACCTGCACCAACAACTCCCAGGTTATTTCGACAAACAAACCTCAACAACATACTGTGGTATGAAAGAAAGTGCGTTCCAAAATTCAATACAAACATTCAATCAACAATTTAATATACTTTTTTCACGAACAAAGTCTATCGGATACGGTCGATATTTCACGTTTAGAAGCAGACAGAAAACGTGAACTAACCTGACCATTTGCGGCACCACTAAACACGCGATCTTGTTTTCCGTAAGCAACACACAGCATGGTGTCCAGTTTTCCGACTTTACCAAACACACCACGATGTGCAGTGCAACCCCCTCCTGCAAAGTACGGCTTTCATAACATAAACAACAGAAGACGAATAAAATTACAATTTCAAGATAGTGCCAGACTAATTTCCTTGGGTATGCGTAACGCATCCTTAGTATATTTAATACCAGCTTCGTTTGTAGTGTTAGTTGAAATTACCATTGGTTCGATTCAGAACAATGCATTATATTCCATATTCGTGATTTCCGCAAATTTTTCCTTGCTGAGCATACAAAACCACAGCAATATTGCCACATGTTGTGTATACATGTGAGTTGGTATAGAAATAAACAATGTCCGTTGAAAACAGATTCACAAACCTGCGTGTTGCCAGAACTTGATGTGTTTTACTCCGACTGTTACCAGCTTGTCGGGATTATTGGGATTGAATCTGGCGAGGAAGACTTTATCCTGATGGGTTTTGGTTGTCGCAAGTTTCTGACCACGCCTCCAGTCCCATACCGCCATCGAGTGGTCATTGTCGAGGCCGATCGAAACCAGTTTTTTGCCGTCACCTAAGTAACATTAATCGCATATTCACATGAAATACAAGAACACTTTGAAATGTTTATTAATCGGTAAAGGCAATATAATAAAATAATTGCCAAGTAACAAAACAGCCATTTTTGACTAAACAAATACCAAAACATTGTTTTGGGGGCGAATTTTTTCAGCAATTTGTCATCTTACAGATTTGTAAAATAGAAATCTTATCACTACGATACAGGCAATCCGGTTTTGCACTGCTTGATAAATTACCCGAAAAATCAATAGAAGCGATTCCCCGCTCGTGGAATCCTGTGAGAACCGAAATCGATGAAAGAGTTTCAATTTCCCACACGTGAATCGAGGGTTCCTTTCCCACCTGCACATTCGTGAAACAACGAGTTCAGCAATTTTTGCAGCATTTTGTTAAAGAATATGAAACTGTTTTATTCGACTCTGTCAACCAAATGCTTGCACCGTAAGTGGTACAACAAAACATCACAATGACATGATCGTCATTGGGGTGCATTTGTATTGTGGGAAGCAATGGTTGTTGCTTAACAATAGATATAAATTCAATAACAAACAGAGAGCAAACGCCCAACCTGCCCGGTGGCGACGATGTCTTTGAGCGGATGTAAGGTAAGGCACAGAATGTCGTCGTCGTGTTTGTTATAAAACCGTTGATGGTGAGTTTCCCTGGAATATACGATCCCCAGCGCAGCTACGTGGTAGACGACGTCACCACGTTGTGTGTAGAAAATGTTGTCCCGACAATCGTAACCGCGGTATCTGGACATGAAGTAGGTTTTGTTGCAAAATCAAAGTTTACATTACACTGATGATGGTCACTCGCATTTCAAATGATGATGGTCGTAATTAAGCCCATCTAACCACAGGAACGACACTTTTACGTTAAAGTTGTAATTTTGGCTAAAAGAGTTCGTCCAGAGGTTTGCGAGTATGAAGTAACTTTGCGATATTAAACCACCGGTGTAAGTAAAAAGGTTGTGTGTTTTTGCTGGAGCATGTGCGTATTTTATTTTCGAAAATACCAAAGCAAAAATTCCATCATAGAAAAGTCAAATTTAAAAAAACAAGCAAACGCTATAATCCTTTTTTAATTTACTAACCCACTTTAAACCGATTAAACTAACATGTAAGTAGCAACTTAATTAAATCAGTTGCACGTAAATTCACAACTATAGTGTGCTTTACATAGCAAAAGAGGGTGACATTGACTAATCGATTTTAAACCAATACATCTGGCTGTAAACCGCCCAAAATAAATAAGCAATTTAAAGGGTTTCGCAATTGCATAATTATTCTCTAGGGTTTCAAACGACAAAAACAAATTATAAGTTCGGACCACTAAACGCAACAAACCGCCATATCGTATGCATGCAACACTGCAATATTCATTACAGGGATAATGTTACAGATTGTTCGGCCTCTGTCAGACCATTCTTGTTGCTACAAACTACGGGGAATGTATAAGACAGCAAAGTCTTAAGTATTAAAAAACGTAAAACATAAACAAGTTGGAGTAAATATTTCTATAATATCTGCCGTTGTCGTAACGGTATGGTTGTGTGTAGCTCTCTTATACCGTTGGTAACAAAGGAAAAAAAACTGACCCGTGAACGAATTGAAGTTTAAGACTCGATCCGCTTGGTGTATTCGTTTTTCTCTTTTTCTTGTTCACTTCCCTGTTACCTTCCTTGGCAATCTGCTTCAGTTTGGCCATATCTGACTTTGAAACCTCGCGATCGTATTTTACCTTAAAACAGATGTTTAATTAGTCTAAAACCCAACGAAACAGGTTGGGTAAAAGTTACATGTCATGAGTCTCAAACAACTTTATTTGAACTAAATGAGTAGACGGGAATGAGTGATATGAGGTTTACAGAAAATAACTTCGAAATGAAGCACTGTATATACGATGTGTCTGGATGACAGTATCTCCAAACCTGAGCTTCCTGTTCAATTTCGGAGTCAACTTCCGCAACGTCCGACAATTCTGAATCCGAACCTTCGCTGCACGAATCGGTGTGGGCTTCTGACATAAGTAAATGGCCATCAGTGTTTTTTGTATTGCAGTTTTTGCCGGAAATAAATATGTGCAATATCTTGCATTTATTTTATAATTATGCAACTCAGTTTAACGATCACAATACGACGCTGTACCTTGTTGCGACGAGTCGTCGACATCAGCTCCTGTCCCATCAACGACCACACTCCACTGGAAAAGTGCGTGATCGCCTCCCCCGGTAGACATCAGCCACTTGGAGTCGCTCGAGAATCGCACATTAGTCACGTGAGCCGAGTGGCCAACGTACTTGCGGAATCTAGCACCTATGGCGAGATAGAGGAACGGTCGATTGGGGGTTTCGAACGGCAGCGATTAAAAGGGTAATTTAATTACATTCATCGATCAATGGCGTCAGTGATTGGGGATACAACTTAATGAAACCAAATTCAGTTGAGTCACTAACTGTTAGACAGAAAAGCTAACATTAAACAACTCGTTGGAAAGTAATTTTTTTAGCACACAAAAAAATGTATGAATGTACATTATAAGAAGATGCCGCTATACATTCGATTTGAATTTAAGGTTATTACCGTCATTTGAAACACCAAAATAAAAAAGATCTTTCTTGCAGAACATCAGCACTAATTCTGTTGGTTATCATAATTTATAAATTGTTACTACTTTCGTAATACAATTGCTGTTGAATATAAATACTTTTATTTTTGTTATAAAAGTCTAACGAGATCAATTATACCTTTCTTTATGCTGGGAAATCGAAATAACTTCACAAGGCCGAAGTCGTCACCAGTTGCAATGACGTCATTGGGAAAAGAGGCGTCCACTGCATTGATGTCATTGATCTGCGTGTACTTTGGCCAGATGCCGTTGACCTCAGATCCCAGCACGCAAGTCCATGACTGCCACTGGATTGCCCGGATTTCTTCTCCGTTAGTGACATGTTTGCCGCCTTTTGGGAAAGGATTAGGTCGTAATGTTAAGGCGTATTTTTATTGTATTCCATTGGTTTTTTGCGAGGAGCACAGTTGACGGTTGGTGGTGATAGCTTATTTGTTAAATCGATATTTCCGTGAATTCTAGTTTTGAGCAGAAAATTATTAAAACTGTTTTTACAGACGAAAGTTTCAAAACCACGTCAAAAAAATTCACAAAATTCTACACTCCGTATATAACGCGACACGGTGTTCATAGAAGCCTGGACCCACACAAACGTTATTACTAAATATAATAACGAAAGACAAACTTTCGCACCTGGCATGGAGTAGACCAATCGTTCGCCAGCTCCGTCGTTGGTTTGGAGATATCGGGAATCGTTAGACCAATCAATGTGCGTGATGAAGCTCGACGACTTACTGCATGTGCCCACCCTCTTGTACCTTCAAAATACGATCGATATCGGACTTAAACTGAGCGACGAATGCGAGGGAAAGTAGGGCGACCGCAATATAACATGACATGTCAACTTACATATGATTTTCATACACTGTTTTTGTCCGATATTTCGCTGGTTAAAAAAACCTTATGAAAATTTACTTCCACACCTTATTCCATTTAGTAATCTTGTACACCAATAACTGGCATGCAAAGACACCATTACTATTTTCTTTAAAACTTTGGGTAAATCTATAGGCCCACATTGTCACTGTTACTGTTGTTTAGTTTAAATATGTTGATTCTTTACTATTAAATTACAATATGCCTGGCAGCAACAGAAACATTATATTTAATTCTTTACGTTTACAAATATAAAACCGTGGGCTTCATTTTTTTAGACCAATTTTGGTTTCATAAAACATGATCGATTAAAGAGTACCGTTGGGATTTAAAAACGTGCTATCATCTGACTAACATTATAAGCTTTCAAAAAGCATTTCGCCAGCAGCATATGAGCCACTACAAGATTGAAGGTCTAGGGTTCGTCGCCTACCTCTGTGTAACTGCGTATACATCGACGAAGTTGTCATTGGATGCCACAGCGAGGTACGATCCGTCCGGTGAATATTTCATTTCATGTAAAACTTCTTTTCTGTCTTGCATGTTTACAATTTCCGTCATGTCCCTGTGTGAAAGCCGCAAAACGTAATTTTGACAAAAAAAATACGAATAAATAAAACACGCTAAGCTGAAAATCCCCATATTTTATGCAAAATCTCTCTGAAGGCATTTGATGCGGAAACTCAAACATTTTAAACCATACTAGTGAATAAAAACAACCACACAATGAATGTCATCATTCACCTTTTGGAAAGTTTATCAAATTTAGTTGGCATATGTGAATAAATGTTGTTAGATGTTAACGTTAGTGTTTCCTAATGTGAGAATCAACGTGAGCAATTCGGAATAGATTGTAGACAATCATTATGAAAATCGACATAAATACGACCAAATTTCGGAGTAGACGTAAATTTACTTACCGAACCCTGAACACGTAAAACGCCCCATTTTTACAACCCACAGCGAGCTGTGTTCCATCTGAGTTGAAAGCACAGGATCTGGCTGGGTGGGCTAAGTTACATCGCGTCAGCAGAGCGTGATCGACCATTGACCACAGTCTGTTAACACAGTGGGCATGTGTTAGTCTCTTCCCAGATGCTTATGCGGAATATTTTTACTATATAACATGATTAACAGGACCGGAAGACCAAACTATTTTCCAGCGTGATATTGGAAACAACTGGTTTGATCAAGCGGTGACTGCCACAAATCACATTCTAAACCATTGTAAATTCACTGTGACGGAGAAATTAGACGTTCTAGAAAAGCCATTTACTGTTAAAAACTTGCGTCAGGTGGTGTAAACCCAAGGGACAAAAAAAAACGTTCAATAAAATTAGCACTCCGCCGAAAACAGACTTGATTTTGATTCATTGTGTCAGGTAACTCCTGCTCTAACAGAAACCAATCTGTTTTTTATTGCAAAAGTTATTTGCAAACAAAGCAATTGTAGAGCACACTTTAAAAACAAACATACAAGTATGGTTTACCTTACTGATGAATCGTCACTTGCAGTGGCGGCAATGGGTTTCCGGGGATGCACCGTCAAGCCCCATAGCTCACCTTCGCAATGACCTTGAGTAAGGGGGGCAGGATTGTCACGATCACGAACTAGAACTTCAAATATTTCACTGTTTTGTGTTCCAATAAGAATTCGGTCACTTATCCAACATACCGAACGAATTGAAAGACCTGTAAACCCAACATACCCTTTGTGACATATACTTGCTGAAATATACATTATTACATCATTGCAAAATATGTTGCTGTGTTGTGGAACAAAAGTTGCAAACAGTAAAAATGCCCAATACTTGAAAGGATAATGTACATTGAACAAAATAGGTATTTACATTACAGTATATGTTTACCTTTATAGCCATATGGTGTATCCCTAATATTTAGGGTGGTCAGAGGGTTAAAACCTATATCCCACAGTTTGACCATCCCATCTCGACTTCCTGTGGCATAACCTTCATCACATTTGTTCATTGTAAAAATTCCTCCCTGTGTGACAATGTCTTTAAAGTGTTTGAACTAATATTAAATAGTACAACAGACCATGAACAAGTATACAAACCTGCTCAAACTTGGACAAGACTTAAATAAATAATATAATAAATTAACTGGAAATAAAAAAAATTACCCGGGAGCAACAAGAACCAAACTGACCTTTGGGCTAACATAAATGCCTGCAAGCGTTAATGTCCTGTTAACCTAATCATATTAATATTCATGAAACATGGATGGAGAGTCGAAATATGCGTATAAATTTTTTATGACCTAATCACATCATTGCTGCAAAAGGCAAAGAGCAAATGGAAAGGTAAACTCACACTGTGTGCTGCTGTGATAGTCTTTTCAAGGTTGCTTTCTCTCCATACGTAAATGTCCCCATTTAAAGTCCCACTGTAGGTAAGTTGATCCTCAGCACAACACACACACAAAATGGTCTGCAGGTCACCGGTTTTTCCGAAAATACCTCTTTTTGCTGTAAGCGAATTCCCACATAATGACCAGAACTGCAAAATACAAGTGTGCTTTCACTTTAGTTGTTAGAACATGACCATTAACAACTTAACTGTGGCTTTCAATGAAAACATACCTTAATTAACTTCACTCCACAGATGACAAGCCTTTGGTCAGACACTGGATCCCAGGAGATATCAAAAACCTAGATTGATACAAATCACTACAATTACAATAGTAATGTTAGTGCACATTCCAATCACAAAACAATATATTTAGGTAATACAAAATGTAATCAAATATACTAAATGTGACAAACCTTACAATAGAAACAAAATAAAATTTTAAACTCAAAATTACTTCTGACATAAGGAAACAGTACTCAGAAAAAGTACAGCAGGTTTCAAATACTATTGATATATATTATCACTATATTCACACATTGCAAATCAAACTTTAAATCTTGCATTGACATGGATAAGCCCGATTGGTCTAATAATAGATTAAATTGTAATCATTTCGATGTAGTAATTTATTTTGGAATTAAAACAATATATTTTGGATATGGGTAAACTTAGTACACAACTCACAAAATGGATTTACACATTGAAAAAAAATAGTAATATACCCTATCAGTGTGTCCTTTTGCTGTGGCCAACATTCTTCCTTTTTTCCAATCCCATACGACCAGCGTGTTGCTTCCATCCAAACCCACAGATGCAAGTCGCTACAATTTGCAAAATTATTGATATGCATAGCACCAACCAATAGACAATTAAATGCATAAAAATATGTATTGTGGTAATGCAACTTGGCTAAAAAAACTTTTTTGAACAGATTTAAACTCAATACAACAATATCAAATGACATCTTAACACTTTTGCTGCCACTAAATTATGGAAATTGTCCTTTGGAGCGGGGGCATTTTTGGGTTTCAAAAAACATTTTTGTTGGTCATGAAACACATGTGATGTGAAAAGCAGTCTCATCATCAAAACATACTCTTCTAAAGCGACAAGAAAAAAAAGTAAACACATGCTTTAATGAGCATCAGCAAATGCTAGAGTAAAGTCACCACAACTGATCAGTTGATTGGCCAAATTAACCTGTTTATACTTTAGGCTACAAACAGACCTGTCAGAGGCATGTGTTTGTACATATATTGTATGTAACTGCAATCTGTCCGACGAGACTGCTAAAACACTGAAATGCATATATACTTGGTATGGCTTTTGGGGGTAAATTGGTCTAATATAGGTGGTTTAGCAACAAAAGTGTTAAAGATACATGAAACCAAACCAGTATATACTACTAATTAAGATATGTTGCTTAAACACACCTCACCACTGTTGCTGAATGCAACACTGGCAACACCATGTGAATGTTGATCTTTAAGCAGAGAAATAGTTTCCATGGTTGACGTATTCCAAACACAAATGTAAGGGTCTTTCCCAACCTGACCAGTTGCAACGAACTTCTCATTTGGATGGAGAGCAAGACTAAGTATAAAAACAATATATCAAGAACTTTCAGCTTGTATACAATTACACATGGTTATTAACAGTGCATGTACCAGATTAAAAAAAAAAATAATGCACATTTGTGAAAATTTACCGACAATCTGTGCAATAAAATTTTTCTAAAGCATTAACGTATGAAAAGCATCATGACCGTCTGCACAATTAACGATTTCTACAAAAATCCCCCACGCAAATAATAAACTTTCCAATCTGGCACATGCTCCTGAAAAATTGGTATGTTTTTTGCTTTGAAATAGGAATTTATTTTATATTACACCAGAAAATAGTTTTTTTTATAGTTGCCATAAAGATATACCTAATAATATCATCATTATGGCCCAGATAGAATTTCTGCGAATGTTTTTGTGGGTTGTATGTGATGCCAACTCCGGCCACAAAATAGACAATTTCATTATTTTGCACATAGAAGAGATTGTTTCTGCATTGATGACCCCTGCAAATGTAGGCAACTAACTGTAAAATGAGTAACAATGAGTGGAAAATCCAATCCACGACAAAATATATAGCCTACCAAATTGCAAAATAGTTCACAAAGTATTTACTTGCTGCTTACCTATAACCGTACACCCATTCCAAACGGAGCTGTGTTGTTGGTGCGGTTTTGTCTGCCATGACCAAACTTGTATGTACAATTTTCTTGGCTTTAGAAGTAATAAATCTGCATCAAGTAATCCTTTTTCTGCAACCGCTAATCTCAATATCCACCGTATGCGCAAAGTAAGTCCAACTGTCAGTGTTTTGAAAATTCCCTGTTGTTATTGATACCGTATACTCACAATGGTTGGGGTAGTTGAATAAAAAACTGTCAAAGAACAGAGATTAAAAAAATAATAAAAAGGAAAGATTTTGTGCATTGTCGTTTTTATCCAAATACGGAAACAAAAGAATTTATTTTTAACTGCTATTTTTCACTAAAATGCAGTCTATGCGGTTTTATCGCAACATAACTTTATTTAATCACGCTTCAGTGCATAATGTTCTGAGAAAAGGACGACTCCCCACAAAAAAGGATTTTACATTGTTGATGCAAACAGAAAACATTCCAATGACCTCTTGACATTGCCATGTTCTTGAGGTAGTAAACGAAAATTAGCGCTGTGTTTGCATCAACAATTGGCGATTTGTCGCGTTTGCTGTAAAATGAATCCACAAACAGAGAACAGATGAAAGTAATTTTCATATCAATAAAGTTCTCTTATATCAATAAAGGTCTGCATCAAAAGTTACGTGTGTTGCTACCTATGTTGGTTAATAAGTAACGCGTGCTGCATGAACTCAGCTCAGTGGTGCACCGGAAACTATGCAAGTACAGATTGACTGCAAGTGGAACTGATGTTGGATGTAATTAAATGACAACATTTTTCTGTACGCCTACTCGTCAACTCTTGAGAATAGCTAATATTGTGCAAACTTGTATATGCGTGCTAACACCTAACTGAAATATTTTTGTTATTTTGTCTGAGATTAACTATGGCTACAGAAAACAAAATGATGCCTGTTAGGCGTCCAATGGCTAGAGGCGTTGCAACAGATCGTGAATTGACAAATGTTAAAACTGGAATCGATTTGAGCGTACCAAGTTTTAAGATTGAAGTGCAGAATTCCAAGTACTTATCAGGCCACCATGTCACTTTCAATTTGATAGTGGTGACAAATGTACCAGAAATTGTTACAGCTGTAAAAAACACTGCGACTGGCAAAACTTTTGAAACGGGCTGCGTAATCCATTTTGCACAGCATCACACTTATGACGAATTCTGGAAGCTGAGAAAAGACTTGGACAAAAAGTTTTGTGGTACTCTTGTCCCTGACATTCCAAAGAAATTGGGCAGAGCAGACTCGTTTGCATTCACAAAATCTAACATTAGAATGGAGGCAAAATGTCGTCAGACGAGCGTTGACAATCTTCTGAAGTGGTGCGCTTCAGTACCCAAGATTGCATCATCTGAAATTTTGATGAAATTTTTTGGCTGTCAATCTGTGAAAGACCCTACAGAAACAAATGAACAAGACGATGATGCTATTACAAAGGATACTATTAAAAAGGTGTTTAAACCTCACAAGGACGATATAGAAGTAGAAAATGAGATGTTCAGAAACGACAGTCTGAGCACCAGCACCGAGTCCGATCTTTTTGGTGAAATTGATGACAGTTCAATAGACCAAGGATCATTGCATGTACATGTGAACGACGTTGAAAGTACCAAAGATGAAATCATTCCAGAAAAATCTTTTGCCAAGTTGTTTGAAACTATATCGGAAGTCAGTATGGAAGATGCCAAAGATAACAGCAGCTTATCCGAAAAATTGGTAATGCATGAGGAAATACTAGAGTATGGCCAGAACCAGTTGGTGGAAGTGGACGACAGTGTTAGTGATGTTTTATCACAGATGCAACAATTCTCATTTACAAAACTGTCGCGAAAAATAAACAAGCGGCAAGAAAGTGGGGAACCATCAAAAGTGGAAAGTGGGGTCGACGTTAATGAACTGGAAGATGAGGACCTAATAAGATACATAAATAATCAGGAGTCAGACGACGACGTGGATTTGGGTTTTTAAGCTTCAAGTATCGTTTTCTGTGCATCTGTTTTTTGAATCCTGTAAAATACCTGTAATTAATGTTCATACTATAATATAGCTTGGCCCAGCGAATTGGTATCGATATAACCAAGGCATAATTTTTAAAAATGTGGACTAATTGTCATTCCATGCAACCATTAACAAAATGTGTGATGTGCTGCGGTGAAGGATGGCGATTAAGTGGCAACTAAACACTTGAAAAATGATAAATTGGCTAGAATAAATTGAAAGATGAATTGATAAATGATGGGTAAACGAACAAAGTCAATACTTTGAACAGTGCATGAGATTAGACCAGCAGAGCATAAGTAAATCGAAAATGGAAATCGAAGAGGCAAGTTTGGTGCATGTCAGATCTGTTTTCACGATGCATTCGTCGTTTCAATCACACAGTCAACTACCGAAACATACCAGACAATGGATTCCCTATGCAACGGTTTGTTGGTGTGTTTGAGAATTCATTTGTTTTAAACATTTGAACAATGGCTGCGATTTTTTATGGGCATCATCCTGGAAATGAAAGGTAAATAATGATATATCGTGCAGTGCCGCCAATTTGAAATTAATTAGGTGGAAGTTCATGCATAGTTGGTGTGCAACTGCAATGATTTTGTTTCACATGTTGTTGATGCAGTTTGGTTGTTAGTCGATAAAGTTGTGTTTCGCTGTATCTTTCGTTGAGTGTGAATTTGAGTTTATTTTTACATCTATGCGACAATCAAAAGTTGTATAAAAGTAAAAGCACACTAAGCAAGAAAGTAGTTTTTTCACTTGGATCTTTATGAACTTTCGATCCAACATATATGTTTTAACATATATGTTTGTATACGAAGTCTGTCCAATATGTCAATGGCAGTATTAGATCTTAAGGGTGGAGTGTTGTCAGTTTACAAATTGAAACCATGGTGGGAAACTATCCGTACTTTCGCATATGCAGCAGTGAACGGTACAAGTTTGTTTCTGCTGTATAAAGCAGATACTGACTCAATAAGGTGCTACCCCATTGATCCAAATGCAACAAAGACGTTTAGAAGTGCCCAGATGAAGTACGTGAATGAACAATGCAAGCAGGAGGCCAACTTTTTTCAGCTTAATTTCTGGTGGATTTCAATGCTTGTTTCAATTTTGTTGTACGCGGCGGTGAATTTTTGGGAGCATATACCCCAGGTGATTAACGAAGTTGCCAGGTTCAGGAAGTTGCTTGATGCTGTATCAGAATGCGGAAGTTCGACAGATGTGCTTATCAGGTTGGTTACCACACCTAACTTGCCTAACTCGCCAGACTTTGAGAGAAAGAAAAGAGGCATTAGTAGATTAATTGCAAAATCGTTTTTAAAACGGTCGGAATATAAAAATAATTTAGAAGGGTCAACAGAAGCTGATAAACTTCTTGACGATGTACACATGGATATTGTTCGTCACCTCCATGCATTTCCCTACCTTCGCCCAAATACGACCAAAACCAAAAAAGGCCCAGTGTGTTATTTGGAAGAAAAGGGTAAAGCTTACGTACACGATTTACCCATTAAAGCCCTAACAAAAGAACCTGAGGAAGAGCTCTTATATTTGCTAGATAACTGGGAGGAAGACATGACGCTGAAGTTGGGGACTTTGATAACAAAAGTATGTAACAAAGAAAATATTGCCAAAATTCCGTCGTCAACGCCCCTTAAAATCCTACGGACCATGTCCAAAACGACAGAGGAAAGTGGGGACAAGCTGAATCAAGCTGACAGAGTGCAGACTTTGAGTCAGCTTTTAGCTCTGCGACAAATTGAGAGTATTCGTAAACTTAAAGAAAAGTTTTTTGATATTTCTGAAAAAAAGAAAGAAGTTGCTCAAAGTATTCATGAGGATGCAACAACGTTACTGAAATTGTTACACAATGAAAACGATAGAGAGGTGTTTGGACAAACTCTCAACGCGATTCAACGAAGAAACTCAAAAACAGATTTGAACAAATACGATAAAACATACAACAATACTCTATCAGACAATACGAAGAATAAGTGCAATGAAGTATCTAAAACAGGAGACACCCATCTTGACTTGAGGTATTTTGACAAAAATGAAGTAGAAAAGAAAAGGCATTTATCGGAGTTGATTGAGTGTTTAAATGAATCTCAAGTTGTTAAAGGACTGGAGGCCATTAGAAAAATGCCACCATTGGATCAGCTCCAAAAGCTCCCTGAAGCCAAGAAAAGCAAAGCTTTGATTGACGAGAAAAGCTTGATGGACCAAATTAGAATGGTAGAAGGATATAAACAACTTCTCGCGCTTAGACAGATTGTTACTATTAGCGAATGGAATCTCAAAGAAGAAGAATACCAGACTTCCAACAAGCCAAAAGAGCCAAACGAAGGTGAAAATGAAGATAAAATGAGCACAAAATCATGGTATTTTTGCAGAAATTTGATCTCATTTTTGTGTGCTTTAATGGCGGTAGCATTGTTTCTGTTTTTTCTTCGCACCTCGATACCCAATTTTGTTTGCAATCAGACTTACACGTGCATGTACCATTCGTTCAGAACGCAACATGTGATTGCAGTTTCGCAGAGCATTTTGATGAGCATTCAATGTGTCATCTTTGTTATTCTCTTATTGATCTTTTGGCCGCAAAGTAACGACCCTGAGAGTGGAATAAACTTCTTTTTGCGGTTATGTGAAAACAGTGGGGAAAAGAAAAGTGTTCAGACTTTTGAAAAGCTTTACAACGGCATTCAGCAAAGTCGACAAACAATAATATACGGGTTACGCAAAAGCATTATTTCGGCTGCTTCTGCCGGTGACGTTGATTTCTTTCAGTTTTATTTGGATATCACCGGTGATGACATCAACGCATTTCTTCGCAGTGATTTTGTTCAAAACAACACAAGCGACGATGTTGGAAAAACTGTTTCCGTACTTAAAAGGTTGGAGACAATACTGCCAAAGAAAAAGAAACCCAAACTGTTCAGTTTACCATCAAGGCTCAGGTCAAGATCTTCTTCAAATCGCAAGAAAGATGAACTAAACCTTATCCACGAAACAAAGAATTTGTTGGCGAAAACCAAACGTTAAATCAACGCAGTACTATTGGCTTGGGACTTGTGACAAGTGTCTGACAGAAACTTAGGTTCCCACCAAGCGTGTTTATCGACGCGTAGCCTTCAACAAACTGAAATGTAACAACTCTGTATGTGAAAACCAACGTGCATACATTGCAATTTGTCTTTGAAATTATAATAGTTTGTGAAGAAATGTTTTTTTTTAGTGGCTGTGCATTAACCGAAACCGTACTTTGTTTAGATTGTCGTTTCACAACGTTTTGTACTTGTTTATATTATGTGTCTTTTTTACTCGTTTGTTATTGTAAATTCAACCGCCACAACTAATTAATTCCCCATTAAGAGAATTTAAATAATATACTTCCTCAAAAACTTGCTTTGTCCCACTCAAAATGTAATGAACTGTTTAATAAACAGTTTAGTAAGCGCGTATGCAACCGTTAAATAACGTGACGTGAGTTAGATTTGAATCATTTTTCTTTAGTAATTGATTGTATGTGCCACTGTGCCATGGAATATACAGTTTCCTCCATGCACAACGAAATGCATCATCAACCACACGAACTGCGGCAATTTTTTGCAACCAAATGCGTGATAGGTTTTTGTTTTTTGTCAGGTTCTACCTGTACAAATATCCGTATGCTGCAAATGTTTGGTGTGCGAAAGAGCGTTGGCAGCAGTTCCCTTGCGTTTTATTGCGTATCCACATTTAGCCTTCTGTTAGTATAGCGTCGTTGCTATGTACATTTCATGCCGACAAAGCCCAGACAGATTTAATATACACATATCCACCCAAAAAGCGCCTGAAAATATTCCAGAAATTTGAATCAAAAAATGTCTATTAGTTTACCTAGAGACCGGGAATCCAATCATAAATAGTCTTGTTAGTTGGTTAACGGTACACTATGTCACCTGGAAAACGATATTAACTGATTAAGAGATGCTGAAATTTTCTGATGTTCTTCAAGCTGAGCCAAACGAAAAGATTTGGAAATGCAAACATTCTGAAAGAAACACCGCAGATATTGCCGCCATGTAATGAAGGCCTGTGAGTAATAATAGGTTTATAACCTGCACTAAACAAACGTATTTGTGTTACATATTTATCTCGTCATTACCTTGCAGCCTCTAGTGACCTCAAACATGTTTTCTATTACTGCTCTTGCCAACCACCCGAAGGACGCGTTGAGCTCACTTTTCGATCGCTTCTATTGTTTTTAATAAAGGCATCTATACCCGTCAAAACAATCCTCCCCTTCGGGAAATCGAACCCCGGTCTCCCGCGTGACAGGCGGGGATACTCACCACTATACTAACGAGGACATGCCAAGGATCGTATGGTGACTGTGCAAACTTTTTCACATGCAATCACACATCAGCTCAAGCATTGCATTGTGTTGGTTTCGTCGGTCAAAAAATAATTTTTTGTTGTTTTTTCACGAATTACTTTTTTAACAATATAACGCAAAGTATATTAAACGATATACAACCACGGCTCGTTGGTCTAGGGCAGTGGTTCTCAAACTGTGGTACGCGTACGACTAGTGGTACGCGAGAGCTTTTCAAGTGGTACGCGATTTAGTCTACTCTATACAATTTGCCGCACTTTGCAGAAGCCAAAACCGCTGCAAACACAAGATGTCGGTTTTCTTTATTGTGTATTTGTGACGCAATAGTATCAACGTCAAATTGTTGCACTGTTGAAGTAATTCTGACATCGTTTATTCAACTGTGCAACAATTTCACGTTGATACTACTGCGTCACAAATGCACAATAAAGAAATCCAAGCAACTGGTGATATTGGCTAAATTGTTATTCAATGGTGGTATGTCATAACAGTTATGGTATAGTAATACGGTGGTACGCAGTGTATTAAAAAACAAATGAGAGGTACGTGATTGGAAAAAGTTTGAGAAACACTGGCTAGGGGTACGATTCTCGCTTTGGGTGCGAGAGGTCACGGGTTCAAATCCCGGACGAGCCCAAAGTTTTCTGAAGCCTCTTTTGTTGAAATAAGTACATGCTTAGATGGTCATTGACGCAGTTTGCGACGACTCTTTGAAATACCAGTTGGTTGGCACGTTTCGCAAGCGAGCGAAAAGATGAAGCGGACACGGGGCGCCGATAAGAAACTTGAAGGTTATTCAGAAAAACAACACTGAGATAACGCGCGTTGATGGATGATGAAAGAACTCAATGGCGAGTTTCTCTCTTTTTTTCTACTTACACTCTTCAACAATTAATATAAAATGGCTGCCACAAAAGTTGGATCCACTAACAACTCGCATCAACTCCTATTGGACAAAACAAGAATATATTTTTACTTTGAAACGCGCAATACATCACGAGCAAGTAATGCATACATTCGTCGAAAGTGAAGAAGTTCTTCTTCTCAGTATGGTAAGTGGCCAAAAAGCATGTAAATTATGTAAAGTTTCGAAAGTTGACTATTAAATTCGTCAAGAGATCTATCGACGATTGTTTGACAAGTTTCTTTTTGCATGTGTGCAGGTCCTGAAAGAAACACTTCTGGTTGACAGTCGACCAAGAAGAATCATCACTAAAGTTTCAAAGCGCACAACTAGCCAGAAAGTATGTGTCTTTTCACCGGAGCTAAACTACAGCACACCAAAGTCAAGAAAACGATCCAGCCTCGATGAAGATGCCGACTCTTCGTCTCAACGTAACAGTATTACGCAAGATCGCCACCACAATCCCACAAGCAAGCGTATACGAAAATGTGAAAGAATCTTTACAAATGCAAGCAGACCATCAACAAATTCTTCAAGTGTCCCGCTGTCAAGAATTTCAGCATTCATGCCCATATCGGACGTCGATTCCAGTCCTAAATCGTCCTCTTCGTGCGCCTTATTTATGTCTAAAATGCTCCGAAAGCAACACGGCAGACATTGCCGGCATTTGATGAGGGCCTGTGCGTAATAAGAGGTTTATTACCTGCGCCTAACAAACGTGGTTGTACAACGAAAAGTTTCATCTCGTTCACTCGTGAATCTCGCGTATTTATCACCATACGTTGTTGCCATTTTTATCCGCCCATGCAATACCTGCGTTGACATTACTGTGCAGGAAATCTATACACGCATTCTTCTTCTTACCAGTGCAGACATTATATTTGCTATTGTTCTTTTTAAATAAATTATGAACATGAAATAAGCACGATTCGGCCATTCGGCATGTGACAAATGCAATGGAATATATTTCTGATAAAATTTCTCCCCGTCGGGGAATCGAACCCCGGTCTCCCGCGTGACAGGCGGGGATACTTTCCAGTATGCTAACGAGGACTGAAGCACATGTCCAACAATCTGTCATTTAATCTAAATCACTGTGTCTTGGCTAACAAAAAGCATACGCAACTCCAGCGTCTTCAAAAGATAAGGCACATTTGGAACGGACAATATTCCGTGACAACGAAAAATTGACAAAGGATTAAGGATCCATGTATACCCAGATTTTGTGCCGAAGCAACGAAAATGATTGAAACTATACTGCTAAGTTTTACCTCATTACTTGATCTTTCCAAAAATGTCAACCACTGCAGCTGGAAAGAATAGTTGACAATTATCACAAGCATAAATGTGTCACATCCACAACGATGATTGATTCAACAAAAAACGCTTTTTGCTGATTGAGAATTGACAGAGGGCAACAAGATATTGCGCGAGCATAATCTTTTCAGTGCCATCGTCCGATTGAAAGTGGAGTGGATCGCAAGCTACACAAAGGTTTATTTCCTACTTTCTAGTCACGTGAACATCATCTCAGACGTGCATATCCGTCAAAACAATCCTCCCCGTCGGGAAATCGAACCCCGGTCTCCCGCGTGACAGGCGGGGATACTCACCACTATACTAACGAGGACATGCCAAGGATCGTATGGTGACTGTGCAAACTTTTTCACATGCAATCACACATCAGCTCAAGCATTGCATTGTGTTGGTTTCGTCGGTTAGAAAATAATTTTTTGTTGTTTATTCACGAAATACTTTTTAACAATATAACCCAAAGTATATATATACAACCACGGCTCGTTGGTCTAGGGGTATGATTCTCGCTTTGGGTGCGAGAGGTCCCGGGTTCAAATCCCGGACGAGCCCGAAGTTCTTTGAAGCCTCTTTTGTTGAAATAAGTGCATGCTTAGATTGTCAGTGACGCAGTTTGCGACGACTCTTTGAAATACCAGTTGGTTGGCACGTTTCGCAAGCGAGCGAAAAAGATGAAGCGGACACGGGGCGCCGATAAGAAACTTGAAGGTTATTCAGAAAAACACCACTGAGATAACGCGCGTTGATGGATGATGAAAGAACTCAATGGCGAGTTTCTCTCTTTTTTTCTACTTACACTCTTCAACAATTAATATAAAATGGCTGCCACAAAAGTTGGATCCACTAACAACTCGCATCAATTCCTATTGGACAAAACAAGAATATATTTTTACTTTGAAACGCGCAATACATCACGAGCAAGTAATGCATACATTCGTCGAAAGGGAAGAAGTTCTTCTTCTCAGCATGGTAAGTGGCCCAAAAGCATGTAAATTATGTAAAGTTTCGAAAATTGACTATTAAATTGGTCAAGAGATCTATCGACGATTGTTTGACAAGTTTCTTTTTGCATGTGTGCAGGTCCTGAAAGAAACGCTTCAGGTTGACTCTCGACCAAGAAGAATCATCACTAAAGTTTCAAAGCGCACAACTAGCCAGAAAGTATGTGTCTTTCCACCGGAGCTAAACTGCAGCACTCCAAAGTCAAGAAAACGATCCCGCCTCGATGATGATGCCGACTCTTCGTCTCAACGTAACAGTATTACGCAAGATCGCCACCACAATCCCACAAGCAAGCGTATACGAAAATGTAAAAGAATCTTTACAAATGCAAGCCGACTATCAACAAATTCTTCAAGTGTCCCGCTGTCAAGCATTTTAGCATTCATGCCCATATCGGACCTCGATTCCAGTCCTAAATCGTACTCTTCGTGCGCCTCACTTATGTCTAAAGTGCTCCGAAAGCAACACGGCACACATTGCCGGCATTTGATGAGGACCTGTGCGTAATAAGAGGGTTATTACCTGCGCCAAACAAACGTGGTTGTACAATGAAAAGTTTCATCTCGTTCACTCGTGAATCTCGCGTATTTATCACCATACGTTGTTGCCATTTTTATCCGCCCATGCAATATCTGCGTTGACATTACTGTGCAGGAAATCTATACACGCATTCTTCTTCTTACTAGTGCTGACATTATATTTGCTATTGTTCCTTTAAAATAAATTATGAACATGAAATAAGCACGATTCGGCCATTCGGCATGTGACAAATGCAATGGAATATATTTCTGATAAAATTTCTCCCCGTCGGGGAATCGAACCCCGGTCTCCCGCGTGACAGGCGGGGATACTTACCACTATACTAACGAGGACTGAAGCACATGTCCAACAATCTGACATTTAATCTAAATCACTGTGTCTTGGCTAACAAAAAGCATACGCAACTCCAGCGTCTTCAAAAGATAAGGCACATTTGGAACGGACAATATTCCGTGACAACGAAAAATTGACAAAGGATTAAGGATCCATGTATACCCAGATTTTGTGCCGAAGCAACGAAATTGATTGAAACTATACTGCTAAGACTTACCTCATTACTCGATCTTTCCTAAAATGTCAACCACTGTAGCGGGAAAGAATAGTTGACAATTATCACAAGCATAAATGTGTCACATCCACAACGATGATTGATTCAACAAAAAACGCGTTTTGCTGATTGAGAATTGACAGAGGGCAACAAGATATTGCGCGAGCATAATCTTTTCAGTGCCATTGTCCGATTGAAAGTGGAGTGGATCGCAAGCTACACAAAGGTTTATTTCCTACATTCTAGTCACGTGAACATCATCTCAGACGTGCATATCCGTCAAAACAATCCTCCCCGTCGGGGAATCGAACCCCGGTCTCCCGCGTGACAGGCGGGGATACTCACCACTATACTAACGAGGACATGTCAAGGATCGTATGGTGACTGTGCAAACTTTTTCACATGCAATCACTCATCAGCTCAAGCATTGCATTGTGTTGGTTTCGTCGGTCAGAAAATAATTCTTTTGTTGTTTTTTCACGAATTACTTTTTAACAATATAACCCAAAGTATATTAAACGATATACAACCACGGCTCGTTGGTCTAGGGGTATGATTCTCGCTTTGGGTGCGAGAGGTCCCTGGTTCAAATCCCGGACGAGCCCGAAGTTCTTTGAAGCCTCTTTTGTTGAAATAAGTGCATGCTTAGATTGTCAGTGACGCAGTTTGCGACGACTCTTTGAAATACCAGTTGGTTGGCACGTTTCGCAAGCGAGCAAAAAAGATGAAGCGGACACGGGGCGCCGATAAGAAACTTGAAGGTTATTCAGAAAAACAACACTGAAATAACGCGCGTTGATGGATGATGAAAGAACTCAATGGCAAGTTTCTCTCTTTTTTTCTACTTACACTCTTCAACAATTAATATAAAATGGCTGCCACAAAAGTTGGATCCACTAACAACTCGCATCAACTCCTATTGGACAAAACAAGAATATATTTTTACTTTGAAACGCGCAATACATCACGAGCAAGTAATGCATACATTCGTCGAAAGTGAAGAAGTTCTTCTTCTCAGCATGGTAAGTGGCCCAAAAGCATGTAAATTATGTAAAGTTTCGAAAATTGACTATTAAATTGGTCAAGAGATCTATCGACGATTGTTTGACAAGTTTCTTTTTGCATGTGTGCAGGTCCTGAAAGAAACGCTTCAGGTTGACTCTCGACCAAGAAGAATCATCACTAAAGTTTCAAAGCGCACAACTAGCCAGAAAGTATGTGTCTTTCCAACGGAGCTAAACTGCAGCACTCCAAAGTCAAGAAAACGATCCCGCCTCGATGATGATGCCGACTCTTCGTCTCAACGTAACAGTATTACGCAAGATCGCCACCACAATCCCACAAGCAAGCGTATACGAAAATGTGAAAGAATCTTCACAAATGCAAGCCGACCATCAACAAATTCTTCAAGTGTCCCGCTGTCAAGAATTTCAGCATTCATGCCCATTTCGGACGTCGATTCCAGTCCTAAATCGTCCTCTTCGTGCGCCTCACTTATGTCTAAAGTGCTCCGAAAGCAACACGGCAGACATTGCCGGCATTTGATGAGGGCCTGTGCGTAATAAGAGGTTTATTACCTGCGCCAAACAAACGTGGTTGTACAACGAAAAGTTTCATCTCGTTCACTCGTGAATCTCGCGTATTTATCACCATACGTTGTTGCCATTTTTATCCGCCCATGCAATATCTGCGTTGACATCACTGTGCAGGAAATCTATACACGCATTCTTCTTCTTACCAGTGCTGACATTATATTTGCTATTGTTCCTTTTTTTAAATTATGAACATGAAATAAGCACGATTCGGCCATTCGGCATGTGACAAATGCAATGGAATATATTTCTGATAAAATTTCTCCCCGTCGGGGAATCGAACCCCGGTCTCCCGCGTGACAGGCGGGGATACTTACCAGTATGCTAACGAGGACTGAAGCACATGTCCAACAATCTGTCATTTAATCTAAATCACTGTGTCTTGGCTAACAAAAAGCATACGCAACTCCAGCGTCTTCAAAAGATAAGGCACATTTGGAACGGACAATATTCCGTGACAACGAAAAATTGACAAAGGATTAAGGATCCATGTATACCCAGATTTTGTGCCGAAGCAACGAAAATGATTGAAACTATACTGCTAAGTTTTACCTCATTACTTGATCTTTCCAAAAATGTCAACCACTGCAGCTGGAAAGAATAGTTGACAATTATCACAAGCATAAATGTGTGACATCCACAACGATGATTGATTCAACAAAAAACGCTTTTTGCTGATTGAGAATTGACAGAGGGCAACAAGATATTGCGCGAGCATAATCTTTTCAGTGCCATCGTCCGATTGAAAGTGGAATGGATCGCAAGCTACACAAAGGTTTATTTCCTACATTCTAGTCACGTGAACATCATCTCAGACGTGCATATCCGTCAAAACAATCCTCCCCGTCGGGGAATCGAACCCCGGTCTGCCGCGTGACAGGCGGGGATACTCACCACTATACTAACGAGGACATGTCAAGGATCGTATGGTGACTGTGCAAACTTTTTCACATGCAATCACACATCAGCTCAAGCATTGCATTGTGTTGGTTTCGTCGGTCAGAAAATAATTCTTTTGTTGTTTTTTCACGAATTACTTTTTAACAATATAACCCAAAGTATATTAAACGATATACAACCACGGCTCGTTGGTCTCGGGGTATGATTCTCGCTTTGGGTGCCACAGGTCCCGGGTTCAAATCACGGACGAGCCCGAAGTTCTTTGAAGCCTCTTTTGTTGAAATAAGTGCAAGCTTAGATTGTCAGTGACGCAGTTTGCGACGACTCTTTGAAATACCAGTTGGTTGGCACGTTTCGCAAGCGAGCGAAAAGATGAAGCGGACACGGGGCGCCGATAAGAAACTTGAGGGTTATTCAGAAAAACAACACTGAGATAACGCGCGTTGATGGATGATGAAAGAATTCAATGGCGAGTTTCTCTCTTTTTTTCTACTTACACTCTTCAACAATTAATATAAAATGGCTGCCACAAAAGTTGGATCCACTAACAACTCGCATCAACTCCTATTGGACAAAACAAGAATATATTTTTACTTTGAAACGCGCAATACATCACGAGCAAGTAATGCATACATTCGTCGAAAGTGAAGAAGTTCTTCTTCTCAGCATGGTAAGTGGCCCAAAAGCATGTAAATTATGTAAAGTTTCGAAAATTGACTATTAAATTGGTCAAGAGATCTATCGACGATTGTTTGACAAGTTTCTTTTTGCATGTGTGCAGGTCCTGAAAGAAACGCTTCAGGTTGACTCTCGACCAAGAAGAATCATCACTAAAGTTTCAAAGCGCACAACTAGCCAGAAAGTATGTGTCTTTCCACCGGAGCAAAACTGCAGCACTCCAAAGTCAAGAAAACGATCCCGCCTCGATGATGATGCCGACTCTTCGTCTCAACGTAACAGTATTACGCAAGATCGCCACCACAATCCCACAAGCAAGCGTATACGAAAATGTGAAAGAATCTTTACAAATGCAAGCCGACCATCAACAAATTCTTCAAGTGTCCCGCTGTCAAGAATTTCAGCATTCATGCCCATATCGGACGTCGATTCCAGTCCTAAATCGTCCTCTTCGTGTGCCTCACTTATGTCTAAAGTGCTCCGAAAGCAACACGGCAGACATTGCCGGCATTTGATGAGGGCCTGTGCGTAATAAGAGGTTTATTACCTGCGCCAAACAAACGTGGTTGTACAACGAAAAGTTTCATCTCGTTCACTCGTGAATCTCGCGTATTTATCACCATACGTTGTTGCCATTTTTATCCGCCCATGCAATATCTGCGTTGACATCACTGTGCAGGAAATCTATACACGCATTCTTCTTCTTACCAGTGCTGACATTATATTTGCTATTGTTCCTTTTTTTAAATTATGAACATGAAATAAGCACGATTCGGCCATTCGGCATGTGACAAATGCAATGGAATATATTTCTGATAAAATTTCTCCCCGTCGGGGAATCGAACCCCGGTCTCCCGCGTGACAGGCGGGGATACTTACCAGTATGCTAACGAGGACTGAAGCACATGTCCAACAATCTGTCATTTAATCTAAATCACTGTGTCTTGGCTAACAAAAAGCATACGCAACTCCAGCGTCTTCAAAAGATAAGGCACATTTGGAACGGACAATATTCCGTGACAACGAAAAATTGACAAAGGATTAAGGATCCATGTATACCCAGATTTTGTGCCGAAGCAACGAAAATGATTGAAACTATACTGCTAAGTTTTACCTCATTACTTGATCTTTCCAAAAATGTCAACCACTGCAGCTGGAAAGAATAGTTGACAATTATCACAAGCATAAATGTGTGACATCCACAACGATGATTGATTCAACAAAAAACGCTTTTTGCTGATTGAGAATTGACAGAGGGCAACAAGATATTGCGCGAGCATAATCTTTTCAGTGCCATCGTCCGATTGAAAGTGGAGTGGATCGCAAGCTACACAAAGGTTTATTTCCTACTTTCTAGTCACGTGAACATCATCTCAGACGTGCATATCCGTCAAAACAATCCTCCCCGTCGGGGAATCGAACC
Organism: Ascidia mentula; assembly: GCF_947561715.1. Taxonomy (NCBI): domain Eukaryota; kingdom Metazoa; phylum Chordata; class Ascidiacea; order Phlebobranchia; family Ascidiidae; genus Ascidia; species Ascidia mentula. The sequence continues at coordinate 14,152,811 of NC_138569.1, read as the reverse complement.
CCGGTCTCCCGCGTGACAGGCGGGGATACTCACCACTATACTAACGAGGACATGTCAAGGATCGTATGGTGACTGTGCAAACTTTTTCACATGCAATCACACATCAGCTCAAGCATTGCATTGTGTTGGTTTCGTCGGTCAGAAAATAATTCTTTTGTTGTTTTTTCACGAATTACTTTTTAACAATATAACCCAAAGTATATCAAACGATATACAACCACGGCTCGTTGGTCTAGGGGTATGATTCTCGCTTTGGGTGCCACAGGTCCCGGGTTCAAATCCCGGACGAGCCCGAAGTTCTTTGAAGCCTCTTTTGTTGAAATAAGTGCAAGCTTAGATTGTCAGTGACGCAGTTTGCGACGACTCTTTGAAATACCAGTTGGTTGGCACGTTTCGCAAGCGAGCGAAAAGATGAAGCGGACACGGGGCGCCGATAAGAAACTTGAAGGCTATTCAGAAAAACAACACTGAGATAACGCGCGTTGATGGATGATGAAAGAACTCAATGGCGAGTTTCTCTCTTTTTTTCTACTTACACTCTTCAACAATTAATATAAAATGGCTGCCACAAAAGTTGGATCCACTAACAACTCGCATCAACTCCTATTCGACAAAACAAGAATATATTTTTACTTTGAAACGCGCAATACATCACGAGCAAGTAATGCATACATTCGTCGAAAGTGAAGAAGTTCTTCTTCTCAGCATGGTAAGTGGCCCAAAAGCATGTAAATTATGTAAAGTTTCGAAAATTGACTATTAAATTGGTCAAGAGATCTATCGACGATTGTTTGACAAGTTTCTTTTTGCATGTGTGCAGGTCCTGAAAGAAACGCTTCAGGTTGACTCTCGACCAAGAAGAATCATCACTAAAGTTTCAAAGCGCACAACTAGCCAGAAAGTATGTGTCTTTCCACCGGAGCAAAACTGCAGCACTCCAAAGTCAAGAAAACGATCCCGCCTCGATGATGATGCCGACTATTCGTCTCAACGTAACAGTATTACGCAAGATCGCCACCACAATCCCACAAGCAAGCGTATACGAAAATGTGAAAGAATTTTTACAAATGCAAGCCGACCATCAACAAATTCTTCAAGTGTCCCGCTGTCAAGAATTTCAGCATTCATGCCCATATCGGACGTCGATTCCAGTCCTAAATCGTCCTCTTCGTGTGCCTCACTTATGTCTAAAGTGCTCCGAAAGCAACACGGCAGACATTGCCGGCATTTGATGAGGGCCTGTGCGTAATAAGAGGTTTATTACCTGCGCCAAACGAACGTGGTTGTACAACGAAAAGTTTCATCTCGTTCACTCGTGAAGCTCGCGTATTTATCACCATACGTTGTTGCCATTTTTATCCGCCCATGCAATATCTGCGTTGACATCACTGTGCAGGAAATCTATACACGCATTCTTCTTCTTACCAGTGCTGACATTATATTTGCTATTGTTCCTTTTAAATAAATTATGAACATGAAATATGCACGATTCGGCCATTCGGCATGTGACAAATGCAATGGAATATATTTCTGATAAAATTTCTCCCCGTCGGGGAATCGAACCCCGGTCTCCCGCGTGACAGGTGGGGATACTTACCACTATACTAACGAGGACTGAAGCACATGTCCAACAATCTGACATTTAATCTAAATCACTGTGTCTTGGCTAACAAAAAGCATACGCAACTCCAGCGTCTTCAAAAGATAAGGCACATTTGGAACGGACAATATTCCGTGACAACGAAAAATTGACAAAGGATTAAGGATCCATGCATACCCAGATTTTGTGCCGAAGCAACGAAATTGATTGAAACTATACTGCTAAGACTTTCCTCATTACTCGATCTTTCCTAAAATGTCAACCACTGCAGCTGGAAAGAATAGTTGACAATTATCACAAGCATAAATGTGTGACATCCACAACGATGATTGATTCAACAAAAAACGCTTTTTGCTGATTGAGAATTGACAGAGGGCAACAAGATATTGCGCGAGCATAATCTTTTCAGTGCCATCGTCCGATTGAAAGTGGAGTGGATCGCAAGCTACACAAAGGTTTATTTCCTACATTCTAGTCACGTGAACATCATCTCAGACGTGCATATCCGTCAAAACAATCCTCCCCGTCGGGGAATCGAACCCCGGTCTGCCGCGTGACAGGCGGGGATACTCACCACTATACTAACGAGGACATGTCAAGGATCGTATGGTGACTGTGCAAACTTTTTCACATGCAATCACACATCAGCTCAAGCATTGCATTGTGTTGGTTTCGTCGGTCAGAAAATAATTCTTTTGTTGTTTTTTCACGAATTACTTTTTAACAATATAACCCAAAGTATATTAAACGATATACAACCACGGCTCGTTGGTCTCGGGGTATGATTCTCGCTTTGGGTGCCACAGGTCCCGGGTTCAAATCACGGACGAGCCCGAAGTTCTTTGAAGCCTCTTTTGTTGAAATAAGTGCAAGCTTAGATTGTCAGTGACGCAGTTTGCGACGACTCTTTGAAATACCAGTTGGTTGGCACGTTTCGCAAGCGAGCGAAAAGATGAAGCGGACACGGGGCGCCGATAAGAAACTTGAGGGTTATTCAGAAAAACAACACTGAGATAACGCGCGTTGATGGATGATGAAAGAATTCAATGGCGAGTTTCTCTCTTTTTTTCTACTTACACTCTTCAACAATTAATATAAAATGGCTGCCACAAAAGTTGGATCCACTAACAACTCGCATCAACTCCTATTGGACAAAACAAGAATATATTTTTACTTTGAAACGCGCAATACATCACGAGCAAGTAATGCATACATTCGTCGAAAGTGAAGAAGTTCTTCTTCTCAGCATGGTAAGTGGCCCAAAAGCATGTAAATTATGTAAAGTTTCGAAAATTGACTATTAAATTGGTCAAGAGATCTATCGACGATTGTTTGACAAGTTTCTTTTTGCATGTGTGCAGGTCCTGAAAGAAACGCTTCAGGTTGACTCTCGACCAAGAAGAATCATCACTAAAGTTTCAAAGCGCACAACTAGCCAGAAAGTATGTGTCTTTCCACCGGAGCTAAACTGCAGCACTCCAAAGTCAAGAAAACGATCCCGCCTCGATGATGATGCCGACTCTTCGTCTCAACGTAACAGTATTACGCAAGATCGCCACCACAATCCCACAAGCAAGCGTATACGAAAATGTGAAAGAATCTTTACAAATGCAAGCCGACCATCAACAAATTCTTCAAGTGTCCCGCTGTCAAGAATTTCAGCATTCATGCCCATATCGGACGTCGATTCCAGTCCTAAATCGTCCTCTTCGTGCGCCTCACTTATGTCTAAAGTGCTCCGAAAGCAACACGGCAGACATTGCCGGCATTTGATGAGGGCCTGTGCGTAATAAGAGGTTTATTACCTGCGCCAAACAAACGTGGTTGTACAACGAAAAGTTTCATCTCGTTCACTCGTGAATCTCGCGTATTTATCACCATACGTTGTTGCCATTTTTATCCGCCCATGCAATATCTGCGTTGACATCACTGTGCAGGAAATCTATACACGCATTCTTCTTCTTACCAGTGCTGACATTATATTTGCTATTGTTCCTTTTAAATAAATTATGAACATGAAATAAGCACGATTCGGCCATTCGGCATGTGACAAATGCAATGGAATATATTTCTGATAAAATTTCTCCCCGTCGGGGAATCGAACCCCGGTCTCCCGCGTGACAGGTGGGGATACTTACCACTACACTAACGAGGACTGAAGCACATGTCCAACAATCTGACATTTAATCTAAATCACTGTGTCTTGGCTAACAAAAAGCATACGCAACTCCAGCGTCTTCAAAAGATAAGGCACATTTGGAACGGACAATATTCCGTGACAACGAAAAATTTACAAAGGATTAAGGATCCATGTATACCCAGATTTTGTGCCGAAGCAACGAAATTGATTGAAACTATACTGCTAAGACTTACCTCATTACTCGATCTTTCCTAAAATGTCAACCACTGCAGCTGGAAAGAATAGTTGACAATTATCACAAGCATAAATGTGTGACATCCACAACGATGATTGATTCAACAAAAAACGCTTTTTGCTGATTGAGAATTGACAGAGGGCAACAAGATATTGCGCGAGCATAATCTTTTCAGTGCCATCGTCCGATTGAAAGTGGAGTGGATCGCAAGCTACACAAAGGTTTATTTCCTACATTCTAGTCACGTGAACATTATCTCAGACGTGCATATCCGTCAAAACAATCCTCCCCGTCGGGGAATCGAACCCCAGTCTCCCGCGTGACAGGCGGGGATACTCACCACTATACTAACGAGGACATGTCAAGGATCGTATGGTGACTGTGCAAACTTTTTCACATGCAATCACACATCAGCTTAAGCATTGCATTGTGTTGGTTTCGTCGGTCAGAAAATAATTTTTTGTTGTTTTTTCACGAATTACTTTTTAACAATATAACCCAAAGTATATTAAACGATATACAACCACGGCTCGTTGGTCTAGGGGTATGATTCTCGCTTTGGGTGCGAGAGGTCCCGGGTTCAAATCCCGGACGAGCCCGAAGTTCTTTGAAGCCTCTTTTGTTGAAATAAGTGCATGCTTAGATTGTCAGTGACGCAGTTTGCGACGACTCTTTGAAATATCAGTTGGTTGGCACGTTTCGCAAGCGAGCGAAAAGATGAAGCGGACACGGGGCGCCGATAAGAAACTTGAGGGTTATTCAGAAAAACAACACTGAGATAACGCGCGTTGATGGATGATGAAAGAACTCAATGGCGAGTTTCTCTCTTTTTTTCTACTTACACTCTTCAACAATTAATATAAAATGGCTGCCACAAAAGTTGGATCCACTAACAACTCGCATCAACTCCTATTGGACAAAACAAGAATATATTTTTACTTTGAAACGCGCAATACATCACGAGCAAGTAATGCATACAATCGTCGAAAGTGAAGAAGTTCTTCTTCTCAGCATGGTAAGTGGCCCAAAAGCATGTAAATTATGTAAAGTTTCGAAAATTGACTATTAAATTGGTCAAGAGATCTATCGACGATTGTTTGACAAGTTTCTTTTTGCATGTGTGCAGGTCCTGAAAGAAACGCTTCAGGTTGACTCTCGACCAAGAAGAATCATCACTAAAGTTTCAAAGCGCACAACTAGCCAGAAAGTATGTGTCTTTCCACCGGAGCAAAACTGCAGCACTCCAAAGTCAAGAAAACGATCCCGCCTCGATGATGATGCCGACTCTTCGTCTCAACGTAACAGTATTACGTAAGATCGCCACCACAATCCCACAAGCAAGCGTATACGAAAATGTGAAAGAATCTTTACAAATGCAAGCCGACCATCAACAAATTCTTCAAGTGTCCCGCTGTCAAGAATTTCAGCATTCATGCCCATATCGGACGTCGATTCCAGTCCTAAATCGTCCTCTTCGTGCGCCTTACTTATGTCTAAAGTGCTCCGAAAGCAACACGGCAGACATTGCCGGCATTTGATGAGGGCCTGTGCGTAATAAGAGGTTTATTACCTGCGCCAAACAAACGTGGTTGTACAACGAAAAGTTTCATCTCGTTCACTCGTGAATCTCGCGTATTTATCACCATACGTTGTTGCCATTTTTATCCGCCCATGCAATATCTGCGTTGACATTACTGTGCAGGAAATCTATACACGCATTCTTCTTCTTACCAGTGCTGACATTATATTTGCTATTGTTCCTTTTAAATAAATTATGACCATGAAATAAGCACGATTCGGCCATTCGGCATGTGACAAATGCAATGGAATATATTTCTGATAAAATTTCTCCCCGTCGGGGAATCGAACCCCGGTCTCCCGCGTGACAGGCGGGGATACTTACCACTATACTAACGAGGACTGAAGCACATGTCCTATAATCTGACATTTAATCTAAATCACTGTGTCTTGGCTAACAAAAAGCATACGCAACTCCAGCGTCTTCAAAAGATAAGGCACATTTGGAACGGACAATATTCCGTGACAACGAAAAATTGACAAAGGATTAAAGATCCATGTATACCCAGATTTTGTGCCGAAGCAACGAAATTGATTAAAACTATACTGCTAAGTTTTACCTCATTACTTGATCTTTCCAAAAATGTCAACCACTGCAGCTGGAAAGAATAGTTGACAATTATCACAAGCATAAATGTGTCACATCCACAACGATGATTGATTCAACAAAAAACGCTTTTTGCTGATTGAGAATTGACAGAGGGCAACAAGATATTGCGCGAGCATAACCTTTTCAGTGCCATCGTCCGATTGAAAGTGGAGTGGATCGCAAGCTACACAAAGGTTTATTTCCTACTTTCTAGTCACGTGAACATCATCTCAGAAGTGCATATCCGTCAAAACATTCCTCCCCGTCGGGGAATCGAACCCCGGTCTCCCGCGTGACAGGCGGGGATACTCACCACTATACTAACGAGGACATGCCAAGGATCGTATGGTGACTGTGCAAACTTTTTCACATGCAATCACACATCAGCTCAAGCATTGCATTGTGTTGGTTTCGTCGGTCAGAAAATAATTTTTTGTTGTTTTTTCACGAATTACTTTTTAACAATGTAACCCAAAGTATATTAAACGATATACAACCACGGCTCGTTGGTCTAGGGGTATGATTCTCGCTTTGGGTGCGAGAGGTCCCGGGTTCAAATCCCGGACGAGCCCGAAGTTCTTTGAAGCCTCTTTTGTTGAAATAAGTGCATGCTTAGATTGTCAGTGACGCAGTTTGCGACGACTCTTTGAAATACCAGTTGGTTGGCACGTTTCGCAAGCGAGCGAAAAGATGAAGCGGACACGGGGCGCCGATAAGAAACTTGAAGGTTATTCAGAAAAACAACACTGAGATAACGCGCGTTGATGGATGATGAAAGAACTCAATGGCGAGTTTCTCTCTTTTTTTCTACTTACACTCTTCAACAATTAATATAAAATGGCTGCCACAAAAGTTGGATTCACTAACAACTCGCATCAACTCCTATTGGACAAAACAAGAATATATTTTTACTTTGAAACGCGCAATACATCACGAGCAAGTAATGCATACATTCGTCGAAAGTGAAGAAGTTCTTCTTCTCAGCATGGTAAGTGGCCCAAAAGCATGTAAATTATGTAAAGTTTCGAAAATTGACTATTAAATTGGTCAAGAGATCTATCGACGATTGTTTGACAAGTTTCTTTTTGCATGTGTGCAGGTCCTGAAAGAAACGCTTCAGGTTGACTCTCGACCAAGAAGAATCATCACTAAAGTTTCAAAGCGCACAACTAGCCAGAAAGTATGTGTCTTTCCACCGGAGCTAAACTGCAGCACTCCAAAGTCAAGAAAACGATCCCGCCTCGATGAAGATGCCGACTCTTCGTCTCAACGTAACAGTATTACGCAAGATCGCCACCACAATCCCACAAGCAAGCGTATACGAAAATGTGAAAGAATCTTTACAAATGCAAGCCGACCATCAACAAATTCTTCAAGTGTCCCGCTGTCAAGAATTTCAGCATTCATGCCCATATCGGACGTCGATTCCAGTCCTAAATCGTCCTCTTCGTGCGCCTTACTTATGTCTAAAGTGCTCCGAAAGCAACACGGCAGACATTGCCGGCATTTGATAAGGGCCTGTGCGTAATAAGAGGTTTATTACCTGCGTCAAACAAACGTGGTTGTACAACGAAAAGTTTCATCTCGTTCACTCGTGAATCTCGCGTATTTATCACCATACGTTGTTGCCATTTTTATCCGCCCATGCAATATCTGCGTTGACATTACTGTGCAGGAAATCTATACACGCATTCTTCTTCTTACCAGTGCTGACATTATATTTGCTATTGTTCCTTTTAAATAAATTATGACCATGAAATAAGCACGATTCGGCCATTCGGCATGTGACAAATGCAATGGAATATATTTCTGATAAAATTTCTCCCCGTCGGGGAATCGAACCCCGGTCTCCCGCGTGACAGGCGGGGATACTTACCACTATACTAACGAGGACTGAAGCACATGTCCTATAATCTGACATTTAATCTAAATCACTGTGTCTTGGCTAACAAAAAGCATACGCAACTCCAGCGTCTTCAAAAGATAAGGCACATTTGGAACGGACAATATTCCGTGACAACGAAAAATTGACAAAGGATTAAAGATCCATGTATACCCAGATTTTGTGCCGAAGCAACGAAATTGATTAAAACTATACTGCTAAGTTTTACCTCATTACTTGATCTTTCCAAAAATGTCAACCACTGCAGCTGGAAAGAATAGTTGACAATTATCACAAGCATAAATGTGTCACATCCACAACGATGATTGATTCAACAAAAAACGCTTTTTGCTGATTGAGAATTGACAGAGGGCAACAAGATATTGCGCGAGCATAACCTTTTCAGTGCCATCGTCCGATTGAAAGTGGAGTGGATCGCAAGCTACACAAAGGTTTATTTCCTACTTTCTAGTCACGTGAACATCATCTCAGAAGTGCATATCCGTCAAAACATTCCTCCCCGTCGGGGAATCGAACCCCGGTCTCCCGCGTGACAGGCGGGGATACTCACCACTATACTAACGAGGACATGCCAAGGATCGTATGGTGACTGTGCAAACTTTTTCACATGCAATCACACATCAGCTCAAGCATTGCATTGTGTTGGTTTCGTCGGTCAGAAAATAATTTTTTGTTGTTTTTTCACGAATTACTTTTTAACAATGTAACCCAAAGTATATTAAACGATATACAACCACGGCTCGTTGGTCTAGGGGTATGATTCTCGCTTTGGGTGCGAGAGGTCCCGGGTTCAAATCCCGGACGAGCCCGAAGTTCTTTGAAGCCTCTTTTGTTGAAATAAGTGCATGCTTAGATTGTCAGTGACGCAGTTTGCGACGACTCTTTGAAATACCAGTTGGTTGGCACGTTTCGCAAGCGAGCGAAAAGATGAAGCGGACACGGGGCGCCGATAAGAAACTTGAAGGTTATTCAGAAAAACAACACTGAGATAACGCGCGTTGATGGATGATGAAAGAACTCAATGGCGAGTTTCTCTCTTTTTTTCTACTTACACTCTTCAACAATTAATATAAAATGGCTGCCACAAAAGTTGGATTCACTAACAACTCGCATCAACTCCTATTGGACAAAACAAGAATATATTTTTACTTTGAAACGCGCAATACATCACGAGCAAGTAATGCATACATTCGTCGAAAGTGAAGAAGTTCTTCTTCTCAGCATGGTAAGTGGCCCAAAAGCATGTAAATTATGTAAAGTTTCGAAAATTGACTATTAAATTGGTCAAGAGATCTATCGACGATTGTTTGACAAGTTTCTTTTTGCATGTGTGCAGGTCCTGAAAGAAACGCTTCAGGTTGACTCTCGACCAAGAAGAATCATCACTAAAGTTTCAAAGCGCACAACTAGCCAGAAAGTATGTGTCTTTCCACCGGAGCTAAACTGCAGCACTCCAAAGTCAAGAAAACGATCCCGCCTCGATGAAGATGCCGACTCTTCGTCTCAACGTAACAGTATTACGCAAGATCGCCACCACAATCCCACAAGCAAGCGTATACGAAAATGTGAAAGAATCTTTACAAATGCAAGCCGACCATCAACAAATTCTTCAAGTGTCCCGCTGTCAAGAATTTCAGCATTCATGCCCATATCGGACGTCGATTCCAGTCCTAAATCGTCCTCTTCGTGCGCCTTACTTATGTCTAAAGTGCTCCGAAAGCAACACGGCAGACATTGCCGGCATTTGATAAGGGCCTGTGCGTAATAAGAGGTTTATTACCTGCGTCAAACAAACGTGGTTGTACAACGAAAAGTTTCATCTCGTTCACTCGTGAATCTCGCGTATTTATCACCATACGTTGTTGCCATTTTTATCCGCCCATGCAATATCTGCGTTGACATTACTGTGCAGGAAATCTATACACGCATTCTTCTTCTTACCAGTGCTGACATTATATTTGCTATTGTTCCTTTTAAATAAATTATGACCATGAAATAAGCACGATTCGGCCCATTCGGCATGTGACAAATGCAATGGAATATATTTCTGATAAAATTTCTCCCCGTCGGGGAATCGAACCCCGGTCTCCCGCGTGACAGGCGGGGATACTTACCACTATACTAACGAGGACTGAAGCACATGTCCTATAATCTGACATTTAATCTAAATCACTGTGTCTTGGCTAACAAAAAGCATACGCAACTCCAGCGTCTTCAAAAGATAAGGCACATTTGGAACGGACAATATTCCGTGACAACGAAAAATTGACAAAGGATTAAAGATCCATGCATACCCAGATTTTGTACCGAAGCTACGAAATTGATTAAAACTATACTGCTAAGTTTTACCTCATTACTTGATCTTTCCAAAAATGTCAACCACTGCAGCTGGAAATAATAGTTGACAATTATCACAAGCATAAATGTGTCACATCCACAACGATGATTGATTCAACAAAAAACGCTTTTTGCTGATTGAGAATTGACAGAGGGCAACAAGATATTGCGCGAGCATAACCTTTTCAGTGCCATCGTCCGATTGAAAGTGGAGTGGATCGCAAGCTACACAAAGGTTTATTTCCTACTTTCTAGTCACGTGAACATCATCTCAGAAGTGCATATCCGTCAAAACAATCCTCCCCGTCGGGGAATCGAACCCCGGTCTCCCGCGTGACAGGCGGGGATACTCACCACTATACTAACGAGGACATGCCAAGGATCGTATGGTGACTGTGCAAACTTTTTCACATGCAATCACACATCAGCTCAAGCATTGCATTGTGTTGGTTTCGTCGGTTAGAAAATAATTTTTTGTTGTTTTTCCACGAATTACTTTTTAACAATATAACCCAAAGTATATTAAACGATATACAACCACGGCTCGTTGGTCTAGGGGTATGATTCTCGCTTTGGGTGCGAGAGGTCCCGGGTTCAAATCCCGGACGAGCCCGAAGTTCTTTGAAGCCTCTTTTGTTGAAATAAGTGCATGCTTAGATTGTCAGTGACGCAGTTTGCGACGACTCTTTGAAATACCAGTTGGTTGGCACGTTTCGCAAGCGAGCGAAAAGATGAAGCGGACACGGGGCGCCGATAAGAAACTTGAAGGTTATTCAGAAAAACAACACTGAGATAACGCGCGTTGATGGATGATGAAAGAACTCAATGGCGAGTTTCTCTCTTTTTTTCTACTTACACTCTTCAACAATTAATATAAAATGGCTGCCACAAAAGTTGGATCCACTAACAACTCGCATCAACTCCTATTGGACAAAACAAGAATATATTTTTACTTTGAAACGCGCAATACATCACGAGCAAGTAATGCATACATTCGTCGAAAGTGAAGAAGTTCTTCTTCTCAGCATGGTAAGTGGCCCAAAAGCATGTAAATTATGTAAAGTTTCGAAAATTGACTATTAAATTGGTCAAGAGATCTATCGACGATTGTTTGACAAGTTTCTTTTTGCATGTGTGCAGGTCCTGAAAGAAACGCTTCAGGTTGACTCTCGACCAAGAAGAATCATCACTAAAGTTTCAAAGCGCACAACTAGCCAGAAAGTATGTGTCTTTCCACCGGAGCTAAACTGCAGCACTCCAAAGTCAAGAAAACGATCCCGCCTCGATGAAGATGCCGACTCTTCGTCTCAACGTAACAGTATTACGCAAGATCGCCACCACAATCCCACAAGCAAGCGTATACGAAAATGTGAAAGAATCTTTACAAATGCAAGCCGACCATCAACAAATTCTTCAAGTGTCCCGCTGTCAAGAATTTCAGCATTCATGCCCATATCGGACGTCGATTCCAGTCCTAAATCGTCCTCTTCGTGCGCCTTACTTATGTCTAAAGTGCTCCGAAAGCAACACGGCAGACATTGCCGGCATTTGATAAGGGCCTGTGCGTAATAAGAGGTTTATTACCTGCGTCAAACAAACGTGGTTGTACAACGAAAAGTTTCATCTCGTTCACTCGTGAATCTCGCGTATTTATCACCATACGTTGTTGCCATTTTTATCCGCCCATGCAATATCTGCGTTGACATTACTGTGCAGGAAATCTATACACGCATTCTTCTTCTTACCAGTGCTGACATTATATTTGCTATTGTTCCTTTTAAATAAATTATGACCATGAAATAAGCACGATTCGGCCATTCGGCATGTGACAAATGCAATGGAATATATTTCTGATAAAATTTCTCCCCGTCGGGGAATCGAACCCCGGTCTCCCGCGTGACAGGCGGGGATACTTACCACTATACTAACGAGGACTGAAGCACATGTCCTATAATCTGACATTTAATCTAAATCACTGTGTCTTGGCTAACAAAAAGCATACGCAACTCCAGCGTCTTCAAAAGATAAGGCACATTTGGAACGGACAATATTCCGTGACAACGAAAAATTGACAAAGGATTAAAGATCCATGCATACCCAGATTTTGTGCCGAAGCAACGAAATTGATTAAAACTATACTGCTAAGTTTTACCTCATTACTTGATCTTTCCAAAAATGTCAACCACTGCAGCTGGAAAGAATAGTTGACAATTATCACAAGCATAAATGTGTCACATCCACAACGATGATTGATTCAACAAAAAACGCTTTTTGCTGATTGAGAATTGACAGAGGGCAACAAGATATTGCGCGAGCATAACCTTTTCAGTGCCATCGTCCGATTGAAAGTGGAGTGGATCGCAAGCTACACAAAGGTTTATTTCCTACTTTCTAGTCACGTGAACATCATCTCAGAAGTGCATATCCGTCAAAACAATCCTCCCCGTCGGGGAATCGAACCCCGGTCTCCCGCGTGACAGGCGGGGATACTCACCACTATACTAACGAGGACATGCCAAGGATCGTATGGTGACTGTGCAAACTTTTTCACATGCAATCACACATCAGCTCAAGCATTGCATTGTGTTGGTTTCGTCGGTTAGAAAATAATTTTTTGTTGTTTTTCCACGAATTACTTTTTAACAATATAACCCAAAGTATATTAAACGATATACAACCACGGCTCGTTGGTCTAGGGGTATGATTCTCGCTTTGGGTGCGAGAGGTCCCGGGTTCAAATCCCGGACGAGCCCGAAGTTCTTTGAAGCCTCTTTTGTTGAAATAAGTGCATGCTTAGATTGTCAGTGACGCAGTTTGCGACGACTCTTTGAAATACCAGTTGGTTGGCACGTTTCGCAAGCGAGCGAAAAGATGAAGCGGACACGGGGCGCCGATAAGAAACTTGAAGGTTATTCAGAAAAACAACACTGAGATAACGCGCGTTGATGGATGATGAAAGAACTCAATGGCGAGTTTCTCTCTTTTTTTCTACTTACACTCTTCAACAATTAATATAAAATGGCTGCCACAAAAGTTGGATCCACTAACAACTCGCATCAACTCCTATTGGACAAAACAAGAATATATTTTTACTTTGAAACGCGCAATACATCACGAGCAAGTAATGCATACATTCGTCGAAAGTGAAGAAGTTCTTCTTCTCAGCATGGTAAGTGGCCCAAAAGCATGTAAATTATGTAAAGTTTCGAAAATTGACTATTAAATTGGTCAAGAGATCTATCGACGATTGTTTGACAAGTTTCTTTTTGCATGTGTGCAGGTCCTGAAAGAAACGCTTCAGGTTGACTCTCGACCAAGAAGAATCATCACTAAAGTTTCAAAGCGCACAACTAGCCAGAAAGTATGTGTCTTTCCACCGGAGCTAAACTGCAGCACTCCAAAGTCAAGAAAACGATCCCGCCTCGATGAAGATGCCGACTCTTCGTCTCAACGTAACAGTATTACGCAAGATCGCCACCACAATCCCACAAGCAAGCGTATACGAAAATGTGAAAGAATCTTTACAAATGCAAGCCGACCATCAACAAATTCTTCAAGTGTCCCGCTGTCAAGAATTTCAGCATTCATGCCCATATCGGACGTCGATTCCAGTCCTAAATCGTCCTCTTCGTGCGCCTTACTTATGTCTAAAGTGCTCCGAAAGCAACACGGCAGACATTGCCGGCATTTGATAAGGGCCTGTGCGTAATAAGAGGTTTATTACCTGCGTCAAACAAACGTGGTTGTACAACGAAAAGTTTCATCTCGTTCACTCGTGAATCTCGCGTATTTATCACCATACGTTGTTGCCATTTTTATCCGCCCATGCAATATCTGCGTTGACATTACTGTGCAGGAAATCTATACACGCATTCTTCTTCTTACCAGTGCTGACATTATATTTGCTATTGTTCCTTTTAAATAAATTATGACCATGAAATAAGCACGATTCGGCCATTCGGCATGTGACAAATGCAATGGAATATATTTCTGATAAAATTTCTCCCCGTCGGGGAATCGAACCCCGGTCTCCCGCGTGACAGGCGGGGATACTTACCACTATACTAACGAGGACTGAAGCACATGTCCTATAATCTGACATTTAATCTAAATCACTGTGTCTTGGCTAACAAAAAGCATACGCAACTCCAGCGTCTTCAAAAGATAAGGCACATTTGGAACGGACAATATTCCGTGACAACGAAAAATTGACAAAGGATTAAAGATCCATGCATACCCAGATTTTGTGCCGAAGCAACGAAATTGATTAAAACTATACTGCTAAGTTTTACCTCATTACTTGATCTTTCCAAAAATGTCAACCACTGCAGCTGGAAAGAATAGTTGACAATTATCACAAGCATAAATGTGTCACATCCACAACGATGATTGATTCAACAAAAAACGCTTTTTGCTGATTGAGAATTGACAGAGGGCAACAAGATATTGCGCGAGCATAACCTTTTCAGTGCCATCGTCCGATTGAAAGTGGAGTGGATCGCAAGCTACACAAAGGTTTATTTCCTACTTTCTAGTCACGTGAACATCATCTCAGAAGTGCATATCCGTCAAAACAATCCTCCCCGTCGGGGAATCGAACCCCGGTCTCCCGCGTGACAGGCGGGGATACTCACCACTATACTAACGAGGACATGCCAAGGATCGTATGGTGACTGTGCAAACTTTTTCACATGCAATCACACATCAGCTCAAGCATTGCATTGTGTTGGTTTCGTCGGTTAGAAAATAATTTTTTGTTGTTTTTCCACGAATTACTTTTTAACAATATAACCCAAAGTATATTAAACGATATACAACCACGGCTCGTTGGTCTAGGGGTATGATTCTCGCTTTGGGTGCGAGAGGTCCCGGGTTCAAAACCCGGACGAGCCCGAAGTTCTTTGAAGCCTCTTTTGTTGAAATAAGTGCATGCTTAGATTGTCAGTGACGCAGTTTGCGACGACTCTTTGAAATACCAGTTGGTTGGCACGTTTCGCAAGCGAGCGAGAAGATGAAGCGGACACGGGGCGCCGATAAGAAACTTGAGGGTTATTCAAAAAAACAACACTGAGATAACGTGCGTTGATGGATGATGAAAGAACTCAATGGCGAGTTTCTCTCTTTTTTTCTACTTACACTCTTCAACAATTAATATAAAATGGCTGCCACAAAAGTTGGATCCACTAACAACTCGCATCAACTCCTATTGGACAAAACAAGAATATATTTTTACTTTGAAACGCGCAATACATCACGAGCAAGTAATGCATACATTCGTCGAAAGTGAAGAAGTTCTTCTTCTCAGCATGGTAAGTGGCCCAAAAGCATGTAAATTATGTAAAGTTTCGAAAATTGACTATTAAATTGGTCAAGAGATCTATCGACGATTGTTTGACAAGTTTCTTTTTGCATGTGTGCAGGTCCTGAAAGAAACGCTTCAGGTTGACTCTCGACCAAGAAGAATCATCACTAAAGTTTCAAAGCGCACAACTAGACAGAAAGCATGTGTCTTTCCACCGGAGCTAAACTGCAGCACTCCAAAGTCAAGAAAACGATCCCGCCTCGATGATGATGCCGACTCTTCGTCTCAACGTAACAGTATTACGCAAGATCGCCACCACAATCCCACAAGCAAGCGTATACGAAAATGTGAAAGAATCTTTACAAATGCAAGCCGACCATCAACAAATTTTTAAGTGTCCCGCTGTCAAGAATTTCAGCATTCATGCCCATATCGGACGTCGATTCCAGTCCTAAATCGTCCTCTTCGTGCGCCTTACTTATGTCTAAAGTGCTCCGAAAGCAACACGGCAGACATTGCCGGCATTTGATGAGGGCCTGTGCGTAATAAGAGGTTTATTACCTGCGCCAAACAAACGTGGTTGTACAACGAAAAGTTTCATCTCGTTCACTCGTGAATCTCGCGTATTTATCACCATACGTTGTTGCCATTTTCATCCGCCCATGCAATATCTGCGTTGACATTACTGTGCAGGAAATCTATACACGCATTCTTCTTCTTACCATTGCTGACATTATATTTGCTATTGTTCCTTTTAAATAAATTATGACCATGAAATAAGCACGATTCGGCCATTCGGCATGTGACAAATGCAATGGAATATATTTCTGATAAAATTTCTCCCCATCGGGGAATCGAACCCCGGTCTCCCGCGTGACAGGTGGGGATACTTACCACTATACTAACGAGGATTGAAGCACATGTCCTATAATCTGACATTTAATCTAAATCACTGTGTCTTGGCTAACAAAAAGCATACGCAACTCCAGCGTCTTCAAAAGATAAGGCACATTTGGAACGGACAATATTCCGTGACAACGAAAAATTGACAAAGGATTAAAGATCCATGTATACCCAGATTTTGTGCCGAAGCAACGAAATTGATTAAAACTATACTGCTAAGTTTTACCTCATTACTTGATCTTTCCAAAAATGTCAACCACTGCAGCTGGAAAGAATAGTTGACAATTATCACAAGCATAAATGTGTCACATCCACAACGATGATTGATTCAACAAAAAACGCTTTTTGCTGATTGAGAATTGACAGAGGGCAACAAGATATTGCGCGAGCATAACCTTTTCAGTGCCATCGTCCGATTGAAAGTGGAGTGGATCGCAAGCTACACAAAGGTTTATTTCCTACTTTCTAGTCACGTGAACATCATCTCAGAAATGCATATCCGTCAAAACAATCCTCCCCGTCGGGGAATCGAACCCCGGTCTCCCGCGTGACAGGCGGGGATACTCACCACTATACTAACGAGGACATGCCAAGGATCGTATGGTGACTGTGCAAACTTTTTCACATGCAATCACACATCAGCTCAAGCATTGCATTGTGTTGGTTTCGTCGGTTAGAAAATAATTTTTTGTTGTTTTTCCACGAATTACTTTTTAACAATATAACCCAAAGTATATTAAACGATATACAACCACGGCTCGTTGGTCTAGGGGTATGATTCTCGCTTTGGGTGCGAGAGGTCCCGGGTTCAAATCCCGGACGAGCCCGAAGTTCTTTGAAGCCTCTTTTGTTGAAATAAGTGCATGCTTAGATTGTCAGTGACGCAGTTTGCGACGACTCTTTGAAATACCAGTTGGTTGGCACGTTTCGCAAGCGAGCGAGAAGATGAAGCGGACACGGGGCGCCGATAAGAAACTTGAGGGTTATTCAAAAAAACAACACTGAGATAACGCGCGTTGATGGATGATGAAAGAACTCAATGGCGAGTTTCTCTCTTTTTTTCTACTTACACTCTTCAACAATTAATATAAAATGGCTGCCACAAAAGTTGGATCCACTAACAACTCGCATCAACTCCTATTGGACAAAACAAGAATATATTTTTACTTTGAAACGCGCAATACATCACGAGCAAGTAATGCATACATTCGTCGAAAGTGAAGAAGTTCTTCTTCTCAGCATGGTAAGTGGCCCAAAAGCATGTAAATTATGTAAAGTTTCGAAAATTGACTATTAAATTGGTCAAGAGATCTATCGACGATTGTTTGACAAGTTTCTTTTTGCATGTGTGCAGGTCCTGAAAGAAACGCTTCAGGTTGACTCTCGACCAAGAAGAATCATCACTAAAGTTTCAAAGCGCACAACTAGACAGAAAGCATGTGTCTTTCCACCGGAGCTAAACTGCAGCACTCCAAAGTCAGGAAAACGATCCCGCCTCGATGATGATGACGACTCTTCGTCTCAACGTAACAGTATTACGCAAGATCGCCACCACAATCCCACAAGCAAGCGTATACGAAAATGTGAAAGAATCTTTACAAATGCAAGCCGACCATCAACAAATTTTTAAGTGTCCCGCTGTCAAGAATTTCAGCATTCATGCCCATATCGGACGTCGATTCCAGTCCTAAATCGTCCTCTTCGTGCGCCTCACTTATGTCTAAAGTGCTCCGAAAGCAACACGGCAGACATTGCCGGCATTTGATGAGGGCCTGTGCGTAATAAGAGGTTTATTACCTGCGCCAAACAAACGTGGTTGTACAACGAAAAGTTTCATCTCGTTCACTCGTGAATCTCGCGTATTTATCACCATACGTTGTTGCCATTTTTATCCGCTCATGCAATATCTGCGTTGACATTACTGTGCAGGAAATCTATACACGCATTCTTCTTCTTACCATTGCTGACATTATATTTGCTATTGTTCCTTTTAAATAAATTATGACCATGAAATAAGCACGATTCGGCCATTCGGCATGTGACAAATGCAATGGAATATATTTCTGATAAAATTTCTCCCCATCGGGGAATCGAACCCCGGTCTCCCGCGTGACAGGCGGGGATACTTACCACTATACTAACGAGGATTGAAGCACATGTCCTATAAACTGACATTTAATCTAAATCACTGTGTCTTGGCTAACAAAAAGCATACGCAACTCCAGCGTCTTCAAAAGATAAGGCACATTTGGAACGGACAATATTCCGTGACAACGAAAAATTGACAAAGGATTAAAGATCCATGTATACCCAGATTTTGTGCCGAAGCAACGAAATTGATTAAAACTATACTGCTAAGTTTTACCTCATTACTTGATCTTTCCAAAAATGTCAACCACTGCAGCTGGAAAGAATAGTTGACAATTATCACAAGCATAAATGTGTCACATCCACAACGATGATTGATTCAACAAAAAACGCTTTTTGCTGATTGAGAATTGACAGAGGGCAACAAGATATTGCGCGAGCATAACCTTTTCAGTGCCATCGTCCGATTGAAAGTGGAGTGGATCGCAAGCTACACAAAGGTTTATTTCCTACTTTCTAGTCACGTGAACATCATCTCAGAAGTGCATATCCGTCAAAACAATCCTCCCCGTCGGGAAATCGAACCCCGGTCTCCCGCGTGACAGGCGGGGATACTCACCACTATACTAACGAGGACATGCCAAGGATCGTATGGTGACTGTGCAAACTTTTTCACATGCAATCACACATCAGCTCAAGCATTGCATTGTGTTGGTTTCGTCGGTTAGAAAATAATTTTTTGTTGTTTTTCCACGAATTACTTTTTAACAATATAACCCAAAGTATATTAAACGATATACAACCACGGCTCGTTGGTCTAGGGGTATGATTCTCGCTTTGGGTGCGAGAGGTCCCGGGTTCAAATCCCGGACGAGCCCGAAGTTCTTTGAAGCCTCTTTTGTTGAAATAAGTGCATGCTTAGATTGTCAGTGACGCAGTTTGCGACGACTCTTTGAAATACCAGTTGGTTGGCACGTTTCGCAAGCGAGCGAAAAGATGAAGCGGACACGGGGCGCCGATAAGAAACTTGAAGGTTATTCAGAAAAACAACACTGAGATAACGCGCGTTGATGGATGATGAAAGAACTCAATGGCGAGTTTCTCTCTTTTTTTCTACTTACACTCTTCAACAATTAATATAAAATGGCTGCCACAAAAGTTGGATCCACTAACAACTCGCATCAACTCCTATTGGACAAAACAAGAATATATTTTTACTTTGAAACGCGCAATACATCACGAGCAAGTAATGCATACATTCGTCGAAAGTGAAGAAGTTCTTCTTCTCAGCATGGTAAGTGGCCCAAAAGCATGTAAATTATGTAAAGTTTCGAAAATTGACTATTAAATTGGTCAAGAGATCTATCGACGATTGTTTGACAAGTTTCTTTTTGCATGTGTGCAGGTCCTGAAAGAAACGCTTCAGGTTGACTCTCGACCAAGAAGAATCATCACTAAAGTTTCAAAGCGCACAACTAGACAGAAAGCATGTGTCTTTCCACCGGAGCTAAACTGCAGCACTCCAAAGTCAAGACAACGATCCCGCCTCGATGATGATGCCGACTCTTCGTCTCAACGTAACAGTATTACGCAAGATCGCCACCACAATCCCACAAGCAAGCGTATACGAAAATGTGAAAGAATCTTTACAAATGCAAGCCGACCATCAACAAATTTTTAAGTGTCCCGCTGTCAAGAATTTCAGCATTCATGCCCATATCGGACGTCGATTCCAGTCCTAAATCGTCCTCTTCGTGCGCCTTACTTATGTCTAAAGTGCTCCGAAAGCAACACGGCAGACATTGCCGGCATTTGATGAGGGCCTGTGCGTAATAAGAGGTTTATTACCTGCGCCAAACAAACGTGGTTGTACAACGAAAAGTTTCATCTCGTTCACTCGTGAATCTCGCGTATTTATCACCATACGTTGTTGCCATTTTTATCCGCCCATGCAATATCTGCGTTGACATTACTGTGCAGGAAATCTATACACGCATTCTTCTTCTTACCATTGCTGACATTATATTTGCTATTGTTCCTTTTAAATAAATTATGACCATGAAATAAGCACGATTCGGCCATTCGGCATGTGACAAATGCAATGGAATATATTTCTGATAAAATTTCTCCCCATCGGGGAATCGAACCCCGGTCTCCCGCGTGACAGGCGGGGATACTTACCACTATACTAACGAGGACTGAAGCACATGTCCTATAATCTGACATTTAATCTAAATCACTGTGTCTTGGCTAACAAAAAGCATACGCAACTCCAGCGTCTTCAAAAGATAAGGCACATTTGGAACGGACAATATTCCGTGACAACGAAAAATTGACAAAGGATTAAAGATCCATGTATACCCAGATTTTGTGCCGAAGCAACGAAATTGATTAAAACTATACTGCTAAGTTTTACCTCATTACTTGATCTTTCCAAAAATGTCAACCACTGCAGCTGGAAAGAATAGTTGACAATTATCACAAGCATAAATGTGTCACATCCACAACGATGATTGATTCAACAAAAAACGCTTTTTGCTGATTGAGAATTGACAGAGGGCAACAAGATATTGCGCGAGCATAACCTTTTCAGTGCCATCGTCCGATTGAAAGTGGAGTGGATCGCAAGCTACACAAAGGTTTATTTCCTACTTTCTAGTCACGTGAACATCATCTCAGAAGTGCATATCCGTCAAAACAATCCTCCCCGTCGGGGAATCGAACCCCGGTCTCCCGCGTGACAGGCGGGGATACTCACCACTATACTAACGAGGACATGTCAAGGATCGTATGGTGACTGTGCAAACTTTTTCACATGCAATCACACATCAGCTCAAGCATTGCATTGTGTTGGTTTCGTCGGTCAGAAAATAATTTTTTGTTGTTTTTTCACGAATTACTTTTTAACAATATAACCCAAAGTATATTAAACGATATACAACCACGGCTCGTTGGTCTCGGGGTATGATTCTCGCTTTGGGTGCGAGAGGTCCCGGGTTCAAATCCCGGACGAGCCCGAAGTTCTTTGAAGCCTCTTTTGTTGAAATAAGTGCATGCTTAGATTGTCAGTGACGCAGTTTGCGACGACTCTTTGAAATATCAGTTGGTTGGCACGTTTCGCAAGCGAGCGAAAAGATGAAGCGGACACGGGGCGCCGATAAGAAACTTGAGGGTTATTCAGAAAAACAACACTGAGATAACGCGCGTTGATGGATGATGAAAGAACTCAATGGCGAGTTTCTCTCTTTTTTTCTACTTACACTCTTCAACAATTAATATAAGATGGCTGCCACAAAAGTTGGATCCACTAACAACTCGCATCAACTCCTATTGGACAAAACAAGAATATATTTTTACTTTGAAACGCGCAATACATCACGAGCAAGTAATGCATACAATCGTCGAAAGTGAAGAAGTTCTTCTTCTCAGCATGGTAAGTGGCCCAAAAGTATGTAAATTATGTAAAGTTTCGAAAATTGACTATTAAATTGGTCAAGAGATCTATCGACGATTGTTTGACAAGTTTCTTTTTGCATGTGTGCAGGTCCTGAAAGAAACGCTTCAGGTTGACTCTCGACCAAGAAGAATCATCACTAAAGTTTCAAAGCGCACAACTAGCCAGAAAGTATGTGTCTTTCCACCGGAGCTAAACTGCAGCACTCCAAAGTCAAGAAAACGATCCCGCCTCGATGATGATGCCGACTATTCGTCTCAACGTAACAGTATTACGCAAGATCGCCACCACAATCCCACAAGCAAGCGTATACGAAAATGTGAAAGAATCTTTACAAATGCAAGCCGACCATCAACAAATTCTTCAAGTGTCCCGCTGTCAAGAATTTCAGCATTCATGCCCATATCGGACGTCGATTCCAGTCCTAAATCGTCCTCTTCGTGCGCCTTACTTATGTCTAAAGTGCTCCGAAAGCAACACGGCAGACATTGTCGGCATTTGATGAGGGCCTGTGCGTAATAAGAGGTTTATTACCTGCGCCAAACAAACGTGGTTGTACAACGAAAAGTTTCATCTCGTTCACTCGTGAATCTCGCGTATTTATCACCATACGTTGTTGCCATTTTTATCCGCCCATGCAATATCTGCGTTGACATTACTGTGCAGGAAATCTATACACGCATTCTTCTTCTTACCAGTGCTGACATTATATTTGCTATTGTTCCTTTTAAATAAATTATGAACATGAAATAAGCACGATTCGGCCATTCGGCATGTGACAAATGCAATGGAATATATTTCTGATAAAATTTCTCCCCGTCGGGGAATCGAACCCCGGTCTCCCGCGTGACAGGCGGGGATACTTACCACTATACTAACGAGGACTGAAGCACATGTCCAACAATCTGACATTTAATCTAAATCACTGTGTCTTGGCTAACAAAAAGCATACGCAACTCCAGCGTCTTCAAAAGATAAGGCACATTTGGAACGGACAATATTCCGTGACAACGAAAAATTGACAAAGGATTAAGGATCCATGTATACCCGGATTTTGTGCCGAAGCAACGAAATTGATTGAAACTATACTGCTAAGTTTTACCTCATTACTTGATCTTTCCAAAAATGTCAACCACTGCAGCTGGAAAGAATAGTTGACAATTATCACAAGCATAAATGTGTCAGATCCACAACGATGATTGAATCAACAAAAAACGCTTTTTGCTGATTGAGAATTGACAGAGGGCAACAAGATATTGCGCGAGCATAATCGTTTCAGTGCCATCGTCCGATTGAAAGTGGAGTGGATCGCAAGTTACACAAAGGTTTATTTCCTACTTTCTAGTCACGTGAACATCATCTCAGACGTGCATATCCGTCAAAACAATCCTCCCCGTCGGGGAATCGAACCCCGGTCTCCCGCGTGACAGGCGGGGATACTCACCACTATACTAACGAGGACATGCCAAGGATCGTATGGTGACTGTGCAAACTTTTTCACATGCAATCACACATCAGCTCAAGCATTGCATTGTGTTGGTTTCGTCGGTCAGAAAATAATTTTTTTTTGTTTTTTCACGAATTACTTTTTAACAATATAACCCAAAGTATATTAAACGATATACAAACACGGCTCGTTGGTCTAGGGGTATGATTCTCGCTTTGGGTGCGAGAGGTCCCGGGTTCAAATCCCGGACGAGCCCGAAGTTCTTTGAAGCCTCTTTTGTTGAAATAAGAGCATGCTTAGATTGTCAGTGACGCAGTTTGCGACGACTCTTTGAAATTCCAGTTGGTTGGCACGTTTCGCAAGCGAGCGAAAAGATGAAGCGGACACGGGGCGCCGATAAGAAACTTGAAGGTTATTCAGAAAAACAACACTGAGATAACGCGCGTTGATGGATGATGAAAGAACTCAATGGCGAGTTTCTCTCTTTTTTTCTACTTCCACTCTTCAACAATTAATATAAAATGGCTGCCACAAAAGTTGGATCCATTAACAACTCGCATCAACTCCTATTGGACAAAACAAGAATATATTTTTACTTTGAAACGCGCAATACATCACGAGCAAGTAATGCATACATTCGTCGAAAGTGAAGAAGTTCTTCTTCTCAGCATGGTAAGCGGCCCAAAAGCATGTAAATTATGTAAAGTTTCGAAAATTGACTATTAAATTGGTCAAGAGATCTATCGACGATTGTTTGACAAGTTTCTTTTTGCATGTGTGCAGGTCCTGAAAGAAACGCTTCAGGTTGACTCTCGACCAAGAAGAATCATCACTAAAGTTTCAAAGCGCACAACTAGCCAGAAAGTATGTGTCTTTCCACCGGAGCTAAACTGCAGCTCTCCAAAGTCAAGAAAACGATCCCGCCTCGATGATGATGCCGACTCTTCGTCTCAACGTAACAGTATTACGCAGGATCGCCACCACAATCCCACAAGCAAGCGTATACGAAAATGTGAAAGAATCTTTACAAATGCAAGCCGACCATCAACAAATTCTTCAAGTGTCCCGCTGTCAAGAATTTCAGCATTCATGCCCATATCGGACGTCGATTCCAGTCCTAAATCGTCCTCTTCGTGCGCCTCACTTATGTCTAAAGTGCTCCGAAAGCAACACGGCAGACATTGTCGGCATTTGATGAGGGCCTGTGCGTAATAAGAGGTTTATTACCTGCGCCAAACAAACGTGGTTGTACAACGAAAAGTTTCATCTCGTTCACTCGTGAATCTCGCGTATTTATCACCATACGTTGTTGCCATTTTTATCCGCCCATGCAATATCTGCGTTGACATTACTGTGCAGGAAATCTATACACGCATTCTTCTTCTTACCAGTGCTGACATTATATTTGCTATTGTTCCTTTTAAATAAATTATGAACATGAAATAAGCACGATTCGGCCATTCGGCATGTGACAAATGCAATGGAATATATTTCTGATAAAATTTCTCCCCGTCGGGGAATCGAACCCCGGTCTCCCGCGTGACAGGCGGGGATACTTACCACTATACTAACGAGGACTGAAGCACATGTCCAACAATCTGACATTTAATCTAAATCACTGTGTCTTGGCTAACAAAAAGCATACGCAACTCCAGCGTCTTCAAAAGATAAGGCACATTTGGAACGGACAATATTCCGTGACAACGAAAAATTGACAAAGGATTAAGGATCCATGTATACCCGGATTTTGTGCCGAAGCAACGAAATTGATTGAAACTATACTGCTAAGTTTTACCTCATTACTTGATCTTTCCAAAAATGTCAACCACTGCAGCTGGAAAGAATAGTTGACAATTATCACAAGCATAAATGTGTCAGATCCACAACGATGATTGAATCAACAAAAAACGCTTTTTGCTGATTGAGAATTGACAGAGGGCAACAAGATATTGCGCGAGCATAATCTTTTCAGTGCCATCGTCCGATTGAAAGTGGAGTGGATCGCAAGTTACACAAAGGTTTATTTCCTACTTTCTAGTCACGTGAACATCATCTCAGACGTGCATATCCGTCAAAACAATCCTCCCCGTCGGGGAATCGAACCCCGGTCTCCCGCGTGACAGGCGGGGATACTCACCACTATACTAACGAGGACATGCCAAGGATCGTATGGTGACTGTGCAAACTTTTTCACATGCAATCACACATCAGCTCAAGCATTGCATTGTGTTGGTTTCGTCGGTCAGAAAATAATTTTTTTTTGTTTTTTCACGAATTACTTTTTAACAATATAACCCAAAGTATATTAAACGATATACAACCACGGCTCGTTGGTCTAGGGGTATGATTCTCGCTTTGGGTGCGAGAGGTCCCGGGTTCAAATCCCGGACGAGCCCGAAGTTCTTTGAAGCCTCTTTTGTTGAAATAAGAGCATGCTTAGATTGTCAGTGACGCAGTTTGCGACGACTCTTTGAAATTCCAGTTGGTTGGCACGTTTCGCAAGCGAGCGAAAAGATGAAGCGGACACGGGGCGCCGATAAGAAACTTGAAGGTTATTCAGAAAAACAACACTGAGATAACGCGCGTTGATGGATGATGAAAGAACTCAATGGCGAGTTTCTCTCTTTTTTTCTACTTCCACTCTTCAACAATTAATATAAAATGGCTGCCACAAAAGTTGGATCCATTAACAACTCGCATCAACTCCTATTGGACAAAACAAGAATATATTTTTACTTTGAAACGCGCAATACATCACGAGCAAGTAATGCATACATTCGTCGAAAGTGAAGAAGTTCTTCTTCTCAGCATGGTAAGCGGCCCAAAAGCATGTAAATTATGTAAAGTTTCGAAAATTGACTATTAAATTGGTCAAGAGATCTATCGACGATTGTTTGACAAGTTTCTTTTTGCATGTGTGCAGGTCCTGAAAGAAACGCTTCAGGTTGACTCTCGACCAAGAAGAATCATCACTAAAGTTTCAAAGCGCACAACTAGCCAGAAAGTATGTGTCTTTCCACCGGAGCTAAACTGCAGCTCTCCAAAGTCAAGAAAACGATCCCGCCTCGATGATGATGCCGACTCTTCGTCTCAACGTAACAGTATTACGCAGGATCGCCACCACAATCCCACAAGCAAGCGTATACGAAAATGTGAAAGAATCTTTACAAATGCAAGCCGACCATCAACAAATTCTTCAAGTGTCCCGCTGTCAAGAATTTCAGCATTCATGCCCATATCGGACGTCGATTCCAGTCCTAAATCGTCCTCTTCGTGCGCCTCACTTATGTCTAAAGTGCTCCGAAAGCAACACGGCAGACATTGTCGGCATTTGATGAGGGCCTGTGCGTAATAAGAGGTTTATTACCTGCGCCAAACAAACGTGGTTGTACAACGAAAAGTTTCATCTCGTTCACTCGTGAATCTCGCGTATTTATCACCATACGTTGTTGCCATTTTTATCCGCCCATGCAATATCTGCGTTGACATTACTGTGCAGGAAATCTATACACGCATTCTTCTTCTTACCAGTGCTGACATTATATTTGCTATTGTTCCTTTTAAATAAATTATGAACATGAAATAAGCACGATTCGGCCATTCGGCATGTGACAAATGCAATGGAATATATTTCTGATAAAATTTCTCCCCGTCGGGGAATCGAACCCCGGTCTCCCGCGTGACAGGCGGGGATACTTACCACTATACTAACGAGGACTGAAGCACATGTCCAACAATCTGACATTTAATCTAAATCACTGTGTCTTGGCTAACAAAAAGCATACGCAACTCCAGCGTCTTCAAAAGATAAGGCACATTTGGAACGGACAATATTCCGTGACAACGAAAAATTGACAAAGGATTAAGGATCCATGTATACCCGGATTTTGTGCCGAAGCAACGAAATTGATTGAAACTATACTGCTAAGTTTTACCTCATTACTTGATCTTTCCAAAAATGTCAACCACTGCAGCTGGAAAGAATAGTTGACAATTATCACAAGCATAAATGTGTCAGATCCACAACGATGATTGATTCAACAAAAAACGCTTTTTGCTGATTGAGAATTGACAGAGGGCAACAAGATATTGCGCGAGCATAATCTTTTCAGTGCCATCGTCCGATTGAAAGTGGAGTGGATCGCAAGTTACACAAAGGTTTATTTCCTACTTTCTAGTCACGTGAACATCATCTCAGACGTGCATATCCGTCAAAACAATCCTCCCCGTCGGGGAATCGAACCCCGGTCTCCCGCGTGACAGGCGGGGATACTCACCACTATACTAACGAGGACATGCCAAGGATCGTATGGTGACTGTGCAAACTTTTTCACATGCAATCACACATCAGCTCAAGCATTGCATTGTGTTGGTTTCGTCGGTCAGAAAATAATTTTTTGTTGTTTTTTCACGAATTACTTTTTAACAATATAACCCAAAGTATATTAAACGATATACAACCACGGCTCGTTGGTCTAGGGGTATGATTCTCGCTTTGGGTGCGAGAGGTCCCGGGTTCAAAACCCGGACGAGCCCGAAGTTCTTTGAAGCCTCTTTTGTTGAAATAAGAGCATGCTTAGATTGTCAGTGACGCAGTTTGCGACGACTCTTTGAAATTCCAGTTGGTTGGCACGTTTCGCAAGCGAGCGAAAAGATGAAGTGGACATGGGGCGCCGATAAGAAACTTGAAGGTTATTCAGAAAAACAACACTGAGATAACGCGCGTTGATGGATGATGAAAGAACTCAATGGCGAGTTTCTCTCTTTTTTTCTACTTCCACTCTTCAACAATTAATATAAAATGGCTGCCACAAAAGTTGGATCCATTAACAACTCGCATCAACTCCTATTGGACAAAACAAGAATATATTTTTACTTTGAAACGCGCAATACATCACGAGCAAGTAATGCATACATTCGTCGAAAGTGAAGAAGTTCTTCTTCTCAGCATGGTAAGTGGCCCAAAAGCATGTAAATTATGTAAAGTTTCGAAAATTGACTATTAAATTGGTCAAGAGATCTATCGACGATTGTTTGACAAGTTTCTTTTTGCATGTGTGCAGGTCCTGAAAGAAACGCTTCAGGTTGACTCTCGACCAAGAAGAATCATCACTAAAGTTTCAAAGCGCACAACTAGCCAGAAAGTATGTGTCTTTCCACCGGAGCTAAACTGCAGCACTCCAAAGTCAAGAAAACGATCCCGCCTCGATGATGATGCCGACTCTTCGTCTCAACGTAACAGTATTACGCAGGATCGCCACCACAATCCCACAAGCAAGCGTATACGAAAATGTGAAAGAATCTTTACAAATGCAAGCCGACCATCAACAAATTCTTCAAGTGTCCCGCTGTCAAGAATTTCAGCATTCATGCCCATATCGGACGTCGATTCCAGTCCTAAATCGTCCTCTTCGTGCGCCTCACTTATGTCTAAAGTGCTCCGAAAGCAACACGGCAGACATTGTCGGCATTTGATGAGGGCCTGTGCGTAATAAGAGGTTTATTACCTGCGCCAAACAAACGTGGTTGTACAACGAAAAGTTTCATCTCGTTCACTCGTGAATCTCGCGTATTTATCACCATACGTTGTTGCCATTTTTATCCGCCCATGCAATATCTGCGTTGACATTACTGTGCAGGAATACACGCATTCTTCTTCTTACCAGTGCTGACATTATATTTGCTATTGTTCCTTTTATATAAATTATGAACATGAAATAAGCACGATTCGGCCATTCGGCATGTGACAAATGCAATGGAATATATTTCTGATAAAATTTCTCCCCGTCGGGGAATCAAACCCCGGTCTCCCGCGTGACAGGCGGGGATACTTACCACTATACTAACGAGGACTGAAGCACATGTCCAACAATCTGACATTTAATCTAAATCACTGTGTCTTGGCTAACAAAAAGCATACGCAACTCCAGCGTCTTCAAAAGATAAGGCACATTTGGAACGGACAATATTCCGTGACAACGAAAAATTGACAAAGGATTAAGGATCCATGTATACCCAGATTTTGTGCCGAAGCAACGAAATTGATTGAAACTATACTGCTAAGTTTTACCTCATTACTTGATCTTTCCAAAAATGTCAACCACTGCAGCTGGAAAGAATAGTTGACAATTAACACAAGCATAAATGTGTCAGATCCACAACGATGATTGATTCAACAAAAAACGCTTTTTGCTGATTGAGAATTGACAGAGGGCAACAAGATATTGCGCGAGCATAATCTTTTCAGTGCCATCGTCCGATTGAAAGTGGAGTGGATCGCAAGTTACACAAAGGTTTATTTCCTACTTTCTAGTCACGTGAACATCATCTCAGACGTGCATATCCGTCAAAACAATCCTCCCCGTCGGGGAATCGAACCCCGGTCTCCCGCGTGACAGGCGGGGATACTCACCACTATACTAACGAGGACATGCCAAGGATCGTATGGTGACTGTGCAAACTTTTTCACATGCAATCACACATCAGCTCAAGCATTGCATTGTGTTGGTTTCGTCGGTCAGAAAATAATTTTTTGTTGTTTTTTCACGAATTACTTTTTAACAATATAACCCAAAGTATATTAAACGATATACAACCACGGCTCGTTGGTCTAGGGGTATGATTCTCGCTTTGGGTGCGAGAGGTCCCGGGTTCAAATCCCGGACGAGCCCGAAGTTCTTTGAAGCCTCTTTTGTTGAAATAAGTGCATGCTTAGATTGTCAGTGACGCAGTTTGCGACGACTCTTTGAAATTCCAGTTGGTTGGCACGTTTCGCAAGCGAGCGAAAAGATGAAGCGGACACGGGGCGCCGATAAGAAACTTGAAGGTTATTCAGAAAAACAACACTGAGATAACGCGCTTTGATGGATGATGAAAGAACTCAATGGCGAGTTTCTCTCTTTTTTTCTACTTCCACTCTTCAACAATTAATATAAAATGGCTGCCACAAAAGTTGGATCCATTAACAACTCGCATCAACTCCTATTGGACAAAACAAGAATATATTTTTACTTTGAAACGCGCAATACATCACGAGCAAGTAATGCATACATTCGTCGAAAGTGAAGAAGTTCTTCTTCTCAGCATGGTAAGTGGCCCAAAAGCATGTAAATTATGTAAAGTTTCGAAAATTGACTATTAAATTGGTCAAGAGATCTATCGACGATTGTTTGACAAGTTTCTTTTTGCATGTGTGCAGGTCCTGAAAGAAACGCTTCAGGTTGACTCTCGACCAAGAAGAATCATCACTAAAGTTTCAAAGCGCACAACTAGCCAGAAAGTATGTGTATATCCACCGGAGCTAAACTGCAGCACTCCAAAGTCAAGAAAACGATCCCGCCTCGATGATGATGCCGACTCTTCGTCTCAACGTAACAGTATTACGCAGGATCGCCACCACAATCCCACAAGCAAGCGTATACGAAAATGTGAAAGAATCTTTACAAATGCAAGCCGACCATCAACAAATTCTTCAAGTGTCCCGCTGTCAAGAATTTCAGCATTCATGCCCATATCGGACGTCGATTCCAGTCCTAAATCGTCCTCTTCGTGCGCCTCACTTATGTCTAAAGTGCTCCGAAAGCAACACGGCAGACATTGTCGGCATTTGATGAGGGCCTGTGCGTAATAAGAGGTTTATTACCTGCGCCAAACAAACGTGGTTGTACAACGAAAAGTTTCATCTCGTTCACTCGTGAATCTCGCGTATTTATCACCATACGTTGTTGCCATTTTTATCCGCCCATGCAATATCTGCGTTGACATTACTGTGCAGGAATACACGCATTCTTCTTCTTACCAGTGCTGACATTATATTTGCTATTGTTCCTTTTAAATAAATTATGAACATGAAATAAGCACGATTCGGCCATTCGGCATGTGACAAATGCAATGGAATATATTTCTGATAAAATTTCTCCCCGTCGGGGAATCGAACCCCGGTCTCCCGCGTGACAGGCGGGGATACTTACCACTATACTAACGAGGACTGAAGCACATGTCCAACAATCTGACATTTAATCTAAATCACTGTGTCTTGGCTAACAAAAAGCATACGCAACTCCAGCGTCTTCAAAAGATAAGGCACATTTGGAACGGACAATATTCCGTGACAACGAAAAATTGACAAAGGATTAAGGATCCATGTATACCCGGATTTTGTGCCGAAGCAACGAAATTGATTGAAACTATACTGCTAAGTTTTACCTCATTACTTGATCTTTCCAAAAATGTCAACCACTGCAGCTGGAAAGAATAGTTGACAATTATCACAAGCATAAATGTGTCAGATCCACAACGATGATTGAATCAACAAAAAACGCTTTTTGCTGATTGAGAATTGACAGAGGGCAACAAGATATTGCGCGAGCATAATCTTTTCAGTGCCATCGTCCGATTGAAAGTGGAGTGGATCGCAAGTTACACAAAGGTTTATTTCCTACTTTCTAGTCACGTGAACATCATCTCAGACGTGCATATCCGTCAAAACAATCCTCCCCGTCGGGGAATCGAACCCCGGTCTCCCGCGTGACAGGCGGGGATACTCACCACTATACTAACGAGGACATGCCAAGGATCGTATGGTGACTGTGCAAACTTTTTCACATGCAATCACACATCAGCTCAAGCATTGCATTGTGTTGGTTTCGTCGGTCAGAAAATAATTTTTTGTTGTTTTTTCACGAATTACTTTTTAACAATATAACCCAAAGTATATTAAACGATATACAACCACGGCTCGTTGGTCTAGGGGTATGATTCTCGCTTTGGGTGCGAGAGGTCCCGGGTTCAAATCCCGGACGAGCCCGAAGTTCTTTGAAGCCTCTTTTGTTGAAATAGGTGCATGCTTAGATTGTCAGTGACGCAGTTTGCGACGACTCTTTGAAATTCCAGTTGGTTGGCACGTTTCGCAAGCGAGCGAAAAGATGAAGCGGACACGGGGCGCCGATAAGAAACTTGAAGGTTATTCAGAAAAACAACACTGAGATAACGCGCGTTGATGGATGATGAAAGAACTCAATGGCGAGTTTCTCTCTTTTTTTCTACTTCCACTCTTCAACAATTAATATAAAATGGCTGCCACAAAAGTTGGATCCATTAACAACTCGCATCAACTCCTATTGGACAAAACAAGAATATATTTTTACTTTGAAACGCGCAATACATCACGAGCAAGTAATGCATACATTCGTCGAAAGTGAAGAAGTTCTTCTTCTCAGCATGGTAAGTGGCCCAAAAGCATGTAAATTATGTAAAGTTTCGAAAATTGACTATTAAATTGGTCAAGAGATCTATCGACGATTGTTTGACAAGTTTCTTTTTGCATTAGTGCAGGTCCTGAAAGAAACGCTTCAGGTTGACTCTCGACCAAGAAGAATCATCACTAAAGTTTCAAAGCGCACAACTAGCCAGAAAGTATGTGTCTTTCCACCGGAGCTAAACTGCAGCACTCCAAAGTCAAGAAAACGATCCCGCCTCGATGATGATGCCGACTCTTCGTCTCAACGTAACAGTATTACGCAGGATCGCCACCACAATCCCACAAGCAAGCGTATACGAAAATGTGAAAGAATCTTTACAAATGCAAGCCGACCATCAACAAATTCTTCAAGTGTCCCGCTGTCAAGAATTTCAGCATTCATGCCCATATCGGACGTCGATTCCAGTCCTAAATCGTCCTCTTCGTGCGCCTCACTTATGTCTAAAGTGCTCCGAAAGCAACACGGCAGACATTGTCGGCATTTGATGAGGGCCTGTGCGTAATAAGAGGTTTATTACCTGCGCCAAACAAACGTGGTTGTACAACGAAAAGTTTCATCTCGTTCACTCGTGAATCTCGCGTATTTATCACCATACGTTGTTGCCATTTTTATCCGCCCATGCAATATCTGCGTTGACATTACTGTGCAGGAAATCTATACACGCATTCTTCTTCTTACCAGTGCTGACATTATATTTGCTATTGTTCCTTTTAAATAAATTATGAACATGAAATAAGCACGATTCGGCCATTCGGCATGTGACAAATGCAATGGAATATATTTCTGATAAAATTTCTCCCCGTCGGGGAATCGAACCCCGGTCTCCCGCGTGACAGGCGGGGATACTTACCACTATACTAACGAGGACTGAAGCACATGTCCAACAATCTGACATTTAATCTAAATCACTGTGTCTTGGCTAACAAAAAGCATACGCAACTCCAGCGTCTTCAAAAGATAAGGCACATTTGGAACGGACAATATTCCGTGACAACGAAAAATTGACAAAGGATTAAGGATCCATGTATACCCGGATTTTGTGCCGAAGCAACGAAATTGATTGAAACTATACTGCTAAGTTTTACCTCATTACTTGATCTTTCCAAAAATGTCAACCACTGCAGCTGGAAAGAATAGTTGACAATTATCACAAGCATAAATGTGTCAGATCCACAACGATGATTGAATCAACAAAAAACGCTTTTTGCTGATTGAGAATTGACAGAGGGCAACAAGATATTGCGCGAGCATAATCTTTTCAGTGCCATCGTCCGATTGAAAGTGGAGTGGATCGCAAGTTACACAAAGGTTTATTTCCTACTTTCTAGACACGTGAACATCATCTCAGACGTGCATATCCGTCAAAACAATCCTCCCCGTCGGGGAATCGAACCCCGGTCTCCCGCGTGACAGGCGGGGATACTCACCACTATACTAACGAGGACATGCCAAGGATCGTATGGTGACTGTGCAAACTTTTTCACATGCAATCACACATCAGCTCAAGCATTGCATTGTGTTGGTTTCGTCGGTCAGAAAATAATTTTTTGTTGTTTTTTCACGAATTACTTTTTAACAATATAACCCAAAGTATATTAAACGATATACAACCACGGCTCGTTGGTCTAGGGGTATGATTCTCGCTTTGGGTGCGAGAGGTCCCGGGTTCAAATCCCGGACGAGCCCGAAGTTCTTTGAAGCCTCTTTTGTTGAAATAAGAGCATGCTTAGATTGTCAGTGACCCAGTTTGCGACGACTCTTTGAAATTCCAGTTGGTTGGCACGTTTCGCAAGCGAGCGAAAAGATGAAGCGGACACGGGGCGCCGATAAGAAACTTGAAGGTTATTCAGAAAAACAACACTGAGATAACGCGCGTTGATGGATGATGAAAGAACTCAATGGCGAGTTTCTCTCTTTTTTTCTACTTCCACTCTTCAACAATTAATATAAAATGGCTGCCACAAAAGTTGGATCCATTAACAACTCGCATCAACTCCTATTGGACAAAACAAGAATATATTTTTACTTTGAAACGCGCAATACATCACGAGCAAGTAATGCATACATTCGTCGAAAGTGAAGAAGTTCTTCTTCTCAGCATGGTAAGTGGCCCAAAAGCATGTAAATTATGTAAAGTTTCGAAAATTGACTATTAAATTGGTCAAGAGATCTATCGACGATTGTTTGACAAGTTTCTTTTTGCATGTGTGCAGGTCCTGAAAGAAACGCTTCAGGTTGACTCTCGACCAAGAAGAATCATCACTAAAGTTTCAAAGCGCACAACTAGCCAGAAAGTATGTGTCTTTCCACCGGAGCTAAACTGCAGCACTCCAAAGTCAAGAAAACGATCCCGCCTCGATGATGATGCCGACTCTTCGTCTCAACGTAACAGTATTACGCAGGATCGCCACCACAATCCCACAAGCAAGCGTATACGAAAATGTGAAAGAATCTTTACAAATGCAAGCCGACCATCAACAAATTCTTCAAGTGTCCCGCTGTCAAGAATTTCAGCATTCATACCCATATCGGACGTCGATTCCAGTCCAAAATCGTCCTCTTCGTGCGCCTCACTTATGTCTAAAGTGCTCCGAAAGCAACACGGCAGACATTGTCGGCATTTGATGAGGGCCTGTGCGTAATAAGAGGTTTATTACCTGCGCCAAACAAACGTGGTTGTACAACGAAAAGTTTCATCTCGTTCACTCGTGAATCTCGCGTATTTATCACCATACGTTGTTGCCATTTTTATCCGCCCATGCAATATCTGCGTTGACATTACTGTGCAGGAAATCTATACACGCATTCTTCTTCTTACCAGTGCTGACATTATATTTGCTACTGTTCCTTTTAAATAAATTATGAACATGAAATAAGCACGATTCGGCCATTCGGCATGTGACAAATGCAATGGAATATATTTCTGATAAAATTTCTCCCCGTCGGGGAATCGAACCCCGGTCTCCCGCGTGACAGGCGGGGATACTTACCACTATACTAACGAGGACTGAAGCACATGTCCAACAATCTGACATTTAATCTAAATCACTGTGTCTTGGCTAACAAAAAGCATACGCAACTCCAGCGTCTTCAAAAGATAAGGCACATTTGGAACGGACAATATTCCGTGACAACGAAAAATTGACAAAGGATTAAGGATCCATGTATACCCAGATTTTGTGCCGAAGCAACGAAATTGATTGAAACTATACTGCTAAGTTTTACCTCATTACTTGATCTTTCCAAAAATGTCAACCACTGCAGCTGGAAAGAATAGTTGACAATTATCACAAGCATAAATGTGTCAGATCCACAACGATGATTGATTCAACAAAAAACGCTTTTTGCTGATTGAGAATTGACAGAGGGCAACAAGATATTGCGCGAGCATAATCTTTTCAGTGCCATCGTCCGATTGAAAGTGGAGTGGATCGCAAGTTACACAAAGGTTTATTTCCTACTTTCTAGTCACGTGAACATCATCTCAGACGTGC
This sequence comes from Ascidia mentula, assembly GCF_947561715.1. NCBI lineage: Eukaryota > Metazoa > Chordata > Ascidiacea > Phlebobranchia > Ascidiidae > Ascidia > Ascidia mentula. Next base: position 14,116,481 of record NC_138569.1, on the reverse strand, counting down.
ATATCCGTCAAAACAATCCTCCCCGTCGGGGAATCGAACCCCGGTCTCCCGCGTGACAGGCGGGGATACTCACCACTATACTAACGAGGACATGCCAAGGATCGTATGGTGACTGTGCAAACTTTTTCACATGCAATCACACATCAGCTCAAGCATTGCATTGTGTTGGTTTCGTCGGTCAGAAAATAATTTTTTGTTGTTTTTTCACGAATTACTTTTTAACAATATAACCCAAAGTATATTAAACGATATACAACCACGGCTCGTTGGTCTAGGGGTATGATTCTCGCTTTGGGTGCGAGAGGTCCCGGGTTCAAATCCCGGACGAGCCCGAAGTTCTTTGAAGCCTCTTTTGTTGAAATAAGAGCATGCTTAGATTGTCAGTGACCCAGTTTGCGACGACTCTTTGAAATTCCAGTTGGTTGGCACGTTTCGCAAGCGAGCGAAAAGATGAAGCGGACACGGGGCGCCGATAAGAAACTTGAAGGTTATTCAGAAAAACAACACTGAGATAACGCGCGTTGATGGATGATGAAAGAACTCAATGGCGAGTTTCTCTCTTTTTTTCTACTTCCACTCTTCAACAATTAATATAAAATGGCTGCCACAAAAGTTGGATCCATTAACAACTCGCATCAACTCCTATTGGACAAAACAAGAATATATTTTTACTTTGAAACGCGCAATACATCACGAGCAAGTAATGCATACATTCGTCGAAAGTGAAGAAGTTCTTCTTCTCAGCATGGTAAGTGGCCCAAAAGCATGTAAATTATGTAAAGTTTCGAAAATTGACTATTAAATTGGTCAAGAGATCTATCGACGATTGTTTGACAAGTTTCTTTTTGCATGTGTGCAGGTCCTGAAAGAAACGCTTCAGGTTGACTCTCGACCAAGAAGAATCATCACTAAAGTTTCAAAGCGCACAACTAGCCAGAAAGTATGTGTCTTTCCACCGGAGCTAAACTGCAGCACTCCAAAGTCAAGAAAACGATCCCGCCTCGATGATGATGCCGACTCTTCGTCTCAACGTAACAGTATTACGCAGGATCGCCACCACAATCCCACAAGCAAGCGTATACGAAAATGTGAAAGAATCTTTACAAATGCAAGCCGACCATCAACAAATTCTTCAAGTGTCCCGCTGTCAAGAATTTCAGCATTCATACCCATATCGGACGTCGATTCCAGTCCTAAATCGTCCTCTTCGTGCGCCTCACTTATGTCTAAAGTGCTCCGAAAGCAACACGGCAGACATTGTCGGCATTTGATGAGGGCCTGTGCGTAATAAGAGGTTTATTACCTGCGCCAAACAAACGTGGTTGTACAACGAAAAGTTTCATCTCGTTCACTCGTGAATCTCGCGTATTTATCACCATACGTTGTTGCCATTTTTATCCGCCCATGCAATATCTGCGTTGACATTACTGTGCAGGAAATCTATACACGCATTCTTCTTGTTACCAGTGCTGACATTATATTTGCTACTGTTCCTTTTAAATAAATTATGAACATGAAATAAGCACGATTCGGCCATTCGGCATGTGACAAATGCAATGGAATATATTTCTGATAAAATTTCTCCCCGTCGGGGAATCGAACCCCGGTCTCCCGCGTGACAGGCGGGGATACTTACCACTATACTAACGAGGACTGAAGCACATGTCCAACAATCTGACATTTAATCTAAATCACTGTGTCTTGGCTAACAAAAAGCATACGCAACTCCAGCGTCTTCAAAAGATAAGGCACATTTGGAACGGACAATATTCCGTGACAACGAAAAATTGACAAAGGATTAAGGATCCATGTATACCCAGATTTTGTGCCGAAGCAACGAAATTGATTGAAACTATACTGCTAAGTTTTACCTCATTACTTGATCTTTCCAAAAATGTCAACCACTGCAGCTGGAAAGAATAGTTGACAATTATCACAAGCATAAATGTGTCAGATCCACAACGATGATTGATTCAACAAAAAACGCTTTTTGCTGATTTAGAATTGACAGAGGGCAACAAGATATTGCGCGAGCATAATCTTTTCAGTGCCATCGTCCGATTGAAAGTGGAGTGGATCGCAAGTTACACAAAGGTTTATTTCCTACTTTCTAGTCACGTGAACATCATCTCAGACGTGCATATCCGTCAAAACAATCCTCCCCGTCGGGGAATCGAACCCCGGTCTCCCGCGTGACAGGCGGGGATACTCACCACTATACTAACGAGGACATGCCAAGGATCGTATGGTGACTGTGCAAACTTTTTCACATGCAATCACACATCAGCTCAAGCATTGCATTGTGTTGGTTTCGTCGGTCAGAAAATAATTTTTTGTTGTTTTTTCACGAATTACTTTTTAACAATATAACCCAAAGTATATTAAACGATATACAACCACGGCTCGTTGGTCTAGGGGTTTGATTCTCGCTTTGGGTGCGAGAGGTCCCGGGTTCAAATCCCGGACGAGCCCGAAGTTCTTTGAAGCCTCTTTTGTTGAAATAAGTGCATGCTTAGATTGTCAGTGACGCAGTTTGCGACGACTCTTTGAAATTCCAGTTGGTTGGCACGTTTCGCAAGCGAGCGAAAAGATGAAGCGGACACGGGGCGCCGATAAGAAACTTGAAGGTTATTCAGAAAAACAACACTGAGATAACGCGCGTTGATGGATGATGAAAGAACTCAATGGCGAGTTTCTCTCTTTTTTTCTACTTCCACTCTTCAACAATTAATATAAAATGGCTGCCACAAAAGTTGGATCCATTAACAACTCGCATCAACTCCTATTGGACAAAACAAGAATATATTTTTACTTTGAAACGCGCAATACATCACGAGCAAGTAATGCATACATTCGTCGAAAGTGAAGAAGTTCTTCTTCTCAGCATGGTAAGTGGCCCAAAAGCATGTAAATTATGTAAAGTTTCGAAAATTGACTATTAAATTGGTCAAGAGATCTATCGACGATTGTTTGACAAGTTTCTTTTTGCATGTGTGCAGGTCCTGAAAGAAACGCTTCAGGTTGACTCTCGACCAAGAAGAATCATCACTAAAGTTTCAATGCGCACAACTAGCCAGAAAGTATGTGTCTTTCCACCGGAGCTAAACTGCAGCACTCCAAAGTCAAGAAAACGATCCCGCCTCGATGATGATGCCGACTCTTCGTCTCAACGTAACAGTATTACGCAGGATCGCCACCACAATCCCACAAGCAAGCGTGTACGAAAATTTGAAAGAATCTTTACAAATGCAAGCCGACCATCAACAAATTCTTCAAGTGTCCCGCTGTCAAGAATTTCAGCATTCATACCCATATCGGACGTCGATTCCAGTCCTAAATCGTCCTCTTCGTGCGCCTCACTTATGTCTAAAGTGCTCCGAAAGCAACACGGCAGACATTGTCGGCATTTGATGAGGGCCTGTGCGTAATAAGAGGTTTATTACCTGCGCCAAACAAACGTGGTTGTACAACGAAAAGTTTCATCTCGTTCACTCGTGAATCTCGCGTATTTATCACCATACGTTGTTGCCATTTTTATCCGCCCATGCAATATCTGCGTTGACATTACTGTGCAGGAAATCTATACACGCATTCTTCTTCTTACCAGTGCTGACATTATATTTGCTACTGTTCCTTTTAAATAAATTATGAACATGAAATAAGCACGATTCGGCCATTCGGCATGTGACAAATGCAATGGAATATATTTCTGATAAAATTTCTCCCCGTCGGGGAATCGAACCCCGGTCTCCCGCGTGACAGGCGGGGATACTTACCACTATACTAACGAGGACTGAAGCACATGTCCAACAATCTGACATTTAATCTAAATCACTGTGTCTTGGCTAACAAAAAGCATACGCAACTCCAGCGTCTTCAAAAGATAAGGCACATTTGGAACGGACAATATTCCGTGACAACGAAAAATTGACAAAGGATTAAGGATCCATGTATACCCAGATTTTGTGCCGAAGCAACGAAATTGATTGAAACTATACTGCTAAGTTTTACCTCATTACTTGATCTTTCCAAAAATGTCAACCACTGCAGCTGGAAAGAATAGTTGACAATTATCACAAGCATAAATGTGTCAGATCCACAACGATGATTGATTCAACAAAAAACGCTTTTTGCTGATTGAGAATTGACAGAGGGCAACAAGATATTGCGCGAGCATAATCTTTTCAGTGCCATCGTCCGATTGAAAGTGGAGTGGATCGCAAGTTACACAAAGGTTTATTTCCTACTTTCTAGTCACGTGAACATCATCTCAGACGTGCATATCCGTCAAAACAATCCTCCCCGTCGGGGAATCGAACCCCGGTCTCCCGCGTGACAGGCGGGGATACTCACCACTATACTAACGAGGACATGCCAAGGATCGTATGGTGACTGTGCAAACTTTTTCACATGCAATCACACATCAGCTCAAGCATTGCATTGTGTTGGTTTCGTCGGTCAGAAAATAATTTTTTGCTGTTTTTTCACGAATTACTTTTTAACAATATAACCCAAAGTATATTAAACGATATACAACCACGGCTCGTTGGTCTAGGGGTATGATTCTCGCTTTGGGTGCGAGAGGTCCCGGGTTCAAATCCCGGACGAGCCCGAAGTTCTTTGAAGCCTCTTTTGTTGAAATAAGAGCATGCTTAGATTGTCAGTGACCCAGTTTGCGACGACTCTTTGAAATTCCAGTTGGTTGGCACGTTTCGCAAGCGAGCGAAAAGATGAAGCGGACACGGGGCGCCGATAAGAAACTTGAAGGTTATTCAGAAAAACAACACTGAGATAACGCGCGTTGATGGATGATGAAAGAACTCAATGGCGAGTTTCTCTCTTTTTTTCTACTTCCACTCTTCAACAATTAATATAAAATGGCTGCCACAAAAGTTGGATCCATTAACAACTCGCATCAACTCCTATTGGACAAAACAAGAATATATTTTTACTTTGAAACGCGCAATACATCACGAGCAAGTAATGCATACATTCGTCGAAAGTGAAGAAGTTCTTCTTCTCAGCATGGTAAGTGGCCCAAAAGCATGTAAATTATGTAAAGTTTCGAAAATTGACTATTAAATTGGTCAAGAGATCTATCGACGATTGTTTGACAAGTTTCTTTTTGCATGTGTGCAGGTCCTGAAAGAAACGCTTCAGGTTGACTCTCGACCAAGAAGAATCATCACTAAAGTTTCAAAGCGCACAACTAGCCAGAAAGTATGTGTCTTTCCACCGGAGCTAAACTGCAGCACTCCAAAGTCAAGAAAACGATCCCGCCTCGATGATGATGCCGACTCTTCGTCTCAACGTAACAGTATTACGCAGGATCGCCACCACAATCCCACAAGCAAGCGTATACGAAAATGTGAAAGAATCTTTACAAATGCAAGCCGACCATCAACAAATTCTTCAAGTGTCCCGCTGTCAAGAATTTCAGCATTCATACCCATATCGGACGTCGATTCCAGTCCTAAATCGTCCTCTTCGTGCGCCTCACTTATGTCTAAAGTGCTCCGAAAGCAACACGGCAGACATTGTCGGCATTTGATGAGGGCCTGTGCGTAATAAGAGGTTTATTACCTGCGCCAAACAAACGTGGTTGTACAACGAAAAGTTTCATCTCGTTCACTCGTGAATCTCGCGTATTTATCACCATACGTTGTTGCCATTTTTATCCGCCCATGCAATATCTGCGTTGACATTACTGTGCAGGAAATCTATACACGCATTCTTCTTGTTACCAGTGCTGACATTATATTTGCTACTGTTCCTTTTAAATAAATTATGAACATGAAATAAGCACGATTCGGCCATTCGGCATGTGACAAATGCAATGGAATATATTTCTGATAAAATTTCTCCCCGTCGGGGAATCGAACCCCGGTCTCCCGCGTGACAGGCGGGGATACTTACCACTATACTAACGAGGACTGAAGCACATGTCCAACAATCTGACATTTAATCTAAATCACTGTGTCTTGGCTAACAAAAAGCATACGCAACTCCAGCGTCTTCAAAAGATAAGGCACATTTGGAACGGACAATATTCCGTGACAACGAAAAATTGACAAAGGATTAAGGATCCATGTATACCCAGATTTTGTGCCGAAGCAACGAAATTGATTGAAACTATACTGCTAAGTTTTACCTCATTACTTGATCTTTCCAAAAATGTCAACCACTGCAGCTGGAAAGAATAGTTGACAATTATCACAAGCATAAATGTGTCAGATCCACAACGATGATTGATTCAACAAAAAACGCTTTTTGCTGATTGAGAATTGACAGAGGGCAACAAGATATTGCGCGAGCATAATCTTTTCAGTGCCATCGTCCGATTGAAAGTGGAGTGGATCGCAAGTTACACAAAGGTTTATTTCCTACTTTCTAGTCACGTGAACATCATCTCAGACGTGCATATCCGTCAAAACAATCCTCCCCGTCGGGGAATCGAACCCCGGTCTCCCGCGTGACAGGCGGGGATACTCACCACTATACTAACGAGGACATGCCAAGGATCGTATGGTGACTGTGCAAACTTTTTCACATGCAATCACACATCAGCTCAAGCATTGCATTGTGTTGGTTTCGTTGGTCAGAAAATAATTTTTTGTTGTTTTTTCACGAATTACTTTTTAACAATATAACCCAAAGTATATTAAACGATATACAACCACGGCTCGTTGGTCTAGGGGTTTGATTCTCGCTTTGGGTGCGAGAGGTCCCGGGTTCAAATCCCGGACGAGCCCGAAGTTCTTTGAAGCCTCTTTTGTTGAAATAAGTGCATGCTTAGATTGTCAGTGACCCAGTTTGCGACGACTCTTTGAAATTCCAGTTGGTTGGCACGTTTCGCAAGCGAGCGAAAAGATGAAGCGGACACGGGGCGCCGATAAGAAACTTGAAGGTTATTCAGAAAAACAACACTGAGATAACGCGCGTTGATGGATGATGAAAGAACTCAATGGCGAGTTTCTCTCTTTTTTTCTACTTCCACTCTTCAACAATTAATATAAAATGGCTGCCACAAAAGTTGGATCCATTAACAACTCGCATCAACTCCTATTGGACAAAACAAGAATATATTTTTACTTTGAAACGCGCAATACATCACGAGCAAGTAATGCATACATTCGTCGAAAGTGAAGAAGTTCTTCTTCTCAGCATGGTAAGTGGCCCAAAAGCATGTAAATTATGTAAAGTTTCGAAAATTGACTATTAAATTGGTCAAGAGATCTATCGACGATTGTTTGACAAGTTTCTTTTTGCATGTGTGCAGGTCCTGAAAGAAACGCTTCAGGTTGACTCTCGACCAAGAAGAATCATCACTAAAGTTTCAAAGCGCACAACTAGCCAGAAAGTATGTGTCTTTCCACCGGAGCTAAACTGCAGCACTCCAAAGTCAAGAAAACGATCCCGCCTCGATGATGATGCCGACTCTTCGTCTCAACGTAACAGTATTACGCAGGATCGCCACCACAATCCCACAAGCAAGCGTATACGAAAATGTGAAAGAATCTTTACAAATGCAAGCCGACCATCAACAAATTCTTCAAGTGTCCCGCTGTCAAGAATTTCAGCATTCATACCCATATCGGACGTCGATTCCAGTCCTAAATCGTCCTCTTCGTGCGCCTCACTTATGTCTAAAGTGCTCCGAAAGCAACACGGCAGACATTGTCGGCATTTGATGAGGGCCTGTGCGTAATAAGAGGTTTATTACCTGCGCCAAACAAACGTGGTTGTACAACGAAAAGTTTCATCTCGTTCACTCGTGAATCTCGCGTATTTATCACCATACGTTGTTGCCATTTTTATCCGCCCATGCAATATCTGCGTTGACATTACTGTGCAGGAAATCTATACACGCATTCTTCTTGTTACCAGTGCTGACATTATATTTGCTACTGTTCCTTTTAAATAAATTATGAACATGAAATAAGCACGATTCGGCCATTCGGCATGTGACAAATGCAATGGAATATATTTCTGATAAAATTTCTCCCCGTCGGGGAATCGAACCCCGGTCTCCCGCGTGACAGGCGGGGATACTTACCACTATACTAACGAGGACTGAAGCACATGTCCAACAATCTGACATTTAATCTAAATCACTGTGTCTTGGCTAACAAAAAGCATACGCAACTCCAGCGTCTTCAAAAGATAAGGCACATTTGGAACGGACAATATTCCGTGACAACGAAAAATTGACAAAGGATTAAGGATCCATGTATACCCAGATTTTGTGCCGAAGCAACGAAATTGATTGAAACTATACTGCTAAGTTTTACCTCATTACTTGATCTTTCCAAAAATGTCAACCACTGCAGCTGGAAAGAATAGTTGACAATTATCACAAGCATAAATGTGTCAGATCCACAACGATGATTGATTCAACAAAAAACGCTTTTTGCTGATTGAGAATTGACAGAGGGCAACAAGATATTGCGCGAGCATAATCTTTTCAGTGCCATCGTCCGATTGAAAGTGGAGTGGATCGCAAGTTACACAAAGGTTTATTTCCTACTTTCTAGTCACGTGAACATCATCTCAGACGTGCATATCCGTCAAAACAATCCTCCCCGTCGGGGAATCGAACCCCGGTCTCCCGCGTGACAGGCGGGGATACTCACCACTATACTAACGAGGACATGCCAAGGATCGTATGGTGACTGTGCAAACTTTTTCACATGCAATCACACATCAGCTCAAGCATTGCATTGTGTTGGTTTCGTCGGTCAGAAAATAATTTTTTGTTGTTTTTTCACGAATTACTTTTTAACAATATAACCCAAAGTATATTAAACGATATACAACCACGGCTCGTTGGTCTAGGGGTTTGATTCTCGCTTTGGGTGCGAGAGGTCCCGGGTTCAAATCCCGGACGAGCCCGAAGTTCTTTGAAGCCTCTTTTGTTGAAATAAGTGCATGCTTAGATTGTCAGTGACGCAGTTTGCGACGACTCTTTGAAATTCCAGTTGGTTGGCACGTTTCGCAAGCGAGCGAAAAGATGAAGCGGACACGGGGCGCCGATAAGAAACTTGAAGGTTATTCAGAAAAACAACACTGAGATAACGCGCGTTGATGGATGATGAAAGAACTCAATGGCGAGTTTCTCTCTTTTTTTCTACTTCCACTCTTCAACAATTAATATAAAATGGCTGCCACAAAAGTTGGATCCATTAACAACTCGCATCAACTCCTATTGGACAAAACAAGAATATATTTTTACTTTGAAACGCGCAATACATCACGAGCAAGTAATGCATACATTCGTCGAAAGTGAAGAAGTTCTTCTTCTCAGCATGGTAAGTGGCCCAAAAGCATGTAAATTATGTAAAGTTTCGAAAATTGACTACTAAATTGGTCAAGAGATCTATCGACGATTGTTTGACAAGTTTCTTTTTGCATGTGTGCAGGTCCTGAAAGAAACGCTTCAGGTTGACTCTCGACCAAGAAGAATCATCACTAAAGTTTCAATGCGCACAACTAGCCAGAAAGTATGTGTCTTTCCACCGGAGCTAAACTGCAGCACTCCAAAGTCAAGAAAACGATCCCGCCTCGATGATGATGCCGACTCTTCGTCTCAACGTAACAGTATTACGCAGGATCGCCACCACAATCCCACAAGCAAGCGTGTACGAAAATGTGAAAGAATCTTTACAAATGCAAGCCGACCATCAACAAATTCTTCAAGTGTCCCGCTGTCAAGAATTTCAGCATTCATACCCATATCGGACGTCGATTCCAGTCCTAAATCGTCCTCTTCGTGCGCCTCACTTATGTCTAAAGTGCTCCGAAAGCAACACGGCAGACATTGTCGGCATTTGATGAGGGCCTGTGCGTAATAAGAGGTTTATTACCTGCGCCAAACAAACGTGGTTGTACAACGAAAAGTTTCATCTCGTTCACTCGTGAATCTCGCGTATTTATCACCATACGTTGTTGCCATTTTTATCCGCCCATGCAATATCTGCGTTGACATTACTGTGCAGGAAATCTATACACGCATTCTTCTTCTTACCAGTGCTGACATTATATTTGCTACTGTTCCTTTTAAATAAATTATGAACATGAAATAAGCACGATTCGGCCATTCGGCATGTGACAAATGCAATGGAATATATTTCTGATAAAATTTCTCCCCGTCGGGGAATCGAACCCCGGTCTCCCGCGTGACAGGCGGGGATACTTACCAACTATACTAACGAGGACTGAAGCACATGTCCAACAATCTGACATTTAATCTAAATCACTGTGTCTTGGCTAACAAAAAGCATACGCAACTCCAGCGTCTTCAAAAGATAAGGCACATTTGGAACGGACAATATTCCGTGACAACGAAAAATTGACAAAGGATTAAGGATCCATGTATACCCAGATTTTGTGCCGAAGCAACGAAATTGATTGAAACTATACTGCTAAGTTTTACCTCATTACTTGATCTTTCCAAAAATGTCAACCACTGCAGCTGGAAAGAATAGTTGACAATTATCACAAGCATAAATGTGTCAGATCCACAACGATGATTGATTCAACAAAAAACGCTTTTTGCTGATTGAGAATTGACAGAGGGCAACAAGATATTGCGCGAGCATAATCTTTTCAGTGCCATCGTCCGATTGAAAGTGGAGTGGATCGCAAGTTACACAAAGGTTTATTTCCTACTTTCTAGTCACGTGAATATCATCTCAGACGTGCATATCCGTCAAAACAATCCTCCCCGTCGGGGAATCGAACCCCGGTCTCCCGCGTGACAGGCGGGGATACTCACCACTATACTAACGAGGACATGCCAAGGATCGTATGGTGACTGTGCAAACTTTTTCACATGCAATCACACATCAGCTCAAGCATTGCATTGTGTTGGTTTCGTCGGTCAGAAAATAATTTTTTGTTGTTTTTTCACGAATTACTTTTTAACAATATAACCCAAAGTATATTAAACGATATAAAACCACGGCTCGTTGGTCTAGGGGTTTGATTCTCGCTTTGGGTGCGAGAGGTCCCGGGTTCAAATCCCGGACGAGCCCGAAGTTCTTTGAAGCCTCTTTTGTTGAAATAAGAGCATGCTTAGATTGTCAGTGACCCAGTTTGCGACGACTCTTTGAAATTCCAGTTGGTTGGCACGTTTCGCAAGCGAGCGAAAAGATGAAGCGGACACGGGGCGCCGATAAGAAACTTGAAGGTTATTCAGAAAAACAACACTGAGATAACGCGCGTTGATGGATGATGAAAGAACTCAATGGCGAGTTTCTCTCTTTTTTTCTACTTCCACTCTTCAACAATTAATATAAAATGGCTGCCACAAAAGTTGGATCCATTAACAACTCGCATCAACTCCTATTGGACAAAACAAGAATATATTTTTACTTTGAAACGCGCAATACATCACGAGCAAGTAATGCATACATTCGTCGAAAGTGAAGAAGTTCTTCTTCTCAGCATGGTAAGTGGCCCAAAAGCATGTAAATTATGTAAAGTTTCGAAAATTGACTATTAAATTGGTCAAGAGATCTATCGACGATTGTTTGACAAGTTTCTTTTTGCATGTGTGCAGGTCCTGAAAGAAACGCTTCAGGTTGACTCTCGACCAAGAAGAATCATCACTAAAGTTTCAAAGCGCACAACTAGCCAGAAAGTATGTGTCTTTCCACCGGAGCTAAACTGCAGCACTCCAAAGTCAAGAAAACGATCCCGCCTCGATGATGATGCCGACTCTTCGTCTCAACGTAACAGTATTACGCAGGATCGCCACCACAATCCCACAAGCAAGCGTATACGAAAATGTGAAAGAATCTTTACAAATGCAAGCCGACCATCAACAAATTCTTCAAGTGTCCCGCTGTCAAGAATTTCAGCATTCATACCCATATCGGACGTCGATTCCAGTCCTAAATCGTCCTCTTCGTGCGCCTCACTTATGTCTAAAGTGCTCCGAAAGCAACACGGCAGACATTGTCGGCATTTGATGAGGGCCTGTGCGTAATAAGAGGTTTATTACCTGCGCCAAACAAACGTGGTTGTACAACGAAAAGTTTCATCTCGTTCACTCGTGAATCTCGCGTATTTATCACCATACGTTGTTGCCATTTTTATCCGCCCATGCAATATCTGCGTTGACATTACTGTGCAGGAAATCTATACACGCATTCTTCTTGTTACCAGTGCTGACATTATATTTGCTACTGTTCCTTTTAAATAAATTATGAACATGAAATAAGCACGATTCGGCCATTCGGCATGTGACAAATGCAATGGAATATATTTCTGATAAAATTTCTCCCCGTCGGGGAATCGAACCCCGGTCTCCCGCGTGACAGGCGGGGATACTTACCACTATACTAACGAGGACTGAAGCACATGTCCAACAATCTGACATTTAATCTAAATCACTGTGTCTTGGCTAACAAAAAGCATACGCAACTCCAGCGTCTTCAAAAGATAAGGCACATTTGGAACGGACAATATTCCGTGACAACGAAAAATTGACAAAGGATTAAGGATCCATGTATACCCAGATTTTGTGCCGAAGCAACGAAATTGATTGAAACTATACTGCTAAGTTTTACCTCATTACTTGATCTTTCCAAAAATGTCAACCACTGCAGCTGGAAAGAATAGTTGACAATTATCACAAGCATAAATGTGTCAGATCCACAACGATGATTGATTCAACAAAAAACGCTTTTTGCTGATTGAGAATTGACAGAGGGCAACAAGATATTGCGCGAGCATAATCTTTTCAGTGCCATCGTCCGATTGAAAGTGGAGTGGATCGCAAGTTACACAAAGGTTTATTTCCTACTTTCTAGTCACGTGAACATCATCTCAGACGTGCATATCCGTCAAAACAATCCTCCCCGTCGGGGAATCGAACCCCGGTCTCCCGCGTGACAGGCGGGGATACTCACCACTATACTAACGAGGACATGCCAAGGATCGTATGGTGACTGTGCAAACTTTTTCACATGCAATCACACATCAGCTCAAGCATTGCATTGTGTTGGTTTCGTCGGTCAGAAAATAATTTTTTGTTGTTTTTTCACGAATTACTTTTTAACAATATAACCCAAAGTATATTAAACGATATACAACCACGGCTCGTTGGTCTAGGGGTTTGATTCTCGCTTTGGGTGCGAGAGGTCCCGGGTTCAAATCCCGGACGAGCCCGAAGTTCTTTGAAGCCTCTTTTGTTGAAATAAGTGCATGCTTAGATTGTCAGTGACGCAGTTTGCGACGACTCTTTGAAATTCCAGTTGGTTGGCACGTTTCGCAAGCGAGCGAAAAGATGAAGCGGACACGGGGCGCCGATAAGAAACTTGAAGGTTATTCAGAAAAACAACACTGAGATAACGCGCGTTGATGGATGATGAAAGAACTCAATGGCGAGTTTCTCTCTTTTTTTCTACTTCCACTCTTCAACAATTAATATAAAATGGCTGCCACAAAAGTTGGATCCATTAACAACTCGCATCAACTCCTATTGGACAAAACAAGAATATATTTTTACTTTGAAACGCGCAATACATCACGAGCAAGTAATGCATACATTCGTCGAAAGTGAAGAAGTTCTTCTTCTCAGCATGGTAAGTGGCCCAAAAGCATGTAAATTATGTAAAGTTTCGAAAATTGACTATTAAATTGGTCAAGAGATCTATCGACGATTGTTTGACAAGTTTCTTTTTGCATGTGTGCAGGTCCTGAAAGAAACGCTTCAGGTTGACTCTCGACCAAGAAGAATCATCACTAAAGTTTCAATGCGCACAACTAGCCAGAAAGTATGTGTCTTTCCACCGGAGCTAAACTGCAGCACTCCAAAGTCAAGAAAACGATCCCGCCTCGATGATGATGCCGACTCTTCGTCTCAACGTAACAGTATTACGCAGGATCGCCACCACAATCCCACAAGCAAGCGTGTACGAAAATGTGAAAGAATCTTTACAAATGCAAGCCGACCATCAACAAATTCTTCAAGTGTCCCGCTGTCAAGAATTTCAGCATTCATACCCATATCGGACGTCGATTCCAGTCCTAAATCGTCCTCTTCGTGCGCCTCACTTATGTCTAAAGTGCTCCGAAAGCAACACGGCAGACATTGTCGGCATTTGATGAGGGCCTGTGCGTAATAAGAGGTTTATTACCTGCGCCAAACAAACGTGGTTGTACAACGAAAAGTTTCATCTCGTTCACTCGTGAATCTCGCGTATTTATCACCATACGTTGTTGCCATTTTTATCCGCCCATGCAATATCTGCGTTGACATTACTGTGCAGGAAATCTATACACGCATTCTTCTTCTTACCAGTGCTGACATTATATTTGCTACTGTTCCTTTTAAATAAATTATGAACATGAAATAAGCACGATTCGGCCATTCGGCATGTGACAAATGCAATGGAATATATTTCTGATAAAATTTCTCCCCGTCGGGGAATCGAACCCCGGTCTCCCGCGTGACAGGCGGGGATACTTACCACTATACTAACGAGGACTGAAGCACATGTCCAACAATCTGACATTTAATCTAAATCACTGTGTCTTGGCTAACAAAAAGCATACGCAACTCCAGCGTCTTCAAAAGATAAGGCACATTTGGAACGGACAATATTCCGTGACAACGAAAAATTGACAAAGGATTAAGGATCCATGTATACCCAGATTTTGTGCCGAAGCAACGAAATTGATTGAAACTATACTGCTAAGTTTTACCTCATTACTTGATCTTTCCAAAAATGTCAACCACTGCAGCTGGAAAGAATAGTTGACAATTATCACAAGCATAAATGTGTCAGATCCACAACGATGATTGATTCAACAAAAAACGCTTTTTGCTGATTGAGAATTGACAGAGGGCAACAAGATATTGCGCGAGCATAATCTTTTCAGTGCCATCGTCCGATTGAAAGTGGAGTGGATCGCAAGTTACACAAAGGTTTATTTCCTACTTTCTAGTCACGTGAATATCATCTCAGACGTGCATATCCGTCAAAACAATCCTCCCCGTCGGGGAATCGAACCCCGGTCTCCCGCGTGACAGGCGGGGATACTCACCACTATACTAACGAGGACATGCCAAGGATCGTATGGTGACTGTGCAAACTTTTTCACATGCAATCACACATCAGCTCAAGCATTGCATTGTGTTGGTTTCGTCGGTCAGAAAATAATTTTTTGTTGTTTTTTCACGAATTACTTTTTAACAATATAACCCAAAGTATATTAAACGATATAAAACCACGGCTCGTTGGTCTAGGGGTTTGATTCTCGCTTTGGGTGCGAGAGGTCCCGGGTTCAAATCCCGGACGAGCCCGAAGTTCTTTGAAGCCTCTTTTGTTGAAATAAGTGCATGCTTAGATTGTCAGTGACGCAGTTTGCGACGACTCTTTGAAATTCCAGTTGGTTGGCACGTTTCGCAAGCGAGCGAAAAGATGAAGCGGACACGGGGCGCCGATAAGAAACTTGAAGGTTATTCAGAAAAACAACACTGAGATAACGCGCGTTGATGGATGATGAAAGAACTCAATGGCGAGTTTCTCTCTTTTTTTCTACTTCCACTCTTCAACAATTAATATAAAATGGCTGCCACAAAAGTTGGATCCATTAACAACTCGCATCAACTCCTATTGGACAAAACAAGAATATATTTTTACTTTGAAACGCGCAATACATCACGAGCAAGTAATGCATACATTCGTCGAAAGTGAAGAAGTTCTTCTTCTCAGCATGGTAAGTGGCCCAAAAGCATGTAAATTATGTAAAGTTTCGAAAATTGACTATTAAATTGGTCAAGAGATCCATCGACGATTGTTTGACAAGTTTCTTTTTGCATGTGTGCAGGTCCTGAAAGAAACGCTTCAGGTTGACTCTCGACCAAGAAGAATCATCACTAAAGTTTCAAAGCGCACAACTAGCCAGAAAGTATGTGTATATCCACCGGAGCTAAACTGCAGCACTCCAAAGTCAAGAAAACGATCCCGCCTCGATGATGATGCCGACTCTTCGTCTCAACGTAACAGTATTACGCAGGATCGCCACCACAATCCCACAAGCAAGCGTATACGAAAATGTGAAAGAATCTTTACAAATGCAAGCCGACCATCAACAAATTCTTCAAGTGTCCCGCTGTCAAGAATTTCAGCATTCATGCCCATATCGGACGTCGATTCCAGTCCTAAATCGTCCTCTTCGTGCGCCTCACTTATGTCTAAAGTGCTCCGAAAGCAACACGGCAGACATTGTCGGCATTTGATGAGGGCCTGTGCGTAATAAGATGTTTATTACCTGCGCCAAACAAACGTGGTTGTACAACGAAAAGTTTCATCTCGTTCACTCGTGAATCTCGCGTATTTATCACCATACGTTGTTGCCATTTTTATCCGCCCATGCAATATCTGCGTTGACATTACTGTGCAGGAAATCTATACACGCATTCTTCTTCTTACCAGTGCTGACATTATATTTGCTATTGTTCCTTTTAAATAAATTATGAACATGAAATAAGCACGATTCGGCCATTCGGCATGTGAGAAATGCAATGGAATATATTTCTGATAAAATTTCTCCCCGTCGGGGAATCGAACCCCGGTCTCCCGCGTAACAGGCGGGGATACTGACCACTATACTAACGAGGACTGAAGCACATGTCCAACAATCTGACATTTAATCTAAATCACTGTGTCTTGGCTAACAAAAAGCATACGCAACTCCAGCGTCTTCAAAAGATAAGGCACATTTGGAACGGACAATATTCCGTTACAACGAAAAATTGACAAAGGATTAAGGATCCATGTATACCCGGATTTTGTGCCGAAGCAACGAAATTGATTGAAACTATACTGCTAAGTTTTACCTCATTACTTGATCTTTCCAAAAATGTCAACCACTGCAGCTGGAAAGAATAGTTGACAATTATCACAAGCATAAATGTGTCAGATCCACAACGATGATTGATTCAACAAAAAACGCTTTTTGCTGATTGAGAATTGACAGAGGGCAACAAGATATTGCGCGAGCATAATCTTTTCAGTGCCATCGTCCGATTGAAAGTGGAGTGGATCGCAAGTTACACAAAGGTTTATTTCCTACTTTCTAGTCACGTGAACATCATCTCAGACGTGCATATCCGTCAAAACAATCCTCCCCGTCGGGGAATCGAACCCCGGTCTCCCGCGTGACAGGCGGGGATACTCACCACTATACTAACGAGGACATGCCAAGGATCGTATGGTGACTGTGCAAACTTTTTCACATGCAATCACACATCAGCTCAAGCATTGCATTGTGTTGGTTTCGTCGGTCAGAAAATAATTTTTTGTTGTTTTTTCACGAATTACTTTTTAACAATATAACCCAAAGTATATTAAACGATATACAACCACGGCTCGTTGGTCTAGGGATTTGATTCTCGCTTTGGGTGCGAGAGGTCCCGGGTTCAAATCCCGGACGAGCCCGAAGTTCTTTGAAGCCTCTTTTGTTGAAATAAGTGCATGCTTAGATTGTCAGTGACGCAGTTTGCGACGACTCTTTGAAATTCCAGTTGGTTGGCACGTTTCGCAAGCGAGCGAAAAGATGAAGCGGACACGGGGCGCCGATAAGAAACTTGAAGGTTATTCAGAAAAACAACACTGAGATAACGCGCGTTGATGGATGATGAAAGAACTCAATGGCAAGTTTCTCTCTTTTTTTCTACTTCCACTCTTCAACAATTAATATAAAATGGCTGCCACAAAAGTTGGATCCATTAACAACTCGCATCAACTCCTATTGGACAAAACAAGAATATATTTTTACTTTGAAACGCGCAATACATCACGAGCAAGTAATGCATACATTCGTCGAAAGTGAAGAAGTTCTTCTTCTCAGCATGGTAAGTGGCCCAAAAGCATGTAAATTATGTAAAGTTTCGAAAATTGACTATTAAATTGGTCAAGAGATCTATCGACGATTGTTTGACAAGTTTCTTTTTGCATGTGTGCAGGTCCTGAAAGAAACGCTTCAGGTTGACTCTCGACCAAGAAGAATCATCACTAAAGTTTCAAAGCGCACAGCTAGCCAGAAAGTATGTGTATATCCACCGGAGCTAAACTGCAGCACTCCAAAGTCAAGAAAACGATCCCGCCTCGATGATGATGCCGACTCTTCGTCTCAACGTAACAGTATTACCCAGGATCGCCACCACAATCCCACAAGCAAGCGTATACGAAAATGTGAAAGAATCTTTACAAATGCAAGCCGACCATCAACAAATTCTTCAAGTGTCCCGCTGTCAAGAATTTCAGCATTCATGCCCATATCGGACGTCGATTCCAGTCCTAAATCGTCCTCTTCGTGCGCCTCACTTATGTCTAAAGTGCTCCGAAAGCAACACGGCAGACATTGTCGGCATTTGATGAGGGCCTGTGCGTAATAAGATGTTTATTACCTGCGCCAAACAAACGTGGTTGTACAACGAAAAGTTTCATCTCGTTCACTCGTGAATCTCGCGTATTTATCACCATACGTTGTTGCCATTTTTATCCGCCCATGCAATATCTGCGTTGACATTACTGTGCAGGAAATCTATACACGCATTCTTCTTCTTACCAGTGCTGACATTATATTTGCTATTGTTCCTTTTAAATAAATTATGAACATGAAATAAGCACGATTCGGCCATTCGGCATGTGACAAATGCAATGGAATATATTTCTGATAAAATTTCTCCCCGTCGGGGAATCTAACCCCGGTCTCCCGCGTGACAGGCGGGGATACTGACCACTATACTAACGAGGACTGAAGCACATGTCCAACAATCTGACATTTAATCTAAATCACTGTGTCTTGGCTAACAAAAAGCATACGCAACTCCAGCGTCTTCAAAAGATAAGGCACATTTGGAACGGACAATATTCCGTGACAACGAAAAATTGACAAAGGATTAAGGATCCATGTATACCCGGATTTTGTGCCGAAGCAACGAAATTGATTGAAACTATACTGCTAAGTTTTACCTCATTACTTGATCTTTCCAAAAATGTCAACCACTGCAGCTGGAAAGAATAGTTGACAATTATCACAAGCATAAATGTGTCAGATCCACAACGATGATTGAATCAACAAAAAACGCTTTTTGCTGATTGAGAATTGACAGAGGGCAACAAGATATTGCGCGAGCATAATCTTTTCAGTGCCATCGTCCGATTGAAAGTGGAGTGGATCGCAAGTTACACAAAGGTTTATTTCCTACTTTCTAGACACGTGAACATCATCTCAGACGTGCATATCCGTCAAAACAATCCTCCCCGTCGGGGAATCGAACCCCGGTCTCCCGCGTGACAGGCGGGGATACTCACCACTATACTAACGAGGACATGCCAAGGATCGTATGGTGACTGTGCAAACTTTTTCACATGCAATCACACATCAGCTCAAGCATTGCATTGTGTTGGTTTCGTCGGTCAGAAAATAATTTTTTGTTGTTTTTTCACGAATTACTTTTTAACAATATAACCCAAAGTATATTAAACGATATACAACCACGGCTCGTTGGTCTAGGGATTTGATTCTCGCTTTGGGTGCGAGAGGTCCCGGGTTCAAATCCCGGACGAGCCCGAAGTTCTTTGAAGCCTCTTTTGTTGAAATAAGTGCATGCTTAGATTGTCAGTGACGCAGTTTGCGACGACTCTTTGAAATTCCAGTTGGTTGGCACGTTTCGCAAGCGAGCGAAAAGATGAAGCGGACACGGGGCGCCGATAAGAAACTTGAAGGTTATTCAGAAAAACAACACTGAGATAACGCGCGTTGATGGATGATGAAAGAACTCAATGGCAAGTTTCTCTCTTTTTTTCTACTTCCACTCTTCAACAATTAATATAAAATGGCTGCCACAAAAGTTGGATCCATTAACAACTCGCATCAACTCCTATTGGACAAAACAAGAATATATTTTTACTTTGAAACGCGCAATACATCACGAGCAAGTAATGCATACATTCGTCGAAAGTGAAGAAGTTCTTCTTCTCAGCATGGTAAGTGGCCCAAAAGCATGTAAATTATGTAAAGTTTCGAAAATTGACTATTAAATTGGTCAAGAGATCTATCGACGATTGTTTGACAAGTTTCTTTTTGCATGTGTGCAGGTCCTGAAAGAAACGCTTCAGGTTGACTCTCGACCAAGAAGAATCATCACTAAAGTTTCAAAGCGCACAGCTAGCCAGAAAGTATGTGTATATCCACCGGAGCTAAACTGCAGCACTCCAAAGTCAAGAAAACGATCCCGCCTCGATGATGATGCCGACTCTTCGTCTCAACGTAACAGTATTACGCAGGATCGCCACCACAATCCCACAAGCAAGCGTATACGAAAATGTGAAAGAATCTTTACAAATGCAAGCCGACCATCAACAAATTCTTCAAGTGTCCCGCTGTCAAGAATTTCAACATTCATGCCCATATCGGACGTCGATTCCAGTCCTAAATCGTCCTCTTCGTGCGCCTCACTTATGTCTAAAGTGCTCCGAAAGCAACACGGCAGACATTGTCGGCATTTGATGAGGGCCTGTGCGTAATAAGATGTTTATTACCTGCGCCAAACAAACGTGGTTGTACAACGAAAAGTTTCATCTCGTTCACTCGTGAATCTCGCGTATTTATCACCATACGTTGTTGCCATTTTTATCCGCCCATGCAATATCTGCGTTGACATTACTGTGCAGGAAATCTATACACGCATTCTTCTTCTTACCAGTGCTGACATTATATTTGCTATTGTTCCTTTTAAATAAATTATGAACATGAAATAAGCACGATTCGGCCATTCGGCATGTGACAAATGCAATGGAATATATTTCTGATAAAATTTCTCCCCGTCGGGGAATCGAACCCCGGTCTCCCGCGTGACAGGCGGGGATACTTACCACTATACTAACGAGGACTGAAGCACATGTCCAACAATCTGACATTTAATCTAAATCACTGTGTCTTGGCTAACAAAAAGCATACGCAACTCCAGCGTCTTCAAAAGATAAGGCACATTTGGAACGGACAATATTCCGTGACAACGAAAAATTGACAAAGGATTAAGGATCCATGTATACCCGGATTTTGTGCCGAAGCAACGAAATTGATTGAAACTATACTGCTAAGTTTTACCTCATTACTTGATCTTTCCAAAAATGTCAACCACTGCAGCTGGAAAGAATAGTTGACAATTATCACAAGCATAAATGTGTCAGATCCACAACGATGATTGATTCAACAAAAAACGCTTTTTGCTGATTGAGAATTGACAGAGGGCAACAAGATATTGCGCGAGCATAATCTTTTCAGTGCCATCGTCCGATTGAAAGTGGAGTGGATCGCAAGTTACACAAAGGTTTATTTCCTACTTTCTAGTCACGTGAACATCATCTCAGACGTGCATATCCGTCAAAACAATGCTCCCCGTCGGGGAATCGAACCCCGGTCTCCCGCGTGACAGGCGGGGATACTCACCACTATACTAACGAGGACATGCCAAGGATCGTATGGTGACTGTGCAAACTTTTTCACATGCAATCACACATCAGCTCAAGCATTGCATTGTGTTGGTTTCGTCGGTCAGAAAATAATTTTTTGTTGTTTTTTCACGAATTACTTTTTAACAATATAACCCAAAGTATATTAAACGATATACAACCACGGCTCGTTGGTCTAGGGGTTTGATTCTCGCTTTGGGTGCGAGAGGTCCCGGGTTCAAATCCCGGACGAGCCCGAAGTTCTTTGAAGCCTCTTTTGTTGAAATAAGTGCATGCTTAGATTGTCAGTGACGCAGTTTGCGACGACTCTTTGAAATTCCAGTTGGTTGGCACGTTTCGCAAGCGAGCGAAAAGATGAAGCGGACACGGGGCGCCGATAAGAAACTTGAAGGTTATTCAGAAAAACAACACTGAGATAACGCGCGTTGATGGATGATGAAAGAACTCAATGGCGAGTTTCTCTCTTTTTTTCTACTTCCACTCTTCAACAATTGATATAAAATGGCTGCCACAAAAGTTGGATCCATTAACAACTCGCATCAACTCCTATTGGACAAAACAAGAATATATTTTTACTTTGAAACGCGCAATACATCACGAGCAAGTAATGCATACATTCGTCGAAAGTGAAGAAGTTCTTCTTCTCAGCATGGTAAGTGGCCCAAAAGCATGTAAATTATGTAAAGTTTCGAAAATTGACTATTAAATTGGTCAAGAGATCTATCGACGATTGTTTGACAAGTTTCTTTTTGCATGTGTGCAGGTCCTGAAAGAAACGCTTCAGGTTGACTCTCGACCAAGAAGAATCATCACTAAAGTTTCAAAGCGCACAACTAGCCAGAAAGTATGTGTATATCCACCGGAGCTAAACTGCAGCACTCCAAAGTCAAGAAAACGATCCCGCCTCGATGATGATGCCGACTCTTCGTCTCAACGTAACAGTATTACGCAGGATCGCCACCACAATCCCACAAGCAAGCGTATACGAAAATGTGAAAGAATCTTTACAAATGCAAGCCGACCATCAACAAATTCTTCAAGTGTCCCGCTGTCAAGAATTTCAGCATTCATGCCCATATCGGACGTCGATTCCAGTCCTAAATCGTCCTCTTCGTGCGCCTCACTTATGTCTAAAGTGCTCCGAAAGCAACACGGCAGACATTGTCGGCATTTGATGAGGGCCTGTGCGTAATAAGATGTTTATTACCTGCGCCAAACAAACGTGGTTGTACAACGAAAAGTTTCATCTCGTTCACTCGTGAATCTCGCGTATTTATCACCATACGTTGTTGCCATTTTTATCCGCCCATGCAATATCTGCGTTGACATTACTGTGCAGGAAATCTATACACGCATTCTTCTTCTTACCAGTGCTGACATTATATTTGCTATTGTTCCTTTTAAATAAATTATGAACATGAAATAAGCACGATTCGGCCATTCGGCATGTGACAAATGCAATGGAATATATTTCTGATAAAATTTCTCCCCGTCGGGGAATCGAACCCCGGTCTCCCGCGTGACAGGCGGGGATACTGACCACTATACTAACGAGGACTGAAGCACATGTCCAACAATCTGACATTTAATCTAAATCACTGTGTCTTGGCTAACAAAAAGCATACGCAACTCCAGCGTCTTCAAAAGATAAGGCACATTTGGAACGGACAATATTCCGTTACAACGAAAAATTGACAAAGGATTAAGGATCCATGTATACCCGGATTTTGTGCCGAAGCAACGAAATTGATTGAAACTATACTGCTAAGTTTTACCTCATTACTTGATCTTTCCAAAAATGTCAACCACTGCAGCTGGAAAGAATAGTTGACAATTATCACAAGCATAAATGTGTCAGATCCACAACGATGATTGAATCAACAAAAAACGCTTTTTGCTGATTGAGAATTGACAGAGGGCAACAAGATATTGCGCGAGCATAATCTTTTCAGTGCCATCGTCCGATTGAAAGTGGAGTGGATCGCAAGTTACACAAAGGTTTATTTCCTACTTTCTAGACACGTGAACATCATCTCAGACGTGCATATCCGTCAAAACAATCCTCCCCGTCGGGGAATCGAACCCCGGTCTCCCGCGTGACAGGCGGGGATACTCACCACTATACTAACGAGGACATGCCAAGGATCGTATGGTGACTGTGCAAACTTTTTCACATGCAATCACACATCAGCTCAAGCATTGCATTGTGTTGGTTTCGTCGGTCAGAAAATAATTTTTTGTTGTTTTTTCACGAATTACTTTTTAACAATATAACCCAAAGTATATTAAACGATATACAACCACGGCTCGTTGGTCTAGGGATTTGATTCTCGCTTTGGGTGCGAGAGGTCCCGGGTTCAAATCCCGGACGAGCCCGAAGTTCTTTGAAGCCTCTTTTGTTGAAATAAGTGCATGCTTAGATTGTCAGTGACGCAGTTTGCGACGACTCTTTGAAATTCCAGTTGGTTGGCACGTTTCGCAAGCGAGCGAAAAGATGAAGCGGACACGGGGCGCCGATAAGAAACTTGAAGGTTATTCAGAAAAACAACACTGAGATAACGCGCGTTGATGGATGATGAAAGAACTCAATGGCAAGTTTCTCTCTTTTTTTCTACTTCCACTCTTCAACAATTAATATAAAATGGCTGCCACAAAAGTTGGATCCATTAACAACTCGCATCAACTCCTATTGGACAAAACAAGAATATATTTTTACTTTGAAACGCGCAATACATCACGAGCAAGTAATGCATACATTCGTCGAAAGTGAAGAAGTTCTTCTTCTCAGCATGGTAAGTGGCCCAAAAGCATGTAAATTATGTAAAGTTTCGAAAATTGACTATTAAATTGGTCAAGAGATCTATCGACGATTGTTTGACAAGTTTCTTTTTGCATGTGTGCAGGTCCTGAAAGAAACGCTTCAGGTTGACTCTCGACCAAGAAGAATCATCACTAAAGTTTCAAAGCGCACAGCTAGCCAGAAAGTATGTGTATATCCACCGGAGCTAAACTGCAGCACTCCAAAGTCAAGAAAACGATCCCGCCTCGATGATGATGCCGACTCTTCGTCTCAACGTAACAGTATTACGCAGGATCGCCACCACAATCCCACAAGCAAGCGTATACGAAAATGTGAAAGAATCTTTACAAATGCAAGCCGACCATCAACAAATTCTTCAAGTGTCCCGCTGTCAAGAATTTCAGCATTCATGCCCATATCGGACGTCGATTCCAGTCCTAAATCGTCCTCTTCGTGCGCCTCACTTATGTCTAAAGTGCTCCGAAAGCAACACGGCAGACATTGTCGGCATTTGATGAGGGCCTGTGCGTAATAAGATGTTTATTACCTGCGCCAAACAAACGTGGTTGTACAACGAAAAGTTTCATCTCGTTCACTCGTGAATCTCGCGTATTTATCACCATACGTTGTTGCCATTTTTATCCGCCCATGCAATATCTGCGTTGACATTACTGTGCAGGAAATCTATACACGCATTCTTCTTCTTACCAGTGCTGACATTATATTTGCTATTGTTCCTTTTAAATAAATTATGAACATGAAATAAGCACGATTCGGCCATTCGGCATGTGACAAATGCAATGGAATATATTTCTGATAAAATTTCTCCCCGTCGGGGAATCGAACCCCGGTCTCCCGCGTGACAGGCGGGGATACTTACCACTATACTAACGAGGACTGAAGCACATGTCCAACAATCTGACATTTAATCTAAATCACTGTGTCTTGGCTAACAAAAAGCATACGCAACTCCAGCGTCTTCAAAAGATAAGGCACATTTGGAACGGACAATATTCCGTGACAACGAAAAATTGACAAAGGATTAAGGATCCATGTATACCCGGATTTTGTGCCGAAGCAACGAAATTGATTGAAACTATACTGCTAAGTTTTACCTCATTACTTGATCTTTCCAAAAATGTCAACCACTGCAGCTGGAAAGAATAGTTGACAATTATCACAAGCATAAATGTGTCAGATCCACAACGATGATTGATTCAACAAAAAACGCTTTTTGCTGATTGAGAATTGACAGAGGGCAACAAGATATTGCGCGAGCATAATCTTTTCAGTGCCATCGTCCGATTGAAAGTGGAGTGGATCGCAAGTTACACAAAGGTTTATTTCCTACTTTCTAGTCACGTGAACATCATCTCAGACGTGCATATCCGTCAAAACAATGCTCCCCGTCGGGGAATCGAACCCCGGTCTCCCGCGTGACAGGCGGGGATACTCACCACTATACTAACGAGGACATGCCAAGGATCGTATGGTGACTGTGCAAACTTTTTCACATGCAATCACACATCAGCTCAAGCATTGCATTGTGTTGGTTTCGTCGGTCAGAAAATAATTTTTTGTTGTTTTTTCACGAATTACTTTTTAACAATATAACCCAAAGTATATTAAACGATATACAACCACGGCTCGTTGGTCTAGGGGTTTGATTCTCGCTTTGGGTGCGAGAGGTCCCGGGTTCAAATCCCGGACGAGCCCGAAGTTCTTTGAAGCCTCTTTTGTTGAAATAAGTGCATGCTTAGATTGTCAGTGACGCAGTTTGCGACGACTCTTTGAAATTCCAGTTGGTTGGCACGTTTCGCAAGCGAGCGAAAAGATGAAGCGGACACGGGGCGCCGATAAGAAACTTGAAGGTTATTCAGAAAAACAACACTGAGATAACGCGCGTTGATGGATGATGAAAGAACTCAATGGCGAGTTTCTCTCTTTTTTTCTACTTCCACTCTTCAACAATTAATATAAAATGGCTGCCACAAAAGTTGGATCCATTAACAACTCGCATCAACTCCTATTGGACAAAACAAGAATATATTTTTACTTTGAAACGCGCAATACATCACGAGCAAGTAATGCATACATTCGTCGAAAGTGAAGAAGTTCTTCTTCTCAGCATGGTAAGTGGCCCAAAAGCATGTAAATTATGTAAAGTTTCGAAAATTGACTATTAAATTGGTCAAGAGATCTATCGACGATTGTTTGACAAGTTTCTTTTTGCATGTGTGCAGGTCCTGAAAGAAACGCTTCAGGTTGACTCTCGACCAAGAAGAATCATCACTAAAGTTTCAAAGCGCACAACTAGCCAGAAAGTATGTGTATATCCACCGGAGCTAAACTGCAGCACTCCAAAGTCAAGAAAACGATCCCGCCTCGATGATGATGCCGACTCTTCGTCTCAACGTAACAGTATTACGCAGGATCGCCACCACAATCCCACAAGCAAGCGTATACGAAAATGTGAAAGAATCTTTACAAATGCAAGCCGACCATCAACAAATTCTTCAAGTGTCCCGCTGTCAAGAATTTCAGCATTCATGCCCATATCGGACGTCGATTCCAGTCCTAAATCGTCTTCTTCGTGCGCCTCACTTATGTCTAAAGTGCTCCGAAAGCAACACGGCAGACATTGTCGGCATTTGATGAGGGCCTGTGCGTAATAAGATGTTTATTACCTGCACCAAACAAACGTGGTTGTACAACGAAAAGTTTCATCTCGTTCACTCGTGAATCTCGCGTATTTATCACCATACGTTGTTGCCATTTTTATCCGCCCATGCAATATCTGCGTTGACATTACTGTGCAGGAAATCTATACACGCATTCTTCTTCTTACCAGTGCTGACATTATATTTGCTATTGTTCCTTTTAAATAAATTATGAACATGAAATAAGCACGATTCGGCCATTCGGCATGTGACAAATGCAATGGAATATATTTCTGATAAAATTTCTCCCCGTCGGGGAATCGAACCCCGGTCTCCCGCGTGACAGGCGGGGATACTGACCACTATACTAACGAGGACTGAAGCACATGTCCAACAATCTGACATTTAATCTAAATCACTGTGTCTTGGCTAACAAAAAGCATACGCAACTCCAGCGTCTTCAAAAGATAAGGCACATTTGGAACGGACAATATTCCGTTACAACGAAAAATTGACAAAGGATTAAGGATCCATGTATACCCGGATTTTGTGCCGAAGCAACGAAATTGATTGAAACTATACTGCTAAGTTTTACCTCATTACTTGATCTTTCCAAAAATGTCAACCACTGCAGCTGGAAAGAATAGTTGACAATTATCACAAGCATAAATGTGTCAGATCCACAACGATGATTGATTCAACAAAAAACGCTTTTTGCTGATTGAGAATTGACAGAGGGCAACAAGATATTGCGCGAGCATAATCTTTTCAGTGCCATCGTCCGATTGAAAGTGGAGTGGATCGCAAGTTACACAAAGGTTTATTTCCTACTTTCTAGTCACGTGAACATCATCTCAGACGTGCATATCCGTCAAAACAATCCTCCCCGTCGGGGAATCGAACCCCGGTCTCCCGCGTGACAGGCGGGGATACTCACCACTATACTAACGAGGACATGCCAAGGATCGTATGGTGACTGTGCAAACTTTTTCACATGCAATCACACATCAGCTCAAGCATTGCATTGTGTTGGTTTCGTCGGTCAGAAAATAATTTTTTGTTGTTTTTTCACGAATTACTTTTTAACAATATAACCCAAAGTATATTAAACGATATACAACCACGGCTCGTTGGTCTAGGGGTTTGATTCTCGCTTTGGGTGCGAGAGGTCCCGGGTTCAAATCCCGGAAGAGCCCGAAGTTCTTTGAAGCCTCTTTTGTTGAAATAAGTGCATGCTTAGATTGTCAGTGACGCAGTTTGCGACGACTCTTTGAAATTCCAGTTGGTTGGCACGTTTCGCAAGCGAGCGAAAAGATGAAGCGGACACGGGGCGCCGATAAGAAACTTGAAGGTTATTCAGAAAAACAACACTGAGATAACGCGCGTTGATGGATGATGAAAGAACTCAATGGCGAGTTTCTCTCTTTTTTTCTACTTCCACTCTTCAACAATTAATATAAAATGGCTGCCACAAAAGTTGGATCCATTAACAACTCGCATCAACTCCTATTGGACAAAACAAGAATATATTTTTACTTTGAAACGCGCAATACATCACGAGCAAGTAATGCATACATTCGTCGAAAGTGAAGAAGTTCTTCTTCTCAGCATGGTAAGTGGCCCAAAAGCATGTAAATTATGTAAAGTTTCGAAAATTGACTATTAAATTGGTCAAGAGATCTATCGACGATTGTTTGACAAGTTTCTTTTTGCATGTGTGCAGGTCCTGAAAGAAACGCTTCAGGTTGACTCTCGACCAAGAAGAATCATCACTAAAGTTTCAAAGCGCACAACTAGCCAGAAAGTATGTGTATATCCACCGGAGCTAAACTGCAGCACTCCAAAGTCAAGAAAACGATCCCGCCTCGATGATGATGCCGACTCTTCGTCTCAACGTAACAGTATTACGCAGGATCGCCACCACAATCCCACAAGCAAGCGTATACGAAAATGTGAAAGAATCTTTACAAATGCAAGCCGACCATCAACAAATTCTTCAAGTGTCCCGCTGTCAAGAATTTCAGCATTCATGCCCATATCGGACGTCGATTCCAGTCCTAAATCGTCCTCTTCGTGCGCCTCACTTATGTCTAAAGTGCTCCGAAAGCAACACGGCAGACATTGTCGGCATTTGATGAGGGCCTGTGCGTAATAAGATGTTTATTACCTGCGCCAAACAAACGTGGTTGTACAACGAAAAGTTTCATCTCGTTCACTCGTGAATCTCGCGTATTTATCACCATACGTTGTTGCCATTTTTATCCGCCCATGCAATATCTGCGTTGACATTACTGTGCAGGAAATCTATACACGCATTCTTCTTCTTACCAGTGCTGACATTATATTTGCTATTGTTCCTTTTAAATAAATTATGAACATGAAATAAGCACGATTCGGCCATTCGGCATGTGAGAAATGCAATGGAATATATTTCTGATAAAATTTCTCCCCGTCGGGGAATCGAACCCCGGTCTCCCGCGTGACAGGCGGGGATACTTACCACTATACTAACGAGGACTGAAGCACATGTCCAACAATCTGACATTTAATCTAAATCACTGTGTCTTGGCTAACAAAAAGCATACGCAACTCCAGCGTCTTCAAAAGATAAGGCACATTTGGAACGGACAATATTCCGTGACAACGAAAAATTGACAAAGGATTAAGGATCCATGTATACCCGGATTTTGTGCCGAAGCAACGAAATTGATTGAAACTATACTGCTAAGTTTTACCTCATTACTTGATCTTTCCAAAAATGTCAACCACTGCAGCTGGAAAGAATAGTTGACAATTATCACAAGCATAAATGTGTCAGATCCACAACGATGATTGAATCAACAAAAAACGCTTTTTGCTGATTGAGAATTGACAGAGGGCAACAAGATATTGCGCGAGCATAATCTTTTCAGTGCCATCGTCCGATTGAAAGTGGAGTGGATCGCAAGTTACACAAAGGTTTATTTCCTACTTTCTAGTCACGTGAACATCATCTCAGACGTGCATATCCGTCAAAACAATCCTCCCCGTCGGGGAATCGAACCCCGGTCTCCCGCGTGACAGGCGGGGATACTCACCACTATACTAACGAGGACATGCAAAGGATCGTATGGTGACTGTGCAAACTTTTTCACATGCAATCACACATCAGCTCAAGCATTGCATTGTGTTGGTTTCGTCGGTCAGAAAATAATTTTTTGTTGTTTTTTCACGAATTACTTTTTAACAATATAACCCAAAGTATATTAAACGATATACAACCACGGCTCGTTGGTCTAGGGGTATGATTCTCGCTTTGGGTGCGAGAGGTCCCGGGTTCAAATCCCGGACGAGCCCGAAGTTCTTTGAAGCCTCTTTTGTTGAAATAAGAGCATGCTTAGATTGTCAGTGACCCAGTTTGCGACGACTCTTTGAAATTCCAGTTGGTTGGCACGTTTCGCAAGCGAGCGAAAAGATGAAGCGGACACGGGGCGCCGATAAGAAACTTGAAGGTTATTCAGAAAAACAACACTGAGATAACGCGCGTTGATGGATGATGAAAGAACTCAATGGCGAGTTTCTCTCTTTTTTTCTACTTCCACTCTTCAACAATTAATATAAAATGGCTGCCACAAAAGTTGGATCCATTAACAACTCGCATCAACTCCTATTGGACAAAACAAGAATATATTTTTACTTTGAAACGCGCAATACATCACGAGCAAGTAATGCATACATTCGTCGAAAGTGAAGAAGTTCTTCTTCTCAGCATGGTAAGTGGCCCAAAAGCATGTAAATTATGTAAAGTTTCGAAAATTGACTATTAAATTGGTCAAGAGATCTATCGACGATTGTTTGACAAGTTTCTTTTTGCATGTGTGCAGGTCCTGAAAGAAACGCTTCAGGTTGACTCTCGACCAAGAAGAATCATCACTAAATTTTCAAAGCGCACAACTAGCCAGAAAGTATGTGTCTTTCCACCGGAGCTAAACTGCAGCACTCCAATGTCAAGAAAACGATCCCGCCTCGATGATGATGCCGACTCTTCGTCTCAACGTAACAGTATTACGCAGGATCGCCACCACAATCCCACAAGCAAGCGTATACGAAAATGTGAAAGAATCTTTACAAATGCAAGCCGACCATCAACAAATTCTTCAAGTGTCCCGCTGTCAAGAATTTCAGCATTCATACCCATATCGGACGTCGATTCCAGTCCTAAATCGTCCTCTTCGTGCGCCTCACTTATGTCTAAAGTGCTCCGAAAGCAACACGGCAGACATTGTCGGCATTTGATGAGGGCCTGTGCGTAATAAGAGGTTTATTACCTGCGCCAAACAAACGTGGTTGTACAACGAAAAGTTTCATCTCGTTCACTCGTGAATCTCGCGTATTTATCACCATACGTTGTTGCCATTTTTATCCGCCCATGCAATATCTGCGTTGACATTACTGTGCAGGAAATGTATACACGCATTCTTCTTCTTACCAGTGCTGACATTATATTTGCTATTGTTCCTTTTAAATAAATTATGAACATGAAATAAGCACGATTCGGCCATTCGGCATGTGACAAATGCAATGGAATATATTTCTGATAAAATTTCTCCCCGTCGGGGAATCGAACCCCGGTCTCCCGCGTGACAGGCGGGGATACTTACCACTATACTAACGAGGACTGAAGCACATGTCCAACAATCTGACATTTAATCTAAATCACTGTGTCTTGGCTAACAAAAAGCATACGCAACTCCAGCGTCTTCAAAAGATAAGGCACATTTGGAACGGACAATATTCCGTGACAACGAAAAATTGACAAAGGATTAAGGATCCATGTATACCCAGATTTTGTGCCGAAGCAACGAAATTGATTGAAACTATAGTGCTAAGTTTTACCTCATTACTTGATCTTTCCAAAAATGTCAACCACTGCAGCTGGAAAGAATAGTTGACAATTATCACAAGCATAAATGTGTCAGATCCACAACGATGATTGAATCAACAAAAAACGCTTTTTGCTGATTGAGAATTGACAGAGGGCAACAAGATATTGCGCGAGCATAATCTTTTCAGTGCCATCGTCCGATTGAAAGTGGAGTGGATCGCAAGTTACACAAAGGTTTATTTCCTACTTTCTAGTCACGTGAACATCATCTCAGACGTGCATATCCGTCAAAACAATCCTCCCCGTCGGGGAATCGAACCCCGGTCTCCCGCGTGACAGGCGGGGATACTCACCACTATACTAACGAGGACATGCAAAGGATCGTATGGTGACTGTGCAAACTTTTTCACATGCAATCACACATCAGCTCAAGCATTGCATTGTGTTGGTTTCGTCGGTCAGAAAATAATTTTTTGTTGTTTTTTCACGAATTACTTTTTAACAATATAACCCAAAGTATATTAAACGATATACAACCACGGCTCGTTGGTCTAGGGGTATGATTCTCGCTTTGGGTGCGAGAGGTCCCGGGTTCAAATCCCGGACGAGCCCGAAGTTCTTTGAAGCCTCTTTTGTTGAAATAAGAGCATGCTTAGATTGTCAGTGACCCAGTTTGCGACGACTCTTTGAAATTCCAGTTGGTTGGCACGTTTCGCAAGCGAGCGAAAAGATGAAGCGGACACGGGGCGCCGATAAGAAACTTGAAGGTTATTCAGAAAAACAACACTGAGATAACGCGCGTTGATGGATGATGAAAGAACTCAATGGCGAGTTTCTCTCTTTTTTTCTACTTCCACTCTTCAACAATTAATATAAAATGGCTGCCACAAAAGTTGGATCCATTAACAACTCGCATCAACTCCTATTGGACAAAACAAGAATATATTTTTACTTTGAAACGCGCAATACATCACGAGCAAGTAATGCATACATTCGTCGAAAGTGAAGAAGTTCTTCTTCTCAGCATGGTAAGTGGCCCAAAAGCATGTAAATTATGTAAAGTTTCGAAAATTGACTATTAAATTGGTCAAGAGATCTATCGACGATTGTTTGACAAGTTTCTTTTTGCATGTGTGCAGGTCCTGAAAGAAACGCTTCAGGTTGACTCTCGACCAAGAAGAATCATCACTAAATTTTCAAAGCGCACAACTAGCCAGAAAGTATGTGTCTTTCCACCGGAGCTAAACTGCAGCACTCCAAAGTCAAGAAAACGATCCCGCCTCGATGATGATGCCGACTCTTCGTCTCAACGTAACAGTATTACGCAGGATCGCCACCACAATCCCACAAGCAAGCGTATACGAAAATGTGAAAGAATCTTTACAAATGCAAGCCGACCATCAACAAATTCTTCAAGTGTCCCGCTGTCAAGAATTTCAGCATTCATACCCATATCGGACGTCGATTCCAGTCCTAAATCGTCCTCTTCGTGCGCCTCACTTATGTCTAAAGTGCTCCGAAAGCAACACGGCAGACATTGTCGGCATTTGATGAGGGCCTGTGCGTAATAAGAGGTTTATTACCTGCGCCAAACAAACGTGGTTGTACAACGAAAAGTTTCATCTCGTTCACTCGTGAATCTCGCGTATTTATCACCATACGTTGTTGCCATTTTTATCCGCCCATGCAATATCTGCGTTGACATTACTGTGCAGGAAATGTATACACGCATTCTTCTTCTTACCAGTGCTGACATTATATTTGCTATTGTTCCTTTTAAATAAATTATGAACATGAAATAAGCACGATTCGGCCATTCGGCATGTGACAAATGCAATGGAATATATTTCTGATAAAATTTCTCCCCGTCGGGGAATCGAACCCCGGTCTCCCGCGTGACAGGCGGGGATACTTACCACTATACTAACGAGGACTGAAGCACATGTCCAACAATCTGACATTTAATCTAAATCACTGTGTCTTGGCTAACAAAAAGCATACGCAACTCCAGCGTCTTCAAAAGATAAGGCACATTTGGAACGGACAATATTCCGTGACAACGAAAAATTGACAAAGGATTAAGGATCCATGTATACCCAGATTTTGTGCCGAAGCAACGAAATTGATTGAAACTATAGTGCTAAGTTTTACCTCATTACTTGATCTTTCCAAAAATGTCAACCACTGCAGCTGGAAAGAATAGTTGACAATTATCACAAGCATAAATGTGTCAGATCCACAACGATGATTGATTCAACAAAAAACGCTTTTTGCTGATTGAGAATTGACAGAGGGCAACAAGATATTGCGCGAGCATAATCTTTTCAGTGCCATCGTCCGATTGAAAGTGGAGTGGATCGCAAGTTACACAAAGGTTTATTTCCTACTTTCTAGTCACGTGAACATCATCTCAGACGTGCATATCCGTCAAAACAATCCTCCCCGTCGGGGAATCGAACCCCGGTCTCCCGCGTGACAGGCGGGGATACTCACCACTATACTAACGAGGACATGCCAAGGATCGTATGGTGACTGTGCAAACTTTTTCACATGCAATCACACATCAGCTCAAGCATTGCATTGTGTTGGTTTCGTCGGTCAGAAAATAATTTTTTGTTATTTTTTAAAGAATTACTTTTTAACAATATAACCCAAAGTATATTAAACGATATACAACCACGGCTCGTTGGTCTAGGGGTATGATTCTCGCTTTGGGTGCGAGAGGTCCCGGGTTCAAATCCCGGACGAGCCCGAAGTTCTTTGAAGCCTCTTTTGTTGAAATAAGAGCATGCTTAGATTGTCAGTGATGCAGTTTGCGACGACTCTTTGAAATTCCAGTTGGTTGGCACGTTTCGCAAGCGAGCGAAAAGATGAAGCGGACACGGGGCGCCGATAAGAAACTTGAAGGTTATTCAGAAAAACAACACTGAGATAACGCGCGTTGATGGATGATGAAAGAACTCAATGGCGAGTTTCTCTCTTTTTTTCTACTTCCACTCTTCAACAATTAATATAAAATGGCTGCCACAAAAGTTGGATCCATTAACAACTCGCATCAACTCCTATTGGACAAAACAAGAATATATTTTTACTTTGAAACGCGCAATACATCACGAGCAAGTAATGCATACATTCGTCGAAAGTGAAGAAGTTCTTCTTCTCAGCATGGTAAGTGGCCCAAAAGCATGTAAATTATGTAAAGTTTCGAAAATTGACTATTAAATTGGTCAAGAGATCTATCGACGATTGTTTGACAAGTTTCTTTTTGCATGTGTGCAGGTCCTGAAAGAAACGCTTCAGGTTGACTCTCGACCAAGAAGAATCATCACTAAATTTTCAAAGCGCACAACTAGCCAGAAAGTATGTGTCTTTCCACCGGAGCTAAACTGCAGCACTCCAAAGTCAAGAAAACGATCCCGCCTCGATGATGATGCCGACTCTTCGTCTCAACGTAACAGTATTACGCAGGATCGCCACCACAATCCCACAAGCAAGCGTATACGAAAATGTGAAAGAATCTTTACAAATGCAAGCCGACCATCAACAAATTCTTCAAGTGTCCCGCTGTCAAGAATTTCAGCATTCATACCCATATCGGACGTCGATTCCAGTCCTAAATCGTCCTCTTCGTGCGCCTCACTTATGTCTAAAGTGCTCCGAAAGCAACACGGCAGACATTGTCGGCATTTGATGAGGGCCTGTGCGTAATAAGAGGTTTATTACCTGCGCCAAACAAACGTGGTTGTACAACGAAAAGTTTCATCTCGTTCACTCGTGAATCTCGCGTATTTATCACCATACGTTGTTGCCATTTTTATCCGCCCATGCAATATCTGCGTTGACATTACTGTGCAGGAAATGTATACACGCATTCTTCTTCTTACCAGTGCTGACATTATATTTGCTATTGTTCCTTTTAAATAAATTATGAACATGAAATAAGCACGATTCGGCCATTCGGCATGTGACAAATGCAATGGAATATATTTCTGATAAAATTTCTCCCCGTCGGGGAATCGAACCCCGGTCTCCCGCGTGACAGGCGGGGATACTTACCACTATACTAACGAGGACTGAAGCACATGTCCAACAATCTGACATTTAATCTAAATCACTGTGTCTTGGCTAACAAAAAGCATACGCAACTCCAGCGTCTTCAAAAGATAAGGCACATTTGGAACGGACAATATTCCGTGACAACGAAAAATTGACAAAGGATTAAGGATCCATGTATACCCAGATTTTGTGCCGAAGCAACGAAATTGATTGAAACTATAGTGCTAAGTTTTACCTCATTACTTGATCTTTCCAAAAATGTCAACC
This sequence comes from Ascidia mentula, assembly GCF_947561715.1. Lineage (NCBI taxonomy): Eukaryota > Metazoa > Chordata > Ascidiacea > Phlebobranchia > Ascidiidae > Ascidia > Ascidia mentula. The sequence continues at coordinate 14,080,337 of NC_138569.1, read as the reverse complement.
ACTGCAGCTGGAAAGAATAGTTGACAATTATCACAAGCATAAATGTGTCAGATCCACAACGATGATTGAATCAACAAAAAACGCTTTTTGCTGATTGAGAATTGACAGAGGGCAACAAGATATTGCGCGAGCATAATCTTTTCAGTGCCATCGTCCGATTGAAAGTGGAGTGGATCGCAAGTTACACAAAGGTTTATTTCCTACTTTCTAGTCACGTGAACATCATCTCAGACGTGCATATCCGTCAAAACAATCCTCCCCGTCGGGGAATCGAACCCCGGTCTCCCGCGTGACAGGCGGGGATACTCACCACTATACTAACGAGGACATGCAAAGGATCGTATGGTGACTGTGCAAACTTTTTCACATGCAATCACACATCAGCTCAAGCATTGCATTGTGTTGGTTTCGTCGGTCAGAAAATAATTTTTTGTTGTTTTTTCACGAATTACTTTTTAACAATATAACCCAAAGTATATTAAACGATATACAACCACGGCTCGTTGGTCTAGGGGTATGATTCTCGCTTTGGGTGCGAGAGGTCCCGGGTTCAAATCCCGGACGAGCCCGAAGTTCTTTGAAGCCTCTTTTGTTGAAATAAGAGCATGCTTAGATTGTCAGTGACCCAGTTTGCGACGACTCTTTGAAATTCCAGTTGGTTGGCACGTTTCGCAAGCGAGCGAAAAGATGAAGCGGACACGGGGCGCCGATAAGAAACTTGAAGGTTATTCAGAAAAACAACACTGAGATAACGCGCGTTGATGGATGATGAAAGAACTCAATGGCGAGTTTCTCTCTTTTTTTCTACTTCCACTCTTCAACAATTAATATAAAATGGCTGCCACAAAAGTTGGATCCATTAACAACTCGCATCAACTCCTATTGGACAAAACAAGAATATATTTTTACTTTGAAACGCGCAATACATCACGAGCAAGTAATGCATACATTCGTCGAAAGTGAAGAAGTTCTTCTTCTCAGCATGGTAAGTGGCCCAAAAGCATGTAAATTATGTAAAGTTTCGAAAATTGACTATTAAATTGGTCAAGAGATCTATCGACGATTGTTTGACAAGTTTCTTTTTGCATGTGTGCAGGTCCTGAAAGAAACGCTTCAGGTTGACTCTCGACCAAGAAGAATCATCACTAAATTTTCAAAGCGCACAACTAGCCAGAAAGTATGTGTCTTTCCACCGGAGCTAAACTGCAGCACTCCAAAGTCAAGAAAACGATCCCGCCTCGATGATGATGCCGACTCTTCGTCTCAACGTAACAGTATTACGCAGGATCGCCACCACAATCCCACAAGCAAGCGTATACGAAAATGTGAAAGAATCTTTACAAATGCAAGCCGACCATCAACAAATTCTTCAAGTGTCCCGCTGTCAAGAATTTCAGCATTCATACCCATATCGGACGTCGATTCCAGTCCTAAATCGTCCTCTTCGTGCGCCTCACTTATGTCTAAAGTGCTCCGAAAGCAACACGGCAGACATTGTCGGCATTTGATGAGGGCCTGTGCGTAATAAGAGGTTTATTACCTGCGCCAAACAAACGTGGTTGTACAACGAAAAGTTTCATCTCGTTCACTCGTGAATCTCGCGTATTTATCACCATACGTTGTTGCCATTTTTATCCGCCCATGCAATATCTGCGTTGACATTACTGTGCAGGAAATGTATACACGCATTCTTCTTCTTACCAGTGCTGACATTATATTTGCTATTGTTCCTTTTAAATAAATTATGAACATGAAATAAGCACGATTCGGCCATTCGGCATGTGACAAATGCAATGGAATATATTTCTGATAAAATTTCTCCCCGTCGGGGAATCGAACCCCGGTCTCCCGCGTGACAGGCGGGGATACTTACCACTATACTAACGAGGACTGAAGCACATGTCCAACAATCTGACATTTAATCTAAATCACTGTGTCTTGGCTAACAAAAAGCATACGCAACTCCAGCGTCTTCAAAAGATAAGGCACATTTGGAACGGACAATATTCCGTGACAACGAAAAATTGACAAAGGATTAAGGATCCATGTATACCCAGATTTTGTGCCGAAGCAACGAAATTGATTGAAACTATAGTGCTAAGTTTTACCTCATTACTTGATCTTTCCAAAAATGTCAACCACTGCAGCTGGAAAGAATAGTTGACAATTATCACAAGCATAAATGTGTCAGATCCACAACGATGATTGAATCAACAAAAAACGCTTTTTGCTGATTGAGAATTGACAGAGGGCAACAAGATATTGCGCGAGCATAATCTTTTCAGTGCCATCGTCCGATTGAAAGTGGAGTGGATCGCAAGTTACACAAAGGTTTATTTCCTACTTTCTAGTCACGTGAACATCATCTCAGACGTGCATATCCGTCAAAACAATCCTCCCCGTCGGGGAATCGAACCCCGGTCTCCCGCGTGACAGGCGGGGATACTCACCACTATACTAACGAGGACATGCAAAGGATCGTATGGTGACTGTGCAAACTTTTTCACATGCAATCACACATCAGCTCAAGCATTGCATTGTGTTGGTTTCGTCGGTCAGAAAATAATTTTTTGTTGTTTTTTCACGAATTACTTTTTAACAATATAACCCAAAGTATATTAAACGATATACAACCACGGCTCGTTGGTCTAGGGGTATGATTCTCGCTTTGGGTGCGAGAGGTCCCGGGTTCAAATCCCGGACGAGCCCGAAGTTCTTTGAAGCCTCTTTTGTTGAAATAAGAGCATGCTTAGATTGTCAGTGACCCAGTTTGCGACGACTCTTTGAAATTCCAGTTGGTTGGCACGTTTCGCAAGCGAGCGAAAAGATGAAGCGGACACGGGGCGCCGATAAGAAACTTGAAGGTTATTCAGAAAAACAACACTGAGATAACGCGCGTTGATGGATGATGAAAGAACTCAATGGCGAGTTTCTCTCTTTTTTTCTACTTCCACTCTTCAACAATTAATATAAAATGGCTGCCACAAAAGTTGGATCCATTAACAACTCGCATCAACTCCTATTGGACAAAACAAGAATATATTTTTACTTTGAAACGCGCAATACATCACGAGCAAGTAATGCATACATTCGTCGAAAGTGAAGAAGTTCTTCTTCTCAGCATGGTAAGTGGCCCAAAAGCATGTAAATTATGTAAAGTTTCGAAAATTGACTATTAAATTGGTCAAGAGATCTATCGACGATTGTTTGACAAGTTTCTTTTTGCATGTGTGCAGGTCCTGAAAGAAACGCTTCAGGTTGACTCTCGACCAAGAAGAATCATCACTAAATTTTCAAAGCGCACAACTAGCCAGAAAGTATGTGTCTTTCCACCGGAGCTAAACTGCAGCACTCCAAAGTCAAGAAAACGATCCCGCCTCGATGATGATGCCGACTCTTCGTCTCAACGTAACAGTATTACGCAGGATCGCCACCACAATCCCACAAGCAAGCGTATACGAAAATGTGAAAGAATCTTTACAAATGCAAGCCGACCATCAACAAATTCTTCAAGTGTCCCGCTGTCAAGAATTTCAGCATTCATACCCATATCGGACGTCGATTCCAGTCCTAAATCGTCCTCTTCGTGCGCCTCACTTATGTCTAAAGTGCTCCGAAAGCAACACGGCAGACATTGTCGGCATTTGATGAGGGCCTGTGCGTAATAAGAGGTTTATTACCTGCGCCAAACAAACGTGGTTGTACAACGAAAAGTTTCATCTCGTTCACTCGTGAATCTCGCGTATTTATCACCATACGTTGTTGCCATTTTTATCCGCCCATGCAATATCTGCGTTGACATTACTGTGCAGGAAATGTATACACGCATTCTTCTTCTTACCAGTGCTGACATTATATTTGCTATTGTTCCTTTTAAATAAATTATGAACATGAAATAAGCACGATTCGGCCATTCGGCATGTGACAAATGCAATGGAATATATTTCTGATAAAATTTCTCCCCGTCGGGGAATCGAACCCCGGTCTCCCGCGTGACAGGCGGGGATACTTACCACTATACTAACGAGGACTGAAGCACATGTCCAACAATCTGACATTTAATCTAAATCACTGTGTCTTGGCTAACAAAAAGCATACGCAACTCCAGCGTCTTCAAAAGATAAGGCACATTTGGAACGGACAATATTCCGTGACAACGAAAAATTGACAAAGGATTAAGGATCCATGTATACCCAGATTTTGTGCCGAAGCAACGAAATTGATTGAAACTATAGTGCTAAGTTTTACCTCATTACTTGATCTTTCCAAAAATGTCAACCACTGCAGCTGGAAAGAATAGTTGACAATTATCACAAGCATAAATGTGTCAGATCCACAACGATGATTGATTCAACAAAAAACGCTTTTTGCTGATTGAGAATTGACAGAGGGCAACAAGATATTGCGCGAGCATAATCTTTTCAGTGCCATCGTCCGATTGAAAGTGGAGTGGATCGCAAGTTACACAAAGGTTTATTTCCTACTTTCTAGTCACGTGAACATCATCTCAGACGTGCATATCCGTCAAAACAATCCTCCCCGTCGGGGAATCGAACCCCGGTCTCCCGCGTGACAGGCGGGGATACTCACCACTATACTAACGAGGACATGCCAAGGATCGTATGGTGACTGTGCAAACTTTTTCACATGCAATCACACATCAGCTCAAGCATTGCATTGTGTTGGTTTCGTCGGTCAGAAAATAATTTTTTGTTATTTTTTAAAGAATTACTTTTTAACAATATAACCCAAAGTATATTAAACGATATACAACCACGGCTCGTTGGTCTAGGGGTATGATTCTCGCTTTGGGTGCGAGAGGTCCCGGGTTCAAATCCCGGACGAGCCCGAAGTTCTTTGAAGCCTCTTTTGTTGAAATAAGAGCATGCTTAGATTGTCAGTGATGCAGTTTGCGACGACTCTTTGAAATTCCAGTTGGTTGGCACGTTTCGCAAGCGAGCGAAAAGATGAAGCGGACACGGGGCGCCGATAAGAAACTTGAAGGTTATTCAGAAAAACAACACTGAGATAACGCGCGTTGATGGATGATGAAAGAACTCAATGGCGAGTTTCTCTCTTTTTTTCTACTTCCACTCTTCAACAATTAATATAAAATGGCTGCCACAAAAGTTGGATCCATTAACAACTCGCATCAACTCCTATTGGACAAAACAAGAATATATTTTTACTTTGAAACGCGCAATACATCACGAGCAAGTAATGCATACATTCGTCGAAAGTGAAGAAGTTCTTCTTCTCAGCATGGTAAGTGGCCCAAAAGCATGTAAATTATGTAAAGTTTCGAAAATTGACTATTAAATTGGTCAAGAGATCTATCGACGATTGTTTGACAAGTTTCTTTTTGCATGTGTGCAGGTCCTGAAAGAAACGCTTCAGGTTGACTCTCGACCAAGAAGAATCATCACTAAAGTTTCAAAGCGCACAACTAGCCAGAAAGTATGTGTCTTTCCACCGGAGCTAAACTGCAGCACTCCAAAGTCAAGAAAACGATCCCGCCTCGATGATGATGCCGACTCTTCGTCTCAACGTAACAGTATTACGCAGGATCGCCACCACAATCCCACAAGCAAGCGTATACGAAAATGTGAAAGAATCTTTACAAATGCAAGCCGACCATCAACAAATTCTTCAAGTGTCCCGCTGTCAAGAATTTCAGCATTCATACCCATATCGGACGTCGATTCCAGTCCTAAATCGTCCTCTTCGTGCGCCTCACTTATGTCTAAAGTGCTCCGAAAGCAACACGACAGACATTGTCGGCATTTGATGAGGGCCTGTGCGTAATAAGAGGTTTATTACCTGCGCCAAACAAACGTGGTTGTACAACGAAAAGTTTCATCTCGTTCACTCGTGAATCTCGCGTATTTATCACCATACGTTGTTGCCATTTTTATCCGCCCATGCAATATCTGCGTTGACATTACTGTGCAGGAAATCTATACACGCATTCTTCTTCTTACCAGTGCTGACATTATATTTGCTATTGTTCCTTTTAAATAAATTATGAACATGAAATAAGCACGATTCGGCCATTCGGCATGTGACAAATGCAATGGAATATATTTCTGATAAAATTTCTCCCCGTCGGGGAATCGAACCCCGGTCTCCCGCGTGACAGGCGGGGATACTTACCACTATACTAACGAGGACTGAAGCACATGTCCAACAATCTGACATTTAATCTAAATCACTGTGTCTTGGCTAACAAAAAGCATACGCAACTCCAGCGTCTTCAAAAGATAAGGCACATTTGGAACGGACAATATTCCGTGACAACGAAAAATTGACAAAGGATTAAGGATACATGTATACACAGATTTTGTGCCGAAGCAACGAAATTGATTGAAACTATACTGCTAAGTTTTACCTCATTACTTGATCTTTCCAAAAATGTCAACCACTGCAGCTGGAAAGAATAGTTGACAATTATCACAAGCATAAATGTGTCACATCCACAACGATGATTGATTCAACAAAAAACGCTTTTTGCTGATTGAGAATTGACAGAGGGCAACAAGATATTGCGCGAGCATAATCTTTTCAGTGCCATCGTCCGATTGAAAGTGGAGTGGATCGCAAGTTACACAAAGGTTTATTTCCTACTTTCTAGTCACGTGAACATCATCTCAGACGTGCATATCCGTCAAAACAATCCTCCCCGTCGGGGAATCGAACCCCGGTCTCCCGCGTGACAGGCGGGGATACTCACCACTATACTAACGAGGACATGCCAAGGATCGTATGGTGACTGTGCAAACTTTTTCACATGCAATCACACATCAGCTCAAGCATTGCATTGTGTTGGTTTCGTCGGTCAGAAAATAATTTTTTGTTGTTTTTTCACGAATTACTTTTTAACAATATAACCCAAAGTATATTAAACGATATACAACCACGGCTCGTTGGTCTAGGGGTATGATTCTCGCTTTGGGTGCGAGAGGTCCCGGGTTCAAATCCCGGACGAGCCCGAAGTTCTTTGAAGCCTCTTTTGTTGAAATAAGTGCATGCTTAGATTGTCAGTGACGCAGTTTGCGACGATTCTTTGAAATTCCTGTTGGTTGGCACGTTTCGCAAGCGAGCGAAAAGATGAAGCGGACACGGGGCGCCGATAAGAAACTTGAAGGTTATTCAGAAAAACAACACTGAGATAACGCGCGTTGATGGATGATGAAAGAACTCAATGGCGAGTTTCTCTCTTTTTTTCTACTTCCACTCTTCAACAATTAATATAAAATGGCTGCCACAAAAGTTGGATCCACTTACAACTCGCATCAACTCCTATTGGACAAAACAAGAATATATTTTTACTTTGAAACGCGCAATACATCACGAGCAAGTAATGCATACATTCGTCGAAAGTGAAGAAGTTCTTCTTCTCAGCATGGTAAGTGGCCCAAAAGCATGTAAATTATGTAAAGTTTCGAAAATTGACTATTAAATTGGTCAAGAGATCTATCGACGATTGTTTGACAAGTTTCTTTTTGCATGTGTGCAGGTCCTGAAAGAAACGCTTCAGGTTGACTCTCGACCAAGAAGAATCATCACTAAAGTTTCAAAGCGCACAACTAGCCAGAAAGTATGTGTCTTTCCACCGGAGCTAAACTGCAGCACTCCAAAGTCAAGAAAACGATCCCGCCTCGATGATGATGCCGACTCTTCGTCTCAACGTAACAGTATTACGCAGGATCGCCACCACAATCCCACAAGCAAGCGTATACGAAAATGTGAAAGAATCTTTACAAATGCAAGCCGACCATCAACAAATTCTTCAAGTGTCCCGCTGTCAAGAATTTCAGCATTCATACCCATATCGGACGTCGATTCCAGTCCTAAATCGTCCTCTTCGTGCGCCTCACTTATGTCTAAAGTGCTCCGAAAGCAACACGACAGACATTGTCGGCATTTGATGAGGGCCTGTGCGTAATAAGAGGTTTATTACCTGCGCCAAACAAACGTGGTTGTACAACGAAAAGTTTCATCTCGTTCACTCGTGAATCTCGCGTATTTATCACCATACGTTGTTGCCATTTTTATCCGCCCATGCAATATCTGCGTTGACATTACTGTGCAGGAAATGTATACACGCATTCTTCTTCTTACCAGTGCTGACATTATATTTGCTATTGTTCCTTTTAAATAAATTATGAACATGAAATAAGCACGATTCGGCCATTCGGCATGTGACAAATGCAATGGAATATATTTCTGATAAAATTTCTCCCCGTCGGGGAATCGAACCCCGGTCTCCCGCGTGACAGGCGGGGATACTTACCACTATACTAACGAGGACTGAAGCACATGTCCAACAATCTGACATTTAATCTAAATCACTGTGTCTTGGCTAACAAAAAGCATACGCAACTCCAGCGTCTTCAAAAGATAAGGCACATTTGGAACGGACAATATTCCGTGACAACGAAAAATTGACAAAGGATTAAGGATACATGTATACACAGATTTTGTGCCGAAGCAACGAAATTGATTGAAACTATACTGCTAAGTTTTACCTCATTACTTGATCTTTCCAAAAATGTCAACCACTGCAGCTGGAAAGAATAGTTGACAATTATCACAAGCATAAATGTGTCACATCCACAACGATGATTGATTCAACAAAAAACGCTTTTTGCTGATTGAGAATTGACAAAGGGCAACAAGATATTGCGCGAGCATAATCTTTTCAGTGCCATCGTCCGATTGAAAGTGGAGTGGATCGCAAGTTACACAAAGTTTTATTTCCTACTTTCTAGTCACGTGAACATCATCTCAGACGTGCATATCGGTCAAAACAATCCTCCCCGTCGGGGAATCGAACCCCGGTCTCCCGCGTGACAGGCGGGGATACTCACCACTATACTAACGAGGACATGCCAAGGATCGTATGGTGACTGTGCAAACTTTTTCACATGCAATCACACATCAGCTCAAGCATTGCATTGTGTTGGTTTCGTCGGTCAGAAAATAATTTTTTGTTGTTTTTTCACGAATTACTTTTTAACAATATAACCCAAAGTATATTAAACGATATACAACCACGGCTCGTTGGTCTAGGGGTATGATTCTCGCTTTGGGTGCGAGAGGTCCCGGGTTCAAATCCCGGACGAGCCCGAAGTTGTTTGAAGCCTCTTTTGTATAAGTGCATGCTTAGATTGTCAGTGACGCAGTTTGCGACGACTCTTTGAAATTCCTGTTGGTTGGCACGTTTCGCAAGCGAGCGAAAAGATGAAGCGGACACGGGGCGCCGATAAGAAACTTGAAGGTTATTCAGAAAAACAACACTGAGATAACGCGCGAGGGCCTGTGCGTAATAAGAGGTTTATTACCTGCGCCAAACAAACGTGGTTGTACAACGAAAAGTTTCATCTCGTTCACTCGTGAATCTCGCGTATTTATCACCATACGTTGTTGCCATTTTTATCCGCCCATTCAATATCTGCGTTGACATTACTGTGCAGGAAATCTATACACGCATTCTTCTTCTTACCAGTGCTGACATTATATTTGCTATTGTTCCTTTTAAATAAATTATGAACATGAAATAAGCACGATTCGGCCATTCGGCATGTGACAAATGCAATGGAATATATTTCTGATAAAATTTCTCCCCGTCGGGGAATCGAACCCCGGTCTCCCGCGTGACAGGCGGGGATACTTACCACTATACTAACGAGGACTGAAGCACATGTCCAACAATCTGACATTTAATCTAAATCACTGTGTCTTGGCTAACAAAAAGCATACGCAACTCCAGCGTCTTCAAAAGATAAGGCACATTTGGAACGGACAATATTCCGTGACAACGAAAAATTGACAAAGGATTAAGGATACATGTATACACAGATTTTGTGCCGAAGCAACGAAATTGATTGAAACTATACTGCTAAGTTTTACCTCATTACTTGATCTTTCCAAAAATGTCAACCACTGCAGCTGGAAAGAATAGTTGACAATTATCACAAGCATAAATGTGTCACATCCACAACGATGATTGATTCAACAAAAAACGCTTTTTGCTGATTGAGAATTGACAAAGGGCAACAAGATATTGCGCGAGCATAATCTTTTCAGTGCCATCGTCCGATTGAAAGTGGAGTGGATCGCAAGTTACACAAAGGTTTATTTCCTACTTTCTAGTCACGTGAACATCATCTCAGACGTGCATATCGGTCAAAACAATCCTCCCCGTCGGGGAATCGAACCCCGGTCTCCCGCGTGACAGGCGGGGATACTCACCACTATACTAACGAGGACATGCCAAGGATCGTATGGTGACTGTGCAAACTTTTTCACATGCAATCACACATCAGCTCAAGCATTGCATTGTGTTGGTTTCGTCGGTCAGAAAATAATTTTTTGTTGTTTTTTCACGAATTACTTTTTAACAATATAACCCAAAGTATATTAAACGATATACAACCACGGCTCGTTGGTCTAGGGGTATGATTCTCGCTTTGGGTGCGAGAGGTCCCGGGTTCAAATCCCGGACGAGCCCGAAGTTCTTTGAAGCCTCTTTTGTATAAGTGCATGCTTAGATTGTCAGTGACGCAGTTTGCGACGACTCTTTGAAATTCCTGTTGGTTGGCACGTTTCGCAAGCGAGCGAAAAGATGAAGCGGACACGGGGCGCCGATAAGAAACTTGAAGGTTATTCAGAAAAACAACACTGAGATAACGCGCGTTGATGGATGATGAAAGAACTCAATGGCGAGTTTCTCTCTTTTTTTCTACTTCCACTCTTCAACAATTAATATAAAATGGCTGCAACAAAAGTTGGATCCATTAACAACTCGCATCAACTCCTATTGGACAAAACAAGAATATATTTTTACTTTGAAACGCGCAATACATCACGAGCAAGTAATGCATACATTCGTCGAAAGTGAAGAAGTTCTTCTTCTCAGCATGGTAAGTGGCCCAAAAGCATGTAAATTATGTAAAGTTTCGAAAATTGACTATTAAATTGGTCAAGAGATCTATCGACGATTGTTTGACAAGTTTCTTTTTGCATGTGTGCAGGTCCTGAAAGAAACGCTTCAGGTTGACTCTCGACCAAGAAGAATCATCACTAAAGTTTCAAAGCGCACAACTAGCCAGAAAGTATGTGTCTTTCCACCGGAGCTAAACTGCAGCACTCCAAAGTCAAGAAAACGATCCCGCCTCGATGATGATGCCGACTCTTCGTCTCAACGTAACAGTATTACGCAGGATCGCCACCACAATCCCACAAGCAAGCGTATACGAAAATGTGAAAGAATCTTTACAAATGCAAGCCGACCATCAACAAATCCTTCAAGTGTCCCACTGTCAAGAATTTCAGCATTCATACCCATATCGGACGTCGATTGCAGTCCTAAATCGTCCTCTTCGTGCGCCTCACTTATGTCTAAAGTGCTCCGAAAGCAACACGGCAGACATTGTCGGCATTTGATGAGGGCCTGTGCGTAATAAGAGGTTTATTACCTGCGCCAAACAAACGTGGTTGTACAACGAAAAGTTTCATCTCGTTCACTCGTGAATCTCGCGTATTTATCACCATACGTTGTTGCCATTTTTATCCGCCCATGCAATATCTGCGTTGACATTACTGTGCAGGAAATCTATACACGCATTCTTCTTCTTACCAGTGCTGACATTATATTTGCTATTGTTCCTTTTAAATAAATTATGAACATGAAATAAGCACGATTCGGCCATTCGGCATGTGACAAATGCAATGGAATATATTTCTGATAAAATTTCTCCCCGTCGGGGAATCGAACCCCGGTCTCCCGCGTGACAGGCGGGGATACTTACCACTATACTAACGAGGACTGAAGCACATGTCCAACAATCTGACATTTAATCTAAATCACTGTGTCTTGGCTAACAAAAAGCATACGCAACTCCAGCGTCTTCAAAAGATAAGGCACATTTGGAACGGACAATATTCCGTGACAACGAAAAATTGACAAAGGATTAAGGATACATGTATACACAGATTTTGTGCCGAAGCAACGAAATTGATTGAAACTATACTGCTAAGTTTTACCTCATTACTTGATCTTTCCAAAAATGTCAACCACTGCAGCTGGAAAGAATAGTTGACAATTATCACAAGCATAAATGTGTCACATCCACAACGATGATTGATTCAACAAAAAACGCTTTTTGCTGATTGAGAATTGACAAAGGGCAACAAGATATTGCGCGAGCATAATCTTTTCAGTGCCATCGTCCGATTGAAAGTGGAGTGGATCGCAAGTTACACAAAGTTTTATTTCCTACTTTCTAGTCACGTGAACATCATCTCAGACGTGCATATCGGTCAAAACAATCCTCCCCGTCGGGGAATCGAACCCCGGTCTCCCGCGTGACAGGCGGGGATACTCACCACTATACTAACGAGGACATGCCAAGGATCGTATGGTGACTGTGCAAACTTTTTCACATGCAATCACACATCAGCTCAAGCATTGCATTGTGTTGGTTTCGTCGGTCAGAAAATAATTTTTTGTTGTTTTTTCACGAATTACTTTTTAACAATATAACCCAAAGTATATTAAACGATATACAACCACGGCTCGTTGGTCTAGGGGTATGATTCTCGCTTTGGGTGCGAGAGGTCCCGGGTTCAAATCCCGGACGAGCCCGAAGTTGTTTGAAGCCTCTTTTGTATAAGTGCATGCTTAGATTGTCAGTGACGCAGTTTGCGACGACTCTTTGAAATTCCTGTTGGTTGGCACGTTTCGCAAGCGAGCGAAAAGATGAAGCGGACACGGGGCGCCGATAAGAAACTTGAAGGTTATTCAGAAAAACAACACTGAGATAACGCGCGAGGGCCTGTGCGTAATAAGAGGTTTATTACCTGCGCCAAACAAACGTGGTTGTACAACGAAAAGTTTCATCTCGTTCACTCGTGAATCTCGCGTATTTATCACCATACGTTGTTGCCATTTTTATCCGCCCATGCAATATCTGCGTTGACATTACTGTGCAGGAAATCTATACACGCATTCTTCTTCTTACCAGTGCTGACATTATATTTGCTATTGTTCCTTTTAAATAAATTATGAACATGAAATAAGCACGATTCGGCCATTCGGCATGTGACAAATGCAATGGAATATATTTCTGATAAAATTTCTCCCCGTCGGGGAATCGAACCCCGGTCTCCCGCGTGACAGGCGGGGATACTTACCACTATACTAACGAGGACTGAAGCACATGTCCAACAATCTGACATTTAATCTAAATCACTGTGTCTTGGCTAACAAAAAGCATACGCAACTCCAGCGTCTTCAAAAGATAAGGCACATTTGGAACGGACAATATTCCGTGACAACGAAAAATTGACAAAGGATTAAGGATACATGTATACACAGATTTTGTGCCGAAGCAACGAAATTGATTGAAACTATACTGCTAAGTTTTACCTCATTACTTGATCTTTCCAAAAATGTCAACCACTGCAGCTGGAAAGAATAGTTGACAATTATCACAAGCATAAATGTGTCACATCCACAACGATGATTGATTCAACAAAAAACGCTTTTTGCTGATTGAGAATTGACAAAGGGCAACAAGATATTGCGCGAGCATAATCTTTTCAGTGCCATCGTCCGATTGAAAGTGGAGTGGATCGCAAGTTACACAAAGGTTTATTTCCTACTTTCTAGTCACGTGAACATCATCTCAGACGTGCATATCGGTCAAAACAATCCTCCCCGTCGGGGAATCGAACCCCGGTCTCCCGCGTGACAGGCGGGGATACTCACCACTATACTAACGAGGACATGCCAAGGATCGTATGGTGACTGTGCAAACTTTTTCACATGCAATCACACATCAGCTCAAGCATTGCATTGTGTTGGTTTCGTCGGTCAGAAAATAATTTTTTGTTGTTTTTTCACGAATTACTTTTTAACAATATAACCCAAAGTATATTAAACGATATACAACCACGGCTCGTTGGTCTAGGGGTATGATTCTCGCTTTGGGTGCGAGAGGTCCCGGGTTCAAATCCCGGACGAGCCCGAAGTTGTTTGAAGCCTCTTTTGTATAAGTGCATGCTTAGATTGTCAGTGACGCAGTTTGCGACGACTCTTTGAAATTCCTGTTGGTTGGCACGTTTCGCAAGCGAGCGAAAAGATGAAGCGGACACGGGGCGCCGATAAGAAACTTGAAGGTTATTCAGAAAAACAACACTGAGATAACGCGCGTTGATGGATGATGAAAGAACTCAATGGCGAGTTTCTCTCTTTTTTTCTACTTCCACTCTTCAACAATTAATATAAAATGGCTGCAACAAAAGTTGGATCCATTAACAACTCGCATCAACTCCTATTGGACAAAACAAGAATATATTTTTACTTTGAAACGCGCAATACATCACGAGCAAGTAATGCATACATTCGTCGAAAGTGAAGAAGTTCTTCTTCTCAGCATGGTAAGTGGCCCAAAAGCATGTAAATTATGTAAAGTTTCGAAAATTGACTATTAAATTGGTCAAGAGATCTATCGACGATTGTTTGACAAGTTTCTTTTTGCATGTGTGCAGGTCCTGAAAGAAACGCTTCAGGTTGACTCTCGACCAAGAAGAATCATCACTAAAGTTTCAAAGCGCACAACTAGCCAGAAAGTATGTGTCTTTCCACCGGAGCTAAACTGCAGCACTCCAAAGTCAAGAAAACGATCCCGCCTCGATGATGATGCCGACTCTTCGTCTCAACGTAACAGTATTACGCAGGATCGCCACCACAATCCCACAAGCAAGCGTATACGAAAATGTGAAAGAATCTTTACAAATGCAAGCCGACCATCAACAAATCCTTCAAGTGTCCCACTGTCAAGAATTTCAGCATTCATACCCATATCGGACGTCGATTGCAGTCCTAAATCGTCCTCTTCGTGCGCCTCACTTATGTCTAAAGTGCTCCGAAAGCAACACGGCAGACATTGTCGGCATTTGATGAGGGCCTGTGCGTAATAAGAGGTTTATTACCTGCGCCAAACAAACGTGGTTGTACAACGAAAAGTTTCATCTCGTTCACTCGTGAATCTCGCGTATTTGTCACCATACGTTGTTGCCATTTTTATCCGCCCATGCAATATCTGCGTTGACATTACTGTGCTGGAAATGTATACACGCATTCTTCTTCTTGCCAGTGCTGACATTATATTTGCTATTGTTCCTTTTAAATAAATTATGAACATGAAATAAGGACGATTCGGCCATTCGGCATGTGACAAATGCAATGGAATATATTTCTGATAAAATTTCTCCCCGTCGGGGAATCGAACCCCGGTCTCCCGCGTGACAGGCGGGGATACTTACCACTATACTAACGAGGACTGAAGCACATGTCCAACAATCTGACATTTAATCTAAATCACTGTGTCTTGGCTAACAAAAAGCATACGCAACTCCAGCGTCTTCAAAAGATAAGGCACATTTGGAACGGACAATATTCCGTGACAACGAAAAATTGACAAAGGATTAAGGATACATGTATACACAGATTTTGTGCCGAAGCAACGAAATTGATTGAAACTATACTGCTAAGTTTTACCTCATTACTTGATCTTTCCAAAAATGTCAACCACTGCAGCTGGAAAGAATAGTTGACAATTATCACAAGCATAAATGTGTCAGATCCACAACGATAATTGATTCAACAAAAAACGCTTTTTGCTGATTGAGAATTGACAGAGGGCAACAAGATATTGCGCGAGCATAATCTTTTCAGTGCCATCGTCCGATTGAAAGTGGAGTGGATCGCAAGTTACACAAAGGTTTATTTCCTACTTTCTAGTCACGTGAACATCATCTCAGACGTGCATATCCGTCAAAACAATCCTCCCCGTCGGGGAATCGAACCCCGGTCTCCCGCGTGACAGGCGGGGATACTCACCACTATACTAACGAGGACATGCCAAGGATCGTATGGTGACTGTGCAAACTTTTTCACATGCAATCACACATCAGCTCAAGCATTGCATTGTGTTGGTTTCGTCGGTCAGAAAATAATTTTTTGTTGTTTTTTCACGAATTACTTTTTAACAATATAACCCAAAGTATATTAAACGATATACAACCACGGCTCGTTGGTCTAGGGGTATGATTCTCGCTTTGGGTGCGAGAGGTCCCGGGTTCAAATCCCGGACGAGCCCGAAGTTCTTTGAAGCCTCTTTTGTTGAAATAAGTGCATGCTTAGATTGTCAGTGACGCAGTTTGCGACGACTCTTTGAAATTCCTGTTGGTTGGCACGTTTCGCAAGCGAGCGAAAAGATGAAGCGGACACGGGGCGCCGATAAGAAACTTGAAGGTTATTCAGAAAAACAACACTGAGATAACGCGCGTTGATGGATGATGAAAGAACTCAATGGCGAGTTTCTCTCTTTTTTTCTAATTCCACTCTTCAACAATTAATATAAAATGGCTGCCACAAAAGTTGGATCCACTTACAACTCGCATCAACTCCTATTGGACAAAACAAGAATATATTTTTACTTTGAAACGCGCAATACATCACGAGCAAGTAATGCATACATTCGTCGAAAGTGAAGAAGTTCTTCTTCTCAGCATGGTAAGTGGCCCAAAAGCATGTAAATTATGTAAAGTTTCGAAAATTGACTATTAAATTGGTCAAGAGATCTATCGACGATTGTTTGACAAGTTTCTTTTTGCATGTGTGCAGGTCCTGAAAGAAACGCTTCAGGTTGACTCTCGACCAAGAAGAATCATCACTAAAGTTTCAAAGCGCACAACTAGCCAGAAAGTATGTGTCTTTCCACCGGAGCTAAACTGCAGCACTCCAAAGTCAAGAAAACGATCCCGCCTCGATGATGATGCCGACTCTTCGTCTCAACGTAACAGTATTACGCAGGATCGCCACCACAATCCCACAAGCAAGCGTATACGAAAATGTGAAAGAATCTTTACAAATGCAAGCCGACCATCAACAAATTCTTCAAGTGTCCCGCTGTCAAGAATTTCAGCATTCATGCCCATATCGGACGTCGATTCCAGTCCTAAATCGTCCTCTTCGTGCGCCTCACTTATGTCTAAAGTGCTCCGAAAGCAACACGGCAGACATTGTCGGCATTTGATGAGGGCCTGTGCGTAATAAGAGGTTTATTACCTGCGCCAAACAAACGTGGTTTTACAACGAAAAGTTTCATCTCGTTCACTCGTGAATCTCGCGTATTTATCACCATACGTTGTTGCCATTTTTATCCGCCCATGCAATATCTGCGTTGACATTACTGTGCAGGAAATCTATACACGCATTCTTCTTCTTACCATTGCTGACATTATATTTGCTATTGTTCCTTTTAAATAAATTATGAACATGAAATAAGCACGATTCGGCCATTCGGCATGTGACAAATGCAATGGAATATATTTCTGATAAAATTTCTCCCCGTCGGGGAATCGAACCCCGGTCTCCCGCGTGACAGGCGGGGATACTTACCACTATACTAACGAGGACTGAAGCACATGTCCAACAATCTGACATTTAATCTAAATCACTGTGTCTTGGCTAACAAAAAGCATACGCAACTCCAGCGTCTACAAAAGATAAGGCACATTTGGAACGGACAATATTCCGTGACAACGAAAAATTGACAAAGGATTAAGGATCCATGTATACCCAGATTTTGTGCCGAAGCAACGAAATTGATTGAAACTATACTCCTCTAAGTTTTACCTCATTACTTGATCTTTCCAAAAATGTCAACCACTGCAGCTGGAAAGAATAGTTGACAATTATCACAAGCATAAATGTGTCAGATCCACAACGATGATTGATTCAACAAAAAAACGCTTTTTGCTGATTGAGAATTGACAGAGGGCAACAAGATATTGCGCGAGCATAATCTTTTCAGTGCCATCGTCCGATTGAAAGTGGAGTGGATCGCAAGTTACACAAAGGTTTATTTCCTACTTTCTAGTCACGTGAACATCATCTCAGACGTGCATATCCGTCAAAACAATCCTCCCCGTCGGGGAATCGAACCCCGGTCTCCCGCGTGACAGGCGGGGATACTCACCACTATACTAACGAGGACATGCCAAGGATCGTATGGTGACTGTGCAAACTTTTTCACATGCAATCACACATCAGCTCAAGCATTGCATTGTGTTGGTTTCGTCGGTCAGAAAATAATTTTTTGTTGTTTTTTCACGAATTACTTTTTAACAATATAACCCAAAGTATATTAAACGATATACAACCACGGCTCGTTGGTCTAGGGGTATGATTCTCGCTTTGGGTGCGAGAGGTCCCGGGTTCAAATCCCGGACGAGCCCGAAGTTCTTTGAAGCCTCTTTTGTTGAAATAAGAGCATGCTTAGATTGTCAGTGACCCAGTTTGCGACGACTCTTTGAAATTCCAGTTGGTTGGCACGTTTCGCAAGCGAGCGAAAAGATGAAGCGGACACGGGGCGCCGATAAGAAACTTGAAGGTTATTCAGAAAAACAACACTGAGATAACGCGCGTTGATGGATGATGAAAGAACTCAATGGCGAGTTTCTCTCTTTAGTTCTACTTCCACTCTTCAACAATTAATATAAAATGGCTGCCACAAAAGTTGGATCCATTAACAACTCGCATCAACTCCTATTGGACAAAACAAGAATATATTTTTACTTTGAAGCGCGCAATACATCACGAGCAAGTAATGCATACATTCGTCGAAAGTGAAGAAGTTCTTCTTCTCAGCATGGTAAGTGGCCCAAAAGCATGTAAATTATGTAAAGTTTCGAAAATTGACTATTAAATTGGTCAAGAGATCTATCGACGATTGTTTGACAAGTTTCTTTTTGCATGTGTGCAGGTCCTGAAAGAAACGCTTCAGGTTGACTCTCGACCAAGAAGAATCATCACTAAAGTTTCAAAGCGCACAACTAGCCAGAAAGTATGTGTCTTTCCACCGGAGCTAAACTGCAGCACTCCAAAGTCAAGAAAACGATCCAGCCTCGATGATGATGCCGACTCTTCGTCTCAACGTAACAGTATTACGCAGGATCGCCACCACAATCCCACAAGCAAGCGTATACGAAAATGTGAAAGAATCTTTACAAATGCAAGCCGACCATCAACAAATTCTTCAAGTGTCCCGCTGTCAAGAATTTTAGCATTCATGCCCATATCGGACGTCGATTCCAGTCCTAAATCGTCCTCTTCGTGCGCCTCACTTATGTCTAAAGTGCTCCGAAAGCAACACGGCAGACATTGTCGGCATTTGATGAGGGCCTGTGCGTAATAAGAGGTTTATTACCTGCGCCAAACAAACGTGGTTGTACAACGAAAAGTTTCATCTCGTTCACTCGTGAATCTCGCGTATTTGTCACCATACGTTGTTGCCATTTTTATCCGCCCATGCAATATCTGCGTTGACATTACTGTGCAGGAAATGTATACACGCATTCTTCTTCTTGCCAGTGCTGACATTATATTTGCTATTGTTCCTTTTAAATAAATTATGAACATGAAATAAGTACGATTCGGCCATTCGGCATGTGACAAATGCAATGGAATATATTTCTGATAAAATTTCTCCCCGTCGGGGAATCGAACCCCGGTCTCCCGCGTGACAGGCGGGGATACTTACCACTATACTAACGAGGACTGAAGCACATGTCCAACAATCTGACATTTAATCTAAATCACTGTGTCTTGGCTAACAAAAAGCATACGCAACTCCAGCGTCTTCAAAAGATAAGGCACATTTGGAACGGACAATATTCCGTGACAACGAAAAATTGACAAAGGATTAAGGATACATGTATACACAGATTTTGTGCCGAAGCAACGAAATTGATTGAAACTATACTGCTAAGTTTTACCTCATTACTTGATCTTTCCAAAAATGTCAACCACTGCAGCTGGAAAGAATAGTTGACAATTATCACAAGCATAAATGTGTCAGATCCACAACGATAATTGATTCAACAAAAAACGCTTTTTGCTGATTGACAATTGACAGAGGGCAACAAGATATTGCGCGAGCATAATCTTTTTAGTGCCATCGTCCGATTAAAAGTGGAGTGGATCGCAAGCTACACAAAGGTTTATTTCCTACTTTCTAGTCACGTGAACATCATCTCAGACGTGCATATCCGTCAAAACAATCCTCCCCGTCGGGGAATCGAACCCCGGTCTCCCGCGTGACAGGCGGGGATACTCACCACTATACTAACGAGGACATGCCAAGGATCGTATGGTGACTGTGCAAACTTTTTCACATGCAATCACACATCAGCTCAAGCATTGCATTGTGTTGGTTTCGTCGGTCAGAAATTAATTTTTTGTTGTTTTTTCACGAATTACTTTTTAACAATATAACCCAAAGTATATTAAACGATATACAACCACGGCTCGTTGGTCTAGGGGTATGATTCTCGCTTTGGGTGCGAGAGGTCCCGGGTTCAAATCCCGGACGAGCCCGAAGTTCTTTGAAGCCCCTTTTGTTGAAATAAGTGCATGCTTAGATTGTCAGTGACGCAGTTTGCGACGACTCTTTGAAATTCCTGTTGGTTGGCACGTTTCGCAAGCGAGCGAAAAGATGAAGCGGACACGGGGCGCCGATAAGAAACTTGAAGGTTATTCAGAAAAACAACACTGAGATAACGCGCGTTGATGGATGATGAAAGAACTCAATGGCGAGTTTCTCTCTTTTTTTCTACTTCCACTCTTCAACAATTAATATAAAATGGCTGCCACAAAAGTTGGATCCATTAACAACTCGCATCAACTCCTATTGGACAAAACAAGAATATATTTTTACTTTGAAACGCGCAATACATCACGAGCAAGTAATGCATACATTCGTCGAAAGTGAAGAAGTTCTTCTTCTCAGCATGGTAAGTGGCCCAAAAGCATGTAAATTATGTAAAGTTTCGAAAATTGACTATTAAATTGGTCAAGAGATCTATCGACGATTGTTTGACAAGTTTCTTTTTGCATGTGTGCAGGTCCTGAAAGAAACGCTTCAGGTTGACTCTCGACCAAGAAGAATCATCACTAAAGTTTCAAAGCGCACAACTAGCCAGAAAGTATGTGTCTTTCCACCGGAGCTAAACCGCAGCACTCCAAAGTCAAGAAAACGATCCCGCCTCGATGATGATGCCGACTCTTCGTCTCAACGTAACAGTATTACGCAGGATCGCCACCACAATCCCACAAGCAAGCGTATACGAAAATGTGAAAGAATCTTTACAAATGCAAGCCGACCATCAACAAATTCTTCAAGTGTCCCGCTGTCAAGAATTTTAGCATTCATGCCCATATCGGACGTCGATTCCAGTCCTAAATCGTCCTCTTCGTGCGCCTCACTTATGTCTAAAGTGCTCCGAAAGCAACACGGCAGACATTGTCGGCATTTGATGAGGGCCTGTGCGTAATAAGAGGTTTATTACCTGCGCCAAACAAACGTGGTTGTACAACGAAAAGTTTCATCTCGTTCACTCGCGAATCTCGCGTATTTGTCACCATACGTTGTTGCCATTTTTATCCGCCCATGCAATATCTGCGTTGACATTACTGTGCAGGAAATGTATACACGCATTCTTCTTCTTGCCACTGCTGACATTATATTTGCTATTGTTCCTTTTAAATAAATTATGAACATGAAATAAGCACGATTCGGCCATTCGGCATGTGACAAATGCAATGGAATATATTTCTGATAAAATTTCTCCCCGTCGGGGAATCGAACCCCGGTCTCCCGCGTGACAGGCGGGGATACTTACCACTATACTAACGAGGACTGAAACACATGTCCAACAATCTGACATTTAATCTAAATCACTGTGTCTTGGCTAACAAAAAGCATACGCAACTCCAGCGTCTTCAAAAGATAAGGCACATTTGGAACGGACAATATTCCGTGACAACGAAAAATTGACAAAGGATTAAGGATCCATGTATACCCAGATTTTGTGCCGAAGCAACGAAATTGATTGAAACTATACTGCTAAGTTTTACCTCATTACTTGATCTTTCCAAAAATGTCAACCACTGCAGCTGGAAAGAATAGTTGACAATTATCACAAGCATAAATGTGTCAGATCCACAACGATGATTGATTCAACAAAAAACGCTTTTTGCTGATTGAGAATTGACAGAGGGCAACAAGATATTGCGCGAGCATAATCTTTTCAGTGCCATCGTCCGATTGAAAGTGGAGTGGATCGCAAGTTACACAAAGGTTTATTTCCTACTTTCTAGTCACGTGAACATCATCTCAGACGTGCATATCCGTCAAAACAATCCTCCCCGTCGGGGAATCGAACCCCGGTCTCCCGCGTGACAGGCGGGGATACTCACCACTATACTAACGAGGACATGCCAAGGATCGTATGGTGACTGTGCAAACTTTTTCACATGCAATCACACATCAGCTCAAGCATTGCATTGTGTTGGTTTCGTCGGTCAGAAAATAATTTTTTGTTATTTTTTAAAGAATTACTTTTTAACAATATAACCCAAAGTATATTAAACGATATACAACCACGGCTCGTTGGTCTAGGGGTATGATTCTCGCTTTGGGTGCGAGAGGTCCCGGGTTCAAATCCCGGACGAGCCCGAAGTTCTTTGAAGCCTCTTTTGTTGAAATAAGAGCATGCTTAGATTGTCAGTGATGCAGTTTGCGACGACTCTTTGAAATTCCAGTTGGTTGGCACGTTTCGCAAGCGAGCGAAAAGATGAAGCGGACACGGGGCGCCGATAAGAAACTTGAAGGTTATTCAGAAAAACAACACTGAGATAACGCGCGTTGATGGATGATGAAAGAACTCAATGGCGAGTTTCTCTCTTTTTTTCTACTTCCACTCTTCAACAATTAATATAAAATGGCTGCCACAAAAGTTGGATCCATTAACAACTCGCATCAACTCCTATTGGACAAAACAAGAATATATTTTTACTTTGAAACGCGCAATACATCACGAGCAAGTAATGCATACATTCGTCGAAAGTGAAGAAGTTCTTCTTCTCAGCATGGTAAGTGGCCCAAAAGCATGTAAATTATGTAAAGTTTCGAAAATTGATTATTAAATTGGTCAAGAGATCTATCGACGATTGTTTGACAAGTTTCTTTTTGCATGTGTGCAGGTCCTGAAAGAAACGCTTCAGGTTGACTCTCGACCAAGAAGAATCATCACTAAAGTTTCAAAGCGCACAACTAGCCAGAAAGTATGTGTCTTTCCACCGGAGCTAAACTGCAGCACTCCAAAGTCAAGAAAACGATCCCGCCTCGATGATGATGCCGACTCTTCGTCTCAACGTAACAGTATTACGCAGGATCGCCACCACAATCCCACAAGCAAGCGTATACGAAAATGTGAAAGAATCTTTACAAATGCAAGCCGACCATCAACAAATTCTTCAAGTGTCCCGCTGTCAAGAATTTCAGCATTCATGCCCATATCGGACGTCGATTCCAGTCCTAAATCGTCCTCTTCGTGCGCCTCACTTATGTCTAAAGTGCTCCGAAAGCAACACGGCAGACATTGTCGGCATTTGATGAGGGCCTGTGCGTAATAAGAGGTTTATTACCTGCGCCAAACAAACGTGGTTGTACAACGAAAAGTTTCATCTCGTTCACTCGTGAATCTCGCGTATTTGTCACCATACGTTGTTGCCATTTTTATCCGCCCATGCAATATCTGCGTTGACATTACTATGCAGGAAATGTATACACGCATTCTTCTTCTTGCCAGTGCTGACATTATATTTGCTATTGTTCCTTTTAAATAAATTATGAACATGAAATAAGCACGATTCGGCCATTCGGCATGTGACAAATGCAATGGAATATATTTCTGATAAAATTTCTCCCCGTCGGGGAATCGAACCCCGGTCTCCCGCGTGACAGGCGGGGATACTTACCACTATACTAACGAGGACTGAAGCACATGTCCAACAATCTGACATTTAATCTAAATCACTGTGTCTTGGCTAACAAAAAGCATACGCAACTCCAGCGTCTTCAAAAGATAAGGCACATTTGGAACGGACAATATTCCGTGACAACGAAAAATTGACAAAGGATTAAGGATACATGTATACACAGATTTTGTGCCGAAGCAACGAAATTGATTGAAACTATACTGCTAAGTTTTACCTCATTACTTGATCTTTCCAAAAATGTCAACCACTGCAGCTGGAAAGAATAGTTGACAATTATCACAAGCATAAATGTGTCAGATCCACAACGATGATTGATTCAACAAAAAACGCTTTTTGCTGATTGAGAATTGACAGAGGGCAACAAGATATTGCGCGAGCATAATCTTTTCAGTGCCATCGTCCGATTGAAAGTGGAGTGGATCGCAAGTTACACAAAGGTTTATTTCCTACTTTCTAGTCACGTGAACATCATCTCAGACGTGCATATCCGTCAAAACAATCCTCCCCGTCGGGGAATCGAACCCCGGTCTCCCGCGTGACAGGCGGGGATACTCACCACTATACTAACGAGGACATGCCAAGGATCGTATGGTGACTGTGCAAACTTTTTCACATGCAATCACACATCAGCTCAAGCATTGCATTGTGTTGGTTTCGTCGGTCAGAAAATAATTTTTTGTTATTTTTTAAAGAATTACTTTTTAACAATATAACCCAAAGTATATTAAACGATATACAACCACGGCTCGTTGGTCTAGGGGTATGATTCTCGCTTTGGGTGCGAGAGGTCCCGGGTTCAAATCCCGGACGAGCCCGAAGTTCTTTGAAGCCTCTTTTGTTGAAATAAGAGCATGCTTAGATTGTCAGTGATGCAGTTTGCGACGACTCTTTGAAATTCCAGTTGGTTGGCACGTTTCGCAAGCGAGCGAAAAGATGAAGCGGACACGGGGCGCCGATAAGAAACTTGAAGGTTATTCAGAAAAACAACACTGAGATAACGCGCGTTGATGGATGATGAAAGAACTCAATGGCGAGTTTCTCTCTTTTTTTCTACTTCCACTCTTCAACAATTAATATAAAATGGCTGCCACAAAAGTTGGATCCATTAACAACTCGCATCAACTCCTATTGGACAAAACAAGAATATATTTTTACTTTGAAACGCGCAATACATCACGAGCAAGTAATGCATACATTCGTCGAAAGTGAAGAAGTTCTTCTTCTCAGCATGGTAAGTGGCCCAAAAGCATGTAAATTATGTAAAGTTTCGAAAATTGACTATTAAATTGGTCAAGAGATCTATCGACGATTGTTTGACAAGTTTCTTTTTGCATGTGTGCAGGTCCTGAAAGAAACGCTTCAGGTTGACTCTCGACCAAGAAGAATCATCACTAAAGTTTCAAAGCGCACAACTAGCCAGAAAGTATGTGTCTTTCCACCGGAGCTAAACTGCAGCACTCCAAAGTCAAGAAAACGATCCCGCCTCGATGATGATGCCGACTCTTCGTCTCAACGTAACAGTATTACGCAGGATCGCCACCACAATCCCACAAGCAAGCGTATACGAAAATGTGAAAGAATCTTTACAAATGCAAGCCGACCATCAACAAATACTTCAAGTGTCCCGCTGTCAAGAATTTTAGCATTCATGCCCATATCGGACGTCGATTCCAGTCCTAAATCGTCCTCTTCGTCCGCCTCACTTATGTCTAAAGTGCTCCGAAAGCAACACGGCAGACATTGTCGGCATTTGATGAGGGCCTGTGCGTAATAAGAGGTTTATTACCTGCGCCAAACAAACGTGGTTGTACAACGAAAAGTTTCATCTCGTTCACTCGTGAATCTCGCGTATTTATCACCATACGTTGTTGCCATTTTTATCCGCCCATGCAATATCTGCGTTGACATTACTGTGCAGGAAATCTATACACGCATTCTTCTTCTTACCAGTGCTGACATTATATTTGCTATTGTTCCTTTTAAATAAATTATGAACATGAAATAAGCACGATTCGGCCATTCGGCATGTGACAAATGCAATGGAATATATTTCTGATAAAATTTCTCCCCGTCGGGGAATCGAACCCCGGTCTCCCGCGTGACAGGCGGGGATACTTACCACTATACTAACGAGAACTGAAGCACATGTCCAACAATCTGACATTTAATCTAAATCACTGTGTCTTGGCTAACAAAAAGCATACGCAACTCCAGCGTCTACAAAAGATAAGGCACATTTGGAACGGACAATATTCCGTGACAACGAAAAATTGACAAAGGATTAAGGATCCATGTATACCCAGATTTTGTGCCGAAGCAACGAAATTGATTGAAACTATACTGCTAAGTTTTACCTCATTACTTGATCTTTCCAAAAATGTCAACCACTGCAGCTGGAATGAATAGTTGACAATTATCACAAGCATAAATGTGTCAGATCCACAACGATAATTGATTCAACAAAAAACGCTTTTTGCTGATTGAGAATTGACAGAGGGCAACAAGATATTGCGCGAGCATAATCTTTTCAGTGCCATCGTCCGATTGAAAGTGGAGTGGATCGCAAGTTACACAAAGGTTTATTTCCTACTTTCTAGTCACGTGAACATCATCTCAGACGTGCATATCCGTCAAAACAATCCTCCCCGTCGGGGAATCGAACCCCGGTCTCCCGCGTGACAGGCGGGGATACTCACCACTATACTAACGAGGACATGCCAAGGATCGTATGGTGACTGTGCAAACTTTTTCACATGCAATCACACATCAGCTCAAGCATTGCATTGTGTTGGTTTCGTCGGTCAGAAAATAATTTTTTGTTGTTTTTTCACGAATTACTTTTTAACAATATAACCCAAAGTATATTAAACGATTTACAACCACGGCTCGTTGGTCTAGGGGTATGATTCTCGCTTTGGGTGCGAGAGGTCCCGGGTTCAAATCCCGGACGAGCCCGAAGTTCTTTGAAGCCTCTTTTGTTGAAATAACAGCATGCTTAGATTGTCAGTGACGCAGTTTGCGACGACTCTTTGAAATTCCAATTGGTTGGCACGTTTCGCAAGCGAGCGAAAAGATGAAGCGGACACGGGACGCCGATAGGAAACTTGAAGGTTATTCAGAAAAACAACACTGAGATAACGCGCGTTGATGGATGATGAAAGAACTCAATGGCGAGTTTCTCTCTTTTTTTCTACTTCCACTCTTCAACAATTAATATAAAATGGCTGCCACAAAAGTTGGATCCATTAACAATTTGCATCAACTCCTATTGGACAAAACAAGAATATATTTTTACTTTGAAACGCGCAATACATCACGAGCAAGTAATGCATACATTCGTCGAAAGTGAAGAAGTTCTTCTTCTCAGCATGGTAAGTGGCCCAAAAGCATGTAAATTATGTAAAGTTTCGAAAATTGACTATTAAATTGGTCAAGAGATCTATCGACGATTGTTTGACAAGTTTCTTTTTGCATGTGTGCAGGTCCTGAAAGAAACGCTTCAGGTTGACTCTCGACCAAGAAGAATCATCACTAAAGTTTCAAAGCGCACAACTAGCCAGAAAGTATGTGTCTTTCCACCGGAGCTAAACTGCAGCACTCCAAAGTCAAGAAAACGATCCCGCCTCGATGATGATGCCGACTCTTCGTCTAAACGTAACAGTATTACGCAGGATCGCCACCACAATCCCACAAGCAAGCGTATACGAAAATGTGAAAGAATCTTTACAAATGCAAGCCGACCATCAACAAATTCTTCAAGTGTCCCGCTGTCAAGAATTTCAGCATTCATGCCCATATCGGACGTCGATTCCAGTCCTAAATCGTCCTCTTCGTGCGCCTCACTTATGTCTAAAGTGCTCCGAAAGCAACACGGCAGACATTGTCGGCATTTGATGAGGGCCTGTGCGTAATAAGAGGTTTATTACCTGCGCCAAACAAACGTGGTTGTACAACGAAAAGTTTCATCTCGTTCACTCGTGAATCTCGCGTATTTATCACCATACGTTGTTGCCATTTTTATCCGCCCATGCAATATCTGCGTTGACATTACTGTGCAGGAAATCTATACACGCATTCTTCTTCTTACCAGTGCTGACATTATATTTGCTATTGTTCCTTTTAAATAAATTATGAACATGAAATAAGCACGATTCGGCCATTCGGCATGTGACAAATGCAATGGAATATATTGCTGATAAAATTTCTCCCCATGGGGGAATCGAACCCCGGTCTCCCGCGTGACAGGCGGGGATACTTACCACTATACTAACGAGGACTGAAGCACATGTCCAACAATCTGACATTTAATCTAAATCACTGTGTCTTGGCTAACAAAAAGCATACGCAACTCCAGCGTCTTCAAAAGATAAGGCACATTTGGAACGGACAATATTCCGTGACAACGAAAAATTGACAAAGGATTAAGGATCCATGTATACCCAGATTTTGTGCCGAAGCAACGAAATTGATTGAAACTATACTGCTAAGTTTTACCTCATTACTTGATCTTTCCAAAAATGTCAACCACTGCAGCTGGAATGAATAGTTGACAATTATCACAAGCATAAATGTGTCAGATCCACAACGATAATTGATTCAACAAAAAACGCTTTTTGCTGATTGAGAATTGACAGAGGGCAACAAGATATTGCGCGAGCATAATCTTTTCAGTGCCATCGTCCGATTGAAAGTGGAGTGGATCGCAAGTTACACAAAGGTTTATTTCCTACTTTCTAGTCACGTGAACATCATCTCAGACGTGCATATCCGTCAAAACAATCCTCCCCGTCGGGGAATCGAACCCCGGTCTCCCGCGTGACAGGCGGGGATACTCACCACTATACTAACGAGGACATGCCAAGGATCGTATGGTGACTGTGCAAACTTTTTCACATGCAATCACACATCAGCTCAAGCATTGCATTGTGTTGGTTTCGTCGGTCAGAAAATAATTTTTTGTTGTTTTTTCACGAATTACTTTTTAACAATATAACCCAAAGTATATTAAACGATATACAACCACGGCTCGTTGGTCTAGGGGTATGATTCTCGCTTTGGGTGCGAGAGGTCCCGGGTTCAAATCCCGGACGAGCCCGAAGTTCTTTGAAGCCTCTTTTGTTGAAATAAGAGCATGCTTAGATTGTCAGTGACGCAGTTTGCGACGACTCTTTGAAATTCCAATTGGTTGGCACGTTTCGCAAGCGAGCGAAAAGATGAAGCGGACACGGGACGCCGATAGGAAACTTGAAGGTTATTCAGAAAAACAACACTGAGATAACGCGCGTTGATGGATGATGAAAGAACTCAATGGCGAGTTTCTCTCTTTTTTTCTACTTCCACTCTTCAACAATTAATATAAAATGGCTGCCACAAAAGTTGGATCCATTAACAACTTGCATCAACTCCTATTGGACAAAACAAGAATATATTTTTACTTTGAAACGCGCAATACATCACGAGCAAGTAATGCATACATTCGTCGAAAGTGAAGAAGTTCTTCTTCTCAGCATGGTAAGTGGCCCAACAGCATGTAAATTATGTAAAGTTTCGAAAATTGACTATTAAATTGGTCAAGAGATCTATCGACGATTGTTTGACAAGTTTCTTTTTGCATGTGTGCAGGTCCTGAAAGAAACGCTTCAGGTTGACTCTCGACCAAGAAGAATCATCACTAAAGTTTCAAAGCGCACAACTAGCCAGAAAGTATGTGTCTTTCCACCGGAGCTAAACTGCAGCACTCCAAAGTCAAGAAAACGATCCCGCCTCGATGATGACGCCGACTCTTCGTCTAAACGTAACAGTATTACGCAGGATCGCCACCACAATCCCACAAGCAAGCGTATACGAAAATGTGAAAGAATCTTTACAAATGCAAGCCGACCATCAACAAATTCTTCAAGTGTCCCGCTGTCAAGAATTTCAGCATTCATGCCCATATCGGACGTCGATTCCAGTCCTAAATCGTCCTCTTCGTGCGCCTCACTTATGTCTAAAGTGCTCCGAAAGCAACACGGCAGACATTGTCGGCATTTGATGAGGGCCTGTGCGTAATAAGAGGTTTATTACCTGCGCCAAACAAACGTGGTTGTACAACGAAAAGTTTCATCTCGTTCACTCGTGAATCTCGCGTATTTATCACCATACGTTGTTGCCATTTTTATCCGCCCATGCAATATCTGCGTTGACATTACTGTGCAGGAAATCTATACACGCATTCTTCTTCTTACCAGTGCTGACATTATATTTGCTATTGTTCCTTTTAAATAAATTATGAACATGAAATAAGCACGATTCGGCCATTCGGCATGTGACAAATGCAATGGAATATATTGCTGATAAAATTTCTCCCCATGGGGGAATCGAACCCCGGTCTCCCGCGTGACAGGCGGGGATACTTACCACTATACTAACGAGGACTGAAGCACATGTCCAACAATCTGACATTTAATCTAAATCACTGTGTCTTGGCTAACAAAAAGCATACGCAACTCCAGCGTCTTCAAAAGATAAGGCACATTTGGAACGGACAATATTCCGTGACAACGAAAAATTGACAAAGGATTAAGGATCCATGTATACCCAGATTTTGTGCCGAAGCAACGAAATTGATTGAAACTATACTGCTAAGTTTTACCTCATTACTTGATCTTTCCAAAAATGTCAACCACTGCAGCTGGAATGAATAGTTGACAATTATCACAAGCATAAATGTGTCAGATCCACAACGATAATTGATTCAACAAAAAACGCTTTTTGCTGATTGAGAATTGACAGAGGGCAACAAGATATTGCGCGAGCATAATCTTTTCAGTGCCATCGTCCGATTGAAAGTGGAGTGGATCGCAAGTTACACAAAGGTTTATTTCCTACTTTCTAGTCACGTGAACATCATCTCAGACGTGCATATCCGTCAAAACAATCCTCCCCGTCGGGGAATCGAACCCCGGTCTCCCGCGTGACAGGCGGGGATACTCACCACTATACTAACGAGGACATGCCAAGGATCGTATGGTGACTGTGCAAACTTTTTCACATGCAATCACACATCAGCTCAAGCATTGCATTGTGTTGGTTTCGTCGGTCAGAAAATAATTTTTTGTTGTTTTTTCACGAATTACTTTTTAACAATATAACCCAAAGTATATTAAACGATATACAACCACGGCTCGTTGGTCTAGGGGTATGATTCTCGCTTTGGGTGCGAGAGGTCCCGGGTTCAAATCCCGGACGAGCCCGAAGTTCTTTGAAGCCTCTTTTGTTGAAATAAGAGCATGCTTAGATTGTCAGTGACGCAGTTTGCGACGACTCTTTGAAATTCCAATTGGTTGGCACGTTTCGCAAGCGAGCGAAAAGATGAAGCGGACACGGGACGCCGATAGGAAACTTGAAGGTTATTCAGAAAAACAACACTGAGATAACGCGCGTTGATGGATGATGAAAGAACTCAATGGCGAGTTTCTCTCTTTTTTTCTACTTCCACTCTTCAACAATTAATATAAAATGGCTGCCACAAAAGTTGGATCCATTAACAACTTGCATCAACTCCTATTGGACAAAACAAGAATATATTTTTACTTTGAAACGCGCAATACATCACGAGCAAGTAATGCATACATTCGTCGAAAGTGAAGAAGTTCTTCTTCTCAGCATGGTAAGTGGCCCAACAGCATGTAAATTATGTAAAGTTTCGAAAATTGACTATTAAATTGGTCAAGAGATCTATCGACGATTGTTTGACAAGTTTCTTTTTGCATGTGTGCAGGTCCTGAAAGAAACGCTTCAGGTTGACTCTCGACCAAGAAGAATCATCACTAAAGTTTCAAAGCGCACAACTAGCCAGAAAGTATGTGTCTTTCCACCGGAGCTAAACTGCAGCACTCCAAAGTCAAGAAAACGATCCCGCCTCGATGATGACGCCGACTCTTCGTCTAAACGTAACAGTATTACGCAGGATCGCCACCACAATCCCACAAGCAAGCGTATACGAAAATGTGAAAGAATCTTTACAAATGCAAGCCGACCATCAACAAATTCTTCAAGTGTCCCGCTGTCAAGAATTTCAGCATTCATGCCCATATCGGACGTCGATTCCAGTCCTAAATCGTCCTCTTCGTGCGCCTCACTTATGTCTAAAGTGCTCCGAAAGCAACACGGCAGACATTGTCGGCATTTGATGAGGGCCTGTGCGTAATAAGAGGTTTATTACCTGCGCCAAACAAACGTGGTTGTACAACGAAAAGTTTCATCTCGTTCACTCGTGAATCTCGCGTATTTATCACCATACGTTGTTGCCATTTTTATCCGCCCATGCAATATCTGCGTTGACATTACTGTGCAGGAAATCTATACACGCATTCTTCTTCTTACCAGTGCTGACATTATATTTGCTATTGTTCCTTTTAAATAAATTATGAACATGAAATAAGCACGATTCGGCCATTCGGCATGTGACAAATGCAATGGAATATATTTCTGATAAAATTTCTCCCCGTCGGGGAATCGAAACCCGGTCTCCCGCGTGACAGGCGGGGATACTTACCACTATACTAACGAGGACTGAAGCACATGTCCAACAATCTGACATTTAATCTAAATCACTGTGTCTTGGCTAACAAAAAGCATACGCAACTCCAGCGTCTTCAAAAGATAAGGCACATTTGGAACGGACAATATTCCGTGACAACGAAAAATTGACAAAGGATTAAGGATCCATGTATACCCAGATTTTGTGCCGAAGCAACGAAATTGATTGAAACTATACTGCTAAGTTTTACCTCATTACTTGATCTTTCCAAAAATGTCAACCACTGCAGCTGGAATGAATAGTTGACAATTATCACAAGCATAAATGTGTCAGATCCACAACGATAATTGATTCAACATAAAACGCTTTTTGCTGATTGAGAATTGACAGAGGGCAACAAGATATTGCGCGAGCATAATCTTTTCAGTGCCATCGTCCGATTGAAAGTGGAGTGGATCGCAAGTTACACAAAGGTTTATTTCCTACTTTCTAGTCACGTGAACATCATCTCAGACGTGCATATCCGTCAAAACAATCCTCCCCGTCGGGGAATCGAACCCCGGTCTCCCGCGTGACAGGCGGGGATACTCACCACTATACTAACGAGGACATGCCAAGGATCGTATGGTGACTGTGCAAACTTTTTCACATGCAATCACACATCAGCTCAAGCATTGCATTGTGTTGGTTTCGTCGGTCAGAAAATAATTTTTTGTTGTTTTTTCACGAATTACTTTTTAACAATATAACCCAAAGTATATTAAACGATATACAACCACGGATCGTTGGTCTAGGGGTATGATTCTCGCTTTGGGTGCGAGAGGTCCCGGGTTCAAATCCAGGACGAGCCCGAAGTTCTTTGAAGCCTCTTTTGTTGAAATAAGAGCATGCTTAGATTGTCAGTGACGCAGTTTGCGACGACTCTTTGAAATTCCAATTGGTTGGCACGTTTCGCAAGCGAGCGAAAAGATGAAGCGGACACGGGACGCCGATAGGAAACTTGAAGGTTATTCAGAAAAACAACACTGAGATAACGCGCGTTGATGGATGATGAAAGAACTCAATGGCGAGTTTCTCTCTTTTTTTCTACTTCCACTCTTCAACAATTAATATAAAATGGCTGCCACAAAAGTTGGATCCATTAACAACTTGCATCAACTCCTATTGGACAAAACAAGAATATATTTTTACTTTGAAACGCGCAATACATCACGAGCAAGTAATGCATACATTCGTCGAAAGTGAAGAAGTTCTTCTTCTCAGCATGGTAAGTGGCCCAAAAGCATGTAAATTATGTAAAGTTTCGAAAATTGACTATTAAATTGGTCAAGAGATCTATCGACGATTGTTTGACAAGTTTCTTTTTGCATGTGTGCAGGTCCTGAAAGAAACGCTTCAGGTTGACTCTCGACCAAGAAGAATCATCACTAAAGTTTCAAAGCGCACAACTAGCCAGAAAGTATGTGTCTTTCCACCGGAGCTAAACTGCAGCACTCCAAAGTCAAGAAAACGATCCCGCCTCGATGATGATGCCGACTCTTCGTCTCAACGTAACAGTATTACGCAGGATCGCCACCACAATCCCACAAGCAAGCGTATACGAAAATGTGAAAGAATCTTTACAAATGCAAGCCGACCATCAACAAATTCTTCAAGTGTCCCGCTGTCAAGAATTTTAGCATTCATGCCCATATCGGACGTCGATTCCAGTCCTAAATCGTCCTCTTCGTGCGCCTCACTTATGTCTAAAGTGCTCCGAAAGCAACACGGCAGACATTGTCGGCATTTGATGAGGGCCTGTGCGTAATAAGAGGTTTATTACCTGCGCCAAACAAACGTGGTTGTACAACGAAAAGTTTCATCTCGTTCACTCGTGAATCTCGCGTATTTATCACCATACGTTGTTGCCATATTTATCCGCCCATGCAATATCTGCGTTGACATTACTGTGCAGGAAATCTATACACGCATTCTTCTTCTTACCAGTGCTGACATTATATTTGCTATTGTTCCTTTTAAATAAATTATGAACATGAAATAAGCACGATTCGGCCATTCGGCATGTGACAAATGCAATGGAATATATTTCTGATAAAATTTCTCCCCGTCGGGGAATCGAACCCCGGTCTCCCGCGTGACAGGCGGGGATACTTACCACTATACTAACGAGGACTGAAGCACATGTCCAACAATCTGACATTTAATCTAAATCACTGTGTCTTGGCTAACAAAAAGCATACGCAACTCCAGCGTCTTCAAAAGATAAGGCACATTTGGAACGGACAATATTCCGTGACAACGAAAAATTGACAAAGGATTAAGGATCCATGTATACCCAGATTTTGTGCCGAAGCAACGAAATTGATTGAAACTATACTGCTAAGTTTTACCTCATTACTTGATCTTTCCAAAAATGTCAACCACTGCAGCTGGAATGAATAGTTGACAATTATCACAAGCATAAATGTGTCAGATCCACAACGATAATTGATTCAACAAAAAACGCTTTTGCTGATTGAGAATTGACAGAGGGCAACAAGATATTGCGCGAGCATAATCTTTTCAGTGCCATCGTCCGATTGAAAGTGGAGTGGATCGCAAGTTACACAAAGGTTTACTTCCTACTTTCTAGTCACGTGAACATCATCTCAGACGTGCATATCCGTCAAAACAATCCTCCCCGTCGGGGAATCGAACCCCGGTCTCCCGCGTGACAGGCGGGGATACTCACCACTATACTAACGAGGACATGCCAAGGATCGTATGGTGACTGTGCAAACTTTTTCACATGCAATCACACATCAGCTCAAGCATTGCATTGTGTTGGTTTCGTCGGTCAGAAAATAATTTTTTGTTGTTTTTTCACGAATTACTTTTTAACAATATAACCCAAAGTATATTAAACGATATACAACCACGGCTCGTTGGTCTAGGGGTATGATTCTCGCTTTGGGTGCGAGAGGTCCCGGGTTCAAATCCAGGACGAGCCCGAAGTTCTTTGAAGCCTCTTTTGTTGAAATAAGAGCATGCTTAGATTGTCAGTGACGCAGTTTGCGACGACTCTTTGAAATTCCAATTGGTTGGCACGTTTCGCAAGCGAGCGAAAAGATGAAGCGGACACGGGACGCCGATAGGAAACTTGAAGGTTATTCAGAAAAACAACACTGAGATAACGCGCGTTGATGGATGATGAAAGAACTCAATGGCGAGTTTCACTCTTTTTTTCTACTTCCACTCTTCAACAATTAATATAAAATGGCTGCCACAAAAGTTGGATCCATTAACAACTTGCATCAACTCCTATTGGACAAAACAAGAATATATTTTTACTTTGAAACGCGCAATACATCACGAGCAAGTAATGCATACATTCGTCGAAAGTGAAGAAGTTCTTCTTCTCAGCATGGTAAGTGGCCCAAAAGCATGTAAATTATGTAAAGTTTCGAAAATTGACTATTAAATTGGTCAAGAGATCTATCGACGATTGTTTGACAAGTTTCTTTTTGCATGTGTGCAGGTCCTGAAAGAAACGCTTCAGGTTGACTCTCGACCAAGAAGAATCATCACTAAAGTTTCAAAGCGCACAACTAGCCAGAAAGTATGTGTCTTTCCACCGGAGCTAAACTGCAGCACTCCAAAGTCAAGAAAACGATCCCGCCTCGATGATGATGCCGACTCTTCGTCTAAACGTAACAGTATTACGCAGGATCGCCACCACAATCCCACAAGCAAGCGTATACGAAAATGTGAAAGAATCTTTACAAATGCAAGCCGACCATCAACAAATTCTTCAAGTGTCCCGCTGTCAAGAATTTCAGCATTCATGCCCATATCGGACGTCGATTCCAGTCCTAAATCGTCCTCTTCGTGCGCCTCACTTATGTCTAAAGTGCTCCGAAAGCAACACGGCAGACATTGTCGGCATTTGATGAGGGCCTGTGCGTAATAAGAGGTTTATTACCTGCGCCAAACAAACGTGGTTGTACAACGAAAAGTTTCATCTCGTTCACTCGTGAATCTCGCGTATTTATCACCATACGTTGTTGCCATTTTTATCCGCCCATGCAATATCTGCGTTGACATTACTGTGCAGGAAATCTATACACGCATTCTTCTTCTTACCAGTGCTGACATTATATTTGCTATTGTTCCTTTTAAATAAATTATGAACATGAAATAAGCACGATTCGGCCATTCGGCATGTGACAAATGCAATGGAATATATTTCTGATAAAATTTCTCCCCATGGGGGAATCGAACCCCGGTCTCCCGCGTGACAGGCGGGGATACTTACCACTATACTAACGAGGACTGAAGCACATGTCCAACAATCTGACATTTAATCTAAATCACTGTGTCTTGGCTAACAAAAAGCATACGCAACTCCAGCGTCTTCAAAAGATAAGGCACATTTGGAACGGACAATATTCCGTGACAACGAAAAATTGACAAAGGATTAAGGATCCATGTATACCCAGATTTTGTGCCGAAGCAACGAAATTGATTGAAACTATACTGCTAAGTTTTACCTCATTACTTGATCTTTCCAAAAATGTCAACCACTGCAGCTGGAATGAATAGTTGACAATTATCACAAGCATAAATGTGTCAGATCCACAACGATAATTGATTCAACATAAAACGCTTTTTGCTGATTGAGAATTGACAGAGGGCAACAAGATATTGCGCGAGCATAATCTTTTCAGT
Organism: Ascidia mentula; assembly: GCF_947561715.1. Classification (NCBI taxonomy): domain Eukaryota; kingdom Metazoa; phylum Chordata; class Ascidiacea; order Phlebobranchia; family Ascidiidae; genus Ascidia; species Ascidia mentula. The sequence goes on along the minus strand of NC_138569.1, from coordinate 14,043,189 downwards.
GCCATCGTCCGATTGAAAGTGGAGTGGATCGCAAGTTACACAAAGGTTTATTTCCTACTTTCTAGTCACGTGAACATCATCTCAGACGTGCATATCCGTCAAAACAATCCTCCCCGTCGGGGAATCGAACCCCGGTCTCCCGCGTGACAGGCGGGGATACTCACCACTATACTAACGAGGACATGCCAAGGATCGTATGGTGACTGTGCAAACTTTTTCACATGCAATCACACATCAGCTCAAGCATTGCATTGTGTTGGTTTCGTCGGTCAGAAAATAATTTTTTGTTGTTTTTTCACGAATTACTTTTTAACAATATAACCCAAAGTATATTAAACGATATACAACCACGGATCGTTGGTCTAGGGGTATGATTCTCGCTTTGGGTGCGAGAGGTCCCGGGTTCAAATCCAGGACGAGCCCGAAGTTCTTTGAAGCCTCTTTTGTTGAAATAAGAGCATGCTTAGATTGTCAGTGACGCAGTTTGCGACGACTCTTTGAAATTCCAATTGGTTGGCACGTTTCGCAAGCGAGCGAAAAGATGAAGCGGACACGGGACGCCGATAGGAAACTTGAAGGTTATTCAGAAAAACAACACTGAGATAACGCGCGTTGATGGATGATGAAAGAACTCAATGGCGAGTTTCTCTCTTTTTTTCTACTTCCACTCTTCAACAATTAATATAAAATGGCTGCCACAAAAGTTGGATCCATTAACAACTTGCATCAACTCCTATTGGACAAAACAAGAATATATTTTTACTTTGAAACGCGCAATACATCACGAGCAAGTAATGCATACATTCGTCGAAAGTGAAGAAGTTCTTCTTCTCAGCATGGTAAGTGGCCCAAAAGCATGTAAATTATGTAAAGTTTCGAAAATTGACTATTAAATTGGTCAAGAGATCTATCGACGATTGTTTGACAAGTTTCTTTTTGCATGTGTGCAGGTCCTGAAAGAAACGCTTCAGGTTGACTCTCGACCAAGAAGAATCATCACTAAAGTTTCAAAGCGCACAACTAGCCAGAAAGTATGTGTCTTTCCACCGGAGCTAAACTGCAGCACTCCAAAGTCAAGAAAACGATCCCGCCTCGATGATGATGCCGACTCTTCGTCTCAACGTAACAGTATTACGCAGGATCGCCACCACAATCCCACAAGCAAGCGTATACGAAAATGTGAAAGAATCTTTACAAATGCAAGCCGACCATCAACAAATTCTTCAAGTGTCCCGCTGTCAAGAATTTTAGCATTCATGCCCATATCGGACGTCGATTCCAGTCCTAAATCGTCCTCTTCGTGCGCCTCACTTATGTCTAAAGTGCTCCGAAAGCAACACGGCAGACATTGTCGGCATTTGATGAGGGCCTGTGCGTAATAAGAGGTTTATTACCTGCGCCAAACAAACGTGGTTGTACAACGAAAAGTTTCATCTCGTTCACTCGTGAATCTCGCGTATTTATCACCATACGTTGTTGCCATATTTATCCGCCCATGCAATATCTGCGTTGACATTACTGTGCAGGAAATCTATACACGCATTCTTCTTCTTACCAGTGCTGACATTATATTTGCTATTGTTCCTTTTAAATAAATTATGAACATGAAATAAGCACGATTCGGCCATTCGGCATGTGACAAATGCAATGGAATATATTTCTGATAAAATTTCTCCCCGTCGGGGAATCGAACCCCGGTCTCCCGCGTGACAGGCGGGGATACTTACCACTATACTAACGAGGACTGAAGCACATGTCCAACAATCTGACATTTAATCTAAATCACTGTGTCTTGGCTAACAAAAAGCATACGCAACTCCAGCGTCTTCAAAAGATAAGGCACATTTGGAACGGACAATATTCCGTGACAACGAAAAATTGACAAAGGATTAAGGATCCATGTATACCCAGATTTTGTGCCGAAGCAACGAAATTGATTGAAACTATACTGCTAAGTTTTACCTCATTACTTGATCTTTCCAAAAATGTCAACCACTGCAGCTGGAATGAATAGTTGACAATTATCACAAGCATAAATGTGTCAGATCCACAACGATAATTGATTCAACAAAAAACGCTTTTGCTGATTGAGAATTGACAGAGGGCAACAAGATATTGCGCGAGCATAATCTTTTCAGTGCCATCGTCCGATTGAAAGTGGAGTGGATCGCAAGTTACACAAAGGTTTACTTCCTACTTTCTAGTCACGTGAACATCATCTCAGACGTGCATATCCGTCAAAACAATCCTCCCCGTCGGGGAATCGAACCCCGGTCTCCCGCGTGACAGGCGGGGATACTCACCACTATACTAACGAGGACATGCCAAGGATCGTATGGTGACTGTGCAAACTTTTTCACATGCAATCACACATCAGCTCAAGCATTGCATTGTGTTGGTTTCGTCGGTCAGAAAATAATTTTTTGTTGTTTTTTCACGAATTACTTTTTAACAATATAACCCAAAGTATATTAAACGATATACAACCACGGCTCGTTGGTCTAGGGGTATGATTCTCGCTTTGGGTGCGAGAGGTCCCGGGTTCAAATCCAGGACGAGCCCGAAGTTCTTTGAAGCCTCTTTTGTTGAAATAAGAGCATGCTTAGATTGTCAGTGACGCAGTTTGCGACGACTCTTTGAAATTCCAATTGGTTGGCACGTTTCGCAAGCGAGCGAAAAGATGAAGCGGACACGGGACGCCGATAGGAAACTTGAAGGTTATTCAGAAAAACAACACTGAGATAACGCGCGTTGATGGATGATGAAAGAACTCAATGGCGAGTTTCACTCTTTTTTTCTACTTCCACTCTTCAACAATTAATATAAAATGGCTGCCACAAAAGTTGGATCCATTAACAACTTGCATCAACTCCTATTGGACAAAACAAGAATATATTTTTACTTTGAAACGCGCAATACATCACGAGCAAGTAATGCATACATTCGTCGAAAGTGAAGAAGTTCTTCTTCTCAGCATGGTAAGTGGCCCAAAAGCATGTAAATTATGTAAAGTTTCGAAAATTGACTATTAAATTGGTCAAGAGATCTATCGACGATTGTTTGACAAGTTTCTTTTTGCATGTGTGCAGGTCCTGAAAGAAACGCTTCAGGTTGACTCTCGACCAAGAAGAATCATCACTAAAGTTTCAAAGCGCACAACTAGCCAGAAAGTATGTGTCTTTCCACCGGAGCTAAACTGCAGCACTCCAAAGTCAAGAAAACGATCCCGCCTCGATGATGATGCCGACTCTTCGTCTAAACGTAACAGTATTACGCAGGATCGCCACCACAATCCCACAAGCAAGCGTATACGAAAATGTGAAAGAATCTTTACAAATGCAAGCCGACCATCAACAAATTCTTCAAGTGTCCCGCTGTCAAGAATTTCAGCATTCATGCCCATATCGGACGTCGATTCCAGTCCTAAATCGTCCTCTTCGTGCGCCTCACTTATGTCTAAAGTGCTCCGAAAGCAACACGGCAGACATTGTCGGCATTTGATGAGGGCCTGTGCGTAATAAGAGGTTTATTACCTGCGCCAAACAAACGTGGTTGTACAACGAAAAGTTTCATCTCGTTCACTCGTGAATCTCGCGTATTTATCACCATACGTTGTTGCCATTTTTATCCGCCCATGCAATATCTGCGTTGACATTACTGTGCAGGAAATCTATACACGCATTCTTCTTCTTACCAGTGCTGACATTATATTTGCTATTGTTCCTTTTAAATAAATTATGAACATGAAATAAGCACGATTCGGCCATTCGGCATGTGACAAATGCAATGGAATATATTTCTGATAAAATTTCTCCCCATGGGGGAATCGAACCCCGGTCTCCCGCGTGACAGGCGGGGATACTTACCACTATACTAACGAGGACTGAAGCACATGTCCAACAATCTGACATTTAATCTAAATCACTGTGTCTTGGCTAACAAAAAGCATACGCAACTCCAGCGTCTTCAAAAGATAAGGCACATTTGGAACGGACAATATTCCGTGACAACGAAAAATTGACAAAGGATTAAGGATCCATGTATACCCAGATTTTGTGCCGAAGCAACGAAATTGATTGAAACTATACTGCTAAGTTTTACCTCATTACTTGATCTTTCCAAAAATGTCAACCACTGCAGCTGGAAAGAATAGTTGACAATTATCACAAGCATAAATGTGTCAGATCCAGAACGATGATTGATTCAACAAAAAACGCTTTTTGCTGATTGAGAATTGACAGAGGGCAACAAGATATTGCGCGAGCATAATCTTTTCAGTGCCATCGTCCGATTGAAAGTGGAGTGGATCGCAAGTTACACAAAGGTTTACTTCCTACTTTCTAGTCACGTGAACATCATCTCAGACGTGCATATCCGTCAAAACAATCCTCCCCGTCGGGGAATCGAGCCCCGGTCTCCCGCGTGACAGGCGGGGATACTCACCACTATACTAACGAGGACATGCCAAGGATCGTATGGTGACTGTGCAAACTTTTTCACATGCAATCACACATCAGCTCAAGCATTGCATTGTGTTGGTTTCGTCGGTCAGAAAATAATTTTTTGTTGTTTTTTCACGAATTACTTTTTAACAATATAACCCAAAGTATATTAAACGATATACAACCACGGCTCGTTGGTCTAGGGGTATGATTCTCGCTTTGGGTGCGAGAGGTCCCGGGTTCAAATCCCGGACGAGCCCGAAGTTCTTTGAAGCCTCTTTTGTTGAAATAAGTGCATGCTTAGATTGTCAGTGACGCAGTTTGCGACGACTCTTTGAAATTCCAGTTGGTTGGCACGTTTCGCAAGCGAGCGAAAAGATGAAGCGGACACGGGGCGCCGATAAGAAACTTGAAGGTTATTCAGAAAAACAACACTGAGATAACGCGCGTTGATGGATGATGAAAGAACTCAAGGGCGAGTTTCTCTCTTTTTTTCTACTTCCACTCTTCAACAATTAATATAAAATGGCTGCCACAAAAGTTGGATCCATTAACAACTTGCATCAACTCCTATTGGACAAAACAAGAATATATTTTTACTTTGAAACGCGCAATACATCACGAGCAAGTAATGCATACATTCGTCGAAAGTGAAGAAGTTCTTCTTCTCAGCATGGTAAGTGGCCCAAAAGCATGTAAATTATGTAAAGTTTCGAAAATTGACTATTAAATTGGTCAAGAGATCTATCGACGATTGTTTGACAAGTTTCTTTTTGCATGTGTGCAGGTCCTGAAAGAAACGCTTCAGGTTGACTCTCGACCAAGAAGAATCATCACTAAAGTTTCAAAGCGCACAACTAGCCAGAAAGTATGTGTCTTTCCACCGGAGCTAAACTGCAGCACTCCAAAGTCAAGAAAACGATCCCGCCTCGATGATGATGCCGACTCTTCGTCTAAACGTAACAGTATTACGCAGGATCGCCACCACAATCCCACAAGCAAGCGTATACGAAAATGTGAAAGAATCTTTACAAATGCAAGCCGACCATCAACAAATTCTTCAAGTGTCCCGCTGTCAAGAATTTCAGCATTCATGCCCATATCGGACGTCGATTCCAGTCCTAAATCGTCCTCTTCGTGCGCCTCACTTATGTCTAAAGTGCTCCGAAAGCAACACGGCAGACATTGTCGGCATTTGATGAGGGCCTGTGCGTAATAAGAGGTTTATTACCTGCGCCAAACAAACGTGGTTGTACAACGAAAAGTTTCATCTCGTTCACTCGTGAATCTCGCGTATTTATCACCATACGTTGTTGCCATTTTTATCCGCCCATGCAATATCTGCGTTGACATTACTGTGCAGGAAATCTATACACGCATTCTTCTTCTTACCAGTGCTGACATTATATTTGCTATTGTTCCTTTTAAATAAATTATGAACATGAAATAAGCACGATTCGGCCATTCGGCATGTGACAAATGCAATGGAATATATTTCTGATAAAATTTCTCCCCATGGGGGAATCGAACCCCGGTCTCCCGCGTGACAGGCGGGGATACTTACCACTATACTAACGAGGACTGAAGCACATGTCCAACAATCTGACATTTAATCTAAATCACTGTGTCTTGGCTAACAAAAAGCATACGCAACTCCAGCGTCTTCAAAAGATAAGGCACATTTGGAACGGACAATATTCCGTGACAACGAAAAATTGACAAAGGATTAAGGATCCATGTATACCCAGATTTTGTGCCGAAGCAACGAAATTGATTGAAACTATACTGCTAAGTTTTACCTCATTACTTGATCTTTCCAAAAATGTCAACCACTGCAGCTGGAAAGAATAGTTGACAATTATCACAAGCATAAATGTGTCAGATCCAGAACGATGATTGATTCAACAAAAAACGCTTTTTGCTGATTGAGAATTGACAGAGGGCAACAAGATATTGCGCGAGCATAATCTTTTCAGTGCCATCGTCCGATTGAAAGTGGAGTGGATCGCAAGTTACACAAAGGTTTACTTCCTACTTTCTAGTCACGTGAACATCATCTCAGACGTGCATATCCGTCAAAACAATCCTCCCCGTCGGGGAATCGAGCCCCGGTCTCCCGCGTGACAGGCGGGGATACTCACCACTATACTAACGAGGACATGCCAAGGATCGTATGGTGACTGTGCAAACTTTTTCACATGCAATCACACATCAGCTCAAGCATTGCATTGTGTTGGTTTCGTCGGTCAGAAAATAATTTTTTGTTGTTTTTTCACGAATTACTTTTTAACAATATAACCCAAAGTATATTAAACGATATACAACCACGGCTCGTTGGTCTAGGGGTATGATTCTCGCTTTGGGTGCGAGAGGTCCCGGGTTCAAATCCCGGACGAGCCCGAAGTTCTTTGAAGCCTCTTTTGTTGAAATAAGTGCATGCTTAGATTGTCAGTGACGCAGTTTGCGACGACTCTTTGAAATTCCAGTTGGTTGGCACGTTTCGCAAGCGAGCGAAAAGATGAAGCGGACACGGGGCGCCGATAAGAAACTTGAAGGTTATTCAGAAAAACAACACTGAGATAACGCGCGTTGATGGATGATGAAAGAACTCAAGGGCGAGTTTCTCTCTTTTTTTCTACTTCCACTCTTCAACAATTAATATAAAATGGCTGCCACAAAAGTTGGATCCATTAACAACTTGCATCAACTCCTATTGGACAAAACAAGAATATATTTTTACTTTGAAACGCGCAATACATCACGAGCAAGTAATGCATACATTCGTCGAAAGTGAAGAAGTTCTTCTTCTCAGCATGGTAAGTGGCCCAAAAGCATGTAAATTATGTAAAGTTTCGAAAATTGACTATTAAATTGGTCAAGAGATCTATCGACGATTGTTTGACAAGTTTCTTTTTGCATGTGTGCAGGTCCTGAAAGAAACGCTTCAGGTTGACTCTCGACCAAGAAGAATCATCACTAAAGTTTCAAAGCGCACAACTAGCCAGAAAGTATGTGTCTTTCCACCGGAGCTAAACTGCAGCACTCCAAAGTCAAGAAAACGATCCCGCCTCGATGATGATGCCGACTCTTCGTCTAAACGTAACAGTATTACGCAGGATCGCCACCACAATCCCACAAGCAAGCGTATACGAAAATGTGAAAGAATCTTTACAAATGCAAGCCGACCATCAACAAATTCTTCAAGTGTCCCGCTGTCAAGAATTTCAGCATTCATGCCCATATCGGACGTCGATTCCAGTCCTAAATCGTCCTCTTCGTGCGCCTCACTTATGTCTAAAGTGCTCCGAAAGCAACACGGCAGACATTGTCGGCATTTGATGAGGGCCTGTGCGTAATAAGAGGTTTATTACCTGCGCCAAACAAACGTGGTTGTACAACGAAAAGTTTCATCTCGTTCACTCGTGAATCTCGCGTATTTATCACCATACGTTGTTGCCATTTTTATCCGCCCATGCAATATCTGCGTTGACATTACTGTGCAGGAAATCTATACACGCATTCTTCTTCTTACCAGTGCTGACATTATATTTGCTATTGTTCCTTTTAAATAAATTATGAACATGAAATAAGCACGATTCGGCCATTCGGCATGTGACAAATGCAATGGAATATATTTCTGATAAAATTTCTCCCCATGGGGGAATCGAACCCCGGTCTCCCGCGTGACAGGCGGGGATACTTACCACTATACTAACGAGGACTGAAGCACATGTCCAACAATCTGACATTTAATCTAAATCACTGTGTCTTGGCTAACAAAAAGCATACGCAACTCCAGCGTCTTCAAAAGATAAGGCACATTTGGAACGGACAATATTCCGTGACAACGAAAAATTGACAAAGGATTAAGGATCCATGTATACCCAGATTTTGTGCCGAAGCAACGAAATTGATTGAAACTATACTGCTAAGTTTTACCTCATTACTTGATCTTTCCAAAAATGTCAACCACTGCAGCTGGAAAGAATAGTTGACAATTATCACAAGCATAAATGTGTCAGATCCAGAACGATGATTGATTCAACAAAAAACGCTTTTTGCTGATTGAGAATTGACAGAGGGCAACAAGATATTGCGCGAGCATAATCTTTTCAGTGCCATCGTCCGATTGAAAGTGGAGTGGATCGCAAGTTACACAAAGGTTTACTTCCTACTTTCTAGTCACGTGAACATCATCTCAGACGTGCATATCCGTCAAAACAATCCTCCCCGTCGGGGAATCGAGCCCCGGTCTCCCGCGTGACAGGCGGGGATACTCACCACTATACTAACGAGGACATGCCAAGGATCGTATGGTGACTGTGCAAACTTTTTCACATGCAATCACACATCAGCTCAAGCATTGCATTGTGTTGGTTTCGTCGGTCAGAAAATAATTTTTTGTTGTTTTTTCACGAATTACTTTTTAACAATATAACCCAAAGTATATTAAACGATATACAACCACGGCTCGTTGGTCTAGGGGTATGATTCTCGCTTTGGGTGCGAGAGGTCCCGGGTTCAAATCCCGGACGAGCCCGAAGTTCTTTGAAGCCTCTTTTGTTGAAATAAGTGCATGCTTAGATTGTCAGTGACGCAGTTTGCGACGACTCTTTGAAATTCCAGTTGGTTGGCACGTTTCGCAAGCGAGCGAAAAGATGAAGCGGACACGGGGCGCCGATAAGAAACTTGAAGGTTATTCAGAAAAACAACACTGAGATAACGCGCGTTGATGGATGATGAAAGAACTCAAGGGCGAGTTTCTCTCTTTTTTTCTACTTCCACTCTTCAACAATTAATATAAAATGGCTGCCACAAAAGTTGGATCCATTAACAACTCGCATCAACTCCTATTGGACAAAACAAGAATATATTTTTACTTTGAAACGCGCAATACATCACGAGCAAGTAATGCATACATTCGTCGAAAGTGAAGAAGTTCTTCTTCTCAGCATGGTAAGTGGCCCAAAAGCATGTAAATTATGTAAAGTTTCGAAAATTGACTATTAAATTGGTCAAGAGATCTATCGACGATTGTTTGACAAGTTTCTTTTTGCATGTGTGCAGGTCCTGAAAGAAACGCTTCAGGTTGACTCTCGACCAAGAAGAATCATCACTAAAGTTTCAAAGCTCACAACTAGCCAGAAAGTATGTGTCTTTCCACCGGAGCTAAACTGCAGCACTCCAAAGTCAAGAAAACGATCCCGCCTCGATGATGATGCCGACTCTTCGTCTCAACGTAACAGTATTACGCAGGATCGCCACCACAATCCCACAAGCAAGCGTATACGAAAATGTGAAAGAATCTTTACAAATGCAAGCCGACCATCAACAAATTCTTCAAGTGTCCCGCTGTCAAGAATTTTAGCATTCATGCCCATATCGGACGTCGATTCCAGTCCTAAATCGTCCTCTTCGTGCGCCTCACTTATGTCTAAAGTGCTCCGAAAGCAACACGGCAGACATTGTCGGCATTTGATGAGGGCCTGTGCGTAATAAGAGGTTTATTACCTGCGCCAAACAAACGTGGTTGTACAACGAAAAGTTTCATCTCGTTCACTCGTGAATCTCGCGTATTTATCACCATACGTTGTTGCCATTTTTATCCGCCCATGCAATATCTGCGTTGACATTACTGTGCAGGAAATCTATACACGCATTCTTCTTCTTACCAGTGCTGACATTATATTTGCTATTGTTCCTTTTAAATAAATTATGAACATGAAATAAGCACGATTCGGCCATTCGGCATGTGACAAATGCAATGGAATATATTTCTGATAAAATTTCTCCCCGTCGGGGAATCGAACCCCGGTCTCCCGCGTGACAGGCGGGGATACTTACCACTATACTAACGAGGACTGAAGCACATGTCCAACAATCTGACATTTAATCTAAATCACTGTGTCTTGGCTAACAAAAAGCATACGCAACTCCAGCGTCTTCAAAAGATAAGGCACATTTGGAACGGACAATATTCCGTGACAACGAAAAATTGACAAAGGATTAAGGATCCATGTATACCCGGATTTTGTGCCGAAGCAACGAAATTGATTGAAACTATACTGCTAAGTTTTACCTCATTACTTGATCTTTCCAAAAATGTCAACCACTGCAGCTGGAAAGAATAGTTGACAATTATCACAAGCATAAATGTGTCAGATCCACAACGATGATTGATTCAACAAAAAACGCTTTTTGCTGATTGAGAATTGACAGAGGGCAACAAGATATTGCGCGAGCATAATCTTTTCAGTGCCATCGTCCGATTGAAAGTGGAGTGGATCGCAAGTTACACAAAGGTTTATTTCCTACTTTCTAGTCACGTGAACATCATCTCAGACGTGCATATCCGTCAAAACAATCCTCCCCGTCGGGGAATCGAACCCCGGTCTCCCGCGTGACAGGCGGGGATACTCACCACTATACTAACGAGGACATGCCAAGGATCGTATGGTGACTGTGCAAACTTTTTTCATGCAATCACACATCAGCTCAAGCATTGCATTGTGTTGGTTTCGTCGGTCAGAAAATAATTTTTTGTTGTTTTTTCACGAATTACTTTTTAACAATATAACCCAAAGTATATTAAACGATATACAACCACGGCTCGTTGGTCTAGGGGTATGATTCTCGCTTTGGGTGCGAGAGGTCCCGGGTTCAAATCCCGGACGAGCCCGAAGTTCTTTGAAGCCTCTTTTGTTGAAATAAGAGCATGCTTAGATTGTCAGTGACGCAGTTTGCGACGACTCTTTGAAATTCCAGTTGGTTGGCACGTTTCGCAAGCGAGCGAAAAGATGAAGCGGACACGGGGCGCCGATAAGAAACTTGAAGGTTATTCAGAAAAACAACACTGAGATAACGCGCGTTGATGGATGATGAAAGAACTCAATGGCGAGTTTCTCTCTTTTTTTCTACTTCCACTCTTCAACAATTAATATAAAATGGCTGCCACAAAAGTTGGATCCATTAACAACTCGCATCAACTCCTATTGGACAAAACAAGAATATATTTTTACTTTGAAACGCGCAATACATCACGAGCAAGTAATGCATACATTCGTCGAAAGTGAAGAAGTTCTTCTTCTCAGCATGGTAAGTGGCCCAAAAGCATGTAAATTATGTAAAGTTTCGAAAATTGACTATTAAATTGGTCAAGAGATCTATCGACGATTGTTTGACAAGTTTCTTTTTGCATGTGTGCAGGTCCTGAAAGAAACGCTTCAGGTTGACTCTCGACCAAGAAGAATCATCACTAAAGTTTCAAAGCGCACAACTAGCCAGAAAGTATGTGTCTTTCCACCGGAGCTAAACTGCAGCACTCCAAAGTCAAGAAAACGATCCCGCCTCGATGATGATGCCGACTCTTCGTCTCAACGTAACAGTATTACGCAGGATCGCCACCACAATCCCACAAGCAAGCGTATACGAAAATGTGAAAGAATCTTTACAAATGCAAGCCGACCATCAACAAATTCTTCAAGTGTCCCGCTGTCAAGAATTTCAGCATTCATGCCCATATCGGACGTCGATTCCAGTCCTAAATCGTCCTCTTCGTGCGCCTCACTTATGTCTAAAGTGCTCCGAAAGCAACACGGCAGACATTGTCGGCATTTGATGAGGGCCTGTGCCTAATAAGAGGTTTATTACCTGCGCCAAACAAACGTGGTTGTACAACGAAAAGTTTCATCTCGTTCACTCGTGAATCTCGCGTATTTATCACCATACGTTGTTGCCATTTTTATCCGCCCATGCAATATCTGCGTTGACATTACTGTGCAGGAAATCTATACACGCATTCTTCTTCTTACCAGTGCTGACATTATATTTGCTATTGTTCCTTTTAAATAAATTATGAACATGAAATAAGCACGATTCGGCCATTCGGCATGTGACAAATGCAATGGAATATATTTCTGATAAAATTTCTCCCCGTCGGGGAATCGAACCCCGGTCTCCCGCGTGACAGGCGGGGATACTTACCACTATACTAACGAGGACTGAAGCACATGTCCAACAATCTGACATTTAATCTAAATCACTGTGTCTTGGCTAACAAAAAGCATACGCAACTCCAGCGTCTTCAAAAGATAAGGCACATTTGGAACGGACAATATTCCGTGACAACGAAAAATTGACAAAGGATTAAGGATCCATGTATACCCGGATTTTGTGCCGAAGCAACGAAATTGATTGAAACTATACTGCTAAGTTTTACCTCATTACTTGATCTTTCCAAAAATGTCAACCACTGCAGCTGGAAAGAATAGTTGACAATTATCACAAGCATAAATGTGTCAGATCCACAACGATGATTGAATCAACAAAAAACGCTTTTTGCTGATTGAGAATTGACAGAGGGCAACAAGATATTGCGCGAGCATAATCTTTTCAGTGCCATCGTCCGATTGAAAGTGGAGTGGATCGCAAGTTACACAAAGGTTTATTTCCTACTTTCTAGTCACGTGAACATCATCTCAGACGTGCATATCCGTCAAAACAATCCTCCCCGTCGGGGAATCGAACCCCGGTCTCCCGCGTGACAGGCGGGGATACTCACCACTATACTAACGAGGACATGCCAAGGATCGTATGGTGACTGTGCAAACTTTTTCACATGCAATCACACATCAGCTCAAGCATTGCATTGTGTTGGTTTCGTTGGTCAGAAAATAATTTTTTGTTGTTTTTTCACGAATTACTTTTTAACAATATAACCCAAAGTATATTAAACGATATACAACCACGGCTCGTTGGTCTAGGGGTATGATTCTCGCTTTGGGTGCGAGAGGTCCCGGGTTCAAATCCCGGACGAGCCCGAAGTTCTTTGAAGCCTCTTTTGTTGAAATAGGTGCATGCTTAGATTGTCAGTGACGCAGTTTGCGACGACTCTTTGAAATTCCAGTTGGTTGGCACGTTTCGCAAGCGAGCGAAAAGATGAAGCGGACACGGGGCGCCGATAAGAAACTTGAAGGGTATTCAGAAAAACAACACTGAGATAACGCGCGTTGATGGATGATGAAAGAACTCAATGGCGAGTTTCTCTCTTTTTTTCTACTTCCACTCTTCAACAATTAATATAAAATGGCTGCCACAAAAGTTGGATCCATTAACAACTCGCATCAACTCCTATTGGACAAAACAAGAATATATTTTTACTTTGAAACGCGCAATACATCACGAGCAAGTAATGCATACATTCGTCGAAAGTGAAGAAGTTCTTCTTCTCAGCATGGTAAGTGGCCCAAAAGCATGTAAATTATGTAAAGTTTCGAAAATTGACTATTAAATTGGTCAAGAGATCTATCGACGATTGTTTGACAAGTTTCTTTTTGCATGTGTGCAGGTCCTGAAAGAAACGCTTCAGGTTGACTCTCGACCAAGAAGAATCATCACTAAAGTTTCAAAGCGCACAACTAGCCAGAAAGTATGTGTCTTTCCACCGGAGCTAAACTGCAGCACTCCAAAGTCAAGAAAACGATCCCGCCTCGATGATGATGCCGACTCTTCGTCTCAACGTAACAGTATTACGCAGGATCGCCACCACAATCCCACAAGCAAGCGTATACGAAAATGTGAAAGAATCTTTACAAATGCAAGCCGACCATCAACAAATTCTTCAAGTGTCCCGCTGTCAAGAATTTCAGCATTCATGCCCATATCGGACGTCGATTCCAGTCCTAAATCGTCCTCTTCGTGCGCCTCACTTATGTCTAAAGTGCTCCGAAAGCAACACGGCAGACATTGTCGGCATTTGATGAGGGCCTGTGCCTAATAAGAGGTTTATTACCTGCGCCAAACAAACGTGGTTGTACAACGAAAAGTTTCATCTCGTTCACTCGTGAATCTCGCGTATTTATCACCATACGTTGTTGCCATTTTTATCCGCCCATGCAATATCTGCGTTGACATTACTGTGCAGGAAATCTATACACGCATTCTTCTTCTTACCAGTGCTGACATTATATTTGCTATTGTTCCTTTTAAATAAATTATGAACATGAAATAAGCACGATTCGGCCATTCGGCATGTGACAAATGCAATGGAATATATTTCTGATAAAATTTCTCCCCGTCGGGGAATCGAACCCCGGTCTCCCGCGTGACAGGCGGGGATACTTACCACTATACTAACGAGGACTGAAGCACATGTCCAACAATCTGACATTTAATCTAAATCACTGTGTCTTGGCTAACAAAAAGCATACGCAACTCCAGCGTCTTCAAAAGATAAGGCACATTTGGAACGGACAATATTCCGTGACAACGAAAAATTGACAAAGGATTAAGGATCCATGTATACCCGGATTTTGTGCCGAAGCAACGAAATTGATTGAAACTATACTGCTAAGTTTTACCTCATTACTTGATCTTTCCAAAAATGTCAACCACTGCAGCTGGAAAGAATAGTTGACAATTATCACAAGCATAAATGTGTCAGATCCACAACGATGATTGAATCAACAAAAAACGCTTTTTGCTGATTGAGAATTGACAGAGGGCAACAAGATATTGCGCGAGCATAATCTTTTCAGTGCCATCGTCCGATTGAAAGTGGAGTGGATCGCAAGTTACACAAAGGTTTATTTCCTACTTTCTAGTCACGTGAACATCATCTCAGACGTGCATATCCGTCAAAACAATCCTCCCCGTCGGGGAATCGAACCCCGGTCTCCCGCGTGACAGGCGGGGATACTCACCACTATACTAACGAGGACATGCCAAGGATCGTATGGTGACTGTGCAAACTTTTTCACATGCAATCACACATCAGCTCAAGCATTGCATTGTGTTGGTTTCGTTGGTCAGAAAATAATTTTTTGTTGTTTTTTCACGAATTACTTTTTAACAATATAACCCAAAGTATATTAAACGATATACAACCACGGCTCGTTGGTCTAGGGGTATGATTCTCGCTTTGGGTGCGAGAGGTCCCGGGTTCAAATCCCGGACGAGCCCGAAGTTCTTTGAAGCCTCTTTTGTTGAAATAGGTGCATGCTTAGATTGTCAGTGACGCAGTTTGCGACGACTCTTTGAAATTCCAGTTGGTTGGCACGTTTCGCAAGCGAGCGAAAAGATGAAGCGGACACGGGGCGCCGATAAGAAACTTGAAGGGTATTCAGAAAAACAACACTGAGATAACGCGCGTTGATGGATGATGAAAGAACTCAATGGCGAGTTTCTCTCTTTTTTTCTACTTCCACTCTTCAACAATTAATATAAAATGGCTGCCACAAAAGTTGGATCCATTAACAACTCGCATCAACTCCTATTGGACAAAACAAGAATATATTTTTACTTTGAAACGCGCAATACATCACGAGCAAGTAATGCATACATTCGTCGAAAGTGAAGAAGTTCTTCTTCTCAGCATGGTAAGTGGCCCAAAAGCATGTAAATTATGTAAAGTTTCGAAAATTGACTATTAAATTGGTCAAGAGATCTATCGACGATTGTTTGACAAGTTTCTTTTTGCATGTGTGCAGGTCCTGAAAGAAACGCTTCAGGTTGACTCTCGACCAAGAAGAATCATCACTAAAGTTTCAAAGCGCACAACTAGCCAGAAAGTATGTGTCTTTCCACCGGAGCTAAACTGCAGCACTCCAAAGTCAAGAAAACGATCCCGCCTCGATGATGATGCCGACTCTTCGTCTCAACGTAACAGTATTACGCAGGATCGCCACCACAATCCCACAAGCAAGCGTATACGAAAATGTGAAAGAATCTTTACAAATGCAAGCCGACCATCAACAAATTCTTCAAGTGTCCCGCTGTCAAGAATTTCAGCATTCATGCCCATATCGGACGTCGATTCCAGTCCTAAATCGTCCTCTTCGTGCGCCTCACTTATGTCTAAAGTGCTCCGAAAGCAACACGGCAGACATTGTCGGCATTTGATGAGGGCCTGTGCCTAATAAGAGGTTTATTACCTGCGCCAAACAAACGTGGTTGTACAACGAAAAGTTTCATCTCGTTCACTCGTGAATCTCGCGTATTTATCACCATACGTTGTTGCCATTTTTATCCGCCCATGCAATATCTGCGTTGACATTACTGTGCAGGAAATCTATACACGCATTCTTCTTCTTACCAGTGCTGACATTATATTTGCTATTGTTCCTTTTAAATAAATTATGAACATGAAATAAGCACGATTCGGCCATTCGGCATGTGACAAATGCAATGGAATATATTTCTGATAAAATTTCTCCCCGTCGGGGAATCGAACCCCGGTCTCCCGCGTGACAGGCGGGGATACTTACCACTATACTAACGAGGACTGAAGCACATGTCCAACAATCTGACATTTAATCTAAATCACTGTGTCTTGGCTAACAAAAAGCATACGCAACTCCAGCGTCTTCAAAAGATAAGGCACATTTGGAACGGACAATATTCCGTGACAACGAAAAATTGACAAAGGATTAAGGATCCATGTATACCCGGATTTTGTGCCGAAGCAACGAAATTGATTGAAACTATACTGCTAAGTTTTACCTCATTACTTGATCTTTCCAAAAATGTCAACCACTGCAGCTGGAAAGAATAGTTGACAATTATCACAAGCATAAATGTGTCAGATCCACAACGATGATTGAATCAACAAAAAACGCTTTTTGCTGATTGAGAATTGACAGAGGGCAACAAGATATTGCGCGAGCATAATCTTTTCAGTGCCATCGTCCGATTGAAAGTGGAGTGGATCGCAAGTTACACAAAGGTTTATTTCCTACTTTCTAGTCACGTGAACATCATCTCAGACGTGCATATCCGTCAAAACAATCCTCCCCGTCGGGGAATCGAACCCCGGTCTCCCGCGTGACAGGCGGGGATACTCACCACTATACTAACGAGGACATGCCAAGGATCGTATGGTGACTGTGCAAACTTTTTCACATGCAATCACACATCAGCTCAAGCATTGCATTGTGTTGGTTTCGTTGGTCAGAAAATAATTTTTTGTTGTTTTTTCACGAATTACTTTTTAACAATATAACCCAAAGTATATTAAACGATATACAACCACGGCTCGTTGGTCTAGGGGTATGATTCTCGCTTTGGGTGCGAGAGGTCCCGGGTTCAAATCCCGGACGAGCCCGAAGTTCTTTGAAGCCTCTTTTGTTGAAATAGGTGCATGCTTAGATTGTCAGTGACGCAGTTTGCGACGACTCTTTGAAATTCCAGTTGGTTGGCACGTTTCGCAAGCGAGCGAAAAGATGAAGCGGACACGGGGCGCCGATAAGAAACTTGAAGGGTATTCAGAAAAACAACACTGAGATAACGCGCGTTGATGGATGATGAAAGAACTCAATGGCGAGTTTCTCTCTTTTTTTCTACTTCCACTCTTCAACAATTAATATAAAATGGCTGCCACAAAAGTTGGATCCATTAACAACTCGCATCAACTCCTATTGGACAAAACAAGAATATATTTTTACTTTGAAACGCGCAATACATCACGAGCAAGTAATGCATACATTCGTCGAAAGTGAAGAAGTTCTTCTTCTCAGCATGGTAAGTGGCCCAAAAGCATGTAAATTATGTAAAGTTTCGAAAATTGACTATTAAATTGGTCAAGAGATCTATCGACGATTGTTTGACAAGTTTCTTTTTGCATGTGTGCAGGTCCTGAAAGAAACGCTTCAGGTTGACTCTCGACCAAGAAGAATCATCACTAAAGTTTCAAAGCGCACAACTAGCCAGAAAGTATGTGTCTTTCCACCGGAGCTAAACTGCAGCACTCCAATGTCAAGAAAACGATCCCGCCTCGATGATGATGCCGACTCTTCGTCTCAACGTAACAGTATTACGCAGGATCGCCACCACAATCCCACAAGCAAGCGTATACGAAAATGTGAAAGAATCTTTACAAATGCAAGCCGACCATCAACAAATTCTTCAAGTGTCCCGCTGTCAAGAATTTCAGCATTCATGCCCATATCGGACGTCGATTCCAGTCCTAAATCGTCCTCTTCGTGCGCCTCACTTATGTCTAAAGTGCTCCGAAAGCAACACGGCAGACATTGTCGGCATTTGATGAGGGCCTGTGCCTAATAAGAGGTTTATTACCTGCGCCAAACAAACGTGGTTGTACAACGAAAAGTTTCATCTCGTTCACTCGTGAATCTCGCGTATTTATCACCATACGTTGTTGCCATTTTTATCCGCCCATGCAATATCTGCGTTGACATTACTGTGCAGGAAATCTATACACGCATTCTTCTTCTTACCAGTGCTGACATTATATTTGCTATTGTTCCTTTTAAATAAATTATGAACATGAAATAAGCACGATTCGGCCATTCGGCATGTGACAAATGCAATGGAATATATTTCTGATAAATTTTCTCCCCGTCGGGGAATCGAACCCCGGTCTCCCGCGTGACAGGCGGGGATACTTACCACTATACTAACGAGGACTGAAGCACATGTCCAACAATCTGACATTTAATCTAAATCACTGTGGCTTGGCTAACAAAAAGCATACGCAACTCCAGCGTCTTCAAAAGATAAGGCACATTTGGAACGGACAATATTCCGTGACAACGAAAAATTGACAAAGGATTAAGGATCCATGTATACCCGGATTTTGTGCCGAAGCAACGAAATTGATTGAAACTATACTGCTAAGTTTTACCTCATTACTTGATCTTTCCAAAAATGTCAACCTTTGCAGCTGGAAAGAATAGTTGACAATTATCACAAGCATAAATGTGTCAGATCCACAACGATGATTGAATCAACAAAAAACGCTTTTTGCTGATTGAGAATTGACAGAGGGCAACAAGGTATTGCGCGAGCATAATCTTTTCAGTGCCATCGTCCGATTGAAAGTGGAGTGGATCGCAAGTTACACAAAGGTTTATTTCCTACTTTCTAGTCACGTTAACATCATCTCAGACGTGCATATCCGTCAAAACAATCCTCCCCGTCGGGGAATCGAACCCCGGTCTCCCGCGTGACAGGCGGGGATACTCACCACTATACTAACGAGGACATGCCAAGGATCGTATGGTGACTGTGCAAACTTTTTCACATGCAATCACACATCAGCTCAAGCATTGCATTGTGTTGGTTTCGTCGGTCAGAAAATAATTTTTTGTTGTTTTTTCACGAATTACTTTTTAACAATATAACCCAAAGTATATTAAACGATATACAACCACGGCTCGTTGGTCTAGGGGTATGATTCTCGCTTTGGGTGCGAGAGGTCCCGGGTTCAAATCCCGGACGAGCCCGAAGTTCTTTGAAGCCTCTTTTGTTGAAATAAGAGCATGCTTAGATTGTCAGTGACGCAGTTTGCGACGACTCTTTGAAATTCCAGTTGGTTGGCACGTTTCGCAAGCGAGCGAAAAGATGAAGCGGACACGGGGCGCCGATAAGAAACTTGAAGGTTATTCAGAAAAACAACACAGAGATAACGCGCGTTGATGGATGATGAAAGAACTCAATGGCGAGTTTCTCTCTTTTTTTCTACTTCCACTCTTCAACAATTAATATAAAATGGCTGCCACAAAAGTTGGATCCATTAACAACTCGCATCAACTCCTATTGGACAAAACAAGAATATATTTTTACTTTGAAACGCGCAATACATCACGAGCAAGTAATGCATACATTCGTCGAAAGTGAAGAAGTTCTTCTTCTCAGCATGGTAAGTGGCCCAAAAGCATGTAAATTATGTAAAGTTTCGAAAATTGACTATTAAATTGGTCAAGAGATCTATCGACGATTGTTTGACAAGTTTCTTTTTGCATGTGTGCAGGTCCTGAAAGAAACGCTTCAGGTTGACTCTCGACCAAGAAGAATCATCACTAAAGTTTCAAAGCGCACAACTAGCCAGAAAGTATGTGTCTTTCCACCGGAGCTAAACTGCAGCTCTCCAAAGTCAAGAAAACGATCCCGCCTCGATGATGATGCCGACTCTTCGTCTCAACGTAACAGTATTACGCAGGATCGCCACCACAATCCCACAAGCAAGCGTATACGAAAATGTGAAAGAATCTTTACAAATGCAAGCCGACCATCAACAAATTCTTCAAGTGTCCCGCTGTCAAGAATTTCAGCATTCATGCCCATATCGGACGTCGATTCCAGTCCTAAATCGTCCTCTTCGTGCGCCTCACTTATGTCTAAAGTGCTCCGAAAGCAACACGGCAGACATTGTCGGCATTTGATGAGGGCCTGTGCGTAATAAGAGGTTTATTACCTGCGCCAAACAAACGTGGTTGTACAACGAAAAGTTTCATCTCGTTCACTCGTGAATCTCGCGTATTTATCACCATACGTTGTTGCCATTTTTATCCGCCCATGCAATATCTGCGTTGACATTACTGTGCAGGAAATCTATACACGCATTCTTCTTCTTACCAGTGCTGACATTATATTTGCTATTGTTCCTTTTAAATAAATTATGAACATGAAATAAGCACGATTCGGCCATTCGGCATGTGACAAATGCAATGGAATATATTTCTGATAAAATTTCTCCCCGTCGGGGAATCGAACCCCGGTCTCCCGCGTGACAGGCGGGGATACTTACCACTATACTAACGAGGACTGAAGCACATGTCCAACAATCTGACATTTAATCTAAATCACTGTGTCTTGGCTAACAAAAAGCATACGCAACTCCAGCGTCTTCAAAAGATAAGGCACATTTGGAACGGACAATATTCCGTGACAACGAAAAATTGACAAAGGATTAAGGATCCATGTATACCCGGATTTTGTGCCGAAGCAACGAAATTGATTGAAACTATACTGCTAAGTTTTACCTCATTACTTGATCTTTCCAAAAATGTCAACCTTTGCAGCTGGAAAGAATAGTTGACAATTATCACAAGCATAAATGTGTCAGATCCACAACGATGATTGATTCAACAAAAAACGCTTTTTGCTGATTGAGAATTGACAGAGGGCAACAAGATATTGCGCGAGCATAATCTTTTCAGTGCCATCGTCCGATTGAAAGTGGAGTGGATCGCAAGTTACACAAAGGTTTATTTCCTACTTTCTAGTCACGTGAACATCATCTCAGACGTGCATATCCGTCAAAACAATCCTCCCCGTCGGGGAATCGAACCCCGGTCTCCCGCGTGACAGGCGGGGATACTCACCACTATACTAACGAGGACATGCCAAGGATCGTATGGTGACTGTGCAAACTTTTTCACATGCAATCACACATCAGCTCAAGCATTGCATTGTGTTGGTTTCGTCGGTCAGAAAATAATTTTTTTTTGTTTTTTCACGAATTACTTTTTAACAATATAACCCAAAGTATATTAAACGATATACAACCACGGCTCGTTGGTCTAGGGGTATGATTCTCGCTTTGGGTGCGAGAGGTCCCGGGTTCAAATCCCGGACGAGCCCGAAGTTCTTTGAAGCCTCTTTTGTTGAAATAAGAGCATGCTTAGATTGTCAGTGACGCAGTTTGCGACGACTCTTTGAAATTCCAGTTGGTTGGCACGTTTCGCAAGCGAGCGAAAAGATGAAGCGGACACGGGGCGCCGATAAGAAACTTGAAGGTTATTCAGAAAAACAACACTGAGATAACGCGCGTTGATGGATGATGAAAGAACTCAATGGCGAGTTTCTCTCTTTTTTTCTACTTCCACTCTTCAACAATTAATATAAAATGGCTGCCACAAAAGTTGGATCCATTAACAACTCGCATCAACTCCTATTGGACAAAACAAGAATATATTTTTACTTTGAAACGCGCAATACATCACGAGCAAGTAATGCATACATTCGTCGAAAGTGAAGAAGTTCTTCTTCTCAGCATGGTAAGTGGCCCAAAAGCATGTAAATTATGTAAAGTTTCGAAAATTGACTATTAAATTGGTCAAGAGATCTATCGACGATTGTTTGACAAGTTTCTTTTTGCATGTGTGCAGGTCCTGAAAGAAACGCTTCAGGTTGACTCTCGACCAAGAAGAATCATCACTAAAGTTTCAAAGCGCACAACTAGCCAGAAAGTATGTGTCTTTCCACCGGAGCTAAACTGCAGCTCTCCAAAGTCAAGAAAACGATCCCGCCTCGATGATGATGCCGACTCTTCGTCTCAACGTAACAGTATTACGCAGGATCGCCACCACAATCCCACAAGCAAGCGTATACGAAAATGTGAAAGAATCTTTACAAATGCAAGCCGACCATCAACAAATTCTTCAAGTGTCCCGCTGTCAAGAATTTCAGCATTCATGCCCATATCGGACGTCGATTCCAGTCCTAAATCGTCCTCTTCGTGCGCCTCACTTATGTCTAAAGTGCTCCGAAAGCAACACGGCAGACATTGTCGGCATTTGATGAGGGCCTGTGCGTAATAAGAGGTTTATTACCTGCGCCAAACAAACGTGGTTGTACAACGAAAAGTTTCATCTCGTTCACTCGTGAATCTCGCGTATTTATCACCATACGTTGTTGCCATTTTTATCCGCCCATGCAATATCTGCGTTGACATTACTGTGCAGGAAATCTATACACGCATTCTTCTTCTTACCAGTGCTGACATTATATTTGCTATTGTTCCTTTTAAATAAATTATGAACATGAAATAAGCACGATTCGGCCATTCGGCATGTGACAAATGCAATGGAATATATTTCTGATAAAATTTCTCCCCGTCGGGGAATCGAACCCCGGTCTCCCGCGTGACAGGCGGGGATACTTACCACTATACTAACGAGGACTGAAGCACATGTCCAACAATCTGACATTTAATCTAAATCACTGTGTCTTGGCTAACAAAAAGCATACGCAACTCCAGCGTCTTCAAAAGATAAGGCACATTTGGAACGGACAATATTCCGTGACAACGAAAAATTGACAAAGGATTAAGGATCCATGTATACCCGGATTTTGTGCCGAAGCAACGAAATTGATTGAAACTATACTGCTAAGTTTTACCTCATTACTTGATCTTTCCAAAAATGTCAACCACTGCAGCTGGAAAGAATAGTTGACAATTATCACAAGCATAAATGTGTCAGATCCACAACGATGATTGATTCAACAAAAAACGCTTTTTGCTGATTGAGAATTGACAGAGGGCAACAAGATATTGCGCGAGCATAATCTTTTCAGTGCCATCGTCCGATTGAAAGTGGAGTGGATCGCAAGTTACACAAAGGTTTATTTCCTACTTTCTAGTCACGTGAACATCATCTCAGACGTGCATATCCGTCAAAACAATCCTCCCCGTCGGGGAATCGAACCCCGGTCTCCCGCGTGACAGGCGGGGATACTCACCACTATACTAACGAGGACATGCCAAGGATCGTATGGTGACTGTGCAAACTTTTTCACATGCAATCACACATCAGCTCAAGCATTGCATTGTGTTGGTTTCGTCGGTCAGAAAATAATTTTTTGTTGTTTTTTCACGAATTACTTTTTAACAATATAACCCAAAGTATATTAAACGATATACAACCACGGCTCGTTGGTCTAGGGGTATGATTCTCGCTTTGGGTGCGAGAGGTCCCGGGTTCAAATCCCGGACGAGCCCGAAGTTCTTTGAAGCCTCTTTTGTTGAAATAAGAGCATGCTTAGATTGTCAGTGACGCAGTTTGCGACGACTCTTTGAAATTCCAGTTGGTTGGCACGTTTCGCAAGCGAGCGAAAAGATGAAGCGGACACGGGGCGCCGATAAGAAACTTGAAGGTTATTCAGAAAAACAACACTGAGATAACGCGCTTTGATGGATAATGAAAGAACTCAATGGCGAGTTTCTCTCTTTTTTTCTACTTCCACTCTTCAACAATTAATATAAAATGGCTGCCACAAAAGTTGGATCCATTAACAACTCGCATCAACTCCTATTGGACAAAACAAGAATATATTTTTACTTTGAAACGCGCAATACATCACGAGCAAGTAATGCATACATTCGTCGAAAGTGAAGAAGTTCTTCTTCTCAGCATGGTAAGTGGCCCAAAAGCATGTAAATTATGTAAAGTTTCGAAAATTGACTATTAAATTGGTCAAGAGATCTATCGACGATTGTTTGACAAGTTTCTTTTTGCATGTGTGCAGGTCCTGAAAGAAACGCTTCAGGTTGACTCTCGACCAAGAAGAATCATCACTAAAGTTTCAAAGCGCACAACTAGCCAGAAAGTATGTGTATATCCACCGGAGCTAAACTGCAGCACTCCAAAGTCAAGAAAACGATCCCGCCTCGATGATGATGCCGACTCTTCGTCTCAACGTAACAGTATTACGCAGGATCGCCACCACAATCCCACAAGCAAGCGTATACGAAAATGTGAAAGAATCTTTACAAATGCAAGCCGACCATCAACAAATTCTTCAAGTGTCCCGCTGTCAAGAATTTCAGCATTCATGCCCATATCGGACGTCGATTCCAGTCCTAAATCGTCCTCTTCGTGCGCCTCACTTATGTCTAAAGTGCTCCGAAAGCAACACGGCAGACATTGTCGGCATTTGATGAGGGCCTGTGCGTAATAAGAGGTTTATTACCTGCGCCAAACAAACGTGGTTGTACAACGAAAAGTTTCATCTCGTTCACTCGTGAATCTCGCGTATTTATCACCATACGTTGTTGCCATTTTTATCCGCCCATGCAATATCTGCGTTGACATTACTGTGCAGGAAATCTATACACGCATTCTTCTTCTTACCAGTGCTGACATTATATTTGCTATTGTTCCTTTTAAATAAATTATGAACATGAAATAAGCACGATTCGGCCATTCGGCATGTGACAAATGCAATGGAATATATTTCTGATAAAATTTCTCCCCGTCGGGGAATCGAACCCCGGTCTCCCGCGTGACAGGCGGGGATACTTACCACTATACTAACGAGGACTGAAGCACATGTCCAACAATCTGACATTTAATCTAAATCACTGTGTCTTGGCTAACAAAAAGCATACGCAACTCCAGCGTCTTCAAAAGATAAGGCACATTTGGAACGGACAATATTCCGTGACAACGAAAAATTGACAAAGGATTAAGGATCCATGTATACCCGGATTTTGTGCCGAAGCAACGAAATTGATTGAAACTATACTGCTAAGTTTTACCTCATTACTTGATCTTTCCAAAAATGTCAACCACTGCAGCTGGAAAGAATAGTTGACAATTATCACAAGCATAAATGTGTCAGATCCACAACGATGATTGAATCAACAAAAAACGCTTTTTGCTGATTGAGAATTGACAGAGGGCAACAAGATATTGCGCGAGCATAATCTTTTCAGTGCCATCGTCCGATTGAAAGTGGAGTGGATCGCAAGTTACACAAAGGTTTATTTCCTACTTTCTAGTCACGTGAACATCATCTCAGACGTGCATATCCGTCAAAACAATCCTCCCCGTCGGGGAATCGAACCCCGGTCTCCCGCGTGACAGGCGGGGATACTCACCACTATACTAACGAGGACATGCCAAGGATCGTATGGTGACTGTGCAAACTTTTTCACATGCAATCACACATCAGCTCAAGCATTGCATTGTGTTGGTTTCGTCGGTCAGAAAATAATTTTTTGTTGTTTTTTCACGAATTACTTTTTAACAATATAACCCAAAGTATATTAAACGATATACAACCACGGCTCGTTGGTCTAGGGGTTTGATTCTCGCTTTGGGTGCGAGAGGTCCCGGGTTCAAATCCCGGACGAGCCCGAAGTTCTTTGAAGCCTCTTTTGTTGAAATAAGTGCATGCTTAGATTGTCAGTGACGCAGTTTGCGACGACTCTTTGAAATTCCAGTTGGTTGGCACGTTTCGCAAGCGAGCGAAAAGATGAAGCGGACACGGGGCGCCGATAAGAAACTTGAAGGTTATTCAGAAAAACAACACTGAGATAACGCGCGTTGATGGATGATGAAAGAACTCAATGGCGAGTTTCTCTCTTTTTTTCTACTTCCACTCTTCAACAATTAATATAAAATGGCTGCCACAAAAGTTGGATCCATTAACAACTCGCATCAACTCCTATTGGACAAAACAAGAATATATTTTTACTTTGAAACGCGCAATACATCACGAGCAAGTAATGCATACATTCGTCGAAAGTGAAGAAGTTCTTCTTCTCAGCATGGTAAGTGGCCCAAAAGCATGTAAATTATGTAAAGTTTCGAAAATTGACTATTAAATTGGTCAAGAGATCTATCGACGATTGTTTGACAAGTTTCTTTTTGCATGTGTGCAGGTCCTGAAAGAAACGCTTCAGGTTGACTCTCGACCAAGAAGAATCATCACTAAAGTTTCAAAGCGCACAATTAGCCAGAAAGTATGTGTCTTTCCACCGGAGCTAAACTGCAGCACTCCAAAGTCAAGAAAACGATCCCGTCTCGATGATGATGCCGACTCTTCGTCTCAACGTAACAGTATTACGCAGGATCGCCACCACAATCCCACAAGCAAGCGTATACGAAAATGTGAAAGAATCTTTACAAATGCAAGCCGACCATCAACAAATTCTTCAAGTGTCCCGCTGTCAAGAATTTCAGCATTCATACCCATATCGGACGTCGATTCCAGTCCTAAATCGTCCTCTTCGTGCGCCTCACTTATGTCTAAAGTGCTCCGAAAGCAACACGGCAGACATTGTCGGCATTTGATGAGGGCCTGTGCGTAATAAGAGGTTTATTACCTGCGCCAAACAAACGTGGTTGTACAACGAAAAGTTTCATCTCGTTCACTCATGAATCTCGCGTATTTATCACCATACGTTGTTGCCATTTTTATCCGCCCATGCAATATCTGCGTTGACATTACTGTGCAGGAAATCTATACACGCATTCTTCTTCTTACCAGTGCTGACATTATATTTGCTACTGTTCCTTTTAAATAAATTATGAACATGAAATAAGCACGATTCGGCCATTCGGCATGTGACAAATGCAATGGAATATATTTCTGATAAAATTTCTCCCCGTCGGGGAATCGAACCCCGGTCTCCCGCGTGACAGGCGGGGATACTTACCACTATACTAACGAGGACTGAAGCACATGTCCAACAATCTGACATTTAATCTAAATCACTGTGTCTTGGCTAACAAAAAGCATACGCAACTCCAGCGTCTTCAAAAGATAAGGCACATTTGGAACGGACAATATTCCGTGACAACGAAAAATTGACAAAGGATTAAGGATCCATGTATACCCAGATTTTGTGCCGAAGCAACGAAATTGATTGAAACTATACTGCTAAGTTTTACCTCATTACTTGATCTTTCCAAAAATGTCAACCACTGCAGCTGGAAAGAATAGTTGACAATTATCACAAGCATAAATGTGTCAGATCCACAACGATGATTGATTCAACAAAAAACGCTTTTTGCTGATTGAGAATTGACAGAGGGCAACAAGATATTGCGCGAGCATAATCTTTTCAGTGCCATCGTCCGATTGAAAGTGGAGTGGATCGCAAGTTACACAAAGGTTTATTTCCTACTTTCTAGTCACGTGAACATCATCTCAGACGTGCATATCCGTCAAAACAATCCTCCCCGTCGGGGAATCGAACCCCGGTCTCCCGCGTGACAGGCGGGGATACTCACCACTATACTAACGAGGACATGCCAAGGATCGTATGGTGACTGTGCAAACTTTTTCACATGCAATCACACATCAGCTCAAGCATTGCATTGTGTTGGTTTCGTCGGTCAGAAAATAATTTTTTGTTGTTTTTTCACGAATTACTTTTTAACAATATAACCCAAAGTATATTAAACGATATACAACCACGGCTCGTTGGTCTAGGGGTTTGATTCTCGCTTTGGGTGCGAGAGGTCCCGGGTTCAAATCCCGGACGAGCCCGAAGTTCTTTGAAGCCTCTTTTGTTGAAATAAGTGCATGCTTAGATTGTCAGTGACGCAGTTTGCGACGACTCTTTGAAATTCCAGTTGGTTGGCACGTTTCGCAAGCGAGCGAAAAGATGAAGCGGACACGGGGCGCCGATAAGAAACTTGAAGGTTATTCAGAAAAACAACACTGAGATAACGCGCGTTGATGGATGATGAAAGAACTCAATGGCGAGTTTCTCTCTTTTTTTCTACTTCCACTCTTCAACAATTAATATAAAATGGCTGCCACAAAAGTTGGATCCATTAACAACTCGCATCAACTCCTATTGGACAAAACAAGAATATATTTTTACTTTAAAACGCGCAATACATCACGAGCAAGTAATGCATACATTCGTCGAAAGTGAAGAAGTTCTTCTTCTCAGCATGGTAAGTGGCCCAAAAGCATGTAAATTATGTAAAGTTTCGAAAATTGACTATTAAATTGGTCAAGAGATCTATCGACGATTGTTTGACAAGTTTCTTTTTGCATGTGTGCAGGTCCTGAAAGAAACGCTTCAGGTTGACTCTCGACCAAGAAGAATCATCACTAAAGTTTCAAAGCGCACAACTAGCCAGAAAGTATGTGTATATCCACCGGAGCTAAACTGCAGCACTCCAAAGTCAAGAAAACGATCCCGCCTCGATGATGATGCCGACTCTTCGTCTCAACGTAACAGTATTACGCAGGATCGCCACCACAATCCCACAAGCAAGCGTATACGAAAATGTGAAAGAATCTTTACAAATGCAAGCCGACCATCAACAAATTCTTCAAGTGTCCCGCTGTCAAGAATTTCAGCATTCATGCCCATATCGGACGTCGATTCCAGTCCTAAATCGTCCTCTTCGTGCGCCTCACTTATGTCTAAAGTGCTCCGAAAGCAACACGGCAGACATTGTCGGCATTTGATGAGGGCCTGTGCGTAATAAGAGGTTTATTACCTGCGCCAAACAAACGTGGTTGTACAACGAAAAGTTTCATCTCGTTCACTCGTGAATCTCGCGTATTTATCACCATACGTTGTTGCCATTTTTATCCGCCCATGCAATATCTGCGTTGACATTACTGTGCAGGAAATCTATACACGCATTCTTCTTCTTACCAGTGCTGACATTATATTTGCTATTGTTCCTTTTAAATAAATTATGAACATGAAATAAGCACGATTCGGCCATTCGGCATGTGACAAATGCAATGGAATATATTTCTGATAAAATTTCTCCCCGTCGGGGAATCGAACCCCGGTCTCCCGCGTGACAGGCGGGGATACTTACCACTATACTAACGAGGACTGAAGCACATGTCCAACAATCTGACATTTAATCTAAATCACTGTGTCTTGGCTAACAAAAAGCATACGCAACTCCAGCGTCTTCAAAAGATAAGGCACATTTGGAACGGACAATATTCCGTGACAACGAAAAATTGACAAAGGATTAAGGATCCATGTATACCCGGATTTTGTGCCGAAGCAACGAAATTGATTGAAACTATACTGCTAAGTTTTACCTCATTACTTGATCTTTCCAAAAATGTCAACCACTGCAGCTGGAAAGAATAGTTGACAATTATCACAAGCATAAATGTGTCAGATCCACAACGATGATTGAATCAACAAAAAACGCTTTTTGCTGATTGAGAATTGACAGAGGGCAACAAGATATTGCGCGAGCATAATCTTTTCAGTGCCATCGTCCGATTGAAAGTGGAGTGGATCGCAAGTTACACAAAGGTTTATTTCCTACTTTCTAGTCACGTGAACATCATCTCAGACGTGCATATCCGTCAAAACAATCCTCCCCGTCGGGGAATCGAACCCCGGTCTCCCGCGTGACAGGCGGGGATACTCACCACTATACTAACGAGGACATGCCAAGGATCGTATGGTGACTGTGCAAACATTTTCACATGCAATCACACATCAGCTCAAGCATTGCATTGTGTTGGTTTCGTCGGTCAGAAAATAATTTTTTGTTGTTTTTTCACGAATTACTTTTTAACAATATAACCCAAAGTATATTAAACGATATACAACCACGGCTCGTTGGTCTAGGGGTTTGATTCTCGCTTTGGGTGCGAGAGGTCCCGGGTTCAAATCCCGGACGAGCCCGAAGTTCTTTGAAGCCTCTTTTGTTGAAATAAGTGCATGCTTAGATTGTCAGTGACGCAGTTTGCGACGACTCTTTGAAATTCCAGTTGGTTGGCACGTTTCGCAAGCGAGCGAAAAGATGAAGCGGACACGGGGCGCCGATAAGAAACTTGAAGGTTATTCAGAAAAACAACACTGAGATAACGCGCGTTGATGGATGATGAAAGAACTCAATGGCGAGTTTCTCTCTTTTTTTCTACTTCCACTCTTCAACAATTAATATAAAATGGCTGCCACAAAAGTTGGATCCATTAACAACTCGCATCAACTCCTATTGGACAAAACAAGAATATATTTTTACTTTGAAACGCGCAATACATCACGAGCAAGTAATGCATACATTCGTCGAAAGTGAAGAAGTTCTTCTTCTCAGCATGGTAAGTGGCCCAAAAGCATGTAAATTATGTAAAGTTTCGAAAATTGACTATTAAATTGGTCAAGAGATCTATCGACGATTGTTTGACAAGTTTCTTTTTGCATGTGTGCAGGTCCTGAAAGAAACGCTTCAGGTTGACTCTCGACCAAGAAGAATCATCACTAAAGTTTCAAAGCGCACAACTAGCCAGAAAGTATGTGTATATCCACCGGAGCTAAACTGCAGCACTCCAAAGTCAAGAAAACGATCCCGCCTCGATGATGATGCCGACTCTTCGTCTCAACGTAACAGTATTACGCAGGATCGCCACCACAATCCCACAAGCAAGCGTATACGAAAATGTGAAAGAATCTTTACAAATGCAAGCCGACCAGCAACAAATTCTTCAAGTGTCCCGCTGTCAAGAATTTCAGCATTCATGCCCATATCGGACGTCGATTCCAGTCCTAAATCGTCCTCTTCGTGCGCCTCACTTATGTCTAAAGTGCTCCGAAAGCAACACGGCAGACATTGTCGGCATTTGATGAGGGCCTGTGCGTAATAAGATGTTTATTACCTGCGCCAAACAAACGTGGTTGTACAACGAAAAGTTTCATCTCGTTCACTCGTGAATCTCGCGTATTTATCACCATACGTTGTTGCCATTTTTATCCGCCCATGCAATATCTGCGTTGACATTACTGTGCAGGAAATCTATACACGCATTCTTCTTCTTACCAGTGCTGACATTATATTTGCTATTGTTCCTTTTAAATAAATTATGAACATGAAATAAGCACGATTCGGCCATTCGGCATGTGACAAATGCAATGGAATATATTTTTGATAAAATTTCTCCCCGTCGGGGAATCGAACCCCGGTCTCCCGCGTGACAGGCGGGGATACTTACCACTATACTAACGAGGACTGAAGCACATGTCCAACAATCTGACATTTAATCTAAATCACTGTGTCTTGGCTAACAAAAAGCATACGCAACTCCAGCGTCTTCTAAAGATAAGGCACATTTGGAACGGACAATATTCCGTGACAACGAAAAATTGACAAAGGATTAAGGATCCATGTATACCCGGATTTTGTGCCGAAGCAACGAAATTGATTGAAACTATACTGCTAAGTTTTACCTCATTACTTGATCTTTCCAAAAATGTCAACCACTGCAGCTGGAAAGAATAGTTGACAATTATCACAAGCATAAATGTGTCAGATCCACAACGATGATTGATTCAACAAAAAACGCTTTTTGCTGATTGAGAATTGACAGAGGGCAACAAGATATTGCGCGAGCATAATCTTTTCAGTGCCATCGTCCGATTGAAAGTGGAGTGGATCGCAAGTTACACAAAGGTTTATTTCCTACTTTCTAGTCACGTGAACATCATCTCAGACGTGCATATCCGTCAAAACAATCCTCCCCGTCGGGGAATCGAACCCCGGTCTCCCGCGTGACAGGCGGGGATACTCACCACTATACTAACGAGGACATCCCAAGGATCGTATGGTGACTGTGCAAACTTTTTCACATGCAATCACACATCAGCTCAAGCATTGCATTGTGTTGGTTTCGTCGGTCAGAAAATAATTTTTTGTTGTTTTTTCACGAATTACTTTTTAACAATATAACCCAAAGTATATTAAACGATATACAACCACGGCTCGTTGGTCTAGGGGTTTGATTCTCGCTTTGGGTGCGAGAGGTCCCGGGTTCAAATCCCGGACGAGCCCGAAGTTCTTTGAAGCCTCTTTTGTTGAAATAAGTGCATGCTTAGATTGTCAGTGACGCAGTTTGCGACGACTCTTTGAAATTCCAGTTGGTTGGCACGTTTCGCAAGCGAGCGAAAAGATGAAGCGGACACGGGGCGCCGATAAGAAACTTGAAGGTTATTCAGAAAAACAACACTGAGATAACGCGCGTTGATGGATGATGAAAGAACTCAATGGCGAGTTTCTCTCTTTTTTTCTACTTCCACTCTTCAACAATTAATATAAAATGGCTGCCACAAAAGTTGGATCCATTAACAACTCGCATCAACTCCTATTGGACAAAGCAAGAATATATTTTTACTTTGAAACGCGCAATACATCACGAGCAAGTAATGCATACATTCGTCGAAAGTGAAGAAGTTCTTCTTCTCAGCATGGTAAGTGGCCCAAAAGCATGTAAATTATGTAAAGTTTCGAAAATTGACTATTAAATTGGTCAAGAGATCTATCGACGATTGTTTGACAAGTTTCTTTTTGCATGTGTGCAGGTCCTGAAAGAAACGCTTCAGGTTGACTCTCGACCAAGAAGAATCATCACTAAAGTTTCAAAGCGCACAACTAGCCAGAAAGTATGTGTATATCCACCGGAGCTAAACTGCAGCACTCCAAAGTCAAGAAAACGATCCCGCCTCGATGATGATGCCGACTCTTCGTCTCAACGTAACAGTATTACGCAGGATCGCCACCACAATCCCACAAGCAAGCGTATACGAAAATGTGAAAGAATCTTTACAAATGCAAGCCGACCATCAACAAATTCTTCAAGTGTCCCGCTGTCAAGAATTTCAGCATTCATGCCCATATCGGACGTCGATTCCAGTCCTAAATCGTCCTCTTCGTGCGCCTCACTTATGTCTAAAGTGCTCCGAAAGCAACACGGCAGACATTGTCGGCATTTGATGAGGGCCTGTGCGTAATAAGATGTTTATTACCTGCGCCAAACAAACGTGGTTGTACAACGAAAAGTTTCATCTCGTTCACTCGTGAATCTCGCGTATTTATCACCATACGTTGTTGCCATTTTTATCCGCCCATGCAATATCTGCGTTGACATTACTGTGCAGGAAATCTATACACGCATTCTTCTTCTTACCAGTGCTGACATTATATTTGCTATTGTTCCTTTTAAATAAATTATGAACATGAAATAAGCACGATTCGGCCATTCGGCATGTGACAAATGCAATGGAATATATTTCTGATAAAATTTCTCCCCGTCGGGGAATCGAACCCCGGTCTCCCGCGTGACAGGCGGGGATACTTACCACTATACTAACGAGGACTGAAGCACATGTCCAACAATCTGACATTTAATCTAAATCACTGTGTCTTGGCTAACAAAAAGCATACGCAACTCCAGCGTCTTCAAAAGATAAGGCACATTTGGAACGGACAATATTCCGTGACAACGAAAAATTGACAAAGGATTAAGGATCCATGTATACCCGGATTTTGTGCCGAAGCAACGAAATTGATTGAAACTATACTGCTAAGTTTTACCTCATTACTTGATCTTTCCAAAAATGTCAACCACTGCAGCTGGAAAGAATAGTTGACAATTATCACAAGCATAAATGTGTCAGATCCACAACGATGATTGATTCAACAAAAAACGCTTTTTGCTGATTGAGAATTGACAGAGGGCAACAAGATATTGCGCGAGCATAATCTTTTCAGTGCCATCGTCCGATTGAAAGTGGAGTGGATCGCAAGTTACACAAAGGTTTATTTCCTACTTTCTAGTCACGTGAACATCATCTCAGACGTGCATATCCGTCAAAACAATCCTCCCCGTCGGGGAATCGAACCCCGGTCTCCCGCGTGACAGGCGGGGATACTCACCACTATACTAACGAGGACATGCCAAGGATCGTATGGTGACTGTGCAAACTTTTTCACATGCAATCACACATCAGCTCAAGCATTGCATTGTGTTGGTTTCGTCGGTCAGAAAATAATTTTTTGTTGTTTTTTCACGAATTACTTTTTAACAATATAACCCAAAGTATATTAAACGATATACAACCACGGCTCGTTGGTCTAGGGGTTTGATTCTCGCTTTGGGTGCGAGAGGTCCCGGGTTCAAATCCCGGACGAGCCCGAAGTTCTTTGAAGCCTCTTTTGTTGAAATAAGTGCATGCTTAGATTGTCAGTGACGCAGTTTGCGACGACTCTTTGAAATTCCAGTTGGTTGGCACGTTTCGCAAGCGAGCGAAAAGATGAAGCGGACACGGGGCGCCGATAAGAAACTTGAAGGTTATTCAGAAAAACAACACTGAGATAACGCGCGTTGATGGATGATGAAAGAACTCAATGGCGAGTTTCTCTCTTTTTTTCTACTTCCACTCTTCAACAATTAATATAAAATGGCTGCCACAAAAGTTGGATCCATTAACAACTCGCATCAACTCCTATTGGACAAAGCAAGAATATATTTTTACTTTGAAACGCGCAATACATCACGAGCAAGTAATGCATACATTCGTCGAAAGTGAAGAAGTTCTTCTTCTCAGCATGGTAAGTGGCCCAAAAGCATGTAAATTATGTAAAGTTTCGAAAATTGACTATTAAATTGGTCAAGAGATCTATCGACGATTGTTTGACAAGTTTCTTTTTGCATGTGTGCAGGTCCTGAAAGAAACGCTTCAGGTTGACTCTCGACCAAAAAGAATCATCACTAAAGTTTCAAAGCGCACAACTAGCCAGAAAGTATGTGTATATCCACCGGAGCTAAACTGCAGCACTCCAAAGTCAAGAAAACGATCCCGCCTCGATGATGATGCCGACTCTTCGTCTCAACGTAACAGTATTACGCAGGATCGCCACCACAATCCCACAAGCAAGCGTATACGAAAATGTGAAAGAATCTTTACAAATGCAAGCCGACCAGCAACAAATTCTTCAAGTGTCCCGCTGTCAAGAATTTCAGCATTCATGCCCATATCGGACGTCGATTCCAGTCCTAAATCGTCCTCTTCGTGCGCCTCACTTATGTCTAAAGTGCTCCGAAAGCAACACGGCAGACATTGTCGGCATTTGATGAGGGCCTGTGCGTAATAAGAGGTTTATTACCTGCGCCAAACAAACGTGGTTGTACAACGAAAAGTTTCATCTCGTTCACTCGTGAATCTCGCGTATTTATCACCATACGTTGTTGCCATTTTTATCCGCCCATGCAATATCTGCGTTGACATTACTGTGCAGGAAATCTATACACGCATTCTTCTTCTTACCAGTGCTGACATTATATTTGCTATTGTTCCTTTTAAATAAATTATGAACATGAAATAAGCACGATTCGGCCATTCGGCATGTGACAAATGCAATGGAATATATTTCTGATAAAATTTCTCCCCGTCGGGGAATCGAACCCCGGTCTCCCGCGTGACAGGCGGGGATACTTACCACTATACTAACGAGGACTGAAGCACATGTCCAACAATCTGACATTTAATCTAAATCACTGTGTCTTGGCTAACAAAAAGCATACGCAACTCCAGCGTCTTCTAAAGATAAGGCACATTTGGAACGGACAATATTCCGTGACAACGAAAAATTGACAAAGGATTAAGGATCCATGTATACCCGGATTTTGTGCCGAAGCAACGAAATTGATTGAAACTATACTGCTAAGTTTTACCTCATTACTTGATCTTTCCAAAAATGTCAACCACTGCAGCTGGAAAGAATAGTTGACAATTATCACAAGCATAAATGTGTCAGATCCACAACGATGATTGAATCAACAAAAAACGCTTTTTGCTGATTGAGAATTGACAGAGGGCAACAAGATATTGCGCGAGCATAATCTTTTCAGTGCCATCGTCCGATTGAAAGTGGAGTGGATCGCAAGTTACACAAAGGTTTATTTCCTACTTTCTAGTCACGTGAACATCATCTCAGACGTGCATATCCGTCAAAACAATCCTCCCCGTCGGGGAATCGAACCCCGGTCTCCCGCGTGACAGGCGGGGATACTCACCACTATACTAACGAGGACATGCCAAGGATCGTATGGTGACTGTGCAAACATTTTCACATGCAATCACACATCAGCTCAAGCATTGCATTGTGTTGGTTTCGTCGGTCAGAAAATAATTTTTTGTTGTTTTTTCACGAATTA
This sequence comes from Ascidia mentula, assembly GCF_947561715.1. NCBI lineage: Eukaryota > Metazoa > Chordata > Ascidiacea > Phlebobranchia > Ascidiidae > Ascidia > Ascidia mentula. The sequence continues at coordinate 14,006,506 of NC_138569.1, read as the reverse complement.
CTTTTTAACAATATAACCCAAAGTATATTAAACGATATACAACCACGGCTCGTTGGTCTAGGGGTTTGATTCTCGCTTTGGGTGCGAGAGGTCCCGGGTTCAAATCCCGGACGAGCCCGAAGTTCTTTGAAGCCTCTTTTGTTGAAATAAGTGCATGCTTAGATTGTCAGTGACGCAGTTTGCGACGACTCTTTGAAATTCCAGTTGGTTGGCACGTTTCGCAAGCGAGCGAAAAGATGAAGCGGACACGGGGCGCCGATAAGAAACTTGAAGGTTATTCAGAAAAACAACACTGAGATAACGCGCGTTGATGGATGATGAAAGAACTCAATGGCGAGTTTCTCTCTTTTTTTCTACTTCCACTCTTCAACAATTAATATAAAATGGCTGCCACAAAAGTTGGATCCATTAACAACTCGCATCAACTCCTATTGGACAAAACAAGAATATATTTTTACTTTGAAACGCGCAATACATCACGAGCAAGTAATGCATACATTCGTCGAAAGTGAAGAAGTTCTTCTTCTCAGCATGGTAAGTGGCCCAAAAGCATGTAAATTATGTAAAGTTTCGAAAATTGACTATTAAATTGGTCAAGAGATCTATCGACGATTGTTTGACAAGTTTCTTTTTGCATGTGTGCAGGTCCTGAAAGAAACGCTTCAGGTTGACTCTCGACCAAGAAGAATCATCACTAAAGTTTCAAAGCGCACAACTAGCCAGAAAGTATGTGTATATCCACCGGAGCTAAACTGCAGCACTCCAAAGTCAAGAAAACGATCCCGCCTCGATGATGATGCCGACTCTTCGTCTCAACGTAACAGTATTACGCAGGATCGCCACCACAATCCCACAAGCAAGCGTATACGAAAATGTGAAAGAATCTTTACAAATGCAAGCCGACCAGCAACAAATTCTTCAAGTGTCCCGCTGTCAAGAATTTCAGCATTCATGCCCATATCGGACGTCGATTCCAGTCCTAAATCGTCCTCTTCGTGCGCCTCACTTATGTCTAAAGTGCTCCGAAAGCAACACGGCAGACATTGTCGGCATTTGATGAGGGCCTGTGCGTAATAAGATGTTTATTACCTGCGCCAAACAAACGTGGTTGTACAACGAAAAGTTTCATCTCGTTCACTCGTGAATCTCGCGTATTTATCACCATACGTTGTTGCCATTTTTATCCGCCCATGCAATATCTGCGTTGACATTACTGTGCAGGAAATCTATACACGCATTCTTCTTCTTACCAGTGCTGACATTATATTTGCTATTGTTCCTTTTAAATAAATTATGAACATGAAATAAGCACGATTCGGCCATTCGGCATGTGACAAATGCAATGGAATATATTTTTGATAAAATTTCTCCCCGTCGGGGAATCGAACCCCGGTCTCCCGCGTGACAGGCGGGGATACTTACCACTATACTAACGAGGACTGAAGCACATGTCCAACAATCTGACATTTAATCTAAATCACTGTGTCTTGGCTAACAAAAAGCATACGCAACTCCAGCGTCTTCTAAAGATAAGGCACATTTGGAACGGACAATATTCCGTGACAACGAAAAATTGACAAAGGATTAAGGATCCATGTATACCCGGATTTTGTGCCGAAGCAACGAAATTGATTGAAACTATACTGCTAAGTTTTACCTCATTACTTGATCTTTCCAAAAATGTCAACCACTGCAGCTGGAAAGAATAGTTGACAATTATCACAAGCATAAATGTGTCAGATCCACAACGATGATTGATTCAACAAAAAACGCTTTTTGCTGATTGAGAATTGACAGAGGGCAACAAGATATTGCGCGAGCATAATCTTTTCAGTGCCATCGTCCGATTGAAAGTGGAGTGGATCGCAAGTTACACAAAGGTTTATTTCCTACTTTCTAGTCACGTGAACATCATCTCAGACGTGCATATCCGTCAAAACAATCCTCCCCGTCGGGGAATCGAACCCCGGTCTCCCGCGTGACAGGCGGGGATACTCACCACTATACTAACGAGGACATCCCAAGGATCGTATGGTGACTGTGCAAACTTTTTCACATGCAATCACACATCAGCTCAAGCATTGCATTGTGTTGGTTTCGTCGGTCAGAAAATAATTTTTTGTTGTTTTTTCACGAATTACTTTTTAACAATATAACCCAAAGTATATTAAACGATATACAACCACGGCTCGTTGGTCTAGGGGTTTGATTCTCGCTTTGGGTGCGAGAGGTCCCGGGTTCAAATCCCGGACGAGCCCGAAGTTCTTTGAAGCCTCTTTTGTTGAAATAAGTGCATGCTTAGATTGTCAGTGACGCAGTTTGCGACGACTCTTTGAAATTCCAGTTGGTTGGCACGTTTCGCAAGCGAGCGAAAAGATGAAGCGGACACGGGGCGCCGATAAGAAACTTGAAGGTTATTCAGAAAAACAACACTGAGATAACGCGCGTTGATGGATGATGAAAGAACTCAATGGCGAGTTTCTCTCTTTTTTTCTACTTCCACTCTTCAACAATTAATATAAAATGGCTGCCACAAAAGTTGGATCCATTAACAACTCGCATCAACTCCTATTGGACAAAGCAAGAATATATTTTTACTTTGAAACGCGCAATACATCACGAGCAAGTAATGCATACATTCGTCGAAAGTGAAGAAGTTCTTCTTCTCAGCATGGTAAGTGGCCCAAAAGCATGTAAATTATGTAAAGTTTCGAAAATTGACTATTAAATTGGTCAAGAGATCTATCGACGATTGTTTGACAAGTTTCTTTTTGCATGTGTGCAGGTCCTGAAAGAAACGCTTCAGGTTGACTCTCGACCAAGAAGAATCATCACTAAAGTTTCAAAGCGCACAACTAGCCAGAAAGTATGTGTATATCCACCGGAGCTAAACTGCAGCACTCCAAAGTCAAGAAAACGATCCCGCCTCGATGATGATGCCGACTCTTCGTCTCAACGTAACAGTATTACGCAGGATCGCCACCACAATCCCACAAGCAAGCGTATACGAAAATGTGAAAGAATCTTTACAAATGCAAGCCGACCATCAACAAATTCTTCAAGTGTCCCGCTGTCAAGAATTTCAGCATTCATGCCCATATCGGACGTCGATTCCAGTCCTAAATCGTCCTCTTCGTGCGCCTCACTTATGTCTAAAGTGCTCCGAAAGCAACACGGCAGACATTGTCGGCATTTGATGAGGGCCTGTGCGTAATAAGATGTTTATTACCTGCGCCAAACAAACGTGGTTGTACAACGAAAAGTTTCATCTCGTTCACTCGTGAATCTCGCGTATTTATCACCATACGTTGTTGCCATTTTTATCCGCCCATGCAATATCTGCGTTGACATTACTGTGCAGGAAATCTATACACGCATTCTTCTTCTTACCAGTGCTGACATTATATTTGCTATTGTTCCTTTTAAATAAATTATGAACATGAAATAAGCACGATTCGGCCATTCGGCATGTGACAAATGCAATGGAATATATTTCTGATAAAATTTCTCCCCGTCGGGGAATCGAACCCCGGTCTCCCGCGTGACAGGCGGGGATACTTACCACTATACTAACGAGGACTGAAGCACATGTCCAACAATCTGACATTTAATCTAAATCACTGTGTCTTGGCTAACAAAAAGCATACGCAACTCCAGCGTCTTCAAAAGATAAGGCACATTTGGAACGGACAATATTCCGTGACAACGAAAAATTGACAAAGGATTAAGGATCCATGTATACCCGGATTTTGTGCCGAAGCAACGAAATTGATTGAAACTATACTGCTAAGTTTTACCTCATTACTTGATCTTTCCAAAAATGTCAACCACTGCAGCTGGAAAGAATAGTTGACAATTATCACAAGCATAAATGTGTCAGATCCACAACGATGATTGATTCAACAAAAAACGCTTTTTGCTGATTGAGAATTGACAGAGGGCAACAAGATATTGCGCGAGCATAATCTTTTCAGTGCCATCGTCCGATTGAAAGTGGAGTGGATCGCAAGTTACACAAAGGTTTATTTCCTACTTTCTAGTCACGTGAACATCATCTCAGACGTGCATATCCGTCAAAACAATCCTCCCCGTCGGGGAATCGAACCCCGGTCTCCCGCGTGACAGGCGGGGATACTCACCACTATACTAACGAGGACATGCCAAGGATCGTATGGTGACTGTGCAAACTTTTTCACATGCAATCACACATCAGCTCAAGCATTGCATTGTGTTGGTTTCGTCGGTCAGAAAATAATTTTTTGTTGTTTTTTCACGAATTACTTTTTAACAATATAACCCAAAGTATATTAAACGATATACAACCACGGCTCGTTGGTCTAGGGGTTTGATTCTCGCTTTGGGTGCGAGAGGTCCCGGGTTCAAATCCCGGACGAGCCCGAAGTTCTTTGAAGCCTCTTTTGTTGAAATAAGTGCATGCTTAGATTGTCAGTGACGCAGTTTGCGACGACTCTTTGAAATTCCAGTTGGTTGGCACGTTTCGCAAGCGAGCGAAAAGATGAAGCGGACACGGGGCGCCGATAAGAAACTTGAAGGTTATTCAGAAAAACAACACTGAGATAACGCGCGTTGATGGATGATGAAAGAACTCAATGGCGAGTTTCTCTCTTTTTTTCTACTTCCACTCTTCAACAATTAATATAAAATGGCTGCCACAAAAGTTGGATCCATTAACAACTCGCATCAACTCCTATTGGACAAAGCAAGAATATATTTTTACTTTGAAACGCGCAATACATCACGAGCAAGTAATGCATACATTCGTCGAAAGTGAAGAAGTTCTTCTTCTCAGCATGGTAAGTGGCCCAAAAGCATGTAAATTATGTAAAGTTTCGAAAATTGACTATTAAATTGGTCAAGAGATCTATCGACGATTGTTTGACAAGTTTCTTTTTGCATGTGTGCAGGTCCTGAAAGAAACGCTTCAGGTTGACTCTCGACCAAAAAGAATCATCACTAAAGTTTCAAAGCGCACAACTAGCCAGAAAGTATGTGTATATCCACCGGAGCTAAACTGCAGCACTCCAAAGTCAAGAAAACGATCCCGCCTCGATGATGATGCCGACTCTTCGTCTCAACGTAACAGTATTACGCAGGATCGCCACCACAATCCCACAAGCAAGCGTATACGAAAATGTGAAAGAATCTTTACAAATGCAAGCCGACCAGCAACAAATTCTTCAAGTGTCCCGCTGTCAAGAATTTCAGCATTCATGCCCATATCGGACGTCGATTCCAGTCCTAAATCGTCCTCTTCGTGCGCCTCACTTATGTCTAAAGTGCTCCGAAAGCAACACGGCAGACATTGTCGGCATTTGATGAGGGCCTGTGCGTAATAAGAGGTTTATTACCTGCGCCAAACAAACGTGGTTGTACAACGAAAAGTTTCATCTCGTTCACTCGTGAATCTCGCGTATTTATCACCATACGTTGTTGCCATTTTTATCCGCCCATGCAATATCTGCGTTGACATTACTGTGCAGGAAATCTATACACGCATTCTTCTTCTTACCAGTGCTGACATTATATTTGCTATTGTTCCTTTTAAATAAATTATGAACATGAAATAAGCACGATTCGGCCATTCGGCATGTGACAAATGCAATGGAATATATTTCTGATAAAATTTCTCCCCGTCGGGGAATCGAACCCCGGTCTCCCGCGTGACAGGCGGGGATACTTACCACTATACTAACGAGGACTGAAGCACATGTCCAACAATCTGACATTTAATCTAAATCACTGTGTCTTGGCTAACAAAAAGCATACGCAACTCCAGCGTCTTCAAAAGATAAGGCACATTTGGAACGGACAATATTCCGTGACAACGAAAAATTGACAAAGGATTAAGGATCCATGTATACCCGGATTTTGTGCCGAAGCAACGAAATTGATTGAAACTATACTGCTAAGTTTTACCTCATTACTTGATCTTTCCAAAAATGTCAACCACTGCAGCTGGAAAGAATAGTTGACAATTATCACAAGCATAAATGTGTCAGATCCACAACGATGATTGAATCAACAAAAAACGCTTTTTGCTGATTGAGAATTGACAGAGGGCAACAAGATATTGCGCGAGCATAATCTTTTCAGTGCCATCGTCCGATTGAAAGTGGAGTGGATCGCAAGTTACACAAAGGTTTATTTCCTACTTTCTAGTCACGTGAACATCATCTCAGACGTGCATATCCGTCAAAACAATCCTCCCCGTCGGGGAATCGAACCCCGGTCTCCCGCGTGACAGGCGGGGATACTCACCACTATACTAACGAGGACATGCCAAGGATCGTATGGTGACTGTGCAAACTTTTTCACATGCAATCACACATCAGCTTAAGCATTGCATTGTGTTGGTTTCGTCGGTCAGAAAATAATTTTTTGTTGTTTTTTCACGAATTACTTTTTAACAATATAACCCAAAGTATATTAAACGATATACAACCACGGCTCGTTGGTCTGGGGGTTTGATTCTCGCTTTGGGTGCGAGAGGTCCCGGGTTCAAATCCCGGACGAGCCCGAAGTTCTTTGAAGCCTCTTTTGTTGAAATAAGTGCATGCTTAGATTGTCAGTGACGCAGTTTGCGACGACTCTTTGAAATTCCAGTTGGTTGGCACGTTTCGCAAGCGAGCGAAAAGATGAAGCGGACACGGGGCGCCGATAAGAAACTTGAAGGTTATTCAGAAAAACAACACTGAGATAACGCGCGTTGATGGATGATGAAAGAACTCAATGGCGAGTTTCTCTCTTTTTTTCTACTTCCACTCTTCAACAATTAATATAAAATGGCTGCCACAAAAGTTGGATCCATTAACAACTCGCATCAACTCCTATTGGACAAAACAAGAATATATTTTTACTTTGAAACGCGCAATACATCACGAGCAAGTAATGCATACATTCGTCGAAAGTGAAGAAATTCTTCTTCTCAGCATGGTAAGTGGCCCAAAAGCATGTAAATTATGTAAAGTTTCGAAAATTGACTATTAAATTGGTCAAGAGATCTATCGACGATTGTTTGACAAGTTTCTTTTTGCATGTGTGCAGGTCCTGAAAGAAACGCTTCAGGTTGACTCTCGACCAAGAAGAATCATCACTAAAGTTTCAAAGCGCACAACTAGCCAGAAAGTATGTGTATATCCACCGGAGCTAAACTGCAGCACTCCAAAGTCAAGAAAACGATCCCGCCTCGATGATGATGCCGACTCTTCGTCTCAACGTAACAGTATTACGCAGGATCGCCACCACAATCCCACAAGCAAGCGTATACGAAAATGTGAAAGAATCTTTACAAATGCAAGCCGACCATCAACAAATTCTTCAAGTGTCCCGCTGTCAAGAATTTCAGCATTCATGCCCATATCGGACGTCGATTCCAGTCCTAAATCGTCCTCTTCGTGCGCCTCACTTATGTCTAAAGTGCTCCGAAAGCAACACGGCAGACATTGTCGGCATTTGATGAGGGCCTGTGCGTAATAAGATGTTTATTACCTGCGCCAAACAAACGTGGTTGTACAACGAAAAGTTTCATCTCGTTCACTCGTGAATCTCGCGTATTTATCACCATACGTTGTTGCCATTTTTATCCGCCCATGCAATATCTGCGTTGACATTACTGTGCAGGAAATCTATACACGCATTCTTCTTCTTACCAGTGCTGACATTATATTTGCTATTGTTCCTTTTAAATAAATTATGAACATGAAATAAGCACGATTCGGCCATTCGGCATGTGAGAAATGCAATGGAATATATTTCTGATAAAATTTCTCCCCGTCGGGGAATCGACCCCCGGTCTCCCGCGTGACAGGCGGGGATACTTACCACTATACTAACGAGGACTGAAGCACATGTCCAACAATCTGACATTTAATCTAAATCACTGTGTCTTGGCTAACAAAAAGCATACGCAACTCCAGCGTCTTCAAAAGATAAGGCACATTTGGAACGGACAATATTCCGTGACAACGAAAAATTGACAAAGGATTAAGGATCCATGTATACCCGGATTTTGTGCCGAAGCAACGAAATTGATTGAAACTATACTGCTAAGTTTTACCTCATTACTTGATCTTTCCAAAAATGTCAACCACTGCAGCTGGAAAGAATAGTTGACAATTATCACAAGCATAAATGTGTCAGATCCACAACGATGATTGAATCAACAAAAAACGCTTTTTGCTGATTGAGAATTGACAGAGGGCAACAAGATATTGCGCGAGCATAATCTTTTCAGTGCCATCGTCCGATTGAAAGTGGAGTGGATCGCAAGTTACACAAAGGTTTATTTCCTACTTTCTAGTCACGTGAACATCATCTCAGACGTGCATATCCGTCAAAACAATCCTCCCCGTCGGGGAATCGAACCCCGGTCTCCCGCGTGACAGGCGGGGATACTCACCACTATACTAACGAGGACATGCCAAGGATCGTATGGTGACTGTGCAAACTTTTTCACATGCAATCACACATCAGCTCAAGCATTGCATTGTGTTGGTTTCGTCGGTCAGAAAATAATTTTTTGTTGTTTTTTCACGAATTACTTTTTAACAATATAACCCAAAGTATATTAAACGATATACAACCACGGCTCGTTGGTCTAGGGGTTTGATTCTCGCTTTGGGTGCGAGAGGTCCCGGGTTCAAATCCCGGACGAGCCCGAAGTTCTTTGAAGCCTCTTTTGTTGAAATAAGTGCATGCTTAGATTGTCAGTGACGCAGTTTGCGACGACTCTTTGAAATTCCAGTTGGTTGGCACGTTTCGCAAGCGAGCGAAAAGATGAAGCGGACACGGGGCGCCGATAAGAAACTTGAAGGTTATTCAGAAAAACAACACTGAGATAACGCGCGTTGATGGATGATGAAAGAACTCAATGGCGAGTTTCTCTCTTTTTTTCTACTTCCACTCTTCAACAATTAATATAAAATGGCTGCCACAAAAGTTGGATCCATTAACAACTCGCATCAACTCCTATTGGACAAAACAAGAATATATTTTTACTTTGAAACGCGCAATACATCACGAGCAAGTAATGCATACATTCGTCGAAAGTGAAGAAGTTCTTCTTCTCAGCATGGTAAGTGGCCCAAAAGCATGTAAATTATGTAAAGTTTCGAAAATTGACTATTAAATTGGTCAAGAGATCTATCGACGATTGTTTGACAAGTTTCTTTTTGCATGTGTGCAGGTCCTGAAAGAAACGCTTCAGGTTGACTCTCGACCAAGAAGAATCATCACTAAAGTTTCAAAGCGCACAACTAGCCAGAAAGTATGTGTATATCCACCGGAGCTAAACTGCAGCACTCCAAAGTCAAGAAAACGATCCCGCCTCGATGATGATGCCGACTCTTCGTCTCAACGTAACAGTATTACGCAGGATCGCCACCACAATCCCACAAGCAAGCGTATACGAAAATGTGAAAGAATCTTTACAAATGCAAGCCGACCATCAACAAATTCTTCAAGTGTCCCGCTGTCAAGAATTTCAGCATTCATGCCCATATCGGACGTCGATTCCAGTCCTAAATCGTCCTCTTCGTGCGCCTCACTTATGTCTAAAGTGCTCCGAAAGCAACACGGCAGACATTGTCGGCATTTGATGAGGGCCTGTGCGTAATAAGATGTTTATTACCTGCGCCAAACAAACGTGGTTGTACAACGAAAAGTTTCATCTCGTTCACTCGTGAATCTCGCGTATTTATCACCATACGTTGTTGCCATTTTTATCCGCCCATGCAATATCTGCGTTGACATTACTGTGCAGGAAATCTATACACGCATTCTTCTTCTTACCAGTGCTGACATTATATTTGCTATTGTTCCTTTTAAATAAATTATGAACATGAAATAAGCACGATTCGGCCATTCGGCATGTGAGAAATGCAATGGAATATATTTCTGATAAAATTTCTCCCCGTCGGGGAATCGAACCCCGGTCTCCCGCGTGACAGGCGGGGATACTTACCACTATACTAACGAGGACTGAAGCACATGTCCAACAATCTGACATTTAATCTAAATCACTGTGTCTTGGCTAACAAAAAGCATACGCAACTCCAGCGTCTTCAAAAGATAAGGCACATTTGGAACGGACAATATTCCGTGACAACGAAAAATTGACAAAGGATTAAGGATCCATGTATACCCGGATTTTGTGCCGAAGCAACGAAATTGATTGAAACTATACTGCTAAGTTTTACCTCATTACTTGATCTTTCCAAAAATGTCAACCACTGCAGCTGGAAAGAATAGTTGACAATTATCACAAGCATAAATGTGTCAGATCCACAACGATGATTGAATCAACAAAAAACGCTTTTTGCTGATTGAGAATTGACAGAGGGCAACAAGATATTGCGCGAGCATAATCTTTTCAGTGCCATCGTCCGATTGAAAGTGGAGTGGATCGCAAGTTACACAAAGGTTTATTTCCTACTTTCTAGTCACGTGAACATCATCTCAGACGTGCATATCCGTCAAAACAATCCTCCCCGTCGGGGAATCGAACCCCGGTCTCCCGCGTGACAGGCGGGGATACTCACCACTATACTAACGAGGACATGCCAAGGATCGTATGGTGACTGTGCAAACTTTTTCACATGCAATCACACATCAGCTCAAGCATTGCATTGTGTTGGTTTCGTCGGTCAGAAAATAATTTTTTGTTGTTTTTTCACGAATTACTTTTTAACAATATAACCCAAAGTATATTAAACGATATACAACCACGGCTCGTTGGTCTAGGGGTATGATTCTCGCTTTGGGTGCGAGAGGTCCCGGGTTCAAATCCCGGACGAGCCCGAAGTTCTTTGAAGCCTCTTTTGTTGAAATAAGAGCATGCTTAGATTGTCAGTGATGCAGTTTGCGACGACTCTTTGAAATTCCAGTTGGTTGGCACGTTTCGCAAGCGAGCGAAAAGATGAAGCGGACACGGGGCGCCGATAAGAAACTTGAAGGTTATTCAGAAAAACAACACTGAGATAACGCGCGTTGATGGATGATGAAAGAACTCAATGGCGAGTTTCTCTCTTTTTTTCTACTTCCACTCTTCAACAATTAATATAAAATGGCTGCCACAAAAGTTGGATCCATTAACAACTCGCATCAACTCCTATTGGACAAAGCAAGAATATATTTTTACTTTGAAACGCGCAATACATCACGAGCAAGTAATGCATACATTCGTCGAAAGTGAAGAAGTTCTTCTTCTCAGCATGGTAAGTGGCCCAAAAGCATGTAAATTATGTAAAGTTTCGAAAATTGACTATTAAATTGGTCAAGATATCTATCGACGATTGTTTGACAAGTTTCTTTTTGCATGTGTGCAGGTCCTGAAAGAAACGCTTCAGGTTGACTCTCGACCAAGAAGAATCATCACTAAATTTTCAAAGCGCACAACTAGCCAGAAAGTATGTGTCTTTCCACCGGAGCTAAACTGCAGCACTCCAAAGTCAAGAAAACGATCCCGCCTCGATGATGATGCCGACTCTTCGTCTCAACGTAACAGTATTACGCAGGATCGCCACCACAATCCCACAAGCAAGCGTATACGAAAATGTGAAAGAATCTTTACAAATGCAAGCCGACCATCAACAAATTCTTCAAGTGTCCCGCTGTCAAGAATTTCAGCATTCATACCCATATCGGACGTCGATTCCAGTCCTAAATCGTCTTCTTCGTGCGCCTCACTTATGTCTAAAGTGCTCCGAAAGCAACACGGCAGACATTGTCGGCATTTGATGAGGGCCTGTGCGTAATAAGAGGTTTATTACCTGCGCCAAACAAACGTGGTTGTACAACGAAAAGTTTCATCTCGTTCACTCGTGAATCTCGCGTATTTATCACCATACGTTGTTGCCATTTTTATCCGCCCATGCAATATCTGCGTTGACATTACTGTGCAGGAAATCTATACACGCATTCTTCTTCTTACCAGTGCTGACATTATATTTGCTATTGTTCCTTTTAAATAAATTATGAACATGAAATAAGCACGATTCGGCCATTCGGCATGTGACAAATGCAATGGAATATATTTCTGATAAAATTTCTCCCCGTCGGGGAATCGAACCCCGGTCTCCCGCGTGACAGGCGGGGATACTTACCACTATACTAACGAGGACTGAAGCACATGTCCAACAATCTGACATTTAATCTAAATCACTGTGTCTTGGCTAACAAAAAGCATACGCAACTCCAGCGTTTTCAAAAGATAAGGCACATTTGGAACGGACAATATTCCGTGACAACGAAAAATTGACAAAGGATTAAGGATCCATGTATACCCAGATTTTGTGCCGAAGCAACGAAATTGATTGAAACTATACTGCTAAGTTTTACCTCATTACTTGATCTTTCCAAAAATGTCAACCACTGCAGCTGGAAAGAATAGTTGACAATTATCACAAGCATAAATGTGTCAGATCCACAACGATGATTGATTCAACAAAAAACGCTTTTTGCTGATTGACAATTGACAGAGGGCAACAAGATATTGCGCGAGCATAATCTTTTCAGTGCCATCGTCCGATTGAAAGTGGAGTGGATCGCAAGTTACACAAAGGTTTATTTCCTACTTTCTAGTCACGTGAACATCATCTCAGACGTGCATATCCGTCAAAACAATCCTCCCCGTCGGGGAATCGAACCCCGGTCTCCCGCGTGACAGGCGGGGATACTCACCACTATACTAACGAGGACATGCCAAGGATCGTATGGTGACTGTGCAAACTTTTTCACATGCAATCACACATCAGCTCAAGCATTGCATTGTGTTGGTTTCGTCGGTCAGAAAATAATTTTTTGTTGTTTTTTCACGAATTACTTTTTAACAATATAACCCAAAGTATATTAAACGATATACAACCACGGCTCGTTGGTCTAGGGGTATGATTCTCGCTTTGGGTGCGAGAGGTCCCGGGTTCAAATCCCGGACGAGCCCGAAGTTCTTTGAAGCCTCTTTTGTTGAAATAAGAGCATGCTTAGATTGTCAGTGATGCAGTTTGCGACGACTCTTTGAAATTCCAGTTGGTTGGCACGTTTCGCAAGCGAGCGAAAAGATGAAGCGGACACGGGGCGCCGATAAGAAACTTGAAGGTTATTCAGAAAAACAACACTGAGATAACGCGCGTTGATGGATGATGAAAGAACTCAATGGCGAGTTTCTCTCTTTTTTTCTACTTCCACTCTTCAACAATTAATATAAAATGGCTGCCACAAAAGTTGGATCCATTAACAACTCGCATCAACTCCTATTGGACAAAGCAAGAATATATTTTTACTTTGAAACGCGCAATACATCACGAGCAAGTAATGCATACATTCGTCGAAAGTGAAGAAGTTCTTCTTCTCAGCATGGTAAGTGGCCCAAAAGCATGTAAATTATGTAAAGTTTCGAAAATTGACTATTAAATTGGTCAAGAGATCTATCGACGATTGTTTGACAAGTTTCTTTTTGCATGTGTGCAGGTCCTGAAAGAAACGCTTCAGGTTGACTCTCGACCAAGAAGAATCATCACTAAATTTTCAAAGCGCACAACTAGCCAGAAAGTATGTGTCTTTCCACCGGAGCTAAACTGCAGCACTCCAAAGTCAAGAAAACGATCCCGCCTCGATGATGATGCCGACTCTTCGTCTCAACGTAACAGTATTACGCAGGATCGCCACCACAATCCCACAAGCAAGCGTATACGAAAATGTGAAAGAATCTTTACAAATGCAAGCCGACCATCAACAAATTCTTCAAGTGTCCCGCTGTCAAGAATTTCAGCATTCATACCCATATCGGACGTCGATTCCAGTCCTAAATCGTCTTCTTCGTGCGCCTCACTTATGTCTAAAGTGCTCCGAAAGCAACACGGCAGACATTGTCGGCATTTGATGAGGGCCTGTGCGTAATAAGAGGTTTATTACCTGCGCCAAACAAACGTGGTTGTACAACGAAAAGTTTCATCTCGTTCACTCGTGAATCTCGCGTATTTATCACCATACGTTGTTGCCATTTTTATCCGCCCATGCAATATCTGCGTTGACATTACTGTGCAGGAAATCTATACACGCATTCTTCTTCTTACCAGTGCTGACATTATATTTGCTATTGTTCCTTTTAAATAAATTATGAACATGAAATAAGCACGATTCGGCCATTCGGCATGTGACAAATGCAATGGAATATATTTCTGATAAAATTTCTCCCCGTCGGGGAATCGAACCCCGGTCTCCCGCGTGACAGGCGGGGATACTTACCACTATACTAACGAGGACTGAAGCACATGTCCAACAATCTGACATTTAATCTAAATCACTGTGTCTTGGCTAACAAAAAGCATACGCAACTCCAGCGTCTTCAAAAGATAAGGCACATTTGGAACGGACAATATTCCGTGACAACGAAAAATTGACAAAGGATTAAGGATCCATGTATACCCAGATTTTGTGCCGAAGCAACGAAATTGATTGAAACTATACTGCTAAGTTTTACCTCATTACTTGATCTTTCCAAAAATGTCAACCACTGCAGCTGGAAAGAATAGTTGACAATTATCACAAGCATAAATGTGTCAGATCCACAACGATGATTGATTCAACAAAAAACGCTTTTTGCTGATTGACAATTGACAGAGGGCAACAAGATATTGCGCGAGCATAATCTTTTCAGTGCCATCGTCCGATTGAAAGTGGAGTGGATCGCAAGTTACACAAAGGTTTATTTCCTACTTTCTAGTCACGTGAACATCATCTCAGACGTGCATATCCGTCAAAACAATCCTCCCCGTCGGGGAATCGAACCCCGGTCTCCCGCGTGACAGGCGGGGATACTCACCACTATACTAACGAGGACATGCCAAGGATCGTATGGTGACTGTGCAAACTTTTTCACATGCAATCACACATCAGCTCAAGCATTGCATTGTGTTGGTTTCGTCGGTCAGAAAATAATTTTTTGTTGTTTTTTCACGAATTACTTTTTAACAATATAACCCAAAGTATATTAAACGTTATACAACCACGGCTCGTTGGTCTAGGGGTTTGATTCTCGCTTTGGGTGCGAGAGGTCCCGGGTTCAAATCCCGGACGAGCCCGAAGTTCTTTGAAGCCTCTTTTGTTGAAATAAGTGCATGCTTAGATTGTCAGTGACGCAGTTTGCGACGACTCTTTGAAATTCCAGTTGGTTGGCACGTTTCGCAAGCGAGCGAAAAGATGAAGCGGACACGGGGCGCCGATAAGAAACTTGAAGGTTATTCAGAAAAACAACACTGAGATAACGCGCGTTGATGGATGATGAAAGAACTCAATGGCGAGTTTCTCTCTTTTTTTCTACTTCCACTCTTCAACAATTAATATAAAATGGCTGCCACAAAAGTTGGATCCATTAACAACTCGCATCAACTCCTATTGGACAAAACAAGAATATATTTTTACTTTGAAACGCGCAATACATCACGAGCAAGTAATGCATACATTCGTCGAAAGTGAAGAAGTTCTTCTTCTCAGCATGGTAAGTGGCCCAAAAGCATGTAAATTATGTAAAGTTTCGAAAATTGACTATTAAATTGGTCAAGAGATCTATCGACGATTGTTTGACAAGTTTCTTTTTGCATGTGTGCAGGTCCTGAAAGAAACGCTTCAGGTTGACTCTCGACCAAGAAGAATCATCACTAAAGTTTCAAAGCGCACAACTAGCCAGAAAGTATGTGTCTTTCCACCGGAGCTAAACTGCAGCACTCCAAAGTCAAGAAAACGACCCGCCTCGATGATGATGCCGACTCTTCGTCTCAACGTAACAGTATTACGCAGGATCGCCACCACAATCCCACAAGCAAGCGTATACGAAAATGTGAAAGAATCTTTACAAATGCAAGCCGACCATCAACAAATTCTTCAAGTGTCCCGCTGTCAAGAATTTCAGCATTCATACCCATATCGGACGTCGATTCCAGTCCTAAATCGTCCTCTTCGTGCGCCTCACTTATGTCTAAAGTGCTCCGAAAGCAACACGACAGACATTGTCGGCATTTGATGAGGGCCTGTGCGTAATAAGAGGTTTATTACCTGCGCCAAACAAACGTGGTTGTACAACGAAAAGTTTCATCTCGTTCACTCGTGAATCTCGCGTATTTATTACCATACGTTGTTGCCATTTTTATCCGCCCATGCAATATCTGCGTTGACATTACTGTGCAGGAAATCTATACACGCATTCTTCTTCTTACCAGTGCTGACATTATATTTGCTATTGTTCCTTTTAAATAAATTATGAACATGAAATAAGCACGATTCGGCCATTCGGCATGTGACAAATGCAATGGAATATATTTCTGATAAAATTTCTCCCCGTCGGGGAATCGAACCCCGGTCTCCCGCGTGACAGGCGGGGATACTTACCACTATACTAACGAGGACTGAAGCACATGTCCAACAATCTGACATTTAATCTAAATCACTGTGTCTTGGCTAACAAAAAGCATACGCAACTCCAGCGTCTTCAAAAGATAAGGCACATTTGGAACGGACAATATTCCGTGACAACGAAAAATTGACAAAGGATTAAGGATCCATGTATACCCGGATTTTGTGCCGAAGCAACGAAATTGATTGAAACTATACTGCTAAGTTTTACCTCATTACTTGATCTTTCCAAAAATGTCAACCACTGCAGCTGGAAAGAATAGTTGACAATTATCACAAGCATAAATGTGTCAGATCCACAACGATGATTGAATCAACAAAAAACGCTTTTTGCTGATTGAGAATTGACAGAGGGCAACAAGATATTGCGCGAGCATAATCTTTTCAGTGCCATCGTCCGATTGAAAGTGGAGTGGATCGCAAGTTACACAAAGGTTTATTTCCTACTTTCTAGTCACGTGAACATCATCTCAGACGTGCATATCCGTCAAAACAATCCTCCCCGTCGGGGAATCGAACCCCGGTCTCCCGCGTGACAGGCGGGGATACTCACCACTATACTAACGAGGACATGCCAAGGATCGTATGGTGACTGTGCAAACTTTTTCACATGCAATCACACATCAGCTCAAGCATTGCATTGTGTTGGTTTCGTCGGTCAGAAAATAATTTTTTGTTGTTTTTTCACGAATTACTTTTTAACAATATAACCCAAAGTATATTAAACGATATACAACCACGGCTCGTTGGTCTAGGGGTATGATTCTCGCTTTGGGTGCGAGAGGTCCCGGGTTCAAATCCCGGACGAGCCCGAAGTTCTTTGAAGCCTCTTTTGTTGAAATAAGTGCATGCTTAGATTGTCAGTGACGCAGTTTGCGACGACTCTTTGAAATTCCAGTTGGTTGGCACGTTTCGCAAGCGAGCGAAAAGATGAAGCGGACACGGGGCGCCGATAAGAAACTTGAAGGTTATTCAGAAAAACAACACTGAGATAACGCGCGTTGATGGATGTTGAAAAAACTCAATGGCGAGTTTCTCTCTTTTTTTCTACTTCCACTCTTCAACAATTAATATAAAATGGCTGCCACAAAAGTTGGATCCATTAACAACTCGCATCAACTCCTATTGGACAAAACAAGAATATATTTTTACTTTGAAACGCGCAATACATCACGAGCAAGTAATGCATACATTCGTCGAAAGTGAAGAAGTTCTTCTTCTCAGCATGGTAAGTGGCCCAAAAGCATGTAAATTATGTAAAGTTTCGAAAATTGACTATTAAATTGGTCAAGAGATCTATCGACGATTGTTTGACAAGTTTCTTTTTGCATGTGTGCAGGTCCTGAAAGAAACGCTTCAGGTTGACTCTCGACCAAGAAGAATCATCACTAAAGTTTCAAAGCGCACAACTAGCCAGAAAGTATGTGTCTTTCCACCGGAGCTAAACTGCAGCACTCCAAAGTCAAGAAAACGATCCCGCCTCGATGATGATGCCGACTCTTCGTCTCAACGTAACAGTATTACGCAGGATCGCCACCACAATCCCACAAGCAAGCGTATACGAAAATGTGAAAGAATCTTTACAAATGCAAGCCGACCATCAACAAATTCTTCAAGTGTCCCACTGTCAAGAATTTCAGCATTCATACCCATATCGGACGTCGATTGCAGTCCTAAATCGTCCTCTTCGTGCGCCTCACTTATGTCTAAAGTGCTCCGAAAGCAACACGGCAGACATTGTCGGCATTTGATGAGGGCCTGTGCGTAATAAGAGGTTTATTACCTGCGCCAAACAAACGTGGTTGTACAACGAAAAGTTTCATCTCGTTCACTCGTGAATCTCGCGTATTTGTCACCATACGTTGTTGCCATTTTTATCCGCCCATGCAATATCTGCGTTGACATTACTGTGCAGGAAATGTATACACGCATTCTTCTTCTTGCCAGTGCTGACATTATATTTGCTATTGTTCCTTTTGAATAAATTATGAACATGAAATAAGCACGATTCGGCCATTCGGCATGTGACAAATGCAATGGAATATATTTCTGATAAAATTTCTCCCCTTCGGGGAATCGAACCGCGGTCTCCCGCGTGACAGGCGGGGATACTTACCACTATACTAACGAGGACTGAAGCACATGTCCAACAATCTGACATTTAATCTAAATCACTGTGTCTTGGCTAACAAAAAGCATACGCAACTCCAGCGTCTTCAAAAGATAAGGCACATTTGGAACGGACAATATTCCGTGACAACGAAAAATTGACAAAGGATTAAGGATACATGTATACACAGATTTTGTGCCGAAGCAACGAAATTGATTGAAACTATACTGCTAAGTTTTACCTCATTACTTGATCTTTCCAAAAATGTCAACCACTGCAGCTGGAAAGAATAGTTGACAATTATCACAAGCATAAATGTGTCAGATCCACAACGATAATTGATTCAACAAAAAACGCTTTTTGCTGATTGAGAATTGACAGAGGGCAACAAGATATTGCGCGAGCATAATCTTTTCAGTGCCATCGTCCGATTAAAAGTGGAGTGGATCGCAAGCTACACAAAGGTTTATTTCCTACTTTCTAGTCACGTGAACATCATCTCAGACGTGCATATCCGTCAAAACAATCCTCCCCGTCGGGGAATCGAACCCCGGTCTCCCGCGTGACAGGCGGGGATACTCACCACTATACTAACGAGGACATGCCAAGGATCGTATGGTGACTGTGCAAACTTTTTCACATGCAATCACACATCAGCTCAAGCATTGCATTGTGTTGGTTTCGTCGGTCAGAAAATAATTTTTTGTTGTTTTTTCACGAATTACTTTTTAACAATATAACCCAAAGTATATTAAACGATATACAACCACGGCTCGTTGGTCTAGGGGTATGATTCTCGCTTTGGGTGCGAGAGGTCCCGGGTTCAAATCCCGGACGAGCCCGAAGTTCTTTGAAGCCTCTTTTGTTGAAATAAGTGCATGCTTAGATTGTCAGTGACGCAGTTTGCGACGACTCTTTGAAATTCCAGTTGGTTGGCACGTTTCGCAAGCGAGCGAAAAGATGAAGCGGACACGGGGCGCCGATAAGAAACTTGAAGGTTATTCAGAAAAACAACACTGAGATAACGCGCGTTGATGGATGATGAAAGAACTCAATGGCGAGTTTCTTTCTTTTTTTCTACTTCCACTCTTCAACAATTAATATAAAATGGCTGCCACAAAAGTTGTATCCATTAACAACTCGCATCAACTCCTATTGGACAAAACAAGAATATATTTTTACTTTGAAACGCGCAATACATCACGAGCAAGTAATGCATACATTCGTCGAAAGTGAAGAAGTTCTTCTTCTCAGCATGGTAAGTGGCCCAAAAGCATGTAAATTATGTAAAGTTTCGAAAATTGACTATTAAATTGGTCAAGAGATCTATCGACGATTGTTTGACAAGTTTCTTTTTGCATGTGTGCAGGTCCTGAAAGAAACGCTTCAGGTTGACTCTCGACCAAGAAGAATCATCACTAAAGTTTCAAAGCGCACAACTAGCCAGAAAGTATGTGTCTTTCCACCGGAGCTAAACTGCAGCACTCCAAAGTCAAGAAAACGATCCCGCCTCGATGATGATGCCGACTCTTCGTCTCAACGTAACAGTATTACGCAGGATCGCCACCACAATCCCACAAGCAAGCGTATACGAAAATGTGAAAGAATCTTTACAAATGCAAGCCGACCATCAACAAATTCTTCAAGTGTCCCGCTGTCAAGAATTTCAGCATTCATGCCCATATCGGACGTCGATTCCAGTCCTAAATCGTCCTCTTCGTGCGCCTCACTTATGTCTAAAGTGCTCCGAAAGCAACACGGCAGACATTGTCGGCATTTGATGAGGGCCTGTGCGTAATAAGAGGTTTATTACCTGCGCCAAACAAACGTGGTTGTACAACGAAAAGTTTCATCTCGTTCACTCGTGAATCTCGCGTATTTATCACCATACGTTGTTGCCATTTTTATCCGCCCATGCAATATCTGCGTTGACATTACTGTGCTGGAAATGTATACACGCATTCTTCTTCTTGCCAGTGCTGACATTATATTTGCTATTGTTCCTTTTAAATAAATTATGAACATGAAATAAGTACGATTCGGCCATTCGGCATGTGACAAATGCAATGGAATATATTTCTGATAAAATTTCTCCCCGTCGGGGAATCGAACCCCGGTCTCCCGCGTGACAGGCGGGGATACTTACCACTATACTAACGAGGACTGAAGCACATGTCCAACAATCTGACATTTAATCAAAATCACTGTGTCTTGGCTAACAAAAAGCATACGCAACTCCAGCGTCTTCAAAAGATATGGCACATTTGGAACGGACAATATTCCGTGACAACGAAAAATTGACAAAGGATTAAGGATACATGTATACACAGATTTTGTGCCGAAGCAACGAAATTGATTGAAACTATACTGCTAAGTTTTACCTCATTACTTGATCTTTCCAAAAATGTCAACCACTGCAGCTGGAAAGAATAGTTGACAATTATCACAAGCATAAATGTGTCAGATCCACAACGATAATTGATTCAACAAAAAACGCTTTTTGCTGATTGAGAATTGACAGAGGGCAACAAGATATTGCGCGAGCATAATCTTTTCAGTGCCATCGTCCGATTAAAAGTGGAGTGGATCGCAAGCTACACAAAGGTTTATTTCCTACTTTCTAGTCACGTGAACATCATCTCAGACGTGCATATCCGTCAAAACAATCCTCCCCGTCGGGGAATCGAACCCCGGTCTCCCGCGTGACAGGCGGGGATACTCACCACTATACTAACGAGGACATGCCAAGGATCGTATGGTGACTGTGCAAACTTTTTCACATGCAATCACACATCAGCTCAAGCATTGCATTGTGTTGGTTTCGTCGGTCAGAAAATAATTTTTTGTTGTTTTTTCACGAATTACTTTTTAACAATATAACCCAAAGTATATTAAACGATATACAACCACGGCTCGTTGGTCTAGGGGTATGATTCTCGCTTTGGGTGCGAGAGGTCCCGGGTTCAAATCCCGGACGAGCCCGAAGTTCTTTGAAGCCTCTTTTGTTGAAATAAGTGCATGCTTAGATTGTCAGTGACGCAGTTTGCGACGAATCTTTGAAATTCCTGTTGGTTGGCACGTTTCGCAAGCGAGCGAAAAGATGAAGCGGACACGGGGCGCCGATAAGAAACTTGAAGGTTATTCAGAAAAACAACACTGAGATAACGCGCGTTGATGGATGATGAAAGAACTCAATGGCGAGTTTCTCTCTTTTTTTCTACTTCCACTCTTCAACAATTAATATAAAATGGCTGCCACAAAAGTTGGATCCACTTACAACTCGCATCAACTCCTATTGGACAAAACAAGAATATATTTTTACTTTGAAACGCGCAATACATCACGAGCAAGTAATGCATACATTCGTCGAAAGTGAAGAAGTTCTTCTTCTCAGCATGGTAAGTGGCCCAAAAGCATGTAAATTATGTAAAGTTTCGAAAATTGACTATTAAATTGGTCAAGAGATCTATCGACGATTGTTTGACAAGTTTCTTTTTGCATGTGTGCAGGTCCTGAAAGAAACGCTTCAGGTTGACTCTCGACCAAGAAGAATCATCACTAAAGTTTCAAAGCGCACAACTAGCCAGAAAGTATGTGTCTTTCCACCGGAGCTAAACTGCAGCACTCCAAAGTCAAGAAAACGATCCCGCCTCGATGATGATGCCGACTCTTCGTCTCAACGTAACAGTATTACGCAGGATCGCCACCACAATCCCACAAGCAAGCGTATACGAAAATGTGAAAGAATCTTTACAAATGCAAGCCGACCATCAACAAATTCTTCAAGTGTCCCGCTGTCAAGAATTTCAGCATTCATGCCCATATCGGACGTCGATTCCAGTCCTAAATCGTCCTCTTCGTGCGCCTCACTTATGTCTAAAGTGCTCCGAAAGCAACACGGCAGACATTGTCGGCATTTGATGAGGGCCTGTGCGTAATAAGAGGTTTATTACCTGCGCCAAACAAACGTGGTTGTACAACGAAAAGTTTCATCTCGTTCACTCGTGAATCTCGCGTATTTATCACCATACGTTGTTGCCATTTTTATCCGCCCATGCAATATCTGCGTTGACATTACTGTGCAGGAAATCTATACACGCATTCTTCTTCTTACCATTGCTGACATTATATTTGCTATTGTTCCTTTTAAATAAATTATGAACATGAAATAAGCACGATTCGGCCATTCGGCATGTGACAAATGCAATGGAATATATTTCTGATAAAATTTCTCCCCGTCGGGGAATCGAACCCCGGTCTCCCGCGTGACAGGCGGGGATACTTACCACTATACTAACGAGGACTGAAGCACATGTCCAACAATCTGACATTTAATCTAAATCACTGTGTCTTGGCTAACAAAAAGCATACGCAACTCCAGCGTCTACAAAAGATAAGGCACATTTGGAACGGACAATATTCCGTGACAACGAAAAATTGACAAAGGATTAAGGATCCATGTATACCCAGATTTTGTGCCGAAGCAACGAAATTGATTGAAACTATACTGCTAAGTTTTACCTCATTACTTGATCTTTCCAAAAATGTCAACCACTGCAGCTGGAAAGAATAGTTGACAATTATCACAAGCATAAATGTGTCAGATCCACAACGATGATTGATTCAACAAAAAACGCTTTTTGCTGATTGAGAATTGACAGAGGGCAACCAGATATTGCGCGAGCATAATCTTTTCAGTGCCATCGTCCGATTGAAAGTGGAGTGGATCGCAAGTTACACAAAGGTTTATTTCCTACTTTCTAGTCACGTGAACATCATCTCAGACGTGCATATCCGTCAAAACAATCCTCCCCGTCGGGGAATCGAACCCCGGTCTCCCGCGTGACAGGCGGGGATACTTACCACTATACTAACGAGGACATGCCAAGGATCGTATGGTGACTGTGCAAACTTTTTCACATGCAATCACACATCAGCTCAAGCATTGCATTGTGTTGGTTTCGTCGGTCAGAAAATAATTTTTTGTTGTTTTTTCACGAATTACTTTTTAACAATATAACCCAAAGTATATTAAACGATATACAACCACGGCTCGTTGGTCTAGGGGTATGATTCTCGCTTTGGGTGCGAGAGGTCCCGGGTTCAAATCCCGGACGAGCCCGAAGTTCTTTGAAGCCTCTTTTGTTGAAATAAGAACATGCTTAGATTGTCAGTGACCCAGTTTGCGACGACTCTTTGAAATTCCAGTTGGTTGGCACGTTTCGCAAGCGAGCGAAAAGATGAAGCGGACACGGGGCGCCGATAAGAAACTTGAAGGTTATTCAGAAAAACAACACTGAGATAACGCGCGTTGATGTATGATGAAAGAACTCAATGGCGAGTTTCTCTCTTTTTTTCTACTTCCACTCTTCAACAATTAATATAAAATGGCTGCCACAAAAGTTGGATCCACTTACAACTCGCATCAACTCCTATTGGACAAAACAAGAATATATTTTTACTTTGAAACGCGCAATACATCACGAGCAAGTAATGCATACATTCGTCGAAAGTGAAGAAGTTCTTCTTCTCAGCATGGTAAGTGGCCCAAAAGCATGTAAATTATGTAAAGTTTCGAAAATTGACTATTAAATTGGTCAAGAGATCTATCGACGATTGTTTGACAAGTTTCTTTTTGCATGTGTGCAGGTCCTGAAAGAAACGCTTCAGGTTGACTCTCGACCAAGAAGAATCATCACTAAAGTTTCAAAGCGCACAACTAGCCAGAAAGTATGTGTCTTTCCACCGGAGCTAAACTGCAGCACTCCAAAGTCAAGAAAACGATCCCGCCTCGATGATGATGCCGACTCTTCGTCTCAACGTAACAGTATTACGCAGGATCGCCACCACAATCCCACAAGCAAGCGTATACGAAAATGTGAAAGAATCTTTACAAATGCAAGCCGACCATCAACAAATTCTTCAAGTGTCCCGCTGTCAAGAATTTCAGCATTCATGCCCATATCGGACGTCGATTCCAGTCCTAAATCGTCCTCTTCGTGCGCCTCACTTATGTCTAAAGTGCTCCGAAAGCAACACGGCAGACATTGTCGGCATTTGATGAGGGCCTGTGCGTAATAAGAGGTTTATTACCTGCGCCAAACAAACGTGGTTGTACAACGAAAAGTTTCATCTCGTTCACTCGTGAATCTCGCGTATTTATCACCATACGTTGTTGCCATTTTTATCCGCCCATGCAATATCTGCGTTGACATTACTGTGCAGGAAATCTATACACGCATTCTTCTTCTTACCATTGCTGACATTATATTTGCTATTGTTCCTTTTAAATAAATTATGAACATGAAATAAGCACGATTCGGCCATTCGGCATGTGACAAATGCAATGGAATATATTTCTGATAAAATTTCTCCCCGTCGGGGAATCGAACCCCGGTCTCCCGCGTGACAGGCGGGGATACTTACCACTATACTAACGAGGACTGAAGCACATGTCCAACAATCTGACATTTAATCTAAATCACTGTGTCTTGGCTAACAAAAAGCATACGCAACTCCAGCGTCTACAAAAGATAAGGCACATTTGGAACGGACAATATTCCGTGACAACGAAAAATTGACAAAGGATTAAGGATCCATGTATACCCAGATTTTGTGCCGAAGCAACGAAATTGATTGAAACTATACTGCTAAGTTTTACCTCATTACTTGATCTTTCCAAAAATGTCAACCACTGCAGCTGGAAAGAATAGTTGACAATTATCACAAGCATAAATGTGTCAGATCCACAACGATGATTGATTCAACAAAAAACGCTTTTTGCTGATTGAGAATTGACAGAGGGCAACAAGATATTGCGCGAGCATAATCTTTTCAGTGCCATCGTCCGATTGAAAGTGGAGTGGATCGCAAGTTACACAAAGGTTTATTTCCTACTTTCTAGTCACGTGAACATCATCTCAGACGTGCATATCCGTCAAAACAATCCTCCCCGTCGGGGAATCGAACCCCGGTCTCCCGCGTGACAGGCGGGGATACTCACCACTATACTAACGAGGACATGCCAAGGATCGTATGGTGACTGTGCAAACTTTTTCACATGCAATCACACATCAGCTCAAGCATTGCATTGTGTTGGTTTCGTCGGTCAGAAAATAATTTTTTGTTGTTTTTTCACGAATTACTTTTTAACAATATAACCCAAAGTATATTAAACGATATACAACCACGGCTCGTTGGTCTAGGGGTATGATTCTCGCTTTGGGTGCGAGAGGTCCCGGGTTCAAATCCCGGACGAGCCCGAAGTTCTTTGAAGCCTCTTTTGTTGAAATAAGAACATGCTTAGATTGTCAGTGACCCAGTTTGCGACGACTCTTTGAAATTCCAGTTGGTTGGCACGTTTCGCAAGCGAGCGAAAAGATGAAGCGGACACGGGGCGCCGATAAGAAACTTGAAGGTTATTCAGAAAAACAACACTGAGATAACGCGCGTTGATGGATGATGAAAGAACTCAATGGCGAGTTTCTCTCTTTTTTTCTACTTCCACTCTTCAACAATTAATATAAAATGGCTGCCACAAAAGTTGGATCCACTTACAACTCGCATCAACTCCTATTGGACAAAACAAGAATATATTTTTACTTTGAAACGCGCAATACATCACGAGCAAGTAATGCATACATTCGTCGAAAGTGAAGAAGTTCTTCTTCTCAGCATGGTAAGTGGCCCAAAAGCATGTAAATTATGTAAAGTTTCGAAAATTGACTATTAAATTGGTCAAGAGATCTATCGACGATTGTTTGACAAGTTTCTTTTTGCATGTGTGCAGGTCCTGAAAGAAACGCTTCAGGTTGACTCTCGACCAAGAAGAATCATCACTAAAGTTTCAAAGCGCACAACTAGCCAGAAAGTATGTGTCTTTCCACCGGAGCTAAACTGCAGCACTCCAAAGTCAAGAAAACGATCCCGCCTCGATGATGATGCCGACTCTTCGTCTCAACGTAACAGTATTACGCAGGATCGCCACCACAATCCCACAAGCAAGCGTATACGAAAATGTGAAAGAATCTTTACAAATGCAAGCCGACCATCAACAAATTCTTCAAGTGTCCCGCTGTCAAGAATTTCAGCATTCATGCCCATATCGGACGTCGATTCCAGTCCTAAATCGTCCTCTTCGTGCGCCTCACTTATGTCTAAAGTGCTCCGAAAGCAACACGGCAGACATTGTCGGCATTTGATGAGGGCCTGTGCGTAATAAGAGGTTTATTACCTGCGCCAAACAAACGTGGTTGTACAACGAAAAGTTTCATCTCGTTCACTCGTGAATCTCGCGTATTTATCACCATACGTTGTTGCCATTTTTATCCGCCCATGCAATATCTGCGTTGACATTACTGTGCAGGAAATCTATACACGCATTCTTCTTCTTACCATTGCTGACATTATATTTGCTATTGTTCCTTTTAAATAAATTATGAACATGAAATAAGCACGATTCGGCCATTCGGCATGTGACAAATGCAATGGAATATATTTCTGATAAAATTTCTCCCCGTCGGGGAATCGAACCCCGGTCTCCCGCGTGACAGGCGGGGATACTTACCACTATACTAACGAGGACTGAAGCACATGTCCAACAATCTGACATTTAATCTAAATCACTGTGTCTTGGCTAACAAAAAGCATACGCAACTCCAGCGTCTACAAAAGATAAGGCACATTTGGAACGGACAATATTCCGTGACAACGAAAAATTGACAAAGGATTAAGGATCCATGTATACCCAGATTTTGTGCCGAAGCAACGAAATTGATTGAAACTATACTGCTAAGTTTTACCTCATTACTTGATCTTTCCAAAAATGTCAACCACTGCAGCTGGAAAGAATAGTTGACAATTATCACAAGCATAAATGTGTCAGATCCACAACGATGATTGATTCAACAAAAAACGCTTTTTGCTGATTGAGAATTGACAGAGGGCAACAAGATATTGCGCGAGCATAATCTTTTCAGTGCCATCGTCCGATTGAAAGTGGAGTGGATCGCAAGTTACACAAAGGTTTATTTCCTACTTTCTAGTTACGTGAACATCATCTCAGACGTGCATATCCGTCAAAACAATCCTCCCCGTCGGGGAATCGAACCCCGGTCTCCCGCGTGACAGGCGGGGATACTCACCACTATACTAACGAGGACATGCCAAGGATCGTATGGTGACTGTGCAAACTTTTTCACATGCAATCACACATCAGCTCAAGCATTGCATTGTGTTGGTTTCGTCGGTCAGAAAATAATTTTTTGTTGTTTTTTCACGAATTACTTTTTAACAATATAACCCAAAGTATATTAAACGATATACAACCACGGCTCGTTGGTCTAGGGGTATGATTCTCGCTTTGGGTGCGAGAGGTCCCGGGTTCAAATCCCGGACGAGCCCGAAGTTCTTTGAAGCCTCTTTTGTTGAAATAAGAACATGCTTAGATTGTCAGTGACCCAGTTTGCGACGACTCTTTGAAATTCCAGTTGGTTGGCACGTTTCGCAAGCGAGCGAAAAGATGAAGCGGACACGGGGCGCCGATAAGAAACTTGAAGGTTATTCAGAAAAACAACACTGAGATAACGCGCGTTGATGGATGATGAAAGAACTCAATGGCGAGTTTCTCTCTTTAGTTCTACTTCCACTCTTCAACAATTAATATAAAATGGCTGCCACAAAAGTTGGATCCATTAACAACTCGCATCAACTCCTATTGGACAAAACAAGAATATATTTTTACTTTGAAACGCGCAATACATCACGAGCAAGTAATGCATACATTCGTCGAAAGTGAAGAAGTTCTTCTTCTCAGCATGGTAAGTGGCCCAAAAGCATGTAAATTATGTAAAGTTTCGAAAATTGACTATTAAATTGGTCAAGAGATCTATCGACGATTGTTTGACAAGTTTCTTTTTGCATGTGTGCAGGTCCTGAAAGAAACGCTT
This sequence comes from Ascidia mentula, assembly GCF_947561715.1. Taxonomy (NCBI): domain Eukaryota; kingdom Metazoa; phylum Chordata; class Ascidiacea; order Phlebobranchia; family Ascidiidae; genus Ascidia; species Ascidia mentula. The sequence goes on along the minus strand of NC_138569.1, from coordinate 13,978,024 downwards.
CAGGTTGACTCTCGACCAAGAAGAATCATCACTAAAGTTTCAAAGCGCACAACTAGCCAGAAAGTATGTGTCTTTCCACCGGAGCTAAACTGCAGCACTCCAAAGTCAAGAAAACGATCCCGCCTCGATGATGATGCCGACTCTTCGTCTCAACGTAACAGTATTACGCAGGATCGCCACCACAATCCCACAAGCAAGCGTATACGAAAATGTGAAAGAATCTTTACAAATGCAAGCCGACCATCAACAAATTCTTCAAGTGTCCCGCTGTCAAGAATTTCAGCATTCATGCCCATATCGGACGTCGATTCCAGTCCTAAATCGTCCTCTTCGTGCGCCTCACTTATGTCTAAAGTGCTCCGAAAGCAACACGGCAGACATTGTCGGCATTTGATGAGGGCCTGTGCGTAATAAGAGGTTTATTACCTGCGCCAAACAAACGTGGTTGTACAACGAAAAGTTTCATCTCGTTCACTCGTGAATCTCGCGTATTTGTCACCATACGTTGTTGCCATTTTTATCCGCCCATGCAATATCTGCGTTGACATTACTGTGCAGGAAATCTATACACGCATTCTTCTTCTTACCATTGCTGACATTATATTTGCTATTGTTCCTTTTAAATAAATTATGAACATGAAATAAGCACGATTCGGCCATTCGGCATGTGACAAATGCAATGGAATATATTTCTGATAAAATTTCTCCCCGTCGGGGAATCGAACCCCGGTCTCCCGCGTGACAGGCGGGGATACTTACCACTATACTAACGAGGACTGAAGCACATGTCCAACAATCTGACATTTAATCAAAATCACTGTGTCTTGGCTAACAAAAAGCATACGCAACTCCAGCGTCTTCAAAAGATATGGCACATTTGGAACGGACAATATTCCGTGACAACGAAAAATTGACAAAGGATTAAGGATACATGTATACACAGATTTTGTGCCGAAGCAACGAAATTGATTGAAACTATACTGCTAAGTTTTACCTCATTACTTGATCTTTCCAAAAATGTCAACCACTGCAGCTGGAAAGAATAGTTGACAATTATCACAAGCATAAATGTGTCAGATCCACAACGATAATTGATTCAACAAAAAACGCTTTTTGCTGATTGAGAATTGACAGAGGGCAACAAGATATTGCGCGAGCATAATCTTTTCAGTGCCATCGTCCGATTAAAAGTGGAGTGGATCGCAAGCTACACAAAGGTTTATTTCCTACTTTCTAGTCACGTGAACATCATCTCAGACGTGCATATCCGTCAAAACAATCCTCCCCGTCGGGGAATCGAACCCCGGTCTCCCGCGTGACAGGCGGGGATACTCACCACTATACTAACGAGGACATGCCAAGGATCGTATGGTGACTGTGCAAACTTTTTCACATGCAATCACACATCAGCTCAAGCATTGCATTGTGTTGGTTTCGTCGGTCAGAAAATAATTTTTTGTTGTTTTTTCACGAATTACTTTTTAACAATATAACCCAAAGTATATTAAACGATATACAACCACGGCTCGTTGGTCTAGGGGTATGATTCTCGCTTTGGGTGCGAGAGGTCCCGGGTTCAAATCCCGGACGAGCCCGAAGTTCTTTGAAGCCTCTTTTGTTGAAATAAGTGCATGCTTAGATTGTCAGTGACGCAGTTTGCGACGAATCTTTGAAATTCCTGTTGGTTGGCACGTTTCGCAAGCGAGCGAAAAGATGAAGCGGACACGGGGCGCCGATAAGAAACTTGAAGGTTATTCAGAAAAACAACACTGAGATAACGCGCGTTGATGGATGATGAAAGAACTCAATGGCGAGTTTCTCTCTTTTTTTCTACTTCCACTCTTCAACAATTAATATAAAATGGCTGCCACAAAAGTTGGATCCACTTACAACTCGCATCAACTCCTATTGGACAAAACAAGAATATATTTTTACTTTGAAACGCGCAATACATCACGAGCAAGTAATGCATACATTCGTCGAAAGTGAAGAAGTTCTTCTTCTCAGCATGGTAAGTGGCCCAAAAGCATGTAAATTATGTAAAGTTTCGAAAATTGACTATTAAATTGGTCAAGAGATCTATCGACGATTGTTTGACAAGTTTCTTTTTGCATGTGTGCAGGTCCTGAAAGAAACGCTTCAGGTTGACTCTCGACCAAGAAGAATCATCACTAAAGTTTCAAAGCGCACAACTAGCCAGAAAGTATGTGTCTTTCCACCGGAGCTAAACTGCAGCACTCCAAAGTCAAGAAAACGATCCCGCCTCGATGATGATGCCGACTCTTCGTCTCAACGTAACAGTATTACGCAGGATCGCCACCACAATCCCACAAGCAAGCGTATACGAAAATGTGAAAGAATCTTTACAAATGCAAGCCGACCATCAACAAATTCTTCAAGTGTCCCGCTGTCAAGAATTTCAGCATTCATGCCCATATCGGACGTCGATTCCAGTCCTAAATCGTCCTCTTCGTGCGCCTCACTTATGTCTAAAGTGCTCCGAAAGCAACACGGCAGACATTGTCGGCATTTGATGAGGGCCTGTGCGTAATAAGAGGTTTATTACCTGCGCCAAACAAACGTGGTTGTACAACGAAAAGTTTCATCTCGTTCACTCGTGAATCTCGCGTATTTATCACCATACGTTGTTGCCATTTTTATCCGCCCATGCAATATCTGCGTTGACATTACTGTGCAGGAAATCTATACACGCATTCTTCTTCTTACCATTGCTGACATTATATTTGCTATTGTTCCTTTTAAATAAATTATGAACATGAAATAAGCACGATTCGGCCATTCGGCATGTGACAAATGCAATGGAATATATTTCTGATAAAATTTCTCCCCGTCGGGGAATCGAACCCCGGTCTCCCGCGTGACAGGCGGGGATACTTACCACTATACTAACGAGGACTGAAGCACATGTCCAACAATCTGACATTTAATCTAAATCACTGTGTCTTGGCTAACAAAAAGCATACGCAACTCCAGCGTCCACAAAAGATAAGGCACATTTGGAACGGACAATATTCCGTGACAACGAAAAATTGACAAAGGATTAAGGATCCATGTATACCCAGATTTTGTGCCGAAGCAACGAAATTGATTGAAACTATACTGCTAAGTTTTACCTCATTACTTGATCTTTCCAAAAATGTCAACCACTGCAGCTGGAAAGAATAGTTGACAATTATCACAAGCATAAATGTGTCAGATCCACAACGATGATTGATTCAACAAAAAACGCTTTTTGCTGATTGAGAATTGACAGAGGGCAACAAGATATTGCGCGAGCATAATCTTTTCAGTGCCATCGTCCGATTGAAAGTGGAGTGGATCGCAAGTTACACAAAGGTTTATTTCCTACTTTCTAGTTACGTGAACATCATCTCAGACGTGCATATCCGTCAAAACAATCCTCCCCGTCGGGGAATCGAACCCCGGTCTCCCGCGTGACAGGCGGGGATACTCACCACTATACTAACGAGGACATGCCAAGGATCGTATGGTGACTGTGCAAACTTTTTCACATGCAATCACACATCAGCTCAAGCATTGCATTGTGTTGGTTTCGTCGGTCAGAAAATAATTTTTTGTTGTTTTTTCACGAATTACTTTTTAACAATATAACCCAAAGTATATTAAACGATATACAACCACGGCTCGTTGGTCTAGGGGTATGATTCTCGCTTTGGGTGCGAGAGGTCCCGGGTTCAAATCCCGGACGAGCCCGAAGTTCTTTGAAGCCTCTTTTGTTGAAATAAGAACATGCTTAGATTGTCAGTGACCCAGTTTGCGACGACTCTTTGAAATTCCAGTTGGTTGGCACGTTTCGCAAGCGAGCGAAAAGATGAAGCGGACACGGGGCGCCGATAAGAAACTTGAAGGTTATTCAGAAAAACAACACTGAGATAACGCGCGTTGATGGATGATGAAAGAACTCAATGGCGAGTTTCTCTCTTTAGTTCTACTTCCACTCTTCAACAATTAATATAAAATGGCTGCCACAAAAGTTGGATCCATTAACAACTCGCATCAACTCCTATTGGACAAAACAAGAATATATTTTTACTTTGAAACGCGCAATACATCACGAGCAAGTAATGCATACATTCGTCGAAAGTGAAGAAGTTCTTCTTCTCAGCATGGTAAGTGGCCCAAAAGCATGTAAATTATGTAAAGTTTCGAAAATTGACTATTAAATTGGTCAAGAGATCTATCGACGATTGTTTGACAAGTTTCTTTTTGCATGTGTGCAGGTCCTGAAAGAAACGCTTCAGGTTGACTCTCGACCAAGAAGAATCATCACTAAAGTTTCAAAGCGCACAACTAGCCAGAAAGTATGTGTCTTTCCACCGGAGCTAAACTGCAGCACTCCAAAGTCAAGAAAACGATCCCGCCTCGATGATGATGCCGACTCTTCGTCTCAACGTAACAGTATTACGCAGGATCGCCACCACAATCCCACAAGCAAGCGTATACGAAAATGTGAAAGAATCTTTACAAATGCAAGCCGACCATCAACAAATTCTTCAAGTGTCCCGCTGTCAAGAATTTCAGCATTCATGCCCATATCGGACGTCGATTCCAGTCCTAAATCGTCCTCTTCGTGCGCCTCACTTATGTCTAAAGTGCTCCGAAAGCAACACGGCAGACATTGTCGGCATTTGATGAGGGCCTGTGCGTAATAAGAGGTTTATTACCTGCGCCAAACAAACGTGGTTGTACAACGAAAAGTTTCATCTCGTTCACTCGTGAATCTCGCGTATTTGTCACCATACGTTGTTGCCATTTTTATCCGCCCATGCAATATCTGCGTTGACATTACTGTGCTGGAAATGTATACACGCATTCTTCTTCTTGCCAGTGCTGACATTATATTTGCTATTGTTCCTTTTAAATAAATTATGAACATGAAATAAGTACGATTCGGCCATTCGGCATGTGACAAATGCAATGGAATATATTTCTGATAAAATTTCTCCCCGTCGGGGAATCGAACCCCGGTCTCCCGCGTGACAGGCGGGGATACTTACCACTATACTAACGAGGACTGAAGCACATGTCCAACAATCTGACATTTAATCAAAATCACTGTGTCTTGGCTAACAAAAAGCATACGCAACTCCAGCGTCTTCAAAAGATATGGCACATTTGGAACGGACAATATTCCGTGACAACGAAAAATTGACAAAGGATTAAGGATACATGTATACACAGATTTTGTGCCGAAGCAACGAAATTGATTGAAACTATACTGCTAAGTTTTACCTCATTACTTGATCTTTCCAAAAATGTCAACCACTGCAGCTGGAAAGAATAGTTGACAATTATCACAAGCATAAATGTGTCAGATCCACAACGATAATTGATTCAACAAAAAACGCTTTTTGCTGATTGAGAATTGACAGAGGGCAACAAGATATTGCGCGAGCATAATCTTTTCAGTGCCATCGTCCGATTAAAAGTGGAGTGGATCGCAAGTTACACAAAGGTTTATTTCCTACTTTCTAGTCACGTGAACATCATCTCAGACGTGCATATCCGTCAAAACAATCCTCCCCGTCGGGGAATCGAACCCCGGTCTCCCGCGTGACAGGCGGGGATACTCACCACTATACTAACGAGGACATGCCAAGGATCGTATGGTGACTGTGCAAACTTTTTCACATGCAATCACACATCAGCTCAAGCATTGCATTGTGTTGGTTTCGTCGGTCAGAAAATAATTTTTTGTTGTTTTTTCACGAATTACTTTTTAACAATATAACCCAAAGTATATTAAACGATATACAACCACGGCTCGTTGGTCTAGGGGTATGATTCTCGCTTTGGGTGCGAGAGGTCCCGGGTTCAAATCCCGGACGAGCCCGAAGTTCTTTGAAGCCTCTTTTGTTGAAATAAGTGCATGCTTAGATTGTCAGTGACGCAGTTTGCGACGAATCTTTGAAATTCCTGTTGGTTGGCACGTTTCGCAAGCGAGCGAAAAGATGAAGCGGACACGGGGCGCCGATAAGAAACTTGAAGGTTATTCAGAAAAACAACACTGAGATAACGCGCGTTGATGGATGATGAAAGAACTCAATGGCGAGTTTCTCTCTTTTTTTCTACTTCCACTCTTCAACAATTAATATAAAATGGCTGCCACAAAAGTTGGATCCACTTACAACTCGCATCAACTCCTATTGGACAAAACAAGAATATATTTTTACTTTGAAACGCGCAATACATCACGAGCAAGTAATGCATACATTCGTCGAAAGTGAAGAAGTTCTTCTTCTCAGCATGGTAAGTGGCCCAAAAGCATGTAAATTATGTAAAGTTTCGAAAATTGACTATTAAATTGGTCAAGAGATCTATCGACGATTGTTTGACAAGTTTCTTTTTGCATGTGTGCAGGTCCTGAAAGAAACGCTTCAGGTTGACTCTCGACCAAGAAGAATCATCACTAAAGTTTCAAAGCGCACAACTAGCCAGAAAGTATGTGTCTTTCCACCGGAGCTAAACTGCAGCACTCCAAAGTCAAGAAAACGATCCCGCCTCGATGATGATGCCGACTCTTCGTCTCAACGTAACAGTATTACGCAGGATCGCCACCACAATCCCACAAGCAAGCGTATACGAAAATGTGAAAGAATCTTTACAAATGCAAGCCGACCATCAACAAATTCTTCAAGTGTCCCGCTGTCAAGAATTTCAGCATTCATGCCCATATCGGACGTCGATTCCAGTCCTAAATCGTCCTCTTCGTGCGCCTCACTTATGTCTAAAGTGCTCCGAAAGCAACACGGCAGACATTGTCGGCATTTGATGAGGGCCTGTGCGTAATAAGAGGTTTATTACCTGCGCCAAACAAACGTGGTTGTACAACGAAAAGTTTCATCTCGTTCACTCGTGAATCTCGCGTATTTATCACCATACGTTGTTGCCATTTTTATCCGCCCATGCAATATCTGCGTTGACATTACTGTGCAGGAAATCTATACACGCATTCTTCTTCTTACCATTGCTGACATTATATTTGCTATTGTTCCTTTTAAATAAATTATGAACATGAAATAAGCACGATTCGGCCATTCGGCATGTGACAAATGCAATGGAATATATTTCTGATAAAATTTCTCCCCGTCGGGGAATCGAACCCCGGTCTCCCGCGTGACAGGCGGGGATACTTACCACTATACTAACGAGGACTGAAGCACATGTCCAACAATCTGACATTTAATCTAAATCACTGTGTCTTGGCTAACAAAAAGCATACGCAACTCCAGCGTCCACAAAAGATAAGGCACATTTGGAACGGACAATATTCCGTGACAACGAAAAATTGACAAAGGATTAAGGATCCATGTATACCCAGATTTTGTGCCGAAGCAACGAAATTGATTGAAACTATACTGCTAAGTTTTACCTCATTACTTGATCTTTCCAAAAATGTCAACCACTGCAGCTGGAAAGAATAGTTGACAATTATCACAAGCATAAATGTGTCAGATCCACAACGATGATTGATTCAACAAAAAACGCTTTTTGCTGATTGACAATTGACAGAGGGCAACAAGATATTGCGCGAGCATAATCTTTTCAGTGCCATCGTCCGATTGAAAGTGGAGTGGATCGCAAGTTACACAAAGGTTTATTTCCTACTTTCTAGTCACGTGAACATCATCTCAGACGTGCATATCCGTCAAAACAATCCTCCCCGTCGGGGAATCGAACCCCGGTCTCCCGCGTGACAGGCGGGGATACTCACCACTATACTAACGAGGACATGCCAAGGATCGTATGGTGACTGTGCAAACTTTTTCACATGCAATCACACATCAGCTCAAGCATTGCATTGTGTTGGTTTCGTCGGTCAGAAAATAATTTTTTGTTGTTTTTTCACGAATTACTTTTTAACAATATAACCCAAAGTATATTAAACGATATACAACCACGGCTCGTTGGTCTAGGGGTATGATTCTCGCTTTGGGTGCGAGAGGTCCCGGGTTCAAATCCCGGACGAGCCCGAAGTTCTTTGAAGCCTCTTTTGTTGAAATAAGAACATGCTTAGATTGTCAGTGACCCAGTTTGCGACGACTCTTTGAAATTCCAGTTGGTTGGCACGTTTCGCAAGCGAGCGAAAAGATGAAGCGGACACGGGGCGCCGATAAGAAACTTGAAGGTTATTCAGAAAAACAACACTGAGATAACGCGCGTTGATGGATGATGAAAGAACTCAATGGCGAGTTTCTCTCTTTTTTTCTACTTCCACTCTTCAACAATTAATATAAAATGGCTGCCACAAAAGTTGGATCCATTAACAACTCGCATCAACTCCTATTGGACAAAACAAGAATATATTTTTACTTTGAAACGCGCAATACATCACGAGCAAGTAATGCATACATTCGTCGAAAGTGAAGAAGTTCTTCTTCTCAGCATGGTAAGTGGCCCAAAAGCATGTAAATTATGTAAAGTTTCGAAAATTGACTATTAAATTGGTCAAGAGATCTATCGACGATTGTTTGACAAGTTTCTTTTTGCATGTGTGCAGGTCCTGAAAGAAACGCTTCAGGTTGACTCTCGACCAAGAAGAATCATCACTAAAGTTTCAAAGCGCACAACTAGCCAGAAAGTATGTGTCTTTCCACCGGAGCTAAACTGCAGCACTCCAAAGTCAAGAAAACGATCCCGCCTCGATGATGATGCCGACTCTTCGTCTCAACGTAACAGTATTACGCAGGATCGCCACCACAAACCCACAAGCAAGCGTATACGAAAATGTGAAAGAATCTTTACAAATGCAAGCCGACCATCAACAAATTCTTCAAGTGTCCCGCTGTCAAGAATTTCAGCATTCATGCCCATATCGGACGTCGATTCCAGTCCTAAATCGTCCTCTTCGTGCGCCTCACTTATGTCTAAAGTGCTCCGAAAGCAACACGGCAGACATTGTCGGCATTTGATGAGGGCCTGTGCGTAATAAGAGGTTTATTACCTGCGCCAAACAAACGTGGTTGTACAACGAAAAGTTTCATCTCGTTCACTCGTGAATCTCGCGTATTTATCACCATACGTTGTTGCCATTTTTATCCGCCCATGCAATATCTGCGTTGACATTACTGTGCAGGAAATGTATACACGCATTCTTCTTCTTGCCAGTGCTGACATTATATTTGCTATTGTTCCTTTTAAATAAATTATGAACATGAAATAAGTACGATTCGGCCATTCGGCATGTGACAAATGCAATGGAATATATTTCTGATAAAATTTCTCCCCGTCGGGGAATCGAACCCCGGTCTCCCGCGTGACAGGCGGGGATACTTACCACTATACTAACGAGGACTGAAGCACATGTCCAACAATCTGACATTTAATCTAAATCACTGTGTCTTGGCTAACAAAAAGCATACGCAACTCCAGCGTCTTCAAAAGATAAGGCACATTTGGAACGGACAATATTCCGTGACAACGAAAAATTGACAAAGGATTAAGGATACATGTATACACAGATTTTGTGCCGAGGCAACGAAATTGATTGAAACTATACTGCTAAGTTTTACCTCATTACTTGATCTTTCCAAAAATGTCAACCACTGCAGCTGGAAAGAATAGTTGACAATTATCACAAGCATAAATGTGTCAGATCCACAACGATAATTGATTCAACAAAAAACGCTTTTTGCTGATTGAGAATTGACAGAGGGCAACAAGATATTGCGCGAGCATAATCTTTTCAGTGCCATCGTCCGATTAAAAGTGGAGTGGATCGCAAGCTACACAAAGGTTTATTTCCTACTTTCTAGTCACGTGAACATCATCTCAGACGTGCATATCCGTCAAAACAATCCTCCCCGTCGGGGAATCGAACCCCGGTCTCCCGCGTGACAGGCGGGGATACTCACCACTATACTAACGAGGACATGCCAAGGATCGTATGGTGACTGTGCAAACTTTTTCACATGCAATCACACATCAGCTCAAGCATTGCATTGTGTTGGTTTCGTCGGTCAGAAAATAATTTTTTGTTGTTTTTTCACGAATTACTTTTTAACAATATAACCCAAAGTATATTAAACGATATACAACCACGGCTCGTTGGTCTAGGGGTATGATTCTCGCTTTGGGTGCGAGAGGTCCCGGGTTCAAATCCCGGACGAGCCCGAAGTTCTTTGAAGCCTCTTTTGTTGAAATAAGTGCATGCTTAGATTGTCAGTGACGCAGTTTGCGACGACTCTTTGAAATTCCTGTTGGTTGGCACGTTTCGCAAGCGAGCGAAAAGATGAAGCGGACACGGGGCGCCGATAAGAAACTTGAAGGTTATTCAGAAAAACAACACTGAGATAACGCGCGTTGATGGATGATGAAAGAACTCAATGGCGAGTTCCTCTCTTTTTTTCTACTTCCACTCTTCAACAATTAATATAAAATGGCTGCCACAAAAGTTGGATCCACTAACAACTCGCATCAACTCCTATTGGACAAAACAAGAATATATTTTTACTTTGAAACGCGCAATACATCACGAGCAAGTAATGCATACATTCGTCGAAAGTGAAGAAGTTCTTCTTCTCAGCATGGTAAGTGGCCCAAAAGCATGTAAATTATGTAAAGTTTCGAAAATTGACTATTAAATTGGTCAAGAGATCTATCGACGATTGTTTGACAAGTTTCTTTTTGCATGTGTGCAGGTCCTGAAAGAAACGCTTCAGGTTGACTCTCGACCAAGAAGAATCATCACTAAAGTTTCAAAGCGCACAACTAGCCAGAAAGTATGTGTCTTTCCACCGGAGCTAAACTGCAGCACTCCAAAGTCAAGAAAACGATCCCGCCTCGATGATGATGCCGACTCTTCGTCTCAACGTAACAGTATTACGCAGGATCGCCACCACAATCCCACAAGCAAGCGTATACGAAAATGTGAAAGAATCTTTACAAATGCAAGCCGACCATCAACAAATTCTTCAAGTGTCCCGCTGTCAAGAATTTCAGCATTCATGCCCATATCGGACGTCGATTCCAGTCCTAAATCGTCCTCTTCGTGCGCCTCACTTATGTCTAAAGTGCTCCGAAAGCAACACGGCAGACATTGTCGGCATTTGATGAGGGCCTGTGCGTAATAAGAGGTTTATTACCTGCGCCAAACAAACGTGGTTGTACAACGAAAAGTTTCATCTCGTTCACTCGTGAATCTCGCGTATTTATCACCATACGTTGTTGCCATTTTTATCCGCCCATGCAATATCTGCGTTGACATTACTGTGCAGGAAATCTATACACGCATTCTTCTTCTTACCAGTGCTGACATTATATTTGCTATTGTTCCTTTTAAATAAATTATGAACATGAAATAAGCACGATTCGGCCATTCGGCATGTGACAAATGCAATGGAATATATTTCTGATAAAATTTCTCCCCGTCGGGGAATCGAACCCCGGTCTCCCGCGTGACAGGCGGGGATACTTACCACTATACTAACGAGGACTGAAGCACATGTCCAACAATCTGACATTTAATCTAAATCACTGTGTCTTGGCTAACAAAAAGCATACGCAACTCCAGCGTCTACAAAAGATAAGGCACATTTGGAACGGACAATATTCCGTGACAACGAAAAATTGACAAAGGATTAAGGATCCATGTATACCCAGATTTTGTGCCGAAGCAACGAAATTGATTGAAACTATACTGCTAAGTTTTACCTCATTACTTGATCTTTCCAAAAATGTCAACCACTGCAGCTGGAAAGAATAGTTGACAATTATCACAAGCATAAATGTGTCAGATCCACAACGATGATTGATTCAACAAAAAACGCTTTTTGCTGATTGACAATTGACAGAGGGCAACAAGATATTGCGCGAGCATAATCTTTTCAGTGCCATCGTCCGATTGAAAGTGGAGTGGATCGCAAGTTACACAAAGGTTTATTTCCTACTTTCTAGTCACGTGAACATCATCTCAGACGTGCATATCCGTCAAAACAATCCTCCCCGTCGGGGAATCGAACCCCGGTCTCCCGCGTGACAGGCGGGGATACTCACCACTATACTAACGAGGACATGCCAAGGATCGTATGGTGACTGTGCAAACTTTTTCACATGCAATCACACATCAGCTCAAGCATTGCATTGTGTTGGTTTCGTCGGTCAGAAAATAATTTTTTGTTGTTTTTTCACGAATTACTTTTTAACAATATAACCCAAAGTATATTAAACGATATACAACCACGGCTCGTTGGTCTAGGGGTATGATTCTCGCTTTGGGTGCGAGAGGTCCTGGGTTCAAATCCCGGACGAGCCCGAAGTTCTTTGAAGCCTCTTTTGTTGAAATAAGAGCATGCTTAGATTGTCAGTGACCCAGTTTGCGACGACTCTTTGAAATTCCAGTTGGTTGGCACGTTTCGCAAGCGAGCGAAAAGATGAAGCGGACACGGGGCGCCGATAAGAAACTTGAAGGTTATTCAGAAAAACAACACTGAGATAACGCGCGTTGATGGATGATGAAAGAACTCAATGGCGAGTTCCTCTCTTTTTTTCTACTTCCACTCTTCAACAATTAATATAAAATGGCTGCCACAAAAGTTGGATCCACTAACAACTCGCATCAACTCCTATTGGACAAAACAAGAATATATTTTTACTTTGAAACGCGCAATACATCACGAGCAAGTAATGCATACATTCGTCGAAAGTGAAGAAGTTCTTCTTCTCAGCATGGTAAGTGGCCCAAAAGCATGTAAATTATGTAAAGTTTCGAAAATTGACTATTAAATTGGTCAAGAGATCTATCGACGATTGTTTGACAAGTTTCTTTTTGCATGTGTGCAGGTCCTGAAAGAAACGCTTCAGGTTGACTCTCGACCAAGAAGAATCATCACTAAAGTTTCAAAGCGCACAACTAGCCAGAAAGTATGTGTCTTTCCACCGGAGCTAAACTGCAGCACTCCAAAGTCAAGAAAACGATCCCGCCTCGATGATGATGCCGACTCTTCGTCTCAACGTAACAGTATTACGCAGGATCGCCACCACAATCCCACAAGCAAGCGTATACGAAAATGTGAAAGAATCTTTACAAATGCAAGCCGACCATCAACAAATTCTTCAAGTGTCCCGCTGTCAAGAATTTCAGCATTCATGCCCATATCGGACGTCGATTCCAGTCCTAAATCGTCCTCTTCGTGCGCCTCACTTATGTCTAAAGTGCTCCGAAAGCAACACGGCAGACATTGTCGGCATTTGATGAGGGCCTGTGCGTAATAAGAGGTTTATTACCTGCGCCAAACAAACGTGGTTGTACAACGAAAAGTTTCATCTCGTTCACTCGTGAATCTCGCGTATTTGTCACCATACGTTGTTGCCATTTTTATCCGCCCATGCAATATCTGCGTTGACATTACTGTGCAGGAAATGTATACACGCATTCTTCTTCTTGCCAGTGCTGACATTATATTTGCTATTGTTCCTTTTAAATAAATTATGAACATGAAATAAGCACGATTCGGCCATTCGGCATGTGACAAATGCAATGGAATATATTTCTGATAAAATTTCTCCCCGTCGGGGAATCGAACCCCGGTCTCCCGCGTGACAGGCGGGGATACTTACCACTATACTAACGAGGACTGAAGCACATGTCCAACAATCTGACATTTAATCTAAATCACTGTGTCTTGGCTAACAAAAAGCATACGCAACTCCAGCGTCTTCAAAAGATAAGGCACATTTGGAACGGACAATATTCCGTGACAACGAAAAATTGACAAAGGATTAAGGATCCATGTATACCCAGATTTTGTGCCGAAGCAACGAAATTGATTGAAACTATACTGCTAAGTTTTACCTCATTACTTGATCTTTCCAAAAATGTCAACCACTGCAGCTGGAAAGAATAGTTGACAATTATCACAAGCATAAATGTGTCAGATCCACAACGATGATTGATTCAACAAAAAACGCTTTTTGCTGATTGAGAATTGACAGAGGGCAACAAGATATTGCGCGAGCATAATCTTTTCAGTGCCATCGTCCGATTGAAAGTGGAGTGGATCGCAAGTTACACAAAGGTTTATTTCCTACTTTCTAGTCACGTGAACATCATCTCAGACGTGCATATCCGTCAAAACAATCCTCCCCGTCGGGGAATCGAACCCCGGTCTCCCGCGTGACAGGCGGGGATACTCACCACTATACTAACGAGGACATGCCAAGGATCGTATGGTGACTGTGCAAACTTTTTCACATGCAATCACACATCAGCTCAAGCATTGCATTGTGTTGGTTTCGTCGGTCAGAAAATAATTTTTTGTTGTTTTTTCACGAATTACTTTTTAACAATATAACCCAAAGTATATTAAACGATATACAACCACGGCTCGTTGGTCTAGGGGTATGATTCTCGCTTTGGGTGCGAGAGGTCCCGGGTTCAAATCCCGGACGAGCCCGAAGTTCTTTGAAGCCTCTTTTGTTGAAATAAGTGCATGCTTAGATTGTCAGTGACGCAGTTTGCGACGACTCTTTGAAATTCCAGTTGGTTGGCACGTTTCGCAAGCGAGCGAAAAGATGAAGCGGACACGGGGCGCCGATAAGAAACTTGAAGGTTATTCAGAAAAACAACACTGAGATAACGCGCGTTGATGGATGATGAAAGAACTCAATGGCGAGTTTCTCTCTTTTTTTCTACTTCCACTCTTCAACAATTAATATAAAATGGCTGCCACAAAAGTTGGATCCACTAACAACTCGCATCAACTCCTATTGGACAAAACAAGAATATATTTTTACTTTGAAACGCGCAATACATCACGAGCAAGTAATGCATACATTCGTCGAAAGTGAAGAAGTTCTTCTTCTCAGCATGGTAAGTGGCCCAAAAGCATGTAAATTATGTAAAGTTTCGAAAATTGACTATTAAATTGGTCAAGAGATCTATCGACGATTGTTTGACAAGTTTCTTTTTGCATGTGTGCAGGTCCTGAAAGAAACGCTTCAGGTTGACTCTCGACCAAGAAGAATCATCACTAAAGTTTCAAAGCGCACAACTAGCCAGAAAGTATGTGTCTTTCCACCGGAGCTAAACTGCAGCACTCCAAAGTCAAGAAAACGATCCCGCCTCGATGATGATGCCGACTCTTCGTCTCAACGTAACAGTATTACGCAGGATCGCCACCACAATCCCACAAGCAAGTGTATACGAAAATGTGAAAGAATCTTTACAAATGCAAGCCGACCATCAACAAATTCTTCAAGTGTCCCGCTGTCAAGAATTTCAGCATTCATGCCCATATCGGACGTCGATTCCAGTCCTAAATCGTCCTCTTCGTGCGCCTCACTTATGTCTAAAGTGCTCCGAAAGCAACACGGCAGACATTGTCGGCATTTGATGAGGGCCTGTGCGTAATAAGAGGTTTATTACCTGCGCCAAACAAACGTGGTTTTACAACGAAAAGTTTCATCTCGTTCACTCGTGAATCTCGCGTATTTATCACCATACGTTGTTGCCATTTTTATCCGCCCATGCAATATCTGCGTTGACATTACTGTGCAGGAAATCTATACACGCATTCTTCTTCTTACCAGTGCTGACATTATATTTGCTATTGTTCCTTTTAAATAAATTATGAACATGAAATAAGCACGATTCGGCCATTCGGCATGTGACAAATGCAATGGAATATATTTCTGATAAAATTTCTTCCCATGGGGGAATCGAACCCCGGTCTCCCGCGTGACAGGCGGGGATACTTACCACTATACTAACGAGGACTGAAGCACATGTCCAACAATCTGACATTTAATCTAAATCACTGTGTCTTGGCTAACAAAAAGCATACGCAACTCCAGCGTCTTCAAAAGATAAGGCACATTTGGAACGGACAATATTCCGTGACAACGAAAAATTGACAAAGGATTAAGGATCCATGTATACCCAGATTTTGTGCCGAAGCAACGAAATTGATTGAAACTATACTGCTAAGTTTTACCTCATTACTTGATCTTTCCAAAAATGTCAACCACTGCAGCTGGAATGAATAGTTGACAATTATCACAAGCATAAATGTGTCAGATCCACAACGATAATTGATTCAACAAAAAACGCTTTTTGCTGATTGAGAATTGACAGAGGGCAACAAGATATTGCGCGAGCATAATCTTTTCAGTGCCATCGTCCGATTGAAAGTGGAGTGGATCGCAAGTTACACAAAGGTTTATTTCCTACTTTCTAGTCACGTGAACATCATCTCAGACGTGCATATCCGTCAAAACAATCCTCCCCGTCGGGGAATCGAACCCCGGTCTCCCGCGTGACAGGCGGGGATACTCACCACTATACTAACGAGGACATGCCAAGGATCGTATGGTGACTGTGCAAACTTTTTCACATGCAATCACACATCAGCTCAAGCATTGCATTGTGTTGGTTTCGTCGGTCAGAAAATAATTTTTTGTTGTTTTTTCACGAATTACTTTTTAACAATATAACCCAAAGTATATTAAACGATATACAACCACGGCTCGTTGGTCTAGGGGTATGATTCTCGCTTTGGGTGCGAGAGGTCCCGGGTTCAAATCCCGGACGAGCCCGAAGTTCTTTGAAGCCTCTTTTGTTGAAATAAGAGCATGCTTAGATTGTCAGTGACGCAGTTTGCGACGACTCTTTGAAATTCCAGTTGGTTGGCACGTTTCGCAAGCGAGCGAAAAGATGAAGCGGACACGGGGCGCCGATAAGAAACTTGAAGGTTATTCAGAAAAACAACACTGAGATAACGCGCGTTGATGGATGATGAAAGAACTCAATGGCGAGTTTCTCTCTTTTTTTCTACTTCCACTCTTCAACAATTAATATAAAATGGCTGCCACAAAAGTTGGATCCATTAACAACTCGCATCAACTCCTATTGGACAAAACAAGAATATATTTTTACTTTGAAACGCGCAATACATCACGAGCAAGTAATGCATACATTCGTCGAAAGTGAAGAAGTTCTTCTTCTCAGCATGGTAAGTGGCCCAAAAGCATGTAAATTATGTAAAGTTTCGAAAATTGACTATTAAATTGGTCAAGAGATCTATCGACGATTGTTTGACAAGTTTCTTTTTGCATGTGTGCAGGTCCTGAAAGAAACGCTTCAGGTTGACTCTCGACCAAGAAGAATCATCACTAAAGTTTCAAAGCGCACAACTAGCCAGAAAGTATGTGTCTTTCCACCGGAGCTAAACTGCAGCACTCCAAAGTCAAGAAAACGATCCCGCCTCGATGATGATGCCGACTCTTCGTCTCAACGTAACAGTATTACGCAGGATCGCCACCACAATCCCACAAGCAAGCGTATACGAAAATGTGAAAGAATCTTTACAAATGCAAGCCGACCATCAACAAATTCTTCAAGTGTCCCGCTGTCAAGAATTTCAGCATTCATGCCCATATCGGACGTCGATTCCAGTCCTAAATCGTCCTCTTCGTGCGCCTCACTTATGTCTAAAGTGCTCCGAAAGCAACACGGCAGACATTGTCGGCATTTGATGAGGGCCTGTGCGTAATAAGAGGTTTATTACCTGCGCCAAACAAACGTGGTTGTACAACGAAAAGTTTCATCTCGTTCACTCGTGAATCTCGCGTATTTATCACCATACGTTGTTGCCATTTTTATCCGCCCATGCAATATCTGCGTTGACATTACTGTGCAGGAAATCTATACACGCATTCTTCTTCTTACCAGTGCTGACATTATATTTGCTATTGTTCCTTTTAAATAAATTATGAACATGAAATAAGCACGATTTGGCCATTCGGCATGTGACAAATGCAATGGAATATATTTCTGATAAAATTTCTTCCCGTCGGGGAATCGAACCCCGGTCTCCCGCGTGACAGGCGGGGATACTTACCACTATACTAACGAGGACTGAAGCACATGTCCAACAATCTGACATTTAATCTAAATCACTGTGTCTTGGCTAACAAAAAGCATACGCAACTCCAGCGTCTTCAAAAGATAAGGCACATTTGGAACGGACAATATTCCGTGACAACGAAAAATTGACAAAGGATTAAGGATCCATGTATACCCAGATTTTGTGCCGAAGCAACGAAATTGATTGAAACTATACTGCTAAGTTTTACCTCATTACTTGATCTTTCCAAAAATGTCAACCACTGCAGCTGGAATGAATAGTTGACAATTATCACAAGCATAAATGTGTCAGATCCACAACGATAATTGATTCAACAAAAAACGCTTTTTGCTGATTGAGAATTGACAGAGGGCAACAAGATATTGCGCGAGCATAATCTTTTCAGTGCCATCGTCCGATTGAAAGTGGAGTGGATCGCAAGTTACACAAAGGTTTATTTCCTACTTTCTAGTCACGTGAACATCATCTCAGACGTGCATATCCGTCAAAACAATCCTCCCCGTCGGGAAATCGAACCCCGGTCTCCCGCGTGACAGGCGGGGATACTCACCACTATACTAACGAGGACATGCCAAGGATCGTATGGTGACTGTGCAAACTTTTTCACATGCAATCACACATCAGCTCAAGCATTGCATTGTGTTGGTTTCGTCGGTCAGAAAATAATTTTTTGTTGTTTTTTCACGAATTACTTTTTAACAATATAACCCAAAGTATATTAAACGATATACAACCACGGCTCGTTGGTCTAGGGGTATGATTCTCGCTTTGGGTGCGAGAGGTCCCGGGTTCAAATCCCGGACGAGCCCGAAGTTCTTTGAAGCCTCTTTTGTTGAAATAAGAGCATGCTTAGATTGTCAGTGACGCAGTTTGCGACGACTCTTTGAAATTCCAATTGGTTGGCACGTTTCGCAAGCGAGCGAAAAGATGAAGCGGACACGGGACGCCGATAGGAAACTTGAAGGTTATTCAGAAAAACAACACTGAGATAACGCGCGTTGATGGATGATGAAAGAACTCAATGGCGAGTTTCTCTCTTTTTTTCTACTTCCACTCTTCAACAATTAATATAAAATGGCTGCCACAAAAGTTGGATCCATTAACAACTTGCATCAACTCCTATTGGACAAAACAAGAATATATTTTTACTTTGAAACGCGCAATACATCACGAGCAAGTAATGCATACATTCGTCGAAAGTGAAGAAGTTCTTCTTCTCAGCATGGTAAGTGGCCCAAAAGCATGTAAATTATGTAAAGTTTCGAAAATTGACTATTAAATTGGTCAAGAGATCTATCGACGATTGTTTGACAAGTTTCTTTTTGCATGTGTGCAGGTCCTGAAAGAAACGCTTCAGGTTGACTCTCACCAAGAAGAATCATCACTAAAGTTTCAAAGCGCACAACTAGCCAGAAAGTATGTGTCTTTCCACCGGAGCTAAACTGCAGCACTCCAAAGTCAAGAAAACGATCCCGCCTCGATGATGATGCCGACTCTTCGTCTAAACGTAACAGTATTACGCAGGATCGCCACCACAATCCCACAAGCAAGCGTATACGAAAATGTGAAAGAATCTTTACAAATGCAAGCCGACCATCAACAAATTCTTCAAGTGTCCCGCTGTCAAGAATTTCAGCATTCATGCCCATATCGGACGTCGATTCCAGTCCTAAATCGTCCTCTTCGTGCGCCTCACTTATGTCTAAAGTGCTCCGAAAGCAACACGGCAGACATTGTCGGCATTTGATGAGGGCCTGTGCGTAATAAGAGGTTTATTACCTGCGCCAAACAAACGTGGTTGTACAACGAAAAGTTTCATCTCGTTCACTCGTGAATCTCGCGTATTTATCACCATACGTTGTTGCCATTTTTATCCGCCCATGCAATATCTGCGTTGACATTACTGTGCAGGAAATCTATACATGCATTCTTCTTCTTACCAGTGCTGACATTATATTTGCTATTGTTCCTTTTAAATAAATTATGAACATGAAATAAGCACGATTCGGCCATTCGGCATGTGACAAATGCAATGGAATATATTTCTGATAAAATTTCTCCCCATGGGGGAATCGAACCCCGGTCTCCCGCGTGACAGGCGGGGATACTTACCACTATACTAACGAGGACTGAAGCACATGTCCAACAATCTGACATTTAATCTAAATCACTGTGTCTTGGCTAACAAAAAGCATACGCAACTCCAGCGTCTTCAAAAGATAAGGCACATTTGGAACGGACAATATTCCGTGACAACGAAAAATTGACAAAGGATTAAGGATCCATGTATACCCAGATTTTGTGCCGAAGCAACGAAATTGATTGAAACTATACTGCTAAGTTTTACCTCATTACTTGATCTTTCCAAAAATGTCAACCACTGCAGCTGGAATGAATAGTTGACAATTATCACAAGCATAAATGTGTCAGATCCACAACGATAATTGATTCAACAAAAAACGCTTTTTGCTGATTGAGAATTGACAGAGGGCAACAAGATATTGCGCGAGCATAATCTTTTCAGTGCCATCGTCCGATTGAAAGTGGAGTGGATCGCAAGTTACACAAAGGTTTATTTCCTACTTTCTAGTCACGTGAACATCATCTCAGACGTGCATATCCGTCAAAACAATCCTCCCCGTCGGGGAATCGAACCCCGGTCTCCCGCGTGACAGGCGGGGATACTCACCACTATACTAACGAGGACATGCCAAGGATCGTATGGTGACTGTGCAAACTTTTTCACATGCAATCACACATCAGCTCAAGCATTGCATTGTGTTGGTTTCGTCGGTCAGAAAATAATTTTTTGTTGTTTTTTCACGAATTACTTTTTAACAATATAACCCAAAGTATATTAAACGATATACAACCACGGCTCGTTGGTCTAGGGGTATGATTCTCGCTTTGGGTGCGAGAGGTCCCGGGTTCAAATCCCGGACGAGCCCGAAGTTCTTTGAAGCCTCTTTTGTTGAAATAAGAGCATGCTTAGATTGTCAGTGACGCAGTTTGCGACGACTCTTTGAAATTCCAATTGGTTGGCACGTTTCGCAAGCGAGCGAAAAGATGAAGCGGACACGGGACGCCGATAGGAAACTTGAAGGTTATTCAGAAAAACAACACTGAGATAACGCGCGTTGATGGATGATGAAAGAACTCAATGGCGAGTTTCTCTCTTTTTTTCTACTTCCACTCTTCAACAATTAATATAAAATGGCTGCCACAAAAGTTGGATCCATTAACAACTTGCATCAACTCCTATTGGACAAAACAAGAATATATTTTTACTTTGAAACGCGCAATACATCACGAGCAAGTAATGCATACATTCGTCGAAAGTGAAGAAGTTCTTCTTCTCAGCATGGTAAGTGGCCCAAAAGCATGTAAATTATGTAAAGTTTCGAAAATTGACTATTAAATTGGTCAAGAGATCTATCGACGATTGTTTGACAAGTTTCTTTTTGCATGTGTGCAGGTCCTGAAAGAAACGCTTCAGGTTGACTCTCGACCAAGAAGAATCATCACTAAAGTTTCAAAGCGCACAACTAGCCAGAAAGTATGTGTCTTTCCACCGGAGCTAAACTGCAGCACTCCAAAGTCAAGAAAACGATCCCGCCTCGATGATGATGCCGACTCTTCGTCTAAACGTAACAGTATTACGCAGGATCGCCACCACAATCCCACAAGCAAGCGTATACGAAAATGTGAAAGAATCTTTACAAATGCAAGCCGACCATCAACAAATTCTTCAAGTGTCCCGCTGTCAAGAATTTCAGCATTCATGCCCATATCGGACGTCGATTCCAGTCCTAAATCGTCCTCTTCGTGCGCCTCACTTATGTCTAAAGTGCTCCGAAAGCAACACGGCAGACATTGTCGGCATTTGATGAGGGCCTGTGCGTAATAAGAGGTTTATTACCTGCGCCAAACAAACGTGGTTGTACAACGAAAAGTTTCATCTCGTTCACTCGTGAATCTCGCGTATTTATCACCATACGTTGTTGCCATTTTTATCCGCCCATGCAATATCTGCGTTGACATTACTGTGCAGGAAATCTATACATGCATTCTTCTTCTTACCAGTGCTGACATTATATTTGCTATTGTTCCTTTTAAATAAATTATGAACATGAAATAAGCACGATTCGGCCATTCGGCATGTGACAAATGCAATGGAATATATTTCTGATAAAATTTCTCCCCATGGGGGAATCGAACCCCGGTCTCCCGCGTGACAGGCGGGGATACTTACCACTATACTAACGAGGACTGAAGCACATGTCCAACAATCTGACATTTAATCTAAATCACTGTGTCTTGGCTAACAAAAAGCATACGCAACTCCAGCGTCTTCAAAAGATAAGGCACATTTGGAACGGACAATATTCCGTGACAACGAAAAATTGACAAAGGATTAAGGATCCATGTATACCCAGATTTTGTGCCGAAGCAACGAAATTGATTGAAACTATACTGCTAAGTTTTACCTCATTACTTGATCTTTCCAAAAATGTCAACCACTGCAGCTGGAATGAATAGTTGACAATTATCACAAGCATAAATGTGTCAGATCCACAACGATAATTGATTCAACAAAAAACGCTTTTTGCTGATTGAGAATTGACAGAGGGCAACAAGATATTGCGCGAGCATAATCTTTTCAGTGCCATCGTCCGATTGAAAGTGGAGTGGATCGCAAGTTACACAAAGGTTTATTTCCTACTTTCTAGTCACGTGAACATCATCTCAGACGTGCATATCCGTCAAAACAATCCTCCCCGTCGGGGAATCGAACCCCGGTCTCCCGCGTGACAGGCGGGGATACTCACCACTATACTAACGAGGACATGCCAAGGATCGTATGGTGACTGTGCAAACTTTTTCACATGCAATCACACATCAGCTCAAGCATTGCATTGTGTTGGTTTCGTCGGTCAGAAAATAATTTTTTGTTGTTTTTTCACGAATTACTTTTTAACAATATAACCCAAAGTATATTAAACGATATACAACCACGGCTCGTTGGTCTAGGGGTATGATTCTCGCTTTGGGTGCGAGAGGTCCCGGGTTCAAATCCCGGACGAGCCCGAAGTTCTTTGAAGCCTCTTTTGTTGAAATAAGAGCATGCTTAGATTGTCAGTGACGCAGTTTGCGACGACTCTTTGAAATTCCAATTGGTTGGCACGTTTCGCAAGCGAGCGAAAAGATGAAGCGGACACGGGACGCCGATAGGAAACTTGAAGGTTATTCAGAAAAACAACACTGAGATAACGCGCGTTGATGGATGATGAAAGAACTCAATGGCGAGTTTCTCTCTTTTTTTCTACTTCCACTCTTCAACAATTAATATAAAATGGCTGCCACAAAAGTTGGATCCATTAACAACTTGCATCAACTCCTATTGGACAAAACAAGAATATATTTTTACTTTGAAACGCGCAATACATCACGAGCAAGTAATGCATACATTCGTCGAAAGTGAAGAAGTTCTTCTTCTCAGCATGGTAAGTGGCCCAAAAGCATGTAAATTATGTAAAGTTTCGAAAATTGACTATTAAATTGGTCAAGAGATCTATCGACGATTGTTTGACAAGTTTCTTTTTGCATGTGTGCAGGTCCTGAAAGAAACGCTTCAGGTTGACTCTCGACCAAGAAGAATCATCACTAAAGTTTCAAAGCGCACAACTAGCCAGAAAGTATGTGTCTTTCCACCGGAGCTAAACTGCAGCACTCCAAAGTCAAGAAAACGATCCCGCCTCGATGATGATGCCGACTCTTCGTCTAAACGTAACAGTATTACGCAGGATCGCCACCACAATCCCACAAGCAAGCGTATACGAAAATGTGAAAGAATCTTTACAAATGCAAGCCGACCATCAACAAATTCTTCAAGTGTCCCGCTGTCAAGAATTTCAGCATTCATGCCCATATCGGACGTCGATTCCAGTCCTAAATCGTCCTCTTCGTGCGCCTCACTTATGTCTAAAGTGCTCCGAAAGCAACACGGCAGACATTGTCGGCATTTGATGAGGGCCTGTGCGTAATAAGAGGTTTATTACCTGCGCCAAACAAACGTGGTTGTACAACGAAAAGTTTCATCTCGTTCACTCGTGAATCTCGCGTATTTATCACCATACGTTGTTGCCATTTTTATCCGCCCATGCAATATCTGCGTTGACATTACTGTGCAGGAAATCTATACATGCATTCTTCTTCTTACCAGTGCTGACATTATATTTGCTATTGTTCCTTTTAAATAAATTATGAACATGAAATAAGCACGATTCGGCCATTCGGCATGTGACAAATGCAATGGAATATATTTCTGATAAAATTTCTCCCCAGGGGGAATCGAACCCCGGTCTCCCGCGTGACAGGCGGGGATACTTACCACTATACTAACGAGGACTGAAGCACATGTCCAACAATCTGACATTTAATCTAAATCACTGTGTCTTGGCTAACAAAAAGCATACGCAACTCCAGCGTCTTCAAAAGATAAGGCACATTTGGAACGGACAATATTCCGTGACAACGAAAAATTGACAAAGGATTAAGGATCCATGTATACCCAGATTTTGTGCCGAAGCAACGAAATTGATTGAAACTATACTGCTAAGTTTTACCTCATTACTTGATCTTTCCAAAAATGTCAACCACTGCAGCTGGAAAGAATAGTTGACAATTATCACAAGCATAAATGTGTCAGATCCACAACGATGATTGATTCAACAAAAAACGCTTTTTGCTGATTGAGAATTGACAGAGGGCAACAAGATATTGCGCGAGCATAATCTTTTCAGTGCCATCGTCCGATTGAAAGTGGAGTGGATCGCAAGTTACACAAAGGTTTATTTCCTACTTTCTAGTCACGTGAACATCATCTCAGACGTGCATATCCGTCAAAACAATCCTCCCCGTCGGGGAATCGAACCCCGGTCTCCCGCGTGACAGGCGGGGATACTCACCACTATACTAACGAGGACATGCCAAGGATCGTATGGTGACTGTGCAAACTTTTTCACATGCAATCACACATCAGCTCAAGCATTGCATTGTGTTGGTTTCGTCGGTCAGAAAATAATTTTTTGTTGTTTTTTCACGAATTACTTTTTAACAATATAACCCAAAGTATATTAAACGATATACAACCACGGCTCGTTGGTCTAGGGGTATGATTCTCGCTTTGGGTGCGAGAGGTCCCGGGTTCAAATCCCGGACGAGCCCGAAGTTCTTTGAAGCCTCTTTTGTTGAAATAAGAGCATGCTTAGATTGTCAGTGACGCAGTTTGCGACGACTCTTTGAAATTCCAGTTGGTTGGCACGTTTCGCAAGCGAGCGAAAAGATGAAGCGGACACGGGGCGCCGATAAGAAACTTGAAGGTTATTCAGAAAAACAACACTGAGATAACGCGCGTTGATGGATGATGAAAGAACTCAAGGGCGAGTTTCTCTCTTTTTTTCTACTTCCACTCTTCAACAATTAATATAAAATGGCTGCCACAAAAGTTGGATCCATTAACAACTCGCATCAACTCCTATTGGACAAAACAAGAATATATTTTTACTTTGAAACGCGCAATACATCACGAGCAAGTAATGCATACATTCGTCGAAAGTGAAGAAGTTCTTCTTCTCAGCATGGTAAGTGGCCCAAAAGCATGTAAATTATGTAAAGTTTCGAAAATTGACTATTAAATTGGTCAAGAGATCTATCGACGATTGTTTGACAAGTTTCTTTTTGCATGTGTGCAGGTCCTGAAAGAAACGCTTCAGGTTGACTCTCGACCAAGAAGAATCATCACTAAAGTTTCAAAGCGCACAACTAGCCAGAAAGTATGTGTCTTTCCACCGGAGCTAAACTGCAGCACTCCAAAGTCAAGAAAACGATCCCGCCTCGATGATGATGCCGACTCTTCGTCTCAACGTAACAGTATTACGCAGGATCGCCACCACAATCCCACAAGCAAGCGTATACGAAAATGTGAAAGAATCTTTACAAATGCAAGCCGACCATCAACAAATTCTTCAAGTGTCCCGCTGTCAAGAATTTCAGCATTCATACCCATATCGGACGTCGATTCCAGTCCTAAATCGTCCTCTTCGTGCGCCTCACTTATGTCTAAAGTGCTCCGAAAGCAACACGGCAGACATTGTCGGCATTTGATGAGGGCCTGTGCGTAATAAGAGGTTTATTACCTGCGCCAAACAAACGTGGTTGTACAACGAAAAGTTTCATCTCGTTCACTCGTGAATCTCGCGTATTTATCACCATACGTTGTTGCCATTTTTATCCGCCCATGCAATATCTGCGTTGACATTACTGTGCAGGAAATCTATACACGCATTCTTCTTCTTACCAGTGCTGACATTATATTTGCTACTGTTCCTTTTAAATAAATTATGAACATGAAATAAGCACGATTCGGCCATTCGGCATGTGACAAATGCAATGGAATATATTTCTGATAAAATTTCTCCCCGTCGGGGAATCGAACCCCGGTCTCCCGCGTGACAGGCGGGGATACTTACCACTATACTAACGAGGACTGAAGCACATGTCCAACAATCTGACATTTAATCTAAATCACTGTGTCTTGGCTAACAAAAAGCATACGCAACTCCAGCGTCTTCAAAAGATAAGGCACATTTGGAACGGACAATATTCCGTGACAACGAAAAATTGACAAAGGATTAAGGATCCATGTATACCCGGATTTTGTGCCGAAGCAACGAAATTGATTGAAACTATACTGCTAAGTTTTACCTCATTACTTGATCTTTCCAAAAATGTCAACCACTGCAGCTGGAAAGAATAGTTGAC
Organism: Ascidia mentula; assembly: GCF_947561715.1. Classification (NCBI taxonomy): domain Eukaryota; kingdom Metazoa; phylum Chordata; class Ascidiacea; order Phlebobranchia; family Ascidiidae; genus Ascidia; species Ascidia mentula. Next base: position 13,951,295 of record NC_138569.1, on the reverse strand, counting down.
AATTATCACAAGCATAAATGTGTCAGATCCACAACGATGATTGATTCAACAAAAAACGCTTTTTGCTGATTGAGAATTGACAGAGGGCAACAAGATATTGCGCGAGCATAATCTTTTCAGTGCCATCGTCCGATTGAAAGTGGAGTGGATCGCAAGTTACACAAAGGTTTATTTCCTACTTTCTAGTCACGTGAACATCATCTCAGACGTGCATATCCGTCAAAACAATCCTCCCCGTCGGGGAATCGAACCCCGGTCTCCCGCGTGACAGGCGGGGATACTCACCACTATACTAACGAGGACATGCCAAGGATCGTATGGTGACTGTGCAAACTTTTTCACATGCAATCACACATCAGCTCAAGCATTGCATTGTGTTGGTTTCGTCGGTCAGAAAATAATTTTTTGTTGTTTTTTCACGAATTACTTTTTAACAATATAACCCAAAGTATATTAAACGATATACAACCACGGCTCGTTGGTCTAGGGGTATGATTCTCGCTTTGGGTGCGAGAGGTCCCGGGTTCAAATCCCGGACGAGCCCGAAGTTCTTTGAAGCCTCTTTTGTTGAAATAAGAGCATGCTTAGATTGTCAGTGATGCAGTTTGCGACGACTCTTTGAAATTCCAGTTGGTTGGCACGTTTCGCAAGCGAGCGAAAAGATGAAGCGGACACGGGGCGCCGATAAGAAACTTGAAGGTTATTCAGAAAAACAACACTGAGATAACGCGCGTTGATGGATGATGAAAGAACTCAATGGCGAGTTTCTCTCTTTTTTTCTACTTCCACTCTTCAACAATTAATATAAAATGGCTGCCACAAAAGTTGGATCCATTAACAACTCGCATCAACTCCTATTGGACAAAACAAGAATATATTTTTACTTTGAAACGCGCAATACATCACGAGCAAGTAATGCATACATTCGTCGAAAGTGAAGAAGTTCTTCTTCTCAGCATGGTAAGTGGCCCAAAAGCATGTAAATTATGTAAAGTTTCGAAAATTGACTATTAAATTGGTCAAGAGATCTATCGACGATTGTTTGACAAGTTTCTTTTTGCATGTGTGCAGGTCCTGAAAGAAACGCTTCAGGTTGACTCTCGACCAAGAAGAATCATCACTAAAGTTTCAAAGCGCACAACTAGCCAGAAAGTATGTGTCTTTCCACCGGAGCTAAACTGCAGCACTCCAAAGTCAAGAAAACGATCCCGCCTCGATGATGATGCCGACTCTTCGTCTCAACGTAACAGTATTACGCAGGATCGCCACCACAATCCCACAAGCAAGCGTATACGAAAATGTGAAAGAATCTTTACAAATGCAAGCCGACCATCAACAAATTCTTCAAGTGTCCCGCTGTCAAGAATTTTAGCATTCATGCCCATATCGGACGTCGATTCCAGTCCTAAATCGTCCTCTTCGTGCGCCTCACTTATGTCTAAAGTGCTCCGAAAGCAACACGGCAGACATTGTCGGCATTTGATGAGGGCCTGTGCGTAATAAGAGGTTTATTACCTGCGCCAAACAAACGTGGTTGTACAACGAAAAGTTTCATCTCGTTCACTCGTGAATCTCGCGTATTTATCACCATACGTTGTTGCCATTTTTATCCGCCCATGCAATATCTGCGTTGACATTACTGTGCAGGAAATCTATACACGCATTCTTCTTCTTACCAGTGCTGACATTATATTTGCTATTGTTCCTTTTAAATAAATTATGAACATGAAATAAGCACGATTCGGCCATTCGGCATGTGACAAATGCAATGGAATATATTTCTGATAAAATTTCTCCCCGTCGGGGAATCGAACCCCGGTCTCCCGCGTGACAGGCGGGGATACTTACCACTATACTAACGAGGACTGAAGCACATGTCCAACAATCTGACATTTAATCTAAATCACTGTGTCTTGGCTAACAAAAAGCATACGCAACTCCAGCGTCTACAAAAGATAAGGCACATTTGGAACGGACAATATTCCGTGACAACGAAAAATTGACAAAGGATTAAGGATCCATGTATACCCAGATTTTGTGCCGAAGCAACGAAATTGATTGAAACTATACTGCTAAGTTTTACCTCATTACTTGATCTTTCCAAAAATGTCAACCACTGCAGCTGGAAAGAATAGTTGACAATTATCACAAGCATAAATGTGTCAGATCCACAACGATGATTGATTCAACAAAAAACGCTTTTTGCTGATTGAGAATTGACAGAGGGCAACAAGATATTGCGCGAGCATAATCTTTTCAGTGCCATCGTCCGATTGAAAGTGGAGTGGATCGCAAGTTACACAAAGGTTTATTTCCTACTTTCTAGTCACGTGAACATCATCTCAGACGTGCATATCCGTCAAAACAATCCTCCCCGTCGGGGAATCGAACCCCGGTCTCCCGCGTGACAGGCGGGGATACTCACCACTATACTAACGAGGACATGCCAAGGATCGTATGGTGACTGTGCAAACTTTTTCACATGCAATCACACATCAGCTCAAGCATTGCATTGTGTTGGTTTCGTCGGTCAGAAAATAATTTTTTGTTGTTTTTTCACGAATTACTTTTTAACAATATAACCCAAAGTATATTAAACGATATACAACCACGGCTCGTTGGTCTAGGGGTATGATTCTCGCTTTGGGTGCGAGAGGTCCCGGGTTCAAATCCCGGACGAGCCCGAAGTTCTTTGAAGCCTCTTTTGTTGAAATAAGAGCATGCTTAGATTGTCAGTGATGCAGTTTGCGACGACTCTTTGAAATTCCAGTTGGTTGGCACGTTTCGCAAGCGAGCGAAAAGATGAAGCGGACACGGGGCGCCGATAAGAAACTTGAAGGTTATTCAGAAAAACAACACTGAGATAACGCGCGTTGATGGATGATGAAAGAACTCAATGGCGAGTTTCTCTCTTTTTTTCTACTTCCACTCTTCAACAATTAATATAAAATGGCTGCCACAAAAGTTGGATCCATTAACAACTCGCATCAACTCCTATTGGACAAAACAAGAATATATTTTTACTTTGAAACGCGCAATACATCACGAGCAAGTAATGCATACATTCGTCGAAAGTGAAGAAGTTCTTCTTCTCAGCATGGTAAGTGGCCCAAAAGCATGTAAATTATGTAAAGTTTCGAAAATTGACTATTAAATTGGTCAAGAGATCTATCGACGATTGTTTGACAAGTTTCTTTTTGCATGTGTGCAGGTCCTGAAAGAAACGCTTCAGGTTGACTCTCGACCAAGAAGAATCATCACTAAAGTTTCAAAGCGCACAACTAGCCAGAAAGTATGTGTCTTTCCACCGGAGCTAAACTGCAGCACTCCAAAGTCAAGAAAACGATCCCGCCTCGATGATGATGCCGACTCTTCGTCTCAACGTAACAGTATTACGCAGGATCGCCACCACAATCCCACAAGCAAGCGTATACGAAAATGTGAAAGAATCTTTACAAATGCAAGCCGACCATCAACAAATTCTTCAAGTGTCCCGCTGTCAAGAATTTCAGCATTCATGCCCATATCGGACGTCGATTCCAGTCCTAAATCGTCCTCTTCGTGCGCCTCACTTATGTCTAAAGTGCTCCGAAAGCAACACGGCAGACATTGTCGGCATTTGATGAGGGCCTGTGCGTAATAAGAGGTTTATTACCTGCGCCAAACAAACGTGGTTGTGCAACGAAAAGTTTCATCTCGTTCACTCGTGAATCTCGCGTATTTATCACCATACGTTGTTGCCATTTTTATCCGCCCATGCAATATCTGCGTTGACATTACTGTGCAGGAAATCTATACACGCATTCTTCTTCTTACCAGTGCTGACATTATATTTGCTATTGTTCCTTTTAAATAAATTATGAACATGAAATAAGCACGATTTGGCCATTCGGCATGTGACAAATGCAATGGAATATATTTCTGATAAAATTTCTTCCCGTCGGGGAATCGAACCCCGGTCTCCCGCGTGACAGGCGGGATACTTACCACTATACTAACGAGGACTGAAGCACATGTCCAACAATCTGACATTTAATCTAAATCACTGTGTCTTGGCTAACAAAAAGCATACGCAACTCCAGCGTCTTCAAAAGATAAGGCACATTTGGAACGGACAATATTCCGTGACAACGAAAAATTGACAAAGGATTAAGGATCCATGTATACCCAGATTTTGTGCCGAAGCAACGAAATTGATTGAAACTATACTGCTAAGTTTTACCTCATTACTTGATCTTTCCAAAAATGTCAACCACTGCAGCTGGAATGAATAGTTGACAATTATCACAAGCATAAATGTGTCAGATCCACAACGATAATTGATTCAACAAAAAACGCTTTTTGCTGATTGAGAATTGACAGAGGGCAACAAGATATTGCGCGAGCATAATCTTTTCAGTGCCATCGTCCGATTGAAAGTGGAGTGGATCGCAAGTTACACAAAGGTTTATTTCCTACTTTCTAGTCACGTGAACATCATCTCAGACGTGCATATCCGTCAAAACAATCCTCCCCGTCGGGGAATCGAACCCCGGTCTCCCGCGTGACAGGCGGGGATACTCACCACTATACTAACGAGGACATGCCAAGGATCGTATGGTGACTGTGCAAACTTTTTCACATGCAATCACACATCAGCTCAAGCATTGCATTGTGTTGGTTTCGTCGGTCAGAAAATAATTTTTTGTTGTTTTTTCACGAATTACTTTTTAACAATATAACCCAAAGTATATTAAACGATATACAACCACGGCTCGTTGGTCTAGGGGTATGATTCTCGCTTTGGGTGCGAGAGGTCCCGGGTTCAAATCCCGGACGAGCCCGAAGTTCTTTGAAGCCTCTTTTGTTGAAATAAGAGCATGCTTAGATTGTCAGTGACGCAGTTTGCGACGACTCTTTGAAATTCCAATTGGTTGGCACGTTTCGCAAGCGAGCGAAAAGATGAAGCGGACACGGGACGCCGATAGGAAACTTGAAGGTTATTCAGAAAAACAACACTGAGATAACGCGCGTTGATGGATGATGAAAGAACTCAATCGCGAGTTTCTCTCTTTTTTTCTACTTCCACTCTTCAACAATTAATATAAAATGGCTGCCACAAAAGTTGGATCCATTAACAACTTGCATCAACTCCTATTGGACAAAACAAGAATATATTTTTACTTTGAAACGCGCAATACATCACGAGCAAGTAATGCATACATTCGTCGAAAGTGAAGAAGTTCTTCTTCTCAGCATGGTAAGTGGCCCAAAAGCATGTAAATTATGTAAAGTTTCGAAAATTGACTATTAAATTGGTCAAGAGATCTATCGACGATTGTTTGACAAGTTTCTTTTTGCATGTGTGCAGGTCCTGAAAGAAACGCTTCAGGTTGACTCTCGACCAAGAAGAATCATCACTAAAGTTTCAAAGCGCACAACTAGCCAGAAAGTATGTGTCTTTCCACCGGAGCTAAACTGCAGCACTCCAAAGTCAAGAAAACGATCCCGCCTCGATGATGATGCCGACTCTTCGTCTAAACGTAACAGTATTACGCAGGATCGCCACCACAATCCCACAAGCAAGCGTATACGAAAATGTGAAAGAATCTTTACAAATGCAAGCCGACCATCAACAAATTCTTCAAGTGTCCCGCTGTCAAGAATTTCAGCATTCATGCCCATATCGGACGTCGATTCCAGTCCTAAATCGTCCTCTTCGTGCGCCTCACTTATGTCTAAAGTGCTCCGAAAGCAACACGGCAGACATTGTCGGCATTTGATGAGGGCCTGTGCGTAATAAGAGGTTTATTACCTGCGCCAAACAAACGTGGTTGTACAACGAAAAGTTTCATCTCGTTCACTCGTGAATCTCGCGTATTTATCACCATACGTTGTTGCCATTTTTATCCGCCCATGCAATATCTGCGTTGACATTACTGTGCAGGAAATCTATACACGCATTCTTCTTCTTACCAGTGCTGACATTATATTTGCTATTGTTCCTTTTAAATAAATTATGAACATGAAATAAGCACGATTCGGCCATTCGGCATGTGACAAATGCAATGGAATATATTTCTGATAAAATTTCTCCCCATGGGGGAATCGAACCCCGGTCTCCCGCGTGACAGGCGGGGATACTTACCACTATACTAACGAGGACTGAAGCACATGTCCAACAATCTGACATTTAATCTAAATCACTGTGTCTTGGCTAACAAAAAGCATACGCAACTCCAGCGTCTTCAAAAGATAAGGCACATTTGGAACGGACAATATTCCGTGACAACGAAAAATTGACAAAGGATTAAGGATCCATGTATACCCAGATTTTGTGCCGAAGCAACGAAATTGATTGAAACTATACTGCTAAGTTTTACCTCATTACTTGATCTTTCCAAAAATGTCAACCACTGCAGCTGGAATGAATAGTTGACAATTATCACAAGCATAAATGTGTCAGATCCACAACGATAATTGATTCAACAAAAAACGCTTTTTGCTGATTGAGAATTGACAGAGGGCAACAAGATATTGCGCGAGCATAATCTTTTCAGTGCCATCGTCCGATTGAAAGTGGAGTGGATCGCAAGTTACACAAAGGTTTATTTCCTACTTTCTAGTCACGTGAACATCATCTCAGACGTGCATATCCGTCAAAACAATCCTCCCCGTCGGGGAATCGAACCCCGGTCTCCCGCGTGACAGGCGGGGATACTCACCACTATACTAACGAGGACATGCCAAGGATCGTATGGTGACTGTGCAAACTTTTTCACATGCAATCACACATCAGCTCAAGCATTGCATTGTGTTGGTTTCGTCGGTCAGAAAATAATTTTTTGTTGTTTTTTCACGAATTACTTTTTAACAATATAACCCAAAGTATATTAAACGATATACAACCACGGCTCGTTGGTCTAGGGGTATGATTCTCGCTTTGGGTGCGAGAGGTCCCGGGTTCAAATCCCGGACGAGCCCGAAGTTCTTTGAAGCCTCTTTTGTTGAAATAAGAGCATGCTTAGATTGTCAGTGACGCAGTTTGCGACGACTCTTTGAAATTCCAATTGGTTGGCACGTTTCGCAAGCGAGCGAAAAGATGAAGCGGACACGGGGCGCCGATAGGAAACTTGAAGGTTATTCAGAAAAACAACACTGAGATAACGCGCGTTGATGGATGATGAAAGAACTCAATGGCGAGTTTCTCTCTTTTTTTCTACTTCCACTCTTCAACAATTAATATAAAATGGCTGCCACAAAAGTTGGATCCATTAACAACTTGCATCAACTCCTATTGGACAAAACAAGAATATATTTTTACTTTGAAACGCGCAATACATCACGAGCAAGTAATGCATACATTCGTCGAAAGTGAAGAAGTTCTTCTTCTCAGCATGGTAAGTGGCCCAAAAGCATGTAATTTATGTAAAGTTTCGAAAATTGACTATTAAATTGGTCAAGAGATCTATCGACGATTGTTTGACAAGTTTCTTTTTGCATGTGTGCAGGTCCTGAAAGAAACGCTTCAGGTTGACTCTCGACCAAGAAGAATCATCACTAAAGTTTCAAAGCGCACAACTAGCCAGAAAGTATGTGTCTTTCCACCGGAGCTAAACTGCAGCACTCCAAAGTCAAGAAAACGATCCCGCCTCGATGATGATGCCGACTCTTCGTCTAAACGTAACAGTATTACGCAGGATCGCCACCACAATCCCACAAGCAAGCGTATACGAAAATGTGAAAGAATCTTTACAAATGCAAGCCGACCATCAACAAATTCTTCAAGTGTCCCGCTGTCAAGAATTTCAGCATTCATGCCCATATCGGACGTCGATTCCAGTCCTAAATCGTCCTCTTCGTGCGCCTCACTTATGTCTAAAGTGCTCCGAAAGCAACACGGCAGACATTGTCGGCATTTGATGAGGGCCTGTGCGTAATAAGAGGTTTATTACCTGCGCCAAACAAACGTGGTTGTACAACGAAAAGTTTCATCTCGTTCACTCGTGAATCTCGCGTATTTATCACCATACGTTGTTGCCATTTTTATCCGCCCATGCAATATCTGCGTTGACATTACTGTGCAGGAAATCTATACACGCATTCTTCTTCTTACCAGTGCTGACATTATATTTGCTATTGTTCCTTTTAAATAAATTATGAACATGAAATAAGCACGATTCGGCCATTCGGCATGTGACAAATGCAATGGAATATATTTCTGATAAAATTTCTCCCCATGGGGGAATCGAACCCCGGTCTCCCGCGTGACAGGCGGGGATACTTACCACTATACTAACGAGGACTGAAGCACATGTCCAACAATCTGACATTTAATCTAAATCACTGTGTCTTGGCTAACAAAAAGCATACGCAACTCCAGCGTCTTCAAAAGATAAGGCACATTTGGAACGGACAATATTCCGTGACAACGAAAAATTGACAAAGGATTAAGGATCCATGTATACCCAGATTTTGTGCCGAAGCAACGAAATTGATTGAAACTATACTGCTAAGTTTTACCTCATTACTTGATCTTTCCAAAAATGTCAACCACTGCAGCTGGAAAGAATAGTTGACAATTATCACAAGCATAAATGTGTCAGATCCACAACGATGATTGATTCAACAAAAAACGCTTTTTGCTGATTGAGAATTGACAGAGGGCAACAAGATATTGCGCGAGCATAATCTTTTCAGTGCCATCGTCCGATTGAAAGTGGAGTGGATCGCAAGTTACACAAAGGTTTATTTCCTACTTTCTAGTCTCGTGAACATCATCTCAGACGTGCATATCCGTCAAAACAATCCTCCCCGTCGGGGAATCGAACCCCGGTCTCCCGCGTGACAGGCGGGGATACTCACCACTATACTAACGAGGACATGCCAAGGATCGTATGGTGACTGTGCAAACTTTTTCACATGCAATCACACATCAGCTCAAGCATTGCATTGTGTTGGTTTCGTCGGTCAGAAAATAATTTTTTGTTGTTTTTTCACGAATTACTTTTTAACAATATAACCCAAAGTATATTAAACGATATACAACCACGGCTCGTTGGTATGATTCTCGCTTTGGGTGCGAGAGGTCCCGGGTTCAAATCCCGGACGAGCCCGAAGTTCTTTGAAGCCTCTTTTGTTGAAATAAGTGCATGCTTAGATTGTCAGTGACGCAGTTTGCGACGACTCTTTGAAATTCCAGTTGGTTGGCACGCTTCGCAAGCGAGCGAAAAGATGAAGCGGACACGGGGCGCCGATAAGAAACTTGAAGGTTATTCAGAAAAACAACACTGAGATAACGCGCGTTGATGGATGATGAAAGAACTCAATGGCGAGTTTCTCTCTTTTTTTCTACTTCCACTCTTCAACAATTAATATAAAATGGCTGCCACAAAAGTTGGATCCATTAACAACTCGCATCAACTCCTATTGGACAAAACAAGAATATATTTTTACTTTGAAACGCGCAATACATCACGAGCAAGTAATGCATACATTCGTCGAAAGTGAAGAAGTTCTTCTTCTCAGCATGGTAAGTGGCCCAAAAGCATGTAAATTATGTAAAGTTTCGAAAATTGACTATTAAATTGGTCAAGAGATCTATCGACGATTGTTTGACAAGTTTCTTTTTGCATGTGTGCAGGTCCTGAAAGAAACGCTTCAGGTTGACTCTCGACCAAGAAGAATCATCACTAAAGTTTCAAAGCGCACAACTAGCCAGAAAGTATGTGTCTTTCCACCGGAGCTAAACTGCAGCACTCCAAAGTCAAGAAAACGATCCCGCCTCGATGATGATGCCGACTCTTCGTCTCAACGTAACAGTATTACGCAGGATCGCCACCACAATCCCACAAGCAAGCGTATACGAAAATGTGAAAGAATCTTTACAAATGCAAGCCGACCATCAACAAATTCTTCAAGTGTCCCGCTGTCAAGAATTTCAGCATTCATGCCCATATCGGACGTCGATTCCAGTCCTAAATCGTCCTCTTCGTGCGCCTCACTTATGTCTAAAGTGCTCCGAAAGCAACACGGCAGACATTGTCGGCATTTGATGAGGGCCTGTGCGTAATAAGAGGTTTATTACCTGCGCCAAACAAACGTGGTTGTACAACGAAAAGTTTCATCTCGTTCACTCGTGAATCTCGCGTATTTATCACCATACGTTGTTGCCATTTTTATCCGCCCATGCAATATCTGCGTTGACATTACTGTGCAGGAAATCTATACATGCATTCTTCTTCTTACCAGTGCTGACATTATATTTGCTATTGTTCCTTTTAAATAAATTATGAACATGAAATAAGCACGATTTAGCCATTCGGCATGTGACAAATGCAATGGAATATATTTCTGATAAAATTTCTTCCCGTCGGGGAATCGAACCCCGGTCTCCCGCGTGACAGGCGGGGATACTTACCACTATACTAACGAGGACTGAAGCACATGTCCAACAATCTGACATTTAATCTAAATCACTGTGTCTTGGCTAACAAAAAGCATACGCAACTCCAGCGTCTTCAAAAGATAAGGCACATTTGGAACGGACAATATTCCGTGACAACGAAAAATTGACAAAGGATTAAGGATCCATGTATACCCAGATTTTGTGCCGAAGCAACGAAATTGATTGAAACTATACTGCTAAGTTTTACCTCATTACTTGATCTTTCCAAAAATGTCAACCACTGCAGCTGGAATGAATAGTTGCCAATTATCACAAGCATAAATGTGTCAGATCCACAACGATAATTGATTCAACAAAAAACGCTTTTTGCTGATTGAGAATTGACAGAGGGCAACAAGATATTGCGCGAGCATAATCTTTTCAGTGCCATCGTCCGATTGAAAGTGGAGTGGATCGCAAGTTACACAAAGGTTTATTTCCTACTTTCTAGTCACGTGAACATCATCTCAGACGTGCATATCCGTCAAAACAATCCTCCCCGTCGGGGAATCGAACCCCGGTCTCCCGCGTGACAGGCGGGGATACTCACCACTATACTAACGAGGACATGCCAAGGATCGTATGGTGACTGTGCAAACTTTTTCACATGCAATCACACATCAGCTCAAGCATTGCATTGTGTTGGTTTCGTCGGTCAGAAAATAATTTTTTGTTGTTTTTTCACGAATTACTTTTTAACAATATAACCCAAAGTATATTAAACGATATACAACCACGGCTCGTTGGTCTAGGGGTATGATTCTCGCTTTGGGTGCGAGAGGTCCCGGGTTCAAATCCCGGACGAGCCCGAAGTTCTTTGAAGCCTCTTTTGTTGAAATAAGAGCATGCTTAGATTGTCAGTGACGCAGTTTGCGACGACTCTTTGAAATTCCAATTGGTTGGCACGTTTCGCAAGCGAGCGAAAAGATGAAGCGGACACGGGACGCCGATAGGAAACTTGAAGGTTATTCAGAAAAACAACACTGAGATAACGCGCGTTGATGGATGATGAAAGAACTCAATGGCGAGTTTCTCTCTTTTTTTCTACTTCCACTCTTCAACAATTAATATAAAATGGCTGCCACAAAAGTTGGATCCATTAACAACTTGCATCAACTCCTATTGGACAAAACAAGAATATATTTTTACTTTGAAACGCGCAATACATCACGAGCAAGTAATGCATACATTCGTCGAAAGTGAAGAAGTTCTTCTTCTCAGCATGGTAAGTGGCCCAAAAGCATGTAAATTATGTAAAGTTTCGAAAATTGACTATTAAATTGGTCAAGAGATCTATCGACGATTGTTTGACAAGTTTCTTTTTGCATGTGTGCAGGTCCTGAAAGAAACGCTTCAGGTTGACTCTCGACCAAGAAGAATCATCACTAAAGTTTCAAAGCGCACAACTAGCCAGAAAGTATGTGTCTTTCCACCGGAGCTAAACTGCAGCACTCCAAAGTCAAGAAAACGATCCCGCCTCGATGATGATGCCGACTCTTCGTCTAAACGTAACAGTATTACGCAGGATCGCCACCACAATCCCACAAGCAAGCGTATACGAAAATGTGAAAGAATCTTTACAAATGCAAGCCGACCATCAACAAATTCTTCAAGTGTCCCGCTGTCAAGAATTTCAGCATTCATGCCCATATCGGACGTCGATTCCAGTCCTAAATCGTCCTCTTCGTGCGCCTCACTTATGTCTAAAGTGCTCCGAAAGCAACACGGCAGACATTGTCGGCATTTGATGAGGGCCTGTGCGTAATAAGAGGTTTATTACCTGCGCCAAACAAACGTGGTTGTACAACGAAAAGTTTCATCTCGTTCACTCGTGAATCTCGCGTATTTATCACCATACGTTGTTGCCATTTTTATCCGCCCATGCAATATCTGCGTTGACATTACTGTGCAGGAAATCTATACACGCATTCTTCTTCTTACCAGTGCTGACATTATATTTGCTATTGTTCCTTTTAAATAAATTATGAACATGAAATAAGCACGATTCGGCCATTCGGCATGTGACAAATGCAATGGAATATATTTCTGATAAAATTTCTCCCCATGGGGGAATCGAACCCCGGTCTCCCGCGTGACAGGCGGGGATACTTACCACTATACTAACGAGGACTGAAGCACATGTCCAACAATCTGACATTTAATCTAAATCACTGTGTCTTGGCTAACAAAAAGCATACGCAACTCCAGCGTCTTCAAAAGATAAGGCACATTTGGAACGGACAATATTCCGTGACAACGAAAAATTGACAAAGGATTAAGGATCCATGTATACCCGGATTTTGTGCCGAAGCAACGAAATTGATTGAAACTATACTGCTAAGTTTTACCTCATTACTTGATCTTTCCAAAAATGTCAACCACTGCAGCTGAAAAGAATAGTTTTCTAGTCACGTGAACATCATCTCAGACGTGCATATCCGTCAAAACAATCCTCCCCGTCGGGGAATCGAACCCCGGTCTCCCGCGTGACAGGCGGGGTTACTCACCACTATACTAACGAGGACATGCCAAGGATCGTATGGTGACTGTGCAAACTTTTTCACATGCAATCACACATCAGCTCAACTTATGTCTAAAGTGCTCCGAAAGCAACACGGCAGACATTGTCGGCATTTGATGAGGGCCTGTGCGTAATAAGAGGTTTATTACCTGCGCCAAACAAACGTGGTTGTACAACGAAAAGTTTCATCTCGTTCACTCGTGAATCTCGCGTATTTATCACCATACGTTGTTGCCATTTTTATCCGCCCATGCAATATCTGCGTTGACATTACTGTGCAGGAAATCTATACACGCATTCTTCTTCTTACCAGTGCTGACATTATATTTGCTATTGTTCCTTTTAAATAAATTATGAACATGAAATAAGCACGATTCGGCCATTCGGCATGTGACAAATGCAATGGAATATATTTCTGATAAAATTTCTCCCCATGGGGGAATCGAACCCCGGTCTCCCGCGTGACAGGCGGGGATACTTACCACTATACTAACGAGGACTGAAGCACATGTCCAACAATCTGACATTTAATCTAAATCACTGTGTCTTGGCTAACAAAAAGCATACGCAACTCCAGCGTCTTCAAAAGATAAGGCACATTTGGAACGGACAATATTCCGTGACAACGAAAAATTGACAAAGGATTAAGGATCCATGTATACCCGGATTTTGTGCCGAAGCAACGAAATTGATTGAAACTATACTGCTAAGTTTTACCTCATTACTTGATCTTTCCAAAAATGTCAACCACTGCAGCTGAAAAGAATAGTTTTCTAGTCACGTGAACATCATCTCAGACGTGCATATCCGTCAAAACAATCCTCCCCGTCGGGGAATCGAACCCCGGTCTCCCGCGTGACAGGCGGGGTTACTCACCACTATACTAACGAGGACATGCCAAGGATCGTATGGTGACTGTGCAAACTTTTTCACATGCAATCACACATCAGCTCAACTTATGTCTAAAGTGCTCCGAAAGCAACACGGCAGACATTGTCGGCATTTGATGAGGGCCTGTGCGTAATAAGAGGTTTATTACCTGCGCCAAACAAACGTGGTTGTACAACGAAAAGTTTCATCTCGTTCACTCGTGAATCTCGCGTATTTATCACCATACGTTGTTGCCATTTTTATCCGCCCATGCAATATCTGCGTTGACATTACTGTGCAGGAAATCTATACACGCATTCTTCTTCTTACCAGTGCTGACATTATATTTGCTATTGTTCCTTTTAAATAAATTATGAACATGAAATAAGCACGATTCGGCCATTCGGCATGTGACAAATGCAATGGAATATATTTCTGATAAAATTTCTCCCCATGGGGGAATCGAACCCCGGTCTCCCGCGTGACAGGCGGGGATACTTACCACTATACTAACGAGGACTGAAGCACATGTCCAACAATCTGACATTTAATCTAAATCACTGTGTCTTGGCTAACAAAAAGCATACGCAACTCCAGCGTCTTCAAAAGATAAGGCACATTTGGAACGGACAATATTCCGTGACAACGAAAAATTGACAAAGGATTAAGGATCCATGTATACCCGGATTTTGTGCCGAAGCAACGAAATTGATTGAAACTATACTGCTAAGTTTTACCTCATTACTTGATCTTTCCAAAAATGTCAACCACTGCAGCTGGAAAGAATAGTTGACAATTATCACAAGCATAAATGTGTCAGATCCACAACGATGATTGATTCAACAAAAAACGCTTTTTGCTGATTGAGAATTGACAGAGGGCAACAAGATATTGCGCGAGCATAATCTTTTCAGTGCCATCGTCCGATTGAAAGTGGAGTGGATCGCAAGTTACACAAAGGTTTATTTCCTACTTTCTAGTCACGTGAACATCATCTCAGACGTGCATATCCGTCAAAACAATCCTCCCCGTCGGGGAATCGAACCCCGGTCTCCCGCGTGACAGGCGGGGATACTCACCACTATACTAACGAGGACATGCCAAGGATCGTATGGTGACTGTGCAAACTTTTTCACATGCAATCACACATCAGCTCAAGCATTGCATTGTGTTGGTTTCGTCGGTCAGAAAATAATTTTTTGTTGTTTTTTCACGAATTACTTTTTAACAATATAACCCAAAGTATATTAAACGATATACAACCACGGCTCGTTGGTCTAGGGGTATGATTCTCGCTTTGGGTGCGAGAGGTCCCGGGTTCAAATCCCGGACGAGCCCGAAGTTCTTTGAAGCCTCTTTTGTTGAAATAAGAGCATGCTTAGATTGTCAGTGATGCAGTTTGCGACGACTCTTTGAAATTCCAGTTGGTTGGCACGTTTCGCAAGCGAGCGAAAAGATGAAGCGGACACGGGGCGCCGATAAGAAACTTGAAGGTTATTCAGAAAAACAACACTGAGATAACGCGCGTTGATGGATGATGAAAGAACTCAATGGCGAGTTTCTCTCTTTTTTTCTACTTCCACTCTTCAACAATTAATATAAAATGGCTGCCACAAAAGTTGGATCCATTAACAACTCGCATCAACTCCTATTGGACAAAACAAGAATATATTTTTACTTTGAAACGCGCAATACATCACGAGCAAGTAATGCATACATTCGTCGAAAGTGAAGAAGTTCTTCTTCTCAGCATGGTAAGTGGCCCAAAAGCATGTAAATTATGTAAAGTTTCGAAAATTGACTATTAAATTGGTCAAGAGATCTATCGACGATTGTTTGACAAGTTTCTTTTTGCATGTGTGCAGGTCCTGAAAGAAACGCTTCAGGTTGACTCTCGACCAAGAAGAATCATCACTAAAGTTTCAAAGCGCACAACTAGCCAGAAAGTATGTGTCTTTCCACCGGAGCTAAACTGCAGCACTCCAAAGTCAAGAAAACGATCCCGCCTCGATGATGATGCCGACTCTTCGTCTCAACGTAACAGTATTACGCAGGATCGCCACCACAATCCCACAAGCAAGCGTATACGAAAATGTGAAAGAATCTTTACAAATGCAAGCCGACCATCAACAAATTCTTCAAGTGTCCCGCTGTCAAGAATTTTAGCATTCATGCCCATATCGGACGTCGATTCCAGTCCTAAATCGTCCTCTTCGTGCGCCTCACTTATGTCTAAAGTGCTCCGAAAGCAACACGGCAGACATTGTCGGCATTTGATGAGGGCCTGTGCGTAATAAGAGGTTTATTACCTGCGCCAAACAAACGTGGTTGTACAACGAAAAGTTTCATCTCGTTCACTCGTGAATCTCGCGTATTTATCACCA
This sequence comes from Ascidia mentula, assembly GCF_947561715.1. NCBI lineage: Eukaryota > Metazoa > Chordata > Ascidiacea > Phlebobranchia > Ascidiidae > Ascidia > Ascidia mentula. The sequence goes on along the minus strand of NC_138569.1, from coordinate 13,935,094 downwards.
TACGTTGTTGCCATTTTTATCCGCCCATGCAATATCTGCGTTGACATTACTGTGCAGGAAATCTATACACGCATTCTTCTTCTTACCAGTGCTGACATTATATTTGCTATTGTTCCTTTTAAATAAATTATGAACATGAAATAAGCACGATTCGGCCATTCGGCATGTGACAAATGCAATGGAATATATTTCTGATAAAATTTCTCCCCGTCGGGGAATCGAACCCCGGTCTCCCGCGTGACAGGCGGGGATACTTACCACTATACTAACGAGGACTGAAGCACATGTCCAACAATCTGACATTTAATCTAAATCACTGTGTCTTGGCTAACAAAAAGCATACGCAACTCCAGCGTCTACAAAAGATAAGGCACATTTGGAACGGACAATATTCCGTGACAACGAAAAATTGACAAAGGATTAAGGATCCATGTATACCCAGATTTTGTGCCGAAGCAACGAAATTGATTGAAACTATACTGCTAAGTTTTACCTCATTACTTGATCTTTCCAAAAATGTCAACCACTGCAGCTGGAAAGAATAGTTGACAATTATCACAAGCATAAATGTGTCAGATCCACAACGATGATTGATTCAACAAAAAACGCTTTTTGCTGATTGAGAATTGACAGAGGGCAACAAGATATTGCGCGAGCATAATCTTTTCAGTGCCATCGTCCGATTGAAAGTGGAGTGGATCGCAAGTTACACAAAGGTTTATTTCCTACTTTCTAGTCACGTGAACATCATCTCAGACGTGCATATCCGTCAAAACAATCCTCCCCGTCGGGGAATCGAACCCCGGTCTCCCGCGTGACAGGCGGGGATACTCACCACTATACTAACGAGGACATGCCAAGGATCGTATGGTGACTGTGCAAACTTTTTCACATGCAATCACACATCAGCTCAAGCATTGCATTGTGTTGGTTTCGTCGGTCAGAAAATAATTTTTTGTTGTTTTTTCACGAATTACTTTTTAACAATATAACCCAAAGTATATTAAACGATATACAACCACGGCTCGTTGGTCTAGGGGTATGATTCTCGCTTTGGGTGCGAGAGGTCCCGGGTTCAAATCCCGGATGAGCCCGAAGTTCTTTGAAGCCTCTTTTGTTGAAATAAGAGCATGCTTAGATTGTCAGTGACGCAGTTTGCGACGACTCTTTGAAATTCCAATTGGTTGGCACGTTTCGCAAGCGAGCGAAAAGATGAAGCGGACACGGGACGCCGATAGGAAACTTGAAGGTTATTCAGAAAAACAACACTGAGATAACGCGCGTTGATGGATGATGAAAGAACTCAATCGCGAGTTTCTCTCTTTTTTTCTACTTCCACTCTTCAACAATTAATATAAAATGGCTGCCACAAAAGTTGGATCCATTAACAACTTGCATCAACTCCTATTGGACAAAACAAGAATATATTTTTACTTTGAAACGCGCAATACATCACGAGCAAGTAATGCATACATTCGTCGAAAGTGAAGAAGTTCTTCTTCTCAGCATGGTAAGTGGCCCAAAAGCATGTAAATTATGTAAAGTTTCGAAAATTGACTATTAAATTGGTCAAGAGATCTATCGACGATTGTTTGACAAGTTTCTTTTTGCATGTGTGCAGGTCCTGAAAGAAACGCTTCAGGTTGACTCTCGACCAAGAAGAATCATCACTAAAGTTTCAAAGCGCACAACTAGCCAGAAAGTATGTGTCTTTCCACCGGAGCTAAACTGCAGCACTCCAAAGTCAAGAAAACGATCCCGCCTCGATGATGATGCCGACTCTTCGTCTAAACGTAACAGTATTACGCAGGATCGCCACCACAATCCCACAAGCAAGCGTATACGAAAATGTGAAAGAATCTTTACAAATGCAAGCCGACCATCAACAAATTCTTCAAGTGTCCCGCTGTCAAGAATTTCAGCATTCATGCCCATATCGGACGTCGATTCCAGTCCTAAATCGTCCTCTTCGTGCGCCTCACTTATGTCTAAAGTGCTCCGAAAGCAACACGGCAGACATTGTCGGCATTTGATGAGGGCCTGTGCGTAATAAGAGGTTTATTACCTGCGCCAAACAAACGTGGTTGTACAACGAAAAGTTTCATCTCGTTCACTCGTGAATCTCGCGTATTTATCACCATACGTTGTTGCCATTTTTATCCGCCCATGCAATATCTGCGTTGACATTACTGTGCAGGAAATCTATACACGCATTCTTCTTCTTACCAGTGCTGACATTATATTTGCTATTGTTCCTTTTAAATAAATTATGAACATGAAATAAGCACGATTCGGCCATTCGGCATGTGACAAATGCAATGGAATATATTTCTGATAAAATTTCTCCCCATGGGGGAATCGAACCCCGGTCTCCCGCGTGACAGGCGGGGATACTTACCACTATACTAACGAGGACTGAAGCACATGTCCAACAATCTGACATTTAATCTAAATCACTGTGTCTTGGCTAACAAAAAGCATACGCAACTCCAGCGTCTTCAAAAGATAAGGCACATTTGGAACGGACAATATTCCGTGACAACGAAAAATTGACAAAGGATTAAGGATCCATGTATACCCAGATTTTGTGCCGAAGCAACGAAATTGATTGAAACTATACTGCTAAGTTTTACCTCATTACTTGATCTTTCCAAAAATGTCAACCACTGCAGCTGGAATGAATAGTTGACAATTATCACAAGCATAAATGTGTCAGATCCACAACGATAATTGATTCAACAAAAAACGCTTTTTGCTGATTGAGAATTGACAGAGGGCAACAAGATATTGCGCGAGCATAATCTTTTCAGTGCCATCGTCCGATTGAAAGTGGAGTGGATCGCAAGTTACACAAAGGTTTATTTCCTACTTTCTAGTCTCGTGAACATCATCTCAGACGTGCATATCCGTCAAAACAATCCTCCCCGTCGGGGAATCGAACCCCGGTCTCCCGCGTGACAGGCGGGGATACTCACCACTATACTAACGAGGACATGCCAAGGATCGTATGGTGACTGTGCAAACTTTTTCACATGCAATCACACATCAGCTCAAGCATTGCATTGTGTTGGTTTCGTCGGTCAGAAAATAATTTTTTGTTGTTTTTTCACGAATTACTTTTTAACAATATAACCCAAAGTATATTAAACGATATACAACCACGGCTCGTTGGTCTAGGGGTATGATTCTCGCTTTGGGTGCGAGAGGTCCCGGGTTCAAATCCCGGACGAGCCCGAAGTTCTTTGAAGCCTCTTTTGTTGAAATAAGTGCATGCTTAGATTGTCAGTGACGCAGTTTGCGACGACTCTTTGAAATTCCAGTTGGTTGGCACGCTTCGCAAGCGAGCGAAAAGATGAAGCGGACACGGGGCGCCGATAAGAAACTTGAAGGTTATTCAGAAAAACAACACTGAGATAACGCGCGTTGATGGATGATGAAAGAACTCAATGGCGAGTTTCTCTCTTTTTTTCTACTTCCACTCTTCAACAATTAATATAAAATGGCTGCCACAAAAGTTGGATCCATTAACAACTTGCATCAACTCCTATTGGACAAAACAAGAATATATTTTTACTTTGAAACGCGCAATACATCACGAGCAAGTAATGCATACATTCGTCGAAAGTGAAGAAGTTCTTCTTCTCAGCATGGTAAGTGGCCCAAAAGCATGTAAATTATGTAAAGTTTCGAAAATTGACTATTAAATTGGTCAAGAGATCTATCGACGATTGTTTGACAAGTTTCTTTTTGCATGTGTGCAGGTCCTGAAAGAAACGCTTCAGGTTGACTCTCGACCAAGAAGAATCATCACTAAAGTTTCAAAGCGCACAACTAGCCAGAAAGTATGTGTCTTTCCACCGGAGCTAAACTGCAGCACTCCAAAGTCAAGAAAACGATCCCGCCTCGATGATGATGCCGACTCTTCGTCTCAACGTAACAGTATTACGCAGGATCGCCACCACAATCCCACAAGCAAGCGTATACGAAAATGTGAAAGAATCTTTACAAATGCAAGCCGACCATCAACAAATTCTTCAAGTGTCCCGCTGTCAAGAATTTCAGCATTCATGCCCATATCGGACGTCGATTCCAGTCCTAAATCGTCCTCTTCGTGCGCCTCACTTATGTCTAAAGTGCTCCGAAAGCAACACGGCAGACATTGTCGGCATTTGATGAGGGCCTGTGCGTAATAAGAGGTTTATTACCTGCGCCAAACAAACGTGGTTGTACAACGAAAAGTTTCATCTCGTTCACTCGTGAATCTCGCGTATTTATCACCATACGTTGTTGCCATATTTATCCGCCCATGCAATATCTGCGTTGACATTACTGTGCAGGAAATCTATACACGCATTCTTCTTCTTACCAGTGCTGACATTATATTTGCTATTGTTCCTTTTTGAATAAATTATGAACATGAAATAAGCACGATTCGGCCATTCGGCATGTGACAAATGCAATGGAATATATTTCTGATAAAATTTCTCCCCATGGGGGAATCGAACCCCGGTCTCCCGCGTGACAGGCGGGGATACTTACCACTATACTAACGAGGACTGAAGCACATGTCCAACAATCTGACATTTAATCTAAATCACTGTGTCTTGGCTAACAAAAAGCATACGCAACTCCAGCGTCTTCAAAAGATAAGGCACATTTGGAACGGACAATATTCCGTGACAACGAAAAATTGACAAAGGATTAAGGATCCATGTATACCCAGATTTTGTGCCGAAGCAACGAAATTGATTGAAACTATACTGCTAAGTTTCACCTCATTACTTGATCTTTCCAAAAATGTCAACCACTGCAGCTGGAAAGAATAGTTGACAATTATCACAAGCATAAATGTGTCAGATCCACAACGATGATTGATTCAACAAAAAACGCTTTTTGCTGATTGAGAATTGACAGAGGGCAACAAGATATTGCGCGAGCATAATCTTTTCAGTGCCATCGTCCGATTGAAAGTGGAGTGGATCGCAAGTTACACAAAGGTTTATTTTCTACTTTCTAGTCACGTGAACATCATCTCAGACGTGCATATCCGTCAAAACAATCCTCCCCGTCGGGGAATCGAGCCCCGGTCTCCCGCGTGACAGGCGGGGATACTCACCACTATACTAACGAGGACATGCCAAGGATCGTATGGTGACTGTGCAAACTTTTTCACATGCAATCACACATCAGCTCAAGCATTGCATTGTGTTGGTTTCGTCGGTCAGAAAATAATTTTTTGTTGTTTTTTCACGAATTACTTTTTAACAATATAACCCAAAGTATATTAAACGATATACAACCACGGCTCGTTGGTCTAGGGGTATGATTCTCGCTTTGGGTGCGAGAGGTCCCGGGTTCAAATCCCGGACGAGCCCGAAGTTCTTTGAAGCCTCTTTTGTTGAAATAAGTGCATGCTTAGATTGTCAGTGACGCAGTTTGCGACGACTCTTTGAAATTCCAGTTGGTTGGCACGTTTCGCAAGCGAGCGAAAAGATGAAGCGGACACGGGGCGCCGATAAGAAACTTGAAGGTTATTCAGAAAAACAACACTGAGATAACGCGCGTTGATGGATGATGAAAGAACTCAAGGGCGAGTTTCTCTCTTTTTTTCTACTTCCACTCTTCAACAATTAATATAAAATGGCTGCCACAAAAGTTGGATCCATTAACAACTCGCATCAACTCCTATTGGACAAAACAAGAATATATTTTTACTTTGAAACGCGCAATACATCACGAGCAAGTAATGCATACATTCGTCGAAAGTGAAGAAGTTCTTCTTCTCAGCATGGTAAGTGGCCCAAAAGCATGTAAATTATGTAAAGTTTCGAAAATTGACTATTAAATTGGTCAAGAGATCTATCGACGATTGTTTGACAAGTTTCTTTTTGCATGTGTGCAGGTCCTGAAAGAAACGCTTCAGGTTGACTCTCGACCAAGAAGAATCATCACTAAAGTTTCAAAGCGCACAACTAGCCAGAAAGTATGTGTCTTTCCACCGGAGCTAAACTGCAGCACTCCAAAGTCAAGAAAACGATCCCGCCTCGATGATGATGCCGACTCTTCGTCTCAACGTAACAGTATTACGCAGGATCGCCACCACAATCCCACAAGCAAGCGTATACGAAAATGTGAAAGAATCTTTACAAATGCAAGCCGACCATCAACAAATTCTTCAAGTGTCCCGCTGTCAAGAATTTCAGCATTCATGCCCATATCGGACGTCGATTCCAGTCCTAAATCGTCCTCTTCGTGCGCCTCACTTATGTCTAAAGTGCTCCGAAAGCAACACGGCAGACATTGTCGGCATTTGATGAGGGCCTGTGCGTAATAAGAGGTTTATTACCTGCGCCAAACAAACGTGGTTGTACAAGGAAAAGTTTCATCTCGTTCACTCGTGAATCTCGCGTATTTATCACCATACGTTGTTGCCATTTTTATCCGCCCATGCAATATCTGCGTTGACATTACTGTGCAGGAAATCTATACACGCATTCTTCTTCTTACCAGTGCTGACATTATATTTGCTATTGTTCCTTTTAAATAAATTATGAACATGAAATAAGCACGATTCGGCCATTCGGCATGTGACAAATGCAATGGAATATATTTCTGATAAAATTTCTCCCCGTCGGGGAATCGAACCCCGGTCTCCCGCGTGACAGGCGGGGATACTTACCACTATACTAACGAGGACTGAAGCACATGTCCAACAATCTGACATTTAATCTAAATCACTGTGTCTTGGCTAACAAAAAGCATACGCAACTCCAGCGTCTTCAAAAGATAAGGCACATTTGGAACGGACAATATTCCGTGACAACGAAAAATTGACAAAGGATTAAGGATCCATGTATACCCAGATTTTGTGCCGAAGCAACGAAATTGATTGAAACTATACTGCTAAGTTTTACCTCATTACTTGATCTTTCCAAAAATGTCAACCACTGCAGCTGGAATGAATAGTTGACAATTATCACAAGCATAAATGTGTCAGATCCACAACGATAATTGATTCAACAAAAAACGCTTTTTGCTGATTGAGAATTGACAGAGGGCAACAAGATATTGCGCGAGCATAATCTTTTCAGTGCCATCGTCCGATTGAAAGTGGAGTGGATCGCAAGTTACACAAAGGTTTATTTCCTACTTTCTAGTCACGTGAACATCATCTCAGACGTGCATATCCGTCAAAACAATCCTCCCCGTCGGGGAATCGAACCCCGGTCTCCCGCGTGACAGGCGGGGATACTCACCACTATACTAACGAGGACATGCCAAGGATCGTATGGTGACTGTGCAAACTTTTTCACATGCAATCACACATCAGCTCAAGCATTGCATTGTGTTGGTTTCGTCGGTCAGAAAATAATTTTTTGTTGTTTTTTCACGAATTACTTTTTAACAATATAACCCAAAGTATATTAAACGATATACAACCACGGCTCGTTGGTCTAGGGGTATGATTCTCGCTTTGGGTGCGAGAGGTCCCGGGTTCAAATCCAGGACGAGCCCGAAGTTCTTTGAAGCCTCTTTTGTTGAAATAAGAGCATGCTTAGATTGTCAGTGACGCAGTTTGCGACGACTCTTTGAAATTCCAATTGGTTGGCACGTTTCGCAAGCGAGCGAAAAGATGAAGCGGACACGGGACGCCGATAGGAAACTTGAAGGTTATTCAGAAAAACAACACTGAGATAACGCGCGTTGATGGATGATGAAAGAACTCAATGGCGAGTTTCTCTCTTTTTTTCTACTTCCACTCTTCAACAATTAATATAAAATGGCTGCCACAAAAGTTGGATCCATTAACAACTTGCATCAACTCCTATTGGACAAAACAAGAATATATTTTTACTTTGAAACGCGCAATACATCACGAGCAAGTAATGCATACATTCGTCGAAAGTGAAGAAGTTCTTCTTCTCAGCATGGTAAGTGGCCCAAAAGCATGTAAATTATGTAAAGTTTCGAAAATTGACTATTAAATTGGTCAAGAGATCTATCGACGATTGTTTGACAAGTTTCTTTTTGCATGTGTGCAGGTCCTGAAAGAAACGCTTCAGGTTGACTCTCGACCAAGAAGAATCATCACTAAAGTTTCAAAGCGCACAACTAGCCAGAAAGTATGTGTCTTTCCACCGGAGCTAAACTGCAGCACTCCAAAGTCAAGAAAACGATCCCGCCTCGATGATGATGCCGACTCTTCGTCTCAACGTAACAGTATTACGCAGGATCGCCACCACAATCCCACAAGCAAGCGTATACGAAAATGTGAAAGAATCTTTACAAATGCAAGCCGACCATCAACAAATTCTTCAAGTGTTCCGCTGTCAAGAATTTCAGCATTCATGCCCATATCGGACGTCGATTCCAGTCCTAAATCGTCCTCTTCGTGCGCCTCACTTATGTCTAAAGTGCTCCGAAAGCAACACGGCAGACATTGTCGGCATTTGATGAGGGCCTGTGCGTAATAAGAGGTTTATTACCTGCGCCAAACAAACGTGGTTGTACAACGAAAAGTTTCATCTCGTTCACTCGTGAATCTCGCGTATTTATCACCATACGTTGTTGCCATTTTTATCCGCCCATGCAATATCTGCGTTGACATTACTGTGCAGGAAATCTATACACGCATTCTTCTTCTTACCAGTGCTGACATTATATTTGCTATTGTTCCTTTTAAATAAATTATGAACATGAAATAAGCACGATTCGGCCATTCGGCATGTGACAAATGCAATGGAATATATTTCTGATAAAATTTCTCCCCGTCGGGGAATCGAACCCCGGTCTCCCGCGTGACAGGCGGGGATACTTACCACTATACTAACGAGGACTGAAGCACATGTCCAACAATCTGACATTTAATCTAAATCACTGTGTCTTGGCTAACAAAAAGCATACGCAACTCCAGCGTCTTCAAAAGATAAGGCACATTTGGAACGGACAATATTCCGTGACAACGAAAAATTGACAAAGGTTTAAGGATCCATGTATACCCAGATTTTGTGCCGAAGCAACGAAATTGATTGAAACTATACTGCTAAGTTTTACCTCATTACTTGATCTTTCCAAAAATGTCAACCACTGCAGCTGGAATGAATAGTTGACAATTATCACAAGCATAAATGTGTCAGATCCACAACGATAATTGATTCAACAAAAAACGCTTTTTGCTGATTGAGAATTGACAGAGGGCAACAAGATATTGCGCGAGCATAATCTTTTCAGTGCCATCGTCCGATTGAAAGTGGAGTGGATCGCAAGTTACACAAAGGTTTATTTCCTACTTTCTAGTCACGTGAACATCATCTCAGACGTGCATATCCGTCAAAACAATCCTCCCCGTCGGGGAATCGAACCCCGGTCTCCCGCGTGACAGGCGGGGATACTCACCACTATACTAACGAGGACATGCCAAGGATCGTATGGTGACTGTGCAAACTTTTTCACATGCAATCACACATCAGCTCAAGCATTGCATTGTGTTGGTTTCGTCGGTCAGAAAATAATTTTTTGTTGTTTTTTCACGAATTACTTTTTAACAATATAACCCAAAGTATATTAAACGATATACAACCACGGCTCGTTGGTCTAGGGGTATGATTCTCGCTTTGGGTGCGAGAGGTCCCGGGTTCAAATCCAGGACGAGCCCGAAGTTCTTTGAAGCCTCTTTTGTTGAAATAAGAGCATGCTTAGATTGTCAGTGACGCAGTTTGCGACGACTCTTTGAAATTCCAATTGGTTGGCACGTTTCGCAAGCGAGCGAAAAGATGAAGCGGACACGGGGCGCCGATAAGAAACTTGAAGTTTATTCAGAAAAACAACACTGAGATAGCGCGCGTTGATGGATGATGAAAGAACTCAATGGCGAGTTTCTCTCTTTTTTTCTACTTCCACTCTTCAACAATTAATATAAAATGGCTGCCACAAAAGTTGGATCCACTAACAACTCGCATCAACTCCTATTGGACAAAACAAGAATATATTTTTACTTTGAAACGCGCAATACATCACGAGCAAGTAATGCATACATTCGTCGAAAGTGAAAAAGTTCTTCTTCTCAGCATGGTAAGCGGCCCAAAAGCATGTAAATTATGTAAAGTTTCGAAAATTGACTATTAAATTGGTCAAGAGATCTATCGACGATTGTTTGACAAGTTTCTTTTTGCATGTGTGCAGGTCCTGAAAGAAACGCTTCAGGTTGACTCTCGACCAAGAAGAATCACCACTAAAGTTTCAAAGCGCACAACTAGCCAGAAAGTATGTGTCTTTCCACCGGAGCTAAACTGCAGCACTCCAAAGTCAAGAAAACGATCCCGCCTCGATGATGATGCCGACTCTTCGTCTCAACGTAACAGTATTACGCAGGATCGCCACCACAATCCCACAAGCAAGCGTATACGAAAATGTGAAAGAATCTTTACAAATGCAAGCCGACCATCAACAAATTCTTCAAGTGTTCCGCTGTCAAGAATTTCAGCATTCATGCCCATATCGGACGTCGATTCCAGTCCTAAATCGTCCTCTTCGTGCGCCTCACTTATGTCTAAAGTGCTCCGAAAGCAACACGGCAGACATTGCCGGCATTTGGTGAGGGCCTGTGCGTAATAAGAGGTTTATTACCTGCGCCAAACAAACGTGGTTGTACAACGAAAAGTTTCATCTCGTTCACTCGTGAATCTCGCGTATTTATCACCATACGTTGTTGCCATTTTTATCCGCCCATGCAATATCTGCGTTGACATTACTGTGCAGGAAATCTATACACGCATTCTTCTTCTTACCAGTGCTGACATTATATTTGCTATTGTTCCTTTTAAATAAATTATAAACATGAAATAAGCACGATTCGGCCATTCGACATGTGACAAATGCAATGGAATATATTTCTGATAAAATTTCTCCCCGTCGGGGAATCGAACCCCGGTCTCCCGCGTGACAGGCGGGGATACTTAACACTATACTAACGAGGACTGAAGCACATGTCCAACAATCTGACATTTAATCTAAATCACTGTGTCTTGGCTAACAAAAAGCATACGCAACTCCAGCGTCTTCAAAAGATAAGGCACATTTGGAACGGACAATATTCCGTGACAACGAAAAATTGACAAAGGATTAAGGATCCATGTGTACCCAGATTTTGTGCCGAAGCAACGAAATTGATTGAAACTATACTGCTAAGTTTTACCTCATTACTTGATCTTTCCAAAAATGTCAACCACTGCAGCTGGAAAGAATAGTTGACAATTATCACAAGCATAAATGTGTCACATCCACAACGATGATTGATTCAACAAAAAAAGCTTTTTGCTGATTGAGAATTGACAGAGGGCAACAAGATATTGCGCGCGAGCATAATCTTTTCAGTGCCATCGTCCGATTGAAAGTGGAGTGGATCGCAAGCTACACAAAGGTTTATTTCCTACTTTCTAGTCACGTGAACATCATCTCAGACGTGCATATCGGTCAAAACAATCCTCCCCGTCGGGGAATCGAACCCCGGTCTCCCGCGTGACAGGCGGGGATACTCACCACTATACTAACGAGGACATGCCAAGGATCGTATGGTGACTGTGCAAACTTTTTCACATGCAATCACACATCAGCTCAAGCATTGCATTGTGTTGGTTTCGTCGGTCAGAAAATAATTTTTTGTTGCTTTTTCACGAATTACTTTTTAACAATATAACCCAAAGTATATTAAACGATATACAACCACGGCTCGTTGGTCTAGGGGTATGATTCTCGCTTTGGGTGCGAGAGGTCCCGGATTCAAATCCCGGACGAGCTCGAAGTTCTTTGAAGCCTCTTTTGTTGAAATAAGTGCATGCTTAGATTGTCAGTGACGCAGTTTGCGACGACTCTTTGAAATTCCAGTTGGTTGGCACGTTTCGCAAGCGAGCGAAAAGATGAAGCGGACACGGGGCGCCGATAAGAAACTTGAAGTTTATTCAGAAAAACAACACTGAGATAGCGCGCGTTGATGGATGATGAAAGAACTCAAGGGCGAGTTTCTCTCTTTTTTTCTACTTCCACTCTTCAACAATTAATATAAAATGGCTGCCACAAAACTTGGATCCACTAACAACTCGCATCAACTCCTATTGGACAAAACAAGAATATATTTTTACTTTGAAACGCGCAATACATCACGAGCAAGTAATGCATACATTCGTCGAAAGTGAAGAAGTTCTTCTTCTCAGCATGGTAAGTGGCCCAAAAGCATGTAAATTATGTAAAGTTTCGAAAAATGACCATTATATTGGTCAAGAGATCTATCGACAATTGTTTGACAAGTTTCTTTTTGCATGTGTGCAGGTCCTGAAAGAAACGCTTCAGGTTGACTCTCGACCAAGAAGAATCATCACTAAAGTTTCAAAGCGCACAACTAGCCAGAAAGTATGTGTCTTTCCACCGGAGCTAAACTGCAGCACTCCAAAGTCAAGAAAACGATCCCGCCTCGATGATGATGCCGACTCTTCGTCTCAACGTAACAGTATTACGCAGGATCGCCACCACAATCCCACAAGCAAGCGTATACGAAAATGTGAAAGAATCTTTACAAATGCAAGCCGACCATCAACAAATTCTTCAAGTGTTCCGCTGTCAAGAATTTCAGCATTCATGCCCATATCGGACGTCGATTCCAGTCCTAAATCGTCCTCTTCGTGCGCCTCACTTATGTCTAAAGTGCTCCGAAAGCAACACGGCAGACATTGCCGGCATTTGATGAGGGCCTGTGCGTAATAAGAGGTTTATTACCTGCGCCAAACAAACGTGGTTGTACAACGAAAAGTTTCATCTCGTTCACTCGTGAATCTCGCGTATTTATCACCATACGTTGTTGCCATTTTTATCCGCCCATGCAATATCTGCGTTGACATTACTGTGCAGGAAATCTATACACGCATTCTTCTTCTTACCAGTGCTGACATTATATTTGCTATTGTTCCTTTTAAATAAATTATAAACATGAAATAAGCACGATTCGGCCATTCGACATGTGACAAATGCAATGGAATATATTTCTGATAAAATTTCTCCCCGTCGGGGAATCGAACCCCGGTCTCCCGCGTGACAGGCGGGGATACTTAACACTATACTAACGAGGACTGAAGCACATGTCCAACAATCTGACATTTAATCTAAATCACTGTGTCTTGGCTAACAAAAAGCATACGCAACTCCAGCGTCTTCAAAAGATAAGGCACATTTGGAACGGACAATATTCCGTGACAACGAAAAATTGACAAAGGATTAAGGATCCATGTGTACCCAGATTTTGTGCCGAAGCAACGAAATTGATTGAAACTGTACTGCTAAGTTTTACCTCATTACTTGATCTTTCCAAAAATGTCAACCACTGCAGCTGGAAAGAATAGTTGACAATTATCACAAGCATAAATGTGTCACATCCACAACGATGATTGATTCAACAAAAAAAGCTTTTTGCTGATTGAGAATTGACAGAGGGCAACAAGATATTGCGCGAGCATAATCTTTTCAGTGCCATCGTCCGATTGAAAGTGGAGTGGATCGCAAGTTACACAAAGGTTTATTTCCTACTTTCTAGTCACGTGAACATCATCTCAGACGTGCATATCCGTCAAAACAATCCTCCCCGTCGGGGAATCGAACCCCGGTCTCCCGCGTGACAGGCGGGGATACTCACCACTATACTAACGAGGACATGCCAAGGATCGTATGGTGACTGTGCAAACTTTTTCACATGCAATCACACATCAGCTCAAGCATTGCATTGTGTTGGTTTCGTCGGTCAGAAAATAATTTTTTGTTGCTTTTTCACGAATTACTTTTTAACAATATAACCCAAAGTATATTAAACGATATACAACCACGGCTCGTTGGTCTAGGGGTATGATTCTCGCTTTGGGTGCGAGAGGTCCCGGATTCAAATCCCGGACGAGCTCGAAGTTCTTTGAAGCCTCTTTTGTTGAAATAAGTGCATGCTTAGATTGTCAGTGACGCAGTTTGCGACGACTCTTTGAAATTCCAGTTGGTTGGCACGTTTCGCAAGCGAGCGAAAAGATGAAGCGGACACGGGGCGCCGATAAGAAACTTGAAGTTTATTCAGAAAAACAACACTGAGATAGCGCGCGTTGATGGATGATGAAAGAACTCAATGGCGAGTTTCTCTCTTTTTTTCTACTTCCACTCTTCAACAATTAATATAAAATGGCTGCCACAAAAGTTGGATCCATTAACAACTCGCATCAACTCCTATTGGACAAAACAAGAATATATTTTTACTTTGAAACGCGCAATACATCACGAGCAAGTAATGCATACATTCGTCGAAAGTGAAGAAGTTCTTCTTCTCAGCATGGTAAGCGGCCCAAAAGCATGTAAATTATGTAAAGTTTCGAAAATTGACTATTAAATTGGTCAAGAGATCTATCGACGATTGTTTGACAAGTTTCTTTTTGCATGTGTGCAGGTCCTGAAAGAAACGCTTCAGGTTGACTCTCGACCAAGAAGAATCACCACTAAAGTTTCAAAGCGCACAACTAGCCAGAAAGTATGTGTCTTTCCACCGGAGCTAAACTGCAGCACTCCAAAGTCAAGAAAACTATCCCGCCTCGATGATGATGCCGACTCTTCGTCTCAACGTAACAGTATTACGCAGGATCGCCACCACAATCCCACAAGCAAGCGTATACGAAAATGTGAAAGAATCTTTACAAATGCAAGCCGACCATCAACAAATTCTTCAAGTGTTCCGCTGTCAAGAATTTCAGCATTCATGCCCATATCGGACGTCGATTCCAGTCCTAAATCGTCCTCTTCGTGCGCCTCACTTATGTCTAAAGTGCTCCGAAAGCAACACGGCAGACATTGCCGGCATTTGATGAGGGCCTGTGCGTAATAAGAGGTTTATTACCTGCGCCAAACAAACGTGGTTGTACAACGAAAAGTTTCATCTCGTTCACTCGTGAATCTCGCGTATTTATCACCATACGTTGTTGCCATTTTTATCCGCCCATGCAATATCTGCGTTGACATTACTGTGCAGGAAATCTTTACACGCATTCTTCTTCTTACCAGTGCTGACATTATATTTGCTATTGTTCCTTTTAAATAAATTATAAACATGAAATAAGCACGATTCGGCCATTCGACATGTGACAAATGCAATGGAATATATTTCTGATAAAATTTCTCCCCGTCGGGGAATCGAACCCCGGTCTCCCGCGTGACAGGCGGGGATACTTAACACTATACTAACGAGGACTGAAGCACATGTCCAACAATCTGACATTTAATCTAAATCACTGTGTCTTGGCTAACAAAAAGCATACGCAACTCCAGCGTCTTCAAAAGATAAGGCACATTTGGAACGGACAATATTCCGTGACAACGAAAAATTGACAAAGGATTAAGGATCCATGTGTACCCAGATTTTGTGCCGAAGCAACGAAATTGATTGAAACTGTACTGCTAAGTTTTACCTCATTACTTGATCTTTCCAAAAATGTCAACCACTGCAGCTGGAAAGAATAGTTGACAATTATCACAAGCATAAATGTGTCACATCCACAACGATGATTGATTCAACAAAAAAAGCTTTTTGCTGATTGAGAATTGACAGAGGGCAACAAGATATTGCGCGAGCATAATCTTTTCAGTGCCATCGTCCGATTGAAAGTGGAGTGGATCGCAAGTTACACAAAGGTTTATTTCCTACTTTCTAGTCACGTGAACATCATCTCAGACGTGCATATCCGTCAAAACAATCCTCCCCGTCGGGGAATCGAACCCCGGTCTCCCGCGTGACAGGCGGGGATACTCACCACTATACTAACGAGGACATGCCAAGGATCGTATGGTGACTGTGCAAACTTTTTCACATGCAATCACACATCAGCTCAAGCATTGCATTGTGTTGGTTTCGTCGGTCAGAAAATAATTTTTTGTTGCTTTTTCACGAATTACTTTTTAACAATATAACCCAAAGTATATTAAACGATATACAACCACGGCTCGTTGGTCTAGGGGTATGATTCTCGCTTTGGGTGCGAGAGGTCCCGGATTCAAATCCCGGACGAGCTCGAAGTTCTTTGAAGCCTCTTTTGTTGAAATAAGTGCATGCTTAGATTGTCAGTGACGCAGTTTGCGACGACTCTTTGAAATTCCAGTTGGTTGGCACGTTTCGCAAGCGAGCGAAAAGATGAAGCGGACACGGGGCGCCGATAAGAAACTTGAAGTTTATTCAGAAAAACAACACTGAGATAGCGCGCGTTGATGGATGATGAAAGAACTCAATGGCGAGTTTCTCTCTTTTTTTCTACTTCCACTCTTCAACAATTAATATAAAATGGCTGCCACAAAAGTTGGATCCACTAACAACTCGCATCAACTCCTATTGGACAAAACAAGAATATATTTTTACTTTGAAACGCGCAATACATCACGAGCAAGTAATGCATACATTCGTCGAAAGTGAAGAAGTTCTTCTTCTCAGCATGGTAAGCGGCCCAAAAGCATGTAAATTATGTAAAGTTTCGAAAATTGACTATTAAATTGGTCAAGAGATCTATCGACGATTGTTTGACAAGTTTCTTTTTGCATGTGTGCAGGTCCTGAAAGAAACGCTTCAGGTTGACTCTCGACCAAGAAGAATCACCACTAAAGTTTCAAAGCGCACAACTAGCCAGAAAGTATGTGTCTTTCCACCGGAGCTAAACTGCAGCACTCCAAAGTCAAGAAAACGATCCCGCCTCGATGATGATGCCGACTCTTCGTCTCAACGTAACAGTATTACGCAGGATCGCCACCACAATCCCACAAGCAAGCGTATACGAAAATGTGAAAGAATCTTTACAAATGCAAGCCGACCATCAACAAATTCTTCAAGTGTTCCGCTGTCAAGAATTTCAGCATTCATGCCCATATCGGACGTCGATTCCAGTCCTAAATCGTCCTCTTCGTGCGCCTCACTTATGTCTAAAGTGCTCCGAAAGCAACACGGCAGACATTGCCGGCATTTGATGAGGGCCTGTGCGTAATAAGAGGTTTATTACCTGCGCCAAACAAACGTGGTTGTACAACGAAAAGTTTCATCTCGTTCACTCGTGAATCTCGCGTATTTATCACCATACGTTGTTGCCATTTTTATCCGCCCATGCAATATCTGCGTTGACATTACTGTGCAGGAAATCTATACACGCATTCTTCTTCTTACCAGTGCTGACATTATATTTGCTATTGTTCCTTTTAAATAAATTATAAACATGAAATAAGCACGATTCGGCCATTCGACATGTGACAAATGCAATGGAATATATTTCTGATAAAATTTCTCCCCGTCGGGGAATCGAACCCCGGTCTCCCGCGTGACAGGCGGGGATACTTAACACTATACTAACGAGGACTGAAGCACATGTCCAACAATCTGACATTTAATCTAAATCACTGTGTCTTGGCTAACAAAAAGCATACGCAACTCCAGCGTCTTCAAAAGATAAGGCACATTTGGAACGGACAATATTCCGTGACAACGAAAAATTGACAAAGGATTAAGGATCCATGTGTACCCAGATTTTGTGCCGAAGCAACGAAATTGATTGAAACTATACTGCTAAGTTTTACCTCATTACTTGATCTTTCCAAAAATGTCAACCACTGCAGCTGGAAAGAATAGTTGACAATTATCACAAGCATAAATGTGTCACATCCACAACGATGATTGATTCAACAAAAAAAGCTTTTTGCTGATTGAGAATTGACAGAGGGCAACAAGATATTGCGCGCGCGAGCATAATCTTTTCAGTGCCATCGTCCGATTGAAAGTGGAGTGGATCGCAAGCTACACAAAGGTTTATTTCCTACTTTCTAGTCACGTGAACATCATCTCAGACGTGCATATCGGTCAAAACAATCCTCCCCGTCGGGGAATCGAACCCCGGTCTCCCGCGTGACAGGCGGGGATACTCACCACTATACTAACGAGGACATGCCAAGGATCGTATGGTGACTGTGCAAACTTTTTCACATGCAATCACACATCAGCTCAAGCATTGCATTGTGTTGGTTTCGTCGGTCAGAAAATAATTTTTTGTTGTTTTTTCACGAATTACTTTTTAACAATATAACCCAAAGTATATTAAACGATATACAACCACGGCTCGTTGGTCTAGGGGTATGATTCTCGCTTTGGGTGCGAGAGGTCCCGGGTTCAAATCCCGGACGAGCCCGAAGTTCTTTGAAGCCTCTTTTGTTGAAATAAGTGCATGCTTAGATTGTCAGTGACGCAGTTTGCGACGACTCTTTGAAATTCCAGTTGGTTGGCACGTTTCGCAAGCGAGCGAAAATTTCAAGCGGACACGGGGCGCCGATAAGAAACTTGAAGGTTATTCAGAAAAACAACACTGAGATAACGTGCGTTGATGGATGATGAAAGAACTCAATGGCGAGCTTCTCTCTTTTTTTCTACTTCCACTCTTCAACAATTAATATAAAATGGCTGCCACAAAAGTTAGATCCACTAACAACTCGCATCAACTCCTATTGGACAAAACAAGAATATATTTTTACTTTGAAACGCGCAATACACCACGAGCAAGTAATGCATACATCTGTCGAAAGTGAAGAATTCTTCTTCTCAGCATGGTAAGTGGCCCAAAAGCATGTAAATTATGTAAAGTTTCGAAAATTGACTATTAAATTGGTCAATAGATCTATCGACGATTGTTTGACAAGTTTCTTTTTGCATGTGTGCAGGTCCTGAAAGAAACGCTTCAGGTTGACTCTCGACCAAGAAGAATCATCACTAAAGTTTCAAAGCGCACAACTAGCCAGAAAGTATGTGTCTTTCCACCGGAGCTAAACTGCAGCACTCCAAAGTCAAGAAAACGATCCCGCCTCGATGATGATGCCGACTCTTCGTCTCAACGTAACAGTATTACGCAGGATCGCCACCACAATCCCACAAGCAAGCGTATACGAAAATGTGAAAGAATCTTTACAAATGCAAGCCGCCCATCAACAAATTCTTCAAGTGTTCCGCTGTCAAGAATTTCAGCATTCATGCCCATATCGGACGTCGATTCCAGTCCTAAATCGTCCTCTTCGTGCGCCTCACTTATGTCTAAAGTGCTCCGAAAGCAACACGGCAGACATTGCCGGCATTTGATGAGGGCCTATGCGTAATAAGAGGTTTATTACCTGCGCCAAACAAACGTGGTTGTACAACGAAAAGTTTCATCTCGTTCACTCGTGAATCTCGCGTATTTATCACCATACGTTGTTGCCATTTTTATCCGCCCATGCAATATCTGCGTTGACATTACTGTGCAGGAAATCTATACACGCATTCTTCTTCTTACCAGTGCTGACATTATATTTGCTATTGTTCCTTTTAAATCAATTATGAACATGAAATAAGCACGATTCGGCCATTCGGCATGTGACAAATGCAATGGAATATATTTCTGATAAAATTTCTCCCCGTCGGGGAATCGAACCCCGGTCTCCCGCGTGACAGGCGGGGATACTTACCACTATACTAACGAGGACTGAAGCACATGTCCAACAATCTGACATTTAATCTAAATCACTGTGTCTTGGCTAACAAAAAGCATACGCAACTCCAGCGTCTTCAAAAGATAAGGCACATTTGGAACGGACAATATTCCGTGACAACGAAAAATTGACAAAGGATTAAGGATCCATGTATACCCAGATTTTGTGCCGAAGCAACGAAATTGATTGAAACTATACTCCTCTAAGTTTTACCTCATTACTTGATCTTTCCAAAAATGTCAACCACTGCAGCTGGAAAGAATAGTTGACAATTATCACAAGCATAAATGTGTCACATCCACAACGATGATTGATTCAACAAAAAACGCTTTTTGCTGATTGAGAATTGACAGAGGGCAACAAGATATTGCGCGAGCATATAATCTTTTCAGTGCCATCGTCCGATTGAAAGTGGAGTGGATCGCAAGCTACACAAAGGTTTATTTCCTACTTTCTAGTCACGTGAACATCATCTCAGACGTGCATATCCGTCAAAACAATCCTCCCCGTCGGGGAATCGAACCCCGGTCTACCGCGTGACAGGCGGGGATACTTACCACTACACTAACGAGGACTGTAGCACTTGTCCAACAATCTGACATTTAATCTAAATCACTGTGTCTTGGCTAACAAAAAGCATACGCAACTCCAGCGTCTTCAAAAGATAAGGCACATTTGGAACGGACAATATTCCGTGACAACGAAAAATTGACAAAGGATTAAGGATCCATGTATACCCAGATTTTGTGCCGAAGCAACGAAATTGATTGAAACTATACTCCTCTAAGTTTTACCTCATTACTTGATCTTTCCAAAAATGTCAACCACTGCAGCTGGAAAGAATAGTTGACAATTATCACAAGCATAAATGTGTCACATCCACAACGATGATTGATTCAACAAAAAACGCTTTTTGCTGATTGAGAATTGACAGAGGGCAACAAGATATTGCGCGAGCATAATCTTTTCAGTGCCATCGTCCGATTGAAATTGGAGTGGATCGCAAGTTACACAAAGGTTTATTTCCTACTTTCTAGTCACGTGAACATCATCTCAGACGAGCATATCCGTCAAAACAATCCCCCCCGTCGGGGAATCGAACCCCGGTCTCCCGCGTGACAGGCGGGGATACTCACCATTTGCGGAATTACAATATAAAATAACCTGAAAAAATAACGCGTTTGAAACAAGGTTATGTTATATTATTTTTCGAATAACTTTTGACAATATAACGCAACACATGTACGCAAAAATATCCCAAAACTTATAACTATGTTATGGTTATAAATATGTTATCATTTTTGTTGGATTTTTGCGAATAACTTTGAACAATATAACGCAAAGTATATTTTGCAAACATCTCTAAGAGTGATATTGTCGGTTCTCCGTTTGTTTTGCAACCTTTACTGCCGCTTTTTGGCATGTAAAAATGTACGGAGGGCGATACGTGCCACCGATTCCGTGTTTTTGTCAAGTGAATATAGTTGACAAAAAAATCGCCAGATAACCAAACTTTGAACGCGTGATATGTATATTATATTCATCAACGAATATTAATATGTATTTTTTCATAATTTTGATATCGTTGGAAAGGTCAGCCCAAAGAGGTCAGCCTATGAACTTATGTTAAAAATCATGCCGCTACCTCGTAAGTTGGTTGAGTAACCCGCGTTCAAGTTTTGTTAACTGGTGATTTTTTTGTGAACGAGCTTCCCTGTGCTGCTCTGGTCCTAGGTGTCGCCGCGGAGTAGTTTACAAACAAAAATATTTTTAAATGGTGATTTTTTTTATAATTTTAAATGATTGTTCTTCCATCTCAAGTTTATTCTAGTTGATATTTAATGTTTTACTTTTTGAAAAACTGGTTAGATGATTTAAATTTTGTTCGATACAACAGACATATTTTGTGTTCTTTACAACCGGCTCTGTGATAGAAAAGACAAATGCTGAAAGTGTCGGGAAATCTTATCGCCGGTTGAAGTCATTTGTGTTTTAATGATACCTAACAACAAAAAATACTTCTTCTGTTGGTAGCCCAGTATGTCTTGTTCAAGTATATTTATATAAGCAACTTAAAACTTTTTGGTGTTTTTTATTTTACTGATTTTTGTGTCAGGAAAAATATATAAACTGATGTTTGAGAGTTTTGTTAAAATGTTGGAGCTTACTTATAATTCTCATAGAGAGTGGACGTTTTTAGGATCATAGGCTACCTTGCGACATAGGACAGATCTGTAGGGACCGGGAGTCCGGGACCACCCAGCAAATAGGCTGTATTCTTGTGGTTTTAATGACATTTTTCTTGTTGGAGCTTTGTATTGACTTTAGGGTGCATTATTTAAAGAAATATTAAATCAATAATATATGACACCAGATTACAAACTCTTCAGTGCATTTATGGTAATATATATTTGTTTTTTGCTTTGTTTGCAGGAACAAAATTCCTTGGATGTGTAACATAGTAGGTTTATAATTTCCATGTTCACAAATAAACTTTTCTTTAGTTAGACTTTGTTACAATTGCTTACATCTTCCCTGGTGGAATAAAACAACCTATTTTTAAAGTAAGTGAATATATCATTTCTTAGCCTAACCCAGTAGTTCAGAAAATATCTTGACAGCATTTTTCAAAAATTTGCAGTCCATGAAAACAATGGAATTTTATCAATTTTAAATAACCAAGACCAAGAAATTTTTTCACTGATCCCCTAAAACTGTTTTAGGGCCCTTACTTTTGGAACCATGCATGCATGCCACACATACATGTATCTTTTTACTGTATGTACGGTACGTCTTTTACCTGTGCTCACTCTCTCCCAAAGCTTACATGTGTAAATTTAATCAAACAATGTCTGATGTATGACTGTACAGATCAAATATTCTATGTATTGCATCAACTTATTTCACAATCAACATCTCACAGTTATTCTTTAGCTTCAGTTCTTGGTAGTGGTACTGCTGTGAGTATTTTGTGAATGACTCATTGTTTTTTAAAGCAGCCTTCTTCTTTCCTGTTTCTCAGAGAGCGTCAGCACCTGTTCAAGCTTTTGCATAGATTAAAAATAGTAGGAAGTAGCAGCAGACAAGGCTGCCAATTTATCATCGTACAGGGCTTGCTGAGAGCATAATGAAAGTAAATGGAACTGTTATGTCAATCAATATAGCAAACATACTATCACAGCACCAGATACTGTGTGGATGTTTAAAATGAGTATATACATATATTTTTTGTCAGATAGAATTTCGTTTGGTTTGAGTACATTTTGAGTATTTAAAATTGGTTGGGAGGTTTAACAAAGATACCATGGCTTCTGCGGTAAGTTTGTTAGTGGACAGGAACAAAGTATAACAATGCATATATATATTACAGAAAAATATGGTTATTGTGCACCAATATGTCATTTCTGAAAATTGTATCTTTTATTTTTGCAGAATATGAAGCACCACTGGCAGAGCCACAATGTCAAGCAAAGCGGAGTGGATGATATGGTTTTGTTGACCAAAATATCTGAGTCCGCAATAGTGGAAAATTTGAAGAAACGCTATATGGATGACCAGATTTTTGTATCCTTACTTGAAAGATTAGTAGTTGAAGTTATACTTACACTAAAGTGCTATCTTAACTTTTCTTCATCATTTACAGTAATTAATTTACATGTGTTGTAACTATGCAGTAATATTTCATGCAATCACATGATTGGGGCAGCCAGTAAGCCTAATGTGTTGTAGCCAGTAAGTTATAAAAGGTTTTTTGTTTCTTAATCAACCTAAACAATTAGACATACATTGGGCCAGTACTTGTATCTGTGAATCCCTTCAAACAAATGCCATACTTCACTGACAAAGAGGTTGAGCTTTATCAAGGCGCAGTAAGTACAGTTTCTGTTCACAATGTTACACTAATTTGTATTGATAATTTTTTTTGCAAACCATGTTATTGAATTGCCGAAAAATTTTATTTTTTATTTGTACAGGCTCCTTATGAAAACCCACCACACATATATGCGCTTGCTGATGATATGTACAGAAACATGATGATTGATTATGAAAACCAATGTGTTATTATCAGTGGAGAATCTGGTGCAGGAAAGACTGTTGCAGCCAAGTTTATAATGGCATATATTTCCAAGGTACATTCCAATCACCCTAATAGTTTATATGCTCTTTATTTTTTATGTAGGTAAACTAAATAGGTAGTTTATGTGATTTTTCTTTTTAAATAGCACTGGATATGTTAGCATAAAGTTTTCATCTGCTTGCTTTCACTGAATTTATTCAAAACACTTTAAATCCTGCAGGTTTCTGGGGGTGGAAACAGAGTAAAACATGTCAAAGACATCATCCTAAAAAGTAACCCCTTGCTGGAAGCTTTTGGTAATGCCAAAACAGTTCGGAATAACAACAGCAGTAGATTTGTAAGCAGCTGTTGCCCAACCATAACATAAATACATGAAACTTTACTTAAAAAATGATTACAGGGTAAGTATTTTGAAATTCAATTCAGTCGAGGTGGTGAGCCTGATGGGGGCAAAATATCAAATTTTTTACTTGAAAAATCTCGGGTTGTTAGCCAAAATCCAAATGAGAGAAATTTTCACATCTTCTACCAAATCCTCTTTGGAGCCCCACAAGATTTGAAAGGTACGAGATGAATGTTTTTATTGAGTTATAAAACTCAAAACGTAATTTTTATATGCATATACTTTATTGGTAGATCAACTTGGAATTGCTACACCAGACTATTATTTTTATCTTAATCAAAGTGGGTGTTACAAAGTGGATGACATGGACGATATAAAAGAGTTTCAAGAAACATTTGATGCAATGGGTGTTATTGGTTTGTCATAGAAAAATATTATGTAACATAAAAAAACGCTTTGCCAATGTCTTTATACAAATTTAGGGCTAACTCCAGATCTTCAGCAGCAAGTCCTTCAATTAACCTGTGGAATTTTGCATTTGGGAAATATTAGTTTTGTAGAGAAAGGAAATTATGCTGCTGTTGAAAATGAAGATTGTAAGTGACTTTCATTTCCACCAAAACTTTTTTCACAAATCCAGGTGTCTACATTGTTTGGGCAATGTAAAATTTTTACTCAACTATCATCAAAACTGATCAAGTACATTATATAACCAGGGATATTCATATCTGGTGAAAGATCAGGAAAACCTGGTTAACCAGATATTGATAAGTGTTAACCCATTTATGCTGTTTTGGCAGCAATTTATTTTCTGGAATATCACATCCACCAATGACAAGTAAAT
Organism: Ascidia mentula; assembly: GCF_947561715.1. Lineage (NCBI taxonomy): Eukaryota > Metazoa > Chordata > Ascidiacea > Phlebobranchia > Ascidiidae > Ascidia > Ascidia mentula. Next base: position 13,910,281 of record NC_138569.1, on the reverse strand, counting down.
TTAGCTTAAAGTTAAAAACTCAAACCTGAATATTGTGTTACTCAAAAAGTGGATCATAAAACATATATTATATCATATTATGTGAAGTGACTGATCCAGCTTGACTGCAATGCCTTGGTAGTGATGGCAGTGAATCATGTTATGTAGGATGACTTCTGTTCTGTTTTTATCAAAGCAACTACAATGTGTCAGTAAAATTAATCTTATCACAGTAGTGAAAACCGTTGTACTGTTAGCTGATTCAGTCTTATTGACATGTACTGTTTGCATATCTATGGTCTTATCTATTTTTAAGATTACTATTTTTGCATGTTTGTATTATTGCATTGTTCAACATATTTTTTTGCCCTTCAGTTCTTGGATACCCATCGTATTTGATTGGTGTGAGTCAGGACGCACTTCGCACTAAATTGACCAGCAGAGTGATGGACAGCAAGTGGGGTGGAAAATCTGAAGTGATCAATGTTACGCTGAATGTAGAACAAGCATGCTATACCAGGTAATATTGGTCCTAATTGACCACTTGGCACCTTTGATTGCCTGACAATAATCAATGGGTAGGATTTGGCTGGTTACAGCAGAATGGTGTTACGATAATAATTTTTACTTTTCAGGGATGCTCTGGCAAAGGCACTGCATTCCCGAATGTTTGATTTTCTGGTTCAATCAGTGAACAATGCAATCCGAAAAGATGTTGACGAGTTTAACATCGGTGTCCTGGATATTTATGGATTTGAAATATTTCAGGTAGAGCAAAAAAAAAACATGAAAAATTCACGAAACCTATCATTTTTTCAACTATAATGTCACAGCCCATTATTAAGTTGGTGTTTGAAAAAAGTTTCTGATTCATACATTTGTCAAAGAGTGTTTACACCAAAGATGAATTATATGTTAACTTCCACAAAACCAAAAACGAACTTATTTATTTGTTTAAATGCTGTAGCCCAAAACTTGAAAAGCTCTAATTTTCGTGAACAGTGTTCTTAAGTGGCACATAAGAAAATCTGGCTAGACCACTGGGTGTTGTTTGCCCATGTCTATATGAATTATGAATGTTTCACATTAGACAGTTAAAGTCTGATGATTCAAAATGTGTCATTGGTGTGATCCCAACACATGACTCGGCTACACTTGCACTAATAAGGCTTTAGTTTGCGCACTTAATTAGATTAATTCTACCAGCAATGTGTCTTAACTTTTCATAAAAATTTATAACACCATACACAACCACTATTTGTTTAGCTACCAAATCAAACCAATTTTGTTTATAAAATACAACATTTCCATTACATTCTGTAACATTCCTTGGTTTTGTTTTTGCAGAAAAATGGGTTTGAACAGTTTTGTATTAATTTTGTCAATGAAAAGCTTCAACAAATTTTTATTGAGCTCACATTGAAAGCAGAACAGGAGGAATATGTTCAGGAGGGAATTAGATGGACTCCAATTGATTATTTTAACAACAAGATTGTGTGTGATCTGGTAGAAAGCAAGGTATTAGCTGTTCTTTTTAGCATAAAAAGGCACTTAATTTTGTTCAGCACAAACATTAACTACTTCAACTAAACCAGTGGTTTCCAAACATTCTAGATCAGTGGCCCAAACATGTTTTTAAAATCGGGTTGTTGTACACCAAGTGCTACAAAGCTGTGAGAAAACTGAGACTGTATTATTATCAAGCAATATTTTGCATTTTGAAAATATAACACACGAAAAAAAAATTTTTTTGCAACTAAAGAAACTTGAATCAAGAAAAGAACTGTTTCATTATATTTAAATAAAAAACAAAGCGTGTTAATTTATAAATAATCTTTTTCTATTAAAAATGCTCAGAGACTCATTGAAAAATTAAAAGGGTCATGGTTCACAGTTTGTCATGAGTATATGTTCTTCTTTGAAGACTGTTATATGTATCAGGTACCTGTTGGAATCATGTGTGTTCTTGATGATACATGTGCAACTATGCATGCTGTCAGTGAAGGTGCAGACCAAAAGTTTCTTGGGAAACTCACCGGTGCCGTTGGAAGTCATGAACATTTTCAAAATTTTAGGTGCCCACCCATTGTATATTTTAAATTAAGATTTTAGTAATGTTAGAAAAAAACTATTACAAACGTATAAATCATCCTGCCAATTGAGTCCATTCACCCTGTAACCGCTGCAGTTGCCTTTCCTGTCGTTATTGAGTTCACTGGTTGCGTGCTTTCATGCATTTTGTTGTTGTTGTTTTTGCATCATACAGTGCTGGGTTTATTGTGCATCACTATGCTGGCAAAGTGACCTATGATGTAGAAGGCTTCTGCGAGCGTAACCGCGATGTTCTATTCAAAGATCTGGTTGAACTCATGCAGCAAAGTGAATTGTAAGTCATTCTTTATGTGTGACACTTGTAGTTTCCATCACTGGTAGCTATTGTCCTTGTCTATTTTTAGTGACTTCATACGTAGCCTGTTTACTGAAGATGTTTCAAAGCAAAAGAAACCAACCACAGCCTCTCAAAAAATCAAGACTCAATGTAATATCCTGGTGAAAACTTTAATGAAGGTAAATAAATATGCAGTCATTTACCAAACGAGAATTATTTCCAATCCACAAATGGCATGCATAGTAAATTACAACAATGGTTTTGAATGCTAGGCAGTTGGTAAAGTTTTAAGACACTGGACTGCACCAACAAGAAATAGCAAAACTTCAACAACAAAACTACTAATTGCCAAAATTTTAGGTCAAATTATCTGCGCTGTTGATTATATGCAGTGGTTGTGATAAACCTGTTCGCTATTTTGTGAGCTCAGTGGACTTTTCTGTTGTATGTGGCCATTTAACAAACGTCTTTCTGTGTATCAAATAGTGTAAAACCAACACTAACCATGTGTAAGTGCATATTATAGAAACAATTTTATTTGCTCAGTGTGCTCCTCATTATATTCGTTGTATGAAACCAAATGAAACCAAACGTCCTCATGACTGGGAAGAATCAAGGGTCAAGCATCAAGTTGAATATCTGGGGTTGAAGGAAAATGTCAGAGTGAGAAGGGCTGGATTTGCTTACCGACGACCATTTCACAAGTTTTTGCAAAGGTCAGTTGCATGTTGTAAACGTGTTTAACCTAACAGTATGCATGTAAAAAAACAGACATACAGACAGACGAACTAACTAACAAAAATACTGTTTGTGATATGGTGAACGATTGACTGCCAGTATACCTTCATTAAATCTAACCATTTTTTTCTTTTTAATTACACTTACTTACATAATACATGTAGTTTATTTGAATCTAAATCACTCAAACATAGATAAATAGAAAAGGGTTTTGCCTTATTTGGAGTACTAGTTTTAATGCTGATAAAGTGATGAATGCTTAAAAAACTATATCATCTAAAAAATATTACGTTGATGTTGGCATAAACTTTACATTTTCTATTTTCATTAAGGTACGCAATTCTTACTCCAGAAACATGGCCTGTTTGGAGAGGTGATGAAAGACAAGGAATACAACATCTCATGAACTGTGTCAACATGGATCCTGACCAGTGGCAGTGTGGAAGAACAAAGCTTTTTGTTAAAAATCCTGAATCTGTAAGGCAACTTCAGTTTGGTATAAAACAACTGTTGGGTATATTTTTTTTCTTATTGTTCATAGCTTTTTCTGCTTGAGGAGATGAGAGACCGAAAGTTTGATGGTTACGCAAGAATTATTCAAAAAGCCTTCCGTCTGTACAATGGAAGGAAAAAGTTTCAGCAGATTAAGGAAGAGGCTTCACAAGTAAGAAACTAAGCATGATTCTTTTCTATTGGTCTTACCCTTAACATGATTGATAAAGAGTCTGATGAAATAATAGATTTTTATTATTGAGCAATAAAAACTAGAATCAGCCTAGATTTTTATTATTGTCAATCAACTTTCATAATCTTGTGTGCAAAATACTTGGAGTTGAGTAATTTGAACAAGAATGACAAACCTAGTATGCTAGACATAGTGCAGACATTTCGAATCAACACTGTGTTCATCGTCAGTGCTTTTTGTGTCTGTTCGGTTGCCTGACCGCCCACCCACCCACCTCTGTACACACCTTGATGCAACTCATTAATTACAGTTCACACTGACGATGGGCACAGCATTGTTTTGGCTTTCTTCTCCAAATAACTTGCATATATTCATTGTATATAAGTGCGAGGTATTTTGTCTAAGTCTTGTCTATGAATAGTTGCAACATTGCATAAACAATATGTACCACTAAGTTTCGAGTATCAACATTTACTTTACTTTTATGTACGTCAAAATGCTTTTCAAATAACAAAAAAAAACTTTGTTTAAATACAGATTGTGTTCAACCGAAAAGAGCGAAAGCGTCACAGCCTCAATAGAAATTTTGTTGGTGACTACATTGGTTTGGAATCTCACCCAGAACTTCGACAGTTTGCTGGAAAGAGAGAAAGAATTGAATTTGCAACTACGGTTGTGAAGTATGACAGAAGGTTTAAGGTACAACAACAATAATTTTTTTTATTCATTTGTGTATGTGCAAATATTAAATGTTGTTGATAGACCACTAAGAGGGATTTGATGATGTCATCAAAGTTCATCTATTTGATCGGAAGGGAAGTTGTAAAAAAGGGTCCAGAAAAAGGGCAAATTAAGGAGGTTTTAAAGCGACAATTGGATTTGGATCAAATCCGGGCAATATCAACAAGGTTTACTATCTTTTTTGTTTTTTATTTGTTGCAATCTATTTCTTATCCCTAATCTTTTTCTTACCCACAGTCCTTATCAAGACGACTTCTTTGTAATTCATGTTGCAAATGATTATGATTCAGTTTTGGAGTCAATTTTTAAAACTGAATTCCTCCATGTGTTGTCCAAAAAGTATGAAGGAAGAGCAAACAGGAAACTTGATATTAATTTTACACAAAGGTATAATGGAGGGACAAGTCCAGTTGTTTTAAGGATATTTTTCAATTAAATCCAAATTTTTGTCTGCACAAACATGTTCATATTGTTTGTCTAAAAAAATTTGAAAATTGTTGTACTTGCTAAACAATGTTATTTCCAAAACCCGCTTTCGGTCTTAACCAGTAAAGTGATATAAAAATATAAACATATTTGTGCAGAATTGAGTTCAATGTCAAAAAGGAGGGTTGGGGTGGCGGTGGTACTCGACTAATTAACTTTACATCTGGATCTGGAGACACTCCCCAACTCAAGCCTTCAGGAAAGGCCCTCACTGTGGCAATTGGACCAGGACTTCCCAAAAACTCCAGTATGAGCCAGCATGAAATATTTTTATTGCTATGATTTTTTCTGAAACAAGCTACATTTACCCAAAGTATTTCCTCCATATAATGTTTGTCATACAACATGCACACTAAATTTATGCCCGTTAGTGTTGTCACATTCAAAAATAAGCCCACAACTTGAGTTGGAAGCATTATAAATTCTTTGTTGTTGGCCTTTAAGGGTTGTAAAACACACAATAAAATATTATGTACCCATTAAACATCTGCTACATCCTGCATACCCATAAATGTGTTTGTTGTAGTGCTTTATTGCACAAAATTATATCAGTTTCATAATAGCAAGACCCTGTTTCCTTACCTGATTTATGATGGTTGAGACTTCTTTGTGTGTTCCCTTAAGTTTTTTTTTTAACTTTATGTAAACACTGACTTAACTACCAATAAGTTGTCAATCAAAATAAACAGAGCCAGAAGTAAGGAATGTGATGGCAAGACGACAGGCCCCGAGAGGTGGAGGACGCAATGCAGGAGGATATGCCTCTTCCCAACAGCAATCCCGTGGTCCTGGAAGATCCGCACCATCAGTACCACAAGGACATGGTTATCCAAATGGATCAAGTCGTGGTCCAGCCCAACCTCCATCCAACTTCAGAGGACCGCCACAGCAACGTGCTCCTCCACAGAACAACTTTCCTCCTCCACCTCAAAACAACTTCCCCCCTCCAGCTTCCGTATCATCATCATACACACAGCAAGGAAGAGGTAGAATAGAATGTTTTCTTGCATAAAGTTGGGTTTAATTTTTCTCCGTTTTGTCTCAATTGCTTTTAAAATAACTGAAAGAATGGACTAAAAATATAGAAGTAAACAAAACCAGAATGTGTACTGGTTTTCTCAGTGTTACTCACATATTTTTAGTGAAGTTGTTACTGGTTTTTCAAAAAATTACATCAATTAACCACAAAAAAAAAATAATTAAGGATCGAGATACTGTTTTACCTAATTGGCATGCGTGACTTATCAACCACATACTTAGTTTGCATGTTTTCTTTTTGAAACGCCGAATACATCCTGGCGACTAATGGCACCAAATAACAATTCTTCGACCGTTGGCTAGTTTTCTCAGTGGTGTCTCAACAAAAAAGCAACCATCACCACCCACCGCAATCCCATTCCAACCCACCGCAATCCCATTCCAACCCACAAGGTAGGGGCAGGCCGAGTTTCCCGGCTCCTGGACCTCCACGTCATCCTGCGCCAACAGGACGAGGAAGGGGTGGTATGTGTTGATAACTGCACTTGTTTTGCTGTGGTGTGAGCATTTTTCTATTAACCTTGGTGTTGCATGCCAACACATTTCTTGCTGTGTGTCGCTGTAATTATTATAGGGGACCAGCCTTTTGCTACTCTCCCTGTCTTTGGGGAGAGCTTTTGGTGCTTTGCTGACTTTATCACTTACTGCTTACGCTACCAGCGTCTATTGTAATCCTTCCACGACGAGATTTCACCTTAGAGACATTACTAGAAACTCGATACAACCATTAATACATCACTGATTTCATACTTTTTTATTTCAGAACGACTTCCATCGACTGGTGCCCACCCGCACTTGCCCCAGATGGGGCAACAACGCAGAGCAAGAGCTCCCAGCGTGGCACATGATAACGACCTCTCGTTTATGCGCACGCCGGATGCGGGTGCCGCAGGGTTGGTTGCTAACAAAGAAAAAAGCTATTAAAAAATGAACAAGTTTTAAAGATATTTATGTTTTACAGAATCCAACGCCGAATGTCACAACAACGCAGCCAAAAGAACCGACCTGTGCCTGGTGGTGATCGTCCTAAGCCTCGTCCAAAACCAAAAGCACTTGCCAAGTGCAAAGTAAGATTGACAATTATCTTGTGTTACTGAGTTCATTAATGCCTCTAATTATACTGTGCTGTAGTAGTTTTGCGATTGGTGGTAGATAATCACGCCTATAAAATGTTTTGTAGGAGCTGCATTTAATGCAACCACCCCCAAATTTTATTTGTATTTCAGGCACTGTATGCTTACGATGCACAGGACACGGATGAAATTAGTTTTAACTGTGACGACATCATAGAAATCGTAAAAGAGGGTAAGTTTGCTGTCCCACCAGTGAGCATCAACATATAAAACCATTGTAACGTTTTTGCTCTGTAGATCCGTCCGGTTGGTGGACTGGTAGGTTCAAGGGTCGTGAAGGCCTTTTTCCGGGAAATTACGTCGAGAAGATTTAAGAGTGTATCAGTGTTTTGCCTTTTATGCCAGCATGACTTGTACCAAAAAGTTCTGAATAATATTAACGGCGTCCCAAATAACGTGTAGTTTTTCGAGCGTTTTTACCAATTACCAGCTTAAGCTTATTTCTTTTTGCGACCAAACTTTCACACAACATAGCCTTATGTAGCATTTTTTTTCTTATCCAGCGATCAAAATCGTACAAGTGCTTTAAATTAATCATTCCGTTGTCGCCGCACGACTAACCCAAGCACGTTGTTGTATAGATTCCCTAATCCTATCGTATTTAGTCAAATATAATCTGATGTTATGCAGTGCGGTGAGAAATTTATGCAATACATTCGCGGCGTTGCATGCTGTCGTGCGTTGCTCACACTGTCAATCATTATAATTGGATTGCACTAATTTTTGCGCCTGTGCACTTGACTTTCATCCTGTACATATACCTTTGTGTACATAACCTTTTATAATCAAGTGTACTTACATGATTCCTAATTCGAATTAAATCTGCCCGGTGTTACTTTGCATGCTATATAATAGTACTTGTTGTTGAAGTTTTGCTGAAAAAATAACACTGCGCAAGGTTTGCATTCTCGTAGCCATGGTCAATTTCGTTTTAGACGTCAAGAGGAATGTGTTTTTGTCTTGCTTGGTAAATTTGTCATGGACCAAACAACGGTGTTTTAGATATATTTTTGTCAATGATACTTGACCTTGGTACTTTTTTTGGACAAGGCAACACGTTTGTTACCAATAGGTGGCAATAAAGGGCCGTGTTTGTATGTACTCTTGCTTGACATCAGTATTTTATGTTTGTCATGTATATTGTTAGAATGTCAATCCACAACGCAACAGACGTAGTGGGCGTGTTTTCTATTTATAATATCGGTAGAAAATGTTTTTTGTCTCGCTTATTAACAATGTTTTCATTTCACTCGCATTAAAACGTAGTCATGCTGACTTTCTTGAAAGTGTAAACGGACTTTGAAAACCGTATGGCACACGCAGCTATAGCTATGACTTCTGCTACTTTGGGACCACTTCGAACAGTTAGCATATATTACCGCATTTGCAAAACAAAACGCACCAACAGATATCATGAAATTGCTCATGTTAACAGTACAAATTACGTCATATTTTGTAGAAAGCTCGGTGAATACGTAATGTTGAAATAGTTCATCGGATTCTGCAGACAAAGTGTTAATGGAGAGGAAAACGGTATTGCTCATATTTACTTACTTTTTGCACATGGTTATTATAGGCCGCATCTCTGTATTTCTATGGAAAAGACTTTCCCGGTTGGGAAATGCCCTTCTCGAATTTTGTCCTGCGTAACAGAGTAAAATTATGGGTAACAATGCAATGGGTCATGCATGGGCGCCAGTGTTTTGGTTGAATGAGCGCAGATGAACAGGCTGTTGCCAGGGCAATTTTCAGCGTGTTTGGGGCAGTTTTACTATGGTTTTCAGGGTTATTAGTCAGGCAGGGTGCTGTTGAACACGTAGCTGAAAAACCACCCAAATATTAGATTTTGTGGAAAAATGAATCACAGAAAATATGGTCAATTTGTGATTTTCTGTTAGTGCCGACCCTTGAATAGGAATTCTGGCCAAATTTATAATCGAGATAACTACTTTAACTGCTCGCCCGGGTGCATTTTGACCCTCTGTTGGCCATTATTTTGGCCAAAATAAGCAGAAAAAAGTGTAGGTTTGTTTTGTGAAAAAATGAATCACAGAAAGTACCCTCCATTTGCGATTAAGTGAAGCCACCAACCCTCCTCTACACAATTCATTAAGATTCATTAAGCTGTTTGTACACCCCCTAGGACTGACAATTTAGCAGTTAGCCTTTTTTTTTTTTACTCCTGAAAATTTTTATTTTTTTTTTTTATTTCTTTTATTTTACACACATACGCTACCACAATTCACACATAAGAAGCAGAGCGAAAAGTTGCAAAAAAAAAAAAAACATGACAAATTACGTTGAGTACTTTAGACAGTATGCGACCATTTAATTTTAAGCAAATATAAAGTATTTCTTTTTTTTGCTAGGTAAAATTCACAGTTGCGTAGATTCTTCAAAAAAGCACAAATTTCGTTAAGGTCGGGATCGTTTCCGCGTATATGCTCCTGTAAATCACATATCTGGAACATAACAAATCAGAATGAATTCCAAAAAGTTTTTCTGCATCTGTTAAAATTAGATTTTGTCTTATTCTATCACTTAAATATGAAATGACATCCTCCCAGTATACATTGACAATGGGGCATGAACAAAAAATATGACACACAGTTTCCACTTGCTTCTTGCAAAAAACACACATGTTACTAACCATTTTCCCAAAAGAATGTAATTGTTTGTAACGGCATTGAGATTTAATTTAATTTGGAAGCTTCTTAATTTGGTTTCTATGGTTGATTTGTAGACATGCTTATAAACAAGGGGCCATGGGGTATCTTCCCCTAACCTTTTGTCCCAGATATCTTGTGCTTTTGGCTTTATGTTTCAGAAGGGAATATATGTCTTTTGTTTTGTTCAAGGCATGCAACGTCTGAATTATGGTACTGGCATGGGAATTGTGCGGTGGGATATCCCACTCGGGGGGAAATTTCGAGACAAGCTTAATAAATTCCACCAAATCCTTATTATTGGGCGTTAAGCCGTAATTTTTTGCAATCGTATCATATGCAAGATACTCTCCGTTTGTGTTAAGTATGTGTATTTGAAATAAAATCCCCGCTTTAATACATGCATCCATGAACCCGGGTTTTGCGTGGTATTTTACTTGGGCATTGAACCATAATGGACGATTGTTCGGTTGTAAGCCTAGCGTGTTTAAAAAGGTTTTTGCAAGCTCCTACGGTGGCTCGCAGGGATCGTAAGGGTAAACTTCGCTTTAACCGTGGAGACTCAACTTTTACATTTCCATTTAAAATTACCTCCAACCAATTTTCGTTGCAAAACGGCTTTTCTATAACCTTCCAAGTTTTATTAACCTTGTCATCGTGGAGTTTTCTAAACCATTTTAAGTTTAGTGCAAGGAGGTAGTTTTCAATATCAATCACACCGAGGCCGCCTTCGTCTACATCCAAACATATTGTCTCTCTTTTAACTCTTTCCCACTTCGACCCCCAAAGAAATTTAACATATTTTACTCCTGAAATTCTTAATTCGTAAAAAAAAACGCTCACTTGTGACCGCCAGCTGTGCGCAGTCGAGCAAATTAAGTGACGTCGCCGTACCGAAAGGAGGCGAAGAAAGTGGACTGGTAGTAACATTTGTAGTGTAATTTAAAGGTAAAAGGTTATTACTTTGCTAAAGCAGTATAGTGTAGTCGTTTGATTGTTCGAGCATAACACATTCTACCAAGCTGTGTAAAAGGTTAGTCTATACAAACGTAATGCTCCTAGGTCTTGTATGGCACCGCACAGCACATGATGTTTTGTTGATGAGGACATTATAATATTTTAGAAGTTGGTATAGTAACTGCTGTATATGTAATTGAATCTTGTAAATCGATTCTGTGATTTATTCCCCATTCTATTGTATTTAATAATACTGTACATTTTATCCATATGGGGTAACATTTTTTTACTCGCAGATCAGATTTTTGTTCTTCGGACTGCTTCCACTAGGTAGTTGAAATAAAGCAGATGTTTAGGTTGGAGGACTTCCCTGTTGTTTTACTTGATTGCTGAACCTTGTTGTAGAGTAAAATGGAAGTTAAAAGAAAGACATCCAACCACAATGTCAACTCCAATCGTAAATACGAATATTCTGCCCTTGCAAATGATGAAACATTTAATAACAGTGACTTTGTAAACAATGTAATGGTGAGAACACCACACTCATTAAGCAAAAAAAAATTGAAAAATGGGTTTTCAGACCCTAAAGAAGAGTTAGATGATGCTACTGAATTAACAAAGCTAAGACCAAGAGCAAGTGCCACCAACCTACAATCATATTCCTCTAATATCCAAAGACCAGCACCTCCCGATGATGTTGTGTATTTGGAAAGGGAAATTTTGCCAACTGATACATTACAATCCTTTGCTCTACTCTATGGTTGCAATGTAGGTTGATGTTTATGGTCATTTGGACTTTTTTGTTTAATAAGATTGTGTTTACACAAAGCAAGTTGAAAAATGTTGGTTTTTGAAGGCATTACATATTACATTATCTAAATTTTACCAATATTGACATGTTTTACCTTTCAGTTAAATGACATCAAACGAGCAAACAACCTCATTACGGAACAGGACTTTTTTGCATTGCGATTCATTAAGATACCAGTTAAGAAACATGGACTTCTCACTGAACCATCAGAAGAACAAAAGCGACGTTCTTTTGCTTCAACTTCATTGGTTGGACAACTCCAAGGTGAATGTTCAACAGCTGAGAAAACAAGCAATGTTCCCATGTCAACTCGCCTTGATAGCGTTTATCACAATGTAAATGGAGAACTTGATTCTGGTGACAGTTTGGATAATTTAAATCTTCTGGATGGACAGGCTGGAGCCTCTGCATCCTTTAAGCATGTTGCAGTTGAACGCAATGACACAAACAAATATCTCAAAAAAGTTGACAAGGAAATTCGAAAAACTGTTCGAAAAAATGATGAGCTTCATTCTGAAAGGAATGAAGTATTGGAAGAAGTCGTCTCGTCACTCGGTTCAGTTGGCTACAGACCATTGCTGCCACCAGGTTCCAGTAGACGTGATGATTGTGACGGTGCTGACTGGGGTTTAAAATGGTGGGTTTTGCTCATTTGCTTTGTTTTTGTTGCCATAGTTATTGTTCTGATAATAGTTGAATTTTACTTTCATTATATGGCGGAAACACATCCTGAAAACAGTTTACCGTCAAGTTGACCTTAGTTGCCTGTAATGTTTTTTCAAGTGATTTATTGCTTCGATATGGTAGTTTTGTTATTGCTTTGGGTTCGTTGTTATTAGGTTGGGTGAAAACGGCTTTCAAAGTTTTGTAGTATACATCAGAACTTCCATTTCTTTGTGTTGTGGGGGTGTAGTAATATGTGGGATAAGGCAGACAGTTTGCCAGTACCTTTTTATCACATACTGTTGGTTTGTTGCACAATGTGAGGAAATGCTGTTTCATTTTCTTCCTGATCTCATCACTCAATCTATGGGTATAGGTAAAAGCAGTGCTGCAAATGTGGATGTTCTGTGTGACCTATAATTAATTACGATCACATTTCCCCAGTGTTCAGTATCAATTTTTCCTTAGCAATGTCACCACAGCATCATGCACTGGCAAGCAGCTTTATTTGCATTTTTTAATCAAGTAATAAACATATTAAATTAGCAACAATGCGATTTGTACTGCCAAACAAATAATTGAATATAATATTTATTTTGTGATTGTTTTTGTGTATATACTAACATTATAGTTTTTTTTTGAAAAAAATTGCACTACCTATTTCAGATATTTAATATGTATATATAGACCAACAAACATAACTATCAACTATTCTGTAGCAACAAACTATAGTAAATGTTTTGGTTTTAAAAAAGTTGTGACAAAAGAGTTTTTGTTATGTGATGTAACCGGTACATACTGTGACAGAATTCTTGTGCGACACTATTCCTGTTTTATGCCTTTGTGTTCATGTATTTTGATGTGTGCTTACCATTTTCCTGTTTGTGCAATATGACAAGATGGGATGTATTTTTCAGTGCATTTTCCTACCCTTGAGGAAGATAATTAGTTGAAAAAAAATTTAGATGCATATGTACCAAATCGGTAAATAACATGTGCCTCAAGTGTTCTCACTTTTTCGATTTGCTATCCCAAACGTACGCGTTTGTGTAAAGTACTTGTTATGTTAAGCATGACATTATACCAAGTGCCACTTAGCAATTCTGTTATTCTATGTCATACTGGTTCGTGCGTTTGGCAGGGGAAGTATCACAACACAAGTTGCATAAATGGACACGCTGCATACTCGCAGTTAAGCTACGTGTACTTGTTAACAATTATACATCCTATTATTGCGACACCGAAGTCATGACGCGTCAAGAGTTTGCAACGAAAAGTTGGAAATAAATTCTCAAATCCTGCTCAGAAATGACTGTACAGCCGGGGACACAAAAGCTGCAGTTTAACGTATGCTCACATACCCGACCCGAGCATCCGGTTTGTATTGATACGAAGGAAATTGGCGCTCGTGTTTGGCGCTGTCGGCAACTTGCTGTTAACCGGCTTTTCTTTAAAATTTCAACGTATTTCTTCGCATACTTGTCGTCATGCAAGCGCTTTATAACAAAACTAAGTGTTTGTTGGATCGCTGGTCAATACTGCCGAGGCAAATAGTACGATTGAAAGTGACTTGCTTGCAAAACAACCAAACCGGGATTAAACCCAGGGCATCCTGGCCACAATTCTCAATCAGTTTTTTTTCTTGATACATGTGCAGAAGGGCACTTATCCGATGTTGTCATCACGTTCTCATTGCCAAACTCAAATTAGATGATGCAGCTTTTATGTATATTGTTCCACCAGCTGGCATAAAGCAGTGTCGTTAGATGTTTTTTTTTCATGAAAGTCTAGCGGACGGTGGAATTTCAACTCGGGAAACATTTGGCAAGAAATCTTGATAGCAATCCGTACACATGGCCGAAACCATCACTTCTGTGAAAGTTACAGAGCCTATTATTCTCTTGGCAGGCTTACCTACTGACAAAGTCCAAGTCAAAAAAATGATTTGGTGTCAAATTCTTGCGATATGAAGTCACGAACACAGTGTCATAAGGAATTTTGCCAAATGTGTCTTACAAACATTGATGGAAGCATAATTTTAAATTCTTCCTGCAAAAAGAAATTTTTTTTTTCAAAAAAATAGGTCAAAAATCATCTTTTATAATCACTACGGTAGTACCTCTGTGGGTCTTCGGCGGGAATTAATTTAAAAATGTATTCCAACTGTGTGCTTGTATTGTATGTCACCAAACATATGATTTTAAAAAGTGCAATGTGACTTGTTACATCAACATTCAAATAGGTTATTTTCAATTACGGTGCGGCGAAACTACAGCTACATCCCACTACCAATCGGTTCGAAACACACAAGGCCAAAACTGCTCCAGTATAACGAGGATCCTGTACATAAGAACGGGTAAGACGTATATGCCAACCATCTCAGAGCACATTACACCTAAAGTTATTTGATTCCACTATAGAATTGTCTAAAAAATTAGGTTCGCACAGATTACATCTATGTACACAAACAAACTACGTTAAGCTATGTTCAAATATCAGACGGAACCGTATAGAAGGCAAACAGAAAAACTGATACCGACAAAACGACAACTAGGATGCAATTAAGCAACAATGCCGCCGTTGGATTTTGTTTGATGCTTGTGATTTTACGCAGTTTCTCCATTTTTTCCTCCTCGGTCGTTTCTGGATCTGCATTGTTGTACCCACAGAACCAGTCGTATCCTTTCCTCCAATAGCTCCGCTCATTCTCGACTGCAACATTCTCATCTTCTGCGAGAAATTGTCTTGGCTTAGAAGTATGAGTCGCAGGTTTCATAAATAAGTAAACTTCTTTACTTTAGTTATATTAGACCAACTTAATCAAGCATTTTATTCTAAATGTCGGTATATGTTATCTACTCATGTATAAACTTATATGCCTACCATTACCTTTCTCACTTGCATCAACTAGTTTAACTGTTGTGTTTAACTCTTCTTCGAGATTGTCCGTGCGGGGTTTTGACCAATGTTGTGTCCACCATGTAGCTCGACAAATCTGCCGAGAGAGAAATTTACTTTCGTGTAAATGCTCGGTGGCTGTAACAACCGTTTACTTGCCTGGTCGGATGTAGGTGGCGATGTCAAAAGGCTAACAACCACTGCCACAATCAGAGTAGTTAAAAATATGATGATCGCAAAATACATAAAGTGGACGTTGCCAACAAGGGTGTGGTACCATTCTGGCCTAAAATATAGTTCTGTACAGGAATGGAGGATTGACAAATTACGCAAAGCATTGCCAAACAATCACAATCGCTTCGTATATGTTTGTTGAAGCGATTATTATAAAATAATAACATTCCAAAGTAAAAGTTTGAAAATACTCTGAAGTGAGATTGAACCACAATGCACTGCAAGCCAATACATATTCTTTCATATAATGAAGTACAGGTTATACCTTGTGTCTTCCTGAAGACAATTTCCCGCTTGACTTTGAAAGGCAAAAACTATTATCATTCGTATTACTCCCACCACGATTCCAGCCATCATGCCCCAAAACGCACCCTAAACAAACATAGGATAAAATGCCGTTTCAACAGAAAAACCTAATACACGCGAACAATTTTTCTTGAAATAAGGACAACCATTCCCGTGTGGCGCATCCAACCGGAAACGCAATTTGAGCTTTACGTTACGATTGGCGTTGGTAAAAATCCTTCAGGGTGCTTATTGACCTGAAATATTTGCATTAATCCGTAAATGAATGACCAAGCGCACCTGTTTCCATAAAACTTTGTTTTTTAGCTTAGTTTTATAGCGTATCAGCACCTTTTGGTGTAAATTGTATTGACACTGTTGACAGCATTTTTATTGCTGATAGGAAAATTAAATTGGCGCATGTAGTTTTCAACCTGTTCGTTGCCTCGTGTCCAAAACATTCCAAAAAGGAATATAGCTGCAATAGGTGGTGACAGATAGCCGCTGATTTCTTGTATTGTGAGAAACAGCTGTCCATCTTGCAGTAAAAGCATTACAGGTACCTGTTGTAAGTAAAGTTTAGTTTTACCCATGTTGGTACAAGCACGCAATAAGCCAATAAAGCGCACCCATGCTATGCTGAGGCACACCATCACCAAAACCCACAGTCTCCCGACAATCATCATTTCTCGCACCGACGCCTTGGGACGAATGGCCCTCTTCCATATGTCGATAGTAAATAAGGTACTGGAACTAAAAACCCTGTTTGCTAGAGACAAAATTTGTCTTAAAAAGCGTTATATCACCTATTGAAAATCGAATCCAAGTCGCTCATCAGGGCAGCAATCATAACGGACATCATCAAACCACGGGCACCTACGCATATAGGATGATTGTTACGTCAGGAAGGACTCGCATATGACGCTTACCAGTGGGCATAACGCCGAGAACGAGGCGCGGGAAAGCTATATTTGTGCAAGACGTGCTTTGACACACAGCCCCACAAATTTCTGGGTCGACACACATAACTTCGTCTGAACAAAACATATAAACTCTTTGACGTTCATTGACGTCTAATCTCTATTGGAACTTAAAACAAAGCAAATAATGTCTACCCGTGTAAAGAATGCGACTGATCATTCCTGGCATCACCATTAAAAACAGTGGGAGGATTTTAATGAACCCTGCCAAAAGCGTTGCTCCTTTGGCGTGAGAAAGACTTTTGGCCGCCAGTGCTCGCTGAACAATAACCTGGCAAATATGGTAGGAACATTATCGAAACTAAATCATGTCCTTTCTTCAAAGTCATTACCTGATCGGTACACCAATACCAGATGGATGCCGGAGTTTGACCCAATAAGAAACCTGGCCAAGGCACATCTGGATCCAATGGTTCCCGCAGCATAATAAATGAATCGTTCAACGGTAAACCGCAACCTTGAATCAATATTGAGTAGACACTAAACACGTGTTTGCACGCAAAAGCCTTCAGATTACCTGGTGTCTGTCCGTTGAGTGTTGTACTTGGTATAGCTTTCATATATTTTTGTTTCATGGCGTCGTACCCACCAACTTGCACGAAACCTGAGTGAAAATTTATTACGCTAGCGGAAATAAAACCAAATCAATGCACAAATTTTAGTTTTAGTTGCGTTCACAATAAATCGGCGGTGGAATTTCAACTACCAGGAATCTTTGAGGCAAACCTATAGAATACAGTAATATATACATGTTTTTTGTGGTCTAAAACCGTAACGTAAATATCTAACGAACTAAAACTGTTTAAACACAATGGCTTTCGTTGATTTGCCAGACAAACATTTATTCTGCGAACAACTAATTGGCAATAAGCAATGAGTGTGATACAACAAATATTTACAATTGTTTTTTATTTTAGCATTCACTGACGCCCAAAACTATACCATGGGGCCCTTGGGTGTCCGCAAACCCATGGTTGGTGACCACTGCATAACATGCAAACTACTTATATGAAGATTAGTAGTTATTTAATGACCTATTTGCAGACGCAGGGGTGTGTTAAGTTTATGTATATGTTTGTTCTGTAAATCGACATACTTAAGGCAGCAAGAGTAGCTGAGCCAGCAACCATCAGTACTGCCTGTAGCGTATCGGTGTAGATAACTGCAGCAAGACCACCAGTCACAGTGAGAATAGCGGTTATTAGAATTAAACCAATCATCGAAAGGTAAAGGTTCCAGCCGAGTGATTGTTGCACAAACAAACCTCCGGAATACAAGTTAACCTTAAGAAGAAACACAACGTTGTTGGATTGATTCCCATTTGCTCTACTATAAATGAAACAACATGCTCAAAATTGCAATTTGAGTTATTTAGGCTAAATCAATCTCTTTTGCAAGTACAAGTTGCGATTGAACTGTTGTTTTGTGGGCCTAATGTAACATCATTACACCATGGAAAAGCAAGGTACAAAACTTAGAGTGCCCACCGAAACTTTCGTGAAAATGTACAACAGCAATGAAAGAATCGCCACAAAAACTCTCAACCTCCTTCCTCCGAACCGTTTTGACAAGTATTCTGGCATTGTAACCACCTGCATTCGAAAATTGCCAGAGATAATGTTAATGAAGAGCAACTTGAATATATGTCCAAACAAACTTACCCCAGATGTGATGTACACAGGGACAAACAAAAAGCCCAACATTTGCAGTACGATAAGCGCCTGGAAATTAACAATGAAAGTAAAAAAAACAATGTTTAAAATTAAACATAAGCTGCATGGTGCTAATTTATCACAGCAGTTGTTTGGGGTAAGTAGATACGGAGTTTGAGTTATGTGAAAGCACACGTTATATTTGATTTTATATTATATCACATTAAAAAAATAGATGCTATATGATTGATTTCTTCAACAAAAATCTTTTTGAAAAACGAGCTGTAATTGAAAATTTAACATCAACCGACACATATTTTTATTAGGATTCAAGGACAAGAACTTAGACTCTGATGCTTACGTTTAGTTCCCACGCACCCACAGCAATTCCAATAGCAGCCCCGGAACCAGCCAGCCCAATGAAATGCTCGCTTCCAATATTACTCACAAAAAGTGATGCTCCAACCTAATGGCAGATTGCAACGTCATTTTTATGATGTGGCGTGTTGAGGCAGGGACATATACGTTACGCGGTGCAAATTTAAATAGTCGTCTCCCTGATGGAGCGATTTCCATACAACAAGCCGGGTAATGGGTTGAAACTTTATTAATGGCGGAACCGCCGGTCAACATATACGACCGACAAAGATTTGCTGTCTATATTTTCAACAGCTGTAATGTTAACCGTAAGACGTTTTTCTTGTACGAAAGTGCTGTTGTTTGACATAAAGATATAATTGGCTTAATCTTCATTACTTTCATCAGTATCGCTTAATAATGAACGGTTACAATAAGCTTTGAAGTTTTGCAAATGTTAATTTTTTAGGGTAGTCGGGAGGGGTTGTTAAGGTTTAGGTATTTGGTGTGTTTGTTTGGAATTACCGGTAACCACATCATCGAACGTCCAGCCAAAAAGTATCCACTCACTGTTCCTCTGTTCGAACGGCACATTGCCTGAAAAACATAACCTTTTTAATTAATTTTAACAGACCGTTGCAAACAAACCATATGAACATACTGTATTATTCATTTTTATCTACCATCCAACAAAACAATTAAACAAAAGTGTCCGAAATGATGTTGTATTGCAGATTAGTAAAACTATTCTGGATCTGCTAGTTTCAAGGTACCCCAGCAGGCTGTGATGTAGCGGCGCTTACAAAGACTTTTGTGTTACGTAACGTTACTGCTTTGTTTTTTTTCACGCCTATGGCTGTTGCTCAAACTGATGATGCCTGGTTAGGCGAAATATATTTTTCTGATCAAACATCAACTCAGATGTCTGTATGATCGTTGTTACGACCTCACACAGAAAACTGCTAGAAATATTGTAGAATCTCTTACATTTGTAAAAGTTTGCGGCTCACGCTGCGAAGCAAGCTTCTCATTCACATTTTTGACAGTAATGTGTTGGTATTAAACATTTATAGCTGGCCAAGTAAAGCTGAAATCTAGCATGAAGCCTTTGTTTCTTTAACATTTCGCATACGAAAAGAGGCAGATATGACCTAATTTTATTTGGGGTGGCCTGAACGCCTGAGAGGCAATGGTTGCCATCGAAAAGCATGTTGATTCAAAAACGAGACTTTTCTGTGTATGGATATAATTGTTAAAAAGGCTCCATCAGGTCAAAATAAGGCAAATCTAAAAGTTGTCTAAAAAGGCTTTGATGATCAGACAAGCGAACACGCTCACTCGTTTCCACAAAGATTGTTTGCTTTCTAAGGGATAAGTATTTACCTTTCCTGCATTAAGCAAACTTTACCATCACACGGCTATAGTCGGGCATGCACACTCAGCAAACGAGCAAACAAACCGGGGAATTCAATAGCAAACCATTTTGTTTATGACCGTTAAATTCGACATCCTCTTCTATGGTGAAACTCAGCACCTCGTTTCGGTTTTGGGATGGAATGTTTGCTATGTTAAAGGACAGTTTTGGAAAATTTGTTGCAACGCTTTCCCTCAACAAGCAAGTACTATATAGGTTTTTCGTAAACTAAAATTTTGTAAGATTTTAATTGTGCAGTTTCTTTCATGAACATTGAGGTTTCTGATTATTGACCACAAATTAACATTTGATAAATTACACAATAAACTACATACTCACAAATAGTCCGACGGCAACAACCAAAACGAAATACAAAACAATGGTCACAATATCCCATGTTTCCAATCGAGTTTCTTCACCGTATGATGGTGCGGTTGTGTCGTAAACGTTAGTTGAGCTCATCGCTACTTGAAAGAACCCACAAGTCACTGATGAGAAATCGCCAAGTCAAGATTGCTTGCACAAATGCTGAAAACGCCGCTCCCGAAAAATATGCACACTTGTCAAAGCCGTTACGGTACGCTGATAGACCATGCAGACAAAAAAAAAGCGATTTCTCTATATTGCCACCTTGTGGTAAATATATTTGTTTCAAAAGTGGAAACTTTTGACAAACGTATTTAGAAAAGAACCCCAATATTTAAAATAGTTTCCAATAATCACATAACATTTTGCATAACTTACCAGGCAGTATATTTTGGTTATATTAAAACGCTTGTTGTATTCCAGTCATGCGTCTGACATAGATGCATACGTCATGCACTTGTCCATATATGACACAAACAACGGAATTTACCCAGTTAACAACCAACACAGCAGAAAGGCAAAACTAAATGACATTACGTGATATCACAACAATCGCATGCAAGGTTTATAAATTGGGCCAGAGACGACTGTCCAGTGGGACGTGACAAACTTAGGAATATTGTAAATATTGGCCGCAGTGATTCGTAATTGAAATAGTTCGTAAACTTTTGCAATCGCAAATATAGGTTGCTGTGTCGTCTTGCTATATAAGTCGAAAAGTTGTTCTTTTTTGCTTACACAGTTTGCGTCAATGAATAAAACTTAAATCTACGACTTTTATCTTTAGCATAAAATGTTTGTCCGAAAAAGCAATTGTGACAAAAATCCGAAAAATTACAGATTCCGAGAAGTTGCCGAAGAACAAACCTAAAGTCACTTTGTCTTGCATGAAAGACAACTGCAGTTGTTTTAGATATATATATTTCGCACATAATTCGGCATCGTCAGTATCACTAAAACAACCCTGTTTATAATCGGGAGATTCCCATACATGTTTTTTAAGAGTTCTATTTACAGATTCCGAGAAATAACAAATTTTAATACGGGAGCTTGGTAACAGAAGCACAAATATGCAGCGCTGTCGCCTGTGCACTTGTATTATGAAATGTGCTGCTGGTATACACCATAATAGTTATGATAAATCATTTCATGTTGTTGTATGATGCACTATGAAAGTTCGTTGTTCTTTTTGTATCGATTAATAATAAAATTGTGTAAACGCAAGAATATTACGCTACGTAGATTATTGAGCTGAAGTAAAACTGGCAAGACAAAACCTTCGCCCAATATCCCACCCCCGCATTCAACAATGCGCGCACTACAGTTTCAAAAAATGTGACAGTGCGGAAACCTTTTGTTGAGATCGTATGATAATATAGAGGGGGAAGCATGTGTGCTCATAAAAGAAAACGGTAACAGTTTTTTGGAAAAAGTACAGTAGAACTTTATTTAAATCATAGATAGAAGTGAGTTTTACTGAAATTAAGTCTCGTCTATAAAATATCATAAGAAAAATAAGTCGTAAAACGTTGTTTCGCATCTGAAGGACAAACATTGACCGATGGAGTTTGTCCATCCCAAAATTGAAGCGTAACGAACTCGCGGGGGAAAATGTTTAGCTCGTTGAAGTTACTTCTCACAACTTCACTAGGTGAAGTCACCTCACTTTAGCCGTATTTTCAGTGCACGCACTTCACCGGGTGACTTCATCTAACTTCATTTAGTGAACTTACTACACCCAACTTCACTCGCCAAAGTGCTTGCACCGTGTAGGCATCTCTCCAAGGATCTTCATTCGGCGGAGAGACCTATACTCTGATTGGTTATTACATTTGACACAAAAGTTTTTAAATCTTGTAGATGAGGTTAAAGTTTTCTTTTTCAGATGCCTTCATGTGAAAAACATGCTTCATTTTTAACAAATGATTTATATAAAGGAGGACATAACGCATAAAAATATACGCTGAAACCATAGTATACTAAACATACTATGCTGAAACAGATAGCATTAAATGCAATTACACTATGAGGTTCACCGAGTGCAGATTTTTACATCATGTTAAAAATAAGGGGACTCGAATCAAAAAAAGGTTTGGAAACACTTGTTAGAAAACGGCCAAGGTAAACGCGTTCAAACTTGTCGACTGAAAGTGTTGTCGCCTAGCATCCGATAATGGCCCAATGACTACTGTCATTTCGGCGAAATATTTTTTTGTTTCAACGAAATATAATTCACGCATGAATGAACACCACTTCAAGGGATTCATCAAAAACAAAACGCAACTACATACCCAAATTAGAACACATTGACTATCGAAAAACATCAAATGTAACTTTAACATACCTATGCTATCGAATCTGACAATATTCGTTCACATAAGATATACTTTAAGGTCACAAAACTTGTAAATTTGATGCGGTCATGTATCAGGCAGATAGTGGTGTAGTCGCTTGATATAGGCGAACATTTGAAACCTTTCCGGGCCATAAGATTTTTTTAAATTTTGCACAGGGCTTGCCTGAGGCCTGCTGATGAACGTGGTATAAGTTAAAATACCAACTCATTTCAAATTTCCCAGCGAAATGAACTTAACTGCAGGTCACCGCCTGTGACGGCATATAGTCCATTGCCCGCGTACAGCTTCAAGACAAGGTCTCTTGTATAGGCGAACATTTGAAACCTTTCCGGGCCATAAGATTTTTTTAAATTTTGCACAGGGCTTGCCTGAGGCCTGCTGATGAACGTGGTATAAGTTAAAATACCAACTCATTTCAAATTTCCCAGCGAAATGAACTTAACTGCAGGTCACCGCCTGTGACGGCATATAGTCCATTGCCCGCGTACAGCTTGACGACAAGGTCTCTTGTATAGGCGAACATTTGAAACCTTTCCGGGACATAGGATTTTTTTAAATTTTGCACAGGGCTTGCCTGAGGCCTGCTGATGAACGTGGTATAAGTTAAAATACCAACTCATTTCAAATTTCCCAGCGAAATGATCTTAACTGCAGGTCACCGACTGTGACGGCATAGAGCCCATTGCCCGCTTATACCTTGGCGACAGGGTCTCTTGTATAGGCGAACATTTGAAACCTTTCCAGGACATAGGATTTTTTTAAATTTTGCACAGGGCTTGCCTGGAGCCTGCTGATGAACGTGGTATAAGTTAAAATACCAACTCATTTCAAATTTCCCAGCGAAATGGATTTAACCGCAGGTCAACGCCTGTGACGGCATAGAGCCCATTGCCCGCTTATACCTTGGCGACAAGCTCTCTTGTATAGGCGAACATTTGAAACCTTTCCGGGACATAGGATTTTTTTAAATTTTGCACAGGGCTTGCCTGGAGCCTGCTGATGAACGTGGTATAAGTTAAAATACCAACTCATTTCAAATTTCCCAACGAAATGGATTTAACCGCAGGTCAACGACTGTGACGGCATAGAGCCCATTGCCCGCTTATACCTTGGCGACAAGGTCTCTTGTATAGGCGAACATTTGAAACCTTTCCGGGACATAGTATTTTTTAAATTTTGCACAGGGTTTGCCTGAGGCCTGCTGATGAACGTGGTATAAGTTAAAATACCAACTCATTTCAAATTTCCCAGCGAAATGAATTTAACCGCAGGTCACCGCCTGTAACGGCAAAGAGCCCATTGCCAGCATACAGCTTGGCGACAGGGTCTCTTGTATAGGCGAACATTTGAAACCTTTCCGGGACATAGGATTTTTTTAAATTTTGCACAGGGATGGCCTGGAGCCTGCTGATGAACGTGGTATAAGTTAAAATACCAACTCATTTCAAATTTCCCAGCGAAATGGATTTAACTGCAGGTCACCGACTGTGACAAAATAGAGGTCATTGCCCGATTATACCTTGGCGACAAGGTCTCTTGTATAGGCGAACATTTGAAACCTTTCCGGGACATAGGATTTTTTTAAATTTTGCACAGGGCTTGCCTGGAGCCTGCTGATGAACGTGGTATAAGTTAAAATACCAACTCATTTCAAATTTCCCAGCGAAATGGATTTAACCGCAGGTCAACGACTGTGACGACACAGACCCCATTGCCCGCTTATACCTTGGCGACAAGGTCTCTTGTATAGGCGAACATTTGAAACCTTTCCGGGACATAGGATTTTTTTAAATTTTGCACAGGGATGGCCTGGAGCCTGCTGATGAACGTGGTATAAGTTAAAATACCAACTCATTTCAAATTTCCCAGCGAAATGGATTTAACCGCAGGTCACCGACTGTGACGAAATAGAGGTCATTGCCCGATTATACCTTGGCGACAAGGTCTCTTGTATAGGCGAACATTTGAAACCTTTCCGGGACATAGGATTTTTTTAAATTTTGCACAGGGCTTGCCTGAGGCCTGCTGATGAACGTGGTATAAGTTAAAATACCAACTCATTTCAAATTTCCCAGCGAAATGGATTTAACCGCAGGTCAACGACTGTGACGACACAGACCCCATTGCCCGCTTATACCTTGGCGACAAGGTCTCTTGTATAGGCGAACATTTGAAACCTTTCCGGCACATAAGATTTTTTTAAATTTTGCACAGGGATGGCCTGGAGCCTGCTGATGAACGTGGTATAAGTTAAAATACCAACTCATTTCAAATTTCCCAGCGAAATGGATTTAACCGCAGGTCACCGACTGTGACGAAATAGAGGTCATTGCCCGATTATACCTTGGCGACAAGGTCTCTTGTATAGGCGAACATTTGAAACCTTTCCGGGACATAGGATTTTTTTAAATTTTGCACAGGGCTTGCCTGAGGCCTGCTGATGAACGTGGTATAAGTTAAAATACCAACTCATTTCAAATTTCCCAGCGAAATGGATTTAACCGCAGGTCAACGCCTGTGACGGCATAGAGCCCATTGCCCGCTTATACCTTGGCGACAGGGTCTCTTGTATAGGCGAACATTTGAAACCTTTCCGGGACATAGGATTTTTTTAAATTTTGCACAGGGCTTGCCTGAGGCCTGCTGATGAACGTGGTATAAGTTAAAATACCAACTCATTTCAAATTTCCCAGCGAAATGGATTTAACCGCAGGTCAACGCCTGTGACGGCATAGAGCCCATTGCCCGCTTATACCTTGGCGACAGGGTCTCTTGTATAGGCGAACATTTGAAACCTTTCCGGGACATAGGATTTTTTTAAATTTTGCACAGGGATGGCCTGGAGCCTGCTGATGAACGTGGTATAAGTTAAAATACCAACTCATTTCAAATTTCCCAGCGAAATGAACTTAACTGCAGGTCACCGACTGTGACGGCATATAGCCCATTGCCCGCGTACAGCTTGGCGACAAGGTCTCTTGTATAGGCGAACATTTGAAATCTTTCCGGGACATAGGATTTTTTTAAAATTTGCACAGGGTTTGCCTGAGGCCTGCTGATGAACGTGGTATAAGTTAAAATACCAACTCATTTCAAATTTCCCAGCGAAATGGATTTAACCGCAGGTCAACGACTGTGACGAAATAGAGGTCATTGCCCGATTATACCTTGGCGACAAGGTCTCTTGTATAGGC
The DNA here is from genome assembly GCF_947561715.1 of Ascidia mentula. Classification (NCBI taxonomy): domain Eukaryota; kingdom Metazoa; phylum Chordata; class Ascidiacea; order Phlebobranchia; family Ascidiidae; genus Ascidia; species Ascidia mentula. The sequence continues at coordinate 13,884,258 of NC_138569.1, read as the reverse complement.
GAACATTTGAAACCTTTCCGGGACATAGGATTTTTTTTAATTTTGCACAGGGATGGTCTGGAGCCTGCTGATGAACGTGGTATAAGTTAAAATACCAACTCATTTCAAATTTCCCAGCGAAATGGATTTAACCGCAGGTCAACGACTGTGACGGCATAGACCCCATTGCCCGCTTATACCTTGGCGACAAGCTCTCTTGTATAGGCGAACATTTGAAACCTTTCCGGGACATAGGATTTTTTTAAATTTTGCACAGGGATGGCCTGGAGCCTGCTGATGAACGTGGTATAAGTTAAAATACCAACTCATTTCAAATTTCCCAGCGAAATGGATTTAACCGCAGGTCAACGACTGTGACGGCAGAGAGCCCATTGCCCGCGTACAGCTTGGCGACAAGGTCTCTTGTATAAGCGAACATTTGAAACCTTTCCGGGACATAGGATTTTTTTAAATTATGCACAGGGCTTGCCTGGAGCATGCAGGTGGACTTGATATTAGTTGAAATACCCACCGGCTCCATAATTCCCAGCGAAACGGCCTCAACCCCAGGTCGTTGTGTGTAACGGCATAGAGGCTGTTTGTGAGCGTAATGGCGGCGGAGACATCTGGACATATAGGCGAAAATTCACACACTTTCCGGGCGATAGAATTTCGTTAATTTTGCACAGGGCTTGCCTAGAGGTTGCAGGTGAACGTGATACAAGTGAAAATTCCAACCGGCTTCAAAATTTCCAGGGAAATGGACTTAACCGCAGGTTATGGTGGGTGACTGCATAGAGGCGGTTGGTTGTGAGATGTAATAAATTAGCCTATTTTGTATCAGTATGCCGGTACTGGTATAAAGCCGCTACACCACGTTAAAGTTCCGGCAATCGTAGTGGTTTTATTTTGCAGATAAAACTACATTTGGATGCAATCACATCCAAATGAAGAAAAGAACTGATCTGAAATGTAAACATATTGTGTTATTCTGAATGTACAACAAAAACATAAGTGATAAGTTAGTTCACATGCATGGATGTGTTCCTATACACTGGTTTAGAACCATTTTGTAGTCAGCCACCCCCTTCCGAAAAACTCTTGTTTATCTAAAATGTATACCAAATGAACGGGAAAACAACAAGCATACATAAGAAGGCTGGCAAATTTAACTGCGTCCTTTTAAACACAAATCGATGGTTTGGAACCGACCCTTCTACACGTTTCCTCGTATGTACTGCTACTCGTACTCATTAAATAGCAAATGATGGCCTCAAAGTACAAAACGTTGTTTAGGAAAAGTTCACATTCAGTATTTTGTCAATCAACATTTCACTCAACATGCTTCCTTCCACAATCAAACCTGGTTTCGAATCTCGGCCGCAAAATGATTCACGGAAAACCTGACTACCAACAAGTCGTTGACGCAGGAGACGTCGACAAAACGAATATTCAACGAATCGCATTATATTGTTCATTTCATCCTGGGAAATTGTAAGGGGGGAATTCAGTAAAAATTCAGTGGGGTCCTGCTGCTCATTTAAATTATAATTAGGGTGACTACAAACGTCTTTAACCAATTGCAAGTATGATGAGGAATCAACGTTGTTCAGTGTAAGATGACAAACTAAGTGACCAATCCTACCTTCTATCGTTGTTTTACTGGGAAAAACTCAAGGGCGATCTAACAAACTTTGAAGAGCTTGTAACACAGAATTTAACCAACAGTTATTGTATAAATTTGTAAGACCGGCCAAAACTAGCTTGTTTTTAACAATCCAAGTATTTAGTTTGTCACTGCAACTGATCGATTCCTGGACAAGCGCAAACACCATCCCAATAAGATATCGCGCAACGTCGAACTCAATCTTATCAATCCCAATTACGTTGTTTACAATTTTTTCTACGGTGAAACATACACACAAACCGCAACTAGACAGATCGCTTTGATGTACTAGTGAGTCGGATTTAAAAGAAACATCACGACCGGTTATTGAAACAAAAATCGAAATTAAAAATTTTCTTACTAAAGACCTGAGTTCCTTTCGCGAACTTCCAGTAGAATCATAAAGAACCATTTCGTTCTCAAAATTTTTAAACCACAAAATCACAAAATGCCCTTCAAAAAGAACTGGAATAAAAACATGCTCACACAAACGTTCGTTGTGAAACATACCATGAAGTGCTTTGCGAATATTTTTGAATTGTTTGCCCTGCAAAATTTCTCCCGCTGTAATTGTTAAGTCGTTATGTGTTTTCGCCGGGTTTTGAGTTAAAGCACAATAAGTTTTCCCACGAGGTCTACTGCAAAGGGAACACAAATCTAACCAAGAAACTGACTGACGACAGGGCATGACGAGGGCGGTGTCAAAAATTCGTAAAAATTTTCATTTCGTTTTGGACAGTTTGTAAAAAATGTCATCGTCGGGGTGCATTTAAGTGTTGACATTGGTTGTGGAGAAAGTGATTTTTCGTTTTCGTATTTCAAACGTTTACATATGATTTCCGAAGAGTAAAAACTAGTTTTGTTTCTTTTCCTCTTTTTAAACTTTGACTCCACAACCAATGTTCGTTTAGCGGTTTTAGTGTTGTTTGGGTTTGAAGGGGATTTGTTCGGTTTTCCACGAAAGCTCATTAACGAATCGGCAGAGTTTTTCTAAAACTTTAATGGCATCATAGTATTTCAAAGCAAAATCGTCTATTCGAGCTATTCGCTTTCCATCAATTACGTTTCGTTTTAAATCTCGAAAATGTTGCTCAATAATTCCTTGAGTTTTGTTGTTGTGAAGGATTGTTTGGTGGAGGCAACTCTTTTTCACATTGCAATCTTTCGAGTACGTAATAAACATGTTGGCCTGTTCGTTGGTGGATTTACCGTCGTGGAATTGCCGTGACAAATCCCCAAGCATTATAAGTTATAACTTAGACGTTGAACATATTCTGCTTAAAACCACATCTATCAAACGTTCACATAATTTCGGATTGTAATAGACATTGGCGCCAATTTGTGAGGAAGTTCCAGTGCCAGTGGAATCAAAATACGCAATATCAAACGCGCACACGCGATAAAATTGTTTTATCTGTGCGTCGGAATACATTGCCACCATAGGAAAATGCGCCGAAATACAACGAATAAATTTTTTATCCATTTTTAGTCGCTGCATATTTAAATTTACAAACCATAAATCGCTTATTCGTTTGCTGCCACTATGTTCGCATTTAATGTTGTTTAAAACTGATTGTGAAGGCAAATATGTGCAAGCCCCGAACCAACGTTCCTCTGGCAATAATTTGTCGAACATATCGCGATATTGTTTCACTGCAGTTTGATGCTGCAGTTTTTTGCGAAGTTCTTCCCTCATTAGTCCACACTACATTTCTTACAAGCGCGGTGGTGGTTTCTTTTTCCAGTAATTTGTACGTGGCCTTCAACTTTATCCACAAACGACCAAAACGTCACTTTAAATTTTACCTCACAAACACAATTTTCACATCTTTTGTGCGCACAATACAAGTTTACCCAACCTTCCTTATAACATTGGTCAAAGTTCTTGATATTCTTCACGCCACTGCAGTTAACCAAGTAATTTTTAGCTTTGTTCGGGACACAACCCGCGTAAATTTTCCGAAGGTGCATTACTGTGACATCAACGTACGCTTTACTACCAAAGTGATTTGCGAATCTATTTTGATTGCCATTCCTGAAGTGAAAGAACGAATTTACTGTCTATCGCGACGTCGGCTGCATATTGATGGGTTTCGAAACTTATTCCACCAAGTTCACTTGTCACGTCAAAATTTTCATGTAATATCGAATTAAAGTTCATGCCATTGTTTTCATTGGTCAAATTATTGTGAACTTTTGCAGATGCCTCATCACTTCTAAATTGTGTATACAGCTGTCAACGGTGTAGTAAAAGCATGTAAAAGTGCGACAGGTGAACTTGTTACATGCGACTGAAAATCTAGTCCAGAAAACGATGATGGAAACATCCCTTCATCGGTGTCCATCACTCTTTGCTCTCTATTATTTGTAACAGTTTTATCACCACCAACAGCAAAATCATCGGATTTGAATGGCCTATGTTATACAAAACAAGATTTCGAGCACAAATCAAATCCAGGACAAACCAAATGCGACCGTTTCCATTGATTTTCCGTTAAACCTACAGCGACGGCCGTTTCCTCAAATACACATCTGGGATGAAACCATTGCTGGAAAGATTCACATTCAACCATTAAAGTGCCATCATAGGGCGCGTTACAAATACAAAATAAAGCCTCACCGAAAGGCGTTTTGGGCTGTGTGGACAACTTCGGTGATGGTTCGCAACAATTACGTTGTTTGAAATACGACTGTGCCGTTTTGCGAAATGATTTATCTTCTAGCCAAACTTTTTTACTTTCATCCTGTTTTTTTCATTTACTGGAAGTTTGCAATATTTCAAAACTGCTTTTACGGCCTTGTTTGGTAGTTTTAACTTGTGGGGGTATTCTTGTAGGCACTCCACTAAAGATGGTAATGTGGCGTAAAACAAATTTTGCTTTTGGTGACCTGGGCTATGTGGAGAAAGATCAAGACGTTGAATCAATGTGTTTTGTAATTTATGGACTTCACAAAAATTCAGCAACTTTTTAAATCGCCTGTTAACTTGCATTCCGGTCCAAAGATCTTTGGAACGAAGAAAGTTCAAACGACTTTTCGTGGTAAACTTTTTCAATCGATGTAAACGCAAGTACTTACAAATTGTGTCAATTTTTTCATTGCAAGTTTTACACCGTGAACCACCGGTGAGGACCAGGCGACAAGACAACTGCAGCGGCGTTAATAAAAACAAACCGGGAATGCCACTATTCGAATGATTTTCCGAGTTAATCGCTGGACTCCGGAAACAAAACCAAAGCTGTTTAAGGCGAAACAACAAATATACCCAAACCCAACCGAACATGTTCGCTTATATACAAGTGACCTTGTCGCCAAGCTGAATGCTGGCAATGGGTTCTTTGCCGTCACAGTCGTTGACCTGCGGTTAAATCCATTTCGCTGGGAAATTTGAAATGAGTTGGTATTTTAACTTATACCACGTTCATCAGCAGGCTCCAGGCCATCCCTGTGCAAAATTTAAAAAAATCCTATGTCCCGGAAAGGTTTCAAATGTTCGCCTATACAAGAGACCCTGTCGCCAAGGTATAAGCGGGCAATGGGCTCTATGCCGTCACAGGCGTTGACCTGCGGTTAAATCCATTTCGCTGGGAAATTTGAAATGAGTTGGTATTTTAACTTATACCACGTTCATCAGCAGGCTCCAGGCCATCCCTGTGCAAAATTTAAAAAAATCCTATGTCCCGGAAAGGTTTCAAATGTTCGCCTATACAAGAGACCTTGTCGCCAAGGTATAAGCGGGCAATGGGGTCTGTGTCGTCACAGTCGTTGACCTGCGGTTAAATCCATTTCGCTGGGAAATTTGAAATGAGTTGGTATTTTAACTTATACCACGTTCATCAGCAGGCTCCAGGCCATCCCTGTGCAAAATTTAAAAAAATCCTATGTCCCGGAAAGGTTTCAAATGTTCGCCTATACAAGAGACCCTGTCGCCAAGCTGTATGCTGGCAATGGGCTCTTTGCCGTTACAGGCGGTGACCTGCAGTTAAGTTCATTTCGCTGGGAAATTTGAAATGAGTTGGTATTTTAACTTATACCACGTTCATCAGCAGGCCTCAGGCAAACCCTGTGCAAAATTTAAAAAAATCCTATGTCCCGGAAAGGTTTCAAATGTTCGCCTATACAAGAGACCTTGTCGCCAAGGTATAAGCGGGCAATGGGCTCTATGCCGTCACAGTCGTTGACCTGCGGTTAAATCCATTTCGCTGGGAAATTTGAAATGAGTTGGTATTTTAACTTATACCACGTTCATCAGCAGGCTCCAGGCCATCCCTGTGCAAAATTTAAAAAAATCCTATGTCCCGGAAAGGTTTCAAATGTTCGCCTATACAAGAGACCTTGTCGCCAAGGTATAAGCGGGCAATGGGGTCTGTGTCGTCACAGTCGTTGACCTGCGGTTAAATCCATTTCGCTGGGAAATTTGAAATGAGTTGGTATTTTAACTTATACCACGTTCATCAGCAGGCTCCAGGCAAGCCCTGTGCAAAATTTAAAAAAATCCTATGTCCCGGAAAGGTTTCAAATGTTCGCCTATACAAGAGACCTTGTCGCCAAGGTATAATCGGGCAATGACCTCTATTTTGTCACAGTCGGTGACCTGCAGTTAAATCCATTTCGCTGGGAAATTTGAAATGAGTTGGTATTTTAACTTATACCACGTTCATCAGCAGGCTCCAGGCCATCCCTGTGCAAAATTTAAAAAAATCCTATGTCCCGGAAAGGTTTCAAATGTTCGCCTATACAAGAGACCTTGTCGCCAAGGTATAAGCGGGCAATGGGGTCTGTGTCGTCACAGTCGTTGACCTGCGGTTAAATCCATTTCGCTGAGAAATTTGAAATGAGTTGGTATTTTAACTTATACCACGTTCATCAGCAGGCCTCAGGCAAGCCCTGTGCAAAATTAAAAAAAATCCTATGTCCCGGAAAGGTTTCAAATGTTCGCCTATACAAGAGACCTTGTCGCCAAGGTATAATCGGGCAATGACCTCTATTTCGTCACAGTCGGTGACCTGCGGTTAAATCCATTTCGCTGGGAAATTTGAAATGAGTTGGTATTTTAACTTATACCACGTTCATCAGCAGGCTCCAGGCCATCCCTGTGCAAAATTTAAAAAAATCCTATGTCCCGGAAAGGTTTCAAATGTTCGCCTATACAAGAGACCCTGTCGCCAAGCTGTATGCTGGCAATGGGCTCTTTGCCGTTACAGGCGGTGACCTGCAGTTAAGTTCATTTCGCTGGGAAATTTGAAATGAGTTGGTATTTTAACTTATACCACGTTCATCAGCAGGCCTCAGGCAAACCCTGTGCAAAATTTAAAAAAATCCTATGTCCCGGAAAGGTTTCAAATGTTCGCCTATACAAGAGACCTTGTCGCCAAGGTATAAGCGGGCAATGGGCTCTATGCCGTCACAGTCGTTGACCTGCGGTTAAATCCATTTCGCTGGGAAATTTGAAATGAGTTGGTATTTTAACTTATACCACGTTCATCAGCAGGCTCCAGGCCATCCCTGTGCAAAATTTAAAAAAATCCTATGTCCCGGAAAGGTTTCAAATGTTCGCCTATACAAGAGACCTTGTCGCCAAGGTATAAGCGGGCAATGGGGTCTGTGTCGTCACAGTCGTTGACCTGCGGTTAAATCCATTTCGCTGGGAAATTTGAAATGAGTTGGTATTTTAACTTATACCACGTTCATCAGCAGGCTCCAGGCAAGCCCTGTGCAAAATTTAAAAAAATCCTATGTCCCGGAAAGGTTTCAAATGTTCGCCTATACAAGAGACCTTGTCGCCAAGGTATAATCGGGCAATGACCTCTATTTTGTCACAGTCGGTGACCTGCAGTTAAATCCATTTCGCTGGGAAATTTGAAATGAGTTGGTATTTTAACTTATACCACGTTCATCAGCAGGCTCCAGGCCATCCCTGTGCAAAATTTAAAAAAATCCTATGTCCCGGAAAGGTTTCAAATGTTCGCCTATACAAGAGACCCTGTCGCCAAGCTGTATGCTGGCAATGGGCTCTTTGCCGTTACAGGCGGTGACCTGCGGTTAAATTCATTTCGCTGGGAAATTTGAAATGAGTTGGTATTTTAACTTATACCACGTTCATCAGCAGGCCTCAGGCAAACCCTGTGCAAAATTTAAAAAATACTATGTCCCGGAAAGGTTTCAAATGTTCGCCTATACAAGAGACCTTGTCGCCAAGGTATAAGCGGGCAATGGGCTCTATGCCGTCACAGTCGTTGACCTGCGGTTAAATCCATTTCGTTGGGAAATTTGAAATGAGTTGGTATTTTAACGTATACCACGTTCATCAGCAGGCTCCAGGCCATCCCTTTGCAAAATTAAAAAAATACTATGTGCCGGAAAGGTTTCAAATGTTCGCCTATACAAGAGACCTTGTCGCCAAGGTATAAGCGGGCAATGGGGTCTGTGTCGTCACAGTCGTTGACCTGCGGTTAAATCCATTTCGCTGGGAAATTTGAAATGAGTTGGTATTTTAACTTATACCACGTTCATCAGCAGGCTCCAGGCAAGCCCTGTGCAAAATTTAAAAAAATCCTATGTCCCGGAAAGGTTTCAAATGTTCGCCTATACAAGAGAGCTTGTCGCCAAGGTATAAGCGGGCAATGGGCTCTATGCCGTCACAGGCGTTGACCTGCGGTTAAATCCATTTCGCTGGGAAATTTGAAATGAGTTGGTATTTTAACTTATACCACGTTCATCAGCAGGCTCCAGGCAAGCCCTGTGCAAAATTTAAAAAAATCCTATGTCCTGGAAAGGTTTCAAATGTTCGCCTATACAAGAGACCCTGTCGCCAAGGTATAAGCGGGCAATGGGCTCTATGCCGTCACAGTCGGTGACCTGCAGTTAAGATCATTTCGCTGGGAAATTTGAAATGAGTTGGTATTTTAACTTATACCACGTTCATCAGCAGGCCTCAGGCAAGCCCTGTGCAAAATTTAAAAAAATCCTATGTCCCGGAAAGGTTTCAAATGTTCGCCTATACAAGAGACCTTGTCGTCAAGCTGTACGCGGGCAATGGACTATATGCCGTCACAGGCGGTGACCTGCAGTTAAGTTCATTTCGCTGGGAAATTTGAAATGAGTTGGTATTTTAACTTATACCACGTTCATCAGCAGGCCTCAGGCAAGCCCTGTGCAAAATTTAAAAAAATCTTATGGCCCGGAAAGGTTTCAAATGTTCGCCTATATCAAGCGACTACACCACTATCTGCCTGATACATGACCGCATCAAATTTACAAGTTTTGTGACCTTAAAGTATATCTTATGTGAACGAATATTGTCAGATTCGATAGCATAGGTATGTTAAAGTTACATTTGATGTTTTTCGATAGTCAATGTGTTCTAATTTGGGTATGTAGTTGCGTTTTGTTTTTGATGAATCCCTTGAAGTGGTGTTCATTCATGCGTGAATTATATTTCGTTGAAACAAAAAAATATTTCGCCGAAATGACAGTAGTGCCCAATGGGTATAATAGCGTTTCTTCAGTGTTTTGTGAATTGTAAAATAGGCACTGTGCACAGAAAGCATCATTTTTTGGCCATTCTTTGGCGGTTTTCCATACTTTACAATTTAATGCTCTGAAGACGGTTTACATAACCACAAACAGTCAATTGCAATTGCTGTGATTTCTTGAACAAGATTTCATAATTTAAACAAACTTATATAAAACAATAGGAAATGGATGCCCACTTAAGGTGAAAAATAGGCCCACTCAATTAAAGCAATACATTAGCCTATATGCTAGAGCAGTGTTTCCCAACCGACCAGTCTGCAAAGTATGGCAGCTGCACGCGCAAGTTTTTCTTCAACTTTTTTTGTTTGCACGCCAAATTTTTCTGACTGCAAGCGAAAATTTGTCTCCAGACGTTTTATCGTTTTCGTTGCACGTGGGCTTAGAGGTCGCGCACACGAAAAGATTTAGTCTTGCACGCCCGAGATCATGTCGGGAACTACTGCCATATTCTGCAGACTGGCCAGCCGGTGGACCGCATTCCAGGTGGAATGCAAGCACCTTTCCATAATTTGCAGATACAGTTCAAATTAAAAAAATCGTAAGTGATCTCTAAAATGTTTGTTACTTCATCCCTTAGGTTACTTTGTAACACTCAACTAGGTGGTACGCAACCACAAAAAGATTGGGAATCACCGTGCTAAAGGGGTGCTGGTGCAACTTTGTGCCACTTTGTACGATTTTGTACAGCTTAGTTTGACTTACACATTTAAGTTTACTATTCAGTGATCAAAAGAAATATGCATCTGTAATTCTTTCGTATTTGACATTTGATGGCAATTCCTCCCGAAGGAATGTCTAAACGCAATGACATAAGCATCTGGGAAAGGTTCCGGTGTTCGTATTGGAGACTCTTGAGACTCAGCGTTTGATCTTGTATCATAGCTGCTCATGGTTAAATAGGTTATCTGAGACTGAGACACGCATGTCAAGTCTGACTGGACTGTGCTCTGTGATCAAAACTGCCTAATTTATGGAAAAACTCACAATTTTAATAACCATCTGCATCTGATTATAATAGAATACCTTGGAATTTCATGACATGTTAAAACAGCATTGTCAATGATCTTATTGGAAATATTTCCACACGTATTTTGGAATAGTCACTACTATGGGGTTTAGAAAACAATTTTTCAATGCTTAAATTAAAATCACTTCGAAATTAATTGGAAGAACGGTACATTTACCGGAATGCCTGAAAATTTATTATTTGGGGAATGACTAAATTGGAATGCCCAACACTTTGCATTCTCTTTTTGTAGTAATGTTATATATATGTCAATGTGTTTATTTGCAAATGTTTCTGAAAAGACTATAATAAAGTTTCATTATATTAAGTTTTGGTGATTTTGATAATTATTAAATTTTAGTAAGCCTTTATATTATCTGCAATAATATTTGGTGAGTTAAATATTTATGTGCATATATATGGATAATTTGCTGTCAATATTTATTTTATGTTGCCTATAGTGCCACAATTATATGAATGTGAAAGAAAATGAATTTGAAAAAATTCAAATTAACTTTCTCATGTTCATAGACTGACATAAATGCACACCTGAAAATATTTCTATTTAACAACAATGGCATTCCCCTGGTGTGACAAAAAACAATACCACATGGGTATTCCCCTGGTTTTTTCAGGGCTTATGTCATTTGTGAGGAGACAACTGAGCAGATATGTATGGAAATAATTGTTGTCAACTTTTTTAGTAGAAACTTTTTAGATATTGTATGTTTATTAAGTTCTGGGAAATAATTTTTGAAGACAGGAAATCAACCACTTCCAAGTTAAGGTGAAAAAATGGAGGTTTTAGAGGCACCTCCAGACTTGTTGGAGTCTTCAGATGATGAGGTTAATTCTCAATTTTTCATTGTTGTGGTTGTTGTTTTTCAAAATTAAAATGTTTGATGATGTTCCATTGCATTTTTTAATTTGTATTACACCTTGTGCTTTTCAGGAGAGTGAGACATTGAGGGGAATATTTCCTTGGGGCTTTAAGAAAACAAGAAATCATTGTAACAAAATATTTTTTAATTTATTGTTTCCTCACAATCCTGATATTAACTATATGCTGTTGTTACTAAGTTTATAATTCTCCTGTATATGTTAAGGTTGATACAAACATGTATATATAATTGCTTTGAAGAATACTTTTAAAGTAAATGAACACTTCTTCTAAAACAAAAATATGGCAACTGGATTTTGTATTTCTACTGCATGCAACCCAATGTTTACCTATCTTGTATATTTGTAGCTTTGCAAGTGAGTATGTGGTTGCAACTAGAGGATTGCTACAGATCTGATGCATTACATGCAACAATGGTAAAGCTCATGTCTCCTTTCCTGTTTCTCGCACAATCTGAACTTCCAGCAAAGTGGCAAGACTGGTCCAAAACGCTTCACATGTTTGGTTTGCCAAAAACGTATGTTAGTTTTCATGACTGTTAGCATTGAAGTGAAAAAATAGGCAGCATAAACTATTCACAGCACTGTTTTCAATCATAGTTTTAATCAAATAGCACAGAGGTATTTTCATTGATCATGATTTTCTAATAAATACTTATCTTAACTAAACACATTACTTTACTGGCGACGGAAAGTCTCAAAAAAAACATTTAAAAATTTAATAAGTATATATGTGCAACGCAGAAGTAATGCCATGCTTACGCATAGCAAGGCGGGATCGCCCCACTGCGCAGGCCCTTTATATTTGGCGATCACAGCTCTAATATTCTGATCATAAGGTTCACAAGCTTCGCAGCCAAGCTGGATCAGCCACTTTTCCCGACAAGTCGGAGCGAGATCTGAAAAATCACGCTCCCGGTGAGGTTTGAACTCACCACCCTGGGCTAACCAGGCCCAACGCTCTACCAACTGAGCTACAGGAGCTTAGTGGCTTCACAGGGTATATTGTGGCCAAGGTATACACTGGTGCGCAAGCGCACAACTTGTCAGGCGACCTTCACATGCGTAGAGGATCTCCACCACCGTAATCATACAACAAAGAAGTAATGCCATGCTTACGCATAGCAAGGCGGGATCGCCCCACTGCGCAGGCCCTTTATATTTGGCGATCACAGCTCTAATATTCTGATCATAAGGTTCACAGGCTTCGCAGCCAAGGCATTGCAGCCAAGCTGGATCAGCCACTTTTCCCGACAAGTCGGAGCGAGATCTGAAAAATCAAGCTCCCGGTGAGGTTTGAACTCACGACAAGTCGGGAAAAGTGGCTGATCCAGCTTGGCTGCAATGCCTTGGCTGCGAAGCCTGTGAACCTTATGATCAGAATATTAGAGCTGTGATCGCCAAATATAAAGGGCCTGCGCAGTGGGGCGATCCCGCCTTGCTATGCGTAAGCATGGCATTACTTCTGCGTTGTATGATTACGGTGGTGGAGATCCTTTACGCATGTGAAGGTCGCCTGACAAGTTGTGCGTTTGCGCACCAGTGTATACCTTGGCCACAATATACCCCGTGAAGCCACTGAGCTCCTGTAGCTCAGTTGGTAGAGCGTTGGGCCTGGTTAGCCCAGGGTCGTTTGTCAAACCTCACCGGGAGCTTGATTTTTCAGATCTCGCTCCGACTTGTCGGGAAAAGTGGCTGATCCAGCTTGGCTGCAATGCCTTGGCTGCGAAGCCTGTGAACCTTATATATGTGCATATTGCTTTTGATGCAAACCAGCTCAGTCCCTTTCTTTCATTATGCTTGATGCTAGTTGTTGTTATCTTTCTGTGATAACTTTGTCTGCAATCATTTAGGTTAAGAGTTGTTTCCAAGAATGTTGCAAAGAGCTGAATTTTACATTGTAATTTGTTATGTATAGGCACATTGTTGCAGGTGACAAATGCATCTTGTTAGTTCACAGGAAAGATTTAAGAATGGTATATACCACAGTGTATAGAAATAAAAACTACTTTCACTGTGTGCAATTAACCAGCCATGGAAAAGTTTTCATAAAATCTTATTTGTTGCCATTTTTAGAACTGTGAATGATCCATCACGATTTGAGCAAGGTCTCTACTGTTGTCGCATGTTGTTTGAAGCTCATTATGGCATGGAAAAACTTTCACGAAAGAGAAATGACCTAATTGCTCTTCTAGAATTTGTGTACCGGATAGATGAGGTAATACAACAATGCTATTGACAACCATAGAAAAAATGTTAACAATGCAAACTTATGTTTCAGAATAAGCAGTCTGATTTAACCCGAGTAATCAATGTAGCAAGAGGTCAAGAACAAATTAAATTTTTATGGTGAGACATGTGAATATCACAATTGTTTTTCTTGTCCTTCTTGTGTTCATTGCACTTGTTTAAGCCAGACATTACTTCATTTTAAAAAAGTTGTTTTGTTTTTTTTGTACACTGCTTTGTTTTCCAGTGACTCTATGTCGAATTTGTCGAAACAATACTCAAGCCCTGAAATAATTTCACCAGCATCATCAGATGCACCCCACACCTCATTCGAACGAAGAGTCTTTGCTGCACTTTTGGCAGGAAAACAATTTGCAGAAACAATTCAAAAAATTACCTTCGATGGATGTGATATTGTAAAACAGTTGAACATTAAACTTGCCCAATCGGTCAGTACAATACAGTCAATACTCCAAATATTAGTTTGCATTTTTTTAACAGTTTAAGACAACTATTGGATATGAAGTAGTTAAATTTAATAATCATCTTTATCACAGGGAAGAATGTTAAAGTTTAAAGACCTTGGAAATGATCATTACAAGAAACAAAAATACAATCAAGCTTTCACCATATATACAGAAGCAATTAATCACTTTTCGTTTAGTTCTGTTCTTTATTGCAATCGATGTATAACTTTAATGAAACTCGAACAATTTAAGTAAGTACACTTCTTAACGAACTAATTGATAAAACATAGCCTATACCCTAATCCAAAACAAATTTGGCATTTTTTTTCATACACTGCATTAACTCTGTGACTTACAATTTACCTTGTTAATTTATGTGCAAGTAAATGTGCAGATTAGCTGTTGCCGATGGTTATAGAGCAACATGCTTGACACCACATTGGGGCAAAGCTTATTACAGACGTGCGGAGGCGTTAAAAATGGACGGAAGATTAGAGTGGGCAATTGCAACAACAAGATTTGGTTTATCAATGTGTGATACTAAAGAAAAAGCTGATTTGGAAAAGCAACTGACTATTTCAAGTATGTTTCGCCTCAACTGCAACTCATTTGAGTGATTACAAAACTTTGTTTATAGAGGATCTTGCATTTGAGGCTATGGAAAAAGGAAAGGGGGAAAATAAGTCTCCAACTTTAAAATCAAACACACGTATTTCTGTAAGCATTCAATTGAAAAATATGTTTGTTGATAAACGTTTGTCTTTATTTTAGTTTTTAAACTTGTAGTTTTTATCAAGTGTTCTTTCAGTTACAAGAAGATCCTCCAGCTTTGGTGTCTGACGATGATTCAATAAAAAGCAAGTACTTGTTAAATAAACCTTAACCTAGTTTTTTTTAACTTTTATAGAAGATCAGTAATATTTTCGCTTTTAACATATACTAAACATTTATTTTTTGAAATTTTGAGTTTTGATAATATCTCTGCTGCACACCCTTTACTTGTAGGGAAGAGAATGTAATGTTTTAATGTAGTATGCAGTCACAGGAAAAACAATCTTGGGGGTTTTATAGAGGAACTACTTAGAATAATTTAAATTAAGATATTTCTTGTGGGCTAATTTGAATTGATTTGAAAGCGGTTTTATAATGTTTTTTTTATTTATAAGGAGGAGAATTAATAGAGTCTGATATTTGTAAAAAGGTAGATAATATCGTGATGTAGGCTTAGTGGATAGTTTTGATTTCAGAGTATTATGTCATTTTAAAATATAATTGCAGTTTTTGTTAGGTTTATCTGACAGCGAATATTCAAGAGCAAAAAAGAAAATGAAAAAAGCTGAGAAAAGAAATGCCAAAGGACAGGTAATAAATGGATTGAACATTAAATCTAAATATAAACGATAAATGACTATTTAATTCCTGTTTGTGCAGGTTAAGTCTAGAGATAATTTGGAAAAGGTTTCAACCAAAAATGAAAGAAAAGAGGTAAAATGGACATAAAACAATCTTGTGCAAATTTATTGCTTATCTCATGTAAATATTACCTTGATTAAATAATTTTAAATTACTTGCAGAATAAATCAAGCGATAGAGGCAGTCAAAATGGTGAAGTGGAAGGAAGAAAAGATCAAGAAGTAAGTGGATTTAAATCTTTCATGATGAAAAGTTTTCTGTGAAAGTGCCTTAAGTCTTATGATGTTTCTAATTTAGTTTACTGAAATTTGTAAATTTACTGTTACTTGGCCACATGTTGGATTGTGAGAACTGTAGTTCTAAACTTCTATTGCAATGACTGGATCATTATCAGAACTTTATCTCATATTAAAAATTTCAGACATTAGAGCTGAAAATACCTCCATGATCAAACTTACTAGGCCATTGAAACCACACAACAAAACTTCTCACAATATGTATAACCAAAAAATTCCTTAATATGAAACTTGTGATGAAAAGGTCCTAAACTGTTCCATTACATAAGGTCAATTGTTTATTTTACCAAACCTAAATCGTAGCAGGGACTTCTACATAACTACTAAAACTCTGCTTTTTGTTTCCATCATAGTAGACTGTGTAATCAACCACCAAATATAATTCCTCGGAATAATATTTACTCCCCTAATATTTACTAAAAAAAACATTGTTAAAATCAAAAAGCTATTTCTATCTGAACAAACATAGATTTCCCTTATACCCCTACACTAACAGCAGTGGTTGTGGTATGTTTAACATCAGTGGTACAAAAAAGTCTTCCATAATAATATAATTGTCGAGAACTATCGGATTACATCGATCTTATTGAAACCAACTATTTATTGGGGTTTCTGGCCCTTTACTGTGTACATATTTTTGAGATTTTGTGGATGTGGGTGATTCATGATCACCACACAAAACTTAAAATGTTACGCAACATAAAAAGGTTTAAAATCATTGTCCTAGAGCTTTGTAGCAATCAGGGCTAAAGCAAAAAAAAATCACCTGAATTACATGAGATTTTACCTATTGCCTGCATTCTTCTGTGCAAACAATTATGCATGAACAAAAACTTTTCCCGATGTTTTCCTGATGTTCTAATTCCAAAATAAGACTATGCATTCAGCAAAGTTGGTGTAAGTACATGGTTACCAGCCACATCCACAATTTTCTGTTTGAATTCCTAGTTTCTTGGAAATAAGCAAACTGTAACCACTTGGTTGTGATTTGAGTTTATATAGAACGTAAACATCGGTCTGCCCAACAGCATTCCACAACATTGATATGTAATTGCGTGACATCGACAACACTAAACAAACACTCTGCGGATAAAGTTAAATTGGTTGATATGGCAACTCGTAAACTGCCGCGCGTGATGTTGGTGCGTTCCCCGCAGAGGTAGATGCTGGAACTTGAAGGTCGGCATGTTGTATTAAACCTATGAACTCTTTAAATTTCGCCCTCCATGCGAGTCCTACACCATCCATGGACAACAATGCCTCCTGAACTTTAGATCCGAACTTGAACTTATCTCTCATAAAATAGTTTCATTTATCGGTGGGTTTGTATCGTTTTTGTTCCCTGACATATCGTCAATAAGTTGCTGCCAGTCTTCCCAATTACTGATCAGTTTTAAAGAAGTGGAGGAACTTTGACCTTTGGAGCTCTGCCCCTTCTCCTCCTCCCGCTCCTCATCAATCGTTCCGTCACTCTTCTTCTCACCATTTATGGAAACCCCGCTGGCGGTTACCATGCTCTTTCGTCCCAAGCGGTTTACCATCCGAGACCATAGTTCGCGGTTTCGCAAATGTCGTTCCCTTTTTGAAACCTCTTCGCTGGTTACATTGTGTTCTGCCGCCCTGGAGAAATCCTGATTCTCATTCCCCGCGAAACCATTTGTCTGACGTGTCGCGGTTCGTTTTCCACCTTTTCCTCTTCCACACGTAAAAATGTCCCTACCCTTCTGTCGTAGATATTGAAGGATCTCGCGCTGTGTGACTGCGTACACGATAGGGTTGAGCAAGACGCTGAAGAAGGTTAGAATCCTTGTTGAGGCTGTCATTGCGTGACAGAAGTAGCCACTCCGCCCAACCCAGCTCTGCGTACAAACAGTGGCTAATTAACTTTCACGGCCCCTGCCCCTAGTTAAACTCCGACACTCACCTCCGTAATGTATAACGTGTGCACTATTCTCTGTGGCAACCAGCATATGGCGAACACAAGAATGTACGTGAGAACTGTGCGCGATACCCGCATGTGGCGCTCTGCATGTTTGTGGACGATGGTCTTCCGCATCGTACCAGTGCCTGCTGACGATAAAAACAAGCGCAATAAACGATAAATAGGAAAGAAAAACGCTAAAAAAACAAGATATAATACCTGTGCTACCGCGTGACTGGGCGGAATAAGCACGACTACGGTAATAGTTTGACGTCGTGGAAATTTGCCGATGGAAGGGTCTCTTTGTGTCTGATTTCTGTGTGTGGAGTCTGGAGTGACTCCCATGCCACAAATCTTGCGTTGAATCACTCACGCTTTGTTTGTGAACACGAGTGGGCGTGCCTGAGCTGCGTTTGTGTGAATTTGAATCAGTAGCTTCGTACGGCGATTCGAACTCTGCAGAAACAAAAATGGTCGCAGTGTGTTTATTCCATGTATCTTAAGCACGTATTGTTGTGTTGCTTCACCACATAAGAGGTCGTTCGAATCATTGTGTTTCCCAAACACTGCATAGAAAACTTTTAACGAACTAAGACTGTACGTTTAAAACGCGCTCGTTCCGCTTATGAGTTGGCAGACACCTAAGGCTTGACCTTAATCGCCTAAAAGGCTCCGGGCTATTAAAGAACATCTCTCGTCGACCTAAGGCGTGCCGCGACAACTTCCAGCACTCATACCTCCGTGTTGATTGTTCTCTCCTCCACCGTGTTGCCGTTTCAACTCTTCGTCGACTGAATTGCTGCGAAACACGTCATTCGACCACCGTGGATGGGGGTTTCCCTGTGTTGTTGTGGTGGTCGACGTGCTGGCGCTGCTCTCGGCCGAACAAGCTCGTTTCACAAGCACCTGACATTTCAAAATGATATTTTGGTGGCCCATGTTATAAGAATTGTAAAATGTTATAGTAACGAATCGACCGCAGTAAGCACATGTAGAAGCCAATATGCTCCATTTTAATGTTTTGAACGAAAACATCTTGTCTAAACAATCAAGGCTTATACATTTGCTTGCCGCTTGTGGACGAAAACAGCGCCAGGCGCCGTAATCCGAAAATTGAGACAGGAGAGGCGCTGGGTTTACCTTATCTGAATTCATAAACGTCGGTGCCGATAATCTCACTCCGGGGCTTGGGCTTGTGTGTATTGACGTCTGGTCGGTTTGGAAGCTTTCTGCTGAGCTCGCTGAGCCGCCACTTGTTCTGCGCATGTCCACTCCTGCTGAAGACAAGCGTGGCCTCACATGACTTGTCTTCGCAGGTGAGTAAGGCGTGCTTGTTTCTGTCAAGCCTTTGTCATCTCCACGCATTGTTTTTACTGCAGATGTTGACTGATGCCCGTTTGTTTGCATGTAGTCACGCGAAAGATTCGCCCTTTCCTCGGGCACAGATTTAGCTTCGCTATTGGCTTCGGTAGCGACAAGGTTTGTGCTTTCCTCCAGCTTTTTCCTCTTTTGTCGCAAACTTCGCTTTAGCAGAGGCGAGCTGCCACAGTGGTAAGGCGGTGTCCGGTCGCCTTCGGTTTTAAAATTGCTTCCTCCGCTCACAAACTGTTTAAGAAAGTCGGACATCCTCCGTCCGACGTTAAGTTCAACGCCCGCCTCCGGCTCCAAACGCTCTCTTGCCCGTTTCCCAATCATGTAAGCGATCGAAACATAGCTCACCACAATTGCCGTGAAGGGTATGAAGAAGCCGATCACCATGTGAACAATAATCTGATAGATTCTGGCCTCCTTTGTGAGAGCTGGATCGCACATGGCCTTCATATCGTACTCAACTGGAAAGGCGTTGAGAGCAAATTGGAGAAGGTGATGGTACAACATTCGGTCAGCTGCTTCAATGTAAGACCCGCTTCCCGGCGGCCATTCGACCTTTTCCATGATATTTACGTCTTCATATTCTTCAGTTTTGTACAAGTCATCATATTCACCATATCCCCCAAACAAATCATCCACGTCCATTTCCCCCGTAAAAGCCGTATCAAGATCACTAAATAATTCCTTTTCTTCGGCAGCAAACAGATCATTATCGTCTTCGAAGTAGTCCAATGCATTGTTTTCGTCCAGGTATCCGATGCTTAGGTTGGTGAGCTTATTCACACAATTGTTCACAGATATGTCGCCTTGATCCATAACAAACGTGTGATTGTGTTTTCTTGCGAATGAAAGCGGCAGAAAGCAGCGTTGGTAGAGTTCGAAGTCTGTCTCTTTCTCGCTAAAACTGTTAAACATATAGCATTTAGCCGATTAAACAATGTTGGTCTCAATCTTTATTCCTGTTTGACTTGAGACAAACAAGTCAACAACATTTTTTTATAATTTTTCGTGAAGTCAACCAAGTTTAAGGTTATTTATGTTAAATATGGGTCCACAGATATACTTGCCTACTTTATGGTTTTTTGAATGTTTCGGAATTAACACTAGTCAACAGTGAAATATGTTGCATAGCAAATTGTGAGCTTTATTGTGTTACTAAACTTACTCGTTTGAGTGGGTACTGTTCCTCAGATCACTTGTTAGTAACTCTTGGTCCCAGAAGGTGGGCAGAGCGCAGGCAAGTGCAGCCAGACCCATGACAACACTAACAATGATAATGAACTTTCTCTGCAATGATGTGCAGAAAGTTAGCAAGAAAATATTTTCCCTGCGTTGGTTTGTTAGTTTCTGTGTTTTGTTATTCTGTCGAGTAACAAGAGTTTCGAAGTGCTAATGACGTTTCGAGCCACGGATCATGACACTAAGTTGTAACATTGATCCAATAAGAAATTGCTCAACATTGCCAGGCTGGGTTTTTTTTCACTAAAAAATGTCAAACCGAAATGCGAAAAAAAAAATTTAGGACATTTTTTAATTTATTTTGGCCAGAAAAAAAACCAGTTGCCAGCTGACAATTGGCTTCATCGATCGTGATCGTAAATTGCTAAGTAATGCAATTAAGTCTCATAAGAAACAGAAAAAGCAATTTACATGCCCTGGTACTCACGTTAAATTGATATCTTTGACAACGCAGCGACTTCCACACTGCCACGCACCGCTCCACGCTCATGGTAGCCAGCAAAAATATGTTGAAATAATAATGCAGGTAATAAACTGCGAACGTTGTGCGGTAAAAAATGAAGTTCGAAGTTCCGGTTACATCCTCCACCAAAGCATTGAGCTCTTCTAAATCTGCAAAAAATAGGAATTTGTTTGTGCGATTACTAAATGCCGTCGGTTCGCCATATATCGTTCCTCTAATTGCTTAAAAGGTATACTCCAGGCATGGAGCTACTAGCTGATTTTTAACTATAAGCTGGTAGCGAAATTCAGCACCGGTTAAGCGCACAGTTCTCAGCGCTTGTCATGTTGTTTCTACGCCCCATTGACTTTTAGTGAGCGAACTGAAAATGAACGCAAAAATGTGCCCGACTGCAAAAATGGTTACGGATTTGAACAGCTTGATCTGCCGAACGCCACGCCTTAAGGAGTCCACCAGTTGGGGATGCTGATTTGTTAATTAAATTTTTGAGTTTTGGGCTCAAGAAGGTCAAGTCCTAAAAAAAACATGTGTTGTGATGTTGTCTAAGTTGTCATTCCCACGATTGCCTTTAATCTGGCTCCGTATTGCTATGGACGGTCCATTAACTGGCCGTTGATTGAACGTGCGAACGTGCATTTGTTGTCCTTCCTTGCCTACGTGCCCTACGGTGTTTTAAACTTTTACGGCGCTTTTAAGTAATTGTAAAATCTCAATGTGCGGTTGGACATAGCGAACAAACACGCCATCAATCAAATGGATTGTTGTCATGCACGATCTAAGCGTCTCACTTTCCTGGACGTGCGCTCGCGGGCAGTGAAGGCTACCTACTAAAAGACTAACAGCTGTGTTCGTGCTTGTTTGGATTCGCGACGTTACAGTCGACTTGCCTCGCACGAGGTGTTGTGAAGCGTTACAACTGCCTGGTAAGATAAGTAAAACTAAGTTATCCTAACTGGTGCAACGGCCGCCACAATTTTCCGGGAAGGTCAAATTCTTTTGTGACGTAACTATCTATAAATGCGCTTCTAAGCACCCTTTCCTCACTTCAAGAGCGCAGAAGCCGTTGTTCCCGAATCCTTGTTTACGCGACTTAATCAAGTCAGCCTGGCGTAGGTGCTTATCCGCCGAGCGTGACGGAATAAAGCGACTTGCTTTTGCTTATGCTTGACATTAAACATCTTTAGAGTTGCGTAAACACAACGTACCCATTATGGTTGTGGACGACTCTCCTTGGTTGATCGTCTTCAAGTGATTTTGAATCTCCATGATGAAAACAGGAGACATTACGAGCCATATAACGCATACCAGCAGGTCGGTCACCGCGATTTGTATCATGTAGGTGGTGTAGACCGATCCGCGAACCTGCAAAAGTACGTCAACAGAGCTTATTCACTCATGTCGACCACAACGGCTTCTTGTTTCCTTTGTTTGAGAACGCTGCTGACAACGAACGATAACAGTGGGTTTGCGATTTCGTATTTTCGCCAATCCGCTTCCGCACAATTTACTTTTTCTCCCCCATGTTGGTTCGTGGATTAAAACCCCATTACGTGAGGGAGTAAAAACGAACATTGTGTCTGCAGCGCAAATTAGTCAAATTGACTCGTTCCGCCATATCGCTTGTTTACCCGCTAAAACTGCAAGTCGAGATCGTATCGAAAGCATACTTTTTGCCGATATGTTGGCCGCAGAGTGAATTGTTCATTAAATTCCATAGGCGCCCGGAAATATTCTGCAGCAAGTTCGTCTGGAACTAAATTGTTGCCGTCAACAGATGGTTACGTTTCGGTTGTACTTATCCAGTGGCAACAGGTTGCCGTTCAAGCGCGCAATATGTCTTAATTTAAGAGATTTACATCATCACAAATAAAAATATCAAACGTTTGAGATTCTTTTTTTAAAAAAAAAAACGCCCGTTTCTGTAAGGGAATAACTTGGGTATAAATTACGTCATAAATAACTTTGAGTTCAGGATTCGTGGAAAAATTAAACTTTTTAAGGAAAACATGTGTGACACTAACATGATCTTATCAACACACGATCTTACATGATGAACTTCTAACAATTCGGAGTTGTTTTTCACATACCTGCTTTTTCGTGACGAATATGATCAGCATGGCGAGGTTGAGAATAATTCCAAGTAAACAGAGCAACATGATGCTCGCGTACTGGACGTACGACAAGTGGAAGTGGCTTTCGAGTATCATTGTTGCGTTTTGTTCGTGTGAGGTCCAAGTACAGTTTGTTTCTGCTGTTAACCACCGCGGTGGAGCAGGTTTTTAAGTTATCATTAGGCCTATTTGTTAACGTTACCAATTACACCTATTTAAACAAAACAGTATGGTTAAAAATGCTGTTAGCTGTGATTTTTTTCATGCCAGAATTACTCGCTTGATAGAAATGTCATTGGCCAATGCTTTCAAAACACATATCTTAACAACTGATTGTAACCATTTGTAAACCGTGCAGTATTATGTTACACATAACATTTATTGCCACAAAATCGTCGACGATCTTCAATTCAACCGCCTTTACACGGAGGCTATTTGCTTCCTTCGAGAACTTACCGCGCGCGTTTAATTCGCCAGCCTGACACTTATCGCACGCGTTTAAAAATGGTTAATGCTGTAGGCGAATGACGACCACAGAAAACGCGTTCGCAGCTTAATTCTGCTTCACAGGCAAGAGAGTGATTCTCGTCTTATCATTTTGCATCCAAGCGGCGTTTTTTTTCACAATCACTGAATTTTTGACCTCTCGACTCCGCGATCGCCGTCAAAACTGTCAGGAGCGGAAGTACACCTGTTGGAATTTTAATTTCTTGCCTCTTCTCGATCTGCTGCCTTGTCGGCCAGAAACTGCACATCGATACATTTTCATGGATCTGTCTTGTCGAGACACAATACGCTGTTATATACGCCGTAACCCTCGACTTTATTGGATTTGCTCTGACGGCCCAGGCGCCAAAAACAAGCTTTCCACTGACTAATGCTATAAAAAACGTGTGCTCTGAGAGTTGTTTGTCTTTCTCCGTACGCAAACGCAGTTAACCAGGTCGATAATGATTGGATTTTTAGTCCGTAGTCCCGAGAAACATATCCAGTTAGCACATACAGTGAAGCGTACGTTGCAAAATGCAGAGGCAATATAAAATTTGCCGTGTTTAAAATTACTCCCAAAGAGTGATCGTCAATAATTGTAAATACCTGATAAGATAAGATAGATCCGTCGGTATCACCAAACAAAACCGGATAATTCCTGTTGTCTAAAATGGCATTTCTCTCATGCGTATTTGCTTACGAATTATCACACGAAAGTATTTATATTTACCTGTGATAGGGCCTGAAATATTTTTCTTCAGTCGTGACCAACCGGTGAAGCACAAACCAATTGACCTACACGTGCGGTTAAGCATCAAAGCCGCGCAATGTTTCACACACTGATTGGGTTTCCATGCGTACCCACTGGCGATCAGCACTAATTTCCTGGCATACTTGGCATTGCTGTCTTTCCACTTGCAAGCCTGACCGCTCCCTCTCTCCGCTGCTTCTGTACAGCTTCATAAGACCCAATGGGCTCCGAAAAGTCCCATCACACTAAGACCTCGGGTGTAATGTGGGAACAATTGACACGCCCTCTTTCCAGTGGCGTGGCCGTCTAGTTAAGATGAGTTGCGTGAGAGTGCCAACGCGCAACCGGTGGGTCAGTAACATTGCGCAGGGCATATTTACCTGGTGATTAGCCGCACCGTTACGCTCGCAACTGTTCCACGCATGGCCGCCTCCTCAGTGGCTCCGCAGACCTTCACACACAATGGCGCTCGCTTCTTCTCTGATGCGCATCAACTGTTGATGTTTTCGCATTTTTCAGCCCCGGGCGGCCGAGCGGATGAAGTTTGGTTGTGTGCACCGCGCAAATCCGCCTGTTTCGTGATCTGCTTCGTCCGCTTTACGGCACCAACCACTCACCCAACAGCTTACTTGGCAAAGCTCCCGCAATTATCATCGCTCCTTCCGCCACCCACAGGAACTGTGTTTTCGCGCTTCCCGGTTGCAACGTTAAACCCTTATCATTTCGCGGCTCTTCTTTCTATGACGTGTCGTTGAGTGATTGGCGTTCGTGGTCCTAAGTTGATTCTGTGCAGGTTACGCACAAACGCACAGTGCAATCGACTAACGAAATGATTGAGCGAAGAGCCCCACTCCCCATGAAGTAGCCATACATCACACGTCAACCTTTTAAGGATTTGCCTTCTTTATCGCACCTAAACTCCTCAGCCTATCGATTCCACTTCACATTCAAGTGCATGTTTTCCCGTTCTTCTTGCTGAAGTGTTTAGCTACTAATGGTTATTGCCTTGCCGCCGTCCATGTTTATTGGTCGTTTGGGTCACGCGTGCCAAGTAAACACGCTGATAATAGCGTATCCTGTCAGCTGCTTTTTAAAATTTAACAATTCCGAAGCGTTCCAAGGACAGCTGCAGTTTGCTTGTGCCAGCCGAACTGGATGCGTCAATATAAACCGGGAATGACGCAACTGAAAAGTGTGCCAAACGACACGTACAGTTCATTAAGGACGGCAAGTTGAACGTCGTTTAGGCCGCGTGACGCACTCGCAAACACATCTCTATCTGACCGCCCGAACGTGCTTACGATAACAAGCCGTCTATTAAGTGGGCTAAACTTCTGGCGAGCTTCTAAACATTTGTGTATTTGTCGTGTGAACCGTCTGAAAAACTACATATGCGCACGTGTGGTCGGACCTTGAGCGTTTAACATAGTACTTTCTACTGACCATGGCTTATTTTCGATATATCTAGCTTATAGGATAATAAAAACCAAATTGTGAGGTGGCAGGTGGGGATCTGAATGAGCAACGACCTCAGTTTCCACTCTAGCGATCGCCCTGTGCCCTGCACGATTTAGCATGCCGTGCCCAAATCTTTTCTCCCGCCACGTGAGTTGACCGTAAATGCCGTCGGAATCTGATAAACTTGCCATGATGGACGGTATCTGGAACGGATTACGGCGCTGTTGTTCTTACCGCGAGCTAGCAGACTTGTAATTTTCCACGACATGCAACTTCCCACCTGTAATAACACACCGCGGCCACGTATATTAAAGTAAAATGGCAATTGATATAAAATTCTTGCAATTGTCGGTTGGCCACAGAGCTTCCAGCTAAAACACTTCGTAATGCAGCAATAAAACCCCGCGGACCATCTCGATTCAGATCGTGTGATACAATCTAATGGATTTTGTTCAACCTTAGTTTTACCTATTTAATCGGAATTGCTCTTCTGGCATTAGTTTGTGTTTATTTGAAACCAACGTTTCGTCTGCCATCCGGCGAGACTTCTTCAGGGTTATGTGTATGCCTGGCAACAAAAATAGCAGTATATCTTAGTTTTACCATTGCGGTGGGACGACGAAATACATTGACGCAGTTGCGCATTGTTCGTTGTGCTTTTTACTGCGCTTGGCCCACGCCAACTTAACGCATAAGCAAAACATCGCGTGCGATGGCGAGCGGCGCTAAACTGTCGATTCTACCTCGTTTCGCTCATGGGTGCAAGTAATCTGTCCAGGCAGTCCCAACCACCGTCAAGCGAGGCCAAATCACTCACCAGAACCGACTCAAATCACCAACACGACTCGGCTATCTCTACTTTCGTGATGACTCAACTCTCACTACATTCCTCGGCGGTAGAACGTTAAACCGACGTTGCAGTGTTGCTACAAATCGCAAAACATTAGGAAATGGTAGGTTGATTTCAACCGGAAGCTCTCATATCGCTGTCTATTGTTGAGCACGATCACTGCGCGACTTCCAAATTGGGATAAAACGGTCCCCGGCACGATGCAATTCTACACCGGATTCCGACGAAAACAGCGGCTCCACTTGCTATTTTCCCACCGCAAACAATTGTCGCGTGACTGCAACTCGACAAAGGGGACCGAAACACAACTGAACGTTGAGAACAACTATAAGCTGAGGCCTTAAATGAATTGGCGGCTTTTAGACCTCGGCTCAGGTACCTCCACTCGTGCTGACGTAACTGGAACAAAAAAGACAAACACGCGGCTTCACCCCCTCCCTCACCTGTAACCATGTTTATAACTCCCTTTTTCTACTCGCGCATAATTGAACGTTTCACGAAATCCTGGCACTTCTACGGCTTGTTTAAACTTTGAACGACGTTTCGGGTGACGTTTGCGCAAGGCAAGCGGAACGCGTTTGATCTCTCGATTTGACTAGACTTAGTTTCAAGTTGTATGAGTATTAACAGCGATTTTGGGATGTTCACACCATAGGATTTTTTTCAAGACTTTGTTGTTTTTTCTTTAACGGCTCAACATTTGTATTCACAGTAAAGCTTATACAAAGCTCACAGCACAAGCTACCGGGTAACACAATTGCTGTGTTTGCTACTCGCACCTTCATATTTTTTTTATTGCGTGACGTCAATACAATATTTGTTTAAGGTCAAAGGTTAAAGATCAACGTGCAATCAGACAACCTTCCAAAATTTCTTCCTAAAAGCGATGCTGCCCTTGGTAACATTATTGTCTCACAGCCATCCGTAAAACACTCGGGTGCGAAACTGTATAAACGTTAAAACGTAATCGTTCAAATGGAAAACATTTGAACAATCTGCGTGTCTAACATCGCAAGTAGCTTTGTTGCTACCCTCGGAAGGCTTTCCGGGTGACCGGTCACAGAAGAGGAAATTAATTGAAATGTGGTGCCGCCATCCGCTACAAGTGTTATTGGTACTCACTTCAACGCGACACTCGCTACTAAATGACCTGACGTCACTCGATACTGGGTCTGCTACGTCACTGAATTTAGCCGGCAGATCTAATGTTTCAATAACAGGCCCCATTGGGCTGAAATGCGCCTTGGCAAAAGGCGCAACTTCTTCGTCTCCAAGCTGCACAATACCCTCATTGTTACGGCAAACGATCAGTAAAAGCTTCGTGCATAATCGCCTGCTGCCCTTTTTCTCTTTCGGCATTTTAAGGCTTTTGGCAAAATGGCATCTGATCTTTTGGTTGACTGTTACGTTGACGTGGGTAATGCCGGGTGATCGATGCTTGTCTGTCTTGTTAGGCAATGTAACTTTTTGTTTAATATTTATGCCACATTTATATGAATGACTTATCTTACTTACGTTAGTAAATTTTGTGCTATTCGCTGGTAAATTTGTCTGTACTGAAAACACAAGCAAAGAACTTCTTCTTCAGCAGCTAAGTGAAAACATGCCGAGTGAAAATATTACTTGCAGGTGTCTTGTTTTGCCAAATCAGCACCCCACCTTTGTTGATAAATCAATGGTGAAGACAGGGTTAAATCTTAAAAGCATCTTCTAAAGCAACATTGTCGCGCTTCGGCGAGCGTATAAAATGCGAATCAACTGCCATCACCTTCACATATTCCCAATATCACGCTTCAAGCACCGCAAATCTACCAAATCGTCTACTCGCGAACTTTGGCTCGTATCCGTTCCATTCACGTCCACGAAAGGTGCGCAACGCGAAGCATCCCCGACCAAGCGCTGATGTAATGCTTGGCTGCCATTCTACAGACGACTTTCTTCGGAAATGAGGTCGTTGGTTACCGGCCGAACTTGATATCTGCTGCTTATAAGGTGGCACCACCGCAGCTGATCCAATCCCTCACGTAACCTTACCGCGAAAAATATCGGGTCGGTTTATTACGCAACCATGGGTATAGTGACGTGTGTGACGCGGAACTACAAAAGTTTGGTTTGATGTGTATTGTTGGGGTCAATATTTGTCGCCACCATCCTTTTCTTCTATCTTTCAAACTGTTCACTGGGTTTGACTTAATCGAGTCGATAAACCGCTTGTTGATTTGCGGCGTCGCTGATAACTGAACAAAGCGTTGTGTTTGCCTAAAGTTCGCTGCTGATAACCTTTAATTAGTTTCCATTAAATCAAATTTAACGCTAAATGGACATGGATTGAAGCATTTTGCGAAGCACCAACACAACAATCCTAGTAACAAAGAATGTGTTTTAATTTTTTTATGTTTTTTATTATTAGTAGTATAGTTTGCAAGCATGTTTTGCCAGTTTTCATATCTTCCTACTCGTTAAAAAAACCTAACATCTTATTGCAATACTTTGTTATTGATATTGTGGATTTTGTTCCAAAACAATAAGCAGACTCGGTTCATTCACTAACCTTCTCCAAATTTACTCGCAGTTTACAAAGGAGAAGCCACAACGAAAACCTCACAAACAAAACTCACGAGAGGACATAAGGGACAAGGTACAGCGACCTTTTGAATATTTGTGCGTTTCTCGTCCCTTCCTTTATTATATTTTGAATACAATTTGCGCTTTGCTTTGCGGTCCGTCTGGGTCGCTTACCAAGATAAAGTTTCAAATTGCAAACCTAAAAACCGTTCCGCGCCTGGAAAATTGCCATCGCTTCCCGAGCCAATTGCTCGTAAACGACTTGGAACATTGACCATCGACAGAAAACGGACGACGAGAAACCGCGACCCGCCGCCAGAATCACTGCACAACCTCCAGTCGAAGTCAAACTCTTCATAGGCGACGTGTACCAAAATCACGTGGCCACTGCATCCCGAGCCCTCCTTGAGAAACGTTTTAATGTGGCGGCAAACGAGTACGATGCTGCTCTCAAGATAATCACTGAATCTAAGCATAAGGTAACATCTTTACGAAACCACTGCTACGTCAGCATAAAATGCAAAGAAAGAACGATTTTTCAGTCAGTTTGTGTGATGTAATGTAATCAAACTATGATATATTCAAAATAGTGAAAATTCGTTTTATTTAAGCTTTGTGACAAAAAAAAACTAAAGTTTTTGCAGAGGTTGCAGTTTGTGTGTTTTTAATTAAAAACATGTTGCTATAAAGATTTAAATTAGTACGAAAATTCTGTGTTCCGTAATTGAATAAACCGTGTGAAGCATTTTATCCCTAATTAAAAAAACATTATTACGATTTTACTGCGAACGTGCGAACTAAAAAGTGTCCCGCCTCACGCTTCTTGTCAGTCATGAGAAAGCGGATGCAATCGTCGGCGTACTGACTCTAAATAGCGGCGACATTGTGTGAATACAGGAAGTCATTTGTGGCCGGATTGATGTGCGCATTGATGCCGAGCACGCAGTCGACCAATCTGTTACATTACACCTTACAGGAATGGAAAATAACCGCTGTGGAAAACTTCGTTGTGGTTTACGCACGGGGAGTGTCGTCACTCGAGACACAGTTGCCACCAGAGATCGCGCGATCGCTTGAATTCTTTTCGAGGATAGTGAAGCCCAGCCACAAGGAATATTGCCACCCGATGGCGTTTTTCGCGTGTGCCCGCGCCCATTATAGTTTAAACAAGTAACTCTTCTTTATTTAACCCTTTTAATTGATGACAGTTGGCCTTCTGTTATTTTAAATGCTGTAAGCATTAAACAAATTAATCGCATGCCAAAAATATCGATTTCAACGTAAAATCAACAAACATCTTCTTGCAGTTTTTCAAAAGTCGCACCATCCATTGAGGGTGGAATGAAGTTGTTAGCGAAAAAGAATTTTCCGGGAGTTTTAACATATCCAGGTTGCAACATATCTGAATAATACAGTGTATGATAGGAACTTCAACAAATCCGTTATTTTATAGGTTTAAGTGAAGCAATTCCAGAATCCGACGTCATCACTCTAAAAAAAATGATGGAGGATATAGGAAAGTGGTCGCTTAACCCTCCCAAACCAACAGTATTCTGTAAATATGAAAGCTGCGCGAAGGAATATACAAGAAGAGGGATTTACAAAAACGATCTCGATTTTGAGGTGCTGTTTGCAGTTTTGTTCCATAATAGTTTTTTGAATTGATTGTTCATATCAGTCTTATTTTGCAGGGTTTTATCGAAGTTGCTTGCGACTGGGATTGTGTGTCTTGTTATCATTTTAAATGTTGGTCGAAATATAAACACGCTCAATTCGGTAGATCAGGGGATAAGGTTGGTTTTTGTTTACTTTAAACACCTTGTTGAGTGATATTGATCCAAAATTTTGCTTCATTTGATCGGTACTCGGGGCAAATATCGACTTTCGTAGCGCAAACTCCCAATTTACTCACTTCCCATTCAAGTGGTTAAGATTTTCTCATGCGGCGCGAAACACGTGTTTAACAACGCCCGACGCTTGTGACCCAACGCTGAAAAGTGGAAAGCTGTAATTTTCAGATCTTGTGAATCGCAAATATATATTGTCGAGAATTTCGGGAATGTATACGAAATATTTTGGATGCTTGAAAGTTTTGACCCGTTTCCTGAACGCCAAGTTCACTCGAAAGGTTTTTTTTCAGGAATTACTGGGACTAGATTGTTTCACTGACGGTTGCGGGGGAGTGGTTTGTCACATTCAAATGATGGATGAATATTTTCTTTCAAAGAAAAAAGTGAGTGTGATTTCTATGATGAAAGATGTAAACCAATGATACCGACAGACTCAGTTGTATAAAAACTATGCAATTGTAGAAACACGATACAGTCAGTTCCAACCCAGTTACGTGTAACATAAAATATCATGTCATATGTACAAGTTTTTTTACGTTGCTATCAAATACATTTGCTCCTCTACCTGTTTGACTTCTTACTTTTTGTACTTCCAATTCTACTTTTTTCATCAGTTCACCACTGCATGATGTTGTTTTGTAGATTTCCGTTTCCAAGAGGGAAATAGAAAAAGACATTTCTTCATTAAATAAAAAAAGAATGCCCAAAAGTGAAAGAAACTTGGAACGACGTAAGCGTTTGATGAGAGAAGCTAAGGAAAGAAAAAAATCATATAAAGTTGCTCACAATATATACGACGCACAAGATATTGTAAGTTGAAGAAACTATTACTTTTGTGTTGCTACCCTGTTGTTTATTGTTCGGAATATGTTTGTTCAATGAGTTCTTTTTAAATCCGTTGTATTTATTTTGGGAAATCATTATTTTCATGAGCATATGTTACAACAACTGCGCACTTTTTATTATTTAACAGGAAGATAAAGCGAAGCTTGAATCAACCAAATTAAACGACGGTAAACATTTAACCGCTCTCTAAGTTCGTGTTAATAACATTATACTTTTGCCTTTCAGTTTCTCATCAGTCAGATGTAACAAACATAACCGTAATTAAACGCGGGGAAGAAATCCAAAACGAGGTGAGGATTTTTTTTTACAAATCAATCTTCCCGGGTTCAACTTCCCGAATTCAACGTATTTTTCAGGTTGCGAAAACGAGCAAAGGAAAGGGAAAAAGCAAGTCAAAGAAAAAATCCAGTAACGTTGTTTCTCTGCAAACATTTCTTGGTGACGATAAATACGTGAACCATGACGATGCATGGAGAGCAGTGGAAAAGTGAGTGAAAAAACTCTGTTACCTCTGTCGGTGTTTTCCTAACGTGTTCGTAACCAACAGAAATCAAAACTCTGAGAGTCCATTCCAAGTCCCCGCCGAATATCGCGCAAATGTTTCAGAATTCGAGACGGTAATTACCGATGAAGAACAATTAAAATTGTCATCAGTTTATAGGTGAGTTGGACTAAAATGACAATAATGACTGTGAAGTTGGTTACAGTAAACGTGCTTTATGTGTTCACCGCCCAACTAATTGTTGACCGTTATGTCAAGGATTTGTTGTCAAATTTCTGTTTTTGTAATATCTTTATGCTTTGAAACACAGACCTTAACAGCAATAAATATGTGTTTTGCATTTTTATTCACTTGAAGTCACCTGTTAACACCCATGTTTATGTATTTTAGTTTTTTCGAGGACTTTTACAAGCGAAACGGACCATTATCGATCGACGATCTATTATTCAGGAAAGAAATCACGCGCGAAATGTTGTTGCTAAGCGATTTACGTCATCCAACGTTTATTGAGTTTTTATCAAGCAAGACAGATACGTAAGAACATTGTAGTAACCCTAATTACTAGTAGAATATTAATTTACAACCGCTCCCTGTTTTCTCAAGTGTGTTGTTAACGTTTATTATTCTAACGCTTTTTGTTCTAGTTTTTGTCGAGTGGGGAATTTTATTGGTTTATTGAGTCACCGTGAGGCGATGATACAACTCTGCCATAAAACTAACCATAGGCAATTTATTAAAGTAAGGCACTGTATGAAAACGTAAACGTTTTCTGCAATACATCAACTTCCTTTCTGCTCACAGCAAAATGATAAGAAAGTGGAGCCTAACAAACGTCAGGAAACGTCTGATTTCTCAAAAGAACTCTGGTATATTGGGGATGTTCCACTGACAGAAGTTCAAAACATGTTGGGAGTAAATACGAAAAGTGGAACTTCTGCTCCAACTAAACCTGTGGGCCAAGTTGTCCCAGTAACAAACGTTAAGTTTTCCAACCTTGTCACGTTGGAACAAAACACTAATAAACCTGTTGCTGTCTTGGATACAAACAAGAACATTAAAAAACCCGAAGTGGGCGACGGAGACAAGAAAAAGGGGCAGTCTGTTAACAATAAAGCATTTAAAAGTCAAAAAAAGGAAGCGGAAAGTAAGTTGTGAATAACGAGAAGAATGTTCTTGATTGCAACATTAACGCAGTTAATATTGTGGATGTAGGATTAAATTATATATTTGTTCGGTTTTCAGAATCTCAAAGCATTACAAAATCCACCCCAGGACGTAACGAGCCGAAAGTCAATAAAACAAAGGTGCTGCTGCAAACGTTTTCACTTGGTTTGGTTCCTGTATGTAATGATCCTATTCTGTCCAGACAAATAACTCTGTTCAATCGAACGGAAAATCTCCTACGCTTTCTCTAATATCTTCTCCAACACCCCCTGTGCGTTGTGACACTGCTGTGCAAACCGAACTGATAACTTCTTATGAAAACCAAATTCAAGTTCTGCTGTTGGAAAAGAGTCTCCTGCGAGAGGGAAATGAGGTTTCATTGAATAACGTTTTGATGAACAAAATGCATAGAATATACCCTTACATTTGCTGCTGTTACGCCGATGTCATTTAAGTATAACGACAAGATTGCTATGTTAATGAAACGTTAACAAATGTAATTACCACCACGCCCGTAAAAAATCCACAATTATTTCTTTTCGGTTTGTTTTGTTTATTTAGTACCTTGGAATAGGTGCACGAAACAATACAATCAGTTTTTTTGCATGCCCGCTTATTAGTTTTGACCAAAAAATACAGGAGCTCAACGATAAACTTACTCACCTCGCAAACACATCCCGTACCGAGGTGGCGCTGTTGAGCAAGGACATGTCTGAACTGAAAGATCGATGCAACACAGCTGAACATCAGCTAACAATGGCGAAACTCAATGCCGAGTCTGAAGCTAAAAAGGTTGCTCGGGAGAAGGCCACTTTAATAGAAAGCGTAAAAACGGCAAAGAAACAACAAAAAGAGGTAAACTCGCTTGTTGGTGCAAAATCCGTGTTCTGCAAATCAAACAGTTGCCGATGAACGAGACACTATTTCAATATGATCTTTTCGTTGCCTTTGCCTTTTTTGTTCCAAGGGTATTTCCTAATGCAAGCATCCATCATTGACGAATGGTTTCGTTGGCGATGAAATGATTCTTGTCACTCGTTTTTTTTTTGTATTTTCGTTAACATTTTTTCGATTCCCGCAGGCTGAAGATTCCGAATTAGAGTTGAAGGAAATTCTTGCGAACAAACAGAAAGAGATCGAAAACCTGACCCATGCGATGCAGAGTGACAGAGACAACTGGCTCAAAAACAAATACGATTCCGCTGAAGAGTTGAAAAAAATGGAAGCGAAGTTAAAGGAATGTTCAGAGCGGCTTATTGCGGCGGAGGTATGTACTGCGATTCATTTTATACACACTGGCGTCTTAAACCACAGCGTATTTTAGATTCTACTCAATGTAGTTTCCAAAACATTGGCCTTTTTTAATTGCTTATGACTATTAGGAATAAAAACTATTGCTATATCCATTCTTAAAAAAAATTTCTCACTTACAAAACAAAGTCAGTCCGTATCAGTTAACCGCATTTATAAACCGTCAAAACGTTAGATTTATTTAAGAAGTGGTGTGATTTTCTACCTGCTACTCTTTACACTTTCCATTTTCCAACAAAATTAAAATTTACGTGTTTTGCCTGTGATTTTCGAATTGAGTCGATTAATTGAAGTCCTCACTTGCGTCGATTTAAGCATTTGATTGTGGAAATACCCGAGATCATTGATAAAAGCAAATCCGGAAACTCAATTAACAAATATTTGCAATACATCTAGAAATATAGATTTTGTTACAAGTCAAATGCTTTCTGATCTCTTTTCTTAAAGCACTTCTTGAGAAAGTTGTTCATCATTTTATCAGACCGTCACACTG
Organism: Ascidia mentula; assembly: GCF_947561715.1. Classification (NCBI taxonomy): domain Eukaryota; kingdom Metazoa; phylum Chordata; class Ascidiacea; order Phlebobranchia; family Ascidiidae; genus Ascidia; species Ascidia mentula. Next base: position 13,849,382 of record NC_138569.1, on the reverse strand, counting down.
AGAACTCGCGAAAATTTCGCCACGAAAACGTTGGTGGTCGCGAAACTGGAGAGCGAGAAGTTTTCGAAGGAGTTTGAACAATTAGCGATAAAATACATGAACTCTCCGCTTATCAAGTCTAAAGTGGTTGAGGCTTGCATGCGCTGGAAGAAAAACTCGGACGAATGTTACATAAAACTCGAAACAACGCACGTGAGTGCAGAAAACACGGACAGTTTTTCGGCTGTGACATTGTAACTTACTTTTGTCAAACAGTTAATGTAATCAATACTACTATACCAATTATACTGAATGCTTATTTTTGATTGATTTTGACTTAACAAGGTAACAAGGATGCTTAACTCGTTTTTGGTTAAGTGTTATGAAATCATTGCTGCTATATCGTATTTTAAATATTTGTTGTAAACATTATAGAAACTGTACAATGACCAGATCCAAGAAATAATGCGTGGAAAAAAATTGTCAGAGTTACCGAACATAGTCGTACCCAACCCCCCTCCACCCGGACCAAACTTCCACCAAGTTCAAGCTGCGATACGATCTATACCGTTTGGTAAAGGAAGAACATTGGTTTTTGTAACGTGACGTCAAACGGTTTTCGTTGTACTTGCCGAAACATCACCTAACGCAACGAAGTTTAACATGTCTTCAGATGTACACAGTTTAGTGAAATCTGTTCGTGGCGACTTTCTGCGTAATTTTTCAGACAGTTCTTGAAAAAGTGGCGAAAATGTGTTTACATGTTATTACACAAACATTATCAATAAGGGTAAAAATGAAAGCCAAATTAGGATGCTGTTAATCATATTCTAAGTACGTTTCGAACTCATACTGGGTTCATCATCAGTACTACTACATTGAACTGGTTGCAGAAAAGTAGTAGTACTGATGATGAACCCAGTATGAGTTCAAAACGTACTTGGAATATAATTAACAGCATCCTAACTTTGGCTTTCCTTTTCAACGTTATCGACTCCACGTATTTTGCACCCAATGATCAATGAGTCACTTTAGCAATAGAAACATGCAGTGTCATAACAAATACGATTGTTGCAGGTTAATATTAAAACCCATGTTTCTACAGGTATGCCCCCCAAGATCGGAATGCCCCTTCCTCATCCAAATGACCAAACTTCGCACGCAATGTCGTAAGTGTTGTCATATGTGCACACACACATACATGTATATATCCGTGCTTTAACGTCACGCCGATGTGCGTGAATTTACATTGGCATATTCTGACGTCACAAACATGACCTTTATTCTAGAATGGCGAACAATCACGCAGAACTTTATCGGAATGCTGTTAACCCGGTGGCGCCACAAATGTCAAATCCTTCACTTGTGATGCCACCAGAAGGTCCGTGGTTGAACCAACCTACGGTATGTATGTGTGGAAACCTCTGAAATTTACCTGAATCTGCACTAGGGTCAAAATATGAGAGTTACAAATGTTCAGTATAGAGTTTTGCAATGTTTCATGTAATCTTGTGTATTGAGACAATTGAAACAGACCTTTATTCAACCGATTCTTTGTTAATCTTCTTCATTTCTGTCAATTTTCGCATAAATTTAAGTTTTCCTCATTATACGATTTCACATTTGCTTGTTAATCGATTCTGGAAATCATTCCATATTCTGTCCCAATCGGCATGACGATATCCACCTCATACTTTATATCACAATTTTGTAACAACAGCATGTATTTCGCTATAAAAGCATAAATCAATAAATCCATAAATCAATACAAAATGGATTTCACATTTGCAAACAAATCGTTTATTTCATCAGAATGGTCGGGAGAGTTTAACTTCGACACCAAATAGTCACCCACCATCCCCTGGTCCCATAACACCATCCAGCAGCCAGATTGCAACGACCATAGCAGCAGTCGAGCTCAACCAAACGCCAGTAATTCAGAACCACCAAGCAGCACTACAAAGGCCACAACCTATACAACCACCTTATCAGACTACACCAGCACCACCACAACCACCCCAACCACCCCCACAGACTCAACCAGTTGCACCAAGACACAAATCACCGGCGCCTGAAACTTCCCAACCTGCAACGCGTCCTCAGGCAGCGCCACAACATAAGGGAAGTTTTGAGAGGATTATGGACCAGCTCCGAAAGCTGTACCCAAACGTACCGAGGTATCAACAGACCATTTAATATGTTTTTGTTTAATTTTGATTCCAATCTGATTGTTACAAGCTTGCCTGCGTGGAACACTTGGCTTAACGGACGTTTTGCGCTCGAATTGCTGTACACGTAGAAAACATAATTCGCTTTATCAACAAATGTGTGCCCTGTTTAGGAATGAAATTGCCCAATGCATAAAAGAGGTACGACAGAACAATAACAACTCTTTGACTGGATTGTCGTTGGAAGATATTGTCAAACAAGCGACGGTGGTCATCAACAAGCGCATGTCCAAAAAAGTGGTAAATTTTTTTGAAACTTCTCAAATTGTGTGTATTGCAACCAGTTGCGGTGATCGCTTTCCGAAAGAAACCTTGTTATGTTTGTAGGGTCAGGTCGCACCATTCAACTCCACGTCTTCTCGTCCAACTAATATGCCATCAGTTGCCCCCTGGGTACAGAGCAAACAACAGCAACCAAAAACAACTGTACGTTGCACCTTAATATTATAGTGTTGTGCATTTCTATTGAAACATTCCCTGGCGCGAACACACTAAAATATGGATTATTTATTAAGCAATTTTTTTGTTACGTTAACAGTTAATTGGTGTATTATAATTTGTGTGAGTCTTCATAGAAAACAATTATTTTTTGAAAAGTCGTTTTGGAACCATGCAGTGAATGTCGCCACTATCATGAAATTCTTTTGCAGAAGTTGCGAGAAACGAACGAGGACGAACCCTGTGTGATCTGCCACGATCCTCTAACTTCCAGTGAAACCCACAAACTTCTATGTGGACATGTGTAAGTGGATTGCCTGACCATTTCTCTTTACCTTACTTCAATGGGTTTGCGTATTCTTTGCAACGCTGGTTGAATGTATGTATGTTAACCAACGCTGGATTCTGTTAAATCACAAATATGAGGTTTTGTGTGTTGCCACTGTAATCAGGGCTTTCATTCAAGACACTTAAAAGCTATAGATGAGGAACTGAGGGTATATGCGCTTATCGAAAATTGAGCCCCACTTAAGATAGTTTGTTATTTTTGTTACCCCATACTTTCAAAGCTGTTACGTATGTAAACATTAACTGTTCCATGTACTGTCGTTTCATTGGAAATTAATTTAAAAATTGTTAAGCCGCAAGGTAGATTCGAAGTATTCCGTGACGTAAGCTGTCAAAAATAACTGAAGGGAACATAAAAAAATTTTAAGACCGATTTTCGTATTGCTCGCGGACGTACCGCGTAAATAATATTCATGCTTGTGATTCAGTCATAACGTTGTAAGGCTATGACGCTCTTCGGTCTTCCCCTGATGCTTGCGTCATTAAATTTAACTTGCGGCAGTTTATTAAAAAATGTCAAACATAGATTAAAACTCCAACCATGACTGGCTTGGATCCTCCCTTCCAAGTGAAATGAGTTCGTCGACACTTCCACGCAAAACCACCCTGTCACTTACCTCTTAAATCACTCTTGGAACGTAGAGCCAAATCCGCGTACGCCTGGCTCGCTTATTAGCTGTTACTGCGATTATGAGTTGCGTTACATATTTCTCTTCCATTCAGCTTCCATTCTGAATGCCTGAACAAGTGGTTGACCAGAAATCGGACATGCCCCACATGCAGAGATTACGCAATCGACACTTCCGAGTATCCGACGTTAAAGTCCACTTTCCGATTTTGATTTCCATGTTTGGATACAAGACCAACTATGGTTACAGTAGTGGCTTTTAGACATCATGCTTCGCTTGTTTCTGTGTGTTGCTTTTAATCGTGTGCTCTGTAAATAGGACTTGCGTAAATGGGAATAGAATCGGAGGAAAACGATGAATGGAGTTGTTTTAAAATAAATCTATCCACGTTGGTTTTATTGTGTTTGTGTTAGAATATTTTTTGAATTTTAATTGGACATTTTTACTGCATATGCTTGTAATTGTCAGATACGTTTTTTTATGTATTAATAATCCTTACAATTAAAGGTAAATGTCATCAATATATCGAACTGACGCTGATCGTTTGCTACTCTTTTGAATAATCTTGGATAATCCTAGCGGTTATTCAGGGCCTATAAAAGGCAATTTATCACGTACAGGGCCGAAATTTGTGAAATAAAAAAGAGTTGCTTCGAACTTTCAACTGTAAAAATCATTTTTGCTCGAATATTGTATACTTAAATGTGTGGTAGCATTCTGTATTTTGTGTGCATAAGCTTCAATAAAACTTTTACTTAACGCATGCAGCCTCTTCGGTTTTAAAAATTTTACTTAAATAGTCTTCAGATAGGCTCACTTTGTTGCCGGCCACGGAATTGGCCAAACGGAGTACAACCATTTTTAAAGCCTCGTTGCCCTGTATTGTGGTTGCGGTTTCTTAAAACTTAGAAGAAGAGACGCAGATAAACGTGTTGATCAAGTTGAAGTATATATTATAACAATGGCGCGTATGTACACAAACAAAAAAAAACAAGTAAACACAGTGAAGACAGGTTACAAAATTTCAAGTTCACAGAGCGCGTGAGTCCAATAAAAGCTATTGCATGGTACGTTGTAAATGCCTGCGAACTGCCGTGACTTGACTGTTTTCTGATGCCATAATGACACGGCAATGCACGTCGCAGATGAGCCGAAAAGGTCTTCGCTGGGCCAACGGAACAATTTACGCGTCACGTCGTTACGCGTCGGGGTCATCCAGTGCGGACGTCTGTTGATGATCCCGCTCCTGTATTGGACGTGCTTTGTGCCCTGGACCCATCTTCCATCCACCCAGGCAGTGGGAACTCCCCCTTCTGCCTCCTCGGCGACAAACACTGTGTTAAAATAACCGATGGCCGTCTTGTACTTGACAGTGGTGTCGAGAACGGCGAGTCTTCCGCCAACTTCTTCTTCGCAATATCTCCTGGCACTGTCGTATTGAAACATGTCTTCGGTGACGTATTTGAAACAAGAGTTGTCGGCCGAAAAGTGGAAACCCTTTGGACAGGACACTGCAAAAAAATAATTATGATAAATTCGTAAAATGAGTAACAACTATTTTTTGATTAACTCAACAACACTGAAACTACATTTTCACATTTCATTGATAAACATTTGTTTCATGAAAAAACAAGTAAAATATTTACCAGGGCGCCCTGCGACGCACAACTGCAGAGATACCACCAGAGTGATGAGCACCAACATGTGAAACGATGCGATTTTCATGCTGTATATTTCTTAATCACCGCCGATTGCAACTATACCTTAGCAGATAACTCAGCCCACTATTTATACCCGACGCCGCACTGTGGCGGAGTAAACAGGAGGCGCCTGGAATCCAAATAAGGCGTAGAAAAAAAGTGATAGAACGAATGCTGGATATATCGCCTTACACTGAAAATGTCAGAAATATACGTCACGCCCGCATAACTTAAATAGTTGCTAATGGTTTCGCGGAAAAGTTCAGCTCAAAGGTAGAGGAATGTTACCTCTACTGGTCTCGTCAACAACTGATACGCCGCCGAAGCGGCGACTCCGTTTGGCTTTTTTTTGATTTGACAACAGCCCGTCATTTTGACTTATGACTGACATCGTTAAGACGTTCCAGTCATAAACTTTTTTGGCCACTATAAAACATAGGAACCGCACTGGCACTGTCGATGCGATGTGGCCTCAGCTACGACATGAAACCGAACGAACCCCATACAGTGGAATGCAGTCAATGACATTGATGGACGAGTGAGAAGTTTAGGCTGGAATTTTACTTGCGGTACGAGACACCTTAGACAGGAGAATGGGACAAAACCATCGAAAACACCAAATGCAAAATTTCGCACGTCATGCAATCGTCACGTAATGATGCTTTGGTAAAAAAATGTCAAAAACAGGATGATGCAGCATTTTTGCCACGTTGGAAACAACCCCCGATAATTTTTTAAATTCTGGTGAATTGATTTTTTCACGTTGTTCGTAGGATCCATCCCTCATGCATAAACGTAAGTGAACTACTTGGATTTAAAATTATATTCAAGCTGTAAAATTTAGAAAACATAACAAGACTCTTGGTTCGATAACTCGATTTCAGTTGCCTGACCGGGGAACCGTCAGGTTCGTGACGTCTGTTCTGCAATAAACATGCATCGGTATTTGCAATTGACGCAATCAGTATCTTGATTTTGCCGATTAGGCGCAGCAAATACTCCGTTTCGTGTAACTGATTGCGTAGCATAACAGCATATACAACGCACGCATGTTGTAGTAACAAACCCAAACTCCTTAAAGTTGAACTTTATGCAAACTTTTGCCAGTAATGATTTCATTTGCGTTATCTGACAATAATATTTTTGGGCGAAAAGCTTATTTTCATAAAAAAACACTTACCATATTGTGACAAAACGAATGAACATAATGTTACAAGTTGGACCAATTTGATCGATTCTAAAGGGGTTGTTTTTACTATGTTGAACAGGTATGCTTTTTAGCAATTTTACGAACCTGAACTTTCAAAAGTCTCACAATTTATATCCAAATCTCATAACATTAAAGTCGATGGCATTAAGTCTCATCATTGAAGTAATTTTCACGGTATAGTTCATGCTGTGGGCAATTGGGTTGTTGTTGTAGTTGTCATGCCGACAGTTTTGTTACCTGCTTTGTCAAATAATAACCTAGCCGTTCTACAATTTCTCATTATTTTCATTACTTGAGGTCTACACTGTAAAGCATTGGCGTAGTCAGGAAGGGGGGAAGTCCGTCCCAAAGCTGAAAGTTATTGATTCATAACTTCTAAATGTTTAAAACTGTGACTTTTATTAAAAACAAATTGCCTTTAATCAAGTCTGGTCGGTTTCTGCAAAACAAAAACTCTAACTCGCCTAAAGCACCCCCAGCAATTTTGGACTGCATACGTCATTGTTCTGAAGTTTTGTAGAGCGCTAGAAATTCCAAACAATTGGTTGCCGTCGTAACAACAGAGGCAAGAACTCGGATAAAACCTTTTCTCGGTTAAAAGTATTTAATTTGTGTTGATTTTGCAGATATCGACGATGCTCGCGAAACATATTTTGCAGGGAGGAGCGAAATATAATTGTCTCATAAGAAAGCCGACAGATTTTTACATATAGGCCTAGAACACGCATTCATCATTGTTTGCAATCCTTATCAACTATGGACATATATGTTCATCACATAGCCTATACATAGAAAAACTACTTACGGTAAGCTAGTAATTTTTCTTTTGATTGCAATACTACAAAAATTATTCCTAAAAGTAATAACCAAAACCCTTTTAAAATCATCAAGTCTGCGGAACCCTACGTTTCAACTAGATGTCTTGTAACGAACTATAAGTTGTGCATTTCTTTGAAAAGCAGATGTATGTAACATAACAAATAGGAAAAGTTTTAAAAAAAATTTTGCATTCATCTACTCCCTGAAACAATCCCAGAAAAGTAATACTTCGGTCAAAATTTCGATTCAACACGAAACAGCACATTGTAAATTATCTTGGAAATTTTGTTTCCCAACCGGTGGTAGACGTTGCGGCATTCCAGGCGGTACGCGAGCACCGTTCCGTATTTTGGGGATATAGTTCGAATTTAAAAAATCGAAAGTTGTATCAAAATGTTCGTTACTTTATCCCCTAGGTTACTTTGTAACACTCAACCAAGTGGTACGCGTTAAAATTGTTTTTGCCTCCATGGTACGAAACCACAAAAAGGTTGGGAATCACTGCTCTTCGCCGACCCAGTTTAATCCTAAGAGATTGTCGTATTCGCATGGGTTAAATCATCATGGCAGTACAACTTGTGACGTTCAGCACCGGTGCCAAGCTTTCTATATATGAAGATGGATATTTAATGTGGAATAAAATTGTCCCCAAAACGATTTTTATTGCGTAATATTTTTTGGAATCCAATAACTCTACATACACATTACAATAAATAACTCTTTTTACCGCTACAGTGTTCAAAGTTTATGTTTAGCCATCAGTGTCACAACACACTGCGGTGTGGTAGCCTGGCGAAAAATGTCACGACGTGCGGTACTGCGACATCTTGTGAAATTATCAAAAAATTTAGTCAGTACGACAGAATTAAACATATATATTGTGGCCAATAAATCACACATCAATGTAAGCTAACCTTCCACGTTATGGCACATTCAATCAACCTTAAACCTACAACGCTATCAAGATAGAGAGAGACAATGAAACATGTTCATCAAATTTATTTGCACAAAGCAAGGACTCCACTTTCAAACATAATTTGATAAAAACAAATTACAAAAAAATATTACTGCAACAAAGTATGGCTAAACAGAACTCACACCAATTCCAAATTGTATACCCTCACATATTTTGTCAGTCTTAGCAGCTCTTACAGGAAAACAAAAGTTTAATTCCAACCGGGCTGATCGCATAAACCTGTAAACCAAACCAAAACCAAAAGTCAAACGCAAGTTTGTTAAAGCAGCAGAAATATTAGACTTAATATTTTGTTGTGTATCAACATCAAAAGAATTTCCTCCATTCACAAATGCATGAAATCTAAAATTGTCAAGCCAGAAGCCATGGCCAAACTTATGCCAATAGAATGGCAGTGGTGTGTAAATATGTCCATCAAGTAGCCAAAATGCAGTAGAACCAAGGTAACAGCCAGCTTCTTGTTTTCCAACAGAGTTGATTTCAAAGCCTCTTAGGGTTAATGGCCCACCCACAAAAAACTTGTCATTTATGTTGTGTTGGCCTGCTTTGCCAATTACAAAGCCCACATTCATGCCCAAAGATAATGTTACCCTCTTTAAAAGGGTAGTAGCTAGGTGAAAGTCCACAACCTCCTTAAAAAACTTTACATTACCTCCAAGTCCAGCCAACTCTTCACTCATTTTAACATAAACACCAGAGCTTGGGAATATGTGATCATCACAGCGATCAATTATCATGGTGTGATTAATTGATGATTTCAATGAGTGGCCCATCAATTGACGAACAGCAAAAGCACATGACCTTGAAGAAGTTAATTCCCTCCAATGGCAGTTCCACGAAATTTCATGGCTATTTCCTAAGAATGGAAATTTTAAACCGGTTTCTAGGCCACGAATGGTTTCATTATATGATGACCAAGAACAATAATTCTTCTCTTTGAGCAAAGTGGATTGGAGACTTCCATTTTCTTGAGGTTTCATAAATGAAAATTGGAAGTCAGTAGGTTCATAAATTTGTTTTCCTGAATGTGATGACAATGTGTGAGAAACAGAAGCTGACAAACTCTCACCCCTGCCCATTACATTGGGTGAAAGAAGTCGGAGCACCCACCTAGGTTTTTCACTGTTGGACATTTCTGTTTTCACCTCCCCAACTACCATGTTTTTCTCCCTAGCTTTGAAGACAACCTGAATGTTGTCAGTCGGCCCATCGTCTCCAGAATCAACAGTGTCTATAATAACAGACACCTGTTTAAATACACCCTTTGCTAATAACTTCTCTTTGCATAAAATAGCTTTGGTGTATGCTTCCAAAAATGTGGTGGATTTAAAAAGAGGTTTGACTTCATCAATTACAAAATCAGCTTTGGTGCGGTTTAGGCCACTGATATGAACTTTTTTGACAGCAACTCCCTTATTTTCAAGGACAATTTCTGTAGTGTGTGTATCTTCATCCCCATCTTGCAACATGATGAGGTTTGTGCCAATATATGTATTTATATATTACAGCCCTTCAGCAAAAGCATTAAGGCTACACAGCATTGCTATATATAAAAAAATTAAAGATCAATTAAAAATCTACAAAAAACATGACAATTAACCTTACATTATGGATCAATTTAAATAACTTTTCTTCCAGCATCAAGTTATGATTTTTTTATTACAACTGACATTTTGTCTTTCATCCGGTGAGACTTGTTCTGGGTTATGTGGCAACAATTCATTATGTGTATAATATAAATACACAAAAAAAACGGAAGAAAACACAAGAGTCGCCCAGTAGAGCAAAGGGGTCACGGGTAAAATGCTAAAAAACCGCGACAAGCGACACAATCAGGTGCAGTCATATCCAAAGATTTTTTCTATGGTGTCTAATAGAGATCAATGGTCAAATGTAACAGAAAATACTCCGGGTAGTTTTCGCCAAATATGCCTAAAATAAAAATCTGTGCTACTTTTAAAGGGTATGTGTTAACAGCATATTTTCAATAACATCCATGTGGTGGAGCCAAAGGACTATTTTAAATAACATCCGTGCGGTGGAGCTAGAGGATTATTTTAAATAACATCCGCGTGACAGCGCTAGAGGACTACTTTGAATAACAACCATGCGGTGGAACTAGAGGATTATTTGTGACCTGCAGTTGAGGTCATTTCGCTGGAAAATTGAGGTGACATTTTACCTTATATCACTTTCACTGCATGCTTTTAATCTGAGCAAGTTTTTTGCATGCAAAATGAACAAAATTCTGTGCTGTATTTATCCCTCTTTTTTTTAAAAAGTTAGTGTTTTAAAATAAGTTTGTTGTTGTTTTTGATTTAGATTACGCGTTGTGATAGAATAACAGTCATTTCTTGAATTGCTTTTGACCCAACGTAACCTACAATTTTGTATTTTGGCTATTTAATGTCTTAGCTTTACTGATCAATTTACTTTTTCGAATTCAAGTTTCGAAGCAAACATGACACCATTCTATGCTAATATGGAGACATAAATCAGCGGTGAAGGTGGTTTAAGAATACTCAATTGTAGTGATGTTCTTAGTTTTAAATTATCCGGCCCGGCCGGGTCCGGATAGACAAACAATATTAGACCTAATGACCAACTAAATACAATACATTTATATGATGTATTGAAATTGTATAAAAATAGTTGTAGTTACGTCACTTGTAGTCGTGTAATGCGAGAATGTTGGTGCATACGCCATATAACTACACAAATCATTAACAACCTGTGTGACGAAACAAAATTCTTCCCTAGCAAGACCAAGGTTATCCTAACTATGGCGTACGCACCAACGCATTACATGTGGCGCAATTACAACTGGAAGCTATATTTATGAAATTAATTCCAATCTATAAAATACTGTATTCACGGTTACGACTTCGCAATGCTGCAGGTAAAATTCGCTGTAGATCAGATCATTTACTTTAAGTAATCATTGGGGTTGGTCAAACAGCTAATCTAAATTTTTGCGAGACTCCCGCCTCCCATCGCGCATTTATAATGTGTATTCCGTCATAATATAAATTTATCACTTCTAACGTCTGTCCTGGCGTCTAGTGGTTGTATTTTAGGTCGAAATCTGCTGCCGAATTTGCAAATTTTGACTAGATTTTTTTACTAGATTTTTTAGTAGATTGTACAAATCGCATGTCATGTACGAAAAGGGAAAGTTCAAACTGACATACAGTCATGAACGTAACTGACGGTTTTGTAAATCTTCAATACAAACAAAATAGCCAATGCAATAGTCACTTCACCGTACCATTTTGCCGGCTCGTCTGCATTTTACACGGAAAATGATTGTAGTACAGCCTTTATCATGAAATTTTCGACTATTGCATTGGCTATTTTGTTTGTATTGGAGAAAAAGTAAAGCCAAAAATATTACGGTAAAACCTTTTTGGAATCTGGCCATTATTGTCATACTTTTTTGTGACGTCATGCGTCAGAGTTCCGGGGCACTCAGTAATTCTGAAAGCGTATTGCAACTTGCAGGCACAGATATAAGTGTACATTCAATAACGATGAGTGAATTTTGTAAGAACTTGCAACACAATGATGAAAATCCCGAGATGAAACGAAAGATACACATTTTAGTATGAAAACACATACATTGTATGCAACAGCCGCGAGAATCAGCGATTTTGTTGTTCGAAGTAAGCCTAAATTAATGCCAACTACTTTGTTTTCCAGACGAAAATATTGCGATGCGTCGCTGGTTTGTTTGTTTGTTTAGGGAGATTTTTCCGATACTGTGCCAACATAGATAACCTAAAGGCGTGAAACATACGTCTTGGGATAATACGGAACATCACCTAATCCGAGCAAATTTCTCAGTCATATGCAATCTGGATTAAACGAGTTCTACTGTATTGATAATTGTCTGGCAATCCTGACTGATCTGAAATCAGTGGTTGTAGGTTGTAACGGCAGTTGCAACACTTCGAGTTTGCGAGGCAGTTAAATCTTGGTTCAAAAAATGAAAATATACTATTGAATTCAGTGTGTGTAATAAATGTGATTGGTAATATTTATTGGGCGGCCCTTCTCAAAAGTAATATCAATTTTAAGCTAACAACACATTTCGATTTGAAACAGCAGATATATATAAGGGGTATGTATATGGAATCACTGGGGATGAACGAACTTGCCACTTTTCGCAATGCTTTTTATTTAGTTGCTTTCCGTAATTTTTAAAGAAGTATACACGACAAAGTGGTTATTGCAGCGTCAGCGTACATGCATGAGTACTGAAAGACGGCCCATGAATATCATTGTTTGCCTTGACACACAGAGATTTCTTGCCCTCCTCCCCCCAAAAAATCTCATGTAAAAGGGTTCTTGCACCAGCACATTTTTTGCCATCAGCAGCAGTGCGGCTGGGGGCTGCGATGCTTCGACAGACGGTGATTCTTCAGACTCCATTACTTGAAGGTTTTGTTCATCTGCTTGGTTAGTTGTTTTGCGCAAAATACAAATCCTCTATAAACAAAAACTTACAAAACGTATACCGCACCAGCACAGTTGTTACATAAACTTAAATATAACCGTTCCCGAGCCTTCCAGATGAGATGATCAATGAAAACAACGCACGGACACAGTCTTACAAAGCGGACCGGAAAAATAACATACATTGACAGTAAATAGCGCCTCTAAGTATAACATCCACGCATTTGACAAGCGATTATTGGATGTGTTGCTAAATATGTTCGATGTGGTACGGATTTAGTATTTGTCCCTATAATGGTTCTAAATGGCGAACGACAATCGATTAGGCAAGGAAGTGTACTTGTTAAGTCCATGTGAATTAAATTTATCCGTGGGAGAGAGGCAGCTGTTGCGTCAGACAATATTAGTTGCTCCTGGTAACGCGCAGTGACGTCAATGCGTTAATGAGGTGGTAATCAATGCGTGCCGCAAAATCTTTCAGAAAGCAACTTTGCCCTGCACGATCCATTGCTTAAGACCTTTACACCACATATCCACATTGTGAATAATTAACAATAGCTAGTCGCTGGACAGGTGGAGGGTGAGGGTTTATCAACAAAAACGTCTCCTACGTAAGACAACAACAATGGAAAAATGCAGTAGAATTGTCCACGCATATTAAATACACGTGGACAATAAATGATGACCTTTGTCTGTTCAGAACCGGTTCACCCATTAGCTGTCATTTCGTCGACGATGTTCAGCCCACATCATGGGACGTGAAAGCCAGCTGCTATGCAAGAAAAAGGGAAAGCGCCTGCTGCATGACTCCCGCGATGACGTGCGACGTAACTATCGTGTACGTGTAGAGCCAGCGAAAAAAAAATTAGCAAGTCTAATTATAGCCCTTAGTGCAAGTTTTGAGCTATTTTAGTAGCAAGGAAAAAATGTGTATGAAAAAATGAGTGCTGTATTCGAAATCGCATATGTTGGTAAAGGTATATGAAAAGTAGTTTTTGTTTTGAAAAATCCTAACCACGTGTGTGTATCTGTGCGTTACATAGTAGGTGCTGTTATTGGCGTGAATTTTTTTAAGAATAAGACATGACTAATAGTGACATGGCCACCGTTGTGTTTAAGCGTTAAGAATAGGCAAAAAGTCTGGTAACACAAGAATGATGAATCAAAAACCATAAAAGAGAAAGCGAAAGGAAACCTTTGGTAAACAGAACGGAACGGAAATACCTAACGCTAATCAATACCCCATAAGCAACCAGGTTAAATCAATGTACGTGCAATGCCTATTGATTTTATCGATGTAGTACATTCTGCAATTTTAAGGAAAAAATGAAAAACGTCTCTAACTCCTTTTTGAAAATTTGACAAACACAATGTATTTGAATGAAAATTAAATCATGTCAAATTCATTCGTCGTGAGTTTTCATATATGTTTATTTTTTATTGTTACAAAATAATTTTGCGCATACCGCACCGTCTTAGGTTTATTATCTCAGGTTGGCGATTTATCAAGCTAGAGCCCGTCAGAATGCATCCTTTTAATTTTAAGGATTTGTCACATACAAACGTTCAATTTGTTTGCTATAACACTTAGATTTAAGTAAAATAAGAAAATAATAAGCTTATAAATAATACTTCATTGCAACACGTAAAATCTAGACAAGAAAAAATTAGCCTTTGGCCTTTTGGGCATGCATGGTATTTGCGTAATCAATATCATTGTAGTTGGAAAGTCACTGTGACAATAATGGTGATCATAATCGCTAGATGCATTACATGTACCAGACCAGAAAATAAAGCACGTTAGTGATGGAGGAATTTATAATGTTAGACAACCTTTTTGTCGGCCACTATACAGCGTTTTTTTTTTATATTTCTGTTGTACCACATTCTAGGAGTAGCGATCGTCCCATTAGCCTTTGCCTTCATCCGCCCCTGGTATAAGATGTGACTTTGCAGCTGCAATAACAAAGTTTATGACAAGTTTAGTTGTTGAAATATTCATAGGAAAAATACGATATGAATTGTGGGGGGTTTAGTAACCAAAAGACAAACAGTGGCACCATAACGACCCCAAAAATAAATGTGTTTCTATCAAGTGCGATTAGTGTGTATTCTAAAATGATCTATTAAACTTAAAATAAGAATTTGATATTAATTTGGATGTTCAGATTCGCGTGAAATATCGGCCATTTTAAGATCTGGTCTTTCGACTGCAACAATATTAAAAACACAAGAAAGCCATCTAATTTTCTTGCAGTTGGCGGGTCATTCACAAACCAACATAGTGAAGGAATGACAAAAAACATTTTCGACTGCATATGATCAATGCATAATGGTTAAATTTACGATATTAGTAAACTGTGCTTTCCAAAAGTGTTTAAAAATTTCAAAAGATATTCACGAATCGATTACAACGCAAGCAAATATTTCCATTAGGTAGGTCTGCTAGTTTCGCGAATAGCGAATAGGTGTATTTGGGTTGGAAAGGCGAGACGTAGTAGGTAATGCTAAATATAGATTTATGCACGTTAACGCACATGAGGGGAACTTTCTGTCAGTTATTTATAGAAAATGGATTAACCGACGTGGTTTTTGTTTTTACTCAACAATTTAAAAAAACAGACCAATAAGTCGAAAAGGTTGATTTAGAGACAGTCCTGCCTATACTGGTATTGCTTTTAATTTGTGAACTCGAACAAATGTCTTTCCAAGTGCATTTGTTATTGAGAATATTGCTTTCAAAATACCACATAAAACACAGGTGATTTAGAAAAGATGTCCTGCAAAATATCTTTTTTTGAACTTCATTCACTGATTTTCATTATTTTTTTGTTATAATGTAGTCTAAATGGCTAGAATCTACATGATACCATGTTGTTATGTAAACTTTTACTCTTTTGCAAATTGGCTCAAGTAACATGAATCATTAAAATGTTTTAGGGAGTTTGTGGAATGATTCAAACTTGTTTCAATGCAGGAAGGTTGCACCATGATTAGTTTGTGGTAAAATAAAAATGTAGGCCAGTTTTGCAAACGCAACTAGAGCAAAAGTCATAACTGTGCAAGCTGTAAGTATAAGGACGCTTGTGTGATGAAGATTTGTGTAATGTATATTCTTTGACAGTTCACCTAAAAACACAAAATCCGCCGTGTGCAAAATGTAGCTGCTTGTTTTAGCCCATGTAATATTGGCAAATCTGATTTTGACTTGTATCATAAGCCTTAACTTTATTTACTTCACTGTTACATGTATTTAAAATCACAATGAATTCCCTTCCCATTGTACAAATTCTGTACAGTGGTGTATAGCCTTAAACATGTGCATAAGGACCTGAAAAGGTGGGAAACGTTGGCTGTCTTGGAATTTGTTTCTTTCCTGAATGGGCTTGTAAATGGAAATGTAGGCGTGGGTGCATTAAATACCAAAATAGCTTTAACAAACATTTTCCATTTCCTTCTGTTCTATTTTGGTAAGATAAATAAATACATTATGGCTAAACAAGCCTGATATGTCCCACACATTGTTTATTGATGATTACCATGTAATTCCTTATGATTTACATTTTGGTATGTAGTTGTGATGTTTTTTTCACTGCAAACTAATTTTACTGATTTAGGCCCATTTTTTTTTAATATGCAAGTGTTTTGAATAGCTTTGTTTTTTAAAATGATATGTCTCATAATATGCGTGATGTATATTTTTTAAAATAGTGGACTAATGTAATCTTTGGCACAAATATGTATTTTGAAATTTTATGTAATAGCGACGCAAGTTCTCACGGAACGCTTCGTTTCACGCCGTGCATGATTGTGTTCGCGCGCGCGCTTCACGCTACACGGCGCACATTATTGCGTACCGGAAATTTGACGTCAGAAGAGAGGCAGGAAAGGGCCTTGGGCGCCTGTGGTTAAATCACGAATGGCTGCGCCTCGTTCGCCACGGGCTGTCGGTTGGTAACTACGCGCAAGACGGGCCTCTCATGCAGCACACGCAATACAGCTCTGCAACAGTGCGAGCGAATTTGGGGCCCATCGTAAACGGCAAGTTTGCTGAGAGGTGTTAAAAACAATTCTGAAGCAGGGTGGTAAAGCTGTATAGGTACAAACTATGCAGGTTATACGCTAGCAACCTCGCCGAAAATCCATGGGCTTTGTACTGTCTATGCGCGTTAATGTAAGAAGGCTAGCAAAGGGCGTTCAGCGTTTGTTGGTGTTGCTATCAGATTGTACATATATAAGCCAGTGCGATATGTCACAACGTTTATGTGCAATAGTGTGTAGTACTTTCGATTCCACTAAACCTCGCCATCACTAGTCTGTCGCTTGCGAAACGTCATTATTTCGCGTCATCGACGCGTAAATCTGGCGAGTATATTTTAGGGCCCGTTGGTCTGCTTGTGACATATTTAGCTTAGCGTGTTATTTACGAACGTTCGGTCATCTAATAATACGTTTTCCCTTGCGCTAAAGGCGTGCTGTGTGTAAGGTTTATCACCCTTGTAACAATGCCCAGTGCTAATGCAATAAAGTTTTACTGAAACTGCTACTAAATTTTGTATGGTTTTGAATCAAATATAAATTTTATGTTTTCACTAATTAACACTTGTTATTTCACATTTTTTACTTATGCATGTTTTCCAATGTTTAGTATACCCTTACTGTACATGTTTGTACCAATCTTTTTTTACCCTACACAGAGCATTGCTAAATTGCACAAAATGGCTGATACAGCATGTATATGTACAAAGAATGAAACTATTTCTGTTGCACATTGTATTTTGCTAACTACCATTTGTTTAACTAGTAGTTAGTTGTGCGGATGTACACATGCTATTTACTACCTTTATTACATCGTTTTTGAATACGTTTACATGCCTTATTCTACAGCATGTTAGTTAATCCTTAACATATTTAAATTAAGTTTCACTTCACTTTTAAGTAAAATTGTCAATACCAAGATCTTTGCTTCAACTATAATTTGAAGTACAAGTTTTGTTAAAACTGCACATATACAAAATGGGAAGAAAGAAAATACAAATCTCAAGAATTGGAGATGAAAGAAATAGACAGGTTTGTGACATTTTTTCAAACCTCGTGTCTCAATGTTACTCATAAACCTTTCCAGCCTCAGTTTCTATGACCTAAGTAGATGTGCACTATTTAGGGAAAGGCTTCGACTCTTTCACGTAAATATTCAAGCTTCAGTTTCATTTCAATTGTGTTACCATTTGAATATGACGTATTGACAGTATTAATTGCTTTGGTCTTTTTTGGTAGAGCAACTGCCTTATGACTCTTCATTGTCTGGCCATATTATTACCCCATTCAAACAAACACAATGCAAAATTTGCCTGTTTCTAAAATAATATATTTAAATAAATATCTTACCAAAAAATAAATATGCTTGTAATGCATCCGTTAATAGACATTTAGTAATTTATATCAAATATTAAATACATTTATATTACATATTATATATTTAATTTTAAGGTGACTTTTACCAAGCGGAAGTTTGGCCTCATGAAGAAAGCATATGAATTGTCAGTTCTGTGTGACTGCGAGATTGCGCTTATCATCTTTAACAGTTCAAACAAGCTGTTTCAGTATGCAAGTACTGACATGGATAAGGTGCTTTTGAAATACACAGAGTACAATGAACCCCATGAAAGCCGCACAAACGCTGATATAATAGAAGTAAGTGGATGTCCTTGTTTGTTACAAAACAAGTTAACACAGGAGATTTCTGTAGCAATGCACAAATGCATTAAATTTTAAGTGTTGCTCTGCATGTAATTATTATCGAGTCTTTAGCACAAATGCATTTTATTTAAAATACAAGTTAAATATTGATGTACTCGATTAATCTGTCTGTTGGAGGAATTGTTTTGGTGGAGGATATTTTTTGATTTATTGAATATATGCAATACTAAACCCAATTTATAATTAAATCCGAGGTTGCTGTACCCTTGTTTGTTTGAATCATGGGCAGTTGAAAATGCATTTCTGCAAGGTGTAGTTATATTCAACTATTAGGATCGTTACCCCTGTTGAGTTTTACAAGTTATAATTTCATGATGCAGCAGTCAGTTGTTTTCAGTTTTTAAAATAGTTTATTCTGCACACTGTTGATGACATTATTAGTATGTACATAATATTTTTGTATGTGATTAATTTACCCCAACAATAAAAGTAAATTCTCTGCTCATATTATTATTCTTTAAAAAGTTACAGCCATTAACACTGTTTTATTTTTGTTATAAATACTGTTTTATTTTAATAGCTTTGGTAATTCAGTACAATGACAAACACTACCCAACTTTGTAAATTAACTGTTTTGGTTTCAAAACTGAAATTGCTATTTTTTAATCGGAGGATAATTATGATGTCACAGAAACTGTTTTTGTTAAGTTCTTGTCACGATTTCAGTTTTCCACTTCAGTTGTTACGTTCGTGCTTTATTCCGACTTTCGTGATGTATTTTGGTCTGCTTGCTCACTTATTGGCTTGTAGTTACTCTGGTCATGCATTTACGCGTTAGCTACACTTGTTCTCAGACCTTATGTGGAGTCGTAAAAAGTGACGTATGTACAGGTTCGTGGAATTATAACAGCGTAATATCACACCATTTCTAACCACACGTTCCTAAAATATGGAAACGCTCTTTTGAGGTCATGTTGCCAATGACTCCGGATCAACGCTCTGGAAATTCGCGACCCAGAAAGGTGGCAAAGGGTTTTCCCGAGCCACCTGTTTCGTTCGCGAATTTCTCCTTCATTCGAATCGTTTGTTCTGATACAGTCCACTTTCCGCCATCGCGGTATTCTCGTCTGAACACGAAACGCGCGTGATAAAAATGGACTAGTGCTGTTAAAAATAGCTGCACCTAGGAATATTTGTTGCGCACTTCACCGCAAACGGTTTACTTTACTACACATATCGCAAATGGCATTGACGTCAGACTCGATTCTTGGGTTAAGGGACTTTTTTAAATTATGCAAATTTTCCAACGCAGGAAAAGCATAATATTATACGCTTGGTAAAGTCAAGATTCGTAGATCTCTTGCCCTTATATTTTGCATGTGTAAAGGCCACTGTTGTTTCTGAAAACAAATTCTTGGTTAGTGGTTTTGGCGAATTTGGGCGTAGTTGGAGCATCTTCCAAGCAGTGATTTAGACTTTGCAATTGCGTTATACTAACGTCCTAAAAATTGATTCGAAATTTGACCGTTTGTACCGCGTTTTTCTAAATTAGGAATGGGGCTGGGTCGCCGGTAAAATAAACTGCTATTATTATCCCTTTCACCTTCAACGACATATTATTAGGAAAAGATGTCATTATCGCTGATCTCTCCACCTTTCTCCATTGCCTGTTCGGTCGGCCGCAAAGTGCGTCAGTTGACGTCAGCCGAACACAAATGGCCTGTTGGAATTGTCGCTCCCTTCTTCGTTGCCCGCTGTGATCTTTAAGGTCAACGAAGCGTGAAAAAAGCTGTTGCTTAGCTTGGGGAAGGCGTTTGGGCGTTTGCAGAAAAACGGTTCACCAACATTTGTCAAAAAATTCAACGTATTGGTGGCCAGTCGCTTATGTTCTGTACAATCATGTATTTTAACTCTCAAACTCTGTATGTACACTGAGCAAATATAAGTGAACCTTATTTTTGCAGATGCTTAACAAAAAAGACAACAAAAATTGTGACAGCCCGGATGTTGATCTCCACCATCCACAAATCACACCTGGAACAGAGCAGCGTTATGAAAACATTAATAAAGAGTTTGATGCAATGATGAGTGGTTACAAACCACACATGCAGGTGCGTTTAGGTCATGACACACTGCTTCGCAGACATGTTGTTCCAATGTTTGCCATTCCTGTTGGCTAAAATGTTTAAATTGTGTAGCACCCTGACATGTCGCGAATGCCAGTAACAGTTCCTGTTACAAACATACACAATCTGCCTGGATCTCACTACCAGGTCAATGATCCACATTTGCTTAATCCTTACTCAAATCAAGCCAGGAGATCTCCTCTTCCTCCAAGCCCTCTGGCTAGAGGTCACAGCCCAAGTCGTTCTCCGTCAGGTAATGACATTTGAACTTCTCCACACCTTGTGCTAATGTCAAATTAATAACAAAGTTTTAGTCAGCCTATCTGCATCACTTATTATGTGTGTGAGACATGTGTGTTTTTCACAACAACATTTTGCTTCTTGCAAAAAAATGTTATAGTTTTGTAGCCAACAATTATGTACACCAAAAACATATCAAAGCAAATATTAAAAACAGTTTAAAACTGACTATATCTGATTGTTAATTGTAGAAAAATATGTGTGTAAAGTCTGTGTTATGGTGTAATGCACAAAACATACTTTTAACCTAAAAACAATAATATACTAACATATTCTAAATTCTCCTCTGCATTGGGAATTGTATTCCTGCAACTTACTTGCAAAACCACTGGTTTCTGATTATGATTTGGTGGTGGCATAGAGGTGGTAACCTGGCTTTATTTTGCATGACTAACAAATAGCACTTTTATGTTATGCAGGGCAGATGTATAGTCCTGAAATAGGCATGGTCTCTGATGCCCCTTCTCCAGGTGGTGAGAAATCTAAGTTTATAAAAGCCTGTTATAATAACCTATCTTTGTTTTAATTTTCTACAACATTACTTCAACTCTGTGTCATTTAAACACAACAACAATTTGACATTTGGCTGCTCCTTATTTAACATATGCATTTTATTTGCATGAGCTTTTAAAGTTTTTATTTTTGTATAAACATGACATAGGAATGGTGGAACAACACATGTGTCTTTCTCGGTATTCAAAAACATGCTTGTTGTGTTACTTTTCTATTTTAATATAGTTTTAAAAATGTACAAATATTTGTAATTTGCAAATGAGTGCGTAGTTAAATAAGGGTGCGTTTTAACCTAACATTACTTTCTTCTATGAAAGTTCAGGATGCACAAAACAAAGTATAACCTTTTTTGCACACACTTTTTTCTCTGGTTTCTAACTTACATGATATGTACCCTTTTTTACTTGTATCTCTGTAATGCATTTCATTGCAAATCTCATTATTAAACAACGAATTAACTGTTTTTGTAGGAAATGGATATTCTGTAAATCAGCAGCGGGTGACATCCCCAATGCTGCCACATGGCAGGACTTCACCAATGGCACACCAGCAGATATCACAAAATCCACCTTCACCCAGTCATGGAGTATCACCAAGCCTCCGTGTTGTTATACCTCGACAGACTTTAGCAGGAATGGTATGATCAGTAACAAATTAAAATTTTCTTCGCTGTTTTCTGGCAAACAAGTGTTTTTAACGTGTTTAGGAACCAGGCAGTGAGTCTCTTTCAACTCCAATTGTCAGCCTAGCCACCCCAAATATCATGCAATATCAGCATCAGCAGCATCCTTATAACACAGGTAAAATAAAATGACTTTTGAAGAACAATAATTAAAAGCAAAAGCCAAAAACCAATTCACAAAAAAACTAAGCTTTATTTTTTAAGCCCCTACTTTTTTAAATGTAAATAAAAACAATTCAACAAACATTAACTGTTATTCTGCAAATACACTTTTTTTCTACATCCTAATAAAGGCTGCTGCATAGCAACCGAAAAGTTGATGTAATAAAATTATTACCAGAAAAGCCCTATTATAGTTATTAAGTTCCTTTTGTGTAAAAATCTGACATGTTTTTATAGAATATCTGACACCAGGTGAAGTACAGAGTTTTGCACCACTGTCTCAGTGGGCGCCACAACATCCACTGCAGACACTGGGAACTTCACCACACATAATTTCCCCTTCAAGGTTCGCTTGTCATTTATGGTATTATGTTTCTGCTGCTGCCAGGCATTATTTAATCAGTTCTCTGACACGATTTAACTCTTTATCACCTATGTTTCACCTGTTATTCAGCTAGATTATTATGGTTGCCATCATAAATTAGTCCTTATGTGTCTGCCTCATTTTTCTGAACTTTAGGTTTTTAGTGTTGAGCTATTTCAATATTTACTTTTTTTGTAGTTCTATGATACATCATCATGGTGCACTGCCAATGGTTTCGATTAAACAAGAGCCCCCCTCACCTCCAAACAAAATGGGTGATGGGTCATCTGTCCAAAGGTCTGCATCTGGAAGGTAAGTTGGAATAATAAAATATTGAAGGCTTGGTCTGATTGAGCTTCTGGGTTGCTAAATGGCCTTGATAAGTTTAAAGAATTTTCAACATTTGACTGTACCTTGCATCTCCTACATTATGACTTTTGCAAATGATTACTATTATAGTTAACGATAACGTGTAGTTACAAAGAATGTTTGTAAATACGCTGCTGACTTGCTTACAATTTTATCATAAAACACTCAAAAATAAAGACATTAGTGTTGTATATTCTTAACAACAATATGAAAGCAAATCATGGTCGTTAGACTAGTTACATTTCAGGAGTAAAAATATATTCAGTTTTAGGTTAAACAATTATTTTTTTTATGTTTTAGGTCATAACGAATTACCCTACTGATAACATCTTTTAGTTGTGGATATGGCCTATTGTAGCAATGTGCTCCTGCCAAAAACATAATAAAATTGATTTTATTTTTTTAGTATGTTTTTAATTTTTAAGTAATGTTTTTTTATTGGACCTGAAGTATGGTCACATATTTTTGGCATATTTACAATTACAATGGAGGCTGCGTGCGAGCAATAACCCATCATTCATATCACGGCTTCTATGCGCGTTGTGTGCTAGCTATGTCACGAATTTCGCCAATGTGTCTATCATGTAACGATCTGCAATATGTTGTGAAATTTGTAGCAGGTCTCCGATGGAAGTCATGCCAGGATATGATTCAGTGGACGAACGGAGGACGATGATGATGGAAAACGGCGAAACTCCGTCTATTAAACGACAGCGTATCGATGCCGGCCCAAGCACGTCCACTGGTTGGACGACTTGACGCTTGCAGCTGCGAGCATACTCCACGCCCATCTATCAGGCGACCAGGATGCGGACTGTGTCGGGGCGCGATAATTTGCCTGAGACACCTTCGCAAGAAGGCGTTTTTATCCAACTCAGTCCCCGCGGTTGTTACGCGCGGAAACTGTGTGGAATGAAATGCACCCCCGTGGATTCTCGCCACCAACCTGGACTGTCGAAATTCCTTTCATCGCAACTTTATCAACCTAACGTTGCAGTTGTTTTGCGTGCGCAAATCACTCCTCCACTCGCCGGGATGATAATAACTTGTGCCTGCTGCTTTAGTGCAGCCCTATTTTCATCACCTGCCTACTGTAAATCCGTGCTCTTCGACTCAACTTTTTTATCGGCGACCCGCGTTTTTGTACATAACAAAATGCTTATGGATTGTTGGGCATTTTTGCTTGTCGACGTTCCCTCTGCCAAGTTCCCCGTTCAGTCCCTCTGTACGCTCGCTTATTCTTGTCGTTTCATATTATGCTTTTATGCATGAAGCAACTTTCGTAACCCCAACATACCTTGGATTTGACAGCGGTGATACGAAAGGCGTTGGACCTTTCAGGTTAGTCGGTTTCTTCTGCAAAGCAACAATTTGTTAGTTGTGCATTCTGATGAGATTACTTGTTACCTGACTTTTACTGCTAATGAACTTTTAGTTATCGGAGTCATTTTAACGCATTTTGAATCTGAAAAACTTCAATTACCGCATCGGCGCATATTATTTTTTACAAATTTTTCACGAGCCTCCTAATTCATTGTACATAAGTGCGTGTCGTTTTATGATGGAGTTTCTTTTTCTTTTTAACATTTCTACTGCGTTGTGTCCATGCTCCAGGCGCGGAAAATTGTAGCGCGAAGTGAAAATGTGATGTCGGTGTTGTAGTTGATCATGTTGGGGAATCGTGTGGAGTAAACTTACAAGAGTATATCGGTGTAACGTTAAACTCAAAAGCACCATGGAAAAATAGGGAATTTTCGAAAAAATTTCAATCGTTAACCCCACCTGCCTTTTTATCGATTCTATCGTGAGTTTTCCGGTTTAATAAGGCTCAAGCTAACCAGCGTTAATTGGCATTTTCTCGCGCACGAATTACTGGTAGTGGTATTACGGCATTTCAGAATATGTCCGGTAATCGACTGGGAAGCTCCAATGCCCTCATTTTATGAACTGTTTTTCACACCTTCAGCGTAGTTGACGTTTTCACTTCCCTGACGTGGAGCACAAGTTCACCTTCAGATTGTTGTTTCGTGCGTCTTAAAAATCTTGTTGTTTTGCGTTGTTATGTTTCCTCCTTTTCCTGATGCCTGTCGTTTGGAGAATGTGAATTAACCAATTGTGTCATGGTGGTGTACCCGTTCGTCCCACTCCATTAATACGAGCTGGTTAGAGAAAAGTTGCAAAGCTTGTCTATATTAAATGTTCGCCTTGTCATTTTGATGTTGCACATGACACAAGCAAGTTGGGCTAAGAAAAATTATTCGACGTGTATTTTGTATCCAACTCGTGCTTGGTAACGGCCTTCCCGGCTAATTTGCCAGGCTACGGATACACATTGTGGTGACTCTGCAAACTGGTCAGAAACCCCTATGTATAGAACATATAACATAGCCGAAAAACTTTCAATCATGGGTGGACTCTGGAAAGGGGCGATCTGCCCCCTAGAAAATATTATATAACACTCAAACAAACGCTGCAGTGACAGACGGAAGGGTTGTTTTAACATTGATTTTCTTTCATCATTAACGTGTTTGTCTGGCGCACGCATGGTTATATATTTATACGCCTACACGTCTGGCGACTAAAATCACCACAAACAGTTTTGAATGGCACCCAGTGCTGGATTACACTTTGCTGAACCTGAAGCAAATTGCCTGAAAATACACAAATATTACATTCACCAAGATGAAGGAGAAAAACACTGAACAGCAAATATGTCAACCAATGTTACGAAGTAAAATGTGTGAATGAATTAAATTTCTTGCGACTTTGTTGACATATTATATTTATGTCAGTGGTTTCTAATTTTCCTTGGGCAGGGACGCGCACAAACCCATTACAAAATGTCACAATGGCGCCTTACAGAAAACATTCCCGTTTTTTTATTCCGATAATGGATTTGCTTGCTTTGACAGGACTTAGAATATTTTTTCGCGCATATAGTGCTTGCATGCGTGCACGTTTGGGAACCGCTGATATATTTAGTGAATCAATGACTAATAACGCAAAAATGTATTTTAGTTTTATGTTTTTTTTTCGACTGTTTCAGTTTCCTTGTCACTGTAGGATTCAGGGACCATGTTCAATTTCAAGAAATCAAAATCAAACAAGGGAATTAGTTTTCCGCTATAGACTCAACACAATTTCTCAACACAAATTTTGTTTTACTATAAACCAGCAATAAAAGTTCGTCGTTACGGAAAAGAGTTTTTACCGGTGCGCCATTCCGGTAAAAATTCAAATTAACTTAAATTTAGTAAATTTAACTACTTTTTTAGTAAATCTCACCCATAGGGGAGACCGGGGATAGCTTGGACGGTTTTTGGAAAATTGCTCATTTTTTTTTTGAATTATGATTTTTTAAATACATTTTTTTTTTATTAATTTTTTTTTGTAACTAGTAAAGCATGGCTCAAAAAACAAATGAGTTTCCGTTCGTTTTAGCTCACTAAAAATAATCATTCAGCCCATTTTTTAAGCAGGTCTCAAATGTCCGAAGTCACCCCGGTACCGGGGAAACATCGGACATGACTGGGGATATCTCGGACAGCAAGTTTTAACAGACGTTTTTTTTTGTTTATTTAACAAATAGCTGAAATCAAACTTGGCGCAATATCAGCATTGGGGCATTAGCGCATAAAATATCATTCAAGCTTTCAGGAATCGGGGCGTGGCCACTTATCGTTTTGACCCTTCCACACGTTCATGTTTTGGGTAACTCGTGTACTCTTAACGGCAGCACGGATATCATAGATTTTCGGGTCAATAAACAATGTTTCATCTTTGGGGCTTTTTCTTCCTGCCAAAATTCGATCAATTCCTCAAGCCTTTGTTTATTCTCTTCTATGACCTGATAATTTTTCATAAAACTCAAAAAGTGTGGTCTTCTCGCGATTTCTTGCCATGGTGTCCGAAGTATCCCCGACTACGTGACGACGTGGAAATTATTAAAATATGGCCGTATTTTTAAAGGTTACACAAAATCATCATTAGCGTATCCGAGAATACATATTTGAATATGCATTCAACCAAAAATTACTGCATTTTGATTAACTGTGACAGATATATAGCCTTACACATACAAATTGAAAAACTTGGTTTCACTGATAAATTGACTTTTTCGATTATAATTTTTTAAGCAGACATGATTTAATAACAAAGTACATGTTATCGTTTGATGGAGACATAAAGCTTTTGTAAAAGTGTCTTAACAACACCTAATTGTGACGTAAAATACCTGGTCCGAGGTATCCCCGTGTCCGAGGTATCCCCGGTCTCCCCTACACATTGGTAAATTTTAAAACATAACTATAGAAAGCAATCGCCGTTAAAGCTTTGAGAGTAGCAAATACACTGTATGCTATGCAGCTGGTCATGTATGCCATAAAAAATGAATCTTTTAAATGAATCTCCGTAATGGTCTATTAGATTAAAATTTGGTTATTTTTTTGCTTATTTTCAATGATCTCTATATCCTGTAAAGATCAGTGTAGTATTCGTCGGTTACGGGTAATTTAATAATTTCTGCTATGGATGTAGTCGATACATTGTGAAAAGTACTATGATATGTGGTACTATGTGATCTTTTTTTGCAACCCTGCGTTGGCAAACTTAGTTATTGAGATTTGTACCAAGTGTAGCGTGCTTTCTATTAAGCACTTGCACTGCAGTTAAAGTTGGATGTCGTTCTATTTTACACATGCACGTTTTAGGGAATTAAAAAAGACAGTTTTAGCCATCTAATGTGACGTCAGCGCAGTGCCAGACGTACAAGTTTTTTTACCCTAATTGCGTGTTACATCTTGTTTGCCAGTAATTTCCGATTTCTATGAATGCACACTTTTCTCTACACTAATGTGTGTTGCAATCTCATCCGGTCTGTGACGTAATAATAAGAGACAAAGTTTTAAGTGATAACGCAACGTTGTTTTGTTCTTTTTTGTGTCTGACAACTGTGCAGCGCAGTGCTACGTCATTTTTATTCTGCAAAAGGTTTTTGTGTTGCGAGCGAGCATTTTCTGGTGAGTCTATTTGTACATATGTGTGTGACGACTGAAGTAACAAATAACCGAAATGTGTAAATTGTAACTTTGGCAAAGTTAACTGCGATGACTTAGAAGTCAGGGGTCTGGTGTACTTTTAGCACCACACCTAATATCTCAGCAATCCCTAGCACTACACACCTGAAACTTCACACGAATGTTAAATGACACCTTACGAGTTACTATGCCAAAAATGACGTCATCACCTATGACGTAACGAAATTTACAAGACTTATAAGTTTCCCTCTCTATACGCGCTATACGCCCGTCAACGAACTGCAATAGCTTACTCCGTAAGGTATAACACCCACAAATCAAAAGTGTTGTTTGATGAAAATTTAAAAGTCTTACAAATAACCTGCATTGCGTCGTGTGACTATTGCTGATTTGTTAAATGCCTTCTTAAGCAAACACGCCAAAGTAGACCGTGGTTATTACGAAAAAAAACACAACAAACAACATGTTCTCTATTCACCACGACAAGTTGTCAGGATCATATAGCAAAAACCACTAGTCCAATAGAGTCCATTGTGGCATCATCAGAAAGGTCTCACCCTCTACTTTGCACCTAAGTTAAGTTTGAAGATATATTTCGATTGTGCGACACCTAGTGTCGTTTAGAACAAGGTCGATTTACGAAACATTGTGAGGTCACAATCAAACCACTAATCGAATCGAAACTTGCATCGATCGAAAGACATGTTCTTTGTGACAAAGCGTATCAAATTTCAGCTTGCAGCAACCTTTACTTTTGAGTTGGGACCCCATCAAAGACCCCCACCTAATTCGCTCGTTTACACGCAAAAAGGCCGAAACCGAGCATGTGTACTTTTAGCACCACATATTCGATGGGTCGTATAGTGTCAAGGGTAGTGTAGCGTGCTTTCTATTTAGGGGTTTTTGGCCCAAACTTCAGGGTTGGGATTCCCAGACAGACGGCAGCGATACATTAGTGAATGAATCCAACCGTAATGTCCTGCAACCGGCCATTTACACCTGCTGCTGGAGCCAATTTCTACCAGCACGCAGGCACCCCCAATTGTAGATCCACAGGACCACCATGGACACCCCCTCTCAACCCTCAAAGAAATTTTATCACACACCCGCCAATGTCATTCACAAATGCGGGAAGTTCAGTGGGAGCGTTGCAGTGATAGACGAATTTGGAGGTGTCTAGTCAGGGTACGATATGCTTTAGTCTAGTACTGTTCTTCCTACTCATCTTACCTACGCAAATGTTTTTTTAACCTAAACTGTTTTAAAGGACTATCGACGCACAAGTTCTATAAGAAAGGGCTCATTTTTCCATTATCAGGTAATTATCATCATGTACTTTTGGACGTTAGAAGTGACGCAGGATTCATCATGAAAGAGGCGTCAATTTCAAATAAAGTGTGTATAGACTGGTGTAACTTCATTTGTGAGGTAACATTGACATTGGAATTGTGACATGGCTACTGGCAGTTGTACTGTGGTATCAACATACAAACAGATTTGTACGGAAGACCTGCTACGGCAACCAAATGTGATTGGAGGACCGGACCACACCGTTGCCATAGACGAGAGTCTGGTGGCCAAAAGAAAAGCCAGTTCGAACGCCAAACCGCGACCCGTCAGGGAGCAATGGGTTTTTTCGGGGGGTAGATCTGACAACCAAGTAAGGCTACCATACATTCACCATTCTTTGCTTTAAATGTTTCTCCCGTCAGGAACTGTTTCATTGAGTTTGTGGCTCAACGCGACCGGGCAACCCTTCAAGAAGTAATTACCAGAAAAATAGCGGCTGGCACCGAAATTTGGTCTGACCAGTGGGCTGCCTACAACAACTTATCTCGTATGTTGCAAAAAGCAGACCTCTAGTTCAATGCATTTACACAAAGTTTTATTTTGCAGACTTGCCCCAGCAATATGTACATCGCACGGTGAACCACTCTTGTTCGTTTGTGGCGCAAGACGGGGTTCATACTAATGATATTAAAAGCCTGTGGTGCGATTGTAAAAGAAAATTCAAGCGAATGAATGGAGCTTACAGGGACTTCATCTCTTCGTACATTGATGAGTGGCTTTGGCGGCAAAAAAGGGACAAATCTCTTTACTTCGCTGATTTAATTCGTGCCATCGCATCGAACCCACTTTACCAAGTGTGATTCTTAATCACATTTGCTCTTAGGAGCGACATTAAACTCATCCTCACAGAAGGAAACACAAAATACTTAAGCTAGTTTTATTTCCGCCCAAGATTTACGTATTACATTGCTTTAGGTGCAAGAAAAAGACGAAATTTAACATAAAGCAGCAAGCAACGGCAATTGACCAACAATGCAGGCAGGTAAAAAAATCCGCCTCGTGTGACGTTTCGCGCCAAGAACCGGGGCGCGTTCAACGGACGTTACATTGCGTTTCTTTTTTTTAGCCATGTCACGTGATCTACCCTTTCAAAACCGCATGTGCATTTGCAGGTTCAGTTCAATTCAGTTTTATTAGTGTCGCAGTCGACAATTCAATTCGATTCCATATTATTGCTATGACAAGACATTGCTATCTATACTGAGACGGTTATGATTACTATTCGCCCACATATCCAGTCGAACTAATAAATCCCAAATTTGCCAACGGAAACGAATTATACATAAAAGTCGGGAAAAGTGGCTGATCCAGCTTGGCTGCAATGCCTTGGCTGCGAAGCCTGTGAACCTTATGATACATAAAAGTCGGTCTGTTTTTTCAAGTTAAATTTATGTTTCAGTAATTTGCAAAATGCCTTGTACCCAGGGTACAGGAAACGTATATACAAACATCAACAACGATCAAAAAGTATCTTAGTAGCAGTAAAACAACCATCGCATGTGGTGCGTGTAAAAAGATTGTGGAAGATTACATGGTAAGAATGACCCTTGGTCAATTTACTAACAAACCGCATCATAACTGTTTCACCAAGACCTTATTGGTAGGGACCAAACTGAATAACGGATAGCCATTGCTTTCTGCCATATATTTTTAACCCATGCGCACCGGCTTGACTACAATGCGTTGTTTGCTGCTGTGTCCATTATAATAGTAAGAAGTCATATGATTTATCATCGCGGATATTGCTTGAATTTGGCGAAAACTGCAGGCATTTTGCAATACTTTCAATAATGGTCAAATTTTGTCTTCTAAATTTAATTGTTGCTGTGGCAACAATATAAAACATTTGGTTTCATCGAATGTTTTTATTGAAGCAATATCATCTGCGATGACAAGTTTTCCTGGTCATCGCAGATGATATTGCTTCAATAAAAACATTCGATGAATTCTCCCAATATATTTTTCGGCGATGTACAGCATATTATAACCAGACTATAAAAGCATTATTGACAAAAAAGTTTTATTTCATTTTTTCAGTAACAAACCCATATTTCCCTTTATCGCGATATTTTTATCATTTCAAAAACAAAATAAATGTGGATGGTTGAATGAAATTGCGCCATACCAGCGGTGTCCAAGCACCGAAATGCGATGTTGGTCCAAAATTGATCAGGTCTTTCGAGAGAATCGCACGCAGTGCGAATGACATCAGTCACTTTATTATTATGGGTGAATGCGGATCAAGTTTGGAAAAAACTTTGTGACCCGGTGCAGTAGTATTTTCCCTCTTCTTCGGTAGACACTTCACTAAGAGCATATTGTTTTTTTGGTAGATTTGCCTAAAGACCAAGAATTTTGATACTTTAGGACGTGTGAATCACGTGGTGAACATAACAAACGTTTTGTTGATGGAATATGTTTTGCTTGCTTTTAAATACCTCTGTACAATTCCCTGATAACTATTTTAGTTCAGAAAGAATGATATTTCCAACAAACATGTCAGAAACGCAAGTTTAACCATATCACGACGAACCGGGGAAATCCCGTTTCGCCCGTCCGTGAGGTGGTTTAAGCATAGACAACTTAAAACTTAATGTTAAGTTGTCTATGGTTTAAGTGTCTACCCTCTTTGGTTATAAATTCAACTTAAAATACAATAATTAATTATACAATTATTAATCGCTTGAATTTGTATGTTACTCAGACTTATATGCGGATCAAGGTTTGCGACCTGAATGTGTTATGGTGTATTAGTATTTTCCTCTTTCACAGGTAATGCAAAAGTTCACCAAAAGTTTTGGTGCAAATTGTTTGTTTTGTTGATGCATGCTGCAATACAGGTGTTTTTCGTGGATTATTTTATGTTTAGACATTTGCGTATCCAAAAAATTTTTGTGTGCAGTCAAAATTGGCGTGCACACTAAAAAAGTTAAAGAACAACTCGTCTGTTGACTCTGTGCTACTCTGAGATAGCAATAGAGGTTTGAAGTAGTCTCGTTTAATGTCCTGTAAAATGTTTTGTGTAAGATGTGTGGCCTTGCACTGGGTATGAATTTTTTGATGTCTGTTTAATAAACATTATTAGGTTGACAATCCACATGCATGTACATTATTTAGTACATACACCTTTGAGTCATACTAAATCGGTGTTTCTTACATATTTAAACAACTAAAATTTTTTTCTGGGCTGAATAAAAGAGGCAATGTGGCATATAGTCTGAATCGATTCCATACAAAACAAAATGCATAATTATATTTACACATATAAATGTTCTGTCGCTAATTTGCATATGGACTATAATAACAAAAATAGGTTGAAATGCATTGTAATAAATGACTTTTGTAAGTAAATATGCTAATGTACATTTTTGTATGTATATATTTGAAATTTATCTCTGAAATTTGCAAATTTTTTATGCTGGTTCATGTAATAATGAATGAAAAAAGGACCTTACTGAAAAAATGCTTGCTAAGGAAAGTCAATTGTTATGCAATTTTGTCAATATTTTGACATCTTGCATTCAAAAGGTTGCCTACGCTACATATAAATCATACTATCCCATTTTAGTTTCATTCAAATTCAATAAAGGTGAAAACACCAGATGGCTTTATATTTTTGTTCTTTTTTACTTGTTGTTATTTAGAAAATAAATAGTTCAAGGAAAGTTTAAATATACTGCAGATTTTACTGGTGAAAATTGAAATGTGTGATGCCTTTGAAGATGATGGCTTGTTGTCAGAGAGATTGATACATTTGGTGTCTGGGTATCCTGAACTTTATGACAGAAGCAATGAAAACCATAACAATTCATCAGTAAAATTTGAAATATGGAGGGCGATTGCAGATTCCTTAGATATTCCATGTGGTAAGTTTTAAGGAAACAAGTGTCATAAACGTGTTCTAACTGCTGACAATAGTCTTATCTAACTTGTATTGTGTATATATTTGCAGAGGCTGCAATGAAGCGTTGGAAAGCCCTTCGTGATGCCTACAATAGAAGTTTACGGGAAATTGCCTTAATAAAGAGTGGAAGGAAAGCTAAGTCAAAGTGCACACCATACAAATTTTCTGTACAAATGAACTTTTTGAATCACCACTTGAAAAAAAGAGGGTCAGTGGGCAAATCCAAAACATTTTTTTTGTTGGCAATATGCATTGTTTTAAGGATTTATCTAAATGCCAAGTGTAATAAGTTTTACATACATTCTTGTGCTTTGGATTAATTGCCTACTTGACAAACATTGAGAACACCCAGCTTGTCTTTCCTGATTTGTTTGTTGTTTTTCATGCAGAAAATACTTTTCCAAGGCATACCTTCAAGAAAGAAGTACACCTAAGCAAGAAATTGAGACATTTGCCGATGATGGTGATGATCTTAATTTAAGTTCTGGAGACACTCCGAAATCTTATGTAATTGTCCATTATTCACCAGATGATGATATTCCTGATGTAGATGCAATAACAGGTGCTATTATGAAAATAAATAATGGCATGCAAGTGCAAATTATTCTTTTGATTTTTTTATGCCCCTTCAGTATTTTAACACATCCCTAAACCCCTGATACAGAAACTCACACACATGGGATGAAGCGCCATCAGGATTTATCTGATGATATTTATTCATCTGCTAAACAGCCAAGACCAAGTCCAAGGACAGATGAGGATGAGCTTTGGCTTTTAAGTTTAGTTCCAGTTTTAAAACGACTCTCTGGATACCAGAAAGGTTTGCCAAATTTGTGAAATTTTTTTGTCAAAAACCAGAAAAATTTTGTTGTTTCAGGAATGGCTAAAATTAAAATACAACAACTCCTTTTGGACATAGAGTATGGTGACCAACCAAAGCAACTTGATTTTACAACAAAGTTGCAAGAAACATGATTACCCTCAAGACAAACTTTGTGAAATTTGTCTGCCTCATGTGTGATCTTGTGCTTTCCTTCTTTAGATGTACTGGTCATTCTTGTTGCATAATATGTTGGAAAAGTAGAGATACGCCTTAAGTGTGATTGGTGTTTTTGTTTATTGTGCATTAAATAAACTGTTATCAAATACATCTTGGTTGTTCTTTCTGGATTAATACCAACTGTAAAAGCTATTGGAGCATATGCATCAAAATATAACACTATCAACAATATGGCCTCATACATTCACAGTCAAAAGTTTAAATTGCATCAAACATATGTCGCTTGTCATGTCGAAATACTTACATCACGATAAGTTTGAATAAACGTATTCGTTCGTTGCTTATTTGCAAACACTTACGCGTCAGACAAAATGGGATTAAGAGGATTAACCTACTTTTGTAATTACTTTTGGGGTTCTCAATGATGCAATAATGCCAATTTTATCAAAACAATTGATGAATTGGCACGAGAACTGTCACGTTTATTTAGGAACAAACACGTTAATACGGACATGCATGGCTGCACTCATACTATCAGGCGCATTGTGAACTTCGACCGAGACCGGACAAGAAAAACAGCTGATGTGCTGCTGTTTACAGATTGATTTTCTCGGAAATCAATCTTTTTGCTCAACTGGTCAGATATGATATCTGGAAACCAAAAACCTGGCGTTGAAGGGCGTTATTTCAGTTAGTAATTGCGTTTCAAAATGGCCTGAGGTTTAAGAAGTTGGTACTGTGAGATGACGAATAATTTTAATTAAAAGCCTACCTTGCGGGTTGCAGGATTGTATTCAACGAGGCAGCAGTTTTACTTTAGTGGTTGTGCGACATGAAATACTGGATTCCAGCATTTATCAAGAAACAAGTGGTTTTTCAATTTTGGCTTGGATTTGTGTTTGTTTGGACTTCGTTGGCTGTCAACTTTTTCCAGATAGTGATTTTGCCACTGCGTTGGTTCGGTCTTGTGAATCTGCAGAGATGTCTTAACAGCCAACTAACGTACATGCACTGGATTTGTAAGTAAAAGCGTAACAGCGTAAAATGTGTTTTGTAGCAACACGCCTTGAGTATCATCGACGCCATTTAGTATTTCAGGTTTGATATTAAAATTTCTACTGTATTCCCCAGTGGTACCCGCCTATGGTCATTGGTGGGCTAGTATAGAAGTAAACCTTCACGCGAGGAAGTCAGACATTCAATACATTGGAAAGGAGAAAGCTGTCGTGTTGATGAATCACAAATCACAGCTGGATTGGATTACGACATGGATGGTGGGAAATTCCTACGGCGTAATGCAGGTAGCTTGATTACCATACAGCAACGTTTCTAAAACTGTGTGTCGCTATTTCACAACAATTTATGGAAAAGTTTCTGCATATGTAGTATGATATTAATCATGAGAGCATAAATTACAAGCGCTTGTGAGGCATTGAAATACATAGCGTCAAGGCCTAAATTATAAAACTGTGCGTCGCCACGCCCTTACTGGTATGAACTCATTGTACCCTGCGTAGGCCTGTTGCGCAGTCACAACAAAGCAAACATATTAATTAACGGTCAGTTCATTTCGTAATCGTTGACAACAGCATATATTTTTCCACAAATACGATTGAATTTCTTGTAACAAAATGCTAGAAACACGAAACATAAAATTGCTTTCTACTCTTTTTGTCCCAGCTTTAAATCTTTTATGTTTCTGTTTCGTATTTTTGTTTATGAAAGTAAATCTCATACACAAAGTTAAGGTTTTCAGTTTATCGTAGAAAAACTTGGGCTTAACTTGTTTGTTGCTATAATTAAGTCTCATTTTTTCTGAAAACAAAAAAATGCGACTGTATACTGTTTGATAATGGTTTCCCTTTTAATCTTTTGTTTCACAATCTACAAAGGAGGGAGAGAATAAGGTGGCAAAAACTATTGCGCTAAAAATATGACCCCAAGAACAAAAACGAGTTTGTGTTTTTATTCTTATGCGATGATTTCGATTTTCATCGTGACACTTTTGAATGAGTTCGTGTGTTTGCATTTGTTGCAGAACATCAAGGCAGTTGCCAAACAGGGTTTAATTCTGGTTCCTGTCGTAGGCCCTGCCTTTTGGCTCAACGAATTTATACTTTTAAAGAGGAATTTCATAGCTGACAAAGACATATTGGCACGCAGTGCGCGGACTTATTCAGCATTTCAATATAATTTTTGGGTATGTGGCATAGATTGTTTAATTTAATAAGGAATAAATTCCAAGTAAAAAGTCACAAACGACTGCTTTCGAAGCTAAACATCATTACTCTGCAGCTGCTCCTGTTTTGCGAAGGGACGCGATTTACACCAGAAAAACACAAACAAAGCATCGAGTTCGCTAAACAAAATGGTTTGAAACCTCTGAAGCATCACTTGACGCCCCGAACGAAAGGTTTTGTGGCTGTAGTTGAGGGGCTTCGTGACGCAGGTAAGTAGTCGCAAAAACGCGCTCATATTTTGTTTCCAACAGGGATCAACGAAATCTTTTGACGTTGTTAGACCAGTACACTGGGCAGCATGTGAACATAAATGCCCTTAACGCAATTATTTAACCTATAGTAAACCATCAGCAGGAGGACAAACATAACGCACTCTTCTTTTACATGTCTGGTTAAGTTAGTTAATGTTTAAAGAAGGTACTCAAACACCCAATATGCAAACATTTTTTTTTCAAATTCGAGAGAATATCCGCTGCAAAACAAATTTTGGATATGCAGAGTGTATTACCTACTTGTTTAAGTGTTGTAGTTAATATAAATTGGATACATTTGATGTTTCCACTTTATGGAATTAAAAGGGCAAATACATCTTTATACTTTTCTCATCGCAAGTTGCTCATGTTTACAGTTCCGGCAGTTTATGACGTATCGGTGTGTTTCGAGGGTAACAGAAACCCAACGCTAAGAGACTACATACAAGGGAAGTCTATACGAGCTGACATTCATTTGAGGTAATATTGCAAATAAAATGCTGTTATTTTCCAAAAACACTGCAAATTCTAAAAAGGCGAATTCCGATCGAAAACGTACCAAAAGACAGCGAAAAATGCTCAGAGTTTGTTCATGACACATACCAAGAGAAGGTAAGCTTTTTAAAGCATGGTGCCATAAATATACTTAATTTAACGTCAGTGTCAGCATTTATTGATTTTGGTCTTGCAGATCAATTAAATAACGCTGGGACTTAAGTAGTCGCCGAAAATCTTTTAGAAAGAATGAAATTCCGCGGTCACCGGTAATATTATGTAATCTTTCAGGACGAAACGTGCGAGTTTTACGCTCAACACGGAAAGTTTCCCATGACAAAAGAATCCGACCCAGATCCAATGCTTGTTAAACGGATACCCATGTCACAGTGGTCGTTATTTTACATGATATTCTGGATGATTGTATTTTTTATACCATCGACATATCTAGCCTTGAAAATCATTTTCAGTGGATCTTTGGTGATGTATGCAGTAACCTCAACCATCATATCACTATGTAAGTGGCCAAACAAAACAGAGGATCTTTACTTCTGTGTGATCAAACCTAAATTTGCTTTTTGTCACAGTTGTTGGTGTCTACTGGTTGATGATTGGTCTTGGTACTGCCCAATCAACCTATGGGAAATAATGAGCAGTTACATTCCATTCACATTTTCGCTGACTAGCACCACCACTGCTTCTGATTGTTACAATAAAGTGCTTTGTGTTCAAATATTTAATAAAAATTTCAATTTTTAAAGAGGTTTTTAAGACATTGTCATGCCATACCTCTTATGTTTCTGGCAGCAGCTCTTTGAGGTAACTTTCATTTGATGTGCAAACTCTCAACAAAAATGTTGCATTGACATCAGCTTCCAAAGTGCTTGGAATAACTATGGAGCACTGATGTGTATTGTCATGGGTAAAAAATAGAGATACATTACCTACGGAGAGAAAGCTTTAGGATCAAATTTAAATAAATTCAATTTATTGAACCAACCCTTGATATGGTAAGATGGTGTTAAGCAGTAGTTTGAGGAATTTGTGCTCAAATACTTGTCGGATAATTTATTGACAGCTTTTCCATTCATCTGAAAAGTTCTCTAGATAAATACCCATTTCTTGCAGGCTGCAGTAGTATATACTAAACACCTTACATTCCAGATGTGCAAGCCCATGGCCTGCTGCAAGTTCTTTCTTTTTGCGAACTGCCGTTTATATGTTTGAATCAAACATATAAAAACATTACCTAAAATTCCAGATAGCATTAGTTAGTGTTAGAATGCAACCGGTGAATTTGCATTGTAAAATCTTGTTACCTTGAGAGCAATCTTTGTAAGAAAGGACAAATTGTGGGTTCTTGTAGAAGGATCTTTTAGTTCTACATCCACCTGATGTTTTTCCAACCTCCCAACGACCTTTTATTTCATGTTTGAACCAAGGAATCATGTTATCTGCATTCATACGTCAAAACAGAGTACATGATTTCAGTTCAATTACTTCATAAACATTCTCAATTAGACTGCATTATAATTATTCTTTGTTTAAAAGCATAACTTGCAGTTACTTTTAAAACTGTAACTAATTAGACAAGATGTAATTTTAATAATGACTTGAATTTAAATTTAAGCTTGTTAAAAATGGTAAGATTGCAAACACAAGCACCAGGTTTTCAAAAAATTTTGCGGTGCTACATGACTAAATACCATTACACAAAATTATTACATAATAACTATTTTTTTGTGTTTTGTTAGAGCAAAGCATTATTTTTTGTGTCCCTTTATCGCAATGAAGATTTGATTTGCCATGTTCGTCAACATTTCTATATTTTCAAAAGTTGCCAAAGTAAAGAGATATATTAATAACATTCTGCTTAGTTACAAATTATAATTACTTCACCACAAAACTTTTAAAAGCATGTACCTGATAATACATTGAGGCTTTCAGTGGCAAAAGTTACTGTAGGGAAAAGGGAGCAAGCATCTGCATATGACATTGTTACAACAGAGTCATAACCACAGTTCCAGGGATTCCAAAGCTTCATCTAAAAAACAAAAGTTAATTATGCAACAACATTATTCAAATACGCGCTGCTTTTACATCACCATTTCAATATTGTCAACAATTGTCCATTTGGTAATCACATAATAGTGACCAGCAAGAATACATTTTTGGTCTGCCCAATGAAAAGAGTTTTTTACTAACAATGGATAAAATGACAAGCCCAACAAATACCTGATCGTTCAAAACATACGAAAACAACTATTTTTGAAGATTTCAAAGCTTTTTCTATTTGACGTTTAGTTAAATGGTTGTTAGAATTTTGAAGATGCAATTCTTTTCTCCAGCAATACCCACTTGTAAACAACATAAAGCCTTCTGAGGCCAGTCCAGAAGTAAGTGCCTCATAACAACCATAAAACCTGCAATTAACTTTTGTGTAACAACCATTTGTGCAGAGTTCGCAAAAAAATTATTACTTGGCACAAGCTTTTTCCAACAAAGAAAACCAAAACTCTGAGAAGTTGCTGCAGCTTCCAAATAAAAGTTTTCCATCAACTGTTGGTAGCTTGTCATCAACAGTCATTGTTACCCATATCCCTGAACTTTCATCCCAAAGCCTGCATGTCAACTTTCCATGATATGTTGGTTGGTTAAAACCTGTAAAATGGCTTTTCATAGATTTAAAATTTCATTTCAATTTATTTATTGTTGCCATCGTCAGCTTTACACTTAATAGATGCGAGATACAATTATAATGTTTTAGTTATGGCTGCTAGTTTGTTCATTAGACTTCTGCACACCTGGGAAGTTTACAAACAACTGTTTCAATTTCTTTGTCTTTACTAGAGTGTAAAGTGGAGCGACTATCCAACAATTCCCAAGTAGTCCTTGTATGGGTTCACTTGGTATAGAATCTCCAAACAGAGACGGGGTTTTACACAACTCCTGAATGAAATAAAAAAAACATGAACTAACTTATACAGAATATCTTGCTGACTTCTAATTACGTTACCAATGTATATGACTCTTTTGTCACTTTAATGAAAGCTTTTTACACACAAAACAAAAAAAACTCATGCAGAAACAGATGCTAATGGTGCCGTTGAAGTGACTTATGTAACCCAGATTGGAAAGTTTGTTATTTGTAAGGAGGCTTTTTTCACAACGTTTTATTGTGCAGATTATCAATGAAGTCTTCATATAAATATATGGGAAAAAAGTTTATAACTTACTTGAGGTCGTTTCCAGGTAATTCTGGAAGCATCAACAGTTAAGTTTGAAGATTCTTCAAAAAATATTGCTTGGGTATTTGATCGAAACAAATCATCATCATACAACATTTCATTACCCTCATCCCAGTTAGATTACAAACAGAAGCTTCTTATAAAATAAATTAGGGTTAACAATCTACAATTGGTAAACTGGGGAAATATATTCAACTACATATTACATCCCTGACCCCTGTAAGTCTTTCTAGCCTCAACCTATTATACGTTTTGGCTTAAATTCAAAATTCATGCTGCAACGTTGGGGAACACCCCTATTTGCTGAAATATTTATTTAAAAAAAAAACACTTCATGCCTCAGTGAGATATTTTATTGTGATTAAGCACCATATACCAGGTTTCTTTAAATTTTATTTGTTAGTCTGGCCAATTTTTCACGTATTTCGCTTCCGCGTCACATTTTTACAAACAACGTAAAAAGCATCATTTTGTTGGTGATGTGGTGCTCTTGCTTTCACTGCTACTTGCGTCCTCCGTAACATGCTGTACTGGAAGCAGTTTCGGACCTGTTATCGCATCTTTCTTAAATGGTGCCTCGATAGTTAAAAATCCATCTTGTGACAGAGAAGAAGTTACAGTGAGAGGGTCCACATCTGTCGCAATAAAATAAATTACACAATAGGAAGGGTGGAAAGTAAAAATAGTTCTTACCGGAACGATTAACTTACGGAAAAAAGAGACAATCATAAAATACAGAAAACATTTGTGTTTGTTTTTCTGAGGATTTGTTTGTTTCGTAAGAGTTCAATTGTCAACAAAACTACAGCAAACACACAACGCCGGGGTCCATTTAATCATTACCGCGGATAAAGAGGAATACGTGACAAACTACACAAAACATACTTATACAAAACATACTTATACTCGCCCTTTTTGCCTTCGAAAACACATTAAAAAAATCCTCGATTTCTCTTATAAAGCACAAACCAACCAAAATATTGGGGGGACTGGTTCTCTACGATCCCTCCGGAATTTACGCCCATGTTATATGGTAAAAGATTCATCTACACTTTATTATTTAACTGTTCAATGATGGACGGTGATCGGTTAGAAAATAATAACTTTAGCATGCGCGTAAGTAATGTATTAATGTAATAATGTAACGCTAATTTTTGCAGCACCATACATCATAGAAAAAGTATATTAGTAAATAGAATGTTTGTGTCATTGTTTTTGTTAAAAATAGCTATTACTATGTCCTTTTTGTAATCCATTCATTGCCCTTTTTTGAAACGTTCCTATGAGTTAGCTAAACTATATTAGTTACTTGATGGTATGGTGTATTTTCTCGTAAAATCTCTGGAAACTACTCCGTGGTCATCTTCTTTTGCCTCATGTTTTCCGCGCACTTCGACAAAGCCCCCAATTGTTTTGACAGAGATTTCTTCTGGTGAAAAATGTTTGACATCCAAGCTGATTGTAAACTTATCCTTGTCATTGGAAACCTGTGAAAATAATTGTTCTAACAATAAATTTAACCAAGTGCCTAAATCTCAAGCAATTTTCATTTTAGCACAACTTTTGTCCTTTTTGTTTTGTCTTCTGACAGTAATATAATAGGGACAGTCCAAGAAATAGGTTCATTATGTTTTTAATCCCTGCGCCCTTTCAGCATTTTGCTCCGCCCACATAAAGGTTTACTATTACTGTATGGTCTAAGCGTTTAGTAACTACAAGATGTAATTGCCATTGTAAAAGGCCTTCGATATAAAAATGTAACTTGTTGTGATCACTATTCGATGATATTCGAATAGCAGCACACAAATATAAGCAACAGCTAGGCTGTAAGGAAATATAATCAACTCAACACTTAAATTTAAATTATTTTGGCAACCTGGGAAAGTCCTCCACTCAGTTGCCTGGTAAGCATGGGTGGTGGAACATTTGTCATCGTAGTGCTGGGTTGGCGATTGGCCCAAGGATCGCGAAATAGCCTTTGTCGTTGTAATTCAAAATTGAGATCATTTGCAGGCATACCGAAGTCCTAAAAATGAAAGTTAATAGCCATCAAGTGGTACAACAATGCGACAACATGTAAGTTATAGAAACAATCTTTTAATCGCCGACTAGTTAATTGTAGTAGAGTTGTTCCTAATTGGAAACTCTGTTTGCACGTTTTACCGAAAAATTTAATGAAACGAAAATTTTAGTTTCGGTTTCCCTATGTACTTCCGTCACATAATTGTTTTTCGCTTTTATAAGAGCTTGTTTTCATTACTTTTTCAAGACAAATTTTCGTTTGAGGTTTAGCTAAGTGACCGGACACATTTGGCAATTTTCCTGGGTTGAAGCTTTTTGATCATTTTGCCAAGGGTCGAATCAAATAGTTCGTGCTATATTGACCACTTTATATTATTGCAAAATAAAAATAAAACTATCAAACAATATTTGGTAAATGTTATAGGCCAACCAAAAGAAGCAATTTTACGTTATCCTATAAATCTCAGAAACAGAATCACTTGAATATGACACAAAATAAAAAGACCGACACTGCATATAAGTGGTAACTGTAACAATCAACCACAAAAAAATGACCGTACTACTGTTCCCTTAGTTTTTTCCGAATCTAGCCCTCTGGTTGGCATTATTCACTAACTTCTGCTAGTTTCATTGAATTCAAAATGACCGTACCTGATCAAAAAGTCTGGATGTTGGCCAATCATTAAAGGGTTCCCATGCAGCTTGCCTGTAGTAAGGACTGATATGTACATGACGTTCGCTACGTTGACGTTGTTCCGACATGTTTACTCAAATGTTTAATGCAAAATTGGCAATCACAATATTATCAGCAAATCGATAGTCTCTCTGTAACACAGCTTTTGAGTGCAAGTCGAACTTGCGAGAAACAATCTGATGCTGCCAGTCTTCTTATCGTGCAAACCGCGGCCTTATCCTGTTGCTCAAAGCAGAGCTGATCTCATACAGCTGTTGCGTCACATATCTCCTTTGGTGCCAGACGACCTATCGACAGTCGAAGTATGGTTGAGACGATTCATTTATTTGATTGACACCTTTCATCACTCTTTAAATTCAAATTGTTGTGGATGATTCAAAAAATTACAATACAATTGCAAAAGTCCTCAATATAACTTTGAATATATTTTTGTTTGGTTACGTGTTTACGAAACCACACAGCCATAAACTTGTGTTATGGCTATCAACATCTTCGCAAATTACGAATATAATTTTATGTTTTTCATGTTTACATTTTTTATTTTCACTTTATCGACGGCTAATTATTGTCATTTTGTTTTTCTCAGCTTCAGACTTTAAACATGAAGTTAATCTTAAAAATTGATTGTTGCTATATTTACCACGGCGAGTTAACCCATCTGGTTACTACAATTTAATACTAGTTAAAAACAAGGTTTCATTTTCCTCGTTTTCGACAAAATAATAACAGATCACGGCAAGAAAATCATTGATCAATTTACAGATTGCTTGTATCGCTGTATATGGCTTGTGTATTAATCTATGGCCTCAAGAATAGTCTGTTGTAAAATAGCCACGCTCGTTGCTTTGTTGTATCTGATGACAGGTAATCGCCCATATTCGCTCAGCAACAGAAAGGGGAATAAGGAACCAAAATAACCGTACCCCTTTAGTTTTGGTTTTTGCCAGCCCTGTGACGTTGCATATCACGTGAAATTATCCAAGCGTGCATATTCATGCGCGTAATCACCTCCCATCAATTCTAATTACCAGGAGGAAAAAAATATTTATACTTAAACGAAATGGTTAATAATAAAGATTTAATTCTAAAAATGCATATGTGTGGGCAGCAATCTACTCAAAACAGTAATAAAACTATCGCGCTGGTATTGTCACGTGACACATGTAACGAAGCGTAAAGTCGCCATTTCCTCTTGTGGCTTCCCAATGAAAATTTGAATTCGAACTAGAAAGAAGTTGTGTTTGGAAGCAGTAGTATTAAAGACAGTTCAGGTGGGGAACGTTTTACGAAATATAAGGCAATTGTTAATGAAAAGGAACAGTGTCGCTCAGAATAACTTGTGATTGCAGATTGTAACTGAAAAAGCAAACAGTTAGTCTGTTTGATGCGAGTTTTTTTGCTTGTCAGTATGTCTTTATGACGTCATCGACTGGCAGGGTGGTTGTAACATTTTTCTCAAAGGGTGAAAAATTTAAAATAAAACATCAGAACTAAGGGAAAACTTGTATTAGAAATTATTACTTATTTTTTGAGAATTCAGTCCTAGTTAAATTGATTTATTTATTCTATTAAAAGGTGGTTGCTAAACACTTCCAATACTAACAACACATTATTTATTTCAAAAGAAAATAGTATGGTTGTGTCTGCAAGTGAGAGCTTATCTGGAATTAAGATGGCATGTCACTCAAGCCGATATGCCCC
Organism: Ascidia mentula; assembly: GCF_947561715.1. Classification (NCBI taxonomy): domain Eukaryota; kingdom Metazoa; phylum Chordata; class Ascidiacea; order Phlebobranchia; family Ascidiidae; genus Ascidia; species Ascidia mentula. The sequence goes on along the minus strand of NC_138569.1, from coordinate 13,804,443 downwards.
ATCAACTAACATGACTGCACGGGAGTTATGTGAAAATGATGACCTTGCCACTTCATTGGTGCTTGACCCATACCTTCAATTTACAACACACAAAATGAACACAAGGTAATTTGACAGTTTTTTAAAAATAATAAGTATACTGTGCACTGTAGATAAGAATTGTTTTGTACAGGTTTCGGCCAGTGAAGGGGCGTGCAGAAGATCTGACAAGTGCTTTGGATCGTTTTATGGCAACAGGTGATTACAGCATTGCTTACAACAGAATTGTGTCTGGGGACTGGACAAGAAGTCACTTTCTGAATAAAAGTTCAAAGCAAAAACAGGTTCGTGTAATGTGGTAGTAATTTTTGTGCTTGTGTGTTAGCACCCTCCATGTTTGTGCTCCTTTTCAAAGGTGTTTAAGGATCATGTAAATCGTTATCTTGGAATGTTCCATCCTGCTTGTGGATTTGTTATAGAACACTGCAACAGATACACACTCGAAGATGGAGGGGCTAAAATAGTTGCTACCAAAGATTGGTATGTAATCTGATCTGTTTTGGGTGCACTAAAACAACAAACTACATAGTTTTACTTAATTTGTGTTTTTTTGCTTGCAATGCTACAAGATATATTTAAACAAATATGTGCATTTCTTAACATATAAACCTGTATAGCATATCTTGTAAGTTTTTATTGTTGTAATATGTAGTAACAACCACTGGCACTAGAGAAATTAAGTTTTATCTGTTTTTAAACATTAAGGCGAAACAAGCTTGTGCTTGCACTACATTTTATTGACTTCAAATTTTTTGTAGGTACAAGAATGAAAAAATGAGTTTATTGGTTGGATGTATTGCGGAATTAACACCAGAAGAGGAGGCCACATTGTTAATTCCTGGCAGGAATGATTTTAGTGTGATGTTTTCTACCAGAAAAAATTGTGCACAATTATGGTTGGGACCAGCATCTTTTATTAATCATGGTACAACATATTGCCATTATGTTGATAGTTCTTGGGTAGTTATTTCATAATCAAATGAAATGTTGGTTTGCAGATTGTAGACCAAATTGTTGTTTTGTTTCAACTGGACGAGATACAGCATGTGTCCGAGTATTGAGAGACATACAGCCCGGAGAAGAAATAACTTGCTTTTATGGAGAGTCCTTTTTTGGGGATAAGAATTGCTTCTGTGAATGTGAAACATGTGAAAGGTAACACATTGTTAGACTCGTAGGCGTAGAGTTTTGCACATCACCGGGAGTGCAGCAAAAATAAAATACTGATGTCAGAAGGTTGCACACCATAATATACAATTTATAGCATCATCCATGTTAGCAAAAAGGTCGGGGGTGTGCGGCACCTCAGCACCCCTGTACTCTCGGTGTTTGCACCATGTTACTCTTCATTTATTTGCAGACGCAAAACTGGAGCCTTCCGCCCAAAAGGGGGACCTGCATCTTCATCTGATATACCAATGACGTTTCACAAAAAATACGGCCTTCGAGAAACTGACAAAAGGCTTAATCGATTATTAAGAAAAAACTCTTATGGTGCAAAGGTAATATGCTAGGTGGTCCATAAGTGATTTGTTGCTAAACACAAACTTATTTTGTAGTATGGAGTGATGCAGTATGAGGCAGATGGGAAATTTATCACAAAACAGTTTGCTGGTACCAGAGAGTCATCACCTGTTTCTAGTGAATTTTCTGTCAGCTCTGAAGACAGTTCTGAATACTTTACCTGTTCCAGTGAAAGCAACAGTTACATGGACTCGGATTTAGCTTCCAACTCTTCTGAAGATAGTGTTAAACATCATAGTTTGGACACATACGTAAAAGATGCCAAGAGTGTCCTTGAATCACATCTAGATCCGGGCAAAAAGAGCTTTGTTAAAACATCGAAAAAGCGAAGTGTTGCTCGAAATCTGAGGAGCGGAAAAAGGATTAGAGTTGATAAGGTGTACGCAAATTTGTTTGACCCATTTTGCAATGAAGCTTTGGATGAATCCTCAGTCAGTTATGTTGCTTCCGTTCCAAACAATCGGAGAAAAAATTCTGCACCTATGAAATTTCCAGGCACCACTAACACAGCTGTAACACTGGTTTCAAAAGGACTAAAATTTGATGCCATTTCCTCTCCACTGGCAGCCAGCAATAGCTGTGAATCAACCAAACCCGATACCACTAAAACTCTTTCACCTTCAAACATACGTCGAAGTCCTCGGTTTGTGGTTTCCAAGGAAATTAACCAAAAGTATCAGAAAGGTAAAATTTTACATGCTTTTGTAAGAAATTGTCTCACCATGCAACAAGTTATATTTTACACATATGGCAATATAGTAGATAATCTCTTAGTAATCTAAATTTGTTTATTTAATTGCAAAAAAAGGTTTTGAAATGTTTATAACATTACCTCATTCACAGAACAGGAATCGAAGGAAAAATTGGTAACTGGTCAAGACTTCTCCTGTAGTGTATCAAATCATCCAATGAAACAAAATGTACAATCCCGTAATGTATGGGTTGATACAGGGTTACTGGAAACTTGTGAAAACGTCAATAGACCCTCTGTGTTGGCATGCAGAAGAAATCAATGTTATGGTCTTGGTTTATCAAGTTCGAATAAAAACCGTTGGATTCAACATCCAACCGAAATGGAATCTTTGCTTCTTCCCTTAAGCTCCAGTCCACCACTGAAAGTTTGTGAAGGCGGAAAATATGACTTGCTCAATGAAAAATCCTTGACTGCACCCATACTATATGACTTAAAAAAGTCTGAGAAGACTGTCAATGGTATTCCCAAGTTGACGCTCCGGCGCAGGAATCCATCCAGATATACTTTGCGTGGAGGCAAACACAGCCCTAAAAAAGTGCCCACCAAGCGATTGCGGTTGATTGTCGGGACCGAGTCTATTAACATAGATTTAAACCAATAATTGGGAGTTGTTTGCGTTCTGCTGAAACTAATCGAATCCAGTTCCTTTTCCGAGGACACTCATTTTGTAATTTCGTTGCTAAATCACTGTTACTACTTGTGTACAAAAAAAAACATTTTTGATTCACTGTAAAACATATGCAAGAATGTTATATAACGTCATTAATCATGTGCTATTGCGGTAGCCTACGTAGCTTATTTATTAAGTTCATTGTTTCGATATAAATTTGATGTTGCTGTCGCAAAATTTTCACCTATGTTGTGCCGTGACCATGGTCTGGTAAATCGCATGTGACAGAACGCTAAACCAAACTAATTTTTGTCCACAATACGTTTTGTTGTGGGATTCGTTTGCTGAACTTTCTTTGTTGGTTTATTTTTTGTTTTAAACAATGTTGTCCGGTGTGATGTTTTTTTTGTCGCTAGTAAAACTCTCGACTGTTACATTGTGGAGCAGGAAAAAAAGGGTCGTTTAAGTTAAGTTTATTTTAGTGACCTGTATACATTGTGCCAAAAAGTTATTACGGTGGATGCCTTAAAGAGTCTCGAAACAAACTAAAATGCGTTGTTATTACATATCTTTTGTCAGAAACATTTGTGAGAACCGGAGGTAAACATACCTTTAGGGGTTGACGAATCCCAGAATATACAGTTCAAAGGAATGAAATGTAGAAAGCAATGTCGGCCAAGCGCGCCCCACCCATATACCGATAAGAATACCTAATCCTGGCCACGAATTCCCATGCAAAAAGTGCTGTTGCAAAAAAAATTTGGCAGAAAAACTCTTGTCAAATTTTCATGAGTAACGGTAGCAGTACGCAGGCCAACGCATTCTTAACAAAATGTCATGACGAAGCACACAATACATTTGCATGGCTCCCGTTTTCGAGTAGTGGTTTACAACCTTTCAATAGTCACGGATCCCTTTTATTTTACTATATCCCTTGGACTCACGTTAATTTATTAGGAATGTGCCGGACCGAATCCGAATATTTGTTGGAATTTTGCAAGTAAAATAGATTGAACTAAACAAACACAAGAGAAAATTTGGCGCACAAATGAAACGAAAGTGGAATTATGTCTCGACAGCTAAATTCAAATCGTTATTTTCCAGTGAAACCAGCGTCCTTCTTTCGAAAAATATAAAAAAATTCACGTCAATGAATATACGGGTTTGGTCCGGATGCGGTCGATGTTGAGTCTAGGAATCTTTTCTGTAGTCAGAATTGAACCAAATTTTTTTAACATACAAAACAACAAAATCGGAATACAGGAATATAACTAATATTCGTAAATCTTAATGAAAAGGCTGTTCTTGTTTCTTTACAATCGCTGCGGCCATAGGCGTCGATTTAGGGGTGACTGGGATGACAAGTCACCCCTCACAAACAAACCAAACAGGGGTGACAACGTGTGTATTGTCACTCCTGAATTTCGTTTGAATTAAAAATTATTTTAAGAGAAACCACATACACTATTATACTATTTAAGGTAGTTTCAAACAACCTGTACTTACTAACACCATCACATTTATGACAAACACAAGTGTCTCGTGGATTGTTACGAAGCGCAGTGGTTGTTGTAGCATATATAATGGTAAGAATCGGCATTGTTGCGTAATAGATTTGTATGTCACTTCATAATTGCTAAATCTGCAATAGACCGAGTGAAACAAAAATGTGCCGTTTTCATTAAGGGGGTCCGGAATTAAAGTGTTTAAAACTCAGTGCTACAGCAACCTGATTCGGTGGAAAACAGAGTGACACGAAACGGAATTCGCGTCGTCTGACGAAATGATTTTTGCACTTTTCTAAAACCTGGAAAAGTCACCCTTAATATTTTACAATGCGTTAAAAAATCGACGCATATGGCGGCACCCCATTAGGTAACCTCAGTTTTATTTTATTGTTTATTGTGAGTTGTAAGTTTTCTGTGTCAATTATGACGTCATGGAGAGGGTCAAATTTGATTGGATCGCATTTTATAATGCCGAGAACGTGGGCGCTTCTTGCTTTGAGCGAGTAAATGTTTATGCAGCAAGCCGGTGTGCGTTTGGTTGTAGTAAGTTCGAAAAAATATTTGGGGTCTAATTAGTTTTGCATAAAAGTTATTTTATTTCATGTTTTAGGCTTCACTATTAATATAGGAATTAAAAACAAGAAAACATGTCGGACATAAATCCAAAAAAATTGAAAGTGGTGGAGTTAAAAAGTGAATTGGAGGCAAGAAACATTCAAATTGGTAAAGGTCTAAAGAAAGCTGATCTTGTAGCAATGCTTATGTCAGCCTTGGAAAGTAAGTTGTTTTCATAGTTTTAGTAATCTTATATTTTAGGCATTTGAGAATTGCAACTAAATTCATTTGGTTGTTAGGCATCATAGCATTTTTGATTGTCTTGGTGCTAATCGACTAAATAAAGTTGCATCAATTATGACACATTAAATTGTTTGTAGGCGAGGTTGGACCACTGTCGGAATCAATGCTCAGCGAAGGCGATGCTGAAGTAAGTTTGTATAGGCTATATTATATAATGGTGGTCATATGGGGGTGAGAAGCGTGCAACCTGCAGTGAATGTTGTTTGCATAATAAGAGTGCAGCTTGATCCACAAACATATTTTTTGATAAAGATATAAACGAATTGTTGTCAAATTTGCATTTAAACAAGTCCATCATTTGCATCAGGACCTCAGCAAAACAAATATGGTTTGATAATTGTCTAGTAAGTCTGTTGTTGTACAATAGTGACAATATAGACTCACACTGATATCAAATCCCCTATACAATGTGTATACATTTTCCAGTAGGACTTCATCATCCAGTTTTTCTAAATTAGTGAGAGTAAAATTTAAATACATAAAAATGTTTTTATCACAAAGTCTGTTAGAATTTCGACAGTTGTCTGTGGTCCAATTGAACCAGGATGTATTTGGTTCAAATATCTCTGTCATACACTATGTCAACCAGTGGTTATGAACATAGGACCTGTTTTCAGGGATTGACAGATTGGTGTTTTGGAAAATAGAACCAACCTGTCAAGCACAAATATATACAAATGTTTTGACTATGGCATGTGCCAAGGTTTAGGTAACAGTAATGCAGGGAATTACAATATATACTTATTTCAGACATTGTTCTGTGGGAATTTTTCAGTGTTATTATATGGAATTACAAAACAGTCATCTTAATCGAAATTATGTGGTTTGCTTAATATGTTAAATTCTAAACTTATTTTAGCAAAAAATGGTTATGTAGTTTCTTTTGGAAAATTGGTACCATTAAGGGCGTAGTGAATGCAAAATCCATCATATCACACTTTGCAAAACCAAATAATTTTGTCCTGTAAATATGATTTCTATCAAACAACCCCACCGCAAAGTAACCCTTGTTATGTAAAGGCAGAGGAATTTGCAACTGAAAGCGCTGAAAGTCAGGATGAAGCAGCACCATCACAGGTAAAAAACTAGTTTGTATATACATACCATATAGTTTAACAAATGAGGAATTTTTCAACATGCTGCCCCAGGTCACTTTATCTTGGCTGCTGCATATTTCTATTGTTTGTTGCAATTGGTGATTTTTTTAGATTGCAGAGGAAAATGTCACACCAGCAGCAGAAATTGAAGGTATGTAAGGTATTTAATTCATTTGAATAAGCATGAACAAGTGAAATTGTTACAGAGACTCAACCAAGCCCTGAACCAGAAGTTGTTCCACAAGCTGAATCCAACTGTGGAGAAACTGAAGTTAAGACTCTAGAAGATGAGCCTGTTCCTGCTGAGGCAGAATGCCAACAATTACCATCCCAGGATACAGCAACAAGTGAAGAATCACAACCTTCCGCAGAAGATCCAGTGCCTGATGAAGAACCCAAATCTGAAGAGGCAGTGGCAGAAACAGATATGGAGGATACTAACGCAGCTACAAATGGCACAGAAGAAAATGATAAAACACAGGATACAGCTATGGATGGAATTGAAGAAGAAGAAGAAAAAGAAACCAAGTTGAGCGAAATACAAAATGATGACAACAAGGATGCCAGTACAGGTTATTTATTGTGCTATTAAGTGTGTTTTAAAACCTTAATGGAAAGTATTCAAAATCATTCAAAATATCATAGAAGCAACAGATGCTGATCAAGTTGAAATGCCTGATGTGTCCAGTGAGATTGAACAGGATGATGTAACTACAGCAAATGAAATGGAAGCAAATAACACTTCTGATACCAAAGAGAAATCAGAAGAAGAAGGTATAAATTTTTCTGGGTGATTTAGTTGTCTTATATATAACCCTAATGTAATTATCTCCACAATATTTTGCCAGACAAAAAGCAGGAAAACAAAGATATGGACAATTCCCAGCGCAAAAGACGCCATGATGATGACAGAAGACAAAGATATGAAGATAGGTAAACCCTTGTGTTGGTTATGTGCATATTACAGAAAATTCAAGTATGTCTGTTAAAGAATGTTTTTCATTTAGGGCATTTGAATATTATTTTATTGATTTAAGTAAGGTTGTTTTGATGTTGCATTTCTTGCTATAATGCGAAGACTCCGGCGACTTGAAATGATTCTAGTTGCTTTGCGTTGTCGAAAATACAACAATCTGTAAAAAGATGACTGGCGAAGATGTCTATGGCATATTTTGCTGTAATTATATGATCATAAGTTGTATGATATAATTACAGGTATGTTCCACCACCAGAAGAGCCAGAAGAAGAGTTTGACGACACACTGGTTGTTCTTGACAATTACAACTGTGATATGAACATAAAGGTACAACAAACATTAAAAAAAAAATTTTTCACTTATTTCATATAAAATGTAATACTGACATCATGGGCGTATCCAGACCCCACTACACAATTGCGCAAGCCAGGAAGCCACCGTTTATGTGACAATTGGCCTGAACACCGGCTTTCTTATTTTGCGATTCTCTACCACAATTAACCTTGGTTTACATCTCGTGGAATCATGGAATTCCCCAAAAAAATTTATACTCCCCCATCTTTAAAAAATCCTGGATACACCTATGACTGATATATAAAAATATATAACATTTCCAATAGATTGATATACTGATGCAAAGTCAATGTCGAATTATAGACCAGATTTTTTTGGGGGGGTAAAACACCTATGCTTGTTTTTCAGCTTAATCGTGACCGCCTCAATGCTCAACCCCTGACTTTGGAGGGATTTGCCTACCTGTGGGCAGGTGTGAAAGCAACTTATGGTTTTTCCAGTGGCAAAATATGCTTTGAATGCAAGGTAAGTCTTGTTAATTGCACTGTTGTTTAGGCCCTCCCTTTCTTCTCTTTGTAATAAATTGCTTTGGATATGTTTCATGAAGATTGCAGAGGAGCAATCCGTGAGACACCTTCCGTCTGATGAGACACACCCCCATGTAGTGAGGATTGGTTGGTCAACAAGGCTCAACTCCTTCATGATAGGTGAAGAGGAAAACTCGTTTGGATTTTGTTCCACTTCCAAAGCTGTACACAATGGAACTTGTGAAAACTATGGTGAAAGCTTCAAAGAAGGGGACATCATTGGCTGTTACTTGGTATGTTTAGAAAAAAATGCAACAATGCACACAATAGGGGTCAGTTTACTTTTTCCTGAGTAATAATTGTTATAGTAGTGGAGTTTGTCTGTGATCCACACTAAAGTTTATTATTCTGGAATTTGAAGGCAAACACCCTTAAGGGGTTAAAAGCCAATCAATCTCTTCTGTCTTTCTTCTAGTATTTAATTATCTCAGTCTTCCAATTAATATGGACAATTATTCTTGTTAAAACCTGTTTACTAGACACAAGGTAGGCAAAGTAAAACTTCAATCCTTTTCACATGCATATTGACATGGCAATTAATTAGAATACTATAATACTTGCAAAATGAAAAATGTTTAGAACGGAAATGACAAAGCCATTGGGATGTGTGAACAGTTTTTGAAAACACTAGTAACATTTGCATAGTCAAATTTGGGCCACCGCCATCAGAAACAATGTTTTTCCTGTAAATTACATACAACACACTGGTTGGCTCACTTGTGACATGACATAATAAAATAACCTTTTACACTAATGTTGGTAATTACAAATTTGTTGCAATAACATAGTTACACCTGATGTCAAATATGTTTGTTCATATATTTGGTTGTCTGGTAGTGAGTGTCCAACATAACAATTGTTGTGACTCAGTGAGCTTGTGTCAGTTTTCTGTGCCGAATAATTATGTTTTGGTCAAGTGCAATTTGTGTAGAAAATGGTAGCATAGAACAACCCACTATAAAGCATAGAATAACCCACTATGTTATTGTCAGTACTATTGCATACTAACAACATTAGTACAATTGCTTCTGTTTGTTAACCACATTTCCATTTGGCTTTTGAAGGCCATACGTTAGTTTGTCTAAGTTTTTAGTGGGATTCTACATTCTTTTACTCCATCATTTATTGCAGAAAAAAATGTACTTGTGGTTAGTGCGCATTTCGACAGTGATTTTTTAAATCACGAAAGTTGCAAGAATTGCATTGGCGACATTATGGGAAAATATGTTTTCTGGGTTAAAATCTATTGAATTTCATGTGATACAAATAATTTCCCTATAAGCATCTTCAGAATCGCCTTGTTGTGTGAAAACAAACAAATTTGAATTAAGCTTCTAACCCTGAGTCAATCGTTAATTGCCTGCACCTGTTTGATAATTTTGAATCGTTGTGTCTTGCATGTCATTGGAACCAAGTTTAAAACAAAAGTATGTGATAAAGTCATAAACTCAATCAATCCTATTGTTCTATTAAAATGGCATTTTTGGATTCAGATAGTGTTGGATGAAATCCTCTGGGTTTCTTATTCTGAATTGCACATTCCTAGTTTTGTCTTTGTTTTTAGGATCTGACTGGAGAAGAATCGCTTACCATCAGCTACACAAAAAACGGCTCCTACCTTGGAGTAGCTTTTACACACGAAAAATCAAAACTAAATGATGAGGTACTCTTTCCACATGTTGCCAGTAAAAACACCACAATTCAATGCAATTTTGGACTAAAGGTAAGTCAGGCACATTAAACAGTCTAATTTTTTTTAAATAATGAGAGTACAGCAATAAAAAGAATAGAAAATTCTTACCACATATGACAGTGTACTTGCAACCAGATTGACAAAATACATACTACACAGCAAACAAGCGTATCACTGCAATTGGTGAGCCACAATACTTCCTGTGGTATTATATATGCTTTCAGAATGATTCGCACTGTTTGCATTGCAATGTGGTCTATTTCTTTCATGTAAAAAATGTACTTTTATTTGACTCATACAGGAGGCACCCTACTTCCCTCACCCTGAAGAATTAAATGATTATGTTTTTGTTTCCAACATTCCATTGGAAGAAAGGGTCCGTGGAATAAAGGGACCATCAGCAAGAAAAGAGTGCGAGGTAAAATGAGACATATCAAGCGATGTGTTGGAAATGTTTGCTCATATTGAATAAATAGTTTATTGCAATTCCTACAAGATGTATGATACTTGAATAAGAACTTTTTTTTTTAAATTTTCACATACATATTTTGTATTGTTAATGTGTCTCTGTGTAAAATTGTATTTGTGACTTTTGTGTTCAATGACCACTTTCAAGTTGCTACTGTTGCACAATTACAAATCTTTTTTATTGCTATTTGATGCACTGTTTTGACATGAAGCTATATTATATAAGTGTGTTGTTGCAGGTGTTAATGCTGTGTGGTCTTCCTGGTAGTGGAAAGAGTTACTATGCCAGCCAGCTTGCCAAAGAAAAGTTGGAAAAGAAGTATGAAATTCTTGGAACTACTGCCATATTAAAGAGAATGAAAGTAAGTGGCATCAAAATTTTTCTGCCCCACAAATTTGTTTGATCATACTTCTTTTGACGTTGTAAATACATTCATTTAACATGTTGCAAGGTTAATTTTTAATTTAATTTTTCAGGTCACTGGAATTGTTACCAAAAACAACAGATCATCCAATGAGATACTCATGCAGAATGCAACCAACTGTCTGAACCGACTCTTTCAAATGGCCTCCCGTAAAAGAAGGAACTATATATTGGACCAGGTAATTACCTCTCTTACTTAATTCCACAAAATTTAAGTTGCAGATTTGACAATCGGTGCACACACCAAAATCTGGTCAATGTTACACACATACACAAAAACACAAGCATGCAGACAGGTATAGACACACAAAGAACAGACATGCAATATTACACTAGAAATTCATTTTAAGCTCTAAACAAGAGCCATCGCTTAAAATTAGTAATAGTTTTTGTTTTCATTGTGATGATAATGTCTTGCATATTAAACATTCGAATATTTTTTGGATTTATGTATAATTTTCATGACTTTTACTGAAAAATTAATCAAAAAGAGAATAGTGCAATAACCACTTAATTAAGTAATATTTTTTATTGTGTGTTTTGATAATGTTTCTGAATATTGTTACCTGGCAGTGTTGAAATGTTGGTGTAATTGATTAATATGATGTTAATATCTATTTGCAGAAAATTATTTTCAATTATTTATTATCATTAATAAATTAAAATATTTTGGGCAATTAACAGGTCTGTTCATGTAATAATGTAGTATTTAAATTCAACATACTGTGTTGTTGTAGTTAGTGAAATAATTCATTGTGTGTAACATGTCATTGTGACTTACATTGCCAGAATTTTAATTAATTTTACACTTACTACACGCCACAAATGCCATTTAGCTATGCACACACGCACATAGACAGAACATACTGGTATCGTGCACACACATACAAACACACCACAAAGAAGCTGTTTGCAGGTAAGAGGTAAGTATGCATTATAGACCTTTTACTATGCCCTCCACAAGACTGATTTTACCATTATTTAATTTGCCAAACCTTAGCAATGATCTTGTTATTTTTCTTTCCACGTATTTATCACCCACGACAAATAGACAAATGTGTATTCCACTGCACAAAGACGCAATTTGCGTACGTTTGAGGGCTTTCAACGAAAGGCTGTTGTAATTGTACCTACTGACGAAGAATATAAAAGTCGTGTGGATAAACGAACTAAAGATGAGGGCTCAGAGATACCTGATATTGCTGTTTATGAAATGAAAGGTATTTTGGAAACATAACCTTCTGGGCAATGAGTCCACTTTTTCTCATTTGTTTGTATATAAAATATATTTTGGTGACATTAGCCAATACTGTTACATGTAAATTGGACACAGAATTGGCAAATGTCAACAGTAAACTGCAAGACAAATCTTTTTGATGTTTTGTAACACAGATGATTTGGCCAATGTCTTGCATTTGCTGTTTTAGTGTTATCTAAAACAGGCCCTAACAAAAATGATTTTAATTACAGCCAATTTTTCCTTTCCTAAAGTTGGGGATCTTTTCGATGATGTTGAATTTTCTGAGTTAGGAAAAGAGGAGGCCTCCAAGGTCATCGAAAAGTACCAAGAAGAAGCCAAGAAAATGGGCCCACCACCAGAAAAGCGATCAAGGGGTAAGTCTGTTCACCTCAATAGGTAAAATTAAACACTTACCTTGTGTAATTTCCTAGTAGGCGACCAAAAATGTTAATTCGAATAAACATGTTTTTTGTTGCCGGCAGTTACACATTTACCATGATTGCTGTAATGTGGTCATATGTTTTACCTGAAGGTGTTTATCGTTTAGGTTTTGACAACCGCAGAGGTGGGTGGAACAGTGGAGGTGGATTCAATGATGGAGGAATGATGCAAAGAATGCCATATAGAGGTGGAGCTCGTGGAAATTATGGGAATGGAAATTACAACCGCGGAAATCAAGGAGGATATGGTGGAAGAGGTTTGTGATATAGTGGAAAATTTTTTTTTAAATTAAAAAAATCTAGTTCTGCTTGGGATACTTTGAATTTGTTGGTGATCAAATTTTTGTGCCTGCATGGAGTGGAAATTTGTAGTAATATATAATTAAGTTTGCTTTTCTTAGGAGGATACAATGATCGCAGAAATTATGGGGGTGGATACAATAACAACAAAGGTAATACTTGCTGTGTTCTTGTGACAGTAAGAAACAAACAAAAGCGCAGTTGGTCAATTCAACCAATTGTATCAATTTGTAGGAAGTTGGTCACAAAACAGAAACTATGGAGGGAGAAATAACCAAAGTGGAAACCGTGGAGGTTATGGCGGAAACAGAAATATGTCTGCAGGGATGGGGGGTGGAGCTGGATATAACCGTTATGATCAAGGGTATGTAACACGACTTAAAACTGGTTTGGAAGAAGTACTAAATGTGTAATTGAAACTGTGTTTGAAGCAACAACAGATATGGATCAAATCGTGGTGGGAATATGCAACAGAACCGCAACATGGGTGGTGGATACCAAAACCGCAATAACCAAGGACAACAAAACAGAAACCGAAATCAGGTGCGACCATTTTTTTGTAATGTCTGCTTTATTCTTTCTATCTTCACAAGCTATCCTTTGTATTGCAGAACTTATCAACTTTTAGTTTAACATTCAACCCTTGTTATTTTAGCAAAACAGTGGTTATGATTACCATCAAGCTTACCAACAACAAACGGCACAGTTGGCAGCAAGTGCGAACAACAACCAATCATCCCAAAATCAGTCAAGTAGTCAGTCCTACCAACAAGCATATGGTTCTCAGGGGCAGGTAATGATTCGAATAGAAGACATCATAACCTACGGAAGCAAAACCATTTTTGTGTAGTGTATAACAAGTTTAATATGAGATTTTTTGTGTCATTGCCGTAGTATTTGCTTGAAATCATGTTTTAAAAAAGGACCTGTTTTTAGGCCGACTACAGCCAGCAATGGGCACAGTACTACCAGCAACAGGCAGCCGCCCAACAACAACAACAACAGCAGCAGCAGCAGCAACAACAACAGCAAACAGCCGCAGTTGCTGCAGCTGCGGCCGCCGCACAGCAATACCAAAACTATTATGCCAACTACCAGCAAACATACGGCAGCGGGGCACAAACGCAGTGAAGTTGTCTGTTTTAGGGTAACCTGTAAATACCAACTCTCACTGCCTGGCTGCATCAACGGATCGTTCGTTGAGATTTCTTGCAGCGGTATATTGTTGTTACGAAGCTTCAGGTCATGCGCCGCAAGCGGTTTGTTTGATTTGTCTTCACTCGCGTTGTTTTTCGTTGATAAGAGAATGTGATACGCGATTCCTTTTTATTGTCATTCCGCAATTTTTGGAATTGAAATAAACTCGATGTATTTTAAATTTTTGCAAGACAGGTGACTGTTTTCAAACTAAGTTTCATGCTGCAGAAAGTTCTGGAAGTTGTTCCCCTAATAAAGAACGTGCAAAAGACAAAGCGGAGGTTATAACTCATCCAATTTGAATTGATTTATATTCCTGTTGCTAGGTAACTCGGTGAAGTGCAAAATTATGTGTTTCGGTCCGAAAAAAAAAATCTGCAAACATTTACGTTTATTAACATTTTTTTTCATAAAAAAACATTTATTCATAACCCCACAAATTATTGCAATCTCCAAACATTTTTGGGGCTTATTTTGATTACCCGTTCGTTTGAATGTGTGACAAGTCGAAGAATAGACAAATAAAGCATTGGCATCGATCATAATGAGGTTCAGAAATACGACAAACTATTTTTTTGTAAACGCAAGCCTCGGATAGTATGTGTCCTGTGTTTATCCGAACTATTGCGCCAACTTTTTAAAAACAAATACACCCATTTTATTCGGGTTTATTTATTTTACGTAGCAAACCAACAAAACATAAAAATGTCGATTTTTGTTAGATAAACTTTCATCGTTATGCTCCAACATTCAATTTACAACCAAACAAAAGCAAACATATTAAACTTGTCTTAAAACGCATTAAGCCGCCATACATTGAAACCCTATGCCCCCCATTATAAACACAGGTTAGGGGTGATGCGGTGCATACTTACGCCAATAAATGTTGGTACGCCGAGTTGCAAGCTTTTCTTTTGCATGAACAATCTTATACCATCGTATTATCGAATGAAATCAAACTTTAACCAATTCGGCCAAGGACGCTATGCGAAATTCAACGATAACTTACTCCATCCCGACCGGCGCCCGCCGCTCTTTTAAGCCGTCAGGTCATATGCATACGCGTCACACACTTTCGTCGATGAATGTTGGTACAAGCCGAGTCGCAAGCTTTTCATTTGCATAAACAATCATATACCATCCTACTATCGAATGAAATCAAACTGTAACCAATTCGGCCGAGGACGCTATGCGAAATTCAACGATAACTTACTCCAACCCGACCGTCGCCCGCCGTTTAAGCCCGACTGTGGTGTTTGTAGCCTATACAGTTGTGGGATAATGGATAAATATTCGTAACAAATTTTAACAAGACACATGAGGGCGCTTCGCTTTTTAATTGCGTCTCTTGGCAAATTGCATAGATTAGCTTTAGTTTCCTCTTTAAAATCGTCAGAGTTTTAATTAATTGTCAGTGGAATTGTACAACTAAAAATACGAATTATTTTATTCAAAACTTGCATAACTTTCGTCACAGTTCAATGCCATTTTACTTTCATACGTAATTATTTCCTAACATACAGCAAACTCTGATACGTATTGCAAACCGCAAAAAGTTTAAAACTTATATAGCAAACCACAAAAAGGCAATATGAAGACACGGAATAAAGTAGTTTTTGCTGGAATAAGTTTGGTTGCGCACCATCGACTTTTTCACAAGGTTTTACTTCTTTGCTTTAAAACGCGTCATAGGTCACGTGAGTAGACCTGAATGTTTTGTGGCTGTAAATTTCTGATCCTGTCGGGTGGTTTCATTGCTAGGTTTTGTAAAATGTTATCTTATATTATGGGATATACTCATTCCCATTACATCAGTGGTATTGTATCTTGAGTATGAAGTTACAAGCGAAGAGTTAGCATTCTAATAGGAAACGCAAAATATTTTATGCCAAAGATTGTAAACTTTATTTTATGTTTTTTTTGTGGAGGTTTGCTATATGTGAAACATGTCAATGATTTTGATA
This sequence comes from Ascidia mentula, assembly GCF_947561715.1. Taxonomy (NCBI): domain Eukaryota; kingdom Metazoa; phylum Chordata; class Ascidiacea; order Phlebobranchia; family Ascidiidae; genus Ascidia; species Ascidia mentula. Next base: position 13,788,470 of record NC_138569.1, on the reverse strand, counting down.
CAAACTAAAACTGGCAAATTTCATGTGCAAACTTTTCCAAAGAAATTAATCTGTTGGGACATTACTGCACTTTCTAACAATTAATCGAGTTGACAGTAACACTTTGTAAGTCCAAGTACTCCTTAAACTTGACTCTAAACTTAACTAGACACTGCAACCCGGTTGTGGTACACTTTGTTTTCTTTTATTTGGTTAAAACACTGAAAATACACTTAAATTTGAAGAGATTGTTATGTTTTTAGGGTCCTTTTTGAATGTCCTAAATATTGTATGTTTAGGTCATATTACATTTTGTCATATGGGCTCACGGCACACAAAAATTGACAATATTACCCTTTTTGCAATCATTATCATCAGGTTTTAACTAAAACAGCTTATAATGTTAGATGGTCTATCCAGGAAGTTGTTGAAGCAATAGCTGCAGTATTGGCTAACACTGATTGCTTTGGTGTAAATAGTAAAAGCATTTTGTTTTTAATCAGGCTGTAGTTATATTATCATTATGTGATAACTGTCAGTGTATATTTGCATGTTTCAATTTTTGTAATTTGGTGCTTCATGACAAAATGGAAACACAATCAGGCCTCAGCCGAACATTTACTGAAAGGTTTGAACCAATACACTGATTATGTGGCAGTGTTTAAACTCTTACAATTTTGCTTGAATACCTGTGATATATATACAATGGCTGGCTGCTTTACCTGGAAAATTCTCTTTTCTGTTTACCTACTTTAACATGCTTAGTTGTTATATATATAGGTTTTCTGCAATACTCGATACAAAAGTTAATACATCCTTTGTTATAAGTTTACTTAAATGTAATGAATGTAGGATATTGCTGAAGTGTTAGCCTCTGTTACATGCCACAAAACATATTTTGATAATTATGTGTGCAACTTATATTTCTGGGCACACTACAAATACATGACCTGTACAAATTAGTATTTGTATGCTGGGTGAACTATTCTTAAAGCACTTCTCCAGGCCCTATTGATGTTATGCTACTTAAAAAACTATGTGTCAAATACCTATCACCACAATGCAATTGTTTTAGACTTGCCAGAAGAGAGAAGAAGGAACACAGGTATGATTTATTATGTTCAACAAATTATGCATACTAAGCCACTTGATTTTAATTTGTTGTACTAAAATAACTTTACCAGTGTTAATTTGAAGGATTTACCAAATTTACTGTCTCTAAAAAAATGAAGGTTGTTTTGTGTTTTTAGGTTAAGCAAAGCTAGTATAGGACAGCCTATGAAGATAGAAAAAAATAAAGAAAAGACAGATTCTGATGGTATGATTTAATCCAAAGTAGCATTTTTACTCTTCTAAATTGTTTTTTAGCTTAAAGTGTTCAGGAACAAGGGGACTATTTGTGTTAGCTAAAGTGTGTTTTCAGGTGCTCCCAGTCTTGTAATGAAATGTGTTGTTGTTCAAAAAGATGAAAATGGTTATGGCCTAACCGTTAGTGGTGACAATCCTGTTTTTGTGCAATCCGTGAAACCAGGTATTTGCATTGTATAACATGATGTGTTTATTTCACTGTACAGCATTTAGCCAAATGTTATTGGTACTCCCGAAACAAAGTGAAATAAAGGGTACTTAAGGTTTTGTTTGCTTGTGCCCTATGTGAACAAAGCTTTACAATCGTAAACATACTAAATCTAAAATTCCTTTACAGAGGGTGCTGCCCAAAGAGCTGGTGTTGTACAAGGTGATCGTATTATCAAGGTGTGTTTAAGTATTAATTTTTGTATTCTGTTAAAAAGTGCTGTTTCTTGTGGCAGAGTCTAATGATTTTTTTTCTTGATCGTTTAGCTTTGTTTAAACCATTTGTTTACATTCATTCCGCTTGTTTATCTTTTTGTCATTCACCAAAAATAATGAATCTCAATACTTTATCAATTTTTCCATTATAAAAATTTATTTATGCAGGTCAATGGTGCTAATGTTACTGATCACAATCATTTGGAGGTTGTTCGCCTCATTAAAGGTGGGCCACGTGTACTGTTAGACAATATCAGATATAAAACATTATTTTTATATGGTCATGTATGCCAAACCATCTATTTTGTCAAGACTTTTTAAGTCTTTGTCTTTATCAAACTAAATCAGTAAAAATATATATATATATGTATGTATATATACAAATTACTTAAATTAATACTAGAGCAATGTAAACATTTATATACATGCTTTAATGCATTTAAAAAGACCTTTCATTATTCAATGCAAGATGGAACTCATCATTTTGGCGTTGTATTTGTAATAATTGTAATTTTTTTTGTTTTGAAATACGTGGTGTAACAGCTATACTCACATGACGATTCCTAAACCAAAGAGATCTTATTATGAATTGCAGCTCAAAATTATGTAGCCCTAACCTTGCTATCTGAACCAACGACATCATCAAATACTTCAAATGAGGTTGACAGTAACCAAGCTGCTGTACCACCCTCCACAACCAATGAATACATTACTGGCCCAAAAGGTCAAACGGTTAGCAATTGTTCCCTGGATTTTGCTTTTATATGACTGTCATTACCAGCAATCTATCCATTCCTTTCAGAAAAGTTTGTTTTATGATCAGAAAGTAGAAACTATCAAGAAAATGCTGCAACAAGAAAAAAATGAAGTAGAAGTAAGCACTGACTGTAATTTTACTTCATCTTTTACTATTGTTGACATAGTTCCTGATAACTGTTTGCTTTTGACGACATTGTGGAAAACCATGTTTTCTGGGTTGTATTGGTCCTAATGTGAGACAAATATATTTCTAAATATCTTCAGTGTCTGTAAAAAAAACGTAAAAAAGAGTAAAAGCACACTTCCTAAAAGCTCATTTCTGTCTTAAGGACGCTCTGTGCTTCTCAACCCTTCTCACAACTAACTACCAGTTGTGTAAGGACATATACAGTAGTAGAAAAGAACATGTATGTAAAAGATAAGATCACTTTGACCTAACAGAATCTAGTACTGTACGTGAAAACATATTTTTCCACATTGTTGACATAGTTGTTATTATGCACTCTTGTTTTGTTACAGAGAATAAAAGAAGAATATGCTAAAAATCCCTCACCCAGGTTGTTGGCAAATCTTGGCACTGCTCAAAAACTTCAACAGGACTTGGAGAAGCAGCTGTGGAAGGTGGATAATAACTATATTTTCTTCATTTTACTTGTATTTATACCATATATACTCTTTGTTCTTTGCTTGTTACCATAACAAGTGCAATAACTTGCTTTAGGGCACAAATTAAGTATTAAGTATGTACTATTGTATGGATAGAAACTACCACGAAATGCTTGCTGCTTGCCCAGGGTTAAAAAAAATTATCCTCTAGATGGTGCTCAGGTGCTGTAATTTTCTTCACAGGTTCAAAGCATGAAAGAACAACCTCAAGTCACTGAACAGCCTGCAGTGGTATCTCCCCCAACGCATGTTACTGATGTTGACGAAACCACAAGTAAGCATGTTTTCTTGGGAGTTTACATACAGTGTCCTCACTATTTGTTGTACATGTAGTTGGTTAAACTTTTTTGAGGCTGATAGAGGGTTACTGTTTTTCTTTTATTGCAAAAGTATTGTTCCTTTAAAATATAGTCCTTAAAAAGTTTTTCTTCATTAATTAAGGAATAGTACACCCGTTTTTGTGAAATAGAATATTACTGTTCCCCTTTTAAGTGTTGTAATGGTGCATGTGCCCCTGCTTGATGCTTGCTATTTAGCCCAAGCAGTGAAAGTTAGCAAGAGGAAATAATTGAGAAGGGAGCAGGCTGGCGCTTCCTGGCGCTCTGACGTTATTGCTTGAATGACACAGATCCTGCTAGGGTTGTTTGTATCTGCTGAAATGCTAGTTGTCAGCTTTTCGCTTGTATGCCTGATTAACAGAGTTTAACTGCTACAACATTGGAGAGTCACAAGTTATTGTTTGTTTGTTACATTTCTTGTCAGATTGGTGTGTTATAACTTATATCCATAGTATGTTGGAAGTAGGTGTTGCAGTAACTTTCATGGATTGTAATTCAAAGGTATTGACATAACTGATGATGAACCTCCTCCATTGATCGACATGGACATTGGTTCTTCAATTTTTCACACTGAGGAGGTAGGTTTTGCATGACTGTGTTTGTTTTATTAAACCAAGTGATTTATAAAGTGCCCCAACATGTTTAACTTTTAACTATGCAAGTATGGCATTTGTGGTTGTGAACTTGTGACTGATTACTGTGAAGTAGACCAGACTATACAGTTTTCTATTTTATAAACTTGGCGCATGGGTAATTTTGTGTTTGGTGATAGTTCATTAATACGGCCAGCTAAATACTGGGAGGTGCACAAAATACGTGTATCAATAAATCTTAAAAGAAAAGTTTATTCTGACCTTCGTGACTCTCAAAATGTCACACAGACCCTGTTAAATATTTAACTCGCATGGACGTTTGCCTCAGCGCGCCAAGCTGATCAAAGGCCATTTTTTCTCTGATTGGCGCCTTTTAGTTTGGCTATTTATTGGCGACTGGAGACAAATGACTTTTCGTGACTCGAAATTTGCCATCACAACGTATGTACATAAGGAGAAACACGACTTCCGTTGTCCTTACATTTGCTTGACCACAACATTATTGAACCATCTCCTACCCTGGGCGATTGAAGGTGCTCGGTTGGCTGAAAGTTCACAGACGCTGTTTGCGCAACTTAGTTTTACTGTATCGACGAAACCAGTGTCGTTAGCTAGCGTTTTTACTGTACTTAAGAACAGAAGGAATGTAATTTGTCTATTGTCAATAATTAACCACCGGTAGCGCTTATTCTCATTCGTCGTTCTGATGTAGTCATGCGTGTGGAACTTCAGACAGTGGGAGGGCTAACCAAGTGCTAAGAGCTACAAACAAGTTGCGAGGCTGGCAGTCAAAGTTAACAGGGGAGTGCCACCAGTCGCTTCCAGTTAATATTCTACTAAGCCATATTTTAAGCAGCGCAGACTCATTTGCAGCTTCGCTCATGCAAAGTGAACATTTTCAGCGTTGTAATGTTGCATTGACTTTCGCGTCCGGTGCTACAAGATCTGCTTTGCATCAGTTTTGGGCATAATTGGTCTACAAAGTAAAGTTAGGAGGACATGCAGTATGATATAATGCCGAAGCACGAGACTGAATGCCGCCGCGGATAAAAGAAGTTCTGGCCATACTTCACTGGAACAGACGCGTATAGTGGACAGCAGATGTGATTATTTGTTCTCGGCCCAATGTTGGTGACGGCGTCGCGTTGCTTAAAAGGTAGGGAGTAAGGACAATTTAGTTTTGCCTGGTGTAGATGTCATTTAGCCTTAAGGCGAGTGTTTCGACGTAGGTGAAATAGCATCCATTGAAACAGTACAGTACAGTTGTACTACAGAATATAAGTACTTAATAACGAACCAACAGATAAAACTTTGGGCATAGCGATTTATCAACGGTAACGTCGGAGAAATAAAGATGTGACTGAAAAGTGGAATCTTAGACTTTTCGTTATTTTTACCAGTCAGGAAAGCCTTTCAAGGAAATAAGTTGTCAAAACGCGACTTTACGTAATCCTTCGTTTTGATTATCTGCGCACGTCTGGTCGCGTCATGCAATTTGGACGCATTAAGAAAATCGGAAGTCACAATCTGCTTTAATCCATGGGCCTTCATCGTTCACTCCACCCACTACATCCCCACGTTCCGTTCGGTTCCAGACCTCAGTTCTATATTTGGATCTAGTATTACTCTTAGGCAAAATTACCAGCTTATGCCCTTCCAAGCTGATATATGCTACTTTGTGTGATTAGTAACGGCCAAGGTAAAACTTTAAGCACTGGTTTAATGACCTTGACGGAAGCACGATGCTTTAATATTTAATCGAACTTGTAAGGTCAATATGCGTTGGGTAGAGCTAGAAGCTGGGAGTCTCTGCAACGCAGGTAATTTCGTTTAATGTCAGGTCAATGTGAATAGATAAGGATTAGTTCTAAGTGGATTTTATAAGTTGATTCAGAGTTAGTTGTTCAATACCTTTGAAGATTTAATCGCAGTAAACTGTATCAAAACAGGCCAGTGGTTTATTAGTTGTTTTATTGTACAGATCGATCTTTTAAGGAGTATTGGAAATAAACTGTTTGATATCTTAAAGATGATTTGATTCTGTTCAGATAATCATTATGTTCTGGTTGAATGTAAATCTAGTAAAACATTCTAAAATGTCTGTTGTACCATTAAGTTGGTTGCATGGTACTTTGTATATTTGTCTCATGTATGAAAGCTTTTCAGGTGACAAAATTGGCAGTTTCGTATTGAGGACTGTGGAAAATTAGAAGTGTTCAATAGTATAAGTTTAAAGATTTCGTAATTCAATTAAATCATCCAATTCAAGTGAGGTATTTTGGAATGTACTGAACCATGATGCCTTCAGAGGACAACAAAGATGAAGAGCCGGTCTATGAAACAGTGGAGGTCAATTTCCAGAGCAAGTCTAAAACCGACCCAACCACGACTTGGTACACCAGGGATGCGCCAAACTCTCCTAGCGTTCGCCAACGTTCCCGCAATCCAATCATTAACTCGCTTGTGAAAAAGATGAACCGACGCAGCATGCCACCCTTAAGCCAGGCAGGATTTGATAGTCAAGTATACGAAAGTCTGTCGAGCGTCTCGGACGCGCCCGCAGTGCCGAATTCACCGCCTCCATTGTTACCGAAGCAGAGGCCGCCTGTAATGAGCTCGTATTCACAACCTCCTTCAAGCTTTCAAAATCCTATTAGTCCAACTTCGTTTGTCAATCAGTTTTCGTTCTATCAGCCAAGTTTTGCTCCACCTGTCCCACCACGCCACTCTAGAACATCGGAAACTGCTCTCAAGTCGCCAAGCGGCCACGGCGTTGGATTAAACATTACAAACGTTCGACGTGTGTCGAGTTTTCCTCAATCAGAACCGCCTGGTATGAGACCCATTCGACTTCCACGTTCTCCAATGTCTCTGGATTCTACTTTTTCTTCTTCTCCAACCTCTTCAGTTGACGATGTAGAGTCTTCAGCGTCTTCAAATGATTTGCAATCGCCACCTGTATCTTCAACAAGACGCGGCAGCGAGCCGCAACCTTCAAAACCGTCAGTAAAGTTGTCCCGGAATCGCTCAGCAGTTGTGCGAATCAAGGTCTGTTTCGTATTTTTATTCTTAACAGCTGTCCAATCCAAACCCTTTTTTTTGTAAAAAAACCTCTGCATACCAACAACAATTTGTTCGCATTTCGAAACAGAGCATACTTTCAGTAATGTTTTCCTTGTGTTGTCATCACGCAAATTTGGTTTAACGCCTGGGGCGTCATATGGGGGCAAAAGAGCTTTGCGGCGCACTATGTAGAGCTCTTCTGCGAAAGACCCGGTTAACGGTGAAGAAAGTTGGGTGAGTAACTGCGCACACGTCACTGAGCAAATGTCGCGCTCCGCTCTGTGTACTGTGCTAAGCGCGTTGACTGGCGTGTGCTTGCTATTCAAGCAAACGTCTGCACTGGAGTAGCTCGCTGTGATCAATCGCTACATGCATCCGCACTAAGAAACTCGCTCGAGTGTGCACTGATTCTACTGAGCGTGCGTTTACTGGCCTGAAATAGCGTGTACCTAATCACAGAGACTTATCAGTGGCTTTTCAAGGAAAGGCATAACTAAAGGTTTAGGGAATTTTTCGTTCTCAGTTTATACTTGTTGTGTTTTTCTTCATTTTTTCAAAGCGAGGTGAGTTGAACAACAGTTTGTATAAAAGTCAATTTTTGTGCATCTTAGTTAGCATTTCAATTAGCATGAATATCCATGTGTTAATTGTTTTAAAATGCTTGTGCCAAAGCTGCAGTGTAACTTGGAACGTACCTTCTAAATTATTTGCTTCTGTCTCTCACCTATAGATATGTTGGTCTTATGTTGTTAAAATGTATGAGATGTCTTATGAAATTTAATGTTTATGATATAAAAAACGAATTATTGCCATACATCTGTATAGCTAAGTCCAGCACACCAATACTCACATGTTAAAATTGAAAAGTTATGACTTTCACTATACCTATTGTGTGGCTGTGTGTTGGGTGTGCCAAGCAAACATGAGTTTTACAGTCATTACATGGTTACCGCCTGTTTGTTGCTCTGAATGTCAATGTGACGTCAGTGTCAAATACTTCTCTGGGGATAACTGTCTGCAGTTTGAAATATTTTATTTTTCCTAAAGATCTGTAGGTAAACTGCACAGACTTTCCCTTATGGTATAGGATGTGTATGTTAGGTCATAATGTAGGTTGATGACATCTGAAACCCAGGCCATAAAAACCTTGTTATGAACTTATATATATGTGTTTTACAATCTGTTTAAAATGCATGTTATGTTGCTGATATGTTGATGGTTGTTGTGTTGTATGAACGCCAAATGGCACCACTAGCACCTGTCGCTGGAATCTCGATCAGGTCTTAGCATTCCCTCATCTTGTGCAAACATTACTGTATCACAAACCAGCAACCCCAGTTAATAATTTACTCATTATGAGTTCAAGTAATAGTCACTGTTGGAAATACATGTAGCCCGTGTGGACTGATAACTTTTGTTTAGTATTATTGATAATTTCTACCCATGTTGCAGTGATTTAACTAATGTAGTGCTAGGGTGAATGAACATAAAGTTTAGTATAAAAATGTCATCTGTTGTGTTTCTGACTTTACTTTTTTGAGTTTGTTTTGGTTGATCTAAAACTAATGCATTGTTCTGTGTTAACAAATAGAGAGATGCGCCATCAAGAGAGCATCGAAGTCAAACTCTCAGTGAAATAAATACATCCCGTCTCCACGGTTTAGATTCGTCTCGTTCCTCAATGATAAGTTCTGATGAAATTTCAAGCATGAACTTAATGGGGGACATGCCGCTTGATATGTTCAATCATGTGAGTTGTGCACCATTTTCTAAACTCCACAGAATGTTGTATTTTAATGCAAGTTATGTTTAGACGGATGTTGCCAAACCTACAACCCCGGTTCCTGAACAAAACACCATGATTATGAATTTTGAAGATGACGATATTGCCAATAACGAGCGAAAGGTAAGATGATTGATAATGTGGGACAACTGGAAACACTGGATTGTACATTGTGTGTTCTGTGCTGTTGGTGATAGGTACTTCCTTGTTGGCTGGGCTTGTAATTTCCTTTCCTTGTGTTGGCCGCACTGTATCTGTGATAGCCCTGAATTATATTTCTAGAATGCAGTTGATGTCATAATAGAAATAAAGAAGTGTTTTGTACCAGTGGATAATAATGTTTCCTTTTGGCAATTTTTCTGTCAATAAATGCTTACTCATTATTTTAGATGCAAGATCATGGACCTTTCAATGAGTTTGACAAGTTGTGCCAGCGACCAGCCCACTTGGCAGTTTTTCTTAAATACGTTATTGCTACTCATGACCCATCAAATCTGGTAACCTTGCAGTTCTTTTCCAAGCGTATTGGGATTCTATGTGTTTACGTTACACACAAGAAATCATTGCAAGAAATATGTTTTTCAAACTCATTTTCTTATTTTCACAGCTCTTTTACTTAACTGTTGACAATTACCGGCAACTGTCAAGTGCCAAGGATATGGCAAAACAGGCAGAAATAATTTACAAAAATTACCTGGCACCAACAGCTGTGAGTAGTTTATATTTGCCCAACAAAACATTTTTCTTGCTAACTTATGTTGTGTAAAATCTTGTTGCAGCTCTTAAAGGTGGATGTGGCTGAAGCAATAACTAAAAGTATTCGTAAGTTGCAAATGTTTTCTTGTCACGCACATGTTTATGTATAATGTTTGTTTTTAACAGAATCTGCCATACATGTGAAAAGCCCGGCAGAAGAAACATTGAGAGGGGTTTTTGATCCAGCTATCCAAGCTTCTAATAAGGAGGTAGCTATGTTGTTTGTACACATGAAAACCAAGTATATAGCCCTCAGAACTGAATTGTTCAAATACTTATTTTAAACACTATACAAAAATTGCATTATGTGTGTGCAAATATATTTATTTGTTTCTTTACAAATTTGTTCTTCCTAAAATTAGCTTGCATGGTTATCATTGAAACAAACTGTTTAAAAAAAATTTTATGAATTTTTACAAACATACATTGAATAGTGTTTTTAAAAGAAATACACTGTTTTTTTTAAGTTCGCTTGTGTTACACAGTAATGTTATCATATGTTTGGCTATTTTAATATGCAATACTGACTATTAAATTGTCTTCAGGTTCGAAATCAACTTAGTCAATACTGCATTAAAAGAGAACAAGGTTTGGGAAACTTATTTGGGGATGAAAAGCTTGTCAACAGTGAGTCTAGTGACATACAGCAAGATTCACGAATCATGGAGGAGATAGTCATGCAATTGTTAAGCGACATGTGAGAATATTGATACAGTGTAACAACGTAACAATATCACACCTTTTTAACCTTTTTTAGAAATGGCAATGCAGCAGATGATACAGAGCAGTCAAAATGGTAATGTTTTGCAAATTAGAGAAATTTTTTACTAACGTTTACAATCCACTATTTTAAAGGGCACTAATACACGAAGCAATAGCAAACTTTAGCAACAGATACAGCACCAAGCGTTCAAAGTCCAAAATTACATCCAAAATGTACTCAATCCTCAGGACCAAGGTATCACTAATGTTTGAGATAAACTGTTATATGCTACAATAACAACAACTATGTGACACATATTTGATTTTCTCAGCCACAACAGCAAAATTTGGCGAAGTCCAAAGTATATGGTAGCCAGGAGTCAATATTGGAGGAAAAAAGATCAAGTGTATTTAATTGGCCCAAAAGAAAACCAGCAAATCGGAGTGATACAATGTCTGGTAGGGAATATGTTAAAAGTGTTTTCACATTAATATGACTTTTGTGTTAAGTTTGCAAGTTGCTCAAGTATCAAGTTGGAAATGTTTAGTTGATAGCATCTGTATTAATAAATTAATGCTTGTTTATGACAATATTGATGCTTATAGCAAACCTTGCCTTTTATTTTGCTTATTATCTCCTCTTGATCCTTGCTGTCCGGTGCATGCTTTTTGGTTTACAACTTTAACCCCAAAATGACAGGGTTTCATGGTTGACCGGTGATTTATATTTAACGTTGAACACTAACCAACGTAACATGTCGAATTGCTACTACAGCGGATGGCAAAAAACATTCGAGCAAAAAGTCTGTCAAAAACCGAGATATCATTTGGGAAACCCCTCCCATATCAACAATCTTAACCCCAACCAAAGTTAACACCCCAACGTCACCCGAGCAAAGCAGCCTATCTTCGTCAGTGGACAGTGTGGTGCTAGAGCCGGGTGCTTTCGACAAACAGGAAAGCCCGTTTGGCGAGAAACAGCAGTCTGGGAAAACTAGCGTTATGTCAAATCACTCTCCGATTCGTTCGAGGAGCATTCCCACTGAGGAATTGCAGCGTGCCGACGAAATTTCAGCTGGAGTATTTGAAACAGCAGGTGCCACATGATCTGTAGATTGCTGTCGTGGCGAGAGCTTGGTGTTGGCTGCCGTTGAGTAATTGCTGCCGGGATGATTATTCGCCACTTTCAGCATCGCATTCCCTTTTTGCCTGTAAATGCAACGTTAATGTGGCATGCAAGAGACAACTTCATTTGCAACAAAAGTAGATTGCTTTACGCAAGCTATGGTGGCTTTCATATCATATAACCATCCCAACCCTAACAGCAATGATGCATGGACGATTTTAATTTTTCCGTTTGTTTGGTATCGGAGTTTTCGTATCCTGTCGCTGTGGCGTATTCTTTTTTTACCACGGTTATGAATCCAATGTTTTCATTATCAAGCCATAGTTCATTTACTTAATTAGTTGAATATTGATGGTTTCAAAATATATTTTTAATTGTTAAGTCCTTACTTTTTATACCAAGTCAGGCTTGTTTAATTATGCGACTATTTTTATGATGATTTTCATTGGAAAATATTTCTATCCATTTGTCAAGGTCGTGCATGGCAACTTTTTGGATAAACCTGACAATCTGATGTGGGGAAGAGATTAGCCTATAACTGAACCTTGTTCGCAGAAAATGTCCAACAAATTTTAACCGATCAAGTCCAGATCGAAAACCTCCCTGAGCAAGGCACTGTAAGCAGTTTGGTTAAACAGTTTCAGGATCCATCCGTAGCCGAAACTTCACCTGAACAAGATTCGCTGACGGTTGAGAGTCCTGCACGTGACGGTTCAAGGTAAATAGTTTGTTTGCTCCTGGTACGCAGGAAATAGGAAAAAATGCATAATGGTACTGGTTTGACGTTGGAAGTCAAACAAAAGGGCAGAGTAGGAATGCAAACCCAGGAGGCTATTTTTAATTAACTAAGTATTTTAGTTTACCGAAGTTTACCATCGGATTTACCAAGTTGTCGATATCAACAAGAATCGAAAGCAAATGGTAGGGATTAGAGTCGGCGGATATTTGTTTACTGAAAGACAAAAATACATGACTTACAAATTGATTTGTGTGTTTTGTTGATGGTAATCGCAAAGTTGTTCCACCCAGACTTCATTCTGCACGATCGGGCAGTTTTCGGAGGCATCGAGATGATGAAAAACGTCACTCGGGCACAGCGAAAAGTCACAGCGATCCTGATAAAAACAAGGTGGAACAAGCTATGGTGCAACACATGTAAGACACGCCTGGTGTAATTGAATCTTTTACAATTGAATAGCAATAAAATGTTTTTACTTCACGAAATCTACCTAAATAGAATCTATTTGAATAAGAACTGAAGATGCTTTAATAAAAAGCGAAACATGTTTTATAAAATCAGAAGCGTGGACACAAAGTTGTTCTAGTAACATTTAAAATTATTACAATTGAATATTTCCATTTATATTTTTACCAGAACGTCAAATGATGTCAATGCGACATCAAAAGGAAGTGAGGGTGAAGATTGTAAGGAACCTTTAACTATTCCAGAACCGAGCGTCGCTGGTGATGCCGAGGTGATGCTCGCAATGTCCACTTTTAAAGCGTTTCTGCCTCTTGTGTTGTTTTATATTTGACTTTACCATGTATCAAAATGAATGTAAACGGTTGGTAGAACAAATTCACTTTCATTTTAGTGCAGCGGGTTGTAGCAATATTCCATACAAGCAGCTTACACGTTAAATTGTGCAGATTTATTCTAACATTTCGTCACCTGCACCCCAGACTCTTTTAACGAAATATGTTTTTGTGGCAGATAAACGTGGATGCCTCCGAACAACATTGGTCGGAAACTGTTCCCAGTTCGGCGATTAAAGCGATTGATCGTCGTGAGGTGAAGAGACAAGAAGTAATCAACGAACTGATTTACACTGAACAACACCACGTTCGAGACTTAAAGATCCTCGAAAAGGTAAGATGTTAAACATTTTCAATATTTTAGATCTTTGATTGAATTTTTTGTGTAAGTGTTTCGTTGTTAATGAAATGTAACTTCACCTCATCCTTAAGTATATGTTTTCTTAATGTTTAATGAATACCGTAATACCCATAATACCGGTCTGAATGTGACATTCATGGTAACCATAAACTTCTAACATCAGCAGAACATTTGATGGTTTACCTGTAAAAATGACGTCATACATAGGTGTTTTACGAGCCGATGCGGAAGCAAGGTTTGATGAAAGAAGAGGAAATTTTCCAAGCGTTTCCTAACCTCCAGGCCGTCCTCGAGATGCATCGGGTCTTCAACAAATCCTTACAAGAAGCAAAAGAGGATGCGAAGGAACGTGGAAGTTACATTGTGAAAAATATCGGCGACATCTTACTTGCGCGGGTAATGATTGCTAAAACATCTACCAGTTTCGTGAAATGACTTTTTGGTAATTGTGTGCAGTTTGACAACGCGGAAGGGATCAGGTTTAAAGAAGAGTGCGCCCTATACAGTGGTAACCAGTCCACCATCCTCAGCATGATCAAAGAAAAGAGCAAAAAGGAGCCCAAATTTAACCAGTTTCTCGAAGTAAGATTTGTAATTAAGAATGGTAAATATTGTGAATTACAGCATGCCTGGCAGCAATAGTGGCACAGTAAGTTTTTGTATTTAATGTGGTGCAACATCTCAGTTTCCTTGAGTTAATGTAACTAGCTTCTGGTGTGTAGTCGCTAATACCGTTTTATTGCTACCTGAATGTTTGTATTCGAGGCGTTGTCACTTTTTAAATTACAAGCACTCTTTGCACAAAAGCGTGGGGTTTTCCGTTCGATGTATCTGTGGGGAAAAAAGATATGAAGCAGTCGCTGGGTGTAGTTCGGGCGGTTCCTACACATGAATGACTTTGCCAACCAGTTGTCACATCGCGACTATTAACATAGATATGTTTTTAGGACATGCAAAAGCAACAAGTTTGCAGGAAACTTCACTTGAAAGATTTTGTTCCAATGGAGTTCCAGCGTTTGACGAAATACCCTCTTTTACTTGAAAACATCATGAAGCATACGAAAAGTAAGACAAATTCTATCAGATGCTTTGCGCCGCAATGTTTTGATTGGGGCCGTGCTATATGATAAAGCCTTATTTTCAATTTTGCGCGCAGAAAAAACGGACAGTGAGCATATCAAAATAAAGACGGCTTGTGACAGATGTCGCGAGATTCTTGCATTTGTAAACCAAACTGTGAAAGAGGCAGAGGATAAACAGGTCGGTAGATTTTTTTATATGTTGACCTTTTTGTGTTATGTGTGAGATCCACCACATGTTCTTCGGACAAAACCCTAACGTTCATATTTCGTTATGGCAGAAAATCCTGGAAATTCAACAGAACCTTGACAGATCGCCGCTGTTAAAATCAAGCTTAAATGAGGATTTGCTCGTGAAAGAATACAAGGTAGCGTGTTTGTAAAAATTTATTGAAGGCAAAATTATTTAACTCCTTTCACTTTGTGCCACTTGATCATAAATTGAATTCCAAGACACGTCGTCATCCTGAAAGATAATGAAATTTTCAAGCGTTTTTCAAATCTGCACATGTACATTTTTTCTATCGGTCAGCATAGTTTGGGTCTTAAGCATTGTGGACTTGTTTTGTATTTTCACAAACTGTAATGATTACCATATATCTATTACCATTCACATTAAATGACGCAGAACATCGACCTCACTAAGCGTCACGTCGTTCACCACGGACAACTAACATGGCGTGTCAGTCTCACGGAGAAGAAAAAGGAAATACGTAAGTTGTCGGGGTTAACATTGAAAGTTGGCAACAATGCGATAATTTGAATGAGGACATTGTGAAACGTTAAAATAAACTGATTTTATGTTTTGTGCAGATTATCTTTCTCCTTTAAAAACATTAGATTTCTGGGGTGCATGGCCCCATGTATACATAAAGTAATACTAAAATCCTGCCAAGTTTATAATTTACAAAGATTTGCGAATGATGTAATGTTTAATTTGGTAAATTTATTTTTCAGCTCTCCACTGTATTTTGTTCGAGGATTTAATGGTGTTACTACAACGTCAGGAGGATCGTTATGTACTTAAATGTCAGAACGCCGGCACCTTCACCGTTCCACCCTTCCTTAAAATGGACAAACTGATTGTTCGGAACGTGGCTACCGGTCAGTCACCATTGTACATCTTGATTGGGAAAACAGTCTTTGTAATCATGGGCCTCTTATCAAATCTGTCTGTCACTCTAAATCTTTGTATTAAATGTTAGCAAACATTAAATCACCCCAAAATAATGTCTGTTATGTTGTTTTTTTTACTTCGTAACACATCACAACATTTACTAAATTTTACATTTTCTTGTGTTTTGTACGCAATGCTTTTGAACATTTCTATAAAGTGGTAATATTTGTTCCCTGCCACGCGTTAGATATGTAGAATGCGGTGTGTGTAACTTGAAACGTGTTTGTTCATAAGTATTTAAGAGCGAATCATGATAGATGCATACTGTGTACATTGTCCCGACCCTATCACGTCTTATCAGTTAAGTCTCATCTTATTCTTATCCATAAAATAATGCAGATTTGTGTTTTCTTTCTCAGACAAGCGAGCTTTCTTCGCGGTGTCGACTCACACTGGACCCATCATGTACGAGTTGGTTTGTAAATCAAACAACGACGCTAAACAATGGATAAAGATCATCAGTGAAACTGTTAGCACTGCTAAAAAGGTTTGTAAATGGATGGATTCACTTAGTTCCGGTGGCTCGTGCAATTATTTCGCTCGAGTGTGTTTTAAATCACTTGCTGTAAAGCTATTAAAGCAGTAAAGAACTCCTACATGCTACATTACAAAACCCTAATTTCTCTGAATGTAATATTACTTGAATACAAATACACGATTGAGCAAGCAAAGTTGACATTTACTTCCTATAGTAAATGGAAGTTATCATTTGCATATTTTATTTTCTCCAATTGTTCTTTGACTTTAACTGCCCTTAAACCATTTCCATATCACCGTATTTCCATAATACACAGGATATTGGGTCGTCAGTAAGGAGGAAGGGATTCCACGTTGCTGGAACTTCGCGCGACACCGATGAAGTTGACAGGTATTACCTGAACGTTCTTTTTTGTTGTGAATGCTGAATGTTTAACATGTTTTTTTTTCAGTTTGCATCGAACCGTGTCGGTCGATCACCTTTTGACCTCTGCAAGCTCAAATCATTCCAATATACATACATCGGTAAGTGTTGCTTATTTTGGTTTAGTTTAAGTTATCCAGGGCGTGCGATATCGCCCTTCGCAATCATTCTGCATAAACTAGAAGATCCCCACGTATATGTGAAGGTTGCCTGGTAAGTTGTGCGCTTACGCACCAGTGTACCTTGGACACAATATACCCCGTGAAACCACAGAGCTCCTGTAGCTCAGTTGGTAGAGCGTTGGGCCTGGTTAGCCTAGGGTCGTGAGTTCAAACCTCAACAGGAGCTTGATTTTTCAAATCTTGCTCCAACTTGTCAGGAAAAAATGGCTGATCCAGCTAGGCTGCTAACGCTGCAAACATTATGATCGCGATACGTTAGGTGTGATCGCCAAGCAAGGACCTACGCAGTGGGGCGATCCTGCCTATCATGCCATTGCATGTAATCTTATTGCGTTAAATTAGAAGAATTTATTCTTTATCAAGTTTTTAATTTAACTAGTAACTGGTGAATATTACTGGACTCTATGTTTCCACTAAGTGATTTTTATTCTGGTGGTCCGTGTCTATAAATGAAGTTTTTTGTTTCTTATCCGCAGAGATCCACCCCCATTAGTGGCGATGGCGTCACTAGTCCTGTTGTCGTCAGTGGGTATGGAAATGTTACGAATGAAATTCTCCCTGTTAAGGTTACTGAACGGCTGTTACTTGTCCAGCAGGTAATTTCATCAGTATTGTCATTTATTGCGATGTTCAAATGTGTTGGGTCTGCATGGCTCAGTTTCCAACTATTCATATTCGCTTTAAAAGACTCAACCTTATTATCGGTTGCTTTTCCTCACAGGAAATTTCAACCTCACTTGAGCGAAAACATCGACTTCTGGCCGAAGCGTCAGGTCTTGATGAAGCGGTCCTTGAGAATGTTTTGGAAATGTCTTCTATTGATTCCGAGCCCGACGCTAAAACCTTAGTCATGCATTCCCTACTATGTGGTACGTTTGGTGCTGCATGCACCACAAGGATCTGTTAATTTTATAATTCTTTAAAGCATTATATAAATATTCAACTTCTGCTGTAGCTCCCTTCGAGTCCTGTTTAATATATTTCAATTCAGTCGACAAGTTGACCAAGTTACTGGATGAGTGCATGAAGCCCGAGCAAATCGAAATACGTCCTCACAACCTCCATCTTTCTAACGAACGCGAACGTACCGCATCCAACCGCTCATCCACCTTTCTTCCTGACCAATCCGCTGGCGAACAACAGGAAAGGTGGGCGGTGCCCGTACCCCACCCGCAGAACATGTCTACGTCGCCCAACACAACGAGTTCGGCCTCTGACGCGCCACCTATCTTATCCAAGTTTCAATCTGATGAAAGTTTTACGTCACCGTCGTTGCTGACAACTCCTGCCGAAGAAGGTGGAGCATCAGACAGCGAGGCTTACGCTGAAATATCAGACAACCAGTTTTCATACGAAAATGCCAAAGACCATTCCTCTAACGCTACCGGCGATGACTCTTCCCTCATCCAAGCCAAAGATCATTCATTGATGGAAAGTGTAACGGACGAGAGCAGTTCGCGGCCACATTCATCCACTTTTGAGCTCACGTCCAGACCCAGTATGATTTCTATTACCAGAATGCTAAAGATCTCAAACAGCCTCCAAACTCAGCTGACGCAGCTCATGGTAAGAAGTTTGCTGTCAGAATTAACTCGAGTGACTTAAAAACCATTGTTGATGTTGCAGCATGTAAATGACGTGAACGATGCCGAGAAACGCAGAGTTGCGAAAGAAAACGAGCAACTGAGAGAGCAAGTAAACGCGTTGTTGCAGGTAAAGACGTTTAATAACTACGCTAGCAGCTTTCCGTGCTCCGTTAAATATTTTACACTGAAATTCTACATTTATAGCAGTTGAGTTTTGAATTGAGCCCAACCTAAAATCCTAGATGCAATTTTGCTTTTGAGATGCAGTTACGTGATCGCAACATGCAGTGCTTTACTAAGTTTTAGGAGATATGACTGCGAGTGCTCTTTGTATTGTTTTTTTTTGCATTATTTCACCTAATTTGTTTTGTAACAGGACCAAGACATGCTCTCACCCCCTTCATATACAGATGTAATAGAAGGTCGGTGAGGTTTGCTGAAGGAGTTGCAAATCGATAAAAGTAATTACAGTTGCTTCTAATTTGTCATTGATTGGGCGATTGCTTTTATATAATTGTTAGGGCCGGGTTGCATGTTTAACCGGACAATAATGGTAATGCGTGATTGAGAAAATGAACAAAAACAGTTTTAGATTTATTTCAGCACTTATTCGAATGTAGATAAATTTCTGCTTTTACGTTCACTTTGGTGATTTGGCTTCGTGTGATAGAAGACCTTCCCGATTTGATTGTCGAAGGTTTTAATTCGCCAATACTGAAATCTTATTGGAGAGAAGTTGATTGATGTTTTACAAGGTCCCATCTGTTTTATCAACGCAATCACTTTTTTTGGATTGATTCTTTTCCATCGAACTATAAAAATCCAAACAATGCTGAAAAGTTCGAGTTTGTAAATAACAATTTTCGGCAAAGGTTTATCCTCACTGTTTTCTCAGACAAGCCAGACGAAACTGAACCTCAACAACCTTCGCCTGGTAACTCTCCCGCCCAAACGGCTAGGAGCGACGACGTCACCCCTGTGATGACGTCAATGGCTCAAGATTGCGGACGAGTTCGTGCGTCCCACACCATGTCGTGGCCCAACAGTGACACAGTAGCCCAGCAGCATGTGTATAGTCCCCCGTCTTTGCCTATGAAAGGCCGTCGCTCGACCGGCTTCTAACACCTCTCGCGCCCTTTCCCAATCCCTAACCGTCTGTGCTTTACTGTGTAGGTAGCAATTTGTCGGTGTCACGCGTGCTTCGAAGTAGTTTATGCTTCTAATAAAGTTTAGGGTGTGATTGCAAGCGGGTGCTCGCCAGCGGGATCTGGTCGAGTTATAAAACCGTGGTATTTGCGTTAGCGCCTGTGCAACCGCCCAGGGTGTTTTGGCATTTTGCCCACTGCGCTCAACATTCGAGTTGGACGAGTGCAGTGTTACGGTACGTCCAGGCTTAACCAAACCGCGTCACAAGTTTCACTTTCGCTGCTACTGCTACACTGTTTGCCAAATAAGCTCGCTCAACGCGCGTTCAATTATTAAGTTATGGGGCCGTACTAACGTTGTAACTTCGTCCGAGATAATTACGTTTCTGATTTAGGTTCCTAAGCAACATTGTCCCGGAATTGGACAACGCGAATTCGTTTTTGCACTTCAACGTATTTTGGTGCCAAGTTGTTTCCATGTAATGGTACAATATAAACCGCTTGGCAAATTTCCGTTCAATTATAAGGTAAACTTCTGTTCAACATCAACAAAACACAGTTTTAGATTAATGCCCAAACATGTTGCGTGTTTTACCGATTAATACGCCACTTAATTTTTAAGTTTTAAACTTATTTCATGTACTTCTATCGGTGTACAGTCTGTGCATTGTGATGTCATAAGCTCCTTCATTGTGACGATTTTGCGGGGTTGCAATTTTTTTTAAAGGCCGAGTTGTTTTACAACTGCTTGCTCCAAGTGGTAAGCGAATTCGTTATTTTAACGTTCCGAGTTGCTCAGTGAATTCTTAAATAAACCCAAAGTGCGTTTACATTGATCATGCCCTACCCCTGTTACGCTTTACAATATATGCATTCGCACCTAACGCTCTGTCGTGGCCAAGTATACGATTCCGTCGCTTGTAGCTTGTTTTGTTGAAATTGTGTTTGACGCAAAGGCATTTGCTTACGTTAAACATGATCCTGATTTTTTAAACGTTTTCTTGCAATAGCGTCTCTTGCATCTTACTGTATATTTTGCTAAATCAGAAAAGAGCGCCTTCGTTGCAATGAGCACACTCACCGCTGTACAAATTCCACCAACCAAAACGTTCGATTCTATTTTTTCTTTCCTTTCCGATATTTGTAAAAAAATGCTCCTAGAGGTCGTGAAGCACAAGTTGGCATGGAAACGGAAGGGTGGTTGGAAGTCCGCCATCTTCTTCTACATATGAGTGCCACACTTACGTTCGAAACTTGTCACCCGCACTTTTGCCCCTTCTGTAAAGTAACGAAATGATCTCTTTCTCTTTCCTTTGTGTTATGTGTGTACTTGTTGAATGTTATTGTTGGTAGCAGTACGCGCACTGCGTCCGCCTGACAAAACGACAATAATAAAATTTTAAATTATTAATTTGAATGCACGTGTGGTTTCAAAATGATAAGCATGCCAGCAAACAAGACAAAAAACAACATGGTCGCACGCTCATACAACGTGTTATGTTTATAGAAACTAGGGGCGCACCGAAACTTCGGTTTGCAGAATTTATTCGGCCGATACTAAGGTTTTTATAATTATTCACTAAAAAAGATTTCGGCCGAATTTTTGCATAAATATTGGGCCGAAATCGAAATCTTTTTACTGCATGCAACGCTGACCAGCAAAGTTTAGTATAGATTAGAATCATTGTTCAAACTCTACGAATGTGTTCGTTTTATTTGTGTATGGTCACCAAAATGATGACAACCAACTTTAAGCTACAGCAGTCGACGTTATTCTTTAAGTGCCAATAAAAGGCTGTGTGCTGGGACTAGATCTAATCCAGCACATGTTTTGTTTAAATGTATTGCGTTTGAAGATATGAATACCAAAATTAGTTTCGGTTTATTCGGCAACTTTTGCCGAATATTCGGTTTCGGCCGAATAAAATCTTTGCCAACTTACGCGATATCGTATATATATGCACTAATCAAAACAACCACCTCCGATTGCGCATTGACATAAGATCACTCCATAATGAAATAGAAGAATATATATTCAAATTCAAGTAGAAGAACACATACCAAGTAGTATCCGACCGGTTTGTTGTGTTGGTAAAACTATTAGCGTTAGTATACTATGGTATAACGTAAGAAATTCATACTTTATTATACAACAATCACACCCACAGTATCATTGTTATCAAACAAAACGGCGTTTCGCCTAGGTCCGTAAACATATTACAAATATTGCATTTTATCCGCAATGTGGCAGTAGTAAGTTGTGTTTTTTGTAAAAATGACGGAATCTGAAGATATGACGCCTGCTACCTCGGAGGAGAGCGTAGCCGTCCCTGAACCATCAGGTCGACGAGCTAAACGCCATGCCGCTTACAACGTTATGGTAAAGCGTGCTATTATGTCCCTAAAATCTAAGCAAGGCTCCTCGAGGAAGGCAATTATCCGTTACATTTGCGCTCACAACAATGTCAAGAAAACCAACTGCATCAGAGCTGTTGGACGTGCCATCAAGCGCATGATTCGCTCAGGCATGGTCTACAGGAACAAACGGGGAATGTTTAAATTGACCGGCAAAGGCCGCGGCCTTAAAGCAAAGAAGCGACGACGAAGACGTGGAGCCAAAAAAGCTGGAAAGAGGCGCAAACGAAAGGGAAAGAAGGGCAAGAAGTCCAAGAAGGGAAAGAAGAAGAAGTCAAAGAAATCTAAGAAGGGAAAGAAGAAGAGAAAGAAGGCAAAGAAGTCCAAGAAGGGAAAGAAAGCACGCCGACGCGTCCAGCGCAAAAAATCACCCAAGCGACGACGCAGCAAGAGAGTCAAACGCCGAAAGAGCAAGAAGGGCAAGAAGCGTGGAGGAAAACGCAAGCGTTAATCCAAACAGAAACAACACCGTGAAACCAACGTGAAAACCGGAGAAATCAAACATCGAAATAAACAAAAACAATCAAATAGTCTGGGTGAATGTGTTTGTCTAATACTCTAATACCTACAGAAGCTAATATTTACCGCGTGACAATTTTAACAGGGCCTTGGAAATGCACGGCTCCTTTAGACTAAAAATGCGCGGTCTGTTTTTCAAAGAAAAAAGAATAGCGCAACGAAAGAAAACAAAATAGAATTGTCTCGAGAATTGTCGTCTTCATGGTAAACTGCGGGACCCTTTCAAGCGCAGGGCTTGATTTGATCAAATCATTCAAACGTGTCTGCATGACCGGTCATTTGGCTTTGACAACATTATTCTCCGTTATCTTTGTTCTACGTATCATGGTTGGATTGAACCACGAATTTTTACACTTGACAAATCTTTCAACATTTTGACAATTATCTGCCTTTCTTTTTGTTGAAACCATCAGGTTGTAATGTATTATTACAAATAATCTTGTCTTTTCCTTCATGCAAAGTTGTAGGCTTCTTTGGCAGTAATAAATTGCCCAAGGTGTTTTTAATGTTGAAGATGTTTCCATTCTAAATTATTTTTCTAAAAATTGAACCCTATTTTGCAATACTGAAAATATTTGTAATGGCTTCATAAAAGTTTTTATCATCCAGCTGTTAAATCCAGCTGTTCTTCCAAAGAGTTCCAACGGGCCAAATAGAAATCACTGCTACACTTAAAACCAGACTTTATCGCAGAGAGGAACGCAACACTGTTGCGTGGAGCTAATACCACTGTGTATGTGCATCGCTTTTCAGCAAAAGCCCACGTCATGTTGTATTATAGCTTTGACACGTTTTAATATGTTTTGTGCAAAACCTACCACTCAGTTACGTGCAAATGAATCGATTTATTGTCGTCGACACGAAGTATGTTAGTTAAGTATGAATACAGGTTAAAAACAATTTATTTCAAATTTGTCTTCAGCTACTGACTTCAATGTTGGCCCCTACACACCCACCAAGTTAATCTCAGCAAACGTGTTCTTCGTCTGTAAAAGAGTTCGTTAAAGTTTCGACTGAACAAAAACGATTGCACAAAAAGCATTGAAATTCTGCAAAGCATAGTTCTTTTAGGTATAATGTTATATTGTTCGACATTCACAATATTTGCTTCGTTCAACACACAGGCAGCATTGCTGTGTATATTGCAGTTCAAGACAATAAAAATATATAGCTGTAGATATTATGCTACATATTAAAAAAAATATTGCGCCACACACACCATAATACACATCTTGAACTACAGAAATAGTGCTCGCGCCATATACGGTGTACGAATCGACAGCCAGTTTAGTTTCTACGATACTTTACTACATCTTTCAATACCAGTATGTTTATATTGCCCTTCTTTACAGCTTAACGCGTGCTTTTATTCCATTTGAAATACAGTTTTCTGAAACATTTACCAAGTTGTATTTGTCCCCAGCTGCCACCTAAAATTTTAGTTCGACAAGACGTCAGATCGATCTTTTGTTAAATTCTCCATGCCCCACTCACAGCAACGCAAGAGCTGGTATGGTGAACTATGACGTCAGCTATATACTTCCGCAGTATCAGCTTTTCAGTGGTATGGGCATAAAAGGTCTCGATGTGGATTTAGTTGGACGTTACAATCTTCGACTGAAAATCCTATCGAAGCCTTGTAATAAGACTACAATAAATACGTTGCTTAATGCTTGGCAAAAAATTTAGTCGAGAAACCTGTGTTATAGATACATTTGTTTCTTACGGCGCAATTGTTCATGGTGTATCGGATATTGAAATGACCCAATCAGACGATAAGTCGTAATCGATCGAAGTCAGCAGATGTAAGTTGCGCCATACCACACCACCGACGCACGTGATCTGGACACGTCACGCCCTTCTTGCGACATTTGGGTGTGGAGAATGAACAAACATGCACCAACTATTTTCTATATGTTTTGTATTAATGAAACATTAAGTTGTTTTAAAGTTTAAGGCATTATTCTGAAAGTTAAGCAAATGTGTTTGTTTGTGTGTTTAATGAAAGTTAGGTGTGGAAAAGGGCACTTATAGCCTACCTACATTTCTAAAACAATTTAAACTACAAATATGTGCATTGTATTCTTATGTAGCCCGAAAGGGTAAGTTCGTGGATTAACATTAGTCTTTTGCAACGATTATGAAAAAATACCAAAGTGAATACGAGACAGAGGTGTCTTGCCAATCATAGATCAGTCAGAAATTAAGACATGTTTTCAGAATAAGAAACCTTGCTAACATTGCCAACATAAAACATTTCAAATATTCTGTTTGCTTCGATTTTAAATAAATGTACACATTCCTGCATACATTTGCGTCACAGAAAATACTTATATTTGACTGTTAAAGTTTAATGAATCCAGCGCCCATCCCCAATCATGTTCATGTATCATGTTTAACTAATACAAATCAGCGACATTGTCTTGGCAGGTAAGCATGTTTGTGAATTAAAAATCACTACCTGTAGGGAGACAGGTTATATTAACTGGTTAACAGATGGGAGTCAGTATTCAAACTCTTAGTTGCGCCGCGTCACCGTAAAAATGTGCGGCTCAGTGGAAAAAGGTGCTGATTACTAATTGTCGAAGTCCTTGATTACATATTGTAAATTCGCCTGTTTTGAACAATTTAAAAACAGTATAAATATTTTTTGTCAGAACAAATATAAATAATTTTAAACTGTACCTTTGAAAATATCAAACCAAAGGACATATTATAGCGGTTAATGTTGTTCTGTTGATGCGTTTCTACTGGGTTTTATAAAGGTATTATCCTAATACATTTTTCAAATAAGGTTGGCAAAGTAAAACATAACGTGTCGTGGGTAACGTACGTCTCGCAAACTTTCATGACGCGATTCATTTCGCCTGCTATGCAAAATGGCCGGTCACATCGCACTCGCTCAACCGCATCGTGGTAGTTGCCTTTTTCAGAAGCTCGTGACGTTAGCCCTCATTGTTTTCAGCCGTTTGCACTGTTCAGTCTGATCACAATTTAAAGGCGAGTTTGGCGGGTTGGCGCAGAGTGGCTGGGACGTTTTTCGATGTTCCTCAAAAGGAGCGTATGGTTGCACTCAAGAAATGATGTTGATAAATGCCATAGTTAGCGTTTAAAATGCTAGCGAAAGCACTGCTTGAATTCTGTGCTATGTTATTTGCTGTTTCTAAAATATAGTTGAGTTGTTGTTTGAGCAAGTTTTAGAGAAATATACTCAGTTTGTATGAGACCTAGTTAAAGGACATCATTTGAAATCGCATAAATATCTATTTGTTACGTACAAGCGTTTCGTTGTTACCCTACGCAGTGTAGGCTATGCTATGTGTTTATTCTGTAACAAGGTTAGTTTTCTGCGACGTATGACCACATGTTATTGCAGGTTTTTTACATATATTAGTCCATTACATCCAACTTGCGTAAAGTTCATGAGAAGAGAAAATATGTACAGTGTTTTGTTATGCAGCATTTGTGTCATCCATGCCATTCGCGATCGTCGACCAGCTTTATAACACGAGAACCTGCTTTATCCAAATGCTTTTCATACCCTAGTTTATTCTTTTCCGTCAGAATGCAATATTTGGCGCTTGTACAAGTGAACTCGTGTGACTTTACCAAGCACATTTTCTCTAGTTACCTTGCGATTGCATTCTCTTTAAAATGGGCTTTTGTTGCACCGTTGTAGAAATCTGCTGATAAATATTTAAAATCCTCGGTGCCACTCATTCGCATGCAAAAACACACATGCAGACGCCTTACCTTCGTGTGGAAATTACTTTTCAAGTAGTAACAGGAAGCACGCCAAACATGTTTCGTCGTGACGTCCTATTGCCAACAATCATCAGTGATTTTTTGAGAACAGAGATTGCGCAACTTTTTGTCACTTTTGTGGTCTGTTTTTGAGATATATTGTGCAGTAAGATTTTCAACACAAAATTATGAATCGATTCGAAAAAGTCCAAACTATGTATATACACGCTTAATGCCAACCGCTGTACAGTGTGGTTTGACAAATTAGGACGTTAGCATGTCAGTGAGCAGGAAATAAACGATCTTGTCGGTTTTCCTTGTTTGGCAAAGACAGTTCCATTGTTGAAAGTGTGTAGAATTGTAAAACAGTTAAAATTTTGTATCTAAGACAAGCTACGACGTATGCACCGAGTGTCGATACGCAATTTTAGTATGCCGTTCAACGATGTTTACCCCTGGTGGTAAAAACGAAGTGTTGATATCTACGTGATGTATGTAACCGACAACAGAATCTACCTCATGTTAGGAGTGGTTTGGTCTCTACATTCTTCAACATTTCAAGTCACGTCAAAAGGTGCTAAGTTTGGACTGTCGGCAGACGGTTAATGTGGTAAGGTCGTGCCGGAAGCTACTGGTTTCATACAACTTCCTGGCGCCCTTGCAGAGTGGCATTAAAAAACAGCAAACTTAAACAAAATCGCTGCAAAATGAAATCTTTTGTTTTCAATTCAAAAGCAGAGTTGTTTAAATGTGGATAGATGGCATGCATATATCATGAACTGATAATCCCTTTTTGGTTAGACTGCTCAGTACATCTATTGTATGGGCAAATTACTGTAAAATGTGTATTGAAGTGCAGTGACTTTGGGCACCAGATATTTCTCATGTATACTGTGTTTTATATGTGGTTTGTGGTTTCTATTTGATGAAATATATTCCTCAATTGAGGAAATGGCTGCTTGTGTGAAGACAAATAACCAACATTCAAATGATGATCACCATATTGTTGTTGGCATTTTTAGCTACAGTTCGTGTAACTTGTAGAGAATGAGTATAGTCGAAAAGGAACCAGTGCAACCTGCCCGTAGAAGTCGCAGAGCAGCAAGCTTAACTGCCCAATTACTGTGGAATATACAAATTGAAGACGATGCAAAATCTGTAACAAAGTAAGTTGTCCTGAAAATTAACATGGATTAACCGCACAAAATGTATACATATATATTTAATGTTTGAAAAAAGTGATTAGATTTTTTCTTATGTAACTTATATTTATTGTATTGTAAAGATTTAAGAAAGAACCATCTTTGGAAAAGGAAGCCGAAAATGGAAATGAAAAGAAATGCCAAAAGCGTGTTGCTGGTCAGACTAGCTCTGAACACAAAGGTGGCAAAAAGCAAAAGATGAACAGCAATGGTTACAGTGGTTGCCTCTTTCCAGCAGCTAAACCTCTTCATTCTCATGCTGTGGAAAAGCCCCATAAAAAAAAGTTGACTGCTTCTGTAAAACCTTTAGTTCAAACGAAATCTTGTGCACCAAGAGTTGTTCGGCCTCAAGGCCAGAATATTGTGCAACATGCAAGCCCTATATTACTCCTACCAGTATCACTCAAAACCAACCAAGGGTCCGCTGCCACCACTGAGGTTGGAAGCTTGCCGGTTTTTACTTTCAAAAACTCTTCAGAATTAATGAACTGTTTTGGATTAAACAAGTCTGTGTCAGCCACAGGCATGAATACAAATAGAAGTGCTTGGCAAAATTCAAATGTTGAAATGGTTTCTTTGAAACCCAATACCATTTTGCTTCCAAGTCTTTCAAGAGCACCAGGACGTAAGGGTGGTATAAAGCAGCTTGGCAATCCCCTCTTCGGGCAGTCTGCGCAAGACGAACCGCTAAACCTAAAAATGGGAGAGACAACAATCCCAAGTAGCAGTAAGCAAATTTTCGCGCCTGGAAGGGTGAAGGGTGGAGGGAAATCGGTGATGACGTGCACTGTATCGGTTCCACTTCCCAGGACTGACGTTCGGGTTTCTGTTGCCCAAGTAACTGGAAACGTAAGAGTGGACAAACCGAAAGACTTTTATCGCGGAAAGCCGGCGACATATGGATTAAAAGGCGCCAAAAAACCCGAATGTGGACGTAATGTAACTGGCAACTTGCTTCACAAGAAAGGCCATTCTGCGCGTGTAAAACAAGAAACCAATTGCCCATCGCCAGGTAAACACATTGAAACTGCGATTTAGGCTTCGTTGGCTATGATGTACATTGGATAACAATGGTTTTTTATTGACAGAATATGCTTGCTCTTCTCCCGACGTTGACGATGTACATCGTGATGCACGTCACACGTGTAATCGCGCGCATATTAACCTGAGGCAGAAGGCCGTTCCCCCGCCTGGGACCCCTGAATATGAAGAGTACAAGGCAGAGGTATAAGTACATTTAATGTAGGCCATATGCTGCGCTGCATCGAATATCCTGAACAGTGCGTTGTCACTTTGGTCTTGTGCCGGTTAATTCGCAATTATACGAAAATGCGCTGTGCCGTTACTCATTGGATGTCGTTTATTGGCACTGGTCGGGATTGCAGTCCGCTGCATTGCCGTGCACTGTCAAGTGACGTAGTAAGCACTCCCTTCTGCTGCGTTGCGATGGTGATTCATCAACTGGTCGGGTTGTTAGGCTTCCGGTCGCATTTCGCAAAACCATAGCTGTAAGTTGCGAGAGATATCCCACCCAATTTTGTTTACTTCGTGCAAATATTGCCTGGGCTTCGTCGACTCTACGGTCGATCGAGCCTCCCCTACAGTTGTATCGCTGGCAGTTTGGTAAACTTTACAACTTACGGCTTTTCTCTGCAGCAACGACGCATGTTAGCTGATGCTGCTATGAGAGAAAATAAACGAAAGCTCGATACGCAAAAGCCACTTCTTGTCAGAATGGACTCGGACGAAGAGAGACCTTTGCTGAATCCCCAAAATAACGGCTGGACATGGACTGGAAAACCGTATTTTGGCCTAGTGTACAGCGTGGTCAGTATTTTATCACCCGGTGTTACATTCATGCTAGGGTATAGCATTCCCCAAGTACATTTGTGCGCACGATCAATGTTGTACGTCGCGAGAACTGTAGCCTCGGGCTTCCTTGCAATATAGGATAATTACTGCCTTCCATGATGCAGATTAAATAAACAAGTTGTTCCTTGTAAATAAATAGACGATCGAAAAGACTTGTGCCAACTTGGACGCCTCTAACTTACCTCACATGACATCGTTGCTCGTGGCAAAATGTATCGATTTTTAAGTTGCAGTCTCTGTTCTAAAACCATTGCCTACCGTGGTTCTAATACGATTAAACATTCCATTCAAGACTCTCCAATGCCATCACAAAGGCCATTTTTTATTCAATGTGTTGCGATTTTTAGGCGCTTCCAATCAGCTGATTACCAGGTCAAATTAACCTTAAGTGTATGCTGGCTTATTGCCACGTCAAGCCACGTGACTTGCAGCACGTGATAACATAATACGGTTGCTTCTATTTTAAAAGCGTCACAGAGTTTTGTGAAAACTAAGCAACTTGATATGATGTAGTGCTGTGAAACTACAGAACATTTTAATTTGTAAGACAGTTATTTTTTTTGGTCCTAATATGTCAAAAAGGCACTATATATAAGTTTAAGCGGGATGTAATGCGGAGACAACAATTGTACTTGCCAAAATGCATGTAAAAGCCCTATATTGCATAACTGTTCATGCACGATGACAGAGTATAACGCGGATAATGTTCCAACAGGAAAACGGGAAGTACGTTCGTCGGCGTTGTTTCCCCGCTATGACTCGGTACGATAAGGATGGCCTGGCGGTAGTGATGGTTCGAGACTGCGTGTTTCTTTGTGCGGGCGGCGACGACGAACTGCCATACGTAGCAAAAGTAACCGGCTTATGGGAGAAGCCACACACAGGCGACATGACCATGAGTCTACTTTGGTATTACAGGTAAAGATTTTAAACTTGCTTATCGTCATGTAATTTGTGTTGTCGTGTAAATAATGTGCTTGTTATTTCAACATCAACTCAAATTGTTTCTGTCTTTTTTGTCGAAAAATCTCGCTTCGTTATATATCGTAGTGTTAAAATTAGCCACAGGTTTCAACGTTATTAGTCCGTGAAATTGACATTATTTAGATCTAAACTTAGCAAACAATGATTGTATGGAGCCTTTCTCCTGCAAAATCGACTTTATAAAGATATGGCTTGCTTCTATTTGCGGGTTGTTTTTTTAGTACAGAAAATCATTCGCTTTGATTTCCTCGTTGACAGTATTCGTGTCAGTGTTGCAAAGGACCAAGTTCTTCGCCCATACGGTGTGGCTTACTGTGTTGGTTTTTAACTGTTTTCCATTTAAGGCCGGAACACACCGAGGATCCCCGGGTGCAGGCTGTCAACCTTTGCGATGACGAGTTATTCGTGTCACGTCATCAAGATGAGATTAGTGTGGCCTGCGTGGAGGATCGATGTCATGTGTTAAGCTATTCAGAATACTGCAGGTAATTGTTGTATGGTCTCAATCTGGAAGTCACATGCCCTCGACGTGACATTTTAGTGTTGTTACTCTTGGATGCAACCTTTTTACGGCGAATATTTTTTGTGGGGTACCAGAAAGCAGTCAATGCGATGCAGTTTGTCATTATCGCTTTGCCGACCCTAAGAAACACGACGTTCAATTAAACACCAAAATGTTGGCAAGGCGCTAACAGTTTACAAAACGTGACATCGAGAATGGTATGAATGTACCCACTCACATTCCCATAAGCGGTCATGTTGAAGAATCATATTAGTGTCCACCACGGCTGTTTTGACGCCGTCCTGTTTTGTATTAACGTTTACAACTCACTTTCAAGTGGCGGTGAGATAATTGACCAGTCCATGCCAAAGGCACGCTCATTATGGCGCCCAAGTACGACCTCTTGGGATAGACTTGTTATTGTGGGGCACAGAGACGGTCTATTTTCATACCACAGGTCGTGATTTCCCCTCGGTTTTTAGGCTTTGCAGACGTGACGTACAGAAGATTGGGTGCTTACATGGTTGTGCCAACACACCTTGTCACTTGTCACTATTAGGAGTCGCCATATAATAAATTAGGCCAATCGGGTTTTAACGTAAGCTATCTGATTGAATGGAGGATACACAGTGTTGCTATTTTCTAATTGTGACCTTGCAAAAAGAATACCGCTTGAAAAGTTCAAGAAAATTGCTCCCAATGTGTGAACTAACATAGGTCTGCGTTTGTGAAATGGGTTCACACAATATTGAAAATTCCTACAGCTTTCAATAGCGTGCGTGCTGATGCCATCATATTAGCAATCGTGGCTGGATTAGGCGAACTGGATTCGTACGCCCAGGATTATCGATTAACTTGTTCCCTATCCAACTACTTTTAGGGTTCAAGCGCGGATGCGTCGTGATAAGGCGTGGAAAAAGTACGATCGACGGCGTGAGGTCCCTCCTTTGCCCGACAAACGGTCAAACGCGCGTAGGAGTCTTCCCGGCGAATCACCAGTGGACGACAGCAACCTCTTCTTCAGCCGCAGGATATACGACGTCAAGTGCCGACGGGTACTTAAGTGTCTGCCCCCGCCCGGCTCACTTGCCGTTGATTACGCAAAACGTACCTCTACGACGTGATCCAAAGAACACAGACCAACACGATCTGTTTTTTTTTCGATGCGATCGATATATACGTACGAACAGCCATCCCCTGGGCGATTGTAAATTAAAATCCCCGACCGCTATTGACCGATTAGAGGTGCTCCCGCTAAATACCTTGACAAGGACGAGAGAAAAACGTGATTGGAAGAGCGTTGAACCCGTCAGATTCATGCGTACCTAACAGTGTAAACTTCCCATTTTCCACTGCTGTCAATTTCATCGATTTTCCTTGTTGTTTCGCAACATTGGATTACTCTATGAACGATAAGTTTATGTTAGATGTTGTTTGCAAAGCATATGTGCTTACTGTTACAGTAAGGGCATTTGTGGTGCCACTGATCATTATCCAGGCCTATATGCTTTTTTCTAAGCTTCTACCCGTTACAGCGCAGCAACTTACAATAGCCTACCTCAGTTGTCAAAAGTTAAATAGATCACCATCGGATGTTAATTGCGTGTCAGGATGGTCGCAGTAACCACGTTACACAGCCGTACTAACGTGCGTACGCCCCTTCGCAAATGGACTGCACAAATAAATAATTCATCGTGGAGGCAACTAACATGAAGCGGATGCATTTTCATTTCGTGACAAAAATTCTCCGAACAATCACATTACAAACGATAATCACTTTTCATCATCTATATGTGATGTTTTCTCGATTATTGCTTGTTTAGCGTACTTGTATATAAGATCTCATGCCGCTCTGCCATTGTATGTTTCGTTTGCTTTCGATGTACAAACCGTAATGCTGCGCTATTTGTCCAAAAACTGTGCTTTTTCGAATAAGTTCGTCGTCGTTCTATTTTGTTTTGCTCCTTATAGCGTGTCTGTCTACCTGCCACTCTTTCAACTTGTACAGATTTTCTTCGACTGTGCAAACTTTATCGAAAGTTGCCGAAAACAAACCAGAATAAAAATGCATCCTTATTTGACTACATTCTCATCTATTTTTTACGTTTGCTTCAAACGATTTTGTACAGGGAGGTTAAAAATAAGCTATTTTCTTAGAAACGAGATTTAGCTGTTTGTCAATTCTAAGGTCATCACATATGTATTGGCGCAGTGTACAGTTATGGACAAATCTCCCATTTCGAGATTGCTTACCAACAAAACTGTTTTTATCGTACATATGCATGTTAAACAGCGAAATTTTTGACCAGTTAGTTCATTTTTACGATATGGTCTGATCAGTGTTCTTATACAGGTTTGGTAATTGAACATGTTTGCGCTAAAGTATGTTTTTGTAAAAAAGTTTTGTGACCTTATAAGCTGGTGGTTCTTAAATTTACTTGGGTCACGTCGCACTTGAATCTCTTTGTTTGCGCAATTAAGTTTTTCAGTCAGTAAGTTAGACAGTCAATTTTAAACAGAATTAGGCTAAATGCAAGTATTGGCTTGTGTGCCTGAACAAAATTCGTACTGAATGTCCGAAAGGCCTCTGCAGTTCCTTATCCACTAGCGTTCGGTTCCGAACGTTGTTCGTTCATAATCAGTTTTTTGGATAAAAAACTGAATTACAATAGTGATTGTGAAAACTGACAATGGGTTTTGACCTAAACAACAGTGTGCCACGGCACACATGTTGAGAAAGAAACCCTGTCGAAATATTATTGTGAAATTCGGTGAGCTGCAGACAGGTGTCCACTGTTTTAACCTATAACGTTTCATTATTATTGGCTCCAATGCTTATATATATTATTGTGAAAGTCGAACTTGATACGCGACACACATATACCCAATCCAAAGTGATCCGGATGAATATGCACCTCAATTTATGCCATTTTTTAGGTTTTTGTTTTAGAAGACCTTTGAATAATTGAGTAACCTAGAAAATATTGCTGATTTGGGGATGCTAACTTGCTTACATGGCCAGGTATCCTTATGTTTGCTTCGTGAACCATCAACATTGCTGTTTCATAATCGAAGTAAAGACTCGGCAAACTCGGAGGCGTTGCCGTATTCGTAAATGTCATTGTTCTTATTATTTTAGGCATGATTGGTCATGCGTTAAGTATGTATTAATCACTGGCGTGTTGCAAAACTCATATCATTGCAAAGAATTCGGTTTTACCATGTGATTTGCTTTTCATTTTACTATTCTTCCGGTAATGTGTTTATTGTATCATCTTTAGCGTGTTATATCTTTAGTTTGGGCAACTATGTATCTGAATAAAATTTTAAGGTTTGGTATTAGACAAACTTCTCACAGACTTGTCAATTCCAAAGTCCAAGTAACATGTAAAGCAGTCAACCACATTCGCATGGTAAGTTTTATTTTTTTAAACATGAAAAGGTTTAGTCTATTGCCTTTGTAGCTGAGCAGCGGTGCTTCAGTTGATGCTGATGGTGAACCATTTGAACCAAACCGCAATTTTGTGACAAAACTGGAATTTCTTGAACCAAAGATTGAAGATACAATACCTATTTATCGTGTTTATGATAATGCTGGAAAAATTATAGATACATCCCAAGATCCCCAGGTATATATTGAGATGTTGTCACAATTTGTGCAGTTATGGTCACTGTGATCAAATTTTCTTCCTTGTTGTCATATGTGGTAATTTTAGCTCAGTGATGACACGCTAGTTCGGATGTACCAAGCTATGAAGACGTTAAACATCATGGATCAGGTTATGTATGATGCTCAGAGACAAGGCAGAGTTTCTTTCTACATGACCAACTACGGCGAAGAAGGATGCCACATTGGAAGTGCAGCTGCCTTGGATGACAGAGATCTAGTTTTTGGGCAATACAGAGAAGCAGGTTTATTTTTTGTAATTACATGATTACATTAATTAAATGTATGTGTGTTGCATACATGCATACGTAAAAAAAACACTCAATGAACTATTATGGTATTGCAAGATTTTAGTAAAAAATTAGTGAGAGGTTCCTTTCTCTAAAAAAATAAACGAAACGGTTGTGTATGAAACAGGTGTTTTGATGTGGAGGGGCTTTGAACTGGAAGAATTTATGGATCAGTGTTATGCAAACGTAAATGACCCAGCTGCTGGAAAACAGATGCCAGTACATTATGGATCTCGAAAACTTAACTTTGTTACAATTAGTTCGCCGCTAGCCACACAAATGCCCCAGGTAAATTCTTTTTTTTTACTTTTTAAAAACGTTTTTTTTTTGAAGTAACAGATATGTACAAGAAAAAGAAACAAAATGTGTAAGAATTTGTTGCATGTTCATAGGCATCTGGTGCAGCATATGCATTAAAGCGCACACATCCTGGCTTATGTGTAATCTGCTATTTTGGGGAAGGTGCAGCATCAGAGGGTGATGCGCATGCCGCCTTCAACTTTGCAGCAACTCTAAGTGCACCCTGTTTGTTTTTTTGGTAAGTTTTCTAATATTTTTCTTACCACTTTGTGCCACAAAACGGTTTATAGAATCCTGTTTGTACACCTACGGTATGGGCAAAGTATATTTATTGTCAGTATCTAAGTGTTTTTCTATTATTAACCTGGAAAAAGTGTATCTGTTTTATGTGAATAATTCCAAAAGACTTGAAATCATTCTCGTGACCCAATCATGGTGTTTGTATATTGTTTACTTGCAAAGAGCAAAAGCCTTCATTGACCAACAGTGTTGGCTATTTAGTAACATGATGTAGTAGGAGGATAAACACTTTCTATCATTCTCCGCCTTTTACTTTACTTCCATTGGCAAAATGCATATCCTGTGTGGACTTTGTATTGGTTTAACTAACCCCTCCTTAACATGTATTAATTTGATGCAGTCGCAATAATGGTTATGCCATATCGACACCAGTAGGAGACCAGTACAAGGGTGACGGCATTGCGGCTCGTGGGTCTGGTTATGGTATGCTTACCATAAGAGTTGATGGGAACGACACATTAGCTGTTTACAACGCTACCATGAAAGCTCGCGAAATCGCGGTCGCCGAAAATCGACCAGTTCTCATTGAAGCAATGACTTACAGGTTTGCACTTTCAGCGAAATGTTTTTTTTTTAAATCTAGTATAAACTTACGTAGTTTGGATCCTTAATTTTTTAACCACGGGTCGGCAACCCCTGGCACGCGAATTGGTTTACGATGTCATACTCCAATGATATGCCATACGTTCTGAATTTTCTTGCGTCGAACGGAAAAACGTTAAAAAGGACTTGTTTAAAATGACAGTTCATATAATGAGGCGGTCGTAACGCAGTGGTGACAAAAAAAAAACAGAAACAGTCAACATATTTTGGTGTGCGCATATAGTGAAGTCATTAATATTTTGACATCATTTGCAAAATTGCACCCGGCGAAGGGATGTCGAACCTTAATCCAAACATTTCACACAGAAGTTTGCAAGTTCTACATTGTATTAAGAAATAACGTACTGCGTTCATCATCAGTGTAGCGAACAACTGTTACATAAACTTGGTCAGCAATTTCATAACTCTGGCATTTTTTTGAAAGTTACATCATAGGTTGCACAACTAGATCGCTGCCATGAAGTCGTACAGAATGTGACGTTGGACATATATTGTATTCATTCATCAGGCCTGTGTTCATAACATGGGAACTCTGTTTGTTCTTAGGATTTTTAGCATATTACGTAAGGCTCAACATTAGAATTTGCTGAGCCAGAACATATTCGCGTTTTAGAATTGGACATCACAGTACGAGTGACGACAGTTCTGCATACCGCTCTGTTGATGAAGTTGATTACTGGTCACGCACCGATGACCCGATTGCCAGATTCTTTCGTTACATGGTTACCGAACGAAGTTGTTGGTCAGAGAAAGAAGACAAAATATTCAGGAAGGATGCGAGGAAAAGGGTAAATGCTTGTTATGAAACACAGTAATTTTTTTTTATTAACTGCATTGTATATATACATTATTGGCAACAGCAATGAAATGTAATTAAAAACGCTTACAGATTATTTATATAAATATCTCTTGGCATACTTTTAATGTATTTGTTTGTCTTGGATGGTTCTGCACATATCGAAACAGTTTATTTTTAAGTGTAATTGCGGGTGGATTGCTGTTTAAGAGAGAATTAAAAATACAATACACAGATCATGGCTGCTTTCAAACTGGCGGAGAAGAGAAACAAACCGTCCCCGACTTTACTCTTCACCGATGTTTACGACCAACTGCCGGAACACCTCAAACAACAACAGAAGGAGATGGTTGACCACGTGATGGCGCACAAGGACAAATACCCTCTAAGCAAACACGAGCCAATTTGAATTCAACTTAATGCCCTGAGTTGTTATCAAGTTTTGACAGAACATTATGTGCCACTGCGCTTGTTTGATAGCCATCATTTTTTCAAGCTAAGCCGCTGTTTTTGTTGTTTGAATTTGAACAATCCGCATTTCCATCGAGTGACATCCTGTTTTTTTATAAACCTATAAAAAACCTTCTAGTCTCTGTGTAGCAATTAACATGAGGTGTTGGGTTACTTGTGATGTATTGAAACAATGTGAAGTCCTTTCACTATTTGTTCTGGACAAAATTGGTTATTCTTGGAATCACCTCACAATGATTAAAAAGATGTTTTTCATTCAGGCAACGATACATTTTTTGCGTAGCCATGCATTTACGAATATATTATCTGTCGTGCTACGGTATTAGCTACACTATCCCTTTTTTATTTCAATTTGTGTCATTGTTGACATGAAAATTATTTACCTGAAGTCTTGTTTGTGAGTGCGCTTTAGAATAAGATACACAAACCGCCGACTCGTGTTGTGATCTATTTGGTTCATCAATATGCCCAAGAGTAAGTCTTGTAAATGAAGGTATTTGTTGTGATTATAATTGCTTGATTTAAAGTTACAGGGTTCACACAATCTGAAGTCCGTCCATGAACGCTGGTCCGTGGGTCAACAGCGACACTTTCGTGAAACAAAAGCGAATGTAATTGTTTGTGTTCAATTGTTAAGATATTTTTTGCCAGGGCAGTGATCCTCAGTTTTTTTGTCCTGGTGGACCTCTTAATGACGTAAGGGAAAACGTGGACTCCTTTAAGTTTTTCTGTAGTTGCACTCATTTCAGAATGCGTCTCTTTGCCATATAGCAAGTCTATAATGTGCTGCTACAATTACGCATGTTTTCAGGCCTACTGCAAAACAAAATAAGAAAATAGAGATAATAATCAATTACACAACACGAATTTCCAAGAACGCTCTGTGGATCCTGGATGAAAACCAATCGTTAGCTTTGTAAAATAGAAACATTTTCGTTGACAACATGTCACTAAACTACCTATCGGTTAAACAGTTATTAACCAGAATTAGATCAACTGGTACAATCACTTTGCATTCCGAAGCCCATTGTTAACATGACTATTAAAATTTCCCAACAAACAGAAGCATGTATTACAGAGCATGTTGACGTAGGAAGCGATAGAGCCTATAGAGGTATATTTACTTGGGGCACCCTATTGTAAGCCAAACCGTAAAAAGCAAGCCAAACATTGCAAAGCAAGCAAACCAACGTGCAGTGTTCGTGAGTTGCTGTTATCAAAAGTATTGAGTGAGGATAATTTATCAAGGCAAATACGATTATCAAGTACTTTCTTGTTGTTGCGCTTGACTGAGTGTGCAGAATGTGTTTTGGTAATGTCACAATGCTTCGGGCGTCAGAGGATTTCTAGCCGCCAAGCAAGTCAACCGCATCGAGTTCGCTGTTCAGCCTACTGGGAAGGTGCATGTCTGATAACATTATTGGACGTTTGTTTGTGAGTTAATGTATTTAATACTAGATGCACAGGAAACGGTTTGTCTTTTATTTCGCCAGGTTTAAAGGTGAGATTGTCAGACGTTAATGTGTGTAAGTTAACCCTGAAAATGTAGGCCTGCTGACATTTTTGTCAAAGCGTAAAGTTTGGCAGTTGAACTGGAACTAATAAGTACAGTGCTATTATAAATATAAGTTTTTACATCATGTTGTGTTTATGTTTTGAAACGTTGACTACTTTTTATGTTGCTTATACACGTAACACGTATAAGCAGAAGCGCAGACATAAAATATAAACAAAATATCATGAACTCTATCTTCAGCGAAGAACAACTGTCGCCTATAAATAAGTATGACGTGCTAATGTAATTTACAGACTGTAGAACGCAGGACGACTCATTAACTCAGTTGGGAGTTGCCAGTTGGAAAGTTTGTACCCTACTTCTTTCCGTTGTTCATTTTAATGTAGGCTTACCGAATATTGCTTGTAAGAGAGGTAACTGTTTAGAGAACTAGACAATTGTTGGATTTGTTATAAGAAAGATGTGCTTAATCGAACGGGGGGAAAGCTTGAAATGAAAATTTTATTGTTGTCAGAATAGGATGCAGGACACAAAAACATGAAATAAGTCCAATATTTGGCCATGTAGGTTTGTGACAAAGGTTGTTCCAATAACATGTTTCAAGGGACTGTGTGCTGTTTATATTCGCTATTTACCTCAAGCTTCGTTATATATACAGTATCATGTTATTGGCGTTCACATAAATAAAAAAAATGTTGGGTTTTAGACCGAAAAGAAAACTTAATATTTCAATGATCACTTTTTTGTGTCACTGTAGGTTTGTATCCAAAAAATGGCGAAAGAAGTCGTGATAGAAATATCATGGCTGCGGCCACTGAAACTGATTGGGCTAGCAAATTTGCTGTGCGGAATAATAGCATTTATACTTTCGATGGCGCTAAACGATTGGGTGATCAGCGATGAGTCGAAGGACTTCCAGTTTTACATGAGCTTATGGACACAGTGCGAAAAACTTCCACCACCCGATGCCGCTGGTGTGACAGGTGGTGCCGAAGTTGATTGGACTTGCAGCGACGCTGTATTACGAGGAGGTGGGTTATTGCTTAATTGCAAACTACTACAATAACTAAATTACTAATGTTCTTCAGCATACGTGTCTGTGGTGCAAGCTCTGATTGTTATTCCTTTTATTGCAACGGTGATCGCTTTTATCTTGGGTTGTGTCGCTTATTGCAAGCGGGAGTGGAGGATCTTATACAAAATCGCGGCAATTATTCTCATCGTAGCAGGTATTTTCAATTGTAGCTTCCTTTCTCTAACTTTTAACCCCTTTGTAAACATTCATTTTATGAAATTGTTCTCCAAAAAATAAAGAAATTATTATTTTTGGCATTATTTAATCTAATATTCCTGTTCTGTTTACAAAATTGAAGATGTGACTCGATTACAATATTTTTCACTTCTCTTGTTGCTACAGCTGTCGGAGTTTTGGTTGCTGTTATTCTATTTCCAATCATGTTTCTGCAAATCCTTCCCTTCTTCGCGTTCTTCTGGTTCGGGTGGGGATATGGAATAGCGTGGGCAGCATTTTGCTTCATCTTGACAGCCGCTGTTCTTTTCCTCATTTCACAAGAAAAAAAGGAGATCTATTATACCAAACATACCATGCAGATCTAAAGCAACCCTTGT
Source organism: Ascidia mentula (assembly GCF_947561715.1). NCBI lineage: Eukaryota > Metazoa > Chordata > Ascidiacea > Phlebobranchia > Ascidiidae > Ascidia > Ascidia mentula. The sequence goes on along the minus strand of NC_138569.1, from coordinate 13,748,137 downwards.
TGACTTTATTTGGGTATCTAAAATCTCTGGCAACTAACAACAATTTGACAACAAACATCGCGACACCAAAGTTACATTGTGGGTCGCGGCGCTTACTTTGAGAACCCCTGGTTTATTCCTGGAAAGTCCGTATCGTTTATGGCCTAGTAATTAAGTTTTTGTCAAAATTGTGTCAAACCGCCATTTGCCGGATTATTTTTCAATTCTTGGTTCAAAAACTGCGGTGTTATCTAAAATGGATTTAAGCGAAGTAACAATGTAATACCCCTAGCGTTTATAATACTCTTACATGCCGTGCTCATTTAAAATGTTGTGTGTGTATGTCACAAATTATGTCAGCATGTATGTCGCATCGCATTGCCGTACTAATCCGCATGTCCAGCATTTTAATGTTTCCATTGCAGTAACAGTTGTATTGCTTTTGTAATATTGTGGTATTTTAAAATATGCTGCTGCACTTTGAATGAATACGATAATTCAATCATTGTCGGTAAAAAAATGAACGACTTTTGTTTTATGGAACAAGCTTGTTATTGGATCTACAGTGGTGTAGGTCACAACCTTCGAAGTCAAGTCGCCAGTTCTCTATTTGGACACACCACGTTTAATTTTCCAATTAACGATCCATAATTGTTTACGGACGCTAGCGACATTTCATGCCACCACATATTCGACATATTCAAGCGGATTTCATACAAAACCCAGCGTTCTGTCCGAGTCGCGTTAATTCAATGATCTCTCCGCCGGGCCTCATTGTGTTTTCAATTTATGATTAAAGTCAGATCGGCGTTCGGCCCACTTTGGAAAAACGACGCTCATAAAACGCCGGGCCACGAGCGATGAATCGAATGTGGTCCTACTCGCTTGTGGACGCGTTCTCGTGTTTGTTTAATAGGCCAGTTATCTCGCGGTAAGCTGCCTTTCATTGCTCCCCGCTTCGCTCGCGGCTTGGCATTCTGTGTTGCCATGGCAACATTCAACTTCAGCATCGTAGTAATGGCAAGTTGTTGACCATTTCGGCGAACAATCAGCGTACAAGTGAGATACGAAGTTTTGTTCAATTTCAGGGGTAGTAAAAAGCGGCGTTGCGGTTGTGAGGTCGAGAGAAAAGTTCGTTAAACCGCAGGGAGTGAAAAGATAAGTTAGGCAGAAATACTACGAACTAGAAACCAGTTTTAACTGTTATTACGTGGCTGTAAATAACCATGTCACATACGGGTAAGAAGTAATAAATGTGGTTAATTTCGACTTTGAAAAACATGGTTTTGTATGGCACGTCTCTATCTGTCAGTACGATTGTCATTGCCAAATAGGCGTCGCGGTTCCGGGCATGTACCTGCACGATATGGTTGATGTTTGTTTACTCAGCAGGACCAAACACCCCTCATCCGCCCAAAACCTTGAAGGAAATAAGTTTTTTTAATACGCCCCGTTATTCTTGGACAGAGTTTTGCTCGACAATGGATTAGTAAACAACGTGGTGGCATCGTATTCCATTTATCGGCGATATTATCATAGTATGATTAGTCTCGACCACCAATAGGAAGGCTTCAATGATAACAATGGCAGTGGTTACGATTCGCTTCGCATCAGAAGATATCACCAAATTCGAACATGCCGCTCTTTTGGCTCGCCATTCATTTTTTAACGGTTGTTTCATGCCAGTGCGTCAGAAAGCTGCAACTTTATGTGCTGGTAAACATAACAAAATCGTTTAAGGCATCTTTGAGTTGCGAAATTTTACGGCTGTGTTTGCTCTAAAGCGCACTAGTTTGGGCACGTTCCTCATTACTGTCATTAATTTCACATGTTTCACTTTTCCTGATTGGTGATTGCGTTTCCGAAGAACGCCGCTTTCACAGCCACAAGCACACTTTCCAGTGGCTGGTAAATGAAAACGAGAGGCGCTCTTAAAATTCCAAATGAGTTCCTACACGCATGACCCCGTAAACATCATAGCGACGTGGGTCACTCTTGTAGCGGCGTGTAAATAAAAGTGAAAATCTCCCGCTCACCCGGCGCGCTTTTGTTTCTTGCCCGGCGTGCTCGCTCGCTACTCGACGTTTACTCGCCCATTCATCTCCGCTCTCATTCGGCGTTTTGAGTATTCGAATGCGTGGAGCGAACATCTGTAATAACTAGGCACCGGCCTCCTTTTTCATGCTGTGAGACCAAACGGTTTGTTAGACAAGGCTGCAGGTTGCCGGCTTCCCGGAGTTTTTGACAAAGTACAAGCTGTGTCTCAGAGCTAAGAGCACCCGCAAACTTAGAAAGGATGTTGACAAGAAGTTATTTCAATTGCTCAAGCGAATTGGTTTAGTTACATCAATATCATTGCATATCGAGTTGTATTAGCTAGATCAGGCGTAAACTAGTTGCTCTTATATTCTAGAGCGTACTTGTTAAGAGGTTGTGATTGTAAACAACAGCCGCGGGTTATTGTGGATATTGATATACATGAGTCGTAGATACCAGAGGAACGGAAGAAGCTCAACTGACCGATCAAACGAAGTTCCTCTAGAACAAGTTATTCAAGTAAGTGGACTTTTGCCGGCTAACAGCCCGGTAAACGTTTTTGCTGGTGTAACATAACACATACGACGATAGCTTTCCAACAATCCCTTGTCTCGTTTTAGTTGGTAATCCTTGGTTTGTTCGGTGTCAATTATTGATATGATTGCTTGCTGATAGTAGGTATTATTTTTTTGTCAGAGGAACATTAAATGTTGTCATGAAGATAAATCATACAATATGCTTGTCCCACATGTGCCTGGCTACCGCGTGTGTAAGGACGGTCTTATCTCCCCAACAAAGACAATCACGCTGCATTACATTATGGTCAATGGCACTTGAAATAATCTAAGTAGACGCCTCTTGTAGGTCCAGGCAAAAAAAGCAGATTGACTTGCGTGTGGCAGCAAACCACGGGGTTGATTTGTTTAAGTACCGAAACATAACAGTTTGCAGTAGTTCACGTGCTTTGCGACAAAAAGGTTTGTCGGCGAAGTCCGTTTAGTTCCGCCCCCAACCGTGGACAACGCGTGTAATGTTTTGTGAAGCAACAAGCTGAACAATGTCGGTGTTGAGGTGAATCCAGTTTTAGATGTGTATTAAATTTCACCCATTTGCCTCAAACCACCTGATAAGTTTAACTTATTCGCTACCGGTTAGCGATACACCAAAGACCAAAAATGAAAGTCAGCATTTCCCACAAATATATAAAAATAGGCTGTATTGAACCTAATTACAGGTGGCTTGAAATTGCCGAAGACTTGTGCTCGCTACAATAGCGACAAGTCGCCAGCGGTGCTCTCGCTCGGTGGCGGCATTTGTTTTAGTTTGAAAAATTCAAATCGGAACAACCGTTGATCGCCGTCGCCCGTTACTCCCGACTGTGCAAACAAGGAGCGAGTACGTTCTTGCCCGACTCGCGTTACTTCGCCTCCTCCACTGTACACAGTTAGATTCGCATGTAGCGTTTATACGGCGGCGATTTAATACGTTTGTGGCTCAGTAGCAGACTGAATAAACTTTGGTCGATACTTAGAGGTTTTTCGGGTTGTTTAGGAATGCAACGAAGAATGGCATAGGCCCGACATTTAATGCTTTGCAAATCTTATTATCATTCCAACATTTGACAACAAAATAAAAATACAGAAAGATTTTATATCAGGGGTTAAGTTGTCTTCATTTTGGTTTCCGGGGCATTAACTTAGCCAATTTGTATAACTTGGTAAACAAGTTTGGCGTCTAGTAGAACATGGATGTAACGAAAGTTTTGCGCGTATCTGGCGACAAATCAAATTTGAACGGCTATTTGGTCAACGGTGACATTGTTTGCGTTTTAACGGCTAAAAACTGACATCCCGTGGGATTGATTCCAACGTGTAAAGACACGACCGCAATGCAAACTTCATTTGTTGACCAGAGTAAAGGCGACTTGCCGACAAACCATTAATTTCCGTCTATTTGCTGGTGTTTCACTGCTTCTTTAAGCGACAAGACGTGATCAGTTGATTTAGTGGGTCACGTGGTTAACCGGCATCTTGGAAACGTTGTGGGAAAGTTAATAATTAACCGACAAAAACATGATCCACGTGCAAAAATGTTTCCCGAGTGCATTTCGGGAAGACTTGAGTATTTGTTGATTCAGTTATCACGGTAAAACGTAAAGCGTTGACTTTGTTGCTTTGCACTACAAACAAAGCACATCCACGAACATGTACTGTCCCCATACAAAGAAGTAAATGCGTCTGTTAATATTCACGTTTCTAAAACCTTCCGGGTGTTTATTAATAATAATTGCAGAAATGACATTTTGCCATAAATTTTTGCTGATAATTTTGTTTTTATTTGTTGTTTTGAATAGACGTTTTCCCGAACAAAGATTACCCACAGTATTAAAAATTTTGAAACATTGCGTTCCAAAATGTGTTATTGCTTGATTCTTTGAAGCCCAGGATTTGTTGTCATTTTATTTTGACCCCACTGGGATTTGAACCCAGGACATCCTGGCCACGAATCCCGATCAGGTTTTCTTCTTGGTGTATGGGTCGGGCGCTTAACAAATGCTGCCAATCACCCGCCCGTTGTCGTTTTTGTTTGGTGCTCTTGCTACATTTTATTTCACCTCCTAGCACCACTTAGTGTCACGCAGTAGGTTTGCAGACGTCCACCAGCGGCGCATGTCGGTATGTAACAAATTAATTTATTTTGGCAGAACGTCGAAGATACTGTACTTCGCCAGGGCAGTGACGGTGCTGGGGCGAGGTCTATTGGGGCGAGAGTAAGAGAAATAATTACTGAAAATCTTCGTGAACCGGATCGAACCGGTCAGAGCAGCCAGGAAGGAAACATGTCTAAATCATACCAGGTAAAACTTAATATCAACCAAGTTTGTAAATTATTCCAATTCAACTGCGTGTTTTGTTAAATCAAGGTTATATATACGCTTTCTTGTTTGTGCATACAAGACTGACAAAACTTGTATTTTGAATTTTTTATTATCTTTCTTTGTGTTTTTTTTTTGTATTTTACATTCACCGTTCAGCATGCTTTTACTGGTATTAACTGAATACATGTTTTAAAGAGTAATTCAAAAGCTTTCCCACAAAATTATATCTGAATATGTAAAAATGTACTGACTACTCGAAAACAGGAATTATTTACCTTTGTTCGAGAATTCGAATTTGATTCTTAAATAATGCGTGTTTAAACGCACTTGCGTTATAGGAAGAAAATCGCATGCTTCAGGCTGAGCTAAACAGGGTGGAAGATCTGCTTGCGCAATCCAGGGCTGACAGGGATGAAATCGCAATCAAGTACAATGCGGTCAGCGAAAGGGTAAGTTCGTTTGTAAACAAGATTTCAAATGAAAGGAGACCGCAAACAGTGCGAAATGTTGTTGTGTACAGACCTCTTGTGGGGTTCTGCGTGCGTTATATCTGTACACTTGAGGGCAGCCATGAGACATATTTTCATTTGCGAAGTTCCTTTCGACAGTTTCACGCACCCTATATGGTAGCACGAAATGATAATAACGCTCTTCAGTGTTTAACTTAACTATTTTTTGCTTTAGGGAGTATTAGGTAGAAATAGTTTACAGAAGTTCTCACATGTTTATTATCACCAGAAGTGGAAAGGAATGGAGTATGTATGTCATTTGTGAATACTGACATTCAACAGCTAAAATGCTCTGTGTGAAGAAATCTAAGTACATTGGTGATCTTAACGGGAAAAGTCATGTTGGTGTCGATAAAAGCAAAACTGCAAAACAATAAAAGTTAAATTTTTTTGCTCGGTTACCATTTATCGTTTGACATGAATTTAATTGTAAATGATCGCGTTTTTGCACTTGACTGGTCAATGAATTTAATGACAACAAAGACAGTTGCGTAAGCATCGTAGCACAACGTTGTGGTTATCTTAAAAGTACCACATTGGGTTTTGCTCTTCAAATGTCCTTGTTGAGCCACTAGCGCCGTCCTTTAGTGTCAAGTAGGCTCCATGGAAGTAAAGAGTCGTCAGCCAATCAGAGGGCGCCTTCCGTCTCTGCGATAGCGTCCCTACCGGGGTCCAGTTACACATTCAGCCCGCCCAGTGTTGCACTTGCGAACCGTAATCACAAACAATCCAGACAATTGTTATAAATTCGATCAGGGCACGGAACCGTTTTTGTGCTCTATGTATCTTTTTGTTTCATTCATTTTATCGATAGTGTTGCGATTTCTAAATTTCAAACGTTGTAGTTTATCGATCGAGGAAAGGCGGAAAAGGCAAACGCTTTCGGAATACCGTTGTGTACAATGGACGAAGCAAATAGCATGGCATTAGACTAAAGCTTTTGCAGCTGACTTGAAATGCCCAAGCTGCTTATTTTCTGGAGGGCATAATGGTAAAGTGTTTGGCGGAATTTGATATAGTACCCGGTACTTAATGGGGTGGGGATGACAAACATAGGCATCTCTTTTTGTCGCGCGTGCCTGCTCTAGTTGATTCAATTACACGGTATTGCTGAACACGCGTCAACTAAAATACTTTGAATGCTAAGTAACAAAGCCCTTACTGATGGTTGTACATTTCGCTATCTTCCGATGACGCTCTTTCGCAGTTGTATGCGCATCACCTGTTCGTCAAAGTCAGGCGAGACTGTCAGAATTTCAGGTTGTGTTTATATGTGTTACAAAGTTTGACAGTCTTACACATGAGCCGCAGATGAGGGTGATTGCACAACATACATGCCATTTAAACATCGCTGGAGTTTTTTGAAGATTAAGGAAGAGATGGCCTTCGAAACAGGAAAAATACCTGTTTGGTTTCTTTCTAGCAACGGTTAGATGAATATGTATGTCGGCTATAACGTCAGTAGGTTGTTAGGGAAGTTGTGAGGTTTTTCTCACAGCATGTTGGGTAGATCTTGGTTTGCGATTATGCATTTACACAATTCGTTGTACGTAGTTGCCAGAAGAGTCCACCATCATATGAGTTGCGATACAGTTCCTCTCATTATCTTCACCATGTATACATTTTGTCACATTCACGAACTTTTAGTAGAACTAGGTTTGGGCTTAATAGTGGTGTAAAAATGTCAAGTTCCACCGAGGAAGAGGAAAGCCCCCCAGAGTCCGTGCGCGTAAGAGTTGACCGTGTAAGTTCACCAGACACTGTGTGGCAACTTGCCCTGTTGCTGAACATTACAGATTATTTTACACCCATATCTTCAGCCACCTTATTTGTAACAATGTTAAAAATTGTTTCACAATTTCTTTTACAGCTGGAACAAGCTCTAAAGCTGGAGAAGGGGGAGAGAGACAAAGGAGTTATGGAGAATAAGACTCTGCAAATGGAGGTAAGATTGCTTGCACGATTAAACTAATATTTGGTTATAGATTTGTTTACATTATGATGAAGCCCGACAAACGGCTGCCACTTAATGGTAGCTATTTGCTATTGGCGTGTTAAAGTGAACGTGTTTGAGTCGGTGGGCTTTAATTTAGTTGGTTAAAGTTTTTGTTAAAATTTTGACAAACTGGCAATTACGAAAATCGACGCATTCATTGAGTATACGTTGATATTCTGTTTTGTGAAAATGGCTTATGACGCCCTTCAGGGTAGGAACGAGGTAACAAATTATGGGGATAATAATAATGTTCTGTTTTACAAGACCGAACTTTTTTGCAGAACGCGCGTCTGCGGCAGAAGCTGGAAGAGGAACAAGCCTCTTACAAAAGAAAGCTTCAGGCTTACCAGGAGGGACAGCAACGTCAAGCTCAACTCGTTCAAAAACTCCAGAGCAAGGTAAAAAACACTTATTATAAATAAACATCTTTTTTTCGAGCGCCAGAATACATAAAGTTATTCTAAACACACTTAATATCAATTTGCCAACAAAGCCTATTATTTCGATGTGAGGTCGAGGCCTGGCTTTATTCGCTTGGGTTCTTTTCGGTTGTTTAGTTATCACGGTATTCCACTTACGGTTACAGCGGTGGCGATTCCATTTCTTTAGCGTTGTTTCGGTAAGTCTTTGTGTTCCGATAGCTTGAAAATGTGGTTGCTACCGACAACAGCGTGTGCCCGCCTTTGTTCACTAGAATTCTAAACCCGTACTGGCGTGAGGGAAACAATAATTTGTTGGTAAGGGTTGTGTGTCACTTTCCTTTTTGTTCACACCATTTAAAGGTTTGTCCATTGTGCGATAGCAACGTATCCGCAAACCTTTGTTTTGTGTTGGTAAACCACATATTTTACGTTCGCATTTATCGAACTACGTAAGGAACCATAGTTTAAATTGTCTCGCGATCGGATTTAAATCTGGCAGAAACAGTTGGTCTTACATGTCGCTTGTTTTACGCTGCAGTGTGATGTGAAAATTCGAAACAAAGGACATACTTTAATGGCGATCCTGTTGATCATGCACATACTCCCTGCATTAAACCAATACACGCTTGATCCCCCACGGTGTGGCAATCACCCTTGATCAAACACTGACAAATCGCTGTGCGAGAAAACACTCCGTTTCCGTGCGGCCATACAGTCTACATCCATTCATTGTTATCTTTTTCGCGCGATTCATAACACTATCGCGGGAGGGCCCTATCGATTGTGAAGGACGCGCCGGCCGCGAATGATGTTCGGATTCGTCTATAGTTCTGAAAACGCACACTGGGAAGCGGATACTTGTAGGACTGTTGTGGAATCACAACAGAAGTCAAAGGCAGACAATTAGATTTACTGTTTGCAAAATATAATAGCACCTGTTTATGTATATGTCACGTGAACATTGTTTATGTGAATGGTAGTTGGTGTAAGTTGCACCACCGGGAGCATTTCTTTATATACTGTACGAATGCAGGCTTTTTGATAAACTAGAATTTAAAGAAAATTGTTTACTGAGTTTAACACCTGCCATGGGCGACAAAAAAGAGGTGGAGAGTTTAAAGGCTAAGGTGATTTGTCTACTTTAGCGCTTTCGCGTCTCCTGATTTTCGGAAGGTGCAAACCGAATGTTTTTTTACTCAGGTTTTGCAATACAAGAAGAAATGTGGCGAGTTGGAGGAGGAAGTTGCACAACTCCGTGCCGAATCCGACCGATCAAGAATGGAGGTAGGAAGAAGTTGTAATATTTTTGTCACCAGACACTTAAAATAGATGCCATAATTACATGCGAAGGATCGCTGGGATATTGTTTTTAAAATGTATACAAATTAGCTTATGTTCCAGTAGAGTCTATTCCATGGTAATATTTTCATTTTGGAAACGTTTCAGCTTTCGGAAACGACCGGCTCCCTCAAAAATCGTTTGGACTCAACGGAAGCTCGTCTTCGTCGCACTGAGGAGTCTCACACCACTGACCTGGAGGATGCTCTCATTAAGTTAGAGGAGGAGAAACAGAAGTAAGAAATCTGTTGAAACTATTGCAAATGAGTATTAATGGCCGCTGTCTATTAATGCATTCACAGGCTGTGCCGATATCTTTTGTTAATTGTGTTGGATAGGGTTCAGCCTGTGTGGTGACGTGCTGGCCTGTGATATTCCCCGAGTGGGATGTTTTCTTAGCAATCGAATCGTGACGGTCTCCACCAATCACGGCGCGAGTTTGCGCGTCGCATAGTCCCTTTAGCTCCGCCGCGTTATTGGCCTGCGTTTCCAAATAAAGGAATGGCGCGGAAAATTTTACCATTTCAGACTTTGTGACAAGTTTTGTGTCAACGTATCAACTTCATGTTACACATTGCATATATATTGTCAATATTTGCTTTCAATTGCTTTTTACCGAGCCGGCTAGCAGTATGCGAAGGCGTGCCGCCATTGACCGGCGTCTTTTCAACTCGCTACTTTTGAATTTCCACTGTTTGCGTTTCAACGGTGCGCGTGGACAAATAATCCGCCGCCAACAATGGCCGACCTAATACAAGATTTAAATCTTTGTACCCCCTGGCGTTACGAATGAATCCTGGGCATACCTGAAGATAGTGGAACGTGTCTTTTTCGTACTCGGCCAAGTACAATATTTGCACAACTAACCGTCACCGGTCATCCACCACGACTTAATAAACGTAATAATCTTACGTTTGCAGGTGTGAAAGTTTGACTGATATCAACTCAATGCTGCGCGATCAACTGGCTCAGGCAAATGACTCCAATGGGGCACTTACTGATGATCTTCGGGCTGTTACTGAGGATTGGAATGTCGCCAAGGAAGAACTGAGACGCAAGGAGGCCGAGTGGAAAGAGGAGCAAGAGGTAAATTATCTTTTTACACCCATGTTTGATGAATTCTGTTCCTATCGTTTTGGACCAAGACGGTCTTTATTTTGGTTGCTTGTAATCTGCATGAAATTCGGTTGTCACACGGTTGTTGTGGCTGTCAGTGTTTATCTTTTGAACGGAGATAACAGAATATTTTATTAAATTGTGGCGTGCCAACGTAAGCAGCGAATAATGGCGGTCAGCTTCTCTATAACAAAGGATCACTATTTCTGTTTCCCCGAAATTTTTGTGTATGTTAATGTGTCATACAAAAGAAAAACTACAAAGAACTCTTCTATTCTACGCTCCCGAACAAAGCCCACAGTGATTTTTATTGATTTTCGCGATTTGATTTAGAACTTCAGCTCCTATTTTGGTGACGAGCACAGTCGCTTGTTGGCACTGTGGAGAGCCGTTGTTCAAATCCGCCGTGGATTCAATGACCTGAAATCGAACACACAACGCGACCTTGAGCAAGCATCCAACAATGTCCAGGTACATCTTGAAAGCGTGACGCCAAAAAAACCGCGACAGCGTGTGAATACTTGTGGCTCATGATTGCTTCTGCGTCACAAACCTTAAGTACAATAGTCATTTGTTAGGTGCGGATAAGATTTTTTGGGACAATGTTCTTGGAAGTTGGTGTGAAATATTGCTTTTTACCATACAGCGTGGTGCCCGGGAACTACATGCGGCATGTCTCAACTTGAACTCGAACCAAAGCGTACAGGATACCTCCGCCAAGGTGTCGCTAGAACGCGAGAAGAGTGAACGCGGGGACATTGAAACCCAACTTCGCAACAAGGTTCCTTGACCAATGAAATTTCCCACAATCATTTGTGTACTTTTTTCTGACCATTATTTGTGTAAAGCGACGACGGCAAGTGATATTTATACTACCCACATGGTCTGTAACAGGTGAAGGAAATGCTCCAGATGCAGTCGGACTTTGATTCAGACAAGGCTCGTTTGAACGCGCACATCAATGAGTTGACTGTGGCTTTGGACCGTGCCAAGTCACACATCAGTGACAAAGACAGAACAATCAACGACTTAAGCTCTGCAAGACCTTTGGTAAATATAATTGCCTCCACTTTCCATTCAGATTAATTTTTGGATTAAGAAAATGTTGCCTAAATAGTTTCGACTGGTTAGTCGTCGACACATTACTCAAATAAAACAACACATTATTGGGTCTATTGCCCAAACATATAATACTTAAAGTTTATATTTATGGCTATTTCCCATGTGCTGCATCATCCTAAATTTTATTTGGTTTTATTATGGATATGTCACTATTTACTATTTTGTGCGACAGGAGAGTACTCGCGTTGATGGAGGCATGGAGGATGAGGAAGCTGCAGCAACTGTGGCTGAAGAGAAGCGAGCACTGGAACAAGCTCTCCGCGACATCGCCCAATCAGTGATTGCCGATGCCGATCTCGCAATGGCGCTTTCCGACAGTCCGCGCGCTTCTGCTGTTCAAGAGCTCACCGAATCAATGGCCGACCTGGGCATCGGGGGTTCACCAAGGTAGCGACTTTTTTTGTTTGTGGAACAATGTATTTTCGCACACGTGTGGACGCGGACATAAGTGGGCAATCGTGCCGACAACGTGGGTTTAATGAAGTGGAAAGAACGTTAAATATTTATTAACTAGACCACAGCAGATCCTGCGCTATAGGACAAAAAATATGTTTATGTGCCCTTTCGTTGTTACTTGGTAGTAAAAGGCGATGCATTAAAGCACATTTTTGTCGTAAACTTTCCACGCATTCCTCAAAACATTCTTTGGTAGCTTTGACGCGTAACAACCCTTTGCGGTGTAGCTGTTAAACTTTGAACCGACTCAAATCAACGTAAAGTATGTCCAAAGGTACTTGAGCCTCTTCACGTCGGTGGGTTTTTTGTTTGGCTCGTTAGAGAGAGTCCCCCGCCGCTAGAACGCTCGCTGTTCAATTTAACCAAGCACGATAGCGACTTCTTTTATATTTTCTTCTCACAAAGTGCGGCATACTTCGAATGCCCTATTGAGGCTCGCAATGGAAACGGATCGATATACGTGAGCAGCATACGTGGTGCTTGTCAGATCTATTAAAACAGTCAAGATAAGTTGAACTGTATCTTTAGGTTGCTTTTAAAATCAGCAGTATAGAATATTGAAGTATTATGGAGTCAACCCCACTAACAAGCAAGGTTCAGAATTTAATTCGGCAATTTCAAGCAGCATCTAACGAACGCACGGGCAAGAAAATATCTCTCGTTCAACGCGTCAGTCCAAATTTATCTGCAATAAGTTCGGATGACAGCGGGTTTCTTTCTCCTGGCCTTCAGGCGTCGTTTGATGAGGAAAGCGTATTTTTGCACGGAGAGCATTTAAATCAAGAGTCAACAGAGGCGGATGACGTCATATCGCCTTTGCGTAGATTTAATTCCGCGCGATCATCTCGAAGACAAAGTGGAGATAACTGCAAATCTCCTGTGCGCTACAAGATAAGCGTGGGCAAAAACTCGCTATGCGATTACTGTAAGACTCAGAAATGCGATAAAAGTTTAGATCAAAGTAAATGCAAATGCTCGCTTTCGCCACCGACCTACCAAACTACATTTGTTCGTGTGTGGCCAAAAGAAGAGAGGTGATAAAAGTAGCAGCATTAAAGCTCATAACACTTCGTTAATAACATATCTGAACTTGCAGAAGAAGTTACTCACCGTTGAGATCACCATCCCCTGGTCGTCGTTCACCACGACGTGGAAGATCTCCTGGCATTCGCGGCGTTTCACCTTCATTCGCCGATTCCACATACAACGCTGTGCAAGCTGCTTTGCAGAAAAGGCAACTCCAAGTGCAGGTATAGGTCATGCATTCCTTGTGTTCGCATTCCTTTTCGCTTAAATCATCTTTCTGATACTGTAAAAAGGAACTCCGTGCTAAATTGGAGGCAGCACGCGATGCTGCATCATCACTGAAGAAGCAGTCAGCTGATAATGACTCTGAGAAAAAATCCTTGGAGGGCGAAGTGCTAGCTCTGAAGGAAGAACTGGACAACGTGACAAGAGCCAAAGACGACGCGAAACGTGATGCTTATCGCTACAAGTCGAGTGCCGAAGTGGTTGGCAGGTTAGTGAAATCAGGTTTAAAACTGTTGCCAAACATGGCATTTAAATTTTGTTTAAACTTTATAGCGAGAAACATGAAATGGGCAAAGCGCGACAAACAATGCAGGAACGCATCGATGCCCTTGCGGCAGAAAGGGAAAGGCTGCAAGCCGCTAATGCCGAGCTGCAAAGACAAAGGGATAATGTGGAGGACGAGAAGGAAGATTTGCTTAAAGATCTTGCACGCAAGGAGAAAGATCTGCAGAGAGGGTACACTTTGGAATACGTGATATATATAAGATTTTTGTATTTCAGTTTTTTATCTTGCGAATGTGTTTGTAGTATTTCAGCCGTGGATAACATGGATGACAAACAGTCGTCATTGCGAGAGCAGCTGGTTACAACTAAAGAGGCCCTGAACCGAGCCGTGTTAGACAAGGAGATTATGGAAGCTGAGAAAGCTGAAGTTGTGGAAGCCTTGTCTAAGGTGAAATATCATTATTGATTTGCATTTCACAGACTCATTTTTGATGGCATTACGTTTTGTTTTAGGTGGAAAGAGCTAATGGTGAAATCGAACTGGCTTTGAACAAGTTGAAGACTGAAGAAGCCTCACTAAGAGACCAACTTGCCAAGATGCAAGCTCTCAACGAAGGACTAGCTCAAGATAAGGTCGATCTTCACAAATCGATTGGCGAGGTAAGTGTCTTTAGAGGACTTGGAATAACACTAGATGGCAATACAGAGGTTTAATTCCGACAATAGTTGCGTTTTTAATGTAAACATGTTTGTGAACAGTTGGAAGAAAAGTTCGCCGCATTGGGCGCCGCCAAATATGATCTGGCCTTGGAAAAAGACTCCATTAGAGCCGAGTTAATTAAGACAGAACAAGAGAAAATGGATCTTCACAACGAAAAGGCCGGTTTGGATCACAGTCTAATCCTCACAGAGCAGAGTCGCGAGAAACTTGAGCAGGACCTGATGTTGCTCCATAGAGAGAAGGCTGAATTGTATGACTCCCTGAGTCAGGTAAAGTATCTTGGGTCATATAGTTTTCTTGACATATTTGATTTGGATTTTCTGATATATAAATGCGTATATTGCAGTGCACCAGACACAAGACAAACGTGGAGGAAGACTTAGCTCGCACCAAGGACGATGCAACAAGACTCAATGACATGAACAACAAGCTTACAAAAGAGAAAGAAGAACTTACCAAAGAGAAGGCCAACCTTATTGTTCAACTCACTGCAACAGAGCGCGAAAATAGAACACTCTCCGAAGAGATGGCCGGACTAAGGTAGAGCATAACGTTTTGAATATGTCAATTATCTGTCCTAGTATTTAAACGTTAATCTTGTTGCTAGAGCGGACAAGGAAGCTCTAGAAACAAATCTATTCGATGTTCAAAATGTGGCTGCAAATCTGGAAGCTAAAAAGGAACAACTGGAAGAAATTAACCAAAATGCCTTGATGAAGAATGAAGCACTGCAAGGTACGTCACTGCTTTGTTGCCAGGCAGCTGTTACATATTGCTTACACTTAATCTTTATTATTCAGTTGAAGTCGGTCGTGTGCGAAAAGAGATGGAAGTAGAAAACGCTAAGTTGCAGAGGGACATTCAACTTCTTAACCAATCCATGATCCAGCAAGAGAGAGAGGCTCAGGTGGCGCTAAAGACTGAGCAACAAGCGCATGGGGAAGACATTGAAAAGACAGCTCGTGAAAAGGTAATATCCTGTGCGAATAACTTATCTGTTTAACTAACTAACTAACTGACGTTCTCTTGAAGGATACTTTGCGTCTGGATATGCAATCTGAAAAAGAAGAAATCTTGCACGCTTTCAACCTCGAAAAAGAAGAACTTGTTGCAAAATATGAAACCGATAAACAAGAGTTACAGGAAGAGATTGAGGCAATTAACCAGGTTTGTGACAAAATGCTTGACATAAGACATAATTCAGGCACCCTTTCAAGCGAAGTATATATTAAAAACGTTCTCTGTTTGCTTACACGAATGTACGATCACAAAAGAAATAGAATTGTCGTTGCCTTTAACATAATTTGTGATATTGCACAACTTAAGAAGGAAAACATGTACGGCGTCGGGTTACGTGCGTCTTTTCATGTTTGTCCTTGGTCAAAATGGAAACAAGGGTATACCACACACATTCATATTTCATATCGGCTGTGTTGTTGGTCCGCAAGGTTGCTTTTTGTGTATGTGGGGAAACTAAAGTTGTCAACAGCTGAGATAATTTTGTTGTGCAATGAACAGTTGACGGGTTGAATTTCAACCTAAAACTAAGAGAGGTTGTTTCAAGTTTGAGTGCATGAAAGTTTAGTTGAGGTCAATATTTACAACATGGAATATTCGGATAACAACGTTAACTTTCGACTGGACCGCTGGAATAATATGACAAAGTCAAATTATACCTTGGGTCGTATTTTGCGTGTAAGTTTATGATTGAGTATATCATGTGCTAGTACAGTGGTAGTCATTAAAAGTTTCACTATTTTTGCAAATGAGAAATTTTCTAGCGTATTATTGTGTTTGTCACAGGAGCACAATGAAGAATTGATCATGGCTGAAGCAGAGAAACAACAAGCTCTTTCAATGAAAGAAACAGAAAAGAATGCCCTGCAAGAAAAACTTAACAACGCAAGTCAGAACATTCACGACTTGGAAAATGAATACGAAAAGCTGAAAAGACAATCCAACTCTAAACATGAGAAGGACAGGGTAATGGATTGTTTCACTTTTCATTGAGTTATTGCAGTAATAAACCGAAATTTTCTAAAGCTACTAATAATACCGTGTTTGTTTCTAGACCACTGTAAATCAGATTACCCAGGAGTTGAAGGACTTCCGCACACAGTTCGAACTTGCGACTGAAGCACACGAGCGGGAGGTGAAGGGCCTGAACGACGCATGCAAGCAGGTGCACGGCATGAGAGACGGCGCACTTAAAGAGGTTGGTTTAATTTAATTGCATGTTTTATGAGTTAGATAAGACTCTGGGAAATGTCACATGTTTGCTGCTCAGGTCGAGGAACTGAAGTTGCAGTTGCGTATGGTTGAAGACGCACGTGACGGAGTTCGCCGCGACCTCATTGAGGCTCAACGAAAGGTAGCTTGATGGTCCACACTTGGGTAACACTACTTGAAAGTAAACCAACATTGGGAGTGTTCAATCAAACCACTTGATACAACCACACAACCAGAAGATTAAAAACTGTGATTTTGATGCAGGTTCGAGAAACTGAAGAACAACGTGACCGTCAACGAAAGGAAAACCTTGAGCTGAAACGCGGAGTCAACGACGAAATTCACGAAAAGCACACCCTTAACAAAGCAAACGACCAGTTGCGAGGACAAGTTAAGAAGGCCGAGCAAGAACGAATCGCTCTTAAGGTTAAACTACTGCTTACACGATTAACGACTGTTCCTTTAAGCGATGAATTTACTTGCAGAGAGCTAACGAGGAGAAGGACCAGAAGATTACCGTGCTGGACGAAAGTCGCAGCAATGTACAGAAAGAAAACGGGGACCTAAGAGCAAGTCTGCGTGAAGTTGAGAGAAGTCGCCTGGAGGCACGAAGAGAGCTTCAGGAACTGAGACGACAGGTAGTCATCGGATCTCTTCCCGTATGTGCCCTGTACGAGGACAGGAGTAATACGATTTTATCTCCAGGTCAAGATGTTGGATGGTGAAAACACAAAGAAGTCCAAGGAGGTTGAAGATCTGCAGGCACGTGTGTCATCTGATGAGGAGCGTGAGGAAGAAGCAAGACGCGAATCATTTGGACTCAAGCAAAAGATCGTGGCGACAGAAGCTAGCAAGGAGCAAGCTCTTAAAGAAGTCAGTATATCTAATCATAAACAATGCGGCATTTATCCTTTTTGTAACTGTGTACATTCTTAAGAACTCGATGCTGCAAAGAAAACTCGCCGAGTTGGAAGACGACAGCAGGGTGAAGGAGCGAGACTTCTTGGAGCAGCTTGGCGAGTCAACAGCAACATCGAAGAAGCACAAGGATGACCTGAGGAACACTGGCTTGAAACTTGAGGCGGCCGAGGAAGAGTTGGCGGAAAACAAACTCAAACTTTCCGCTGCTGAAGGCAGAATCACAGGGCTTGAAAATGAGATTGTGAAGGTGGAAGGTGCGGAAAATTACTAAGGTTAACGTCGTATTTAAATTGATGGTTTTATTTTATGTGCAAACAGGTAACAAACGCGATGTGGAATTCAAACTGGGAAGCCTGCACAGCGCGCTTCGCCGAACTCTTGGTATCTCCCGACTGGGAAGGACAATGAGCCCAATGAGAGGCTACAGATCTGCCACACCATCACCAAGCAGGTAAACAACTGTGACGATAGTCAGTTTTGTAAGCATTATCTACCTGATCCTGAACCGTAATAGGCGTTCGCCGTCACCGGGAAAAGGATACGACAACACATTCACAACAACTACAGGCGGAAAGGGAACTCCGATACCAACAACTGGGTCACCAGACAGAACTAGGAGCCTTTCACCGAGCTATCGCAGAGCTGCATCTCCCACGTATGTCGTAGACACTTGTGTTTGTACAAAATGGCAATTTCGGTTGAATCAACATGTACATTGGTTTTGTAGCCGAACAGAACAGCTCGTACAGGATATCGATCCCGAAGTGGTTCGTGCAGCTTTGCGCGACTTCGTACAAGAATTAAAGGACACCCAGCGTGAGAAGGATGATTCAAAGATTGAAGTATCCAACCTCACACGCCAGGTATCGTAGACAGAATTCGATTTCATTAAGCATGTTTGGACGTAAATGTTTTTTTTTTATAATTCAACATTTTGCTGCAGTTGATGGAAATGGAAGCTGATCGTGATCGCGTGAATCAACGTTTGCAACAACTTCAAAAGTCACTGGGCGAGGCTGAGGAAGGAAAGAGAGGCGCTCACGGAAGATTGGCATCCGCTCAGACTGCTCTAATGTTACAGGAGGAGACAATCAGGAGGAACGAAAGGGAACAGAAGAGCATAACGGAGAAGTTGGCACAATTGGAGCGTGCACAACAGAACTCAGAAAGTGAACGCCGAGCGCTTCAGGTATGATTGTGTGCATAGAATTTTTCATTATATTTCTTGCTAATATGACAACCTACTATTCGCTTTAGGATAAAATCAATAAGATGAAAGCACAACAAGCAAAATGCGAAGCTGACAAGCGAAAACTTAAAGAAGCGTTTGATATGTCTGAACAGCGCGCTACAAAGCTAGAACTTGCCAGGCGTGCTTTCGAAGGGGACTTACAGCGCAACAAGCTGTCTCTAAACGATAAGGAAACCGCTAATCAGGTATAAAGCGATTCGTTGACTCATTGGTTCCTACGCAACACAATAAATACTGTTGTGTTCATTAGGTTCAACAGGAACGCATCAACAACCTGACAAGCCAGATTCAAGACCTAGAGGGGAAATGTACGTCACTGCAACTCACCATTGATCGACTGAGCACCGCACTTGCCAAAACCGAAGAGGGAGAAAGTCATTTGAAAGACAAAGTATGTATTTTCGTGTGCAAATATGTTACAGTGATGTCAATAACACTATTCATAACCAGGTTCAGTCACTGTCTCTTTCGATGTCGGAGAAAGATGCGACCACTAATTCGCTCAACGAGAAAATCAGCCAACTGCAAAAGATGCTTACCGCATCAGAGCATGATCGGCGCGTATTGCAGGTGAACTATACAACACCGACCCGCAATTGTGGTGCGCCAAGTCAAACCAACATATCTCTGTCTAAAGGAGCGTCTGCAAGCGGCAAGACAAGCAGTGGCGGACTTAAAGAAACAGAACGGAGCACTTCAGGAACGAGTTCACAACCTCACACACGATCTTGAGGATGCAGAAGTGCGCAAGTCGGAGTTGGACAACCAGCTTAAGAGTTTGCAACAGGTTTACATGATCTTACGATCCCGCCTTAAGTTGCTTGATATTTAAAAGTTAAACAAAACATCAACCACATTCGACTTCCTTTAGATGCTTGGCCAACATCAAGAAAATGAAACTATGGGTCTTGAACGCAATCAAAAGCTTCAGGAAGAAAAACGAATTCTCCAGGAGCGCATTACCGGTTTGCAAAGAGCTATTGCCCAACTAGATTCAGAAAAGCGGGAGACCCAACGTGGAGCAGTTCGCCTTGAGAAAGACAAATCCGCTTTACAGAAAACGCTCGACAAGGTACTCTTTACATGCCGAAAGCGGCGTAAGGTTCCACGCCTTGTGTGTTATTTAAACGCCGGGCCCAGTTTAACCGACGATATGCCACACAGGTAGAACGTGAGCGTCTGAAAACGGAAGAAGAATCGATACGCCTTGCTGAAAACAAGGGCTACATGGACAGATCTCTGCGCGACATGGAGAGTGAGCTGGATGACGCACGAAAGACTATCCAGGTAATTGCGGTTAACACAAATACGGATATTTCCAATTACCGTGTTTATTTAGGTCGACAGCTGTATATGAGGCTTGCTGGTGAGTTGTATGTTACATAACCACTGTTTGTTTTGCATAGGCTTTGCAAGCACAGCTTTCCGATTCGGAGCAAGGTAATGCACAAAGACTTATTGAGGTCACCACCCGGCACAGACAGGAGGCGGAGTTGGAAATGGAACGACTGAGAACTGCCCAAATACAAACGGAACGCACACTAGAGGCGAGAGAGAGAGCTCATCGCCAAAGAGTGAAGGGCCTTGAAGAGCAGGTACATTATATATCGTTTTATTGCGACTAAATATCGTTTATTAAAAACTTTGTTACTGAAATCTTTTCTCCGAAATATGTAGGTTTCAACCCTTAAAGACCAACTTAGTCAAGAGATTCGCCGTCGACAGCCGTATTCGCACCGATCGAAACCTTAAGTCACAATAACAAAGATTACTCTTCTTCCTACATACGTGACTTATATTGTAATCCTTGTTTACTTGTTTATTCAACACGGGTTTTGTTATGTACTGTGCACGAGTTTCACACTTTGCTCTTCCTCTTTCTCTTGATACACATGCACCACACCCCAAAACATATTAACATCCATCGTCCAGATATCACACGTCTTACGTTTTTCGGATATTTGCGATATAATTCGCTTTGTTTCTGTACAAAACTTGCATGTGCTCACTGTAAATACAACCACTGTAATAATAACTATTTCTTCATTGTATTGTTGCGATTGAGTAATTGTTGTTGTCACATTTTAATCACTGTCTGAAAATCCCAATTCGAATGCTGTAAAATTCATATTTTATATGTTTGCTTTTGTACAGTGTGATTATCTGACCAACCTCCAAAACAATTCTTGTGAAAACTAAAAAATTGCTATTTTTATATTTGTTGTTTTAACGTAGTGGATGTCTGGTTGTGTACATTACATTGCTTATAGTGAAATTTTACATGTATTTACAAATAGAGAGTATATATGTTTAAGTCACTGTTTCAAAATCCCGTTATATAGGTCCATAGAGTAGACAAGCAAGCGAAGGCTGATGCATTTATGGAAACTAACTTTTCACAATCCGTCCAAATTTTCCTTTTCAACAACAATTACTGCATATGGTTACAGGCAAACATCATAATTCACGTCACAACATGCTCACTCAACCATCATGTGTGTTATATCGTTTAATTGCGTTTTCCAGTACTGTCGGTTAACAACCGAAAGTTTCCGTAATAAAATACTTGCATCTACAAAAATATGAATGTTTTTTCACACAGAGAGAGCAAAACGTGTGCAACAATTAAAAAACAACAACAAGACTGCGGTGAACTAAAACTCATTGTTTCTCGTTAAGCTGAGAATCGTCTACCTGGAAAACATGATCGGGGCCTAATGACAGCGTGGGTGTGTGAGTGGAGATTGAACAAGTATTTCATCACACTTCTAGGAAGAGTTGTTTATACACTGTATTTCCAAAATAAGGGATTAATATTTTTTTGTTGCGTGTGGTGATCCTTTTTTACATGTTTGACATTGGGCCGAAGTGCAATCAGATATCAGTTGAACCCAAACTTTTAGGCTGATTTTGGTAAACTTCCTTACCTGATTATTAAGTGTGTTGTATCAGTCTTTATATGTCTACGAACTGAATTCTCTTGATTTGATTTGGCACTCTTTTAAGGAGACTGGCTTTATTTACCTGAAGTACCGAAATTCGCGTGGAATGAAACAATTTCGAAATTGGTTTACAAATATTTTTGCAATGATTAGACAACGGATAATGTTTGGCGCGCCGCAAAGAAAACACACATTCGCGCAATGACAACACACTGATAGAAATTATTTTCTTCTCGCTCCCTGTGATGGAATTTCTTTTCCTTCCTGGATTTTCGTCGTATGCGTCACATTGGCGGTGGCATTTGTATAGCCAGATCACTCTGATCGCGTATAACATGATGGGATTCGTTCCGGTTTTAAATCCGCATTTGACACATAATATCAAAAAGATGTCCGTCGCGTCCCGCACGAAGCTGGTACCGGCCCCGATGAACGCCCAAGCCAAGTGTCAATTGGCCATGTCGGCACTATTTGGTAAATTTGTCGAAGCTAGTCTAATCTCAGCGCCTCCGTGCTGGCCTCTGAGCGACCTCAGGCAACCGGCACATACACTTCAAGCGCCACACAAAAACGAATTGACACAGAACGTCGCCGCGAACATCATCTGGATTAACTCCGTTATCACTGCACACAGACCGAGCTTTCAAGTAGCTTTGTAATCGGCTGATTGATATCCGAAAATGCGATGACGTATATCTCGCGGCCTATATACACGGATACAAGTCAAAATTTGCCTGCAACACGCCACGCTCCGGAGTGGATCTCCGCCTGTCAATCATTTCGTCTGTTACGCAACGAATCGAATTGGGAAAGTTATGCGCAAAACAATTCAGTGTGCGGCAGCAAAAGTCGTGCAGACGGGTATAATATAGAACATGTTGCCTAAGCCATGTCGATGGCACCGAACATCCGGGACACGCCCGAGTACAAGAGACAGGATCCAGTATAAACACGTTTCACGCGCTACCGTAAATAGCAGACCACATTAACGATTGTCTTCAAAACATTACGTACTGTAAACATAGGCCAGCCCTGCTGGATTTTCGAGTTAAAATAGGGAACAAGTAATCCCGAAAACAAAGGCAGGAAATTTTAAATTACGCAATCAGCGATATTTTTCTGTATGTCGTTGTGTTTAAAGTGATTCATTGGAGATATATTTAAAAATAAGTTAAATCCATATGGAGGGACTATCTGACGCTCGCCAGGCGCCCATAGTAGGATAAGGAGAAACATAACATGCAAACTATTACAAAGTTTGCATCTATTCTAATATGCACAAAATCAAATTTCGTCCTCTCCACTAAAGCCGTTTATCTATGAAACGTCAAGTCCCGTCAATCTTTCTAGTGTTACTTTCTCCTAAATTTTTCGTCTGTCATCGCAATGTCAGCACTTTCACACAAATGCGCATTGAAAGCCGGAAACTTGCCGCAAATGCATCTGAACACGACGAAACTGCGAGAGCTTCGCCACACCAGGGGTCACCACCACTGACACTTTTGACGTAGAAATGTGACGTAAAGCGATCGCAATCGCATACCTTGTGGTGCTTGGCTCTGTTCCGCTTTCTCGCGTTTTCCACAAACACACGCGAGTGGCGGCCATTCGCTAATTACAACTTGCAAGGCAAAGCGTCCCTTTGCACGCAATGGGGCATATGTTGACAGCGTATCGCTTAACCCACAGAAATCTCATCAAAGTCGTGCATAATCACGACGACAGCGGCGTCAAATTTGGTCGTCGCCGCCGATCAGTTTCACTGCAGGTCAAGGTCACTTTATTCGAAGCAAAGAATTATGCAGGTGGCCTACACGGCCTTATCTTATCATAATCTCATCGACGACGATACAGATTTTTGCAGTTAGGTGTATTAACCTGATCAAACGGCTACATGTACAATATTAAAAAGGTGTACTGCGTTTCTTCCCTACACATGCGCTACAAATAAAATAGGATTTTTAAACGTTTATGATTACATACATATATATATGAAAACTTCGCAATGGCGCAGTGTTACAAGGCAGATTTGTTTTCCGATAATGTTCACAACTTCGTTGCAAAATTGTGAACGCTTGTTGTTCGCCAATAAACCGCTTGCGCTGCACTATTTCACTTTTGCTTCGGCCATCAAAAACAACGGCAATACTTTAGTTAAACAGGGGCTGTTTTGTATGAGGACCCACTATGTTTGAAAGTAGATTTCAAAGTACTTATTACGACCGGAATCGAAACAATGTTTATGTCGCCTTTTATTTAGCGTAGTCTCTGAATATATATCGGCACTATGCGGCGTAATTATGGCAGGCACAACGGCAGTAAACAGTTAAATAAATTGCGCACGCGACACCGCCGTGAGCTTGAAACAAATAAAGCAATAATTGCTTTTTGACACCTTGCGCAATTTGCAGTTGAACTTTATACAGGCTACACTAGACCATTGTGAGCTTCAGTGAACACAGGTGCCATGGTTAAGGGATTTATCATCACAATGAGATATTAGCGGTTTAAAATCTGATGTTGCGAAAGGAAGTGATTTTATCGTTAATACTGCCCCGCAGTCGACACCAAAAGCAGCGTGTGATCATACCAGTATCTAAATGAGAGCGTAAATAGGTTAACCATAGGATACGCACAAGCAGCGGTTGAAACAACGAGTTTTCAGGAGAAATATTCTTTCCCTTTGGGCACAATTTAGTTTTAATTTTTTTGCTTTGGTAGCGAAGATCAGTAGGGTGGCCGCAAACATATGAATGTTGAAATGCCTGTTTAACTGGTGAGATGGTTGCGAACAGAGCGGTTAAGGTGGAAGTAATTATATCACATGTTTATTTTTGTAGCACAATTTTCATCATTACTCCGTTGAAATCCTTAACGGGAGAACTTCGTAGCAGTATGCGCGGTACTACCTATAGAGGTCACCATGTAGGTCAAATCCGACAACTCGTGAGTCTGTGCGCGTTGTTTTTCAACTTCACTGGGGGAGTCACTCACGGAGATTTTTGAGAAAGATTTCATTGAACAATCCCAGTGACCTAGCGGTTTTTTTTGCGTAAACAATGTAACTCATCCCAAAATCGTGCTTACGCCCGTTTTATTTCCTTTGCTATATTTGGCACAAAAACTCTTCTCCAAACCCAACGTGACATGAGAGAGAAGCGCTGGTTGCCTCGCGACACACCGCGCTCATTTGCTGGGAAGTCGAACGGTCATTTTCAATCTTCCAAATGCGGTTCATTGCGTCACGTCTTGTAGATTATCGTTCATGACTTAAGCTTGTACGAATGTTCCATTACGCACTTCCAAACCTTTAAATCGAGCTGACGCAAGGTAGTCGTATCCTTGCTTTGTCACCGCTGTGGATCTCGTATACGTACCGCGAGTAAAATTGGCGAGGGCTTAAAATTAATCTAACCGTGATATTTAGCTGTCTGATGGCACTGAACTTTTCGTACTGATTATCCGCTAAAATCGTGACGCACTCTACTCTGATGTCGCCGAAACACGTTTGAAACCAATTCAAACAACCGTCGCTGTACCTGTTTAGCAAACCCCGTATCGTGTGCTTGCTAAGTTCAAACGTCTTACGCAGTAACGTGCTTACGAAGCAATTGCTAACTGGTTTATAATTGTACCTGCGAACTGGGAATGCAGGTGGTTGACCGATAAGGCCAACACGAAGTTTTGGTGCGCACAAATCAGGCAGTGGCCTAATTATCTGATATTTTAAAAGCATCAGTGTGTTGCTTCCAACATCAAATGTTTAATTTTCGACCATAAAGTGAGCAGAACATTTGACAAACGACATACTTATCATGCATTTGCATAGAGGACAGAACATTTAATTTGCATAGATGGCGAACATAATTATGATTTGACTTAAAAATTTGTTTTCTCCGCTTTGTCACTTAGAACATTTTTGATACTTTGTCCAAAAATGCTATCTCTTGGTTTTTGAGTAAATGCAATTATAAATTGTCATAATGGAATGGACTGTGTATTTTTCCAAATCACAAATCAACGTTATAAAGGCAAAAGCAAATAATTTTTTGAGTTAACGCTCAATGGGAATGCATTGTCAAAATCAGCGTTTCGAAAAACTTAAATTAGGAATTTTAATTTAATCACAGTGGATTGTATAAGCACAAAATATTTTTCGCAAAGTTTCAAGATCATCCCACGTATGTCAGCAGAACTAAATTTAAAAAGCCTTCCATGTTATCTTCAGCGATGGTTTGAAAACAAATGATAAGAAAATAGTTATTATGTCGTTTACAGTCGTTTAAGTTTTTTGCAGTTCCGCTTATATCCTTGGGCTAAATAATAATTTTACAATCATAAATCACTGATCATTATTGGCTCATTGCTTGTACAATAAATTACTTAACAGTTTTTTTTAAAAAAAGGAACGCGTCGTTAACACAAGACACAATCAAATCTGACCTTGACGCCATTTTGTCAACGTCTGCTCAACCGCATGTGATTTTCTGTCGTATAAAATTAATGAGCGGATCCAAACCAAGCGACAAAGGCTGTTTCCCGTGTGACAATACAACAAGGGGTTGTGTTAGATTGGGGTTCGTTGTCGCAATTATTGAATAATGCAATCCAAGCTTACGAGGTCTTGGTCGGCGACCATAGCGGCAATGCATGTCTGTAGAGCGATAAGACGCAAGCAAAATGGAAACCAGCAATTATGCAGTCCTTATCAACAAGTTGGTGTCAGACACGCGTCTGCAGTTACAAAGACAGACATACAAGGTCGTAAACAGGCCAGGCGTTCCCGGTTACTTTGTCACCAAATTACCAACTACCGAAAGTTAAATATGATATTTGCAAGCTTTCACATTTAGACTATCATATCACGAGAATTTCGGCATTTAAATCGACCAGATCACACCCCGAACGTTACTGAAATCATCAGATGCTGATAAAAGGGCGATCATTGGTTACACATGACTTACTTACGTTAACAGATGCCTAACCCAATTCTTGTTCTATGACAGATATCTTGTTTAAGGCGGCGGCCTGAGCTACCACCCGGTCACGACCCAGTATTTCCGTTTTACTTTGAAATTAATACCGATGTTTTGACCAGCTGACAATTGTTATGAGAAATATGTAACGCATTAAATCATTAAATCTACTTTCTTCCACTACACGACTTTCACATTACGACGCAAATGGACCCACAACAGAAAAACAACAGTATATCTCCGACTTTATAACCACGTGGGAACAATAGTATAATATCATACACTGCGATATACCAGTTTCGTTGCAAGTAACAAAATTTGACAATCTACAACCTTAACCGCGAGTGCATTGACATGAAGTTACCTAACAGCGTTAGGAAATGGGTGTTTCCGCCTATTTCACTTATTTGCAAACTGACTGTATTGACTTTATCTTAAAAGCTGTTGTTATCGCAATGTTAATCTTCCGCCACAGCTTCGCCTACATAAGGATAGCTTAAGCAAATTCGACACAGAAAGTTCTATCGCAATTGGTTTAAAGTTTGTTTAAATGCCATGGTTGCATTTTCGGAGGCAACTAGGCGTGAATTCCATTATCTGATAAATGTGTTGATGCTCTGAACGTAAGATAAGGCAGCAAAATTTCTCAGAACAGGTTTTAAGAAAGGTTGCCAACTTCGGTTGTCGGTTAGCTTTCGGAAAGTTACTGTTTGTTTTCGCATGGCTACAGCTTGACAGCATAATATTATGCACGGGGTTGTGACCTCGCGAACCACCAAGTTCTCCCCAACTTTTGTTGACAATTTGGAACGGTTCATTCATCGGAAAGTGAGTTTGTAAACTTTGAAACGTTTCGAATTCCTGCTAGAAATTAACCTAGAAAAATGGTAGATTCGCTTCCAAACACCACATTGGCGTTCACTTAATTCTTGAACACGCAATCAGCACGCCAGCGGGCAACACCGCTGACAAAGGAAACATTTCAACAAGCAATTCTGGCGTTTTGTTTATGCGGCAACGTGTGACCATGCCTTGTTTACAAACAGATATGTATTTTTTGTGACGTACAGCGGCTGCATAGAAAAAAGAGCTGTTGCAAATACCAGGCACGACATAGCGCATATGACTTGTTGTTGTGATGCAGCGCATTCCGGAAAAATGCCAAAGCCAATTAGACAGCACGAAAGATTGCAAATCTGAAGAAAAGTTATGGGAGATTGGATTGCGGCTACAAAGAAAGGGCGTCACAAAGTGGTAAAATTCGACGCGTCGCGATCTAAATCTAAGCTGTACATATCGACAAATAGGCGGTTCTGTTTTGCTGCTTAGAAACCACGCTGGGTAATTAACTGTGAACATTTCATGCGGCGGTTAGCTAGAGCACTTCCAAACAGAGAAGCATGTGCAGAGTTGAATGATAATCATCAGTGATCTGAGGCATTCCGTCAAATTTTCACGACGCGTTGCGTAAGTGTGACAAATTCGCGGTGGTTTAATATGCAGCACAAATATACTTTCCATCGGTGTTTCTACCAACTTATTATCACGCTTTTCTGTGGTTCAAGATTATACGATGGTGCTCGGTGCAATGAACAACGCGATGTATGTAAAAATAAAACAGTAACGTATTGGGCAACCAACCGGCACGTGCCATTTAAATATAGTTTAATCTCTGCTGACAAAAGTCCACGCAATCGATTTGAAAGACAACTAGAAAAAAATGATGATGCGCGAAAGTCCCATTCGCGTATAAATTCTTGTCACTGTTCGTGATTGCGGAGAGAGAGGGTAGACGAGATCATGACAGGCAGTGCGTACGGTGACTTCCAAAGCCCGCGCTTGTCTGGTCACCGCACTCGGTGGCGCATTGTACGTCAAAAAATGCTGGATTCGCTATTTAGCTACAGGGCAAGAGTTATGTAACTTCGAAAGGCGCGTGAAGTATCGTAACCTCGCAAACAACCTGGCGGCTCCCTTTTTTGCTAATATAAAAGGGATGATTCGGTCTTTTCCAGAGACATAAACGCAGCGCGGCAATAATGAAACCGACAAGAATTGAGCTGGAGTTTGTAGCAATATGTTATTTTCCGGGAGAGAAATGTTGCCAAAGAATGATGATACGCCATCTCACTAAAATGTATTCTTTGCGTTTTGCAGGTTACGTTTTATGACTTTGTAATTTAAAAGATACGGCCGAACCAAGTTAATCGAAAGCAATGGAAATTCCTAGTGCAATGTCGGCATCGTGTATACATGATGCTGCAACGTGTCCAGTATCACAAGAAAGTAACATGGACATGCATGGACGCAGCCGTCTCTGCAAAAAGTGTGGACAGCGCCGAAACCGAAATTGGGATGATTCTAACCTTGCATTCCGGAGATCTGAACACTGTGAAAGCGGAAGGAGCAAAAACCAAGTGTTTGAAACGATAATTCTGTGTCGTTGCAAATACCAAAACATTTCAAGATGTACACCTTCATTCTTCAAAATAGGTAGGCAAACTATTGTGAAATAAAACATATTTTACTGTGCGCAGGAGGACTTGTGCCTTGTTCCTTGTCGTGACAAAGGTCAAACCGCTACCTGTAACATTTTACATATCTGAGTCGTTAATTCCAAGAACTAAACCCAGGGCGCCCGACCCGGTGGTCGTGTAATATCGTGCGGAGGTTCGCGCAAACCCAAATTGGGTTATTACTTAAGGATTTAAATAGTTATGACATATGAGGTCTTGACGTCCGTGACCACTGTTGGAAACACTGTCAGAAGATAAACGAACCTCTCAGCATATAATCCTACAATCGTGACTCAACTTATTAAAGCGACATTCGCTTACCTAAAACCTTCACGCACGCTCCTCAGACCAACAGTTACATAACAAAGAGGTTACGAACTGTTTGAGCAACTTCGAATTAGTATTTAATGCAAGCAAACTTACAACGCCAAAGCGGCTTAATGCAGCAGCGCACTCCCAGCACAATATTGCTGGCGCCAATATTTCGCAGCGATGGCACGTGCAGTATGAAACTGTGCAAAGTTAGTTGAAATTGCGACATGCCCTCTGAAAAAAACATTTATTCACACCTATTCTTTTGCAGCTTGCTTGTTGCTGACGTTACATATCGCATCAGTCGAAGCATATCCGTCTGGATTACCCTCACCAGTTCTTCGGTCGCTTTTCTCCACATCTACTACACACCGAGCTGGCGATGGAAACAACTTGGAGCTGTTGCGCAGGACCCCGCGCAGCTTTAACTTCCACCATACATTGTTCCAAACACGAACTCACCTTCCACAACGCCACGACGAGACAAGGACCTGCGAAGATTTTGTAGCCAACCTTTCTCAAATGCACAAATTCGCTCAAATAGAAGCGGTAAGTTTGTCACCAACATCACTGAAACGACGATTTATCAGGAAAGTAATTTGTCCTTTTTCATCCGACAGAGACGTATCTACAATCGAACACCACGAAAGCGAGGGGCAGCCGAGATAGTTCATCGTTCGTGGGGTGAAGTTTGCTCACATGCTTACCGAGAATATGTTGCAATGGAGTGCTACATCACACATCATGCTCCTCACTTGTTCAAAACGCACACTAGCGACGTAAAAGCTGCACTAAAATCCATGATCACGCTTGTTCAGCAAGAAGTAAGCAAATTCTTTATTATCCACGTGTTTCGACAACCTTTCTTCGCCTTAAACTGTTCCTGTAGCGTTAATCAGATTAGCGTTGCGATGATTTTTTTTATAAAGTTTCTTTCGTTTTCAGATGAACAGAATCAACCATCACTACCGAATTACGACGTGTACAACAAACCGAGATTTTACAATGGGACAATACGTGTCCTCGCGGAACATGCTCTCAAACATGTTTGTAGTGACAGGTTTAGTGAACCAAAAATGTAGGAGTGATCCACAAGCAACAGTGAGAAGCTCTTGATTTGACGCAGATTTTTGTCGTAATTTTTGTCGTTTTATTTATAAATTATGTCAGTTTGTAGGATGATATTTCTGGTTTATTTATGCTGCGCTGGCGACCCTATTGCACTCGTCTTGTGGATGTTCGTACACTCTCACTCCAATCATCTGGTTCCATGTCTTTGTTGCGCATTTTGCACACAAAATTCGTTATGTGTTTTAACACGTTGGTGTGTTATTGTCTTTTTTACAACGGACGTCTTTCGCCGAGAGGTTTTCTATCCTTCCCCTTTATTTATTGCACCGTATTTCTACAGAAAGCTCACAGGGCCGCAAGGCCAAAGATTGTCTCAATCTTGCCGCTTAACCGATGTTGACATGTCAACAAATTGTGACGCTAATACGTTAATTTGTTATGTTGCGTGTAGGTGTCTCTGCGACACAGTATACCACTGTTATATATTCAGTGTCAGTTTGTTTATTTGTTTGTTACATTTTCAGAAATAAACCTTTGTGTTTCAAAGATTTACGCACTGTTTACTTTCCAAGAAAAATTTTTGCCAAGCTTCAGAAATGACTGGTTCGCAATTTACCCTCAAAACGAATTTCGTCCAAACTGCTGGAATCTAAACGTTGCAAACATAAAACAGCAAAAAAAGAAGCTAGTATGTTAACACAAAATAACAGTAACGGGTAAATCACATATTTCTTTTGCAAATGCAAAACACTTCTTCATATAAACATAAAAAGGCAGAACAAATTTTGGTCAAGGACTATGGCAAGATTAAAAATATTGGTTGTAGAAAACAAATTATCTGGGCAGAATTGAAACCTCGGTATTACACAGCAAGAGGATTAAACGTAGGTTTTATAAAAAAATTATTTCTTATCGGTTTTCATGTATGTTTCTTTATTAACCATTGTTATGTAACTGTTGAAAACGAAACACAAATACATTGCCAATAAACTAAAGCAAGCGTAACGGCAATTTTTCTCAAGAAAAATATCAAAAGACATTATTGCATGTAGTGAATCAAGTTGATTAGATTCACAGACCTGATAGTTCGGTTACAGATTTTATCCATATGCCTGTTCTTCACTCACGTCAATCCCCTGAAAACTGCAGGTATTGTATCAACACTGAAGCGACTTACAACAACAAATTTATGCAGAACCCAGCACTTCCCTACCAGTTTAGGAGAGGAAAATCATGCACGGGAACAAACCACACATCAGATAACTTAGTTATTTTACCACACACCGCATACAAAATGATAATTGGCCAAATACATTAGTCATCCGGTTTCCTTTTCAGGTTGGCAAACTTTATGTAACGAACCAACCTACTGACAACATCAGCACGTTGCATAACCTTCGACTTTGTATGTTTTGCTACCATTCCTAGTTGGGCATATTTTATCTCTGGGGCAGCTGTACTTTCCACTGCTACCAAACGTATTGCGCTGAATAGGTATATAAAAATAGCTCCCTAAACACGTTTCGAAATGATCAAACAATCTTTTTGTGCAGCGTGAAACAAAATCTACGTAAGCTTGTTACTGTATTGTTATAATATAAGCGATTGTTAGTGTAGCGGCACCTAGAGGTCAGTGTTTCAAAGTAAGTGAAAGGATATTTTATGTTGCTTTCCCATAAAAGCGTTAAGAGCCTTCGGTTCTATGTATAGCATTCCTTCGTATAATCCTAGTTAATTTCAAAATCACTTGTTGAGCGACTAAAGGTGGCAATTAGTATTGTTACGGCCAAACCAGACAATTACACTGCTATGTTTAGAATAGTGGTTCCTAACATGCGGTATGTCATTGGTTGTAAGTAAAGTAATTGTATGCCTTAAATTGGAAACAATTAAGCAGCACATTCAGACAATAAATTCTGTATTTTAAAGTCAAATTTTAATTTTGTCTAATTCAATGAGATAATGTTTCAAGGAAACTTGTGGCACAGAAAGCTTTTATAAAACTTCAAGATGATATTCTTAATACAGGCGAAAGACAAAAATCATGAAAACAGTTCCTCAAAAAACATGCATTCACGTTAATCGTTGACTGTGTGCATTTTCCTTGTTCAGTCCAACTTGTTGATGATTGAAAAACAGTGCGAAATTTTTTGTCATTGTTTGTTTGTTTGTTTGTTCTCATGAAACCTATATAAATCCCAGCTGGACAAAATTTTTTAGTAAGAGAAGCATTTTTCCCCCGTTAACTACATGCAAGCAATTTATAAGGTATTTGTACTGCAGGTTGACTCAATTAGGCCGAAAAAGTCTAAAATCGTCGAAAAAATAAAACTGAACAATATTTTGCTTTAATCGGGAGAATTTCCGCTTTTCAACTTTGTGGAAGACACGAGATCATTAGTCGGGTTGTCATTTCGTTTGTTTCCGTTATTGTTCTCTGATGAGTTTTCGCTCTCTTTTCTGAAGAAAAAGGCCGTAAACGATTTTTTTCTCAACGAGCTTTGCACATGCTTACAGATTTACAGCAGAAGAAACTCTTCTGTTTCTTCGGCAGCCCAGAGGAAGAAGGCGTGTATGAAGCTGGTACTTCACGAACACAAAATACAGACTCCCAAAAACCGCAGTGAGAAACAATAGGACCGCTACGACGATCCCCGCAGTTGCGTCTTAATCAAACCAACGTTGTATAAATGCTAATACAACAAATCTTAATCATACAACACCAAGCATTACCACTTGTGCTTTCCAAGGGTATGATCACGTCTCTGGCTGGGTTGTCTAAAAAAGGAAAAAAATAGTTAAACATTCAAACCATGGTTATTGACGTTTTTTGCTTACGACATAAAGTTTGGTTAGGGCACGTATCGCCTTCATCGCACATCGAACACCTTTCACCAACTTTGTACAACTTTTCATCTGGGATGTTTCCTCTAAAAAAACTCTCATCTTTTGAAAGAAGAAAATTATATTTCTTGTGGGAGTAGTTTGACACTTACCCTGGTGCATACTGACACACCATGTACATGGCGTTTGGCAGATACGTTCCATACGCAAGCAATTTTGGACAAATTGTCCAAGCACATCCAAGTTTGTACGAGTCAGCCCAGACCACCTTTATCACCAACTTGCTTTATTAATATGTAGAAGTGGATACAGTTTATTTGTAATACCTGTGTATAGTGTCCACATTTCTTTCCCGGCACGCAAGTGTGATTGTAAAACTCATAATATTCGTACTCGTTGAACCAAACCATCACTGCTCTTACAGGGTCAAAATCTAGGACCAGTTCATCACCGCTGCCGCCCCATAAGTTTTCGCCATTGTATCCCTGAAACAAACAGAAATTGTTTGGCATATCACATTAGATGCGGTGCTTGGCATACTAAGATCACCGCTGATAAATCCGTTTTGCACGTCATAGTTTGGTGTTTAGTGCAAGCATAAATATCACGCAACAGTTGTGTTTGTACATCAACATCGGCGCGGTGCGCTAAACCTTGATTGATGGGCAGAAAATTCCGCGAATGGCGGAACAAAACTTCACCAACAAATTTGCATTTCTTAATGATTTTCCTCAAAACGTTGTATTAGAATCATTATAAGTGTAAAACAATTTTTGGAGAAGTATTTACTCAATTGTTTTACGTTTTGATTCAACAAATGTAGTCAGCAAACCCTCTTCATCTCGACCGCAATATAACTATATTTATTTCTTAGATTTTTTCAGTCACAGATAAAAATCATTTCGCAGTCAAGTTGTAATTCAACACATAGTTTCTTAATTTTTTGAAAACAAATCGTATAGTTCTACCTGATGCAAGTTTTTAACTCGTAATTAATAAAAAGTAGTTACAAATGCAGAAGGTCAGGAATCTTATGATTTCACCAGGGTTTATGGCTGTTTTCTTAAAATGTCTTCATAAGCAATATGATACAATCGCAACTGCTAATACTTACTTGAAAGTTTGGTGTTTTTCGCGAGTCGACCGCACTGTGAACAAAGTCACACTTTTTGGCGTATGCGAGGGCGTTAACAGCTATTCCATCGTCCCAGGTCTGTAAACATATGCAAGTTAATCCGAATGTTAAAGTTCTGGTGAAACCATCAACATAACATTTATTTTAATTTTTTATATTTTAAAGTCAGTACCATGTATTTCATGTTTGCGGGAAAAGGTTCATCTCCTTCATCGCCAATACCGGCCCTTACTTCGTTATGTGCATCTAGAACAATTTGCGCCTCTTCAGGAGTAGGCAGTGATCTTCTATGTCTGAACATATCGCCTTTACAATCTAAAAACCATAAAGAACATGCAAAACACCCACCTTGAAAATTCGTCTGTCGAGTATCTGGCACTGACAAACAAGAGCTTTGTTCTCAAAACTTGATACACAAAAAGTAAGTAACAAGCACGCCGCATAATAATTCGTCCGACAAATCTTCGTGAATTTTGCGAGACTCCCAACATTTTTTTTCAGGTATCATTAAATTTGTCTGTTTTTATGTAGCCCAGTTTCGAACTCGCGAATATTGAGCTACCCTCGTCAGCTCGACCGCAAACAACGAGAAGTGCTCGGCTATTTCGGTGGCGAGAGATGCGTAATCCACCAAACGCTTTCTTATTGCAGCCGACGAGTGTCAAACAAGGGTCCGTCAAGAGCAAGTAGTCGGATCATCACACTGTTTCCAACCACTTCACAGCAACATCTGATGTCAACATTGACGCATTTAAGGATGCCAGTTCTCGTTAGAAGTCTATAAATAACTTATAAATGACCCGATAGATCTAACTGTCTGCAAATCACAAAATTATGAGGTGTTACCCCACAAGCACGATAGAAAAGAATGAGACGGTCAGCTTGAAACACGCGTGGTCAAACAATCCCTGCAACGAAGTTTACAAAATGTTTCTCTTCAAGCAAGGGTGACTTTTTATGTCGAGGATGAGCTGTCCTTACCAGCATGTTGGAGCTATCTCCATTATGGTGAGTTTTTCAAGTAAGTCAAGTAGTTGCTCTTCATCCACTTCAAACATGTAATGAACGTGTTTTAAAGGACTTTCTATACGCTTAAACAAAATTTCAAAGCCCGCCGTTTTGCGAGTTTTGCTGTTTCCAGGGATACTAAAAGCTACCGATTACAACAATACTTCGATCTGCAGACGATATATCGATAAGAAACTTTTGTTATTTTTCGGTTCACCTCAAAGACATTGATCCAGCGAAGTACGCGACAGCTGAACAAAGCAAATGTCAACTTCATCTTGGAATATCCGAGAATTCTTTCTTGATTCTGAAGACTAAAAACACGAACAAAAAACTGTTTTGAAAGACCTGAATGTATACTGTTAATCATTATATGCTTCTTACACAGAAGCACAACAAAAGACGTAAATTAATGCTCGATATTTGTCAGTGCGTTTTTGCGAATAAGGTAATGCATTTAACAATATAAAAGTAGGATCATAGTGTCTCTATCACATGCATTCCAAAAGAATTCTTTTCGACCAAATTATTTTAAATAAATTTAATTCTTTTTACCGATAATGTTTAGCTTAATATAGCCTATACCAGCAAAACATCTTAAACTCGTATGCTTGGTCTGGAACAATTCGTGCTGGTTTTGAAACAGAACATCATTATATCTGTCAGCACCAGGGTATTGAAGTACATCGTTATCTATGTTTTTTTTAGAAAAAAATATCACATACATAACCTTATTAGTTATTTGCTTGTTGGTGCGATAGCATGGAATACTTTACGCATACTAGATATTTGCAATACAACAGGACACTTGATTCAAGTAGGAATTCATTTTTTGCGGTACGTGTTTGGGTTGTAAATGCTTGGTTGAAGTGTTATTAGTTTGAAAAACATTGAAAACAAGTCATCTTGTGGCAAGTAACGCTGGTGTCGTTATTCATGTGATCAATGGCTCTTTGGCGAACCCTAGCGCTTTGTTAATTTATTGTGAATACAATGCTTGCACTATGGATTTCACAAACATGGGCATTTTTGTTAATTAACAAAATAGCAACAAATAACTAAAGATTTTTTTGTAAATAAGTTATTACATTACAATAGTGAAATATAAAAATCTCATGTTTTGTGTTTATCTGTGATTTGCATGACTTAACTGGGAAAGCCCCTTTGCAAATGTATGACATTCTGAATATTTTTACAATTGTTCATTGTGGAGATGTGTAAAATAAGCTTTTTGTTTATAACTTTAAAGTTGAAAATCCTGCAATGTAATGGCAATTTGAAAACTTTGTTTAAAAATCCCGGTTGACATAAACTTTTTGGTGTTGCTTCTGTTGTTTTTTTTGACTAAAGAACTTGTTTGTAGTAAAAGGTGCACAATGAATAGGTTTAGGTATGTTTTCAGCACAAGATAACTCCCTGCTGGATGATCCGAAGTATCGGCAGTACATCAGTGTTATTGACAAAGCTTTAAAGAACTTTGAATCTTCTAGTGAATGGGCTGATCTCATTTCTGCACTTGGTAAACTTCACAAGGTAAGTATTATTGCATTCTGTTTTACAGTGTACAAACTTGTAAGGGGTTTAAGTTTAGGGAGATGTTGTGTTTAGGAGTAGTTTATCACTTTTTGTGTTTATGCAGGTACTCAATCCAAAGTATAAGGTAATACCAAAAAGTGTGACAGTTGGCAAGCGATTGGCACAATGTTTGCATCCAGCACTCCCTGGTGGAGTTCACTTAAAAGCTCTTCAGGTGTACGACTACATATTCAGCATTATCAAGAAAAAGCGCTTACAAGCTGACCTGTACATTTACAGGTAAACATACATGGCAGTAACTATACACGTTAATATTTGACTTCAAGCCCAATAAAAAGTCGTTACAGCACATCACTGTTTGCTCAAATAGCTTTTCTTGCTTTACATACTTTTTAACTAAGTAAATGAATACATTCTAACATACCATAAGGAATTGTATTTGGGTCCAATAAGTGAAGATATTCATTTCTCTACTGGTCTTAATACTTTTGTACCTTTTAAATATTTGTTTGGATCATCTCATTGTTATGTACCTCCTTAGTTCCGGAATATTCCCACTTCTTGCCAATGCATCTATGCAAGTTCGACCGGTCCTTCTAAATTTGTATGAAACACACATTCTTCCATTAGGAAGATCCTTGAACATTTGTCTGGATGGAATTGTTGTTGGGCTTTTACCAGGTATAGTACTTAAATTTATATTTCCGATGCACATTTTGCTATTAATTTCGTTTATTTATGTGAAAGGTCTTGAAGAGGGTACAGAATACTTTGATAGAGTTGATTCTCTTCTAAAGAAGTTGTGTGACAGTGTTGGCAATATTGAGTTTTACAGTGCAATATGGAGAAGCATTTTGTGTTCATCCAATGCAAGACTTCCAGCGTTACAGTTTGTTTTAAGGCGCTTTGACAAAAAACTTTCCACTGACAATCAATTACACATTATTGGTTCTGATATAAATGTTATGGTAAAAATGTGGTAAGTGGTCTTTTATTACATGATTAAAATTGTTTTATCTACAGGTTAGAGCATTGCGTGAAAGCTTTCATGATTCAAGCATTCTCACCCAACGTGCATCATTTGATGTCCTAATATTTATCTGCCCATTCTCATCACTATCTGTGCCAAAAGAAGATTGTGTTACTGTGCTAATGGCCGCAGTACAATGCATATTACGCAGAGATATGTCTCTAAACCGCAGACTATACTCTTGGCTATTAGGTTTGTTTTAAAAGATTTAAATTAGTTCTCTAAAAATGTGTAACTTAGTTAATTTTAAACTAGTACTATAAAAATTTTGAACCCTTGTTTATTGACACAGCAATGTGAACATTTAAAACAATGTGTAATTGTATTTCTAGGATTTGATCAAAGCAAGCATCATGACAGCAGTACTAGTGTTGAACAGGATGGTGTGTCCTATTTTGAAATGCACTCAAAAACCTTGCTTATAAAGGCCTGCAAATCTATTCTCAGCCAGCAGAAGCAATATATTGTTACCACTTGGAAAACAAGCAATGTAGAGTTACTTTATTGTGTAGTTTTGACTATAAACTTACAGACATTTCATGAAACCTGTCATGCAAAAATTTAAAAAAAACTAGCCACGGCTTTTGTTATAACTGAATAATATTTGTGTGCTAAAAAACTTTTAGCTGTTTGGGTTATTTTTACTTGTCCATAGATGTGTGTTTTTTGAAGGCTGCATTTTATTGCTTTTGTTTTATAGAATGTGTCGGCTGATGATCTTTTCCCTCTTAAACTCCTGGTGAATCTTTTGGACAAGGCTGAAATTGGCCAATTTATCATTGACGATGTCCTAATTGAAGTTTTTAGGTATAACCAAACACTGGTTGTGAATTGTTGATAGAATGTGTCTTTTATAATTGTATTTTCTAGACTTCTTGATGTGGTTTATTCAAGGCTGAGCCTGGTTGAGACAGGGTTGGAAAAAAATGCCAAATTGTCCGAAGTAACAAAAACTATTAACCTCCTTCTTGACGTGTTTGAGCCAGGATATATATGGCAATACCTTGTTGCCTTGCTGGAAAGTGATGCACTTTGTGAATCTAACCACAAGTTTGTAAAAAAATCGCTTGTTTGACAGCACTAATTTTGTTTCACTTTATTTTCTCTTATTCAGGCCTGTATATTCTGAAGTTTTGGTGTCATTTCCAGATGTATGTGGCTTTATTCAACTCTTCCTTAATATTGTCAGTTTGGAAAGCTATCCAGAAGTATAAAATTAAATTTTGCCTGAATTACTAACAAATTTAAATGTTACCTCTTTGATAGATTCGAAGAAACCATTTACCCAATGTTTTGTTTCATGTAATTGATTTTGTCATCAAAACTTCTCCAATTGATCATTGCATACATAATATAAGTTGTGGACTTACCACATGCAGCAAACTGTTGGATTCTTGCCAACCATCACAACCAGAGGAGTTTCCGACCATGGTAAAGTTTGTGCAATGCTTTGTTAAAAAATTTTCAGCTTACAAGTTGCCTTTTCAAAATATCCTGAAATTAACTCTTGTTTGCAGGGTAATAGTCCCAACCACAATGGAAATACAGACAAGCTGGAAAACATTTCCAATGAACATTCAGTACCAGACTGTAGTCATCATTTTCACGACTTTTTGTGCATGTTTGTCATGACATTTCTCAACGGAAGCAGGTACTTGTGTGTTATTTGCTTGTGATAATCATTCCTATTTTACCCTAATACAAGTAGCAGTATGTACTGCATTGTAAATCACTGTTTCCTCTATAATACCCTTATGTTTTAAAATGTGTTTGCATG
This sequence comes from Ascidia mentula, assembly GCF_947561715.1. Taxonomy (NCBI): domain Eukaryota; kingdom Metazoa; phylum Chordata; class Ascidiacea; order Phlebobranchia; family Ascidiidae; genus Ascidia; species Ascidia mentula. Next base: position 13,708,478 of record NC_138569.1, on the reverse strand, counting down.
CAAAGGTCCAATATTGATAAATGTCTTGCTCAACTCGAAACCTTTCAAGCTGTGAGAGACATGGGTTCACACAAACCACCAGGCAATCATATCAAAACTCCGTCTGGCAAGCTTTCACAAGATAAAAACAAAGGTAAAAAAATGTATGCCCTTTTATGCACATGCACTATTACAAGAGAGCAGTTTTGTTTCATTTGCAACTTCCCTGCTTAACATTTTGTAACTTAATGTTACCAGTTCAACCACTAGATAATGGAAGTTTATCATGGAGCATCTTGCATGAAACCTTTGAGTTGTCATGCCGATTGTTACTTGACTTCGCTTGCTTCCCTGTTTACTTTGAGGGCAAATCATCACCTAATATCGTACATAACACTAACATGGAAAATATAAGGTAAAATCAACAACAACCTGAAGATTGTATGTTTATAATAAAAGTTTTTTTGAGTACTCCTGAATATTAAATAGACACAAAAGGTTGCATATTTCTGAATCAATTTTATTCTTAGTTTTCCCAGTTGGTTGAACTCTCTTCTCTTTGTATCATGCTGGAGTGGTGGTCATTATCCGCTTTGGTTTAAATTTTCATCTTGTGCAATTTCAACAATTCTAGACTTGATATCTCTCTCACAAACTGTTTCTGCATCAGCAGGTTTGTCAAAGTGAATATTCTATGGGTGCACATTGTGTGCAACTGAATGTTTGAATTTATTATTTTTAACTTGTTTCAGAGCGCTCTGGATTTGGAAAGGCATCTGGAACTGTGTCTGTTGTGGTACTTTCCCCTATGTCCTCTATGCATGTCATGATGTTGTACAATGAGTCATCATTTTTTCAACTCATTTCTAAAGAAATGTGGAAGGTGGGAAAATAGGCAATAAATTATATTCATAAGTTTAGTTTACAGAAGGTATGATTATTGGTGTGCATTGCTCAAACACACTCAGGTTTCATTTAGAAATATTGTGTGGCCCAATAATTTGTTAGCTTACTACTTTCCTTGTATTAGTAAATGTATTTTCACCTATCCCTTGGGTCACTTGAAACTAGTATGGGCTACTAGTTGAGAAACATGGAGCAAAATAATTCAAACCCTATATGTTGGCATGGGACATTTTGGTTGATTTACACCTGGGCTTTCGGAACTGTGTTTTGCACCTATGTCGCACAAAACATAACATTTAACTGTGAGAGTTATATTTATGTTTAATATTTTTTATAAATTTATGAAAATTGGATTCCTGTAAAAACTATTCCCCAGGTACATATGGCCACTATATACACCAATGTTGTTTGGTTGTTTCATTTATATTTATGTTTCATAAATATATGAAAATTATATTCCTGTCAAACATAAAGAGGACCCAAAACATTTTATTTGAAAAAAGTTTGTGAAGCACGGTTGTAGACAATGTTTGAATATTAACATTTGTTTCAAGCTGTCATAACTGTATTTCAGATGATCGGAGAAGACTCGGAATGGGCCAACCATCTTATCTGTGTGCAATTACTGGTACGACTTCATACAATGTGCAATGATACAAGATGTGAGGATGTGTTATTAGAAGATATTTTTCATCACGATCAGGTTCCTGCATATACATTTGTTATTGTTCACATTACATTTATTCAATTGTTTTTGATGTAAGTATCCTAGAGGACTATACGAAATCACAAAATACATAAAATTGCTTCTAACCTTGTTTAATATATTTGTTGTCTTATTGCGGTCGTAAACTCTTTGTGGCAGTAAGTTAGGTAGCTGTATAATCTTTTCCCAACTTTTACCTTTGCAGGATATTAGAACCCGATCAATATTCAAGTTTTGTCGTATATGGGATATTAACCGCACCCTTGCGAAAAAGAGCATCGCACTACATTCTGAAGGGCACTTCCGTACTTTTAACAGGTTGACAATTATGAACATTAAGGTCGTGCAAAAACTACCAAAACTTGACAACCTTCATTTTAGGTGTTTATTCGCCGTCGTGGACACACTCACTTCTTACAACGTGGAACGGACAACCTTGACTTCCCCCGTTTTTCAACCGACCGATTCAACATTTTCTCTATCGTTGACGATCGTTCATCGTTGGTTGCGACAGTGCTTGGAAAAACAAGACCTTCTTCGTCTCCTTGAACCATTTCTGTTGGTCGCCCTTCATCCAAAAACAAGGAGTGCTCCGTTTGTTGCTGGTGTGTTTTTGTTTTGTTTGCAGAAAGTTTGTCAAGCTTGGATTGTCTGATGAAAGCTATGGTTGTGTTTTCCATTTGCTACCATTTTTTACGCTTATATGACTTTCAGGTGTTGAGAGTGACGATGTATCGAATGTTGAAGTTGGTTTGCCTCAGGTAATTTGACCGTTCTATGAAAATTATTATAAAGTCAAGGTTTTGTTAATTCTCTTCTAACGAACGTGACCTCTGGTTGTTTTTTTCAGGCGTCATCACAGCAGTTGACCAACCTTACTTACAAACTCCGGTAATGGTTTCTTATCCTTGTTGTTCTAAGAAAGAAAGTTAATATTTACGACTTCCCCACCATAAGACTAGACACGGGCTCAATAAAATAAATATTTTTGGCATTATGTTTCATAAATATTTTTACTGCGTTGACTTAAACGTAAATGATTTTGTTACAGAAATTCTTTCAATGAAGCAACCTCATCTTCTTCTGTTTTGTCCGACATTGCAAAGGGAAAACAACAATATAGGTAGTAATACTGACTTCATGGTTGTAAATTTCTGGTTGAAATAATGCTGATGTATTTATATGGGTTTAAAAATGGCCATGTGGTGGCGCCAGTGCATTATGAGGTAAATGGCAACATCGGTCAAGACGCCCGGTCCATATATTATGTAGAAAATCTGTTCGGGATTCGCGGTCAATATAACCTGGGTTGCATCCCAGTGTGGTAAAAAATAAAAAAATACTTCCCCTTTGATGTTTCAATAAGAAAAACATTTTTTTTTGCAATATTGCATTAAGTTGTGATGTTTCCTTTGATATATATGTTACACGGAAAAGGGCAGTGGGTAAGCGTTGACTGGAGTTGGGGTGTGACGCAAAATGCTAAACCCTAATTATTTTTGAACATCTTAACAATCTGTACCTTATTGGTTTTCAGGGATTTAGTGTCGAAGTTGACGGAACGAAGTGAAGACGAAATTTCTTCCAAAGCTCAACATATTGTGGAAACTGTTATTAGGGAAGCATTGGAAGTTATCAGACTGTAAGTTGAAAAGTTAAACCACAATCTCATTTTAGTCGAAAGCAAATCGACGTGTATTTTATTCTATCTTTGAAACAAGAACTGTTTTTTGATTGCCTTTCGAAGCTACAGAACATCAGACTAGGCATGTTTCTGGTTGGATGGGTTCGTCAGTATATACGTACACACCCGATGAAGTTGGTTGATTTCGTCGAAATCCACTAAAGGCGTTACGCGATCAATGTTTTCTTCAAACATTTTAACCAAGAGTACTTAAGAGTCACATGCTACATGACATGCGATTTCAGAGGGGACCACACTAAAGTGGCAATATCTTTTAATCCTGGCGCCAAAATGTGTCACGTCCAAGTACTCCGTGTCGCATTTTGTCCCTTTTCCTCTTAAGCTCGTTGATAGTGGCGTTCAACATTCCCTCGCAAAAGCTTAAACTATTGTAAGTTGATAATACATTTCAAGATAACTGATGGTGTTGGTTTCCAACGCTTAGTTGAATCGTAAAAATTGCATAAAAATTTCTCAGGCAATTCTGCGTGAATTGCAGGAAACAAGATATTCCGAACAATCGCCTTATAATTAGATTTAAATTTGATGCGATCTTTTCTATTCCATGAGCGCCAGTTGCTAGCTTCGTGATTTGTACGCGAAGTTGTGATGCGGGGCTGTTGTTAGTGTGATGACCCACATATATTTGCATACAAGGAAGGGCGGAAGAGGAATTTGGCCGGGTTTGGCTAATTTGGCGATCGTACTCGGTGTGGGAAATTCACTTCCATTTTTGGATACCCACTATAATGATTCAAATTTTGTCTGGGCACTGTTAATTATTCTGCGTCATTGCTAGGGTTTAAGCCAGGGTTACTACAACGAAAAAAATTAACGTACGGTCGAATAATTTTTAGCCTTCTTTAACGTATTTTAATATCGACAAAACTTCCAACATGTTGGATAAACAACAACAGGTCTTCGAAATAGCGGCTGTTTGCGTTTTATCGAAAACTACTGCACGGTTTGCAAATTACTGCGTGCGAAACACGGGATTGTGGTTGCAATTTTTTACATTCTAATTAAGCCCACTTTGCATCCAGCAAAACTTCGCCTATGCCACAAGACGAAGCTGCGGCTCCAGCGTCTGCAGAGGAACTCGAAAAAACTAAAAAGATTACGCAACAAGATGGCAAAACTCCGGACAAACAAACATCATGGGACCTTCTCATTTACCAGGTTGTTTTTTTGGAAATATTTATTTAAATTTTGATCATTTGTTAGATATGCTTGGGCATATGCTTCTATATACATGGGTATTGTGCGTGTATTCCAAGTATTAACACTACAATGCATTTGTACACAATGGTAATGCATTGTACCAAGTACCAAGTACTTTCGACGAAAATGATTTTCAATAAAGCATTTCATATAACAAGCAGGATTCGGGTCCACCCAACTTTTGCGTGCGAAGAGATTTCTGCAAAATTATTGCTTCACGAACGACCTTTCATTTGTACTTTCACGTGGTCGTTTGACCCAAGGTTGGGCAGGCGATTTCCTCAACACTAAAATTATCTCGTGGTTTTAGGAGTCGTTCGACACACGACGGGTTTTGTATGTTCTTCGTTCTATCCTCGCGCTCCTCCATTGCAACCCTCGACTTTTCACGTACACAGCTTCAACCACTCAAATGTCGCACCAGACGTCATACCTGGCAGGACAGTCCACTTTACAGGTGCAGCAATGCTTTACAAACTAAACATGGCTTAAATGCACTTTTAAAAAGCATCGTTAAATCAAAATACTTTAAGTCAATGACATGGCACGTTTTCATCAGTTCAATCTCCCTATTTCCGAACTAAACTACTTTGTTAACATGAAATCGACTGTCTGGTTGGACAGATTGTGGAGCACAAAACTTGTTTTTAGGAGTTGTTGGTTCGCCATCAGCAGTCCATGGCGGGAAAGCAGTTTTATGGAGACATTTCGAGTCAATCTCAGAGTATTATGATTATCGATGTCCTGATCGGGATCTGCCTCCGGTATATCAGGTGGGCGGGCCCTCTTTCCAATAATCTGCATCCGTATGATTTACGTTGTTATCATTGCACTTGGCTGATTCTGTTCCGGTTTCAAAGCGATAAGCAAGGTCTGCATAGCAATTTAGTTACTTCAAAAAAGACGTTTAGTTTCCTTGGGCGCGTCTGTTTGTCAAATTATTTTTTATGTCAAAGATAACTTGTACCACATGAATTCAGTAAATTCCATCTTCGGCAATTCTGCTCATATATGAGTCCAAGCGCGTATCTTTATCAACTTAATGTGGATATACGCCGCTTTGTTTAGGCTTTATGAATGTTTTTTTGTGGTTATAATTGCCCTCGCTCAAACTCAAAATGCCTACATCAATTATTTTTTAGATCATGGCAACCGCCAAAGGATGAGATTCCCAATTCCCTATGTGACGTTCGGTGTATTTCCTGCAAACTACTCGTTTCACTTCTCGACCAAGTGACCATTCTCGCAAAGGAGAATGTTACGTCAGCGTCGCACTTGACGTCATCGACGGTTTCGTCGTCGGCTCAACAATTCAGTGCCTTCGTCATGTCTGTGCTTGTGAAGCATCGCATGCAGGAAACTGCTTTGTTGGCCCTTTCGCGTACTGTGCAAGCTCTACATGTAATCTTGATGATAATTGTTGGAACATATATGTGTTTCGTTATATATACCGATAGATAGATTTAGCTGTATACCTCAATTACTGAAGCATTTATTTTAACCTTTCAACAGACGCTTATAGCATCATGAGTGGTGCTACGGTGAAATGTTTAAAATTTATTTGTATTTTATTTGTAAATTTTCGCTTAGGAATGGTATGAAATCTTTAACATGTAAAGCTCATTTCCACATGGTGCTATGCAAGTTCGAAAAGCTTTTGTAGCCTAAAGCTGTATAAAGGCTGATTACGTGGTAAATTTTTTGTAGTTACGGTTTGGAAAACCTCTTACTCAGCTTAGGTTTACCGAGTAAGGTAATACCGTATATTTTACAACGGTTTTTGCTGCAGGTAATTGCTGAAGGTTGTACAAGTTCAACGCACTGCAGCAACACAAGAGGGTAAGCATCATGTGCCTTGAACCAGACGCATTAAGTGGTTCATAATTCTATGTGTTGTGGTGTTGTTGAACCTTGTCTACCCTAAATAACACTTTCATCATTGATAAATTTATATAACTTGCCAAATAAATACATGCAGCGCGGTTAGTCTTAAACATGCCTTTGTTCAGCAATTGATGTTTTTTTACTTTATAGTACACACGGAAATCTTCATTAGTTTGTAGCAATACCTTGCTAAGGTGTTAAAATAAACTTCTTGTACTGAAACACGAGGCCCTTTATCAACAAACTATTCTTGTTACAAAAAATCCACTTTATTGTGCAGATCCCCGCATTCGTGTGAAAACAACGCGGAGCTTGCATATTGGTGGTGCGGCAACAATCGACCGTTCATTGTGAGTTTCCAGGCAAACCTGCTTCACCTTCTTCGTTCCATTATCTCCTTTGAACATCGATGTACTGAGATCGACCCCACAAGAGCTCGAGGTAACTTCCCGGTTTTAATCTTTTCGCTAAACCGAGCACATTTTTCTGTTGCCCCTTATCGCCACTTTTGCGGTCGTTGGATGCAGGTGCTCCCTGGCACCTATGTTAACATGGTTTCCGCAGATTACAATCCAGTGAAAGGACAATTGATGCTTGTCCGAAAGACTGTGGTAGTTCACGTTTAATGCGTTTCGTGCAGTGACTCACTACGACGTGCGACCATCTTTTGAATGCGTGATTTGTAAAAGGTAATTAACCACCCGAATTTTGCTGCCTGTGGAATCCAATTTGGTTTCCAGTCGTCAACAAAATCGCCCAAATGAGTTTTTAATGTGTAGTGGGTCTTATGGTTGGTTTTCCAACTGCTGAAAGTGATTTGACTTATATTTTAGAAATCCTTGCGCCCCCTTTGATGCTGTTCCGAACATGATAGGTGGATCTGGTTTTGAATTGTTCACATTATGTTGCAATTTGGCCATCGAAATGCTGAAATTGCAATTTTTGCATTTTGTGCAATATTAAGCTAGATCGCATGTGACAAATAGTCTGCTGGGTTGCTGAATTGCACAAACAAGGTATCACTTTGTGTCACGCGCTGAAAAATGCTGCTATTAGTTTCACATCATCTCAACCATCGTATTGACATTGATTGAGATAACATTGGTGGGTGGGTGGAAGACGTTCCGAAGTCATTGCATATAATCGCGAAACCCATCGCAGCAATTTTCTTAGTGTTGTCGTGATGTTATTCGGGTATAAGTTTCCGCGACACTCAAATCTTTGTTCTCTCTTTCCATATAAAGGGCGACCGGACTTGCAAAGGTTAAGCGTTTTCATTACTCTTCAACTCTTGAAAAGGTTGTCTCCATGTGGTGTGGTTTCCCCAAACAGTTTTGATCGCTCATTCCGGTTTGGCAACTTTCTTTATAGGCAATGCAGTGGTTAGTGCTGAACATCGAGCAGTAACTTCATTTGTTTGCGTTGTGGTTTTTACTAAACCGTCGAGCAAGTGGTTTATTTTGTATCTCCCAGCCAACGTTTTACTAATACATGATCGGATCATGGCCCAATTTGTTGCATATTATACACAAACTTTTTAGTAAGACGATTATGAAATCGGCGAAAAATTTTACCCAGCGGTCTTCACTCCAAAGCAAGCAAACTGGTTAATTAACATGCAGACGTTATAAGGCGGGTGCTAGCTTCAAAATACGAAAGACGATGTTACATTCCTCAAATAGCCCGTTTTCTTTCAAAATCACCTCGACAGCGGGTAACGTATTGCTGTTTTATTTCATGCCCATTTTTACGTGTGGTGTGACGACAACATTTCTCTTAGCGCCGTTAAATGTTTTCCCGCCTTTTTCATCTAATTTAGATTCCTTTAGTTTTTACATCCTGACACGCGCGCACTTAACTCGTACAAGCGGGTGATTTCCGCGAGAAATTTTCCGGTGTCTGACGACGATATCTCCTCAAATTGTGTTTTATCTCAGTACATCGCTTTGTTTTATTGGTGACATATCGGTCTAACATTTAACCTCGGGGAACAAAAGCGAGATTTTTATCACAATGTGTGAACGTCACAAACACAACATCGTGAAAGCAATTTTCCTCTATCATGTGCTGTTACAGCTTCGAGCGTAACATTAAATTGATTCTGAAGAAATCTCACCTTTTGGTTTTTGGAATTCAAGTTTGTTGAATTTAAAATTAGATTGCCGTCGTCGGGGAGCAAGAATTGATTCCAAAAATGTCGCGATGACTCCTACTGAAATAAAAATTATTTTAAAACGGCAATTCTTGTTTAACGTCTCGCTGAGAGCGACTCAAAACATTGAAAATTGGTTATGTGTACATGTAATACGTGCGTAAATATTAGTGTATGGATACTGTGTGTTCCACGATAAACTCATGCTCTTAATGGGAAATACTGCGAACGATTGCCTTTTGCAAGATCTGCGTAAAAACTCGTTTGCACGGAAGATTGCGGGCGCTTCCACGATGGCAACCGTTTCCCCTTTTCTCTCGGCATGTTAAAAAACCGTGTTGCAATCGGCGGGGTTAATAATTCGAAGAATTTTGTTTACATCATACGACGCAGGTGGAAAAAATGCGATGGCGATTCGACCCAAAACTGGGCAGAGCTGCCAAGCATGCAACCGTTGCACGAACAATCGATTATTGGCCACGCCCCGTCCACATGTTTTCCTTCAAAGCCTTAAACCGTGATAATGATTTTTCCTATTTTGTTGTGCCATTTGCAAGCAAGCGGAATTCATCTCATATATATCCATATATTAGCTATCAATACAAACTTTGTGATTCATGGGCATAATGTAATACTTACTATTTACTCCTTGAATCTATACATGCCACATCGAATGGTCGGCGAAGCAAAAAATGTGGCCACTTTGTATGATATTGTTTGACCTTTTAATTAGGTGGTAGTTAGCAATCGTGTGGCTTAATACTACACGCTTTAATTGCTACAGCAATAGTAAATGGATAGTCGCATTCGAGGAATTTGTCGCCAGCGGAAATGAATTATATATTTGCCCTTTTGCCCCATTACCTAACATGGGATTCCAAATCCTAAATGAAAGTAATACTGTTACTTCTTAAATTTCTGATTAAGGTTCTCGCAATTAACTACGTCTATTAGGAATACTCGTGTGTTGCGTGACAAGTATGTAAAGTTTGAATTTTAATCATTGGACTTTAATCCAAATTCAGCGTTAATTTTTAATGGTCACGTTTTTGAGTTGAGTAAATTTTTAAATGCCAAAGTTGCGATGGTGACTTTTTTTGGTGTCAAACGTTCCTTGTCCTAATTTCTTTCGTGCAATATAAAATTGTAATTCTGTCCAATAAAAGATGTCACCATATAATTTATTTCCATAAACTTTATTCTCAATAAAAATTGTACAAATTAAATCCCGTAAAAACTGTACACGCAATCATAAAAAAACAATCACAAATAAAATGCAAATAAGGTTGTTCGGCTCTGAAAAAAATCAAAATGCGTTTGTTTGCATCCAATTAACTCGATACATGTTGTTGTGCTCGGTTTTAAAAATTTTGCGGCCAATTTTGAAAGTTCGCGTGCTGCCTGGCACGACAGGACGAGGGCCTAAAGGCAAGGTGGAATTATATTCTTGAGATGTTCTTTTGTCGCACCACAAACACAACCCAATGTGCCCGCGTCCCAATCCCAGAATGATTGTTTTGGGTTGAACGGAACAAGCCAAGGCGAGTGTACGTGCAAAGCGGAATGTTACAATGGAAATCGCCATCAGATAAAAACGTGTCATTCAAGAGCTGCAAGATAAAATCGTGTGTTGTGCCAAGTCTCTGCTTATATGAAAAATTGATTTCAACCATAGCTTTTTCCAATCAGATCGTGGCGGTTAATGTCAGGTACACGGATATTTATCGCATTGATAATAATCGAGCAGTTCCATAACTTAAATTAATTCTTCGACAACACAAAAAACGTAGAAAAAACTTGAGATCGCAAAGAAGAATTACGCGTTCCCACAGTGAACATTGACTGTCGCAAAATCTAATTTCCACTCCTGGGCGCGTTTGCTTGCAGTTTTTTGTACCATAAGAACGGCTTCGTAGAACTTGGTTTTACAGCAGGTGGACGCCTCTGGAGCACACGTACTTGTGGCAATACCGGCACAGATATTGGAACATTTCGTTTATTCGGCTAAAATACCTTTCGCCATTTTTCACTCCTGAAAACAAGAAGCAGTCTGGTAAATTAAATGACCACAACGTTGTTGAGTCTCCCATTTTTTGTTAAAACTGACGTTTATGGAAGTAACACAAGTTTTGTGGATTGTAAAACTTACTCAGTTTGGTGCACGACGATGCTCTATCCACACGATAACACAATTGCTTTGTCTTGCATATGTTCCTCAGTTTCTGTCGTGTCTGTGATTTTGATGAGGATTTACGGATTGCACTTCCCAATACTGACTCATCTTTTCTCTCCTCATTTGTCTCTTCCTTCTCCTCTTCATTCTGGTCGCCGAAAGTGCGCAGGATGTCCTCAAACTAATTTAAAAAACGCCAAATTTAGTTCGTGGAAAACTTGGAAAGGTCAGCGTGCCGTGATTAGGCGCGGTTAGCTCGAAATAGAATCCTGACTAAAAACTTACAATTCGATCGTTTGAGGAGCAGTCGGGCATGGCTCCCTCCCATTTTCCGTTCTTGCATTTCATCTCAGTATGTCTATGAGGGCCGCTTGGATCGACCGGACATGAATAAGTAAAGGTGCAAATCACTCCGTCGGCAACAGCATCGATGACGTCGCTCTTGTCGCCTCGCAACGTGTCAGCATCACACGTAAGGTTGGAGGCGAACGACCATTGTTGCGAAGGATTTGCGATCTCGGCCAGTTTGCAAGTCGGCGGGTTTTGACCTGAAAAAATACATCAAAATTTGGTTAAAGTAATGAAAAGTTGCATGTTAGGTTGGTGTGACCATGTGTGGCCGTTAAGTTAATCCGTCGTACGTTTGGTGCGCACGCGATATTCGCGTGTCTGCCGACTCGATCCGCCCAGTTGTTGACAGGTATCGTGCAAAGGTCAAAATTCGTTTCATCAAGAAAGCGCATTTCGACTAAAAATTAATCCTCACAAAGGAACAATAGGTGGAGAATGCGCTAATTTGGATGAGACGCTCATATTTACCAACCTAGCGGGAATTGATAAAACACTGAACTTGTGACTTTATTTACAGTTTAAACACTAGCGCACACCTGCGCAGTCCACGTATGTTACCTGCTATTATTGGATATTCCTTTTTTCCCAAGTACATACCGTCAGCGAAAACCACAAACAAACTCAGTGCAATGATCAGAAAATTCATTTTAAACTTTATTATTTCAATTCGGCTTTAATCGCTCTGTATATATTGTTTCTGAAAGAATAATTTAAAGCTTTACTTGCTATAGTGCCTCAATTAAAGCTGACTGCTCGACTTTATTACATAACGTCTCGGTGTTGCCGTCCCACCGATAAGCTTTGTTTTGTGGATTGAAAGCGCCCGAGCCGACTTAATATACACACCCACCCTCCTTTTTCACGCGCCGAACAATTCGCGAGCGTTGTTGAAAACAAGCACGTTTCTCTGCGGCCTCGACCTCGTCAACTTTCGGTGTTTTTCCCATTACGCAAACCCAATTACCGTTTACAAATTACAGAGTAGGTCATTTCCGCCGTAAGCTTCAAACTCGTTGGATAATGATTTTATCAGTGAGTAGCGAAAATTCACCTCATGATTTGCTTCTTGCGAGATTCCATGCGCCCAGGTCATGAGAAAGGCAATTTTCGTACTTTCGACAATATTTTCTCTCAAAATCATAATTTGTAGTTTGGAGCAGTCAACCATTTCTCCCGCATAAAAACCTTTCATGTTTGTTTTATATTTGATCTTTTTACCTGGTTTGGTTTAACTCATGCTTATCGTAGCTTTCGTGCTGAGCACGCAAAATGAAAGCTTTGCGCCAGTTACGTGTTATTTGTTGCGGGCTCGCTTGAAAGCTTATTAACATTTACTCCAGCACAGGTGCGACAATAAACCTGGTATGAAATAACTCTGACGAAAGGTGTAATCAGCTCATAGAACTTCAACACCACTCTCAAAGTTTGGCATCGCATCATTCGTTTCGTATTTCTATGCGTTCCAAATAGTTGTAATTAAACATTTGACACGTCGAACCTGTTTATTATTTCCGTTCGGCTACTGGTACTGCCTGTTTGATTTCGTTTTAAAATTCTAAAGTTCATTATCGCGATATGACTAGTGCCGCGATATTTGGTAGTGACGTTGGTTGGAATCGGGGAAGGATCTTGGCGTAGGGCCTGAATATGCGTTCTGGCGATTACTCATAAACTACCGGAACCCACGCGCTATCAAGTTACGTGTAAGCGCAATCCCTGTGACCCCATAATCTGCACATTGGGCCTTAAAGCTGTATAGAGGGCGGCATAATTGCTCACTTTCGTGTACCGTGTCACGTCGGTTCGCTGCATTGCGTGTCATGCAATACTTTTCCCCAGGTCCACCTTAAAATCGTGACTTCCCTACAAATCGCTTCTTCGGACCCGATCAAGCGTTCTGACGTCAACACATTTTGTTTCGTGTTGGCCACACTTTGCATGGGGTTACCGGGGGCGAAAACTAAGAAGTTAACCAAATCCCTCCTCAATGGCCTCCGCCCAACTTTCTGCATTGCAGAAATGCGATGCAAGTCGAGGTCGAACCACGAACTGGTTAAGAACTGAAAAATTGCTTTCGCAAGATTGCTTAGCGTTGATGACATTACATGTGCAAGGGGAATGACGCACGGTGATTTGGCAAGCGCAGCAGCTGACCCTCAGATATTTCGTGTCCCTATTTGGTGCATGTTCAGCGCACGTAGCTTTTTAACTCGTTGTTTACACCTATATGCTGTAGTTAACACCAGAGTTTTTCTTCGATTGGAGTTTTTCTCCGTTGTAAACCGTTTTGAAAATTATTATTGGAATGTTTGTCGGTTGGCGACAAGCATTTGTTTTCAATTTCAAGTCGCTAGGTGATTGTTATTTTGTGTGTTATATGTGGGTGTGGTCGCACGGTTGTCAAATACGCTGGAGGTAAATTAAAAAAACGCGGTTGATCTTTAAGTTTTGTCACTACTTGTTTTAAATCAAAACACTAACGTCGCAACTTTATTGGGATCTGCACGTCTATATATTTAATATTATCTCTTACATTAAATAACATTAAATTTAAGTGTTCTTGTCTTAGAAGTGATTTTTTAAAATTCAATTTAATTTTTGTTTGTCGTAACAATATATTAGTTGTGTTGTCAAAGCTAGCCCCAAAATAAAACACAACTAACGAAAGCTCTGTTCAAAACAAACCTTATGATCATGGGCCACACACAGAGTTAATTGTTCGTTTGTTCAATGTCACCACATGAGGCGGGACGGAGTCGGTCGTGACGTAAGCTTGCGTGCAAATAAGAGCGTGCTTTCCCGGGCGAGTTATGTCGTGCCACCGAGCTGCTGCAAGTGTCCTGCGGCTATGTCCGAACACAACAATGAACATTTTGCCGGTGGACGCCCAACCTGCACGTTTACCGAGTCACGTGACTGTTAACAGTGAATGTTTTCAACCTCAGATAATTGCGAGTCACTCTTACTGAGCAAAATAATCACTTCCCGTTGCAGAGATGTCGGATTGAAAATAGTAATTCTGTCTTTATAACGGCAAACTGTAGCAGGTGCCGTGGGTTAAAATCGCCGCAATTATGGGTTGCTTTGCACGCACGCCAACCGCAAGATTTTGCCATTGTCATGAAAACTATACTTGTTACTAAAAAAATGTTCGTTACTGCGCAAAAATACGGAAGTGTTTTTTCGTCTTGCGCAAGTCACTCTCGAAGTTTCTCTTAAACATCGTGACTGTGCAATTACACAAACGTTTTTAGATATAATTAATTTTGCCTGCGGGAAGGCACTGTGGAATTTGTTCCCACTTAACGCGTCTTGTCTGATGGGTGTGTGCTCCTAATTGATTAAGAAACGACATCAAAGCAATTTTTAACGCAATTCCAATTCCACAGCAAAACATAACAAAAACTCAATTATTCGCGCGAGGTAATTTAAATCTTTGAAGTTAGGAAACGGCGAAAAGAATTCGACCGGTATTTCGTTCATTTAATCAAACATTTTTTTTTTATTGTTTATAAGCCAAAAACTAATAAACTAACAACGAATTGTTGCGAATTCTTACCTTTGAGAAGGGCTGCGACAAAAGCTAGAAGCATTCTCTGAAGAGGATTCATCTTGTATTTTCGGTTGATTAAAGTCCAATGATCAAGTAACGTTCAAATTCAAACGTACAGATATCTACAGTCTATGCGTTCAGGCTAGACAAAAATGATTGAAATGGTTATTTCAAGGTTGATATATGTTTGAGTTCCGTGACTCACTCCTTACTAAACTGATGACTGATGCTACGAAATTTTTACACTTCCCCTGTTAAAACTTGCATGTTGTGACGCACGTATGACGTAGCGGTTACCTCTGGCCCCCATGCTAACTTGTGAAAATGACCTGCGCAAAATTGCAATGACTCAGGTCGTTTAGGGCAGCTAGAAACGTTTGTTCCGAAGAACTCGCTTCAGGCTACGAGAGCCGCTTATTTGATCGTCTATCACCAAACGATCTTATGAATATGCTTGATGTCCTGAATCGAACAAAAATTTGATACGTCATCAATTCGAATCTCTCTGTTGCCTTAACAACGTTTTGTACTTCAAAACTGCCAATATTATTTCAAAAAAGCTTTCAATATATCATGTTGCCTAATTTCACCAGACTCGAAATCTCGGCCGCCGGCACGCGCGCCACCAACAACCTGGGCATTGTCTTTGGTGGCCAACGTATAAGCCTCGGTCGCTTTATACACCTGCACTATGTCATAATCCGATTGTATATGCCGGGCTCGACCCAGTGTAAAAATCCCGTCATGAAAAACTGTCGTTTTTTCCATTCCTCGCCGAATTAAAGAAAAACTTCTATTTTTTTTCGACTGCCCGAATGGGAAGTTCAAACCCCTTGGAGGCGTGATCCGATTGTCGCGCCTGACAAGAATGACTGGCGACCCAAATTGTCTCGCCATACGCCAAATACAAGCAGTGCGAATATATTTTGGTTTCGTTATTGCGTCACACACTTTCTTGCGCACGGCCCATAATAGAAATAAACTAAACACTGGATGTGATGTTAGAGTAACACCTTCTTCACACCTTACAAGGTAAGACGAGTTTTAACTCCACCGTACAATGGTTGATACATCTGTCGTTCTCAAGCAACGTCGCACATAAAAGGCAACGTATTACTCAACGAACGCCCAAATCGTTGACGCAACGACAATCACTAATAGAAACATGATCTTTATCACAAGCAACCACTTCTAACCGTCACATCCCGATTTGTTTAAAATAGACCAACCCTAAATACAACAGGGAAATAGCTGACAATTTCTTGCACACGCTGCTGCACTTATCGGAAGTTCGTTCACATCTATGAATACTCTATGCTTAAAAACATAATTTCGGTTTCAAAAACATAAAGAATTTAAAAAAATTAACCCTCGAAACATCGAAACAAGCAATTAATTACTTTTCGTACGTTCATCCTCAAACGTTAAACCACTCATCTGCATACGAACTGTTATTTCCACATAGCTTAAGTTGCCGGACTTGTTCTAGCTTATCTCAGGGCGGGCGATAACGTATTCACCTCAGGTTGTGGTTGATGTGCACCGCGGTATTGTTATTTGCCGATCGCCCAGAGGCCAACTCTCATGTTGCAGCATCGTTGTTGAAATCTTTTGTCATATTTCCACTATTTCATTAGGCATTACTCTATGTGGCGATTTATCCTTGCCTGACTTTGTTAAAATGCTAAAAATATTAAATCGTCTCAAATTCGAAATAAGCCTTTGATGTATTAATTGGTTCTGAAAGAATGCTAAACCAAAAATATTCTTTCAGGTGATTTTTCGACAAAACGAACAGAAGAAAACCCACCAACATATCTCCACAACCTATCCCTCACTCTGCAACCCTCACTACTTCACTCGATCATCAAAATGCTGCGCCTACAGGTTGTGTAATACCATAGCTCTTGTGTAATATGCATAGACGTTGCACAATCTGCACGTAGAGAAACATTACGCGGTTGCACAACTTTCACCGGTCACGATGCGACTTTTAATCAAGCTTTTATGCAACGAGTTTGTTTCAGGTCCCACCATCAGCCATTGATGTAACGATTTTAATTTCCAAGCAACTTGTCGCTTGTTATAAGTGGCTGCCCAGCCGCCAGCAAATTGTTGGCTTTGGGTTTAATGGAATCTGAGAATAAGGTGCCGAGTCCATCCCGCGGTCGAACGCGGTTAGGTTTTGGGCCGAACTTCCGTACCTCCCCACTACTTCACGCATTCTTCGTTGGTCTTTTTCGTATTTTTGCTCCGGGGCAAAACCATCGCAATTTAGTTCTGATGGGATAACCAACCTCGAAGCTGATCGGACCGCGCACCTGTTTATTTTATGTTTCACGGTGGACACGCATTTGTACTTGAACAATTGGCCCTAAATAACTTTTCATTCAAACGCAACATTCACAAATCTTCACGTCGGATCAATTCGGGATTTTACGGCAGATCGTGCTTTGAAGTAGAAGCAACATTTTAAAGACAATCGATAATAATCTTTACTATAACATCAAAATACCACCAAGTTTTGTCGATTGTGCTTTAAAGGTCATTTTTCTGATCGCTAGTTTAAATACCGAAGTTGAATTCCATTTCGACGCGAATTTAAACTTGCTCGTGATTCTAAGCACCAGTCTGTGCACCAAGTGTTTATTTCCCTATGGTGAAGTGCACTTAATGCGGGTCGGCCACAAACTACAGCAAGGCCCCAATCATCATCTGCAGTACTTCCGTCTTACATGGAACATAACATGCACCTTCTACCTAACTGACAACAATATTGGCAGGCAACTTGACCAAGTCATCGTGCCTGTTTTGGATTTTTTGCTCCCCACTTAATAACGATTAGCGAGCCAAAGGCGATGTTCAAGTGGCGAACAAAGGCCATGCAAAGGATGTCTGGCTCACCGACTCGACGAGATCGTTTTCAATCGTGTAATTCGCACGCGACGACAACGGGTTTGAGTTAATGTCACTTGTCACAAGTGCAGGGTTTTGTGTCCACCAATTTTAATATAGGCCTTCGTAATTGTACACAGTCGGCCAGCGTGCTTCACTCTGATTGGCTGGATTTCGTCACTTCGTCGCTGCCCCATATGTCACGTGCCTTACCCGGAATGCTGACTCCCCTCACGCTACAGATTTGTCGAAACATGGAAACTGCAGTCAATTGTTATGTCATCAGTACTGCGGAAGTTGCATCAAACGAGGTATTTTTAAGTTTTTTTGGACTTTCGTTTATCGCGTGAACATTGTCTTAAACTTTATTTTTAGTTCCTACAAACCTGACAACCTTAAAATCCTTCAACAAAAAACATAACCAGTAATTTTTACGATTTACGAGGCCAGAAGTCTGTATTGTGTTTAATTTTATTAAAATTTTTCGAATTCTGGAAGTTTCAATAGTTTCGGTATAAATAGCTTATGTAGTGGTTATTCGGGGTTCGGATGGAGTGAAAGTGGCGATTTGCATATTGCAATATCAGCGTTCCAGGAAGTTGTGACAAGATGATGAAATGTTGCTCAATCCCGTTTCGTTAGAGATCAAAGGGGGCGTTGTTGTTTGTCATTTACAAAAAAACAATACAGTAGCAAACCAGCGATTCCATTTTTGCTTCTGAAATTGGCAGAAGGCATGTTACAAATTATAACTGGACAACATTTATTGTTTACATGTAAAATGCTGTAGGTGGGTAACAATATGTTATACTTTCTCAAAACTAATTTCGCATTGTCATTGGAATTTCACGTGGATGCAATAAGGATTATTCGAGTCTCTAGTCTACGCATCAGGATAGTGATTTTGAACCTGTTGTAGCTGCCATTTTACAAAATGCCTCATGAATTCCCCCCGACTGTTATAGTTGTGTCATAAATGTTTGGTTATGTACGAGGGTGTACCAAAAGCACCTGACAATTGAACTTTAAAATCTATTTTCCCTTTTCAAAATTGCGGCAATTTTCTCTTCAAACCGTTGCTATATTGCTCGGGGCAAATTCGAATCGACAAAATACTTGTTGTTGCCAAGTTTGGCCTTTTACGTTGGCGCTCACTTCACTTCTAAGAAACGAACACATTTAGGAATTGTCTTGTGTCATTTCCCACGATCTTATGCCGCTTCAGTGGCGATCTGGGCGTTCCGGAGCGTCCACTATGTCGAGTGACCTCCTGCTACACTGACCAGATCCCGAATTTTTGCGGAACTCGGCGGAATTTGAAATCCTCGCAGTAGATTTCTTGCCGATTATATGGATTTGTCGATCAATGTCAACCGATAAGACTGGCGTTTGTAACTGCCACAAAGACTGTTGTTTCGTAACAATGGGCGTCATATGTTTGAATCACCGAGGATAAACTTATAATCGGATAATCTGCGCAACAACAATAACACTCCGTCATAGGTCACGTGTTCAATTTCAGCTTCTTTTCGCCGGAAGATAATCATTTTTCGAATATTTGAATTTTTCTGATAAGGGTTTCTGTTTTTATTTCAACCATACTGAAGCCATGCGTCGGAAGTTAAACATAGTTTGCTTTTGAAGCTGACTTTTGTGAGGTCGTTTCCGTGCAACCGATATCATTATGCTTTAAAATGCAGTTTAAATATCACTAAACTAAACCCTTTTCTTGTTCAAATATTTGTGTGAAAAGGGGACATGTAAATAAAGTTTAAACGAAATTTATACAAATTACAATTGTTTTTTACACCCGCTTTTCTCATTCAACCAAGTTTCCCCTTTGAGTTACGTCACGAATTCCATCACGATTACATCGATGTTCGGTGTTTAAGCGGAAATGTTTTCTTTATGTTTTACCCGCGTGGCCGTACAGCGCACAGTGTGCTGTAACGCGCATTAATTCACGGTGATGGCATGATGTTGTGGGTCACAACAGAAGACACCTTAATCAATTATTCTGGCACCTTATCGTTCGAATCATCACGGGACGAAGAACAGGACACCGCAATTAAATCAGCTAAACAAGCCGAGAAATTCCCGACGCATTAAAATTAGCATTTTGTCCTGTAAGTAGATCGGTTGTAGGTTCTTTAGAAGATTCTGTCCCCAACCATGTGTCTGTGATTGTTGGTATTATTCAAATAAGCGGAGATTAATATGAACAATGTCCCTCATTTGTGGTTACCATGTGCATTTCTCCGGGTTGAACTTTTCCATGGTGGCGTTTTAGTTCAAACGCGATAAAATCTAGCCAGGTCTAGAACGCCCATGTCTGTAAAAGGAGACATCCTTAACCGCGCCTTTGCTGTAACATTATATTTATCGGGGAAACTGCTTTTGACAAAAAGCCATATTTAGTCTTGTTGGCTTTGGCCAAAGTTTTTTCCCCCATTTCGCTGTGTGTGTTTTATTCAACAACTATTGAAAACTAGCGTGTTTTGTTACAATTTAACGACACAATTTTATATTTCAGGGTGGTTTCCCCGTCGATTATGTGACGTCACTACTGCGGAGTTTGCGCACATTGATACATTCCACTCTGTTACTGCCGGTCTCTGGAGTCACGTCACTTGTCGTTGGTACGTCCACGATCATTATTTCCTCGGTGTAATTGATGGATGGTATCTGATACTTTTATGGCATGTTTTGCGATAGTAATTCGACAGTTTTTAATGCACTACGCAGCTCCTCTTGCGTGGGCAATTAACATGGTTTGATGACGTTCGCTCATTTGTTACGAATGGAAACTTGTGTGATTTGATCAGGGAATGAACGTAGAGTTTTGTGAAAACCTGTTTCTCCTGCGAAAGAAAACTGAAACTATCCTAATTATCATGTAACGATTTGAATACATTAGATGATGTTTCGCTGTAAGCCAACCATATTTCGGTATACCAAACATACGTTAATTTGTGACAGAAGGTCAGCTGCTTAAAATATATGTATATATGATGCCTTTGCAGCAACAGCAAACAATATATTCCAAAAATAAAGATAAATTAACAGAACCTTGGGTTATCACTGTGCATAATATCGCCGGGTCGGAATAATAATTAAGTGGTTTTAATTGCCGCCAAGCAATGTTTTTGCTATATTTGATGCGGTGTCCGGTCGTGTGGTGATTGCGTCCGTCGTTGAACGTAAACGAATCACGATCCCCAAACAACGAACAACTTCTCGGATCGCATGACGTCCTGACGCAATATGGGATGGTTTTGCAGCCAGCAAAGTTGAGCATGCAATAATAATGCTCCAAGAACTTGTAATCTGCAATCCAAATATGTAATTCTTAGAAGCTCGTTTTTTTGACATTTTGTTTCTAAAACAAGGGTTTGGAGAAAATGTGAGTCACAAACTAGAATAGAAGACACTCCATGAAGCAAGTCCTTCGTGACGTGTTTTGTGACATTTGCCGCATTCAGTGCGCCAACTAATTTCATGAAGTGTTCTTCTTTCGGATAATAATGCAAATGGCATAGAACCTAATTTCTGTATTGGGCATTCACAGCTTTGTGTTGTGCAGGTCTGTCTAGTTCTACCGACCGAAAACCATCGCTACTGGCAACAGCCAATCCAGTGCAAGCAAGTCAGACGTCTACGTCACTTGGTTTCTCAGCTCTCGGAAGTTTATTCAATGTTTTCAGTTCAAACAACACTTTACGGGTAAGAAACCGCCTGATCTTCTACTCCATTGTGCAAAAATTTAGAGTTCAACTTTGAGAAATCAAGCTGAAAATTTACAGAAAAATGTCATGGAACATTCCTGGTGTAAAATTTAGTTTTCTTTGATTTTGAAGTAAAAAAAACAGTAAATCTGGCTGTTTCCAAAGTTTGCAAATGACGACAAAACTATGCTCATATTATTTATTTTATAACAATAGAAAATGGGAAATTTCAATTGTGTCCACGATGCAAACGTGTATTGCAGCATGCGTTGGTTTTCGTTGGATTTACCGAAACCCACTGTGGGGTATTTCCGTTTCGCACAAAACCACTGAAAATTGTACCACGCCCACTTCTCTTGCAACCACAAAATTCCGAACTTCCTCCACCAATTTCTTCGTTCAAGTAATTAATGTGACAAGTGCCACCAGGCAGCGGACCGCCACGAAAGTGGATTAATTCGGTTGAGCTTGCGCTTGCCTTAAGTTTAAACCTATTGAAAATCTTCTTCGAGCCTCATTTTCAAATACCACTTGGCTTTGAATTGCGACCTGAACGTTCAGTTTCATTTGACCTTCGCCCGTTCGTGACGCATCGTTATACATACGTAGGATAATTGTCGAGAGGTGCTGAAGGCGATTGCGCCAATTTTCCAAAAGTGTGATATGTCAATAGTTCTAAAACACTCACATTTCACCTTTAGGGTCAGCAATCAAACTCAACACCCGGTAACATTTCGCTCCGTTTTGACCTCGGGTCATGCATAAACTCCTCACCGTGTGTGATGTTTTATGCCCACTTCAGAGAAAACGTTGCTGGACTGTTTATTTAACGTCGACTGCGAAATTTATTACCAAATAGAATGCTTAGTAAGTTGGGAGAATTTAAAATTGCTTGTGTTTGAAACACTGGCTTTTTGCTCAAAGCAATAACGCTAAATGTATCGCTGACTCGTTATTGTGTTGGCGCTTATATGTATGTAGAGAAGTTCTTGCCATATTATACTAATACCAATAAGTATAGTATGGTCTTGCATATATTTACAAGTGCTAGCACCTTGACAAATTTAAATTACAACCAAACACATTTATTTTGTATGATTTAAGTAGTTTTGTCAAAAACTCAATTTATTGTTTTCATTAGCTAGTATGTATATGTGGGAAACCGCTAACAATGTTTCCGATCACACATATAACATTCAGACGTATGTGACGTAAAATGTTCGTTTATTTCAGCCACAACACAGCGTTGATGATCATGAGCTCACAGAGGAAGCAGCAGAAGCGAAAAAAATTTCCCTCAATAATCTTCCTCGCATTCTATCCTGTCTGGCATCGATATGGAACATTACAGCCAATTCGTCACGCCAGGTAAATATTGTCATAACAGTGACTTTATGATGACGTTGCATAAAGTTTTCGGTATTTTTTTTGTGTGTGATGCCTCCGGGGATGCGTGTTGTATATTGTGACGTGCTGGGTCGTGGTTTCCCGCTGTTTGTGTTGGATTTTATTAAGTCGGTAAATAAAACGGGTCGGCCGTTTTACAGTTTGATTGGATACAAAGGATAATGGTGGCTCGTTATTATGGGGATAACTACATGTATATGTATTCAATTTACACAAATTACAATGTCAACTCTATCTCAAGCCGTGATGTCAGTTTGTACGCTACCATAACACGGTTTTGTCGAATTATGCGCAGCCCTCGAATGTCGGTTCAAGCACCTTTATATGCAAAATAATGACACACCATGAAACCTTTATAACCTATTGAAAAAAATCGAAATTTTTTTGTTTAATCGTACACGAATGTGGTAATATCAGTTTCAGGGGGAAATTTTGTCTGGTGTTTCGAATGTTTAGTTATTCGTGCTACCAAACCATTTTGCCAAACACATTGCATTGTTTTCCGTTGAGAAGAATTGCTCCTCAGTAAAGCCCGCCAGCCATGTTGCGGGCATCATGTTACGTGGCCTTATACAAATTTTGCTGCTGGTTGTAAATCCGGTGTTGCAGAACATGATCGAGCAGCAGGTTGTAAGGTGGATCCAATCTTTCCACTGATGCCACCCAAAATAAACAGTGATATGCACGTTTTCTTGTAATTCAGACCCTTGCAGCCACGATTTTCGTGTAATCTCATTTATAGTGCCACAAGCAGTAAAAGTTAAAGAAATTAGCATCTTATGAATATTGCACTACATCAAATAGAATTTATTTGGAAGCGGACTCGTGTGGTCGTTGTTGACAAGCACCAGCATTGGGTTTGGCAAGCTTACGCACAATAAACTTATAATTACATAAAGCAATAATACACGGGCCCGTTTAAATCTCTACTCGTATTCACGTGCATCCATGTGACGTTAAATGTAACTCGTGACATCAGAAAATGCAAATTTAAATTTTTGACATTTTTTCTATTATGTGTTTTGAAAAACTAAAAGTTGTCCATGAATGTTTTGACAAAACTTTCATGGACAACTTTTAGTTTATGGTCAGACATTTGTAAAGCGTGATGACCATAATGACCTGCACCGACTGACAAAGATGAAGGGTTGCTCTCTGCGTGGTTTACATTTTTCTACGAGATATATCGCGCAACAAACCGGGTTGGACAGATAAAGAAACAAAATTGTTGTTGTTCATATCCGGTTGGGATACTTTGCTGACATGACTATGAAGCATATGTAGGTTGGCCTATAATGCAGATAACATTGACATGAAATGCTTCATGGTCAGCAGTGTAAGGTTACTTGTATGACAGCGGCTGTAATCAACGCGACCAACGATGTCCTTACAAATACTTTTAAAAGTGTCGTGGTTGTATTTAAATGATCAGTTGGGGACATACCTTTACTGACCGTATTTTGTAATTTTTGACAAATTGTACGTTTTTCACCAACAGAACCCTACAACGCCACCTGGTGGTCATGCGTTTGTGACGATGGGCGACGAAGAGTCAATTGCTCAAACTGTCCTCCAACTTCTCAACCCGATCGCATTGCAGGTGACGCACCATACACTAATTCTTTGTCCCCGAAAACACGAATGACGTTGTTTACATTCAAATCTCCCGGTACTTTCCACCGGCGCTGCGCGCGCAACCGCATGTCGGCTTTGTATCCGTTAATCTTCCAGCGCCGCCGTCAGACCGTAGTTGACCCAAAGCTCCCGTGCCATCGAGTATCAAGGACTTGAACAGTATTTGTGCCCAGCTTGCACCTCTGTAATAGTTTTAGGCGGCGCGCATAATGGATCCTTTCACAGTAATCGCTGTGTGATGTCACAACAGTGGTTGCACGACAGTGTTGTGACATCACACAAGGTGGTCGGGTGGACAAGCATAACTGCGGTTTTGTCCCGGAGGAAGAGGCTGGACGTAGATCCCAGCTTATCCCCTCATTTCCAGGATAACAAAGTGGTTTGTGTGGATTGTCAGCACGATAGTGGCCACACTTTCCGTTCTTTGTTCTTACCATATTGGTTTGCGGAAGTTGGCAAGCCCATACTACTTCATTAATATTGCTTTAAGTCAATTTGGGGAATTTTGGATCACCTAAAGTGTGAACTGGCCGTAACCCCGCAAAACAATTCGCAGATGTCGCGAAACAATCCGATCAACATACTTTGATGCCACTTTACGTTGACTAATCGCTGCGCACGCTACCTTCTGTTTGCAGTACGGCGAAAATCTCTTCCATGCTCTCGCTGTGGTTTGGGAGCGTCGCGGTCGCTCGCCGACTGGAGCAAAACCTCTTCGTGAGCCGAACGATCAACAGCTTCAGCTGGTCGATGTCACGTGCAGCATTCGATCACTCCAATGTGACGTCATAATGACTTTGGTGAAGCGCGTCGTAGCGCAGCCGCCAGATTATCCGGCTTTATTAAACAGCAAAAAGCGACAAACTCCCAACGAGGTAACCATCACAATCTCCATTGGCGTTTGCTCTGACGCGAAAGAAATGCTGACAAATCGAATTTGAATTTTGTTTTTCGCGCAGGAGTGTTTACTGGAGTTCGTATTGCGTTACGTGCAACGTCAGATCCCCGCCTTACTGCGTGGTTCGCGAAGTGCGATGCTCACCTTGGTCCGCGAATGTCTTGCGCAAGGAACGCCGGGATCTCACATGACAACTGTCGACACTGCCTCGACCTTAAGCTCCACGGCGCCACCTTCAGGCAAACGACAACTTGGCGCGAATTGCTATTTTTTGCTTCTTCAGTTGTTGGCGGAATACGCAAAAAGCGCTCACAGCAGCAACGACAAGAAAGAGTTAAAGGAAATGCAGGTACGCTGCAATTTGTATTTTTTATAAATGGGTCCATCTAACTAATTACATTTATAACCACAGGAATATTGTACATTATACAACAAAATTAAATTGTTTCCTATTTAGGATGTTACAATAAAATGCATCGATTCATGCAACGCTATCGTGGATTGTTCACTTGAACATGGAGGGTGGTTAGTTAGGAAAGCTCCAACCGTGCTCCCTGCGTCACAACATGACGTTCAAAGTCCCCAAAATCGTATAGAGTCTGGTTCATCTGTTGATCTTCTGGGTACTGTGAAAGTCAAATCATTTTTCTTGCTTTTCTTTATAATGTCATTTTCGTTTGGGGTGTGAACTGCCAGTGCTTAGTCTTAGGACAACCAAATATTGCTTTTTTCTTTCCAATACTTTAACTCCTTTTTATTTTTACAGCTCATTTTGTTTCTAATCTTCTTACCCAGTTGCCATTGCATAATTTACTCTTTAAATATACAATAGATCCACATCAGGGAAAGGAAGATTCTGGACTTAAACCTGCGTCATCAGATCCCGGTATCGCGGTAACTGGACGAATTTCTCCCAATCCACAACAACCCCAACCCTCCATGACCATTTTACCACAGAAAGCGAATCCCAACTACGAACACAGCGTGAATGCTCTGCGCGTTCTGGCGCAAGTAAATACATCTACTTATATTCTGCACAAACAGGAACATTAATGAGTGTGTTTTTCAGCATCTCGCAAATTTGCTTGACTTGGTTTTTGGGAGCGAGGAAAAAGACAAAATGATTCCGTTGCTTACGACGGTCATGACCAACGTCTCTCCCTACTTAAGAAACCATTGGCAAGTTTTACAACACGTTTCAATTATTTAAAAATGTTAATAATTCAGTTGCGTTGCACTGGTGATACTTCTTCGTGATAAATGTGATAGCAACGAGAGGTATGTGATGAATGTAACCATATAAAGTTGGTCGCAAATTGACCAAAGAACTCGGCATAGATTATTTCAACATAAAAAAGTGGATTGCGGAAATGAAGTGCTGGGGGCGACGAGATGTTTGTTGCTGGTTAGAAACGCGAAATGCTTCAGGCTATTTTCAGGTTATCAGTTTACGTGCTACTGAACATACGTAATTCTATCGTCTACTGGAATGGGTTGAATGTTTATACGTATCTGAATTTCGGTCTGACGCAATGTTGTTTCGGTGTAGGAAACTAAGTTTGAAAACAAGAATCTTTGGTGTCGTTTTTTCTAAATATAGCTCTCCACCTATTTTTTCAACTACCCTGGACTATTACCATATTTCTTATTTTTCAGCCTCAACTTCGCACCAAGTTACCGAGCAGCAGTCAGCCTTCTATCGAGTGTGAGTGGTTTTCAACAAACTCGTCGTTCGTGGAAACGCGATGCGTTTGAACTCTTGCTTGAACCCGGCTTCTTTAAGATGCCACATGACAGCATCCACGAGTGGATGAACGTGATTGACCACTTGATGACGCACGACGCCACCACGTTTAAAGATTTAATGGGTAAAGAGAATGTCACCTAATGGTTTTGTTGCTCGTTATTTGTGTAGGATTTGATGAGTTGCATTAATACTCTGGGTTAATCTATTGGAATTATTTTTTAGTTCGCATTGGCTTGACTCGAAACACAACGACTGGAACTTCGTTGAATATTTTCTCCAACAAGGAACAGGTAATGTGCTAATCATGTGACGTGTGGTGTGATCTTGTTATGTCAACATCTTGTCGGTCAATAGGAACTGGAACAACGTGCCATGTTGCTCAAAAGATTGGCATTCGTCATATTTAGCAGCGGTGTGAATCAATACCAACGACATTTACCCGAAATTCAAGAGCGTTTGTCGGAAAGTTTGAGATTACATCTTGTACCCGCTGTTCAGGCCGAGGTATTCAATGTAGCAATAAACGTATTATAAGTAAAGTGAAACGTTACCCAAAAACTTTGTGTGATGATACAAACATGTTTCTGTTGTGCCAAACATATGTAGCGACTGTGTTTTAACAGGTGTTCTTGTGCTTTCGGGTAATGTTGGTTCGTCTTTCTCCTCAACATCTCATATCCCTGTGGCCAACTATTATCACAGAGCTGGTAAGATAAAAACTTAATATATATACAAAAAATATTTGTAAAATTAAGTCCAGAAGCGTTGGTGTGTGTGTGGTATTTGTGTTTGGATGTCCTCACGGGTAGATAAACAAAAAAATTCTTAATAATTAGTCAAAATAAACGTGTTTAGTTTTGAAAAGATGCTTTATCATAAGCGTTCTGAACTAAATCCAATCACTTCCAGGAAAAAATTGTTCTATATGTGTGACATAAAATATCGGCTAGCCATTAATACTTCGCGTGTTTAAACGAACATTTCGTGTTCCCACATTCCACAAACACTGATGGCACTCTTCTTGTTTAGCCCAACAAACTTCGAACATTTCGTACCTTCGTGTACTTGGGATTAGGAAAACCACTTTTGCTTTGCACGAACTTTATCGCGATTGTGAGTTTGCCGAAATATTTTAAACCACCGTTTTGCACAACGAATTGTTTTTCTTCAATTTTTCTGCTCTGTCGGCGATCGGCTGCGAAAACCCACAAAACCGCAAATTGTTGCGAATGACGCAAGACAAAAACGAATATTGTGTTGGAATTTTGTTTTACGCCGTGTAAGCTTTGCGGAGAAATGCATTTTTGTATTCAACAAATGTAGTTTCAACCACATTTGAAGAAAACATTAAGAGTCAGTTCGTGACATATGCGAAGTATTTGCTAGCCGGGGAACTTCCTTCCACAACAAACAAACACAAGAAAACCCCGTGCACAACAATACAGAGGCGTGATCCAAACTAATCGATTATTGCAACTGCAAACAGATTTCACCATGCGAGTCGATTTCCTTTGCTATTTAACTTCCAGAGTTAAACAACACATTGAGGATTTTTATTCTATTTGTCAGATTCAAGTTTTAGGTCAGATGGAACAGGAGGTCACTCTTCACGATTACGATCGCGATCTTGAAGAAGCGAAAGATGGATCGGTAAAAGATAAAACCTCCCTTGCATCAAGTAGAGTTGGTGTCTTGTTCTCTACACCGACCAGCAGCACATCCCGCATGTACTTACAAGAAAAGTAAGAACTTAAAAAAAATTGAAAAAAAAATATTTTTCGCAACTTCCTATTTTGTTTGTGTAAATATTTTGGCCCATTTGTACGTGCGTATTTTGCTTTTGTTTTGCGTTTCTATACCTTCACTGAAACTTCATCGCATAAATAGTGGTAACCTGGGGTGTTACGTCTTACTTAGCAGCAGTAACGAGTTACTTGATTTATAACAACAAAATATAATTTCAACTTTAATTTTGAGGTTTGTGTAAAAGATTTTTATATTTTAGATGGATGGCAATGTATCTGTCGGCATGCAAGCTCCTTGATTTGGCTTTAATATTGCAACCAAACCAACTTAACTACTTCAAGGTAAGTTATTGTACGTTGGAATGTAGTTAATTGATATTGAGTTGGTTCACGTCAACCACAGATGTTCCGTTGGTCTTTCGTGGGTGAACCGGGTGATTCGACAGAAGATGAAACTCTGGAGAGAAAAGTTGAAAGGAAGGAAGTTGAAGCAAGGGGAGGTGGACGGAAAAACCACGACGCAAAACATGTTTTTCCTTTCGTTCCGCACTGCATTCGAATAAACCGCGTTATGTCTGCCAAGGTGGGTGGCAACACCTGTCATAATTTCGTTATATACCGTGCATGGGCCGGCAACTTTTTGAACACCACGTACCAGTTTACAAATTATCATAAAATTTTAAAAACTTTGAGCTCCAATATACTTACGCTAAAATATGTTGACCTTTTTTTAAGTCACCACCTCCTCGTGGCACACTTATCACAGGAATATGAATTTTAAATTCATGCAATTCCCGGATGCGTAACGCATCGGAGTAAGGATAAAATGATTGATTTATATGTATGGTACAAACCTGTTAACTTTTATTGTGTTGCAGTTCAACGATTCATTGGATATGTTAGAAGCCGCTCCACTTCGCCCTCTACTGGATATAAGAAAACTTAGATCTCTGTTTGAACTTAAGGCTTTCTTCAACACAATCATATCACCTGACACAATGCTGCGAATCCTGCCCACAAAAAAAACTACAAATGGTTCGAAATTACAATAAAGCACCATCGTGTGATGATTGTTTTCATAAACACTGATCTTATCAATAAACTAGATGTAATAATAGGCAAATACACGGCTTACTTCAGTCAATTTCAAGCTCTTATATGAACCTGACCAAAATCAACACGTTTTTTCTCGCTGGGATGACTTAACGACAAGAAAGTGTGTTGTATTGTTCAGGTGTTGCCGGGTTACTAAGCAGTCCCAGCATCGAGGAAGTTTTAAGAAACGACTTTGTTGAAGAGATGATCTGACACTGTGTGTATGTGGTACTTCACTGCCGCCCGACTTGACAGAGCTTTCACATTTCCACCATGTATCGTAAAACTATATAGTACCACACAACGACTTGTGTGCGGGGGTTTATATTAGTTTGTTTAGGAATCGTTTGTTTTTATATTGTTAAGGATTTTAGCTAATAAAAATGTAATGTATTGCACGCATAATATTATAAAATCTAACTAGAGCCATTTAAATCTTAACATTGAAGCAATTTGGCCTTTGATAAAATTGTTAATTTGTTTCGTTATACCCTAAATTGCAGCAACTTTTCAATCTCTCAGGCAAATTGTTCCATTTCAAGTTCACTGTGAAAAATGTTCCACGTTAAAACTGTGCTTGTTATGAAGCGTCAAATAGAAATCCGAAGCTATAAATAAATGTTAAATGACCATTCGGTGCACCACATCATCTTTTGTTTTTATTAAAAGTTGCACATCGAATGTATAGAATCGCTTGTGCACTGGTAGAAGTTTAGTGTGCACGTTAGTTTTTCGTTACGCTTTAGTGTTGTATGATGGTAATAAACTTGGGTTTGTTGGTGTCTTCAGTTTTCCAAAATGTGATATATTTTTTAATGAGAAACTGGCGGTTACACTGCACAAAGCTTTCAAGAAGTGCCATATACGTGACAAGACGAAAACAAGTTTCATTCAATTTTGTCTGATACAATTAACGCAATGATACGGCCTGGTGACAAGACATGTTTCTTGTTTTTTACAAGTTTTATTGAAAACGTATTTTCATTCAGCTTTTTAGCATTCATTAATTATCATTGGTGTCGGTTACCATACAAACTACACGTGTGTGGTCACGTGACTCTGAAGAAAAAAACCATTGCAAATCAAAACAATTCGGATTCTCATCCAAAAAGATTTCAAGATGAAATCTGGTCCGAACATTTTAATTACAGGTGTGTTGTTAGTTTTATTTGGAACTTAGTGCAAAAATTTAAATGTTTTTATTAAACATCTACGCAACATAAAATTCAACAAAAAACTGTGTGATTTTTTGTAGTTCTTTATCATATTTAAATGTATTCCGCTTTGTTTGTGATAACTGGAGTGACTCGAATTAATGCAATTATATCAATATGCAAAACTATATGTTTGGGTTACTTTCCCATGCAATGGATTATATTTATATACCATAAAGCCAATGTTTATAATTTCTGTGAAGAATTTTTTCAATGAACAATTCCACTGATTATGCACATACATACTAGCTTTATTGTTGCTAATAGAATTTTAAAAATGTATAGAAACGATAAATCCTTGTCATTGTGAATTTACATGCACGAGTTATTGCAATGTTCTTATTACACAGGGACACCTGGGACTGGTAAATCTACCTTGGCTCAGGAACTTGCCAACCAAACTCAGCTACGAGTCATAAATGTTGGGGAAGTAGCCAAAGAAAACCAGTTATTTGTTGGCTATGATGAAAATCTACAATGTCCAATATTAGATGAAGATCGTCTTATAGGTAAGTATATTTTCCCAATCTGATAAATTTTCTTGTATATATACTGGATTGGAAAAAAATTGCACTGAGGATTTTTTTTTTGGCAATCTTTAAAACGTTTTTCTTATATTGATGCATTGGTTAATATATATTGTGTTTTTTGGTAAATTTTCACATAAGTGCGAAACATTTTTTCCAATCTGATTCATATATATATATATATATATTTGTATATATGTGTCTGCTTATGACCAGCATATTAGCTTTGGATTTTCTATTCGAACTACGTATGTACATACAACTATAATATATGTGTTTTAGATGAACTGGAGGATCAAATGGGTGAAGGTGGAAATGTTGTTGATTATCACAGTTGTGAATTCTTCCCTGAACGATGGTTCGATATTGTTTTTGTTCTCCGCACTGACAACAGTATTCTTTACGAAAGGTTGCAGCAAAGGTACATGCTTAAAAATAGTTACTTAACTTTCTGTGAGCAATGTATATATAAGTAATTATTTTATTTAAATTGTGTAGTTTTTTATGGCATGTTTGATTTGGGAAGATTAGTAACTTTTCATTGAAAATCATTTGAAACTTGTTTGTTACGAACTTGTTTCTAAAATGTGTGATAATAATTTGCGTGTAAATATTAGGCTGAATCTGAACTAAATATTTAATGATGTCATAAATTTTATATTGGTTGTAAAAAACACATGTTTCACTACAAATAACAATGATTTGTAATCATACTTTAGTGACATTTTGCGTTATTTTATTATTCCAATTTATTTTCGTTATTCATGACCTAACTTAGATATTTTTTTCACACAATCCTTCAAAATAAATCCTAATGGCAGTACATTCCAAGCACCTTTGTTTAAATTTGTGCTCAAATTTTCAGTTAAGGCCAAACATTTTGATAATTTTGTTCCGGCACATCCTGTAATACATTTCTCAAGGCCGATGTGCTCAAAACGTATGTAGTGTTCAGATCACATAAAGAAATTGCTCAATATAAAGTTGTATATATTTCAGATCATACAATGAAGAAAAGTTAAAAAACAACATAGAATGTGAAATATTTCAAACTATTCTGGATGAAGCACGTGATTCATACAAACCAGATATTGTTCATGAGTTGCCTAGCAACACCCCAGAAAATATGGAGAAAAACATAGAGGAAATTGTGACATGGTGCAACCAGTGGAGTCCACTCACAACGTAGCATTAACCCAAAATACCATTATTTATACGAATGGTGGGTTCAAAGCCCTTTCTATACTGTGTTGTTGTTTATATGGGACTGTTTTGATAAGGTTACATCCATTTATTTACGTTGCAATCCACTTCATTATAATTACGGTCAACATTTTTTGGGGGTAAAGTGAACCCATCTGTTTTGTTTGGATTAGGATGCTTTTGTTCTTTTTAATAAATTTTAGTTATAATTTTTTCGTTAACTCATGATGGCATGTTTCTGAAGATCAAGCAATAATTTTATGATCAGGTGAAGCCTCTGCAGTGTGGTTGCTATTCAATGGAGAAACAGCACAGCAACTCTAAATCATTTGGTAGTGATAGCAATTGGTAGTAGGTCAAACAGGCTAAGGTGTTGGGACTTGCATAAAAGAACATGTGATTTTAAGGTAGGATAGAATCTTGTTAAAACACAGTGCAATTCTGTATGTCAGAAGAATATTTGGTGTTAAAATTATTGCACGAGCTTTTTTAGTTATGAAGCTGAAAATGTTGTCGGGATATGTGTCCTATAAATTATGAGATTTGAGGTAGCACAGAGCTTGGCAAACCATTTGACTACAGGGCCAGGGATACAAATTTGATATTGTTCCATGGGACTACAAAGTACATTTTTAGACTAAAGTTAAAATCGTTTTGTTTTGCACGCAAATTTACTATGCACATGAAAAAGGATGGGACCACGAGGGTTATCGAGTCTGTAGCAGACAGGAGTGTTCTTAGCGCCATTCACGTGTATATCGTTGTACGACCATGAAAAAAAAGGGTCAATACAATTATTTCCTGTACAAAGTAACCGTTGACTTACATTCTGCATTACACGTTTATCTCGTGTTATTTCGTTGTATAAGATATTTTGTAAACACTTCTTGGTGTCAATCATGCGTGACCAGTTTTCAACCAATCACGTTCGTAGGCCTCTCAAGAGCGACTGTATCTCTTTCTCCAACTCATTCTGTTCCGTTCTACCCCGATACGCTATAGGATGCTACTGCTCACTGAATTAAAGTATCACCAATCACAAGACTGTTGGCAACCTTCGGGTTTGTTTAAATACAATAGAGTTATAACTGTTGCCCATGTGGTTCTGGAAAGCTAAGCAATGTTTGGAGAACTCGCTCAGAACAGGCCTTCTCTACAGCCAGTCAATTCCTACTGGATGCTCGTACGCTTGTGGCCTGAGGCAGCAACCGCCAAGCAGAGGCAATATTCCTCCAAGTGGTTATAGCTATCTAAGCTGCAAGTCAAACGCCCATGTGATGGTGACTTCCTCACGGAGAATGTGCCGTAGCGAACACCAGTCGCAATGGGAGATGATGGGTTGCGACAAATCGCATTAGACGATAGATGGCAGCCTGGCCGTGCCTCAAGCGACACTAATATTTACCAACTTATAACGGCCCAGAATGAAAGTTCCAAACCTGGGCTATAATACCGAATGAAACGTACCCTAAGCCGGAAGAGCTACATTTCTGCTGAAAAAATGATTCTCTAAAATTTGGAGCGAATAAAATTTATTGCATTAAAACCAACGTTTCGGTACATATTTGATTTAAAATTAATATATTGTTCGGGAATGCTTGACACCCATCGGGCAAATCGCTGCTTGGGACGCAGGGGCTAAACAGCTGTAATGCGGACGATGACATCCGAATAAGAGCGACAAGCGTAAAGTGTTAAATCTTGTGATCTCCCGCGAATATCGTTGGCGCCTAGTTTTGCCTGTCATCTCTCCACACTCCATGTTCGAGGAAGCTTTGTTTTAGCACTTTGATTTTAATTCCCTTCTCAGAGGGTCGCATACAGTTTAAAAATTTGTTTGCTCACCGAATTAACCATCATTCGAAGTTGAATCAGTTAGAAGTAAGTTCATTGGGTTTTTGTGTGAGTGGATATTGTAGACACTGTTAGTATGAAGTGGTCAGGTTGTCCAGGCAGCACTGTAGGTTGTGGAGATACGACTTCAACATATGACGAGTTTGTTTTTTGCCAAGTAAGTTACAACATTACTAGCATACATTGAGTTACTTGCATATTTTGTACCGATAGGTATGTATTGCTATAGTACAATGAGGAAAAATTAGTAGGCTGTATGCAAGAGAATATACTTTTTGTCTAACCTGATCTTGCTGACAGTTTTGTTCAATGTACTGATTTTAGGCAAAGCCAGGAAGACCTAAAAAACGCCGTCTGTCACGTCCATCTTCATCATTGTTCTTGGGAATTCAACAGAGAAATAGAAATGCATTGAATCAATTATCTTCGGTGAGATGTTTGGAAGTCACGCCGACTAAAGTTCCCCACGCTGCCTTCACAAGGACCTCTGCCATCCGTGTTAGGTATGTTGGTTCAAGTTCATCTCCCAACTTTTTTGTCGGAATTTAGTTGTTCTGGAATAGGCGCGGAATCGAAATTCAAGATCTATTTGAAGTCTTTTCGGGATGCTGAAGTGAAACGTAATCATTTTTTACATCATTTGCAGAAAACCAAAACCTCACAGAAATGCCCACTTTGATCAGCTCCTCAAACACCAACGTAAGTGCTCATTAAACCCGATTATTAGCCTACAACCAATAATAAATAAACGCAATTATTCCCATAACTTCTATCTCGTCACATC
This sequence comes from Ascidia mentula, assembly GCF_947561715.1. Classification (NCBI taxonomy): domain Eukaryota; kingdom Metazoa; phylum Chordata; class Ascidiacea; order Phlebobranchia; family Ascidiidae; genus Ascidia; species Ascidia mentula. The sequence continues at coordinate 13,673,140 of NC_138569.1, read as the reverse complement.
ATAAAACAAGCTTTGTCTCCATCTCACAGTCGGAATCTCGGCGTTTCGAGGTTTTTTGTCCTCTGAACACAGCGAGGACAACTTGGACTTTTGGTTGAAATGTGAAAAATATCGAAACGCGTCAGAAGAAGAACTTGTGGATTTGGGAAGAGATATTGTGGAGAAATATTTAACACCTGGATGTTTACACGAGGTGGGCTAGGGATTTTCTGTCGTCAATTCCTTCAATATTTGCCAGTAACATCAGTTTAGTTTGAATGTAAATGTTTTTGATATTCCTTTCTTGGTCTTGTTTTGATTAGCTTTATTTTGCTAATTGCTGTCCCAATTTAACTCGGTTGCGACATTAATGGGTTTTAAAGAGATGTTATAGTATAATTTTAGCTTGAAAGTAATAATAGCAACGCCATTCAACCAACCTACATAATATATATAGCCTTACAGTATATCGAACAAAGAGATTAAATTATTTAGTGGCGTTTTTACTTCAGCTTGTAGACACCAGTATTTTTTCTTTGCATACCTGTGTTTGTAAATTTGATGAATTCTCACGAAAAGCGATGCAATGGCTCGTTTTGTATACAGATATCATAACAAGATTGATATTCTGAGAATAAAAAGACTGGCCCATACTGTTACTAACATTGCCATGTTTGAAAAACGTGTGTTTTGGGGGGTTTTATGCCGTTTATTGTGTATTTTTGCGTTTTGTGTCGCTTTCTGCGCATTTTCCGCCTCTAGTGGTATGTGGCCGATAACAAAATGACGTCACCACCCGCGCGAGCCTTATCTGTGACGTCAGGTCAGCTCCTTATAATGCTGGAGCTACACCAACCGCGTCATTCAAACTGATGATGGCATAAGTTCTTGCCGTAACGTTTTTCAAACATGACAACAATATGGGCCAGTCTTCTTATTCTTAGAATTATGAGTAAACCCGTGATTTGTGTTCTTAACATTGATATTATTTCAGGTAAATGTCAACTTTGTGTCGAGACGTTTCGCCCAATTGAAAGGGTCACAGGGCGAGCGCGATGCGTTTGATGTCGTTCAACAACACATCTACCAACTTATGAGCAATGATTCCTTCAGAAGATTCTCGAACGACTACGCAACGCTCATGCCTTACTTAAATACCATTACGTTGTTTTTAAACAATTCCGCTCATAACAACAATCTTACAAGTACGATAAAAAAATCGTCGCTCAAGTTCGCAGATTTGGTTTAGCGTGTTGGTTTTATTCTTGTTTGCATCGCGTTTTGTGGCCATCGATTTCCTTGCGCCGTGAAGTATTTTCAACGATCCTGCATTTGTCAATACATCCAAGCTGGGCCCTTTTTCGTTTTCTGTCGGCTGGAGCAGTCGCCCGCGTTTGCGCGACGATGTTAGTGTTGAGGAATACGTGCAGTGGTGAGGATATAGTAACGAGTTCAGAAATTATAAACCTCCTGAGGTTGTGGCCAAAGTAAAATTGCTTGATTTTTTGTATCGCAGTGTGTATATTGCATGAATTTGAATTTATTACGAACAGTATAACTTACAGAGGAAGCGTGTTCAAAACTATTCCTGAAATAAACTTGGGGGTGATAAATTTTTGATTTAGTCAACTTACCAAAGACGATACTGCAGCAACTCAAGAATTTTTTTCCATTACTGACTTGATAATATTTTGAAAAATGGTGCAGTACAATGCCACCGATCGTTTGCCTATCAAACTTGTTCCATCTTGATAATTTACCGGGCTCCTCTAAAATATGTCTGCTGGCAGGTTTACTAACAAATTGTTTCGTGTTGGTTTAACGAAATCGCATAAAAATATTTAAAGTTGGTTCTTTATCTGATGCAAATTAAATCTATTTAGATTTTCTTTAACTTGATTGACAAAATTCCCAAGAGAGGCTTCAGCAAGACACTTAAATCAATTTTCAATTTTCTCCAGTCGACTGATTTAATAAAAATCGAATTTTTCTTCGCTCCCTCACGCGACAAATGTGCAAGCACGTTTGTTGGTTCTCACTTAAACAGGGCCCAATATTTTATCACCTTTTACTCTCTTTCAGGATATGATTGCCCGCGCAGGATTTAGCAAATTGTAAATTACCGACAAGATCAACTCACACATTATGTGATAATTGGCGAAAATTGACCATTCCATCATCTCGCACTGCGTTTGCAATTGTGTCGGAAAACAGTCTTAATATGTCGGAAAGACGATCTTCAGACTCTGAAAGAAACGAACAACATGCAGTCGCACCTTTACGAATTCCACTGCCCATTCAGTCATTTCTATGGCGACAAACCGAGTAAGATCGATAAGCTGCACTTGCGCTAATTGCATCAGCTTTCGTTGCGATCAATGGTGTTTCGGCTTGTGAACGCCAGTTAATGCTGTGTCTGTTTCCTTATCGTTGCTTGTTAGATGTACTGCTTGTTTACAGCAGCTACAATGTACACATTAAAGTCCCTCCATCATTCCATGTTGGGGATCAACCTGTAGCATGTAACTGACCATGGCCCCCAAAATTAGTTTTAAATGTGGCCATCTGTCTGCAGCTTATACACAATTCATATTATTGGCTCCACATTGCTTAGTTTTAAATGTCTGCAGTCATAAAGTGCCATTACTATCGCCGATTTAGTTGGACTTTTTATTCCGGCCAACGCCAGTCAAACGTTTTTCGAGTCAAAATTGCTGATTCATAGAATACACGAGTTCTATTCAGACCTTGATGTATGATCAAACCAAATATGCTATAAAAGAAAATTTAATGCCGTGTAATGAACACGTATGTTTTCAGGCCGTTTCTGCGACGGAAAATTGGAAAGTTGTACGAAGCGTCGTGCATGGTGAGTCCAACTCAAATATAGTGCGCTACTTTTATCGGATTTTCAATTTAATTTGTTGTGGCAGTCGTTCGAGCACGTTCTGGTTGAAAACAAACTGCAGGGATTGCCACCCTCGCTAAGCGGAGCGATCGAAAGCATCACCCGTGGGCAGCTCATCGATGCTTGCTTGCCGCACGTAATGCACTGCGCTGCTCTTCTTATCTCAAATCGAAACAAACTAGGTCAGTAACACCTGCTTGAACACCTGTCCTTACAATCATTGCAGGATTTCCACTACAATAGCTTTGTGTATTTTAACTGCTGTCCCATGAACAAAGACACCTAGAAATTGTGAAAAACATGCAATACAGAACATGGTCATTTTTGTTCTCTGCGTATGTGGCTAAGCCGCCGTTGGCTGTACTTTGCTGTATAATTACAGGGTCGTTGTAGATTGATATAAAATATTCATTGGAAACGCGGTGTTAGTGACTCGAATGTGGATTGGTGATTGCTAATGAGAAGCACCGTGTCGTTGCCCAGAGTTATTAGAAGGTAACTGTCCCATTTGGCATTACCTCATGTTTTTGCAGCTGTTTTTACACCTAGTGTTTGGACAGTTATTCAACGCGATACTAAAAAAATGTCATGAATATCAGAACAGCTGATTTATTTAACGAATACTTCACGTACAATCACATGTATATATCGGGTGAGAATATTAACACAAACGCATCAGTCACATTTGAACACAGAAGTAATTACTTTTGTTCACGTCTTTTGTTTGCATTATCACTTAAACTTTACTAAAAACAAGATTGCTTTACCAGCGTGTTCAATTTTTGAAGGCCAAGCAGACAAATTCGGCGTGCCAGCAACAAAATTGCTTCACACACTGCATTGGATTTTCATCGATTTCGGTAGTGCGTGTGAAGGCGCCGAAACGAGAGACAGCGAAGATAATTGCATCAGTTTCGAAAACATACAACTCTTCGTGTACTTGTTTCCTCCCATCCTAAACTGCTTGAAAGACACAGACCTGACTTTCCGCCTAGCGAGGTGCGGTCGTTACAGACATCATTGATTTTCGTCGCTGGCCGTGTTACCGCGTGTTACTTTTCTAAAAAGTAAAATATTAGGCGCGATGCTGCCTGGTTTGCTATCGTTTTGAAAACTTCACGTAGATTTAACAACTTTTGGGTTGAATTGCGTCAATGTGTGTTAAAGTTCATTAAAATAACATTTTTTTTCAAGATATTGTTCATTCTTGTCTGAATTTTCCCAACAATATTTTAGAGTCAAAATATCGGTTAAATTTTGGCCGGTTTCATGATGTGTCACCACCCTAATCAACACCCTGTTGACTGTACAACTGTAATGAGACTTGTATGATACATCGAGATGAAAAGTACTTTGCTACGTATTTGTTGTTTTGTGAAGTGGACAAAAGATTTGGAAACCACTCTGGAACCACGAACAACCAGATGTAGCGGCGTTTAAAGCTCCGATTAGTATTGACAAGTCAAGAGATCCCACTATCACCGTTACCCTAGCTCCCAACAGTCCTAGCACGTAAGTGCGTCTAATACTTTCTGTCATACAAAATAACTTGCTAAAATAACAGATTGATAAATTGTACTGGATTTCGACCATATCCATTGGACAAACTATGGAAGTACCAAGCTAAATTTTTTTTCAGTTCCTCAGTGGAGCATGCCTCTAATAAGCCACAGAAGCTGACTCTCTTTGACGCAGCAGTTCTTGATTGTTTGTTGCATCAGCGTTGGTCGGAAGATGGAGTCTTGTGGGGAGTTACTTATTTGTTGAAGAAAGTTCAGAAATCAACTTCCATGAAGGGACATCAGTTCATTGGCCAGTAAGAATTTTACCTTTGTCTGCAGCAGAAATTTCTTCAATTCAGGTTTCTTTGCTGGTCAGCTTGTGTATAATTTTTTTGTGAAAGTCACTGCATGACGTTATTACAGAACAAACACAAACACAAAAACTAGTATTGTTTATAATCCCATAAACAAGACGGTCATGACTATTCCTTTGTTTAATGCAGGTCAGCTCACCGACGTTGTCAGTCTTTAATTAATAGAAAGCCTGAATTGCGATTGGGGATGAAGAGATCAATCACAATCCTTTCAGCACAGAAAGAAGTTCCATACAAACAAGAGGAGTCAGGTATAAATATAACATCGTATTTGCATCGGAGATGTTTCATACAGAACAATGTAGTGATGGGTTGCGCCGGATCCGGGTACCCGGACCCGGCCGGATATTGACCAATTTTCAATACCCGGACCCGGCCGGATAATACACTTAATTTAACCGGATAGTTGGGAAAGCATTTTTGTCCTAAAAGCGTACAAACAATTCGCAAATTACTCGTTTTTGGGACCCAGTCTGTTATACCCGCCGACGTAAGATTTTTTTGTTATTTGTTATTAAGGTTTTTCGTGACGTGTTATACCATATTAATAAATGCCCACGTTTTTTTGTTCCACTCATGACAGGCTAACCTTAACATAGCATTTTTGCCATAATACACGAATCAGTGTTAACAAACTGCCGGATCCAAATTATCCGGCCGGATTTGATAAATAACTATCCGGATCCGGCCGGGCCGGATAATTTGGAACTTGGAACATCACTAGAACAATGTAAGATTACTTAAGGTTTTTTTGTCAAGTAAATGAAGTCATCCTGTTGGTAATGGTAGGAGAAAATTCTAAATGCCGTTTAAATCACGTTTATGCCAAATCATTTTTGTGTAAAAATTTGTGCAACATGGAATGCTCTTTTAATTTTATCCTACTATTTGACTTTCTAGAACCGTTTGACCAAACGCCGCTGTCATTTACGAAGAAACCGAATTTTTCAACAACAGATAAAAGAGCATTGAATAGTTTTTCGGTAAATTTCTCCGTTTTGATTGGATAAATTGGGTGTATCACTAGATATCGCTAGATAATATCTGCTACAGCGCAAATTTTAACCACTAAGCATACCCAATGGAAATGAGATTTCCATGACTTTTCTCAACCTATCCCGGGCTGATTTTTAACGTCAGAGAAATGTTAAAAATATTTTCCAAGTTTCGTCCTTATTTAAATGTTGTTTTAGATCCAACAACGTTCAGTAAAGCTTATTTTGCAAACAGGTTTTAGGACATTACCCCTAGAAAATGGTCACACAAATGTTTTGCACACACTTGATAATGTAAAACAAAAATAGCACGCATCACTGTTTGAGTTATGTACCCCTGTCATTAATGTGACGAAATTTAAACCTCAATAAAATTTAACGAACAAACCTGCTTATAACCATGACACTTGCCTTGTCCTGACATAAATACTTTATTTCTTAGAAACGGTCGTTGATAAAATCGTCTGCGACAAAACGACGCAAAAACTCAAACGTGAAAAAGAGAAAGTTTTCTTCTACTTCCTTGCGACGGATTTCAATTTCAGCTTTTACCTCCAAGTTTTCTTCTCAGACAGATCTAAACGATTCGGTAAACTGAACAACAGTGATACTCGCATTAAAAAATCTATGCTCGGTGTTGGCAAAATAAGTTTTATTTTAGACTGAAGACAATCCTCCATCATACGGAAGTGTTTCTCTGTTATCCGGATCATCAGTTCTCCCCAAACAACGCTTTCAGTTTAGGCGCAGGGTAAGTCTGGTGTTTATTTCTGAATCAACCAGGCAACATTTATGTTTCCATTCTGGTCATTGCACAGTGTTAACATTGAAAATACAAATGTGTTTTTTTCACTAGCTACAGTATACCATTATATGTGAAAATACTTTCCAATTTTGAAACTTATGAAAGCTTAGCATGCAATCTCCGAAGTTTAGTCGATAGAGAGTTCGCATTTCCTTCAGGCTCGTCAGGTGAAATTAGTTTCGACCCAGTTGTGATTTCTAATTAATGAATCTATACAGGCAAAAAATATTTGCTTGATTCACTGATTCTGAGAAACGCGGTTTATGGGATTGTTTTTTACACCAGACGTTTGCTGTCAACCCTCGCCCGCGACCTGAAACCACATCAGTTGATCAACCTCCAAGTTATAGCCAGGCGCAAAATATTCCGGACGGAACATCTTCACAATTTTCGGGCACCAAAATATCTGGTCAGTGAATTGTTACAAACTGGAATTGCCGATCTTGGTGTTGTTTTATCAAAAAAACTTTTCATGTCGTCATCAGGTGGAATAAAGTCTTCAAGTGCGGGAAACAGATTTTTGAAGGCATTGAACGTAAGTATAAGGTGTGGTGTAATTTTTCTGTCCACTACCTTAACTGAATAGATAGTTGCAATGTTCGAATCATTTTGCAATGCATAAATTTAATTTAAGTTTAACTCTTGGAATTTAATCTTAACATTGGTCATCCAAACTATTGATATTATTTAGTTGCCAGTAAAAAACTGGATTTCGGAGTCTTGTCTTAATCAGCGCACACCGAAACCAGGAAGCAAGCTTTCTCATTCCAACTATGCTAGCTCTGATGGATCTATATCTGTTGACGTCATTCTGTCGGTGTTATGTTTGGTGGTTGAAAGAAATCTTGGTTTGCGACTGATGGACATCTGTTTGCAAATTATTGAGTGTTTATTTCAAATGCACACGTTCACATCTGCAGGCGAGGTTGGCACTAATGACCTTATACACAAAAAGTATTATGCTTGTTTTAATTAATATTCATTCCGCTATGGTTTTGTTTTTTTTCTCCCTCTGATGGAAAATCTATTTACCATACACAAGTGGTACGTTGTGTTCCGAGAACCTTTTATTTGGACTTTTATATTTAAGGGATTATCAACAAAACTGGCAAAGCTCCTTCGTGTCCTTCATGGTTTTACTTGTCATCTCGGATGCACAAACGGATGTACTCGTTCAGGGAACAGAAGCACGACAAGCAACAAAATGAGAGCGACCGTAATTGGATACGCTACGTTGTTGTTAAAGTTAATTTTTTTTCCCAAATTTCCTAATGCCAGAAAATATTTATACAAATGTTTAACGCAACTCGCCGATATATCTACAATCATACGGTGTAGGATTCTGCCACCTATGAACCATTACTGCGTTATCATATTGTGTATTAACATTTTCATTTTTTGTAATCCAGACACGACTGATGCTGACAAATATTTTTTCAATGGAACGCGATGCGTTCTGTAATTACTTGAAGTCGGTGATCGATAATCAACCCCTTGCCGATACAATGGATTTTCTCCATCCTTTACTGGTATACTGCACTATAGACATCAATAGCTGCGATGTTCGAGGTAGAAAAACTTCTTTTTCTATCTTTTTCTGTTGACATTGGTGAAATACAACTTGATGGCGAAATTCATTGTATCTGTTTTAGTTTTAAATTAAATAAAAATTCCTAATTTAAGATAGCTCTAATTACAGTAAAAAATTTTTGTGTGGTTTTAGAGTTAAACGATGAAGTACTTTGTGCCAATGCATCAGCAAATACCCAGTTGGAAGATGTTGTGATTAAAACCATTTTTCGCGGCCTTGTTAATAAATGCGTTGAGATGGATAAGAAAATGTACAACAACCAAAACAAGGTGAATAAATATAACGGAATTAAAAAATAAAGTATTATTTTTAATAAGTTCGTACGTTTTCAAATAAGCTTGATATTTTAATGTTTTTATTGCCGTGGGACAGAATCTTTACGAGGAAGTTCGTCATCTTGTGCAGTTCGTACGCATACGCCATCCTTCTGCATTCAATCGCGTTCTCCTTTCTGTTATGTCGGTACCGATGAAAAAGCGTCAGCAATGGTTGAAAGACCAGGTGCCATATTTTTTTTACTTTACACATCGTGACTTGCAACAGGTTTCATTTATGGAACCAAAATTCCTTGAGATTTAAAAAATCGAGTTATTAAAATGAAACTAATGCTCTTCAAAAACCATTATTTTTCGAAAAAACGAGTAATTTTTTCGTATTAAATGTTCAAATTTCTGAAGAGTTTGTTGCAATATACATGACCCAGCATCCTTGAAATACGATATAAAATGTTTTGCGTTTAAAAGGAACCAAAGAATGTAAAGCAGCCGGCTCCATCTGAAACTACTACCCCGCGTTCAACACGTGCAATGAGGTAAATTACTGTCGTATTTTAATGGATATATTCACTCTTAAAAATTGGATCTCACTTTTCAAGACGAGGTGGGGTCGATTTGGCGTCAAGCCCACTCTTCGCCAAACGATTTGAAAAACGCGGTTCGAACAAACCAAGCAACATATTCCGTCTTAGCATGGAATTTCTCGATCGAACTTCACTTTCAAGCAGTCAGCATATCCAGGGAAACTCACTAAGCGGAACCACCACCCCCAAATTATTGTACGTTTGTATCCATGCCGTTACGCCCGAAAGAAGATTACTTGTCTGATAAACATATGCATTTTTACAAATGGAAAAGGAACTAATTATGTTTATTTTGGATGTTCTTTTCGTTTTTTTCATTTCATAACTTTATTTTGATCTAAATTTCATCAGTTTTTGTTCATAAAACCACATTTACTTCAGGTTATACTTACTGCTGTAGTAAATAAGATTGTAATTTATTAAGATCTGCACATGAACTGTCTTCAGACGAGGATGACTTTGGTCGTTCTTTTGACAATGACAGAAGACGTTTCAACAAAATTGGAAGCATATTTAAAACCAAAAATCAGGCAAGAAACACTTTAAATTTATAAACACTTGTCATGACATCGATAATAGGTTGTTATTTTGGATCGTTTCTTTACCGAGCAATCAGCTTCCCGCGATTTGCCGGGGATATATGTTGGTAAATTTATTGTATGTTTTTGTCTCAGAATAAAATACCATTCGGGGCAGAAAATGAAGAAGACTTGAACACAACTTTTTTTTCGAGAATGATTAAAAAGAAAATTTCAAAACGCACAGAAAAAGATGAAGAATTCGAATGCGACGTCATTAGTGAGTGAATGTGGTTGTCGGTGTATTTAAAATGCTAAATTTGCTATATTTTTGCAGAATCGCCTCAGTATTCCAGAAACGCGAAATCAGGTGGAATTGACAAAACAAGTGAATTTTTAGTTGACGAGTCGGACATTAAAAATGGTTCAAGGATACTGTATTTTTTGATGGATTGTTGTCCACCAGGCACTGTTCCAGAACCGAGCGTAATCGCTTCTCTCATGGGATTGGTAAGTGACGTCACCACTTTAACTTTCTGCATAGCTTGTATTAGCGGACAATCGCGGCTTACTAAAGATATAATAATTTTACACGCACAAATAAATTTATTTCCATGCAAATATCCCACAGCGATGCACTTTGTAACACGACTTTTTTTCTTCAGGAATCTCCAGTTGTTTCGCGAGCAACTGTGTTTCTATTGTGCGCAAACTTTGTGGAGAATTGTTCCAACGGTGCGTGGCCGCACTGGATGCAACAGCGCATCTTCCATAGCAAACGATGTCACAAAAACGCAAAATTTTACACCAAAACTGCCAAATTGTTCCTGCAATGGGGAGAGGTATATGCGTGTTTAACTACACGTTATCTGTTTTTTCCCAAGTGTTGTTTAGTTTCTTATTATAACATATATTAATATCATGTTACAACATAACCACCAGAAGTAAGACCAAACTACATGTTTAACTTATGTTTAACTGACAATATTTCATCATAAGAATTTGATTTAGTTTAATCTTATTTTATATCACTCGTGCTTATAATATTATTTAAAAAAATTCACAGGCAGTGTCCGAGTTTCTCGAGAAAGTTTTAGCTATTTGCAACGACCCGAAAACTGTTCTTGGCGACATTCGCGACAAAGATGAACAGCTTCGGAATTATGAAGAGGATCTAAAGGAAAACTTTCTCTACGACAGTCAGTTTAATTTCAGTGAAATGTTACATCGTGTTGTGTGTATTAATTCACCACCGACTTTAAACTTGGTTTAAGTGCGCGTCAACGACTCCGGGAAGAAATGTCCAACTGCCCTTTCGCTCGCAGCTGTGGATCTTCTGTATCAGATCACTGTATTCTTGCGAGATGTATTTCCGAGGTTGCCGCATGAAGAATATCTTCAGGCCAAAGCCCAAGGTTGGTGGAGTGCCACGATTTTCAACAGTTTGGGGAAAATTGTTGTAGTTTCAGCGCGATGTGCAAATCATTATATAACAATCCTCATTCATAATATTTTAATTAAAATAGAAAAATCCTATGAAAACTTCACAGGAATATTCCGATGTTTAAGTTTATGTCGAATCTTTATGTCAAATAGTTGTTTGTTGAAATTATCACCAATTTGTTGCGTAATAATACTGCTTTGTTTGTTTCAGCTTTGGATCACACGACTGGAATGATCGTAGTTCCGCAAATCAAACACAGCGAATCATCATGGCGAAAAACCATAAAGTTTTCCAGCCAACTAGACCAGCAGACGAACAGCGTCACCGACACTTCTGCCAGAAGCGGCATTTTGCAGGGTGATTAGAAACGATGTTCATAGGTTGCCAACCGCTTAGTAACTATGATATCTATTTGTCAGACTCATTATCAGCGGGTCAACGGACAAGCAAGGCGGAAGGATCTGAGTTTGGTGGAAAGTCTTGCACTGGGGGATGTCCCTTGAGTACGCCTTCAAGTGGAAACACACTCACTGTTCCAACAAATAGTCTTTACTTGGGAGGAAACTTTTCTCCTTTCAGCTCTTGCAGTCGATTGTCATTCGGTAGTACTGCCTCGCTGGGCGCAAGTTCGGTGCAATCGGATCCTAGAGACTCGAATCTGTCTAATGTAAGATCCCCAAGTCCATCTACGAAACCCGAATCAACGTCGATGGATAGTTTGTCATGGCTTAAGGTAAAAAAGTCGTTTTCCAATTTGTTGACAAGTGATGGAATATTGTTGATTTCAAAGATTATGCATGCGAACGAAATTGCATGCTTTCTTTATTTCAGATAGTTATATGCTCATTTTTTTTAAGGTCATGCTCGCTTTTGCAAATCAACAAAACTTTCTCTGCAACCACATCGATTTCTGTCACCCGTTTTGCCACCAAAGAATAACGCGTTCATGCAATCGATTGGTCAACGCCATATTTGAAGCTGTTACAAATCAAGAAGCTGTGGGTTAAACGTATATTTTGCTTAGCTGTGGTTAAGTTGTATTATAACCGTGATGTTTAGGAGGAGATTGTAAGAACACCTGAAGCACGCCAAGAAAAAAGTCCGACAACTAGTTTTTCAATGTAAGTCATTTTGTATTTAAATATTTCCATTTCCAACCTGACCACATACTCCGTAAAACTAAACAGCGGTTTAACAAACGAATCATGCCAGAAACCGTTCACTGCGTTGCAGGTACCTCAAGAGCAGAGCTTCCATCCTGACAAAAATGCCACTCTCCACACTACTGAAGGCGGTTACCTTGCTTCCCGATTCCTTACTTGTTGACACACAAGCTCTATGCTGGGAAATTATGCTCGATGGAAGCAAGTGCATGACCAAGATTGCCGGTAAGAAACGACAAGGATATCACAATTTTGGATGTTTTAATCCTTAATTGCGCTCAAATTTCCTCTCCTAGCGTCGCTGTTTTTATTGTCGTCATTTCGGATACCTGATGACGTGCATACCTGCATCATGGTTGACCTCTGTCATAGCAACCCAACTCACCGCGTGAGGGCGCTACGCAAGCTTCGCGTGCTTTGGGATTGTCGCTATGACACGTGGAAAAACACCGAACTTAAAGCCAGGCATGCTTATAAGGTATGTTGCGCTTAAGGTTTATTGCTATCACAGGGTACACAATGAGCTTTATTAGACTGCTTTTGGTGTAGCTTTGCTGCTATGGCTTATAGGTTAAGTCTGACGCTTTGTTTTGTTTTGTAGTTTAATGTTCCCTCTGCCTCTTTCACGTTGTCAGCGACTGATTTGGGTTTGGAGACACCAGTTATTCCTGATCCACCATGGGTTCCTAACATAATTAACATCGATGAGATTCTTGCCCAGAACAGTTCTTCCGCGCAAGGAGCCGCCTTTTTGGCCACGGATACACTGTATGTACAAACTGTTCCTTATCTTTCTGTCACATTTGCTTGGCTTACATAAAACATATATCTCCACAGTGAGTTTGTTGTATGGCCAGTTAGCCATGCATAGTAAATAACATGCAGTACTTTTGTTGTTGTTTTTTTTTTTCGCTAAAGGCAATAACGACAGCCGCGAGTTAACGGTTGTCAAAAAGATTAAACTGTGTGATAAACGGTTTAAAAAATCGCATGTTCGGTTATTGTAAAAAAACGTTGCGACTAAAGATAACACTATAACCTTTTTAAGTTCAGTAAATGTATTCCATTGATTTACATCAGGTCCCACTACAAGGAACAGCAATTGAAAAAACTTCTGCAAAGGGAAAAGGAACAACGGTCTATCGCGCGAAGCAAATTTCATCTCACTGACGTTCCAATCACACAAACCATCCTCGCCGAAGCTCGCAAGAAAGTTAACACTGATGAGTTCGAAGAAGGTAAATCACATATACAACTTGTTAACATTTTCATTTTATGTTTCGCCCAATGTTGACGCAACGTCACAAAACAATTTTTTTGTTAATGTTAACACCACCGATAGTTTTGGAAATGAAAGTATAATGTTTTTGTTGCTTGTGGCAATGAAAGTGTTACTGCTTGCACGTGATTTGGTTTTGATTTTACAGAAGCAACTTGCCCGAGTCGACGTTTGTCCTCCCGGCTTCCCAGTGTCGGATCAAACAACTTGTCCAGTGAATCGAAAAAAGAAGAGTGGAAAAGGCACAGTAGAACCAGAATTAACAATCTTGAAGGTAGATCACACAGCGAAGAGAGTATTTGTGGAATTTGTCATTGCTGTGCTGTCTGTCAAAAGATGAATCAGCGCACATTACAAAATTTTGTTTTAAGTGTTTAGTTTTAAAAGAAAATAGGCTCATCGCGCTGTATAATATATTATTGCCATGACATTGGTTTAAACATATTCTTAGAGATCCTCGAATGCCAGCAAGGTTCGACGAAACGATACGGTATTTAATTTTTAGGCAGTCAAGAAAACATATGTAGATTGGATCCTATATCCACATTCCCTAACTCTCCAGCATATCCGCCCTGCATCGCAGCTTGTCTTCCAGTTGTCCTTCAATGTACCTCGGATGTTTACACAACAAAAGAAAACCAGTCAGGTAAGCTTCATCGCGCTCAGATTCCCTTATTCCTAACCTATCATATGGAATCACATTTAATTTCTTCTTACCACCTCGTGTGAATATTGCATGTGATCACCTGACTGAATATGGCTGTGTAGCAGTGTTGGATGATGTTTTCTAAAATATAAAACGTTCAAGCTTCATGGTTTGTAAATAGGCTGTAACAACATGTTTAATGTTTTTACGTTATCAATGAGTTTCTTTAACAACTGACTTTGGTTGGCATATTCTCGCCCTTCTTCATATTGCTGAATTGTGACATGCGTTTGTTGTCGCAAGAAAAAATTTAAAAAATAGATTTAACATTAGTTGGGGACATCGCCCGAAACTTGGTGACAACTTGTATGGGCGAAGATACAAGTCTGTTCCTGCGTTGCATACTCGAGAAAATGACCGACAAAAGCGAGCAGTTCCACTCCCTGTGGATTTTGCGCAGACTTCCCAACATGTTACAAGATATATCACCTTCCATAGCACACGTCTTGTTGAGCCACTTGGTAAGATATATGTGCTTGGGCTTGGTGTACATTGTTATTGTATATAGGGGTATAAAGGTTTACAGTAATTAAGCATGGCTATCGTTGGCATGTAGGTACATTTTTTTTGTGAACATGTGCTTAATATGTGTGAAGAGTCTACTAACAAAGGTTTTAAGAATCTTATAAATATGTCAACCACCTTCAATGGGGTTTTCTAAGGATGTAACATTGACAAATTATCACCTGGGAAAATCTTGGCACAAATCGTTTTTTTGCACTCTGATTGGAGAGTATATATGTTGTAACAAATGACAGTTTGACCATTTTCTCATTTGACTATGTTGCCACAACTATATTACGCCTGCTCTCGGTGAACTTTCCCGATCTGAATGTTTAGAATACAAAAAGCCGAAATAAAAACCTTTTCCTAGTTACCTATCACCGATATAGTGGTTAACCGATCAAATATATATTAAACTCTGCTCTTGCGAGAGAGCAGAGAAAACTACGTTACGCAGTCGTGATTTATTCCCCATATTTTTCTTCACAGATCGAAGGAATACTTCATTACAATCGCTTAGCCACCACCAATGAGGAACTAATTGCTGCGTCGTTAATGGCCATTACGGCCTTAGTACCCAGTGCGCAAGCAATTGATCTAAAAACTATCAAACTTGCCTTAAGAAAGGAACAGATAGACACACAGGTGAGCAGTTAATGTTCTCCATTAATTCCATAAACCATGGACAGGTTGAAAGCGTGATGATAACGTTGGATGTTTCTGTACTTTGCAGGTATTGATAACAGCTGGTATACCGGGCGCTAAAAAGTTAACTGTGTGGAATCAGGGTGATTATTATATGCCGACACAAGTGAGTAGAATAGGGTCTATTACTCTATTTCCATATTGTGTGCCAGGGTAATTTAATGCAAAGCTGCACCCATGGATGAACGAATATTGATTGTTAAAACTGTCTGCTTGTATTTAATTTATTCATATAAAATTGTATTTTCGTAAGTAAATGTTATTAAAAGTGTGCAGCGCCATCTCGTGAATTAAATTAAATGCAGAGCGATTAAAATATTTGTAAAATACAACATATTCATAAAAAGTTGTTGTTCCTAGATTGAAGTGACCGATTTGAGTACATTTGATACGGTTTTGAGGGAAGCTCTTATCTCGATCGATATTCCTGAGTCGGATCACAACAAGTACCAGCTGTTTGATCGACAGAAAAATCAAATCCTCTGTCGACACTGTTACGTTCGCGACTTCTACCAGTTTCGAAAAGCTGTCTACCCCGAGGTTCATATTTTGGTGTTTTTTAATCAACATGAAACACAGTAACAGTTCATGGTTTAAAATTCAAGACAGCGTAAATGGCAAATGCAATAAACTGTTCACGCGCAGTTGAACCTGGTGGAAATGGAAGAAGAGGAGGGAACCAAATTGATGACAGACAGAGTCGTTGCGTTAAAACTTGCCGAAATCGCTCGTTTAAGATTCATTATTTCCGCTCTGTGTCACCAAAAAAATCCAGTGGATCAACAGTTGAACGCCACATTTATACAAGACGAACTAAACAAGTTGTGGTCGTTTCCGAGAAAGGTAAGATGACGTTTGGTTTTTCCAAGTCACGAAGATTATGTTTGGAAATTGTGTGTTGTGTTTAGGCGATGGACGCAGAGTTTTTTATGTTCGACACCAAGCATGGTGACGTCATCCGGCAACTTGATGTTGTCCAGAAATTTTACTGGATGGACTTTATTGTCGAACTTTTTCTTTCACTTTCAAGTAACGTACAATTGTTATTTTTTTACATTTCTAAATCCCGTGAAGACGTTCATGTTAAATAATCTTTACTTGATTTGTTTAAAGCTTTCTTGACATTTTTGGTCATCCAATAACTTGCAAATTCGTCTACAGAGGACTTTCCTTGGGAGGATGACTTACTGTGTTTCATGCACGTTCTTTGTGCGGGTCTCGTCGTCCACTGCGAAGAACCTCCCTTACTTCGCCGATTCTGTGCCGCTGTGATCGATGTTGTCGTCCATCTTGCTCACACTTTTACTTTACCAGGATACAGTTTGGTGCTTCCTTCCATATTATGCGTACGTCAGTTACTGCGATTGTTGCAACTTGATTGGTGCTGATAGAATATGTTTTTAGATTTACAGCAAACATCACCATAACGACCTCATTCGATCGTGCTTAGAACTCGTTTTTAAACAAATGTTTAAAGTTCACAGGCAGCCGTTTATTCTGCAACTGTTTGCCAATGCTGCTCCCCTTCTGTCGGTGGGTTGACATTAAATAAAGTAGGATTTATCTTATAAAAAAAACAAAAACATCATTGACTTCGCAATCAAAGGAATTCAACTGGTTAAAACTATCGGGTGAAAAAGATCCGATCGATCAACTTTCCCCCGATGTATTCTTCCGACTTCTTCTCTCGCTGCAAACCCCTGAGGAAGTCGACAAGCTACAGGTTCGTGAAAAGTCTCATTTTCTCAAATGATCAGAGTAACTTTCATCGGTGATTTCTGCATGAAGGTTATGAGTCTTGTTAAAGCCGAAAAGCCGCTTAAGCCGGTCGACGAATGTCTGAGTGAGATGGAGAACATCACCTTTGGCGACTATTTTCGGTGAGGTTATCATTTATCTGCGATGGAAATTTTACAAAATTGTTTTGTCATTGAGAACTTAAACCAATTATTCCCTTGGGTTTCAGGCTTTGTATCACTGTCATTGCCTATCAGCCAGAAACGAGTAGAACGCTCGAAATGCTTGTCGTTATTAACAGTATCTTGCCGTGCTACTTGGACTACATGCAAACCAACATGTCCCCAACGGAAGGTTCGTAATAAAAACCAAATTGACTTGTTTCCTTGCAGCAGCATGCTACGCTTGTGCAATTCGGCTTGTATGTCTTCATTCGTGAGGTTTGGACAACATTATCTTTGCAGAGTTTATACAGCTGAACGATATGTCGATTAATATTCGCTCTCTTCTGTCGAGTGTGGAAGTTCTTACCCGAACAATAATATCCGCATCCCAACAACACAACGACCAAACACAAGCTCAACATGCGAGATCCGCCCGCGACCTCGGGTATATTTGCTAAAATTTGGTCCCACTGTTATAGGCTATAATAGAAAAATTCCCAACATAGATTAATTGGTTTAAATATAGATTAGACAAAGGAAATGCTTTTTATCGAAATATATTTGTATTTGAAAGACAAAAACGGATTGATTTCTTAAAAAAATACGTTTTCGTTTTATTTTGGAATCACCCCGGTAGTGCTTGAAAATTATTTCATTTTAAAATATTGCGCAGGATTATAGAGGAAGGGTTGAATATACAGGATTCGAGTGACGGAGCTCAAACCATTGAAGAGTTCGTTGCACCCCGTGACGTCATCCTGCAGCTATGCACAACTTTTTTTACACACACCAGAGCAAGGTCATAATTCCCAACTGTGATGTCAAAAATGTACCATGGCATGATTACAATAGTTTTATATTTGCCTTTCGCGAATTTGTTAATTTTTTGCATTCCCCGCATTGAAAGTGCAATATTTTGCAAATGTTGCTTCTACCACAGAATGCAGATGTTAAAGCCGAGTCATAGCGATGAATTTCTGAGTGTCAAGTCGCACAACCGGCTCGCGGAGATTGCACATTCTCTATTGAAGGTTTGCAAGATGCAAAGGTGAACATGGACAGATTGTTCAGCATTAAATGTAGTGGATTTCAGATATTGACCGACGAATCTGTTCCAACTGTCAGTCTTGGTTTGGCTTATTACATCAAACGGATGTTGCCGGTCGTTGATTGGTCGATAGAAGCGGTTCGTCCCGCCCTATTTCTTGTTTTGAAACGTCTCGACCGTTTTTTCGGTAAACTCAGCAAAGTATATTCTTTCAGGTTAGCACAACAGAACCAAGCTTGGGCTAAGTTAGGGTTTGTCTGCCAACCAAACTTATAAAACCACAGCAACTATGTACAACAGTAACAACTATTGTACAATTATGCTGACAACCCTCAGAGCTCCTACATTTTTTATTTAAGGCGTAAGTTGGATAAGAGGACCGTATCTATGATGGTAAGCGGCTTGTGCGATCTTCTTGCTCGTCAACCGTCTGTCTCACATATCCCACACCTTAAAACCTTCGTCAACGTGAGTGCTAACAAAGTATTTTGCTCATATTGGTCTACATTCACTTGTTAAAATATAAGACTACGCACAATAATTGCCTAATTCCCATGACAGAAAATATTGTTTCCACAACACCTAGGCTGATTACATGCATATACTCTGAATCCCCCCTTGTGATTGCACTTTATTTCCTTTATTCACAACATTTTGGAAATAAAAGCCAGAAATTATGAAGTTGCTTGATAATTGCTTTTTCACACATCTGTAGATGTGCGCAACGATGCAAGTTGGTACAAACGTACCAGCAAACGGGGAAGACGCACTCAACTGTGAATGCAAAACCAGGCTTAACATTTCTCCTACACTAACTCCAAATGTAGTGAAACTAATCGGTGAGGAAACAGTCACCTGCTATTTGATTTGTTCTAAAATTGTTGGGTTACAGTCCTTCAGGCACGGAGTCTTGGTGATGGCTTCACAGTGCAGGATATTATCAAACCTCTAATCGAGTCGGAGGTCAAAATCAACTTGCTTCTTAATCTCATAATTCCAATTTGTCTCTGCGTCGCCGGAGAAACTCCCATACTTCCTCATGCGAACGACAGCGACGGAAAAAGTAAGAAAGAAATTAGTGAATCCTACTTTTTCAAGCGCGAGAAACGTTTTTAAAATGTATTTGTGTTGTTTCAGTGAAATGGAAATTGGAACTCCCCAAAAGTGACGTAGTGTTTATGATGAACCTTTGCATAGATGCGTTGACTGGAAAATTATCGCGGTCGAGACATAATATGGCAGAATTGTTTCTTGCCACCTCCCCCAGTTAGTTGTGTTTTTGTTTTTTGTAGTTGTTTAGTTAAGTGCAATTAAATAAAGAGCATGTCGTCAGCAACCTTGTAGGATAAATGTAGATCTGCAATTCTTAAGGGGGTCGACAGTGACCTATCGAGGAGATCACAAGATTTTTGTAAACAATAACACTGTTAGCGATACAAGATTCATTTTGTTTGAACCAATATTAGGTAATAATGTCACATCACAAGAATAAAGAATCGGTAATCATCACCAAAAAGGCCAAATTTTTCATGAGTTTAGTTGTGGTTTCTGGGTGTCCACGTAGTTTAAGTAATTGATGAAATTATAAACTAATTGTTCCATATTTGTATGCCAGTGACGAAGAAGAAAAACGTTGCGGTGTGTCAAGTGGCGTTGTTGACGCTTCGAGTTGTTATTGCCTGCTTTCACAGACAACTACAAGGCGAATGGTATGGACTGGCTCAAAAGATCAAAAACATAGCTTGCAAAAATGCAGGTAAGTTCTTTTGGAAAATCTTCTCATGTCTATTACCTTTGTTTACCGATCACCATGAACTCTGTTAAGATGGATCATACATTTGGTCATTCATGATATTCGTGATGAAATACAAAACCCCGCTCGTTCTTCATCTCAAACCATTCGTGGTTCGGCAGGTAGGTGAAAATATTCAACCAAAAAGCAAACATAATCGCGATTTGCTGGCAGCATATAATATCACAGTTAGTTTACCGCATTTTTGTTTACATCAGTTCATGAGGCGAAGGTTTACTGAAGAAGCACTCAAAAGGCAACTCCAGAATTGCTTGGAAACTAAGAGCTGTGTCCCGATAGTGATGACGTTGTTGATTAAAGATTTTGTCCGGGAAGCGCAGGAATTACGTCATCTAAGTCAGCAACCAAAAGGTAAAACGTAACGTTTATGTGACCAACCCCCAAAACCCTCTTAATTAATTTTATTACTTGTGTTTCGCTAAGCGTTTTAACTTGCAGAATCAAAATCAAACAATGCAAACATGATGTATTTAATTTTGACAGCTGTCAAATCGCCGACGATCCTAAAGGTGCCGTCAAACGTTGCTTCCAAGCTGTCGAGTTTAGATCAAAACAGCTACAAAGAACGATCTCGTCTTTCGTCGTTTCGTTGTGCGATAACTTCCCTCCCAAAAACTCAAACTCAAACTCAACACGAGAGCGTGGAAGAAACCCCGCTTGAAACTGATAAACTTATTGTCAAGTAATAGGCCCATACTTTACCATCCTTTATAATGATGTATTGTAATATATTAACATTTAGTACGTCAATAATTTCTTATCTTAGGCTAAACGTCCCTGCAAGTGAAGTAAAACAGACTTGTGGCTCTTATAAAATACAACACAAAGCGAACTTATACACGCTGGCCCAATTCAAAAATCCGTTGCGATCGTATTTAGATCGCGTATGCTGCAATTTTGTGTAACAACAATAAAGTTTTGATGCACTAACACGTACCTTAAGGGTGAATTTAATTGTTTTTTACCACACCTGTATTCGAACACAGGTTATCCTGGGCACAATTCCCAGTCATGTTTTCTATTGCTATATGGGTCGGGCGTATTAAACGATGTTGCAAAATTGCTTTTATTTCTTTTTGAAGGCAAGCGGAAAGAAGTGCGACACCCAGCCGATCTCCTCCAGCGGTTCGCTTGTGGACGCAGTTGGTGAGTCCGCGTGTTTCACTTAGTTTAACTTCTCTGGTTTTTTTGGAAGAAGTCACAGCCTAGTTTAAGACGCTGACAGGAAAACAGTCCCTAAACATTACCTGGCTCCGAGTTTGGAGTAATTATTTTTGAAGCGTTTTAGAAATATTTGTTGGGTTAATTTCCAGATGAGAAGCTCGAAATCTAACAGGGATGATATTGATCATGAAACAAGTGGCAAAACTTCCAGGTAAAATTCAACTTATAATATTTAAATGTATTGAAGTCAAATAACAGACTTGGACGTTTGTGCGATACATCTTGTTAGATGCAGCTTGTCCACGTTGCAAACTAAAGACAAGGCGTCCACGTCCAAATCAAGCAACATTCCCAATATCACAGTGGGCATGTACGTTACACCCCGTAAATCGTCAAACAAGATAAGGTAAGCAAGCTAATGTATTCTCAACAAACTTGTGGGCATTAGAGATATACGAGTAAAGATTTGCTTCTCATTTCAGTACCAAGTTATCTAGTATTAATTCTTGCCTTAAGGAAATAACACATAGCATACATTTGGAATCTGGAACGGGAAGTGCGTGTTGTTTACATGAAGTTGAAATTATTATTGATCCAATATTGCATTCCCCTGTGTATAATTTGATACATGCAAAACTTTGAACAGGCAAGATACTTGGTCGGATGTTGGCGACTCCAAACAAACGATTGAACCTTCAGCCGATGACATTCAAACATGTAAGTATAAAATTTCCATCAACTAGTTATGACATTATTTGAGAAAGTTTCTGTAGTATGGAATTGTAATAAATTCCATGTTCAAACTGGTTTAAGGTGGGCGTTAATTTCAAAACAAAACATAGTTGTTATTTGTCTAAATTAGTTTTTGGACATAAAAACTGCAAAAAATATTAGCATACAGAATAACAAACGCCTTTTCAGCTCCAAAACTAACAACTAAACCTAAGAAAACACCAGGAAATCAGCATCTCTCTCCAAACATGTCTTTGGACGAGGGGGGAGCGATCAGTGGGAGAAGAGACAGTGTGTCGGCCGTTAAAGAGGACAGAAAAAGTTATTCAACATTAACAATAGACGAAGAACCTATCGACCAACCATCCAGTTCCGTTACGCAGCATGACGAAGCAAAGCGCGCCTTGCAAAAACTTGCATTAAAATCCAGTTTTCGACGTTAGTTTTGTCTGCGCGGTAAAAACTTCGCGAATACGTTGCGTTACTGTTGCCAGTTTGTATATTTTATTCACCACAACTATCATGAACATTTTTCATTATACTGTTCGTCAGTCATTGTTTTATTTTTAACAATCAATATGAAAGTATTTATTTCCTTAGGCTCAAATCAGTCAGAGACAAATTGTTGTTAGTTGTGATATAGAGTATAAGAGGCGGAGATCGCCACAGCGATTGTAATAGAATGAGGAGTGATTACCAAACTCAATTAAAAAGAATTTATTTTATACTAGCGGATGAACAGCAATTGTTGAGTTTGGGTAGGGATAAAACACATTAGTTGAAAAACAAAAAAATCTTTTAAAATTTAAGTGGGGAGAATCTACAACGCAGATCTGGAGAATACAAATCCACAAATATCCGTAATTAATTATTTGCCGCACATAATTGTTAGGAAAGACATCCATAAACTTCCAGCCTCAGGGCTATTCGTCGTTTCCACCTTTGCGGGTGGACTCGTACATAGCGCGCAGCAATATTGGGGTTGATCGCACGTTTTACCGCCGTTTTACCGTTGGTGTTTCCATTGATTTCCGAACGACGCGAACCACCAGCCCACTCCGGGTCTGACGGAATATGCCAACGCCAGTTGAGATTGTCGTTGCTGTATGAGAGCATGAATGATCGGATGTAGCCAAACCCTGGCACTCCTTGAACACTGATCCCGGTCACGTTGAATCTTCGACCCAAGTCAACTTTTAACCTGTAATTATATGGTCTTCATTTTAATGAAATATTGCGTTGGGCTTTACAGTGTAAGGTCGCATTTGACAACGAAGATTCTAAAATTGTTTCCTTTTTGTGAAACCATTTTTGGGGTTCACTGATGTTACTTTCAATCTTGCAAAAAATAAACGAGCTCGAACCAAAGCTGACGATTCCTAGATTTCCTTCCTTTCTTGGGACGCCAACCAGGTTTACCGTCGAGTTGAGCCCATTGTGAGCTTGGCCTTGGATCGCACAACTCAAGAGAAAAAGAAGTTAAACGACAGGTGGCTGTTATGGTGGTGTTCGTGTTCAGCAATGAGGTTAAAGAACCCTGTTACACAGAAGGGTTTTAAAGCGGATATCTCACAAGTAATACTTCTTGTAACCGATTCCACATACTTGTAGGATTGGTTCATCACATTGAATCGTGGCGGCCGTGGTTGCGATTGTTGTTTCAACTTCCATAGTTGGAGCAACTTCTACTTCTTCGTTATCAATTTCGCAATTTCCCTCACTTATGTTTTCCACCACTTTCCAAACTGTGTCGATAATCTGTGAAGAGTAGAATATGCAGACACACGGGTTATGTTTAGGTGGTAATACTTACCCGAGCAAGAAATTCGATATTTTCCTGCGTCACGTGAGTTTTATCGTCGCAAGCCGCTTGATGACACCGCCTCATAAAACCTCTCAAAGACCCTGTTGTGGATGTTTTGTTATTTAATTAAATAAAAGTCAAACTCACTCACATGACTTTTGGGAGTTTTGATTAAACTGAACACATGTCGGTTGTAACTATTTTGAGACAGAGCACTAAACAAACTGCATGTGCATTGTTTTCGTGCCTGGTTTAATTTAACAATCTACATTCTTATAATTGGCAGAAGGGCGATCACAACAATCGTAGCGAGATCATTAGGTTTAATTTATTTACAGTTTTGCAAAACGTGTTTAAAAGTTATGTTGTCAAGCAGCAGTTAACAAACATCCGTATAATGTAACACGTCTATCACAAAAAGTCTTTCCTTGGTGACACAAAAAAAAACTTAAAAAAATCTTTAATTTTTCCCAGACTCTAATGTCATGTGCAAAAAAAGGAGTCAAGAAACTTTGTGTCACCTGTATCTGTGAGCGATATGCAAGGCAGCGGATTTCTGAGGTGCTGAAACACCAAACAGTCGTCGTGTTGCGCGATTTCGCTTCCTGTTAGCAAACATGAGTACTCGTGTCAAACGGGTTGCATACGAGACCAAAGGACCAAATGACAGCTTAGAAACACATACCTGTTGCTGATAAGCGTTGGGTTATGAACCCTGGTTCAGTGTTGCTGTTTTCTGTGTTTCCCCACATTTCGTGCAGTTGTGAGGCATACCGTGACGTATTACCAAACCCTGTATCAACGTCGATGTACGAGGCAAGCAACCAGTCTCCTGCAAATCTCCGCCGTGATATCTGCGACGTTGTAACATAATTATCATTCCTAATTGCAAAACATCTGAAATAAAGAAACAAACCCAAACATTTACCTGGCTTTCATATTTTCGAAGTACCCGATTTAATTCTGCGTTTGTGTTTCTGCTCAGAAGTTGATGAAAGTTGGGCATGGATTGTGAGGACGGACTAAAATTTCAGTTGTTCACATTAAAAAAACATTTGTTAATGTCAAGTAAAATAATAATGTCAATTGTATATAATTACATCTGAGTCTATAATGTCATTAGGGTAAGTGGTTGTGAAAGCATTACCTCGTATCATAATTAAGAAGCGAATCTAGGTTGATCGCAACTCGGAGGCGAGACCCAGTTCGACGAAGGTGTGGCAACAACCAACCGCATAAGAAGTGGGCAGACCCGGCAAGTCCGCTGAACTCATGGCCAACATAACAGTTCGTGTATCCACTCCCAGCGAGGCCGTCAGTAAATTGTCCTTCTTCCTTAAAGTCAGTTGCCACCAATACAACACTATGGTTTCTGAAATCCATCAGGGACCAAATTTTAAGTTTTTAAATTTTATAAATTTCAGTCTCACCTCGAGCATGATTCATTTCTTGTAAGCAATCTCGCAATTTCAAGAAGGGCTGAAACCCCCGATCCGTTGTCATCCACTCCTGGTGTGCCGTCAGTGTGAGTGTCGTAATGCGCTATTAATACTGTGATTCTGTCATCCAATTTTCCGTAGTTCAAACCTCTGATTGTGGCGATGATGTTGTATCCCCTCACCACGGTTTTGATATACTTAAATGTTAAAGGTAAGATTTACCAGATGTGATACGTTACAGCCTATTATTGTAAGCCTCGCGAGGACAAATATTTTAGTGTTCAGTTTCAACCTGCAAATGTACAAAACAAAAAGTCACCGAATTAATGTTGACTGGCGCGCGATCTTCTTGATACACTTGCCATATCTTAAACGTGTTCAATTCCGCGACAATCCCAAATTGCAGAAACATTTTCGAGATAAATTTTCTTGCCGCCACCTGAAACAAGACGTAACTTATTAAAAACGTATTGGGGTCAACAATTTGGTTATACTTTGTTGGAGGGATCGGCCGCATGGTGGCGCGGTTTAGCCAATACTCCAGTAATCCACGCACGGAGGTTTTGATCACTCGCATGTTTTGCTGAGTCGTGTCTTTCTGGAACATAACCCGGAAGAACTTCGTTGCATCTAAACACATCCATGTTTTCAACCCAACATAGTGAACACGTGAATCTACAGTGGTTACCTGTCACCAAAGCAGCAGTGCTTACACAGATGTGTGTTTTGGTCCGTGTTGTAACATGTCGCATTACATTCAGGCTCACAACGACGAGTGAATTCCACCAATCCTATGATAGTGTGGTTAAGCACCGTTGTCTACAATAAATGTACAAATTTGGTCCAGCTCAATTGCTAAGGCGCAAAACTAAACCATGTGTGCTGGTCATTGAACAGTCGGCAAGTATTGACATTTTAAAATTGTTGACAATTTTTCATCATTCTATAGGACTAACCGAACAAGCTCCAAAACATGGCGTTACAGACACAAATCGTGTATGTGATTCATCCACAGATTCCCAGCATGATGATGTGACTGCACTGATGGTTGTTCCATGACAACTATAGCAGTTTTTTAGAAGGCCTTCGATTTGAGATCCAGTGAGGGATATGGAAAGGTCATTCTTCTTCCCAGGGAGTTTGAATAGATCATCAAAAAACACAGCCGAAGAATATGCTGCATACAGGCAATAGGCCTACTTTGTATATCAGTATATCAAATAGCCTTTTTGCTATTATGTATTTGTATAGTTTTTCTAGTATTGTTCATTATAGTCACCACCGACAATTATACGATAAGGCGATGTTAACCCATTATAAGTTTGTAGTTTTCTAAAATAAATTTGTTCACTTGTGAGCTCTCATTGAAAAAAACCTAACCTACATAAAACTTACTTGATAACAGAAGAAACCACGTACAGAGAAGAATCTGACGTCCAGCGGCCATGTTTGCAATTTGAATTTGACATGTATGAAAATGCTAAGCAACCTTGTCGAAACAAATGTGTTCGTATTTAGGCCTACGTGGCGTTCACTGGCGATTATAGAAAATAGACTACTCAGCGTTTTTCCTGCATTTTTTGCTGTGTGTCGATATTTTCAATCCAATCATTGTATTTTTCAAAAAAAAAACGGAATGCGCGGTAATCTACACGCGCGCTATTGTGATTGATAAAACTCCATTCTTCAAAAATTTTAAAATGCGAACAAACTCGCATGGTGACGTTACACCCGGACTTGAATCTCAGCCGGAGCAGATTA
This sequence comes from Ascidia mentula, assembly GCF_947561715.1. Taxonomy (NCBI): domain Eukaryota; kingdom Metazoa; phylum Chordata; class Ascidiacea; order Phlebobranchia; family Ascidiidae; genus Ascidia; species Ascidia mentula. Next base: position 13,646,146 of record NC_138569.1, on the reverse strand, counting down.
TTGAAAATCCTGAAGGATCCGCGACCTGTACCTGCAAACAGTACGTAACGATCTGTTGCACGAAATTACCACTGCAGCCAGTTGTTTTTTACGAGGCGATGTGTTGACGATTGATTTCTATAGACCAGCTTGGATGTTGGTGTCGAACAGGTTGGGCTGCACAGGAACTACGTTGAAACAAAACAGCTCCATTTACATATGTTTTTCGTCTTTTGTTTGGTAAAAACTTTTTCGGCTAAATATAATTGGAATTGTGACTTTTCTGGCGTAAAACCTTCTTCTTTGCTGTAGTTACAGTACGTTTGGGTATTTCCCCAACTGAAATACTTGTTGGGAAAGCTGGTTGTTGACCAGGGAATGTTAGTTGACAAAAAATCGCCAGTTAACAAAAGTTTAAACGCGGGTTACCTTACGAGGTCAGCAGCAAAAGTAAAATTGATATTGTTACATTTAGATTCGAAAAAATAAAATTTTTAGACGAAAAAATAATGCAGTGGTGGAGATGGAACAGTTTGTGAAATAGAAATACAACCTTGTTTACATGCCCCTCTTTGGAAAGGTATTTGTGTAAGCTTTGCAATGGTGCTAGAATTGTCTTTCCCATCGAACTGCAGCCAAAGTTATAAGTGAAAGACTGATTCTTGTTATGACGGTTATATTTATTATTCAGTTCGCAAACATATAGCCCCCACGAAATCGCACACAATTTAGGTATCACTGTAAAGTAATTTTAAATTGGTTGAATTATCTTTTCTGTCAACCTATGACTAAAGTTATAGCTGATTTATGACAATGCTTATTATATTAATATCTGTTACAAAAGGTCGTTCGAAATTATTAATTTTTACATTTTCATAAATTTTGTGCTAATTTATGCATCTTGTCAAAAAAATATCGAAGTCCCACAAGTATTGGAAGAGTTATGTGTGTTTAAAGTTTTGTCGACTTTCGTGGTATGTGGGATTCGCTCAAAACTGATGATGTTTGATTGTTTTCAGTAACATAGTTTTATTGTAGCTGTGGCTTCTGTTTTCTTTACTATGCAAAAATGGAAACCAAGTGTACTCTTTGTGTTTCATCCTTATACCCATGTTCCCGACAGAGAGATGATGACAAAAAGACTACACTCACAAATAAAGTGTTGTTCTGGTTTTTAATAGCAATCGTTATTTTGGCAATAATTTGGTTGTACTGCTGGAGTATCATTGGTAACGATTTTAATGATGCAAATGATTTTATTTTTGAGGTGTTAAAGTCATGGTTTCATTGGTACATCTTTTTGCTTATACTTACAATTGTAATTGTTACTTATGTAATAATCGTTTTAACATCAGGCCTTGTAAGAATTTTCTTCAAATGGTATTTGTACTTGCATTTTTCTCACGTTTTTTTCATTTTTTTTTTTTTGGCATTAGTAATTGCTGCCTTTGTGTTGGTTGAAACATTTTGGTCTTACCAGTGGGCAAGCATTGGAGTATCCTTTCAAATTACCGGCCCATTTTTGCAGCTCTCTGCACTCTTTTTATGGGTGTTGTTTTCATGGTACTGTGGAGCAGTCATGTGTAATCTGGAGAGGTCTAGTTTTAAAATTCTTACCATTTTATCATATTCAATTGTACTTGTTTTTCTATGCTCAATTCCATTGTGGTTGTATTCTCCGTGCATTGGAACAAACATGGCCAAAAATTTAAAGCCACTTTTGTTGGCGCATCGTGGTGCATCATCAATTCGTCCAGAAAACACCATATCTGCCTTTAACAAATCCGCAGAATTCAGTGTTTTTTGTTTCGAATCTGACGTCCGCATTTCATCAGATGGTGTGCCCTTTCTTATGCATGATACATCACTGTTAAGAACAACTAATGTTGCTAAGGTGTTTCCTGAAAGAAAAAACAACAATCCTGCCACATTTACATGGGAAGAACTTCAGCAGCTGAATGCTGGTAATTGGTTTCTGCATAGAAATCCATTTTTGACCAATCACCATCTGACAGTTGAGGAAAAGCAAATAATTCAAAAGCAGAAAATTCCTTCTTTGCTGCAGTTTGCCAACTTCGCAGAGAGCCTAAACACAAGCATTATGTTTGATCTTTTTAGACCACCTGAAGGACATCCATATTTTGAAAATTGGATTAATGTTACTGTTGAGACAATTTTGAACTCCACCATTAAACAAAACAAAGTTTTGTGGATATACAACGATCATCAGGATGTAGTTAATAAGCTGGCACCATTTTTCAAATTAGTTTCTGCCAATGCATTTTCAAATGCAACAGCATATGACATAAATTATTTTAACCTGCTACACAGTGATGTGACTGAGGATATAATCAATTTTGGGATCCCAGTCATTGCTTATGTTGTTAATGCAAACTGGGCCTTCAGCAGATCGTGGTGTCAAGGGGTACATGCTGTGACCACTGACTACAGTCAAGTGTTCAGTTACACAGACAAAGTACTATGGAACATGAGCAAAGCTCAGTTTCTTGGAATTTGGATAACAGTTGATTTTGTTGGAATTTGTGCTGTCGTTGCAGTTTTTATCTATTTCAAGTTTCACATAAACAAAAGAGTGCCACTGATGGATAATGATGAAACAGAAATTGGAGGAATTTTTAATCAAGGTTTAAAATCAAACCTGGAACTGAATGAAGTTAAACCAACACAATATTAAAAAAACATTTTCATCAGTGGTAATAATGCTATAGTGGTTATTTTCATTTCACATGCTTGCAATGCAAGCATTGTTCTTTAATTGCCGCTAAACGGCTTTTCTGGCAATAATTTAAAATAATAAATTCATGGCCAGAAGAGCTGTATTGCAGCAATAAAACATGCCTGGCAGCATCATTAGTAATTTATGGTTCTTTAAGCTTGTTTATAATATTTTTTTAAAAGTTTTTTAATCAGTTTTCACAAATCGTACTTGTATAACATGTGCAAACATTTATCATCGATTGGCCCTTTCATTCTTTGTGTTTAGTAGGTGAATATACAGTTGCACAAATTATGCAACTTTATTATGTGTACGTACTATTTTTACTGCAAAAACGCCTTTCTGTGCACTGTTTATTTAATTTTTGATCAACTTATTTACTCAAAAATAAATTTGATAGAATCTGACATGCTCTATTTGAACACTTATAATGCTTGCTGGTGCACTGCTTTTGTAAGAGACTGACTATTAAATGGCGCCATTTGCTGCACCTGATGAAGCGAGATGAAGCTCGCGAAAACTCGTGCTAATAAAGTCTTTTACAAGTCAGTCTCTTACAAAAGCAGTGCACCAGCAAGCATTATAGGTATATAGACCAGAAATTGTTTTGAACACTGTGTTCCATAATTTGTGTGGTCATTATTTTTGCAGAAAGCAAATCCATTGTGGTAACAATGCAGGACAACCATCATGAATTTATGCGATTTTTACCAAATATTTAACAATGCAAAAAGTTATGTTATGCATGGGGGTTAATTTTACTGTTGAGTAAGCACATATGCATGTACTGTTGCTAGGGCGAATTTCAGTTAGTTTAGGCTAGTTTTAGTGGGGTCTGGGGCGCCTTAATTCAAGTAGCTTGGTGCTGTAGAAAGTTGAAAAAAATTGTTTAATTAAAGATCCATCCCTCATCGCATTGTGGTCGAAATTTGTCGCCGGATAGAGGCATTTAATTCCTCCCTATTAGACATTATTTGGGGTAAAAATGCCTTGAAAACAGGATTCCTTTGATTTATTTGCCATATAGGTTCTACAGCAACTTAAACCTTTTCATAACTATTATTTTGGTTCCTTTGTGAACGTTCTTTGTAACCACTGCATAAACAACATCAAGGAAGTTGTGCAGCGATACCAAAAAAATGCAACATTGCGAAAAATCACCATCTGCTAAGTTATGACAACTAGCACGATTTATTTTGATGAAAACGCCCCTCTGCTTTAGAGTCTGTATAACACACGTATTTCTTAACTCACTCACTCACTGCCTAAACGTTTTCAAAACTACGTTGCTGTCTAAATTTTAATCGTAAATCTAAATACCTTGCGTGCATAAGGTTCATCAATTACGTAAGATGCAACAAATAAACAGCAGTCAGTCGATACTTCCATCGCCACTGTACAATTGAAAGTGTGCTATACATTGATGTAGACTTTATGTTATCTATACAAAAGACATGGCATTCAACTTCTGTAACAAGGCCCACCACGTACGAAAAATCAAAACCACATACTTTAAATCAATTTTATTGACACAAGCGACAAAGAATGAGCGGGTGCGCCGGTTCTCGACAGCTCCTTCACAAACGAAGAGAAATGCTAAAAAAATTCGAGAACATTTTCTCACGGGCTGGAACGCGGTCTCGTGAGGTAACACAGTGAAAAGAAAAAAATAGATGGACCGTCAAAGAAAAAAAACAAGTTGCACAACACCCGATGCAAGTAAAAGTAACATACTTACAGACTAACAAGTCAAGCACGATTTTGCGAAAATATCACAACACACGACAGTGTTTATCCGGAAAGGCGTTATACGATAAAATTTCTATGTTCAAATAAAGAGAAAGATCGGTTTTGTGTAAATCGAAGGATTGGCAAGCTCCAAGACCATTCCTACTATAGGGTGAAAATTCAGAAAACATAATTACTTTCACGCGTGGTGGCCCTCCTGAATGGCGTGAGCTTCCCCGCCATGTTGCTGAAAAATCCGGCAGATTTCTCCGACGGCATGGAAATATTTTTCTGCTTGGCTGCTGTAACATCTGCACCTTGTGCCATTTTCACACGATAACGGTATGATATTGGTTGTCGAACAGACGATGTTTCTGCAACAAACATCAAACGTTAAATATCCCAACCACTACCAACGTGTGCATGAAAAGCATATGCAACATATATTCCAAAACGCTCCGAAATTGAAAGCACACCACAGGCCATCAAATTACTATATATATGTGTGTTATGAGTAGAACAAATGCTTTTTTACAACCTTGTGCGTCAATTCGTTCCTCGCAATTTTATGATGCATATTTTACCTTTTGCTCTTCTGGACAAAGTTGACTTTTGCACAAGATCTTTTGCTAAGTTTTCCTCCGCCTCAGACAGACTGGATCGTTTCTTTTCCGATCTGTACGAAAAATATTGACTACAAACCTCACACACCGTGTATTAAAAAATATATAAACATTTGACAAACACTTACAAATTTCTTTCAACGGAGAAGGCTTTTGACCATTTGTCGAAATCTTCCTCGTTTTTGCAGAAAATGGACGCAGACTCGGACGTGGTTGTATCAACAATTCTCCAACCTCTTTGCAATGACGCCAGGCCATTAACTGAATCATTGCCCGTAATTGAACTGTTCCGTGGTGAATCGCCACTCAGTTGCGTTACTTCACACACGTCCAGATCAACACGGGATTTATAGTACAGAAGATCTCGTCTCAGAATGTCCTGTCAGAAAAATATGTTTTGTTGACCAGTGGTGTGATAAGGCATCGACATGTGACGCAACCCGTACTTTTTTGCATAAAATCATTTGGTGGTCAAAGAGGAACGCCATCCTCCATTTTGGCTTTCCCTTTGTCTGAGAGAGTGTGTAAAGTTCTCCGGAATGAACAAGTTCACTGCTGCGTTCCAACACATCTTTATCCTGCGCCAAACATACTTTTAATATTGTTGATTTAGAAAGACATAGATTAACACCCTTTACGTGGTTAAGAGCTTTTTTCATGCGCGTTGCTACCATATGCAAATATGGCTGAATCACCTAAAATGATTGTATTGATTACTACAATGTGAATGCATCATACCTGCCAGTTAAGTATCGATGACTGCCAGAGGGATATCTTTTTTATATTTTCCATATGACGCTTTCGTTCATTAATCATGCAAGCAACTCCTTTCATTGCTTCCAACGCTGATTGGACAGGCACGTTGTCGGGATGGTCGTGTGACGTGTACTTTAGCAATTCTGCCAGCTGCCAAATAACGTAGTTCAATTATAGTTACCGAATTACTCATTGGATCAACAATTGTTACGGTTGCAACAGTATTGCAAAAAACGCACCAAGACAAAGAAGTGCATAATAATTAAATCTGCGTCAACGTTTTTCATGGCGTCATATTAGTGCATAACCATCTAACCTGCAACGGGTATTTGCATATTTTCTGGACGGGGGTTAACAGAAATCCATCGAGGGGAATGTCAATCATCTTCTGCAGTAAGCGGCACGCTTCGAAAAAGTGCACGTATTTCTTCTGCGCCAGCAGATTGGAAAGAAGGGCCAACGCCTGTGGGTGATTGTTGCAGTACTCCGAGTAAATTGCGAAACCCTCTTTCTGGAAAGAGACACAACGTGATTTGTTATTGAAGTCATTCTTCGCAGGGATTTCGTCACAATTTCTTGTAATATGTACAAAACTTACGTGTTCAATGAAAATGTTTCCAAGTTGTGATGACGAAACACAAGAGCGATTAACCGCACTTTCCAGTTTGTCAAAGAAATCCCTTTGGAAGTGATACAGTTTTTCTATGTTGCCGAAAATTGTCAAAATTTGTTCATCGGAAAATATGTCCGGCCGATTCTTGCACCGCGACAAGTAACCCTTGTAAACACAAACATATAAAATAAGCAAACCTTGCTAAACACTATCAGGTAAAGAAAATAGATTAAAAATAAACAGAAAACAATCAGACAATATGAAATACACAACATACACATCATTGATTGTTACCTCCACAACGTCTTTTAAATGCCCGACAAACGTTTTCTCCGAGTTGATGATTTCGTTGATGACGTTGGTTCGAATGGTCTCTCGACACAGGGATTGTTTTCGTGTGATGGTCAACGGTGATACAACCTCCTGAAACTTGGGCGGATTCGTGGAGGATCGTGACTTCGGTGTTTCGTGTGCTTCCCTAATTGGTCGTCCACACTTCGAGCAGTGGATAGAAGAATTTGAAATGCGTTCAGTACACTGACATAAGTCGTCACCAACAGAACGACTCCGCACCACCGAGTTGTGTGACAAATCGGTGACGTCATCGTCCCGCAAAGCGGGGGAAGGGGTGACGATTATTTCGATACTCTCCACGTCGTCGTTAAGCAGCTGATTCACTAATATCTGCAAAACCAGTAGCCCAGTTTATTTCGAGCTGCGGAAATTTTTAGCAAAAGTATCGCTCTTATCAAGTTTCGTTTCGTTCGTGCTCAATAATTTCATACATAGTATGTCAGTTATGAACACGCACGGACAGCTTTGACATTGTAAGATTTGTAAATATGGTAAAATGAGCAGATATAATCATAAGGAAAAATAGTGTACGAACCCTAACAAATGTAGCGGGAAACCATCCCTCATTGGAGTCCAGTTCGCCCCACCACCAATCAACATTCGTCATGTCGATGACGCGAATCACGTCACCGACTTTGAAACCTAATTCCTCATTGTCCATGGTCACGTGATCCCACAAAGCTTCCACATACACGACGTCCTCATTGGTTGCGTTGGGAGTTTGATCGTCGCGCTGCAATGTACACATGTTAATACTTCAATCTACACGAAGCTTTTGTGATTAATCCGATTTTACGTGATGAACCATGTAGTATGCTACCAACCAAACAAAATTAAATTTTCTATTATCCAAATCATTCGAAATTTGGCTGTGTCGCAATAATGGGGATAGGAAAACAACATACCGATGCTGAGTTGGCATGGAGGAAGACATCTCCGTCTTCAGCTGTCTTTGCAAAAACGCCCTTCCTTGTCATTGTTCCATATCCGGATTCGTTTGAAATGCCTGCAACACATGAAACATCCGCTTAACTCTTTGATAGAACATATGGCACCACATGATGTGGTTACAATGCGGCGATCCCCGTGTTTTTGTTGCAGAAATGCAACCACATTACAATGAAATTGCCTGCAATATGACCACTTACATCCGCTCGAAATCGACTTTGTTTTTTGTTTAGGGTGAGTATGACTGCGCGTCAGTGGCTTGTTAAACTGTCTAAACACTTCTGTATCAAAAACATCATCCTCCTCGTCATCTTCGCTTTCCACCTTGCCCTCAGTACAGGCGTTGGAAGACTTAATTCGATCCCTGGCCAGGTTGAACGACAATTCGTGATTTGCCCTCGTACACTGCGGTGTGTAGCGACTCGCCGAAGACTGACTGTCCCGTTTGACTTCGAAACTGCGCCTTATTGTTAAGTCCCGCGAAATGACACCGCGGTATCCGCCGATCGGCAAACTGACAGAAGAAAGCAACTCCCGCCGAGGGCTGTAAACTTGGTTCGTAAAACTGCCATCCCCTGGTGATACAAAGGATATTGATGCTCCCCGTTTAAAGCCACTCCCCGCCAGATTACGCAAACGGAATCGACTACGTTTTGTGAAGGCACGAAAGAATGGCTGCGAAGAAAGTCTCTTGTTGAAGGAAAGATCTTTACTTTCCTGTCTGAGTTTCTCAGTCAACGGATCCAAGTTGGATGTGCACGACATGGTAATATTTTCAGTCTGGTATTTCACAAACCCAGAAGACTTACGTACTTTCCATTTCAACACCTCGTTGCAATAACAAAGATACGATCAAAAATCAACAACCGACATCCGACACAAAATAACTTGTCCAAATGACCAATGCCAGATATAATCCTCCGTTAGCTCCGTGTCATAATGCCTGCACAGTTGAGGTTGCAACCAGTAAAAACTAAACCACAAGGTGATAGCGCGATCAGTTTAATCTTGGCTCGTAAATTTAATGTCGAACCTGTTTGAACTGCACGTAAAAGTTCTAAAGCGAGACGCAGATTCCTATCGATTGCAAGCACGTGAACAGCCTTTTTCTTGACACGCGCAAATGTACAAAGGCACAAATTTCTGTGAGTGTGATTATCGATGGCGGCGGGAGATGCCTCTCAGCATGCCGTTTGTTTTTCAATCCGGTTCATGCAAAGGCCGCAAAAACCTTATCTTTGACATGTGAGTAAACTCTGCCGGCGGCGTGCAGGGTGATTACATTGATACTGCGGCTACAAAACGTTAACAAAGCAACTTGACCATACTTGCCCGACGACCGTCTGCATCAACACACTTCTTGCAAAACCACAAGGCTTCACAAACACTGGAACTTCCATTGACGATCGTACAATAAATACACGTGTAATTATTTCGTCGTGTGAAAATGTGAATGTGACAGTTGTTGTTAAAAGCACGTATATTCGCCAGAGGCAAAAGCAACTGGTTATTACTTTTAAGTGTTATTTCATTGACGTGCCTCAATATAAGACACGGGACAAAGACAACATGTTGTCAACATTCCTGCCGAAAGCATTGTATGAATCATTTGTTGCCGCCTAATACTCGTACGAGTTTACATGCAGCACTTGGAATTACCATGTCTGTGAGACCATTAGTTTGTTTCGTAATAAGCTCAACCCATCACGTGATGTAGCAAAGTCTGGTGACAGATTACATGTTGAAATATTGTTTAATCCATTTCGGCGGCTACTAACTACCTAAATTGCCATTAATGATATTTTTGCCTATTCACCCAAAGGTCGCACAAATAGCATATGTATGTATTGTCGACGTCTAAAAACGTGTGGTAAAATTCTTTGAAAAACAAAGATATGAAACGTAACTAAAATTTGCTAAACCATTTTTTCTTACGTTTTGTTGCACGTTTTGCACTTCTCGACCTTTTTAATCTTCGAAAGCTTGATCTCATTCGATTCATAACTGGACTTCGCGGCGAAACCTCATTTTCACTTGAAGTCTTTTTAATCAAATCAAACGTCTTTTCTCCTGGTGTCAAGTTGTTGGGCGAGTTCGGGGCGCTTCTTGCCGCGCGCTTTGTCGAATGCTTCCGTACCAGTTTGTTGGCATATCCATTGCCAACCGAAAGTAGGAACCGTTGCATTTTTTGACCAAGCCTATATCTTAGTGACTATAATTCACCTAACCACAAGTCGATGACAGATAACTGTAATCACGCAAGAAGAAAACTGTTACTGACATTATAAGACTTTTCTTGACGCATCGCAAAGACGTCTGCGCTGACTACATGCTCCATCGGCGAGGAGCGAAAACAAGAAGTGAATCACCAGCTCGCTGCAAAGCAGGACTCTCAAGAAAAAGTTGCCACCTCGAAAAACTTTATGTTGGACTAATGCCTCGTTTCTCTTTCTAAATAGAAGTTTAGCAGCTTCGTGCCTGTACTCAACTATACTGGATATCGCTAAAGCGTCATTGGCACTGCACCTCGTGACCTGAAGCAATATACAAAGTCCTACTGGCTAGGGGGGCGAACTTAAAAGTCAGCGGCGACGTTGTTCGCGCGAGAACTATTTTAAGCAACTTCACAGAACGATGTCGGTTCTTGTGGAAAGTTCGCGTTTGCGTGATTGGGGAATTTTGTAACGGCAATGCGTAAGAGCAACGAGCGATATATTTTTAAAGATTAATTTTTTTGGCTCCACGCCCAAATAACATTGTATCTATATGCAATGGCCACATACTTTCTAGTCTATTTAGAGAGGCTAACTGACTTCCCGCCTTTTTATCTATGTACTTGCAAAGGCAGTAATGCCAGGTGGCAAAATTCAACATCGATCCAACACAAGTCCATAAATAATGCAACGCTTCGTTTAAAGCCATGACAACGGGAAATGAACACGTCGACGATGAAAACGTTTATGGAAACGTACTTGCTATCCAAACAAAATTACGTATAACGTTTTATGGTATTGCTCGAGAACACCTAATGGTTAAATGTTGTTCCACCAACAATTCGTTCCACAAATCTGCTTTCAACAAAATACACACCCGCCAATATAAGGAAACGATATGAGCATTATTTAGAGCAAGATGTATGACGTACTATTTATGGCGTCATCAATGCATCCTCTGTGCGCAGCTCGGTGTAAATAATCATAACACGACGTAAGAAAAACCTCTTCGAAAGGCAGCTAATAATAGAACTTAGCGCTTCTGGTGTAAACATCGTCATTGCACCAATTCATTGGAACTGCAATTACTAATGCTTGTGTGCTTGCTGCTTGTTGGTCCCTTCACCAAGTAACTGACGCATTTCGCGTAAAAAACAGCTTTGTTTCTAAATAAAGACACTCGCAATAGAAGGTTGCACCACATATGTTTGGTTCCCTACCTTTGTGTGAATGTAATGTCCTTAAAAGGCCCTTCAACTTCCTGTATATCCAAATTGCAAATCTGCATTAATTTCCGGCAGATTGCACTGACGTAAGTAGTTTTGGAAAACGCTTTGTTAGAACTTTACAAATACAAACAATATTACTCAACACGTGTCCCGAAAATCACATACCAACCAACACATAGTCCCCCCAATCTCTTTATCTGATATAATAGAGGATTATGTTACCTGACATGGTGCTTGCACGAACTTTCATTCTGCTCTCAAGGTAGTTGTGAAGTCCGTGACTAAACGGTGATAGGTTTCCAGCTCTTTGAGTGCTTGGGTGAGCAGTGCCTCGACAAGGGCAAGCTATTTCGGCGTAATACTGAAACAATGAGAAAGTGAGTACGTAGTCTGGGAGTAACTGCTTGCAATTTGCAAGTCAATTGTATCTTGCGTCCATATATTCTTGATATCCGTAAACAAACGTCACATATGGCAATTCATATGGTAATTTTTCCGAGGTCCCGAGGAACGTATGCTGCCTCTTTATGAGAGCCTTTCACGATAATGATAATACGTATATAGGTACTACCAAGTCATGTCAGTCGTTGGCTAATTCTTAACGTTAGACCATCTGCTTGTTTGTCTCGCTATATTTAGGAAGTATTGTTCCAGGGATTTTGTCATAAAGATTTGCATAACGTTCCAAAAATTTTCAGCAAACCCCAAAGCAGTTTTTCATATTCAAGAAACCCTAACTAAAATATTGGAAGTCGTACAAATTAATCATTAACTCGTCCGATAATTGGCACGGAACTAAATTAAACTTAATATAAATTTGATGCTAGGATTTAATTTTTTGAGATTCAAAACCCACAATGCCGTAGTAAATAAGTGAATATTATGTACCTTTGACGGATAAAATCTCATAAGGCACTCAGACACGGTGTTCAGTCCTCCAATTACTGAAAGGGAACGCTGCGTCTGGTGTACTTTCGGCAACATTTCCTGTAACAGCAACAAACTTAATTGGATATACACAATGTGAAACTTATAGGTCATTACTATGTGTTCCTACCCATTACCAAGAGTGAAGGTAACCATGGGTATAACAGAATGTGCTGAAACGTGTTTTGCTACATTGACAATTAGACAAATCACGTAAACGGAGACGAACCTCATCATATAACGACAGGTTTTCTTCACTGAAGCTGGAACCCAACAAGTTGACCCGATGTTCAGCATTCTGTTTAACAGACAAGTGTCGTCGTCGCGACCCACAGTCGTTACAGCCCACAGATAACCCGCCGCTAAGCGGCGTAGTAGATGCAACACCGTTTAAATGCAAACTTCGCGGTCTCCCGACGCCACTAGACGTCTCCACAGCTGGAGAGGGGGATGAAAGCTCGTTGTGTTCCGGTATGGCGTGAACTTCCCACCTGCATTGATATCATATGTCAACGATTTTGTTTGACAGACAGATGAAGTTTTGTGGTGATGTTTTTTCATACCACCGAGGCCGTAAACAATGAAACACTTCTACAAAGTACAAAGCTGTTGTTACCTCAAGTTTTGGACTTCGGATAAAGGCCGAATTTTTCTCCTATTGTTTCGTTGTCCGGTTGCAACGTTGCCACCAGTGCCCACACTCCACCTTGCCATAGTCACCTTGACCTTCTCGATGTCCAGCTCGGCAAGTGAGTGACGTTTCCACACGTCATTTGTCTTTAAATGCGAGTTGTAATTAAGAAAAATTACTGTACTAAGTAGATTCCAATGTCAAGTAGTAAGTAAACAATGTTGTACGCGAAGTGTGGTCCTGAAACCGAACAGTTATGCAAGCACAACAAAAGTAGCAACCAGCATCAACCATTGACAAGGTTTTGTTCAAGGAGTTGTATGTAGCAGTTAGTTATTTTGCATTAACAAAACATTTAATTTTGACCAAACCCACATATGATAACCCCTGGGAAGTTGACGTGGGGCTGGTTTTTCTCGCTTCGTCGTCGCGGTCCCGGTTCATCGACCTTAAATATTGCAGCGACATTCTTCGTCGAATCGAAGCGTTTTTAGCAGAAGCCTTGGGCAACAGTTCTCCAAATTCCAATGCAGGGGCGTCGCCTAAATTGGAAAACACATAGGTTCGTAGGGCGTGTCAGGAGGAATAGAATAAAACGGATCCACAGCGCTTGTCAGCAACCCAACTGTGCGCTTGTAGTGTATCCAATACGACAGTAAAAATGCCAGAATATTTGTTTAGGCGGGCGTAATGACCGACTAACTGCAGTTTGTAGTCAAACCAAAGTTGTTTGATGGATTTTCGATAGTGTTGGGAAAATATTGTGACAAGCGCGTTACACGCAATAAAGTACTGGGGCCAAAGGGTACATACGTACGTATAAGCGTAGTATACTCAAGACAATCCTAACCCCACGACAGCTTTCTTAAGTTTGTGCAAACAATTGTATTTTAAAAGTTAATTTTTCCTGCAATATGTTATCAGTAGATAATACATAGCAAGGATATACGCAGAACCTTCCAATCAAGCGATTGCATGAAACATTGTTGCGTTTTACCAGAAATTTATATTTTCTCACCTTCTTCGACATTTTGTTGAGTAAAACCGGAAGTGTGTGCAGCCAAGTTCTGTTGAGAAAGCTGGAAACTGAAACGGTTCAGTGACGTGCAACTGCTCCCAGAACTCATTTTTCTAGGTTTCGGCGTCGTTGGTTTATTTGGCTGGGGTAAGCGTAGGGTTGAAAAGTCACGAAGAGACTGAAATCGACGTTCCAATATTTTGGTGTTTCCGGAAGTATGGCTGTGTCCGTCGTTGGACGACGGACCAAAATTTGTGCTTTCAAATGACGGAGAAACTGATCTACGGTTTACCTCATGAATTTTTAGCGTTAAGTGGTCTTTACACAGAGATTGTGTCCGCCTTAACCGCAAATTCATCTTAGTTTGGGTTTTGGGTTCGGTGTCTTTCTTGTCAAGTCCTAATACATCGGTGTGATTTTCGATGTTTTGCGTCTTCTTAAGCAACGCCACTTCATCGTCGAATACTGACGCGAAGCTTGATGAGAGACTACATCTCGGCCCGGAGGCGTAACCCCCTGTAGTAGGGACTGTTGAACGAGGGGTACTGATCCCAGTCAGACTGCTGCTGATGCTCTTGGAACCGATTGTCGTTTCTGGACCCGGGAGTGATGATAGGAACGACAATTGGTCGACAAAACTCCCCTTACGTATGTACTCCATGTCTAACGAGCATCTGAAAGTAAGATGAGAATATTGTGAAGCAACACTGTGATCAATTAAAAATGTACTGCTCTTCTGGCATAAACGTATTGTATTTTACGACGTTTTATGCCAGAAGAGCAGTACATTTTTAATTGCAATATGCCTGGCAGCAACAGGAATTTCAACACTGTGATCATTTGGCAAAAGTTTTGCGCTGAGGAATTCTCTTGCGAAATTATGTTTATGCGGTGTTGGGTGGGATTAGAATGCCACGCCATATTATACGTGCCCCAAAGCAAAATACGTAGGATTCATGCACTTTTTCGCATTTCACACGCCACACGCGCCACTTGAACACGTACCTGTGAGTGTCAAGATGTTGCGCAGGACTGTCATCCTTCGTTTTCTGACAGACTGCAACGCTGTGGTTTCGCAACTTGGCCTGTATCTGTCGCAGCCTGTTTTGATCTCGTCCGTCTTGTTCTTGTTCGTGCGAACCGGTCGGCAAATGTTCTCCGCGCAGAGTCCTTATTTGGGCATCAGATTTTGCAGAAGTCATGTTACTTTCCAGCCAAAGCTGGTCGCCGGTTGGCGCAGCAAATGAGGAAGGTCGCTTCGTTCTGCTAAATCTGTGGGATTTCGGACTGTCGGATTCAGTCGAAAGATCGACACTGTAGCGGTTCTTGTAGTTTCTTCGGGGTCTAATGTTCGTCCGCGAGTCGGAGTCATTATCCGAGCGGTTTGTCTTGTTCCTCAACACCGCACCCCCATATCGATCACACGTAGGATTTGGACTGTTTGCGGGAGCTAAAAACAAATCCAGAACAAATAACAGAGAGGATAATTCGAAAATTTTTTCCGTAAGTTGCGCAAATGTAACCCGCAGTTTTACGCTTCAATGGGAAAAACTATGTAGAGAATGGAGGTATTTGTTTTGAAAACCCTTGCGCAGTTTGTGCTCGCAGCATCAAGGGTGCTTTACGGCGCGTTTGGGTAATGCGCTTTTAAGAAACCAACCGCAGCCGAAAATACTCGACTCCGGCTGTTCCACGTAGGTGGCGGTTTAATGGCGGTGCACGCGGGTCTGGCTAGAACAACAAAACACCAGACGCACGGATGTCTCTGTCCCGAAAGTGCCGCATAAAAATTTAAACTACCATATTTTACTTTACTGCCGTTAAGTCATTGCGTGCAGGAGCAGAAACCTGATAAGGGCAATGAAAAAAATTGTCTCTAAATTAGGTTGCTGGGTGGAACTGCTGCTGAAACGAAATAAAACCTGGTAGTATTTTTGGTTTCCGCCATTCCGTAGTTTCTGTCATTCTAATTACGCCAACAACAAACAAACTTTCAATAGGCAGACACGGTGACTAAACGGTTCGTTTCACAAGGATTTCGTAATTATTTCAAAATAAATTAAGATTTGTTAAATTCCCACAAATAACTTGTAATCAATACATATTTAAATATATTTCGGAGTTCATCACATTTAATTCATTACATTATAGGATGAAACACGATTTACATTGTTAGTTAGCAATGAAAACAAATACCTACTTTCGGAGTCGGTAGAAGAAGATGTTC
Organism: Ascidia mentula; assembly: GCF_947561715.1. Classification (NCBI taxonomy): domain Eukaryota; kingdom Metazoa; phylum Chordata; class Ascidiacea; order Phlebobranchia; family Ascidiidae; genus Ascidia; species Ascidia mentula. The sequence continues at coordinate 13,630,163 of NC_138569.1, read as the reverse complement.
TCCTCATTCTTGCCACACGACTTGCATAGTCAGCGTGTACATTTGCCTGGGGTGGCGTGGAGTTTACCTGTAGAAGACCAAAACAACATTAGCATATGCGCCAAGCGATGATGGACGTAGCACACAATGTTGGCTTGTTTAATTCACACCTGATGACCGTTTTAATCCATTCTAAAATTTCTTTATTATTTGTGTGTTGTAATAAGAAAACACGGTAATCCTGCCAAGAAGATATTGTCACAAAGAAAAAGATACGACAAGGAAAATTGTATCCAAGAACATTTCTTTGTCTCGAGACAGTCGAAAACAGCGCGCAAGACCCGTAACATTACAATGCGTCAGTTTATTTGGGGACAGCGGTGTCGCGCGGGTCGGCACAAAAAGGCGATGGAGTTACGCGATCGTGTTCCGGCCAGGTCAACGCGACCCCCACGACAAAAGCCGACAAGTGTCGGAGGTTATAAACATCAGCACGTATTGCCACTGATCGCGTCGCGGGAACAATCTCACAGACAAGCTTCCGCCATAAGCAGTCACCGGAAAAAAACGAAGGGTTAACGACACTTACATGCGAGAAACTCTCAAAATATCGCTCGAGGTTATTTAGCTGCACCCACAGCAGTCCGTTGTTTGCAATACACTGTAATGTCAATGCTAGTTTCATGTTTGTTACTGCCAGACAAACGCTCTTGCGGTGGGAAAAATATTCACAGTAACCTTCTGGTTGACGCGTCAGCTGAAAGCCCGCGGCGAAATCAAGTTGCGTGATCAATTTCCATAATGACTGACGATAAAATTCCACTCAAACGGTCGGAATCAAAATTGCGGGGACAATCGTCTGCTAATTTTGTAATTTAACTAAATGACATCTCGCGGTGACGTTTTATACGACTGACTATTTCGATAACCAAGCAAGGGACGTGACGTTGCACGTTTTAGGATCTTGTGAAAACCGGATTGAAAATGTATGTTGGATAAGTCATTGTTTGCTTGTTGCCACCCGGTTAACAAACCTAACAATGCGTTAATGTTTAATTGGTAAACGCATAAAACTTACAATATTTGTCTTGTACTTACCTTTATTTTTCGAAAGCCTACAATCGGGACAACGCCATCCCCAATGCAAGTTTCGCCATCAGCCTTGTTTAACTTTGGGCCTTTGTCGCTTTTGTTCGCGTTTTGAATATCTGCTTCATTTTCCAATCCACGGGCTTTAAGAGGTTGTCTTTGCCCAGTTGCCACGCCGTTGTGGCGTTTACGATTTTTCCGCATGAACGGAAACAGGGCTTTAGGCAGCTTGGGCGTCTTTCGGCTCGACGAAACGTTTGTGGAAACCTCGTCGGGCGTCTTTGTTGAACGATGTTCTTCCCTCACCACAAACTCGGGATTTGTTTTTCTACTGAGTTTGGCAGATGTCTGACTCGTCTTATCTCCGTTCCACGCGGATATCGCATCGGAAACACTTTTGGCCTTTCGTAATCCGTTTGGTGCCCCATGGATCCCGTTACGTTTGGCAATTTTTTTGTTTGTAGGAGGTTCTTCAGCCGAGGCAGCATCGTTCTGAAAATATAAACAGCAATAAAATACATTCGCGCCATACATTCGGAAATTACTGCTTGGTCTCAAATCAAACAGCACTTATTTACCTGAGTCGGGCGAATGTGTCCTGTAATTAGTTTAGCGATGCGAGACTTGCTGTTACTCATTGCTGCGTTCTGCTGCTGGCGCAGCTGGCTCGCACTAGACTTGCAGGTCAAAGAAGAACGTGGCAAACTTGACAAGTCATCCGCTGTTAAGTTCGACAGCGATTTGCACAACCGCTTTCTGTTGCCACGCGTTGAGTTCGCCGAGGTGCTTCTAACTTCGTCTGCTAGGTTTGCAGCTTCGGCGTTTTGTCCGTTTTCTTTCCTTAGTCCATTGTCTGTTTTTGTTTCCTTGTGCAAAGCTTGTTCACGACACACAACACCAGGTTTTAACACATTTTCGTTGAAGCCAATTCCTATTGAGGAGCGGCAACTGGCAACGTTGGACGAGACATGAAAACTTTTCCTGCAGTTATGTTGAACTGGACCACCGTCCACACAGCAATACTGGTGACATTCAACCAGCTTGGTCAGCGCGCCCTGCTTCCTCGGGGCCTTAACTGAATGACAGTCATTTACACGGGCGGACACGCGTTCCGACTCTGAATAGGATTCTCGCGTTGAAATTCGACTTGTGTCGTCATCGGCTGGGGAGTGATACCCAGGGCTGTGCGTGCGATTGGGGGTGATTCTAGTTCGTTTCTGGTTGCTGTTACTCACTACCTGGTCATCTTTCACCAGTGGTATCCGCACAGGTTCTGTTGTACTTAGCTTCTCTTCCAGTTCTAATTGAATGTTTGTGGTCGCGACAGCCTTTGGTTTCAAGCGCGTGCGTGCACAAGTGCTCAGCGACGAGTCGCGTTTTTCATAATCGCGTATCTCGAAGTGCTCCTGACACGGTTGAAAGAAGCGCGAGTTGCTCGCCTGCGTCACGCCAACAGCCTTTTCGTCCTTCCATATTGGGTTGTGCTTAGTGTCAAAAGTCGCAACCGCTCGGCGAGTCGGGTATCTGGTGCCTTGCAATTGCGGCCCGTCCCTGTCGGTCAAGCGTGACTTGGTGTGCTGAACCGGTTCACACGCACAATCCGCCGTCATATAGTCGATATCCATAAACTCACGGTCAGAACTGGCGGGTGAACGCATTTCACTGGCAGTTTCAAAACATGAATCGTCCGATATTGTATCTTCGGTAGCAAGGCAAGAGTCGGGTGCGGCCTCCCTGTCCCCCAGTCCTTTGCAAGTCACTCCGTCCACTTGAGCATTGTTGCAGGAGTAAACAAGGTGTTCAGCTGGTGACTGGGGCCAGGGGCGGCTTTGATCCGATGAATGTTGGTTTGACGAAAAGCTGACAGCACCTCGTATACGATCGTTAGTGGTTTCCTTGAGGTTGTGACCGACGTCGTGCAAATTGCGACATACTTCTTTAACATCTGTCACCGTGTTGTCGCTGGATTCGGAAGGGCCACACTTATTTCTAGGGCCCTCAGGACCTTCTTGACTGTCACCTATTGAGTGATTGTCTTTGACGTGGCTTTTCCAGACCCTTGCATGAGGCCGAGCTTGGACCAATCTCACGCTCATCGCAACTCAACAACATTTCTCGCCCGTTATCAAAACTTATACATCTATCCTGAGTATTTCCAATGTGGCGCCCCAGGACAATGCCTCTGCAAAGAAATAAGTCGTTATATCTCGTTATGTGTTGCGGTAAGTTCATTTATGTTTTCACGGGTCATGTAAAACAAAGGGAGCGGTGCGTGGGACCGAACGATTTTACAGTTGCGTGTAGTCGTGTCGGGTTTCAGGTGACACCTAACTGCGTCAACCACGTGACTTAATTAACCAATAACGCTGCACGGTACAAAGGGTCTTTTTAAAACATAGTCAAATATAATTCAAGCGGCAGAAGTTTCCAACTATACACGTACTCAATAATCTAGTTATCTGTTCTAGTCACTTGCAATTTCCTTGCGAAACTGGCACTGTGTTGTAGTCCTGACGTCGCAGGTCTCGTCTACAAATAAGTTTATCACGTGTGTCCTGCGCCCTACATACGAGACATCGAGGATATCAACCATGGGACAGATTGTGGAGGGATTAATTAAAACCTACTTACGATTGATCGTATCTCGTGACAAAATGGCGATGGTTGGAAAACGAGGGGATGATCTGGAAAAGGAAATTCTGAATGAAAGTGTCTGCCTTCTATGCACAAACATAAAATGGTGATTGCATTCCAATCCCCGACGGCAAAGAGAAAATTTTACGCGTTTGCTTGAACAAACTTTAAATAGGAAACATGGACAATGTTTGCACACGTCCTATATAATACCAGAGGCGTATGCGAAGACAAATTGAGGAAATATGTTTGAATAAGAGCTACATGTTTTGGCGCGTTATTATACTTCATAGAAATCACACTTTGAACGAACGGAAAAAGGCGTAAATCTGATTGATTTGCTCACATTGTCCGTTACCAGGCAACGTAATGTCGACTATCCTTTGTTTGCCAAAGGCACTCCTTGAACTTACGACTAGTACATGTTGTCAAATAGAGCTGAATTCAATTTTAAATAAACTGACGCACAGCTTTAAGTGCTGCGTGTACTGAATTTTACTTCTCGCAGGAGTTGTTTGCTGCGCTGCAGATTTTCACCATCACATCGCCACACCTAATCTGCAAATAAATTGATTTCGTTTGGTTCGAACTCAATGCTTGGGCGGAAGGTGGGTCACATTGTTGGATAGTTCCGTGACGAGAAAGTGCCTTTCTTCGGTTATGGGAAGAATGTGGACGACCCATGCCCTTTACACTGCACAAATAACATCAAACATTATGTGTACCTTGCACTCTGTACGTGTTTCATTCAAGTACTGAATAACATGCGTCAGACTAACTTCTTTCCTCAAACTAACATTTTTTGTTTTCTGCAGTGCTTCATTCAACCAGTACAAACCATAAACATACCATACTGTAGCGGCTACCCATTGTTTAAAGTACTGCTTCTGTCTAGTTTCCCAGTTACCGTCATACAGTGGTATCCAACGAACTCCACACGTTGCCAAGCATTGTTACATCACAGTACTAAAAGAATATTAACGGTCCATTTCCTAGAAAAAGGTGTTAAAAACCACTTTTCCTGACAATGCGTCCATATCGCCCTCAATTCCAGTGAAGTCAGCGAATCTCTTGAACTATAAGTGTGCGTTAATACTAGATCACCTTTCTACAACCCCAAAGGCAATACCCATTTGCGGTTTAGCGAAAATCGATAGTTCGACGAGGAACCGATTTGTTCACGTGCGCTCGGCATTAGCAAACTCATTACAATGAGCTACGTAAGTTGCGGGGAACCCGAATTCGGAAGAAAGCTTAAAATACCGGCAACCACTTACGATTCAACGCGTATGCCGGCAAGTTAAAACCTGTCGCATTTAAGTCATTGTAAATCGACAATAAACTGTTTTTGAACCAACAAACAGACTTTATGCCCCTGAGCAACTGACTGTGAAATGTCCTGCCTGCGGACTGGACCAAAACTGCCGATTCATTAGCGGCGTGCATAAAGTGGCGCATCAAAGCAGATATATTGCCTCCAGCATTAAGAACGGAATCCGTTCGAACACAATCGCCAGACGATGTTTCTGATATACAGTAAGTACTCTTATTTACCTACACTCTATCCTGTCACACGTTCTTCTCCAGCGTGTTTGCCTTTCTACGTCTTAGCTCAAGTTAGGTGATCCACTTTTTTGCGCCCTTGACGCAGCCCTCTGTGTCAACACTGAATAGTGTTCTGGTAGCGCGATTTTTTGCACATTTTAAGTAATCGAATGAAACTTCTTAAGATCCGCATTTGGTATAAGTAACATGGACATATCACCTAAATCTGCATTCGAAAAATGCCCTAGGATTTCTTGTAGTTAAACCTAGTCGCACAAATGACAGACACAAAAACAACTGAAACGCCAACTGGTGTGAAGAATCTGAGCCTGTCATCGACACAAGCGCTACTTATCAGGGAGACTACCAACCGACGTGAGGTATTAGCGCTTGTTTCGCCGCAGTTGCGTTAGAGCGTGCGAAAACTTCCTGTTAATCGCCACGAAAGTTGTCATTCAAGCGCCGATATGCCGAATTGACGTGACACTCGTGCTTAGCCCGCTTTAACAGACAAACATGCAACGTCATCATCCACACTTACAGACGAAACAGAATCGATTGTGATAAATTTAGATCAAGAGATGACCACCCCCTGTATGTTTTCATATACAGCAGTCTGCTGCTACATGTTTAAAAACAACAAATTAACCACCACAAAAGATTTGGAGATCCTTCCCACTGCAACTCTTGCGACTTGAAAATATTGCAACTCACATCTTATAATATATTTGTATGCGCGTAATGCATCTTTCTTTGTGAACATGCAAAAAATGGGATGTACGGTTATTTAATAAGTCGCTTGAAGTTAAATATTAGCAGTCTAACAAAAACAGTCGCTAATGAATATTTCCGAGTCAATCACCAGTTAACACAATATTGTTTCTAGAACTTCAAGGCGCCTCATTTCAATGTCTTGAAAATCCGTTTCTGACGAAGTCCATTACAAAACATGTTGCTTGTCCATAAATAATTCACTGACTTGTGCAAACGTGCTGTCACCATATTATATCGCGAACTTGAGGCCGATTTTTGGAAATTTACACTCTTTCATATTTGGTCTGGCGAAAGACTTTTTCCAATTGACGACCCAATAAGATATCAGCGTGTTAATAACATGTGTAAATATCCATGGTGAATGAAAAATTGCTTATAATCATTTGGTTTTACACTTATGCGTTTGCCCAAAGAACACCTTGCTGTGTACGCCATACAGAGTATAAATATACTTGAAAGTCACCTAGCTTTACTTTTACGCTGTTTTTGGAAGAAAATTTAAATTTAAAAAGTTGAAATTTTCCATGGTTTTTAGAATCGTTCATTCCGTTACAAATTGCGAACCACATGGTGAGAGGAAAGTATGTTTCGGTGAAACTGACAAAACAAACGACACATTTCCAGGTACAGTTATTGTCTGATATTATACAACGTTTATTCGTTCGTCACACAGGGTTAAATCGGGGCACGAATAACTTCAAACAACCACAGCTCGACGTTTTCCACGCCATATATAGCAAAAGTTATGCTGGATTATATGTGTTGTGCATGTTGTCATCTTCCGCTAATCCGCACCAAAGCGCTACTAACGTCAATCTGATTTAGTGGAGGAATAAAGCAAGACAACCAATAGAAAGGAATTATCTACTTGAATAGGGTTATAGATGCATTCAACACACTCCTGTGTGGAATCTATTAAGAAGCGAAATAAATCAAGAAATTGAACTAGAGCGAGACAGTTCAGATATAAAGAGTAATCTTTACGATGCTGTTTCAATGGCAGCGTCTGGCCCCGCAAAAATCATTCAATTGAGAAGAGACTTCAATCGACGACCATGCATTCAGACACTTCGCTCTTTGCCCGACCAGACTTCTCGTCCTTATTTGCCTTGGCCCCCTCACTTGATGCTGCCTCCAGTTTAGTGGCCACCAATTCAACAGCAACATTTTCGACGACATTGTCCTTTAAAAAAAAAAAGTTGGATAAAATCCAAGGGTTCTGTTTTTATTTAAGTTGAAAAATTCACAGTTGATTTAAACTTGTTGCACATTGAGCAAAGAAAACAGTATTAAGTTGAAGCTTTGACGCGATTTAATTTAGGTATTTGCAATAAGAGCGATTTACAGTTGAATGACGCGCCTTGCAGCGTCAGTAGCAAATTGACATAATTAACATTCGAAATTTTTCTCGCTCAATATCAAGTTTAAATGTAATATATTTTTTTGTAATGGCGAGAATGACTTTGGGCAAACGTAAGCCAACTTGTTCAATCTACCTTTCGGGATTCTTCCTTTTGCATGCCGAAAAAGTTCTTAAAAGCATCGTGAGTTGGGACTCCATACACTGTAGTGTGCGGGGGAACCTCGTTCATTTCTTCCCATGCTTGTGTGTTTCCTAGAGCAATGGTTGTCAATTCCACACGACGCGGTTCTTGTTGTTCTTGAACAAACTTTTGCCGCGAGCTTTCAATCAGTTCCTCTGCCGACACCTAGCGGCAAAACGAAACTTCATTTACTTTTTTTTGGTCGACTTTTTCTGCCTTACATCTGAACATTTATTTACGGATGTTTTTCGTCAGTGCGTTTGTAACTTCATGGGACTGCAACTACATTATTGTAAAAAAATGGTTCCGAAAAATATGTTGACTAATTTTGCGCTTACACATTTTTTAATATTGATTTTTTGTAAATTACCTTGCTTGTGGCGAATATATTGATTGAGGAGTTGGAAGTTTGTGAACCTTGTTTTTCTTTTTCTTCAAGACCTCTGTAAAAAATTAATTTGGTCTGCTATGTATGTACCAACATATTTAGCAAACCTAACATATACGAAGGTAAGATAAACAACCTTTTTATACAGTTGGAAAGCAAAGCTTCGGCAGAAACTTTTGCAGTGAACTTGTTAATGTTCATCTTTGCCACTACAGGTGCAGATTCCTTTGCTTCAGTCGATGTTGGGGGATTGTTGTCGACCAAGAGACCCAACTTAATATCGGGTACTTTTGTAATGTATTCCCAGGTACATGGGATCAGAAACTTTTCCCGATCGAGGGAGTACTTCTGGAATACATCATCCAGCACAAACCTGTGAATATTGCATAACTTTGAATCATAACCGGTAAAAATTTTTATAAGCAACTCATTGCCCGACAGCAACGAGCAAAACTTCAGTTTCCAAACATCCAATCTTGGTGATAATACACAAATTTACAAATCGCAATAAAAAAAACTTTCGCAAAAACATAAAAATTACTGACCAGCAAGAACGTGATAAAGTTTCTCTTCGACCATAAACTCCAATTTCTTTGATTTTCTTTAAAACTTGACTCTTAGGGATCCAAAATGGACCTTTGTCAACAGGAGTGAATATGGTTACATCTGCCAGGCTTCCATTGGCTGAAATTTCACCAATCTTTCCCCCTGGTTTAGGAGAGACTGATTGTGGACGATGTGGCGAAGAGCCACGAGATTTGCAGAATCCAGGAGGAGGAGGAGGAACAAGTATATCCGACACCTCTTTGTCGGTTGAGGTACAATTACTTCCTGTTTCTGTGAAAAGAGAAAGACGTCATTGTTCAGCGCTGATGTAATTATTAACTTCTCTATTTTTTTCTGCGCAAATAAAATAAAACCTTGAGAAAGATTCGAACATCACCAAATTGTTTGGAATTTTAATCTCTTACCCATGTTCGTGTCAGTGTTTGCTGCCATTTTGCTTTCGTTTGCTTTCTGCCAGTAAGCCTGAAACTCCTTGACAAGTCGCTGTGCACTATGAGGGTTGCCATGCAACATTCGGATCAAATCAGGCATGGCTAAAAATAATTGTTTGTTTTCAAGCAAAAGCAAAAAACAGCAACCTGGTGATAAACTAGGCAACCAACTAAGTTTCTAAATACGATTGGTGTTATAACAGACCTTCATCTGGTACATTTCTTGGCTGTTTAGGTGGTTTGGAAACTTCAGCTTTGACGCGAGGTGTTCGAGGAACAGGAGTTTGTAAAGAGTCCAGATCTATTGATGTCTGTGTTTCATCAAATAACATAATCTGGAAATAAAAACAAGAGCATGAGTAACAACAAATAAACTACAACTATGAACAGTCTTATGTATTAATATCAACTAATCTACACCAAAACCTACAACGTTGGGGCAAAAAGTAATGTAGATACCTTATACTCATCTAGTGTTTGCAAATGCCTCTTATTAACGTTTTCCTGGATGTCAGGCCAAACACAACCAATGATTAATGGAGTAAGGACTTTAATCTTCTGCTTGAAGGAGTTTTCAAATTCTTGTTGCTTCATTTTAAGTTTTTGTTCCGACACATCATTTTCTTCACCCTAACAAAAACAAATAAAATTTCTCCATTTGCAGTTTTGTCAAAAATTAGTCTTAATCTTATAATCATAGTCTTCTGGATGAAAGTTGTATAATTATCAAGCAAACATTAGTAACCACATATTATCATTTGGTAAAATTACAATACTGTATTAGCATGTTTAAATATTATTTAAGTGTTCACTTAACACAAATAAAATACATACATCTGCATCAATTCCTTCATCATCTGACAAATATCCATGGGGAACAAAAAATCCATCTCCCTCGTCCTCATCTTCATCTTTCTCAATTTCTTCCTCCTTAAATTCAATCCTTATTTAGATGTATGGTCGAACATTAGTTAAAACCCTTACACAAATACTGTAACTACATCAGCGATGATATATTGTTAAGTTACAAGTAATCACATTTTTTGGAAGTCATAAGCCTTGTTCGAGTGTTTTGTTATTTAATCATGTACTGCTGGTACAAATAGATTTAGACTGTTTCCAATTTCGTTACTTACATTACTTATAAACAGAAATAATGGCCAGAAAACTAAAGTGAGATTAGTTAATGCTGGTGGACATCAGTGTTGACTTACCCCATCACTGTTAGCAATATCTTCGCCTTCTCCAGGGTCCTCCCACTCATCATCAGAATCAACATCGTAATCAAACAAATCCTTTTCAACAACAAACTTGTCATATACATATAAGGTACACCTTGAAAAGACACTTAAGGTCTCCAATTAGCAGTTATCAAGGTACTCTGCAATTTCCCACTTGGGGTTGTGAAATTTTGTATGTACACTCCACACAAATTTGCATCAAAAACATTGATCTGATACTTTTCATAGATGCAAATCAAACTTCTTACATTATCTTTTTGGAAAGGTGATTTTCCTTTTATAACCTTGCTTGATTTCCTCCAAGTGCCAAAGTACGGTGGCCGATTGTTCTCAGAAAACTGCAGGAACTTTGCTTTCAGTGGTTTTAAAGATGAAACACTGTTTTCATCCATAGCAATAACTTCAAGACCATCATCAGTAAGACTACAAACAGTTACATGTAAATATACAACTTCATATGTAAATATTGCTCAAATGAATTTTGTCTTGATTATCTGCTATTATTAAAAATCACTAAAAAATGCTAATAAATTAAATTATCTAATCAGAAAACAACAGTAATATAACCATGAAAAGTTTGACGCTTTTTTTTATTCTGCAAATCATGCCATTTTTCAAAAAAATATTTCTTAACTTTCAATTATCGGTGAAGAATAGGAGCAGGATGTATCAACACAGAAAAGATTCTGATTTGACTACATCGCATTACTTAAAAATAATCCAAGTCCTTTCATCCAATATTTGGCCATATTAATTTGGAATTAGCTACTACAATTTTAAATTCTTCAGTCGGTTGTGTGGCTTTATATTGGATTTGGAACAAATACACCTAAATATGTTCATATAATAAAAACAAAGCACTAACCTCAATAATTTGTTACGCTTATGTGGTATTGTGGATGCACTTTTTTCAAGTTTCCTTTTTCCGGCTTTGATATCATGCACATACAGTTCACTGTGTATCTACAAAATATATTGAAAAACTTTCTGTTGACATTTTTTGCCATGGGTGAAAAATGTTTTACAACAGCGCTTTTTTTATATTTTTGATGTCACACATATTGCTTTGGTTGGTTTCGTTAAAAGACAGGTAATAATCTGGTCTAACTAAAACACACTAATCAAAACAAAACACATGCAGAATTTAAAATTAACCATTCAAACAGCATTAGCCAGTATTTAAACCAGTTCTGTATGTACCTGATTTTTAAGGAGGCTATCCAATGCATGTATTCTGCTTGATGAAAGAGTTTTTCTTGTGGATGGAGCTAGAAACATGTCCTCCTTTAATTGAAACTGGACAAAATCTCCAATGCTTCGACGCAAAACCTGTATATATATACAAAATGTGTATAACACACACACATATATATATATATATATTAGTGCACATAGATTAAACAAAAAACTTAATTTTACCATTTGGGATATTTTCCATCTAACAATGTGAAACATGAAACTGACATACCCTCTTTCCACTTGATGGTGAAGTAAAAAAATTTTTGAAAGTCGATGCTTGCTTTTCTTTAATACGTTTCTAATGAAAACAAAGTACATATACTACAGTCAGAACTTTATGTAAAAACTTCTTTCTCACCTTTTCCTCATCAGACTTCTGCTTCTCTTCCAAAATTCTTTGTTTTTCTAATTCCTTTTGTTTGCGTTCTTCTTCTTTTTTTTCTTTCTCTCTTATTCGCTCCTCTTCTTTTCGTTCCTTCTCCAAGCGCTTTGCTCTTAAAAAAACACAAACATGAAAAAAGTTTATCTTTTGTTAAAATACATATTAAAATACATGAAAACGAAATATTGTTTATCCATAACCATTTCAATTAACTTACTCTTGCTCAGCCTTTTTCTTGTCCTGTTCTTCCTGTTTCTTCTTCAGCTTATCTTCTTTTATTCGGTCCAACTCTTCTTTCTTTTTCCGTTTCTCTTCTTCCCTTTGAGCCTTTTCTTCTTCCTGTAGAAATTACTATTTCAATACCATGACAAATTTGCCTTCTGGTTTAAAACATTTTTTACACAACATAGCAAAGAAAATTTATTTCTGATTGATAGAAATGCGAAGATTTTTTAAAATACTATTCACACAAATGAGAAACTGGACTAGTGAGCTTCTTACCTTCTTTTTCTTTTGTTCCAGTTTCTCCATTTCTTTCAAATGCTTTTCTTCCTCTTTTAATTTTTTTCTTTCTTCCCTTTCTTGCTCCTTGATTATTAAATAAACAAAACATAATTTTACAGCAGATTCACAAGTTGGTTTATAGAAACATGACCACACTTTAAAATAACATAGTAGTGAAAAATAATTTTACCCTCTCTTCCTTTTTCTTTATAACTTCAGAATTTGTTTTTCTCGCACTTCTTTGTTTCTACAAAACATGTCACGAAATCACTATTCTGCTACACTTAAAAACTTTGGTGTTACTTATAAAATAAACGATAAAATACTAATTGCCTTGCAAAAGATAAACATAGTGACACAATAAGAATTTAAGCATATACAGCTTACCGGAGAAGGTTGCTTCTTCACTGAGGGTGGTGATAGAGAATGACTTCTTGTGATAGAACTTCCTTTGGCTGGTGAAACATCTTTTTGGTTGTTACTCAGATTGTTGTCAACATTCTCAACACTGATGTTTGCAGGAAATTCAACATCCATAATTTTCCCGGTGTCTTGAGGGGTATTGGCCTTTTCATTGCTTTTATTAAAATTGTTTGGTTCCGAGTCACTGTCAATAACTTCTATAGCATTATCATCAGCAGAAGTATCCATTTGCTTTTCACCATTTTTTGATGTATTTAACATTTCCAAAACAGAGCGACGTGGTTTTTTTGGTCTGCTTTCATTGTCATTAGGAGATTCTACAATAACAACTGGAGCACTACTAATCCCAGCAGATGACATGAAAAGAGATTTGCTAACTTCAATTTCTAAAGTATCAGCTTCTGATTTATTCACTGCATCAGGTTTTGGGGATTTTGATCTCCTTCTTTTTTTTGAATCACGAAGTAAGGAACTTTCAATGAAAGCCTCTTTTTGGTTCACCGCCTGGTGGATGACTGTGCTGATAGCATCATCTATATTTTGATCCACCTTTGATTCAACCTTTGTCTGTGCAAAAAGTTTAATTTCAATTAAAATATTGATGAAGCAAGATCAAGCTCGCGAAAGCTCGTGCGGATAAAGTTGTTTAACAGTCAGTCTCTTATCAAAACAGTGCACCAGCAAGTACTATAGGTATAGACCAGAGACTGACATGGCGCATTGGAGAAATTGAGTTAAAATATTGTAATTTTGGTGGTCATTGAGGATGCAACATTGGCAGCACTTCCCACCTGATCATCAAATTAACTACTAGTCATAGCTAAATTTTACCAAAATTGTTTTTATTAAACTAACTATACAGAAGTTGGAATACTTAAAATAGTTCAACTCTGAAGGTTTACCTCAATGTCGCTATCAGAATGAATGCTAGTGGAAATTTCAGGACATTGAATAGTTGCATGTACATCCACTTTTACCTGTATCTCATTTGCACTACAAAAAGAAGTTGGTTTTTACACATAAAAGAACATTTAAATGTAAATATATGACAAATCCAGTGATGTAAACATTGTTATGATGCAGCCTATAGTTTTTTTTCTTTTTTAACAACAAATTACAAACAACTCTGTTGTGGCTATTTTTTGTTTTTACCCGTACACATTTTCTTTATCATTGTGAGACCCTGGTTGCACTTGTTGCAGCTGATGAACTTTGTGTTCCTGTACACTTCCCTGGTTTGAAACTGATTTTGAAAGGGGCAGTTTGCCAAATGATAAGCGTGCTGCAAACAATGTAGGCAATTTATTGAGGACACACACATATATTTCGGCTAAATACATGCCAGATTGAAAAGTTTGTAATTTGCATTAGGGATACTTTATACATCATGTAGGCCTATATATTAATTTTATTGCCAATCCGCACAAAATGAAGCAATACATTAATGAACGAAAAATTAAGGCTTCACAACATTTTTTTTAATTTGGTACAAATGTTCATTAACAGAAAAATCGTTACAACAACATGATCTCCTGAAAAATATTTACACATACCTTGTTTTAACTTTTTTGCAGGCACTATAACGTCTGTCATATTTATCTAATACAACCTATTTGGGAAATCTTTTTATTAACAATGTAACGTGTTTATATCTGTAGAAAGGTAAATGTCACGGTGTAAAATACTTCACTAGGTTTTAACAGAAATCATTTTAACCAAAATTTAGATCAAGTATCCTGCAGGGTGTACTGCTTTTCGGCTAAAACTCATCCCGAAAGAAGTCTTTGTGGGAACCGGGAATCGAAATTTTTGTTAAACTTGGCGCGAAAGGGATGTATGCTTAGTCATGCGGAACGTCTCTGAAATAAGTCAAAAGATTGATGAAAAAATACACCACAAGAATAAAATACAAGTAATATCACCCACAATATTCATAATTCGTACGATCTAAAAATAGTTTTTGATACATGGTTTAAAGTACAAAACATTCTAAAAGAGTAATTATATCTGGTTTACAGAAACGCGAAGCGAAGCGCATGCCGTGATTTGTTCTTTTCAAAAGCGACTTGCGCTTGGCTGGGTCTGTTTGCATCGCTTTGCTCGTTGCCTTCCACGCGTTTCACTATGATCGCGATGTTTCCAATATGCTGGAGGGTACAAGTGTTGAAATATTTAGTTCAACCATATACAACATCATATTAAACTGGAGATTCAACAAAGTGTAAAAAGCTTTTTGTTTTAATGACTACAAATTTGGTCTAAAGATAAGCAAGCTGTACAAAAAGACGTCAAACAGGATTGGGATTAATAAACGCCAAAGGGAAACAATTACTCACTTAACTTAATATTGTAGTTGAAGCATTATAATTGTTAATATGTTATTGTTATTTGTTCGTTTACAACCATAAAAATTGGCATGGTAATACGCTTTTAATAAAAACACTTTTGTGTTTGGTGATTTTTTTACGTTGCTGCGGTTGGATAACTCTCTAATCCAAAGTAACTATTTCTGTTAAAACTTCGTTACTCTTTTTCAATTCAATTAGCTTTGGCCGGGTTGGCCGGGTTGGTGACCAAAATGACGAAATTTCTTTTGGACTAGATTTTGAGTCAGATGAGTTCATGAACCTAAAAAAAATAACATATATAGGCTATCAGGAATTACCACGAAAATACAGAAGCATTATTAAACTTGAAAACTCATCTTGGAAGCTAGATCAAGCTCGCGAAAGCTCGTGCAAATTGGCTACAATGTTTAACAGTTAACTCTCTTATCAAAACAGTGCACCAGCAAGTACTATAGTTATAGACCAGAGACTGACACGGCGCATTGAAGAAATGAACTTATCTTACATGGCCGAAAATAAACCTCTATAAAGCTCATGTGAAGGAGCTTCAATAATAACGTAACTTATAAGTTTGAGAATTGATTCTGGGAATCATTTCCCATTCTGTTGCAATTTGGCCCTGAACATTTCCACCTTATTATATATATAACAACTGTCTAGGAAACTTTCGTTTCAGGTTAAAATCTTTTAGTCTTATTTAATTAGACATATATATTTCGCTTCGTTATAAGCATCATCAGTGTCTTATTTGATTCTATTTGAATAAGACACTGATGATGCTTTTAACGAAGCGAAATATATATGTCTAATTAAAGAAGACTGAAAGATTTTAACCTGAAACGAAAGTTTCCTAGACAGTTGTTAACTTATAAGTTGAAAGCAAAGTAACACTTGCCTGAAAGAAGTGAACACAAGTTTTGTTTGATTAATATTAAAAAGGAGTTAAAATACAACTACAACATTAGAAGTTTGACATATATAGATCAGATAAAAGCATAGAGTTGGCACGGTCAGTGAAAACCCGGCCGACCCTGACGAACCCGGCCGACCCTGCCAACTCAGCCGACCCTGCCAACCCGGCCAGTCTTGCAAACTTGGCCGACCCGCTTTTCCAAATAACTCCTTAAAACTTTCCCAACTGATTTCGCTTTACGTATTGATAGTGACCGGAGACTGTGTCAATCTTAAATTTGTTACCCCGAAAACAGTGGCGAAAAATGTGGTGGTAAATGACATAATCACAGCTTCCAATATAGTAACTAAACACTTATTAGTAGCATTCCCATCGCCATTCAAATTTCCAGTGCCAGTATCTGCGCGACTGGATTATTGTGTTCAGCAGACCGTAGCAGCATGGTCCTTGGTGGCAGCGCAGCGATACAGTTCGTTGTGGTCGTCAGTTCGTTCAAACTTGTAAGCCGAGTGGGTGTTTTGTTGTTGGTGGGAGTAAACGTTATCTATCGCATTTTGTACGCTGTGCCTCGTTTCCTAAAACCGAGACGAGTAACTGAGATAGGAAGGAAACAGACTTCAGCACGATGTGCTTATGTTCACTTCACTGTAACTGCGTTTATTTTAGAGTAATGCATTTTTTTCCAGAACACATGTTGGCAGGAAACTGGTTAAGTGTGCCAGCACACTTTTAGTTGTTAAAAGTTTCTGTAACGTTCAGTGTAAAATGTTACCAGTTACAATTGTGATTTGTTAAATTTCTTAAACTTGGTCGGTGAAAAGTTGCCAGGAAAGTTAAATAGTTTGATTAGAAAATGACCGACGTTGAAACGCGAGCTCGATGGAATAGCAAGCCTCAGTTTCTTCTAGCATGTGTTGGTTATGCTGTTGGCTTGGGAAACATTTGGCGGTTTCCCTATCTCTGTTTTAAAAGTGGCGGTGGTAAGTTGTTGTCGATGCGCGTCAGTTTGAGGCGCAATGAAGCATAACGAGAGTTTTTCCTTTTTAACGCAGGTGCCTTTTTGCTTCCTTACTTGACTATGCTGGTGGTTTGTGGAATTCCCCTTTTGTATTTGGAAATGGCGATTGGCCAATTTACAAGATTTGGACCCGTGCGTGCTTTCGCTCTTTTGTGCCCCTTAATGAAAGGTATGGGATACATTTGTACTATTTTTGCTGAATTTTTCACTTAAGGTTTTAGATTTCCTCAACTTTTTCTAACAAAATTTCCAGTATCACGAGAAGAGTTTTTTTAAATCGTACGTTCTCTCCGCGAAAACAAAACGAGTAGAATTTACCCACTCTATGACGAAAGGCTTTGTTTCCGCTGTAGCGTCTTTAGCATATAACCGAATCCTTTATCTGTCAAACCATTTCCTTTCTACCACTGCCATGTTGTAAGTCGGAAACCAACAGAATTTCGCTTTCCGTGTAGCGTGTTTAAATATTCATAAATTACTTTAAAAAAAGTGTTGAAATAATTTGCAAAACTCCTTGTTTCAGGAGTTGGCGTGGCCACAGTTGTGATAAGTTTCATATTGTGCACCTACTATAACGTAATAATTGGGTGGGCGATCTATTATCTCTTCAATTCGTTTAATTCCGTTTTACCATGGTACGGTTGTAATGAAACGTGGAGCAGTCCGAACTGCGTGGAAAGGGTAAATGCTTCCCTCAACTCATCAGCACAAGTTATATCTGCGCCTCAAGACTTTTTCGAGTAAGTGATTCATTTGTGTACCCCTCACTGATATTATATCCTGGTCATTTAAACATTTGTGAAATGAAATAATCTGTTTGATGTTTGCCAAAATGCGGTGTCTTTTCAGTCGAGTGGTGTTGGCAAAAACAGCGGGTATTGATGACATGGGAAGCATGCAATGGAAAGTTTTTGGATGCTTCGTTTTGGCTTGGATAATTGTGTATGGATGCATTTTCAAGGGAATCAAATCTGCTGGAAAGGTTTGTAATCCTGCTGGTGTTTTTCGTCATAAATGAAACAAGGTTAGCACAAAGCTGCCTTTGTATAATTTTTAGGTTGTGTACTTCACTGCGACTTTCCCCTACTTTCTTTTAATTGTCCTGCTGGTAGCAAGTGTTACGCTTCCCGGAGCTGTGAATGGAATTCTTTACTTCCTTAGGCCTGTTTGGTCACAACTCTTGAACGCAGAGGTAGTTTTTATCACGTCAGGATCTTTTTGACAAAAATAGCTTTGCGCCATTTCAGGTTTGGGTCAATGCTGCCGCCCAAAACTTTAACTCGATTGGCATAAGCTTCGGTTCATTGGTTGCGTTTGCCAGCTACAATCCAAGAAACAACAACATTTTAAAGGACACTCTCTTTATTTCGTTGGTGAACAGCTTTACAAGTATGTTGGCAGGTAAGAAAATTTGTAAATTCCCGGAATAAAGCAGTATATTTACAAAGAAGTATTTTGCAATTTGTAGGTTTTGTCATATTCTCTGCAATGGGACACATGTCTTTTATACTTGACAAACCCATAGAAAAAGTTGCTACTCAGGGTCCTGAACTCGTTTTTATTGTTTATCCTCAAATTTTCGCCAACTTACCATGTCCGCCGATATGGGCGTTTATGTTTTTTTTCATGTTGATTTGTCTTGGAATTGACAGTCAGGTATGTTTCGTTACCATAACTAACAAATGTGAAGTTTTCACCTGTGTCACGCATAACAAGTGGCGTTGGAAAAAGGTCGATTTTGGAACGAAAATATTGAATATCTTTACTAACGCCTTTCTACGTCAGGTTGTTTTTCCCCAATACCTGAAACTTAGTGGCTGTTTCGCTACTGATTTCAAATGCGATTTCGACGAACTAAACACGAAAATTATTTCGCAACAAGTCTCTCACTTTTGCGTCAAGCTTGCACAAAATATCAATTATGGAGTTATTTGTATATTGATTGGTATTTTACATGCACTTATATTAAAAACGAACTTGTTTTTTTCATAACAAATACCTCAGTTTGCAATGGTTGAAGTTGTCAATACGACTGTAATGGATTCAGTCTACTCCAAAAAGTTGATGCGGGTTTTCAAAAGGAAAGAGTTGCTATCGCTTGCCATTTGTCTTGTTGCATTTTTTCTTGGAATTCCAAATCTCATGCAGGTTAAAACTGCATTACTTGTTTATTTGTTGGTAGTCTAAACACTTCAGGGAATTATTATTAATCTATTGCAATTGCCGTGACGATGTTTTACCTCTTTTTTATTACCACAATAATAAAAACGTCAAAGCGAAATATAAGCAATAAAGCCGACATATTTTACCTGGAAATGTTTCAATTATTGTAGCACTTTATTATGTTTATAATGAGTATTCATATACACCTTTATGTCAGGGAGGAATATACGTGTTTACCCTGTTGGATCAATACACAGCTATTGTTTCCCTCATGTTTTTGGCTTTCTTTGAGGTGATAGCAATTTGTTGGATATATGGAGGTTGGCAAGTGGCGGCTAATGTCAGAGAAATGACTGGCAGAGCACCCGCAAAATTCTTTACCGTTTGTTGGGTGTTCATATGTCCAATTTTGATAGGGGTATGCACAACTGATCAGATTATTCGCAAACTACGAACACTTATTACGTTATTTCTCTCTTTTCAGGTCATTTTAATTTTTAGCATCATTCAATACAAACCTGCAAGGTACGGTAAAACGTATTTTTTTCCTACTTGGGCAAATGTGATTGGATGGTTTGTGGCACTTGCGTCAATGATGTGCATTCCTGTGGGAGCCATTAGCACCCTTTTGAGTTATGAAGGTTCTTTTTTTGAGGCATGTATTGTAATTATAAGTGTGTGACGACAAGTTATCGATGATTTCACAATTCGAACTTTTGTTTTCATAGAGACTGAAGAAGTCCATGAAACCAATCATCTCGTCGGAAGATTTTACTGACGATCAGTTCAAAATGACACACAACTCGGAAAAACTTTTGGATGCAAAATAGTCTTGGAACTGGAAGTTTTTAGCCAATTTTTTCTTTGAAAATTAGCTCTAACTTAGCTAATTTTGCTTGTGTTTTATAAACATATATATTACTATGCAGGAACTTATATTAACAATTTTGTAGAAAGTAGGCTTCGTTGTACATTGTAATAAACTGCAAAGAATTATTATTTACCCTTATTTAAGGGTGTTGTGAAGATGCAAAATACTTGCGCGTGGAAAATCTCAAATAAGAAGGCAAAAGCTATGATACGGGACATATCAGCAGACTTTTTAAACACACACCTGTTTTAACTATCAGTGCTGTTACCAGCGGGCAGACGTAGAAAAAGTTTCATACAATTTACCAATATTTCACAGCGGCAAAATGTGATGTAAGATGAAAATCTAGTTTCTGTAGTTTTTGCCTTGAGGCAATGCTATTGTAAAAAGACTCTGTGCCAGTTATATGCTGGGAGTTGCCCCAAAACTTTTAAATACCTTGCTGTTCGGATGTGGTGCCAATCAAAAAGAAAAATTTCCACTGATATGGATATGGCAAAGATTGGAAATACCCGCTCTGCGCATAATGTAATGTTTCCAATATCAAGCAGCGAGCGCATGCGCACCATGTAGTGGCTCTTTGTGTTTACGCCACCACGGTAATCATTGGTTTTCTTATTTATTGTTCAAAAATGCGACATACCAACTTTCATAAACTGATACAGTCACATGTGCATCCTTAGACAACAAGTTTTAACCTGCTATGGTTTTGGTCAATCGCCGTGATAATATTCTCAACATATTTACTGTTTCTATAAAGTGGGCATTAGTGATGTAAGCCAAAGAGCTGTGAATACACGAGGCCTTTGCAAACACAAAGGTGACAATTGTTAAAAGTACGTTTGTGTTATACCCCAATAAATTCATGATGACAATCACGGTGAAAGGAAGCCATGATAAAGTAAATAAACTAAGTAACACGATGACCGTTTTGAGGATGGCAAGCCCTTGGAGGTCTTGTACGCTGTTGAAGGATGAAGAACACTTCAACAACCTTTTGCTTAAACGAGGAGTTGATGTTTGAATTGTCAGTGAGGATAACTTGGTCTGTCTTGTTTCCTTTGATTCTTTCGCATTTCGCTGCGGTCCAGTGGTAATGGTGCAAGTATGGCCTTTCTAAGTGAATTCAGATAAAAAGGTTGGGTATTATATTTCAATTTAGGTTAAAGTTATTTCAAATACTTCGCTCATTCGATTTCCTTCCCTGGCGTTGGTATTTTCAAGAAAAATCCCAGAATTTTTGGCTGTAGAAGCGCGGAAGCCGTTAAATGGCTGTTACAGTTTTGTTTGTCCTTTCGATTGCGTTCATTGTGTTAATTAAATTGTATTCTCTTTGTAAAGAATTTACCAAAATATATCACAAAACACAACTCAATACAAAATGTGGAAAGATTTTGAAATTAAAATTGGCCATTTTTGTAAAATACAGAAGTTTTAATACCTTTTGCTCCCGATTGAAATAGTGAATTCACGGCTTGTTTTCGTCTGCTGCAAATTGATAGTGTAAGAATGTATGAGACTACAGTAACAGTGCAATTGGACACAAAATGAGGTTTATTAAAACAAACTTACCTCAGGAGCTCTCTTTCAGTTAAAACAATTCTGTTTGTCTGAACATATGGGTTTTATAGTTCAGAGTATGTTATTACCGCCCTTTTCATCACCAGCAAAACCATCGTTTACTTACTTTATGCATGGCCAAAGATCTTGTGCTATCTTGCACAGAGATGTAAATCCGAATCAGACAATAGCAAATGAAAACAAGGGGGCAGAAAAAGACGAATACGCACATCGATATGACGAAAAGCTGGTTGGCCACGGATGTCGTAAATCGATCAAATATACAGCACGGCAATAATTGTTCCTTAATATAGTTTGGAACAAAGGGAGTAAGTGGTGGAGTACTCCATGCAAAGCTGCATAAAAAGTAAGCCATGTGTCGAAAAATCATTTTAAAACATATTATGAAATTGAGTACCAATCTTCAGTGTATCAGCATAAAAAAATGCCTTGCCTGTACATCCAAATGAGCACGAGCATAAGATTTGGGTTGTGATGGAAGAGTTTGCACCAAGTCTTCTTCCGACAGATGACATGGTATCTCTCAGCCAACATGGCGGTAATTGTCATTATAACTGAAATGTGAACTGATGTAACGACAAATCCATTTGCAGAACATCTATCTGAAACGACAATATTTTAAGGCATTGAACATCACTAAAATCAGCTACAAATAAGTCATGCAATTATTCATTTTATCCTTTATTCCTGAACATCTCATTTTGTTTATTGACGCTGACAACTTTTTTTGAAACTTGCTGGTATGATTCATAAACTAGTTATTTGTTGAAATGTTTGGAAATATAATATCATTAGCTTGTTTTTTATTGGTGCCATTTATTATATTTTCAGACACTGTTTCTAAAAAGCTTACATTGCCAGATGAAATTTCCCCTCAGTATATTTACTGCGATTCCTCCAGCAATAAAACCCAACACAAGGTTTCCAAAAGCAAGATTAATCGTATAAAGGTTTGCCGCCTTCTTGCGTAGGCGATGAACTCTAAAGTCAAAAAAAGCAATGACTTAGAAATGGTCAAATACCTGATCAATCTTCTAATTTTGTGAATTATGTCTTCAACATAATTATATACCATAAAATTATCGAAATTATTTTGCGTATTGTTATATACCTCCAAAAACTTGCGATAACCAGTGTGTTTCCGGCGATAGAAATTAAGCTTGTGAATAGAAAAAGAGCGGCCATTGCGTACATGACCTCATCGCTTATCGGGTGCACATACGCTTCGGGAAATGATGAATTCAACAAATAAAAACTTTTATTCACTTCCACTGATTTGTTCATTGTGAGATGGCGAAAACAATGTTAGTCACTGCGAATGTAATACTCCATTAAACTTTTTAGAATCCCCTATTTTTAAATCACTAGTAACTCCTTAGGAAGTGTTTTAACCCACATTATGCAGAATGTCATCTATAACTTATACAGATGTAGTGAAGTTGTGGTGATGATCAGTAATAAAACGACAAACTGCAGTATATTGTCAAGTAGATCTACTAAAATAAAGAATTGATGATAAACGCGTATTTTATCGTACTTTTACTTAAATGTAGGCGAAGATGTTGAATTACCACAAAACATTTATTCTCACCACCAACATTTTTGCGTTGGTTCATGTTACATTTATATATATGTTTTTATAAATGCCGGTTTCACGTCAGTGCAGCTGCTGTTGATTTTGTCCCTGAACATGAGTCAACAATGGCCTATCAATATGCTCCTCCTCCACACCCCAGCTTTAAAAAGGTGTATCGAAGCATTCCATTTACACTAAATTGAAGTTTGCTGTTTTAGTTTACTTTCTTTTTCAATGATAAAAAAACTATTTTCACAATTCTCTAAAACGGAAGCAACTGAAACATTTGCAATTCTCAAAAAGTTACTGCGAGCGGATAAACAACACTATTGAGCTCGTACACCGCTATAACGTAAGGAAGATACAAGAAAGCATCTGTACAACTTCGGCGTGACGAAGAAAGCAAATCGATACCTTAACACAGTCTTGTTTAATTAAAACAGTTCATTGAATCCCCTTTTTTAGAGAAGTAATAAATCCTCTTATGGTTCATAATAATTAAAGTGCCTTGGTTGCCAACTTTTCAATATATGCCTGCATTAGGTTAAATTGATTTTCATTTGTTAAAAAATTAACCGACACGTTGTTGGTCAACGATAAAGATCGAAGTTTTTCAAGAAAGTTAGTGGACGATATCACAATACCCACAAATAACCGGAAAGTGTCGCATTTTCTCCACATAGTCCGAACAACAACTTACCGACCTACTCTTTAATAACTCACTCACTCTAAACTCACTGAAATGCACTCTCTACATTTTGTAACAAAGAACTGCTACAGGTTGTTTGTACACTTTTTCCTTAAAATAAAACACACAGTTAAACTCAATTGTCTTTACAAAACGCGGTACTACGCACACTTTTATGGAAACTGGCTTGTCCAGCATGAACAAACATACACAAAGTAGGGATTTTGTTTAGAAGCCAACATTCGTAATTAAGAAATCTCAACGAAATGGTTGAAAGTGACAGATTTTCAATCGAATTGCGCGCATCGCCAATAACATGTTGACCATAGTTACTGCATCATTCTAATATTATACTTGTCGAAAGAAACAACTATAGCAATGCATGGAGAGAAAGTCCATGTTATTGCACTGAATCAACGCGAAAAAAGTAATGATAAAACAATGGACGTACTAACAAAATGTCTTGCAGCCCATTTGTGAGATTTTAAGTTTCATACGTAAAGTTGCAATGTGGCAACTTGAAGAACAAACTCGTAAATCAGGACCAGAAAAACCCAGAACAAAATTTTCCCCAAAACACCGGTTGATCAAACGTCGAAAACACCGCAAATAAAACTTGCAAGGACTTTGTACAACAGTTTCTGGGGTTGGCGATTACTTAAGCAGAGATTGAACAACTGCCTTGGGGTTTAGGCTGCGTAAATCAGGATATGACTGTCCGGTGCCAACGAAAACAATCGGCTGTCCTGTAATGTAGGTCATCGAAATTGCAGCTCCAACCTAAACGATTCAAATAAGTTGAAAACTGTTTTTGGCGGTTAAAAATATTTTCACCATATTTAAAAAGTTAAAACTAAAATTAGGGTTTTGTTAAAGAATGTTTTAGCAAATTTCAAAGCTGTTTTTTTAGAAATATTCCTCCCCAAGAGCCCCTAAAGTTCGGATCCAATCCCGCTTGCGCACCTTATCATCGATAGTGTCAAATTTGGTCAGTACGATTCCGTCGATAATTCTTGGTTGGGAAGAATTGGAATGATCGGCGAGAGCGTGGTTAAACTTCACCAATTGGTCAACTGCTTCATTACCAACCAGCGCTTCGCCTATAGTTTGAATACAGAACAGTTACGCACTATGCCTGCCATGCATAAAACGTTTTACAATTACTTACCAACAAATAAAACAAGGTCCGGACTGTTAACACTGATTAATTTTGCAAGCGCACGCATCAAGGGTTCATTGTCTTGCATTCTTCCAGCAGTGTCAACTAATACTACATCGTAACGCTGCTCTCGGGCTGAAAATGTGGAATATTATTCATAGGTGAATAATTTTTGATTAGCCAATGTCCACAGTATATTTAAAATAAGAAAACTTTAATTTATATGAAATCCACTTATACTAATTATAACTTTGCACTGAAAAAAGATTTATAACACAAGGAAAAGGGTTAATCTGCCATTGCCTTAATCGCCAATAAAAATCGTTGTCACACAATGTCTGGAAAGTCCAGATAAAGCTTACCAGCATTGATAGATTGCATAGCGATTCCAGCGGCATCTTTGCCATATCCCTTCTCATAAAGATGAACTTGGGAAATACCATTGTTTTTAGATGGAGGGTGGAGAGCGTTAAGCCGAGCAACATGAGTACGAAGTTGTTCGACAGCTCCAGCTCGAAAAGTATCGCAGGCAGCAATCATCACCCGAAAACCGTTTTCCATCAACCAAAAACAAATCTAACAAAACAAACCTCGGCATCAAGTTTTTTTTTATAAACTAGGATTGTTATGATAGCAACGGGTTTTGTACACGTTTTACACATGTATGTGCGTTACAAAAATTGTTCGAAATTGTTATTTTTTTTACATTTTCATAAATTCTGTGGCAACCTATACATCATAAAAAAGAATATATTTTCCTAATACCAAGTTATTAGTAGCTTGTAATAAATATACATTGAGAGTTTTTGCATCCCACCTTGGCCAGATTGGTTGATTTTCCAACACCATTTACGCCACAGAAAGTTATCACATAAGGTGTAGCTGATCTTTGAGCCTCAAGAACATCTCTTAGAATATCCACCCTACGTTTCGGGGTTAAAATCTGAACCAGGGATTCATTTAAACTCTGCTTTACTGCTGAAGCAATTGCTGAAAATACAAATTTAAACTTGTTGTGCAAGCAGAAATACAGTATGTACACACCTAAAATTAAATGTCAAAATTTTAACTTACTGTTAAAAGTACCAAGAACTTTTCCTTCAAGTTTGGTAGCAACAGATTCACACATTTTTGATGCAATATCTGCAGCAACATTTTTACCTGCAAAACAGTGATTTACTAAGTTTCTTATTTGTAATTTTTTCCAATTTTAGCATTTAGCAGTGAGCTTAGTTTTTGTGTCCATGCTAATGGTAACCCTGCCTTTAAGTCAATACACAGTACCAAAATATACTGCTATTTTTGTTGCCAGGCATACTAATTAATCAGAATTGAAACTTTAGAAACTAAGTGCCAGAAGAGCAATTCTGATTAAACAGTACCAAAATGTCGGTTTTTGCTAAGCCAAATATTTTACAAAATGTGCAAGTTATATTCAAGCTATTTATTACCAGTGTTTATAAAAAGGCAGATTTGTTTATGGTTTAGATTTCAATGGATAACCAAATATACAACGTTTATACCAATTAAATGATCACTCATTGTGTCTAAAACAGGTTGCAATGCTTCCTTAGTGAGTGCTTTCGATCCAACCAAACTTCTGAACATCCCAAATAAGCCAGCTGATGGTTTCCTGTGCATAAGGAAAACGAACATATGCTCTATTGTAGCATAAAACAACAGGTTCTATTTAAAAACGTAATGGTAATTTTAATTTTTTTCCTTTGTTGTCTTAACAGTGGCGAATACTGTAAACAAAAAATATCATTACTTGTCATTTTTCACGTTCACTGCCTCTGGGATTTCAGTTGCATCAATCTCCTCAACTTCTAAATCTCGAATAGAACTTGATTTGTGCACCCAAGATTGCTATAACACACACATATACACAACCAAAAAGTTATTGAAACTTATGAACATATTTGTCAACTTTTCGCAAAAACCGTACTTCAGTTTCAGTGATAATATCTGTTTCTTGTTCATCTCCATTCATTTCAGGTTTTGGAGAGCTGTAATCAAGTGAAGGAACATCCTTAACACTGCCACCATTATCCCAAACCCTAGCATTCTTTGATTTGTCCCCAGGATTCTTCTTTTTCTTTCTGTGACAAAAAAATTACTATGTCACGGTACAGCTGTGGTTGTCTTTTATTCGCTTTACAAAAAACAGATAATGAAACAAACATATTTCGTATTTACTCAGTTTTGTTTCGAGCTTGCAGCTGCTTTTGTATAAAAAGTTCCCGCTTGTTTGCAACATCATTTTGCTCCTGTGGCTTACTTGGTTTTGGAGATGATTCAACAGGCTCCACTAAAACATAACACCATATTAGAAGCATATTTAAACCATTTTGTAAGTTTTACTACTTGAAATATTAAAATATTAAAGTAACAGATAGATTGTAATAATGACGTTCTTACCAGGAGTCCCGTTACTAGCTGGTTTAGTTTGCTTTGAAGGTTTTTTTGGAGAAGGCACTTCCTTTTTGTTTTTCTCAACTTTCAGCGCCTTGACAGTCTTTTTGGACTTCTCTGATTCTTGATAAGTTTTCATAACTTTGGCCTGGATTTGCATTTGTTCTGCTTGTCTAAAAGATAATTTTGATTTCTGAAAGAAATTAACAAATTATTGATTGTGCGTCTTACTTGAGTAGTGTGATAAAATCCGATCCATAACTAAAATTAGTTTTAAGCAAACACAAAGTTCCATCTTGTAATTTTTGTCGATATTTGTCACGAAAGAGTTTCTGGACATCATCAATGAGCTTGTCCACATATGACAAAGTTAGAATGGTTTGGTAACCAACCTAATGTTAGAATATTGAATTAATATTCAACCAGTAAAAGTTACAGTAAAATAGAATCCATACTTTATAAAATGTGAATATAAAGTTTTTTAACTTTGAAGATGAAAGCCAAAGCTAAAATGCTGTTATACATTAGAAATAGTAAACGTTTCGAACACTAACTGCGTTCATCATCAGTACTATAATGAGTGCATGCAAGAAAAGCGTCAGGGTAATAAAGGACTGAGCAGGCAGAAGGGAAACAGTTTTTTAAAGTTTTTTAATTTAACAAAAATGAAATTTAACAAACCACAAATATAAGTTCAAATTCATTGTCCAATTTATACTTCATCTGCACAGCTCCATGAACAAAGTTGGCGGAGCCACTTCTTTCCTGTATTTTTCAAACGTATTTCTATGAAGGTTGTTAATGTTCAAAGATTGTAAAGTTGTGTAAATTTTTTTTGGGCAATTGTTGATTGTGCAGTCTACCAGTGGTGTCCAGTCAAAATGCATTACAAAAACCAATAATATTTGGCCTAAAACTGACACATTTTTTGTTTGGAAAAAAAAATATTTTTTCAGATTCGCATCCGGCAAACGTAAACATTTACAATTTCTCCTTAACTAGGATGTCATAATGACAGCATGATATAACAAGCACTTGTCAATAAGACTTGAATTTGTATGCATAAAATCAGTATAGGGCTGCATAAATCCAATAATTTGGCTATATGCAGGTTGGACATCAAAAGACTATATATTGTTTTTTGTATATATATATGTAGTGCTTTTTTCTGCTTTTATTGCCAGGAGCAAATTTTTTTCCAATCAGGCAAATAAAATAGCAACAATGTAGCATACAAAAAGGGATGCCAAACACATAAGAACTAATACGGCAAACAGATTATTACCTGCAATATAACACTTTTGATAAGTGCGTTGATTGGTTCTGTAAAATTGGTTTTTACACCTTGAAAGGTGTAACACCACAAAACAAAACCTCCTTTGCTAAAAATTGTAAAGAAATCCAACATCTTTTTTTTAACAGATTCCTAAAAGGTTTATTTCTTAACTTCTTTGCAACAATTTTTTGCCTGAAATGCCAACAATCAATAGCTTTATTTTCCAAGGCTTATTTTTATTGTTTAAAGCAGTGGTTCTGAAACTTATATCAGTAGTAGCCCAAATACTTTTGAAACAGCTTGTGGTTACCACATACTGCAAGTATTTGAAAAACTTACATTGATTGTTTAATCACCAAAGGTTTTTTCACCATGAAAATAAAACAATGCAGGAAAAAACAAAACAACAATCTTTGCAATTCTACAAACTTGAAAATACTTGATCTAGATTGGAAGGTGTATACTTGGTTTGTAGGATTCAGGATTATCATGTTAAAAATGACTACTGGACAATAGTCCCAAGTTTGATAACCACTGGACTAAAGCATTTGCTGTTTATTTATGCTATAAACCAGTGTGGTCCAACTACATTTTGTAGCAGCTAAAAAAATATGAATAGGTTTAATGGTTACTTTTTGAGTTCACAAAGGGCTCTTGGTGATAAAAAGTCTTAGGTTAAACTCTGCCTAAGCTTTCATGGACGTAAATGCTCAACACATATATGCATATCGTCTTCATAACTGCCGCTGAAAACTGCCCTTCTGGCAAAGTTTTTTTTTATTTTAGACAAGCAATGTGGAGCCAATAATATGAATTGTGTATAAGCTGCAGACAGATGGCCACTGTTTCGACCCTAAGAGGTCTCATCAGTGCAGCTGGTGTGACTATCAGACAACTTTGCTGACCAAACGGCCACTGGCCTCAACGTTGCGGCTGTTATGCAGCAGCTTTCATCAACTAGATGGATGTTAGTTGACAAAAAAAAACGCCAGTTGACAAAAGTTTCCGCCCCCTTACGAGGTAGCGACTTACTTTTTTCACACAAAAATAGATCACAGACGGAACTTTGCAACAAAAGAAAAATTTAAATTCAAATATGAAATGTTTGCTATGTCATAACCATAAGTAAACATCAATTCCCGCTGAAATCCTAAAGCGCAGATATTCTTTGGCATCCATACTATCCAAAAATATTAAACTTGTTCGCGAGAAAAAACGCGCACCTTCTCAAATTCGAAGAATATTAACCATACACCCCATATTTTCCAATGCTTTGCGCTCCCCGCGAAAGGTAACAGAAAAAATTCCCACTTAACAAAACGTTGGCCGTGTGTAACTCTGCCATCTTGTAAGCCAGCGACTTACTTTTTCCACACAAAAATAGATCACAGGCTGAACTTTGCAACAAAAGAAAAATTAAAAAAAAATTACATTCATATTCGAATATGAATATGTTTGCTATGTCGATTCCCGCTGAAATCCTTGAGGACAGATATTCTTTGGTGTCCATACTATCTAAAAATATTAAACTTGTTTGTGAGAAAAAACGCGCACTTTTTCAAATATAGTATGGACGCCAAAGAATACCTGCACCTAAGGAATTCAGCGGGAATTGATGTTTACTTATGGTTATGACATAGCAAACATTTCATATTCGAATATGAATGTAATTTTTTTTTATTTTTCTTTTGTTGCAAAGTTTAGCCTGTGATCTATTTTTGTGTCGAAAAAGTAAATCGCTACATCGTAGGGCGGCCGAGTAACCCGCGTTCAAACTTTTGTCAACTGGCGATTCTTTTTTTGTCAACTAACATCCCTCTGGTTTTCACCAGGAGGTAAGAAATGTAAGTTAAGCAATGTGGACAATAAACAAATAAAAAACGCTATAAAAGAAAAGAAGAAGTGAAAACACGATATCGTTTTTTTTGTTTATGTGCCTAAACTTTGTCCACATTGCTTAACTTACATTTCTTACCTCCTGATGAGGCTGCTGCATAACAGCCGAAACGTTGAGAAACGTCTAAAATAAAGTTTGCCTAAAAAAGCATGCCGCTTTCTCGTAAGATGGCCGGGTAACCCATCTAAAACTTCTACGTTATCATGTAACAGCAGTTGACTTTTTGGGTCTGGTGTACTTTTAGCACCACACCTAATATCTCAGCTATCCCTAGCACTACAAACCTGAAACTTCACACGAATGTTAAATGACACCTTACGAGTTACCATGCCAAAAATGACGTCATCACCTATGACGTAACGAAATTTACAACACTTCGAAGTTTTCCTCTCTATACGCGCTACGCCCGTCAACGAACTGCAATGGCATACTCCCTAAGGTACAACACCCACAAAACAAAAATGTTGTTTGATGAAAATTTAAAACTCTCACAAGTAACCTGCTTGCGTTGTGTGACTATTACTGATTTGTTAAATGCCTTCTTCAGCAAACACGCCAACGTAGACCGTGGTTATTACGAAAAAACACAACAAACAACATGTACTATTTTTACCACGACAAATTGTCAGGCTCATAGAGCAAAAACCACTGGTCCAATAGTGTCCATTGTGGCATCATCAGAAAGGTCTGATCCCATACTTTACACCAAAGTTAGGTTTAAAGACATATTTCGATTGTGCGACACCTAGTGTCGTTTAGAACAAGGACGATTTACGAAACATTGTGACGTCACAAGCAAACTACTTATCGAATCGAAATTGGGAGAGATCGAAAGACATGTCCTTTGTGACAAAGCGTACCAAATTTCAGCTTGCAGCAGCCTTCACTTTTGAGTTGGGACCCCATCAAAGACCCCCAGTTATTTCGCTCGTATACACGCAAAAAGGCCGAAACCGACCATGTGTACTTTTAGCACCACATATTCGATGGGTCGTAGCGTGGAAAGTAGAGACCCCATAGGGTCGGTTGATGCATCGTGTGGAAGGTCTAACCTTCTACTTTACCGTCCACCAAAATTCAAGTACCTACCGTGTTTGTGCGACACCTAGTGTCGTTTAGAACAAGGACGATATACGAAACATTGTGACGTCACAAGCAAACTACTTATCGAATCGAAATTTGGAGCGATCGAAAGACATGTCCTTTGTGAAATAGCGTACCAAATTTCAGCTTGCAGCAGCCTTTACTTTTGAGTTGGAACCCCATCAAAGACCCCCAGCTAATTCGCTCGTATACACGCAAAAAGGCCGAAACCGACCATGTGTACTTTTAGCACCACATATTCGATGGGTCGTAGCGTGGAAAGTAGAGACCCCATAGGGTCGGTTGATGCATCGTGTGGAAGGTCTAACCTTCTACTTTACCGTCCACCGAAATTCAAGTACCTACTGTGTTTGTGCGACACCTAGTGTCGTTTAGAACAAGGACGATTTACGAAACATTGTGACGTCACAAGCAAACAACCAATCGAATCGAAACTTGCATCGATCGAAAGACATGTCCTTTGTGACAAAGCGTACCAAATTTCAGCTTGCAGCAGCCTTCACTTTTGAGTTGGGACCCCATCAAAGACCCCCAGTTATTTCGCTCGTATACACGCAAAAAGGCCGAAACCGACCATGTGTACTTTTAGCACCACATATTCGATGGGTCGTAGCGTGGAAAGTAGAGACCCCATAGGGTCGGTTGATGCATCGTGTGGAAGGTCTATCTTTCTACTTTACCGTCCACCGAAATTCAAGTACCTACTGTGTTTGTGCGACACCTAGTGTCGTTTAGAACAAGGACGATTTACGAAACATTGTGACGTCACAAGCAAACTACTTATCGAATCGAAATTCGGAGCGATCGAAAGACATGTCCTTTGTGACAAAGCGTACCAAATTTCAGCTTGCAGCAGCCTTCACTTTTGAGTTGGGACCCCATCAAAGACCCCCAGTTATTTCGCTCGTATACACGCAAAAAGGCCGAAACCGACCATGTGTACTTTTAGCACCACATATTCGATGGGTCGTAGCGTGGAAAGTAGAGACCCCATAGGGTCGGTTGATGCATCGTGTGGAAGGTCTATCTTTCTACTTTACCGTCCACCGAAATTCAAGTACCTACTGTGTTTGTGCGACACCTAGTGTCGTTTAGAACAAGGACGATTTACGAAACATTGTGACGTCACAAGCAAACTACTTATCGAATCGAAATTGGGAGCGATCGAAAGACATGTCCTTTGTGAAAAAGCGTACCAAATTTCAGCTTGCAGCAGCCTTCACTTTTGAGTTGGGACCCCATCAAAGACCCCCAGTTATTTCGCTCGTATACACGCAAAAAGGCCGAAACCGACCATGTGTACTTTTAGCACCACATATTCGATGGGTCGTAGCGTGGAAAGTAGAGACCCCATAGGGTCGGTTGATGCATCGTGTGGAAGGTCTATCTTTCTACTTTACCGTCCACCGAAATTCAAGTACCTACTGTGTTTGTGCGACACCTAGTGTCGTTTAGAACAAGGACGATTTACGAAACATTGTGACGTCACAAGCAAACTACTTATCGAATCGAAATTGGGAGCGATCGAAAGACATGTCCTTTGTGACAAAGCGTACCAAATTTCAGCTTGCAGCAGCCTTCACTTTTGAGTTGGGACCCCATCAAAGACCCCCAGTTATTTCGCTCGTATACACTCTGGTTTCTTCTCACACGCATAAATCTTTCGCCTTTTACTAAAGATTACCTTTTCCGAGGTATACTCTGTTCTACGAGTCGTTTCTGTTTATTAATATTCTGGTTGGTGAAGGACAGTGATCAAAGGACTTTACCATATTATTTGGAACTCCTTTCGAGACGAGAATTGCTAACCGTTATATGAAAGTGCAGAGGAGGCTTGAGGTCACTTGTTTAGTTAGCCCGGCCCTTTTTAGGGCTACTATATTGCTTTGTAGTAGTGGTGAGCGGCAAGTGGCCAGCGTGTGTTTTGTTTATTTGACACACAATTTTGTTGCGAGATGGATTTTGCCAGAGCTGTAGCCGGGCCAAGTGTGGCGGCTCTTTCTGTGCCAGGAACTGATCCGTTCGATACAGACGAGAATCTTGAAGTGGACGCCCGCTTTAATCCGGGCCTGAAACGTCCAGAAATACACCTACTATTACGCCAATTGAATGTTCGCTGGCGAAATACCCTAGAAGGTATTTTTCAATTCCCTAATGGCAGAGTCAAATTTTTTTGCCCGACTATGGAGAAAGCCCGAAGTTTAGCCATGACGTTAAGAGCAAGTGGCAAACCGGTTTACGCAACCGCGCACTGCGAGGACGAGGAACGGGTTTTTTTAACGAGGGTCCCCCCGCGCGCCACGATGCAATCTCTACTTGCATATTTTTCGAAATACGCCCCGACACTTCGCGGATGGAAGCTTTTTGATGACTTCGGTCTATATGGAGGCAGACGAGTTATTGTCATGAAGGCCTCAGTGTTAAAGGAGAATCCGATTCCCGAGCGTCTACGCCTCGGTAGAACATTTGTTGAAATTAAATATAACGGTCAGCCCAGGAAATGTGAATTTTGCGCTGAAATGGGCCACACGAAAAGCGATTGCCCCAGCTTCGCGAAGCACGTAGAAGACCGTAAACGGGCCGCAGCTGCAAAAGGTGGCAACACCGACGATAACGCGCAGAACGTACAAGCCGACGCGCCCCTCCCCACGGAGAGCAAAGATAAGAAGGCGCCAGAGGCGAAAGCGCACAACGCCACAACGTCAAGTCTGGCGGGTGATGTTGCCCCAGACCCCATCGAAAAAGTATCAGCTGAAGTCGTGCCACCTGTGCACCTGCATGTGCCAGACACGGCAATTGATAACATTAAGTCAGGTGTTAATTGTAAGGTGACAGCTGATATCGCTGACGCCCCTCCGGCAACTGTGGTGACTGACGTCACACCTGGTCAATACAAAGAAGTGACCGCTGAAGTCGGTGACTCTGAGCCACCGACTGTGACGGATGACGTCACCAAAAGCGGCAAGAAGCCATCAGAGGCGCAACCCTCTAGCGCTACAACGGTGCAAGGCCAACTGAAGACACCAGAGGCGGTGCTTCACAGCTTGCCGAAGCCAGTGTTGGCTAACACCGCCCCAACCCAAACCAACAGCGTGCAACCACCTCCATCAGCAACATCCACCCCCAAGTCAAACCCCAACGAAGGATTCACGGAAGCTCGCTCCCGCAAACGGAAGAAGAGCCCAACCACCCCAAAGTCGAAGAAGACACCCTGCTGCAGTACAGCATACACAACAGGCGAGAGTATTAAATGCCTATGTAACAACTTGCACCTTAAGTGCAGATGTGGCAATTGGGCCTCAGAAGAGGCTTACCTCAGCCCTTCACGCTGTTTAAACATCAAATGCCAGCGACTTTTAATAGCGTGTACTTGTGGATCATGCTACAACCTTGCGCCGGGAGAGAAACTAGTGTGTAACTGTAAAGCAGTGATACCAGATGATTTTAATGCATCGTGTTTTTAAACAACCACAACCCCATTAATTTTGTCCCGTTTTTGTTTACTTTCTGTTGCACCCACTTTGTGTTAATTTTATAATGGCGTCGTATTTAAAGATATGTACCCTTAATGTTAACGGCCTTGGCCAAGCCCCCAAGAGAAAAGCCCTGTTCCGGTACCTTTCCTCTTTAAACTTTGACATTTTTTGCCTTCAAGAAACTCATTCTACCCCCCAAACCGAATCCCTGTGGAAGTCCGAATGGACTTCTGGCCCCATCCTCTTAAACTCGACACCTCTAAAAGGCCCAGCCTGCGGGGGTGTCGCAGTTCTTCTAAACTCCTACAATCTTCGAATTCTTAACTCCGTTTCTGACTCTGACGGTCGCATCATTGCGGCCGACATTTCAACCCTGACCCACACCTTTCACTTAGTTAATATATACGCACCCTCTGGCACAAATCACTACATACTCAATAATAAATTCTTCGATTCTCTCTACCCCTACATTTCTTCTACCCATCCCATTGTTTTCACTGGTGACTTTAACTGTGTAACTGACCCTACCTTGGACAAACACCCCCCAGTACCCAATCGACAGCCCAGCTACAACCTTATAAAATTATTAACAACTTTTAACCTACAGGATTCATTTCGGCTGCTTCATCCAAACCTCCGCCAATTTTCCCGTCGTGCCCTAAATACACAGTCCAGAATTGATAGAATTTATCTTTCCTCTTCGTTAATTCCCAACAAACATTTATTCATCCCATGCCCTTTTTCGGATCATGATTCAGTTTCGGTTTCCGTCAACCTTATCTCTGCCCCACCCAGGGGACGAGGTACCTGGAAGAACAACACTAAAACCCTTAACGACCCTCTTTTTCGCCTCGATTTTCACCGCTATTACCCTCTTTGGCAAACTCTCGCTCCTTTCCACTCTAACCCCATGGACTTTTGGATAACTCTTAAATTTAAATTTAAACAATTGATAAAATCCCACTCCAAACGCCTGGCTCAAGAATCCCGCGACCAAACCTACACCTTACAGCAACAACTCGACACCGCCCGTCAAATTCTCAACGACAATCCCTCTCCCGATAACTTCCGTATTTTCCAATCTATCAAAAAAAACCTAAACTCTCTTTACCTTTCTAAATCCCGTTCTTTAATTCTAAAATCTCTTTCCTCCGACACCCACTTTAAGAATATAACTGATAAACTCCTTTACTCCCAATTGCTCCCCTCACGCCTTCACAGTCCTATACTAGAACTTCAAGACACTCATGGCCTCCCTCTTTCTACCCCCAAGGAATTTCTTTCCCACACCCGGCAATTTTTTGAAACTCTTTATTCCGATCAACACCTTCCAGTACCCGACCCTTCTAATTTATTTGTTAAAACCCCTTTAAAAGTAATACCAGATCAATTCCTTACAACCTTATCGAATCCCATCACACTGCACGAAGTAAGAAAAACACTTTCCCTTTTTCCTTCAGGCAAAACCCCCGGCCCCGACGGTCTCAGCAGCGAGTTTTACTCGCTGTACTGGGACCTCATCGGGGCCGACCTCACCCAAGCTCTCAACTACGCATATTTCAATTCCTACACCCCAACAGAATTTAACCTTGGCCATCTGACCCTAATTTTCAAGAAAAATGACCCCACTCTCCTTAATAACTATAGACCCATTTCTCTGTTAAATACTGATCTTAAAATTCTCCACAAACTTTTGAACCTAAGACTCAAACCCTTTATTCCCAAAATTCTCTCTTCAAACCAATTCGCTACCCCCGGTTCATCCACATCCGACGCAACTTCACTCTTACGCGATCTTCACCACCACGCATCCTCCATCAATTCGGACACTTTCTTCATTTCCCTAGATTTTCAAAAAGCCTTCGATTCTGTTTCATTCTCCTGGCTACTTCTTCAGTTAAATCTTAAACGCTTTCCCACTTGCTTTACTAATTACCTTTCTGCCCTTCACTCTAGCGCCAACTCCCGGGCCTTCGTAAACGGCTTTGCCACAACGGACTTTCCGATCAGGAGAGGTATCAGACAAGGTGACCCCCTTAGTCTGAACCTCTTCCTGATTGCCCTAGATCCGCTTCTCGTTGCCCTTCAAAACAACCCTGCTATCACTTCAACCCCGGTGCCATGCCGCAACACACCCAAGGCAATCGCTTACGCCGATGACGTCACCCTAGTGGTGGCTCATCGGCACTCCCTCACCAAAGCCCTCGGTCTCATTGACAATTTTGCTAAATTTTCTGGTTTAAAACTCAACCCCACCAAAACCGAAGCGATTGCCATCCTTCGACCTCCCCTTGACGACCCAACCTTGTGTAATATAAAGTGGAACCCTAAATCGATAAGCCCGTTAAATACCCCAATAGGCGCACCATCAGACATCACCGCGACATGGCACAAAGCAATCACCTCTTTACAATCCCGCGCCAGATCTATGAGCAACCCTTTTCTTACTTTTGACTCTAAATGCATCCTCTCAAAAACTATACTTTTACCCCAAATTTCATACCTTGCTAAAACTTACCCCTTACCACCCCAGCAACGAGAACGGATCGACGGCATTGTGGTAAAGTTCGTCGTCGGCCCAAATAATCCAACCTTGTCAATTAATATCCTGGCAGCCCGTCGTAACCATGGTGGTTACGGCGCGGCAAACATTCCCCTCTACGCTGACCTATCACTTCTCTATTCTATCAAACAATATTACAATCACCGCCTTTTGGATTCCCCAACTACTCCGCAACTTTCCTTCATAGA
This sequence comes from Ascidia mentula, assembly GCF_947561715.1. Lineage (NCBI taxonomy): Eukaryota > Metazoa > Chordata > Ascidiacea > Phlebobranchia > Ascidiidae > Ascidia > Ascidia mentula. The sequence continues at coordinate 13,592,187 of NC_138569.1, read as the reverse complement.
ATATAATCTTGGACTCCCCCTCAGCAAACTTTTCAACCTTCGTACTAGGAATTACCTACCACACGCAACAACACCTTCTCCCCACTATCTATATATTCTAAACCTCCTCAAATCTTTAAACCTTACCGAAACTGAACTCATGACCCATAAACTAAAGCCCCTCTATCACCGTATCGTGGACGAATCCACCACACCCCATCATTTCAACGACTGGTCCCAAATCCACCACCCTATCTTCCCCAACTACCTTAAAACTTTTAATTATCGCCTTACCCTTAAAATTCTTCCGCTAAAATGCCAACGAACCTATCTTGCCCTGGATCAAGAACCCCACTGCTACCTTTGTAATTCCTCATTAGAAACTTTCTCTCACCTTTTTCACAACTGTCGCTCTATTCAACCTCTTCTCACCCAAATTAAAAATATTTTCCGAACTTTAACTAACTCAAACTCTTCTCTATTTGATACACCTTTACACATCGTCTTTCCACAACTTCATAACACAACACCATACACAAAAACATTAGCAGCATTCCTTAACACCTCACTTACACACACTATTTGGAAAACACGGAACAGAATTAAACACGACATACGACCCATCAACGACATTTCCCGGCATTTGGTATCATCCTTCAAAACCTCTGTACACTTTAAGCTAGCTATCCAACGGAACAGGGGCAACCCTTTTCTCGAGGAAGTCTTGGCTGATGTTGTTAACGCCATACCCAACCAATGAATCGCAAAAACCGTGCTCTACCGCCCTCTCCCGGATGACACCCCAAAATTACACCTCCCTGTTCTTTTGTATTGTATATTGTATATATTGTAAATTGTACCTACATGAAAACTACTCTCCCGGCAAAATGGACAAAATCTTGCCTTAGCGCCCACTTGCGGACCTTATTGTAAGAGCCATTTGACCACCTTATGTCAGTACCCGTCAATTTTTTTTGTGTACCCGTATTTGTTGTGTCATTGCGAATTTCCTTAATGATCGATACCCCTTTTCTTTCTTGTTTTTTGTATATTGTTGTGTTATTGTTATCTTCTGTTAATGTTCGACTTTTCGTTGCTACGTACATGCACTCTTTGTGTTGATTATTTTTTTGTTAACGTCCGTTAACGATATTTCTTTATTACACACCTGTACTTGTTGTTTCTATCGCCTGTTATTGTTAATGCTCGACATTTCTTTATCACGTACCTGAAACCTTTTATTACTGTTGTATTTTTTTTCGTATCGTCCGATATTCGTGGGGACTATTGGTGCCTCGAATAAAATAATCGCTCGTATACACGCAAAAAGGCCGAAACCGACCATGTGTACTTTTAGCACCACATATTCGATGGGTCGTAGCGTGGAAAGTAGAGACCCCATAGGGTCGGTTGATGCATCGTGTGGAAGGTCTATCTTTCTACTTTACCGTCCACCAAAATTCAAGTACCTACCGTGTTTGTGCGACACCTAGTGTCGTTTAGAACAAGGACGATATACGAAACATTGTGACGTCACAAGCAAACTACTTATCGAATCGAAATTTGGAGCGATCGAAAGACATGTCCTTTGTGAAATAGCGTACCAAATTTCAGCTTGCAGCAGCCTTTACTTTTGAGTTGGAACCCCATCAAAGACCCCCAGCTAATTCGCTCGTATACACGCAAAAAGGCCGAAACCGACCATGTGTACTTTTAGCACCACATATTCGATGGGTCGTAGCGTGGAAAGTAGAGACCCCATAGGGTCGGTTGATGCATCGTGTGGAAGGTCTAACCTTCTACTTTACCGTCCACCGAAATTCAAGTACCTACTGCGTTTGTGCGACACCTAGTGTCGTTTAGAACAAGGACGATTTACGAAACATTGTGACGTCACAAGCAAACTACTTATCGAATCGAAATTTGGAGCGATCGAAAGACATGTCCTTTGTGACAAAGCGTACCAAATTTCAGCTTGCAGCAGCCTTCACTTTTGAGTTGGGACCCCATCAAAGACCCCCAGTTATTTCGCTCGTATACACGCAAAAAGGCCGAAACCGACCATGTGTACTTTTAGCACCACATATTCGATGGGTCGTAGCGTGGAAAGTAGAGACCCCATAGGGTCGGTTGATGCATCGTGTGGAAGGTCTATCTTTCTACTTTACCGTCCACCAAAATTCAAGTACCTACCGTGTTTGTGCGACACCTAGTGTCGCCTAAAACGAGAACGATTTATCAAACATTGTTTATTTTTATCCAACATTGTTTCACTGTTTACATTGTTTATCAACCCCACCTAATACGCTCGTGATCAAAATGGGGGTCTAACTTAAACTTACGAATGAACTTCTACTTCTGTGATTCAATATTTAGATGCAGCCCCTGTAACATTTTTATGTTTTTTAAAATTAGTTACGTGCCGCCTTTGTTTGTGACGGAGGAATACAGGGTGGGCATTCCCCGTAAACAAAACCTTTTTTATTAGAAATGCTCATATGCGTTGTAACGGTTGCTACGAATGGCACCTTTTTTAAATGAAAGGAATATTGCTTCAATTGACCATCTTAAAACGGTACATAATATAGATCCACCCCACAGCTAATTTGTCATGTGTGGCTGTGTGAGCTTCACATAAGCTGATGAAACATAGAAATCTATGCTAAAACGTTTGTTGTTAACAAACAAATATTTGAGTTTAAATACTGCACTAAATTGTGCACAATTTGTACCGTCTACATTCGCGCATATTTCTTTGTTACAAAATTATATTGAGGATCACAAATGCTGATCCAGCTGTAAGGTGGTTCTTTAGCATTCACCTCTTAAAACCGAAGACCTGTAATTTCTATGAGCAGTAGCAATTAAGATATCAACCTCAATTAAGCCATTTCCTCACTTACCTGTTGTTATTTTGTATGTTGTCATTCTCTTGCCGTGCCGAGGTGGTGGAGCGGGTGTTTGTAACACAACCCTAGGTTTTTTCAATCCTAACCCTGGTTTTTGGTTAAACCCACTATTTGACAATATTTACCCTAATGATTTGTTTTCGATTGAAACCACTCACTATAACCTTTTTGCAAACGTAACTCTAATGTATTTGTGCCTGTGCAACTGATGAATGACGGCCGTCTTGCCCAGTCAGACAGAGACTTTCTACTGTGTAGTGATCGTCGTCAGCCACCACCAGCAGTGATGACGGGTCGTTGCTCTCACATCTCACTTCAATCGAACAGAGAAATGTCAAAAACAACACGATGGGATTAAATCGCTTACAATATGTTTTCATTGAAAGGGTAAACTCTTTACAATTGTGTATTGAATACCAATTCATTCTGACAGAGTTGTTGTTTCGTTTAACCCAACCCATGCGGTGGTGCGTCCATTGTACGATAGCGCGAAGATTTGAGGTTGGTCACGTGGATAAAGATCTTTTGACAAACGGCTTATCTGATCGTCGAGATGTGTTGTGTCCTAGCATCCCCGCCTGATAATTTCCTTGATATTGCATTTCTTGTACCGCAGCGTTCAATACGAGAGTAAGACGGGCCGTGACCGAAGAACAAGTGCGATGACATCAATTGCGAGACGACATTGTTTCAACCTATTATGCCATCAGTGCTGCAGGTGACTGACGACAGTCACCATAAAGTAGAAAAGTCTCTGCCTGATGTTGCACAATCCAAAGCTTCGTTACGGTTGTAAAATGATTATGATTAGGACTTTCAACTGAAAATAACACATTAGGGTTATGATTTTCAAACAAAATAACAGGGTTAGGGCGAAAAAAACGAGGGTTAGGGGTTTTTGGCCCAAACTTCAGGGTTGGGATTCCCAGACAGACGGCAGCGATACATTAATGAGTGAATCCAACCGTAATGTCCTGCAACCGGTCATTTACACCTGCAGCTGGAGCCAACTTCTACCAGTACGCATGCATCCCCCAATTGTAGATTTACCAGGCCACCATGGATACCCCCTCTCAACCCTCAAAGAAATTTTATCACACATCCACCAATTCTTCGTAACCCTTTACACCGACCAACATCTCCCTGAAGACATTGTACTGTACATTTTTCGGTTCGATTCGTTGTTGGGGGTATTGCACTCATGTTTCCTTAGCCTTGATCTGAAAGCATGACCTTCCTCACAGTGTGGGTATGTAGAACAGAATATTTTGCTTTTGGGAAAATCGTCCTCAATGTCTATTTAAAATGGAATCCATTGGACTTGTATTACCCATGTTTGAACACATCACCTGCACAATACTTACGATGCAAAATCAGGGACTGTAGAAAAACATACAGGCGAAAAATCATGAAAAAAAAGCAATTTGCCTAAAGCGCTTTCTCCACTGGAGAAAAAGAAATTATCCCCACAAAGGATTACGGCACTCCCACCATCTTTGACATTGGTTTTGGAATGAGTAAATGTTATCTTTCCTTGTTACTAATAACCTTTGCTGGAGGCTCATTTACTATCATCAAACCTAGAAAAAGGCGCCTTCTACAGTTCATGTGATAGCGTAAATTGTTTCGTCTAGCCTGCCTGCGTTTCGGTCTAGCGTTTGGTCATTAATTCATTCAATATATTCTATTCTGATTTAATTGTATACGAGACTCATGCAATGCTAGCTCTATAGCACTATACTGTTTGGATTCACAAGGCTTAAAAAGAAGGGACAACTGAGAATTTTTTTTCTGGATAAAGTACAAGGGAGCCGGGTCTGCTGACTCGAGGCATATTTGCCTTGACGGACGATAAACTAATGTGAGGTTCACCTTAGGGTCTTTAGCCTTCATCATGTCGTGTTGAAGTGTACGAACAGCGACTCCACGCTTACATTGCATAATTACAAAGGGTTGATCTACACAACATCAGCACGTACGACTAATATATAAACAATATATTTTCCGTGTAAGCTACAAACAGGTCTCATCAGTGCAGTTCGTGTGACTATCAGACGAATTTGCTGACCGAATATGTTGATGACGGTGATCACCACAAAGTGGAAGTCTTTGCTTGGCCGTTTGGTCAGCAAAGTCGTCTGATAGTCACACCAGCTGCACTGATAAGACCTTCCAGATCGAAACACTGGCCATCTGTATTTCCCGAAACTACCCCAACACGATACCCCCTACTCGTCGACCCTATCCGCTCTACTGAAAACCTCTTTAACCCACATAATTTGGAAGACAAGAAACCGCATCAAACACGACCAGCGCCCTCTGAAATACATCCCTAATCACCTCATCCGATCATTTAAATCCTCTATTGCTTTAAGACTTGCTATCCAACGTCACAAGGAAAACCCCTCTCTCGAAAGCGTCCTGGCCGACGTCAAGAATAATATAACCCAATTTTGGTAACCCTCTCTCCACCCCCCTTTGACAAACAACCAAAATGCGTTGTTAGATGTAAATCTACGCGAGCTTGCTCGATTAGGGGTTTTGCATGATTTGGAAAAGGGAATTTTATTTTGTAGAGAGCAGGGAATTTTATCCACCGAGGCTACATGCCCGCAATGTCATTCACAAATGCGGGAAGTTCAGTGGGAGCGTTGCAATGACAGACGAATTTGGAGGTGTCCAGTCAGGGTAAGATGTGTTTTAGGATTATGGTAGTGTTCTTCCTAGGCAATGAGTAAAAATTTATTTTTAACCTAAACTATTTCAAAGGACTGTCGACGAACAAGTTCTATAAGAAAGGGCTCATTTCTTGAAAAGAGCCACCTATCCATTAATCAGGTTATTATCATAATGTACTTTTGGACGTTAGAAGTACCTCAAGACGTGATCATGAAAGAGGCTTCGATTTCAAATAAAGTGTGCATTGACTGGTGCAACTTTATTCGCGAGGTAACATTGACAATGGAATTGTGACATGGCTGCTGGCAGTTATACTGTGGTATTAACACACAAACAGATTTGTACGGAAGACCTGCTACGGCAACCAAATGTGATTGAGGGCCGGGCCACATCGTTGCTATAGACGAAAGTCTGGTGGCCAGAAGAAAAGCAGGTTCGAACGCCCAAGCGCGACCTGTCAGGAAGCAATGGGTTTTTGGGGGGGTAGATCTGACAACCAAGTAAGACTACCATACATTCACCCTTCTTTGCTTTAAATGTTTCTCCTGTCAGGAACTGTTTCATTGAGTTGGTGGCTCAACGCGACCGGGCTACCCTTGAAGACGTAATTACCAGGAAAATAGCGGCTGGCACCGAAATTAGGTATGACCAGTGGGCTGCCTACAACAACATATCTCGTATGTTACAAAAAGAAGACCTCTTGTTCAATGCACTTACACTAAGTTTTATCTTGCAGACTTGCCTCAGCAATAAGTACATCGCACGGTGAACCACTCGTATTTGTTTGTGGCGCCTGACGGGGTTCATACTAATGATATTGAAAGCCTGTGGTGCGACTGCAAAAGAAAATTCAAGCGAATGAATGGAGCTTATCGGGACTTCATTCCTTCGTACATTGATGAGTGGCTTTGGCGACGAAAAAGGGACAAATCTCTTTACTTCGCTGATTTAATTCGTGCCATCGCATCGAACCCACGTTACCAAGTGTGATTCTATATCACATTTGCTCTATGGAGCAACATTAAACTCATCCTTACAGAAAGAAACATAAATACTTAAACTAGTTTTTTTTTCGTCAAACATTTACGTATTACATTGCTTTAGGTGCAAGAAAAAGACGGAAAAAATGAAGCAGCAGGCAACGGCAATTGACCAAGAAGATATGCAGGCAGAAAAAAAATCGTAAAAAATAAATAAAATCGAAGTCAAGCATTTCAAAAAATATATATCGTGATTAGTATGAGATGAAGGGTATTTACACAGGAGATGTCGCCGATGTAAAACCGAAAATTAGTCAACAAAAATGATTTTCTGCGATGCAAGGTATTTTCAAAATTTAGTGTAAATCCTAAGCCAGTAGATGTCGCGCAAAACAAAGCCAAAAGGCGTTGCCAAAAAACAACTAATTGCGAAGCCCCATCACTGTATTTCTATGCAAGCAATTGTCTTTATCGGGAAATGCCCTTCTCGAACTTCTGCGTAACAGAGCATATTTGTGTGCAACAATGCAAAGAGTGCCGGGGTTTCGTTGCGCAAATCGTCCTTGTTCTAAACGCTACTAGGTGTCGCACAAACACAGTAGGTACTTGAATTTCGGTGGACGGTAAAGGAGAAAGATAGACCTTCCACACGATGCATCAACCGACCCAATGGGGTCTCTACTTTCCACGCTACGACCCATCGAATATGTGGTGCTGAAAGTACACATGGTCGGTTTCGGCCTTTTTGCGTGTATACGAGCGAATTAGCTGGGGGTCTTTGATGGGCTCCCAACTCAAAAGTAAAGGCTGCTGCAAGCTGAAATTTGGTACGCTTTTTCACAAAGGACATGTCTTTCGATCGCTCCAAATTTCGATTCGATAAGTAGTTTGCTTGTGACGTCACAATGTTTCGTAAATCGTCCTTGTTCTAAACGACACTAGGTGTCGCACAAACACAGTAGGTACTTGAATTTCGGTGGACGGTAAAGTAGAAAGATAGACCTTCCACACGATGCATCAACCGACCCTATGGGGTCTCTACTTTCCACGCTACGACCCATCGAATATGTGGTGCTAAAAGTACACATGGTCGGTTTCGGCCTTTTTGCGTGTATACGAGCGAAATAACTGGGGGTCTTTGATGGGGTCCCAACTCAAAAGTGAAGGCTGCTGCAAGCTGAAATTTGGTACGCTTTGTCACAAAGGACATGTCTTTCGATCGCTCCAAATTTCGATTCGATAAGTAGTTTGCTTGTGACGTCACAATGTTTCGTAAATCGTCCTTGTTCTAAACGACACTAGGTGTCGCACAAACACAGTAGGTACTTGAATTTCGGTGGACGGTAAAGTAGATAGATAGACCTTCCACACGATGCATCAACCGACCCTATGGGGTCTCTACTTTCCACGCTACGACCCATCGAATATGTGGTGCTAAAAGTACACATGGTCGGTTTCGGCCTTTTTGCGTGTATACGAGCGAAATAACCGGGGGTCTTTGATGGGGTCCCAACTCAAAAGTGAAGGCTGCTGCAAGCTGAAATTTGGTACGCTTTGTCACAAAGGACATGTCTTTCGATCGCTCCAAATTTCGATTCGATAAGTAGTTTGCTTGTGACGTCACAATGTTTCGTAAATCGTCCTTGTTCTAAACGACACTAGGTGTCGCACAAACACAGTAGGTACTTGAATTTCGGTGGACGGTAAAGTAGAAAGATAGACCTTCCACACGATGCATCAACCGACCCTATGGGGTCTCTACTTTCCACGCTACGACCCATCGAATATGTGGTGCTAAAAGTACACATGGTCGGTTTCGGCCTTTTTGCGTGTATACGAGCGAAATAACTGGGGGTCTTTGATGGGGTCCCAACTCAAAAGTGAAGGCTGCTGCAAGCTGAAATTTGGTACGCTTTGTCACAAAGGACATGTCTTTCGATCGCTCCAAATTTCGATTCGATAAGTAGTTTGCTTGTGACGTCACAATGTTTCGTAAATCGTCCTTGTTCTAAACGACACTAGGTGTCGCACAAACACAGTAGGTACTTGAATTTCGGTGGACGGTAAAGTAGATAGATAGACCTTCCACACGATGCATCAACCGACCCTATGGGGTCTCTACTTTCCACGCTACGACCCATCGAATATGTGGTGCTAAAAGTACACATGGTCGGTTTCGGCCTTTTTGCGTGTATACGAGCGAAATAACTGGGGGTCTTTGATGGGGTCCCAACTCAAAAGTGAAGGCTGCTGCAAGCTGAAATTTGGTACGCTTTGTCACAAAGGACATGTCTTTCGATCGCTCCAAATTTCGATTCGATAAGTAGTTTGCTTGTGACGTCACAATGTTTCGTAAATCGTCCTTGTTCTAAACGACACTAGGTGTCGCACAAACACAGTAGGTACTTGAATTTCGGTGGACGGTAAAGTAGATAGATAGACCTTCCACACGATGCATCAACCGACCCTATGGGGTCTCTACTTTCCACGCTACGACCCATCGAATATGTGGTGCTAAAAGTACACATGGTCGGTTTCGGCCTTTTTGCGTGTATACGAGCGAAATAACCGGGGGTCTTTGATGGGGTCCCAACTCAAAAGTGAAGGCTGCTGCAAGCTGAAATTTGGTACGCTTTGTCACAAAGGACATGTCTTTCGATCGCTCCAAATTTCGATTCGATAAGTAGTTTGCTTGTGACGTCACAATGTTTCGTAAATCGTCCTTGTTCTAAACGACACTAGGTGTCGCACAAACACAGTAGGTACTTGAATTTCGGTGGACGGTAAAGTAGAAAGATAGACCTTCCACACGATGCATCAACCGACCCTATGGGGTCTCTACTTTCCACGCTACGACCCATCGAATATGTGGTGCTAAAAGTACACATGGTCGGTTTCGGCCTTTTTGCGTGTATACGAGCGAAATAACCGGGGGTCTTTGATGGGGTCCCAACTCAAAAGTGAAGGCTGCTGCAAGCTGAAATTTGGTACGCTTTGTCACAAAGGACATGTCTTTCGATCGCTCCAAATTTCGATTCGATAAGTAGTTTGCTTGTGACGTCACAATGTTTCGTAAATCGTCCTTGTTCTAAACGACACTAGGTGTCGCACAAACACAGTAGGTACTTGAATTTCGGTGGACGGTAAAGTAGAAAGATAGACCTTCCACACGATGCATCAACCGACCCTATGGGGTCTCTACTTTCCACGCTACGACCCATCGAATATGTGGTGCTAAAAGTACACATGGTCGGTTTCGGCCTTTTTGCGTGTATACGAGCGAAATAACTGGGGGTCTTTGATGGGGTCCCAACTCAAAAGTGAAGGCTGCTGCAAGCTGAAATTTGGTACGCTTTGTCACAAAGGACATGTCTTTCGATCGATGCAAGTTTCGATTCGATTGGTTGTTTGCTTGTGACGTCACAATGTTTCGTAAATCGTCCTTGTTCTAAACGACACTAGGTGTCGCACAAACGCAGTAGGTACTTGAATTTCGGTGGACGGTAAAGTAGAAGGTTAGACCTTCCACACGATGCATCAACCGACCCTATGGGGTCTCTACTTTCCACGCTACGACCCATCGAATATGTGGTGCTAAAAGTACACATGGTCGGTTTCGGCCTTTTTGCGTGTATACGAGCGAATTAGCTGGGGGTCTTTGATGGGGTCCCAACTCAAAAGTGAAGGCTGCTGCAAGCTGAAATTTGGTACGCTATTTCACAAAGGACATGTCTTTCGATCGCTCCAAATTTCGATTCGATAAGTAGTTTGCTTGTGACGTCACAATGTTTCGTAAATCGTCCTTGTTCTAAACGACACTAGGTGTCGCACAAACACAGTAGGTACTTGAATTTCGGTGGACGGTAAAGTAGATAGATAGACCTTCCACACGATGCATCAACCGACCCTATGGGGTCTCTACTTTCCACGCTACGACCCATCGAATATGTGGTGCTAAAAGTACACATGGTCGGTTTCGGCCTTTTTGCGTGTATACGAGCGAAATAACCGGGGGTCTTTGATGGGGTCCCAACTCAAAAGTGAAGGCTGCTGCAAGCTGAAATTTGGTACGCTTTGTCACAAAGGACATGTCTTTCGATCGATGCAAGTTTCGATTCGATAAGTAGTTTGCTTGTGACGTCACAATGTTTCGTAAATCGTCCTTGTTCTAAACGACACTAGGTGTCGCACAAACACAGTAGGTACTTGAATTTCGGTGGACGGTAAAGTAGATAGATAGACCTTCCACACGATGCATCAACCGACCCTATGGGGTCTCTACTTTCCACGCTACGACCCATCGAATATGTGGTGCTAAAAGTACACATGGTCGGTTTCGGCCTTTTTGCGTGTATACGAGCGAAATAACCGGGGGTCTTTGATGGGGTCCCAACTCAAAAGTGAAGGCTGCTGCAAGCTGAAATTTGGTACGCTTTGTCACAAAGGACATGTCTTTCGATCGATGCAAGTTTCGATTCGATTGGTTGTTTGCTTGTGACGTCACAATGTTTCGTAAATCGTCCTTGTTCTAAACGACACTAGGTGTCGCACAAACGCAGTAGGTACTTGAATTTCGGTGGACGGTAAAGTAGAAGGTTAGACCTTCCACACGATGCATCAACCGACCCTATGGGGTCTCTACTTTCCACGCTACGACCCATCGAATATGTGGTGCTAAAAGTACACATGGTCGGTTTCGGCCTTTTTGCGTGTATACGAGCGAATTAGCTGGGGGTCTTTGATGGGGTCCCAACTCAAAAGTGAAGGCTGCTGCAAGCTGAAATTTGGTACGCTATTTCACAAAGGACATGTCTTTCGATCGCTCCAAATTTCGATTCGATAAGTAGTTTGCTTGTGACGTCACAATGTTTCGTAAATCGTCCTTGTTCTAAACGACACTAGGTGTCGCACAAACACAGTAGGTACTTGAATTTCGGTGGACGGTAAAGTAGAAAGATAGACCTTCCACACGATGCATCAACCGACCCTATGGGGTCTCTACTTTCCACGCTACGACCCATCGAATATGTGGTGCTAAAAGTACACATGGTCGGTTTCGGCCTTTTTGCGTGTATACGAGCGAAATAACTGGGGGTCTTTGATGGGGTCCCAACTCAAAAGTGAAGGCTGCTGCAAGCTGAAATTTGGTACGCTTTGTCACAAAGGACATGTCTTTCGATCTCTCCCAATTTCGATTCGATAAGTAGTTTGCTTGTGACGTCACAATGTTTCGTAAATCGTCCTTGTTCTAAACGACACTAGGTGTCGCACAATCGAAATATGTCTTTAAACCTAACTTTGGTGTAAAGTATGGGATCAGACCTTTCTGATGATGCCACAATGGACACTATTGGACCAGTGGTTTTTGCTCTATGAGCCTGACAATTTGTCGTGGTAAAAATAGTACATGTTGTTTGTTGTGTTTTTTCGTAATAACCACGGTCTTCTTTGGCGTGTTTGCTTAAGAAGGCATTTAACAAATCAGTAATAGTCACACAACGCAAGCAGGTTACTTGTGAGAGTTTTAAATTTTCATCAAACAACATTTTTGTTTTGTGGGTGTTGTACCTTAGGGAGTATGCTATTGCAGTTCGTTGACGGGCGTAGCGCGTATAGAGAGGTAAACTTCGAAGTGTTGTAAATTTCGTTACGTCATAGGTGATGACGTCATTTTTGGCATGGTAACTCGTAAGGTGTCATTTAACATTCGTGTGAAGTTTCAGGTTTGTAGTGCTAGGGATAGCTGAGATATTAGGTGTGGTGCTAAAAGTACACCAGACCCGACTTTTTGACTACAGCTGGAGGGTTTTTCCCGAAGTGACGTGTCTAGCAAACTGGAAATAGAAACAATACAATTTTACAAAGTTGTCATCTCATTCCAGAAAGAAAATAAAATTTGTATAATAACACCCAACGCATGCGATTCGACTAGATATCTTTTTTTTTAAGTTTTTAAGTTTAAAAATAGTGGTACTACCTACATGCACGACGAAATAAATTCAATCTATTCTAAACACTTGTAGTCTGCTATGTGCATTTTTTACTACCAACGAGTACTTTACTACCAATTTACTAGATCTATTTCCACATGCTTACAAATAACAACATCTCGTTTTATATTTATCCAGGTTTTACCATTAGGAAGTTTTATAACCTTTGAAAATGTTCGGAAAATAACCTTGTCATTCTGACAAACGAAGAATCTTGCGGACTGTTGAGTAAAAATTGTGGATATCTCATTTTACGTTGGGAATGGTATGATTATGATACACGAAATATTGTGCAAGCTTTGTAATGGTGGTAGAATTGTCTTTCCTCAAACTGTAGCTAAAGTTACAAGTGAAATTTTTTTTTTATGACGGTCATAATTAATATTCCGTCGGTAAACACATTTCTCCCATAAAATCGCGCACAAGTTTGGTATCGCTGCAAAGGGATTTTAAAGAGATTTCCAACGGTGGTAGAATCATCTTTCCTGTCGACCCATGAAAAAAGTTATAGCTGATTTATGTTATTGCATATTAATATGCGCTACAAAATTCGTTCGAAATTAACAATTTTTTTCACATTTTCATAAATTTTGTGTCAATCTATGCATCGTGCCAAAAAAATTAACGGAATCCATTGAGAAACGGCAGAGTTATGTGCGTTTGAAGTTTTGTCGACTGGAAAAATGTTTTGTCGACTAGCGTCTCTTTGGTTTCTTTACTATAGCTACTGAAAGGACTCGATGAGCAGACTTATTTTATTTCATGATAAAGACGTTGCAAATATCAGTTGATGTGAATTAAATTGCACCAAGCGCGTTAGTTACGGAGCGGGTAACTTTGCCGCGTGCTAGTTGGTTAGATAAGTGATACTGGTTGGTTGGTAGAGAGAATGTCAGAATGAAGTGGGAACGGGTAACACGTTTTTAACAAGTTACGATGGAAAAAAGGTCTGCCCAGTTGTGTAAAGATTTAGGTCGGGAAACATGCGTGGTGATACAGGCTCGAGTCTTGGAGAGGGAGAGTGACCACACTGAACGTCTATTTCTTGAAACACTCAACATCCATAATAACAACGATTGTATAAATGACAAGATAGTTTTTGCAAATACCACTATTTTTGGTCGAGCATTACAAAATATAAATGAGTGTGGACTGCGGCAACAACATCCAAGGTTATAGTCCTGTAGTTTGGACTGTGTCATCCGAAGATGTACTAAAGGTCATATTTTCATAACATCCGTTCGCGGAGAAAAAATTATTCGATTCTTCAATATCAGTTTGCTCTTCGTCAGCATATGCCGGATTGTGATGTCCTTCCTGTAAATGTTCATTTGATTGACGTTCGATCATTTTTTGCAAAGATGAGGAAGATGACGAGGGACTTTTATTCGAATCACATTCATCCTCCAAACTTGCAGCAGCAAGAATCATTTTGGAGAATTGAGATTCCGGGTTGCTTAGCAATGTCTCAGGTTGGTCGAATTCAGCCACCTACGACAAAAAGAAGAAAATATTTTATTTCTGAATGTTTTGCGAGGCTCTCATTGTATTCAAATTACAATTATTAATTTGGTAACCTGCGTTAATTCTCTACCCTGAACAACCAGTGGTGTTTATCATACCAACTAACAAAAAACAACCAAACATATTTTGTGTGAAGCTATTGAATTTTTTTCAATCAATTTCACAAAACGTACTCTCCCATCGTCCATTACAAGTATTTTGTCACATGTTAGGATTGTGTTGAGTCGATGAGCTATCGTGAGCATCGTACAATCAGCAAACGCCTCCCGTATCGTGTCTTGAACCAAACTATCCGTCTCACTGTCAATCGCAGCAGTCGCCTCATCCAACATAATGATCTTAGAGTGACGTAGAATGGCGCGAGCCATGCACAAAAGTTGTCTTTCCCCAACACTGAAGTTTTCTCCATTCTCAACAACTTCACTTTCCAACTTTTCTGGAAGCTCTCCGATCTATTATTTAATAGTTGATTAAATCAAAACTTCATCCACAGTTTAGTTACTAACCGCTAATTTCATGTGACTTCTTTCAAGAGCTTTCCATATTTCCTCATCCGAGTATTGTTTAAATGGATCGAGATTATAACGAACTGTACCAACAAATAGAACGGGATCTTGGGGAATTATGGAAAGCTTGTTTCTTAATTCCTCTAAATTAATTTCACTGATGTCAATTCCATCGATTGATATTCGACCTTTTCCGAGTTCAACCAAGCGGAACAACACAACACCAAGCGAAGATTTTCCTGAACACATGTGGTTTAAGGAATCGCAAATAACGTCAGAAATCAAAATGCATCACTTTTGCTTTATACAAGAGTTAGTTTTTTTATCTTTTCTCACCCGATCCCGTTCTTCCCACGATACCAATTTTCTCCTTTGGTCTAATTGTAAAACTAACTCCATTTAAAACGTATGGCAGATTGTCTCTGTATCTCATACGGACTGAATCAAATCTGAACAACGCAAATATAACGTTAGCAAATTAAATTTGGTTCAAAGTTATAAAAGTGAAAATGTCATTACATGATTTTTCCCTGGTTGGGCCAATCTTTAGAAGTTTCTCTTATCGATTTGTGGTTTGTTTGTTCGGGTTCACATGTTTCAATGTATTCAGTAACTCTTTCCACAGAAGTGAAATATGATTCAGTCTCAACGCTAAAGCGAACACTTGCTTGAAGAAGACCAGTTATCTAAAGAAGAAAAATTATTTTTTTCTTTCAAAGTGCACGCGCTTATTACTATTATACCTGGATGGCGTAAGACAAAGCGAGACCAGCGAATGAGGCCGAAGTAGCACCAAAAGCTTCTGGATAGACGGTAGAAAATACAACGTAAAGTGCAACTGCGAATGTAATTGTGATCGTTATTGCATCTTGCCGCACTGAAAGCCACCTCATCGATGACAGGTAGGAATAAAACGTGGCAGAGTTCGTGTCCAACTGGCGCGAAAACCTTTTGTGGAAAGACTTGGCATCGTTACACAAAGTAACTAAATATTTCTTTTGAATTTACTAACCTGTCGATGACGTCATCTGTTTTGTTGTAAGCGTGTATGGTACTTAATCCTTGTATTGTTGATGTAACGTGTGAAAACCACGGTGATCTGCAATATTGGGTATGCAATTGATTCTTTTAATTAATGAAAGTAACCAATCTTGTAATTGAAAACGTCGTTTACCTGGTTATGTTGTCCAATCTCTTTAGTTCACAGACAGCGCTTCGGAAATATGAGTACAAAATACAAAACACAACAGCGAGACCCGCGATTCCGATAAGAAACCATGGAAACACAATCACCATTGTAACGATGGAAAATATAACTTGAAGAATCTGAAAAATAAGATGAGGTTTAAGTTAACCTAAAACCTTATAACCAAAATCTCGTACCTGAAGTAGAAGCATGTCGAGTATTAAAGGAAGGCGGGTGTCAATATCATCAACATCTTTTGAGAATCTATTCAAAACATACGTCGTATGGATTAATTTGTCTCTGTACACACAAACAAAAAGCGTTTTCCTTGTTCTTTTTAAATTTTTCGCGTGTTTTCTTTCTTGTGATTTATAAACACCACTGTACTACCTAATAAACAGTTTAATGTGGTTGGATCCATTGTCGTTTCGCACCTAGGTGCGCTGTACACTTACATCAGAATGAGCAACTGATCATTAACAAGATGTACGATGATTTAACAAGCGCAACCCCCAAATGATCCAGACCACATCCGATTTACACCAACACGATTTGATTGTCTTCGGGACGTTTAAGTTTGTCGACGCGGATCAAAGAAACGTTATGTGAACCGAGTTGGTGTTTGTGTTTCGATTGTTTTCACAGCACGACCAAATGGTTACCCAAACTAATATGCAACCTGTCACAACCCTTCACCTCCCAGTGTAACTGACTGGGAGAAAATCATTTTCACATGGGCTCATGACTTTTTAAGATTTATCGGTGCCCATACCATTGTATTTCTTTGTGTATCAATTGTTTATTATTTGCTTTTCTTTTCTATCTTTATAATTTAATTTGATTTTTGGCGGTAAACTTTTTGAAACAGTATTGCAGATACCAGGGGTTATTATATTTACTAAATTACCTGTTTAAAATGCGTCCAGTAGGTGTGCTGTCAAAAAACGACATCGGACTAGCAAACACAACTCGAAATACTTTGTTGTGTAATGTACTTGCTGCTCCTATCACCAATTTCACAAAAATCAAGGCTTTTCCAGCGCCAAAGAACAGAGTGATTACAAGGATAATAAAGTATACCAACTGTAAAACAAAACTGCAACTAAAAAACGCTGCGACGTAACTGCTTAATCGTAGTTCAGATAACAACACCTGATAAAATCCTATGTTATCACCCGTTGATATGTTGCTGCTGACAATTGGTTCGCATGGTTGTGGTGTGACATTGTATGCTGGAGGTTAAAACGTATATAAATATAATATTTAAACATAAAAATTATTTTGAAAGGTATTTATTTATTTCACCTGTAGTTGTGATATTGCATGGAATTCTTTCTCCTCCCTGGTTGATCCAATAACTCAACCACCAGTTGCAGAATGTTGTGCAGAAAACAAGTAAGATGAAAAACAAACCGCAGACAATAGAAATGCATAATCTGTGCACAAATTCAGAAAAAAAATCAATTAGTGTTTTTCGAATCACTTGCAAACGAACAATGGCTCAACTTGTCACACTTATAATTCACAAAAGGAAAACCATAACATGCATCGCAACTCACCCTCCAGCCGCTTTAACAAATGCGTAAAAAGTTTCTCCTTTCAACGAACCTTCGGCTTTACCTTCGCTCGCTATTAAAGTTGCGGGTTCTTTTTCGAAGTCGACTTCATCATCTGCAACGCAAAAAAAATATAGAATACCTGCTGTATTTTTAAAATTTAGTCAATTCTTTCAAAAATAAAACACCAAGGCCTAATAGCAAACGCAGCGTTTCAGCAATATGTTACAATGTTTACTCTTGTACACAAAATTCTAACGTTTACCCTTACCAGGAATTGGAAATCCTCCGAAGGCAGATAAACTATCTACAGAGCATATACTCATAAACCTTTCACGTTTGGAATCACATCGTTTATGGATTGGTGATACAGGAAGTGAAGCCAGGTTTACCCTATCCATATGTTCGTTATCTGTGGGAAAATCAGGCATGAAATAAACAGACATGAAATAAAACGTATTTAAGTGCATACGTTGTCTTATTATTTGCCAAATGTTTATTACACAAACTTGTTTTGTAATTACTGGCTTTAACAATTCAACTATACAACGTGTGAGCTGTGTCTACCCTCAGCAGAAATATCGACATTTCCACTTATTGTCCTTTGACGAATAATTTTTCTCACAAGTTCCTTATCAACAACCTCCTCTGTTTTTTTTTGTTTTTGTTGCTCCAAGTGAAAAATTCTGCCAAGAATTGAAGAAGCAGGGTTGTATATGACTTGGTTGAAGTACAAAAAATAATTACGTATAGAGTTCGGCGTAGTCAGATTGGTGTGACATCAACTCGTCATGTGTTCCATGTTCAGAAATTCTTCCATCATTTAACATAATTACGTCATCGCAATCTTTTAAGTATTGCAAATTTTTTTGGAATGCATCAAGAAAGAAATGGTTGGAAAGACAGTGATATTCGTCACACACCAGTTGCAATACTAATACTTTTTTTTAAGTATTGCAACTGGTGTGTGACGAATATCACTGTCTTTCCAACCATTTCTTTCTTGATGCATTCCAAAAAAATATGTTTTCCAACATGGGCATCGACAGCAGACAATGGATCGTCAAGCAAAACGATATCCCGGTTGCTATATACGGCTCTATATTATAAATGTTGTGTTCGTTATGACTTACTTTATTGAACTGGGTTGCTTTACAGTCGATTGCTTACCTAGCAAGGCTTACTCGTTGCTTTTGTCCACCAGAAAGATTTATTCCTCTTTCACCAATTTCCGTTAAATCTCCATCGTTTAGAATTTCAAAATCGGATCTCAAGCAACAAGCTTCAACAACTGCAATTTACAAAGATTATTACCTGAAGCAAGTGGTGCAGGAAGTATTCACCTCTATTGTACTTTTCTTCATCCCAGGGACATCCGAATAGAATGTTTTCTCGAACACTTGCATGGAATATCCACGCTTGTTGTGGAACATACGCTAAATTTCCATTAATTCCAATTCTCCCATTTTGAATTCGAAGGTGACCCAGAATACCTGAGATGAGGGATGATTTTCCACTTCCAACCGAACCACAGATTCCCAAGATTCTACAGTGGAAACATTAATTGCAGGGAATTTATTGACGTAACAGAAGGGCTGGGTCGCTATTTTAGCACTAAAACTTTTTTTTAGTTACAAATGGAGAAAACTAACCACTTATGGTTAGCGACATTTTCTAGATAAGAAAAGATATTTGTCAATATAGTCATTCCATAGTCATTCCAATAGCTTTGAAGAGAAGACTTTATAAATAAGGACTCAATACCTGGAAACTTTCCAAACGCTCTTAAATTTAGAAATTCCTAATTTGAAATACTACAAGCTAGGTAAGTGTAAAAAATCAAAACAATTATGTTGCGCATAAAAATATTTAACACGTAATCAATATGTGAATGAAACTTAAACTGAAGCTAAAATTGTAAAACAGGTTTGCATAGGCTTACATATGCTTGTCATTTGTTCACAGCGCGGTTGACAAAAGCAGGAATGAAATGTCGGGGAGAGGTTAATTGTTACCTGTTGTGCGGAATTTTGAGATTCAGGTTGTGAAGAACTTGCTCAGTTTTAGCCTCCTTTTCTTCAACATTTTCTCTGTCCTTTTGACGAGGCCGAGGAATTACTTTGTGCTTTTCATTCTAATCCAAGATACGAATAAATATAAATTAATGAAATTTTTCACTTGAGTTGCAAAAACCTTCTTTTCGACAACTTCCCACGCCCCACAGTAGTCAACAAATTCCACTGCAATGTCGCTGCTTGAAGGAGAATCATAGTATTTCTCTAGTTCTTCCATTTTTAATAAATTGTCAATTCGATCAAACGATACAAAGACCTTTAGGAAACCAAAAAAATTTTACTTTTGAAACATTTTGAGCGAGGTTTGTGATTGTACTTCGGCTATAGCTTTGACATTTTGTGGCAAAACCGCTAAAATGAACCTCATTGAGTTGTAGATGGCGATCACAGTGAATGCCTAAAACACAATATGAAATTGAATGAAAATATGGTTATATGAATGATTATCAAGTGCATGGAATTTTTTCTAGCTTGCAAGCATGTTGTTCTAACCTGAGCAGCATCAAGGGGGTATCCAATTAATGTGTGCACCATAAATGTAAGAACTGTGGACAAAACAGGGACTATCGGCACTACAGACATTTGACAACTTTGAACCAGTCCCGCTTTTTGGAGAATTCGGCGCTCGTTTCCTCTTATCACAGCTGCAAAATAGCTTTTGGTAAAACTTCGATTTGAAAATTGAAGTCGAGATCCAACCGATCGCCTTGGCAAAGCTCTTCTCCCAAGCGTACATTTTTATAAGTTTCACGCAGGTCAAAATTTCGTTCATCATTCTTACTCTCTTATCAGTAATTCGAATGCACTTTCTTCTAAATTTGGCCATGAGTTTTCCGAGCGACATCTAAGACGTAAAACTTGCCATGAAGCAAATATTTTCCTTTTTTCTTTTAGTTATATCTTAACATACCTGCAATGGAACAAAAGCTAAGAAAGTCAAGATTCCAATCAATGCCGTCCATCCAAGCAACATGTAGCTAAATACAGTGGCTAAAACCAACATAACAGGGGCTCCAACCAAAATCCCGCCAAACATAATCATTTCTGCCAATCTGTGGCCGTCATTAAGAAGTAGGTTGACAAGCTAACAAAACAAAACAGGATTTATATAATATGATTTAGGTAAAAACCGAGCCGATAGCGCTATTGGATCCAAAACAGTTGTTTTGGCCATAGTGCGCTCCACGTGGTTCGTCTGTGTTGATTGTTACCTAGTTTGGTACCCAACATATCGAAGATTGACCGAAAGGTACCACAAAGGGGAAATCTGTGTGCCTGCTAGTCTACCAGCTAGCACAGTGCCACATCAACAGCTGCACTGATGAGACCTTACAGGTGGAAACAGTGCGTGTATACACCCTGTCTGCAGCTCTCAAAACAGGGCTTGTTATCATCACAAAAGCGAATCGTCATTAACTTTGGTGTTAATTTTTCATAGATTAATTTAGCATATTGTCACATGAATGTCGCTAAAACGAAGCCTAAAGGCTTTTTTTCTGGCCTACCTCTCCCACAGACTTGTCTTTAAGACTGCGAAGTCGAGCAATTTTCCGAAATACTAAAGTTAAAACTGCTGCTCGAGTTCGAATCGCCGTCCTGCGAAGAAAGTTGAGAAATTTAAAATAAAGATGAAACTTAAATGATCATTTGCACGGTACCTATAGTTTATTGCCCAATACAAAGCTATCGACCATGACCGACCAATTTCTGTGCAAACCAATCCACAACTTAAAGCAATTCCGTAACCGAGTGTGGATGATGTAACTGGCAAGTCAGCAAAACTCACCAATCTGTTCACCAGAAACGCCTACAAAAAATTGTGATACATCTCTTTCATGTTAATACCCTCTGTCTTGTATTCCTTTTGTATATTGATATGTATTACAAACTCTCATTTGCATCGACCGTGACCAGATGTGCTGGCAAAAATATATAAATATATATTACTGAAAACGAAGACCTGACTGACATGAAAAAAGTCCACAAAATAATGAATAAATTAGTTATAATTTTTGTGTATTGTGGTTATGAACGTAAAGCAATAACATCCAAGAATAATTGACCATCTTCGCCCACCACATTTGTATGCAAATGTAGAGATACACAATTAACGTATAACGGATTAGCGATCAGTTCAAATCGCAAGCAAACTTGCGCGTGATCAATAAAATGGCAGAAACAAAATGCCTACTGGGCCAAGAATAGATGAAGTCACACACAGTGATAGAACTATTGATGATGCAATCATTCGCGTCCTCACGTATCGAAACACTGCCCTTTGAATTGAGGGCACACCATTGTTATTCTTGCCATCTTCCTCATATAACCGGGTAAGTCTAAAAATTTATTGAAATACCAATTTTAACCGCATACAATTGTGCAACTCAAGTTATGGGTCACTGAAACATTGTTTTACGTAAGTTTATTCTGCAATGTGTGTACCGAAGTGAGGCCCAAGTTGAACCATCGTATCTCGATAAAAGTGGAATATCCTCGACCGATAAACCTTTTCGAGCTTTTATAATGGTATCTGTCAGCCAGGCAAAGGTCAGAAACGAAAAGAAACTGGCATTGTCAACTGGAGCCGGTAAGTTTGTTCTGAAATGAAATATTGATCTGTTGCACATGGTTTGCTCTGTGTGCGTAATATAGGCCTCCTCCATGGATCCCGCAAATGAATTGCGTTGTTTTATGTACGAAAAAACAGTCACAGCATTAAATCATACTCACTTTGAAAAGCGAATAGGTTTAAAAGATTGCAAGGAACGCCAATACTTTGAATGTTTTTCATCTTCGTCACAAGGATCTATTTTAGTTCCATTCCTCTTAGTAGACTCGATTTCTGCTGTTGGTCCATTATTGTTTGTCGAATCCATGTGCCCGTTTTCAGCAGACATGTGGTCTGACGTCATACCATATAATAAACTCAATATATTCACAAACTTTTACTAGATTGGGTTTAACTGATACCAAGATTTTCACTTCCTAAACTGGAAAAGCACTTTTAATTCTAATTTCTGTCCTGCAACATGCAGTTACATGTGCCTTATAATGCCCTGTTGTCTCTGGTGTTGTGTAAGAAAATATAAAAGAACTGTAAAGGTAGAGACTGATACGGCTTACTTTATAATGTGTATTGAGTGCAGAATCGCAAAACCTACTTCTCTGCCGCATTTTATGGTTGTCGAAAGCATGACTGTTTTCAACGGACCGTAAACAACGTTTTGCCTAAAATTCTCACTGTCTGACACGCTTAACTTAAGATAAGGTTTATGCAAAAACTTTTCGGCACTTGAAATAACTTGCCTTTTGGATGGTTAACTAGGTTTGGGTCAATCTTGCCTTCCAAAACTTATCCGTTGGATATGTAAGCTTTGGTTCATTCGTTGCGTTTTCCAGCTACAATCCAAGAAACAACAGTGTTTTAAGGGACATACTCTTTACACAGCTTTACAAGTATTTTATCAGGTAAGAAAATAGTTAATTTCCGGAATGAAGCAACATTTTTACACACATGTTTATCCACAAATTTTCGCCAACTATGTCTGACAATATGGGCGTTGAAGAATTTGTTATTTGTCTCGAAACTGACAGTCAGGTATGTTTCGTAACCATTACTAACGCCTTCCTACGTCAGAGGTTGTTTGTTTAAAATTTGTTTTAATTCAGCCAAAACCCAACGCTCAAGAAACCGTTGTGGAATAACGACAATAGCGTGTGGACCTTGCGGATAATTTTCAATAATTTTAAATTTGATAGTGTTTCGTGTTCAAAACTTGTCTTTTCCGCGTAAAATATTTTGCCCACGCCCGGTACAAGATTGGCAATACACTTGGAAACTACCAACGACGGTCAAGACAACTTTAGGTCCTAACACCTAAGAAAGAACCTGAGAACTTCGATAAAAATTAAACATTTATCCTGTTGTACCACGACTCTCTGTATTGCAAAAATAAAAAATAAAAGCATAGAGTGCGCGTTTTCGTGACGTCACAATTAATGCATATTCGGTTTCGGTCTGAACCGAACTTTGACGATTCGGTTTTCACACTATCAGTCTACTCCAAAAATTTGATGTGAGCTCATAAGAAATAATACGGCTGCTGATATTTCAGCCTTCTGCTTCCCAATTAACACGAGAGAGGTTTTGCATAAATGCTCTTTTGGGAAAGCACAGATCTTCCAATGTATGTTACATTCGCATCAAAATATTATTAGTTGCAGTATTCAAATGGTTTGCTTTATTCAAGTACAAAAAAACAAAACAAGTGAAAGCCTTAAATCATTCAACTCACCTCAAAGGCAAACAGGTTTAAAAGATGTCATAAAAGTATTTCTGATTGGTTGTTTATATAGTGTGTTTGCTTTATTTGAACAAAAGAAAGAAAAGCTCAGGTGTACAAAAACTTTTTGGGCCTAATTACCCGTAATATCTACATAGTGCAAAAAACTTCAAAACATGACGTACCTCAGTAAAACGCCATTTTTTTACTTCTTGTATTCCTAGGATTTATCACAATTTTTCTGATTTCTGTTTTGCAACAACTACGTGCGCCTTGTAATGAAGAAACGCAAAAAAGCTACATTTTTGGCCAAGGCACTGTAACTACAAAACCCCAAGGCACTGTAATCTTGCATTACAAAAATGCAATTAAAACTGCGTAAATTCTGAGTTTGTCAGCTCTTAGCACATATAACAACCAACGATACATTTCTCAAATTTTATTGCTTTTGGATTCTAATGATGTATTGGCACTTTGTCCCTTGTGGTGATATATTAGAGAGCGCTATAAAGCAGTCCCTGATGCAATGATGTGGATACTACGGTTAAATGAACAAACACGCATTTTTTAGGAAATTCAAACATTGTAGCAATAACGTGAGGTGTATCCTGGTGAAAATGTCAATCAGTAAATTGTGCCTTTCTTTATGAATTTGTGTAAGCACCATCCCTCGACTAGACGTTCAGATCTTAATTCCTTGATGAAAAATGCTTTAGCATCCCCCACGAGAGGTTTCGTCCCCTGGTTGGACATTCTTTTTAGTGTAAAGAAAGCAAAAATTATTTTATATGAAACAGAAAAGTCAAATGTTAAAATGCGCACTAATCTGTGATTTTATAAAAAGCCCATCTCTGTTGTACACAATGCAACCAAATAGTTACTAGATAGCTCAAAAATTACTTTATCTTTTTGTATGTCAAAATTATTAAATCACAGATTATTTTATTTAATCCGGTTAGAACTTGTCAACTTTCTTTCAGCAAAGTATGCTAAAAATACACATAAACCTGCAGGAATAGTGACTTATATTTTACATTTTTGCATCTTCCAACACTTTTGGTGGTAAAGTCGTTAAACTATATTGACAAAAACATTTAAAATGAAGGACAACGTAATTGGACACCCTGTAGGGTCCTGTATACAGGAGCATGTAACGACACAGTCCAAGCCTGCAAGGGTGAATGGGTTGACCTTTTAATGAAAAACTCTTAAGCTTATAGTCTTGTAGTTTGGACTGTGTCATCCACCGACTTGCTGAAGGCCACATTCTCATGACTTTCGTCCGCGGAAGAGAATTTAATCGATTCTTTGTTATCAGTTTGCTCTTCGTCAACATATGCCGGATTGTGATGTCCTTCCTGTAAATGTTCATGTGATTGACTTTCGATCATATTGTCCAAAGATGAGGAAGATGACGAGGGACTTTTATTGGAATCAAATTCATCCTCCAAACTTGCAGCAGCAAGAATCATTTTGGAGAATTGAGATTCCGGGTTGCTTAGCAATGTCTCAGGTTGGTCGAATTCAGCCACCTACGACAAAAAGAGGAAATATTTTATTTTTAAATGATTTGCGAGGTCCTTGTTGTATCAAAATTACAATTATTATTTGGGTAAACTTAGTTATTTCTCTACCACGAATCAAACAACTAGTCATATTTATCCTACTAACTAACTAACAAAAAACAACCAAACATATTTTATGTGAAGCTATTGCATTTTTTCAATTAATTTCACAAAACGTACTCTCCCATCGTCCATAACAAGTATTTTGTCACATGTTAGGATTGTGTTGAGTCGATGAGCTATCGTGAGCATCGTACAATCAGCAAACGCCTCCCGTATCGTGTCTTGAACCAAACTGTCCGTCTCACTGTCAATCGCAGCAGTCGCCTCATCCAACATAATGATCTTAGAGTGACGTAGAATAGCGCGAGCCATGCACAAAAGTTGTCTTTCCCCCACACTGAAGTTTTCTCCATTCTCAACGACTTCACTTTCCAACTTTTCTGGAAGCTCTCCTATCTATTATTTAATAAGTGAGTAAAACTAAAACTTCATCCACAGTTTAGTCACTAACCGCTAATTTCATGTGACTTCTTTCAAGAGCTTTCCATATTTCCTCATCCGAGTATTGTTTGAATGGATCGAGATTATAACGAACTGTACCAACAAATAGAACGGGATCTTGGGGAATTATGGAAAGCTTGTTTCTTAATTCCTCTAAATTAATTTCACTGATGTCAATTCCATCGATTGATATTCGACCTTTTCCGAGTTCAACCAAGCGGAACAACACAACACCAAGCGAAGATTTTCCTGAACATATGTGGTTTAACGAGCAACACAAATCCGAATAGGGACCATCAGAGAACCGAATGCATTAGTCTTGTATAACAGTAAATTAAACTTATTCCACTTTATTATTGCATACCAGAACCAGTTCTTCCCACGATACCAATTTTCTCCTTTGGTTTAATTGTAAAACTAACTCCATTTAAAACGTATGGCAGATTGTCTCTGTATTTCATGCGTACTGAATCAAATCTGAACAACGCAAATATAACGTTAGCAAATTAAATTATGTCAAAAAAGCTCGAGTGATATGCAATTACATGATTTTTCCCTGGTCGGGCCAATCTTTAGAAGTTTCTTTCATCGATTTGTAGTTTGTTTGTTCGGGTTCACATGTTTCAATGTATTCAGTAACTCTTTCCACAGAAGTAAAATATGATTCAGTCTCAACGCTAAAGCGAACACAAGCTTGGAGAAGACCAGTCATCTAAAAAAATTATTTTCTTTTATGTGCACACGCTTATTATTATTATACCTGGATGGCGTAAGACAAAGCGAGACCAGCGAATGAGGCCGAAGTAGCACCAAAAGCTTCTGGATAGACGGTAGAAAATACAACGAAAAGTGCAACTGCGAATGTAATTGTGATCGTTATTGCATCTTGCCGCACTGAAAGCCACCTCATCGATGACAGGTAGGAATAAAACGTGGCAGAGTTCGTGTCCAACTGGCGCGAGAACCTAATGGAATACGACTCGGTATCGTTACACAAAATAACTAAATATCGTTTCTAACTTTACTAACGTGTCGATGACGTCATCTGTTTTGTTGTAAGCATGTATGGTACTTAATCCTTGTACTGTTGACGTAACGTGTGAAAACCACGGTGATCTAAAATATTGGGTGTAATATTTAATTATTACTTTGGTACAATTACGCTCACGTAGTAAAAACGTTTACCTGGTTATGTTGTCCAATCTCTTTAGTTCACGGACACCGCTTCGGAAATATGAGTACAAAATACAAAACACAACAGCGAGACCCGCGATTCCGATAAGAAACCATGGAAACACAATCACCATTGTAACGATGGAAAATATAACTTGAAGAATCTGGGTAATAAGACCACGTTTAAGGACCTATACGGGTATTAAATTGAAGAAATCCTGGTTTCAAGGCCCTCGGCTGTAATGCATCTAGCGACTGTTCCGCTTGTTTCCCAATGACCGTTGATGGGTCTTGTGACTTACATAGGGACCTAAAATTCTACAAAGTTGAAAAAAAAAATTTGCTTCTGGATGAGACTGTACAGAGCAAGGACTTGTTGGGCCTCCTGGAAGATCATATGATCAACAGGGGGGTATACCCAGCCCTTGGGGAAGGGCTTTGACACTTTTTCAGCAACTAAATTTGATGCTATCGCATAGAGAAGAGTAGGAACTTACAAAAAAATGCAAATCAGTGGGTAGTTGAACGATTCATTTTTCTGCAAAATCCAGTTCCATTTTTTGTTGCTCTTTTAACCAAAATACTGAGTAACCAGGAGGGCAAATGGCCCTAGGGGGGTGGCTAAACCATTTTTTCGGAGACTAGTTTTGATCAAAATTTGTAGATATGAAATGGACCGTTCATAAAATCACAAATGATTGGACACTTAAACGATTCATTTTTCCACAAATACAGCCTGATTTTTTTGCTCCATTTTCAACATAAATTTCAGCAGCACCCACCAGCAAGTTACTACCTAATTGGAATAGCTCAAAACCCCACTAAAACTGCCCCAAACACCCTAAAATTCGCCATGACAATAGCACGCACATGTGCGCTCATTCAACCGTAAATTTAACTTAATTGCGTCACTGCTTTGCTTGGTGATGCATGACTTTCCATTGTGACACAGGTCCTTCACTGACTTTCCATTGTGACACCAATATGCGTCCTTCAGTCAACCTAAAACCTTATTACCAAAATCTCGTACCTGGAGTAGAAACATGTCGAGTATCAAAGGAAGGCGGGCGTCAATATCATCAAGATCTTTTGAGAATCTGTATTCAAAACATATGACACATGGATTAATTAGATTGTGTACACACAAACAAGGAGCGTTTTCCTATTTTTTTCGCGTGTTTTCTTTCTTATATTTCGTAAACACCATTGTGTTACTTAATAAACAAGTTACTGCGATAGGATGCCTTGTCGTTTCACACCTAGGTGCGCTGCGCACTTAATGCGACTGACCATTCACATGATCTACGATGATTCAACAAGCGCAACCCCCAAATGATTCAGATCACCTCCAAATTACACCACCATGATTTAATTGGACCGATTTAACGTTTGCGTTTCGATTGGTTTCGAAAGCATCACCGGTTATTCACAGAGAGAAAATCACCTTTACATGAGTGCATGACTCAATAACATTGATGGTTTTATCAGAGACTACTAAGTAGAGACTAAACACTACGTTTTTTGTTGAGATTGGTTCCGCTGGTAACTTCGCGGCAGTTTCAATGAAAATGCATAGGAAAAAGATGTGTACTCGGATGTTTTTTGGTATTCGCGTGATTTGTAGCTGTTTTAATTCCGTTTTGTGCGTTGGTGCAACTACTAGAATACTTCTGCTAACATATTAGGATAAAACAGTCGTCGGGCAGATATCTAATTTGGATTTTTAAAAATCAAGTTTATTATGTTTAACATTTTTGCAAAGTTATAACTTCATACGTTGTGTATTGACAGAGCAATAAGATTATTTGTGTCGTTGGTACGTACGCAGTGTTCAGTCTCTACTTAGTGGTCTCTAGTTTTATCATAGTTTATCATAGTATGAGTGTATTATGGTTTTATCATTGTTAATACCATTATATTTCTTTTGTGTATTGTTCATCTTTTGTTTATAAAGTGTTGATTGTTTTGTATAATCATGATTTGTTTACGTTTTGGCGGAAAACGTTTTAATTCTTACTTCCAATAAATCAAAACAAGTACTGATTATTGCTCGGTAGAGGATTGGATGAAAGCATGCAATATAACGAATATGTTTACAAGTAGCAGATTACAAATATTGTGGCCACCACAGCAGAAATCCTCGCATTGATTTTACATTATGCAGTTCATTTGTTATTAAGTCCATCATTCTTTCGGCCCGAACGCAAACACTGGAACAGTATTGCAAACAACAACGCTCATAATATTTACTAAATTACCTGTTTAAAATGCGTCCAGTGGGAGTGCTGTCAAAAAACGACATCGGACTAGCAAACACAACACGAAATACTTTGTTGTGTAATTTACTTGCTGCTCCTATCACCAATTTCACGAAAATCAAGGCTTTTCCCGCGCCGAAGAACAGAGTGATTACAAGGATAATAAAGTATACCAACTGTAAAACAAAACTGCAACTAAAAAACGCTGCGACGTAACTGCTTAATCGTAGTTCAGATAACAACACCTGATAAAATCCTATGTTATCACCCGTTGATATGTTGCTGCTGACAATTGGTTCGCAAGGTTGTGGTGTGACATTGTATGCTGGAGGTTAAAATATATACAAAAGAAATAGACAAACACAAACATCATTTAAAATCTTCCATTTATTTCACCTGTAGTTGTGACATTGCATGGAATTACTTCTCCTCCCTGGTTGATCCAATAACTCAACCACCAGTTGCAGAATGTTGCGCCGAAAACAAGTACGATGTAAAATAAACCGCAGACGATGGAAATGCATAATCTGTGCACAAATTAGGAAAAGAGAACCTAAATTGAATATTCAGCTTGGCTGGTATGTTTTGGCTGCAATGTTTTCGGTTCTCGTTGCCAGTGAACCTAATTATCTAAGTTGAAATTTGCTCAATCAGTGTAACTCGAACCACTTGCAAAATGTAATTTACAAGCGAAGAATGGCTCAACTTGTCACACTGATAATTCACAAAAGCCAAGCCATAACATGCATCGCAACTCACCCTCCGGCCGCTTTAACAAATGCGTAATAAGTTTCCCCTTTCAACGAACCTTCGGCTTTACCTTCGCTCGCTATTAAAGTTGCGGGTTCTTTTTCTTCATCATCTGCAACATAAAAAAATTTCTTATGCAAAACCAGCTGTATTTTTTTTAAAGTTTAGTCTTTAGAGAATAAAACGTCAAGGCCTATTTGCAAACCCAGCATTTTAGAAGTATGTTACAATGTTTATTGTACACCACATTTTAACGTTAACCCTTACCAGGAATTGGAAATCCTTCGAACACAGATAAACTATCTACCGAGCAAATACTTCTAAACCTTTCACGTTTGGAATCACCACGTTTCTGGCTTGGCGAAACAGGAGGTGAATCCAGGTTTACCCTATCCATATATTCGTTATCTGTAGGAGAATAAGCATGTAATAGAACGTATTTAAATGCAAACTTGGTTTTGTTGTTTGTAAAATGTTTATTACATAAACATGTAGTGCAATTACTGGCTTAACAATTCAAATATTCAACGTGTAAGCTGTGTATACCCCAAAGAAAAACATCGACATTTCCACTTATTGTCCTTGGTCGAATAATTTTTCTCACAAATTCCTCATCAACAACCTTCTCTGTTTTGTTTTCTTTTTGTTGCGTCAAGCAAAATTGTCTGCCAAGAATTGAAGAAGCAGGGTTGTATATGATTGGTTAAAATACAAAGAGATATTTACGAATACGAACTGAATGAGTTCGGCGTAGTCAGATTGGTGTGACATCAACTCGTCATGTGTTCCATGTTCAGAAATTCTTCCATCTTTTAACATAATTACGTCATCGCAATCTTTTAAGTATTGCAACTGGTGTGTGACGAATATCACTGTCCTTCCAACCATTTCCTTTTTAATGCATTCGAAAAAAATATGTTTTCCAACATGGGCATCGACAGCAGACAATGGATCGTCAAGCAAAACGATATCCCGGTTGCTATATACGGCTCTATATTATAAATGTTGTATTCGTTATGACTTACTTTATTGAACTAGGTTGCTTTACAGTCGATTGCTTACCTAGCAAGGCTTACTCGTTGCTTTTGTCCACCAGAAAGATTTATTCCTCTTTCACCAATTTCCGTTAAATCTCCATCGTTTAGAATTTCAAAATCGGATCTCAAGCAACAAGCTTCTACAACTACAATTTACAAAGATTATAACATGAAGCATGTGGTACAGCAGTAGCCACCTCTATTGTACTTTTCTTCATCCCAGGGACATCCGAATAGAATGTTTTCTCGAACACTTGCATGGAATATCCACGCTTGTTGTGGAACATACGCTAAATTTCCATTGATTCCAATTCTCCCATTTTGAATTCGAAGGTGACCCAGAATACCTGAGATAAGTGATGATTTTCCACTTGCAACCGAACCACAGATTCCCAAGAGTCTACAGTAGAAACATTAAATGCTGGAAAACTAGGGACGTAACACAAGGACTGGGTCGCCTTTTTGGCAATAAAGTTTATTTGGAGTTACGAATGGAGAAAAACTAAACCAATATGTTCAGCAACATTTCCTAGCTAGGAAATCAAGTGTAAGAAATAGGTCGGACCACAAACAGTTCATTCCAGATTGCATTTGAAGAGAAAACATGTCAATCATAAAGGGATCTATATCAGTAAACTTTCCTGTTATAAATATGGTAAATTAATAAACTATTTAAAGATTATGCTCCGCGGTGGTCGACTGTTGTTTGATACCTAGTTGGGGACCCAACGGATTGACGTTAACTAAAAAGCACCACACAGTGGGTTTTCTGTTCCTGATTGTTGAAAATTTCAGTGCTGCAGTTATCTTCTGCACTAATAAGACCTTGTGGGTGGAAACAGTGTGCATTACTTTCTGCAATATTCAAGTTTTATTATACATAAATGCTCTTAAATTTAGAAATCCCTTATTAATAAAATCCAGGTATCACGAATTACTACAAATAACAATATTTAGGTTGCACCCAAAAGTGTCGAACATGTTACCAATACGTGAATGAATCTTGTACTGCAGCTAAAATTCCGTTTGCAAAACAGGTTTGCACGGCCCTACCCATGCGTATCATTTGTTCACAGCGCGGTTGACAAAGCAGGAATGAAATGTCGGGGAGAGGTTAAATGTTACCTGTTGTGCGGAATTTTAAGATTCAGGTCGTGAAGAACTTGCTCAGTTTTAGGCTCCTTTTTTTCAACATTTTCTCTGTTCTTTTGACGAGGCCGAAGAATTACTTTGTGCATTTTATCCTATATAAACCAAGTTACCTATAAGTACGAAGTAATGAACTGTTTCAGCTAAGTTGTAATAACCTTTTTTTCGACAACGTCCCAACCCCCACAGTAGTCAACAAACTCCACTGCAATGTCGCTGCTTGAAGGAGATTCATAATATTTATGTAGTTCTTCCATTTTTAATAAATTGTCAATTCGATCAAAAGACACAAAGACCTTTAGGAAACCAAAAATAATTTTACTTTTAAAACGTTTCAAGCGAGGTTTGTGATTGTACTTCGGCTACAGCTTTAACACTTTGCGGCAAAACCGCTAAAATGAACCTCATTGAGTTGTAGATGGCGATAACAGTGAATGCCTAAAATACAACATGAAAATGAATGTAAATTGTGAACAATTTAATGATTATCAAGTGCATAGAATTTTATCTATTTTGCAAGCATGTTGTTCTAACCTGAGCAGCATCAAGAGGGTATCCAATTAATGTGTGCACCATAAAGGTAAGAACTGTGGACAAAACAGGGACTATCGGCACTACAGATACTTGGCAACTTTGAATCAGTCCCGCCTTTTCAAGAATTTGGCGCTCGTTTCCTCTTATCACAGCTGCAAAATAGCTTTTGGTAAAATTTTGCTTTGAAAATTGAAGTCGAGATCCAACCGATCGCCTTGGCAAAGCTCTTCTCCCAAGCGTACATTTTTATAAGTTTCACGCAGGTCAAAATTTCGTTCATCATTCTTACTCTCTTATCAGTGATTCGAATGCACTTTCTTCTAAATTTGGCCATGAGTTTTCCGAGCGACATCTAAGACGTAAAACTTGCCATGAAGCAAATATCTTATTTTTTTTGGTTAAATCTTTACATACCTGCAATGGAACAAAAGCTAAGAAAGTCACGATTCCAATTAATGCCGTCCATCCAAGCAACATGCAGCTAAATACCGTGGCTATCGCCAACATCACTGGGGCTGCAACCAAAACCCCGCTCAACATAATCATTTCCGCCAATCTTTGGCCGTCATTGGCAAGTAGGTTGACAAGCTTACAAAATAACACAGGGTTTGTTATCATCATGAACGCGCAGGATTATTACTATTGTGTCAATTTTTTATTGGTTAATTTATAGCATTAGCACATGAATGTCGCCTCCAAAAACGAATCCAGTTAGGATTACAGGCTGGGCTACAAGTATCCCAACAGGCAATTTATCTGGCCTACCTCTCCCACAGACTTGTCCTTAAGACTTCGAAGTCGAGCAATTTTCCGAAAAACTAAAGTTAAAACTGCTGCTCGAGTTCGAACTGCCGTTCTGCGAAGAAAAGGAATTTAGAAGAAAACCCTGGATGAACTTTTGCAAGGTACCTATAGTTTATTGCCCAAAACAAAGCGAATAGCCATGACCGACCAAATTCTGTGCAAACCAATCCACAACTTAAAGCAATTCCGTAACCGAGTGTAGATGATGTAACTGGCAAGTCAGCAAAACTCACCAACCTGTTCACCAAAACGATCTACAAAACATTGAGATGACGCCATATATTATATTAATCCCCTCTGTCTTCTATTCCTTGTCTATATTGATACATTAATACATAGGTTATCATACATTCTCACATGCATCGTCTGTGACCAGATGAGTTGCCGAATGAGTTATATACATAAAATATAGATATATATCTATTAGTTAAAACGAATACCTTGTTACTGACATTAGATTTAGGAACCACATATTTAATGAATAAATTTCTTGTTCAGTTTTTGTGTAATGAGGTTATGAATGCAAAGCAATAACATCCAAGAATAATCGCCCATTTTCCCCGACCACGTATGTACGCACATGTAGGGTTAAACAATATAATGGGTTAGCGATCAGTTCAAAGCACAACCAAGGCTGTGTGTGAGAAACAAATGCACAAAGCAAATACGTACTGGGCCAAGTATAGCTGAAATCACACACAATGATACAACTACCGATGATGCAATCATTCGCGTCCTCACGTAACGAAACACTGCCCTTTGAATTGAAGGCACACCATTGTTATTCATGCCATCTTCTTCATATAACCGGGTAAGTCTAAAAATTGAGTGAAATACCAATTTTAAACGCATACAACTGTGCAACTCCAGTTTTTGGTCACTGAAGCTGATGTTAACATTTCTTACGTATAAGTTTATTCTGTAATGTGCGTACCGAAGTGAGGCCCAAGTTGAACCATCGTATTTTGATAAAAGTGGAATATCCTCGACCGATAAACCTTTTCGAGCTTTTATAATGGTATCTGTCAGCCAGGCAAAGGTCAGAAACGAAAAGAAATTGGCATTGTCAACTGGAGCCGGTAAGTTTTTTCTGAAATGAAACATTGGTCTGTTGCACATGGTTTGCTCTGGGTGCCTGATGTAGGCATACTCCATGGATCCCGCAAATGATTTGCGTTGTTTTATGTACGAAAAAACAGTCACAGCATTAAATCATACTCACTTTGAAATGCGAATAGGTTTAAAAGATTGCAAGGACCGCCAATACTTTGAATGTTTTTCATCTTCGTCACAAGGATCTATGTTAGTTCCATTCCTCTTAGTAGACTCGATTTCTGCTGTTGGTCCATTATTGTTTGTAGAATCCATGTGCCCGTTTATAGCAGATGGTCTGACGTCATACCATAATAAACTCAGTATATTCACAAACTTTTACTAGATTAAATTGAATTGATACCAAGATTTTCACTTCCTAAACTAGAAAAGCACTTTTAATTCTAATTTCTGTCCTGCAACAGTTACATGTGCATTCTAATGCCCTGATGTTGGGTATAAGACATTAGAAAAGAACTGTAAAGTAAGAGACTGACACGGCTTACTTCATAATGTTTCTTGTAGTGCAGAATCGCAAAGCCTATATTTCTCTGCTGCATGACTATATGGTTGTCGAAAGCATGGCCGTTTTCAATGGACCGTGAACAACTGTTTGCCTAAAATGCTGACTGCTTGATACGCTTAACTTAACATGAGGTTTCCCGAAATAAAACTTACACATTTTAAATAGATTGACTTTTCGGATGGTTAACTAGGGTTTGGCCACGGGAAATCTAATTGTCCGCCATTTCAGGTTTGATTCAATCCTACCTCAAAAAACCTAATTGATTGATCTAATAGAAGATCCAAGAAACAATTGTTTCATTTTTTAAGAGACACACTCTTTAATTTGGTGGTAAACAGCTTTATAAGTAGAACATTGTTAATTTACTGGTAAGTATTTTGCAATTTGTAGGTTTTGTCATATTCTCTGCAATGGGAAACATGTATTTTATACTTGACAAACCCATGGTTTCTGAATCCCATGATTAATTTTTTGCAGATTTGCAAATATAAAAAGTTACCTCAGCACTTAATGACGTAATTACATCTTACGTCATAATTGAGGTTGACGCTATGACGTATTGACAATTTTTCAGCACTTAAGGTGACTTGAAACACACTGATTAAAAGGATATTGTAGCGCGTTATATTTAAAACCATTCCCATGTTTAAAAATGTTATGGACAAAACTACTTTGCATTGCACTTCAAACATTACGTCATGTCGCATTAACTTTAAGTTTTGCCCCGCTGATCGTATTTAGGCCAACGCATTTTTCAATTTGCGTAGCGTTACTCATGCGTGACGAAAAGAGATTCCATTCCATGTTTTAGTATTTTTTCCGATTTAACCAATGTGTACTCTTACGTTAGTTGGACCATACAGTACTCTTATGCTCTGATTATTTTAATTATATTACTTATTTAAACATACTACAAAATATGTTCCAAACTCTACCCGCGTTTCAAGTATTTGTAATTAATTCGAGTTTCCTATCTCTTCACATGCAAAACGTCGCATTTGATCTCCTGGAAGTCATGCGTGACGAAGACAATCGGGAGGAGCAGTTGCACTACAACAAGATTATAATATGATTTAACCCTAAGCATTTTACTTTTCACACAAAGTGTTATTTATGCGTGACGATGCACTTTTAGCGGAAATGGCTGTCAATTCCGACACAAATTCAGCATGAAGAAATCTTAAACGCCCATATTCGGGGAAAATTGGGTAGAATTTGTAGACAAACAACAAAAATAACTTCAGGACCCTCGATAGCAACTTTTACCTAATATATGACCAAAACAGTCCCTCCCCCCCGAGGTGACATTTTTGCACCCATTATTGAGTATGTAACAAATGTTTCATACTTTCGTTTTATTCCTATTTTGTGACATATGTTGGGCAAAAAAAACACCAAAAAAAAAGAGTGAAAGCCTTAAATTATCAAATTCACCCTGTGTTGCAACAGCTACGTGCGCCTTGTAGTGGAGAATCGTAAAAAAAATACATTTCTGCTACATAACTGGCTGTAAAACGCTTTGTTTATTTCATAACCCCAAGGCACTGTAATCTTGCATTATTTAAATAACAAAAATGCAATTAAAATTACGTAAATTCTGAGTTTGTCAACTCGTAGCACTAAAACAACCAACGATACATTTCTCAAACTTTATTGCCTGTCAGAAGACTCTGTTACGGCCGCTTATGCGCAGCCTGGTCCTGCGCTATTCGTCCCACTAAGCAAAAACGCGCCCACCCAACTTTCAAGACAACCCACTCCTGGTCTGAATGGTCGTCTTGTTTATTCTGAGCGTAGCGGGTTTTCTGCAACCACAACATTCACGATAGCAGATTGTTACATCACTATAATTGTAGTATGACCACAGTTTACGAATTGCATCTGCGTGAATCATTAACCTTTAAAATATTTAAGACACGCAAACTACGTCGCCGAGTCAAGGCACATCACAAGATCAAAACGCAAGTAAAAACTAAACACATTAATGGTGGGGTGATCCCGGTTCTTACTAGTCTGCGCCTAGTGGCTCTATCACCGTTCCCAAATTCATATGCATTAACACGTCTTACAGGTGTCTTATTCAACTTATTCAAATAGAATCAGGACAAAAATTTGTTGTTTCTTACCACAAGAAAAGTTTAACAACAGCACAATTTCATCCTTACACCCTACACATAGGGCTTTACTGGTTAAGGGTGAAATCAGCCATGCGTTAATTCTCGCTGTAACAGCTCGGTAAACAATATTGGATTCTAATTATGTATTGGCACTTTGTCTTTGTGGTGATATATTAGAGAGCGCTGTAAATCAATCCCTGATGCAATGATGTCAATATTACGGTTAAATGAACACACACGCAATTTTTAGGAAAATTAAAACATTGTAGCAATAACGTGAGGTGTATCCTGCAGAAAATGTCAATCGGAAAAAATGCGCCTTTCATTATGAATTTTTGTAAGTAAAATCTCTCGACTAGACGTTTAGGTCTAAATTGCTTGTTGAAAAATGCTTTAGCATCCCCCCATGAGAGGTTTCGTCACCTGGTTGGATATTGTTTTCAGTGGAAAGGAAAAAAATGGTTTTATATGAAACAGAAAAGTCAAATGTTAAAATGCGTACTAATCTGTGATTTTATAAACACAGTAGAATGCGATTTAAATAATTAAACATCTCCATGTGCCGAAGGTCAAAGAAGAAATACAAATCAGCGAAACGAGATAAGAATATTTTAATCCGGTTAGATCTTTTCAACTGTGTAAATGTCTTCCTTTCAGCAAAGTAAGCTAAAACTACATACAATGTAGGTAGTGACTTATATTTTACACTTTTGCATCTTACCACACTTTTGGTGGTGAATCCGTTAAACGTTATTAATAAAAACATTTAAAATGAAACGAGAACAACGTAGTTTGAGACCCTGTAGGAGCATGTAACGACACAGCACAAGCTCGCAAGGGTGAATGGGTTGACCTTTTAATGAAAACTATTAAGCTTATAGTCTTGTAGTTTGGACTGTGTCATCCACCGACTTGCTGAAGGCCATGTTTTTATGACTTTCGTCCGCGGAAGAGAATTTAATCGATTCTTTGTTATCAGTTTGCTGTTCGTCAACATTTGCCGGATTGTGATGTCCTTCCTGTGAATGTTCATCTGATTGACGTTCGATCAGATTGTCCAAAGATGAGGAAGATGACGAGGGACTTTTATTGGAATCAAATTCATCCTCCAAACTTGCAGCAGCAAGAATCATTTTGGAGAATTGAGATTCCGTGTTGCTTAGCAATGTCTCAGGTTGGTCGAATTCAGCCACCTACGACAAAAAGAGGAAATATTTTATTTCTAAATGATTTGCGAGGTCCTTGTTGTATCAAAATTACAATTATTATTTGGGTAAACTTAGTTATTTCTCTACCACGAATCAAACAACTAGTCATATTTATCCTACTAACTAACTAATAAAAAACAATCAAACATATTTTATGTGAAGCTATTGCATTTTTTCAATTAATTTCACAAAACGTACTCTCCCATCGTCCATAACAAGTATTTTGTCACATGTTAGGATTGTGTTGAGTCGATGAGCTATCGTGAGCATCGTACAATCAGCAAACGCCTCCCGTATCGTGTCTTGAACCAAACTATCCGTCTCACTGTCAATCGCAGCAGTCGCCTCATCCAACATAATGATCTTAGAGTGACGTAGAATGGCGCGAGCCATGCACAAAAGTTGTCTTTCCCCCACACTGAAGTTTTCTCCATTCTCAACGACTTCACTTTCCAACTTGTCTGGAAGCTCTCCGATCTATTATTTAATAGTTGAGTAAAATCAAAACTTCATCCACAGTTTAGTTACTAACCGCTAATTTCATGTGACTTCTTTCAAGAGCTTTCCATATTTCCTCATCCGAGTATTGTTTGAATGGATCGAGATTATAACGAACTGTACCAACAAATAGAACGGGATCTTGGGGAATTATGGAAAGCTTGTTTCTTAATTCCTCTAAATTAATTTCACTGATGTCAATTCCATCGATTGATATTCGACCTTTTCCGAGTTCAACCAAGCGGAACAACACAACACCAAGCGAAGATTTTCCTGAACATATGTGGTTTAAGGAGCAACAGAAATCCTAATGGGACCATCGAAGAACCGAATGCATTAGTCTTGCATAAAAGTAAATTAAACTTATTCCACTTTATAATTGCATACCAGAACCAGTTCTTCCCACGATACCAATTTTCTCCTTTGGCCTAATTGTAAAACTAACTCCATTTAAAACGTATGGCAGATTGTCTCTGTATTTCATGCGTACTGAATCAAATCTGAACAACGCAAATTAGC
The DNA here is from genome assembly GCF_947561715.1 of Ascidia mentula. Classification (NCBI taxonomy): domain Eukaryota; kingdom Metazoa; phylum Chordata; class Ascidiacea; order Phlebobranchia; family Ascidiidae; genus Ascidia; species Ascidia mentula. Next base: position 13,552,786 of record NC_138569.1, on the reverse strand, counting down.
AAAACGTTAGCAAATTAAATTATGTCAAAAAAGCTCCAACGAGTGAAAATGTAATTACCTAATTCCTCCCTGATTTGCCCAATCTTTAAGAGTTTCTTCAAACACTTTGTCATTTGGTTGTTCGGGTTCACATGTGTCAATGAATTCGGTTATTCTCTCAACCGACGTAAAGTAAGATTCAGTCTCAACGCTATAGCGAACGCACACTTGGAAAAGACCAGTCATCTAAACAAACTAACCGTTGAATTATTTCCTAATGTGCACACGTTTACTAATATTCTACCTGGATGGCATAAGATAAAGCAAGACCAGCCAATGAGGGCGAAGTAGCACCAAAAACTTCAGGATAAACGGTAGAAAATACAACGAAAAGTGCAACTGTGAATGTTACTGTGATCGTCATTGCATCTAGTCGCACTGAAAGCCACCTCATTGATGACAGGTAGGAATAAAATGATGAAGTATTCGTGTCTAACTGGCGCGAAAACCTAATAGAGGGTGAAATGGTTTCGTTATACAAATAGAATGATATTATTTGGGGGTTTACTAACGTTTCGATGACGTCATCTGTTTTGTTGTAAGCGTGTATGGTACTTAATCCTTGTACTGTTGACGTAACGTGTGAAAACCACGGTGATCTGAAATTTTGGTTGTAAATTCCAATTTAATGCTCATTTGTAATAACCACTCATGTAAAATAAAAATGCTATTACCTGGTTATGTTTTCCAATCTCTTTAGTTCACGGACAGCGCTTCGATAATATGAGAACAAGAAACAAAACACCACAGCGAGAACTGCGATTCCAATAAGAAACCATGGAAACACAATCACCATTGTAACGATGGAAAATATAACTTGAAGAATCTGAAAAATAAGATGACGTTTAAATCCACCTAAAACCTTGTCAAGAAAGTCTCGTACCTGATTCAAAAACGTGTCGAGTATCAAAGGAAGGCGGACGTCAATATCATCAAGATCTTTTGAGAATCTAGTCTACATTATATATATTTTATCGATTAATTTGTATTAGTCAACATACCAATTAAACTTTATGGTAATAGAACTAATTTACTTTTTATTAGGCTACTCAGTGGAAGAGTGTGGCGGTTACAAAAAAAACAATCACAAAAATTAGAGCGATAATATTTCCTTAATTACCTGTTTAAAATGCGTCCAGTGGGAGTGCTGTCAAAAAACGACATCGGACTCGCAAACACAACACGAAATACTTTGTTGTGTAATTTACTTGCTGCTCCTATCACCAATTTCACGAAAATCAAGGCTTTTCCAGCGCCAAAGAACAGAGTGATTACAAGGATAATAAAGTACACCAACTGTAAAACAAAATACAATTGACCGATGCTACAAAGTAAGTGAGTAATTTTAGATCAGATGATCTGAACACCTGATAAAATCCTATGTTATCACCCGTTGATATGTTGCTGCTGACAATTGGTTCGCAAGGTTGTGGTGTGACATTGTATGCTGGAGGTCAAAATATATACAAAAGAAATAAACAAACATAAAAATTATTTTGAAAGGTTTTTATTTATTTCACCTGTAGTTGTGATATTGCATGGAATTACTTCTCCCTGGTTGATCCAATAACTCAACCACCAGTTGCAGAATGTTGTGCAGAAAACAAGTAAGATGAAAAACAAACCGCAGACAATGGAAATGCATAATCTGTGCACAAATTCGATAAAGAGAACCTCAATTCAATACCAGCGATATTCTGGGCATAGACATTTACTTACTTACAAGAAAAAATTAAATACACTGATAATCCACAAAAGCCAAGCCATAACATACATCGCAACTCACCCTCCGGCCGCTTTAACAAATGCGTAATAAGTTTCCCCTTTCAACGAACCTTCGGCTTTACCTTCGCTCGCTATTAAAGTTGCGGGTTCTTTTTCGGATACAACTTCATCATCTGCAACGTAAAAGAAATTAATTATACAATACCTGCAGTTAAACGCCAAAGCATATTTGCAGACCCGGCACTATAATTTTTTTTTAATTTTTGTCTTGTACACCACACTCTAATATTAAAACTTACTAGGAATTGCAAATTCTCCGAATACAGATAAACTATCTACCGAGCAAATGCTTCTCAACCTTTCACGTTTGGAATTACTTCGTTTATGGATTGGTGAAACGGGAGGTGAATCCAGGTTTACCCTACCCATGTGTTCGTTATCTGTGGGAAAATAAGACATGTAAAAATAGTATTGAACCTCAAACGTTGTTTTGTTGTTTGCAAATGTTTTTCATACAAATTTGTTTGGTAATTGTTGACACATTTATTTTGAATCACACAAAGTGTAAGCTGTGTATACCCCCAGCAGAAATATCGACATTTCCACTTATTGTCCTTTGACGAATAATTTTTCTCACAAGTTCCTCATCAACAATCTCCTCGGTTTTGCTTTCTTTTTGCTGCTCCAGATAAAAATGTCTGCCAAGAATAAAAAAAGCAGGGTAGTACCTATATGACTTGTTTAAAGTACAAAAATTAATTACGAATACTCACTGAATGAGTTCGGCGTAGTCAGATTGGTGTGACATCAACTCGTCATGTGTTCCATGTTCAGAAATTCTTCCATCTTTTAACATAATTACGTCATCGCAATCTTTTAAGTATTGCAACTGGTGTGTGACGAATATCACTGTCCTTCCAACCATTTCCTTCTTGATGCATTCGAAGAAAATATGTTTTCCAACATGGGCATCGACAGCAGACAATGGATCGTCAAGCAAAACGATATCCCGGTTGCTATATACGGCTCTATATTATAAATGTTGACATTACATTGTGTTTACATCTTGTACATACTTGCAGGTGTTGTTGACGCACCAACCGTAATTGAGCTTGTGACGTGACAGAGTCACTTTTAACAGCATTCAACGTTTTTCGCCTATGATTCATTCTTTTTTTAAGTGTCTACTGTGTTGACGTGTCATGCATGGCATTAAAAGTTGACCTGACAATTTACCCGTGACAATTACACAGTCTAACTACACAAGGCCAAAAGTCATAACAGTAATGACAGGGGATTCAGAAACAACATGCTAAGCGACGCCGAAGTCAAAGCTATTATGCAGCAGATGGCAAAGCAACAAGAATTGATGCTGAAGCTTCTGGGGGCAACTCATAACGTGCAACCCGTGCAAGAGAGAACTGCACCCAAATTTGAACAATTTGAACAAAACAGAAGTGGGAGCAGTATTTGTAACGTTTCAACCAGTATTTCACTGTATATGACATATCAAGTGCAGTAAAGAAGCGTGCCAACCTTTTGTCATGGGTAGGATCAGTGCTACAAAACCTTTATTGGGGAGAAGACATCACGTCAAAATCATTTGATGACCTGACAGAACGAATGTCACGGCATTTCAAAGACACTGTGCATATCCAAGCTGCACGCCGAGAGTTCTACAACTGCAAAATGAAGCTCGGATATTCATACAGCCGTTGGGCTGCGAAGCTTCGTGGACTGGCAAGCAATTGCCGATTCATTTGCGAAAGAGACGAATGTAGTCGACAAACAAATAAGGGGTGTCATTATCAAGTCGACGCCACACGCTAATGTGCGCCGTCAATGTTTGTTGGATCCTGGCCCATCATCAGAGGATGTACTGAAAAATGCTTCAACTTACGTCAGGACCCTAAAGACAGACCAGGTCTTAAAAGGGGAAAATACGATAGACCCTGTAGTTGTCCAGAAAATGAGCGAGCCTCTCCGAGAAAGCATCACCCCTATACGCTCTCTTGCGCAAATCGCAACCACTGTACTGGAGTAAAGCGTGCAACGATACCTTTCGACGTCTCAAAGACGATGTTGCCGACTCTTGGTCACTATGACGCATCGAAGCATATCATCCTGGCAACCGACGCGTCGCACTATGGAATAGGTGCCGTGCTGATGCAATGACAGAACGGTATCGAGCATCAAGAAAGGTACTCACAAACAGAAAAGAAGCGCTCTCGATAATTTACGGTGTAACAAAGTTCCATCAGTTTCTGTACAGAAGGAAATTCACCCTGGTCATATTTTCTCGCCGTACAAAAACGTTCCCTGCGCAAAGATTGCAGCGATGGCCAATAAAGTTAATGGCGTACAAGTACGACATTCGATACATGGACCGCCTACAAAATGAAGAAATTTCGCATGCTATGGAAGATCTCGTAAAAGGTTGCACACTTTTCGCACCTCATCACAGCAGAGATCAACATACGCCGAAAATGAAAAAGGCGATAGGTCCGCTTGTGTATGCCCGCAACTACTCGTCAGGACCAAAATGGCTACCTGAAAAAATCATTGAAACCAGGGAATGTTCTCTACTGGGTACAAACTCACCGAGGTGTCTCGAAAAGACACGTCAACCAACTTCAATCACGATTGCCGGTAATTTCCAGCGATACCAGTGATAATGCTGGTCAGGACCACGCAGAAAAGTGTCCAAGTATAACACAATTGCGCTGGACGTTGTCGTACACGCGAGCGAGCGACCCGATTTTTAATCTCCGCTGTAGTATTAAATTGTGCAGGAGGAATGATATACATTGTCTTTATATCTTGTACCTACTTGCGTATGTTGTTGACTCATCAAGCATAATTGAGCTTGTATCGTAATATAGTCACTTCTAACAACATTCAACGTTCATTGTCTATGATTCATTCTATTTTTGAGTAGATACTGTGTGGACGTGTGATGCATGGGATTAAAAGTTGACTTGACAATTTACCCGCGACACATTAGAAAATCTAACACAAGGCTAAAAGTCGTAATAAATGTTGTATTCGTTATGACTTACTTTATTGAACTGGATTGCTTTGTAGTCGATTGCTTACCTAGCAAGGCTTACTCGTTGCTTTTGTCCACCAGAAAGATTTATTCCTCTTTCACCAATTTCCGTTAAATCTCCATCGTTTAGATTTTCAAAATCGGATCTCAAGCAACAAGCTTCTACAACTACAATTTACAAAGATTATTACCTGAAGCAAGTGTTGTAGGAAGTAGCCACCTCTATTGTACTTTTCTTCATCCCAGGGACATCCGAATAGAATGTTTTCTCGAACACTTGAATGGAATATCCACGCTTGTTGTGGAACATACGCTAAATTCCCATTAATTCCAATTCTCCCATTTTGAATTCGAAGGTGACCCAGAATACCTGAGATGAGTGATGATTTTCCACTTCCAACCGAACCACAGATTCCCAAGAGTCTACAGTACAAACATTAAATGCAGGGAAACTATGGACGTAACAAAAGGGCTGGGTCGCCTTTTTGGCAATAAAACTTATTTTGAGTTACGAATGGAGACAAACTAAACCAATATGTTTAGCAACATTTCCTAGCTAGGAAATAAAGTGTAAGAAATAGTTCGAACCACAAACGGTTCATTCCAGACTACTTTTGAAGAGAAAACATGTCAATCATAAAGGGATCTATTTCAGTAAACTTTCCGGTCATAAATATGGTAAATTAATAAACTATTTAAAGATTATGCTCCGCGGTGGTTCGTCTCTGTTTGTTACAAGTCGAAAACAGTGTCCACTATTATCTGCAATATTCAAGTTTGATTGTACATATACGCTATTAAAGGACTTCCTTAATACCTGGCTTATAGTATTTCAAATAAAGGATTTCTGAATTTAAGGAAGTCCTTAAAATTACAATAACTAGTTTACGACAAAAAATATCAAACAAGTTATTAATACGTAAATGAATCTAGAAGTGCAGCTAAAATCCGGTTTGCAAAACAGGTTTGCACGGGCCTAGCCATGCGTGTCATTTGTTCACAGCGCGGTTGTAAAAGCAGGTATAAAATGTCCGGGAGGGGTTAAATGTTACCTGTTGTTCGGAATTTTGAGGTTCAGGTCATGAATAACTTCCTTAGTTTTAGGCTCCTTGTCTTCAACATTTTTTCTGTTCTTTAGGCGAGGCGGAGAAATTACTTTTTGCTTTTCATTCTAAATCAAGTTATGTATAAATTAATGAACTTATTCAGCCAAGTTCTAATAACCTTCTTTTCGACAACATCCCACGCCCCACAGAAGTCAACAAACTCCACTGCAATGTCGCTGCTTGAAGGACAATCATAATATTTCTCTAGTTCTTCCATTTTTAATAAATTGTCAATTCGATTAAAAGATACAAAGACCTTAAATGTAACCAAAAATAAAATTACTTTTAAATATTTAAAGGAAGGTTTGTGATTGTACTTCGGCCACAGCTTTAATACTTTTCGGCAAAGCCGATAAAATGAACTTCATTGAGTTGTAGATGGCGATCACAGTGAATGCCTAAAAAAAATATGAAAATGAATGAAAATTGTGAACAATTTAGTAATTATCAAGTGCATATAATTTTTTCTAGCTTGCAAGCATGTTGTTTTAACCTGAGCAGCATCAAGAGGGTATCCAATTAATGTGTGCACCATAAATGTAAGAACTGTGGACAAAACAGGGACTATCGGCACTACAGATACTTGGCAACTTTGAATCAGTCCCGCTTTTTGGAGAATTCGGCGCTCGTTTCCTCTTATCACAGCTGCAAAACAGCTTTTGGTAAAATTTTGCTTTAAAAATTGAAGTCGAAGTCTAACCGATCGCCTTGGCAAAGCTCTTCTCCCAAGCGTACATTTTTATAAGTTTCACGCAGGTCAAAATTTCGTTCATCATTCTTACTCTCTTATCAGTGATTCGAATGCACTTTCTTTTAAATTTGGCCATGAGTTTTCCGAGCGACATCTAAGACGTAAAACTTGCCTTGAAGCAAATATTTTCCTTTTTTCTTTTGGTTAAATCTTAGCATACTTGCAATGGAACAAAAGCTAAGAAAGTCACGATTCCAATCAATGCCGTCCATCCAAGCAACATGCAGCTAAATACCGCGGCTAACGCCAACAAAACTGGTGCTGCAACCAAAATCCCGCCATACATAATCATTTCCGCCAATCTTTGGCCGTCATTAGCAAGTAAGTTGACAAGCTAACAAAACAAAACAGGGTTTGTTGTCATCACAAAGGCGAATCGTTATTAACTTTGGTGTTTACTTTTTCATAGATTTATTTGTCGTATTGTCACATAAATGTCGCGCCCTAAAACGATTTCAGGCGGGGCCAAAAGGCTTTCTTTCTGGCCTACCTCTCCCACAGACTTGTCTTTAAGGCTTCGAAGTCGAGCAATTTTCCGAAATACTAAAGTTAAAACTGCTGCTCGAGTTCGAATCGCCGTTCTGCGAAGAAAGTTGAGAAATTTAAAGTAAACATGAAACTTGAATGATCTTTTTCACGGCACCTATAGTTTATTGCCCAATACAAAGCTATCGACCATGACCGACTAATTTCTGTGCAAACCAGTCCGCAACTTAAAGCAATTCCGTAACCGAGTGTGGATGATGTAACAGGCAAATCAGCAAATCTCACCAATCTGGTCACCAGAACCATCTACAAAAAATTTTGATACATCTCTTTCATGTTAATACCCTCTGTCTTCTATTCCTTATTTATATTGATATGTGTTACAAATTCTCATTTGCATCGACCGTGACCAGATGTGTTGGCAAAAATTTATAAATATGTATCACTGAAAACGAAGACCTGACTGACATAAAAGAGTCCACAAAATTGATGAATAAGTGGTTATGAACGTAAAGCAATAACATTCAAGAATAATTGACCATCTTCGCCCACCACATTTGTATGCAAATGTAGAGATACACAATTAGCGTATAATGGATTAGCGATCAGTTCAAATCGCAGGCAAATTTGCGCGTGATCACTGAAATGGCAGAAACAAAATGCCTACTGGGCCAAGAAGAGCTGAAGTTACACACAGTGATAGAACTACTGATGATGCAATCATTCGCGTCCTCACGTAACGAAACACTGCCCTTTGAATGGAGGGCACACCATTGTTATTTTTGCCATCTTCTTCATATAACCGGGTAAGTCTAAAAATTGAGTAAAATACCAATTTTGAACGTATACAATTGTGCAACTCAAGTTATGGGTCACTGAAACATTGTTTTACGTAAGTTAATTCTGTAATGTGCGTACCGAAGTGAGGCCCAAGTTGAACCATCGTATCTCGATAAAAGTGGAATATCCTCGACCGATAAACCTTTTCGAGCTTTTATAATGGTATCTGTCATCCAGGCAAAGGTCAGAAACGAAAAGAAACTGGCATTGTCAACTGGAGCCGGTAAGTTTTTTCTGAAATGAAACATTGATTTGTTGCGCATGGTTTGCTCTGGGTGCCTGATGTAGGCATACTCCATGGATCCCGTAATTGATTTGCGTTGTTTTGTGTACGAAAAAACAGTCACAGCATTAAATCATACTCACTTTGAAATGCGAATAGGTTTAAAAGATTGCAAGGAACGCCAATACTTTGAATGTCTTTCATCTTCGTCACAAGGATCTATGTTAGTTCCATTCCTCTTAGTAGACTCGATTTCTGCTGTTGGTCCATTATTGTTTGTAGAACCCATGTGCCCGTTTATAGCAGACATGTGGTCTGACGTCACACCATAATAAACTCAATATATTCACAAACTATGACTAGATTGGGTTTAACTGATACCAAGATTTCACTTCCTAAACTAGAAAAGCACTTTTAATTCTAATTTCTGTCCTGAAACAGTTACATGTGCCTTCTAATGCCCTGTTGTCTCTGGTGTTGCGTAAGACATTATGAAAGAACTGTAAAGGTAGAGACTGATACGGCTTACTTTATAATGTGTATTGAGTGCAGAATCGCATTTTCAATGGACCGTGAACAACAGTTTGCCTAAAATGCTGACTGTCTGACACGCTTAACTTATAATGAGGTTCATGCAAAAAAAATTATGCACTTGCCTTTTGGAATAGTCCACCATTTCAGGTTTGGGTCAATCCTGCCTTCCAAAACTTATTCGATCGATATACAAGCTTCGGTTCATTCGTTGCGTTTTCCAGTCCAAGAAACAACAGTGTTTTAAGAGACGTACTCTTTACACAGCTTTACAAGTACTTTGGCAGGTAAGAAAATAGTTAATTTCCGGAATAAAGCAATGTTTTCACACACAAGTATTTTGCAGTTTGTAGGTTTTGTCATATCCTCTGCAATACATGACTACGCAGTGTCCTGATCTCATTTTTGTTGTTTTTCCACAAATTTTCGCCAACTTTGTCTGACAATATGGGCGTTTTTATGAAGAATTTTTTATGCTGATTTGTCTCGAAACTGACAGTCAGGTATGTTTCGTAACCATTACTAACGCCTTCCTACGTCAAAGGTTTTTTGTTTCCCAATACCTGGAACTAAGGGGCAGTTTCGCCACGGTTTTCAAAGGCGATTTCGACGAACTAACCACAAAAAATGTTTCGCCGAACATCTGTTACTTGTACGTCAACCTTCAAATAGAATATCAGTTACGAACGTTAGTATGTAATGGTGGAGGTCGACAGTATTGGATTCAGTCTAGTGATGTTCCGAGGCTATGGTTTGCCGAATTTGTTCGTTCGAATCAGCGATTTTGACGAAGATTCGGTTTCGGCCAAATAATTTGTTTTAATTCAGCCAAAACCCAACGCCCAAGAAAACGTTGTGGAATAACAACAATAGCGTGTGGACCTTGCGGATAATTTTCAATACTTTGAAAGTTGGTAGTGTTTCGGGATTAAAACTTGTCTTTTCTGCGTAAAAATCGTTTTGCCCACGAACGGTACAAGATCGGCAATACAATTGGAAACTACCAACGACGGTCAAGACAACTTTAGGTCCTAACACCTAGGAAAGAAACTGAGAACTTCGATAACAATTAAACATCTATCCTGTTATACCACGACTCTCTGTATTGCAAAAAAAATAAAAGCATAGAGTGCGCGTTTTCGTGACGTCACAATTAATGCATATTCGGTTTCGATCCGAACAGAACTTAGACGAATCGGTTTTCACACTAACAGTCTACTCCAAAACGTTGATGTGAGCTCATAAGAAATAATACGGCTGCTGGCATTTCAGCCTTCTGCTTCCCAATTAACACGAGACAGGTTTTGCATAAATGCTCTTTTGGGAAAGCACAGATCTTCCAATGTATGTTACATACACATCAGAAAATTATTAGTTGCAGTTTACAAATGGTTTGCGTTGTTCAAGAACAAAAAAAAACGAGTGAAAGCTTTAAATCATTAAACTCACCTTAAATACAAACAGGTTTAAATGATGCCATTAAAGTATTTCTGATTGGTTGTTTATATAGTGTGTTTACTTTATTTGGACAAAAGAAGGAAATGCGCTTGTAAAAAAAACTCTAATTACCCGTAATACCTACATAGTGTATAAAAACTTCAAAACATGACGTACCTCAGTAAAACGCTTTTTAATTTTCTTTAATGGAGAGTCGCAAAAAAACACATAACTGCTATACATGACCTGCTGTAAAACGCTTTGTTTCTTTCATAACCCCAAGGCACTGTAATCTTGCATTATTTAAATAACAAAAATGCGATTAATATTACGTCAGTTCCTAGAACTTATAACAACCAGCGATACATTTCTCAAATTGTTTTGCTTGTCAGAAGATTCGGTAAACAATATTGGATTCTAATTAAGTATTGGTACTTTGTCCTCTATGGTGATATATTAAAAATCGCTATAAAGCAATTCCTGATGCAATGATGTCAATATTATGGTTGAATGAACACACACGGAAAATTTAAACATTGTAGCAATAACGTGATGTGTATCCAGGACAAAATGTCAAAAAAAAATGCACCTACCATTATGAATTTGTGTAAGCACCATCTCTCGACTAGACGTTCAGGTCTAAATTGCTTGATGAAAAATGCTTTTGCATCCCCCATGAGAGGACTTGGTTGGACATTCTTATTAGTGAAAAGGAAGAAAAAATTGATTTTATATGAAACAGAAAAGTCAAATGTTAAAATGCGTACTAATCTCGGATTTTATGCAAAGCACAAAAAGCTCTGTAGCATGCGAATAAAATAATTAAACAACTCCATGTGCCGAAGGTCCAAGAAAAAATGTAAATCAGTGAAACAAGATAAGAATATCTTAATCCAGTTAGATCTTTTCAACTGCGTAAATTTCATCCTTTCAGCAAAGTATGCGAAAAATAAATACAAAACTTACTGTAGGTAGTGACTTATATTTTACACTTTTGCATCTTACCACACTTTTGTGGTAAAGTCGTTAAACTTTATTGATAAAAACATTTAAAATGAAACGAGAACAACGTAGTTTGAGACCCTGTAGGAGCATGTAACGACACAGCCCAAGCTCGCAAGGGTGAACGGGTTGACCTTTTAATGAAAAACTCTTAAGCCTATAGTTTGGTAGTTTGGACTGTGTCATCTTGAACCGACTTGCTGAAGGCCATGTTTTCATGACTTTCGTCCGCGGAAGAGAATTTAATCGATTCTTTGTTATCAGTTTGCTCTTCGTGAGCATATGCCGGATTGTGATGTCCTTCCAGTAAATGTTCATCTGATTGACATTCGATCATATTGTCCAAAGATGAGGAAGATGACGAGGGACTTTTATTGGAATCAAATTCATCCTCCAAACTTGCAGCAGCAAGAATCATTTTGGAGAATTGAGATTCCGGGTTGCTTAGCAATGTCTCAGATTGGTCGAATTCAGCCACCTACGACAAATAGAGGAAAATATTTTATTTCTAAATGATTTGCGAGGCCCCCGTTGTATTCAAATTACAATTATTATTTTGGTAACCTGCGCTAATTCTCTACCCCGGAACAACTAGTCATGTTTATCCTATAAACTAAAAAAAACAACCAAACGTATTTAATGTCAAGCTATAGCATTTTTTTCAATCAATTTCACAAAACGTACTCTCCCATCGTCCATTACAAGTATTTTGTCACATGTTAGGATTGTGTTGAGTCGATGAGCTATCGTGAGCATCGTACAATCAGCAAACGCCTCCCGTATCGTGTCTTGAACCAAACTATCCGTCTCACTGTCAATCGCAGCAGTCGCCTCATCCAACATAATGATCTTAGAGTGACGTAGAATGGCGCGAGCCATGCACAAAAGTTGTCTTTCACCCACACTGAAGTTTTCTCCATTCTCAACGACTTCACTTTCCAACTTGTCTGGAAGATCTCCGATCTATTATTTAATAGTTGAGTAAAATCAAAACTTCATCCACAGTTTAGTTACTAACCGCTAATTTCATGTGACTTCTTTCAAGAGCTTTCCATATTTCCTCATCCGAGTATTGTTTGAATGGATCGAGATTATAACGAACTGTACCAACAAATAGAACGGGATCTTGGGGAATTATGGAAAGCTTGCTTCTTAATTCCTCTAAATTAATTTCACTGATGTCAATTCCATCGATTGATATTCGACCTTTTCCGAGTTCAACCAAGCGGAACAACACAACACCAAGCGAAGATTTTCCTGAACATATGTGGTTTTAAGTCAGCGAAAAACCGTCAAAAATCAAAATGCATCACTTTTGCTTTATACAAGACTTTTTGCTTAATACAAGAGAGTTAAATTTATCTTTTCTCACCCGACCCCGTTCTTCCCACGATACCAATTTTCTCCTTTGGTTTAATTGTAAAACCGACACCTTTTAAAACGTATGGCAGATTGTCTCTGTATTTCATGTAGACAGAATCAAATCTGCACAACGCAAATACAACGGTGGGAAATTACAATATATGTCAAAACAGCTCCAATGTCATTACATGATTTTTCCCTGGTTGGGCCAATCTTCAGAAGTTTCTTTCATCGATTTGTAGTTTGTTTGTTCGGGTTCACATGTTTCAATGTATTCAGTAACTCTTTCCACAGAAGTAAAATATGATTCAGTCTCAACGCTAAAGTGAACACAAGCTTGAAGAAGACCAGTCATCTAAAAAAAATGCTTTTTCTTTTATGTGCACGCGCTTATTATTATTATACCTGGATGGCGTAAGACAAAGCGAGACCAGCGAACGAGGCCGAAGTAGCACCAAGAGCCTCTGGATACACGGTAGAAAATACCACGAAAAGTGCAACTGTGAATGTTACTGTGATCGTTATTGCATCTTGCCGCACTGAAAGCCACCTCATCGATGACAGGTAGGAATAAAACGTGGCAGAGTTCGTGTCCAACTGGCGCGAGAACCTAATGGAATACGACTCGGTATCGTTACACAAAATAACTAACTATCGTTTCTATCATTACTAACGTGTCGATGACGTCATCTGTTTTGTTGTAAGCATGTATGGTACTTAATCCTTGTACTGTTGACATAACGTGTGAAAACCACGGTGATCTGAAATTTTGGGTGTAAAATTCAATTTAATGCTCATTTGTAATAATCACTCATGTAATTAAAAGTGCTATTACTTGGTTATGTTGTCCAATCTCTTTAGTTCACGGACACCGCTTCGAAAATATACGTACATAAAACTAAACATCACAGTAAGAACCGCGATTCCGATAAGAAACCATGGAAACACAATCACCATTGTAACGATGGAAAATATAACTTGAAGAATCTGAAAAATAAGATGACGTTTAAGTTAACCTAAAACCTCATAACCAAAATGTCGTACCTGAAGTAGAAGCATGTCGAGTATTAAAGGAAGGCGGGCGTCAATATCGTCAAGATCGTTTGAGAATCTGTTCAAAACACTGGTCATATGAATTAATTTCTGTACACACAAAAAAATAGCGTTTTCCTCTAATTTTTTGTTTTTGCCTGTTTTCTTTCTTGTGTTTTTTAAACACCACTGTACTATAAATATTTCACTGCCGTAGAATCCATTGTCGTTTCACGCTAAGGAGCGCTGCACACTTGGCTGATCCAGCTTGGCTGCAATGCCTTGGCTGCGAAGCCTGTGAACCTAATGATGAGAATACGAGAGCTGAGATCGCCAAACATAAAGGGCCTGCGCAATGGGGCGATCCTGCCTTGCTATGCGAAATCATGTCATTACTTCTCCATTTTATTTCTTTTGGTATTGTTCATAATGTGTTGATTCTTTCATTTGTTCAGGATTTGATTTGATTTTAGGCGGTAAACTTTTCAATTCTTACTTTCAATACATCAAAACAAGTAATAATTATTGCTCGGTAGAAAATTGGATGAAAGCATAAAGTATAACGAATGTATTCACAAGATTGACACGAAGCATATTGCATATATGACAAACCCCTTTCTGGTCACCACAGCAGAACTCCTCGCATTGATTTCAAACTATGCAGTTAATGTGTTATGAAGTTCCTCATCCATCGTTATTATATTTTCTAGATTACCTGTTTAAAATGCGTCCAGTAGGTGTGCTGTCAAAAAACGACATCGGGCTAGCAAACACAACACGAAATACTTTGTTGTGTAATGTACTTGCTGCTCCTATCACCAATTTCACGAAAATCAAGGCTTTTCCAGCGCCAAAGAACAGAGTGATTACAAGGACAGTAAAGTATACCAACTGTAAAACAAAATACAACTAAAAAACGCTGCGACGTAACTGCTTAATCGTAGTTCAGATTACAACACCTGATAAAATCCTATGTTATCACCCGTTGATATGTTGCTGCTGACAATTGGTTCGCAAGGTTGTGGTGTGACATTGTATGCTGGAGGTTAAAACGTGTATAAATATAATATGTAAGCATAAAAATATTTTGAAAGGTTTTTATTTATTTCACCTGTAGTTGTGATATTGCATGGAATTCTTTCTCCTCCCTGGTTGATCCAATAACTCAACCACCAGTTGCAGAATGTTGCGCCGAAAACAAGTAAGATGAAAAACAAGCCGCAGCCGATGGAAATGATTAATCTGTGCACAAATTTGGAAAAAATAAATAAATATCCAACTTGACTGCTACAGTTTGACATCAATGATACGTTGGCGATGTCAGTGCACCAAATAATCTCAGTTGAACATTTGTTCAATCAGTATTATTTGAACCACATGCAATATGTAATTTACGAACGAACAATGGCTCAACTTGTCTCACTGATAATTCACAGCCACTAAACCATAACGTGCATCGCAACTCACCCTCCGGCTGCTTTAACAAATGCGTAATAAGTTTCCCATTTCAACGAACCTTCGGCTTTACCTTCGCTCGCTATTAAAGTTGCGGGTTCTTTTTCTACATTATCTGAAACGTACAAAAAATGAAAATGCAAAACCTGCTGTATGTTGTAAAGTTTAGTCTTTAGATAAGAAAACACCAAAGTCTATTTGCAAATCAAGTATTTTAGCAAGATGTTACAGTGGTTACTCTTGTACACCACAGTTTAACGTTAACCTCACCAGAAATTGCAAATCCTTCGAAGGCAGAGAAACTATCTACCGAGCAAATACTTCTCAACCTTTCACGTTTGGAATCACTTCGTTTATAACTTGGTGTAACGGGAGATGAATCCGGACTTACCCTATCCATATGTTCGTTATCTGTAGGAGAATTAGAGATGTAATAAAAGTATTAGTCCTCAAGCGTTGTTTTGTTGTTTGCAAAATATTTATTACACAAACATGTTTTGTAATTACTGACTTTAACAATTAAATAAAACAGATATGCAACGTATGAGCTGTGTATACCCCAAAGGAAAAAATTGGCATTACCACTTATCGTCCTTTGATGAATAATTTTTCGCACAAACTCCTTATCAACAACCTCCTCGGTTTCGTTTTCCTTTTGTTGCGTCAAGCAAAATTGTCTGCCAAGAATTGAAGAACCAGGGTTGTATATGATTTGTTAAAGTACAAAAGTAATTACGAATACTCACTGAATGAGTTCGGCGTAGTCAGATTGGTGTGACATCAACTCGTCATGTGTTCCATGTTCCGCAATTCTTCCATCTTTTAACATAATTACGTCATCGCAATCTTTTAGGTATTGCAACTGGTGTGTGACGAATATCACTGTCCTTCCAACAATCATCTTCTTAATGCATTCGAAAAAAATATGTTTTCCAACATGAGCATCAACAGCAGACAATGGATCGTCAAGCAAAACGATATCCCGGTTGCTATATACGGCTCTATATTGTAAATGTTGTATTCATTATGACTTTATTGAACTGGGGTGCTTTATAGTCGATTGCTTACCTAGCAAGGCTTACTCGTTGCTTTTGTCCACCAGAAAGATTGATTCCTCTTTCACCAATTTCCGTTAAATCTCCATCGTTTAGAATTTCAAAATCTGATCTCAAGCAGCAAGCTTCTACAACTGCAATTTACAAAGGTTATTAATTGAAACAAGTGTTGTAGGAAGTATTCACCTCTATTGTACTTTTCTTCATCCCAGGGACATCCGAATAGAATGTTTTCTCGAACACTTGCATGGAATATCCACGCTTGTTGTGGAACATACGCTAAACTCCCATTAATTCCAATTCTCCCACTTTGAATTCGAAGGTGACCCAGAATACCTGAGATGAGGGATGATTTTCCGCTTCCAACCGAACCACAGATTCCCAAGAGTCTACAGTAGAAACATTAATTGCATGGAAAATCTGAACGTGACAGAAGGGTCGCTTTTTTGGCAATAAAACTTATTTTGAGTTACAAATGGAGACAAACTAATCCAATTGTGAGTAGCAACATTTTCTAGCTAAAGAAGTTCGAACCACAAACAATTCATTCCCAACTACCATTGACGAGAAGATTTGTCATTCATAAAGAAAAACCCTATCTTTGTACATTTTTTGTTGATGGTAAATTACAGAACTTTTAAAGATTAGGCTCCACAGTGGTTCGACTGTTGTTTGATACCTAGTTGGGGACCCAACGAAGCGACATAGACTAAAAAGTTCCACAAAATGGGTTTCTGTGCGTGCTTGTTGAAAACTCTAGCGCTAAAGTTGATAAGACCTTGTGGGTCGAAGCAGTGTGCATCTCTGTGTGCAATATTCTAATTTTATTGTACATGAACTCTCTTAAATTTTGAAATTCCTTATTACTTCAATTAGGCTATTACGAAACACGAAAAATAACATTAATTAAGTTACGCCTAAAAAATGTCAAACACATTATCAATACGTGAATGAATCTTGTACTAAAGCTAAAATTTCGTTTCAGAAACAGGTTGTTGACCCGGGTGTACCCATATGCGTGTCATTTGTTCACAGCGCGGTTGACAAAGCAGGAATGAAATGTCGGGGAAAGGTTAAATTACCTTTTGTGCGGAATTTTGAGGTTCAGGTCATGAATAACTTGTTCATTTTTCGGCTCCTTTTCTTCAACATTTTCTCTGTTCTTTTGACGAGGCCGAGAAATTACTTTGTGCATTTTATCCTATATAAACCAAGTAACGTATAAGTACGAAGTAATGAACTTTTCCACCAGAGTTGCAAAAACCTTATTTTCGACAACTTCCCACACTCCACAGAAGTCAACAAACTCCACTGCAATGTCGCTGCTTGAAGGAGAATCATAATATTTATGTAGTTCTTCCATTTTTAATAAATTGTCAATTCGATTAAAAGATATAAAGACCTAAAAAATATCAAAAATAACTTTACTTTCAAAATATTTTAAGAAAGGTTTGTGATTGTACTTCGGCTACAGCTTTGACACTTTGCGGCAAAACCTCCAAAATGAATCTCATTGAGTTGTAGATGGCGATCACAGTGAATGCCTAAAATACAATATGAAAATGAATGTAAATTGTGGACAATTTAATGATTATCAAGTGCATAGAATTTTATTTAGTTTACAAGCATGTTGTAATAACCTGAGCGGCATCAAGAGGGTATCCAATTAACGTGTGCACCATAAATGTAAGAACTGTGGACAAAACAGGGACTATCGGCACTACAGATACTTGGCAACTTTGAATCAGTCCCGCTTTTTGGAGAATTCGGCGCTCGTTTCCTCTTATCACAGCTGCAAAATAGCCTTTGGTAAAATTTCGCTTTGAAAATTGAATTCAAAGTCTAACCGATCGCTTTGGCAAAGCTCTTCTCCCAAGCGTACATTTTTATAAGTTTCACGCAGGTCAAAATTTCGTTCATCATTCTTACTCTCTTATCAGTGATTCGAATGCACTTTCTTCTAAATTTGGCCATGAGTTTTCCGAGCGACATCTAGGTCGTAAAACTTGCCTTAAAGCAATGTCTTTTAGTTAAATCTTAACATACCTGCAATGGAATAAAAGCTAAGAAAGTCACGATTCCAATCAATGCCGTCCATCCAAGCAACATGTAGCTAAATACCGTGGCTATCGTCAACATCACTGGGGCTGCAACCAAAATCCCGCTCAACATAATCATTTCTGCCAATCTGTGGCCGTCATTAGCAAGTAGGTTGACAAGCTAACAAAATAACACAGGGTTTGTTGCCATTGCAAAGGCGAAGCGTTGTTAACTTTGCTGTTAATTTTTTCATAGATCAATTTAGCGAATTGTCACATGAATGCCGCGCCCTAAAACGATTCCTGTACGGATTACAGGCGGGGCCACAAGTATCCCAACAGGCAATTTATTTGGCCTACCTCTCCCACAGACTTGTTCTTAAGACTTCGAAGTCGGGCAATTTTTCGAAAAATTAAAGTTAAAACTGCTGCTCGAGTTCGAATCGCCGTCCTGTAAACAAAAGGAATTTAGAAGAAAACTGTCACGTAATTTTACGTTACATATCAACGTTTGCAATTCCGATAACCTAGTGGAGAGATATTCCGAACAATGACAAACTGACCATGCAACCTAAGTCCATAAAGGCAAACGTTGATATGTAACGGACAATTATACGTTACAAAAACCCTGGATAATCTTTTGCATTGTACCTATAGTTTATTGCCCAATACAATGCGAAAAGCCATGACCGACTTAATTCTGTGCAAACCAATCCACAACTTAAAGCAATTCCGTAACCGAGTGTGGATGATGTAACTGGCAAGTCAGCAAAACTCACCAACCTGTTCACCAGAACCGTCTGTAATAAAATTGGATAACGACATCTGTTATGTTGATCTCATATGTCTTCTGTTCTTTATTTATATTTATATACATATATTACAACTTCTCATATGCATCGTCCGTGACCATATGAGCAGGCGAATGAGTCATATATATAAAATATAGATTTATTTTTTAGTTAAAACGAAGACCTTGTTACTGACATGAGATTTAGGAACCACATAATTAATGCAGAAATTTATCATTTTTGTGTAATGTGGTTATGAATGCAAAGCAATAACATCCAAGAATAATCGACCATATCCCCGACCACATATGTACGCACATGTAGGGTTACATAATATAATGGATTAGCGATCAGTTCAAAGCACAACCGAAGTTGTGTGTAAGAAACAAATGCACAAAACAAATACGTACTGGGCCAAGAATAGCTGAAGTCACAGACAATGATACAACTACTGATGATGCAATCATTCGCGTCCTTGCGTAACGCAACACTGCCCTTTGAATTGAGGGCACACCATTGTTATTCTTGCCATCATCTTTATATAACCGGGTAAGTCTAAAAATTAAGCGAAATACCAATTTGAAATACATACAACAGAGCAAACTTTTTAAACAAACACAATAGAGCAACTCAAGTTATAGGTCACTGACACTACTGTTAACATTTCTTACGTAAGTTTATTCTGTAATGTGCGTACCGAAGTGAGGCCCAACTTGAACCATCGTATCTCGATAAAAGTGGAATATCCTCGACCGATAAACCTTTTCGAGCTTTTATAATGGTATCTGTCATCCAGGCAAAGGTCAGAAACGAAAAGAAATTGGCATTGTCAACTGGAGCCGGTAAGTTTTTTCTGAAATGAAACATTGGTCTGTTGCGCATGGTTTGCTCTGGGTGCCTGATGTAGGTCTCCTCCATGGATCCCGCAAATGATTTGCGTTGTTTTATGTACAGAAAAAAACAGTCACAGCATTAAATCATACTCACTTTGAAATGCGAATAGGTTTAAAAGATTGCAAGGAACGCCAATACTTTGAATGTTTTTCATCTTCGTCACAAGGATCTATTTTAGTTCCATTCATCTTAGTAGACTGATACGACTTACTTTATAATGTGTCTTGCAGTGCAGAATCGCAAAGTCTACTTCTCGGCTGCATGACTATATGGTTGTCGAAAGCATAACCGTTTTTCAACCGTGAACAGCGGTTTGTATAAAATGCTGACTGGCTGTCACGCTTAACTTAACATGAGGTTTATTCAAATAAATATCCACATTTTCCACAAACTTAATTGAATAATACAATAAGCTACAATCCAAGAAACAGCGATATTTTAAGCTACACATACACAGATTTGAAATTAACATTGTTTGTTTATATAATGTGTTTGTTTTATTTGTGGTAATGCTCTGGTTTATACTTTTTGGGCCTAATTAGGCGTAAGACCTGCACCTTATGTTGCACAAAACCTTTTAAATATTACGTACCTCAGTACAACACCATAGCACTAACATCCTTAATACATTGCTCAAGTTTTGTTGCCTGTCGAACAGTATCGCAAACAATATGGGGTTATAAATAAATATTAGTAGTTTATTGTCCTATGTGATGAAATAACAGAGAATGCCACAAAGCATTCACTGATGCATTTGATGTCAATATTACAGTTTGAATTACACATGTGCATTTTTCACAGGAAAATTGTGAAAAATTTTGGAGCAATAACGTGGGGTGTATCGTGGAGAAAAAAGTCAATCGTGTAAGCACCATCTCTCGACTAGACGCTCAGGTCAGTTGCCCCCCTGATGTTATTCGGCCCCTGATTGGACATTCTTATCGATAAAAAGGAAGCAAAATTAATTAGAAAACTCAAATGTCAATGCGCCCACTAATCTGGATGTTTTGGAAGGCCCATCTTACTGTATACATTGCAACCAAAATTAGTTACTGGATAACTGGATAATTACGTTACGTTTTTGCCTGCATATAAAGAATGTTCAAACCAATTATTTTATTGCAATTTTATGCTGTAAATTCACAGCAAGTAAAAACAGTACAAACTAGTCAAAAATCTTGTAATTTTTGGGACAAACGAACACTGTAACATATATGATTAAAAACAAATGTCATTATGGCACGAGGAAATCGACTCTATGTGCTCAAAGGCCAACGAAGAAAAAAATCAAGACTGTATTTTTTTTAAACTGTGTGAATGTTTTCCTTTTAGCAAGTATTCTCCATAGCTGTATGGTGAAGTAGGCTAAAACATAGATATAAAACTTACTGTAGGTAGTGACTTACTTATTTTAAAGTATTTTAAAACTATCGCATCTTACACTTATATTAATGGTGAAGCCATTAAAGTTATAGGTAAACGTTTCAAATAAAAAAAGGGCAATACAGTTAAAGACCCTGTAGGAGCATGTTATGGTATAGCTCAAGCTTGCAAGCGTGAGTTGATTGACTTATCAATGAAAAATCTTAAAGATTATAGCTCCGTAGTTTGGACTGTGTCATCTGGCGACTTGCTGAAGGCCACATTCTCATGACTTTCGTCCGCGGAAGAGAATTTAATCGATTCTTTGTTATCAGTTTGCTCTTCGTGAGCATATGCCGGATTGTGATGTCCTTCCTGTGAATGTTCATGTGATTGACATTCGATCGTATTGTGCAAAGATGAGGAAGATGACGAGGGACTTTTATTTGAATCAAATTCATCCTCCAAACTTGCAGCAGCAAGAATCATTTTGGAGAATTGAGATTCCGGGTTGCTTAGCAATGTCTCAGGTTGGTCGAATTCAGCCACCTACGACAAAAAGAGGGAAACTATTTTATTTGCGAATCACTTTCGAGGCCCTCGTTGTATTCAAATTACAGATATAAATTTGGTAACCTACGTTAATTCTCTACCACGAACAATCAGTCATATTTATCTAACAGAAAACAACAAAACGTGTTTTATGTGAAGCTATAGCATTTTTTTCAATCAATTTCACAAAACGTACTCTTCCATCGTCCATAACAAGTATTTTGTCACAAGTTAGGACTGTGTTGAGTCGATGAGCTATCGTGAGCATCGTACAATCAGCAAACGCCTCCCGTATCGTGTCTTGAACCAAACTATCCGTCTCACTGTCAATCGCAGCAGTCGCCTCATCCAACATAATGATCTTAGAGTGACGTAGAATAGCGCGAGCCATGCACAAAAGTTGTCTTTCCCCCACACTGAAGTTTTCTCCATTCTCAACAACTTCACTTTCCAACTTGTCTGGAAGCTCTCCGATCTATTATTTAATAGTTGAGTAAAATCAAAACTTCATCCACAGTTTAGTTACTAACCGCTAATTTCATGTGACTTCTTTCAAGAGCTTTCCATATTTCCTCATCCGAGTATTGTTTAAATGGATCGAGATTATAACGAACTGTACCAACAAATAGAACGGGATCTTGGGGAATTATGGAAAGCTTGTTTCTTAATTCCTCTAAATTAATTTCACTGATGTCAATTCCATCGATTGATATTCGACCTTTTCCGAGTTCAACCAAGCGGAACAACACAACACCAAGCGAAGATTTTCCTGAACATATGTGGTTTAAGGAGCAACAGAAATCCGAATAGGGACCATCGAAGAACAGAATGCATTAGTCTTGCATAACAGTAAATTAAACTTATTCCACTTTATAATTGCATACCAGAACCAGTTCTTCCCACGATACCAATTTTCTCCTTTGGCCTAATTGTGAAACCGACACCTTTTAAAACATATGGCAGATTGTCTCTGTATTTCATGCGGACTGAATCAAATCTGAACAACGTAAATATAACGTTTGGAAATTAAATTATGTCAAAAAAGCTCCAACGAGTGAAAATGTTATTACCTGATTTTTCCCTGACTTGGCCAATCTTTAGAAGTTTCTTTAAACAGTTTGTCATTTGGTTGTTCGGGTTCACATGTGTCAATGTATTCGGTTATTCTCTCAACCGACGTAAAGTAAGATTCAGTCTCAACACTAAAGCGAACGCACACTTGGAAAAGACCAGTCATCTAAACACATTAAACCGTTTTTTTTTTCCAATTTACGCTCGTTTATTTCTATTCTACCTGGATGGCGTAAGACAAAGCAAGACCAGCGAACGAGGCCGAAGTAGCACCAAGAGCTTGTGGATACACGGTAGAAAATACCACGAAAAGTGCAACTGTGAATGTTACTGTGATCGTCATTGCATCTAGTCGCACTGAAAGCCACCTCATCGATGACAGGTAGGAATAAAATGATGAAGTATTCGTGTCTAACTGGCGCGAAAACCTAATAGGATGCGAAATGGTTTCGTTATATAAAATAATATTATTTTGAAATTTACTAACGTGTCGATGACGTCATCTGTTTTGTTGTAAGCATGTATGGTACTTAATCCTTGTACTGTTGACATAACGTGTGAAAACCACGGTGATCTGAAATTTTGGGTGTAAAATCCAATTTAATGCTCATTTGTAAAAACCACCCATGTAATTAAAAGTGCTATTACCTGGTTATGTTGTCCAATCTCTTTAGTTCACGGACAGCGCTTCGAAAATATACGTACATAAAACTAAACACCACAGCGAGAACTGCGATTCCAATAAGAAACCATGGAAACACAATCACCATTGTAACGATGGAAAATATAACTTGAAGAATCTGAAGAATAAGATAACGTTTGAGTTAAACTAAAACCTTATTACCAAAATCTCGTACCTGAATCAAAAACATGTCAAGTATCAAAGGAAGGCGGACGTCAATATCGTCAAGATCTTTTGAGAATCTATTCAAAATACCGTGTCGATTAATTTGTTTTCTACAAGCAACATATACTTTTCGCTAAATTACATTTTAGTAATTATTTTACTCAGAAAAAGAGTGTGGCGGTTCGTTAAAAAAACAATAGCGTAATAAATTATTACGGGCGTGAGGTTCACTGCCATCGCAGCCAAGGAATTGTAGCCAAGCAGGTTCGGTCCCTTTTCCCGACAAATCGTGAACCTCACGATCATAATACGAGAGCGCAGGGGAGCGATCCTGTCATGCTATGAGAAAGCAGCACAAACTTCAACGAGTCTATTTACTAGATTACCTGTTCAAAATGCGTCCAGTAGGTGTGCTGTCAAAAAACGACATCGGGCTAGCAAACACAACACGAAATACTTTGTTGTGTAATGTACTTGCTGCTCCTATCACCAATTTCACGTAAATCAAGGCTTTTCCCGCGCCAAAGAACAGAGTGATTACAAGGATAATAAAGTATACCAACTGTAAAACAAAATACAACTAAAAAACGCTCGACGTAACTCCTTAATTGTAGTTCAGATCACAACACCTGATAAAATCCTATGTTATCACCCGTTGATATGTTGCTGCTAACAATTGGTTCGCAAGGTTGTGGTGTGACATTGTATGCTGGAGGTTAAAACGTATATAAATATAATATGTAAACATAAAAATTATTTTGAAAGGTATTTATTTATTTCACCTGTAGTTGTGACATTGCATGGAATTACTTCTCCTCCCTGGTTGATCCAATAACTCAACCACCAGTTGCAGAATGTTGTGCCGAAAACAAGTAAGATGAAAAACAAACCGCAGATGATGGAAATGAATAATCTGTGCACAAATTCAAACCTCAATTGATCACCAGTGATATTTATATTATATTCAGTGTACTGACAATTAATAACTTGGTAAACCACAAAAGCCAAGACATAACATGCATCGCAACTCACCCTCCAGCTGCTTTAACAAATGCGTAATAAGTTTCCCCTTTCAACGAACCTTCGGCTTTACCTTCGCTCGCTATTAAAGTTGCAGGTTCTTTCTCGGATACAACTGCATCATCTGCAACGTAAAAGATACTAATTATACAATACCTGCAGTTAAACGCCAAAGCATATTTGCAAACCCGGCACTTTTGTAACATGTAATAATTTTTGTTTTGTACACCACACTCTAATATTAACACTCACCAGGTATTGCAAATTCTCCGAAAGAAGATAAACTATCTACCGAGCAAATACTTCTAAACCTTTCACGTTTGGAATCACTTCGTTTATGGATTGGTGAAACGGGAGGTGAATCCAGGTTTACCCTATCCATGTGTTCGTTATCTGTGGGAAAATTAGGCATGAAAAGAAGTATTAAACCTCAAACGTTATTTAGTTGTTTGCAAATACTTTTCATACAAATTTGTTTGGTGATTGTTAACAGTTTTATTTTGAAGCACACAAAGTGTAAGCTGTGTATACCCCCAGCAGAAATATCGACATTTCCACTTATTGTCCTTTGACGAATAATTTTTCTCACAAGTTCCTTATCAACAACCTCCTCTGTTTTGCTTTCTTTTTGTTGCTCTAAATAAAAATTTCTGACAAAAAAATAGAAGAAGCAGGGTAGTATATGACTTGGTTAAAGTACAAAAATTAATTACGAATACTCACTGGATGAGTTCGGCGTAGTCAGATCGGTGTGACACTAACTCGTCATGTGTTCCATGTTCAGCAATTCTTCCATCTTTTAACATTATTACGTCATCGCAATCTTTTAAGTATTGCAACTGGTGTGTGACGAATATCACTGTCCTTCCAACCATTTCCTTTTTAATGCATTCGAAAAAAATATGTTTTCCAACATGGGCATCAACAGCAGACAATGGATCGTCAAGCAAAACGATATCCCGGTTGCTATATACGGCTCTGTATTATAAATGTTGTATTCGTTATGACTTACTTTATTGAAATGGATTGCTTTACAGTCGATTGCTTACCTAGCAAGGCTTACTCTTTGCTTTTGTCCACCAGAAAGATTTATTCCTCTTTCACCAATTTCCGTTAAATCTCCATCGTTTAGAATTTCAAAATCGGATCTCAAGCAGCAAGCTTCTACAACTACAATTTACAAAGATTATTACCTGAAGCAAGTGTTGTAGGAAGTATTCACCTCTATTGTACTTTTCTTCATCCCAGGGACATCCGAACAGAATGTTTTCTCGAACACTTGCATGGAATATCCACGCTTGTTGTGGAACATACGCTAAATTCCCATTAATTCCAATTCTCCCACTTTGCATTCGAAGCTGACCAAGAACACCTGAGATAAGGGATGATTTTCCACTTCCAACCGAACCACAGATTCCCAAGAGTCTACAGTAGAATCATTAAATGCATGAAAAACGTTGACATACAGGAGAGGCGTTTTTCGGAAATGAAGCTTTTCCAAATAACGTTACCAATCATAACCTGTTTTACGATGTGGTTTCTCGTTAAGAACGAAAGCAGGTTACCATAGAATACAATATCCCCATTAACGTCGTATCGATAAATCATACAATTGGTGTACGTTTGACGGGCTATTAGCGCGGTTATTTAAGGTCATCCCTAAAGGATATCCTGAAGATATGCAGGGACGTTAGCCCAGAGTACAAATAATGGTTTGTAGTGATCTGAGAGGAATTGTTAGCAATAGTATACTACACCAACACTGTTGTGTGCCATAAATCTAACTACATAAGTCAAACTCTGTTTGTTGTAAAACTAGGGAAATATTGTTTCAAACAATTGCTTTTGTATTTAGGGACCCCGCATGTAAAACTACACATAAAATATCGTAACCAGTATGTGATCGAATCTTGTACTGCAGCTAAAATTCTGTTTGCACTGTAAGTTTGCACATGACTACCCATGCGTGTTAGTTGTTCACAGCGCGGTTGACAAAGCAGATTTAAAATGTCGGGGAGAGGTTAACTTGCCTGTTTTGCGGAATTTTGAGGTTGAGGTCATGAATAACTTGCTCAGTTTCAGGCACCTTTTCTTTACCATTTTCACTGTCCTTTTGACGAGGCCGAGAAACTACTTTGTGCGTTTCATCCTATAAACCAGCGATTGCGTTAGAAAGTTTTGAAAGGCTGAAAATATACAAATGAATTCTGATTTGTAAAAACCTTCTTTTCGACAACGTCCCACGCCCCACAGTAGTCAACAAACTCCACTGCAATGTCGCTGCTTGAAGGAGAATCATAATATTTCTCTAGTTCTTCCATTTTTAATAAATTGTCAATTCGATCAAAAGATACAAAGACCTAAAACAAACCACCAGCAATTTTACTTTCAAAATGATATGGTGGAAGGTTTGTGCTTGTACCTCGGCTACAGCTTTGACAGTTTGCGGCAAAACCGCTAAAATGAACCTCATTGAGTTGAAAATGGCAATAACAGTGAACGCCTAAAATACAATATGAAAATGTATGTAAATTGTGGACAATTTAATGATTATCAAGTGCATAGAATTTTATTTAGTTTACAAGCATGTTGTTCTAACCTGAGCAGCATCAAGAGGGTATCCAATTAATGTGTGCACCATAAATGTAAGAACTGTGGACAAAACAGGGACTATCGGCACTACAGATACTTGGCAACTTTGAATCAGTCCCGCTTTTTGGAGAATTCGGCGCTCGTTTCCTCTTATCACAGCTGCAAAACAGCTTTTGGTAAAATTTTGCTTTAAAAATTGAATTCGAAGTCTAACCGATAGCCTTGGCAAAGCTCTTCTCCCAAGCGTACATTTTTATAAGTTTCACGCAGGTCAAAATTTCGTTCATCATTCTTACTCTCTTATCAGTGATTCGAATGCACTTTCTTCTAAATTTGGCCATGAGTTTTCCGAGCGACATCTAAGACGTAAAACTTGCCTTGAAGCAAATATTTTCCGTTTTTCTTTTAGTTAAATTTTAACATACCTGCAATGGAACAAAAGCTAAGAAAGTCAAGATTCCAATTAATGCCGTCCATCCAAGCAACATGCAGCTAAATACCGTGCCTAAAACCAACATCACTGGAGCTCCAACCAAAATCCCGCCAAACAGAATCATTTCTGCCAATCTTTGGCCGTCATTAGCAAGTAGGTTGACAAGCTAACAAAATAACACAGCGTTTGTTGCCATCACCAAAAAGGCAGAGTACAACTAACAACATGGTCGTGACTGCTTCATTGTTATAGCTGCATTAAGTTTGCAGGACAGAACCACTATAAATCATACGCGGTTATAAACTAGACCAGCAGTAAAACCGAACGACAAATATTCTTGTCATAATGTAGGCAAAGTCTTATTGGAAATATTGGTGTGATTTTTTTGGCGAATTCCCATTTTTTGTTGTAACTTAGAACAAATCCTCTGAGAATTACGGACGGTATACAGTATCCAGGCTTTCTGGCCTACCTCTCCCACAGACTTGTCTTTAAGACTTCGAAGTCGAGCAATTTTCCGAAAAACTAAAGTTAAAACTGCTGCTCGAGTTCGAATCGCCGTTCTGCAAAGAAAGTTGAGGAATTAAAAGTAAACATGAAACTTGAATGATCTTTTTCACGGTACCTATAGTTTATTGCCCAAAACAAAGCAAATAGCCATGACCGGCCAAATTCTGTGCAAACCAATCCACAACTTAAAGCGATTCCGTAACCGAGTGTGGATGATGTAACTGGCAAGTCAGCAAAACTCACCAACCTGTTCACCAGAAACGTCTACAATAGAAGCGATAATTAAATTTTTATTTCAATTGTAGGCAACATGCAATGTGTCGACGGTTTATAACGCAATCAAAGCCGCGCGTGATCAATAAAATGGCAGGAAGCAAATACGTACTGGGCCAAGAATAGCTGAAGTCACAGACAATGATACAGCTACTGATGATGCAATCATTCGCGTTCTCACGTAACGAAACACTGCCCTTTGAATTGAGGGCACACCATTGTTATTCTTGCCATCTTCTTCATATAACCGGGTAAGTCTAAAAAAATATGTGAAATACTAAATGGTATGTGTATCTATACATCGTATATGTAAGTCACTATAACTGCTGTTTTCAAATTCCGTATAGGTAAAGAACATATGCCTGTGGATGTACGCACCGAAGTGAGGCCCAACTTGAACCGTCATATTTTGATAAAGGTGGAATATCTTCAACTGTTAAACCTTTTCGAGCTCTAATAATGGTATCTGTCAGCCAGGCAAAGGTGAAAAACGAAAAGAAATTGGCATTGTCAACTGGAGCCGGTAAGTTTTTTCTGAAATAAAACATTTGTCACTTGCAGATTCTGTCGCATCAGCTGACTCATTGGCCCGACTAATTCGTAGGCCCAACATGTATTTACTGTTACGCTGTAATTTCTTTTTTGCACAAAAAGATAATACAGCCTATGCTTAACATTACCAGTCATATTTTCATTTTTGTTCATGTTCGCATGTATAAATCAGATTAACTGGCATCGACTGATTGTTCGTCATGGCTACAAGTGATTTACTTTGTTCTAGGCGGGAAGAACCAGTCAAGCTGTACTTACTTTGAAACGCGAATAGGTTTAAAAGATTGCAAGGTACGCCAATACTTTGAATGGTTTTCATCTTCTGCATAAGGATCACTTTTGTAAGTCGTTTTCCTCTTAGTCGACTTGATTTCAGTTGTAGGTTCATTGTTGTTTAAAGAACCGAAGTTTCCGTTTCTTGCAGACATGTGATTGATTTCATGCCAACTTATTAAACAAAATATTCACAAACACAGCTCAATATAAATGCGAATGTACTAAGACAAGCTTGGTTGTGCCACAGTTCCTGCGTTAAAAGTAGATCAGCTGCTTGTCATCTGCTGTCAGTTGTATTCCGTGTGTGATTGCCTTCGTTATTTTGGTGAGTATAATATCTGTCCCTGGCAATCATTGACTAGATTAGCTGCAACAGTTCCCTTTTTTCTAAAATTGTTCGACAAACAAAGCTCATGTGTTGTCTAGCGTTGCGAAACATTTTGCTTGCCTCAGACAGGCTTTAAAACTGTGCTGCTGTTTGATATTGCACACTTCCTATGAGAAACGTTGAAGGGAAGTAGTTGTGGTTGTATCAAAAGTAGCGCATATTGTTCTCCCTTTATGTCCTTACAGGTTACCACAAAAGAAAACAAAACCCCAGTTCATAAATGAATGGTGTTTACCCTCAAATATACAAATGATTTATTTGCTGAGTCAAGGGTAATTGTATCTTGTATTTCGTTACGGTCAACAAATCGGATAATGCTATTAATCCTTTAATAAATTGGTACATTTGGTAAATACCGTCAAATTAAGATACATCAGGTCATTGCACAGTAGGGAGTTGTTGCCTTTCAAACCAAATATTTTCATTGAGCATTTTTTACAAAAAAACGTGACTTGCGCAATAAATAAGTACGTTAGGTTGCTTTGCCTTTGCTAAAACGTGCTATAGTTACTGTGGAATATATGAAATATCACGTCTATCCACAATGAAATTTGCTGTGTCATGTTTGACTACGTCACAGGATAAGGTAATCGTGACAAGTAAACTACGAGCAGTACGGGTAAGTATTTGTAGAGTGACACTTTGTGAGCTACAAAAACGCTACAAAAAAGCGATTGACAAGGCTTGGCCCTAGAATAGTATTCTGCCTGTTTACGGGTAAAATAATGCAAAAAATACGTTTCACAAGGTTTTGTACCCCTGCACAACATCAACTGCTTTTCGCTGCTCATATTTTCAAAATTTCCTTTTCAGTCTGCCTTCTGTGCCGCCACAGCTACAAGCGCCTCATAGGGCATAACCGCAATGCATACTTTCTGCTGCTTTACTGGCTGTCGAACGCATTGTGTCAATGACCCGTGAATAGCGTCATAGTATTTCCTCACTCAACAGCCTGCTTGAGTCACACAGATTACTGCGGTATGAATAACTTCCACACATGTTTTTGTATGTTTGCCGGGAAAATGACTTCAAACTAAACATGAATAGTTAGATACCCTGGTAGAGAAAGTTTAATTTTAATTATTTTTTTCACCAAATAAACATCGCTTTCATAGGATTTACGAGCAAAAGGTTAATGCAATCTACTGTTTTACATCACAATGTATTCAACCCTTTTTCATGAAATTTTGCTTGTTAGTAAGACGGATACAGATATTCCGCAGCAAAACACCGGAATTTTTGCCATTGATACAAAATCCATTTTTTCAAAGAATAAGCTAGATTGAAACCGCTTTATGCTGCATTTTTTATGACTTCCAAACCTATTTTCTATCATAATTAGTAACACTTCACTAACACTTCCTTTGGTTGTCTTATTCACCTGTTAAGCTATATTCACGATTAACAAGATGTTGATGTTCTTGAGAAAAGTGATAAAAGCTGGTAAAAAGAAAAGATTGACCCATTTTACTACTGTACGAATTTCATTAAAAGCATTTGAAGTAGCATGACAAAAATTATATGTTTGTGCCCAACAAACACTTGAGCAACCCGC
The DNA here is from genome assembly GCF_947561715.1 of Ascidia mentula. Classification (NCBI taxonomy): domain Eukaryota; kingdom Metazoa; phylum Chordata; class Ascidiacea; order Phlebobranchia; family Ascidiidae; genus Ascidia; species Ascidia mentula. The sequence continues at coordinate 13,521,538 of NC_138569.1, read as the reverse complement.
TAAAGCTCCTCAACAATTGCTGCAACAAATTGCTTCCCTGGAAGGAGTGGCAATAACGACATGCAGAATTTATGTATTTTGTGGTGACTTTGCCTCTTAGAACGACAAGGCTATCAAACGTATAGGTGAGGATTGACAAGCAATAACCGTAAACCTCACAATAATAGGAACCATATAATCTTGTGTGCTACTTTTGCTGCCAGGCATACCACAATTTAAACAGGACTGGTCTTCTGGCATTAATTTATAACCTTGCTTTGTCCAATACTCATAAAGGTAGTACTTTTTTAATTTAAAACGTCAGGCATTATAACCTGTAACGTAAAGTAACGGCCAATATGCTTCAACAAAACTTGCGCGACACGGCTTCTGGTTGCATGGACTGAACTACTTTTTTGAAACAAAAGAACAATACTATTTCAGCGCACATATAAGGCAAATTTTAAAACAGGAATTTCTTTGTTGAAATATTGATGAGTCGAAACTGTGTACAAAGTTCACAAGTCGAGAAAAGACTTGCATCAGTACCTTGTGAACAAACAATGTTGTACATAAACCACCTTACCGTGAAACATATGTTTCATCTAAGTTGGCGCATACCAGAGCAAATGACGACGAATACAAACGATCATATCTTACTAACGGATGGAGGTTTCCACTTACTTCTGTAGCTTGGATGTTGCAAGCCGGTTGCTTTGGAAGCTTGAATTTTAGGCATTCGGTCATATTTTACTATTGTCGTTAAGTGAGTGAAGTAAGAAATGTATGGAAACGGAGTAGTTGCTGCAAACGAGAGAAGGTCTTTTGATAAAGCAAATAACAAAAAGGCGAATGCGTATGAAGAAGATGCGAGACACTCTAAGTACTGGCGAACATTTCAATCCCTGAAACCGATCCGCAGCAAGAAGTAAGTATATAGTTCAAACTATATATTCACAAAGTTTAATTAAACCAGTATTGTCCAATCAGTGGCCTTCTTGCCACACGTGACCCCGCGGTATTTCGCTAAATGAAGTAAATTTATTTATGTCGGGGGACACTCATTTCAAATTGTGATTGTTAATGCACCATTGCCAAATTAAATATTTGGACAAGTAATTTGATTGAGCGAATCCGTCAATCCAAGTAAAGATCAGTATAACACCTTTCAGCAATTGGAATAACAATAACAAAATCAATTTTCAAGATAAATTTGTTTTTGCAGCAAAAATCTCGCTGCACCTGTAGACAATGCAGGCTTTTTCTCCTTTTTCATGTTTTCATGGTTAACCGATACCGTGGTAAAGGCTAGAAATGGTCTTTCCCTTGCGGATGTACCACCTCTGTCACCTTACGATGGTTCAGATTGGGCATCTGTTCGGTAAAACTTATGACCTCAGTATCTCAAAGATGTTGCCCCAAATAAAATTACGTTTTAGTCTCGCAAGATTGTACGAGGAAGATGGAAAAGCCCATGACGGTAATCCCTCCGTTCAGCGATCAGTAATGCGTTACATTAAAACAAGGATGATTGCATCATCAGTGGTCATATCACTTTCAGCGTCAGCAGCCATTCTTGGGCCGGTGGGTAAACATTGCGGATTGTTGTTCGGGTTATCGACCCGTGATCTGGCAAAACGATTCAATGCAAAGTCAACAAAAGAAAATTTACTGAGTAATTGTTTACTCATGAGTTGCGAATGTGTGCTCTCCTATTCGAAAACAAGATGATGCTTGCACTCTGTACAGGGAGCACTGTGACACACCCACTGTGTGTAACGCAATGTTATGCGTGTGCCGGTATTTGAACTTTGAACAGGCTGACAAAAAGTCGTTCCCCACAAAGCACTAGCTTTTGACAACAGGATCAGCCTGGCTGTTGTAGAAATATATATTTGCCCTAAAAAGCGTCTCATCAGTTCCTTCATAGTAAAACACAACAACAAAATGATGTAAAAAACATTTGAAAATCAACAACAATGAATGGACATAGGACAAAAAACAACTTAAACCCGTTGCAACCAGTCTAGCGAAACGTACTACACTGAGTTGCAAGCGGTGCAGGAGAAGGCAAGAGAAGGATCACGCTGATAAGACGAATCGGAAGTACATAAAACCATAATAAAACCACACAAAAAACATGGAAACGTTTCTAAATCTCAAAATGCAACATCGCACTCTTTGCAAGATCATTTTTTGGATATTAACAGTGGCACCGGTGAGATTACTCCACTTTGCCTCACACATGTCCAAATCACGAAAATGTGGTTGTTCCACAAATAATAAACAGGAGCAATCCGCAATGTTAGGTTGATTTGCAAACGTGGATTTGTGAGTTGCACAGTGCTGAGTAACGATATGTTATCGTCCCCATTACCAATAACAAAACTTTTCCGTTTTTTACATTTTTTATTGTTGTGTTGTACTGTGATGGAACTAATGATGCCCATTGTCAAACTATATATTTCCAACAACAGCTAGGATAATCTAGTTGTGCAAAGCTAGTGCTTTTTTTAAAAATTTTCGGTTTGATAACCGTGTGTATGACAAGTTTTGAGAAATACAATTTTAAGAGTTTACAAATGACCAGAACACCCCAATAATGGCCAACTAAATAGTGAAATCTCATCATGGTTTCGGCCCATGCAGAGATATAATCAATGATTGAATTCATTCCCTATAGTTTGTGTATCTGGTATACCGTTACAAATATGAACCTAAACATTCAATTGCGCAATCACTGTGTTGGTCAACCAGTTTCAGAAACTTAACTCCATTTTCACCAAACAAAATAATTTTGAACAGATATTGAGTAAAAATCTAAAACTTTGAAAAGGACTCACAGCGTTGCAATTTTTTCAGATATTTCTTGTAAATCAGCTGGTTGGATTTGCAGACTTGGAAAACCCTACGCTTGGCTACGGCATCGGTTTAAGCTGTGGATTATTTTGTACCGAATTGGCTCGATCTTGGTTTTTTGCCTTATTTTGGGCAATTAACTACAGGTAGCGTTAATAAAATAATTTTTATTTGCGTCAAGAATAAAACTATAGCAGAGATTTTAATGCAGGACAGCAGTAAGAGCAAGATCCGCCGTGTTGACTTTGGTTTTCCAAAAAATTGCACGTCTACGAAGTCTTAAAGATAAGTCTGTTGGAGAGGTTAATCAACATTTTAGATTCCAAGATACTACAATATGAAACTAAACATTCACGAAATCACGACTTTCTAACTGATTTTCAGTTGGTCAATCTTCTCGCTAACGATGGCCAGAGGTTGGCGGAAATGATTATGTTTGCTGGAATTTTGGTTGGTGCACCGGTCATGTTATTACTCGCAACAATATTTGGCTGCTTACTTCTTGGTTGGACGGCTTTGATTGGAATCATTTCTTTTCTTGCATTTATTCCTTTGCAGGTTTGACTATGATCAAAAATACAACATAGTTACTAAGTGATTATATTCTTAGATGAGTCTCGGCAAGCTCATGGCCAAGTATAGAGCAAAATGCATTCGAATTACTGATCAACGAGTAAGAATGATGAATGAAATTTTGACCTGCGTAAAGCTTATTAAAATGTACGCCTGGGAGAAAAGTTTTGCCAAAACAATAGGTTTGAATTTGTGCTGGTTATTGCAACTGTATTGTAACATCCCTTCCGTTAAATTGTTAAAAGGCGATATTAGAAATAGTGAACGAAAAGTCCTGGAAAAAGCCGGTTTAGTTCAAAGCATGCAGGTCTCATTTGTTCCAATAGTGCCTGTACTCTCAACCGTAATAACTTTCATGGTACATACTTTGATAGGATATCCACTGGATGCTGCCCAGGTAACAATATATTTTTATCTTTCATACTCGCATTGCGCGTACACAAGGTAATAATTATTCAAATTTTGACAGGCCTTTACAATCATCGCGATGTTCAATGCGATGAGGTTCATCTTGGCAGTGTTGCCCCATGCTGTCAAAGCTGTAGCAGAGGCAAGTTTAATAAACATTGCATGCAACTGACCTTTTAAAAATTTTGCTTGTTTTCTGAAACGCATGTTTCTAGGTTTTTGTTTCGTTTCGTCGGATCGAAGAACTTCTCGAAATGGAAGAATTGGAAAAATATTACTCAGATCCATCAAGTAACGATATTGCAGTGGAGTTTGTTAATTTTAATGGAGCTTGGGATGTAGTTGAAAATTTACAGGTGTGATGGTGAAATTATTGGACAAATTAAGTTTTTGCTTTCAAATTGTTTTTAATTTTAGGCGTCAGACAACTCATCTAAGGAAAAAATACCTGCAGACTCATCTAGATTTCCAGAAGAATCGATTCTTGCAATAAAAGAGTTCAATTTAAAAGTGATGAGGAAACAGTATGGGAAAAATTTTTGTTATTTTTAACTAAGTTTTAACTTTGTTCTTTTTTTAGGTTGTTGGGAATTTGTGGTTCAGTTGGAAGTGGAAAATCATCACTCATCTCAGGTATTCTGGGTCACCTTCGAATTCAAAATGGGAGAATTGGAATTAATGGGAATTTAGCGTATGTTCCACAACAAGCGTGGATATTCCATGCAAGTGTTCGAGAAAACATTCTATTCGGATGTCCCTGGGATGTGGAAAAGTACAATAGAGGTGAATACTTCCTACAGCACTTGTTTCAGGTAATAATCATTGTAAATTGTAGTTGTAGAAGCTTGTTGCTTGAGATCCGATTTTGAAATTCTAAACGATGGAGATTTAACGGAAATTGGTGAAAGAGGAATAAATCTTTCTGGTGGGCAAAAGCAACGAATAAGCCTTGCTAGGTAAGCAATCGAATGTAAAGCATCCCAGTTCAATAAAGTAAGTCATAACGAATGCATCATTTATAATATAGAGCCGTATATAGCAACCGGGATATCGTTTTGCTTGACGATCCATTGTCAGCTGTCGATGCCCATGTTGGAAAACATATTTTTTTCGAATGCATCAAGAAGGAAATGGTTGGAAGGACAGTGATATTCGTCACACACCAGTTGCAATACTTAAAAGATTGCGATGACGTAATTATGTTAAAAGATGGAAGAATTTCTGAACATGGAACACATGACGAGATGATGTCACACCAATCCGACTACGCCGAACTCATTCAGTGAGTATTCGTATGTGATTTTTGTACTTTAACCAAGGCATATACTACCCTGGTTCTTGTTTAATTTTACACAAATATTATTGCACATATTGAAAAATGTATAGAAACTTTTATCTGGAGCAACGAAAAGAAAAACAAAATGAGAATGTTGTTGACAAATCGATTGTAAAGACAATTATGAGACAACGGACGATAAGCGGAACTGGAGAGGATTCGCAAACCGGTGATATTGTGAAAAGTTTGTTTCCAAGTCACAGGATGACAATCATTAATGACCTATAGAAAAATTTATTGTAATGTAAAATGTGTTTCAGATGTAGATAAAGATGATACCGATATTCCCATCAAGGTTTACCGCCAAACAAGTCAAGACAGAAGGGAGTTGGTTTCGAAATTTACAAGAATGGGAAGCGTTGGATCAATTCATAGTTTACCTGCAGAAGAGGGCGTGGTCAGTCCAGGTATCCTGAGAACTATTCGATTAAAAGGTTTTTGCGACTTTTTGGCACTTGCAACTTCAGATAAGGAACAGAATCCAGCCACGTTGGTGGAAATTGAAGTGGCGCAGTTTGGTTCTGTCAAGTGTTCGACATATCACACTTATATGAAGGCTGGCGGAGGGTAACAACTACCTATATTGCTACGTAAACTAGTATAGGTAGCGGGGTTGTTGTACTTTCCAGGTTGTGCATTGTAGCATTGTCTGGTTTTCTCTACTTAATGTTAATATTTGGTTCAACGTTCGAGAACTGGTGGCTCAGTTTCTGGATAAACCAGGGAGGAGCAATAATTCCATGCAATTCCACTACTGAAGGTAATATTGCTGTAAGTGATATTCTTTATTTCACTAATGTGTATATCCCAAGATAACTGCAGAGTGTCAAAAATTACGAAACATTGTCTTTAAATGCCTACATAAATAATAGTTTTACACTCTTTGTAGCATCATATAATTCTACGACTGCGGAACTTTGCGAACCAACGGTTGATCCCAACATATCAACAGGAGATAACATTGGGTTTTACCAGGTTTAAGCCAAACCTTAAAAATATTTGCAAATACAGTAAAATATATTTAAAAATGTATTTCAAGATTTTTATTGTGCAATGCTGTATTTGCAGCTGATTTACTTTACTGTACTCGTGATATCGTTGATCGTCGCTTTTGTCAAAGCAGTTGTGTATGTCCGAATTGTGATCGGCGCCGCAACAAACCTTCACAACGCAGTTTTTAAGGTCGTTTTCGCAAGTCCCATGGCATTTTTTGACACCACTCCAACAGGAAGGATCCTTAATAGGTAGTCGATAGAAACATTTGTTGCAAAAACAAACAAGTTCATGACATCGGTATTACAGGTTTTCTCGAGACCTTGATGATATTGACGTCAGATTGCCGTTGATCATGGACTTGTTCGTGCAGCAGGTCTTGTTGGTGCTCTTTTCCATAATTACAATGGTTTTTGTGTTTCCCTGGTTCCTCGTAGCTATTGTGGTCTTTGCGGTCATTTTTATCTTCGCTTACATTTACTTTCGATGTGCGGTGAGGGAACTGAAACGCTTGGATAATATTACGAGGTGTGTATATGTTTTGCGTTGAATTTAGATTATGTTAAAACATGCTGAATATTTCCACAGATCCCCGTGGTTTTCGCATATAACTTCTACAGTGCAAGGTTTAAGCACAATACACGCGTACGACAAGACCGATGATGTCATTAACAAGTATGTTTATACACTAAAGTTAAAACACAAGTTGCAAACAATTGATAGAAACATGACTTTGTTAACAATAGTTTGGGCCTGTCTCTTTATTCTTAGAATTGACAGAAGTTTATCTTGAATAGATTTTCACAGCTACTGGATGGAAACAGTTCTCCATTTTATGCATATCTGTGTTCAATGCGATGGATTGCGTTACGCCTTGAGTTCATGACTGTATTGTCAACTTTTGCCGTCGCTTTGTTCGTTGTCTTTTCGACAATCTATCCCGGGTCCCTTGGCTCCACAACTGCGTCTTCCGCCGGCCTGGCACTTTCTTACGCAATACAGGTAAGGATGTGTGAAGATTTTCACGATTGAGTAACACTTCACAGGAATGGTTTGCTAACTAAACTACAAACGAGGATGCGTTTTTGCGACAGATGAGCAATACAGCTTTATTAGTTTTTCTGCTGAGTGCGTTTTAAAAAACTTGTAATACTTACTGGAATTACATGTTTAGATGACTGGTCTATTCCAAGTGTGCGTTCGCTTTAGCGTTGAGACTGAATCTTACTTTACGTCGGTTGAGAGAATAACCGAATACATTGACACATGTGAACCCGAACAACCAAATGACATAGTGTTTAAAGAAACACCGCAAGATTGGCCAAGCCAGGGAGAGCTTAGGTGGGAGAATGCTTTGCAAACATAAGACGCGTTTTGTTTTCTGGGTCACTAAATACATGTGGATTTTTTACAGATTTCATTCAGTCCGCATGAGATACAGAGACAATCTGCCATACGTTTTAAAAGGAGTTGGATTTACAATTAAACCAAAGGAGAAAATTGGCATCGTTGGAAGAACTGGATCGGGTAAATCAAGTTGTCGTTTCGTCAAACAAAGTTGTCAAACCATTTCACTGTCCAGGCAAACACTTTAAACACAAAAAATTAAGCGTGAGAATTTCTTTTTTGGGTACCTCAACATGTTCAACAATTAAACCTGTAATCACGCAAACTTGTATTAAATGCTTAACAGACAACATCACCTAGCACAACGTGCTTGTATCTATATTTTTAACCGAATCACTCAATTTATTAATCCCAATGTAATGTGTAGTTCTTGACCGTGTCATAGCTTTAATAAATTACTTACGGCAACTGTTACGTCACACACTTTGACGTATTTCTATTTTAGGAAAGTCTTCGCTTGGTGTTGTGTTGTTCCGCTTGGTTGAACTTGAAAAAGATCGAATATCAATCGATGGAATTGACATCAGTGAAATAAATTTAGAGGAATTAAGAAACAAGCTTTCCATAATTCCCCAAGATCCCGTTCTATTTGTTGGTACAGTTCGTTATAATCTCGATCCATTCAAACAATACTCGGATGAGGAAATATGGAAAGCTCTTGAAAGAAGTCACATGAAATTAGCGGTTAGTAACTAAACTGTGGATGAAGTTTTGATTTTACTCAACTATTAAATAATAGATCGGAGAGCTTCCAGACAAGTTGGAAAGTGAAGTCGTTGAGAATGGAGAAAACTTCAGTGTGGGGGAAAGACAACTTTTGTGCATGGCTCGCGCCATTCTACGTCACTCTAAGATCATTATGTTGGATGAGGCGACTGCTGCGATTGACAGTGAGACGGATAGTTTGGTTCAAGACACGATACGGGAGGCGTTTGCTGATTGTACGATGCTCACGATAGCTCATCGACTCAACACAGTCCTAACATGTGACAAAATACTTGTAATGGACGATGGGCAGGTAATGTCGTCTTTTATATAACAGCATTATTCACCCTTCGGGTTAACAAATAACGCTTTAACATTAAATATTGAATTCTCAAAAAAGTTTGCTTCCTAGGTTGCGGAATTCGACCAACCTGAGACATTGCTCAGCAACGCTGATTCTGAATTTTCCAAAATGATTCTTGCTGCTGCAAGTGTGAAAGGTGGTGATATTGATGAAAGTTCCTCCAGTAGTAACGATTCTGGGCCGGAAATGTCCCAAGCAATCGGTTATTCTAATCCTGCATTTGTGGACGACAATGGGATTAGAACAAATGTCAATTAGTTTGTTCAAAGTGCTGATAAATCGCAACGTTGGCTGTAATTTTGCTTAAAGCGTGTGATTTAAAATAAAATGTAACAAATTTTATTATTGATAATTTTAATTGTAACTATTTCAGCTTTATGTGTTTGATTCCACTTTAAGTGTTTATTTTTGTCCACAATCTTTAAAAACAAGTTAAAGGAAATTGTTCATTAAGGTAGGTACGTGAAGTAATATATCTCCTAACATTGTCGACATAGAAACCGAAAGGCACACACGTACGTGGTGCATTTTTCTGTCATGTGTGTGGATGAATCAAAGTTCAGTTTCAGCTAAATTAAAGCAAAAAAATTTCAAATAAAAAAAATAGTTTACCTGCGAAACCAATAATTTTTACTACAACGGAGTTCGAAACAGTGCGCACCATTTTCTGCGGTTCACTGTTTATTATTGGCTCCTTGCTTGTGTACGTGTAAATCGCACAAGTCCTGACGAGAACGTAAATCTGACTCCTGATAAAAGGCTACTATTAAACCCAAAGTCAATCTATCAGTTTAATACATGATTAACAATCGCACGAGGACTAATAAAAAGGCGTTCTAATCCGCGCGTAGAAATGTCACAATTCTATTAAGTCTCTTTATATGTCAAGTATCTCACGTGTGTCTCAAATCTCTATCCATATTTTGCAAAACGTATGTGGCTTATATAGAATAATGCCTCGAAGTCAAATGAGTTCGGATTGCATTTTGACTACCATAAAAAGGTGACGGAAGTTTTACAAAATATGTCGACGGGCTTGTATCGTCTTCCATGCATATGAGCAAATAACGCGTTCTCGTAGATGAGTTGAACTGGGTTTACAGCGTGATTATTATCCAACGTCAATAAAAAAACGGGTGATACCAGCAAGTCGTGATACTATGAAACACAGCACAACAATTTGCAAATGTGACGTTGATGATACATTTGTACATGAGTTTCGTGACACAGAGCCGTCCACACTTTTGGTTCCTTGGCAGTTGCTTGGCCATCGTGAGTTTTACTTTCGTTTGTCTCCGATAACTCGAACCCAGTTTGGTTACTAACGATTCAACGTAGAATGTAAAGTCACAACAAAGTGGAATAGTCTCAGTCTGACTATTTAGCCAGCTGGACCGTTGTCAGTTAGCCGACAAGACTGCATAACTAAACTGCATCACTTTCTGCGATCAAAACGCCCATTGCTTGCTATACGTCATGAAGTCTCACACATTTCGATGAGTCATATTTAAATCAAAACCTTTTTTAGTATATTTGTGCGTAGCAACCGCCACGTATTCTGCCGACCACGCCATCCGCGAGATAATTCCAGTCTGAGACGGCTGCACGCGCTACAAGCTTGCATATAATTTTCGTAATTTTCGCACAGTATACATTCGTTATGATACAAGGGTAGAAAGGTAGACAAGGGAGAAGAGTATATTTTTGGTAGAATGGATATAAACCAGAGGTTCGATACCAGCTTATACTTGGACTATGATGGATACATTCCACGGAAATCCGACAGGTATCTGAAGACTCTAAAGACATTGAAGCCTTTGAGATTTACAAGGTAAAGTCCACACATCAAAAATTAAAAGCGTTCATTGCTGAATCAGATGCCAATACTATCTAATTAAACAACATTTTGATAACTTCAGGAAACACGCTCCAATCGACAATGTTGGATTATTCTCGACCATAACCTTTTCCTGGCTTAGCGATGTCTTGTACAAGGCAAGAAAGGAAATTTCTTTCGAAGACCTTCCTGCGATTTCAGAATCAGACAAAGTTGAGTCTACTGCTCCAAGGTATACACATTTAAACCTGATGCCAAACGGTAAAAGTGCTATGTACCGGCTCTTTTAATACTTACAATGTTGCTCGTAAAACGCTGGCGATAGCACTGTCATTGACTTGCCGCTGGCGTAATCACTTCCACGTAATTTAGATATCGTGACTGCATGACGTTTCTCCGTTCAGGAAATTAAACGCTTTCAGTTTACACTACGCATCTGTTCATATGTATTAATTAGTACAATGCAGCTGTGTTATAATTACCCTTATTGAACAGTTACTGTAAACGGTAACAAGCAACACCAATCATTCACAATATGCCCTCAGCACATGTTGCGAAATTTTAAGATAGTTTCGACTAAAATGAAAACGCTAAGATATTGTTTTGCAGCCATCCAATGCTTTGATGATAATTTTGCCACTGGTTTTGCTATGTTAAGCTTATAATTTTTCTGGTTTATTGGACTAAAGATAAAAAATATTGTGACAATACTCGTCCATGGCAAAAACGGTTGAATTTGTGCTTGATAAGCCCATTGGTGTATTTTCACAACGTTAAGTTCGATTGTGAGTGTGAATGTTTCTGATGTGAAACGTTTTGCAGGTTACACTGGTATTACCAAGACGAACGGAAAAAGAGAGGAAAAGAAGCAAATATCGGCAATGCACTTGCTCGTTTTGTCCGCACTAGGTATTTCATTGCCGTATTGCTTGGTTCCATATCATTTATTCTTGGAATTATTGTTCCGGTAAGTTTGTGTTCGTATACCGTATACCAAGAATCATGACTAGACCTCAGTATTTGTTTCCAACGACAGACACTTGTAGTGAACCAACTTATATTGTATACTTCAATGTCGAGTCAAAACCTAGCTTATGGTGTTGGTTTGTGCTTTGCCATGTTTGTGGGTGACGTAGGAAGAGCGCTTACACTGAGTGCTTCGCATGCTATTGCACACAGGTATGTAATGACGTTATTTTGATGATTTTTGATTAAAATGTAAATAATGTTATTACTGAGTATTAAACACGCCTAAATGTTTCAACTGTTCAATTATTTTCGTCAATTTGCATACAACTGCGTGTTCGACTAGTCGCTAGTGCACGATTATAATTACGTGACTGACGCAATGCTATTATTTTCGGTGTATCCTGGTAGATGGAATTTTTACACATAAGCGCAGTGGTAAAGCCTTCAATCGCTTTTTAGAAGGTTTTTGGTTTTTATCGCAATAAATGGTATTTCCAGTTGTAAGACAAGACATATTCATGAACTCAAAATGTATTAAAATATTTAGAACAATTCTTCGAGTGCGAAACGGCCTCGCCCAACTACTTTATTGGAAACTGATCAGGTTGAAAAGTTTCAATCAAAAGTCAGCGGGCGAAGTAAGTTTTTCATGTAAAGACTTAACTTTGTTTTGGCAAAACGACATACCTACCCTAGAAGCCGGCTTATATTCGTATGTTTTCACAGATGATCAACTATTTAGTTAATGACATGCAAAGAGTTGTCGAATTTTTAGTATTTGGAACCATACTGTTTAGTGCGCCGGTCGGAATTATCACTGGCACTGTTTGCGCCGGTTTTGTGCTGGGTTGGACTGGAATTATGGGATTGATTGGTTTCATGCTACTTCTGCCCATACAGGTAAACTCGTTAAACTTCAGTCATTTTTTGTCATGTTAAAACTCACGATTTACAGGCGATTGCAGTTAAACTCGGTGTAAAGTACAGAGCGAATTCAGTTCGACTTACCGATCGCAGAGTGAGAATTTTGAACGAATTACTAAACGGAATAAAAATGATCAAATTTTATGCATGGGAGAAAAGTTTTGAAAAAGTGATCGGTAATATTTATTTATTATTGAGTTTGAATTTTGTTTATAAATCAGGACTTCCTTAACTTTTTCGTTAGCGAGCACTTTCAATTGAGTGAAATGTTATGCGACCCTTCTTGTTTGAAAGTCATCTAATTTTTAGATATTTATTGTCACCATATCGATGAAATGACTGGTCTATGTAATGAACCAGTATCCGTGCTCGGAGGAGTAGTTTGTAAAACACTGTAGATGTGTCCAGGTTGCTATAAGATCACAACCGTCTTATAGTCACGCACAAACTGTTGTTTTGTGTGTTGGATGTTCTACTGTTCTGTGCCAACCAACCGGAGGAAGGGCAAGGCTTACAGAAGGTTGCTCTTTCAGAAGAAAGCAGCACTAACCTCACTAAATAAGATTATTTTGTGTGACATTGGTTCGCAACCCATAAAATTTAAGTGCGATATCCCGAAGGGTAGCGAGCCCCTACTTCAGGAAGTCCTGATGTAAATATAACTATTATACATTGTTGTTTTATATTAGGTTGCATTCGCAAAAAGGAAGGTGAGTTTTTGGCAAAAGCCGCAGCGCTACAAGTCATCATATCCGGTCTAATTCCAATATCACCTACTTTTGTAACAGTGCTAACTCTTCTGCTTCACACAGGGCTTGGCTATAGTTTAACTGCTCCCCAGGTAGCTTAATTGATTCATCACTCACTTGAGCTAGAAAAGCAACAACGCAAAGTAATAATATTTGCAGGCTTTTAGCACGATGGTAATATTCAACTCTATGAGAATTGCGATAGGAGTTTTGCCAATTTCAGTTAGATCGTTCACAGAGGTAGGTTAGCGGGTAAATTTTTGAGTTGCATATTAGTGACCCAATTCCACCATAGGCATTGGTTGCTGTTCGTCGGTTCAACGAACTGCTTAACATGGAGGAAATGGAGGAATACCAAGTTCCAGTGTCGGATGTTAACAATGCAATTGAACTGAAGAATTTGACAGTTGCGCCGATTTACATAAAAGTAAAAACAATATCGACTTATTCTGTACGTTTGTTTGTTACCTGCCTCATTTCCTTTAGGAAGAGCAACCAAAACTAAGAAAAGATAAACGTAATCCACCACCACCATCTCCCATCAAAGAAACAAATAATGTATCTACAAAAGAAGTCCGTCTACTGAACAAACTAAACTTACTAGTACAGCGAGGAAGGTATAAACAAACTTCATTTCTAATTTGATGGATTTTTTAGCAACAATTCTTTCCATAGTCTTATAGGAGTTTGCGGGGCTGTCGGGAGTGGCAAAAGTTCTCTGATTGCCTCAATCCTGGGACAAGTCCGTTTTAAGGAAGGTAGTGTTGGCATTAACGGTAACATTGCGTATGTTTCACAACAAGCCTGGGTATTTCATGCCAGCTTACGTGAAAATGTTTTGTTCGGTATGCCGTACGACAAGATCAAATACCAACAAAGTAAGTTTTGTTTGTCTTGAAATAAACAGTGAACAAATATTTACAAAATGCAGCGATTTCTGCTTGCGCACTGCAAGCTGATGTTAACATTTTGCCAAACGGTGATCTGACAGAAATCGGGGAAAGGGGAATTAACCTTTCAGGTGGTCAAAAGCAGCGCGTTAGCTTGGCAAGGTAACATAACGCAATGAACAGTATCTTTCTCTCTGTTTGTAAGGCTTTTTCCAGAAATCCTTTCACGTGTAAATATATGTTACGGTAGAACTTCTGCAGGACTTTTCCTTTTCGTTTACAGAGCGGTTTACAGTGAAAGAGACATTGTTCTTTTGGATGACCCGCTTTCTGCAGTAGATGTTCATGTAGGAAAACACATTTTCGAAGAATGCATTAGAAAACAATTAAATGGGAAAACTGTTATTCTTGTATCGCACCAACTTCAGTATTTTAAACATTGTGATAATGTTGTGATGCTTAAGGATGGACATATCGCCAATCAAGGCAGTTATAACGAACTATTGGAACAGAGCCATGACTTTTCGAATCTCATAAGGTATTTCTGTAATCAATGGCAGCAACATTTAATCAAATTCAAAGGCAAAGGTATTTTGCAACAGGTGTTAGTTTTGTTGCAGAAACATTGAACTTCAATCAAAATCAAAACGACAAACAAACCAAGAAAATGATGGCAATACCGAACTAGAAACCAACACAGATAAAGGTGAAAGATGTAATAAAACTTTATTAAACTGTTGTTTTAAAAACCATTAACAAATTAATCAGCATCAACAGGACTTTTTTAATTAGTGTTTAACTAAATTCACGCAGGTTGGTTAGGTTCTGGCCAGTTTTATGGTAACTGAAATTCTGTGAATATCTGTGAAGGTCGTATATTCTTTGCGCTTTAGTCCTTCCAGATTGGGCAATTTAGCATTTTGACTAACTCTACCGAGGTAACTTTAAACATTTAGCGCCAAGACCACTAAGATCTGTATCATCTGGTTCAACCAAAAATGCGACATCTTTCGCTTTAACGGAGAAAGAAAGTCAGGCCTTCGGAGCAGTGAGTTGGAAAACATACAAAACATACCTAACCGCTATGGGAGGGTAAGAATTAAAACTTTTTTTTATGTTGTACTTTAACGTTTACTTGTTGTAAACAGATATTTGTTGGCAGTATTTATATTTTTCCATGCATTTCTTGTTTCGTTTCTTGGAACGGCAACAAACTATTGGATAACTTACTGGATTAATGAAGGTGGCCAGGTTTGTGAAGCTGCAATAGCAGTTGTTTCTTTTTTAAAAGTATCAAACTTCCCCACGTGCTGTGTCAGGATCATGGAGTGTAGTTAACCTTTCTCGAACATTTAGTGTTTGAATGGAACGGACAGTTTAAATACGACAACCGCATCAAATCACACGGCGTGTAATAGGGATCGGAATATAGTCACAAACCCGAGGAAAGGATTTTATCAGGTATTCATCGAATTGTTGGTATTCGTTTTGGTAGAAGCACAAGCGGTCTGTATAACTTGCAGATGATCTATGGGATTATACTGCTTGCAACTTTTGTTGTGTTGGTAACTCGGGCATTGTCATTCCCACTTGTTCCCCTTCGGGCTTCTTCTCGATTGCACAAACAATTATTCCGAAACATGATGCGTTATCCAATGGCATTCTTTGATCGAACACCTACTGGTCGAATACTCAATAGGTTGGAGACTTATTAGTTATATATGTATATAGTGAGTGCGATGGGTGCAAATCAATGCCTTGTACATCGAAAAAGGCCAGTTGTCTTGCGATCCATACATGTATATAGGATTTTTTTGTTCTTCAACTTAGTTTTACCCACAGAAAAGAGGAGTAATGTATGCTACTAATATGCGTATATTATGAAGACCTAAAACTAATCCAAACAAATATTCTAGATTTTCAAAAGACGTTGACGAAATGGACAGCCGCCTACCGGCACACTTAAATTCCACCTTACAGCTAGTAAGCATGCAGAAAATTGTCAAAATGTCTTTTATTGTGTTAACACTATTGTTTTGCAGATCTCGCTTGGTCTACTATCTTTTATCACAATCTGTATTATATTCCCATATTTTCTCATTGCTTGTGTGTTGTTCATTGTATGTTACGTGCTACTGCTCAATCTGTACCGCAGTGGAATTCGAGAAGTTAAGCGTTACGAAAACGTTCACCGGTAATTCAATCCCTCTCCGTGCGATATTTTACTTGCCATGTTAATTGTCTAAGCACGTTTGCTTTTTGCGCCTAATCCAGTCTTAACTTTTTTGCGACAAAATTGGTAAAAAATGACGTCATATTATATGCATGTAATGCAGTTTTTTTTTCTTTATTTGTGAATTTTTTGCAGATCACCGTGGATTTCCCACGTGACAGCAACTGTTTATGGCCTTTCATCTATACACGCCTACCAGAAGACTGAAGTATTCATAAAACAGTAAGTAACAAAACCACTCTTGTATACTTGTACCAGTCCAAATTTTCTTAAAAGAATTTTTTCGTTAAAGTTTTGCAAACTACATCAACGATCACTCCGCACCATTATACGTGTATTTTGGTGCTCTGTGGTGGATTGGCGTCCGTCTCGATGCTTTCAACATAATAATCAATTTTATCGTTGCGCTTATGGTTGTCTTGGCATCTTCATATCCACAAGTATTTGGATTGGGTGGTGAAACTGCTTTGGCTGGCCTTGCTCTTACTTACTCTGTACAGGTAACGGTCGTTTAATGTAAATACGTTTAGTGGGTTTTATATCAAACCTTCGGAAAATTAAAAGACAAAAATAATTTTTCCGTCGGGAGACTTCTTCTCTTACCATTTGTAGCGCTTTTGTTACAAAAACAGATAACCAGGGGTATTATTTTTTAATATTGCTTCCGGAATTTCAACACAAAGAATGCTCGCACGTCTTAAATACTTGTAGATTTCCGGAATACTGCAATCCCTGACAAGATTTATGGTCGAAACTGAAACAGTTTTTACCGCCGTGGAAAGAGTTCGGGAGTATTCGGATTTAAAGGAATTGGAAAAACCGTCAATTGTTGATGATAGCAGACCACCTGTAAACTGGCCGCAACATGGCGCTATTGCGTAAGTTTTTTGATTTTTAGATCACGCAATATTTCATTTTCAATTTGTCAAAAGGTTTAAAAATGCGACAATGCGATACCGAAACGATTTACCTGATGTGTTGCGTGACGTTTCGTTTGAGATAAAACAAAAGGAAAAGATTGGAATTGCCGGTAGGACCGGTTCAGGTAATCTGAAACAATACAGGTTGTCACACGTATTTCAAGTTACGAAAATAGTATAAACACATCTGCAGGCAAATCATCGCTTGGTATGGCGCTGTTTCGTTTGGTTGAGCTATCATCAGGTCAAATATTTATTGATGACGTTGATGTCGGTAAAATCGGACTTGAAGATCTTCGCAAAATTATGACGATTATACCTCAAGACCCTATTTTATTTGTCGGCACAATTCGATACAACCTCGATCCTTTTTCTAAATACTCAGACGACGAAGTTTGGCAAGCCTTGAAAAGAAGTCATATCAAGGACATGGTAAATATTTTATAAACTTGAAAAAACGATGATTAATTTATGCCAATTGTTTTTAAAGTCTAGTCGCATCAGCTGTCATTTACAGGTTAGAATTAACAAATTTTGAAAACAGATACAACGACTTCCAAATAAGTTGGAAAGTGAAGTCGTTGAGAATGGAGAAAACTTCAGTGTGGGGGAAAGACAACTTTTGTGCATGGCTCGCGCCATTCTACGTCACTCTAAGATCATTATGTTGGATGAGGCGACTGCTGCGATTGATAGTGAGACGGATAGTTTGGTTCAAGACACGATACGGGAGGCGTTTGCTGATTGCACTGTACTTACTATTGCACATAGACTCAACACTATCTCAAACTGTGACAAAATCCTCGTAATGAGTGAAGGACAGGTGTGTTTAGCGATGAAGTTTTACCACCGTCTGCATTTCCAACAAATCGTCTTGCATTCATGTTGTTCCTCGTTTAATGTTGTGCTGTTAAAAACTTTTTATTTAATTTACATTTAACTTGTCAAATATACAGGTGGCGGAATTCGATGACACCCAAAGCTTGATGAAAAACCCCCAGTCAAGCTTTTCTCAACTACTTACGACCACCTTAAAACAATCTAACAATGAGAATTACCAGCAGTCTGCAAACAAAAATGCTAATTCCAATTACGACACGGCCGCTTACGTTAATTCCGCTTTCACGTCAGACTAGGAATAAATTCATTCTCTATGTCACATATTTTGACATTTCAACACTATAATTCAAGCAATGTTATTTGCAGAATCTGTATTAAGGTCGCGTGTATTTCTCGTGTATATGCCATTTTAACAGGACAAATAAAGCTTTCAAGTAAAATGTTTGACAAGTGTTTCAAACTATCTGAAGACACAGATACGAAACTGGAGGACAAATGACATTTCAAAAGAATGACATATCCACGAACAAACCACATTAATTTGTTAATGCAAGATTATAAAAATATGTCATAAGCTCATAATTTAGAGCACAACAACAATTCGAAGCACGTAGAAATTGTTTTAGCGCAGGTTTTTAAATTGTGCAAAGACAAAAATTGCCGGTCATTACCTCAGCCAAAACTATTGGAGGAATGAGAATAACAATATTGTAGCTATTGGGCAATATAACATGGAAATGCGTCTGCTTTTAATTTGTAACGAGTAGCTCGGTATCCGACGTTATCTTCCTGACTAGTTTTATTTTCGTCTTGACAGTTCGATCAATCACAGGATTGCCTCGGGAAATTTATCTTGCCAAATCCAGCAGCGGAAGACGGTTTCTCGACAGGCTGTGGGAAGTGATTATTATGGGTGCTATGAAGGTGACTCATTGCGAAATACCTGCGGAGTGCGATGCGTTTGTTTTATGACTGGTCTTTCCACTCAACAGCACAGAGGGTCGGTTTTAGGGTTCTCAGGAAATTGAGGAAACTAACTGTGGTTTCGAAGAGTCCAATTATTGTTATTAATGCATATATGTATGTATGTATCATTTTTATCAGCGCCAAACAATAAAGTAAGTTTGCACATTTGTGCTTATGCCTTTGCAATGGATCAGAAAATTGTAACCATCATTTTCCTCCCAATACATCAAATGTAGGAACTTTCCAACACAGATGATTCCAACGAGATCAATTTCCTGCAAAACTTCCTGTAGTTTTTGTGTGGAAACTTTGGGACATTTCTTTCCTCCACAAGATATTAGAAAGGATATTTCCAAGTTGCTAATAATCCGTTTATCGTCTATCATAAGTTTTAGTCCACACAGCTTCGCACTTTTATCTCTTTAAAATAATTCACAACACGTTATTATAGAGTTACCGTTCATTTAAAGCATTGTAGTATGCCTTAAACCATTTATAAAGCAAAATTATGAAACAAACATGTGATCACCGAATGCAAAAACTTTTTGCAAAACACGAAAATGGTTGCATGGTGCAGAGGGTGCTTTTGCGAATACTTACGCACAGCCACAACATGTGAAGAAACGGAATGAGTGATATGGATTGGATGTCCGCAGGACGTAGGCCACTTGCGGCGTGAATCAATCAACAGTTGAGGATGTCTGGTGATTCCAGCTTAAGCACCGACAAACTTTCGCTTCTCCTGGCGTCCCAGCATTCCTCTCAAGGTAGGCCGTCAGATCGTCGGTGTCGAATTACTGGTTGTTTGAGAGAGGGGGAAAATTGGACTGCAACATTGTTTGGAAGACGTTTATAAATGTTTTCTGTGTGCGAAGCTGGACTGTATAAAGTTTTGTGGTGATTTTCTAAATGTGGTTAATTGTTGTACAATACCTATTAGGAATAAACAAACAGTAAACTCAATACCCGACAATTTTCAACTAACTTGAATTGCAATTTTCTGTTTTCAGAACATCAAATGTAATATAAAAGTCTGTCTTGCCTGTTAGCCGATAGGCCTAAGATAATTTGAAAATTTCGCTATGACTGGAAGGAGTGATCGAATCCCTTCGAATGGCAACGGGGGGCGCCCGTCGAAGTTGGATCGCCAAGTTTCCACAACTTCGTCGCGTATTCAACGCCTGGAACATTGGATTGAGTGTCGTTTCGTTCTCACTGCTCTGCTCTTCTTCGGAATGATGCATCAGTACATGATGCGGGCGAACTTGAGTGTTGCTATGGTTGCGATGGTCGATACCAAGCAGATGATGAGGGATGAAAACCGATCCATTGCCGCTTGTCCCGTTGATGAAAAAGACGCAGTCATCTCGTCGGATGATATGAATGTTAGCAGCGTTGTGGGTGAAGTGAGTAGAAACCTTAGTTTTAAAGATTGTTAACTATGTCATGTATCACGTTGTAAAGATGGAAAAGTGTAACCAACCCGTTAAACGTATTTTTAGCATGAAAGAGAGGAGTTTGGTGGTCCATCATTTGAATGGGACGCCCCTACACGGGGTTGGATTCTCGGGGCATTTTATTATGGATATTGGTCAACGCAAATTCTCGGCGGCTTCATGGAGCATAGATTCGGCGGCAAGATAGTTTTTGGAGGATCTGTTTTTATGTCGTCAGTGTTAACACTCCTCACACCGATCATGGCGGGCTTGGGTCCTTGGGCCTTGATGGCAACCAGAGTGCTTCTGGGAGTTTGTCAGGTTCGTGCGCTCGGACAATTTATGTTCAACACGCAAAGTTGAAATTATCCGTTTTTTTGGCTTAGGGTCCAATGTATCCATCTCACCACGGTATGTGGGGAAAGTGGGCTCCTCCTCTCGCAAGATCTCGTTTAATTTCCATCGCCATGACAGGTTAAATAAAAGTTACTAATTGAACTTCAGTAAATTAATTTTTTTTTAAATTCTAACAGGAACTTATATCGGGACGGCAATATCATACAATCTATCTGGATATCTTGCCCGACACGGTTTCGCCGGAGGATGGCCATCAGTATTCTATGTTTTAGGTACGCGTCCGGTTTGCCCACTTTGAAAGTACATAATCTCTTCACATTTATCTTGACGTAGGAATATCTGGTATGATTTGGTGTTTCTTCTGGGCTATTTTTGCCTTCGATTCACCAGCAAAGCATCCCCGCATCTCAGAGAAGGAGCGAAGATACATTGAACAATCCATTGGAACAAACACACAGGTACGTGGTTACCAACTTTAAATACATTTTAATATAGGTTGAGGATGTCAATAGCAAAGTTTACTCAGATTTTATTTTCAGGACACCACTCTGGAAATTCCATGGAGGGGAATTTTTACGTCTCCCATATTTTGGGGTTTATTCATTGGACATTTCTGTTCTAACTACGGGATATACAATCTGCTTACCAACTTGCCTTCTTACATTGACCAAGTTCTTGGATTCAACATAAAAACAGTAAGACAATTTTAAGGGACTGCATTGCGTTTCCGTATGGCTTATGACTTATGTTTTGTCTCACAGAACAGTGCTGTAGCTGCCATCCCGTTCATTTCGTTGTGGTTTTTCACTACAGCCTCCGGTTGGATAGCTGATAGCATTCGACAAAGGAGAATGATGTCAACCCTGAATGTGAGAAGGGTTTTGATCGTAATCGGTGAGACACATTATCTAGCTAACCATAACTTAAACCGTAATATGTTGTATTTTGTCCATAGCCCAATTTGTGCCCACTATATTTCTGATTGTCGCTGGGTACATGGGGTGCAGGCCAGTGGTCGCCATTGCAATGGTCTCATTGGCAGCTGGTTTTAGTGGATTTGCAACTCCCGGTTTTAAGGTAATTAAAAGTTTTAGTATGTTGTTGTAAAAGTTGTTGTTGCGTGTTATAACTATATGTTATAAAGAAATCGTTTAAATTTAGGTTTGCCACATCGAAATTGCCCCTCGCTACTCAGGTATACTGTACTCCTTTACCAACACTTTTGCAACCTTCTCTGGACAAGTATCTCCCCTAGTGGCAGGATATGTTACTGGAAGTGTAAGTTAGCACAAATTGCGTGTCCATACCCGTGCTTTGCGCATCTAACAAGCTTTCTTTCAAGATTGCTGATCCCAAGGAAGCGTGGAGAATAGTTTTCTACGTCGGAGCGGTCGTGTCGGCTATTGGCGGCTTTGCTGTCCTGGCAACACTCAAGACTGACGTGCAAGATTGGGCTCGTATGGAAAAGGACTTTTACGAGACAGAAGACAAAAAGGGCAAGAGTTTGCCAAGCGTCACACCAACAGACAACGACGAAAGTACCGAGGGATTTTTCAAAACTGAGCAAGTGTAGTTTTCGTTGGCCTATGTGTTTAACTGTTGTGGTGCATAGATAAGCATATATATATGATTGAATGTTGTAATCTGCTCTACGCACGCATGCTTACGCACAGTGTTTCTGTACAAATAGTGTTACCTGTAGACAACGTGCGTGCAATGACGGTTCTGGTCATCAAGTGATTCGTTTGCACAGAATGTTCAGTCATTCTTTTCCTCAACTCGTAATAATTTATGTATATACAACTTTATATACAGGATGCGATGTGCCAAGGGTCACGCAGTTTTGTGTGCTTGTATATATTTTTTGGCCAAAATATTTTTGTAGATATATCACAGTATTTTTGCCTTGACTAGCAAATTTTTTTATTTCTTTAGCAAAATGAATCATTTTTGTGCATATATGCTTACACTTTAATATATGGAACAGTTTTATTACCGCATCAGTACCAAAAGTGCAATATTTGTTCATTTATCTTTTTATGTACAATAAATTTAAAGTATGCGGTTATTAAACCTGAGTGCAATACAGTTCAACTGGGGTCACGCAGTGATTGCCCTTGTCACCTAGAAAACAAAGGCTTGGAACAATATCAAAAATTGCAGAGTAATTCGTGCGGTCATATGCGCAAATGTCAGATGGTGTAACTATATGGAATTATTAAGGTTGATGGAAAACATCGTTGTCCACTCCAATGTCTTCTTCTTTAAGCCTTCGCCGATCTTTCGCCATTTTTTCGCGTCTCACGCAATATTCCACAAGAAAAGCCCCCACCACCATGATAATGATAAGCGAACTGATTACGCTCAAGATGATAGCGATCTTAAGACTTGTATCTATAAACAGCATATAGAAAAAATTAATTGCGCTAGAGATATATTTTGACTGGATTTGAACTGCTTCATTTTCATACGGGCCAAGACCTACCAATGTTGCAAGTAAGATTTGTTCCACTCCAATTAGTTGCCGAGAACTTCGGGGAACCCCCACACTCAATTACATCCGGGTTCGTACTACTTGTTACAGCATCAGCCAACGTGTAATGTCTACAAAAATTATTGAATTCATAGCAAGGGTGTCGAATTCATTTAATGCAGTGGGCTTCATTTACCAATGTAGATTTCGTCGGCCGAATAACTTTGCAAATAAGGATATTATTGATAGTTTTATTTACATTTTACTTTAAGAGCCCCGACCTTAAGTCACAATGTGACGTCATAACAAGATAATAAGCGCACCTCGTTAAGGAAGTCACCATAATTTTGTTAATCTGCTGTCGTTTAATGTAAGCAGAAAACACAGGGAAAACAACCCTGCTACAGTGTTGCACTTACTTGGCGCAAGTGTATTCGACCAAAGTACCAAAACGAGAGATCGCCGGAGGATTCCTCAACTCTGTTCCGTTGGGACTAATTACTTTTCTTGTGGCAAAAGTCGGAAGTTCTGGTGCGTTGCTTAGTTTGCACAATATTTCTATAAACAACAATAAAATACTAAGTACTGTATCTCATATGAATAACTATAGAAAATTCCTGCATGCTTTGACAAGATCTATCAATTGCATATGATTCACACGACTGATATGCAGTTGCCCAAGTCACACAGATGACGTGTTAATCAACGTTTAGGAAATTCTTTTACCTGTACAGGTAATTCCATCACCACTGAATCCTCTGTCACATATACATTTAAACCCGTTTGCGAGATTTATGCATTGTGCGTTTTGATTGCAGTTATCCCAATTGGAAAGACATTCTTGTACATCTAAAGTGAAAATAAAAAAGATTAATTATGAGAACATGACGTTTGTTGGTATTCTGCATTAATATTTCCTCACTTTTGAGGTTTTGAACTTCCCTTACCCAAATTCATTCTTACGTAAGATGCTACTCCACCCCCACCAAAGATAGCTTGAAGGGAATTTGGAGCCCTTAATGTTCCTTCGATTTGCTGTTGAAGGGGAAGTAAGCTCGTGTAGTTAAGCCATGAATGGGGACGGTCGAAACTCATTGCCAGTTTCGCAGCAACATTCACTGTTCCACTGATTGTTACCGTCACAGAAGTGTTGGTGGTAGTCTGTGCAACCACATTCAAAACCTGTCATTTTAAAAAAATGATTGAAAAATCATATTTATATACGATTCCTACTATAATTTTCCACACATTTTACGAGTATTGTGAACAACCAGAAACAAGTGGCCTACCAGTTGTTCCAAAGCAGTAACATTGTTCGGTTGATAACTGGCATTTACAGTCTTTGTAAAGAAAGCTTCACCAACCACCATTGTCAAAGCGTTTTCGCACAGTAGGCCAGTAAATCCAAATGGGCACTTGCAGGCCGGACAAGGATTGGTGTCATTGGTTTTGCAAACCCCGCCGTTCTGGCACACGTTGGTTCTGCCTATGCGGAAATACTTGACGTCACTGGCAGCGAGCCCCTTTGTTGTACTTACATACATGCCAACAAAAACAAAGCAAGCCACTTGTGTGTATACAATACTACACGTGTACACATCGTGCAACTATAATCTGTATAAAACGTACCTGTGTTTGAGGTTGTTTGTGCGTGAATGACATTCCATATCAGACAAACACAGATTGTTAAGAAGATAAAGTGTCGAACCACCATATTCCAACTTACTTTCTGACTCTTGATTTTAAACCTTTTGTTAAAAATCAGCTATATTTAACGGAGCTCCAGAAAACTGTATCTAGAGTTCAAAAATAATTTGTTGTACTACGTTTGCTTAATGACCACTACGCTCTACACAGCTACTTGTAGAGTGTGATATGCGCTGTGGAGTGTGACGTCATAGGAAGGCGGGCTGAGCGTCATCGCACGCGTGACCAGCATATACGGGCAGACGCTACAACGACACTAATTATATCAACATCGCTTTGGTGATAAAATTCGCACATATAATGTTGCTTTTCAGCCACATTGAATCTCTAGTTTATTTCAGCCACATAAAAAGCGTAAATCAATGAGGGGTTTGAATTTAAACTTGGGTTGCAGATGACATTAGTGTTTGGACGTCTGCAGAGAGCAAGAAGACGGTATAGTTTTTATACTAATAAGATCACAGTACAAATAGGGGGTTATACCTCATAAATATCTTTTAGTGCTGTGTTTTTTAACGAAGTGAATAGTTCGCACCACATGTGAATTAAACTTTTGCAGGAATGAATCAAAAAATGTTTGTTGGTATCTATTTTATATTCAACTAATATCGGCTATCGTGGGGGCTGGCACAAATGCTGTCCGTATTTCCAAAATTCAGTGCAATATTTCATTTAACTAGTACTGTTGTTTACTACCTTCTAAAAAAAGAAAAAAGATCACATTTTATTTGAAGAAATCACCTCTAAAAAAGATCACACGATTTCTTTTAATAAAATGCAGGCCTATAGAAATGCCGTAACATTTAGTAGGGGTGAAAGTAACCGAAAAAGCTCGGGAATCATTGTTTCAGTGGACTTTGATGTTGAAAGTTTCAAATTTAATTTACCCCAAATGCGAATGATGTACGTCCATATTTTTCATAAAAACCAGAAAATCAACCTCTTTAGATTTTATATGTAAAACACCATTTGAACAAAATATTTTTATTAAATTGTTTTTATATCATGTGACTGTGTTTTATGTGTATTTTTAATTACCGTCAAATTGTTTTTGTTCATACAAACCCATTAACATGTCATGGTTGTGAGTATAAAGAGACTGGCCCATATTGTTATTAACACTGTCATGTTAAAATAAGACGTTTCGACAAAAACTTATGTCATCATCAGTTTGATTGACGCGATTGGTGTAGCTCCATCATTATAAGGAGCTGACCTGACCGACGTCACAGATAAGGCTCGCGCGGGTGGTGACGTCATTTTTCTATCGGCCACACACCACCAAGAGGCGGAATATGCGCAGTAAGCGACGCAAAACGCAAAATACACAATAAACGGCATAAAACGCAACAAACACAATACACATTAAATAAAAACAGTGGTGCTGAAGTGCCGTCACATTGAGTTGTGGTTGTTGCTGTTGTATGGACAGCGACTCCATCAGCAGGAGACGGTACCTGTCTCTCATGGTTGGTTTTCTCACATGAAAAATTTTTGGCACCAATGTATACATTTTTGCTCAGATTATTTCGTATCACAAGGATGAATTAGTCGCTTAATAGAAAGTAAAAGAATAATTTGACCTTGCAATCCCAGAGGTAGCAAATTAATTCCATTTTAAAATATTTGTCTGGTTTCATTTGCGTATTCAATATCACGTCTTGCGGCAATTTGCAAAGTCTCAGGCGACAAACTCCAAGGTCTACAAGAAACGGGTCTACCAGACAACTGTCTGAGCAACCAAAGATGACTCTCACCAGGAAAAAGGCACTAAAACAATGAAAAAATTGTCGGTAATATTGTATACCAACAATTTTAATCCGTATCATTTTTTTGTGTATTTCTTTTCAAAATAACGTAATTTCAGACCCCAATGCCCAACTTATTGAACAAGTGAGCAGTTTAAAAGGTGGCAGGCCACAATCCACAGAACAAGTATATGTTAAGATGTCTAAACCAAGTTAAATATGGAGACTTAACGAGCGGGACTTTTTATGTGCAATTTATCGCCTGCAAATACAAAAGCGGTGGTTTGAAATACAAAGAATAAAATTATATTACTCTAACATGTTTCAAAACTCTGGAGAAACTTAACTACAGTTTTAGTGCTGTCAAAACTAGGGGATGCTCTACATTTTGACAGGGGAATTTCATCCGGCGGTCGTCAAAGCGTGCAAATTGCGTTTACCATCCCGGGCAGTCTAAGTTGATTGTCTTTTACGAGTTTGTGGGTTTGTTTATGTCTGATTGATGTTGACGCGAATTCCTTTCACACTACAATTATACTCACAGTTTTTCTACTTCTGCCAAAACAATTTATTTCGTAAAATTTATCAATAAAGTACAAAATTCATGGCCGCAAGATCTAAAATAATTTGAGGATAAATTTCGAGAGACCGAGCAAAATAAAGAAAAAGGCAATATCCTTGTGTCTACGACAGCTGTGACGTCACAGACATATAAGCTGTGCGTTGACCAGTTTTCATTGTCTTGCAGTAGTAAAGAAGTTATCGGCCGGGTAAGTAAGGGCGCAAAGCCGATTTCCGTTTGCAAAAAAAGCGAAATGAATGGTCATTTAATGACCCGGTTAGGCAGAAAGTAGGTCACTGTCATGACGAGCACTAAACTTTACGTCAGGATGTAAACAGGTTTTCTTTTTTGTCAGGTGTTGTTGGTTTGTGATCTGCGAGGTTGTGCCTTGCGAACTTGTTTTGTTAACAACTTAAGTTTATCAGTTTTAATATATGTAAACATGCGAGCTCTCCTTGAAGATAACGAATTGTCGTATGAAAGTTTTGTTGAAACATTTTCAAGCATAAGTCGTCCAATCGCCGATCGATCCAACGAAAATGGTGGGTATCTGATTGGCCAGTTTTAAACGTTTAATTCATTTAATCCCAGCAATGTTTTTTTCAGATTTTATTTCACATTCGATTTCTGCTGGCGAAGACGATGTTTCTGTAAATAATGAGGTGAGGAACCTGGATCTTACCAAATATTGTAGACCGGTTTGCAGCTGTAGAACGTTACGGATCACGTACATTGTAACTTCTTATTACTTATTCATGTGTGAGCCGCTGACATGAACTGACGATCGCGCACCACAGTCACATGTGTGTATTTTTAGGTTGGATAACCATGCCATGTTTACCCTGTGGCTGTTGATTCTCTTATCTAAAAATATAAATGTCGCGCATACGTTCCAGTAGACCCCTGTATTTTTAACGCTTGGTTGGTTTGCGGCCAAATGCATTCGTGTTTACTGCCAGCTCTTGTGTGAGCAAACCAACTTAACATAGTGAACATTTCCGCGATCGAGATTGGATTGTTTAAACTGTGCCCACAGTGTTGTTTTTGCGATCGTTCTACTCCAGTAGGAAACCATGGCACAGTCCCAGGGCTTTGTTTAGCAGCGCTTACATGTAGCTCTTCGTCCAGATTGTTGCAAATCGTAAACGAACAGCGTTTCTGTTAAAGTGCGAATGGGGCCAAGAAAGAAACAATTGTTACAAACCTCATCGAGATCGCTGCGAATTGTCAACTTCAGGCACTTCACGTCTGTACGAGTATTGGGTAAAACCGCCACTTGGCCCTTCGTATCAAATTGCCGACCTACGATCGTTGACGACGGGGAAGCGGAGACTTGTGATACGCTTCAACTCGTTTTACACAAGTCCCTAGTTTATAGATGAAAACGATCTGAAAGTCGACTTATTTGCCTTTCTGTGCGACGGCCAACTACGAACGTTGCCGTCATATTGTTTTGTTGTTTGCGGCGCAAAGTTGAAAGGCCCATGCGATAAACTGATGCCCTAAGCATATTTATTCGCTTGGTTCCTACTGTGAATGTGAACACTGCGGTGCAATGCGTGGTGAGAAATGTTCTCGTGTGAAGGTAATTTGAGTTTGTTGCCTGCTTGTGAAAATTAGTGTTAAAAAATTGGGTTATACTGAATTTTTTTCCTTCAATGATTTGATACAACCATACGAATCTGCGACTTTAATAAATTATCCTCGAGTTTGATAAAGGATCAATCCAGGATTAATACGTTGTATCTAGGATTAGCATGGCGGCACATTTACCTGTGCGTTGTTTCCTTTCACTTGAACAAAGGTGGGTTGCAGCTTTTTGTCACGCCACGTCTGAGTGGCGATTAATGCGATCTACACGGGTGTCAGTAGGCTTGATACAGAATACAATAGATTAACTGTTATCACGTACTGAATCCATGACCTTATCGAATTGAATTGCATTTATGCTTTTTACCTGTAGTTCGTGAGATGAACAATAGTCAAATGTTTTTGATATTCATTGGACATTAAAGGAAAGATCTACTACAACCGTAGGCTTGTTGTAGGAAATACCGTACAGACCAACTGAGTGTTTGTATTGCTACCCATTCGAACCGGTTTACTAGATAGCAGCTTTCTAAAAAGCGCGAAGTTCCGTGAGAATCGCTGCAAGCGTCGAGCTCGAATAGCTGCTGACAACGCACTTCTATTTCCACCTCTGAATTAATTTTAATTTAATGGTTCACGCCGTAAAATTAATTATACTCACCGTAACGCCAAACGGGCTATTTTTAACCGCAAATACAAAATTGCAACACCATAAAACACGATTTAGTTATAAGCAATCTTACTTATATATTTTCATTTCATGACCTGTCACTATATTTGTATTGTTCAACCCTGGTCAAAGGAAGTTATTTTGAAGTGGAATGGTGTATAGGCAATTTCCTTTTGGGTAGGTTTTTTAATAAGTTACGTCATTGAAGTGTATCGAGCGCCTGCTAACGTTGATCAAGACCTCTTTCCTCCAACAACGATCGACCATCGCCGGTATTATTGGGTCGATCGATTGTTTCAATATTTTTATGTTTGTCCACACATACGGGTTCAACTGAAACCAAGAAAATTTCACCTTTCTGCTTTATTCACATTACTTGATTTGTTGCAGACAAATTCAATCAAAAGTGTGGAAAGCAACTGCTTCAATTATGAACCAGCATTGGAAAATGATTCGATTCAAATAGGAGGTAAGCGAAACCAAATTATAATTTATGACACAATGAACTACTCTCTTCACCCGAAAGCGAATTGTACAGGAATAGCTATAATTTCGAAACGGTTATCATGACTTTTGGGGGAAACCAGATTTATCCATGGAAGCGAAGTCAAGGGTATGGAAATTTCCCATAGAGGCTTAGAAATGGCACAGCGTGTAGCCCGGGCGCAGAAACCAACTTTCCCACAGTTGTATTGACTTGCAGTCGTGTGGAGAGGGTTAGCGGGGAGTCGCACACCCACAGCACTGCCCTTATTTATTGAACAGTGTTCGACAAATGACATATCTCTCCCTGTGTATTGTATTGTAAAAGGACGGCGAGTAGCTATACATTTGTCAGGCAATGATGTCGAACACATTCCGGTCAAAGTGACACATACAGTGACGTAATCGACGCAAAACTAGCACAGGCCCTTGTCGTTGTTAAGTTTTTGTGTACACTAACCGCACGGCTAGTGTTGACACGTTGTGTCAGGTCCGAACCACAGGCTCCCAGTGTTTGCTTTCGTATTCCCACGTAATTGCTTTCCGTTCCGTCGATGTCATTTCAAGTAATGCACCTTCCCTGTGTGTGTTCCGCTTCGCCTTCTAAAGCTCGCGGTCCGGTTGTCAGCAGCGGCTGTCGAGCGATTTGTGAAGCATGCGCATTTGATTCCAAACAGAAATGATATCTTCTCCAATTTCGTGTTTGCCGAGTCAACCGAATCGCTACACAGTCCCACGCATAACTTCGCCAGTGGATTGGACATGTTTCCGATATCTTAAATTAGTTTACACAGGTGAAATATCTTTTACAGTAAGTTAGGATAACCGTAAGTAACTTCCGAAAATTGTTGAATCATTTTACCGGACGCGACAAAGAATAACATGTCATGGGTTTACTTGGAGCGAATTAATAAGTTCAATCACACTTGTACGGATTTAAAACGCTAGAATTTAATCCAATAACTTATGTAATGGAGAGAAGATCTTCTGAGCCACCATAACCAAACAGTGAAACTTCCACTACAAAGATTTATTGCGTATGACATTAAGGGTTGTGTTGCGTATTGTTGGGCAACACGCGTAAATGTGGACGCTGACACCTTGTTCGGGAAATGACGTATCATGATGGTTTAACTATGTTCAAGAGTTCGAATTTAAACGATTTCTAATAGGGTGCACTGTTGAAATAAGTGAGTTAGTTAATTTGTGCGCTGTATATAATCCTACAGGTGATGTTGGCAAACCTCAATCTTCCAATGCGTTTGTTGGCCGTCGCAAAAGACTGCGCAAGATTTCCATTGATCGAATAACGTCGTTCGGTGATGTTGTACAAGCTGCGATGACGTCACGGAAATCAAAAAGTGATGGACGAGGTGAGAAACGTAGGGAACGTCTTAGGAATGCATTTGGTTAATTCGCCACTGTTCGCTGTCGTTCTTGTGAATGTATTGGCCAGTTAAATAGCATATAACAAATCGTACGTTACTTGGAAACGTAGAACCCAAACTGTAGCGACGGTGTATTATGTATAGTGTGTGACTTTTATTGTATGAAATACGGGGGGTGAAATCAATAAAGTGCGTACACATTAAAAAGCCCAAGTGATATTTCCAACCAAACTTCGCCTACTTGCATTGAAACTTGTAAATGAATGCCCAACTCGCTACAGATGATCACTCGAGCGCACAATCACCTGGGGAAGCTCGCAGAATGTCGACTTTCCTCAACAATATCCACCCTTATCTGGCGCGCAAGTTTGTTTCGGAAAGCGATTCTGCTTCCACAGACGGCGAAGGCGGAAGTTCCGGCAGTATTTCCTCAAAAAGCTCTTCGCCAATCTCGAAAGCAGCTGTCTTCCGCATTCCAGCCACGAGGCTTAGCGCCGCGGCACACAGGGGTTACTTGGATTGCCGGAACAAGAAGAAACAGTGGGAAAGGTAGGTGCTGCTGTGTCCCAGCTTCTTTTAAGTGTGCATCTGTATGGTTTGGATAGTGCCGCTGCATCACATGCACCTGTTTGGTGGCATTTCAAGACATTTAAGCTAAACCAATAGAAAATAATATTTGTTGACACGGAGATCATGCTCTCTTGTTGCAACGCTTAGCGCAAGACAAAGTTGTTGATGTTGTGTCCATAGGCGCCTAGTTTTCATTTTTCCAGGGGGGGCGGCTATATTATGACGTCATAATTTGTTACTATGACGTCATCAAGTTTCGAAAAACTGTGTTTGAATTTCAATGCATGAGGCGTATTAACCGAAAGGGCGGCGTTAACGATAAACGCACGAGATCGGTCTACGACACAACCTATAAGTACCTGTTGGCACATCATAATGCGAGACTCGCGTTGCAACAACCGTAAGCGAAACTAGGTCAACATGTTTTGTGGGCGTCGTGTAAGAAACACATTGTTTTTAGATCTTGTTTTCTTTGAACGTTACGAAAGCGACGAGTTACATGGTGCGGACAGACGCGCGTAATAGCCACTCGTTTTTTTTGAAAAACCTGTGGGGGCGCCGCCCCCCCTGCCCCCCCGGACTAGGCGCCTATGGTGTCATTACTTTCAGAGTTTTGATGTTAACTTTGTAAAAACTTTTCGAGAATTGTTCGAGAATACGCCGTGAGAACTTAATTGCACACAAACGTGTCAAACGAAATCTATCGTCACCCAAAGGGGGAGTTCTAATCTCCCGGGCGATAACTAGAAGGCCTGTTTGGGAATCGCATAACACCAACTCCTCTCATCCTCCGCCATAACCCAACAATTACCACAAACATGTTTGACTGGCTAACGTACAGCTGGTTGTGAGTGGAATGCGATAACAAGGCTGTTCACGACGCAAACGTGCAGTTCGTTAGATACGATTGGCTTTTAAAGATTTGCCAACACTGAGCAGGAAATGTGTGTCAATACATGCGGGTTACATATTTCTACTTGCTCGATGCAATTCGCGGTGTGTCTGTGTTTTTGATCTTTTGTCCACTAAAAGCGACCCGCTGCTTCAAGCAAACATGTATGGGCGGATCATGTGACTCATTAGGTTAAAACTGCGCCGTCGAACCCGCTTGAACTCATTACCCTCTGTCAAACGTAAACAAAAACTACACACAAAGTGGTAGGCAGCACTCAACAGCACGGTATGCCACTGTCGGTGCTTAACAGGTCCTACGCCAGGCGATAAGATTACTGACTGTTTACTTGTCAGTCTGACCCATATTTTTCTTGTTCGGGTCCCTAAGGAGCATATGCTAGAAATGGTGCCAACAGTCCCCCCAGCAATGTCCGTTGACACCACAGCTTAACTAATAAAGATGATGTACTTGTTAAATTTAACGCCTCCCGCTTTGGTCACACAGTGTTGTTTCTATTTTAACAGTGAGTCGTTCGACCACCAACACGTTAGTCTATTATGCTTGCCATTCCACGTGAGGCCTTGTATTTTCAGAGATGGCTCAAAAATAGACAAGTCGCAGCCTTAGTGAAGTGCTCGTATTGAGTTAAAGCATCTGATAATACTAAGTAACGGTTATTGAACGACAAAAATTTGGCTTGTTTTGTGTCCGTTGAAAAAGTTTTCAAAAAGCACTGTCTTGAGTTTGGAAAAGTTTTACCTATCATACCAATTGAAAGTGGTCAGTTCCATCCATTTTTCCTGAAATACATTTAACAAGCATACACCTACGTGACCCATTGTAAAAATTACATTAATCATCTACACGTCAGCGGCCATTGCATGAAGTTCCAACGCTAATTGTTTTATTCGTGTTTCTCAGGTTCTGGTGCGTCCTTCAAGACACGTGTCTCTATTGTTACAACACCCCGCAATCAGAGGTGACGCGAGATGCTCTGTTGCTCAGGGGCTATGACGTTGTGGCCGACGTCACGAACCTTAATCGAACCCGATTTGCGTTTCGACTGCAACAGCAGGTGCTGCGACACTAATTGCTTTATTACCCATTACAACAGGCTTAGTTAAAGCTTACTAATTGCTCGTCAATATAAAGCTATTTGATGTCGAGTTTTTTTTGTAACAAGTAATATAAAGTAATATAAATATCAATTAATAGCTGTGATTGATTGTAAAGTCGACTATTTGAGGTTAAGCCTTTTTAATTTGCCTGGCCGCAGTTCAGACACGCATTGCACATATGTCATCATACAGATATACCTAAAATTAAGGCGTTACGATCACATATGTATCATAAATCATTCACGTTTATATACCGTAATTCCAACTTTTGTACCTGGTTGTTTTTGTAGAGGTGACACAAAAATCTTTTAAAATGATTTATTACAACACCGGGTTGTTGCCAATGTAAACCGGTTGAGTGTTGGTCACCGTTTAACTATTGTTAAGTTGTCATGATTAAACTTGCCTCAAGTTGTTGTCTGCTTTCATACAGGGAGTCCCAACTCTTCACTTTGCCTCAGACAACCACAGGGATTTTCTTCTTTGGGTTGGAACGCTCGAACGGGAGACACGGAAAGTAGCCGCCCATAGAAATCATAAGTAAGACAATTATGAAGCGCAGTTGGTGTTGAATCATCACAGGAGATTATAACAACTACAGGGTTCTTGATTCTGTATCGATCGGAGTAACATTACACTAAAAATTACGATCTGATGTTGTTGCAATACTCACTGTAGCTAAAAATATCGCGTAGCACTCGGTTAATGAAATGTTCCATTGCGTCACAGTAAGAGCACGACTACCGATGACGAAAGCAAACCTGCACCTAATGTTAAAGTTCATCGTGCCAGCATGCCAGCTCTGTCACCTACCTTATCTTCACCGTCTGAAAAGATTTTAAAGGTAGGAAAGAATGGAAAAGTTGCTGGATATTCTTGTTTTATTGAATTGTTTATCCTTCCGACCTTGACGGTCACACATATGTAACAAAAATGTTAACATTGTAAGTTTATCACAAATTACCAGAAGAGATGAAGTTGATAAATGATTTTTCCAAACAGTTTCTTTCCATAAACAAAAAAGTTACAATGCAAAGTTTGGTGTGACGATTTAATGTCATAATGAAATGCTGGAGTATTTAAACTGTGATTAATGCTTTGCAGAGAAGCTCATCGCAAGAAACGTTTGATATAGAATTGGTGAAAATGCAAAGGCAGAAACTGCTACGGGAAATATCCACACAACGCCAACAAATTATAGAAGAACAGTTTCTCCTCGAGAAAGTGGAAAATAACGCTTCTTCATCTGATGGCAGCAGCCAATCAGTAACGCGCAGATTGTCACGTGATGAAGTGATCGACTATTACGAGAAAGCTAAAGAGGACGAGGAGCTTAAAGTGACAAAGTTTCTCACATTATTGAATAGGTAAAAGGAGTTGGTTATCAACTTATTGAACTTGTCACACTCTGTGGGGTGAGCAGGCAGACACTATGCAACAATATTTCCTTTTTCATATATTATAAAAAAGCTTTGTGCAATACTAGAGTTGTTTTGTTTTCATGACGACAGGCGAAGGAATTCAGTTCAACTGAAAGCCGATCAATGTTCAAAAGATCTCGCGCCCAAAAGCGGTCGTCGTCGTCGTGACAACCATTTTCAATTTTCATCTATGGAATCGAGGTTGAAGGAAATGCAGGAAAGTTTGGCTCAAATTGACAAAGAGTTTGAGGAGGAAGAGGCAAATAAGCTGGTACGAAATTCACAAACAAAAAAATGTATTTGAAAGATTCAATTTTATGATTCTTACTGATCCGAGTTGGGTTCTTTCGGGTAATTTGTTCTATTTGTATCTTGCAGCATAACCTAGAAAAACTGCAGCAGAAACGTGACTTGGAACTTCTGATTCTTGACCAGCGAGAAACATTGAATATAATGCGACGTCACAAAGCGAAGGGAATGTCCCACCGACGTCGTTACAGCTTGAATGATCCGATGTCGCCCTCATCGACTAGGTCGGCGATTACACTCGGTTCCATAGATGAACTTTCGAGTATTTCGGATGAGAGAATGTCGTCATCAACGTCGGCAAGTTCCGCATCGGTAAGTTGGGTTTTACACAAATGCAAACGCTTTTTTGCTTTAGTAAAATCGTCCCAAAAAGCTACAGGAATAGCTTGTGCTGGTTGGTCGAAATCGAGTCCGCTCAGTGTTATGTTTTAGAAAAAAACGTTGCCATGAAATTCGCCAAGAAAACTGACATTGCCAGTTTCTGCGGTTTTGGCGCTGATTGTCTGCTTGCATTATAAATTCGCCTGATGGAAAAACACAACATTTTACGTAGGACGCCAATATGCTGCCATCAACGATGAATAATCCACCCATGAGGTCGATCTCGACTCCACTGAACAACAGACGCATATTCTATGAAGGACCTTCGCACAAACCGCCTTCAACCGCCACGAAAAATATCCCAGAAGATATAACGAGACGAATATCCGTCGATGGAAACTCTGACGCCGATTCTGGGTTTCAACCTTCATCAAATTTGTTGGAAGAACTCGTTTCAGGAAGCACGGAAGAAACTCCTAAATTATCTGAAACTTGTGGTCTACCTCCAATGCCCAGCGCAGATATTGTACCTGGAACACGTGCGCCTCATAGCGACGGAACGGTTTTTAAAAATGCTCCGCCAAGTAGCGCTAAAGTGGATGATATCGATTCTTCAGTACTGGCGCAAATTGAGGTAACTGTTACACAACATACTTCGCATATAAACTGAAAACTGAATTATGTAATAAGCAAAATATTTTTGTTGAAAAATATTTTATTATTACGTGTAAATGTTGTTTGGGTTTTGACCATTAAATTTTTTTCATTTTGTTGGTAGGATTTTCAACAATTTGCCAAACGGAAGTTGGAAGAAAAACGGATTGCTTCCTAAAACCGATCGTTTCCATGATTGCCCCGATGAGTTCCTGATAATTCTGACCAGTGTTGCCGATTATTCTCCTACAAATCTTGCAACCGTATGAGCAAACAAAACGTGTTGATTGCGATATGAATATTTTTACAGTGGAACAACATAGTAATGAACCCATGCATGCATGCTTTACGAAGAAGTGAAATTGTTACTTCTATTCCTTCCATATCCTCACAAGTTTTCAGAAAATACGATGTTTCCGGAAGCGCTTTACGTTATTGTTTTTTCATTCTTCATTAAAGGCAGTAGTGAAAAATTTGCGGAGTCACACAAATAAAATTATATCACGTAAACTTTGCTCCCTGCGCAGGTAGACTATCGGCAAAATAAAAATATTATATCGAAAATGACCAAAATATATTGAAAATGTCCTAAATTTTTGCTGGCATTTTGGTCATTTGACATAAATTTTTTGGTGAAAAAAAAACCCAGCAGGTAGTTGACAAAAGATGTACCTTTGTTGTGTGTTTCTACAACATGAATATAGGCCAGTAAAAAAATTGTACAGTAAGCATACAAATTTAAGGTAATATCCTTTGAAACTGATACTTGCTGTACTAACAGAAATGAACTGTCAACAACAATAAAACAGATAATGTTGTAATAAACTCAAATAAAAGAAAAGAAGGAACCGGCAAACGACAATGTTTTTACACAAAACTGCAAATTAAATTTGTATGAAGTCGTTTTTCTTTCTCCGGCGAAACAAAACTCTCTCCGATCACTCGTATACGTTTAAAAATTTCCCACCAAAGCAGAAGTTGAATAATTTGCTTTCACAAAAAAACGCATCGGCGATCCGAACATATTGCACTCATAACTACGTTCGCTTTTGAGATATTGCACAATCCACTTCACCACTTAATTTTAAACTGGGTAAAAAACCGCTGTTGCATACAAAGTATTTCCTCCCCAGTCTTACCGTGATTGACAACATGCAGTTAAAAAAAGCAATGGTAACATTACAGAAGGTTACTTAGACAGCATAGATACTGCAACTTCAAATATCCTATTCTCAGATTTTTTAAAATACGTAAGACTGTGGTAAAAAATGTACAGCAGAAGTGGAGAATTGTCGATAAACAAAAAATAAAGTGAAATGGAACAAAATAGTGCGAACTTTAAGAGCAACGCGACTCCACATGCCATGACAACTGTGAGCGAAACTATGACAAAGTCGCCTAGCTGTTCATCAAATAAAACGGTTGAAAGCATGACGTGAACTTGCACAAAAAAGGATAAAAGCTTAATTGAGCAACATGTTGTTGAGAAAAATGATGTATTGAAGGGTTTGTTGAAGGATTTCCACCTCGCTCAATGGTTTCTGTGGGGGAACAGTTGGAGGCAACAAACGACGAAGTCGCACGAAAGCAAGATGGAGAGCGATCATCCGTTGCCGCTTTCTGGGATCAAGTTCAATGTAATTATTATTTACTCTTTTACAAACTACATAAGTTACAGTTGATGATAATAGACCCAAAACGCAAAAACTGCTGGACCCGAACATCTACGAACTAGAACTATTCTTACGACATATCTACAGTTAAATTATTGCTTACTTCTTCGAAATGTTTTGTTTTTGGCGTATTGACCTTCCGTTTTTTATGTTTCTTTTGATTTGAAAATTCATTCTGCAAAATCGGAAACAAGGATAATCATGCATGCAGTGAACACAAACAAATAAATAGAAACGTACCTGTGTTTTTCCAGACAATACTCTCCAACACTTTTCAAATAATATCAAGCAAAATATTGGCAGAAAAGTTTCAAACCTATGTCCTAGAAAGCACATACAATGTGGTAGTCAAGCAGCTACTTCGTTTATTCACTTTGTATCGATTATTTGCAAACGTCGAGGAAAGTTCGGCTGTGCAAGCAGTTACGCAATCAAACACGATAAAAACAATAAAAACTGCGAACACACTCAGTATTACTAATAAAATATCCTAACGTTTCTAATCTTTTTCATAGTTCAACGGAAGCGAAATTATATTCGTCTGCAGTTTCTTAATTCCACGTTTAGCTGTAAAACCTACGTACCACTCGTGCCCAACGTGGAAGTTTAAACAGGGGGTTTGAAAATTACTCTTTGCTCCCTATCTACAAAGAACGATCGATGCTGCAGAGTTTCTTTCGGTGCCAACACTCTCATGGGAAGCGGACTCATCGATTCCCTTTCGTCTAAAAGAGGCAGAGACTTCTCCTGGCCTGGGCAACGACTGGCGAGTGTACCCCGGCTGTCTGCGGACCGCTTCGGCGATCGAAAGTCCATAAATTATGAATAAATGCTTCGGGGGCATGAACATATATTTATACCTTGAAGCTGGGGTAATTGAATTGCGACAGTGGATAGGTGGTCTTCCACTGGTTTTACTATTTAACAATCTTTCTCGCCATCTGCAACCTTCCTGCGCCTCAGCAACCACAAACTGCCCTGCGGACCTCAGCATCTCCTCAGATAATTTCACGAACCCCCTTTTTCGACCAGACATCTGCTCGACGATGAAGGTGGCGAAGGTAGAGATGCTCTGCGCCTGAACATAAGGTGTTCTCCGGGCTCAGTATGGATTTTCGATACGCTGATCAATTTATTTCGGGTTGATTTTACTTGCGCTCTGCCGCCACCTCCACCACGTGGCCTCGTTGCCATCGAAACACAGTTTCAAATTTGCGTTTAAATCTAAATAATCCTCAACAAACACAAACAAATGTTTCAGTAAATTGAACTGCTTTCCTCGCAACCACAACTGCACTATAAACAAAGTCTTGCAAAGGAAAAGTAAACAAAGGAAAAGTATCAAATTAAACGACAATGCAGAACTTTCCTCAAGTAAACTGATGCAGATAATGCAAATCAAGTGGGGCATTTAAAGCTTGTAAACAATTGCTTGCAGTGTAATGCAACATTTAATGGGAACTGACAAAAGTTGATTCTCACAAATTTATCAAAAGCACTTAGGACCAAACGTGGGAGAAAGCATTTAGGAATCGGATCGCTTTGTTCTAATTGTGGCTTTGCGCAAAACAGGAAACTTTTACAATTTTATTCAAAAGTTTTTGGGGCCTCAGGTCGAAGTAGCGGCTAAATAATAATCGTTTTGTGTCGTGTAGACGAGGCCTGTCAAGTCTTAGCATCTGGCGCTTCCCGCGTTTAAAATCAATAGGCCAACATCTGTCATTCGTGTAGGACGCAGGGCGGGTACCTGCTGTCATGCGAAGCTATACGCTAAATGCAATTCGGCCCAGGGGTTCCTGACCAATAACACAGCTCCAAAGAAAACTACGTCTCCGTCGACAACAACAGGATACGATATGAAGACAACATGCCTGACCGACTATCCATGGTTAACAGTATGTTCCATCCAATGTAGGAAGCAGATTTAACAAATCACTTTCAAAAAACATGGAGTGTTTTAGTTTCAAAAGGGCGCATTGGGCGCCATTGTTCAACAACCACTACTTTCTCCAAAAACAAAGAACCACAGAGGACAATTCAAAAACAGGTTAAGTACATAAAACTTATTACAGTTTTTTTGCTGCTTTATTGATGCCTGACACAACAACCCAACAAAAACACCATGTTATCTTACTACACACGTGAGAGACCTTTCAAACAGCCAACACTTTTAAATAAACGTGGAACATCATTGCTACTCAAAAGTTGTACAAGCAAAGAAAAAACTGGTATGAGAACTTGTGGTGAAAACCCGTGTGCTGTGACGTCACTCCGGCGCGACGGCGATTATATTTGTATTCTTAGATGCGACATGTGCTTTATTTCTCATTCATAACCGAATGCGTCTTTTCCCGCGCCTTGCGACAGGTGGTTTCTAATGCGCGACGTCTCTCTCGTCGAGTCTCGTATATTTTAACATCATCGATTGTCGCCGCTGCTTTTCCACCTTCGCGCATCACACCTATATACCAAACAAAGTGTGCCTAATTTACGATTGCGCTATATTTAAAAATTACCTCCTTCCTCAGAAGCATTGGGCGGTGTTAACAGCAACGACGCATGCACGTTCTTTTATGGATAACTTGATACGTTGTGTCTTCAACAAAATCGTCCTAAAACAATTTGAGAAGCAATCAAGCGCAAGAAGACATAATTTTGAACGCTCATCATACACGCCGTTTCCAAATAAGGCCACCGTACAAACTAATGTCACACGGGTTTGCGTGTCTGCAGCTGGTAAGCCGTTTGAGTTGGTTGCTCGCCATGGTATACAAACACAGTGGTTTCCACTTTACTAAAGCTACTGCACGTTCTTAAGGATATTGCTTAAAGATAATTTCAAGTAAATAACCAATATCTTTCTTGATGTTATCAGAAACACGAAGTGTAATATTTTTTGCGTGTCAGAACTTTTCTAAATATGTCTTGAAGTGCATGGAAACCGAATTGACCAGTACACGTCTATTGTTAACGATTCATGATTTGTACGAAAGATCAATCAATTCACATTTATAAGTGCAATGATTTCCAGACATGAAATTGACAATTTGCGGCACTTTCTCTGTAATGAACATAGAGAATATACAATGGAAGGCAGAACTTGTAAAATCTATTGTATTAACGACTGATCGAAACAGCAATAAGTACAAACAAACGATGCCGCGTGTCACCAAATTAAATGGCAGATGGTGTTATTGATTCCTAATGCCACTGTTTTTGCCTGGAAAAGGAAATAGAAAAACAAATGCAGATAGAAATCTATACGCCAGGCCACAAACCTTCTGCCAGCGACAATCACCAATAACGTCGATGCCCACATTGTTTCCAATACGAATCATATTAACAATCACCAACAATTGTGTAATTTGTTCTTTACCAAAAGAACGCTATGAGCAAATCATTATTTTCCCGGAAAATAAATTTCAATAATGAGGTGATCACTGAAATATTTTGTCCAAAATGTAACGGGTTTCGTCCGTTGGAAAAGTAACGCATGTATGTTTAGTTCCGTAAGGTAAAGTGGTTTCGTCAAGAAGTAACATGCAATTGTTAAAAAACAGTAAGTTTGTCTATTTGTTTATTATAATGTAGCAATTGCGCAGAAATTCACTAAAACCAGACAAATATCAAATCTGCGCAACCCGTTTTTCAGAACAGGCCAAACAATAAATATTTTTAAAGAATTATAAATTTTGAGTTCCATTATGCACGGCAAACTTCTTGCACAAAACTCCAGGAAACTTTCCTAAAAGAATGTTGTTTTGTTAAAAATAATGGAACCTGTCATTCGTGGACAAGACTGTGGTTTCTCATTTTTTTTATTATTTGGTGTTAAATCGTTCGATTTTTTGAATTTTGGTCACACTTTGACTTAAACAAAATAGTTTAAAATAAATTTCACATTATTTGTTTGTTTGGGGCGAATATGTCATCAAATACTTTTATACCACACTGGGATTAGAACACAGATTATCCTGGACACGAATCCCGATGTCGCCAAAGATCAACAGGTTCGTATGGTATAACTCTATAGCGCCACCCACCGTTTACAAATAAAACTATAAAACGGCAATATTGAAAAAAAAACTTACAAAGTATATGAAATTGTTACACAATTTCAAAACAGGAAAAATTGTAAGATAAAAATAAAAATGATGGTTAACATCTGGCACAAAGCATTTAAAAAAACTTTTAAGAATTTCCTCAGGTCATCTGGTCAAGCGTTCACGAAACTGGTGAAAATTTCACGATCGCCCCGGAACAATAGCGATGAGCACCAATAACATAAATGCTCCCAAAGTCATTAAATATTTATACTAGATTTTCAGTATCATTTGCGCTGCTTTAGTCCTTTTCACATTGTTTTTTTGTTTTACTAATATAGTGAGATGGAATGCCAGCCAAAAGAAGTATTGTTTTGGTAACTGTAGATACATGTAAGTTACAACCCACTGTAATGTTTGCTTTAATGCGACATACAACCAAATGACTTGTGCCAGTGACTACTTATTTTGTCCTTTGGCATTAGGTTGTGCACCAAACCCCAACTCCAGCAATTCCCTCTGAAAAAATGGTTTCGTTGCTTTATTATGTAGTTGCGGCAGATTAAATCCATTGAAGTATTTTTGAATGAACAAAAAAACTCTTCTTTATACTCAAAAATGTTGATGCAATTACACTGACCTGGTGGGTTGTAACACCAACAAATCGCTACAGGAAACGAACGTGTTTGGTTATTTACGTTTGATTTTGTATATTCTAGGCATATTCACATCACTACGCGATAAAATATGCACAAAACACATAAACAAACTTCTATCGCCAGCGTTAAGTTGATTATCTGGTTTTGAAAGTTAAAAATTACATGTCAAGGTAAAGAACGAATAATTAATCAACTAATGATTTGAAAACGAGACTAAGGAACGTAGTAGCAAAACAATACGTTGCCAATATGCTGCATGATTGTACATTTCACAAATTAAACATGATAAATACAGGTAAGCAAAGTTTTATGGCGGAATAGCTAAAACGTAGTGCATTGAGCTCCAGTTTATCGGTGTTTTACATACCAACCATAAACAGGTACACTACTTAAAAACTACAGCATTTCAATATGTTTGTTAACATAACGAAGGGGGAAAAGCTTTTACCAATCATCAATCACGATAGGTTTGCAACTTCCTAAAACGGTTAAAACGTTTGTAGATTTCGGAAACAGGGGAGAAGTATGTGCCAATAAACATTATTCTTGGCTTTAAACTACTAGTGTTCATGCAGCTTCAAACGATTAAAGTCACAACTACACGTAATCGTAATAATCGTTTGACTTTGGTTTGTTTTCTCCGGTACGTGGGTTAGCGAGATAGGGTTGGTCTACCAGGGTCAGTTCCACAGGTGCAATGAAGTTATTACTGCGTGATGATCCACCAGCGCTCCCTGGCGGCCCAGCTTGAAACCTCGGAACGCCGTTTCTGTGGTCAGGCAATATTGCGTCGTCCAAACTGAATGACATTGCCATACCGGTCTTGTTTCCGCCGGTAGTTGGCGCTAACTCAAGTGCTTCTTCGTCGGCAAGGTTGGCTAATCCACGGTAGTCAGGGGGTGGGGCATGGTTTCCAGACAAAATACCTCCATCCAGGATTTCGGCGTCGGCAAGCGTGACTCCACGTGACTCAGATATGGTATGTCGTTGCTGTTGGCGACGTCGCCTCTCCAGTCTTGAGCGCCGTATACCAAACTAAATTAAATATAGTTAATAAAACACCTGGAGAATTATAGTTTTGTAGGAATATTCACAAAGCTGTTGTCAACTTACCTGCCAAATCAAATAGTAGATTTCGGCAACATTGAGGCTGAGGCAAATTACGGCAATTACAAACATAAACCAGAGAAAAATGGTTTTCTCCATC
Source organism: Ascidia mentula (assembly GCF_947561715.1). NCBI lineage: Eukaryota > Metazoa > Chordata > Ascidiacea > Phlebobranchia > Ascidiidae > Ascidia > Ascidia mentula. The sequence continues at coordinate 13,477,302 of NC_138569.1, read as the reverse complement.
GGACGCGACACAAAGCAGTCCACCACATTGGGACATGGGGCTCCGGTACATTTGTAAAGCTCAGATATTTGAAATCCGAACAGTTTGTACTAAAAACAAAGTAATTTTGTGTTTCAGTACAATTCTAAGGCTAGTAATTCTTTTATACACAGTCCATATGTATCAATTCAAGTTATGAACATGTTTGTGATGTCAGCACTGCAGTTGAGTTATTGAATAACTTTTGGGTAAACTGTACAAAGATTTTCTTGCAATAAACACATAGTGGTGGATTGACCAAGATGGTGAGTCATTCAAGTATCTGAAAGCCAAATTAGGGCCCAGGAACTTTGACCAACTTCAATGTGGTTTCATGCACTTGCACATTCTTATCGTAGTTCCGAGTATGTCCACCAGCAATGCGGGTGCTTTTTAACGTTAGATATTTAAGACCGATGCCAACCAATCATTGATTTTGAGTCTTTCTAATGAAGATAATGCAACAGTGATTTGTCAGCACTTGAAAAAATCTATAAAGCTAATTTGGTGCTTATCCACTTGCGCAGAAGGTATAATTAAGGAGTGGAATTCTACAAATCGATATTCAGATTTGTGCACAGACATCTGTTGTCATTAACTTAAATTATTTGGCAGCTCTTATAATGTTCTATATTTTCACTGAAATAAATGTCACTTATATATGTGCTCGTGTACCATCTATATGGATTGTCACATTTCTGTTTCCAGTAAATTATTGTCATGAGCGTACTGTGTGGTGGAAGTCTAAGGTAAGTATTAGATTGAGTTTTACCTGTAAAAGAATAAAGAGCACTTCGACGAGGGTTCGCATCAGTACAGACATTGCATATAAGACATAATGCTGAGAAAATGCCGATTTTTCCTCCCCGAACATTTCTTGGATAACCGACTGGCGAATTTTGCGAGACTCTAAAAGATTATTTTCTTGTGTTTCGTTCTGACCGGTCAGCGACATCGGCCTCATTGACCTACAAAAAAAGTTTTTTTCTCAAAATAAAAAGTACAAGGTATTAATGTTTATACTTTTTGCGCTTCCGTTTATCATCGTCGTCTTCTGGTCCACGTTCGTTTGCCATTTCGGCCTTTTTGGTCTACAAAATAACACAATCGATGATAAAAGCAAGAGAAACGTACGACTACAATACTAATTTGAGGCACAACATGGTGCAGTGTATAGAGAACGATGGAAATTGTTGAAAGCCAACGCACGCAACTGACAAAATCGATTGATTCAAAGTCGGGCGTTCCGCAGCGACAAAAACCAATTGCAAGTTGCAAATTCCCTTGGGGTCGCTTGCAGAAAATGAGGTAGCGGCCGAAGCGGCACCAGATCGAAGATATGCGCTTTGTCTAATTGCCAGTGGGCGTTCTGTGCGCTTGGTTTAAAAGGCTCAAAATTAAATTAAAAGTACAAACTTTTCCTCTAGCATCGATTCAGAAACTGCCTAATGGTCGAAATGGAGGGAAAATGTCAAATAAGCCGCCAATGTTTCGTTGCAAACCAAGACAGAAACCACTACCGCCATCAACAATATTTTAATATTAATATATGGATTTGTGTTATATTTGAGTGAAAATCCTTCCTGTTTACAACCATCTAAATTATCCAGTCATACAAGAACCTTAGAAATAATAAAATAATTCAAACCGATTTGACAGCATTGACAAGAATGATTAGACTTCACATCATAAAATGTGCAAAACTATGCTTTACAAAGTGTTCAATACATAAGAAACTGCTATGTTAATGCAATTCATTTGTACGCTTACAGGGGAAGGTGTTGGTCCGCTGCTGGACGTCTTCTCTTTATGAGGTGGTTTCTTTTTGATTTGGTGGGCTGAGTAAACCATGAAGACAATAGATGGGGTGGTGACCATTATTATTTGGAAAGACCAAAACCGAATGTGTGATATTGGAGAAAACTGATTAAAACAAACGTTTGGACAACCAACCTGAAACAAAAACAAAATTCCTGTCAAACAAATTTTACACGGAAGCCGATTTCTCATGCAACATGCGTCGTGGAGCATTATTAGAGCCAGAATTTGATTCGAAGATACTTAATTGTTTCGCTAACGAAATAAACATGTCTTTTTGGCCGGGGGGTTGCAACTTCTCGTTTATTAAACTAACATTGGCAAAATACAAAACAAGATTAGTGTCAGAACATTAGTGAAGATAAAGCAATGAGTGGGGGGAATATTTGTATTCGTGGAAACATAAAAGTGGCTAAAAAAGGTGGATTAAAACGATCAGTGGAGATGATACGCTTCGAGCAGATGTGCATGTCCCACGATAAATAATTCACCGAATGCTTGGCAAAGAGTGGAAACGTAATGCTCACCGTACCAGGGGGTGGAATAGGACTGAGCTACGTGTGGAGCTACGTCACGACACACGTAAAATATTCATGCTTCGTCACGTGACCCGGTGTTGGTGGTAAACACACGTATTGCGAGTATTTGCACTTACTTGCATGGTATTACACTTAAACTCGCTCTGTTCGTCCGAGTAAACTCGATCTCCCACACTGGAAACGACTACGATGCGGAACACGATGAGAAATGTGATCCAAAATTTCCCGATGAGGGTCGAGTGCTGGTTGACCTGGTACAAGTTAGGTGTAAAGATTGTGGCTTATAGCAACTATTTTTGATTGTTTACAGAACCACATTTACTTTGTCATAATCGTAATAAGAGGTTTAGCCACATAAACATCCACAAATTTAGCGCCAATGTTCAACAGGGAAATGTTAAAGAACAATAAATTGCTAACCTGAAACACACATTATGTGAAACACCTACAAGAAGCTTAAAAAACAATGATTTTTGTTGCAAAATTACTGAGTCACGCATTGATAAATTTACCTTTTGCAACCATCGCTCTACGAAATGCCAAGACATTACTGTTTATAAGTCAATACGGTTCCCAAAGTGGGGTTTATTCCAAGTTTCCTGATCCACAGCTTTGGCATTTATGTTGTTACAGACTAAACGTTGTTCTTCCACAAGCTTTAAAATCCAACAACCCAACAAAACCAACCTAAAAAACAAAACATGGTATTTTGTCAAAGTTTCTCCACATAAGGCTGCGCATCGTTGATATTATCCTCTAATGCAAAAACTTCCCTTCGTTACTTCATATTGTGATTACTTGAAACTCCTTCTTGTCTGGACTTTCAGTCGATAAAAAAGTTTTAGTGTCACCCCTCATTTCGTCAAACTGTCCACATTGATTTTCGTGTCCAGGGCGCATTTGCTAATGAGGTGGCAAGTATAGTTAGCAAATCAACAGCAAACAAAATCTAACCTACATCCATGTATACTAACGCATTACACTATCGACACCCACAACTCGTCATTTCCAGTTTGGTCAGCACATTCACAGTAACATATGTGGAAAAACTCCATATTTGTATTCCAACAGATTCTTCTGCCTCAACCCTGGAGGTCAACTCAGCTGTAATTGCTTCGCAAGGCTGGACGCACAACTAACCTCTGACAGAATGTGTCGAATTGACCAAACGACTTGCCTCGTTATTGTCCCAATAATGTTTTGACTTCCTTGGCTAATACGATCGACCACCGCAATAAATAATTTATGCAGACAGTTGACGCTTGAATCGTCAGTACCTAGTCCTTACAATCAACATCACAATAAAAGTGGTATTTTAAATGAGCTCGTGGCATCGTTCAAAATTTCTCAATAGCATACACTGATCCCAAAAGTTTGTTATTTTTCAAGAGACGCTACATGAGCTGTACATCTTTGTAGACATCTAGCCAATTGCTGCGTAAAAGCTTTTCTAATGCTGCGGACACGAGAACGCTGTCAACTAGTCTTCGTCGTGCATTAGGGTGTCGGAAAATGGACTGGGCTACACCGCAACGCAATTTGCTTCCCGCACTGACGACATCCCGAGATTATTTGTATTGATTTCTCCAGATCTCCTTCAACCGATTGTTTTAATTTAGTCAGCAAGTTCGTTGAACCTTTCACCCTGTCCTAAAATCCACTCGGGAAAAAACATGACTGCCTGTTCAAGTATATACTTGCCAAATTTTCTGGCATGCAAAAATACTCCACATGCTCCTTACAACTAGGCTCCGTGTAAGCTAGCTGGCAATTACCTCGATTTTTTTTAAATTGTCCTGAAGTCAACCGAAGCGAATAACTCTCCATTTCAATTTAGCCGTTGACATAGAAATGGCGCCTAACACGTTATGGTTACGCATTGCTATTGTTTGAACTTTCCTTGTCACACCTGTTGCATTTATGTTCACGAATAATTGGCAAGATTAGCACCTTGAAACTTATATTACTTTCAGTCAAGCATCACATGATCGTTTCTCTATGTCACAAACCTCTACTCAACAGCGCTTGGTTGCCTGACCAACAGTCCACTGAGAACCACGGGAGTGAGATAACGCAGTTACAAACACTGATAAGAGTATAAAGAACAAACATAGGTATATGGTCGCCTCCGCATGGACGGAAGGCCTTTTGAAATGCCACTGAGTCAAGTTTAGTTTCTTTTGTCGCCGTCTGCCAAGCTGTCTGAACCTTCGTCGCATTTCCTTGGATTGCGGGGTTTTCGCAGATCGATAAAATATGGATGCCCCACAAAAAATCCACGTCACACGACTTAATTGAAAAGTTTTTATCTGCTCCTTACGGGGATTGGCATTTTACGTTTCCACAGAGTGGGTATTTGGGAGTCTCAATTGTCCTGCTGGTTGAGTGTATTGATATATTGCATTGTTTGATCCGGTTGTTGTTTTTTCGGACATGTGTGAAGCGGCAACCCACTGGGGATGCGTTGGTGACATTTTAAGGTCGCTCAACCAGTGACAATAACCAACCAACCGTTCAGATTAAATTGCAAATGTCAACTATTGTGATTTTAAAAAACACGTTCGCATTGATGCATTAACATTTTTAAGATGTGAAAAATGTCAAGTAAGGTTAAAGTAGTACGGAATCAGCAAAATCGATTAAGTTGCTCGGGCCTTAATCGCAGCCTGTGGAATCTCAATAATCTTAATATTGCACAAGCTTGTCCATGTCATATGTTGAATTTCTTTGTAGGCTACAATAACGTCATGGTATCAAGTTAATTATATTGATTCATTATACATAAAAAAGGTACATAACTTATTTGCGTACGTTGGCAATTTGGAGACTAAATCAAAATTAGATTAAATTTGAATTTGATTTTACCAGTGTTCATCACGATTTAGCACTTTATCGGAAATTATAACAAGAATGTGTTGGGAGTTGAGAAAGGTTTTTGATTGTAGTTTATTGCACCTAGGATGGTGAATGTGATCGATTACATAAAAAAAACGGATATTTATATCACAAGCCCAACGGATTATGTTTATTTGAAAATGCTTTACTTTAACAAAGAGAAACAAATAAACGCACAGTGATCTATACAATACAACAACAACAGTGATTTCTGAGAGTCAATGTAACAGTACAATCAATTGCGATTTACATTATAAGGTATTCCATGTTAATTTATGTCCGTTACCTTTATTGTTTCGTAATTCTATGAAACATTTCGAAGATGGGTTAGAGGTTTGCTATTTTGCATTTAAAAACAGAATCTGGCTACAGCCTAATAGGATCAAATTAATTAACTTTGTTCGTATTTACGTTCCACACACCGAAAGGCTAAATTGGTTTGCAAGCACAATCCGTTCCCTGAGTTAGGCGTTCCAACCACGCGTGTTTTTATCACACTGAGTTTCTAACCCAGGATATCCTGGCTCGGAATCCCGTTCAGGTTTTCTTCTTGGTATGTGGGTCGGGCTTGACCGCACGCCAACAGCAATATTGCAGTATACTGCCCTCTAACGGTTGTAAATCTTGTTTACCCAACGAAGTGTCATATTGGGTACGAATGTCCGGTAATTCAAGACCAAAAGGAGCGGAGACACAAACATTTATTCAAATCCATCACATACGAACTTACGAAAAAAGGGTTTGTAAACAATATAATGTGCCGCACAATGTATACATACATATATAATTTTATCAATGAAGTTGAGCAACAGAAAGAAATGAAAACTTTGTTTCTAAACATTTTATTGGTCGTTTTAAATTTCTCCAGAAGAGTTCAAACGATGGATTTCAACTTTTATTGCACAGGTCTACATGATACAAAGATAAATCGAACCTGGGGATAGAACAAAAGTATTTGGTATAAGATAATAATTTTTAATATCCACAAATTTGTGTGTTTTCAACACACTTTCAACACCATCTACTCACATGAAACTTCATCTACTCACAAAAATTTTTTATTTAAACTTTACCCAACAAAAATAGATTAAGTTTGTACCTAAAAGTTTTTCAATCTTCCAAATTGCGGAAAGCATTTTGCATGTCGTCGTACAACTGCTCGAAATCACGTTTAATATTTGCCTCCCCATCCTTGATCGGGTCTTTAAACTTCATCGACGACAATCGGTACATGACGTCACTTAAACTCTCACGAATCACGCCCCACGTGACCTTGTTGTCTGACTGGGCAGTAGCCTCCACACTAGCTCGTGACATGTCATAGAAGGCAATCATGTTGCGAATCATTCCCACCGTTTTATAAAATGGACAGTATCTGGAAATTTTCACAAAAATTAATTCATGCAAACCGTCGAAAATACATTAACGCTTCGCCTATTTAATAACAATAGTTTTAATCAAACCCTAAAGGTAATTTCGAAGTCGCTTTTTTCGTTCAAAATCCTACCTGTCGTACGGTGAAAAACCGTTTTGTTGCAAGAAATCGTCCTTAATGAGCTTGGCAACCTCCAGTGTAATTTTGTCAGATTCGGCCAAAGAGCTCTGAAAAAGAACTCGGGGTTAAGGGACGTCAGTAACCAAACACTCCCAAAAAACGTCTCCATTAGAATTTCACCTTTCCAACGAGTTGCACGATTTCAGACAACTCCTCTTCTTCCTGGAGGATTTCCTTCATCTTTGTACGCATGGGAACAAAGTCAGAGAAATTCTTGTCGTAATAATCATCCAGAGACCTACAAGATAAACACATATATATGTAAACCTAAACAAAAGCTGCCAGACATCGCTTCAACAAACCTGGTGTAATTGGAATAGCTGATGAGCCAGTTGACAGAGGGGAAATGCTTACGTTGAGCCAACTTCTTATCCAAGCCCCAGAAAACTTGCACAATACCAAGTGTGGCTGACGTCACAGGATCAGAGAAGTCACCACCAGGTGGCGATACGCTGTTGGTTTGCAATTAGAACAAAATTTTGATTTGAAACAAAACGTAAAACTACAATATGCACTCACGCTCCGACCAAAGATACACTTCCTTCGCGGAGGGGACTCCCCATGCACGTCACACGACCAGCTCTCTCGTAGAAAGAAGCCAACCTCGCTCCCAGGTAAGCAGGATAACCGGAATCGGCCGGCATCTCAGCCAGACGACCCGAAATTTCACGCAACGCCTCGGCCCACCTAAATACGAATGCAAACTATGAAATGTTGAGATTCCATTGGCAGGAATCGCATATTTAACACGTAATTGTTACTTCTATTCTTACATCTACATCGTTACATACCGAGATGTTGAATCGGCCATCATTGAAACGTTGTATCCCATGTCACGGAAATATTCAGACAAAGTGATTCCTGACAAAAATTCATAAAAATGTTACTAAAACACAACACAAAAAAAATTGTCACAAGATTTAGAAATTAGAGCCAATATAAAATGATCAAGATTTTAAACATTCTTAAAACCTGTATAAATGGAGGCTTCTCTGGCGGCCACAGGCATGTTGGACGTATTGGCAACCAATGTGGTACGTTTCATGATGGATTCAGTCTTTCCATTTAACTCCACAGACAACTGTAGAGCAACAAACACAAGTTTATAAAATACAGCATTTTATGTTAATGCTGGAAAGTTCCAACCTCTGGAAAATCACGAAGTACTTCAGACATTTCATTCCCTCTTTCACCACATCCAACATACACGATGATGTCACTGTTGGAAAACTTGGAAAGAGATTGTGAAATGACAGTTTTTCCACAACCGAACGCCCCAGGAATAGCTGTGGTGCCACCCTGCACTGACCTGTACATAAAGTTTATGTAGTTATGTTGTTGGTCCAAATTGACCTTCACTTATGTGCGGTATGGAAAAGGTTGTGTTGCATTGTTGTATGTTTAAAATTGTCCTGTCATATTTTATTGTTATATAATACTTCATTAAAAAAAATCAAACCAGACATATGCAAATAGAAATAGTGGTAATTTCAGGGGTGACAACATGCAACTTCATACTAAATATAAAATTTGTGCAATACTGCAGAATATACATTCCAAACATATTAAATGCAAATTGATAAATTTAAACAAATAAAGATTATTTACGTACAAAGCTGAAAACAAGTAGGTATATCTTACGGAAATAGTGCATCGAGTACACGCTGACCAGTAAGCAGGGGATGATTGGCTGGCAACTTTTCTACACAAGGCCTGGGCTGTCTCACTGGCCACACTTGCATCATGCTGAACTTCTTCACTTGTCCATCGAAATCAACTTCCAGAACAGTGTCCTATTTTGGAAAAACAAAGATGGCACCGTGTCAATACAATAAGATTAAACAATTTGCCAGATGTTTTAAAAAAGTACATATTGATATGTTTTAAAATTATATTCCCAAATAAACTTCATCACATAACACTTTATTGCCTAAATTATAAAAAACAACCCACGTCAATATTGTACATTCCTGGTTCTGCAATGTAAGTTATTCTCCCTTGAGTTCTTGGTGGCATCATAACTCTATGCTGGATAAGTGTATTTTCCTGAATCAATCCATACACATCCCCACCAGTAATATGACTTCCGACCTAAAAAAACTAAATTCTTGAATACAGTGAAGCCAAATGAAAACCATTTGATAACAAAAATAATCTTAAAAATACAATATTTATAAAGCTAACCTGGTAGGTTTTGACTGGGGAAAAGTCCCACTGCTGCGATTTGTTCAGGGCTGCTGTGTTCACACCACGTGGAATGTAAATAGATTGTGTCTGTTGTTGAATAACTTGCAAAGGCCTTTGAATTCCATCATAGATGTTGTCTAGGAATTTTTTTTTATATTACTACCATTAAAAATGATTTGTATGAAAGCTGAGTAATATTTACTTAAAATTCCAGGACCAAGTTGCACAGATAGGGGTTTTCCAGTACGAAGGACGGGATCACCAACAGTCACTCCAGCTATAAAAAAAAAAGATGATAAACACTTTTAAACAACTATTATGAAAGTTTATAAAAATTACCACAACTGTTACCTGTTTAATAAGCCATCTTAGTTGTACACATAAACTTTTTGACTAAAATGAGACTAAGTTCTATTTGGTGTACAATAAATTAGCTATAGTTTTTCTTACATGTTTCCTCATATACTTGAATGGTGGCACGATCGCCTTCAAGTCGAATAATTTCTCCCACAAGTTCTGAATGGCCAACCCGCACTAATTCGTACATAGAGGATCCAGACATACGCTCCGCAGTCACCACTTAAAAGTAAAAATAATGTTTTGTACTTCATTTTTTACTGATAGATTGGTGGTTAACATTCATTCATTCAAGGACTGTATGCTCTATTCAATAGAATTTGATTAAATAAATATCAAAGATGCATTTTTATCAGGCTAGTAGCGTCTTCCATAAACTATACATACCAGGTCCAGACACCCCAAACACAGTTCCAAGCATACTTTCCTTTTCCACATCTCGAATTTTCGGAAGATTAAAATCTTGCTTCATATTTATTCGCTATTTCCTTCCTAATTTACCAACTGAGAAAAATGTTGTCATAAGTGTCTTAGTTGTTAAATGCTAAATGGTTTGGGTAGGGCAAGAGTTTTAGATAAGAAAAGCAATAACAGTATCAAACGCCAACGCTTATTGCTAGCTAACAGTCATTACGCGTTCTTGCATACCCAAATCATTCATGCGTTAATTCCGGTCATGTGTTTGTAAACCAGTCACATGATAAGATATGGTACTCGCTTTTTGAAAATAAAACAATAATTTCAACCAAGAACACTTGTCACCTTGTCAAATATATTTATGACCTTAAAGCGTGTATGCATGTGATAATATAGTTCCGGTAACGAAGCAGAAGCACCAACAAAATTTTGCTTATTAGCGATGACTCATAGAAATATTACAAACAAACTTACTGTGGATTTTATTATATTTTGTGTATTATGACATTTGACGCTAATAACACTTTCTTTAGTACGATTTTAATTGATGCGAGCTTTAGGTATGTTTTTGAAACAAATTATGAAACAAACCTACTTTTATACTATCGTCATTGTTGTTTATTTTTCCTTCGGGTTAAGGACAACTCATATTATACAGCACGCAATGATCACATCAAGCAAAAGGTATAGTGATAATTGCTCATTCAATGCAGAAGTGAGGAAGCAAACAAGTAGGCATAGCAAGTGAAATCTACTGCAGTTGAGCCAACGTTATAATTCCTGATTTGATTTTCGCTTGGTTTCGGCGTTTATCTTCAATTCATTTTCATCACTCTCATCGGCATCGTTATCATCATTATCGTCTTCTTCGTTTTCATCAAGAATCTCATCATTAGAATTTCCCTCTTGATCTTCTTCGTCTTCACCATCCTCGTCATTTAAATTGTAATCGTCGTCATCGTCCTCCGTGTTAATTTTTCCAGACAAAACTTCCTGAATCCACTTTTCCAATTCCGAAATATTTGGTAAACGTGACTTCCTCCGCTCCATCCAGACACTATCTGCCTATTACAACCAAAATTGCAATCAATACGTGGAATGTTATTTTCTTATAATAAAAAGTGATGGTGCTACTTACGTCTGTGACGTTGACAACTCCTATCTGGGGTTCTTTTAAGTCTACGCCAAAGGTTCTTTCCCAGTAGTCGTGAAGCTGCACATAAATATGTATTGAGTTTTGACTATTCAAGGTCAATTGCCATGGAACGGTATGTATAACGTACCAATGTAAAGTCATCTGGGTCAATCCAGACAATAGACAGATTCAAGTTGTCTGTGTGCTGCTGCGCAATCTCCTTCACAAGCTGTAAAAACTCATATCCCTCTGGATCTTCGTCGTCCGCAAAGGCAACCACATGAATCCCATTTACGTCATCCTCCTGAAAACAGAAAACAGCGTAAACAAATCGAAACAACAGATTGTCAAGGGATGAATAATTTCTACATATTACTTATAGAATTACGTACATTTTCTTGATTTTTTTTTAAATTTGCACGTACCCATGTGTCGTACATATCCAGGGGTTGCAATTTTCGCAACGTTGCACGTTTGTGGTGATCGACGTAGTCTTCAATCACTGTGTTATCGTGAGGTCTTTCTCCAGGAATCGTCAATGGTTTCTTCATATACGGCTCGTAAAAATCAATTTGATTCACTTCATGCAATCCCAGCTGCTTTGCCAACTTTACGAAAATTAAACATAAATAGTGATTATTTTATCATGTTTTAATTTTGTCAAACTAACCAGTTTCTGAAACACGACAAAGAATGGAATCACTGGTTGGTAATCCAGGGCGGCATCGACAAAATCATCGTAAGCTGAAATAAATAAAACAAACATATTTATTAGTTTTATTATGAAAATGACTTTGTCGCATTTCTACCTGCGCTGCTACTGCTTTCAAAATACCCAACTACCTTCATCATCTCATTTCTCTTGAAACTTTGGATTTCAATCTTTGAACTGATATCTTCAACAGGATTTTCGTCAAGCTAATCAATGCAATAACGAAAAGATTTCATTAATTCAAAAATATATTGACTAATCGACAGAAAAACAAATTTATTTAACTTTCCCGTCAGACGTATTGACATACCTCCAACAAAAATTCCACAAGTACGTCGGTCGACCGCTGCCCATTGTACTCGACTTTATGACCAGCTTTGTAGGCGTATATTGATCCCGCCTCGAATATTCCTGTCAACATATATCTTACATTTGCCTGTCAATTTATATAAACATATCAAAGTTACTAACCAAGTTTTTCTGCAAGCTTCCGATCTTTGTCAAGGTCGATTATTCCAAACCCGATCCCCTCACGGTCCGTAATCTGGGCCGCAAGCTGTTCACAAATGTTTTTTACGTTTTTTTTTCAATGAATTTTAAAATAATTTGCAAAAGAACTTCAACTACCTCTAACATTTCTTCGGTAAGTTTCCATTGCTTTTCGAGATAGTTGTCATGTACATCGTGTGGAATAGTAAAGTAAACTATCAGGATGTCGAACTTTTTCAAAAATCTAACACAAGTTTTATTATTACACTGCAATCACTTTCTGTTGTAACCTATTTATTTTCTAACCTGTTAAAGTTCTTTTTGCTCAGGTTAATCAAGCGATCCTTTCCATCATGTGTTGGAAACTCAAGTCCTTTTTCCGGAAACACAAAACTAAGAAATCCTAAAGAAAACGTATTTCGTAAGGCACAGCAAATGTAAACCTTATACTCATATTCCACTCACCACAAACCACAAGAATCTGGAAAAACGTTGGGAAACCCGACATAATTTCAGCACAGTCTTCAAGTGTGCGTAGATACTGGCAAGGTTGTAGTGGAAGTGATACAGAAGCCCGACCAACAACTTATTTTAAGTGCGTGACGTGCAAGTCGCCGCAGAGCAGTGATAACAAATGTCGATAGCGGTGAACACGCAGGGATGTCTGCACATCCAGCAATGGCGTGAAGGACGGCAGCTGCTAACTCGCACGGTAAAGGCTGTGATTTTCCCCACAATGCAACATTGAGTCAGAACGTCGTATGTACCCTCCTCAATCGCTCCCGATCGCAAAGTTTCCAAAATAAGCTGACAATATGTGCCTGAAACAAATCTTAATACAATTTAACATTTAATGAAAACTGTTAAATCGAAATCACTCAAACATGCATCGTACGTAATTGAGTTTCGCCACAGTAGCACACTTTACCTATGACGTCATGAAATATTCGAAATGCTTTTGCAAACTTAGTTTGTTATAGGTCTGCTGGTCGTGCATGAAGTTGCTGTTCGATTTGGTAATCAGTTAAACTTTACCACATTCTACTTGAATAAGTATGGTCAGGATTAAAAGAATGTTAAATTCTGTTTTGCTCATTTCTTAAAGTCTGTTCATGATTTGTAGACGGAAAACCGTGGGTGAACATTTCGTGTGCGTCACTTCAGCGCGAGCGTCATTGTAATCGTGAAAGACCATACACGCGTTTTCGGGAAAGTCACATTCAGTGTAACAGCTCGATGCCGACCAGCCGGTATAAAAACATATGACGTGATTTGGAATTATATTTTTACAAATTTATTGCGGAGAAGGCATGAGTTAAATTTACCTTTCACTTCAACTTTCAAACTCTAAAATATATATAATGACCAATGTTTAATATGCTTTGGCAAAATGTGGAGTATTTCTTTTCTCAAGTTGCATTAAGCACTATATAGCTTTTGTGCGATTGAAGACTTGCTTAATTGCAATCTGATATGCGTCGGTCCAGTGGTGAGTTAATTATGTTTGACTTTCTTGGCATTCATCAACTGTTGTTGCTCATTTTATACGCTTCTTTATAACGAATAGTTATTTACATCGCTATACCACATGGCAACTGGAATATTGTATCATGCGTATGTTGAGACGATCAATATTGATATGTGAGAGCTTTTAAATGTTCGTTCGTGTTTCTGACACGAATTGGTTTGTGCAAAAAGCGTGCGCATGTGCCTACAAAAATTCCAAGTAACTTTTTTTTCCAAAAATTGAAACAGAAAATGAAAATCCGCAAAATCAGGAGAAGAAAAATCTGAAAACTCTGTTTGTGATGACTGATTCATAATTTATTCATGATCAATGATAATTTGCCAATAGAAATCGTCAAATATCGCTGTTAAGTCGTTGAATTATTTACTTTGAGGAGAAAGTTTGCTGCCCACATGAACAGTGAAACACGAAAATCACTCGCTGGGGGTTCCAAAAAATAAGTTGTTCGAATAGACACAGAAAAAATTTTCCCAATGCTGAGTATACCCTTGGGATCTTAAAGGGTACACAAAGAATATTCGCTTTTTGTGGGAATAGGTTTCAGTCTTTGTGTGTAAAAAATAAATAAAACATGCTCTTACGTGGTAACATCAACGTCAAACACCATAAATGGCTAACTTAAAAAGCAACGTGACATAAAAATATAAAACATCGCACAATTCTGACAAAATAAGGCAATGAATAGTTGGAACTGCATTAATGAAAGACAACAAACAAACAAGAAGTTTACACTTTTTCACGTCGAAGTTTTTGCAGTCTAAGATTTGAAAATTTCTCAAACATCTGCAAAAAAATAAAGATACGTTAAATAGGAAAAAAATAGGGTGATTTTTAGATTTAAAATCCAGAGTAGGCAAAGTTCCTTTACTCTAAGTTAAAAGTTGTAAAACAAAATCTGCATGTACTTTTTGTTTTTAAAATAGTTATAATATTTGCTTAAATTTACTAACCTCGATGTTTGCAATTACAGCGGGATCCACATCTGCAGCTTGTCGGTCTGCTGATGCATGTAGAGATGAAGTTGAAGAAGAAAGAGATGAGGACGAGATTTGAGCATTTAAACTTCCTGAACTGTTAAACTTCGGTATGGTGGAGTTTTCATCGGTCGACTGGGAAATATTCCGATTGATTCCGAAATCAACCGAAGCAATAGAGACAGCCGAGAGGTTTTTGCTCTCTTTGGATCGTTTGCTTCTGGGATACCGTGGCGTGGACATAGTGCGAAAAACTCCCTGTTCTTGCATAGAATCAGATGAAGTTGACGAACAACAATCCGAGATGCTCGACAACTCGTCAATCGACATAAGAGTGTCGCGCGTGTTTGAAAGTTGGTGACGGCGACGGTTGACCACAGCGGGCTGTTCGTCATTTTCGTGTCGCCGCATGATGGCAAGGTTGTCCTGTTGCTCGGTGAGCAAAAGTTCCAATTCTTGCCGCTCGCTAATTTTTTCGATGACATTCTGAAAAGTAATGTTTGTTCGTGAAATTTGTGCATGCTGATGTTTGGTAGGTGGTTAAGTTTATTGAACGAAAACGCCAATAAGGAGATAAATCATTGATATTTGTGGCTGCGTACCTGTTTCGTGGCTTGCAACTGGCGGATTTCTTCGTCGATTTTGCCTAGTTTTGTTTTCATTTCGTGCAGTTTTGCTTCAAACGCGGCAAACTGCTGATGATTTTGACGACGTTTTTTCCCTGACTTTGGAGCAATTTCGCGTGAGAGTTGATCGACCTTCAGTTGAACCGAGTTGCGTCTGCGGTTGAGTAGTGTCATACATTTGGTCACTTTTGCCTCCTCCACGTCGCGAGCTCGCTCATATTTATCGATGACGACATTGCGACGCATTACGGTCTGGTACGTTTGGTGCTCACTGGTGTGTGACGGAGATCCGTCGCTTTCAACCTAACAAAATATCGTAGATTTAGTGGTGAGGCAAATCATAACACTCGCAAACGAAACGAATGGTCAATTTTATTCTGATTGCAATAAAATTTAATTGACGCTTACCTTCTGTGAAAATTGCTTTTGGTCGTCAAGAATCTTCTGTTGCTGCGACAAGATTTCTTTCAAAAGTTTGTGTTTTTGTATTTCTACCAACTCCTGTTCGAAGCTTGGATCAAACATAGATTTCTGCATAAAAAAAAAAAACTTAATTTTTTTCGCCAGATAAGTGTTTTACATAACCAGGTCAAAAACTTACGGTTATGGCCGATGTTCCACTGGACTCGTCGCTGGAATCTTGACTTTTCAAAGAAGCGTGTGAACTACCGGAAATACTGAGTTGCGGGGACTCACAACGATGCGAGTTGTTGGCATTTCTGAAAAAGTATTGCGGGTTTAGTTGGTGTCAAGTATTTCGGATTGCTCAGGATTGTTCGTCTAAAGGAAATGGACGATGTTGCAAAACATTTAGGGTTGTTGTGAGTTCCTATACATGACTTCCTCGCATACCTTTCCGTGGTCACTATTCTTGTATCTTTTTCAAGCGCCCCGATCCACAGCAGAAAATCTTGATGGTTGTCTGTCCCGAATTTCAAGGCAGGCGAACCCTGAAAGACACAATAATTGTATCAAAAGACCATTCTTGGTGTTTGGTTTTATGTATCGTGTGTTGCTGCAGGTGCAGGCAACCGATTGCGTGTTTCTAAGCTTACCGTTTGTTCAAGTCGGAACAAAAATCGATTTCGGTTCATGTTCGTGACATCTGCGACCACATCATAGCCACGTAGCAAAATTGCATCTCGGGTGACGTCAGACTGTGGGGAGTTATAGCAATAAAGGCAAGAGTCCTGGAGTACGCACCAAAATCTGGCGAAAAAAAGGAAATTGTTTAAACGGCTGGTAATTTAAGCTGTATTGACAAGCGGTGGGAAAGTTAATTGCATTACTCCAGTGCGTAACAGACGTAGGCCTGTGATGCTGAGGTAAAAGGAAAACCGACATGATTTAAAAACAAGTATAACAGAGAAAACAGTAACGTTGAGAAATATTATTTTTTGCATTCAGTTTGTTGTCTTAAATTTTTAAAAATATATTTGATGAAATAGCCACGAGTGTATATATATACATATATACAACGCTGTGTCAATTGTCCTCCGTGTCATAAAGGGAATTGAGGACAGCAGGCGAGGAACGTGAAGAGCCCCTTAAAAAGGCCATATCCACTACAAAAACTACTGATCTTAAAACGATTACGTCACAGAATGGCATTTTCGTGAATACTGACGTTACCTTTCCCATGTTCTTTTTTTGATTTTTTGATCGATGAAACCTTGGTGTGACGCGTTGGTGAAAAGTGGCGCTGGAAGATGGAGAACTGTTGGTTTGTTGTTTTTCGGTTTTCCTCTCAGTTGTTCGTTGGAATTCGGGCTTTTACGAAAAGCTGATGTTATTGCTCTGAAGCTTTTCTTCGACCTCGAACTATTTGCTGAAAACGCCGATCAATGCATTGATTAATTTCCTTACATTCAAATGTTATAATTTATGCAAAAAGTTGCGTTTATTAGAAAAATTTAATTACCTGATTCAGAGCTGGTTGATGGATGAAGACTTTTCGCCAATCCTACTCCGACAGAACTACACGAGTCTGTAAAAACGTGAAAGATTGTTTATGGCTTGGACTAAAATCTCTAAGGCTATTTTTTTTAAAACATTATCAGAAAGTGTCTTACCGTCAGATGATGACCGATTGTCACTAGATGCCCCTTCTACTTTGTGATCATCGCTGCAATTCTGCACCCAAACAGTATATAGTGAATAACTAGTCTTATTTGAAAATATAAAACGGGAAAAAACATCAATCTACTTCACAAAGGGAAAATACGAAATGCTTGCCCACGAGTATAACAAGATATTATACGTTTGTGGATTTCATATTTTTTCGTTTGCCTTGTTATGAAATCAGGTCACGCCGCGAACAAATACCATCCATACTACCCATTAGTTATTTACAGAAGTCATTTAAAAACAATAATATTGTAAAGATAATGGGCGCATTGATATGTGTGCAAAACATCGCTACAGGCGTAATCCTACGATTATCTCGCGTGCTATCAAGCGGGCAATTAAAATTTTGTGACCAACAGTTCGTTCACAAGGACCACGTTTTTCGAAAACACTTCGTGGCATACCTTTCAATTAGCACACAGCATAACATGTTTTTGGATGAGATTGAATAATATTTCTTTATTACCTGAAATGTGGTGTTGTCTGTAGACGTCTTCAATTGCATTCCATTCGCAGTAAAGTCTTCAAAATAAAGACATACAAATTAAAACATAAAAATCTTGCAAAAGAGCACTTGAGCTATAGTGATTCTTTCGTAAAAGGGCAAAAAAACTCGATATTACACCAAGGATATCCCTTACCTTTGCAGGAATTGTCCAACCTCGAATGTCCATAGGTTTCAATAAAGCCAAGTTTCGATAGAACTGGAATGGTATTTTTTAGATGTCTCATTCTTGTATTGTAACTAAAAGTTTTAAAAATATTTCCTTCCGAAACTGTTCGTCGCAAATTGCCAAAGAAAACAGTGTCTTGGGAATTCAGGTCACTTACACTTGCTGGAAACAAAAAATGACATAGTTACATATTAATGTTCCGTAGACACATATTTACCTATATTATGTAAACACTTTACTATTTCTATCAACATCAATCTCTATAAGTTTGCTATAGCTGTCATTGCGTTGCAAAAACAACTTATGATTCTGTGATTCTACTGCACTCGCTTATAAAGGTCGAGTGACAAAAGAAAAAAGGCGATACAGGCGACGACTCGATCTTCGATAACCCGCCGAGTCCTGTTGTTTGTGCGCTCTCGCAAACTCGCTTTCTCCAACAGCGTCACTTTTAAGAATCGCTTTGCGCCAGTCTCGGGCACTGATAGCGGGGCGTCATTACTCAAGCGATTATCAGAGAGAACATTTCGCGCCGCTTATCGCGTCCACCTTTCACTGACACGCTTCTAAGGCGCTCGCGGTGTTTGATAAGATTACCTGTTCTTCTCCACGAGGACAAACCATTGTTTTCGCCACAAGCAACCAGTGAAGTTGTTCGATCTGCAACTTGGCACGGACGGAAGAGTTTGTTTGAACTATCCCGGGATTCCATTGTGCAAGTGTTTGCTGTTTTGTTTCTGGTTTTCGAAAATAACAGGTTGCAATCGGAGCCATTTGAACTTGCATTATCCGCTGGTGCTTCGAAATTAACTACATCCGTTTTTACATTGCATGAATGGGTAAAATAATTTTCACCCTTGACATTTTTTGTATCGACCCATGTTTCTCTTGTACCAAGCAGTCCTGTGGTCATGGCTGTGTATGTCTCGCGTTGCTTGGGCTTGTTTACATTTTCGCTAGTGAATTGTAATTCTCCCAATTTAACACTCTGTGACGCGTAAGCTGCAAATTTCTCACTTGGTTGCATATTCTGAGATTTGATGAGATTGTTCGCACCTTCACACCCAAGAGATTGCGCTGATGGTGTGATGACTTCAGTGCTTGCAGGTTTAATCTTATCATCATTGAAATGATAACGAACCGTATTCATTATATCGTGTGTATCAAAGTGTCCTGATATGTTAAGATTGTCGAAGTCTTCCAACACGTCAATACCCGGAAAGTAAGTGTGTGTCTTGACATCTTCGTCGGTCTTATTTCGTCTGATGTTGGAAGGAGGTAACGACATTACACTGCCTTCGTAAAAAAATGTTTATATACAGATCTCCCAATAACAACTTTGATTGGTCTTGGGATCGTGGCACTAACTTTTTTGTAGATATACAGAGATTTGCGTAAATGTAATGTTATGTGAATTATAACGAACACATGTTAGAAGTCAAATCGGATATACCTTCTTTAACGTCTGATAGGGAGTCAGCCACCCTGTCTTTAGTTTCGAAGTTATCGTGTAAACCTGCCGAAGAAGGGTTTGCAGCAAGATACTCCACTCTGCGTAAGAGAAGGAAATGTTGCGTATCACCAACTCACCTTCGAACATTGCCAAAACGCAGGTTATTAGCGGCAAAGGGAGGCAGCCTAATGGGCACGTTGCCTCTGGTCGATTACCTCTATTGGGGAAAGTTGGTAATAACTGGGTAAAGGAATTTTGATTACAGTAATCAAAACATATCCCCGGTGACTCGCCAGCTTATGTCATCGTCGACCTTTTTTGCTTGATATTACAAGTGGCTTAAACGCTCGACTTGAGGTGAGGGGTTTTAGTAGTTGCCGGACGCACAGACGCCCTTCGGCAATTAGAATGCTAATTCTCAAAAAGAGAGAGGTCTGTGATTACACATTTGAAATACATTCGGGAAAGATAAAACAACAAACAGACGGATACCCCAAACGTTTAGAAGATCACTCGTGCACGTAGTTTCAAAAACAACAAACAAACCTTGCGCCGTTTTCAGCGTTTTCAGAATCTTCTGTCTCACCGCTGTCGGAATCAACTTAAAACGCCAATATGGTCAAAAACGCAAACATGAAAAATTTTCAAAACATATCAATGCATTCTTTTAAATGGTCAGATGTTATCACAAATTTGTACGTCTCTGTTACTGCACCAAAGTACAAAATTAATTTACACTTTTTTGTTATTGATCTGAACTTCAAGTATTTATAAAACCAAATTTAATGATTCAGCATCCAAGCAGCCAAGAGATAAATCTCGCATCGCTGGGTAAGAACCCTGATGTTGAGTTTCAAGGCAAAAAAACAAAATCGATATGGACAGATACAAATATTTTTCTTTGTCAAAAACATACCTGCAGCACTCGGCAACTTGTAGAGAGAAGTTGTTGACAGCTGGGGTTTGGAATTCCGTTTTCGTTGGTGAATTTGAAAGTCAAGACTCGTCAGTGGCGCAATTGAATGTCTAAGAAACAGTGGAATAAGTTCTCACAGACGAGTTGACGCACCACCTCGAACGCAAATGTGACTCACACATAGAAATATTCTATGAATAAATAAAAAAAAAACGAACGGAAATAATTTGCTACAAATCGTATTTGTTGATGGCATCCCATGAGAGCAACATAAAATCTCATACCTGTGAGAACGAGCGAGTGAATCACGTTGTTGTGTCAATCTTTGCTGTTCATGCGGAGACACGCCCCTCGACGCCGGATCTTGAAGAACTACAACCACACAATCGACAGCATTGGATAAAAATCAATAAAGTGCAGTCCAATTACAGATCAGGTTAAACCTTGCAACAGAACAAGGACGTTTTGTAAATGCCAAACTTTCACCACTTTCCCACCGCGTGGCGGGTTGGTGACACTGGCTTGCACGCAGCCGGGTGGCTCGATTACCGACGTATTGGGCAATTTAACACATCTGGCGGAAACGCAAGTAAAGTGCAATGACGTTCGGGCAAATGTTTTCAGATGTGTTCCAATGGATTGATATCATGTGAAAACCAACGGTTTTCGCGGAGGCATTGATGTCATATTTGACAAGGGTTCTGACAAGCTATAATAAATTTTATGGCCTTTAGGTTTGTTCAAATAAGGTATAATTGATTAAAAATATCGTGGAAAATGAATCGTTATAAAAATTCAAGAACCTAATACATATGTGAAAGATGCATTTCCTTGTCACTCACCAGTTATCGTATGTCGTTTTTCAGTAAGTCGACCGCTGCCTTTTGCCGATTGATCGAGGTGGGGGGTTGCTACTGATTTCACATTCTTGTTGACATAAAACATTGGCGATGATTGGTGTTCCAAACCCAATTCCCGAATAGTAGCCTGAGTTCGCTTGGGTTTGGCTTTTTTATCAATCCTTATTTGGTCACGTCCCACCGTTGAAAGTTTCCTCCCAGTGGAGTTTGGCTCGGTTTGAATAGTTCCGACATTGGACGTGTCATTTGCGCGGCCGGACGTTTGTGTACTGACGGAAAGAACGCCAAAGCACATGTGGTAAATTTGCGGTTTCCGCCCTCTTTACAGTATTTAACTATATAACGTGTCAAAAAGATACGGTAAATTGAAAACACAATGAAGGTGATTTCGTTTTATTTCTGTAAAACTTGTTTCGTTGTGTCTGTATTGTAGATTATTATAGTACTCAACAAAATGAAATTTACCTCATTGTAGCGTTTCTAGACAGCAAAGGAGATGACGTAATCGACGATGCAAGTGACGACTCGTCAGCGGAATCTTGGTAACTGCTTCGGTGTGAAGATGAACGGGAGAGGGTTGGTGAAGAGAAATTACTTGCTCTTTTTCTTTCAAGGGAGTTAAAACCTTGACTCGATACGACAAGATCCGGTAGAGCTCGTGTCATAAACGTTTTCTTGAGGTGCTACACAAGACATTCATTGAATAATCGACATTCCTCCATATTTGTTTACAAACTTGTAAATTCCGAAGTATGAACAAAACATGACCAATATAAACAATATAATGAGCCCAAAAATCAAGCAAATATGTGCGCCGGAATTGCTTCTATGGATATTAAAGTAATAAAAGTGTTTCCATTTACTGAATGAGTGTACGTGAGTTTGTGAACGTGTGCTCTATAGCAAATCTATCTTTAAACGTCAAGATTTATTCGAAAAGATCATACAAACCAACGGTATAAAAACTTAATCAATTAATTGCCACACAACGTCGTGGGAAAAACTATTCCGAGATTGATTGCTCAGTGTTACCAATTTAAACAAATCCGTTCTGACCTTTTCAGACAACAAGGGCGCTCTTTGCAAACTCTTTTGGGGAACGTCGTCCTTCATAATGCTATCAAATACGCTGTCACTCTGTTGGACGACTACATCACGTTTTTGTATTGCTTCCGGAGAAACTTTGTGAGAACGGTGGCCAAAGTCGGCTGAGCAGCGATGCTGATGACGTAGTTCCGTAACTTCTACGCTAGGTGGCAATAATGAGCGCTGGTCGTTGACTGGAAAATTGTTGTCTGACGACGCCTCGGCCTTTATCCCATCAACCCACCGCTCTAGCTCCCACTCGTGGTTGGCGTAAAATGTTGATGACTGACCAGATTTCGCACAGTCGAGTTGCAACGCATAATGAGTGGGAGTTCTGCAATATAGAAAAATGTGTTTTTAAATATGCCAAGTTCAACCAAAAAAAAATCGTCTCTTTGACATCATGTTTAATTTTTATGGTATGTTTGTGGATTTTTTGTGTAAGTTATACCATAATATAACGTTTAACACGTTATCATATCATAAAATTTAGGTGATATAAGGTTTTAAAATCAATGTGCCAAAACGTTAGATAAGAACAGTTAAATTCAAATGGCATAGAATGCACAAAAGAGTTATTAATGCCGCACAAATGAAAAGTTTTTGTTAATTAAATGCAAGTTTATGATTCTTCGAACATAGTTTGATACACGTGAAAACAAGTAGTGGACCAACTTCTCCAAATACCGTTTGTGACTTTTAGGTAGAACATACGCCGTGGCTGACAGATGGCTGATTGGAAAAGTCTGGACTGGAATTTCTTCCGCCTCTGACAACTGCGAAGCATGACCTTGTGATGGCGTGTTGTAAATATAGAAGTTTCCATTCCGAATAACACACCATAAAACCTAAAAGTCAAGATGGAAATCAGATGTTCGTTAAAACAGAACATGATTAGGAAATTAGTTGGACAGGAATCAGCACTTAAATCTTAGTTTATCTCCCGATCACTTGCTTATCAATGCTATGGGATAAAGACAAATACTACATTGCGTTGTCAGGCGGTTCACGTTTCGTTCCACTTACCTTAGAAGATTTATATTCCTGTTTCAGAAGATAACCAGCTACGCGAACCGGTTTACCATCCATTTTACGAGAACTGTGATATAAAGTTAAATCATATCATACACCAGATCTTATTCAGGAATGGATTTGATATATTACTTGCCTACTGCAATACCTCCTACGTCATACTGTAAACATCTCTGTGGTATAGTAAACAACATACGTATATACAGTAACTAAATTACGCGAGCAACTCAACCCCTTCATTAGCATAGACTATTATTATAGGCTTGTTTTAAAATCATACACGCGAAACGATACATGGCTTTCATAAGTGCCATCTGTCTCCACTAACCCGATATTATAGCCAATAAGTTCAATTTTTCAGCATATTGATCTCATACACAGCTAGCTTGATGTGGTAAACTGAGTAACGTCGTTTCCTCTCTGGTTTGTTGTTCCAACTTACCTAGTCACAAACAGCCTTGTGAACGACAAATGTTGTTTATTAAGGAAATGTCATTGACTTACGGAGGATATTTCAATGTCTAGAAACGTTGTGGTTTGTTAGGCAAACGGTTGGGAAACATAAGCATAAAACGCAGCGTTTAGCAACATTGGAACATGTGAAAACTTGTGCTTTTATAAGCGCAAAACAGCAAAAACAACAAATGAGCCACAGCCCACCCAAAACTTAACTGAGCTAGACTAAGCCTGAACAATAAGTAAACAATATCTCATAGGAACAAGCCGTAATTACCTGTGAAGGACAAGTCAAGACATGACTTATCTTCGGCAAACTGAGTTGAAGTTCTTATTGCTCTACTCTCTATTCAATTACTTTGCTGCTTTTTTTCTGGAAGTTAACACCAGGCCAATTTGAAGTAACTGTTCTTATTGTCAGCAATCTCAACAGTGGCTTACATCGACTAGAAGTGAGGCTTATATGGATAGTGAGTATACAGCGATGGGAGTTAGGTCGACCAAAGCAAACACAGACTTTTACAAGCCAAAAGCAGCAGGTAGTACAGACACTCTAAACGTCATGCTGAGGTTCCGAAATCTTGTGCACTCTGCCACGGTCTGATCAGAAAGCGAGCATCGTCTGTAGCGTAGAGTCATTACTCAAACATTTGCTTTGTTACCTTTCGTTTCATGAGGTCGAAAGAAAGGATTCTTGAGTCAAATCGCTCCACGCAACTTTTACATCCGCCGATCAAAGTTTGATCTAGTTAAACACCAGAACATACAACACACGCGGTAGATACTCGCTGAAGATTCTCTTCTTGTCCAACGTCACCACAAACCACTATGAGTAAAACACAACGCGTGTCACCACTCGACAACATATTATTAAATGTTTGTTTGCAATGAAACCGATGATTTCCAAAATTTTAATAGAAAAAGTTTGGTACAGACCTCAGCAAATTAATTTGGTACTTCGTGTTTGCAAATGGAACAATTCTTATTTGAGAAGTCGGGAGAATAAGGTTTGTGAAGAAGTTAGAAGTAAAGTTCTGATCAGTGATGGTGTCTAAATTATAATTTAAACCCAACCGAATTAAAACTCGCATTTGTTTCTTACCAGCTAAATAAAGTGGTATTAAATGCATTTCACGTCGAAATAGTTGATGATATTTTGGCGACCGTTACGTTTGTTGAAGTGGAACGGTTAACAAAACTTCGACCCTTCTATAATCGATTGTGTAAACAAATCACTCAGCATTGGTGTCGGTCACTTCACTTCACGACCGGGTTGACAAGTATAAGAATAAGTTAGCGCGTGATGCTGACAACGTCGTTAACAATTGTGTAAAGACGACAAGCGACTTGTATACGTCCGGGGGGACAAAATGTAATACATGGTGAGTTTTGTTAAACTTCCGAAATAACCCCCTGGAATGTTTAAGGTTATAGCCTGAAATTCAAAGCGAACAAATAATAAATGCATAGAGTGTGACAATCTTGACGAAGCTGTTTGTCCCTTGTCATATAAAGTAACTGATACGATTGTCTGCGACCTTGATACTGGGTGCAAAATGCTGTCTGTCTCCTAAGCTTTCATCCTTGCTCACTAGTTTCACATTTGTAACAATATGTTCAAAGGGGAGTTTATTGAGTGAAATAAGAAAAGCAACCATCGCACATATGGCTTTGTATCAACATAAATATAGCTCACTGCATGGGTTATGGCAAGACTTGAAAACGGTCAATTACAACTAAAAAGTGTAATGTCATCGAGTGTAAACAAAACATGTACAAAAATCAATATTTGAACTGTATTCGACAAAAAATACACGAAGCTTTGATCGTCACGGTCGGCAGCAATTCAACAACCGCCTTTTAGAGGTACGAGTTTTCCGTTGTTGGAGATACAACGTTTCCTTTTTTCGGCAAAAACCTCAAAATCCTTAAAAAAATAATGTTGTTTTTTTATCCAGCATGTCATAAGCACAAAATACTTTTAGACAATGTAATACTAAACATTTAGACTATCCGATTAGTTTTTCAGGTTAAGTAATGAAAACAAATAGTCAGGCTGTGCTATTCATTGCATCACTTCAAGCCAACTTTCTTTTACCTCGATTCGGGCAAGTGCGCCCCCATGCGTCGTTAGATCACTGCGTTTGGCCAAACGCGACGTCAATGTTGATTTTCCCGTGTCACCAGACGACACGTTCATCATGGGTTTCTTGTGGAAATTGTCGCGTTTTATCGACGGCGTGGGCGAGTAGGAACAGGATGAAACTATGGATCCGGTGGATTTGGACAAATTTCCATAGAGGCTAATGTCACTGCGACTCAACGTGTCTCCGTTGTCGAAACCGCTGTCGCAATCGGAAGTTATCCCGAAATCTGTGGAACGATTTCTCCCTGGAAAAAATTAATGGAATTTAATTTGGCATTCAGCTTGTATATAAATGTGGAAAAATACAAATAAAGTTTTTGATCAGGGAAATTAAAATTGGTGTCAGAAATTTTGTTTCAAAGCTGAACAGAATTTATTACCTGCATCATCAATTGTTGTCTTCCCACATGATTCGTCCAAACTCACGTCCTTTTGATATCCTGGGCTTTCTTTGCGGTAGGTGGAGCCAGATTGTCGTTTGGATTGCGGTATTGGTGATGACTGGTTAAAGTTCTATAGAAAAATAACAAATGCCAATTTACATTCCACCTTGTCACTATCATTATTATTGACAGCTTATGTTAATGTATGATCAATTGCGTTTAGCTGACCAGCACTAGAAGAGTTATTTTTACTGTACATATAACATGGCTTCGGAAAGGCCATAACTTCGCAAAGTTTTTAAAAAAAAATATGTTTATAATACATAATTGAAAAAAGCTAACCAAGGACATGGCGGATGCAGAAGCCGAATCACCGAAAACCGACGTATCGTCCAATGACCCGAGCGTCTCACAGGATGGCGCTGTAGTGATGGTTGCGTGCCTCTTTCCGATTTTGTTTGCTTTCAGAATGGCGCCGTTCGAAAACAACTCTTCGTCTTTTTGCAGGCCCAGTTGAAAAAGATCCAGACAACATTTGAGTTCGAGCTTGGCGACAGAAAGCTGCGGACAAAAAAAAGATATTTATAGCGTGTGAACTGGTGAAGAGGCACTTAACCGACCGCGGTCAACGGAGCAATTATAACAAGGTCTCAAATTGACGATCTAAATCTTCAAGCAAGCAAGTTATCATACCTTCACCGCGTCTTTATGCTCTTCAATGCATTGTTCGACAACCGACAATTTTCTCCGAAACTCGAGAAGTCGTTCCTGTATGAACTTCGCTCTTCCATTGTCACTGGAGGTCACGTTCTTCTCAAACTGCTTACATTTTATTTTTAGCGAGTTTCTTCGTCTGAAAAAAAAACGGCATAATTTTAAAATTTGTAACAACTTAGTTACAGTAACGCAAATAGATGAAAAGTATTTTCCTCACCGGTTTAGCAAGGACACTACGGCCACAACGCGCATTTCTTCATTCTGCCTGATCGCTTCGTATTTCTTGGTAATTTCACTCTCAGGCGTCATATCACCATCGTGATGCTCTGAACGTATCGCCAACGACTGCAAACAAATACGTCAATAAGTGTTTATAAGAAGCCATGACCATTTTAATCGTGTTAATATCCGAAGAAAACTAGCTTCGTTAAACTTTTATCTTATATTCCTTATAAATTAGCTTGCAGTGGCGATCAAAATAAATTAAATTTCAAATTTTTGAACAAATAAATGGAACCGAGTTGGCCACTAACATTAGATAGATGGTTTCTTCGAGGCACAAACAAATATAAAAGTTTTCGGACAAAAACCGTCACCGAAAAGGTCGAAACAACTAAAACACATATTTCTTAATGGTGAAAAACGACGACGACGAACCTTCTCATGAAACTTGCGCTGCTGTTCGAGGATTTGTCCTTTCTGTTCTAGGATTTTTTGCAGGAGGTCAACCTCCTGTTTCCCATCCACAGTTTCACCTTCAATCGCCTCCTCCCACCGTGATGAAACAAACGTACTGTGACGCTTCGATTGCTCCGAATTCTGATAAAATAAAAACGAAGCCTCGTGTTAAGAACCTTCAGGGCACTGCATTGTGAAATGCTCAGGGGCGACACAATGCCGGTGAATTCATTGGCATCAGCGTGACAAAGTTGACTTCGACACTTCTGCCCGGATGGCAAACTAAGTCTTTTTGCCCGAATTTACTAAAGATATGATGTCTGTTTCTACGTTCAACCTGAATACTTGCGAGGCTATACGATTATGTTACGCTGACACACCACATATTTGTTCTTGCACAATTAACATGGCATGACATGTAACAAGAATTATTAAAGAAACAATAACATTGATTTGTAATTTTTAATGTTATATCTCATCACCCGATGTAAAATTGACGGCGAAAGAGGTGCGATATAGTTGAAATGGAAATTACAGCGCGTTTCGGGATATCCAGCAGTCAGTAGACCACACAAAATTAGCTAAAGAGGAGTTGGAAAGTCGGAAGTAACAGTCAGTTGCATTTAACTGATTAATATATAAAAGAATAGCAAAAAATGTGATAACCTCAACTTCCATTTGTATACAAATATACCCGTGGTTTAGCATGCAATATCAGCTTACCGGTTTGACAAGCAAGGACGTGGATGGTGAGAGACTCATGCTGCGCGTCACCTTCGATCGCCTGTGACGAGCTTCAAGGCGGCTCGGCGTTGACGCGATAGGTCTTATTATTACGTCATTATCGGGCAGAGTCCGAAAGCTAATGAATACATAAAAAATATGTTTTAAAACGATTTTGCTAAGTTTTGCTGTAAAGCATGTCCAGGCTTGTTGCATAATATCAACCTATTTACGGTCATTCTCTGTGGGTTACATTCTGGCAGAAAGTAAACTTTTCGCATATCTTTAAGTAGGCTATCAACTTTAATGCCAAACACGGACTACGATGAGTTTTGCGACTAAGGTTCGTGGCATATTTGCGGCAAATGTCAAACTATATGACCACTCCTAACAGTAAGTGTACCTTGTAATCGTACAGTCCGAGGATGCTTGACGACTGACGCTTTTGCTTCTTTTAAAAAGAAAAGCTCCCAAACGCGTTGGTGTTGGAGGTCTTAAGCTAGAATTGCTCTCTATAGTAATTGAGCCTTCGCTGGGTGACTTTTTCTTCGATCCAAGGCGAAAACTCCGTCTTGCAAGGCGATTTGCAATAGAGGAAAACTTGCTTTTCGGTGCAACATTGTCACTTTCTGATAATATATTTTCCTGACTGGAGCTCAAGTACCCTACAACAAACAGCAACATTAAAGCAAAATGTTAAATACTTTGTTTTCTCGATATCACGGTCGAATTAACATTGCAATGAAAGAACCAAATAGCAGACACATTGAAGAAATCTGCTTTTGGCCAAGTGGGAAAACGCACTAACAAGTCAACATATGTACGTACCTCTTGTCTTTAATGCTCGCATTGGTTCCCGGCTTGTACTTTTCATTTCTTTCCTCATATTATATTTTCCTTCAACACCCTGCAAGAAAGATCAGTTGGCATAAATATTTATCAGTAAGAGTGGCGACAAGTTGGTGCTATCTGAGTACTGATTGTTCACTAGGTCAGTCAAGCTTTGGCAGTGAGCCCTGGGCAACCACAATAACATAAATCACGTTGCAAAGCTTGGGTGAAGTATATGAGAGGTTGGCAATCGTAGCGGCGAAGGTCAAAATATAAACCTTCAGTGCAAGTGAGACCGAAACGGCTGCCGCCGTAAACAGACTGAGTTGCAATTAATCTTTGTGTCGCGGCCATCGATATGAATCACACGCGAACAACGCGCACGTGATACTTGCGACAATCTATAGGTTGGAAGCAAGCGTTTTTGGCCAACCAACCCTTTGGGCGATGCGGATCTTCGACCATCAATTGCGTGCCATTAAAAGACAATTAAATTTCCCATTAGTCGGTTAAGCTAGGCTCGCACCAACACACTGAAGCTGTAATTGGGTCGCAATAAAAATTACTACGCGACCAAAGTGGTTCCAAAGTTTGTCCCAAAAAGCAAACGCGACCAACCGACCGACATTAAATCCTTGCGTAAACATTAGCTTATTTAGCGTCCGTCAACAATAAACAACTGATGTCAGGCAGAAGTAAACCAGTTTGTTCTCCCAGGCCATCGACCTACATAGTACGCAACTTATCACCTGCTCGTTTGTGGATCAATCTAAATCGCAACGGGTAAATAGGAAGCTTAAATAAACCGTCGCATATGTATACTTGCACGCTGTATAGCAAGGGTCGTTAAAAATTCGTCGTGAGAGTAAAATACTTTACAGTTCCAGCGACGGCAATAAACTGTCAAATCTGCGTGGGTCCACTAATGTCCGTGTCACCCGCACTAACTACGTACTCCCGACGTGTGCAGTTGACGACAAAACAAGTCATGCCACACATACAAGTGGTTTGTAACCATCGCGAAACATTGTTTGCTGTGTTCATCTTTTCAGCATTTTAGATTTTGTTGTGCGACCTCGGTAACTTGCAAATTAAGACGTGGACGAGGAACAGACATCATTTGCAATGTTGTTTAGCGCAAAAAACGTGATTGACGCGCTTCGTTTTCAGACTGTTCGTGATCGGTTGCGCTGGATTTCACGGAGACTGGCAAAAATTGCGGAACTTTATAGCAGAAAAAAAATCCTAGAGTTTCCAAAAGTTTATCCTTAGTTACTGGTATGACTTGCCAAATTTACTTGGCAAAACTAAACTTTATTTATCTACGCCAACTCGCATTGCCATAACGAGCTTCCTATAAGCTATGAATTTCTCACAACTGTCAAAGGTGACGTTAACGTCTTTTAATTGTATCCTCAGGTCAGTCATACCAAGCCTACCAACCCATACATTACGTATGGCTAAGGTGCTGTACCAACTCTCGGAATTAAAACTTTATTATTTGATACAAAGTTGTTTGTCGAAATCCCCTATGGACAGGTTTGAAAAGGTTCATGACATTACTAGGAGGAATGATTCAAGATACAGACAGGTGACGGTAGTCGCGACCCCATAAACATATCAACAAGTTAATCCCACTAGAATCGTTTCCCGCCGTTCACTTAACCCAAACAAAAACACTCCAGCTTCGAAACTCTGGTACGTGCAAAACACCACGCAGAGACTCTTCAACAATACCGATGTTGGTTCCACGAGTTGATAGGAATAGATTTTTGTATTTTACCCATCAACACCTGCCGACACTTCTCAAGTGGTGTGAATAAACACTGACGTACTATTTGGTTTTCCCCCATCTTTCTAAATGTCGAAACAGGCTGTCAAACTGTCTGTTTACAAACATTCTTTTTTAAGTGCTGAAGTAAGGATGGTCATCTCACTGTCAAACTGTACATATATATTTTATTCCTTGAATAGTTTTTCGAAAAACAAAAAATTTGCTCATGTCACAAAACTGTCTTTGCCTTCGGTTTCATTCAAACTAACTAGCACTAATTTAATGTACAATACTCTGAACATTTCCCTGAACGAAAAAGGTAACTACCCGGCAATTTACTTTTGCTATACGACTTAATATGCGTTTATTTGTGGTGGTAGGCGAATTAACTAGGTACCCAAGGTAGTTGAAAACTGCGACGATGGGACTCATTAAACGCACCACGTCAAACCTGTTTCTTTTACGCGAACGTGTTTGGAAAAGAGCCGACCAATTACAATTCATTCACCTGCGCACTGAACTTGGCAACACGATTAGCTACTACCCAGTAGGATTGCTGGCTGGACGCGTGTACGTGTGTGTACGTTAAGCCCCCAGTTCGTGTTTAACAGTTTCTGCTTACATATACAAGATGTTCCACGACCGAGCTACAATGTTAATGACGTAACAAGGCGAGTAGCGTTACGTCACAAACATACATTCTGCATACTTTCACGAATCGACCCATAACCCGAGAATTTGGACTTAAAAACCTTTTTGAGCTGAAAGAGACCGATGAAATATTGCTAAAAATATGTTTGCGATAGTCTCCCACTTTCTCCCATCGCGATTGCAACCATACAGATAAAGTAACAACGCCCAGGCGGATTACCGGATAACAAGCAAGGCGCTGGTTTTGCCAATGCTCCACAGAGGTTTTATCTCAAAGGAATGCTTACAGCGTTTATAACCGCATTAAGCTCGCTCGACACATGATGTGGTATTTGTCATCGCTTTCGGCATTATGGTAGACGTGGGCAAAGTTTAGCTTAAAACCACGGCGTTCAACTTACACACATAAATAAATACAAGGTAAGTACACTAACCTGTCCATATCCGTGACTCGTTTCGTTCGAGCCTTCCGAAACCGTTGAACCGTGCGATCGTTTCATATCCTCGCTTGTGGAGCTAAATATCATAGTTTCTGGAAAGGGAACAGACAGAACTTCAAACTTTAAGCCGGTACGTTGCGCCCAGACGAATAACAGTTTGTGTTCTGTTGCCACACACCAACTTAACACTACTGCCACACGATTTACACCACCCAATGATGCAACAAAAACGTTACATGATCAATCTATATTTAGATTATTCGTTGCTGGTCGCTCGTTTTTGTCCCTTTTAATCACGTGAGTTTGCATCGAACGGAGATTCACATACCTGCAGTGGTCGGTGAAGGCGATGCACTGCCGAAGGTCTCCATAAACTCGTCATGACTCATCTCGTTTGTGACAACTCGTGACAAACCTTGCTTCATGTTGTCCAAGGTCTTGGTTCTGCTTTGTCAGAAACTTTTTATGTAAATCGCGAATCTTGATATTCCAAAACCTCAAGATCCCGATTAAATTTCAATCACTGCAAAACTTACACCTGCACAAGCAATATAAAGTATTAAATACCTTGTATCGAAAAGATTGCGAATTTGAATTACGTAATTGTTCGGCCAAGTTTCAACATATTCTCCAAAAACTAAAATCATTCAGCGACACCACTGTTATCATAATCTGCGAGCCTGCTTTTTCTCAAGCGCCTTTCCTCTCGCCGTTGGCAAAGCAGCAGACAAGCAACTATCACCTCTCTCCTATCGCTGCCTGTATCGGTCGCAACCAGAAAAAGGCTGTGAGCGATGGAGCTCATGGCGGCAATAAATTACCCGGCGGATTTCTACTCTATTGTGATGTTACACTCAGCTGTCAATAATTTCATAACAAATTGTACTTGCAACTGCACTGACTCAACATGCAAACGTTTCCGCATACATGGAAACATTTTGCCAGTCGACTGGAGTCGTTTTGGTGCGGGCGTTTTTTGCTATCTTCACACTTGTCAGTGGGTTGGATTGAAACTGTTGCCGAAACAATGACACTTACAATTGCTCAAGAAAGACACCTGGGCCCCAAGGCTCTTTGCGTAATTTACCGCTTTTGTCAACCTCGCGCAACAAAAGAACGCACCATAAAATCTAAACAGCGTGCAACAGTTTCGTATTAGAATTTAGACTCAGGCGTCAAGCGAGTGAAAACAAAGGCTTGCGCGATACCTGCAGATAACGACAATTGTGACCGAGTGGGGTATGGTTGAGAATTCATTGTCTTGGATCAGACGTCTTGAAAAGTTTAACTTCCAAACCAACTGTGATGAACCACATTGGGTGGAACAACTCTGAGCAATTTTCTACGCAATGCAAATTCTAGGACAAAATACTGTATGTAAATTTGATCCATAATTTTCGAGTATAGGAATTTTAATGTTGATCATGTAATAAATTTCAATTGGTCCATCAGCGCACGAAGCAATTCAGCTTGTAGTAATTGCCTGTTAATTAACTTGACATATACCCATCGATGTGAAGTACATACTGGCACGAAAATTTCAGCGGAAATTTAGCAGAAGCGATGGGTCGGAATATCAACGAGTAATATCGCAAAACTCATCGAGTGGGCATACTTAAGATTTGTTGACCTCTACTAAATTCAGCGGAAACTATAACTTGTCGTCCTTATTCTGTCTATTCTTATGAGGGCAGTGACGCCCAAAGAAACTGAACGCTGGACGTTGGCATTTAACGAGATGGACCCATAACGAAATCGTGTTTGCCAACGTCAAACACATCGTAAAGCATTCGCGTCTTCGCAACTTAGAAGTCTGTTTGGTCTCAGATTCCTGGCCCAGATACACATTTCTCAACAGCTTTGTCGAACGCAAGAATGTTTATCTTCGTGGACCTCCGCCGAGTTTGCCTCCTAAACTGGAACAGTCGAAAGACAAAATCAGTTTTGCTGCCATTTACATTGGGTTATGCCATTTTATAATATACTGGTGTTGTAAAACTGCGCTAAGCTCGACGAATATTTAAGGTAAATGTGGTTTGGTATAGCAGCCTTTGCGATTTATATATTACGATGAAATTTCTTTTTTCAATGACATAGGAAGTAAACATGCCTGTATCAGCTCGTCTTGACCCGGGGTTTCGTTCGGGCGTGTTCTGTATACATGCAGTAGTACGTAAACGACTGATAAGAATCGGTGGTCTGCACCTTCGACTATTGTCTTATGTGGGGTTAGTAGACAGTTGTATTGTTCTACTGCAGACGCCACATTGTTGCAACAAAATTCGCTACAATAATGTTTGCTTTGTTACGACAACTATGTCACAGTGCACATATTTGCACAAGATAGTAAAATGTCTGCTTTCTTAGCGAGGGACTAATTCTGCTTCTAACTTGTACAGCTATTTGTTATTGTGATGGAAACAAAAGTATGTACAACTGTCAAATATCACAAGGCCATGTTTCACCTGACATTTGACTAAAATGTTGCATTCAGATCAACCCAAAACAAAACAAATGTTGCATTCAGATCAAACCTTTATGTCAAGCACGCGCCAACAACAAGGTCTCACCGATAATTGTTGTTGGTGGCAAACGGCCTGTATTTAAGAAATATCTTTCTGACTCTGCAATATTCTCTTTAATCGCCTCAACGATCCAACGTTTTCGGATCAAAGAGCCAATTAAGCACTTGATACATCAATAGCGAATAAGGTGTTTTGACTTTGGACAGCCTCTTCACAGTACTTGTGCTACTCATAGATCGTTTGCCAAGGTGTTCAAAATATGCCAGCTTTGTCTCATGACTCGCCATCGACGCTGAGAAGAAAATCGTTTACAGTGGCGTAACGCACCGCCACGGGTTTTAACACAATATCCATTCAGAATACACAGTGCGTAACTCTGTACACATGATGGCAGTTCTCTATACTGAACGGAAGAACGTGAATAATATTCGGTTGAAATGTTTAGGTGCACTGAATTTGTATTGAATCCAGCAAGGAACCCAAAGTTAGTATGAAGTAATGTTAAGCATCAGTTGTAGAATGGAAACGAGAAAATCGCAACCGATTTCATTTGATAATTTCGGTATCTAGTAAGTTACATGTATAAGTTTGGCAGGAGCTGTTTGCTGATCGTCG
The DNA here is from genome assembly GCF_947561715.1 of Ascidia mentula. Classification (NCBI taxonomy): domain Eukaryota; kingdom Metazoa; phylum Chordata; class Ascidiacea; order Phlebobranchia; family Ascidiidae; genus Ascidia; species Ascidia mentula. The sequence goes on along the minus strand of NC_138569.1, from coordinate 13,441,965 downwards.
TTGTAAATCCCACGCTTACTAATCATTTGTTGAAACACGTTTATTAGCGCCAGTCAAGTGCCAACACAGTGTTGTACTTTTGCGAATATTTGGCAGATAAGAAGTTCATCCAGACACAGAAACAAACAGTTTCTCAAAAAGCACCAAATTTGTCACACCTATTAAACTGTGGTTAAAATATGACATCGGTAAAATTTGGGTAAAAGTCGATCCATTGGAGATGAGAAACAAAACCCATACATATTTCCAACTCCGATAGAATCAATATTTCGTATAATTATTTCGAGATTTAGTTGATAATACACAAATATATTTGTATTTCTGCACTGATAAACGTTTGCCAGCGAAAAATTGCAACATTTTCTTCAAGGAAAAGGTTTTTTCTGCAGTGTCCAATAAATTGTCGAATATTTATTCGCACTCAAAGCAGCGTGTCGTCTTTATGAAAATATTTGGTCCAATCCAATCAAAATGTTGAGCTGTTGTCACCTGTGGCATGGCCTGATAAGATGGAATAAATATCGTGACCACAAAGCGAGTATAAAATTGTCACTCAAACAAAGTTGTAACTAACTTCTCAAAGGAATCCGGACAGCTTCTTGATCTTCAATAACAACTTGATGTATTCCTCCACGAAACTTGTAGGTAATCTAATAAATATGATATATTTATTCTATTAGCAAAAAACCAATGTGATTTGTTGCTACAGTATAACGTCTCAGTAACATTTGTAAATTTAATGTCTACACACTTGTCGTACGATTCAACCAACAGGTTTATGTAGCAGAACATAATACAAAAAACTTCAAAGCGAGGCACCTTCAGTTTTTTGTCGCTGCCCGGCGATGGATCGTAAAATCCTGGCAGGCCGCTTTTTGTTATACCGGCGGGAAGCTGAAGTCTCGAATTTTCGACGAGATTTTGCAATGGAATGGTCACATCAACAACTCTTGTCATCGATGAACTGAAAACACCAGGCATATTGTGCTAATAAAATGCTTACACGCGAATAACTGTGTTGGGATAATTCACTACTAAGTTCAGAGGGTTGCATTGCATTCTGGCATACATAGAGATATATTTTTATATATTTGGGCATATAATCCTATCAAAGTTCAGTCACGGAATGCGAAAACATCTAGCGACTTCTCCGCCCACCTGTTGTCGGCCACAAGACGGCCGTAGAGAGCTTCTGATATGATCAACCCCATTTTGCGTTCCTCTGACTCGATTTTGCGCTCTGTTGACTGCTTCATCATTTTAACCTTGTTTTGAAAAACATAAAAGTCATTGCATAAATTTAGCGCAAGAAAACCCCAAGCAACAAAATTATTATGCAAAAATACTATTCAACTTCGGGCACCACAAACAGTAAGTGTCATTACATTGACAAACAACCTCAAACAAAAAACAACACAGGACTATGATGAGATTATGGAGTACTGGGCTCTGAACGTTATGAGCGACAAAATCCATGCTGAGTCCTTGGTGGAATCTAATTAAAATTAGTCAAATTTCCAGAAACATTTTTTTCACCGTTTCTTCCGCTTCTTTTCGTTTTCTGTTCGTATCGTTCACTTGGGACTGTTCATTTTCTTCAGCTTCTCTAAATAATGATCAAATTGTTTTAATCACAAACCAATCCACATCTTAATTTACTCGTTTACCTTTCTTTTTTTCGTTTTAAATAAGGACGAATAACCAGCGTTTGTAGAGCAGTATAAACTGCCACTGGAACAATGGTTCCATAAAAAGCGGCTACAAAGTTAACATCGTCCGACAAGATGATTGGAACTACGTAGGTTTGCGAAACTCTGTTAAGCCTGAGAACAATCGTAAATATACATTCAAAAGATATTCAGAAAATGCATTAAACTAAATCAGGGGTATATTACGAGCAGAGATATTAAAGACACTATTTGCAATCGATCCGCTTTATTTAAAAAACAAATGTGTTCGAACGGCGATTTAAAACAAAAACAATATAGTTTACTTTAACTTCACTGATACACCAAGAGGAACTCCAATGTTAACATGCGCAGATATGACAGAATGAGCAGAGAGCTGGTGTTGTCCTCCATACTCCACCATACATCCAAACGTTCCTCCTCTATAAACAAACAACAAACACAACTTCGTTTAAGCCTTGTTGTAACATTGCCAAATGTATATTGCTTACTTTATGGCAAATTTAAAATCCGCATGTTCGTCTGGCATTTTGTATGTGACGCTTAGAACTCCAAAGCTATGTGGTATTCCTAGCTGTAAACAAGCGAACAGTCCAGTTGAGGAGAAACATGTTGCATTAGAAAAACACTAACTTGTAATTTCGCTGCAAACCGCCACCGAGACGTGTCTTTCACGAGGTTTGAAGATAAATGGTGTGCATCGCCCATCGAAAGATCCAATGAACCATACAAGTTATCGCCCATCACTCGACCCACCGTTAAATTGGCTCCCGGCAAACGAACGGCTAATACGTCATCTTGTAACATCATTCCCAAAGGAAAATGAATAATTGCAAACCTGCAGAATAAATTACAAACGAACAGTTGGTATATTGGGCCGACTCTTCACAAAATTTTGTTGCCAACCTCCAAGAATACTTACGCAATTTGGACTGCAAAATGCGCTGAACTTATGCAACTTCAACAAAGTTTATCGACATTATTGTCGCACATGGCCCAAGGACAAACATAGGTTAACTAAACAATTAATTACCCGAATTGCGTTACAGGATACATCATGTTTAAATACACGCCTTATGACACCACACGGGAACTTTTCATTTAATAAAATCATTTAGATTTCTTTGTCAAAAGCTCCTAAATGGTAGGTAGTTTTAGGATTGTCAAAAGCATACTTCAATTTTTAAAAAAGCTTTTCGAATTTTATATCTTTATTAGAAAATAATTTTTGACAAAATATCTTCCCACATAAAAGTCACACTAAAAGGTAAATAACTGGACTGTCTCTACAAAAAAACAGTTTTGGATGCATGTCAAATCAATATGTTTGGTGTATCACAAATGAAATCAGATCCAAGTAAGCCTTGGATCTAACACGTTTGAGAACCACTGATATAGAGTACTCTTTATTTTTATATTTAACTTGGAAATGCAATAAAATATTCCTACAATTTTTTTTTACTTACAGACCACCACCCATTGATCGGTATCCTTTCAAAGCAAAGTTATATCCACTGGAATCAGTGGCCCCAATCATCATCTACAAAACAAAAACTAATAAATTATGAGTGCAAGCTTATATAAAAAAAATTGTTACCTCTGCCCATGACTTGGACGTTAATGTTTTTCTCACAGCTACATTAAAATTTCCAGATCCATTTCCATTATTTGATTCAAGATTTCCACTCAGTGTAGCTGTATGTGACATTGAAAGTGGAGCCTGCATATACATTAATATGTGGTTTGTATGATGTAATACACTCATGTTGTGTCACTGAGCAGTAAGTTGTTGACCATAACTACATATAAAAACAAAAGCCAACACACAACTATATACCTCTATTGATTGAGACATAGCCATTTTAGTTATGTCAGGCAACACTAATTGCTGATTGTAATATTCATCTTCATAAATGTTCTGCTCATCAAACAAGGAAGTTGCATTGACAGTAACACTAAATGTACCCTAAAAAACACAAATGTTTCTAACTGAATTGCATTTTTACACCTTAACATGCACAGTTAAATAAGCACACATTTGGATGCGTTCTCTCTTCCAACCGATGTTGGGCACGAAGCCTCTGCATTCGTTCATATTCTTCTTGCATTTCTTGTGGTGTTTTTCTTCTTTCAATAAGCTATCAACACAAAATTTAAAAGCCATTGGCAGAATATGTCAAATATTTGAAAAGTCTTGTGGCATGCTGAACTTGCTCTTTACCTGCCAATCAGCATCCAAACCTTTCTTTCCATATACATCATATATATGCCTTCTTACTGGGTCGCTGAGAACTGTGCAAATAATATTTAGTTGATATTTTACATAACATTTCTAATAAATAGATAATCAAAAGTCCTCTATTTATTAATGCCACTAAATTAAACAAGAAAAGCAGTTTGTCCCAAATATTTTACTGGTATATGCTGTTTGTATTCTTCCAAATATTTCTGATGCCTCTCGACTTATGGATGAGTCATGCTTGTCAGGGTGGTACACCATGCATAACTTACGGTAAGAACTTTTCAGTTCTTCTTGTGAAGCCTGAAAAATGTGTCAGTGTTACAGAAAGATGGTAAAACTTTGCTACTGAAAAAACAAAAACATAGTAGGCTACCTCTCGTGAAGCATTCAATAAACTATAATAGTCCTCATTGTCCACCAGCTCCTCAAGTCCAGTAAGAGCCATTTAAAGGAAATGGTCACATTAATATTGATGTATAAAAAATATTTAGAACAGGTGTTGTACCTTGCACATACTGTGAAACTGCAAATATTTAATAAAATAATACACCTAATACGAAGTCAGTTAATTGTCAAAAAAAACAATACTTTTAAAACTTGCAAGCAAAGGGTTGTCACAAACTCAATGGAAACATTGATTCATATATTACTGATAAAAAAATCTACGTCTTAATAGAAGCAGTTACCGAAAGCAAACTTTTTTGTAAAAGGGTTGCAGCATCGCACTACAACAGTCAGCAGAGTGGTTCTCAAGCTTTTTCTGCTGGCGGGTCCCTTTTGATGACGTAAGAGTAGTCGCAGACCCTATTAATATTTTTTAAGTCCAGACTGTCACACAGGCATGTGTTTTTGTTTGCCACATGAAAAGATTACAATATTCTGCAGTAATTAGGCATGTTTTTGGCCTATTGCGAAATTCGTGAATAATTTTCGAAAATCGTGATTTAGCAATCACATAACACGTGTATCAAGAAGTTGCCGAAAACCCCCCAACGGTTCGCAAGTCTAACGGCAAGATCCAGTGACGTAGCGTAAAAATCAGCCCAAAACTATTAACAGATACAAGTTTTAGAAAAGTTTTTGTTTTTACAAAATGCTGTCTCATCATGCGGAACGCTTTATCCAATGATAGTGACAGTGGGAAGATACTTTTACACCGGGTCACCGGTTTTTTTCAAACTTTATCCACATGAAGGTATGTGTAAAACAGAAATCTGTTTATAAATTTAAGTTGAAATACTACACAAAATCGTAGCGTTATTATTCGCACAGATTTATATGTTACATAGGCTGATATGTGGATCAAGTTTGGAAAAAAAAGTATCTTCTTTTATTAGCTGGTGTAAAAGATCAGGTTTTCTTCTTGGTATGTGGGTGGGGCGGTTGACCAATGCTGCCAATCAGCGGCGAAGAAATTGTGAGTATTTCCCACTTCCACCTATTGGTATCGATGTACTGGCGCCATCAGTCTTAAATTCGATCTTTGTATGGTTGGTATAGATGCCCTGACACTACAACACATTTTTTATTCTTTCTGGTGAAATTTTACATATTCAAAGCAAACAATGGTTTTACCCCCCTTTCGTGGGGTCTGGACTGAAGTTAGGGTGGAAATACCGCATGTGATCAACAGTTACAACTTGTCGTGTGGGTTACGATGCAACAGAATAAACAACACCATTTTTCTGCCCGACCTTTTTTTAGCAAATGATCAAACAATTTAGCCTTAAAACTGCACAGGACGGGTTTTCTGCATGTTTTTAAACAGTTTGGATTTTTTCGATTATGACTTTCCGTCCAGTAAGAATTGCTTAGTGACATGCGTACAAATGTTCTGTGTGTTTATTACATATATAAGCACATTAAGATACACAGAGTATAGTTTGGTTCTTTTTTACATTTAAACTTTACACTGGTGACAAGTGTTGAAGTCAAGGTGAACTATATATGCTGCATTTGCGAATTTGGTTTGATAAAATAAGTTTTCATTTAATGATAACAACTCCAAATGCGATTACACCAAAAGAGCAACTTTCAGTTATTCAGGTTTGTTTGTTAGCTGTCGACCCATACCATACGGTGTCATGCCCTCCTGTGAATCAACCTGATTAGTTCCCATCTGCAAACACAATTTTTTGTTGAAAATCATAACAGAAGTGTTCTCATTGGTCAATCATTAGTTTCCTTACCTGTAAGCCAATGACATTACGGTCTTCTCTGGTTTTCTGTTCATCAAATTCACGCACATTTGTTTCGGCTATCTTTACTCCTATTTGTGGAAGGTTTACGCCTTTTTTTCGTGCGGCTGCGCTGAGTTCGAATAAAGTGACTTGAACTTGGTCCAAGTTCTGAGACTCGTAAAGATCAGTGGTCTGCAAAATGTTGAAAGAAAGTTTTGTATGGAAGGTTTATCAATAAAATTTCAACTCAAACCTGAAATAAATTATTTGGCTCAACGCCAAATTTGCGAGCCGCTGACAAAAACATGGCGATGTTTTCCATTTCTTTGCTTCTTTTCATTGCCTGAAAAACACAGTCAATAACTTTTCATGTGAAAGTACTTATAAGAGCAACATGAAATTATGGGAAAAAAGCACAAGTGTAAATTTCAATGGTATTGTCTTGAAAAAAAACTAGTACGTCTACCTCAAATCTGATGCCTGAAACGTTGTTTGGTTTGCAGCTACCTGGACTCAGTTTGTTCATTAACTCGCAAAGAACCAGACCATCTTTTAACCACGCGTGAAACGCCTAAACAACAAAAAACGTCATGATACTTAAGTTAAAGAAACTAAAAAAAAATGTTACACCTCTCTACCCCGTCCGCTTGGGCTCTCACTGGTAATTCTCTCAATCCAAGCCACGACTTCCAATTCGTCCTCTTCGGAATATTTTGCAATCATTTTTGAGGAAATCTCTCCTGACATTCCAAATTCTGTTGGTCGATTTGCCATTTTGTTTTCTATGTCTGCAGTAAATGCTAATAAATATGCCCTGGCTCCTGCCAAGTTATAAAATATTTATTATAACTTTTAGGGGTAAAAGAGGTAACACAATGTGTCATAGAATAAATAAGACTGCCAATGTCCTTTTCAACATGGTTGCCTGATCATGTCGGATATTATCTATTGAAATTCGTAGCCTGTAAGATAAAACATACAAACGTCAGTGATCTAGGCAGCAAAAAACGAAAGTTTGAATACCAACGTATAATTATTACGCATATTTTGTCAAATAATGAACAACTTCTTGATGTTAAAATATCCACCACACTGTTGGGCTCGGCAAATAACCCTCTGTTTCTCTCGGCTGGTTTTTTCTCAACTCACAAAAATGTAAAGTGCTCCGACAAGATGTTCCTAGACGGCCGTTACAAATGCAAATACAAATAATAATTACATGGTACACAAACATTTACCGTAGTGTGGTATTTCTTGATAGGATTTTCAGCAATCGCATTTATCAACATACATAAAACTGTACCGACCTTCAGCCATGCTTGCAATCTCCCTTGATAAACCATACTCTTTTATCATAACTCAATGGCGAAATACAGCTTTGTAAAGTTTAGCTGCTGTTCCGCAGCATGAGATCGGAACATTACTTCAAAGCGGCATATTCACGAAAATTCACAAGCGCTCGTTTTTTTCAAAAACAAAATAACAACTCAAAACACCCAAAACAAACAACCACACAAAACAAAACAAAATACAAACAATGCCATCAATTAGTCTTTTAGTAATTCCCGCTAGAAATTTCCGTCGTAGAACGAACGTGACTCATGTCAGTAACGACGTGACAAATTTCTGTTTTGTAAATGGCAACAGTATGACTGTCAACAGTTGTTTTGTCCAATGCTGTAAAACTGATCCTTTTGCGACGGTGAAGTCTGTTAAGATTGGTGATGATTTGCTTGACAAATGACGAAGTACGTGAAAAGGCTGTCACGCGTGTTATTTCGCGAAGATCTGATAATAGAATATTCCTGTGTTTCGTGCATTTGTTACATATTTTTATCGTCATCTCCTTATCGCCTCTAGCGTCCGCGAATATGTTTTATGTGACGGCACTTGGGTGCGGTTAGCTGAGTCGGTTGGATCATGTGAGGATCCACAGAGGCAAAACATCTTTGCTGTGACACCTACCAAAACGTCAAAGTTAGACCTAAGCTCTTTAGTAGAGCAAATTGCGGGGCTTTGTAAAGAAGTAATGCAGCTAAAAGAGAAGGTCGTATACACAGCAGCTAGCAGTTCTCTCCAGATGGTGGAATGGTTTCCCTCACACTTTGTGACAGATCGTCCACCGTAAGCAATCAGGTGCTCTCTTCTATCAGATACCCTACATCTTCTTCTGTCGCAGGCAGTTGTTGGTCATTTACTCCTAATTCTTCAAACTCTCCTTAAGCTGTAGATGTCTCTGCTGTCCCGCAACTGTTGCCGGTTGGTGCCGGTTGGTGCCGGTTGGTCCCCCTTTTGATGATGAAGAGTAGTCGCAGACCCCATTAATATTTTTTAAGTCCAGACTGTCACACAGGCATGTGTTTTTGTTTGCCATATGAAAAGATTACAATATTCTGCAGGAATTAAGCATGTTTTTGGCCTATTGCGAAATTCGTGAATAATTTTCGAAAATTGTGATTTAGCAATCACATAACACGTGTATCAAGAAGTTGCCGAAGACCCCCCAACGGTTCGCAAGTCTAACGGCAAGATCCAGTGACGTAGCGTAAAAATCAGCCCAAAATTATTAACAGATACAAGTTTTAAAAAAGTTTTTGTTTTTACAAAAAGCTGTCTCATCATGCGGAACGCTTTATCCAATGATAGTGACGGTGGGAAGATACTTTTACACCGGGTCACCGGGTTTTTTCACACTTTATCCACATATAGGTATGTGTAAAACAGAAATCTGTGCGAATTTTAATGATAAGCTGTGAACAGGGCCAACGCCTGTTATTTTTGTTAATAAATTTGAGTTGAAATACTACAAAACATCGTAGCGTTATTATTCGCACAGATCTATTTGTTATATAGGCTTATATGTGGATCAAGTTTGGAAAAAAACTTTGGTTTGAGAAAAATACTTTGGTTTGAGAAAAATAAGTTCCCATTTAATGATAACAACGCGATTTGCAAATGCGATTACACCAGAAGAGCAACTTTCAGTTATTCAGGTTTGTTTGTTAGCTGTCGACCCAAACCATACGGTGTCATGCCCTCCTGTGAATCAACCTGATTAGTTCCCATCTGCAAACACAATTTTTTGTTGAAAGTCATAACAGAAGTGTTCTCATTGGTCAATCATTAGTTTCCTTGCCCGTTAACTATTTTATTCGGGGTACATCAAATCCCCACGAATATCACACCACGTGAACGGATAACGCCACGCATAAAATTGAACAAAGTAAGAAGAGAACGCAACGAATAAGGGAAAGGGCTTGACGATACACAGCAACTCCTGGCGGCAGCCAGTCCCTCGCGGGTATCGCACTAGTTGGCGCAAATACCTAGCAGGCACACGCGAAAACACAAGAAGAAAAACCATTCTACCTGTAGCACGCGTAGTGTGCGGACGTGCGAGAAATGGCAGAAAAGCCAAGTTACGCGCAAGTAGCATATAAAAAGTCGGCCGAATGGAGAAGGCCAAACTGTCTAAGTTTGAAGGCGGAAGGCATTTTGAAAAGAGAAAATGTGTTAGAAACTCTTAATAATCTACAGTACTCAATCAAAAAGCTTACTGGAATAGCTGAAATGAGGGGAAACTCTTTTGACATCACCTGTACATCTAGAGAACATGTGCTCGACCTATATGCAAAGCTTAGTACCCTAGAAGGGATAAAACACCTACGACTTTATGAAAGCGACAAAGTTAATGTCGCTGTAGGATGGGTTCCAATACCCTTTCCAAACCAGGCAATCGCAGAAGAGTTGACAAAAAAATATGGGAATGTTTCCAAGATGATACATCGTAAAGGAAGAGAAGGTTTGCTTTCAGGCATGCGTATCGCCACAATGAATGTATCCGACCTAGAAGATAACCCAATCCCAAGCTATATTAGAATTTTGGACTGCGAATTTTATGTTACCTACCATGGTCAGGTAGCAACCTGTAAATACTGCGGGGAAAAGGGTCACAAACAATTCGTTTGCCCAAAACGTAAATTGGATTTCCCAGAGCTTGCAAATGTTCAGCCATCAAAACGTGCAAACACATCAGAATTGAAGCAAAAGCAAGGTAACAAAAATCCCGGAGCACCAGGTGCAAGTCTGGAGCAACCTGATAAGAAAGCTGCGACTACAACTGATAAGAGCCCAAAGAGCGATAGTGCCAAAGTCCCAAACACTGTAGCTGATTACAACTTGACCGATGAGTTCCAAGCCACGGAATCACCTCACGCAAGCACGCCCATCGATAAGCGGACCACCAGAAAACGACCAACAAGAAGCCCTGAAGACCTGCCTAAAAGCAAGTCAATTAGTCTTTGCGAAAGCGTAATTTCCTTGAACTGTCCAGAATGTAAAGAGGAAATCTTGGTTACCTCCAAATCTAAATCAACACGCTGCTGGGGATGCTCGAAAGAATGGACTGTGGCGGTACAATGTTGCAGAGATGAACTGTTTCTTGTGGAAGTGGGGAGTAAAGTCTGCAAATGTCCGACATGTCGAAGCACAATGCGGCTTATGCCATGTTGTCAGGACTTTCAACCAGAATTCCGAAAGGAGGAGGGCACCTTCGAATGTATCCAATGCGAAAGGTACTCTATCATATGTGTATGTAACGCGATGAATCGCGTCCCTAAGTCAACGATGAGCATTGATTGTTGTAATGCTGTGTGTAAACATAAAATAATTAACTGTGACTGTGGCAAAGTATTTGCGCAGCTCATAAACCCTGGCGAACCCTTTCGTTGTCCGTGCGGCATGGAATTTGAGTGGGACATCGAGATTGGACTGAAAAAATATTAAATAATGTCATAATGGCGTCCCATATTGTTTCCTTTAATGTTCGGGGCCTAAACAAGACTATTAAACGAAAATCGGTGTTTAACTTTTTGCGTCGCAAGTGTCACATTGCTTTTTTGCAAGAGACCCATTCCAGTCCTGACAACGCGAAATTATGGCAACTAGAATGGGGCGGGGAAGCTATTTGGTCACATGGCAATAGGAGCAGCAGGGGAGTAGGAATCCTGTTCAACAAAGGCCTCTCTTATACGTTAAAAAACACCGTATCCGATCGCGATGGCCGATTCATTTTGGCTGAAATAGAAATTAACTCCAAAACAATAACCCTAGCTAATGTTTACGCACCCAACAACGACTCCCCAGAATATTTCCACAACCTATTCGCAGAACTGTCAAACTTTTCTGGTGCGCCAGTTATAATGGGGGGGGATTTTAACCTAGCATTTGACCCAGGACTTGATAAAACCGGAAACGCCCATCACCCCAACAAACGAGCAAAGGAGGCCTTACAAAACTACATGCAACACTCGAATCTTACCGACATTTTTCGATTTAAATTTCCCTCAACAAAAAAATTCTCCCGCACTCAGAAATCGCCACTGTCACTATCACGAATTGACTTTTTTCTTGTCGATCGCAGCTTAATTAGCGACGTAGTAAACGTTGACATTGTCCCAGGAATTATGTCAGATCACAGTGTGCTAACCTTAGATGTTGCAATAAACCCATCTCCGAAAGGAAGGGGCTACTGGAAGCTAAATACTATGCATTTAAAAGATGAAAAATACAGGGCAACAATCAGGAAAGTCATCAACAACTTCATTCTTGAAAACCCAGAAACAGACACAAATCCCCACACCAGATGGGACGCATTAAAAGCAGTAATTCGGGGTGAGTCGATCCGATTTGCGGCCGTATTAAAGCGCAAATTAACCGTCAAACATAACGCCTTAGAGAAGCAAATTACGTCACTGGAAACTGAGATAACCAACTTACAAGGGGACGATAAACAGAAGCGAGTCGAAGCACTTTCAAAAGCTAAAGGAAACTTGGACACCCTTTTAGAGCGACAAACAAAAAGTGCTATTATTCGGAGTAGGGTACGTTGGGCAGAAGAAGGAGAAAAAAACACAAAATACTTCCTGAACTTAGAAAAACGACATGTCGCAAAAAAAACCATCTCTAGATTATTGATCAACGGGACTATATCCACTGACCATAAATTAATACTGAATAACCTAGCTGGCTTTTATACCCACCTGTATGAGAAACCTCCATGTTCGACTCCAAACACCCTGCTGACAAGTAACCTAGAAAAGCTCGCGCTGCCAAAAATTACTTGCGAACAAGCGGAAAAACTGAATGAGGAGACAACGGAAGCGGAATTTTTAAATGTGATTAAAACCATGCAAAAAAACAAATCGCCAGGCTTGGATGGCTTCCCGGTTGAATTTTACAAGATATTTTGGGATGATATCAAACTGGTCTACCTAAATGCATGGAAGTTTACGGTTGAAACCGGTAAAATGTCCGCGAGCCAATCTGAAGGACTCATCACCCTAATTCCCAAACCAGGGAAAGACCTTTTACAGGCCCAAAATTATCGCCCAATAACCCTGCTAAACGTTGACTATAAGATCGCCGCCAAAGTGATTAACACAAGAATACGCGGTGTTATCGACGATATCGTATCCAACGACCAAAACGGCTTTCTTCCACACCGCTATATAGGAACAAATATCCGGTTGCTGTTCGACATGATTGACAGTACGGACCATTACCGCGTTCCTGGGGCAGTACTGTCTTTAGATATTTATAAAGCCTTTGACACTTTAAGGTGGGAATTTATCTTCGCAACTCTCTCTGCGTTCGGGTTCGGAGTCAGATTTGTCAATCTCATTAAAGGCTTTTACCAAAATGCCTCTGCGAGAGTCACCAATAGCAACTTTCTCTCAGAATCTTTTGACATAGAACGTGGCGTCAGACAGGGAGACCCACTCTCCCCAACGTTATTCGTGCTCTGCATCGAATGCCTAGCAACTGCGCTTAGACAGGGTGATTTTGAAGGCATACGACTAAACGACAAAGAATACAAAACATCCTTATTTGCGGATGATACACTCGTTTTTACTAAAGGTTCTGATGCGGATTTCACCAAAATCTTTCAAATTTTAGAGGAGTTCGGCGAAATGACAGGTTGCAAAGTAAATATGGAAAAGTCCTGTGCCTTTTTCATAGGTCCAAATCGCTCAAACCATCACAAACCATTTCAAAAGGATGGTCTTCAATGGCCCTCGGAATCTATTAAGTACCTTGGGGTTATAATACCACTCACAAAATACAAAGATGAGGAACTTATCGAACTAAACTTTTCTCCGGCACTAAAAAAAGCGAACATAGTAATGAACCTTTGGGCGTCCAGAGGATTAACCCTTCTCGGCAAAATAACAATAGCTAAGAGTCTCATTATACCTCTATTGACATATAAACTGTGCGTCCTACCAGTGATCATCCCAAAAAAGTGCATTTGTAAAATCGACCGAGCCTTATTTAAATTTATATGGGGCTCATCTTGGGAACGAATTAAAAGAGTGAACCTGTGTAAAAGTTTGGATAACGGTGGGGCGGGCATGATACATATTGAGAACTATATGTTGGCTCTAAAATTTAAAGCGCTCAGGGAATTATTTTGCGAGGAAACAAAAAATATAACGGGTCTTCAAACTCCATTCTTACACCCAAACAGATTGGAGACACTTTTAAACGCGACGGTCGGCCCATCAAGTACAATCTTTAGGAGCATCATCCCATTGAGAACCCTCCGTTGTAACATAAACATTGCGAAATCAATCCTGAGCAAAAACCCCGACCACGCATGCAACAGACCTCTCTGGCTCAACAAAGCATTAAAAAAACGCAGTAAACCCTTCTATTTCGAAACATTTATAGACGCGGGAGTAATGGCCCACAACGACCTACTAGACCACAATGGGGAATATTTGAAATATGATGCACTTACTACAAAATTTAGTCTTGACCCAAGTACAACAGATTTCACTAAGTTTCTCAAGCTTATAGCATGCATGCCCGAGGAGTGGGACAATGGACCAGTGCCTACACATAAAAACCTGACAGACGTTTTAAAAAATATCTTGACACATTGCGAGAGCACAAAGGCTTTGTATTCGTAACTTCAAACCGCCAATATAATTCAACCCAAAGCACAAGCTGTATGGGAATCCTTAGTTTTCAAATTAAGCTAAATCTCAGGGCCATTGTGACCAATAAAAAGTTAAAAGATCTGAAGTTTATAGAAACAGGTTCATGTGTCTTTTGCGAAAATGCCGAGGAAACGGTTTTACATTTATTTGTAAATTGTCCTATCGCAGCACATTACTGGGAAAATGTATGCAGTTGGCTAAGCGCTAAACTCCGTGTACCCTTGTATTTTTCTCGTGCGCATTTACTGTTTGGTAGACATGAAAATAACAATATTTTTGAATGCTTTTTAAATTGCGCTCTTCTTTGTGCCAGATTTGTGATTTATCGATGCAAATACGGTAAGAGGAAACCAACAATAACAGAATTTGTTAACATGTTGCAAAAAACAAGATCTATAGAACTAAACATCGCCAGTGAAAAATATTGTAGCGAAACGAATTATTACAGAAGAAAGTGGTCCTACGCTGCTTGAAGCATATACCCAAATAACTTGACTCTCTTTTGCTGATTTCTTGCCATTGTGTTTAACCATTGTTTTTTGTCTTCTTGCTTAGAAAAAAAAAAAAAAAAAAAAAAAAAAAAAAAAAAAAAGAAGAAAAACGCAAAACACATAAAAATAATCGCATGGGGAGCTATCGACCCCTAGTGGTTGATTTAACATGATTTTCTGGATATTTTCTAGTCCACGAGTGGGCGGTAATGTACGGAGGAAAAAAAACGGTAAATCGCGTGGCCAAGTTTAAAAATTTATGTTCTGCGAGTGGGCGCTTTTATGGGGTGTCGGTATGCGTGATGTTAAGCGTGTTTACGACATCGGCCAGGATTTCCTCGAGAAAGGGGTTGTCCCTATTTCGCTGGACAGTGAGTCTTAAGCGAAAGGAGGATTTGCAGGATGTTACTAAGTGGCGGGGTATGTCGTTGATGGGGCGTGTGTCGTGTTTAATTCTGTTTCGTGTTTTCCAGATAGTGTTTGTTAGTGCGGTGTTTAACAGTGCTCCTAATGTTTTCGTGTAAGGTGTTGTGTTGTGAAGTTGTGGAAATGTGATGTGTAAAGGGGTGTCGAAAGGACAGGTGTTTAGGTCAGATAAAGTTCGAAAGACGTTGCGAATTAAGGTGAGCAGAGGTTGAATGGAAGGACAGTTGTAGAATAGGTGAGTAAAAGTTTCAAAGAGGAAATTGTACAGGTAGCAGTGGGGTTGTTGGTCCAAGGGGAGGTATGATTTTTGACAATTTAACGGAAGAATTTTATGTGTTAGCCGAAAATTAAAAGTTTTGAGATAATTTGGAAAGATGGGATGGTGAATTTGGGGCCAGTCGTTAAAGGGATGTGGTGTGTTGGTTCGTCGATAACCCGGAGATAGAGGGGTTTGAGTTTTTTGGTCATGAGCTCAGTTTCGGTGAGTTTGAAAGATTTGAGAAGATTAAGAATATGAAGATAGTGCGGAGAAGGTGTTGAAGCGTGTGGAAGAAAGTTTCTAGAACGAAGGTTAAAAAGTTTGCTAAGGGGAAGTCCGATGTTATATTCTATAAAGGAAAGTTGTGGAGAGGTTGGGGATTCCAAAAGGCGGTGATTGTAATATTGCTTTATAGAAGAGAGAAGTGATAGGTCAGCGTAGAAAGGAATGTTTGCCGCGCCGTAACCGCCATGGTCACGGATGTTAATTGGCAAGGTTGGGTTGTTTGGGCCGACGACGAACTTTACCACAATGCCGTCGATCCGTTCTCGTTGCTGGGGAGATAAAGGGTAAGTTTTACCAAGGTATGAAATTGGGGCAAAAGTAAAGTTTTTGAGAGGATGCATTTAGAATCAAAGGTAAGAAACGGGTTGCTGATAGAATTGGCGCGGGATTGCAAAGAGGTAATTGTTTTGTGCCATGTCGCGGTAATGTCTGATGGTGCGCCTATTGGGGTGTTTAACGGAGTTATCGATTTAGGGTTCCACTTTATATTACACAAGGTCGGGTCATCAATGGGAGGTCGAAGGATGGCAATCGCTTCGGTTTTGGTGGGGTTTAGTTTTAATCCAGAAAATTTACCAAAATGATCAATGAGGCCGAGGGCTTTGGTGAGGGAGTGCCGATGCACCACCACTAGGGTGACGTCATCGGCGTAAGCGATTGCCTTGTGTGTTCGCGGCATGGCACTGGGGTTAAGTCGATGGAAGAGTTATTTTGAAGGGCAACGAGGAGCGGATCTAGGGCAATCAGGAAAAGGTTCAGACTAAGGGGATCTCCTTGTCTGATACCCCTCCTGATCGGAAAATCCGTTGTGGCAAAGCCGTTTATGAAGGCCCGGGAGTTGACGCTAGAGTGAAGTGCAGAAAGGTAATTAGTAAAGCAAGTGGGAAAGCGTTTAAGAGTTAACTGAAGGAGTAGCCAAGAAAATGAAACAGAATCGAAGGCTTTTTGAAAATCGAGGGAAATGAAGTAAGTGTCCGAATTGATGGAGGAAGCGTGATGGTGGAGATCGCGTAGGAGAGAAGTTGCGTCGGTGGTGGAAGAGCCGGGGGTAGCGAATTGATTTGAAGAAAGAATTTCGGGTATGAAGGGTTTGAGTCCGAGATTTAGAAGCTTGTGAAGAATTTTAAGGTCCGTATTTAAAAGAGAGATTGGCCGGTAATTATTTAGAAGAGTGGGTCATTTTTTTTGAAGATAAGGGTAAGATGTCCAAGGTTGTAATCTGAAGGGGTGTAGGAATTAAAATATAAGAAGTTAAGAGCTTGGGTGAGGTCGGCCCCGATGAGGTTCCAGTACAGCGAGTAAAACTCGCTGCTGAGACCGCCGGGGCCGGGGGTTTTGCCGGAGGGAAAGAGGGAAAGAGTTTTTCTAATTTCATGTTGCGTGATGGGGATTGATAAGGTTTCAATGTGTTGGTCCGGAATTAATTTAAGGGGAATTTTAGCGAATAAATTAGCGGGGTCAGGTATTGGAAGGTTTTGATTAGAATATAAAGTTTCGAAGAATTGCCGAGTGTGAGAAAGAAGTTCCTTGGGGGTAGAGAGAGGGAGGCCGTGGTCGTCTTGTAGTTCGAAAATGGGATTGTGAATGCGTGAGGGTAGTAATTCGGAATAGAGTAATTTATCGGTAATGTTTTTAAAATGGGAGTCGGAGGAAAGAGATTTTAGAATAGAGTCACGGGATTTAGAAAGGTAGAGAGAATTTAGGGATTTTTTAATAGATTGAAAGGAGCGAAAGTTTTCAGAAGAGGGATTGTCGTTAAGAATTTGGAGGGCGGTGTCGAGTTGTTGCTGTAGGGTGTAAGTTTCTTCTCGGGATTGTTTAGCCAAACGTTTCGAATGTGATTTTGTCAGGGATTGAAATTTAAATTTAAGTGTTAGCCAAAAGTCCATTGGGTTAGGGTGTAAAGGAGCGAGAGTTTGCCAAAGAGGGTAGAAGCGGTAAAAGTCAAGACGGAAAAGAGGGTCGTTAAGAGTTTTAGTATTATTTTTCCATGTGCCACGGCCTCTGGGTGGAGAAGAGATAAGGTTAAGAGAGACCGAAACTGAGTCATGGTCCGAAAAGGGGCAAGGAGTAAAAAGATGATTATTGGGAGATAATGAAAGGAAGAGGTAAATTCGATCTATTCTAGACTGAGAGTTTGGGGCGCGGCGGGAAAATTGACGGAGATTTGGGTGTAGAAGCCGAAAAGAATCCTGTAAATTAAAAGTGGTTAGTAATTTTATGAGGTTATAGCTGGGTTGTCGATTGGGTAGTGATGGGTATCTGTCTAAGGTAGGGTCGGTTACGCAATTAAAATCTCCAGTAAAAACAATTGGGTGGGTAGAAGAGATGTAGGGGTAGAGAGAGTCGAAGAATTTGTTATTGAATATGTAATTTTTTGTGCCGGAGGGTGCGTATATATTAACTAAGTGAAAGGTGTGGGTCAGGGTTGATATATCGGCCGCAATAATGCGACCGTCAGAGTCAGAAGTTGAATTGAGAATTCGGAGGCTGGATGAGTTTAGAAGAACTGCGACACCCCCGTAGGCAGAGCCTTTTAGAGGTGCCGAGTTTAAGAGGGTTGGGCCGGAAGTCCATTCGGACTTCCACAGGGATTCGGTATGGGGGGTAGAGTGAGTTTCTTGGAGGCAAAAAAGTTCAAAGAGGAAAGGTTCCGAAATAGGGCCCTTCTCTTGGTTGCCTGGCCTAGGCCGTTAACGTTCAGAGTGCAAATGCGTAGATAAGAAATTTGCGCCATAATAAAATGCTAGTAAATATGCCCTTCTAGCTCCTGCCAAGTTATAAAATATTTATTATAACTTTTAGGGGTAACCCTGCGTGGCAAAAGAGGTAACACAATGTGTCATAGAATAAATAAGACTGCCAATGTCTTTTTTAACATGGTTGACTGATCTTGTCGGATATTACCTATTGACATTGGTAGCCTGAAAGATAAAACATATAAACGCCAACGTTCTGTATGCAAAATACGAAAGTTTGAATACCAACGTATAATTATTACGCATATTTTGTCAAAAAATGAACAACTTCGTGATGTTAAAATATCCACCACACTGTTGGGCTCGGCAAATAACCCTCTGTTTCCCTCAGTTGGTTTTTTCTCAACTCACAAAAATGTAAAGTGCTCCGACAAGATGTTCCTAGACGGCCGTTTCAAATGCAAATACAAATAATAATCACATTGTATACCAACATTTACCGTAGTGTGGTATTTCTTGATAGGATTTTCAGCAATCACATTTATCAACATACATAAAACTGTACCGTCCTTCAGCCATGCTTGCAATCTCCCTTGATAAACCATACTCTTTTAACATAACTCAATGGCGAATTACAGCTTTGTAAAGTTCAGCTGCTGTTCCGCAGCATGAGGTCGGAACATTACTTCAAAGTGGCATATTCACGAAAATTCACAAGCGCTCGTTTTTTTAAAAACAAAAAACAACCCAAAACACCCAAAACAAACAACCACACAAAACAAAATAAAATACAAACAATGCCATCAATTAGTCTTTTAGTAATTCCCGCTTGAAATTTCCGTCGTAGAACGGACGTGGCTCATGTCAGTAACGACGTGTCAAATTTCTGTTTTGTAAATGGCAACAGTACGACTGTCAACAGTTGTTTTGTCCAATGCTGTAAAACTGATCCTTGTATTGATTAACAACCACATTTGTGAAGGTGAAGTCTGTTAGACTTGGTGATGATTTGCTTGACAAATGACGAAGTACGTGAAAAGGCTGTCACGTGTGTTATTTCGCGAAGATCTGATAATAAAATATTCCTGTGTTTCGTGCATTTGTTACATATTTTTATCTCCTTATCGCCTCTAGCGTCCGCGAATTTGTTTTATGTGACGGCTCTTGGGTGCGGTTAGTTGAGTCGGTTGGATCATGTGAGGATCCACAGAGGCAAAACATCTTTGCTGTGACACCTACTAAAACGTCAAAGTTCGACCTAACCTCTTTAGTAGAGCAAATTGCGGGGCTTTGTAAAGAAGTAATGCAGCTAAAAGAGAAGGTCGTACACAGCAGCGAGCAGTTCTCTCCAGATGGTGGAGTGGTTTCCCTCACACTTTGTGACAGATCGTCCACCGTAAGCAATCGGGTGCTCTCTTCTATCGGATACCCTACATCTTCTTTTGTCGCAGGCAGTTGTTGGTCATTTACTCCTAATTCTTCAAACTCTCCTTAAGCTGGAGATGTCTGTATCTTGCAACTCTTGCCGGTTGGTGTCGGTTAGTGCCGGTGGCCTTGTACAGTAGATACGATTCTTACACGGCAAACCTAAAACTTGTCGATTACGTGAGCATTACCCTCGACAAAAACATCACTTCGTCGGAGAACCCACACGTCCTAAAATTCGTTTAAGTAACAAGGACAACTTCCAGTTTCCTGCTGATAAGAGCCATATCACTGTAAGTAACAATGCATGAGTTTGTCTAAAAGAAATTCAAGCTCAAAATACAATCTTCAGAAAGCTGGGGATACCAAAATATCTCCTCGCACGCGCTCGTCAGCACACAGATACACGTCTTCGCCCACGGAGAAATATCCGCACTGATTTTTATTCGGCCGAAGAATGGCGGTAGATACTTTTTGTATTTGCTCTTTGTCACCTCCACTAACTTTGTGTTTTTTAATTTCGTTGTATATAATGTCATCTCTTACCTTGCTTACCGCACTTACGGCACGACACAGTGATTTTTCTTTATTAGGCTGGTTTGTCGCGCTAAATGGTGATAAGTGGTTATTTGTTGCTTGGTTTCAAGGATTTCTTGTTATTCTATGTTTGACGGTATTGAAGTCTTTGTGTCTAATGTATGGAGTGTTGACACTCCCCTTTCGCAGTGGGAGGAGTATGTTACATATTTTAATATCTTCTCCTTATTGCCTCTAGTGTCTGCGAATATTTTTCTATGGCTGTTCTTGCGTGCGGTTAGCTGAGAGTGTGTATGGCAGTAACGCGCTTTTTTTAAATAAAAACCCTACTGGTTTAAAGCAGGTGCGAGGAGCACTGAGAAGGATACAGGTTTACACCTTAACACCACATCGGCAGCAGCAATAAACAATGGATTGGCTTCTAGCTGTGTTTGCATGGTGTTACTGGTAGCAGCGTTCCAGTCAAAAAGATTGTTGGCTGTTGTCTCTACATAACTCACCGACTGAGGCATTGCAAAGTTCTTCACAGTTAGGCTGCGTTAAAGAAATATAACCTGAAGTGTGTATAAGTCCCGAAGCCAAAAATTCTTGAATTTGGCGTAACCAATGGATCCTGTGAATATGTACATTATTGCTTGAGCTACTGCTGTGGTTACCAAGCTGTTTTTAATTATGGGGCCCAATGAATGCAAAAATATTCTTTGTTGCGTTGCACCCATTTGAGTCTTTCTATAAAAATGTGTTACTTCGTTGCAAGACGTCGAGGTGAATTTAGGCAACAAAATGGTTTCAGTCAGGTAATTTCTTTAACTACATAAACTTTCAGCAATCAACTAATAACATTGTCTACATGTTTACAAAGGAACAATTGCGTCATAAAAATGACAAGTATTTTTTAATAACCAATGAGGGCACAAACTGTAAAGCGTAAGGCATAGCCTGCTGGAGCGAAAAATTGGTATAAAACTACCTATTATTCATTTTAGACCTTCTGGGAAAGCAAAAAGTGTTTTATTCATAGCAGTCACCTTTGCTACATAATATGTAGCATGTGTTGCCCGCACGCCCCACGTGAGACGTTTCAAATACAACTGGTCTTCATTACCAGTGCGAAAATAACTCACTGAGAGACTGTACAGGCTGTGCGTGTCATTTCCGCACTTGCTTGCCTACAGATGGGCACAGTCTGTACAGCCATAATTACTATTCTAGCGATTTATTAGCCTTAGATTTATATAGCCTAGTAATTCGCTTCAAGTATTTTGCACCTGAGAAACACTTTTTTTCTGTGTTTAGATATAGAAAACGCAGTGGGATACTATCATCCGGGCCATACCTTCAGACCTACTCCTTATATTCGTCCAAAAATTTCGGGTATTGTTTGTGTCCGCACGTCTGTAAAAAATGTAGTCATGATATTGGCCGACTGTTCGGGTTCGGATTCGTCTTGTCGCATATGGTTGACATAGATGCCCTGACATTAAAACACATTTTTAGTCTTTCCAGTGAAATTTCACATATTCAAAGCAAACAAGGGTCCCCCTATAGACTCTACCCCCTCTCGTGGGGTCTGGACGTCAGCATTACCTTAGCGTGGAAATACCGCATGTGATAAACAGTCACAACTTGTCGTGTGGGTTACGATGCAACAGAATAAACAACACCATTTTTCTGCCCGACCTTTTTTTAGCAAATGATCAAACAATTTAGCCTTAAAACTGCACAGGACGGGTTTTCTACATGTTTTAAAACAGTTTGGATTTTTTCGATTATGACTTTCCGTCCAGTAAGAATTGCTTAGTGACATGCGTACAAATGTTCTGTGTGTTTATTACATATATAAGCACATTAAGATACACAGAGTATAGTTTGGTTCTTTTTTACATTTAAACTTTACACTGGTGACAAGTGTTGAAGTCAAGGTGAACTATATATGCTGCATTTACGAATTTGGTTTGATAAAATAAGTTTTCATTTAATGATAACAACTCCAAATGCGATTACACCAAAAGAGCAACTTTCAGTTATTCAGGTTTGTTTGTTAGCTGTCGACCCAAACCATACGGTGTCATGCCCTTCTGTGAAGCAACCTGATTAGTTCCCATCTGCAAACACAAATTTTAGTTGAAAATCATAACAGAAGTGTTCTCATTGGTCAATCATTAGTTTCCTTACCTGTAAGCCAATGACATTACGGCCTTCTCTGGTTTTCTGTTCATCAAATTCACGCACATTTGTTTCGGCTATCTTAACTCCTATTTGTGGAAGGTTTACGTCTTTTTTTCGTGCGGCTGCGCTGAGTTTGAATAGAGTGACTTGAACTTGACCCAAGTTCTGAGCCTCGTAAAGATCAACGGTCTGCAAAATGTTGAAAGGAAGTTTTGTATGGAAGGTTTATCCATAAAATTTCAATTCAAACCTGAAATAAATCAATTGAAGCAACGCCAAATTTGCCAGTCGCTGACAAAAACATGCCGATGTTTTCCATTTCTTTGTTTTTTTTCATTGCCTGAAAAAACACAGCCATTAACTTTCTGAAGTGAAAGTACTTAAAAGTCCCCAAACTAACATAACATTATGAGAAAATAAATTGTAATTGTGAAGCACAAGTGAAAAGTTCAAAAATCTTAAAAAAGTTTTGCAAAGTACGTCTACCTCAATAGTGGTGTTTGAAACGTTGTTTGGTTTGCAGCTTCCTGGATTCAGTTTGTTCATTAACTCGCAAAGAACCAGACCATCTTTTAACCACGCGTGAAACGCCTAAACAACAAAAAACGTCGTATTACTTAAGTTGAAGAAACTGAAATAAAAATGTTGCACCTCTCTACCCCGTCCGCTTGGGCTCTCACTGGTAATGCTCTCAATCCATGCCACGACTTCCAATTCGTCCTCTTCGGAATATTTTGCATCAATTTTTGAGGAAATCTCTCTTGACAATCCATATCCTTTGGGTCGATTTGCCATTTTTGTATTTTATTTCAACAGTTTAAATGCTAATAAATATGTTCTACCTCCTGCCAAGTTGCAAAATATTTATTATAACTTTTAGGGGTAACCCTGCGTGGCAAAAGAGGTAACACAATGTGTCATAGAATAAATAAGACTGCCAATGTCTTTTTTACATGGTTGGCTGATCTTGTCGGATATTACCTATTGAAATTGGTAGCCTGAAAGATAAAACATACAAACGCCAACGTTCTATATGCAGCTAAAAAACGGAAGTTATGTTTTGGATACCAACGTATTTATCGCGCATTTTTTGAAAAAAAAGGAACAACTTCTTGATGTTAAAAGATCCACCAAACTTTTTCGGCAAATAACCCTCCGTTTCTCTCAGTTTGTTTTTCGCTATTTTGTTTTTTCTCAACTCACAACCAAGGTAGAATGTTCCGAAAAGATGTTCCAGTCAGAGGAAAAGGGCACCTGAATGGGATAATGATTAGCGTTTCGCCAATAACATTTAATGCTTAGAATGGAGAGTACAAGTTCAAGTTAAAATTTACGCGTGCCGGAGAAACATTTTCTATGGTACACGTGGTAAAGGTCCATTGCCTACCAATTAAGTAAGTTAGAGGTTTGCCTTCGCCGCAGGTGATTTTGTATCTTAACATCCTAATTAAATAACCACCGTAAAATATTTTAGTAATAGTCATAGTCAATGGTGTTGCTCATTAAATATCACGGTTGGTTTAATCGTCGTATCTTTCCAATAGGAATGTTACACCAACCAACTGTGCATTCATTTTTCCAAGCATTGCTTGATGAAAACATAAAGCATATATGTTAGTGAAGCAATTGCAATGCGGCCAAGAGCAATACTTTGCAAACATTTTTTTATTAAGCTTCTTTTGGACTAACACAATTCTCGCGAATATGGATAGTTTATTTAGTCCAGTACCATTTATCAAGTGCTTTATTATTGTACAATAGAAAATACAATATATGCGCACACAAGCAGTTACTCGCAGACGCTTTTGCAAAAAGAAAGTTTTAGTTTAGCAGGCCAGCCATGCTTAGCCTGAGTTAAAATTGCAATTGCACAAGAAAGAAACCACAAAACAAAATGGTTTGCTTGGTCCAAAATACACCGAAATGCATGCAGAGGAAGCGGTGTTTTACTGCAGAATCAATATCTTGTGGTGAATGTGGAATGTTTGTCTTGATAAAGGAGGTCATGCATACTGTTGCTCACAAAACTTTATTTATTTTGTGGTGTAAGTTGCCGTCCCAGCCCATAAGGTGTCATGCCCTTTTGTGAATCAACCTGGTTGGTGCCCATCTGTTTATGCAAATAAAACATAAGGTTCCTGTAAATAGGACGTTAACTTAAGCCAGTATAACCATCCAAAACATATTGTTAAACGTCCTACATTAACTACGACCAATAAATACTCACTTGAAGTCCAATAGCATTTCGACCTTCGCGTAGTTTTTGCTCATCTTGTTCACGTTTGTTAGCTGTCGCGATTTTCACCCCACACACTGGACCACCATAACCTTTTTTAATGGAAACTGAACTTAAAGCTCGAAGTGTAGCCAATACTTGTGGCATATTTGTGCCTTCGTATAATGATACCGTCTGTAATAAATGGTAGTTGGTTGTAAAACTTACACATATTAGTAAACCTTCTACAAACTGATAAACACACGCACCTGGAACAGATCTGTTTTCGGTACTCCGTAGTTCTCACAAGCGGTCAAAAACATGGAAATATTTTCCATTTGCTTAAAGGCCATTTTCTGTAGCAAATAGAAAGTACCGGCCGTTACAAACGTGCCAAACAATGATCACATTGTATACAAACATTTACCGAAGTGTTGTATTTCTTGATAGGATTTTCAGCAATCGCATTTATCAACATACATAAAACTGTACCGTCCTTCAGCCATTCTTGCACACCCTAAAAGACAATAAATAAACAACATCATTTTTCATATCAGCGTAATTTGTCCACCGTTGTGCTAATGGCAGTTACTGAAAGTAAATCTCTTATATATACGGCGTATAAGTGGGTATAGTTCACATATAATTATGCTCGTTAAGCTGCGCTCACTTTTGCTCCTGATTGCGGACAGGTTTGACCAGTGATAGCGTTGATCCATTGACAAATTTCCTTTTCGTCCTCATCACTGTATTTAGAGTCGATCTTGCTTGCAATCTCCCCGGATAGACCATACCCTTTTGGTCGGTTTGCCATTTTATCAAGTATTTTTGGGGATTCAAAATATATCAATCCTAAACTCTGTTATAAGAAAAACACAACTCAATGGCGAATCGCAGCTTTGTAAAGTTTAGCTGCTGTTATAGGATGAGGGCGGTACATCACTTCAAAGTGGCACATTCACGAAAATTTACAAGCGCTCGTTCAGACCAGTGGGTGTGCACACTCGCGAAAGCACGCACGCACACACTCACGCAGCATCCGCACAACGGAAACTGATCAAAATACAAATGCAGAGATTGAATCACGGTATTCTGACACACACCGGACAGCAAAGACAAGTTTTTATGAAGAAATGTGAAAATAATGCACAAGATTTTTATCTAGAGAATGATCAGATTACATTCGTTCAGGTACATTTCGGCAGAAAAATACTTTTCAAACAAGCAGTTTTGCTACGGGTAGAGCGTGTTTAACCTTTTAAACACACAAGCTAACTAAAGCCATTGACAACGCAACTTTACTTCCTTACATGCAGTTCCACGTCTATCCAAAGCTACAAACTAAAACTCCACTCGTTGACAACCTCGACTGAGCCAGTCTGGTTCAATGCTTTTCACCGAGCTGAAGTAGTACGTCATTACAGTCGCACATCGCTCTTCGCACCAAATATGGAAAGGCCGCCGCCCGGTATGGCCGCCGTCTTTTTTCGCACAAATGCCCTCGTTTTAGCTCCGTCGTTGGCACGCTTGGGTAGTGAACAAACACAGCCAGGCGATGAATGGGGGTAAATGGAGCGACTAAAACTTCACTAAGACGTAATTATATACGTTGCTATAACGTGAGCCAAGGTTTCAGTAGGACTACATTCTTTGGTTTTACATGATCAGTATTTGATCAAATAACAATTTTGAATAAATGTTTCCATCCCTAAGGAAATCATGCCTTTGCTTACTGAGCTTTCCGTGTGCTTGCGCCCACTCTTTGTCATCTACGTTCTACTGTAATTGCAATGGTGGCGGCAAACGACAAACAGGCTAAGTAAATATGCTTTGTTCACGACTATTGGGTAACGCAGTCGGCAAACATACTCTGTAGACGCAACCGCTTAACCAGCACATACAACCCTTATTGCACTTGCCAGACATGACAAGCCAGCGCACGAACGCGCTTTAATGCAGTCAGCTCCGTTCACAACAAGCCACTTTTGCCATATTTGGAGGAGAGCGGTTTGTGATTGATTCAAACACGAATTCCGTGATGACGTCAGTCGGCAAAACGCCCGTCAAGAATGCGCATTGACGATAAAACACCAATCCAAATACGCTGACGGTTCGTTCACTTCCTAATAGTACCATTATAGAGTTAAATGATAATTACGCTTCCGAAACGAATCAACCAAAACTAACCTTCTAAAACGCTTGTCCCCAGGGCAAAAGAGGAGTACAAGCATCCATTAAACGATTACAGGTTGTGTCATTACCCTAGGCTACGGAGTAGTTCTGTACTATGATAAACAGATCAGGTGACCGAGCTATACTGAAATGACAGAGGCACAAGACAGTAAAACTGATGGTGCTGATGCGACATTTTTGTGACGTCAATCCAATAACCTCTAACATACGTGTTGCCGAATGAAGACGACATGCTGGGTTGCCAACAGCAGTTCTAATTTGTTCGCAGAAATTTAAAAATATTGCTAAGCTTGTTATTCGGCAACGGTTTTGTATTGATATCACACAGAATGGTAACTTTCTGCAAATAATGTTAAAAATTCGGTCATTTCAACATTATAAGGTCACCCTGACTACATATACTCACTTTCTTGATATAACATACCTTTCTTTAACAAACCGGGGAAACTGTAGAAGAATGAGTATTACCACAAAGCGTTACAGTCGATCTTTGCAATAAGTTCTTTACTGCCATATATGGCCCGCGGCAATTTACGCAAAGCTTTTTGTGGTGAACAGTAAAAGCATTATTCCTTTTGGTACGACCTTCCTTCCAATTAACGTTTTCACAAATATTAATGCGAAAGATTGGCGGCACATATGTCGTACGTGGCGTTGCAAAACAATAGTCAAAGAAACCCACATATCAATAGGTTGTGCATCATGATGCACTTAAATTGTTTCTACATCTTTTTTTGGGTTCAGTAGTAACAAAAGAAACTGTATTTTAAGTTACAGAAAGTAGCACCAGACGGACGACGTACAGCGCAAAGCGGCGTGGCTTGCTGGAGGTATGCGGTTATTCTTTCGTGTAAATTGTCAAAGCAAATAGGTAGAGGGCGTTAGACAACACGATGCCAAAACAAATGATGACAAATCATTACCAATCTTGATTCGAATTGTTAGTTTGAGCTTTTAGCACAATTTCACGAGTGTGTTACAGTGATGCAAACAAACAGGAATGGAATGACATAAATGGACCAAAGAGCTTATTAGAGAATGTAATGCTGCGCAAAAACGCTATGGCACTGAAACAAGTTGCGCGGCACGGAGCAGAAACCACGGAAATCTCGAAATAACAGTACCTTATATTCGGCTGTGACAGCAGAGAAGCATTCTGCTATTAAATTTTCGGAAAACAGATGATGAAACCAAACAAATAATTTTTGGACTGGGCTACATATGCGTTTAAACATAGTTTGGGTGAAGACAACATGATAGCAATACAGGTGGCACTGATTCGGTGATACAATTGATGATGGGAATTCGGCATTTGTGCAACAGTTGTGTTGAGAAAATTTATACGCACCTTTCTGAGCAAAGAGATATTATAAAGTGTATAGAGAGTACATTTGATAATTCAAAAACAACTTGTAAACTGACAGAAAATTATCTTATGCTGCAACACAAAAAGAATAGGCCAGATAGCAAAGAAATAGTCAGAAAAAATTCAACCTCACAATGATTAAAAAAAACACACGAAGAATTATCGCAGATATATGAAGTGATGCATGCAAGTACGACTTGTATCAGATAATGAATAAATCAGAGAAAAGTTTATAGCACCAAATAGGCTTCTTACGAAATGTGTAAATGTACAAAGTTTTAATGCAGGTCAAATGGCAAGCTGAACATCAACTCTCATCAGTTAATTCCAAATGTTGTCACTGGAACTTCAACTACTACTTGTTCACTCTTGTTACCATTTGCCGACCAAGACCATAAGGTGTCATGCCTTTTTGTGAAGCAACTTGGTTTGTACCCATCTTAAAACAAAAAAATTCAGTTAGCCCCAAGTACTAGACATATGTTTAATTTAACAAAAACAAAAAAGTCACTAAATTAGTATATATGTGTTTCTAACCAAGAAAAGAAGTATTTTAGAATAAGATAGTTATACAATTACAACAAATATATTTGCTTGAAAACATAAAACAAAATATTTGCTGCTCTAGTTGGATAAACATAATTACAATGTATACATGTACATATATTTACAATACATGAGAGTTTCGCCACATTGTAACTAGATACAGGCAGTAAGTTGATCACACAATTCAGAGGAGCTGAGTTTCTTGAACCAGTTAAGAAAATCAATGGTGTGGAAACAAACCACAACAACATGAAAGCACCTGTAATCCAATTATGTTTCTACCCTCTTTGGTCAGGCTTGGATCAAACTTTCTAACATTCTTTTCGGCCACTTTTACACCAATCACAGGACCTGGAAATTGATTTTTTTGTGCAACAGAACCAAGTTTGTAGAGGGTAACTTGTACCTGGGCCAGATCACGAGATTCAAATAGATCAACAGTCTGCAAGTAAATACATTTAAAATTTAAACAAATTAAAGAAGACTGAAACAGACCTACTAAACAAAAAAAATTCAATACATTTATATTAACAAAATTTATTTGGACCCTAGTGTGTATATGCATAATCTTTCATTACACAAAAGTGAAAAAACATTGCATGTCATGGACAAGAAATATAAGTAATAGGCAAACACGTAAACAAAACAGAAATTATTATCAAGCCTCTTAGTGACTACTTAAATCTTTTTCTTCAAAAAATTATAACACATACATTTATTTTGTTTTTTATCACACAAATAACTTTAAATTTTTTGCCTTACTTGAAAAACATCCATTTTTCTAACTCCATAGCTTCCAGCTGCATTTAAAAAGATGGAAATATTGTCCATTTGCTTGATTCGTCGCATACCCTGACAAAATATTTTACACATTAAATCTGGAATAGCATTGTAGCAATTTTTAGAAATATAAAAGAGATTATTAGGTTTAAACTCATACGTAAGAGAAGTAAAACATAAACATTTATATATATGTGTGTGTGTTCAACTGTCAATATCAAAACTATGTGTAAAAGCTTTGGACATGCATTGGCTAAGTACAACTGCCAGAAAAACAATTTTCAGTCTATGTCATACAATATTTAAGTAAAAAATTGATTCCTTAAAACAGCGTGGTCCAACTGCAGGCCCGGGGGCCAATGGCCAAATATAACAGGCTCGCGGGAAAAACTTATGGTTTGTTATGGCCCGTGACTAAATGATGTTGGACCACACTGCCTCTTGACCTTTTGACACAATTGCCATAAACTGTGGTGTACAAACAAGTTAGTTTTCAAAATAACTGTACTTCATTTGTTGTATTTGTGGTAATTTGAGGTTTGCAGCTCCCTGGTGCTAAAACATTCATAAGTTCACACAAAATCATACCATCTTTAAGCCATTCCTGAAATGCCTGTTGAAAAAACAAAGAGCTAAAAACCCTATATTTCATTTCAATTTCCTTTTTTTCCAAATGGATCAGCCTACATTATGTATACAATTTAAAATCATAAGTATAAAAATTAAAAACTACAAATCAATTTAGATTTGTTAATTATTATAGAGCATAACAAAATCTGTATTTAGTCATACATGCAGCAT
Organism: Ascidia mentula; assembly: GCF_947561715.1. Lineage (NCBI taxonomy): Eukaryota > Metazoa > Chordata > Ascidiacea > Phlebobranchia > Ascidiidae > Ascidia > Ascidia mentula. The sequence continues at coordinate 13,411,660 of NC_138569.1, read as the reverse complement.
ACTGAAACATACACTCTTACTATTCTAACCTCTTTGCCTGGACATTGTGGAACTTCAATATTGCATTCTTCAAAATCTTGCTTTCCTTGTCCATACATCAGCACTGAAACAATCCACTCCACTAATTCATTTTCGTCATCCAAAGAATACTTTTGCTCGATCTTCTGTTCAATCTCCCTGTCCATGCCTAATCCCCTTATTCGATATGACATCTTTGGCTAATTTAAGATTACTATTACTTAGAAACAGAAGGAACAAAATCTAAAAGCAACACTTTCTTATTTTCTCTTGATATCAAAAAAACAAAGTGATTATTAAAAAACATGACAACTATAAGATGGATCACATATCAACTTTCACAAGACTTATACCCCTTTTTGCATTTGTTTTATTCTTTTTAGGGTCTATTTTATTTTTACCCCCAGCTGAAACTTGGCACAAATGCACATGCAATGTATGTATACATGTGGATGGCGCCATCTGAGGTAAGGAATCCCAAAAAATAGGAGATGGCCTAAATTTTACATTTTTACATTTTACATTTTCTTTGTTACAAAATTACCAACAACTTTCTTAGTTGAGCTAGGAAATTGTCAGTCGGCCTGTAAAAAAGTTACGGAACGTAGGTTGTCGATCAGTATCAGTTGTCTGGTCACAATCGGTTGCAAAAACACGTCGGAGATCTGAAAAAGTACATATTTTCATCCAAGGAGAGGTTAATATAAATTAAAATCATTAGAGTATATTGCCTATATCCTGCAATGTGTCAACGACTGGTGGCCTTGGTAAACGCTCGAGTATATTGCCTATACCTTGAACTGTGTCCACGATTGGTGGCTTTGGTGGACGTTAGAGCATATTGCCTATACCCTGCAATGTGTCCACGATTGGTGGCTTTGGTAAACGTTATAGAGTATATTGCCTATACCTTGAACTGTGTCCACGATTGGTGGCTTTGGTAAACGTTATAGAGTATATTGCCTATACCTTGAACTGTGTCCACGATTGGTGGCTTTGGTAAACGTTGGAGTATATTGCCTGTACCTTGAACTGTGTCCACGATTGGTGGCTTTGGTAAACGTTAGAGTATATTGCCTATACCTTGAACTGTGTCCACGATTGGTGGCTTTGGTAAACGTTAGAGTATATTGCCTATACCCTGCAATGTGTCCACGATTGGTGGCTTTGGTAAACGTTATAGAGTATATTGCCTGTACCTTGAACTGTGTCCACGATTGGTGGCTTTGGTAAACGTTTTAGAGTATATTGCCTATACCTTGAACTGTGTCCACGATTGGTGGCTTTGGTAAACGTTAGAGTATATTGCCTATACCCTGCAATGTGTCCACGATTGGTGGCTTTGGTAAACGTTATAGAGTATATTGCCTATACCTTGAACTGTGTCCACGATTGGTGGCTTTGGTAAACGTTATAGAGTATATTGCCTATACCTTGAACTGTGTCCACGATTGATGGCTTTGGTAAACGTTATAGAGTATATTGCCTATACCTTGAACTGTGTCCACGATTGGTGGCTTTGGTAAACGTTATAGAGTATATTGCCTATACCTTGAACTGTGTCCACGATTGATGGCTTTGGTAAACGTTAGAGTATATTGCCTATACCTTGAACTGTGTCCACGATTGGTGGCTTTGGTGGACGTTAGAGCATATTGCCTATACCCTGCAATGTGTCCACGATTGGTGGCTTTGGTAAACGTTATAGAGTATATTGCCTATACCTTGAACTGTGTCCACGATTGGTGGCTTTGGTAAACGTTATAGAGTATATTGCCTATACCTTGAACTGTGTCCACGATTGGTGGCTTTGGTAAACGTTAGAGTATATTGCCTATACCTTGAACTGTGTCCACGATTGGTGGCTTTGGTGGACGTTAGAGCATATTGCCTATACCCTGCAATGTGTCCACGATTGGTGGCTTTGGTAAACGTTATAGAGTATATTGCCTATACCTTGAACTGTGTCCACGATTGGTGGCTTTGGTAAACGTTGGAGTATATTGCCTGTACCTTGAACTGTGTCCACGATTGGTGGCTTTGGTAAACGTTATAGAGTATATTGCCTATACCTTGAACTGTGTCCACGATTGGTGGCTTTGGTAAACGTTGGAGTATATTGCCTATACCTTGAACTGTGTCCACGATTGGTGGCTTTGGTAAACGTTATAGAGTATATTGCCTATACCCTGCAATGTGTCCACGATTGGTGGCTTTGGTAAACGTTAGAGTATATTGCCTATACCTTGAACTGTGTCCACGATTGGTGGCTTTGGTAAACGTTATAGAGTATATTGCCTATACCTTGAACTGTGTCCACGATTGGTGGCTTTGGTAATCGTTGGAGTATATTGCCTATACCTTGAACTGTGTCCACGATTGGTGGCTTTGGTAAACGTTATAGAGTATATTGCCTATACCTTGAACTGTGTCCACGATTGATGGCTTTGGTAAACGTTAGAGTATATTGCCTATACCCTGCAATGTGTCCACGATTGGTGGCTTTGGTAAACGTTATAGAGTATATTGCCTATACCCTGCAATGTGTCCACGATTGGTGGCTTTGGTAAACGTTATAGAATATATTGCCTATACCTTGAACTGTGTCCACGATTGGTGGCTTTGGTAAACGTTATAGAGTATATTGCCTATACCTTGAACTGTGTCCACGATTGGTGGCTTTGGTAAACGTTGGAGTATATTGCCTATACCTTGAACTGTGTCCACGATTGGTGGCTTTGGTAAACGTTATAGAGTATATTGCCTATACCCTGCAATGTGTCCACGATTGGTGGCTTTGGTAAACGTTATAGAGTATATTGCCTATACCTTGAACTGTGTCCACGATTGGTGGCTTTGGTAAACGTTATAGAGTATATTGCCTATACCTTGAACTGTGTCCACGATTGGTGGCTTTGGTAAACGTTGGAGTATATTGCCTGTACCTTGAACTGTGTCCACGATTGGTGGCTTTGGTAAACGTTATAGAGTATATTGCCTATACCTTGAACTGTGTCCACGATTGGTGGCTTTGGTAAACGTTGGAGTATATTGCCTATACCTTGAACTGTGTCCACGATTGGTGGCTTTGGTAAACGTTATAGAGTATATTGCCTATACCTTGAACTGTGTCCACGATTGATGGCTTTGGTAAACGTTAGAGTATATTGCCTATACCCTGCAATGTGTCCACGATTGGTGGCTTTGGTAAACGTTATAGAGTATATTGCCTATACCCTGCAATGTGTCCACGATTGGTGGCTTTGGTAAACGTTATAGAGTATATTGCCTATACCCTGCAATGTGTCCACGATTGGTGGCTTTGGTAAACGTTAGAGTATATTGCCTATACCCTGCAATGTGTCCACGATTGGTGGCTTTGGTAAACGTTAGAGTATATTGCCTATACCTTGAACTGTGTCCACGATTGGTGGCTTTGGTAAACGTTAGAGTATATTGCCTATATATGTGTCCACGATTGGTGGCTTTGGTAAACGTTGGAGTAGATTCACTATACCTTGGACTGTGGGGTTTCCAACGCGATCGACGTTGACCGAAAGATAACGCAAAGCGCAAATCTTTCGGCCTGCTGGTTAAAGCTAGTCCTGTGCCACAATCACCAGCTGCACTGATATGATATAGTTGTTGATCTCTGCCACTTGCTTGTACACATACATATAGTCTATCCCAGTGCTTTTCAACCTGTGGGACCATCCGCACTGGTGCGGATGTGAAAATTTGTTGTGCGGATGGGCAACATGGTGCTGATGACAATCGCCCGATTAAAGGCTATTTAGTCTAAGAACTTTTTATATATGGTTACGTACACTAGCTTCAAGAAGCAACGCTAATCCTTCCCCTTTAATCGTGGATAGGTTTCCAATCGTTTAAATTTCGAAACGTCCAAGAAAGGGCAATTTATCATGAAGCCTGGCTGTTGGTATTAGTTATGTACATTCTGGGGTTCGCAAACATTTCATGCGCGGTTTGGCTGCATTGTGCGGATGAAATTTTCGTGCCACAGAAAAGTGCGTATAGAATTTAAAAGGTTGAAAAGCACTGGTCTATCCTGTTCCAGAGAGTGGAAGGCTCTAGTTTGAGGGATATGTTGGAAGTAGGGATTTGCTGAAAAAAAATGTGACGCCATGCAGTTCTTTATAAAGCTGTCAAAGAGGCCTTTCGTTTCACTTTTTTGCGCGTTATATACCGTGTATCGCACAAGTGTTTTTTCAACTTTAATTTGATTTTTGTATTCTCAACTGTTAAAAACTTGTTTGCACCACACTTCCTGCATAGAATCTGCCTTTTTGATTGAGACGCACTTCCTATTTTCTTTACTATTTCAAGTTGCATACGAATCTTTTTTTTCAACAAGTCCCCATTGTTTGCCCACTTCAAATCATCGCTGTATGAAATTAAAGTTCTCTAAGAACATTGCAAACTGAACGTTCCGTGAAATGTATATTGTCATCGATTTGATGCTGAGATGCTTGTTCTTTTGGCGAACATGCAGTTTGATATTCTGTTGCAAACGTGATTTTCCGTGCGCGCAATTCTCATCTACCTTCATGATCTACAACCATATTCCATTTATTTGTCATGTTTCATGTTCACTAATGCATTAATCATGCATTAAATCAGTTGATTTCATGAAAGGGTATATTAGATAAAAACGCTTTATGTTGACGACGTTCTATTGAAGAACGATTCATGGAGGCGTAAGTCATGCATGCTCGTTGCCTATTGTCTTTGGTATAGTATATATTGGCTATACGTTACGTGAACTCGTAGATAGTTTCTAGGTTATCCGAAGCAAAATGAGTTTTTGAGACCATGCATCTTCCGCTGTCTGGAACACCACGATCAGGATCGCCAACGTTTTCCACATGACAAAGATATCTTAACAAAATGTGTGGCAATAAAGTGGTTCTCAAACGTTTGAAAAAGTTTTCAAAACGGTTGCCTGGCAACTTATCGACTCGTGCTCTGAGTTTAAACATTAGAATTAACGAAAGATTGTGTGCGAACAATCGCCTTCTTAATACTTGTGATAGAATAAAGGACCGTCGTCCGGTGACAGTGACGCAAGCATTATTGTCTAAAATTTTAGACTTAATACTTAAAGATTTCAGAATCTTCACGGTCCCCCCGAAACTCCTTTGGGACCGCAGACCCACTTTAAAACCCGCTGGTGTAAAGAATGCATTCAAAAAATAAATACCCATGTGGACATTCCAAAGGTGCGTTCCCCTCTTGGTCAATTGTAGTTGTGCATAACTCGCCAATCACTGGTTGACCATGGTGACTCTCGATTAGCTCTTCGCCTGTTACAACTTCGTAGTCAACGCTGCAAAAAAACATAGGTGAGTAAACTCGCAAGCTGTTCAAACAGACTTTATTTAATTGCATGGTAGAAGTATTTCTTTCTCTTTAATTCACTTGGTCAAGTTCTGCACCCGTAAAAAGTACATAAATGTCTCAAATTTGCAGGGGTTGGTTAATTTAAAATAGAAAGATCATATTATGCCAGTAATTCAACTTACTCATTTAAATCCACATCTTCGTTTCCATGCCAACGTGTACCGTGAGTTATCCAATCGATGACAGGTAAAGATGCTGCAGTAGTACGCTCGCACGAGAAGATGCAACCGTTGAAACAGCATTTAGAATTCTGCAATAACAAGCTATGTCAACATTCCGCAAGCTTGAAATTCTCTGTGTAAACTTCTCTTATCTGCAGACATCTCTTATCATTGTTTTGGAACATACCGTTGTTCGAAAAGCAATGCGTGAAAATCGTAAACACGTCAACTTGTCATCTTTTGGTTGAATAAAACGGGATAGGCTACATAAACTCCAAAGCACAACACGACATTCAAGCAGCATTTAAATAAGTTAAGACTGTTTGTTACCTCACAATCACTGTCTGTAGAACAGGGAAGCATTGAACACAATTTGCTGGTCATTTTGGCAGAAGGCGCAGGGCATCGGTGGTTGCGCGTATGATGCCGTTCAGTTTGATCTGTCAGTCTTCTCTAAATATGACAATTGATTCGTATACGAATACCAGGAATGTAAAGACTGAAGTTCATACCAATGTAACAGTATGATTTACAAATTACGTAATTCGTTTTTGTGACTGTTTTGTTGTTAAGGTTCGAATTTATTAAACAAAAATAACAATCTATTAAATTTACCTTTTTTTGAAAATTACTGTAAACACCCACTGACGGTTGCAAATTCGCAAAAAAAAAATATGTTTTCACAAAATATTACTTAATGCACATAGTTCCATATTATTTCGATATCGCCAGTTCGCAATAAAACCTGACTATAACGCACTCTTTAGTGTGATAAAAAAATGGTTTCATAACAATATGGCAGTTTGCTGTCTAGAATTTGAGCGTCCGTTCCCTTATATACGTTGGGTGAACCGTTAGTTATATCGGAAAAAAATCCTTTACAAAAAAGGATTCATGCATCGACTGGTATATGGTTACAAACATTCTAATCAAAATAAGGGTTGGCGTGTGGCAAATGGGCAACCTGCCTAAAAGCCTAAAGACACAGTAAGTTAGAAAAGTGTGGTATCAAAATCACAGCCAAAAACACATTACCCCATGTTGAGACGATGATACGTTTCTGTCGGGAACAGGTGATGCTGTTGCTGGGAATATCACATCGACTAGAAGCGAGTTTGAAACAATCCAAGCTGTTCCGAGTATAATCAACTTACGTCGAAACCAACTAAAACAACTTTTGACATTTTCTGTTTTCATACTCTGATTTCAATTATCTCATATAATTACAACATGAAATGTGACCACTTCGGCCTTGTACCTTTCGCACATTGCCAAGCGTATAAACTTTTACCAAACTAACGGCATTTTGGTGCGCTCTTTCGGATTTATGCACAGACATGCCTTGCCTAATATGCCGGTAACCGCTACGCCGTTTGACCGCAGTATGTAAGGCGAGGCTTAAGTGTGCAAGTGTAGCTTTAATGCTGAAGGCGTCTGTTATGTGCTTTGGGTTTGCTGCAATCGATGTCTGTGCATAAACTGGGTCACAGTCTTTGTAAGGAAGTTGGGACGTGACTCACTTCTGTTGAAATATGGACCACCTTTAAGCAAACGATGCAGTCGACAACCAAGGGTTGAAAATGTCGTCAAACTTTAACACAAAACTGTAGTTATTAACATGGAAAATGTAACACTAAATTCTAAGTTAGTTTTACTTGATCGCTGCATGAACTTTGGTACGTGAGAAACTAACAATGTTATATAGGCATATTAGAGGAGCGTATTCTGTTTGTAGGTTTCCTTATTCTAGTCATATATGTGTAATTTGAGATCTAAAGTGTGTCGATACACCGCAATGTGTACTTACGTCATGCCTCGTTGGTTATAAAAACGCGCCGCCATGGTAACAAACAATGGCGAAGAACCTGACGAGCTCAGTTCAGGCTTCGGTCTGATCGATGTTTTCAGCAGTAGCCTTTCTTGTAATTGCCAGTGGTAGCAGTTTTATTGCAAATATTAGAAAGATGCAAAATATTTTCTCAACAACCAATGACTTGTGGGATAAGGAGACAGTTTTAAAGTTACCATATGCTAATACAATATATAACTGCGCGTATAATGTAACGCTATTTAATCAGGTTTTTCACACTTGTAACTATGGATTCAGAAGAAGTTGCTGAGAAACGCGTTTTACTGACTGAAACAAGCGAGCAAACAGGCGCTGAAGCTGGTCCAGCGGAAACTCAAAGAATCACCCCAATTACACCAGTAACACCAGCATCACAACAAGCGGAAATTTTGAGTCCTGACAGTGTTCCAATATATGAAGATCCTTATCAACGTGCCGTAACGTACATGGAAAAGCACCACATACTGCATATATTTCGGGTATGCTTTGGCAATAAAGTTTGTTGTTTTATAAAATGCACTTATTTCCGGAATAAATATGTAATGGTCATGTAACAAAGTTTAGATGTAAGCAATTGACTGGTGTGCTTATTTGTATTGCGACAGAAAATTATACTAACGTAATCACCTTTTACCAGGAGATAACCGAGCACATGGTATATTCAAGACCAGAAGATCCACTAAAATTCATGCTTGGTGAGGTACAAAACCTCATAAACGACCGTGACAGAAAGTTGATAGAGATTGTGAAAACGAATACCGACGTTTGAACTGTACATTGTCACGTTCACTTTTCTTTTCTTTGTTGCCTTGTTGTTTCAGTTTGCACTAGCAGTGTTGTTCGCTGTTTTTACTGTATTGTTTTGCAACAGTAAATTGCGATGAAGAATTATACCACATTTGCTTCTTCTGCTCATTCAAAAATATATTTCTTGTTAGTAAGCATAATATAGGGTCACGTCTTTTAACGTATAAATTTGCCATAATACTGCCTTGTGTTGATGTTAAAATATTCGTAGTATACATGTTACGTAGACTTGATAATAAACTTCGATGATACTTACGTTATGCCCAATTTTATCAACACTTTAAGTTGTATTTGCTGGGGAATTGTTTTGCCAGTATGACATTAATTTGACAATAAATTAAAATGGCATTAAATTGGTGGTTGGAACACGCTTTGTTAGTTTTACTAAAATTTTGGATAAAATCGGGCCTAACCCACACCATAAACATATCCAGTAACTGTGTAGCTATTCGCCAATATGTCATCAACAGTAAATGTGATCATTTAACAATTGAATATAGGCTACTATTACGCTAGTAATCATTAAGCATCGAAATATAGATACATCCGTGATGTGATCGTGCTTGTGGAAAAAACATTTCTGGTGCCATGAAACCCTTGGAGTAGTTTAGTAAATATTGCGGAACCCCTTTTTTTGTCACAGTGAAAGAAAAACGTATATTTTCCATAAACACACTGTCCGTACATGAATGTATAGTCCAACTGAATATTTTAGTGTAACGCAGTATTTAATGGTGTTAATGTCATGACTTAGTGGCTTGCATAGAACCTTGCAGTTGATGTAGCCCCTTGTGCTGCCCGAAACATTATGGTTCCGCGATACCCAGATTGAAAATCTCTGCCTTATACAGAGCAGGGATGGCCGAAAAAGGTCAAAAATTTAAATCAGACAGACTAATGGTCATGTGGATGTAAATTTTACAAAGGGTGTTTTTACACCAGTTCTTCTCATCATTTTCGCACTTGTGGAACGATCAAGTTTCAAAACAACTTTTATGGCCCTGTACTTTGGTAACATTTAAGCTAAAATATAATAAAATTGACATATTAATAAATTTAAGCAGACCGGCATCCGCGGTCCCTGGACATGCGGTTAAAAACTTTGATTACTATATTGGCATTCATGATTATGACTGGCATTTATCTCATTAAGTTCTTGTCTCGTGTATGGAAGCAGACACATACAACTTAGTAGTTTTCGTTGGAAAGCCATCATTTTCAACAAGGCACTGGTGATTCGATCATATCCACCAAATACTGGGCTTCCGCTGTATAAGAAAAAAACAATCCAATTATGTAAGATAACCATGCAATGGTCAAATATGAAAGATACAAATTCGGAGATACAAAAATGCTAATTCGCATGCATTACCTGTTTACTTCAAATTAAAACGGTACAGTGGGACGGACTCTGAACTTTGTACCGCTTCGAACGATTAATTTTCCTTAACCGGAACTAAACTTGGACCCGTCTGGTATAAATTGTACGAACCCCCAAACCAAACCTGAACCTGGTATTTTTTTGAAAACCCGAATCAGAACTAAATCCGTGTAACAAGCGTTTCGACTTCCTGGATTTTCGGTTAAGAACTCTATTATGCGGTAGGTGGCGCCGTTTTGTTTTGAATGTTGTTAAGACACCAACGCCAAAAACAATGAAGATAGTCGTTTGTGCGAAAGTTTACATTTACCTTTTTTCGGAAAGTGCCTGCACTCAATTGTGTGTTACAATTTGTGCACCGTGTGACAGCAACGTAGAGTTAAAACATCACATACTTTGATGCGTATGACTTTATCCTGTACATCTAACTAATATCCACTGTACTTGCAGTTGTAGGGTGTATGTAGGCTACATAATATTTATCAGGAGGTCTATAGGCCTATATGTTTGAATGTGGAACATCGAAGATTTGAATACCAGGTTCTATTTTCAAAGAAAGATCAACATTAAGAGATGTATGAATCAAATTTTATCATAAATTTATGGTAAACTATTCATATTTTTAAAAGTTCTTTATGTATGATTTATACAGGCAGAATGTGAATCACTATGATTCACTTGAGAAGCTAGATGAAGAAATTGAGGTAAATTAAAATGTAAAATTATTAGAATTATGTTTTTGTTAAATATTGAACACTTTTAAGGGGACCTACAGAGTTGAACTGCCTCATCCCCAAACAGTGGAGAATGAGGATGAATTTATAACCAACAGTGCACGAAATACAAAAGTCGAGTCTTGTCAAGACAGCTTAAATGAATCTCAAACATATCAACAGCAGAGACTCAAATGTATGGTCATGTATTGAATGTTATATGGACCTGGCGTATCATTGCATATTTGTGTGTATTTAAACAAACACTTATTTGTTCTTAACTTATCATAGGCCCAATAACCACATATTGTTACCATGTAGGTCAGCAACATTTTTTCACTAACTTCACACTTACTTACTTTCAAACTTCAGCGGCACAGCTGAATCCGATTTGTAATAGTTGAAAGTAGTCAAGTATTTTTAACAAACTAAACAAAAAAAAATTATTTGTCTTTTTATCTGTTGCCATAGGCCCAATATATATATATAATAGTTATGTCACACACACTGGCATGGGAAATAGGGATCAATACTTGACAAAATCCTAACGAACAGAATGACCAATTATGAAAACAATGATGGAAAGCAACCTTAATTTTTTTTAATATTTTATAATGGGTTGGTATTAGTAAAAAGAAACAAAAAAAAAGATTTGATAAAAAATCATAAGGTGCTAGCATACTACTTAATTAGAATTTTTTTTTAATTTAAAATTTTTGTGAAAGCTGGTGTAATGCACAGTTATTTTTTACTGACATAAATAGATGTCCAGCCAGACAAGAGAGGGGAAGGGATGCAGTTTTCCATGACGGAAAGTCTTCAAGCACAACTTCATCTAAGTCTTGACCGCTTAAGCCAAGCATCATTCGAAACCAGAGAAAAAACAAAGCTTAGTGTAAGCATGAATAGCTGATCAACTAAACCACAAAGTCACAAGCTAAATACAGAAACTATATTTAGGACGTGTACGGCAAAGTACTACTCTCCCCAACAAAGACACTTTCTTCTGCACCACCTTATTCAGTGCAATCTCTTGCACAGAAATTTGAACAAGCTGATCAAGGTAAATGAAGTGTTTAAGGGGTAGCCTAAGTAATAATTAGTTCTGTCTCTTGACAAAAGTAGTTTGGACAATGGGCTCCAAAGATTTCCTTTGTTTTCATAATTACCGGGTAACTGTAGTGTTTTCATACATGATACAAATCAAATAGATGACATTGCCTGCAGACAATTCACTTTGACCAAATAACTTAGAAACTGATGTTCTCAATACAGAGCAACTTGGAGATTTGAGTGACTCAGTGGAAGTTGCCAATGCAGTTGTTCCTGGAAAATTTTCTTCTTTAAAAGATTCTCTTAGTAACATGTCAATGGGCGCAGTAGTTAGAAAGGAATTAAAGGATTCTGATGATGACGATATTAACATTGTAGCTGTTGATGACTCATTGAATGGAGATGAGGGACAGGTTACTTTATCTGAAGATTTGTCAAGTTCGGAGCGCTCAATGTTGGATTCAAAAACCAAACCTGGGTAAAAAAAACAATACCATATGATTATATTTGTGGCAAATATTTAACACATGCTGTGCATCAGTGTCTAACATAATGGTTTCCAACCTTTTTGTGGTTGCGTAATTGGTTTACACTTGGATGTAAAACAATTTCAACATTTACCACCTGGTTGAGTGTTACAAAGTAGGGGATGAAGTAGCAAACATTTTGAGATCACTCATGATTTTTTCAATTCGAACTATATCCGCTAAAGGAAAAGTGCTTGCTTACCACCAGGAATGTCACCGTGTACCACTGGTTGGGAAACACTGGTCTAACACATCAGCTACATTACATTGTTTTTGCCTGGATATGTATTTTGCAAATAAATATTTTGTGTGGCTAATTTCACTTTTTGTTTTTAACATATTAAAGTGAAATTCAACCTGATCGTTATGCTGACCTGAGATACAACCCTGGGTGGAGAGAAGTTTCTCAAAAATCTGAACCTTCACTGCAATCTCCTGAAATTAACCCTGAATTTGTAATTGATTTCAGAAATGCCCCAAGGTACCTGAAAACTTTTGCAGAATTTGAAAAAAAGGATAATAATTGCAGTTTTGTGGCAGTAAATCTGGTATCTTTCGTTTCTTTTCCAACTAAGGAAAGATATTTACTACAGAGACCAGTTGAAATTTCTTTGTTATCTTAGACTTCCATCTACTCCGCCACAACATCAAATTGCAAGTCATGGTCAAATAAAGACTGCACTGCAGCCTTCTGTTGGTGGAGCCATAACTGTTCATAACACAGAATTATCACCAACAAGGTACAAAAAGGTTTAATTAAAGTTTGAAAGCATACAAACCCAAATTAAATTCTATAAAGGCCAGACAGCAACGAAGAGAAATTAAACCCACCCAAGGAACAAGAAGAGTTTGGTTACTATATTGGCAGGTAACAGTTATCTGATATCTGTCCCATTTTGTACTGTTTTTAGGTAAACCCTGGCACAAAACAATACCCTGCACAAATATATGTGTTGTTATGTTCAAGAAGTTTTTGTGCCCATAGAGACTCACCAGTGCGACTAAGTGCAGACCCAAACAGACTAGACTCTATGAATCAATTATATGAAGAAGAGTTCGCCAGAATGCTACAGTTGGAAAGACAGTGGACCCAGGGTAGAATAAATTGTTTGACATGAATTAGATGTTAGGCATAACAAAATGCTTTGTTGGATAGAAAATTCAATGCAGAACCACACGGAAGAAAACATGTTTTCGAACCATAATCATCAGCAACTTGTACAGCACGAGCTACAGACTATCAAACAAAACGATGAAGAAAATGTAACCGGTCAGGAGAGCAAACCCAAATGTAAGCACATAAAATTCCGAACAAGCTGATTGTTCAGATAAATTTTTTCCCTCACTTTATCAAAAAAAATTATGTTGAATAGATCTTAATTGCCAAATTATATCCAGTGTGGTACGTTCAGAGTTTTGTTATGCATGTGGTCAATACTATTTTATATTCTCCCAGATTATTCCCCTCGTATCAGAGAACAGAACTCGCAAACCACATCAATAAATAACGACTCGTCCAAATCAATTCGTAACAAGAGAAGTCTTCACATGGTTTCGCATGCTCCAACCCCACCAAGAGCTCCCAAGTCGATTAAAGATAAAGATTACATTGAAATGAACAAAATCAGGTTCAAAAATGCTTTTGTCTTTGGTAAATTCTCCATGTTTTTAAAGAAAGTTAGCATGTAGTTAATTTTTGCTTAATCTGTATTTGGACTGCATCGGTGTTAATTGAATTTCCACAAAAAGATATCCACATGTTTTTATTATGTGAGTTGCCTTTATGTTTATGTTCGTGAGCAGTTATGTTAACGGCAAAGTTTTTTCGATATAACATAGGTTAATTAATATGTTAAAATCAACTTAGACAATTTTATAGATTAGGAAGAAAAAGCAACTCGGCCTCGTACTTGGAAATATATTCGAAACGCAATAAGCAATTGCAGGATGAGCACAACGACCAACTTCGACCTAAGTCAGACACAAACAAGCTAACACAGGTTCGCTCGACAATTTTGTACATGCTTCAAAAATCTTGCAAGTGTAATTTTAATCATCAGAAAAGTGACAATTACATACATGATGATCGGCATAGAAGTCCTCCATCACCGAAAGAAAACCAGGGTATCATGGGTTTGGAGGATGTTTGGAAACAGCAGGTAAATTAAATACACTTTAAATATAATTATAGGTTGCGATACCAAAACTATTTTTAAAATGTGCTGTTTTTTTTCACGAGCTGTAACACAAAAAATAATTTTTTTTTTCTTTTTTTAAAAAACGTGCTTGTTTTCGGTTTGTGTGCATTGTTTTGTTTTATCCAAACGTGTTATTTACATCAAATTCGGCTTGCTGGTTACTTGGCAGTCTGTAGTATAGACGTTTAAATATTAGCATTGTTTGGGTGCCTGCCTTGCCAAAAATCCTTTAGTTGTAGGTGAACGAATTCGTCTCTTACAAAACGTCACCATACTAACAAAAATGATAAATGTGACAAAAATCGTTATTTCTTACAAACCGGTTAAATGATTGTGCTCGTTTTTTGTCTATACACTTATTGTAACGTGAATTAAGGTGGTCTGATCAAACATAAAATATCGGCACAGTCACCAAATAACTTTTTGTAGCACATTCCTCTGTCATTAATAGTTTTGTTCTGTTGGTTTAGATCGGACCACCCCTGAAGTAAGTGTTTAGGCATCGAAAAACGTTCCCTTTGGTATTAGAGTTAAAAAAAACACGTTACAATATTTGTTGAAATCTTCATCCTTCAGGCCAATCGCTTAAAAGGCATCAAAGACGGACGGGAAAGTTCAAAACTCCCACAAAGGAAAACTTTGCGCGAGTTGGGCAACACAAGGGAGATGAACCGGCCTTTGTTGAATCCGGAAGAACTTATTACGAAACGTTATTCTCCGAGTAAGATATAATAATTAAATGTGTGTTTACGGATATAAGAAAGTTAGTTTAGATTTCATGCAGTTTTTTTATTTGTGTTAGGCATGTATTTATTGGCTGAAGGAAACGATAAAGTTCACGATTAGCGCTAATTTTTGGATGTTTTGTAACATTTTGGAAAATTAAGTTTTTATCAGGTTTATATGCAAGCTGAAAAATGTTGCTGGTTTATTTTTTGCCCTAATGGTGTCATAAAGTCGAATTATTTATTTGTGTATGTTACACCTTAGTTCCAGATAACACGTTTTGTTAAAAACTATTCTTGCATTTTTGTTAGTTCCTCGTACAAACAACCTATCATTGATTTCTTAATTTTAATTCTAATTTTTTTTTTTCGATGAAGGAAAATTTACCTCCCCTCGCAACCACCCCGAGTTTGAAGATGAAAACGACAACTTTGCAAATCATCCCGCCTTCAGCTCGTTTGATCATCATCGCAACACTCTCCATCGCAGACAACAATTGCTTCACGATCAGTACCTTAAACTCAGTCAGCAGAACGATTCGTCGATCGGCGTTAATTCTAGTTACCAAGAAAGCGACGAAAGTCAATGTTCGGACAATCACGTTGGTGCATATCAGACAAGAGAAGAACCACAAGATGATCCAAGATACTATTACGCACACGGCGAAGCTCCTCAAACCGAGAATTTCGTATATCAAAGTCCTGTGAGACCGAGTCATCTTCTACAGGTATGTAATATAGTAAACACAAAGGTATTATGCACAAGGTTTGATTAAAAACAAAGTAAACCTGGATAATATAGAGGAAAGAAATCCCAATGTCATGTATCGCGGGTGTAGATTTTACCGTATGAACGTTTTCATTTAACTGGATGACAAAATGTGCGTTGTTGTGTCCGCAACGATAAAATAAAAAAAAATCCAACCTTATTATTCTGGGTTTTGTTGCAGGCGTATAAACAGCGTTACGACAACAACACTTCGATGGAGCAACAATCTTCTCATGTGGATCTTCCGCCTAAACCCGACAACCCACTAAGTCCTCGAAACATCAGCGGAGATTTCTTTCCAGTACAAATTGCCGCCCAGAACTATCCTGAAAGTCAATACTATCATCCGCAAACTTTCCAATTGAAGAAACGAGTCAATTTCGACCCCGCAGTTCAAAGTCCCCACAGCCCGGCATCTCGTATACCAATCCCTGTTTCATCGCATGCTTACAAATATCAAGTTCCTCTTCCGCCCACTAACGGACCATCAGTAAAAAAGGAGGATACTTATTTTTCCTCGCCAAGATCCAGCAGTTTAAAACACGGCCAACGCAATAACAGGGAAACTACCTGGACGAGTAACTTACAACGTAAGAATAGCTAACTGATTTACGTTATTCGGACAATTCTGCAGTGTAGCTCGTCAATAAGTATCGAGGATAATCAAAATTTAAACATAGCATCAGCTTCAACGAGTTTTAACATTAGAGATAAATTACATTTTTTGTCGTGACAACTATATTTATGAAATTTAAGCAGGGAATTTTAAATTGAATTTAACTAACACGGTATAATTTGTTCCACTGTCTTAACTATAACTTAACTGTTGTTGTTTGGCAGAACTTCCAAATCGAAAGCAAACATTGCCCCTTCTGCCGCCAATACTTGGAACGAGTGGTAAAACAGAAGACAAACTAGAACTTGATACATCTCTGGTTTCCAACGATGATGGTGGTGGAAGCTACCTAGAACAATACGAAAAGCAAAAACAAAAAGCAAAGTACAAGGTTGGTGTAAGATAGCGAAAATAATGGTTTGCAAATACTACATGTTGTTTTTCTTAACAACAAATTACTTTATTTTCCAGAAATATACATTGGAAGATTACAAAAACCTAAAAAGAGATCTTAATCTCGGTGGACTTGGTCCTGATTTGATCACAGCAAGGGAGAAAGTGAGCGATGTCGTGTCTGATGAATAAAGTCATAATATTTTTATTTAATGTAGAAAAATTAATATTCGGAAGAGATCTTTAATTGCCATCTGTGTTTGAAGGTGTGATAAATGTTATCCCAACAAACATTTAACAATTTCTGGAAAGGCCAAAACAATAAATAAAAAAAATCATTTCCATTCCGTGACAGATGGGAAAAATAGACCGTGCTAGAAAATACGCGGAGTTCATTCGACAACAACACAAGAACCATCAGCAGCTCGTACAAAACAATGCGACAGCACCGGGAGATAAGAGTTATGACGAAGATATTAGTCGTGAGCGGGACGAAGGCGCGCAGAGATTTGTGGTCATGGCCGACAGCGATGATAAGAAGAAGGAACAGAAGGAGAAAAGGAAACGGGTATTCGCAAAATTACCGCGGCATCGGTCGTGAACATATTTGGAGAGGGTTGCGTCTTGAAGGCTTAACCCACAAACACGTAATCTCTGCTTTGTTTTGGTTGCACCAAATAACACAGCCAAATGCCTTTGTAAATTTTAGATTATTTGTTTTGATAGAATATTTATGACTGTGGTTTGGTGAAGAAGTTATGAAAGATTTATACGTTATAGTTTAAAGCAATTCCCTCTGAGTTGGCGAAGAGAAACTTAAAACTCAAATTTTGAGTTTACAGGTATTAAAATCTCTGGTGAAAATCAATGTTGTTCTTTAGGCGTTGGAGTACGCGCGACAAGTTCCCCGGCCCAAAACCATCTTTCAGACAAATCAGGAAAATCTTCCGCCGTCGGCGACACAAAACCCACTTGAAAACAACGGCGAGCCTCTTGACTGGGATTTGTTAAAATCATTGCAGGAACGTCACGAGCGAGAGAAGGCGCTTGTCGCCCAACTTTCAACAACCAAAATGACGTAATAGTTGGAAAACATGCAGTTCGCCGAGCGTTTTTGCAGAACCAATATTTGGTCGAGGATTCCGGACGAAGTTGGCACGTGACTAAAAAGCACGCCGCTTCTTCTGATTTGTTCGCATTTGATGACGTATTATGGTGTAGGACGATGACTGTGATGTGTAAACTATAGTTAAAACTGTTAATTTGGAACTTTAAAAATAAGATTAAGTATGGTGTTACCAACATTTTTTGTTTTACAAAAATTGTTTAGTGTTTCACTTGCCGTGTAATAAATTTTATTTGATTTGCCGTCCAATTCCTCAATATGTTTTTCAAGTTTCTAATTGACAAACTTTAAAACGCAAGCGGTTATTTCGCAAATTTTCGTACAAAATTCTTTATGCTGTGAGTTGTGTGATGTTTAAATGTGCAAAACTGTGTTATTTTTACTGTGTTTTCTACATTAAAATAAAATCGACACAACTTTCTTGAAACAAAACGAGTTTTATGAAGTCACCTAAAACGTTCAATAATTTCAAAAACTGTTTTTCACAAAATTATAACACCGCCGTTTTCTGTTGATCTTTTAGTTTGTAGTCATTAAAACGGCAGATCGTCGCCTACAATTCGTAAAAACAAATGCTTTTGAGTGAGGTCAGCGCAGTGAAGCAACGTAAACAACCGAAATTTTGTGTTTAAAGGTTGCGCTATTAACTTAGTAAATCCAAAAAATTTTTCAAGGGACCATCCTTACTCAGTTTACCCTAATTTCGTTTTCAGTATGCTTTAACAATCGAATATAGGCCTACTAATGAAGTGACTTGCTTTACATGAAAAGTAAATTAAACTCTAACTGTAACAAACTAAATGAATAATTTCTTCCCGAAAAACCTTGAACGACGTCAATCGCCCGCAATATATCAATATATACTTTTTGAAAGAATTGCAAAAAGGCAGAATTATTTTCGCTGTTTATACCGCCATAGACAGTTTAATTCGAGTGTGTACAGATGTAGTCCTGTTACCGCTAGATGGCAGGATTGAACTTCGCAAATATTTGTTGAGCGGGTAGTTACTTCTAAAAATCACACAAAAGGTCCCTCTTGTTACGTTTGCTGTTGGCGTTTCCTGTTCTCTCCAGTTGGAGCGCGCGATTTCAGGCATGGCTGGCTGGCCACAGTTAACGTCGAAGTCAGGTTAGCCAGATTGGCCTTTTATCAAATATTGTAGCCTATATATACATAAACGTGTATTTGATAAAAGGAAGGTTTTTTGTGTCTTTTTCTGTACTATTTTTGAACACATTATTTATCATTTTACATCATGAATGTTAATAGTTTTTTAAATTTGGCTTTTATTTTAGAAAATTTCTTTTGATTTACCTTTTTTCTAAAGGCTTTGAGCTTTTACTGTAGTCTGGTATCTCCGCTTAACATGGTTTTAAAAGTTTTTTTTGTAGTTCTCTTTAAAACACTTGTTTCAAATTTGTGTCTATTATTCGGAATAGTTTTGTTATAACTTGGTGAAACAACACTTTTTCTTGAACAACACTATTTCTTTATTAATCATCCAACCAAGATGTTATTTCTGAATATATATTTCGCCTATGCAGCATCCTCAGTATTCTTATTCAAATAGATAATGATCAAATAGATGATCAATAAAGAAATAGTGTTGTTTAATTGACCTTCTCACAAACTAGTCATTTATGATTTACTTTGTTTCTGTCTGTAAAGAAATAACTTGATGTTACTGCTATGCTCTTTCCTTGCAGATATTAGTTTGTAAATAATTTGTATTGTTTGTGTAATATTATAATCATCAACAAATCTCGGCTCAAGATTTTTTTTATTCACATAACCTGGATTATTCAGTTGCAAAATGAAATTTCTGATATTCGTAGTCATCTTAGCTGTTCCATTTAAAGGTGGGTCAAAAAGATTTCTTGTAGATAACGAATAATATCACTGAATAACATCTTAGCATTTGACTTGTATGATTGATTTAAACTGATTTACAACATAGATTATTTGTAGTTTGTAATGTATACTCAAAATACAGAACCTCATATATATATATATATGTATTAATGAAAATATATATGTAGTTTTCGCTTTGTACTTGTTGTGTGATTGCACCACTCCTATTTACTTAAAATTTTATTAACCCCAACTGGTAGTTCATAATAAAGAAATGGGCATTATTTTCCAATCCAGATAAGAAGAGATTATGGGGTATTATATTTTCATTAAATTACCATGCAAGAATAGCTGGTGATCTTGATTGTTGTGTCTTGACTGTGTTTTCAATGTAACATTTTAGCATCCCACAAAATTGAATTCAGTGTTATAAACTGTCAACTATGTTACATGAACATTCGAACATTGTGGAAATTGCTCAGCATGCTTTGTGTTTGGTCACACTGGATTCACTTACATTCACTTGAATAGGTTACCAGTGATCTATACACTGTATAGGGTGAAGGAGTGAATGCTATGACGTCGTTCCTATTTATTACCCACTTTAGATTGTACGGATTGTAAAAACGCTGTCAGATGAACCGCATTTCTCTGGACCATGTCACTGTATGTGTCATCATCGGTAACTGAAGACGTTGTTGCGTTTAAACATTTAGAAAATTATTGTTTTCGACTCTAGTTTTGTCGTACACAACTTGGAAACCAATCACAAAAATTTTAATTTGGTCACTGGTATTTGTCGCGCACAGCTTCGTAGTAATGAACTTTGTCGTTTAATTCGACAATACATCACTTTTCATTTGTAACTTTGCACGATTGACCAGGAACTGCAAGCACTGCAAATGAGCTGTCCACCACAATTTCGTCAAACCGAGTTACACAAAATCAAGATGAACTCAACGCCGCTTTGTCCAACGACTTGGGGTGCAAATGTACGTTGCACACTTAATTACAGCTTGGCTGCGCTAAATTGCGTGTGCCGTTTCGATGCAGTTGGCGACAAATTGAGAATGTTGTGATGGCCCAATTTCATCTTGGTGCAATTCGCACCGAGCCTAAAAATCTACCTCACCATTGCAGTGTGTTGCGAAACTGCGTCATAATAAGTTTAACAAAGCGCTGTTCATGAGTGCTTTCATTGCATGTCCTGATTATTTTTCAATGTATTCAAACATGCACAGCACAGCTTTATGTGTAGTGTAGCGGGCACGTATGGCATATGAAGTTAATACCACGTCTTCAGACCCTTCCAGTATGGTTTACTAAAGCGTAAATCGCATTATTATTGTTGCATAATTGCTCTATTGGAGTGCAAATTACTTCCGCATTGCCGTAATGTTAATATGCCACATCTGGGGTGTGAAATTGAATCAAGAAAGCAAGATTTTGTGCAAATTGCTTGAGGCGTTAAACGAGGAACTACAGCTCGCAATGTCTGCTCTGCTGAGAAAAGTAATTTGGTTGATCGTCTTTAAATTAGTGGCTAATAGCAAGGTTGAATGCAATATAAGTATATGTTTGATAATCTTTATGAGTTACCTTTGGCTCACACTGTTTAATTTTCTGTTCAAGTTCACCGAAAGCAAATTATTTGGACAAAGGCCAGCAAAGCAGCAAACGCCATTTGTGTACACTTGCGAAAACCTTAATTTCAACGAAATTTCATTGTGCTATACATAGCGTTAACATTACAATTTCCATTGGTTCGCTATCCGTCGCAAACGCATAACATTTAAGATTTAGAAGTACCTCAGAACTTTCAATCTGCTATTGGGAATTGTTTACAATGTTAGGAAATTAGCATGTGTGCCGTCGTCAGTTGTGATAGGATGGAGCGACCTTCAAAAAAGTTTCGATATTGTGATTTAACGCGATAAGCGTTTCATTCCAATGAAATTGCTGCGCAACCAAGCGCTTTACACGGACTAAACAAAAGACACTTTCAATAAAGGACGCTTGAAACGTTTCGGATGACTATACTGTACACAATTCCCTATTGTTTTTTGCCTGTTACATTATACGACGCAACGATCGGCGCCGTTTTTATTGTGTCTTTTTGTGCTTGGAAATATCACAAATAGAAAGGAGTTTATGGTATGTCCTTCGGCTATTGTGAGGTGTGCCAACATCTGTCAACCCTCTTGTGTAGGGTTTTTGCATTGCAGCTCATTAATGTTCAACAAACATATGTACTAAATTAATGCACTGGTATTAACAACCAACCAAACTCACAGCACAGAAACTCTTGTCAGGGTCCATATTACTGCATGCCTTTTTCAGTACTTCACACATGGGCAAAGTATGCCTGACAGTACAGGGTTCAAATTAGCAGTTCGCAATTCGCAAATTGCGAACCGTTTTTGGAGTTGTTGCGACCCGTTTTTGAGATTATGGCGATGCAACACGAAGCAGATTATAAGGCGCCGCATCCTTCTTTATCTGTTCATTCGTACACGCAACAAGCGCTGATGCAAACAACGTTTTTGAAGTTTCTTGGTTATGTCAACGACTATTTTCTTTCAATTCTCGTATTTTGTCAAGCCTCTATTGCGGAAGTCAATAAAACGGTGACGATGTATGACGAAACAAATATTGGGTAAACGAGTTTAAAACGGCAGGTTTTCAGCGTAATACACAATCGCGTACGAAGCAAAATTTATGTATAGGAAGTTAGGGTGTAACGTTTTTGCGATACGTTTTTACCGCTAACTCGAACCCTGCAATATATTTTATATGGTAGAAATAGTTCACTTTCATGCCAAGATCGTACAATAATAATTGTGTGAGTTTTCTTGACCACTATGACACATTTTTGCTACTTTCTTGGCACAATTTAAATGTTTTTATTTGTTTTATAGATGCAGAGGCTTTAGGGCTGAGAGGACAGAATGCAACAGCAGTGATTGGACCTTCTTATAGCAAAGCAAATGAGAGTTTATATTATAACAAAGCAATATTAAAATGTTTTATTTCTGGACAAAAACAAGACACACAGACAAACAAAATATGGTACGGCCCTGATGGAAAGCTAATGGCATTTGATGAAAATGTTGTCAAACATAGTGAAAGGTTTGTCACTTTGTTGTATTGTGGCTAAAATGTTAATTGTGATTTTTGTTATCAGAATTATAGTTTCTTTTAACCAAAACGAAATGTCTCTGCAATTTACTTCGGTAAAGCTTGGTGATGAAGGAAAGTATGTATGCGGCTTGTCAGGAGAAACTACAGAAGGAAGTGTCACTTTTACTGTGAACCGTATGTAACTCATGACAACACATTTTGATTTTTTATCTTTCATACTTTAACATAACATGTTAATGAAGAACTTCCGGTGATTTCGATGCAACAATATAGGGAGCCGGTGGTGGAAAATTCTATAGCTGTGGTTGCAACATGTTTTGCAAATTTTTCCAAACCCCTACCAACTATGTGGTGAGTAGCAAGTTGTTAAAATTGGTGGACATGTAAATAGTTAAATCAAAACTTTTTATTGGTGAAGGTTTGAGAACTCCAAAGGTAAAAGAGTTGATAACTTGGCAAAAACTATTGCAATGCCAAAAGCAAATGAAACTGACCTTCCAAGTTTGTCGCTAGACCTGAAGAAGGTTTTTACACGGTTGGATAATCATGAAACTTTTATGTGTATGGTGTCACATGAAGACTTTGAAAAACCTCTTTCTATCCCAACTGGTGAAGTAACTGTACATTGTAAGTTGACATTTGATATTTTTTTTTTATAACTGTGCTTTATCTATAAGCCATAGAGTTTAATGTAGTCATTCTTAAACCAAGGGTGCTTACTCACCACAATCACTTTCTGGGGGGGAGGGGTGGGGGGGTTGGGGTACGTGGTCGTTGAGGATAAATCTTTGGGTTTGTTATATAATAACATGTATTACTTCCACATCAGAAGGGGGTGCAAATCTATTGGTGATTTTACAAGGGTGCTGAAAAACAAGTTAAGAGCCACTGGTTTATCACTTTTGTTTTATAGTCCCAGCATCTGCTGAGTTTGTGGAATCAAGTCTTCAAGGCTCATATCTAGAGCTACAGGAAGATGATAGCTTTGAAGCATTGTGCATGGGGATCGGAAGCCCCCAACCAGAGATCAAGTGGAATTTTGTTCCGGATGTACAAATAACCTTGCCACCAATTTCAGAAGAAACCAAATTGTCTGATACACCTGTCAGTGAGGAAGTTAACAACAAAATTCCATCAAACTTTATGGTATCAAGCAGTAAGTAAAAAATGACACCATTAGCATGATTGTTTGTTCAAGGGGGTAGTGTCATTTTAATAACGGATTTCAAACACTATTTGTAAGTTTTTTCCTCGATCTGATTATGAAACTCTTTGTAGATGGAAATAAAATTATCAGCACAAGCCTGAAGGCAACCTCGGAGGATGTTACAAACAATGGTACATTCACATGTACGGCATCAAATGGAGTGGGGTCTCCTTCAACGATTTCTTTTCATATTGGGGTTTATGGTAAGTTTGGTACATATATTTTTAATTGTGAATTTTCAAATGGAAAAACTACATTTTATCATCAAAGACTACCACCACAGTGTCGTAAATGAATAAACCACTAACACAGCTTTGAGTGAGATTCTTTGTCATGAAATGTTTGCACAAAACGTCAATAAAGTTGTACACTATTTAACAACCTTTTATTATTTTCAGATAAACCAACTACCCCACCCCCTCCTACTACACCTGGTAAGTAGCAGTTTCACACGTCATATATGTACATTTCCTTTACATGACATGTGCATCCGTTCACCTTACCAACTATATAGTTGTTATAATTGTGCGTGCATGTTAATGGCCTCACAGCTAAAATCTTGGTTGTTTTTCTCTCCCCTTTGAAAAAAAGGTAATTTCTCTGCCGAGATTTTTTTCAATGAAAATTGCCTTTTTTGGATTGAAAAAACTAACCTTTTGTAACATTTGCTGCTTGTCATCTGGTGCAATAACTGCTTCTTTTCTTTATATGTTTACCTATTATTAACCAAGTAGTTCAAGTACCATTAACATGCTTGACTGCTTTTAGCACAAAGTCATGGAGCTGGGAGTGGTTTTGCAGGTATATTTTCCATGCATTTTTCTCATGGCAAATTTTTTTTTAATTTTGCATTACCAATGTAATGTTTCAAAACATTTTTGTTGTGTGCGTGCTATTCTTTAGCTATCTGTAAATGGTAACTTTGTTTGTTAAATCTAAAACTATTTTTTTCATTATGTATGAAAGAATTTCATTTTAAGTGTATTTTTTATCACCAAATAACAAAAGGGTTCTTTTGGTTGACAAAACCAAATCCAGCTCAATGCACACCTAATAAAAGTGCTTTTATTGTGTGCTTGCACAATTCAAGGCATCTCCATTCAGTCTAAATGGCACATAGTATGTTTTTGTGGTGATGTTTCTCTGTACTTACTGCAGATTTTGGAAAAAAATTTGAATGCATGCTATAATATTTGGCGGGGTGACTGATGTCATTTGCATGAACACATTTTTTCTTTGTGTTTCCAATACCTCAATAATACCTTACTATATTTAGCACCAACCACAACAATGAGTCCAACAGTCGACGCTGCAGTAATCGGTGGAGTTGTTGCTGTTGCAGTATTTGTTCTGATTGTGACCATTATCATCCTCATGCGCTATTTCTTAGCACACAAAGGTACAGAGTGAGATTTTTTAACACTTACCTGGAAAAAGACCTAAGTGCCTAATGTAGGTCAAATTGGTGTTGAAAGGTTTAACTTTTCAGTCCAACAGCTTTGACAGACAAAAATTTATGCTATCAGAATTTCCTGTTTTTTATAGTGGACAAATAAAGGTAAAATCATGCCTTAAGTAGGTGTGTTTCTGACAAAGAATTTGTTGTAAGACATAAGACACAGGGATTAAACAAAAGCTCTTTAATGTTGATGTGGTTTTAAATTTAATACTTTACAATTACCGTATTGTAAGATTTGCTATTAAGTGCTATTTTAATAAGAAACTGATGATGCCTTAGTATGTAAGCAAAATTTTTCAAGCAATACATCAGCTGGCATCAATTGGAGGTAATATTACTTCATTCAAAGTTTTTCTCTTTTTTTTACAACGCAGGTGAATATTACACAAATGAACTAAAACGAAATGATGACCTTGAAGAGGTTTCAGTCTCTGATGACGATGACCTTCCGACAACTGAAGCTGAACTCCTTGGTGAAAAAAAAAGAACTGAACACTTTTTGTAAGAGTGCAAAAAAGATTGAAACCCTTGCAGAAGAGTTAAACTGGGATCGAGTGTAGTAGGCTGTGGGCTTGTAGCGTTGCACATCCGTACACTTGCTACACAAATTGCACTGCTTGTAAATCCTACTCTTTGGTCGTTGCCTTATTGTTTTTTGATGAAAGTTTCACGTGTTTTTTTTTTTGGTTTGAATATTTGCCTTCGATATGACGTAATAGTACTCTCAGAGTTTGTCGTGGGATCAAAGTTTCATATATTATCGAGCTGTCAAGCACGGCTTTTTACGGTGCTTGTCTGTATGCGCATTTTACTAAAGCTGTGGTACTGTTGTTCATTGTGTTGCAATTGAGGACCAAATTTTATGCTAATTAAATAATCTTAAACATCATTTTTTTACCAACCGTTAACCATTTCATACATGTTTTGCAAATTTAACGTTGGTTTGATGTAACGAGTTGTTTTGCGAAGATTCTATTTTTCACGTCATTCGCCAAATGCTGGAATAAATCGTTTTCTTACAAAATCACGTTTTTTGGTCCCAACCGGTTTGGTGTAAAACGTCAGCAGTTATTTTAGTGTGACTTGTTTTCACAAAGTATCAAAAAAAATTTGGGTCATAACAAACTGAACTTTTTAAGTAATACGGTACATGAATTATCCAATGCCACTGTTATGAAGTCACCCACAATTCTTTTGACGGATTAAAGATAAAACAGATTTTGTTCTCGATTTAGTTAGTTTTTCAAAAATCTGTCACATTTTCTACCCAAGAAATTTGGTGAGAAATTCCCTTCTCTAACTTTTCTACAAAAAAGATCCAGGTATCGTAATCAAGCAATCAGTGATAAAAGTGTGACAGATTTTGGATTGATTGAGCCCAGATGCACAAGCTATTCCCAAAGTGATTTAAGCCTGTTATGGAAAGTTTTAGTGTGATCTTGGGGTTTTCGTCAGCTACTAGACAGGGTATTGTTGAAATTTGGGTTAAAAACTACAAAACATGTATGTGGATGTCGCACACACTTTGGTGTAGCAGATACTCGGGGCGCATTTGACCACCTACTTGGACACTATTTTGGCTAAAAAAGCGGCAAAAAATGTGTTGGTCTCTGGCAAATGAATCACGAAACGTTCATCCATTTGCAAATCAGTGTTGGCTCCAACTCACTTCAGTTTAAGTGTATTGTCAAATAATAAAACATAAATAACTTGAAAAATTGGGATCTTAACCATAGACTGCAGATGCTAGCGATCACAGTATACCTTCCGTAATGGCAATACGCACACAAAGCACCAGCTTTTAACAACAGGATCAGCCTGGCTGTTGTATGGAATGTATATTTCGTCCTGTGGGCATCGTCAGTTTCTTGGTTACAGTAAACACAATAATAAAATGATTTTTAGGGCGAAAGTGTATATTCCAAACAACAGCCTGGCTGATCCTGTTGTTAAAAGCTTGTGCTTTGTGTGCATAACAAGACATAAAATTCTGAACGGTTGATGAAATCAAAGCCAATTTAACGTGTCCCTAATAAACGTGCACCATTTGTTTTTAGGCATCTACATTTAGTCTGAGCGGTACATAGCATGTGTTTTGCTGTGCTCATTGCAAATTTTGGAAAAAAATCTTGCACACACAAAATAGTTGCTTTGGCAGCCACCCGTGCCTGACGCAATATTTTTTTACCATTTTAATAGTACCGATGTTCATCAGTTTTGCATACAAAAACAATCGGTGTGTGTATAAATGCAGATAACCTTGTAGGCTTGATTTGTGTGATTTCATTGCGCAGATAAGTAAAGGTGCTTAAGTAGGCCCACGATAATGATGATGCTATTACTTTAATTATTTCAAACTTGCTGTAACTTAGTTTATTGGAGTGCAGCGCACGTGTTTTTGTAAGACGTTTTGTGCCGTAAACCTCATGGTCTAATACATTTTGTTCAGCAAAGAATTGTAGTGGTTTATTCGAAAGCCGAAAAGCAAAGCATTAGAAAGGTGTACAGGATATTGTGTGTAAGTTGAAAAACATCAACCGTTTCTTCATACTATACTTAGAAATTATGACAGGAATACAAACACATTCAGACATACGAAAGCGTCGATTAGCATAGGCAACACTCACGTAAAATGGTTGCAATACACTCTATGTACAATACGTAGCACCGCACTCGTTAATTAACTATATATTAATATACAAAGAGACTGGCATACAAGTCCGCAAGAAAAGTACCTTATAAATGCACATATTAAACTCACAATACATAAGCCCCCGTTTTGTATACCACGCTATAAAGTACCAACCCACTGTGTAGCATTGCAATTTTGTCAGAAGTTATTTGTGTTTAAACGAACACAGAAGGCAACTGATGGCAGTTCAATGAAGTTCACCACGTCACGTTAAGGCACAAAAGTTTTCACAGCAGATAAGCACTCTACACTTGACAATTTTACAGTTAACAGTGCTGTATGACGAAATTGTTTTCAGTGGGAAAAACTATACACAATTGCCACTGACAGACAATGTGAAAGGCAATAACGTTGCGTTCCAGAACCACAAGATGTATAAGATAATATTTTCGTAAGTAACATTAATTAAAATCAGCAACAATTTACAAAGATGAGTAGTACCACAATGGGAAAGATAGAAGTGATCATGGAAAACTGATTTGAGTGATTTACTGCAAAAAATGCAAGCGCTAAAAAGTGCAAGTTGCAAGCACGGGAAGAGAACAACAAAAAAAAGGGTTTGGTAAAAACACTTCACAATTTCTTAAAGATCGGTAGTGTTAAGAGTTTCATTTAAATTGCTCTTTACTAATTTTTAGACAAATGCTTCTGAACCACCACCCTTGTTACTGAGAATTGAAGCATGTTCCGATGCATCATCAATACCAGGTACATTTTGATACTGAACTGCTGGCCCACTAAATTAATTTTATAATAGGTAAAGCTAATGCTTTCAATACTGTACAGTTTTATGAAATTTGTAGTCCTAGTGAGCGAATTACACACATCACATTGTAGATGTTACTGACCTTTGTTTAGAACATAAGACAATAAAATACCAGTCAAAAAAACATTTTGTAATGAAATATGGAAAAAAAGAATTACTTGCATACAACTACATGAGAACCACTGACCTGGTGCTTAACAACCACATAATACTTTACTAAAAATAGTTAATGAATTATGTAAAAAATGTCCATAAAACATTACTTACCCTACTCTGCACCTCCACTTTTTCCAAACAAATAGAGCAGCTACTGTAAGGATGACACCAAGAGCTAATCCACCAAACCATAAACCAGACATTGAACCAGAGTCAGTTTTAGTGAGAACAACAACATTTGTATCTACAACAAGCAATTTTCTTTTATTTTGTATCCACTTTGTTGTGGGCATTTCTAACACCGAAAGTGCTTGTTACTTTTACCTAATATATGTATGGCATAAAGTTTATGTATATGATGGTTTAAATCAAACACTCGGCAAAATAGGGTTACATTACCTTTTGTACAGTTGAGTTTGTCTCTGATAGATATTAAGTTCAGTTTGTCATATTCAATAGGAAAGCTGCATCTATAAATCATCAATAATTGTTTAAAAAATAACACGTACAGTGAAAAATATACTTTTTCAAAAAAAATTCTTTTCATTTGACTTTCTGCTAAATAAACACGCAACTTTTTGGTTTGCCGCAGTTTTAACATAATGTTATTTTTTCAATAGTTTTAATTATTTTTGTATAGCTTAAACTTGTAGCAATGCAAGCAACTACATTTCAAAAACTTACATTATGCCTTCCCCAAACAAGTTTTTCCATTGACTTTTCGTCTTTAAAAATGTTTGCAATTTTATCATTTTACAATCGCAAACAAAAGAGTTGTCATCAACAAATATTTTGTTTACTGTGACCTAAAAACATGTAGTGCTTCGTAAGTTCTATGATGACACAAAATATTAAAATAAATCTCCTCATAGATGTATTGACTTTTTACACAAATAAAAAATAATTCGAAGCATTAACTAAATATAGTGTTTAATGAACTAAGCAATGTTAATTATTCAAGTTTTTATTGACATCGACTTAACAATGCTGTATGGAACTTACATCTGCTGGAAGAATGAGTGGTTTTATTGTCGCATAACTCATTGTTTGTATAATGTTTCCTTCCATGTGAATGAATCTAAGCAAAAACATTTTTAACTAACATTAACTTTCAGTTTTATAAAAAATTAACAGGTTTCTTTCAGTAATTGAAAAGACAAAACAACTTAAAATTTATTAACAATATTTCTGGAAAAATGGATCGTTTATTCTACATGCAATCACACAAACCTTAGAACATGACCATGGGACCATGTATTAACAATACATAACAGAAATGTTGTTTAAATAGCTCACCTGATTTTTTCCATACCGGCAAAGGCATTATCACTTATTTGGCTTATTTTATTGTTTCGAATATAAAGCCACTGCAGGGACTTGAGATTCTAAAATGAACCATAGTTATTTCAATTAGATAACAATAAACAAATGCTCAATTTATTTACCTTAAACATGTCATCATTGATTTCAGTCAGTTCATTGTTGTCCAGGACAAGAATTGTCAATTTTGCTAAATTGCCAAATAGTCCTTTAGGTATGTGATGTAATCTATTGTCTCGCATTGTCAAAGTTGAAAGTTGGCTGAGGTTAAAAACCTAAAATAAAACATTGTTTTTGTCGCACAAGGCTGGTAAAAAAACACAATTATATCAATACAATTATGATAAAAGTTTTTGGTTTTATTTGGCAATTTAAAAGCTTACATTTCTCGAAATTGTAGATATTTTGTTATTATCCAAGCGAATTTCTTCCAGCATTTTAAAAGGTTTAAAGGCATGTGATTTGATTTCAGTAATGTTATTGTTTGCAAGACTTAGTGTAAGTATGTCTTTTTCCAAAGAACTCAAGTTGGGCATAACTAAACAAAGAATATGGTTAGGAAGGTTACAACTCAAGCAAACAGTCATCACAGTTAGGTAAGGTTATTACTCTACTACCAATTTCACTAAAAAAGTACTTTATTAACCAACAAATTAATTATGAGTTAGTGATTAACTAACCAGTGATTGGGCCAGTACTATGTATACCATACATCAGTAATATCAATTGTTTTTGGTGGTATTCAAAGTGAGAGAATAATTAAATTTACTACTAATTAACTGATGATTTCTAAAAACTGTGTAATCACCTCCAAGTATAAGTTAACCCCTTTATGAACTAATTATAATATTTCTCTCAAATTGCCTGATTAGATAAAACATATGTATAATATATGTTTTCAGCACTTATACCATAATCAGGAGCACATAATGACATCAAACTTTATGGCTAGTTGTGAAAAAGTGTGACATCACCAATCACCACTTTTAGATGTTTACAGTAAGTTGACTATTCAAAAATAATTAGATAGAAAACAATGTAAACATGTGATGATTACTGTCAAACTGAAATCCATCTGATGAACAATCAACATGTCGGGAAATGCAAGTGCACTGTTCAACACAATCTAAAACAGGTTTGTTGGTCACTGTGTCCTTGGAAGTGCCATTCTATACAAACAAAAAAGTTAATATTGAGCAAGTAATATTCTTTTTTTAGCAAATAAAATTTACTGTAGACTAACAGAAATTAAATAAAATCCCACAACCTATACACTGTGCTGCCGTGTTGCAGAAGCACATAGTGTATGTACTACAACAATTGGGGAAAAAAAGTGTCAAAATGTACATTGTATTAACCCTATTTTTTCAATCCAGATGACAAATATTTGTGACTATATATGAAACTGTATTACAGTGCTGATTACAAATTAGCAACAAACTAAAATTTCATATACACTATTTACTTCACAGAAATGGTGGATGTTGGTGGAGTGGAGGTATATATATATTGTTTAAATTTATTTATAATTGCCACTTGCAAGCCTGGCATAATCTTCTCCTTTTAATTCATGACAATACATCTAATTTACATACTAATTAAATTTGGCGAAGTTCGCATAACCTAGCAAATGTGTGCTGTTTTCTATTGGTACATGATCATAATAAATATGATTCAAATCTACCTTTCCAGGAGCGACATTGTTAGGATCTTTAACATTATCTTCAGCACCAATAGTGATGGTGGTAGAGGCTACAATAGAACCCTTTTGGTTGGAGGCTGTACAGTTGTACATTCCAACATCCTCTTTCTTAAAGTCATGTATAACAATAGAGCCATTAGCAAATGCCTCAATTCCATCAAATCTGTCTGCTGTATGCATGCTGTAGCGGTCAGTATTGGGTGCCACCCATACGATGCTGGGCACAGGAAACCTTTCTGTGATTAAATACAAAAAAAATTGTAAAATCAATTTGCTTGCCATTACACAACGCTGCCATCAATATAAGATTCCAACATCATATTTACTCAACTAACAGACCTTCATTATGTCTGCACATTATAACATCACAGAATCACAGTTAATTGTCGTGTATATCTCTTAATTTTTTTTTGGTATATAATCAGTGCATGTGGCTAGAAGCACACATGCAGAGGTCTTTTGCATGTTTAGTTAACAAAGATGTCTTAGCTATTTTTAATCAGGTCTAATTACACAACATCAGGCTTGAAAAAAAATGACCTTATATTACTTCACCTATCCTAGAAAATTTTTGTGACAAATTGAACCAATTACTACTGTTTTTAGATCTGGACCGGCAAGCAGTTTTACTCTTCAAAACACATTACACCATCCAGAAATATACAAGTTAAACAAACAATTTTAAAATATCCTTGAAGTTGTTCTTACTTGTATCAACTTGACAATCCAACTGTATCGACTGATGTACTTTAAGTTGAGTTGATTGTGATATTCCATGTATTATTGGTGCATCACATTGAACAAAGGTTTTATTATTAAGTTGAAATATTGGTGTGTTTCCTTTACTAGCTCTACACAACAAGAATGCTGATTAAATAAGACCCATTGTCATGTACCATGTTCCACTAGTGTTTAAAAAAAGTCATACAGTGCGATGCCAAAGGGGACACCATGACTTATACTAACTTATGATTCCCAGCAAATGTACAGAGAATATCCAATTTTAAATCACAATAGTAAGCTAGGAGTTACGTGTTACAAACAAGGCCTCCAAGTAGCTTTTGTGCCCATTTGGTCTTTTTAATCCAATTTTTTGCAGGTATCATTGCACAGTCACATGACCAAGGATTTTCCTGAACTGAAAACACCTAAAAAAATTGCTGCTGTAAAACAATGAGTGGATACATCTTTTTGCTAATTTATTCTTTTTCAAACAGGGCATCGAGTCTTAAAAATAAAAAAATACTTTTAACAAAGGCAGTTGCCCTCAGGCATATATCTTTCATATTTCAAAACTAATAATATATTGGTGTCAAATTAACGTAGTTGTAGTTGGCAAAACCTACATATTTTCTTGTATATTGTACACATGCTTACCCATAGTTACTATGACACTTTCATATTTCTATGCAGCATTTTGTTTGATTTTACCTTTTTTGTTTGTAAAATTACCTTAAACATGTTGGAGTGAAGACCTTTCATCCACTTTGGATCAAAAGTATGAAGTTGATTGCCCCTTAAGTGAAGTTCATTTAAACTCTTAAGTTGCGAAAAAGCATGTGGATGAATAAATGAAATATTGTTGTAACTTAGATCAAGAATAGTCAATTTTTCCAAATCATACAAAAGAAAATGTTGAACGAAGTCAAGTTTGTTGTGATCAAGTCGTAATTCCTAAAAATATAACCATAAATAATAATGGATATCAGCTTTTAGATTTGCCTCTACAGCAGGGTGATCCTGCTTTGTGGAACATTTCTGCAATTAACCTTGATCAAATTACATATTTTTATAAATAGACAGAAAAAAACTATGGAAATGTGAGTTTGTATTCACAAAATCTCCTAATAGCTTACACAGGCTTAATAACAGATGTAACAACTTGAATCATTTTTG
Source organism: Ascidia mentula (assembly GCF_947561715.1). Classification (NCBI taxonomy): domain Eukaryota; kingdom Metazoa; phylum Chordata; class Ascidiacea; order Phlebobranchia; family Ascidiidae; genus Ascidia; species Ascidia mentula. The sequence goes on along the minus strand of NC_138569.1, from coordinate 13,377,712 downwards.
AAATCAAAAATGAATCATTTTTTAATTGATTTTTTTCACCTATATTTGTAGATCACTATCGCCAAAAACATAAATTAGTTACAAATAATTGCAAAAAGAAAAAAGAAATTATAACATTGAGAAATCTTTAGTACTGATAACCCTAAGTGAAATATTCCTTTTTTACAACAGCATTTGAACTTACAACAAACAACTACCTTTAATTGCAGTGGATTCCATTCAAACACATCATCTGTTACTCGTGATATGTTGTTGTGACTTAAAACCAACGTATTTAAGTTGTCAAGATTGTCAAAAGCATCATATCTGATGTTTAAAATACTGCAGTTGGATAGACTAAGAAAAGTCAAGTCTTCTGCATCTTTTATCTGAAATGGGAGCAAATGCTTTAGCAAAAGTTAAACATCAATTTCACTTTTAAAAAATTTAAATTGTTTTGAATGACAGCAGCTAGAAAAGTGGTTACAAAAGTCTTCAACATTTTAAAAATCTGTGATTAGCAGTTACTGAGGAAAAGGAAAAAACAAAAACTATTAAAGTTATGCAGAGAAATAAACGTAAACATTAAGTCATAAAGCATTTGCTTTCAAAGTAATTGTAAAGATAATGACAATGTTTTAGGAACATAGATCTGGATGTAGTGGCATTGAGTTTATATCACTAGACACCATTCTCAATTTTAGATAAATTTCTTTTATAAAGGATGTTCACCATTAACCGTTGAAATGAATTACAACTCTTTTATTGTTGACCTAGCCTATAAACTAGTTAGGGATCCTTGAATAAGCATTTTAACTGGTCTGTAAACCACAACAAGAATATTCAATATAGTTTGTTAAGATAGTTTGAACCATACTTCAGCTTAGCCATGAACCAACTCCAGACCATGTGTTGTTCTATCCAAGTATACACTTTTGGAAACACTTTCGGTTCTCAAATTAATGGATAGACACCACATTTTCGACAACATAATTATAGCATTCCAGGCACATTTAGAAATAAAGTATATAATTACAACATTTATTGTGTTTTTTGTTAAGTCTAAGATATAAATTTTTCACCTAGGTTTACACCTTACACTGCTGGATGACTTTAGCAGCGATTAATATTTGTAATATGTGTGAGTGTTTTTGAAAAGCTTCGCAAGTTTTATACATTTTAAGTTTGGTGCGAAAATTTGGTACTGTCTCATTACTGTCTCAGTTGGAAAATATATTTTATATAAGTAGTTGATCGTGAAAAAAATTAGTGAAATTTTATATTTTCTCTTCAGGCCAACAAGTTTGAAATAAATAAATGAATTTACAATTAACTAACTATAGCCTACTATACAATAAATCTTACAATTGCAGTCTACATTTATAATTCTTACTGTTGCTAATGTGCTGAAACTACTCCCACTTAAATCAACTGTTCTTATATCTTCTCCAAATTGTTCTGGCAAAGTGGTGAGTTCACTACATGTGAATACATTTTCCAAACATTGGCAACCATGGTCACTGCATGCACATAAATAAAAAATTGTTATAATTGTAAAAACAATTAGGGTATTTTAGTTCATGTCAAATTATACAGTAGCAAATAATTAGTTGCATTGGCTTTAAATTGAATTTAACACAATGTTTACATAGCCTATAGGCTATATAAAAACAGTAAATTACTGTAACATGTTTGGTTTACCTCAGTGGACATTTTTTTGCCTGTGAAATAGCATTTGTGATCAAAGGAATAGCAATCAAAATTAAAACAACGTAACAACTTAAACCCATATTGAAAAGATATAAAAGTAAACTGCAAAAAATATTGTAGTTGCAGGTTAGCTATTTTCACTACACCGTTTACGAGGTTGAGGTCTGAACCACAACACACAGCCAACTCTAAGAGGTAATCACTTGGTCTGAACTTTACGCTAACAAATAAACAGCGCAGACAAAAAACAACCAAGGAAACCAAACCAAGCTGGTTTGGCAGATTAGAATCCCTTCTCTTACAGTGTTTCCACAAAAAAAAAATCTAAAAAATTGATGTAATTGCCAACTTTGAAAAGATGCATTGCCAATTTTTAGAAAAAGTGATTTGTTTATTATATAACCATTTGTCTGCCTGCATATGGATGCGTGTTTTTACAAACTGCTTATTTGATAAAAAGTTATTTTCTGTTTTTGTAAACAAAATGTGTATACCGTATTTTACGGACCATAAGGCGCAACCTAAATCCTTTTTTTCCTCATAAATTGATCGTGCGCCTTTTAAGCCGGTGCGCCTAATGTATGGATCACTCAATACCAGTACCGATACTATTATAAATAAACCACCGTCTTACACAATAAACTACGGTAAAAGCAACTAGCAACTGTGATATTCATACTATTGTGACTTGCTTACATATATTACGTAACAAGTTTTTGTTTAATGAGCTTTATAGGGTAACCCGTACTCCTCAAAATACGTTGCGTTCTATAGCCCGGTGCGCCTTATGTATGAACAAAATACTAATCCTAATCAAAGCAATTTAATGACAGTGCGCCTTATGATCGGGTGCGCTTTATGGTCCGTAAAATACGGTAAGCGCAAGTTTGTGTTTGATTATTGTGCAACTAATAAGTTAAACCTAAGGAAACAAAAATCTTAAACTAACGGCGAAAACATAAACATATAAATATAACAAATTGATACGTTGTGCTGATTGCCATTGTTTTTTAAGTAGGGAAACATGCGTGTTGCTACATCCTTTTTTATCGAAAGTTTTTTATTAGGAAAAGCACGACCTGCTATTTCCAATCGACAACAAGAGAACTTTAGGACAATAAATAGAAACTGCTTTTCAGAGAACAATCTCAGGTTGACATATTTTTAATCAGTATAACTGTTCAGGAAACTTGCGTTGACCATTTATTGCATAGTTGACTATGTGGTATGGGTCGACGTTGACTGTCAAGTACCAAAAAGTGAAAAAATGTGCCCTTTTTTTCTGCAAAACTTTTAGTGTTTTTAACATTTCACAATATTTTATGAAACGCAGCGTTTTTCTTTATTATGGATGATGAATGAGCTGATTAACTCAACTAAAATCCAGATTACATGTTCGCCCCAATATAATAATTTTGTTTACATTAAACAAAATTTATGGTTAGAATTTAAAGTTCAAGTCATGATTTCGCCCCATTGATCACTATTAAACAGAGTTCAAGGTTAGCCCTTCCTTGACGCTTTTACAAATGAAAGTTTACGAAACCCAATATGGTGCTCAGGAATATTTTAAAAGTACTTCTTTACATCTTGTCATCTAAATTTTGATATATGACATATATATACATATAATATATATTTCATGATATATTTGGCTGAGAATTCATGTCCGTGTCCGCGTCTGCGTCCAGTATGGAAAATTGGTGTTTTAAATTAACGAAACGGTGTGATTATAAGCGAACCACGCACTAAAAAAATTCGAGTCTTTCTTTTTTCTGCGCCTAGGCAGGTAAACGGGTGAGGTAAGTAGTGGTAGCGTTGTAATTTAATAAAAACAAATCGTTGTTAGAAAGTAGTATCACCTGATATAAATAAAGCTGGTGAATATGTGTATATAAAACTACAGTAAAATAACCACATGTAAGGTAGTTTATTTCGGGCATACCTAGTGTCTAGTGAAATATGTTTATAATCATTCAGGAGGCAATGCAGATTTTCGTAAAAACACTGACTGGGAAGACAATCACCCTCGAGGTGGAAGCTTCAGACAGTATTGACAATGTAAAGCAGAAAATACAAGATAAGGAAGGTAACACAGTTCAATCATGATGTAACAAACAAGTGCCTCGGCAAAAATAATTTTGTTGGGCAAGTACTTATAGCATAATTGTTTTGGGACCAGTACAATAACAGTAAACATGTAATCCTGATCTATTTGATAAAAGTTTACAGATTATGGGATATCTGTAAAACATGCCTTAATTGTGTCTCTCACTGGTACTGACTACTCCAAACGCCTTTCAACTGACCAGTGATTACGATGTTACAAATGTTGTAAAGCATAATGCAGTAATACTGATCTGTTTTCTGCAGGAATTCCTCCTGACCAACAGCGGTTGATTTTTGCCGGCAAGCAGTTGGAAGATGGGCGCACTCTCAGTGACTACAACATACAAAAAGGTTTGTTGCATTTAAATTTATAAATTAATTTTTAATCTTTCTGTTGCAACATTTTCCTGTGATCTGCAAAATTTGTATCTTCTTCCCAGCAGTGTTAGTGTGTTAACCTGCTTTTTGCTGGGGCCATTGTTATTTCCATTACTGAAAGTTTATTTCCTTGTTTTGTAATACTTAAAAACATCAAGATGAAGATATAGGTAAAAGTTATAACACAGCTTTCACTTAAACCAAAATAAAGATTTTTAGCATGGGTCTCTTTTTAAAAATGAGCATCAGGGTGACATATACTGTTCAGTTCACTCCAGATAAATTTTTGATATGATCCTGTTTTTTCTCATAGAGTCAACTTTGCATTTGGTACTTCGTCTCCGTGGAGGAGTCATTGAGCCAAGTTTGAGGATTTTGGCCCAAAAGTACAACTGCGACAAAATGATTTGCAGAAAGTTAGTGTTTTTTTTTATCTAGGCCATATTATACACATTCATAAATGTTTATTGTGCTATCTGTAAACCATGGAAACTGCTTGTAGGTGTTACGCTCGTCTGCATGCAAGAGCAACAAACTGTCGCAAGAAGAAATGTGGCCACACCAACCACTTGCGACCAAAAAAGAAACTGAAGTAAATTATTACCCAAGTTTGGTGGTCTTGCTTTGAATAAAGTGCACTCTAAAAGTAATCGTGGTGCTTTTTGATAGTTTTTTTGGTGTTGTTGGCAATAAAACCTATAAACTTTGATAGAATCACAATATGTCAAAATATACTTTAATGCTATTGCAGAAATTGGTCCATAAAAAAATGTCTGTTTACCGTTATTACTCGATTGTAATCCGCATGCGACGGTGTTAAAAATTAATATAAGCCGCACGCAAATGTTAAAGGCAAACTTACCTGCCATACAACAATAATTGTCAACAAATCTGTCATTGAAAATTGTCAGATACGCTGACAACCTTGGGCGATAAAACATATTGGTATGTTAGAGCGAGTTGATGGTAAATTTCATTAAAACACAGAGCCGCAGAAAAATATCGGCGTGACTTTAAATAATGTAAGTCGCCCTCGATTGTAAGCCGCACAAACAGTAGATCAAAAAAGTCCATAAGCCGCGGCTTACAATTGAGTAAATACGGTACTCAAAAGGGGGGCAATTTTACTAATAACTTTGTAGTTGATTGTTCCAAGGCACATTCCAAGTTTTCATGCACTGGTGTGCTGATTATTTTTTGTCACTAGAGCACTAAACGATTATATTTTATTTTTCCGACCCAAAAAGAAATTTTGGTGCAAAAAATGTTCTTGAGCGGTGAGCGTAAAATTCTGAAAAGGGAAACCAAAGGTAAAAGTCGACTGGTAAGCATAAAGCAAACATTTCGAACACCACACTGCGCTTATCATCAGTTACAAAGGAAAGGCGAGTGCAACAGGTGCAGAGTCGAGTAAGTTTTGTTGAAGCAATATAATCTAATGATAACTGAGCTTCGGACAGGGCCACGGTCGACAATCCAGTAAAAAATATTTTATACACGATTTTTACTTGTATTTATCTACTGTCAATACTCTTTTACTTGAGATTTACGTAGTCCTGGTTTACAATACGGTTAGTAAAGCCATAAATGTTATATCACGACAATGTGATATACAGTTTTACACGTACTTTAAAAGTGCATGTTTCAAGGTCATGACAATTTTGAGTGAACTTAAAGATACATCTACAACAAACATATTTCTTAAGTTTATCAGTTCTACGTCAACTTAATATAGTTAAAAACTGCAATAAAAGTAGCGACGACCAATAATCGTAAACACCATGCGAGGGAGCCGCATCAAAAATGCATTTTTGCATGGAAAAAACGCCTTATATTGAAGATAGGTTACGTAATAGTTTCAAATACAGGAGAACCTTCAAATTACGTTACTTCAAAGGTCAGAGCAAGCTGTGACACCACACAAACCAAAGTTACATACTTACTTGTCTCCGATTAAACATCAATGACATTACCCTGTTCTTTAATTAAAGACGTGGATGGTGCGTTTCTTCGCTCTGTGATATCACATGACGTCGTTTTTGGTATGATGTCATAACTTGAACCTCGCCTTTGTGGTGACGTAATCTCATGTTTCTAACGTTTCTAGTTACGAACCTTCGTGGTTGATACGGTGGATTTTGATGTAACAATGAATTTGAACAATAACTAGTTTTTTCTCGACAACGTTGCCAGCCGAAAAAAAATTAAAAACGTGCCAGATATTGTGACAACTTATTACCGACTGATGGCGGTTAGTTTTCTGGGTTAATCCACCAGCAAATAAACTTAAAGGTACTTTGGTACTTATGTCCGATCGAAAAATTGTTTCATGACCATGCAATGGCAATGGTAAAGTCGCCTGTGTTTTAAGTTTGAAGGGGAACTTTGTTTTCTGTAATATGTTAATAATTCAAAAGCCTGTGGTGCCCTTATCCTATTGTTATTAATATGTTCCTTAACAAGTTTATAGTTGACACGAGATTGTAAAACCTAACGTATTTTTTAAAAAAAAATTATTCAGAAGTCTTATTTTTATGCTAAATTTTGAAGACATGAAGTATTTGTCAAGGAAACCAATTTGACCCGAATCTATAACCGAGAAATGCTTGACCTTACATAAAATCATAGGTTTTACTTTAAAGATTAATTTCCGCAGAATACAAGCTTTTTCCTGCATTTTTAAATAAAAATTTTAACAATACCATATGGGGTAGCTGAATGAAAACGCAAACAATCACTTTCAAACTGTCTGAAACACGCGAAATACACATCTGGCAATTGCCCACATGCACCCGTGTTTTTTAAAATTGACTTTAACGTAACACTGATTACTTTGTGACGCGATCTTCATACATTGTGACAGAAGATAGAAAAATGGACAGGCATTTCAAAACTTACTCCAATGTAAAAAGAAATACGAGGCCTTTAGCGGCATTAAAATCAGGTACTAAAGGAATGTTTTGCCTTCCCAGCCCAAAGCACTTTTTTAAGCCTATAACTTCCTGTGTGCTGCCAAAGCAGTTTTTGGTCTGATTTAGACATAGATTTTTTGCCTGCAGTGTTTGTTCGAGCGATACGACGTATTGTAACTTTAATAAATCCCACAAGTTATACACAAACGCACTACAATTTAATGAAAAAAAGTTCCACTATTTGATTTGGGCCTTTCATTTACATCTCTTTGCTTTCAGTTTGCACCACAAACCTTTTTAAAAAAACAGCCGATATTTTGTACAGCTATACATGAATGCGAACACCATCAGCACAGTCTTCATCATAATACAGAAAAAGCGTATTTAAAAGCAACACCAAAAATGCGTTTGCTGATGCACACGCGGCAATTTGGAATGTAACGCAATGTATCTGAGATAGGATTGATCTTATGTATTTTTGTTGGTGACAGAAGGTAAATTGTGTGTAAAACACTATTTGTTTTAATTCTGGCTGTTAAGCTACCGAAGCGGTCACATGCCAGTTTTAATTACGACTAAAGTCAGTAACGGTGTCGAAAAAGATGAGACCTATGACGCACGAAACAATAGTTGATGTTTAAGGGCGACGAGATCCAATTTAGGTTTGTGGTGGAAGTGGTCAGCTTTGGTAGTTCAAACCTAATTGTTGTTTTTATCTGAAATGTGATTGTCGGCTCTTTTATTTGGTTTCGTTGGTTTCTTCAGCAACTTTTTCAAGAGTGTCTCCTTTTCCAGAATCTTTGTCGACAGCCTGGTCCTTTTTTGTGCCACTGTTTTGTTGCGATCCTTGTCCGTTTTCTTCGTTTTCCTTTTTGCCTTCTTCCTCACCATCACATCTAACATAAAGTGTGCAGAACATTGTGTAACAATAATCAGCATTCAAACAAAAATTCTTGAACATTTAACTATATGACATTTGATAAAAAAATGATCTAAATATTGTTAGAAATAACTTAATTAAGTTATGAAACGAACTTACGATTCCTCCTCAAGTTCCTGTTTGTTTCCACGACAGCATTGCGTAGGGAAAGGAATTTGCATTTTCCTACTCTTTTTTTCTTCTCCTACGCTCTCAGCTCCCTCTCCTGTTTCACCATTACCTGTTTCGAAAAAAAAATATTTGCGTGGTCATAGTACTGTTATTTGCACGACTAATTCGACTTTAGGTAACCAATTGATGTTTTTACCGTCCCTTAATCTTAATCCAAACTGATTGATGTATATTTAACTGTGCCGTTTTTTACTTTATCGGATCATGATGAAAATAAACTGAATTAATTTGAATTGAATTGAATTAGGTACCTTCTTCCTTTTCAACATTTTCAGCCGCTGGTTTTTCTTCGGCTTCCGTAAGTTTTTGCTTTTCTTCCGACGTCCCTTCTTCATTGATTTCCTTTACTTGATTCCCGTCAACAACCTCTCTAAGGAAACACAGTGATGTTTGGTTGCGGTTTAGGAACTGATATCCAAAAGAGCTACAATCGTTACAACGCAACTTACTGAGTTTCTTCATTAGATGAAGTGGAGTCACCACACGGAAAAAATGCAAAACAACCGGGAGTGCACATGCCGTTGCCCGATTCAACTTCATTCGGTTTGGTCACATCCACATCCTTATGCTGACGTCTTGTCAACGAAAAGAAGACGATGAAGAAAACGAGTGCCAGAAGAACAATTACTGCCATCACCACCCCGACCACCAGCGCTGTATTAGCCTCTGCCATAGCTGCTAATGTATTCAAGCAGGGATTTTCAGATAGTTTAACAACAAAATAATAAAATAAACTTACGATATTCAATGGAAAATATTCTGCTTGCATCACCGTGGAGGTTTGACGCAATACATTTGGCGAGAATAGGTTTCTTATCCATTCCGCTCGACGTAATGTTGACAATTGATCTGACCACAAGACCACGAGATTCCTCAACCACCACCAAGTCCGTTTCATTCAATCCCTCGATGTTCCACACAATTACTATCAAAATAGATACAATTGTCAAAAAGAATTATGTTTTGATTTATGAAATGTTTGGTGGTTTACGTCAGCTTCTTGTTTATGCTTTTTAAAATCTCTTACCAGCTGCTGGCTTTGCTTTGGCTTCACACACAAGTTCTATGTTTGTCGTTTCTGGACTTGGTAGGATTTTCTCGGTTTCGTTTTTAAATTCTCCGGAAGTTTTTATTTCCGGTGGCCCTAAAATAAAAATATTGTAAGTGAATAGATAAAATTTATTTAATGTAATTTTAAACAAGGTGGGTTTTCAAAACAACATGAAACGCTTGGTAAAGGTCTTAAACGCGAAGTTTCGTGCAAGTTTTAATACAAATAGCCAAAACGGCGTGTACTCAACATTCGAGACTACTTCAGTCTCAAGACTGACGCGCCAAGCGAATTTTTACAGCTACACCACATGGTTACGTCATGAAGATGAGCTCCACAAGTGGCATGTATTGAAACAAACTGCCGTGTTTAAATGACTGTTCAGTAGTGAACTTGAGTACTTCTAGAGATCACCATTAACACAAATGCTCGATAATACTTGTGATGTGTGATGGTTGGGAAATTGGGATTTAAACTCAGCCATGTGCAATGAAGAGAGAAATATGAGACGTATAATATATAGTGGGTAAATATAAATTCCTATTACCCTGAACATCAATTTTGAATGTTTTGCTGATTTGTCCAGCCTTGTTTGTTCCAGTGCACTGATATCTTGTCGCGTCATCAAAAGAGTTCACTAAAACAGTTAATACTGCCTCGCCGACGTTAGTAACAATCTGTGGTGTACAAAAGTTGACAGCATTATATTTTTCTGTCGCTATTTCGACTTAATTGGAGCTAAAATGTAATAAATCACATACCAGTTGATCCTCGCGATACCAGGACACTGACGGTGCAGGAACTCCACCTATCTTGCATTCGAACTGCTTCTGTGACCCAATCACCATAGAAACCAACGCGTCATCGTTAGATGTTGGAAAAGTCACAACATGAGGTGACGCTGCGTTACATGAACACACATTAAACCATCTAAGTATAGTGGTCAATATCAAGCAAACTTCTATAAACTATTGTGTAAAAACAAGCACCCCGCGGGTAAGCCAGCATGCTTATGAGCGCTTCATTTAACATTTTGCGGTGACCCACTTTTCACAGGGAGAGCCTCTTTTATCTGTTCCCATGCAATGACCGCCGCAATCAATTAGACACGCGCGGCATCAAGGTTAAACGCATATTGCTCTATTTTTCGGGGAGGATTATGATGAGGGGACAATGCGCGCACCTTAATGATGCTGCTAGAACCTCGGGATTAGAGAAAACGACGTTTTAACATAAACAATGCAATTTTCCTTTTGAACATTCGTCGACATTTAAAAAAATGCCTTTTCCATATGCGACAGCAGACAATAATGAAGTAATGAAACTATGCTGGTTTTAAGCTTATTTAATATGCGATGAAAACACAAATTTGCTTCACAGATAGTAGCCTTCGTGCAATAACTACGTGAAATCATGCAACAACTCCTACTCGCCGTTGGTGTGGTTTCTACAGTGAGCGATACCGTACAACGTGCAACGAGCATTTATAGTCAGGAGACTTACCCTGGGGTGTTGTGGTCTGAGGTGTAGTAGTCGGTACTGTGGCGTGAAGCATGAAAAGGCCGGTTAGTCAAAAATGCTTTCATGAAAAGTTACACACACACACCGAAGAAAGCAAAGTCATTACGTGACTTGCCATAGTCAGAAATGCAACACCGCCTTTCGCTACAGAAACCACGTCATCTAACAGTTATACGACACTACAAAAATACGACATCTAAAACGACAGTAACAATCGCAAAGTTAAAGGGAGCTAACCTGATACAGAAAGCACGACATCAACTGACGTCACATTCCCCAGAGCATCTTCGACGACACAAGAAAATGTGCGGCCGTTGTTTCTTTCGGGATCGGGGCGAATAGTCAAGGGCAGTGTGGCATCAACGAGTTCGGCGAAGGTCGGGTTATCAGTTTCCACTCGAAAGTTGTTTGGTACCACTTCGTCGTTCATATCTGTCACCCTACATCGACAATAAAAAGTGATTATTGTTATAATTATGTAGATGGAAATAGGAGATTTCTATATTAACAAGGAAAAAACGTGATAAGGTTTGTTAGAGAATTATATAAAACATTGATGTCGAAACGGGATTTGGCTTACTAACCATTTAACAGAATATGGTTTGCTGGCTCCTGTTACTCTGCACTCAGCAAGTGTGGCCGCTTGGTTAGTTCCATCGTCCAATACATCGAAGGCTTGAGCATTCACTTTAGGTGATGCTGTGAAGAAATGCTTGGTATGAAGATAATCAATTATTCATTATCTACACATGCATGAAATATTAGAGCTCGCCGAAGCACTTTATTCTTTCGAGAGGTATATAGTACCTTCACAAACCACCCTGCTTCTCCAACACACAATAAATTAAACAAAACCAACCTAGAACCTGCAGGTTGATTTGAGAGGCCGGAGATCCGGCACTGGTTGTTACAGAACACTCATAAATTCCCTCATCATTGAATGTGATGTCATTTAAAGTCAATGCGAAATTAACGTCATTGAAAGTCGCCCGATTTCTGTAATTACAAAATATTGTAGATTTACAGACATGCGTGACATGTTGAGTTTAAACGGTGTTTTACTTACTCGTAGCTGCCTTGGAAATGTGCCACTCCTGCCCCGTATGTTACGACATCTACTCCGTCGTGTTTCCAGCTAACCGCAAACACTTGCGACTGAAGAAAAACCTGATTTAGAAAAGTGAATTGTTCCAACACTACTGGGTTCACGTTACCAACTTACCTCTGGCGCACCGTAATCACATGGAATAGAAATTGCGAAGCCGTAACCAGCTACAACGTCAGCACTTTTGGCAAGTGAAACTGTAAAACAAAAATGACAAACCCTGATTAGTTATACGTTACATGTTTGGGTCATCGTTATTGTTTTTCGGTTCAGTAAACCAAAGCATGTCGCCGTGGTACGATCTACTGCAAATAATAATTGCACCGTGCATCTAATTTCAAATAACTGCATGAGGGAATATCTTTACAGCCAATTATAACGCCGAAGTGGTTTATACGCGAAATGGGTTTACGATAATCTTTAAAAGCTTAACGTAGAAGCCATGGGATGGATGCGGATTGCGGCGTATCTTAGGTTATTGCCAGTCTTTGAAAGTGTCTGCCATGTAGAGATCGGATTTCATCATCAAAGGTTTTTAGGCAATTTCGCTTATTGTAAACACTGCTTCCACTTGGTAAAAAACGTAATTTTTAATTATTCTAGTGCATGCAGTAATATGTAAATTGTTGTTGCAAAACCATGTATATCACGAAACTATAGGTATTACGATTTTCAAAATCGTGTAATCGACTTTTTTCATGAATTAAACTTACCTACGGATAGTACGTAAATCGTCGCCACAAGTGAAAACATTGTTCAGTTCTGCAAGGTTCTAGGTTCAAAATATTATGCTAGAAACTGGTGTTTTATAATCTGCAAAAATAAAGCATCTTATTCGTAAGCGTGATGATTTTTCTAAATGCACTAACTAGGCTTATTTTTACCAAGAAATTACAACCAACAAATTTCAAAGATATTTGCAGCAAAAACAAACAAAGGGCGTGTTAACTGTTTTCCGCCCACTATGATTTTCCATGTCGTGGAAATCATAAACACGTGAAAGAGAAGTTTAGTTTATCAGACTCCAACTACCGACTGTCCCACTGCCATCGAAATACTGACTGAATCCCACCAAGCTTTTCTCTGCTCTTGGACTGAGACGTGTATTGTTCTCGACCCAAATGCTGTGCTGGGAAAAAAAGTCCGTCCGCGCCCTTTTGCTCGCGCGTCACGTGACCGTCTCCAACCGAAAGCGCGGCGGGCGCTCTTCGTCCCACCTCTCTCCCGCTGCTGTCAGTACGCAAGAGCGAATGAGGCTTTGATCCGAACTGGGTGAAGTGGGGACGCGGCAAACACAGGGTCGGCCGATAAGGTTTTCGGTGCTAATGAGCGTTGCCCGCCTATTCACTCTTTTATTCGTATCGTTTTGGCAACAGCAATGAATTAGTTCATTAAGTATCGAACGGCGCGAATGTGTACCCCGCCTGTTTGTGTAGCAGAATTAACCTTGTTGATTGACCGGACAATCCGAACCACAAACAGAATTTGCTGGAAAATTGTGGCATGATTGGTTACAGTCTGACTTTTTTAAATAACTTTTGTGCTCAATATTAAACTAATCCGACGTTATACTAACTGCAACATGAACAATACAAAATAGACACGAGTTAACAACAAAAATAACGATGCTTGACAAACAAACAAGTAGTTTTATTGTAAATTCCTTTTGCGGATGTACTATTCCTTTTGCACTATTTTGTAAATACAATAAAACAGAATATACAAGGTTTCTTTTACATATCTGCGCCAGGAGAACTTGATTTTAGAAAAATATATTTTGCGCCGTGAACAAATGTTTTGTTGCTTGCAGGTGACCGGATACACTTGATTAAGTGACCGACCGTTGCAGGACTTTACATGTTTACCTTCCTGATTAAAGTCGCGAGAGGGTTTTAGGAAAGTCGACTACCCGTAATTAGTCTCATGCAACATGTGTCCCGCCGACTACAAATTGTTTGCGATCCCACCTTAAGTACCTTTTATTGGATTAACTGACTCCGCAATTAGCAACTAAAGGAGTTAGTCATTTGGTCTTTGTGACATTATAGAAAATTATTTTTACCAAAAGTGGAAATTCATGCTCAAAGCCTGTCTTCATTCTCGTACTTTTTGACATAAAAGTATTTAATTCTAAAATCACTATGACGTTTCTCAAAAAAAAGAAGACTAAATAATTTTACTCTTAATGTTATATTTATTCAAGATAGGTTACTTCACAATGCAAATACTTATTTGTCCACTGTCTCTATGAGCTAATTTCGTAACTGTATGATTGGCATAAACTAGCATGTCTGAACACGCTCGAGCGCATGATGCTGGTAGTCAAACCCAAGCTAACCTCTTGCGTAAAGTGTATTGCGGGGGGCACACGTCGACATAGGCCGTTGTTATAGAAACCAATTCATTCAAAAAGCGAGAGCTCTCAAACAGGAGTGCCCTCAGCTCGCTGAAGGGCCAGAGAGGCCTTATTTTCGAAATTTCGAATGATGGAATCTCTACATTTGACTGGTCTTCACAACGCATCAGTGCACTTGTTTTCTTTTGTGCGCATTTTGTCGCAACCGCACCTTATCCACAATAAATATTGATTAAAGTATAATCAGTACCGTCAACTTTGGGAAAAAAAATAGGTGGTTTACAATCGAGACGCTGAAGCTCGAGTATTATATCACGGACCAAGAGAAATGTGCCAGTGAAATGTTATTTGGGTATTAAATTTGGTTTACGCAGAATGCTATGATGAATATGTTCTACACATTATATTGTCATACAGTTTTGGTTCAAATAAATTTGAAGTCCAGTCGATCTGTTGTGCCAGTTTCATTGCAATTGTACATGTCGCAATTAGGCTATCACATGCTGTGAGCAACCGGACGAACAAAGGTATTCTTCACATTTAAATGACACAAATCAATACGTTTGCTCAAATACAATATGTTCTAAAATCTGTGCGCCCATTGATTACTTACGTCTCCCGGCGAACTAGTGTTAATGACACAAAAACTGTCTTTTTAAAAAAAACGGTAAAAATCACATGTTTTTAATTTTTTTCCTTCTTAAAATGTTTTACTATTTTAATGTTAACCGATTTCCATTCTATGAAATTATGTGTATAATTGTGGAAGAAACGACGTTTGTTGTTGAGTACAAACCAGTCCCACACTTGGCATATCTAATGGAACATTGACTCATCCGCGCTCATGATATTGCATTGATCAGATTAACTTAATATACCGGATATATTGTCAAACGGACCGCACGATAGAACTGACTAAGAGAATACGATTCATACTCTTAAATGTTTCAAATATAAGCAACGAACAATACGTGATTGCTTGTTGACTATTTCTGTCGAAATTAGATTGAGGCGTATGGATAATATCGATCATTACGATGTCATACTTTTGGGCACTGGGTTTGTGGAATGCGTGATTGGTGCAATTTTATCAATGGAAGGAAAGCAAGTCCTGTTTATCGACAGAGAACGTTTTAGCGGAGGACCGAATGGGTCGGTGTGTTCCTTATCCGAACTAAAAGAAAAGTTTTCGAATCAGACGCTGCACAGCACAACTGATGCTGATCTTTGCGTGGATTTGATACCAAAGTATTTTATCGGAAGGGACAGAATGGTGCAAATCCTGCAACATGTGGGAATTGAAGTAAATATGCTTACTAAAAATATTCAGTCTCACTACTTATATGATGAAGAAAAGTTGAAACCAGTGAAAATTACTGAGGCTTCCCGCCATGTCAAAAATTTAGTAAAACTTGCAAAATCTTACAACATGTCAAACAAAACAATGAATACTGGAGAAAGCGTGCAACCCCTCGAAGATTCCATTGAATTACTTTTTAAAAAGTTTGACGTAACCAGTGAAAACGATAGAAAGTTTGTTTTGCAAGGTCTTGCTGGAGGAAGTCATATGGGGAACGATCATCAGCTGCTGGACGCGATCAATCGTTTTTGTGACATTCCTTGTTATCAGTCATCTGCATACCATTATCCTTACTACGGGCTTGGTGAACTTATACAACAACTGTTGAAAACATCCCAAAAACTAGGTGGAAGGTGTATGTTAAACAGGCCTGTAAGCGAAATTCAAAAGCACCGGGATGGATACGTTTACGTAACCGCTCGTGATATAAGGGCGAGGGCATCTGTTGTTATTGGCGACGCTTCTTACTTCCGTAATCGAATGCAAGTACAAAGTAAAATAGTGAGAGGTATTGCTATACTAGACCATCCGATACCGGAAACCATAAACAGCAAATCCTGTACAATTGTTTTGCCCCGAAGCCTACAAAGCTGCGACAACATTTTTTTAAGTGTGTTGGGTGAACAACACTGTGTGGCGCCACCTGGTGTATTCATAGCGTACGCCAGCACAGTCGTAAAGACAGAAAATCCACATGATGAAATAGAAGCTGGATTAAAGCTGCTCGGACCAGCGCTAGCAAAGTTCACCTACGTTGACAACTACTATAAACCACTCACAACTGATGAAGTGGAAAATATTTACATCTCAGGAAACTACGACGCAACGCCCAACTGGGATTCGGTGTGTGACGACATCTTGCGGTTGTACAAAAATGTCACGGGAAAAAAATTTGTGATGTCTTGAAACAAGCAATGCGTGCATTAGTAACATTTTGAACCTGTAAAAAGCGTATGTGTACCGTAATTTAATACAATGAAAAACCACAGCAATAACTGTTACAACAAGAGCGTCTTCTTAGGTTCTTTTACAGAACCGAACTTGGTAGATTAGGTTGGGATCACTTTTGGGCCACTGAAACTGATGAGCTGCTTCAGTTTGACCTCCAAAATTTTTCTACAAAAGTATGTCTTCTAAATTACTTGTTCATATGTTCGCAGAAAATTAATGACTACGCATAAACTGATTTGTTTTACCTTTACGATGTTAATTGGTGGTAGTTTTGGAAGTGCCGATGTTTCCACGTCTGTCCACTTCTGAAGCATATGATGACGGTCGAGATAATCGGTTTTCATTAACGAAGTTTCCGTAACAAATTCGCGTTGGTAGTTTCGTGGTTGTGGACCGATTGGAACCGCGTTGAGAAGATGAATGCTCTGCAATAAACCTATGTAGTCAACATTTTTTTAAATCTTAGTTACTATATTGTAGGTACATTGCAGAGTACAGCGAATACACAGAAATATATCACATATACGTGTTCTGGTATACACCAGTGTTTACACCAGCATTTTAGTTTCTCAATAACAACGATTTTATTAGCTGCGAAATGTGCAACATGCCATGATATTTTCAAGTTCTTTTTTCCGATGGGAATATATGGCAGCTGTAGTCGCAGGGGATAACTCTCCAAAAGACGCTTGGGCTATGCTTTGGGGATATTTTCTTTGGGTTCGATGAAAAATCTGCATGACATTTGGATATTACAGGGAGAGTTTCAGAATGTAGCCTACGTTAGTACCTGACACCTCGAACAATAATGTAGAAATGAAGACAAAAAAATCACACCATTCCATACTAGTCGGATATCATTATATCAGTTTGCTTACTTCTGCAGGTGCCAACTCAAATCTCTTGGTTTTACGAACGTTGCCGACCGGTCTTCCAAGTTCAAAACATTCTCGGTAAGTCGTGGTTTTGGGTTCCTACACACCACATGCCCCAATACTTTTTGCAAAAAAAGGAATAACTGAAATTAGTTTTACCTGATAGTGTCCAAGTACGACACTTGTTCGTGCAACATTGTTAGTATCAACTCGCGGACGATTTAATGCCATGGTTGTACGTTGTTATTTCAATCAAGTCATATTTAGCAATATCAGATGGGAATTATAACAACAACGAGAAATTGTTTATCACAAAAGCAACTATTATGTAACAATTGACAATATTATTAGTCGAAAACATTCGGAAAAATGCTTTTCATTCGACAGTAAATCCTTAAAGCAAGTTTGTTTTCCTCCCAAATGTGGGACGTTAGTTTCTAAACAGAAATTTTGTGCTAAAAAAATAGATTGCAATACATAAACTGAAATGTCGGGAAGAATGGATGTTGAATTAAGGGGAGATCAACCACCTCAAGAGAGTCGTCGTCGCAGACGAAGACGTCGTACCAGGGCAGTGTAAGTAGATGAGATTTAAAAAAATAAAATAAAATGATTAATATGTAGACTTACGACATATTTTTGCTCTGTCGGTGCCAGCAACGCATTCGGCTTTTATTTGAATGTCTCAATTGGCTAAACCCGAAATGGCTGTCTCTGTTGTAAAGATTCATATCCAGTTTCACGCCCAACAATAAAAGTGACGCGCAAGACAAACCGCCGCTCGTAACCAACGGCGGCTTCAGCTGTGAGACTGTCAAAACAATTCCTGAGCAATCTTTTGACAGGAAACTTATGTTAGAAACGGTAAAGTTTTCGCTGTGAAAAGGAAGGTGCAGTTATTACCTCATGCTTAATCTTCATGTAGCTTCCTAGGTCCCAACCAGAAAACTGGTTAGATTTCCCGTGGATTTTAGTGTAGCAGGTAGAATAAATTTATTGTTATCGATATGTGAACATTTACTATTTAGTAATAGGATAGCCTACAGGGCGAGTAGAAATTTTGGACAGTGTCAGTATCAGGCCAACGTTCAAGCCACCCTTACGCAGACACATGAAAAAGTTGGTATCATTTAATCTGTCATTGTCTGAACATTTATTACAGATGATCCATAGCCTTATTAACAAGCACACGTGGATCTGCAAATGAGATATACCGTGCATTGCGTTCTAATATACGATATTGCTCATGGTACAGGCGTGTTCACCTTTTCGTTCTGTACCATGGCAACAGCTGTAAACAGACAACAGCGACGAACAAGCTGTCTCCTCACGGCGTTCGGTTTACAAGCGTGATTAAACTCGTAGCGTGTGTCAACACAGCAAGCCTCTCAACTACCCCAAACAAACAAAACAAGCACCTTCTCCATATGTGGATAATAATAAATGTAATCCCTTGTGGAAATGAATTCAGGCAAAAACATTGAGATTGTAAGGCTAGTGCAGACCTTGAGAACAAGCGCGTGTTTAAAAAAGAGTAACATACTGTCGCTTTGAGAACAAATCACGGCTAAAAGCAGGATTTAAACTAAGTCATAGTGAAACAGACGACTCGGAATGTATTTTACAATCGTCAGTACATAATAACTTGTGCACAAATTATTAAATAATTGACGTCACAATGTCGTTTGCTTGTTGGGAGCCTTGATTTACTGTTATTTGACGCAGCGAAATATGTTTTAGAGTTGACTACGAGGAAATGTCTGTGCGTTACGGAGCAGTAAAGCTGCAGGTGCCTCCTGGTTTCAAGCAACTGCTTGAAAACCTGTCCCGTGAGATTTTGCGCGAACAACCGAAGAATATTCCCCGCTTTGCAGCCGCTTACTTCAATCGACTTCTCGAAAGAAGAGAACGTACGTTCCTGATGTTTGTATATAGTAACAATACATTAAAACACATACGTTATAAAGCGTGTGGTACTTTCATGACTTTGTATTCCTCGTAAATCTGGTTGATATCACAAAAATGACAGTTTGTCATCATGGTTTACAGACTGTTGGTCATATATCCATAGTCTGTCTGTACCCATTTTCTTTTTGTTGCTAAAAGCGATCGCATGTCAAAATAAAACTCACTTTTGCATTCTATTTGTTGTTGGGTGTATATCACATTTATTTTCGAGCGTGCTGAGATAATTGTCATGTGGCTCATGTTTGAAACTGTGTGAAATTACTCGGTATCTGTTTTCAGAGGGATATGCAGACGGATTTCTTGTTTCGGAGCGAATAGTGGAAAGCACCGCTTTAGAGCAAAAGAAAGAGAAAACAATTGATGTTGTTGTGGATGACAGTGCAGAGGAGGTTGCCGCTGCTCCACCACCACCGGTAACAATTATACCAGAACCTCAGCAGGAAGAAGAAGAAATGCCCGATTTAGGTATTTTTATTAAATACTCGAAGTAGCCTGTAAGCTTCAAAGTTAAACTGTGCTATTTCGCAGATGACCCGGATGTTGCAAAAGCTGCAACCTTGATACAAGCGAGTTTCAGGGGATTTAAGACTAGAAAATCGATGACACCAGATAAAGCACCAGTAAGTAGCCCACAATGTTTTTGGCATTTGTATGGTTTGTGGTTACACGACATTGAGTGTTAAGTTTTGTGGCGGCTTGAGTTGGTTTGTGGTTTTAAACTAACATACAACAGACGATGGAGGAGATCGAGCAACTGCAAGCAAAACAAGATGACAAACCGGGTACTTCCCTCAGCATCAATGAAGACAGCAGTCTTGCAAAACGATCTCTGATCAACGCTTTGCTTGAAGAAAGCGAAGATGATTTGCTTGCAAACCGCACTGCTCCGGTTGAATCCAATGTAGCTACCGCAGTTGTAGAGGAACACCAGTCGGCGATCCCAACCATGGAGACAGAGAACGTTGGCCCAGAAGACCACGAAGCAAACGACGATGAAACTGTCGTTAAATCTTCGCAAGCACCAGTCCAGGCAGTTAGTATTTGCATCCACTTGGCACAAAATATGTGTGTTAGCTAAGATAATAACTTTTTAACTCACAAAAGATATATTCTGTGCATTTTTACCCATGCTATTGAAATTAACTTTAGACAGACGTCACGGGACCTACGCAGTCGGCTGAAAATGTGCCAGTTGAAGGAGCTCAGGTAACGCCTTTTGCTTACTGGCAAACAAAAAATACCTTAACCAACGTTATTACAATTCCAGGGTATAAACTAGTTAGCGTGTGCTTTAAAAATATGCATGGTGTGTTTTTACGTTTTCATGTTTTGTGACGGGTGAAGTGTTATTTTTAATTTCTTAGCGCGACCTTCAAAAAACAAATGACCCAGTCTTCATTTTGGCATCAGAAGTTGTATCACGAGCTCAAACGTCCGTCAATTATGGTTCAAGTTCAAGCAGTTTCGGTAGCACGAGCACAGCATCATCGGGCACGGTTGATGCAGAAAGAAACAGCGGGAGTTCTGATCAAATTAAATCTAGTGTAGTCGAAGAACTCGTTGATAAAGCTGAAACAGACCTAGTAGAGGAAGCTACTCCCAGACTTGGTATGGGTTTATTGGCAGAAGTAATGATTAGCATTACACAGCCATCAAACGTTAACATCAGCCATAAAGCCAATAGTCCTGAGCCATTGTCTAGAGAAACAACAGATATGTGCGCAAGTGAAGTTTCAATTGAAGAAGCTCAGGTCACAAACTTAGAGACAGGTAATGTTGAAATCGTAACATCTACAATAGCAGAGTTAGAAATGGAAGCTGCTCCACAGGAATCCTCTCCCATTGAGGAGGCAATAACAGAAAGTGATGTTGCTCCACAGGAATCCTCTCCCATTGAGGAGGCAATAACAGAAAGTGATGTTGCTCCACAGGAATCCTCTCCCATTGAGGAGGCAATAACAGAAAGTGATGTTGCTCCACAGGAATCCTCTCCCATTGAGGAGGCAATAACAGAAAGTGATGTTGCTCCACAGGAATCCTCTCCCATTGAGGAGGCAATAACAGAAAGTGATGTTGCTCCACAGGAATCCTCTCCCATTGAGGAGGCAATAACAGAAAGTGATATTGCTCCTCAGGAATCCTCTCCCATTGAAGAGGGAATAACAGCAAGTGGTGTTGCTGGTCAAGAATTCTCTCCCATTGAAGAGGGAATAACAGCAAGTAGTGTTGCTGGTCAAGAATCCTCTCCCATTGAAGAGGCAATAACAGAAAGTGATGTTGCTCCACAGGAATCCTCTCCTATTGAGGAGGCAATAACAGAAAGTGATGTTGCTCCACATGAATCCTCTCCCATTGAGGAGGCAATAACAGAAAGTGATGTTGCTCCACATGAATCTTCTCCTATTGAGGAGGCAATAACAGAAAGTGATGTTGCTCCACAGGAATCCTCACCCATTGAGGAGGCAATAACAGAAAGTGATGTTGCTCCACAGGAATCCTCTTCCATTGAAGAGCCAATAACAGAAAGTGATGTTGCTCCTCAGGAATCCTCTCCCATTGAAGAGGGAATAACAGCAAGTAGTGTTGCTGGTCAAGAATCCTCTCCCATTGAAGAGGCAATAACAGAAAGTGATGTTGCTCCACAGGAATCCTCTCCCACTGAGGAGGCAATAACAGAAAGTGATGTTGCTCCACAGGAATCCTCTTCCATTGAAGAGCCAATAACAGAAAGTGATGTTGCTCCTCAGGAATCCTCTCCCATTGAAGAGGGAATAACAGCAAGTAGTGTTGCTGGTCAAGAATCCTCTCCCATTGAAGAGGCAATAACAGAAAGTGATGTTGCTCCACAGGAATCCTCTCCCACTGAGGAGGCAATAACAGAAAGTGATGTTGCTCCACAGGAATCCTCTCTTATTGAAGAGGCAATAACGGAAAGTGATCCTACTCCTCAGGAATCCCCTATTGAGGAGGCAAGCACAGAAAACGACATAACTCCTCAGGAATCCTCTCCCATAGAAAAAACAGTGACAATGTCAGGTGACACTATTTTAGAGTCAGATAATGTGCCTGCAGTAGATATGATAGCTGAAGTGGAAGCAGTTTCATTAGACATTGCTTTACATGCAGAACAAGAAAGTTTAGAACCAGTGGAGGATATTGAGCAGGAAGTACAAGAAGACAGCAAATGCACACAGGTTACGTTTGTGCAGTAGTTTTATATAAAAACCTAAGATAATGCTTAAAACTTAAAAGTCATACTATAAAGTTTATTTTTGCACAGGCCAAAGTTCCGGAGGACATAATAACAGAAAATAATGAAACAGGTATGTGTGGGATTAAAAAATAAGAAAATGTATTTACCAAATGCAGCTAAAATTCCGCAATAAACTGGCTAGAATAAGACAGGTCGATACTAATTAAAAATTAAATACTTTGTTTTTCTTTTCTGTTGAAGCTTTTAAATTGAGACAAAAATTTGTAATTTTAGCTTCTGGAGCTGTGGAGGATAAAGTAAGTCCAGATGATGAAGTCACAGCAACCATGGTGAGCTGACATGTTATCACTGCAAAATACAGTAAGTATTAGTAATATTGTAGTTCAAACAGGAAGGTGCAGAACAACCATTGGAGAACACAGAAGAAACCATTTCCCCAGCACCTCAACATGACGCACAACTATCTGTAGAAAATACAGAACAAGGACAGTCTGATGAGCCTGCCGAAGAGAAGGCTGTTACCAATGAGGAGGCTGTTACCAGCGAGGAAGCTGTTACCAATGAGGAGGCTGTTACCAATGAGGAAGCTGTTACCAATGAGGGGGCTGTTACCAATGAGGAAGCTGTTACCAATGAGGGGGCTGTTACCAATGAGGAAGCTGTTACCAATGAGGGGGCTGTTACCAATGAGGAAGCTGTTACCACTGAGGAGGCTGTTACCAATGAGGAAGCTGTTACCAAGGCCGTTACTGAAGAACCTGCTTCTGAACTTGCTGCAGAAACTGTAACTGATACAGCAATGGTTGACGAAGCTGCAGGAAAAATCACAGAACCAACAGAGCCAGTAGAAGTTGTCCACGAGGAAACTCAAGAGACCACTGAAACCAAAGCTCCAGCAGCATCAACTGATGAACCAACTGTGGAAGCTCAACCTGAAGCTAAGGAGGCATCAGAGGAAACAAAAGCAGAAGCAGATGCTCCCACAATAGAAGAACAACATGTGGCACCAAAAGAAGGCACAGAGGACAGTGAAGAGAAGGAAACTGCTGTTAATGAAGCAGAAGCTCCCACAATAGAAGCAGATGCTTCCACAATAGCTGTTAATAATGAACAAGCAGCTGAATGATGGAATTGAGCGATATATTTTTAACATAAATACACTGGTGTGAAGCAGATTGTTAAAGTTTATTGTCATATAAAGTAAATTGGTCCAATTGCAAATCTTACATTAGTATAGAAAGGAGCTATGTTATGGGTCCCTTTAACCACATGTAGCAAATGATTGTAAAACAAGGAAAATGCATTCCGATTAATTTACATATAATAGTTGCATTAATTGTGCAACTGGTTCTGGCAGTTACTTGTTATCAAAAAGTTTACTTAAACCCATTCTCCATGACAATTTCTTTGTATACAGTAGCTGATTTTCTGGGTATACGTTTTCGTTCAGGGTCAGTGAAATCCACATAATGGATCCCAAATTTTTCAGTGTAGCCTGCTTTCCACTCAAAGTTATCCATCAGTGACCAAAGGTAATACCCTTGCAAGTCAACACCATCAAGCAAAAAAGCTGTAAATAAATGTACCACTTGGACAAAGAAGTAATACGTTAGCAAGAAAACTTTGGCTATACCAGTTGGGTACATTTAAACTTTTTTTTTAATAATTTTTTATTTATTAATTGATTTATTATCAAAAAATAATAATTTTAATAACTTGCAAATTGCAATTCTGAACAGGAACATATCAATGCACCATAAAATAGTTGTGTAACCTGGACTTTAAACCTAGAGCACTAAAAACCATTGTTTGTTTGACCCACTAACGAATCACACTTCTTAATGAAAAAAAAATCTTTTTTATTGATATAATCAGCACAAACACTTGGTGCAATACAAAGTCCATACTCGAACACGCCTACAAACATGCAAACAAAATTCCTCAGTCATGCAAGCATGGTCGCTAAAAATAGATATTGAATGTTGGGAGTAACCTACCTTTCAAGGCTTCATTAATGTATGATTGTAAGTAGTTACATCGTTGTTTGTCATCCAATACTTTCCCATCTTCGTCATCTTGAGGGTTGTATTTAGTGGAGGTTCCATTTTCTGTGATGATAATTTTTGGGTTGGAATATGTGTTTTTTATGTGTGCCAACAAACGGCGCAGACCCCATGGAACAATGAACAACCAGAATGAACCTAAAAGTGAATGAGGTTATTGTCAGTTTACACATCAATAAAAGAGAACAACAAATTTATGGTTTCTAAACCTGCTCTATCCCACTGTGGGTCTGGTTGAACGAGAACATCTAGATCAGGGTGAATTCTTCCCATTTCTGTTTCCTTTGTAATGGGTTGACATAAGCGAGTAGTATAGTGATTAAGACCAAAAAAGTCGTAGCTTCCTAAAAGATGAATGTTTTGTTTCATTTTGCAAACATGCAAAGAAGTACCTTTCACATGCTTCTTTTCCTCTTCTGTAAATTCTGGCAGTCTTGATTTGGACAAACCTTGCTCTTTGCTCTTTTGGGAAACCTGCTTCTTCATTTCTTCAGGAAAATCCCCATCACCAAAAATTGGATTGGCAAACCAACCTAATGAACACTAGCAACACATTGGAATCAATTGTGCACATGATATGTGGAAAGTAATTATACTAACATCCAAGTATTGTCTTGCAGCAACAACATCTTCTGGCTTAGATGCATCCATTGGCTCTGCCCAATCGCTATTGAGGCTAATAGAAACCATTCCTTTTTGTTCCAGTCTGTATGTTTTGTCATAAACATGCCATGCTGCTGCATGGGACAAAATCATTGTTCTTGACACCATATAACAAGCATTCAGTGGATCTAAATAAAGTAGGATTCTATCTAGCTTTTTGCCGAATACATTTTACAAAAGTTTAGTATCAACCTGCTATTCCCGGAGCATGGTCACCTATCCCATAGCCCAATGTAGCATTGACATGAGGTTCATTCAATGTAATCCAGAGTTTAACACGGTCCCCAAAAGCATTAAAACAAAAATCTGCATATTCCTTAAACTTTTCCACAATACTATCCTTTAGCCAACCCCCATTGTCTTGCAAACTACAAAACAATGGAATGATCATGTCAATTTTCAAATAACAAAATTCAGTAACAAAATTAAAAAAAAAAACACTACCATTGTGGTAAATCCCAGTGATACAAAGTGGCACAAGGTTTTATGTTGTTTTCCAAAAGACTGTTTATTAAGTTGTTATAATATGCAACTCCAGCTGGGTTTGGTGCGGAACTGTCTGCAGTCGGGAGCAATCGCGACCATGATAGGGAGAATCTATATGAGTTCACGTGTATATTCTAAAAAAATCATTTTTGCTTAAACATAGAAAGCTGTAAACTAAAATTTTGTTTCGATCAAAAATTACTTTCATAAGTTGTATGTCATCCTTGTATTTATGATAAGAATCACAGGCTACATCTCCATTGCTCTTGTCATCTATTTTACCATCTGTGTGAGCATGGGTATCCCAAACGCTTGGTGATTTGCCATCAATGTTCCAACCACCTCATCAGAATATTGAAAAAATTATAAACTGAAGTTTTTAATTTATGAAAAAAATACCTTCAATTTGATATGAGGCAGTTGCT
The DNA here is from genome assembly GCF_947561715.1 of Ascidia mentula. Lineage (NCBI taxonomy): Eukaryota > Metazoa > Chordata > Ascidiacea > Phlebobranchia > Ascidiidae > Ascidia > Ascidia mentula. The sequence continues at coordinate 13,351,475 of NC_138569.1, read as the reverse complement.
GTACCCCACAAAAAGTCTGGCTTAAAATGTCCGGTTACAGCCATATCTCTCTCCATTACGAAATAACTTAATATTTTTGAAACAAATAAACAACAAAAAGCTAAGAGCAAATCTCTTTTTAATGTGCAGCTTCAGAAAATGTAAACTGATTATTAAAACCGCCAACATTTACTGATAAGAGTATAGTACTGACATGCTTAAAATAACTTTTGGTTAATAATCAACAGTATCAACTGGGGTTTAAGAAGACAGGCGTGCAAACACAACAGTTAATAAATAGTGAAGATTTTGATCATTGCAGGTAAAAAAAACATGTTAAGTCAATACAAATAACAAAAATGTTTGAAAAAAAAATATGCTATGCCAGATCACCAAGGTACAACATAGCATCAATTAAATTTCCATCACAGTGTTTAAGGCCACGAACTGCCTTTCTTCTGTCCACCTGTAGTTGCTGCATAATAGTTTCTATGTCCTCCAGGTGAAGTCCTACTTCACTCTCTAGAGCTTCACCAACAGCCTACAGACACATTACATTTTAACTTCTGCCTCAAGAAGCTATGACTGTACCCTTGTCATTGTGAGAGGTTTTACATGAAATGAGTAAAAATTCACAGATATTATATTTTATTGCCTTATTATTTGGACCACTACACGTAAAAAATATTTTTCCTACCATGAATTGTTTAATCTTCTTGTTAACTAATATGTCAATGATGTTTTCTTTAGTAACAACTTTTCCTTTTGCAATGAGATTTAGTGTATCAAGTGGAACACCCAAAGCTTCTGATATTAGAGTCAAAATTTTTGATGCATCATGTATTGGCTGTTGAAGTAGGATGCACTGTTTTCTATGATTGTGCTTTATAATCAACTTAAGCTTGTGGGACTCTTCAGTTTTCATCATTAAACCATCAGAATTGTTATTTTTGGAATAAGGTAAGTGTGAAGTTGTCAAGCAATTGTATTTGTGAACAGGCCAATCATCCATCTGACATGATTTTGAGCTAAAAATACATTATTTATTCTGTGCAATGCACATTTTCTTGCTAATAAAATTGTGCAACGATTTATCATACATTTTTTTTTCTGATCTGGTGGGCCGACATATCACATAGTTTGCATTAAACACAACCAAAACAAATATTTGCTTAATTCGTTCCGAGGGACAGTATAATATTTTGATGCTTAAGATACACTACGTTCGTGCTTCCGTATATATTAATATTATGCTATAATGCTTACCAATACAATACATTTTTGCATCTCACACATCTTTTCATTACAGGAGCAACAACGCCACAAACTTTACAAATCATTTAATTCTCAAATAAACACACACGCACAAACAACCGTATAATTCTACTGATTCAAAACTTTCTCTAGGCTTGGGAATCCCCTTCCAGCGAAAAGGCCAACCGCGCATTTTTTTTGAGATATGTGGCTCAAGGGGAAAATATTCTGTTTTTAGTTTATCAACCAAATTGTAAATATCATGGGCCAAATGCAATGTAAAACAATTAAATAAATAAAATACCGAACTTGGATTGTGCGATACATATCTTGCTTCTCTCACGTAATATAGCCTATAGTTTTTTACAGTGAGCTGTAACATCGAAAATCACTCATGTATAACCCTGCGTCACACACTATACGTAATTGAATTTGATCACAATGTCAATTTGGCCTTTTATGTGACATCATAATGCAAAAAAACATTTTTCCTTCTGCCATGCTTGGTAAAACTGAGTTCTTAAGGTACCACGTGTAGCGTGCTGTAATTAGTGTCAAGTTTATGTTAATGATGCTAAAGTTGTCTTTATTTTATATGAATAGGTTGAATAAGTTTGTGTAACATTATCAATCTGATTGGTTTGTTGAGATTATTTGTGATCTGGCTCAAAACTCCGGTAAGGTTATTTTTATTAACAATGAATAACTTGGATTTTAAATGTACGTTTTCTTCACAGAAAACCGTGTTCCTGTTCGTGTTGTGAACGTGTCCGTGTGCCAAATACACATGTTTTCGGGAATTAAGATTCCTTCCTGGTGTGGCGACGGCGCGGTGCAAAACGCGCAAATTCTGCCGTTACAGTGAGCTGCAGACCAGGCCACTGTTTCTTTCTGATACGTCCCATCGGTGAAGGCTTTGGTGTCAGCCGGAAACAAACCAAGGTGGAAACACCGTTGCCAAGCAAATGCTAAAACTAACAGTGTCGTCAGGCAGTTTTTTTTACGTTGAGAAAACTAGCCTTGATTCATAACAAAATCCCTAATTCAATTTTACAATACGGGAAAGTAAATGGCAGCCATTTACTGCACCTGAAGAAGCGAGATAAAGCTCGTGCTATAATAAAGTTATTTACCAGTCAGTCTATTACAAAAACAGAGCACCAACAAGTATTATAGGCATAGACCAGAGACTGGCACGACAAATTAAAGAAATTAAATTTTAGTATTGTACAGCATGTATGTAGGCTACAGGGTATAACCAGCACGCTTAAGATTTCTTTTTTTAAACATCTTAGAAAACATTATTCTGTCAATGTTTCTAAGAAATTTCTTTTTGACTGGCGTGCTTGTTTTATTATCGTCGATAATGTCAAAGAGTTTAGCGTTTTTTCATCTTCAGTATGTTTGGTGTATTAAGATCCCTATACGTCGGGAGAACATCACCCTTAAAAACAGGTCGCTGTAATTACATACCTTTAATTTTTTTTTAAAGTCTAGGCTATTAAGTTATATTTTCTGTATGAGAGCAGGGTGCCATATTAGGTATACCGGTAAAACCTACTGAATCATCGCAAAGCACAATTCGGTTGTGTTTAGGTGTATATAGGTAGAAGGTAAACAAAGTTACGATAGAACGCCGTCGTCGTTGTGGTAGTTTAGTTTTGATTAATTCCCCTGTTTTTTAATCGATTTACTTTCAACCTTTTTGGTTTGATTTGTTTTAGCAAGTATACCACATGTCCAATGTTGCTGGTTGTGTCCTATATGTAGTAATATTTTATTGCGATGATATGTCAAAGGCTGCGGAAGAGCACAAGGATTAAAGTGGTAGTAATTTTTTGCCATATATAGGAAGCACCATGTAAACTTCTAATGCTTCGCAGGCACTGGGACCGTCAAACCGGTTATCTTTCCAAATATATCCATCAGCCAACCCTACAAAATTATTGCTAATGTACATATTACAGTTGTAATTTTATTTACGTTTACCTGTATGAAGCATGGTAAATATGAAGAAGGAATGTAAAATAGCATTGCATCATAACCAACAACGTATCGTTCTTTGGGATATCTGGCAGTAACAGCATGTGACATGGCATCCACCACCCAATGAACGTTTTCTGAACTGTTTTTGTAAAATCCTTGCAATAATTCCAGGTCTAAACGAAAGATATAAAGAATAACCACAGGAAAACTGATTGACTTACAACTGCTTGGGATGAGATTTATGTTGTTACAAATGGTATGAATTATTTCGAGCTTGAAGAAGATTTAATAATTTGGAAGTTGTCAAGAGATGCTGATTTTGTTCTTACATTGTTTTCGGAAATCATCCCCATAGACTTTCTGACAGGATTTGTCAAGACTTTGCCATTTGTTGTTGATGCATTCTTCCTGTTTGGCCAGAATATTGGTTTTGAAAAACCCGGGCTCAATCGTATGTACACTGACGTTAAAATATCGAGATTCCTTGCTAAAAACAACGGAATATAACTAATTTATAAAACAACCAAGCCTATTAATTTTAAAACAAATATCTGTAATATTTGATGAATTTCAGGCTGAGTGGTAGCCTGCATTTTTTGGCGTTTTCATTTTTTTGTGTTTGCCGTCATTATTTGACAATGTATTATAAAAAGGTACGGCAAGTGGTGCGTAAACTTAGATTGGTCATAATACACAAGCGCGGGTATACAACTAGGGAATTATTACTGTGATCGTTTTTTCCCTTCATAACACGAAAGAAAAAACAACGTTGAGAATTAAAAGATATGTATGAGGGACTGGAGATAGACTTGTCCATTGTTACTTATTATGAAAGCATCGGTGACTTCTAGGTGACTATTCCTTGTGGCGTTGCTTAATGTTTCGAATGAACTCCTTTAGCTGGTATGGCATAAACGAATCCAGAGAATTTAAATGTGCCGCGTTCCTACATACAAACTTTTATAAACACTTCCCAATGTGACGCAAGCCAAACATAACCATCGTTAGAATTCATACACGGAAAACAAACTGCACAAATGCTGTTTGACATTGTTTTCAACCACATAACGCGGCCGAAAACCAGTCGACTGTGAAGCAAACGTGCTGCGTTTTACAGTATAAGCTTATTACATAAATTCCGTATCGCCAATAAAAGGCATTTTATATACGACGATTACCAGACACGATCGTTCTTAAGTTGCGAAGCTGTAACACAAGTATAACAGTATATGTCGATCAGCGAACATACAGGGGAAATCATTTGTTTAAACTACATAGGTTTATCCGACATATTTGCAGACGTTTAGATCGCTTATATTTGTACGTTCTGAAATGCAAACTTAAACCAAACCTCAAACCATCCGAAAATCCTTCCACACCGAATTTGGAAACCATGTAAGGTGCAGCTGATGGTGCAAAACGACCATATTGACTCGCAACGTTTACTATTCTACCTGTAGTGTATACAAGGTGTATTTACTGTAATGCAAACCACAATCACAATGTAAGTAGTATAGTATTTACCTTGGTTGCCTTTGCGAATAAGCGGGTAAAAATGCAATGTTGTGTCAATTGTTCCCAATAGATTAACATCCAGCATAGCTTGGTAGTCTTCTTTTGTGAGCCATTCAAAGGTACAGGTGGGAATTGATATGCCAGCATTATTAACAAGGCACCAGAGAGCTGCCAGGAAAAACACCACAAAGCTGTAATGAAACAGTACACCCTAAAACAGGATGTCACATACAGTTGCCCCCAAGACGTTGTTTTACAATTTCAACCGCTTGCTTCAGATCGCTTGATTTTGTAACGTCTACTTTAAGTGCCAACAACCTCTCGCTGCATTTCGACTTTAGCTCGTCCACAGACTTATCCAGCAGGCAAGCTGCAAAAACATAAAGCCCCTAAACAACAAAATGCATTTAATTTCCATTCAACTCTTTCTAAAAGACTACGAAGTAGGCGTACTTGCTTGTCAAGCTTGATGGCTAGCGATTTTCCAAATCCGCTGTCGCATCCTAAACATAAACACCACATGTATATTTTTATTTTACTTCAGTCTCTATATACAGACCAGTGATGAAAACATGCTTCTCGTGTAGTTTTTTTATTCTCAGAGAACGCATAATTTTGTAACAAGCGAAAATTGCAATGACACTGACGAAGGTCGCCAACAACATGTTAACGCTGTATAAGAGTGTTATCAATGTCCTGTACAGCTACTTCCGAATGCTAACTGCAAACCATGGTTTATTGACTCGGTAAACGTATACATACTTAGTAAACCAATAAGTTCAACCAAGCATATCCTCGGCGCTACGCAGCAGCATGATTATGATATCTATAGAAGATGCACGATAGAAACGCGGCAAATCATAAACTTCAGAACAAAAATAGCAAATTACACCATTTTAAGATTGTATGCGTAATTAGTAAAAAAATGGGCGTTGATGGATCAACTAAAGCGAGCGAGATAGGTCCCCATTTTCTTGGAAATGACAACATTACCCTTCAATAAATGTGGCGCACGCACCCTTTCAACAAATTATCAAAAATGCCTCTGTTTTATAAATCTTTTGACAATACTATTTCTGACTTGCTTAATATTACATTTAGTATTTCATTCGCGTTCTATTGCGTCAGATTTAATTCGTCAAGCTTCCGCAGACTTTTCGAATAACAATGTGTTAAAGCTGTTTATACACTCCAGAGAACCAACCGATATTTAAACCATTTCTCCACGATTTAACCTTCGGTTTGTATCTACTTGATATGATTAAACGAGGCATCATTTGACTATAGCTGACAAACCAAAGTAGACTACATGTAAAAATTCGTTTATTTAAAAAAAATAATTGATGATTTGTTATATCCGCAAGTTTCAATAAAGATATATTCAGTACATTTAGTTATGGCTATAACATGCTTGTCTTCATTGTCACAGATAAACACTGCTGGAAGTAATGGCTGAAGCAGATGTGCATCATTGCACAAGAGTTAAACTTGGATTTACACTCCAGATGTACAAAAGTTACAAAAAAAGCAGAAGATGGTGTAAACAGTTCTAAAAAAACAGAAGGGAACGATTTATTTAAAAAATATCAAATTTGTGCAATATTCTTTTACACATATACAAAATGACTATAATGCAATCATGTAGCGAGCCCGCTTCCAACATGTAGATCTTGAAGATCATCAGAGTGATCATCAGACTGAATGTTCTTTTCCTTGTTTCTTCTGCGGTGAAAACTTTCCGCCGCAACGTAGGTTCCTATACTCATCACAAGGATGCCAAACAATATGTACAGCTTAACATCGACGCAAAGATACTCGCTCCAAGATGATCCTGCCACGATTCCTAGGTTGGTGGCGAAGTTTTTCACACTAAATGCGATCGCCAGTCTGTCTTCGAAGTACGTAGCAAACATGCCTTTAAAAAACTAAAGCCAGTTACTTAAATGTGATCTGAAATATCTTTAAAAAAATATTTACGTGTTACAATTTATTCAACCACATTGATATTGACCATGTCCAATGCATGTGACATATTGGCCTTATCTACACGATACGTAATATCTCACAATAAGAAATTTCAAGGTAACAAACAATGAACCGGAAAACGTCAATTAAAGCGACATGCAGATTGAATACCTTGTGTAATATTGGTCATGATTCCGTCGCAAGCACCAAGGCAAGCGGAAGCGACGAAAATGAGCCAAATGGTACTGCGTGATGGTACCCATAATAGGCACAGAAGGAAGGTTGTGGCGTGCATTAGGTACATTGCACCGATACAGGCGTTTCTCCCAAGCAGTGGAATAATCTTTGTTGAGGTTGCTGACATTGCCATGCTCGCCAATCCGTACGCCACAATAACGAATCCAACCTGTTTTCGCAATGTTGTTGACTTCACAGCCCTTTCGTGACTTACATACTGGCAATTAGCTACTATTGGAAACATGCATTTTGGGATGCAGCAAATAATATATTTTTGTGTCGTATACAATAGTGGGTTAAATGTATAACATTTCACAAACAAGTAATGAAATAAACTTACATATTCCACTCCCAGTGTGCACGACACAAACGATCGAGGAAACTCAACTACCGCAAACGCAACGAATACCCCACTGTAAAAAACAAATGGAAAAATGAGAAGGTGCAGAGGAGACACGATGTGACGAAATGTCTCCTTATATTCTCTTTTAACTGCTGATAGCATTCTTGGTGCACATATTTTCCAGACATCTGTTTAGAAAAATAACCATTTACATGCAAATTTTGTAAAGGTGAATGCCAATAATCTTACCTCCGTCGTCGGTTGCGTGTTGGAAACCTTTATACGTTCTGTCTTGTGTTGGTATTCCTGGGAGGGCCAACACATGTACCAAGGTAAAAGTCAATTGAATCGCGACAAACAGTGTCAGTAAACAATACACCGCAACCGGGCTGGGTTCGTATTTATCCAACTCTTCCGTATCGATATTTTCCTAGTAAAGATTGTGATGAAGAGATCACCCTAAATTTGCCCAGTTTCTGTCGCACCGATATTTACACTTACATTGCACAGATTAGAACCACATAGCTTCCAAGATTTGTCGGATGTCAAATTAGCCCCAGGTGTCGATGCAGTGTACTGACTTTCCTTATATTCTGCAAAGCTTGTATTTGAAGATGTATTACCATCAGCTCTTTTGTCCATAAGACTGTAAAGTACAGTACTGACAAGAGCATTCCCAACCACCTGCGAAGTAAGTCGACTGTAGTAACACTGTTGCCTCGTGTAGGAATGGTATTTTAATTATAGATTACACGCCTTATACCTGGGAACTATACACAAAAACATAAAAAACGCTGAAGAAGCGATACACGCACGACTCCTTGGCAATCGATCTCGCTGACGTCGTTCCCTGTTGTTGCTTCAGTTCACTGTACTTTTCACCCAAATATGTGACGTAACAGGACGTACCCGCCCACGATGCAGCCTCGGTAAACCCATGACATATAGCCGCTGGTATAATGGTGTACCACCCTATGCAAAAGACCATAATGTAACGCTAAAAATCAAATTTTTCTCCGTTGCACCGTCTATAAATATACGTAAACAATGAAATGGGCTGTCTGACGTGTTTAGTTTAGCGACTAAAATATTATTTCCATGTACAAAGTGTGTACTTGGTACTTATGAAAGCTTTTTGCACAATCTAGTTGTAATTCGGGTAGGTAGTTCCCACATTAGCCTAAATATTATTGAAGCACATAATGTGTATTTTGTTGGTCAAAAAATCTTACTTGGGTAAAAATTTGCAAGAGTGTAAATAAAAATTCCCATCTCTCCGGCAATTATGGCAGTCTTCGCGCCTTTAAAGTCGATAAGAAACGGAATAAAAAAGATCGTCGAAAAGGACGAGGTTGCGTAAATAACGACCAAACCGCTTGTTCCAAGACCATCTTCAATATTAATGCTGCTTTGCAGAAAAAGAAGTCCTAAAACAGATTGATGTTCAAATTGTATCTAAGAAACCTTAACCTGATATCTGGGAATGTTACCTCCATAGGCAGCGTAGTTCATCATAAAAGCAACTGAACAAACTAGAAGGCATTTTCGAAGTTGACGTTTTGCCGCACGAACCTCTGCATTGACCAGGGTCAGCACTGTCATGTTTTCTTCACGATATTATCGAAAGTAAAAATCAACAGTACAAAAAAGTAGGCAACTAATGTGTAACTATTGCTGACGTTAACTCGCCTTCACAGGGCTCGAAAATGGTACAGATCTTTTTCTGTAAACGGCAATAGAAAAGCTAGTGAATGGACTGAGCCAAATAAAATTTTAGATGCCAAAGAGTGAACTGTCACTATATTGTATCCACACTTACACTACAAGTAACACAGACAAACTGCACATCTAGAGGATTTCCGATGTATCTTTGTGGCTCTTGTGCACTGATGCAAAAAATGCACTGTTGTTTTTTAACTGTTTCGTGTAACCACAGAAAATAACTAACGCCCATGGGAACCCGAAACAAACAAAGCACAGTAGCTATTGATTCAATGCGCTGAAAACCCTACTATTAACCTCAACCACCAAATCCATTCAGAGCTATCAAATTGTGAGTGCAATTTACAATGATTACGATAAACGTTTTCACATCACTGGAAAAAAGGTGTTGCAATGGGGCGTTAAAAAGCAATCAACCGCATCCATGTGTGCTGAAAAACATCGGCCACAACAAGCGGAAATAGTCAACATTGCCTAACAATCACTGTAAGAACGTTTTGTGAAACAAGCAACTGCCACATCCTTTGCGGATGCTATAATGACGTTCATTTCAGGTATAAATTTAGAATTTACGTAGTTGCGGCTTTCAATTTATTACTAGGAAAATTGCTCTGATCAGAAATACTTTCTCTGGTCAACAGAATCGCCTGCCTTTTTTGTGCAGTTCTTCGCAGAAGACCCGTATTACAAAACCTCTATACTTGCAAAACAATCCACAGACGATTCATGTCCAAATGGTCTTATTTCTAACTTACTTTAACACTCACTAGTCTACCACTGCGTCCTATCGTCTGTCAGCTGTCCACTCCGGTTTGACATCACACGCATGCAGCCGCACACCGTTTAGAGCATTATAGTCGAAGAACGCTTTGTCAGTTTATTGGGTAAAAGGGCTGCGACGTGGGACGTCTGGTAGTATCACGTTACAGAGTTCGCCATCACGCGAAGAGAAACGTGTGATACATGATGGTTTGGTGACGTTTCCTACTTCGAACAACCTCGCATAAACCAGCGCACGATGCGAAAAAATGTAGAGAAGTAGCTTTTTTTCGCTGCGGTAATCGTAGCAGGCTTTTGCCGCGAAAAAAAAGGCAACTTCAATGTAGAAAAGCAAAACCACCACCAATTTATGTTTGAGACACGGTGGAGCGACTGTTAAAAATATCCCGAACAATACGGAATTTTCACAAACACGGTAAACATTCAGAGGATCAAAAGTGTGCGTGGATAAAAAAATTGGCAAAATCGTCAAAAACTTTTGTTCTTGTTCTTAGGTGGGGGTCGATAAACTCCCACCACTACAGCGTGGTCACGCTCATATGGTTCCAATGTCATCTGTTCCTGTGGTTTCATTTTCTCGGTTTGCATTTTCTTTACCTCAGAAGCAAACACTGCCTCTGGTTTGGCAGTGGAATCAATGCAGGATGCCTTTAAAGATAACATGCAAGTTTCATATTTTTTGAGAAAAGTAGGGTCATCATTAAAAATAAGGTAAATTACAATGATCACAACATTCACATCTTGAAAAAAACTACACTTTTTAACTAGTTTTTGTTTGACAGCATGGGACTGATGAAATTCCGAAAAACAGAGGGCGAGAACAACACAAACAAATTACGGACGCACCACGCTAACAAAGCTATGTACAGTATTTAGTGTTGCAATGCATTTCCAGGAAATCTTGAAAACCCATCCCTGTAAACAATTTCGCTACAACAGGATGTATTAATGATCGCAACTAACCTTAATGGAAATGACAAAATGTCCTGTGTTTTTCAGGAAATTGTGCGCATTCAGGGCTACAATTCGTACTTGGTCGGGCTGAGCAACATCAGCAAATATGGTATCTACCATTCCTTCAAACAATATGAAAATCAATAAAAGGGTTTTTGTAATAAATGGTCATATTTCCTTGTAGAAGCTTTTGCCCAATAAAATTGCAAAGTTAAGACAAAAAATCTACTTTTAATGTAAAAAAAAATATATATATAAAGCTAATCACAGAAAATGTACTAAAAAGCACAGACATTTTGGATGCCCAAACCATGCAGTTTTTTTTAACTAGATTCTTACCAACTAGCATTCTGTATTTATGCGGATGTCGTGCGTCTTCTATGATAGGAATGATGTTGGTTCTTTTTTTAGCCACATTAATAAGGTCACGTCCAGAACGATGTGAAAACTCCACAGCATAAACAAGACCATCCTATTAGTGAATTTCAAAGTGTAATTATCTCAAAAAACATATATAAAATGCAAAAAGTAAACATACTGGTCCAACAATATCAGAAACATGTGATACTGTGGTGCCGGAAGCAGCACCAAGGTAAAGGACTTTGGCTCCTGGTTTCATGTGGATAGATTCTATTCCACCAAGGATAGCAGCGGCCAGCTTTGAACGAAACGGATTCCATGCACGGTATTCAATTTTGCTTCCATCATTCTGCAAGAATTTGTTGATTGAAAAGTATATTTGGAATTAAACCATGTTTTTCTCACTTCCACTTCAATTTTCTTTTCACCATACACTGTATCACCAGGAACTAGGTTTTTGGTTACAAGTGCATCTTCCTTTCCTCTTGCAATAAACACCCCACAATGTCTGTGTGGCTCAACAACAGTTGTTCTTCCGCCTCTGAAACCTCCACCACCTCTTCCTCGGCCTAAACAAGTAGGCGTGAAACCGACCCTTTAACACGGGTAAACCACATTTTGTTTAAACACAGTAAAACCTACCACCACCACGGCCTCCAAATCCTCCTCTTCCTCTGCCACCACCTCTTACACCTCCTGCTCCTCTCCCGCCTTAAAACACATCCAACGAATCAAATAACAGCCAGTTTACAACAACAAAAAATGCCAACTATAATATTATTTCTAACCTCCTCTTCCACCACCTCCACGAAAGCCTCTTCCACCTCCTCGTCCAGCAAATCCTTTTAGATGTAAATAAAAAACAAGTAATAAGTTTTTTTATTACTAAACTATTTAATTTTGGTCTTAAAACTTTGCAATTATTACATAATGCATGGGACTACTTTGTACATCCTTATTGAATTTGCTTTGTGCACTTTGCTAGTAACGTATGCGTTTTAAATCATGCCCGAAATTATAAAAACTGTTTGTTTTATCTAAAACACTTAATGTAAATAATAACCTGGTCGCCCCATTGTGTGTAAATAACTTGAAGATTCCGGTTTGCAAAAGTTTTCAACCTTGAGATACAAACACGTGGACTAATGTTATCTAAATGAACAAGCTTTTTTTAATAATACCAACATATTAACAAATTTAAACATAAAAATAAACATCACTCCACTGCGTCATTTCATCTTCACTTCACGTCAGTAACCACGTGCGGATTTGCCTGGAGCCTCTGCCGGTCCGGACAATTGATTGCTGTTTTGCAGAAAACGATTCGTTGCATTTTCAAATAAGATATTTTAGCAAAAAACATAAATATGTACCCCAAAATTTTTGTAGACAACCATTGCACTATAATTTCCTGAGTACAAGTACAACTGCAACGAAAACAATCTATTTTCTGGACTGTAAAAACAACACTACAGGCAATTTCGCAATTAGTTACCTCTTTTGCTCTTCGTATTTCAAAAATGGTTGCTTCCTATTTGTGAAGATGTTTTTGCAAAAAAACTTAATCGTAAACAATTTTATTAGGAAATTTGCATTGCAAAAATCACTGATCTCCATAGTGTTTAATAGAGATCAGTGCAAAAAATCCAAACATTTAATCGATAATAAAATTTTCGTTTGCACATGGCAGTTCTGTTGTGACAGTGAAGATGGCTGACGGACGAAAAGTTAATGTTCATCCCGTTGTGTTATTTGCTATTATTGATAGTTATGAAAGGCGTAAAGAAGATGCCAAGCGAGTAATTGGAACTTTGTTGGGTATGTGAGTATATGGATTGTTTACTGAACTAGGCTTAGTTGAAAATGAAATGGCAAGGAAATACATTTTTGTTATTCCTATATAATAGTAACTAAACTCCGACGAAATGGAATTTAACTCAGTAAGTTGGTGTTATTAGCCTACTTCTGTTTGGTTTTTATGCAACATCATGCTGCCAAGATAAAAAGTTCGGTATATACCTAGCCTAGGCATAGGCGGCGAACACGGGTATGCCTCGGGCAACACTAAAAGGAGGGACGGAGGGAAGGAGGGACGGAGGGACGATGTACACTAAAGGGAGGGACGGAGGAAAATTGCACCCCTAAGGGAGGGAAACAGTCAAAAGACACAATAAAACATAAATACAAGTGCAAACAGGGCTGAAACCGTAAAATCATACATAAGAAAGGATAATAATTGTGGAGGGAAAGATTTGTTGACCATTATGACCGAATATACTACAAAGTACATGCAGCAAACAATGTACAGGCGCTTATGGAGGGAAGGATTTGTCGCAAAATTTAACGGAGGGAAAGATTTGTCGCACAATTCGACGGAGGGAAGGATTTGTCGCACAATTTCATGGAGGGAAGGATTTGTCGCACAATTCGACGGAGGAAGAATTTGTTCATAAGCGCCTGTACATTGTTTATTGCATGTACTTTGTAGTATATTCGGTCACAATGGTCAACAAATTCTTCCCTCCATCGAATTGTGCGACAAATTCTTCCCTCCGTTAAATTCTGCGACAAATCCTTCCCTCCATAAGCGCCTGTACATTGTTTGCTGCATGTACTTTGTAGTATATTCGGTCACAATGGTGAACAAATTCTTCCCTCCATCGAATTGTGCGACAAATTCTTCCCTCCGTTAAATTCTGCGACAAATCCTTCCCTCCATAAGCGCCTGTACATTGATTATTGCATGTTCTTTGTAGTATATTCGGTCACAATGTTTAACAAATTCTTCACTCCGTCGAATTGTGCGACAAATCCTTCCCTCCATAAGCGCCTGTACATTGTTTGCTGCATGTACTTTGTAGTATATTCGATCATAATGGTCAACAAATCTTTCCCTCCACAATTATTATCCTTTCTTATGTATGATTTTACGGTTTCAGCCCTGTTTGCACTTGTATTTATGTTTTATTGTGTCTTCTGACTGTTTCCCTCCCTTAGGGGTGCAATTTTCCTCCGTCTCTCCCTTTAGTGTACATCGTCCCTCCGTCCCTCCTTCCCTCCGTCCCTCCTTTTAGTGTTGCCCGTATGCCTCGCATACCCGGACGAAAATCTCGGGTATGCCGCATACCCGAGAATCTGACCAACGTTCGTCATGCGTTATTTAGATTTAGGCAGTTTTCACGGTTTACTTTCCCAAAGTAACGAGTTTCTGGACAGCAGGTAATGCAACGTTTGCCGCATTAGGTAGCGTTTAGTTTAGGCAGTGAGTTCCTAGGTGAACCTCACTTTAGAATTCAGGGTCCTTGACCTTTAAAAGGCATGATCGTTGCAGTAACAACGAGATATTTATTGCTTGCTTCACCAAATATAATACCACGAGGCCCAATTTGCCGCCACACCACAGGCTACTTGGTGTCACTGCCTATAGCGTTATGTTACCACATTGTACGTATTAATAACCATTATGCTTAAGTAAGCCCTCACACTAAACATAGGCAGTAAACACAATTTGTAACAGCGGTTTTATTGGGTCTTGGAGAGAACCTTATTCAAACTGACAAATATCGCTGCTGTTTTGGAATTTCTCTTTGTCATTCGCAAAAGTTCCTTTGTTTAATATTCAATGCGGTCTTACCGCACATAAACATGCGTTCATTTGGAAAAGTGCTTTGACGTAGTCTCACGTCCCACCCTTTCTAGCGCCAAGAAAGATATTTTGCATTATATGACGTCATAAAGTAACGTCATATAATTTGGCATACCCGAAAATTTTTTAAAGTCGGCGCCTATGTACCTAGGGATGGACTTTTGCTAAAATTTGTCGATAATCCCTGCAATATTAATTAGATAATGCATTAACATACAAAAAAATGTTGCGATTGTCCGCGCAATTAATGATCGCCAAAACAAAATCCTTCACGCATAAAACAAACTTTTCAATCTGGGGGATATGGGCAATATAGAATAATACACTATAAATCGAATCCAGAAT
Source organism: Ascidia mentula (assembly GCF_947561715.1). Lineage (NCBI taxonomy): Eukaryota > Metazoa > Chordata > Ascidiacea > Phlebobranchia > Ascidiidae > Ascidia > Ascidia mentula. Next base: position 13,336,389 of record NC_138569.1, on the reverse strand, counting down.
ACTGAATCATATTCTGTTTTTGATTTAGCCTGTGCACTGAAGCACAATATAAACATTAAATATTTTTTTACATGACTTCAACAACAAAGCACAATCAAAGAAAAAATTTATTGCACTGTAATATACTTAGGCTCTCTTCGCGCTAGTCTTCCAAGCGAAAAGGTAATTTGTGGCTGTCAAACCTACATGTCTCAACCGTAGCAGAAGATTGCAAAAAAGTTCTCAAAAAAGATACATACCACATTTACTCGATTGTAAGCTGTGGCTTGTAAAGTTGTTTAAGCTACCGTTTGTGATGCTTACAATCGAGGGCGACTTGTATAATTTAATGTCAAGCCTATAATTTGTCTGGGGCTCTAAATTACAATGAAATTCACCTTTAACTTGCTCTGCTGTACCAATAGGTTATATCACACACAGCAACCAGCGTAGCTTGACAATTTTAAACGACAGATTTGTTGACAATGATTGTTGTAGGCTAGGTTTTTTTTTCCTAAAAAAATTTCTGTCAAATGACCGAAATGCCAGCAAAAATTTAGGACAACTTAGGTGCCCTACAACCTGTTTTTTTTTGTGACAAATGACACACAACAAAAACCCAGGTTGTAGGGCACCCAACTTTGCCTTTAACATTTACATGCGGCTAACATTCGAGGGCGGGTTATAATAATTTTTTAACACCGCCGCATTCTGCTTACAATCGAGTAAATACGGAAAGTTACCATACATAGAAGTATTCGGGTAAAAGACAATTTGGACTGGGATAGTTTAAGTGCCTGGTTACCTTATTGAAAAGAATGACATGTTTTGCAATTTTATCTGCAATCTGCACAAAAACAGTTAGCTAATGCATTAAAAACATTATGTGGCAACAAGTTATCATGTACATTAACTTAAAAAACAAAAGAAAACACAAGAGGAGGGAATAGATAACATTGGTACCTCTTGTGGAGTCACATGTTAATGTGTGCAATGGGGCGCAACAATTACTACAAGTTGTTGTAAACCCCTGAAAAGTACATGCACTTTTCCTAGTCGTGTGGACGGTTTCCAGAAATAGACATTTTGTGTGAACGTCCTCCTTAGACGAAACATCAGTTGTAATAAAAATCTTGTAAACCTTATGTCAGAAGAGCAGCTCTTTAAAATTACAATGCCTGACAGCAAAAATAGTAAAGCCCATGTACCTATGCCAAGAAGCATTGAACGAACAAACTATTACTGATGCTATCAAGCATGATTTTTTGGCAAAAATTTTCCAGAAGAGCAGTATTCATCAATAAAACTGCTTGTCACCTGTGTTGGTGTTTATCCATAATTTTTATAGTCTACATGTGGTAATAAACATTAAAACCTGGCCAAATCTCAGCAGTAACATGGGCTTTACTACTAAATTGTCCTGGTTTGGCACTCTTTGAGAAGATTGACATGGCACATTTCATAATTTGATGAGCTTTACTGTTTGTTTTGAAGATTTATAAAACTGCGAGTTATGTTCCTAATGCATTAACATACGTTTGTACGATGAAAAAAACCTCTGTGTGATTAAAAATCTTTCCAATCTGGAACCTTTGTAAAAACATGCAAACTCTGACATTTGAAGTCAATACCAAAATTAGATTTGTTAAAGATTGTGGCTTACTTAACTTAACTATTTAGGTACTGTGGATGCCACTTCTGTGACTGTTACCAATACCTTTTGTGTTCCACACACTGAAACAGAAGATGAAGTGGCCTTTGATATGGAATTTGCTCGCAACATGTATGAGCTACATAAAAAAGTGAATCCATCTGAAACAATTGTGGGTTGGTATGTTTCATTGCTGTTGAATTGCTTGAAAACATTAGCTATAAATAAACACATTATCTTATGATTCTATATTAAGGTATGCTACCGGTCAGGACATAACAGAGCATTCAGTGCTAATTAATGAGTACTACAGCCGAGAAAGCAAATCCCCAATTCATCTTACTGTGGATACTGAACTCCGTGGAGGGGATATTGGTTACAAAGCTTATACAAGGTGAGGAAGGTTTTTCACAAATATCCATGGACAAAATACAACCTGCTCAGGCGAAATTTGAACCTTTCGGTCTTTTTATTTGATTCACCAGATGTTGGTAGAAATTAGCATCTCTGAAGTACTTTTCATACAGTTTTTTTAAGTTATAAAAAGTGTAACAGCCTTCATCAGGAGGAAGTATCTAAGTCTACCACAGTGGACAATTTGAGGCACATAAACAGAAACGCTAAAAAAGAAAGAAGAAGTGAAACAACGAAAAAGCGATAAGGGCGAACACACCTGCACAGTATACTTATCACTAACCGCACGGTTTTTATCACGGTTTTTGAAGTGCGTAATGTCTATCGTTGTTTCACTTCTTCTTTCTTTTTTAGCGTTTCTGTTTATGTGCCTCAAATTGTCCACTGTGGTAGACTTAGATACTTCCTCCTGATGAAAGCTGTTGCATAATAGCCGAAACGTCGAGAAACGTAAATACAATAAAGTTTGCCAGAAGAGCAGTATTAAGCAATAAATATGCCTGGCAGCATCAGTAACAATTTATAAAAAGTGTAGTGTGAACATGCATAGTACACTTTATACACACATGACCTGCATGTTACTTTCGATTTAAAAGGTATGTAACATTTCATAATTTACAGCACAACAATTGGAGTTCCTGGAAAAACACAAGGAATGATGTTTACTCCTGTTCCTGTAGTAGTGGATTTTTATGACACAGAGAGAGTTGGAGTGGACAGAGTTCAGGCGGTATGTATGGATTTTTGGTAATTTTTGCTTTGCAACAATTTCCATTTAAACTGATTTTTTTTGTAGTCATTGCAAAAACTTCCCAATCGCAGCAGTCTTATTACGCTTCCTACTGAATTTGAAAATGTGGTCGAAGCAACTGGACAGCTTTCAACAATACTTGATTCTGTTCTAAAATATGTCAACGATGTCTTAGTAAGAATATTAGTCATTACAGGGAACTAACAGTTTGAATTAATTCTGTTTTTTGCCCAACAGGGTGGAGCTATTCCCATGGACAGTAAAATAGGGCGTTTTTTGATGGATTTAGTTTATACCGTACCACATATGGAGGAAGATGAATTTGATGCAATGCTTAACAACAATATCAATGTAAGGAGGCAGAAACCCATAGTGTTCTGTTAAACCTAAAAAATTTACCTTTTCTTTCAAATGCAGGATGTGCTTATGGTGCAATATTTGACAAATATAGTAAAGAGTCAAGTAGCTTTGAATGAAAAGCTCATCAACACATCAACTGTACAAGCAACGTGATGATCCTTGCTTGCATTTTGTTTTAAAATTGCCAATTTTCAGACATAAGAAAGTACATAAATGTTACAGAAAATGTTGTGTTTATTGCAAAATAAACTACAGTGAATTCATTGGAGCAGTGATGGAAAACAAATGTGCAAATTAACTGCCCTAAAACAGTGGGGTTTATGGGGATAAAAAGGAGTCAACTGTTTTAACATAATTGCACAAAAATCATCATAAATGTTGTAAAGCTATATGTGCCAAATGCATGAACAACAAGATACAGGCTCGTAACATAAACCAGATCTTTTTCTCCAATCCAAAACAGAAGTTGGCTTAACCATATTAAGTAGCCAAAATGGGACAGCCAACAGAAAATAACCTGTAAACAAAAACTGCAATTGCATGATTGGTTTTTAGGTGTGAAGGCTTGCACACATTACCTGTGGTTATGATTGACAGATATGAACTAACTAAGCACCAATAATAAAGCTCTGTGGTGGTTGTTTCCTGCAAACACAAGAATATATGACACTTCATGTTAAAGGGCAAAACACAAAATTCCCTTACACAGCTTTGTGCTTGAAATGTGTACACAATTGTAAAAAGCCCCAAAAGCACTGAACCAACTCCATAAACATGAAAACCAATTTTAACAAGTCGTGGAACAGGATCCATAAGAGAAAACAACAATGCAAAACCTGTACAACCACTTGTTGTTTTAGTTTCAAATCAAAAACTATCACAAGTATTACCTACCCACAGAGAAAAAAATGAAAATAGTACTGGCTACTAGCAAGTCCAACAACGGCTGGTCACATGCTCTAGTAGATTTAGGAAGACTCAAAACAATGAACTCCGGAATTAACAAACCAGCACACAGCAGTAGCACCACAACACGACTGGAAATATAAATGTTTTTGGCCAGTTCACGGTATTAAACCTATTTCATTTAAAAACTTACAATTTAATGCGGTTGTTTTGTGGAAACCATCTTGTTAAGTGGTAAATGCAATGGGAAAAGAAATAATACCACATCACTGAAGTAGTGTAAATCCTCAGATCAAGTTAAACAAAGAAACCTAAATTAAAACAATACGTTGACAAATGGAAAGTATCAATAAACAACAACATGCTAAACGCGTTTGGTTTTCCAAAAACAAAATATTCCGTTAAAGCTTTCAGAAATGTTGATCTTGTGTGTTCAAAGTTGTTGATAATGTCGCGTAGTGACGCTTTGGCGCATCAAGTGGCCATTTAAATTAATATTCGGATTTTCCGCCAGCTTTTCTTTTACAATCCACATGGTAATAAGGATGACGTTAACAAATTCAATTATGCACGTTCTTTACTGATGTTTTTTTGCCTAAATGTACGCAAAAATACAAATTCCACGGAGTGCGTTTAAAAGCCTGATTTACGTAACAACGAGTTTAATTCAATCTAGTGAAAGCTGTCCATGCGATAACTGTAAATTATCACAAATGACCGGTCCGGTCTGCGAAATTGTGGTGGTCTGGTGGAGATATGGCAACAAAAAATATTTGGATTTGACCGAATCTGAGTACCTGCTGCAACTAAAATTCGGCCGAATCCGGAAAATAAATGACGTCATAAATTGACATATTGATCGTAAAAAATAGCACGCACCATTTGCTTCTTTTATGATATTTTACAACACCTTTTTTTGGCCTCTCAAACATCAACAATAACATAAAAGTCGTGGTATAGAAATCAAACGCTTGACGATAAAAGGGAAACTTGACAACTTTAGAACTGTATAATACAAATTGTTACTGATGCTGCCAGGCATATTTATTGCTTAATACTGCTCTTCTGGCAAACTTTATTGTATTTACGTTTCTCGACGTTTCGGTTTCGGTTAGTGATAAGTATACTGTGCAGGTGTGTTCGCCCTTATCGCTTTTTCGTTGTTTCACTTCTTCTTTCTTTTTAGCGTTTCTGTTTATGTGCCTCAAATCGTCCACTGTGGTAGACTTAGATACTTCCTCCTGATGAAGGCTGTTGCATAATAGCCGAAACGTCGATAAATGTATAATACAAGTTATATTAAAACTTCTAACATTTTATATTGTGTTTGTAGGACATAGTGCATCTGCACATATAGACATGAAATCATCAATGAACCATAACATAGTCGTCGAAGTAGTTTTCCAAATTTCGACGTATTTTGAAGACGTGAATTAGAGTTTAATTTCAACGTCTTTTTGCTATCGTCAATTCGACGTTGAAAAATAGACAGAATATAGTCGTTTATGTAGTTTTCCAAATTTCGACGTATTTTGAAGACGTGAATTAGAGTTTAATTTCAACGTCTTTTTGCTATCGTCAATTCGATGTTGAAAAATAGACAGAATATAGTCGTTTATGTAGTTATCCAAATTTCGACGTTCAATATTGACTTGAAATGAAGCTGAATTTCAACGTCTTTTTCTTATCGTCTATTCGACGTCGAAAAATAGACAGAATATAGTCGTCTAAGTAGTTTTCCAAATTTCGACTTATTTTGAAAACGTGAGTTAGAGTTTAATTTCAACGTTTTTTTGCTAACGTCAATTCGACGTTGAAAAATAGACACAATATAGTCCTCTAAAAGTAGTTTTCCAAATTTCGACTTATTTTGAAAACGTGAGTTAGAGTTTAATTTCAACGTTTTTTTGCTATCGTCAATTCGACGTTGAAAAATAGACACAATATAGTCGTCTAAGTATAGTTTTCCAAATTTCGACGTATTTTGAAGAGGTGAATTAGAGTTTAATTTCAATGTAAGTAGTAATCCAAAATGAAGCTGTATTTCGACGTCTTTTGGTTGTCGTCAAACTGACGTCGAATGATAGACATGAAGCATACGTCTAATTTAAGTGCAAACTTTACCCGTCCGATTATGAACGGTGTTTCAACGTCTTTTTTACGTTGTTTGCAAACACGTCTTCATCATGACCGCAAATGGACGTAGTTTCCACATAATTTTGCCCAAAAACGTCTTTGTTCCGTTTACAATGACATGCAATTGTTGTCACATTCGGGCTATATAAAAACGTATCAAAATAATCGTCGCATGCCTGAAAACTGCAATCAATTTAAATGGCCACGAATCCTCAATTGTTTTTAAATAATAAATTTTTACATGTAGCGTACTTTGGTTTGTCATTTATTGTCAAATGATGCCTCGTTTAATCATATTAAGTAGATACAAACCGAAGGTTAAATCGTGGAGAAATGGTTAAATATCGGTTGGTTCTCTGGAGTTTGTAAACAGCTTCAACACATTGTTATTCGAAAAGTCCGCGGCAGCTTGACGAATTACATCTGACGCAATAGAACGCGAATGAAATACTGAAGGTAATATTTATGCGGCGCTTTCGACAGTGTCGTTGCAATTTTTGTACGCTACAAGATTATGCGTTCTTTGAGAATAAAAATAATAAATCTATATATATATATATTTCTGTAACCACTGGTAAATTGAGTGTGCTAAAATCAGCCAGTTTGTTGGCGAGGCACATGCAAGCCCCATTTAATGGATGGAATTTTGCGGATTGCGGGCAGATTGGAGAAAGCGCGGATTGCTATCGATGCAAAACACCCGATTATATTGCCGTATGATCACAACCTGACAATATTATCACGAGGTTGGCCATTATGGAATTTACCATGCATGGAAGACACATAGTGATGCCGCGGTATTACGTTTTTGGTGATTTCAATGACTTTTCTTAGAGAAAGAACGTTACAATAAAAATTACTCAAGCATATTACTGCGTCACGCCGTATGTAATTGAATTGCAACACATGCAAGTTTTGGCCTCCGTGACGTCATAAAACTGCATTAACCGACAGTTATGTTTCTAACTCAAAAGCTCTTCTGGCAAAAAATAATACACTTTGTCGACGTTTCGTCTTTCTTTCCCCCGTTCCCTGTTGCTTTTTTCACGCTTTCTTATATTTATCATGGTGGGTTTGCATTTACGCACTTAGTTCTGATGAAGGTCGATTTCGATTGCATGGTTTATTGAGCAACTTCATGAACATTAGTCGAGACGTTTTAAAAATTGGATACTTTTGCGAAAAAAGTCTGGCAACGCTGCCGCAATAGTTGTTATAAATGTACCTGCGGCTGAAATGTGGTTTAGTGTAAAAGTTTATACAGTCAAGCCTCCCAAATCTGGATTACCAGATTCTGGTTAACCGAAATTTATTGTTGTTAATCAACAAACTTTACGATTGTTTTTATTTAACTACCAAAAACAAAACACTTTACATCAAAACCATTACTTTTAGTTTGTGTACATGCTACCCATCTGAGATGTTGAAAATTATGTAACACGACTGCAAGAATTGGGAACATAATGATACATTCAATGCAACACACATTTCCTATTAGCGGCTAGACCAGGGATGGGTAAATTTGACAGGCGGTCCACACGAGAGTAAAGTGAACAAGGAGAGTTAATGTAACAGCTTAATAAAATAAATTATTTGCAGCAATATATTTGGCCTGTGGGCTGGAGATTACCCATGCTGGAGCTAGACTCAATCTTCTAGTTCAGAAACATAGTACAACTGCATCAAGATAAACTTAAAAAGTACCCATACCATTTAAAACTGTTGCAATGAATATAAAAACAAAGTACAAAATAGGGCATGTAAAAAGTCACATCTGTATATGTGTACGAGTCAAAATAATGTAATCAAGATTAAATAAGGTCTGTAAGAATGCATAGAACTCATAAAGAGATAGGATTCTACAGCAAATGAAACTAGTCTGCTATTAACGCAGGTGCATGAACTTCAAATGAACGTTTTATCAAAGGATGATCCCCAGAATCACACCTAATGTGGTTTTTAACTTCACCATTGCAATTCATTTCTCTGTTACACTTTCGACTGTATGTTGAACCATTTGCAAAGGACTTTTTCCTTTGACTAGTCCAAGCTCTTATACGATACCTGAAAAAATAAAACAATCATAACTGTGTCTTTTGCATTCTATTGCAAACTAAGTTTAAAGTAATAAATATGTATATACCTTGCAAATGAAAAAATTTGAAACAAAAATATGCAGTTCACTCCAAAAAACAACCCTCCACCAACTTTTATTAAACCTGGAGAATTGTTTGAAAACCAAACGCTAAAAAGTAGGTGCCCACCTAAACAATGAAACTAGGTCAATTTCAATACATATTACACCTGCATATTATATGGTTATGTTACTTACCAACACCTATCCTAACTCCAAGAAACAACAGCACAAATATTAAGTCCACAACAAAACCTTCAGTCTTTCCTGCATAATGTTGGTGTTCTTTTAAAAACCATCTAGTCTGCAAATAATTTGCAGAATAAGAGAATGAGTTTGTTACTGGAAAATTGCATCTTCTTACATTCAGAAATATGGATGTAATTTCTGTTCCAAATATTGTTGCAACAACTTCAGTTCCAGAAACACCCAAATGCAAGCAAATTGTCATAAATGTAATGCTTATCACATGATGAAGCAGCATAACTAGGCCCTCAGTTTGATAGTAGAGGCACCTGAACAACAGTTATACAAGAGTAGTGGGTATTTAGAAGTGATATTTCAAAAACATACTAACCATGTAAAATCATATAAAAAGTAACCAAGCGACACTGTGACGACCCAAATCTGGATAGCAGTATTCTTTAATCCTAAAAAGTTTTTTTTATGTCATTAGACATGAACTATACATTTTGCATTCACCAACCTAGTGATTTATATGGATTTGTTCCATTAAAAAAAGTAACAAAGCCAGCACCAAGTGTTACTGCAACAGCATGAAGTAATGTGGTGATTCTGCAGCTATATTCTGGTTTCCGATACCTGAAGTCATTTAAATGCAATATTACGTTCCAAGCAATTAAAAAAGGACTAAAACATTATGAATCAGTTTAAAAACTATTCCAACTAAACAAGCATTGAACAGTAATATTAAACAAATTAAAATAACCTAGTTTTAAGAAATTAGGTTTCTACATCTTAGAATTACAGACATCAATAAACCATTCACTTAGAAAACAACTAATGGTTTTCCTACCTAAAAATTCTCTTCATCGCCCGGTAAAATGTATACCAAAGAATAATCCATCCTCCAACTCGTTGAAACAAAAATAAACTAAATTTTGTTTCAATAGAAAACATTTTTTTGGTGGTGTACTAGCCAGATGCAAATTTCACACACTCCAATAAATAAAAACCTTCAAAAAATTTAACTTGCATATGTTTCTGTAATACTGTAAACCATAAAAAAGATCCATTCTTTTTTGCAGGAACGCAACATGTTACTTAATCCCAGGTACGATTTCTTCAAGTCAATGATTGGTGGCACAAAAAGTAGTTTTGGCCCTTAAAACAAGCAGCAAGCAGGCGTGTTAACTAGCGTTAGTACATATTTTGACAACAGGGGTTCAAACCATTGAACCGTTTCAATTTCAGTCAAGAGACTCGGAAACTGCCGAAGCGAAGCAAACCGGATTTTCATCATCAATGGTGACAATGGCGTATTGAATCAAATGCCGCTCGGTCCTTCTAAACTGTGCTCATGCAAATTTTGCGCGTCACAAACACGTTTACACAATGCATGGATATCTCTTTTCTTTTTATATCTGGTGAAACGTACCGATCCCCAATAGATTTCGGAGTAATTTTAAGAGAAAATCTTAGCGTGAACTTTTCGCTATATAAAATATTACTACACCGGGTTGCAAAGTTTTTGCGTAACTTGATCCACATATAAGCCTATATAGGCTAGTAAAGAATTCTTTTTCAAAAAAATGTGATAAAAAACGTTAACTGACAAGACACTTCATACCGTTAAACAAAACTATTGATGTGTTAAATGGACATCGTTTTATGAAGTTATAGAATATTCTTGAAATAGTATACCGGTAAAATAAAAGGTCAAAATTAATGATAAGTTTAACATTTGACTATGTGACAAGTTCATACCTTCCAGCTGTCTAGTGTAGGTTGTTTCATCAAACTAATGATGACGCTGTTAAAAAAAAAATTAAAATTGTCCTTTGGCCTAGTCACCTTAAAACCAAGCAACTTTTTCATTGTATGTTACATCATAGAATACTAAAACAACAGCGTCAGTAGTCTCTGGTTACATGCAGGGCCTCGATTTTTGCCATTTTCACCATTCTTCGACACGCAGAATATACACAGATCTTTTCAGTTTCCTGTTATGCATTCGGGCGCCAACGACTTTTTTTATTGTTTTGACCACATCGTGATTCTAACCCAGGATATCCTAGCCACGAATCCCGTTTAGGGTTTCTTTTTGGCACTTGATCGATGTTGCCAATCACCCGCCTTACGATTTTGTTAACAGTTAGTACCGTAGAGCAGTGCTTTTCAACCTGTGGGACCATCCGCACTGGTACGGATGTGAAAATTTGTTGTGCGAATGGGCAACATGGTGCGGATGAGTGTGGATGACATTCGCCCGATAAATAGCCTTAAGTTTGACTATATGTTTCATATTTGGTTACCGTCACCAGTTCTCTCAAAGTTTGGAATCACTGAAATGTAATTTGGTTATGTGTGTAATCGGCGCAAATAATTTTGCTAAAATCAAATTTGGAATCGTAACTGAAAATGAACGACAACTGTTTTGTCGCATTTATGTCGAAGACCGCCCAAAATCATGATGTGGGCCTTACCTTGGTCATCTCTCCCTATTTATTTCACACAAGATGATGCAGTTTTGTTCTGAGCTGTTAAGAGTTTCGGACCTTACCTGCAGGCTTCTCGGGTCCGGTTGGAGAATATGGTTGAAAAAATCTTTTTTTTAGGTCCTGTGGCACGGGCTTTACAAAAAAATTTGGTTCGAGCGTAAAATCATTATTACATGTCACTTTTTAGAGCGGTTTACATCGCCGAAGAAAACTCTGACCTAATAGTAAATTAAGTTATAAGTTAGTTTCTCTACAACTAAAATTTCTTGCAAAATTTCCTTTGTGAAATTACAGTATTGGCAGTATCTGGTTATAGCTACTGCTTGTGGCAATATTCTTTACGCATTCAAAGTTTCGGTTGCGATGCAACAGTCCTTAACAGGGTGTAACGAAATGAGCCGAAATGTTGAAACTTCAACTAGCCAGAAGAGCCGACTTATAGTAATAAATTTAATTCATTGGGCCGCATTGTGCGGATGAAATTTTCGTGCTACAAAAAAGTGCGGACACACTTCAAAAAGGTTGAAAAGCACTGCCGTAGACTCTATAATGGCCAAAGTAATTCGAAGATGGTGCCAACATATAGTATATTCATAAGGTAGTGCAACGGCTCCTCCTGAGCGACCTTTTGCATGTGAAGAGATAGGAAACTCGCAAATAAATTTATATCACGTGAAACGCAGGTAGAGATAGGAAACTCGAACTGAACTTTTATTATGTAAACGTTGGCAATATAGATTCAAACGACTCGAAAATAATAAATTTTCTAATCCCACTTTCTGAAATACTACGATGTTTTGTCATGAAGTTGTTTAGGTATCAGCATGCAGGTGTTGACGTAATCGATACAATGACGTAATCATGACGTCATTTTATAAATTAGAGATATGGTTTGACGTAATCATGTCTTCTCTTGTGAAAAAATGCTGTTTTCGGGGTATTACAATTGTCATGTAAGATTCAATTACCAACTGCATGAAATTATGAAAACAATTTACATCATCAAATGGCAGAAAGTCGAAATAATTCAGTACTTCAGGCAAAATTATTTGTAAAGAGTATAAACTGTATATAAATTTATGCAATGTGACGTATTTCATAATCATATGCAGATTTTCTTTTTCTAAACAAGTCATTTCGTTTAAAAGTGAATTATTATTTTTTTAATTCGCTAAAACATGAAATTGTTCATCGATTCTCAATATTATTTCTCAGTGACAACGATCGACCCAAATGTCATTCGAGAAAATATTGTTGTTAAGTTTGCATGGGTTGTTTTTCAAAACGTCTAATTAAATATAACAGCCAACTGTTAAGCAGATACTAGCATTTTGTTGTGTACTGATTTTCGGGCGCTAACTTGGCCATGTTCAAGTGGCTCTGTCACACATCACATAATTATCGCATGAATAAAGGCGAAAATTCTTACTATATTGATCGGGAGATTATGGGTATATTGAGCAATATTTACTTTGATTTTATCTAAACTGCTTTCAGAGATCCTGCTTTTTCTCTTGGACAATTTTAACTACTTGTAACTTAAATTTAAGTCATATTAATGTGTACATGCATCCAATAACAACGAACAGCTGTGACAAAACGATTCTTGTTTTGATCACACCATGTAACAAATTGTGCTTGTTTTTTTACAAAAGCTGAATAGTTGGTTTAGGTGCGGTTGGCTTTTGCATTATCAACTGTTCAGCTATAAAAATGGTCAGAAAACGATATTTTTATGAAACTGTATATTCCACTGAAATATGTGCTCGTATTTCTTTGTGAGTTTTTGCGCCCATAAAAACTCAAAAACAAACACCAGAAATCAACAACATAATTTAAAAATAGTTCGTCATGACAATCAATTCCAGTGATAAAGTATATGATCAAATTTCTGTAGGTAATGCCGAACCGGTACTTCAGTTGTTCCTGGTAAAGTTGTTGGTTAATGCAATAGCTTCAAGTACATTTTGCCATGGTTTATTTGTGTGAATAACACGACGCAAACTCTTCAGTAATAAACAGATATATTCTCGCGTTTTTAAATGCTACACAGCAAAGAACAAAGTGTAATATAGCATCGAAAATGCGCCGGGCAGAGTGCGAGGTCCCAACGGTTTCTGTCTGCGTGGACTGATGGACACGGCATTGGTTTAGAAAAGAATTTTTCAATTAAAGCATGAGCAGAGCCATAAGAAAATTTAGGAAAACTATAGAAACGTCGGGGAACAGAATTTCACTTAAAACAAAAATTTACGTTTGGGCAAAAAAAACTGTTATTACCACACAAAAAAAGTATGACTTTGCTACAGAGAAAACACAAGCCTTCATTTGTTGTAGTGTTTTTACAGCCAATTAAAAAAATTAATGACGTTGTAGCGTCATGTGCTTATGTAACGACAAAGTGTAACCACGCCGCCCAAAAATGCTTACGTCATAACGTTGCGTAATTACGGTCCACTGGTATGCAAGTTTACCAGCTATGGCACGGATGTAACTTACATAACATTCGCTATTAATGTGTGTTAAATTATCCACAGCCCTTCCGATGTCGTGCGAATGACTTTTGTGTTTTCCACTGCCGCTGTGTCATCATCCTACTCTTATGGCCACTTTTCGAAATACGACGATATTTTTTCGACCAGTTTTTGTTTAGCTTTAAAGACAGCTTTTAAAATGTATTTAATAGAAGAAAAATATATTTCGCCTCAAAGGCATGGTCAGTTTTTGCGGAGAGTGTGATGATTGTTTGTACTATAGATGCCATACATTTTTACTTTATAATCAAGAACCATAAATCTTGCAATAATATTTATTTTTATCATTAGAGACACAATTTAAATTATAACTTATATATTTGTGGGAGCGGGTACAAACTTAGTTTTTGGAATGCATTCATACTGACCCAACACATCATAATGATCAAAACCCTATAGTAAATTGTTGTTCAAATTAAGAGTCAAGATACATGCAAATAAATAAGCAGCACATTTGAAAATATACACGCAAGACCCAATAACATAACGTAAAATAGTCTACTTGTGACAAGCTACATTTTTTGCCCTTAAATGTCTTACTACTACTCACAAACTACGTCGTGGTCGCGTCACAATTCCACTACGTCGTGATCGCGTCACAATTCCACTACGTCGTGATCGCGTCACAATTCCATTACGTCATGCACAGGCATTTTGAGGTACACCTAAAAACAAATGTAAGTTGAATACTTCTGCTTTGTTTTCCATTTGCATATGGTGTTAAGATCTCTCCACATGCAAAAAGTCGCATTTAATCTCTTTAGAAATCATGCGTGACGGAGATAAGAGTATACTATGGTGTCATGATGTCGTTTAATTCTCCTGTAGGTAATGTTGCTCCAATAGCCTTTGGGTCAACAATACTTGGGACTTTTGTGTTATAGCGCCACCAAAGAACATTTGATAGTTATAATATCCTGGTGGGCATAATTGCAACATCATTAAAAGGGATCCAAGTGAAAACAATTCTTACCTTTAAGATGTCTTTAAACAAGTGAAAATACTAACCAATTTAAGTTTCTTATACTGTTTCCTGACATCAACTGGTTTTGATAATTTGTGTTCATTATAATATTCATCTTCGTCAAGATCCAGAAATCGCATAAAAAGGCAGTCATATATTCGTTTGTCAACTTTTCATGTCAAAATTAAAGTTTGTTGTTGTTGTTGCGAAATAAATATTTCCGAAACACCGCCTATTACTGTATGCAAAAATGGTGTCCTAGAAAAAAACATAACAAGCAAAGCACTCGATTTGATTAATATTACTCGATTTAATCTTCCAATACTTGTATTTGTTCATATTTTAATCGAAAGGCGGTAGACAAAAATCGCCATAAAAAAATGATGCGACGCGATTTATGTCAAATCATCCACATTATTCAGAAAACGAAAAACCAAACTTCTGGTTTCTTTAAAAAGTTCAAAATTTTGTTTTATTCAATAGATATTTAATCCCCCTAAAACGCCGCATGTAGGCCCTAGTTATTATTTTGCGTTAAGTGCTACGCACGTTACGCAATTTTTGAGCAGTTGCTCTACTCAATATGGTGCCTAGTTTAAAATGATTGCACCCGAAACGTTATTTAAAAACAAGTAAACCTGCAGTAATTGTGGGGAAGTAGGCTATTTACATAAACGCAGATTTAAAAGTAAATATTATAATTTAAAAAATTTAATTTAAAAGTAAATATTTCGAACATCTACTTCTGTCAACCTGGACATAATGTGCTTAATGCTAATAACTAGTTTGTAACTTGTGGGAGAAATTAACTAGAATAGTTTATTTATTATTAAAGACAAAAAACAAGTTTCAAGCCATACGATGGACGCAGCAGCCGTAACGTTTGTTTCTGATCAATGACGCTGCAAGTAACACAAACGGCCGAGGTCGGTCAGTTTGCCAAGAAAGCGTTTAAGTACGTGCTCCGATTATGCATGTTATACATTGAACGATCAACACGCAGCAGATACAAAACGTACGCTGTATTGTGGCACTGCAAAGCTCTCAATATGGATTCTCTAAAGTGATGATGCATTTTTTTCTTACTACACATTTATAAAGTATTCTTCAATTTACAGGTAATCGCATTCAACCCAACTTTTAATTTGTTTTGCGTAAAGTATTATGCACTTCCGACAAAGTTTCCGTTCCATGATTTAGTATTCTGTGATGAAATCAGTTCTTTTTAGATCACCATACACTCACATAAGTATATTATGGTCACATTTCTATGGTTAGTGGTGGGAAATGAAGCATAACTGTTCAAAGTCCATCTAGCTATGATCCTAGCCATTTACCTTTTTGCTATGCTTTCGTAGGCACCCGCAAAAACTTGGTGAAATTTTGCTTGTGTCTGCCAAAATAGCTGGGTTTAATTAGAAGCAACAATAATGTTTTCACCGATAGTTTTAACGTAAAACTAAAAGCTTTGAGTTTGTAAAACTTTTTTCAAGGTTTATTTTGTTAGACTTTTGCAAAATTATGGGGGAAACTGCAAAAGGAGGTGTGTGGAGGGACTTTCTTGCTGGTGGTGTCGGTGGAATATGTGCAGTGGCTAGTGGTCATCCTCTTGACACCATTAAGGTTTTTTTGTAAAAAGATTTGTAACTTGGAAGTTACTTTTTCTTGTTTCACACGAATGTATTTATGAAGGTCCGGCTTCAGACAATGCCTACTCCATCTCCTGGTCAAGCACCTATGTTTACTGGCACTTGGGATTGTTTTACCAAAACTATTCGAAATGAGGTGTAGTTGCTACTGTTGTGGTAAATAATGTAAATATCATGTGTTAAAACAATAATTTATTAGGGCATCCGAGGCTTGTACAAAGGAATGGCTGCACCGATTGCAGGAGTATCGCCTATTTTTGCTTTAAGTTTTTTCGGTTTTGGGGTTGGCAAAGACATCATTTCCAAATTTAAGCAGGACAAAACCTCTAAATTGAAGTATGTTGGGCAAAATTTTCAGTTTTTGTTGTATGCAGTGGTACATAAAATGGTTTCCCAGCTTTTAAGAATTGCACTAGTTTTAAGTTAATTTTGCAATTAAACATTTGGCATTTTGTAGGTTTGGGGAATTGCTTGTAGCAGGTGGATTTTCTGGGATTCTTACTACAGTAATAATGACCCCCGGAGAACGTATAAAGTGTTTGTTGCAAATTCAACAAAGCACAACAGAAAAAAAATACAACGGTCCAGTTGACTGTGCAAAAAAACTTTACAAAGAAGGTGGTGTTCGAAGTATTTATAGAGGAACTGTGTTGACCTTATGTAGAGGTTTGTTGTAATCAAATTGCAAATATGATTGGAGTTTAAATGTGTATGACTTATTTAGATGTTCCTGCCAGTGGAATGTATTTTGCCACATACGAGGGAATTAAGAATTTTCTCACTCCACAAGGACAAGAGTAAGTGATCAAAGTACTGCAGAACACTGCATCTAAACATTACTATTAAATATGTAATATACTGCATTTATAGTCCAAACAAGCTAAGCATTGGAAAAGTCTTGTTCGCTGGTGGAATGGCAGGAATTTTTAATTGGTTAGTTGCGATACCAGCAGATGTTCTTAAATCTCGTTTGCAGACAGGTAAATGTAGTGTTGTTGTTCATGCTACTTTCGCTACCAGCCATACTACAATTTAAATACGACTGTTCTTCTGGCATAAATTAATAATTACTAAAGTATGTTTTCTTCTTAGCACTTCTGGACTTGGTATTATCACTCTAGAAACATATTTTATTCAATTTTTTTCTGATGTATTAAACTAATAACTAAAAACGTGATTTTGGTGATGTTTATTGCCATGGTTGCACAAATAAATCTAATGGAAATGTTTTTCAGCTCCTGAAGGAAAGTTTTCGGGAAATTATGATGTATTTAAAGATGTTATGAAAACTGATGGAATTCGTGGAATGTACAAAGGCCTAGTTCCAGTTATGCTCAGAGCTTTTCCGGCAAATGCTGTAAGTTAAGTGTTGGTCTGTGTCTAGACCCCTAAGTTACTAACATAATTTTTTTTGTTAGTGTTGTTTCCTTGGCTTCGAAGCTGCACTGAAGTTTTTGAATTACATTATTCCACCATCATGAACAATGCTTTGGCAAAAATGTGATGTTACAATTAACGTTGGAGAAAGTTTTTAGTTTGTTGCTTTGTAAAAAGGACATTTTATTTAACAAAATAGGTTAAAAAAATATGCAAGAGACTTCAGTATGTAAATTACAGACTATTATTTGAAATTGTGCGCAATTTTTGACTTATTGCTCTACTCAATGTGGTGCCTAGTTTATCAACTGAGTAAACCGGCAGTAATTGTGGGGAAGTATTTACATAAACGCAGATGCAATTAAAAAGTAAATTTTCCGAACATTTACGTGGTTTTTGTCAACCTGGAAATAATATGCTTATTATCGATAACTAGTTTGTAATTTGTGGGAGAAATTAAGTCGAACAGGTTAATTATTATAAAAGACAATAAACCAGTTTCAAGCCACACGATGGACGCAGCAGCTGTAACGTTTGTTTGTGATCAATGACTCCGTAAGTAACTCGACCGGCCGAGGTCGGTTAGTTTTCCAAGAAAGCGTTGAGTACGCGCTCCGACTCTGTATGTTGCGCTGCCCTTGGCAGTCAGGCAGGCGTGACTTCTTGCGCCCGGGCAGTGCAACAGCGGGGATTTCTGCAATGGAAACGCGCAAACCACTCTGGTCAAAAGGAACACATCAACTTTATTCCGAAGGCGCTGCGGTTTAAGCGACCAAAAACACATAAATTAAATACACAATTCTCCTTATTGTGGAACCAGAGTAAAAAAATATCGACTTTTTCCCAATCAATCAGACAGCAGGAAACAACGTTAGCAGAAAACGACTTTTTGGTCTTAAAATGTCCTTATTCAAATAGAACATTCTAGTTTCATACAGCAGTAGGACAACCAACCAAGGCAAAAGCAAAATTCAGACAGCACAGGGTTCAGGTAAAACTTGTATTCGCAATACCGAATTGTTGACAGTGGTGAAGGGACATAGGACCGCGATATAACACATATAACCTCAAACTATGACAATATAATTTAGGTTTACACACTGTTTCGACCTGTACAATTTAGATATTTTGTGGACAAAACCACCAACGAGACGCTAGTCGACAAATTTTTTTTTCCAGTCGACAAAACTTTGAACGCTTATAACTTTGCCGTTTCTCAACGGATCTCGATGATTTTTGCACAAGTTGCATGGAATGGCATGTAGTTTCAAAAAATATAAAAAAATTAAAAAGTTTTAACGATTTATGGAACGAATATTAATGCATATTGTCATAAATCGGTCATAACTACTTTTACAGTGGCCACGACTATTCATACAAACTTGTCTAATTGTCGCATCTGAAAGAACGCCTACTGATCGAATATTATTCATAACCGTCATAAAAATATACACTTTTTCGTTTATAAGTCTTTTCACAGTGTCGGGGCCACGACTATTTATACACCGTTGGAAACTACATTAAAAACCCTTTCCAACCATACCAAACTTGTCTAATTGTCGAATCTGAAAGAACGCCTACTGATCGAATATTATTTATAACCGTCATAAAAATATACACTTTTTCGTTTATATGTCTTTTCACAGTTTCGGGGCCACGACTATTCATACACCGTTGGAAACTACATTAAAAACCCTTTCCAACCATACCAAACTTGTCTAATTGTCGCACCTGAAAGAACGCCCACTGATCGAATATTATTCATAACCGTCATAAAAATATACACTTTTTCGTTTATATGTCTTTTCACAGTTTCGGGGCCACGACTATTTATACACCGTTGGAAACTACATTATAAACCCTTTCCAACCAAACCAAACTTGTCTAATTGTCGAATCTGAAAGAACGCCTACTGATCGAATATTATTCATAACCGTCATAAAAATATACACTTTTTCGTTTATAAGTCTTTTCACAGTTTCGGGGCCACGACTATTCATACACCGTTGGAAACTACATTAAAAACCCTTTCCAACCATACCAAACTTGTCTAATTGTCGCACCTGAAAGAACGGCTACTGATCGAATATTATTCATAACCGTCATAAAAATATACACTTTTTCGTTTATAAGTCTTTTCACTGTTTCGGGACCACGACTATTTATACACCGTTGGAAACTACATTATAAACCCTTTCCAACCATACCAAACTTGTCTAATTGTCGAATCTGAAAGAACGGCTACTGATCGAATATTATTCATAACCGATTTTGTTTTTATTGTGTGGAATTTATCATAATATTTGATTTCTTGAAAAAACATTTGCAAAATTCATTTGTGGCAAGGTTGTTGTTGTAGCATGTACTTTTTTGTAGTCGTGCGGCAAGTTTTCCAATCAGAGTTAATCAATTATTTTTTTGTATTTTTAAGAAACTCTATATAAACCTAGGCAAAATGCTGCTTCGATCCATTTCGTTTTCACAACGAAGTACTTTCAAAATTTACAGCTATCTTTTTGCAAGTTCTTTTGAAAAGTTTTGAAATGTCTTCTTCCATGTTCAATGGTTTTAAGATCGTCTGCAGCCAGAGAAAGGTATGTGATATGCTTAATCTTTTGTTGATAAATTGTTGCGGTTGCTGACGTTGGATCGTTTTACAGTCTTGTGGAGTCGAGAGGTACAAAACGGGTATCTCTGGCAAGCAGACAAAGTGGAGGATTCCGGAGAAGAGTGTTCGGAATCGGTTGCTGTTCCTCTCGGACAGCAACGCCAGGCGGTTTGTATCTCCGTTTACAGTTAAACCAAGCGATAACTTTTGTTTAGACTTTGCGGCTCTGAGCATGCCTGGAGGGAGGATCGACCACGCGATTGTCGAGCTATCAAACACTCCCATTATTGAGGATGTCGAAGCTGTCGTCGTAAGCTTCGGTACGAACAACATCCTCAACATGCACGGGAGCTACCAAAGCATTGCTCAAGTCGTGGAGCTAACAAAGGAGCTCATGTACTTGGTGAATGTTCTCTACCCCAAAGCCAAAGTAAGCTTGTTAACTTTTGTCCATTGTTTTGCTTTGTAACTTGTTCAGAAAAACTTGTTTAACAAAATGAAAAAAACTAATCAGATAATAGATCTTTCAATCCAACGGCTTTATTCGTCTAACTACAAAGGAAACCTCTTATCGCAAAACTTGTGGGACTAACGTGTTTAGTCTTATCGCCTCGCCGTCATCCGTCACAATATTTATCTCCGCTATTGGTTATGGAAGTTACATGGATAAGTATAAAGTTTTAAAAAGATAATATGTGGAACAATAGGATAAGAATGCAGTAAACATGTAAATGTGGTTGGTTTTGGTTTTAATTATTTATCTGTATTTTACAGGTTTACCACTGTGGTATACTGCCACTTGCTGGAAGACGAGGGTTTTTCGTTGGTGATTTGAACAGGAAACTGCAACAAATCGCCGCGGAAATGAACTTTACGTTCATAGAAACTGCGATTCCAATGCATTTCCTTGCAAAGGATGGTATTCACTTAACTGAGGAAGGTTCAAAACTGTTTCTTTCACAGGTGGAGAAAAAAGTTAAAAGAGGCATTGTACGAGTTCCCGAGAAGAACGAGTTCCGGCTCTTGGGTTTCAAGCGACGCCGGAGGAACCCAACAGACCGACGATACCAGTGGTTAAAAAAATGGACCAACGGAGAAAGATGAAGATGTCGTGCCAAATGTGGCGGTAGGTCACGATGCGTTTAATATGCAGATTAGACGATTGCTTTATTCGGCTCTTGGTGTTGTTTAGGAAGTTGATCGTGGTTTTCTACCATCATTTGCTGAAATTATAAAGAATTCCGCCCAGGTAAGACACCTTGCCTTGTGTGTGGTGTCGCGTACAAATGTGTGTTGTATCGCGAAAATTATACATCCGTTCGCACACAGGGACCAAAAACGATCCCATATATTCGCATGCGAGGAGGGGCGACGGAAACGAGGTTACTCCGTAGATAAAAAAATTGGGAAATATTTTCAAACGCCTGTGGCAAGTTTGCGTTCTTCAGATATAACAAATAAGTCAAAAAAATCGGATAAAACTTCCCAACACAAAATAAACGAAGTAAATGATCATAAATGTTTTGCAAGCGCTCAGTGATAAACATATAGATTCGGCCCAACATATTTTGCAGCAGCAATTCCCCCACATAGACGGACTGCAGAGCGTTTTAGCTTACTCCCGGCAAATGGACCCCGTGCCCACTTACACCCCCCAACGCAAATTTGTCCAAATTATTGATGTGCACGATGATCATTGGGTTACGGCGTCAAACGTATTTTCAACAGATGACAATAGTGTTCAAATTTATGATAGCGCATTTTTTAGGTATGACTCGGACGACCAGTTTGCCATTTCAAAGCTTTTTAAACATAATACCGCGAATTATTTACGCATGGAATTTCCGAATATACCGAGGCAAACTGGTGCTGGCAATTGTGGCGTTATGGCGATTGCATTTGCGGTAGCCTTATGTATGAATATTCAACCTGATCAGCTAACCTACGACGAAAATACATTAAGGCGAGAATTAACGAAAATGTTTAAGCGCCAACATTTTGATCAAATTTTCAAGCGTAAGAAGCTCATTATAAATAGAAAACCTAAAATTGAACCAATAAGCATCTATTGTAATTGCAGGTTGGCTGAAAACAAACAGCAGATGTTAATAGAGTGTTCTAAATGTAAAGAATGGTATCACCCAACATGTCTTAAAACCAGTTTGCCTGAATCCGCCGTAATTGAAGATGTCCCTTGGTTTTGCGGCCAATGCTAATTATTTGTTTTTGTTTTTCAGGTTTTGCAATTTTGAAAAAATGTTGCGTAACGTTAACTTCGAAGTTTTCATAATTGAACAGTTTATTATTGTTTATTCAAACTTACTAATAATAACATTTTGCTTATTTAGGTTATAGGACGTGTAGGAAATATTATAGACTTTTAAAATTGTTCTCAAACTGTGCAATAAGTCTACATAGCTCTGACAAAAGGAGAAGCTTGTGGAGTACAGATACATGCTTCTATTTTGGGATAGGTAAGAATATGTTACATATGTTTAAAATTATTTCTGATGAACCTGTAAAAAGACTTGACAACGAAAAAATGTACATTTTTTTTTAGATGCGATAATTAGACAAGTTTGGTATGGTTGGAAAGGGTTTTTAATGTAGTTTTTAACGGTGTATAAATAGTCGTGGCCCCGACACTGTGAAAAGACTTATAAACGAAAAAGTGTATATTTTTATGACGGTTATGAATAATATTCGATCAGTAGGAGTTCTTTCAGGTGCGACAATTAGACAAGTTTGGTATGGTTGGAAAGGGTTTTTAATGCAGTTTCCAACGGTGTATGAATAGTCGTGGCCGCGGTTCGATAAAAGTAGTTATGACCGATTTATGACAATATGCATTAATATTCGTTCCATAAATCGTTAAAAATTTTTAATTGTTTTTATACTTTGAAACTACATGCCATTCCATGCAACTTGTGCAAAAATCATCGAGATCCGTTAAGAAACGGCAAAGTTATAAGCGTTCAAAGTTTTGTCGACTGGAAAAAAGTTTTGTCGACTAGCGTCTCGTTGGTACAAAACGCCGTGTAAAAAAATTTGAACTTAATAAAAATTGAACAAACTTTGTTGTTTCATATAATTCTTATTCAAATTGCTGTGATACTAGGTTGACATAACCTGCTGCTGACGCTGCCACGCATAAAAATAGTAATAAAAAATAAGTCAATTTCAAAGTTCTTTTGGCAAAAAATATTTAGGGGAGACCGGGGATAGCTCGGACGGTTTTGGGAAAATTGCTCATATTTTTGTTAAATTATGAACCACATTCTTAAATTTTATTTTGTTGTAAGTAGTACAACGCTCGTTTTAGCTCACTAAAAATGTTTATTCAGCCCGTTTTTTAAACAGGTCTCAAATGTCGTCACTGGGGATATCTCGGACAGCAAGTTTTACCAGACGTTTTTTTTTGTTTATTTAACAAATAACGGAAATCAAACTTGGCGCAATATCAGCATTGGGGCATTAGCGAATAAAATATCATTCAAGCTTTCAGGAATCGGGGCGTGGCCACTTATCGTTTCGACCCTTCCACACGTTCATGCTTTGGGTAAATCGTGTATGTTTTACGGCAGCACGGATATCATAGATTTTAGACTCAACAAACGATTTTTTATCTTTGGGACTTTTTCTTACTGCCAAAATTCAATCATTTCATCCAGCCTCTGTTTATTCTCTACTATGACCGATAATTTTTCATAAAACTCAAAAATTGTTGCCTACTCGCAATTTTTTGCCATGATGTCCGAAGTATCCCCGACCACGTGACGACATAGAAATTCTTAAACTATGGCAGTATTTTTAAAGACACAAAATCATCATTGGCCTATCCAAGAATACATATTTGATTATGCAATCAACCCAAAATTACTGCATTTTGATTAACTGTGACAGATATATAACCTTCCACATAGAAATTGAAAAACTTGGTTTCACTGATAAATTGACTTTTTCGATTATAACTTTTTTAGCAGACATGATTTAATTCCAAAGTTCCTGTAAACGTTTGATGGAGACATAAAGCTTTTGTAAAAGTGTCTTAACAATACCTAATTGTGACGTAAAATACCTGGTCCGAGGTATCCCCGATCTCCCCTATTTGATCGACGTTTCGGTCTTCATGCAATCGACCTTCTTCAGGACACCTTCAGTGCTTTCGTCAGGACAAATGAGAGTAAACAACCCGTTAAATATAAGAAAACGCGTAAAAAAACAAAAAAAGAGGGAAAGAAAGACAAAATAAAGGAAATGTGTGCCCAAGTCGAAAAAATGCCAAACAAGGTACAACCACACATCCTTAGATTCATACTGTATAATCAGAGCCAATAAGCCTATGCAGTTCCAACTTTCTACTTGAGTGCTCATGGTTTCGCGATGTCCTGACTGCTGACCAGATGCCGATGCACTGGAGAAAAAGTTCTGCTTCTTATTATTTTGCTAGTTCCTTATAGAGGATTTAGGTGCTAAACTTTGTCAGGCTTGGCATGCAGTCTTTATGATGTCATTATCTACAAAATTACGTCGATACTTCTTACCGGTGAAAGAAACTGTTAACTTTATGTTCCTGTCTACGTTTAAATTTCAAAACGTTATGCACTTTCTACAGCATTTGAGACTATATTGAGACACAATAAAGATTCAGACTATCGTTTAGTTTGGCGTACTGAAACGAAATCGAAAACATGGTAACGTTCATAAAACAACAATGTCGACATTTACTGTTTCTAATCAAATAACGATTGTTTATCTCGTTTGACGTTATATGCTATGCATACTATTCAACATAGATTAAATAGGTCGTTTGAGCGTAAATTGAAACCAAAATGACGCAATCATTACAGGCATTTAAACCACAAACGCGGCTTTTTTTGGACGGGTTTGCCAAGGACACTTTTAACCCTATATTTACGCATTCTGACACTAATTCATCGTAACAAGAGAAAAAACAATGTATACATTTTCCAACAAACAAAACAATCGTAAGGCGCAGGGAGTAATAATGCATTCAGTGGTTGAGTGAGTTGAAAAACTAAACAACGCATCTGGATCAGCTGTTTTTGCACAACATGGACAATTTACAAAGTTGTCTCTTCCTTTCAATGCTGCCGTAGAAATGTTATTTCCGCAAATGATTTCAAATTAAGCAATCGAATGCAACAGGGAATGCTTAAGGCTACAATGCATTAGAGGTTTTCTCTGGCGTAATAACACATATTTTAATATAATTTCCTACTTACAGCTTTCACATTCAATCGATTTACACACGTGTATGACAAAATTATAGTACTCCACTGACTGTTGGAATTTTTTCAGAGTAAATTTGGGCCGTTTTACAACATTCATGGTGTTTTTTTTGTTCAAGCACTTTACCAAGTGCAGTTGAGCGAAGCCACTTCACAATGAGTAATGTTCAGTCTTCGGCGACATGCTTCAATTCTCAGGAAGGTCGGGTGTGTGTAAATGTTGTATGTGTTAAAGGCATAGCTAAATGTTGGCGGGTCAAATATTTACTGTTTGAATTGGTATCCAGCAGCAACACTGCGCAAACTTTATTTGCTGTTTATTGCTTAACGAAATTGAAACAGGAAGTTAATTACTGCTAAATTGAATAGACTTATGAAAAAGTATATTTCGGATTATTCCAGCATTGTAAAAATCGAGTGCGTCGAACATTACCGTTATGAAATCTTCTCGTGTGAAAACTGGCATTTAATGATTAACGCACTTGATCTCTGCTTGGAAAATATATTTTTCTGTTTAACACACAGCAAAGGAGTACTGTACGTGCTGTACAGTACTTGGATGCAACAGAGCCAGATTTGCTTGCCCAGTGGAAGAATTGCATCATGGTTTCGTCTAGGAGACGTAGAGCCTGACTGTATTGTGTAGCATTTTCACAAGCATTTTTCGACATTTGTAGACTAGTATAAGCTCTAATGGTTCTTGAAACATACCTTGTCCTGTCAGAATACCACTGACATTGAAACATACCTTGTCCTGTCAGAACATAAAAAAATTAGTTAAGTAAGACACATTGGTATGTCAATACTTTTTGGATCAAGTACGTTTTTTTTGATGTTGCATGAATTCAACTAAATGGAGTGTTTATTCGAATACACTGAATGGACAATTAGCATTTTTGTAATAACATTGGAAATCTGGTGGCTTGGTTATCAAGGTGAGTGGCACAATAACAACACGGTTTTAAATTAAAGCCAATTAAGTGTGTATACTCTACTTGTCACGTTTCTTTGCTAGGTTTTCAATGGCAGTTTCAAATACAAACTCCAAGTCTTCCCTTGGAGGTTGTTGTAAAAGCAGGAGATATTGCTCAAACTACATGTGAAGTGCAGATAAAAATAATCGATTTTATGTGGGAAACTTGTACGTGCACTTATCTTTAAAATGCTATAAACTGCTTGTTTTTACCGTATATACCCAAAATAACATAACATAAAAAGGTACATTTCGATTCATTATAATTTCGTCGTTACGCTACATGTTTTAATGTATAGTAGATAAAGTACATTACTTTTTAAAAGGTGTCCTAATGCTACTTTGTAAAGTAGTTTTATCGGTACTATGTATGTTTAGTTGGTAATAGTGCAAGAAAATCGACCAACACAAGGATTAAAAAATCAGTACCAAGTCTTTCATCACTTTACATCGTCGAAGTAAATGGAGTTGCGATGCTGTCTGCAACAGATGATCATGTTCTTGAGGCACTCTACGAAGTTGGCAAACTGGGTTGTACCTCACTGGCACTTCCTGGATTTGGTGCCGGTGCGAATTCATAACAGTTTGATGAAAGTCATACACATGTTTCATTTACCTATACGTCACAATGGTTCTTGTTGAGATAAATCTGTTTCGCTGAACGAAATAATAACTTAAAGATGGCATAAACAAGTCTAATGTAAAATAAACAAGCATTAATTTCATAAAACGTAGATGGTGATACAAGATTGACAAGAACTTTGGAGAAGTTTCGGAAATATAATCGGTCCAATCTACACTACATTGAAGTTTACGTCAAGCCGGAACAATTACGCAGTTATAGTAATCAGGTCCAATCTATTATGATTTCAAACTGCAAAGAAATGAAAGCAAAGAAGGTTAGATACAGTTGGATGCTTTCATTTCACCTCCTGATGCATTTTTATTCACACCCGAAAAACTGTTTTTTCAGGAAGACTGGAAAAGCATTCTTCCAGAAATTGCAATCGAATCTATGGACGAGTATAGCCTCATCCAAAAAGAATGTGACGCATTTGTACGTTTGGGAATGGATTACGAGTTTAACGGTAATGATACATACAACGCAAAATAATTGTGGCGCCGTCGAAAAGTTTTGTGGCGAGTGCTTTATACATAATATAGCGGTGATATATGCTCCAATTAGGCGAGTGCATAATTATTTTAAGTTTAAAAAACAATGCATAGGCTATACTGTGATTGTTAAAGCGCCACTTACGATCTGGTCACAAACTACAGTAAACAGAAACAATGTCACAGACAAAGTTTGTTTTTCGATGACAAGTTTTGAAACAGGGCGTCGGCCTATATGGGCTGTACTTATCATAACTTAAAATTTAAGAAAATTAATGTTTGCAATATAAATTTTTTGCATGTTACCAGATCCATTCTCAACTGCTTTGTTATTCATTGGCGGCTACAATGTTAAAGTAAGCTGCGACAATCACGTTATTCGCTGCGGTGAAACGTACATGATTACTCGTGCGAACTGGCCATTGAAATGCAAGTACATTATTCACGTAAAATTGCCTTCCCATCGCAACCAGTTGTTATCTTGCAACAAAGAGATTTTAAAGGCCGCCCATGACTGCAATATTAAACATTTGGTCTGTGTTTTGGGCACAGGTAAGAACTAAAGTATGGCTTTTGCAAAAACTTTAAATATATGCCCTTTTTCAATAAACACTTTGCTAACATATATTGGCAGTACAAAATACAATGGCTTACAGAATACATACAATTTATGTAGATTGTCCTAAAAATCTTAAATGCCGATTTTTTGTTACTTGTTTACGAAAAAAAAAAAATTAAAGAAATTTATGCCACACAGTTTGTTGAATACGTGGATATAAATCTCTTGTATTCCTGTCTGAATTCTTTGATGAATTGAGGTTATTTTTCGCTATTTTACAGATGCGACTCTCAATTTGATACAACAAACGCAATTGTGGAAACGGGCGATCATTTTATTTTTTAAAACACACACTTCAAGCGTAAAACGTATTAGTTTTAAATCACACGAAGAGACAGGTTCTTGGGCCAATATCTTGCTTCAAATACAAGCGATTAGAGATTTCTGTGACAATTACGGTATATTGTATTTTCACACTATATTTCTCTTAAACCTTAGATACATTTTGCTTCTGTTTGAATGTTAACAGATCGCACCGTTTTCCAATTTGATTGCCCATTGTCAACAGTCGCTTCAGAGGAAATTGTTTGTTTTATCAAATCAGCACCTGATTGCCTAAATTTACTCCAGAACAAAATGGAAGATTGGGCAATGGTCGAAATAATTAAACCCACATCTAACCATGCTTTACGATTTCATTCAGTTCCACAGGTAAAATAGTTTGTAGAAATGTCAGCAACTTTTCACGTGATCTTTTTACAGCTTTCCGATTGGAGCAAAAGCAACCAATACTTTTTTGAAGCGCGCTGCATGAGTAGTCTACAAGAGTTTGTTAAAATGTTTGACAGCATGATGGTCAACGGCATAAATCACACTACTTTGTATTTTCTTAATCAATTGTCGATTCAAGGCCATGACCGTGAGGGTTTAATGTATTTTTATCCAGATGAAGTTACTCCCCCATTTCAAGTTTATGCCAGGTGTGTACAATTATTAAGCTGCTCTAGGTTTACTGCTCTTCCAGGAAACTTTGCTTGCAAAGTCGTGTTAAGTGACAACCAAACAGTAAAAATAGCTCGAAACAGTAAACTACAAATAGGCTACCACAATCTTATTTCCAGGTCGTATTTTTCGTTTCTGGTTATAGCTGGGTACACAAAAGATATTCAGTCTATTCAGACATATGTGCACCATATGAGTGATGCACAAAATAAGACATTGTACGAGGATTCAATAGAGGTGGATAGACCCGTTCTCCGGTACAAACTTAAGCACATTTTGGCTTTTTTGTTATTTTGATAGCAACAATGGCGTTACTTTACAGTGCACTGTGCCTTTGTGGTGTTATTTCACGCATGGCTTTAAAGCATTCAGAAGTCAAAATTTCGCATTCCAAAACCGATTTTACAGGAATCATTAAAATGCAGGGTGGACAAATTTACCTGAATGCTGCAAAATACGATATTAACATTGAAATTAAGGTAAGGCTTTTCTTTTGGTATATCCAATATTTTTTAAATTGGCTGAAAAATGACATATACCCTTTGTGCTACTTCACATTGCTAGGAATAAAGCAAGCTTGGTCCAATGTAATGGTATTCAAAACTATTTCCACAGAAAATAAAAAGAAAAAAACTACCACCTTCGCAGTTTTGGGTGAAATTCCTAGTTTCGCAAGCAAATGATTTGGCACACAACAGTGATTTTGTTCAACGGAAAGTTCAACAAAAAC
Source organism: Ascidia mentula (assembly GCF_947561715.1). Classification (NCBI taxonomy): domain Eukaryota; kingdom Metazoa; phylum Chordata; class Ascidiacea; order Phlebobranchia; family Ascidiidae; genus Ascidia; species Ascidia mentula. The sequence goes on along the minus strand of NC_138569.1, from coordinate 13,306,616 downwards.
TTGTTAAAAATAATGTAAAAGGTAAATGACTTTTGTCATGACACTGCGAACATACTTCCCAATATTAATGCACATTCGCACTTTAATTGACATTTCTAGATATAACAATACAATTATTTGTCTAATATTCCAAATGTCTTTCTGATATTTAAAAATTGAAATATATCCTTCTATAAACAGTGGCATTTCAAGTGATGCCACCTGATGTATTGGTGTACTTCAACAAACAAAGTGAATTTGAACGTGCTTTTCACATTATACAAAATGATATTAAACATTTGAACATAAATATTGACAAAAATGATGTCAAGTATTTGAAATCGTTGGAGTGGAAGTATTTTCTTGAAAAAATTTCTAAAACTGGATTAGTTAGGGTTGATAGCCATGTAAGTTTTTTGGCTGCGAAAAAAAACCCTTATAATTACTTACTGTTCATACACCTAATTTTTTTGCAGAAAAGTCACATGACTGTCATTGGTTTTAGTGATGTCATTCAAGTGGAATACAATAATATACAAGACAACATCACCGAAAACAAAACAGTTGAAGTTAATGTTGAAAAAGAGACTGTAGTTGTACAGTACATCAAGATGTATATGCAAAAAGAGGTCAAAGAGGCATGTAAACAGCTAGAGGTTTCTTACTTTATTACAGAAGATCAGGACAGTGAGATAATTGTAAAAGGAAAAAATAAAGATGTGCAGAAAGGTATTTGTTTACAACACATTTTTTAAAAAAAGGCTAGTTTGTATCTTTTAATATTACAGCATTACTATGGTTCAAAGGGAAATTTAAAACACTTCAGTGTAAGGCTTATAATATAGAAGATGAATGTATTCAAAAACAACAAATCAGAAGTGCAATTCAAACAACTGCAGACAAATGCAAATGTGCTGTAAGAATCAAAAGTCTGGTTGTTAAGAGACCATTATCTACAGAAAACGAGGTATGTTTGCTTGAAATGTTTAATTTATGTTAGTTTAAGTATAACAAAGGAACATTTTTTAAAGGAACTAGTTAGTGTACTGTTGCCTGAAACAAATGTACAGTTACGCTTAATTCAAGACAACATTTTAAACACTACTTGTGAATGCATTGTAAACACATCAAATGAAGATTTGCAATTACTTGGTGGTGGAATTTCTGGATGCATTTTGAAAAAAGGTAACATGCTTAGAACTCAACATTGAAAGGGAATGTTTAATTTGTAAACAATGAATTAACGTTTTTTAAAAGATGGAACAAACTTGCAAAGTAAAATGAATAAATGTCTGAAGCTACGCAAGCGCAAGTTTCTTCCAGGTGAAACAGCAACGACATCAGCAGGAAACCTTCAAATGAATGGAATTATACATGTAGTTGGACCAAGGCATGATATGTTTTCCAAAGCTTAATGCTTTGTAATGTAACCTGTATATGTAGGTGGACCTCCACATCAGCAGAAGAAAGCAAAAATATTTTGACACTTTGTGTTAATAATGTTCTTTCTGAAGCTGATCAAAATGCGTTTAAGTCAATTGCTTTTCCTGCCATCAGTTGTGGTGTGTTTGGTGGAAAAGCACAAACGTGTGTTCCAATTATTGTTGATACCACTGCAAAATATCTTCAATCACACACTGATTCAAAGTTGGAAAGGGTAAATTTCTTTCAAGCGCTGTGGGCTCATAAATGTTTTGGATATGTCCATATTTTAGATTGATTTTGTTGAGATTAACGATGCTGCAGTTATTCAAGAGTTTTCAGCATGTCTGCACAAATTGTCCTCATTTCAACAACCTGTAAGTAAAAATTCTGAATATTTTACTGTATTTGATGTTTTTTTTGTCACAACTTCTCTGTGGTAGAATTAAGTTTATTCATATAGTAATTAGGTTTTTAGAATAAAAAATCAAAGAACTTTGTTAATAGTCAGGTGTATTTACAACACACAAAGCAATTCAATTTTGTGGTGTTGAGATAACAGCATGTGTGCAAGATATTACAAAAAGTAAGTGTGAGGCAATAGTTCACACTACAAACAAACAACTGCAAATTAACAAGTCAGGAATTTCTGGATGCATTTTAAAAATGGGTAAAGTAGCTGAAAAGTAATTTTTTATTGTTGTAATGTAACTTTTATAAATATTGTGCTATTTTGTGATAATGTTGTTTAGCTAAAACACCTTACTACTAAAATAGGTGGCACAAGTTTGCTCAAAGAGATTCAAGAATGTTCACAAAAAATTGGAAAGCTGCCAATAGGAAGTGCAATAACCACTAACTCAGGAAACCTTAACTGCAAAAAAATAATTCATACTGTTGGGCCCAAGTAAATTTATTCTAGTTGTTACAATATAGATTTTATTCTGAGATGCCTTTTTAAAGTATTGATTTATTTAGTTGGAAATTGAAATCAAGATCCCACACAGCAGATCTACAAAATTGTGTGATTAGCTGTTTGAATGAAGCTAAAAAACATTCTATAACATCGATTGCCATCCCAGCAATTAGTTGTGGGGATGGTGGTGGAAAACCTGATATTTGTCTATCTGTGATTCTTCACACCATATTACATTTTGTCAAGAGCAAAAGTGAATTAAAGAAGGCATGTTTACCACTTTATTTTCCATACATGTTTTATACCTATATATTGTTTAGGTAGTTTTGGTGGAAGTTAGAAAAGTTGGTATTATTTCAATATGGATTAATCTTCTTCACAAGCTGAAATATGTGGAGAAACTTCAACATGGTTTGGTTGAAAATGTCAGATGCCTAACAATTTGCAAAGGTTTTGCTTTTCTTTATGTATTTTGATATAATTTAGGTCATTGATCGCAGTCAAGCAAAATCAGTCGAACCCATCAATGTTTGTATTGAACATGGGAATATTGCATTAACAACATGTGATGGTTTGGTAAACAGTACAAGCAATTTTTCAATGGCAGGTTAGATAATTAAATAAGCGTTTTGATACTTTTTGTTTAGGTGATGTGGGGCAGTCAATAATACTTTTTGTTTAGGTGATGTGGGGCAGTCAATAATACTTTTTGGTGGACCTGAAATAGAACATGCATTACAAAACAGAAACATAATCACAGAGACAATACACTGTCAAGTCACTAAGGCTGGTGAATTGTATTGTGATTACATTTTTCATGTTGATACTCCTCGAGATTCAGCTAAGCTACCAAATACCTTGCAGGAAATTTGGCAACTTGCTGAGGAGCTAAAACTTAACTCATTAGCAATCCCCGCAATAGGAACAGGTGCAATATGTATACCCATGTGATGGGTGTAACTTCAAATAAAAAATTGTTGATGTAAATAAAGTAATTATTCTTTTGACAGGAAAGATAGGTTTAAGTGCTGATGATGTTGCCAAACACATTTGTTTAAGTATTAAACAGTTTGGACAGTCCAATCAGCAGTATTTAAAAAATATTGTAATATATGTATATCAAAACAGTATGGCTCCAGTATTTTGGCAAGAACTTCTTAAACCACAATCTTCAAGTTTCATGTTCCCACTTCAAAGTATATCTGTGTGTTAATGATAAATAACATTTAAAAACTTCATTTAATATAAAGATAGTTGCAAGAGAAAATTTTCATTGCCAAGCCTTGAAAGCATTACACTTCCAGAACCAATTCAAGTTACTTTATGTTTGCCAAGACAGCAAAATATTAGTGAAGTATGTATATGTTTTTTGTAATGAGTAAATTAATTTAAATATTACCTTATTTATTTAGGTTTGGGAGGAAATGGGTAATGTTATAAAAGAAGAGGAGCACGAAATTCACATGGACCAAATTGACACAGATGACAGTGAAACTGGAAGTGAAATAGAAACTTTGGAAAACAATTTTCTACTGGATGTAATGTTGAGGCATTCTGTAAAGATAACAAAACAGAAAAAGTACACAAGTGATATTGATCTCTGGCTATAAAATATTTGTCACCAGAATTATTATGAGGTTTTCTACAGTAAAAATGCTTTCAAAATTGTCATGTTTGTAGGACATATTGGCAAAACCATATGCTAACATTAGTTTCTGTTAAAAAGTCTAATAAAATGTCAATGTTAACTACAGCATTTTTATTTCTAAAGTTCTATGCATTCTTTAATGTCTTGGAAATCTGACAAAATATGTCTATGATTAATTCACAGCTTTTTTGTGTATCGTATTTTACTGACATAACTACAGTTCTATTTCTCAAAAGTTTTATTTAAACTAAACCTTATGTTGTTTATATTAAAAAAAGGTTTTTAAAAAATATGTTATAATTACTGCTTGCAGTAAGTGTATTTTTGAGAAGTGTACAACCCAGTGCATTGTTTAGAATGTATGTTGTGAGAGGCAGCAGAGAAAAGGTGGTGACTGCCTGCAAAGAACTGGACAAATTTGTGGTGGAAATTAAAAGTGCTGTAATGTGTTCTGAAATTGTAACATGGAAATACTTTGACAACACTTGTCGAAAATATAAAAAATTTCCTATCCTGATTAACCGCAATTTGGAACAAAATTACCAGGTACCTGTTTTCCAGCATTTTTCAGTCTAATGAGTAAATTAATATTTTAGAACAAACAATCTCACATCCTTACATTTTACATCTTCTCTTGCGGCATCAACATTGAATATTGTGTGAATACCAAAGAATTGGAAGGCAAACGACTAGACACCAATGCATTTGTTCAGGTTCAAAGATTGTTAAAGGATGCAGAACATGGTGAAATGCATAAAATTGTTTCCATGTAGTGACTAAAAATGAAACATATTTGTTAATTCAGCTAAACATGTGTTGCAGGCCTTCCTGTTCATTGGGATGACATGGGAGGTGAATCTTTAAAACTTGTAACAATATTAAAGAACACACCCGAGTACAAAACTGTTCTTGAAAAATTTAAATCTTCATCGTATGGTCATCCAATTCAGGTTTGAAAAAGTATTTGACATTCATACAGTTTTGTGTATTTTACTCTGTATTTAGTTGGAAAGAATTCAAAACTCAGCATTATACAAACAGTTTCAAGTGCAGAAAAATGAAGTAAAATTAAGGTTGAAAAACCAAAGTCTACCAATCACAAGAGAATTGTTTCATGGGACTGACAAAGAAACATCTCAAAAGATATGTAAAAATGGGTTTGATCGCAGCTATGCTGGCAAAAATGGTAGGAATTATCAAACTCAATTGACATTTTTTGAACTTATACAATATTTATCTACAAACTACCATTTTAGCCACATATTATGGTGGTGGTGTGTACTTTGCCATGGATGCTCATTTTTCCAGTCAAGGAAAGTATGCCATGCCAGATGAACGTAATCACAAAAGAATATTTCTCGCTGATGTAGTAACTGGAAAATATTGTGGAGGAAATAGTTCAATGAAAACAACACCATTACAAGCAGATCATACTCCCTATGATAGCACAGTTGACTCTATGAACAATCCAAAAATATTCGTTGTGTACAAAGATGCCAGCGTTTACCCTTCCTACTTGTTAACATATTCCTAATGCAACAAAACCCATTGCAACGTTGCTACTGTTTTGAAGTTGGCAATCGCACAGAGAAGGAACTGTAGTACCAAAACACGTAGGGATTCAGCTATATACGGAAAAACTACCACATTGTGTCACCATCGCATTATGCACGGGGTAACATCGGATGTGACGAGGGGTAGCTCGGGTAGTAACGAAAACATACGATTTTTTGTTCATTTAACAAATAACTGAAGTTAAAGTAGCCCCAATATCAGCATTGGGGCATTAGCTCATAAAATATCATTTGAGCTTTCTAGAATCATTGCGTGGCCGCTTGCCGTTTCGACCCTTCCACATGTACAGGACTTTCCAACGCTTTGGATAACTCGTTTACTACATACGGCAGCACGGATATCTTAGATTTTCGGGCCAACAAACACAATTTTGTCTTTGGAGTTTTTTTTTACTGCCAAAATTCGATTATTTCATCCAGCGTCTTTTTATCTTCTATGACCTGATAATTTTGCCTAAACCTTAAAAAGTGTTTTTTCTTGCCATGGTGCCCGGAGTATCGCGGACGACATAAGATTACAAAAATATGGCCTAATTTTTTAACGTTGGGCAAAATCATTATTGGCCTATCCAAAAATACGCTACGTACTTGAATATAGAAACAACCAAAAATGTACTGCATTTTCATTAAATGTGACTGATATAGGCTATAACTTACACGTACAAATTGAAAAACTACTGATAAATTGACAAGCAGACATGATTTGTAAAGTTCTTGTCAACTTGTGTACCTAATTGTGACGTAATTACCTGATCAAGTATACTTTTAAATTGAAAATAAAATTCAGATATGCAACAGCATTAACAAGTTTTCTTAATTTCTAGACAGAATGTCCAATTATAGCACCAAACCACAGGGGTTGATCGCCCAAAAAAACTGACCTTATTACTATTCCGCAAAGTCTTGTGTTGTATATAAACCGCAAAAGTAGCGAAATAATTCGTGATTACTTTTCAAACATAAAAATTGACTTTAAATAAATCATGGATTGCTTTATTATGTAAGTTACATCCTCTTGATAGATGTAATTAAGTTGGAATTTCCTCCCGGCAAAACTTATTTTAATAGAAATACAGATATGCGGTCTATACTCAATCTACTTGGAACGACTATTTTTTTGACCACACCGGAATTCTAATCCAGAATATCCTGGCAAAACCAACAAACAAAAGTGTTTGCTGGCATTAAAGTCTCGCTACAAAACATAGGCTAATTAATTTTCTCATCCTCTGATTGCCTCAAGTATGCCAATTTTAAAATTATAATTCGCAGTATTGTGGCTTTATTATTTCATTACGTTGGTTTCTCTTAGCGTCTTTTTACAAACCTTCATAATCTTACGCCACAAGTCTCTTTGTATATAATATCAGAAAACAATTAAGATAAACACAAAAGATGTTCCCAGTTCCAAATTATCCGGCCCGGTCGGATCCGGATAGTTCTCAATCAAATCCGGAAAATACTACCGGGTCACAAGGTTTTTTCGAAACTTGATCCACGTATAAGTCTATATAAAACATAAATCTGTGCGAATTTTAATGATTAGGTGTAAAGTGGTAGGGCCACTAGGGCCACTACCTGTTATTTTTGTTTATAAATTTAACTTGAAATACTACAGACCGCATATCAGTAGGCTATTTTTATTAAAAAAGTTTTAATCCTCTGTCATACAGAAACTCAATGATGTCACAAGGCAACCGGTGATGCAATGGGGTCAAATTTATGGTTGGATGAGCAGGGTGTCACGTTCTGTTGCCAGAGCGATTTACAGCGTGTCTGGTGCAGTTTTAGCGCATTTTTTTCCCTTCTCATACAGCTTGTCATTTGGTGCTGCGTGCTGTGAAAAAATTAGTTGAAAAAGCACCAAAATGCTCAAGTGTAAATAGCTCAGAATTGAATCACAGAAGTATACCTTAATTTGTGATTTTATGTTAGGCCCGCCTCTTGTCTACGCATTCAGGTCAAAATTAATTGCAGGATAGTTGCTTTAAGGACCTATATGGGTATTAGATTGGAGAAATCCTGTGTTCAAGGCCCTCGGCTGTAATGCATCTAGCGACTGTTCCGCTTGTTTCCCAATGACCGTTGATGGGTCTTGTGACTTACATAGGGACCTAAAATTCTACGAAGTTAAAAAAAAAATTGCTCCTGGATGAGACTGTACAGAGCAAGGACTTGTTGGGCCTCCTGGAAGATCATATGGCCAACAGGGAGGCATACCCAGCCCTTGGGGGAGGGCTTTGACACTTTTTCAGCAACTAAATTTGATGCCATCGCATAGAGAAGAGTTGGAACTTACAAAAAATGCAAATGAGTGTGTAGTTGAACGATTCATTTTTCTGCAAAATCCAGTTCCATTTTTTGTTGCTCTTTTAACCAAAATACTGAGTAACCAGGGGGGCAAATGGCCCTAGGGGGGTGGCTAAACCATTATTTTTTTTTCGTATTCTATCGGCCTGTCGTTATTCTTGCCATCGCGCTGTAAACGTTCGCACGTTCTTTTAATAGTTAAATTCGCTGCAATTCAGTCACGTGTTAAACGCGCTTGAAACAAGTTAAACTTAAGCCACCTGGTAATTGCAATCGTGTGTTTCCATTAATAAAGAAGTCTGTTCACGGAGCTTTTAATTCAGTAGTCTATATCAGCAAGAACACGCAAACAGACTTTAGCTTCAGCAAAGCAGCGACTGGGAATCCTATTGGTACGCTGCAGTCCTAAAGTTCCTCCCTGGCCGAACATTATTTTGAGCTGAATAGGCTGCAAAAAATGTAAGTTGGTTTTGCGAAAAAATCACAAAAACTTCATCCAATTTGCAATTTAATGTTGGCCCCAACCCTTCTCTACGGAAGTAAGACAGCGTTGGCCAAGCATGCTGCCTTAAAAGGTCATCGGATTGCCTTCGACAAAGCTAAGGTTTTGGAAAAGGAGTAAGTAACCATATACAACTCTTCACACTCACCATCTTAACCAGCAAACCATAGGTTATTAAAGTTTCGAAAACTTCTTTGTCAGTCATCCATATTTCTGGTTTAACTTCAATGACAATCCTGGCTATAACGAGTCAAGAAACTGCATCAACTTTGCCGAAACCATACAACAATTTTGCGAATATATTGGACAACACCGCTAATCTAGTGCAAGATCCTGGGGGCAAAAAGATCCGCCTTGGTGTTATAAATGAGCTTACCGATTCGTGTATTTTATCGGTATGGCAAAAATGTTTGATTGCCAAACAGAATACTATGTTAAGGTTAGCTTGTCATGAGTGGAACAAATAAACGTGGGCATTAAATTATATGGTATAACACGTCACGAAAAACCTTAATCACAAACAACAGAAAAATCGTAAGTCAGCGAGTCTAACAGACTGGGTCCCAAAACGAGCAATTTGAGAAATGTTTGTCCGTTTTTAGGACAAAAATGCTTTCCCAAGTATCCGGTAAAATTAAGTGTATTATCCGGCCGGGTCCGAGTACCCGGATCCGGCGCAAGAAATGACTACCAAAGACGCAAGTCGACAAAACGTTTTTTCCAGTTGACAAAACATCAAAGTCTTGTCGACTAGCGTCTTTTTGATCTAAACAGAGAGTTTATTTTTTGCACACGTTCTGGGAACGTCACTGCAAACAATTGTTGGTGTAAAAGTTCAATTTGGCATAAATGAAATATTCACATAAACGTGCAGCAAAGACCCACTTTGCTCTATAAAGCAGCAAAGAAGTTTTCACAAAAATCTTTGTCGGAACACATTTTGTGTAGCACATTAGAGTCGCAAAAACACTGCTTTTTTCCTGTTGATTTAGATGTTATTGCACAAAAAACCTTCACGAGAGTGGTTTCTTATAAAGGTATATGTTGGGCTTATTATTACAAATCGACTACTGGTTGGCGATCGTCAAGATACATTTAATTCGCATGCAACAATAGAAACTATGACTAACCCACGACAAATGATTGCTTAACAATACATTTGTAAGTCAACTCAAAAACATGTGATGAATTTGTGAAATAAAAACATTTAGTGATACCGCACATTAAATCACATAATCGTCTTCATCAAAATTATCCTGAACCCTTGGTCGCGATGGTCCATATGATATTTCCCAAGGAGCAATATAATGTTTTTCATCTTCATCTTCAGAAATCTCATCCATTTCAAGAATTGAAAATGGATCCGTTTCCTCTGGTGTCTCATGCCAAAGGTCGTCATATTCGGGGCCCAAAAGCCATATTTTTTCCAGCTGATATCTGTAACAGACCTTTATTTTGGCAAAATGTAAAACAGATTTAGAAAAAAACAACCTTTTCCGTGTGTTTGGTAACATGAAATGAACTACAATATGCCCCATGTCAATGCATTGCCAACTTTGACTGTCTTTTTTACCCTCAATATACAGAAATGGATCCTCAATACCCTTTTTTGACTTGTACAACTGATTTAACGTTTGGGACATATGCTGCAACAACAAACAGTTTTAACAAAAAGTTTAAACGGGCTCATTATAAAATATATTTGTTGTTTAAACCAATTGTGTTATCACAGACCACTAAATGCCTTGGAGACTTTGCAGTCACAATGACAAAGTAGTCCACATAATTAAGTTTCTTTGATAGTTCCAAAACAGCAACATCCTGACCATTTAGTTCTTGTAACAGTTCATGAACATCATCAAGTGATAAAACAACTAAAAACAGTATTTTTATAACAGTGTGGTTGAAAACTGCAAAACATTTGGTTGCTTCCATAAAAAACATTGTGGAAAAACCTATTATTTCAATGCTAGAAGCATTTTAGCAGGGAGAGGGTTAGTGTTGTTTCTTAGGCACAAAGCCCACAATGGATATTTAGAGTAACCATTTGCTTTAGAGCAAAAGATTCCCAACTTTTTTCTTCAATATGCACTCTGGCAGCCTTTGAAGATTAATTTTACTCCCTCCTGTTTTAACATGAAATACAAACCTGAATTAATTTTTATCAAACCTAAAAACACTGCAGCGAAGCAAAGAAATAATGTAAACATAACGAATGGTTTTTCAAAAACCTAACCATTCAAAAACTAAACGGCGTACAGTGAAAGTTTGCAAATTTGAGGCTAACAACAGGTAAATTAAATTTACAACCAAGGGGTAAATTTATCCCCGGGTGGGAACCATTGCTTTACTGGAATCAGAAATTTCAAATTTTAAAAATGGCTGCTAATTTTTTAATGTGACATAACAGCAGCACTATTTTATGCTAATCAACATTACTTTTTATTTTTCCTTGGTCAAGTTGGTTACCATCCTTGGGCTTAAGTTTTTCCAACAACACTTTGTCTTTCATGTTTTGGTTGATATTGGGCAAATCGCAATTTGACTCTTGACTGGAATACCGAACTGATACCATAGAACTTTTGCTGTTTGTAAAACACAAGTGATTTTTCTGTTTCAGACTTGTGAATTGACGATGGCACTGATGATATTGCTTGAGAATTTTGCTTGCATTACATGAGAAACAATGTTGACTTAACATTGTTTTGAAAGATTTTGTAAATACAGAATTTCCAATTGGTAGCATCAGCTTGTTCCTGCAGTAAATTATACATGTGAATATACAAAAAAAACTAGATTCATAACCATAGGCTTATCCAGGATTTTTTTATGGGAGGAGGAGGGGAATCTTTTTTGGGAATTCCCAGATATTCCGGTGTAAACTAAGCTTAATTGTGGTCGAGCATTGCAAAATAAGAAAACCAGTGTTGGCGCAAATTCGTCAAATATAATGGTGGCTTCCTGGTATGCGCAATCGCATAATGCTATGGAACACTCAAAGTGAATTTTTGTGGTAGTCCTTGCAACTTAGTTTTAATACTACTTTAAAAGAAAGGCTTGAATATATTTGTAACTAAAAGGGATCAAATGAGGGCTTACGTTATCAAGAAAACATGCAGATCAGGTAATTATGAAAACACCAATAATGACTAGATTTTAGTTTTCAGAAATACTGTTCACACCTTTTTTAAAAATAGTCATGATGCTACTAATAATGACCAAGTTATAAAAGGCAAAAGCAAGTTTTCACACTAGTACCTGAAGATCATAGCTATCCTCTTACCCACTGACATCAAATTGATCAATGGTGTCAAGTACCAAAAGAAGCAATTCAAAAAAGGAATTGACTGAAACTCTGAGTAATCTTGCCTCAGAAGCCTCCCAGTTACTAAATGTAAGAGTATTTAAATGCAGTACAATGACAATTTTTGTTGATAGTACTGTAATTCATAAAAAAAAATACAAGATAAACCTCATATAAGACTTTGTGAAAAACTTACACAAATAAAATGTTTTCCTGTAAAATTAATTTTCTTGTTATTTCTTCTTTTCTTGGTTCCCTGTCAACTTCCAGTGAGTTCTTTGCAATAATTGCGAGCCGATTATTTGCAAAAGGAACTTTAACAAAATATTTCCAACCCTTACGATCCATGCAGGACTTATACAAAGGCCCTGAAGTGTCAACAAAATCTCATATAAACTATCTAAAACAGAAATCCGACTATATTTATGTAAATTGGCGAATTAACACCCGATAAGTTATAGCAGTTGATCTTTCACATATCAATTACTAATCTTCGTCTTTTTTTACCAAAAACAACAAATACTTCTCACCTTGACGCACGCGGCAATCACAACTAACCCAAAATTGCAAAATATCAGGCAGAATTACATGGTGTCTGGAAAGCACAAGGTACAACAACAACACAGATTAGTTGACGCAAATATTCATGAGAAGTCAAATTGATAATCTGTATTATTGGTATCCACTACACTAGACGTGAATATTTAGTCCAAATAAAGATTTGTTATGATTTTATGACGGCTTTTCCTTGCTTAACTTAAGCTTATTAATAGGCAAATTATGGTTTGTATTGTTGACTTTTGCTCTGGTCATAGAATACTACACACAGGATCATAGGACGCTTTCTTTGGGGCGCCGTTTTGAAAAAAATTAACTTGCCGCAAGATAGCTATTTTTCACAATGGCATCAACGCGCCTTTTTGAAAAATATTAACTTGCTGCAAGCTAAGTTGCTGATAAAGCTAAGTTGCTGCAAGATAGCTAAGTTGCCGCAACTTAGCGCTTTGTTGCCGCAACTCAGCTCTATGTTGCGGCAACTTAATGTTTTTGGTACCTAATATTTTGTGGTCTTTACACTTGCGACTATCAAAGAAAACAAATAACAACTTGGATGAGATGCTGTTTCTGTATTTTGTTTATTTACAGTTTACAGATAAAACTAATATAAAAATATGTTTGTTGTTTTTAAAAAAGTGTGTTAATCTAATGACTGCTTCGAAGTGAATATAAAACTATTTTCAGTCCTGTGTTTTGATTTCTCCTTCTTTATCCAAAAGACGGTACTTTCCCAAAAAAATTTCCCTGGTATATTCAAGTAGCACCAAATTAAAAATACTGATTTCAGAACAACTCTTCTTTGAAAAAAAAATTTGTTATTTAACCATGGATGCAGGTTCTTTTCCAAACGATTTTTTGATCAACGACGAGAGAGACGTTGAAGAATGCACCTCTGATCAAAGGTTGGCTACCCCTACCTCAAGTGTTGTTGTGTTTAAAATTGTACAAACTCTTTAAAGCTGGTAACCACTGTTGAAAACCTACAGCCCACAGGATTTCCTGTGGACCACAGCTGTAGTTTTTAATTGTGTTGCACATGGCCCGTACAAGTTTATATAGGCTTTATTACATTAAATAAATATTCTTTGAAAGTGTAGGTTAAATAAAATGCTTTACTGCCAGTGTTAGCAGTTTGGGGAAAAAAATGATGGTTATGCAGTCATGTATGTGAATATTATTTTTCTCTCTAAAAAAACGGTTAAAAATGGTGGCTCACTGAGGCCTTAAGCCCTTAACCTGATAAAAATAGGCCCTCACCATAAAAGAAGTTAGGACACCCCTGACCTATAGTGCCAGTTGCAAAAGTAATGGTTGATTTACAATTACTAAGATCTTCATCTGAGCAAAACAAAAGCCCCTTCAGAGAACAGGACATCTATCTACCAATTGCAAATATTGCTAGGATCATGAAGGGTGCAGTTCCAGCAAATGGAAAAGTATTTTCTAAAATTGTAGTTTTGTGCAAAATAAATAATTAAAAGATACTATTTCTGTGCAGATTGCTAAAGATGCCAAGGAGTGTGTCCAAGAATGTGTATCTGAATTCATAAGTTTTATAACATCAGAAGCTTCAGAACGGTGTGCACAGGAAAAAAGAAAAACTATTAATGGCGAAGATGTTCTTTTTGCTATGGCTACTCTTGGTTTTGACCCTTACATTGAACCACTGAAGATATATTTGCAAAAATACAGAGACGTAAGATTATCTAAAGTGTGCATTACATCTTGACTGCATAATAACTGCATTGCATTTAGTCATAAAGTATCAGTTTAGTGAGGTCATTAGAAGCAGGGTTATTGTCAGTATGTACATAAAACAATTCATTGGTTTTGTTTACTTACTAGTTTTCTGTACATGAAATGATAAATGGAAATCAGACATTAGAATCATCTGTACATCAGTACCTTGAAGCTTCTGAAGTAATCAAGGTGAAGTTAGAAAAAGTGCCAGTTAGTTAATTGTCAGAAATCAGTATATCACAAATGACAGAGAGAATATTAGATTTATGTGCAATTTGGCATTGATATTTACATGAATACTATTTTCAGACTCTCAAAGCAGAAAAAGGAAGTGAAACATTCCAAGACCCACAGCAGCAGTTATCTGATGCTGACTTGGTGGATCATTTTTCGCAAAATAATTTTGCTGATATTTTAGTAACAACAGAACCTACAAGCATTGTGGAAGCCTCTGGATTCTCTGGCCAGGTTTGTTCCAAGAAAAATAAAATAAAAATGATTTGTTTTTTTGGTTTGTTTTAATGAATATTTTTTGACAGAGTTCAAGCCTCGATGGTCAATTTCAGCTGTCTTGAGAGTAAACAAGAAATCTAAACAAATTACACATGAATTATGTTCTGTGAAGGATTGTGAAGTTTCAGCCAATATCACCGTTGTTACAGACTCTTTTGCATAGTAGCTGCCACAAGATTGTTCATCATAATTTTAATGACTCTTTTGACTGTTAAACAGGATCAATTTGCAAGATGTTACCAAAGACCAAGAAAACACAAAAATCTAGTTTTATTGATGTCATTACATACTGATTCAAAGTACAATGTAATTTTATGTCGCAATATGTTTTTTTTTATTTCTTAGATTTATTGTCTATAATGTAGGTGAATATTGTTGAAAGTTGTACCCAATGAACCAGCGTACTTTTTGCAGGTGTGGTTTTGTGATTTTATTTGTATTCTTCGATTTAACATATTTTAAAAAGGAAAAACCTGACAATAAATATTTTAATTTTTTCATCCTTGAATGCAAAGTATTGGATGAATTTCATATTTCTGATAATTTTTTCTTGATTTACAGACATGGACATCTTCCCCACAGATGATGAAGAGTTGGATGTAAATCTGCCTACAGTTCACATTCCAGATAATATAGTAAAGACCAGGGCCAAGGCTTCTTTGCCCAGTTTGCTTTCTACTAGTAGGTGCTTATTGTTTTTTTTATGTATTATTGCTAGTATAATCATTTGTGATGGTGTAAAGGTGAGGATGATAACAACTGTGTCACATCAAAATCCTTGATTCAAAAAGGAACCCAGTTTGGACCCTTGTTTGCACCTTTTACATCATATGACATTGCTTCAGGTTCACCTTTCTTGATGAAAGTTCCGGTATGAACTACTAAATTACTGCATGATTTTTCTTTTGTACATTACATTTTTGGATTATTGCATCTTTTTTTGCAGATGACTTTCCACTCCAATAGCCTGCAAAGGTCAGAAGCATGCTATTATGATGTAAGTTTTATACACATTGCCATTTTATAGTTGTTACATTGTGTTTGTGGTCTGATTGATTTATTTTTAAGCCAAATATAAATGTGACCCAATTTGTGCACAAATTCATCATAATTTCAGACCAAAGATGAAAACCAGTGTAACTGGATGTGCCTGGTGAGACCTGCCTTAGTTTATGGTGAACAAAATCTTGCTGCTTGTATAAAAAATAAAAGAGTATTTTTCCTCACTATAAAAGACATTCAACCCATGGAAGAATTAAAGGTAACACAAAATGGTCAAAAAACTACAAAACATGCCTATTCTACACATTTTATATTCTACACCTAAAATTTAGGTGTGGTATTCTAAACAGTATGCTCATTTCATGGAAAAGCCCCATCTTACTTCTTCCATACCTACAACTGATGAAAGGTCAGTCCCACTTATGCAAACATAGGGAACATACAATTGCTTTCCAAATGGTTTAAGCCAGAACATGGGTTTTGTACCTGTTTTGAAACAGAACTGTGCATATACCTTGCATTTTTGGTGGCAATGGCTCTTGACAAAACAAAACTGGTTAATATCAAAATCATGTTCGCAGCCCAAGTGGGAGTAAAAGATTACGCGGAATGAAAACTCCCACATTTTTTCCGTATATCGAAGACGAGGACATAAATGAGGCAGAAGTTCGCAACGTACCCCCTAAGAAAAGAGGTTGGCGCCGAGCCAACATGAAGCTTGTAAAAGTAGGTTGCAACGTTTCATTTTTTTTATTAAACAAATATTCCCTTTCTGGAAGGAGCCGTCTCAAAAAAATCAAAGCACTTCTAGTTCTTCGCTGAATGACAAATCCTCTTCTGAACAGGTGGGTTTATTTTGACTGGGTTTGATTTCTAACTGATTTTTTGCGAAATTTGCACGATTAGCCCCTTGGTGATCAGGAACTAACTCAACGACTAGACGCGATTTTGAACGAGGATGAAACCAAGTGGAATTCACAGTCGCATGCCTTGTACCGTTGTTGCATATGCGGGAAGGGTTTTAAGAGGTGTGAATTGCGAAAACGTAGTGATTTCCCTACATAGAAAAATAAACTTTTGCAGGAAACATAGTTTGACAATCCATTCTGTTGTCCATTCCGAGACGATGAGATTTCTATGTCACACTTGCGGAAAACGATTCAAGCGGAAAGATAAATTGCGGGACCATTTCAAACGCATGCACCTTTCCAAGGAACACAACACAGAGGGTGGTGGTGTGTTAATTTTCTTTTATTTGATACAGTTACGTAACAAAATTGTTGTGTTGAGTTCACTATTCGTTTTAGCTAATTACTGGAAGCCTCATATTGTTTGCCATCTTTGTGCAGACATAGGAATTCCTAAAAGCATTGTTAATCGGCGTTTTCAAACAAAATCTTGTGCAACAGCAGCTGTGTTTAAATGCCAAAGTTGTTCAGTTGCTTTCCGACGTCGTGGAATGTTGGTTAATCATATCTCGAAGAAACATCCAGGAATCGACCTTAATTCTGTGAGTTTTTTCGCGTGTAGTTATTACATCTGTTCTCCCTTACACATTTTATTAAATTTAATAGAAGAAAAAGAGCTATAATAGGTGGATCGTCTCCGTTGCTTGGTATATTTATGGGTACCCAACAGGTCGATGTTCCCTGAAAAGTACCACAAAGTTTATTGATAGTTTAGTGCTACAGTCACAAACTTTACTAATGGGACCTTTCAAGTCATAACAGTCTACGCTACTGTCTGCAGCTGTATGATTAAATTAAAAACTTCGTTTATCTAACCAGCCACATTTAAATTTTAGTACTCGTTGAACGTAATTAATGTCATTCATTTATCGTTTGCGCCTTTTTATGTTACTTTAGGTCGTCGAACTTTCCCAGCCCTTGTTGAAAAGATCTATCAGCTTTGTGTGCCCTTACTGCAAAAAATCCTACAAATCTGTATCGAAACGCAGCGCCCACATTAAAAAGCATCACCCGGGACAAAGCGTTCCACCCGGTTTGAGAGATGGGAAAAGGAACTCTCTAAGTTCCAATTCACACGTTGGTGAGTTTAAATATATTAAGTATTATTTCTTACTTAAGTCTTGATTTGACCAAAGCGACAAATAATTGGATCGACGACAAGAGTTGGCCGGAATTGCCAAAAACACTTTTACTGGATATCTGTGTTAGGATTTTTTGCTCATGTATTGTCTGTTGCGGGTTTTCCACGTTGGTTCGCTATTTTTAGCCTGTAATGAATTGAAGGAGATCAAGCCATTCCAGTGTCCGTATTGCCCCTCGCAATATTCTTCAAACAACAAATTATGTCGTCATATGACGATGAAACACCAACATTTACTCAAGCCACGCCCACAAAATCGGGTAAAACAAAGTTGCATCATGTTTATTAATATCAAATGCTTATGCTTGCAGCCACAAGGTGTAGCTGTCGAGTAAAAATAAATTCAGTTGCCCTACATTTTTAAACCTAGCTAAACTGTGTAAGTTGGTCACGGAAACTGTTATGTTTTATGAATAGTTGTTTTCCTAATAAGGATTTGCGTTGATGGAAGTTTATTTTTTTAATCGACATGTGTATGTTTTTCCTGTAGAAAGCAGAGACATCCCACTTGCAAGGTACAGGTATTGAAATTATTCCTAACTTTTCAGCAGCCGACGTCACAAGTGCATTTGAAGGTAATCAAAAGCTGAAGATTTGTATTGTTGGTGTCAAGCTTCATAAATTACATTTACTATGTCACTGTTTTGTTAAACTTAGTATTCGTACATCTTAAACATTAGTTGTATTTTTGAGGTTGATTGTGTAGTTTTATGTAAATCAGATGTCTTGGAAACTCCAACGCTTCCAGTTGATTGTCCGAATAATTTGTTTGAAGATCAAGAAGCAACCAACGTCCTTGAGCAGTGTGTAAGCATATCACGCATCATTTCTTTCAAGTTTTCTGCAAAGCTGCTGGAAATGTGACACAAGTTGATCTTTAGTGCGACCACAACTTACTGTGCCATCGACACTTATTGCAAACTTTTTCCTATTCACGTAAAATTCGTACTATTTATTATCAGATGGAGGAGCAGGCGGTTGAGCAGGTTGGTGGCGACAACTCTACCGGCTTTCAAGTCCAACTAGAATTCAGTTCACGACCAACCATAGTATCTCTTCCAACCAATGATCAACGAAACCACGACCACATGCAGTTCGTGCCGAAGGTCAATGAACCTTTATCACACGTCATCAACCACACAGAAGTAATACTTTTTTAATGAGATTTTAACAAGTTGTGTATTTTTCTAGTTTATGTTATTGAATGCTTAACCTTTGAATGAGAAACTACTTTCTAGTCAGCTGTTTTTGTCTGGATTTCTTTGCTTATTTTAAAACAACCATTAGTTATGTTTTTAAGAAACTATTTACGTTTGCGATTCATCTGGGGAAAAAACAACACGAACTTGATTTCTGAGAACTTTGGGGAATATTCCGTTTTTTCCTGTTTATTTGACAGTAGTTTGTTTTAATGCTCAACACTTGCTCCTTCTCTCCCTGTGAGATAAATGTATTTCCTAAATTTTAACCGAGTTGTGGAAATACAGAAGAAACCAAACATTTTTTGTGTTTTAAATCTTCAGAAAAACAACTTTCGACCAAGAAAACACCATTTGCTACAAGCGAAAAATTACAATAATCCCAAAGTTGTTGAAAGGTAATGCACGGCTTTTTTCCTGACTTCACGTGGTTGCTGGTAATGTTTACGCGTTTATTTTCCTGGAGATAACAAAACAGTTGTATTTTGTTCAGCGGTCTTCAAGCAACTGCAGGTTATGCGCAGCATAGACTGGATCCAGAAGCTCAAAGACACCCGCACTATCCTATTATCCTCGAACAAAGCAAGACCAACATGAGCAATTCCTACCCTTCACAAAACGTAAAAATAACTTGACAAATTCTTAAATGCTTGAGATAATATCATGACTGTTAGCGATTCGCAAAAATCATTTTTAGGGAAATGTTGAGCAACTTCAAACATCCCCTCCACATTGGAATTACTCGTATAATATCGAGTATCCGAATATCCACGATGTTAAGGTATGAAAATGTTACTTAATACTTTTGCTCTCGGCCGCAAAGCATGTATAAAGTAATCAAACGATTTGCAACTGCAAATTGGTTTTAGCATCCACTTAATTTTGGTTTACTTTTTAGTTTCGTGTGTGTTACAACTTATAGTGAGTTAATATGTATAATACACACCTGTTTGTAGCAATATTTTAAATACTAATTTCTGCTATCACTAGTAACGTCACATAGGAAACTTTGCTGACTCGGTTGCCATTTATTTAGTAAAAGGTGACTAGTGCGATCAACCGTGAAGTGGTGGCAGATGTGTTTGGGAAAAGTTGCTTCGTCTGAATATTTGGTTTCTTGTTTGTTTGCGCAACATAAGTCGATCGAGCAGTTGTGTTTATGAGTTCCACTTAACATCACATCACGTTTCAACCATGGTCGGAATGCACGTGATTAGAATCTTAATACTTCAGAGTGATTGTTTTGTGTTCAATTTGCTCCATATCCATTCAGTAAGCCTGCTGGCGGTTTAGAATTAGGGCTGGGTTCAACTAATTACTATTACATGTTCGCGTAATTTTCCTATACCTGACCACTTCAGTAATATTCTTTTAGAAGAGCCAAGATTTAGAACCACATTACTTTTATTAATAATCGCAATACTACACATGACATGCATCTGGGTGCCCTAAATGTCAGAAACTTGTCTTCTTTAATTCTTTTTCGCATTCTACATAGAATCTGAAATATTGACAATTTATGTCATATGTCAAGTTGTTTAGAAAATAAATTGCTCTTCCAACTCTGTGATGCTCTGTAATAAATTCTATGATTTTTATGATCAAAGCTACTTCGTAATATGTCACAAATACTTATCACTTTGAACAACAAATTTCAGTTATTTGAACCCAGCCCTATTTAAAGATGGATTCGAAGCTAACTCGCCACGGTTTCAAAAAAAGGAAAGTGCAATCGTATGCTGTCGGATTTGGCTCCAATCCACCCGGCAAATAAAACAAATCCTTAATTTTTGTGGACTTTTTGAGGCCAAACGTTTTTCCTGTTCATGTTGGATAAGAACCAATTTGTTTTCGAGTGTTGCAAAATTGTTACTATATGTTGTTTAAAAGTCACTGAAAAGTAACTGAGGAAGATCAACAAAAAAACATAAAATGATTTATATGGCAACATGTATATTCAACCACTATTGCTACTTACAATACATATATTTAGTCTTGTTAAGACGTAAAACAGTTTTAAGAATTTACTACAATATATACCATACAAGCAAACATTTAAATATCAGTTTCATGACAAAACAAAAAAGATGAGCTTGGTGCTGTTAATTGTATAAAGGACATGTGGTATCCCAACTATCCCACACAATGATAAGCAAGCCTGAAGTTTTACATTTTGCGGATTTGTTTTACGAATAAAGGACGACGATTGATTAACGAAACCGAGCAACGAAAATTCGACAGAACGTCGATAGTGATTTGCGCGTAAATAATGAGTTGTATGTTTGGGGGATTCGCGTGCTGATATATTAACGAACAAAGCGACGGGCTTTCATTTTCAACGATTACCCTTATTTAACTTTCGGCCCCTCTGGAATTGCATCACCGCTGGGAGAACTTGAGTGATGATTCGGCGACTTGTCAGTTGTCTATAATCGAAAAGCGAAACACACACGACACTATCAATATTCAAACGCTCTGATGAATTATTAAACTGTTCGTAATTGAAACTTAGCGGAGGTTTGTTACATGTCGCTAATTTTTGTATCTGGAGCTTGCAAACAGTATTTCGTTGTAAATGTTCGGCTCTTTATCAGATGTTTGTGGTGGAACCAGTTTCAATAACTTGCGTTATTCCCCCTCATGTGGTAAAGCCTGAATTGCTGCCATGAAGGCGAATCCAGCCATGAGACAAATTGTGTTTGACATTCGGTTCCTGGACTCCTCCGTAAACTCGTGTGGGATAATTTCAACAAAAATCACATATACGAAAGTTCCAGAAGCGAAAGCCTACGACACAAAAAGAATGTTTAAGGCGGTTTTTAATTTTTGTTTTTTTAACTATCCCAATATTTTTTAACTATACATATACCCGATATATTTTTGCCTTTACCGCATGACGTCCTTACATACATATTTGTGAAAAAGTTGGCATACTTACTTGCATAATTGCAACAACTTTGTCGACTTGTATGTTGTCATCGGTCAAACTGCTTAAACACGTTCCAACACCAATTCCAATCGGAGCCATTACAGAGAATATGATCATTGACATCATAACGATATGAAAGGACGCCCTTTGGACGATAGGAATTTTTGGTCA
Source organism: Ascidia mentula (assembly GCF_947561715.1). Classification (NCBI taxonomy): domain Eukaryota; kingdom Metazoa; phylum Chordata; class Ascidiacea; order Phlebobranchia; family Ascidiidae; genus Ascidia; species Ascidia mentula. The sequence continues at coordinate 13,284,740 of NC_138569.1, read as the reverse complement.
GAACGTCTTTTTATATGTTTTATGTCTTATCTCGCAAGAGAGTCTGACAGGAAGTTAGTTATGATGTGGTTGAAATAACCTAAAAACCTACTTGTTTGTCACCAGACTCATTCCGTAGCTGAAGGCCAGTGTCATCTTGTGTATGATGACGGCGATCACCAACGTCCGTAGCGCGGATGTATTCTTTTGAAATCCAATCGCCAAACCCTCGAAAAGTGCATGAGCTGAAAGCGCCAACAGGAGGACAAGGGAACGAACAGATGAATGCGATGATATATCGTAATGTACGTGAGCTTCCTCTTCTGCGTGGCTCATGGAGTTATGCCGAGTCTCATGGTTGACAATCCTTGTCTCGATTTGTCCACACGATTTTGATTTTCGCACTGTGGTGTTGTGCATTTCTTGCGTGTGGGACCTGCTCAAATTCGATAGAACAGTGGATCCTGTACTTGCGTCAGACAACTGCTGACGGAGTGTATTATAATTGACGCCTTTTTCCGAATGAAGAAGCATCGATTGGTCTTCTTTTTGGTTATGTACGTGATTGTTCTCGACTGTTGATGATCAAAAAGTGAATATTTTGTTATTAAACGTACGTGGATCACATTAGGAAGTAAAGTTCCTTTCGCCACTATGCTTCAAACAATGAGCATGTTTTTATTATTAGTTATGCTTTTATCTGACATATATTCTCGTTTGAATAAAGCTTACTTGTGGTATTTTTGTCTTCTGCTTTTGTTGTTTGTGAATACCAGCTCATAACCGCTTGTTCAAGGAACATCACAAAGAAAAAACCCAAAGAAATGACAAGCTCGGCAAATGGATACTCAAACTCTTCACCGAACTGCTCGAGCATTTGCTCCTGGGACTGTTGAAAACGCTAATGTTTATTTGTTGGCAATTTAATCGCACTAGTAGGTTATATAGCAAAAATATTCCAGGTTGATGTTGGGTAATTATTGCTATTAGTACAAATATTAAAAAAGAATGAAAAACAACAAATGTAGTTTAGGCATTTTGGAAGCTAGTAACGTCAGATGATTCTTGCTATATTTTGAAATATTTTTGCACATTGAGTGGGTGCAAGTTAAAGAAGGATGTATACCTCCGGCAACATATGCATAAAGAAAGTGGCGAAAAAAACTCCAGCCGAGGCGCAGTTCAGAAAACCAATGATCGTATCACGAAAGTGGCTGAAACAGAATGAATATACATTAAAATTTATTTAATGGAAACACAAATTAAAATACTGACCTTGGTGACAAGCATTTATTCCGCAACAGATGGGGGGTAAATCCGCCACCAAAACCTAACAAAAGCAAAACTACCAACAACACAACTTTTTCCTCCACTAAATCCATCTCACGATGCCTGCAAAAAGTTGACTAATGATCAAACCATCTTACAACTATTTATTAATAAAATCACAGCATTACTTCCAACTACTTTTAAAATTAGGGCAATCTTTGAAACATATGCCTGTAGCGCTTATCTCCTTGTTGCAGCTGCATAACTGCGAACAAAATGTTTAAATGCACGTTTAGTCACCGGTCGTTTATTGGCCGCTCTTGATGATACTCCCACTGGATTTTCGCTGTGGTTGCCAGCTTGCCATATATACAGATGTCGAAAATAGACAATCGATGAAAAAGCCCTCCAGAACCAGATTGACACGAAGAACAAATTGATGGCAACCATTCTTAAGTCGACGATGCGTTTACATATGAAAGTGTTGCGTGTAATGGACGTTTGACATGTCATTTAGTTTCGCTTGACTGAAGAAAATCAAATTAGCTTTAATTTTTTTTTGAATAATACTAAACGCTATGTGAAGATCTTTGGAAATCTAAATATTTGCGTCAGTAGAATTTTTGTGTATGTGTAGTTAATATTTCCCGATGTACCAAAAATCTTTTCCAAAGTATTAAAATGTGAACATCCGACTTCACATGGGTATCAATGCCGTCTTTCAACAAAGCGTGACCCACACTCATCTTGTGACATGCAAAATGTTTCTTGGTTCAGGGGAGAAATAGCTTCGGGCGTAGTCGGCTGTTTATCTTGATCTTGAAAAAAATCGGAGATGTACTAGATACATATGTTGATGTGACGAAGAAATCAAATCTGTCTGCATTTAAAACAAAAGTTTTATTCCGTATTGCTCATGAAAAGGTATTTGTGGTATTCAGTGACTTTTTACCAACGTGGCGAAAACTAATGAAATTTTTTCAGACATAACTTCATTAGAAAAATATCAAACATCTTCGTCTCAGATGTGGGAGATTGTTGAATATACTATGGTTGATGGAGCACCTTTAATTTTTTATAATTTTTTTCGTATATAGCATGATATAGGGCTCCAGATATTTCAGTCATGGCCTGAGGGTTTAGCGCTCTGCGACAACTCTATGGTTCCATTTTAATCTGCTGTACGATAAGCTCGCGTTTGTATGTTTACCGTAAGCATCGGTGCGAGTAACAGAGGCGCATGTCCGCAGTGGGAAGTTGACATAAACGTGTGTCACTGCGGGAGCTTTGGCTTTACAATTGTAAGTAGATGTAGCTTGCATGTGCTTTGAGCGTTAGTGTGAAATCCCCAGCTACATTTCGATAAAACACGTGCACCGTCCTCTTTTATTCCTTTTGAGAACTTCAGATCGATAAGAATTAGTCAACAACGCACTTCATATAAAATACAAACAGACAACTTGTTTATGAAGGTAAAACAGCAAAAGTATTTTGTTGCAAGATTCGGAAAATTACGATGTAAGAAGAAGTCTCCGGAAAGGTTTTTCTTGGCAGTATAGGTAACACTTTCAGTTAAAGTTAAAGTTGCTACACAGTTAAAGTTAACATTGCTACAAAACAACCGATAATAAACTATCTTGCCACCACGGCGATAATTCGTGACAAGGACTATCAAGCCGCTGACCTCAACGTAAACTGCGCAGCTAAAGAGGATTTTCCAGGCGTGTGGTAGCACCGTGAAAGAACTATAAACAAATTGTTGAATATAAAACCAATGCCATGAAATTTTAGTTTCTGCGTCTTTGCCAATCGCGGAACATTTGTGACAACAGAAGCTCCAGCGATCGTAATGAATTTTCTTTGTTGTTTATTGTTTTGCATCGTGTGGTGGCATATGGTATGGGCTATGGATGACTTTGAAATAGGTATTACAATTACTTTAAAAGGGTGAATACTTGAATAAAAATTAGAAGTTAAATGTTTTCACTGTAGCAAATCGGTGTCATCCTCAAAAGACTCCTTTGTATGGGAAAAAATGGTGCAACTTCAAACAAAGCGCTGACGAAGTTGGAGCAAAGTGTTATTTTACGTGCAACGAAGGTAATATTACTTTAACTTGTGATCAGTTTTGATCCGTGGTACTGTTTGTAGGGCTATATGTTGGGAAAACGTTTCATTCCTTAGTCAGTTTCCGCTAATTAAATCACTGGTATTGTGTTTCAGGTTATTATCTTACTCAGACTGAATACAATGAATGTATTCACCAATTCATGGGCATGATAGCCATATTTGATCGAGAAGTCGGAAATTGTCTACGTGAGTTTTAACGTTTTACTTAACTCAAACGAAACAGTAATGGCGACTAACCTTAACAGCTCGTCCCCCGTTACTGAAAATCGGAGAGAACGGACCTTTTCAGTTCAGTGCCAAGATTGGGGCAGCGCACTGGGGCATTGTCAATGGCCGTCTCATCGACAGCTTTCTCTACAAAAGTAATAACTTTTTCGTGCAGTTGCCCGGACTTAATCAGAAAAACAACTCGGTCTCGATTTACACGAGTGGGCAACAAAAAGAGTTTGTTGTAAATATGGAAGACAAACTTATTGTTGAAGCCAAACAGTCGGATCAAAACGACATCGAAAAGTTTTTTACGCATGCATCATTCATATTTCACCAAGATTTATTTTATCCGGTTGGTCAAATTTATGTTTTTTGACGATTTCCTTTTCTTCAGTTCACAAATAAACTACTTTACATTATCAGGGATTTTCTTGTTTTGAATCCATGGAAAATGATGGAAAGTTTATCATGGTCGTCGGAAATGGTTTGAGTTTGTCCATGTCCACTCCCAATAGTGAGTCGGCAAGGATGAGGGCAAGTTTTCAATGTGAGAATATTCTGATATTATGTTTTGCTGTGGAAAAACTGAAACTTGATTTAAATACTTTTGTTTCAGGGACTACAGTATAATTCTTTTCAGCCACCTTTATATAAAAATTAAGTGTAATGCAAGTGTTTTTTTCAACTTATCCGCTTGCAACTTATCTTTGTCTGGTTGATGAAATAAGTGCATCGTTTTATCAGGTGTATTTTTTAGCATATATCCAAACATGCTTGTTATAGGATGCAACGTATTCGAGTAAATCCACTTCCATCAAAACTTCACTTTGCTCTTCTTTACTTTTGAACATAAATGTTTACGTGTGAATAAAAGCTTTCGTATAAAAAATGCCTGAGCTGAAGGTTTTCTATAACGAATATGTTATTTTTTATAATTAGGTTATTTTGATCCAGCGTAGTAATAAATGCGGTGAAGTTATCGCGCAAGGTCACCTGGCGCATGTTATGTTTCGCTTCAATGCCTGGCCGAAGATCACTTCCGATTAATATTTGGTGCGTGATTTGCCGCCATTAGGATGAAGTCACCTGAAATTGAACGCTCTTGCGTCCAATTGTGCGGAAAACATTAATAAAAACTTACCCCCGCCACCTGCTCCACAACCGTCGCAATAAAATTTAATAACTTCGTCCGTCAAAAATGGCAACCTGACAATATAACATAACAAAAGGCGTGACCCTTGCAAAATGTTCAAGAGCACATTTATGAGACTTGGTATGATTGCAAACGTCATTTTTTAGTGGTAAAGTTTGTTTCCCATTTATTGCGACTCAAAACCAGGGCGCCTTTTCGAAACTGTTCAAGCGAGTCATCAAGCGGAAGTTGCTTAGCGCATATTTCCTCCGCACTAAACTTGAAAGCAGTGAGGTGAACAATTAACACATAATGCATCCGATTCAATGGTTACATAACATTAAATTACGTTTTTGGTGCTAAGGCACATTAACACACTACTTTGTGTGTTCCTAAAAGCGTGAAGTGGTAAACCTGACTTAACCGACAACCGCAAGGAAATAACAAGATCCGATAATTTGGGTTGGGTCAATTTTGTTTCACACAGTCGGTTTGAGTTTGCATGCTTATGTTCGCCTCGTCGCAATTTCAGGATATTGGATTCGGTTTTGGACGCCCACCAAGTCACAAGCACCAGGACCCTTGCATGTCCGTAATGGCCAAGATTACAAGAAGATGGAAGCGACAATTTCGCGTGCTTTGCCTTTCGCACGAAGCGGAACATAAACGTGACCGTTGAATCGAGACTTAATGAAGTTCAAGCCATCATGACTTGTTTAGTTCACGTGCGTGGCGACTTTGAAGACGAGAGGTCGTTAATGTCCTCGACCTCGCCCAATCCTCGCGGAAAGAGGCCACTGTTAACATGCCTCATAGTTTCCGCCTTCCGCTCCAACTCGAGGCCACCTGCGCGCTCCCCTGTTCCGGTTCCTTGCCACTTTAAAGGTGAATGAATCACAGCAAGTCGGCCATTTTACCTTGTACAAATCTATATGGTTTAAGTAAATCGTTATCTCTTCTGAACATAAAATAGATGTCGATTTTGTCCAGGTAACAAATTAGAAAAAACACGTGAGGACTCAAAAGTTTTTTTGTATTGCACTATTAAATAATTGAAATATAGTATATTACATCTATTTTGAACTAGTGTGCTGCCTTTAAACACAAGTTATTGTACGCAGTACAGCTATTTGGCGTTCCAGATTGATGACACAGATTAGAGTTCGGCGGAAGATAAGTTGTAACGTTTTTCCGCCAAAATTTTGTTAAGCTCGTTCAGTGAGTTTAATGACTTTTCTGGATGTTGAAGTTTCGCTTCGCCAAACTTGAGTACAATTAACTGGTAATATCACGGGCCGGTGAGAAATAATAGTCGCATTTGTCTTGCGCTGTCTTTTGTCGTGACAGAATTTCAATCAAAGTCTCCGCTCGTTCGGCCATGATTATGACCAAGATGTGTTCAAATTATCGGTATATTTCGTTTCGTGAGTAAAAGGCATTTCCTGCAATGAAATGAATAAATGATAATTTAATATTGCTAAAGCGATTTTTTTTTGTTTCTTGCGTAAAGGGTTCAAACTCTTTTTTTAACCCCAAGTCTCGTTTCCAGGCCTCATAGTTTCCAAATCAATGGCGTTTTAAACTAAGTTTGTAACAAGGCCAAAAACTGAATACATTTACTTGAATAATCGAGGGACAGCAGCGTAAAGTGTTTGTCTCGAACAATATGGTTGGCAAGCAAAAGGTAGCACAACAAAGATTGTATACTTGACAATTTTGTATATCTGTGGTTTGTGTTATTCATGTGATTTATAAACGATATTACGTTGGAATAAAAGAATTTGGGTTATGTATGAAATTGTACCGACCCGAAACGAAATTACCGTTGTCTGCCCACCTCTGCGCGCACCTTGCTGCCACTGCATTCCCAATTAGCACCGGTGATCAACGCATTTGTGTTCAAAACGTCTGCTCAATGGGAAACATACTATAGCTTTGGCATTCATATTCAGATTAATTAATTCTAAGATTTTCGCACTTAAGAAATTACCGTTTAAAGAATAAACTTTTCAGGTGACGAAATTGTGTTGAAAATCACAAGCCTGTGTAACAATCTGTGCGCTGCACTAAAAAAACTTTGGAAACATGACTCATAAACAACATACTTCTATTTTACTACCAAACGCCCACAAATACATTCAAACGGCATCAATATTTATGGCACAGCTAGTTAACTAAAAAAACATCCACTTTAAAAAATCTACGAACAAAATGATGAGGTTGGCATGCTCATTGAACCAGATACATTATCCATGTCATTCCCTGTCTTATTTGAAGAACATGGAGATAAAGTTTGTGGTTCATAACATGTTTGCATTCTAGCGGGTCTGATTTGATCGTTTTTTGTGCTGCTTCCACCCGATCCCATGTTTTGCGTGTTCATAAAATGTTCGTTGGAGGAGCTTCTGTGCTTTTCTCGATACAAATCAAACTCTGTTGATTCCAAAATCCCATCGTTATTCACTTTTTCTTGCTCTGAATCATTTGACGAGTCAGTTTGTTGCACCTACGGAAAAAAGTTCAGAGTGATTATTCGATTTTGCCCTTTTCCGTGTTTTGTTAAAAAAAGCCACCGTACGAAAGCCGAACAAAAGCGATAACTGCAGTAAAATCGATTTGATCGATCCACGTCGCCATTTTGCAGAAATATTACATCATATCTGTATGGCAACGATAATCCAATTTCGACAGCATAACTATTTTCAACTACCAGTTACTTTTTGGGGGGAGATAGACTTGTTTAATAGTATGATTCCATTAATAGGAAGCGCAATAATTACTACACCCATCCCAAAATAAATCCGTAGTCATGACCAATCCCGTATTCAAGCCGCTTCCTTTTCACCTGTTCCATTCTGACTGCGACCTAATCGAAAGCACATCGAGTCCTTTGATGTGCGAACATTAGAGTCAATGTTTTGGGTTTGATTTTACAACAAAAGACAACGCTCGTGTGATGTCCGTCAAAATGAACAGTTAATTTGTTTGTGCCTTCACGCTTGTTTTGGCGAGAAACAGGATGGAATTCGCCAGGAGTTGGTGCATGACGAGTAAAACGTGCCTACGGAAAGGGCCTTACCCTGATCTATGATAAGCGCGCCCAGGTGAGTGGTTTAACAACACGCAACAATGTCGCTACTTTGCTCCGAAATGCGACTCCTTTAATAATCGAGCGGGGGATGCCGATATTTTGGAGTTCTAGTCGTAGTTCTCTAGGCCATTATCTAATCGATTAGTTGTCGGAAGACCGCCGTGCCACAATCTTCCTCAGCTTTTATGTTGTTTTGAAGTGGTGGTCACTGGCGGTTGCGCATCGTCGAAGCATGACAACATAAACGCGAGGAAGACATTATCCGTCTGTGATCACGTGCGACTTTAGAGCGACACGTTTCAATTTCGGCCCTCCAACTTTGATGCAGCATTACGGCGACGCGAGACGCCGGGTTTACGAATGTCCCTTGTTTAACTTTCCGTTACCCTTCGGTTGCGGGACACCTGTTGTCAAGTCTGGGTACAAATCAAGGCCACCTTCCTGTTTTGCCCCTGTTACAATTATTGGTTTCAGTTGATTTTCAACGAACTTCAACGCCCATCAAGTGTGGGTACAAAATGGCGATACAATTGTGATAAGAAATATAACATTTGGTGTGAAGCTGCACTGGTTGATAATAATTGTCTTTGTCCATTCGGTGGAAATTTTTAGTGGCATTGCGTTTCACTTAAAATATTCTTCGTTTTTTCGGTGTTGAACCTTTGGTGCTATTTTTGCCAAATATTACAATGTATCTTATTTTCCCTAATTAAATAGTTAGCGTTGCTGTTTGTGTAAAGGTTTCCACAAACCTGTTTTTTCCACTTCATCCGTCGATTTTGGTACCACGTTTTTACTTGTAGCTGAGTCAACCCTAGAGCATCAGCAAGCTCCATTCGATCAGGGGTTGACAAATACTTTTGTCTCTCAAAGCGCTTTTCTAAGGCCATGAGCTGAAGTTCGCTGAATACCGTTCGGCTTCTAAAGGAAACTATTTTTTAATAAATGTACAATGTTTTTAACTATAACCAAGGGCATTGGTTTATCTTAAAACATTTACGATTTTCGACAAACTATTCCTAATTATAGAATACCTTCTGCACTTTCGAGAGCCACTGTTTTCAAAGTGCAAAAAACGATCGCGAAGCAGGAATGGAAGATGATCTAGGGTAGGAGGGCTGTACGGATGATAGGGATTTAAAAAGTCTGCAAACAAAGGGTAAATAGTTTGACATTGGCTCGTTGATGACTAATTAGCACCTTTTAGGTTGGTCACCAGCAAAACTACATTAAAATGTTGCATTTTCCACAGTTTTAGCGCTATTATCCACGCAAAAAAAACTAACCACGAGCAAACAAGTTGTTTGGTGGCATGAAGCTTAATCCGAATTTAAGGAGTGGATTGTATGGATACGTGCAAGATTGAAGGAGTTGTTGCTGTTGCCTGTGATGTTGTGCGGCCACCAGAGATAATGGGTCGATGTTGAATGTGTGATGAGGTATCCCGTGATGTGGAGGAGAAATGGATGACCGTGGACTCTGTGATGGTGACGGTGTAGAATGTTCGCGGTGATGAACATTAAGGATCTACAAATACGATTTTTTATTTCTTATGTTTATACACAGAAATGAGCAAAGCAAGTTTAGACAGATTCAATAATCAAAGAAAATATGTATCTTTTACCTCTGTTACTAATTGAGTCTCTGGTAACAATTTATTAAAGATACATGCTTTTATCATTTAATTTGGCATATTAGTGTGATCTGCATCAAAAAAAAAGACTTACGTCCTGTTTTTCAGAGCACTGTTGACTTGAATGATTCTTCAACAGGTCGTCAATTCTAAATGACGATTTGCTTCCACTAAACTGAAAGGCGGACTTTGACAAAAGTAAATGTGATTTTGCTGACATTTTTTAATATGCTCACACAACTGAATAAAACAGCTGTAGATAAAAACAAACCTAATTAGTTTTTTTATAAGCTGCACTAAATTTGCAACTGTGATATGCGTACTTTACTCATACACAGTCCTAAACCATTGCCCGTACCTGAGCGGGTCCCGAACGAAAACGATCTCGAAAGAGACAGAGTAGCCACTTTTATTTAAAGCGGAGACCACGTTTTTTCCTAGTTTCGCTTTTTCTCGCGCCTTCAGCAGGGCAAGAGACAAGTCACATATAGCTATTTTGTCTGTCACATTGGTTCGAACATACTCTGTCCACACGAAAGAATTAAAGAAAAAAGTAAAAAAAATATTCAAGCGCTAAATATTGACAGTATTTTAGAATGTAAACAAACTCATCATGAATTGGCGAAACACGTGTCCACATGTTAAGTCGATATACGGCCAAAAGTCAATATTTAAAACTGTATGTTAAAATCGTTGAAAACGAGTACGTTTTCTAATTCTTGGATTTTACACAATAAACACCTGAACTGGAGACGACTTTTTACGCTGTTTGGATTTTCCTGCAATATGGGCAAGATGGCTATAACGAAGTGAAACCATTTTAAGGTATAATATGGCAGTTCGATGTATCGATACACTCACACGCAGAGAAGATGAAGACCTTTTACCTTCAAAACTTTTACAAATGCAACTGACTTCAGTATTTTCATCATGTAAAATCGCATAAAACATTGAACACAGTTTTGGCTTGAGGAGATTGTGACGAATCTCAATCCTGGGGTTTCCATTATTTGAATGTCAAGATACATGAAAATAATACAATTCAGAAAAATTAAGAAAATCAAAATCGCACAATGAATCTTGTTTTGTATCACGTGGAACTATGTGACATGAAATTGGTCGTTTCATTCAAATTAAGCTTGACTTTATATTAATAACCACTTGGTAAAGATGAAAAATGTTTTTAGTGTAGTTGTGGGCATGTCCAGACAAAACAGCGTTACTTATGTTTTGTTTTGAGTAGCGTTATTATCAACGACGTTAATTAAATCCGCAAGGAAGAGTAAAACATTTAAACGGATTGTTTGTCGCCAGCTTGTACTATTGATGGTCGACAACTTTCCAGTCAACTTCGACAATTGCTATCAAAAACTCTAACAATGATTCCAACGGTGCGTTCGCGTGAGTTTTGTTCGTTTAATTAAAGTTTTTTGTTACATCCAATCCTGTTTCCAACCAACTGAATTTGTATGCGCCAACACCTGAACAATCGTAACTTACAGAGCTTTTGTCATAGTGGTTATTTAAAAATTGTTCATCTCATTCCAACAGCCTGAAAAAAAGTTGCTTTGTTTCGAACTGATTGCGAAGACATGCGATGCTTGTGGTCATAGCCAGTATTCAATCAATCGCACGAGAACCTATTCAAAACTCACACGTGCGATCGCGGGCCCTCGCAGAACTAAATTGTCTTTCAAGATGTGTTTATTGACAAACCTGCCATCCGGTATTAGAATTCCGCAGTGGTCTGATGCAGTTAAGGTGCGCCGAAACACCTGGTGCGCTCTAATGAGATGCTAAAACCGTCGCGTGCCAGTAACTCGCAACTGACAACAGCCGCTGCGCCTGAAAGCGAAACTTTGGAAATCAGCTCTCCCGGAAAATTGTGGTTTTTGTTGTCTTGTTTTGGCAACAACTCCATCATCAAAATTAACGACGAAAGGCAATGACTGTTCAGTGCTTATAGTGATACATTGAATTACAACTTGGCTGAACACTTTCCGCAAGAAATCTTAAAAAGTTATGGTTGATTTTCTTGCATATGTAATGAACACATTAAGGCACATTTGTAAAATTTTATTTTTTACAATTAACCTTGCATAGAATTGAGAACTTAGTAAATTTCAATGTTTAATCAGTAAAATTTAAGACAGACAAAAATAAAATGTTTACATATATTTATCTGTCGTTGCGCTCTGCTCTGATTAATTTATCCAACTGTCTTGCTCTGCAAAACAATTGGTTGGTTAACTCGACGATACTTAAGATGTAGTTTTTGTATAAATAAAATTAAAACTTAAATGCAAGTCCGCTTTTGTTGTGCTTTATTGGGTTAAGGATGTTTATGTGATTTTCGTTTGATGTGGATACTTCTGGTGTTGAAGATACATTTTGATGTATATTATGACACAAAAGAAACTAAATAGAAAATATGATAAGCAAATGGCCATCTGTATGCAGCTTACACAATACATGGAAAATAGTTGCAATGCTAAATATTTTTCATTGTCACGAAGGAAGTGATGAGAAAAATGTTTTGCTGAGACTTTCTTAACATAGAGTTTGATGCAGATTTTCACACGACAAAAAGAAAACTCTTGAAGAAGATTTCTCTCGAGAAAACTTCATCTTCTGTATATCCCACCTATACCTTTGCTTTATTTAGACTGGGGAAAGGTAACATCTTACCCAATGTGGTGGAGAAAGTGTCGGTTCATTTCCTATCGCAACATCCGCACATCCATAGAATTCCTCTTGTGGCCCGCATCCCGTACAACAAATACCATCAGATTCACAGTTCCACGTATTCCCTGATTGGTGGCAAAAACTAATTTAATATCTGAGAGAACATAAATTAAGAAATTACCAGCGTGGTATCTCTACTGCAAAATACATTGCGAACAAGTCAATCCTTCAGGGAGTTGCACTTGAAATTTATAAATCCATGGACCTCCGTCACTTGGCACCGGTTCGTACTGCGTCCCTCCACTCATAATCTCCAACAAGTTTCTTGAAATTAAACAAATATTAAAAAAAATTTAAAGGTATTGAGTGGACTGAAATATTTTACTTGTTGAAACAATCTTGATTTGCAGGAACAGTCGGCGAGTTCCACTCACACAAACGAAACTCAAAAAAAAACAAGTGATTAGCAGTCAGTTCAACGGAGATGTCCATCATCGAACCTGTAAATGTTAAAAGCACTCCAGAAACGTGGCTATATACTTACGCAAGAAATATCAGACCAGGTTGATATTGGCGAACAATAATCCCTTTGGCGAATTTCCCCCTGCTTCATTTTCACGTTCCTTATCCCAAGCATCTCCACAAATACCACACCTTCCCTCCAAGTTTAATTGATGCTGAAAAAAAGTAGGCAGTCACAAGTAGAATGGATCAATTACGTTTATAAAAGTTCAAGCGTTCAGATTCAAATTACTAAAAACAAAATAAAAACCTGAAATCAACCGCAGAAAAGTTCATTTTCATTCCAATTTTCATTGACGATGGACTTAAGGCTTGATCGCTGGTTCATTTGGGAATCTCCACAAGGATCGACTTGGCGGTTCAAGCAAACGCCCGTGAGGTTCCATTTCATACACCAACAAGGACGATGGTTACTAACAAAACATGTTTTGAGTTAATATAAGTAGCCCAAGTACGCAAAATACCTGCAAGTATCATAATTGTTTTCCTTTTGGGTGATCCAAGACGTTTTCACGAAAACACAAGAACTCTACTTGATCGCTCTCGGCGGTCACAGCTATACCAATAACACCGTTTTAATGACCAATAAATATTTCAACGAGTACGCACACTACGGGTTTTTGTTGGTAGCGATTTTATATGGCTATGGTTAAAATCCCGTATCTAGCATAAAACGTATCTAGCATAGAATCTCTGTAACTAGCCATTAAACCTATAATTAGGGCATTGACCACAGATAAGGAACCGTATATATACTTTCCCTGATTCACTTTTCACAAAACTAACCTACAATTTGTTCTTCTTTTTGGTCAAAATAATGTCCAACAGGGGGCAAAATGCATCTGGGGGACCGGTTAGGGTAGTTGTCTCTCAAATAATTTTGACCCGGGTTTGTAGATAAGGGGTGGGACTAACTAAAAATCAAAAATAGAGTGTAGTTTCTGTGATTCATTTTGCCACAAAAATCCACCTCAATATTTTGGTACTTTTTCAACCAAATTTTAACAGCACTCTCTACCAACTGACTGCGCGACTAATAACTCTGAGAACCATACTAAAATTGCATCTGTGATCATTCAAACCGTAACACTAGCACCCATTGCATTGTAAAACATAATTTCACTGTTACGCAGGAGTTTGAGATGGGATAATTTTCTGTTCTTTTCCATAGAACTATATAGAAATGGAGCCTTCAACATTATAATCTAAAACTTCATGTAACCTGTGCCATTCGGGACAATACACAAACATTTATTGCAACTAATCAAGCAAACGAATTTGGGAACAACACAATCTTCTTTGAAAGCGTGGCAAAAAATAATCCGGCCTTCTTATGAAACAGGAAGTGTACGGAATGGAAAAAATATGTCACACCTTAGAATTTACTTGTTTGTCGTTCTAGTTTTGCGAAGGGTTCGGTCAATCTTTATAAGGTAACATAAAGGAAATCAAATAAAGTCATAACCACTGTCCGACAATGACATACCAGCTTGCTAATCAAAGGATTACAACAACTCGTAATACACACAAATACGTAGTTGAACGGTGCTGTGAAGAAATAGTACAACATATGTAATCACAAATACAATTAGGGCAGGTTTGAAATGACAAGTGTCTGAATGCAAGCAAGCGCTTTCCCCTCGGCATCACAACAACATTAAGCGGATACATAATAATTACAGTTGTGAAATATTTAGAACTGCACGTGGCGATCCTCGATAACACGGTGAAGCGAAAGGAAACTGTTTATGTGGTGCACTGGCGCCACCGTTTGACAGAAAAATCATCAATTACTTGGTCACAACCTGTTTCAAGTCCCACAGCTGCGATACAAAGATAAATTCAGGCCAACAGTTTATTCTACAAAACACTATACCATAAACATCACAGAGTATTTATAACATTTCTGTGGTAATTAGAAATTAAACAAAAAATACAATTATTAATTATAACTGTTCAATTATATTATCAAACAGCAACCTTAAGTGTTCTGTCAGAGCCAGATGTGACAAGCCATGACCTTGACCAATCAGGAGATGAGTTTAAGACGTTGTGCTTCAAATCATGGAAAGTAGCTGTGGGTGCACGCCTTTGTAAAAAATAATCGTTTTTTTGAAAACAATTGTTTTGTCAAAACTCATTTTATTTTTTTTTGCTGATGTTGGTACATTAATAGTTAAGTGCATTACATAATGCTCAAAATTGAACAACAATATATGATAGATTTTTAAAATTAACCTTAGTTTTTAAATCAAAAGCACTCGAGTTGATTAAATATTGGTTAAGCACATTGCATGTAGGATTTGTCAGACTACCAAATCTATTTAGTTCAAGAAAATGGCAACCGGGTAAAAACTAACAAACAAAAAATAACATTTCCTGGAAAACCAGGTCATAATGGATAAAGATTCATTACTATGCTTTGATCAACAGTTCTTAACACCCATAAACCTCATTGGATGTACTTAATTAAGTCACACTTATTTTGCTTCAAATGCACCAGAACTGCGGGCAGTATACGAGTACATAAAGTATTGAATAATTTCTACTCACTCTTGTTCTGTGACCGATTGAAAGCATTCCTCACAGACACGAACTTCAAACTCAAAACCAAACAGTGGAATGGTGGTTCGCTTTGAGCTGCAGCTTGCACACACTGCTATACCACACTTCCTGCAACACAACGCAAAGTTTATCACATCATGTTGTTTGACAAATGAATATCATAGTAAGGCCCTAAACATGTTTTTGTTGCTACCTGCAGTGATGTTGTCGCAAACCAATTGTTTTGTCACTCCACATTTGTTTAAAATTCCAAAAGAATGGTTGCTTGCATTTACTGCACTGATTTCCTTCTTGCCATACTGGAGTCTGGAGAGCGAGTAGAATACAGGTGCATGTTGTCATGATTAGAATTTTAAAAAAATTTTTCAAGAGCATAAGACCCTTGCTTGATTGTTAACAATCACGTTGGTGCTCAGGTTTTCAAACACAAGCACATTTTTATTGTAGGTATAGAGTATGGGATGGGATAATAATATAGTTATTCAAAGTACCACATACAAGACCAAGTATACCCAGAAGTCACAAAACCAGCCCACTTTCTTAAAACACATTTTGAATATCTGGAGACAAAGTTAAGACACATCAGGTAGACAAAAACATGTATGATTTCATCCAATTAAGAATGATTAATTGAAGGGAGTAGTGACACAATGCAGAATAACAAACCTCATGTCGCTTAATATCCATGTTCCACACAACAAGTGAACCATCATCACTAGTGGACAGCAACTGATGAGTATTTGCTGAGTAATGGAGGGATGTTACTTTGCCCCTAAACATTTTCACCAATTTTAACTTCAAATTCATTGAACATAATTTTACTCTGTTTAAACATTGATATTCACATAGGTATAATTTTATTTTTCGATTGTTACAATTGAACAATATTACTTACTGGTGACCCTGTAATTCTATTGCAGTTCCCTTTTTACTTCCAATATCCCACAACACAATTGCTTTGTCCGATGACCCAGAATACAAAATCTCACTGGCTGGATCCCAACAAAGACAAGCTACAACAGAATTTGAAACATGACACAGTGCCAATACATGCTAAAAAATGTTTATTTAGGAATGATGATCATGCTCCAAAAAAATTTTTCTTTTCTGTTAAAATCTAGCAAACAAACCTAATTTAACAGTATAACTTCACAAACACACTTTAATGTGTTATATTCATACCTAAAGCTCCAGAATGACCCTTAAGAGAAGTAACAAGCTGACAATCATTTTTGTTAAGTTTTAAAATAGTTATTTCTCCATTGTTCAAACCTGCAAAAACGTAGTAAGACTGTGCATCATACCTAAATTCAAAAAAGATTTTTTTTTAACCCAAGTCCAACAGTCAACACTAACACACAACCTACTGCAAGCAATTTGGCACTGATGCTGTTTGGTAACCACCCAACCTTTGACCATTCTTGGTCAAATGCCATGTAATGTACTTATCTTTGCCACTTGCCACTAGCACATCATTTTGACTGGCATAAACACATCCAGTTACTTCCCTTTGGTGGGCTAAAGTACACTTAAGTTATAATTACAACTTTTACTAAATGCTTACTAAATCTTAAATAAATTCATGCAGTATTTTGTTAAGACAGTAGGTATTTCTGCAGACAATTTACATGATACATGAAGAAATATAATTAAAATAGCATTTTTAAACATAAAATAACATGCAGACCCAAGTATTGTCTTTTGTGTATAAGTTGGTTGTAATCTTCTGAAACTTCAAACTCCTAAAACAAAATAGATAATTCAAAATTGTTTTAGGAAAACTAGGCCCAAACAGTGATAGGTATACTGGATAAAAACTGAAACTCAACAGTTAAGTTTACTAAGGTACTTTATAAAACAAAAGCCAACATAAATCTCTGTATGGATTCTTTGTTAAGAAAACATTACATCAATATTCCCATTATCTTGTCCAACGAACAACAACCGACTGTCTTTGGCAAAAAAGAGGATTGAGCATGGTGCTGTAAAACAAACAATTAAAAAGCAGTTAAAAATAGTTTTGTGCATGGCCAAACCATTTTTAAGTTTTATTGTGTATTACTTACATGTTTGAAAGTGGCACACACTTGGCCAATACTGGCCACTTTCACGCTTTAACCATATTCGAATAGATCTAAAAAAATGAATAAAATGCCTTTATGTACCAATGTCATAAAACAAACATAAAATATTTATCATTGCCATGACCCAGTCTGCAGAATATGGCAGTTGCTGACGAGATCTCGGGCACGCAAGTGTGCACGACCCCCAAACCCTCGAGCAACGAAAACGATAAAACGTCTTTCTGTTCAATTGCTTTTTTTTAAAAAAACAAAAATTTGGTGTGCAAACAAAAAAAGTTAAATAAAACTTGCGCATGCAGCTGCTAAACTCTGCAGACTGGGCTATGGCTAACGATAATTATATCAAATGTAACTATAATGGGCTGTTTCAGGTTAAGTGTCCCTTGAATTACAATTTGCAACACTGTTTCAACAAACATATTACACAAGATAAGGTTGGTGTTAATTCTGTCACTATTTTTTCTCACACATAACACAGTAACTTTCAAGATATATTTGATATTTTTACATATTTGTTGAAATATGTGTACATTTTGTTGGGTTATTAAATTTTTTTTAATAAAGGGAGTGAGCAGTGGTATTTTACTACGTAAAAAACATCAGCGTGACGTGAAAAACTCTTACTTGTCTTCACTAACTGTAATAATTCCATCTTCGTGGGGGGTAAACACAGCTGCAGTTACAGTATCTTGTGTATCATCTTCAATGCGATTTAAAAGTACAGGTTGTCTTTCCTGGGGCTTGGTTTTAATTGCTGCAGCCATTGCTTTGGCTGCTAATCGTTTTTACATACGCAATCCACAACCAACCTTGGCAAATGTTTACGAAAATAATCCTTTTGTTTTGCTCTTCACTTCGTCACGAGAAATCATGAAGCGTCCCAAATCGATCATGCGGAAATAATATTGTTTCTGTTAAATTTTGTCTTTTTTTATGTTTGGAAAGACCAGTGCGTCAAATTAAATTGTAGTAAGAAGACATTTTTTACCAAATCACACCACCTATATCGTTGTCAACTGACCATACACATGTTATTTGTTACATTCATTGCATTTTCTTGGTGCTTGTGTTGGCTGCCGTACTGTTAACTCCGCGGCTTATAAAGTTTTTACCCGGCAGTATGTACATTCGAGGACGGCTCATATATATTTTGTTTCTCCTTCGTACCGACACGTTTTTATCGCATAAAAGGTTATTACCGTATCTGACAATTGAAAACCACGGATTAGTTGACAATTATTGTTGTAAGGCACCTAACATGTGCATTACCGTTTACGTTCGGCTTATATTACCTGACAATGCCATTACCGTATTTTACGGACCATAAGGCGCAACTTAAATCCTTTTTTTTCCTCATAAATTGATCGTGCGCCTTATAAGCCGGTGCGCCTAATGTATGGATCAAGTAGTGCTTTATTGCCTACACTCAAAACCAGTACCGATACTATTATAAATAAACCACCGTCTTACACAATAAACTACGGTAAAAGCAACTAGCAACTGTGATATTCATACTATTGTGACTTGCTTACATTTATTACGTAACAAGTTTTTGTTTAATGAGCTTTATACGGTAACCCATACTCCTTAAAATACGTTGCGTTCTATAGCCCGGTGCGCCTTATGTATGAACAAAAAACTAATCAAAGCAATTTATTGACAGTGCGCCTTATAATCGGGTGCGCTTTATGGTCCGTAAAACACGGTACTAATAGTATCTCAAAAAAGATAGTAGTTGTAGGCTACTAAATGTTTTTTAGAACATTTTCTGTGAAAAACTAGGATATGAATTAAAAATAGTTATAGACTACTCCTAACCCACCCAACGAGCTAATAAGGGGCTATGATTAGTCTCTATAATAAACTTTACCCAATCAAATTTTCACAGAACTTTTCGCACGACCATACACAAAGCTTTTTTTTAATTTGAACGTGGACCTACCTCTGTTTTGTTGTAGTTCGTATCTGGACGAAAGTTATACCGTTTCGCTGTGACAAAAAAAAAGCCTCGAGTCCGAAAGATGATGAATCAGCATGAACGACAATTTTAGCCTGAGAATTATAATGTTGAAGAACGTTTAGCGCTCGTGTTTTTACTGCCTTAAACGATTCTTCATATGGATTAAGCTATTGTCATGGTTTATCCTTCTTTTTGGTAACCCTTGGGTGAGTCTTCGCCTTATCAAACCACCGGCACCTTCCCTCAGGCTTCGTTCCTGTGTTTAATTGGTGGTGGGGTTCAACGGGGCTCGTGTATAACAATCGAATTCACCGTACACGGTGAATTAACTTAACCCTATTGCGGAATTCAAGCCCTTCCTCAATTCCACCTTACAGTTCTTCAACTGGTTGCATAAGGTCGGTCAAGTTTTAATATTCACGTTTATTCCGGTTGTCTCAAAATAAATTCCTATGTTGCGATTTTAAAGATTTTGACCACACCTGTTCAAAAGAATATTAAATGCACATACATGCTCATTACACCGGCCGAAACGTGGGGATCGTAAGATAGTAGGTGCTTATTTCGTCACAAGACGTCGACAACAAAATCACTGTAGGCCGCATATCAGCATTAAATCCCCAAAATGTAGTTTTGAAGGCTTTCACCATTAATACCCATACTGAGTGATTTGCTTTTTTTGCCAACAACAATTCCTGTGTTCAGTGACCCATGAAGATCTACTGGTACCATTCATAGAGAAAAAAATTGATTGCAGCAGCATCCGCCAAAACACAGCAAGGATCTGAGGAGCCTCCAGGAGGATCTTTTGTCCTATAGGATAGCAAAAACAGTCCCAGGGGGCAACCAAAGCAACTTTCCTGTGACAATTTTTTTTGCCATTGCATAGAAAAGGGTTAGGGCCAACATTAAATTGCAAATTGGATGAGGTTTTTGTGATTCATTTTTTCGCAAAACCATCTTACATTTTTTGCAGCCCATTTAGCTAAAATAATGTCTGACCGGGGGGCGAAATGACCCCTAGGGGGTGCTTTGAGCAACTATCTTGCGACTAATTTTGACCTTACTGCGTAGCCAAGAGGCGGGCCTAACATAAAATCACAAATTAAGGTATACTTCTGTGATTCAATTTTGAGCTACATCCCCTTGAACATTTTGATGGTTTTTCAACTAACCTGTCACAGCACCCTGCACCAAACGCCTAACTGACTGAGAAGAGCAAAAAATGCACTAAAACTGCACCAAAGACGCTGAAAATCGCCCTGGCTACACTACGTGACTTCCTGCTCATTCAACCAGAAAATTGACCCCAATGCATCACCGGTCGCCTTGTGACGAAACTGAGACTCTCTATGACACAGGGGAGTACAAAACGGGCATTCCCCGCGGGCAAAACTGGACTTTCCTGGGTATCAAAACATCTGAAAAGAATAAATGTTGCAAAATTATCGTAATTGTGAACTGCAGTTGCAGAACTTGATTCTCGAGACACGTTTGCACTGTTTGTTTTTACATGTGCGCCCCTAACACAAAATTATGTTGCAACCTTTGCAAAAATATTTCAATAAACCCAATTATTATAAATGTAGAACAGTCAGCTTCTCGGTAATATTATAGAAAAACGTCAAGTTGGGTAATACATTAGGTATTCGCGGACTATATCACAGCCACGTTTCCCATAACCCACTGAGGAATTTTTACGGCAAGAATTTTGGCAATCATTAAAAAAAATTTAATAACCACATTGCATTTATTTAAAAATGTATATCGTTGCCATACGTCAGGATGTTAGTAATCACATTCATGTCAGGGAGAAATGGCAAGAGTGCTAAGTGTCAGGGAATGTGAATACCACATTGCATAACAAATATGACATGTTATATCCACTATTTTAAAGAGGGGCATTGAATCATA
The DNA here is from genome assembly GCF_947561715.1 of Ascidia mentula. Lineage (NCBI taxonomy): Eukaryota > Metazoa > Chordata > Ascidiacea > Phlebobranchia > Ascidiidae > Ascidia > Ascidia mentula. The sequence continues at coordinate 13,263,566 of NC_138569.1, read as the reverse complement.
ATTAATGTTTGCACCACTGAACTTGCTCAAGATGGCCGACAAATTCGAGTACAATTTAACTTGCAAGAAAACTGACCACCAAAAAACAACTGATAGTTTAGAATTCATACTTATGTTCAAATTCTTTGAACACAGACTCACTTTACTTGAAATGGATCGCTGAAATACAATACGTAACAGTGTCACAAATTATTGCATTTTGAAGCATAATACTATCCATGCATGAATACTCAAATAAATATATAAAGTTTCATGAACAATGTCACTTAACATAACTTAAATAAATTAGGAAAACTAATAATAAAGTATCATAAATTCATCGCAGGAGTGACACCCATGATGAAGAACAGCAGAACTTGTTGCAGCACAAACAGCACTGGTGATCAGTTATATTCTAAAAAGCAAGCAACAATTTAATGATAAAGTTTGGTATTAAAACAAAATTTTAATATTACCTCAACGAAACACTTTGGCACATAACCGTCTTCCTCTATACGTTTAAGGAAAACAAAAGGTTTGTCGAAGTAGGGAACATCATCTTCACTGTCATCAGGGTCTGACAAATCTTCTATTTGTGATATAGAGGGATATGTGTAAGGCCATGCATAAGATTTATTCTTGAAAGAGAAATAGCTGCATTTAAATGTACCCTCTTCATGATCAGATTCAATATCATTATCAATTTGTAGCTGGGTTGTCACTGGAGAGCCAGCAACAGCGAGATCTTGATATGAAGTATCATATTCACCATCAGTGTCATGATCAAAGTTTTCTGTTTTTGGTGACATATTTCCTTTATTGGGGTTTATACTTTTCTCAGTAAAATCAAGTAATGATTCTGTTTCATTTGGTTCTGAAACAGGATGTGAAGGTGAGAACAGGTCAGTTTCCAGTGCAGGCACATCATTGCACTTGTCATGGAATTCTGCAAGGTCTAGATCTGAAAACTTACGCTTTTTAAATGGAACAGCTTTATCATATTTTTCTATGTCCCTACACAAATCTGGGTTTGGGGCCGGACATATGGGAGAATAAACAACTTGTGGTGCTGTTACAAGACATGATGGATTGTTTTGTTCAATTTTTCGTCTTTTTAGAGATCTGTTTATATCTGGTAGATCTTGTTGCAACCAGTCTGGATTGCTAAAATCCCTTGATGAGTCTGTTAAAATATCTTTAGTTGTATAATCAAAAGATTCACTTTCAGAGCTTCTCAATGTATCTGATGTTTCACTATGTAGTGTTACTTTTGTCGTAAATGCTTTTGATGCTTGATGGAAATTGTCATCAGTTTCAGATTCTTCAACGATTCGCAAACTTTTTGGAGAACTGATGTCTGTAGAAGATGCTTCTGAGAAAGTCAAAGAAGTTTTTAAATATGACTTTGTGTTCTCCTTGCTACCAAAATTTCCCACAGTTTCTTGACTGGAGTCAGAGCTTAAATCTGTGTAGTGAAGTGGTGAGAAGTTAGGTTTACTGGTTATTGCATCAGTTTGGCCGATTATACAACTATTGTCAGCGTGGGGTACACAAGCATCAACAACTGGACTTAATGAAGCTATTCTAGATTCTTCTAGGTGACAAAAAAGGATGTTTACAGCATCATCAGAGGACTCAGCTGTTTCAGCACAGGATTTATCAGTTTGGGAAGTTGTTTCATCGCATAAATCACTGTCGATTGAGCTTCTGTTTGAACTTGACAATGTATATGATTGCGTACTATCTTGCAACATTGTACAGTTAGTTTGTATTTTTTGCACGGCCTTTGTGGTTGTTTTATAGATATTTTTGGCTTCTGCACATTGATCTTCAGCATTCAAAGTGGTTTCCTTGTCAGAAGTAACTTTAGTTGTGTTGCTGGCAAGCAGCGGAGTTGAACTTGTTTTACCCCCAGGCAGCAGACCAGGAACAACCTCTGCAGCAATTTCGTGACAATAGTTTGCATTATAATAATATGGGGTGTCTTGTTCGGTAAATAAGATCTGAACATCCTTTGAAAATGTACTTACAGGATGTACATCATCTTTATTTTCAGTCGATGTCAGTGGTGACTTTGCTTTCTTAGTAGCATTGTTTGCTACATTGATTTCTCCAGTTTTTGATTCAATAAATTTCTCAGTTTGTTGCTGAATACTCACAGGCATTGCTTCCATTTTGTTTTCGCTTGGTTTTCCATGTCCAGATGTTTTTTTAAAAGCTTCCTGTTCATCTGTAGACAAATTTGAACTGCATTCCTTTGAAGAAAGCTCTTCTGGTAAACAACACATCACATATTTTTCTGCACTGTTTAGGAACCTAAAGCAGAGGCAACACATGTGCCATGCAATAAAGTGTGCCCTGTATCTCTCATTTTGAGAACGTGGATCTTTAATTTCCTCTATGTGGGCATTATCATGAAGGCACTTCACACAAACAGGGGCTTTCTTGCTACTGCAGTATGCAACTGTTTCAATTTTTTGCAACGAAGAAGGCCAAAATGACATTTGTGAAATGTAGAAGGGTTTGGCCTGATTTTTGCTCTCTGTCACAGAGGAACTTTGAACCAGGTGGTTATTTTCTGAAGGTTCACAGGAAGCATCTGGCAGATGTTTGTTGTTGCCCTCCACAACACTTTCACACTCTGGAAATATAAGTAATAACATAAAAAGGAAAGACATAGGAGTCTAACAATATCAACCAAAAAAACAAACAAATGTAAGTGAGTAACTCACAACACACAACATAACTAAAAACTGCTACATTTATGTCAAATCGTGAATCTTTATTTACATACTTCAAGAAAGGCTTTTTTATGTAAACTTAAAGGATTTCTTCAAAAAAAAATTACTTTCTTCATCTGCACATGGTGAAAACGATGAGGTTGGAGAGAAGCAGTCATTTATTTCAGATAACAAAACATCACCATTTGCATCAGATGTTTGGCTGGTGTCTGGTAGTTTTAACCTTTGCGTTTCACTAAGTTTTGGTGAAGAAATGTTAAAGTTGACCAAAAAAGTTGTGTCACCTAAACATCCAAAAACAGGAATCTTAAATAGAAAACAGTTCAATGGCACATAGTCTTATCATACAAGATGTATCCTTCTTTTCTTGGGGGTATTCCTTTTTGTCTTCCGTATTAAGTGAAGTTGAGTAATATTTTAACGCGGCTGTGAAAACATCAGCCCACATTTTTGCATTATCTGAAAACAGATAAAACTTTAGAACCAAACCTGTGCAACAAACATAACAGGTAACTTTGTACCCTTCGCATTTGAAGTTGGTTGCTTGCTTGGGGACTTCGTTACGTCTTTTGTGGGACTATTAATTACCTAACAGTAAGATACAATCATTGCCTCATGTCACATGTACCACCAAAGAATGACTGATATACTAAAAACTATCCTAATGTGGTGGAACCCAACTCAGGTAACTGTTGCTCAAAAAAAAAAAATATATATACATATTAATAAAATTTAATGTGCATATGAAAATATGATTTATAAGAAGATTGATCAGTGATAACAAGTTGTCTCTTGTATAAGGGAGCTAAAATTATCAGTTTGTGCATTTCTGTTTTAGTGTTAGAACTTAGAAGTACAATTAAGCAAAACAATGGTTTTCAAAAATACCTTAGATTTCAAAGTTTCTTCTTGTTTCTTGGATGTTGAACCTTTATCACAATGTACTTTCACTTTTTTTTTACATGATAAAGTTATTTCTGATGATTTCTTATGGGTTGGAGATGTTTTAGGTGTCCTGCGTCCTGGATTTGATTTGTTGATTTTGCTGTCAGGGCGTGATTGAGACTTTTGCTTATATTTACGTGATGAAGGACTTTGTGTGACTCTTTTGTGGAAAGCTTGTGTTTTTGGGGTATGATTGGACTTTTCATGTCTGTGTCGTGATCTGTGTCGGTGGCTAATCGTTTCCCGGTCTGAAGTGGAGAGATGGCTTTTGTATTTGGAATCTTTTTTGTGCTTGGAAGATTTGGAATTTGAGTATGATTTGCTTCTGTCATTTCCTGAACTTCTTTTCGAGTCCTTGGACCTTTTAACCTAAAATAAAAACTTTACATATATATACAAATGATTCTATTAGTTTGTAAATACTTGACACGAGAGAAACTTTACTTGGTGTGTAAACACTTCAAATAATTACAAACAGTCATAGAAACAAGTGCAAACACCTTAAATAAAAAACTCACCGATTGTATTGTGGAAGGGTCATTTCTCACTTTTAACGATTCTGGTATTTTCAATTCTTTGGTCTTAGTTTGCTTTAATTGTTTGATATCTGTTAATTAGGATAAAATTTTAAACATCAAATGTCACACAAAAAACTCCTTTCATATAGTGGGCAAATTTTACCTGAAGTACACTTTGTTTCCATTTTTAAAGGAATCTGAAGTAAATTATTTTGATTTACAGATGAAGTTGGATTTTTACTTGCAGGTGTCAGTAAATTGTCATCTTTAGACAGAAAAACTCTTGTCAGCTTTAAACACAAAAGTTAAAAAATCCATTTCTAAAATTAATAATCTGGCACACACACACACCTCTTTTTTATTTTCCAATTTCGGAGAAGTGTTACTTGATTCAGTGCAACTTTTGCGATGGGAACCAACAATTACAGAAATACTCTCCATTTCCACAAATTTGTAAGTCTTTGAGGTTTAAATTAGGCTACATAATCAGGCTATATGCCTAAAAACTGCAAAACGAGGAAAAACTAAATCACAAATGTGTGTTATGTTAGTTAGCATATAGAGCAAAAAATTTACAATGCAAGCACCTGAAAACATTCAACATAAAAAGCAACTGTATCCTGTGTGTTCTATGACTTTTAAAATCTAAGGTTACAATTACAATGAAATGTCAGCTGTGTTCAGTTAAATTTTAGCAATATTATATTACTATATATCTGGACAACATCCGAATTAAAAGAGTTCTTCTGTTGTACCTATTTGCAATATGTAAGTTGGATTTACTTACCTTTTAATTTGTCAAGAAAAAGTCTTTAACTTAGCCTACTTGTCTTAGCAAGCATAACTTGTATTATTAGTCTATTATTAGCATACCTTATATTATCAGAAGAGAAAAGTGTTTTCAAGTAAAATTTTCTAAAATCGCCCGACGCCAAGGCAAAAACCAGCCCTGTTTTACTCTGACTAAGCTGGAATTCGGCAACTGTTTGCGAATTGCCGCACTCACTCGGTTAGCTTTAACCTACAGTGGTTACGTTTTCACTGTTTGGTTCTGACCATGGCGCCACCTATTACCATTTCTTTAAATGCAAGGAGAATAAATCAATGGAATTTCGGGGCACAAAATACCTTAAACCAACAAACTTAAAAACTGTAATCAACCATTACATATCATTTTACAACGACAAAATCTCGTACATGTGTATTCCGTAGATTCGCCATACGCGTGCGTAAAGCGATCGAACGTGGAAGCTATGAGCACAGAATTATTGCAACAAGTTTTCACACACCACGAAAAACCTCTTGTATGCATTATTTCATCAAGCAATCCTTAGTTCATTGGATTGCTATTTTTTTAAATTCGTTTGCAAAAATAACATTTCCTCCGCACCATTGCTGCAAAAACGCCTCCAGTTGCAATGTATAAGTTTCTGTCGCAACTGCGTGTTTCTCTGGACGCATTTATTACCCCCTGTGCCGTACGATTGTTTCGTTTGTCAGGAAATGAACGCATTGGTTTTATTTTGGTATTATACATTAGTGCCAGAATGCGTGATTATAGCGTCATTGGCAAATCCGCCCAATAAACCACAACCCGCAACTCGATGTTGAAAACCAGCCCAATTGGTCCGGCAAAACCGCCACCCTGGCAACAACGCTGAAAGACCAAAGGGACGCCAGTCGACGAAACTTTTTTTCCAGTCGACAAAACTTCAAACGCACATATCTCTGCTCTTACTCGCCGAATTACAATATTTTTTTACAAGTTGTTTACATTGACACAAATTTTATGTTAATGTAAAAAAGTTAATAATAAACACAACTTTGGACACGGGTAACTCAATAATCTTACAAAGTAGCAACATGAGCTGAAATTTCCAACAATATAAAATTATAAAAAAAATACGTTAATATTGAAGTATGAATATGATATTAATGCCTTCTCATAAATCTAAGCATAGTCTACAAGTTGACCAAGCAAATACTTTGCACCAAATACCCTTATAATGTGCTGCTTGTGAATGATACCAAACTTTATTTGAAGTTTGTGGGGACGCACGGTCAAATTAACTAAATATTAATCATACCCCACACGCCCTTGCGCGCTTTAGCCTAAACAAAATAGGATACAGTGCAAGGTATAGCGAACCTAAGGTTTATCCTACAAATAGAGCAACCTAATGTGGGCACAGTGTAAGGAATAGCGAATAGCGAAAAGGGAAAATGTTTCAATTTATAACCCATCCATGGATTAAAGTATATGCGTTCACTGATCGCCGCGGCAGTCACGTACTCAGGCAACCAATTTTGTCCAGACAAGTAATATTGAACGACAATCTGTGTTACCCGTAACGTTACAACCCCATATGGACGAAACCGTCCCGTTGAAATTAGAACTGTAAATACAGTATAGAACTTGAATAATAATCCGGTAAATCCTAAATTTCACCTAGTTGGTACATAATTGGAGGTAATTTTTTCTCAACATAATCCGGATCCTCGCTGAAGGTATTTTGTTGTAAAGTGGTGCTGATCCTAACCACACTCATGATGATAAAGTTGACCAGAAAAAAACATCTGTGCTCGAAGATCGAAGGACATTACTAAATATTTTGTAAACAAAAGATCGCGCTACGACATCCACGAGTAGAGCGCTAACAACATATCATAAGGTCCATAATAAATTAGCAGGTATACGACTACATAACTTATTCCTTACTTAAAGGCGTGGACAACTAAATGTAGAACAATATTCGAGCCCTTTTTCTGCTTTCACTTTTTACACTGCGCATGCTACGAGATTTCGCAACCCAGCTAAACTATTTTATGATATATATATATATTTTTTATTTTTTATTTTTTAAATTCTGTTTTTTAATAAGGTATTCTGTTTTTTCAACAAAAGTCTTTGGCACCTAGTAGTGGGTTTTATTTTTTCCTTTTTATTGCACATGCTGCGAAGATATAACTAAGAAAAGTGTTACTTCACCCTAATCACCCAAAAGTGTGTCTTTTAAAAAAAAAACATCACTGTTACAATGTAACTATTCTGTCACAATGTTGAGACCATGCGCTGGCCCCAATAGTTGCTGGGCTACATGCTAAAACCAGAAAAGTCAACGCCGTTTTAATACGTTCTCTACAAAATACAGCGTTCGAAAACCTGGCATCACCAGGTGGAACCTTGGTGTAAATAATGCTACAATTTCAGAAAATGTGCAAGGTCATTTGTCAGAAGTGGTGTGACGGATTCCACGGAAATTTGGGAAAATGTAACTTGAAACAAATGTTTCCAAAACAAATTGGCGTACTGTCTTATAAAGCACGCGCTTTTCGTCATAAGTTATTAACAAAAGTTTGATCTCCAGGGACAAGTTTTCCTAACTGCCAATCGACATGCAAAGTACGTAATTTTTATTTTCATATATGGCCCACTAGATTTTCCTTATAATATGGCCCTACAGTTGCATTATATTCGCCTGTTATACATTTACAAAGTTTCTTGCGATCTGTCGCAGACGAAAGCTTTGGTCCACACAAGCCGAAAGCTTCCCGACATGAAACGAATTCGATGTATCAAGCCATGCTTCCTATTGTGTATGATGGCATTCGCATGAATTTGTAAGGGAAACCTGTAGCCGGTAGATAGTAAAAATAACTACATGGCAAATGATGGTAACGTCATATGGTATTATGCCAGCACGCAAACCATATTTCCAAAAAGCTATGTGTCGTCGTAATGATGCTGCGGTATCCTTTTTAAAACGAAGCTTCCTCGACCTGTCCTCGTGGCAATGCGTCTAATAAAATGCCCCTCCTAGAAATTTGCGGACATTATATTTAGTGATGTATGAGGGAATTTCCAAACAGTTCTCCCGCTGGATCCTGTGAAAATGGAATTAGCATAGATAAGTAAAATTACTGCGGTAAGCATGACTATCGTTTTGCACTTCAAATTGGATAGTGGTGGTAGTGAGCCTATATGAATTACAGCGCGTGTGCATAGCAATGGAAAACAGATAAGTTTGGACAGAATTTACGTGAGACCGTGGAGTGTAACATTGCTTAGCTCAACAAGGCTACAAAGGAATGACAGGGTGTTTCGATTTATGAACGCTGTTCGGATTCCGCAATAACGATCTATATCCTGTTAGAGCATTCCTTACAATTTACACAACACTATGACATTCATGTCTCGTGGTGAGTATCAATAGCTCGAGGTCATGAGAATGGTTTGACACTTTCACAATTTAATTACGCCCTTAATTAATACGCCTCGTTGATGTCTAGTAGTTCCACAGAGATCGTGTTACATATGTTTATTTGTTCTCATTGTTTGTAACTCCAAAGAAGGTGCCGACGCCATTTTGTCTGCGTGGCGAATGTCTAGGAATTCTTTCAGTCACCTCTTCCCTGTCGGTTCATGGGAATTTCAGTAAGTAGGTATTGTCAACTTGCGTTCCCACCCAGACATGAGTCGCAAGTTTGCCACAAACACTCGACAGTGTGAATGAAACCCTACGCCAGTGACATCATAATAAATGTTCATAAGTTTTGTCACACAAGCCGGTGTCCACCACATCGTGCAAGTCAAACCGCGAATCAATTTGAAATGCAACTTGCCTTGCTGATGTGTTGCTATGCGAGAAATCAAGTTTTTGGCGACAGGATAGATCGAACTTTAGCAAACGGTTTTAGATTCAATATACATTGGAGGTAGTTGGTTCCGGCAGCGATCGGGGTAAATGCATAAGCAGATCAAATGTAGATTATGTTACTCGGGAGGACAAATGACGTGAATTCCTGTAAAAGATAATGTTTGCGGGTAGACTAAACCAAACATAGATATCATTAACTATTTCTTATTCTCTCACCTCGATAATGAACAGTTTTTCCGGGGACCCGACCAACATTCATTAGGGCGGGGATTTTGCACAATCGTAGAAAAGCAAACATAAACAATTTACAACGCTGCTGCAATTAGAATGGCCTTTGTCGGGAGGGGATAGCGTTACAAAGATTGTTTTAGTGTAGCAGTGCATTGTTTACGTGAAGGTGGCTTTCGCCTACCGTATGCCTCGCATTTTAATAAGATGCTGGACACGTTATAATACGGAGATCAAGGGGTTAAGGGTCATGTCGTGCGCAAAGAGACCGACCTGTTCACTTTTAGCAATGTACCCATTTCAACTTTTTTAATTTCGGCTTCGTTTATTATTCACAAATGACTGGCTGATGTTGTCAGTATGGCATTGACCTATAACGTGCCGTATGTGAAAACTATACATGGAGAAGCATACGTAAAAATGCAACAGGGTTTGTATTCGTAAACATTTCGCTGGTGCTGCCGCAAAAAAACAAGCGTAAACAATTACGCCAGGCGGTCTTGTTTTATTTGGCGTACCTCTTGCAACTCGTATAAAGACACGTATAAGGCTTTACCTTAGGGCAAGGATCCACGTTGCAACATTGAACCGGGGTGACCTCTCTACTTGCGCCGTGGTCTTTAATTCTCAGCAGGTTCTCCAATCCTGTGATGGCAGGTTGACTTGACGTCATGTGAGCGTGTTTTTGTTGTAATCTCAGCGGGTTGTTTGGCCGTTGTTCAAACCAGTGAAAGTATGCAGTAACGTAAGGATATCGCCACAGTTTCACGCACCTGCACTTTCTAGCGTCAATTGCGGTTGAACTGCAATTGATATGTGCCACCGCTGAGGTGAAAAATATTCATGGAACCAAAAGAGAGTAGTAACAGTACACTACGCAGCCAGTCTTGTTTTGGCTGCTGAATGTTTCCGTTAACAAGGCGCAATGATACGCGAATAAAGCGAAAATGATGTGTGGCATCCAGGTGGCCGCGCATTTCAGTGGGAACTTATGGACAGACGCTGTCACCACGCTGCAGAACGGAAAGTTTCACCGGAGAAACGCTGCGGTGTAGCTTTACGGGGCATTAGAATTCGGGAACGGAACATGACTGCAATAAAGTGATGCCACAAGCAGAGTTGAGGAGTAGCTCGCAAGAGAAAATAGATACTTTAGTTTGAGCGAATCTGCAGCTGAAGGACAGTTATGTGGCGTTTTGTAGGGAATATGTCATCAAATTAACAATAATTAAAATGTTAGATATTGCGTAAAGAGTGAAATTTCAAATAAAATTATTTTTTTCTGTATACAAAGGGTTTAAACCTTACCTTGTATAAATGAAACGTTTTCAGTAATTATTAAATGGCGGGATTGACTTCGTACATGAGAGAAAGTTGTACTTTAGCCGTTCTGCTCGCAAACAACCACAACGCAATGTCCAGAGAAAGGGATATTCGCAGCAATGAAACAACCGACGATTGTTTTGAGTTGGAAGGTATGTTTTTGTAAAGTAACTTTTGATTTGTCCATTTTTAATTGCGCATTTGTAGACGAAGCAGACGAACCGTATGATCTGAGTATGCCCAAATTAAGTCACAACCAGATTAATTCCAACGAACAATCAGGTAGGCAAGGTTTTGTTGCAGGTTCTAGCAGAAAAATACGATGACATTACTTGTTCGATTTACAGGTAGCGAAGATTGCAAATATGCGGGAATGGAATCAGCAACACACACAATAAACACAGGCGAACAGATGGGCATTCACTCATCTTCACCTACCTGTGCAAGCAGCATGCTTCAAGAAATGAACGACATGCGGCAAAAAAGAATTTTATGCGACCTCATTTTTTGTGTGGATAGCAAGGTATAAAATAAATATTTTCCCGGTTAATTTTGCCGGATTTTTTAAAATTTGATAAATGTATACCTACTTTAAATTGAATGCTCTGTGCTTTTAAGTATTAGGCTAGCGTGTATGGGGAGATATTCCACTTTCCTTATACCTATGGTATACGGCACACAAACTCCTAAGGAAGTTAAGTACACGCTTGAACTACGGCTCCGAACACCCTATCACACCTGCGCCAAGTTTTGTTACATGCAATCTGCGGTAGAAAACATCGCAGGGTATTTTCAGTAGCGACAAGCACACGTGCCGGCGACGCCAGAAGAACGGTTGTTCAGGATAAACCTGTCAATAGTTCAAACGATACAAGCGCTCCCATCACAATTTAAGGAAGTGATTTGTTACATATTATCCACTGTAACTTTTAACACAAAGCAACGCAAGTATAAGACGACCACTTCCATAACTTTTCGGAGAACTGACTGGAAACTTTTTGCACATTAACTTCAGGTGCTAGAGCCGTCTCCATAAAAACACTGGGAATATAAAAAAACGATTTGTCTAGATAGTTGCTTGCCTTCATTGTTTGTTTATGGTTTAGGCCTTTTAATCTTACGTATATCTTAATGACATGACTGTCACTAATAGGAATTTTACGCCCACAAAGCGGTGATGGCATCATGCAGCGAATTTTGCAGAGAAAGATTTCTTGCCGACCATCGTCTTGCACAGGTACAATATTCTTTAGTAAAATGAATGTACTTGGAACATTTCAATTGTGCACCATTAATTTCACATGGATAAAAGCGAAACTCATTAATGCAAACATGCAACTTAAAATTTAAACACAGACCTCGAACTATTGTTTGAAATCGGCTGAGAGGAGGGCTGTCGGTCAAAGTAAGTAGTGCCCTAAGGTCGCGTCAGAGCAAATTATAAACTTCGTCACCAAATCGTTCGGGGTCATGTGAGTGCGAGAACTGGACAGGGTTTTTGTCGCTGTAAATGTTCAAGAAAAACAATGCTTTGTTAAAGGATATACTTCAAACATTTCTTTTACCAACAGGAAAATGTAACAACAATAAACCTGGATGTACCTAGCAACGGGTTGTCGGTTTTGCTTGATTATGTGTATACGGATAAACTTGACATTGACAAGGAGTCTGTTTGGGGTGTAATTCAGGCAGCCAAAAAACTGCGAATTGGTAAATTGACGCAAGCTTGCCAAGCTTACAGGTGGGAATAGCATAATGCCTTTTATTGAAACTAAAAACTAAAGCATCGTCTTTATTGATAATTTGGTTGTTCACTTTTTTAGAGAAGAACAAATGTTATTAAAAGAGGAAATTAAATCATTTTCGTCTTCATCCGAGTGCTCAGACTCAGGTATTTGATTTGTGTTGTCGCAAAATTTCTCGCGTTGTATAGAAGCAGATTTGTTGTTATAAAGGCTGCCGTCATTAAGGCTATGATGAACTATTCATGCGCCACTGAGACTTCTCGATTAATTAATGAGCAAACGATCGTTTATGGAGACTTTGAAAAACCCTCCCATTAAACTAATTTCCCCTCTTAAATGAACATTTTAGACGCGCGAGGGCAAGTCGTCACACCAGATGCGTCATTGCGTGATTTATGCAAGGTAGGAGCTATATTCTAGTTATATTTGCGTCATTGTTTGATGAACCTCTTTTTTTGCCCACAACTAATATCACAATGCATTTAGGCACAAACAAGTTCTCCGGAGATGCATAATTGTGGGACAACTATAAAACCTCGCTGTTTGTCAGGTTTGTTAATTACAGTACTTTTACGACTGTTATGCTCGTAATGCAATGGTAAACAAGACATAGCGTCAATGTTTCTAATCAACTAAACGTCAAAATTTTCTTTTCGTGTTTCTTGAAACTTTGTGCATGGCAAAACATTTTGTAAATTATGCATATAAATTGCAGTGATGTGACAAATAAACACTGGGTGTTTAAACAGATTCAACGCAAGTTACCATACAAGAACGACTAAAATTTTTTGAAAGTGAGGCTCTTAAAAGCACCAAACCAGTTGCAGGAATGGATAAGCCCTTTCCGTATTCAAAGTCTGAGGGAGAGGCTTCTTACACAGATGCAGAAAAAACACAACGTAAGTGCTTGTCGTACTTTTTGCAACGTACCACTGCTTCCGCATATACTTTCAATGCAAGTGCTGAAGTTGATTGATTTCCGTCTGACGTTCGCAATTATTCCATGTAACTTATTACAAGCTACACATGCCACTTCCAGTCTTGTTTCAAATCATTTCCCCAAGCATTTGTTTCCAACTTGGCTACAGCGCCAAAATAAATCGTTTCCTTTAGTTCGCAAAGACAATGAAATGGGAAGTCGAAGCAGTTCTACTTCCGGGTTGTTAAATGATTCAACTCTGTCGGAAGGTTTGTATCAACCGATCCACTGGAAACATCAGTTTATCGGTCGACATTTGGACAGCCAAGTTCCACACTTACAAACGTATTCAGATCTTTCTTCGAGTGCCTCCGATGAAGGTTAGTCGAGAGGTCGTTTTTCTCTAAAAGTTTTATCACTCACTAAATAGTAAAATCTACATCTGTATACAGTTTTTCAAAACACCAAAACTGATGATATTCCAAAGAAAAGCAGTGAGCCGCCGACTATTCCATTTGCTTCAAGCGCTGCTGCTGGTTTTGGTCAAAACTCAACTCACAACTATTTCACCTACAACTTCAACACACGGCAAAATCAAATAAGAAGCATGTTTGGCATGCCTGGATATCCAGATTTTAATGGAATTAATCCCTTTACATCTCTTTTTGCTTACCAGTTGGGAGCAAACACACCCTTGGACGTATGTATTGTTTGTATAAGCCAGTAGTTCCCAACTGCCGCGACAACCTAGAGGTGCCAATTCAATTCAATTTTGTTTTGGCACAAATAGAACTTGAAAGCGCATAAACAATAAATACAAAAAAAAATGGCATGGGCACCGGTAAAACCATAAGGGTTATCAAGTCAGGGGCCTATAATTGCAACCTTCAGGGGTACCGTAAGTTTTTCTTCATATTCACTTAGGTAATTTTTCATCATGCGGTTTACCGGTTGTGCAATGCTATATCGCGAGCGCAGTTGTTTGTAATGATATTAGCCCCCAATCAAAAATTAGACAGAATGTCTGAATGCAGCATTCGTGGCGGTTGCTCGTTGGTTTGCCGCCATTGGGTCCCGCAATATATTTATTAATTCAGCAAGGGGGCTTGAGCTAAGAAATGATGGGAACCACTGAAATAAGCTGTTAACATTAACAAGGATAACTACAAGACTGGTGGTTGTTTTAAGACCCTGTAAGCATTTCTAGCATCTGAAACATCGGGAAAATTTAGGAAAATGTGGACTTTTTTGAGCACTGTGCTTGTCAACATTTTTGACCTTGTAGGCTATTTAAAACATAATCATCAGCATCTCTTGCAACAATTCTTATTTACAGAATCACTTTTCCCACTTTCGAAGTCGGGTCCAAAGTCATGATCCAAACGGAATGAGCAGATTAAACCGCGAGTTGTATCCCTTGTTGTCTTCTCCAACAAAAGGAGACATAGCTTACCGCCATCGTGCGCCTGCACTGTTCAATTCGGCGGAGCCAATCTTTTCCCACAAATCAAACTTCGACAGTTTTTCCGTAAACGACAGGTAGCAAAACTCTTTGCTTTTCGAAGCGATAATTACACTAATGCCCAAATTTGTGACTGTTTAGCATATTGGCAAAAAAACCAAGCTTATTGATTCTTATCAACGTTTCTGTCGTTATTCAACAAGCTTCATATCCATAGACGTTTGTTTATCCTTGCTTTATGATTCTATTTTGTACAGGTCCATTAAACCAAGTATAGTTGACACAGCTGCATTCGGAAATGATAAACGACGGCGCAAAGCAAATAGTGCAGAATATTACTTATCGCCAACAAAAATCGGGTATAAAAATACCAGTAAAATATTAAATAATAATTAAAACAAGTTAAACCTACTGGTTCTAAAGTTTTGCTTTACTCCATAGAAACAGTTCAGTGCGAAAGTATTCCTCAAGCGATAAGAAAACAAGTCCTATCATTGTCTGCGGAGACAGCTCAACAGATTCAGGCAATGATCAACTACCAAACAGCAAGCACTTTAAAAAAGGCGGTGGGTAATATCAACAAACTTATCATTTAAAACACGGTCTTTCTTTTCAGAAAGCTATACAAATGTCCCCATGCAATTATCACCACATATTTTAAAACAGGATCTTTGTTTTCAGACAGCGGGAAGCCATACAAATGTCCCTTGTGCGATGCAAGCTTTAATCGCCCGGCAAATCTAAAAACTCACATGAGGATTCACAGTGGCGAAAAACCATACAAATGTGACACTTGTGGCGCTAGATTCGTACAAGTCGCCCATTTAAGGGCGCACGTTCTTATTCACACTGGAGAAAAACCTTACCCCTGTAACGTCTGTGGGACTAGGTAAGATCTTGGGCTTTGCCACTCCTTGATAAAAGTTAGAAAATTTGAACTTTAGCATGCAGTTCTTCATACACACGAACATTGGTTGCATTTGTGATTACTCTATTATTTATTCGAAAGGTTTCGTCATCTACAAACATTAAAGTCTCACTTACGGATACATACTGGAGAAAAACCCTATTCGTGTGAACAATGCAGCGTCCAGTTTAGACACAAAAGCCAACTACGACTGCACTTGCGCACAAAACATGGAATTCAAACAAACACAAAAAAGACGTACAAACAAGTAAGTACACATTATAACATTTATCTTTGACCACAAAATCTACAGTCAATTTATTGTTACAGGTGCCAGGTCTGTGCAGTGCTGACATTTGCGCACACATTAAACGTGCACAAGAAGCTGTGAAAACACAAAGTTTCAACAAGGTATTTTACACCGTTTCGAAATATTGCCCCGATTTTGTATAATTGCGAGGAATTCACACACATCGTAGTCAAGAACTTTCAGAATGCAACAACGTTAATCGGTTCATGAACGTGGTAACCACGCTGTTTCATAAATAACAGTATGCAGTAGTGGTCACGTAATTTTTATTGGGGCTTTCACAAATAAAAGCGTGTTTGATCCATAAATTATATACATTATGTAGTTCGATGAAATGCTTGATTCACAAAACAATTCTACCATTCCTGCAAGAAATCCCAAACCATATGAAGTTGTCGACGGAGAGAAGAAATTTTCTGTGGAAACATGTATGCTTTCTTGCTGTAAATATTTTCACGAAATGTTAAAAGTTAATAAGAATGTGTTGTTTCAAGGTAGCAGTGACGACATGACTGCGTCGCCAAAATCTCTAAGCCCAAGTGTCTTGTATAAAATCTCGGTGCATGGAAGACTAGGGGCAGTTTCTGAGTTTACGCAAGTGAATGCAGCTGGCATGAGCACTTCACGTAGTGCCGGAATGAACCTAACAGTGGTTTGAACGTTAAGAAAGTATATAAAGCTGCTAATCAAGAACGAATTCAAGTTTTGTGTCCTAAGTGAAATGATTTTTAGCTCCTTCATTGCGCTGTTTTAAACATGTAATAAATGTGAACTACAAAAGGGTGGATACTGCTGAGGATATATCAGAGTTGGTTATACATAAAACTATATACATTACCTCTACATTCATTGAGAAAGTTAAAAATATTGTTATACCAGAATCAAAAATTAGGGTTTTGCTATTGTTCACACATACAGTAAACCTCGGTCAATCCTGTACTTGATTTGCCCGACAAAATTTGGTTTAGGCGTAGTTCTGGACTATTCGTAATATGTTTTATGCCAATAATAAATGTGTTCTCCTAATTCACTGGGTCAGTTCAGAAGTCCTGATATTAATATTTAAGAATTTTAATCTTTTTATGTTGTAGCCTACCAACTGACAAAAATAGACACACTTCAGTATCCGTCTGCTGTTATTTCCCATGCTATCAAGACTTAATCGCCGCGGTAAAAGCGCACTCCAAAGCCCAGCAGTGCCGTTAATTTCAGACATTTTTCTTCGCCAAAAATTTTTGTTTTTGATGCTTGGTAATTATTTTTTTTGCCATATTTTGCATGGCCTAAACGTAAAACCTTTCTCGCAAAAAGATTTTTCGCTGCGCACACTAAACCAACGCATTTTCGGAAAATCTTTACCTGCAGCATTGGGACGTCAGACCCATTTTTGCCGTGAAGTCGGAACCAGGAAAAATGTTGCTATAAGGAGGGGTGCTAGAACCAGTTGCTTGTTTAAATCGAGCGGTGACAACAAAACAGATTTGAAACCACAGCGCTAGAGATTGGCCACCATACTTGTTTTCAGTGTTAAAACTTTCATGTTCAAATAATATAGTGATTGGGTCCTGATGGAAAGAATAACGTGCGCGGAGCATTTATCAGCAAGGGATATATTACGACTCGCTTGGTCAACTACACATTTCCGTCTGCAAGTCAAACTCATAACCACACAAACAAGCAAGCCATTTTTACTTCCTCTAGTTTTTCAGCAAAATTATGGCCCAATTACCATTGTCATAATATGAACTAATAACTTTACAATGTGGAACTTCCATGCACAAGTTCTGTAATTCATTTTGTCGAAAAACGTGGTAGAAACGATAAAATGTTCTATCTGTAAGATTGTCTCCCATCGCCTTATCATGATTTTCTTTTAGTTTCCATGGCACCAACACATCTTGTTGTCTGAAACTCGTCCTATTTGTATGGATTTTTAAAGTGGGATTTTCACTTGTGCAGTCTTCTGGTGCTTGGCTTGTATTAACAGTTGATTCACATTGTGGTTGGTCTTTTCTGAGATAGTTGGATTGTTTGTTGTTTAAAGTTTGCTCCTTAGCCCACACATACAACAAGACCCTTCCTCCAGGTTTAACCACTCTCAACAGTTCTTCAATTGCACGGAGTCTTCTAGATTTGGTGGATAAGTGATGCAGCATAGCAATGCTGATAGAAGCATCAAAACAAGAGTCCCTTGATGGTATGTTTACACAATCACAGATAAACGTTTTGAAACATTTGCTTTGACAAATGCTTATAAGTGGCACACTATTATCACAACCAAACATGATGACTTTGTGACAAACGTTTGAGTATCTACCACTGCCACAGCCAACATCAAGCACCACACTATAAGATGGAAGACTTGACAAAAAGTCCACAACACGTGGCCAAGGTTTTTCCCTGGTTTGTGAGAAGTGGTGAGCTATATTGTTATAAACAGTCTGAACATATTGTTTTTCCATCCTACCAGCTTCTTGTTCATTGTGGGGAAGTACAACATTTGGGAAAGACTCAGATTTGCTCTGCTTCTCTTCACTACAGTCCAAAGTTTTTCTAAATGTAAGCGACAAGCGAGTACCTCGGTTTACTGTAATTGGGACATTGGTATCATTTACAACTATATCAGTTTTCTTCTGCCGAATGCCGTGAGTCCATCTATACCTTGCCTCTTTAGTGAACAAAATCACTGACCGGGGTTTAACAACAAAGTTAACCAGCTGGTCATCACATGCCATTTCCATCACAATAGGTGAGCCAAGACTGACAGTAATTATAATTCCTCCAAATGCATTGGGGTTATCAATATGACTTGGAATGCCATCTCCTGGTTCATATTTGTTCACTGTCATTTGATCAGGCATGCATTCTACCTGTGATAGAGTGAGAAGCCGTTCTGTGACAACTTTAACATATGCTGGCAAACCTTCGTCGGAAAGTGGTTCTTTTTTATCAACATCATTGGATCCATACCTGAACTTATACCCATAGTGTAGTACAGTTCTGTGTTTTAGTCTCTCAAGCACAGATGAGGGTGGGTGCGAAGCAAAGTCTTTTTCAAGGTTGTTTAACAATTCTTTTTCTTCAGCATTTGAAAGAAAATCTTCGTGTACAATAAGTCCAGGTGGTAATTCACATTTGGCAGACATACCACTGTCCTTTACATCATCATTTAGACATGTCAGAAAGAACAAGTAAATAACAGCCTGTTGGCTTTGCTGATCAGTTTGCTTTTTAATTAGACTTCCTTGAAGGCAATTTACAGCAGACACTGAAGATTGCACATTTGAAAAAGTAACACATGCATAGGAATTTTTGCCAGAAGAGCTAACAGATTGGATTTCTCCATGGTTTTGCAGTAGCAGATATAAGTCTTGAATAGATACGTCATTTCCTAAGCCTCCATTAGCAACAACAACATAAGGTGTTGGTTCACATGAAAGAAACAAACCAAAGTTTATCAATTTCTTTTTAACTTTTGACAGCTTCTTATACATGTTCTTATCTTCACTTGAAAATTCAGAATAACAAAATTCAAGTGAGTTCAGTTAGTTTAAAATTATACTGGAAGCAAAGCAACATGTATCGTGTTAACACGCAAATATTTTGTATGCCTTTGGTGACCAACAAACGTCGAGGAACACTAAAACAACATGTCAATCAGTGTTACCAGGTAAAATTTTCTAAAACCGCTCAGCGCCTAGTCAAAAGAATTCGGCAACTGGGAATTGTCGCAGTAAGGAGCTTTACCGTGGTTACGTTTTTTTAACATTTGGTTCTGACCATTGCCGCCACCTATTACGTTTTCTTTAATTGCAAGAATAAATACAAGTTACATTTGATTTGGTGAATTTGGGACATAAGACAACTTAAACCAACAACTTTAAAACCGCAATTAATCAATACATGTCATTTCACAACGACAAAATCTCGTACATGTGTATTCCGTACTTTGTGGAAGCTGTAAGCACAGAATTATTGCAACAAATTTTTACACACCACGAAAAACGTCTTGCCTGCATTGTTTCCTCAAGCAATCCTTAGTTCAATGGATTGCTATTTTTATTTAATTTGTTTGCAAAAATAACTTTTCCTTTGCACCATTGCTGCTTTGCTAAAACGATTCCAGTTGCATTGTTTAAGTGTGCCATTTTTGTCTGGAGATGATTGTCCGGGGGTACTCCCTCAGCCATCGTTGCCAAAACTCATCGGCAACATGCTGAACCAGGCGGTATCGGCGTCCGGCGTAGCAATCGCTCGGGCAGGTCATCGTCGGCGGCAATCCCACTGATGGGTTAATTCCTAATAGGTGGTTTGGCGTCAAGGGCATGACTTCAACAACTTCCAAGGAGACTGTTCTCCACTTCCAAAAGCAACGTTGGGTCGGCTGCAACTTCTAGATGAACAGCACGTGTCTCATACACGTAAACAGACATCCGTACCTTTTAATTTCGCATCTGCGTTGTCTGATCAGCGAAGGTCCAAAGTAGTCCACACCGACGTGTGAGAATGGTGGTTCGTCAACCTGCAATCTGAACGGAGGCAGGTCAACAATCAGCTGCTGACCTGCTGGCTTGGGGCATTTCTTCGTCGGCAAAACAAGCAATGGCGTATAATCCGACGAACAGTCGCTCGGGCGTTCATTATCCGGTAACGCTGGCCCAACAAACTCAATGTGTAGTTGATACCAGCATGTCCCGCCCCTTGGGCGTGAACTTCTTGGGCAATTAAATCCGTTAGGCGACAATCATTGGGCAGAATCGCCGGATGCCTTGTTTCGTAGACTAACCTCGCGTTGTCGAGTCTGCCGCCAACACGAAGTCGTCCTTCAATATGTAATAGGGTCGAGCCTGTAGAGCGAAGATTTTGGCGGCAGTTTACCCGTGGATAGCGATGCAAGCCAATCAGCAAAGTGCTGACGCGGCACAAACTTGACGAGTTCTGACTCAGCGATTTTTAATTCATCAACGGATATAGGCGAGTGTGACACGGTCACCTCTTTCTTTTTCGCTTTACAGTACAAGTAGCGTTTAAACCTGAGCAACCATGCAGTTGCCAACTTCGAACGATGTAGTGACGAAAAATAGCCAATCAAACGATCAGTACCAACCTTAATTGTGCTTCTGACGAAGCGTCAGCAAAAACATGTAACTGTACTTTGGACGCATTGATGGTCATTCGATAAAAACGAGGTATTCTTACCTCACAAAGCTCACAGAGGCTTTCTCGCCATTTTCAACACCTGGCTTGATCCGTGGTCGGCACGACATCGCTCCAATCCAATCTTCTGTTTAAACACGTCCCTGTGGATTAATCTGGCTTGTAGGACCACGGGTGCAACGAATCCAAGGGGGTCCAACAGGGAATTTGTCACAGAGAGCATTCCATGTCGCGTAATCGGTTTGTCTGGTAGGACGACATTAAATCCAAACTTGTCCTCCGACAGACGCCAGCTGATTCCCAGAACACGTTCCTGTACGTCTCTTCGGAATGTTCTTGATTGATTGGGACCTTTTTCCGTTAGGAACAGAGGTAATCACAGCGTCACTCGATGACAACCATTTTGTCAGCCTGAAGCCTTCCATGAACAGTAAACTTCTTAAATTTTCCACCATTTCAATTCCCAAAGCTTCTGTGGGGATTGATTATAAACAGTCGTCCACATAAAAGTTTTTTCTCACAATCTTGGCGACACGAGGATCAAAAAAACTTCCCAAATTCACGTGCGGTTTCACGTAGGCAGAATGTGGCGCAGCTTGGGGACGACTTCGCGCCAAATAAATGAACAGTCCTTCGGTGCAGCACAGGGTCCTCCAGTGCGTCGCCTTCTGGCCACCACAGGAATCTGAAAGCGTCAGGATCCTGCTGCGTGACGCGCACGTGATGGAACATGGCGTCTATGTCCACAACCAAAGCCACGGCTTCTTTGCCGAATCTCAGAAACACTCCAACCAACGAGTTCATCAAGTCTGGCCGTTTCATCAGGTGATCGTTGATAGAGTTACCGTCGCACTTTGCGGCACAGTCGAAAAAGATTCGAAGCTTTTCCGGCTTCTTTGGGTTGACCACGGGGTGGTGACGAAGGTACCACTTCCGACCGTCAGTATTAATTTCTTCTTCTGGTACCCGTTCGGCATAACCCTTTTCCAGAAGGGTTTACATCTGCTGAACATACTTTTGACTTAAACTTGCATCACGTGACAAACGCTTCTTAAGACCAAACAGTCGTTTCTGTGCCAATTTCAAAGTGTTAGGAAGAACATCTGCCGAATTTTCACCATCATCGGTCACGATGGCGTCACCGATGTTATTAAAGGGATTGAAACGTTCAATTCCTTGCAACAGAAAACTACAGCCCCTGGAAGTTTTCTGTGGAGCATAACCTCTTAGCAACCAACCTAGAGGCGTTTTGACAGCGTCCGGGTACTCCGAATCAGGAGATAACCGTCTCTTCGAACATCGATGACTTAGTAATTGTCTGTATAAAGTAATGTGACAGACTCACATTTAATTTGCGGTAAATGTACTCCCTTCAGATGCTTGGGACGAACAGGTGTTCCAAACTTTGGGACATGCTCAGACGAAACAGGGATTTCGTCAAGTAGCGTCACTTCCGGTAAATTGAACTCCTCTCCTCCCATCAATAGCAGTACTGACATGGAGATTTTCACGGTGTTCAGCTCCTTTGCATCATTGATCGACCAGTGCTGCATACGAACCGGTGTTCTACCTCAACATCCAACATGTTGATTAGCCGTTTCTCACAGAAGGTTTTGTCCGAACCAGTGTCCAGCAGTACATATGTTTCAATTTCCTTGTCCCTAACGCGGACTTGAACAGGAACAATGTCTAACCAAGCGGACAATGAGTTGCTACCATGACAGCCCACGGTATTCAAGCATTTTTCCATTTTTGTCCTCCGAAGATGCGTCCGCCGGTCGGGGTCTCGCCGGATTGTGCTGTAGCGCATGATGGTATGCACTTCCAAAACCTTCCTGATGGCAAACCGTCTTACTGCTACAATCGACAACCATGTGTCCCACTTCAAGACACCGGAAACACAAACCTTTCGCTCTCACAAAATTTGTCGTTTTTGATATGTGGTTGACCATAGCATTCGTCAATTCTTTCCAAGCAAGTTCGTAGCTAATTGCAGGGATGACGTATGGAACCTGTCTAATCTGCTAGCAATATGAATTTTGTATCGATTTGCAAATGACCAATAGTCAATAGGATCGCCATCAAACCTTGCTATTTAAGGTTTTGGCAGAAAACTTTCACCAACCTCCGTATAATAAGGTCTAAACTGTGTCGTAGAGGTATGCCCGTTATGTGGCGAGTAAATGATATCACATGGTACCTTTCGTTCGAATTCCTTGAACTTTATTTTATTTGGTTTGGGATCTTCGATCACTAATCCTTTAGGATTCTTGGAACACACTGTGTCTTTTCGGGGTTCGTATTTTAACGAACAAACACTAACAACTTCTTAGCATACGTTCTGTTCGGCTTCTGCGAATTCTAACTTTCGTTGAATCGCGCGATCAGCAATTTCAGATTCAAATTTTCTTTTATCCTGTTCTCGTTTAAGAGTGAACTCGGCCTGTTATAATTCCTCTTCTTTTCGTTCTTCATGCTTGCGTGCCAAACGAGAAAGATTAAGCTTCACACGACTTTCCTTTAACTGAATACTGTATATGTCGAGCTCCTAGAAGACCTTACGCTCCCAGTGTGAATAGTGGATTTACATCGTTTCGACGTTCTACTTGCGGGCGGTGAACGGCTACCAGCTTCCGAGACAGGCGCCGGTGTTGAAATGTCTCGCAGCCACTGCGTGACGCGAATGTCGAATTCGTTCTTTCCTCGAACACAATCCCTTTTTGGAGACACACTTAACGGCATCGTGGCCTCATCGGTCATATCTTCACACAGGTTCATAACCTCTGTGTAGCTTGCTTCTACGACAAGCTACGCTTATTGCAGTTTTTCCTTTTCGCGGTTGAGCATCACCCTCTTAGCATCGAGGTAATCATCTTGTAACTGTTTTAATGCACGTTTTTTTCTTCTTTTGTTGCAGGACAGGCATGTTGTTACGTCACAAACGGTTGTAACAATGACAGTTTGAAACTTATATATAACGTGCTTTTTCAACGGATCGGCGGACGGCGGCGTTACACGCTACATAGCAGTTTTGGTCTTTAGCCCAAATGTGTTGAAAACGCGTCCCAAATTCTCCTACGTAGTAGCCAAACCCACAGAACACAGCAGATACTTGTACAACGGATATGACCGGCACAACATCAACGCACCAGAACAGGAACGGTTTCTATAAACAAAAAAGAAACACAATTGTAAACACGGTTTGCAGACATTCTAGTACACCAAACTGTTTTGCGACCGATCTATCAGCAGGCACAGGCTGCCTGTTGCGAAATCACATTCACAAGCTACATCAATCAGATGCTTCCAAATGTAACACAATTATCAGACGTAAACACTATCCACGCCTTATTTAAGTAGAATCCTTATTTAAATAGAATCCTATGGTTAAAACACATGACAAAAAAGAAAAGACTGGCAACGCAAAACAAGCAAGCATAACATAGCCACGCGGTCTGCACGCGCAGAGCTACTGTGCAGCAGCCTTTGTTATGAATGTTGCGCCTTTGTGAGACACAAAATGAGACATTACTGCCAGAATGCGTGATTATAGGGGTTCAAAGTGTCCTTGGCAAACCCGCCCAATCGGGCGCGAAAACCGCCAACACTGATGCCAATTGAAAACATCGGCAGCAAAGTTTTTGTGCACACGGAAGGAGCTAGAAGCTAGAGTTTTGAAGTTACATGGAATAAAACACATTTTTGTTTGTAAATTGTTTGCAACAAACAAATTCGACTTTCAAAAGTCATATTTTACCACTTTTTTCGCATGAAATTGTGTTTTGCGGTATTTGTTGTACCTTGTATACGTGTATTGATGTATCACTAAGTTTTAAACTTCGACTAGGAACCAGATAGGTGGTCCGCGATTACAAAAACGTTAAGAACCACAGAGTTAGAGACATATTTAACACTTGTTAAAATTTTGGTGCAAATTGTAAAACGGGCCTGATAAAGTAGCGCATTATAGACTCTTTAGCTCAGTGTTTCCCAACCGGTGGTATACGTTTACCACTAGTGGTACGCGACGGCATTCCAGGAGGTACGCGAGCACCTTTCGGTATTTTGCGGAAATAGTTCAAATTGAAAAAACCGTAAGTGATTCCAGAATGTTCGTTACTTCATCCCCTATGTTACTTTGCAAAACTCAACTAGGTGGTACGCGTCAAAATTGTTTAACTCCAAGTTGGTACGCAACCACAAAAAGGTTGGGAATCACTGCTTTAGCTAAAACAAGCAGCACTGTCAAGCCACAACCATAGGGTCAAGCATATTTTCATGTAATGCTATAAAATGGTACCCGAGATGCGAGAAGAAAATATGTGGGAATATGCCTAATGTGGTTATTATTGGCTCAAAGTGAATAATGGGTGATTAAGGTGAAGAATACGAAAAATCTGCTCGCCAATTAGTTGAAACTTGCAGGTAAATCTGGTGGAAGAAATGTTAACTGCGCCACTGTGACAACATAACCAAGTTCGTCACCTTTCCTGATTTTTGAATTGTCCATGTTGAAAACAGAATGTTCGGAAAAAGTCCAAAGTTTTAAAGACAGAGTTCTTTAAGAAAGAAAGTCATGTTAAAAATTAAATTTATGTGTTGCGTTAACTGTTTTGGTTACCGACACACGTTGAGGTTTTGCACCCGACCAAGTTCATGTTCTGTTGGGAGCTGCACATCCTGTACGTATTCACGCTAGCGACGGATTACAAATTCTACAGCCGGGTGCAATGCGATGACTTGCTTCGTATGCTTTTCTGTTATACCAGTAAAAATTCGCCATGGTGAAGTGAAGATATAGTCTGTCGCTGGACTGTCGTTTCATGACAAAGCGACGATAAACAGTGGTTGTGCGGCCTTGCCCAAATATATGGAAATATTGTTACATCGACGAGGGCTATGTGAAGAAGGTCAAGGAAGAAGAAAGGGACACGGTTAGGATCATCAGTCGTACCATCTGGTTTGTCATCCACCAAAACCTGACAAGGTAGCCTACGTATTGTTTAAGACTGCGCAGCGCAGCATAAAGGACGGGCCTACGTCGTCGTCTATAGTTGTGCAACAAGCTGTTTGTGGGAAACCGCCGAAAAATGTAGCACCACATTTATTTTGTCTCTTTATTTGCAAAACGCGTCCACAAAATAAATTCTGGCGACCCAGAAACATTGTTCCACGAAATAGAAACACGAATTTAGTTTTCGCTTGTAACACCATCTAGTGGCCAAAGAAGTTTCTGGTTCCCAGACAACTGGTGATTGGTGAAAAGAGCTTGTTTACCTTGTCAACGGAATGCTGCAAAAACCTGCGGATATATCGTTGGTATTATAGTTGTTGGTTCTTTAGTAGGTATATTGTTTGTTTTTTTGTGCTTCGGAAAAAAAAATTATGGCAATTATTAGTAGTAGAATAACATTTGCGTGCATTAATTACCAGAGGGAATCGGTAGTTGACAAAATACGCCAGTTTACAAAACTTTGGACGCGGGTAACTCTAACACCTTACGAAGTAGCGGCTTGGTTTTCTTACACGTAATAGTTCAAATTTTTTTTATTAGTATTTGAGTATGAATTTAATGATAATACCTTCACATAACTACAAACATACTAGGTGACCCAGCAAATACTTGGCACCAAACAATCCTATAATGCCCTGCAAATGATACCAAGCTTTACTTGAACTTCATGGATATACATGGTCAAATAACCCGAATATTAACCATTTCAGGCAATAACATATATCTAATGAAGTATTTTTATTATCATTGTTGCAGGTTGTTTGATATCCTTTTGAATACGCTTGTTCATTATGACTACCATGTTCCATGTACCAATGATGTACAGATTTTTTTTGCTTTTACCAGGTCAATATTGATCTTTCATAATTGTTTTATAATTTCAAACAAGATGTTCAAAAACTTTACCAGGGAATTTGAAGAAGACCCCTTCTTTGGGTAAAGTTCATTTTGGCAAGAACAAATGTTTGCAATTACTGACTAAACTTTGCATTTAGAAATTTTCCTTCTCAGTTCGGAAGTTTAGATGTGATTGGCAAGGAACAAAAATGTAACAAATCAAAAACGTATATTAATTTGTTTATTGTTTGCGAACATTTTATGTAAAATTTAAACATTCACTTTCAGAAAAAACAGAAATCATGATCCATTTCAGTCACTATTTGAAGAAATGGACAAACATATGAAGGGCATGCACGAAAGAGCAAACTCCCTTGAGGTTAAATGTAAATTCAAACATTGACAAAGTTTTTGCAGCTGATCCAGCTTGGCTGTAGTGCCAGTGAAACTTAAATGTGGATTGTTTTAACAGGACTTTAGTGTTAACTATTTTGGGATATTTCTGGCCTTTATAAGCTGTAAAATAAAGTTTGATCAATTTCATTAATTGAGAAATCAATTGAAATTTCATCATCAATCAATTGCCAATCTTGAAATTGTATTAAGGGTGATCCAAGCAGCTACACCTTTTCCTCATCTTCTGTGATGTCATATAAGAATGATGGAAAGTCACCTCCAAAAATTTATCAAGCATCGACTTCTACCAGAAGAGCCCCTGGGCAGGTTTTATTATATCTGAGTTAATTTTCAATTAATTGAGTGAAATTACATTTTTACAAATTGGGATAGGTTAAGTGCTATATTATCCAAGTATTTTATAATTAAGATAAGAGAAACCCGGAAGACATTGCGAGACAGTGCAACTGGTGTGGAAAAGATGGCGGTAGGTCAGCATCTTGGCCATAAAGGAAGAGTTATAGAACAAACAAGAAACCACGGAAGCAACATTAAGGAAGAAAGACAATACATTGAAATGGATGAAGGTATTTTTCACTATTTTTTGATAAACAAAAAAAGAAACGCAGACAAACAAAATCAACAAAAATATACTTTAAGCAAAGTGGAGCCAATAATATGAATTGTGTAAGCTGCAGACAGATGGCCACTGTTTCAACCTAA
This sequence comes from Ascidia mentula, assembly GCF_947561715.1. Classification (NCBI taxonomy): domain Eukaryota; kingdom Metazoa; phylum Chordata; class Ascidiacea; order Phlebobranchia; family Ascidiidae; genus Ascidia; species Ascidia mentula. The sequence continues at coordinate 13,235,704 of NC_138569.1, read as the reverse complement.
AAGGTCTCATCAGTGCAGCTGGTGTGACTATCAGACGACTTTGCTGACCAAACGGCTGACCAAAAATATACTTGTTCAAATAATTTAAATGAGTGAAATGAGCTTCTTTATTTTCACAGCTGACAACCAGATCTTTGACAAGGAATGGAAAGAGCGTGCAAGTAAAATAGCAATCCCATCTTTTGAAAGAACAGGAATTGGAAGTTCACAATATCACAAAAAACCTGAGAAAACAAGGTATAAACATGTATTGCGATGTTTTTTTTCTTTTCAGGTAAACCCCAAAAATCTGTAAATATGTTGTAACTTAAATTAAAGGCAAACGCAGCACAATTCTGGTGTAACTCATGCTGCAAGACCCTATGGACCCAGCAAAACAGGAAGACACAAGCTGTAAAGGTTGACACTGGAGAAGAATGTCTTTGTTTTAACATTTCAACCTTCTACTGAAGTTATTGTTTTAATGTGTTAAGTGACACACTAATACTGTAAATACACTGTGAAGTTGTAGTTGTAACACAATGTGAAATAGTAGCTACATTCCCATTGACCTATTAAACAGTGGGGTATGTAAAAAAAAACTATAAAGTATATTTTTATGAAGGTTATGAATAATATTCCGTCAATAGGCAGGAATCCTCCCTGAAATTAAAAACAAATTAGTTTTATTTTGGTTAGGTATATCTGAGATTTTTACCGGTTTGTCTTTTCTGTCGAACTGTAACATAGCGTTTTGAAAAAAGTACGTTCGTAGTGACCGTTTAAATAATATTCGGTAGGCACTAGGCCTCTTTGGAATTCGAAACAAGTTTGGTACCGTGGAAAGTATTCGAATGATCTTTACGAAGATGTAAATTTTGTCTTTCCTGTCGAGCTGTAGAAGAAGTTACGAGCGAACAAGTGTTGTGAATAATATTCGATTTATACACGGGAAGTTTACCCACAAATATCAGCGAAGGGGAAAATTAACCTTGACAAGGCTATTGTGAATTGCGTAAGCTGCAGACAGATGGCCACTGTTTCGACCTGAAGGCCGCATCTCTGTATTTCTATGGAAAAGACTTTCCCGGTTGGGAATTGCCCTTCTCGAACTCTGTCCTGCGTAACAGAGTAAAATTGTGTGTAACAATGCAATGGGTCATGCATGGGCGCCAGTGTTTTGGTTGAATGAGCGCAGATGAACAGGCTGTTGCCAGGGCGATTTTCAGCGTGTTTGGGGCAGTTTTACTATGGTTTTCAGGGTTATTAGTCAGGCAGTAAATTGGTAGAGGGTGCTGTTGCACATGTAGCTGAAAAACTACCCAAATATTGAGGTTGATTTTGTGAAAAAATGAATCACAGAAAGTATGTTCAATTTGTGATTTTCTGTTAGTGCCGACCCTTGCCTAGAAATTCTGGCCAAATTTATAATCGAAATAACTACTTTAACTGCTCCCCCGGGGACATTTTGACCCTCTGTTGGCCATCATTTTGGCCAAAAAAGCAGAAAAAAGTGTAGGTTTGTTTTGTGAAAAAATGAATCACAGAAAGTACCCTCCATTTGCGATTAAGTGAAGCCACCAACCCTCCTCTACACAATTCATTAAGAATTAGATGTCTTGCAACTGTCTTGGGGACCCACCGGGGCTGTTTGTACACCCCCTAGGACTGACAATTTAGCAGTTAGCCTTTGCAAAACCCCCCAATGTGCTGTCTTAATGCAGCTGCAATCAATTTTTTTTTTATTCAGCAATAGTAGTCCCCCTTCATGAGTCATCAGACCCGGCAATTGTTTTTGGCAAACAAGAGAATCTGTAACCAGGTGCACAATGACAAATGACTTCTAAAACTCAATTTTTAGGATTTAATTGTGAGATGCGCCCTTAAAGGTCTCATCAGTGCAGCTGGTGTGACTTTCAGACGACTTTGCTGACCAAACGGCCAAGCAAAGACTTCCACTTTGTGGTGACTATACAATCACCGTCATCCGTTGGGCACCAAACTAGCTGCAACCTTACGGAGAAAACAAGGTGGAAACACTATGACCAAGCAAAGCTCAACCAATAGTGCTGTCAGGCCCCGTGTCACAATAATCATATGATAAGCAAAGTGGAGCCAATAATGAGACCTTTTAGGTCGAAACAGTGGCCATCTGTCTGCAGCTTACACAATTCATATTATTGGCTCCACTTTCTTATCATATGTGTTTATATATTGTTCATTTGTGGTGTGATCTTTTTGAAAGGACCGAAATTTTTCTGGTATTTGGTCAAAGGCTTTTCAACCTGCTGGAGTAGAGCAAAAAACCTACCAATAGTACAAGTCAAGCGCCCGACCCGTATACGTAGCAGAAACCTCATCGAGATTCGTGGCAATGTAATGGTTCAAATCCCGGCGTGGTAAAAAAACGGCCTTGACACATTTGACCGATTTTGTCTGATTAAGACACGCTTTAAAAAACATTTACCCGGTCAAGTGCGCTCGGTCGGTCATGTACGCAAGGAATTTATCACACTTGTAATACGCAGGTGCAAAGTAGTGATGTGCTGCACCGGTTCCGTGTATACCCGAACGCGGCCGTATATTGAGTAATTTTCAGTATCCAAACCCTGTCGGATAAAAGCCTACACTTAAATTTGCCGGATACTTACAATAGCGCTTGACAACACACAAGAAACAACAAAATCTGCTAATTACTCATTTTGGGACCCTCTCCCATCAGGCAATACATTCTAGGATTATAAATTATGTCGATGGCGTGTTGCGCCACACCAGCAGGTAAACAAGGTTATCAGTAGACGTAATTATAAACACTAATATTAACAAAGCATTTTGGCCTACTATTGTCAAACTCCATATAGACATGATTCTGAAAATAAAAAGACTGGCCCGTATTGTTGTTAACATTGTCATGTTTAAAAAAAAAACGTTTCGGCAAGAACTTATACCATCATCAGTTTGAATGACGCGGTTGGTGCAGCTCCATCATTAAATAGTGATGCCGTCCACATTGAGTTGTGGTTGTTGCTATTGTATGGACAGCGACTCCATCAGCAGGAGACGACACCTGTCTCTCGCCAACGCAAGGTAGTTTTCACTAAGTCTGACAAGGGCAATGGCGTAGTAGTTATGGATAAATGTAAATACATTGAGAAAATGCTCAAAATCTTAAGTGACACCACGAAGTTTCGTCCATCAACAAACGATGATACCAACATCAAAAATATAGGAAAACTGCCTGCGGTATACTTAAAGTCGAAAAAAGCACTCTCAGAAAAAGAGTATAATGCTATGCACCCAACATCTGCCAGAACACCGCCACTATACGGTCTTCCAAAAATGCATAAAGCATCCATTCCCCTTCGACCAATCTTGAACTCAATCGGCAGTTTTAACTACAAATTCGCAAAGTGGTTATCTGCGAGTCTACGGGAACACCCAAACACCGTGAAGGACACCTTCGAATTCATTGAAAGAATTAAAATGCTGCCAGTGAATTCCACCTAGGCAACACTGGATGTGTCGAGTCGTTTTACTTATTTTCCAGTGGACTTTACCAGCACCACCTTCTAGTTTAATGGAAACACTTACACTTAAGTAGATGGGGTCTCCCATTGCCCCACTACTGGCAGACATCCTGATGATGAACCACATCATAGACGACGCACTTAAGGCCACATCCACCCGATAGCCCCCTAGTTCTGTGTCGTTACGTGGACGACCTGTTCGTTGCGGTACGCAATGAACGTGCCTTGGCCGCTCTACTCAAACATAAATAAGATTCTTCGTAACATAAAGTTTACAAAAAGCGCTGAATGTGAGCAACGTATTTCGTTTCTCGACGTCCTCGTTGAACAAGTGGGAAATTCCAATAGTACAACTACCTACAGGAAGACAACCAACACTGGTATCGATAGTAAATGGTCCAGCTTTGTACCACATTACCTTGTGCGCTCACTCCGTGATTTGTGTTCCATAGACATAGGTACTAAAATCTCATAACGGTGCTTATACAGTGATAATTTTTGATCTCTTTTAAACTTTTGTAAAACTCCTGAAACTCATTGGGGCCAGTTATAGGGTATCAGGTACGCATTAATTGCGGTTAGCAAACTGCCAAATCCAAATTACCCGGTCGGATTTCAATGATAATTATCAGGAATTGGCCTGACCGAATAATTTGGAACTGGGAACATCACTAGTCCAAAGTTAACGTATTGAATGAAATCGTAGCAGTGTATTATCCAACCTTATGAATTGAAAACTACCAAATCGAAATTTTTTTATCATACAAATGCACTATTATACATTGTACAGTCTTAATTCCGTTAAAAAAAAACGACTTTAATTAGGCTTGTCTGCAACGAATTTTACGGATGAATTGTTCCAGCTGGTAAATGTAAATGGCAACGTCTGTTTATTACAATGGCAGCATACATCCTACTCCCAGAACAGCATACATGCTACCCCCTTTAAGAACCTAATAATTATCATAAACCGCGGCGTGTCGTAGTCACAAGCCCGAAGCAAAACTGTCCCACGGCGAGTATCACACTGCGCAGAGTTCAAAACAAAGCCATGAAACAGCTGTCACGCATCAATGCATCCTATTGTTGTGCTGTGCAATCCCGTATTCGCGTTGTCACATGATGGTTTTTGTGTGACAAATTCTCTGTGCTGATTGCAAAAAAACGTTTTGGGCGGCGTGTGACAGTGGATTAAACGTATGTATGGACAATCTTTTTATTGTCAAGTAGTTTTTAATTTCGGAAGAAAATGTATTTTCCTGAAAACCGAATCAAACAGGTTTTACAAATCTCATTCAGGTTACCGAAGAGTGGGTATGTGCTTTGGCTAAGTAAAGGAAAAAACGGTCAAAAATGTAGCATTTTAGCATGATGTTGTCTGTGATGTTTCTGTTGTAACATGTTTTTTTTGCAAAAACTGTCCACTTACATCACGTGAATCTTGTGTTAGGAAGTTTTGCTGATTTATATTAAACTTAAGTTTGGCCACATTTGAAAAAAAAAGACTTGTCATGTGGACTCCATACCAATTATCAATTGCAGTGGGCATGGTTGTAACAGGTTCAATTAACACACTTGCAACAAAGTAAGTAGGCTGGTTACTAAAGAATAGTCCTATTATTAACAGCAATTCTGGGTTTTCTAGATGGGCTGATAAGCAGTCAGCACCAGGACCGGGACCAGACCATGTGAAACATCTTTTTCAACACCCTTTTCTCCAGGTTATAGAAAATGCTTGCTTATTATAGTTCCTCATTTACAAGCTTTTTTTGCTATGAAACTGCTTTTACTCATAACAGTATGTTTTGTCGCAGGCGGTGGGAATGTTTATTGGTGAATTTTCATGTCTGTTGGTTTTTCAAGTCTGGTACCGTTACAACAAGTACAAACAAACTGATGCTAACCTGGGCAATCAAAACTTCAGTCCAATATTGTTTCTTGCCCCAGCTATGTGTGACATGACAGGAACATCATTAATGTAAGTATCGGTGTGACTGTTGTTAAGCTCAAGAAAAACGAACCTTACATGGTAAAACCATATTGTAGGTGCTGCCTGGATCAGAAAAAAATGACATTTGAAAAAGTTTGCCCATAATCCATGAAAAAATATTGAGTTTATGCGTAAACATTCGAAAATTGTTCTGAAACTTTGTGCATTATCCTTGCAATTAATGTTCGCCTAAAAAAATCCTCTACACAAATTACAAACTTTTCAATCCCGGGCAGTGTCTTGAACTTAGTTAGTGGTTAGGTTAAACTTGATGTGTTGAAGTAATTTATTTAGCTGACTTAACCTACAGCGGAGGGTTACATAAATTTAACTATATAATTGTAGTTTACTGTTTATAATTTTATTCAATCTTCTCACTTGCCTTGATTGTGTGTTGAAATACTGTCAGCCAGTACTCATTGTTTGTACATTGATTCACCAACCAAGTTTATTTCAAGAGCAAAAGTGTGTGCTTTGTATTTGTAGGTACATTGGACTCAATTATACATATGCATCCAGCTTTCAAATGTTGAGAGGAGCTATTATTGTTTTTACAGCTCTATTGTCAGTTGCTTTTCTTGGACGGACTATTAAACAAAAGGCTTGGATAGGAATATTTTTAACTATCATTGGTCTTGCCGTTGTTGGAATTTCAGATATAGTTTTTAATAGTAGTGATATTTATGGTCCCAATGAAATTTTGACAGGTACTGACCTTATTTTACTGAGTTGATTCAATGACATATTGTTTTTTGGTTGTTCATGCAGGAGACCTTATAATTTTAATTGCCCAAATCATTAGTGGTGTCCAAATGGTCATTGAAGAAAAATTTGTCAATGGAAAGGACATACATCCACTGCAAGCTGTTGGCTGGGAAGGTATCAAGTTTTATTGAAACACTAAATTTTTTTCAAATAAACATGATTATTACAATATGTCCAACTGTGATTTTTGTAATGTAAAAATGCCATGTAACTCAAGATTCTAAACAAACATGACAACTGATGTGTGTCGGTTAATTGCCCGGTACCATTTGTTCCGTTTGTGGACTCTTTTGTTAGGGCTGGTTGTGTGTTGACTGTAAATCACATGTGGGTCAACATGAAAATATATTTTTTGTATTTTTGTTTAAAAATAAATAGAAATAAAATACTTTTGTAGGTTTTTTTGGGATGACTATACTCGGAGTCCTTCTGTTTCCAATGTACTTTATTCCTGCCGGTGAATTCAGTGGCAATCCCAGAGGGGTTTTGGAAGATGCGTTGGATGGTTTGTACCAAATGGGCCATAATTCAGTGCTTGCTGTGGCACAGATTGGAAGCATAGCCAGCATTGCCTTTTTTAATTTTTTTGGAATCAGTGTTACCAAGGAGTTAAGTGCAACAACAAGGTTTGATTTCTTTTTTCTGCATATGATTTGCTTTGCTTAAAAATATGCCATGTTTTATTCACAATAAGAAAACAATTGGGTGAATTGTATGTAATCTTTCTATGCATAAAAAAAGTGTTCTGCTTAATTCTTTTCCACACACCTCATTGCTCAATAAATGCTTTTTGTAGAATGGTCTTGGACAGTATTCGAACTCTTGTAATTTGGGCAGTAAGTCTTGCTGTTCAGTGGGAAGACTTTCAGTGGCTGCAAGTGAGTTGCTATAGCATTTGCTTCCTGATCATTTTTTGAAAACATGCTTGTTTTTGCAACAAATGCACCAAACAAATCAAGTTTTTTTTAAATGTGAAAAATATATAAACAGTTTAAGTAGGTGTGAATATAAAAAAAATTAACTGAAAATCTTAAATGTTTTGGCGAAGTTTACTAAAAAAACAATTTCGGGAATGACATTGCACTTTGTCACATTTCAGCAATCGGAATACCTTCGCTCGTTAAAGTGAATTAAATTAATAAATTTTTGTTCTTGAAATGTTGTTATATATTAAATTTATTTTCTGTTTGACAGGTGATTGGCTTTGTTGTATTAATACTGGGAACAGGAATATATAATAATCTGATACCCATTCCATGCTTGAAATCTACTTCTGAACAAGTATTGGAAGTCAATGTGCCACAGGAGGATGTAGTGCAAGATGAAAAGACTCCACTTTTGTACAACATTGAGGAAAAGGCCTGACTGTACATCTATTGGATTTTATTCGTCAGCAAAAATATTTGAATCCAGATTCATTCAAAATTTTATCAATATTGCATTCATTTCACCTTTTACATTTTTCTATCAGTGCAATTGTAATTTTCACATATTTTCTGTGTGAAAACTAAATATGATTTGCTTTTTACACATTTTCTTTCCATTTTTGTTTGAACCAGTGGATTTTAGCACAATTTAATATTTGAAAACATGTTTTTAGAATGTTAGTTTGTCTAGCATGTGTTTTAGACCCATTGATATTCATTGTTTTGGGTTCCTCATTTGCAACCTGTTACTCAATTAAGGGTTCAGTTTAGTACCTCTGCTTTGGTTATATATGTCATTTGCTTCATTCGATTTGTGTAATCATTTCTAGTAAGTAATTTGAGATGGCCAATAAACAAGTAAATCCATTACACCATGTACGTAACTTGGGAAAGTGGTCAGCACGTAATTGACTTAAGTGGTTAACAAAGAAGAGCAGATGTTGTTGTTGGAACTAACAAAATGAAAAGATGATTATTGTTTTAGTGGCGCCAGACAATGGTCTTACGAAGTAGATGCGCCATGGATATATCAGCGTATTTCTGTTTTATTTTGGTTGTTACCGTCGAAGTAGGAAGTGGATACTATGACGATCACTTCCAAGGTAAGTTCACCTGTAAAAAATGTGAAATACAACACATTTTAACTGCATGGCTCAGTGAAAAACATAAAAAACGATCGTGACATATTTTAATGACTTTGAAAACCATGCAGATCAAACACTAAATTTAGCTTTTCTCTATCTTTGCATTGCGGGGATGACCGCGGTAGAAGCGCTACGAGTCCCGTATTGCGACGAGGGTTTACTCAATGCCTTCCCCCAAGTATGCTAAATAGAAAGGCTAATTTGAATATCACTTTCAGTGAAAGTAGTACCCGTAACACACCCACAAACTAACCAGAGTTGTTTAACAACAGTTTTTATTGCTAACTTCGTGGAAAAGCTTCCAGCAGTACTTCGGCTGTTGTGGAGCCGTTTTGTCGTTACCGGCTAACCGTTAGCAGTAGCCAAATCTATAGCACGACGGTGATAAGGTTTATAGTGTTTGAGCGCGCGCACTAAATTGTTTCTTTGAAGGATTTTTGTTAATTCTGGTCAGTAAAAGGACGCGTTGTAGCTTTATTTCCTTTTCCCTCGAGACTTTGTTCACAGCATTTTGCATAATTACGGTTGGGGTTTTCGGGTTTTCACGGAAAATATATATTTTTGTCGCATTAACATTAATTCTACGTTCTAGAGTTGCTGCAAAAACATGTACATATGCCTAATACAATTTTTTACATGTTTTTTTGTTGAGTATTGTTTTTGTCAGCCTTTACTTGTTTTATAGACTCGTTTAAAACGATCAACACAGTCAAAGATGATGCAAAAATCACCGCGGGCACGACATTGAAAACAACCTCAAACAAAGCATCAACTGCATCTACAGTACAACTTGCTACCACATTAACAACTTCTACTTCGTATTCAATATCTACAACAACAAAAAATGCTGGTTCGTAAAGCACTTTCCTAAACGAAAATGGTTTAATTTAAGTGCGTTCTATTTAAAGTATATTATTTGTTGTATTCCAGAATCACAAATAATTGAAATGGTGGACAAGTACTCCAATTTGTTCCAAAATAGCTTCAACACAATTGACCAAACCCTTGATCAATTCAAATCATTTGAACAAGATATCACAAGATTAGCCATTCAATGTCTCCCCTACCAAAACGTATCGATGGCGCAAAACAGTTTCGAGTTACATATATTGGGCAGTCAGCTCGTTTCAAAATATGTGCAAAGCTTGAAGACAAACACGTCAGCGTGGATGGTGTCAAGTAACAATGCGTCTGGCAAGCAGCAAGTGTTGTTTTCCGTGGCATTTTTCAACATTTCAATCGAGACCACCAACGCATTTTTCCAAGTTTCAAACGAAACTAATCTTATTCACAAGGTGGATGTCAAAAATCTTTCCCCTCACACCAGCATTAACATATATCAGAAACACAGCGGACATAGGCTTTCAATGCCAGTAAAGTTCGCAGTTGAAAATAAGGTACCCACAGTTTTAAAAAATGATGTCATACCAGCACTCAGTAGTAACAAAGTATTGGATATAAGTGTACGCTGCGTGTACATTAACATCACAGCAGCAAAGTATTCCAGTAATGGTTGTGCTGCAACTGTTGATGACAACGTGATAGTATGTTCATGCAATCACACAACAATTTTTGCCGTTTTACTTTCTGTTGAATACATGGAAATCCCGTACCCGGTTAAGGCAAGTATCCAAAATTCATTTGCGAGTTTTTACTAAAACCACCCTGCTTTTCGCTAGTTTACGAATCGACTATCGAGAAACAAGTTGAATTTTTTGATTTTTTTTACGAAAATATAGTGGAAGACAGGGTCATAACCACTTTGCCATGAAAACGTTTTAACGCTACGTGCACTAGGGAAAGAGTTTCTAGTAAAGCAACGTTATAACACTGCAGTTGCGCCTGGAAGGACGTCTAAAATACTGTACGCGAGTGGCAGTGTCATTTGCATAATAGGCGGGACTGGCATATTTTTACGCATATAATGCAAAATATCTTTATGACCCTGTTGCCGTCATAGAGTTGCAATATTTCTCTAGCAACCTCTTTGTTTTTCAGATTACCTCGGTGGTCATAGAAATATTCTCGGTGATTTGTTTGTTCTTTACTATTTTGCTGCTTGTCAAGTTGAAACGACATATTCGCAACGATCGAACAATAGTGCAAATCAATTTGTCGTTTAGTCTCCTATTTTTGCACATGTTCAACCTACTACATGATTATGCAAAGCAACACACCTCAACTTGTCAGCTAGTTGCAGTTTTAATTCATTTTTTCATGTTGGCATCAAGTAAGTCAAATTATATTAGTTACAAACCATACGTGTTGCGTCTTTTTTAATATATTCATGTCTCGTCGATTGTGTTTTTCGTTAACTTTGTTGCAAAGGTTTGTGCTACATGCGGCTGATCATCCTTTGTGAAGGAACCGCATGTTTTTTTCTGAATTTACGCCAATATGCTTTAATTGCATGTTTTGTGTTACCTGATTTATTTACAGGCATGTGGATGATGCTGGAGGGAATAACTTTGGTTCTCAAAACAACAGACCAGTCGATGCAATTTTCTAGTCAATATCAACGAAATATAAACATAGCTCGTCTTGTTGCTGGCTGGGTCGTGCCAATGCTTGTTGTTGCCGTAGCAGTGGTTGTAGGTTATTCGTACGATGTTTACATGGACAAAATCGTACAACCCTTCGGTGGCCAAACAATTTATAGACAGTGCTGGCTGCAAAGCAAAATGCTTTTGTATTCTGTAATAATTCCAATTGGTTTTGTGCTTTTAGCTAACACGACAATATTAATTAAAGTGGCATATTTTGTGCATTTAAAATCTTCCCAAGCAAAAAGATTTAGGCCAGCAATGAAACGAAGTCAATCATTCGTTAATTATGAAGATATATCCGCCACGTTGAAAGCGGTCATTACCCTTTTACCTGTGCTCGGATTGCCCATCATCGTATCATTTCTAGTTGGTATGTGCGGACTTGAGGTGCTTGTTTATTGTCAAGTCAACATATCTATTTCTTTTTTAGGCTTTGGCGAAAATGCCTCCGTGGTTTTAATGTACATAAACGTTCTCGTCAACGGTTTGCAAGGTTTTTTTCTGTTTCTGCTCTACTGCATAAACTCCCGGGTAGTTCGTCGACTGATTGTCCGAAAAACGTTCATTGGAGCTTTGAAACGACCATCTAATGGAGCAAGTAGTGTTTCGGGTGGCACGGCGATGACATCAAGAAACGGAAGCGCTGTGACCGCGACATCTGCTATTGGTTAACCTTCGCGTTGGTCCGCACCACGGAACATTTGATTGATTATTTCAGTTTACAATCGACAATGTTTACGATCCAGCACGGTGTTACATTTGTGTGTACGGCAAAAGGATTATTAGTACAAGAATTTTCTACTTTTTTTAACAAGACCCACAGGAAATTATGTGTATGTCCCGGATCAACAAATTTAATAATCCGTTGATAAGTTCCCCTGGGATATTGTCAACAGATCTGCCGTAGGTAGTGTACATATAATCCGCAGTTATAACGTTAACAGCAGAATTAAATAGATCAAAAAACAAAATCCCCAAACAGTACTATACTCGAATGCATATATAAATGATTGTTATACTTTGTCTATGTAAATCATTTCATGTAAAAAACTATATTCGCAAATTTTTCCGTGAAAAGTTTTTTTTTATAAAAGCTCATTGTAAATAAATAAAAAGGAGGCAAAACCAATTTGCGACAACAAACCAACAAAGTTTGAGCACGGATCTTACAACAAAAGATTTTTTGTTACAATTAGTTAATATTTATTGATGCTTAATATGCAATGTTTATTGTGCATTGTGCGGTTTAGTTACTGAATAGTCTCACAAAACATATTGAGCTTTCACCATCACATGTAACAGTAACCGTTTCAGCTACATTAGGGATTTTAGCAAATGCCAATAAACGATGGGTTGACCCTCCCGCGCCAAAGCTTGTGACCACTGCAGTTGTCCACTCCAACTGTCTACACCGTGTCCTATTCTAACTTGGCCGCATGGCAACCATACGCCTTTAACACGGTCTCTTGCAAATAACGTAGCTACAATGGCCAATTGATCGTTGGACATGGATATGATAAAGGATTCTTCGAAAAGCGGGTCCTTATCGCGATGAGAAATTTTGGTTTGTTTTTTTGAAGTTTTTCCAACAGTTGGTTCCTCCGTAAGAACAACATAAGAATCTTCGAATAAATTTTGGGCGTTATTTGATCGTTGTTATTTGCTCTGTTCATAAGTTGTTGTTTACCTTGATACCGACCAAGTGTTCCTTTTGGCACATTTCGAACTGCAATGACCTCAACAGTGACGAAACCGAGCATAGCATGGTAACACAAGGACAGTTGAATATGCGGCAAATCCTAAAGTAAATAATATCACTAAAAACCTTAAATGTACAATATTGTGGCTTGTCCGTGAGTCAATCCACTTAAAGAGTGCCAAACCAGGATAATTCAGTTCATCAAACATATCAATTTACTTATTTAAGGCATACGTTGCGTAGTTAATTAACATGAGACGTTGCTGGAAGGTGACCGCGGTCGGCCAAAAGGGTCAAACAGTCCAGCAAAATGGCATGCTTATGCTTATTAATATGACTTTTCGGTCATTCATCGTACAAGGTTTAAATTTTACCTCAAGTTCTGGTGATTTGAAGTCCAGCCAAATATCATTTGAATCAGACAAATTATAATCACTCAACGGAACGACAACGGTACCCAATGTCTTTTTTGTTTGTCGAAGGCCACCAGACTTTTCTTTGCATGAAATCTGAAATTCAATTTTACAGAAGTATAAGCAAACGTTCCAGTGTGTTTACATAAGATCAGGACAACGGGCAAATGATAAAATATATAAAGCATAAGATCTTAGCACAAACTACATAGTGACAGCACAACGGGCAAATGATAAAAATATTTCAATTCAAGTAATAGTAATTATATAAAAACGTTTGTCGCCATGCCTCAAGGGAAACGTGGGAAACATCTTCGATGCCAACTGCATCAAATGAAAATCGTTCCTTGATATCAATCCGGGAAGCGGAAAAATGGAACATATCTGTGCGAAAACTTCCGTAAAAGCGAGGTAACAACGAAATCTGCAAAACGATACATTTTTACTATAATTCGCAATATATGCAGAAATATTCGAAAAGTAATTTCACGAGTAAAAAACAAATAGTTTCACTACCTTCAAGTATCCTTGTATCCGCTCATCAAAAAAATTCTCCCCTTCAAGAATAGAAACATTCAACTTATGCTGAGATTGCAAATATGTTAGAATGATGTGAATGCGAGGTGTTTTAGAATGGTCGGCTTCAGTGCTATATAATGCTCTTGGGGCAGTTGACTTAGTGTACACGCTTGATGTGCTTCGGCTTCTTTTTACTGTCATACCTGCGGATAATGTAAATATTGTTTTAATAAACAGGTTTTGCCTTTTAAAACAGTTTCTATAAAAGCTGATTTGGATGAAACGAAAGTAGTATATATTTCATATCACGTGTCGCTACCTTCGTTCTCTCTTTTACTAGGGTTGTTCTTTATGGCATTGGTAGGGGATTGGTCGAACGCAACGATGTTTTCCGAAGCCAACCCACTCTGATCGTGATTAGTTTTTCCCGAAATCTGTATCGACGTAGCAAGCACATTAGTCTGCACAGTCAGACAGCCCCCCGGGTCTTATTAATTATTCATCAGAGTGCCACGCGGTGGCTCTTACCTTGCGATGTTGCACAGGAGAGGAATGGCAGGAAGAGTTGCTGTCGCTGTCCAATGCACTCCTGCAAACAACGCGGTAAAATATGCTGCGCCAAAATTGCTGTGTGCATCTTTGTATACTTGTCATAAATCGAATGTTTTTAAAAGAAATTTGCTGACCTTGTTATGGTAAATTGACAAAAGTTTAATATTAAAACTACCTAATTTATTCTTAAACATAACTATAGTCCTTAACATATTTGCCGACAACAAAATTAATCGTTGATACCAAGTTTTGAAATTGTTAACCGTAGCTTATATATATTACCATATTTTGCCTTTTTGTGTGTCTTAAAAATATACCGACCTTCCAAACAAACGTTTTTGTTTTAATCTTTCAATAAGTGGAGAGGAGGAAGGAGACACCGTCCGGCTAATATCCGAGTCCGAACTGGACATACCGATTACATCAGCGCTCCTGCACAGATTAAAAACGCAATACATAAATTCAATCAATTTATAATCAGCGTGATATTGATCGACAAATAATTTTGACTGCGCCCCTATGGTTATGTTATAACTACATGTCCTTTGCTAATTTGTCAATAATAACATTTTACGTTTTCAAGTTTTTCGACTTGCGTACCCGGACATGGGAAGCGGTCCTTCGGTCATGTGGTACGAGGGTGATGGGGAGAGAAACAAGGATTCTTTTCTTCTCGTATTTGGACTTTCCGTCAAAGTTGAAAATCCGGACTTGGTTGACAGCAAATGCTGCAGTGCTAAACCCGGTTGGTTTTGCTACAATAAAGCAACTTTCACATCCGTGTTTGAATGGTTTTTGCGCATACCCAAAATGGCAAACTTGGTTTATAAATTTTTCATTATAATGCAGAGTTTTCATTTGAGCATTTGTAATTATTGTGTCAACGTCATTCGTGAACATGCGGTGTTACCAATAACTATAGCTGATATTTTTGATGTAAAAGAAATCTTTTTACCATCTTTTTGTTGTTAAGCGTAAATAGATGTTCAGTTGACTTACTTCTTGGTCGACATTTTGACCATTGTTCGACTTCTTGGAAGAATATATGCTCTGCTCTAAAATAAACGGCAAGTTAAGTTTTATTTTTGCAACCACCGGGAAATTTTCAGTACCTTTATTTGTGATAGCCTGAGATTTTTCCGAATTAGCTTGTGGTCGAAATGAAAGCTCATCTCGCCTTTTACTGATACTCCCTTCATTGTCAATTATTTCTTCGCTGTCACAGGTCAGTAATGGAGGAAGAGTAAACTGTGGAATGCTGTTCGGGGTTACAACATTTTGCATTGCATTTTTATGCGATACTGGAATATTTTTGCTCCTTTCCTGTTCACTTGCAGTAAAACGATCCGAAATGTCCCGAACAATGTTATTTGCATGAGCCTGAACACTTTCCCTGAGGTGTCCCCACATATTTGTACAGCACAAACTCTCGCCTCTCCCACCTCGCAAAATAGTTTCACGCCAGTTGTAAAGCGTCTGTTGTGCTGACAGTCTTAGTGCAAGCAATTTGGAAAATTCCTCTCAACAGCTTCTCCCTAAACGGCTTGAAAGCACATCTGCTTCAAATGGAGTGGCAAAAAAATATGAAATAAAATCAATACGATTCACAGGGCCTAAAGCAGAATAAATTGCTGCCTGGTCAAGGTTGGATTTTATTGTTCTGCGGCACAAAAAACTGACCTAGTAATCGACACTTAGTGAATTGTTGTAGCTACATAAACACATTGCAATTGGTTGCATCACTAGCCCAGGGTCTCCACTTAATATTTCATGAGATCCACTAGGTTTGAATAAAGGTTAAGAAATAATCGACAAGCAACTACTGCACATTCTTACAAACGTTTATTTTCGACTGATAAACTGTTTAACAATGCAATCTGCCTGCCAACTGTTCACTCCAATGTGCTGCTCAGGTCTGTCCGTGTCATTGGGTGGCATTTCAAACAAATATTTGCTTTTCTTTCGGATTAAATATGCTTCGCGCGCTTATCCGGAATCAACCAGCTTGCAATTATTGTTTTGATATTAAAAACGTCACGTGGTGTCTATAATCGCACACAGACAAACAGATAATACAATGCTATGTTTTCGTCCTGTCTCACTGTCCTTTTGTTTTAAGAAAAGGCGATGTTGAACAATGTTTGTTGAATTTTGGACAAAAACGCGTACGACGAAAGGAAAAAATGCCGGTTACGGCCTTGGATTGATCCAATAACAATGGATCAATAAAGGAGCCCATTTACACAAGGTTATTAGCAATCCATCTCCGTCCCTTTTCTCGCTTGATACATTACGGAATAATATTTTAATTTGTCATACAACACATTTTGTTTCCTACCAACATACGTCTTATTATACTTTGACGACTAGGCTATAATATGCGGCTAAAATCAAAATCATTTAATGTATTTTATTTTAAGTATTTATTTATTTGTTTAAACATGCAGTTGACTCTGTATGCAATAGGCCAAAATGCAAAATATTTATCGTCCATGGCAATGAGCGCATCTTTAAGTTTACTATTTGTGATTTTGGTTTCAAACACAAGGCTTCGGCTACATATAGCGCATTGACAAAAAATGACATATATTTAAACTTGTTGAACGGAAGTAGTTTACACATCTGACTACATACTTTTATTGATTTAATACTGTATGTCACAAATCACAGATAACTCTAACGTGTGTAAATAACTCCAATTGTCTCATAGATATGTACCAGTGCCTCGATAGCGTGAGCGCGGGATGAGTCTCTTGGGTTGTAATTACTCCCTTCTCGTTCTGCAAAGTAATCAGATCTTAAATAATTCTCCAAAGATTGATTGTATTGAAATATGTTACATGCTTCATTGAAACGGCACTTTACGAACTCTGCAATACGAACGTTGATTCTACCAGGTTCAGAGAGAATTGCAGTTAATATTAGAATAATAGTAGAATGATAGTTGAATAAGTGGAATGGCAGTAGAATGAATTTACAGGTACACACTGGGCTTTTTAAGCTCTCCCTACTGAAATCTGATTGGTCAATAATGTGGGCGTAATATCATAAATCGCTTGAAACAATATACAAGAACAAAGGAGTAGTGTGACATAAGCATACGAGAACCTTTAATGTGGTAAACAGGATGTTAAATGAATCACTTTACTCGAGAACATTCGACGGTTAAATCATTGGGGTAACATTATGAGATCATGTTTACACTTGAGTTGGAACTTGTGAAATATCCAATGCTTATGGTAACGGATTTGCAAATGCTTGTGCAATGCTACAAAGGAAATGATTTATGCAATGGTTATGCAATGCTGCAAACAAAACATTACACAATATAATGCTGGTTTCTCTGGGTATGTTTCACGTGCAAGAATTTGACTAGATACCACAAACAAGTAGATTTCTCAAAGTTTGTTTTTCGAAACTCCTTCATGATACTTGTTTTTATACCTTGAATGAAAAGGACAAGTTTTGCTTCAATTGCAGCTTTATGACCGATGTAAAAAATAAACATTGCCATCGGGTTTTTGCAATGCATTATGTAACTTGTCAACAGCAGTTACATTGAAAAGATAATACGTGTGGGTGAGCTATTTGTGAAACTAACTTATATTATTCCGTTTATTCCAATTTCCTTCATATTTTGTTTTCTATACAGACTTCCGTTTTGCTTACATTTAAATTGTTGAAATAAACTTATTCGCCAATTATCAAACGTTTCATTGGTATTGCTGTTAGCCCCAATAAACACAAGAACACAAATTGTGAAGAACCAACATGAAAAGTAACGTTTTGCTCGACAATGTGTGTTGCAGTTCTAGCTCTACGGATGTTTACGAGGATGTTAGTTTGTCTTGCCGGGAAGCACAACACCTGGTGATTCGACTGTGCTTAGTTGGTAGCCACTCTATCATTTTGGGTAACGAAAATATACGCACCTTGTTGACAATTCAATTAGACGCTGAGTTTGGTGGCATTTCATCTATTTTATTGTTGCACGCCTGCACTTTCACGTCTCCCACAGCCTTTCTTGTGTAGCATTACTCTCCCCTATCATTTGTTTCGCTGACAGTTTTCGTGCGGCGGGCTTCCGGATTTCACCATCCACAAAGCAGAGGAAGCTGAAGCGTGATCATGGTAGGCTCACTGCTCAGATTAGATCGCCCGAACGCGTAGTGTGAAATATAGGGCTAATGATTTTCTTTGTTTTTCAAAATTATCAGAAACATTTTGGATTTTTAAATAGATAGAAGTGAATTCTTTTTTGAAATAATGGCTAATCTCAGCATGGACAGCTGCGGGAGTAAATGTTTGAAGTATTTTCTCGCCGTGTTTAACTTGCTATTTTTCATTGGAGGGCTGCTGCTGGCTGGCTTTGGTAAGTTTTTTTTGAAAAATAGGCCTATTTTGCCCATATTGATGCACATACATGAAGTTTTGCTGCAAAACATTTGGGTTAGACTTATTGTTGTAAAAACTAAGATGATAAAGGTTAAATGTGAAAACCCCAAGCAAACACAATGTCTTGTTGTTTGTGACAAATATTTTTCACCTGTACTAATAGGCATTATCGCTTTCATTAGAACACATATGTTCAAATAGTAAAAGGTAAAAAGAAGGAAAGTAATTTTCCAGCATTGCGTTGACAAGTATTTTTCAAAGTGGTTGTAGAAAAGCACTTGGTGTGGTAGAAAGTCGGCAGCAATCTTTGTGTCGATATTGCTTTAGAAGGTAGCAGGCAACACCCTACCGATCACGCTACTGACAAAAAGGCCATCCACCCGTGGTATAACTTCACGACTATTGCACTCTTTATATGATTGATTACATGCTGTGCGTAGGGCGTGAATAACCATACTGCGGAAGTCATAAATTTCACTAACTTAAGCCCTGTTTTGTTTTTTCTTCAGCCGGATATGAAGCTTTCAATCCACACAGCATTCTTAATCAAATGGTTATGAGCCTAAACGCACCGATGCTCAAAGACGGACTGTACATTCTTATGGCTGTGGGATTGTTTCTTGCTATGATTTCGTAAGTTACAACATATAAAAGTCACAATTTCCTCAGGTGTTTGGTCTTAAATACTCCCTTATTTCAAATCTTGGGCCACTCACAAAAACATGTTAGTCTACGTCAGTAATATATATAAGTTACATATAATCTGGACACTGCTTAAGCGATGAATCAATTTACCTTTCTTACCATTGTTAAAACTTACACTTTACTCTGAAATTCTTTTAAGTAAATAACAAATGTTTTGGCCAGCTTTTTCGGATGTTGGGGAGCTCTAGGGGAAAACCGATGCCTGCTGATCACTTATCTTGTCTTTGTTTTGCTAATCTTCATTCTACAGTTAACTGGAATAATTATCAGCTTGGTTAAGTACAAACAAATCAAGGTAAATGTTTTTCCGTAATCAAACCTTCCATTCGTTACATTATGTTCTGTGTTTTTCAGGAAACCATGATATATGATCTAAACCATAACTCTTCTAAATTTGCCCCTGCATATCAACAGGTATATGGCTCTTTCTTGGTATTCGATGATGCTACTGACGTTATTCTAATCATTTTTTGTAGGCTGTTGGTATGATGGAAATGAAGTTTCACTGTTGTGGCATAACAGGTCCGGACAACTACGACGTTGTTCCAATGAGCTGTTACAAGGAAACACAAACAGTGAAGGGGATGTGAGTTTAAAAATATATATATACAAAAGTAAACATAACACAATCATTTATACTTGCTATGGCATCCCTATTTAATGTGTACTTAATATAATTTAGACAACTCAGGTCTTTAAAAACGCTGCGTTTTGTGTTTAGGAATGCCACTTCATCTGAAGGTATGGTCGGTTTTGCACTTTGCTTATTGCTACGATTGTGCGTTTATCTTTATTTCTGTGTTGTTTGTTACGTGACTTCAAAAAAACAATTTGAAGTTATGTTAAGTGTTTTTTTTTTTATTTTGGCGTCCAATTCCACACAAATGTAGTTAAATAACAAACTGGGTCAGGTTCGGGTTCAGATGCTGCAATATCTTCTTCGACAAAAGCAGTTAATGTTCCATCGCCTGAGACGTCGACATTACCAACCCCAACACCTGGTTTGCAAAAACTTAATTATATTTGTGCTGGTTTGATATTCGCATATTGGCCTTCTATAAGTTTTATTTTGTTTTATTAAGTTATAATTATAGTTTAATGCTCCTGAAGTTTATTTATTTTAATCGGTTTTGTTGCATGAATATGGTTTTCCAATTACGTTTTGTTATGAGTTGATAGTAAGCACAGGGAAGTTGTCGTCAGATGTAAGAAGCAATTCATTAATTTGGCCCCGACTTCCAGGGCCCGTCACATCATACGTAACACAACTCGTTTCACATTTTAGCACCAACCAAAGGAAAGACTGGTGAGAAGTACAAAGATGGATGCGAGTCGGTAATTCGTCCTTACCTTTATGCAGCTGGGGGAGTGGCCATCGGTGTTCTTCTCATTGAAATAATGGTCATGATTTCTGCGTGCTGTTTGATATCTGCAATTCAGAAAGGATATGAAGTTGTGTAACCACTTACCAGTTGTGTCCTGTATACATAAAGTGTTTTGTTTGCGATAAATAACTATAAACAAGCTTTGCATTCAAAACTTCTGGTCTAAACATAAAGTTACAAAACGTGTGCTCCGTAATATGTAAAATATAATTTTACTGTTGTTTGAATCAACACAAGAAATTATGAAGCCGTTTGGCTAAAATGTAATACAATAATAAACATCACAACTATGCCTTTGTAGAAGTTTCCCAGGTTGTGTATTACTTAGGACTCGATTACACCTGTTTACCCGATAGCTTATTTTACAAACCAGCAGCGACTGTATAAAGGCAAAAATTATTATCCTGCTTTCAGGTTTTCTATTTATTTAAAATATAGTTTAGCTGGCCAATATCTGCGAATTTGTATTCTTGTTTTAACCTCGAAACTTTTTCCATTAGAGCTCTTGTTCGCTTGCTGTTTAATATGATAACATGGACCAGAAAAGCAAAGGCGGCAAAAATATCCCCTACAAATTATAAGAAGTTGGTTTGACAATTGTTAAAGTTAAATATACCTAATTGGTGAACTATTACTACGTACACTAAACATATTTAGTATACTCGGTAAACTGTGCCCTTGCTATGTTGTACGATTTCTGTGTAAGTATTATCTCCGGAAATTTTTGTCCCCATGGTGGCAGTGCTGAGATAAATATTCTCTGTTACTGTCACACCATCACTGACAACGACAAGGAAGGGAAAAAGTTTTTTGTAGTCGTTTGTGTATGTTTTGGGTTAATGTAATAGTGTGTAAGTAATAGTTGACAAGAAAACGAAGCTTGATATATGTTGATATAAAAACTTACGTATCAATGGTAATGTAATGTTAACATTACTTACTGACGTTGGTCAGAGTGGCACACCGGTTTAAAGTTGGGTAACAAGGAAGTTAATTTTTTGCGTGGTGTTACGCCGTTACAATGTAAGTTGTATTAAGTGTGGAAAATTAATTTATATTGTTCAAAACGCGTGGTTGATTCTAATTTTTAGTCTTGACAAAAATTAATAATTTACAAAATGTTTTATTAAAATCAATAGAAATTGTACTTTCCATCATTAAGGCTACTGTCCTTTCTAGTTTAAGCCAGTAGTAAAAATACTGAAAGCAAAATTTGAGTCTTGTCTTGCTATATACATATGTTTTTATCTAATGACTGTTTCTATTTCACACTAATAGCGAGTTTACCCATAATTCTGAGAACAAAGATACTAGTCCATAGTGTTGAAAACATATACACTTTTATTACAAAGACATTTCAGAAAAAGCTTTTGCAGATGTTTTTCAACCTGGATAAGGTTTTTTACCTCATTTCAGTACTATCATAATTGTGTCATTCATTCAACACTTCCACAGCAGAAATTTTTGAATTTAATGACAATATGTAAAGTTGAAATGGAGGGATTTTCCGGATCACTTTATGTTTCTGTTGCTGAAGCTGTTGATCTTAAACCAACTGCTTTCAGCAAGCGTTTACCTGGAATAAACATATCAACCCTTGACACATATGTTGAGATAACCATTGATGACAATATAATTGGTAAAACTGCTACTAAAGCCAAAACCCTTGCTCCGGTTTGGAATGAAGAATTTTCTGATGAGGTATGTTGTTGTGGTAAATTTTGTATGCCTGTGTTGAATATATTTGTTTTGCAAGCAAATTTTTATCATTTATTTTCTTGTGAAGATGCATTTTAATAAACAGCAATAGTCAAAAATAACAATTACCAGTTAATGAGATTCACATTATCTTTAGGTTGAAAATGCAAAAGCATTGTCATTTCGAGTTTTTCATGATGCATCAGTTGGGGAGGATCACTTTGTGGCAGATGCACAAATTCAACTTGGCACAATTGCTAATGAAATCAAACAGAATGGCTACACAGATGTTTGGGTAAGATACTATTGCATGATCTTATTTTAGCAGTTTGGCAAATTAAACTTGGGGTATTTCAGAACCAAAATGTATCCATTTTTATGATAAGCAATGTGGAGCCAATAATATGAATTGTGTATAAGCTGCAGACAGATGTCTGATAGCCACAACAGCTGCACTGATGAGAAATTTTAGGTCGAAACAGTGGCCATCTGTCTGCAGCTTATACACATATCCATTTCTGCTTGACATTAATAAAATAGTTAATCACTGGAAAGAGTTTTGTTTTAGCTGGATTTGGAACCAACAGGAAGAATAAAAGTTTCTATTAAAGTCCAAAAAGGTAATGAAACTTACATTTTTGGAATGGTTGTTTGGTAATTTCATTGTCTTTTTAGGTTCTAATGCAAAACCTAAACAACAGTTTAAACAAAATACCCGTAAGCGTGGCAGACGCAATGCTGTGAGGAGACGAATTCACAGGGTGAATGGACACAAGTTTCTAGCTACATTTCTTAGACAACCAACTTTTTGTTCTCATTGCAAAGAGTTTATCTGGTAAGTTTTCTTGCCACTAAATCAAAACTGGTTTATAATTGAAAACTTCGTGGTTGAATTTTCAACATCTGATCATTTGTGTATTTCTGTTGTAGGGGTCTTGTTGGGAAGCAGGGTTACCAGTGTCAAGGTAAGGATTTTTGTTTGTTATGTTATGGAGTGATTATGATCATAATGTATTTATATGTTTCAGCTTGCACGTGTGTAGTCCATAAACGCTGCCACACTCAAGTTTTAAAAAAATGTCCTGGATGCAAAACAGAAATTGCTGTGAGTTCTTTTTCATTTTATGTGTGTTTGTGAAAATATTTTGGTATTTATTGGTAGGAATAACCCCATATATATTTATAGGAGGATCCACTTTTAGGGCGAATAAACTTCAATGTTCCACACAAATTTCGATCACACAATTACTCCTTTTTTACTTTCTGTGATCATTGTGGTTCATTATTATATGGATTGTATTCTCAGGGAATG
Source organism: Ascidia mentula (assembly GCF_947561715.1). Classification (NCBI taxonomy): domain Eukaryota; kingdom Metazoa; phylum Chordata; class Ascidiacea; order Phlebobranchia; family Ascidiidae; genus Ascidia; species Ascidia mentula. The sequence goes on along the minus strand of NC_138569.1, from coordinate 13,212,148 downwards.
CAGTGTAAAGGTATACTTAATTTTTTCATAAATTTTACAGAATTATTTGAAAAACGTTTTTTATGTTGTTTTAAATATGCAGGAACTAAACATTTAGTACTTATGACTCACACAACTTTTATACATGTCTTGTGTTCAAGCTTGCAAAATAAACGTTCACAAGCGGTGTGCTGCCAATATTCCAAACTCATGTGGGATTAAGGATAAAGAATTAGCAGACATTATACAACAAATTAAAGACACCAAGGTTGGTTTGCTCAAATTTGAAATTACTGCTATATAACTAACAAATGTTTTGTGTTTCAGGGATTGGTTTCACCAGATCGATCACCAACAGGTAAGAACTGCTCTGTTATGAAAGTTTGCTTTGGTAACTAATTTGCGGTAACGGCAGCTGTTGGTTCTCTTGAGAGTGGTGAGGTCACACTGCAACAGGAAATGATTTGATTTACGTACTATGCATGAGTTACACAGCAATACTTAGAGCTGTATACTGCCTTTAAACCACTTTTACTTTTGTTGTTTATATGGGTATACTCATAAAACAACTTGGCCTGTATTCATGTATACACCACAACAATTTTTGACTTTTTTTTTTATTTTATTTCGAAATTCATATTATCACTAATATAAACAAACAAAATCATTTAGGTGGTAAAGCAAAACAGAATGGAACTGTTTCTCGTCCTCAACTCGCCTCAACATCAAGTGATGCAGATAAGAAACTCATTAAAGTTACTGATTTCCATTTCATTAAAGTCCTTGGAAAGGGAAGTTTTGGAAAGGTGATACATCATTACATAGTTTGTCCAGTGGGTTAAAAGGCTTTTCTGCACTCTTTCATGCTATGATACAACTATTTATAAGGATTTAATTTCCATTTAAATGAATACTTTGTTCAGGTTATGCTGGCAGAACATAAAAGCAGCAAAGAAATATTTGCTGTCAAAGTTTTGAAGAAAGATGTGATTAGCCAGGATGATGATGTTGAATGTACTTTAACTGAGAAGCGTGTCCTTGCACTTGAGCATCCATTTCTAACTTCCCTTCACTCATGCTTTCAAACAAGGGTAATACAAGATTTGATTGATTATACTAAATTGTTTGAGATAAAATGACTTGCGTTGGCAGGAACGCCTTTTTTTTGTGATGGAATATGTGGGTGGTGGAGATCTTATGTTTCAAATACAAAAATCCCGCAAGTTTTCTGAAGAACGTTCACGATTCTATGCAGCTGAAGTTATACTTGCTTTGATGTTTCTTCACAAAAATGGAATTGTTTATCGGTAAGAGACATGAAGAGAATTTGGTTATTCAACAAATAATATTCATAACTTTGCAGCGACATCAAACTGGACAATATTTTGCTGGACCAGGATGGGCATTGTAAATTAGCTGACTTTGGGATGTGTAGAGAAGGTGTTAAAGATGGCAACCTTGCAACAACATTTTGTGGAACACCTGATTATATTGCACCAGAGGTTTGTTTCAATCATTTGCTATGCTAATTACCACTTTGTTTACATCTATTTCTTTTGAAAAGTGCTTTTTGTTCATTACCATACTTATGCTAATATTTATTATTAGCATTCACTAAGTCCAACATAAAACTTGAAGAAAATGTTATTTAAATAAACTGGTTCAAGTTATGAATCACATGCAGTGAAGAAAATATCCTATGCAGTGGGACCACATTAATAGCTCTTAGCTAATTTATATGACGAAGTATTGTGGTGTGAATATTGTTATTAACATTGTCATGTTTGAAAAATGTTTCGGCAAGAACTTATGCCATCAATAGTTTGAATTACGCAGTTGTTGTTTTTTTGTTTTTTTACTCTAACAATTACGGGTAAAACCATGAGTTGTGTTCCTATTGTGGTGTGTTATGAAATTTGCATTAATCTCTTTTCCAACTGTTGTTTGTTTTTCTCACAAAGAGAGTCTTTATTCAATATTTACTAAACAACATAATTCAATCCATTATCAAAATCCTAATGCTGTCTAATAAATGTAATGACATTGAATATCCAAAAAAGATTCAAATTTGTTACAAATTGAGTGTTATGATGTGTTTTTGAACATTTGCGAAGATTTTGCAAGAGCTGGATTATGGTGTTTCTGTTGACTGGTGGGCAGTTGGTGTTCTCATGTACGAAATGTTGGCTGGTCAACCACCGTTTGAAGCTGACAACGAAGATGATTTATTCGAATCAATCATGAACGACGATGTTTTATACCCTGTCTGGTTAACCAAAAACGCCGTGAACGTTCTTGAAATGGTGAGATTTTCAAAACGGATTAGTTTGCTGCGCGAATGAAGCGATTTTGTTAATCGATGAGGGAGCTTTAAATTTTTTATGACGGTTATTGTACGCACACCCGGTAGCTCTCTATCTTAGCCACCTGTTCATTTGTCAAAAGATAAAACTGATAGAAAGCTCCATTGTTTGATCGATACAAACCTTATTGTATTTAGTTCATGACTAAAAATCCAGCTCGGCGGCTGGGCTGTGGTTCGGCGGGTGAACCGGCCATTCTACAACATCCTTTCTTTGCCACGGTGAGTTGGATAGACCTGGAAGAGAAGAAAGTTGCGCCCCCATTTAAACCCAACATGGTGAGTACGAGATGCTTTGTTTGCGTTTGAAAATATTAAGACTTTTAAGTGACCACAACCAAGTCTTCTAACTTATGGCGAGGAATTGACATTCTGCGACCTGAAACTTCCTAAATAAATACCGCAAAGAATTAAGTGTGTCTACAGAATGTCAACGAACCGATACAATATTCCCAACACTTTCAGGTACAAACAGAGTATTTTTTTTGTAGAAAAACCCTTACGACACAACTAACTTCGATTCTGATTTCACGCGAATGACCCCTCGCTTTACGCCGATACCGACACAGGCACTCAACGCCATCGATCAATCAGATTTTAAAAGCTTTTCCTATGTAAACGACAAGTACTCGACGGTGAAAGAGCCTTCCCCTGTCAGCCAAAAAACCAAAGAATCGACTCCATCGATCCCATCCACTGATTTGTGAAGGTGGCGGTTGACTTTGGATACATATTCGCAACAATCATCAGCAAAAAGAAGGCAACGAATAAAGAAGCACTGCCCCAGATCGTCACTGAATTATTCTCTGCAATTCTCTTCAAATGCATTGGTACTTTTGCGTACACTGCACGCCCGTGTGTGCGTATATGAATTTTAGTTTAAACTGCACTTAGCGCGTCCCGTTTTTACCAAGCTTCGACGAGCTCTTGTTTTGTTGCCATGTCAACACGTGATGTTTTGTGTCGTCATGTTTCACAAATCTTAGGCAATAAGCCGTATATTGCTAATTCCTGCTTTGTAATGAATCACTTACATCCTCTCCACGCACCCATGTTACATCAATTAATAACCGTTCGTTACCATATGGTGGTGCAGATATGAAATTATTCAGTGAGCATACGGATAAACAGGTGCGATTTGTTTTTTTGATTTGTTATCCACCTTCCGTACTATTTTGTGCATATACTCGGCATCGGTAATCCCTGAAACGTTAACCAACTGCGATGACGTATGCTCCTCTGCATGTTATGTTTAGTTTCGCTTTTTTTTTCTTTCTGTACATTCTTTTATCAGGTAAGTTTATGTACAGCATGTACTTCGCGGTTTGCGCCTATTTTTTGAGTTTCAATTGAGATATATTCAAACATATTCGATTTTTACGTTGTATTGTGTCGCTTGCCATCATCATACTCAAATACTCGCTTTGAAATGAAATGAAGAGTTTTATTCCAGCCGACTTTTGTCCGTTTAAATTAGTGCTTGTGAGGTATTTTGCCACAATACATCTGTTGCGTATTGTTGTCTGACCAACATTTCTTACAAATACTTCGTGTATTTAACTTTACGTGCGTTTAGAACGCATATTGGTATTTATATGAAAATAAGTTTCGGTGGTGGGAAATGCCCACCGTGTAACATCTGTCACAATGGACCACGTCACAGTGAAAAACCAGTGATGCAGAGGGTTTAATGAGCGCACATGCATGTCTGTTGTCAAGGCGAATTTTTGGGGTGTTTGGGGCAGTTTTAGTCGGGTTTGGGGCTATTTCAATCAGGTAGTTACTTGCTGGTGAAAGTGGAGCACAAATTCAGGCTGTGTTTTTGGAAAAATGAATCGTTTAAGTGGCCGTTCATTCATGATTTTATGAAAGATCCATCCCAGATCAAGAATTTTTTATCAAATTTAATCTCTGGAAAAATAGTTTAGCCACCCCCTGGTTAGTCATGATTATGGTAAAATGGGACTAGATTTTGGAGAAAAATGGGTTTAACTGCCCACTCAGCGTTTGCATTTTTGTGTCCCAACGCTGAAAAAGTGCATGTAAGCAATCCCCCAGGGCTGTTTATAACCGCCTGTTGGTCGTTAGATCTTCCAGGAGAATCAAAACAAGTCCTTGCTCTGTACATCAAGGAGCAAAATTTTTTTTAACTTTGAAGAATATTAGGTCCCTATGTTAGTCACAACACCCATCAACGGTCATTGGGAAACAAGCTGAACAGTCGCAAGGTGCAATATTACTGAGGGCCTTAATTCTTCAATTTAATACCCATATTGGCCTTTAGAGTTAGTTATTAAACCTGTAGTAAACACAAAAATTTCCTGGTATGGGATTAAAAACAATAAGGTTTTTTTTTACAAAAATTAATGCACAATCATGTCAAACATTTTCCGCGAAGCTGAAAGTAACGTAGGAGGGGAGTTTGAGTTGGTTTGTTTTTCTTTGCATTAGATAAAGAAGAATGCGTCATCCGGAGTCTTCTAGTCTAATGCATAATCTGTCCTGTGTCACAATTACACCATCAGTGAAAGTGTCAAGGGCCTTTTTTGGTGACGACTCTTCAACCAAGCAGGATAAAATGTCATAGCCCCATCCCCTGGTAATGGTGATAAACAAAATAAACTTCGTCACCGATCCGGCAAAAAACAAGGAAAGGTAAAACTGGTCACGAAATCATATGGAATACTCACTGTGGACACCGAAACAGATAGTTGGTTCCGATCCATTTATTAAATGTTCACAATATAAATACCAATGTGGTATTACTTTGTTAGTCAAACTTAACATCTCGTTTGATGCCGTTAAGAAGTTCTAATTTAAAAAGGATACACATTTTATGGAGTTTTATGGTTTCTAAAACACGAAAGGGGTCTTGGAGTGTGATCACGTTTATTGTTTTAGCAAAGTGTACCACACTCGCACCAAGGTTTGTACAATGCTATAAAAAGCTTTAATGATACGTGAGCATCTTCTACAGAGTAATAATTGCCACTTGAGAGAGCTGAGAATCAGCAAAATCATCGTCGGTCAGAATAATGCGAAGTCAAGACACCAAGCTTGGGTCTGGGACCAGCAACACGAATCACGGTAAAATATACGAAACAACAGAAGAGACAGTGTCACACACAGGAGATGAGCAAAAACGAATTCTATCAGGATTAAAGCTCTTTGCTGCTGTTGCTAGGCATGCGACTTAATGTTCAAGGCTATACGAAAAATCAAGGCCATAAACTCCAAGGGTCGCGGAAACAAAATGTCTACACAGGCATAACCATGATTTGCATGGAATGTGTTGCGCACGTGCCTGTGTTTTTTCTACAGTGCAAGGGTGATAAGCTTTCAAGTTCATCGCCGCAAACCCAACCACGACGACACTTTGCAGGTAAAACTTTCGAAGTGAGATGTGCACCACCACACCACACAGTATGAATATAGCTTGATGCAAAATGCTAGAGAACACGTCACTTTTTAATTTTATATTTGGAAATACAATGCCCTACATATCCTTAGTTTTCCAGAGATGAAACTTCAGGTTTGAAATGTTAAGCGTTCAACATAAAACTTCAATGTACAAAACTCACTTTCAACAAACGAACATAACATCAAAACAACAAAAATTTACTGTTGGATACACAGTAATTGCCAAGTATGTTTGGCAACCGAACCCAGAGAAAAACTGCAACCTCTGATGAATGAGTCCCAGCCCCACTATGGCGGAGAGAAATATCAAACAACATTCTCCATGTGCGACCAGGTGAACTTGATTGACAAACTTGAAATGTGTGCAGCCGATTCTACAACTTCAGTTCGTTGGCAATTTTAGATGCTATGTTCTTGAATGCGATGCTTGTGCCTGATATTCTCTGTACAACAAGAAGGTTGAAAAGTGCATCTAACTCATACTGTACTTAACTATTACCCAAAGTAGGTGGAAAAGGTCTAAAACTAATGTTTCCATGATGGTAAAGGTAAAACTTCTAGTTATCTTGGTCAATTGTTGAAAGTGTAAATACAAATGATACCACACAGCACAAGAACCATATATAACAATATATATTTTGTCTTTGTGCATGTATTTACCTTAAATCTGACTCCATTCAGTGAAAGTCTTGGCAGCTTGCAAACCTCCATCTCCCATTGTACAAGATTATCAGCATGTCCATGCCCATGAACACAAAACAGCAAATACTTTTCCCGCTGTTCGTAATCACAATTATTGGAGTTGAGCACCTGAAAGTAGCACTGTGTAAACTCATGTTTTGACTTATGTTTTCCAGCAATACATACATTTGGAGTGTTTGAAAACAGAGAAGATTTAAATCACCTTGCGGATTTCTTTCATCATTTCTTTGGGATCCATGGCAGATGTAGTTTTCATTGACCAGGTAAATCGCAGAGAACGTGGCTTAGACTCCTTTTCAGTTTCAGGAACACCCCTTGAAGCACTAAAATGTAACAAAGACCAGTGTTTAAGGACATGCACAAATCTGCATCAAGATATTTGTGTCAATATATTTTTGTTAGCTTTAGTGTCACACAGTCACCATCAATAACTTCACCCAAGAGTATTAGTTCTGCATAGTTGTATTTTCATTTAGTAGGCAACAACGTTGGACTGAACTGTTAGTGTAAAGTTTGTTAAAATAATTGGCTTTAATTGGTGCAAACAGACATTGCACATGTTGCCAAAGATGACAAAAGGTAAAATTTAGGATTTAAATTGAACTACAACTACTTTTCATCAAATATCTGAAATGTTTTTTATGGTAAGAAGTTTATTGCATGCAAGATTGTTCTTTTTCACTGGAAAAACTTAAACCTGACCACTTTGGATTCAACACACATCCATACACTTTGCTATATAAGCATGTTTTTAAGATTTCAGTTTCTAGTTGCTTGTTGTTAACATATGCTTTAAAATTGAGCTTTGACATCACTATCACACAAATATATCTGACTGAAAAAACACAATGTAACTCCAGAAATGATTTTGATGTTATACAAATGATAAAAGGGCTATGTAAATTACTGTTGTATGTCAATAAAATAAATTTTAACAACTTTTTGCAATGTATCTATCATACCATAAGATATGAAATTATTTTCTAAATAAAACATCTAAAGTTTAGAATATTAACCTTCTAGTTTTAATCATTAATTATTATTTTTCTTATCCACAATATCCACAAAACAAGTATCCACAATAAAATGTTCATAAATTCCAGTGAAATTACCAAAAAAACAAAACATAAAAGAAACATGACCAGTTGTTTATTGATCAGATTCCTTTTGTGAGAAAACCAAACCACCACCAGTCACCAACAACAAACTCTACTGCACATATCATATAGTGACCTTGCAGGTAATGAATTATTTCATTAGGCCACCATGTCAAAAATGGAAAGCATGCAACCGCCCAAACCAATGCTTTATCCACCAACCAAGCCTATTATTCTTCTTATGTTAAAAGGACAAGTGGTACTACCACTGTGGTAGGATAATGTGTCATTTATACAACCAATTTTTCCATGTTTAATTCAGCCTCAAGTTTCATACCCCTCCATTTTTTCAATTAAACTTGATTTAAAATTGTAAAACTCACTTCTAGCCATAATTGACCTAAATTTCTGACATAAAAATATGAATACTTTTTTCCTAAAGTCACCAAGTTGATTGTAATTAAATCACATACTTAAAAATCACACACTGCCAATGATAAATCTTGCAAACAAAAATGGTAAACTTGATTGTAGTTTGCCAGACCTTTTCGTTATTTCCAAAGTAAAATGTTTCTTTGTGACCTTTAGTAATGACTAAACATGAAGAAATATTTTTGCGCAATAATTTTGTTAATAAAGTTTTACATGTTGTTTTGCAGCACAATCACATGCAAGTTTTGTCTTTAACCCAAACAATAACTATATTTGGTTGGATTTCAACTTGCTGGAAAGGGAAGAGCGGAAGTTTGGAAAATAACCCAGAGCCATTTGTGAACATTAGTTAACAAGGAAAAACTGCAAAATTTATTAAATAAGTAGTTATCTTTGCTGCAATCAACATGCTTAACTCATGCCAGTCATTCTACTGACCGTTCACGCTCATAGCGACGCGAAAACCTCAATGATCTCCTGAAAAGCATTGATGTGAAAACAGACATATATGCACTGAACCCCAACACAACATCTGTGCAATGCCAAGGTCAAAGCATTTCTCTACATTCTTACCTTCTGTTAAACTTTGAAGACAGCTTACTGAGGAAACCTGTATTGTCACGAGCACCCTGTCCCCCTTTTGACGACATTGCACCATCGTTGCGATTTGATGCACCAGCCATGCAGTCGCTGACTGAAGGTGAGGTGGGAGGTGGCCCATTGTAAGTAGCAGTACGTCTCTGCCTTTCATGGGTCTGTGGCCCATGATACGTACGCCTCTCCCTGGCGTTCCTCGGAAAAGGGGTAGCTGATGTAGGATTATGGCGGGCATGGACAGATGAACGACTTCCAGGGGCAACACTTGTGGTGCGAATAACTGGAGAAGGCAACTTGCCACCAGGTGAGGTACTGTACATAAAAACAAACTTTCATGCATGCAAATTATGCATTTAGTTTAATTTTTTACAACTTTAGGGTAAATTAAAATCATAATAAAACAATTACATGGTCAATCATAGAACAAAACAATATTGGGAATGTAAAATACAGAAAATTTTTTGAAATTTTTAAACTTACGTTGGCCTGGAATCAATATCATTCGATGGTGAAATGAGTTTGCCGCCCGCAGTTGTTGAGTGGGACTTGTGATGATGTGAACGCATTGAGTCTTCAGGTGGACTGAAAATCAACACATCTTGATATACAATGATTGCCAAAGTTATCTTATAACTAAACAGTATTTACCTTGCATCTGGAGGCAAAGTGTGAGCACCTTTTTTGTCTGTACATACATAAGTGTTTCTTCTGGTCATATCTGCACCCTTCCACGGCTGCAATAAACAGGTACTGGTTTCATTGAAAGTTGCTTAGATAGAAAGACTTCAAATAAACAAGTTTGAACGAAGAGAAAACATATCACAAAAGTTTGTTTTATAGCTGAAATCGCCAACAAGGATCCTGTGTTGTCACATGACAGCAAGATACACTTGAGTTTGTTTTATGTTGAAATAGGCAATTGAAAATAATAATTAAGGCAGGGGTAAACATGCTACCTCCTTGTTTTCCTTCACTTGACAATAGGTATAATTATAAAATATAAAACATTTAAAACAATACCTGACCGTAAAAATGTGAAGCAAATTACATGAAAAGTTACCTTGGCTGGGTCTGTTCTCTGTGATGAGGGAATTTCAGCTTTGTTTGGATTTGCAGCAATTGATCCAAGAGCAGGTTTTAGTGCACTGTTGTAGAAAAAAAAGATATTAAGAAACCAAATCAGGAAAACAACAACCATTACTTTTACTCTCACCACTTCACAGCACTGTGTATTTTTACTGATTTTGATAAACTTTTTTTATGACATTTTAACGTTTTTGAGATTGGTAAAAGTTTTTGCACATGAGAATGTTAAACATCATAACAGACAAACATTCTGAAAGATATAGAAAGTCAATTAAACTAACAGTTAGTAATTTACTTTACCTTGAGTTAGAATCTTCCGAAATCGAAGCAACTGCATTGTGGGGTGATTCCCCATTTCTTGCCGCATGATGATGTGCAGAGGTGGAACGAGCAACACCTTTAACCACATTATTGCTGGCTTTGCTGTCTAAAAAACACATCTTCACATGTACTGGGGGAGAATTCCTAGTTTTGTTTGAACACACAAAACATAATAATAACAGTAAGTACAGTAACATACCGTAAATAACTGCATTCTAATTTTAAATGCAAGATTGTTTGGTCAGGAAATGAGTTTTCACTTACCTTATTCGACCAATTATTTATTTATTATAAATTGCTGCCACTTAATGCAAAAAACCTACATACAAAAAAATTAACAATACCTTGAGCAAACAACTGTTTTTATGGTTTATCAATTTTTCAATATTAGTAACACAGTTTTAGCACAAAAAAACAAACGTGTTCACTTCTAGCATCCAGTTTCTGTTTAATTTTCTGTTGTATTCACTGCTTTGAACTGTGCCTGTGAACAGAACTTGTACTGACTACAGCTTTTTTCAACTACCTTCATAAAGCTGATATGAATACTGATGATTGATTCGCACTTGGTCCTTCCAATGATGGGGAAGCTTGGATGGAAGGGTAACCATCGTTTCAGGGAAAACTGAATGCTCACAGCATGGCTCTAAGTTGTAGCTAGTTGATACATCATCTTTCGGTATGCTTACACCTTACACAAAAGGTTTAAAACTATCTGTGACACACTGTCCACTTTCTTTATTTAATGAGGCAGGCAAGTTAAAGAACACAAATAAATCTTACTTTCTGTACTCATCCGCCTTTGCTTTTGATTAGCAGACACACTCCGATGTACTTTTCCACGTGGAACCTGATTCGAAGGGGATGGCTGCCCAATTTGCTTCAGGGACAAAGCACTGCTTGATCTTGATGTAGCAGCATCACATAACTGAAAAAGTATCAACTGAATTTGTGCAGAGGAAGTTATACACAAAAATAGATTTTTCAATAGTTTATGCCAAAAAAATGTGTATGATGCATAAACTGGAATAAAGTCACAACAAAAATATTTTTCCAATAATACATTTTAACTAAATTTAATTGTTATATAAATGTGGGAAGTAAGTTATTGTACAAAACACATTAAAAATTCTATAAGGTTGTGCTCATTTTTGAATGGCAAAACACATCACATTTTTGAATGGCAAAACACATCATACACAGGCAGTATTTCATGAAGTGAAAATTATTTCACAACACATTTTGTAGAAACATGCAGCTGTTCCATACTTCAGAAGGTTTTGTTCCGAGAAGCAAATAAGTTGCAAAAGGATCATCATATGCACGAGTGCGTAGTGAATGTTCTACTTCAGCTTTTTCATATCCCATCTCAACCATTGCCTCTGTAAAGGCAAGAGTAACAACATTAAGACCACATATAAAATTCATGTAATCTTGAAATATTACCTAATCTTGCATTGTCTTTGTCATCAAAAGATCTATCCGTGTACGGTTTTAATGGATCATCGTCATGACCAATGTTCATCCATTTGTCGGTCATGGCCGCCTTAAACAAATTAAATCAATTGTTAACAGCTCTTATAGGAAAATTGTTTAGCAGGATGTGCCTACTCCCACTATGTCAATCCCAGTAATAACACAAGGTGCCGGCCGTTTGTTAACATAAGGTGATCTAAACATGCTATGGATAGTTGCCCGGGGTTTAACTAACCACCCTGGTTTATGTACATGTAAACAACTTAATTTGAAAAAATATTAATAAAATATGTGCTGCGTTCATCAATAAAATATAACCGGTTATATGAAACATGCATGTTTAACATAAAATCAGAAAATGTTTAAATATTAACTGTATAATAAAATATTTTGGTTTACCATTTAGGTAATATTTCCTGTGACACCAAATGAACATATTTCGAACATAAAACAAACTTTTGACCACAAAATGCAAAAGCAGTTTGTCTTACTGTTAGTGTTCCACGTTTTGCAGGGTTTAAAATAAGAAATTTCTTCAGCAATTGTTCACAGTCAGTGGACATGTAAAACGGAATTCTGTATTTTCCACGAAGAACTCGCTCACGAAGTTCCTTAAAAAACACAATTATTTATGAAGCTACACAAATACAGATTGCACATTGTATAAGTTTAACATGTGCAAAACTGGCACATAAAAATTTCAAAACATTTTTAGACCTTCAGATTTTGCCCATCAAATGGCAGTGATCCACTGACTAAGGTATAAAGTATCACCCCAAGAGACCAGACATCCACTTCTGGGCCATCATATTTCTTGCCCTGCAAGGTGAAGCATGTAGTTACTAAATCTACAATGAAATTAAACAGTTATAAAAAAGGAATGGAAACCCTCAATCAGTCATTTTATCCACACCATTAAAAATTGAAATTAACAACACCTAAAGATCAATTATGGTGCACAACTAGTTTTCTGCATTGGTCGCTGTATGTTAGATACCACTGCATAGTATACAAAAACATTTATTATTTGTGTCACCTGAAAGAGTTCAGGAGCTGCATACGGTGGACTTCCACAAAATGTATCAAGCTTCCGACCAGGAGTAAACTCATTGCTAAAACCGAAGTCAGCAATCTTAATGTTCATGTCTGCATCCAGCAACAAATTTTCTGCCTGAACACACATTACTAATTTGATAGAGAATACTCAACCAAAATTAATTTAAAACCACGAGGCAATATTTGGCAAACCACAAACCTGTTGCATAAACAAAAAATTGCAGTATTTATACACAACATTTGCTGATAAGATTTTATAATAATGGATGTCAACAAAATGTACCAAACAAATTTATAATATATTATTTTTTTAAAGAATTTTCTACAGATATAAAGGTCTGGAAACTTGCCATGCCCATACATTAAAATTTAAAATAATTTTACCTTCAAATCTCTGTGAACAATATTTTTGCTATGCAGATACTGGACAGAAGAAACAATCTGTAAAATTTATGGTCATTGATACAAAAACAAACCAAGCCTACCCTTTGCTAGCAAATGATTAAACAAACCTGTCTGAATTTGGCACGTGCCTCTTTTTCTTTCATTCTTCCATGAGCGACTAGGTAATCAAACACCTCACCTAGTCAACAAGACATGATATCAATAATTGGTATATGTAAAAGGCGTTAGACTTATATAACAAATTGTCTGACTTAAACAGTTGGACAATGTGTCTGCCAATATCATAAGTGCAACTGCCCAACTTTTGCAGTTGGCCAATTTTACATTCAATATTACAGGCTTTTGTGTAACCTTAATAAATACAATATACACACACAAACACAATGTAAAATTAACAAACATAATAAAGAAACTTGGCAAACCTCCATTTGCATATTCCATGACAAGTAGCAGTTGTTTGCTATTCTCAATAACTTCATAGAGTTTTACTGCCAATCATAAAAAAGTTTTGATATCGTTGTTATGGTGTTGGAATCACAACTAATATATTACAATCGCAATTTTTATAATACATATATATAATATATATATATGTATATATTTATACAATTAATACAAATATATAATAGGTTTGTTTGTAGGTAGTGGTTAAACTAAATTACAAGTTTGATTGAGTCCGTTAACATTTAATGGGTCGCACTAACATAACACTTTGGCAATTAAATATAATTATGTTGCTAGGTCACTAGGAGTAAGAATAGGAAGGAATTGAACATCCTTGCAAGGATGTTGGCCAAAACATTATTAACAAATGTAAATCTTTACCTATGTTGGGATGGTCCAAATTTTTCATAATGCGAACTTCACGGAATAATTTCTGCAAACTGCTGGGGTTTAATTGTTTCTTGTCAATCATTTTTATGGCCACCTAAAAAACAATTGTTATAAAATTTTTTTTTAGATAAATATATATATACAGTTTAACTTGCAATATGAAAAAGCAAGAGTTACCTCTCTTCCAGTCAAAACATGTCTTGCCAGCTTCACTTTGGCAAAATTTCCTTTTCCGATTGTTTTCAAAATCCGATAATGACCAATATGTGGTTGTTCCTCACCAGGTGGCATATTTCTTTGTCTTAAAATTTGACCGCTTGAGGAAGAACGACTTTTCTGAGACCGTGGACCATCTCCGCTGGCCTAAAAGTGTCATGATATTGCATGCACAGGAATAACTGATCTGATCCTACATGTTTTGTAAATATATATGCTGAGTACATGCATACATTAGAAATTGATTTTGCAAGATGTTAAAAAAGATAAATTAATGATTTTTTTGCCCACTAAAAAGTAGCCTAATTGCCAAAAGTTTTTTACTACTTATTTGTTAATACAACTTCCATATTGTAAAGACAAAATGTGTTTCAAGCAGCAAAAAGACAAAAACATATGAAAAAAGTTCTTACCCCTCTGTCTTCCGTATTTTGGCGTGACATGTCAAAATTAAAGAAATGTCATTTTTCCAAAACTCCGTCAAAGTTGTCCCACCTGGTATCTCAAGTTATTTTTTACCAGAGTGGAGTTAATACACCTTAATGTCTGCATAACAAAGGAAAATTGTTTTTTAACAAGTTTGAATAGACTATTAATAGAATGGCAGCTAGAAATATTCCCTTATGTTTCCATAGTCAGTTATAACACTACTTCTGCACTTGAATCAAAATTATTCTTGTATATATATATATACATTTATATATATATACTTACACCAATATTAAGAAACTTCTATATATACACATAAAACAAACTAAATTAACCAATTTAATTACAACTTTGCAATTTCGGAAAGGCAATTTAACAAATCCAAATCAATTGATTGTCAAAATCTCCAGGCCTCCAAAATCAATTTGATTTGTCAGGTAATGCTTTTTTGCTTCTTAATTAGAAGCTATGGGCAAAATTTGCCAAGATGCAAAAATTGGCAAATGTGCACAACAGTCATAAACAACCACATATTTCAACTATATACAGAAAAAAAACAGTTTAACGAATAAAATGAACATAAAACATGTACTCGCTAACAATCAAAAAACATCTAATTAACACCAGTAAACAAACAAAGAATTTATGTTCTTTTTATCTGCAATCTAAACAAAAGAAATTAACTAGTACATTAATATAAGAAATGTCTGTACAGTAAACAGTCTTCAAATAAATCTGCGCAAATTATGATGAACTTCACAATCTGGAGCTCGTCACTGGTGGGTTATTTGGTTTGCAATGGGGTACGTATAACAAGAAGATAAGATTGTTATTAGCCCCAATAAAATGACATTATGTATATAATAAACAACATGTCATTATCGTCCAAAACATTTCCTTCACCTTGTTTATTCTTAATGAGAGATTTTTGAAATAGGATAGAAACATATAATTGTGTTTTTGCTATAAATGCCATAATGTGTTTTTTTTAAATTGTGATGAAACACATGCATACAAAACAATAGCCTATATATACTGTGTTAGAAGAAAATAATAACTTATTCAGGATACCTTAGCCTACATGATGTACAATGGTAGCTAAACAAAAACGGCTAGAACTTTAAAATGGATATAAATGCAGCTTGAAGACAATGTATCAAATAAATATATCAGTTGGATTAAATAAAAACTTCAGACATCAAATCACTTCATCCTATTTTTTTGAAATTTGGTGTCAATGATATTTGAAATATATTTAATTGCTAAAGCATAGTTTTTTGACACAAGATAAAAACAAACGTCACATCATTACATCAGCAAACAATGCGGAATAAATATAGATGCATTTTTACATAAACAAATTGAAAAACACTACTCTTTACAATTTTCCTTACAGACCTGCTCGCCAACCTAACCGGAAATGTTATCTTGGACCGACGCATGAATTCTTCGCTGTAACGAATTAAAGTTACGTCATTCGCTAGTCCATTACAAAAGAGAGCTGAGGCCGAGCGAGTTGTATCAATTTTACGCGTGTCACCATAAACTAAGCGAAATACGGTAATCCCGGATTTTATACATGTTAAAGCAAAGAAAAGTAAAACTGAGTCCGCGTTTGTCCACCACTGTACATTGTAGGCTGTGTTACCATTTCGTGCATTTTCAATTAACTTGTTCGAAATTTTTCATTAATTTGGTTTGTTATTTTTTTTTGCAGAAAAAACGTTAGAAACCCAAGAACTTCGCCTCATAACCACTTATTCTTGCAAAACAGCATTTCAAATGGTTGGTAACGTACTGCGTAATTGTACAGGTTGCTAATGTTTTGGTCTGGGCAGATGAAATTCCTACAAAAAGACAGGGGTGGCCTAAATTACGAGTTTCTTCGTTCTTCGTTCCACCGTAAAATACATCAAAAAATACAATTGACTTAGATGGACATCCGCAGAAAAAAAGGGGGGGAAATTTTTTTTTTTAAATTATTTTTGTGATTCCGATTCTCCGACCTGATAGTTTTCGTTTTCCAGAGGGGCAAAATATCGCATAACTGGCACACAAATTCATACGGCTCAATGGGTAAACTGTGGTCAGTGGGCTTCCAGTCTAGGCACACTATTTACAAACTTTTTTCACCCAACCGGGGTTCAAACCCTGGGCACGAATCCCTCAGGTTATTTTTCTTAGTAGGCCTATATAAGTCGGGCGCTTGACCAATGCTGCCAATACATAACCTTTTGTATACTGCAATGACATAGGCTCGGCACAATGAGTCTGTGGGAGGCCAAAGCTTGTTGAATAATAGTTGCCCGAGTGTCCCTCCCAACTGTCTCCCTGCGCCATTTAAGAAGACACTTTAAAGCTTTATTAAAAACAACAAGTCTCGGTACAACCGGGATTATAATTGCACTCGCAAATAGTTCTGAGGAAACTTAATAAACTATCCAAGAAAGGGAAACAGGTCCAAACACACTTCACTGACCACAAACATTTTGTTAAATAATGTTGTTTTGCAAGCAACCATGCTGCATTTTAAATTAAAGCATTTGGCAAGTAGGTCTGAACAAGAAACCACTCAAATTATTCGTACTGGCGAAATATATGTGATGGCCAAATCAAATCACAGTGTTTGCAATATTAAAATATCTTTCCACTGCATATCGTCTGTGTTCCGATATTGAATCACTTCCCTGTAAATACAACTAATTGTTATATGTGGCAAACATTCAAATTTATTAGAAGGAGCTGACGATTGTTGAAGTTGCATAACGCAAACTTTATACGAACGCAGTAAATTCCTCTTGTAGCGACAATATTGCTATTAACATTTCACAATATTCGTTAGTCATTCGCATAATGATAAGCACAAAACTAAACAAAATCCTATACATACCACAATCCTCGCCAAGATTACATGCTGCTTCATATTTGTTTGGACGAACTTTTAACGGAACAAACGCGTTAAACACGGGCTCAGGCACTGCTGGTGCTGACATTTCGCCAAATGAGTTGTTTTCAATTTCCATCTGTAAACACAAACACAAGAGTGTTGTAAAAATTTGTGTCTGATTGTCACAACCCTACTACTTACCTTCATCACTTTGTCTAAGAAGTCGTTCATTTGCTTAAGGGAAAGTGAATTGTGCAATGTTTCAAGCGGGCGAATCGATGAGGAAGAAATATCAAATGTGTCTGAAGCATATTTAATGAACATTTAGAAAAAGTAAAAACAATTAAGGGACTACAGAAAAATTTACTATCAACATTGTCAGTTTTCTGCGAGGCATTTTTTTTCTTGTTGATGTTTAGAGCACTGGCAGATGCGCTTGTAAGAACCCGGTTACTGAACAACTTGCTTCGAGATCCTGAAACAAACCATCTAAATTAACAAGATATTTGCCTAATTTGTGGTGTAAACAGCAACACAACAAGTATATCAGTTTGTCAGATTAAAATCATATTTACCCAATCCACCCTTAAATTCATATGGCCGGAGAGGGTTTAACGCATAATGGTCGTCATTCATAGAAGGGCGTAAAGTTCTTGCACTGAATTTTCGACTTTGATCCTGAAACGAAACAAATAAGAAATTGCATTCATTTATCACAGATGTGTCAAGCATACAGCTATAACAAAATATTGTGTGTTCAAATTGAATTAAATTCATATGGTTAAAAAAAATATTAGAAACACGTTTTGACGAAATCGTTCACAACTTAAAATTTCCTTACATGTGGTCGAATGTGAACAGCAGGGGGTGGAGCTGAACGATGAGGTTTGCTCATTCTCAAAAATGCCTTGACGGCACTCGAGCTGTTTTTAATCACATCATCTTCTTCATCATCACCCCCATCATCATTAATGACACAATCATCATCATCAGATGAATCGGAATCATGGCCCTTAGATTAATAAAACGTGTGTGAAATGTAGGTTACAGAATGACTAGAATTTTTTCCACTGGACTTAAACATAAACATATCATTAGGCATATTACAATATTTATTTTTATGATGGTACAGAAACCACCACATATTGTTCGTTTCTTCACCAAGTAAAATCTCTGACATTGAAGGCTATTTCAGACAAAACACACATTGCTTTTTGATCAGAATATCAATTGTAATAAAAAGCAATGTTCATGTAAAGTACTTCACAACCTGGTAGTTCTACTTGTAAGAGTCCTGTGGGTATAGTAGAACTATTGTAACTACATTGTGCATTGTTCTTGAAAAATATCAAACCTTCAGTTGTGTGGTAGGGCATCTCTCCTGATCCTTAAGCTTATCTTCAGAAGATAATTTTATGGCTGCAACATCACTATGTTTTTCACACTCTCTTAAATCCTGATTAATACTACATACACTTGTTATATGTTGTGCTGCCTTAAATGATGCCAAAACCACAGCTGTGTGTAACATATCTGTTAAATAATCTATTTCTTCATCATTTGTCTGGACTTCCTCCTCCAACTTGCTAATTGCTTTCTTAGCAAGCACTTTGTGCAACGGCTGAAAATAGAAGAGCAACGTGACTATATATAGAAGTCCTAAATCAGTACATCTAAGTGGAATCAATCTAAAAAATCGCTTTGTATGCACGCAAGTTTACAATCCCCAAAAACATACCTTTTCCTCAATATTCACATTGTCATTGACGTCTTTTTTTCTCTCTGGTGATATGGTGACAGGAGAATGCTGTTTAACAAACAGGGAGCATTTCAACTTTACACTTCATTGTATATTTAATAGAGATCCAAAATACCGCACGACTTGGTGGTTTTGAACCAGGGCGAAAACCTCCTCCTTGCGGAAAATCTTCTTCTGGTTGGTTTCCTTTTGCACCAGCACTAAAGTGAAGTTCAATATGGAATCGTTTCTCAGACTGTGGATCCTCATTTGGATCTTCGTATAACATAATGACAATCTGCAACAACATGTAAGTGTTTAAACAGAATTGCACCAATATATAAGTTACAAAACCTGGGTCATATAGTTGAGTTCTGAAACTGCATCCAAATATTCCATTGCTCCCTTCCACTGCGAATCGTTCTTTTCCTAATTTAAAATTGTGCAACATTACCAACTTTACAAATAAGTTTTAAACTTTGTGTTTTTGATTGTTTAGTACAACAGCAGTTTGGATTTTAGCTTCATGTTAAGTTTCTCACTTTAAGAATAAGGGCATTTGGAAAAATTTAAAGCAAGAAACATCAAGACAAAATAATTTACATTGCATAAGCCTCCATATTGAAGCACAGTTAGCAAAGAGTGTATGTGGCTTTCACTGGTGAAGTAAAGTCTAGTTCGGACATGACGACCTGGTGACAGCACTCCCCTTGAATATCTGATAATAGCAAACCAGGTTAATGACCTTGACATTACTTTTACTGTTTATATTGTGCCTTGGGTTAAGTCTGTATGTATCTTCATCCAAGTTTCTCTGTAGATCAACTCTCATTTTTCTCAGTAGGGGAACACAATATCCCAAAGCTATTTCCAATTTTTCATTGCGTGTGATTCCATACTCCTGTCACAAATATGATTACCACAGGTTATGTGAACGGGTGAAAAAAAATTGCATTTACCTGTGGAATAACAACATCAGCTAGTGCCTTTGAGTTGCGATATAAGTCGATTGAATTATCCAAGCCAAGGCTTCTATTGTGTTGTAAGTCATATCTAACGAAAAAATGCAGATTGTTTACAACTACATGTTTAAACCACATAAGTAAAACAAAAACAACCCATTTGTTCCACGCTGTTCAAATGTGTATAAATTTTCCATTTTGCTTTGTCAGCCCTTACTTTTACACTAATTGCACTCAAAAATGACTTACGTTAAAGGTACTTACTTGATACAATCATATATATCTGGTATTTTACTGATGTCATAAGCACCACTCTTTGTCTTAAAATCCCTTTCCAGCTTTGCCCACCTTTGAAGCATTATTTCTAGTGATTCGTTGTGGTATAAGGTTACATCTAAACAAATAAAACATTAATTACATTAAAACTAATATGTGTTATGCTTTTACCAGGTTTATCCTCTTGTAAAAGTTTCTTTATCTGACTTGTCCATGATTTCATATTATTGTATATTTTGTCACATTTTTCATGTGGATTTCCAACAAAACGAATGGCCTTCAAAACTGAAGACGACTGAAGTGGAACAATCTATAAAATTAATAGATACAGGTAATAAGTACACCTTTGTTAGTAAATAAGATGTTATTGACATAGTACCTGCTTAAAATCTTCATCAGTTATTGGGGTACGTTTGTTGAGCAATTCTTGCAGCTTTCCTTTTACTCTAAAAAACAAAAGTTGTAAATTCATTTGAAAATAATTACAAAACCTTATGTGGTAATCAAACAAACATGACAAGTTATTCGCACTGTAGGCCAGTCTTTTCATCCCCAAAACCCTTGAGTGTTTGAAGAAGTAACAAGAAATCATTACAAGAGGACAATTGTATGATACTTTTTTTTATTGAAGGTGTGTAAAACCGCAAACTAGAAATATAACTTCTTGAAAATGAATTCAAAAGAATTCATTCCATTAACTACTTGTATCATGCAGCATACAGTATCAAAAAAAATTATCATTATGTAAAAAACAAGACCATGCTTTTGGACATATCCAATATCCAACCCTAAATACAAGCATATTGATATAGGTTTTGTTCAAATGAAAAAATTTCAAAAGCCGAAAAGACTTAAAAAGATGTAAAATTAAATTATTGTCATAATCCTTCGCTAATTTGAAAGAAAGTTTGAAAAAATTGCCCACTTGAAATTGCTATACTGTTCTAGACAATAACCCTCAATTATGAATTTGTAATAGCACAGATAAATTTGGCTTGTTGTTGAACATGCAAATCAGTTGTCAAACAATTTCTTCAAAAAAAAAAAAACATACAAAGACTGCTTTTTTCCAACAAGATCATTGCTATCTTCATCTCGATGAAGAAGGCTAGTTAAAAAGTAAGAAAGAAAAAGGTCGAAAAGACGTATAGTAACAATAGAAAAATAGAACAGAATTAAAATAATAATCTTTCACTGTTAGTTGAACTAAAAGGAAAATGAGAGGTAAAAAATAAATGGCTCAGTCATCATACTTTTGCTGACAGTCACTGAGATTGTCACCTTCATTATCCAACAATCCATTCATATTTGCACTTTTTACCATTTGCACAAGAATGGGAGTAAGTTCACCTTCCAAAGCAAGCAACCCCTGCAATAAAATGTTTTTATCATAAAGGAAGTTTGTCAGTTTAACAAAACTTACTTTTGCAAAAGCTGCTGCAGTCATTTGCACTCTGCCTTCATCAGAAGCATAAATTTTAAGATCATGTCTGTATGTGCTGTGCAACCTCAACAAACCACATCCAGGAAATCCAGCATAATCACCTATTTGGCCCAATGAAGTTAGCCACACTTTATAATATATTCTTGTAAAGATCAGAGAGAAAGTAGTGAAGAAAGATAGCCACAATGCATAACAGAAGAAAATTTATAGAAATTGAACATACCTTTTACTTCACCATACACTAATCAATTCAGGGAAGAAAAGAAGAAGAAACCAAAGCCATACAATGAAATAAAAACATTATCAAACATACACCAGAAGGTAATATAAGTTGCACATATACCTTGTCCCCCAGGGTACATACAACGAAATGCTTGTCCCAATTCTTCAGCTTGTTTTCTGCCAGCTGGAGTTAATTCACCACCCCATTTAAGAATGAGCAGGAGTGATGGACCAGCGTAGCACTGCAGGTCTGAAAAAACACACACATTTTCAGCATGGTAAAGAACTGCTATAGTTATTGGTGAGCAGATTACCATCTTCTGAACTTGAAGTCATTGTTCGGGTGGTCATGCATTTAAACTGAACTTTGCGATTAATCCCAGAAAAGTGACCATACCTGGGAAACACCATGCATGTAAATTACTAAAGTTTTACATACTAATTAAAGCAAAACACTTACATTTCCAAAACATTTTTTAGCTGTTCAAGTTTGTGTAATTTTTCATTGACTAGAGTTTCTGGATCTGCCAACAAACTCCTTGCAATATCCAGTACTTCTTGTAATTGTTTTGGCCGCTTCAATTTAAGTTTCCCGGTTTTGTGTCCATTATATTTTGTAAATAAATCAAAAAACCTTAACAATTTTAAAAAGTTGGTGGTTAAACTAAAAAATTTTAATAGTAAAATTCCAAAACAGTTTTATATAAAACTTTTCTCTTCTCAGACAATCGTAACAAAAATGTAGCCTTAATAACCATGGTGGGTATTATCAATAATAGAATGGTAAAATGTTACATCTTGCAGACTGTGCAAACCCTGACATATACAAACATAGTCAAACACCTGGCCTACACCAATAAATAATATTTTATGCAGGGTTATATACAAATGCCCACACTTTTGATGCCGAACTTCCATCTTCATTTTCTGTTTTGGAGTTCTGTCACCATGACGAACAACAGCAATAACACATCTTAGCTCCATCCTTAACATGAGAAAATATTGTACAAATGTTAAACAGTCAGGGTGAATAGGATTAAAATAGTGGCCCTTTCGGCAGCTCAGTAGATGCTATTGGCTCTATTGCAATTGTATGATTTAAAACTTACATTGTTCCTGAAGTTGTTGGGACGATAGGAATATCCTCAGCATCCGTAGTAATAGACCAGGGAATGTGAAATTGTGGAGCAAGATCACGCATGATAATATTTCTAAGGCAATTTTTGGGGGTTACAAAATTTTGTTTAATTATTGCAACCACATTTCGTATTCTAAGTATTGCTTAGAGCCAGTAAAGAAACATTTAGTAATCAGCTTTAAATTGACATAAAACAACAAATTCCAATCTTACCCCAGGACTTTTGCACAATCATCATAGTATTTCATAGAATTTTTGACAAAACTGAAGCCATTAACATCACATACAAATGACTTTCCATGAGCTCGAAGAAAATCAAACCCGCAAACAGTTTGCTGCATGAAAGTAATTGAATTAATACTCAAACATTCTGTTTTTTTGTTTTTTTTTTAAATACCTTAAATGCTAGACAGACTTGCCTAGCAATCAGCTTTTCTTTAGCTGACAATATGACTGGAAAACGAACTTCCTTCCCATCACTATCCCTTTCAACTTTTCCATCAAGTGCTGGAGACTTTCTGGCTTCAGCATGAGCATAATCTGCCCCAACAGTATAAACCTAGTTAAACAAATGCAATCATGAGTAAGTAACAGCTGTTTCAAAATAGATTACAATATACCTTGACATCAGTTCCATCAGTTGGCATAAAATCTTCATAGAGATATGAACCTGCTCTTCTCACACAGCTTTGTGTTGAGTATTGACTACTACGATTTCCAATCTAAAATTAGTGGTAAAGAATTGTCAAACAAGAAATTAAACCTATCTACGACACAAACTTTAACCTCAAGCTAAAAACAAAAAAGCCAGGACCACCTTTCTAAAAAGTTTCTGACATCCTCCACCAGCCGAGGATGGATAGTAAATGTGTATGTTATGATCTTCAGCATCAACTGGTTTTTCTACAAATGGTTTGTGAAAAACTTCGTTTCCCACAACAATGTGATCCTCATACTCTTCAAAGTGACAGCCTGTACAACAAATAAAGGTTTGTTCATCTTTTCACAACATCTTTGTCTTAACTTACCTTTACCCTTACTGCGGTCACATACAGCATATCTAGGTGTTTCAATTCCATTTTGTTGCAAAATTTTGTAAACAATACGTCTGTCCTGCAAGTTAAACTGGGTCTGAAGGTCATTGATCAAAAACGGCTGTCTAAGTTCAGTATATTCCACTGCTTTTTGTAGTGGAAATCCTATAACGTAGGATTAACATCTATTCAAAATGCCTGGTAAAGGTTTTACCACCAATGGTGAAAGGACGACAACAATATATAGAGACAAGGGCATATAACATTGTTGCTGCTTTTAGTTATATTTACAAAATGAACATTACTCTCACAGTTAAACAAATGGTTCTTTAAGAAAAAGGATTTAGATAGAAATAAATTGCCAAAAAAATATCTGCTGTAGTTATTATTTATGGCTATTACACTCTACCTGATACTTAGCATTTAATAAAGTACCTGTGGACTGAAAGGAAATTAAACAATCACAATGTGGCCATTCACTGACAGGTTTGTTTAAAATAACCAATTCATCAAATATATTGATTGAAATGTACTCAAACATATGAAGTCTGTTTAATATTTCTTGCATGGGTTTGGATTTCGTTTTCTTGGACATTGCACATATTCCCACAATAATTTGTTTCTGGTCCTGCAACAAATGGTATTGCATTAAGCTAATTTTATCAGTTTTTGTCATGTAAAAATTTGGCAGTTTAAAGTATCTCTATAAAAGGGTTTCAACACTTTATATCGTAAATAATGCTTCATTAAAAAAAAGGTTTCAACACTTTATACAGAAAAAAAACTTTACACAATTGCAGTTAAAGAATGTCTTAGTGTGTCACAACTACTTCTGCCAGGGTCATATGTTTGTGATGAAACATGGTTTAAGCGCCAATGTTTTTTCTTAAAAAGTGGAAAAAGTTTGGGAATCATTGCATTGGAAATTAGCCTATCTATTGACACAAATTTTACCTTTGCAGATTCCCCAATGTTCGATTGCATCATGTCTTCTGTTTCTCCGCTCATTCTTTACCAATTATTTGTCTTTTTCATATGCAAGAAATACTGTGTGGCTGCAAAAAAACTTTTTCGCTTTGGATTTCACCGCTACCTGCAGACGTAGATGTTTGTTGCTGCTGCACAACCAAAGATCACGGCAATTGGCACAAGGACAGCTGTTCGCAAAAATAATATTTCTATTTTGCGCTTGCAGCACTGTCAAGTGTTCTTCAATACTTGCAGTCAGCTAAAACTATCTATCTGCCAAAACCTTGATGACATTAAAAAACATTTGAAATAACAGTTTATAAGTCATAGTAATCTAAACTCTGAAACACTACACCAAGAAAAAAAAAAATTTTAAGATTTTTGGTCCACACTGTTGCGTTGTTTGTGTAGGGTTACGTTCAGCACACCGGTAATCACAGACAGCTTCCAAACTAAGAAACACAGGTATTGAAAGATAACTGATATTTTTCACAATACAGCATTATTTTATCATTCTATGATCTTGACCACGGAAAAATGAAACCTGTAGACAATATTCGGTCGAATCCGGACCCAATCCGAATTTTCAAAGACGTTAAAAACATACATAATGGTCAAAAAAAATTACAAAAAAAAATAAGCACCAGTTGTATTATCGCTGAAGCGACATAATTGTATTCTAATGTCGTTGTTGCGCTGAATTGTTTTTCGTGCAGTTCGATCTTCGTGCATAAATTTTAACGGCAAAAAAATGCACGATTTCAAGAGCTGTTGCTAAGATTTTGGTGAAAATCATTGATTGTAGGATTCGTGGTCAAAATTCAGATTCAGCCAAATGCTAAAAAATATCTAACTTACAATTCGGCCGTATCGGAATATTCAGGATATTCAGAACGAGTAAAATAACGGAATGTTTTTCGATGGTTAAGTTCTTTAAGTTTAACAGGTTATTGTCAGTGTTTTTTAATATGCTTTAATATGCCTTTTGGACAAAATTAGGCAATTTATATATCTGTACAAAACATCCAATGACTCTTTCTAGTCTAAGCGCCATGCTTCGTGATCATAGACTACTATCACTTGACAACCATCAATAAATTATCAAACGACTATAATTATTTAATTTATTCCGAAGAACAAACAACCCATCAAACGTACAGAGCGCTAAACTTCACAACACTGCCATAAGTTAGGGAATCTTAAAATTGTATCCAATACTGTCTGAGCAACTTATGGTAAATTTAGCACTTGACAAAAGCCAATCAGCAGTAACATATTGCACATCTGATTTTGTTTGGGAGCAAATTAAAAATATTTATGTTGTGTTTTGCAACGTATATAAAAACAAGCAAAGTGGAATCGTCTTTATAATGGTGACATTAAATCAATTGTTCAAACGAACAAATTTGCATCTTGCAGTCGATTCATTCAAATAGGTCCAGTTGCAAGATTATAAGGACACGAAGAGCAAAAGAAGCAAATATGGAATCAGTATATCGCCCCGGCAAAACCAGCTTGAATAAAGCGTGTAATTATCGATATTATGTATGTGTAGTACGAATTATCCTTTTTATAAATTATTCCAAATGGGCCGACACGTGCTACAAATTGTAAAACAAGGCGTCGTCTTTATGAGCAGCATTTGTTGAAATTACAGCAAATAAAAGCAGAGATGGTAAGGAATATTATGATCACTCACACAACGCTTGTTAAATAATGAGGCGACAAGTACGTCACCAACAAGGGCAACAAAAAGAAACAAAGACAACAACAATTTACGCCAATAAAATAAATGAAACAATGTTGACTAACGATTTGAGTCAAAGTATGAAGTAAAAAACCACATTCCGTCTTTTTTTGTTTCCAGTTCAGATGCATGGCGGTTGTTTGCGGTGAAACCTCTGCTTAAACCATCAGGGTGTTAAACCGCAGTTTGTCATTCAAAACAACATTTTTAATGACACAAGTTTTGTTACAAGACTTGGAATTTCCAACCCTGGGTTTGATCTTTGTAATCGACACAATCTGATACCGTCGAATAGGAATTGAGACTTCCACCAGCAGAGCTGGGATGGTAAGGATATGACTGTGACATAAACTGGTGATGTCCAGCGCTGTGCGATTGCATTGATCCGTGGTGACTTCCTGGGTGTGAGTTTTGTTGTCCAACCATTGACATGTCACCCATACCAGCGGCATGTCCACTTGCGTGGAAGGGCACTGATGGCAAGTAGGATGCCTCCATTGAACCGAAGTAAGAATGAGATGGTGGGTAATTCTGTGGATATCCACCTGTTGCAGCAGCTTGTGCGTTGCTGGACACAGCATAGGGTGAGTGAGTGGCGTGTGCTACAGCAGCTGCAGCGGTCATATAGGGCGAACTGCTGGTAGCTGGGGCACCTGTGTATCCGAGACCTCCAACGTGGCTCGCTCCGTCGCTGCTGGCGCCCGGTGAAACCGAAGCGGGGCTCCATATGTTTCCCGTGCTGTTGTTTTGAACAATGGAAGTACCGCCATGCACTCCCTGCTGGTGACTAATCGAAGTTCCACCGCCATTCATCATCGCAGCCGAAGACACGGAAGGCACAGACTGTCCGCTAGATGACGCAGGTGAGCCAGGTACGGGCGATGTGGAAGGTGCTTGGGGCAAGTGATTGCTTGTGCCTGGTTGCGTTGGCTGGTGTGATTGCTGAAACGGCGATGTGCTGCTTGCTGGTCCATTAGATGTGGGTGTGGGCGTAGTTGGTGGACTTTTCTTTTTGTTATTATTGTTGCTATTTGTGCTGCTGGAGCTTGAATTTGTGCTGCTGCTACTTCCTGACTTTTGTTTCTGTTGCTGCTGTTGAACTTGTTGGCGACATTTCGCTCGACGATTTTTAAACCAAACCTACATCAAAACAGAGTTAAGATGGTAAAATTCGTGTTTTGAAAGTATTTAGTCACACGAGAACGGACTAAAATGTAATTTCACCGCAAGTTCCCAAGCGTTGATTTAATCAGGTTACAACAAGCGAAGGAACACAGTCAAGAACAAAATGGCCTATGCTCAACGTGGGAACGGCCAACTTTATGTAGAATAATAAGCCGATATCGCTGCATGGGGCTGCACTTTTTAATAAAAGCGCGACGTGCTGTGTTCCCACACTCGCCAGTGCGTTCGCTAATCATGCGTTCCCCCATTTTGCTTCTCTCGCGCCGGCCGACAAACCCGTCCAGCCCTTTCCCGCTTGTCGTCCCACAAACCCGGTGCGGCTTTCGAGACGTATGTGTGCCGGGGTAGCGAGTGGGTACCGAGCGAAAGGGTGATAAACACATTACTTAGCGAAACAACGATAATCCAGGGTGTTATAGCGTGGTAATCGCACTGCGACCTACTTGTTTAAATAGCCGAATAATGTGAATTGTTTTGTCCCGTTCAACTTGCGGTGTAAATATTATGTACATTTTAAGGAAATAAATATCATTATTTTTTTTAATTTACCTGCACACGGGATTCGGGAAGATTAATTTTCAAGGCAACTTCCTCTCTCATAAAAATATCTGGGTATCGTGTTTTGCCAAAAAGAGCTTCAAGAATGTCCAGTTGAGCTCGAGTAAATGTGGTTCGTTCGCGTCGCTGTTTACGTGTTGTGCCTATGAAAAAAACAATTATATTTAAAATATTTGTATGGCAAATATTGTCCAAAATTAACAACCAAAATTGTAAATTAACAGTTTTAATAATCAACATAATCTGCCACTGGAAAGTTTGTCCAGTGACAAAATGAACTAAAAATAAACTTACTGTAGACAGGGGGTGCCCCAAATTGCATGTTCTTCGCTCCTTGGTGCATTCCTTGAATACCTACAAACACAAGGCATTTATTGTCATATTATTCGGTATACATTTGATCGGCTTGACCGCCACACGGTGGATTAAGGATTATCAAACACTGTCACCTGGGGGAATTGCTGCGCCTGAACAAATAATTGCTCAGTGAAAATGCCATGCGGACACAAGCAATAAATCCAAGTAACACGCAACTCAAACAATATTTTAGAATACTGTATTCATTTGTTCAGAATTTGGGACATAATCTGACTTGATTTAACTTTAACTTTGTTTCCTTTACGGTCATTTAACTTACGTTGAAAATAACAAGCCGCTGAATCTCCAGGATATGTAACAGAAGGATGCAGAAGATTCATGTCATGTCCAAGGCCCAGGCCATTCATGGCGTAGTGTGGCGATTTCAGGTAAGACATGTTTCAGCTCTCGATCTACAACATAAAGAACTTCGTAAATCATTTTTCGTTCACGTGGGAATCGAAATAGCTCAATAAAACATCACACTCATGTTTTGAGAAAGCTTGTGGCAATTTGTCCTAATTTGTGGTTTCATTGTTTTTTCAACTAATTGACATCACACAAAAGTCGGCAGTGAATAACCGGTGCAACATGCGTGGCTCAAAAGTAAACAAACATAACAAAGAATGGCACTATGCGGTATTAGGGTGGCGGTGAGCACATGCCAGTAATTAATTGAATAAGCCGGTACGACAGACCGATTACATTACAACACGCACCATCATGCACCTAGTTGTCGTGTTCCGGCAGATTAGTTGGCTTATACTCAGTAAAAGTTGTTTTATTTTGATTGCCAAATTGGAAATCGTACGAAGCTATCGGTTTCACATCCTTTTAACCTGACCACATGCGTTTCCACACAATTAACCAGACATTTTCACAAAATATTTTGATTGTTTATACAAGGCATTGTAAAAATAATTTGCAGCCTATTGTTTGACATTAAATTCTCACGGCGTCCAATCACTGCGATAGATCTTATCAGAAAGAGAAACTCGCGAGGCAATTTTCACACAACTTCGCATCTCGTGTGAGCAAATAAACAAAAAAAACTTAATCAACAATGGTTTGTTTGTTTGTTTGTTTATATACAAAGAGAAAGTATTCTTACACAAGCCGTTGGAATAAATTACCCACAGGAAAATGTGTGATTCGCTTAGTTTTTCATAAACAGGGAATTACTCCTGCTTAATTACATAAAACCTTCAATCATGTTTCTTTTCATCATAAAGCTGAAGCCTACACTGGCCGGTGACAAACTTAACTATTTCGCAGAAATGTATGTCACAAAGTTGCATTCTCAATAAATACAAAAAAGTTATAAAGATATGTTTTGAAAATTCTTACCGTTTTGCTTCACTTTCGCTAACGTCCTCGTAGCTTCGTGGAGACAATATTGTATTGTGAAAACTTATAACTTTCCACGCCAACAGATTACTAAAACAAATTACTGAACCAAATCTGAAAAATACAACACATCCTTAGCTACAAATAATGCGAGTATATTAGTGACTATCTGTTTGCTACCGAAAAGTAGCAACGCGGTACACATTAACTCTGTGTTATTCTCCAAAAAAAGGATTCGACAAATTTGAATCTTGACTAAATCTTTGCTCCTTTACGGTCCTACGCAGCAAGCGCTATAGTCTGCTACAACTTACTATCCTGAGTTACGGAAAAATATTGGACAGCAAGACAGAGATCAAACTAGTATAAGTCCCTTCTGAAACATCTTGTAATTATCGTTGAAAACTTTAAGGTAGTACATTTCTATCTTGACTTTGATTTCGAGAAAGAAGTATTTCGAAATCTTTTTCTGAGTTCACTGGATTAAAGCTGCGTCATAAGCTCTACGTCACAATCGGATCAGAGTGATGTGTTGTCACGAGCATATCAAGAGCAAGTAATCTAAATGCAAGCACATGCGTTCGATTTAAGCTGTGCCAGAGTGATTGGAAACACGAAAAAGGGGAGAGCCAAGGAGCGAATGGAGCCGATGCATGAAAAAAGAAACCAACGAGCGGCGGTAGTCAGCGCCGTTTGCGAGCAATAGAAGAAACAAACGAATAAAGGCGACAAAGAGAAAGGTTAATGTGGAATGCGGTTACTGCCCAATGACAATAATGAACCGAACACCAACAAAACGCTTTTACGAAACGCCGTTGTTAGTTGACATGCAGGTGCGCATACCCACTGTGCTATTATTTCCCACTGGTCGAACTACTTCCAATTAATGTTCAGCTGCCAACCCCTGTTCATTTACCCCCCCCCTCCAAAACAAGTTCCACACTCATCGGGTTGATAAGTTTGATTTAGTGATAAAGTGTAACAAGCGGGAAAGACATTTGTGCAATTCTTACGTCTTTAGCAAACATAAGGCACTTGTGGAGCCGCTGTTGCGAAACCAGATGGATCTTTTGAGGGCAACAAGCCTAAATTGTCCCTTTTTGCCCAACAAAGATCGTGAAGAGCTCAATACTTGAAACTGCAAAGACCTGGTCAGTAAGGAATGAGTTTGCGCGCCAATTTTGGTTGTCCAGACAACAAGGGTTGTGTGCTTTGTTACAAGTTTTGCACATGCCACTAAACGTCATCTCTTTGATTTGTCCACTTCCCCAGGAAAGGTTTGAAGTGGCTGTAACCGCTGAACAGACTGGACAAATAGAGTCTGTGCAAGTTTCAGACAACCAACAGAATTGTGACCGGTTAAACACAGACAAGGTGGGACATGACATTGCGTAATATAATCAACATAAAATAACAGAGTTTCTGCTTTCAAGAAAAAAAGTCATAAGAATAAAATAAAATATATGCAATCAAATAAATACTTTAAAATTTCCATTCCAACATTTTTGTTGGTTGTTAATTCATTGTCACAACTTCGAAAGCAAAAGAATTAACAGAGGAAGGATGTTGTAAAAGGTGATATGATATCTTATCTAAGGGGAAAGTGTCCAATCTACTTGCTCCTATAACGAAGGTTAGCTTGTCAAAACTTCCCGTTAACACCTGATAATGCGGTTTTGTGCGATATGGAAACGCCGGCTGCAGGTCGTAGCTGGTGCGAAAGGAAGTTACGAAGACCGAACGCTAATGCATGTCTCCAGTACCAGCGGAAACGCAGCAGGCGGTCGGCTAACAAAAGAGGTTTACCTTCACACCAGGAGAGATCACAAACTGCGAATTACATGATGCTCCAAACAGCCCAATTACAAATATCCCGTCGTGAACCAATAGTGTTCGCAAAACACTCAACAACTTTTAGCGTTGAACAGTTCAACTAATGCAGCAATAATAACTACTACGAATTCTTAACTTAAAAATCGCCAATAGCAATTTTATACCTAAGTCAAGTGGAAAGTGGTGCCTTGCAACAAAATGGCGGTTAACGTCAAGTGCACGCGCACTGACGATCATATGTCTCGAACTAAACAATGGAAACGCCGGGTTTCGTGGCAAGATATAAACTTGCTGTTAGGCTGACTTAGCCGGTAGAATACATACTTAACACGAGGTTCGGTGGGCAATAATCAAGATATACAAACTATGCAAGAAACAAAACATATTTCCTGCCCGCAATACTGGAAATATATTGTTGAGAATACATTTTTTACTTCGTTAAGGTGAAGGCCATTCATCAAATAAGATGAGGGAATCAACAATTTTTCGGTCTTAACAGTACTTAGCCAAATACATCACGTTTATTCCCAACTGCCTTTGACAACGAAACTATTCTCAGGTATGTTTATCACAAAACCCTTTTAAAACATTTGCCAGAGGCTATTGACAGAAAAACTGTTCTTGCGCAAAATAATAACAAACAGTACTTGTTTAGTGTTTACAGTCAATACCGAATTCCATCAACTACATTATTCTACAGTATATGATTTCAACGTGACATAAAATTAAAAAAGTGCAAGGGAAGCAAGGGCAAACCAAAGACTTTTTTTTAACACTAAAATCAAGTATCCCAACGCACCAACACTCAGAAAAACAATGGACGTTTGCACCGAAAATGTTTTGCAAGGATTTTGCATCTGAAAGAATATAATTTGCTGCTCGGTGTGCTACTTGAGCTCAATCCGTGTTCGGCACGAGTCGCTCGCGGCGATAATCTCCGTCACAATGTCCACGTAAAACTAATTGGCCAGCGTGAGGGTTCGGACAGTTGAGCTTGAAACTGATTTGTCATCCAGCAAGAAGCGCGCCGGCCGGTAAGCTGCGGGAGAGACCATTAACTTTGCACAATACCCCGTTGCTGTTGTTGCAGCCCCATACCGCTCCAACTGCGCAAAGCAGATGTCTGCCATCTCCAATATCTTATCATCTCTAATTGGTTTTAGGTCGTGTGTGGCCTTAAGCAATTTGTCTCGCGGAGGTGTGTTTATGTGCGAGTTTAATAATACGCGCGAGGTAAAGCAACACCGAACATTGTTAATGTTTCTGATTGCTGTTTAGCACAATTTTTTCCGAAAAGGTTATCACTGTAAATTTTCCGTCGCCAACAATTTAACACAAACAGACAACGATTAAACTTGGTATTTCAACTATGTAAAATTTTAGCTTTTTAACAACGTCATATCATTGGTAAATAATTTGCTATATGATTATTTCCTAACGAAAATCTAAAACTTAAGTGGTTGTCTGTTCAGAACTACATAAAACTGCCTGAATTAAATAATGAATGTTATAATAACAACCATCGTCT
Organism: Ascidia mentula; assembly: GCF_947561715.1. Classification (NCBI taxonomy): domain Eukaryota; kingdom Metazoa; phylum Chordata; class Ascidiacea; order Phlebobranchia; family Ascidiidae; genus Ascidia; species Ascidia mentula. Next base: position 13,178,511 of record NC_138569.1, on the reverse strand, counting down.
GCGAAGAGGGCGGATCACGTGCAGTGCTGGTCTGCTTCCCTTCGGCGTTTCGTGTCGTGCTGCGTGTGACAGCATGGAAGGTTGCCGTCAGGCTTTGTGCGATGCCTGTCAAACACGTCATGCTCAGTAGTTCGCGTCCATCGAAGCGGACACGAATCAGCGGGATGTTGGAGTGTGATTTTAATATACTTTTTCATCGTTAAGTGCGACGAACTATCGAGCGTTAATGGGAGTTTGGTTAAATTACTGTTAGAATTAAAGCGGCGAACGTAGTGTTATTAGTATCAAAGAGCTGGATAAGATTTTTTGACAATAATAAGTTAAAGGTTGCTAGTCGGTTTTCTATTATTTGGTTTAACACCCGCATATCTTTCTCAGAATCACACATTATATGTCATGTGCTGCATATTCACTTGTGGCTTCTTATCCTACCTTACCAAATTAACAGGAATTCGCACCTATATGTTTTCTCGGTATTACTGTTAACTAATACTAATATTTTACACAAATGAAAAGGTTGTCAAGATTGGTTGAAAAATCAAAGTAAATATATCCAGGGTATTTGCATTTAAAACCAGCTAACATTCTGAAAAAATTTAAAAAAAATAATACACAGACTTACACAGTTAAAGTGATCCTGCGCTTTTAGATGGTTGGCAATGGTTTACAGTCAGCCACTTACAGTTCTGCTGTAGCGTAGTATTTGACCACCCAAACATGACTTGGTCGCCAGAGAAGTGACCTCTTCACTACCAAAAGTGGACACTGTACGTTGTGAACTGTTTGTTATGGTACTTCAACAAATAAAATTTAACACCATTGGGAGTTTACCCTAACAAGATATTTTTCCCGAACGGTTTATCTAACAAAGTTTTTAAACAACAAGTGCTGCCAATGGCGTCAGGGACAAATTGAATCACACAAATGCGCCATTTAATTGTCAGTCAAACCCCAAAACCATTGACAGAAATCGATTTACGCGAATTTGGACGAATCGTCGAAAACGCGGCATGAGTTAAATGGTCAACAGCACAAAACATATCTTATAAGCGAATTGCATCAACAATTTGTAACCGTTTATACATGTTGCATTAGATTTTTTTGGAAAAATCAAAAACAACATACTATATTTGTTGTAGTGCACAAACACCAATTAGTATTAACATACGCAAAACAAATATTTCACATTCTTTGAAATCTATGTCACTAATCTTCGGCCTTCTACAAATCAAGTAAAATGGCGACAATTTACAAAAAGCTGTACACTCGATGTGAAATAAATCTATTTCAGTTACTGGCAGTCATCACAAACAACAACCAATTAGCAAAATTATATCTCGTTGGATAATTGCAGTAACTCCTGTACACATATAAAACTACCCTCGATATATGAATCAGGCTCCAACTGAGACGGTGCGACTGACAGTGCAAGGTAAACAATCGCCCAGTCCCGATTCACCAACAGTCTAACCAATTCGCTTCGATGTACGCTGTAAGTTCGCACCGTCTAAACGATTATAAAGTTAATTGTACGTTTTAGTTTGATTCAATAGTTTCAATTTGTGCATTATGTGGTTTTATATTGCAAATTTGTAAATGTTGTCAAAACGGGAAGCAGCTTACTTTTGTCCAATGATATCAGTGCCTTATGCAAGAAAATAGTTTAGTGCGTTAACTTCCTCCGCCAAACGGTAAAGTACATAAAGGCACAAATCTGCGCATTTTATACTGAAATCTCACACTTTCCGTGTCATGCGCTCCGATGGTCGTGATTAATAATGATCGATTGCCGCCCCGAAGACTAGACAGCCTGGGAGAATACGCGCACCCTTACTCAGAGAGGGGCGAACTAAGCGGCGCACAGAAATGCTCGAAGCAACTCAAGCGTATATCAGCTAGATCAAACAGGTCAGCACCTACTTCTCTTTGTTTATTTTCGCGTCAACTATAACCTCTAACCTTTCAAAAAATTCCAGGAAACTACTGCCTAATACACTAAAATACAAGTTACAATTATATTGCAAGTCACCAACTGGCACCAGATGCTTTATTTATCCGATTCTCAGTCCTTTTCGTTTACGGTTCAACAGTATCCTGACCTAAGACATTTCCAAACTTGACAGCCCAGAGGAACTTAAAATACACGAACCAGCAACGCGAAATGCCAAGGAGGGAGCAACTAAACTGCACTGACGACGAGTTAAAAAAATGTCGACAGCTTCCAAACATGTAGAGCCAAGTCACTTGCTTTTGGTTACGATATACTGCTCACCATGGTCGGCTAAGCAAGGCCCCGGGTTAACTACCTGCAAGACAAAAATAAGAGAAAGAGCGCAGTGATTGGAGATAATAAGCTACGAGTAAAAACCACAGTACATTCGTGTCTTGGGAGAAAATAAAGCCACAGTCAAAAAAACTAAACTTTTTACAACCCAAATTCACATTTATGAATACAACTTTGACGAACAATACTTTGTACGTTATTGTTGTTGTGACAACCTACTGGAGACAAGAAATGTTGTTTGCTTTATCAGAAGAAACAATTTAATACCAACAAATATTTTAATGGATAAAAGTATGCCGAAATAATTTTTATGACAACACCAGGAAACCAGCACATTGCTGAATTGTTTTGTAGACTACTTTGTGTACTTTTGTTTTTATCAAACAACTTTTCAATCCATGAATGTGGGGGGTTAATGTGAATGTGAGGCGAAAACAGGATTAGTTTTATGCAAGGCTCCCAGCACACCGCAATAATGAAAACCACGAAGTGGAAAATGGCAGAAGCAAACCTTCAAAGTGTTCGGCCGTGAAACGTAACACGAGACTGATTCAAAGCGGTCAGCGCAAACAAACGGCCAAAAGGGATGACCAGAAAATTCAGCAGGGGAAGACTGCATGTCGATTTCGTTTGCCTACAGTCATTATCAAATCAAACTAAAGTGTCATGCAGTGAATTTTTTTCAATTTTTTGCAACTAAAACAATTTTATACAAAGCCTACAAACTCAATCAGTCGCTATTCGTCACTGTATACATATATTTTGTAAGTAAGTCATAGATTTTACAAATATTTGAAAAGATTAGAAACAGGTATTCGACATGGGTATTTTAAACAAGCTGATGTTACAAATCCCCAAGGTTTACGCTTGTCTTTGAGTTACAAATGACAGCCAACCTCCATTTTGCAAAATCTAAACGTCGACTGATCTGGATTGGCTGCGCCACAAGTGGTAACGCAAAAACTCGGGAAATATTTACAATTTTACCGATATCACTGCCATTACGACAATTTAATTACCAAGTAATATCACATGTAACAATTGATGTTCAATTATTTTCGCCAAACGAAAATTGACACAAAACCATGTTTAGAAGATTTTCTATAAATTACAACGCAATGTTAATTGACAAAAAACCCTGCGTGAAATACTTAAAGCAAATTTTGTTTATGAAGCAAACAAACTGTACAGTGCTTATATCGGAGGGATCTTGAGCTTTGTGCCCGGGGCGCGCGTATGGTCACAAGTGTTTTCGCAACCGCCAACTTGTAATTAAAACCTGATAACATAATGAACAGGCCTCCGAGAAAGAACTTCATCTATATGATTAAGCAGCCACAAGTACAAGCACTAATTTTGAGGTGTAAGTACCGTACATGGAAATGATATTTCCCAACGTCCTACACACAGTTTACCTGGGCGTTGGCGAAAGTTTATTCGACTGATTATTCTCTAAGAACACAATGCCGAAAAGCTATCGGAACACTTGAACACATCTTGTCAAAGAAAATGTCATCAATTCTTTCACATATTTTGCACTTAATTTGTTTAAACTACAAATATTCGTTGTAGTTTATTAAAGTCTGTATCATAACTCAGCAACAAACAAAACGTGTAAGTAAAACAGGAAATATCTGAACTACAAAAGATTTAAGTTTCCTGGCAACAAGGAATGCTTCAACCACCTTTATCTCGCGCAAATCAGTGTTGTCTTTGTGAACACTTTAAACAATGTCAGAATTAAGATATAGTCGCCTTAAGCGGTTCTGTTGTACTTTGCACTGCTGCCCTACAGCTAAGCCTTCTTTATCAACAAAACGATTTATTTTATCTACTATAACTATTCTTTTGCCGATCATAAACGGTGCTGCCTCTTTGCTACCGTCCACAACTGAAGTGCGGATAATCTTCGTCCATAGCTCTCAACCCAACGAGCCCCTAGAAGTCGATCTTTTTTTGAAACGCGTTTTTCACTCTTCTCGGTGCGCATTTCGCTTTTTCCTCGTCGATGGCGGACTGTAAAAATCGCCTCAAGGTTGTAATAGTCACTTGATAATAATAATCCAATGTGCGTTCTATACAATTTAACAACGTTTTTCAAACATCACAATATTGAAATTTCATTTTTTGCTTTTACTTTTTAGAATAAATCTTACTTCCGACACAACGACCACGAAATATCTGATCTGATTCCTGTTGACAAGATTGACGCGCCCAATGAGTTTCGGGTCTGAGAACTGTGCGTTGTTAAGTGTTCTTAACCCAACTTACGTGTGGCCTAGGACCCTTTAAACATGACAAGAGTTGCAAGGTCGTCAAGTTGTGAAATTGTGAAACTGGCCACTACTTGATGTTACCGCAAGTTTAACAAATACGTGGACAAAAATATGATGCAATTATATAACTTAAATAATTTGTTGGATCGCACGTGCCTTATAGGGTGGCTGCTTTTTGTTTCATTTACTCGTCATACTCAACAAAAACACTGACGGGTTATGTGTAATATCGATCGAACAGACATCATTGTCTGTTCTCCAAGTTGGCCAGAACGAGTTTTGCTTGGAGTGGGGCGGATTAAAACTACTTCAGACGTGTGAAAATTGGAGTCGACTTAAAAACAACGTGCGAGTAGAGCGTCCGTCAAGAGCGTCGTTGTTTTGACACTGGACTCGTTCCCAAGCCTTTACTTAGAAAGAAAGAATAAAACCCATGGCCTATCAAGTGGTCCACTCCATCAGGTCCATTCACATAAGCATCTACTTGGAAATTTTCGCACCTCTGCCAGTGTTTTTCTACGCAGAATAAACTTGTGCTCATTTATTTTACCGACTGACAGTTTGGCGGTTCAGACACGACTCACGCAATTACCGTCGATGCACTCAAACTAATTAGGCACACAAATGAAGATGCCCGACTACACAAGGGCAATTTTGGAATCTGACGAAAATCTAAGAAATCTAAAGTAATTTATTATTACATTTCGAAGCACCAAAACTATGATCAGTAGACTTTAAATTTGAAAATGTGAAGGTTGTTTAGGAAGTGTCAATGGCGAAAATTATGCAATCATCATATGAAGCTGCTTGGGTAATATACATATATTTGGAATGTTACTATTTTATTATTTTGCAAATTTATCCTGCAAACACGAAAAAGTAACTGTAGTGATATCCTGTCTAAGTCCATTTCCACAATTGGTATGAAAAAAGGGGATGTTCCGCTGTGGGACAGTATGTTCGTATTGAATTTTAAAAATGGTGCAAGCTGATTACACCGCAAGCCCGTGGTAAATTGTTTCCTGCTTGGTTGCTCCCATAACGACAAATCTTCACATGAAACAGACAATCACCCTCGATATTAATCCCTCAACGGGAATGCAATATTCCCCATTCGTGATAATGCGCACCTAATCTGCTTGGCCCCAATATCTCATTCCGTGTCGTTGGTTCCGCGGCGGGTTTCCATAAAGCAGACGCGTTTGACCCGCAAATGCAAGGGCACTTGTGCGAGATCACAAGGTCTTCACGAGAACATGGGTAAACATTAGCGTTCATATCGACGCGCCATGGCACCAACGTATACATTTCGTTGTCTAATGTATAATAAAACAAAAAATCGTCTTGTGCGTGTTTGCTGCGGATGTGACTGAACTTGTCTTTCAAAAAATTCCAAGGTTTGGTGTGTAAATGTCTTACGATAAACGAGAGTGACGAATGTCCCGGCACTGTTTACAATTAAAATATGTCATTGCTCTTAATGCCGTTTTTGCGCGGTGTGTTTGTATGCAGTGTAAACATGCTTTGCTTGTACATGAATTCATAAACTTGGCTAAAATGCGATTATATGAGCTCAGCCTCTGCAAGAAATTCTCCCTTCGCAGAACCGGTGCTTAGATGGGAGCGTAATAATTACAACACACGATAAAAGGTACGTGAAAAAATTCCTTCTTATTGTTTCGGCGTCAGTTGATCACAAGTCTAGTTCCACGAAGGATTTGACTGGCCAATGTACGCATGTTCGCACAACGAAATTAATTAATAAGCTACTATTAAGGCACTTTAGTTGAGACCGCAACTTATGTCTCGTTGGAGGCAATTTGTCGTTTCTGTGTCCACTACTTTCGCGGCACAAACCACGAAAAAGTATTTAGACAATTGTAATTATTTACACGATACTGCAACACGCCAAAACGTTCACTTAGCAAATCGATTCACATTTTTGCAGAAATTTTGTGACCATATAACGCAGAACTGTGTGAAAAAGTATTTCACCAAACCAACCAATTCATTACATTCTCTATTTCTAAATGACCAAATTTGTCAAAATTGCAAAAAAATGCTTCAAATGTTTTTTTGGTAATAGTTAAGTTATTGTATTTTTTATTACCCATTAAAAATGATGTTTTGGCAACTGCACATAAAAATGTAATTTATTTTGAAATCTTTCCAAGTATTTTTTACAGAGTAGGTTGTGACCAACACAGCCAAATTCTAGATATATCAATTAGCGTGGACAGATCTCGTATAGCGGATTATTCATTCGATTTTCTGATGCCGAAAAGCACCCCAGTGACAAATTAGTGCCGCTAGTTTTCCCACTGCTCGCATTAGTGACGAAAATCCTGTTACATTCTGAGCGAGCACGAGATTCAATTCAACAATTTATTGACTTTAAAACATATTTTACTCGCACTACTTTGTTCATAACACAACTCCATAAGATGACGGCGTTGAGGAAGCCTAAAACCAAAAGCCGAACGTTTACTATTTTAATGCGTTACGATATAACTGATTTTAAAATTCGTACTTTCTTCTGTAAGCGATTTTCATGGAAAGACGTTTTTTTGTGTTCGAGGAAACTAAACATTTCATTGCTGCAACAAAATGAAGGTCATATTTTATTTAATTATTTGCTCACCGCAAACCCTTACCCAATAAGAAAGGAAGAATGACAATCAACATAAAAAACTGATCTTATACGCCTTATTACGCAGAACAAAATAATAACCTTTCTAATTCGTTACGTTTTTGAGCTCTTCGGTCAGCCATTTTGTAATGACGCGTTTAACGTTGCAAGGCACAAACATCAGCTCGTGCTAAATCGCCGGGGTAATTAGAGCATATTGTAGAGTGACAAAAGAACTTTACAGCTTATAGGGCGTGGCATGGCGGTTTATAACAAAGAAAATCTAAACAGCATTTCCAAAGCTGCAAATTACAAGAACTTTCCATGTCTGCCATTAATGCCAAACTTGAACTTATGGGACAGTTAATTACACAATGTCAATCGTGTAATGTCGTATTTAGCAAATCAGTGCAAAGCAAATCATCAGTCTAATACAATAGCGACAAACCAACAAGCCAAAATTGTTTTTCAACAAATGCTTATGGTTTTTGATAAGTATGCAACGCACGGAGTGGTGTGAAATTACGACGACACTTTGGTTTTAAAGCGCCGTGTAATTGCACGTCGCACCCACGCGCTACCGCAAAAGCACAAGCTGCTTTTTTCAAGTTTAGTCACAGCAACAGAAAAGCATAACTTATTGGTACATTTTTATGTAAAAACAAGCGCAAACAGCACGCGTCAGAGCAATTTGGTGCCCTGATCATTTGCGAGGCACGCGTTGCAAGAGATTAACTTTCAGGTAGAAAACAATGGGGCGTTTCTAAATCGCAATGCAAAAGCGAGGATTAATTTCATCGATAATCAACCAGTACAGTTAATCCCCTTCGTGCTCGTGACGACAAGAACGCACCATTGTTTTTTATTAATTCGAGCAAATGGGTTTGTGGCAGGTGGTCGTTGACACGCGCGGCATTGGTGCACGCCCTGTTTTACAACAAAATGCGCATGATGATTTGTTGGTGCATTATCTTTTGCATTGAAATAGAACAACGGAATTAGCTCGAGACAAAATGCCAATTGGTATCTGATTAACATTTGAATCTGGCTAAAATAGAATGCCACAATTTCAACGTCGGTAATGTTGGGCGTTACAACAATTATCAGATTATCCGCAAAACTGTCGCAACTTACAGCTTGGCTATAATACAACAAGTAACACAAAAATTTGTAACAGTTATGAGAAAGAAAGACACGCTCTCTTTAGAAGGTAAACGGCTACGCTTCGTTGTACACCAACCTGAAACTCTTGCCTAAAGTTTCATAATGTATTCTATACTTTAGTTACACCTCATAGTTTGAACAAATTTCTATAAACAACCGCCATATGCCATTTTTTATGCACAATTGCGGGAGTTTTTGCTGCATGCACTTCTCAAGATTGCCGCTTACATATGTTTATCGCGATAGTACTTTATGTAAATTAAAGCACGTGAATTCACAAATGCTCCACTTAGAAAATGTAAGCCCGCGCGTTACTTTTTTCACATCTGGCCTTTCATAATACAAGTAAATGCAGCTCGTGCTAAGGTTGCCCAAACCCATGAACGTTTTTCGTCTGCTGTTTACATGGGTGATCCCATCAAACTTGGAAAGAAACTTGCTAAATGTATTGGAGATGTCAAAATCAAAACGAGACATTTTGTATGATACCATGGCCTTGGCCATTTTACAAAAAAAAACTTTCACGAATCGCTCAAAATATTAGGAAAAATGTGTAAATATATAATTGCCTATAACTGATTTTATTTGTCGCGTTAAAGTGTTCAAAGGCTTCTAAACTTTCTCTCCGTGTAGCAGCTCCATTAACATTTGACACTTTAAGCCGGATTTGTGGAATATAATTGTCGGGTTTATACAGAATATATATGCAACAAAGCAGATGGCTCTGAATTCCCTTTCCAATCCATCTGTTACATGCCTATAAGATTATGGATTGATCGAAAAAAATCTTGGGTCAGATTGCACGCAACTTTTTACTTTGTTATGCGTGGCGACGTGACGATGCTAACAAATTACTGGTAAAGTGAAAATGGCGCAGAGGTCTTACAGCGTGCGTTTTGTGATGTCATGGTATTGTGGGCGGCGGGCGAAGTTAATCTCACGAACAAACGTTGGGATCGGGATTTTAAAGGATCCTTTCTTGACTTGCTGAGTATCAAAGCGGTATTAGTCCGTTATCAAAACAAAAACTACTCGCACGTGTTGTTACGACATTACATCTTATTGTTTCGTCTCTGTGATGCTTTCAACGTATTAGCAACAAAAGCTTAATGCCATAATTGTGTCACTAACTTTTTAAGCAAAACAAATTCAAAAAAATGACAAAAAATGTTTTGTGGCCACTACCTTAGCAGAAAAGTATTTTGCTCCAGTCATGCTATCATGCTACTAGCAATGTGTAAAATATATCCATTGTGGACTACAACAAGTGCTTGTCACGGAAACACAGATAGAACGTTATTTTTCACCTTACAAGGCGTTTTTTGGTTTGGCGACATATTGGTAGTGGTCCTGTAGACAGATACCACATGAAGGTTGACAGGCGCAAGTCGGTTACAAACCTCGTCGCAACATGACTGACCACCGGCACTTACCGCAAATCAAGTGTCGACTGCGCATCTTGGTTTAACTATCTCTTTTCTGTTCACAATCCTAAAGCAACGCTCAATGGGTGGCCTATCAAGAGCTGGCGCTCAAGTAAATCAGGCGCCAGCAAGCTTCCGACTACGACTGAATTTTTCTACCCCAAATATTTTCACTTTCGTAGAAACGATCCAAGGCTTATCAAACTATTATGATGATGTTTCATCTGACTTGACAGAATGTTGCTTAACAGAACGTTTTGCTACAGCCCCATTTCCAAAAAAATTGTCTGTACGCAACTGGACGTGAAAACCAGCACTAGAGATTGATCTCAAGATACGGGCACTTGTTTATGCTAATACCCTACTAAGCAGCTTTATCGTATGTACAAAACTTTTATCTTTGTAGTGCCGTTGTGATGGTTTGCTGTTCTTAACGCGTCGAGTGTACGTTTCAAACGATTGCCAGAACTCAAAACCCCCTTGATGTGACGTCACCACATCGTAGCTAGTCAAGGACGAATGTGGTTTTTCAAAACAATTTTGAGACGATGAATCAGCGTGGATGAATGCTCGATAAAAAGAAAAATGAGAGTAACGACGTTTAGTGAGTTTGGGGTTTGACGCCAAAAACGAATATTTGTACCGGCAACAAACAAAATAACATGAAAATCTGATCCACGTAATAACACCCGCGAATTGAATCTATTTTGGGCAAAAGCAAACGAACATTTATTACAAGGCTGGTGATTAGAACTTGTGTACTAAGAAGCAGAAGTAAATATTGTAATTGAACTTGAATTCTGTATATCTTTGAAACGTTATGACAGTCTTGCTTGGTTAATAATAAAACGCCTGTCAAGTTTCCGTACTACTTTTCACTTGAATCTTGCAAGGTTTGAATACGGCTCTACTTCTTAAAGTAATCAACATCTTGTCGAGAAAAAAATGGCATTAGTTTATTGTCGGCCATATCGTGGGGAGAGCAACAAAATATAAACAATTTTAACTCGCGAGTTACACTGACAATCCATGCACATAACACAAAAAGTTGCAAACAAGCCAGATAAAATCGGCTACTATTTTACGCGTGTGAGAGGTCAATCACAATAAGAAAAGGAACAAATAAGTATAAAGTACAAATCAAAACAGCCAGATTTTCCCGCACTTTTAACATTCATCTGCAAAAACGTCCCAAGGAATAAATTACGCGGTAATGCCTTTGGAGAGAAAAAACACTGCTTAGGAAATTTGCAAACTAACAGAAAAGAAGTGATTAAGGAAGAAATAAATTGCACTTATATTGGCTTGTTGTCGTTGGTGGGACAGGCACAAGCAAAACGAAACAGAACATTTGCACCAGAAAATAGTGGATGCACTTTTGTTGAAGTCCTACAAGTGCATCACATGTTATTGTCATTGCCCATGGCAGAGACATGTTACAAAGACGAAAACAAAATCGCAACGACTTTGCTCATTTACATTTTGGCAAGAAATGTAAAATTGGATGAAATTAAGTTGAAAGAGGCCTCATGTTGAGCAGCAACCACAGCTAAACCACCCACAATTCACATGATAGCGCATTTTTCTTCATCTTTGATTACTTTTGACATATTTTCACCCAAACTGGTTTGAAGTCTTTCCTCTTCTTCCAAAGCCCTGCGGTTAGAACAGCGATTATTGTACATTGCCTCACTGAAAACAAACATCAAAAAAGTTTAGTTTACATTTGTTCTTTTTCATTCATGTCTTCCATTATTCGATTTTTTTCGTTAACAAGTCGGAATTTTTCATCGAGTAATTGTTTTTCTCTCTCTTTTTGCGCCAACGTCTTCATCGCGTCTGAAAAAAATAACATATTTATTGTTTTGAAGCATAGTAAAATTTTTGTGTGTAGGATTTAAAAAACTTGGTGGGTGGTCGTCACCACCGGCCGAAAAATAATCACATATAGTTGCGTCATATTTTACTGCGCAGCGATAAAGAATGATGGATGAGCGAGAATGACCGCTGACAACTTATCGCAAACAAGTTCAAATCATACATGCCGTTACAACATTTAATAGCGGCTACATCATGTCATGTGCAGACCTTACTACACCGCAGTTGGGCCAGTTTAATGACTAATTTACGCTCGGAAATTTAAAGAAGGTGGCAGACATGGGTCGACCAACGCTTGAACGTAGCTATTAGACACTCTGTAACGAAAACCAAGCCACGCCCGCTGAGGTAGGTAATTAAAAGTGCTCATGTATAATTTAGTTTGCGCACATATTTACAAGAAGAGCGAACGGCGATGCAGAGTCAAAGACGATCTCAATGGAGGTAGCACACGAACTGACCGCAAAACGCTCGGTCGAAAATGCCCACGCCCGAGCGGCGCTTTCGTAGAACTACAATTACACGCTGAAGAACAATGGGACGCGTATACAAATCCGGCCTTCATCCAAAGACAATACGGCTAAGTGGCGCTCACTCGAGAAAGTCACTTGGCGGTTATTAAAGCAGGAATTTACCCAAAGACTTGCAACACGTCCAGTTGATCGTCCAACAACCCGAGATCAGCACAATTGCAAAGATCGACATGACGGTCGAATTGTTCTGAATATTATTGCGTAATCACATCGCAGGTTAATCAGACATGCTACAAGCGTGTTTAGATAACTGACTTGTCTGTATTTCTGGACCAAATAATCAGCGATTAAGCATTCCGTGGCGTTGTTTGGCAGTAAACTGCGGCGGCAAACCCGACACGACGAGGCGATTCATCGACCAAACATAAACAAACAACGGCGATATACATATCGGAGCGTTTGTTTATGTATAAAATAAGCCCATGGCGGCGGGGCGAAGACAGCGTGGTGCACACGACCACGAGCTACCCAGAAGCGAACATGAACAAGCGAAAAACATTTCCAGGAAACGAGCAAGGCAGCGGATGCGCATATTTGCGAGGACGGAGACGCCGACAGCACAGAGTTCTTTTTAACAATAATTCGATTTATAATTAACTTAAGAAAATCTACACACTTCATAAAATATAATGTTTGTTGAGACAAATTTCGGACTTTACCTCAAATACGGATATGATAAAATTGATTTTCCCTTTGTTATCAAGTTGAGCAGGCCAATTTAGTCATCACATCAGTAAACGGTAATGATTAAACTTAGTGATGACGTCGTGTTTGTGACATAGCAATGACCAAGCAGGTATGACGTTAGTGCCAGGAAGAGCCGTCACTCGACAAGCTAGACTGACAGCAAACGACCGTCAATTTGTGTTGAAACACTGAAATTCGCATTTTCACTACAAACAAGCGAGAAATCCTATAATCTTTATAGCAGGACTGGAATGAAAAGAGCGAATCGTTGTCATTAACACTGGTGCGCAGATTTAATCGCGATCGTAGACGCGCGACACCAACCGTTAACAAGTAGATTAACCCAAGACAACGCACATCATTCCGCCACCTTTGGGCGTTTATATATGGCAAGTGTACACAGATGAGTTGCAAGATCGATTAGATAGCTTTGATCTCAAAAATGTAATCCGATTTTTGCCACCATGACCGATTCACACGGACGAAACATCGAGGGTTGACATTTCCCAGTAAAGCACGCTTGTCGGCGTTACCCAATTTCGAAACTTTGGTTTAACCTCGGCACCAGTGGCAAGATGTCTTCCACGCAGCCCAAAGTCGATAGCAAAAAAATATAATACATTTAACATCAACTGTGGAAAATGTCGTTGGTAAACCAGGCACAAGAAAACGTAGGCTGGCGGGCGGTCAGGTTGCGTCGGACCTAACTATGAGTCCAATTTATTTTCTTTATGAAAAATACAACAAAACTATATATGCAAGTTATTGTTATAGGATGTATTTTCTACGTATGTACTTGATTTCGACGGAAAAAATATATCCGAGTGTTTTTAAGTGTTGCTGTTGTTTGTCGAAATAGGGCAATACGACCGTTTTTAGTTAGTTTCGTTTGCAACTCCCATTCACAAAAACTGCGACAAAAGCAACTTGGCCAAAGTCTAGTGATGGAAATCATGGTAAACGGATGCCACAAGCTTTATCCACTCCACATCTACACGCGTCTAATCCTGTTTATGGACAGATTAACGTTTTTCAATCCGCACGAACGAAAAAGCCTGAGTCTAGTGGAAATCCTTCCTTGTGCGGTACAAGCAACGACATGAAAAAATGAATTTTTGAGGAGCGCGTTTGAAGTCACGTTGGACGCAGTTTGCATCGTAGCTCTGTTGCTTATAAACAATGAGGTTTCGCTTGCGACGCCGGCTTAACTCTCCACTAAGTACTTAAAGTGTGTTTAAGCGACGATGCGGACGAGATATATTTATCAACGGTGTGTTTAGTAAAGGCTCGGCGTTGGCAAGGCCGGCGACACGCGTTGAGATTTAATTAAGCGAACGAACAACCTACAATCCTCCTTAAACAATAAACATGTCAACCTTGGCGCATATCCCCCAGCATGGTGGCTTGAAAAAAGGCTCTATTTTCGGAGCCGATTTCATTCCACAACATCGAGCGCAAAATGCCGACAAGCTTCTTTGCGCTCTGCCATAAGCGTTTTCCAATTAGAATTAAATTTTCAATTTGGGGCTGATGGGAGTGGGAGGGATCGATGTTATTGATTCGAAGTGAACCATGAGTGAATGACATAACAGATAAAATTAACCGGGTTCCAATGTTACTGTATAACAAAGTTCATTTTATAAGCACAAGTTTTCAGACAAAGTCCGCCATTTAACGTAGTTACCTTCAATTTCCATGAGAGGAATAAGTTCATCATGTATCTTATCCACCTTCTCCAGTATTTCCTGCTCTTCTTCCCTGCAACAACAACAAGGCCGTTTCTACTGTTATTATGTGTTGTTGACGTAAACGTATTCAGTAAAAGCACGCTACATTCTTTTGATGTAGAGAAGGGCGATTTACACGACATACAACATACGTAGAGGAGCTCCACCTTTCACCTCACATCGTCAAAACTACGCGGGTCGTCCACGCTTTACGATTTTCTCCACTCAGCGGCGTGGATTTGATTTCGGTAAATTTGTGCAAATGATTGGTTGCATTGGGAGGAAGGGGAGGTGTTGTCGTTCATGTGGCTGGACTCACGTCCGGCTTAAGGCGAGCAAGTGCGCGACTCGAAGAAGAACAAATAAATAGACAAGCTTTTGTTGTCACGCATGTTGCTGGGACAAGAGCGCAACGTGAGGTTCGCTGGTTATCATATATTATTATTAAACAAAATATAGGAAACGGGATATATGTGGGTCCCTTAAAAAAGAATAACATCTAACTTCTTGCTGTCACGCCATAAAGCGATTAAAATCTTCCCAGAATTCCCGACGGTCTCCATTTAATGTTATAATAAGGGATCAACGCTAGTTTCCCACACAACGATGCAAAAGAACAAATGCATAAAGTTAGCCACGATCTTCGGCATAATGACAAAAACTTACATGAGCGCAAGTTGATCCTGTTGTCGCAAAATTGCGTTCTTTTTATGAACAAGTTGAAACCATTCCTGCATGAGCTGACCCTCCCTCTGCTTGTTGCCTCTGTTGCCTAAAAACAAGCGCAAATGTGTGAAAGAGCAAAACAGTGGAAAGGGGTTCAATACGTCACGTCGCTTCAGATTGTTGGTGTTAGTTGGTCTCGAGTTTTAACAACGTGGACGACCACAATGGGTGTTACGTCACGAAAGATAAGGGTATAGCAGGGCAAGTCAACAAGCGTGGGAAATAAAGAGCGTTCACCCAGAAGATGGAAACATAATCTGTAGAGCACTCATTTCACTTTTATAGACGAGACTTCTCTCAAATAAACAAATACCAAAATTGTGTAGCAATAAGCATGTGTAACACGAAGCAGAATAAGTTGAGGGACATGTAGTGAATTACACACTTATTTCTTCCAATTGACCCGCCAATCTACGCTAGTATACCCTTAAGAGATGACCGCACTTTGAACAATTGAACAACAGTCAAGCCGAAAACGCACCCCTGTACATAGCGCCATCTACTGATCAAAATTTGATCCGGTGTGTGTACTTCACACAATAAAAAATATCTACAAATTTGAGAGCGCTGACAAACTTTAAGAGGATGGTTACAATTAAGTACAAAACAAAATCCAATTAATATTATGAGCAGCGGAGGTGGGATTCTCCTGATCTTGATCAGACTTGCCACACACATCATATCGCTTACATATAAGTGGGGTGGTAATATAAATGCATGACGGAATCGGTTAAACATCGATATGGTGGCGATGTTAGAAGATTTGCCAAACCACCGATTGTTCCTTGTCACGCGATCACGAATATTTTAAATTATTTTAAACATGCAAATTTACCACAGACACAAATAAAAAAACTAAAGGAAATAACGAGAATTCGAATTTGTGTCATTTTTTATTTTGATGTTTCCTTTGGAAGTTTCCGAGGTAATCGTAGTGTTTTGGGTATCCGCATTTTCCTAACACACTGTAACCAAGAAACAAGGGAATGCAATCGAAAAAATGAAAAACACCTTACAATTAAGAGAAAATGTAGATACGCTCACTTGAGTGAGTGACAGTTAACCCTCAAAGAGTCAACGAGTGGCGGCCATTCCAAAACGACAAGACTCGAAAATGTTTGAAGAATGCCGGAATAACATGAGGCCACCCACACTGGCGCCAAACCCTAACACCATTTCTACACGGCTAGCGATTATTTAATAGTTGGGCGGAGACGAACTGGACGGGAATAAAAAGTGGAAACGACAGACGGCAGCTGCTACACCAACAAACCATTGTACTGTTGTCAGAACAAACTGAAGCCCTTCCTTGTCTCTGGCCGTGTCGGTAGGATAACACCACAACACTAAATCGAACAAGCAAATCTGTGCGTGTCATTTACGTGCAACGTGGCAATGTGTGGCACGTACGAGCTAGTCGAAATTGAAAGCAGAAAGGAGTTTTGGTGCATTCGCGTTTCGACTCTTGTCAAAATAAATCACGGACCCCGTCGGCGTGTCGATTGTATGCGCCAACCGATTGAAAGGTAAGCGACGTGACGTGAAATCCGAAAGTCAAACGATAAGTTTTTTGAGAGAAACAAGACCACCCGGGGGGAATCGGAATAATTCTTTCCACAAATTCGTTTCCGTCGGGATTGTAACGTCTCTTCTATCAGTCAACATCCATTTTGAAATTACACAGAAATATTTTTCTGTTAATTTTTTTATGATTTGTTGATCTTATGCATGGTGTGGACTTAATCAGTGATAACGGTAATGTTTAACGACAAAACAAACAATGTCAGCGGCGCAAATATTTTGGGGGGGTAAAGACATATTTTTCTTCTTTGCCATACTTTCAACATGTTTGTAAGGGCAGTGGAAGAACGTGATAACCGCTGTGACCAATTCGTTTCAAGCTAACTTCCCCATTACGCACATGGAAAGACCGGCGACAAGGAGCAATGTAAGCATGATTCACGCGGCGAAAACTGTGCCGTCCCGAGCAAATTCCGTGGGTAGCGGGGTCGGCGGCGTTTGGTCAATGTAGGCGGTCGCTCAACGCCCGGGTCGGCCATATTGTATGCCGACGATAGCATCGAATCAGCGTAAACAGTACGCGAGATGAAACGTGAAACAACCGAAAATGATTCGCGGAACGTTTGTACAACAAACAACTAGCAGTGTGGTGGATTTGGAAGCAAAGCGAAGTTCGCGAAAATACTAGATTAAGAGGGATCAACGGCACGTGGGTCTTAATCTCCTATCAAGATCAAAACACCATTGAAAGTGTTGCAATTCGTTTGGTAAGGAGAAATGTCCACTTATCTCAATGAAAACTTCTTTAAAAACCATGAAAGGTGCTACTTACATTGCTCACATTTTGCAGGTTAAAACTTGAGCAACTAACTTTGAAAGGGGGTCGGCTAATTACAAAACCATGTTCTTTGGAACAATCTATGAAAATGGCCGACAAGCAACTTGCCACTATCTGACATTATCTCGTGATGGGGAATGGAGGGAGACGACGTTTAAATGAAAATTAGTGGGGGGAAAGGCATGCGCCCATTTCAGAACGTCGTCAATATAACTCAACTCTGTTTACTAGTCTAAAAAACTTTTGTCTTTACTTAGCTTATGTAAAAGTGTTGTAATACCATCACACAATTCGTGCAATCATATTTTTGGTAGTGTTGGCCTTCATAAACAATATTGGAGGAAATGTGAATACTCAACTACGGTTAATCCCGCCAATATCGCCTATCATACTTTCACCGTAACTTCATATGTGCGCGCCGCTTATTTGCCATGCAACCTACACCGAAATCGGTTCTGACCTTTCGGTATGAGGAGTGGTATTGTGAGCAGTACAGTAGAAAATTAAAACTGGTAAACGTCAAGAGGGCGATTAATGTACGTTGTGGCTCGCGTCCAAACCATCGATAAAAGGTAAAACGTATTGTTTCTGAAATGTGTAATAGCACCTACTTTTATTCAATAGCTGAAAGTCATGTCTAACACCTTGTCACTAGGAAATAAAAGCAATGTTACACATAAGAGTGATTGCGGAGAAAGGGCAGTGGTTCAAGCTCGGGAGACGGAGGAGGGACAAGAATCTCCCTAATCCTGACTGACACGAGGTCGACCTTGTGGCTGACATCGCGCAAGATACCATCGCCAGCGATTTCGCGACAGCCAAGCGCTCGGGTGAGTGTAAGTAAAACCCAGTGCTCTTGTGGGCTGGCACGACGCCGGAAAATAGAAACAGGCTGCGGAGTCCTAAGTGGCGTCAAACACGAAAAAGAAATTTTGGACAATTTGCGTCAAGGCTACTATCTCAGGCGAGGAAAAATGCCCTTCTCTATCCAATTTGAGCGGCATGCAATTGAAATTTCGTAGGGTACGAAAAGCGACCCAACCTAACAATTGCACTCCGGCGGGCAACGTTTCATCAGGCAAACTATCAGCAGAAAAATTGACATCAAAAGACTTTTTATACACTCTCCGAATACACAAGATACTTACATTTTTCAAGTGTCGGCCATTTTGTTTATGCTTTACTGGGTTTGATTATGGTTCACAATTTTACAGACACTTTCCTTTTTACTCTTCCTGTCTGTCTTTTTTCATAAGATATTTTGTTTCGCGCTACATAAATCCTTTACAAGTGTAGTCCATTTTTCGGCAGCTCCTCAACATGCAAAACAAGCACACACCCCACGCCTTGTTGAGTTGAACACTAACGTGCCAGCCACAAAGGCGAAGACATATAAAGGACAGTTAGTTACGGGAAGGGGGATTTAGGAGCAAAAGCAGATCGACGGAGCCGATTATAATTTTCAAGGAAAACCACCTAAATCCGATCAAGGATTTTCAAGGCAGCCAGGCGACGATTTGGATAAGGCGCGCTCTATAACAATACAAAGAGGCACGGATGTGCTTAAAACGACCCAAACCGTCGTATTAACGTCCCAGAGAGCGCGGCATTAAACTGCTACAGGTGTCCGGAGGGAGATAGAGAACATAGATAGGGGAGGCTTAGAGCAGCTACATGTCACCAATAATGAGATCAGGAATGAGTTTCGGGTTTACTTCCCCAGCTCTGTAAGAAAACTATCACCGCATAATCCACGTGCCTAAAACTAAATGCATCATCTTGTTTTCGGGAAATGAAACGAAGCCAATGCAAATCTGTGGAACAGGATTATAAGGCACAACTCAATTTGGGTGAAAAACGACAGCATGTCCCGCCACTGCCGGCCAGCACTGGCAACTCAATAATGCATTAAAGAAAAAAGCGGGGGGCAGCCAATTAAAACTGTCCAGTTCTAATTAAGGAAAACGTTTAAAGCCGCAAAGGGATCGGGAGAGATTACCGAAACTGAATCGCCTACTTTTGTCGCGGGATTAGTTCGTATAACGTTACAAGATTAGCGTAAAAATTTAATGAAGTTGAATATGAAAGTGCTTGCAATCGAATGGTGGGCAGATGGTAAACATACCCAACTACACCTGTAGCTTACGATAACGAAACTATACAGTTAAGCACAACTTCAGAAAAATGTAAGTGGTAATATCATAAAGCAACAAGGACCAAACCATTTAAAAAAACTTCAAACACAATTTAAGTTCTTTTTTTTAAACTGGAATGTTTTTTAATATTCTTGGACTTGAAAGGCGTTTTCAGAGACGCAAAATAATCACCATAAAATACCAACCAAGATTTTTCAAGTCCTGCAGTTCCATTTGGACTTCAAGAGATCGTTCCTCTACAACTCGTTGTTCCTTTTCCAAGGCAATACGTTGATTCTCCAACTGCACCGATAAAGGCTTATCTTTGTAACGCTTATCTTTGCCTTACCTCAATAAATAACAACCTTAGACTGTATATTTTAATTGAAAGAAAATATACAGTCGAACTATATTGTAAATAAAATTACTAAACAAAATAATTTGCTGTTACCTCGCTTACAACGTCTTGATTTGGATCGTCAGACGTTGACTTCCTAAGTAAGGCAGTACTTAACCTTTTGTGCAGTCCAGATGTGCTTGCGACCGAGAGACGTTCAACTAAAAAACATTGATAATAATATAGACATACATGCCATTAGCGTCGCTTCAAAAATCTAGTCTGGTTTGGTTATAATTTGAGTAGAAAACATTTGTTAGGGGTCTACTGACCCAGTGATGCGGCTGTGGTCTTTCTTCGCCTTTCAACTTGCTCAACAGGAACATACGTGTTCACACTGTCGCTGGACGGTAGAATGGATTCTGAGTCTCCATCTGCAATGCAGTTTCAACGTTATTGTCATGACAGACAAACACTAACAACTTTATTTACTTAAGTTTTCCATAGAATCTGTAATTTCTTTTCTCTTCGGCCTTTCCACGTGTTGACCGTTTCTGCCGTTCACCAGACAACCTAAACATATTTAATCATAAACTCTTGTCACAAACCACACCATGCAACGTCCACTACCTTCAATGGATGGAATCGTGTCGTTTGTCATTATGTCAATATTTTCTTGTTGAGATGCCACTTCCTTATTATTTCGTAACGACACATTATTTTCTTCATCTTGATGTAAGGATTCTGAATCAGGGACAAAGATCTGTTGGAAGGATTCCTCCTTAGAATCCACAAATGGGTTTTGCGGTAGCTGATGGGAAATATCGGTCTCAAAAGGCTCTTTAGCGCTCACAGTGGCGACATTGTTGGTGTGGAACAAAGATTCGATCGTAGTCATTTTCTCACAAAGACTATCGTCTGTATTGTCCCTCGCGTTCGACGATTCGAACCCGCTCGATGCGTCGCTCTTCGAAGCAGAAAGCTTGCTGTCGTCGTGCAATTTTACAACCGTATCAGATTCCGATGCAGGCACGTCGAGGGCTCGCGCGCCGTCAGACATCCGTCCGTCACCCGTTTGTCGCTTTGTTGACGATCCCTCCACGCTCCACTGGTCGCTGACGGACGCCGACGCTGGAAATACGATGACAGTCAAATAAGGCCGCTGTGCAGCAATACAAACAACCCATTACCAAAAGAACGGGGCAACTACTGCCGTCATCCGATTTACTCAAAAACAAATCAACCTTACACGTTTGTGAGCTTCGGGATGAGTTTGGTTTCTCTGCCTTCTCTGCCTTCTCTGCCTTCTCCACATTTCGCCATTCTTCCGAGTATTTGGGAGTTGTCGAACGACCGAGTGTGGCACGAGCTTCGTCGATCAACTGCTGACTCCTCTCGCTTACTTCGCGTTTGTTATTCTAACATTGTAAGGTTGCATGATTTTCGATGGTGAATTAATTTTTGAAACAGCAACTTGGCAAATATAAATTTAACAAATCGCCGAAAACAAGAATCCAAATAAATCATGCGAAGAAATCGTGCATATTTTAGGTACCGTGGGAAAACGAACTGGCGCTTTCAGATACATAGTTCAAGTTGCAAGAACCGTAGAGTCTAATTAAATAATTCTAGTAATTTTAAACGAGGACGACAGCACATCAAGTCGACGTCAAAGTTTGGGTGCGGGGTGAGAGACAGGTGATACAACAAAAACTCTTCCTGTCCCCTACACCCACTATCAATGGGGTAAAAGTTCGTGAACCCAATGTAATAGGATTAGGGCAATGACCGTGGCAGAAAGCAAACAAACGCTTCAGATGAGGGAACGCGGGTCCCGATGTGCATTAAACCACGCACGTGCGAATATAAAAATATTATTTTCACGCGAAATTAGTGTTAAATTTTAACCGGAAACAATGCATAATTATAAAGACCATATTTTTATATTTTTGTGCTTTTACCCAAAACGCATAAATAAGTGAAACAGTTAAGGCGCAAGCCGCGACGGTAGAGGAGAAACTGAAAACGTGAAACCGAAGAAGTGACCACTTAGTGTCTCCACTCGACCTGATGCAACATAAAACAAACATACACAACCCGTCAAGGGGTAACGGATTATCGGGGGCGTACCAAGGTCATCGCGATACGAATGCTTTAACCCGAATGTTGACACAAACAGGCCGAAATGAATTGATTTTTACCACTGGCCGAAACGCAAACTTTTACGTAGAGATAGTTGCATCGGGGCTAGCCAGGTAAGGGGAAGGGCTGTCATCGGGTAGGGTATCGTCATGCTGCATGCAACGCAAAGGATGGTTGAAGGAATGCGACAAGCGGCGCAGCGGAACGGTTTAATTCTGTGTGACGAACGTAAAGGCGCAGAGGACTTGGGACCACCACAGCGCAAAGCACTTCTCGCGATGGGTGGCTACGCCCTACTGACACATAGGGATTTACTGAATACGCACAACTGCCGTGAGGGTGAAAAGCGGTTGTTGAAATGTTGGACCACCCTCCTGATGTAATTTTTTGGCCACACACTTTTCAGGCCTTTCGAAAAAGTAGGCTAACGGAAAATGGACACAAATTAGCAAAAATCTCACCACATTGACTTGCGACTTGGCCTTCTCTATCAATTCAAGAGTTTTTGCTTTTTTATTTCTTTCCGCTGAAGATTTCTGTAAATAGGCAGGATTTAATTGTTTACAAGAATATTATCGCCAGTAACGTGTTCATACCAGCAATTTGTCAACCGTTTCACGAAGATTGTCAGATGACACATTCTCTTCAACAGGATCCTCTTCATAATTTACTTCGTGCAAGATTTCCTCATCTTCCACCAAACCAACCTTCTTTCCATCAAACTTTAGAGGCATATTAAACAGCACGTTAACAAAAATTATGTCAAAAAACTGTTTTTATAACTGTGTAAGCATGCCATTATACGTACTTCTATGTCATCTTCGGATTTATTTGAGATGGCTGCAACGACCTCTACGGAAGGTTGCTCTTTTTCTTCAGATTCGTTAACTTCCACATATTCGGGGTGTGTTTCGTAAAAGGAAGAATCGGATCCGCACTCGATCGCCGAATCTTTGCTAAGTGAGTGTTTGTTAATTATTGATACATTGCTTTCGGATTCCTGAGCTTCCATTTCTTGCAAAGTTACTTTAGTTGATGTGGAGTCGCAGATTACATCCGTACTTACAACCACGTCCGTATTAGTTCGCTTCTCCATTACGCTGGACTGAGGCGTTTCACTTTGAAAAGATGTGGCGTCATACGCAACCTGTTCGCCTTTATTTTCTGTGAGTGCACTCTTAACATCTGTTAAAGTGTTACTGTTTTTTTCCACATTTTTGTAATAGTCCATGGATTCGATATTTGGGTGACTTTTGGGGGCATTTGAATCCACTAGGGGGGGCCCCAGATCATCTGCAAGCAAACTGCCTGAACTATTGTCGTAGCTAAATGTTTTAGAAAGAGAAAGATCGCTCGTCAGTTCACTGGACCTGCGAGGTCCCGGACTAAACTGCTCCGAACAGCTGGCAACGTCGCTTTCAAGGACGTCGTCGAGTTGGGTTGAGAAAACGTCGCATTCGTCTTCTTTCTCCTCAAGGTCGGAGAGAAGTTTGATGCGAGCCATTTCACACAAAGTGCTTGTAGTATGATTACCGCGGTGTATGATGCCTGTCGCGGGAAGTTGAAGACGGCTAACTTGCTCTGGCAACTAAAGCAATATCCAGTATTGGTAATTCAAAAGCAATCTTGAAAGTCAACGGTTAAAACTTTGTGCTCCCCAAATTCGTATATATTTTGTTTCTATCCCTACGTTAGATACCAACCTTTCCGTCGTTTTCTTTTTCATAATAGTCGCGAATTCCAGTTAAAAATGATATGAGATTGTTTTTCTCAGATAAATATGACGGTGTCAAACCAACCACGCCAGGTAAACGCATTGAGGTAAAACCATCCACGGCCTAAAGGAGTTTCATTTAAGCAAAAGTTTAAAAACTTATTCAAACACGTACTTTTCTTATATTCTGCTTCCCATCCAGGGACGTTAAGGTATTGTAGTCACTGCGGCGAAACAGAAATTATTGATTCCTTTACTTTGTAATAAGCAATTGTAACTTACATTAGATCAGGCCTGTAATAATGAAGGATGGCACACAGCGCGAGGCCGTTGCGCCAGGACGTGGTAAAGTTGGTCACCTTTACTCCTTTATGGCGTTCTGTTACTCTCTGGCACCACCGTAGGATGGATTTTTGTTTGTCAGTGGCCGGCGAGTTGTTGGTGGAGCTGCTTGCTTCAACCTACATCCATTGTGATTAAACAATTAAGAACGTTTCACACTAACAATTACAAATTAAAGAAATAGGCGACATTTTTCACTTTGGCTCGAGTCTATTTAAATCACTTTTTAATGCACAGAATATATTTCGTAAACATAACTGCCATAGAACATAATTAGTAAAGTTTGGATAATAATACTATAATCACATTTATAACAGTTTGAGCGATTAACACAGGTATCTGCAACCCTTGCCATGCATATCATGGTTGACATGCGAGGTGGTTATTAATGACAGATCAAGTAATTTATAAGTCATATTCCAATTGTGTAATTAAAACAAATAAATTGTTTGTGTCCTCTTGGGCACAGAAAAACTTTGACACACAAAGTGAGAAACATTTTAACTTTATTTATAAACTGATACACTAATAGATTGATGACCCCTGGAATACTGCCAACATCAGTTAGTGCCCATATTCAATTAAACTGCGACAATCTTCAGGGTTCGAATTAGCAGTTCGAAATTCGCAAATTTTGGAGTTGTTGCGAACCGATTTTGGAATTATTGCGACGCAACATGAATCAGATTACAAGGCGCCTCATCCTTCTTTACCTATTCATTCGTACACGCAACAAGCGCTGATGCAAACAACGTTGTTAACTTTTCTTCGCAATGTCAACGACTATTTTCTTTTAATCCCCGTATTTTTTCAAGCCTTTTTTGCGCAATGAATACTTACGGAAGTCAACGATGGCAATGTAAACAAATATTGATTCAACGAGTTTAAAGTGCAATGCACAATCGCGTACTAAGCAAAATTAAAGTATTGGGATTAGGTTGTAACGTTTTTGCATACGTTTCTTGCCGCTTTTTCGAACCCTGATCTTATGTTAATAATTCTGCCCAATGGTATGTCAAATATGGCACCTCAACAGTTTGGTGAAGAAAATTAACTGATGGTCGCAGTCTGTGTTTCTGTTTGGGAGTTGATGCTTGAGAAGAAGCTGTGTTAAAACCAAAGCCATTATTGTTTTACCAGAGTGACAAAAACACTTTCACATTGGTAAATAATTACACAAAATTATGACTAACAACAAATAATGCAAAGCAAATTTACTACTGTATTTATTTCTCAGAATTACCAGCATCAGATGAGCAGCTTTGCCTCTTCTCTGCATTTATAAATAAAGCATCAGAAGAAATATTTTCATCCAACTGTCCAAGTCTAAAAAAAGAGGCAATAATATAATATGCATAAATAGGTTAAAATCCCATGTGCAATAAATTATTCATTATATAACAGACCTTTTATTTTGTGAAGTAGATTCATGACTGGTTGAAGTGTGCTCTGATTGAGCACTGCTGCTGCTTGTTTGTCGACTACGCTCTGCTAGAGGTTGCGCTTTAAAAACAATATCAAACATACATACTTAAGAATGCTGTTAAAGTTTGGCTGAGAACAAAAAATATCTGTGCCAATTATAAAGAAATACATACGTGTTTATACCATATATATATATATATATATATGTACTATCTACTAAAGCTACAATATTTTACCTCCAATAGTGCCAACATGATTTGTTCTAAACACAGAATCAGGCAGATCACCCATTGATTGATTCAATGATTCTATTTTCTGAGTCAGATCATGCAACTCATTTTGAGCCTGCAATGAATTGGCATTGCTATGTCCTCCGACAGTGCTGGCACAGGAACTACCTTCAACTATAAAAATATTAAATATGAGAAACTAATAAATAAGTGATATGTTTATTATTTAAGTAACCATCTATATCATCTAGATCTCCAATATCTGCAATATCAATATTTCCAAGTGCGATTGTATCTTCACTGGTCGTGCTTCCTGCCATTGAAACAAGATCAGAATCACTGGAAACAAAAAACCTTGTTTAGAATAATTTTTTTAAGTCAAAATTAACAGATAAAAGATTACTTTATCAGACTCCCCTAACAAATTCTATTTGAATAATCAACACTGATGAATTCTAGAAGTAGGCGAAATATAGATATATCAAACAACCTAGTACGACGGAAGACTTAGGATGTTACACCAAAGTTGTCAACATAATTAACATTACCATACTAAGATAGGGAGTAATAGTACAATAAAGGCTTGTCAAAAAGTCTTACGTAGCAATTCCTTCTGACATAAAAATGCATGTCATAGTAAATGTTAATCTTGCTGACACAAGTTTGTTTGTAAGAGGTTTAAGTTTCAAATCTAACTGCTGAGGAGAAGGAATATCCATGACATACTGCGACATTTCAACCCTTGCTGTTGCAACAGCTTTTCGTTTTCCATTTTGTGCCTCCTGCAACCACATTTGGATATAAATTATGTTTAGCCCATATTCATATGATTTATCACAATATAAAAATGTTTCTTACATTTTCTATGACAAACACCCATTCTTTTGGTTCAAATCCACTACTATGTTGATCATAGAAAAAAGTAACATTGATATCAAGTGATTCCTGATTGTGGGCAGTCCACTTGACAGCTCCTTTATATGGATTCTCTATGCTGGGTCTCCAGCTTTGAGCCTGTACAGTTTTGCAAACCAAGCTGTAAGTTATCACATGTAAACAAAATGGCATTGGGTGTAAATAAAAAGATATGTTTATTCCAGATTGGAGAGTTAGTAATTTGTTCTTTTTCGAATGTCGATTGTGGATAAAATTGTTGAAATTTGCGCAGTGGATATATCTTCCGAGCACCTCATATTTTTCAGTCGGGTATTAATTAATCCTACATAACTGCTTGGCACAATCAGGCATTTTTAACCCCAAACAAACTTACCTTCCCTGAAATCCGTTTCTTTCTTCTCATGCAAACAACTGCCAACTTGAAAGGTTGCCTGCAATGTTGCATTAAAGAAATATCTTCAAAAGTAGTATGTGGCAAACAATTCAATAATACAATGTTTTACCATGACTTTGTTCCTTGCACATCCAGTTCATTAAGTGAAGCAATAAATCTATAACGGAAGGCTTTTTTACCCACATTTTTTAATTTCCGTAACATGTTTAGTATCCATCCATGCACAGAACACAAAACAACAAACTGTTTGTAATCTACAACCCTCTCTTCAAAATCCTACTTGATTGCAGAATAAGCCTAAACATAAACACAACATGATTACTAAATAGCCAAACTATATAATGTACGTTTCTCGCTATAAATCACAAAAAAACGGATCTAATTGACTTTTATGTTGCCATTTGATATCCATAATTCACAAAATTAGAAAAGTTGTTACGCATCACAGCCTTTTACGGACAGGAGATTGTTTTTTTTTAAATTGTTTTTTTTTACGGTATACACAAGTAAAGTGACAATGCTGTCGACACTCACTTATGCGGTAAAAAATAATTACAATGAGGAAAGTTCGTTAAATTAAAAAAAAATTCGGAGCGAATGTTTAATTTATGTTTACACCAATGTAAGTACAAAGATATTAATGAGAAGAAGAACGTAATGAACTATCCTTGTTTCGACAAAATGGCATCAGTAACTTGACCACAAAAAAATCATCCACCACGAGAAAACATGCCTGAACCAGAAGAAGCGGAATCAGTGGAATAATTTCAATCCAACTTTATTTTGCGCAAAACATTACTACGCATGTGAGAAAATAAAAAAAATAAATATAAAATGGTAGGTGCACCCATAAGACCACAAAGATGGGCAGGGTGACCATTCTCACATCTGTGCTTATTCGTTTATAAAATATACATTGTTGGTTAGGGGGAGACCCGGGATCGCTCGGACGGTTTTTGGAAAATTCCTCATATTTTTTTAAAATTATGAATTACATTCTTGAATTTTATTTTGTTGTAACTAGTAAAGCTCATTCAGTTCATTTTTTAAACCGGTAAGCTGAGTATCGTCTTGACGGAGACATGTTCGAATGCGTGCAGTGCCAAAGGTATAGCCTACTCAATTAAGTGTGCTTGTAAAACCGTAAATGTTGTGTCAAAGTCCCCGTTGCGGATTGCATGTAACAATTAAAATAGCATCTGTAAATGCAGAATAATTAGTTGTAGGTACTTGTAAAAAGATATCGGCACGCCAAATTAGCCCCAGTCGTCCTTACCGTTGCGGTTGTGGCAAGGAATACGAATGGGACATGGAACTCGGAGTAAATCGAACATAGGAATATCAACGGAGTATTTTAAACACAAGTCGTGGTTCTTAACGTCTTTTCGCAAAATGTACGCGGTTTAAGCAACACAATAAAACGCAAATCGATTTTTCAATATTTTCGAACTAAAAAATGTAACATTGCCTTCTTGCAGGAAACGCTTAGCAGTATTAATAAAGTCAAGTTGTGGGAAATGGAATGGGGGGGGGGGTCGCAACATGCAAATATCGTTCGAGTAGACCAAGATGGCCGATACATAATGGTTGAAATTAGTGATGCACCGAAACAGCTATTTTTATATTCGGCCGAAACCGAATATTCGGCAAAAGTTGCCGAATTAATTCGGCCGAATAAACCGAAACTAATTTTGGTATCCATCTCTTTCAACGCAATAAATTTAAACAAAACATGATGTACTGGATTGGATCTAATCCTATCATACAGCCTTTTTGGCGCTTAAAGAATAACCTCGACTTGTTCCAACTGCTATAACTTGATTTTTGTCATTTCTGTGAAAATAAACAAATGAAACGAACACAATCCTACAGTTTAAACAAGGATTCTAACCTTTTCTAAACTTTGCGTATCACCGTTTTATGCAGTAAAAAAGTTTCGGTTTCGGCCGAATTTTGCAGAAATATTCGGCCGAAACCGAATAATTGCGAAAACCTTAGTTTCGGCCGAATAAATTCGGCAAACCGAACTTTCGGTGCATCCCTAGTTGAAATGTCAAATAATTCTATTAAGCTGGTCATTGTCAACGTCTACGGACCAAACAGGGACGAACCGGAATGTATAGATAACCTGTTCTCATCACTAAACAATTTCTCAAATGCCCATGTTATTATAGGAGGAGATTTTAACTTAGTATTGAACGACAAACTCGACAAATCGGGTACCGATAAACATGCTAACCGGAATGCGAAGAAAAAGTTAGAGCAATATACAACAAATCTGCAGAAATACTCGAGATTTCAGAAAAATGCATATGCCGCCTCACGTACTGATTTTTTTCTGTTAGACAAACCACGCACCACAAATGTTACAAATGCCGATATAGACCCGGGAATATTGTCAGACCATTGTATATGATAACTTCACAACTTAATACCAACCCTCCGTCCCGTGGAAGAGGATACTGAAAGTTCAATGTATCCCTACTTAACGAAACTAATTATAGAGAGAAAATAGTTGATGTAGTCACCAACTTCGAACGAGAAAATCCCCCAAATGATACAAACCCACATACAAGGTGGGACACACTAAAAGCCGTGATTATAGGGGGAAACAATTCGTCACGCCTCAAACGCTAAACGAACAGATTGGCAACCCTACATAAATTCGAAAACCGTATAAAAAAGCACAAGATACATTAGCTGAAAAGGGGGAAGACGAACGTTTACTAAACGAGTTAGCTCATCTTCAGGACAAATTAAACGAATTTCTTGTGCGCCAAACTAAAAGCGCAATCGTCAGAAGCAGAGCACGAGCGTTTTTTAAAGGGAGATGAGGACGACTTTCATAAGGTATTTAAAGTAATTGAGGGGTTTGGAGAATTATCAGGGTGCAAATTAGATGTGAGTAAGCCCGTCGCTTTTTTTATAGGTTCAAAAAGAAATAAACGTTTCAAACCTATGGCAAATGAAGGCCAAACATGGCCTGAGAACGTTATAAATATCTTGGGGTAGAAATACCAATCAAAACAAATGACAACAAGTTGATGGTAAACAGGAACTTTAATCCTATCCTTAAACAAATCCAAGTGGTTTTAAATCTCTGGTCGTCAAGAGGCTTGACACTACACGGAAAGACAATAATTATTAAATCTCTGGTAATTCAAATTTTAATGTATAAATTCAGTGTATTACCGACAATCTTAACCAACGACCTTATTTCAAAAATCGAGCGACCAATATTTAAATTTCTTTGGGGTTCAAAGTGGGAAAGAGTTAAAAGAGAGATATTATGTTTGGATGTAGACGAAGGCGGCCTCGGCGTGATTGATATTGATAACTACCTCCTTGCACTAAACTTAAAATGGTTTAGAAAACTCCACGATGACGTGGTTAATGAAGGTAATTTTAAATGGAAATGTAAATGTTGAGTCTTCACGGTTAAAACTGAAAAGTAAGCCTGTATTTAAAGATTTTTAAATAATTGGGTAAAGAACTGAAATGAAAGACCAGTCAGTAAAGTGAGAAGTTTCGGGTGTAGGGTTTGCACAAATATAAAGGTTTTAACTTAGGAGAAAGTATTTCAGATTCCGTGGGGGATAGATGTTGACCTGGTGAAAGAAGGTGTTGATAAAGATAGAAAGTGGTGCATGGGGCAGTTTATTTCGGATTCTAAAATTAGAAAGTGGAAGTCCGATATTATATTCAAAAAAAAAGAGCGGGGGTTCTGGGTGTGTCCAGTATTGTGTGTTTGTAGTAATTTTTGATAGCAAAGCATAGGGGGTAGTTCGGCAACGCGGTAACCACCGTGGTTAAACGACGCCGCCAGGGTTTTGATGGAAAGGGTGAATTTTTGGTGGCCTGCAACAAAGCTTGCCACAATGCTGTGGAATGCTTCTCGCTCCCGCTGGGGAGAAGGTACGTTTTCCCTAAATAAGATATTTGGGGTAGGAGTACAGTTTTGGTAAGGTTGCATTTGGATTTATAGGTATTAAGAAAGCTCTATTCCTCTTTATGTTCCACCTGAGTTTACCTCTTTCATGCTACATTTATTTGCGTCATATACAATAGAAATTTTTTAACATTTTGGCGTCATGTACATATTCTAACATGACAAGAAATTTATGTCAATCAAAAGATCACCTTCTTTGCAACAATGCGTCATATTTAAACTTATAATAACCCTTGACCCTTCTATAGCCGAACACTATCAATCATACCCACCTCGGTCGATGGTGCCTTGTCACATTTCGAATGTTCTTTTTGATATTTTGTTTAAACTTGGTCTTTCGAAACCGCTTTTAAATGTTTTACATTTACAACCCGTCTTTCAACTTAAGCTACTTCTTCTAAGTCTCCTTTGTCGCGTAATCGCAGCAAATTATCTCTTTGTCTCTGTCTGGTCTTTGATATCGCTCTATATATTTGCGACTCTTTTCACAAATAAGCAGATCATGGTTTTCGGTCTAACAGATCACAATGTGATCTCACAGATGATGGTCTCATAGATCAGCACAGATCACGGTGTTCGGTCCCAGATCTTTGTTTTGATCTCAGGCCGAACTGAGGTCCAAGAACAGACCATCGGTGTTGATGTCGGGTGTTCGGCGATGGAAACCTCTCAAAAACCTTAATTTCGCGACCCTCCACTGGCAACCTCTCGTAAAGGCTTGAACTTATAGCGCCACAGATATCCAGGGTTAGGGTTAAGATCGGCGTTAGGGTTCGAATTAGATGCGTCTTTAGGACGACATGCTTGTAGTGTGTAAGGATGAAATTGTACTGTTAAACTTTTGTTATGTTAACTAATTTGTTCCTGTTTCTATTTGAATAAGGCATATTAATGTAAAACGTGTCGATGCTTATTGAATCTGAATGGAACGTTGATGAAGCCACTAGCCGCAGGCTAGTAAGTACCTGGATCCCACACAGTTGGTATGTTCAGTTATATACGTGTGATGTGCCCGACGTGGTTTGCGAGTCTTTAATCTTTTTAATGTAAACGATTAACTAAGATGCAATTGTTAACTGTGCTGGGAGGCATATCTGCATTGTGCATTGTTTAATATTCTACTGTGACGTAGCAATATGCTATTATGAATGTTGTGGTTGCAGAAAACCGCTACGCTCAAAATAAACAAGACGGCCATTCGGACCAGGAGTGGGCTGTTGTGGTGGAGAATTGGTTGGGCGCGTTTGCTTAGTGGGACGAACGGCGCAGGACCAGGCTGCGCACAAGCGGTCGTAACAGTAGGAAAGCGAGATATTGTTGCGTGGCGTCATAGAAGGCGCTTCGGTCGCGCTAACGTGATACATGAACTTTTGAAAACGCGACAGAGACAAACCGTTAGTTTAGCATTGTCGTTTTGTCCACTCACTGCAAAAGATAGAAGTAGGTTAAATGAATTTTGAGGATGGCAAAGACCGCCGAGAAAAACTGACCAAATTAGCTGATCATGCAACACAGTTATTCTGTCATAATACAACTTTTTACCTGGCAGTAGCATTGCCGAGTTCGCGTCATAAATGATTTATTTAATTCGCTACACTCAACTACTAATGTATTTTTCGCAATATAGTTCGTAACTAGAAATGTTGAAATCATCAAATTAAAGTCAACACAAAGGGTAGGTTAAAGTTATGACATCACATCCAAAATGGCGTCATTTAATGTCACTTAGCAAAGAAACGCACCATTCCCGTCTTATCGAAGTACAGAGATATGTCGTTCCTGCTATGCCCTATGGTCTTCCGTTAATTAGGGACAAATAAGCCTTTGGTTTGT
This sequence comes from Ascidia mentula, assembly GCF_947561715.1. NCBI lineage: Eukaryota > Metazoa > Chordata > Ascidiacea > Phlebobranchia > Ascidiidae > Ascidia > Ascidia mentula. The sequence goes on along the minus strand of NC_138569.1, from coordinate 13,145,426 downwards.
GACGTCACAATGACATATTTTTGTGTGATGCAAAACCCTGTACTGACCTTAAGGTAACGTAATCTGTGGATTCTCCCATGTTTGAAACATTCGATATCTGCAAAAAAAAACGCCTTCTCCCATATAAACAATGCATTTTTTCGACGCAAGCGCCTTGTATGATGTCAATTACACCATAGCGAAAAAGGTTTACGATTTTTGTGCAAGGCTTTTTACATTACCTTATTTGGCCAAACCGTAGGTTGAAACTATTACCTTATTTGGTAATATCAACTTCATTGTAAGGACGTTGATAATGGCCTTTGTTTCGCAATATCGCCTACACTTTTTCTAATTCTTTCAATGAAATAGCGAGCAATCTGCCATGTGGTTTTTATTGCAAATTGAACATGAATTCGTTGGTAGGCGTAAATGCTCGGCAACTATCGCTCTGCGGAGCTTTGCTTCATGTGGAGGATGCAATTAATTGCGCGACAGTACAGGCTATTGGCCAACAGCCACCCTTGTGTCTGTGGTGCGCTGATGAGGGAACAACGCCTTAGGGCAAGCAAAGATGGGTTAATATGGAGATGCCCGGACCAAGTAAGGGTTTGAGTTGAAATCGTCTGACTTGCATTTCCCGTTGTCTTCTCCAAATTTTGGAAATGCGCAGAAGAAGTTGCGTTAACATACACTTCCTATAGTTGCCTTCATGCTTGCAGGAATGTCGAAAACGAGTCTCCATTCGGACAGGATCGTTCTTCGAAGGAAGCAACCTGTCCATGGTTAAACTTCTCACAGTTCTTTACTATTGGGCTGAGGGACGGAGTCATGAGGCGATCGAAAAAGAGGCAGAAATATCGACAAAATAACAAAATTTCTGTCGATTGGTGTGGATTTCTCCGAGAGGTGATGGTTATACCATTTAAATGGGTTGTTTAATACTTATTTACAAGGTTTACACTGGCATCATGCAGATATGCACAGAGGACCTTCTGCAGAATCCATGTGTCATTGGAGGCCCAGGGCATGTCGTCAGCATCGACGAGTCGTTAGTTGTTAGGAGAAAGCCTTCCTCGAACGCCCAGGCTCGCCCGATTCCGCAGCAGTGGGTGTTCGGCGGCATTGATGTGGAAACCAAGTACTTTTTTAAAAACGTATTAATTGCATTTTGCACAGAACTATTTTAACAGGGACTGTTTTATGGAATTGGTTCCTTCGAGGGACCAAGTAACCTTGGAGGCAGTCATACCCCGACATATTTTGTCCGGCATAGAAATTTGGTCCGACGAGTGGCGGGCCTATAACAATTTAGGAAGTAACTTCACTTAGTGACCAGTAAATGTAGTTTTTTTAAACGTGTGTTTTTGCACTTGTAAACATCGGATATACTCACAGAACAGTTAATCACTCTGTGCAGTATGTTACGTCGCAAGGCGTCCACACTAACACCATAGAAAGCCTGTGGTCGGCGGCTAAACGCCAGTTACGCCGAAAAAATGGTGTCCATCGGGACTATATTCCGACGTACCTAGACGAATTTATGTGGCGTCAGAGGCGACCGAAGTCGCACTATTTCAATTATTTTGTGCTGGCCATCAGCACTAATCCAAATTATCAAGTGTAAATGTAAGTGTTATTAATCTGGTACATTTTAACAGTTTATACGAATGTAGTTTTTCAGATAGACTGCTGCAAAAAACCTAACTCTCGTGCAGGTACAATATGGAGTTGGACCATTCCAAGCGGCTGTTTCTTGAGTTGCTTCACATCCACAAAAATAGTGGCTGCGTCAACAACAAAGAACAATGTGCTTTGTTTCCGGCAGTTTATAATAATTTGTTGTAACTGTTGTGTCTCCTGCAATGTTTGGTGTTTTTGCCTCTAGCACGTGATTTGACAAGAGGTATCAACGTGTCCTTTTTTCTTTTGTGCCCCTGTGTGTTTTAGTGTGGTTCACTTTTTGCGTTATACCTGATGAAGTCTCGCCGCATGGCAGACTAAATGGCGAAGAAATACAGTGCGTTATTTTATGCCAGAAGAGCAGTACATTTTTAAAATGCAATTGTTACGTCATAAACAACAGTTTGTCATCGATTAAGAGAAGGTTAATAAAGTGGTATCAGGTTAAGATTTTACTATGTTGGTGTAGACACCCTTGTGGTTGTTTGTACCGGATTTCAAGTCCTTGCGATGATTCCTTCATGGTTACGTACAAATGTACACTATGGAACCTTGTTACTGCCAACGTCGCTAAAGCGTGTTAACGTCGGTTAACGTTTTAATGATTTTCGAAAGAAATACATGTTGGATTCCGTTGAGAATGGGCTCGATTGTCAAGGAGGGGCTCTTCTTTATAATATTCGAGAACCGATCAAAATCGACTTAAAATGTAATTGTTACGTCACAAACAAAAGTTTGTCGTCAATTAAGAGAGGGTTACTAAAGTGGTATCCAGTCTTTATGTATGTTGGTGTACACACCCTTTTGGTTGTTTGTACCAAATGTCAAGTTTGTGTGACGTCTCCTTCATTGACACGTATGGATGTATACTTTGGGACTTGTTCTGTCGCCAACGGCGCTAAAGCGCATTAACCTGAGCTTACATTTTTTCATATATTGGTTTACACACCCTAGTGGTTGATCGTACCCGATTTCAAGTTTCTCAGAGGTTTATTTTATTATGTAATCAATGAAGCGTAAAAATGTATTTCTTCGTTACTGTTGTGCCTTTTGCCGACCTTCCGATGCCTGCAGGAGAACCGCGTATGTGCGTGTAGGCGAGAAACTTCGTCGTTGCATATCTTCGGTTAGTGACATAATTTTTGGAGTGACGTCTTAACTTGACCCCACCTTCATTGTGACGTAATTTGGGGTTTCCCCGATTTCTAGAACATAGGTACGTACAATAGTACATCTAGTTTTGGAACCGGCACACAAAACGAATAAATTGCTGTTTCAGTGTCACGCCTAAACAAAGCAGCAATGTATAATCACAAATTCCCACATACGCATAAGCAACTCACCAATCATTAAGCCCTTTGCGAAATAGAACCGTGCTCCACGGAAGTCAAACACGAAAAGGAGTTTATAACTAGGGATGCACCGAAAGTTCGGTTTGCCGAATTTATTCGGCCGAAACTAAGGTTTTCGCAATTATTCGGTTTCGGCCGAATATTTCTGCAGAATTCGGCCGAAACCGAAACTTTTTTATAGCATATAACGCTGAAACGCAAAGTTTGGAAAAGGTCAAAATCATTGTTTAAACTATACGAATATGTTCGTTTCATTTGTTCACTTTCACAGAAATGATAAAAATCAACTTTAAGCACTTATGGTACGGAAGACGAGGTTATTCTTCAAGCGCCAAAAAAGGCTGTGTGATAGGATAAGATGTAATCCAGTATATGTTTTGTTTAAATTTATTGCGTTTAAAGAGATGGATACCAAAATTAGTTTCGGTTTATTCGGCCGAGTTAATTCGGCAACTTTTGCCGAATATTCGGTTTCGGCCGAATATAAAAATAGCTGTTTCGGTGCATCACTATTTATAACCACTTTTACAGTTTAAGAAAACTACCCGTTAACTCTTACGTCACAAACCGCAATAGACTGCAACAATTATAGCAGTGAAAAGAAAAAAGGGCACTGAAACAGAAATCAGCAATTGCTGACAAATAAGATGTGACACTAATCCGGTCCCTTTAATCGTGTTTAGGTTTGCAATCGTTTAAATTTCGAAAAGTTCAAAAAAGGGCAATTTATCATGCCGCCTGGTTGTTGGTATTAGTTATGTACATTCTGGGGTTTTTAAACCAATATTTTATGCGTTTGGCCGCATGAAAGTTTCGTGCCACAGAAAAGTGCGGATAGTCTTAAAAAAGATTGAAAAGCACTGCAATAGGCATTCCAGAATCTATATAATACGGCGCTATATATGGAAACAAACAACAAATTGCACAGACAAGAGTTTAATGATCAAATAGGAAATGATCAGGGCCATTGCTGTTTAAATCTCGTTGAGGATTCACCATGGCCTGACACCAGAAAAAGTGTTTAGCGGTAAAAAATTTAAAATGACGCAGACTTGGTTCGAAAACCAAAAAGCTGATCAAATGGTTTACTTAATTCATTCAATGGCACAATTTGTCTCTGCAAACTGCGGAGGTCACATTGTTGGGAAAATGATAACATTTTGTTGGGGTTTTTGTAGCAAAACTGAACAGACCTCCGCTTACCAATTTCCGACATGCTTTGCAACAAAAAGCAAATAATGAGTGACATTTTACTTCTGCACCAAATGTGCAATTTTCAAAAACATTTTTAATGCAATTAGCAACATCAACAAATTGGCTTACAGCAATTTTTTCTGTTACACCGAAGCGATTATGTTTTATACATGCCTTTTTAGTACTGGAAGGTTGGACCTAGCGTACATCATGAGAATGTGGGTCCCAGCGGTCGCTGTAGCTTTAAAGGTATAGGCTACCTAGCGCACCTGTGGTATTAAAAGGTACCTAGCGGAACCTAGTGTAGACTACATAGCGCACCTAGCGAAACTGTATTATCAGAAGGTACCACTGACAGCAATCTTAAAGCGTGCCTGAAACAGCAACAAATTCCCTTTGTACATAAATATAATTGTTTCTGTGTAACAGTAAAATAGGTACAAACGAAAAAAAGCTTTTGCAAGGCAAGCTCTTCCCTAATGTTCACCCAATTTTTTTTACTAATTAAGAAAATTTTTACCAGTATTCAAACTTCATTCGATCCCGTAATTTTTTTCTATTTTTATCACTGCCAACCAAGGTTACTATTATTAAGTTATGCAGCAATCAAACTGCAATATTTGTATCCTGAGTTTGAAATCAAAATTTTATTGGATTTAATAAAGACTAAGGGTGAAATGAATAAAATTATGTGATGGTTCAATTTTTGACGCCTTTTTGATGGAGTGGTTTTTCCACTGACAAAAAAAAACAAATTGGAAAGACTGCTTTGAGATTAAAGTTATGTCTTGTGATGGTCCCATGACTTTGTAATCCGTACCACTGTAATAGCCCAGTCAACATCTTATTTGTGAATATTGTTATTGTGTTATGCAACACAAAACTGGTCAAAACAAATTAATTGTTGGACATAGTCATTTTGGTAGTGCAGTCAAACGCTGTAGCTTAAATTTAACTTGCCTTTTTTTCCTGTACCATTGGAAATATGCGTTTTCAAAAGTGCACTACTTCAAAAGTTCAACTGGGAAATAGTTGATGTAGGGAAGGGTTTCGTGGAACGTATATTTTCCTGTGTTAAGCACTTATTTTACTAACGGTAAATGTTATTTTTACAAAGTATGGATATAAATATATATGCAATGCAGATAGTGCAGAGATAATAAGTGTGATTGAACTGTTTATTAGTTTGGCAAAACTCTAAAAATGGGGAGTTTGTTTCGAAGCGAGGAAATGTGCCTGGCACAGCTATATCTACAAAGTGAAGCTGCTTTTTCCTGTGTGAGTGAATTGGGTGAACTTGGCTTGGTTCAATTTAGAGATGTAAGTTTTCATTAATTTTAATATAGCCTAGCTGGTTTCCAAAATATTTTACATTTGTTTTTACTTCAGCTTAATCCTGATGTCAATGCTTTTCAACGGAAATTTGTGAATGAGGTTAGAAGATGTGATGAAATGGAAAGAAAATTGCGTAAGTTTTTTATGCTGTTTTAAATTTAAACATATTTATCAAGAATTACTTAGCATACAAAAATGCTTGTCCACCCAATCAACAATCACTGAAATAAATCTACAACACCAATTGCAAACTTTTCAATCTGGTGAGGTTGTCAATTTTTTTCAAACTATTTAAAAACACAAGGTTTCAATTTTTATTTTTGCATGTCGAACATTTAGAGAAAAATTATTGTGTTCGTCAAATAACAAAAATGTCTGAGCCTGGTAACTAACATCAGAATTACCAGACGTACTTTAATCAAAACATTGTATTCGATAATACTCTACTACAAATTATACTGGGATGTGGGATTGATTACAGGTTTCATCTTTGCATACAGTGTCCTGTTATGCCTCTTTGGCTCAGATTCAATAAATAATGCAACATGTTTTGTAATATTGCCACATGGTTGGTAACAATAGCTAGTTGTGAATTTACGAGACCTGATCTGTCAGACTAAATTAGTTTATAAAATAAGTAATATTGTACAGCAGTAATTCAATTTTTATGTACTTTGGTTAATAACAATCGCATTTGTCTGTTTGTCCCCATGTCGAACAGTGAAGCCGCATGTTGAACACCTAGAATTTTTAGCAAATACAACATCAGCTTTTGGTCATGTGGTTATGAAAGGTTGTCTATTGCAACACTCACATTGCTATAGTTACAAATGCTTTTCTTATTTGGCCAAAAAAGCAATCACTTTTGCATCAGTGGGAGTAAATAGTATTGGTTAATTATAATGCATATATAAAAAAGATCACAAACGTGTTTTTTTCATGTAATCAAACACGTCAACACTATAAGAGATTGTCTGCAGGGCTGTTTCTGTCACAAACTGTCAGTGCAACCACTGCATAAAAATAGTCACAAAGATAATTAGCTGCAAATTAGAAACTCTTCATGTTGGATCTTGTATATACCATAAATTATTCAAAATGACACAAGTTTGTTCACTTATGAAATGCAACATTTGTTATGTTCCAGGATTTTTGGAAAGGGAGTTGAAGAAAGATAACATAACAATTGATGATAATGGTGAAAACCCACTTGCACCTTTACCCAAGGAAATGATAGATCTTGAGGTAGGCTTGTTTCTTTTATTTCTTTTTTCAGTCTCACACAATGTAAATCATGGTATTTATCAGGCAAAATTTGAGAAACTTGAAAATGACATGAAAGAAGTAAACATGAATCAAGAGGCCTTAAAGCGCAACTTTCTTGAACTTACTGAACTCAAGCACATTTTAAGAAAAACTCAAAATTTCTTCGAAGAGGTGAGTTTGTCTGGTGCTAAAATTTATCAAACATTTTATTTTAAACTGATTCAGTGGCGGATATAGAAAAAATATGAGGGGGTTGTTCGGTTTTGGTATGTACCTAATTAAAGAAACTGTTGGATGCTGTTAAAAAAATTTTCAGACATTTGCCATGCAAATTCAGCTTTAAAAAACAGGTAGTGCATTACAGTAGTTAAGCAGAATATCGAACAACTTCTGCAAAATACAACACTTTTTTGTTGCATGTGCGACCAGTTTAACGAAAAACGCATAAACAAACCCTATATTACGAAACAACTACAGAGTGTATCCTTGACGAGTATCAAGTATTTGCCGTGGGATTGGTTTTAAACTGTGCGATAAAACTGTGCGAAAAACATATCTGTAATGGTCTAGGACGTGGCCTTGCACCACTGAATATATACTATATTACAAACAGACTTAATACAAAATACTTGTTTAGCTGCATATATTTTGGTGCAATCTTGTCAAACAATTATAACTCTTACAGCGTGCAGCTCTGCATAGACACTGTAGCAGAAAAACTTATAAGGTTGCTCTTTTGAAAACGGTTTTGTTGATGGGTTATTAACCAACGGCACGACAAACGAATGTTTCATAAGCAGTCATCACTGCATGAATGCAGCGTGGTCGCACGATAAACAAAGCCGTGGTAGTGTTCGTAGAATTTAAACCACACTTTCACACCCATCAAAACAATGTGCCAAAATGCTGAGGGGGGTATTCTGACCCCCCCACCCCCCTAGATCCGCCACTGAACTGATTGTTATGATTTTTATTAACCTGCAAGTTTGGAAGTTGTTTGCTTGTTGTCACATTTAATTCTTTCTCTTCTCTTTTTTTAATATTTTGCATGTTCCTTTTGTCATGTGCCAAATTCTGAAGTTATCATCATTCATGAAATTAACACTCTTTACAATTCAATAAAATTGTGGTTACGCAGTGATGTTGAGATGCACAGCAACTTTAATAAAAGTTGCATGATGTCCCTAACTTGATCATGTATAGTATTCAAGTCAGGGAGTGGTTTGTAATATTTTACCAGCAAGAATGTTGAAAGAAAAATAATTGTGGTGTAAGGTAATTGGGAATAGGCTCCGCCATCAATTTTTTTGTAAAGGTAAAGTGTTTTTTGTACTAACAAAAAATGAGTCTTGTTGTAATGTGTTTCAAATAAAAAAGTATTTTTGTTCGTTTGTATTTTTGTTCGTTTGTAGTAGTTTGTGCATCACATCATCCAAACCTTATTTAAACTTTATAGTATTGCAGTTTGGTGGTACAGTTGCATGTTTGTTTTGCATGCTTTCTGTTTGTATCCATTTGAACTATACATAACAAGAGTTGCCAAAAAGTTTTTGATCATTAAACAACTTGTTATTACGAAACTATGGTTTTCACTTAAGATAATAGTGGTGTTTCAATGCGGGTGAAATCCTGTTCAACATCCTGTGAACCAAGCTGATTTGCAACAGTTGACTTGTTAAATTGTGTTTCTAGTCTTAGAAATGTTGTTTGTTGGAATTTCTTGTGTTTGGTGGCTTTCAGCTTGTTGGTATATTAGACATGCATAATTGCTTTGTAATCAGCTAGAATTAACACATGCATGTTCTGTCTTTAAAATAAGGAATTCTACTTGTAGCAGCTATGTTGCTCTTGTTAATATATATATACATTAATTTTCAATGTTACTTAACCTTACATTGCTAATGACATATTGTGGGTACGTAAGGTTAATTTTGGGGTAGGATTGAGTTGATTGTGCTTTATTATGTATTTCACTATCAAACTGAAAAAAATGATAAAACATTTTGCCTCCAGAAACTGTGGCATGTCTGCCTGCTTCCTGTATATAATGTGGTATTTATATGCAACATTTTAACACGAATTTTATGTAGGATTTAATATATACACAATAATGCTCAGTGATTACCTTAAAAAAACAACCAGATTGTGAATTAATTCTTGTAATCATCCCCCATTCAATCCTAACGGCCTTACAATTTCCACCCAGACTACTTTTATGTTTCCAAGTATAAAATCTTTCAGCTTTCTTACAGGACAAATATTTACAAAAATATCATGGACAACTAGGTGCTACAAATTATTTGAGAAAATTTAAGAATATATATTTAACTGCGAGGTCAGTTAAACAAAATTTTTAGAATGTCACAAAAACTCTAATCGTATCATGTAACATAGCATAACTGTCTATAAGAGCAATAATTATTATCACCCCTCATTGGCAACTTCATAATTGGATCAACATACTCTTAGTTTAGTTGATTAACTATAGGTAAAATTGATGGTAGCAGAATATTTTGTGTGTTTCATGTTATGTTCTCCGTCTTGTCATGCATGTTGTTGAATGAAGGCTGCAATGTATCATGAACAACAAGAGTTTTTTGGTGGTGGAGCAGAAGAGGAAAGTGCTCAATCCTTACTGAGTAGTGAATTTGGTCGTGGGCCTTTCACTAAACTTGGGTGAGTTTCTTTATCTCCAAAAGGAAGTTTGCAACATACTGTTATATAAAGATTGCAGAGCTATGCAGATCAAAGCCAAAATGTAGGCAGTTAGGTCAAAGTTAGACCAGATTCAGTTATACAGTGCCATTGCGGACATGTGGAAAGGAACAGCATTTTTTGTGTGTATATTTTTTTCTAAATCTTTCCTGCTCTTCTTCCGCTAGAATTTGTGCAATGTGTCGGTTATAGAAATTTTCTCGTGCAAATATTTCATGCTGTTGTTTTGTGTATATTTTTGTCTTATCTGTTTAGTTGCATGTTGTGCTGCACTTACTAATTTGCTTTAGTTTTCTGCTCAACTGTGTAATTCCAGTATTTGTTCCACTTATCATTGCCAAACATGTTTACTTTTGTTATTGGGCCATTACTTTTGTGTTACGCACTATTTCGCCTCAAATACATTTTCTGAACATAGATGGAAAATTATGATTCTTATGAAGAAGATGCATTAGAGGAATTCCGACGGCAACAACAAACATCATTGAAACTTGGGTAAGATAAGATGTGAAAGTTGGATGGATTCTAAAAAGACAGGCTGCAGATAATTTTCAGTTCCCAGGAAAAGGTTTATGTAAAAGTATACCACACCCAGGCAGAAACATAAAGAAAAATGTTTTGGATTGAGAGTTACCAAATGCAGTGGAATGAAAATGCCTGTTTGAGTTTTAAGGAAGTTCTTTTCATCATATGTATTTGATGTATATGATTTTTTTGTTTTTTCATTGTTATAGATTTGTTGCTGGTGTTATTCTGCGGGAGAAAGTTCCAGCGTTTGAACGTGTTTTGTGGCGGGCATGTAGAGGAAATGTGTTCTTGCGTTACACTGAGATAGAAACTCCATTAGAAGATCCACATACTGTAAGTAACTACAAGACAGAGACGTACAACATATCTTCCTTCACTTTCCTAAATGTTTTGTACATTTACTGTGCAGGGCGATTCTGTAAACAAGTGTGTTTTCATAATCTTCTTTCAAGGAGACCAACTAAAAAGCAGAGTGAAAAAAATATGTGAAGGGTAAGTGAAGGTTTACAAAAAGCCTTGCATGTGGTTGTTGTTTTGTTTGGAAAATAGGTTTCAGGCCACTGTTTATCCATGTCCTGAAAATTCTGTTGAAAGAACCACAGCAATTGGAGTTTTAACTGCTCGAATTGAAGACATCCAAGTGGTAAATTCTCATTGGCTCATTGACACAACCCCTTTGTTACTTAACAATCAATGTCCAGTTTAATTAGTTTGCTGTAGATTTTCACAGGAATCTTTTGTGTGCTTGTCAGAATATGTCAGTGGATAAACATGTTCTACCTAAAATTGGCTGGTCTGTGATGTATGGGGTTGAATAAATGAACTAATGTGAATTTATTCTTGATGATCAGAAAAACTATTACCTGGTTTGTCACAGTAATTTTCCACCTAATTGAAAATTGTAGAATCAGTATAACAAAAACAATTCCAGTTTACACTCTTTCTTTTACTGTGCCAAATATACAGAAGTTTTTTTGTCCAGAGTAATTTTTTTTCAAGTACAATTAATTTCTCTTGTTAGGTTTAGAGCCACGCTCTATCCATGCCCTGAGACTCCACAGGAACGCCGTGAAATTGCTATTGGAGTCATGACTCGCATTGAAGATCTTCAAACTGTAATTAGTCACCAATAATTGTTGTTGTGTCCTTTTTGTTTGTGTATTGTTAAGCAAAATGGTTTGTCCACTGACATATTTGTATGGCCATGTTTATCCAAACACTTTTTTGGGTAGGTGTTTATGAGAGATATTTGTTGCAGGTTCTTAATCAAACTGAAGACCATCGCCGTCTGGTGTTGTCTCAAGTTGCCCGGAGCATTAGAGTTTGGTTCATTAAAGTTCGAAAAATCAAGTCTATCTACCATACTCTCAATTTGTTTAATGTGAACATTGCCGAGAAGTGTTTGATTGCTGAATGCTGGGTTCCTGTTGTAGAACTGGACAGAGTTCAACTTGCATTAAGACGTGGCACCGTGGGTTACATTACATTACCTTCCTATTAGGCTCATGCTGATAACCTTCCAAATGTTAAAACATTGTTTTAGGAAATGAGTGGGTCATCTGTTCCATCTATACTACAACAAATGAAAACTGAAACTTCACCTCCAACATACAACCGTACAGACATGTTTACACAAGCATTTCAAAACATAATTGATGCATTTGGGATTGCCAACTATCGGGAAGTTAACCCTGGTGAGTTTTAGTTTAAAGATTCAAGGGTAAGGATTATCAAAGCGTTTTCTACAGCCCCATTTACAATCATCACTTTTCCGTTTTTGTTTGCTGTCATGTTTGGGGATGTTGGTCATGGATTTCTCATGTTTTTATTTGGTCTTTACATGGTGATTAATGAGAAGAAGTTTTTGGCAAGCAAAAATGACAATGAGGTTTGAATGCAACACAAATTACTTCTATAAAATACATAACAAAAAAATAATAATTTTGTTTCAGATATGGGATATGATGTTTGGTGGACGCTACATGATACTTCTTATGGGTCTATTTTCAATGTACACTGGCTTCCTTTACAATGAATGCTTTTCACGTTCTCTAAATGTCTTTGGGACTTCGTGGAATGTCTCTGCCATGGATTACACAAGTGCTGATCTCAAGTCATCCACATTGACATTAAATCCTGCCAAAAATGGAGTGTTTCGTGGAGTTGATTATTCTGGTTCTCCATATCCATATGGGATGGATCCTGTAAATAAGTTTACTGACATAAATGATCTCTAGGTTATGCTTACTATTGTTTGTTTAGATTTGGCAGTCGGCTTCTAACAAAATAACCTTTACGAATAGCTACAAAATGAAAAGTGCTGTAATCATTGGAACTGTGCAAATGATTTTTGGTTTGTGCTTGGCATTTTGCAACAATGTGTAAGTAAAAACTCTGATTACCTTACGGTGCGCAAAATAGTTTTTTCCTAATTTTTTTGCAGATATTTTAAGGATAGGCTGACACTTTACTGTGAATGGATTCCGCACATGCTTTTCTTGCTTTGTGTAATTGGATATTTATGTATTATTATTATCTACAAATGGATAGCCTGGACAGCTATGGAATCATCTGTAAGAACCAAAGAAACACTGAAAAGTGCTATGTTGCATTTATTCTTGTGATGTTTTGCATAGATGGCTCCAAGTCTACTGATTGGTTTGATCAACATGTTTATGTTCACTGCACCTTCTGAAAAGGCGAAAACATTGTTGTACACTGGCCAAAATCCTGTGCAAATTTGCATTGTCCTTTTGGCTTTGATTTGTGTTCCATGGATGTTACTTGCAAAACCAATTGTACTCTACATGAGAAACAAGAAGAAGCAGCAACAAGTAGGCTCAGTTAATTTAAGCATGTAGATTCATCAAGCTTTGTTACCTGCACTTATCATACACCAATCAGAATGCTTAACGCATTAAAGTTATGTATTAATGCAAGCTGTGATTACTAAGCAAAACCTTTGTGTTATTTGCCACCTTGAAGATATGAAGAAATGTTTGTTATATTTTCATATATAATTTTATATATGATGCCATAACAAATTATAGACCCTAAAGAATTCAACAAAGGCAAGATTTGATTATAGTTCGTTGGGCTCACTTTTTGAGTAAGTGTGGTGCTTACTGTGTCGCGAATGTTTGTTTTAGTGTATTGTTCATGTTGATCCTGTGTACAACCCGGGCAGTACAGGCTCATCTCACACTCACAATGGGGTATGTGGCACATGTGATTTTCATCTGTTCCATATGGGTTTTGGGCATGACAGTTTAATTCTGCACCTGATGGTTGCTGGGTGTGCTGTTTGGGCATTCATTCAGCCATATTATGTTAGGTTTAGTTGCTGCTATATTCCCTGGTTTATTTTTCTTTAAGTTATAGCTTGCTAAAAAAATCTCGCTCGACCTGCCTTCTACGACAGATTTGTTTGCCTATGTAGTTTGCTATCACTTCATCAGTTATCTTTGATTTTGAGGTGTGGGTACATGCTGTAGTGCATGCCAGCTCCAGCCAACAATTTATTTGTGCTGTCATAGTGATACTGTTACAACTTTAGGGAACAACAACATATGCTGGTGTGAGAGTCGCTGTGGACGAAACATCTGATGAGGCATCAATAATTCACCATGACCATCTAGAGCGATCAACTACTCTTGACTCAGCTGATTCAGACAGTGTTGCTGGAAAAGAAGAAGAGGTTTGTATCATTTTATTGTTGGGTGTCTTCCTGTGCTATTTTCTTTGTGGATTTGATGCTTGATGTTTAATTTGATTTACTTTGCCTTGATGACTGAAGTTTTGCACAGTTGCACAGATCCATATAACTCTATTTTTAAAGAATAACATCTAGTGGAAATTTGTAGACCTATTCAAGTAAATGGTGATTGTGGTTTTTAGTATACGTTATGATTTGTTGAGTATATGATTCAATATGACTTGTGGTTTTTAGTTTCTTATCGGAGAAGTGATGATACATCAAATAATTCACACCATAGAATTTTGTCTCAGCTGCATCTCTCACACAGCCTCATATCTTCGGTTGTGGGCTCTCAGTTTAGCACATGCAGGTACCATTCCCAGCTTGATTTATTTTGTAAGTTTTGCCATATTTCTGTGTGTTTGTATACCAGAGCTCTCTGAGGTTCTATGGACAATGGTTATGCACAGTGGCTTGGCAATGAAGGGAATTGTTGGAGCATTTATGACATTTGCAGTGTTCTGGTAAGAATAGTTTAAAATTTTCTTTGGGATTTTTTTTTCATGTCTCTACATTTTGCAGGGGATTTGCTGCTTTGACTATTGGAATTTTGTTAGTTATGGAGGGATTGTCTGCTTTCTTGCACGCACTTCGTTTGCATTGGGTTGAGTTTCAGAGCAAGTTTTACACTGGGGAGGGATATATGTTTGCTCCATTTTCCTTTGACACAATAGTCGAAGGAAAAGTTGATGAATAAGTACCACATACATAAGTTGAATAAAATGTTAACAATGTAAAATATAGAACATATAACTTGTAAAATGTGCAATGATTGTTATGTGGTTTGTCGTGCGTATGTTATGTAGGTATCTATTTGTTTTGTGATGAGTTCAGTGCAGAAAAATAAATCCATCATTTAAAATGTTAGTAAGTGAATGGTGGGGATGCCAGCTAGTTTATGTCGGGTAGTTGGGCACATCTGAGTGAAGTGTGAAGACGTATTTATGATAAGTTGCGATAAAAAAATCTCGCCTAGTGCGGAATCGTACGTACCTGTGTTCCAGACACTTGGGGGTGAGGTTATGACGTCAATAACCGAAGATATGCAACGACAAGGTTTCTGCACATAGGCATTGAAAGGCACAACAGCAACGAAGAAATTTTTACGCTTTATTGAATATTTAATACAACAAACGTATGAGAGACTTGAGGTTTGGTACGATCAACCACAAGGGCGTGTAAACCAACATACGAAAAATTGTAAGCGAAGGTTAACGTGCTTTAGCGGCGTTTGTGGCAAACTAGTCACAAAGTGTGCAAAAGTACGTAACAATGAAGGAGACGTCGCACAAATTTGGTGCAGACAAACATAAGGATGTCTATACCAACACTATAAAATATTAACGATGCCACTTTAGTAACCCCCTTTCAATTGACGACAAAATTGTGTTTGTGACGTGACAATTGCCTTTTACGTTTGTTCATTTCAGTTCTTTACTAATTTAAAGAGAGCCACCTTGACAATCGAGTCCATTTAAAGGGTTAACGCCGTTGGCGGTAAAGAAGTCTCAGAGCGTACGATTGTACGTTACAATGAAGGAGACGTCGTACAAATTTGAAATTTGTTACAGACAACCATAAAGGTGTCTACACCAGCATACTGAAAAGTTACGATGTCACTTTATTAACCCTCTTTTAATCCACAACAAACTTATGTTTATGCCATAACAATTACATTATACTTTAGTTTAACAATTACATTATACTTTAGAAGAGCCCTCCACAACGGGAACAGCAGCCAATCTGAAAAAAATTAATTGTATGAATTTTTAAAAGGTAACAGATTCATCAACACGTACATTTACACATGTATTTTGGATTACTGCTGATAACCAACAACAACATAGGGCAGCTCGGTCGCCTTTGACGCCACAGAAACCCGTCAAAAGGTATGTTGGTATGAATTCCCTGCAGGGGAGACCGTGGATACCTCGGACCAGGTATTTTACGTCACAATTAGGTATTGTTAAGACACTTTTACAAAAGCTTTATGTCTCCATCAAACGTTAATGGGAACTTTGGAATTAAGTCATGTCTGCTTAAAAAATAAAAATCGAAAAAGTCAATTCATCAGTGAAACCAAGTTTTTCAATTTGTATGTGTAAGGCTATATATTAGTCACAGTTAATCAAAATGCAGTAATTTTTGGTTGATTGCATATTCAAATATGTATTCTTCGATAGGCCAATGATGATTTTGTGTAACCTTTAAAAATACGGCCATATTTTAATAATTTCTATGTCGTCACGTGGTCGAAGATACATCGGACATCATGGCGAGAAGACCACATTTTTTGAGTTTTATGAAAACTGATCAGGTCATAAAGGAGAATAAACAGAGGCTGGATGAAATGATCGAATTTTTGCAGTAAAAAAAGCCCCAAAGAGAAAAAAAAATCGTTTGTTGACCCGAAAATCTATGATATCCGTGCTGCCGTTACAAGTACACGAGTTACCCAAAGCATGAACGTGTGGAAGTATCGAAACGATAAGTGGCCACGCCCAGATTCCTGAAAGCTTGAATGATATTTTATGCGCTAATGTCCCAATGCTGATTTTGCGCCAAGTTTTATTTCAGTTATTTGTCAAAAAAAAACATAAAAAAAACGTCTGTTAAAACTTGCTGTCCGAAATATCCTCAGGCATGTCCGATGTTATCCGGTACCGGGGTGACTTCGGACATTTGAGACCTGTTTAAAAAATGGACTGAATGAGCGTTTTTAGTGAGTTAAAACAAACGAAAAATCTTTTGTTTTTTAGGCAATGCTTTACTAGTTACAACAAAACAAAATTTAAGACTGTGGTTCATAATTTAAAAAAAATATGAGCAATTTTCCCAAAACCGTCCGAGCTATTCCCGGTCTCCCCTACATCATTTCTTTGGCGTAACTGTCGTTTAGCCGACGACCATAGACTTTCTATTACGTAGGTGTGGACGCCTTGTGGCGTTACATATTGCACAGAATGATTTACAGTTTTGTGGGTGTAGATTCCCAAAATTTAATAGTTCTTTTCGTTATTGTTGTGATTTCTATGTTTGATGCAACACTTAAAACAAAGGCTGCGCAGTAGCTGTGCGCGTGCAGACCACGTGCTAATGTTTGCTCGTTCTTGTGTTGACAGTTTTTTGGCATGTAATTTAACAATAAGCATTCTATTTGAATAAGGATTCAAAAAAGGAGAATTTGGGACGCGTTTTTAACACATTTGGGCTAAAGACCAAAACTGCTATGTAGCGTGTAACGCCGCCGATCCGTTGAAAAAGCACGTTACAATGGTTATATCCTATACAGGCGTAAAAATACACGTTTATTTGCTTAATTGTTGTATGCACGCCACTCGTCGGACCAAATTTCTGTGTTAGGCAAAATGTGTGTTAAAATAGGTGTGTGCAGAATGCAATTAATACGTTTTTTCATAAAAGTACTTGGTTTGCATGTCAATGCATTCGAACTCCTACTGTTCCGGAATCGGGGGTGCCTGAGTGTTCGAACATAGGGCTTCCTGCGCGGCACCAACGACTCGTCGATACTTACAATGTGACCTGGGCCTCCTATGGTACAAGGATTCCGCAGCAGGTCTTCTGTGCATACCTGAATGATGCCAGTGTAAACCCTCAAAATAAGTATTAAACGATTCCTCAAAAATGATATAACCATCAACTCTCGAAGAAAAGCAGACCAAGCAACACAATTTTTTTTGTATATTTCAGCCTCTTGGCTTCGTTGCCTGGCCCAGTTGTATAGAATCGTTATAAGTTGGACCATTGAAAGGTTGCTTGATTCAAAGAATAAACCTGTCCGAATGGACACGCGTTTTCTACATTCATGCAAGCATGAAGGAAACTATAGGATATGTTAATGCAACTTTTTCTAAGCATTTCCTATATTTATAGGAGACAATGGAAAATGCAAGTCTGGCAATTTTACTCCAAACACGATACTCAATACTTTGTCCGGGCACCTCCATGTTATCCGGTCTTTAGGGAACGACAGAAACATGACTGGCCGAGGGTCAATGTGCTGACGAGCAAAATTGCGTCGTCAATATTAAGCAAAGCTCCACAGAGCGAAAGTTGCCGCGCATTTACACCAACCAGCGAATTCATGTTCAATTTGCAATAAAAACCACATTGCAGGTTACTCGCTATTTGGTTGAAAGAATTAGAATAAGTTTACGAGCTATTGCGTATTACAAAATAAGGTGAAAATTTCAGCTGCTGGTTTGGCCAAATAAGATAAGGTGAAAAGCCTTGCTGTGGCACTTTCAATGTACAGCAAATACTGATATGTTTTAGTTTACCGGCACTTACAAAAGACACTTTTTGTCACAAAGAAATTGCTTGATACACCCACTTGTAATGCATGATGTTTACCTATTATTTTCTGTACCCTTGTGGTTATCTGTACCAAATTTCACGTTGTGAGACGTCTCCTTCATTTTTGTTGCGTACTGTTGTACACTTTGTGACTAGTTTGCCGCAAACGGCGCTAAGGCGCATTAACCTCAGCTTCCATTTTCTTGTATATTGGTTTACACACCGCTGTGGTTGACCGTACTAAACCTCAAGCTTCTCCGAGGTTTGTTTTATAAAATAATCAATGAAGTGTAAAAATGCATTTATTTGTTGCTGTTGTGCCTTTAATGGCCTCTCGGATGCGGCATCATAGCCTGCAGAAATGTTTTCCATGGCTCTTGGCCTGTAGGAGAACCGCGTGTGTTCGTGTAGGCGAGAAACTTTGCCGTTGCATATCTTCGGTTAGTGACGTCACAGTGACGTAATTTTGATGTGACTTCATAACTCTACCCCTTCATTGTGACGTAATTTGGGGTTTTCATGATTTTTACAACATTGGTACGTTCTGTACAGTGTACACTACACCCGTTTTGTGCAACGTATATTCACCACCGTCATTTCGGCGAAATGGAAATTGGTTAAAAACAAAATTATTTCATACATCAGTGAACACGACTTCAAGTGATTGTGTTAACACAAATTATGCATTAACTCGTGACAAAAACAAAAAATGAGTTGCCAAAGCAAACATTTCAATCAAAAACGCCTGCAATATTTTTAAAAGAACATCTATTCTTTTTAATTGCAATTTTTGAACACATATGTGCCGATTAGAGTTTAAAGTGCATATGACACGGCCATGACAACTTTGCGTAAAACTAAAGGTACATCTACAACAAACGTATATCCAAAGTTTTACGGCTCTACGTCAACCAAAAAATGTAGAAAACTGCACGAAAAGTAGCGGCGACCAAAAATCGTAAACCTTATGCGCTAAGGAGAAAAGGACATCATATAAGGCGCTTGCGTCGAAAAAATGCATTGTTTAGATAGGAGAAGGCGCCTTTTTTGCAGATATCGAATAGTTTCAAACATAGAAGAATCCACAGATTACGTTACCGTAAAGGTCAGGACAGGGTTTTGCATCACACAAAAATTTGTCATTGTGACGTCACGAATCAAAGGCTTATTTGTCCCTAATTAGCGGAAGACCATCGGGTATAGCAAAAACGACATAACTGTGATTGGACAAAACGACAATGCTAAACTAACGGTTTGTCTCTGTCGTGTTTTTAAAAGTTCATGTATCACGTTAGCGATCATAAATGCTGTAACAACAAGAACACCCTGTCCCAGTAATTGTTTTATTAATACACAACTAAATAAGACATAATAGGTCGAACAGCGGCCATCTGTCTTCAGCTTAAATTAACATCAAAATCCGTTTATTGCGCTTGTTTACTTTTTGTCCCCTGTTTAATGCAATAATATGCTTAAACCAGTTTTACAATGTTTTCCATTCCTACGCTTAAGGCTTGCTGCCAGCACTCGCGCACGACCGAAGCGCCTTTTCGTTCGCAGCGGCAAAAGTGCGACTTTGATCAGCTGTATCTCAGAAACCAGTCGTCGTATCAAGCCACTTTTTTCGCCAGAAATGTTCTAAAGTTATGAACATTTCTTAGTTTGATTATTAACATGTTTGATTTTTACGTGTCATATGCACTTTAACCATTGGACTGATTTGGTTTTTTAGAAAATTGTCACAGATGGACCAAAATGAGAAATCCGCATGGCAGCTTTCACTCCTCTTTGTCCAATTAGGCAGTTATGCATTTTGTTCACATGGAACCTGCTGTGACGCAATAAAGAGTAAAACGAACGTTGCCAATTTTTTTGGCGCTTCACTTGAAGCTGAATTATATGGTGAGGGTTTGTTTTTTGGATTGTTCCCTTTTTGTAATATTTTTGCGTGAATATATTGTTTAATGAAACTAAGAAAATACCATTCTGCATCATATATGTATAAAAGTTATGTAAAAGTTAAATTTATCTTTTTGGTTTGATACAAATACAATTGCTTATAAGCAACAAAAGGTATATACATCGACATTTTTTACTTGTTAGGATATAGGGAAGGGAATTAAAAGTTAAGGATTTTTGTCGAATAAAGATAAATTTATCTTTTAATTTCAAAATGTGAGCCAATAACATTCCCTTCCCTATATCCTAACAAGTAAAAAATGTCGATCTTCAAAACATGTATATACCTTTTGTTGCTTATAAGCAATTGTATTTGTATCAAACCAAATCATTTTATGCAAAGAGCATAGAAGTCCAACAAGCAATCGCAAACCCAGCAAAGAAAGCAAAGGAAGAAATACAAACCTCTCTCTTGCTTCGGCTGTGTTCCACTATACCGAGTCAAGGCAAATCATCAGTGACCCCGAACACAGCGAGCGTCTGTTCAACCCGGTTCGTGAATCAGAAAAGATTTTGTGGTTTTGCCAGAAAAGCAAAGTGTGCGGCCACCGAATTGGCTCGTGCTTCGAGTGAATCCTCGGGTGATGCAAAGGGTGCCTCCACCAAGGTGGTAAGTGCCCCTTAGCCGATCCTTACAAAGGGTATAGTTTGATACAAAGGGTATAGTTTATTATGGAAGGGTATGTGCATGAACAAACGTTTGAAACAGCTCTTGAACTTTTGCAATGCCCATCACAAGGATATACGTGATGTTTGTCTTAAAACCCAAGCATCCTCTTTGTCGCCGCTAAAAGATAACATGTTTTACCGCGTGTATTTGTAAAACGCCTTACGACGGCCGACTAATGGTTGAAAGTGAGACTTGCAAGCATTGGTTTCATCCGAGTTGTGCCTTTAGTACGTCTGTTGCTGCGTTGCTCACAGTAAACCAATGGAAATGTTCCCATTTGATTTGCCCAAGCTGTAAGCCCACGTCAAAACCTTGCTATAAACATAAACCCGAATTCAGTTCAAAAGATTTAAATAGTTCGTTCGACGAAATTTCGATTATTGTATTTGGCAAGTCGCCTGTTGGTAATGTTTGTAAAAACAGTGATACAGTTTCACTTTCTGTCAGTTTTTGTGTTAACAAGGAGTCGGTTTGTAGTTCGCCTGTGGCAAATGAGGGTGTTGGAAAAGATTTAAATAGTTCGTTCGACGAAATTTCGACTATTGTATATGACAAGTCGCCTGTTGGTAATGCTTCTAAAAACAGTGATACAGTTTCACCTTCTGGTAGTTTTTGTGTTGATAAGGAGCCGGTTTGTAGTTCGCCTGTGACAAATGAGGGTGTTGGAAAAGATTTAAATAGTTCGTTCGACGAAATTTAGACTATTGTATATGACAAGTCGCCTGTTGGTAATGCTTCTAAAAACAATGATACAGTTTCACCTTCTGGTAGTTTTTGTGTTGATAAGGAGCCGGTTTGTAGTTCGCCTGTGACAAATGAGGGTGTTGGAAAAGATTTAAATAGTTCGTTCGACGAAATTTAGACTATTGTATATGGCAAGTCGCCTGTTGGTAATGCTTCTAAAAACAGTGATACAGTTTCACCTTCTGGCAGTTTTTGTGTTGATAAGGAGCTGATGCAGATAGGTTCAACGTATTTGCCAAGTGGTGCACCGGTTTGTAGTTCGCCTGTGGCAAATGAGGATGTTGGAAAAGATTTAAATAGTTCGTTCGACGAAATTTCGACTATTGCACTAGGTAACTTCCCTTTTGCCAAAGTTTGTGTTGAACCTGATGCGAAATACATGATTCCATGGTTAATGAAATTGGAATAGATGTTAAGACCAAGGAACATTTGGCACATAACAACGATGTGAGTAGTGATGTCTTGCGCCGGATCCGGGTACCCGGACCCGACCGGATATTGACCAATTTTCAATACCCGGACCCGGCCGGATAATACACTTGATTTTACCAGATAGTTGGGAAAGCATTTTTGTCCTAAAAACGGACAAACATTCGCAAATTACACGTTTTTGGGGACCCGGTCTGTGAAAAAACTTTGTTATTAAGGTTTTTTCTTGACGTCTTATACCATATTATTAAATACCCGCGTTTATTTCTTCCACTCATGATAAGCTAACCTAAACATAGCATTCTATTTGGCAAACAAACATTTTTGCCATACCGATAAAATACACGAATCGGTGTTTAACAAACTGCCGGATCCAAATTATCCGGCCGGATTTGATTGATAACTATCCGGATCCGGCCGGGTCGGATAATTTGCAACTGGGAACATCACTAGATGTGTGTATTGACGGTTCGTTTGTTCTGTCTTTGCAAGAATGGAAAAAGCAATGGTTAAAAATAGGTCTGCTAATTATTTTACTAGTGATTTGTATGTTGAAATTGCGATCAAGCAAATTCGTAAAATTTACTCCGGTTGTGTGCCTAATGTCTCCAATAATTATTTGATTAATTTTGATGGCGTCAAAAACATCAGGGTGGACGATAACTGTTATACAGAAGGTTGGATCAACTTTTACTGTGGTCATAAAAGATGTGAGGGTTGTAGTTGTGGAATGAAGTTTGTTGTTACATTCTGGTCTTTTGTTGATAAAGTTGAGGGTCGAGTAAAAATTTTGGGAAAGCGAAACCATCGTTTGGGGTGTAGCAAAAGTCGACGTGTTAGTGGTAATTTAAGAAACAAGATTCGCAAATCGATGATACATCAAACCGCTGTTCAAAAACATCGAAAACTATTTGACAAACTCACTGCGGAGGAACGTTGGCTGGGAGCTCATACCTACTTGCCATCACAATCCGTTTGAACAACATAAAAAGTGAAAGTGAAACTGGAAACCGATTCAGTCAAATATGGTTACTTGAAAAAATGGAAAAAGAAAGCCAAACATTTATCCGTTGCATTCGGTTACATTCACCCCTGGTTTCGTTGTACACAAATGCGAAAATCAAAGTGTTTAAACAGGTTTGTGCTCTGGACGTCGTCTATTTTGATGGGAGCGTGTTGCGCCGGATGGAAAATTACCACGATTTTCAAGTTTTTACTTTATTGATTAGAAACCCAAGTCAAGGTTGCACACCGCGCTTCCAGTTGCCACTTGCGTTACAACAAACCATGATGCTATTTCAATCAGCCACTTTTTGGAAACTTTTCTGTTTCATTGTTTGAAAGTTTGTTGTGTGGCGCGGAAGCTCAAACTAGTCATTGATGATTTTTCTGTGGCAAATAGTCATTGATGGTTCGGTGGCAATGTGGAACGCAGTTTTTTGTTCGCGAAACTCGTTTAGAATTTTATAATCGTTGCTTTAAAATTGCAACAGGCGTTTCTGCTTCTGGCGACTTGCAAAACCTGTGATTCACAATTGCTACAGCCATGCAATGAAGGCCGCAAAAACTTTGTGCAATACATATTCCGATAGTTCTAAACTGATGAGAACCTATTTGTTTTCGGTAAATATTTTTTTTTAAGGGAACAACAATTGCAGAGCTTGACGATGCAGTTGAAAGTTTTATAGTTTTAACCAATTCCAAAGCAACATCGGCATTAGTTGAACTTCATTTTATTCCTTTAAAGTCGAGATCAGGAAACTTCAACCTTGACACTGACGATGATGGTGTTGCTGTAACTGGCCCCACAGATTATGTTTTTACAAGTAAAGAGTCGGACAAAATGCAAGAACGCCAATCGCCATTTTATTTGAGATATAAGTGTAGACTGGATAATTTTGTTAAATCAACAGATGACCAAGCATTTGATATGAAGGACGGCTGAAACAAATATTGCAACCCTACTTTGTGTTCCCGTGTAACAGAGGTCATCTTAAGTAGAATTTGTAGCACTTCACAATTAATGCTTGGTGATCTGTCGAGGCACGCGTATAAGGGCAAAACGACCATGGAACAAACTGAATTTTTTAAAAATTATATGAAGGGTTTTTCAAAATTGAAAAGTTGTCAGCATCAAACTATGTTATGTAGCAATAAAACACAAGGAATTATTGAACAACATTTCGGAGACTTAAAGTCAAACATTTTGGATGGAAAAAAAATAGCACGAATTGATGACTTTGTAATCAAATATTACAAAGCCATATCGATTTTGCAAAAGATTCTTTGATAAGTTTAAAACGGAGCAAACCTTCGAAAGTAAATATTTTAGAAACGGACAAACCTACACCAGTTGTTGAATCAAAATTTAAGAAAAGAAAACGAAACAACACCGGCTTTTATTCATCCGAAAAGTGTTTTAAGCGCCTTAACCACGAAAATGAATCACATTTTTCACATAAGTCGAGAAACAACAATGACAAGACGCCGCAATTGATGTTTTATTCTTGTTGTCCAGAAAAAACTATGGATTTTTGCCTATGTAAAGAACTTTCCGATTTTATTTGGCATCACATTACGTTTAGTCCCACTACCATTTTTGATACCGCTCTTGACACACCTTGCCGTCAGTCCGTGTCGTGGTTGGACTTGTGTTCGCTTTGTGACAGACCACGTGGTAAAACATATCGCTCATTGACACAGAATGTTGCTAAGACTCACACAGATGATACAATTGGATGGTTAACGGATAACGTTGTCGATTGTTTTGTTTCAAGGACTGTTAAAAACTGCAATTTAGTTGATCCTGGTGGGTTTGGATTTTTGACAAGTATTTTAGCAAGAGAGGTATTTGGTGAAAAAACGTTCAAAATATGTCTCAGGGCATTCGATGGTTTATTTTTTAATGATAAATTACGTGAACACGTCTTTGTTCCAATTTTGTTTAATGGGCGTATTGTGGTTTTGTGGTTTGATAGCTCCAGTAACCAACTTGTACTGTATGACTCCGCTGCAGGTTCACAGATAGATTTATTGAGCTTAATCCGTAAAACCTTCGTCCCGATTTTGCGCTCTTTTACTGGTTGTAATGTCTTAGTAAAACTTGACTCAAAAGTCACCCAAGAAGACTGAACAAGCTGTGGTTTGTGTTTGTTAAGCGGTGAAAACGATAACTGGAATCATAATGCCTTTACCAGTAAAGCAGTTTAGAGCCTCAGAGTACCGAGTTTGGATTGTGTACGCATTAGTGCAGGACTCGCTTCGTTGTAATGATGTTACAATCCCTGTCGTGGATAGAGAAAAACAACTTTGTCTTATCAGGTCTTCCAAATGTCTTTAATAATTGTTGGTTTAGCTCTGTGTTGCAGGCAGTTAGATGTTTGTTTAATGTGGTTCCTGTTGTCAGTGGTACTGGAAATAACTTAAAAGTAAGAATTGCTAAATTTGTTTGTTGCCTTGCGGGTAATCAGATAGAAAACTTGTATTTGCAGTTGGTTAAAGATGTTTTATGTGCACCTTGCTTGGACGTTAGGTCAGCAACAGGATCCCAACGAGTTTTTAATGCTTATCGACTTTACATCAATTTCAAAAATCGTAAGTTAAATTTTTCGTTTAATTACAAAACATCCAAGTCTTGTGGCAACGAGGAGAAATCTGAAAATCAACAGCCTGTGTTGAGTTTGCCTCTGTTCGATGATATCCCCGACAAAAGCAATCTCAGTGCTTATTGTGATGCTCAATTTCGCAGCGTTGCTCGGGACCGTTGTGCGCATTATGATTTAGAAACACAAAAAGCTGTATTAACTGAGCTTAGTGAAACGGCGGACATACTTTGTATTGGATTTTATAGAAATTTAGACGGAGTTAAGAACACAAAACGAGTTGTTGCTGATCAAACATTGTCTGTTTCGCAAGGAGTTTCATTTAGGCTCTTGTATGTTGTCGTACACGTTGGAACCGGGGTTAATTTAGGTCACTACGTATAGCTTACAAGTTTTCGGAATATAGAGTAACGGGGTTTAACGGTAACATTGTAAGACATGTAACTTCGAAAAGCGCGGAGGAGAAAATATTGACCTGAAGTTGCACCTGAAAACCGTCCCATTCTGCCTCAACCAGTTGCCGTTATTCGCAGAAAGGGACGCCGTTTTAATGAATCAGCAGCAAAATCAAGTGATCGCATCATTTATAACAACATATCTTTTAAACACAAGGTTGACGGCAGTGATGAGTTTGTTTCAGATTTTAACTTATTGGCATTGCCTCTGCAAGAGATGTATGTGTTTGTTTTAAGGCAACTTACAGCGTCCCTGTCCAAATCGTTTCACATTGAAAAATATAGAACCGACTGTTATCGCGTTTGTCTGTACTATACCACCAAACCAATCATTTGCAAACCTTTACCAGAAATTTCGTTTCGGAAAAGTTGTCACAAAATGTGATTGAAAACCTATTGCGATTGGTACATCATTTTTTCGGTCAAAATCGCGTATACGACAACGGCTTATTGGATGTCAAGTCTTTAGGGAATCATATAGCGGAATGAAGTTGAAACAGGATACAGTTGTTCAAGAGAGCATGGTTGCCGATATGTTAAATAAAAAGGAATTGGATGCTAATTTGTTTTTGAAGGAAGTGTTACACTTTGAAGCTATCACATATTACGTTGTAAAGGTGTTTACTGTAACTTATGCTAAGGCTTCGAATGACGTTGGTTTCGAGGCAACGTCTTACATGCAATAATGAACAACGTTGAGTTATTTTTCAGAGAGAAGAACAAGTCATTGCTTTCATCAGTTCTTTTCTTCATTTGGACTGTTTGTGTCTAAATATTGTTTTATTTGTGAAATAAAACCACTAAGAGAGCCGAAACCTTGACGTGGTGTAGTGGCTTTATACCAATACCGGCATAGTTCTTGATGCTAAATAAAAAGCTTACAAACTACTTGAACTATACACTACATGACTGTAAATTTCAAACAAATTTATTAATATTTCTCGCTGAAACACGAAAAAGCGTTGTAGATATATCATAATGTGATGTTAGGTTGAAGTTTGATCAAAGAACTGAAATGTCCTACATTAAAAAACAGGGGATAGATTTCAGGTTTCGTTCGTATACGAGCCATGAGTGCAAAAAAATAGGAAGCGGTATGTTGTTCCAGATGCTATTGGCTATATTTGAGGCGAGTTTAAAAAAATTCCTTGGCTAGGAACATTTTCAAATTTGTTGTCAAACTTGTTGCCTTGAATGCGCACTTGTTTAGGTTGATCGTTCGCTGCATATCATATGCCGCCTTGTCGGACTGAAAGTTATTTCGTTGGCATACGTGCTACCGGTGTAAAAAATAAGCACTAATATGTTGTTCCATATGCTCTTGGCTACATTTGAGGCGAGTTTAAAAAAATTTCTTGGTTCGGAACATTTCAAATATGTCGTAAGTTATAGCTGATTTATGACATTGCATATTAATATGAGCTACAAAATTCGTTTGAAATTAATAAATTTTTTACATTTTTATAAATTTTGTGTCAATCTATGCATCTTGCCAAAAAAATATCGGAATCCATAGGGAAACGGCAGAGTTATGTGCGTTTGAAGTTTTGTCGACTGGAAAAAAAGTTTTATGTCGACTAGCTTCTCTTTGGTCACTTCACTTGGTGTCTCTTTGGTGGTAATTGTTATTTTTACGATGTAAACGTATATATATGCATTGCAGATAGTGCAGAGATTATAAGTGTGATTGAACTGTTTATTAGTTGGGCAAAACTCTAAAAATGGGGAGTTTGTTTCGAAGCGAGGAAATGTGCCTGGCACAGCTATATCTACAAAGTGAAGCTGCTTTTTCCTGTGTGAGTGAATTGGGTGAACTTGGCTTGGTTCAGTTTAGAAATGTGAGTTTTTGATATAGCTGGGCTGGTTTCCAGTACTTTTTACATTTGTTTTTACTTAGCTTAATCCTGATGTCAATGCTTTTCAACGGAAATTTGTGAATGAGGTTAGAAGATGTGATGAAATGGAAAGGAAATTACGTAAGTGTTTTTATGCTGTAAAAGTTAAAAGTAATTATCATGAATTACTCAACATAAAGAAATGCTTGTCCACCCAATCAACAATCACTGAAAAAATCCACAACACCAATTGCAAACTTTTAGATTTTTTAGACAAACCAATACACCTCTGATTAGAAACTAATTAAGGAAAGCCAAAAAAATCCTCTGCACCAGTAGCACTTTTCAATCTAGTGAGGTTGTCTCATGTGCAGCAAAACCTGCAGGGGGACTCGGGGGTGTGCTGAACAAAAAAAACATCACCTTTCGGACATGTGGTTATGAAAGGTTTTCTATTGCAACACTCACATTGGTACAGTTGTGGATGCTTTTCTTATTTGGCTGAAAAAGCGATCACTTTTGCATCAGTGGAAGTAAATAAGATGGGTTAATTATAATGTAAAAAAGAACACAAACTGTACAAACAGTGGGTTCTTCATCTACTCAAATTCGTCAACACTAAAAGCGATTGTCTGCAGTGCAGTAAATAGTGATTTGTTTCTATCACAAACTGTCTGGGCAACCACTGCCTAAAAATAGTCACAAAAATTATTAACTGATGCAATAACGTGCATTGTCAGAGCAATTAAGGTCACCAAAAACCTTCTGCAAATTGGAAACTTTCCATTCTGGATCTTCTAAATACCATAAATTATTCAAAATGATTTGCACTAGTTTGTTCACTTATGAAAAATACAACATTTGTTACGTTCAAGGATTTTTGGAAAGGGAGTTGAAGAAAGATAACATAACAATTGATGATAATGGTGAAAACCCACTTGCACCTTTACCCAGGGAAATGATAGATCTTGAGGTAGGCTTGTTTGTATTTTTTTTTAGTCTCACAAATGTATATCATGGTAATTATCAGGCAAAATTTGAGAAACTTGAAAATGACATGAAAGAAGTAAACATGAATCAAGAGGCCTTAAAGCGCAACTTTCTTGAACTTACTGAACTCAAGCACATTTTAAGAAAAACTCAAAATTTCTTCGAAGAGGTGAGTTTGTCTGGTGGTAAAAATTATCAAACAAATTTTATTTTGAACTAATTTTATAATTTTTATTATCCTGCAAGTTTGGAAGTTGTTTGCTTACTGTGCTGTCACATTTAATTCTTTCTCTTCTCTGTTTTTAATATTTTGCACGTCCTTTTTGTCATGTGCCAAATTCTGAGTAAAAGTCGAAGTTAACATCATTCATGAAATGAACACACTTAACAATTCAGTAAAATTTAGTTACACAGTGATGTTGAACAGCCACGTTTATTGAAGTTGCATGATGTCCTTAACTTGAACATGTATAGTATTTAAGTCAGGGATATTTTACCAGCAAGAATGTTGAAAGAAAAATAATTGTGGTGTAAGGTAATTGGAAATAGGCTCCGCCATCAATTTTTTTGTAAAGGTAAAGTGTTTTTTTGTACAAAGAGAAAATGAGTCTTGTTGTAATGTGTTTCAAATAAAAAAGTATTTTTGTTCGTTTGTAGTAATTTGTGCATCACATCATCCAAACCTTATTTAAACTTTATAGTATTGCAGTTTGATGGTACAGTTGCATGTTTGTTTTGTGTGCTTTCTATTTGTGTCCATTTGAACAATGCACAATAAGAGTTGCCAAAAAGTATTTGATCATTAAACAACTCGTTATTACGAAACTATGGTTTTCACTTAAGATAATAGTAGTGTGTCAATGAGGGTGAAACCCTGTTCAATTTCAGCACCAAACAAGTTTTGCTTTTTCCAAAAACAAATTAGTGTACCAATAATAAGTTTAGAACAATAATGATATATGTTCAATACAAACAATATAACCAATGCAATATTCGAGGATTTCATGCTAAAGATGTTTCTATTGTTGTACTACAATCATTTTCAGTGTAAAATGAAGGTGAAAATTATCAACTATTGCATTGGCTATTTTGTTTGTATTAAAGATTTACAAAACCGTCAGTTATGTTCTTATTGATATTAAACTCCACTTTCCAACATCTTGTGAACTAAACTGATTTGTAAACAGCTCGTTAAGTGGTGTTTGTTGGAATTTCTTGTGTTGGGTGGCTTTTCAGTTTGGTATATTAGATACACATAATTGCTGTGTAATCAGCTATAGAATTAACAAATGCATGCTCTGTCTTTGAAATAAGGAATGCTTTTTATAGCAGCTATGATGCTTCTGTTAATACATTAATTTTCAATGTTACTTAACCTTATATTACCAATGACATATTGTGGGTACGCAAGGCAAGTCTTTGGGTAGGATTGGGTTAATTGAGCCTGATTACGTGTTTCACTATCAAACTAAAAAAAATAATACATTATGCCTCAGAAAATATGACATGTCTGTTTGCTTCCTGTATATAATGTGGTATTTATAAGTTACCATATCAATGTATTATACAATGTATATTTCGGCAAATTTAGGGCAAACAACAAATTACTGGGAACAGTGTTTTAGTTGTACTCCAGCAACATTTTAACAATTATTTTTTTGTAAGATTTAATATATACACAATAATGCTCAGTGATTACCTTAAAAAAACAACCAGATTGTGAATTAATTCTTGTAATCATCCCCCATTCAATCCTAATGGCCTTGAAATTTCCACCCAGACTACTTTTATGTTTCAAAGTATTAAATCTTTAAGAAAAAGCTTTCTTACAGGACAAATATATTAAAATATTATCGTCAACTAGGTGCAAAAAATTAGTTGAGAAAATATAACACTTTCATGAAAAGCTGCTTTTAAACGATTGCATAAGTGTTTATGCACACAGAAACAAGGTGTCAGTGAGGTCAGTTTAGATTTTTTCCTGAATGTCACAAAAACTCTAATTGTATCATGTAATAGAAAATACCTTCGCATAAGAGCATTAATTGTTGTCACACCTCATTGGCAACTTCATAACTGGATCAACATACTTAGTTTAGTTGATTAACTATAGGTAAAAATGATGGTAGCAGAATATTTTGTGTGTTTCATGTTATGTTCTCCGTCTTGTCATGCATGTTGTTGAATGAAGGCTGCAATGTATCATGAACAACAAGAGTTTTTTGGTGGTGGAGCAGAAGAGGAAAGTGCTCAATCCTTACTGAATAGTGAATATGGTCGAGGGCCTTTTACTAAACTTGGGTGAGTTTCTTTATCTCCAAAAGGAAGTTTGCAACATACTGTTACATAAAGATTGCAGAGCTATGCAGATCAAAGCCAAAATGTAGGCAGTTACGTCAAAGTTAGACCAGATTCAGTTACATAGTGCCATTGCAGACAGTTGATTGTGTGTGGAAATGAACAGCATTTTTTGTGTGTACTATTTTTTTCTAAATCTTTCCTACTCTTCTTCCACTAGAATTTGTGCAATGTCTCGATTATAGAAATTTTCTCGTGCAAATATTTTATGCTGTTGTTTTGTGTATATTTCTGTCTTATCTGTTTAGTTGCATGTTGTGCTGCACTTACTAATTTCCTTTAGTTTTCTGCTCAACTGTGTAATTCCAGTATTTGTTCCACTTATCATTGCTAAACATGTTTACTTTTGTTATTGGGCCATTACTTTTGTGTTACGCACTATTTCGCCTCAAATACATTTTCTGAACATAGATGGAAAATTATGATTCTTATGAAGAAGATGCATTAGAGGAATTCCGACGGCAACAACAAACATCATTGAAACTTGGGTAAGATAAGATGTGAAAGTTGGATGGATTCTAAAAAGACAGGCTGCAGATAATTTTCAGTTCCCAGGAAAAGGTTTATGTAAAAGTATACCACACCCAGGCAGAAACATAAAGAAAAATGTTTTGGATTGAGAGTTACCAAATGCAGTGGAATGAAAATGCCTGTTTGAGTTTTGAAGAAGTTCTTTTCATCATATGTATTTGATGTATGACATTTTTTTGTTTTTTTCATTGTTATAGATTTGTTGCTGGTGTTATTCTGCGGGAGAAAGTTCCAGCATTTGAACGTGTTTTGTGGCGGGCATGTAGAGGAAATGTGTTCTTGCGTTACACTGAGATAGAAACTCCATTAGAAGATCCACATACTGTAAGTAACTAAAAGACAAAGACATACAACATATCTTCCTTCACTTTCCTAAATGTTTTGTACATTTACTGTGCAGGGCGATTCTGTAAACAAGTGTGTTTTCATAATCTTCTTTCAAGGAGACCAACTAAAAAGCAGAGTGAAAAAAATATGTGAAGGGTAAGTGAAGGTTTACAAAAAGCCTTGCATGTGGTTGTTGTTTTGTTTGGAAAATAGGTTTCAGGCCACTGTTTATCCATGTCCTGAAAATTCTGTTGAAAGAACCACAGCAATTGGAGTTTTAACTGCTCGAATTGAAGACATCCAAGTGGTAAATTCTCATTGGCTCATTGATACAACCCCTTTGTTACTTAACAATCAATGTCCAGTTTAATAAGTTTGCTGTAGATTTTCAGCAATCTTTTGTGTGCTTGTCAGAATATGTCAGTGGATAAACATGTTCTACCTAAAATTGGCTGGTCTGTGATGTATGGGGTTGAATAAATGAACTAATGTGAATTTATTCTTGATGATCAGAAAAACTATCACCTGTTTTGTCACAGTAATTTTCCACCTAATTGAAAATTGTAGAATCAGTAATACAAAAACAATTCCAGCTTACACTCTTCCTTTCTTTTACTGTGCCAAATATACAGAAGTTTTTTTGTCCAAAGTAATATTTTTTCAAGTATAATTAATTTCTCTTGTTAGGTTTAGAGCCACGCTCTATCCATGCCCTGAGACTCCACAGGAACGCCGTGAAATTGCTATTGGAGTCATGACTCGCATTGAAGATCTTCAAACTGTAATTAGTCACCAATAATTGTTGTTGTGTCCTTTTTGTTTGTGTATTGTTAAGCGAAATGGTTTGTCCACTGACATATTTATATGGCCATGTTTATCCAAACACTTTTTTTCAATGGGTAGGTGTTTATGAGAGATATTTGTTGCAGGTTCTTAATCAAACTGAAGACCATCGCCGTCTGGTGTTGTCTCAAGTTGCCCGGAGCATTAGAGTTTGGTTCATTAAAGTTCGAAAAATCAAGTTTATCTACCATACTCTCAATTTGTTTAATGTGAACATTGCTGAGAAGTGTTTGATTGCTGAATGCTGGGTTCCTGTTGTAGAACTGGACAGAGTTCAACTTGCATTAAGACGTGGCACCGTGGGTTACATTACATTACCTTCCTGTTAGGGTCATGCTGATAATCTT
The DNA here is from genome assembly GCF_947561715.1 of Ascidia mentula. NCBI lineage: Eukaryota > Metazoa > Chordata > Ascidiacea > Phlebobranchia > Ascidiidae > Ascidia > Ascidia mentula. Next base: position 13,112,210 of record NC_138569.1, on the reverse strand, counting down.
CCAAATGTTAAAACATTGTTTTAGGAAATGAGTGGGTCATCTGTTCCATCTATACTACAACAAATGAAAACTGAAACTTCACCTCCAACATACAACCGTACAGACATGTTTACACAAGCATTTCAAAACATAATTGATGCATTTGGGATTGCCAATTATCGGGAAGTTAACCCTGGTGAGTTTTAGTTTAAAGATTCAAGGGTAAGGATTACCAAAACGTTTTTCTACAGCCCCATTTACAATCATCACTTTTCCGTTTTTGTTTGCTGTCATGTTTGGGGATGTTGGTCATGGATTTCTCATGTTTTTGTTTGGTCTTTACATGGTGATTAACGAAAAAAAGTTTTTGGCAAGCAAAAATGACAATGAGGTTTGAATGCAACACAAATTAATTCTAAAAAATACATAAAAAAAAATAATAATTTTGTTTCAGATATGGGATATGATGTTTGGTGGACGCTACATGATACTTCTTATGGGTCTATTTTCAATGTACACTGGCTTCCTTTACAATGAATGCTTTTCACGTTCTATAAATGTCTTTGGGACTTCGTGGAATGTCTCTGCCATGGATTACACAAGTGCTGATCTCAAGTCATCCACATTGACATTAAATCCTGCCAAAAATGGAGTGTTTCGTGGAGTTGAATATTCTGGTTCTCCATATCCATATGGGATGGATCCTGTAAATAAGTTTACTGACACAAATTATCTCTAGGTTATGCTTACTATTGTTTGTTTTAGATTTGGCAATCGGCTTCTAACAAAATAACCTTTACGAATAGCTACAAAATGAAAAGTGCTGTAATCATAGGAACTGTGCAAATGATTTTTGGTTTGTGCTTGGCATTTTGCAACAAAATGTAAGTAAAAAATTTGATTACCTTACGGTGCGCAAAATAGTTTTTTCTCATTTTTCTGCAGATATTTTAAGGACAGACTGACACTTTACTGTGAATGGATTCCGCACATGCTTTTCTTGCTTTGTGTAGTTGGATATTTATGTATTATTATTATCTACAAATGGATAGCCTGGACAGCTATGGAATCATCTGTAAGAACCAAAGAAACACTAAACAAGTGCTATGTTGCATTTATTCTTGTGATGTTTTGCATAGATGGCTCCAAGTCTACTGATTGGTTTGATCAACATGTTTATGTTCACTGCACCTTCTGAAAAGGCGAAAACATTGTTGTACACTGGCCAAAATCCTGTGCAAATTTGCATTGTCCTTTTGGCTATGATTTGTGTTTTGTGGATGTTACTTGCAAAACCAATTGTACTCTACATGAGAAACAAGAAGAAGCAGCAACAAGTAGGCACAGTTAATTTAAGCATGTAGATTCATCAAGCTTTGTTACCTGCACTTATCATACACCAATCAGAATGCTTAACGCAATAAAGTTATTTATTAATGCAAGCTGTGATTACTAAGAAAAAACCTTGTGTTATTTGCCACCTTAAACATTTTATATTTTCAAAAAAATTTTTGTACATGCATTTATGAAATATAGACCCTATAGATTCAATAAAGGCAACATCTGATTATAGTTCGTTGGGCTCACTTTTTGAGTAAGTGTGGTGCTTACTGTGTTGCGAATGTTTGTTTTAGTGTATTGTTCATGTTGATCCTGTGTACAACCCAGGCTCATCTCCCACTCACAATGGGGTATGTGGCACATGTGGATTTCATTTGTTTGATACATGGGTTTTGGGCATGACAGTTCAATTCTGCACCTGATGGTTGCTGGGTGTGCTGTTTGGGCATTCATTCAGCCATATTATGTTAGGTTTAGTTGCTGCTATATTCCCTGGTTTACTTTTCTTTAAGTTATAGCTTGCTAAAAAAATCTCGCTTGACCTTCCTTCTACGACAGATTTGCTTGCCTATGTAGTTTGCTATCACTTCATCAGTTATTTTTGATTTTGAGGTGTGGTTACATGCTGTAGTGCATGCCAACTCCAGCCAACAGTTTATTCGTGCTGTCATAGTGATACTGTTACAACTTTAGGGAACAACAACATATGCTGGAGTGAGAATCGCTGTGGACGAAACATCTGATGAGGCATCAATAATTCACCATGACCATCTAGAGCGATCAACTACTCTTGACTCAACTGATTCAGATAGAGTTGCTGGAAAAGAAGAAGAGGTTTGTATCATTTTATTGTTGGGTGGCTGATGTGTATGTATTTGCAAATTCCTGTCCTATTTTCTGTGTGGATTTGATGCTTGATGTTTAATTTACTTTGCCTTGGAACACAGATCCAAATAACATCTTATAGAGTAATGATGTGCATTGTCTATTCAAAAACAACTTTAAAGAATAACATCTAGTGGAAATTTGTAGACCTATTCAAGTAAATGGTGATTGTAGTTTTTAGTATACGTTATGATTTGTTGAGTATATGATTCAATATGACTTGTGGTTTTTAGTTTCTTATCGGAGAAGTGATGATACATCAAATAATTCACACCATAGAATTTTGTCTCAACTGCATTTCTCACACAGCCTCATATCTTCGGTTGTGGGCTCTCAGTTTAGCACATGCAGGTACCATTCCCAGCTTGATTTATTTTGTAAGTTTTGCCACGTTTTTGTGTGTTTGTATACCAGAGCTCTCGGAGGTACTATGGACCATGGTTATGCACAGTGGCTTGGCAATGAAGGGAATTGTTGGAGCATTTATGACATTTGCAGTGTTCTGGTAAGAATAGTTTAAAATTTTCTTTGGGATTTGTTTTTTATCTCTCTACATTTTGCAGGGGATTTGCTGCTTTGACTATTGGAATTTTGTTAGTTATGGAGGGATTGTCTGCTTTTTTGCATGCACTTCGTTTGCATTGGGTTGAGTTTCAGAGCAAGTTTTACCATGGGGAGGGATATATGTTTGCTCCATTTTCCTTTGACACAATAGTCGAAGGAAAAGTTGAGGAATAAGTACTATATACATACATGAGTAAAATGTTGCCACTGTAAAAAATAGAACATATAAATTGTAAAATGTGCAATGATTGTTGTGTGGTGTGTTCTGCAAATGTTATGTATATATTTGAGTTCATTGCAGAAAAATCAATCCGTCATTAAAAATGTAGCAAATGTTAGTAAACAGAAATGGATGGTGGAGATACCAATCAAGACCATTCTAAGTGTTGAAAAGCAGGTCAAATTCAATGGGCGATTTGCATGTCGACCACCATTTTAATTTTAAATGTGTTAATCACATTTTGTTGAGCATTAAATTTCTGTTCTCTTAATGTTTGTCAATATTGGAACCTATTACAACAACGCTGAGCGGAATTGCAAAGAATTTTTTGAACTACGCAAGTAATTTTGCATTCCCTTATTATACTGAATCGCGAAAAGAGGGTCAGTGGGCGATGTTTTTATTTGAAGTATTTTTTTAAAAGGCAAAAAGTGTTTAATATTAGGAACACAACTCACAGGTTTTCTCATAATTCTGAGTATAAATAGACTGTTTAATATTATTGTTGGGGTTTGAACTGCTTGCTGCTCCCTGTGATTTATTTTAATCTAAAAAACACAATTTTTGGTGAATGTCTGCTGTACCTTGTAAAATATACCATGTAAATCATGGTGGTGCCTGTGCATATGTGTCAACTCTACCGTAGCACTGGGACCCATTGCATTGTTACACGTGCAGAGATGGGATCTTTGAATAACATCAAATAAAATTTATGTTTCTCAATGGATTTAAAAAAAATATATAGCGTATTTGTGTGTTTTACCTGTGCGAACCACTGATCCCTATCTCTATCAGTGTTCTATAGGCCTAGAGATTGATCTGAACCGATAAAGTGTGTCGGCTAATTGCCTATGTCTCTCCCGGTCTCTATATGATTTACTGGAAAACATAGTTTCCGAATATTCTACCCAACACAGTTTGTTAAATAAAAAAAATTACTTCAGAAGTAATTCCTAATCCGGCGAGTTTCAACAAAATGGCTATGCCTTGCTGCCTTGCAACATCAAATTGAACATATATTAGACAGATTTTAAAATGCACATATACAGCGATTTAATAGTATATGATGTAATATGAGGCACTGCATTGAGAGAAAAGGGCATTGACTGCTGTTTGCTGGCGTGTGTTTTAGACTGAGGGAGAAATGTTTGTTTGCGATACAAGCGATTTATCCAATGAATTATTTTGCATCGCTGGGTAACTTCTACACGTTTTCATGTGATGGAAGGAAATACCACGAAAAAATCATCGCACGAACATGTAAAAACGTATTTCCTCCAATACAGTTTATCTCAGAACAACAATTCAGTGCCGAAAGGAAAAAAATGAACATTAAATGTTAAAGTTGGATTATATGCACGTATATAATTCGCCGTGGTACTATCAATTCCTTACAATCGCAAAGAAAAATCCGGCACAAAAACGCCAGTTATCATTTTCTTTCAAGAAAACCTGAAACATTGTTTTTCTATGAACACGAGACACTGTTTATTTTCTTTTATTGCACATAGTTTTTTTTTAATCTTCGATAGGCAAGTATGCATCTAGTTTCACATATCTTTCTCCATTGCACTTTTCCGAAAAATACAAACATAGAAAAATGAGGGCAAGCATAACAAAATTGTTTCAAAAAGAATGGCAAGCATGCCCAAAATCAACAATTGGCATCAATAAACACTTTCCTATCTAACTTGCTGGTATACATAAAAATGTGGAAATAGTAATAAAAGCAATGTATAAAAAATTCCGCCAATTTCTATTTTATAAACATGCAACTCAATAACATCACAAGCAAAAAATTGTTGGTTGTGCACAAGTTTCAAATCTTGATTCAGTTTGACAGTTTTGTTCATAGCTCAGTGTGAAGAAGAGGTTTGGGTTTCTGGCGATTTAATGAAGACTGGCGTGCATGCAAACGGGCCCTGCATAATGGAAAGACAATTGGTAACCATTTTTTTTTAAATACATAATCAACAAAACTTAATGACCTAAATTGGAAAGTTTATGACAGGCTACAGTTTCATTAAGTACAGGTATAAGAAGCCACATAAATCGTTATAGAAACGACAACAATTTTACTGCTTCCCATGTATTTTTTTGATAGTTATGGTAAAAGATTAGATGGTTTCATTTTGGTGACAGTAGAAGTTTTGCAAACAACTGCTGAATTTAAAGCATTTGCAAGCAACCACACATTGAACACAGTTAATATGTTTGGTTTACAAAATCAAAACAGTTTTAATGGCCATGGTGGATTAAAATGCCTTGTTTATTTTAGGAATAGCCCACAAGGAATATAGTATTTACTAATGATCTATATCATGTTAGGCCTTCAACAACCCAGAAGCACACAATATGTACAATAGTTTTTGTTGAACTGTTGCCTATTTGGGTAATTTAAAACATTTATGTGTGTAAATTACGTTTTTAAGTGTCTTACGATTTTATGGGCTGCTTCTCCATTTTTTCCCTTGAATTATGGTCTGTAACCGGATATGTTCCTTCATTTTTCATAAATAGCAAATAATCATATCCAGGAATGCGTGGACCCCATACATCATCCCGAAAGGTAACTGAATATAAGATTAGGCCAAGTCAACTTTTCAAAACTCTATCCAATCTAACTGCATGTAAACAGATAAATATTAAGAAAAAGTTGCTGGTTGCCTTATTCTTACATGACACTTCTTCATTATCGTTAACACATCTTTCAATCCATGCCTTTATGTTCTCTTGGGTTTCAACCTTGTCAGAGGACATCATATTTACCAGGTTTTTCTAAAACAAAAGTTTACATACCTTGAAGCCACATTCTAATTTAGCTAGTTGAACGTATGTTACCTGTTTATTAACAAATGCAACAGGTAGAGGCAATGTCTTTCCTTCAGAGTACACTTGAAGAATATATTCACCTGTAGTTCCTGGTGATCTATGACAAGACTTCGTGGTTTATGTAATAGTTACTTAACAAATCAGACATATATTGAAATGTATTTTAACCAACTTACGAATCCATCCAAGTAAATAGAACATTTAAATTTATTTCACTCTTTAATGCCATTTCTTCTAGTTTCTTTGATAAAGAAGTTTGTGTTTTAACTTCAGGTGAACTTTGGTTGACAAACTGTATAACCAATGGCTTTCCAACGTTTAGCATCGAATCATAGTTTGAAATAGTAAGTTTAGTCTAAAAACAAAGTTGGTTAAAGTAAACTTTTGTAAACCAGCTTTGAAACTTTGTCCTGCAATGTGAATTCACAGCCGGTGTTAGCTAATTTGCATGGCAATGTGACATGACTACTAGAAGTCCTAATAACTTACCCAATGAGATACTGAAGAAGAATCCATATATTGCTCAATCCCAGAAAAATTGGTAAAGGCTACATGCTTCAACTGCTGACCATTCACGCTCCTTAAAAGGTAATTTTTTCCTTTCCAGTCAGCTATGTCGCCTGCATCAGCACTGCAAAATAACACAAATTACTTTCATGACAAGAAAATAGGATAAAAGCAGTACTTACATAATTTTCGCATCACCATCTTTTACCATCAAGAACACTGTCTGGCTGCCATATCTTCTTGCAGCCTTTTTGAAAACTACATCACCTTTTTCAAGAAAAAAATGCATTGTTATACACACAAAAGTTGCAAATGTTTGCACACATCTTATAAATCAGTGTATAAAAATAGATCTAGCATTTATAACTGCACAAACACAACAGTTGGACATTTACTACAGCAGTTGTTCTCAACCATAAAGTCCTGGAAAGTTGCTGTGAACCACCTTCTTAAAAAGGGTCATTTCAGAGTGCCTCGTTCAATACTTGTTTGTTGCATTTATGTTAAAGTGTGATGTTAAGATTGCCCATGGTCTAATTTGTTCGGTTGTATTTGGACCAACTTGGCTATAAAGTGCACAACTCTGGCTTACACAATTAAGAAATAAAGAGCATTTTACTAACATAACATTTACCTTTTTCAGTGCCAATTATACCAATTATCATGTCTGAATCTTCGGGAATAGATTCAAGCAGATCATGTTGAAGTCCTGTGATGGGCCATGGCATGGAATATCTTAAAAAGATCAAAATATAAAAATTAATATTTCACCAAACACAACCGAACATAATATCAAAGTTGCAACCCCTATTAAAAACTATGTGCAGAGCATATTGACGTCCAGTGTTACATACAGGGTAATGGTTTTTGCCATGTCACTTTCTGACCATAGACCAGTGTACTCATAGGCAATTCGTGCTTCATTTGGCCGATAGAAAAACATCCTTGGAAATGTGTTGATATTTTCCTTTTTGCAAATATCAGGCCAATCAAAACATTCAACACGATGAAGTGGTGATTTAAGTTTTTTCCCTAAAAAGAGCAAAATAAGGTGTATTTAAAAACCCACTATGCTGTATTGATTTAAACATACTTGTGTAATCTTTATGTATAATTGCAAAGTTTGAAAGTGCTGCCAGAGACTTGGGATTAACTAAAAACAAAAAATATAAATTATATGAATGTGTAACTGCATTGCACATCTATACATACACTCCAATGTAAACAGCACAACTGCATATTCAGTTCCATTGACAATTTCTGGATATGTAACGTCTGTCAATCTTGAAAGAGTTTTATGGTCATAAAGATATAGATCAACCAGCTTACGACTTGAATGCACAGTAAATGCAACAGGGTCATCCTGAATGGTTTGACCTGTAAAAATTTGTTTTCTTAAACCTGCAGCAACTGATAATCTCACTTTTTGACATGAAAATCTTTGGACAAACAAAAGCACAAAAATTTATCTACTTTGTTGTGATGATATTTCCTGAGAATGATCATTAGTATCATCTTCACTAGTTTCACCGTTATTCTCATTTTCTTCACTCTCATGATCTTGGTTAGGTTTGTTGCCAGTTACTAAACTATACTTTTCTTTGACCTCCTCAAATATTTCGCTGATAAGAAAGCTTTCACTTGCCCCAATGTCCCCACCCTACAAAACAAAAGACAGGATGTATACTTTTAGTAATGTTCTTATTGAACATGGTTTTATTTAATTTCAGTAAATAGGTTTCATTACACAAAAAAATTATGCAGTATGCAAATTTTGCCTAAAGTCAACGAAAAATTTATTTATTGTAAAAATTTTGGTATTGCTTACCTGATGTAAAATGGTAAGATGTATCCTATTACTTTTTACCACCTTTGATGAAAAGCCATTTTTAACATCCCTAAAAAATACACACGGTATCAACATGAAACATGATCAAATTTAAATACTCTAGACTTACCCATTGACCAAAATACATTCAGCTGATAGAAAATACATTGCACATGTGTGCGTTGCAAGAAGTTTAGCTTTTTTCCATTTTCCTTTGCCGGCAACAAACAAAAAAACTTCTGAACCCTCTTCATGGAGCTTTTTAATGTGATTGTAAATTACAGTAGCTTCTTCGTCTCCATCAATAAAATGCTGAGGAAAAGTAATCAACAAAAAATGATTTTTTTGTGAAAATGTTAAAACATACCACAAGAGGTCTATCCCAAATGCTTTCAAGTGTTTCTTTCAAACCATCGTGATGATGAAACTCAACTAAAGGACACTCATTATTGATTAGGTCAGATGAGCACAGAGATATCCAAATCTAAAAAAGTGTAACACAATTCAATTGAATTGAACAACTTACTTGAAGAGAATATAATATACTTTTGTTCAAAAATGACAGCATTGAGGAGTTTAAGTAAGGTTTAGGAAAATAGATAGACATGCAAATAATACAAGTAAAGTAACACACAATGAGACAAAGATATGTATTTTTTAGTAAAGTCAGCTCAACATTACCGCTCCATTTTGATCAATTGTTTCAGAATGTGGCATAGTTTCACTTGCAATTTCATAGTCAGTAATGTACGCAAATTGAATTTTGTTGATCCATTGTAATGCTGACTGGATAATAGAACTGTGAACTGCAAAATGTCAAAAAAATTGAAAGAAGGCAGTTGATTTTGTGTATGGAATGAATAGTAACTTACATTGTGAACCAATACCATTGACATAAGTTATAACCATATTGCACTTTGCTGCACATTTATTCTTTAAAGCAACCCACTGTTCCAAGTTTTTGATGTGAATCATTGCTTCATCATTCAACAAACTATGAAATAGAAATTTTAACTATTTTTCCTGAATGTGAAAGTTTAATGATGCTTGCACTCACTGTAGGATCTTTCCTTCTGCTTCATTTTGAGTTTTAATCTCATCAGCTTGTAGGTCTGCAACCATCTTTCCATTTCTGGAGCAATAGAATGATAATAAAATGGTTAATTTTAAAAATTTATTTTTTAATAGAGCTTCCAGATACAAACCTAAAAAGATTAAAAATTTAAAACATTTTGCCTTATTACACATAAAGACACAATCATCAACACAAAAAATAGAACAACTTGAACCGCTTAGTGCTGTAATTTTTGCATTGCTGAATTTACCGAAATAAAAGGATCTCAGTTGGGTGACTACTGCACAAGTCAGAGTGGGAAACTTTACAATCAAGTACACCAAGATTCGTTCCATGCTTTTTTAGAGTAGCTGAAGCTGTCTGAAGTGCTTGCAATGATTGATTGACAATCTCATCATCTGAAAAATATGATCTTATTCTTATCATCTGCAACTTGTTTAAATACCCTGATTGTGATACAAATTTATAGAATCTTTAAAATAAACAAGTTTAAAATCAGAAAAAATTTTATTTTTGAATAGCTTTAAAAAGGCATTACAATACTTCACAATATTTTCACCATTGGTAAGCAAAAATGCCATGATAATCTCAATTTGTAACATTGTTCCAGTATTTACCTTCGGCTGGCAATAAAATTACACCAAACCCTGTCAATGACTCCTTCTTGAGTGAAAAATCATGATCATTTATGATTGGCACTTCGAAACTAAAAGACTCAACCACACAAAACAACAAAAGAATTGTACACAGCATGATAATATTTTAAAAATCTACAAAAACACATTCATGATTTAGACAAGAGATACACAACTTCAATTCCAATAAAAATTACATACAATCACAAAATTATGTTCAACTATTTTTACAGCCACCAGATTTCGCTACCAAAACAACCAGAAACGGGTCGTTTACACTTTTCCTTAGGTGCGTTACATACGATTTCGCACTAGACCAAAATTAACCTCAATTTTCGGCCACGCCAGTATGCAAACAGACGAGCATACGCTTTGCAACAGAAGAGCTTTGTCCGGATACGGATTTCCCAACACCCAATCCTGCATTTTCCCACCACCATCCGCGGTAAGCATATGTCTGGTGCTGGTTCGCTGAGTTTCCCAAAATTTTCTCAGATGGTTGCTTTAACAAGGTAAAGTTTGGGTTAGGCTTTTTTTGAAAAAACAATTTGTTTTGAACCAAATATTCCTGGGAATGTTTACCTCACCCCGTAACTCACCAGTCAAGGTGGGATGTCACCAGTTAAAAATGTGGGCTCATGCACTTTCTGCAAGTTACACCGCCGTAACTCATTTGAAGTTGTTTTTTGAAATGGTTTTATTCGTAAAAAAAACTGTCCCTTTAGTATACTTTTGTGACAGTGATCATAGCTTATAAGTTCAGTATTTTGTTACTTGGAATCAGTCAGGCGTAAGAAAAAAATACCCCAAAGGTGTTTTAAAATTGTTCAGTTGATGACTGCTACATGTCTTCAAGTGATTTTCTAACTCTAAAGAAAACACCAATTCAACATTTTGATTCAAACAGTAAACATCATTATAGTGAGCTGCAGACAGGGCCACTGTTTCGACCTAACAGGTCTAATCAGTGCAGCTATGGTGTGACAATTGCTTATACATGAATGAGTAAATATCATAACTGAACCTTAACTAAAGCTACAAAGGGTTAAAATTACTAAAGAGGTAACATGGGTGTAAACAATGGGTGTTATGTTTGACAATTTTGAACAAATATGTTTTAGTTGTTCCCGAAATTTAAACTTCATAGTTTTTGTGTCTATTTGAAATAACTGCCAATGTTTATAACCATAGGTTCTTAAATTTTTCCAATCATATGTTGACAAGTTTTGTTGATAATGGATAGCTATTTTGCAGCTATGATAATTCAGGTTTGTGATACAGCTAATGTGTAGCTTTTGTAAGAAATTTTTTGAAAAAGAAAGTTAGTTATTGGTCTGTTGAAGAAACTATGATAAAACCTTCTTTTTGTATTTAATGCAAACAACACAATATTTGCTGGCCATTTTGTTTAACACATTGCTTTTTGCACCAGATTGGTGTTAAGCTTGCAGCTTTGACTAATAATGCAGATATACATACTTTTACTTGAAAAACATAGTTTCTACATCATTATTATTATTTGCAGAAATCATGGAAAGGATATAGAATTAGAAAAGAATTAGAAGAAGTACATCAATGCTATTACAAGGTTGCAACCAAAATTGATGGATCCAGAGTTTTTGGAAACCTCCCACCGAAATCTAGAAGAGCTTTGTCTCGGCCTAAATTAAATGCAAGTGATATTTTTCACCCCACAGAAAGTTCAGGTACTATGCTCGTGTGCGTTATGTTCAAATGTTTGTTTTGTACTGTAATGATATTCAGATGTTGTTCACAGTAAATGCATAAATATTATAGACTCAGAATCAAGTGATGCCAACAATGAAACTTGTAGCAGCATTTTGGAAACTGGAAAGAAACTACATGACAATAGTTTTGTCAGTCCATCTGACCAGATAAAAACTAGGAATGAACTGATTAGTGCAAAGCAAAACATTACAATGGAACTACTATGGGTCCAACAAGCCATTGAAAGCAGAAGAAATTATCTAAAAATAAAACACCAACTTATGCATTAGTTTTTTAAGTCTGAACCCCTGTTGGCTGAATCTCTGAAAAGACAATGAAAGAAATAATCAACACTATTAATGCATGCATATATAAAACCTGTAACATATATCAAAGTGGAAAGCGTTTTTTACTCCAGTTTATGGATTGATAACCTGTCCATCAATAATTGCAAATATACATCAGAACAGCATGAAACACAGTCAAGCCACATATGGATCTAGTTTAAAAAGTTTTATTTTGTAGCATTTTAATTACTACCTTGTCCAAAACATAAATATGATACTGTGAGAGCATATCCATTGTTGTCTTTATGAATGTTTTTTGCTTATTTCCAATTTGTAAGGTTTTACATCGAATTAACGTTGGTTTTTGTGTCTCACTTTACTCTTAATATTTCTACAGGTGGTTGTAAGTTTGCTTAATTTGCGAGTCCATCACCGACTTCAAATGTAGACATATATTTTTTTCATCACACCAAAAGGGTTAAAATTGGACTTTTGCTAACCACGTCTTCTACGAATCTTTTAACATGTTGAAAGCGACGTGCATATTTTGATCCGTAGTCCGAGTCCCTAAATGGTGCGTCGTGTTGGGCATCGCAAGCTTATTTGGAGGCTTTCAATTGTTTTCGGTTAGGCCCACATCATCACAACATTTTGTTAAAGATGTGAATTCGCTTGAATACTTTCACTCCGTTAGCAGACTGTCTTTATTGAATAGAAAGACAGGTTACGATATTAAGGACGGAAAGACCAAGCGCGTTCGTGACACCGCGAGTAAGCGAGCTAATGACGAGTAGTTGGGTGTATTGTTTTTGACCGGATAATACAGTAAAAAACTCCGTCTGCATTCTTCGCTCCTTCTACATATTTGAGTTGCGTATTAAATTTGGTTAAAAAACAGGCGTGCATTAGGGTCATTTTTACATGCAATGTATTAACGCTTCACTAAATGCAAAAGTTTTATAGTAAGCAGTAAAATTCAATAGCGTATCAGGACAGAGTAGAATGAGTTGGAGAAAGAGCTACATCAGTTGCTCATCAGAGAGGCGTTAGAACGTGATTGGTTGAAACTGGTCACACCTGATCGGCACCGGGAAAGTGTTTAAAATTGTCTTAATTGGCGTTTCAGCAGCGATATATGCAACGAAATAGTACGAGGGAAACGTGGAATATGAAATGTAGGCCAACTTAGTACGGTTACTTAAAACGGAAATAATTGGTCCGCTATTACTTGTTAACGTACACGTTAGTATGATCTGGTGTGCAAATCCCACGAGGGGATTTGTATTTACCGTTTTTTATATACACGTGAATGGCACTAACATCACTTACGTCCGCTGCAGCTTTACAATCTCCAAATCTTACAGATTTGTGACAGGGTATGATAAAAAAAAACGCTTCAATACAGAAAGGTAAAATATAAATATAATTCTAAACAGAGTAAGAAAATAAAGTCATTTAATGTTATTTCACAATGTGTTGTTTATCAAATTTCTGCCAAACCCAGGTTGCATCATTAGTCAAGCGGCTTGATGTAGCCTACTGCTTTAAACAGGCATTCCGAGTTGATTCGCTTGTTTTGAAACGCAAAAGTCTACCATAACAAACGCCAAATACCTCATCAAAAGTAACATATTTAAATGTTTCCTATTCAAAAATGTATTGGTTAAAAGGGATAATATAGGGTAAGTATTTAAAGAAAAACGAAATGACGACAAGACTTTTTTCCTACAATACAGTTAATCAAAGAAAAAAATTAACCATAACTAGCAAATGCGACGGTCAAGTCACTGGAAACACAAAGTTTCTCTTGTCTGCAACAACACTGAAAAAATCGGCTGATGTTCCATCCAACCAATTAAAAATATTATGGAACCCAAATACCAATGCCGTAGCATCAGTGGATATAGTTACAACAGGGATTCTCAACTGGGGGTCCACAGTGACCTATAAGGGGGTCCACAAGAGTTTCTCAAACAATAATACTTTCACTGCCGATTTTGCGGACAACCGATGAAGTTCACTTTGTTTGTACCGATATTTGATTCTATGACATTTTTTCCTGTTTAATAGAAAAGTAAAGAGTCAGGAGACATCACTAAAAAAACGTCTTCAATTATTTAAGTTGGTGATGGGAGTTCGCAAAGTCTATATGTGTAGCTTAGTTTATTACGACGGAAAACTAAAATAAAAAATGAAAAAAAATGTATGCGTATCCTGTGTGGTAGAAAAAAAAACGTTCACATCACATTTTATTGCAGTGACACATTCTGCAATGCGCAGTTTTAATCGCAACCTTGCGAACGGTACACCATGAAAAAATTATAAGGTATTTATTAAATTACCACAGTAAAAGACTGAACGATTTGTACTGTAGCTAGTTAAATAAGCTGCCTATTCACGAGAAAATCACATTTTCAGGACAGCAAAGCCCCTTTTTTAAGAAAATGCCGATGGAGGTATGCACTGTAAAAATGTCAATTATTCAAATACATCTCATACTGTTGGTTGTTATTTCTTGTGCAATCGTAAAGTGCAACGCAGGTTAGTATACGAACGATTTTCAATTAATGTAGGTCTATACCGGGCAAAATAAGGAACTTGATTTTTAGAATTTTACGTGAGCTGCAGTGGATCAGAATCGTCGGGTTTTGAAAGGAAGCTAACTTGGAATGATAACTGCACACAACTTTGTCAATCAGACTGTAACTCCCCACTGGGTAAGACGATATAAAGGCGTTATATAATTTAACCGTGTGATATGAGAACTCTGGTTGACTTGTTATTTTATAGAAACCTTAAGTAACTGCAGCACAACAGTTACTGATGCAAGCTGTGGTAGCACGTCGACATGTGTCAGTAACATTGGCTGTGTTTGCAAAAGCCCCATTATTTCCAAATCAACCCTGGCTCTAACACTCACCAGAGAGATATATTGCTACAACAGCTCTGTGACAGTTAGGTGGGAAATCGTCATTGCAACATGACATTAAATTTTTTTTAAATTTATGTCTTGTAGGCTTGATAAATGCGCCATGAAACATTATGGTTATGGATTGGGTGACATATTTTTTTCGAAACCCAGCGATATGACATTTTCTGAATTGTCGGGCATTACCCCCAATTCTACATGTTTTGGAACAACAGTTTACAGTGATGGTCCTATGTACGAACTCTCCTTTTCATTTGGAGATAAGGATTTATGTAACATTACAACTAGCGTAAGTTGGGTTTTTTTTTATCACTACCCGGTTCTCCACCAAAATAACTTGTGTAGCAAAATTCTACTCACCTGATTTTCGATGTTGGTGTCCATGCCTACGCAGGAGCAATATCATCGGGAATTGATCGAACAACAACACTTTTTCTAAAATTTAACTGTCCTTATCCAAGAACTTACACAAAGTCATTGGGAAAGGCGTTGCCTTCGTGCAATGAAACGTTTGTCAACGGCAGTTGCACAGGTAAGTGATGCAAGAACCCAAACATACAACAATATGGCGTTTACTGGTATATACAGGTTCAACCTATTACTCCGGCAGAATTCAGATAACTAACATTTTTTACGACAACCGGCTGAATGATTCGGCAACACCTTATTACAACGAAACAAAATGGAATATGATGAAAATGGTATTTGACGCTTAAGTTTCTTACTACCAGTAATTAACCGGTGACAAACAATTATTTATAAATTAAACATTACGTACAAAATGTTCAGATTACACAACTGTTTTTGTCGGCAAATGTTCCAATAAAAAGAGTTATTATTCTCGGATTTTCTTCTGGAAGTCTCATAGTGGAGTATGTGGTTGAAGTTACACCGTCTGTTAATCAAGCTGCCACAGTGCAAGTTCAAATCAGAGACATTACTCAAAACATTAACAACCAAACCTTTGCAAGCAATATTTCAGGAGTTAATATAAACTTTTTGTCTCAATATCAATTTGGACTTGTCAGTGTAAAAACGGCCGGTAAGAAATTAGACATAGCCTATTTCCCCATATCTTTAACAACGCAAACATTATTTTTTATTACAGACTCAAGCGTCAGCAACAGAATTCAAAACCCATGTTATAGCGGAACACACACGTGTGACCAATATGCTATTTGCACTCCATTGGCACAACAGTCATACAAGTGTCAATGTGCCGTGGGATATGTTGACATCCAGCCGTCACAGTAAGTCCCAGCCAATTTAATTTATTTGACTGCAGCAAACGGCATACTTTTAAATAAGAAATAACGGTCACTGTTACTTGACAAAAATTGGTTGGGTTTTTGTTTATGCAAGAGTTTATTTTTGTGTGTAACATACCAGCAAACTATTTTAAATCGCAAAACACATGACGGCATTTCTCATGCTAAAGCGGAACCACATCACGGTCATTTTATATGTGAATACTTTGTTCACTTCCGCCTACTGTAGTTACAAACTACGTGTACACGTCACAGGCCCGGTCGAGCTTGCCGCTCAACATGTTCTCTGTCTGCCGGACCTTTCTGTCTTAACAATGGAATTTGCATCGTTAATCCAGTAACCGGCATGCCATCTTGCTTATGCCAAAGCGATTACGAGGGCAATCATTGCGAAAAACAACGTAAGAGAGAAAAGCTAATACAAACGAAAATATTTACAGTAGGCCTATGTCAAAATCGTAGATTCTTCGACGAACGGAGATTTGTTGCAATTTCTCCCTTGGGTCGCAGTCGGCATTTTACTGCTTTTCCTGATCATTTTGCTAGTGTTGTACACAAGACGCAGAAGATATTTTCAAAAGTCATTTGCAGATCACTCATTTCTGCCAGATGCTGGGTAAGTTCATAGATCCGGTGCCCCAACTGCAAATCGCAATACAACCACCAATTTCATGACATATGTAATTTTTAAATCCTTTTTAAATTGAATAGATGTTTTATTGGCAAAAATACTAACATAAGCTATTTAACCGACACAAAACAATGAATCTGGCTAGATGTTCGGCAAAATTAGCTTGGCTTGTTATTTCTGCCAGTGTTTTAATTTGTCGTGTATCTTGGGTTCAAACACTAAACTATGAGGGAAATTTTCAAGGTTCTCAAACACTTTCACAAAAAATATCCCAGGCCTCACCAGGATTAAATATATAGCCTGCTTTAAATATATAATACGTAATATAACTAATAAGTTCAGAGCGTATTTTGTATATTTTGCGTTTTAGTTTGAGTCCCAAAAACTACTGGTAAATCATAAAATGCGCGCATAACTTTTGGCTACATTTATAAGAAACAGTTATACACTGGGGTTAAAATTGCGGGCAATTACGACTTAAACCCAAATTTTCTCACGTCATTTTTAGACCGAGCAATTCTGATGCTGTTGTGGGATTAATGCAACACGGGCCAGGGAATCAGAGCTTCCTCGACTAACTGTTGAGACTACAATCATTGAATATTTATATATTCGTTGTTGAAAAAAATCTTCCTATAATAAACATATACCATATACTATCGTGCAATAAAAATTGTAACGTGTTTCCAGAATTTTGCTTGCGCTGTGAACATTTTGGTCTTGTTATAAGTTTGCGACTTAAATGTTTTCCTTTTTACAACATTGGAGAATTAAAAACACGCTGTGGGTCTTTTGGAGATCCTACTGATTAGCAACAACAATTGTTTAATTCTCAAAACTAACTTTCTGGCAAAAATTTACGTAGTGTTTATTGAACCCACGTTTCGTCTTAACAATCGTTTGTAGTGAAGCAAATACCATAGACAGTTTATATCATGTAACATATGGCACGGTTTCAATAGCAAATGGTTGCAAGCAGCTGAATGGTAATTCTCCGCACAGGATTACCAGATAATCTCTTTTAAGCTATCAATATGCGATGAATAGGGACTGGTTTTAGAGTTGACGACTAGAAGCCGTAGAACAGCCGACTGATATTTTATAATTTGTCAAAACTGTCAGTAAAAACAGCAGGAGAAATAAAATGTGTCGAAATTTATCACAGTTCAAAACAGTGACCCTGTTATTCATCACTTTACTGTTCGTATTGCAGCAAACGAGTCTACTAACAGGTTAGTAATTGCTATGCAAGTTTTACCTTTGCAAAACTTGATAACTTTAATATTTACCACTTGCATCTGTGTTTTGGTTACATGTGCGTAAACAAGTCCCAAGTGCTGTTGCGAACAATGCCACATGTAGTTTAAATAAAAGCAAGCAGGTTTCAACCTGGTAAAACGAAAGAACTTAATATGTCAACAGCAATATACATGTCCATGGAGTAAGTTTTAAACAGCGACCATTGTGACGTGCGTGCATTCATTCTCGTAAAAATTACAATGAGTTTTGTCTCTATCTATTTGCAACGATCAAAATTTTCTTGATAGAAGCCGGAAAAAGTAGCAGAAATGTCCCCCCAGTATCCCTGCTTTCGCTTACTTCGAACGACGACCTCCAAATTTCTGACAACCCGACTTTGGTGGTAAATGAAAAGCAGCCGGTATCTTTGGTATGCCACTTTTCAATGACGACTGGCGCCATTTTGCGGGAGGTCGTTTGGTACAGGGAATTTGACGACGGTGCAGCTGTGAAATTGCTAACCTACGATGCTGTTATGAACATTACTCAGGTAAAAAACATATTAACTGTTTTCCCACCACAAAATGCGTTGTAATCATTGCAAGGGTTTTCATAATAGACTTCGGTTACCAGAACGAAATTACAGGAACGGAAAAGCATTATGCACTAAGAAGGTTTAGACTTGGGTTTTATTCAAGTTTAACTGCACTATATGTACACAAAACCACGTTTTAGTTACATGATTAATAATTACAACTACCCACAGTTAAGATTGCTGCATCATCCTGTATTGCAGTTCTCCGCAACCATTTTTAATTGACGTTACACATATACTCTTTCAAAGTTTGGTGGCACATCTCTACCCAATTTGTAGTGGATATGACGTCATAATACGAGTAGTCAAACAAATGCAATTTTGTAGCTAAAGTCTGGTTAAGTCAATTGTCTACCGGCAACCACCGTAAATTCAAAAATTGCCAAAAACACCTAGCATCGTCTCGTGGCACACTGGTTGTGGAACATCTCTATAACAACATCTCTCCAAGTTTTTGGTTCTGCGACTCATTTGAAAAAAAAATTACTATGCGACCGATTTACCAATTTAACATCGTGATAAATTGGCCGACTATCATAACTGCTGCCGTCAAGGTTACTTTTATCGCCCAACGCTTTTCGAATAATCAGTGGGTCTAGTAAGAATCACGTATTGCAGTAGTGTACGAGTTTTACTGAATTTATGTTTGACTGATAAAGTATTTAAAAATAATTGATGGAAAAGACAAAATGTATGGCGCCGAATCAATTACTTTTAACATCACGTGGGACATGTGCACAAATAGGCAAAACTTGTTGCAAAATGTCATATTGACTTGCAAAATGTTTTTTTTTGTTAAATACGGTTAGATTTGCGAAACAAATTAATTCAAAGTCCTTTGCTCACTCATAAAACTTTGCTTTGCTTGTTTCAGACAAACGATTTAACTAGCAAAAACATCAGAGGACGAGGAGCAACATTACTCGAAATTGACAACACTTCTCCAGCCGATGATGGCTGGTATCAATGCCACGTTGGAATATACATTAATAGAAAAATAGTAGAAAAGATTGGATACATTTACCTAAACGTGTTAGGTATGCTGTACAGATCCTAAAAGCTTCTTCTTTTGTTACTATGGCAAAGTTTTGGTCTTTTATAGTTCCACCATCAAAAGTGAACATTGCTGTTCACAATTCCATTGAAGGAAACTCATTATTTCGGCACAACTTCAGTTTGGTATGTCGTGTCGATCAATCAAAGCCGGCGGCAAACATCGTTTTTACAAGAAACGGAAGAGAAATACATGAATCGCGTCACGTTAACTCGTCTACTCTTCTCGATGGGATGACCGAAAACTACGCGGATTTACTTTTAACTAAAGGTATCCGAAAAATAAATTGCTTTATACTTTTTTTGAAAAAGAAATTATGTGTGAGGATGATGAACGGACAACTACTTCGTTTTGTCTGCGTATCACTTAATATCCAAATTGGACTTGACTGGCAGAATTTGACCATTTTAGTCAGAAACACTGTTTGTACTTACCGACAGACACACATCAAAAATCGCGTTATTTTATTGGTTAATAATAGTATTGTAAAATCCGCTTCTGTTCGGTCAAACGCGAATTGCGATTTTAATTTTTAATCTCAAGCTTATACGACGTGTGCTGTTTTAAATACCCGGCCCTACTTCGTCCTTATTTTTGCAAGCGCAGTGCTTGATTGGTATTTCTTCATTAGTCTGATTGTGTAACCACAGGATTATATGCATTTACAGGAGCAACAAATGACGTGCAAGCATCAATAACATCTGGCGACGTGGAAATGGAGCGAGCGACAGAAGAAGGGAAATCAATAATTCGCTATACAATACTTCATTTAAAGGTTTAATTAACTTAACTTTAATGACCCAGTTGCTATGCGAGTTGACTGCAATTTTCTATCGCAAACAGGCGCAAATTAAAGGAAGTAAAATTTGGGAAAGCACGAGCTATCTTTTGTGGATTTTATATCCGCAATTAGACATTGACTCCGAATACGGATGTCTTGCTAAGCATGAAAGTTTGAACACGGCCAAGTCTGACATTCAAACTTTACGTAAGTATTTGTAGAACACACGTTGTATCGAAGTACTTTAATAATGACATTTGTAACTACAAACATGCAACTATGATTAAATATATATGGAGCATTCGCCATTCGTTTCTCTGCAAACATTTAAAGAAAAAGTTCGCAAAAATACCGGTTTTTCATTGTGTGGCATGTTTATACGGCTCTGCACCTACAACCGGCTGAATCAGCAACTTATTTGTTTCTTGTTCTCCAGGGCCACCTACAGAAAGTTTACTTAAAATTGAAGTAAAACCTCACAAACCTATACTTGGAAGCAACGTAATCTTGCAACTTAATGATGATCTCCTGCAAAATATTTTTCCTAAACCTGTACTTCTCTGGTCCAGTGATTCAGTATGTATTTGTATTGATTCCACTTTTTATGATTTATAACAATACATTTTACCAAACCTACAGAGATCCATGAAAAGTAAGCAGAAGTTTTATGTGGGCAACAAGCTTCTGTTACGACATGTGCGCCATAATCAATCAGTATTTCGAGTACAAGCGTTTAACGCACTTGGAATGGCAAGCACCACAACCACCCTTATTCTACATGGTAACTTTGTTGTTAGCAAATCAGTGGCAAGGACATTTCGCATGATGTTTTGTTTACAATTATTCTTGTGCGTTTTAGAATCAAAAGCTCCGCTCAACACATTAATGGGTATGAATGAAAAGTTGTGCAAACCAGTAAGTACGGGCAACATACAAATAATCATAACTTCTTTTTAGGAAAAAGCAACAGTGTCTCCCCAAGAGGAAACATGGCACACATGTGCATACTTATTTTGATACATTACATTGGTCGACAAAGCACTTTTTGAAAATAAATCATTTACCTTGTTTTGAGTTTGGTTCATTCGAAAGCAGTGACAGGTGTCTTTTCTGAACGGTTTTTATTTACTATTGTAAAGAATTTGAACTTTTCACCCATTTTCTTTGGATTTGTCAACATGTCGTAGCTTCCAATCAATTTTCTTTTTGTTTCCTCATCCTGACAATTTCGGAGCAACATCTATACGGTTGAAATATACGAAATAATGTATCTGGACGAGATTTACACCAGTGCGTTAACACTCCTTCTTTCTAATAAACAGAAGCCCATCGGTTTCGAGGCACGTTACCATACGGATTGTTGATGTGTTGAAGTCCACTGTTCGTGTGACCGCTCGTTCACAAGTTTTATTGTTGTCGTTATATTAAAGGGGTGGGCAAAGTTACCCACCTCACAGCAAAAGCCATCTTAAAAGTATACAAATCTCAAGTGTGGTAAAAAATACTGCATTTATCCTAAAGTGATCCGCCAAATAAATTGATGCAACAGGTTTGGAACTACCGGTTTGCACTATTCTATTTGGGGATATTAACGCATTTAAAAAAAGTCGTGACGTCATCCGATTTATCGCTTGCCAACAATATATCGTTTTTTTTTGTAAAAGGGGGCCAGGATGATGGCAATTTCTAGCAATCTGGTAGCTGAAACTCCATTAATCAACCGTAAGTCACATTTTTGTCTGCTGCTAAATGTTTTGACTGGCAGCAATAGCATATCACGGCGAAATTATCCTTAGAATATTTAATGTCGTTTAAATTAAACAAATTATTTGTTGGTGATGAATTTACGTAAAACTGTTCATTTAACATGTTTATCAGTTTTGTAGCGAAAAAATCCCGTATGAAAGCAGGGGGGAAATTTGCCTAATAAACTGAATTTTAGATTTTTATACCCAACCCTCATCGGCAAATCCAGGGGTGTGCTGCCCTGCTATTGCATAGTGCTATCGGTTTAGGGAGCTTTATGCAAACAATCATAAAATTGTCAACAAAACTCACTGCCCTTACCTAAAAAAAATTCCCGTTTTCCAAACAGGTGACTTTGTTCGATAATTTGAGGACGAATTTAACTTTAACTATATTGGGCTCATTGTATTGGTTGCATACTGCAAAAAACAAGTTATTTGTACTTTTTCTTTGATTCGCAAATGCGTATTTCAACGAATTACTGTACTACCATCAACGCATCTTGGGGTTGGAATTAGTGATGGGGTTGGAATTAGTGATGAACTTATTAATAATTCTTTTGTACCCTGTCCTTGCAGCAAAAATAATAAAAAACTGAATGATATCCAATCATGCTGACAAGATCGATTATCCTTTTGACTATGGTATGAGCCATGGGGTTAGCCTCAACGAAATTACAATTCACACACTGCCAGTTATTGCAAGAAACATTTACGCAATTAGGTTTCTACGGCGTGTTGCAAGAAAGCAAATTACCTACGCATTTGCCTTTTAATTTGCTAGGTTTATTTGGTACGCCCTGAAACAACAGGAAAGTGTGTCATAACTACGCTTCTGACTTAAAAAATGTCTCATTGGTGCCTGTGCCATAGCCTGCCGTTTCATTTACATTTAGGTAACGGTTATTTATTCAAAATATAATGATTTGATTTTATCAATTAGAAAAGCTTACAACCCCAAGAAAAAAATGCTGCAGTGACAGATAAAAAGGGTTAACCAAGATTGACTGTCATTCTTCACTGGTGTGCTTTATCTGGCATGCGAAGCTCGTCTAATGGACCGAAATCGCCAGTAATGTGTCGTAATAAGTTTTAGATAGTAACTATCCCCCAGACAAAACTTCTGGCACCACCCTTGGTTTTTGCTGCAAACGTTCGAACAAAGTAAATTTTGGTGCTTGTCTAGTTTCAATTACAGGTCATTGTTAGAGTGTATTTATAAAGTTTGCGAAAAGCCTGCATATAAAACTGTGAAATATTTGATTTTTGTCACTTCTATGAATAGTTTGACTCTTATATTTTGAAGATGACTTTGCGTTATGCAAGTTCTAAGTAATGTGTTTTACTACCCAAACCAAAAAAGATGCAAAAAATCTTACCATAATTCTTGTGTCAATTCCCATATTTTTTAGAAAGCATTCTTGTGTTATTGGTCCTTTTGTGTCAACATTGCAACTTTCAGCAACTTCCTTTAGATATTTAAAATCCACATCTGCTGTAATATCTGTTTCACCAACATTGGTTAAAACATCAACCACTTGATGTGATTTAAAACCCTGTGATTCAAGAAAAGTATAATTGGGGTACAAGGCTTACATATTGCTTGTGTATCTAATGTATTGCCTTGTAACTGTATGATGGACAATGCTGACAAAAATGAAGCTGTTACTTATTGTGCTCTGCAAGCTTAAACAGTCGCAACATTTACAACCAAAAATAAAATGACATACCCTTAAGGTATCTTCTTTTGTACCAAAATGTCCATAGTCAGCAATAAGTGCCATACCTCCAGAAACATTCACTCTTTTTGAAATTTCATGAACAATTGCTCCAGCTTTCGGTGAGACTTCAACATGTTTGCGGCTTTCTTCAGGCTTTAGAAAAATAGTAATTGCTGCTATGTTCACTCAAAATCATAAAGGGGCAATAATTACTTGCCTTGATTAAGGTTTGTGTAGCAACAGTTGGGTGAGGTGGCAATACAAATCGAAACTTTGAAGATTTGGAATCTGGACATATATCCACATACATTTCCTTCCAAGTATTTTTGTCTTTTACAAATTTATGTACTGGAAGAGCATCAAAGAACTCATGGGCAATGAAAAAGGTGAATACATCTTTTGGTACATTCTCAATGCCTTTGTTCCAATATATGTTTTGACCATATTTGCTTTTACCTTGCAATGTATGGTTAAAATCCCAAGCCTTGTTTACAGCTTTTTTTATTGAATCAGCTTCACACAAATTTTTGAGTTGTAGTTTTGAAAGATATGGACTAATTTCAACCAGGTGAATAGATACACTAGTGGTTGCCATAGTTCTGTTTAATGAAGTAAAAGTACGCATCATGTCATCCATCAAAGTTCCACGCCCAGGTCCAAACTCCACAATCTGTATCTTTGATGGAGAACCAGAAGCTATCCATTCATTAACAACCCACACCGCAATCAGCTGAAATTCGGGCAAAGAATTTTCGACAAATGTTAACAAAGTTTAACAACACAATGTAACACTTTTTCACCTCTCCAAACATTTGACTCAGTTCTGGGGATGTGACAAAATCTCCAGTTTTACCAAACACATCTTTCTTCATGTAATAACCCTTAATGTAATGCAAATTTTGTGGTTATGGTTGGTAGTCAAGGCAGTTGTAACACATCATACCTTATCAGGACTAGTTAAAGTTTGAAGCATGAAATCTGCCACAGAAATTGGGCCAGTTACTTTGATTTGCTCATAAAGTTGTTTTTGCAACAATGATGAATGTCTCCTCAAGTTATCATTTAAACTTGTGGTGTAATTGTTTGAATTCAGTTGCAATAGAGAACACAGTCCACTTTTAAGCAAAGCTACTCTATGCTGTACTTTAAACATGGTATCATTCCTAAAAATATAAATTAGTTGCATGTATAAGTGAATTATTTGCACATCTGATATGGTTTTACTATTTTATAATAGCATTAGAAAAGGTCTGTGTCAGTATGCATGTAAAATTTTGGTGGTAGAGGTAGGCTGCAAAATCACTTGCTACCATCTTTGCTAACTATGATATGTCCTATGACATTATAAAACTTTCAATGAGTTTAACCAGAGACTAATATTTGACTTTTTTCTGTATACTGTACAGGGTTGCCAAATAAAAAGTTACAAATAATGGCCAAATGGCTGTCAAAAAGGTTATAAAGTGCCCTATTTACAGCCAAAGGCACAACAGTTTATAATTTTGCCAAGCTTAGATAGCAATTAATGAGGTTCAATATTGAAGCATTGTTTTTGTTACGTTGAACTTGTGCTCATGGTGTGAGGTTTGGTCAAACACCAACAAATTGACACAATTAAAAGGTAAAAAAGATATAGGGGAATGGTTGCAATAGAAGCACACCAATCTCCTGATGTAAGCAGACTTTCTTGGATATCTAACCTCATAAAGGATTGATGAAAAGGATATGTCATATGTTCTAAATATTTTTCTCAGTGAC
The DNA here is from genome assembly GCF_947561715.1 of Ascidia mentula. Lineage (NCBI taxonomy): Eukaryota > Metazoa > Chordata > Ascidiacea > Phlebobranchia > Ascidiidae > Ascidia > Ascidia mentula. The sequence continues at coordinate 13,086,608 of NC_138569.1, read as the reverse complement.
CATAGTACCTGTAAACAAAACCACAAACTAAACTAATTTGCGTAGCCTACCCACTACCACTAGTCGGACTCATACAGCCCAATGAGCCCACTAAGTAACACTGCGCACTCGATTGCCCCCTAAACGTTTGGCTATGCACTACTTACTACAGACGGGATTTTAATGAGCATTATTCTCGCCTAGTAATTCATTTCAAAATAAAATGCGGATGGCAAAAGGGCAAGAAAAGTGTTACTGTCCTACTTACTTACTTCATGAAAATTAATGTTCCGGGTTTTCCCGAACGCGAAACACAGGGTTTTAATAACAATTTTAAAACTGCGCTGTATTTAAAATCTATAAAATCAGAAGTTTGCAGCAATTTCGTGTGTTTGCGCAAAATGTAAACAAGACTTGGTGTTCATTTGATTTTTTTCTCAATACTAAAGTGACCTTTCATTACAAAATCGCTTCGTTTGTGTGGTGTTACGTTGTTTACAGAAAAAAATACAGAACTTTAAATTATATTATTTTTGGAAAATACGTTATTTATCGGAACCACAACCAGGCTTTTGTTCCAGTCAGAGGTAAATAGATTTGGGCATTTTTGTTACCTTCGCACTATTTTGCACCGAATTCCTAACAGATATGGAGATATTAAAAAAATTGTAGGAGTAGGAGTGAAAGTGGTTTGGCCACATTTGGCATCAATAATTTTCTCGAATTACTCGCTTTTAAATTCATGCAGGGTTGCCAGATTGAATTTTCCCTGAATTTAGCTTTTTTCCATTTTGTCTTGCGCCCAAAATTTGGTTTGGCTTATTTGGCCCCTTTCTGGCGTTTTCCCTGTTGGCTTTGCGTTCGGAAGTTACCAGGGCTCGTCCGTGACGAAGCAGGTTCGCGGCATGCTTCTTTTCGGTAAAAACGAATCACAGCCCAAGCTAGTTCAGAAGCGTTGCAAACTCTATGGCTGGGTAGCGTAAACTTGACTACTTCTATAGTGACGTCATAATTTAAATTTTGAAAGACTGTTTGTTGAAAGTTTGCGTAGCACTGGCACTGCTATGCACATAGAAAGACGGAAATAATCCAAGAGCATAAATAAACAAAGAATAGGTTATATGTTGCTCTACCACATGAATGCACTTTGCTTGTAAATACAGTTTGACATATGTTAGGGGAAGCAGAAAATTAAAAAATATATACAGTATTTAAACTATTGGCTCTTTTCTGGTTCCTTCAAAAAGAGTTTTGGCGTTTTTAGTCGTGCTGTTCGCGGCTCTAAACAAAAAAAATATTCTGGCAACCCTGCCCTCGTGCAGTGCATGCTGTTCAACCATGCGGAAAGATTTTGATGAAAATTTGGCTTGTAGGGAATTGGATTCCTCTGAATGGAAAATGTATTTATTTGTGCTCAGTAAAAGTGAATGTCACGTCACGTAGCTGCTTGGCGCGCTAGTTTATGCTGACTCGATAACCCTTATGGTTGTATGGTATCGGTGTCCATGCCATTTTTTGTTTCACGTTTATCGTTGCGTAAAAAAATTAATTTGCCTAGCCGTTAATGTTTGTTCTTGCGTTGATACAAATTGGAAAAAAATTGTGTGTGGAGGATAATCCGTGCAACCAACAACACACTGTTGCGAAAGTTTACCAACTAGCTAAAAAACACTACATTGGCAGGCAAAAGGTTATCTTCATTACTAGGGGATTTGATACAATGAGTTTTGAATAAAAACCATACATGCCCCATAGACCAGTGGTTCTTAACCTTTTTTCTCCTATTTCTCGCCTTCACTATTTAAGATTTTGAACTTACACTGTAATTATTGTATTTTCGCTGCAGGCCTATATATGTTATATTTTTATAACATTTTTAATGGCAATGTGCGACCAATTGCCAATAAGTGTAGGACACACAGTAAATACAGAACTTATCAACTACTTTTGTATATTTTGGTGTCGATTAATTACCCACCTACAACCCTTTTGTGGGAAATTTCAGACCGGTTAAGAACCACTGCCATAGACAAAACTTAAATACGTTCATGGGTGTAGTCGAATATTCACCAAAGCATAAAATTTGCTTGTTTAATCTTTTCATGATAGTTACTAGTAACATGTGGAAGTTAGGAAGTACCTTCAAACTTAAATCGAAGTACCAATTTTCTTATGATCATGGCTTTACACAAAAAATGGCTGGATATTGTCAAGACTTTGACTGGGACACAAAGTGTGGCACACAGGATATATATTGGAAAACCAGACAAAATTTCAAATATACGACCTCTGACAATTGTTCAAAACAAAAATGACACGTCTTTGGAAAAACAATTGAAATTGTTTCAAGCAGAAACACAAAAGTGGCATCATCAGTTTTGGACGAATCACAACCAAGCATACACCACGGTATATAAACAGTAATGTTAATAATTTAGACTAATGAGTTTATTCAATAGAAATAAACTGTGTTAACGGTTTCTTGTTTTATTGCTAATACCAATGGTCAAACTTGCTTATTTAAAACAGAGACGTGAAATATATGTGGATCAGTTGCTTGCAGGAAGCAGAGAAAACAAAACTCTTAACCCAGAAGACATGGCTGTATTTCATCGTAGTTTTTTACACAAAAATCTTCAAACACAAAAAGCATATGACAGGTATACTTTAATGTACTGATGTTTTGTTGCATAAAATTTTTTTTTTTAAAGGGAGTGGAAAATGAGAAATCGTCAGTTGATGTTTCTTTCATTTAAAGTTGCCTGTCAGCGATTATATTTATGGTGCTGGAAGATGTAATTGTACATTAGCAAGTATTTTTATTTTGTTGCTTCTCGAATAAACGATTTCTGAAAAACAGTTTTGTTGGTGTATTTAATCATTGAAAAAATCCGAAGAGTAGACATTCTACCTTTAATCCAGAATTTGCATTGCACATTTGTAAGCCTATAGATCTTAATGCTACTAAAGGAGGAAAATCTGTTGAAAACAGGTTTTTTAAACCATGAACTGCTGTGACAATGGGCAGGTTGCTTAGTTGCTGTTTAGATTCAAAATTCAGAAGATGAGATAGAGAACCTGTTCATTTTAAATAGGTAAATATTTATTTTCTTTAATCCACACATGAAATTTTCAATTCTCATACCCAAATCTTGACCTTCATATACAGCCTCATCCAAGATTTGGATTAAACTTGCAACATCCCGAAAACCCAAGTTTACACCTTGTCCCGCTAGAGGGTGAATTCTATTACAGCACAAATTTGTTGGAAAAAGACTTACATGATAATCTTTCAAACCTGTGTACAGAATCTCCAACAAATGCTATGCGAGGTTTAACATATTCATTACCATGACTACACACCAATGGAAATTTGAAGCGCCCCCCGACCAAATGTGACATGCTGGGTGGGTATTGCATCACAACATCTGTGAATGAAAAAATAATAATTTTGGGTCTTTGTTTTTTTTACAGTAAGATTTACAAATCTGACCTGATTTTGCTAAACTTAGGAAATGTCTCGTCAAACTTTCCATGTTTTTTACAATGTTATTGTATGGATAATCTTTCCACTGGATACAAACAACTTGCTTACAGAACATGTTTAGGAAACAACTATGTCAAAACTTACAAAGGCATGGTTTATTTCAGATATAAATTGTTCTTCTGGCATCCTAACAAGTTTTTTTGCATGCTCATGGGTTGTACTCCAAACTAAAGAGCTTGTAGTTTCATTCAATGGCAACAAAGCAATTGGCCCTTAAAAGTCTAAATTTAAAATGTTTGCACAACAAAATTCTATTCTGCATATACCTGTTGGAAGGAATCTTTGCCATGCTACTACATTATCACATTTTTCATGCAATAAGTTGCTAACAACAGCTGACTGGTTGTATTTGTGAGTTACTGCTTTTATATCACAAGAGCGTGCCAATAACGAGTTGGCTCCATCAGCTGCTATCTGACAATGGAAAAGTTTGGTAAATTTAAAGTCAAGACTTTTTCAGTGCATTTATTAACTTACCAAAAGTTTTGTTGTAATTTCTGATCCATCATTGAGCTGCAGTCTCACTAGAGGTACAGTCTTTGTGTTTTCTATAGCATAGTTTCTCGGACCAACACAAGAAACTACTTGGCAGTTTCTACGAACTTCTACCTTATCCTTTAGATTAGTCTCTAATACTTTTGCAAAACTACAAACAACCAAATCGTTCTCAACAATATAACATAAATCATCACACATATTGTTTTCTTCAAATGTGATTAACCCATCAGAACATGAATCCCATACCTTTTAAATAAAAATGGATCTATGACTACTTCTGTGTTTTTGAGCAATGCAACATCTGTACCTGCATACGTTTTACTTGAGTGAAGCGTGGAATTAAGTTCCACACACCTAGTTGTTGTAAAAATTTTGCATTTCCTGGTGAAACAGCACATACTCTTGCTCCATATGGCCCAGGGTTCTCAAGTAGCTTTGAACAAACTTTGGCGGTATCCAACAATAAAACTTTTTTGTGTGCAAAATGCTTGCTCCCACCTATTTAAAACAGCAAAAATCAACATGCAGCATATTTAAGTAAACAGTCACACAATACCCTTACCAATAGCACATGCCATTGCTCCACCAACCATCCCTCCACCAACAATTACAATGTCATATGGTCTACTGTGGTAACATGTTGTATGAATACAGGTTGATGATAACGATCCGACTTTTAGATTGATGGAAAACAGATGTTTATAATTTCTTGCAAAGATGGTTGCCATGTTGACAGTCTTGTTTTACATTTAGCAACAATAACTTAGAGTGGTGTATACTATAAAGCTAAAGAGATGAGGTTTAACACAAGGGATGTAAATAAAAATTATTGTAAATGAACAAAAATACTAAAATCAGTTTCCACAAGATTTCGTATCTTCTGAACAAGCAGTACAGAAACGCAAATAATAAGCGGTGTATCACAATCAACAGTTTATCTTGATCATGCAAATAAAACCTTTTGTTCCTCAACCAGTCTCTTAAAAACTCCATTATTGTAGGTCATTAATTCAATGTAAGAACCACTTTCTGCAATATTTCCATTTTGATCAAATACCACAATTTTGTCTGCTCTTCTGACTGTAGACAGTCGGTGAGCAATGACAATTGTTGTTCTTCCAACAGATGCCTTGTCTAAAGCATCACGGACCAAAACTTCACTTTCAGTATCAAGTGCACTAAAAGAAGTGTTATGTCATCAAACTATGCCTAAAAATTTTTATGATCTCAGACAGACACAAACCTTGTAGCTTCATCCAACAACAATATTTTAGGATTTCTTAATAAAGCCCTCGCAATAGCTATTCTTTGCTGTTGTCCTCCAGATAACATTACTCCTCTTTCGCCAACTAATGTTTCAATACCTTTTGGCAAACCCATGAGAAACTCATCTAAATTAGCTTTATGTACAGCTTGTTTTACTTGCTGCATGGATGGTTTGATGTGAGTCAAGGAACCATATGCAATATTTTCACCAATAGTGCCAGCAAACAACACTGGATTCTGTAGCATATTTAAAGATTCTTAATTTTATATATCTTAACTATTTACAAGATGTTTGGTGATTCAGATATGTTACAAATAAGTTCTATCTTGACTGGTTGTTTTAAAAAAAGCTGTTTTAAAATATTTTCGAAAAAAATATAAAACCACATTTTTCAATAGTTTAACTCTGTGGTTCTTAACTTTCAAGAACTGGTGACAAACTCATCCCCAACAAAATGTTGTAATGGGGAACCCCCCAAAGATATTATGCATGTTTTAACCTTATTTAGAATTTACTTGTGTATATTGATACCTTTCCTTGTGCAACAGCTGAAAGGTCAACAACTAAAGATTTTACGCTATGGAAATGATATTCAAAAATACCCCAGTAAGCTTGCAACTACCCAGTAACATTAAAAGTGCATTGTGAGGCACCACTTGGGAAATTTTTAACTGTATGTAGAATTCATCATATCGAAACAGCACAAACCTGAGGTACAATCCCAGTGTTATTTCTTAGCCATTCTGCATTTATGTCAGTAATATCATGATGTCCAATTGTAATAACTCCATCATCTGGGTTGTAAAATCTCATCAAAAGAGCAGTTATGGTGGATTTTCCACAACCACTTGGACCAACCAGTGCTAAATATTTTTTTGGAATGTTATAAATACAACTAAATAAGTCACTTGACAAAGGTACCTGTCACTTTTCCAGACTCGCAACTTAAATGCAAATTAGAAAATATTGTTTGCTGTTTTCTTCCCGGGTAGGCAAAACTTACGTTTTTAAACACTATGTCAAATTGTAATGTTCTATCATTTGGAAGTAAACCCCCTAAAAGCAACTTGTTTACTTAAAGAACCAATTAGTGTTTACACCTTGCCTTGCAATGATATGCTAGGAGACATATCAATTAACTCCCACAAGCGCCCACTGGCACCAAGTGACTTATTTACAACAGTAAAAAATTCACTGATTCCCCGAATAGAAAGAGCTACATAACCAGAGTAAAGAAGGAATGCTGTCAAGTCACCCACAGTAATCTGTCCAGTGTGCATCATGATTCCACCATTGTACAGCACTAAAACCATAAAAACATTTCCAGCAAGTCCATTCTATAACAAAGCAAGTTGAAATGTTGATTGTGTGATTGATCCAAGGACAATTTGATCCTTACCATGCCAAAAAACACAGCTCTTGCTTTTGCTTCTTTCAATGCATAGTTAAGCACTGTAGTCACTTTTTTAAAGTAATTTTCACATTCAAGTCTTTCTTTTCCAAAAGACTGTACAGTTCTTATATTGCTAATTTTTTCATTTGCCATCTGGAATAAATTTTATAATCATGCAGTAAGATTTAAAACAGTTCTCAAAAAACGTCACATTTTTACCTGCAACACATAATGGTAGATGTACTGCAAAGTTTGAAACATACCTGTGTGCTATTAGCCAATGATGTTTGCGTCCTTTTGGCGATTTGGCGAATAAATCTACCATAAAACACTGCACCAATGGCAATTGGAGGAAGAATCATCAAAATCATGTTTGCCAGCTTTGGTGACAATAAATACTATCACATAACAGAACAGATTAAGAAAAATATAACATGCAACTAAGGGATAAAGTTGTACCATCATTCCAACACCAGCAGAAAACTGTGCTAATGAACGTAGTCCATCAGATATATTTTGAGTTACTGAGCCACTGACAAGTTCAACATCTGAAGCCAATCTATTGATAATTTCTCCAGTTTTGGATTTGTCGAAAAACTCCATATCTTGTGTCATTATACTTTTGTAGATCTTGTTTCTTAAATGTATTCTAATATGTTGTCCTAAAAACAGTCATTTGCAAACTAGCAACATTAATGTTCTCTCACCTTACCCACCTGCACTTTCCAGGAGATAAATGCGTCCAGCATTTGCTGCAGCACCAACAACGAACAAAGTACATAGCCCAGTTACTATAGGTTGCATTGCATTTTGTGGTGTTTCATTATTTGCAACAGATTGTATTAAGTCTATAATTTTTCCCATGCAATATGGCACTGCCAGTGTAATGGAACTACTTACAAACAACAACCCAACAGCACCTGCATAAAAATATTACAAAAGTTTGTTTTTTGGGTCAATACACAATAACGTACATGTAAACAACGTTTGTTACCTGAGATGTATCCTATTTTAAGCTTGGCTAAGCCCAATAGTCTTGTTATATCACTGCTTTGGTTTAACGTTGAAGTTTTTTTGTGTGCAGTGCTGCAAAACATTCTAATTGGTATTTGGTTTTCAGTTGGTTTTATGTATGTTGCGCAAACAGAATGTTTTGCAAGTTGCAAAAATAGTTTTTGATCCAAGGCCCTTTTCAATGAACTGTTCCATGGAATACATCTTGAATAAGGAAGGCAAACAAACAACCTTTTCAACAACATTTTTGCATAATTTTTTTTGTGTAGTAGAGGTCTCTGCATTTTTTCCACAATATAGTTTGACAAACATTAAATAAACGTGCTCATATTGATCACGTTGTTGGCAAAAAATGGAAGGTATGTAAATATTTCAGAGACATCCTGTTGCAGGTGTTTTATACGACGAGACTTTCAGATTATGGTAAAGCGATACAGTATTTTTATGGTCACGCTGGTGATATCAGGGAGCGATTTAGGGAAAAACCCCTTCTGAAAACATGGTTTTGGTTGCAACTGTCATTTCTGGCTCAAGAGAAAAACTAAAAGTTTCACGCATGATTGAACAGCAATGAAAACAAATATTTGAGTAATTCACTACTTACAATCTGTTCACATTGGCTATACTTTACGTTCAATCCAGTTGTAAAATAATTACCTGCACCATAAGTGTCATAAAGCTTACAAACGCTCTGTATTTCGGTTGATGGACTTTTTACACGAGAGTGGGATGCAGCCGGTGCGGCGCAAATACGAGTCTTAAAGCATCAATGCCACAGCCCATACGAGTTAAGGTCCCATGTCCAGGCCCCTTGAATATCACATCACAAGTATAGTGAGGTTGACTTTTGCTTTTACGACAAGTAGTCCTCTCCGCCTCTTTCAAGGCAATTATCTGGGTTGAAATTGTGTTTAGTCATGTGTAAATTTTTGGGAGAAACAATTGTTTTCAAGGACGATTTTACAAAGAAGAATTTTTGCCAATTATAATTTTATGTTTTGTCAGGTTCCAGAAAATAAAAGGCAGTCCTTTTTCAAAGTTTACTTTTGTGCATATTTTGTTTTTGTATCACAGCCATGGCATAAAATCATAATTTGGTTTATCTGTGTATGGAATTTTCTAAAATTTCGACAACTATTCTTTAGGCTTAAAATATCACACAACTGTTCTTTAGAATCACTGATCTTGGCAATTTTTCCTATGATACACTACATGAGGTTAAATTAATCTTTGGTTGGCAATTAAATCAATTTTGTTTGGGGGTTTGTTAATTAAATTGATTAAAAAAGTATTCCTATCAGCATAACAGACTTTAATGTAATGATTTATAAATACTTTATAAAAAATGTACCTACCTCTATAATGCGCCACGAGAAATGTTATTTCTGTGAAAACATGACTGGAGGAAAAATTAATATTAGACGTGAATTCGACTTTGGCAACATAACATCACTACAGCATTGGTTTCCTTCTCACATGTCCAAGGGTACCAGTATTGTTACTTTTAGTATTTCTTTTTTGTAATGTGACAATGATATGTATTATACTGTTAAAAATTAGCTGGAAGTAACATTTACTTTTTTTCAATTTCATTTTACTATCAACAGGTTTAAGCAGGATGCGAGCAATGTTGCAGAAAGTGGATTGTGTCATAGAAGTACATGATGCTCGCATACCACTTTCTGGAAGAAATCCTATTTTAAAAGAAGCCTTTGGTGCTAAACCATATGTAACTGTATTGAACAAGGCTGATCTCATTAAGGTAGTATTAACAACTTTTTAAAAGATTGCTACAGATGGAGCATTTTGTAATAGGGGACTGAAGAGCAAATTGATGCTATATATGGAATTTATCGTCAGGAGGGCGCACAAGAAGTTTTGTTTGCTGATTGTAAACCAATAAAAACTGTCCACAAGTCTGTTAAAACAGTAAGCAAGTCATTAATTATTTTTGCCCCAAAAACTTTACATCAAACTGTTATGTTTAGTGCTCTATGATTTTAAAAACCTTTGCCACTCTGTATGCCTTCAAAAGTGAGGTATTTTTTCAGATTATTCCCAGCTGCGTTAAATTAATTAAAAGTTCAAGACATTTAAAGTTAAGTTCAACAGCAGACTATCATGTAATGGTAGTGGGAATTCCTAATGTTGGCAAATCTTCCCTAATCAATGCTATCAGAAAACAGAGCTTAAATCGAAAATCAGCTACATCAGTTGGATATTCTCCCGGTCATACCAGAGCTGTAATGAGCAGAATTCAGGTATGTAGGCAAAACATAAAATGTATTAGGTGCCTACAACATACAGTGTGCTTTTAAATTTTAATGAGGCAATAGGCCTGATCAATGCCAGGTGATTTATTGCATTATGTTTTTCATTGTATTAAATGAAAGTAGGTTTATTTTCTACTCTGTAATTTGGTATTTATTTGCATACATAAATAAAAAAACATGCCAACATTCTAAGGTATATGATAATCCAAAAATATGGTTAATGGATACACCTGGAATATTTCAACCAAAAATAAAAGATTTTCATGTGGGCATGAAGCTGGCCATATGTAACACCATAAGAAGTGATTTGTTTGGATCAGAGCTAGTTGTGGATTATCTACTTTATTGTTTGAACCAAAAAAAAGAGTTTGCGTAAGTGACCTTGATAAGAAATTTAGTGAAATGACTAATATCATATATGCTTTTAGGTATACAAGGCATTTTAATCTTCCACAACCATGTGATCATGTAAAAACAGTACTGTTGCATATTGCAAGGACGAGAAACTTATTTTGCAAGCACTCTATTCTCACCGGAACTGGAAAAAAAGTAGTAGAAATACCAGATTTAAAAACTGCTGCTGAAGCTTTTCTTGCTGCATACTTGCAAGGCAAACTGGGAAAGTTTATTTTAGATGATGTTTTGTAACAAAGTTGTACACTGGACATTAAAATTTTATCTGGTTATCGAGAATATGATGCTTGTTTTTTGGATGAAGAAATCAGGACTGTAAAATATTGGCATTTATACACCCAATGAATGGACTGAAAAATAAATTATTATGAGGCAAAACCAAACAATTTAATATTTTTAATTACTATTGCCTGTCAATAACAAAACAATCTGCCTAGACAACAATAAACATAAAATCACACACTGCACATGTTATCAATAAATTGGATGTACCAAAATTGCAAACAACATTAAATTGTGGTCGCAAATTGCAACTTCCTGAATGTATAGACACTCCTTCCTCTAGACTGGCCTTAACATTTGTTATTGACAATGAATCTTGCTCCATATTTATATGCAACCCACACTGACAGTTCAAGCAACCTTGTCGTATGTTAAGATAGTTTAAATTGCATACTGGGCAAATAACATCGTTTGAATCAAAACTTTTCCGGTCATGATATGCAATATCAGCGTCAACTGAATCCACTTCAAGCTGCAGCAGTGATTCGGCTTCCCATTCAAGCAGTTCACTTTTAATTTTATCAAGGGTTGCAGTAACATCTTCTATGTTCTCATTTTGGTTTGTTTTAAATCCTTCTGATTTCATTCTCATCCATTCTTGTTGCATTAGATTGTCTAGATATTCCGTTTCACACACTGGATCCAATTTTCTAAACTTTTCCAGCATTTTTGATCTACTGCCTTTGAGTCTTTCCTTGCATCTGCTCTTGTAAGTCTCTCGCCATGATGGGGACCCACATTTGTACATTGCTTTACGTTTCGAAGTTTGTTTTTCGGTCATTATTTCAATACAAAATATTTCACACAAATTAAATAACTTACGTAATTAAACGACCTATGACCTGTAGGTTTGTTATGTTTACAATAGCTGAATAAACAAGCATTGCTATGACCTTGCCCTGTATAAAAATCGTTCCGCATTATTGCACAGCATTTCAAATAATTGTTTGGGAATTAATACAGGTTGCACCTCTAAACGTTGCTTTTGATAATTGTACATGCTAACATTGAAATTAGTTCTTGCTCCCAGACTGTACCTGACGAATAAAAGAAGTATGTAATAGACTCTTACCGACAAAATTGCGTTTTTGTTTTGTTAAAGTGTGTCTACTACCTATAGCATCAATGGCTTTACTAAACGAAAATTGACAATTAATTACTCATTAAATTTTCAAATATGTTTGCTGTTGTCGTCACAACCCATGCGCATGATATTGCTTACGCCAAGGATGTAAACTATCTGCCACGGACCAAGCATTTGTGTGACCTTGTTTACCAATGGAACATCAAACAACACACTTGATTGAATATAAAAACAAACATGCAAGTAAAGACGACATTTGAAAATATTTTTAAGATGTTGTCAAAAACAGCCTGCTTGCCATAAACTTGACAAACGTGCCGTGTATTTGTTTATGATTTTACGTTTCTATTTACTGCTGTACGTTGGTATTTACTGAAATTTTACATTTTTGCCCATTTCATATACAAATAAATTAATTAGTAGATAAAAAACAAAAAAAAAATAAAAACTTTAATAAAAAATAGAATGCGTTGTGAAGTAAAATTTTGAACTTAATTTACTATCATCATCATTTGATTTTCCAGAATTAGATTACACTTCCTGCTGGTAGCATTAAAAACTTATGTAAACCAAATAATAAAGACATCAACTATTATGGAAAAAAGGAGCAATATAAACAAACTGGCTATAAAAAAGTTTGTAAGACAATAATGTCGTGTGTTTAAAAGTGGTTTCTATTAACCCTGTAGTGAACACAGCGAATATTAATACGAAAAATGTAATATTGGAATTGTTTATATTCGTGAACTAATTCCCACGTACAAAAGGACAACACAAACGTGTGCAAAAGTAGTTACAAAGGACCGCCCTCTGACTCTAAATCAATAACCTCGACTCTAAACTGTTGTAACTTGCTGGTCCGCCCTGACATGCCTCGCGGGCGCCTTTGACCAGTGCCACTACATATAATGAATTGCATTTGCTTGTGTTGTAAGTAAGAAAAAGGTTGGTGGGGGACGTGAAGGTGAATCCACCCATTCTGTGGTGATTCCACACGATTCCATGACTTGTGGTTTCATTATTGGACTGGAAGTTTCAGCCATCTCAATAAAAGATTGTTTATTCTGAAATGGTGTCAGATCTATACGGAGTTTTCTGAAAATAGAACACACATCTACACCCTTCTATAGATAAAAATATGTGCGTTCCCTGATCGCCGTGAAAGTCACGTGTTTCAACCGATTTTGACCACACAATTAATCTTGGACGTCAACCTGTCTTACTCCTGACAGCCATTGCGGTTGTAGTGAAATCGGCTTCGAAACGTTTTAATATTTTGTTTAAACTTGGTCTTTAGCATATCCGTCAAAATTTCTGACAAACCATTCGCGTCCTTTCACGGTCAACAGAGATCTTCGTTTTTACAGATTTCAGCGGAAATCGATGTTTACTCATGGTTATGACACATATACCATATTCATATTCGAATATGAACATAAATTTTTTCCTAATTTTTCTATCGTTGGAAAGTTCAGCTTATGATCTATGTTTGATTGAAAAAAGTAATTCGCTATACCTCGCAAGGTGGCCGAGTATCCCGAGTTCAAACTTTTGTCAACTGGCGTTTTTTTTGTCAACTAACATCTCTCTGGTATATTTCGCCCACTTGTTGCTGAAGAAACAATGCGGTTTACAACAAGAGTAAAAATTACACGTAAGCTGACATGCAGATGTAAAAACTGCACATGCTGCTGTTGAGTGTTATCCAGTAAAAAGCTTTTGCATAGTAGGCGGATTTTTAGGTACGTCGTTATCACATTTTGTTAAGGAAGAGTGAGTCACCGGGCCATGAAAAGTTAGAAACCACTTCATAACTTAATTTTTGTTACGATGATAAACACTTAGGGGTTTGACCAATTAGACTTTTTACATGCTAAATAACCACACCAGTGGTACACTTCGAAACTTACTTAATCCTTTCTGACAAGTTTATTTGGTAGTAAAACATACAAAACTGTTTCAAGTCACTGAAGTAACAATGTATTGTATTCTACTTAACATTGTCATACAAGTAGAAAGGACAAAAATTTGCCAAATTAAAAGCAAAATTACAAACAACATGCCTTGACAATACCATTGAGAAAATTTAAAAGTCACAATATGTAAATTGACTGGTGGTGACATATAAGGTTGCATTCCTAATTGCAAACTTATGTGTTTGAAATCAAATTTGCAGTGCACTGTAAGAGCTTCAACACAATCATGAACAACAGTACACATCGTATCAGCATTCAAATTAATGTAGTGTTCACTGTAAAATATAGTTTAATATTCTATTTATGAATGGAAAGATAGCAATAAAGTCAATAAAGGTGGTAATAAACATATTTACACACTGACAACACTAATGCATCAATAAAGCAAGTAAACCACCGAAAAATAATTTAACTATGGCCAAGCATGGGTGTATGAAGGACTAACAAATAAATACAAGTGTTGTATTAGCCTATAACCACACAATGATGCATCTTAAGATTGAATATATTGCCCTTAAAGACACAATCGCAGTTTACAATCAGGAAGGAGAAGTACATATATTTCTGGTTTATCTATTAATTGACAATTAGCTTGTTCGTACATCTACACATTGACATAGATGGAAAACCACAACAAAAAAGTTATAGTTTCCAATTAAAAAGAAGATGAAATGTGTCCAATGACCAAACAGCAATTGTATGACTGATATGCAACTTTAAGCCGAGATATTTTGCTTGCATCAGTCGATTGGATAAATCCCATTTACGAAGTGAGCTGGTCCAGATAAAAATAGAAGACATGGCCGATTAACAGCATCCACCTTTGTTGCCATCCACAGGTTTACTTGTTATGTCTACATTCGCACGTTGACCTGAACAAAAAGTATTGTGAACATTTTGTTGTGATGTTTCAATAACATTGCATACCTGGTGAAGCGGCTGTTCCAGGACCCATGCGATTTTTAATTTCAGCTGCCATTGTCATGAAAGCTTGTTCAACATTGTTGGCTGTTTTGGCACTAGTTTCTAGGAATGGTATTTTTAATGTATCCGCATATTCCTGCAAATACATCAAATCTTCAACTGATAGATCCCTAATTTTCTACTTTGGATATGTATCACTTCAATATTACATACCTTTGCAGTTGTGTAGTCAACGACCTTTTTTGTTGTAAGATCACATTTGTTGCCAACAAGTAGTTTGTTTACATTTTCACTTGCATACCGGTCAATTTCCTGCAGCCATTGCTTTACATTATTAAAAGACTCCTGAAAATGTTGAAAATAGAACATGTTTAGGTTATGTCAAAAATGTTGAGATGAAAGTCGTTCACAAATGAACTTCAGAACATGGCTTATTGCATGCAAGTATTCTCAAACATTTGAAATTGGATTATAACTACTTACATGACACACTCAAAATAAGAATTATACTAAATAATTTAAATGTAATGTGGTCAGTGGCGGATCTAGAAAAAATATGAGGGGGGTGTTCGGTTTCGGTACCTAATTAATGAAGCCGTTAGATGCAGTTAAAATTTTTTTTTGGACATTTATCATGCTGTAATTTTTGTCAAAATCTGGGTGGAAACTAGTGATGTTCCCAGTTCCAAATTATCCGGCCCGGCCGGATCCGGATAGTTATTAATCAAATCTGGCCGGATAATTTGGATCCGGCAGTTTGTTAACACTGATTCGTGTAGTATGGCAAAAATGTTTGATTGCCAAACAGAATGCTATGTTAAGGTTAGCCTGTCATGAGTGGAACAAATAAACGTGGGCATTTATTAATATGGTATAACACGTCACGAAAAACCTTAATAACAAATAACAGAAAAATCTTACGTCGGCGAGTATAACAGACTGGGTCCCCAAAACGAGTAATTTGCGAATTGTTTGTACGCTTTTAGGACAAAAATGCTTTCCCAACTATCCGGTAAAATTAAGTGTATTATCTGGCCGGGTCCCCGGATGTGGCGCAACACATCACTAGTGGAAACCAGTTTAGTTGTTGAACACGTTGCCAATATTATGCAAGTTGAAAACAACTGTTAGCGCTCGCATAGGTGCAAAGAGGAATATAAGGCCACCGCATGCAACATAGTTTTTATTTGTATGTTTTCTTGATATCGTAAGCCCACATTTAATTCCTTTTAGATAACATGTATATTTAAACCTTTCTTTCAAAATCGTAGTAATGAAACTACGGCGCAAGCACTATCCCAAAAACTCCCATCGAGTGTTCCAAGTGTTACGCAATTGTGTAAGCCAGTAAGTCACCGTTTATATGATGATTCGAACCAACACTGGCGTTCGTATTTTGCTCGGCCACAATAAACCTTAGTTTACAGCGGAAAATTGGGGAATTCCCAACAAAATGTCGACCCCCCGCTCTAAAAACAAATCTGTAATGGTCTAGGACAGGGGTTCTTAACCTGGGGTCCATGAACCCCCAAGGGGTCCGATAAGATGCATTAAGGGGTCCATGAAACGAAATACAATTATTTCGAAAATCCACGTATTTTCCTCTGTCCATAAGGTTTCACTGTCCACGAATTTTAATTTTTCGACATTTGCAATGTGTTTCTTGCAAAGGGGTCCATGGCTTTTTAAAGAATGTTTTAGGGGTTCGTGATCCAAAAAAGGTTAAGAAACACTGGTCTAGGACATGGTCTTGCACCACCAAATACACATTGATGTTTTAGCAGTAGATAATTTGCAAAATACATGAAAAAAAACAGACGAAATACAAAATACTCGTTTAGCTACATTTATTTTGGTGCAATTTTGTCAAACAATTACAACTCTTACAGAGTGCGGCTTCTGTATAGAAATTGTAGCATAAATGAATAAACTTATAAGGTCGCGCTTTCAAAAACGGTATTGTTGACGGGCTATTGACCAACGGCACAACAAACGATAGTTTCATAAGCGGTCATCGCCGCGTGAATGCAGCGCTCGCGTTCCTGCATAGCGGGAAATTAACCGCACTTTCACACCCCACAAAACAATGTGCCAAAATGCTGAGGGGGGTGTTCTGACACCTAAACACTCCCCCCCTAGAGAATGATTGTGGCTGCTATTTCCAACAAAATTTGAAGAAACAAAATTTTATATTTTCAATTACACATGATTGTTTCATGTACCCCAACAAGACTGAACATAATGTACTTCATCTTCTCTATGTTAACAATTATTCATTAAATTTTAATACATGCTTACTTGGTCAGTAACATCATATACAACAATAATCCCATGGGCACCTCTATAGTAACTGGATGTTATAGTTCTAAACCGCTCCTGGCCAGCTGTATCCCACTGAAAACCAATAATACTTTCACAAACACATCTGGTTAATAATAGTTGTAATGGTCAGTGCTTACAATTTGAAGCTTAATTGTTTTTCCATCTAGTTCAATGGTTCTGATTTTGAAGTCGACGCCAATTGTACTGATGTAGCTTTCAGTGTATGTGTCATCCTATAACAAAAAAAAATTAGTCATTTGTTCAACATTAAAAAACCTGGGGTGTGAGCTTCGACCTGTTTAAATACACTCCCCTTTTACCAACTCATCAAAGCAGGCTTACAAGACAGGATGTTGAATTTCACACTATAGATACTAAATTCAAAAATAGTAGCTCTTATACAGTAAAGATTTAAAACATTTTTACATAGAAAACAAACTTACAGCAAATCTTAAAAGCAAACAAGATTTTCCTACTCCTGAATCTCCAATCAGAAGCAATTTGAATAGGTAATCACTGTAAATAAACCAACACAGTTTTAGGAATTTTATTTTAACCAACACAGTTTTTTTTAATAAATGACTGTTTATTTGCCAAAAACTGATGTTGCCAATTGTTATTATTTAGTGCAGCTATGTCTAACAGCCCACAGAGATTTGTAGGATGCTAATGATTGTACAAATGTCACAAAGGGTGCAACATTGCAAAAAGGGGTAAATAGTTAAATGTTGTCTGTTCATTGTTTCAAAACATATATCAACTGTTTGTGAACAAACAGACTTACTGACTCACAAGATTACTAAAACATGATTTTGTATTCCACCAGTAGCCAAAATACTATAGTAAAATGGGATAATTAACAGACGTTTTGTATTCTCCGTAAGGTTGCACCTAGTTTGGTGCCCAACAGATGACGGTGATTGTATAGTCACCACAAAGTGGAAGTCTTTGCTTGGCCGTTTGGTCAGCAAAGTCGTCTGATAGTCACACCAGCTACACTGATGAGACCTTTTAGGTCGAAACAGTGGCCATCTGTCTGCAGCTTATACACTATTCATATTATTGGCTCCACTTTGTTTTTCAAAAACGTTGTAAATTTTGAAAATGATTTCGTTTTGTGTTGGGTAAAACCTTATACATCACTGCTGTGATTTAAAATGAAAGCATCAGTCACTTGCAACTATGTTGGCAGATATTTTAAGTTTTTACTGTCCAACTATTACCCCATCAATTGGGGTAATTATTGGACACATGTGGGGTAATTGCTGGACCAGTGTACTAAACTTGCCAAATCTATGCTGTTTCAGGTGAATTTAAAACAGGTTACAACCTTTTGTTCAATGAGATGTGGAAATAAAGTGTAGACACTGACATATTACATATTGTGTGGGTTTACTCACTTATTTGCCAATTTTCTTATGTCTGCTAATTTTTTGACACAACTGATTTGTTAATGTCTATGCACATCATAAATTCCTGCTATTCCATAGTTTTGTTGGTTTTTGTATCTATTTTCTAGGCATTCTTATTGAGGTAATTGCATTTACATACAGGAAGGGGCTGTATAGAATAACCAACTATTATAGAGTAGCTAAATCGAATCCAAAATACTGCATCATATTCTGTTTTTGCTGGTTGCATAATAATGTAATTGACTGTTTTCGAAGGTCTGCTTTAGTGCAATAATCTCTTAATTGTTACATGCCATTAAAGCCATGTTTATGAAAAGAAAATAAGTGAACAATTAATGTGATGAAATTGAAGGAAAAGTTATAAAACTAAATCATGTTATTTAATTTAAAATTAGAATTTGGATTCCAATAGTTTAGAATTAGAATCATCCAAATTTGTTATTCTAAATTGCCCACATCCCACATCCCTATATTACATATAATCCCGGTTATAACCACTTAAAACAGTTGGTACTATAATATTAATACATAGTGTCAGTGTCCAATAATTACCCCTGAATGCAAAAATGTGTATGGGGTAATTATTGGACACAACACATGGTATTTTTAACTATGGGAGGCTTCCAGCTTACCACATGCACAAGATGAAGTTTGAGGGAACCATAGTTTTTTTTCTATGCTGGTGTCCACTAATTACCACATAACTTTAACTGTCCGATAATTACCCCAACTGACTATAATGTGGATTTAGTTCTGACTCCATCATTGCCACAAAAGTATAAAAACAATCTTTAAGAAAACTTTTCAAAGCACTTGTTTCTTCAACGTTTGTTTCAAAATAAAAAGTGTGGTTCCCAATTATTAGCAATTATCATGGTATGGCATAAAACGCTATTGCACAATTTAAATTGTACATTTTTTTGTGCCTTTAACAATTAAAAATATTTGTAAAGTTTATTGTTTGTTATTCAACAAATTAGTAACAATGAAATGGTGCGAAGAACATGACTTAAAGTGCATATGACATGGCCATGACAACTTTGCGTAAAACTCAAGGTACATCTACAACAAACATATATCCAAAGTTTTACGGTTCTACATCAACTAGAAAATGTAGAAAACTGCACGAAAAGTAACGGTGACCAAAAATTGTAAACCTTTTGCGCTGAGGAGAAAAGGACATCACACAAGGCGCTTGCGTCGAAAAAATGCATTGTTCAGATAGGAGAAAGCGCCTTTTTGTGCAGATATCGAATAGTTTCAAACATAGGAGAATCCACAGATTACGTTACCTTAAAGGTCAGGACAGGGTTTTGCATCACACAAAAATATGTCATTGTAATGCCACAAACCAAAGGCTTATTTGTCCATAATTAACGGAAGACCATAGGAAATAGCAGAAACGACATAACTCTGTACTTCGATAAGACAGGAATGGTGCGTTTCTTTGCTAAGTGACATTAAATGACGCCATTTTGGATGTGATGTCATAACTTTAACCTCCCCTTTGTGTTGACTTTAATTTGATGATTCCAACATTTCTAGTTACGAACTATATTGCGAAAAATACATTAGTGGTTGATTGTGGCGAATTAAATAAATCATTTATGACGCGAACTGGTAGGCTATGCTACAGTCCGACAAAAAGTGGTATTATGACAAAATAACTGTGTTGCATAATCAGTTAATTTGGTCGTTTTTTCTCGGCGGTCTTTGCCAGCCTCAAAATTTAATTAAGCTACTTCTGTGAGTGGACAAAATGACAATGCTAAATTGACGGTTTGTCTCTATCCTGTTTTGAAAGTATATGTATCACGTTAGCGATCATAAATGCTGTAACAACAAGAACACCCTATCCCAGTAACTGTATTATTATTACACAACTAAATAAGACATAATAGGTCGAACAGCGGCCATCTGTCTTCAGCTTAAATTAACATAAAATCTGTTTATTGCACTTGTTCACTTTTTGTCCCCTGTTTAATGCAATATTATGCTAAACCACTTTTACAATGCTTTCCATTCCTACGCATAAGGCTTGCTGCCAGCACTCGCGCACGACCAAAGCGCCTTCTATGACGTCACGCAACAATATCTCACTTTCGCACGATTTCTTTCGCAGCAGCAAAAGTGCGACTTTGATCAGCTGTATCTCAGAAACCAGTCGCTGTATCAAGCTACTTTTTTTCACCAAAAATGTTCTGAAGCTATGAACATCTCTTAGTTTGATTATTAACAGGTTTTATTTTTATGTGTCATGTGCACTTTAAGTGAAGTAATACTTACATCTGTTTTAACTCAATCTGGTCTCCCCATTCTTTAAAAGAAACATTTAGCGATCAACCAATATATTTTTAACAAACAAGTAGGATTTACATCCCAGTGAAATAAAACAGATTGTGCTAATAACTGAATTGCCTGTATTCGTAAATATATTTATAACAAAATGCTAAAGCAATATGATGCTGTTTGGGATGGGTTGAGGAAAAACCAAATGGATTTGCAAAAATTATTATATTCGTGCAACCCCAAATTAATAGGCGAATATCTATTTGCATCTAAACGTTGTGTAATAGTAGATAAATGGTTGTAGATTATCACATTTTGTTATACAGTAGCATGTTGCTACCAATCAATGGGGCCAATAAATAACAAAAGGGGACCAACATGTTCAACAACTAAACTAATTGAATTGACTACACACAGGAAAACTGCTTGCCATTGCAACAACGTGACAACTAAAAAAGACATTTTCGACTCTACACAAAAATGACAATTGTTTCGTAACAATGCAACATGTTTGGTAACAATGCCAAACGTTCGGTAACAATGCTACCTGTTTGCAAACAATGGCTAGTGCAAGCATGATGCAATTTTTTGGTCAACGTTAAAGAAAGTTTCTGGATTTCACAGGGATTTTGACAAAACGCTTGTAAGTGTTTATTTAGCTATCAAAACAGACAAAAATATTTCACAAAAGGGGGCATAAGGACCACTAGGGCCTAATGGTTACCATCACTGGTTTTAATAGATAGACAATGAAATTACGAATAATTTGTATATGGAAACTTTAGGTTGGCAATGGCTTTCCACCCAAGGACTAAAACCACCGCAGAGGGGGCAAGATACAAAAAATCTGCTCCCTAAGAGTTTGACCTCACAAACCTGGCTAGTTGTATTGTAGGCCCAATTAACTTGACCACAATATCAGCACCCACAGCTCAGCCTGTAGAGCTGCTAGAAATGTGTTATTTTGCCACTCTTTAACTTGTCAGGAAATGTGATTGTGAACCAAAAAGGCTCGATTTTAGTCAACAATTAATATATGTCATGCTTGTCGGCCATTGGCATAACCATGCTTTTTCAAAGGAGAGGGTGCAAATATTTTTGGAAATTCTCTTTTGAAATTGCATTTTTAAAATTACTGACACTGAAGTTTTAGAAAATACGACCGCTGAGTCTAAACTAAACATTTCCTTGAAAGCAGCTTGCGTAACGATGTGATGTACCCTTAACTCGATAAAACTAGGCGCCTTATGGGTATTGGGCCTGTGGAATATTCTTTTAGCCTTTAATATATATTGCATGGTATGATTTAAAATACCAGTGTTGCAGAGCACAATGCAGTTGAGAGAGTATGAAGTGCAATGTGGTTTTGTGTACAAATGCACAATCCAAAAAAATAAGATAAAATCAACAAATTTTATCCAAAACGGGTAAAAATCCAAATTTTTAGGATTATAATAATACCAAATTCTGTACCAGGGTTTACTGAAAATGTATTTTGATTTGGGAGTTCTCCATTTTGTTAAGTGAATATAAAATAGTTATGAATACAACTTACTATTCGGGATTCATTGTCATGACCTGTATCACAGTCTTTGTTAGGATGACAAGAACAACACTTCTATGTTGTAAGTCTTGCTTCGGATGTACAGTTCAGTTTTCAACTCAAGCAAAACTTACTTGGAATTAAATAAACTATAATGCAAAGATCTAACAAACAATATGCTGTAAATTTTTTAAAGAAAAAAACATATATATGATATAATATGGATTAGAATACTGTTCTGGCAGGAAAGAGAAATAAATAGTAGGTCTACTGTGAGTTTACTATACAGGAACTGACAATGTAGGGGAGGGCGAAATATATATTTAGTCCTGTTTAAATTATAACTTCCATTTTACCATACTAGGCTAATCCTGTTTTTAAAGCAAGAAGCATTACACTACAGAGTCTAGATAATAGTTTATTATTATATCAAAAAAAAATATTCACACCAACTTGTTACTTATTCATAAATAAAACAGATTTTTGAGTAAAGTTGTGGCGATATTCCATAAATTTCACAAATAATGCAACATACATATGTTGTGTGTATAATGTATATGAAAAAGAATTGTTGTAATATTTAAAATGCCAGATCACAGATTTTCATATGGCAGTTGTAAAAAATATTGGCATGTTATGTAAAAATTTCTGAGATACAAGTTACTGAATTTACCACCATAATTTTATAAGTGTATTTTAAACTTTTGCCTCTGTATCTTCATGTTATACACCATTAATTTTTGTAGAATTGTCATCTAAAAGCACAGTAATATTGGTAACCATGTAGTTCAGATTGGAAAAGTATGTCGAGCATAGAGGATATATATTTCGCAGATGTGCAAAATTTCACCAGTAAACTGTGCAAAAACTAAACAACAAAATAACTTTGAAATCAATCACACCAGGTAACCAGGCCATTCCCAAGAAGCAAATCCACAATTTTTCAACATGTGAGATAAATTTTAACCTTTTCTTTGTGAATAAGACACTGACCTGATTGGAAAAAATGGTGTGCAAATAACAATTAGCTAATGCATTAACGTACAAAAAACACCAATCGACATTTGCCGCAAAATCATCTGCACAAATTACAGACTTTCCAATCTGGGACACTTACTGTGCTGATTTGACAAAATGTGTTGTGTCAATAAGCAGACCGATTTCACCTTTGAAAATGCATCTTAACATCAATATGGTCGAAAGTAAAAGGTAGAAAATTATCATGGCTATTGAGATGGAATGGAAAACGATTCCCAGCACTAATTAACAAGAATGTGGGACTAATTAGGCCTGTACAAGGTTTATAAAGCACGCCTAAAGAAATAAATAGTGACCTTTTTTGTTACATTTATAATCTGCAGTGTAAAACTTCCCAAAAATGTCCACTCTCTCTTAAACTTACAGGAAACCTAACGGTAACAAATAGTCAAATACGAAGTTGCATTTTCAAAATGCCTGAAACCTTTTCGGACTTATAACCATGACCATAAGGCGGTATTTTTACCCAGTTTTCATAAGTATATTTTATCTTCCAGACAAGACAGTGTCCAAAACTCCTACTCTTTTGTTTTAATTAAGTGCATATTAAAACAGTTTTCTTTCCATTACACTTGCCACATACGCCCCTCTTTCTTTAGCAGTTTACTCTTTGACGTCAGTGAAAAGACGTGGCATGATTTGCCTTTCACGCAGTCATGTGACACATTCAGCGCTAACCTAAAAGCAGCCTTTGTTCTGTAATTCTCCCAACTGAAACGACCAACCCATTTTTTAAAAAAGCTTCAAAAAGACAGCCAGGGGGCACTATTGGAAATTTTTTGCATTGTCCTTAATAAAAAAAATTGGTTAAGTGTTTGAAGGGATAAATACACACGGTTATCGTGAAAATTTGTTGGAATATTTTTGCGCAGGCGACACACTACTGTACTTAGCCTGCATCAATTAAAAACACACAGTAGTCAAATTTTCCCTAACAAATAATGCATCTAACTAATGAATTTTGTACTAAACTTGGTGGGAAAAGTGAATACATTGCTTCGCATGGAATGTTTTTTCCTATGTTTTTTATTTTGAGCCCTTGCATGCATCCCTTTATTTGCTTCATAACGATTGGTTGTAAACGTTACATTGCATTGTGTTTTTATGTTTTTCTCGCTACACGCGTATGGGCCCTGGAGCAAATATGATTATTCTAACGTGTGTTGCTTTTGATATGTGAAAAACTCCACCTTTTCCGGACAGCTTCTCGACAACCGCCTGCGGTTCTAACCTGTTCGGTTCTCGTCAATTCATTGTACTACTTTATGGGCTAACTACACTTGCCATTACAAAAGGAAAGAATGAAATTTGAGAAGTATTCTGAGTTTACAGTATACATATACCTCCACTCCTGCAGTCGGTATGGCAATCCAGGGCCCATACGCGTGTAGGGGCGACATAAATATCAACAGGAGGGCCCGCGAATATCATTGTTTGTTTTGCACCCTAAATTTAAAGGTAGCCTAATACGTTTTCCAAAAAGCTTTAATATCGCACCGACGACACATTTTTTTCTCTCGATGGCCATGAACATATCATGTTATTACTTATTACATATAGCGAAGTAATACCTGTTCAACTTTAACATATTATTTCGTCTTCTCGATTTCCTTCTAGCCAGTGTTTTTACTTGTAATTTTTGGACTTAATTCCTTCACCTGTTTGTAAGATACAAACAAGCCTGAATTTTTTCTTTGTCAGCACAAAACTGTAGGCCAAACTGATTACAGGAGACACCGTAAATGCAAAATAATCTACATAATCTAACATAAAATAGTAATAAATAGATGTATTCCTGTGTTGTTAGGTTGTGTTGGCATACCAGTTAAAACTGGATTATTACCACCTGTGTAAACAGACACTTGAGTCCCACAATGAACGGAACCGGAGTTACAGTTTTAGTCGGAGCTGAATAAATCAAATCAAATCATGCTTATTTTGCGAAAAAAAAGCAACTACGCAAATGAAATGGCATGGGCGCCGATAAAACCATAAAGGTTATCGAGTCAGGCGCCCATGTAAAGGTGATTTCCTCACGGAGAATCACCGACTGTCGTAGGATCGCAGCCAGTCGCACTGGGAGGTGATGGGTTGCGACAAGCTGCATGTGACGAAAGGTGGCCACCCGGCCGTGCTGGCTAAAGCAAAACCCATCGAAACGCAAACGCCAACTCGGTTCTCAGAACGTTTCCTTTGATCCACATCGACAGACCCTAAGCGCTCCTAGGTATGGAGCCTGAGAGACAAAAAATTCAAATTACATGGAGCCAAAATATTTCGACCTCAACAATTAGGCTACACCAGGAGTTGCAGTTGAACAGGAATTGGGTCGATTTCGCAAGTATCACCAAAGAAACAGGAGTGAATTCAGAGTCTGTTTGGTTCTATTGATACCCCTCCCAAAAAATTAAATAAATATAATGCCCAAAGCCCAATTAAGCAAAACGAAATAAAAGAAAAATAATGGTCGAATCTTTCTGTTCATCTGATGAGATCGGTATAAGTGGATCAAGGATCCTGTCAACGAACTTTGAGGGGAACTCAGATAGTTAGGGGTGCTCAGAATGCAACACATGCTGTCTATAGGATGATCAAGTTCATATCTAAAAAGTGTTGCATGAAGCCTCGCAATAATGGGCCCATGCAGGCTTTCACTATTACACCTTTTCTGTACTTTTGCCAAAACTGCATTTGTGTCGTGTACCAAGAATTGAAAAATATTCTTGCTATTGAAAAAAATATGAGATTTTAATACTGCCCTACTATCAAACGTCGTGGTTGGTGCAGATTTTAAGAAAATTCTTTAAAAAAGTATCAATAGATTTGACTATGATAATCCGAAAGCGAGTCTTAATCAGCAATATAATATCAAAAAATTGGATTGTTTGGTATATAACATGTAGGCTACACAAATTGCAGAGAAACAATAACAAAAATGTGCCAACAAACCGGAGATTGACTTTCTTCATGTATATAACTCAACTTTTAATGGGTGTGTTGATATCTCGGTTTGACGTTTGATAGGCATTTCCGCTTTGACGGGATCTCTTTTTTCCTCATACCGAAGTAGCGGCAGCTGGCTCTGTTCAGTAACAAAAACCTGTTTCGATGCCGTTGTAAGAAGATTTGTTTTATTGCGCTTGGTGCTTACATGAAACATGAAACTGAGTACAGAGCATGGGGGTATGTAATTAATCTGTAAAAAGATAAAAAAAAGGTTTATTTAAAATGAACAGCTCGATTTTGCTGTAAAATGTAAATTTGTTTCATAGCCTACTATTCAGAGCAGAGAATACACAAAGCAAAACTTTATTTTATCTTTAGGCTACATGCTGACATTGCATGTGGCCTCTTTCAGTTTTATAAGCTTTTTATCCCTTTTGCAGTTTAACCCCCAGTTTAACGTGGTCCACTGGTTTGAGCCTGAAGCCATTTTAACTCAATGAATTATTTATTAACTAAAGGTGCAAGATGCTCGATTGATGTTAACAAAGAAACAAATATTTACAATAATGTACTGTTCATTCTTTCATCGTTTTGCAGTTTCAGCAACGGCAGTGTGGTTTCTTGTCATCATTACTATTGTGAGCGCGATCATCGTTTTATTCTACATGTTTTTCACGAAGAAAGCGTGCTTTAAAAACTTCCGCGCCTGTGACGCATTCCTGGAGCCTCAGTACCAAGCAGCAAACAAAGCGTTAGGTAGGATTATAATCTTTAACAGTGTACCTACAGTATAAGCTACGTGCACAGAATTAAAAGCCTGTTCGGCTTCTTTTTTACATCCCTATACATGTATGTTTTCAAACATAAACATTTTGCGATTTTTTGATCATCTGAAGTGCCCATTTTAATTGTATCTGTGAACTTCACATGTCATGTCAACTGATGGAAAAACACCGGTTGCCGTACCAAAACATAAAAAAGTATGAAATGTCCTACACATGCTTGTAGTAAAAAAAAACGACCGAGAAAAAGGTTCATATTTTGTTACTGTTTTTAGAGGAGTTTTTTGAGTTTGTGCAAAATTATGGAAACATTTTCTACAAGGCTTTATAGTTAACACCTCCCTCCCTTCTGGAAGACCTATAAACCGCTTTTATATGAAGATTTATTACATCGACATAAGCAACATGTTGTTGTGATGGACTTATTCTGATCCTTTTGGCCGGCTCTGGTCGCCCTTTCGTCTGTTTCAACATGTTGCTAACTTGAGAAAAGTGTTGATTAAACAAGCAACATGTTTCTTACATAAAGCAATATTTAAATTTTGATTATTCTGGCACAAATTTAAATGTTACAAATTGATCAACTTTTTGTTTGCGCAACGTGTCAGGTATTCTTCCTCGAGAAATACCTGTCTCGCCGACTGTTGCCTCAATAAATCGCCGTGGGTAAGGATAAATATAGCCAGCTGGCAAATTATTGCACCAACACAATAGCGAATTTCAACGCTACAAAGCCGAACCAACAAAACGCGCCTCCCCAAAAGTAAACAAACACTCACAAAATGCTTTCTCAAGACTGTTCTCCAACTCACCAGTCCAGCTTCTAAAGTACCAGTACTTTCGAGGCCATGGTCAGTTATCTGCATTTTGATTGCATGAAAGTTGTAGCAAAGATTATAAAACGCCATCATAGATTTTTGGTAACGCGTAACGGTACCTAGATTTTGTCCACGTTAAAATAATTTGTTCATGTACAGTGAGGCATATCATAAGCTTTGCCCGTTTGGGTATAAATGTTTTTGTTGTGTGTAGCCTATACGTGCGTGTGGAGGATTTTTTCTAACTCTAGCGTATAGATTGGTTAAAAATGACATTTAAGACAAAACTATTGCGAAGAAACGGCGACGCATTTTTATTGTGCCATTTTTATTGAAATGGCGTCAGATGCGTTTTCGTCAGCTGATCCATCGGTTAGCAACAAGTCTCATCAAGCTAAAAAGTCCAGCAGTTTTGACTCGCTAGATTCCCTGGATGATGATAGTTTGTGTGATGCCCGCGACTTTACTACCACTCCCATCAATAAAACCGAGACATCCTCACGTGATGTTGTTACTGGTAACAGTGTTGCGGGCTCGTCCACAAATATACAAAACATTTTTCGTGCTTTAAGTAGAAGTATCTTTGAAGTGCCGAAAACAAGCAGTAGCAAAATAGTCACCTCCACAAATGGAAAAGGTACAATAAAGACGTTAGAATTTTTATTTAAGGCCTTCGGAAATGTAGGAATGCAAATGCATTTAGTTTTTAACAAGGCTACAGCATTTCTTTTGGCCAGTCATGTGGAAACTCTGTTTTTAAAGTCATGTCAAATGTACCTGCCAATTTTTGCAGCCAACTCCTTTGACTCTGGCGACAGCGATTCCAGTTCAGACAGTGATGAGGAAACTATTCGTCACATGCAAAAATCTATTCGAAGATCACAAATGTCACTCAACAGTTCATCACCCCACCAAAAATTTTCTTCAGCAGGTTTGTCTTAAGGCTGCAGTGCAACAAATAAAATGTAAATAAAAATAGCCAATGTAATATTATTTGTAAAGTTGTCTGAATCTGGGTGTGTAATTATGTAAAGCACTAAATTATTTGACACCCATGGTGTAGGTAAGATTTCCATTTTATGCAATAATACTCATAACTGTGTTTATGAAGGTATTATATTTATTATTATTATTATCATAAAACCCTTTAAACCTAGTCTAAGAAGCAGGTTATTATATGTAGTTTAGGGAACCTAAAATACTTATTTTGTCTAAATATCGGCTTTTCTCGGTGAAATTTTCACCATTATAACAAATACACAAAGATTGTTGTGAAATATATGCAAAAAAAAGCCATAATATTGGAGAGCTGCAGACAGGGTGTGTACACACACTGTTTCGACCTGCAAGGTCTCATCAGTGCAGCTGTTGACAGTGGCACTGTGCTAGTTTTTATACTAGCGGACACACTAATTTCCACTTTGTGGTACCTTGCGGTCAACGTCCGTTGGGTACCCGATACTGAGTACCAAACAACAGTGAAGTTTTACAGAAATATAGACTTTCAGTTCAGACAATGTTTTAAATTTAAAACAGAAAGAAGTGTGTCAATGACTCCAGGCGATATGTCAGCATCTTCTTTGGGAAGTTCGCTTACCAGTTTAACTTCAAAAGATCAGGTAGTTCAAAACAATATTTTTTGTTCAATACATGTAAATTTGTTCCAGTTATGAAATGTCCTGAATTATTTTTTTTAAAAAAACATTTTTCATGTCTTTTAATTAAAGTTAATATCTGAAATTAGTGTTAGGGCAATTTATAAACTATATGTAGTGTAAATGTTATCAAAATTAAAATATACACAGAATTTACAGTTTTATACAGTTGTATTTTTGGTAAAGATTACATTGAATGTAAAATAATAACTTGTAGTGCAATTAAAGCTGTGCCTGTTTCTTTTTAATGTTTACCTCATATAAATGTCAATATCACATTTAAGGTTGAAAGTCCTGTCTCAGTTTCACCAAGTCCAGGAAATAGCAATGATGTAGAATGGAACATTAACTTAGATGAAAGACAGCACAAAGCTGACCAAATCATGCAAGTATGAAAAAATACTACTTTAGAACAAGTAATTGCAAAGTTGTAGAGTTATATATTGCATGGTATTTTGTTTGTCAAAGTTCTATATATATTAAACAAGTTTCTGTTAATGTGTGCAGATGAAAAAGAAGGATTAAAGTAAAAATATGCTGTTTTACTGTTCAAGGGTAAATAAAAGAATAAAACATGTCAGCTGCATAAAACCAATGAAATTTATGTTAAGGATGAAATAGCAGCAGCTGTTGCAGTTAAACCATCAAGACCTGATGATGATGATGATGATGACTTAACAATTTCACCAAGCAACATTCCCATTTCCGCTTGTGGTACACTTGAAATTGCACTTCAATATTCAGTTTCTGAAAGAAAGGTGCAGATAACTATAGTTGAAGCAAACGACCTTCCTTCTAAAGACAGGGGTGGTGCAAGCATTATCCAAGTAAGTTAACCTCAATCTAAAAAAGTTCAATGTTTGTATGGTTTTTTTATGCTCTGGACAGGTTCGGTTGGTTGTTCTTCCAACGAAAAGAAAGCGATACAAAACTAAAGTACAGCACATAAACTCTCCAAGATTTGCTGAAACATTCAAGTTGTCACAAATTTCACCAGAAGACCTGAAAGGCCTAGGTCTCAGGTTGCGTCTCTATGGAATAGGAAAGGTTAACTTCAAGTTTTGTGAAAAAACAACACAATGGTGAGAAATATAACAAATGCAATGTTGTCATTATTGACAGGTGAAAGATAGGTTGATTGGTGAGGCAACAGTTCGTTTTGATGAGTTAAATCTTATCAAAGATCCTCAGTTGACTGTAACCCTACAGCTAGAGCCAAGGATGGATGTAAATGTATGTGATTATCACAAAATATGCATTATATAGGCACCATTATTAAAAATTTGTTTTGTTTTAGAGGAGTGAGCCAGATTCTGCAGCATCACAGAGTGAAACAGACATGTCATCTATATCAACACTAACTCATGGGGGCAGTTTACCTGAACTCCTGTTGTCTTTGTCATACAACGAAATGACCGGAAGATTATGTGTGGAAGTGGTCAAGGGTTCACACTTCAGAAATTTGGCGATGTCTAAACCTCCTGGTAAACTATGTTCTTGGTTGTAAAGTTGAACTACTCTGATGAATTTAAAAAATGAACTTTTTAGATACCTATGTCAAAATAGTTTTGCTCAACTCTACATGTCAGGAAATGGCCCAAAGCAAAACAACTGTTCGACGCTCCCAACCAAATCCTGTTTTTAAGGAAACCTTTTACTTTCAGGTTGCAAAAATAGTGATGTTTTACAATTCTGAAACTTGCACTTACCATTTCTTCGGCCACACTCAGTTTGTGTTTTCTTGACATTTTTTTGTGAATTTAACAGGTTGCACTGTTCCAACTTGCTGAAGTGTCTCTGATGGTCAGTGTTCACTGCTCTCGAACAATAAAACGTAAGTTCATGATTGGATGGATTTCCCTTGGACAAAACAGCAGCAGTGAATCAGATGAACAGCATTGGTTGGAAATGAGAGAAGCTAAAGGAAAAGTTGTTAGCAGATGGCACACTTTAGTGGAGTCATAGCGGGATGCCACTGTTGTCATTTTTGTGAAAATGTGTGGAATGTATTTGTCATGAACTTGTTTTATATTTCTTTGTAAATAGCGTGTTTTTGTCAATAAAGTGTATGTAGTATGATATCAGTGCAACAAACCATATTCAAATGCAATTGTTAAAACTGTATTAGCACGTCACAAAATCTGCCAAACAAAATGTTACAACTAAAAATAACTTAAACAAGGAAGCCAAAGCAAGTGTGCTAGACAAAGAGCAGACGTTTCGAACAACGCTGTGTTCATCATCAGTGCGAACTATAATTAATGAGTTGCATCAAGGTGTGCACAGAGGTGGGTGGGCAGGCATGCAACGGAACAGACCAAAAGACAGCAACACAACTGAAGCACGTCACATTACAGCACTTGCTCTGGAGATGGATGATGTTCCTTCATACTGTAGCACCACGCATGTTTCCCAACTTAATTTGGAACACAGGCGGACCGAAGGCTGCACATAGCACTGTAAAACAGTCATTGGCGTATTCCAGAAGCAAGGAAGGGGTAAAAGTCGATGAAAAAATAAAAATAAACGTCTTGCTATGGTAGTGTAACATACGTCACAGAAACCATCAGTGCTTGTATTGCGTAATGTTTTGCGTGTTGCTTTGCACAAATATTGCATAATCCCATAATGTGATCCAAATGATTTTTCCATCGAATGTTCTTGGGTAAAGTGATTCATTTAACATCCTGTTTACCACATAAAATGTTCTCCTGTGCTTATGTCACACTACACCTTTGTTCTTGTAATATATTAACCCAAGTGATGTATAACGGCACGTGACTAAACCAACCAATAATCTTCCGATAATCCAAGTATAAATAGTCATGTGCGCCTGTTAATTAGGTCCTTTGCGTTGGGTTCTTTGCATTGGGGTTTTTGCATTCGGCTCTTTGCATTGGGCTCGATTCTACTCGCTTCCATTGAATAAACGTTCGTATTGCAGAGGTTGTAATGTATCGACAACCTAGAGTTATTTGCAATTATGTCCTGCTCGGAACGACTGGTTTTTTGAGAATCTATCGCTATCGACAACCTACAGTTTGGGGAGGATTCTATCATCCAATTCGACCCCCAAGGATCTACAGCAACAAGCAAATCCAACACCCAAGGACCCAAAGAAAAAAACTTTACCAGCGGCTTTTCACAAGTTTCGATGTACTTCGCACCAGATTAGATTTTGGGGATTATAGTTACTAAAATGACGGCATTTTTTTACAGGGAAATAAGCACAATGTTTACAAATTCGCTTGTTGCGGCACCACAGCTAAGCTATGAAATAAAACCATTGTTAACCACTATTTACGCCAATTGTGAACTCACGAACCCTTGTTAGTTCATTGTAACTTGGCCACTTTTCCCATTCTATAACCACCAAGTTCCCGCAGCTCAATCGATAGAGCAGAGTCGCGAGTTAGGGGAATTGCTACCCACCCTATAATTAGGTTGGTGGGGGCATAATGTGATTTGTGGGACAACGTGTTTAAGACGGGACGTATGGTAAGCCTAGTTACGCGGTCAGAAAATGTGAAGATTGTTTTTTTTTTCTCCAATTTGAACGAGAAAAAGAAAATCACCGTATCTTATCATCTTGTTGAGTGCTTATCTCGATAATGACTGCAATCACAGCGTACACTACCTTTGTAAAGTGAAAGGAAGATTGGCATTGGGCCACTTTGCTTGCTTGTTGCTGCCTCGTCCCTGCTGCGGGGAAGGTCATTTTCGCAAATGATTGTTGGCAGATTTGATGTCTATTTAAATTGTTGGCTTGTTTACGTTATGTCAAGCGTGAAAACAATGTGGTTCAAGATCAATGCCCATGTTGATGCTCAATAGGTTGACCAGGTGTGTTGAAAATTGCAGGTGCCACGTTGAGCATTTACTGCCCAATTTTACGCATTTTTTCCTAAATGATGGTCAAGTGTGAAAAACTTTCGATAGCGATTGTGTGTCAGGTTCGTATTAGGGCACAAACCTATAAAATAAATTGGATTGCAAGGATTCAGGCAAGTTCAGCAGTAACACTTTGTATATTTGCTGAATTTGGTCTCATTAACTTGCAACAACTTTGGACGCTTCACATCTTGCAATAAATCGAAGTGCAAAATCTATGCTCAATTTTAGAATATTTTGAAAATACACAAATATGGCATCGGTGTTTAAATAGGAAAAACAAAAAATAGGTCAGTTGCATTAGATTCAAACAACGCATTGCAATAGCAGTACAACGAAATGTTTTGTAGGATATTTTAGAGCAGCACTAATTTATTTAAAATGTCCGTGCTGTCTGTGAAAAAGTTAATAATGCAAAAGAGAAAAACGTAATTGAAAATTGATTTGCAAATTACTTCATCAAGGTAAGTCTTGTGCAAGCATTCTACGTAACACTTTCCTTAAAGCAATAAAGCACACATAGAATTCATTCAGGTGTGGGGGATACTAAAAAAACAGTTGCTAAATTTACAAACTGAGCATAGTACCTTCCCCTTGCGATTGAAATGTTATGACCTAACTTTCAACATGTATTTGTGATATTAACCAGTAAATACATATGTCGCAACAAAACAATGTAGACTAAATGAACTTGCACTACCTTTTAATACCCCACTTGGTCACAGATTGCTGCAGTTTCAGCTCTGTTAAACCCCTGGGGATGATCCAGGGATTCAAACAATATCATCAGAGTTGGCCAAATTTTGTTCCCGCGCTTCATCCAATATTTCTTTAGCTCCTTTCTTGAGTAGAAACAAAGCAAGATCACGTCCAAGATGGCCAGCAACTTTGAGAAACATAGCATCAAGCAATTTATGGCTTGTTGTAATGCTCGCAAATTCACAACATGTGTCTGGGTCAACAGGGCTCATCTAAAGAAAAATAATATAAAACCATAATAACTATATAATAATATACACCATTGCTTTTTCAGTCAACTAACACAAGATTTCATTCATAGCTACCAACCAAATTTTGTCCATCCTTTGGGAGCTGAGCTTGCATGGTCTCCACAAGTGATCTTGATCCAGTTAAATTAAACACTCCTCCAGTCATATACAGCTGCATTTCCAATTATTTCATTAGCATTCATTAGCAGCAGTATTTTAGCCTTTCACAATCCCAAACACACAGGTGTGTTTTATCAACTTTTCATCAAACAATACAATTCCAAAATTCACTGAAGTGATTTTAAAGTTTTAAACAAACGTTTCTGTGCAAGTCCAAGAATTAAACTCTCACCTGTGTGTTTTCAATCCAAGTATGAACAGCTAGTGGCACTGAGCATCCACCATTCTACAATGGAAAAAATGGTGTAATGGTAATAAATATGCAAAGTAAAGAGACTCACCAAAGTCTTCAAAAAAGCTCGTTCAGCTACTGTTCGGATAACAGTGTCACGATCATGAAGTTCTTCCACAAACTTTATACTTTCAGCATCATCAGCTCTAGTTTCAATGGCTAAAGCACCTTGGCCAACAGCATACAAACAATAGTGTGTCTGAAAATGAACTGGTATTAGGATTAGTGGGAAAATTGCCAAAGTAGAATATTTAATTATTTTTTTTACTGGCAATATGTAGGAAATCCGTTCTTCCCACCCCATTCTCTTTATACCAGCCACTGCAAGTATGATTGCAGAAAAGTTGCTTGCAGAGTCCAGCTTATGGAGTCTAGTGTTCAGATTACCTCGCTAACAATTAATTTGCTAAGAAATCACATGATACATAATAATAACAAAGAAACACATTTTTCATAAAATCTTGGTATTCGTTTACTGCTGGTTTTGACACTGACAATGTTTGTTTGCTGTAGTAAATCTTGACTTCGCAAAGTAAACTGCTGTTTATCACTTAAAAGTTGTAATTTGCAGATACTACATCTGTTATGATCACCACCAGTTTGTGAAAGGGAGAGGGAAGTGGAACAAAAAAAAAACTTGTAAGGATACAATACTTTTGAACTTCAAATGAGGAAATTTCTTTTTGAGTTGAGCAATACGACGTAGAGAACTTGTTCCAATAATACTGCAAAATGAGATTGTTCAAAAGTTAATGTAAAGAGTAAAACTTTACCTAAAGTAAACAGCACACTTTTCCATGAAAAAGCAGTTTTATAACTACAAACTTAGGCATATCCCCTGCGACCCCCTTTTGTGAAATACTTTTGTCTGTTTTAAAAACTAAATAAATGCCATTGTAAATTTTTTGTCAAAATCCCAGTGAAAAACAGAAACTTTGTTTAACGTTGACCCATAAACCACAAATTGCTTGCACTAGTAATTGTTTCCAAACAGGGGGCATTGTTACAACCCAAGTCATTTTCGTCAGTATATGGACGAAATGCCTTTTTAGTGGTGTAAGCGGTTTTCCTGTGTGTAAAGTCAATTAGTTTAGTTGTTGAACACGATGCAAATATTATGTATGTTAATATATACATGCCTTCCTGCAGCCAGATCTGCCAAAGTTTTTTCTTTGTTTGTTGGATGCATTATGACTGCATCCCGGGGGTCTTCACGCCTGTCACATCACAAAATGGGTTTAAAAACAATGCAAAAATCAACGGACTGCACAACGTTGTTGTATTGTTTTCCTTATTTTTAATATACTATGCACAACTACACTGTATGTTGCTACAATATCAAGCAATATTTAACATTTAATATTTTGTGATAAACCTTACCTAGATACAGCAGAAATTGTCAAGTTTCCTGGTAATGTTGATGGCATATCTTTTAAAGAGTTAACAACAAGATCAACCTTATGGGCAAGTAGGGCATCTTCAAGCTCTTTTGTAAAAAGACTTTTTTCTCCAGTCTATAAAATTAATAATAATTTAATGTAAATACATAATCGCAACAACATTAAATTGGTATCATATATTATATATGATTGCTTTCATGATATTATATGACAATTTTGGTTGTAGTTTATAAGTATACCTTTGAAAGGGATTTGTCCAAAATTTTATCTCCAATAGTGCTCATCTGAACTAAAAAATCAATAATCAGATCAAGTTTCATTAGGTAACATTAAAAATAGCTGTCCATACCTATTTCTATTGATAAATCTTCATGAAGCTTTTTCAGCTCTTGTACTACCCATTCAGTTTGAATCATTGCCAACTGACTTTTTCGGGTTCCCACTTTAATTACCTTGTTCTTCATTATTTTGTTGAAGTTCAGATAAGACACAGTTAGATAAGAAGTAAGTTATGAAAAGCACTAAAAGGAATGTATTTATGTAAACTGCATTATTCTAATGGGTTCTGCTTTGGTCAGTATTGAACATCTGAAGCAGCTGGGCCCAATCGCTTGACAAAAAAAATCGCCAGTTAACAAAACTTTGAGCGAAGGTAACGCAGCCACCTTACGAGGTAGCGGCATGATGTTTTCACACGTTATAGATCATAGGCTGACCTTTGTAACGATACCAAAATTAAGAAAAAAATATATTCATATCGGTTGTTAATATCATATGCTGGAGTTGATAACTTATATGGTTTTATCACTGCCTATGCCACATAGGGTCCGGTGTACTTTTAGCACCACACCTAATATCTCAGCTATCCCTAGCACTACAAACCTGAAACTTCACACGAATGTTATATGACACCTTACGAGTTACCATGCCAAAAATGGCACCATCACCTATGACTTCGAAGTTTTCCTCTCCATACGCGCTACGCCCGCCAACGAACTGCAATAGCATTCTCCGTAAGGTACAACACCCACAAAACCAAAATGTTGTTTAATGAAATTTACACGTCTCACAAGTAACTCGCATTGCGTCGTGTGACTTTTACTTATTTGTTAAAAGCCTCGTTAAACAAACACGCCAAAGTAGACCGCAGTTATTACGAAAAACACCACTGGTCCAATAGAGTCCATTGTGGCATCACCAGAAAGGTCTAACCTCTACGTTACACCTAATATAAGTTTAAAGATATATTTTGATTTTGCGAAACCTAGTGTCGTTTAGAACTAGGACGATTTACGCAATATTGTGACGTCACAAGCAAACTACTAATCGAATCGAAACTTGCATCGATCAAAAGACATGTCCTTTGTGACAAAGCGTACCAAATTCTATCTCGCAGCAACCTTTACTTTTAAGTTAGGACCCCATCAAAGACCCCACTTAATTCGCTCGTATACACGCAAAAAGGTCGAAATTAGTGAAGGTCTCAGTTCCAAATTATCCGGCCCGGCCAGATCCGGATAGATATCAATAAAATCCGGCCGAATAATTTGGATCCGGCAGTTTGTTAACACCGATTCAAGCGTGTATTTTACTGGTAAGCAAAAATGTTTGATCAAAACTGTTCAATCAAAAGCTTTGTTACGGTTGTAAAATGGTCGTGGTTAGGACTTTCAACTGAAAATAACACAAGGTTGGTTAATATTGGGTTGGGGTTTTCAAACAAAATAACAAAATCTATAGGGTTAGGGTTTTTAGGCCTAAACTTTATAAGGGCTGCGGTTCCCAGAGAGACGGCAGCGATACATTTATGTGTGAATCCAACCTCAATGTCCTGTAACCGGCTATTTACACCTGCTACTGGAGTCAACTTCTATCAGCACACAGGCACCCCCCAATTCTAGATCCACTGGGCCACCATGGACTCCCCATCTCAACCACCAAGGAAATTTTATCAAACACCCGCAATTTCTTCGCAACCCTGTACACTGACCAGGTTGTTGCAACATCTTCCTTTTTATATAAACCCAACAAAGATTTTACTAACCTCCCCAAGAATCCCTGAATAATATCTTGAAATCCTTTCAATTCCATAATACAACATGAAGTTAAAAAGTCCCATCCTCTTCACAACTGGTAAAGTCCCAGGCCCCGACGGTCTCAGCATCGAGTTCATACTTGCACTCCTGGGACTAAATCGGGGCCGATCTCACTCAAACCCACCACTACACCCATACTTTTGCATACGCTCCGGTAAAACTTAATCTTGGCCACCAAAAACTAATACACAATATATCCCGACCCTTCTATTTTAGTCGCATTTATTGCACCTGGTACACTCGTTTGTACTTTAGTTTTTTACGGTCACCGGTGAGCGTGCGTTTTTTGCCCCATCTCCGCTACCACCTACCAGGTTCGCTACCACACTGTAGTTCACAGTTTGAGCTTTGAGGAGATGGCGTAAAGAAAAGACTTCCAGTTGCAGCGGTGTTTTGTGTGTGTTTCATTGCAATCATTATTACTATTACGTAGTATTTGCAGAAACTGACGATGCTTATGGTAACGTACATAGGCGAAATCGATGTTTCAAAATAAAATCTGCTGACGTAAATCAGAGGCTAGTAGCTTCACTTTTTCAGCAACTAAAGTAATTTGCTGTCGCAGATAAATAAACAATGCCTTAACCGAGGGCTAGATCCCTATACATTAATTAAGCAAGTATGACACTTTTTTGTTAGTTACCGCCCAATCTTCCTTCTTGGCACCGATCTCAAGATCCTTCATAAAATCATCAACCTTCGCATCAAACCCTTTATCCCCTCTATACTCTCCCCCAAACAATTCGCAAAAGCTCGAAATTCAACATCGGATCTAACATCTACGCGACATTTTCAAACACGTATCCTCTGCATATTTTGTTTCTCTTGACTTCAAAAAAGCCTTTGACTTCACTTCTTTTTCGTGGCTATCTCCCCAGTAGAAATTTTAACGCTTTTCCCCTTTCATTACCTTTCTGCTCTTTACTCTTCCGCCAATTTCCGGGCCATCGTCAAGGTTCAGCAACGATGGACATTCCGGTCAGGAGAGGCGTCAGGCAGGGAGATATGAACCTTCTCGTTGCCATAAAATTCTCCCCTTGCCAACAGTCCTCCCTTCCATTAGACATAAGACCCTAACGGTCACTTTTGCACATACATCTTTGGAATATTTTTACGCTTGTTTTACGACTGCCCTTCTATCCAGCCTTCATTACCCCTGGCTAAAAACACCCTCAAAGCACCACTTAAAAAGACCACCACCTCATTTGACTTTGACACCCCTACAAATCATAACATCCCCAAACTTTCACAACTGACCACACCCTACGATACAACACTTACACCCTTCTAAATACCTCTCTGTCCCACAACATTCGAAAAACGCGTAACAGAATGCGCGTGAACCCTGCCCTGTGAACAACGTTCCCCCAACACCTCATCAAATCCCAGAACACATAACTTGGGTGGAGCTAGGTGAAGTAACTCAATCAAAGAAGAGTACATGTTGTTTGCTGTGTTCTTTTCGTAAAAACTGCGGTTTACTTTGGCGTGTTTGTTTAACAAGGCATTTAACAAATCAGTAAAAGTCACACGACGCAATGAGAGTTACTTGTGAGACGTGTAAATTTTCATCAAACAACATTTTGATTTTTTGGGTGTTGTACCTTACGGAGTATGCTATTGCAGTTCGTTGGCGGGCGTAGCGCGTATAGAGAGGAAAACTTCAAAGTCTTGCAAATTTCGTTACGTCATAGGTGATGACGCCATTTTTGACATGGTAACTCATAAGGTGCCATTTAACATTCGTGTAAAGTTTCAGGTTTGTAGTGCTAGGGATCTTTACCTCAAACGTATTGAGTGGTACGTGCGACAGTCGACTCACACGCTCACAGTCTCAGGTGCCATGTTTGCTGAGTCATTCCCGATTCTCGTCATCACTAGGTGCAGGTGCTACAGAACCACCTCATAGCTAGATCGGCATTTGTGATCCTCATATAATATTTGAATTTAAATACTACACTAAATTGTACATAACTTGTACCGTCAACATTCGCATAGATTTTAACGGAAACGCTGCTAAAAGTGCGCCGACACGCAAAATAGAAAATGCATTGGGTTAAATGCAATTTTGGCGTATTTTATAGCAGTGATTTTCAACCAGTGTTCCGCGGAACACCAGTGCTCCGTGAAAGATCATCAGGTGTTCCGCAAGAAATTTATTAGTTGAACTGATGTTCCGTGGAACACGGGTCGAAAATCACTTTTTTTATGAAAATAATCATTCACTATCACCAGTTTGAATGTTTTATTGTTGTGAAACAATAAGATTCGTTTTGTAACAATAAGAATGTAATTGCGCGAGCCTATTGCTGGTTAAGTACAATGCCGCAGTACTTCCAACAATTTGGTGTTCCGCAAGATTATTTTGATAAAAATAGAGTTCCGTGGCTCAAAAAGGTTGAAAAATACTGTTTTAGAGGGCTTAAAATCCTAGTAAACAGAACAAAATTAAAAACTTTTTTTAAGAAACGTATCATTTTTATGGCGATTTTTGTCTACTGCCTATGAATCAATAAATGAACAAATAATTGCGCGTTTTTGTTGTTTGCAGGCATTTTGTTGTTCGAAGGTTAAATCCAATGACATCAACTGAATTTACTACTTTGCTTGAACATAAGACGAATATTTTTCTAGCATGGCTTCTCCTGTTTACAGGCGTGGTCAGCGCTACAACTTGTACTGCTATTGGCGAGCCTTTGAGAGAAAATAAATGTGCCGGTGCGAGGACCTTTTGTAATTTAGATTACATGACAATGTCGGTAAATCCCAGCCTTTTACGATAGAAATCCCTCAATTCATTGGCTCGCATTTGCTGTTAGATCAGGTTCCATAGTACGTCGCACCGGCTGGGGCCTGGTCATTGGTTACGAGTAATTTGTACCGTAGGTGTTGTCTTGGCTTCATCAGCTCAGCCCTCTTGGCGGAAAAACATGTGTCAGTGCGACGTTTTGTATTGTTGACAAACTGCAGGAGAGGAAGAGAAACAAAAACATATGTATAAGGGCAGGCACTGGTAAATTTATCCAGATATGTCCTTTGACAAATATGGTAACAAAAAATCTATGAAGTTGTAATTGTGGGTATTTGTAACGATATTAGTGACTACAATGCGGCGATAATTAGTCACATAATGGCGCTACAAAAATTATTTTGTGGCCTAAAAACAATACTTAGTCGCAATTTAAAGTAAATTCGAACCAGTGATTTCACTCAACATAGACATCTGTCATGCACCTCCCTTTTTAATAGCTTAAAAATAACTAACTTCCAACTACGCAAACATAAAAAGTACAGACAATTTTATTTTCTTGAAGATATATACACCAAGTTGGTGAAAAATTTTTTACGTGCCCATCGTCTGCCCAACATAAATTTTAGATTTAAAGATTACAGCCATGGAGAAATTCTACCATATTTACTGTGTGC
The DNA here is from genome assembly GCF_947561715.1 of Ascidia mentula. Classification (NCBI taxonomy): domain Eukaryota; kingdom Metazoa; phylum Chordata; class Ascidiacea; order Phlebobranchia; family Ascidiidae; genus Ascidia; species Ascidia mentula. The sequence continues at coordinate 13,044,938 of NC_138569.1, read as the reverse complement.
CACTTCTCGTGTTTGTGGTCAATTGCCGTGACCATGTTTTCAACATATTTATAGTTTCCAAAAAGTGGGCATTAGTGATGTAAGCTAAAGAGCTGTGAATACATGAGGCCTTTGCAAACACATACATGACAATTGTTAAAAGTACGTTTGTGTCATACCCCAATAAATTCAAGATGACAATTATCGTAAAAGGAAGCCATGATGATATAAACAAACTAAGTAAGATAATAGCTGATTTGAGGATGACAAACTCTTGAGATTTTATGCTAGAATATGACGATTTATTTGTAAGCTTGTGATGTAATTGAGGGGTTGGCGGTCCATCCACCAGTAAGCACGAAGCTGACTGTTTTGTGTTTGTAGATTCCTGTGCATTTCTCGTAGTTTCGTTTAGCTGTGCACTCGAATCAAAAACATCGCATTCCTGTCAATTCACGATAAATAGATACTTTGAAAAATACCCAGCAATTAAGTTTGTCTTACTATTTGGCTGTGTCTAGTTTCCTGTTTGCCGCAAGTTTGTCGGTTAAAATTTGAAGAACCTGCTAAAATGAAACCAGTCACAGGCTATATATCTTTATGTCTATTACGTTCAATTAATTGAATGTTTTATAAACCTTTTGTTTCCAATGCAGATGCTACTATTTTTCCGCAGTGTTTGGATCTGTAACGCACAAATGTCGGTGTAAGCGTTTGTAATAGCTAGTCTATTTACTCTTTTTACAGATTTTACAAATTTTTGTTATATGCCTTTAGCAATAGTTATTATATGTGTTTGGTAAAAAAACTAAATCCTCTCACCGTCGACTCTCTCCTGGACTTTTTGACACAACAATTCTTTTTGCCTAAAAGTTTATCATTGTTGGTAATAGCAATAGTTTTGGCGCGCCAGATATCGTATACAAATGTACTTACTTTATGCTGGGCCAAAGATTTTGTGCTATCTTGCACAGAGATGTAAATCCGAATCAGACAATAGCAAATGAACACAAGGGGGCAGAAAAAGACGAATACGCACATCGATATGACGAAAAGCTGGTTGGCCATGGATGTCGTAAATCGATCAAATATACAGCACGGCATTAATGGTTCCTTAATATACTTCGGAACAAAAGGAGTAAGCGGTGGAGTACTCCATGCAAAGCTGCATAAAAAGTAACTGTAAGATTTATTTTTTATTTTTGCCTACTCCACTAAAACTCGTGGTTTTGCTGGTAGACTGTAATTTAAACATGTGCCTTATATTGATTTCATTGAAACAGAATAAATATGCGCCGTGCTGCTGCAATATTAATTGATTAACGACCAAATGTAAATAGACGGTTTTCCAGTTACCAGCTAAAGACAGATATGAGTGTAGTATCTTGCCTGTACATCCAAATGAGCACGAGCATAAGATTTGGGTTGTGATGGAAGAGTTTGCACCAAGTCTTCTTCCGACAGATGACATGGTATCTCTCAGCCAACATGGCGGTAATTGTCATTATAACTGAAATATGAACTGATCCAACAACAAATCCATTTGCAGAACATCCAGCTGAGAGAAAAAGTTTGTTAAACTTTGTTACCCTGTGTTTTACAACAAGGTTATTCCTTACTACTGTGCAATCACCCTTCATTTTAAACCACTTTACAAAACTACAAAAAATGCGGTACACTTTTACTGAAAAGCTGACATTGCAAGATGAAAGTTCCCTTGAGAATATATACTGCAATTCCTCCAGCAATAAAACCCAACACAAGGTTTCCAAAAGCGAGATTAATCGTATAAAGATTTGCCGCCTTCTTGCGTAGACGATGAATTCTAAAGTCAAAAAGTTTGTCAAAATGTAGATCGATAACCTTCTTTGAAACATTTTTTACTCAAGAAAAATCAGATTAAGTTGGCACTATTCAGATTAAGATGGCACTATTGGTAAAAATAGAATACTTTTCCTACGTTTCAGCCAAATTTACATGAAAAATAAACCCAAAAGTGTTAAACTAAGGGTGAGGTTTTAAACAAGTAAATGAATTAACTAAATTTAAATTTCTCTTAACTTGTTTGAACACCCCAGTCCTTGTATCTTGCCGGAACGCCGTACTGACATGAATTTGTTTAGTGCAACAGAGTTCCGGAATGTTTCGGCTTACTTTCACCATGTCTGTGCAAAATAACCTACGCCTTAATTACCTCCAAAAACTTGCGATGACCAATGTGTTTCCGGCGATAGAAATTACGCTTGTGATTAGAAAAAGAGCGGCCATTGTGTACATGATCTCATCGCTTATCGGGTGCACATAGGCTTCGGGAAATGATGAATTCAACAAATAAAAACTTTTATTCACTCCAACTGAGCCGTTCATTGTTGACACAAAAAGATTTAGTCCCTGTAAATGGAAAACAGGTCAGGCAAACAGACATAAGGCCTTTTAAATATAAATTGGAATAAAATACATTTTTCAAAGTATTTTACAGATAAAATACATTGTCAAAGCCTATTGCTTGACCAAAGCAAAAAGTTTAGAAAAAAGCAGGAGTAAAATATTGCCTCTTAGTCATCTTTCGCCCGTTTCTTTACATCTCGAAGTAAGTTTAATGTAGTTTATGAAAACCAACGCACAACGGAAAAAACGAAATTAAGTGCACACTAAGTTTTTAACAAATATAAAAGCAAAATCCTGCTCTTCCTGTCTTGTTCAACGTAACATATTGACAAGGAACATAAAGTCATCTCTTGGATTGCATTTGTGGGACAGGAATGCAAATCAATATCGAACCTTAGCAGCCTAAAGATTAAAGATGAACAATAGAGATTGCCGAAAAGGTTCATGGACCATCATAGTGCTTACAGTAATCCTCTTTTAACAAATTTATTATGAATAAATTGCTTTTGCCAGCGATCGATGGACGTGTAATGAATGTTTTACATCGTTACATATTCGAATAATCACATATTTGATACACTGACAAACAGATGACGCCATTATGGTGCAAAAAAGTGATAATCGTAGTGTAAAAAGGAATACATACGTCATTGTTGCGCATTTCTTTTTAGTGCACAAAACCCTGAACTCAATAAACAAAGACTTACAACACACAGACACACACAATAAATTTATATTAAATCTACTTGTAGTTAGCGGTCCGCTTAGAGTTAGTTTGTCTGGCAAAAACGATGCGAACCAAAGAGTTGAAAAAGATACATTGTTGACAAGAACTCTGTACATATATATTGAGCTGAGTTCTACTGCTGCAAAAACGACCTAAATTGTACCCGTGCTGTACTGTCTGTGCGGCGTAACTCGGTTTAAACCGGATTAGAAATTTATTATTGCACACAACTTCTTACAGGATTATTAGAAAGGAAAGTGGACTGCATTTAATTTGACAGAAATTACTGAAAAATTACTGCAAAACTAACTTACAAATAAATTTGCACAAGCTTTTAAGTTCATTGTTGCTGCATTGCGTTTTATTTAGGCTATTACTAATAAACCTTTTTCGCCATGACGCCATGCAAGGGCGTTGCATCAGAAAAAGGCTTTCTTTGCATAGGTAAAGCGCCTTATATAGAAGATGCCAAATGGTCACAAATAGAAAAATAGTTTTACAAACAAAAGAAAAGAAAAATTACGTTACCATAAAGGCCAGGGCAAGCTGTGACATCACAGAAAAATATATCACTTTGACGCCACAAACCAAAAGGTACAGCAGCAGCGACATTACTCTATACTTCAATAGGACGGAAAAAGTGCGTTTCTTCGCTTAGTCACGTCACATTGACAAAATGTTTGGTGTGATGATATAACTTTAACCTCACCTTTGTGGTGACGTATCTAATGTTTTTGACATTCTAGTTACGACCAATACTGCGAAAACCATGTGGCGAATATTTATGTAACAACGAACTTGAACGCTAACAAGTGTTGTACCGCATCGTTTAACCTAGATTGGGAACGAATTTAATCACTCGGCAGCTGAGTCGAATAAAAAATATGGGTTTAAAAGTGGTCTCGGCCGTTGTGGCCAGCCTTAAAAAATGAATTACCAATCTCTTGCCAGGAGTGGTCAAAACGACAATCTCTCAGTATATACTACTTGGAGCGATAAATAAACCAACAACTGTTTGTCCCTGTATTTAAACCAGTAAGTGCATGTGACATGTATATTTGAAATTAAAAATAAATCGACTATTAAATGATTATATCTTTTCACAATTTTTAACAAAAAAGGTAGCTTGAAACCTCCACAGGTTTCTGAGATGCAGCTGATCAAAGTTACGTTTGGTCCATTACGAATGTGATCGTGTGAAAGCGAGTTTTAATTGTTGCGTGACGTCTACAAGGCGCTAGAGTCGTATAGAGTAACTGCCAGCGACCCTGACCAGTAGGAATGGAAAGCAGTGTAGTAGTTTTGCACTAAACAGTACAACAAATACAACAAAGGGATTATGATTGTTAATTTGGGCTGCAGACAGATGGCCACTGTTTCAACCTTTGAGGTCATTTATATAAAACTGTCACTGGGAAAGCATGGTGTTTTAGTGGTAAGTCAAAGCATTTATGATTGCCATGCATAACCTTTTGAAAAACGACGACTTAGGAGGACACGCAGAAAATCGTTCTCGGTGAATGATTAGCAATTAATTTTGAAGGATGGCAACGACCATCGAAAAAAAACTTTAAACTAACAAAACTAAGAAATATAGAGCACAATTATCCTGACGCACTGTTTGTCTCGCTGTACGTAACCTTCGAGTTCGCTTTACATCACACATGTTTGGAATAATTTATCCGAATTTATTCGGCTTAACTGCCGAATTTTCGGTTTAGTCGAAGGTAAAGTGTAATTTGGGATTTATCCTATATTTAAAACTGTTCGTATCTACTTTATTATGTTTTCGTAGAACCGAAAAAGTTTAGAAATATGTTTGTTGTAGATGTCCGTGTCACATGCACTTTAAGTCGACATTTTTAAAAAGGATATGAGTGCAATCATTAATGTCTTACCACAAAAATACCCTGCCCCAGTAAAACAGTTTTATTATTACGCAAGTTAATGATCTTAATCATTTTGTAGCACTTTTACTTGTGTTCTTTGTTTTTATGTAAAACTACTCCGAGTTTCAAAATGCTCCCCATTCCTACCTCGCTGGCAGTTCCTGCACGTCGCGATCACGTTCGCAACGGTTTAAACGTTAACATGTATCTCAAAAATTTATGGCCGTTGTAGGCTCCTTTTTCGCCAAAAATTGTTTAAGGTTTATGATATTTTTATAGTTAATATTTTTTATTTCAAATTTCCATGTCACATGCACTTCAAGGGCACGTACCCCAGTCAATATGACACCAAGACATTTATTGGAAATTGTTCTTGGCCAACATGTTCTGGCATAATAGGCATTTTGCCGTGGGTGGAAACGTTTTAATCGATTATAGTTATGTGGACATTCATGCAGTCTTTTCTTTTCTACGAGACAGACATTTATATTTAAATTTATGTTTTTTTTTGTTTATTATCTTGAAGTATTTCGACTTAATTGAGTATATTATGAGCAATGTTTACGACCTTAAACAATAAACCTCAGTCAAAAGTCACTGGTCATGTGAACATCTTGCAATATTTCAAAATTAAATTACCCTTTTATCATTTACAATTTTGGTGAAAATCCTCAATTGTAACTTTTGTAAACGATTGTATTTTTCGGCGTATTCACCTCACCTTCATCAGCATGCAACGGACTGTTCAGTTATATGCCTACAACAATAGAATATTTCTATAGAATATATTCTATATAACAATAGAATAAAATCGGGCAATGTTCCCAAAATAAATAATATTTCGGCATCTTAAACCCGCGAACTTATTTTTTGGACTCTGGTCAATGATGACCCTGCATGCTCCAATTAGTTCTGTTTTTTTTAATATTCTGAAAAGTCAGTTTACAGATTGCCGTTAGGTAATGTGTGTTGAATTTCCAAAGAAAAATGCAATTTTAGCAAACCTAGATTGATCCGGATTCGATTCCTGAAAAATTCGTTCGGATTAGGTAAAAGTTCTGGAAAACCCGAAGAAGTATATTTCAAGTCTGTTGTTTTTTGGATATTGTTGGATATCGGTTAAACCTCCATTGTTAAACGTGGCTTATATATCTTGTTTAAAAGACATGTTTCTAACTTTAAGAATTAATTACCTGAAATGCTTGGGCGATAAACATTTCAATTGGCTGTGGCGTTATACACACGCGCAATAGCGATGTTGGTTTGAGGATTATGATGCTTCTTGTAGAGAACAATACAACTGTGAGGTAGTTGTTTAGCAGACCATGCAACTTCTAAACAGAACAATGGCGGCTCGTTCCTAAAATGAGTGGGGGTGCTACTCTACTTGTATTCCGTGAAGACAGCAATTGATTTCAAAAGCGTTCGCACATATCCATCAAACTCGATGGTATTTGGACAAATAGCATGATTGAAAGACAAACGTTATTGTTTCAAACACAATTATTCAAACAAGGCGGAACCCATAAATTGAGGAAACATCATCTGAGGGGGCGATTTCGGTGTGATACTTGCGTTCGTATTTGCACGATCCTGTGGTAAAAACGATACAAATTCCTATTGTCAAATGTAAGCATGCTTCGTCCAGTACGTGTTGGTTAACGATATTGAATCAACAGGAAAACGAAAAAGAAAACTTTATTTATAACACCCAAATAACAATTATTAGTAACCACCATTCAACGTAGCAATCATTTTATGTACATCGGAAATACATATTAATCAATAGTTACCATTATTATGGACAAAATGGTATACCACATGAGTATTGTTTTAAAATCATGTGCGGCGTTTCAATTGTGTGACACAAGGTTTACTCTCTGTTGATACTACGTGTATACCCCACATTTACAAAGTTGTTCTGTAAAATGAAACACAATTGTCCCAAACACGGAGACTATATATACGCTATTGAGCAACATTGGTTACCGTAAGACTGAAACGCGCAAAGCCACGCAATAACACAGCTCGTTGTTGTTGATCAACCATGCTTCAAACAAGTAATTGGCAATGGTTCGCGGGACGTGACAGAAATCTTTAATTTGCTCTTGTTTAACCTCGGTAGCACAATAGAGGTGGTCCAGTTGGAAAACGTTGCCACGGTAAAATCTGTGCAAGTATAGGCAACGGTATGTTTCAGAGAATTGAAACGTTCCTAAGTGTAATAGTGAGAACATAATCAGAATTCTTTAAGGAACATTTTGGTCAATTACTTTTTTAGGTTTATGTGTGTTAATGATATCCTGGAAAATATAAACTGTAATAATTATTTGGAATATGGTTAAAATAAGCAGGCAATTACTGACAGTAGCCAACTCGAGATCTGAATAATTGATGACACTCTCTGAATCTAATGGTCTGTAACAAATAAAGTGACGTTTCATTTTAAATTTGCTGTGAGAGAGTTGATACTTGCTTGTGTTCCATTTGCGCATTTTAAAATCATAAGGTGCAATGTTGAATAATTAATACAATTTTCAAAGCAGTGCGCTTTTGTCCACGCATTAAGCTCTGTTGTGCGAATCTCGGCAATACTCTATGGCCTATGAAGGAAATTAATTATGCAAGGACTGGAGGTTGAAGCAGTGGACAAAAATTCTGCTGTTTTTTTCATGTCTTAGAACGTTAAAGAACAGAAAAGATGAACTTCAGAGGCAATATAGTCCCTTAGACCAAAACTCGCCAGCTGCAAAGAAATATAAAACTATAGGTTAGTTGGAAAACTAGTAGGACCACATGCATGTATTTCTGGGTGAAATATCGTGTACTTGCAACTAATTGACTCTAAAATCTACCGCATGCTAATTGCAAGCCGTAATTACGGAGCAGACTTACGACACCATAGTTAACCGCCGGCCCAAAGCAGCAATTGTAGACAATTAACTGAAACAAAGTGCCACGCTGAAAGAAGTATTAATGTTGTATTGATCGTACATTGTCATCTTACTGATGTTGACGGCATTGCTGGATGTTCATCGGATTACAACATTCTATCGATTGGTCTCGACGAAAATTGCGCCTAGATGCGTGTAAATCCCACAATTTCGTCAACATCTCATTGAAGCATAGAGCATGCTGAATGCATTCGGGCAGTCTAAGTTATAGGCCAGCAAGCAGGCAGCAATATTGACTATTGAGTATAAATTGAATTTCATAATTTTCTGCGGTATTTAATCGAAAAAGTCATCTTGTAAACATTGTTGCGGACTTTTTAGACTATTATAATTTGAATAAAATAAAATGTCTTGGCATTTTCTGGAAAGGTGGATTGAAAAAGCCAATCAACATTCCACCCTTATCGGAAAGTTTTGGATTACGTTTTTGATTGTCTGTCGCATGGTAATTGTTGCATCCGTAGGTAAGCTTTGTTGATAAACTTGCATCCGGTTTCTATGTGTAAAGTTAGGTGGTGATCGCTCAACTATCTAAAATCCTTTTCCATCTTATAATACAGCTCACTATACAGCCCTTTTCCATCTTAAAACAGCTGACAGTCTTTTTTTAAGGGGACAGAGTTTACAACGACGAACAGAGCGAGTTTAAGTGCAATACTCTGCAACCTGGATGCACAAACGTTTGCTTCAACTCGTTCTCACCAATATCGCATCTTAGGTATGATGTTAAGATAGGCATGTCGGAATAAAATGAATGAGGATCCATTCTAGTATATAAAAAACGCACACACGTTTATAACAGATTGACTTGTTCTTGACGATCTAAAATAATGGCTATATACACGGTGGTACAAAATTACGGTTACAATTTTCTTTTGTATCTAGAGATCGATAATTTAACAGTCTTATGTAGTCTACACGTTTATAACTTATGGGAGTTTGAGATGTAACTTGCAAAGTAAAACTGCAATGATGTCCTATGTTTCAATCTAGATATGTGTAACAGGTTTTGGAGTTTTCAAATACTTTTTGTCGCGACGCCATCTGTGATGTTTGTTGTTTACTCCGCTCATAAATCAAAGATGAAAAAGATTGCAAGCAAAAAAAATCGGGCATCCAACGACGAGGAGGATGATGGAAGTGAAAAACTGCTTTCTGGGTAGAGTTATTGCGTTTATATATTTAAATTTCGAATATCTTCGTTTATTCTAATTTTCAAACATAGAAACAAGCGAGGAAAAATGAACAACATGACCCGCATGTCTGAATTTACCAAATCCCCAAACAACTTTTCTGACCTCCAAAACAAAGTCTCACAAGAAATTCGCAACTCAAAGCGACAAAAACCTCATAAAGAGCGACGTGAAAAAAGAAATGAAATCGAGCTGCACGAAAATAAACTACACGGTGAAAAAGATAGCTACCAGCACTCACTGAAGGGAGATCAGATGGGCGACATTTATCACAGAAGATTAACGGGCGATTACACCTACCCCCTAAGCACAATGATTAAACTACCCAAGTCCGATCAAAAAGCAGCCCATCGCGCAGAGGATTACCGACGCAAAAGCAATTATTTCAAAAGCAACGACCGTCGTAGCAGCACCAACACCAGCGGATTTGGAACAATAGAACATCGGGCCAAACCTGACCTAATTAAAAATTCCAACTATTGCAACAACAATACCAACAACAACAACAACACAGATTCCGGAAACATATTTGTTTGGCGGGAACCCACAACCAGTGACACCAACACTCAAGTTAAAGCAACATCGCCAAAAGTGTCAAGTGCCAAACACGTACAAGAAAATCTGGAAAACAATCAAGCAATTAACGATGTTGTTGTCTGGTTCCCATCAGGGCACGAAAACAGAAATGCAGTAAGATTCAAAAAGATTTGTTATGTGAACCTTTACTGAAACCAAACTTTTTTCCAGAATTTGCCACGCATGCCATCGGAAGTGGTCGTTGCATCTGACAAGACCAATAAACACATTCAAATCAAAGGAGACCAACCAGAAGACCCCAATGATTTTTCCATTTTACCTACAGCTCCACCGGAATATCCATGTACGTATAGTCTGTAAAATATTTGTATGGGAATGAAACCTCAATGACAATGACGATGTTTTTTTCAGATAACTTTTCGCCCAAACCTTGGCTTTCCCCATCAAAGTTAGCCAACGAACCAGATTTGATAAACGAAAGCCCAAAATTACAAGGTAAAACCGATCCAAATTTTTATGACGACCAACTAAAACTTATGAAACAAAAAGTGAGTATTTCCAAGCTAAAAGCTCAATTGCCCACGTTCGCCCAGCACTTTCGTTGGTATGTTGCCAGCGTTTTTCTTCGTCTTTGTATGGAGTTTGGGTTTGTCTTTCTGCAAATTGTGATGTTTGGATTGTCGGTGCCCGAATTATATAAGTGCGATCGATGGCCGTGTCCTAATCAAGTCGATTGCTTTATTTCGCGTCCGATGGAGAAAACTATTTTTCTCTGGTTCATGTTTCTCTACAGCTGCATATGTGTGGTTCTTAATTTTGCCGAGTTTGTTTATCTGATTTACGCTTCCATTACAAAATATTCAAATAAACGCTGGACCAGAGAAATGATGGGTTTCAGTAGCGACAAAACGAAGAAGACCACTTGGTACCGCGATGAACGTAAACGAATGCAACTTAAAGATGGTACGTGGGTTACAGTTGGCGACCTTCACCCAGTGGAAATGGATTTGGAAATTGAAAGAGGCTGTCTTCAAAGTGGAACCTCGTTTCAGTCTCGATACGATGGCTTTGGGCATAGATACCGTGGAGGAAAACCGGAGTACAAAAAAAAGGTTTCCGGTGACACAGTCGGTCATGGTGGACAACATTCATCGGGACGGGAAAATTTTAACCGTGATTACCTAACTTTCGTTCTTGACTCCGAAGAAGAACGAGAGGAGTTGGAAATAGAATTGGATCGCCAAGAGCAGGCGGACCTGAACGACTACAACGACATTGGAGGAAATGACCCCAATTTGGACAACAACGGCGATGATGCCGGAGGAGACGGTGGCATATGACTGAATGAAGGCTGTTTAATAAGTGTTATAGCTTTGTTATTGACATGCCTAACAAATGTATCACTCGTGTACAATAAACAATAAATGGTAGTGTATTTACGACGAAGAAACTAATTTACGATGTACAAGACGATTTAAAACAATAAAAAGATATTAAATAATAATAAAAAAACACAATAAAAATTTGAGGAGTATATTACGGTGACGTAACTTGGTTGGTTGGCGTTCGTTCGCACAAATATTGAGCAGTAAAAGAATTACACGTTACAGCGACCCATTTGAAGTCGGCGACACGCATTACAGCACAATCCCCACCAGTGCTTGTGTCAAAGTTGGTTGTTGCCACCGTATTCGTGTTTCCATACATCCACACTCCTGAAACAATAGTCTCAAATTAAACGTTGAAAACTTGGACCAAAAGAACAATACATAGTTTGGAACATCATATTGTATTGGTTCTGAAGGGCTTTTGTTCAGCAACACGCACAAAAATCAATCGTCGCCCTGGATTTATTAATAATGTATTCACAGTCTGGGAGAAAACTGAAATAATTTGCATTGACACTTGCGGAAAGGGAGGAAAAACTTGATCAACAAAATCGATTTCTTGATGCACAAAATCGTGGTTACATAAATTTGCATGAAAAGTATTTCAAAGTCTAACGTCTACTTCATGTTATTTCCACAGAGAATGTTTCCATGGTGGAGAGAATCTAAAATGTCCAGCCAACTCATTTGTTCGATTCAATCATTTTTCGTTGTACCCGACACAAAAATTGTAGCGTCAGTAAATATCAATAAAATACAACTCTGTAGTTATAAACTAATATTAAGCCAAGATGTCACCAAGAAAATAACAAGCTGAAAACCTAAATGTTGAAGTTGTAGTGCTACTTTATATTTGGTTTTCCGCCACATTATCGATTTATGTAGAAAACTACTTGGTTTGACCGAATTTGGTCGTGAGAGTAGATATGTTTGGCAACCCTGGTTTGAAATGTGTCGTTAGTCGATGCTCTGTGAATATTAGTGACACTAGTGAAGATGGAGCCGATCGCGTTTTCTAACGTATTTTACTCATGCTGGATAATAGTATTAACAGAGAGTTTTTCAGTTTCTGTCAATAAGCGTCTGCAAGGAGATGGGCACTTCCTGTACTTCAAAATAAATGGGTTGTTTGGAATGAAATGATGTAACAATGCATATTTTATGCAAAAGCTGCCAAATTCTGGTGCAGACTTTAATTACAAAATAGGAGTTGGGTACAAAATATTTGAAGTGAATAACTTTGAAAATGAAAGCCAAAGCCAAAATGCTGTTGATCATATTAGTAAACGTTTCGAACACATACTGGATTCATAATGAGCGAATATGACGCTTTTCTGCATTTTTATATCCTTATACTTTTTTAGGTTTGTAATAAGCAGCAAAATGAGAGTAAAAAATGTTACAGAGCACTGCTATAGATACCATTCAACCTACTGACAGTGACAAATATTGCTATCACAAGTAAAAACAAAACTGCAAAAAAAAAAACTTGTTATGTCAAACACCTGAAATCCGAACAACATTTATCCAAATGTAAGGAACTTGAAATCTTGTAATCCCAGGAGTAACAACTTGTGACTGTATTTGTGCCAAATAGGTGGTACTTGGTTCCCCCAGCAGAGCACCAGTTGATAGCAGATTGCAACTGGAAACAGCTGCTGTGTATGATGTGGCTAATGAGGAAGGAATTCGAAAAGCTTTTCCACTAACTATAGCCCATTCTAAAATAAAAAAATTTGGCACAATTAATTTTATGTACATGTACAGTAATCAATATCAATGTGGTTGGATATCTAACTTACTGCATAAAACACCTTCCCTGATCCCAGGTTCACACACACAAAAATAAGAACCAACTGCATTGTTGCACACAGCACAACTTGCCTCAGCTTCCATACATTCATTAACATCTAAAATAATAAATTATTGATTTAATTCTACTAAACAGGTGCCATCTTATAAAACAAACACCATTTAATATAGTGATATAAAATAAATTTCCTGTAGTTCTTATCTTAATATCTTTACTTAAAGGTACATGCCACATTGAAATCGTAACTACAGTCTGTGATGCAAATTGTTTGTCATATATACCCTAATTACCATTGCACTAAAAATAATGTTTGGATAAAAACAAATGCACAGCATAAATATGACTAGGTTTAAGTTGAACTTTTTGTATTAGGCGATATGTGCCAGGTGCAGATAAAACTGATAATAAATTTAGTGCAGTGAGATGTATTTGGGTAAATTTGAAATATATTTTTGGGAAGCAACCTCAGATAAAAAAATATTTAACAAGTACAGCAAAAAACAGGCCTGGATTGAGCCACACCGACAACCGATCCTTGATCAAAATTCACACACAAAGACATTTTTTAGTGATGTATTTGGCTAATATTGTACCACATTTGAAATACAAAAAATATACTTGCCTTGCTCACAATTTGTACCAGTATAAAAAGATGTACATTGACAAATGTAAGAGTTAACTCCATCTTCACAAACACCACTGTTTTGGCATGGAGAGCTTGAGCATTCATTAATGTCTGATAATGATCACATTTTATATGATAGTTTCAATTTAAAGATAATTAAACTTGACACATACTTGTTTGGCAATTTGTTCCAGTATAACCAGCATTACAATTACAAGTGTAGGAATTGACACCATCCACACAATTTCCATTCTGGCATGGATTTGAACTACATTCATTTATATCTGTAAAATGATAGACTTTTTGAACTTTTATTTATTGGCATATCACATTGAAAATTTATATTCAAAATTACGTCATATCAATAAAAGGCCATTAACTACTAAGTTCATATCTTTACTTCAGTAATTTCTCAAATAAAAGGCATGTCGTGACTCTCATAAACAAGATATTGGTTCTAACTTGTTGTAAAAAAGTAATGAATATAATATGGAGTTATTATTAAATTTTACAAAGTAGTATGCTAATTATGGAAAGCTAGAAATGACAACTTTTGAAAACCATGAACTTACTTGTTTCACAATTTGTTCCAGCATAACCAGCATTGCAATTACAAGTGTAAGAATTGACACCATCCACACAATTTCCATTCTGGCATGGACTTGAACTACATTCGTTTATATCTGTAAACATGTTTAGGCATTTTTTTAGTGACCTTAACGTCCTATGCTGTCTCTCACATTTGTTATACAGTGTTGGGAAAAAATCTTTAACTTTACATGAAAAATTCACATTTTGATAATATATCACAAAACAACAATATGTCACAAAAACACCTTTTTGATAATTCATCTGTTTCATCACAAACTGTTTATTTGTTCCGTAACTTTTTGTTAAATTAAGCAAGCTTAATGAGAGCTGCATTTAAACAAGCCTAAATTTATACATATTATGTTTTTTACAAAAAAGCAGTGTCCTGCATCTCACTGATTTATTTAATAAATCGACCTTTTGGTATGAAACTTATTAAAATGTGTGTGAGAGGGGGCGTAAGGCACAGGGCCATTGCTAAAGGGATGCGTGATAGAAGAAAGGTTAAGAACCACTGGCCCAAACTGTATTTGAATCTAATTTTCAATAATATAAAGTTGGTTAACAATTGTAAATGTGTTTATTTTCACAAAAATAAAAAAACTTTACTTGTTTGGCAATTGCTTCCAGTATACCCATTTGTACAAGTACATGTGTATAAATTTATGCCATCAACACATACTCCATTTTGGCATGGTGATGAACTACATTCATTGATATCTGCAACAAATGCATATGTAAGTACACGATCCAAATTGATACAAAATATTTCTAACTTGTTTGGCAATTTGTTCCAGTATAACCAGCATTGCAATTACAAGTGTAGGAATTGACACCATCCACACAATTTCCATTCTGGCATGGATTTGAACTACATTCATTTATATCTAAACAAAATTAATTGTGACAACTAGACAACATTTAATTGTTTTGTCACTACAAATTAATTTAGATAAAAATTGTATTTAAAAGGTCATAAATAAAGTTTTAAAGCTTGATTTCCAGAATCGTTTGACAAAACACAAAAAAATCAAAAGATTAGGGTCCAAAATAAGAAAAAACTTAACAGAAAATAAGCAGGAATGAACTAGTTTAATGATTATTATATGAATACAGGAACAAGCTATGATTACACCTTAAATGGTAGGTAACCAAATCATGTAAAAAAACAATTGTGATTAAAGAATAACAAATGTTTGAAACCAAGTGTTTCTGATTAACGTCAGTTAGTTTATTTTTAAAATATGAAAAATCGATTTCGCCTACAAAGGCATCATCAGTTTCTGCAAATAAAATGCAATAAAGCACTCAAAGCTACCTGTACACAAAACAGGCAAGCAAATAAATTAAAATATAACTAAAATGGTGAACACTGTGGCCCTACCACTGCATCTACTCAACTATGAACTGCACTGCTGTGCAAGGCTTTCTAACACCGGAGGCACGTGAGCACGCAAAAGAGTAATGACGACTCGCAGCATGAACGCACGACGTCATTGGACAAAAAATTGAGATTATATTACAGAATAATAAACTTATTCAAATTGAATAAGCTGCAGAAATTGATGATGTCTTTAGGCGAATATATTACGAAAAAACTATGTGTTTTTTTCTTTTTTAAGAGTGCCTTGTCCACTTTGCTTCAACCCATAACAATTCGTAAGTAACAAACACACCCAACTTTTGCTGGAAATGTATTTATTTCTGAGATTCCAAGTAGGACATTGTGATCCAAAACCACACACCATGCAACAACAGTCTGCTGTTTTGATCTAACTAGACAACTAAAGTGGAAACACATGTTTAAAATAAATAGACATACTTGATTGGCAATTTGTTCCAGTATAACCAGCATTACAATTACAAGTGTAGGAATTGACACCATCCACACAATTTCCATTCTGGCATGGATTTGAACTACATTCATTTATATCTAAAAATAAAAAGTTGCACAAATTTTTCGCCAATTCAATTAACTTTGAAATTTTATATAAAGAGACTTTCACTCAATTTTTTTCATGGAAGCTGCAAACAAAAACAACATTAAATACAGTACAACCATCTATTATACTTGTTTGGCAATTTGTTCCAGTATAACCAGCATTGCAATTACAAGTGTAGGAATTGACACCATCCACACAATTTCCATTCTGGCATGGATTTGATCCACATTCATTTATATCTAAAATGTTTTATTTGCAAGATTATGCAGTAAAAATGAAACACGGGGAATTGCTTACTTGTATCACAGTTAACTCCAGTCCAGCCGGCAGCGCACATGCATGAATATGAGTTACCCACAACGGAACAAACTCCACCATTATGGCAGGGATTTGGACTGCAGTTGGCAACCACTGATAATGCAGTAAGATTCAAATATTTTTTTACTTAAATGATCAATTTGATAATTTTTTACTTTTATGATAGTTAAATATTTCACCTAAACTTTTTTATTTAAGCTTTGACAATGAAAAGTATATTTTACTTGCTTGTAACTAAATAAAAATTAATTGATGGCAAATAGAATGCAAATTTGTATAGCTTCTTTAGAAATCATGAATTACAAAAACTACAAAAGTAGGTTTAAAACAACCCAAACATAATAAAATTATGCACTAGTTGGTTGTGATTTGCTATTGAGAAATGGTTTTAACTGGTCACATTTTCATCTTGACCTTACATACCTGTTTCACAAATGGTGCCAGTAAATCCCAGAAGACAGTTACACTGATAAGAGTTAACTAGATCAACACACATTCCACCATTTTGGCATGGGTTTGATGCACACTCATTAATATCTGAAACAAACGGAGTTGAACAACTCTTTCACACAGAGAAAATTTTGAAATTAGCCTACACAAAATAATATCTTACTGATTTCACAGTTTGTTCCAGAATAGCCTGCATTGCACATACAAATATATGAATTTGTTCCATCAACACAATTTCCATTTTGACAAGGATTTGAGTTACATTCATCAATGCCTGTATTGCAGTTGAATTTAATATAATTTAAGACATGTCTATTTAGTTTGCTTGATTAGAAAGGTCACAATTTAAACCAGTCTATTCTCATCAGCAGTAGAAAAATTCAAACAATACTATTAGTTGCAATTGCATTTATTTATATTTAAACTGTGTCAAAATATAACTTTTAAAAAATCATAACTTACTTGTTTCACAATTTGTTCCAGCATAACCAGCATTGCAATTACAAGTGTAGGAATTGACACCATCCACACAATTTCCATTCTGGCATGGATTTGATCCACATTCATTTATATCTAAATGCAACATGTATCACATGACTTTTTATAGCTCTCATTTGTTTATGTTTCATTATTTTAAAGACTATTTGAAATAAGTACTAACTTGTTTCACAATTTAAGCCAGTGTAGCCAGCTAAACATGTACATGAATAAAAATTTGTTCCATCCACACAATTTCCATTTTGGCAGGGATTAGATGCACATTCATTAGCATCTAAAATGAGGTAATTTTGTTGAAAGAACAGTTTTTAATTGATAATTTATCAGGTTTTCTTACTAGAATTACAATTTGAACCTGTCCAACCAGCATCACAGACACACATGTAAGATGATCCTTCATTGATGCATAGCCCATTGATGCATGGATTAGGATAACAGTTGTCAATACCTAAAAAAACTACAAACATAGTCTAAACATCCTGTAGCAACATAGTATGAAAAGGTTGTGCATGCCTATTTCACAATTCCGTCCAGTGTAGCCAACAACACATGTGCAAGTGTAGCTGGTAAGCATATTCTGACAAAATCCTCCATTTTGACAGGGGTTTAAGTCGCATGCTAAACGAAAAGTTGGCAATTATGGTATATATAAAAACAAAATTAGTGTGACATACCTTGTTCACAATTAGGACCAGATGAGGGAAAAGGGCACTTGCAAGTGTAACTGTTGATCTGATTTTTACAATATCCACCATTTTTACAGGGACTTGACAAGCATTCATCAACATCTACCAAAAAAATCATAACCGTATATGCTAGTGTTTGGATCACAAGTTTTTAATAATACATAAATCCATGTTTCTATGTAAACCATTAGGTAAAGTTTGGCAAGCAATTCTATTTAAAAGCCTTCCTGTCTTTATTCTTGTTTTACCTTCACAACGAGGTGGGTTAGAGAATCCAGGAGGACACTTTTTACGCAGGGAAGTCACTAAAATACAACACATATGTTTGAAAATATAGGTGCAAACAAACTTGTAATTAATATTTCACCATGGTTAGTTGCCATGTAGCATGACTGCTGCTCCGTGTTCCAACAGCAATTTAGACGACTGCATGTCCACCTGTAAATGATGGTAAATACAGGCTGTCTGTAATGTTTACACTAAACACCTCCATGATAAAAAAAATAATGCTCAATGCTATTCTTGCAATAAAATCATTTGACTAATCTTGCAATTAAATAATCATTTATATAAATGTTAACATAAAAAAACTGGCACATAAAAACTATCCAATGTTTTGTGGTAGTGGAATTTAAAAACTCTACAGAAGATCTACTAGTGCAGTGGTTTCCAACGTTTTTTTGGCCCCTTCATAAAATCTTTAGGTCTGCAGATCTCTACATTAATTTATACCTTGTCCTGATTAAGTTATACATCTCAAATAAAAGATAGAGGTAACAAATAGTAAAAAAAACATAACAAATAGGAAAGCTTAAAAATAAACATGAAATTGCATTAATTTTTTTCATTCACACGGCTCCGAAATCACCGAACCTCTTGGGTGATTGCAAACCCAAAGTTGGGAACCACTGCACTGGTGCTAAATATATATTATAAGTTGACATTCTTTGAAAGCTGCTCATTAACCATGGATATCTAGAGAGGCAGCAGGGCAAATTCCCCCCAACTAAAATCTAAAAAAACGTTTTTGCCCCCCTTCCCTCTGAATGTCCATAATGTTGACTGGTCCCCTACCTATTGATGTTCCTCCCTTTGATACAGGGTTGTACAAATTGGCTTGGACGGCACACTTTAAGTACACTGGAACCATCATAATTGGGCTCTCCCCCAAAAAACTGCATGTCTGTCAAGATAAAAAAAAAATTTTTGTTTACCTTTCTTTCTGAAATAGCAAGTTAGTTATGTTCCCAGAAAATAAAACAATTTAAAAATGTTTACTTGTAGCCTACAGAAAACTCACTGTGTAGGGGTTCATAGTATCCGTTGCTGCCAGAACCATCAAAAAGGACTTGATTCGCTGCCAAATTACTCGCAATTGTATGAGGGGTGGGACGAAAATAAAATTGTGGTGGTTTAGCTGCAAAGCATAAACAACAGTGTTTGGTTACTCATTTGTTTTAGGAGTTAGTTTTTTGATCTACGGAAAGCAATAGTTACGTCACTTACATGGGTTCCGAACCTAATTATCATTTGGATTAAGATGCGAAATCATTCTTTGGCGAGGCTTCATTCGACAAAATAAGCGATGTGGCAAATTTAAAAATTCGGACATTATTTGACTAAGGGTCACGTACGAATCGAACTTGCATACAATCAACTTTCAGTTTACTCTTTTAAAGGACAACGCAAGATCCTCTGAAAAAGTGTTTTTTAACCAAAATAACCAAAAAAAAAAACAGTCACAAAACTATTCTCGACAAAAAACAATTACATGTTGATTCGAACCATCACACTTCTTCGAATCTATTTTACTTTCTTAATTTAATGTCAACAGGTTCATTTGCACAATGTAACTGCTATGTCATTTTTATCCCACAATGTATTTTGATTTGTTTATGTTACAATCTGCGATCTCACAGGTTGTAAATCAATTGCCATATGCGCAAACCAGGGTTGGCATCGATGCTCAAAAAGTTTCTTTCTCTTGCAGCTGATTTGGCCATTTTCAAGTCTTTAAAAATGGTCATTGGTTTTGCAAATGGTCGTTTTTTCTCTGCCGTGACTGCAGAAACGGGAAAGTAAAGACGGCTTGGAGAGGGAAGTTATACTACGTATTTTCAAACAAACTAACCCGCTGTACGTAGAGACCGAGTTATGCAGAAATTGCTCAAGAAATCTTCTACTCACAAACGTTTATCTTAAAGCATACAACATTCGGTACATTACAGCAGAAAAATTTTGAAAGGCCAAAATTCGCCAAATAAAAAATTGGCAACCCTGACTGCTAAGAGGAAGCGAAGCACGCAGTTCAACTACCATATAATGTCATAGGCATATTGTGACGTCACAAATACGTATTACGTCAGTTGTAAGTGACAGATGTCAATTTTAATCAATTTGGCTTTTCCTGGAATAGCTTTTGTTCATTTATCGTTTCGATATAATATCACGTAACATTTGTACATCACTAAGATCACACAATAACTTAATTGCAGTTGGTTAGACATCGCTGGTTTAAAACAGTAAACATCAAAATATAAGCTTATATGTTTAATGTAGGGAATAAAAGTCTGTATAAAAAACGGTTATTTTTATTATGGTCAACTTGTGGTCGATTATGTACTTCTTATGACAAAATTATGACAAATCACACCAATTTATTCTTTTTGATGGGTTGATGTTATGAATTAAAAAAATTGTGGCGAAAAAAAGGAGCTTGATACGGAGACTGGTTTCTGAGATACGGCTAATCAAAATCGCATTTTTACCGTTGCGAACAGGGCTGCGATTTTTTATTATTGCGTGTCGAACATCTTGACAAAAATTGTCGTGTGTGTCGAATAGTAAAAATGTCGTGTCTGGTAACTAACGCATGAGAACGACCATATTTCGATTATATGATTCTTGTACTTAAGTTTAGAATACCCGTCGAAATAACGACAAAACAATTAAAAACCTTGCATGTTGTAGAGGCTGCTATGTTTTTTTTCGATTGAACGAAAAATAGTACTTGTTTTGTAGCAATGCCACGTGTTCGGTAACAATGCTCCATGTTTTGGAATAGTTAGTTTAATGCGTTTATTCGCTGAATGTTAAAGCAAGTGTTGGCTGGATTTTGTCAAAAAAAATATTGCGGTTGCGTTTATTTAGCCATCTAAACAGTCAAATTTATCTTGGGTGGGGATCCGAAACGATGATGCCATTAAGTTTTCAACACTGCGTAACCGTTCAGTTAAATGCTGTTGTTTAATAGTGACTCGAAATACAAATTTCTTCCCAAATAATTGTTTGCGGCTGGTAGCAACGTCTTCGAGCCACTTTTGCCACTAGCATCTACAGCAAAAAATTAACAACTACATGTTAACAAGAAAATCGTTGGCGTCCAATCTCCGAAAAAAGAAAACTAGTACCGTATTTTACGGACCATAAGGCGCAACTTAAATTCTTTTTTTTCCTCATAAATTGATCGTGCGCCTAATGTATGGATCAAGTAGTGCTTTAGTGCCTACACTCAAAAGTACCGATACTATTATAAATAAATCACCGTCTTACACAATAAACTACGGTAAAAGCAACTAGCAACTATGATATTCATACTTTTGTGACTTGCCTACATTTATTACGTAACAAGTTTTTGTTTAATGAGCTTTATACGGTAATCCATACTCCTTAAAATACGTTGCGTTCTATAGCCCGGTGCGCCTTATGTATGAACAAAAAACTAATCAAAGCAATTTATTGACAGTGCGCCTTATAATCGGGTGCGCTTTATGGTCCGTAAAATAGGGTAAGATCGATGTAAATGTTGCAAGATTGGCGTGACCGATATGTTAGGCTTAATTAAGTTATTATAGTAATTCAATTTATGGACATTTGTAGATAACAATAGCGTTTGTCTGTTCGTAGTAGTGATGCACCGAAACAGCATTTTTTTATTCGGCCGAAACCAAATATTCGGCAAAAGTTGCCGAATAAACGGAAACTAATTTTGGTATCGATCTCTTCAAATGCAATAAATTTAAACAAAACAGCCCTATCATACAGCCCTTTGTTGGCACTTACAAAATAACCTATACTGCTGTACCAGCTGCTTAAAGTTGATTTTCATCATTTCGGTGACAATAAACAAATAAAAAGAACACATGGGTGCAGTTTGAACAATGATTCCAATCGTTACATGCAGTAAAAAAGTATTTTTGCAAAATTTGGCCGAAACCGAATAATCATAAAAACCTTAGTTTCGGCCGAATAAATTCGGCAAACCGAACTTTCGGTGCATCACCCTAGTTCGTAGTACTGCATGACGGTAACTTAACATTTATTCACGCCGTCCGTGTCGAACAGTGGCGTCGCGTGTCGAACACTTAGAATGGCGAAAAAGGCATAAATCGACACCCTGGTTGCGAACGAAATCGTGCGAAAGCGAGATTATTGTTGCAAAAGAGAATAGAAATAGAGAAAGTTAAGCATAAAGCAAATTATTCTGCCACATACCACATTAAAGCCTTAAACTTACCTCTTTTGTAGCACTTTAAAAAATGGTTAGTTTCCGTTAAATCGTAGCAACAACCCCTACATAAAAATGACCATAAAAATGCAATATATCAAAATTTACTGACATCAAACATACATCACGTCGCACTCCCTCTTATGAAACATAAATGGAGCTAAACACGGCAGTTTGCTGTTGGTGGATATTCTACATGTTGATTGCGTCAAAGTTAATTTGAACAGACATAAAAACCAAGCAGTAACCAAAATACATCCAGTTTTGAAAATGTACGGTTGATACATGGCTCCAAAATTTTTTTCTCTGTAAAATAAGAATAAACCAACATACATGCATACTCACAAATTGGATTTGCTATTTTTCTTTTAGCTTACTTTTACTGGTTGAGTTGAAGATTCGACTTGAATATTGCAGAAAATAATTCGCTCGTTGTTGATGCTCGCTATACCGTCTTTCAGGTATAGTTGTTCTTCTTGTCTAAACTGCAAATAGTATCAGCATTTCCATTTGTATGGGGTCATTGACAACAAGAAATCTGCCCCAAGCGATGGTCCTTAAATGTCGCTGAAAACACGTCATTGTTTTGTAATATTTCCGTTGGAGTTAAGAGTGTTGTGTATTGCAAGTCGTGCCTTCGAGCGACACACCCGAATGAACGTAACAATTAGGACACGTCTCTAACACGTGTGCGAAATTCTCGCTCTTATTGTTGGTTTCACCAAATTTGAAATTGTGTAAATTTCAGTACCCAGTGTATATCGAATATGTATGTTGCATCTAGTGTAATAAGTAAATAACTGGTAACATAAGTATGATAACATACACGATTCAAGCATAAATATTTCTTGATGACCGATTGTACAGTTATAGATTTGATCATCTGCGAGGGTTTTTAGACAATTTAGTTTTAAAATAATCAGCCCCTAAATTTTAGAACCTGTTTAATCGCCGAACCCCTTGGATCTTCTGCAAGCATTCGTTGAACCCCGGAAACATATCGAATAAGACAAGCAAAACTAGCAATATTTAGAATAAACAGGCTTAAAACGAAACGGAATACGAACTGAAATCAATATACCAGATTATTGAATTTGGATTACTATCTCCAAGGAAAGTCATTTCTCACCGACGCATATTTAAACACCATTGCGTTGTAGTTACGGCAAAACGAAAGATCTTAACATACTTGAATGCGAAAATGACTTTGCTGTCTGCGATTTTAAATTCGCATAATATTCCGTAGTTACGATGCCAGGAGTCTGGTCGCACGGTCTGGTTTTTAATTTCACGTAAAGTGCCTGGCAATTATTGCCATCTTAACTCATGCGAGTACAAATAGTTTATTGCATCACAGAAGTGAAACCATTTAATGGTTATAATCGATCCCACTATGCCTACTTACGACACATTTGTTTCTGCAATTAATTGGAAGAAAATTACGACTGAAACCTTAGCTGATATTTTGTAAATCATTGGACCTTCGTCGAACCCCTGAAGCGTAGCCATCGAAGCCAGATCAAAAACCACTGCCAAATACCTGATTCAAATGATGTTTCGAATTGTTTCACTACCGGCCTCTTTGATTTGTTTTCGACGTATGCTATTTCCAATCTTTTAAAAAACAAATTAATTACAGCTCGACGCTTCCTCTTCAAAAAGTATCTTGATTTAATTAACCCAGCAGTCATAAGTCCGCAGTATTTTCGAATGGCTGCGTATAACAGCAACTGATTACAAAGGGAAAATGTCTAGAGGTAAAAGGGTACTAAACAGCGATGCCATATAAATACATTTCAAGGTATATCTATATTAACTGTACAAATCGCTTTTCCAACAAATTTCATTTGGATGTGTTTGCAATTATTGTATCATGGTTTGTGAAGAGATGCGAACAAACAAATCGAAAAAAAAATATAAATGTATTGCAGAGTATTAAACTAATTTCGATCTGTTGGTACCAAGGTACCTTGCAAGGTGAAATAGCCTACCGTCGATTAGCGCCGTATCGCAAGTTATAGACTATTTCTGTGGAAGGTTGAAAGACTAAGCATACAGACAGCTAAGTTGATATTTGAATAGAAAAATGTATTCCACCTTTTACAAGGCATCCATAGTTTTCGCAATTGCCATTGATATAAAAACAAAAACAATGAAGTTTAGTTGAAATAGAATATTTGGATAAAATATGTTTTTTTGCGTAGCGTAAACACATACGTAAGTTGATGACCAGTATGTAACATAACAAGAGTGTACGGGTTCTTGAAAGTAGGAAAACTAGTAAACATCCATCTCGTTATAGTTAATGCGATTATGTACAAAAATATTGTGCATTATTATGGACTACACATAACTGCATTTGGCTGATCAATTTTGATGCCAAACGTACTGTGTTAACATCGCCATGAGGTTATGAATTTTGTCTGACTATATCACAATACATATTTTGGAAATTGACTTGATATTTGTTAATACGAGAATACGATAGTTTTGGAAAGTAATTGGGTTTCATATTTTTATGGCATTGGCTTTCCATTGATACTTAAAAAGTTGCCATAAATTCTTGCATTGAATTGCCTAACTTTGTTAACTAATGTGGGCCCGAGTTTGTCAAACTCTATCTGCCTGAAGACCTATATCCAAATATATGTCGTTTTTCCGACAATTAAAAAAAAATCAGGGGGGGCGATTTGTTATCAACTTCTTACTGTCCGATCACATGTGTAGCCTCTTGGGCAACATAGCCCAAAAATGACTTCATGATTAATATGTACAACGGCTTCCGATGTCGCGTTCAAAGTTTTGTTAACTGGCGATTTTTTTTGTCAACTAACATCTCTCTGGTCTATTGATACTATTTATGCATACACTATTTATCCGGAGAACAGTCTGAGATCTGATTATTTGACCAGACGAGGCAGAACACATCAGGACAGATATACAACTCGAAATTCTTCAGCAAGCAGCGCCACTGAAGCATTGTTAAACCTGTATGACCCCAATACAGTCGTTTACACATGCTACATTTAATCGGTGTCTATAATGGCCAGTCAGTTATCTATTCCTTAGTTAACTTCTGAATCCACCTTTGCATTCTGCCAGTGGCGAAACTAGAGGGCCTGATGGCCCCTTTATTATTTGCGTCATATTGGTATAACACAAGTAAAAACTTTTGCCTGGACTAACGTATTCAATCGGAAAGTAAACAAGGGTTCAATTTATATGAGACGCCGAAGCGCCGGTCCAGCATTAATTTCGCTTTCATTAAACGGGTGTTGAATCCCTATAATCGTTATTTTTGACAAAATTACTAGAGAACAAGACACAGCGTTCAATGTTACAAAAAAATCGTTTTGTATTGTTGTCGAACATTTGGAAAACACGAATTCGGTTTTCTAAGCAAAAAAATAATTTCAGAACCAAAGTAAGAATATTTTGTTGTGATAAAGCAACACAAACATGACAGTTGGCGTGAGCTTTATTGACTTGGAAGTTACTAATGGCACATACAAAATGTACACTGATGAACTGCACGCAACCTTATGAGAAATAGTTTTTGATTGCAAACGCCAATGCTTTTTGAACACACATGTATGATCTAAGATGGTAACTGTCGGGGTGCGCCCCCACTGAGTTACCGTGGGGTATGACTGCGTTTAGAGCCTCGCACCAAGGTATCCGACTGAGTCTCGATGGCAACTCGGTCATGAAAGTAAATTGCCTTCTATATCTCGGTAACTGGTGGAGTTGAAGAACTCCTTTGCACAAGTCTGCACGTCTTCTAAGTAGTCTAACTTGTGTTTATTAGACCTTATTTATTATTTGCCAAAGAAATACCTATATTTATTTTAACTTTCTTTACGTAGTTAATTACAATGACTTTGGTTTTAACTCTCGGTCATAACATACGTTTTGGGCCTTTTTTGCTTATACATGTGTTGTGCGGCGACATAACCGTACATGGTGATTGCGATACAAACAAAGCTGGGATCTTGTTGCTATTCGCGTTTTTTTTGCTGCACACAAAGCGACCACTTGAGAAGATTGGAGATTGGTTGTTACTTCACCCTGTTCCTCGTCCAAGATTGTTGGTGCCCAATGGAATGAGTTGGTACGTTCGGGGGCACTTGATGTAGGATATCTGCGGGCTGCTTGGTGTGTTAATGCCGCTATAACGAATAACACGACTAGCATGAATAGCATACACATGCACGGTTATTAATACGGAAGATGGTTGATCATAATGGTTGATAAAGTTACGTTCTTTTACAAACGGTATACATGTACAAGAATTAAGCCGGGAAACGCAATTGAAGCGTGCGCTTTACCGGACTAGAAAAAGTAATTAATAACTGAAGATTATGTTTTGTTAAGCTTTTCTTATTGATCCAAATACGGAACATTCTCCCAACGTCACTTAATACGGGATAGTATTAGTAACAAACCACCGAAGCCAGCAAGTATCTTTTTGTGAAAGAGGTTTCATAAACCAGTAATTTGCAAACATTTTGTGAGTTTGTATATCGGTAATGTTATTAGAGCCGTCCGGTAAGTTTAGGTGTTCGGATAGTAACAGATCTTTCACAGAACAACACTACTGTTTAGTTTAAAAATATTTATTCAAATAAAACATCATATGTAAGCAAATTTATGTTACAAAGAATAAAATACACACGTTTAATGATTTGCAGAGCCCTTGCCACATTTCTAAATTTTATTTATTGCATCACTACACTTACAAAATGTTTAACTGCAACAAAAGCCTAACTAATGGCGCAAGTTTCAGTAACACTTGGTCTTTCACAAAACACATTGGCCACACTAGATGAACAAGGCACGTCAATCCAAAAAAATGAAGAAGTTTCCATCACAACACAATCGTTGACCAGGGGGGCAGAAGGAGAAAAGTTTAACACTGAAACCTGCTGACCTGAACTTCCATAATACCACAAATTTCCTGCAAAAATAAACATCATGGATATAACATTAAATCGAAATATAATATACCCAAACAAGATTTTGCCAACTAAAGTTCAACTAAAATTTTATCAACTGAGTGCTATTGTGCACATTCTTTTTGGCATATAAGGATAAAACAAAACAACAACCACAAACGAAAATGTGAAACAGAACAGATATGTATGATGATAATCTTCACAGGTCAATTTTTAACAACATAATGTTTTGTGCAACATTGTTGAAAGGGTAAATATCCACCAATTTTTGCATACATTTTTCATTTAACTACTTGCCAATTCTAACAACATTTATCCATAGACGACTTATGCCTAAAGAAGATGTAGTTGAAGTTATTTGCGTCGCAAGTTCTGAACGAACAGATATATCAGGAGAGACCAAAGTGGCACTACCATCCTCCATCAGACACAAAAGATTTGCCAGGTTATATGAAACAGCTGTAAGCGCCAACGGTTGATAATCAATTCCATTGATTGTGATCCATTCTATTAAAAATGTAGTGAAAGTTTTAAGTCTTGAAAAACAAAGACTTTGTAACTAAAGCTAAATTGATTGTAAACAGACATTTTAAAAGTGACATTCTACTACACTGCATTTCTGCAATATGCAAACACTTTAGCATCAGGTACTAACCACAATATAGTCCATTGAACTGTGGTTCACAAATACAACATGGTACTGAAGTAGGAATACAAACTCCAAAATTTTGGCAAATGTTATTTGAACAATCTGTAAAATAATTGTCTTGGTCAACAAAATAAAAACAAAAAGGGCTTTAAAGTAAAACAAAACAATTCGTCATCAGGACCAAAGAACATATTATTTTGCAGTATTTTAGTCAAATACACAAATATTCTAAAAGTACATATCAACTTCAGAACACTGTCACAATAATACCTGAACATGAGGCTGAAAGAGAAGTAAACTGGCCATCAATTTGGCAAGTTATGGTATTATCTCCACTCAAAATAAATCCGGAATTACAACTGTAAGTCACAACATCCAGGTAGGCATAGACTGATGGAGTATTTATTGGTGAAAATAAGCCATTAGAAAGGGTCGGGGGGGATGAACATACCACTGAAAAACGAATGAAGACAAAAAGGTGTGATGCAAATACTACACAAAGTGTGTAAGACAAGAAAAATGTTTTATTTTTTTATTTAGGTTTTGCTATCAGACAAATGTTTTACCTTCACTACAAGTTGCAGATAAAGATGTAAACTGGCCACTGCTCTGGCATGTAACAGTGTCTGAACCATCCAATCTGTAACCACTATTGCATGTATATGTCACCACTTCATTTACATCATAAATAACTGGATTATTAACTGGTGTAAATACTCCATTGGTTAAAGTTGGTGGTTGAGTGCAAACTAAAATTCACAAAAAAATACATTATTTTCAAAAAAACAAACAAACATTATTTCCCTTTTAACTTTTTGCTGGAAATAAAAACACAAATATTTTACCTTGGGTACACGTTGCGGATAACGATGTAAACTGGCCACTGCTCTGACATGTAACAGTGTCTGAACCATCCAATCTGTAACCACTATTGCATGTGTATGTCACCACTTCATTTACATCATAAATAACTGGATTATTAACTGGCGTAAATACTCCGTTGGTTAAAGTTGGTGGTTGAGTGCAAACTAAAATTCACAAAAAATACATTATTTTCAAAGAAACAAACAAACAATATTTCCCTTTTAACTTTTTGCTAAAAATAAAAACACAAATATTTTACCTTGGGTACAAGTTGCGGATAACGACGTAAACTGGCCACTGCTCTGGCATGTAACAGTGTCTGAACCATCCAATCTGTAACCACTATTGCATGTGTATGTCACCACTTCATTTACATCATAAATAACTGGATTATTAACTGGCGTAAATACTCCATTGGTTAAAGTTGGTGGTTGAGTGCAAACTAAAATTCACAAAAAAATACATTATTTTCAAAAAAACAAACAAACATTATTTCCCTTTTAACTTTTTGCTAAAAAAAAAACACAAATATTTTACCTTGGGTACAAGTTGCGGATAACGACGTAAACTGGCCACTGCTCTGGCATGTAACAGTGTCTGAACCATCCAATCTGTAACCACTATTGCATGTGTATGTCACCACTTCATTTACATCATAAATAACTGGATTATTAACTGGCGTAAATACTCCGTTGGTTAAAGTTGGTGGTTGAGTGCAAACTAAAATTCACAAAAAAATACATTATTTTCAAAAAAACAAACAAACATTATTTCCCTTTTAACTTTTTGCTAAAAATAAAAACACAAATATTTTACCTTGGGTACAAGTTGCGGATAACGACGTAAACTGGCCACTGCTCTGGCATGTAACAGTGTCTGAACCATCCAATCTGTAACCACTATTGCATGTGTATGTCACCACTTCATTTACATCATATATAACTGGATTATTAACTGGTGTAAATACTCCATTGGTTAAAGTTGGTGGTTGAGTGCAAACTAAAATTCACAAAAAAATACATTATTTTCAAAAAAACAAACAAACATTATTTCCCTTTTAACTTTTTGCTAAAAATAAAAACACAAATATTTTACCTTGGGTACAAGTTGCGGATAACGACGTAAACTGGCCACTGCTCTGGCATGTAACAGTGTCTGAACCATCCAATCTGTAACCACTATTGCATGTGTATGTCACCACTTCATTTACATCATAAATAACTGGATTATTAACTGGCGTAAATACTCCGTTGGTTAAAGTTGGTGGTTGAGTGCAAACTAAAATTCACAAAAAATACATTATTTCAAAAAAAGTTTCTTTAAACAATTTCTTTTTAACTTTTGATTCAACCAAACAAAATATTTTACCTTGGGTACAAGTTGCAGATAAAGATGTAAACTGGCCACTGCTCTGGCATGTAACAGTGTCTGAACCATCCAATCTGTAACCACTATTGCATGTATATGTAACCACTTCATTTACATCATAAATAACTGGATTATTAACTGGTGTAAATACTCCGTTGGTTAAAGTTGGTGGTTGAGTGCAAACTAAAATTCACAAAAAATACATTATTTTCAAAAACAAACAAACATTATTTCCATTTTAACTTTTTGCTGGAAATAAAAACACAAATATTTTACCTTGGGTACAAGTTGCAGATAAAGATGTAAACTGGCCACTGCTCTGGCATGTAACAGTGTCTGAACCATCCAATCTGTAACCACTATTGCATGTATATGTAACCACTTCATTTACATCATAAATAACTGGATTATTAACTGGTGTAAATACTCCATTGGTTAAAGTTGGTGGTTGAGTGCAAACTAAAATGCACAAAAAATAAATTATTTCAAAAAAAGGTTCTTTAAACAATTTCCTTTTTAACTTTTGAGTCAACCAAACAAAATATTTTACCTTGGGTACAAGTTGCAGATAACGATGTAAACTGGCCACTGCTCTGGCATGTAACAGTGTCTGAACCATCCAATCTGTAACCACTATTGCATGTATATGTCACCACTTCATTTACATCATAAATAACTGGATTATTAACTGGTGTAAATACTCCATTGGTTAAAGTTGGTGGTTGAGTGCAAACTAAAATTCACAAAAAATACATTATTTTCAAAAACAAACAAACATTATTTCCATTTTAACTTTTTGCTGGAAATAAAAACACAACTATTTTACCTTGGGTACAAGTTGCAGATAAAGATGTAAACTGGCCACTGCTCTGGCATGCAACAGTGTCTGAACCATCCAATCTGTAACCACTATTGCATGTATATGTAACCACTTCATTTACATCATAAATAACTGGATTATTAACTGGTGCAAATACTCCGTTGGTTAAAGTTGGTGGTTGAGTGCAAACTAAAATTCACAAAAAATACATTATTTTCAAAAACAAACAAACATTATTTCCATTTTAACTATTTGCTGGAAATAAAAACACAAATATTTTACCTTGGGTACAAGTTGCAGATAAAGATGTAAACTGGCCACTGCTCTGGCATGTAACAGTGTCTGAACCATCCAATCTGTAACCACTATTGCATGTATATGTAACCACTTCATTTACATCATAAATAACTGGATTATTAACTGGTGTAAACACTCCGTTGGTTAAAGTAGGTGGTTGAGTGCAAACTAAAATGCACAAAAAATACATTATTTCAAAAAAAGGTTCTTTAAACAATTTCCTTTTTAACTTTTGAGTCAACCAAACAAAATATTTTACCTTGGGTACAAGTTGCAGATAACGATGTAAACTGGCCACTGCTCTGGCATGTAACAGTGTCTGAACCATCCAATCTGTAACCACTATTGCATGTATATGTCACCACTTCATTTACATCATAAATAACTGGATTATTAACTGGTGTAAATACTCCATTGGTTAAAGTTGGTGGTTGAGTGCAAACTAAAATTCACAAAAAATACATTATTTCAAAAAAAAAATACTATACATTATTCTCCTTTTAACTTTTTGCTGGAAATAAAAACACAAATATTTTACCTTGGGTACAAGTTGCAGATAAAGATGTAAACTGGCCACTGCTCTGGCATGTAACAGTGTCTGAACCATCCAATCTGTAACCACTATTGCATGTATATGTAACCACTTCATTTACATCATAAATAACTGGATTATTAACTGGTGTAAATACTCCGTTGGTTAAAGTAGGTGGTTGAGTGCAAACTAAAATGCACAAAAAATACATTATTTCAAAAAAAGGTTCTTTAAACAATTTCCTTTTTAACTTTTGAGTCAACCAAACAAAATATTTTACCTTGGGTACAAGTTGCAGATAACGATGTAAACTGGCCACTGCTCTGGCATGTAACAGTGTCTGAACCATCCAATCTGTAACCACTATTGCATGTATATGTCACCACTTCATTTACATCATAAATAACTGGATTATTAACTGGTGTAAATACTCCATTGGTTAAAGTTGGTGGTTGAGTGCAAACTAAAATTCACAAAAATTACATTATTTTCAAAAAAAAAAACATTATTTCCCTTTTAACTTTTTGCTAGAAATAAAAACACAAATATTTTACCTTGGGTACAAGTTGCAGATAAAGATGTAAACTGGCCACTGCTCTGGCATGTAACAGTGTCTGAACCATCCAATCTGTAACCACTATTGCATGTATATGTCACCACTTCATTTACATCATAAATAACTGGATTATTAACTGGTGTAAATACTCCATTGGTTAAAGTTGGTGGTTGAGTGCAAACTAAAATTCACAAAAATTACATTATAAAAAAAAAAAAAAAACATTATGTCCCTTTTAACTTTTTGCTGGAAATAAAAACACAACTATTTTACCTTGGGTACAAGTTGCAGATAACGATGTAAACTGACCACTGTTCTGGCATGTAACAGTGTCTGAACCATCCAATCTGTAACCACTATTGCATGTATATGTCACCACTTCATTTATATCATAAATAACTGGATTATTAACTGGTGTATATACTCCATTGGTTAAAGTTGGTGGTTGAGTGCAAACTAAAATTCACAAAAAATACGTTATTTAAAAAAAAAAATACTACACATTATTCCCCTTTTAACTTTTTGCTGGAAATAAAAACACAAATATTTTACCTTGGGTACAAGTTGCAGATAAAGATGTAAACTGGCCACTGCTCTGGCATGTAACAGTGTCTGAACCATCCAATCTGTAACCACTATTGCATGTATATGTCACCACTTCATTTACATCATAAATAACTGGATTATTAACTGGTGTAAATACTCCATTGGTTAAAGTTGGTGGTTGAGTGCAAACTAAAATTCACAAAAATTACATTATAAAAAAAAAAAACAAACATTATGTCCCTTTTAACTTTTTGCTGGAAATAAAAACACAACTATTTTACCTTGGGTACAAGTTGCAGATAACGATGTAAACTGACCACTGTTCTGGCATGTAACAGTGTCTGAACCATCCAATCTGTAACCACTATTGCATGTATATGTCACCACTTCATTTACATCATATATAACTGGATCATTAACTGGTGTAAATACTCCATTGGTTAAAGTTGGTGGTTGAGTGCAAACTAAAATTCACAAAAATTACATTATTTTCAAAAAAAACAAAACATTATTTCCCTTTTAACTTTTTGCTAGAAATGAAAACACAAATATTTTACCTTGGGTACAAGTTGCAGGTAAAGATGTAAACTGGCCACTGCTCTGGCATGTAACAGTGTCTGAACCATCCAATCTGTAACCACTATTGCAGGTATATGTAACCACTTCATTTACATCATAAATAACTGGATTATTAACTGGTGTATATACTCCATTGGTTAAAGTTGGTGGTTGAGTGCAAACTAAAATTCACAAAAAATACGTTATTTAAAAAAAAAAATACTACACATTATTCCCCTTTTAACTTTTTGCTGGAAATAAAAACACAAATATTTTACCTTGGGTACAAGTTGCAGATAAAGATGTAAACTGGCCACTGCTCTGGCATGTAACAGTGTCTGAACCATCCAATCTGTAACCACTATTGCATGTATATGTCACCACTTCATTTACATCATAAATAACTGGATTATTAACTGGTGTAAATACTCCATTGGTTAAAGTTGGTGGTTGAGTGCAAACTAAAATTCACAAAAATTACATTATAAAAAAAAAAAACAAACATTATGTCCCTTTTAACTTTTTGCTGGAAATAAAAACACAACTATTTTACCTTGGGTACAAGTTGCAGATAACGATGTAAACTGACCACTGTTCTGGCATGTAACAGTGTCTGAACCATCCAATCTGTAACCACTATTGCATGTATATGTCACCACTTCATTTACATCATATATAACTGGATCATTAACTGGTGTAAATACTCCATTGGTTAAAGTTGGTGGTTGAGTGCAAACTAAAATTCACAAAAATTACATTATTTTCAAAAAAAACAAAACATTATTTCCCTTTTAACTTTTTGCTAGAAATGAAAACACAAATATTTTACCTTGGGTACAAGTTGCAGGTAAAGATGTAAACTGGCCACTGCTCTGGCATGTAACAGTGTCTGAACCATCCAATCTGTAACCACTATTGCAGGTATATGTAACCACTTCATTTACATCATAAATAACTGGATTATTAACTGGTGTATATACTCCATTGGTCAAAGTTGGTGGTTGAGTGCAAACTAAAATTCACAAAAAATACATTATTTAAAAAAATAAATACCGTATTTTACGGACCATAAGGCGCAATTTAAATCCTTTTTTTTCCTGATAAATTGATCGTGCGCCTTATAAGCCGGTGCGCCTAATGAATGGATCAATGCATGGATGCTTTATTGCCTACACTCAAAACCAGTACTGATACTATTATTATATAAATAAACCACCGTCTTACACAATAAACTACTGTAAAAGCAACTAGCAACTGTGATTTTCACTAGGCTCATTTTTTCTTTTGCTCATTGTACTATTGTGACTTTCTTGCATTTATTACGTAACAAGTAAACTTTAATCAATGAGATTTATATGGTAACCCATACTCCTTAAAATATGTTGCATTCTAAAGCCCGGTGCGCCTTATGTATGAACAAAAAATTATTCAAAGCAATTTATTGACAGTGCGCCTTATGATCGTGTGCGCTTTATGGTCTGTAAAATACGGCACTACACATTATTTCCCTTTTAACTTTTTGCTGGAAATAAAAACACAAATATTTTACCTTGGGTACAAGTTGCAGATAAAGATGTAAACTGGCCACTGCTCTGGCATGTAACAGTGTCTGAACCATCCAATCTGTAACCACTATTGCATGTATATGTAACCACTTCATTTACATCATAAATAACTGGATTATTAACTGGTGTAAATACTCCATTGGTTAAAGTTGGTGGTTGAGTGCAAACTAAAATTCACAAAAATTACGTTATTTTCAAAAAATACTATACATTATTTCCCTTTTTACTTTTTGCTAAAAATAAAAACACAAATATTTTACCTTGGGTACAAGTTGCAGATAAAGATGTAAACTGGCCACTGCTCTGGCATGTAGCAGTGTCTGAACCATCCAATCTGTAACCACTATTGCATGTATATGTAACCACTTCATTTACATCATAAATAACTGGATTATTAACTGGTGTAAATACTCCGTTGGTTAAAGTAGGTGGTTGAGTGCAAACTAAAATTCACAAAAAATACATTATTTCAAAAAGAAAATACTATACATTATTTCCCTTTTTGATTATTTGCTGGAAATAAAAACACAACTATTTTACCTTGGGTACAAGTTGCAGATAAAGATGTAAACTGGCCACTGCTCTGGCATGTAACAGTGTCTGAACCATCCAATCTGTAACCACTATTGCATGTATATGTAACCACTTCATTTACATCATAAATAACTGGATTATTAACTGGTGTAAATACTCCGTTGGTTAAAGTTGGTGGTTGAGTGCAAACTAAAATTCACAAAAAATACATTATTTAAAAAAAAATACTATACATTATTTCCCTTTAAATTTTTTGCTGGAAATAAAAACACAAATATTTTACCTTGGGTACAAGTTGCAGATAAAGATGTAAACTGGCCACTGCTCTGGCATGTAACAGTGTCTGAACCATCCAATCTGTAACCACTATTGCATGTATATGTAACCACTTCATTTACATCATAAATAACTGGATTATTAACTGGTGTAAATACTCCATTGGTTAAAGTTGGTGGTTGAGTGCAAACTAAAATTCACAAAAAATACATTATTTAAAAAAAAATACTATACATTATTTCCCTTTAAATTTTTTGCTGGAAATAAAAACACAAATATTTTACCTTGGGTACAAGTTGCAGATAAAGATGTAAACTGGCCACTGCTCTGACATGTAACAGTGTCTGAACCATCCAATCTGTAACCACTATTGCATGTATATGTAACCACTTCATTTACATCATAAATAACTGGATTATTAACTGGTGTAAATACTCCGTTGGTTAAAGTAGGTGGTTGAGTGCAAACTAAAATTCACAAAAAATACATTCTTTAAAAAAAAATACTATACATTATTTCCCTTCAAATTTTTTGCTGGAAATAAAAACACAAATATTTTACCTTGGGTACAAGTTGCAGATAAAGATGTAAACTGGCCACTGCTCTGGCATGTAACAGTGTCTGAACCATCCAATCTGTAACCACTATTGCATGTATATGTAACCACTTCATTTACATCATAAATAACTGGATTATTAACTGGTGTAAATACTCCATTGGTTAAAGTTGGTGGTTGAGTGCAAACTAAAATTCACAAAAAATACATTATTTAAAAAAAAATACTATACATTATTTCCCTTTAAATTTTTTGCTGGAAATAAAAACACAAATATTTTACCTTGGGTACAAGTTGCAGATAAAGATGTAAACTGGCCACTGCTCTGGCATGTAACAGTGTTTGAACCATCCAATCTGTAACCACTATTGCATGTATATGTAACCACTTCATTCACATCATAAATAACTGGATTATTAACTGGTGTAAATACTCCATTGGTTAAAGTAGGTGGTTCACTGCAAACTAAAATTCACAAAAAATACATTATTTTCAAAAAAAAACAAAACATTATTTCCCTTTTAACTTTTTGCTGGAAATATAAACACAAATATTTTACCTTGGGTACAAGTTGCAGATAACGATGTAAACTGACCACTGCTCTGGCATGTAACAGTGTCTGAACCATCGAGTCTGTAACCACTATTGCATGTATATGTTACCACTTCATTTACATCATAAATAACTGGATTATTAACTGGTACAAATGCTCCATTGGTCAAAGTTGGAGGTTGAGTGCAAACTAAAATATCAAACACAAATTTATGCAGAAAGTTATACATTAAACTCTGATTGAAATTTGTTCTGAGGAGAGTGATTGGACTACTAAATCAATAACAATTACGTTTTTAGTATGTACAGGACATCCAGTTAATTGCAACTTGAATTTGCCAAGTTTTTAGTGCAATTAACCATTTATAACTGCACAGATTATTTTCTGCAATGATAACACACACTCAATGCATAATTGCCCTTGCCTAGGCATGATCGACTGTATGTGATATCCTTAATCTAGGCTATTGTATATCGAACAAGAGTTGCATTGTCTGCACAGCCAAGGCATTAATGCTAAGCTGGATCAAAGTCACTTTTTCCTGACAAATCGAATTGAAATAAGAAACATAACGTCCATTTTGAACTTACAACAAAATTTATACTTCCCCTGACTCAAATAATGTTGTTGTTAAGACATTCATCTGCAGCAAAACATAGTCTCTCACTTTTTTGTGAGGCTTTTTCTCAATTCAGATATTATGGCACATTAATCATAACAAATTCTTTAGAGAGTAAATGCAGGTTTATCTTTGACTTCTAATGTTAAATAATTTGTTTGCTAGGTAATGACATTTTAAATTTTAAAATTTTGCAGTTCAAACAATTAATCATAAATAAATGCTGGCCTATGCTCAACAAACAGGACAATTGGTCATGTCATGTCGTCGATAAAGTAAAACATATATAGCAAATGCAATTATCAAATTCTCGGCTAACAAATTTAAATAATAGTGGAAAATAAGGAGTCTGTTTAAACTAAAAGTGGAAAATTAGATAAAAAAGGTTGAGAACCACTATTTTAGACATTGTACTTTTTGTTGTACCAACTCAAAGAGCTTATAGCAGATAAAAACGTATAGCTAGTTAGTAAAAATGCAAGTATAGTTGCCAGTACATCAAAGCACTTTGTATAGTACAAAGCATGACTATTTTACTTAAAATTGGGCTGACCACACTGGTGGCATTAATACTAAAATTTGTTGCTTGTTGAGTGATAGCAATCATGTGCAAAATGTAAGAAACTGTAGTGTAAACGAGCCTTTCACCTTTGAAATTCTACTCATTTATTATGCAATTGGGCATTATGCGATAAAACCAGTGTATTTTTCAAGAATGATATGCTATAGTTTAGGATGTACAACCCCTATGCAATAAATTGGATTATGCCATCAACTATCAGGTACCATAATTTCGAAACCATACAGCTAGCATTTTTCCTGGTGAAGATTATTAAATATTTGTCTTTCAAGCAGAAGGGTAAAAATGACCAGAGGAAAGCACACTACTATGCTTTAAAATGTCAAATGGTGATCAGCAGATATGTATTCTCTCACAACCTTTCTGTTAAAAATGTTTGCAGCAAATAATGTTGCATGTCCATAAAATACAGGAAGGTTCCTTCAAAGTGTTGCAAAGAAGAATTTCAGTCTTTAGATTTGTAAATGACAATGACCAGATGGTAGATTAGGAGATCAAATTTTGCAGACATCACAAAAACAGCCAGAAATATACGTCATACAATGACATTTGAAAAAAAAAGTAAGTCTTGCAACATTATCAGTTTTGGGCAGTTGCATTTAAATGTTTTGTTCATTAGCAAGTAATGGGTCATATCAAGCAAAGAATACAAAAATGTGTTTAAATGACAAATCCATAAAGCACTTAACACTGAAAAAAATTTTTCTTCTAACTACATAATTTTCTTCAAATCATGATCAGCTATTATACCAATTAACAAAATTATCTCCAGAACTATGCGATGTGCTGTAATTATATGATAATACAAAAATTTTTTCACCAAAACCTGTAAATTTGCCTGATATCACAAGTTGGAAATTATTGCAAGTTCCTTCTAAATATCATTTAGATAAAATGTTTCAATTAGGTAAAATGTAATTGACATCCAAGTTGTTAAATCGTATAACATAACACTCACTTTGAACACATACTGCTGTCAAACTTGTAAATGAGCCATCACTCTGACATGTGACAGTCTCATCTCCATTTAGATCGTATCCACTTTTACAAGTATAAGAAATAATTTCACCAATAGAATAATTGGGTGGGTCATGGACAGGAAGATATTGTCCATTATTAAGTGTAGGTGGATCAATGCAAACTGTGTAAAACAGAAATTTAACTCTTTTCAACTAATTTTCATTTCACAAAGTATACCTTGAGTGCATGATGCTGAAAGTGATGTAAATTCACCACTGCTCTCACAAGTTATGGTATGGAGTCCGTTTAAAATAAAACCATCATTGCAGGAATAAGACAAAATGTCATTAATGTCATAAAATAAGGGTGAATGTACCGGTGAAAAATATCCATTGTTTAAGTTTGGTGGGTTTGTGCAACCTATATTCAAGTTGAAACTTTTGTATGTAAAAGAGTGATTTAATTCATGTCAATTTAACCCAAGTAAATTTACCTAATGTACAAACAGCTGCAAACTGTGAAAATTCTAAATTAACCATGCACACAACAGTGTCTGACCCATCAAGGCGATATCCATCATTGCAAGTGTATGTAATGACATCATTAACTTCATAATAAGCAGGGCTATTAACTGGTGCAAAAACACCATTTTGAAGAGAAGGTGGGTCGAAGCAAACTAAACATAACACACATTTCAATAAGAGTAAATAAGGAAAAAATTATCATCAATCACAACTTATAGATTCACAGATATTTGACAAAAGTGGTCAAACATATATTTTATATCAACTAAAAGTCAGTGATTGTATATTACCTGGAGTGCAAATAGCAGTCAATACAGAGAACTGTCCATCGCTTTGACATGTAACTACATCTGATCCATCCAATCTATAACCACTGTTGCAAGTGTATGTTACCACTTCATTGGTATCATAAATCAGAAGATTGTTAACAGGTGTAAATACCCCATTAGTAAGTGTTGGTGGATCAGTGCAAACTAAACAATTTATAAATTGTTACTGATGCTGCCATGCATATTTATTGCTGAATACTGCCCTTCTGGCAAACTTTATTTTATTAACGTTTCTCAACGTTTCGGTTGTTATGCAACAGCCTTCATCAGGAGGTAAGTAATGTAAGTTTAAAAAAGTGGACACAGTTGAGACACAAAAACAAAGAAAATACGCTACAAAAGAAGAAGCGAAAAAACGATAAGAAAGGGTTTTTGTGCCTCAACTGTGTCCACTTTTTTAAACTTACATTACTTACCTCCTGATGAAGGCTGTTGCATAACAACCGAAACGTTGAGAAACGTTAATAAAATAAAGTTTGCCAGAAGGGCAGTATTCAGCAATAAACAATTTATATTCAGTGATAATTAGCCTGGATTAAATTAGGAAGAAAAATCTTCATTTTGCCAAATTCTAGATTTGTTATAATTCATCACTAAACATATCTCATGTATTGTTTGGATCACAAAATGAGAAAACATAACCTACCAAATTCAATGTCTACATAGGTTTCCAATTATATTAAGAATTACGACTTACTTCTTGCACAGGTTGCAGTTGTTGTTGAAAACATACCATCAGCCCCACATAAAATGGTGCTTGCCCCATCTAGTCTATACCCGGGATTACACGAATACGTAACAACATCATCCACATTGTATATGGGTGGATCATATAGAGGTGCAAACTCTCCATTAGAAATAGTTGCGGGATTCTCACATACAGTGACTAAAAATTTCATTACACAATATAAAAACTCATTCTGTTACTTTTGACAATATATTTCAGTTTCAAAACTTATGAAAAACTATACATAAAACAACAATGCACCTTGTTCACAATTCGCTGAAAGACTTGCGAATTCTCCGCTTATCAGACAATTAATTGTACTGCTTCCAACTAAGTTATATCCTGGGTTACAGCTGTACGTGACAATTTCATCAACCCCATAAACTGATGGGTTTCTCACAGGTGTAAATTTTCCATTTTCAAGTAATGGTGGATTGGAGCAAGATGTGCTTGCTTTGTTTAAAACAAAAAATTACCAGTGAATCAATTTATACGGACCGCAAATTATTGTTATCATTAGATATTTACCTTGATTACATACTGCCGAAAAAGAAGAAAATTCTCCATTGCTTTCACAAACAATTGTGCCTAAACCCGAAAGTTCAAACCCACTGTTACATGTGTAGGTCACAACATCATTTACATAAAACACATCTTGAACTGGAGAATAGTCACCATTATTCAACAAAGGTGGTGTGGTACAAACAGTGACTGCAAAAAACAAAAACCTTAAAAAATAAAACTACACTGTATAATTTGTATTGACAGTCTACCTTTTGTACAAGAAGCAAATAGAGATGAAAACTGACCATCATCTTGACAAGTTACAGAATCATGACCATCTAACCTATATTCACTGTTACAAGTGTACGTAACCACTTCATTTATGTCATAAATTCCTGTATCGTGAACAGGTGAAAATGCTCCATTCACCAGAGGAGGTGGATTTGAACAAACTACAAATAGTATTTCGCAATATTATATCTTGTTTACCCACACAATAAAACTCAGAAACCTTTCAAGCAGGTTGCCAATAATAAAGAAAACTGTCCATCCATTTGACATGTAATTGTGTCTGAACCATCAAGTTTATAACCAGTATCGCATGTATACACAACCTGTTCACTCTGCTGATAAATTGATGGATCTCTTATAGGAGTAAACTGACCATTCTCAAGACCAGGCACGACTTCACAAACTAAAATAAAGTTAAGGTTTCTTAGAACTTAACATCTGGATAGTGCAACATTTCCATCAAAAAATTACCATCAAGGCATGTAGCCAAAAGAGGAGTAAATTGGCCATTTGCTTGACATGTTGTTGTACTTGCACCATCCAAAACATAGCCAGAATCACAAGTATAAGTTATTGTTTCTTCAATATCATAAATCAAAGGATCTGGTTTTGGTGAAAAATTTCCATTTTGAAGAGATGTTGGATTCTCGCAAACTAAAATTTGGCACAGAAAACATATGGTTATACATCAACAAATATAATGCATCTTTTACAATTCACTGACAAGTTTGCATGTTTATAAAATTGGTCACAAATTTTCAGTACCTTTCACACATACTGATGTTAGTTGCGTAAAATCACCATTGTTAAGACATGTAACTGTTGAAGAGCCGTCTAACTTGTATCCAGTATCACATGAATATGTTACTACATCATTTACATCATATGTTTCACTTGAAGGAGTATATTCTCCATTGACCAACTCAGGTGGAACACTGCAAACTATGGAA
This sequence comes from Ascidia mentula, assembly GCF_947561715.1. Classification (NCBI taxonomy): domain Eukaryota; kingdom Metazoa; phylum Chordata; class Ascidiacea; order Phlebobranchia; family Ascidiidae; genus Ascidia; species Ascidia mentula. Next base: position 13,002,339 of record NC_138569.1, on the reverse strand, counting down.
ACAATACATTTTTGATATGTTTAATAAAGTTTATATTCTTATGGAAGACAATTTTGAACTCTGACGGCAGATAGTAAAATTTTTAGGAATTGCAATGTGAGCAAACCTCTTTGCATTATGCTGAACATGAAGCTTTATATTAAATACAACTACACAAGGCATTTAATATAGCATCATGCGCTTAATGGTTTATAGAAATGAACATGGGATTACCTATCTGACATGTTGCCTGTAAGGGTGAATATGTACCATCATCTAAGCAGGTGACGAAAGTGCCGCCAGAAATTTCATATCCAGATCTACATGAATAGGTAACTTTTTCCCCAATATCGTAAAGTACTTGAACAGGTGTAAACTGCCCATTAGAAAGTGTTGGTGGATCTCTGCACACTGAAAAATTATGATTTGTGTTTTCTAATACTTAAAATTGACAAAAAATTTAGATGTAGATCAACATTCCATTAACATTTTCAGTAATTTTGCATACCTTGTGTACAAGTTGCAGATAAAGATGTAAACTGGCCACTGCTCTGGCATGTAACAGTGTCTGAACCATCAAGTCTGTAACCACTATTGCATGTATATGTCACCACTTCATTTACATCATAAATAACTGGATTACGAACTGGTGTAAATGCTCCATTGGTTAAAGTAGGTGGTTCAGTGCAAACTAAAATTCACAACATTTATGTTATTCAACAAAAAAGATACTTGAAACTGATTCCTTTTTTAGTTTTGTAAAAATAAAATAAACTTGTTTTACCTTGGGTACAAGTTGCAGATAACGATGTAAACTGACCACTGCTCTGGCATGTAACAGTGTCTGAACCATCGAGTCTGTAACCACTATTGCATGTATATGTCACCACTTTATTTACATCATAAATAACTGGATTATTAACTGGTGTAAATACTCCATTGGTTAAAGTTGGTGGTTGAGTGCAAACTAAAATTCACAACATATATGTTATTCAACAAAAAAGATACTTGAAACTGATTCCTTTTTTAGTTTTGTAAAAATAAAATAAACTTGTTTCACCTTGGGTACAAGTTGCAGATAACGATGTAAACTGGCCACTGCTCTGACATGTAACAGTGTCTGAACCATCCAGTCTATAACCACTATTACATGTATATGTCACCACTTCATTTACATCATAAATAACTGGATTATTAACAGGTGTAAATACTCCATTGGTTAAAGTTGGTGGTTGAGTGCAAACTAAAATTCACAACATATATGTTATTTAACAAAAAAAGATATTTTATACAATTTCCTCTTTTACTTTGCAATAATAAAATAAACTTGTTTCACCTTGGGTACAAGTTGCAGATAAAGATGTAAACTGGCCACTGCTCTGACATGTAACAGTATCTGAACCATCCAATCTGTAACCACTATTGCATGTATACGCCACCACTTCATTTACATCATAAATAACTGGATTATTAACAGGTGTAAATACTCCATTGGTTAAAGTTGGTGGTTGAGTGCAAACTAAAATTCACAACATATATGTTATTTAACAAAAAAAGATATTTTATACAATTTCCTCTTTTACTTTGCAATAATAAAATAAACTTGTTTCACCTTGGGTACAAGTTGCAGATAAAGATGTAAACTGGCCACTGCTCTGACATGTAACAGTATCTGAACCATCCAATCTGTAACCACTATTGCATGTATACGCCACCACTTCATTTACATCATAAATAACTGGATTATGAACTGGTGTAAATACTCCATTGGTTAAAGTAGGTGGTTCAGCGCAAACTAAAATCGGCATAAAAAATTTAATAATACAATCATTTGAGCTTTAGACATTTCCATTCTGGTTTTGCTTTTTTATTGCATGAAACAATGCACTATGTTAGTTCATCACCAATGGTAAACAAGCGAATCCATAACTTTCACCAGTTGGGAAGTGGGTATGGAACTCATGGATGTTTAAACTAAGGTTAGGTTGTACCACATTATTTTTTGTGGTTTATTGCTCAAATAAGCAAACCAAATACTTTTTCAAAATCTTTTACTAAATGTTACTTCAAAATTATGCTGGAATGCCAGTTATATACATGTTCCATTAAGGTAAAAAAAAATTTCGAATTTGTCAAACCCAATTACATTATACTCACTTTGAACACATATGGCTGTCAAACTTGTAAATGAGCCATCACTCTGACATGTGACAGTCTCATCTCCATTTAGCTCGTATCCACTTTTACAAGTATAAGAAATAATTTCACCAATAGAATAATTGGGTGGGTCATGGACAGGAAGATATTGTCCATTATTAAGTGTAGGTGGATCAATGCAAACTGTGTAAAACAGAAATTTAACTCTTTTCAACTAATTTTCATTGCACAAAGTATACCTTGAGTACATGATGCTGAAAGTGATGTAAATTCACCACTGCTCTCACAAGTTATGGTATGGAGTCCGTTTAAAATAAAACCATCATTGCAGGAATAAGACAAAATGTCATTGATGTCATAAAATAAGGGTGAATGTACCGGTGAAAAATATCCATTGTTTAAATTTGGTGGGTTCATGCAACCTATATTCAAGTTGAAACTTTTGTATGTAAAAGAGTAATTTAATTCATGTCAATTTAACCCAAGTAAATTTACCTAATGTACAAACCGCTGCAAACTGTGAAAATTCTAAATTGACCATGCACACAACAGTGTCTGACCCATCAAGGCGATATCCATCATTGCAAGTGTATGTAATGACATCATTAACTTCATAATAAGCAGGGCTATTAACTGGTGCAAAAACACCATTTTGAAGAGAAGGTGGGTCGAAGCAAACTAAACATAACACACATTTCAATAAGAGTAAATAAGGAGAAAATTATCATCAATCACAACTTTAGATTCACAGATGTTTGACAAAAGTGGTCAAACATATATTTTATATCAACTAAAAGTCAGTGATTGTATATTACCTGGAGTGCAAATAGCAGACAATACAGAGAACTGTCCATCGCTTTGACATGTAACTACATCTGATCCATCCAATCTATAACCACTGTTGCAAGTGTATGTTACCACTTCATTGGTATCATAAATCAGAAGATTGTTAACAGGTGTAAATGCCCCATTAGTAAGTGTTGGTGGATCAGTGCAAACTAAACAATTTATAAATTGTTACTGATGCTACCATGCATATTTATTGCTGAATACTGCCCTTCTGGTAAACTTTACTTTAATGACGTTTCTCAACGTTTCGGTTGTTATGCAACAGCCTTCATTAGGAGGTAAGAAATGTAAGTTTAAAAAAGTGGACACAGTTAAGGCTGTTGCATAACAGCCGAAACGTTGAGAAACGTCAATAAAATAAAGTTTACCAGAAGGGCAGTATTCAGCAATAAACAATTTATATTCAGTGATAATTAGCCTGTATTAAATTAGGAAGAAAAATCTTTATTTTGTCAAATTCTAGATATGTTATAAATTATCACTAAACATATCTCATGTATTGTTTGGATCACAAAATGAGGGAACATAACCTACCAAATTCACTGTCTAAATAGGTTTCCAATTATATTAGGAATTACGACTTACTTCTTACACAGGTTGCAGTTGTTGTTGAAAACATACCATCAGCCCCACATAAAATGGTGCTTGCCCCATCTAGTCTATACCCGGGATTACACGAATACATAACAACATCATCCACATTGTATATGGGTGGATCATATAGAGGTTCAAACTCTCCATTAGAAATAGTTGCGGGATTCTCACATACAGTGACTAAAAATTTCATTACACAATATAAAAACTCATTCTGTTACTTTTGACAATATATTTCTGTTTCAAAACTTATGAAAAACTATACATAAAACAACAATGCACCTTGTTCACAATTCGCTGAAAGACTTGCAAATTCTCCACTTATCAGACAATTAATTGTACTGCTTCCAACTAAGTTATATCCTGGGTTACAGCTGTACGTGACAATTTCATCAACCCCATAAACTGATGGGTTTCTCACAGGTGTAAATTTTCCATTTTCAAGTAATGGTGGATTGGAACAAGATGTGCTTGCTTTGTTTAAAACAAAAAATTACCAATGAATCAAATTATACGGACCGCAAATTATTGTTATTATTAGATATTTACCTTGATTACATACTGCCGAAAAAGAAGAAAATTCTCCATTGCTTTCACAAACAATTGTGCCTAAACCCGAAAGTTCAAACCCACTGTTACATGTGTAGGTCACAACATCATTTACATAAAACACATCTTGAAGTGGAGAATAGTCACCATTATTCAACAAAGGTGGTGTGGTACAAACAGTGACTGTAAGATTAAAAACAAAAACCTTAAAAAATAAAACTACACTGTATAATTTGTATTGACAGTCTACCTTTTGTACAAGAAGCAAATAGAGATGAAAACTGACCATCATCTTGACAAGTTACAGAATCATGACCATCTAACCTATATTCACTGTTACAAGTGTACGTGACCACTTCATTTATGTCATAAATTCCTGTATCGTGAACAGGTGAAAATGCTCCATTCATCAGAGAAGGTGGATTTGAACAAACTACAAATAGTATTTCGCAATAATATATCTTGTTTACCCACACAATAAAACTCAGAAACCTTTCAAGCAGGTTGCCAATAATAAAGAAAACTGTCCATCCATTTGACATGTAATTGTGTCTGAACCATCAAGTTTATAACCAGTATCGCATGTATACACAACCTGTTCACTCTGCTGATAAATTGATGGATCTCTTATAGGAGTAAACTGACCATTCTCAAGACCAGGCACGACTTCACAAACTAAAATAAAGTTAAGGTTTCTTAGAACTTAACATCTGGATAGTGCAACATTTCCATCAAAGAATTACCTTCAAGGCATGTAGCCAAAAGAGGAGTAAATTGGCCATTTGCTTGACATGTTGTTGTACTTGCACCATCCAAAACATAGCCAGAATCACAAGTATAAGTTATTGTTTCTTCAATATCATAAATCAAAGGATCTGGTTTTGGTGAAAAATTTCCATTTTGAAGAGATGTTGGATTCTCGCAAACTAAAATTTGGCACAGAAAACATATGGTTATACATCAACAAATATAATGCACCTTTTACAATTCACTGAAATGTTGCATATTTACAAAATTGGTCACAAATTTTCAGTACCTTTCACACATACTGATGTTAGTTGGGTAAAATCACCATTGTTAAGACATGTAACTGTTGAAGAGCCGTCTAACTTGTATCCAGTATCACATGAATATGTTACTACATCATTTACATCATATGTTTCACTTGAAGGAGTATATTCTCCATTGACCAACTCAGGTGGAACACTGCAAACTAGTTTAAAGAATTGCCATAAAAAAATTGGAACAACCAGGCATCTACAATGCCAATCTATTTTAGTCACTAAAACATAAAATCACTATCTAGACAAAATTTGTAAAAGTAGATCTTTGTGTCAGGAGCTAACATAAAAATATATAATTGCTTATAAAAAGAGATTCCCAATTTTTTTCTTGTGATCGCTTTCAAATAATTCAAATGAAATTAAACAAAAATTCAAATGAAATTTTCTGTGACCCTTTTTGTAAAAGTTCTCTAAATTGTAGATATTTAAACAAACTTTTAATGAAATGACTTCACAGACTATGTAGTGGTGCAGCTTACATGTCTGGAAGAATGGTTTGTGAAATAGTACAGTTATATATGTATCTTGTGTATTACTGGAATTCTTTGAAACCCATACTATTTTTCATGCGACCCCAGCTGGGTCACAAACTCTATTTAAGTAACCCTGGACAATACAGAACATTGGTACAAATAAAACTTCTGCCAGGAATAAGTAACATACAATAACATAGGGACACAAAAATTTTAGTTTTTTAACTCAAGGTTTAATATCTGCATTTTGGTAATAATCTTTTAGCATAAATTAGTTTACAAAATTTATGCTTTATCTTGAAAACTTTTTAAAATGTATGAGTAATTATGTAAACATGGTTTCTTCAAGAATAGTTGTGCAAAAAGACAACAACAAACCAAGCATATTTGATTAGTCTGTAAATAATTTTTGTGCTGTACCTCGTACACAGACTGCTTCTAAGGTACTAAAAGAGCCTTCAATTAAACATGATACAGTTGGCGTTCCATCAATGCGATATCCAGATCGACATGAGTAAGTTACAATTGCCTCAACGTCATATAAAGCTGGAATTTGAACTGGAGTAAACTGTCCATTGGAGAGTGTTGGTGGATCTTTACACTGTATTTCTGTGAACAGAATATAATGTGGCTAATTCAACAAATGTGCCAAAAACTTGTAATAATCATATAATAAGATCTTTGAACCTTTGATTTGAAAAACAATAAATTGAGTAACTATAAATTGCATTTTGAAAAACGAGTAATTTATAACTCTGACAGTAAATAGTAGAAACACCAAATTTACAAACTACAAAAAAACAAAAGTAACAAAAGACATAAATTTCAGAATATATTTGTTTGTTCAAAAAATTTACGTAACTAACAAAATTTCACATAATAAAACAAATCAGCATGGAAATATAGGAATATTCGAAGTTTTGTTTCATTATTACAGAAATTATAAAATAATCACCTGGATCACAAGTTGCAGATAAAGATGTGAACTGACCACTGCTCTGGCATGTAACAGTGTCTGAACCATCCAATCTGTAACCACTATTGCATGTATATGTAACCACTTCATTTACATCATAAATAACTGGATTATAAACTGGTGTAAATACTCCATTGGTTAAAGTTGGTGGTTGAGTGCAAACTAAAATTCACAAAAAATATTAAATTACAAAAAAGTACTATACATTATTTCCCTTTTAAATTTTGCTTGAAAAAAACACAAATTTTTCACCTTGGGTACAAGTTGCAGATAAAGATGTAAACTGGCCACTGCTCTGGCATGTAACAGTGTCTGAACCATCCAATCTGTAACCACTATTGCATGTATATGTCACCACTTCATTTACATCATAAATAACTGGATTATAAACTGGTGTAAATACTCCATTGGTTAAAGTTGGTGGTTGAGTGCAAACTAAAATTCACAAAAAAATACATCATTTTATAAACAAGTATCTTTACACTATGTCATTTTTAGTTTTTGTTTGAATAAAATTAGTATGTCTTACCTTGGGTACACGTTGCAGATAAAGATGTAAACTGGCCACTGCTCTGGCATGTAACAGTGTCTGAACCATCCAATCTGTAACCACTATTGCATGTATATGTCACCACTTCATTTACATCATAAATAACTGGATTATTAACTGGTTTAAATACTCCGTTGGTTAAAGTTGGTGGTTGAGTGCAAACTAAAATTCACAAAAAAATACATCATTTTACAAACAAGTATCTTTATACTATGTCATTTTTAGTTTTTGTTTGAATAAAATTAGTATGTCTTACCTTGGGTACACGTTGCAGATAAAGATGTAAACTGGCCACTGCTCTGGCATGTAACAGTGTCTGAACCATCCAATCTGTAACCACTATTGCATGTATATGTCACCACTTCATTTACATCATAAATAACTGGATTATTAACTGGTTTAAATACTCCATTGGTTAAAGTTGGTGGTTGAGTGCAAACTAAAATTCACAAAAAAATACATCATTTTATAAACAAGTATCTTTATACTATGTCATTTTTAGTTTTTGTTTGAATAAAATTAGTATGTCTTACCTTGGGTACACGTTGCAGATAAAGATGTAAACTGGCCACTGCTCTGGCATGTAACAGTGTCTGAACCATCCAATCTGTAACCACTATTGCATGTATATGTCACCACTTCATTTACATCATAAATAACTGGATTATTAACCGGTGTAAATACTCCGTTGGTTAAAGTAGGTGGTTGAGTGCAACCTAAAATTCACAAAAAATATTAAATTACAAAAAAGTACTATACATTATTTCCCTTTTAAATTTTGCTTGAAAAAAACACAAATTTTTCACCTTGGGTACAAGTTGCAGATAAAGATGTAAACTGGCCACTGCTCTGGCATGTTACAGTGTTTGAACCATCCAATCTGTAACCACTATTGCATGTATATGTCACCACTTCATTTACATCATAAATAACTGGATTATTAACTGGTTTAAATACTCCGTTGGTTAAAGTTGGTGGTTGAGTGCAAACTAAAATTCACAAAAAAATACATCATTTTATAAACAAGTATCTTTATACTATGTCATTTTTAGTTTTTGTTTGAATAAAATTAGTATGTCTTACCTTGGGTACATGTTGCAGATAAAGATGTAAACTGACCACTGCTCCGGCATGTAACAGTGTCTGAACCATCCAATCTGTAACCACTATTGCATGTATATGTAACCACTTCATTTACATCATAAATAACTGGATTACGAACTGGTGTGAATGCTCCATCGGTTAAAGTAGGTGGTTGACTGCATACTAAAATTCACAAAAATATTTTATTTTAATTAAATATTTGTACAGTGTACGATATGCCTTCATTTATTGTCATATTAAGGAATAAAATGTCCCACCTTGGGTACAAGTTGCAGATAAAGATGTAAACTGACCACTGCTCTGGCATGTAACAGTGTCTGAACCATCCAATCTGTAACCACTATTGCATGTATATGTAACCACTTCATTTACATCATAAATAACTGGATTACGAACTGGTGTGAATGCTCCATCGGTTAAAGTTGGTGGTTGACTGCATACTAAAATTCACAAAAATATTTTATTTTGATTAAATATTTGTACAATGTACGATATGGCTTCATTTATTGTCATATTAAGGAATAAAATGTCCTACCTTGGGTACAAGTTGCAGATAAAGATGTAAACTGGCCACTGCTCTGGCATGTAACAGTGTCTGAACCATCCAATCTGTAGCCACTATTGCATGTATATGTAACCACTTCATTTACATCATAAATAACTGGATTATTAACTGGTGTAAATACTCCATGGGTTAAAGTAGGTGGTTGAGCGCAAACTAAAATTTGCACAAAAGATATTTATTTTGAAAATATATAAAAAACACTTAAATTATATTCCCTTAACCATTTTCTTCATTGCAACAAAAATAACTACTTGTACAGAAATGTTGAACTGGCCCTTTTTCTTTGTGATCAAATCTATATTTACATATGTTAATGATACTTAGGCAATAAGAGCACACACAAACACAATACAAGATATGTACTTAATAAGGTGAATGACCCCCCTCCCCCCTTTGAAAACATGTAACAAACATGGAATTCACCGAATCAATTTTACACATACCTTTTACACATGATGCAGCTAAGAAAGAAAATTTTCCATTACGTTGGCATTTACTAGTAGATTTGCCCACTATTTTGTATCCTTGTCTACAATAGTACTTAATGATTTGTTTTATGCGGTACATCGAATCCTTTCTCTTTGGCTTGTAAAAACCATTTTTCAATATGTTTGGTTTTAAACACACTGAAATTAAACATGGAAGAAATGAACTTGGGTGCTCAGAAAACTCTGACACAAACCAACCAACCTCGAATGCAAGCTGCCTTTAATTTGGTAAAAAAACCAGTCGCTAAACATTTAGCAGTGTTCGGACCCTCTAATCTAAAGCCTTTTTTACATTGATATGTAACAACGTCGTTGATATTATACTCAAATGATGATTTTTTGGGGGTGTAAATTCCATTTGGCAAAACCGTTGGTTTCAAACATACTAGAAAAACAAAATTTTTCAGATATTGTAACATTATCATGTATATTTAACAATTGAATACCTCTAACACATTTTGCTTTAAGACTGTTAAAAGTCCCAGTCTGACGACACCTTATTTGTGATGTTCCAACTAATTTATATCCTTTGTTGCATTGGTATGTGACAATATCATTTATATTGTACATATCTTGTGACTTAAAATTTCCATTGAGTAACGTTGGTGGATTGGAGCACACTGCAAGTGTTTTAATGTTGCTTACACTTACACTTTCTCATTTCAATCTTAAGCTATAAACTGAAGTTTACCTTTTGCACATGAAGCAGACAAAGAAGTAAATTGTCCATTGTTTTTACAAGTTGCTGTGTTTAATCCACTCAGAACATATCCGCTATCACATGAGTATGTAACACTCTCTCCAATTGCATACATGGGTGGAATAACTATAGGAGTGAATCCGCCATTCGTAAGAGATGGGGGGTCTAGACAAACTGGCAAAAAATGCAAATATTGAACTGAAATACAACACCAAAATGCTACTTGACAAAATAGCTTTGAAATAAAATCTTTTGGAATTATAAATTCTGGAGCATTGAACACACTTACAGTTTAACACAAAAAGTCAAATTGAAAGTTTAAAGTAGGATTTATTGCCATTATATGTAGAGAGAATTTCTTGCATGACTACGTTCATATTCATATGCACTCTGATATCATAATATTTTAGATTCATGCAATTAAGAAGAATATAGAAAAAAATAGAACATTTGTTAATGTATAAAAAAAACATTGTAAATATGTAAGCCTTCACAAGGAAGCAAAAGATGTTTAACTAATGGAAAGAATGTTTTGATAGAAATGTATACCAACACTCAAAAGCAAAATATAATAAAACTCAAAGCAAAATTGTTAAAAACAAAATTTAAATCAGACCTTTAAAAATACAAAACCACTTTAATCAAAACGAAGACATTGTAATGATATGGTAAGATTTTAGAAAGTATTTTTTCTCATGCAATTGTTTGAAAACAAGTGTTCCTGTAACAAAATGTTAAGTGTACAATTAGCATAGTTTTACCTTTAATACATGTGGCTGTAAGAGTGCTAAATTTTCCAGTATTTTGGCACACCACTGTGGGTATACCTTTCAAAATATATCCTGTGTTGCAGTCATAACTAACAACTTCATTGACTGCATATTCTGACTTTACTGGAGATACAATTCCATTTTCCAGAGGTAAAGGATCAGTGCATACTAAACAACAATGTTAAAAAAAATGTTCTTAATCATTAAATGCTCATTATTTACCGATCTGCATGCAGATTGCAAGGACAGCTGTCCAACGACCAGTCGCAAGACAGGTTATAGATTTATCTCCAGATAAAACATAATTATTATTGCACATATAAGTAACAGTCGATGCTGTTTGGTAAACTGGTGGAATATTTACAGGAGAATAATATCCATTTGGCAAATCAGGAGGCAAAGAACATGCTAAAAAATAATTCATTTTGGTAGCCATAGAAAATATAGTTTAATACAAACTGAGTTTACATATTAAAGACCCTCATGCAATACTATGCAGTATTTTAAAGATTCTTTTTATTTTTTAACTTGAATGACAAGCTTTAAACAACTGGTAACAGCTAATTTGGTGCATACATTTTTCACAGTTAGAACCAGCATTGGCAAAAGGACATTTACACGAATATCCATTGATAGCATCAACACAATTTCCTCCATTAAGACAGGGATTAGGAACACACTCATTGATTTCTGTAAACAACATATTTACTTAATTGCATATTAGCGTCTGTGTAATGTACATTATTTGTATATATATATAAACTTCTTTTAGCTTTACTGTGTAAACCAAAAAAAAAATTAGTCCCAACCATCACATCTAGGAGGGTTGACAAATCCAGGTGGACAATTCCCACGAATGTGTATGACTGCAAACAATAGCAAATACTTATTTAAAATTAAATATAAAAATATGTTCACAACCGAAATAATAGACTCAACGGATGTTGTTTATGTCCTTAAGCACCCATGATATTCAATGTTAGTGATTCATAACAGTGTGTCAAATTTTGGGTATCTACAAAGCTTAATAACACAGTTGCAAATGGGCAATATCGCAATGCTTTTGTTTTAGACAAAATCAAACTTATTTTGGTAGTCGTCCTACTTTCAACCCCAAAATTAAAACTCAGTAAGACGATTGTATATTGACTACTTAGAAAATAAAGTTATACTCCCTGTACTGGCAGACATGGATTTTAATTTGTCTGGTAAAGTGTTTATAGCTGCACCAGACAAGTTTTCATTGTGGGGGTTTCCCTAATATGATATTTTTCACGTACTGTTGTTGGTTGTGTGGTAACATGTCTTGTTCTGAGAATCCCAGCAACAATTCCACCGTAGGCAATCAGACCTATAAAACAGTGAAATTGCCGTCCACACCTAGAGCTATCACACCAAATACCTTGTGATTCTTACTAAATCATAAATTTACCTGCTTGCGTTTTGATTGCCGCAAGTATTTTCTGACAAAGTGGGATCGCATCTTGCCACAATTTTGGATCCAGGATATCCCGGTTCTCCACCGAAAGGAAGCAGGCCTACATTTTAACAGATTAGAAAGCTATTAGACTAAGTAGCCAATTTGTTGTGGTTGGTACTTGGCTCAGAGCGATGTTTTTTTTACGTGGTTGCAGCGGATAAAGACAAGTTTTATCTGTTGTTGCGTGACATTTCCCCTTTTCTCTTCCACTTTGTGTCGCTGTTATAGCCAGGTAACGTGACCTCAGTATTGCAAGAAAATAAAGCTGCATTTCATTTGTATATTCAAAATCAGTCTGTTAGGCCTGCGAGTTCGATTCGACTCGCTAATATTGCTGTGGCAAGACACACAGCTATTATCCGTTGAGACATTTAGGAAACGGTTCTTTAGGCCATTGGCCTCCTATACACTCATTTTAACCATCCCGATCCCTGCATCATCTTTCTTCAGTTCATTAAAGTTAAATGCACTCTTAGCTACATTTAAAAAATTACGTCGCAACTTTATTTTATAATCCAAAGCAAGAAATTAAAAAAAAACTTTTGCTGCAAAAAAATTAAGACTTTTGTTCAAAACATAATCGATGTTTCGGGTTTAAAAGCACAGTTAAAATTAAAAAAAAATCCTTGAGAAGCCCATCTTACCATCGTCTACTATGGGTTTGATTATTATTTGGAGTTTTCTATTCATTTGCTTTTTGCGAAAACAGATGTTAAAACTTCAGCACGCAAGGGCATACTAAATAGTACCATCTCTCCTTAACAGTTAACACCGTCTCCACCAAGGCGTCGATTTTTTATTGCGCATCGATCATGTTGAGAAAAATTGTCGTGCGTGTCGAATAGTAAAAGTGTTGTAGAGGCGATTTCGATTAAACGAAAAATAGTACTTGTTTTGTAACAATGCCACGTGTTGGGTCACAATGCTCCATGTTTGGAAACAATGGTTAGTTTAACGCGCTTATTCGCTGAATGTTAAAGGAAAGAAGCAAGCAGTGTTGCTAGTTGGGCGCTTTATACGCCCAATTGGACGTGTTGTCTTGGGTGTTTGCGTTATTTTGGTGCACTTTGCGCTTTGGGCGCATTTGGGCGTGTTTTGGAAATTTAAAAATTTGTGATTAGCTCATTAATTATGTGACAAAACGCTGTCTCAGCCGTATTTAAAATACTGCAAACTGACCACACAACGAAATATGACGTCATAATCATATTCCAAAGACGACTGTGATCAAAATAATGAGTGTTATAGGTGTTGCGTCCTGCTCACGGTCTTAGTTTACTGTTTAGGTGTTCAACCATAAGCATAAAATGACCATTGGTGTACGTAACTGATATGTGTAAACTTCATTGGGCGCTTTTGGTAAAAAATCTGGCAACACTGAAAGCAAGTGCTGGCTGGTTTTTGCATGAATTTTGTCCAAAAATGTATTGCGGTTGCGTTTATTTAGCCATCTAAACAGTCAAATTTATCTTGGGTGGGGATCCCAAACGATGATATGCTATTAAGTTTTCAACACTGCGTAACCGTTCAGTTAAATGCTGTTGTTTGATATAGTGACTCGAAATACAAATTTCTTCCCAAATATTTGTTTGCGGTTTAAAATTAAACGACTTATACTGGTACCAACGTCTTCGAGCCACTTTTGCCACTAGCATCTACGGCAAAAAATTAACAACTACATGTTAACAAGAAAATCGTTGGCGTTGAGTCTCCGAAAAAAGAAAACTAGTAAGATCGATGTGAAAGTTGAAAGATTGACGTGACCGATATGTTAGGCTTAATTAAGTTATCAAAGTAATTCAATTTATGGACATTTGTAGATAACAATAGCGTTTGTCTGTTCGTAGTGCTGCATACCGGTAACTTAACATTTCTTCACGCCGTCTGTGTCGAACAGTGGCATCTTCTGTGTAAAGGCTAGTTGGAATTTGTTGTATTTTGAACAATATGTACTTACGTGGCTGAGTTGCTGATGCCGATTGTTTCTGGATTGAACCTACATAAGCATCATCTTGAATTACCATGGGGACATTAAATTTAGGATATTATGTAAACTTACTCAACATTAAAACTGTAAAATAGCTTGGACCAACTTGTCTGGCCATTTGGATATTGATGAACACATCAGACGGTGACACAACTAAGATATAAAATTTGGTTATAAACGGTTGGATCTTGTTTGAAAAAATCACCAACCTGTTTGTACATCTTTTTTTTCGCTTAACTTTGTGTCAGAAGGTTGAACATTCAGGTTTAACACAGATGCTACAATGTAGAGCAAGGTTATAATGTTAAATAGTGGAATGAGGGTATTACAGCAAAGGACGATTTGATATTTATCGAAAGAACATCACATTTACCGGGATTATAGGTGTATTTTAAACCAAGTCAAAAACAAACCTTTTTCATAACACGGTGAAGCAACTGACGATGAGTCATAACAGCAGCCGCTGTAACAAAACGTACCAAGTTAGCAGCTTAAACCTTTGTTTTTATTTATTTTGTAAATTACTAGCTTATGCATTGTTCCTGCGAAATCGATGGCGGTCCACACCTACTTCTTGAAGAAATTGAAACTAAACAAGTCTCCGGAAACACCGGATTTATCACAGTGACACATATAACAAGGGCACAAAACCACATTATTATAGAAGTGGACATTACAATTCAATAATTATCAAGAAGAATATCGACATCTCGCCTAAACAAAATTTTGTTTCAATTTGGAACTCACGATTCTCGCTATCAAGTGCTGTGTATATGCAGGTATTGAACAACAACCTAACACGTTTAAAAAACAAATTCCTTAAACTGACGGAGATTACACATTTTGTGAACACGTTAGTACACGTAGCTTCCATTGTAAGATTTGGAAACGATTTCCAGTGTATTGCAATCGCCTTCCGGGCAAACCGCGAGTAACAACAATAGTGCAATCCTCTCTAAAACAGTTGTTAACTCTACAATGTCAAGAAAAAAACGCAACATTGGGAAGTATTGTTTTTATTCCGTTGCAGGAGAAAATGACTTTGTTTAGTTTCCAAAAGGAGTCAATAAATGTTCCAATAAAAAATTGTTAATAAATGTTCCAATAAAATATTTTTTGTCAGCACGCCATATCCCATTTTCCAATGAGTAAACACATCAATGTAATGTAGGAAAATAGCCAATAAGGGCATTCGACAAATTAGCCATATAATTGTAAATGGCTTAATTGATTTCTCATATTTTGCTTTTTACTAATACATATTCATTGCTGAAAAGAAAAAATACCAAGGGAAAAGACGTGTTTGTGCAAAAACTTAAGTTTCCGTCTGATATCAAACAATGGGCGAAATCACAGTGTGCACTTCATTGCAGTTATGCTTTTGCATTTCTAAATATGTGCGATGTAGTTTTTATCACCATCATCTTCTGAAAGAGCTGATAAGTTGACCAATTGTTGTTTGTTCATATCTTTATGCATTAGACTTTTGTCTTTTAATCGAGCCTGAAACGTAAGCAAGTGGTTTAGGGTAAGGATTAGATAACTATTTTGTTTGTGACGAAATAAAGAAATGTGACAAAAGAGAAGCAGTGCCAAGGCAGTATTGCCCCACTGTGAAGGCCTTTACTTGATGATTTCAGCTATCATATGTCTATCATAAGGTTCAGTGGCCTCACAGCCAAGGCATTGCAGTAAAGCCAATGAGAGGGAAATGTGCCGATGATAGTAACTTTTTTTGGGAGTATACCTGAATTAATAGGTGGAATCTAGCATATACAATAAAAAGCCCTCCTTTGTTATTTATTGCCCCCTTAGACTTGTATGTCCCGGCTTCACACCCTCATATGGGGCTTCTCACAATTCAAAACATGATACAAAAATCACACTTCAAAATAAAATGAATCTTTGCATGGTTGCAATGACTGGGCTGTGATGCTGAAAAAAACTGTGACATTGAAAAGCATGTGTGCTCAACTCACTTACCTGCATCAATACATGTTCAATAACACCAATTCGAATATCCATTTGGATTGACTCTGTTTTAAGCCGGTTTAGTGTCTGTTTTATCTTAACCAGCGGTGCTGGAAAACACACAGTTAAAAAATAATGTGAGGTTAAATAAAATAAATACTATTCTACAAAAATTTACAGTTTCTGAGTTTGCAAGGGATTATGATAAATAGTAAACATACCTCCATCAGTCATACTGCTTCCTCTTTCTTCCATTTCTATTTTAACTTTATCAAGTTCTTCTGTGAGTTCTGCAAGTGTTCTGGAATGTTCAGTAACGCCCCCACTTCCTTGCTTGTACTTTTCTTTAGTCTTAATTAAAGACAATATTTTTAACAGTAATGGGGAATTCTCTGATTTTTAGTTACATGGCAAAAACTAATTTGTTATATTGATACCTGTGCAAGCTGATCCTGTGCACTTCTGTATTCCTGCACATGATGCTCCAGTTGACTGTTAATGTATTTTTCACGGCTTGATATCTTTTCCAAGGTACGTTGAATTTCATTGTGAAGTTTATCTAGATGGGTCTGTAGTATTTGTTAATACTAATATGGAGAGAACTACTCAAAGCAATGTTTTTTTTTTACTTTGGCATCGACCAATGATAATTCTATTCCTTTTTTGTGCTGTTGCATTTGATCAACATGTGTTCTCCAATCCTTGTTGTCTGTTCTAATAGTAACTGTTAAATAAAATATCATTGTTACCCACAGTAGGAATATTACTTTAACGTAGAAACAATGAGTGTAGCTACATTTATTTACTTGATGTATTGGAATACGTGTATTTTGTGTTTCTATGGCTTGATAATATTTCGCTAGGCATGCATAGTGTATCATGATGAATTTTATATATGACTTATCTATAAAGGTGTCACTGCACTTTTTGTATTGCTTAAATGCCTTTCCTTATTTTTTTTCTTTAATCAAGTTAAGTAACACAGCAAATACCCCATAAAACCACACAAACAACAAAATTTACAACAAACACAATAAGTACAGAAAAAATGCAGGTAGCCATCTACATGTACCAATGACATGCACAGAGGTTACTCTGTAAATTCTACAATTGTACAGTAAAACAGATCTGAGTAATGACCTGACATTTATCCAAAGCAGAGGAAATTTTATTACCTTACAGGAAAAATTCTGTTATCAAATTTTTCCATGCATTCACCTTTAACTATTGATTAATAATAACTACCAGAAAAATGTAAGGTATGCATAATAATGCTTGAGAGTGCTAGAGTACCTTTCAAAGAGGGTGCCACACGTTCTACTTCTAGCTTCCATTCATCAGCATTAGTTGATGATATCATAATTTCAATTGGTTTTGATGTATCCGCGATCTTCAAAAATAACTATTAGTACAACATAATTAAAACAAACACACTTCCTACCATATTTGAAGCAGATTTTAATCCTAAGTCTAAAAATGGTTCAGCTCCCTCATCATCATCTGATGCATTTTCACCATTAAAGTCATGAATGTCTTCATCCAACTTATCAAGTTTAAGTTCAGTCTCATCCTCATCAATTTGGTTTTCCTCCTCTTGATCATCATATGGATATACTGGCCTAAATTATATCAACTTTTTTTGTTACTTTGTATGTGCATGGCATTAGAGAACACACATGAAATTTTGTTGTGATGTTTAGGCTGAGTATTTAATATTTCCTTCTATTAATTAAATAGCTGCACCAAGTGCACAAATGGTGATCAGGATATGTTTCAATACAGATTCTTCTGTTAATACAATGTCAAAAGACTCATTTTACAGTCAACCCAAACAATAATCAGAGACAGGTTGGTACTTGTAACTAAATTAGAAGTGTTTGGACTTTAAAGTTCAATAATTTCCTTGTACTTCATCCAGACATTTCCAAGCTAGGACTTAATATTGGGAAATTAGTAAAAATGTGCTAATGCATCTTTGCAAATTGCAAATGTTTGTTTAAACCTTATACAGCAGTCACCCAAAGCATCAGACACAACATGACAATTACCTCTTGCCTGTTATATTATACATGCAGTAATCAGCCAAGTGACTGCGATGTTTCAATGTTGTAGACAAAAAAAATATTAAAAAAAAATTATTACAACTAAACATGTAACTGAAACGTGACATAGTGTATGCATTAACTGTTGGAACAGGAAGATGTACATAAAGAGATGTAAACAGAGCAACTTATATCTGGAATTGGCAAAGCTCTGGATAAAATAATCCATATTACTGTATGCTTTTTGTCATGAAAAAATTACAAATCTCTTGTATATTCCTCCAATTTCCTTGGAATTAGGCAAATTTCCAGTTAAACTGAATTTGGGTTAACCAAGGTTTACTGTAATCAAGTGAGTACATTTACACCAAGTTTTCATATATATAATGATGACAATACAATATATAATTATACTGACAGGCCTGGGGATTGCAAAAATGTATATTTTATAAAAATTTACCGATTCCATGAAAACTGATTTGTCAGCAATGCAGCATCCGCTAATCTATCCAGAACAAAACATACAAACTCCCCACTTCCAGTTTTTAGTTTGGATGGAGGGAAATCTGTGTTAGCGCCCTAAAAGGCACAATATGTAATGAAAAATACTATCTTAATGTGAACAAAACAAATGTTTTCATACAAAACGTCTTAGATCTTCTAAAATACTTGAAATGGTTGCATTTGGATCATCAAACTCCTGAGGCATTTCAAATGGTCTTCCAGCAACATTTATAAGCCACGCACTTAGGGCAGTAAACACATAAAACTGTTCTCCAGGGTTGGTTGGAATTGCAAAGTAGTGTCTTCATGCATAAAAAAAACACCAATTGTAATTTTTTTCTTTTATCATTAGCTATTACAAAGTTTTACATGTCAAAATCATAAAAAAATGGCCAGTACATTATGTTAAATTTGTAATGCACTAAACTAAACCTTGAAAATGGCTTTATGTTGTACTGCTTTAGGAAGTGTTCTTCGTAGTTTAATAGCTTGAGTTTGTCAATCACTTCTGATGTGACCTCAAACATCTGATACATGCCCCCTGGAAAGCAAATAGCTAAGTTGGGAAGGCAAAAAATTTCCCTGTTTTGGCTAATTAACAGCATAACAGTAAAGTTAACTTTTACAGAGGCAGTTTTAGTTGACTGGACATTGTAAAGGCATGTGTAGTGTATGTTTTGGTGTCATACAAAACTTAAGTAGGGTTGGTATAGATGACAAAAACAGCCTGTTACATATATTATTTGTTGTGGCTACTCATAAAAGCTTTGAACGAAACAGCAACAACCTGCCCATTTTTACAAAATGTTTTTGGGGTCTTTTTTATTTTAATTCCCACACTTAATTTCAACATAGTTAAGTGTTCAATTCTGCATGATTAAATTATTTTATGGTGTAAAGTTTTGAATAGCCATTAGTATACCTGGACCACGATCTTCCTCTTCACCGCCACCTCTTCTGCCATCTTCGGCCATTCTTACAAAACCAAAAACAATATTAAACTTATTAAAACACAAAAATCCTTTAACAAAAACACAACTTCCATTTGAAGTTAAATGTTTGGTTAATGACAAATGCACATCAGAACAGTATGCTAACAAAAAAATAATTGTTGGATTTTGCAACATGAAATATTTTGGCCTGTACAGACATGTAAACATATATGTTAGCTAAAAATGTGTAGAATTCTCGGGTGGCATCATACTACACAGAAGCTGGTATGAAATACTTTTTTCTGATTCCTTTCAGTAATGCTCCTAAATAATAGTGCAAACAAACAAAAAATAAGAAATAAAAAAATTCATTTTGACAAATAAATGGTGGTATATTCTTTGTGGAAATTAACAGGCATGGGGCAAATACAAGCAAGTTACTTTCACAATTTACACACACTCCACCAAACTCATTCATACCCATCAAACATCGGTTTTTATGAAGATTTTAAATTTCAAAAACTATGTTGTTTTTATAGACACTGAGGATGCTTGTTACAAAAGCAAAATATATTTGTCTTACATAGCAAGACTGACAGATTTTAGCTTAAAATTTATGTTTCTGTGATTGTGACATAATTACACATGAGGTGGAAATCATCAGGGCCAGTAGCAACAGAATGGGGAATGATTCCAAGAATCAATATACAAATTTAAAAAATATAACAATTTAGGTGGGTAACATATGTTTTTAAATTGCTAAATTAAAAAACAAAAGTACCAAACTCCAGTATTTGTGTAAAAATTTTGCATAAAATTGCTTTTTTTATGTTTGGTTTACAAGATTTAAGTATAATTAAATTAAAATACACTCGCTTAAACAGGTATTTTAATTTACGTAAAAAATGTCCGTGCACTGAAACATGAATGGGGAATTGACCCTTGCCTAACAACTGAAAAAGATCAAAATACAAAAACATATTTCCCATGTTAAAAACAATTTGGTTTCAAACAAAGTAGTCACAGTTTTCACCCAACTAATAACCCTGTACAAACCACAAATTATAGATGCAAATCCATGAAAAACATTGTTGTGGCACTGAAATGATTGTTAAAGTTGCAAACTTATCTTTGAAAATTAGTTTAAATTCATATTTTGAAAACATTCTAATTGTCATGATTGTGTTAAATCGCTAACATTTTTGTTTTATTTAAACATATTTTAAAAAATCTTACTCCGTCAATGACTGTCCTTATGACCCCATTTTTAGCTGGTGACTTAAAACATCGAACTAAATATTTGCAATAATGTTGTTAAATGTCGGTCCCTCTAAAAACCCATTGTAGGCATTATAGGCATTGAGTCTAGGCATCGTAGGCATTGTAGGCATTGAGTCTAGGCATCGTAGGCATTGAGTCTTAGCATTGTACGCATTGAGTCTAGGCATTGTACGCATTGAGTCTAGGCATTGTACGCATTGAGTCTTGGCATTGTAGGCATCAATGCCTATAGACTCAATGCCTACAATTCTAAGTCTTAATGCCTTCAATGCCTAGACTAAAAGCGTATATTGTCAAGACTCAATTCCTTCAATGCCCAGACTAAATGCTTACCATGCCAAGACTCAATGCTTACAATCAATGCGTACAATTCCAAGACTCAATGCGTACAATGCCAAGACTCAATGCGTACAATGCCTAGATTCAATGCGTACAATGCCTAGACTCAATGTGTACAATGCTAAGACTCAATGCCTAGACTCTATGCATACAATGCCTACAATAGTATTTTAGAGGCACCCGCTAAATGTTACACCTGAGTTCTGAATTAGATTAAACAGAAATTGCAAAAAGTAGTCTTACTTGGGTTAGTTGTCTATAGACCGGGGCAGCGCAGACGTCTTTTTGAAAATTAAATTGATGTACAATATTCCTAAACTTTATTTTGTTGTAAGTAGGAAGTGTAAGTAAGTATTGTCGTATTCGTTCATTTTGGCACACTGATAATGCCTATTTAGTTTGTTTTTTGAACAGATCTTAAATGTCTGAAGTCACCCAGGTTCCGGGGTAACATCGGACATCACTGGAGATAGCTTGGTTTGTATTTCACAAATAACCAAAATCAGTTGACACAATATTTGCATTGGGCATTAGCACATAAAATATAATTTAAGCTTTCTGAGATTCCACTGAATTTAAACTTGCGAGCTCTTTTTACAGCCAAAATTCAATCATTTCATCCATAGGCGTCGGGTTAGGGGTGACATGTCATTCCTCACAAACAAACAGGGGTGACAACGTATGTATTGTCACCCCTGGATTTAATTTTCATCATTTCTAAAACCTGGAAAGTCGCCCTTAATATTTTACAAAACTTTAAAAAATCGACACCCATGATTTCATCTAGGCCTCTGTTTGTTCTATTCTATGTCCTGGAAAATTAGCCTAAAACTCAAGATCCCGACCATATGATGACAATACAAAAAGAGGTCTGTATTAAAATTTAAATAAGTATGGCAGTATTGTAAAAAATTGGTCAAAATCATTATTGGCCCATCCAAGAATACATAGTTGAATATACAATCCACCAATAACTACTTTTTTTTATTAACTCTGCCTGGTAATAAATAGCCTTACATTACACATACAAACTGAACATCTTGGTTTCACTGATAAATTGCCTTTTTATGATTTTCTGAACATGATTTAATTCTAAACTTCCTGTAACGTGTGAAGAAGACATCAACTTTTTAAAAAAGTGTTCATATAGGCCTAGCTCCATTGTGACGTAAAATACCTTGTCCGGTATCCCCTACATGCTACATCCGACAAACCACAGTTTTCAAGAATATAGGTCAGCAACAATGTCCTGCGAAAACTTGGTTAAATTGGTAAATTGACCTATTTCGCCATAAAAAGGGGTTTTACAAAGCACTTACAGTAGTTTTCGCTAAAATTTAGAATAATCACAGTAAAGGGCAATTGCGTAAAAAAATTTACATCGCTTGTACCTTAAATCAAGCTGTACAACAATAAAAATCGTAGACTGATCAAGAATTACATTTATCAAAAATAAAAGACAATATTCAAACACATTTCAAGTGTAATTATACGCATATTTCGGCATATAAAGACAAGTTTGAACAAAGGCTCAGTACTTGCATATGTTTCCAAAAATTTCTATTTTTCTTCAGATTCTAGCAACATTTGCTATTTCAACGGCATACAACGAGCTCTCATTTAGCACACTGGGGTACATCAAAAATTATTTGTGTTCCACAACTGGTGAAGCGCGTAAGTGATATTTCGCGGTGGCACTTGTGGGCCACCGTACTTTATATCTATTCATCGTGATGTAAACGTTAAATTATGACGATGTAATTTTGGAAAAACATCGCCACCTCGAATTTGTGTAAAAAGTATGCCATTGTAAGTTTACTTAGTGATTCGTCTGTATATTTTATTGTAATAAATTTAGTTTCTTGATAATGTTTTTCTTATAAGTCTAATTGATCTACATAAAGACTACGTAACATAGAAATCTGTGCGAATATTAACACCACTATTTCGTGTAGTATTTCAACTCAAATTTATCAACAAAATAACAGGCGGAGGACAGACCCTGTTCAGCGCCACCTACTGGTCCCCGAAACCGTCAGATAGTGGGAAAATATTACTACACCGGGTCACAAAGCTTTTTCCAAACTTGATCCACATATCAGTATGTGTAAAACAAAAATCTGTGCGAATTTTAATGATTAGGCGTGAACAGGGTTTGTTCACCCAGTTCACGCCTAAAACCCCCTGTTCACGTGAACAGGGTCTGTCCACCGTATGTTATTTGTGATTAGGCCTAATCATCAAAATTCGCACAGATTTTTGTTTTACACATACTGATATGTGGATATATGTGGATCAAGTTTGAAA
Organism: Ascidia mentula; assembly: GCF_947561715.1. NCBI lineage: Eukaryota > Metazoa > Chordata > Ascidiacea > Phlebobranchia > Ascidiidae > Ascidia > Ascidia mentula. The sequence goes on along the minus strand of NC_138569.1, from coordinate 12,978,678 downwards.
AAAACTTTGTGGCTCGATGTAGTATAGTATTTTCCCACTATGTGACGGTTTCGGGGACCAGTAGGTGGCGCTGAAACGACCACATCATGGTGCCACAGAAAGATAATACAATTCATTCTAGGTCCGACGCAAGCGCGAGTAAGAGCGAAAATGACAGACAAGACAAGTTATGCGCAGGAAGTAAATAAGAAAGTTTTAAAAGTCCAAACTGTTTATCTCTGCGTCCAGAGAAATTCCAAAAAAAGAGATGATTTACTCACTTTCTTAAAGAGCGTGAACTACTCGGTTAAAAAATAGGTTAATTAAAAAATTGGCTGACATGCGAGGAAACAACCTCGAAATTACATTTACGAGCAGAGAAAATGTTATTGAGCTTTATGGCATACTGGCTGACAACGAAGATATTAAGTATGTCCGACTGTATGAAAGCGACAAAATTAACGTTGCGATCGGATGGGTGCCTATTTCATTTCCTAACGAATACCTAGTCGACGAACTAACAAAGAAATATGGAAAGGTCCAAAGAATGACCCATCGAAAAGATAAGGAAGGGCTCTTGACGGGAATGAGAGTGGTCCAAATGAATTTAAACGAAATAGAAGAAAATCCGATACCAAGCTACATTAGAATTGACAACTTCGAATTTTATGTTACCTATCATGGCCAAATTTTTACCTGCAAGTATTGTGGAGGAAAAGGACACAAACAAGCAAACTGTCCAGCTAAAAAACAAGATTTCCCAGATGTAGGTGCACAAATTCAAAATAGCCAAACACCACATCGAAACGCCGCAACAACCAAAAAGTCCGCTCCACAGAGCTCCACAGGAGGTAACTTCAAGCAACACGAAAAAGAACTGCAAGCAAGTACTCCTCTTAAAGTTAATAGGAGAAAGAGAAGTCTGAGAAGCCCGGAGGAGCTTCCGAAAAGCAAATCAATTAGCTTGTGTGAACAAACAAGCACGGTTACATGTATGAAATGAAACGTGTGAAAACGTAATCAATTTTTCAATATTTTTGAACTAAAAAATGTAACATTGCCTTCTTGCAGGAAACACATAACAATATTCATAAAGTCAAGTTGTGGGAAATGGAATGGGGAGGTAAAGCGTTTTGGGCACATGGCACATCTAACAGTAGAGGCGTTGCAATTCTACTAGATAAGTCAACTTCGCAACATGCAAATAACGTTCGAGTAGACCAAGATGGCCGGTATATAATGGTTGAAATGTCAATCAATTCTATTGAGCTGGTCCTTGTCAACGTCTATACGGACCAAACAGGGACAAACCAGAATTTATAGATAACTTGTTCTCATCACTAAACAATTTTTCAAATGCCCATGTTATTGTAGGAGGAGATTTTAACTTGGTTTTGAACGACAAACTCGACAAATCGGGTACCGATAAACATGCTGACCGGAATGCGAAGAAAAGCTAGAGCAATATGCAAATCTAGGCAACTTGCATGATATATTTCGACAAAAAAATCCAAACTTGCAGAAATACTCGAGATTTCAGAAAAATCCATATGCCGCCTCACGTATTGATTTCTTTTTGTTAGACAAACAACATACCCCAAATGTTACTAAGGCCGATATTGACCCGGGAATAATGTTTGACCATTGTGTGATCACTTTACAACTTAATACCAACCCTCCGTCCCGTGGAAGAGGATACTGGAAGTTCAATGTATCCTTACTTAACGATACTAATTATAGAGAGAAAATAGTTGAAGTAGTCACCAACTTCGAACGCGAAAATCCCCCAAATGATACAAATCCACATACAAGGTGGGACACACTAAAATCCGTAATTAGGGGGGAAACAATTCGTCACGCCTCAAACGTTAAACGCAACAGATTAGCAACCCTACAGGAATTCGAAAACCGTATAAAAAGCGCAAGATACTTCAGCTGAAAAGGGGAAAAACGATCGTGTGCTATCCGAATTAGCACAACTTAAGGACAAACGAATGTACCGAATTTCTTGTGCGCCAAACTAAAAGCGCAATCGGCACAACCAAAAGAAACCCGATAAATTAATTTGAATGCCTTGAAAGCCGGCCACCGCTCGTAAATTAGAGAACCTTGATCTACCAAAATTAACAAATGAATAAGCCATTCAATTAGATGCGCAGAAAATGAGTTTTACACGGCGCTTATGCAAATCAAAAAAATAAATCTCCCGGATTAGATGGTTTTCCTGCAGAGTTTTATTTGACCTTTTGGAATAACTTGAAAAGCATGTTTATGGCAGCATGGAAATACAAGACGGCAATTGGAGCGCTCTCCAACACACAAGCGCAGACCTTAATATCAAAACCTGGAAAAGACTCTCTCCTACCCGGTAGTTACAGGCCGATAACATTACTGAACGTAGATTATAAAATTGCCTCCAAAGTTATAAACACGCGATTAAAATCGGTCTTATACCAACTAATTTATCCCAGTCAAAACGGTTTTATACCCGGTAGATATATTGGTACGAACATACGCCTTTTGTTCGACGTAATCGATTTCGCAGATTTTCTTAAAATCCCCGGTGCGATACTGTCCTTGGACATATACAAGGCATTTGGTACAATAAGCCGGGACTTCATCTACGAGGTGCTCAAAATATTTGGGTTTGGCAATAAAATTGTATCTCGGATCAAATGCTAGTACAAGAAACCAACCGGTATTACAACCACTTGTCGCCGGAGTTCGCAATTAAACGTGGAGTAGGGCAAGGAGATCCACTTTCTCCGACCCTTTTTATTTTATGCATTGAATGTCTTGCGAGCGCACTTAAAAATGCCAGCTTTCAAGGCATTCAAATTAACCAACACAAATTTAAGTCTCCATGTTTGCTGACGACACGATCTTTTTTAAAGGGAGATGAGGAGGACTTTCATAAGGTATTTAAAGTAATTGATGAGTTTGGAGAATTGTCAGGGTGCAAATTAAATATAAGTAAGTCTGTCGCTTTTTTTATAGGTTCTAAAATAAATTAACGTTTTAAACAAATCAAGGTCGGTCATGGCCTGAGAACGTAATAAAATATCTTGGGATAGAAATACCAATCAAAACAAATGACAGCAAGTTTATGGTAAACAGGAACTTTAATCCTATCCTTAAACAAATCCAAGTGGTTTTAAATCTCTGGTCGTCAAGAGGCTTGACACTACTCGGCAAGACAACAATTATTAAATCTTTGGTAATTCCAATTTTAACGTATAAATTCAGTGTTTTACCGACAATCTTAATCAACAACCTTATTTCAAAAATCAAGCGACCAAAATTTAAATTTCTTTGAGGGTCGAAGTGGGAAAGAGTTAAAAGAGAGACAATATGTTTGGATGTGGACGAGGGCGGCCTCGACGTGATTGATATTGATAACTATACCTCCTTGCACTAAACCTAAAATGGTTTAGAAAACTTCACGATGACAAGGTTAATAAAACTTGGAAGGTGATAAAACACGCCGTTTTGCAAGGAACATTGGTTGGAGGTAATTTTAAATGGAAATGGAAAAGTTGAGTCTTCACGGTTAAAGCGAATTTTATCCTTACGATCCCTGCGAGCCACCGTAGGAGCTTGCAAAAAGCTTTTTAAAACGCTTGGCTTACAACCGAACAACCGAACAATCGACCATTATGGTTCAATGACCAGGTAAAATACCACACAAAACCCGGGTTCATGGATGCATTTATTAAAGCGGGAATTTTATTCCAAATAGAAATACTAAACGCATACGGAGAGTATCTTGCAATTGCAAAAAAAATACGGTTTAACACCCAATTATAATACGGATTTCGTTGAATTTATTAAGCTTGTCTCAAAATCCCCCCGATGGGATATGGAGTGTGTCCCACCGCACAATTCCAATGTCAATACCAAAATTCAGACTTTGCATGCCTGGAAGGAAACAAAAGACATATATTCCCTTTTGAAACATCTCTCATTAACCAAAAGCACAAGATATTTGGGACAAAAGGTTAAGTGACGAGACCCCATGGCCCCTTGTTTATAAGCATGTGTACATATCAACCATAGAAACCAAACTAAGAAGCTTCCAAATCAAATTGAATCTTAATGCCGTGACAACCAATGAGCAATTACATACCTTTGGGAAAATATTTAGCAGCATATGCGTTTTTTGCAAAAAGCAGATGGAAACTCTGTGTCATCTTTTTTGTTCGTGCCCCATTGTCATTGTGTACTGGGAAGATGTTATTTCTTTTTTAAGTGGTAAAATACGACAAAATCTAAATTTAACAGATTCAAAAAAACTATTTGGAATTCATTTTGATATACCAAGTAAACTTTTTTTAAATTGTGCGATGTTATGTGCAAGATATATTATTTACATGAGCAATTTGTTAATTTTGTGAACAATGTAAGTAACTGTGAATTCTACTTAGCAAAAGAAGAAATACTGTATACTTGCATAAAGCTAAATGGTCGTGTACTGTCTGAAATGTCCAGCGTAATTTGTCATGTTTGTTTTACCTTTTCGCTTTGCTCCCTTTCATTATGTGTGAATCGTGCCCTGTACTGTGGTAGCGCATTTGTGTAAAAAAAAGGTAATACAAAACCCATCCTTTGCGCTCTTGGTCCGTGTTTTCAAAGCCTATATGATTTATTTTAATTTCCATGTTAAGATTGTCATTAATTTAATTAGTGGACGATAGCAATCAACCCAGGTGAAAACTTAAAGAAACCGAACAAATCTTCATCAGCTTTTTGTCTGGATCCTGTGGTGATCGGTGGAATATGCTTCGGGTTGGCGTTCCTGTTACAATCGAAGCCCGACATCCTCCTATTTTGCCTCACAACTCGTACCTGATGGCCGAGTTGCAAATTGCACACTTTCATGAAAAGAGTGGACATTCTGCGGTGAACCACACTTTGGCCCAAATGAACCAACCCTATTGGAAGGGGGTGCGACGTGTGGTCCGTGGTTGTTTAATATGTCGGCGTAATAACGCAAAGCTTAAAGTACAAATTACTCTAATTAGCCGCCAACTCGCCTGCAAATTAAGAGTTTTTCATTGAGTTCGCAAGAATCGATTATTTTAGGCTCCTAATCCCCAAGCTAAGGCGCTGCGAAGTCAAAAGATAGGGTTGTCTCGTTACCTACTTAACCACTAGAGCAGTTCATCTCGAGGTGGCACATGACCTGAGCACTGATGCATTCACAATGCCCTTCGCAGATTTATTGCTCGTCGCGGAGTTTTGCAAGTTTATACCGATAACGGCATGAATTTCGTGGATGCTTAGCGTGTTTTCGTGACGTTGCACGGGAATGGAACCAACACCAAGCCGAAGTGTTTTAGAAGAAAGAAGTTCAATGGCACTTTAACCCAACTTGCGCAAGCCACCTGTGAGTTGCCTGGAAAGGATAATTTGGTATGTACGACGCATCCAAATGTTTCTACTGAATCAATTATGACCACCGATTCCAGTCATTTTTGTCGGAAAAACGCAAATTGATTTTCTGGGACATCGAATCGATTGCACAAGTTTTAGCCATTCAACGTTTTCCATCACCTACTACGATTAAGGGCCTACAAGAGTTTGCTGGTATCATTAATTTTTATCATCGCTTCATTCCTGCGGCTGCTAAAATCATGTCCCCAATCTATCAACAATTTTCTGGTAAAAATTTACAGCTGCAGTGGACACCTGAATTAAATACCTACTTTGAAAACGCAGAAATGGCTCTGCAACGTGCAACCATTTTGTACCATCCGCAACCACGGGCTCCCACGGCATTAACCATCGGTAAAGCTATTGGCGCGGTGTTGGAGCAGCGAATCAGTGGAATGTGAAAGCCTTTGGCCTTCTTTAGCAACCATCTGCGACCCGCAGAAACAAAGTACAGCACTTTTGATCATGAGCTTTTAGCGTTGTATCTTTCTGTTCGCCACTTTCATTATTTTCTTGATCAAACGTTCACCGCCTACACTGATCACAAACCTTTAACATTCGCTCTGAAGAAGCAGTCTGAACCGCTTTCTGCTCGACAGCAACGCCATTTAACTGCTGTATCAGTTGTTGCAGATGCATTGTCCCGCTCGTACATTGCCTCTGCAGACCAAGCATATATTGACTTTAATTACAACGCCCTCGTTTGACGCTTTTATGTTACATGTTAACCGGTTCTCCTCGACCAATCATTCCACAAACATGGCAACGTCGTGTATTTGACGTGATTCACGGGTTGACGCATCCTTCTGTTCGAACCACACAGAAGCTTATATTGAGTAAATTTGTCTGGCATGGCATGAATAAGCAAGTTCGCACATGGGCTCAACAGTGCAAAGCTTGCCAAAAGTCTCGTGGAACGTTTTCGCCGACACTTAAAAAGTTCCATAGTGGCCAGACTTAACTCTTCAAATTGAATGGATGAGATGGCATGGGTGTTGCTGGGAATCAGGGCCATGCCGAAAGATGATCTTCAATCTTCCAGCGCTGAGCTGGTCTATGTCGAACCGATCGTTGTACCGGGTGATTGCATTCCGCACACCACCACTGCTGTTGAACCCTCGCAATTTCTTAAATCGCTTCGCAGTTCCGTTTTCTGTGTCCTACCTGTACCAATGTCCCGCCATCGAACTTATCGTACTTTTGTTCCTGATTTGCTTTTTACATGCGAGTATGTGTTTGTTCGGAAAGATGGATACCGTCCTCCTTTAAATTCACCATATCAGGGACCTTTTCATGTTGTATAAAGCGCAACGACAAATATTTTGTGTTAGATATTTTTGGAACTCGGCAAACAGTCTCCATTAATCGCCTTAAGCCGGCTTTTATTGATGCAACACAGCCAGCTCTTACACCAAATCCTAAAGAAAGAGGCCGACATCCAAAAAGTGCAAAACCCGCTTCTGGGGGGGAGTAATGCAGCCACATAATATGTTGTAAGGATGTACCGTCGCGGGTTGTGTTAAATTCATTGCGTGCTGCCTTTTTCTTACTACGAATAAAGAGCAAGCACCCCACAGCAGTATTTTGGTTTAAACGTTATGAGCAACCCGTAAAGTCTAATTTATGCAAAAAAGGGTACGGCAGTGATGTTCTCAGGTACAAATTATCCTCTCCGGCTGTAACTTTTTACCTTAACTTGGTTTGGAGCGCTCTATTTGAAAACCATAGCGCACATGTTGGTAGTAACCTAAAATACATGTCTACTCAAAAAATGGAATGTGTATCTTAATGACGTTGGTGAGTCATCATTGACACCCAATCACTTTGAGTGTGAAAGGTTACCTCCAACAAACACGCGAGTGGTCGTGACAGCTTTGCTCGCCGAGGTTGGCACAAGGTCCAATATGTTTCAAATTAATTTGGAAGGCAATGGTCTCTAGTACTTGCGTACGATCATCGCTCGCCAGAAATGTATCATCAGAAGAGAAATATACATGTCGGTGATGTGGTCCTCCTGATAGACGCCGCTGCTCCAAAATGTTAGTGGTCGATTGGTCGCGTGGAATCAACTCTTCCAGATGATTTCTGTGTGGTCGCAGATACGAGTTAGATCGAGACGAATAACGGTCATGCGAAGGTCCATACACAAGTTGTGTAAGGTGAAACCGATTGACTGGAGAGATGACGGTCGTCGGCCACGCGATGACCCGGCGACCACGGTGATGAACGGCTGATTTGAACGCGAGTCGAAATTGTATTGTGAAAATTGAACGTTAATGCGATTTAATTTTGGAGGAATTGTAAGATTTCTGTGAGCGCAATTTTTCATGTGAGAAAATTCCACAACAGGGAAGACGTCACAACGCCCTACCAAGTCTACGTCACAAAGCTAGTACAAGCCTTACAGCTGTTAATTGCCATCTGTTGTAAAATTGCAGTCAACTAATAAGAATTTGTAAACTTATGCTTTTGAACTACGCCACATGTCGACGATCGAAGTTACTCCTTCTATGCATCTTGTATTGGTGTGTTATATATATATATATATATATATGTCAAATTGCATATGTGACCGTTCGCTATATGGTCTGTATTGATTAGTGAACGTGTCACAGTTAGTGAACTGTGCCGCGGAATAAAGAAGTGCGGTTAAGCCCTTGTGACGAGGTTAGTGTGTTGCAAGTTACAACTTCTATCACAAATAGTTTTTCAAGCTATGTACAACTCTGTCCATCCTGAAACACCACATAAAATATAGGGGGAAGTTTAATGTTTTAAACAAACAACGAAAGGTTTCTTATTTGGTTTGTTTAATTATACTGACGTCAACTGTCTCGGTTCTAATGAGTACAGAACTTTGAAAAATCCTGACAACAATTCCCATAGGAGTGGGACAGCATACAGCCAAAATGGCAATCACATGTATATGCTGACGTGGCCATTGTTCCACATCTTTCGAAACATGAGCTTATATTTTCTAAAAACATAATTTTTACTTCCATGTATAAATATTTTGTGCCTTCTAATTGAATCTCTCTTACTTTTCGAAGAAACGCATTTTATTGGAGAAAGGACAATCCAGGTTCCACCAAAACAAACAGCCTGCTTGCCATATAGTTTATAAGTTGGTAGACAATGATAAGTGATGACAGTTCCGTCAACATAAGGTTTCTCACCGGTAAAGTATCCGTTTTCGAGCACTTGGGGGTTTGGACAGGTAGGGACTACAGCAAAAACAAGCAAATATTTGTTTTGGTTCCATTCAATTAATTTTATAGGGAATATAAATGGTTTCTAATTGTTTTACCATCCTGTGCCTGACAAATACCGTAGTCCGGACAACACGTAAAGCGACTTTTATCGCAGTTTGCAACACACTGACATGGTAAGCTCATGTCGTACTTGACTGCACATCGCCCAGCGCAACTGGAATCTATAATAATAAATATAGTGAAACAGGACTATGGTGTTTTGTATGAAACAGAAACTTACGTTTGCACTTTGGGATATCATGGGACCATTCACCTGAGTTCAAGCATGTTGCAGTTTCCTCACCCTCTAATTCGTAATAGTGACCGCAGGCGTAGTCCAACACCTCCCCAGAATACCAGACAGTCTGGTTATCCGGAAAGTAATAGCCATTAAGTGGTCCCTCACGGTGATCGCACTGAGTACCTTCAAAAGTTATTGGTGAAGAATTCTTTTCGAACTAAAATGATAGGTATATGGTATAGGCTAGCAATGGCGGTAATCTGTCTATAAATTGGATATGCCTTAAATACGTATATAGTTATAAAAGTGGCTTCTTTCGTATTTCATATTTTGGATTTATCATCGGCCTAAGGTGCAGGCTAATATCAACAAATGCAGCAAAAACGCACTGGATCATCTTACTGCCTGTTTTTTCTATTTAAATATTTCATAAAATCCGTTATAAAAAGGCGCCCAAGTTTTGTAAAATAGCAGCACAATTGAGTAGAATTTATACTTTTAACATAATTGTGAATAAATAGGCTTAAGCCTCTTACGAGTGCAATGGGGTTTGTTTCCATCCCATTCTCCATTGGACAGGCATGTCAGCGTTCCAGCACCTGTTAACGTGTATCCTGCGTCGCAGTAGTAAAACACACTATTTGTCGAATACCATGTCGTATTGAGGGGAGAATACGAGCCATGTAACAAATTTCCCAAATGATAACATTCAGCTGAAATTCAACACTCTGGTTGTCAAATGTTAATTTGAAAAGAAACAGAGATTGAACTTGCTTAAGCTACATATAGGTTCAGGGGTCCATCCGTCTTTGGTGCACCTACGCACAGCTGTTCCCACAATGCGATAACCCTCTGCACAAGAATATGATATCACACTGTTTACTAAATACCCTCGCTGGAGTGGCGTGTAATTGGTATTCGGTATGTCGTAACGTGGAGCAAAACAAAATGGAAGCAGGGGCTCTAAAAATATTTTTGTTTTTAATCTATTACTTTCTTCTTGTGAAACGATTTAACGTACTTCTGCATCTTGGTGAATTGGACCATTGACCATTTCGACACGTTGCAAATTTTGAATCAATAAAGTACCCTTGTTCGCAAAAAAACTCGACACTTTCTCCATTTGTGTATGTCGTTCTGTTAGGAGAAATGTATCCATTGGCGATCACTGATGGTGTTTTACAAAGTTTCGTACCTAAACACAGCAAATGAAAAAACACCTGGTAATGCAACATCTACCAACTCACCGCATAATTCACGATAATCTAGGCAGCAACCATAGGCAAAGAGGTCACAAAATTCACCGCACCCACAGGCGTTGCTATAACCATTACTATGACACCGCCCTTTGCAGGAATTTGGGTTTGCTGCAACTAATAATTTTTACACTGTCTCAACAACAATAAAGAGCAATGAACGAAGCAACTTACACAACTGCGCAATATCCACCAGAGCAGCAACCGCTAACAAAATTACCAAATGCTTGTTCATGTTTCTTTCTTCAAAGAGCTAGGTTGACACTTTGTATATATAACTACCAAACTGCCCGAAGGCATAAGTTTCTTTTTTGATATCGCTTGAATTAAAAGTTAAGTGATGAAATCAAGCCTTTACTGCAAGCAGTCCTTAAACATTTAGCAATCTTCGAGGACACGCTTATTTTGCAATTAATGCATTCGTGTAATTTCAAATATAAATGAAAATATTTGAGCCAAGCCATTTTAACCAGAGTGACGAAAAGTTCCAACAAGATACACACTAGGTTTCACGTTTATTTAGAAATTTTGTTCAACAAAGATGGCGTTAAGATTGCAATAATAAAACGGCAGTTTTGTTCAAACTTTCACTGCCTTCGTGTAGATTATGGGAAATGGAGTTCTCGTAGTAATCAAAAACCTTCCTTTTCAGCTCGTCATCATTGACAGACATCACGCAGTCAAGCATCTTTTTTCGCGCAGCATTGTTTTTTGCATTTGGCTGAACACAAGATGCAATTAAATAGTTTGCTTTTAAAAAATCTATCAAGAAAGGATTAACCTGCTGAAAGATAAACGAAGTGATGTGGTGGATCGCAATCTGATAAAGGAATGGGTTACGATCAAACCGGCAACAACCAGTAGCAATTGCCTGGACGTAGGAGTGTAGCACTTCAGTTGACTGTTCCAGTGGAAATAAATAGCTCTTTTTTGGAAGTAAAATCTGGATAATGTCAGATCAAAGATGCCGTCACGAGGCCACAACTACATGCTGCTAAAATCGTTTGTACCTCTCGAGTACATACCTGATCTCCACTTATAGTAATTACGCGCAATGAGTCACGATGCTGGGACCACAAAGCAAGTTTATATTTAACATCATTGCTCTGGGCTAACGGCAACAACATCACACTCGAAAACAAGTAGTTCCCGTATGATTCCGCTTCAAATTGTTCCAGTAGAGACAAAAAGCTGGATATATGGGTAGTTTTGTCATGAAAACTTAATGTGATTTGCTAAATGCAACACTTACAAGTCATAAAACGAAGTTAGTCCAGGAATCGATGAGTCGAAATTGAACGAATCACGATGGTCGCAATACGTTTCAAGGAGTTCCTTCACAAGTTGCTGAATTGTTGTGTCGAGAAAAATGTCACTACCTTTACACAAGTAAATAGTAGTTATACTCAGTATACACTTTATGGTCGGAAACTGACTAATTTGTGAAGACAGCTAAACACTTACCAAACATGAACACGCACATAACACGTGCAACTTTGGCTTCACAGCAAAGGTTTGTCAAAAAAAACGGCCGTAACTCCTCAACATAAATAATATATCTTAAGACATTACAAACAGTCTGCAATGCTGCTGCTGATGTACTTCGAAGGCTTATTTGTAAAATAAAATATTGATTAACAAATGTTTGAATGATTAAAAAGAGCCTAACCAAAACTTTACCCAAACACAATCTTGTCATAAATTTGAACAAGGGGCATAAAAACCCAGTCCACTGGAATAAGTGGGGATTTACAATATGAAACTAAGAAGGTGGGGATAGATGTGGCATCTAGTGTAGACCTAAAAAGATGTTATGTTGAACCCAAATAAAAATGCTTTTAGCACAAACACACTACCTTGCCTTAGAACCTAAATAGTTTTTTTCTGGTATTGTCAGACACACCATATATGCGGATTGCGTGGCATGTGCATTCTCAATGACCTTTGTCTTTATTTTTAAAATTCTCACAAAACTTTGATTGTCTGGTCTGTAAATTGGTGCATGATGTAAAATGTAAACATTTTTTCACTTGCAAGGTGCAGCATACTTAATCAGTTCAGGATCAAAGATGACATAACTTAACATATCGTGTGCATAAAATTCATCTCCTGAGCCAAACATAGAGAAACACTCCAATGCCAGAGAGTGATATTGAAGGACAAACTGCTGGAGTTCAGGAAAATTATGAAGCTGAATGCATATTTTTTTAAGAAGTTGTTTCAAATATTAACATGTAAAATGAAGTCACCAACCAGAGTTGTAAAAAGTTTGACAGCCCAGTAAAAGGTAAGCACAAGGTAGCGATTTACGAACATGTTTATATGGCTCTTTTCTCTTCTGGGTAACTGAATTATAATTTGGGAAAGCATGGGAATGAACAGAGGACTTCCACACCAACTATCTCTGCTTGATAATAAAATAAAATGATTGTGTGACAGGTCAAGAAAACAAAACTGATTTTACTCACATGGAGACAGAACAACAACATCTGAAAAAGGAGGATAGAAGTTGATGAATGGAAACATTTCTCAACATTTTCTCAATTTCAGTTGGAGTAAAATCATACATTTGCATGTCAGGCAAACAATGTATTGTGGCTACTTGAAAGGAATCGGGGATGAAACTTAAGTGTAAATAAGGTTTCTGTAAATGCAATCGTACAACTAAAATATAGTAATTTTTTGGTACAAACCAAATGGGAAGTTTAGATATGTAACCCCACACATCATTTAATGTTGTGCCAACAAATTCTTTGAAGGCAATGTTTACATCTATTGAATCAATTCCAGCATTAGGACTAACATGCAGTCTGGTAAAATATACAGCAACAACATCAAGAGACAAAGATAAGACTCCCATTAAATCATTCTGCACAAGAAATGTATCAATGAGTTTTCTTTGTGAGAATTTACCAATGATTTAGTACCATTAGTTTGTTTTCCTTGCATAATTTTATTGAAGTACATGTGTCTTTGGCAATAGTACATACAATTTGCATCATCCCGGCAAATATGACAAAATCCAAACCACTTCCGTTTACATGTAAGTTGCAGACTGCACAGCTTATTGACTTTAACACACACTGCACCCATTGTAGACACTCAACTTCATGTACATTATTTACTTTTTGTACGCAGGCTTGCAATTGCAACAAAAGAGTTTGCCTTAGACCTCTGTGAAAATTGCTACTAATATTCTAAAACAAACCTTGACATTAGTTATCATAACTTACCTAAACAAACCAAGCATTTGACCATATGACAGAGCTATTGACCACAAATGCCACACATTCATTTCGGTTTTTATGATTTCATTACATACCCGCATGCAATCTGGACAGAGGATTTTCAAAACGTAATGCATTTGTTATTTAACACAAACCTCTTCTGTATATCCCTCCTACTTCTGAAACAATTTTTTTTATCATCTTGTGAATTGTTGCATTTGAATTCAACATCCTTGAGCATGCTTGATTTCCAGACAGTGCTATACATAACAGCAACCTTGTAACATGGGGCGAAATATTCTGAACTGCCTCATCTAAAAAACGTATGCCACCTTTACTATTAGAATAATGCTTTTGGTGATAACTTATCAAACCTGAAAAATCATTATATACACAAGGTTCGATGTGGCTTTCTGTTATAAAATTTATCAAACGAGGACAATCAAGAATTTGTAGTGATGACTCCACTGTGTGGATGGCAACTCTTTGCAAAATGCACAAACATTTAATTATCACATCAGTTACAGGTTTGCATACTTCCAAAATATATCTGAAAGGTAAAGGAAATTATGGATTTTCATTTTAAACATGTTTGTGTTATGCACAATCCTAATCCAACATTTTTTTATTTTTACTCACTGTACCTAATTCTTTCCAGCAAACTCATGCTCAGAAAACCTGCAATTAGATCTACTTTTATCAATTCCAATGTATCTTTACTTTGAGAATAAGCCTGAAAATTATAACATGGTTGCTCATATCCTCGGTGACCCAGTAAGTTTCTTTCAAAAAAAGAATCCTGCAGGCAAATTAATAGAAATAATTTATGTAGAGATTAATAAGAACTTTTTTCAACCTGAGATTTTGAAACAGTAAAAAGGGCATGCAGTGCCGTTAGTCCAGCTTGAATGCAAATGTCAGACCGATCATCAATTGCCCATCTCAACAGAAAAGCAAATCCGGAATCCAGCAACATTGTTGTCAAACTGCATTTAGCATTATTTCTGTAACAACCTGTTTTGTCCTGTGATAACAAAGCAAACACAAGAAAAGACATAACAATGTTCTAGCATGATTAATGTAATACCTTTCTAATGATTTTTGCAAGCACTTTTAAAGCAATCACTCGCTGCTGCATGAACTTACTCCTAGTCATTGTCAGCAGCTCTTGCAGTGTAAAACCTCCTAAATCTGCTTCCTTCCTGTGATCATGCAAGCCCATGTATGATGGGATTATCTGGCAATCTTCAAAAGAAAGAAGTTCCCCTTCAAAGTTAAATCTGTTCATGAATAAAAAAGTGACATGATTTTCAACCATGTTTTTGGTTTTTGGGAAACATTACCTTGAAGGCACTGCAATAGATTTTATACTTGCGTCTTTGGCAAGGTGCATCCACATAGTATGTTCATCCTTTTTAGCACCCACTATAAAATATTTTAAATGTCTTTTTATTTGGCTGTACTGCTTAAATATATTTTAGCATTAAAATGATCATGCTGATTTGGTAATAGCTGATTAACACACTTTTTGTTTTCTAACTGCGAGTAAATATTTTAATTTAGCTGACTGCTTTAAGACCACATATCAGTATTTTTACAAAAAAAATTTTGCTCACATGGAATTCCGGTCTTGTACTCCTTTGTCATAAAGAAAGTCGTTACGTAACATAGCAACTGGTGATGCGGTAAGGTTAAATTTAGGGTTGAATCAGTAGGGACGCATGTGCTGTTGCCTGGCTGATTTTCAGCGTGTTTGATGAAGTTTTAGTGTATTTTTTTGGCCTTTTGGGTCAGCTAGTTATTTGGTGCCAGGTTTTGTGAAAAAGTTAGTTGAAAATGCATCAAAATGTTAAAGGGGATGTAGCTGAAAATTGAATCACAGAAGTATGCCTTCATTTGTCAACTTATATTAGGTCCGCCTCTTGTTTATGCATTCAGGTTAAAATTAGTTGCAGGATAGTTGCTTAAACCTTAAACCCCAAGGGGCCTTTTGCTTTCTGGTTGGATATTATTTTGGTCAAAAAGGCCACAAAAATGTAAGTTGGTTTTAGGAAAAAAATGAATCACAAAAACCTCATCCAATTTGCAATTTAATGTTGGCCCCAACCCCTTTTTATGCAATGGCGAAAAACTATGTCACAGAAAAGTTGCTTTGGCAGCCCCCTGGGACTGTTTCTGCTCTCTTATAGGACACAAGATCCTCAAGGAAGCTCCTCAGATCCTTGCTGTTTTTTGTCCGATGCAGCTGCAATCCGTTTTTTTTTGGAGTAGTGCTAGTGGACCTTCATGGGTCATAGGCCACAGAAGTTGTTTTGAGCAAAAGAGCCAATCACTCGGTATTTGCATTCATGCAGACAACCTTCAAAACTTGATTTTGGGGATTTAATACTGATATGGGTCTTCAAGTAGTTCAGCAACATAGCTTATAGCTTGGATAGATTGTACCAAAAAAAAACACAATTTCCACCATACAGGAACAGAAGCCATTAATGCAATGTTAAACATTTAACAAAACTTAACTTATCAAAAGGTTTATACCTTCCGCGTCACCTTCATCACACACCAATGATAATTGGGACATGAGATTTTCACTGGGTTTACTTTTTTGTTTGTCTGATGATGACATTTCATCAGTGGCATTTATTTTCCTATTCCTTGATATGAAAATAATTATAAACAATTAATTCACTATACTGTTTTTGCAACTACCCAACTTATTTTTATTTTGAAGAAACTGTAGAGTTTGGGCATTCAGCATTGAACGAATATTGTATTGCTCTTGCAGTATTTCTTGTTCTGTCATTTTTCCTAGTTTGCCTAAGTTTTCAAGATGAATCTTCTTTGCAGGATCAGATTTGGTGGAACCAGTTCTTAAACCATCTCCAGCAACAATTCTGTACAGTTATATTGCAAAAGTATTAAATTCCACAATAAAAAAGCAGAAATAACAAGATGCATTTTAATGCAGTTTCCTAAACTTTTTGAAATACACTTGGAATGTGAATATACAATATATTTAAAGAAGCACCTAATTCAGTTTTGTCTGTAGAAACAAGAGCAACAGATTTGAACAGAACCATTGTGTATTACCTTGAACATGGGAATATCTTCTGCAAGTTTGACTCCGATATACTTTTACCTACGAACAACTTTGTTGTGTCATTCACAGGTTGCTTGCTGTTTTTTTTTGCTTCATCAAATTGTTGTGCAAACAAACTTCTAAACCAACATTATTAAGATTAGCATGAAGGTATGTACCTAAAAGTAAAAATTCTTTCATTTATAGCTTGAATGGGACAAATGATTTCACATTACCCATAGTAAACACTACACACACAATGGCAATTATCTCAGGTTTGGTGTCACAACACACATCACAAGTGAGTTATGTATAGACTAGATGTTAAGCAAATTAATGTTTAGTTATATCTTTTGTATAGAATGGTGTCCAACTAAAATTCTTGGGACCTTAGAAGGGCTGTGTAGTGCACATTAATAGTCAAATGAAATTCTTGGAAAACACAAATTAAATCATTTATTTTTGGTGTGGAAAAACCAAATGAGATATTTGTTTTTCAATGTTTATTGTGAACAGGTTTGTTGCTGCACAACATAACTGCGTTGACATGTACAATTACATCTATCATGTTTTGTGTAATATAACATTTGAGAGAATAAAATGCTTTGAATTAGGGGTGAACATAATAAAAGCGGTTCTGATTACCTTCATAGACCACAATGCCGGACTACTTGTTTCGCGCTCATGACCTTGTTTCTCAAACTATGAGCCACGGCACACTATGATTCTCAGGAAAGTTTTGGAATTTTGGAAAATAAGTTATTCAACAGAAGCTATGCATATACAAAAAATACTTGAGTGTGTAAAGGTAATTGTATTTAGTCTGATAAATATGATATAACAAGCACACCCATTGCATAAAAAAGCATAATTCAATTTTAAAAGGAAATTTGTTTTTGTGGTAAGTCGGCGGCGATTTGTTTTATTGCACCACAAGCAGAAGTAGTTTGAGAACCACTGCTCAAGACACTGAGTATCAAAGATTACAATGACCTCTTTGTGCATGAAACATCATAGAAGTTAAAAATATCAAATTTCAACTTTGCATGTGCTTAAGGGTCAACAAGATATGAGCCTAGCCGGCAAACTGTTAATACTCCTTGAGTGTTTTTAAAGCCTTGTTTAGCAGCACACATGTTGTTAAATTTAGTGAACAGTACTTTTGGGTTATTCCATGTCAAATCACCCAATGATCTACACCCTTTATCTTGGTAAAGTTTTATGTACTATGGCACAGTCACACATGCCGAATTTTAGCCCAAACGTTTAGGGGGGTTGGAGTTACACACCTACAAATTTTTCATTTTGGGGCAATGTTGGGGTTTACTTTTAGTTTTTGAAACCCTGTATTTAAAAAAAAAAACCATTTGCCAAGTTTCATAAAAATCAGTGGGGAGCAATTTTCATGAATTTGGGGTTGTTTATTTATCTTTAAATATTGCAACTTTATGCCAGAAAAACAGCTCTTTAAATTTACAATGCCTAGCAGCAAGATGAAAAACACTATATTTGGTGTTGTTTGAAAGGAAATTGAACACAGATATAAAATCTGTAATTAGTTTTGAACTTTTTTGTTTAATTATGACAATGACTTTTCTTATTTTCGTACACAGAAAATAAACTGTGTTCGTATATTCATAGCACCCCACTTCAATCACATTATGGAAATTGTTACATTATCCACTTCTGTTAGAGTATATGTTTGGCCTTATGACATCAATGATTGTGTTCATATTACACACAACGTATGTGGTCCAACAAACAGCCATTTGGTTTGGTCAGGGGGAAAATTTCAAGGCCCATAGGGATGCTTGACTTTTTCACTGGCTAAAATCAGGAGGTAAAAAGTTGGCCCAGTAGTTTTTGAAATACAGGGCTTTAAAAACAGAAGGTGTACCCTAACTTTGCCGCAAAACGAAGAGTTTGAGAGAACATACTCCCAAACTACATGTCCGATTGTTCTAAATTTTGGCATGTGCGACTGTGCCACAGTACTTATGCTAAGTTTCAATAAAATTAAAGAGGTAAGGGATTAGAACCCAAATTTGGGGGGTTACTTGACATGGAACAACCCTTTTCCGATAATAGATACCTAATTTTAACTCATTATGATGATGTACAATACAGCTTTTTTAATGACACAGGCTAGTTTGTGGTAATAGACAAAGAATAATTTAGTTTTAACACAAGTGCACTATGATTCGGTTTCGGCTGAATTATTTGTTTCGATTCAGCCAAAACCGAACTTTTCTATCAAATAAAACATTCTTGAATACCAACAATAGTGTGTACTTTGAAAGATAATAGTATTTCGGGGGCAAAACTTGTATGTTCAGTGTAATTGTACAAACTGTGCTATAACCAACGTGGAATCAACAACTGCCTTATGATTGTTCAGTGATGAAACAATAAAACTGTTATGGACACAGGTTTTTATTGTGATGTACGTCTTAGCATAAAAAAAGTCAAAAGTGTACATTGAAGTATTATCGTTTTACCCACACCCAGTACAAGATCGGTAATACACTATCAGTAAGAACTACGATAATAATTGAACAACTATTCTGATAATAATTGAACACGACTGTATGTCTTGCAGTAAAACTCCTCTATCGAAAGCATAGCATACGCATTTGCATGACGTCATAAATGATTCAGTCGTCCCAAACGAATTTAGACGATTCGGTACATCCATAGGTTTTATGCCTTTGTACTTTTGCTGGAAAATACTTACTTTTTTCCTGTTGATTTTTCAATATGCTTCAGTGATGGAGGAAATGCGTATGTCTGATAAGATGGAAACAAGATCGGTTTTGCAACAGCATCACACTCTTTTACCATACTTGACAAGACTTTGGTAATGTGTCCATCATACATATCAAGTTCTTCCATACTTTTCAGTGTTTCTTAAAAAAATATTCCTTAAAAAAACTGTTTTTTGTTTGAAATAGGACATTTCTAAACTAACTTTAATTTTATTTGTTAATACATACATACCTTGTTGGAGTGGACCCTTATCTTCAAAAACGAAACTTTGACTTGGCTTGTTAAAGTCCTGTGTCATATCATTTGCTTTTTTGCATTTTACAAATCTGGCAGATGGAGCTTTTCCACTTGCCAAAAAATTCCGCTGAAACACCATTAAGTCTTCCTCACTATCCTTTGAACTGGGCCTTTGAGGAAACATATTTTCACCAGTCTTTGTTGCTTTCCTACCTGAAGCATCAAAACAATGTGGTGTAAATATTTTCTCTTCATATATTCCGCAAGTAATTATATCACAAAGTTATTTGTTGGGTTAATATAACCTGTAACGGTTTGCATCAGAATCCAGCAACCAATAGGATACAAAAATCCATGGGTTGGGTTGCCCGCCTCTGAACTGGGTGATATGGTTACTATTCCAAAGCTTCAAATCCACCAGTCACAATTTCTTAATGGCAAAATTTTATTTGCATCACTGCTGCAAATCAAACATTTGTTGTTTTTATGCATGCTGCATGTATTTTTTTGCACAAATAACAAACTTTTCAATTTGGGGTATGGCAACGGTTAAATAAAGATTTTATTAAATGCCCATGTTTAGCTTTTATTCAGCAAGCTTTCTCGCAGTTACAGTGCAGCAATTCAAAAATTCCATGTAGTATCAATACACTAGCCAAATTGTTTTGTCACAATGCACTTCGATTAGGTAGGAAATGACATTGCCCAGTAGTTGATGGGCATTTAGCATAACTCACATTGCCAAGGGAAAATATTCTTACATTTGTGAGTGTTTTAATTGTGCAGTATCAAATTCCTAATTTCACACATGGTCTCCATGCACTGCTGTAAGGTTCAATAACTTAATAAACTGTTGTCTAAAAAAACAGGACTTTCCAAACTTTTTGTTTCTATGACCTTTTTTATTTGGTTAAATTTTCTGAAACTCTTCATGTTTAAAGGTAATACTTACATATTTTGTTGAAGCAGTTAATTGTAATAAAAAAAAAATCACTTAAGAATATATACAGCAAAAATGCATTCAGTTTTATAGACAATTGGCGAGAGGCCTGGTGCAGGGTCGCAATCCCAGTTTGGGAAGACCTGGCCTTAGTTATAATAACCTTCTTAACCAATCTTAAGTAAAGTTTTATGGGTTACGAAACATATTTTAATGTAACAGTACTGATGGCGACAGTACATTGGAAATATTTTACTCATATGTTGCAGTCGCACAGTTTGTCTGTATCAATTGGGCCCAATCTGCCCCCCTAGGTCATTTAATTTGGCCCACCAAGAGTAGCTGCACTTTTTGGGGCAAATTTAGAAATGTAGATGGGTTGTGGTGGCTAAGAATCGTAAAAAATGGATCATAAAAGCTGAGTTGTTGCTGATATTCGCATGATGTGAACTCATCTTATTCATATAATCAGGCTAAACCAGCATGTATGCCCATAACAGTTTAGGGGAAATCCCCGGTAATAGTGACTGGATTAAAAAAATATCGATAATGGTCACTACATCGCGATAATTGAAGAAGGGGGACGACAGAAACAAAGTGGCAACTGGCAATGTTGGCAACAATGACAATAGTTAAATATACCCGCAATAGCGATAATAGCGGCAATAGTAGTAATAGTGGCAATAGCGAGGTAATAGCGGTAATAGTGGTAATAGCGGTAATAATAGTAATAGCCATTTTAGCAACACTGAAACTTGTGATAATTTCTGGCCCACGAATAGCTTACAAACTCTTTCTCTAGACAGAACAGGGACAGGAATTCGCAAACAGTTTTTGGCGCCACCAATAAAAATACCCTAATTTAAAAATAATTGCAGCTTACAAATAGAATTCCCGGTCTGCTTGCGTGTTCTTGCTGTAAACTACTGAATTTAATACTCCGTGAACAGACTTATTTATTAATAGAAACACACGTTTGCAATGCCAGGCGGCATAAAGTTAAATTTGTTCCAAGCACGTTTAACTAGAGTTTATCACGTGACTGAATTGCAGCGAATTACTATCAAAAGAACGTGCGAACGTCACAGAGCGATGGCGAGAAAAATCAGGCTCGAGAGACACTGAGCGAGACCATTGAGGGATTACAAAAATGGGCGTTTTATAACGAAGTATCAGAAAAAAGTTTGTCTAGCAGAGTGTCAGCAGCATGTTTTTAGCTCTGCAGGAAGGCTTAAATCCGCCTGTGTCCTTTCCAGCTGGTGGTCCAGTGTTGAGTTTAAGGAATCATGCGGCGTGGTCAGAACTAGGCCAGGGAAAACATGCGTGATGCCACATGCTCACGATCCCAATAAGAGCATAACATGCGCTTTTCCATTGCTATCAGATCTGCTTTCGGCAAACTCAAAATATTTTTTTAATTCTTGGGGTACCACATAAATAAAATCTATCACGTCACACAAAAATATGACGTAATTATCGTCACCGTGTTTTCTCGAATACTGTTTTAAGGCAACGCTTTTCTTTTTGGGTTTTGCGGTACACTGTTCCCAACAAAGGTCAAAGGACGCATATTGGTATTTCTATGAAAATTAGTTTTGGTGCTGGGAAATGCCCAACGTGTAGACCTGTGTCACCATAGTATACTCTTATACTCTATAGAGTATACTATGGTGTCACAATGCAAAGTCATGCATCACTAAGCAAAGCAGTGACGCAATTAAGTTAAATTTGCGGTTGAATGAGCGCACATGTGCGTGCTGTTGTCATGGCGAATTTTAGGGTGTTTGGGGCAGTTTTAGTGGGGTTTTGGGCTTTTCCAATTAGGTAGTAACTTGCTGGTGGGTGCTGCTGAAATTTATGTTGAAAATGGAGCAAAAAAATCAGGCTGTGTTTGTGGCAAAATGAATCGTTTAAGTGTCCAATCATTTGTGATTTTATGAAAGATCCATTTCATATCTACAAATTTTGATCAAAATTAGTCTCTAAAAAAAATGGTTTAGCCACCCCCCTAGGGCCATTTGCCCCCCTGGTTACTCAATATTTTGGTTAAAAGAACAACCAAAAATGGAACTGGATTTTGCAGAAAAATGAATAGTTCAACTACCGACTCATTTGCATTTTTTGTAAGTTCCAACTCTTCTCTATGCGATGGCATCAAATTTAGTTGCTGAAAATGTGTCAAAGCCCTCCCCCAAGGGCTGGGTATACCCCCCTGTTGGTCATATGATCTTCCAGGAGGCTCAAAAAGTCCTTGCTCTGTACAGTCTCATCCAGGAGCAAATTTTTTTTTTTTTTCAACTTTGTAGAATTTTAGGTCCCTATGTAAGTCACAAGACCCATCAACGGTCATTGGGAAACAAGCGGAACAGTCGCCAGATGCATTACAGCCGAGGGCAACATCTCTATACACAGGATTTCTCACACAGGAACACAGGATTTCTCCAATCTAATACCCATATAGGTCCTAAAACATCTCTATATTAATCCCATAGTATACTCTGAGATATTTTAACAACAAGTTTTCTCAGGCCTACAGAAAGTGTCTTGACAACGGAAAGTGTATCACCGAGATTACACCATGCTTTAGTATTATATGGTTACAATAACCCCAGCTTGGAAACCCCTCATATAAAAGCACGTGACCGCTTCATTTAATATGTAAACATGCACTCGATTTTCCTGATATGCTGATCACTATTGTCATTCTGGCAGAATCCAAAATTTATTTTTTGTAAAATGCGTTCCGCATCATTGAACAGCATTTCACAACGCGGTTTACACAATGAAATTAAGTTTCTTCTGGGTTCATTCCATAGCAGATTACATTATTTTGCAAAATATTTCTTTTGACAACTATTTCGCATTAATACCATCACGGCAGTCCCAAGTATTCCATCAGAATGACCTGAAACACGGGTCTTTTTACGCTTTTAGCTTTACCGGTGACGTCACTTTCAATCAATCTTGAATGAAAAATCTCTGTATCTGTCAAGAATTGGCTGCTGAATAGCTTGAAAATACGTGTGGAGATCTCTTCCATAGTACGTTGGGACAATAATGTACGGTCGAACCTCTGGCCAAGCTTGTATCGGGCAATTGAGGACGCAAGTTTAGCAAGCGGGCAGTCGATGTTTAGCTGGAGGGTGTGCGATTGATATTTACGTTTACGATTCTGCGAAAAAGCAAGAACTGTTGCTCTAAGAATGCAGTGAGGACTCTCGCCATATTTTTCGGCCGAATTGATGTCGAAATTCTTGTTGTTAACTAATATTAGAAGACAGATATTTGACAAGAAACGTGTTGTCGAACAATTCAAAGAACCTGTAGTTATGTTTTTAGGGGTACTACGATTGCTGGAAAATTTGTTCCAACTTTTTCGTCAAACTTTTTCTAGATTGGATATCAGAAAATGTTTAACACATTACGTGACAGATGGGCTACCATGGCGGCGCTTATCACGCGCAATATCTTTTCCAAATCTTCACATTTATTATGTAATGATGTTTTTTTTCGAAAATAATTAGGTGTTGGTTCATAGGCTTAAATAAACATAACGTTACAATTAATGTTTTGCCGAAGCAACAAATTTATCGTAATTGTTTTAACTGTGGAATATTTTGTTCGCTAATTAATAAAACCATAGTTTGGCAAAACGAATTACGGATGCATCTGTAAGTTAATTAAAACGAAATTGCGTAAACTAACAGCATTTGTTTGTGTTTGTAAACCTTATCCCGCAAAGTGTTTAAGTTGCATCAGTTTTGCAATTACATATTTATGAATACCAGGAAAACATGGAAAATCTGCATTTACGGAATATTAAAATATTTTTTATAGAAAAAGAATTAATGCAAGTGTTTCATCTTTTTTAGCATACAATGAACAGTATTGCTTAATATGCCACAAAGCTGAGTAATTTGATAAAAGGTTTGAGAATGTTAAAAATGATATGTTTATAAACATTGAGTACCTTTCGCCCCCTGTGGAATTTATGCATATTTTTGTAAAAGTCAAGGACAGCACCGTTATATGGGTTTACTAAGGGTTCACGGATAAGCGTTATGGGCATTGAAAATGTTGCTTAAGCTGTCGTTGTTGAGAATGAAAATGTTGCTTAAACTGGCGGCCAAAGGATACAAGAAATAATTCTACAAGTTTCGCATTTCTCTAAAATAGCGGCCAAGCAACATTATTCCTACTGACAACTAATTGTCCGAATTACGGCAAAACTGGTCGGTGAGTCTTCTTGATAAGAAATTGACCAAAAAAATTAGGAAAATCATTTTTATATTCTAATGCAAATATATATATATATATATATATAGCACTTTTGTGTTTTTAATCAATCACCTTCTAAAAAACAGAAATTTTAACATCCGTTTCGTGAAAGGGCACCTGGTCAGACTAGAAACAAAACAGACATGAAAACCATCGAACAGCCAATTTATCTTTGTAGCATTCTTAGTCAGTGGCGAAAATTTCTAGGGAGCGGAAAGTGGTTTGGTACTTGATTGAAAGTGACGTCACTGGCAAAGCAAAAAGCGTAAAAAGACCCGTGTTTCAGGTCATTCTGATGGAATACGTAGGACTTTGGTGTTCGTATTAATGCGAAATAGTTGTCAAATGAAATATTTTGCAAAATAATGCAATCTGATATGATACAAACCCAGAAGTAAACCATGTTGTGAAATGCTGTTCAATGATGCAGAACGCACTTAACAAAAAAAAATTAGATTCTGCCAGAATGACAATTGACAATAGTGGTTGATCTGCCCCAGAAGATTCAAGCAAGTTGACAACAATTGTTTGGTTTGCAAAATACACTTTCAACGTGCATAGAGCAAAAGAGCAATGCGATGTAGGGTAAAGGGTGCGACGGATTGTCGCGATGGCCAAGATTAGGACCTGACACAACGCGGACGCAGCATCCCATATGCAAAGGCAACAAGCATCTGCGTTTGCATACTGCTAATGAGTCTCAAAGACAGTGCCTGTTAATTTGTTGAAAGAGTCGAGACATGTATGGGTGATATTAAAGAAACGGCAGAAACAAAGAGATAATTGCTGTGGTTGTGCCAAAATGTAAGAAGCAGTAAAGTGTGTTGAAATACTGAGAGCAAATGAGATAACTAGCAAAGGAGTGTAAAAGAGTATGAATTCTTTCATCCCTAATTATCATTCAAAACATATAAGGATTGTTTAATTCAGTATCAGAAGGCAAGTTGACATTGTTGAGCATTCATATTCACTCACAGAGTTTTGCTACATTAAACTGCATGTAGCTTACTAGACCTTGTTTGAAGCATATGTCTATGTTGTCTGTTAAAATTATAGTAAATTTTGGGTTTTTTGGGCTGATTCATCTAACTGTCGTTGTTGAGGTGATGCAGTTGGGTTATATAAAGTAGTAAAAGTAGCCTATATATTGCTGATAATGATTTCAATTAGGACTGATTTATCCAGACGGGTTTCAACTGTTGGATAGTTTTCACCCAACAGTATTATAATTTTAGTTTCACTAAAACATAAACATAAGGTGTTCGCATAAGTGAATGTTCTTTTCGAAAACAATTATTGATGTAAGTCAGTGATTTTACGCCGTTGTTACTAGTTGGAAGAAAAATAACATGTATGTATATAACAAAATGCGACTTGCATTTATTCAACTAATTTTGTAACCTAACAGTTGTCATTGTTTGAAAACTATATCGAAAGGGTTAAGCCAAAACCTTTGAATCCTAAAAACTTTCTCTGTCATTGTGAAGTAGTATTGCCATTTCCTTATTCTGGACAGAACATGTTCATATACGTTATTACAATTGTCGCTAATGTTAAATACTTGAAAGATTAAACTTTTTACTTACACCGGAGTATGTTATTCACTTTTTACTGACATTTTGACCTGTGATTTTTGGGTAATATTTTTGCCAAAAAATTTATTTAGATTCTGTGTGGCAACATGGCTTTTAAAAATGTTAAATCTGGTGCTGAATATGATCCTGTGGAAACATTGCCACCTGTGTTTACTTTAGTATCACATCAGTTTGAATACATCAATCACTTAGAAAAAGAGAACAGAATGATTGAGGTGAGTTAGCTTTTCTTATTTGCATTATCCTGCGAAAAGTTGCTCCTGAATGTTTAAATTTTTTCCCTGCAATCTAAAAATAAATTTATGAAACCACCAATCTACAAAACTATTTTAGCTATGTTTTGTTCAAAAACTTCACAGGTTGAGTTGAACAACATCAAACAACGACTTGCTGAAGTTATTAATGAAAATCAAGCAATTCATGATGCTGCTCGTAGTGAAAGTATTTTAAAAACTATTGACGAGTCAAATCACTTGATGAACATTGCCAAAAACCAAAAATGCAATAAAAATGAAGAAACTGTTGTAAAGGAATTATCCCCCAAAAAGTGTGCTGCCTTGTGCATCGTTTGAAATTTTAGGCCTCTTTAATGTATATTGAGTAATAACAATATTTTTTAGAACTTGTAAAGAATTGGATGGGAAATATAGCCTTATGAAACAAGATTTGGTACACATACACAAGTATTTATAGCATACAATAATTTTAAGTGTGTATGCTATAATAGGAAAAAATGCAAGAAGTATATATTTCTAAAGTTGGTGGATTGGAGGCCCACTTGAAAGCCATGGAAAACACCTTAACATTGACACTTGAAGAAAATGTACAACTAAAAAAGAAAGTAAATTGAAGAATAAAAAAACATTTAGCTCAGTTATAACACATTTATTCTGCTTTAGGTTGAATCTACACAAAATGTGTCTAATATGCCCATGTTCCAAGCAACAAATACAAGTCTTATTGAAAGATTAACAAGGTTGAAATTACATAACAAATAACCTAATGGTGTTACTTTTGCACAAAATCATTGCTATTAATCGAGAAAATTATCATGATTTTTAAGTGAGAAAAATGCACTTTTGAAAACTGTTTCATCACAACGAACATATGCAAAAAACATCCAAGAACAAGAAACGGTCTTGCGCGTAGATCTACAAAAAAGTTTAGAAGCATTAGAGGATTTACAGCTACAGAACACTGAAGTCATGGCAAGTTTGTAATGTGATTCTATCTTTCAGCCAATTTCTATTGTGTGCACTTGGGTGCGAGTGCACACTTAAATCTTGAACTTCATAGGTTGAAAAGAAGCAGCTCCTAAAAGACTTGGATGTCGCACGCAATAAACTAAATAAAGAAATTATGGAAAGACAATCAAGGATATTAGATGTAACTTCACAACAAAAACAACATTTCTCTTCAGAACTTGATAACAAGCAAAAAAAGGTATAATTGTTTTGCCATAAATTTACCGATTTTATGTTATTATGTCATGTTAGCAGATAGGGGAGCTGTTGGCAACATGTGCCCATTTTGAGGATGTTATAAAAAAAAGTGGAGAGGAAAAAGAAAGGATATCACTACAACTTGAGGAATCACGGGTACAACTATTTAATGTAGAGAAGGAAATGTTCAGATTACAGGCTGAAATAAAAGGGGAAGTAAAAACATCTTTGAAAGGTAAACAGACTTTCATTGAAATTTTGAATTTAGTTGTAAAAACAACATTTATTTTACAGGGTATACAGCTGCTGAGCAGGAGCTAAGAGAAGCCCGAAACAAGTTGGACCAACAACTTACCATATCCAAACAGGTACCGGTACCCATTTCAAAAGATTTGAATGGTTATATTGATGCCAGTGACAGTATATTTTCATTTATGTAGAAATTATTTGATTTGCTATTCTGTAGGAACAGTCAAGATGTGAGCAACAAAATAAAGATCTTCATAAAAGATTGTTGGATGCTGAAAATTTAGTATTAAAGTTACAGGAGACAAATGTTAAGCTATCCCGACAATTTAACGAAAGTTTGACAGAGGTTTGTTTTATGGTAACTTATTGTGAGAGGAAATTTTGCATCATACAAAGGATGAAACTTGTCATAGATTAAAGTATATTTGTTTCTTGGAATTTTGGAGAAAGTATATATGTCATATAATTTACAACAAGCGATGTTTTTAGTTGAGTGCACTGAAGCAGAAATACAAAAATTCAATGCAATCCTTGCAAACAAAACACTGCAATATGCAACTAACGTCTTGTCAAAAAATAAAGGAACTACAAAACAGCCTGGAAGCAACAGATTTTGAATACAGTGAGAAATATAGGAGTAAAGTTAGGATTACGTTTGTAATGTTTGTTTCGTATCAGGTGAAAGACTAAAATATGTTGAAGATGTGTCCACTAAACAAGCCAAGTTAATTTCGAAGTTAAGAAATGAATGCCAAACTTTAGGCACAGAACTTCTAAACTTGACCTGCAAGTATAGGAAAGAAATTGGAATGCTTGCCCAAAAAAATGAGAAACTCACGATCAACACCCACAGGTATAGTATTCATATTTTATTTTAGCCAACCTGGCAAAGTCACCAAAATGGTACAAAATCGATATTTTCCAAAATGGCGACTCAGTTGAAATTGTTTGTTGTCAAAAGTATGAAACATAGAAATAAATAACAAACACCATCTATGTTTAGACTGGCGCTGAAAAACAAAGAACTATCAGAACAGTGTGTTGAACATGGGTTAACCCATCGAGTGATGCACGAACAACTAAGTAAACTTAGTTCAAGAGCTCACATTTCTTCTAATCAAGTACTAGAGCTTCTTGATAAACAAGCACAACTATTGCAGAGCAAAGAAGTGCTAAATAAAGAAGTGAAATTCCTTGAATCGCAGGCAAGTCACAAGTTGTAGCAACTGGTTTTGCTTAGCAATTGTTTTGTACCATATTTTTAAATCTTTTAGGTATTGCCATAAAAAATTAATGGCTGCAATCAACCATGTGCAACTATGTGATGGGCATTTACTGCAGGGATGGTGCACATGTAAGACTGGTACATCTGGTCATCATCTAGATTTGTTATGTAACACTTCAGTCCAACAACTTTCAGCACCAAAGCTCTTGCTTGCTTGCTCGCTCACATTGGAAATAAACTTTTTGAAACTTGCATAATTTAGTCATCTATTACGATAGGCTCAGGATTGACAGTTTTCACAAGTCGGGACAAACCAACCAGTTTTCCCATAGTCTTTGGCAATATAATGACTGACTTGGTTGGTCTTCGAGCAGCACTTCTTTGAAATGAAGCTTTAAGTTGCTTTCTCATTTCTCTGCAACATAGTAGTATTGAAACACTGAACCAAAAGAAAGTTCGTGTTACCAACCTGACAGTATTGTTGCAAATAAAAAACATATCATCAGAAACGTCTGTTGAATTCATACACCTTTTCTTTTTTTGAGGCCCATTAACAATCCTCTAAAAATCAAATAATATAACTTTAAACAAAAAATGCATAGTTCTGAGGTCTGATAGGATGCTGTTATGTGTAAGTCAAAGAACCACATTTACTTACACCCTGAGATCCAGTCAATGAGGATTCTGTTTTTGTCCCTGAAAACAAAGACCTGTGTATAGAGTTTAAGAGTGGACTTTCAATAAAGTATTCTTACCTTCAATCCCATTTTGATGAGGCCGCTTTGGTGGAGGTGCAAGGTTTTGTTTGTTTGAAAATCGCAGAGGAACACACTTACGGTTGTTACACATCATGCCTTCTGTATAGCATGAATTTGTTACATTGATGTTTTTGCTAAACATTACTTACTTTTAATGCTGGCAGTGGTATTATTAATTTTTGGTTGGATTGCTGCAATTTGCACAAGGACTGTACTTAATGGTGGCCATTTCCGAGCTGCAAATTTTTTTGGTACTTGTGGTGTTGATGCAAGACGCACCTGGCCTAAAGACACAGTATTTGTATCATATTGACACATATCAAAAATAACATACATTCTGCTTTAATTGCTGCAATGCTGATTGCCTCAAAAGGTCGTCGGCTGAAATGTCGAACTGCAAGAATATCTCGACAAAGGCGCCTAGCAAGTCTTGTCAACTTGGTTGCATTTAAATAAAATGCTTGTTTGGTTTTATGTGATGCGCGTGATGCTCTTGGACCTGATATTGGTGAAACACTCAATGTTGCAGGTGGCCTGTAGCGAAGTTCCTGAAATGCAATGAAACTACAGTGCAAGAAGTCAAAACTACAATATGATTTTCAAAAAGCCTAGTTTCACAGCAAAAGGTCTGCAAAGTACCTTTACAAAAACAATGACAAAATAGTTTGTTCGAAAAAAAATGCAAAAAAAAAACTTCGGAATATATATCCCAAATCATATTTGTGTAAAGCCTTTGAAATACCTTGTCCGTTCCCTTGATTTTGTGATTTTGCATTCTTTCTAATCTGCTTGAAGGGGGCATTTTTAAACCACCATACTTCTTCCAATACATCCAGCAAGAAGCACACAAACGACAACCCATATTAGGAGGTCCCCATGTGTACCACTGGTAAGAATTTGTACCTAAAAATATTTGCTGGGTTACTTATTACTATTCTTACAAATTTTTAGGCTTTATTTAATGACATACAAACAACTTACAAAAACATCCTTCACATGCTTTTCCTCCAACATCACCATTTACCATTTTAATCTGATTGGGATTGGGTTTGTTGCTAATTTGTAGTTTTATGTTATGTAATTGACAAACGATATATACCAGTAACTTACTAGTTTGGTATGTATACTTGTTTTAACTTGCTTTCTGCTTCATTCGCTTTTAGGCGTTTTTGTTGAACATATCTGTCCGATGTTTTCCACATGTAATAGTATTCAACAATGCTTGCCAGAGATTTCCAGGGTAACTAAATTTCAACATGAACAACTTTTTAAATTCTTTTGAAAAAAAAACAACGATGAATTTTAATTTAAGATTACACTGGCCAATACTTTAGGGAAGGGGAAACAATAACTTAAGAATATTACAATTAAAACAACGACTTTTTGTACAAATTTATAACCCACAAAATCCTGCTGAATGTCAGCAAAATCTTTTCCATATTTTTCCAAGGCTTCTTCAAACAAGTTTGCCTCTGAAGGGGACCAATCTTCTAGCTCGTCCTTACAAAGAAACGGGCCACCTTTCGGAACGAGTTCGTTTATTGCCTCAGTAACCTTATAATTGTTCCTATGCAAACAGTCCATGGCGTGAAACTGTAACGTATTAAAGTGATTCATTTGGAATGATATCTTTCATAACAATTGTATACCAAGGTAATGTCACGCGAAGCGGCGGCGGCGCTCATGTGCAAAGCAGGTTGCCGTAACGAACTGCTTCCATCCAGCGCTCGTGCAAATGTGCCAACTGACCTAAAATGAACCCAAAAAAATTTCATCAAAAAGAAACGTGCGAAAAAACTCCACGAACAAAAAACTAAAAAGACCACCCCGGATGGGACTCGAACCCACAATCCCTGGCTTAGGAGGCCAATGCCTTATCCATTAGGCCACCGGGGCTCCCGCACTTGTGTTGCCAGACAGACTTTATATACCTCGCCTACTAAGAACTGTCCAACACGTCGAACGACGTGTTCGTTTTAAATTACCTTTACTCATAACAATATCTTTATTTTCTGATGCGCACATGATATTTAACAAAATCCTGGCAATTGGAACGATTTTTTTTACTGCGCAAAGTTTGGAGCGATGATCGAGTAACAAGTAAATAGCAGTTCTGTAGTAACAACGAGCGATAGCAAAAATGAAGGTATCACGAAATATATCACGCTTTGTTTATCACGTGACTGTCTTCTTTCACGAGAAACAAATGGGTTGAGAAACGTCACAAGCAAGTGCGTGCGCGCACACACATCCTGTCGCGCGCTTGCCTAGTTGTTCGAAATCAAATTAGGACTCACGGCGGAAGAACACTAAATTAGATATGGCAGTTTGTGTTCTCACCAAAAATAAAGAGCAAGCTCCCAACAGCTTTACTTTTGTCCAAACAAACTGACGAACACACGAATAAAAAAATAAGAAAAAATCAGATACCTCAAAAAAAAGGAAAATGGCCCTCATGATAGAGTAACAATTGTTAGTTGTTTTCATTCACTTACCTTGAAACTATAAGAAACTGATCAACTTGTTGACCTGAAAGTGGGTTGCAAGGATCCCAAACCAACTCCTCTAACTTTTTCTGGGACTTGTATTCCTTAACTATCACAGTAGGTATGTTATAGAACTAATTACACAAACAACAATAATCAACCTACATTCAGAAGGTTTATCAGGGACCTCTGCTTGGTACTTGGAGCCAACACGTATTTCTCCTTTGTCTGCCAACAATGTTTTTTGTGCAGGGTCGTACACCAAAGAATAAAAAAATGTGTCCTAAAAATACACATAATAGAACACAAAATGAACTAATTTGCAGTGCAGTTACTTACTGATTTGCTTAAATATGATTTTAAATCTTCAGTTTCATTAAGTAAAGTGACACTGCACTTTCCTCTGAAAATAAACAAAAAGTTTTAACAAGAAAAATTACATTCTGAAATTTAGACAAAAAACTTTTTACCTAATATGTGTGGCTGGAAGTGTGTCAAGTTGCCTTGATAAATACAGTTCTTTATGATTTAATTGATGACGATCAGTTTCAGTTAAATCTGTACATGTATCATCCATGTCCTCTTCCATGTCTCCTGATATTAAAATGAAAAAAAATATGCAAACAAGATACCAAAATTTATAGATGCATTCATACTTGCATGCTTGTCTGCCAATAGCAAAAGACTATTTGAAATGTCTCGTCGTCTAAAAAAGCAAATAACCTTGGCTTCAACATTCCCACTTGATGTCTGTTAAAAGCAATATATTTGTCCTGGGAAAATTTTTTGGTTTAAGAGATAAGCTACCACAATCAAATCACCAACCATTTCCTAAATTAGTGTATGTATCTTTTGATTACAGTTGATCATTGTTTTAACATTATATCACAAACATAGTCTGCAAACTAGCAACCTCAATATGATACAATAAAAACAATTGTAATAATTACTCTTTACTATACAAGTGGCCCAAACAATTAAAGCGTGTTCGACTATTGGCTGTTATTATCAATTTGCACAAAATAATAGACTTTACCCAAATTATAACAAATTTTCACACAACATTTTGGCATTATTCAACCAAGTAGCAGGAATATGTGGTAGGCTACTGCAAACATAAAGTGATACTATGAGCCTAACCTAAATGTACATCAAACACCAAATCATGTTACCACATTATAAATGTTTTTTTTTTAAATCAACCTGATTGACATAGGTGGTAAATGGACACAAATTAACTGAATACAAATAAAGATTATTTCACATGAAAATGTTATGTGTGTATGTCCCTGAGGCAAACAAATACATGATAGTGATGGCAGTTAGTTACAAGTCAACGGATTAAATTTTCATGATCTTGATTTATACATTGGGCTCAGTATACCATACAAAACCCGTACCTTGTTCAATTCCTCAATACGGCGAATGACGTACGGGTTGCTTGATGAATTTTCAAAGTAGACATAATCTAAATATATTTCAAAAATGAATTGACGTGATGGTTTTGTGATAGCATACAGTGTATGGTCACTCAAATAAGTAATGTAAAGGAATAAACATAATGAAGGGATTATCTCGTTAAAAATCCACACACACTTTGCCGATAGAATTGTAAAACCGTCCAACCGCAGGTCACGGAAAACGATCAGCAAGCGAATATTCATCCGCGTTGTACATGCGCGTTGTTCCACAGTCGTAAAATAAAATATAATTCTTGCATTTTTGCTTGTGCTAATATAAATACATAGCGTCACTTCTAACCAGTTATGGTTCACAACTGTAGGACACGGTATTCCTTTACAATATTCATCAATTGCGACATTTAAACAAAAACAGATCAGATAAAATGCTAACAAAAACATATGCAAACCATGAAACGCAGCTAATGACTTACCTCCAATTCGATACATGTTACTAGATGACATGTTATTAATTCTCAGATTTCTGGTAAATCCACAGGTCTTTTTTCCTTAAAGCTTTGTCGCATATCCATGTGACAAAGCGGGGATCTCTGTTTCAAACCCCGCCAGAATAACCTGTCTGTTTTGCCCTGCCTGCTTCCTTCAGAAAAAGGTAGTGACGTCACCTGCCTCGTATATTATTTACTTGCCTCCAAGCCCGTATAGAAAAAGATGAAATCTTGTCATCGCAGCAAACTTGAAGTGCTAGATTTGAGAAACTGTCACAATTATAAAAAAAAACATTTTAATGAATGCACGCAAGTGCGACCATGACACAAAAGTGCGGTCTTTTACTTTAATTGACCTCCATCGACTGAAGACAATTAAGCCAAGCGTTGTGAAGCATGAAGACATTGTTCAATTACTGTTAGAAATGTTATTAATCGTGCTACAGGGCATAGGCTGCAGTTTTTAGTTGAATTGTTTTTAGATCGACTGCTTTGAAATACTTTATCCTAAAAAGCATGCAAAGCAAATTGTCACAAAATTAGTTTTTTCTACTAAACTCTCGGTTTCCCACCATGGAAAAATCCAACAATTGATCCCGCAACGTGGATCGGAAACACGTGATACAACCGCTCACGGCGTGAAGTATTATTTGTCCGTCTTTTCCATCACGGTAGGCCTATAAGTATCCTATCGTTTACGGACCTATACTTGCACATTGCCAAGACAAGATCAAGTGATTAAATGCCGATATGTGATTACTTGACGAGAAGTGTGTAAGGTTTGAAAGGTATTTCGGCAAATAGAATAAGCTAGCTATTTGGTCTTCTTTTCAAAAAATGTCCTTGCAGAATACTATCGTTCGATTTTTCAAAAGTCTGGGGAGTATCTAATTCTTGACTAGACTATAGGCTACAGCCTGGAACCTTTAAAACAATTAAAACAATAAAGATATTATTTTTGCTCTCTTGGCTTTAGCTTACGCATTTCTGAAGAACTTTTGAAATCACCTATTGCAAGAGAAACCGTACATATAGGCTACACAACAAAAATCTTATTGTTGATAAATGTTCTATGTTCCATAAGCTTTTTATTCTTATATGTTCACAGGTTTTAAACTTAAAATGCACATTTTTCAGAAATCCCAACTTCTGCACGAAATGGTTTATGGCGGTGCTTATTAGGCTACGTTGTAGGTTACATCCTAAAGGCCTCACAATAAAATCCTAAGAAATTAAATCCAAGTTTTGGAGGTGATCTATAAACAAAACATTTTCTGTGGTTTGATGGACTACTGTTGCTTAATGTAAAAAAATGGGTAAGGGGTAAAACAGTCCCAGGGGCTTCCAAAGCTGCTATCCAGTAGTTAATTTTGTTACCATTGTGCAGAGGAGGGTTGGGGCAAAAATGTCCCCAGGGGAGTGTAGCAATACGGATGTTTCCCTGCTTAATTCTTCACACATTTGGAACACAGACGGACCGAAGGCTGCTGACGGTGTTAGACTTTCTGGCAGAACTCGCACAGTCTTCTGACATTCGACTCGACGACATACCTTTTTTTATTGTAACTTGTTAAATACCCGTTCGCACTTTACTCTGGAGAGTTCGTTGTCATTATTCGCTGTTATTCTCTGTCATTGCTTTTGCCACCAAACGATAGTCTCGGTCACTTAACTAACAACTGGCACGCGGTAGAAGTTACTCGCTCAGTCACTAACGTGCTTGGAACAAATTAAACTTTACGCCACCTGATACTGCAAACGTGTCTTTCAATTAATAAACAAGTCTGTCACAAATTCAGTAGTCTATTATACAGCAAGAACACGCAAGCGGACTTTAGCTTCAGCCATAGCGACTGGGGAATCATTTGTACACTGCAGGGGCAGCAAAATAGATGCACTAACAAAAAACGTTGTAAGGAAATTTCTTAAGTGCATAAATACTTGAATAAGAAGGCCAAATGATGAACACAGGTGTGTTTGAAACGTCTCCTCAAACCTTTCCACAAAATCAGCCTTAATATGTTGTAACTTTTTACTCTTTTTTTTGTGACTTTTTACTAACTTTTTTTTATGAGAGTGTTCGAAACGTTTGCTTGCAAAGGTTAGCATATTAGCTGTGGCTTTTCTATTCCGGAAAAACAAATAAACAACGCGATTTTGCGACCTCAACGTCTATTTCCAAATCAATGCCCTTGCAGTACGTAATTTAACTACTTCGTTTCTGTTCACAGAAACATACTTATTTGCGATACCGTACTGAACGACAGTCAATCGGGTTCAACGAAAAGGATACTGAGCCAGAACGAAGTAATATAGGATACGTTGAACGGAATAGCGTTTAGATGCGCGTGCCCTTTTCTAATCTTAATACATTGTTTACCAGTCTGGTGTCTACGGACCCTTTGACAATTAGTAAAAGTTGAGTTTTATTCTCACCCAGGAGGCAATTTAACGGCATTGTTATACATCACAAATAAGCAAGAAAATAAACACAATAAGATTTAAGTTATGAACAAAGATATTTATTGGTGACCAATTATTAGCCTTGTAATATGAACATTGTGTTGGTTTACCGTTATATCATGATGAGCATAAAAAAAGCTACAGACCATTTAAAACTCGCTTCCCGTTTTGTGCATTGCTTGCCGGTTGGTTGTTTTGTTGCTATTATATGATAACCTGTATCAGTCTTGTGACACTGCACTGTATACATTTCTGGTATTGTCGCTGTTAAAAATACCGAAAACACGAGCTATTGTGAATTCCTCTCGCTTCATCACTTTTTCCTATATCCTTAATCGGGTGAAAATATTTTTTTATTGCTGGGCGTAAACTTTGTTTTTATTGTATTGAGAGATTAATCATGATCAGGCGTAAAAAACTTCTGAAATATGTGCGCCGCTTTATTTTGGAACGTCATAGTGGAATACTTTAACTTCGAAAACTTGTGATTATATCTTATAGGCTATGGGTTGACTCGGATGAAAACAAGGTTGTTTTCTTTTTACCCGTTTTTGTTGTTTATCGCATATTTTCGAATAAACTTTGGGTTCTGATCCTTGTTTTTGTTAATTCCCACTCATTAAAAAAATGTTCAATTTAGTTCGCCACAATGACTTCAGATAAATTTTGCGCAGGGGTCCGCGAACCTAATCATTTTTTAAAATAGGCTCCGTGACTACAAAACGGTTATGAACTACTGTTCTGCAGTATCGTAACAGCGTAATCATTCGACTAACTGGCCGCTATTATTGCTGTGACGACACAGATAATTGTCATGTTTCTCCCAATGTTTTTTTTTAATAATCAGTGTCCCAAACTTTGGTTATCCGAATGAATTTGTCGGCCAAATCATATCTGGAAGAAAAAAAAGTAATACAAAATCTATTATGCACATTTGTTACTTTTAAAAGTAAACACTCACATTTACGATTTTGATGAATACCGCTATCCGCAAGAGTTCATCGAAGAGCAAAGATACCTTACTCGAGAATACGCAATTCGCAAGTATGACCATGCGGTTTAATTACTTGAATAGGTGTCAAATCCGATTACAATTTATGCATTTTTATTTAAAACTGTATTTGTGGATTTGTGTATTTTGTATTGTTTTCCAATAGTTTTGATTTATGAGCATGCTGGTGGCCAATAATTTATGACATGTGAACTTAACAAAAGGAACGAATGCTGTTTGTCCTTATTTTGAAACACCTTATTTTTAACTTTTTGTTTTTATTTCGTTTCACCGTTTTATTTTCGTTTCGTTTCTTATTTAAAAAAAGATTTAAGTAGGCTGCCTGCAGGGACATTATGGCCGTCTTAACGAACTATTGCCAATAACTGCAAACAAAATTGGTATATGCTAGTAAAAGAGGTTGATACTAAATATCAATTAAACTTTTGGGAAGGTATTAAGACAAATGTATTTCGCTTTTGAGAAAAAGCATCCTCAGTGTCAATAAAAAAAACAATACAATAAGTGGGTTAAAATGAAAAGACTCACCTTTTGTTGTCTTATATACAAAGACTGTCTTTTTGTGATTATGGAGTAATTATTCATAAGGTGGAAATCGTCAGGGCCTGTTGAAAGGAGAATGATTCCCAGAATCCATTTACAAAAGATTATATAAACCAGAGGGCCGAGCAACGCATCATGATATGCTTTTCCATCATGTGTTTTGTGAAACGTCCCTTTGTCGGTAGACATCATCTTCGAAAAAAAGTCGCATAATGTCAGTCCTGTCAAAATTACTGTAACAATCATTATAGGCACCTGGAACACGACACAGCTCGGGACAAGGCAGGACAAAACACCATGGCATAAAAACCCCCAAAGCTGTACATACTATAAACCAATACCACATGATTGGATTTGAGTCTGCAAGCAACACAAACATTTTGAAAGTAACTTTTTGATTCGATGATCTTTTTGCGCCTGAAGGACTGATGTTTGGTCAGCATTGGAACAGCACATAAAAGTACTGATCGATGTTAGACTATCTACATGTTCTTGCTATTGTGGTAATCACTGCCCCAGGCTCCAGCGAGTACGTCAGTCAGAAAGCAAGTGCGTCACAACCATTATATGTAGTTTGACTTTAAAAATACATTGTTTATTTGCAAACACTGCAATGTTTTCAACATTCAATAACATGCCTGAAACGAAATTACGTCATCAACGTATTTGGTTTTAATGCTTGTACACCAAACCAAGGCGGCTTTCAAGGAGAATTTCAGTGTTCGCGGCTGCATTCCGACGCTTGAGCGAAGGCATGACGTCGCTAGGTAAAGAGAAATCGACGTTTGCCTTTCACGTGTGCGTCTATTTTTGATCGTTGTTACAGTAAACACGCTAAACAGGAGAATAAACCCAAAAATAGGTTTTTGCAGAATATATAATTGTATATTTTGCTGTCATCACCAACAATAAGGAAGTTTTTTTTTGATACATATTACTTGTTAGCAATCTGCCATAACACTTGTCTGGTATGTTGGATGACAAACAACAAACCAGTAGACGGTTTGCCTAACACAAGCCGTTGCTGTATACAGTAGTGATATACAGTTAAGGGGGTTGTTAATGATGCTGTCACCAAGTTCCGTGAAACAAGCCAACAAACCCCTTCCGCCCTATCAATCACACACCCACATACCTTTGTTTTGCAGGCATAAGAGATGACGTACGTGACGTAACCGCTTCCGAAGACGCTTTTTGGATTTTTCGTGGTGATGCAACAGTTTTTTTTTATGTTGAAACTGAAAACGTTGTTGCAAATACGCCAAAGCATAATAACATGTAACAGTCAGTATTTGCAAACAAGTGTTACGCGTTGCGGTTAAAAGGCAGAAAAGATTAAACGTTATGAAGTGGCGACAAAATTAGGGTTAGAGGGATAAGCAGCTCTGTTCTAACTGGCAGCGAAGACAAATTCAAATCAATTTACATCACAAACCGCAAAAAGCAATGTGGTCTATAGAAATTAATTTGGCTCAAAATAGTAACAGATGCTACTAAATTGGGTGATAAATTTCGTTTTGCAGCGTCGCTGGGACAGTAACAGAAAATCAAGGGCCACAAAATACTTTTGTGCGATTCTTACGTCACATCACTCGAAACAAACACTGAACGTCACGCCTTGATGAACAGCGCGTGACGCGCCGGTAAACGAAAAAGGCAATGAAGTCAAGAACTAAATTTAGCCATTACAATGTGGCCTTATCGAGGAGCACGCGAGACTCGGCGGCGATATAAACTCTGACGGCGGTGACGCAACCGTCGTTAGTTGTGCATCTGACATGTCGAGGAAATACTGCGCCTACTGTTCGTCAGATATGGTAGTTGTGTAATAAAATTGTATGTTTGGTTTAGTCAGAAAGAAAAAGAATAATTTAATTTCAAATATTTTTGTGTGTCCTTTTGAATAACTTTTTTTCTCGTGTATTTCAATACGTAACATTCAGGTGACTAATAACTATTCTGTTTAGCTTTTCAAAATTATCTAATGAAACTTCAAATGATGACTCACGGCCAATCAAGTCCTAGTCAAGACAGATCTTCGCCATACTACATCACTAATTTACAATGCGAAACCGCTGCAAGTCAACATAACGTCTACACCTCTGGTTATCCAGTGGATCTGCGTCAAGACCGTCGAAGCCCGTGCAAAAGTGAACAGTATTATCAGCAATCAAGCATTCAAAACTCGCCATCGCAACAAAATATTTCCTCTGACGATTTGTTGCTGGTTGACGATCATATTCGGCCTTTGATAAAGCAAGAACTTCGTTACACCATACAAAGCAAAAGAATAGCGCGCGGTCTGCCCACTACCTTTGAAAGCGAAACTAAAGTCAACGACACAGAAGTAAGCTTTCCCAAACATTTTTTGACAAGTAATATGTCATTCTTATCGCACAAAAATAATTTATTGTGGATATCTAGGAACCAACACGAGAAACCTTGATAAAACGCGCGAGAAGAAGAGAAAGAAACAAAGTCGCGGCTGCTAAATGCAGATTTAAGAAAAAAATGATTTCGGAAAAGTTACAAGAGGTAGGTGTTTTTCTAAACGAAAAAAATTATATGAGACAGTATAATACCCTACACACAATAACAGCAGCATGGTCTGGTATAAATATAATCAAAGTGGCTCACATTAATGCTTTCTCCGTATTTGACAATTGATCACAGAACAGTGAGATGGGTTCTTAAAAGTTGATTTATTAGCCTATTTGAAATGAAATGTCATGTTTTTTTATTTAGTAAGCTATTAAATAGATAAAGATTTGGTACCGAAAGTTTTTGTCTATGTTTTTTAGACTAGAATAGTTTCATTGGACATTGGTGGCACGCTTAAAAACCGTGGTTTGTTCACTTGTGATGTAAGTGAAACAATAAGGAACCTTGCTAAAAGCATTGATTACTTAGAAATCAATGCCTCAGGGTTAATGTGCAGAATCTTGAAGAATACGATTTGCTGTGTCACGCAATTTCGTATATGAGTAAAAAATGAAAAAGTATTTACCATTAATGGTTGTTCTTGCAATTTGGTTTGAAAAACTTGTGAATGTTTTTGTTACATTGAGCTTTTTGATGTATTTTATGTCAAGGTATGATATAATATCACCGCTAAAAATAATATTTACCCACCACAACTTCAAGAGCATGAGAGTACAGGACCGTGGTTTAAGATGGTTTCCTTAAACACATCCCGACAAGGGCTTCATAAACTATATGGGTGTTACACGTTAGGCATCGAACGTTTGTTTCTTTTTAAATAACCCTACATCTTTTTTTAAAGGAATCCGAACATTTGGAACACCTAAATTTGACCTTGAAACGTGAGATACAAAAACTCCAAGAAGAGCGCCAAAAGTTAATGTACATCCTTAATCTTCATCGACCCACATGCATAGTGCGAAGCCCTGCAAGCACAAGCAAAAAAACAACTTTTGTCACCGATGATGAATGTAATGCAGGCAACATGCAAGGTGCTTGCTCTCTGGGCGAGGAAATAGTTGATGAACAAAAAAAGTATAATGAAAATCAAAATCTGCATGAAGGCGCTTGGGATACGCAGATGGATAGTGACCAGTATCTTGACAATCTGCTTTGTTCTCAGGGAGGGCTAACTCCGACATCTCAATCTATTAGGCCACTAGATTGAGGAAATGATTCTTTATATATTTTTTATGATATTTGCCTTGCCATGAGATTGTTGTGACTGTGCTGTTGCTATTGATCGTGCGTTGTTTTTTAGTACTCTATTGCATTTTAAAAACGCAAAATGTTGCATATCAGTCAATTACTGTGAAAACTGTCTCAAGCTGCAGCCATGCTTACATTTAACAACTATTCCCGAACATCCACTGTCTAAAAAAATACCATGTTGATGCATTGTTGCAGTGTGCATCGATCATATACACAATCTTACGTTTAACTCTTTTATTGTTACTGGAATTTTGAGAAAATTTTAATGCATATTATGTTTCTCAGTCAAATGATTTAAATCAAAATAAATCACTTCGTTTTCAATCGGAACTACCATACGCAGACAAACAATAAATAATATAAAAATTATTGACATTGACACTTGCAACTACTTAGGTATATCGCGTTATCCTGCAATATAAGTCGAATCATAAAAGCAGTAGGGCAGTAAGAAAGTTGTGTTGCACAATTTTAAACCTTTTGACGACCAAATATTTCAAGGTATTTTCTTCGTTGTTAAAATTGTGGGCAATATTTTTACAATTGAATTTAAAAAAAAAATTGTTCTGAACATTCCCACTTTCCCTAAAAAAACTTTAAATGTGTAGTTTACCTTTAAATTACACGCGTCAAATGTGCATTGCTTCAGGGCTTTCTGGGTTGTGTTGCTTTCTAGTCCTTTAGCAAGTTGGCTTATTTTGACTGTCATGGTTATTTAATTAACTTTTCCTAATCACTATGTATAAAACAAAATCTGATAAAATTGAGCAGACTTCAAAGTCGCACAAGAAGGGTAAGTATATGCTATTGATTCGTTGTTCACGTGTATACACGTAACATATTTTTTGATATCGTTTTACGTGCCGACTAAAAGGCATTACACCATCTATATTTTATTGCAAGTTGTTGCTGAACCATTTTCGGAAAGATCTGAAAACTATTTTGTCAAAGAATTGACAGTAAGCTTGAGTGACAAAATATAGTCAGTCTAGCTCCACCCAGCGATATTGGTAAAAAAAATTTTGTACTTGCAGTAATTGCAAAAAAATTGGTGGTTAGAAACACGGTGGGTTGCCCAATTTCAGATTGTTTTATTCTTTTTTG
Source organism: Ascidia mentula (assembly GCF_947561715.1). Classification (NCBI taxonomy): domain Eukaryota; kingdom Metazoa; phylum Chordata; class Ascidiacea; order Phlebobranchia; family Ascidiidae; genus Ascidia; species Ascidia mentula. The sequence goes on along the minus strand of NC_138569.1, from coordinate 12,935,512 downwards.
ATTTGTCAACGGCATGGGTGGCCAACCCTATGCGTGCGCCTTGTTGGATCATAACTAAGGGCGCATTTTCTGCTATATGAATATACATTTTAAATTTGCTGCCACTATTCCTGTAGTGAAAGTATTTATGCACATTTAGTGGGCTATATCTGTTTGACGTAAAATTGCCAGGCAATATTGTTGCTGTTAACGCAAAGTTTTCAGAATGCCCGTCTAGCGAGCAATAAATGATTTATCCATGTTTAGTATTTGTATGTCAGCAAAAACGCGACTACGAGAGCTCAAAACGTTAGTTTAGTCGCAATGGTAGCTGTCATGTGCAGCTTAGACAGCTACAGCAGCTTGAAGGAATAGTACCTCCTGTCTGGCGATGGCTGTCTTAAGCCACCAGCGTACGAGTCTCCAGTAGGAATTGACTGGCTGTCGGTAAAGCGGCTGACTGTTCTGAGCGAGTTTTCCATACCTTGCTTAGCTTTCCAAAACAACATGGACAACAGTTATAACTCTTGGCAACAATCTTGTGAATGGCAATATTCAGTAAGTATTAGCATCCAATAGCAAATAGAATAGAATAGAATAGAAAGAGTTGGAGAAAGAGTATACAGTCGTTCTTGAGTGAGGCCTAAGAACGTGATTGGTTGGAAACTGGTCACGCATGATCGACCACGGAAAGAGTTACATAATGTCTTGCTGGCGTTTGAGTAGCGATATATATATATCAAGAAATAAAACAAAAAAAAACTTGAAATATGTAATGTATGCAAAAGGTTACTTTGCACAGGAAGTAGTTAGTCCGCTGTTACTAGGTACACGTTAGTGCGAACTGGTTTGAAAATCCCATTGTATTGACCGTTTATGCAGAATGCAGAGCACAGCTCATGGTCGTACAACGATATCCACGTGAATGGCGCTGACAACCTTTAGCCCGCTGCAGAGGCGATAATGTTGATTGTGTTAATTAAAGTAGTTTTGGTTTATAGTTTTTTTTACACTAGGGAGTGTAAAGACGAAAGCATGTGCGTTGTAAAGTTGTCATCCACTTATCCACGCATTTTTTTTCTTTTTTTTTGAGTAATTGGGAGCGCAATATTTGATAAAAAATGTCAAAAATGCCGAAAAAGAACCACTACTTTAAATAGTAGCTCTTTAGATTGAGCAACTTCCACTTGACGTTACCAATTGTAAGAGACTCTTTTTAACACGAAACGGGGTTTGCACAGATGGTACCATGATTCTTAGCGCCCAACCAGAAATAATTTTGCGCCGCCAATTATTTTGTACGAGGATTTGTTAAATGTTTGTCGTTATTCAAGAAAAAAAAGTGACCTATATTAACGTTCCCACACTTGCAAAGGCATCGTGTAGTCCCTTGCTTTTAGTTACGTAGTTTAATTTTTGTAGTTTTAATTTTGTATGAAATAAAACAAATTGTCGCTTATTAACTATCGCATCCAATTTTTCTAAATTACCCAGCAAGTGAACACAAAATGCTACTTTACTGCATGCAAGTTGATCGTTTCTGACTTAAAAAGTAAATTAAAAACCAGATCACCGAAAGGATGGCCGATGGGGGGCCCACTTTATAGGCTATGGTTAAAGCGTCGTAAAGATCTTTTGCGGCTTCTTGGAAATCCTTAGGGTTACCATTTTGTGCTTATTTCTAAGATTGGTGCTTATTTTCGAAAAGTATATGTGTCTTACATAGATAAATGTGTCTTTCTTAATTTCGAAAGGTATAGTGGCTACCTATAATTGCTTACCTGCAAAGCAGCGTGTTTATTTTGCGGTTTGGGCCGGCGTCTTGCACAAATTTTCATATTAGGCTACACAGACTTGCACGTGGTTCAAAATCAAATATGCTGAAAAATCTGCCCTCGAGTTATGACACGAGGCGTACATAAACCATAAACAAACAAAATATTTACAAATGTGAAGCGGGAATTGCAAATATCGAATGAAAATTATATAATGTTTATCATCGCGGAAACTGTTTGCAAATACATTTGAGTATTTTCGGAAATTTTATGCTTGTTATGGTTTCATATTCCTGGTCCTCATGTCAGCATCACCCGCGAATACTAATCGCTATCCTGCATTATATAAACGCCCGGATTTTCCCTGAAATATTCGCGGTTTAGTGTTCAAATCTGAGCCAAAAATGCTCAGGATTTTTGAATAGCACACTTCGTCATCTTAAATTTAACTTTATTTTCCTTGGAATGTGTCTTTAATTTGTGCTATGTAAAAGTGCTTGTTCTTAATAAATTGGTGACATTCGTCAAGAGATTGCGCCTTATCAGGTGTGGACATGGTAACCCTTGTCTTGGATCAAGGGCGGAAATCCCGGGGGGTACATAATGTGATTTGTCTCCCCCCAAAAAATTCATAATTTGTAATGTTTGGTGTTTCAACTCAAATATAAAGTCACTTTCTTAGGATCAATCAATTATTTCAAAAAAACGAGGTCATATCATCACTTGCATCACTTGCCTCTCTGTAAAGGGTTCATGTACCGCCGGTGCAGTACCGGTATGCGCTTTAAGTTGTCATTGTTGTCGCATTATGACCTCACAGTTGTATATTATTGTGATACAAACAGCCGAATAATGTCGTTGTACGGTGCACCACTTCGATGTTTGGTCATTTTGTGATAACAAAAAGTTCGGTACAGAAAATAAATGTTTACAAGCTGCTAAAAAAAAAAGGAAAGTTATTTTCCTAATATCGTTATTCCCCCTTCCCCTCCCCCCGAATAATTTCCCCGGATCTCCGCCACTGTCTTGGAGAATGAACCAATGGTACATAATTTTGTCTACTGCAACCACTACATGTAGGCTACATAATTAACCTAACAAAACTGGAGATATTTTCGATACTTTGATATTTACGTGGTTGGCGAAAACAATTACTGATATTTGCTCTTATTTCCTGTTGGCTGATATCACTTAACGATGATTTGATCTGACAATTATCATTTTTTTCTGATTGGTTTATGGATGGTGGAACGCGGGACATGAGTCATGGTGCATGGCGCCAAACATTTAGTCAAGCATAAAACTGTTTTGATTTTTTTGCTCTGGCGGTGTCGCTCCTAAAGCCCTTTTACTTGCGTGACGCTTGCGCTAAGTTTTGTGCAGACTGCAGACACGACCGCTGCCGGTGCGAAGGACGTTACACAGGGCACGTTCGCATTTTTGACCTGGATTTTCTAAGCTGTGGTAACGCTTTAGACTAGGTTGTTGCCAACCATAGCTGAAAATTAAATGGGAATTTGTATAAATTTCCTGAAATATTTAATTTTAGAATAATGTTTGTTTTGTCTAGGTGATGCTAAGCTGCACGTAAGTAAGGCCGGGGACAAAAATACAAGAAAAGATTCAAATTTGTTGGATGACCGTTGTTCTCAAAATATTAAGAAGATCCAAAGCAACAAAACAGATAACCAGAATAAAGTAAGTTGTATTTTTAAAGATATTTAGCATTCAAAATTATTATATAACTGTTTCCAGAATTCTAAACTTTTGAAGAGTACTATGACAACTAAACCAGTAACCGATCATGAAAAACGGAAACAAATATCTGTGCGAGGAATTGCTTCTTTAGAGGGTGTAGCAGATATAAAGAAGGTGCATTTAACATAAACTGTGCTGCCAAATGTAAATAACTGATATTTCAACATATATTTTGCAGTCATTCAATCGTCATTTGCACTTTACACTTGTAAAAGATAGAAATGTTGCAACACCAAGAGATTATTACTTTGCATTGGCAAACACTGTTCGGGACCAAATGGTGGGAAGGTGGATTAGAACTCAGCAATATTATTATGAAAAAGATCCAAAGGTAAAAAGGCAATATCCGTCAGGTAAAACATGAAAAATATAATTACATTATGTTTATCAGAGAGTATATTACCTTTCTTTGGAATTCTACATGGGAAGAGCACTTCAAAACACAATGTTAAATCTTGGCATTCAAAGCTCTTGTGATGAAGCAATGTATCAACTTGGTTTAGACATTGAAGAACTTGAGGAAATGGAAGAGGATGCTGGTGTGTATTGTGTTCTGTTACATAACAAATATCTAATGATTCTATTTACAAAAAAGTACTAAAAATGTGTGTGCAAATTGGATTTTGGGAAGAAAATACAATTTAGGTTTTTTAAGTGGCTACACAGACAAAATTCTGTAGCCCTTGATGCTATTTTTGAAAACCATGGATTCTTATATGTAGTTCCTTTTCAAAAAGGTATAGTGATTGTTGTGCTACTTAGGCTTGGGAAATGGTGGTCTTGGGCGTCTGGCAGCTTGTTTCTTGGATTCTATGGCAACACTTGGACTTGCTGCTTATGGATATGGGATTCGGTATGAATATGGAATATTTAATCAAAAGATTAGAGAGGGTTGGCAGGTACAATTCCATCAATGAATGCATATTGTTTCCATGGTTTACTATTTAAAATACTGCTCTGTGCAGGTGGAGGAAGCTGATGACTGGTTGAGATATGGAAATGCTTGGGATAAAGCAAGACCAGAGTATATGATACCTGTCCATTTTTATGGTCATGTGCATCACGATGATGGTGACTGGAGCAAACCAAGCAAATGGAGTGGCACCAATGTATGCCTAATAACTTCTTTTGCATTCAATTAACTGCATGCCAGCTGGAAAAAAACACTTTTATTGACATATACAACCACCAATATTATGACATATCTTACTATAAATGCTAATAATAAACAGGTTGTCTTCGCAATGCCATATGATACCCCCACTCCTGGATACGGAAATAACACTGTCAACACCCTGAGATTATATACAGCAAAGTCACCCAATTCTTTTAATCTTGGAGTCTGTAAGTGTCTTTCTAACCTTGACTCTGCTCCTCAGTTCAAGTTTTCACCTTACTTTATGTTTTAGTTAACACTGGAGATTATATTCAAGCTGTTTGTGATAGAAATGTAGCAGAAAACATTTCAAGGGTTTTATATCCCAATGACAATGTGAGGTTTTATTCATTATAGGCAGAATATTCTTGTTTACTTAATTAACCATGTTCGACTTTAGTTTTTTGAAGGTAAAGAACTTAGACTGAAGCAGGAATACTTTGTTGTATGTGCAACAGTTCAGGATATTATTCGTAGATTTAAATCATCTATCTTTGGTTGCCGTGATCCCATCCGCACATCATTTGATGCATTTCCTGACAAGGTATGTGGAACTTTATGTGGACAATTATTTTTCTATGGGATGTTGTTTATTAATATGATTTTGTTGTCAGGTTGCAATTCAGCTTAATGACACTCATCCTGCCTTGGCTATCCCGGAATTATTGAGGTTGTTCATTGATGTTGAAAAAATGCCATGGGATCGTGCTTGGAAGATTGTCAACAAAACATGTGCCTACACAAACCATACAGTTTTACCTGAAGCTCTGGAACGATGGCCTGTTCATTTACTGGAAAGAATGTTGCCAAGACATCTTGAAATAATATATGTGATCAACCAGAAACACTTGGAGGTTGAAAGAGTTTTTAAATTGAATGCAACCATGAATTATTTAATATTACTTTTTGTACAAAGTTATTTCTTGTTATAGAATGTGAGCAAGCACTTTCCAGACGATCATGATCGACTTAGGCGAATGTCTCTTGTCGAGGAAGAAGGCGAGAAGCGAATAAATATGGCTCACTTGTGTATTGTAGGATCTCATGCTGTCAATGGGGTGGCTGCAATTCATTCTGAAATTATAAGAAACTCTGTGTATGTAACAATCGGTTTAGGTGTATATATTTAACTGTCTGAAACATTTTATGATGTTTTTAGATTTAAGGACTTTGTAGAACTAGCTGAAAAAATGCAAGAAACAAATAAGTTTCAAAACAAAACCAATGGAATTACTCCAAGAAGATGGCTCTTGCTTTGCAATCCTGGTCTTGCTGATTTGATTGCAGAAGTAAAATGATTATTGTTGATTGCTGTACTGCGAAAAAAAATACACACCTATTATATTCCTGAAAGTCAAAAGGAGTAAAGCTTGATCAGCGCCAGTGTATGATCTTTATAAATACACAGACCCGGGTCACTGACCTGCACAGACTGATTTCTGTAGTCATTTTTGACGTTTTCTCTAGTATTATATATACCTAATAATATTTTTCTTTTCAAAATAGAAAATAGGAGAAGAGTGGCCAAAAAAGCTTGATCAACTTAGAAAACTGGAAGACTTGGTTGATAACCAGGCATTCATCAGAAGCATCAATCAAGTAAAGCAGGTATGAATATATATTTTTTTATGCTACACTTAATTTGTTATTGTTTTAACTGTCATTTGGTCTAAGGAAAACAAAATGAAATTGGCAGCCTTTGTGGAAAAAGAGTGGGGAATTAAAATAAACCCATCTTCAATGTTTGATGTACAGGTCAGGTGACTTAATATAAAGCATTAGGCTGATAATCTATTTGCAAATGTGCTGTTGCAGGTAAAACGAATTCATGAGTATAAACGTCAGTTGATGAATGCATTGCATGTTGTGGTAATGTACAACCGAATCAAGTCTAATCCTAACAAGGATTTTGTTGCAAGGACTGTCATGATTGGTGGAAAGGTAATTAACTATTTAAAAATGCTAATATATTAACTGTAAACCATAAACTTTTTCAAGGCTGCTCCAGGATATCACACTGCAAAAATGATCATCAAATTGATAAATAATATTGCAAGTGTTGTCAATAATGACCCAATTGTTGGCGATAAACTTAAGGTGGTCTATCTTGAAAACTACAGGTATGTCATTTATGGATTTTGTTTAAAACATTAAACTTTATGTTTATGTTGTTAAGAGTTTCACTGGCAGAGAAAGTTATTCCTGCTGCAGATCTATCAGAACAAATATCCACTGCTGGAACTGAGGCATCTGGAACAGGAAACATGAAGTTTATGGTAGATTGTTTCGTCTATTTAACGGTAGTTTTGCCTCAATCTTCTCTGCCTACCTGGCCAGTGACAAAACTAACAGTACCCAAAGCATGTTCATTTTAAGAATAGGCGTTAGTTGGGTTTCTAAATGGAAGTAACATGGATTTGACCTGGCTTCACAAAAATGACACTAATTGGGCTGTATACCTCATTAATATGGATATTATTTTTAATAATTTGTATGCATTTTAGTTAAATGGGGCATTAACAATTGGCACTTTGGATGGAGCTAATGTCGAGATGGCAGAAGAGATGAAGAATGAGAACATATTCATCTTTGGAATGAAGGTTAATGAGGTGGAAGCATTGGATAGGTAAAAAACAACTTGTCTTCTCCTAAATAAGATCTTATCTGGCAATGATTTATTTTTCTGCCCAAGATTTGTCATCTGAATCATTGAATAGTCAATTAAGACGAAAAAGTTCACAAAAATCTCTGGGCTGTTTTTTTGGTAATCTCTGGGCTGTTTTTAAACAGAAAAGGCTACAATGCAAGAGAGTTCTATGAAAGTGTACCTGAATTGAAGACTTCTCTGGATCAGATTGCTTCAGGATACTTTAATCCTAATGAACCAGATCAGTTCAAGCAATTTGTGGAAAACTTGATTGATCATGATCGCTTCAAACTTCTTGCTGATTTTAAATCATACATTGACTGCCAAGATAAAGTTAACCAATCCTACAAGGTATATATGACATAAAACTTGCGTTCAACTGGGTTTGCATATTTGATCTTCATATGGCACTGGGTTCTGCATGTGATACTGCCACTGCCACATCATTTTTATGGGTTGTTTTATGTGTTGTGTGATACTTTTGGTAATAGTGAAATCAATAAGTTAAGGTTCATGCACCAAATATTGCACAGTTTAAACATCATTGCCTTTAGGACTCCTACAAATGGACCCAAATGTGCATCATGAACATTGCTGCATCAGGCAAGTTTTCTAGCGATCGCACCATTGCACAATATGCCAAGGAAATATGGGGTGTTGAACCACAGCCTGATTTGAAAATTCCTGCTCCCCATGAGCCACTGGTACGAGCAGAAAACACCGAAGGGTACAATGATTTTTGAACATTATTGTTCATATTGTACTTTGTGGAGCAGCCTATGTAAGATCTATAAAAATATTATACCCACTGTTACCAGTTATTTATTTAAACAGTCCTTGCTATATTCCTGTATTCTTTGTTTGTTAGCATGTTGCTTTTGCTCGAAATGTGTTCATCAAAATTCATTTAAATAAAAGTTCAATTCCGAGTTTTCTCTTTATCTAGGAAAGTGCCGATTCCAATATTAGGAATAGGCAGAATAGTAGATGACCTTGTGTTGACGTACTTTTTAGTGTAACGATGACGTCTACTTTGTCTGAAGTAATTTGGGGTAATTTTAACTCCATTCTTACATACATCATATGGAAGTTTATCAGTTTTTAGGCCACGCATGACCAAAACAGTCCATGGAAACTACGTGTACATACGTGGCGACAACTACGCCGGCCAAACAAAAAATTCGTTTTCCACAAGGTGGCTTGGGCATTGCGGGGTAAATTGCATGCAAGCACTTGGACGATAAAGCTGCTGTGCTAAGCCGAGCATAAATGCTTTAATGCAACTTTCGTCAACCAACCTTGTTAAAACTCTTGACGAATGTGAAGCAAAATGACAAGCCATAACGAACGCAACAATCAAAAACGCATGGTGTTGCCCAGAGTACGATAACTACAACCTTTTGTTTTTATTTCCGAACCGGTTTAATCAATCCAGCCGCTGGCGCAGTGTCTGTTAATGTCGATTTTACACCTTCAGACGCAACAGCGTTTTTTGTTACTGCAGCTTTGCTTCTGTTTAATGTAGGCAGGTCTGGTTCTATTTATATTTGTTGTTTTTAGAATACTGATGATGCCGTATGGGCGAAATATATGTATTCTGTTAACCAGTATATTGGCTGATTGTCTAGGTCAGTCCTAGTAACCATTTTTTTCGTAAGTCCGGCAATTATAGCGTTTACCTGCCTGCGCCTTGAATATCATGAACCCTACTTTGCGCCTTGAATATCATGAACCCTACTTTCAGTTCTTTTTTTGAAATATTGCATATAAATGTAAATGCAATGGTAACATTTAACAAGGCAGACCGAGGATAGTAACGGGTATTTTGTTGAAAGTTCATCTACATTGTCAACAGTATTACAATGTGCCTCAGCTTATATTCTTTCTTTCGCAATATAACAGCGCACGCCTTTGAAAGTTTCATGAGATTCTTAGTCCCACTGATTTGGTACGTCAAACAGTCCAGCACCGACTTTTTCACCGTCTTTTGAGTTTGTTTGTAATTGAAGCCTTTCAGAAACTGAATTTTGAACATTTTCCACACAATCTTCTTGTGATTTTTGTCGTTTAACTTGTGGTTCATTAATGCATTCGTCGCATTCACTTGGTTGGTTCTTGGTAGCATTACCGTTCGAAAAACTACCCTGTCTTTTTCTGACAATTGGGGAGTGTGAATCACTACAGACAGAAGACACATTGGTTTCTTCAAGACTGCTCGAAGTAAGAGGTCCTTTGGGCTTTGCTTTAGGTGTATTTGTTTCCCTGCCAGAGACAGAGTAGCTTCCTAGATTTTGTTGGTAAAACCAATGCGGGGTTTGTGCTTGATAATCGTCATATGATTTAATGTGATACAAGCGTGGCTCCACTGTTCCAGACTTCAATAAGGTCCTAACATTTTTTGCCTGGACAACAAAGCTATTAGAGGATAACTTTAAAAACATTTTTTTTTACCTGAGATTTGTTGTACAATCCAACTAAGCAATGGGTCTCATCAATCCAAGAAATATTAATTTGTCCAAGTGGTGAAAATAATTGACGGATATCGTTTGAGCGCCATGAAGCAGGAAACTCAACATAAAACACATGGTCCCGACTGGGTGTTAAATCAGCACCAGCCATATTTAGATAAGGGATGTCATAGCTTCGCATTAAAAATATCTGAAAGGAAACCATGTCTGTGGTAGAAAAGAAAACAATATTTTTTACGTACCTTATTGACATATGGGGATATCAAAGTGCACAATGATGAAAATGATGTCACTGGACTAGATGTTGGTTTAAATGAAGACAAAAAGTTAACCATTGATAAAAATGAAGAACCTGAAAATGGAAATAATAGTTACAGCTTTATAACTAGGCATAATTGCACCTGTAATAAATGCATCATAGGCAGCTTCATGAAGATTTGTGTGTTCTTCAGTGCCGGTGTTGTATTTGCCAGGTGTTTCAATTTCAACAGGATTGAATGGTGGTTGTTGTAAACTTATATGCATGTCCCCCAAAGTTGTGGAGTGAAGCTGATCCTACACAGAAATCACATTTTAAATATGTAAAATGGATATGTTCATATATAGACAAGAATACTTTGAATGGTAGCATACTCCCCATCAGTTTTGTGTCCAAAATTTTTGGAAAAACACTTAAAACAAGGGATTTAAATTCATCAAGGTCATTCGGCAATGGATGGACAAACTGCTGAATAGTGTATAAAATATCCAACAACAGATTGTGGCCAACTATCAACTTTCCGCTTGCACTTAAAGAAGATATGATCCTAAAGATATAATTCAATAAGTTGACAATCATGTACAACATACTAAGCCAAATGTCTGCAAACTTTGCCATGTAATAATATTATTGTGTTTGCCAAAAATTACACTTTAAAAAGTAGACTGGACATATGTCACCATATACCTGGGACTATCCAGACATTTAAGTCAGTATTATGTTCCAGTTAATTGGTCAGTCATGCATCATGTCATAACATGGTTAATATTCCAACACTTATTGATATCATGTATTCAGTTGTGTCTTAGTTATTCGATTTTTTTGGCTTGTAGGTAAATGGGAATGTTACATGACAGTCAGAATAAAATTCACAAAACAAAAATTTGGTATTTTACACTGAATTTTGTTGGTTGCTTGCCTGAAATGTATATACTAGCCTATTAATGACACTAATTCTAACAAATGGTGCCATAACATATTGGTACAACCAACCTTGAAAATCCAATGGCATCTTCAAGTTCATTGTCTTCTTTGACCTTGGTTTGTTCTTGTCGGGCCTTTTTGATACTTGTGCTTGCACCTTTTACAATGACTATGTGTCGAAATTTTGTTTCTTCATTGGTGCGCGATTCAACAAGAATTTGATCAGGAAAGGCCATGGGTAATGATTCGAAAAGGAGTTTTCTGTGTGTTTAAATAATATAGATTATCAATGGCATAACTGTGATTATAGAAAAAAGGACATCTTTACTGTCACAATTCACAATATATTTTTGTTTAAAAAGTCCCAATAGCATTTTCTTATTTTTATCAGACCTTAAATAACTGTTACAAGAATCTAACACCAATTCCTCCTCTTGTTTTGCATTTTCCAAAAATGTTTGAACTTTTTGCTTGACATTTTCCATGAAATCTTTAGATCTTTGGTCAGCAGTGACCGTGGGACTATCCATAGTTTTAGGACTAGGGTCATTGGAGTTACTTTTTCCTACAAACAAAATTATCTTGTAACAACAAATGAAACCACAGTTACTCTTTTTTTACAAAGTATACGTTTCTGTGGAGATCGAAATGCATTTTCTCGAAAAGCTTGTTTTTCTTCCAACGTTAAACGAATTGATACTTCCTCATTTGGACGTAGATATGGAATTCCATTCTTAAACACCTTGTTAAAATCAAATCCTTGCTTAGTCAAGAAATCAAGGCTTGAACTTTGACATGAAAAAATCCTTGAAGAAAAGAAATTTAAAATTTTTAGTTTTAAAACATTGGAAACAATTCAACTTGCCTATCAGGAACCCCGGTGACTGTTGATTTAAGAGGAAAAATATAAAAGTTGAAAGCATCTGCTTTATACTTCTGAGTTTCCTTAATCCAACGAAAAGTACACATACCTAAACACATTTATTAGACTACAGAATGCATTTTAATGTAAAAATGTTAATAATTGGGGACCCGTAAAAAACTTTACGCAGACCTATGGTTGAGAAACATTATTCTAATATGAGCTGGAAAGTATAAATATAAACCTATTTGCAAGATAAAATGCTTTCTTTGTGTTTGTGTGCTTTTTCTGCAATTTAATTTGTTGGGTAATTTGGCAGTCACACATTATTATTAGGCCTATATGACTTGGTTAATAGTGAAAACAACACAAGCGGAGATCATTGTAACAAATTCGGGTAGGGAGACAATAGCGATATAAAGAAAACAATTGTCCTCATTGTTCAGGGGTATTTTATTAAAAGCATAACTTTTTTCAAACCTTTCTTTTCTTTTAGGGTTACTTTCTGCTATTACAAAATGACCAAACATTGAAATAACACAAATCTCCCGCTAAAATAAGCACACAAACAATGTCATTATTCGGCTGTCTGTAGCACATTATTTAGATGACTGTCAGGTCATACTACAACTGAAAGGTCCCTGCGTCCCCCCAACCCTGGGATTTCTGCCCATGGAAAACAACATGAATTATTTTACAATTACTTTCAATAAAGAATTAAATTTCCTACCGAATTGTATCAGCAGAAAGTTGTGAGTGTTGGTGCACAACTTCAAATATCTTTCAACAGGAGAATCATAGGCTGTTGTGTTATATGAACCGTTGGATAATCCAGTAAATTCGCCATCAATTGCAATAAAGCTTGCTTCATCAATTGCTTGCTTTACTAGCGGCAGCGTTTGTCGAAAATTTTCCCGAGTAATATCCATTTGTTAAAAACACTGCAACACTACGAATAAATATCAATAGATGATTATTCCATTGCTGGCCTCTAAAAAAATATGCACAGTCAAAGAGGTTTTTTTCTGGTGACCGTATCGGTGTCTACACTCTACACGACGTCTACTACCATAATCTGTGTTCATAAATTTGTTGTTATTTTAGCTAAATGCTTAAATTTTTGTAAAAAATTACAAATGCATTGGCTAACTGCCTATGGCACTTCTTGATCATTGCTTTTCGTGAAATTAGGGATTTAAAACGGAACTTCTAAACTGTGCTCGTGCGACTTTGTGCAGCTTTGTGCGGCTTTGTGCAGCTTTGTGGATTTAAAACGCATTTAAAAAAGACGCATTAAAAATATTCACAACATATGATCAATATGTTTCATGTATTTAGAATATGTCAAAATAACAAAAAAAAATAATATACGCAAAACTAAACAGCATTGAGAAACGGATAATGTACATTATTTTTCAGGTTTGACTTGACAAGGCGGACAGGTTAAAGTACGTTTAAAAAACGCGGGAGACCTTGGTTTGCTGTGCCTGGAGTTGCAAGGAAGGCTAAAGTAAAAAGGTTTATTTTTTGCAATTACTGTTGAGAGTTTTACTTATTACCAAAGGCGAAGCATGCGTAATCTCAAGGATAGGGAGTTGTTTGGATGTAAATTGCATGTGTGTCAAGGTAAGGTGTTGATACTCTTTGTCTTACTATGTGAGTATTTGTACATTGTTCTTAGCAGATACAAACTGGAGAACCACGTGGAAAGATAAACTAATGATACAACTACATCACAATGAGAAAAGTGTTACTTTTACTGATAGGTTTGGTGTAAGTGCTTTTTTTAAAATAAAACAATATTAGCTTTATCTTTAATTGTGAAGGATTTTCTTTCACGTCAAAAATGGGTCTGATGTCATCCAGATTGAAAAAAAATGTAAAAAAATGCACTTTTGCGAAAATATACTGATAATCTGCACATTTTTAATCAGCTAATGCATTAACATATGAAAAACGCTGCGATCGTCCACACAATTAACAACTGCCAAAACAAAATCCTCCGCCAAAAAACAACTTTCCAAGTAGTTATCTCGAATAATATTTTGACCAGAATTCCTAGACAAGGGTCGGGACTAACAGAAAATCACAAATTGAGCATACTTTCTGTAATTCATTTTTCCACAAAATCCACCTCAATATGTTGGTAGTTTTTCAGCTACATGTTCAACAGCCAATGACCCTGAAAACCATAGTTAAACTGCCCCTAAATCGCCCTGACAACAGCCTGTTCATCTGCGCTCATTCAACCAAAACAATGACCCTTTGCATTGTTGCACACAATTAACTCTGTTACACAGGAGTTTGAGAAGGGCATTTCCCAACCAAGAAACTCTTTTCCATAGATATACAGAGATACGGCCTTCAACCAATCTTTACCTGCAGCATTGTGACGTTAAACCCATTGTTGACATGGACTCAAAACTGTCAATAGTAAATAGCTAATAATCAGCAATAACATTATCAATTGTTTTAGTTTATTCTATGATCTTGCTATACTCGCCAGAGCCAGTAATAGTTTGTTTTACACTTTTTAAGGCTTCTATTCCTCCATATGCCTGTGACTTTGCCACAGGTATGTTTGTTCTGTTAAGGTAATTGCCACGAGTTAAATCAACTTATATAATTATGTCAGACATAGGAAAAACCGGTTGCTGCCTGGCTGTTGATGAAGAAGGTTACGTGTCGGTTATTGATACCGATCAATTCTGTCTTTCTTCTGAAGATGCTTGTAATCCAATTTTAAAAGAAAAATGGGTGACCCACAACAACGCTGTGTTTGATGTAAAGTTTGTTCCTAGAAGCCAATATTTTGTGACTGCTTCCGGAGATACAACAGCAGCATATTGGGATGTTTCAAGGCCAAAAGTGAAAATAACCTCATTTCATGGCCACAGTTGCAGCTTAAAGTCTGTTAGTGTCTCCAAACACATTCCAAGTACACAAAAAAGGTATCAGCTCTTTGTTTAAAATTTTACATGTTAAATTATTTAGGCATGTTTGCTACTGGGTCAAGAGATGGAAATATTATGATCTGGGACAGCAGGTGTTCTCAAATTTCTACAGCACAAATAAAAAATGCCCATGTTGTTTACGACAGTTTAACTCCACAAAGAAAACGCAGGAGATGTTTTCAAGATAATGGCAGTCAGCTATATGGCGTAAGTGAAGAAACTTTTTTGACAAAACAAAATACTCAAGAATGTGTCAAAATATTACCAGTGAATAAATTAAAAGGATTTTTGATTAAGGCAGATGGTGTATTTTGCAAAAAAAATTATTTTCTGAAACTTCATATAATTGTATTGTTCTCCAGGATTCAAGACAGACAGTTACCTCAGTTGTTTTTCAAACTAGCAATATGCTAATATCATCTGGAGCAATGGATGGAACAGTGAAACTCTGGGATATCAGAAAAATATCGAATGGTACATATTGTTGTTAAATAACACAAAGAAATGTTAGTGTTGCAATACTTCGGCACAGATCATGGAAGTAAACCAACATCATGCAATTCATATCCCATTGAGAAGTTTTTCTATCCTGGTGACAGTGACAGAAGGCGAGGCTATAACAGTCTATGCTTGGATAGCACTTCTACCAGGCTATTTGCATCATGCACTGACAATGTGATTTATGAATATGATTTATCTTCAAGACTTGGCACTCAAACACCAGCTAAACGGTTTGATTATCCTGTCTGTGTTTCTAACTTAAAATTGGTTATATTCTTTTTGTAGATATACTGGACATTACAGTTCTTCATTTTATGTTAGAATTGCTTTAAGTCCAGATAACCTTCATCTTCTAAGTGGCTGTGATGACAACATGGCATACATTTGGAATGTAAGACGAGTTTAATTGTGGGGACTATTTTGTTACCCCATACTATTTTTATAGGTAAATGAAGATTGTGGCAAGTTTTCGCAGCCTTCATACTGTGTAGAAAGTGAACAAATGCAACAAGTTACTTCTGTTGCTTGGTGCCCTACAGACAATGCAAAGTTTGTCACTTGTTCGGACGATGCAGCTTTGCGAATTTGGAAGGTACCCAATAAGTTCTCCAGTCAAAATTTAAGAGGAAGCATTACTTGCCTTAAAAAGAACAAAAAAATATCCAACGAAACTGGTAAGTGTCACAAATAAATAAAAATAAGTGTGTTTAAATGTTTACATTGTATTTTAGGTACAGTGACAAATAAACCAACTGGATTTTTTCGAAGAGCTTCAATGAATAATCTTACAAACCTCAAAAATAGTGGTGCAGATCAACAGATTGATAAAGAAAAAAAAACTTCGCCACATACCAAACTTCGCCAAAAGTTAATTTCTACATCATTCCAGTACAAAACTGGCCTAAAAGTGCATAAAATGCACACACATTGTATGTCATCCGATTGTAACATTGAAGGCAAGGAAAATACTGTTATGCACTGCAAAGACACTCCAGAAAACATAAAAAAGAAGAAATCCGCGCTGCTTTCCAAGGTACAAGAACCTCCTAAAAGTTACCGATGTAAAACAAAATCTAGATCATATTCAATAAAGTCGTATTTCAACACCAACCCATGAACATTATTTTTTTTAATAAAAGTGCTCTGTGACTGGTTTTGTCTTGGAAACAGTACAGCAAAAATATTGTGTTTCTTTATTAACATATTTTGCACTCAAATTTATTTTAGCTTTTGTGCCAGACATCTTCTAGCCATTTCTAAGACACCATCTTGTGTTTTGTTTCCTCCTATAAATCCAGTTGCATGAACAAAAACACAATTTGGTATGCCCGATTTTGTTGAAAGCTCCTCATCCCTCAAGCCCCTCCAATCATAAGCAAGAGACAACCTGAAACCATGTCAATGACTCGTAGAGTAGGACAATGACATGTCATTTTAAATTGGCCAATACAATTTTAACCTGTTCTCAAAAGTATTGCGGCCTGCTGGCACACACTGAATTCGCCACTTTCCGGATTTGTCACCATACAGCACATATTTAATTGAAGTTTTTACTTCCTCACTCTCTTCCAAATCAAACAAATGTTCTTTCCACGGACAAGAACAGCCAAGTAGCAATATTTCTCCACTTTGATCAACCTAGTTTTCAGCTTCAGTTATAATATTTAAGAAAGCATTACTTGCTTACATCATATCTTGTTTTGAGAGCTGTTTGAACAATAGATCTTGCAGGAAGCCAAACATGAAGAAAGTGGTTCAGTTTAGTTTTAAAATCAGTTTCTACAACATCCATTGCTTTTTTGAATTGTTCCTGTACCAAACAAATTTTGGTTATTACACCTGAAGTTTGAAATGACTCATTAATTTTACCATTTCATTTGGATTTTCCTCGTTCCAACTTGGATTTAGATGGGACACCCTTGTGCTAAGATTTGTTGATATTTTGTATCGAGACATGCCATCATGTTGGTCAATGCCATTGTCTATTGCATCGATTTCCTCAATAAAGTTTTCGTACATCTTTGAAAAAGCATGTGTTGATATTTAGTAATGAAAAGCTCGTCTGGCAAAAGAAAAACTTGTTTGTTCGACGTTTCGGTTGTTATACAACAAACCTTCATCAGGATAATCACAACCGAAACGTCGAACAAACAAGTTTTTCTTTTGCCAGACGAGCTTTTCATTACTAAATAGTATGCCTGGCAGCGTTAGCAACAAAACATGTGTTGATATTTAATGTAAATATAAATAATAATGCATTCAAATACAGCAAAAGATCTCTCAACACAAGCTAATTCGTACGCAAGATAAAATTACAACTAGTTTTTTATTTATACAAAAAATATCTGGCTTTTTACACAACATTCAGTTGTCCAAGCCTTTACCATTAAAAATGTTCAACATAAAAGCAAATGTGAAATTGTTGGAATATTTTTGTGTACTAAAACATGCTTGGAAAATTTACTGTTCCAGCCAGGAAATTGGTGTGATTTGAATAACATTTTTTATAATTTACACAAATGCGTTATTTGGTTGTAATAATTACCTTGTCATATAGACATGACAATATTTCTTTGTCATCACTAAATTTACCCATGAAAGACATCAAAACTTCTTTTCCAAAATGACAAAAAACTAGACCAGCACTGCTCAGCTTTGTTGTCCATTTTTTCCCACAAATGCTTTTCATGGATTCGTTGAAATTTCTGCACGTTTAAAGGTACAGATAGCTGATTTGCAAAATTATAAAAAAAATACACAGGCCAAAGTATACGCAAATGGTTGGCATTTGTAGTAGTATACACGAAATTTCTCTAAAGTTGTTAACCTCTGATGATGATCAAACTGTTGTTTATTTGGATCATAAACACCACCCACATCTACAACGATGTCACAAGTATTTAAAATGGCAGGGTCACGGGTGCGAACTATTGTTGAATCCTACAAACACAATAAACAAAATTATATCTTTAACTGAAATTCCGTATTTTTTTAGATACACTGAATAACTGACCTTGTACTCTCGCAATTGCTTCAGCATATAACATGCTAGCACTTCATCACAATGAAATGTTCCATCATGAGTTCCTATAACTTTTTGATGGTCACCATTGGTACGCATCTTTTTTGATAATGGTTGTTCCATTCAAAAAAATTTTAAAGAAATCTATGAGGAATCAACACAAAACAAACATACATCGATACATCATCAAGGGCTATAACTTACTTAAATGGTGGGTTGCAATAGTTTAAAAAAAAAAAAAAAAACTTTTTCTTAGTTCGGTGCGCAAACTACCAAGCTCACCTTGTATGATTGAAAACAGCTTCACGTTCACGGTAAAAATCGTTGTGAAATTGGGTGGTAATGAGGGAAATACCCAGAGAAGAAACGGAATTATAAAATGGAATTTTTTAAAGAATAACAAAAGCTACAGTGTTTCGCTCAACAAATTCACAAAAAAAAATAACAAGATGCACCATTATTAAGCATAATCACAAAGGGTGAGGTGCCTGGAATAAAAAAGGGAATTTTACGTCACGGGACACTGCAGACCATCACAACCAACGAAAGTACATTAACGATTCAAAACGTGCTCTAAGATACGACGCTGGGCAAAATCCGTTTTACAAGTGAATTTAAACAGCATCTGAATGGAATATATTTTCATAGCCCTTAATATAAAATAATAAAAAATACCATCAAGTTTAACACATAGCCCTTACTTTGATGCTCAGTAATTTGTAGCTAATAATATAACCCTTGCACAATGACGTTTTTAACAACATTCTGCTGTATCCATAATAGGTTGCTTTTTTAAACATTTACACTGCATAACAGCAGAGCAATTCACAGGTGAAAACAGGTAGAACTGGCCTGAGATGGCAAGAGCAGAGAAAGTGGGTTTGTTTGTTGATTTTTCATTGTTTGTTGTTCATATCTTGTAACTTGGTTGTGTTAATAAAATACTCCATTCACTGTTTTTGGACATGTAGGAGGCAACTGTATTTTGTGTTGATGTTGGAGCAGGAATGCAGGATGCACCTGCAAGTGAGACAAGCTCCTTGGATATGGCTTGCAGAATTGTTACCATGTTTATTCAAAGAAAGGCGAGTCATTTTAGTGCATATCAAGAAACAAAAATCAGTAAATGGCTATTCATATTTCACAAACATCATGTATTTTGGAAAACATTTATTACAGGTTATGTATACCAGTCCACAAACATAAGATACAACTATATCTTTTTTTACCAGCTCCCAATATATATTTATTTCACATAAATGGTGCAAAGTGCATACTTATGCCTTGCCAAATAGTCTTTTTATTAATATATTCTGTTTATTAGTTTAGATTTTATTTGATCACTGTGGCCCAAAATTTGTTTGAATCATCTAACACAGAGGTGTGCAACATACAGCCCGTTGGCCAGAACACGGCCTGCGGTATCTATTTACATGGCCTGACTCAAGTTGCCCAAAGTATTTTAGTATTTTTCACTTCTAGATCAAAAAGTAAATGATTGTAATTGAATCATTGCCGTTTTGGACTTTGTATTACATCACACAGTGATTAAATTAGGCCACCGCATAGACTCCCCCATTGTTGCGACATAGTGTGTGTGCATTATAGAAACATGCATTGTTCTTCGGGCTATGATTTAGCAGCATATAACCTTACTTCATGGGTGCAAGGCTGGTATTGACAAGATCACTGAAGAGAGAAGATATCAGACATCCCGTTGATCACTTACTCAATGAGTAACTTGATTGTGTGGCTTTTCCAGTAAATAAATTACTTAAATACATTCTGTTGTTTGAATGGCCTTCAGTATAATTATATTTGTAGTTTGTAACCCATTGTGATAGACAGTTGCACACCCCTGATCCAACAGGACTTACCTTGTTTACCTTTTCATTATTTTACTTTTCTGTGGTTAATTTTACATTTGTGTGTTGTCAAAAAACATTGATTTCCGCTAAATCTATCAAATGTCTAAAGAAAAAAAACGAATAGTTTTTAAACTTAATTTTATTGAGCAGATATTTGCCGAATTAAGGGATGAGGTAGCACTGGTGTTGTTTGGAACAGATGAGACTTCGAATTCTTTGTTTAACAATGATGATGGTTCATATTCAAATATAAGTGTCATATTTCCACTTTGTATTCCGAGTTGGGACTTACTTGATTACATCACAAACACCAAGTTTCATAATTGTACAGCCTCTGTTGATTGTATCCTTGAATGTTTAATTATGATTTCTTTACAAATTGATTTTTTACTGTATTTTTCCTGAATCCATTATGTACAGTTTTGGATGCATTGACTGTAAGTCTTGATTTATTGTACAAACAAAGCAGGTATGATTCTTGTTTTTTTTTATTAGATTTGACCATTTAAATTTGCAGGGAAAAAAAGTTTTTAACCAGGCGAATTGCTCTTCTAACAAATTTTTCACATCTTACAAACGATGATAATCTTGATGGTATCATAAATGGGTTTAAAGTGGACAATATGGATGTGGAATTGAATGTCATGTAATTTTGATGTCGATTTTTAAATTCTCCAACAAATTCTCAAGTTCGACTTATTTTGTAGAAGTCCAAGCACCTTGAATGTCTCCAAAGAAAGTTGGTACAGTGATGGAAGAGGTGACGGCACTGTTAAAAATGAACCAAACACCTCCATTTCACATGACAGGCCATCTTCTTCTGAACAAAATGGATCATTTTTGCAAAAACCCAAAAACAATCAACAAGTTCATGGTGAAAATATTGTAAAAAGAATACTTTCCTCAGGAATTGAAGGAACAAGTTATTCATTTCAGTAAGGGTTGCTAACCACTGGGCTGTGGGCTGGTGCTTCATGCAAGCCACATTGAAAACAGATTACACACTTCATCCAGTCACCAATAATTGTCATTTTTTGGCCAATATTTGGTTTCTACAATATTTTGGTAATCTACCACACATTGAATACCAAAATGTAGAAATAATTCTAGCATCAAACTGGCCCATAGTGCAAATAATCAAAGTAATTTTAATGTAAATTGGCTATTGTTATTAAAATATACTAGCATTTGTTTTTAGGGGAAAAGACAATACCTTTAGTGTCAATGTATGATTGGGGTTAAGTGTAAAGTGACATAACTATGTGTGGCATGAAAATAACTTGCAGCAATGCAGTCAGTGTTTTTTTCCATAAATGGATATATTATTTGTTTAAAATCATGCGGAAATTACTGTACTGTGTGTATTTGTGCTGGGTTTTCAATTTAAAATAATTCACCTTTATGCCATGTTTAGGCAGGTTATACAGTCAGTGTGTAAATTTGAAAAGAGGTTCGTTAATTCAGCTGCCTGGAAGTGCAATTTATGTTTGGGAAATGAACTAGTGATCCCATGTGTTGCATATGCTAAAACCAAAGAAGCCAAAATGAAAAAATCCTGGAAAAAGTAAGTTATTTCAGAATTACTGTTATTGCAAATTTTTAATTAATATTAGGTAATTTTATTACATATTTTTTAATTTTTGGGCAGATGTCATGCTAGAACAGGCAAAACTGAAGATATTACAAGAAATTCGTTCTATTTTGTAGATGATGATCAGAGAACTGAAGTCACCAAAGAAAAGTTGGTAAAAGGTGGTAGAGTTTATTTTGCATAATGCTGCAACATCATGTGAAACCATACATTATGATGTATAGTGGCAAATTTACATTAAAACATATTTTCATTGCTATTTAGCTTTTGGTTAATTTCAGGATACAAGTATGGAAAAGACATTATTCCATTTAACGCTGATGATGAGAAACAAATGACATATCGCACTGATGGAAAGCAGCTATTAATGTTAGGTTTCACTGACATTAAACATGTTCCAGTTCAATATCATTTTGATGATCAGGCTCATTTCGTTTTACCAGAACCTGGTGATCAAGTATGTTAACCTATGTTTAAATCCAATGATACAGATAAAGTTAGCCTAAAATAATCTGCATATATTTGCACATAACAAATAATAAACTGAGGATGCCTGTAGGAAAAATTTAGTTTTCTATTATAATAAACTAGCTGACTTCAAACTGCAACATTTTGTTTCAAACAATTTACTTACACACATAGGCGTCAATTTTTTAACGTTTTGTAAAATATTAAGGGTGACCTTGCGCCTTAAACTGGCAAACGACGCAATTTTCGTTTCGTGTCACTTGTACACCGAACCATGTTTTTGTAGCACTAAGTTTTAAATACTTTTATTACGGACACCCTTACTGAAAGCGGCACATTTTTGTTTCACTCGGTCTATTGCAGATTTAGTAATTATGAATGCCGATTCTTACCAATATGTTACAACAACTGCTGCACTGCGTAACAGTCCACAAGACACTTGTGTTTGTCATGAATGTGACGGTGATAATACAGGCTGTTAAAACTAGCTTAACGCATGTATAATGTGTGTGGTTTTTTTGGCAATAATTTGTAATTTAAACGAAATACAGGGGTGACAATGCATACGTTGTCACCCCTGTTTGTTTGTGAGGGGTGACATGTCACCCCAATCACCCTTAAATCGACGCCTATGCTTACACATAACATGTATCATTTGTAAGAAAATACATTGTGTGCATTTCTGCCTAATAAATCATAAATGTTTTGAATTTTTTTTATTTATTCCTTTTAAAAGAATTCTGCATCAAGTGTTTCTGCTCTTGTAGCTGGCATGAATAATCAACACTTATGTGCTATTGCAAGTTATGTGTATCGAAAGGGATCAAATCCAAAATTAGTTGCACTGATTCCACATGTCAAGATGAACTATCAAATTTTTATTATGGTGAGCCTTCCTTTTTCAGAGGATTTGAGGTAAAATGCACATTTAAAAAACACATGTTTTAATAGTAATTTGAAACCATTACTATTTTAGAAATTTTAATTTTATGTCTTTGCAAAAAACTTCTGAATTGGTGGATCAACAAAAGCTTAGCTGTCTTGAAAAGTATATTGGAGTAATGGACTTAGATACAAAGTATGGATTGGGAAGTTATTGGTGATATAGTCGGTTTTTAATTAGGCAAAAAACCATTGTCCCATTTATTATGTGACTTAATCACAATAACCCAAGTTCATCAAATGACTTTAAATAATGGTATGTAGAGTAGAAAAAAACATACCAAACAATGTTTCACACATTTCATGTGATAATATAATCATGCTTTTTTTCTGTGGACTTCACTCTTAGATAAAATGGTCATATTGTTTTTGTGATGTACCTTTTATAATAAAGTTAGTTTCCAACAGCTTACTGAGAAAATGGCTTAGTGGCAGGGTTGTATTGGAAGTTATCTATTTTACTTTTTAAGAGAAAGAAATGAGATGTTGATTCCTCAAAACAAGTTAAACCCCTATTTTCAAAAAACATTGGGGAGTTTTCTTCAAAAAAATTTAAACCAATCACTTGCTGAAAGCATATCAGAAGATAACTCGGCAACCAATCTTAATGAAAGTTATGTTGCAAAACAACTGGCTGACTTTTTTGTACTAAAAAGGGTAAATTCTGATGAAACACCGAAGAAGTGGTGGGGAAATAAGTACGTTGCTGACCTTTTCATCGCCTAAAATCTGATAATACTGTAACAGGAGAAAGTCTGGTGAAAACTGTGAAAAAAATGGTGTTTGAATGTGCTGATATTCTACTACTGTTTCTTTATCAAAGATGTTCATAATAAGGATAATGATTAAAGGGCCTTTACCATGCTTATATGAAAAGTTTTGTTTTGGTACATGTCTTTTAGAGAGAAGTATGGCGCTGCAGTATCTTCATCACAAGAAACTGTTGTACAAATTACTGGTATTGGGACTGTTTCACCATCCAATGACTTTTTGTGTATTCTCAAACAATCATCTTCAACGGAAGATATAGTCAATGGTATTTTTTTATGCTAGAATCTCTGTTGTTTTGTTACATGTGTATAATCGACAGCTTTTCAAAACTTCCAAGCAAAAATTGAAGAACTTGCCCAAGACCCATTTGCACTTCAGCTGTCTGACAAAATAATCTCTTGTCTGAATGTGCTTATTGAAGAGGCAAGAAAGGTAATGAATATAAAATAAATTAGAGCCATTTTGCCAGAAGCAATTTGTCAATCCTGCAAACTATTGGCTAGGGAGTTAAAACTGCTGTATTTATTCATATAAGAAGATATACAATGCTACAAATTGATGCCTTTTTGTTTCAGAGGAGTTGTGTTCAGCAGACTAATGCTTTTCTAAAAAAACTGAAAGAGATTCTTCTTGCATCAAATCAGACATTGTGGAAAAAATTAATTGAGCACAATATCAGTTTTATTGGTAACAACTGAACTTTTACTTTTTTTTTTAGGATTTAATTTTTTTTTGCTCACAATAGGTTGCACTTAAACATATTATTATAAATTATAATATTAATTAACACACTGACATAGGTGCCTAGTTTTTATTTTTCCAGGGGGGGCGGCTATATTATGACGTCATAATTTGTTACTATGACGTCATCCAGTATCGAAAAACTGTGTTTGAATTTCAATGCATGAGGCATATTAGCCAAAAGGGCGGCGTTAACGATGAACACATGAGATCATTCTACGACAAAACCAATAAGAACCTGTTGGCATATTATACTACCTATGCACACTGACCATCTGTTGATCTACTGTATCATAATTGCTGTAAACTTTTTAAGGCCATGTGAACATAGAAATATTTTGATTAAACACACTGTTCAGAATTGAGTGGGGCATCGAAGAGTGAAATACATCCGTATGAATCACCAATGAATGCAAGTCCTACTGATGGAGAACTAACTGAAGAAAATGCAGATGATTTATTAAACCTTCTGTAACGTTGCAGACCTTTCTAACTGCAGACTAAATTATAATAAGTTTGTTCCTTGCTAATTTTTATTTTTCAAATGAAACAATATTGATTGAATCTGTTCCCTCAAACCATATGTGAACATTGCAATTACAACATTAATTAGCTGTTAATCGTGTCGTAATGGGATTGTTTGAGTTGTGATGCCAATGCTCTCAATTATCTGTATTAACACACCATCACCTGTGGTGATATCACGCTCAGCTGCAGATGTGAAACAGTCAATGCACAGTTGCATTGCTTTATCTTTTGAAAGTTGTGGAGCAACTTCATCTCCCATATTCTTGTATCCAATTTGGTTATCTAGCAATGGTTGGAGAAGCTCATTTGCGGCCCCAGCAGCTCGGTATTGCTCTCTTTCATAACTTCCCACAGGGTCATAACTAAAAACACAACCCCTCCCATCACCATCCAAACCAGCAACAATGTTGTAAACATAATATGGAAAAAAACGTCTGCCATATAACATCTTTGAAATCATTGATGCAACTGCAGGAGTGCTGGCAGTTTTTCCATGTTCGTGCTCGTACATTTCAATTCTGGTTTTTATTCGCTTCTTCATGGTTAAAATGTCTCCCTCAAATCCAGCTTGTGCAACCACAGTAGTTGGGGTCAATTGAGTAGCCTTTGGATGGTCTCTAGAATGAATCATAAATCCTTGACTAAGTCTAGTATCAGATGCCACAATTGCAAAGTCAGTTCCAGCTATAGCCAAGATGTTTCCACCATTAAAGGCATAAGGCTCAAAACGATGTTCCATTGGTAGTTTACTTGTTCCACGAACACAAATTTCCATTTTTAATTTAGAAGCAACCTTTAAATTCCAGCGTAACAATGCTGCTTGAACAATTGCTTGTTACAAAACAATCTGTAAACAGGATTACCAAGCAGTTTAAAATAAAATATATTAAATTATTACATATGGCTGCATGCAAGTATGTGTTGTTCCTGACTAAGGTAAGCACCAACCACAAATGGTGTGACCAAACCGCTTTTTTAGGCCGCATCTCTGTATTTCTATGGAAAAGACTTTCTTGGTTGGGAAATGCCCTTCTCGAACTCCTGCGTAACAGAGTAAAATTATGTGTAACAATGCGATGGGTCATGCATGGGCGCCAGTGTTTTGGTTGAATGACCGCAGATGAACAGGCTGTTGCCAGGGCAATTTTCAGCGTGTTTGGGGCAGTTTTACTATGGTTTTCAGGGTTATTAGTCCGGCAGTAAATTGGTAGAGGGTGCTGTTCAACATGTAGCTGAAAAACTACCCAAATATTGAGGTAGATTTTGTGGAAAAATGAATCACAGAAAGTATGTTTAATTTGTGATTTTCTGTTAGTCCCGATCCTTGACTAGGAATTCTGGCCAAATTTATAATCGAGATAACTACTTTAACTGCTCCCCCGGGGGCATTTTGACCCTCTGTTGGCCATTATTTTGGCCAAAAAAGCAGAAAAAAGTGTAGGTTTGTTTTGTGAAAAAATGAATCACAGAAAGTTACCTCCATTTGCGATTAAGTGAAGCCACCAACCCTCCTCTACACAATTCATTAAGAATTAGATGTCTTGTTACTGTTTTGGGCCCCCCCCCCAGGACTGAAAATTTAGCAGTTAGCCTTTTCCAAAAACCCCCAATGTGCTGTCTTAATGCAGCTGCAATCAATTTTTTTTCTGTTCAGCAATAGTAGTCCCCCTTCATGAGTCATCAGACCCGGCAATTGTTTTTGGCAAACAAGAGAAACTGTAACCAGGTGCACAATGACAAATGACTTCTAAAACTCAATTTTTAGGATTTAATTGTGAGATGCGGCCTTAAACATGTACAATTCGCTCAGGCCCTGTATAATCTTTTATATTGTAATTTTAAAACTTATTATAACAGGTTCAAAAGTAAGTTACACTTAAACAAATATTATATAGGCTTATTTGTAATTGATGAAATTGTGAAACTAAACTTTTACATAATTACAAAATAATTAAACATTGTTAAAGTTTCACAAGGATTGAGGTGTAATTAAACTAGTTCATATTAACACATTGCCAACTTTACCCAATAGTGTACAAAGGTATTAATCCCTGTAAACCTTATATGCGAATGGTATCTGAGTTTGATAATAGAAGAATAAAGCTACAAAATTATGATTTCGTAACAAACTGCTCATGGACAATTAAGTTATTGACTTGCCTAGTTATTAAATCACCCCCCTCTCGTTAGTCTCGTACTTTGATTTCTTCGCATCATTACGAATGCCGTTCATGTTAACCGGAAAGCACTACCAGAAAGTGAAGACAATATTTGCATAAAAATGTGCCAACCACAACACTGACAAAAGTCATTAATCCATGCAAGTTGATTACAATTTAATACTGTCAAATTAACGTTCCTTACGCCACCTCTTCCCTACCCTTGTGTTGTTGCCCGGCTCCGTCCATCCATCCACAGTGAGTTAGCGTTTGTGCACTTGTCGATATTCCGCACCACCACAGTATTCATCGTTTATAAAAAGTGAACAAATTTATGGATAAGGACGCCGTCATGATGTTTTTAAATCTGCGCAAGATTATAAATTATTCATTTTGCATCGCCTCTGCATCGATCGTGTATTAATAAAAAGTTTCCTTGTCGATAACATTCGCTGACAAGTTGGCTACCCCAGGCCTACACTGTTACGATCTAATTTTAAAATTGTATGAAACATATCGCCGACTTATTTACGTAAGTAAAAATGGGATATTACATTAAACGGAAATACAACTACAGATCTTGATAATAGGCTATACTCAATGGTCTAGTTAGGTTCTACAAGCACCTTTAGGAGGAACCCGCAAAACTGGCGCAAAATATCTCACTGGCGAATTAACTGGACAAGCTTGCCCACCCAAAAACTACCACCGCGAACAATGAAAAACTACAACAGAAGCGGAATTTTAGCAGCACTAAGAACCATGCAGAAAACAGATATCCTTGCGCAGAAGGCCTCCCGTCGAATTCTATGTAAACTTTTGTTAATCTAATAAAATGGTGTACTGAGATGCGTGGAGGTATAGGCTACAAAGTCAAGATGGGCAGTATAACTGAAGAACTAATCATCCTGATTCTTAAACTTGGGAAATATGTTTTGCAACATAACAATTATCTCCCGATGACGTTGTTAAAAGTGATTATATAAGTTCGCATCAAAAGCTGTCAATGCAAGAATGTGCAGTGTCAAGGACTGTATCGTCAAAGAGCAATCGGTACACCGATTACAATGTTGGCTTGTTTTTCGATATAGACAGTGCGGAATAATATCATGTTCCAGGGGCTCTATACTGCCCCGAGATACCTTATACACGGGGGTGGATTTGTATTTATGCAACACTTTCCGCGTTCGAGTTTGAAAGGGTCAAAAGGGATTCCGAGTAAATGCATGAAAATTACGGTGCGGGTATCATAAATAATAAAAAATATATATATTTGCGGTAAAATCAAAGAGCAACGAAACAAACAAAGCAACCAAATTCAACTTTTCTGTTTGACAATGAAAATGTTTATATACTTTACGTAATCGAAACCTATTAACCAGCAACACTTCTTTGTCATGACACAAGTGAAACTTCAATGTCAATTTCAAATATTACTATAATAACATTGCTTCTATTTTTAGAACACATGTTTCGCTTTATTAAGCATCATCAGTTCTATACAAACAAAATAAACATAAAAGACAAATGCTAAAATGATCACTCGTTACAGCTGATCAGGGTGTCGTCCAATATGTTAGCACCTGCGGTTTGTGCTGTTTGGCCAGTATTATCGTTTTATCATTTTAGCATGAAGAAAGAAGCGTTGACACAACGTTATTATATATTTTAGCCTAGTAATATTTTCTGTTTGAATTGTCGTTCTGAGATTTTTTACTATTAACTTACTTATTTGCATTTTTTATGTTGTTTTTTTTATAGGAAAAAATACTTTTGTGCATTTTAGCACCTCTTTTTTCAAATAATATCGGAATAACAAAAACAACCAATCAAAACAATTGTACATCACAACTGCTTAAAATAACGGTAGTTTCATTTTGTCGTATTTGCAACGTAATTTCGCTTGGCCTATCTAATTTAGGCTTCTGGTTCGGGTCTAAAATGTTGGGCCCGATAACAACATCGATCACGACAGGGTTTAAGAAAGGCAATCCCATCAAGTCGTAGGCTACATTTGCAGATATTACAGGTATTTGGTGTGAGATAGAAAACTGAGATTCATACTTTCTTGAATTTGGTGGCATTAAGTAAACTCCCACTTTTAGTCCTAACCTAATTTTCGGATTAGTCACCATCTTCATCAAACTGTCGAAAGACCGATAATCTTCGTTCGCAGTGAAAAACCGGTCAAATTGCTTTGTAGGACTGGGCTTGCGCTATGGCTTTATTGACTATGTTCACATGTTCTATTAGGTACTATATAAGTTTCGCTTTCTACGAAATTGAATAAAAATTACGCCAGATATTCCTTAAATGCAGTAAATGTTAAAACATGAAAAGTTGTCATCTATTTCTTAGATGTTAAATCCCGCCGAATGCCAGTTTTCGGTAGTTTAAACTCCGCTTCTTCATCTTTTTCGCTAACTTTCAGTTTTTCTGTTGTTCCATGTAAAGATTTCAGCAGGCTTTGTGAAGTATCTATTACCCGAGCGTAAGCAGTTTGTGTTTCACAAATGGCTCGATCAAATTCGTTTTGGGAAGCCATTTTTTGAGCAATTGCCTCATTTATCCTCGCCAATCTAAAAAATAAATAAGTAGGAGTTATAGGTCTATACGTTGTTTTATGATACTAGGGTTATACCGATGCATTAACTCAAGACCATAGGTTTGAAAACTTTGTCTTAATGCGAACTGTATTTCCTACATTTTGTGCTAGAATAAGTCAAGGACAACCTACAAATCTTAAACTAGCTAAGTGATAACTAGGACTGGCCTAGATTTCTACTTAATCAGCCAAGCAAGATGTTTTTTTGAATATATATATTTCGCCTATGCGGCATCCTCAGTATTCTAAAAACAACAACAAAAATAATCGTAGTGATTAGCACCCATGGCACACATCAAGACTAACATGTACACATTTAACCTCCAGACCGCAATCCTGTACAAAACCAAATAAAAACACACAAGCACAGCAGCAGTTGGACGGTAGCAACGAAAAACGTTGTTGCGTCAGCGGTTTGCTCGCAGGTGCAAAGATAACATTTGCGGGCACCACACCAGTGGCTGGATGGATTAGAACGGTTTAAAAGATTAAAATGTAAATAGAAAATGTAAATAAAAACAATAGGAAAACGTTGTGTTTATCGTATCCTGGGCAACACCATGCGCTGAATGTTAATTGTTGCATGTGTGCCATGGGTGCTAATCACTACGATTATTTTTGTTGTTGTTTTTAGAATACTGAGGATGCCGCATAGGCGAAAAATATATGTTCAAAAAAACATCTTGTTTGGCTGATTAAGTAGAAATCTAGGCCAGTCCTAGTTATCACTTTTTGAAAGAATTTAAACGCTTTAATCCCAACCAATCCAAGTCGTCAGTGGGAGATATGCGCTTTTTAATAAACGTTTTTAAACTAGCTAATGTTCGCTGCAATCCTACCGAAGCTATTTCTCGGGTAGTTATTCACAACAATAGTTCTTTTCAAACGTCAAATGTTATGAATCACTGTTCTTTGTTGCACAGATCATGGTCAAAATATCTAGCTGAAACATTTTAGTACTATTATATCTTTAGTGTTCATATCAAAAAATCGCCAGTATTTTTCAGCTGTAATCTGTTTTCATGCTTATGAATCGGGTGAAATATATGGTCTACATAGTCGTTTATGTAGGTATATTCAATCTTGGTGAGTTTACAATGGCAAACACTCACCTATCGGTTAGTATTCGAATATCATTATGCAGCTTGGCTTTTTCTTCTTGGTCGGATTCGATTTGTCGCCGCAACTCATCTCTTCGGGAACTCAAATCTTCAATGCACTTTACCATTTCATTGTTATATGTTTGCAAAGTAGAACCATTACTACCCAATATTGGTTGCGGTTGAGTCATGCTTTACATAAATTGCTCCCAATGTGGGTCTCGTTCTATGAATGATGATGTAAAAACTTTTGCATGTAAAAATAAAAATCTTCCACTGTCCAAAACGGTATACTTTCTAAAGCAACAAAAAACTTCCACAGCGAAGTCTCCCCAAAATAGATACAATGTGAAATGTTCTACCGTCTCCACTTACTTAAGCGCTACTTTCAAACTAGTCTCGAGCGGTACTTGATACACTAAACAATTAAAAATTCTGAGAAGTACACAGATCACATTTCTTAAGTCGATTGTTTCTTCGTTACGAAGCTTCCATCAATTTCAAATGGTCACAACACGTTTATTGCACATTATTAGCAGCAATCACAAAACAATCAAACATATTAAATTGCGTAATTTAGTAAGTAATTTACAACCAAATAGCTGAAAATGATTTTGTAATTATTTTTGTAGTTTTGATTTGTGTGTAGAACGTGTCAAAACAAAATCAAAGACCGGTCAAATAAAAACAGGCAAAACGTTACGATCTTTGCAACAAAAATAATGAACAACCACGTCATTTGGATATCTTGCAAATGCACTAAAAAGGATAAACTTTTTTTAAAAATGGAACATATAAAAAAGGGAAACCTTCACATACCTTACGCCAATCTTCTTTCTACAAACGCGACATACCCGTTCATCAGTAATTATACATTTATTATTCTCGTAGTAAATCCTCTGTTCATTTGTCTGAGAACAAACATGTAATCATGTGTATTACGTTTTTAATGCAATACCGTTGAGGTTTAAGAGATAGCCTCTCCAAAATAAGGAAGAAGACTTTAGCAAAAAGCTAACGAAATATATAACTTAGAAAATATAAACTGCAATCAGTCTTATTAGGCTATTTAGAGGGTCTACACCTGAGGTTGTGTCATTTATGATTTGAAACAAACCGCTGCATTTGTAACCACAGTTTTGTTACATCTTTTGTCTGTTATTTTCCCAGGAGCCAGGAGTTATGTTTTATATTTGTTGCTTTGCAACACACTAGTTCATATAGCTATTCACAAAAAATTCAGCAACTAAATGTTTTTGTATGATTACCTGTTTACTTTCGGCCAATAAAAGGTTGTTTAACACTTGAGCTTGATGCTTTACTTGGGTTTGCAATTCCATGACATTGCAAAGAAACCCTTGTATATTTGATACATTTACCATTTCTGGCAAAATTTCTACAACCTAGAGCAGCAATCAAAACAGTCATTTAATGCTATATTATTTGCGTAAATAAACCTAAAATAACAAACAAGCAATGCATAAAAGCATACACAGTAAAAAAACCTAAAATAAACAAGTGTCAAACATACACAATCAAAAAAACTATTCATAATCTTGAAAACAAAAGTGATCTAAAATTTGCTTTATTGTTAAACTCACTGGTTTTGACATATACTTGCCAAATATGACTTTTAAGAAACATGATTTGCTAACCTTCAAAGCATCCAGTTTTTCTGAGTGCTCATGCATAATGCGTAATGCTGCATGGAGATTTCTTGTTGCCAATGTACCAGTAATATTTTTGGGCTTGCTTGCAACATCGTCAATGGACTCTGGTAGCAGATACATTTTCAGGAGGTAAAGAAATATCTGCAACGAGTGCAAATGTTTGATGAATTGCGCTTATAGGGGTTGACAAATGTTCTAAAACCTACAACACTGTCCAAGTGAAATGTGAATAAAAGTGCATTTGCAGTATGTAATTTAAATGTGGGCACATGATACAAAAATTTTTTTCAATAAGTTTGAAAGGAAATCCACACTGGTTTATTATGATGTCCAAAGGACAATCCATTAATCACACTTTAAACATTTTTAAGTGGCCATAGCCTATCTTTTTGTGCCAAATAAACCTTCAAAGTTATTCTTACATCTTTGTTGGACCTTGGGTTCTCATTATAAACTTTGCGGCAGTAATTTTCTGCACGTACTGGATCCTTGAGTACATTTGCATACAATGCTAATGCCTGTTGGTATGAACCAAGTCGACCAAGCAAAATCGCTCGCTCTTCCAATAGTCCTAAATATATACAACTAATTTAAAACAATACAATAAAGTAAAACATGTGCAATGCTTTACTATCAGTGGGAAATTCTGCCAATATCCGCTCAGGCTGATAAGAAGAAGAAATTTCCAAAAATGATATTAATTTATTTCTCACTTCAGTAAGCTCCAATGGACCCTCATTAATTTGTACCTGGTCCTCTGGAAAAAAATAAAACTTAAACCCCATTTTAAAAAATCTTAACAGCCAAACCTTCTGGTAAAGAGTCATGATGTTCCCTGAAAAGATCAATAATTTTGTCTTTGTAGGCGGTTGCAAGTCGGTTGTGAAATTCAGGTGATGTATCATTCCAAAAATATATGACATGTTCCTAAACACTAAAAAACCTCAAAAAAATGTTTTAACTTCATGAGTTAAAACCATAACAGAAACGAATGCTAGTTTTTTGCACTGTTTACCAAATAGGCAATAACAAGAGCATGGGAAAACCCATGCAGAAAATCCAATATCTGATTTTTGGGAAGGCTTTCCACTTCTGATGTGTCTCCGGTGAATATCTGAAGTATACCACATTTACGACAACGACCTCTTAAAAATTTCTTTCAGTTATATTAAAACTAATTGTTTCTACTTCAGTGACAAACATAAATATTGGGTCTTTGTAAATGCACAGACAAATACACCAACCAGCAATCCTTCCATTGGGTTGGATTTTAATACAATTGGGGCAAAATCAAGTATTACGCCAATGTTCTCTTTTCCTGTTGGAAAGCAAACTTATGATGAATGAATGTACACTATTGTCTGTCAATCATACCCAAATGTTGCATGTACTTTATCATATATTCATGTGATTCCGGTTTCTTTGAGCTTTTGTTAGATTCTTGCAGCAAGATGTTTAATGCTAAAAGCTCAACAATGTTATGTGCTTTACAAATACAGTATAAATCATTCACCTTTGCGATGTAAACCTTTTTTCTTATACAGTTCAATAAGCTCTCTATGTTTCTGTGCTCGCTTCAACATGCGTTCAGCTTCCTCAATATGGCAGTTGTTATCAGGTAACCGTAGCAATGGAGCAATTAAAGCATCGTTGGTCTAAAAGTTTAAAACATATTTTAGATACATTTTTCTATTTTACCAAAATCAGGTTAACCTTCAGGTAACATTTCAACAGAGTGGTGTCAATCACTTGCAGAATTTGCTTTTTTGAGTGCATAATTACATTTCCTTCAACTATTGCATAGGAATCCTTGATCTGCGATTCTGTATGCTTCAATGTTTCATTTCGCTTCTATTAATGTTAATGTATATGAATATGAATATGTTGACATTAAACAGGAGATTATTTTAAGATTTGCCATGTGGCCTATGCGATACAATATAGAATATAGTATTTTTTAAGAATTCAATGAAACCAGCAGAAGTTTCGAATTGAGTCAGCTGATTTATTAGTAAAAAATCGATTTCGCCTGAACTGGCATCCTCAGTTTCTGCAAATTCGAATTTGCAAATAAACACAGAAAGCTATACGGTAAATAAATTCAAGAATAAAATAAATTAAAATATAATAAAATATATAATAAAACTACTAAAGTTTTAATAGGAGATTGGTGTTGCTGATTAGTAAACAATGCCAACCAGAGGGCTAGATTCGGAAAAAACTAAGGGAACAGTATTAGTATTATTTAATATGCAAAAAGGGAAATTAAGTTGCTTACCTCTGTTAAAAATTCAATAAGTGCAAGCAAACCCTTTTCCAATTCAAGCGCTTTTAGATTGGGAGGATCATATGGATAAATCAACTTTTTTTTGTATTCACTTGGAAGAAGTTCCGGAAAAAGGCCTATTACTTGTGCAGGATCTACACAAAAACTAACAATAGTTGTATGCGCAAAAGAGCCATAATAATCAATTAGAGCTGCAGACAGTGCCACATCAACAGCTGCACTGATGAGACCTTACAGGTCGAAACAGTGCGTGTATACACCCTGTCTGCAGCTCTAACAATAGTTGTTTTTCAGTTCCTACAAAATGTTTAAATCCACAAACCTGTTTTGAGTTTTAAAAAATTCGACAAAGATTCTTCAAATTTTTTTTTACAGAAAAGTTCAAATGCATGTAAAGTGTGAATGTGTTGAATTTGCTTTAATCTTGTTTCTTCATCATCTTCTATTGATCTTTTCTAGATCAAATAAGTCCAAATGGTTAGGTTGGCAAACCACTTTCAGTGAAAATAATTTATTTTAGTTAAATGTAAACACACATACTGCAAGCTGTAATGCAAGCTCAAATTCTCTATCCTTTAAGAGTTGATGTATTTGTTCTGACAATGGTAATTGAAGAAGAGCCCACACATGTGTGACAGATGCTACAAACATCCAATGCCTACAATACACAAAAAACAAAAAGCTGCAATAAAACTACTAAATTTCTTTCTTTTTTATTTATTAGTTTACCTCCAAACTGTGGATATTCGTGGTTTTTGTAGATCAATACTCTGTATCAAATGCCGAGGCTCTACTGTTCGTACTTCCACAAACTTTGGTAAAATCCCAATTAAATATGGGGGCTGGGCATCTAAAAATTTGTTGTTTTTATTTGTTGTACACATACACATTTGATGTTACATGGCAAACATTGAGTTGAGAACAGACTTCAACCATATTAACATTCCTGCTGGAGACGATGAAAACTTAAAATATTACTGATTGTTACTGGACAAGC
The DNA here is from genome assembly GCF_947561715.1 of Ascidia mentula. Taxonomy (NCBI): domain Eukaryota; kingdom Metazoa; phylum Chordata; class Ascidiacea; order Phlebobranchia; family Ascidiidae; genus Ascidia; species Ascidia mentula. Next base: position 12,899,480 of record NC_138569.1, on the reverse strand, counting down.
AATAAAACCTCGAATTTTCAGCAATAAAACCTCGAATGGTAAGGCCTGAAAATATGCTTTTAATCTCTTACCCTGAAGTTGTTCCAAAAACTGATAATTTCTCAATAGTTACATGCTTAAATACTATATATATGATTGTGGAAGGTAGTGCTAGCACTGTTGCTTTAAAGCCAACTGACATGTACAACAGAGTTACAGTCAGACTTGCCATACAGCAAAAAGTTATCAACCACAGCACTTGAACAATATAGGTGGGTATATTAAAAGGAATGGACGTGGTTTGTTCTGGGTTTTAGTTGATGCTAGGTTTTAATGGTTACATTACATTACGCTGTTTCAATTCAAAAATGTTATTCTTACACCATGCGGTGAAATAAGTTTGCTAAGCTTTGCCCTGTGGACATGTTTTGGAAATTATAATTTTTGATTTTGTAAGCCTTACCTATGCTTGATGGAATATCTGACCAAGTAAATGAATGCTTGTATGTAGGATCACCATCACTATTGACAAATATACTTGTTTCATCTTTCATCAGCACAAGTTGTTGTTTATCAAGGCAACCAATCACTGGTTCCATAAGCTTTCCTACATATACATGAGACGTTTAATTTACATATGCACAAACAACAATAAAAAAATTAATCACTGGCATTTATTTTTCAACTAACTCACCTGTTGGTGACAATTCTATCAAGTTTGATTCATTACCATCCAACTTAACCAATCCATATTCTCTTTTCAATCCAACACATATAGAGTCTTTGCACCAACTAATGGTTTTGGGTATTTCGGGTAAGGAAACATCAGCCTTTACGAAAAATAAATTACACAATCACGAACTACGACTACACAAATACTGTTACATGTAGTTCAACAAATTCTTGATTCTTCCAGAAGTAGCATTGTAGTTTTCGTTTTATGCAAACACACAGTTTCATAGCAAATGCAGAGTCACCAGTAGAAGATATTTGTTCCTAGATATAAAATGTTAGCAAAAATTGTTTTCAAAATTTAAAGAGCATAGTTTGATACCTCTAAATCAGCAGTAAAAATTGTAGCTCCCTTTGTCCTTTGCATGGATGCAACCAATTGAAATGTATTTATATCATGAAGCGATATAATCCCATCAGATAGACTTATGATGAGCTTTACTTCAGGCGAGGCATAGAGTTGCTGTATTGGTCGTTTTGAGAAAAAGCGAATGGATCTTTCCAAATTTACTTCAATTTGCTTGGAATTTTTTAGATTTCTGTGCACCTTAAAAACATGCAAAATAGGCCAAGCACAATATTACAGCACAAAGACACATATTTAGCAGGTAAAATATTTATCTTTGATGAATGGGGACAAGCGATCACTGTCCATGTTATGTATATAATTCTCACTTTTGTTGTCTTTTATATTATGTGCAGAATGCAATATCATAATATTTTAATTGTGCAGTGTTTAAGATTGCTACCACATGTTTTCAATTTATCTCCTTCTTGGCCATAACCACTTTATAATGTGTATAATATATATTTTTTTTTATCGCTGGTTAAACAAAAGTGTTTGCCAGTAAATGAGGATACCAATTAATATAGTGTTTCATTATTTTTATGCTTTGCCAGGCTAGATTGTTGTGCAAACCTGCAACCATATAAAATTATGTGGAGAGGCTTGTCACACTCATGCCTTGCAAAAACCTCAACAGGCAATAATAATTAACATGGCACACTACATACCTTGTAAATAAGTAGCTGTCCTTCTTTAGTACCAACTAGCAGTGTCGCGTTATCGGTTTTGTCAGAGTTCGAGTAACACCTTGAGGCTGGTTCTCCTAACCAGAATATTATATATTATACAATACACAAATATTCATGGAAATATATTGAATTAACAAGAAACTTTATTGGGGCAACCAAACTTGCAATTAATCCATTTCCAGAGTAGAATCACTTATATCATTATGATGATATGTCTGTTTGGTATGTTATAGCTGGCCTTCTAGCTGTTGCAATGATTAAAAAAAGCAAACTTCTTTCAAAAAAGGTCCACATTTTTTGTCTGCATCACCACAAGATTTTGTTAGGGATATATATACCGGTGTTGCTAAAATGGCTATTACGGCTATTACGGCTATTACGACTATTACGGCTATTACAGCTATTACAACTATTACGGCTATTACGGCTATTACGACTATTTCGGCTATTGCGGCTATTACTGCCATTACGAGGGAGTAATAGTTTGTGGAAAATCCCTCGTAAAAGTCGTAATAGCAGCATAGTACACTTCTTAGCATACTATGATATCAGTAATAGCCGTAATAGCAGTAATATCCGCAAGTTGAGCCTGAATACTTCTGGATCATATGCAAACTCTACTCTAAAAGATTTCCAATGCAACATGCACTGGTTCTAGTTGTTCATTTTAAATAACTTTTCACCTACAATTTTACAGGCATTTGCTCACCATAACATGCAATAGATTGAATGCTCAGAGGAAATCTTTCTAAAACAGGCAGTGCAATGTATGCATCGTGCATTATGCAACAGTCCTGCCTGGTGCTCTAAATAATCCAGATGCTTCAGTTTCTCAGGGGAAAAAATGTAGCCTAGGTGGGTTGAATTTGATTCGCATACTTCCACATATAAATATTTCGGTCTAGTGTGGAAACGTGTGAAATATGTTCTAAAAATGTCTGAAATCCCAAACTGCAGTAGTGAGGCACATCAATTACCAGAGGGATGTTAGTTGACAAAAAAAATTGACAAAACCAGTAAACAAAACTTTGAACGCGGGTTACTCGGCCGACCTACGAGGTAGCGGCGGATTCTTTGTTTGTTTCATTATACGCCGGCGTATAATGAAACAAACAAAGAATCCGCCGGCGCAAAGCGTGAGTGTGGACCCGGCCTAATAGATCATAGGCTGACCTTTCTAACGATATCAATATTATGTAAAAAAACATATTCATAATCGGTTATGAATATCATATGCGTATTACCGGTATGTCATAAGTTGCGAAAGAGAGATTTGCCCAGTGAAATGTTAGCGCAAATCATTCTACGCGCGTAACTCTTTCAAAGGATATTAAAATATTTAAAAAATTCGATGGGAAAATTGCAGAAATATGAATTTATGTTTCGAAAACATGAAAAAATATCGACTTTTCTTCAATAACGTTTTTCATAGTTATGATCAGGGCCTCGATTTTTTATTGCGGTCGAACATCTTGAGAAAAATTGTCGTGCGTGTCGAATAGTAAAAATGTCGTATCTGGTAACTAACGCATGAGAACGACCATATTTCGATTACATGATTCTTGTACTTACATAAGTTTAGAATACACACGTTGAAATAACGACAAAACAATTAAAAACCTTGCATGTGTAGAGGCTAGTCTCTTTTCGATTGAACGAAAAATAGTACTTGTTTTGCAACAATGCCACATGTTCGGTAACAATGCTCCATGTTCGGAACAATGGTTAGTTTAATGCGCTAGCGCTTATTCGCTGAACGTTAGCAAGTGCTGACTGCGCTGGTTTTTGCATGGATTTTGTCCACAAATTTATTGCGGTTGCGTTTATTTAGCCATCTAAACAGTCAAATTTATCTTGGGTGGGGTTTTCCAAACGATAATGCCATTAAGTTTTCAACACTACGTAACCGTTCGGTTAAATGCTGTTGTTTGATACTGACTCGAAATACAAATTTCTTCCCAAATATTTGGTTGTGGTTTAAAATCAAACGACTTATACTGGTACCAACGTCTTCGAGCCGCTTTTGCCACTAGCATCTACGGCAAAAAATTTACAACATGTTAATAGAAAATTTGTTGCCGTCAGAACTTCGAAAAAAGAAAACTAGTTAGATCGATGTGAATGTTGCAAGACCGATACGTTAGGCTAAATTAAGTAATTCAATTTATGGACTTTGGTAGATAACAATAACGTTGGTCTGTTCGTGGTATTGTATATCGGTAACTTAAAATTTATTCACGGCACCTGTGTCGAACAGTGGCGTCGCGTGTCGAACACTTGGAATGGCGAAAAAGGCATAAATCGACACCCTGGTTATGATCCCACTTTCAATTTACCAACAAATGAAAGCACGTAAATCAAGCTTTCCAAACATATTAAACTTGTCTATAAACGCAGAAATCATACCCGAAAAACTGTGTTCTCTCATACCAGAAAAACTGTGCAATCTATGTGAGAAAACTTAGTAGTACTAATAATTCATGTTATTATCTGATCTTAAATATCAACCTTAAGTGTGTTTTTAAGGACCAAAGAGACGCTAGTCGACAAAACTTTGAACGCCCGTAACTAACTCTGCCGTTAATCGTGGGATTTCGATAATTTTTTGGCAAGATGCATAGATTGACACAAAATTTATGAAAATGTAAAAAAATATTAACTTTGGACGAATTTTGTAACGCATATTATTATGCATTGTCATAAATCAGCTATAACTTTATAGCATAATATGCCAATGGTGTTTTGATTGCACCACAGCATTCAAAAACATGTTTTGAAAAGTCCTTTTCTGAAGCCTAATGACGTTATGTATGTGATTGTTTACATTTTTAATTGCAATATGCCTGGCAGCAACAGGAATTTTATATCGTGATTGTTTACGTCAGCCATGACTACGAACGATTTTCAAATTCACGCAAGTGCCCAAAATACTGTGCCAAGCAATTACTATGAGTACAAATAGTAGTCACGTTGATTGTTACATCACAGTGAATCTATTTAATGGTTACAATCAATCCTCCTACTTAACTCACGAAATTCAATATTTTTGTTTCTGCAACTTATTTTTTTGAAAAAATATGACTGAAACGTTCATTGGACCTTCTTCGAACCCCAGAAACGTCGAAATCGAACCCGGGTTAAGAACCACTGATCTAACACTATTTTTTCTTCTTCAAAATGTTCTGCCATTCATTTTCGAAAAGTCGAAAAGTTAATAAACGACACCACACATGGTTTACCTGGTGTAGCGGTATTTTTAGACGACATCCACCATTTGCAAAATTTGCGTCGTTTGCTTCGACTTGATGAAAAAGGTCTGCGTTGCCGATAGGAGAAATGCAAATTCGCACAGCAAAGCGTCGAATACCTTTGGCATTTTCTCATTATGGGGAGTATTGCCAAAGGAAGTAAAAGTCGTCATAAAAATGCCACCAACGAAAAAGGCAGTTACTTGGAGGTGGCAAAAAAAACAAGAGCCTTTCAAGCAATTGAAACATCTTCTTTCATCAGACAATGTTCTCACATATTTTTGAACCAAGCCTACCGATTGGAATAGCGTGTGACGCATTTAGTGTAGGAATTGGTGCAGTTTTATTTCATCGTTTCGCGGACGGAAGTGAAAAGCCCATTGCAAATATTTTTAAAACACTGCGGACTGAATGCCAGAGGAGGTACAGCCAGATCCAAAAGTAAGCTTTGGCAATGGTGTTTGCTATTCGCAAGTTTTTTCAGTATCTTTTCGGCCGAAAATTTATTTTGATGACTGACCACAATCCCTTATTGCCGATTTTCAGACCGACGAAGGCTATTCCGACGCTTGCAGCAAATCGTTTGGCAATATGGGCGCTGCTACCCAATTAGTTCTCTTACGGTGAAATTACATGCACGACATTCTCGTGCCGGAATGATAATTAAATTTCCGGCTATAAAGGCAGGTCTCACTTTACTTTAGATTCATTCTATTATTTTGTGCTATTTGAAAAGATAAGATTTACTTTTATGTTGTATCATTAATTGGTCAGGCGTCATATTGCAACAAGGATTGGCTGAAAATGCACTAGTTTAGAATTTAGATGAAAGTTAGTTTGGGCAAAGCGAAATATGTTGAGGAACAAAATTACCAAGCACCAAAAGTGACAATTAGGCGCTAAGGCGTACGACAGGAGTGTCCAAAGAGTGTCCCGCGGAGATTTTTTGGGCCTTTAATACTAAAAGTCGTCACCCCTGGCGTACGCTTTTGCATTCTAAATCGTACGATATAAAACTGCAACGTTTTTATGTCAATACTTACTGCCTTTAACTTAGGTGGTTAAACTCAAGATAGATGTGCAAAAACAATTCGATACGATTGGAAAGATGAGTGACTTCCGGCTGTCAGACAAAGTAAGCTTTAATATCATTAATTCATTGCCGGTACCAGTTTTACATCTCAATGATGATTGTATTCCGCGTTTTTGCACGGGCCAATTCTAAACACGTTTCCCATGTCTTAATTCACATTTAAGTTCTGTAATTGTCGTGCCTTCGTGCCAATTTTTATTTGTCTTGGGCCGGTTTCGGGCATATTTCACTGATTTGACCAAATCGCGCCACACGCGCTTGAAAGGAAGCCGCTTTACTATGAAAACAAATTACTCAAATAAAAGATCAAATCGAATAGAGACTGCGTGGCGTCCCCTTGCAATGTTGTAGTAAAAAACAAATTGTCGTCATACGTCAGCGAAAACCTATGTACGCATTTTTAACCAATCTTCACCTACAGGATTGTGACATCAAATCCATTGATTATGGTTGAAACATTTGCAACCTCTATTCCTAAGATATTCAATGCAACATGCGCTGGTTACAGTTGTTCATTTCAAATAACCTTTCCACAATTAAAATTTCATAGGCATTTGCTCACCGTAACATGCAATAGATTGAATGCTCACAGGAAATCTTTCTAAAACAGGCAGTGCAGTGTATGCATCGTGCATCATGCAACAGTCCTGCCCGATTTCTGAAGATTGTGAAGTCAAACCTATTGATTATGCGAAGTCGGTTGCGATTATGCGAAAAAAACAAAATTTCGCTACAGGTAATCCGCATGTTTGCACAGAACTTTACTAGCTTGTTGGAGCCAGGGCGTCAAACCGGAACTGAACGCGGACTTCAGGGGTTTATTTTTGTAAACAGTAAAACATCCGTTGGTGATCAAGACCCAAGCACAACACGTCATCCGGACCGGATGTGATACAACCGGGATGAGATGAAGAAAGAGAATAATATATGCTCAATTTCTAAACATGTCGACCACTGTGCGGCTATCTTAAATATATAATCTCAAATTGTAATGTGGCAAACAACTTTGCCCTTTCTCAGGCTTTATCAAAATTTATCCAGACATGATGTTTCCAGTGACAGTTCGGGAAAAACAAATGTACTGTGACGTGCGCAAAAGTTACGATTTTATGTTAGCCTTTTACCTTCGTATCGTTTGACAGGCACAACTTTCTCGTAAGTGCTACCTAGTGCGTAAACCATAATTACGAACATGGTTGTTCCTAGTTTCTAGCCTTTGGTTCTTTGATTGTCTGCGCTAGAAGTCAAGAGCTTTTCAACTAGTCTAGGGTATATGTCTAACGTGTACCTAAAAAACTTAAAAAATATATAAATTCGTTAAACTTCCAGGGGCTAAATGCAATGAACAGAACATTTAAATAAAAAGTAATATTTATTGGGGCAAAACTATGCAGTTCGCACCAATTCAATTGCAGTTGATGTAAAAAGTAAACATATATTTTTGGGGTCCAAAGGGAGTATCGCACAACATACGAAATCGCACGTCACTTTGTCATTTTGTGACGCAGAATAATCCGAATGCATCTTTTGTGATTTAACAAGGCAAAACTTCAGTGGGCTTGAGATTTTTTTCTTCATCACACCAAAATAGAGGAACATGGAAATTGATCAGGCTGCTGTAGTATTTATGCTAGTTAACAGTCGCAATATAATATTTATGTAATAGCCTACTCGCAAAACTCGCAATATAACGATATCAAAATTTAATGAGACAAGTCATTCAGATGTTGCGTATTGAGGCAGAATCGGAGTACAGAAAGTCGATTCGATTGATTTTTTAGCTGCCTCGCTCAACAGCCGAAGCGGTCAATATGTAGACTCGTTTAGAGGCGTGTTGACCGGGCAAAAAGTACAACTATATCGTAGCTTAGGTAGGTAATAAAATCTGTCTGACGTAAGCGAAAAATTTCATCGCAATGCGTGGAATAAGATGACATAAGGATTGATCTCTGTTGCGTGCAAGAGTGGAGCACATTAGATTGAATCACAAGATCGTAACAAGCCATTTTTAAATTGATGAACAAATGAACGAATGTTTGTTGAGGCAATTAAAAATGATAAAACTACATTGAGGAATGATACAAGACTCGCTTTGTCGTTAAACTGCGAGTTTTACGGTTGGCTGGAGAGCTACATGCGTTTAATTGTAAATAAATGCATAAAGTCAAGTACACAAATGCATTTGGTGTTTATGCTCTAACGCCGGCCTACAGAGAGCAGAGCGGATGCATCCATGCATGACCGAGACAATCAGTAGACATACCATTACGGACCTATCATATATGTGTATAATTAGCACACTACGATAAAACACAAATGGTTTCCTGTATGTTAGTAGAAATGTGTAAAGAAATCTTCAAAGGTGGTTGCAAAACAGAAAGTTTTAGGCCATCTATAGAATGTTTGTTCAGAAAGAGAAATGTTAAACGATTGTGACGTCACAGGATATAAATAGGGCGCACCCCGAAAGCACCGGCGCAACGCAAGGGCGCAGCTCTTCGTTTCACTTGTAATAGTTTTAAACGAAGATTGTAAATGCCCTTTTTTAACTTTTTCCAGGTCGTTATTTTGTTTATTACATAGAGAATAGTGCAGTTTTCCATTTATTATCATTGCAGTTTTGTTGGTATTTATGTCCAGTATGTTGGGATTTAGTTTGTACAGAATAAAGGCAAAACATTGTTGGTTGTTGCATGATACAATACAAGTATTAGGCTCCCAATTCCTTTTTTGTATTAATTCATGTGTCTGTTTTTGGTAAGTTTTGTATGTGTTTGCAGCCTTTTTTTTATAATTTTCATATTTAACTGTTATTTGTTGGACGTATTTGCCTGCTCTTAAAAAAGTTATGATAAAAGTGTTGCAATCTTTGATTAAGAAACAACATATATTCATGGTTGGTTGACACACTTTCTTATTTGCAATTAAAGTGTCATGGCAAATAGAGGTGTGCTTCATTTTTAGAAACTAGTTTTTTCATTATGATTAAAACAACAGTGGTAGACTATTTAGATGGTCATGTCAACAATCAATAAATTGGAAATACCACCAAATAAATGGAAGGTACTTTTACATCGGGTCACAAAGTTTTTGCCAAACTTGATCCACATATAAGCCTATGTAACATAGAAATCTGTTCGAATATTAACGCTACAATTTCGTGTAGTATTTCAACTCAAATACATAACCAAAAATAACAGGTGGTTGACCTGTTCGCGCATATTCATTAAAATTCGCACATATTGCTGTTTTACACACCTATTGCTGTTTGACTTATATGTGGAGCAAGTTTGGCGAAAACTTTGTGATCCGGTTTAGTAGTATTTTCCCAAATAAATCATAATTCTTATCTACTGTGTCACATAAAAACCAGTGTGCTTATTTTTTGGTCCAGGTCCTGCATATGGCTATACAAAGCCCAATTTGCAATTACTGGGTCACTGAAATTCTTACTTGATTTTTTTGCAGCTGCATTTTTTATTTATTGTGATGATTCACACAAACACACATGTCTGTACTAATCTCTTAAAAAGCTGGTTAACATAATTGCATTGTGAAGCGAAAAAACTAAAAACTAAAGTGCTTTTATTGATTGTATGATCACTAGTTTTACGATGGTTTATGCACCATAGTTTTTTTTTCTGCCTATAACAATAAATATTTTTGCTTTTGTTATGCATTGCAAAAACAAATTATTGCGAAGAAAATAGTGTACCACATAACCTCAGAAAAAAATATTCTTTATAAGATTAACAAACATTACCTTGCTTGAAAGCAATGCTAAGAATATTTCTTTTTCATCTTGCTTGCCAGATGCTTGCTTAAATTTGGGTTGCATAACAGCAGCAAATTGTAATTTTTTTGTTAACAGAGGTAGTTAAAAAAGTGCTATGGCTACTGAACATATAGCAACATCAGTTGTTCAACTTGAAACTGTGGAGGACATCAAGTTAAGACGGGAACACATTCTGTCACAGTATAAGGTAAGGCTTGTTTTGTTTTATTGAGGTTGTATCAGCATATTGCCAATAAATGTTTGGTTGGTGGACAGGCATTTAAAGATGCATTGGTTGCACGTCGGGAAGGGTTGTTGAATGCCCTGGGTTTTCAACAGTTCATTAGGGATGCTATGGAACTTGAAAAATGGATATTAGATAGAACTCAAGCTGCTTATGATGACAGTTCTAAAGATGCAACAAATTTGGAGGTGTGTTGTTTTAGTGTAATTTTTTATTTATGTTTCACTGGTTTTGCAATATGATTTGCATGTGTTGGCATATCCAGGATTTTTAAAGGGGGGGTATTAATTTTTTTTATTGTCTGATTTTTTTACTGTAAATTAAGGTTAATCGAGCATTACAAATCCAGACCCCCCTGGATATGACTATGAGTGTATTTGCTAAATTTTGGGGGTATACGGTTTACAGGCTTTGCAGCCAAGCTGATTTAGCCACTTCTCCTGAAAGTGGGAGCGAGATCTGAAAAATCAAGCTCCCAGTGAGGTTGGAACTCACAACCTTGGGCTAACAAGGCCCAACCTTGGTCACAATATACCCTGTGAAACCAATGAGCTCCTGTAGCTCAGTTGGTAGAACGTTGGGCCTAGTTAGCCCAAGGTTGTAAATTCACCGGAAGCTTGATTTTCCAGATCTTGCTCTGACTTGTCGGGAGAAGTGGCTAATCCAGCTTGGCTGTAATACCTTGGCTGCGAAGTCTGTGAACCTTATTATCAGAATACGAGGGCTGAAATATAAAGGGCCTGCGCAGTGGGGCGATCCTACTTTGCTATGCGAAGGCATGATATTACTTATATGCATTTTTTGGGTATATTATATAAAAAAGTTAATTGTGCAAATACAACAACTTTAGTTGTCCAAACTAAAAACAAACAAAAACAATTTGTATAGGCAAGAATACAGAAGCACAGTGCTCTTGAGGCTGAAGTTAATGCCAATGTGGCATCATTGTCAAAGTTGAATAAAGAAGGCAAAGCCATTGGTATTGAAAGGCCAAATACTGAAAGTAAAATCCAGGTATGTTCGGGAACGGAAACATTGGTCTTGTCAAATAGAATCTTTTTTTAATATATTTGTACACTTGTTTTGTGTGTTATTACAAAAAGCAACAGTCAACAACGAAAGTAAAAGAATATCTGTCATTATTATAGTTTCTAAGCCTATCACATATCAAATAAAAATAAGCATACCTCTCAAAGTATTATTCTGTAGGTTTTTTTTATGGTTGCGATGACAATTTTAATATTCAGTGTACAAGCTAGATGTTGTAATTCTCAAGGTATGATTATGATTAATTTATTATCAAATTTTTGCAACAGAACCGCCTGTCGGAACTTCATGAATTATGGGATAAATTGATCAAGGCATTGGAACTACGAGGCATACGACTTCGACAAACAAAGTCATGGGTGACTTTTTCTAGAAAGTGCGATGAAACACTTTATTGGATTAATGACAAAGTAGGATATCATTAAAAAACACAAAATTGTTTTAAAAATGTGTTTAATTTGCTTTGCAGGAGTTGGTTGTAACTTCAACTGATACAGGAAACGATATTGATCATGTCAATATGTTATATGGAAAATTTGATGATTTTTTAAGTGAACTGCAAGGATTTGGTGAAAGAATTAAAGATCTCAATGATGAGGCTGAAAAAATGGTGGACTGCATATTTGGTTAAAAAAGTAGTTAAGTGAACTTTCAAATTGCTCTTTCTTAGGTTACAGAGGAAAAACATCCAGAATCTGAACATATTCAGAGCAAACAGGAAGAAGTAAATTTAGCATGGAAAAATCTAAACAATCAAGCTGAAACCCGAAATAAAATGTTGACAACTTCTATTGAAGTTCACAAATTTAACAGGTATATTCCAATAAAACATTTGGGTTTGTTTTAACAACCTTTCTACAAATATGTCATAAAATCTATTGTAGAGATGTTGAAGAAACAATATCTTGGATGAAAGACAAAGAAGTAAGCCTTAGTTCTGAAGATGTTGGGTCAGATGTAAGTTCTGTGCAAGCTCTTCAAAGAATCCATGAAAGTGTGGAACGCGATTTGGCTGCTTTAGAAGAAAAGGTGTGGTGAATCATATGATTTCCTGACAATGTGGTTGTGATTTTTGGGACCAATGTTAAGCTTGGCAAATAAGATTTAAGATAATTTTTGTGAGAACAATGTTAATAAGTTTATTTAATATTTCTCGATATATATTATACATCCTTAGATTGGTATCTCAACTGACTGTAACATTTGGAGAGTTTCTTTTATGTAGCTTTAGCCTGATGTAATTCTGGAACTTACACAGTTTATCAGGAATTTGATGTGTTTTTAATTTATTAGGTTTTGTTACATCTCTGACAGGGATGCTGCTGTGAGCTATTCATTTGCTGAAATGCATTTTTTGTGGGCCAATTGCCAACTGGCCTGATGGCAATTAATTAGAAACCTCAAGTAACAGCCACCTGGGTTACGGATTTGGGACTGTTGCTAACTTTAGCACTGTAATTTGCAAACTTGTATGCTCTTACAGCTTCTTCATTTTTCTTAAACACTATTTCTCTAAAGTTTCATTTATTTTGGGATCTTTTTATGTGGTGTACAGGTTTCTGAACTTTCCGAAGAAGCTGCAAGAATCGAAAAGGAACACAGTCTTTCAGTTTCTATTCAGTGCAAAGACATGATTGACAATTGGGACTGTGTCAAATCTGTGATGAATGAGAGAAAACGTCGGTTACAAGAAAGCTACGATCTGCAAGTGAGTTTTGCTTTTTGTGAAATGTAATTGAACAATTCAACAAAAGAGTTACACCTATTTAACTAAGTTGGTTATGGCACTGGCACTTGTTACCACCCCACAAAAAATATCTCCAAAATTATATCATGGTGTAAGCTAGGGCATTCCAAACTTTTTTCTTTATTGAAATAATAATTTGATGAAGGAAAAGTATTTTATTGGTAACGTTAACCTAAACATTGTTAATCATTATTACTTTCTAATTAATCATATTTTTTTTTTTTGAGAATATATTGTATTTTTTAAAAAGAAGAGTTACTTGCTTAGAGCTTTCTGGCTGAAAGCAAGGAATTGCTTATCTGGTGTGACGAAACAGAATCATGTATTTTGGCTAATGAGCTTGCAACAGATGTGTGTGGTGCAGAGGCGCTTGTTGACAAACACCAAGAACACAGAGTTAGTCTATAAACTGTCTTGTGTACTGAAGAAAATTAAGTTTATGCATATACAGGGCAAGATTGCTGCTCAGGAAAGCAGCTTTAGACATGCTGACGAATTTGGCAACAGATTAATCACTGAGAGGCACCCAGCTGCTGTCACTGTGGTTGTTGAAGTTGTTGCATCTTCCAGAAAATCTTCAACATCGTCTTCCTCCGATTCAGATAATGAAAAAGAAAAAAACAAGTAATAAACCAAACTTGATCTGCAGTTATTTGGTACAGTTGTCCTGTGATTGTAATGTTGTTGTTGTTTTAGTATTGACCACAAATGTTTTTTGTCCAATATGTTGCCAAATATTTGTAACATGTCTGTTAGCATTCAAACAAGGACTTCAGAAGCACCAGGTATTATACCAGAAAAAGTTGATGAATTGATGAAAAAACATGAACAACTGTTAAAGTTATGGGAAGAACGACAGGCGCTGTATGACCAATGCCTTCATTTGGCATTATTTAACCGGGATGCTGAGCAGGCAGAATCATGGCTTGCAACACAGGTAATAATGTACAAGGTATAGAATTTAGATTTTGTATTAATTTAGTACTTCTAGGAAATTTTAATTGCTCAAGATGATCTTGGGGAATCATTGGATTCTGTTCAAACCCTTATAAGAAAGCACGATGACTTTAGCAAATCTGCTGCAGCACAAGAGGAAAAAATTAATTCTGTAGATGAAGTGGCAACAAAACTTATTGACAGAGGCCACTATGCATCAGAAGAAATTAGTTTTCGGCGGGATAATGTATGTTGTGGTTCAAAACCCTACTGAAATGTTTTTTCCCTTGTGTGATGTTCATCTTAACTTTTTCCTTTGTTTGATGTTTAGTTGCTGAAGCGACATGAGTTGTTAAAAATATGTATACAAGAGAGGGCCAGAACTTTGGATGATGCCAATAGGTTTAGGTCATTCCAGCGGGATGCAAGAAACTTGTGTTCATGGATGGCAGAAAAAGGAAAAACAGCAAATGATGATTCCTATCAGGTAAATTGACAATGATGATGAAATACTTTTATTTATAATATGATCGAAAGCCAAATTTTCTTGAAAAAATCAATAGGATCCAATAAATATCAGAGGAAAATTGCAAAGGCATAAAGTGTTTGAGGAGGAAGTATTTTCCAGTAAAGGTCGCATTGACTCCTGTCTGAATGATGCCCAGTCACTTGTTGCCGCTAATCATTATGCCAATGATGAAATTCAGACTGAGGCCACTGAAGTGGAAGAAAAATGGCAAAAGTTGCTCAACGATTGTAAAGAGAGGGGTATAAAGTACTTTTTGAAACATTTATAGTCTGGTGTATAAGCTGCAGACAGACTATCAGCCAGCCGACTTTGCTGACCAAACGGCCAAGACTATTTATAGTCTATTTCGTAAGATTTCAAACATGAATACAGCACACATGTTTTTGTTAGCGATACTTTGCAACAACAATTAAATAACATTTAAAGCTTTCATTGGAAACAGTGGCGAACTGAGAATTCTATCTTTCAACATGTATTCGACTCCTGTCATCACATCTATTATTTATATACCAGGAAGCAAATTGTCAAATGCATGTGAAGAGCAAGTTTTTAATCGTTCTGTGTCTGAACTACTTCGTTGGACTGAAGAAACCAAACTTGCAGTTTCTTCTGTTGAATTGGGTGTTGATGTTTCATCGGTTGCCACTTTAATAAAAAAACATCAACTGTTAGAAATTGATGTTCAAGTTCATAAGGTATATTTTCTCTATATGTTATACATGTTGTTCATATTAACATGGTACTTGGTATTTAGGAACGTGTTGATGGAATAGAAATTTTGGCAAAACAGCATGTTGCAAATAATCATTTTAACTCTGTGGAAATTATGCACAAGCAGGAAGACCTTGTTGAAAAATACAACAGCTTGCAAGTGAGCATGATATAGTATAATTTAGACATTACCGACCACGGGACCAGCAGATTTTTTATTTTATTTGCGATGGCTGTATTTAAAAATTTTTTCTGAAACTGCAACTAAACAACATTATAGGGCAATGCGGTTTAACTATTTTAGGATTGCTGACAAATATTTAAAGAATTGGTAGGCCAGTTAGTTGTTACGAACAACAGCCCACACAAGTATGTACAAGCCTTAAAACTAAAACCAAAATATAAATTTAGAAAATAAAATAAATTGCAGTGGTTCAACATGGTACAAAAATGAGATTGTTTCATCCCGAGTTATCCAGTACTAGAAAATTTCAAGCACTTGTCATTTAATTGATTCTCACATTTTTTAATGTCACACCATCATTTTATCGGCAGCTGTATGTTTCATTAAAATTCTTGCTTGCCGATACGTTTTATGGTACAAGGTTATCAACTTAACTAACAATTTTAAATGGTATATTTGGTAACAATACTTGTTGTAGCACACTAAACATTACATTTGACATTTACGTATGGCCAACATTCAAGGGCGGCTTATAATCGAGTAAAAAGGGAATGTGAGATAAAATCCTATGATACAAATCCTATGGTACAAATATTGAATATTGATTGTGAAAGCTAGTTTCAGCCAATTAAATTCTACAATCTGGTCAATTGGTTCATTTTTAGTTTAATATTGGGAATGAATCGAAAAATTATGTTTCAAGCAAATTGGTTTTCATGGCTGAATTCCACACTTCTGCTTTTCTGTTGTTGCATGTGTTAAAAGTTGCATTCTTACATTGAAATCAGATTCCAATGGCCAAAAGAAGAGAAAAACTTCTGGAATCTCAGAAAAGTAAGCAGCTGTTTAGAGATATCCAGGATGAGATGGAGTGGATACAAGACAAATGGCCAATTGTCACAACACCAAACATTGGTTAGTATGACTTTAAAAAATGAATGTTAATAAGTTGTACCACTTGTAACCACCTGTGTCTGCCATAGGCAAGGATTATATGAGTGCAAAAAATTTGTTCCGTAAACATAAAATTGTGCAATCTGAAATATCTGCACATGAAACCAAAGTTGATGAAGTTTGTGCTCGAGCCAACAAACTTATTGATGAAGGTGACTATTCTTTATTTGGTATATTAGTCTATACAGGATATTTTTACATTACCTTTGTTACATGTAGGACACTTTGAAGCCACACAAGCAGATGCCTATTCACATAACCTTGTCAGTGAATGGAAAAAGCTGAAACTAGGTGCTGAGACTCGTGAGCAAGACTTACTTAATTCTATTGAAGCACAGAAATATTTGGCAAATGCAAATGATGCTCATATTTGGATTGAGGTAAATACTATTGTAATTTACTACATAGTTTATTGCATCTGTGTATTGGTAATGTACAGTAGGTGCTGTGAAAAGCCATTGTTTTTCCTGTGTATCTGAACTTCCTTGGCAAGTTTTACTGACGATTTTGGTTTTATTAAATTATTTTGACAATCATACACAGACTTCTCAACTTGTCTAAGTTTGTGAACCACAGGATTAATTATTCTCTGTGGTCCCAAGAAATATCAAAAGGACACAAAAAATTAGCATAGCAATAAATGAAAAAACGGGACATCACCCATGACAAATTTAAAGACCTGTTTTGATGTTGATTCCAACTTTTGGCTACTTCCATAAGAGAGGACAAAATGTTATGAAAACATCATTAGTACACTTTATGATTTCTGATCTGCCCAATCAGCAGTAAGGGTATTAGTTTTTTGAAAACTCTTGTGGGTTTTTTTATTTTTCACTGTGGACCTATAGTTGAGGACCATTGACTTAAAATGATGAACATTTTAACATGGAAAACATTTTTTATCTTATAGTTTGTTTTGGTTGCTGTGATATGAAACTGTATGTTTTGTTTTTGTGCAATCTATTGTTGCTATGGGTTTGAGTCATTATGATAACCTTGTCATATAGACTTGTGAATTGATTCTGGTAATCATTTCCCATTCTGTTGCAATTGCAAGTGGTCCTGACGATTTCCACCTTAGTTTCTGAGATAGTGGACTTGTCATATAGACTTAAGATAGGTCATTATTGTTGAAAAGGAAAGTCGAAGAATACATAATAGTATTTGTTCAAAACTACTTCACTGGAAAGTTTTCTGCTCAGATACATCAAACAATGGTATCTCAGTTACCAAACATTCTGTTTCTAATGTTTGCTCTTTTGCCGCTCTACTACTTTAAATAACTATCAACTGAACGAAGTGTTGTTTCTTCGAAGCAAAGCTAAACTGTTAAACGACAGTTGTCATTTTTTTCTCTTATTAAAAAAATCACATAATTTTTGTTTAGGAAAAGCAAGCAATCATATCATCACTGGATGTGGGTGCTGATGAGGATTCTGCCGAGTCGCTTGTTAAGAAACACGATGCCCTCATGGCAGATGTTGCATTGTTTGAGGGAAACATCACCTTCTTAAGGACAGAAGCTGAACAGTGCAAGGTCCATATAGTACAACTTTTTTTCTTTAATTTTTGATATACACAGTTATCAAGTTAATACTCTTGCAGCTGCAAAGTCCGTGGGCAAAGGAAGAAACCCTAAGAAAAGTGATTGTACTTCATGAGTATCATGAAAAATCCCCAAGGGAACTCACAGTGAAAAAAGATGAAGTTCTGACTCTTTTGTCATCGTATAATAAGGTTACATATCATAAATGTAAAATTAAAATATTTATTGAGGATTGACATATTTTTTTAAATTGTTTAAAATTGTCATTAATCTGTATCCATCAGTTAGTTTTTAGTCCATCTCTTATTTATTGTTTGTTTTTCACATTAGGATTGGTGGAAAGTTGAGAGGATGGAACAGCAGGGATTTGTTCCTTCTGCTAGCTTGAAGTTAGTTGAAGATGATGAACATCAGGAAAACAGGGAAGATACTGATGATGAGACAGAACAAGTGGCTGAATTGGAAAAAAATGAAAAAACTATCTTGGCATGCCAAAAGCAAATTGAAAATGAGTAGGCTCAAACATCTTTGTTTAAGATATCATTCCTATTTATTTAACTTATTTTATAGCTATGAGAGTCTAAAAGTGAAATGTAAAAGACGTCATGGCATGCTAGAGCACTCCCGCAGGCAACATGCTTTAGCACGGGAATGTGATGATATGGTGAAGTGGGTGGATGAAAAACATGTACTAGCTGCATCATACCAACTTCAAGAAGATAATGATCAACAAGGTGGCTTGGAGCACGTCGAAAAACTACAAAAAAAACTTGATGACTTTCAGAAGGTAGAAGAGTATAAAGTGAAATCAAACCCCAAACCTAATAGTTCGGATTATCTGTATACATCAGTGCCCGGTGCTGCCAAAAGAACATTTATGTTTATGTTTTTCTGCAAATCAATCAGATAACATTATTTTTTCCAATCTGCGCCTTTAGGACCTTAAGGCTCGTGAAAAACGTGTGGATGAACTGAACAATGAAGCTACACTGCTGAAACTTCCAGTTACCAGAAGTAGGGAAGGATCAACTTCATCGGATTCTGATGATGAGGTTGATCACCCCTCATATGGTTCACATGTTAATGGAAAAGTGGGGGTAAGGATTGGTGCACTGCTGTTCAGTGGTAACACAATTTTGTTACTGTTTGCAATGACAGGATATTTGCCAATATTATCATGCACTGTACTTGATTTCAAGTTTGTTTGTGCAACTCAACTGACCTAGACTATTGGTTTATGGTGCTTGGTACACACAGAGTCTATTAGTCTTTGTCAATGATTTAAAATCCCTTTTTTGTGCTGACAGAATCTTAACAAAGCTTGGAGCGATTTGCATGATGTTGTAAAGACACAAAATGACAATTTAGGTTCTGCACATCAGGTCCAGCGCTTCTTCAGGTTGGCAGATAAGTTCCAATGATGGCTTATGCCTATGGTGATTAAAGAAATATCTCAAAATAATAAAACAAACAACAAAACTTTAGAGATGCTAATGAAACTCATGAATGGATAGATGAAAAAAGCCAAGCGTTAAACAATGACAATGTTGGACCAGACCTATCAACTGTTCAGGTAAGAAGAAGGTTTCCAGCCATAAACACCCCGTCCAGTTATGTGGTTAGGCATATTTTTATTGCTAACCCTATGGCCTGTTTTATCTATGTGTATAATGTACAAAAATAAAGTAGATTAGTTATAATTGCTCTCCAGCAAGTTCCAATTCCTCTGGACCTCAGAGTGAGGGCACTGGAAATCATTTGGTCTTGTTTGATAATTGTATGAACTAAATCTGTGACCATATAAGCAAATACAATGTTTTATTTCTATTTTCAAACAATTTAAGTAGGCTGATACACAAATCTGTCGGAAACCGCACCACACAACCATTCCATTCGAAAGGTTTAAAGATTAATCTGCCTAATCTCAAACAATCTTACCAAAACCATCTTGTGGAAAAGTGTTAGACATTATGAGTCACTAACAGAAAACTAAATAGGTTGGAAATAATTATTTTGCACAAAATGTGTCGCGCTTATTCCTTACACAACAAACACAAAAAATGTTGACCTAGTTAGATAAGTTCACCTAGGTAATTGAATTTGTTTTGTTGTAAGGCCTTTTTGGAAAATATCCCTCATGCAATAAATTTCAGAGACAGTTATGCGATTCCTGCTTACGTCATAATAACAAATTATTCACAATATAGCCACCATCCTGGAAGTATGAAAGCTATGAACCTATGCTCATAAACATATTTCTGTTACGTTTGTTTTCGAACTGTTTGGATTTAAACAATTTTCCAAAAAGTAATTCATATGCTGTTTTATGTACACCTGCACTGTATGGGTATTAGTACTCTTGTCCAAAATGTGAATGAATTGCTTTCAGTTCTGACTAGTTGTATTGTACATAACTGTATTTCCAGGCATTGCAACGAAAACATGAAGGTTTGGAAAGGGACTTAGCTGCATTAGGAGAACAAGTTCATTCCCTTGATGCTGTTGCTTCACATCTAACTGAGCAGCACCCAGAACAGTCTGATGCAATTCAAACAAAGCGCTCTGAAATAAATCAAGCATGGAATGATTTGGTTGGAAAGGTATTGCTTTTATGCTACAAATAAAAAATTTGTAATGTATTGTGCATAAATAATGTTTTTTTATAATATTTAGGCGGAAACAAGAAAAAGATCTCTGTCTGACTCATTTGAGCTGCAGCATTTTTTTGCTGATTATAGGGAGTTGCAAAGGTGGTTAAGCCATGTGCAAAGTCAAGTTGGAAATACAGAGGTTGCTGATGATTTCCCTGGTGCTGAGGCCTTATTACAGCGTCACCAAGTAAAAAGATTTTTCCTAAACTTCTGTTAAAAATATTCTTTTAAAATTAACTTCTAGAAATGTCCAAGAATCTCCAAAAGTTATAGGTTAAATACTGTCAAAGTGTGACACTAATATATACAACACATATACCTGTTTTATTAAATAAATAGCCTTACCTTATGTTATGGGTGTCCAAACATTTTGTTTTGGGGGCCAATTTTATTCAGATGAAAATGCCCTTGGGTTTGTGATTTTAACCATGAAATAAATGTGTATTTTCTTTTACACTTGTATGAAGTTGCAAACCAAGTCTGCAAGCCTAAATCAAACCTTGGTGGGCCTTGTACAACACTATTTTAAATCACAGCCCTGGGTCACATGAAATACCAAACTGCAGACACTCCTGACTTAGGTTTATCCAACAGTGACACTACATTAATTTACTTAAGAGATGACATTTTAGTCTCACAAAAAGCTGTGTTGTTACTGTTCTGTCATTCCATAATGTAAATCTCTTTATCATCTTTCGTCACTATGATTGTCCGACACTGGTATTGTCCGACACTGGTATTTTTCATCCGATACCGATACCTGAAATTTTTCTTTAAAAATACTGTGAAACCGATCAGATATCAATTCTGTTTAATTACTTTATAAGTATATACATCAGCAAAATCTCAAGTTTCATATTATCATGAATTGTTGGTTCTTCAAAACCTCAATGAAGTTTGCCAACAATTATTATAAGCCTTAGAAAGAGTAGTACTACATGGCAATGTGTATCATTAAGAAATTTAGGTCACATGTTATTTTTTTGTCATGCCATTGGCTCTTGAAACATCAAAGTCATTGACTTTCAAAGTTTTGTCAACAGATTTTGTTTTTTCTTGCTGTAAACTTCTTTTTACATGTATTTGTAAATTTAAATTGTGGCTTCCGGTTAATTTCACAACATACCATTTGAAGGAATATAGAGCAGACATGGATGCAAGGTCACCAGCTTTTCACGTCCTTGAGCAGCAAGCAGATTCTCTTGTTCGTGCTGATCATCCTGCTGCAGCTGATGTTGATGCAGCAATTCAAGAGACATCAAGAGGCAGAGAAGAGTTGGAGAAGTACGTTATTGCTAGTTGTCTTATATGCAAACAATGTTTTGTTGGGTTGGTCCTAATAATTACAAAAAATCTTTAATTGTTAGAGGGCAACGTGTTTCATTTCAACACTCTAAAAATCCACTTTAATATTCGGTGGGTATTTGTTTGTTTCAGAGCTTGGGCATCTGGACATGTTTTGCTTGAACAATGCCTGAAATTTCACTTGTTTCTCCGAGATTGTGACATCACAGAAAACTGGATGCAAGCAAGAGAGGACTTTTTGGCAAGTGAAGAAACTGGTCTGTTTATTTAATTACATTTACAATCTTGTTTGTTTCTTAGTTTAGTTAATGTGTTCTTAGGGGACTCTTTGGATTCTGTTGAATCCCTTATTAAAAAGCATGAGGACTTTGATCGTGCCATTGGCTTGCAAGAAGCTAAAATATCAAGTCTGCAGACAACATCTGAAAAGCTAATGGAATCTGAGCCTCCACATTATGCAAGTGACCAAATTAAAGAGAAGACCGAAAGTATGTTGCAAAGGTAAGGAATCTGTTATTAATCAAGATATGCAAGCAGGGCAATGTCATTCAATATTATTAATTAAAAACAGATGGCATAAATTGAAAAATGCCTTGATTGAGAAGCGATCACGACTTGGTGAAACGCAGACTCTTCAACAGTTTAGTCGAGATGCTGATGAGGCTGATGCTTGGATTGCCGACAAACTTCAAACTGCTACAGATGACAGTTACAAGGATCCTTCAAACATTCAGGTTCATTCTATGTTTTAACATGTTTATTTACTTGAAATGTTTAACCAATGTTATTTTGGTCCCAGGACATTCAAAGTGGCTTGGTATGGGTACAAATATTTAACAGTCTAATTCATCATTGCATGCAGTGAAAAAAATACCATAATTTTAATGTATATTTTAAACTTGGCAGCATTATATTTCCACCACTGGAATCCGTAGAATTATAATAGCCATGCACCCCTTTTTCTTTCATTTCCAAAACTTTGAGCTTTTTGCTGTAAATATTATCACCAGAGCAAACATCAAAAGCACCAGGCATTTGAGGCTGAACTTGACGCTAACAAGGAACGTATCCAAAGTGTGATTAATGTTGGACAACAACTGATTGACACTCATCAGTGTGCTGGCTCTGAAGATGCTGTCCAGGTGTGTTGTATCTTACGTAAAAAGTATTTGAAAACTAATAAAGCATGATAATGAACTTTAAAGACTTTAATAAAGCTCTGTGGTAAGAATGGGGCATAAAAACATATTTGAACTTTATGCTTATTTTGACTTTGGCACAAGCATTCGATTAATTTTCTTTGTGTCAACTATTCTACATTTTCGTTTGTGCTTCGGGTGTGTTGTGTACCCTTTCGATGAACCAATATGTGTGGCATTCCCTTAACAGAGTTGTTTCCTTCTGAAATTTATTTTGTTTTTGTGACAATCTATGTCGCAGTTTCCTAACTGGCAAACATGCAAAAAAAACAGTGGCCATCTGTCTGCAGCTTATACGCAATGCAAAAAAAAGTTTATGAATTCTGTTTTCGAGTTTGTATAAACTTTCTGCTAATTGACTGCTGATTAGTTCATGGTTTTATTATGAACATTGTGTGGTTGCAGGGTCGGATTGCAAAGTTGGAAACAGATTGGCAGAACTTGCTCCACAAATCAGCAGGAAAGGGCAGCAAGCTGAAAGAAGCAAACCAGCAACAAAACTTTATCACTGCCGTCAAAGATCTGGAGTTTTGGATGTCAGAGGTAAAAAAGATTTTTGTAATTAAATATTTTTTGTGGTGTTCTTCAAAAGTTGATTGTTCTTGCTTTTTGGTAACTTTTAAAGACACAAATTATCAGGTGGAGGCAGTGTTGGTATCAGAGGACGTTGGAAAAGATGTCACATCAGTGTCGAATTTGCTGAAGAAGCAGAAACTGCTTGAAGCAGATGTGGATGCACATGAAGATCGTGCAAAAGAATTATCTCATCATGCAAGCATGCTTTTGCAAAAGGCGAATGATTCAGATGCATTGGATAGTACTGATGTAGAAGCAAAGAGAGAACAAATTGAGACTAGGTGGGTTTCTTAAAAATGCAATTATTTAGATGTTGTTTTTTGTTATTTTGCTTTGTTGGGTCTTCAGATTTGCAAACATTAAGGAGTTGACACGCTGTAGACATGCAAAGCTACAAGAATCACTTGCTATTCATCAGTTGCTGTACGAAATAGCTGGTGAAGAATCGTGGATAAGGTGAAGAAAATAAATATCAAGTATTTTACTCCTTTTGTAAGGTGATTTAATTGCTGTGCTGGATGTTTTAGTGAGAAAAAGTTGTTGGTGAGCAGTGATGATTGTGGTCGGGATCTCACAAGTATCAATAACTTGTGCAAAAAGCAGAAAAGAATAGTGTCGGAAATTGTGTCCCACGAACCAAATATTGAAAGACTTATGGTAAAAAAATTCTGTACTGATGTTTGATCGACAATATAAATTCAACAAACATAATTGGCTTACTTAATTTGACTTTCTTAGGAATCTGGCAATAAAATCAAAGAAGGTTCAGTTACACTTCATGATGAAATTGATCAACGCATAAATAACCTAAACAACACATGGAATTGGTTAAAAGACTTAAGTGGTCAACGAAGCTTGAGGCTGAAGCAAGCTCAAAACTTTCAACAATTCAGGTATGTTGCATATTGTTTTCTTTTGATTTTGTTGTTGTTACAGCTGTTAACAATGTGAAACTGAAAATAAGGATGGCTGAAAAGAAATGTAATTTATCTTCAGTGATGCTAAATTTTAGACAGCGACTTCCAAAATAAGGACAAATCTTAAAACGAAGGACTGTATGGCAAACCTGGTTATTACATAACATCAAAATTGATTTCCAGTAAAGTTCTGTCCAAGCTAATTATTAGAGGACTGACAATAAATATTTAAACTTACATGATTATTTCATAGAGCCAATCTTGAGGAGGAATCCAGCTGGATAGGACAACAACAGGCAGTTGTTGAGTCACAACAAGTCCCTGATTCTTTTGCAGCCACCCAGAGTTTACTTGCGAAGCATGAAACATTTGAAACAGATCTAAGTGTGCATTGTGATCGAATATCGGCAGTCAAGTCCACCGGTCAAATGTTGATTGACAAGGTAAATTGTTTTGAGTAATTTTTTTTTGAGAATAAAAGTGTGGTCACGCTCTAAACTTGTAGGAAAATCCTCATGCGAAGTCCGTGTTAGAGGAAATTAATCTGATTGAAGAGAAGCTGTCAGTATTGCAGGGTGCTGCATCTAAACGTAAAAAGCAGCTGCAAGAAACCTCTGCTTTTTTACAGTTCAACTGGAAGGTTTGTGATCAAATACAGATTGTTACACAAAACAAGAATGGATGGTTTTAAAATACTATTTTTTAGGCTGATATGGTTGATTCATGGATTGCAGAAAAGGAAGAAATTTTGAAATCTCATGACTTTGGTGAGGACCTTTCTTCCGTTCAAGTGTTACTTGTCAAACAGGTATGTACATGTGGAGTTTCTAGGTTTGTTAGATTCACATTGTTGACTTTCGTACATTATTTTGTGTGCTCTTTCCAACAAAGTGCATCTTAAAGACTTAATGTGCAGGACACTTTTGATGCGGGCTTGGAAGTTTTCGATCATGAGGAAATGTCAAAAATTACAGCTTTAAAAGATCAACTTATTGAAGCTGATCACGCTCAGTTTGATGCAATTAATGCAAGATACGCACTTCTAATGAAAAGGTTTATTGTGCTTTCTTTAGGCTATGTTATGTAAACTTACAGTATGTGGCAAAGGACAAATGCTTCGTAACCGTGACAAGTATGTAATCTAGTGCCATAATATATTTTGTAGACGTGGGGATTTGAAAACAGCGGCTGTTGCCAGAAGAATTGAACTCGAGCGAAATAGTAAATATTTACGTGGTGTAAATGACTTGTGTCTGCTTTTTGCCAAGAAGGCTTCCGCGTTTAATTCATGGTTTGAAAACGTTGAAGAAGATTTAACAGATCCTGTGCGATGTCATTCAGTCGCCGAAATAAAGGTTAAGAAAACTATTTTCTTGTATAGTGTGTGTCTGTTTATTTTGGCATCAATACTATTTAACAGACATTATATCGCGTTTGGTAATTATTTTTTAAGTGTTTAAACACTTCCAAATATCTCTCCAAAGAACCGCAGAAACGCTGGGGTTAACTATTTTGTAAAAAATGCAGGGTGTTGTAACGTGAGAAAGTTGATCATCATTACGAACGTCTGGGGGTGTTTGCATCTGGGAAAAAAACTAGTTGGCTCTTGGTCGCTAGTCACGTCCTGGGATTGCTCTTTAAACGTGAAATCTGTTTTCGCGCAGGCACTTGTATCAGAACATGAAAGTTTCCGACAATCCTTGTCTGTCGCGGAGAATGATTTGCAAGAGTTGTTTGAAATTGACGACAAAATAAACGAGATGAAACCAATGAATGATCCATCTGGCTCCAATAATTCCTACACTTGGTTCAAACGCCAAACACTTCAGGAATCGTGGAATGCTGTGCAAAACATGGTTGCATCTCGTGATACAGACCTGCAGCATGAACTGGAACGACAAAAGAACAATGACGAGGCGAGAATGAAATTTGCTCAACACGCAAACGCGTTTCACGATTGGTTGACAGAGACAAGGTAAATGGAACAGATCGTTAATTGTGTTTGTATATGTGGTCGTTACCAGGACCTTTACGAGTTTGTGTTTACCCTTCCGGATTGTTTCTTTTTCAGGTGCTATCTTCTTGACTGGTAACTACCTGCTTACTTTTCCTCTCTAACCTTTTCTTTTCATATACTCTTTTCTTTTCTGACAGTGTTGGTTATCGGCATGTTCTCCGTGTTTTGAAATACTGCGTCATTTACTCCCAAAAAGATGATTCTTTAGTCCCCAGGTTAACCTAAGATTTACTGCTACTGCAAATCAGTGTTTTACTGCATGTCAATCTACAAACTCACTTTGGTTTACACAGCACAAACAAATCAACACATTCTATAAAGAACACTTTCATAGGTTTTGAAACGAATTATAATTTTTTCCAATAGAGCAACCATGATGGAGGAATCTGGAACCTTGGAATCACAACTGGAAGCCACTAAACACAAATCTGTGGAAATCAGACAAAAAAAGGTTTGGTTTGGTGTCAACAATAAGCTGAATTAGACGTATTTTGTAATTCCACAACTGTGTTTGTTGTACAAGACTCAGCTGCAAGAGATCGAAGCACTTGGTGCTGGTTTAGAAAAGGCATTGATTTTGGACAACGCTTACACTGAATATTCAACTGTCGGTCTGGCACAACAGTGGGACCAACTTGAACAACTCGGAATGAGAATGCAGCACAACTTGGAGCAGCAAATACAAGCAAGGTAATTTCACCACTACTATAACTATATGTGATATTTCCATTACGTTGTTTTGCGCCCAGAAACATGACTGGCGTAACCGAGGAAGCATTAAAGGAGTTTTCTATGATGTTCAAACACTTTGATAAAGACAAAAGTGGACGCCTCGAGCATCACGAGTTCAAATCTTGTCTTCGTTCACTTGGATACGATCTTCCTATGGTCGAGGAAGGAGAGGAAGACCCAGAATTTCAAGCCATCCTTGATCTTGTTGACCCTAACAGGTAATATGTGATGGTACGACATCTCACCCTAACAACTTGTAACACCTTATTGTGAATATTGATATAGGGATGGTATGGTTTCCTTGCAAGAGTATATGGGCTTCATGATAAGCAGGGAAACTGAAAATGTCAAGTCAAGTGAGGAAGTGGAAAGTGCTTTTAAGGCATTAAGCGCAGAAGGCAAACCTTACGTTACCAAGGAAGAGCTCTACCAGGTACAAATGTCCATACTCTTTCTCAATAAAAGTGTTTTGGAAAAATTTGAAATTGGGGCCTTCAAAATACAATCTGAAAGTGGAAACTTTTACCTGCACTGTAAATGTATAATTGTAATTTATTATGAATTGTTACCGTTTTTATTATGATTTCAGAATCTCAGTCGAGAACAAGCTAATTATTGTGTGGACAACATGCCGCCATATTACGATACTCACGGGGTTCATGTGCTTGGTGCTTATGATTATGTTGGATTCACCAAAGAACTATTTAATAATTAACCATGTCATATATTTGTAGCATGCTTGTAGTGTAGATGGTGCTTGTTTTGTATGGTGTCTTCATATGTGTAATTTAGTGCTTTATATCACTGAAAGACCTCTTCAATTCTTCTCATAAACTCAAAATTTCTGCTGCAAAATAAACAATAGCGTGTGCTGTCTCATAAATGTGCAGATTTTAAAGTTGCCTAATGATTAACAAGGCTTTGTTTGTCGATATGAAGTAAATGTTGAGGATCTGGATCGTGTAATGGATAACGAGCGAAGCAATCATCACAGAACCGAAATTCTGTTCCCATTGATGATTTGTATCTAAAGTTTTTCAGCAGCCTACAATGAAAATTCCGAAAGTCTTGGTTGGTGTTGCAGTGTTGGGACTCGTTGCAACCCTGGCTGTTGTGCTTCCTATTTCGTTGCTTTTGCCCAAAAAACAAGGCACTGATATAGTAGTAGCAAGTAAGTTAAAATAATTAAAATATCCCGAATCGTTTGTGCATTGGCCTTTTTATAGCAAACGAAGGTTCATTGGTTGGCTACAAGTCGAAAGAAGCAGGTATATTTTGGGGAATTCCGTTTAGTCAGCCTCCAACTGGAGAGTATAGATGGAAAAATCCAAGAAACCCAATTCCATATGAAGAGAAGTTTTGGGATGCAAGATACAAACGGCCTGGGTGTCCACAAATATGTGATCAACCTGCTGCTGAATATTCTTGTCCACATGAGGTTGGAAAATCAGTGTGGTCACAATTTAACGTGTAAAGAGACCAGTCTACACTTGCTTTTGCATGTAATTTAAAATAATGCAAAAAAAGTTCTGCATAACTAACACTACGCCCAAAATTTTATTTAAATAGATACGAAGGATTCGGTTGTTTTGGTTCATAAAACTTTAATGCTAGATTTAAATCATAAATATTTCCCCAAATTATGTTAGACTCCAATATTATTGTTTGGGCTTCATCTCTTATCTCTTCGATGCAATTTGCACAGAATTGCAATCATAGCAATATTGTGTTGCAGACTGACGAAGACTGCTTGTATCTAAATGTTTTCATTCCCGATAAATTATTGGCATACGTGGAAGCTGATACGGTTTTGAATCACGAGCATTTTACGATAGCTCCTCAGTATTTGGATGGTAAATTCAACAAACTGCCTGTTCTTGTATGGTTTTATGGTGGAAACTTTTTAAACGGAGCCGGTTCGTGCGTTTTATATGATGGCCGCAAAATGGCCAGTTCGGGTGATGTTATTGTAGTCACCCCGAATTACAGGTAATTTACGTATGTAATTTGTTGCTTTTTTGTGAGCGTTTATATCACATACTGTTTAACGAAATAACAATGAACAATTTGTGCAGAGTTGCACATTTGGGATTTTTGGTGCAAGGTAATAGTTCAACAAACGACGGAAAAGGTAATTTCGGAATCTGGGACCAAATAAAGGCTATGGAATGGGTAAAAAACAATATTGCGAATTTTGGTGGCGATGCTTCTCAGGTGATGAATAAAAACCTGGAAATATTTGCACATTTTAACAAAGTTGATAACTTTGCAGGTGACATTATTTGGACAAAGTGCTGGTGCGGAATCAATTGGCGTTCATTTGGGTTCAAAATACAGCGATCCCTTATTTCATCAAGCTATTATGCAGAGCAATCCATTTGGTTTGCCATTTCGGGACTTGAAAGATGCTCAAGCGTTTGGTAGTAATTTTGCGAAAGCATGCAATTGCAACGAAAATGACATGAGTTGCTTGCGATCCAAGTAAGTGAAAACTGAAAACCCAACAAACCGTAACACGTTGAAATGTTCACATGTAATAAAGGGAAGGGTAAATGGAAATAACTATTTAACACAAACTGTAAACATCAACAATAGAGACTATTATTGATCAAGCATTCCATTTAACCTGTGTTCTGTGCATATCTAATTTATGTGACATTTTTAGATCTTTATTGGAGTTAGAAAAGGCATTCAATGAAACTGCTTTAACTGTGACTGATCCTTCAAAAATTATGTTGATATTTCAACCTTGGAGTCCTGTAATTGACGGAGACTTACTTCCACAACAGCCAATCGACATGTTTATGAAAGTACTGAAGCGTATTGGTAAAGTTTACAAACATAAAGTACTGCTTTCAAATTACTACAGGGATCAGCACAAAAAAAAGCTATGATTTTGGGAGCAACTGTTGATGAAGGAATGATTTTTGTTGCTGAAGCTTTTCCTGAAAAAATAAACAACACGGCGTACACAGCAATAGTCATTGCTGTGTTTAAGCGTGATGGGCAAGAAATATTGAAGGAGTATCCGCCTGCGGTAATCGAATTCAAAGCTTTGCTCGGTGGATAAAGCTTGCAGCTAAAATAAATTTTATTTGTTGATAAACTGCTAGAAAGCGGTTACAGACAGTTGTTCAACTCATTTACAGCAGATAGGATTTTTTTGCAGTGTGTTGAAAACGACTCAAATTGCGATAATAGAGAATTATTGAACAAATTAGCTACTGAAGCATTGTTTATATGTCCACAAAGAAATGCCGCCAACGCATCGGATGGGACTGATCAATGGTGGTACATATTTAACCAAACCTGGTCGTTTGAGGTAACTTCAATTGTTTACGTTGCACGTAAACATATTATTACAGTTTTAATTCAGGAACTGTGGGAGCAACCACTCTGCTATGATCGTGTTTGTCATGCCGCCGAACTGGCTTACCTCTTTAATGTTGAAGAGTTAACAACGTATACTTTCACTCAAAATGAAAAAACTTTTGCTAATCGACTGATTTGGTACTGGAGCAACTTCGCCACATATGGAAACCCTAACGGCCTTGCGGGTGGAAACGCAAAGGTAGACTTTACATCATTGGCATAATTGCTTTGAAAATGTGTCCTTGTTATACTCATTCCGTAAAAAAATGCGCAATAAGTTTGCCGCTGAGAAATGGTCGGTTAACATTAAACACTGAATTTTTTGTAGGCTTGTTAATTATGACATAGCATTTTCATTTGTTTTTCAGACATCACGTACCAAACGTGCTGTAGTTAATCCACGTAATTGGCCATTTTTCAATGACCTGACCACAAAACAACATTACATTGCTCTAACACTGCAAGCAGAGGAGGATTTTCAAGTTAATGATCCATATAAGGAGATCTGTGATTTTTGGGACCATTTGGATGCATATGCAGACCATTAATAATGTGCAAATGTTTAACAATACACAAACAAAAAAATCAAATAAAAATGGTGCATGTTGCAATTATCAATATATATATATAACACAATCCAGCGATCACAACTTAGTTATATGATGCCATTGACCAAAAAAAGTTAAATTTAATACCATTTTGCAAAATATACTTTTACTTTTTCACATTTACTTTTGAAAACGAGTGAACCACATTAAATATTTCAACACAAATTCAAGACTTGGAAACAAATTTAATCTGCCCAACAGCAGAGTCGTATCGACGGTTTATAGCACAAATAGCAAAGTACATAAATTGCAATTCTTTTCAAACATGTGTTCCCAATTTTCTTTGATCTATGTTGCCAATTGCTTGTTAAATGGTATTTATTGGTTGTCGAATTAAGAAACCAAAAACATTTGAAGTGTTTCTCTACTTACATCTTAACTGCAAGATGATTTCTATACATTATTTCGCTTTTGCTCTTGACGCTCTGTTGATGTAATACTAATCTACTATTTCAAAGTATTTGGAAAAAGTCGTAAGTGTTCACCAGCGTTGTTTAAAGCTATTCGTAATTCGTTAATAACATTTTTAACAAACTTGAATTAGGCGCAATAAATTGCGTTGGCGGTTTAAGTTACTTTTACAATTCCAGTCGATCTTCAGCCACATTTTTATTTGTAGGGTCCAAACTTTATCTCAATTTTCTTTCATAAAATTATAACACAAACACTCTACCACATCAGTACAGGACACGATTCACGAATAAGGGAAAGGGAGCAAAGCGAAAAGGTAAAACAAACATTGTAGATTCCAAAACCAAAATTTATCAGTTCTTTTCGTTGTTGTTGTGTTTTCTATGTTTGGCGCAACACTCATAACAATGGCTGCGCAGTAGCTGTGCGCGTGCAGACCGCGTGGTTATGTTTGCTTGTTCTTGTGTTGCCAGTTTCTGTCATGTGTTTTAACTATAGGATTACATTTGATTATGGCTTATTGCCGGCGTGGGCATAGGCGTCGATTTAGAGGTGACTGGGATGACATGTCACAAACCAACAGGGGTGACAATGCATGTATTGTCACCCCTGAATTTCGTTTAAATTAAAATTATTGTTAGAAAAAACACATACATTATACTATGCGTTAAGGTAGTTTTAAACAACCTGTATTATCACCATCACAATCAGGATAAACACAAGTGTCTCTTTGATTGTTACCCAACGCAGCAGTTGTTGTGATAAATGGTAAGAATCAGCATTGTTGCGTAATAGATTTGTATAACTTCATAATTACTAAATCTGCAATAGACTGATTGAAACAAAAATGTGCCGCTTTCAGTAAAGGTGGTCCGTAATTAAAGTGTTTAAAACATAGTGCTACAAAACATGATTCGTTGTAAAAACAAAGTGACACGAAACGGAATTCGCGTCTTGCCTATATTTAGGGCGATACGACTGACGAAATGTTTTTTGCGTATTTCTAAAACCTGGAAAAGTCACCCTTAATATTTTACAAAACGTTAAAAAATCGACGCCTAGGGGCGTGAGTAATGTTTTTTGTCTGTTAACTGTGCTTTGTGACATTTGGCAGTTTTACTGGCATTTGATTAATGCAACTGATGAATGTGATTGCACAACGGGCAGCCTATGCGAATAGATCGGTCGCAAAAACAGTTTCATAAGTGTGCTAGAATTTGCCATGTCTGCAAACTGTACATACAATTGTGTTTCTTTTTTGTTTAAATAGAAACCGTTCCTGTTCTGGCGCGTGGATGTTGTGCCGGCCATTCCGTTGTATTGAATACAAGTGTGTGTTGTGTTCTGCGGGCTTAGCCACTATCTAAGTTACTCCAAAAAGCTAGATAAAATTCTGCAGGAAAACTATCTAATCCGCAATAATTTTTTTTTCATTTTCATAAACGCCGTGTAAAAGTCTTTTTCCGCGATTTCTGCATCTAATTGAATGGCTTGTTCATTGGTTAATTTTGGTAGATCAAAGTTTAATAATTTACGAGCGTTGGCTTTGATATTCAGATTGTTTGCGCTTTGCTTGTAAAACTGTACATATAAATTAACAAGATCAGACTGAATAAGCTTCTGGTCTGTGATCATCCTATTGCCCGACCTTAATCTATCGATGTTTTTTTTGGTTGTGTCGCTCTCTAAGTTTAAAAAGTATTTAGTATTTTTTCTCAGTATCTTACGTTCTTTTTATTCGTTTTTCGAGATCATGTAGGGTTGCTAACCTGTTTCGTTTGGTGATTGCGGCGTGACGAATCGTTTCCCCCCTTATCACGGCTTTTAGTGTGTCTCACCTTGTATGTGGATTTTGTATCAGTCCGGGGATTTTCGCGTTCGAAGTTCGTGACTACTTCAACTATTTTCTCTCTGTAATCATTAAGCAGGGATACATTGATCTGCTAGTATCCTCTTTCACGGGACGGAGGGTTGATATTAAGTTGTAAAGTGATTATGGAATGGTCTGACATTATTCCCGGATCGATATTGGCATTTGTAACATTTGTGGTGAGTTGTTTGTCTAACAGAAAAAAATCAATACGTGAGGCGGCGTATGGATTTTTCTTAAACCTCGAGTGTTTCTGCAGATTTGGATATTTTTGTCGAAATATATCCTGCATGCAAGTTGCCTAGAGTTGCATATTGCAATAAATTTTTCTTCGCATTCCGGTTAGCATGTTTATCGGTTCCCGATTTGTCTAATTTGTCGTTCAATACTAATTTAAAATCTCCTCCAACAACAATATGGGCAATTTAGAAGTTGCTTAGTGATGTGAACAGGTCATCCACAAATTCCGGTTCGTCCCTGTTTCAGATGACATTTCAACCATTATGTATTATCTTGTTCTACTCGAACGTTGTTTGCATGTTGCGAAGTTGACTTATATAGTAGAATTGCAACGCCTCTACTGTTAGATGTGCCATGCGCCCAAATAACTTTACCTCCCCATTCCATTTTCCAAAATATGACTTTATTGATATACTGCTATGCTTTTCCTGCAAGAAAGCCCAAAAATATTTTTTTTCGTTGTTGGGTGCGTAAGCATTAGCTAGGGCTATTGTTTTGGAGTTAATTTCTATTTCAGCCACAATGAATCGGCCTTTGCGATCGGATACGGTGTTTTTTAACTTATAAGAGAGGCCTTTGTCAAACAGGATTCCTACTCCCTTGCTGTTACTATTGCCATGTGACCAAATAGCTTCCCTGCCCCATTTTGACAGGACTGGAATGGATCTCTTGCAAAAAGGCAATGTGACACTTGCGAAAGTTTAACACCGATTCCGTTTAATAGTCTTGTTTAGCCCCCGAATATTAAAGGAAACAATATGGGACGCCATTATTACATTATTTAACGTTTTTTTTCCAGTCCAATATCCATATCTCACTCGAATTCCATGCCACACGGACAACGTTCACCAGGGTTATGAGCTGAGCAAATACTTTTCCACAGTCACAGTTAATTATTTTATGTTTACACACAGCATTACAACAATCAATGCTCATCGTTGTCTTAGGAAAAC
This sequence comes from Ascidia mentula, assembly GCF_947561715.1. NCBI lineage: Eukaryota > Metazoa > Chordata > Ascidiacea > Phlebobranchia > Ascidiidae > Ascidia > Ascidia mentula. The sequence continues at coordinate 12,864,869 of NC_138569.1, read as the reverse complement.
GATTCATCGAATTACAGACAAATATGATAGAGTACTTTTCGCATTGGATACATTCGAAGGTGCCCTCCTCCATTCGGAATTCCGGTTGGAAGTCCTGGCAACATAACATGAGCCGCATTGTGCTTCGACATGTCGGACATTTGCAGACTTTACTCCCCACTTCCACAAAGAACAGTTCATCTCTGCAACATTGTACCGCCACAGTCCATTCTTTCGAGCATTCCCTAGCAGCGTGTTGATTTAGATTTGGAGGTAACCATGATTTCCTCTTTACATTCAGAACAGTTCAAAGAAATCACACTTTCGCAGGGACTAATTGACTTGCTTTTAGGCAGGTCTTCAGGGCTTCTTGATGGTCGTTTTATGGTGGTCCGCTTATCAATGGGCGTGCTTGCGTGAGGTGATTCCGTGGCTTTGAACTCATCGGTTAAGTTGTGATCAACAATTGTGTTTGGCATTTTGGCATTATCGCTCTTTGGACTCTTATCAGTTGTAGTCGCATCTTTCTTATCAGGTTGCACCTGACGTTTCAGGGTTTTGTTACCATGCTTTTGCTTTAATTCTGTGTTTGAACGTTCTGGTGACTGAACATTTGCAAGCTCTGGAAAATCCAATTTACGTTTTGGGCAAACGAATTGTTTGTGACCCTTTTTCCCGCAGTATTTACATGTTGCTACCTGCCCATGGTAGGTAACATAAAATTTGCAGTCCATTATTCTGATGTAGCTTGGGATTGGGTTATCTTCTAGGTCGGATACGTTCATTGTGGCGATACGCATGCCTGAAAGCAAACCTTCTCTTCCTTTACGATGTATCATCTTGGAAACGTTCCCATATTTTTTTTGTCAACTCTTCTGCTATTGCCTGGTTTGGAAAGGGTATTGGAACCCATCCTACAGCGACATTAACTTTGTCGCTTTCGTAAAGTCGTAGGTGTTTTATCCCTTCAAGGGTACTAAGCTTTGCATATAGGTCGAGTACATGTTCTCTAGATGTACAGGTGATGTCAAAAGAGTTTCCCCCTAATTTCAGCAATTGCCGTAAGCTTTTTGACTGAGTACTGTAGATTATTAAGAGTTTCTAACACATTTTATCTTTTCAAAATGTCTTCCGCCTTCAAACTTAAACAGTTTGGCCTTCTCCGTTCGGCCGACTTTTTATATGCTATACTTGCGCGAAACTTGGCTTATCTGCCATTTCTCACACGTCCGCACACTACGTGTGCTACAGGTGGAATGATTTCAAAACGATTTACCAATGGCCTTCATATCCACCACTTCTTTATACCATCTAGTGACAAATGTTCTTTCAAAAAACTTGAACTTGGGTATAAAGTAATATGTGAACACAGAGTCTTTTTCTTTATTGTAGGGTTTACCCGTTTATAGCTATAGGGAACCCCACACTATATATGCAAAACAACATTGTTCTTAACCTCCAATACTGTAAATAATAAGTCTCTGCACGAAAATGTTTGTCCGGCTTTACAACCCAAACCCTAATCGATTAGGATAACTTTGCATGAGGATTAGGGTTTTGGGTTGTAAAACCGGACAGACATTTGTACAGCCGGACAAAAGAAGTTTTTTATGTGACTAATAATAGCAGTACTTTGTAACTTGGTAATAAGCTGGCTCTATCGTACCCAAAAAAGGATCCGAAAAAATATTGGTGCGAAATCGTGCAAGTATTATATTGCCTGCCGCTGCTGCCAGGCATAATTTATTTCTTGAAATAGCTGATCTTCTGGCAAAAATTAACGTAGTGTTTATTAAACCAATGTTTCGCCCGTCATACGGCGATACTTCATTTGGGTGTAACAAGTCCTTTTTCCTTTTAGCGCTTGTGAGTGTAGTGTGGAATATGTTTGTTTTAACTTCTTAAACCCTTCCAGAGGAACCTTTTCCATTTCTGCCTTCCGTTGCCCTTCTACGAGATTGTGTTCCTTGTTTCTGGCAAATCAACGCAAACTCCCGCTCCACTTATTTTTCCCAGGCGACCCAGCAGACGAGCTCACTTTATTGGAAATGCGACCTTCTGGACCATGTGATGAAACAAATTCGGGCAGTGAGTTTTGTATTTTGTATGGCGATAACTCATCCCTGCACTCTTTCTTACATTGTTCGACAGCGCTGTTCGCGGAGTCTTCGCCAGCTGTATCACCGCGCATCGTCAAAGCAGTTGGAGAAGGCATGAGTATACCGAAGTGCGACCACATGACGTTCTCGGGAAATCCTACAGGCTATTTATTATTTGTGCGCTTACTTATACCATATTCAATGCTGCAGTGACGTCTGTAAAAACGTGTGCAAAAAGAACAAAATGCCGTATATCTGACTCTACATAAACTGTCAATCAACAATTAGCAAATAAAAGTTTTGACTTTCGTATAACACACAACCCAAGTACATTGTCTCTTTTCGATTATTTGCCTTTCGCTTCTGCGCTCACTCTCTCTGCCTGTATTCTTATGAACTAGCAAACTTTAAACAACATTTTATGTCGCACGTAATTACGCGAGAGGTTCCACGGGCTTTACACGACAAAGTTACACAACTGAAATGTCAGTTGACAGCAACGAAGAAACGTAATACAGGCCACTGCAATGCAAAACTGGGAAGTGACGATGTGCGTTTTGGATTTCTCGTTGATCAGCGCAAAGAAAAAGAGAAGTACTAGATTGGTTATATGTTTTGTTCTGGCGACGGAGGAAGGTTACCCATAAGTAAAAAAAAATCTCTACGAGAACTTCGGTAAGCCCTATATTGTCGCTACCTTGATGGGATTTAGATAGTGGAGTTAAGCAATGATCCTAACCAAAACCCCGACGACGTAGCTAGGATGTTCGGGTCAATGGTTGTGAGGTCAAAACCTTTGCATTGTAAAGCGTCGGGAGAAAGCCCGCGAATCACACGCACGGTCCATCGTTTTGTCACTGAATGATGATAAAGAAGTCAATGTGGACAACGCTTTTTCCATTGACAAAATACCGTTTGAATCTAACCAGACACCGGTAAATTCGAAACTGTACAGTCTTCCACAACTTTGGGGAATTTCCACAGTTAGGCGGTGGGTATGTGTTGCTACTTTTTTATTTGCCTCTTCTTCCATCGCGAAGTGATGTTGTATCTTGCCACAGGACAACCATCCATCGCATAGCAGAGCAGACGAGGCTCTCTGGTCGCGGAAAAAAACACTTGCTGCAAAAACGCAACGCACAACCTATATATGCAGACTAAAGAAGATTTATAGTTACATCCATGATGGCGAAGCAAAGGAGATCACAAAAAATAAAAGCGAAGAATTGGAATGTGCCTTTTAGACGGCGCAGCACAAAGGACTGTAACGACGCGCTGCTGCAGGTGCCCGATTCAATAGATTAATTCGCATTCAGTAGAGATATCACACATTGCGATCACGCCAAACGATTAAGAGTATAGGATGCATTCCGGCCCCGCAATTGTCGGATTGACCCGGATGTCGGGAGGAGCTTTACTCACAAACAGCACCGATCTAAACCAGTGCTTCTTAAAGCCCCATATCAGTATTAAATCCCCAATATCAAGTTTTGAAGACTATCGGCATTAATACCCATACTGAGTGATTTGCTTTATTGCCCACAACAATTCCTGTGGTCGGTGACCCATAAAGATCTACTGGTACCATTTAAAGAGAAAAAAAATTGACTGCAGCTGCATCGGACAAAACACAGCAAGGATCTGAGGAGCCTCCAGGAGGATCTTATGTCCTATAGGATAGCAAAAACAGTCCCAGGGGGGCAACCAAAGCAACTTTCCTATGACCATTTTTTTGCCATTGCGTAAAAAAGGATTGAGGCCAACATTAAATTGCAAATTGGATGAGGTTTTTGTAATTCATTTTTTCGCAAAACCAACTTACATTTTCTGTAGCCTATTTAGTTACTAATGTCCGATCAGGGGGCGAAACTACCCTGCAACTAATTTTGACTGGAATGCTTTGACAAAAGGCGGGCCTAACATAAAATCATACATTGATGTATACTTCTGTGATTCAATTTTGCGCTACATCCCCTCAAACATTTTGATGCTTTTTCAACTAACTTATTCACAGCACCCAGCACCAAATGACAAGCTGACTAAGAAAAGAGAAAAATAACTGCACCAAACACGCTGAACATTGACCTGGCAATAGCACGTGCTTTCCCGCTCATTCAACCATAAATTTGACCCCAAGCATCACCGGTAGCCTTGTGACGTAACTGAGTTTCACTATGACAAAGGACAGGCATTCCCCGCTGGCGAAACTTTTTTAAAAGAAATACTGATATGCGGTCTTAAATGAAATTTTTGCCAGCCCGAATGAAAAATTTGTTTGTTGATATTTACTCCGTATTCAACTAAGATTGGCTATCAGTCGCACTGTCCTTATTCCAGCGAATCGTCCCTACTTTTGACATGTGACAATTGTTTTCTGCAATGTTTGACATCACCTTTAAAAAGGGTCGCAGGATTTGTCAAAATGAAATGTACAACAACATTGGGGTGAAACCGAAATAGGTTCGAGAAGCTCTGATCCGAATGATAAACCGAATCTGTGAGTTATACTACGTGCGAAGAAACCAACGTTCAATTCACACTGTTAAACTGATTTATTGGCAAAACTCGTTTTCAAGAAATGGAAATACGATGTGACTACTTTCTACTAAGTCATCTTACAAAAATGTATTACCAAAACAAAATGGTGACTGACCAATAGTTTTAGGCCTACTGTAAACCCTGTAAAAAAAACCCAGTGTAAAAAAAACAATATGAAGATTTTTTTTGAGCAATATTTGAATTTTTTCCCAATACATCGGATGATCACAAGTAAAGCCCTTGTGGAGCTCCTTCGTTTTTGCGATAAAGAACATTTTCCTTTGATTTTTTAAAATCCTCGCTAGTGACTTTCATTCGACGTTCTCTCAAGGCGAGAAGGCCTGCCTCCGTGCAAATTGCCTGATGAATACTATAGTTTAGAAAGCCCAACTCTTTAGCAAAGTTTTTGAAACAAACACTACCTTTATATCAGCTCCAGACAAATCATCTTTAGCCTGAACATGTTCATCCACATTCACATCATCAGCCAGTGTCATTCGAGCAGTGTGTATATTAAAAATTCTTCGCTTAGTTTTTTCATCAGGCATGGGAAACTCAATCTTCCTATCAATCCGACCTGATATGCAGAAAAGTCATATAATGTATGACTAAATAATCAAGAATCTTTAATCCCCTTAAATAACAAGTGGAATAAACTTCTGACACCATAAACTTAGGACACATTTGGAGCCAATCATGCAGAAAAATAAAATTTAACATATAAAGCACCTTCCTACCTGCACGAATTAAAGCTGGGTCAAGTGATTCTATTCTGTTTGTTGCCATTATCACTTTTACATCACCCCTGGAGTCAAATCCATCAAGTTGATTAAGTAATTCTAACATAGTTCTTTGAATTTCACGTTCACCACCAGAGTTTGATTCATATCTGAGTTTTGCAATACAAACAATAATTTTGAATCTATCCACTGGCTAATTTGGATTATTAAAATAAAAATTTTGGCATGTACAGTCGAGTACTGGTGAGAAAAATACATACAAAATTATATTTGCCAGCATTGTGTCACCAAGCAGTTTTGTATAATTGCACTGATGAGACCTTTTAGGTCGAAACAGTGGCCATCTGTCTGCAGCTTACATAATTGTAAATTCTTGTTTAGCATTTCCCAAACCTGTTCTGGGGAGTGTTGAGTGTAGATGTGACCATATTACCCTTATTAATCATTATCGATAAGACTTACTAGTTTTTGGCATAAATGCTAACTAAAAACAAGATTTTTGGATACAAGTGGACACAGTGCCAAATCTCATTGACAGAAAAAACTTGCTTCCTTGTTGTTAAATTGCCATCTATATTAGGAATAAGGTTTGGCATTTTTTAACAAAAAATTCCAGTTCTGTGTAGTAGAAGTTATGACACAATACTTAGTTGCCACTTTGTAAATTAAAAAAAAAAATATATCAGAAATATTAAAAAAATACAATTATATCAGCTGACAATTACCAACAATGACTTGATATTTGATTATTGGTTGATATTGTCAAATACACTGTTTAAGTTATTGTAAATAAATAATGGAGATTTGCTATTACCGCTTAGTTCCAATGGCATCTATTTCATCGATAAACACAATAGAGGGGGCATGCTCCTCAGCAACACGAAACAATTCCCTGACAAGTTTTGGGCCATCACCCAAATACTTCTGTATGAGTTCAGAACCAACCACCCGAAGAAATGTTGCAGATGTCTGGTTAGCAACAGCCTTAGCGAGCAGTGTCTTGCCTAAATGTACATTTAGTGTAAAAGATGAGCTGAAAAATACTAAAATTTTTGGTATTTTTAACAATGATTTTATAACTGAACTCACTGAATCTAGTAGTTTCACTATTTTGCTTACTGGTCCACAATCCACAAGCAACACATTTCAAAACTATTTTGTACCTGTTCCAGGAGGCCCATACAAAATGACACCTTTAGGTGGTTTAATCCCCATTTCCTCATAGTACTCAGGATGGGTTAGTGGCAATTCCACAGATTCCTAAAAAGCCACACAAGAGAATCAGGCTCAAAAAAGTTAAAGCTACATTCTGGACACTGCATGTGTTTCATTACTTAATAAACATACAGAGGTTCATGGTTAATTATGTACACCACACACAAAAGAGTAAAATAGTAGCATTTGGATAAGAAGCTTGCAATGGATAGAATAAAGAAAAGGAAATCTATTGTTGGCTTTATCTAGTACATTTAGAGGTGTTTTATAACTCTAATTGCCAAAGCTGTATGAAACATTTTGAACTTCTCATTCACTCATAAGTTTTTGTTTTATTCAGAAGCGATTAAATTGCCTGTGAAAAATTTATTGCAAAAATGCAAATATGTGAAAGATAGCTATAATAGCCTTTTCTGGAAAGCATCAGTAATTGCTATTGTTCCATACTTCTCATATTCATAGGCAAATTAATGCAATTTATTCCAGCATAGTTATCATAGTGTGTCCCTCAAGTTCCTGTGTTGGTTTTAATTTGGCCCTCTGAATAGTTATAAGTTAGAGACCTCTGTCTTAAATATTGTTTTGGGTAATCAAGCTGGGCAAAACTGAAAATGTGTGCAAGATACAGCATCTCATATTTCAAAAAGCCAACAATTGTTTAACAATAATTTTGTGTGACAGCATGGCGGTTTTAGCACCAGTGCCACAACTGTGGGGGGTTGTCTGCATGTCTAGTCCCTTCTATTGGTACATTGCAACTAAAAACATATGTTCAGAATTCTGTTAGATAAGGACAACTAAACAAGAATCAATCCATGACAGGACAAGTATTTGGTAATCAAAGCATTGTTACCAATTTACACTACAACCACCAGTGCTGTCACTAATTTTTAAAAGAAACCTCCAAAAGATTTTAATGCGTGTGAAAGCGTGCTACAAATAAATTGAAAATTTCTTTCTTTTTTATGGGCCCTGTTGTTAAGTACATTTTTGTTGTAGTTTGGCAACATAAACACATTCATTATGAACCTTAAAAACTTTTGACCAAAACGAAATTACCATCAACAAAATATAAATGAGAAATAGTTTTTGTTTGTAAATGTGCATTCAAGAAAATACACTTTTGATGTTCCAGTCAAGGTACAAAGGTAAAGAAAACTATGACGGATGAATCACCATAAAGCTATCGATGGTGTAACATGCAGTTTAATCTATGATCCATAACTCATTTATGCAAACCCAATTTTTTGTGCTGATTACCGCAGACAAAATCAATTATACTTTTACTGTGAGAGTCTCACACAACAACAAACCTTAATTTCGGTAATTTGCACATCAAGACCACCAATATCAGCATATGACTCCTGAGGAGCTTTTTCCAGCTTCATTACTGTGACTAAGGGATCAACATCGTCACCAAGAAAACCAACAACTGCATGCACCTGTCAGCAGTTATTCCATGTTGCAAAATATACAAAACATGACAATGAACATTATGTTTTACCTTATGATTCATTAAAACGGTACAACCAGGTTCCAAGAGGTCTTTATCAACAAACGACAAAATGCTAACATAGTGTTCAGAACCAACAGATGTTGAAACAATGGCATGGTTTTCATCAATAATTTCTTCCAAAGTTCCAACAGACATTGGGGAACCACGCAGGTCATCAACTTTTGTTCTTTCTTCCTTATAATAAAATTTAGCTTTAAAATACAAAGTATTATATACACGTAGTAATGATAAATTCAGTAATACCAAAACACTGGCTAAAATTGTGTTGTGTTAAAAAATGCACTGGTGCACTGGGTTAATATCATACTTACTCTTTACAGTTCCCAAGATATATCATGATGGGGATGACAATGGCATATTTCTTAAAACTATTAGGGCAGCTTTGTTTAGGGTCTTGTATTGCTTTAAATTGTGTTTTTTTTTTGCTGATGGGTTATAGTACATTGGTGTGAAACAAGACATAGCAACAAAACACTAAAAAATGTAAAGGTGGGTGGGTTTAGTGGAAGAATATATGCTTAGAGATTCAACAGGGATTTATGGTATATTACATTTACATCAAATATCACCAACATACTTCTTGCTTTTCTTCCTGGGGTTTCAGAAGTTCTTGATTTCGAATAAATTCTTCTTCCATTAAAAGATAATCTTTGATTCTTTCTTGTTTTAATAACCGTAGCCTGCATCTTGTGTGAGGGGTAACTAAGAAAATTAAAACCACTGTTTGACATGCAGTTTATCAACAATATTTTTTGCATAACATACTAATATTTTTTGCAAAAAAGATAATCAGAAACTGAACTTGAGAGTATTTGGTTCAGCAACTTGGTTGTCGCAACAAAACATTAAATCAGATACCACAAAGGTTTTAAGTACAGATTATATCAGTAATGACCAATAAGGCATCATACAAAAGAGTCTGTCATGTAACAACATTTTTTTAGATTTGTTTCAAAAAACTAAGCTTAACATAATAAACAGTGCTAACATGTATCGTGCTGTGTTACAACTGTGTATAACCATATCATTACTATTATAAACCTTTTCTGTTGCATGAACAATATAACATATATACAAAGTCTACTCATTTCTCAAAATATGGGAATTTTGTTAAAACATATTATGGTGTGCACATTGGAGTAACTAAGACAAAAACTTCCTTTAAAAAAACCTAATGTCAAAAGGGTTGGCAAATTATGTTGAGTGTCAAAATATATACATTAAAATCTCCTTTTTAACCGAAACTCATTGTGTTGTCTTACCACTTGGAAGCTTATTAGCAGCATCGGGTCCCTTGGTCTTCTTTCGCCGTTTTCCCACTCTAGTAGGTAATGGTCTCTCATATTTCTTTTTTTCTTTTCCCTTGTCACCTTTTTTTCCATCCCCAGGACCAGATCTTCCTCCACTTTGATTTTGTCCCTTAATATGTTCAGAAAAGTTTTGAGTATTGTAAAGTTTGTAACATGACACAAACTCACCATAACTGGAAGAACAAAAATTTGCCTTTAAATATTTATTCCAAAAGTACATACATAAGTTACTAATGATATATACCTTGTAAACAAAAATTATTAAAAAACAGAAAATGCACTGATAATTTTATTAGTGTGGTAAGAGAAATTGGGAAATTTCATCCTAAAAATTTAATATATGTCTGATATTTTATAAATTAGTGGTTGGCCAGTTATTAGATCAAGAGGAAATTGGATTTATTTCAGTTTATTAATTGTGCATGAGTATTATTTATCATTGGGTGGCAATTGGTCTGCATGTAAATAGCCACAATCTACCTTACAAATTTACATTTTACACAAGTAGTTCTTGACCAAATTGTAAAATTGCATTTTATCATGTAAATAACAGACGATTGCAACCACTTTAATGCTGAGAAAAAGCTGCTTTCTGGTCTATATGCATAGTGCATTTTTTTGTTTTTACCAAATTAAAAGAAATCTGTGTAGGTCAATTGCCTATGGCCGACACAACTGTATGCCACCAAAATGTTTCAAAACCGTTTTTCTTAACTAACGATCCACACAATCATGGCAAATTAGATACATACAAAAAACAGCACTAAAAGGAATTGCCTCTTAGTCAATTTTGCGGTAGGTATGCAGTATGCTCGTATGCAACAGCATTTAATGTGCAGTGGCAGTGGTGGGATTCAAATATTTTGGCACCTGGTTTTCTCACTAGAGGAATGCCATTAGTAACAGCGGGAATATAATGTTTGAAGTGAAACATAGGCCTATATACCAGACTGGAAAAAATGTGATCCCTCTAAAAAAACATTGTTGACATTGCAGGCATTGAGTCTAGGCATACAATGCCTGTGATACCTACAATTCCTAGACTCAATGCCTACAATGGCATTTGAGAGGCAGCCGAAAAAATGTCGTAATCCTCCGCGCACTTTTGCGAAAATTTACCGATAATCGGCGCAATATTAATTAGCTAGTGCATTAACATACGAAAAAACGTTGCAATCGTCCGCGCAATTAACGATCGCCGAAAAAAAATCCTCCACGCAAAAAACAAATTTTCCAATCTGGGGCCTAACGTAACATAACATACGCTTGTGTTAAGCTGTTTACGTCATTAAACTTCAAGAACCGGTTCGAACGGCTGAATCCCACCACTGCGTAGCCTGTACATATACAAATTATCTTAATTCAGGACCGAACGTGGAAACTTTTTCAAAAAATTATTGTTAATTACTGAAACTTGCACAGCAAACCTGACCCACCAAACCACACATCCAATTTCAAAATCCCTGTTCTCCAAAAAAGTATCATATCATTCTATTAAATCCAATGACTTGTTCACATTTGTCGAATTATAATGGATTACCGTATTTTACGGACCATAAAGCGCACCCGATTATAAGGCGCACTGTCAATAAATTGCTTTGATTAGTTTTTTGTTCATACACAAGGCGCACCGGGCTATAGAACGCAACGTATTTTAAGGAGTATGGGTTACCGTATAAAGCTCATTAAACAAAAACTTGTTACGTAACAAATGTAAGCAAGTCACAACAGTATGAATATCACAGTTGCTAGTTGCTTTTACGTAGTTTATTGTGTAAGACGGTGGTTTATTTATAATAGTATCGGTACTGGTTTTGAGTGTAGGCAATAAAGCACTACTTGATCCATACATTAGGCGCACCGACTTATAAGGCGCACGATCAATTTATGAGGAAAAAAAAGGATTTAAGTTGCGCCTTATGGTCCGTAAAATACGGTAGCTCCGTAAATTAGTGTGCGATTCCCTAGGTTTCTTATTTCATAATTTGTGTTACCCAATTTTTATAGCCCATGAGACAGGTACTACTGGTACATACGGATGTTTTTTCGGATATTAAGGAGACTTGTTAAAGTGCATGTGGCACGGTCATGGCAACTTTGCGTAAAACTAAAGGTACATCTAAAACAAACATATTTCCAAAGTTTTTGGTTCTACCGCAACTAAAAAATGTAAAAAACTGAAAAAAATGCAACTTTGATCAGCTGTATCTCAGAAACCAGTCGCGGCATCAAGCTACTTTTGACGCAAAAATGGTTTAAAGTTATGACTATCTCTTAGTTTAATTATTAATATGTTTTATTTTTACTAATTAAGTCGATTCATTAAATCGGTTCCAACATTATCCTCACCCTTTAAGGTGGCTGTACACAGGATGCGTTTCGGTCCGTTTTCGTCCGTAAGCGCATACGCGCGTAAAAATTCGGTCCGTCGCCGTCCGACGGGGTCTTTACACAGAATGCGTAACGTCCGAAACTTGCGAACCATGCGTTAACGCAAGGCCATACGACGCGATCAAACATGTTTGATTTTTACGCACGTACGTATGCGATTTTGTTGCTGTGAAAATATACCCATCTTTAATAAAGTGGGTTTTTGTAATATTTATGCATACTTGAAAGGTTAAAATGGTACTTTTAAGATCAACAGTTGATTTTTTACCCTTTTTTGGGATAAATATCTTTTTGAGGCAGTGATTATCAGTAATAATAGCTGTTACAATGGCATAACAACTGGTAGGCCCCTAAAATGGAATATAGTAAAGAAAAAAACTGATTGAACTTGTCCGTGAAAGACCAGCTTTATATGATATAAAAAATACAAAACATTGTGTCAAAATTTATTTTCAAAAATGCATGGGATGCTGTTGGCAAAGCGTGTGGTATAACAGGTAACAAAAATTATAAAACTTCGAAATTTTATTGTTGTACAATTTGTCCAAGCAAAGATAATGTTTTCGCCTGCCTTTGAAAGATAAAAGTGCCAAAGAAAAATGGAGAAACCTAAGAGATACGTATGTACGCAAAAAGAAAGAAGCAGAGACCAAGTGGATCTGGTTACATACCTACACCAACCTGGCCATACTTTTCATCAATGATGTTTTTGGACAATTATACAAAGCATCGCATGCAATATTGTTATTAAACTTATTTGGTTGTATTTGAACTTACTACATGTTTAGGACTGAGTCTCACATTTTGCAAGAGGACCCAACTTTGACAGCAGAACAACAAGTTTACTCTGCTTTTTGTGAGGCAGCAGACATTGGTAATACAATCAACAGCATGTTAATAAACTGTTAGGACAAGGTCCTGTATTTTTTAGGCATAAGTCCTGATACTTCAGGTAAACAGCCCGAAGTACATGAAATTGGTACACCTGAAAGTTTAGAAACCCCAAAAAAACGAAACCCACAAGCATTAACTGGTCGTTTACCCAGTTCAGTTGGTAAAAAGAGAAGGAGGAAGGCAGCGGGTGTGGATCTATCGGTAATATTATTTAAACCTAGCAAGAGGATATGTAAAATAATTTATATCATTTAATTGCAATGATTTTGCATGGGAACAATTGTGTAAAACTTTGCACACAACCAATGCTTTGATTTCTGAACAACTAAAAAAACCTCAGCATTCCATTATGCCAAAATTGTTGAACAAAGATTAGATGCATTGCCAAACAACATGCATGAAGCTTTTGTAGCCATTACTGTAATACTGGCAGATTATGACAAAGTTGAGATGCAGGAAACTGCAGAGATTGTATAGCTTTGTATTCATTGTATATATGCAAATATCAAACTGCTTTCAGTTCTTTTTCACATGTTTGACTGCAATTTACTTGAAACACAAGTATTGGTACTGCTCTTTTCATTTCACTGTTCACTTTCTTTAGTATTTTACTGCCAGTGTTCTGTTCTATTCATCTGTAGTGTTTTTTATTTCCTTCAAATACCTCTTCAATTTGCATTGTTATATATGCCAACATTCAGTATGCATTAACTGTTATTTTATTACAAAAAAAAACAATAAACATAAAAAAGAAAAGCAGTCGGTCTTACTCAATGGTTGTTCCCTGTGAAACAGGGAAAAAAAATGTTGTAATGCCAAGCAACTTACCCCTGGCTGCTGCTGAAGTAGTCCTTCAGCAAGTCTCTTATTTGCCTTGCATACAATGAATGGTGGTGAAATCTTTGATCTTGGATGTTGGGAAGACATACAGTTTCCTCTTGTCGTCAAGCTCCCTCAACAAGTTCAACAGTTACTTCATAGTCAACATCATTGGCACCAATGTATTCCCTAGTTTCCAAAGACTTCTTCAAATTTTTGCTCTGCAACCAGTTATGTAAAACCACAGTAGCCTTAACAACTTGAGTTGCAGTTTCAACGTTTGCCATTATTGTTGATCTAAGTATCCGCCATCTTTGAGCAAGGATACCAAAGGAAAATCACTGATCTGCAATTGTATTGTACATGTGCGCAGCAGCAGCAGTCATCGGTCCTTTGTTGACATGCGCAACCAAGCGTAAATTCGTACGATAACGGATTCTGTGTACAGTGCCTTTTAACGGATGGTTCGGAACGAAAATTCGGTCCGTTTACGTGCGTAATCTGTCGGTCCGTTTTCGGATGCGACTTACGTACGTTCACGCATTACGCATTCTGTGTACAGCCACCTTTAAGCTTTTGTTCTTTATACGACAAAAACAACGCCCAGCGCATAACACGGTTATGTAGCGCAAAAATACTTACTGCATTTGTATATTTGACCTTTTTCTTGATCTTTCGCGTTATCATTTGTCTCACGTTTCTTTTACGTCACTTTTTTCTCACTTACATTATTTCACCATACACCTGTAATTGTCTCGAGCGTCTTTTATCGTACGTTGTTTCCAACTGTTTTCACGGAATTAGAAAAATTAAAAATTTTTTATAGAAAAATTTAAAAACTTGTAAAATTCGTCTACACCCAGATGCAAACCCGTTTTGTCTGATTACGCCCAGAGGAGTTCCGCTTTCACTTCAAGAAGCTGTCTGCAAAGAATTGCAGGAAATAGAACGGTCTGATGGTGTTACATCTATATAGTGACTCAGCCGACAGCATGGTGTTCAGTTATGGTGGTGGTTCGCAAGAAAAGCGGAAAGGTCAAAATATGTGTGGATTACACAAAACTAAACAGAGGTGTACTTCACGAGAGATTAGTGCTCCCTACTGTAAATGAAACTTTGTCAAAATTGTCGAAAGCAAAAATGTTTACAAGACTGCGGAAAGCTGGTGTGACGTTAGATGATAAATGTGAGTTTTCCAAGCAAGAGTATAAGAGTTTAAAGTTTTTCCAAGAGTATAAAGTTTTTCGGTCACGTTGCAGACCAACACGGCATCAAACCTGATCCGGAAAAACTGATTGCGATTAAAAATATGCCGAGACCTAACAATGTATCAGGGGTTAGAAAAGGGTTTCTGGGCATAGCAAATCGGTTGTCAAAGTTTATTCCGGACTTAGCAGAAATTTCTCAACCCCTACGAGATCTTCTAAAAACAAGATAACTACTGACTGTGTTTGGGAAGGTATTCAAGATAATGCTTTTAAAATCATTAAAGAACGCTTAATTAGTCCACTAACATTAACTCACTATGATCTTTACAGGCGGACCTTAGTTTCAGCTGATGCATCTTCTTGTGGGCTTGGTGCTCTCATCTTGGAGATTACCTTAGAGAGTAAAACTGAGCAACGTTACGCTCAAATTGAAGGGAAACACTGGCGGTAACTTGGGCTTTTGGAGATCACCTCATTGGTTTAAAAGTTACGATTGAAACCGATCACAAGCCATTACTGTGTCCATTAGGCAAAAAAAAATAGATGTCCTTTCTCCAAGTATACAAAGATTTCGCATGAGAGTAACGTGATACTATTATGACATGGTATTTGTTAGGGATGCACCGAAAGTTCGGTTTGCCGAATTTATTCGGCCGAAACTAAGGTTTTTATACTTATTCGGTTTCGGCCAAATATTTTGCAAAATTCGACCGAAACCGAAACTTTTTACTGCATCCAACCCTAACACTCAAAGTTTAGTGTAGGTTAGAATCATTGTTTAAAGTGCACGAATTTGTTTGTTTTAGCCTATTTGTTTATTGTCCCCGGAATGATTAAAAAATCAACTTTGGGCATTTGGTACAGCAGTCGAGGTTATTCTTTTAGTGCCAATGAAAGGCTTTATGATAGAAATAGGTCCAATCCAGCACATGATTTGTTTAAATTTATTGCATTTAAAGAGATGGTAACCAAAATTAGTTTCGGTTTATTCGGCTGAATTTATGCGGCAACTTTTGCCGAATATTCGGTATTTGTAGATGAAAAGAGTCTTTATACTCCAGATACACTGTACAGATTTCCTCTTGTTGGCTAAATTGAAAAAAAGAAATGTTTTCTGATGAAGTGGAGGAGTATGTGTCGGCAGTAATGGCTTCCTTGCCACCTTCTGATCGTCGACTGAAGGAAATTGCTCATGAAATCAAGTTGGACCCAGTTAGTTCAACAAAGATGATGCAGTACTGTCAAAAAGTGGCCTGTAAAATTAGAATGCAAATTGATACTTTTTAAAAGGGTTTCGGAAGACCTGTTAATTCAACAAAGCCTGATTGTGAGAGGCGGTCATTTGCTAATACCTTTTTCGTTCAAGTGTGCTAAAAAATTATCATGCAGGACATCAAGTTGTATCAAAATGCAGAGAGAGGGCGAAATTTGTGTGGTGGCCTGGAATAAAAGCGGACGTTGAAAATTATTTTGGCAATTGTGCCGTTTGTATGAAATGGCAGAGAAACTTTGCTGAACCACTTAATCCGTCTGCATTGCCAGATTTTCCATGGCAACGAGTAGCTTGCGACTTTTTTCTATTCAACAACAAAACGTACATATGTTGGTGGTGGATTATTTTTCAAGATTTATCGAAATCGCTCAAATGTTAAAGACACCATTTCGGAGAGAGACTGCTGCATTTAAAGTCTGTTTTTGCTCGCCATGGCATTCATGAAGAGGTTGTTTTCGACACCAGGCCACAATTGGCTTCAAGAAACTTTAAAGAATTTGCAGCTTCGTATAGGTTTAGGCATGTTACTAGTAGTCCATATTTTCCGCAGAGCAATGGCGAGGCAGAGCGTGCTGTTCAAACGATCATAGGGCTACTCCGAACATCAGAAGAAATTCCCGCAGCGTTGCTGACACACCGATCATTACCTATGAAGTCGTGTTGGTCTTCCGCCGAATTGTCAATGGGTAAAAGAGTGCGTACAACCGTCCCCATGATGAAGAACCTCCTTGTGCCTAGTTGGAACTTCCTTCGGCAATGTGATCAAATAATTAAAGCGGACCAAAAAAGACAGTACGATGCACGACATCGCGCACATCGTTTACCTAACCTTTGTCCGGAAATATATGCCTAGATTAACCAGAACCATGATTTTCGGCACTGCGAAGTGATTGCGGAGAGTTTGCACAACGCGAAAAACTTGTCGCATGATAAGAAGGAGGAAAGCATGGTTAAAACTTATGAACGAATAAACCAAACAGTTAATGCAACAAATTGTCCATAGGCGTTTATGGTGAAGGGAAAGATTTTTCCCACAATTCGGCGGAGGGAAGCATGTGTGGAACACACCATCTGAATGAACTAAGAAGTACTTCAACAAACAATTTACAGGCGCTTTTATGGAGGGAAGGATTTATTGCAGAATTTAACGGAAGGAAAGATTTGTCGCACCGTTTGACGGAGGGAAACATTTGTTAACAATTCAACCGAATAAACTAAGTAGTGTCGCCGCACAACACATGTATATACTAAAAAAGGCCCAAAGCGTATAACTATATTATGACCGAGAGTTAAAACCAAAGTCATTGTAATCACGCGTTCAACGCATGTCCAAGTTGTGATGTCCAATAAAACGACATGGGAAAAAAGAAGAACTCATTTCCGGTTTAGGTCAATTCCTGATCGGACAATTTAATAGGAAAAACCTGCCGAGCTGGTGGCAGGTGAAAAAATTGTAGCCGGTAGAAGCAGCCACATTATAGATGTGTTATAAACCATGTAATTTGGGCAATAAAGTCATATAGGTAACTTAGGCAACCAAACTAACTATGTAAATCAAGTTAAAATAATTACAGACATTTCTTTGGCAAATAATAAATAAAGGTTGATTTAAACACAAGTACTTCTTTCGCAAATGATAAATAAAGCTAAAATAAACATAACTACTTTTAGTTATTCTGAAAACAAAGTCTACCTATACATAAATAACCTATTAGGGCACTTAGTTAATTAAGCTATAAAAATAACTGACGTAATCGACCAAATCGGTCAACTTCAAGTTGCATTCAAGTTGCGCAACAACTCCAAATAAGGTATCAATACGTGTGGCCAACCGCAGACTATATAAGCAGAGCAACTAGCGCCTGCCAAATCAGTGTGTTTTAACTGTTGCTGTGTAAGGGTCTAGGCTGTTGGTTCTGCTTTAGTACACTGTATAGGAGCCCCAATTGTACTGTACTGTACTTGGATTTATTCGTTGGATTATATCAATAAATGGATTTATGAACAACTTTGGACTGGCTTGAAGCTTGGTGGATGTGTGTGTTTAGTCGGGAGTTAGACTATTTAGAAGACGCACAGACTTGTGTAAAGGAGTTCTTTAACTCCAACAGTAAACCTTGAGATAGAGAAGGCAAGTTGCCTACGAGGCCGAGTTGCCAACGAGACTCAGTCGGATCCGTTAGGTGCGAGGCCGAGACGCAGTCGTACCCCACGGTCACCAAGCGGGGACTTACCCCGACAACGGGTAAACCGACAACTGGTGCCCAGAAGTTTGGCGAGTGCACAAGTCAGTGTCATCAAAACTTGTCCGGATATTATTCCGACCATTCCCGGATTTAGCAGTCAAATTTCCCGCCGAACGGGTTAATTCACACCCGTTCCAGTTCCAGCACCCAGCACAGCAACAGCAAGCAGTCAACTGCACCAGTCATTAACAAACAAGAAGACAACTTCCGGCAACTGTTCGGATTATACGGATTATACGGATTTATACGGATTTATACGGATTTATACGGATTTATACGGATTATACGGATTTATACGGATTTATACGGATTTATACGGATTTATACGGATTTATACGGATTTATACGGATTTATACGGATTTATACGGATTTATACGGATTTATACGGATTTATACTGATTACGGATTATACCAACTGGTCTGCCCTCATTCTTTTCAAAGAAAAGAATGCCCTTATCAGGCGCCTAACGGAATTACCTTACTATTGGATTTACTAAAGCTTGTTCCTAATTACATCCCATACGGAGAAAGAACACTGGAACTACAGGAAAGTGCCATCAGGAAGAACAGCTTATTCAACAAACATTTATTGCATCAAAACGCTAATATACAATCATCACGTTGCCGCATGTGGTAAAGTCCGCAACTTTGGCTGAGAAAGGCAATAAAAAACGTAAAACTGTACCACCTGGTAACTCGATTGCATCTAGAACTAGATATCAAACTCAAATAAGAGCAAGTATGGAAACCCCGGCCGACACCTTGTGGGCTGAAAATCAAGGAAACACACTGCCACCTGATAATCCCACAGTTTCAGGTCGCACTTCCCCCAGACCAAACACAAATGATGTAGAAAGTTTGGGCAGAAACCCATTTAGCATACCTCCCTCCCAAGATAAGCATGCTGACATAAGGCCATCCAACACCGACCAACATGTTTTTACAAACGCACCTTTTCCACGTCAAACGTTTAACTTCACAGCTGGAATTAAAATTCCAAAACTATGGTCGCAACACAACTACCGCTCTTATTTTCTGTACCTCGACCGATACTTTCAAACGTATAATATAATGGACGACAGAGACAAATTTGCTCAACTTTTGTCAGGATTTTCACAAGAACAATGTGCCAGATATGAGCACGTTGTTGCACAGGCAGCTATTTCACTTACCCCTTATACAACTCTGAAAAATTCTTTAATTCGCTTGTCCACTGGAACAAGCAGCACAGCTTGGCTCTCAAAGCTAAAATCTTTGAGGTTAGATTCAGGTGAACTTCCTTCAACTATCATGGGACGATTATGCGCAGTGTGCGCAAAAGACCCAATCTATGACGAGACAACACGCCAAATTGTTGTGGACAATTTTCTTGATAAAATGCCAAGGGACGTCAGCAATGTACTTCGCGCCCAACACCCAGACATATCTCTAGAAGAGCTGGGGTTGCTGGCTGACAGAATCATTACGCCAACTGATTATAGTGTACCGGAAGATCAGACACAAAACAATGAAATGCAGAGAATTACCGGTCAGATACAAGAACTGTTTACTGAGTTAAAGTCTGATATAAGCAATCAAAGACAACAAAGTCGCAGAAATTTTGTTGAACAAAACAAAAGTAACAATATGACCAACCGACGAAAGTTTTCATACCGCCCGACAAGACAAGAATATGCACAACAGTATAGAAATCAAAACGGTTATTACGAGCCACAACAAGGAAATCACAGACAGCCCTTCCGACAATACCAAAGGCAAGGGCAAATAAATACTCAGTCTTCCCAGCACCAACACCAGTCAACAGATGGCTTGTGTTTTTATCATGCACGCTTTGGTGACAAGGCGTTAAAATGCAACAAACCTTGCAATTACAATCAAGTCAATAATATCAACATCTGTAGGCCTATGAACCGACCGAATCAGATTCCAAAAGCACCAAATCGACGGCAATATTCCGAGTCGGCCTCAAACTCTTTGCCGCATGTCTACGACAAAAATAATAAAATGTCATTTCTGTTGGACACTGGATCATCCAAAAATTTCCTCCCAGTTACACAGCACCACACCCAAGAAGTTGAATCAGACTTTATTGGACCAGGCGGAGAGCCCATACCCTACTTTGGACAAACTGTACTCAACATTGACATTGGCTTCGGCAACATGCCTGTAACTTTCTCTGTTTGCAAAGTTAAAAGACCTGTTCTCGGATACTACTTCCTTCAAAAGCACGACTTGTTTATCAGACCTGATAAAAATCTGTTGCAGTCATCACAAAACAAGAAATCAGTTCAATTTAACATGAAAGAAAGCTCGAAGGAAATAAATACAGTCCTTGTAAAAGTTCCGCACCGAGGCAGTCATGCAAATAGCACTCTTATAAAAACAACTGCAAAGGACAAGCCTAGTATTGTTGTGGCAAACACACTTGACTCAACAGACGTGCCCCAACATCAACAAAAAACTAAACTTCACTCTTCTTCAACTGCAGATAAATTGCCTCAGTACAAAACCAAAAAGGCCAGGTACCCAAGCGTCAGAAAACGCCAAAGTAGCAATGCAACAATTACAGGAGGAAACAATCCTCGCTTCCCAAAGCAGTCTTTTAAACCGCAACAAAAACTGCATGTCAACTCTCCTTTTTCCGGTGATGGAAGTGGGAAATATTTTTCCAAATTCAACTGCGAACAGTTCCGTATGCATCAATCAGAAGCGACCATCATGCGGAATGACCGCCATGAAATTTCAAGGTATGACTACTCCGGTCTTGGTGAAGTCATCCATAAAGTCACAAGACTTTTACAATTTACAAATATAGTGAGCCGTCTGTGTTTACTGAAGGCCGCATAAAATTTCCAACACCCGGCATCTGCACAAATGTTGATAAATCAACAAAGCACACTTTTTACATAGATTCGTTACATTTTTTATGTTTGACCCACCAAAACGTTATATGTGTTTATATATGTATAAGAACCGAATCAATGCTTAACACAATTTCACTCCGCCAATGTAATCTCATGCAACGTGCATCGCCTTTCCTTCTGCATCTCTCAAATCAGGGTATAAATTCCTGAGGCAGCTATCTCATGCGACGCGCATCCTTCAACACGTAAACATCAGCAGTGATCAACCCCACAAAACCTTATTATAACTGAATGGGGTCACTCGATCAGCGACTGTGACAGCCGACATATTAATGCAATTGTGCTGTTCAAATAAATATAAGTCATGAGATCCCTACGTTTGGAATCTATTCGCGACAAGACTCCGTTCCACTGAACCTGATTTGGGCCCAGTCGGGTGACGTGGAATGGATCTTCTTGCAATAAATAACGTAGATCTTCACTTAATTTCGCGATTTGTATTTACCTCGAGGAATGCGAATTGCGTTTTTATCTTCAACATATAAGGCATTTTACAGCCATTTACAGCCTTGTTCATGAGGACACTTCTGTCCAATATTTCACTTTTTCTGATATCAAATGGCACCAACGTGGAAGTAGTTGGTATCCTATGTAATCACTCTTCCACAGTTCAAAATTTTAAAGCAATTTTTCAAGCCATTTCACGATACAAACAACGAATGCGCGTGTACCTACTTACACCTTGCTTGCAATTTCAATGGTGTAAAGCCTAATAACGCTATAAACAGTTTCGCAAAGCGACAAAGCGAAATAATAAAAGAGATATATAGTCAACATAGTGGCAACTATTAACAATCAGACGCTTACTTAACATCAATTATACGCTTGTTACTGTGTTAATAACACCAGCTATCGCCTATGTATCAATGTAAAATTTGTGTATACGTATTCTCGTTGCTCTCCATAATGTACTAAAATAATCTGTGGATCTACAATTATATCTTTGTAAATGTCTCCTCGTCTAAACAATCGTGTCCCGTGATTGCTTTGTTATATGTATATATGTTACAATCGAACAACGGAAATTTGTGTAAATATATATATGTATATATATTTTGGTGTACTATAAAATATATTTGTGAGTGTACTTTGTACGTCGCTCTCTTCAACAGAACCAACAACTTGCGTTCATATATGGACCGCAAGTACCAGACAAGCGGGGGGGTATTATGTCGCCGCACAACACATGTATATACTAAAAAAGGCCCAAAGCGTATAACTATATTATGACCGAGAGTTAAAACCAAAGTCATTGTAATCACGCGTTCAACGCATGTCCAAGTTGTGATGTCCAATAAAACGACATGGGAAAAAAGAAGAACTCATTTCCGGTTTAGGTCAATTCCTGATCGGACAATTTAATAGGAAAAACCTGCCGAGCTGGTGGCAGGTGAAAAAATTGTAGCCGGTAGAAGCAGCCACATTATAGATGTGTTATAAACCATGTAATTTGGGCAATAAAGTCATATAGGTAACTTAGGCAACCAAACTAACTATGTAAATCAAGTTAAAATAATTACAGACATTTCTTTGGCAAATAATAAATAAAGGTTGATTTAAACACAAGTACTTCTTTCGCAAATGATAAATAAAGCTAAAATAAACATAACTACTTTTAGTTATTCTGAAAACAAAGTCTACCTATACATAAATAACCTATTAGGGCACTTAGTTAATTAAGCTATAAAAATAACTGACGTAATCGACCAAATCGGTCAACTTCAAGTTGCATTCAAGTTGCGCAACAACTCCAAATAAGGTATCAATACGTGTGGCCAACCGCAGACTATATAAGCAGAGCAACTAGCGCCTGCCAAATCAGTGTGTTTTAACTGTTGCTGTGTAAGGGTTTAGGCTGTTGGTTCTGCTTTAGTACACTGTATAGGAGCCCCAATTGTACTGTACTGTACTTGGATTTATTCGTTGGATTATATCAATAAATGGATTTATGAACAACTTTGGACTGGCTTGAAGCTTGGTGGATGTGTGTGTTTAGTCGGGAGTTAGACTATTTAGAAGACGCACAGACTTGTGTAAAGGAGTTCTTTAACTCCAACAGTAAACCTAGAGATAGAGAAGGCAAGTTGCCTACGAGGCCGAGTTGCCAACGAGACTCAGTCGGATCCGTTAGGTGCGAGGCCGAGACGCAGTCGTACCCCACGGTCACCAAGCGGGGACTTACCCCGACAACGGGTAAACCGACAGTAGTACATGCAACAAACAATGTACAGTCGCTTATGGAAGGAAGGATTTGTTGCAGAATTTAAATTCGACGGAAAGAAGCTGTTTCCATTTGTTCTAATTTCTCCCTTTATGGTTTTGAGAAGTTGAGATTTTTTGGACATCATACAAAACCATATAGTACGGAAGCACAAAAAGTTTGGGCAATGTCTTTACGGTAGCTTATCAGAGCTAGCAACCCTATGACGAAGAACAGACAAACATTTTTGTATATTTCCAACTTAATGGCTGACAATGTTAACTGCACTTGAAAAACAAGCATATAGCAAACATCATATCATTTTAGCCGAAAAATAAACAGCCAAAATTATTACGAATGGCGGGTTGCCAAACAGTTTAACAATAAAACTGGCTACAATTAAGTTACCATTTATGTTCACGTGACGTAGGCAAGCACACCACGCATCGATATACGTCGCCCCGTAAATACGCTACAGGCTATGCAAGATACTAGTACAAAAGAAAAAGATGTCTTTGCCAAAAAGGATCCGGTTGTAAATGTCCCTAAAAGCAGGAAATCAACACCAAAAGCAGGAAAAACCGGAAAAACGGAAAAAGCGTGAAATTTTTCAACCTGTCCGACTATTGAGATGTTGAAACACAGAAAAACAGAAAAGATGGGTATGTTTCATTATTTGAGTATTATGCCGTTTCAACTTGTACAAATCATGCCAAGGCGACTTCCTCTGCGCTTTGCAACAAATCATGCCAAGGCGACCTCTACTACACTTTGCAATGAAACATTCCCGTCTTTTCTGTGTTTTGACACCACAATGTTCAGACAGGTGGGAAAATTTCACACTTTTTCCGTTTTTCTTGAATTCTACATTTCCCTCTTTTAGAAATGCACAAAATTTCCCTTTTCCCGTTTTTCTTGTTTTTCCTGCTTTTAGTGTTGATTTCCTGCTTTTCCCGCTTTTCCGTTTTTCTGCTTTTAATGTTACTCACCCCATTGTGTATTTAAAATGAAAGGTTGGATTTGGGCTACATGCTGTGTTAAGTCAAGTGGTGCCGTTATTTCATTTTAAGGTGATGGTTTTATCACTAATTTTACTTTAAGTTTGGAAAATGTTGTAATGCATGACCTGCAAATACAATTTGTTTTGTCCTAAATTTATTCAGATGTTTGGATGACTATAAAGATTGGACTTTATTTTTAGGAACCAGTGGTTTTCAAATATTTCAGGTGTGACACATTTTGGCAGGTACACTGCACTTGCCAAGCACCCAGATTGGAAAGTTTTTTTTTGCGTGGACGTTTTTTTTCGGCGATCTTTAATTGCGCGTCCGATCGCAACGTTTTTTCGTAGTTAATGCATTAGCTAATTAATATTGCGCGGATTATCGGTAAATTTTTGCAAAAGTGCGCGTAGGATTACGACATTTTTTCCAATCTGGTCATGCTTGAAGTGTAGGTCATTCATGGTTCCGACTTTGGGTTATCAATGGGTGCGACGTCAACAATGCTATGCTACAGGTAAAGATTGGGTGAAAATGCATTGGTTTAGATAGGAGTTGTGTGTGGCGCTGACCTAAATCCTTTTGCGGGAAAAAATTTTTGTTTGGGCACAGCAGAAATTGTCAAAAAAGTACCAAGCACCAAACACGAAAATTTACACTTAAGTGAAGAAAATTATCTGGAATTAATGGCAGCTAGTGCATCTGGTAACAACTTGGCTGTTTGTGTGCGGTTTTACTGTGGCGAATAAGTCTTGACCGTGTAGAAACTGACAGCAGACTGACACGAAAGCTCATCTGTTATGTTTTTTGTTAGTGCTTAGAACTAAGTTAGAAAAATTTTTAAATTTAAAAATCTTTTGCAGAAGTTTCTAAATTGACCAAGAAAATTGGGAAAACATGTTTATGATTTGATTTAGAATCTTTTTGTTTCATATGCTGCGATTTTCCCCCCTAAGGAGACAGTAAACATGCACATTAATGCAATTTAGGTGCCAGACACGCTAGTTGCAGTTAATTGCAGACTTTTATCTTCACTAAACTGATTTTCAACTGGTGTTGCGTGAAAGATCATCAGGTGAAATTTATTAGTTTGATTGATGTTCCGTGGAACACTGGTCGAAAATCACTTGTTTATCACAAAGGACGTAAATAGCTTTTTTTATGAAAGTAATCATCCATCGTGAATTGCTTCATTTATTGTTGTGTAACAATAAGACTCATTTTGTAATAATTAGAATGTAATTGTGCGAGCCTGTTGTTGGTTCTGTACAATGCCACAGTACTAAAAAAAGAAAAAGTGTTCTGTGGTTCAAAAAGGTGGAAAAATACTGGCATAGAGAAGAGTTGGGACTTACACAATAAGGCAAATGAGTGGGCAGTTAAACGATTCATTTTTTTGCGATTCATTAAATCCAGTTCCTTTTTTTTTAAACGATTTATTAAATCCAGTTCCATTTTTTGTTCCTTTTTTACCCAAATATTGACTAACCAGGCAAATGCCCCAGGGGGTGGCTAAACCATTTCTCCAGAGACTAATATTGATTAAAATTTGTAGATCTGGAATGGATCTTTCATAAAATCACGAATGATTGGCCACTTAAACGATTTATTTTTTCACAAATACAACCTTAATTTTGTGCTCCATTTTCACCATAATTTTCAGCAGCACCCACCACCAAGTGATTGAAATAGACCAAACCCCCACTAATACTGCCCCAAACACCCTAAAATGCGCCATGACAGCAGCACATGCGTGTGCGATTATTCAACCGCTTTTTGACCCTTATGCATCACTGGTTTGGTCTGTGACATACGCTTTCCATTGTGACAGAGGTCTACACGGTGGGCATTTCCCACCACCAAAACTTATTTTCATAGAAATACCAATATGCGTCCTAAAAAAAAAAAATTGCGAACAAAATGATTTATCTTAGCCAGGGGTGTATCCAGGAATTTTTAAAGGGGGGTCCAAATTTGTTAGGGAATTCCCCGATTTTCAGGTATAAACTAAGGTTAATTGTGGGCGAGAATCGCAAAATACGAACGCCGGTGTTCACGCCAATCGTCATATAAACGGTGACTTTCTGGCTTGCGCAATTGTGTAAAGCTATGGGACACTCGATCCGAGGTTTTGCCGTAGTGCTTGCGTCGTAGTTTTATTACTACTACTTTCAAAGTTTAACAACTAAACTAATTGACTTTCACGTAAATAAACCGATTGTCATTACAACGTGGCACTGAAAAACGACGTTTCGTCCGTAAACTGACTAAAAATGACCTTATTTTCATAACAATGCCAACATGTTTGGTAACAATGCCAAGTGTTGGTAATGATGCTCCCTGTTTGGAAACAATGGCGAATGCAAGCACGATGTTTGTTTAGTTATCAAAAAAGACCAAAATATTTCACAAAAGGGGGGGGGGGGGTCCGAAACACCCATGTCGTAAATTTGAATAAAAGAGGGATGCACTTTATGTATGCACATAGGTATATACGGGTTTGCTGTTTCTACAAATGTTGGGATACCAGTCATTGTGTGCTGCTGTTACATGATGGCGCTCTTTAGGAAGACCAAGATAAAAAACAGTGGAAACACTTGTCACATTTAGGACTGTGGTATGATTTTTGGACTTGGCAGTCTATCTAATATACTTTATGAATGCCACATGTTATATTTGTGGTGTTGTGATTTGAAATTATTTGTATAAATAATTTACAAAAGTTATTGTTAAAATTTCAGTGTGGAATACTGAAAATAGTATATAACTGCATGCAATGATGCAACTAGTGAAATTTAACTCTCCCTACTCTAAGCGTATATATATAGACGATTTTGCGCCGGCCGTAGAATCCAAACGTCGATATATAGACGGTAAATGAAATCGTCATTGCGTTGCGATCGTAAGCCTTGGCCGCACAAAAATACATTCATTTGGATGTACTAGGATGTAAAAACAGTTCATTGCGTCAACAAAAGTCGACAATAATGTTTTGTTGAATTTTGGTCAATATGTGTAACGCTGTTTTTTTGCAAATTTTCTGTGTTTTCACATATTTCGGTTGCAATGTGACCAGCAACGCGCCGTTATAATGAAAATGGAGTTTGTACTGTAAGTACATAGATCGCCTGAACCCTCGACATAAACATTAAGAGCATTTTGAATGTCCATTGTGACGTCATAAAGCCTGCGAAGCAAATACAAGATAATGGTCGTTGTGGAAGGAAAGGAATGAGTCGGCTAGATAATTTTGTCCTGTATTTAATCAAAAGGTTTTAGCAAAACAGATCCAAAATGCATTAGAAGGTAAAATAAGGCAAGTAGGGGGTATATCTAAGACCAAACGACAAGAAAATGTTGTTACATGAATGGGTCTCAGTTATAGTATCAGACCCAAAAATACCTTTTATGCATTACAATGTACATGGATATCACAAAGAAACCTTCATAACTACAACACATTAAAAATGCAATCCAATTTCTCCATTCACAAAAAAGGGTTTCGACAAGGTCAGTCGAGCAACTTCAGACAACAGCTAAAGCAGTTCAAAAGCAATTCATACAGTTGTCAAACATTCCGTGTGACATTATGTGTAAATAATTGCATGTACAATTTCACAACATGGTTGAATATTGTGTTTAGTCTTGTTTACAAAAAATGCATGATTTGCAAGGGTCTTTATGGAAAAACTACACATGCTATCAGTGAAGTTAAAATTTTCCATAAAAGCACACTTGTAGTACTTCATTTGTTAAAAATTTGAGCTACTTTGAATAAAAAACAAGCTTGTGAGTATTTCGAATGTATGGATGGTGAAACAAACACAAGCGAATGGCATAGCAACAAATTTTTGAAAATTTTAATCCGGTTTTGACATATTATTGCAAATAGATGTTTGCATAATGCATACTGCAGCACTACAAAACTTGTGTATAAAAAATTCCTCACAAGTATGTTAGATATAAACAAAGTTCAGAAAAATATTTTTTGGATTTTTCACCATATTTGAGAAAAAAATGCAATATTTTGATGGGCTGTTCAACAAAACAACTATCACTGGGCAAGAACTGAATTTTTCCCTGACCCCACATTACATTGGTGTGTTGTACACCAAAAATCTAACTCCTTCACCTTATAATTGGGCTGTGAGTATTTCATTTGCAACCATACCCTAAAACAAGCAAGTTTCACTAGTTTGGAAAAAGTTGAAAAAGGTCCTATCGGTGAAAGGCAAAAAAGTATCGAACTACTGTTCACAGCAAGCTGAAACTTGCCTTGAGAAAGGATTGAGAGGATTTGAGGATAATTTGGTCTAACTTTCAAATATTGCTTGTAAAATATTGTGACATTAGAAAAATCCTTTTTTGTAGCTGTACAAAATGTTTTACAGCTCATTTTACCTGTAATAAAAGTTGAAGAGCATTGATGTATATTACACCTGCTTAGGTGCAAATTGTGCTTGATTAATATATGTGTTTTGTATTTCGATAGCAAAACTTTTGAAGTAAAATTTACTTGAATATATTAAAATGGCTGACAGTAGAGAACCACCTCCTCTTGATGATTATGATGAGAGTGAAGAAGAACAAGAGACCTATGATCCGCTGGAAAAACAAAAGATCAAAGATGTTGTTAATGAAAACAGTACAACAGAACTAGATGATGCAGAAACTCCAGAGGTGCCTTTGGAAGCTGTTCCGGTATTGGATACTCCTTCTGACAACAGCAAAAGTATGAATCTTGAGGAAAGTAAAGAAGATCTTTTTACGAGTGTGAAGGAATCACCTTCTAATTTGCAAAATGTGTCATTGGATACTCCTGAGTTTGAAGGTGTCTCCAATATTTCTGTCAGTGTTAAAAATGAGCCACCAACAGTTGCCACTGTGTTTCCTATTGTATCCAAGGAAGAAAATGATGAATATGATGTCAGTATTGAGGTATCTGATCCACATAAAGTTGGTGAGGGAATGAATGCTTTTATGTCATACAAAGTTCGAACAAAGACAAGCATTCCAACATTTAAAAGACCAGATTCAACTGTGGACCGAAGGTTTAGTGATTTTCTTGGCCTTCATGAAAAGTTGGTTGGAAAGCATCGCCATGCTGGTCGAATTGTGCCTCCAGCACCAGAAAAAAGTATAGTTGGTATGACTTTGGTGAAAATGTCCAAAACTGACGAAGAAGCGGTCTCCATTGATTTTGTTGAAAAGAGGCGTGCTGCACTGGAGCGGTATTTAAATAGAATCGCCAAACATCCATCATTGGTTCAAGATCAGGATTTTCATGACTTTCTTGAACAACCAGATCTACCTCCAGCCACAAATACAAGGGCACTAAGTGGTGCAGGAGTAATGAGATTAGTCAAGAATGTTGAAGGGGCATTAAATAAAATAACCATTCGGATGAATGAAGAGGATTCTTGGTTTGAAGAGAAACAGCAACAAGTTGATAGTCTTGAGCAACAACTAAGAAAGCTCCATATTGCCTTTGAAGCCCTGGTTCACCACAAAAAGGAATTAGCTTTAAATACAGCATCTTTTGCCAAGAGTGCTGCTACATTGGGAAATGCCGAAGAGCACACAGCCCTATCTCGGGCTTTGTCACAACTATCTGATACCTTTGAAAAAGTTGAAACTGTGTATCAAGAGCAATCTAATACAGAATACTTTGGCATTGCCGAGAAGATGAGTGATTATTTAAGATTAATAACTGAGATCAAGGAGGTGCTCATGGTGAGAGTAAAAAGTTGGCAAAATTGGCAAACAAATGAACAAATGCTTCAGAAGAAAAAAGAATCAGAGGCGAAGATGCAAGCCACTGGAAAAAGTGATAAAATTGCTCAAATTCAGTCAGAAATTAATGATTTGGAGAACAGAGTTGAAACCAGCAAAACAGATTTTGATGAGCTCTCTATTGCTATAAAGCAGGATATTCAAAGATTTGAGCTTGATCGCATTGCAGAGTTTCGCCAGATTGTGCTATTGTTTTTGCAAACATTGATGAAAAGCCAGGAACAGACTATAAAAAACTGGGAGGGCTTTATGCCAGAAGCACGCGCAATTGCATAAATACTGCTCATCAAAAAGTCAAAATATTCAAAGCAAGTGTAGATTAACATCATGTTCATTATATGTGTAATTCATTGTATTTAGTTTCTTTTCATTACAGTCATTTATATCTATCTTTAGATCTGAGAAATTTGTGTGAGCTATTTTGGATGCATGTGCAATATATATATCATAATCTGGCATACTAAACTGTTATAAACGCAGGATGTTAAAAATTTGATTGAAAGACAACTATCTTTTGTTGGGTAAAACTGTTTTTTATGATTTATTTTTGTTGAACTTTGTTTTAATTGCTAGGAATTGCATTTCTCACATTCGTTTGGAATATTTGGTTTCAGTGATTTAAAATATAATCTTTCATTAATGCAGATGTAGGAGTGTTTTTAACAATTTTTAATGTTATAGGCTAAAAACTGAAGAAATTCTTAAAGCAAAATTATGTGAGTACAAAAATAAATTGGATAAAACTTTTTAAAACATTTGCTGAACTTTTTTTTGAATACAGGGCCTCTTATTGGAAGTCACAACCACGAAAGTATTGTGATATTTGTAAATGCTGGATTGCTGACAACAGGGCTGTAAGTGTATATTATATTATTTACTAGAACTGAAGGGTACAAAGGTTAACATGGTCTAATATCAGCAATAAACCACTTACATGGACAATTGACGTATTAAAGATCTAATGATAACCTTACAAAAAATGTTACAAATCAAAAGAATTTTTTTGCAGTGTTTACTTTAAAATAAAATCAACGCTTTATTGTTTATGACCATGTGTCTAATCCCTAAAACTATCACAGTTCTGATTACCTGAAAAAATGTTTTTTCATGGCTGGGTTACAGTTTATTGTGCTTTGTCAAATATTTAAATACAGTTATTTAATTTTTTTTCAAACTTCGCTTATCAAAAATGTTTAAACATGGTTTTAAGTCAATGAACTTCATCATTTACGAAGTGTTTGTTTGCTTTTGGGATAACTGGATTAAGGGCATTTTTTTGTTATTGTTATTAAGTCAATGATTTGCCAAAAAAGTGTTTTCTTCAAGAGCATTGACTTTCACGAAAAAGGAAAAAGTCATCAGGAAAAGAAAAGCAAGCAGATGACAAGGGTAAATTTGCAAATCATTACAATAAATTGTTAAAGCAAGACAAACAACTAGTTAATCATTTCCTGTATCATGGTGGCTGGCTCAGGTGAGCAAACATGTTTTTTTGCATTAAAATGAAATTTTAATTGCTTTAAACTGCATAAAGTAATTCTAGTAATTATAAGTGCTTTTTGTAGATTCGTAAACAAGGGCAAAAACAACATGCCTTAAATCAAAAGACAAAAAGTTATTTGAAACAAATGGAAAGAGCAGCCTTGAAGCAATTTTCACAGGATTTGAAGGACAATGGTATGATTGTTCAACAAACTCTTGACAAAAACAAACTTGACGATGATTTATGGAAAACTAAAGAAACTGCCACAGGTTGCACTTACTAGTGAATACTATTAAAATAAATACTAGAATTTTAATATTTATAACATGTTTTACATTATTTTCGGGATTAGTACAGGATTTAAACTGTATAAAAAAAAGATAAAATAAAAAAAAATGCATCGCAAAAATGTTACAAATTCCAGAATTTTGAACTTAAATTTATTTCTTAGCAGAATACATCAATACCATTTCATTAGGTACCTTAAGCATTAAGATTGCATAATAGAGACTTGACAAAACACAAGGATTAAAAACAAATAGTACATTAACATTGCAAAAATATTTGAAGAACATTGTTTGCACCTTATCGCCCTTGTTGTGTGTATGAATGAATGAAGAAAGCAGGATATGTCTTAGAGCAAGGAAAAATAAACTGAAATTGTGTGAAAATGCAGTGCCTAAATTATAATCAGGTTCACAATAATGTTGAGTCCCATTAATTCCTAAATGTTTAATTCTCTAATTTGAACTCTGTAGTACTCTCATTGTTTGGCAAAAGCCCTTCCAAAATTACGTTTAGTTAAGTTTATTCATTTGTAGAATCCAGATGTTCTAAACCAGATCCAGATGTTCTAAAGTTCCAGACTGTTAAGAAAGCAAGAACACCTATTCCTATCAATTCAGACCCAACATTCCAAGTTGCACAATCATCAATTCTAAACTTCTCACAATCAACCAAGTATGACAGCTCAGAACCACTGGGAAAGTGGGTTACTGTGGAACGTTTTGTGAAGTGAGTACACCAATATTTTGTTAATAGGGAGGTAACCTTTATAATCCTTTGTTTTTAAGACAATCAATGATATTCTAAAAATACAGATCAAAATTTAGCTTTTTCATTTTAATTAGGGACAGTATATCTCCTGACCATGAGGCATTTGAAACTTCAGTGTCCAAGAAGTTTGAAGAAAAAACTGTTCCATTTCTATGTCATGCTACTTCCCAGCAAGTCTCCTTCAAAAAAACAAAACTTTCGGGTTTTTCAAAAAAAAGAAATATCAGAAAAAGAGAAAACAATGACTGAATTTGTGCAATAAAAATCTTTGTTCAAAACAATTGCAGATAGTGTGGCATCTGTTGAATCTTCTTTATACGACATGTTGTTGCAAACGTGTTCATTTTAATTGGTGTCTTTGGTTAAAGACTTTATGTTTAGTGTTGCTAAAAAAATTCCAAAACATTACAATATTTTTAAGTATCCTTTAAACATTTTTCTGTAAATATTTTCTTTTTTAGATTGTTAGTTTTATTGTGATGGAAATTACTGTAGAGGTAAATGAATTGGAAAACGTTGAAAATATTTTGGGAACACTGCCACTTCACATTTCAGAGGAAATAGATACGCGTACAAAAAACTTTCGTTTGGAAAGTGTTATCAAGGTGGACAATTTTGTTGGCTTTTAAGAACTAAGTTGTATTTTATTATTCCATTGTACAGCTGGCAAGATGGAAGTGCCACAAATCTACTACTACAGGATTAAATAAACTGTTGCAAAATGCTGTAGTTATCTTTCCTGAACTGAATTCCAAGCCAAAAAACCTGGAACTGGAACAGCGGTTAATAAGACTTAGAAATCATCAAAACCAATTAGTTTACAATAAAATGATTAGTAATGTTACAAAACCTCACTGGGCATCCAAAGAAGTTCGTGCTCCCATAACAAGCGGGTTTAACTTTGCAATAACTTTACTAGCCTCTGTCTTTGTGACAACATATTTGCTTTCAAATTTTGTTTCAAACCTTGTTCTTCGGGTGGGCATAGGATTTGCTGTTGGTACTATCTTGTTGATTGTTGAAATAATTCTTGCTGTTCGGGCAGTTCAAAAGCAAGAACATGAAGTAAAAGCATTTAATAAATCATAATGTACATTTACTACGCTGAAATTGTACTGTTTACAAACTTACTGCATGCAATGGTAGAATTACATTATGTGCATATATTAAAATAAAAACAATGTACATATGTAATAGCTCTGGTATTAAACTTTGGAATTATCAAAATACCCAAAATAGAGCAGAATTTTGCAATCAGTCTTGGTAGAGTTTTTTTTGGCGGTCAAATAGAACTTAATTTGAACTGTTGTCACTAGATGAATCTGTACTGTATCTTCGAATTGTTTCTCTGGTTTTGACTGAATCACCTGTCAATGGACGCTCTCGTCTGTCTGAAATAAAAGCACTTAAGTTTAAAAGTATAATGCCTTGCCTTTTCCATATATCACATAATGATACCATCTGGAAGCTGAAGTTTCTGTGTCATAGAGATAGCACTGTTGCTTGCAAATGTGGTAGTGATATTTCTGTCCAAGCTAAAAAAAAGTTTGTGGTCCTAAAATGTAACTCCCAACAAACCTGCTTTATATGTTCACATTTCATTCCAATTATCATGCCAAGTAATGGCATGTATATTTATTTATTCCTGTTTATGCATAAAACAGCTTTGGTTGAAAAAACTTTGTTTTATTGTCCACGCACTCATGAACTTAAACAGGATTTGTACCTTAAAGATGATCCAAAGATATTTTCTATATTGTTTGCCCGCTTAAGTAATGCTGTTTTCACATCAGGCAACAAATGTGCAGATCCAAGTTCACCAAATATTTCCACAATAGAACCATCTGTAATACAGTTATGAGTTTAGTGGAGTAATTTGATAACAATAAAAGATGGCATATAGTGTGTTTCAAATGAATTAAATTACTGTTTAATATTTGTAACCTGGAAGCTTTAAAAAGTGTCGATACAACTCTCGCAATCCATCCAAATGAAGTGTGTGTAATGAAATGTGTGTGGTTATTTCTTGTTGGTTGCTAGAATCAAACTCTTCAGGATCCTCATCCCATATATAATCATAGACTGTAACCTAAATGCAAGATATCAATAATTTAACACAGTTCCAACATACAATTCTTACTTTTCTTCTTTCTCCATCAGACCCCCTCCACTGCTCTGCTTTTTTCACAATGAAGCTAAGCTCTTGATTGCTCAGTTCAAGATCATGTGGCATGAAAAAAGAATCTTCATTATCATGAAGTCGAAAAAAGACATCAAGCATACGTCCATTATTATGTAACTTCAAAAAATATAAATACAGAACAACTGATGCAACAAATGTGACAACCAGATACAGAAATATTGTCATTGGAATGCCAATTATTCCAGAACCTAAGGAAAAATATATATTACCTGCAATATTGTTAATAAAATTGAATTTCTAACCTTCCACATCCAAAAAATGCCAGTACAGTTTGAAAGCATCCCCAATAGGATTTGTAGCAGACTGCACATACCTTCCCAGAATAGAATCTACAATTAGTATGACATACGGATCACACACTGCCCACACAGAAAAAGCAAGAATCAACTTTGAAAATAGCAATGGAAAAGTTCCAAGAACCAGTTGACTGAGCCATGAGACAAGAACGAGCAGTATCTGAAAATATTATTTTCTTACTTGTTGTTTCTTGCAAAAAAAATTTGAGCAAACCTGAACAACAATGTTTGAAACAGGCCCAAGCACCACAACTCCGATTTCTTCCCCAGTAGTCATAAGATCACTTTGATAATTCAGATTAACAGTGTACGGAAAAAACACAAAGGAGCTCACTGGTAAACGAAGTGCCTAGGAAGACATTATTAAAAACAAAAATGCATATGTTCATAACATAACACCAGTCAAACAATAAAAAAATATGGCTGATACCTGTAAAAAGAGCCATTGCCCACAGTAATGAACATACATCCGAACAAACCAAAAAAGTACAAGCAACAAGATTGTTATCCAAAAGTCTCGAGTTTGCCATTGTGAAAATCCCATTTCAGACAAAAACATTCTTCCTACATACCTATTGTTTGTATGCACAACAGATTAGCAAGCCAAATACAATGTTAGAATTAACATATTACTCTGCTCTCTCATGGCCAACTCTTTGCAGTCTTCCTTTCATTGAAAATGGGTGCTGGACAGAAAATGTATGCATTTCCAGTTCCTCCACAGTAGTTAGATTGGGCCTTGGCACTTGTCTATTGAGCAGTGGTGTTTTGGGGATAAGCATAGTTGCTCTCTAGCAAACAAATTCCCTTCAAATTACAGATGTATTTGGTACAATGTAGTTGCTGGGTGATACTACAGTTCTGCTTCAAATATCTTATTTAAAAGCATGATACTACTTCCTCAGTTTAGGCCTGTTAAATTTTGATCCAAAAACTGTTTCATTGGGATCTATTTAAATGAGCTTACCTTAGCATTGTAGTCTTCAACAGGATTTTTGTAGTGAATCTTATATGAAATTCCTGGTTGTCCAGTCACAGGAAGAAGGTCCTCTTCATCTGAAACATTGTCATCAGTTGCCTCCTCACCCTAAGAAAGCAAATCTCAAAAAAAGTTGTGGACCTTACGGAGCATAAAATATTCCAAACATTAACTGCAAACCCAAGTCTGCATGTTTTAAGTTCAAATAACAAAAAATGCAGTTTCTGCCACTAGATCTAAGCAGCAAGTCTTGAAATACTGGTTACAATTGGAAATCTACATATGATCATTGATGTCCAGTTTGTCACTGAAGTAAATCACAGTTTTAAATAACTTTACACATTATTTTGCATTTTAGCCATTCTAAATAAGTTTAACATTATCTGCTATCAAACATTTCTCATGCCAACAGGCATGCATCCAACAAAATTATTGTATCAAACTGCATCCTATGTAGCAAAATTATGTTAAATAACAATCCTACATTGATCCTATTGCATTGTTTGATTTGATAGCAACATATATTTCCAGCCTTATCTCAAAACACATTGCTTTTAAAAAAGCGGAAACAATTTGTGGCTGTTAATTGTGCACCATATCGTAGTAATGCACTCTTAAATAACGCAAAAAGTGATGATTTTGAAGAAGGTTATCATGCAAAAAAATATGACTCAGCACAAGGGGCTGTTAAAATTTTGTACAACTACAAAATAAAAGTGTGCAAAACACCATGCACAAATAATGAATATCTACAGAGCTCAATGTATGAGCACTGTCTGCAATTTAAAAAAAACACTTTACACTAGAAATGGTCACACTGTGGACCATGGCCAAAATTTGTCCCACTTAAACCTTTAATCACAAGTTCTGGGATAATTTCATCACTCCTGTATACTGTTCATACTGTAATAAACATTTTTTTCGTGGATGATTTTGCTCTTCATTGTCATTATTGTACAAAAATATTTTAGTGTAAACACACTTATCTACTTTATGCTTACATGGCACATTGGCGTCTGTTAATTTTATCCCTGGAGTCGAAATATTGGCCCACCCCTCCTTCTTTACACTAAATTAAACATACTTTTTCAAGTTTGTGGCTTGTTTCTGTTCCATTTAGTGATGCCTTTATTAAATGTAATGTTTTCCCGGAAGCATTCCGTGTGCTAGCTTTGGCAGTTGTTGCTGCAAGGCTTGATAGTGATCCTGAAGCAATTGACTTCACACCACCAACAGACAAAATATTTAAAGCTAAACAGAAAGAAAATCATTGTTACACTTTACACCAAAAATCACTTCAAAAAATTGTTAAAAAATTACCATCATTTGAGGACACTTGATCTCCATCATCTTGGACTGGAGCTTTTTCACCATCAGCTGCTTTCTCAGCATTTAGTATGCGATCTGGATAGCTTAAGAGACCAGATGTAAACTGCAATTCAACTTCATATTCTTTTTGTCCTGATAGGTATCTGGGAAGTCGAATTATCTGCACACAAAATAAATAGTCTGAAAAACTATTTTAAACTTATATATATGTATAAGAATATTGACACAAAATCGTACAAAGAAAATACCTAGCTGAATCCACAATGGCCGTTGCATGTCATTAAATATATGGATGCAAGGTTTAGGTAAAAACTTGAGTTTGGACTGTGTTATGTATAAAGAAAACAGAAAACACCCGAAATTGGTGAAAATCCGGAATATAACAAAAGTTTACTTACAAAAAGATTACAAATCATTTACACATCCAATTTTGTATGAATTACGTGTATTTCTCATTGAACCAAATCCGAAATACACAAGTTAGACTGTAGTTTCAAAGAAAAAAACAAATTATAAGTATTCTTCTTGTACCTGAATATACATGTTAGCAATCCAATGATCAATATCAGTTGCTATGAGTTCTTCTATAGTTGAATGTTTTGTAAGTCTATGATCCATGTGACCTCTGATTAATGGTAGCTTATAGTAACCTTCCACTATGCGGAACTGGCCATCACAAATAGGGAAACATCCTGAAGCATGCAATGCCTGGTAGTGAATTACACATTCATTTATGACCAATATTTCTTACCCCATGCAACAACACGATCAACAGGGACTGCTGAGCCCCTCAATAAAAATAACTCAAATGTCAGAATCATTCCAGGCTGCACTTTCCATTGTGGAGGCAGAACTGTAAAAACACTTTGCTCCAAAGTCAATTCTGAAGATGAGTACACTCCATCATGAAAAACTGGCAGAGTTGCCCCACCCCATTGTTGCCCACTCAACTTAGACCATCGTAGTACATGGCCACCCAATCTTTAATAACATTACATGGTTGATTTCCATATGTTAACACTTAAATGCACATTACCTGTTGTATAAAGAAACCATTAAAACATATCTTCCAGGTGGAGCTTTGTCTCTTATTCCACGAATACATCGAAGTTTAATTTGAATTGGCTGTGGTGTTTTAGACCATTCAACTCGCCAACGTCGACCTTGTACAATAAATTTCAAATTACATCATTTCAATCCCACAATGACTTATGCTCATATACAAAACCTTTGCTTCCCCCATATTGACTGTCAGCAAAAGTTAGGTGCCCATAAAATGATTTTACTTCAGCTTTTCTTTTTTCCAAAGCATGCCTTAAATCGTTTTCTGCTTGGCGAAAAGCTTTTTGCAACCTTTCCTAAACAAAGGTATACAAGTACATGGTTTAGTAATTTTTTGGATTTATGTTTTTCATAATAGTCATCAAACAACCCACATATATCGTTTTTTCCTTTGATTTTAAGTTTGCATCCCTTTGATCGGCAATTTTTTGTTGCCTTTTGAGTTCAAAATAAATCCTTTCCTTTGCCTGTTCCGTTAGTTTAACCAAGTTTTCAATTCTCCGTTGCTGTTCTGTTGCCTATGTATCACAAAAGTAATACAGGTTTAACAAGCACAGAGAGATACTTATAGCTGTTAAAAATGTTGGTGTGAAATGAATCTGGTAAGAGTTTTACAGCAGCGAAAAATGATTAATTGAAAGGTTGAAAACCATTGCTCTATGTTTCTCTACCAGCAGGTAAATTCACCGCAGTGTGAAACATTTTTTGTAGTCTGGGAATGAAAGAAACAGGGAAAATTGAGGAAAATGAATTATTGTTTATTTTCATAGTAGATAAAACATTGGCCAATGTTGGGCTGCCACCTTCCTTAATTTCTGATATTTGTCTTATTTTTTACTTTTCGTGACCTTTTGAAGGATGAACATAGGCAGCAAAAGGTGCATTGCAGAAAAAGGTGAAGAAGTCTGCCAGAGACCAATAGTTTCCAATGTTTTTGAATTGATTTATGAATAAACATGTATATTTAAAGTTTTTGCACTATAAAATAGCTTAGTGGAGTGCTTTAGTTGCTGTAGAGCTTGCCCAAGCGTACCAATAAGTTATATGTTAGGCAGTATAAAAAATCAAGACCAGTGGTTCTAAAACAAGTCCTGTGGAAATCATTTTTAATTATCATAAAATTAAAAATGGAAGTTATGTGCAAGTAAATAATAACCATACCAAATCTAAAGTATATACCCTACCTGAAGAGCTTGATTAGTTACACACTCTTCCTTTAATTTCTGTTCCTCCTTTTGAAGTTGCTCAACAGGTATTGAGCCAATATACAACAGCTCACGTTTGACAACGTGTTCAAATTCTTCAAGATAAGAAAGAGGCGTTCTTGTGTCCTGTATCTCTTTGCGTAGCTGTTCAATTGTTGTCTGCAATCAGTTGAATTCATGTTTATTAAAAGCATATGGACCTGGTTTTTAGAATTCTCATAGGTATATGACATCACACAAAATTATAAATTCCTGTTAGCTGAATCTGGGAATCACTCCCCATTCCTGATCCATAGTTGCAACGATTTCCACCCTTTGCTTTTGACGACCAAAGCTACTGGGAGAATCCCAGTTTCCTAAATGCTTGATCTCATACTTAATTTCAGAGGCAAGAACCTGGACAGAACAGCGCCACCAGGGACCACTAGAACAGTGCTACAGTGTCATGTTCGTGGAGAAACCTCGTACCAACACATGGGATATAGCCGAGGATAAGTGGCTTAACAGAATTGGAGCCACAATAAATATCAGGAAAATGATTTTGCCCCGTTGCAAATTAGTGTCTGTTTTGTTTTTCCGCACAAGATTTTTGTTATGTCAAAGTGATCTTATCCTTTATCCACATCCTTACACACCTAGTAGTTAGTTGTGAGAAGGGTTGTGTTGCACACAGAGCGTTCTTAAGACTGAGATGAGCTTTTAGTAGGGGTGCTTTTAATCTTTTTTTACGTAGTTTTTACAGACACTCAAGATGATATATTTGTCTCACACGAAAGTTAATACATTTTAACCTAGAAAACATATTTTACCATAATGTCGACACAAAATTATAAGAAATAATCATTTATGGGTTATATCAAAATGGAGCATCATGGAATGCACTGTAACGTTTTGTTTTACACTGTTGCGAGCAAGATTTGTTGAGACCTAAAGAAGGAATTGGCCCAGAGAGACATAATACAATCTATGCAACTAATAATGTTGGTATTCGAATACCATAAGTGTTATATGCATTGTTCATGTTAAAATATTAGAGGTAAGACAAGACATAAGATGGTGTAAATTAAAATTATTGACTTGGCATCATAACAAACTCAGCCAGTTTATCTACTTGGCGTGTATGTTCATTGGGATCCTGCACATGTACCCTTAGAATCATCCCCTTACTTGGTGTAAATAATTTTAGTATATGTGTGAAGATAATTGTAGTTCTACCATGTGTGGAGAAACATCTTGCTTTTGAAAACACTCATCATTACTCTCTTTGTCATCCAAAAACTCCATCATTTGCTTTAAATCTTCTGAGGTTTGTGGGGGATCGGACCTATGAATAATATTGATGTATTTTTTCTTTTTATTGCATACACCTTTCAATTTAAATATATTTG
The DNA here is from genome assembly GCF_947561715.1 of Ascidia mentula. Taxonomy (NCBI): domain Eukaryota; kingdom Metazoa; phylum Chordata; class Ascidiacea; order Phlebobranchia; family Ascidiidae; genus Ascidia; species Ascidia mentula. The sequence continues at coordinate 12,823,721 of NC_138569.1, read as the reverse complement.
TTAAAACCCAATTAACATTAATGATATTTGTCTTATTTTAAATCAGAAACTTGCCATATTTCATCAACATTTGGAATGTCTGGTACTGGTTCATGGTGTACTGCAAAACCATGCAAAGATATAAAAAATACGTCATAAATGTATACATGTTAAAATAAAACATGAAACATAAAATAACAACTAAATCACCTTCATCTGCTACAGTTTGTCTGTGCTTTGGGTTAATTTCCATTGATAGAACTTTTGAATCACTTTCCATAATATTTACTTTTATTACATACCACACCTCATGGATTTGTCCACAGGGAAACACTATTTGTTGGATAGCGTGTTAACAAATAACAATATAATAACTATCTGTGTAAAAAAACTGTTGAATGAAGCAAAAACAATTACATAATCAATGTTGTGTTACTTGAACGAACCAATGCAACACAACAGAACGTATAACGCAATGAATTTTATTGTAATTTTACATGTTTTTATTATAAATTTAACAAATCACTTCTCTAATGTCCACCTTCTCCGAGTGCAATCTACTGAACATGACAACTACATAGTGCAGTGGAAACTTAATTAAACCACGATGCCTTGATTTCTTATTCCCCACTGTGTTAAAGTTGCAATACCTTCGGCAAACACAAAAACTACGTCAACATCGGTAAACAACAGGAAACTCCAAGACGACAATGCCACATAGTCATCACAAACCTGGGCAAGTCGAGACGAAAACTTGCGCATTCACACAGATCTGCTGCTGTGGTTACGGATATCATTAAGCCTTGGATACGGGATGGCGAAACGCCATCAAACGGCGAGCCTCATCGGGATATGGTGCGGCACTTGTCGGTATTGCAAACGGGAAAACGAACGGATTGAAATATTTAATTACTAAACTGTTCGTTCTTCCGGTAAAAAAAAACAACAAATGTACACCTGTCGTTTTAAAAGATTGTTGTTTTATGACGTTGCGCTTGTACGAACAACTAGGCTTCCCCAGAAAATAAAAACCAACACAGTGGCGAAACCAATTTTTCAGTTATCTGAAATAATTATTTTGATTATTTTGTTGTCCATATTTTCAAATATGCAAGGAATTTAGCAACAATCTGTACGCAAAATTAAGGCTTTGGGCGAAATGTGGTCGCTGAAGGAAATTGCGACAAAAGTAATAAATACAAGGGAAAATCGAATGCTCTGATGCAAAAGAAGCCTTGAATTGTCGTTATTTTGTGTTGTATTACGCTCAATATGTTTGCATTATTCCATCGTCGTGGTTGTTTTTGTATTGAAAATTGTCTCACTTCTAATTAAATAAGGGTTAGAAACAAGATTAAGTTGTGGTTACTGATTAAGGTCTGGGGAAAGAAAATAGTTTCGGTTTCAGATCGTGTAACGCTTGCGACGAAACAGCGCAATGACATTTTGTTTTTATGTTGCTACAGCACATACGAAGCATTGCGCAAATCAAAGAGTTTCTGTGGTGGTTGCGAAGGCTCACAGCCAGTATATGCACGTACACAGGAAATCACACAAAAAGTGGTAGGATATTTACTTTCCGCCGCTAGATGGGAGTATAACGCAAAACAACAAAGCGATGTTGATGCGCGTCCATAGTGACGCTGTGAGTTCAAAAAGACTATGAAGTCCTGCCAGACTCCCAAAAAAATGTTGAAAAAATTGTTTCACATCATTGAACACAAAGGATGTTTCACCAATACATTCTTCACAACCAAAACAGCACTCAATTCTTGACAGATGCAGAGATTTTAAAAACAGTATAGGTTCCGGAAAGTAATTTGGTACTTGCTGGGCTGTGACGACCCAACCCTCCAGTAGCATAAAAACATGATAAGACCTGTGTTTGTTTTTCTGGTGTAGATTCTCTGTCTTCTGTGTAGTTAGTAATGTTAAATATCTCCCTAGTTGTTTTTTAATTTAATTTTCCTCATGAGAATTTGCTTGAATGTATCAGTGAAACATCTTTATGAAATAATGTTTAATGATGTGGAACGATTTTTTAAAAAATGTTTTTTAAAGTCTGCCAGGATGACAATGGTTCATGAAGGAGAAGGACATGTGCTAGAGATTAGAGAATACAGATAAAGAAACAGTCATTATTTTTCAATACTTATTGAACGAAACGTGTGTTAAGAGTTATGCTAGGACGATTCCTCATCAGCAAGATCTTATTAAACAGCTCGCAAAAGGCTGACTTAGCCGAGCACAGTCAGTTTGGTTGTGCTGCTTGGCCTAAACTTATTTTCTCTTTTTCTTAATGCCACATAACGCAATATATTTATAGCTCTATTGTATATGCGCGTGTTGACAAGCCAACATGACAACAAATTTCAAAATACTAATATCAACAATTCCAATCAGATATTCATATTATTAGAGGTGTTTGCTTTATATTCATGGTTCCGACTTCGCGTTAATCATGGGCATGAAGTCACAATGTTGCAGGTAAAGATTGAATGAAAATGTATTAGTTTAGGTAGAAGTTCTTCAATAAAATGCATATAGCAGCAAAAAATTCTTTTTTGGAAAAATTTCATGTTTAGACAAAACAGAAATTGTCAAGGAATATAAGCATCAAGCGCCAAAAAGCAGAAATTTACACACAGGCAAAGAAAAACCTCTAAAATTAACAACTAGTGTGTCTGGGGGTTTGGTATGTGCTTTTACTGCCTTGTTAGTAGGGAAAATTGTAGCATATGTGTTCTCCTATTTCTCTAGTTCAGTTTAAAAGTCGTGCAAATATATTGATATTTAGGAATTTTTATCTTCATGAGTTGTACTCACTAACAAAAAACATAACAGGCACAGAAAACACACTGTAATTTCCATGTTATCAAGACTTTGCCACGGTAAAAGCGTTAGTTGCCATTTATTACAGACGCTTTTCTTCGACTAAAAATATTTTTTCATTTTTGGTGCTTGGTATTTATATTCTTTGATAATTTCTGCTTTGCCTATATGTAACATTTTTCCTGCAAAGTGATTTTTCACTGCACTACATTCTTTTTGTTGAATAACTCCTATCCTATCTAAACCAATGCTTTTTCAGCCAACCTTTACCTGCAGCTTTGTGACATCAGACCCATTGTTGACGCAAAGTCAGAACCATAAGTAAAAAACAGGAGTCCTATATTTTTGTTTATAAAAAGCATCAGATCTTGTTTCTTCACTTCTGTATGTAACCAATTTCAAATATACCTAAAGATTATGGAAACAAACAGTATTGTACAAAAGCAAAACTTATTGTTGTTGTAGGTATATACCTAATAAAAAAAAAACTATTTCCTTGTGACACAAATTTATCCATGTTATAAACATGTGAAGTGTGCCAGTGTAATTCATAATTGTGATTAACTCCTTGTTACAATCCTTTGTGTAAAGGTATACATCACAAAATTTGCTTGTTTGAGAGGTTCTTACATTAATCATACCACCTTGGCGTATATATGCGAAATGCATTTTGGATGAAGTAAAGTGAAAGAGAGAACAGTCTTGCATGTAAAAAAGTCTGAGACACATTAACCCAAAATTAATAAATGAAAAAAACTGGACAATGCCAGACAGACTGGATCCAGCCCATGGGCTGTGGTTTGGGTATGTCTGATTTAGAATTTATCAAAATGCATTTAACCTTAATACAAATTTAGATTGATTTTACTTTATAGGCAAATATTACACTGAAGTCATCAATTTTTGTGGTGTAGAAAACAAAAATTTTGTGAAAAAAAAGTATGTCCCTAAAATATTTGAAAATTATTTGTTTGTTTGTGTGTCGCAAATGTCATTGAAGCAATCCAGTTTATACAGTGTTCACTGAAAATTTGACAGGTATATACCTAGATCTGTTGCAGCTCAGCTTTACTCATAAAATGGCAACATTGTTAAAAAATTGGCAAAAACCTTTTGATAATTTAAATCAGAAAAATTCCTGCAGAGAGATCTGCACAGTTATATTCCTGGTGAGGTTTGAACTCATGTCCCTTGGCTTACTAGGCCCTAATGCCTGGGCTGCGAAGCCTGTAAACCTAATAATCTTGATACAATAGCTATGATCTCCAAGTGCAGATCTGCATAGTGGTGTGATCCTGCCAATCATGCGATTGCATAAAACATTGCTGCCTGGGCTTGTTTTTGTGTGTCATTTGTCGGTCATCGACTGATTTTTTTACTTGTTTTGAATACTAAATATACATGGTAAATGTCTGAACAAATTCGAAAGATCCGAAAGCTTTACTCTCGGACATTTTGGACATTTGTCAGAAATTTTTTATTGAAAAAAAAACCTAGATACTGCCTTGGTTCAGACAATAATTAGCTACAAAAACAAAAATAAATCATGTAAACACCTTAAAAGTAGAAGTGGAATTGCAATATTGTAATGAAACCGAAAATAAAGGTTGTTTAAATATTTCTAGGTTAACAGTAGCTAAATATTGTATGTAATAAAAATGCATGGACAAGCTGTTTTGAAAGCTAATGAAACTGTCCATTTTCTTTCTAAAGACTCCACTACAATTGGAAAAGTTGGTTGTGATTTTAAAATTGATGTAAGTGTGCAAATTATCATGACAAAATCATGTTTACATTACAGTTACTATATTTATTCTGTAGGATTGTACAGCTGAAGGAAAGCATGCTGTTGTGGAATATTGCACATCTGAAAACAGATATGTGTTACATGATCTTAACAGTGTTCATGGTACATATGTAAATGATTGCAGAATTCAAAATGCTTCAGTTCGTTTGGCACATGGTGACATTGTGAGGTTCGGGTATAATGGTAAATCATATGAATTTCTACTGGAAAGTTTTGAGGTTTGGTAAAATGTAATACATGCAAAAAATATTTTAACCGATAGTATGTACTAATATAGGATTCTCATTGCGCACCCCAACAAATGTGGCATTCCCCAGTCCACATGGTAGTTTCAACTCCTCGAAACTTTGCTTTTCAGGAGTCTACTTCCTTACCACAAATAAATGCAGTGGTGACAGGTACTATTTTATTACTTGTTTGGCCGCTTTGTAAGAAACAGAATTTACCAGGCAAAGGATCTGGTGATATCCAGCAGAGACAAAGTTGTATGCATCCTCATCCACCTTTGCGCATAAGACCTTCCAGTGCTGGCAACCATCAAAATTCTTTGGGAAATGCTTCAAAAGCATTGCCAAAAGAAGGTTGGCAAAAGTAAAACTGCTTTATTGAAAAAATATTGTATTTAGAACTAGCTGCTTATTTTAAGATCATGGTGTGCTTTTTCAGAATAGTGCTGTAATTCCCAGACATATGGCAAAATATTGGAGTATAAATCACTTGACATACCATAAATCATTACATCACAGTTAGGGACATGTACCAGGGTTGCCGACCCCTGCTATGCAACTTGTATGCCAGAAAATTTGTTCATACAAATATTGAAATAAAAGAAAACCATACTTTAGTTGAGAACATAACTTTCAATTTCTGACTATTTGAATTTTACCCACATTGAAAGCGACTATCCTGAGGATTAAAGTGTGTCATGACACTAAAAATTTTAGAACCATAGGATTAGGCCATTGCAACTGTATGCATTAGCAGTTTTAACTATTATGTGTTTGAATCTATTCTGCGACAGAACCATCTCAATATTTGTTGCTCATTGTCTGGTCAACTTATGATTACACTTACATAAAATTACTCTTAACTAAACATTGGCAATGTACTTTCTATAAATCTACATTTATTTGGATCTGAGAGTTGAAGCCACGAGGCGCTTGAACAACCCAAACAAATATATTTGCATTTTCTCAGTTTCAACTGTTAGTGGTGTCCATTGCTGGTGTTGTTACACTTTTTATCATGTCCATAATTAAATTTATTTTTAGGTTGGGGGTATGGTGAGGTGTCTGATCACAATTCACATGAAAAAGACCAAAAGTTGTTGAGAATGGCAGATGAAATTAACCGCTTAGCCATCTACGAGCAGGTGTTACTTAATGTATATATTTGCTATTGTAAGTTTGTAGGTCTTGTGGCCCTCTACATGAACGTACAAAATTTTCGGTTAATTTATTTGGTTTAATGTGTTAATATTCATATTTCACAGGAGTCGAAACGAAAGGATGTAGCAATTGCAGAACTGAGGCATGAAATTGCTGTACTGCAAGAACAACTCTTAAATGATCATGGACAAAAAGCTGAATTACTTTGTCAAAAACTGAAAACTGTTGACAATGAAATTTCCAACAGCAGAAATGACATCAATTCGGTGAAAAAGCAAGTTAATGCTGTGAAACAAAAATGTGCAGGTGCCACCTTAACTACACAGCTTGCTGAAAGAGAAAAAATGATTCATGAACTTCGCACTGAACTTGACAAACTGAAACAAGAGTATGCCATGTCCCAGGGTAAGGTTTTTACAGTAGTACATTTTATAGAAATCCAATTAAACAGTTTTGTTTATTTTTTGTTAGGTTTAGTTAGTTCCTTGCAACGTGAAGTGCAGTCAAAAGACTCAACACTTTTAAATAAAAATAATGAAGTTCATACCTTATCAAAAAAGCTAACACAAAAAGATGTGCAACTATCATCAATTACAGCAAAGGTATGGAATATTTTTTTTGTCTTGATATTGGACTTCTAATACATTCATTATCAATGCATTTTCAAATTATTAACATTTTACTTACCCAATTCATTTTTAATATCATCATGTTTTTACTACTTTTTGCATTTTGTTGTTGTTGTGCATTTATTTACAAAAATTTGATGGGGCCAAATTTACAAAAAGATATGCTTTATTTGTCATGGAGGTATTATGAGTATTTCGTTCTGCATCAAATGCTCAACCAATTAAAATCCCATCTTATTTACAATGTCATAAGTTACATAAAAACGTTTTTTCGGTATAATGGCTGATACTTGTCACTTGATATCATGCATGCTACAATATCCAGCAAGTACAACAACTTTGGTAAAAAAATAATCTTGTTGGGTCTATCATGTGCTCAGTAAAATGACATCTAATGATGACTGCTTGTAGCTTCCATGGCACCACACAGAATAAAAATTGAACAAATAAGCCTGCACTGAAGTTGGAAAACTACTTTTCCACTTATATAAGTGAATACACCAAAGGATATTTTAAAGTTTTTATTGGTTGTTGTTTGTGTAATGGTATTTGTTACAGTCAAGTAGCAAAAAAAATATTTAGTTTGCAAGAATTTCTGAAGACAGGAGTAAGACTGACCATATTGAAACACTGAAAAGAGAAATAAAGGATTTAAAACTTGTAAGTTAAGTTCAAGCTTAGTGATCATTTGCTTCTGCACATAACCATGTAGATTTTTTTTAAATAATTGGACTTGGTATTTGTAAATAAATAAAGGTTTTCAAAATAAGAAAATTTATGGCTGATTTTTCACCTATTTTTATGAAAAATTTTGGTTCAGAAACTACAAGCATCGGATACTAGAGCAAGTGATCAGGTATTACTGTTACAGTCATACAAACAGGAAATTTCAAAGTTGCAGTCAACAATCCAGCAAACACAAAAAGAAAGTGCCTCCAAAGTGAAAGAGTTTGAATCACAAAAATTAAGATTTAATGAACTGCAACGCAATGAAAGAATAATTCGTGTTGATTTGGAACAGTCAAAATGCAAAGTAATTTTATAACCTTTTGATATTTAAATAAACTTTGATTTGACACATGTATTTATCAAAGCTTGATCGCTTTCGCATGAGACTGATTCAAAATGTTTATTGTTGTCCTGGCTTACGTGCACCCAACAATGAATATGAAATTGATGATTCTTCTATTCTATCTGACATTAAAAAAATGTCTGAACAAAGGTACCACCAAAATTTCTGTAAAAGTCTTTTGATTTTCTTACTTTATGAATAAACTTGTTAAAGGACCAAGTTTGAGGAACAAACACAGGAGTTGAAACAAGTAATTCATGATAATGAAGTGAAGATGCAAGTTATTACGGATGCAAATGAAACATGCAAGAATTTTATTCATAAAATGATAGTATGTCAATACATAAAATGTATAAATATATTATCACAACAATCTATATGTCAACGCAATGCACCAATAATGAAGTAAATGTCGTTGAGAATTATTTAGCAAGTTTTCTAGAAATTGGAAAATTGGAAATGCAAGGTTTCAGCAGTGAAACATTGTGATGTTAAATGTTCACATAGTAGCATTGAGTAAATAATAATAGACTTGAATTGGTTAATGAAGCTTTTCCATTGAATCATCATCAGTGGATATCCTTATCTTACTTTCTGAAACATTTAGAATCAACTGCAAAACAATGGACATCACACAAGAATATTGAAACATGAAAAGCAAGTACTTGTCACATTGGGTATTGAAGGAACACTTGTGTGGGTTCGTGATGCATTTGTTGATTTATTAGCCAGTGAATTCAATTGGCTATCCAAACTAGATGAGTCTCTGTCTCAGGCAGGATTTGATGTACTTTTGTCCAATGAGAGTAAGTGGACACAAATAAATTAGATTTAACAGACATTACCTTCATTTAATGATATATCTGTTTTGGGGGTTTGAGCTATGTTGCAGAGCTTTGTATTTTTTTGAATAATGGGGCTCCATGTATTTGTGAAATGTATGCTTTCAGCATTCTTGTGGCAATGTAATATAAGATTCATTGCCCTATTGTACAAGGCAAATATAGTTGTGTAATTAAAGAAGGCTTTTGTATGTCTGTGTACAACAATTTTCGAAACAAGTTGCCCACCCCATTTCTTAAACCTTTGTAGGCATAATGTTTACAACAAAAAATGCCAGATGTAAGTTTGTGTTGGTTGTACTTGGGTAAAACAAATTTGTAAAAAATTGAAAAATTGTTGTATTTAACTTATTATTTAAGATCCTGGAGAACATGTTTCTGTTATCTACAAATCACTTAAAGATGAAAAAGAATGCAGCAATAAAATGGCAAAGTCGATTTCAGACCTTGAAAAGAAGCATGAAGAGGAACTTCAGTTCCACATTTCACAGTTACTACAAGAAAATGAGGAAAAATTGGCAGCTGAAATTGAAAAAATGAGGTTGTTGTTAATGGTGGTTATGTACCAGTTGGGCTATTTTATCATAAAAGTACGACCATTGGAATGAAGTGTACAATTCTAAAGTATTGTTGCGAAACATCAAAGTGAAACTATAAGATTAACTGTACATTTTTTTACCAATGTTAATTGCAAGTTCTCTTCTTTCAGAATTGAAGAACAGTCTAAATTTAACAACAATTTGGAGGATTTGCGCAGTAGGGAGAAAGAGAAGAGTCTTGATATGCTGAAAAATGAAAAAGAAAAAGTTGAATTAGTTAACTATACACTAGAACAACTACAAAATGTAATGAATAATGTTAAGTTTTTTGTATTTTAGTTTATTTAGATGTATTTCATAGGTTTTGAAAGAAAAAATGGAAGAAGAGATTTTATTAAAAAAAAGAATGGAAGGTGCTTTAAACACTATACAAGATCATGAAAATAATGAGGTTAGATGGTTTATTTCATATCATTACATACATACAATTAGGCATTCATTATTTTACTGATATATCATGAATATATATATTTGACTGACTGGATACTACCCATAATAATACAAAAGTACTAAAAAAAACCAATGCTTTCCTTTCTTACAGCATGGTAATTTTAAGTTAATTAATGCAGTATTGTTTACCATAATAGAACATTGTACTGGTTAGAAAACAACACAAAAAGATAGTTGTGTAATTGTGGATGTTAAACACTGTGTTGACATTTAGTTGTGTGGAAGTGTTTTTCTTGTATTTTACACTAATGCATGTAAGACAAAATACTTTGGCATGTATAGATGTTCACAATTTGTTAGTGTGTGTATCTGTATTTTTTTTGTCAATTAGAAACAACTGAGACATGATATCCATGCATTGGAAGAAAGAAGAAAGCTAGAGGTGACACTGCTAGAAGAAAAAAATAAAAATATTGCAGCTAACATTGGAAGAGATGTACAACAGTACAAGGTAGTTTTGATATAGTATGTTTGAGGAAAAAAACCGTTCATAAACATTTTAGGAGGAAATACATCAGCATTCCCTTACTATTGTATCACTTGAAAAACAAACGCAGACTCTAATGTCAGAGAAAAAAAAATTGGAGAATACCATCAGTGAATTAAAAGAACAAAATTTAGGTTGAGTATGAATATTGCATAAATATGAAAAGATATTTTTTTGTAATAAATATGTATTATTTTACATACACTGTAACCTTGCTTGCACCACATTATTACCTCTACAAGCAGTTGTTGATACTGGTTTAATTTATTTAAAAACAAAATTTAAGAAAATGTGCTTCTTAGTTCAAAAAAGGGAAGTTAGAAAAATACCATCACCTCCTGCAAAATCGGATGCACCTTTATTGCAAGAAACAATCACCTTACTAAAATCACAACTTCTTCAAGCAAATCACCAAATACACGTAAGGGGAAACTAAGTTTGTTCATTATCACCATACAATACTTTTAGTGGACATAGGCAGTTTTAAGTTCAGAATGGTCTAGTTCAAGTTATGTTGCATGTGTTTACATAAAAATTACCTTGGGAAAAAATATACATGCTATGTAAATCTTAGTTTTGAAGAAAAAAAAACAGGTTAACGTTTTTTATATCACATTTAGTTTAACCTCACACAACCACTCTAGCATTTAGCCTTCATTGTTTTTTCCATAACTGTTATCAAGTTTAGCACAACTGCTGTTTTAGTTTAAACATTAAACTTAAAGTTTATGAAACTATGTCAGTGCAGAGCCAGGGTTTCAAACATGTGGCGACATCACATTCGTTCCATGAACAAGAAAATGTACATACCAATAACATTTTACTACCCGGATAACGGATATATTTGGATATTTTAATTTTATCTAACCATTTAACCGGATACTAAATTCTAATTATCAGACAACTAATCTTACACGCATGTACTAATGAAGCTAGTGGTTTGTGGAAAAGAAAAAAATTTTGTTTCCTTTTGTTTCAAATACATCAGTGGGTTTAAACATTTACTTCTGACCTGTGTCACGATATAATAGTCTTAAGCGTGCACACAGGTTAGCAGGTGGCTATGATGTTGTTGAAAATTTGGGTTAATTAAACATAATTTACCAAACATGGCACGGGAATAGGTTATAAGATAAAAATTGGCATGGCAGCATGTTTAAGTTGGACAACCCTGCCCTTGGGTTTACTTTTTAAATGTTTCTGCTCCATTCAAAAATCTCAATTTTTTTTTGACTAAATCCCTTTACCATCATTGCAAATTGACAGCATAATTACCGAAACATAATTATCACAGTGCTAAATTGCAAAAATGGAAACATCAATTTTGACCCAACTTAGTATAAATACGTTCGGTTAATGAGTGAACTGTTTTTGGAGTGAACTTGGATAGCCCATATTCCCTACCAACTACATTTAAATACTAGTGCTTGGTTTGCATGCTTTTTTTATAAACTTCTATATTTTTAATTTTAGAGAAGTTTCTTTATTACTGTTATCAATCACTTATACAAAAATGTGTTTGTTTTAGATACAGCAGGATGCTATTGTTGCTTTACAAAATGATTTAAGTGGTGCACAAGCAAGAATTTCTGATATGACTGGAGAGTTAAGTGAATGCCAAAAACAAGAGTTGGAGCACAACAGGTATTTGGTCTTTATCAAGTTATTCATAAATTCATTGTACCTGTTGTTGTAGGCAGACAGTCAAGCATCAAGAAATGGAAATTAACACTATTCGCCAACAACTTGCTAAAATGGTTAGATTAGCTGACACACAAAAGCAACAAATTCATGATGTTCAGAAGAATTTACAGTATGCTATGGGTGTTTTAACAAAGTGTTTTAACTAAGCTGGAATTGGTTGCGTTTGCCAGAGACAGCAAAGAAGAAAACAACAAGTACAAGAAATTAGCACAAATACAAGATAAACAGCTGCCAGAACAACTAACAGAAAAAAATTTCCAAGAAACCCAGACAGAACCACTAAAAGCAGAGGTCAAAATATCTTTTTTATACATGCTGTAAATACTCTTCTCATTGATTTTCTAATTTATTCATAGTTTTGTATTACAGGCCAAACTTGTTTCTGATTTGTCAATGGTTGGAGCCACATGCAAAGGGGAACGTCATGAAAATGTAATTTTACGTCAAAAAGAAGCCTTGGCAGAGTTAAGGGCTCGAATTAAAGCATTGGAACAAATTAGGCCTCCATGTATGATGTTAAAAAATACAGGAGTAAAATATGTTTTGTGTTTACCTATAAAACCTCGTGTGTTTGCTAGTACCAAGTCAAGAGCAAGCACTGCAGCAGGTGACCCTTCTTAAAAAAGAGCTGGCTGAGATTCGGGCAAAACAGGCAATGGAAGAAGGTCAACTAGCTCATGCACACCTGACAATGCAACAGGATGTAATTTTTTTTTATTAATTTGAAACTTCGGTAATTATGAGAGTATTATGTAGGCATTTGATACCCAGCAACAAATAAGATCTGCAAATACCCAGGCATCTATTGAAAGAACTACACGACAAAATATTGAGGAAGGAATCATTTGTAGTGAAAAAAATGTGAGTTGTGTACAATGCAACCATCTCCTTACCAAAGTGGAATATGCTTAAGCACCAATAACTTGTATGTTTGTGATTCATTTCAGTACATGGATGTTGTGAATGCACTAGCTGGCTTTCTTAATATCAGCTCTCTGAAAGGCATGCGTTCCATGCAGCATGTTTCCCAAGATGAACAAGAAAAGCTAAACAGTGACAGAAAAATTGATTTGGAATTGATTTGTAACAGAATCAAATCACTGTCGCAAAGATTAGATCGCAAAGAACAGTTGTTGCAAGGCTATGAAAAGGATCTTAATAAGCTAAGGTAACCATATTCAACTAGTCATCCCACAAGTAGAGTTTATTTATATTAAGGGAAGCAGAATCCTTTGCTTCAAAGAAATCTTCCCGTGTTGCCACATTGACACAAGAACTCATGGATAAATCACAAGAGATCGATCATTTACGGGAAGCATTGATACGAGCCAAAGAAAATGTGGAAACTGAAAAAAGATTGAACAAGGCAATCAAAGAAAGAAAGGTTAAAGCACAAAAATGGTTGTTAACAACTTGTAAAGTACACTTTAATTTGAATATTATCTCTTCATTACTTAGAAACCCATCCCAAATTTTGTTAAATTGGTCTCATGCAAGCAATGAAACACATTCTTAAAACAGTCTCAGTTTGCAACCCCTATTACATAGTTTAATCTGATACAAATGTGTCAACATATAAAATACAATTTAGAATGCATTGTTATGCAACTATAAGCAAAAGGGTTACCGGCTTATTTCTAAGATTTGTGATTATTTTCTAAAGCAATGTATCTTTTTCAATTTAAACCGGAGTTAACCAAAAGTATGTGATTTTTAATGGAAATTGGCAATAAAACCGATTCTGATATCTTAAACAGTGACTAATAAAATGTTTGAACTGTCTTTTGTGTTGAATAGACCTTTCATTTGGAAAATTTGGATTATCGCAAACCTTTACCCGAAGGATGTTCTTGTAATTTGTCCAAACATTTATTCAAAGAGCATACCTGTGCAATAAAGAAGCAAAACAAACTAAGGCGAAAACAATATGAGATAGATGTTCTAAAGCAGGTAAAAGTATGGGGTTTTTTTTGTTCCATAAGAGAAGCAACTTTATTTGTTCCTTTAAGAGTGTGCACGGAAAAGAGCAAGACCTGTGTCAAGCAACTGCAGAATTAGTAACGATGAAATCACCAAATGTGGATGAAGTATCAGACATTTATAATTCTCAAGAAACTTCTTGCTTTAACCCCTAGAGTAATATTTACATATTTAGTGTAGAAATAGCATTTGAATTGCAGCTTATTTAGCAAAAACTGTGGTTTTGATACACCAACAAAACTGTAAAAAGCTTCTTTTCAAATATTTTGAGATGTTACGCAACTATTTTTGTTGAAAACCTGCAGGCCCAATGTGGCAATTAACTGAAAATTAACTGAAACAGTTTTTTGTAGGTAATTTCACTGAATGTTTTGCCAATAAATAACCCCAATCAGACTGCTTTGATTTGCCAGTTTTGTTGAAACATCCTTGTTTCGTAAAATGGGCTTAGTTTGAGCAACAGTTTTTGGCAGATAATTTTGATCTTCCTGGGGAACATTTGCTTCAACCAGAGGGATGTTAGTTGACAAAAAAAATCGCCAGTTAACTTAGCATAATTGTACCATGAAAGTTTAAGGAAATTCACCCGATTATAACCTCGCAGTTTTTAACTTTGAGAGCTAAAAGCTGTGCTGATTGTTCCAGTGGACAAGCAAATTAAATATTGTTTTAGAGTTTTATAAAGGGTAAGTAAAATAACTACCTATGCATTGACGTGCTCATATCTGGCACATGTTGTTCTTGTGAAAATCCAGACGGAAGTTGAGCAAATTTGTCTCTGTCGTCCATTATTTTATGTGTCTGAATGTATCAGTCGATGAGGTAGAGAACATAGGAGCGGTATTTGTGTTGCGACCGTAGTTTTAAAATTTTATTTCAGATGCGAAGTTAACCGTTCGGCGTGGAAAAGGTGCGTTTGCAAAAACATGGTCAATGTAATAGCAAGAGCTCTCCGGGGAACTCAATTTAGAAATGCGTTTATTAAAAAAATCTACTGGCGCTAAATGGTTGCTATGGAGCTGCAAAAGGTTTTTCAAAACGTTGCACTTGCTTTTGGCTGTAAGTATAATGTTAAACAGTTTGATGTTTTGATGCAATGTAAACAATTAGACTATACTATGTGGACTGTACGTTAGAAGTCTGTCCAGTAAATTGATGGGTTTTACTTTGTTTAAAACTTATTGGTTCGGGCGATATATTTTGTTTAGTTTAACGTGCTATGCTTGGTGGGCTCCTGTAAACATCTGTAATGGGATTATACAGGTTCAGCAATGCTTCCATACGAGTCTCGGTAGATATGTCTGTCCTGATATGTTTTGCCTCGTCTGGACAAATAATCAGATCTGAGAAAGTACCTCGGATAAACATTGTATGCAAATGTTTCAATAGGCTCGACAGAACAGTATATAGGCTACATGACGGTCTTCGGTTGAATCGTAGATTATTTACATTTTGATTGATTTAGAATTTTAGATAAACACATTTCGGGGATATGTTTACACAAAATGGGTGGTCAACATTAGGATATGTTATGATTCCAGAAGGCGTTATTGGGTTATGTTGCGCAAAAGGCTGCAATCGGTTGTCGATGTCAGGGTGCTTGCTGCGACAGTTATAACCCCACGTTCTCTGAGGTTCGCATGGGCTACTGTTATAGTGTGGGCTACTGTTATATATAACACTATAGTGTAAATCAGAGGTCGGGATCATCTGGAGGTTGCGCTTGTTAAATCATCGTAAATCTTGTTAACGATCGTAGGTTTGAAACGACAACGGATCCTACAGAAATAAATTGTTCATTATGGCAACACGGCCTCGAAGGCAACTTGCCTTCTCTATCTCAAGGTTACTGTTGGAGTTAAACTCCCGACTAAACACATACATCCACCAAGTTTCAAAACCAGAGGGATGTTAGTTGACAAAAAAAAAAACGCCAGTTAACAAAAGTTTGGACGCGCGTTACTCGGCCACCTTACGAGGTAGCGGCATGATTTTTTCACACGATACAGATCATAGGCTGAAGTTTGTAACGATACCAAAAATATTAAAAACAAACATATTCATATTCGGTTATGAATATGATTTGCGTATTATGACATAAGTCGCGAAAACAAGATTCGCTTCGCTAAATTTTAAAGCATAACATTCTACGCGCTAAACCCTTTCAAACGATATCAAAACTTTTGAAAAATTCGCTGGGGCTTGTACAGAAAAATGAATTTATATTTTTGAAATATGAAAAAATATCGATTTTTCCCTAATAACTTTTTTTATCGTTATGGCCCAAGTTTCAATTCACAACCATACGAAAGCCCAAATATCAAGCTTTCCAAAAATATTAAACATGTCTAAAAACACATTGAGCTGCCGCTGTACGAGCCGATTACACTTCAACCCTACACCCCCCACTGTAAACACGGTAAAGGGGTGCTCTGGTGCATACTTTCACCGATAAATGTTGCTACAAAGCGAGTCGCAAGCTTTTCTTTTGCACAAACCACCTTATACCATCCCACTATCGAATGAAATCAAAGTTGAATCAATTCAGTCAGAGATGCTATGCTAAATCCAACGATTACTTACTCAAACCCGACCGTCGCCCGCCGCTTTTTTAAACCGCCAAGCCATATGTATGGGCGTCACGTACTTTCGCCGATAAATGTTGCTACAAAGCGAGTCGCAAGCTTTTCTTTTGCACAAACCACCTTATACCATCCCACTATCGAATGAAATCAAAGTTGAATCAATTCAGTTAGAGATGCTATGTTAAATCCAACGATTACTTACTCAAACCCGACCGTCGCCCGCCGCTTTTTCAAACCGCCAAGCCATATGTATGGGCGTCACGTACTTTCGCCGATAAATGTTGCTACAAAGCGAGTCGCAAGCTTTTCTTTTGCACAAACCACCTTATACCATCCCACTATCGAATGAAATCAAAGTTGAATCAATTCAGTTAGAGATGCTATGTTAAATCAAACGATTACTTACTCCAACCAGACCGATTAGTATGAAAACTAACATTATTACATGTTCATATTATAAAATTGTGTTTGCAACATTTGTTTTTATAGTTCATTACTACAAAGAATCTTACTATCAGTTGTTTTCGCAACATTATTTTTGCGTTGGACCCCATTAGGCGGGGGGTATCTGATAAGTCGGCGAGCCGAGTGATCGGAATCAGCCAGGCTCAAGGCCGCGCGGCGGGCAGAGAGATCGGGGGCTACGAGGCTCAAGATCGGGCGGCGTGTTTTCTGATCGGCACAAATCGGGTAATTATAGATTCTTCAATATAAGCAAACACAAACAGAAAGTCATTCATTCTCATTGAGAAACCAATTGCAAACGGCGAAGCTACGACATACATTATTACGAAACAAGCTATGGAGAAGTCGATCATTGAAAACTGGTTGAATGTTTGTACCCAGCCATTCTCGCAATGAAAGGTGACAACCCTATGAATGGTGGCATTAGCGGAATTGTTGGCCGCATGAAAGCTCTTGTCCGATTGGTAAGGACACTTTACCCATTCGTCAAGGTATGTAGAAATACTATACATTACTTTGTGTCATTTAAACAATATACGTTCTAAGTATTTATACCCTATTTCGCGTTGCAGATTTTTCACACTGGAATATTGCCTTCGACAAAAAAGCCACGTTTGGTTACATCCCTTAACAAAGAGTTGAGGAAGTCAGCAGAAGAAGTGGAACTTCGGTTTATTGAGGGTGGCATCCCATCGCAGTTACTTAGTAACGATGGGATCCATCTTTCAGATGAAGGGCTACAACTTCTGCTGACACACGTGGAAAGGACTGTCCAATCACAGGAGGTGGTGGTCAAGGCTTCTATCCAAAATTTCCCCGAATTAAATGCGGGAACAGCGATAACGCCGGGTCCACTGTTGGTGAGTACACATGTGTTTACAACAAAACCAGAACAATAACGACATTATGTTACACTAGGAGTCCATGGAGCAGATGGAACCGGTGAAAACAAGGCCAACATTTCTCGATATTGTTCAGGAAAAGACGCAGCAGGTAAATTATTACATAATATATCACAACCCACTGTATCGTAGTATAACTTGCAGTTAAACAAACTACATTTGTATTTGCTAGGTTGACAAACCGTCATATGTACGGTTAGCTCCAGTACAGCGATCGGCTCCAGAGTACGATTGGCTCCAGAGGCCTTCCCAAATATGGGGAGGAGGAGGAGGAGGAGTACTGGATTCCAACCTGCGGTCGTCCACCAAACTGCACACCAGACGACAACGGAATGTGGCGCAAGCATCGGAGTCCGGATGGATGGTTGTAACAAGGCGAGGAGGAAGAACGTCGGGGTACTCGAGCAGCGAGGAGTTCCAGCCCAACCCATCACCAGAGGACATCGAGATGACCAGCCCAACACCAGAGGACACCGAGATGACCAACACCCCACTGAAGAAGTGTATGAAGAGAAAGAAGAAGAAGAGTCCTAACGCCAAGAAGGCCGCGTCACCGCAGATGAAGTGCACTCGAAGGGAAATTCCCGACAACAAGAACATCACGTCACCACCGATGAAGTGCGCTCGAAGGGAAATTCCCGACAACAAGAACATCGCGTCACCACCCATGAAGTGTGCTCGAAGGGAAATTCCCGAGACCGTCTCGCCAACGTCTTGTAAGGAAAAGAAGAAACAAGGTAATTTAACAATTGATATATTTGTGAGAGCAATAACTACGTTCTCAACATTTGACCCTCACGCCCTCTCGTCGTGGCATGCTTTGGTTAGTTTTTTTTCTAAAAGAAGAATGTCAAACGCAGAACGTCGCAAAAAAGTTCGTAAACTTCAAAGATTTTGGGAACGCAATAGAATTGGTCTCCCAGCACTTTCGCACAAAGTGCAAGTTTTACTTTAACTACAGACGAGTTCGATCATATTAGTAAAGGTATTAAAGGTAGATATTGTACAGGAAAGGAATGGCCGGAAATCATTCGACGCGCATTGAAGGACAGTAATCCGTACTGTTCTTTCGCGGCAAAGGAGCAAAGATGGTATGTCAAGCAAAAAACGGGCCGCTTTTTTCACAGCAAATTTCGGTGCACATTTGGGACTTGTCACTGTGTGGCATCTATCGACTTGGTTTGTTTGGATAAAAAATATTTTACAGTAAACTATTCATCAATTCCTGTTCATCCAACAGGAACAACAAAATCCACCCATTTAAAAGGTTTAAGATTGGAAAAAGTTAAACAACTTGTAACGAATAATTGCCCCCGCTTAACGTACCTTGGTATGCTCGAAAAAATTGAACCTGGCGTCTTAGAATCAGGAAATAGGGATGACGCGCCATCCAAGGAGGTGTTAAAAAAGGCTCGAAACGCTGCGATTAGGATAGGCGTCCCGTCCAAACAGGAATTAGAAGCGCTTGCGATTATGCAGAAAGAACAAAAGGTCGACTGCGTTACGGTGAAAGGAAAGTTGGGCGGAACGTTGCAGCATGTCACTTCGACTCCCAGTATCATGCTGTGGTCGCAAGAGACGTTAGAGATTTTCCACGAACGCACTAAACGTGATATAATGTACATAGACGCAACCGGCAGCGTGATTAAAAACCGAGGTAACGATGCGCATTTTTACGTTTACGAAATAGTTGTTAGAAACCCCAACAAAGGAGAAGCGCCGTTAGCTGTGGCAACGTACGTCACAAACCGCCATAATATCGCATCAATTTCGCAATTTTTAAAACTCTATAAAAGTCGCCGATAATCGCACGCAGGGAATCATGGAAAAGAGTCAACAGGAATTAAAGCGGACTCGGATCAACGGCAGAAAGCTTAACGGCCTGCACGAATTTGCGAAAATGTACGACGATAAACATAAAGCGCTTATAGTTGAGTTTATGGACAGTGGGTACCGCCGAAAACCCAAGCGCAAACGCGTTAGACAGGAAGCTGAGGTCGAGGAGAAATGGGGGAAGAAGGCAAAGGTTGTTGGGACGGACAAAAGTATAGGAAGATACTTTCAAACTCCCACCAAAGCTTTGCGTGCTCCCAGCAAATCATCAGAAAAAACAGGAAGTCACGTGTGTAGAAGTGAGCTCGATCGAAATAGTTTGGCACGGCGGTGCTGCGCGCGCAAAATGGAAGCGGCGAATTGTATGAATACGTCAGATTACGCGGAGCTTTCGGCAGACAATGTTTGGCTTAGTGACAAACATATAGATGCGGCGCATTGCGTATTACATAATCAGTTCCCAGGGATCGACGGCATGCAGAGCACGTTGGCGTACTCACGCGAAATGGATAGGGTACCGACGTACACCCCACAAAAGAAGTTTATCCAAATAATTAATGTTAATAGTAGCCATTGGGTAACACTTTCAAATATTTTCGCATTAAATAACCATACCATTCAAGTATATGACAGTCAGCCGGACAAGTATGAACCGGAAGAAAAATTCGTTATTTCTAAGTTGCTAAATTTAACAAATGCCAAATACATAAATCTGGAATTCCCAAATGTGCAAAAGCAATTTGGTTCAGGTAACTGTGGGGTGTACGCCATTGCATTTGCGGTCGCTTTATGCTTTAATCACCATCCAGAACATCTAAATTTTAACGAACCATCGCTGCGAACTGATATAGAAAAAATGTTGCGCAATAAAGAATTTGAGCCTCTTTTTAAGATGAAGAAGCTCATCGTAAATAGAAGAAAGAACAGCGAGACGGTTGCGATTCATTGTAATTGTAGACTTGCAGAAAATAAACAATACTTTATTGAGTGTAGTAAGTGTAAAGAATGGTTTCATCCGGAATGTTTAGAGCGCTCCATACCGGATGAAGCTAAAATCGAGGAGGTGCCTTGGTTTTGCGGAAAATGTTAAAATATCCAGCGGGATATTATAGTATAGGCTTGTTAATGTAACAAATGTTTAACATATGTTTTAAGTATTTTACAGGCTGGTCGCTGGGTTGTTTGTGGCCTATTTGGCTCAAACACCAAGTCATCTGTGTACCTCCTCGTGGTGCGACTGGAAGCAGTTTCGGCTGACCAAACACAGAGGCGATTAAACTTTTAAACTTTATTAAATCGGAAAAATATTTTCATAAATTTTTAATTAACTAGAACTACAAAATTTGGCGGTTTAAAAAAGCGGCGGGCGACGGTCGGGTTTGAGTAAGTAATCGTTGGATTTAACATAGCATCTCTAACTGAATTGATTCAACTTTGATTTCATTCGATAGTGGGATGGTATAAGGTGGTTTGTGCAAAAGAAAAGCTTGCGACTCGCTTTGTAGCAACATTTATCGGCGAAAGTACGTGACGCCCATACATATGGCTTGGCGGTTTGAAAAAGCGGCGGGCGACGGTCGGGTTTGAGTAAGTAATCGTTGGATTTAACATAGCATCTCTAACTGAATTGATTCAACTTTGATTTCATTCGATAGTGGGATGGTATAAGGGGGTTTGTGCAAAAGAAAAGCTTGCGACTCGCTTTGTAGCAACATTTATCGGCGAAAGTACGTGACGCCCATACATATGGCTTGGCGGTTTGAAAAAGCGGCGGGCGACGGTCGGGTTTGAGTAAGTAATCGTTGGATTTAACATAGCATCTCTAACTGAATTGATTCAACTTTGATTTCATTCGATAGTGGGATGGTATAAGGTGGTTTGTGCAAAAGAAAAGCTTGCGACTCGCTTTGTAGCAACATTTATCGGCGAAAGTACGTGACGCCCATACATATGGCTTGGCGGTTTAAAAAAGCGGCGGGCGACGGTCGGGTTTGAGTAAGTAATCGTTGGATTTAGCATAGCATCTCTGACTGAATTGATTCAACTTTGATTTCATTCGATAGTGGGATGGTATAAGGTGGTTTGTGCAAAAGAAAAGCTTGCGACTCGCTTTGTAGCAACATTTATCGGTGAAAGTATGCACCAGAGCACCCCTTTACCGTGTTTACAGTGGGGGGTGTAGGGTTGAAGTGTAATCGGCTCGTACAGCGGCAGCTCAATGTGTTTTTAGACATGTTTAATATTTTTGGAAAGCTTGATATTTGGGCTTTCGTATGGTTGTGAATTGAAACTTGGGCCATAACGATAAAAAAAGTTATTAGGGAAAAATCGATATTTTTTCATATTTCAAAAATATAAATTCATTTTTCTGTACAAGCCCCAGCGAATTTTTCAAAAGTTTTGATATCGTTTGAAAGGGTTTAGCGCGTAGAATGTTATGCTTTAAAATTTAGCGAAGCGAATCTTGTTTTCGCGACTTATGTCATAATACGCAAATCATATTCATAACCGAATATGAATATGTTTGTTTTTAATATTTTTGGTATCGTTACAAACTTCAGCCTATGATCTGTATCGTGTGAAAAAATCATGCCGCTACCTCGTAAGGTGGCCGAGTAACGCGCGTCCAAACTTTTGTTAACTGGCGTTTTTTTTTTTGTCAACTAACATCCCTCTGGTGTTTCAAACCAGTCCAAAGTTGTTCATAAATCCGTTTATTGTCGAAAATCCAGTAATATAATACAGCACAGCACAGAAGTTTCTTGAAAACATGGACAGTACTAAAGCAGAACCAACAACCTAGACCCTTACACAACAACAGTTAAAACACAGAGATTTGGCAGGCGCAAGTCGCTCTGCTTATCTAGTCTGCGGTTGGCCACACGTATTGATGCCTTATTTGGAGTTGTTGCGCAACTTGAAGGTGGCCGATTTGGTCGATTACGTCAGTTATTTATACAGCTTGATTAGCTGCCCGAAATAGGTTATTTATGTTTAGGTAGACTTTGTTTTCCGATTAACTGAAAGTAGTTATGTTTATTTTAGCTTTATTTATAATTTGCGAAAGAAGTACTTGTGTTTAAAATAACCTTATTTATTATTTGGCAAAGAATTGCCTATAATTATTTTAACTTGATCTACGCAGTTAGTTTTGTTTCCTAAGTTACCTATTTGGCTTCGTTACCCAAATTACATGGTTTATAGCACAACTATAATGTGGCTGCTTCTACCGGCTACAATTTTTTCACCTGCCACCAGCTCGGCAAGTTTTTCCTATTAAATTGTTCGATCAGGAATTGACCTAAACCGGAAATTGGTTCTTCTTTATTTCACATGTCGTTTTATTGGACATCACAACCTGGACATGCGTTGAACACGTGATTACAATGACTTTGGTTTTAACTCTCGGTCATAAGATAGTTATACGCTTTGGGCCTTTTTTAGTATATACATGTGTTGTGCGGCGACAATAGTGAACAGCCACAGCAAACAGTCAACTTCTGACAACGCTTCGGAACAGATTATAACAGCAATTGGCCCGTCCTTGCCATATTTTAAGGAAAAAGAATCAACCAGAAGCATACAAAACACAATTAGCCTACAACGCAATAGTAGCATATCACTGTAAGACACAGCATATCAGGCCAAACAAGCGCCAAGTTTCCCATGCGAAGGAGATTTCCTTGCGTAAATTCACGAAAAGATGATTACTTAGACAAGTCGGGTACGACACGCTCTTACGTGCATACAGCAATTTTTAGCATCTAGGAACATGGTTTATGAATCAGCGTGTTCGACTTTTGCAATTTAGATGCAGGATGCACAACACTTTGGGCGGCATCCTGGGTCAGAGGAGCTGCAGCAGATCAGTTTGTCTTTTTGAAATTTGCAATAATTAAAACTCATTTTCGTTACTGCATAGTTAAACCAACACAAACATATGTTCATTAGTTTACACATCTTTTGAATACCAAGGGGCTTTAATTCTTGAAGTTCAGGATGTAGAACTCGTTTGCACAAGCCAGGCCATAGACTCTACTCTATGATAGAGTGATGAGAAGTTCCTCGTTCGTTAAACTACCGAACTTTACCAAGCTTTTGGAATTATCGAACTTTAAACTAAAATGAGTGTCACAATACCCATATAGCCTCCTGAGCAATTATGCCAGAATTTTCGCCTTCATTCGGGCGAAAAATATTCGAGTTATGACACTGTCACTTGAAAATGCACAAGTTAGCGTCATGAAATAAACTGTTGGCTATTGTATTTACTAACTCGTATTCAGATACATGTTACTTCAGGCGAAAAGGTCCTTTTCTCCTGAAAAGTGACGGATTCTCTCGTTTGTTTTGCGCGCTTGCACGCGGCCCTAGCGAGATATGCTCGGCATACCATTTTCCGAACTAAGTTCCTCGCTCGTAAACACCTCGATAAATTCAGTTTTTTTTTTTTTCGACTTCGGTAGTTTAACGAACGGGGAACTTCTCATCATGCCGCTCCATGTCTGTAGATCGCATGCGTGAGAGAGGTATGTAAAGAGGCGAATTGCCTTCTTTGTAATTTTCTTCATACTTGCCTACGCGAGTCTTCTAATCAAAAATTACTGTCTGCCGTGTGTGGAGAGAGTTGTACTGAAAGGTTATGGGTTGCGACAGGTCGCATACGACGTTAGCCATGCGTAGCAAAAGTAAAACCCATCAAAACGAAAATGCCAACTTGATTCACAGAACGTTTCCATTGACGCATAGAAGTCAAACGAGGCGTACCGAACACAGAGGTGTTAAAAAACAAAAGAAAGCAAGCGAAAAGTAAGAAGAACATTGGAAATACATCATACGACGCGAAATCGGGAAACCACAAACGAAGTGGTAATATTATTACTAATGTGGGGATGCAAAACGCAAGAGGAATTTTTATTAAAATAAAAGACAGGAAAGCGATTTAATGGAAGGATTTATTTCCTCTCATATGTTTGAGCCCCCATACGTAAGTATGTGCTACCTATATAGGGTGAAATAAGTTCTTTCTCGATGTATTTCTTGTAAAATGATTGTGTAAAAAGTAAAGGAGCTATAAATGACGAACACCGAGGACAACAGCATATGTTGCAGAAATAATTTTCTATCCCGACATTTTATTTAGATTGTAGCTTTTTTCAGTCATTTTTGTCCGATATCGAAGGCTTTTGTCAATTACTGGATAATAGCCTTTTTTAGAGTTGCACATTGCGAAACAAAGCACGAACACGGTTGTCTGTAAAGAAACCATGCGTTTTTCTAAGGGTCATTTTAAGCAACATGTTGATTAAATAAGCAACATATTAAAAGGGACTGGAAGGCGACCGTGGGCTGCCTAAACAACATGTTGCTTATTCAACGAACGTGTTCATTCTGACCCTTCTGGCGCGCTTTGTCAAGTTGGTAACCTTTAACCCTGGCGGAAAAATGAAACACTATTCAGCAGTTTTAGAAGACTACGCTTTTTTCTGAGTTGAACACGACGTCCAATAAGTTAAATCAGCCTGGGTTACTTTGGCTTTGTGGTGAGCCGTTATTGCAGGGTTCTGGGCAGTATCAGAATTAGGGAGGCAGTTTTGTGCAAAGTACCGAATTAGGTAGAAGGGTTAATTGGGGGATAACATCGCCACCCAAAAACATCTAACCGCTTAATTGCAAAGCTGCCGAAATAATTCTGTAACACTGATATCAAGTAAATTTGTCTGACATGGCATAAATAGCAAGTTCGCACATGGGCTCAACAGTGCAATGCTTGTCAGAAGGCAAAAGTTGGCAGACACACGCGTGCACCATTGAAGCATTATCCTAAAGCTGCAAGCCGTTTTCAACACATCAACGTTGACATTGTTGGGCCTCTTCCACAATGCCAAGGTAACAAATACTTATTTACAATCGTTGATCGGTTTATTAGGTGGCCTGAGGCTATATACCTATGCTTGATGCTACAACAGAAACTTGCGCACGTGCTCTTATTCACCATTGGACAGCCCGATTTGGCGTTCCATCTCAAGTTACCTCCGATAGAGGTTCGCAGTTTACATCGCATCTGTGGGCGACTGTTACCAATGTTATTGGTATTAAGCGCAACTGCACAACAGCTTTCCGCCCTCAGGCAAATGGTCTTGTGAAACGTTTTCACCGACACTTTAAAAGTTCCTTAATGGTCAGACTCAACTCTTCAAATTGGATAGATGAGGTGCCATGGGTGTTGCTGGGAATCAGGGCCATGCCGAAAGATGATCTTCAATCATCCAGCGCTGAGCTGGTCTATGTCGAACCGATCGCTGTACCGGGTGATTGCATTCCGCACACCACCACTGTCGTTGAACCCTCGCAATTTCTTAAAACGCTTCGCAGTTCCGTTTCCCGTGTTCTACCTGTACCAATGTCCCGCCATCGAACTTATCGTACTTTTGTTCCTGATTTGCTTTTTACTTGCGATTATGTGTTTGTTCGGAAAGATGGATACCGTCCTCCTTTAAATTCACCATATCAGGGGGACTTTTTCATGTTGTAAAGCGCAACGACAAATATTTTGTGTTAGATATTTCTGGAACTCGGCAAACAGTATCTATTGATCGCCTTAAGCCGGCCTTTAATGATGCAACACAGTCAATTCTTACACCAAAGGCTAAAAAGAGAGGCCGACCTTCAAAAAGTGCAAAACCCGCTTCTGGGGGGAAGTAATGTAGCGACATAATATTTTGTAAAGATGATACCGTCACGGATTGTGTTAGTTTCACTATTGTCATCCTGGCAGACTCCGAATATGTTTCATCAAAAAAAGAGTTCCGCATCAGTAATCACCATTTCACGAGATGGTTTATAAAATAAAAACGTGTTTGTTCTGCCTATAAATCACAGTACGTCCAATTATTTCAACCAAAATCAAACTGAACGGTTAGTACACACAAATTACTGGCATCAAATCCCACATTTTATATCAGAATGGCTACAAACATCATCGATTTTACGTATTTCACTAAGGAGGGTATACGTCACATTCAACCGCGTGCCAAAAAACTTTCCGCCCCCTATAATTTTTTTTAAATCTCTGCATCTGTCAAGTATCTAGTGATGATTAACGGGAAAGTAATTAAAATCGGTACAAATCCCAGGTATTCCATCAGAATGACTTCAAACACAAGCGATTTTGCGTGTTTTGCTAGGGGGGATACGTCACATTCAACCGCGTGCCAAACTACTTTCCGCCCCCTATAATTTTTTTTAAATCTCTGTGTCTGTCAAGTATCTAGTGCTGATTAACGGGAAAGTAATTAAAATCGGTACAAATCCCAGGTATTCCATCAGAATGACTTCAAACACAGGCGATTTTGCGTGTTTTGCTAGGGGGGGTACGTCACATTCAATCGCGTGCCAAACTACTTTCCGCCCCCTACAATTTATTTTAAATCTCTGTGTCTGTCAAGTATCTAGTGCTGATTAACGGGAAAGTAATTAAAATCGGTACAAATCCCAGGTATTCCATCAGAATGACTTCAAACACAGGCGATTTTGCGTGTTTTGCTAAGGGGGGGTACGTCACATTCAATCGCGTGCCAAACTACTTTCCGCCCCCTATAATTTTTTTTAAATCTCTGTGTCTGTCAAGTATCTAGTGCTGATTAACGGGAAAGTAATTAAAATCGGTACAAATCCCAGGTATTCCATCAGAATCACTTCAAACACAGGCGATTATGCGTGTTTTGCTAGGGGGGGTAGGTCACATTCAACCGCGTGCCAAACTACTTTCCGCCCCCTATAATTTTTTTAAAATCTCTGTATCTGTCAAGTATCTAGTGCTGATTAACGGGAAAGTAATTAAAATCGGTACAAATCCCAGGTATTCCATCAGAATGATTTCTGTTTCAGGAACGCAGGTTCCCCCCCCTTGGCCTGAACGTGATTCATTCGTTTCTCAAAAACGTAATGCATTTGTGTGGTGTTAAACCATTTAGTTGCAGAATTATTTTCCTACCTAAATCGAATTTATTTTATTGGGGGCTTCTGGCAAAGACATTTTAAGGCTTTTGACGTTGAAGTCGTGCTTTTTATTTCGCGGTTAAGGGTCTTATGGTGTAGTTTGTGTGCGTTAATTCTATTTATAAAAGAACATTACAGATACAAGGCGACTTGGTTTGGTATGGCTGGCACTTTTTCGCAAATCTATTATATTTTGTTGGTGTTGCAGAGCAATTACGTTTTCCGTAATTTGTCCAGCATGGTGCTTTATCAAATAAACATGCACTCACAAGCAACTGCAAAGTTTTCTTGGCGTTTAAATATTATCAGCACAAATGCTAATAACAGCGCTAAATTTCAATGTAAACAACGTAAGTGTCCTCAATATACAACGAATCAAAAAGAAATGCCCATTGAAAACTTCAAACAAAATTACATTCAACAAATCTGTCACATCTGACAATTTACTACAAAACAGCTAGGAAAAACGTGTTTCTGCTCACTTTATTTTGTCGCATGTTTAGCGGAAACGTCAAGAATTCTTTACGCCTGTCGTTATATAGTTAATACTTGTAGTACAAGGATAAATGTCCACTTAACTCTGCGAATAGAATTGAAAAAAAAATGGCGGAGAGAGTAAAATAGTTGATACTCGTTCATTAAATAAGTAGAAGGTTTGATATTATGTTTTATGGCACGCCCGTTTAGTTTAAACAATTTTTATGTCGAAACAAACGCCCATGAAAAGGTGATTTCCGCACGGTAATCAACGTCTGACGTAGCATCGAAACTTAAGTGAAAGATCTGCTTTTCAGTTCCAAAAATATACATTTGACGAGCACATTAATTTATGTGTAAGAGAGAAATATAGGCAGTGGGCAATAATCCCTTTAACTACATTTTCATGTGTACAAAAAGCAGCATAAAATTTGTGTCAATTAGTGCACACATTGGAGGCAAACACAAGGAATACACAATTTTCTTCCTAAACCCAAAATCTTACATCTTCAGTGAAATAGGGATACTCTACCACAATCATTCTGATGGAAAACCTGGGATTTGTACCGATTTTAATTACTTTCTCGTTAATCAGCACTAGATACTTGACAGACACAGAGATTTAAAATAAATTATAGGGGGCGGAAAGTAGTTTGGCACGCGGTTGAATGTGACCTACCCCCCCTAGCAAAACACGCAAAATCGCCTGTGTTTGAAGTCATTCTGATGGAATACCTGGGATTTGTACCGATTTTAATTACTTTCCCGTTAATCAGCACTAGATACTTGACAGACACAGAGATTTAAAAAAAATTATAGGGGGCGGAAAGTAGTTTGGCACGCGGTTGAATGTGACGTACACCCCCAAGCAAAACACGCATAATCGCCTGTGTTTGAAGTCATTCTGATGGAATACCTGGGATTTGTACCGATTTTAATTACTTTCCCGTTAATCAGCACTAGATACTTGACAGACACAGAGATTTAAAAAAAATTATAGGGGGCGGAAAGTAGTTTGGCACGCGATTGAATGTGACGTACCCCCCCTTAGCAAAACACGCAAAATCGCCTGTGTTTGAAGTCATTCTGATGGAATACCTGGGATTTGTACCGATTTTAATTACTTTCCCGTTAATCAGCACTAGATACTTGACAGACACAGAGATTTAAAAAAAATTATAGGGGGCGGAAAGTAGTTTGGCACGCGGTTGAATGTGACCTACCCCCCCTAGCAAAACACGCAAAATCGCCTGTGTTTGAAGTGAATCTGATGGAATACCTGGGATTTGTACCGATTTTAATTACTTTCCCGTTAATCATCACTAGATACTTGACAGATGCAGAGATTTAAAAAAAATTATAGGGGGCGGAAAGTTTTTTGGCACGCTGTTGAATGTGACGTATACCCCCCTTAGTGAAATACGTAAAATCGATGATGTTTGTAGCCATTCTGATATAAAATGTGCGATTCGCTGCCAGTAATTTGTGTGTACTAACCGTTCAGTTTGATTTTGGTTGAAATAATTGGACGTACTGTGATTTATAGGCAGAAAAAAACACGTTTTTATTTTATGAACCATCTCGTGAAATGATGATTACTGATGCGGAACTCTTTTTTCGATGAAACATATTCGGAGTCTGCCAGGATGACAATAGTTTAGTTTCTGTGCGTGTTGCCTTTTTCTTGCGATTCTCTCACGTGTCATGCCATGTTCGCATCATTCGATTTACTACGAATAAAAAGCAAGCACGCCACAAGCCAAACTTATTCCAGTTTTTATCTTACCGTGAGCAACGGCGATGCAGAGTGCAAGAAGAAAAATTGAATTCATGCTGTAACACGGCTAACTTAACAGGCCCCACGGCCAGCTAACCTTGTCACAGGGGTTTGACCGCACCGACAGCAAAGAACAGTATTCTTTTATTCTGCGGCACAGTTAACGAACTGTGACACGTTCACTAAACAAACAAACAAACACATATTAGCGAACAGTCACACATGCAACATGACATACGGTACTTAACTCACCAATACAAGGTGCACAAAGGACCGACTTCGAATCGCATTCGGATGCACCAGGTAAATATACGTTATTCAGTTTCTATTCAAGTAATCAACTTGAGTCAATTCACTACAGATATTTTCATTTAACCACAAAAAACAGTTTACTGCACGCGGACAAGTTCAACACGTGGCAAACATTAAGACTGCTGACACCAGCCTTGCATCATACATTTGGTAGGGGCATTGTGACGTTTCTATTGTTGTGAAACGTCTTCCCATGGAAAAAAACGCGCACAGAAATCTTACACATGCTGATGTAGTTGTTTTCAAATATCTGGTCATAAAAATAACATTTGCATCCTGTGTCTGGGAAAAAGACTGATTCTTGTTATGACGGTCATACTTAATATTCAGTCGGCAAACATATAGCCCCCACGAAATCGCGCACACGTTAGGTATCGCTGTAAAAGGATTTTAAAGGGCTTTCCAACGGTGGTTGAAAAAAGTTATATTGGTTTATGACAATGAATATTACTACGCGTTACAAATTCGTTTGAAATTGAAATTACATTTTCATAAATGTTGTGTCTATCTATGCATCTTGCCCAAAAATTAGCGAAATCCCACGAGTAACGGCAGAGTTATGTGCGTTTGAAGTTTTGTCAACTGGAAAAAAAGTTAGCGTCTCTTTGGTGTTGTATAGCAGTGATTTTCAACCGGTGTTCCGCGGAACACCAGTGTTCCTTGACAGATCGTCAGGTGTTTCGCAAGAATTGACTGGTGTTCCTTGGAACACGGGTCGAAAATCACTTGTATATCACAAAGGGCATAAATAGGTTTATGAAAGTAATCATCCACTATCATCAGTTTGAATGTTCCATCGTGAATTGCTTCATTTAATGTTGTGTAACGATAAGTAATAATAATAATGTAATTGCGCGAGCCTGTTGCTGGTTAAGTACAATGCCGCAGTACTTCCAACAATTTGGTGTTCCGCAAAATTATTTAAAAAAAAAGTGTTCCGTGGCTCAAAAAGGTTGAAAAATACTGTTGTATACACTGATCTCTATAAACTCTGGATTGCGCATGCGCATCTCACTGTGACGCATGAATGATTTTTGAAGCAAATTGAAAGACGCGACCGCCATCTTGGAAGGTCCAACTTGCCGTGCAGAATGCATTGGAGAGGGTGATTTTAGGATTAGAAAAAGTAATATAGCGCTAATTTACAGGTTATACCTAAATTCTACCGTAGAGGAGTATGTAAGCATTGTTCAAAATTATGGATTTTTAAAGTTGCTGTGCAGTTGGCTGCGAAAAAAGAAACAATCGTGGGGTAAGCACACATCAAAATCAGCATTGGAAAGGTAGTCGAAAATATTTTAAAGTGTTTAAAACTGTACCATATATACTTTAAAAAGCTAGTTGGAAGTTAAGTGATTAATTTTATTGTTAAAAACAGATTTCCCTCTGACAAAGAACAAAGAAATAGGCTATGTTTTTTGGGAAAGAAAGAATCCACAACAAAGTAAAATTCAAATATAATGCGATTACTTTTAATCCTAAATTGACATTTGGTACCAGTGCTGGTAGTAGAAGTATTAATTAGGTTTTGAAAAGCAATTTTTCTCAGTTGTTGTATTTCTGTCGTGGCCTACAGGTGCTTGACCTTGTTTGATCTAACTTCTGTCCTCTACACTTGGACAGGATTCCGGTTGTTCAACAGGAATAGGTTCAGTCCAAAATGGTCTCCAAAGTTGATTTTCCTGTAAACGGATGTAATTTCAATTACTATTAGCTATTTCCTTACATACAAACCATAACCTGTTCACGGTCACGGCATATAACACTGCAGTCCACAGCTTTGCGGATGTAAAATCACATTTGCAAACAATTTTACATGCAACGAGCACTTGACGCATGAACAGCGAAGTTTTGTTTATTTTTCACACCTATCATTTTCATATTAAACAACCACAATGACATTTACCCTTTCAAATTGACCGCACACCATTGCTAGCAAACCAGAAAGTTGGACCTTCCAAGATGGCGGCTGCGCTGTAGAAGATAATGAAAATTGTATGTTATCGCTTTTGTTTGTTTAACCAACATTCGTTCATTAACGCATGTCACTCTTTAATTCGCCAAGTCATGATACTCGTGCGTTATAAATCTGATAAGCCCGCTCTAGCACGTGAGAGAAATTCGTCTTGGTCAGCTTAGTAACAACGGACTTTTCCGCTGACCAAAGCCTTATGATTTTTATGTAATCTACGTTTGTTTATGACATTTTTACCCAGTCAACACGCCTGAAAGTTAGTCGTTATAATTGACCGCTTGGGCTGTAAAGCCAGACAGTTTCTAAAAACGTAACATTGAACATTTGTACTGTCTCAACGCCAATTGGATTTACTCGATCTTCGTCATTGAAAATTGCATCTTTTATTGTGAGTATTCGAATGTCTTACTAATTTTAATACAACCCAGTAATTACTAATTGCACAGTGTTGGAGTCTTTTTGGAGTTATAGTTAGGTTTTGTGTTACCACTGAGTGAACATAGCATAAAACCTACAAGTGGTGACCCCGACGTGATTTGAATACGCAAAGTAAATACCTACTGATCTGCAATCGTAATTATCGCCTTTTTGTACCTTTAAAAGTCATTGTATCTCTTAAATTAGCGCCTGAACTTTCGTAATTTTTGTGTAGTATTGTAAAAGTCCCTGTTGCAAGAACTGTGCACAAATTGCATGTTTTAATAACCATTGTACGTTGCATGCATGGTGAAATTGCTATTGACGTATTTTTTGTTGTTTAATGGCTAGTAAGAAAACATCATTTTTTCCTAGCATCATCAAATTTAGTAGTAAAGGTAAGACTGTAACGTGTGAGAGTGAACCGCTTATTACATTAGCGGACAGTGCATTGTTTACGCCAATTATTGTTTACAAACCCATGTCGCAAAGCGAGTCGGCGTGTGATTCGCCCGTAGAGGGACGACAGGATATGGGGGCCGCTTACTCGGTAATAGTGACAACCCCCAAATTCCAGCAGAAATTCAATCAACCCCTCGCTCTAACGAATACACTTTTAACCCCGGTCCTTCCGGTTACAGTAACTACCCCAATTTCAACACCTCTCAGAATGGTCAAACCCTTTTTACCGAAACTACTTTCGTTTCACCCGGTAGACCGTTGCCTATGGTTTTCAACCCTACTAACAACGTGATAGGCTATTCGGGATCGCTGTCCAAGGTTAAATTGCCCAAATTTCGGAGTGGCTCCATAAAACTGTGGTTGGCATCCATTGACAAGATTTTTCAAAACCACATCGCCAATCAAATTGCTTTAATTTTGAGCGGAGTTGCGCTATCCAGTGTTCATAGAGATCAACCAGACGTTGTATAGGACGCATGTTGGTATTTCTATAAACCTCTGTCACAATAGAAATTTTACATCACAATGCAAACCAGTGATAAGTCAATTTTGCGGTTGAATGAGCGCACATGCGCGTGCTGTTGTCATGGCGAATTTTAGGGTGTTTGGGGGTAGTTTTGGGCTATTTCAATCAGGTGGTGATGGTGGGTGCTGCTGAAAATGGAGCACAAAATTCAGGCTGTATTTGTGGAAAAACGAATCGTTTAAGTGTCCAATCATTTGTTGTTTTACGAAAGATCCATCCCATATCCACAAATTTTGATTAAAATTAGTCTCAGAAAAATGGTTTAGCCACCCCCCTAGGGGCATTTTCCCCTGTTTTTTTGATAAAAAAGGCAACGAAAAATGGAACCGGATTTTGCAGAAAAATGAATTGTTTAACTGCCTACGCATTTGCGTTTTTGTGCAAGTCCCAACTCTTCTCTATGCAATGGCATCAAATTTAGTTGCTAAAGAAGTGCCAAAGACCTATAGGTCCTTTAGTAATCTATGCTGGAAATCAATACACTTATTGCATTATTTTTTATTCAAAGGAAGCAAATGATTTGTGTTCTAAATATCCATAATATTTCAATATGCCTATTTGCAATAGTCTTGAAACAACACAAGGAACCCAAAGCAAACTTGACCAGACATGCAAATTAAAAGAATTATGGCAGTATAGCAGCATAACAGCAAGTTGCATAACTTTGGCACTTCCTTACTCATGGACAGAATCATCCCCAAGTCTGGGAAACAAAATACTACACTTACGTATCAAACACAATAAAAAGCAAAGATTTGCATAGAATCTTACTGAACTAGGTAGTCTTTAACATTAGTATGGCCATGTTTGCGGGCCAAGCCAATCAGAATTCCTGTAGCACATTTTCCCTGGCGGTTCCGGCATATACTGCAGTTGCAAAAACCTCTGCATACAGGACACTTCCAATTCTGCACACATACATCAATGTAGAAAGAAATTTTGTACAATTAGAATATTAGCATACTGGATCAAGAAGGGATTCAGCCACAGATTCACCGTATCTATTGAGAAGACATGGTCCACAAAACTGTCCTCTAATACCAACACATTGCTCACAGCGACAGCATGATTTGGTATCCATAGTCTTTTGTCTGCACTGGTGACAACTAGTTCCCTGAAATAGTTTGAAAGCGAAACTAGTTTTTACAATTTTCTTTCCAAATTGAAAATAATGTTTTGGAAAATGAATATACTCTGGTGTAAGGTAATATTTAAATTGGGAGCATATTGTCCCACAGACAGCTGTTTAAATCAGGGTTTCCCAAACTTTATTGCTTGCAATCTCTTTCATTTGATCAAAATTTTCCGAAAACTCCTGGTGTTTAGCAACAATTCTTGGGATATTTTATTAAAACATAAATATTTAAATGAAATTACTGATAAACCATAGCATTATTTTATGGTAGTGCAACAGCTCCTCCTGATTGACATCCATTAGATCAAAATGCGATTTTTTGCATGCAAAGAGATAGGAAGCTCGCAAATAAATTTCCATTTCTTAAACTGTGGGTAGAGTTTCGAACTGAATTTTTAACTTGTTTTTTTGCATCATGAGGTGACGGAGTCCAAATGATGTAAAGCTACTTACTCAGAAATAGTGTTTGTAAAACTGGTGAAGTTCAGTACTACTATACAAGTTAATTTAAAAAATTAAAAGAACATACACTGCAAATTTTTGCAATGTGACATATTTCATAATCATATGCAGAACTTCTTTTTCTACACAAGTCATTTTGGTGTTACATGCCTTATGTCTAGACATTCATTCATTAATTGAAGTTGTTGTTTACAAAATTCCCGAGAAACAAAACTAGTTAAAAGCGAAGCAATACAAAATGTGCCTGTTAACTTATTAAATTCAAAATTATTCTGCCATCTGTCTGCAGCTTATACACAATTCAAAAATTATTATTTGAGAGAAGCTTCATGTTTTATTTTGTTGATTTCTCAATTAACTTCTGATGCTAGCACAACATGTGTATATCCTTTGCATTTATACTCAAGTAAAGTATGTTGTTACTTTGGTGTGGTGATTGTTTTTACCAGACAAATCATACATTTTGACGAATTTATTATCATGCACCATAAAACTTACAGCAAATTAATTATTTCCACCAGAGACACAATTCAAATGACATAACGTCTGAAACTTTTTTCTTCTGTCTTGTCTTTCTTGTTTGGACAAAATATATCTGATAATCTTGACCAGTAAATTTAGTAAAAAAATACAGATTAGGAAGGATTTCAAATTGCAACATATAAACTTGGGACATAACACCAAATTTAAGAAATTTTGTTTGGTCACTTAGTTTTTGGAGTACATTGTCATGATTAAAACCCCAGTAAATTTTGTTTTAAGATACACACAAAGAAATAAGCAGCACATTTATAGGGTTTCATGACCCTGTAAGATAACTTTAAAATAGTCTACTTATGGCAGGCTATGTTTTTTGCCTTGAACATCTTTCTATTACATACAAAAGCAATTTTAGCCATACTATTACTCACAAACTATGTCAGGATTATGGCACAATTCCATTATGTCAGTAAAGACATGCTGGGACACACTTAAAAACAAAAGTAAGATGGAATACTTACACTTTTGATTTCCATTTACACATGTTGTTCAAAAAAATTCTTCGGAAAAACATCGCATTATTTTGAAAAAGGATAGTTATAAGTTATTTTTTTACTCGTTCGAATCACTATATTTCTAATTTTACTAAAAAAAATTTTTCGCGAGTTTCCTACCTCTCAGCATGCAAAAAGTCAGCATTTGATCTCCTGGAAATCATGTGTAATAGAGATTCTCCAGGAGAATAAAGAAACAAAGAAAACAAAAGCCGATGAGAGTATACCATGGAAAAACCTCCCCAGAACTCAAGAACAGACAACAATGCACTAATTTTGTTGATCTTTTAATTGGTACTGACAAATGAAATTATCTTTTTTCCCAATAAAACAAATGCTTTGTAACTTACAGCAAATCTGAGACAACTGTTTAGAATTTAAGAACACATAAAGCAGTATGCTACCTGTATTGCATTATATATCTTTCCAACAGAATGTTGAGCAATGTTGTCCAGCATGGCCTTTGATACATCCTCAACAGGAATAATAACATGTGGCTGTGATAGCGATGAGCGGCAACGTTTTCCTCCACCTCAACAGCTAATAAATTTAGCATTTTTGTAGCATATTGTTACAATATTTATTATCACCACTATCATGTGTCTCATCGCACAATTTTCGCTTTCTGGAAACCAGCTTAATGAGAAGTTGGTGGTTAAAAGTGTTTGAATCTGGGCTGGAAAAATATTATTACTGTCAACTGCAAGGTTTAACAATATATAAAAAAGCATTACAAGAGCTTTTTTCAGAATATTTTTATTTTTCATAACTTTAAATAAAATAATTTGATGCAATAAAACTTATACACCTGTTGGACATGTCCTCTGGACACAATTTGGATCGCTTCCTTGTCATGTAAAAGTTCCTTGAATATTCATGTTCGTTTTTTATTGCTTGTGGAGGTGTCTACAATACACCAGTATTGTTAAACCCAAGCTGTTTTAGCACAAAATAGTATCCTTAAATCAATGCAACTGATACTTCATACAAACCTTTGTCCTGAAAGTTGGCGATGATGTTTTCATCTGGCAATACACTTGATTCGCATTAAATTTTTCCATTAACTTATTGAGCTGAAACATTGGGTAATGTAAATGGAAGTACAGAAATCTTAATTTTCCTAATACAGTAAGTAAAATAAAATTAAACAAACCACAACCATTAAAATTAATATATAATTAAAAATTAGGTTCAGTATAAGAGCACACTCAAAACAATAGAGGAAACTCCCAACGAAAATACATGTTGAAGTTATACTAAAACATAGATTTAAAAATACATAATACAAGGCTTAGCTTTAAATGATAGCAGTTTTGATTAAATTCCTCCCATTCATGAGTACAGTCATGTCTTTCTTATGACTATTCATGACAGTTTAAGTGGTGTTAAATTATAAACACTCCTGTATATAATAATACAATTATTTAACTATTGTAGCACAGCTGTTTATCTTGTCATAAACTTCTCATATCAAAAATACTTCGAAATTAAGTTCGGATCATAGCCAAACATTCGTAAGGTGCTCTAGGTTTGCATAATGTCACATCATTCAACTGAATTTTTTCGCCAAAACCGAATTTTTGGCTACAGTTTGAACCTTATTTAGACGATTCTTATTAACTACTCAAAATATTTTGGATTCCTATTAAGTTGTTTGGATCAAGTAATTTTTAACCACAGAATTGTCAACCAAAACATTTCCAACAAAAACTAAAATTCCCACCATGTTTTTCTTCGAATTTTGTATTTGTTGTCGCTTTTGTATGAGATCATTTTCCTCATCACTTTCACTATCAGTATCTCTGAAAAATCTTATGAGAGCTCAGTAAATTCATATCTTAAACCTAATACATGAAGAATTGCTCAATAATCCTTACGATTCAAAATTTTGTGGGAGTGTAAAAACTGGGTCTTCACTCTCATCTGGATCAGAAAATCCTAGTAACAAAATACTAAATGTTATAGGTGCACATCACAAATTTACACAGAAAGAGCATACAATATGCGATTCTGCTCAGGTCACATTCTGCAGCGTGGTTTTACTCAATTGTTTTTTGCATAATTGGGAAATTGTTATTTATGCCTATGTCCAATACAAAATGAGATTGATACATCTTTAACAAGGGTCCTGGTGTTGAAGTCTATGGTTTTTGCATGAAGTCGAAGTCGCTAGAAATACCTTCGACTCCTTTAACTTACTGCTGTATTTATGGTCAGCATTTTTGGTAACATTAAATTGTTTGCAAACATAATTACTCAGATATGTTAAAACATGAATTGAAAACAAAAACCTTACATTCTTGTAACATCACAAACCACAAGAATTGAAATTCAAAAACCCATCATTAAAACCTCCAGCAAGACTGAAAAGATAGAATTTGAGATTGCAACCATAGGCGCTTAGTCGGGGGGCACAGATCCCCCCCCCCAGGCTTTTCAAAAACAAATGAGGTTGACTATTGTGTTTGTCCGCACCATGTAATTCGTCGCATTCCTAACGTTCCAAGAAAAAAAACTAAAAACAATGTGTTTCTTACACGACGTATCTGTAAGCAAGTCACAATAGTACAATAAGCAAAAGAAAAAATGAGCCTAGTGAATATCACAGTTGCTAGAAGACGGTGGTTTATTTATATAATAATAGTAATAGTATCGGAACTGGTTTTAAGTGTAGGCAATAAAGCACTACTTGATCCATACATTAGGCGCACGATCAATTTATGAGGAAAAAAAGGATTTAAATTGCGCCTTATGGTCCGTAAAATACGGTACACAAAATATGTTGACCTAGTTTCGCATGCGTAACGACATCTGTTGTTGCAACGTCAGTGTCGCAGTATGATATGCGAACAGGTACTGGGTTTCGTCGTACACCGATCTCGTGTGTTCATTGTTAACGCCGCCCTTTTGGCTAATACGCCTCATGCAGTGAAATTCAAACACAGTTTTTCGATACTTAATGAAGTCATAGTAACAAATTATAACGTCACAATATATCCGCCTTTTGTGAAATATTTTTATAGCTAAACAAACGCAACTGTAATTTTTTGTCAAATCTCCGTGAAAACCAGAAAGTTTCTTTAACGTTGACCGAAAAAACGCATCGCGCTTGCACTGGCCATTGTTTACGAACAGGGAGCATTGTTACGGAACACTTGCGTTGTTACCAAACATGTTGCATTGTTACGAAACAAGTGTCATTTTCCGTCAGGGACGAAATGCATTTTTTGGAGTCGACGATGTTGCAATGGCAAGTGGTTTTCTTGTGTGCAAAGTCAATTAGTTGAGTTGTTGAACACGTTGCCAATATTTACGCATGTTGAAAACAACTGTTAGCGCTCGCATAGGTGTAAAGAGGAATAGAAGGCCACCGCATGCAAAATAGTTTTTATTTGTATGTTTTCTTGATAACGTAAGCCCACATTTAATCTCTTTTAGGTAACAAATATATTCAGGTTTTTCTTTCGTCGTGGTAATAAAACTACGGCGTATAAGTTCTATCGCTAAAACTCGCATCGAGTGTTCCATAGCGTTACGCAATTGCGCAAGCCAGGATCCAGCGTTTGTAACAATTTGCGCCAACACGGGCGTTCGTATTTTGCAATGCTCGACCACAATTAACCTTAGTTTACAGCGGAAAATCGGGGAATTCCCCAAAACAATTCGTCCCCCCCATCCTGGATGCGCCTATGGCTATACCAACAGCTTTAACAAAATTTGAACTACAAGAAGCATTGCAAAAAGATGTGTACAAGAAACAACAAATGGAAAGCAAATTTGGACGATCCAAACTTAAAGACTGTTCTGGACAATCAGACCACGACAAATATCCGAATTGCCTTAATTTTCCTGAAAAGAATCAAGTCAAGACTTTTCAGGTCC
The DNA here is from genome assembly GCF_947561715.1 of Ascidia mentula. Classification (NCBI taxonomy): domain Eukaryota; kingdom Metazoa; phylum Chordata; class Ascidiacea; order Phlebobranchia; family Ascidiidae; genus Ascidia; species Ascidia mentula. Next base: position 12,783,707 of record NC_138569.1, on the reverse strand, counting down.
TTTTCCTTTCTGAGAATATTTTTTGAATAATTCATTGCTGATATGGCCAGGCATATTTATTACTATAAGATGGCTCTTTCAACAAAAATAGTTGTAACTTTCAATGTTTCGGTTTTGATGAAGGCTGCTGCATCGCAATCGAAACGTTGAAACTTACAACTATTTTTGCCAGAAGAGCTGTCTTATGATAATATTTTTTTCAATATTTGATGAACACTCCAGACATGGGCGTATCCAGGAGGGGGGGTCCGAGGGGTCCGGACCCCCCCTTTTGTGAAATATTTTGTCTTTTTTGATAACTAAACAAAGCCACTGTATTTTTTATGTGACGATTGGCGCGAACACCGGCGTTCGTATTTTGCGATTCTCGCCCACAATTAACCTTTTTTTTACACCTGAAAATCGGAGAATTCCCTAACCCCCCCCCCCCTTTAAAAATTCCTGGATACGCCCCTGACTCCAGATATCCAATTCCAAAAAATCAATTCATCAAAAGCAACATCAGTCATTTGATGCTTCCTTACATTATAAAACCATTTATAGTAACACACATAAAAGGCACAATGATCACAGTACAAAACCAATACAAAACAGTGAAAAGAAATTTATTATTTTTTGAGAAAATAAGTAAAATATCATAACTAGAAACGTATTAATTTATTGTACAATTTTTGTAGTCATAAAAAATTTTGAAACCTTTAAAGGAAAAACATTTTGAATTACAAAACATTTGAATTTAACACAAAACTTTACAACTCTGCCAGAAGTATGAGAAGCTCTCTCCTATTGTTTACAAAATACTTTATTCGAATGTTTTTTCAGTCTTTTTAGAAAAGTCTGACCCTTTTTATCACCACTAGTACACTATCCAGACATGCTAAACCACACTTTTTAACTGTACACGATTCTTCACATAGGTCCATATAGAGAAAAATAAAACTGTGAAACATGCACTATTCGACCATTGTTTGTGTGTTTTGTTGGATTACAATTAACACTATTATCTAAAAAGCTTGGTATGTTGTCACAATACTTTAAAGTACATGAAATAAGTAGCCCAGATTGGAAAAAAATGTTGTCTTTTGCAAAAATTTACCGATAATCCACGCAATATTAATTAACAATCGCAGAAAAAAATCCTCCTCAACAAAAAAACTTTCCAATTTGGTAAATAGCTATTTACAGCAAATATGGAACAAAAATTGACCTCCATTTCATCATTTGTGACAAATTTTGACTTTATGGAACTATTTTGACTTATTTGGACAAGACAAAAAATAATGGCCCTCATCATAACATAATGTAGGCTACACACAGATGATGATCACCCATATTTTTCATATAACTATATAACACAACAACTTTTGAAGAAATGCAAATAATTGTGCAACCCGGTTTCTCACTATCCTTCTTGAAACCATAAAATCCGACACATCCCATGTGTATGATTACAAACCATTGAGTATTACCTGATGTCTACCTAAACAATATCACATGATCGGATCCGGATGTGACCAAACCCAGTATTGTCCAGTTTTGAACATGGATCTAGGCAGTGGAACACTATCAACACCTCGCTCGAACAGCTATAAATCTATACAGGTTCCAGTTCGCATAGTCGTGTAAGCAGCAGTAAGCTTTATATTTTTACATAAAAATTACCTAAGAAGTCTTCTGTTTCATTAGACTGATTAAAAATCTTCCATAGATCTTCACTGGAACTCATGATCAACTCCAGTATTTTTTAGGGGAATACTGTCTTCCTTCGGCGGATATAAAACTACTGTCATTCTGGCAGAATCCAAAATATGTTTTTGGAAAAATGCGTTCCGCATCATTAAACAGCATTTCACAACACGGTTTACACCATACAACTGAGTTTCATCTGGGGTTTATATTAAAGCAGATACATTATTTTGGAAAATATTTCATTTAAAAACTATTTCGCATTAATGCTACTAAAGAAGTGCCAAGAATTCCATCAGAATGAACTGAAACGCGGGTCTTTTAAGGCTTTTTGCTTTGTCGGTAACGTCACTTTCAATCAAGTGTCAAACCACATTCCGCCACCTAGAATTTTTTTTAAATCTCTGTATCTGTCAAGAATTGGCTGCTGAATAGCGTGTAAGCAATGAAAATCGGTAGAAGTCCCACGTATTCCGTCAGAATGACCTGAAACGCGAGTCTTTTAAGGCTTTCTGCTTTGTCGGTAACGTCACTTTTTTTCCGCCACCTAGAATTTTTTTTAAATCTCTGTATCTGTCAAGGATTGGGTGCCGAATAGCGTGAAAGCAATGAAAATCGGTAGAAGTCCCACGTATTTCGTCAGAATGACAGGAAACGCGGGTCTTTTAAGGCTTTTTGCTTTGTCGGTGACATCACTTTCAATCAAGTGCCAAACCACTTTCCGCCACCTAGAATTTCACCGGCAAAGCAAAAAGCCTCAAAAGACCCGCGTTTCAGTTCATTCTGATGGAATTCTTGGCACTTCTTTAGTAGCATTAATGCGAAATAGCTGTCAAATGAAATATTTTCCAAAATAATGTATCTGCTTTAATATAAACCCCAGATGAAACTCAATTGTATGGTGTAAACCGTGTTGTAAAATGCTGTTTAGTAATGCGGAACGCATTTTTCCAAAAATATATTTTGGATTCTGCCAGAATGACAGTAGTTTTATATCCGCCGAAGGAAGACAGTATTCCCCTAAAAAATACTGGAGTTGATCGTGAGTTCCGGTGAAGATCTATGGAAGATTTTTAACCAGTCTAATGAAACAGAAGACTTCTTAGGTAATTTTTATGTAAAAATATAAAGCTTACTGCTGCTTACACGACTATACGAACTGGAACCTGTATTGATTTATAGCTGTTCGAGCGAGGTGTTGATAGTGTTCCACTGCCTAATTTATTTGTATTTGATCCGGTGACGCGTTTGACCACTATAAACCTCCCTAGGGGATGTCAAATGGCGCTCTCTGATGACCTTGGGCAACTTTTGGGCTTTCAAACAACTCCACTTCCACACCTTTACGAAGGAAGCCACACAACCGAAGGAAGGTGCACTCTCGAGAATGAATTTTCGACCATTTTCGTCTATTGTGATCTCGTTGAACCGCGTATAGTGGGCGATTCACTTGTTCCCCTTCTGGATACCATCCCAGCTCAAGGAGAGCCTGGGGACACAGTGTTTAAAAGGTTCTGTTACGGAATTATTTCGGCAGCTTTGCAATTAAGCGGTTAGATGTTTTTGGGTGGCGATGTTATCCCCCAATTAACCCTTCTACCTAATTTGGTACTTTGCACAAAACTGCCTCCCTAATTCTGATACTGTCCGGCTCACCACGAAGCCAAAGTAACCCAGGCTGATTTAACTTATTGGACGTCGTGTTCAACTATAAAACGAATAAAAACAGTACAAATGACACTGGCCAAGATCTCAATTATCCACAACACCGTAACATAGATGCTCACTACACGACGCCCAGAAGGAGACTCTGAGGTTTAGGGAAATCCTTCGCTACAACACAATCACCAACCAATCAGGATGCGCCTTCTCGACACGCGGCACATCCGGGGCATACAAAAATAAACGGAGCGTAAAATAATAGGAAGAAGAGGGGAGACAGAGGTAATAAAATAGTGTGGTGAAAATAGGTGAAGTGCGAGACTTAAAGCAATATACGTGCGTAAAACAATATAATAAATAAGGTGGTAACAACGAAAGAAAACAGTGAAATTACAAGGTGCCAGCAAGAAAGGTGAAAACAATGAAATACATACAATACTTAACAAAAGTGAAAGGTGACGTGAAGGAAATAAAATTCGTTACACTCCCCCCAACCCAAGAATTGTCCTACTCCTGTTGGACATTGGTCTACACGTGTGTCTCCGACGAGAATCGAACTGGCCGGCATCGGGTCCGTGTAGACCTTCTGCATCCGCCCGAATTATCCGGTGAACTCGATGCCTCTCCATTGTCCACTCGGGTTGTATTTGGCCTAAATACATACACCAACGTAGGTTGTTGATCTTCGGCCTGCGGAGGTTCTGCCGTTTGCTCAGCGGGCATTGGGAATGTATCTGTGGTCGGTTTCAGCCGATTGAAATGGACAGTCTGTTGTTTACCAGTCCCATCTTCAATGACATAGTTCACAGGCCCGCGTACTTCGACCACTCGGTACGGACCTTTGTAGGGATACTGCAATTTCTTGCACCGACCTACGGGAACGACCGGGTTCGTTAACAGCACATAGTCTCCCATCAAGTATGGCTTTCCCCGTTGTCGCAAGTTGTAGCGGTCTTCCATACGCTTGCGCTGTGTCATAAGACTTTCCCTGACAATTTCTTCGGCCAGCTCTAGGCCGTCGCGTAACTGGTCGATCTCCACTCCGTAAGATCGTCTTGAATCTTCTCGGAGGGATCCCAATAAATCTGCCGGAAGGCGCAACGGTCGGCCGGTCAGAAGGGTGTGCGGAGCTTCTCCCGTTGCTTCATGGGCGCTTGCGTTGTAAGCCGCGACTACTCCTGGCAACGCCTCGTCCCATCGTCGTTCGTCTTTCTGTATGTAATTTCTTATCATTGTTATTATGGTCTTATTATTGCGTTCGACACCGCCATTTCCGGGCGCGTGATATGACGTAGTTCGGCTTTTCTTACAGCCCATCAGGCGCAGCAGCTCGGAAAACAGGTGACTTTCAAAATTTGTCCCTCTATCGGAATGGACCGTTTCCGGGACGCCGTGCACCGTAAACCAATTGCGGTAAAGCAAGCTAGCGGTCTCATTTGCGGTTTGGTGTCGCATCGGCCACGCTCTAACGTATTTCGTGAAAAGGTCGCAGGCTACCAGTATAAATTGGTAACCCGAACGGGTAAGTGGTAGTGGCCCAATAACATCTACTTCAATCCTTTGCATGGGTTTATCCTCATGCGAAGGTATAAGCGGCGCTTGAAAATGTTGTGTTGGCTTTTTGTTGTATTGGCACGTTATACAGTTGCGACAAAACGTCTCGACAGATTCGCGCCATTTATGCCAATAAAACCGCTCGGAAACTTTGGCTAACGTTTTGGCAATGCCCAAATGTCCCCCTCCATGTACATCATCATGTAAGCTGGACGTCGCTTCCCCGACAAGGCTTGTCGGCAAAACGATTTTTAAATCATCCTCCCAAGAGGAGTTTCCGCGGCAGCAAAGAATGTCCGCCTTCAGTAACAAGCCACTATAGCGGGACCAGTAGTGGCGAATCGCGGCGGATTCTCGCTTGATCGCTTTAAATTTCGGGCGTATACCTCTCTTGACCCATTCTCTTACGGCAGCTAGCTCCGGGTCGTTACTCTGCCGCTCCAGCAGCTCGTTCTGTTCATATCCGATGGTTGCTTTCAAGTCCAAGGCGTTAACCTGTTCAATCCCTCGGCCTTCATCCACTATCTTGTATGGACATTCTGGATCATCCTCCAGGGAGTCTAGACGGGAAAGTGCGTCCGCGTTACGGTGTTTGCTTCCCTCCCTGTGATGTATATCAAAATCATAAGCGGAGAGATGTTCGACCCAGCGCGCACATTGCCCGTATAATTCTTTTGACTTCCACAGCCACCTCAACGAGGAATGGTCAGTCCGTAACATAAATTTTTGACCAAGGAGATAGCAACGGTAAAGCTTGGTCGCAAATATTACGGCGAGCAGCTCTTTTCGCGTGGTTGAGTAGTTGCGCTCTGACCTATTTAGGGTACGGCTGCCATAAGCCACAACACACTCCTTACCGTCAACTTCCTGGGAAAGGACGCATCCCACGGCCGTATCGGATGCGTCCGTGTCAAGTATGAATAACTTATTGAAGTTAGGGTAACAAAGGATCGGAGCGGTCGTAAGGTACCGTTTCAATTGAGCGAAGGCCTCCTGGCATTGGTCGCCCCACTGGAACCGCTTTCCTTTTTCTGTCTGCCTGTGGAGGGGACCTGCGATCTTCGCATAGTCACGAATAAATTTGCGATAGTAAGATGTTAGGCCTAAAAACTGCCGGATCTCTTTCACATTACGCGGTGTTGGCCATTCGGAAACCGACTGTACTTTGTTGGGGTCGCATCGTATTCCGTCCTTCGACAACACGTGACCTAAAAAAGCCACCTCCTCTTTGAAAATCGAACACTTAGACGGCTTTAACGTCAGCCCCGCGGTTTGAATTCTCTCTAGGACGTCAGCTAGTCGATTTAAGTGTTGCTCGAAAGTATTGGAGTAAACAATAATGTCATCCAGATACGCTAAGGCACCCCGCCACTCGATCCCGCTTAATACCATGCGCATTAAGCGTTGAAAGGTCGCTGCCGAATTGCATAGACCCATAGGCATTACTTTAAATTCAAACAGGCCGACGTTACTGGTAAACGCAGTTTTCTCTTGCGAAGAGGCATCCATAGCGACCTGCCAATAGCCAGATTTCAGGTCTAGCGTAGAAAAATATGCCGCGTTCGACATTTGGTCAAGGCTGTCGTCTATCCGGGGGATCGGGTAACTGTTCTTTTTAGTTAGCTCGTTTAGCTTGCGATAATCGACACAAAAACGAGTCTCACCGGATTTCTTCCGAACCAACACGATCGGACTGCTCCACGGCGATTTAGACGGCCGAATCAGTCCTTGTTTGTCCATTTCTGCCAAAATCTCTTCCACTTTCGCCTTGTTGTGGTGGGGCATGCGGCGGGGTGGCTGTCGCACTGGAGCGTTATTTCCTGTGTCGATCACGTGACGCACCACATCCGTGCGTCCAAGGTCAACGTCAGATGTTGAGAAGGCGTCCTGGTTGGCGCGAAGAAGGGCAAACAGCTCTCCTCTTTGTTCTTCAGTTAGGTGGTTTCCGATCTGAGCTTGCTCTATAATGCACTTAAACGGGTCACGGTTATCCGCTGTTTCGTGTGGCGACACCGAACAAATTTCAGCGCAGCCGCCAAAACAATCCGGGTGTTTACATTTCGCCGACGATCCATCGACTACCACACATGCGCCAGACATTGGACATTCGACATTGCCAAAGGCATAAACAGGCGATGCCTGGGCGATCCTTGAGCCGCTTGGTATTTCTACCGCTTCGTCCCCCAAATTCGCGACATAGACCCCAACAGTGTTACTCTGCGCCATTGTTATACTCGTAGCCGTCAACAACCCATATTTTTCCACAAACCCGTCTATCTTCTCAGTGAGAAAAGGGGTTTCCCTGGTGTGCAAGCTGGCTATGGAATGCCTTTTTTCAGTGGAGCAGTTTCACAACGTGGCCACGGATTAAGTAGTGTGTTTGCGAGTCTTGGTAGGGCTGTACTACCGCTACTGAAATCGGGCGCAAGCCGTATTGGAAAAGAAGTGATTAAATCAGGTGCCCAATTCGCCGGTGACATGCTGACTGGGCAATCACCACGAGCAGCAGCTGTAAAACGTTCACGAGAGGCGGGAAAATCATTGTTACGTTCTGCGCAGCGGTCCTTTGCACATTCACCTGGAGAACCTGCAACTAAACGCAGAAAAAAGGCGAAAAAAAAAACGTTTCCCGAGACGAAAGAAACCGGATATATTTTCATAACATGGGCAGCCTCATTAACCAACAGTCTGGAAAATGGACAGGGGAAGTTTACATAGATCTAGCAAATACTATGCTTCTGTGCATAGCGCGCATAACAAAGGCAGATGGAACAAATGTTGAAGCAGACGCTGCCGTTGGTCCTTGCAATTATTGGCTACATGCTCTCTGGGATCAAGTTCACTTGTCTTTAAACAACAAAGTTGTCACTCCTGCTAGCAACACATACCCCTACCGTGCTTACCTCGAGAGCCTTTTAAGCTTAGGGAATGATGCAAAAGAATCCCAATTAACTGCGGCAATGTGGCATAAAGATACGGCAGGAAAGTTTGGGACTTTGGGTGCTGGAAATGCTGGATTTATCACCAGACGCGACTGTGCAAGTGGTAGTCGTCACATTGAAATTTTAGGCAAGCTCCATATCGACTTGTTGAATCAGTTTCGATATATATTAAATGGCGTTGACGTGAAGATCCGCTTGATCAGGAGTAAAGATCCATTTTCGATTATGGCGGGGGCAGATACCGGTTACAAGGTCAACCTTAAAGACGTTCGGTTGCATGTTCGTAAAGTACGTCCGAGTGCCCCTGTTTTGATGGAACATATAAAAGCATTGGAGAAAGCTACTGCCAAATATCCCATCACGAGGACATCTGCGCAAGTGTAATCGGTCCCACGTGGAAATCTTTCGACGACACATGACACATTTATACGTGGCCAGATCCCAAAGCGAGTAGTGGTGGGGTTTGTTGACAACGACGCATTTAATGGAGCTTATGCGAAAAATCCGTTTAATTTTAAACACTTTGATGTGAATTACCTGGCTCTGTACCATGACGAGAAAATCGTGCCGGGGAAGGCGCTTCAACCAAATTTCACATCAAAAAATTATGCGAGGAGCTTCATTAGCTTTTTTTGGGGGATGGGAACATTTTTTGAAAACGCTGGTAGTGTTATATTACTCTCCGAATATGGCCTCACTTTGGCACAGCTCTTCCGAACACTACAAATATCTTGGTGTACGCGGAATATGACAATGTATTGGAGATTGACAAAATTCAAAAACGTAATTTTTGATTACTCGGCTTAAATGGACGAACTTCAAATCGTATCTATTTTATCTCGTGACCAAGCCATTGGATCCGTGTTTTATGTTGTCTATGCGCGGGATGAACTCACCACGTTGAATCACCCCCATCCCAAAGCATTGATAGACCCGGAATGCATTGGCTTGCGATGTTTTTTGATGGGGAAGGACGGGGCGAGTTTTATAACACGTTCGGGCGTGCCCCGATCCAAGAAGAGTTTGTAAATTTTCTAAACCGAAATGGTACTCAATGGAAATGGAACCGTCGCGTTGTACAGCACCCCCCTCATGTGCCTGCGGCCCTCATTGTATGTATTATTTACTGTTTCGTGCACGTGGATTTTCTATGTCTCGTATAGTCGATACATTTTCTTCTGACTTGCGTGAGAACGATCAAACTGTCAATGCGTACGTTTCAAACATGTAATCGTTCATTTTTTTAATACAACAATTTTGCAACGATAGTGGTATGATAATTTGTAACGATAGTGGTATGTACATGTCGAATCCCCCCCTTTTTTGCACCGAAGGTGAGTGAGGAGAGAGAGGGAAGGTTTATTGTGAAAGTGGCAAACACAGAAAAGCAGCACCAACATCGGAAAGTTTGTCTTGAGCGGTAGAAATAAAAATTTCTTGCACTTGAAGCACTTGTTCGCGAACAACCGAATCAATCAACTGCGAGCGACTTTGGTAAAATTCAAAAGAATCGGCATTTTCTATTATTGGTCTCAAATACGCCGCGGGTGAAAAAACAGATTGAGATTTAAAACTTAATGCAATCCCATCGACAGCCACGTCGATTGCCATATTCTTCACTCGGTCGGCGATGATACAATCTTTCACCGCGTCTGCTGTGGACCAGTACACCACCTGCACGCGACTGACGGCGTCGGCAAACGGTTTGGGAAATAGCAACACGTAGGGTGTTTCAGGGAAAGAGCCAGTTTCCGGAGTTCGTCGTTGTCAAAACATTCTCCTCTAAACTTCACATACAACGTTGCACAGCAAAGTCTGGTACCTACAGCAACCAAAAATTAGGAAAAGCAAAACGTCGTCAAGACATTCCTGCAGGTCGGCGTCTTCTATATATCTCTGTGAGCAGCTGTGTAGCGCTTTGCTGTCTGGTTGAATCGACGGTGTCGGGAACAATACGTCTGTTGAGTGACATCTTCTCCGTTGGTTGCTTCTGTTCGTTGATGAGGAATGAAGTATCTATACCGTCTTATATACAATCAAAATGACATGATCCCGTTTAAAACCTGGCATGAAATATTCCAAGAAATTGTGCAATACATGAGCGCTCATCTTGTTCGGGATTGCTTCACCTCTCACATTGTGCCTCACTCCCAATGAATGGTTTACCAGCGATGGCGCAACCCTTGTAAGATGAATCACTACCTGAACAGTGAAGGCTAAAGAAAAGTTATTTTTTAACATCATGCTAATTGGGCTGCCTCACTTCTCTTCTTACTTTATTAGCTTAGGTTTCGAACAGATCACTTGAATATTATTTAAGCAGTGCACATACAACACAAGCACGAAAACAATGAAACACTTATAAGTCGAGGGGCACGGTTGAAACCCCGTCGGCAAGAACTTTACGTTTGCCGTAAAAATTAGTGATCCCACTTCTTGTCTGTTCATACGTGTAAACTCTTTGATTCAAAGTGCGAAAGCCAGTGTTTGTACCCAACGCGCTTTCCCCGTTTTCAACACTTCGAGATAAGCTTGAAAAGTCAGCGGATTTTGCTTCTTGTTGATCCCCTTGCAAGTTTGTTTGTTGGTGCTTCCTTTGCAATATTAGGTCTTGGTCGTAAGAGCCACTACACCTGTGCCACTCCATTCAACTGTAAAAAGCCCAGAGGTGCGTAGGTCATCTCGCTCTCGCCTCTGACAGCATTCCAGTTGGGTAAACTCTTTTCCCGAAACACGCCTCTTGACAAATTCTGAGCGATGCAGGTCGCATGCTGGAGATGGAAACCACATGTGATATGTTTCATAAAACTCCTTCAACAGTTGGAGACGAACCACATCATCCAAACGTTTACCAGCCATTGCCATATAGTAACTATCTGTGTCCTTGGGACACAACTGATACATTTCCCTGTCGACAAATCGATCGAAAAAGTCGTAATGAAACTGTAGCATCCTCAGCTTGGCGTATTGGTAAACGAAAAATCCAATGTGCACTGGTAAATTTTGGTTGATCCGACGGTTTTACATCTTGACTTCATACAGTTCATCATTGATTTCCTCCAAGTGCTGGAACCTCGGGTTATTAACTGACATCCGAGCATCTTTAGCTTCCTGGTAGAAGATATCACGTTGAAGCTTTTTGTTCGTTAGCATCTTGCCGTAGGAGTTATTGCCTGGAAAGCACAAAATTACCTAAAAGTTTAAACGGGTCTCCAATGATCTTTTTGTCAGGGTTGACATCACCCAAACGTCGTGCTGCAGTAACTTCATAACTTCAGGTTTTGAAGCAGGGCTTTGGATCAAAGCAAATCACTTGATATATGTGTTCCAAAACAAGTCCATGTTTCAAGTACCACGTCAGAATGGGGGTGGCAAGCAAGATTTTCTTCCCAATCATGCTCCCTATTAAGCACCTTCGTTTGGTTTTCAAATCACTGTACTTCTCTGCATGTCCACGCATATACTGTCCAATATCAGCTCTGGATACTTCTATATTTTTAAACACGGGGCTTAATTGCTTGAAATATTCTCTTTTTTCAGGTGGAACAATGATGTCACACTCCACTAGCCCGAACAAGTCACCTTTCCGCAATGCTTCTCGCATGGTGAAAAAGTTTCTATTTTTGGGATGCGGAACCTGGGAACCGGGTGAGATCTAACAAAATCACGCACTCGCTGATTGTTCTTTTGCAAAGCATACCAATCACATTCCCACATTTCAACAATCTTGTATTCAAGACTACCGAGTTATGCTGTATTTTCAGCTGTCTTTTCACGGGCTTTTGTAGCTTTTTCAAAGTCATCGAAATGGACACCACAGCGATCACAACCATGAAAAAATAACTTTCTTGACTTCTGCGCAGTACCCATCCACGGGTAAATTTCGTTGACCGAGACGAGCTTCTCCCCCTTAGTTGAACTGATGACGAATAAATATACCATATTCTTGTGCGCACCAATCAAGCCACACCCGAGCCATGTGACCGTGACGTGATGATTGCATCAAACTGAATCCTTGGGTTTCATTTTCGTACTTTAAAACAGTGAAAAAAGAGGTTGGCATCTGTTGCATAATCCCCCAGAGGTAAAGAGCATTGCAGCCAAAGCTGATGACTGCTTGACATACACGGGCTTTAGTATCGTAGTCGACAGTGCGGATTTTGGTTTCATTTTGTTCGTGGTAGCGGTGAAAAATTGTTGCTGGACCTCCAACTATATTGGCCGAATGAGATTGTGAATGTCCTTAAATCTTTCTCCAAACAGTGCAAGAGGCGTGTTTCGATCAAGAGACCTCATTAAATATTGTAGAGTTAAACCAGGTACGTGTTTCGATCAAGATTACCTCTTTAAACGCGTCAACACCACGTTCCTCGTAAAAGTTGCAAAGCTTAGAATTAACATCGAGAAAAGGAACTACATCACGGTTATTGTACCAAACAAGAAAATCTTTCAGGGTGTGCATTTTTTCGTCACGCCATGTGTCTAAACAAAACTGGTACTCATCTTCGGTTATAGTTGAACCTTTCAGTGAGCTGTAGAAAGCTGTGATTAGAGGCAGTGAAGTTTCTTGTAACTTTTCAACTGAAGTCATGAATTCATAAGGAAAAAAACCTTTGCATGTTTTGCAGTTAAAGGCTTGCAACAGGGAATCATAAGAATAATTTGCCTCAACATAATTGCGTAAATCAAGAAAGTTAAAGGACGTAGTTTTAATAGACATGAAATCATTATTTCTTTTGATTACATTTAATATTTTGTCCTCGGCCATTAGAGATGGAATCAAATGTCTCTTTGCCAAGTTGAGGTCATATTTACTTCCATTGAAAGATAAGCAGGTTAGATTAGATAAGTACAGATGTAAGTCGGATGATAGTCGTTGAAGAGGGTGCTTGCGTGGATCACAAGACTCCAACTTACAAGAATGGCCTAGCATTGTTTCAAGCTGTTTCCTGATGCCCTGAAATCGGTGAAGCATAGACGACGCAGCAGCTTCTTGTATTTCTTTAAGGTAGGAAACAAATCTTTTTATTAAATCCCCACAGTCCCCTGTGGATACAATACACCTTGGTGACGTATACCCAGGCACATTTGAGCTAATTGACACACTCAAGGCAATATTCTCTGAGAGCAAAGTGGTCTTAGCGGCTGGGGGTGGCAAGTTGTCCCTCTTTGTCTTCGAGGCTTTCAAGAAAAGCAATCAAGTCGTCGCGTGTGCGGGCAACATAAGGTGTGTCAAAAACTTGAAAATTGTTAGCACTGGAGTGAAAATAACGTTGTTCTCCGGCTACATTGTTCATAGAAAAGCCAAAACTGGCATTGATCCTGAAGGCTCGATTGCCAAAGCGCAAAACTTCATCGGCAATACTATTTAAATTTTCGTAGGAAATTGGTGCGCGGAAGTTGAAGACGCTTGTCACTTTACCGATTCTTCGGTGTGTTTGAATGGCTCTGATGTTCCGAGCGATGAGTCTATCTCGCTCATTTTCCTGTGGTCGTTGTTGGGCTTCACCACTGCTTCCCCTACAAGAAAAGTGAGTATAATTCTGGGTCCAAGGGCAACCACGTCTGAGAACTTACCAACCTCTTTGAATAAGAGAGGACGGGCTAGAAGAATTCGCTTCTGCATCCTTGCAAATTTTTTCCCATCTCAATTCTTAAGAAGGTGTAAACTGTGTCCATAGTAAGTCCAAATCAACTGCTGCCTCGGGTCTAATTTCGCTGCAAACAAACATTTCAGGTCATGATCGTCAAAAAATTAAACACCCAAAACATTACAAACCTTTCAACGCAGCTAACATTGTCGTCACCGCCGCTCGGTGCCACTGCTTCTGCAGTTTGGGGTCTCGTAAATTCATTATGACCCCCATCGACGTCCATAGTTTCACTGAATTGTAATTGTACTTCATGAGCATTTGTTCTAATATTATAATTTAGTTAAAGGATATTAACGCATTCTACAAACCTTTCACCACTTTCGACGGCTGCGGGCGACAACATGTCTCCGCCACTTAAATCATTTCGATTATCTCCGCCTTGAAAAGAATTTACGCGTTCATTGACCACTTCTGCATCCTTGCAAATTTTTTCAAATATCAATTCTTGTGAAGCTGTGTACTGTGACAAAAGTGGGTCCGAATCAACTGCTGCGTAGGCCCTGGTTTCGCTACAAACAAACATTTCAGGTTATTGTCGTCAAAACATTTAACAGACAAAAGCTCACAAACCTTTGAACGCAACTAACATTACCGTTACCACCGGTTGCTGCCATTGCGGTGTTAGCTTCGATAACGCCACTATCAATGACTGCAGGTGCTTCAGAGTCTGTCGGCGACCGCAACATGACCTCGCTGCTAAAACAAGACTGTTTAACTCCCCTCTGTCAAACGGTGGTTAACCTAACCCTACCTCTCTGGCATACTTTGTGGAATTTCACTCGGCGTAGCCATATCAATTGTCGGCGTATTCAGTAGCCCAAAGCCAAAATCCTCGCCTGTTACGATCGCCACTTCAGGGAACTTTTCCTCGTCTGTTTTCACTTCAGATTGTTTCTGGGAAAAATTTAAACAATATTAAATAAACTTAATATGAATTACTCCATATTAAGAGGTCTCGCTTACCTCGCATCGACAGGACATGTAAGACCGACTGCATCAAAGCTCCCATTGCGATTCATTGGGCCAGATTCAAGTTCCTTAAAAATGTTATCGAGAAATTCACTCGCAAACTGATATTCATCGCAGTTGTTACTACAAAGAAAGTATAGCGTTGTGACAAACGTTAGACATCAACCCTTAATGTATTTTATAGTCATAAAATGCACAATAGTATTGGCTTAAAAAGCCGTTCATCAAAAACGTTCTTACATATTTGATGCTCCAAACATAGGTTCTTGATTTTCAATGTTGTCAGTAGTGACTTGGTTTGACGGATCAGTTGCTAAATTGACTAATTTCTCAGCGGCTAGTCCAATATTTTTTCGTGTTGGCGTTGGTCGTGGATTTGCGGTGGCGCCAATTGATTCACCAAGGTCTGCATTTTCTGTTCTGATCACGACAAATCGCATTGGGCATAAAAGGAATTCATTTAAAATCATTTTATTTTTTAACAACAATTCCATTTACCTTGGCTTTTTCCGGACTTCTGCTCCACAATTGCCAGTGTCCGCTGTACGTTTTGTTGTTCTATTGCAGAAACATAAATTAGATTATAGAAATGTAAAACAATTTCATGCAAACTCACCTCTTTCTTGAACCGTGGATTTTCGGGCAAGTGTTTTTTAGATGCCTTTGTACATTCGACCTCGCCCCAAAACTAACAAGCACAATAAAATACAATTAGTAGCAACAAAAAAAAATATATTCAGTACTTACACTCTTTCGCAATGATCACATGTAACTTGTTTATCGCAAGAGGACATGTGTTTTTCCAAATGTTCCTTCTTCCAAAATCTAGCACCACAAGCGGCACATAGAAACGGCCGTTTTCTTCCTGGCGGTTTATCCATTTTTTAACGGAAAACTTTTGTAAAAAGTAAGCAACTGAATCAATTTTGATCACACCTGAATTTTAAACTATATTATATCTCTAGCTTATAAACTATTATCAAACTTTCATTATTATTACTTTCTTACTGTACATACATTTTTTAACTTTAGACTAATCTAAAGACCAACCTTCAACTCCACTGCAATCTATTACTACTGAACCCTGTTACAACTCAAAACGCAAGTGAACAAACCGAAAGCCTTCACAGCCACAACTCTTTTATACCATCTAGTGACCAATGCTCATTCAAAAAACTTCATTCACCAAATCCTACAATTTGGGACCAATCCCATTTAAGTGAACAGTTCCCGATCCCACAGAACAGTGCGCGATTCCACAGGACAGTGCGCGATCTCAAACCAAGTGAAGAGTGCCCGATCCCACATAAGTGAAGAGTGCCTGATCCCACATAAGTGAAGAGTGCCCGATCCCTAATAAGTGAAGAGTGATAGCGTTCGCGGGCTGGACTCTACTACTAACGTAGACAGACAACGTTTTGATTACGTTAGTTTTAACGTTGCAAAGCAGTGGTAAATTGGTTCTTCTCTAACGTAGACGGACAACGTTTTGATTACGTCAGTTTTAACGTTGCAAAACAGTGATAAATATGTTTTATTTAAGGTTGAAAGACAACTTTTGTATTACGTTACTTGCAACGTTGCAAAATAGTGGTAAATAGGTTTTATTTAGCGTTGAAAGACAACGTTTGTGTTACGTCATCCGTATTATCTGTCGGGAAATGGTACTTACCAACGTTTTGAGGCAACGTTGCAGTTACGTTGCACTGTACGTATCGAGAACGTAGAAGTAAAGTTTTTCTTAACGTTGCTTTTCAACATTCGTTGAAACCTACTTTTCAACATTTACTTTCATGAAATATAAGCGCGACACGTGTTTACGACCTTATTGCGACGTTGAGAACGTCGAAACTACGCTGTAGCTGGGAACCTATTTTCTCATAAGCCTTTCAGTAGACCTACTCCTGCAACTGGAGCTTGCTCGTGATCTAGCTTTGGTTTTTGAACCATTAATCCGGCAATTTCAGCCAAAATTTGATCCGCCTCTCCGGAATTTGGATCAAATAACGGATCAGATCAAATTTGATCCACGTTCAGTTGACCTTCAACGCATTACTTACTCTATCCATTTATTTACACGTACACCAAACTCTTAAACTTAAAAGCGCAACGTTAATTTTCCTTTTGTCCCTTTTCTTTCTTACTGAGTCCAAACCGAAAAAGTCATACAAAAAGTCGATAGCCGGAGTTACCTCTTAACCTTTGCACATTCGGGGAATCAAATCAAATCAAATCAAATCATGTTTATTTTGCGAAAAAAAAGCAACTACGCAAAGAACAATATGCAAGGATGATGGGTTGCGACAAGCTGACGAAAGGTGGCCACCCGGCCGTGGTGGCCAAAGCAAAACCCATCAAAACGCAAACGCCAACTCGGTTCTCAGAACATTTCCTTTGATCCACATCGACAGACCTTAACGTCCCGAGGACACTCCAAACGTGGTGGTTTCGGTTGGAGACGGTCGGGATCGTATGAAGGTTGCGCTTGTTGAATCATCGTAGGTCTTGCTGATGGTCAATCGCACGTTGTGATGTTGGCGTGCAGCGCTCCTAGGTCTGAAACAACAACGGATCCTACGGCAGTAAATTGTTCATTTAGGCGTAGAGTGTACAGTGGAGTATAAATAAAAAACACAAGAAAACACCAGAAAAAACGCAATAAACGACAAGAGGACTACGAAGAAAAAGGGAAAAGCGGACTGCTAACAGGGTGGATGAAAATGGATGTTAATACTGAGCTGTGAAAGATAGGCTGATTTTTTTTTAAATGATGAACGGGAGAGCGATCTAATGGAAGGGTTTATTTTCTCCCATATCTGTGGGCCCCTAAATTTTAGCATGCGTAAGCCGAAGGTGGTGTTAACCCTAGGGTGAAATAGGTTCTTTTTCGATGCATTTCTTGTGAAATGATCGTGCACTGTGTCTACTAACGAAAATAAGCAGTTGTAGGAGGCCGGTAGATTGCCGGTATGGAAATCGTGCATTGCTTTGGCCAGTTCGAGTTTGTAAATGTCTCTAATTTTTATGACATCTAATTTCTTATATAATGGCGTGACGTGGCTTTGAAAGGAACTAAAGGTTATGGAACGGAGTATGTTATTATGAATAGTGTTGAGTTTTTTCAGTGAGAGTGCCGATCCTCCACCCCAAGCACCAATAGCGTACTGAATATGGGAATATACAAATGAATAGTAAACGTTTCTCAACGTTTTAACGTCAAGATAATTTCGCAACTGAAATAAAGGGGCCGCATGCTTGTGACAATTTCTTTTCCAAATAATGAATGTGAGTTGTTCAGGTTAGTTTGTCATCAATGTATACACCGAGGTACTTAATAATATCTGATCGCAAAAGTTTTTTTGGTGAAATCGCTAGCTTGAGGTGGAAGGGCAAAACAATAGGAACTTTGTTTTCCGAATGTTGAGGGAAAGTCAATTGTGCCTTAACCAGTTGTCAACATTTGTGAGTTGTTCGTTAACACGGGATTGTAAGTCGATAAGTGATGGGGAGGTCATGGAAAGAACCGTGTCGTCAGCAAACAATTTGGTTGTGAAAGTGGATACTTGCGGAAGGTCATTAATGTACAATAAAAAAAGTAAAGGAGCTAATGGCGAACCATGTGGACAACCGCATGTTATGGGTTTAATATCCGACAGATAATTTCCTATTCTAGTACATTGACTTCTACCTACAAGGTAACTGCGGATTAATTGTAGGGTATTCCCCCTCATACCGGCGCTCTAACTTTTCCAACAACTTCTCGTGATTTGCGGTGTCGAATGCCTTAGACAGATCTACAAAAATGGCGCATGAAAACTGTTTATTGTCAAAAGATTCTAACAGCTTCTCATAAATGTCGTAAATGGCGAGTGACGTGGAATGTTTACTTCTAAATCCGTATTGATCCTGTGAAATTAACTTACTTTTTTCAATTTATAATTGATGCATAGTCATTGCGTCCACATCTTTTCTCGCGTCCATCATGATAATGGAGAACCATCATCTACCATTCGCCACGAAATTCACTCCTAAACAAGTAAAATTTCGTGAGAATCACAAAGTACAATGCAATAGAATATTACCAAAAATAAACGGAACAAACCAACCTGGTAAAAGCAATTGTAATCACGTCGGGCAAGTTCACCAGTGCAGCGTACCAAATAGGATTCCCAGTCGCTGCTTTGCTAAATCTAAAGTCTGCTTGCGTGTTCTTGCTGTATAGGTTACTAAGTTCGACTCCGTGGCAGACTTATTTTTTAATGGAAACACACAATTGCAATACCAGGTGGCTTAAAGTTTAATTTGTTCCAAGCGCGTTATAGTGACTGAGCGAGTAACTTCTACAGCATGCCAGTTGTTTAGTTAAGTGGCCGAGACTAGTTGGATGGCAAAGTTAATGACAGAGAATGACAGCGAATTACGACAACGAATTGGGACAACGAATTGGGAGACAGAGAAAAGTGTGAACGGGTATTTAACAAGGTACAAATGAAGAATAAGGTCTGTCGTCGAGCCGGATGCCAGAAGGCTGTGTGATTTCTGCAGGAAAGCCTAACACCGTCTGCAGCCTTCGGTCCGTCTGTGTTCCAAATGTGTGAAGAATTAAGTAGGGAAACATGCGTGTTGCTACAGAACCGCCAAATTACGTTAACTCATAGATCAGGGCAAAAATCATTTATACGAACCCGTAGGTAACGCTATTGCCAAATAAAAAATAATGCTATGACAGGATATCTGTGTTCCATTAGAATTTTAGTTTCGGTTTTTCTCGGCGGTCTTTGCCAGCCAAATTTAGTTACTTATCTTTTGCCGGGAGTAGACAAAACGACAATGCTTCAACAAGTACTAACTGACACGATAACTAAACCAATAACGGTTTGTCTCTGTCGTGCTTTTGAGAAGTTTATGTGTAAGAATTTCTCGTGCACTTGCTCCCCACTTAATTCAATAAGTTGCTAAATATGACGTCACACTACTTTTGTTGTTTGTGCCCAGCTGACAACGTGACAGAAGTGTGTTTTGAACGTGTGCTAATTCTAATTTCCGATTCTATTTGATTTCGGCTGTAATTGGTAGGCTGGAAAACAGTGTTTAAATCGTTTTCGAACACGAATTGAATATATGCTTTCATTGAGGAAGATTTCGACTTAAAAACGAGTAAAGACTGCAATAAACAGTTCAGCCATGTGGCGCGGCCAACAGATTTAGCCAGCCTCGATTACTGGCCAGTTACATCATGCTTGACGTGAGCGATCATAAATGCTTTGACCACAAAAGCATGTGTAAATGCACTCGAGTTTGATCACTATTTGGTCTGGGATTTAGCTTAGACGGCTTATATGCCGACTTAAATCCAATGCAAAAACAGCCGCTACCAGTCGTCACCTCGAACATACCGGATCAAAGCGCCATGCAAATAAGTTAGGATTAAGGTTTAAAATTTTGTTCCGAGTCAGATCAAATTTAATCCGTTCGGCAAGTAGCTTTAGATTGGTGTTCGTTGTTATTGATAAAGGGCAGCACCGCAAAAAATTGCTTTTTTACAAGTGTGGAGTTTGTTTGTGAAGGTGTAATACAGCACAATAGGACGGAAATTGTGCGTTTCTTCGCTCAGTGACATTAAATGATGTCATTTTTTGTGTGATGTCATAACTTTAACCTCGCTTTTGTGGTGACTTTAATCTGATAATTCTAGCATTTCTAGTTACAAACTACAGGAAAAGAAAAACTATATATATTAGTGGTTGACTTCGGCGGATTTTATTTTTACAACAGCTTTTTTGGGACACTTTTTCGATTTCGCCAGGAACCAGTTGCGTTTGTTTGAAATCCCTGAAAACTGAAGATATGGCAATCAAATTGGCTGTCGAGTTGCGGGATTTGTTGCAACTTGAAAGATTTTGGCTCAGAAAATGGGTAACTAACCACGAGCATATGTTGTTGCCAATCCCAGCCGAATATAGATACTTGCAGTCAATTGTGTCAAATGCTGATGTGAAGAAAATGGAACGTGTGCTCGGAGTGTATTTATGGTGACCACCTGTTTCGATGTAAAATAGATCTACTTCTTGCACGCTGCTGCAGTCACGTGTTGATGCAACCGATATTGTTCAGGTGACATATTGGACGACAACCTATGTTGGCTATGAGTTATGAGTTTGCAACATAGGACACGCTCGCAGAAAAAAGAGCAACTCGCTTTGTTGGTAACCCGATGTTTGAAAGCGGAATCTTTTGATTTGCATAATGAACGAGAGCAGCACAAAATCGCAGAATGAAGTGGCAGTAAAGTTGTCTAAATAGAGGCGCAATTTGCTCTTCGGAATATTTCCAGTGACACAACAAAGTTTTTCATTTAGTAGTTTCGTTGGATTAGCCAACCGCCGTTCGTTTCATCAGCGTGTTCGAAATCCGCCGCAGGAGGATCGTTACGCACTGACCAACGAACGTATTAATAACTTTTACCATGACACCATAACTGCGCGTAAAGCATTTGCTTCATGTGCTCCTTTGGGTGACAAATTACCTTCAGCCCTTATAAATAAAATGCTTTTGCAGCTTTGTAGTAAAAAAGGTGCCTTTAATTTCGAGGAAATAATGGATTGAATGCCCGCTGAAATTAAGACTGTTTTGACCGGTGAAGAATTTTTGATTTCTCGCAGCGGCACTTATTTGCGTGAGTGTAACGCAGCGGATATTTTGACTTCGTCTTTACGTTCTCCCGCTTTGTGTTATGTGTTACGGCTTTGCATCGTTACACAGGACACGCGCGCAAAATATGGAGCAACTCGCTTCACTTGTACATTTGAAGAAGCAGAAGTGTTGTTATTCTCATAGTTTTAATATTACCAAATATTTAGGTCATTTTGGTTGATACTGGCCATCAGTCAAAGTAAATACACGAGAATAATATGCAATGCTTTATTTCCTCGTTTTCGCTAAATAACCACCTCATACAATGATGATATACATACAATAATAACCCCAAGCAAACGGTCTGGTTGTGAAATGAGAGGTCTCGCCTTTTAACTGCCCCCAACAGAAAACGCGGACATCATACTAAAGCTAGTGGAGCCACGAAAAAGGTTCATATGAATTGAAACCATGCTTGGCTTTGTAACAAGAAACCTGAAAAAATGTTACACAGCAAATGTCAATGTTCAAAACACACCCTAATCTTGGCGACACAATTGAGTTTTTATTGTCAAACAATTGCTAAAAAAAATCCATTAAACGTCATTACCAACCTCTTTTTGCAAAATAAGTCGCACGTTAACGCTTTTTAACAAGTTGGCAATTAAAAACTCAAAAATGCTCTGTTTACTAAACTAAACGAGGAAAAAAAATAAAAGGGTTGTATAGCGAGTGTACATGTCATTTACGGTACATTTTCGCACTTATTGGATTGACATCCACATGACACCGCACTTTTGTAATTTACGGTCTTTATTGACCCATCCGGACAAATTAGGTTGATCTCACGATCTTCACTCTCAGTGGTTGAACAACAACTACACATTTTGGTGAAGTTGTTTGTTTCGAGAGAATATGTAGACTTGCTTCTGCACGTTCCGTCGCATGTGTTAATAGCAATTTTATTCTCACTAGTGCATCCGTCCTTGGTCAAATAATCCATTGTTTGAAGCGCAGGTGCACATTCTCCTCCAACATATGCTATGCAAGAATAGGGGATGAAGTTGAACAATACCACGACTATAAAAACAAAATGGTGGACAGCTTACTAGTATCGCAGAACTGACAACATCCATCTGCAGTTTTTCTGATTTTGTCAATTGGACAACTTGGATTTAGTGGTTCGCATGTAACCTGGCTACACGTAGTGAAAACTTCCCCGGTAATCGAGTTCATTCCGCAAATGCACGTGGTACAAGTTTCGTTGTCTACATTCCATTTTTGTCCAACCTTCATACAGATAAAATATATTCAAGTATCACTGTAAAAAATGAAGCATTAACTTTTACTTTTATGATTAAAATGTGCGAGTCAATAATCAGAAGTTAGTTGGAAAACGGTTTAGTTCATTATATATATATATTCTATGAGTGTAGCAATTACAAAACAATGCTATATAAGTTTGTGTCTAAACTTTACCGAATACTGTTGACCATCATAGTGACACGATATTGGTACGCAATCTCCGCAACATGCGCCTGGCACTGGCACATAAGTGTACCCGGTGCTACATTTTCCGCATTGAATTGCAGTGCATTCCGTTTCATATACACCATCGGCATTCGGCGCCGATGAGCAGACACATTCACGACAAACGTCTTCCATCCACACAGTCGATGGTTGATGTATTTCACCATTGTACACGCAGTAAACCGGGGAAGTACAAGTTCCTATGTAACATGAAACAAATTAAACTTTTTCAAACTTTTTTTTTTCTGATTTAATTTCAGTGTGTCTGCATAACTAACTTGTCAAACATCCACAGTCATCAACCAGTTCTGTTGCAACCCAACCGTTTTTGCACGAATTTGGTGGAGAGCACTTATCGCAAATGCATTCTGCAATCTCGCAACAATCATTTTGACGGGATATTTTGACGTGTTTATTGTTCGCACATGTTGTTACACTTCTTGTGCATTTACTGACGTCACAAACACATTGTGAAATGGAGCAACATGGTGATATAGGAACCAAGGACATTCTTTCATAAGTTTCACAAATAGGGACTTCCAGAGTTGGACACAGTGAACTAAAGAAGTTAAAGTGTACGCTTGATATTGGTAAGTGTACGAGTATTTTCTGTAGTTACCTGTCACAAATACAAACTTCCTCGTACACCGTAGGGCAACAAGAAGGTAAGTTGAATGGGCACCAAACAGACGCAGTGGTTATTGATTTAAAACCTTTTGCAATGTCACACTTTGGACCTTCGTATACAGGACAAGCGCCTTCGTCGCAAACACATTCGGTTGTTTCCGAACAACATTTATTTTCCAATATAGTGGTCTAAAAGAAGGAAAATTCCCAGGAAAATATCGGGATAAGTTCTCCGTTTTTAAGTGTGTACCTACCTTTACAGTAAATCCATCTGGACAGTTGTTTATTTTAATTGGACATGTTGAACTGTCGCACTCACACTCATATTTCGCACAGCATTCTCTCGGATTTGAAACCACAAGTTTCTCACCCACTTCACACGAAAGGGTAGTGACCACCGGGCATGACGATCGTACACATCTAAATAAGAGCAAGTTCTATTTGGATGAAAACAAATCAGGTACCAAATTTTACAGGCATTCATATTCTGTGCAACATGATCCAACATTTGCCACCACAAGTTCGTATCCGTTCCCATCACATATTGGAGGCGACGAGCACTTATCAGGTTGACATTGACATACTTCTGTTTCGCAGCACCCCCCTCCTGTAATCGTAGTGAGTACTTCTCCCATCTAAGGATATCACAAAATGTTTTTTGTTCATTTATTTATTTATTGGGGATGGTGGTGGAAAATGACCTACCTCACAATGGGGTATTGAAACAGACGGACACAAATCTGGGTTACAAATGCATACAAGTTCTATGCAACATTCATCATGGACAATGCTCTGTATTTCGTGACCTGGGCCACAATTGGGTTGCTCGTAAGCGGGACATTTAAAGTTCTGTAAAAATAAAATAGGCTGATTGGGCAAATAATTGTAATTTAATGGCACCAACGTACCTTGCATTTGTCCATGGAGACACACTCAAAAACAGGGCAACAAACACCGTCACCAAGTTGAATAAGGATTTGATCGTCAGTGCATTTTGGTGTTTCGGTGCATGTCACGGCTGTTTGGACCTATATAATCGACAAGTTATTAATGTCAACAGGTTCCATGACAAAAACGTACTATTGTTCCAGTTCCCGTGCAGTAACTTGTAATACAAGGATTAACGTTTTTCCACAACTCCCCTGCTTTTCTGGCCATGCCTGTTTCATCCTTGCAGACTGGACATTCGGTAACACTAACGCATTTTCCGTTATGTTGCACCTGAGTAATATGTATGTCTGATTCGGTGTACTGCTTCACACACTAAAATCACCCGCTTCCTTCTTGTGCTTACCGTGCTGTCAGGACAGAAACAACCTTCTGTGGAATATTCCACAGCCAATGAGGAATAGGTTTTGTAATTGTCACATGTTTGGACAACGTTCGGGCCGCAAGTCTTGTATACCATACTTGGAGCACAATACAAAGGACAAAGATTGGGTGTCCTCCATTCAATGCATTGACCCATAAGTCGGCAATTTGCAGCCATAGAAGCCAACGCATCGCAACCGTTACCACCTGCTTTAAATAATTGTTGTAAACCTCGGTAAAAAACGAATAGCAAAAAACTTGCCGTTGCACATGCTTATCTTGCAGGATTCAATGTATAGGTCCATTTCAAGAGGACATGTATTAAATGCACTTGAAATTATAGCACATGTTTTGGCTTCAACACACGTCTTTTCTTCAGACACAAACGTTTGAGGAATAGCGGATTGCAACCTGAAACCATTGATGAAATCTTCAGCGTTTTGGCACACCTGTTGTGAAAAATATTGCATTAACTATGTTTACAAGCGAAGACGCTAAAAACGTGCCCACCAACTTATAAATTAGTCTGAATTATCGAACGAGATCTTACAGTAAAGAAGGCCTTGTTATCAAACGGGTTTCGTTCTTGTTAAACGAACCGCTTTAGTCAAGGAAAGTAGGACAGGGTAGTAATGCACATATTTGTATACCGATTTTCCGTTCCAATAATCGTTCGATATGTCGTCATCACACAAGCCACATGTTCCAATTGTATTTCCTCTGTACGAGTGGGGAACTAATGCAGACCACACGTGTCCCTCCGCACCCAACGATATAGAAACACCTGTTGCATGTGATGTTACAGTTACTTTGCCATCAGGAAGTTTGATGATGCTGAAACCATCTTGGAAAGTTTCAATGCCAACCTCTGGGAAAATCTCTCGTGAATCAATTATAACCTGAAATAAACCATACATGTGGAAATACTCAGACCATGTAATTGTTATTATGTACCTGAGAAGGATGTAAAACTGCAACTTTGTTTTGAACCAAGTCACCAAGCTTAATATTTTCTGTGCATATAGAAGATGAACATGGTGTTCTACTAATTGTAACCACAAAATCATTTCTGTTGGTATCCTGAACAAGTGTGAAAGTTCCAGTTCCACTGTAAATTGTTGACTTGCCATCAAATGTGCTCCATCCAAGTTCGATGCCATTGCAAAAACCTTTATTACATTTGCGTGTAAGATAGATATCGGAAAGGTGGTTTTTGAAACTTACAATCACAGGCGTATTCTTGGCAGCATTTGTCGTTTGTATCTACCAATACTGCCTTGGCACCACTTCTGCATTGTTTTGGTTCAGGTAGCTTGCATTGAGCTCTCGAGCATGACAAAGTGTTATCAGGCATACAAGTGCATGACAAGCAAGAATCAGCAGGGCTTCTGAACGTTTCTCCGATACTGTGCCTTTGGCCGTCTTCAGTAACGCAACCAAGTAGCTGGCAACTACACAAATACAAAACATGACTCAGTAAAAAAAAATAAAAAAATAGGCATATCTTTCCTTCCTGATAAAAAATAATAAAAACGAAAATCGTACTGGTAAGAAGAGAAAGTACAAATTAAATATCCCAGAAACGTTTAATTTGAAATCAATGTTCAAATATAGTTGGATGAAAACATTTATATTTTATATTTAGATGCAATGACATATTTAGCAGTATTGAGAGGTACGTGTTGTAATTGATTTGGTTGTGACTCAAATATCCTTTGATGGATTCTAGAACGAAGTTTCTAAAATGTAAAACTATCACAGGCGATCAGCATTAACTGCATATTAAAATTAGAAAAACAATTATGTGCAACTAAGGTACCTGAGGTACAAAAGGCCCAGCTGGTAATAAGGCACAGCAGCCATATTTCTGTTATTAACTTAGATAAGTTTTCGGTTACCAAATGTAACAGTATTTGATATAATGAAAAGTTTATCAGGATATATTAGTACGAGGGTCATAACTGCTTATGAAGAGACATGTTTAAAGTATAAACGGAATTTCTATAAACATAGTTAGTTGCGGTTTTGTGTATCGCTCTACGTAGGCAAAAATGCCCAACATGTGTCTAACATTTCCAGCGGCCACTATCATATACAAAAGATAACTGGTATGCTCAAAACCTGAATTTTTGCTGCGGTGGAATCAAAAGACATTCCATTGGCAACGCTAAATATGCTTTATAGAGCGACCATATCTGACCAAGTATGGTGATGACGCAGGGCGTCCTAACTGTGGAATATTATGCCAATTCAAATCTCGGACTTAGTCATTTTTGTCATTTCTCCCCGACGCGTATTGAAAACCATTGTATTTAGGTAAAACGAAAAAACATAACATTCCGCATGCGAAAATGACTTTGCTTGGACACAGTAACGCAAATTCATTAAAATTGTGAAAGATTGATATCAATGCATATTCCATTTTGTTTGCTTTTTTTGCTTGCCTTATTCTTCATGTTATCGGGTTTCGACGAATCCTTGCAGGGGATCCAAGGGGTTCGGCGAGTTTTAAAGGTTAAGGACCACTGCCTTACAATCTGACCATGTATGTTGTTTCGTATTGTTTACTTTATTAAACTTTTAAAGGTAATGTTATTGTGATATTGCACTAAGTCAGTTTGTTTAGGCATTATCTGGGATGTAACATAGCAGCAAATATTTTCATCGGCTTCTTGAGACTTGGAAACTGTTTTTAGAAAACATCAAAACTTGGGACCTAACTTGGAAAATCAACAATGTGAGCAGGTTTTAAGCCCGAAATTTTTTTTTTATTTCAAACAGACATTTCATCAAAACAAAATGAACCACCGTGCAGCTCTCGATTAATATGGCTTTTTTTGCGTGAGTTTACCCGAGCCGGTAGCACTATCGGTTACCAAGCAGTTCGTTTGACCATACTGCGCTCCACGGTGGTTCGTCTCTGCTGTTTGATACTCAGCATAGGGTACCCAACGGATCGACGTTGACCGAAAGGTACCACAAAGTGGAAATCTGTGTGGCTGCTAGCGTAAAAGTAAGCACAGTGCAACAGTGCCACAGTCATGAGCTGCACTGATGAGACCTTTCAGATTGAAACAGTGTGTACACCCTGTCTACAGCTCTCAATTATTATGTTTTTTTGCACACTAAACAGAAAACATTTCTGAAATTTTAATAGATGTTTAATATCAACCTCTTCTACTATCATAGCCAGATTTGAATCCAAACTCTTTAAGGTTTTTAGTTATAGGCAAACGTTTGTCAGGCGGGCCTAATATTATATAAAAAAAGTATTATATACGTATTCGAACTTCGTAGTTTTACACTATCTGTTACATTACTTATTTTTTTTTAAATCTATCCTACCTATATGTCGGACAACATTCGATTTTTTCGGTTGAGTCAATGCGGACTTTTCTTTCATTTGGTCCGCAAAATGTAGTTGGACAGAGTTCCTGTTCACAAACACATTTGTAAACCGGGCAACAACCTTGCGTCTCGATCAACACTTTTTCATGATATCGGGGACATTCAGGAACTAAGCTGTTGCAATCCTTCTCATTGCAAACACACACATACACGTCACAGCAACCACCCATTTTCTTAACAAGTTCATATCCTTCTTGACAATCCGGAATTAAAACATCTGGACATTCGAATGGAAGACACATTTCCCCAGATTCAGTGCATGTGCAGGTAGAACATTCAAGTTCCCAAACATCTCCAACCTAGGGAATGTACGCATAAACTCGGTAAAATCAAACCCATGGCCACCTACGGCGTAATAAAACTCACATGTTTGCTACCACTGAAACAAGTCGTATTGGAAATTACACACGATGGACAACAATCATCGCCTAGAATAACAGAAACATATCCAGTCGGACAAGCCATATCATCGCATATTTCAGGAGTACACTTGGAAGAACCGGCAATACAAATACAATTGGTGCAACCAACGTTTTCCTTCCAAATCGAGCCAGACTAAACAAATACAAAAAATGTTGAATAGATTTTGCCACAAAGCCCATTTCAAGAAAAAATCTACCAAATAACAACGATGAACCATAAATTAAAACAAACTATACCTTATATTCTGTATCAAAACGAACACAGGGACAGTCATGGGAAGCAACACAAGAATGGCCATCAAAAAGCAATCCATCAGCACAAGCAATAGAATTACCAAGGGCATCAACACCAGGGCACGTAGAATCGGTTCTGAAAAATAAAAACAAACAATCAACACAATAAAAAAAACATAAAACAAAACAAACTTTACGTTTGCAAAGAAACTCCAACCAGTTTGGGAACATGTACACCACCAAGAGCAACAACCAACGGATTTATTTTTTTCGTCGGAATTACGCCAACTTCACTACCAAACACAGGTGTAGTAGGTTTGAACATAGGAGCGTCTTCGAATACTTCAACCAAAGGCGCGGATGGTTTCGGGCCATATCCAATACCAGTATCAACATATTCCGGACCTAATTGTTTGATCGGATGTGGACCGAAATCACCTCCATAGACAGGTGACATCGGTTTAAATCCGGATGGTTTCGGGCCATATCCAATACCATTATCAACATATTCCGGACCTAATTGTTTGATCGGTTGTTTACCGAAATCACCACCATACAGAGGTGTGGTAGGTTTGAACATAGGTGCGTCTTCGAATACTTCAAGCAAAGGTACGGATGATTTCGGGCCATATCCAATACCAGTATCAACATATTCCGGACCTAATTGTTTGATCGGATGTGGACCGAAATTACCTCCATAGACAGGTGTCATCGGTTTAAATCCTTGTCCTTCTTCGAATACTTCAACCAAAGGCGCGAATGATTTCGGGCCATATCCAATACCAGTATCAACATATTCCGGAACTAATTGTTTGATCGGTTGTTTACCGAAATCACCTCCATAGACAGGTGACATCGGTTTAAATCCTTGTCCTTCTTCGAATACTTCAACCAAAGGCGCGGATGGTTTCGGGCCATATCCAATACCAGTATCAACATATTCCGGACCTAATTGTTTGATCGGTTGTTTACCGAAATCACCACCATACAGAGGTGTGGTAGGTTTGAACATAGGTGTGTCTTCGAATATGTCAATCAAAGGTGCGGATGGTTTCGGGCCATATTCAATACCAGTATCAACATATTCCGGACCTAATTGTTTGATCAGATGTGGACCGAAATTACCTCCATAGGCAGGTGTCATCGGTTTAAATCCTTGTCCTTCTTCGAATACTTCAACCAAAGGCGCGGATGGTTTCGGGCCATATCCAATACCAGTATCAACATATTCCGGAACTAATTGTTTGATCGGTTGTTTACCGAAATCACCTCCATAGACAGTTGACATCGGTTTAAATCCTTGTCCTTCTTCGAATACTTCAACCAAAGGTGCGGATGGTTTCGGGCCATATCCAATACCAGTATCAACATATTCCGGACCTAATTGTTTGATCGGTTGTCTACCGAAATCACCTCCATACAGAGGTGTGGTAGGTTTGAACATAGGTGCCTCTTCGAATACTTCAATCAAAGGTACAGATGGTTTCGGGCCATATCCAATACCAGTGTCAACATATTCCGGAACTAATTGTTTGATCGGATGTGGACCGAAATCACCTCCATAGACAGGTGACAACGGTTTAAATCCTTGTCCTTCTTCGAATACTTCAACCAAAGGTGCGGATGGTTTCGGGCCATATCCAATACCAGTATCAACATATTCCGGACCTAATTGTTTGATCGGTTGTGTACCGAAATCACCACCATACAGAGGTGTGGTAGGTTTGAACATAGGTGCGTCTTCGAATACTTCAACCAAAGGTGCGGATGGTTTCGGGCCATATCCAATACCAGTATCAACATATTCCGGACCTAATTGTTTGATCGGTTGTGTACCGAAATCACCACCATACAGAGGTGTGGTAGGTTTGAACATAGGTGCGTCTTCGAATACTTCAACCAAAGGTGCGGATGGTTTCGGGCCATATCCAATACCAGTATCAACATATTCCGGACCTAATTGTTTGATCGGTTGTTTACCGAAATCACCACCATACAGAGGTGTGGTAGGTTTGAACATAGGTGCGTCTTCGAATACTTCAATCAAAGGTACGGATGGTTTCGGGCCATATCCAATACCAGTATCAACATATTCCGGACCTAATTGTTTGATCGGATGTGGACCGAAATTACCTCCATAGACAGGTGTCATCGGTTTAAATCCTTGTCCTTCTTCGAATACTTCAACCAAAGGCGCGGATGGTTTCGGGCCATATCCAATACCAGTGTCAACATATTCCGGAACTAATTGTTTGATCGGATGTGGACCGAAATCACCACCAAACAGAGGTGTGGTAGGTTTGAACATAGGTGCCTCTTCGAATACTTCAACCAAAGGTGCGGATGGTTTCGGGCCATATCCAATACCAGTATCAACATATTCCGGACCTAATTGTTTGATCGGATGTGGACCGAAATCACCTCCATAGACAGGTGATATCGGTTTAAATCCTTGTCCTTCTTCGAATACTTCAACCAAAGGTGCGGATGGTTTCGGGCCATATCCAATACCAGTATCAACATATTCCGGACCAAATTGTTTGATCGGTTGTTTACCGAAATCACCACCAAACAGAGGTGTGGTAGGTTTGAACATAGGTGCCTCTTCGAATACTTCAATCAAAGGTACGGATGGTTTCGGGCCATATCCAATGCCAGTGTCAACATATTCCGGACCTAATTGTTTGATCGGTTGTGGACCGAAACTACCTCCATAGACAGGTGACATCGGTTTAAATCCTTGTCCTTCTTCGAATACTTCAATCAAAGGTGCGGATGGTTTCGTGCCATATCCAATACCAGTATCAACATATTCCGGACCTAATTGTTTGATCGGTTGTGGACCGAAACTACCTCCATAGACAGGTGTCATCGGTTTAAATCCTTGTCCTTCTTCGAATACTTCAACCAAAGGTGCGGATGGTTTCGGGCCATATCCAATACCAGTATCAACATATTCCGGACCTAATTGTTTGATCGGATGTGGACCGAAATTACCTCCATAGACAGGTGTCATCGGTTTAAATCCTTGTCCTTCTTCGAATACTTCAACCAAAGGTGCGGATGGTTTCGGGCCATATCCAATACCAGTATCAACATATTCCGGACCTAATTGTTTGATCGGTTGTTTACCGAAATCACCACCATACAGAGGTGTGGTAGGTTTGAACATAGGTGCGTCTTCGAATACTTCAATCAAAGGTACGGATGGTTTCGGGCCATATCCAATACCGGTATCAACATATTCCGGACCTAATTGTTTGATCGGATGTGGACCGAAATCACCTCCATAGACAGGTGTCATCGGCTTAAATCCTTGTCCTTCTTCGAATACTTCAACCAAAGGTGCGGATGGTTTCGGGCCATATCCAATACCAGTATCAACATATTCCGGACCTAATTGTTTGATCGGTTGTTTACCGAAATCACCACCATACAGAGGTGTGGTAGGTTTGAACATAGGTGCGTCTTCGAATACTTCAATCAAAGGTGCGGATGGTTTCGGGCCATATCCAATACCAGTATCAACATATTCCGGAACTAATTGTTTGATCGGATGTGGACCGAAATCACCTCCATAGACAGGTGACATCGGTTTAAATCCTTGCCCTTCTTCGAATACTTCAATCAAAGGTGCGGATGGTTTTGTGCCATATCCAATACCAGTATCAACATATTCCGGACCTAATTGTTTGATCGGTTGTGGACCGAAACTACCTCCATAGACAGGTGTCATCGGTTTAAATCCTTGTCCTTCTTCGAATACTTCAACCAAAGGTGCGGATGGTTTCGGGCCATATCCAATACCAGTATCAACATATTCCGGACCTAATTGTTTGATCGGATGTGGACCGAAATCACCTCCATAGACAGGTGTCATCGGCTTAAATCCTTGTCCTTCTTCGAATACTTCAACCAAAGGTGCGGATGGTTTCGGGCCATATCCAATACCAGTATCAACATATTCCGGACCTAATTGTTTGATCGGTTGTTTACCGAAATCACCACCATACAGAGGTGTGGTAGGTTTGAACATAGGTGCGTCTTCGAATACTTCAATCAAAGGTACGGATGGTTTCGGGCCATATCCAATACCAGTATCAACATATTCCGGACCTAATTGTTTGATCGGATGTGGACCGAAATCACCTCCATAGACAGGTGTCATCGGCTTAAATCCTTGTCCTTCTTCGAATACTTCAACCAAAGGTGCGGATGGTTTCGGGCCATATCCAATACCAATATCAATATATTCCGGACCTAATTGTTTGATCGGTTGTTTACCGAAATCACCACCATACAGAGGTGTGGTAGGTTTGAACATAGGTGCGTCTTCGAATACTTCAATCAAAGGTACGGATGGTTTCGGGCCATATCCAATACCAGTATCAACATATTCCGGACCTAATTGTTTGATCGGATGTGGACCGAAATTACCTCCATAGACAGGTGTCATCGGTTTAAATCCTTGTCCTTCTTCGAATACTTCAACCAAAGGCGCGGATGGTTTCGGGCCATATCCAATACCAGTGTCAACATATTCCGGAACTAATTGTTTGATCGGATGTGGACCGAAATCACCACCAAACAGAGGTGTGGTAGGTTTGAACATAGGTGCGTCTTCGAATACTTCAAGCAAAGGTGCGGATGGTTTCGGGCCATATCCAATACCAGTATCAACATATTCCGGACCTAATTGTTTGATCGGATGTGGACCGAAATCACCTCCATAGACAGGTGACATCGGTTTAAATCCTTGTCCTTCTTCGAATACTTCAACCAAAGGTGCGGATGGTTTCGGGCCATATCCAATACCAGTATCAACATATTCCGGACCAAATTGTTTGATCGGTTGTTTACCGAAATCACCACCAAACAGAGGTGTGGTAGGTTTGAACATAGGTGCCTCTTCGAATACTTCAATCAAAGGTACGGATGGTTTCGTGCCATATCCAATACCAGTATCAACATATTCCGGACCTAATTGTTTGATCGGTTGTGGACCGAAACTACCTCCATAGACAGGTGTCATCGGTTTAAATCCTTGTCCTTCTTCGAATACTTCAACCAAAGGTGCGGATGGTTTCGGGCCATATCCACTACCAGTATCAACATATTCCGGACCTAATTGTTTGATCGGATGTGGACCGAAATTACCTCCATAGACAGGTGTCATCGGTTTAAATCCTTGTCCTTCTTCGAATACTTCAACCAAAGGTGCGGATGGTTTCGGGCCATATCCAATACCAGTATCAACATATTCCGGACCTAATTGTTTGATCGGTTGTTTACCGAAATCACCACCATACAGAGGTGTGGTAGGTTTGAACATAGGTGCGTCTTCGAATACTTCAATCAAAGGTACGGATGGTTTCGGGCCATATCCAATACCAGTATCAACATATTCCGGACCTAATTGTTTGATCGGATGTGGACCGAAATCACCTCCATAGACAGGTGTCATCGGCTTAAATCCTTGTCCTTCTTCGAATACTTCAACCAAAGGTGCGGATGGTTTCGGGCCATATCCAATACCAGTATCAACATATTCCGGACCTAATTGTTTGATCGGTTGTTTACCGAAATCACCACCATACAGAGGTGTGGTAGGTTTGAACATAGGTGCGTCTTCGAATACTTCAATCAAAGGTACGGATGGTTTCGGGCCATATCCAATACCAGTATCAACATATTCCGGAACTAATTGTTTGATCGGATGTGGACCGAAATCACCTCCATAGACAGGTGACATCGGTTTAAATCCTTGTCCTTCTTCGAATACTTCAATCAAAGGTGCGGATGGTTTCGTGCCATATCCAATACCAGTATCAACATATTCCGGACCTAATTGTTTGATCGGTTGTGGACCGAAACTACCTCCATAGACAGGTGTCATCGGTTTAAATCCTTGTCCTTCTTCGAATACTTCAACCAAAGGTGCGGATGGTTTCGGGCCATATCCAATACCAGTATCAACATATTCCGGACCTAATTGTTTGATCGGATGTGGACCGAAATTACCTCCATAGACAGGTGTCATCGGTTTAAATCCTTGTCCTTCTTCGAATACTTCAACCAAAGGTGCGGATGGTTTCGGGCCATATCCAATACCAGTATCAACATATTCCGGACCTAATTGTTTGATCGGTTGTTTACCGAAATCACCACCATACAGAGGTGTGGTAGGTTTGAACATAGGTGCGTCTTCGAATACTTCAATCAAAGGTACGGATGGTTTCGGGCCATATCCAATACCAGTATCAACATATTCCGGACCTAATTGTTTGATCGGATGTGGACCGAAATCACCTCCATAGACAGGTGTCATCGGCTTAAATCCTTGTCCTTCTTCGAATACTTCAACCAAAGGTGCGGATGGTTTCGGGCCATATCCAATACCAGTATCAACATATTCCGGACCTAATTGTTTGATCGGTTGTTTACCGAAATCACCACCATACAGAGGTGTGGTAGGTTTGAACATAGGTGCGTCTTCGAATACTTCAATCAAAGGTACGGATGGTTTCGGGCCATATCCAATACCAGTATCAACATATTCCGGAACTAATTGTTTGATCGGATGTGGACCGAAATCACCTCCATAGACAGGTGACATCGGTTTAAATCCTTGTCCTTCTTCGAATACTTCAACCAAAGGTGCGGATGGTTTCGGGCCATATCCAATACCAGTATCAACATATTCCGGACCTAATTGTTTGATCGGTTGTTTACCGAAATCACCACCATACAGAGGTGTGGTAGGTTTGAACATAGGTGCGTCTTCGAATACTTCAATCAAAGGTACGGATGGTTTCGGGCCATATCCAATACCAGTATCAACATATTCCGGACCTAATTGTTTGATCGGATGTGGACCGAAATCACCTCCATAGACAGGTGACATCGGTTTAAATCCTTGTCCTTCTTCGAATACTTCAACCAAAGGTACGGATGGATTCGGGCCATAACCGATACCAGTATCAACATATTCCGGACCTAATTGTTTGATCGGTTGTTTACCGAAATCACCACCATACAGAGGTGTGGTAGGTTTGAACATAGGTGCGTCTTCGTATACTTCAATCAAAGGTGCGGATGGTTTCGGGCCATATCCAATACCAGTATCAACATATTCCGGACCTAATTGTTTGATCGGTTGTGGACCGAAACTACCTCCATAGACAGGTGTCATCGGTTTAAGTCCTTGTCCTTCTTCGAATACTTCAACCAAAGGTGCGGATGCTTTCGGGCCATATCCAATACCAGTATCAACATATTCCGGACCTAATTGTTTGATCGGATGTGGACCGAAATCACCTCCATAGACAGGTGACATCGGTTTAAATCCTTGTCCTTCTTCGAATACTTCAACCAAAGGTGCTGATGGATTCGGGCCATATCCAATACCAGTATCAACATATTCCGGACCTAATTGTTTGATCGGTTGTTTACCGAAATCACCACCATACAGAGGTGTGGTAGGTTTGAACATAGGTGCCACTTCGAATACTTCAATCAAAGGTACGGATGGTTTCGGGCCATATCCAATACCAGTGTCAACATATTCCGGAACTAATTGTTTGATCGGATGTGGACCGAAATCACCTCCATAGACAGGTGACATCGGTTTAAATCCTTGTCCTTCTTCGAATACTTCAACCAAAGGTGCGGATGGTTTCGGGCCATATCCGATACCAGTATCAACATATTCCGGACCTAATTGTTTGATCGGTTGTGTACCGAAATCACCACCATACAGAGCTGTGGTAGGTTTGAACATAGGTGCGTCTTCGAATACTTCAATCAAAGGTACGGATGGTTTCGGGCCATATCCAATACCAGTATCAACATATTCCGGACCTAATTGTTTGATCGGATGTGGACCGAAATCACCTCCATAGACAGGTGTCATCGGTTTAAATCCTTGTCCTTCTTCGAATACTTCAACCAAAGGTGCGGTTGGTTTCGGGCCATATCCAATACCAGTATCAACATATTCCGGACCTAATTGTTTGATCGGTTGTTTACCGAAATCACCACCATACAGAGGTGTGGTAGGTTTGCACATCGGTGCGTCTTCGAATACTTCAATCAAAGGTACGGATGGTTTCGGGCCATATCCAATACCGGTATCAACATATTCCGGACCTAATTGTTTGATCGGTTGTGGACCGAAACTACCTCCATAGACAGGTGTCATCGGTTTAAATCCTTGTCCTTCTTCGAATACTTCAACCAAAGGTGCGGATGGTTTCGGGCCATATCCAATACCAGTATCAACATATTCCGGACCTAATTGTTTGATCGGATGTGGACCGAAATCACCTCCATAGACAGGTGTCATCGGTTTAAATCCTTGTCCTTCTTCGAATACTTCAACCAAAGGTGCGGATGGTTTCGGGCCATATCCAATACCAGTATCAACATATTCCGGACCTAATTGTTTGATCGGTTGTTTACCGAAATCACCACCATACAGAGGTGTGGTAGGTTTGAACATAGGTGCGTCTTCGAATACTTCAATCAAAGGTCCGGATGGTTTCGGGCCATATCCAATACCAGTATCAACATATTCCGGACCTAATTGTTTGATCGGATGTGGACCGAAATTACCTCCATAGACAGGTGTCATCGGTTTAAATCCTTGTCCTTCTTCGAATACTTCAACCAAAGGCGCGGATGGTTTCGGGCCATATCCAATACCAGTGTCAACATATTCCGGAACTAATTGATTGATCGGATGTGGACCGAAATCACCTCCATAGACAGGTGACATCGGTTTAAATCCTTGTCCTTCTTCGAATACTTCAACCAAAGGTGTGGATGGTTTCGGGCCATATCCATTACCAGTATCAACATATTCCGGACCTAATTGTTTGATCGGTTGTTTACCGAAATCACCACCATACAGAGGTGTGGTAGGTTTGAACATAGGTGCGTCTTCGAATACTTCAACCAAAGGTGCGGATGGTTTCGGGCCATATCCAATACCAGTGTCAACATATTCCGGAACTAATTGTTTGATCGGTTGTTTACCGAAATCACCACCATACAGAGGTGTGGTAGGTTTGAACATAGGTGCGTCTTCGAATACTTCAACCAAAGGTGCGGATGGTTTCGGGCCATATCCAAT
Organism: Ascidia mentula; assembly: GCF_947561715.1. Lineage (NCBI taxonomy): Eukaryota > Metazoa > Chordata > Ascidiacea > Phlebobranchia > Ascidiidae > Ascidia > Ascidia mentula. The sequence goes on along the minus strand of NC_138569.1, from coordinate 12,745,942 downwards.
ACCAATATCAACATATTCCGGACCTAATTGTTTAATCGGTTGTTTACCGAAATCACCACCATACAGAGGTGTGGTAGGTTTGAACATAGGTGCGTCTTCGAATACTTCAATCAAAGGTACGGATGGTTTCGGGCCATATCCAATACCAGTATCAACATATTCCGGACCTAATTGTTTGATCGGATGTGGACCGAAATTACCTTCATAGACAGGTGTCATCGGTTTAAATCCTTGTCCTTCTTCGAATACTTCAACCAAAGGTGCGGATGGTTTCGGGCCATATCCAATACCAGTATCAACATATTCCGGACCTAATTGTTTGATCGGATGTGGACCGAAATCACCTCCATAGACAGGTGACATCGGTTTAAATCCTTGTCCTTCTTCGAATACTTCAACCAAAGGTGCGGATGGTTTCGGGCCATATCCAATACCAGTATCAACATATTCCGGACCTAATTGTTTGATCGGTTGTTTAACGAAATCACCACCATACAGAGGTGTGGAAGGTTTGAACATAGGTGCGTCTTCGAATACTTCAATCAAAGGTACGGATGGTTTCGGGCCATATCCAATACCAGTATCAACATATTCCGGACCTAATTGTTTGATCGGATGTGGACCGAAATTACCTCCATAGACAGGTGTCATCGGTTTAAATCCTTGTCCTTCTTCGAATACTTCAACCAAAGGCGCGGATGGTTTCGGGCCATATTCAATACCAGTGTCAACATATTCCGGAACTAATTGTTTGATCGGATGTGGACCGAAATCACCTCCATAGACAGGTGACATCGGTTTAAATCCTTGTCCTTCTTCGAATACTTCAACCAAAGGTGCGGATGGTTTCGGGCCATATCCAATACCAGTATCAACATATTCCGGACCTAATTGTTTGATCGGTTGTGGACCGAAACTACCTCCATAGACCGGTGTCATCGGTTTAAATCCTTGTCCTTCTTCGAATACTTCAACCAAAGGTGCAGATGGTTTCGGGCCATATCCAATACCAGTATCAACATATTCCGGACCTAATTGTTTGATCGGATGTGGACCGAAATTATCTCCATAGACAGGTGTCATCGGTTTAAATCCTTGTCCTTCTTCGAATACTTCAATCAAAGGTACGGATGGTTTCGGGCCATATCCAATACCAGTATCAACATATTCCGGACCTAATTGTTTGATCGGTTGTTTACCGAAATCACCACCATACAGAGGTGTGGTAGGTTTGAACATAGGTGCGTCTTCGAATACTTCAATCAAAGGTACGGATGGTTTCGGGCCATATCCAATACCAGTATCAACATATTCCGGACCTAATTGTTTGATCGGATGTGGACCGAAATTACCTCCACAGACAGGTGTCATCGGTTTAAATCCTTGTCCTTCTTCGAATACTTCAACCAAAGGTGCGGATGGTTTCGGGCCATATCCAATACCAGTATCAACATATTCCGGACCTAATTGTTTGATCGGTTGTGTACCGAAATCACCACCATACAGAGGTGTGGTAGGTTTGAACATAGGTGCGTCTTCGAATACTTCAACCAAAGGTGCGGATGGTTTCGGGCCATATCCAATACCAGTGTCAATATATTCCGGACCTAATTGTTTGATCGGTTGTGTACCGAAATCATCTCCATATACAGGTGACATCGGTTTAAATCCTTGTCCTTCTTCGAATACTTCAACCAAAGGCCCGGATGGATTCGGGCCATATCCAATACCAGTGTCAATATATTCCGGACCTAATTGTTTGATCGGTTGTGTACCGAAATCACCACCATACAGAGGTGTGGTAGGTTTGAACATAGGTGCGTCTTCGAATACTTCAACCAAAGGTGCGGATGGTTCCGGGCCATATCCAATACCAGTATCAACATATTCCGGACCTAATTGTTTGATCGGATGTGGACCGAAATTACCTCCATAGACAGGTGTCATCGGTTTAAATCCTTGTCCTTCTTCGAATACTTCAACCAAAGGCGCGGATGGTTTCGGGCCATATCCAATACCGGTGTCAACATATTCCGGACCTAATTGTTTGATCGGTTGTGTACCGAAATCACCTCCATAGATGGGTGACATCGGTTTAACTCCTTGTCCTTCTTCGAATACTTCAACCAAAGGTGCGGATGGTTTCGGGCCATATCCAATACCAGTATCAACATATTCCGGACCTAATTGTTTGATCGGTTGTTTACCGAAATCACCACCATACCGAGGTGTGGTAAGGTTGAACATAGGTGCGTCATCGAATACTTCAACCAAAGGTGTGAATGGTTTCGGGCCATATCCAATACCAGTATCAACATATTCCGGACCTAATTGTTTGATCGGTTGTGTACCGAATTCACCTCCATAGACAGGTGACATCGGTTTAAATCCTTGTCCTTCTTCGAATACTTCAACCAAAGGTGCGGATGGTTTCGGGCCATATCCAATACCAGTATCAACATATTCCGGACCTAATTGTTTGATCGGTTGTTTACCGAAATCACCACCATACCGAGGTGTGGTAGGTTTGAACATAGGTGCGTCATCGAATACTTCAACCAAAGGTGTCAATGTTTTCGGGCCATATCCAATACCGGTATCAACATATTCCGGACCTAATTGTTTGATCGGTTGTGCACCGAAATCACCTCCATAGACAGGTGACATCGGTTTAAATCCTTGTCCTTCTTCGAATACTTCAACCAAAGCTGCGGATGGTTTTGGGCCATATCCAATACCATTATCAACATATTCCGGAACAAATTGTTTGATCGGATGTGGACCGAAATTACCTCCATAGACAGGTGTCGCCGGTTTAAATCCTTGGCCTTCTTCGAATACTTCAACCAAAGGTGAGGATGGTTTCGGGCCATATCCAATACCAGTGTCAACATATTCCGGAACTAATTGTTTGATCGGTTGTTTACCGAAATCACCTCCATATACAGGTGACATCGGTTTAAATCCTTGTCCTTCTTCGAATACTTCAATCAAAGGTGCGGATGGTTTCGGACCATATCCAATACCAGTATCAACATATTCCGGACCTAATTGTTTGATCGGTTGTGTACCGAAATCACCTCCATAGACAGGTGACATCGGTTTAAATCCTTGTCCTTCTTCGAATACTTCAACCAAAGGTGCGGATGGTTTCGGGCCATATCCAATACCAGTATCAACATATTCCGGACCTAATTGTTTGATCGGTTGTTTACCGAAATCACCACCATACAGAGGTGTGGTAGGTTTGAACATAGGTGCGTCATCGAATACTTCAAACAAAGGTGCGAATGGTTTCGGGCCATATCCAATACCGGTATCAACATATTCCGGACCTAATTGTTTGATCGGTTGTGCACCGAAATCACCTCCATAGACAGGTGACATCGGTTTAAATCCTTGTCCTTCTTCGAATACTTCAACCAAAGGTGCGGATGGTTTCGGGCCATATCCAATACCAGTGTCAACATATTCCGGAACTAATTGTTTGATCGGATGTGGACCGAAATTACCTCCATAGACAAGTGTCACCGGTTTAAATCCTTGGCCTTCTTCGAATACTTCAACCAAAGGTGAGGATGGTTTCGGGCCATATCCAATACCAGTATCAACATATTCCGGACCAAATTGTTTGATCGGTTGTTTACCGATATCACCACCATACAGAGGTGTGGTAGGTTTGAACATAGGTGCGTCATCGAATACTTCAACCAAAGGTGCGGATGGTTTCGGGCCATATCCAATACCAGTATCAACATATTCCGGAACTAATTGTTTGATAGGTTGTGGACCGAAATCACCTCCATAGACAGGTGACATCGGTTTAAATCCTTGTCCTTCTTCGAATACTTCAACCAAAGGTGCGGATGGTTTCGGGCCATATCCAATACCAGTATCAACATATTCCGGACCTAATTGTTTGATCGGTTGTTTACCGAAATCACCACCATACAGAGGTGTGGTAGGCTTGAACATAGGTGCGTCATCGAATACTTCAACCGAAGGTGTGAATGGTTTCGGGCCATATCCAATACCGGTATCAACATATTCCGGACCTAATTGTTTGGTCGGTTGTGTACCGAATTCACCTCCATAGACAGGTGACATCGGTTTAAATCCTTGTCCTTCTTCGAATACTTCAACCAAAGGTGCGGATGGTTTCGGGCCATATCCAATACCAGTATCAACATATTCCGGACCTAATTGTTTGATCGGTTGTTTACCGAAATCACCACCATACAGAGGTGTGGTAGGTTTGAACATAGGTGCGTCATCGAATACTTCAACCAAAGGTGTGAATGGTTTCGGGCCATATCCAATACCGGTATCAACATATTCCGGACCTAATTGTTTGATCGGTTGTGCACCGAAATTACCTCCATAGACAGGTGACATCGGTTTAAATCCTTGTCCTTTTTCGAATACTTCAACCAAAGGTGCGGATGGTTTCGGGCCATATCCAATACCAGTGTCAACATATTCCGGAACTAATTGTTTGATCGGTTGTGTACCGAAATCACCTCCATAGACAGGTGACATCGGTTTAAATACTTGTCCTTCTTCGAATACTTCAACCAAAGGTGCGGATGGTTTCGGGCCATATCCAATACCAGTATCAACATATTCCGGACCTAATTGTTTGATCGGTTGTTTACCGAAATCACCACCATACCGAGGTGTGGTAGGTTTGAACATAGGTGCGTCATCGAATACTTCAACCAAAGGTGTGAATGGTTTCGGGCCATATCCAATACCGGTATCAACATATTCCGGACCTAATTGTTTGATCGGTTGTGCACCGAAATCATCTCCATAGACAGGTGACATCGGTTTAAATCCTTGTCCTTCTTCGAATACTTCAACCAAAGGTGCGTATGGTTTCGGGCCATATCCAATACCAGTATCAACATATTCCGGAACGAATTGTTTGATCGGATGTGGACCGAAATTACCTCCATAGACAGGTGTCACCGGTTTAAATCCTTGTCCTTCTTCGAATACTTCAACCAAAGGTGCGGATGGTTTCGGGCCATATCCAATACCAGTGTCAACATATTCCGGTACTAATTGTTTGATCGGTTGTGGACCGAAATCACCTCCATAGACAGGTGACATCGGTTTATATCCTTGTCCTTCTTCGAATACTTCAACCAAAGGTGCGGATGGTTTCGGGCCATATCCAATACCAGTATCAACATATTCCGGACCTAATTGTTTGATCGGTTGTTTACCGAAATCACCACCATACCGAGGTGTGGTAGGTTTGAACATAGGTGCGTCATCGAATACTTCAACCAAAGGTGTGAATGGTTTCGGGCCATATCCAATACCTGTATCAACATATTCCGGACCTAATTGTTTGATCGGTTGTGCACCGAAATCACCTCCATAGACAGGTGACATCGGTTTAAATCCTTGTCCTTCTTCGAATACTTCAACCAAAGGTGCGGATGGTTTCGGGCCATATCCAATACCAGTATCAACATATTCCGGACCAAATTGTTTGATCGGATGTGGACCGAAATCACCTCCATAGACAGGTGTCTCCGGTTTAAATCCTTGGCCTTCTACGAATACTTCAACCAAAGGTGAGGATGGTTTCGGGCCATATCCAATACCAGTGTCAACATATTCCGGAACTAATTGTTTGATCGGTTGTTTACCGAAATCACCTCCATATACAGGTGACATCGGTTTAAATCCTTGCCCTTCTTCGAATACTTCAATCAAAGGTGCGGATGGTTTCGGACCATATCCAATACCAGTATCAACATATTCCGGACCTAATTGTTTGATCGGTTGTGTACCGAAATCACCTCCATAGACAGGTGACATCGGTTTAAATCCTTGTCCTTCTTCGAATAATTCAACCAAAGGTGCGGATGGTTTCGGGCCATATCCAATACCAGTATCAACATATTCCGGACCTAATTGTTTGATCGGTTGTTTACCGAAATCACCACCATACCGAGGTGTGGTAGGTTTGAACATAGGTGCGTCATCGAATACTTCAACCAAAGGTGTGAATGGTTTCGGGCCATATCCAATACCGGTATCAACATATTCCGGACCTAATTGTTTGATCGGTTGTGTACCGAAATCACCTCCATAGACAGGTGACATCGGTTTAAATCCTTGTCCTTCTTCGAATACTTCAACCAAAGGTGCGGATGGTTTCGGGCCATATCCAATACCAGTATCAACATATTCCGGACCTAATTGTTTGATCGGTTGTTTACCGAAATCACCACCATACCGAGGTGTGGTAGGTTTGAACATAGGTGCGTCATCGAATACTTCAACCAAAGGTGTGAATGGTTTCGGGCCATATCCAATACCGGTATCAACATATTCCGGACCTAATTGTTTGATCGGTTGTGCACCGAAATCATCTCCATAGACAGGTGACATCGGTTTAAATCCTTGTCCTTCTTCGAATACTTCAACCAAAGGTGCGGATGGTTTCGGGCCATATCCAATACCAGTATCAACATATTCCGGAACGAATTGTTTGATCGGATGTGGACCGAAATTACCTCCATAGACAGGTGTCACCGGTTTAAATCCTTGTCCTTCTTCGAATACTTCAACCAAAGGTGCGGATGGTTTCGGGCCATATCCAATACCAGTGTCAACATATTCCGGTACTAATTGTTTGATCGGTTGTGGACCGAAATCACCTCCATAGACAGGTGACATCGGTTTAAATCCTTGTCCTTCTTCGAATACTTCAACCAAAGGTGCGGATGGTTTCGGGCCATATCCAATACCAGTATCAACATATTCCGGACCTAATTGTTTGATCAGTTGTGTACCGAATTCACCTCCATAGACAGGTGACATCGGTTTATATCCTTGTCCTTCTTCGAAAACTTCAACCAAAGGTGCGGATGGTTTCGGGCCATATCCAATACCAGTATCAACATATTCCGGACCTAATTCTTTGATCGGTTGTTTACCGAAATCACCACCATACCGAGGTGTGGTAGGTTTGAACATAGGTGCGTCATCGAATACTTCAACCAAAGGTGTGAATGGTTTCGGGCCATATCCAATACCGGTATCAACATATTCCGGACCTAATTGTTTGATCGGTTGTGCACCGAAATCACCTCCATAGACAGGTGACATCGGTTTAAATCCTTGTCCTTCTTCGAATACTTCAACCAAAGGTGCGGATGGTTTCGGGCCATATCCAATACCAGTGTCAACATATTCCGGACCTAATTGTTTGATCGGTTGTGGACCGAAATCACCTCCATAGACAGGTGACATCGGTTTAAATCCTTGTCCTTCTTCGAATACTTCAACCAAAGGTGCGGATGGTTTCGGGCCATATCCAATACCAGTATCAACATATTCCGGACCTAATTGTTTGATCGGTTGTTTACCGAAATCACCACCATACAGAGGTGTGGTAGGTTTGAACATAGGTGCGTCATCGAATACTTCAACCAAAGGTGTGAATGGTTTCGGGCCATATCCAATACCAGTATCAACATATTCCGGACCTAATTGTTTGATCGGTTGTGTACCGAAATCACCTCCATAGACAGGTGACATCGGTTTAAATCCATCTCCGTCTTCGAATACTTCAACCAAAGGTGCGGATGGTTTCGGGCCATATCCAATACCAGTGTCAACATATTCCGGAACTAATTGTTTGATCGGTTGTGGACCGAAATCACCTCCATAGACAGGTGACATCGGTTTAAATCCTTGTCCTTCTTCGAATACTTCAACCAAAGGTGCGAATGGTTTCGGGCCATATCCAATACCAGTATCAACATATTCCGGACCTAATTGTTTGATCGGTTGTTTACCGAAATCACCACCATACAGAGGTGTGGTAGGTTTGAACATAGGTGCGTCATCGAATACTTCAACCAAAGGTGTGAATGGTTTCAGGCCATATCCAATACCGGTATCAACATATTCCGGACCTAATTGTTTGATCGGTTGTGCACCGAAATCACCTCCATAGACAGGTGATATCGGTTTAAATCCTTGTCCTTCTTCGAATACTTCAACCAAAGGTGCGGATGGTTTCGGGCCATATCCAATACCAGTATCAACATATTCCGGACCGAATTGTTTGATCGGATGTGGACCGAAATTACCTCCATAGACAGGTGTCACCGGTTTAAATCCTTGTCCTTCTTCGAATACTTCAACCAAAGGTGCGGATGGTTTCGGGCCATATCCAATACCAGTGTCAACATATTCCGGTACTAATTGTTTGATCGGTTGTGGACCGAAATCACCTCCATAGACAGGTGACATCGGTTTAAATCCTTGTCCTTCTTCGAATACTTCAACCAAAGGTGCGGATGGTTTCGGGCCATATCCAATACCAGTATCAACATATTCCGGACCTAATTGTTTGATCGGTTGTGTACCGAATTCACCTCCATAGACAGGTGACATCGGTTTAAATCCTTGTCCTTCTTCGAAAACTTCAACCAAAGGTGCGGATGGTTTCGGGCCATATCCAATACCAGTATCAACATATTCCGGACCTAATTGTTTGATCGGTTGTTTACCGAAATCACCACCATACCGAGGTGTGGTAGGTTTGAACATAGGTGCGTCATCGAATACTTCAACCAAAGGTGTGAATGGTTTCGGGCCATATCCAATACCGGTATCAACATATTCCGGACCTAATTGTTTGATCGGTTGTGCACCGAAATCACCTCCATAGACAGGTGACATCGGTTTAAATCCTTGTCCTTCTTCGAATACTTCAACCAAAGGTGCGGATGGTTTCGGGCCATATCCAATACCAGTGTCAACATATTCCGGAACTAATTGTTTGATCGGTTGTGGACCGAAATCACCTCCATAGACAGGTGACATCGGTTTAAATCCTTGTCCTTCTTCGAATACTTCAACCAAAGGTGCGGATGGTTTCGGGCCATATCCAATACCAGTATCAACATATTCCGGACCTAATTGTTTGATCGGTTGTTTACCGAAATCACCACCATACAGAGGTGTGGTAGGTTTGAACATAGGTGCGTCATCGAATACTTCAACCAAAGGTGTGAATGGTTTCGGGCCATATCCAATACCAGTATCAACATATTCCGGACCTAATTGTTTGATCGGTTGTGTACCGAAATCACCTCCATAGACAGGTGACATCGGTTTAAATCCTTGTCCGTCTTCGAATACTTCAACCAAAGGTGCGGATGGTTTAGGGCCATATCCAATACCAGTATCAACATATTCCGGACCTAATTGTTTGATCGGTTGTTTACCGAAATCACCACCATACAGAGGTGTGGTAGGTTTGTACATAGGTGCGTCATCGAATACTTCAACCAAAGGTGTGAATGGTTTCGGGCCATATCCAATACCGGTATCAACATATTCCGGACCTAATTGTTTGATCGGTTGTGCACCGAAATCACCTCCATAGACAGGTGACATCGGTTTAAATCCTTGTCCTTCTTCGAATACTTCAACCAAAGGTGCGGATGGTTTCGGGCCATATCCAATACCAGTATCAACATATTCCGGACCAAATTGTTTGATCGGATGTGGACCGAAATCACTTCCATAGACAGGTGTCACCGGTTTAAATCCTTGGCCTTCTTCGAATACTTCAACCAAAGGTGAGGATGGTTTCGGGCCATATCCAATACCAGTGTCAACATATTCCGGACCTAATTGTTTGATCGGTTGTTTACCGAAATCACCACCATACAGAGGTGTGGTAGGTTTGAACATAGGTGCGTCTTCGAATACTTCAATCAAAGGTACGGATGGTTTCGGGCCATATCCAATACCAGTATCAACATATTCCGGACCTAATTGTTTGATCGGTTGTGGACCGAAATTACCTCCATAGACTGGTGTCACCGGTTTAAATCCTTGTCCTTCTTCGAATACTTCAACCAAAGGCGCGGATGGTTTCGGGCCATATCCAATACCAGTGTCAACATATTCCGGAACTAATTGTTTGATCGGTTGTTTACCGAAATCACCTCCATATACAGGTGACATCGGATTAAATCCTTGTCCTTCTTCGAATACTTCAACCAAAGGTGCGGATGGTTTCGGGCCATATCCAATACCAGTATCAACATATTCCGGACCTAATTGTTTGATCGGTTGTTTACCGAAATCACCACCATACCGAGGTGTGGAAGGTTTGAACATAGGTGCGTCATCGAATACTTCAACCAAAGGTGTGAATGGTTTCGGGCCATATCCAATACCGGTATCAACATATTCCGGACCTAATTGTTTGATCGGTTGTGCACCGAAATCACCTCCATAGACAGGTGACATCGGTTTAAATCCTTGTCCTTCTTCGAATACTTCAACCAAAGGTGCGGATGGTTTCGGGCCATATCCAATACCAGTATCAACATATTCCGGACCAAATTGTTTGATCGGATGTGGACCGAAATCACTTCCATATACAGGTGTCACCGGTTTAAATCCTTGGCCTTCTTCGAATACTTTAACCAAAGGTGAGGATGTTTTCGGGCCATATCCAATACCAGTGTCAACATATTCCGGACCTAATTGTTTGATCGGTTGTTTACCGAAATCACCACCATACAGAGGTGTGGTAGGTTTGAACATAGGTGCGTCATCGAATACTTCAACCAAAGGTGTGAATGGTTTCGGGCCATATCCAATACCGGTATCAACATATTCCGGACCTAATTGTTTGATCGGATGTGGTCCGAAATTACCTCCATAGACAGGTGTCACCGGTTTAAATCCTTGTCCTTCTTCGAATACTTCAACCAAAGGCGCGGATGGTTTCGGGCCATATCCAATACCAGTGTCAACATATTCCGGAACTAATTGTTTGATCGGTTGTTTACCGAAATCACCTCCATATACAGGTGACATCGGTTTAAATCCTTGTCCTTCTTCGAATACTTCAACCAAAGGTGCGGATGGTTTCGGGCCATATCCAATACCAGTATCAACATATTCCGGACCTAATTGTTTGATCGGTTGTTTACCGAAATCACCACCATACCGAGGTGTGGTAGGTTTGAACATAGGTGCGTCATCGAATACATCAACCAAAGGTGTGAATGGTTTCGGGCCATATCCAATACCGGTATCAACATATTCCGGACCTAATTGTTTGATCGGTTGTGCACCGAAATCACCTCCATAGACAGGTGACATCGGTTTAAATCCTTGTCCTTCTTCGAATACTTCAACCAAAGGTGCGGATGGTTTCGGGCCATATCCAATACCAGTATCAACATATTCCGGACCAAATTGTTTGATCGGATGTGGACCGAAATTACCTCCATAGACAGGTGTCACCGGTTTAAATCCTTGGCCTTCTTCGAATACTTCAACCAAAGGTGAGGATGGTTTCGGGCCATATCCAATACCAGTGTCAACATATTCCGGAACTAATTGTTTGATCGGTTGTTTACCGAAATCACCTCCATATACAGGTGACATCGGTTTAAATCCTTGTCCTTCTTCGAATACTTCAATCAATGGTGCGGATGGTTTCGGGCCATATCCAATACCAATATCAACATATTCCGGACCTAATTGTTTGATCGGTTGTGTACCGAAATCACCTCCATAGACAGGTGACATCGGTTTAAATCCTTGTCCTTCTTCGAATACTTCAACCAAAGGTGCGGATGGTTTCGGGCCATATCCAATACCAGTATCAACATATTCCGGACCTAATTGTTTGATCGGTTGTTTACCGAAATCACCACCATACAGAGGTGTGGTAGGTTTGAAGATAAGTGCGTCATCGAATACTTCAACCAAAGGTGTGAATGGTTTCGGGCCATATCCAATACCAGTATCAACATATTCCGGAACTAATTGTTTGATCGGTTGTGCACCGAAATCACCTCCATAGACAGGTGACATCGGTTTAAATCCTTGTCCGTCTTCAAATACTTCAACCAAAGGTGCGGATGGTTTCGGGCCATATACAATACCAGTATCAACATATTCCGGACCTGATTGTTTGATCGGTTGTTTACCGAAATCACCACCATACAGAGGTGTGGTAGGTTTGAACATAGGTGCGTCATCGAATACTTCAACCAAAGGTGTGAATGGTTTCGGGCCATATCCAATACCGGTATCAACATATTCCGGACCTAATTGTTTGATCGGTTGTGCACCGAAATCACCTCCATAGACAGGTGACATCGGTTTAAATCCTTGTCCTTCTTCGAATACTTCAACCAAAGGTGCGGATGGTTTCGGGCCATATCCAATACCAGTATCAACATATTCCGGACCAAATTGTTTGATCGGATGTGGACCGAAATTACCTCCATAGACAGGTGTCACCGGTTTAAATCCTTGGCCTTCTTCGAATACTTCAAGCAAAGGTGAGGATGGTTTCGGGCCATATCCAATACCAGTGTCAACATATTCCGGAACTAATTGTTTGATCGGTTGTTTACCGAAATCACCTCCATAGATGGGTGACATCGGTTTAAATCCTTGTCCTTCTTCGAATACTTCAACCAAAGGTGCGGATGGTTTCGGGCCATATCCAATACCAGTATCAACATATTCCGGACCTAATTGTTTGATCGGTTGTTTACCGAAATCACCACCATACAGAGGTGTGGTAGGTTTGAACATAGGTGCGTCTTCGAATACTTCAACCAAAGGTACGGATGGTTTCGGGCCATATCCAATACCAGTATCAACATATTCCGGACCTAATTGTTTGATCGGATGTGGACCGAAATTACCTCCATAGACAGGTGTCATCGGTTTAAATCCTTGCCCTCCTTCGAATACTTCAACCAAAGGCGAGGATGGTTTCGGGCCATATCCAATACCAGTGTCAACATATTCCGGACCTACTTGTTTGATCGGTTGTGGACCGAAATCACCTCCGTAGATGGGTGACATCGGTTTAAATCCTTGTCCTTCTTCGAATACTTCAACCAAAGGTGCGGATGGTTTCGGGCCATATCCAATACCAGTATCAACATATTCCGGACCTAATTGTTTGATCGGTTGTGTACCGAAATCACCACCATACAGAGGTGTGGTAGGTTTGAACATAGGTGCGTCTTCGAATACTTCAACCAAAGGTGCGGATGGTTTCGGGCCATAACGAATACCAGTATCAACATATTCCGGACCTAATTGTTTGATCGGATGTGGACCGAAATTACCTCCATAGACAGGTGTCACCGGTTCAAATCCTTGTCCTTCTTCGAATACTTCAACCAAAGGCGCGGATGGTTTCGGTCCATATCCAATACCAGTGTCAACATATTCCGGAACTAATTGTTTGATCGGTTGTTTACGAAAATCACCTCCATATACAGGTGACATCGGTTTAAATCCTTGTCCTTCTTCGAATACTTCAACCAAAGGCGCGGATGGTTTCGGGCCATATCCAATACCAGTGTCAACATATTCCGGACCTAATTGTTTGATCGGTTGTGTACCGAAATCACCTCCATAGACAGGTGACATCGGTTTAAATCCTTGTCCTTCTTCGAATACTTCAACCAAAGGTGCGGATGGTTTCGGGCCATATCCAATACCAGTATCAACATATTCCGGACCTAATTGTTTGATCGGTTGTTTACCGAAATCACCACCATACAGAGGTGTGGTAGGTTTGAACATAGGTGCGTCATCGAATACTTCAACCAAAGGTGTGAATGGTTTCGGGCCATATCCAATAGCGGTATCAACATATTCCGGACCTAATTGTTTGATCGGTTGTGCACCGAAATCACCTCCATAGACAGGTGACATCGGTTTAAATCCTTGTCCTTCTTCGAATACTTCAACTAAAGGTGAGGATGGTTTCGGGCCATATCCAATACCAGTGTCAACATATTCCGGACCTAATTGTTTGATCGGTTTTGTACCGAAATCACCTCCATAGATGGGTGACATCGGTTTGAATCCTTGTCCTTCTTCGAATACTTCAACCAAAGTTGCGGATGGTTTCGGGCCATATCCAATACCAGTATCAACATATTCCGGACCTAATTGTTTGATCGGTTGTGTACCGAAATCACCACCATACAGAGGTGTGGTAGGTTTGAACATAGGTGCGTCTTCGAATACTTCAACCAAAGGTGCGGATGGTTTCGGGCCATATCCAATACCAGTATCAACATATTCCGGAGCTAATTGTTTGATCGGATGTGGACCGAAATTACCTCCATAGACAGGTGTCACCGGTTTAAATCCTTGTCCTTCTTCGAATACTTCAACCAAAGGCGCGGATGGTTTCGGGCCATATCCAATACCAGTGTCAACATATTCCGGAACTAATTGTTTGATCGGTTGTTTACCGAAATCACCTCCATATACAGGTGACATCGGTTTAAATCCTTGTCCTTCTTCGAATACTTCAACCAAAGGCGCGGATGGTTTCGGGCCATATCCAATACCAGTGTCAACATATTCCGGACCTAATTGTTTGATCGGTTGTGTACCGAAATCACCTCCATAGACAGGTGACATCGGTTTAAATCCTTGTCCTTCTTCGAATACTTCAACCAAAGGTGCGGATGGTTTCGGGCCATATCCAATACCAGTATCAACATATTCCGGACCTAATTGTTTGATCGGTTGTTTACCGAAATCACCACCATACAGAGGTGTGGTAGGTTTGAACATAGGTGCGTCATCGAATACTTCAACCAAAGGTGTGAATGGTTTCGGGCCATTTCCAATACCGGTATCAACATATTCCGGACCTAATTGTTTGATCGGTTGTGCACCGAAATCACCTCCATAGACAGGTGACATCGGTTTAAATCCTTGTCCTTCTTCGAATACTTCAACCAAAGGTGCGAATGGTTTCGGGCCATATCCAATACCAGTATCAACATATTCCGGACCAAATTGTTTGATCGGATGTGGACCGAAATTACCTCCATAGACAGGTGTCACCGGTTTAAATCCTTGGCCTTCTTCGAATACTTCAACCAAAGGTGAGGATGGTTTCGGGCCATATCCAATACCAGTATCAACATATTCCGGACCTAATTGTTTGATCGGTTGTTTACCGAAATCACCACCATACAGAGGTGTGGTGGGTTTGAAAATAGGTGCGTCTTCGAATACTTCAATCAAAGGTACGGATGGTTTCGGGCCATATCCAATACCAGTATCAACATATTCCGGACCTAATTGTTTGATCGGTTGTTTACCGAAATCACCACCATACAGAGGTGTGGTAGGTTTGAACATAGGTGCGTCTTCGAATACTTCAATCAAAGGTGCGGATGGTTTCGGGCCATATCCAATACCAGTATCAACATATTCCGGACCTAATTGTTTGATCGGATGTGGACCGAAATTACCTCCATAGACAGGTGTCATCGGTTTAAATCCTTGTCCTTCTTCGAATACTTCAACCAAAGGCGCGGATGGTTTCGGGCCATATCCAATACCAGTGTCAACATATTCCGGACCTAATTGTTTGATCGGTTGTGTACCGAAATCACCCCCATAGATGGGTGACATCGGTTTAAATCCTTGTCCTTCTTCGAATACTTCAACCAAAGGTGCGGATGGTTTCGGGCCATATCCAATACCAGTATCAACATATTCCGGACCTAATTGTTTGATCGGTTGTGTACCGAAATCACCACCATACAGAGGTGTGGTAGGTTTGAACATAGGTGCGTCTTCGAATACTTCAACCAAAGGTGCGGATGGTTTCGGGCCATATCCAATACCAGTATCAACATATTCCGGACCTAATTGTTTGATCGGATGTGGACCGAAATTACCTCCATAGACAGGTGTCACCGGTTTAAATCCTTGTCCTTCTTCGAATACTTCAACCAAAGGCGCCGATGGTTTCGGGCCATATCCAATACCAGTGTCAACATATTCCGGAACTAATTGTTTGATCGGTTGTTTACCGAAATCACCTCCATATACAGGTGACATCGGTTTAAATCCTTGTCCTTCTTCGAATACTTCAACCAAAGGCGCGGATGGTTTCGGGCCATATCCAATACCAGTGTCAACATATTCCGGACCTAATTGTTTGATCGGTTGTTTACCGAAATCACCACCATACAGAGGTGTGGTGGGTTTGAAAATAGGTGCGTCTTCGAATACTTCAATCAAAGGTACGGATGGTTTCGGGCCATATCCAATACCAGTATCAACATATTCCGGACCTAATTGTTTGATCGGTTGTTTACCGAAATCACCACCATACAGAGGTGTGGTAGGTTTGAACATAGGTGCGTCTTCGAATACTTCAATCAAAGGTGCGGATGGTTTCGGGCCATATCCAATACCAGTATCAACATATTCCGGACCTAATTGTTTGATCGGATGTGGACCGAAATTACCTCCATAGACAGGTGTCATCGGTTTAAATCCTTGTCCTTCTTCGAATACTTCAACCAAAGGTGCGGATGGTTTCGGGCCATATCCAATACCAGTATCAACATATTCCGGACCAAATTGTTTGATCGGATGTGGACCGAAATTACCTCCATAGACAGGTGTCACCGGTTTAAATCCTTGGCCTTCTTCGAATACTTCAACCAAAGGTGAGGATGGTTTCGGGCCATATCCAATACCAGTGTCAACATATTCCGGAACTAATTGTTTGATCGGTTGTTTACCGAAATCACCTCCATATACAGGTGACATCGGTTTAAATCCTTGTCCTTCTTCGAATACTTCAATCAATGGTGCGGATGGTTTCGGGCCATATCCAATACCAATATCAACATATTCCGGACCTAATTGTTTGATCGGTTGTGTACCGAAATCACCTCCATAGACAGGTGACATCGGTTTAAATCCTTGTCCTTCTTCGAATACTTCAACCAAAGGTGCGGATGGTTTCGGGCCATATCCAATACCAGTATCAACATATTCCGGACCTAATTGTTTGATCGGTTGTTTACCGAAATCACCACCATACAGAGGTGTGGTAGGTTTGAAGATAAGTGCGTCATCGAATACTTCAACCAAAGGTGTGAATGGTTTCGGGCCATATCCAATACCAGTATCAACATATTCCGGAACTAATTGTTTGATCGGTTGTGCACCGAAATCACCTCCATAGACAGGTGACATCGGTTTAAATCCTTGTCCGTCTTCAAATACTTCAACCAAAGGTGCGGATGGTTTCGGGCCATATACAATACCAGTATCAACATATTCCGGACCTGATTGTTTGATCGGTTGTTTACCGAAATCACCACCATACAGAGGTGTGGTAGGTTTGAACATAGGTGCGTCATCGAATACTTCAACCAAAGGTGTGAATGGTTTCGGGCCATATCCAATACCGGTATCAACATATTCCGGACCTAATTGTTTGATCGGTTGTGCACCGAAATCACCTCCATAGACAGGTGACATCGGTTTAAATCCTTGTCCTTCTTCGAATACTTCAACCAAAGGTGCGGATGGTTTCGGGCCATATCCAATACCAGTATCAACATATTCCGGACCAAATTGTTTGATCGGATGTGGACCGAAATTACCTCCATAGACAGGTGTCACCGGTTTAAATCCTTGGCCTTCTTCGAATACTTCAAGCAAAGGTGAGGATGGTTTCGGGCCATATCCAATACCAGTGTCAACATATTCCGGAACTAATTGTTTGATCGGTTGTTTACCGAAATCACCTCCATAGATGGGTGACATCGGTTTAAATCCTTGTCCTTCTTCGAATACTTCAACCAAAGGTGCGGATGGTTTCGGGCCATATCCAATACCAGTATCAACATATTCCGGACCTAATTGTTTGATCGGTTGTTTACCGAAATCACCACCATACAGAGGTGTGGTAGGTTTGAACATAGGTGCGTCTTCGAATACTTCAACCAAAGGTACGGATGGTTTCGGGCCATATCCAATACCAGTATCAACATATTCCGGACCTAATTGTTTGATCGGATGTGGACCGAAATTACCTCCATAGACAGGTGTCATCGGTTTAAATCCTTGCCCTCCTTCGAATACTTCAACCAAAGGCGAGGATGGTTTCGGGCCATATCCAATACCAGTGTCAACATATTCCGGACCTACTTGTTTGATCGGTTGTGGACCGAAATCACCTCCGTAGATGGGTGACATCGGTTTAAATCCTTGTCCTTCTTCGAATACTTCAACCAAAGGTGCGGATGGTTTCGGGCCATATCCAATACCAGTATCAACATATTCCGGACCTAATTGTTTGATCGGTTGTGTACCGAAATCACCACCATACAGAGGTGTGGTAGGTTTGAACATAGGTGCGTCTTCGAATACTTCAACCAAAGGTGCGGATGGTTTCGGGCCATAACGAATACCAGTATCAACATATTCCGGACCTAATTGTTTGATCGGATGTGGACCGAAATTACCTCCATAGACAGGTGTCACCGGTTCAAATCCTTGTCCTTCTTCGAATACTTCAACCAAAGGCGCGGATGGTTTCGGTCCATATCCAATACCAGTGTCAACATATTCCGGAACTAATTGTTTGATCGGTTGTTTACGAAAATCACCTCCATATACAGGTGACATCGGTTTAAATCCTTGTCCTTCTTCGAATACTTCAACCAAAGGCGCGGATGGTTTCGGGCCATATCCAATACCAGTGTCAACATATTCCGGACCTAATTGTTTGATCGGTTGTGTACCGAAATCACCTCCATAGACAGGTGACATCGGTTTAAATCCTTGTCCTTCTTCGAATACTTCAACCAAAGGTGCGGATGGTTTCGGGCCATATCCAATACCAGTATCAACATATTCCGGACCTAATTGTTTGATCGGTTGTTTACCGAAATCACCACCATACAGAGGTGTGGTAGGTTTGAACATAGGTGCGTCATCGAATACTTCAACCAAAGGTGTGAATGGTTTCGGGCCATATCCAATAGCGGTATCAACATATTCCGGACCTAATTGTTTGATCGGTTGTGCACCGAAATCACCTCCATAGACAGGTGACATCGGTTTAAATCCTTGTCCTTCTTCGAATACTTCAACTAAAGGTGAGGATGGTTTCGGGCCATATCCAATACCAGTGTCAACATATTCCGGACCTAATTGTTTGATCGGTTTTGTACCGAAATCACCTCCATAGATGGGTGACATCGGTTTGAATCCTTGTCCTTCTTCGAATACTTCAACCAAAGTTGCGGATGGTTTCGGGCCATATCCAATACCAGTATCAACATATTCCGGACCTAATTGTTTGATCGGTTGTGTACCGAAATCACCACCATACAGAGGTGTGGTAGGTTTGAACATAGGTGCGTCTTCGAATACTTCAACCAAAGGTGCGGATGGTTTCGGGCCATATCCAATACCAGTATCAACATATTCCGGAGCTAATTGTTTGATCGGATGTGGACCGAAATTACCTCCATAGACAGGTGTCACCGGTTTAAATCCTTGTCCTTCTTCGAATACTTCAACCAAAGGCGCGGATGGTTTCGGGCCATATCCAATACCAGTGTCAACATATTCCGGAACTAATTGTTTGATCGGTTGTTTACCGAAATCACCTCCATATACAGGTGACATCGGTTTAAATCCTTGTCCTTCTTCGAATACTTCAACCAAAGGCGCGGATGGTTTCGGGCCATATCCAATACCAGTGTCAACATATTCCGGACCTAATTGTTTGATCGGTTGTGTACCGAAATCACCTCCATAGACAGGTGACATCGGTTTAAATCCTTGTCCTTCTTCGAATACTTCAACCAAAGGTGCGGATGGTTTCGGGCCATATCCAATACCAGTATCAACATATTCCGGACCTAATTGTTTGATCGGTTGTTTACCGAAATCACCACCATACAGAGGTGTGGTAGGTTTGAACATAGGTGCGTCATCGAATACTTCAACCAAAGGTGTGAATGGTTTCGGGCCATTTCCAATACCGGTATCAACATATTCCGGACCTAATTGTTTGATCGGTTGTGCACCGAAATCACCTCCATAGACAGGTGACATCGGTTTAAATCCTTGTCCTTCTTCGAATACTTCAACCAAAGGTGCGAATGGTTTCGGGCCATATCCAATACCAGTATCAACATATTCCGGACCAAATTGTTTGATCGGATGTGGACCGAAATTACCTCCATAGACAGGTGTCACCGGTTTAAATCCTTGGCCTTCTTCGAATACTTCAACCAAAGGTGAGGATGGTTTCGGGCCATATCCAATACCAGTATCAACATATTCCGGACCTAATTGTTTGATCGGTTGTTTACCGAAATCACCACCATACAGAGGTGTGGTGGGTTTGAAAATAGGTGCGTCTTCGAATACTTCAATCAAAGGTACGGATGGTTTCGGGCCATATCCAATACCAGTATCAACATATTCCGGACCTAATTGTTTGATCGGTTGTTTACCGAAATCACCACCATACAGAGGTGTGGTAGGTTTGAACATAGGTGCGTCTTCGAATACTTCAATCAAAGGTGCGGATGGTTTCGGGCCATATCCAATACCAGTATCAACATATTCCGGACCTAATTGTTTGATCGGATGTGGACCGAAATTACCTCCATAGACAGGTGTCATCGGTTTAAATCCTTGTCCTTCTTCGAATACTTCAACCAAAGGCGCGGATGGTTTCGGGCCATATCCAATACCAGTGTCAACATATTCCGGACCTAATTGTTTGATCGGTTGTGTACCGAAATCACCCCCATAGATGGGTGACATCGGTTTAAATCCTTGTCCTTCTTCGAATACTTCAACCAAAGGTGCGGATGGTTTCGGGCCATATCCAATACCAGTATCAACATATTCCGGACCTAATTGTTTGATCGGTTGTGTACCGAAATCACCACCATACAGAGGTGTGGTAGGTTTGAACATAGGTGCGTCTTCGAATACTTCAACCAAAGGTGCGGATGGTTTCGGGCCATATCCAATACCAGTATCAACATATTCCGGACCTAATTGTTTGATCGGATGTGGACCGAAATTACCTCCATAGACAGGTGTCACCGGTTTAAATCCTTGTCCTTCTTCGAATACTTCAACCAAAGGCGCCGATGGTTTCGGGCCATATCCAATACCAGTGTCAACATATTCCGGAACTAATTGTTTGATCGGTTGTTTACCGAAATCACCTCCATATACAGGTGACATCGGTTTAAATCCTTGTCCTTCTTCGAATACTTCAACCAAAGGCGCGGATGGTTTCGGGCCATATCCAATACCAGTGTCAACATATTCCGGACCTAATTGTTTGATCGGTTGTTTACCGAAATCACCACCATACAGAGGTGTGGTGGGTTTGAAAATAGGTGCGTCTTCGAATACTTCAATCAAAGGTACGGATGGTTTCGGGCCATATCCAATACCAGTATCAACATATTCCGGACCTAATTGTTTGATCGGTTGTTTACCGAAATCACCACCATACAGAGGTGTGGTAGGTTTGAACATAGGTGCGTCTTCGAATACTTCAATCAAAGGTGCGGATGGTTTCGGGCCATATCCAATACCAGTATCAACATATTCCGGACCTAATTGTTTGATCGGATGTGGACCGAAATTACCTCCATAGACAGGTGTCATCGGTTTAAATCCTTGTCCTTCTTCGAATACTTCAACCAAAGGCGCGGATGGTTTCGGGCCATATCCAATACCAGTGTCAACATATTCCGGACCTAATTGTTTGATCGGTTGTGTACCGAAATCACCCCCATAGATGGGTGACATCGGTTTAAATCCTTGTCCTTCTTCGAATACTTCAACCAAAGGTGCGGATGGTTTCGGGCCATATCCAATACCAGTATCAACATATTCCGGACCTAATTGTTTGATCGGTTGTGTACCGAAATCACCACCATACAGAGGTGTGGTAGGTTTGAACATAGGTGCGTCTTCGAATACTTCAACCAAAGGTGCGGATGGTTTCGGGCCATATCCAATACCAGTATCAACATATTCCGGACCTAATTGTTTGATCGGATGTGGACCGAAATTACCTCCATAGACAGGTGTCACCGGTTTAAATCCTTGTCCTTCTTCGAATACTTCAACCAAAGGCGCCGATGGTTTCGGGCCATATCCAATACCAGTGTCAACATATTCCGGAACTAATTGTTTGATCGGTTGTTTACCGAAATCACCTCCATATACAGGTGACATCGGTTTAAATCCTTGTCCTTCTTCGAATACTTCAACCAAAAGCGCGGATGGTTTCGGGCCATATCCAATACCAGTGTCAACATATTCCGGACCTAATTGTTTGATCGGTTGTGTACCGAAATCACCTCCATAGACAGGTGACATCGGTTTAAATCCTTGTCCTTCTTCGAATACTTCAACCAAAGGTGCGGATGGTTTCGGGCCATATCCAATACCAGTATCAACATATTCCGGACCTAATTGTTTGATCGGTTGTTTACCGAAATCACCACCATACAGAGGTGTGGTAGGTTTGAACATAGGTGCGTCATCGAATACTTCAACCAAAGGTGTGAATGGTTTCGGGCCATTTCCAATACCGGTATCAACATATTCCGGACCTAATTGTTTGATCGGTTGTGCACCGAAATCACCTCCATAGACAGGTGACATCGGTTTAAATCCTTGTCCTTCTTCGAATACTTCAACCAAAGGTGCGAATGGTTTCGGGCCATATCCAATACCAGTATCAACATATTCCGGACCAAATTGTTTGATCGGATGTGGACCGAAATTACCTCCATAGACAGGTGTCACCGGTTTAAATCCTTGGCCTTCTTCGAATACTTCAACCAAAGGTGAGGATGGTTTCGGGCCATATCCAATACCAGTATCAACATATTCCGGACCTAATTGTTTGATCGGTTGTTTACCGAAATCACCACCATACAGAGGTGTGGTGGGTTTGAAAATAGGTGCGTCTTCGAATACTTCAATCAAAGGTACGGATGGTTTCGGGCCATATCCAATACCAGTATCAACATATTCCGGACCTAATTGTTTGATCGGTTGTTTACCGAAATCACCACCATACAGAGGTGTGGTAGGTTTGAACATAGGTGCGTCTTCGAATACTTCAATCAAAGGTGCGGATGGTTTCGGGCCATATCCAATACCAGTATCAACATATTCCGGACCTAATTGTTTGATCGGATGTGGACCGAAATTACCTCCATAGACAGGTGTCATCGGTTTAAATCCTTGTCCTTCTTCGAATACTTCAACCAAAGGCGCGGATGGTTTCGGGCCATATCCAATACCAGTGTCAACATATTCCGGACCTAATTGTTTGATCGGTTGTGTACCGAAATCACCCCCATAGATGGGTGACATCGGTTTAAATCCTTGTCCTTCTTCGAATACTTCAACCAAAGGTGCGGATGGTTTCGGGCCATATCCAATACCAGTATCAACATATTCCGGACCTAATTGTTTGATCGGTTGTGTACCGAAATCACCACCATACAGAGGTGTGGTAGGTTTGAACATAGGTGCGTCTTCGAATACTTCAACCAAAGGTGCGGATGGTTTCGGGCCATATCCAATACCAGTATCAACATATTCCGGACCTAATTGTTTGATCGGATGTGGACCGAAATTACCTCCATAGACAGGTGTCACCGGTTTAAATCCTTGTCCTTCTTCGAATACTTCAACCAAAGGCGCCGATGGTTTCGGGCCATATCCAATACTAGTGTCAACATATTCCGGAACTAATTGTTTGATCGGTTGTTTACCGAAATCACCTCCATATACAGGTGACATCGGTTTAAATCCTTGTCCTTCTTCAAATACTTCAACCAAAGGTGCGGATGGTTTCGGGCCATATCCAATACCAGTGTCAACATATTCCGGACCTAATTGTTTGATCGGTTGTGTACCGAAATCACCTCCATAGAGAGGTGACATCGGTTTAAATCCTTGTCCTTCTTCGAATACTTCAACCAAAGGTGCGGATGGTTTCGGGCCATATCCAATACCAGTATCAACATATTCCGGACCTAATTGTTTGATCGGTTGTTTACCGAAATCACCACCATACAGAGGTGTGGTAGGTTTGAACATAGGTGCGTCATCGAATACTTCAACCAAAGGTGTGAATGGTTTCGGGCCATATCCAATACCAGTATCAACATATTCCGGACCTAATTGTTTGATCGGTTGTGTACCGAAATCACCTCCATAGACAGGTGACATCGGTTTAAATCCTTGTCCTTCTTCGAATACTTCAACCAAACGTGCGGATGGTTTCGGGCCATATCCAATACCAGTGTCAACATATTCCGGACCTAATTGTTTGATCGGTTGTGTACCGAAATCACCTCCATAGACAGGTGACATCGGTTTAAATCCTTGTCCTTCTTCGAATACTTCAACCAAAGGTGCGGATGGTTTCGGGCCATATCCAATACCAGTATCAACATATTCCGGACCTAATTGTTTGATCGGTTGTTTACCGAAATCACCACCATACAGAGGTGTGGTAGGTTTGAACATAGGTGCGTCATCGAATACTTCAACCAAAGGTGTGAATGGTTTCGGGCCATATCCAATACCAGTATCAACATATTCCGGACCTAATTGTTTGATCGGTTGTGTACCGAAATAACCTCCATACACAGGTGACATCGGTTTAAATCCTTGTCCTTCTTCGAATACTTCAACCAAAGGTGCGGATGGTTTCGGGCCATATCCAATACCAGTATCAACATATTCCGGACCTAATTGTTTGATCGGTTGTTTACCGAAATCACCACCATACAGAGGTGTGGTAGGTTTGAACATAGATGCGTCATCGAATACTTCAAACAAAGGTGTGAATGGTTTCGGGCCATATCCAATACCGGTATCAACATATTCCGGACCTAATTGTTTGATCGGTTGTGCACCGAAATTACCTCCATAGACAGGTGTCACCGGTTTAAATCCTTGGCCTTCTTCGAATACTTCAACCAAAGGTGAGGATGGTTTCGGGCCATATCCAATACCAGTGTCAACATATTCCGGAACTAATTGTTTGATCGGTTGTTTACCGAAATCACCTCCATATACAGTTGACATCGGTTTAAATCCTTGTCCTTCTTCGAATACTTCAACCAAAGGTGCGGATGGTTTCGGGCCATATCCAATACCAGTATCAACATATTCCGGACCTAATTGTTTGATCGGTTGTGTACCGAAATCACCCCCATAGATGGGTGACATCGGTTTAAATCCTTGTCCTTCTTCGAATACTTCAACCAAAGGTGCGGATGGTTTCGGGCCATATCCAATACCAGTATCAACATATTCCGGACCTAATTGTTTGATCGGTTGTGTACCGAAATCACCACCATACAGAGGTGTGGTAGGTTTGAACATAGGTGCGTCATCGAATACTTCAACCAAAGGTGTGAATGGTTTCGGGCCATATCCAATACCAGTGTCAACATATTCCGGACCTAATTGTTTGATCGGTTGTGTACCGAAATCACCTCCATAGACAGGTGACATCGGTTTAAATCCTTGTCCTTCTTCGAATACTTCAACCAAAGGTGCGGATGGTTTCGGGCCATATCCAATACCAGTATCAACATATTCCGGACCTAATTGTTTGATCGGTTGTTTACCGAAATCACCACCATACAGAGGTGTGGTAGGTTTGAACATAGGTGCGTCATCGAATACTTCAACCAAAGGTGTGAATGGTTTCGGGCCATATCCAATACCAGTATCAACATATTCCGGACCTAATTGTTTGATCGGTTGTGTACCGAAATCACCTCCATAGACAGGTGACATCGGTTTAAATCCTTGTCCTTCTTCGAATACTTCAACCAAAGGTGCGGATGGTTTCGGGCCATATCCAATACCGGTATCAACATATTCCGGACCTAATTGTTTGATCGGTTGTTTACCGAAATCACCACCATACAGAGGTGTGGTAGGTTTGAACATAGGTGCGTCTTCGAATACTTCAACCAAAGGTGCGGATGGTTTCGGGCCATATCCAATACCAGTATCAACATATTCCGGACCCAATTGCTTGATCGGATGTGGACCGAAATCACCTCCATAGACAGGTGTCACCGGTTTAAATCCTTGTCCTTCTTCGAATACTTCAACCAAAGGCGCGGATGGTTTCGGGCCATATCCAATACCAGTGTCAACATATTCCGGAACTAATTGTTTGATCGGTTGTTTACCGAAATCACCTCCATATACAGGTGACATCGGTTTAAATCCTTGTCCTTCTTCGAATACTTCAACCAAAGGTGCGGATGGTTTCGGGCCATATCCAATACCAGTGTCAACATATTCCGGACCTAATTGTTTGATCGGTTGTGTACCGAAATCACCTCCATAGACAGGTGACATCGGTTTAAATCCTTGTCCTTCTTCGAATACTTCAACCAAAGGTGCGGGTGGTTTCGGGCCATATCCAATACCAGTATCAACATATTCCGGACCTAATTGTTTGATCGGTTGTTTACCGAAATCACCACCATACAGAGGTGTGGTAGGTTTGAACATAGGTGCGTCATCGAATACTTCAACCAAAGGTGTGAATGGTTTCGGGCCATATCCAATACCAGTATCAACATATTCCGGACCGAATTGTTTGATCGGTTGTGCACCGAAATCACCTCCATAGACAGGTGACATCGGTTTAAATCCTTGTCCTTCTTCGAATACTTCAACCAAAGGTGAGGATGGTTTCGGGCCATATCCAATACCAGTATCAACATATTCCGGACCAAATTGTTTGATCGGATGTGGACCGAAATTACCTCCATAGACAGGTGTCACCGGTTTAAATCCTTGGCCTTCTTCGAATACTTCAACCAAAGGTGAGGATGGTTTCGGGCCATATCCAATACCAGTGTCAACATATTCCGGACCTAATTGTTTGATCGGTTGTGTACCGAAATCACCTCCATAGACAGGTGACATCGGTTTAAATCCTTGTCCTTCTTCGAATACTTCAACCAAAGGTGCGGATGGTTTCGGGCCATATCCAATACCAGTATCAACATATTCCGGACCTAATTGTTTGATCGGTTGTTTACCGAAATCACCACCATACAGAGGTGTGGTAGGTTTGAACATAGGTGCGTCATCGAATACTTCAACCAAAGGTGTGAATGGTTTCGGGCCATATCCAATACCAGTATCAACATATTCCGGACCTAATTGTTTGATCGGTTGTTTACCGAAATCACCACCATACAGAGGTGTGGTAGGTTTGAACATAGGTGCGTCATCGAATACTTCAACCAAAGGTGTGAATGGTTTCGGGCCATATCCAATACCAGTATCAACATATTCCGGACCGAATTGTTTGATCGGTTGTGCACCGAAATCACCTCCATAGACAGGTGACATCGGTTTAAATCCTTGTCCTTCTTCGAATACTTCAACCAAAGGTGAGGATGGTTTCGGGCCATATCCAATACCAGTATCAACATATTCCGGACCAAATTGTTTGATCGGATGTGGACCGAAATTACCTCCATAGACAGGTGTCACCGGTTTAAATCCTTGGCCTTCTTCGAATACTTCAACCAAAGGTGAGGATGGTTTCGGGCCATATCCAATACCAGTGTCAACATATTCCGGACCTAATTGTTTGATCGGTTGTGTACCGAAATCACCTCCATAGACAGGTGACATCGGTTTAAATTCTTGTCCTTCTTCGAATACTTCAACCAAAGGTGCGGATGGTTTCGGGCCATATCCAATACCAGTATCAACATATTCCGGACCTAATTGTTTGATCGGTTGTTTACCGAAATCACCACCATACAGAGGTGTGGTAGGTTTGAACATAGGTGCGTCATCGAATACTTCAACCAAAGGTGTGAATGGTTTCGGGCCATATCCAATACCAGTATCAACATATTCCGGACCGAATTGTTTGATCGGTTGTGCACCGAAATCACCTCCATAGACAGGTGACATCGGTTTAAATCCTTGTCCTTCTTCGAATACTTCAACCAAAGGTGCGGATGGTTTCGGGCCATATCCAATACCAGTATCAACATATTCCGGACCTAATTGTTTGATCGGTTGTTTACCGAAATCACCACCATACAGAGGTGTGGTAGGTTTGAACATAGGTGCGTCTTCGAATACTTCAACCAAAGGTGCAGATGGTTTCGGGCCATATCCAATACCAGTATCAACATATTCCGGACCCAATTGCTTGATCGGATGTGGACCGAAATCACCTCCATAGACAGGTGTCACCGGTTTAAATCCTTGTCCTTCTTCGAATACTTCAACCAAAGGCGCGGATGGTTTCGGGCCATATCCAATACCAGTGTCAACATATTCCGGAACTAATTGTTTGATCGGTTGTTTACCGAAATCACCTCCATATACAGGTGACATCGGTTTAAATCCTTGTCCTTCTTCGAATACTTCAACCAAAGGTGCGGATGGTTTCGGGCCATATCCAATACCAGTATCAACATATTCCGGACCTAATTGTTTGATCGGATGTGGACCGAAATTACCTCCATAGACAGGTGTCATCGGTTTAAATCCTTGTCCTTCTTCGAATACTTCAACCAAAGGCGCGGATGGTTTCGGGCCATATCCAATACCAGTATCAACATATTCCGGACCTAATTGTTTGATCGGTTGTGTACCGAAATCACCCCCATAGATGGGTGACATCGGTTTAAATCCTTGTCCTTCTTCGAATACTTCAACCAAAGGTGCGGATGGTTTCGGGCCATATCCAATACCAGTATCAACATATTCCGGACCTAATTGTTTGATCGGTTGTGTACCGAAATCACCACCATACAGAGGTGTGGTAGGTTTGAACATAGGTGCGTCTTCGAATACTTCAACCAAAGGTGCGGATGGTTTCGGGCCATATCCAATACCAGTATCAACATATTCCGGACCTAATTGTTTGATCGGATGTGGACCGAAATTACCTCCATAGACAGGTGTCACCGGTTTAAATCCTTGTCCTTCTTCGAATACTTCAACCAAAGGCGCCGATGGTTTCGGGCCATATCCAATACCAGTGTCAACATATTCCGGAACTAATTGTTTGATCGGTTGTTTACCGAAATCACCTCCATATACAGGTGACATCGGTTTAAATCCTTGTCCTTCTTCGAATACTTCAACCAAAGGTGCGAATGGTTTCGGGCCATATCCAATACCAGTGTCAACATATTCCGGACCTAATTGTTTGATCGGTTGTGTACCGAAATCACCTCCATAGACAGGTGACATCGGTTTAAATCCTTGTCCTTCTTCGAATACTTCAACCAAAGGTGCGGATGGTTTCGGGCCATATCCAATACCAGTATCAACATATTCCGGACCTAATTGTTTGATCGGTTGTTTACCGAAATCACCACCATACAGAGGTGTGGTAGGTTTGAACATAGGTGCGTCATCGAATACTTCAACCAAAGGTGTGAATGGTTTCGGGCCATATCCAATACCAGTATCAACATATTCCGGACCTAATTGTTTGATCGGTTGTGTACCGAAATCACCTCCATAGACAGGTGACATCGGTTTAAATCCTTGTCCTTCTTCGAATACTTCAACCAAAGGTGCGGATGGTTTCGGGCCATATCCAATACCAGTATCAACATATTCCGGACCTAATTGTTTGATCGGTTGTTTACCGAAATCACCACCATACAGAGGTGTGGTAGGTTTGAACATAGGTGCGTCTTCGAATACTTCAACCAAAGGTGCGGATGGTTTCGGGCCATATCCAATACCAGTATCAACATATTCCGGACCCAATTGCTTGATCGGATGTGGACCGAAATCACCTCCATAGACAGGTGTCACCGGTTTAAATCCTTGTCCTTCTTCGAATACTTCAACCAAAGGCGCGGATGGTTTCGGGCCATATCCAATACCAGTGTCAACATATTCCGGAACTAATTGTTTGATCGGTTGTTTACCGAAATCACCTCCATATACAGGTGACATCGGTTTAAATCCTTGTCCTTCTTCGAATACTTCAACCAAAGGTGCGGATGGTTTCGGGCCATATCCAATACCAGTGTCAACATATTCCGGACCTAATTGTTTGATCGGTTGTGTACCGAAATCACCTCCATAGACAGGTGACATCGGTTTAAATCCTTGTCCTTCTTCGAATACTTCAACCAAAGGTGCGGATGGTTTCGGGCCATATCCAATACCAGTATCAACATATTCCGGACCTAATTGTTTGATCGGTTGTTTACCGAAATCACCACCATACAGAGGTGTGGTAGGTTTGAACATAGGTGCGTCATCGAATACTTCAACCAAAGGTGTGAATGGTTTCGGGCCATATCCAATACCAGTATCAACATATTCCGGACCGAATTGTTTGATCGGTTGTGCACCGAAATCACCTCCATAGACAGGTGACATCGGTTTAAATCCTTGTCCTTCTTCGAATACTTCAACCAAAGGTGAGGATGGTTTCGGGCCATATCCAATACCAGTATCAACATATTCCGGACCAAATTGTTTGATCGGATGTGGACCGAAATTACCTCCATAGACAGGTGTCACCGGTTTAAATCCTTGGCCTTCTTCGAATACTTCAACCAAAGGTGAGGATGGTTTCGGGCCATATCCAATACCAGTGTCAACATATTCCGGACCTAATTGTTTGATCGGTTGTGTACCGAAATCACCTCCATAGACCGGTGACATCGGTTTAAATCCTTGTCCTTCTTCGAATACTTCAACCAAAGGTGCGGATGGTTTCGGGCCATATCCAATACCAGTATCAACATATTCCGGACCTAATTGTTTGATCGGTTGTTTACCGAAATCACCACAATACAGAGGTGTGGTAGGTTTGAACATAGGTGCGTCATCGAATACTTCAACCAAAGGTGTGAATGGTTTCGGGCCATATCCAATACCAGTATCAACATATTCCGGACCTAATTGTTTGATCGGTTGTTTACCGAAATCACCACCATACAGAGGTGTGGTAGGTTTGAACATAGGTGCGTCATCGAATACTTCAACCAAAGGTGTGAATGGTTTCGGGCCATATCCAATACCAGTATCAACATATTCCGGACCGAATTGTTTGATCGGTTGTGCACCGAAATCACCTCCATAGACAGGTGACATCGGTTTAAATCCTTGTCCTTCTTCGAATACTTCAACCAAAGGTGAGGATGGTTTCGGGCCATATCCAATACCAGTATCAACATATTCCGGACCAAATTGTTTGATCGGATGTGGACCGAAATTACCTCCATAGACAGGTGTCACCGGTTTAAATCCTTGGCCTTCTTCGAATACTTCAACCAAAGGTGAGGATGGTTTCGGGCCATATCCAATACCAGTGTCAACATATTCCGGACCTAATTGTTTGATCGGTTGTGTACCGAAATCACCTCCATAGACAGGTGACATCGGTTTAAATCCTTGTCCTTCTTCGAATACTTCAACCAAAGGTGCGGATGGTTTCGGGCCATATCCAATACCAGTATCAACATATTCCGGACCTAATTGTTTGATCGGTTGTTTACCGAAATCACCACCATACAGAGGTGTGGTAGGTTTGAACATAGGTGCGTCATCGAATACTTCAACCAAAGGTGTGAATGGTTTCGGGCCATATCCAATACCAGTATCAACATATTCCGGACCGAATTGTTTGATCGGTTGTGCACCGAAATCACCTCCATAGACAGGTGACATCGGTTTAAATCCTTGTCCTTCTTCGAATACTTCAACCAAAGGTGCGGATGGTTTCGGGCCATATCCAATACCAGTATCAACATATTCCGGACCTAATTGTTTGATCGGTTGTTTACCGAAATCACCACCATACAGAGGTGTGGTAGGTTTGAACATAGGTGCGTCTTCGAATACTTCAACCAAAGGTGCGGATGGTTTCGGGCCATATCCAATACCAGTATCAACATATTCCGGACCCAATTGCTTGATCGGATGTGGACCGAAATCACCTCCATAGAGAGGTGTCACCGGTTTAAATCCTTGTCCTTCTTCGAATACTTCAACCAAAGGCGCGGATGGTTTCGGGCCATATCCAATACCAGTGTCAACATATTCCGGAACTAATTGTTTGATCGGTTGTTTACCGAAATCACCTCCATATACAGGTGACATCGGTTTAAATCCTTGTCCTTCTTCGAATACTTCAACCAAAGGTGCGGATGGTTTCGGGCCATATCCAATACCAGTGTCAACATATTCCGGACCTAATTGTTTGATCGGTTGTGTACCGAAATCACCTCCATAGACAGGTGACATCGGTTTAAATCCTTGTCCTTCTTCGAATACTTCAACCAAAGGTGCGGATGGTTTCGGGCCATATCCAATACCAGTATCAACATATTCCGGACCTAATTGTTTGATCGGTTGTTTACCGAAATCACCACCATACAGAGGTGTGGTAGGTTTGAACATAGGTGCGTCATCGAATACTTCAACCAAAGGTGTGAATGGTTTCGGGCCATATCCAATACCAGTATCAACATATTCCGGACCGAATTGTTTGATCGGTTGTGCACCGAAATCACCTCCATAGACAGGTGACATCGGTTTAAATCCTTGTCCTTCTTCGAATACTTCAACCAAAGGTGAGGATGGTTTCGGGCCATATCCAATACCAGTATCAACATATTCCGGACCAAATTGTTTGATCGGATGTGGACCGAAATTACCTCCATAGACAGGTGTCACCGGTTTAAATCCTTGGCCTTCTTCGAATACTTCAACCAAAGGTGAGGATGGTTTCGGGCCATATCCAATACCAGTGTCAACATATTCCGGACCTAATTGTTTGATCGGTTGTTTACCGAAATCACCTCCATATACAGGTGACATCGGTTTAAATCCTTGTCCTTCTTCGAATACTTCAACCAAAGGTGCGGATGGTTTCGGGCCATATCCAATACCAGTATCAACATATTCCGGACCTAATCGTTTGATCGGTTGTTTACCGAAATCACCACCATACAGAGGTGTGGTAGGTTTGAACATAGGTGCGTCTTCGAATACTTCAATCAAAGGTACGGATGGTTTCGGGCCATATCCAATACCAGTATCAACATATTCCGGACCTAATTGTTTGATCGGATGTGGACCGAAATTACCTCCATAGACAGGTGTCATCGGTTTAAATCCTTGTCCTTCTTCGAATACTTCAACCAAAGGCGCGGATGGTTTCGGGCCATATCCAATACCAGTATCAACATATTCCGGACCTAATTGTTTGATAGGTTGTTTACCGAAATCACCTCCATAGGTGGGTGACATCGGTTTAAATCCTTGTCCTTCTTCGAATACTTCAACCAAAGGTGCGTATGGTTTCGGGCCATATCCAATACCAGTGTCAACATATTCCGGACCTAATTGTTTGATCGGTTGTGTACCGAAATCACCTCCATAGATGGGTGACATCGGTTTAAATCCTTGTCCTTCTTCGAATACTTCAACCAAAGGTGCGGATGGTTTCGGGCCATATCCAATACCAGTATCAACATATTCGGGACCTAATTGTTTGATCGGTTGTGTACCGAAATCACCACCATACAGAGGTGTGGTAGGTTTGAACATAGGTGCGTCTTCGAATACTTCAAACAAAGGTGCGGATGGTTTCGGGCCATATCCAATACCAGTATCAACATATTCCGGACCTAATTGTTTGATCGGATGTGGACCGAAATTACCTCCATAGACAGGTGTCACCGGTTTAAATCCTTGTCCTTCTTCGAATACTTCAACCAAAGGCGCGGATGGTTTCGGGCCATATCCAATACCAGTATCAACATATTCCGGAACTAATTGTTTGATCGGTTGTTTACCGAAATCACCTCCATATACAGGTGACATCGGTTTAAATCCTTGTCCTTCTTCGAATACTTCAACCAAAGGCGCGGATGGTTTCGGGCCATATCCAATACCAGTGTCAACATATTCCGGACCTAATTGTTTGATCGGTTGTGTACCGAAATCACCTCCATAGACAGGTGACATCGGTTTAAATCCTTGTCCTTCTTCGAATACTTCAACCAAAGGTGCGAATGTTTTCGGGCCATATCCAATACCAGTATCAACATATTCCGGACCTAATTGTTTGATCGGTTGTTTACCGAAATCACCACCATACAGAGGTGTGGTAGGTTTGAACATAGGTGCGTCATCGAATACTTCAACCAAAGGTGTGAATGGTTTCGGGCCATATCCAATACCGGTATCAACATATTCCGGACCTAATTGTTTGATCGGTTGTGCACCGAAATCACCTCCATAGACAGGTGACATCGGTTTAAATCCTTGTCCTTCTTCGAATACTTCAACCAAAGGTGCGGATGGTTTCGGGCCATATCCAATACCAGTATCAACATATTCCGGACCTAATTGTTTGATCGGTTGTTTACCGAAATCACCACCATACAGAGGTGTGGTAGGTTTGAACATAGGTGCGTCATCGAATACTTCAACCAAAGGTGTGAATGCTTTCGGGCCATATCCAATACCGGTATCAACAGATTCCGGACCTAATTGTTTGATCGGTTGTGCACCGAAATCACCTCCATAGACAGGTGACATCGGTTTAAATCCTTGTCCTTCTTCGAATACTTCAACCAAAGGTGCGGATGGTTTCGGGCCATATCCAATACCAGTATCAACATATTCCGGACCAAATTGTTTGATCGGTTGTGCACCGAAATCACCTCCATAGACAGGTGACATCGGTTTAAATCCTTGTCCTTCTTCGAATACTTCAACCAAAGGTGAGGATGGTTTCGGGCCATATCCAATACCAGTGTCAACATATTCCGGACCTAATTGTTTGATCGGTTGTTTACCGAAATCACCACCATACAGAGGTGTGGTAGGTTTGAACATAGGTGCGTCATCGAATACTTCAACCAAAGGTGTGAATGGTTTCGGGCCATATCCAATACCAGTATCAACATATTCCGGAACTAATTGTTTGATCGGTTGTGTACCGAAATCACCTCCATAGACAGGTGACATCGGTTTAAATCCTTGTCCTTCATCGAATACTTCAACCAAAGGTGCGGATGGTTTCGGGCCATATCCAATACCAGTATCAACATATTCCGGACCTAATTGTTTGATCGGTTGTTTACCGAAATCACCACCATACAGAGGTGTGGTAGGTTTGAACATAGGTGCGTCATCGAATACTTCAACCAAAGGTGTGAATGGTTTCGGGCCATATCCAATACCGGTATCAACATATTCCGGACCTAATTGTTTGATCGGTTGTGCACCGAAATCACCTCCATAGACAGGTGACATCGGTTTAAATCCTTGTCCTTCTTCGAATACTGCAACCAAAGGTGCGGATGGTTTCGGGCCATATCCAATACCAGTGTCAACATATTCCGGAACTAATTGTTTGATCGGTTGTGGACCGAAATCACCTCCATAGACAGGTGACATCGGTTTAAATCCTTGTCCTTCTTCGAATACTTCAACCAAAGGTGCGGATGGTTTCGGGCCATATCCAATTCCAGTATCAACATATTCCGGACCTAATTGTTTGATCGGTTGTTTACCGAAATCACCACCATACAGAGGTGTGGTAGGTTTGAACATAGGTGCGTCATCGAATACTTCAACCAAAGGTGTGAATGCTTTCGGGCCATATCCAATACCGGTATCAACATATTCCGGACCTAATTGTTTGATCGGTTGTGCACCGAAATCACCTCCATAGACAGGTGACATCGGTTTAAATCCTTGTCCTTCTTCGAATACTTCAACCAAAGGTGCGGATGGTTTCGGGCCATATTCAATACCAGTGTCAACATATTCCGGAACTAATTGTTTGATCGGTTGTGGACCGAAATCACCTCCATAGACAGGTGACATCGGTTTAAATCCTTGTCCTTCTTCGAATACTTCAACCAAAGGTGCGGATGGTTTCGGGCCATATCCAATACCAGTATCAACATATTCCGGACCAAATTGTTTGATCGGATGTGGACCGAAATTACCTCCATAGACAGGTGTCACCGGTTTGAATCCTTGGCCTTCTTCGAATACTTCAACCGAAGGTGCGGATGGTTTCGGGCCATATCCAATACCAGTATCAACATATTCCGGACCTAATTGTTTGATCGGTTGTTTACCGAAATCACCACCATACAGAGGTGTGGTAGGTTTGAACATAGGTGCGTCTTCGAATACTTCAATCAAAGGTACGGATGGTTTCGGGCCATATCCAATACCAGTATCAACATATTCCGGACCTAATTGTTTGGTCGAATGTGGACCGAAATTACCTCCATAGACAGGTGTCATCGGTTTAAATCCTTGTCCTTCTTCGAATACTTCAACCAAAGGCGCGGATGGTTTCGGGCCATATCCAATACCAGTGTCAACATATTCCGGACCTAATTGTTTGATCGGTTGTGTACCGAAATCACCTCCATAGATGGGTGACATCGGTTTAAATCCTTGTCCGTCTTCGAATACTTCAACCAAAGGTGCGGATGGTTTCGGGCCATATCCAATACCAGTATCAATATATTCCGGACCTAATTGTTTGATCGGTTGTTTACCGAAATCACCACCATACAGAGGTGTGGTAGGTTTGAACATAGGTGCGTCATCGAATACTTCAACCAAAGGCGTGAATGGTTTCGGGCCATATCCAATACCGATATCAACATATTCCGGACCTAATTGTTTGATCGGTTGTGCACCGAAATCACCTCCATAGACAGGTGACATCGGTTTAAATCCTTGTCCTTCTTCGAATACTTCAACCAAAGGTGCGGATGGTTTCGGGCCATATCCAATACCAGTATCAACATATTCCGGACCAAATTGTTTGATCGGATGTGGACCGAAATTACCTCCATAGACAGGTGTCACCGGTTTGAATCCTTGGCCTTCTTCGAATACTTCAACCAAAGGTGAGGATGGTTTCGGGCCATATCCAATACCAGTGTCAACATATTCCGGAACTAATTGTTTGATCGGTTGTTTACCGAAATCACCTCCATATACAGGTGACATCGGTTTAAATCCTTGTCCTTCTTCGAATACTTCAACCAAAGGTGCGGATGGTTTCGGGCCATATCCAATACCAGTATCAACATATTCCGGACCTAATTGTTTGA
Source organism: Ascidia mentula (assembly GCF_947561715.1). Lineage (NCBI taxonomy): Eukaryota > Metazoa > Chordata > Ascidiacea > Phlebobranchia > Ascidiidae > Ascidia > Ascidia mentula. Next base: position 12,708,899 of record NC_138569.1, on the reverse strand, counting down.
TCGGTTGTTTACCGAAATCACCACCATACAGAGGTGTGGTAGGTTTGAACATAGGTGCGTCTTCGAATACTTCAATCAAAGGTACGGATGGTTTCGGGCCATATCCAATACCAGTATCAACATATTCCGGACCTAATTGTTTGATCGGATGTGGACCGAAATTACCTCCATAGACAGGTGTCATCGGTTTAAATCCTTGTCCTTCTTCGAATACTTCAACCAAAGGCGCGGATGGTTTCGGGCCATATCCAATACCAGTGTCAACATATTCCGGAACTAATTGTTTGATCGGTTGTGTACCGAAATCACCTCCATAGACAGGTGACATCGGTTTAAATCCTTGTCCTTCTTCGAATAGTTCAACCAAAGGCGCGGATGGTTTCGGGCCATATCCAATACCAGTATCAACATATTCCGGACCTAATTGTTTGATCGGTTGTTTACCGAAATCACCACCATACAGAGGTGTGGTAGGTTTGAACATAGGTGCGTCATCGAATACTTCAACTAAAGGTGTGAATGGTTTCGGGCCATATCCAATACCGGTATCAACATATTCCGGACCTAATTGTTTGATCGGTTGTGCACCGAAATCACCTCCATAGACAGGTGACATCGGTTTAAATCCTTGTCCTTCTTCGAATACTTCAACCAAAGGTGCGGATGGTTTCGGGCCATATCCAATACCAGTGTCAACATATTCCGGAACTAATTGTTTCATCGGTTGTGGACCGAAATCACCTCCATAGACAGGTGACATCGGTTTAAATCCTTGTCCTTCTTCGAATACTTCAACCAAAGGTGCGGATGGTTTCGGGCCATATCCAATACCAGTATCAACATATTCCGGACCTAATTGTTTGATCGGTTGTTTACCGAAATCACCACCATACAGAGGTGTGGTAGGTTTGAACATAGGTGCGTCATCGAATACTTCAACCAAAGGTGTGAATGGTTTCGGGCCATATCCAATACCGGTATCAACATATTCCGGACCTAATTGTTTGATCGGTTGTTTACCGAAATCACCTCCATAGACAGGTCTCATCGGTTTAAATCCTTGTCCTTCTTCGAATACTTCAACCAAAGGTGCGGATGGTTTCGGGCCATATCCAATACCAGTATCAACATATTCCGGACCAAATTGTTTGATCGGATGTGGACCGAAATTACCTCCATAGACAGGTGTAACCGGTTTGAATCCTTGGCCTTCTTCGAATACTTCAACCAAAGGTGCGGATGGTTTCGGGCCATATCCAATACCAGTATCAACATATTCCGGACCTAATTGTTTGATCGGTTGTGCACCGAAATCACCACCATACAGAGGTGTGGTAGGTTTGAACATAGGTGCGTCTTCGAATACTTCAATCAAAGGTACGGATGGTTTCGGGCCATATCCAATACCAGTATCAACATATTCCGGACCTAATTGTTTGATCGGATGTGGACCGAAATTACCTCCATAGACAGGTGTCATCGGTTTAAATCCTTGTCCTTCTTCGAATACTTCAACCAAAGGTGCGGATGGTTTCGGGCCATATCCAATACCAGTGTCAACATATTCCGGACCTAATTGTTTGATCGGTTGTGTACCGAAATCACCTCCATAGATGGGTGACATCGGTTTAATTCCTTGTCCGTCTTCGAATACTTCAACCAAAGGTGCGGATGGTTTCGGGCCATATCCAATACCAGTATCAACATATTCCGGACCTAATTGTTTGATCGGTTGTTTACCGAAATCACCACCATACAGAGGTGTGGTAGGTTTGAACATAGGTGCGTCATCGAATACTTCAACTAAAGGTGTGAATGGTTTCGGGCCATATCCAATACCGGTATCAACATATTCCGGACCTAATTGTTTGATCGGTTGTGCACCGAAATCACCTCCATAGACAGGTGACATCGGTTTAAATCCTTGTCCTTCTTCGAATACTTCAACCAAAGGTGCGGATGGTTTCGGGCCATATCCAATACCAGTGTCAACATATTCCGGACCAAATTGTTTGATCGGTTGTGGACCGAAATTACCTCCATAGACAGGTGACATCGGTTTAAATCCTTGTCCTTCTTCGAATACTTCAACCAAAGGTGCGGATGGTTTCGGGCCATATCCAATACCAGTATCAACATATTCCGGACCTAATTGTTTGATCGGTTGTTTACCGAAATCACCACCATACAGAGGTGTGGTAGGTTTGAACATAGGTGCGTCATCGAATACTTCAACCAAAGGTGTGAATGGTTTCGGGCCATATCCAATACCGGTATCAACATATTCCGGACCTAATTGTTTGATCGGTTGTGCACCGAAATCACCTCCATAGACAGGTGTCATCGGTTTAAATCCTTGTCCTTCTTCGAATACTTCAACCAAAGGCGCGGATGGTTTCGGGCCATATCCAATACCAGTGTCAACATATTCCGGACCTAATTGTTTGATCGGTTGTGTACCGAAATCACCTCCATAGATGGGTGACATCGGTTTAAATCCTTGTCCTTCTTCGAATACTTCAACCAAAGGTGCGGATGGTTTCGGGCCATATCCAATACCAGTATCAACATATTCCGGACCTAATTGTTTGATCGGTTGTGTACCGAAATCACCACCATACAGAGGTGTGGTAGGTTTGAACATAGGTGCGTCTTCGAATACTTCAACCAAAGGTGCGGATGGTTTCGGGCCATATCCAATACCAGTATCAACATATTCCGGAGCTAATTGTTTGATCGGATGTGGACCGAAATTACCTCCATAGACAGGTGTCACCGGTTTAAATCCTTGTCCTTCTTCGAATACTTCAACCAAAGGCGCGGATGGTTTCGGGCCATATCCAATACCAGTGTCAACATATTCCGGAACTAATTGTTTGATCGGTTGTTTACCGAAATCACCTCCATATACAGGTGACATCGGTTTAAATCCTTGTCCTTCTTCGAATACTTCAACCAAAGGCGCGGATGGTTTCGGACCATATCCAATACCAGTGTCAACATATTCCGGACCTAATTGTTTGATCGGTTGTGTACCGAAATCACCTCCATAGACAGGTGACATCGGTTTAAATCCTTGTCCTTCTTCGAATACTTCAACCAAAGGTGCGGATGGTTTCGGGCCATATCCAATACCAGTATCAACATATTCCGGACCTAATTGTTTGATCGGTTGTTTACCGAAATCACCACCATACAGAGGTGTGGTAGGTTTGAACATAGGTGCGTCATCGAATACTTCAACCAAAGGTGTGAATGGTTTCGGGCCATATCCAATACCGGTATCAACATATTCCGGACCTAATTGTTTGATCGGTTGTGCACCGAAATCACCTCCATAGACAGGTGACATCGGTTTAAATCCTTGTCCTTCTTCGAATACTTCAACCAAAGGTGCGGATGGTTTCGGGCCATATCCAATACCAGTATCAACATATTCCGGACCAAATTGTTTGATCGGATGTGGACCGAAATTACCTCCATAGACAGGTGTCACCGGTTTAAATCCTTGGCCTTCTTCGAATACTTCAACCAAAGGTGAGGATGGTTTCGGGCCATATCCAATACCAGTGTCAACATATTCCGGAAGTAATTGTTTGATCGGTTGTTTACCGAAATCACCTCCATATACTGGTGACATCGGTTTAAATCCTTGTCCTTCTTCGAATACTTCAACCAAAGGTGCGGATGGTTTCGGGCCATATCCAATACCAGTATCAACATATTCCGGACCTAATTGTTTGATCGGTTGTTTACCGAAATCACCACCATACAGAGGTGTGGTAGGTTTGAACATAGGTGCGTCTTCGAATACTTCAATCAAAGGTACGGATGGTTTCGGGCCATATCCAATACCAGTATCAACATATTCCGGACCTAATTGTTTGATCGGATGTGGACCGAAATTACCTCCATAGACAGGTGTCATCGGTTTAAATCCTTGTCCTTCTTCGAATACTTCAACCAAAGGCGCGGATGGTTTCGGGCCATATCCAATTCCAGTGTCAACATATTCCGGAACTAATTGTTTGATCGGTTGTTTACCGAAATCACCACCATACAGAGGTGTGGTAGGTTTGAACATAGGTGCGTCATCGAATACTTCAACCAAAGGTGTGAATGGTTTCGGGCCATATCCAATACCGGTATCAACATATTCCGGACCTAATTGTTTGATCGGTTGTGCACCGAAATCACCTCCATAGACAGGTGACATCGGTTTAAATCCTTGTCCTTCTTCGAATACTTCAACCAAAGGTGCGGATGGTTTCGGGCCATATCCAATACCAGTGTCAACATATTCCGGAACTAATTGTTTGATCGGTTGTGGACCGAAATCACCTCCATAGACAGGTGACATCGGTTTAAATCCTTGTCCTTCTTCGAATACTTCAACCAAAGGTGCGGATGGTTTCGGGCCATATCCAATACCAGTATCAACATATTCCGGACCTAATTGTTTGATCGGTTGTTTACCGAAATCACCACCATACAGAGGTGTGGTAGGTTTGAACATAGGTGCGTCTTCGAATACTTCAATCAAAGGCACGGATGGTTTCGGGCCATATCCAATAACAGTATCAACATATTCCGGACCTAATTGTTTGATCGGATGTGGACCGAAATTACCTCCATAGACAGGTGTCATCGGTTTAAATCCTTGTCCTTCTTCGAATACTTCAACCAAAGGCGCGGATGGTTTCGGGCCATATCCAATACCAGTGTCAACATATTCCGGACCTAATTGTTTGATCGGTTGTGTACCGAAATCACCTCCATAGATGGGTGACATCGGTTTAAATCCTTGTCCTTCTTCGAATACTTCAACCAAAGGTGCGGATGGTTTCGGGCCATATCCAATACCAGTATCAACATATTCCGGACCTAATTGTTTGATCGGTTGTGTACCGAAATCACCACCATACAGAGGTGTGGTAGGTTTGAACATATGTGCGTCATCGAATACTTCAACCAAAGGTGTGAATGGTTTCGGGCCATATCCAATACCGGTATCAACATATTCCGGACCTAATTGTTTGATCGGTTGTGCACCGAAATCACCTCCATAGACAGGTGACATCGGTTTAAATCCTTGTCCTTCTTCGACTACTTCAACCAAAGGTGCGGATGGTTTCGGGCCATATCCAATACCAGTATCAACATATTCCGGACCTAATTGTTTGATCGGATGTGGACCGAAATTACCTCCATAGACAGGTGTCATCGGTTTAAATCCTTGGCCTTCTTCGAATACTTCAACCAAAGGTGAGGATGGTTTCGAGCCATATCCAATACCAGTGTCAACATATTCCGGAACTAATTGTTTGATCGGTTGTTTACCGAAATCACCTCCATATACTGGTGACATCGGTTTAAATCCATGTCCTTCTTCGAATACTTCAACCAAAGGTGCGGATGGTTTCGGGCCATATCCAATACCAGTATCAACATATTCCGGACCTAATTGTTTGATCGGTTGTGCACCGAAATCACCAACATACAGAGGTGTGGTAGGTTTGAACATAGGTGCGTCTTCGAATACTTCAATCAAAGGTACGGATGGTTTCGGGCCATATCCAATACCAGTATCAACATATTCCGGACCTAATTGTTTGATCGGATGTGTACCGAAATTACCTCCATAGACAGGTGTCATCGGTTTAAATCCTTGTCCTTCTTCGAATACTTCAACCAAAGGCGCGGATGGTTTCGGGCCATATCCAATACCAGTGTCAACATATTCCGGACCTAATTGTTTGATCGGTTGTGTACCGAAATCACCTCCATAGATGGGTGACATCGGTTTAAATCCTTGTCCGTCTTCGAATACTTCAACCAAAGGTGCGGATGGTTTCGGGCCATATCCAATACCAGTATCAACATATTCCGGACCTAATTGTTTGATCGGTTGTGTACCGAAATCACCACCATACAGAGGTGTGGTAGGTTTGAACATAGGTGCGTCTTCGAATACTTCAACCAAAGGTGCGGATGGTTTCGGGCCATATCCAATACCAGTATCAACATATTCCGGACCTAATTGTTTGATCGGATGTGGACCGAAATTACCTCCATAGACAGGTGTCACCGGTTTAAATCCTTGTCCTTCTTCGAATACTTCAACCAAAGGCGCGGATGGTCTCGGGCCATATCCATTACCAGTGTCAACATATTCCGGAACTAATTGTTTGATCGGTTGTTTACCGAAATCACCTCCATATACAGGTGACATCGGTTTAAATCCTTGTCCTTCTTCGAATACTTCAACCAAAGGCGCGGATGGTTTCGGGCCATATCCAATACCAGTGTCAACATATTCCGGACCTAATTGTTTGATCGGTTGTGTACCGAAATCACCTCCATAGACAGGTGACATCGGTTTAAATCCTTGTCCTTCTTCGAATACTTCAACCAAAGGCGCGGATGGTTTCGGACCATATCCAATACCAGTGTCAACATATTCCGGACCTAATTGTTTGATCGGTTGTTTACCGAAATCACCTCCATATACAGGTGACATCGGTTTAAATCCTTGTCCTTCTTCGAATACTTCAACCAAAGGCGCGGATGGTTTCGGACCATATCCAATACCAGTGTCAACATATTCCGGACCTAATTGTTTGATCGGTTGTGTACCGAAATCACCTCCATAGACAGGTGACATCGGTTTAAATCCTTGTCCTTCTTCGAATACTTCAACCAAAGGTGCGGATGGTTTCGGGCCATATCCAATACCAGTATCAACATATTCCGGACCTAATTGTTTGATCGGTTGTTTACCGAAATCACCACCATACAGAGGTGTGGTAGGTTTGAACATAGGTGCGTCTTCGAATACTTCAACCAAAGGTGTGAATGGTTTCGGGCCATATCCAATACCGGTATCAACATATTCCGGACCTAATTGTTTGATCGGTTGTGCACCGAAATCACCTCCATAGACAGGTGACATCGGTTTAAATGCTTGTCCTTCTTCGAATACTTCAACCAAAGGTGCGGATGGTTTCGGGCCATATCCAATACCAGTGTCAACATATTCCGGAACTAATTGTTTGATCGGTTGTGGACCGAAATCACCTCCATAGACAGGTGACATCGGCTTAAATCCTTGTCCTTCTTCGAATACTTCAACCAAAGGTGCGGATGGTTTCGGGCCATATCCAATACCAGTATCAACATATTCCGGACCTAATTGTTTGATCGGTTGTTTACCGAAATCACCACCATACAGAGGTGTGGTAGGCTTGAACATAGGTGCGTCATCGAATACTTCAACCAAAGGTGTGAATGGTTTCGGGCCATATCCAATACCGGTATCAACATATTCCGGACCTAATTGTTTGATCGGTTGTGCACCGAAATCACCTCCATAGACAGGTGACATCGGTTTAAATCCTTGTCCTTCTTCGAATACTTCAACCAAAGGTGCGGATGGTTTCGGGCCATATCCAATACCAGTATCAACATATTCCGGACCAAATTGTTTGATCGGATGTGGACCGAAATTACCTCCATAGACAGGTGTCACCGGTTTAAATCCTTGGCCTTCTTCGAATACTTCAAACAAAGGTGAGGATGGTTTCGGGCCATATCCAATACCAGTGTCAACATATTCCGGAAGTAATTGTTTGATCGGTTGTTTACCGAAATCACCTCCATATACTGGTGACATCGGTTTAAATCCTTGTCCTTCTTCGAATACTTCAACCAAAGGTGCGGATGGTTTCGGGCCATACCCAATACCAGTATCAAAATATTCCGGACCTAATTGTTTGATCGGTTGTTTACCGAAATCACCACCATACAGAGGTGTGGTAGGTTTGAACATAGGTGCGTCTTCGAATACTTCAATCAAAGGTATTGATGGTTTCGGGCCATATCCAATACCAGTATCAACATATTCCGGACCTAATTGTTTGATCGGATGTGGACCGAAATTACCTCCATAGACAGGTGTCATCGGTTTAAATCCTTGTCCTTCTTCGAATACTTCAACCAAAGGTGCGGATGGTTTCGGGCCATATCCAATACCAGTGTCAACATATTCCGGAACTAATTGTTTGATCGGTTGTTTACCGAAATCACCACCATACAGAGGTGTGGTAGGTTTGAACATAGGTGCGTCATCGAATACTTCAACCAAAGGTGTGAATGGTTTCGGGCCATATCCAATACCGGTATCAACATATTCCGGACCTAATTGTTTGATCGGTTGTGCACCGAAATCACCTCCATAGACAGGTGACATCGGTTTAAATCCTTGTCCTTCTTCGAATACTTCAACCAAAGGTGCGGATGGTTTCGGGCCATATCCAATACCAGTGTCAACATATTCCGGAACTAATTGTTTGATCGGTTGTGGACCGAAATCACCTCCATAGACAGGTGACATCGGTTTAAATCCTTGTCCTTCTTCGAATACTTCAACCAAAGGTGCGGATGGTTTCGGGCCATATCCAATACCAGTATCAACATATTCCGGACCTAATTGTTTGATCGGTTGTTTACCGAAATCACCACCATACAGAGGTGTGGTAGGTTTGAACATAGGTGCGTCTTCGAATACTTCAATCAAAGGCACGGATGGTTTCGGGCCATATCCAATAACAGTATCAACATATTCCGGACCTAATTGTTTGATCGGATGTGGACCGAAATTACCTCCATAGACAGGTGTCATCGGTTTAAATCCTTGTCCTTCTTCGAATACTTCAACCAAAGGCGCGGATGGTTTCGGGCCATATCCAATACCAGTGTCAACATATTCCGGACCTAATTGTTTGATCGGTTGTGTACCGAAATCACCTCCATAGATGGGTGACATCGGTTTAAATCCTTGTCCTTCTTCGAATACATCAACCAAAGGTGCGGATGGTTTCGGGCCATATCCAATACCAGTATCAACATATTCCGGACCTAATTGTTTGATCGGTTGTGTACCGAAATCACCACCATACAGAGGTGTGGTAGGTTTGAACATATGTGCGTCATCGAATACTTCAACCAAAGGTGTGAATGGTTTCGGGCCATATCCAATACCGGTATCAACATATTCCGGACCTAATTGTTTGATCGGTTGTGCACCGAAATCACCTCCATAGACAGGTGACATCGGTTTAAATCCTTGTCCTTCTTCGAATACTTCAACCAAAGGTGCGGATGGTTTCGGGCCATATCCAATACCAGTATCAACATATTCCGGACCTAATTGTTTGATCGGATGTGGACCGAAATTACCTCCATAGACAGGTGTCATCGGTTTAAATCCTTGGCCTTCTTCGAATACTTCAACCAAAGGTGAGGATGGTTTCGAGCCATATCCAATACCAGTGTCAACATATTCCGGAACTAATTGTTTGATCGGTTGTTTACCGAAATCACCTCCATATACTGGAGACATCGGTTTAAATCCATGTCCTTCTTCGAATACTTCAACCAAAGGTGCGGATGGTTTCGGGCCATATCCAATACCAGTATCAACATATTCCGGACCTAATTGTTTGATCGGTTGCGCACCGAAATCACCAACATACAGAGGTGTGGTAGGTTTGAACATAGGTGCGTCTTCGAATACTTCAATCAAAGGTACGGATGGTTTCGGGCCATATCCAATACCAGTATCAACATATTCCGGACCTAATTGTTTGATCGGATGTGGACCGAAATTACCTCCATAGACAGGTGTCATCGGTTTAAATCCTTGTCCTTCTTCGAATACTTCAACCAAAGGCGCGGATGGTTTCGGGCCATATCCAATACCAGTGTCAACATATTCCGGACCTAATTGTTTGATCGGTTGTGTACCGAAATCACCTCCATAGATGGGTGACATCGGTTTAAATCCTTGTCCGTCTTCGAATACTTCAACCAAAGGTGCGGATGGTTTCGGGCCATATCCAATACCAGTATCAACATATTCCGGACCTAATTGTTTGATCGGTTGTGTACCGAAATCACCACCATACAGAGGTGTGGTAGGTTTGAACATAGGTGCGTCTTCGAATACTTCAACCAAAGGTGCGGATGGTTTCGGGCCATATCCAATACCAGTATCAACATATTCCGGACCTAATTGTTTGATCGGATGTGGACCGAAATTACCTCCATAGACAGGTGTCACCGGTTTAAATCCTTGTCCTTCTTCGAATACTTCAACCAAAGGCGCGGATGGTCTCGGGCCATATCCATTACCAGTGTCAACATATTCCGGAACTAATTGTTTGATCGGTTGTTTACCGAAATCACCTCCATATACAGGTGACATCGGTTTAAATCCTTGTCCTTCTTCGAATACTTCAACCAAAGGCGCGGATGGTTTCGGGCCATATCCAATACCAGTGTCAACATATTCCGGACCTAATTGTTTGATCGGTTGTGTACCGAAATCACCTCCATAGACAGGTGACATCGGTTTAAATCCTTGTCCTTCTTCGAATACTTCAACCAAAGGTGCGGATGGTTTCGGGCCATATCCAATACCAGTATCAACATATTCCGGACCTAATTGTTTGATCGGTTGTTTACCGAAATCACCACCATACAGAGGTGTGGTAGGTTTGAACATAGGTGCGTCATCGAATACTTCAACCAAAGGTGTGAATGGTTTCGGGCCATATCCAATACCGGTATCAACATATTCCGGACCTAATTGTTTGATCGGTTGTGCACCGAAATCACCTCCATAGACAGGTGACATCGGTTTAAATCCTTGTCCTTCTTCGAATACTTCAACCAAAGGTGCGGATGGTTTCGGGCCATATCCAATACCAGTGTCAACATATTCCGGAACTAATTGTTTGATCGGTTGTAGACCGAAATCACCTCCATAGACAGGTGACATCGGTTTAAATCCTTGTCCTTCTTCGAATACTTCAACCAAAGGTGCGGATGGTTTCGGGCCATATCCAATACCAGTATCAACATATTCCGGACCTAATTGTTTGATCGGTTGTTTACCGAAATCACCACCATACAGGGGTGTGGTAGGTTTGAACATAGGTGCGTCTTCGAATACTTCAATCAAAGGCACGGATGGTTTCGGGCCATATCCAATACCAGTATCAACATATTCCGGACCTAATTGTTTGATCGGATGTGGACCGAAATTACCTCCATAGACAGGTGTCATCGGTTTAAATCCTTGTCCTTCTTCGAATACTTCAACCAAAGGCGCGGATGGTTTCGGGCCATATCCAATACCAGTGTCAACATATTCCGGACCTAATTGTTTGATCGGTTGTGTACCGAAATCACCTCCATAGATGGGTGACATCGGTTTAAATCCTTGTCCTTCTTCGAATACTTCAACCAAAGGTGCGGATGGTTTCGGGCCATATCCAATACCAGTATCAACATATTCCGGACCTAATTGTTTGATCGGTTGTGTACCGAAATCACCACCATACAGAGGTGTGGTAGGTTTGAACATAGGTGCGTCTTCGAATACTTCAACCAAAGGTGCGGATGGTTTCGGGCCATATCCAATACCAGTATCAACATATTCCGGACCTAATTGTTTGATCGGATGTGGACCGAAATTACCTCCATAGACAGGTGTCACCGGTTTAAATCCTTGTCCTTCTTCGAATACTTCAACCAAAGGCGCGGATGGTTTCGGGCCATATCCAATACCAGTGTCATCATATTCCGGAACTAATTGTTTGATCGGTTGTTTACCGAAATCACCTCCATATACAGGTGACCTCGGTTTAAATCCTTGTCCTTCTTCGAATACTTCAACCAAAGGCGCGGATGGTTTCGGACCATATCCAATACCAGTGTCAACATATTCCGGACCTAATTGTTTGATCGGTTGTGTACCGAAATCACCTCCATAGACAGGTGACATCGGTTTAAATCCTTGTCCTTCTTCGAATACTTCAACCAAAGGTGCGGATGGTTTCGGGCCATATCCAATACCAGTATCAACATATTCCGGACCTAATTGTTTGATCGGTTGTTTACCGAAATCACCACCATACAGAGGTGTGGTAGGTTTGAACATAGGTGCGTCATCGAATACTTCAACCAAAGGTGTGAATGGTTTCGGGCCATATCCGATACCGGTATCAACATATTCCGGACCTAATTGTTTGATCGGTTGTGCACCGAAATCACCTCCATAGACAGGTGACATCGGTTTAAATGCTTGTCCTTCTTCGAATACTTCAACCAAAGGTGAGGATGGTTTCGGGCCATATCCAATACCAGTGTCAATATATTCCGGAACTAATTGTTTGATCGGTTGTGGACCGAAATCACCTCCATAGACAGGTGACATCGGTTTAAATCCTTGTCCTTCCTCGAATACTTCAACCAAAGGTGCGGATGGTTTCGGGCCATATCCAATACCAGTATCAACATATTCCGGACCTAATTGTTTGATCGGTTGTTTACCGAAATCACCACCATACAGAGGTGTGGTAGGCTTGAACATAGGTGCGTCATCGAATACTTCAACCAAAGGTGTGAATGGTTTCGGGCCATATCCAATACCGGTATCAACATATTCCGGACCTAATTGTTTGATCGGTTGTGCACCGAAATCACCTCCATAAACAGGTGACATCGGTTTAAATCCTTGTCCTTCTTCGAATACTTCAACCAAAGGTGCGGATGGTTTCGGGCCATATCCAATACCAGTATCAACATATTCCGGACCAAATTGTTTGATCGGATGTGGACCGAAATTACCTCCATAGACAGGTGTCACCGGTTTAAATCCTTGGCCTTCTTCGAATACTTCAACCAAAGGCGCGGATGGCTTCGGGCCATATCCAATACCAGTGTCAACATATTCCGGACCTAATTGTTTGATCGGTTGTGTACCGAAATCACCTCCATATACAGGTGACATCGGTTTAAATCCTTGTCCTTCTTCGAATACTTCAACTAAAGGCGCGGATGGTTTCGGGCCATATCCAATACCAGTGTCAACATATTCCGGACCTAATTGTTTGATCGGTTGTGTACCGAAATCACCTCTATAGACAGGTGACATCGGTTTAAATCCTTGTCCTTCTTCGAATACTTCAACCAAAGGTGCGGATGGTTTCGGGCCATATCCAATACCAGTATCAACATATTCCGGACCTAATTGTTTGATCGGTTGTTTACCGAAATCACCACCATACAGAGGTGTGGTAGGTTTGAACATAGGTGCGTCATCGAATACTTCAACCAAAGGTGTGAATGGTTTCGGGCCATATCCAATACCGGTATCAACATATTCCGGACCTAATTGTTTGATCGGTTGTGCACCGAAATCACCTCCATAGACAGGTGACATCGGTTTAAATCCTTGTCCTTCTTCGAATACTTCAACCAAAGGTGCGGATGGTTTCGGGCCATATCCAATACCAGTGTCATCATATTCCGGAACTAATTGTTTGATCGGTTGTGGACCGAAATCACCTCCATAGACAGGTGACATCGGTTTAAATCCTTGTCCTTCTTCAAATACTTCAACCAAAGGTGCGGATGGTTTCGGGCCATATCCAATACCAGTATCAACATATTCCGGACCTAATTGTTTGATCGGTTGTTTACCGAAATCACCACCATACAGAGGTGTGGTAGGTTTGAACATAGGTGCGTCTTCGAATACTTCAACCAAAGGTGCGGATGGTTTCGGGCCATATCCAATACCAGTATCAACATATTCCGGAACTAATTGTTTGATCGGATGTGGACCGAAATTACCTCCATAGATAGGTGTCATCGGTTTAAATCCTTGTCCTTCTTCGAATACTTCAACCAAAGGCGCGGATGGTTTCGGGCCATATCCAATACCAGTGTCAACATGTTCCGGACCTAATTGTTTGATCGGTTGTGTACCGAAATCACCTCCATAGATGGGTGACATCGGTTTAAATCCTTGTCCTTCTTCGAATACTTCAACCAAAGGTGCGGATGGTTTCGGGCCATATCCAATACCAGTATCAACATATTCCGGACCTAATTGTTTGATCGGTTGTGTACCGAAATCACCACCATAGAGAGGTGTGGTAGGTTTGAACATAGGTGTGTCTTCGAATACTTCAACCAAAGGTGCGGATGGTTTCGGGCCATATCCAATACCAGTATCAACATATTCTGGACCTAATTGTTTGATCGGATGTGGACCGAAATTACCTCCATAGACAGGTGTCACCGGTTTAAATCCTTGTCCTTCTTCGAATACTTCAACCAAAGGCGCGGATGGTTTCGGGCCATATCCAATACCAGTGTCAACATATTCCGGAACTAATTGTTTGATCGGTTGTTTACCGAAATCACCTCCATATACAGGTGACATCGGTTTAAATCCTTGTCCTTCTTCGAATACTTCAACCAAAGGCGCGGATGGTTTCGGACCATATCCAATACCAGTGTCAACATATTCCGGACCTAATTGTTTGATCGGTTGTGTACCGAAATCACCTCCATAGACAGGTGACATCGGTTTAAATCCTTGTCCTTCTTCGAATACTTCAACCAAAGGTGCGGATGGTTTCGGGCCATATCCAATACCAGTATCAACATATTCCGGACCTAATTGTTTGATCGGTTGTTTACCGAAATCACCTCCATAGACAGGTGACATCGGTTTAAATCCTTGTCCTTCTTCGAATACTTCAACCAAAGGTGCGGATGGTTTCGGGCCATATCCAATACCAGTATCAACATATTCCGGACCTAATTGTTTGATCGGTTGTTTACCGAAATCACCACCATACAGAGGTGTGGTAGGCTTGAACATAGGTGCGTCATCGAATACTTCAATCAAAGGTGTGAATGGTTTCGGGCCATATCCAATACCGGTATCAACATATTCCGGACCTAATTGTTTCATCGGTTGTGCACCGAAATCACCTCCATAGACAGGTGACATCGGTTTAAATCCTTGTCCTTCTTCGAATACTTCAACCAAAGGTGCGGATGTTTTCTGGCCATATCCAATACCAGTATCAACATATTCCGGACCAAATTGTTTGATCGGATGTGGACCGAAATTACCTCCATAGACAGGTGTCACCGGTTTAAATCCTTGGCCTTCTTCGAATACTTCAACCAAAGGTGAGGATGGTTTCGGGCCATATCCAATACCAGTGTCAACATATTCCGGAACTAATTGTTTGATCGGTTGTTTACCGAAATCACCTCCATATACAGGTGACATCGGTTTAAATCCTTGTCCTTCTTCGAATACTTCAACCAAAGGTGCGGATGGTTTCGGGCCATATCCAATACCAGTATCAACATATTCCGGACCTAATTGTTTGATCGGTTGTTTACCGAAATCACCACCATACAGAGGTGTGGTAGGTTTGAACATAGGTGCGTCTTCGAATACTTCAATCAAAGGTACGGATGTTTTCGGGCCATATCCAATACCAGCATCAACATATTCCGGACCTAATTGTTTGATCGGATGTGGACCGAAATTACCTCCATAGACAGGTGTCATCGGTTTAAATCCTTGTCCTTCTTCGAATACTTCAACCAAAGGCTCGGATGGTTTCGGGCCATATCCAATTCCAGTGTCAACATATTCCGGACCTAATTGTTTGATCGGTTGTTTACCGAAATCACCACCATACAGAGGTGTGGTAGGTTTGAACATAGGTGCGTCATCGAATACTTCAACCAAAGGTGTGAATGGTTTCGGGCCATATCCAATACCGGTATCAACATATTCCGGACCTAATTGTTTGATCGGTTGTGCACCGAAATCACCTCCATAGACAGGTGACATCGGTTTGAATCCTTGTCCTTCTTCGAATACTTCAACCAAAGGTGCGGATGGTTTCGGGCCATATCCAATACCAGTATCAACATATTCCGGACCTAATTGTTTGATCGGTTGTTTACCGAAATCACCACCATACAGAGGTGTGGTAGGTTTGAACATAGGTGCGTCTTCGAATACTTCAATCAAAGGCACGGATGGTTTCGGGCCATATCCAATAACAGTATCAACATATTCCGGACCTAATTGTTTGATCGGATGTGGACCGAAATTACCTCCATAGACAGGTGTCATCGGTTTAAATCCTTGTCCTTCTTCGAATACTTCAACCAAAGGCTCGGATGGTTTCGGGCCATATCCAATTCCAGTGTCAACATATTCCGGACCTAATTGTTTGATCGGTTGTTTACCGAAATCACCACCATACAGAGGTGTGGTAGGTTTGAACATAGGTGCGTCATCGAATACTTCAACCAAAGGTGTGAATGGTTTCGGGCCATATCCAATACCGGTATCAACATATTCCGGACCTAATTGTTTGATCGGTTGTGCACCGAAATCACCTCCATAGACAGGTGACATCGGTTTAAATCCTTGTCCTTCTTCGAATACTTCAACCAAAGGTGCGGATGGTTTCGGGCCATATCCAATACCAGTGTCAACATATTCCGGAACTAATTGTTTGATCGGTTGTGGACCGAAATCACCTCCATAGACAGGTGACATCGGTTTAAATCCTTGTCCTTCTTCGAATACTTCAACCAAAGGTGCGGATGGTTTCGGGCCATATCCAATACCAGTATCAACATATTCCGGACCTAATTGTTTGATCGGTTGTTTACCGAAATCACCACCATACAGAGGTGTGGTAGGTTTGAACATAGGTGCGTCTTCGAATACTTCAATCAAAGGCACGGATGGTTTCGGGCCATATCCAATAACAGTATCAACATATTCCGGACCTAATTGTTTGATCGGATGTGGACCGAAATTACCTCCACAGACAGGTGTCATCGGTTTAAATCCTTGTCCTTCTTCGAATACTTCAACCAAAGGCGCGGATGGTTTCGGGCCATATCCAATACCAGTGTCAACATATTCCGGACCTAATTGTTTGATCGGTTGTGTACCGAAATCACCTCCATAGATGGGTGACATCGGTTTAAATCCATGTCCTTCTTCGAATACTTCAACCAAAGGTGCGGATGGTTTCGGGCCATATCCAATACCAGTATCAACATATTCCGGACCTAATTGTTTGATCGGTTGTTTACCGAAATCACCACCATACAGAGGTGTGGTAGGTTTGAACATAGGTGCGTCTTCGAATACTTCAATCAAAGGTACGGATGGTTTCGGGCCATATCCAATACCAGTATCAACATATTCCGGACCTAATTGTTTGATCGGATGTGGACCGAAATTACCTCCATAGACAGGTGTCATCGGTTTAAATCCTTGTCCTTCTTCGAATACTTCAACCAAAGGCGCGGATGGTTTCGGGCCATATCCAATACCAGTGTCAACATATTCCGGAACTAATTGTTTGATCGGTTGTGTACCGAAATCACCTCCATAGATGGGTGACATCGGTTTAAATCCTTGTCCGTCTTCGAATACTTCAACCAAAGGTGCGGATGGTTTCGGGCCATATCCAATACCAGTATCAACATATTCCGGACCTAATTGTTTGATCGGTTGTGTACCGAAATCACCACCATACAGAGGTGTGGTAGGTTTGAACATAGGTGCGTCTTCGAATACTTCAACCAAAGGTGCGGATGGTTTCGGGCCATATCCAATACCAGTATCAACATATTCCGGACCTAATTGTTTGATCGGATGTGGACCGAAATCACCTCCATAGACAGGTGTCATCGGTTTAAATCCTTGTCCTTCTTCGAATACTTCAACCAAAGGTGCGGATGGTTTCGGGCCATATCCAATACCAGTATCAACATATTCCGGACCTAATTGTTTGATCGGTTGTGTACCGAAATCACCACCATACAGAGGTGTGGTAGGTTTGAACATAGGTGCGTCATCGAATACTTCAACCAAAGGTGTGAATGGTTTCGGGCCATATCCAATACCGGTATCAACATATTCCGGACCTAATTGTTTGATCGGTTGTGCACCGAAATCACCTCCATAGACAGGTGACATCGGTTTAAATCCTTGTCCTTCTTCGAATACTTCAACCAAAGGTGCGGATGGTTTCGGGCCATATCCAATACCAGTGTCAACATATTCCGGAACTAATTGTTTGATCGGTTGTGGACCGAAATCACCTCCATAGACAGGTGACATCGGTTTAAATCCTTGTCCTTCTTCGAATACTTCAACCAAAGGTGCGGATGGTTTCGGGCCATATCCAATACCAGTATCAACATATTCCGGACCTAATTGTTTGATCGGTTGTTTACCGAAATCACCACCATACAGAGGTGTGGTAGGTTTGAACATAGGTGCGTCTTCGAATACTTCAATCAAAGGCACGGATGGTTTCGGGCCATATCCAATGCCAGTATCAACATATTCCGGACCTAATTGTTTGATCGGATGTGGACCGAAATTACCTCCATAGACAGGTGTCATCGGTTTAAATCCTTGTCCTTCTTCGAATACTTCAACCAAAGGCGCGGATGGTTTCGGGCCATATCCAATACCAAAGTCAACATATTCCGGACCTAATTGTTTGATCGGTTGTGTACCGAAATCACCTCCATAGACAGGTGACATCGGTTTAAATCCTTGTCCTTCTTCGAATACTTCAACCAAAGGCGCGGATGGTTTAGGGCCATATCCAATACCAGTGTCAACATATTCCGGACCTAATTGTTTGATCGGTTGTGTACCGAAATCACCTCCATAGACAGGTGACATCGGTTTAAATCCTTGTCCTTCTTCGAATACTTCAACCAAAGGTGTGAATGGTTTCGGGCCATATCCAATACCGGTATCAACATATTCCGGACCTAATTGTTTGATCGGTTGTGCACCGAAATCACCTCCATAGATGGGTGACATCGGTTTAAATCCTTGTCCTTCTTCGAATACTTCAACCAAAGGTGCGGATGGTTTCGGGCCATATCCAATACCAGTATCAACATATTCCGGACCTAATTGTTTGATCGGTTGTGTACCGAAATCACCACCATACAGAGGTGTGGTAGGTTTGAACATAGGTGCGTCTTCGAATACTTCAACCAAAGGTGCGGATGGTTTCGGGCCATATCCAATACCAGTATCAACATATTCCGGACCTAATTGTTTGATCGGATGTGGACCGAAATTACCTCCATAGACAGGTGTCACCGGTTTAAATCCTTGTCCTTCTTCGAATACTTCAACCAAAGGCGCGGATGGTTTCGGGCCATATCCAATACCAGTGTCAACATATTCCGGAACTAATTGTTTGATCGGTTGTTTACCGAAATCACCTCCATATACAGGTGACATCGGTTTAAATCCTTGTCCTTCTTCGAATACTTCAACCAAAGGCGCGGATGGTTTCGGACCATATCCAATACCAGTGTCAACATATTCCGGAACTAATTGTTTGATCGGTTGTGGACCGAAATCACCTCCATAGACAGGTGACATCGGTTTAAATCCTTGTCCTTCTTCGAATACTTCAACCAAAGGTGCGGATGGTTTCGGGCCATATCCAATACCAGTATCAACATATTCCAGACCTAATTGTTTGATCGGTTGTTTACCGAAATCACCACCATACAGAGGTGTGGTAGGCTTGAACATAGGTGCGTCATCGAATACTTCAACCAAAGGTGTGAATGGTTTCGGGCCATATCCAATACCGGTATCAACATATTCCGGACCTAATTGTTTGATCGGTTGTGCACCGAAATCACCTCCATAGACAGGTGACATCGGTTTAAATCCTTGTCCTTCTTCGAATACTTCAACCAAAGGTGCGGATGGTTTCGGGCCATAACCAATACCAGTATCAACATATTCCGGACCAAATTGTTTGATCGCACGTGGACCGAAATTACCTCCATAGACAGGTGTCACCGGTTTAAATCCTTGGCCTTCTTCGAATACTTCAACCAAAGGTGAGGATGGTTTCGGGCCATATCCAATACCAGTGTCAACATATTCCGGAACTAATTGTTTGATCGGTTGTTTACCGAAATCACCTCCATATACAGGTGACATCGGTTTAAATCCTTGTCCTTCTTCGAATACTTCAACCAAAGGTGCGGATGGTTTCGGGCCATATCCAATACCAGTATCAACATATTCCGGACCTAATTGTTTGATCGGTTGTTTACCGAAATCACCACCATACAGAGGTGTGGTAGGTTTGAACATAGGTGCGTCATCGAATACTTCAACCAAAGGTGTGAATGGTTTCGGGCCATATCCAATACCAGTATCAACATATTCCGGACCTAATAGTTTGATCGGTTGTTTACCGAAATCACCACCATACAGAGGTGTGGTAGGTTTGAACATAGGTGCGTCTTCGAATACTTCAATCAAAGGTACGGATGGTTTCGGGCCATATCCAATACCAGTATCAACATATTCCGGACCTAATTGTTTGATCGGATGTGGACCGAAATTACCTCCATAGACAGGTGTCATCGGTTTAAAACCTTGTCCTTCTTCGAATACTTCAACCAAAGGCGCGGATGGTTTCGGGCCATATCCAATTCCAGTATCAACATATTCCGGACCTAATTGTTTGATCGGTTGTTTACCGAAATCACCACCATACAAAGGTGTGGTAGGTTTGAACATAGGTGCGTCATCGAATACTTCAACCAAAGGTGTGAATGGTTTCGGGCCATATCCAATACCGGTATCAACATATTCCGGACCTAATTGTTTGATCGGTTGTGCACCGAAATCACCTCCATAGACAGGTGACATCGGTTTAAATCCTTGTCCTTCTTCGAATACTTCAACCAAAGGTGCGGATGGTTTCGGGCCATATCCAATACCAGTGTCAACATATTCCGGAACTAATTGTTTGATCGGTTGTGGACCGAAATCACCTCCATAGACAGGTGACATCGGTTTAAATCCTTGTCCTTCTTCGAATACTTCAACCAAAGGTGCGGATGGTTTCGGGCCATATCCAATACCAGTGTCAACATATTCCGGAACTAATTGTTTGATCGGTTGTGGACCGAAATCACCTCCATAGACAGGTGACATCGGTTTAAATCCTTGTCCTTCTTCGAATACTTCAACCAAAGGTGCGGATGGTTTCGGGCCATATCCAATACCAGTGTCAACATATTCCGGAACTAATTGTTTGATCGGTTGTGTACCGAAATCACCTCCATAGATGGGTGACATCGGTTTAAATCCTTGTCCTTCCTCGAATACTTCAACCAAAGGTGCGGATGGTATCGGGCCATATCCAATACCAGTATCAAAATATTCCGGACCTAATTGTTTGATCGGTTGTGTACCGAAATCACCACCATACAGAGGTGTGGTAGGTTTGAACATAGGTGCGTCATCGAATACTTCAACCAAAGGTGTGAATGGTTTCGGGCCATATCCAATACCGGTATCAACATATTCCGGACCTAATTGTTTGATCGGTTGTGCACCGAAATCACCTCCATAGACAGGTGACATCGGTTTAAATCCTTGTCCTTCTTCGACTACTTCAACCAAAGGTGCGGATGGTTTCGGGCCATATCCAATACCAGTATCGACATATTCCGGAACTAATTGTTTGATCGCATGTGGACCGAAATTACCTCCATAGACAGGTGTCACCGGTTTAAATCCTTGGCCTTCTTCGAATACTTCAACCAAAGGTGCGGATGGTTTCGGGCCATATCCAATACCAGTATCAACATATTCCGGAACTAATTGTTTGATCGGTTGTTTACCGAAATCACCACCATACAGAGGTGTGGTAGGTTTGAACATAGGTGCGTCTTCGAATACTTCAATCAAAGGCACGGATGGTTTCGGGCCATATCCAATACCAGTATCAACATATTCCGGACCTAATTGTTTGATCGGATGTGGACCGAAATTACCTCCATAGACAGGTGACATCGGTTTAAATCCTTGTCCTTCTTCGAATACTTCAACCAAAGGCGCGGATGGTTTCGGGCCATATCCAATACCAGTGTCAACATATTCCGGACCTAATTGTTTGATCGGTTGTGTACCGAAATCACCTCCATAGATGGGTGACATCGGTTTAAATCCTTGTCCTTCTTCGAATACTTCAACCAAAGATGCGGATGGTTTCGGGCCATATCCAATACCAGTATCAACATTTTCCGGACCTAATTGTTTGATCGGTTGTGTACCGAAATCACCACCATACAGAGGTGTGGTAGGTTTGAACATAGGTGCGTCTTCGAATACTTCAACCAAAGGTGCGGATGGTTTCGGGCCATATCCAATACCAGTATCAACATATTCCGGACCTAATTGTTTGATCGGATGTGGACCGAAATTACCTCCATAGACAGGTGTCACCGGTTTAAATCCTTGTCCTTCTTCGAATACTTCAACCAATGGCGCGGATGGTTTCGGGCCATATCCAATACCAGTGTCAACATATTCCGGAACTAATTGTTTGATCGGTTGTTTACCGAAATCACCTCCATATACAGGTGACATCGGTTTAAATCCTTGTCCTTCTTCGAATACTTCAACCAAAGGCGCGGATGGTTTCGGACCATATCCAATACCAGTGTCAACATATTCCGGACCTAATTGTTTGATCGGTTGTGTACCGAAATCACCTCCATATACAGGTGACATCGGTTTAAATCCTTGTCCTTCTTCGAATACTTCAACCAAAGGTGCGGATGGTTTCGGGCCATATCCAATACCAGTATCAACATATTCCGGACCTAATTGTTTGATCGGTTGTTTACCGAAATCACCAACATACAGAGGTGTGGTAGGTTTGAACATAGGTGCGTCTTCGAATACTTCAATCAAAGGTACGGATGGTTTCGGGCCATATCCAATACCAGTATCAACATATTCCGGACCTAATTGTTTGATCGGATGTGGACCGAAATTACCTCCATAGACAGGTGTCATCGGTTTAAATCCTTGTCCTTCTTCGAATACTTCAACCAAAGGCGCGGATGGTTTCGGGCCATATCCAATTCCAGTATCAACATATTCCGGACCTAATTGTTTGATCGGTTGTTTACCGAAATCACCACCATACAGAGGTGTGGTAGGTTTGAACATAGGTGCGTTATCGAATACTTCAACCAAAGGTGTGAATGGTTTCGGGCCATATCCAATACCAGTATCAACATATTCCGGACCTAATTGTTTGATCGGTTGTGCACCGAAATCACCTCCATAGACAGGTGACATCGGTTTAAATCCTTGTCCTTCTTCGAATACTTCAACCAAAGGTGCGGATGGTTTCGGGCCATATCCAATACCAGTGTCAACATATTCCGGAACTAATTGTTTGATCGGTTGTGGACCGAAATCACCTCCATAGACAGGTGACATCGGTTTAAATCCTTGTCCTTCTTCGAATACTTCAACCAAAGGTGCGGATGGTTTCGGGCCATATCCAATACCAGTGTCAACATATTCCGGAACTAATTGTTTGATCGGTTGTGGACCGAAATCACCTCCATAGACAGGTGACATCGGTTTAAATCCTTGTCCTTCTTCGAATACTTCAACCAAAGGTGCGGATGGTTTCGGGCCATATCCAATACCAGTGTCAACATATTCCGGAACTAATTGTTTGATCGGTTGTGGACCGAAATCACCTCCATAGACAGGTGACATCGGTTTAAATCCTTGTCCTTCTTCGAATACTTCAACCAAAGGTGCGGATGGTTTCGGGCCATATCCAATACCAGTGTCAACATATTCCGGAACTAATTGTTTGATCGGTTGTGTACCGAAATCACCTCCATAGATGGGTGACATCGGTTTAAATCCTTGTCCTTCCTCGAATACTTCAACCAAAGGTGCGGATGGTTTCGGGCCATATCCAATACCAGTATCAACATATTCCGGACCTAATTGTTTGATCGGTTGTGTACCGAAATCACCACCATACAGAGGTGTGGTAGGTTTGAACATAGGTGCGTCATCGAATACTTCAACCAAAGGTGTGAATGGTTTCGGGCCATATCCAATACCGGTATCAACATATTCCGGACCTAATTGTTTGATCGGTTGTGCACCGAAATCACCTCCATAGACAGGTGACATCGGTTTAAATCCTTGGCCTTCTTCGACTACTTCAACCAAAGGTGCGGATGGTTTCGGGCCATATCCAATACCAGTATCAACATATTCCGGACCAAATTGTTTGATCGCATGTGGACCGAAATTACCTCCATAGACAGGTGTCACCGGTTTAATTCCTTGGCCTTCTTCGAATACTTCAACCAAAGGTGCGGATGGTTTCGGGACATATCCAATACCAGTATCAACATATTCCGGACCTAATTGTTTGATCGGTTGTTTACCGAAATCACCACCATACAGAGGTGTGGTAGGTTTGAACATAGGTGCGTCTTCGAATACTTCAATCAAAGGTACGGATGGTTTCGGGCCATATCCAATACCAGTATCAACATATTCCGGACCTAATTGTTTGATCGGATGTGGACCGAAATCACCTCCATAGACAGGTGTCATCGGTTTAAATCCTTGTCCTTCTTCGAATACTTCAACCAAAGGTGCGGATGGTTTCGGGCCATATCCAATACCAGTGTCAACATATTCCGGACCTAATTGTTTGATCGGTTGTGTACCGAAATCACCTCCATAGATGGGTGACATCGGTTTAAATCCTTGTCCGTCTTCGAATACTTCAACCAAAGGTGCGGATGGTTTCGGGCCATATCCAATACCAGTATCAACATATTCCGGACCTAATTGTTTGATCGGTTGTGTACCGAAATCACCACCATACAGAGGTGTGGTAGGTTTGAACATAGGTGCGTCTTCGAATACTTCAACCAAAGGTGCGGATGGTTTCGGGCCATATCCAATACCAGTATCAACATATTCCGGACCTAATTGTTTGATCGGATGTGGACCGAAATTACCTCCATAGACAGGTGTCACCGGTTTAAATCCTTGTCCTTCTTCGAATACTTCAACCAAAGGCGCGGATGGTTTCGGGCCATATCCAATACCAGTGTCAACATATTCCGGAACTATTTGTTTGATCGGTTGTTTACCGAAATCACCTCCATATACAGGTGACATCGGATTAAATCCTTGTCCTTCTTCGAATACTTCAACCAAAGGCGCGGATGGTTTCGGGCCATATCCAATACCAGTGTCAACATATTCCGGACCTAATTGTTTGATCGGTTGTGTACCGAAATCACCTCCATAGACAGGTGACATCGGTTTAAATCCTTGTCCTTCTTCGAATACTTCAACCAAAGGTGCGGATGGTTTCGGGCCATATCCAATACCAGTATCAACATATTCCGGACCTAATTGTTTGATCGGTTGTTTACCGAAATCACCACCATACAGAGGTGTGGTAGGTTTGAACATAGGTGCGTCATCGAATACTTCAACCAAAGGTGTGAATGGTTTCGGGCCATATCCAATACCGGTATCAACATATTCCGGACCTAATTGTTTGATCGGTTGTGCACCGAAATCACCTCCATAGACAGGTGACATCGGTTTAAATCCTTGTCCTTCTTCGAATACTTCAACCAAAGGTGCGGATGGTTTCGGGCCATATCCAATACCAGTGTCAACATATTCCGGAACTAATTGTTTGATCGGTTGTGGACCGAAATCACCTCCATAGACAGGTGACATCGGTTTAAATCCTTGTCCTTCTTCGAATACTTCAACCAAAGGTGCGGATGGTTTCGGGCCATATCCAATACCAGTATCAACATATTCCGGACCTAATTGTTTGATCGGTTGTTTACCGAAATCACCACCATACAGAGGTGTGGTAGGCTTGAACATAGGTGCGTTATCGAATACTTCAACCAAAGGTGTGAATGGTTTCGGGCCATATCCAATACCGGTATCAACATATTCCGGACCTAATTGTTTGATCGGTTGTGCACCGAAATCACCTCCATAGACAGGTGACATCGGTTTAAATCCTTGTCCTTCATCGAATACTTCAACCAAAGGTGCGGATGGTTTCGGGCCATATCCAATACCAGTATCAACATATTCCGGACCTAATTGTTTGATCGGTTGTTTACCGAAATCACCACCATACAGAGGTGTGGTAGGCTTGAACATAGGTGCGTTATCGAATACTTCAACCAAAGGTGTGAATGGTTTCGGGCCATATCCAATACCAGTGTCAACATATTCCGGACCTAATTGTTTGATCGGTTGTGTACCGAAATCACCTCCATAGACAGGTGACATCGGTTTAAATCCTTGTCCTTCTTCGAATACTTCAACCAAAGGTGCGGATGGTTTCGGGCCATATCCAATACCAGTATCAACATATTCCGGACCTAATTGTTTGATCGGTTGTTTACCGAAATCACCACCATACAGAGGTGTGGTAGGTTTGAACATAGGTGCGTCATCGAATACTTCAACCAAAGGTGTGAATGGTTTCGGGCCATATCCAATACCGGTATCAACATATTCCGGACCTAATTGTTTGATCGGTTGTGCACCGAAATCACCTCCATAGACAGGTGACATCGGTTTAAATCCTTGTCCTTCTTCGAATACTTCAACCAAAGGTGCGGATGGTTTCGGGCCATATCCAATACCAGTGTCAACATATTCCGGAACTAATTGTTTGATCGGTTGTGGACCGAAATCACCTCCATAGACAGGTGACATCGGTTTAAATCCTTGTCCTTCTTCGAATACTTCAACCAAAGGTGCGGATGGTTTCGGGCCATATCCAATACCAGTATCAACATATTCCGGACCTAATTGTTTGATCGGTTGTTTACCGAAATCACCACCATACAGAGGTGTGGTAGGCTTGAACATAGGTGCGTTATCGAATACTTCAACCAAAGGTGTGAATGGTTTCGGGCCATATCCAATACCGGTATCAACATATTCCGGACCTAATTGTTTGATCGGTTGTGCACCGAAATCACCTCCATAGACAGGTGACATCGGTTTAAATCCTTGTCCTTCATCGAATACTTCAACCAAAGGTGCGGATGGTTTCGGGCCATATCCAATACCAGTATCAACATATTCCGGACCTAATTGTTTGATCGGATGTTGACCGAAATTACCTCCATAGACAGGTGTCACCGGTTTAAATCCTTGGCCTTCTTCGAATACTTCAACCAAAGGTGAGGATGGTT
Source organism: Ascidia mentula (assembly GCF_947561715.1). Taxonomy (NCBI): domain Eukaryota; kingdom Metazoa; phylum Chordata; class Ascidiacea; order Phlebobranchia; family Ascidiidae; genus Ascidia; species Ascidia mentula. Next base: position 12,681,878 of record NC_138569.1, on the reverse strand, counting down.
TCGGGCCATATCCAATACCAGTGTCAACATATTCCGGACCTAATTGTTTGATCGGTTGTTTACCGAAATCACCTCCATATACAGGTGACATCGGTTTAAATCCTTGTCCTTCTTCGAATACTTCAACCAAAGGTGCGGATGGTTTCGGGCCATATCCAATACCAGTATCAACATATTCCGGACCTAATTGTTTGATCGGTTGTTTACCGAAATCACCACCATACAGAGGTGTGGTAGGTTTGAACATAGGTGCGTCTTCGAATACTTCAATCAAAGGCACGGATGGTTTCGGTCCATATCCAATACCAGTATCAACATATTCCGGACCTAATTGTTTGATCGGATGTGGACCGAAATTACCTCCATAGACAGGTGTCATCGGTTTAAATCCTTGTCCTTCTTCGAATACTTCAACCAAAGGCGCGGATGGTTTCGGGCCATATCCAATACCAGTGTCAACATATTCCGGACCTAATTGTTTGATCGGTTGTGTACCGAAATCACCTCCATAGATGGGTGACATCGGTTTAAATCCTTGTCCTTCTTCGAATACTTCAACCAAAGGTGCGGATGGTTTCGGGCCATATCCAATACCAGTATCAACATATTCCGGACCTAATTGTTTGATCGGTTGTGTACCGAAATCACCACCATACAGAGGTGTGGTAGGTTTGAACATAGGTGCGTCTTGGAATACTTCAACCAAAGGTGCGGATGGTTTCGGGCCATATCCAATACCAGTATCAACATATTCCGGACCTAATTGTTTGATCGGATGTGGACCGAAATTACCTCCATAGACAGGTGTCACCGGTTTAAATCCTTGTCCTTCTTCGAATACTTCAACCAAAGGCGCGGATGGTTTCGGGCCATATCCAATACCAGTGTCAACATATTCCGGAACTAATTGTTTGATCGGTTGTTTACCGAAATCACTTCCATATACAGGTGACATCGGTTTGAATCCTTGTCCTTCTTCGAATACTTCAACCAAAGGCGCGGATGGTTTCGGACCATATCCAATACCAGTGTCAACATATTCCGGACCTAATTGTTTGATCGGTTGTGTACCGAAATCACCTCCATAGACAGGTGACATCGGTTTAAATCCTTGTCCTTCTTCGAATACTTCAACCAAAGGTGCGGATGGTTTCGGGCCATATCCAATACCAGTATCAACATATTCCGGACCTAATTGTTTGATCGGTTGTTTACCGAAATCACCACCATACAGAGGTGTGGTAGGTTTGAACATAGGTGCGTCATCGAATACTTCAACCAAAGGTGTGAATGGTTTCGGGCCATATCCAATACCGGTATCAACATATTCCGGACCTAATTGTTTGATCGGTTGTGCACCGAAATCATCTCCATAGACATGTGACATCGGTTTAAATCCTAGTCCTTCTTCGAATACTTCAACCAAAGGTGCGGATGGTTTCGGGCCATATCCAATACCAGTGTCAACATATTCCGGAACTAATTGTTTGATCGGTTGTGGACCGAAATCACCTCCATAGACAGGTGACATCGGTTTAAATCCTTGTCCTTCTTCGAATACTTCAACCAAAGGTACGGATGGTTTCGGGCCATATCCAATACCAGTATCAACATATTCCGGACCTAATTGTTTGATCGGTTGTTTACCGAAATCACCACCATACAGAGGTGTGGTAGGCTTGAACATAGGTGCGTTATCGAATACTTCAACCAAAGGTGTGAATGGTTTCGGGCCATATCCAATACCGGTATCAACATATTCCGGACCTAATTGTTTGATCGGTTGTGCACCGAAATCACCTCCATAGACAGGTGACATCGGTTTAAATCCTTGTCCTTCATCGAATACTTCAACCAAAGGTGCGGATGGTTTCGGGCCATATCCAATACCAGTATCAACATATTCCGGACCTAATTGTTTGATCGGATGTTGACCGAAATTACCTCCATAGACAGGTGTCACCGGTTTAAATCCTTGGCCTTCTTCGAATACTTCAACCAAAGGTGAGGATGGTTTCGGGCCATATCCAATACCAGTGTCAACATATTCCGGACCTAATTGTTTGATCGGTTGTTTACCGAAATCACCTCCATATACAGGTGACATCGGTTTAAATCCTTGTCCTTCTTCGAATACTTCAACCAAAGGTGCGGATGGTTTCGGGCCATATCCAATACCAGTATCAACATATTCCGGACCTAATTGTTTGATCGGTTGTTTACCGAAATCACCACCATACAGAGGTGTGGTAGGTTTGAACATAGGTGCGTCTTCGAATACTTCAATCAAAGGTACGGATGGTTTCGGGCCATATCCAATACCAGTATCAACATATTCCGGACCTAATTGTATCATCGGATGTGGACCGAAATTACCTCCATAGACAGGTGTCATCGGTTTAAATCCTTGTTCTTCTTCGAATACTTCAACCAAAGGCGCGGATGGTTTCGGGCCATATCCAATTCCAGTGTCAACATATTCCGGACCTAATTGTTTGATCGGTTGTTTACCGAAATCACCACCATACAGAGGTGTGGTAGGTTTGAACATAGGTGCGTCTTCGAATACTTCAACCAAAGGTGCGGATGGTTTCGGGCCATATCCAATACCAGTGTCAACATATTCCGGAACTAATTGTTTGATCGGATGTGGACCGAAATCACCTCCATAGACAGGTGACATCGGTTTAAATCCTTGTCCTTCTTCGAATACTTCAACCAAAGGTGCGGATGGTTTCGGGCCATATCCAATACCAGTGTCAACATATTCCGGAACTAATTGTTTGATCGGTTGTGGACCGAAATCACCTCCATAGACAGGTGACATCGGTTTAAATCCTTGTCCTTCTTCGAATACTTCAACCAAAGGTGCGGATGGTTTCGGGCCATATCCAATACCAGTATCAACATATTCCGGACCTAATTGTTTGATCGGTTGTTTACCGAAATCACCACCATACAGAGGTGTGGTAGGCTTGAACATAGGTGCGTCATCGAATACTTCAACCAAAGGTGTGAATGGTTTCGGGCCATATCCAATACCGGTATTAACATATTCCGGACCTAATTGTTTGATCGGTTGTGCACCGAAATCACCTCCATAGACAGGTGACATCGGTTTAAATCCTTGTCCTTCTTCGAATACTTCAACCAAAGGTGCGGATGGTTTCGGGCCATATCCAATACCAGTATCAACATATTCCGGACCAAATTGTTTGATCGGATGTGGACCGAAATTACCTCCATAGACAGGTGTCACCGGTTTAAATCCTTGGCCTTCTTCGAATACTTCAACCAAAGGTGAGGATGGTTTCGGGCCATATCCAATACCAGTGTCAACATATTCCGGACCTAATTGTTTGATCGGATGTGGACCGAAATTACCTCCATAGACAGGTGACATCGGTTTAAATCCTTGTCCTTCTTCGAATACTTCAACCAAAGGTGCGGATGGTTTCGGGCCATATCCAATACCAGTATCAACATATTCCGGACCTAATTGTTTGATCGGTTGTTTACCGAAATCACCACCATACAGAGGTGTGGTAGGTTTGAACATAGGTGCATCTTCGAATACTTCCATCAAAGGTACGGATGGTTTCGGGCCATATCCAATACCAGTATCAACATATTCCGGACCTAATTGTTTGATCGGATGTGGACCGAAATTACCTCCATAGACAGGTGTCATCGGTTTAAATCCTTGTCCTTCTTCGAATACTTCAACCAAAGGCGCGGATGGTTTCGGGCCATATCCAATTCCAGTGTCAACATATTCCGGACCTAATTGTTTGATCGGATGTGGACCGAAATCACCTCCATAGACAGGTAACATCGGTTTAAATCCTTGTCCTTCTTCGAATACTTCAACAAAAGGTGCGGATGGTTTCGGGCCATATCCAATACCAGTATCAACATATTCCGGACCTAATTGTTTGATCGGATGTGGACCGAAATCACCTCCATAGACAGGTGACATCGGTTTAAATCCTTGTCCTTCTTCGAATACTTCAACCAAAGGTGCGGATGGTTTCAGGCCATATCCAATACCAGTATCAACATATTCCGGACCTAATTGTTTGATCGGTTGTGTACCGAAATCACCACCATAAAGAGGTGTGGTAGGTTTGAACATAGGTGCGTCTTCGAATACTTCAACCAAAGGTGCGGATGTTTTCGGGCCATATCCAATACCAGTATCAACATATTCCGGACCTAATTGTTTGATCGGTTGTGTACCGAAATCACCACCATACAGAGGTGTGGTAGGTTTGAACATAGGTGCGTCATCGAATACTTCAACCAAAGGTGTGAATGGTTTCGGGCCATATCCAATACCGGTATCAACATATTCCGGACCTAATTGTTTGATCGGTTGTTCACCGAAATCACCTCCATAGACAGGTGACATCGGTTTAAATCCTTGTCCTTCTTCGAATACTTCAACCAAAGGTGCGGATGGTTTCGGGCCATATCCAATACCAGTGTCAACATATTCCGGAACTAATTGTTTGATCGGATGTGGACCGAAATCACCTCCATAGACAGGTGACATCGGTTTAAATCCTTGTCCTTCTTCGAATACTTCAACCAAAGGTGCGGATGGTTTCGGGCCATATCCAATACCAGTATCAACATATTCCGGACCTAATTGTTTGATCGGTTGTTTACCGAAATCACCACCATACAGAGGTGTGGTAGGTTTGAACATAGGTGCGTCTTCGAATACTTCAATCAAAGGCACGGATGGTTTCGGGCCATATCCAATACCAGTATCAACATATTCCGGACCTAATTGTTTGATCGGATGTGGACCGAAATTACCTCCATAGACAGGTGTCATCGGTTTAAATCCTTGTCCTTCTTCGAATACTTCAACCAAAGGCGCGGATGGTTTCGGGCCATATCCAATACCAGTGTCAACATATTCCGGACCTAATTGTTTGATCGGTTGTGTACCGAAATCACCTCCATAGATGGGTGATATCGGTTTAAATCCTTGTCCTTCTTCGAATACTTCAACCAAAGGTGCGGATGGTTTCGGGCCATATCCAATACCAGTATCAACATATTCCGGACCTAATTGTTTGATCGGTTGTGTACCGAAATCACCACCATACAGAGGTGTGGTAGGTTTGAACATAGGTGCGTCTTCGAATACTTCAACCAAAGGTGCGGATGGTTTCGGGCCATATCCAATACCAGTATCAACATATTCCGGACCTAATTGTTTGATCGGATGTGGACCGAAATTACCTCCATAGACAGGTGTCACCGGTTTAAATCCTTGTCCTTCTTCGAATACTTCAACCAAAGGCGCGGATGGTTTCGGGCCATATCCAATACCAGTGTCAACATATTCCGGAACTAATTGTTTGATCGGTTGTTTACCGAAATCACCTCCATATACAGGTGACATCGGTTTAAATCCTTGTCCTTCTTCGAATACTTCAACCAAAGGTGCGGATGGTTTCGGGCCATATCCAATACCAGTGTCAACATATTCCGGAACTAATTGTTTGATCGGATGTGGACCGAAATCACCTCCATAGACAGGTGACATCGGTTTAAATCCTTGTCCTTCTTCGAATACTTCAACCAAAGGTGCGGATGGTTTCGGGCCATATCCAATACCAGTATCAACATATTCCGGACCTAATTGTTTGATCGGTTGTTTACCGAAATCACCACCATACAGAGGTGTGGTAGGCTTGAACATAGGTGCGTCATCGAATACTTCAACCAAAGGTGTAAATGGTTTCGGGCCATATCCAATACCGGTATCAACATATTCCGGACCTAATTGTTTGATCGGTTGTGCACCGAAATCACCTCCATAGACAGGTGACATCGGTTTAAATCCTTGTCCTTCTTCGAATACTTCAACCAAAGGTGCGGATGGTTTCGGGCCATATCCAATACCAGTATCAACATATTCCGGACCAAATTGTTTGATCGGATGTGGACCGAAATTACCTCCATAGACAGGTGTCACCGGTTTAAATCCTTGGCCTTCTTCGAATACTTCAACCAAAGGTGAGGATGGTTTCGGGCCATATCCAATACCAGTGTCAACATATTCCGGACCTAATTGTTTGATCGGATGTGGACCGAAATTACCTCCATATACAGGTGACATCGGTTTAAATCCTTGTCCTTCTTCGAATACTTCAACCAAAGGTGCGGATGGTTTCGGGCCATATCCAATACCAGTATCAACATATTCCGGACCTAATTGTTTGATCGGTTGTTTACCGATATCACCACCATACAGAGGTGTGGTAGGTTTGAACATAGGTGCGTCTTCGAATACTTCCATCAAAGGTACGGATGGTTTCGGGCCATATCCAATACCAGTATCAACATATTCCGGACCTAATTGTTTGATCGGATGTGGACCGAAATTACCTCCATAGACAGGTGTCATCGGTTTAAATCCTTGTCCTTCTTCGAATACTTCAACCAAAGGCGCGGATGGTTTCGGGCCATATCCAATTCCAGTGTCAACATATTCCGGACCTAATTGTTTGATCGGATGTGGACCGAAATCACCTCCATAGACAGGTGACATCGGTTTAAATCCTTGTCCTTCTTCGAATACTTCAACCAAAGGTGCGGATGGTTTCGGGCCATATCCAATACCAGTATCAACATATTCCGGACCTAATTGTTTGATCGGATGTGGACCGAAATCACCTCCATAGACAGGTGACATCGGTTTAAATCCTTGTCCTTCTTCGAATACTTCAACCAAAGGTGCGGATGGTTTCGGGCCATATCCAATACCAGTATCAACATATTCCGGACCTAATTGTTTGATCGGTTGTGTACCGAAATCACCACCATAAAGAGGTGTGGTAGTTTTGAACATAGGTGCGTCTTCGAATACTTCAACCAAAGGTGCGGATGTTTTCGGGCCATATCCAATACCAGTATCAACATATTCCGGAACTAATTGTTTGATCGGTTGTGTACCGAAATCACCACCATACAGAGGTGTGGTAGGATTGAACATAGGTGCGTCTTCGAATACTTCAACCAAAGGCGCGGATGGTTTCGGGCCATATCCAATACCAGTATCAACATATTCCGGAACTAATTGTTTGATCGGATGTGGACCGAAATCACCTCCATAGACAGGTGACATCGGTTTAAATCCTTGTCCTTCTTCGAATACTTCAACCACAGGTGCGGATGGTTTCGGGCCATATCCAATACCAGTATCAACAAATTCCGGACCTAATTGTTTGATCGGTTGTTTAACGAAATCACCACCATACAGAGGTGTGGTAGGTTTGAACATAGGTGCGTCATCGAATACTTCAACCACAGGTGTGAATGGTTTCGGGCCATATCCAATACCGGTATCAACATACTCCGGACCTAATTGTTTGATCGGTTGTGTACCGAAATCACCTCCATAGACAGGTGACATCGGTTTAAATCCTTGTCCTTCTTCGAATACTTCAACCAAAGGTGCGGATGGTTTCGGGCCATATCCAATACCAGTATCAACATATTCCGGACCTAATTGTTTGATCGGTTGTTTACCGAAATCACCACCATACAGAGGTGTGGTAGGTTTGAACATAGGTGCGTCATCGAATACTTCAACCAAAGGTGTGAATGGTTTCGGGCCATATCCAATACCGGTATCAACATATTCCGGACCTAATTGTTTGATCGGTTGTTCACCGAAATCACCTCCATAGACAGGTGACATCGGTTTAAATCCTTGTCCTTCTTCGAATACTTCAACCAAAGGTGCGGATGGTTTCGGGCCATATCCAATACCAGTGTCAACATATTCCGGAACTAATTGTTTGATCGGATGTGGACCGAAATCACCTCCATAGACAGGTGACATCGGTTTAAATCCTTGTCCTTCTTCGAATACTTCAACCAAAGGTGCGGATGGTTTCGGGCCATATCCAATACCAGTATCAACATATTCCGGACCTAATTGTTTGATCGGTTGTTTACCGAAATCACCACCATACAGAGGTGTGGTAGGTTTGAACATAGGTGCGTCTTCGAATACTTCAATCAAAGGCACGGATGGTTTCGGGCCATATCCAATACCAGTATCAACATATTCCGGACCTAATTGTTTGATTGGATGTGGACCGAAATTACCTCCATAGACAGGTGTCATCGGTTTAAATCCTTGTCCTTCTTCGAATACTTCAACCAAAGGCGCGGATGGTTTCGGGCCATATCCAATACCAGTGTCAACATATTCCGGACCTAATTGTTTGATCGGTTGTGTACCGAAATCACCTCCATAGATGGGTGACATCGGTTTAAATCCTTGTCCTTCTTCGAATACTTCAACCAAAGGTGCGGATTGTTTCGGGCCATATCCAATACCAGTATCAACATATTCCGGACCTAATTGTTTGATCGGTTGTGTACCGAAATCACCACCATACAGAGGTGTGGTAGGTTTGAACATAGGTGCGTCTTCGAATACTTCAACCAAAGGTGCGGATGGTTTCGGGCCATATCCAATACCAGTATCAACATATTCCGGACCTAATTGTTTGATCGGATGTGGACCGAAATTACCTCCATAGACAGGTGTCACCGGTTTAAATCCTTGTCCTTCTTCGAATACTTCAACCAAAGGCGCGGATGGTTTCGGGCCATATCCAATACCAGTGTCAACATATTCCGGAACTAATTGTTTGATCGGTTGTTTACCGAAATCACCTCCATATACAGGTGACATCGGTTTAAAACCTTGTCCTTCTTCGAATACTTCAACCAAAGGCGCGGATGGTTTCGGACCATATCCAATACCAGTGTCAACATATTCCGGACCTAATTGTTTGATCGGTTGTGTACCGAAATCACCTCCATAGACATGTGACATCGGTTTAAATCCTTGTCCTTCTTCGAATACTTCAGCCAAAGGTGCGGATGGTTTCGGGCCATATCCAATACCAGTATCAACATATTCCGGACCTAATTGTTTGATCGGTTGTTTACCGAAATCACCACCATACAGAGGTGTGGTAGGTTTGAACATAGGTGCGTCATCGAATACTTCAACCAAAGGTGTGAATGGTTTCGGGCCATATCCAATACCGGTATCAACATATTCCAGACCTAATTGTTTGATCGGTTGTGCACCGAAATCACCTCCATAGACAGGTGACATCGGTTTAAATCCTTGTCCTTCTTCGAATACTTCAACCAAAGGTGCGGATGGTTTCGGGCCATATCCAATACCAGTGTCAACATATTCCGGAACTAATTGTTTGATCGGATGTGGACCGAAATCACCTCCATAGACAGGTGACATCGGTTTAAATCCTTGTCCTTCTTCGAATACTTCAACCAAAGGTGCGGATGGTTTCTGGCCATATCCAATACCAGTATCAACATATTCCGGACCTAATTGTTTGATCGGTTGTTTACCGAAATCACCACCATACAGAGGTGTGGTAGGCTTGAACATAGGTGCGTCATCCAATACTTCAACCAAAGGTGTGAATGGTTTCGGGCCATATCCAATACCGGTATCAACATATTCCGGACCTAATTGTTTGATCGGTTGTGCACCGAAATCACCTCCATAGACAGGTGACATCGGTTTAAATCCTTGTCCTTCTTCGAATACTTCAACCAAAGGTGAGGATGGTTTCGGGCCATATCCAATACCAGTGTCAACATATTCCGGACCTAATTGTTTGATCGGATGTGGACCGAAATTACCTCCATATACAGGTGACATCGGTTTAAATCCTTGTCCTTCTTCGAATACTTCAACCAAAGGTGCGGATGGTTTCGGGCCATATCCAATACCAGTATCAACATATTCCGGACCTAATTGTTTGATCGGTTGTTTACCGAAATCACCACCATACAGAGGTGTGGTAGGTTTGAACATAGGTGCGTCTTCGAATACTTCCATCAAAGGTACGGATGGTTTCGGGCCATATCCAATACCAGTATCAACATATTCCGGACCTAATTGTTTGATCGGATGTGGACCGAAATCACCTCCATAGACAGGTGACATCGGTTTAAATCCTTGTCCTTCTTCGAATACTTCAACCAAAGGTGCGGATGGTTTCGGGCCATATCCAATACCAGTATCAACATATTCCGGACCTAATTGTTTCATCGGATGTGGACCGAAATCACCTCCATAGACAGGTGACATCGGTTTAAATCCTTGTCCTTCTTCGAATACTTCAACCAAAGGTGCGGATGGTTTCGGGCCATATCCAATACCAGTATCAACATATTCCGGACCTAATTGTTTGATCGGTTGTGTACCGAAATCACCACCATAAAGAGGTGTGGTAGGTTTGAACATAGGTGCGTCTTCGAATACTTCAACCAAAGGTGCGGATGTTTTCGGGCCATATCCAATACCAGTATCAACATATTCCGGACCTAATTGTTTGATCGGTTGTGTACCAAAATCACCACCATAAAGAGGTGTGGTAGGTTTGAACATAGGTGCGTCTTCGAATACTTCAACCAAAGGCGCGGATGGTTTCGGGCCATATCCAATACCAGTATCAACATATTCCGGAACTAATTGTTTGATCGGATGTGGACCGAAATCACCTCCATAGACAGGTGACATCGGTTTAAATCCTTGTCCTTCTTCGAATACTTCAACCAAAGGTGCGGATGGTTTCGGTCCATATCCAATACCAGTATCAACATATTCCGGACCTAATTGTTTGATCGGATGTGGACCGAAATCACCTCCATAGACAGGTGACATCGGTTTAAATCCTTGTCCTTCTTCGAATACTTCAACCACAGGTGCGGATGGTTTCGGGCCATATCCAATACCAGTATCAACATATTCCGGACCTAATTGTTTGATCGGTTGTTTAACGAAATCACCACCATACAGAGGTGTGGTAGGTTTGAACATAGGTGCGTCTTCGAATACTTCAACCACAGGTGTGAATGGTTTCGGGCCATATCCAATACCGGTATCAACATACTCTGGACCTAATTGTTTGATCGGTTGTGTACCGAAATCACCTCCATAGACAGGTGACATCGGTTTAAATCCTTGTCCTTCTTCGAATACTTCAACCAAAGGTGCGGATGGTTTCGGGCCATATCCAATACCAGTATCAACATATTCCGGACCTAATTGTTTGATCGGTTGTGTACCGAAATCACCACCATACAGAGGAGTGGTAGGTTTGAACATAGGTGCGCCTTCGAATACTTCAACAAAAGGTGCGGATGGTTTCGGGCCATATCCAATACCAGTATCAACATATTCCGGACCTAATTGTTTGATCGGTTGTGTACCGAAATCACCACCATACAGAGGTGTGGTAGGTTTGAACATAGGTGCGTCTTCGAATACTTCCACCAAAGGCGCGGATGGATTCGGGCCATATCCAATACCAGTATCAACATATTCCGGAACTAATTGTTTGATCGGATGTGGACCGAAATCACCTCCATAGACAGGTGACATCGGTTTAAATCCTTGTCCTTCTTCGAATACTTCAACCAAAGGTGCGGATGGTTTCGGGCCATATCCAATACCAGTATCAACATATTCCGGACCTAATTGTTTGATCGGATGTGGACCGAAATCACCTCCATAGACAGGTGACATCGGTTTAAATCCTTGTCCTTCTTCGAATACTTCAACCAAAGGTGCGGATGGTTTCGGGCCATATCCAATACCAGTATCAACATATTCCGAAACTAATTGTTTGATCGGTTGTGTACCGAAATCACCACTATACAGAGGTGTGGTAGGTTTGAACATTGGTGCGTCTTCGAATACTTCAACCACAGGTGCGGATGGTTTCGGGCCATATCCAATACCGGAATCAACATATTCCGGACCTAATTGTTTGATCGGCTGTGGACCGAAATCACCTCCATAGACAGGTGACATCGGTTTAAATCCTTGTCCTTCTTCGAATACTTCAACCAAAGGTGCGAATGGTTTCGGGCCATACCCAATACCAGTATCAACATATTCCGAACCTAATTGTTTGATCGGTTGTGTACCGAAATCACCGCTATACAGAGGTGTGGTAGGTTTGAACATAGGTGCGTCTTCGAATACTTCAACCAAAGGTGCAGATGGTTTCGGGCCATATCCAATACCAGTATCAACATATTCCGGACCTAATTGTTTGATCGGTTGTGTACCGAAATCACCACCATACAGAAGTGTGGTAGGTTTGAACATAGGTGCGTCTTCGAATACTTCAACCAAAGGTGCGGATGGTTTCGGGCCATATCCAATACCAGTATCAACATGTTCCGGACCTAATTGTTTGATCGGATGTGGACCGAAATCACCTCCATAGACAGGTGACATCGGTTTAAATCCTTGTCCTTCTTCGAATACTTCAACCAAAGGTGCGGATGGTTTCGGGCCATATCCAATACCAGTATCAACATATTCCGGACCTAATTGTTTGATCGGTTGTGTACCGAAATCACCACCATACAGAGGAGTGGTAGGTTTGAACATAGGTGCGTCTTCGAATACTTCAACCAAAGGTGCGGATGGTTTCGGGCCATATCCAATACCAGTATCAACATATTCCGGACCTAATTGTTTATTCGGTTGTGTACCGAAATCACCACCATACAGAGGTGTGGTAGGTTTGAACATAGGTGCGTCTTCGAATACTTCAACCAAAGGCGCGGATGGTTTCGGGCCATATCCAATACCAGTATCAACATATTCCGGAACTAATTGTTTGATCGGATGTGGACCGAAATCACCTCCATAGACAGGTGACATCGGCTTAAATCCTTGTCCTTCTTCGAATACTTCAACCAAAGGTGCGGATGGTTTCGGGCCATATCCAATACCAGTATCAACATATTCCGGACCTAATTGTTTGATCGGATGTGGACCGAAATCACCTCCATAGACAGGTGATATCGGTTTAAATCCTTGTCCTTCTTCGAATACTTCAACCAAAGGTGCGGATGGTTTCGGGCCATATCCAATACCAGTATCAACATATTCCGGACCTAATTGTTTGATCGGTTGTTTAACGAAATCACCACCATACAGAGGTGTGGTAGGTTTGAACATAGGTGCGTCTTCGAATACTTCAACCAAAGGCGCGGATGGTTTCGGGCCATATCCAATACCGGTATCAACATATTCCGGACCTAATTGTTTGAACGGTTGTGTACCGAAATCACCACCATACAGAGGTGTAGTAGGTTTGAACATAGGTGAGTCTTCGAATGCTGTAACCAAAGGCGCAGATGGTTTCGGGCCATATCCAATACCAGTATCAACATATTCCGGACCTAATTGTTTGATCTGTTGTGTACCGAAATCACCACCATACAGAGGTGTGGTAGGTTTGAACATAGGTGCGTCTTCGAATACTTCAACCAAAGGTGTGAATGGTTTCGGGCCATATCCAATACCAGTATCAACATATTCCGGACCTAATTGTTTGATCGGTTGTGTACCGAAATCACCACCATACAGAGGTGTAGTAGGTTTAAACATAGGTGCGTCTTCGAATACTTCAACCAAAGGCGCGGATGGTTTCGGGCCATATCCAATACCAGTATCAACATATTCCGGAACTAATTGTTTGATCGGATGTGGACCGAAATCACCTCCATAGACAGGTGACATCGGCTTAAATCCTTGTCCTTCTTCGAATACTTCAACCAAAGGTGCGGATGGTTTCGGGCCATATCCAATACCAGTATCAACATATTCCGGACCTAATTGTTTGATCGGATGTGGACCGAAATCACCTCCATAGACAGGTGACATCGGTTTAAATCCTTGTCCTTCTTCGAATACTTCAACCAAAGGTGCGGATGGTTTCGGGCCATATCCAATACCAGTATCAACATATTCCGGACCTAATTGTTTGATCGGTTGTTTAACGAAATCACCACCATACAGAGGTGTGGTAGGTTTGAACATAGGTGCCTCTTCGAATACTTCAACCAAAGGCGCGGATGGTTTCGGGCCATATCCAATACCAGTATCAACATATTCCGGACCTAATTGTTTGAACGGTTGTGTACCGAAATCACCACCATACAGAGGTGTAGTAGGTTTGAACATAGGTGAATCTTCGAATGCTGTAACCAAAGGCGCAGATGGTTTCGGGCCATATCCAATACCAGTATCAACATATTCCGGACCTAATTGTTTGATCGGATGTGGACCGATATCTCCTCCATAGACAGGTGACATCGGTTTAAATCCTTGTCCTTCTTCGAATACTTCAACCAAAGGCGCGGATGGTTTCGGGCCATATCCAATACCAGTATCAACATATTCCGGACCTAATTGTTTGATCGGATGTGGACCGAAATCTCCTCCATAGACAGGTGACATCGGTTTAAATCCTTGTCCTTCTTCGAATACTTCAACCAAAGGCGCGGATGGTTTCGGGCCATATCCAATACCAGTATCAACATATTCCGGACCTAATTGTTTGATCGGATGTGGACCGAAATCACCTCCATAGACAGGTGACATCGGTTTAAATCCTTGTCCTTCTTCGAATACTTCAACCAAAGGTGCGGATGGTTTCGGGCCATATCCAATACCAGTATCAACATTTTCCGGACCTAATTGTTTGATCGGTTGTTTACCGAAATCACTACCATACAGAGGTGTGGTAGGTTTGAACATAGGTGCGTCTTCGAATACTTCAATCAAAGGTACGGATGATATCGGGCCATATCCAATACCAGTATCAACATATTCCGGACCTAATTGTTTATTCGGATGAGGACCGAAATCACCTCCATAGACAGGTGACATCGGTTTAAATCCTTGTCCTTCTTCGAATACTTCAACCAAAGGTGCGGATGGTTTCGGGCCATATCCAATACCAGTATCAACATGTTCCGGACCTAATTGTTTGATCGGATGTGGACCGAAATCACCTCCATAGACAAGTGACATCGGTTTAAATCCTTGTCCTTCTTCGAATACTTCAACCAAAGGTGCGGATGGTTTCGGGCCATATCCAATACCAGTATCAACATATTCCGGACCTAATTGTTTGATCGGTTGTGTACCGAAATCACCACCATACAGAGGTGTGGTAGGTTTGAACATAGGTGCGTCTTCGAATACTTCCACCAAAGGCGCGGATGGATTCGGGCCATATCCAATACCAGTATCAACATATTCCGGAACTAATTGTTTGATCGGATGTGGACCGAAATCACCTCCATAGACAGGTGACATCGGTTTAAATCCTTGTCCTTCTTCGAATACTTCAACCAAAGGTGCGGATGGTTTCGGGCCATATCCAATACCAGTATCAACATATTCCGAACCTAATTGTTCGATCGGTTGTGTACCGAAATCACCACTATACAGAGGTGTGGTAGGTTTGAACATAGGTGCGTCTTCGAATACTTCAACTAAAGGTGCGGATGGTTTCGGGCCATATCCAATACCAGTATCAACATATTCCGGACCTAATTGTTTGATCGGTTGTTTAACGAAATCACCACCATGCAGAGGTGTGGTAGGTTTGAACATAGGTGCGTCTTCGAATACTTCAACCACAGGTGTGAATGGTTTCGGGCCATATCCAATACCAGTATCAACATATTCCGGACCTAATTGTTTGATTGGTTGTGGACCGAAATCACCTCCATAGACAGGTAACATCGGTTTAAATCCTTGTCCTTCTTCGAATGCTTCAACCAAAGGTGCGGATGGTTTCGGGCCATATCCAATACCAGTATCAACATATTCCGGACCTAATTGTTTGATCGGTTGTCTACCGAAATCACCACCATACAGAGGTGTGGTAGGTTTAAACATAGGTGCGTTTTCGAATACTTCAACCAAAGGTGCGGATGGTTTCGGGCCATATCCAATACCATTATCAACATATTCCGGACCTAATTGTTTGATCGGATGTGGACCGAAATCACCTCCATAGACAGGTGACATCGGCTTAAATCCTTGTCCTTCTTCGAATACTTCAACCAAAGGTGCGGATGGTTTCGGGCCATATCCAATACCATTATCAACATATTCCGGACCTAATTGTTTGATCGGATGTGAACCGAAATCACCTCCATAGACAGGTGACATCGGCTTAAATCCTTGTCCTTCTTCGAATACTTCAACCAAAGGTGCGGATGGTTTCGGGCCATATCCAATACCATTATCAACATATTCCGGACCTAATTGTTTGATCGGTTGTGTACCGAAATCACCACCATACAGAGGTGTAGTAGGTTTGAACATAGGTGCGTCTTCGAATACTTCAACCAAAGGCGCGGATGGTTTCGGGCCATATCCAATACCAGTATCAACATATTCCGGACCTAATTGTTTGATCGGTTGTGTACCGAAATCACCACCATACAGAGGTGTAGTAGGTTTGAACATAGGTGAGTCTTCGAATGCTGTAACCAAAGGCGCGGATGGTTTCGGGCCATATCCAATACCAGTATCAACATATTCCGGACCTAATTGTTTGATCGGATGTGGACCGAAATCACCTCCATAGACAGGTGACATCGGCTTAAATCCTTGTCCTTCTTCGAATACTTCAACCAAAGGTGCGGATGGTTTCGGGCCATATCCAATACCAGTATCAACATATTCCGGACCTAATTGTTTGATCGGATGTGAACCGAAATCACCTCCATAGACAGGTGACATCGGCTTAAATCCTTGTCCTTCTTCGAATACTTCAACCAAAGGTGCGGATGGTTTCGGGCCATATCCAATACCAGTATCAACATATTCCGGACCTAATTGTTTGATCGGTTGTGTACCGAAATCACCACCATACAGAGGTGTAGTAGGTTTGAACATAGGTGCGTCTTCGAATACTTCAACTAAAGGTGCGGATGGTTTCGGGCCATATCCAATACCAGTATCAACATATTCCGGACCTAATTGTTTGATCGGTTGTTTAACGAAATCACCACCATGCAGAGGTGTGGTAGGTTTGAACATAGGTGCGTCTTCGAATACTTCAACCACAGGTGTGAATGGTTTCGGGCCATATCCAATACCAGTATCAACATATTCCGGACCTAATTGTTTGATTGGTTGTGGACCGAAATCACCTCCATAGACAGGTAACATCGGTTTAAATCCTTGTCCTTCTTCGAATGCTTCAACCAAAGGTGCGGATGGTTTCGGGCCATATCCAATACCAGTATCAACATATTCCGGACCTAATTGTTTGATTGGTTGTGGACCGAAATCACCTCCATAGACAGGTAACATCGGTTTAAATCCTTGTCCTTCTTCGAATGCTTCAACCAAAGGTGCGGATGGTTTCGGGCCATATCCAATACCAGTATCAACATATTCCGGACCTAATTGTTTGATCGGTTGTCTACCGAAATCACCACCATACAGAGGTGTGGTAGGTTTAAACATAGGTGCGTTTTCGAATACTTCAACCAAAGGTGCGGATGGTTTCGGGCCATATCCAATACCATTATCAACATATTCCGGACCTAATTGTTTGATCGGATGTGGACCGAAATCACCTCCATAGACAGGTGACATCGGCTTAAATCCTTGTCCTTCTTCGAATACTTCAACCAAAGGTGCGGATGGTTTCGGGCCATATCCAATACCATTATCAACATATTCCGGACCTAATTGTTTGATCGGATGTGAACCGAAATCACCTCCATAGACAGGTGACATCGGCTTAAATCCTTGTCCTTCTTCGAATACTTCAACCAAAGGTGCGGATGGTTTCGGGCCATATCCAATACCATTATCAACATATTCCGGACCTAATTGTTTGATCGGTTGTGTACCGAAATCACCACCATACAGAGGTGTAGTAGGTTTGAACATAGGTGCGTCTTCGAATACTTCAACCAAAGGCGCGGATGGTTTCGGGCCATATCCAATACCAGTATCAACATATTCCGGACCTAATTGTTTGATCGGTTGTGTACCGAAATCACCACCATACAGAGGTGTAGTAGGTTTGAACATAGGTGAGTCTTCGAATGCTGTAACCAAAGGCGCGGATGGTTTCGGGCCATATCCAATACCAGTATCAACATATTCCGGACCTAATTGTTTGATCGGATGTGGACCGAAATCACCTCCATAGACAGGTGACATCGGCTTAAATCCTTGTCCTTCTTCGAATACTTCAACCAAAGGTGCGGATGGTTTCGGGCCATATCCAATACCATTATCAACATATTCCGGACCTAATTGTTTGATCGGATGTGAACCGAAATCACCTCCATAGACAGGTGACATCGGTTTAAATCCTTGTCCTTCTTCGAATACTTCAACCAAAGGTGCGGATGGTTTCGGGCCATATCCAATACCATTATCAACATATTCCGGACCTAATTGTTTGATCGGATGTGGACCGAAATCACCTCCATAGACAGGTGACATCGGCTTAAATCCTTGTCCTTCTTCGAATACTTCAACCAAAGGTGCGGATGGTTTCGGGCCATATCCAATACCATTATCAACATATTCCGGACCTAATTGTTTGATCGGATGTGGACCGAAATCACCTCCATAGACAGGTGACATCGGCTTAAATCCTTGTCCTTCTTCGAATACTTCAACCAAAGGTGCGGATGGTTTCGGGCCATATCCAATACCATTATCAACATATTCCGGACCTAATTGTTTGATCGGTTGTGTACCGAAATCACCACCATACAGAGGTGTAGTAGGTTTGAACATAGGTGCGTCTTCGAATACTTCAACCAAAGGCGCGGATGGTTTCGGGCCATATCCAATACCAGTATCAACATATTCCGGACCTAATTGTTTGATCGGTTGTGTACCGAAATCACCACCATACAGAGGTGTAGTAGGTTTGAACATAGGTGAGTCTTCGAATGCTGTAACCAAAGGCGCGGATGGTTTCGGGCCATATCCAATACCAGTATCAACATATTCCGGACCTAATTGTTTGATCGGATGTGGACCGAAATCACCTCCATAGACATGTGACATCGGTTTAAATCCTTGTCCTTCTTCGAATAATTCAACCAAAGGCGTGGATGGTTTCGGGCCATATCCAATACCGGTATCAACATATTCCGGACCTAATTGTTTGATCGGATGTGGACCGAAATCTCCTCCATGGACAGGTGACATCGGTTTAAATCCTTGTCCTTCTTCGAATACTTCAACCAAAGGCGCGGATGGTTTCGGGCCATATCCAATACCAGTATCAACATATTCCGGAACTAATTGTTTGATCGGTTGTGTACCGAAATCACCACCATACAGAGGTGTGGTAGGTTTAAACATAGGTGCGTCTTCGAATACTTCAACCAAAGGTGCGGATGGTTTCGGGCCATATCCAATACCAGTATCAACATATTCCGGACCTAATTGTTTGATCGGATGTGGACCGAAATCACCTCCATAGACAGGTGACATCGGTTTAAATCCTTGTCCTTCTTCGAATACTTCAACCAAAGGTGCGGATGGTTTCGGGCCATATCCAATACCAGTATCAACATATTCCGGACCTAATTGTTTGATCGGTTGTTTAACGAAATCACCACCATACAGAGGTGTGGTAGGTTTGAACATAGGTGCGTCTTCGAATACTTCAACCAAAGGTGCGGATGGTTTCGGGCCATATCCAATACCAGTATCAACATATTCCGGACCTAATTGTTTGATCGGTTGTTTAACGAAATCACCACCATACAGAGGTGTGGTAGGTTTGAACATAGGTGCGTCTTCGAATACTTCAACCAAAGGCGCGGATGGTTTCGGGCCATATCCAATACCAGTATCAACATATTCCGGACCTAATTGTTTGATCGGTTGTGTTCCGAAATCACCACCATACAGAGGTGTAGTAGGTTTGAACATAGGTGAGTCTTCGAATGCTGTAACCAAAGGCGCAGATGGTTTCGGGCCATATCCAATACCAGTATCAACATATTCCGGACCTAATTGTTTGATCGGATGTGGACCGATATCTCCTCCATAGACAGGTGACATCGGTTTAAATCCTTGTCCTTCTTCGAATACTTCAACCAAAGGCGCGGATGGTTTCGGGCCATATCCAATACCAGTATCAACATATTCCGGACCTAATTGTTTGATCGGATGTGGACCGAAATCACCTCCATAGACATGTGACATCGGTTTAAATCCTTGTCCTTCTTCGAATACTTCAACCAAAGGCGTGGATGGTTTCGGGCCATATCCAATACCAGTATCAACATATTCCGGACCTAATTGTTTGATCGGATGTGGACCGAAATCTCCTCCATGGACAGGTGACATCGGTTTAAATCCTTGTCCTTCTTCGAATACTTCAACCAAAGGCGCGGATGGTTTCGGGCCATATCCAATACCAGTATCAACATATTCCGGAACTGATTGTTTGATCGGATGTGGACCGAAATCACCTCCATAGACAGGTGACATCGGTTTAAATCCTTGTTCTTCTTCGAATACTTCAACCAAAGGTGCGGATGGTTTCGGTCCATATCCAATACCAGTATCAACATATTCCGGACCTAATTGTTTGATCGGTTGTGGACCGAAATCACCTCCATATACAGGTGACATCGGTTTTAATCCATGACCTTCATCGAATTCCTCAACCAAAGGTGCGAAAGGTTTCGGGCCATATCCAAAAGCAGTATCAACATATTCCGGACCTAATTGTTTGATCGGTTGTTTAACGAAATCACCACCATACAGAGGTGTGGTAGGTTTGAACATAGGTGCGTCTTCGAATACTTCAACCAAAGGCGCGGATGGTTTCGGGCCATATCCAATACCAGTATCAACATATTCCGGACCTAATTGTTTGATCGGTTGTGCACCTAAATCACCACCATACAGAGGTGTAGTAGGTTTGAACATAGGTGAGTCTTCGAATACTTCAACCAAAGGCGCGGATGGTTTCGGGCCATATCCAATACCAGTATCAACATATTCCGGACCTAATTGTTTGATCGGATGTGGACCGAAATCACCTCCATAGACATGTGACATCGGTTTAAATCCTTGTCCTTCTTCGTATACTTCAACCAAAGGCGTGGATGGTTTCGGGCCATATCCAATACCAGTATCAACATATTCCGGACCTAATTGTTTGATCGGATGTGGACCGAAATCTCCTCCATGGACAGGTGACATCGGTTTAAATCCTTGTCCTTCTTCGAATACTTCAACCAAAGGCGCGGATGGTTTCGGGCCATATCCAATACCAGTATCAACATATTCCGGAACTGATTGTTTGATCGGATGTGGACCGAAATCACCTCCATAGACAGGTGACATCGGTTTAAATCCTTGTTCTTCTTCGAATACTTCAACCAAAGGTGCGGATGGTTTCGGTCCATATCCAATACCAGTATCAACATATTCCGGACCTAATTGTTTGATCGGTTGTGGACCGAAATCACCTCCATATACAGGTGACATCGGTTTTAATCCATGACCTTCATCGAATTCCTCAACCAAAGGTGCGAAAGGTTTCGGGCCATATCCAAAAGCAGTATCAACATATTCCGGACCCATTTGTTTTAACGGATGTGGACCGAAATCACCTCCATAGACCGGTGACATCGGTTTTAATCCTTGTCCTTCATCGAAATCCTCAACCAAAGGTGCGAAAGGTTTCGGGCCATATCCAACACCAGTATCAACATATTCCGGACCTAATTGTTTGATCGGTTGTGTACCGAAATCACCACCATACAGAGGTGTCTTAGGTTTGAACATAGGTGCGTCTTCGAATACTTCAACCAAAGGTGCGGATGGTTTCGGGCCATATCCAATAACAGTATCAACATATTCCGGACCTAATTGTTTGATCGGTTGTGTACCGAAATCACCACCATACAGAGGTGTCTTAGGTTTGAACATAGGTGCGTCTTCGAATACTTCAACCAAAGGTGCGGATGGTTTCGGGCCATATCCAATAACAGTATCAACATATTCCGACCCTAATTGTTTGATCGGTTCTTTGCCGAAATCACCACCATACAGAGGTGTGGTAGGTTTGAACATTGGTGCGTCTTCGAATACGTCAATCAATGGTTTGGATGGTTTCGGGCCATATCCAATACCAGTATCAACATAATCCGGACCTAATTGTTTAATAGGATGTTCGACATCATCACCAAACAGAGGTGTGGTAGGTTTAAACATAATTCCTTCTTCGAATACGTCAACCAATGCTGTGGATGGTTTAGGGCCATAACCAATACCAGCATCAACATAATCCTGACCGAATTTTTTGATCGGTTGTTGACCGAAATCATCACCAAACAGAGGAGCGGATGGTTTAGGGCCATATTCCATACTAGGGTCATCATATTCTGAACCTATTTTTTTGATCGGTTGTGGACCGTAATCATCACCAAACACAGGTGTGGTAGGTTTAAATGTAGGTGTCTCTTCGAATGCTTCATCCAAAGTTGCGGATGGTTTCAGGCCATATCCAATACCAGTATCATCATATTTTGGACCTAATTGTTTGATCGGTTGTTGACCGAAATCACCACCAAACAGAGGTGTAGTCGGATTGAAAATTGGTGCGTCTTCGAATTCGTCAACCATTGGTCTGGATGGTTTCGGGCCATATCCTATACCATGATCAACATATTCCGGACCTAATCGTTTATTAGGATGTGCGACATCATCACCAAACAGAGGTGTGGTAGGTTTAAACATAACTCCCTCTTCAAATACGTTAACCAATTCTGTGGATGTTTTCGGGCCATATCCAATACCAGTATCAACGTATTCCGGACGTAACTGTTTGATTGGTTGTTGACCGAAATCTCCACCAAGCAGAGGTGTAGTCGGTTTGAAAATAGGTTCGTTTTCGAATACGTCAACCAATGTTGTGTATGGTTTCGGCCCATATCCAATGCCAGTATCAACATATTCCGGACCTAGTGGTTTGATCGGTTGTTGACCGAAATCACCACTAAACAGAGTTGCAGATGTTTTCGGGCCATATTCCATACTAGTATCTACATATTCCGGATCTAATTGTTTGATTGGTTGTTGACCGAAATCACCTCCATAGACCGGTGACATCGGTATTAATCCTTGACCCTCTTCGAACACTTCAACCAAAGGTGCGGATGGTTTCGGGCCATATTCAATACCAGTATCAACATGTTCTGAACCTATTTCTTTGATCGGTTGTTGGCCGTAATCATCACCATACAGAGGTGTGGTAGGTTTGAACATAGATGCGTCTTCGAATACATTAACCAAAGTTGCCGATGGTTTCGGGCCATATCCAATACCAGTATCAATTTCGTCTGATTTTGTTGTTTCTGGCATATGCCTATATTCATTTGCATTATCGGCATATAATTGCCCATATATTTTGGTGTCAACTGGTGTTGGTAGAAAGTTTGTTGTCACTTTTACACATTTTGCTACAGGGCAACATGATTCTGTGTCAACTTCTAGCCGTATGCTTTGAGAAGGACATTCAGGCCTTCCCAGATCGACGCATTTTAAGCGATTGCAAATACATTCATAGTCTGCACAGCATTCTTCCTGGTTTGTTATAAGTTTGTCCTCGTAATACTTGCAAGCTGGCGGAAGAGTGCACATCGTTGTGTCACAAGTATCTAAAAATGTATTTGTTGTGCCTTACTGCAAAAAAATTTTCTTCCACGAACAGCACAACCCCTAAAGCATTTGACTTAAATTTGAAGTTTATTTTTATCACGTTCACAAAACCACAACTTTAATTCCAAGAGAGAATCTGTAATCCATCAGGCATTGTCTTTATCTATGCGACATCAAATTACTGTTAGTGTTGTGTGCATTATTAAAGCAACAAGCCTTTGATTTATGTCAGCAGATTCATGAAAAAAAAGTATCTTCAGTTTCTTATGTAAA
Source organism: Ascidia mentula (assembly GCF_947561715.1). NCBI lineage: Eukaryota > Metazoa > Chordata > Ascidiacea > Phlebobranchia > Ascidiidae > Ascidia > Ascidia mentula. The sequence continues at coordinate 12,658,027 of NC_138569.1, read as the reverse complement.
TACAACTATTTATTATTAGCTCACCTTTTATGCAGCGATAAGAAGAGCAACATCCATCTTTCATTTCCTCCACAATTTTATGACCCATTTCACAGAGTGGCTTTGTTGAGCAAATACGTTTGGTGCAGCGTATTTCTTGCAGGTCAAAGCAAGTACAAATAGTGCAAGAGTCTTGACTTTTCTTCCAGCATTCCCCGTAATTACGTTCTCGTCCAGTTACGTCAATGCACATAGCATTTTCATTTACGATTTCGTATGCAAATGCTGGTGTGGTGTCAAGTTCATCCGATTTTTCACGATCATATTGTAAAATACTATTTTCTATTTCTTTATTGAAATCAAAGTCATTTTTATCCTCAACAATTTTACTTGATTTCAGTTCGTCAACGTTGTCAGAAAAAATGCTTTCATCGTGTACCTTGGATAACAACTCTCCTGCACTGTCATATGTGTACTCATCCGAATTTGCATCCACGGCGTCACTTTTTTGACCATGATCATTGTTAACTAAATCTGCAACTTCTTCAAGAACCTGAATTGGAGGTCATATTTTTGCAGCACGTCAATAACTAAATCAAAAACTTAGTGCTATATAATAAAGTTGAACAGAAATAGATACACAAACATTAATATTTTTACTTAAAGGAATATGGGGAAACAATCCATATTTTACCTTGTCAACTTCTTCTTGTTCAGGATATTTTATGGCCATTGCAGTGTAACTGGGATACTCGGTTTCTTTTGAGTATGTCATTTCTTCTGGAACCACATATTCTTCAGCTTCGGGCGTACATCCCATGAGCGGTGATTCTTCCAATTCATTATTCCAGCAGTAGTAACGAATGCACGTAACTCGGCAATCCCAATTATCGCCGGGCTTCAAAAGGAAATTTAAAAATATCTTTCTTACTATTTGTCCAACAAGATAACCTTTGTAGATAAAATAAACATAAAAGTTTGGACTGTCACTCTGGCAAATGGCCCGACCTGCAGTTGGACAATGCGGACCGGTACTGATCCGGGTAATTTCGTATCCCTCTCCAACAATATATAAGTTACATACTTCTCTCATTTAAAGGAATTCTTCAGGTTCGAAATGCATACTTTCGTCTTAAATTATGTTTCAATAATACGTTCATTGAACCGTTTTGGAAAAATTAATTAAAAAAATGTAAGGTTGTAGTGTGGTGATATGTAAAACAAGCTCATGCTAGCTAAACCTACCGCAATAATATTTCCATTTGGAAGCAGACACGGACAATCTTGTGTAGATACACACGTTTTCACGTCGCGAAGTGCCTGGCCAGATGAACATGCAGAAACAGTTTGCCCGCAAGTCATGCAGCATTCATTGTTGTTTCCGTGCACACACTCGTATGTTGCTGATCTCCACGCATGGCATAAAGAACCACATTTGTATGCACATGTATTTTGCTTGCTCGTTGGACAGAGTTCTATCAAGTGTTAAAGTGCATCAGAAATTATACAAACCACCAGTGTAGTAGCGTTTTTTGTAATGTCAATATATATATTTTTGTTAAGAATACACTTTGCCAAAGAGTAAATCATCAGTAACTGGGATTGGTTCCATGCCCTTATTTTATATTAGTGTCGCGTCTGACCCTAGACCGTTATTTTGGGGGGCGACGCTGTCGGGTTAATTTAATTGGCGTGTTTTTGAAACTGACTTTCTGCTGCAGAATAAGCTGCTGGCAATCTGCTCACTTTTTTAATGATGATTCCGTTACCACTGTGCAGTAATTTACACATCACAATCACACAATGACGTCACAATGTACCGTAACTTGACGTTTAACCACGTAATTTGTGACAAGTAATAAGAAGTCATCATGTATCAAGTTTAGTAGAATTCAAATTAACCGTTCATAGATTTGGTTACTGGAACTTAATTAATTATTTTAACAAACCTACCCAACGCTTTATGTATTTCCAAATTACAGGTTTCCCTGGTAGGTTTTAAAAGAAATGGATTGTACTTCTTTGGGTCCTTTCTCTCCCAATATCGTATAGTACAGGGCATAACAGGAGGTAAATAGCTGTCAGGGCACGGCAAACCAAGACAATGGATTGCATGATCCATGCAGTAACTAAAACAAAACTCCAAATAAAATTGTTGACAGGCATATAAGGCACTTTTTCTAGTATTATGCAGTAAACATGGTCGGAAAATTACAGTCTTACCAGCTTTTACATTCGTCTGATAATGGGAATATTTTGTCACCCTCCCCATATAGTATACCATCGTGAACAGTACACACACATTTCGATCTTTCAACACAACATTTTTCTTCACGGCTGTAAACCAGCTTTGGTTTGCAGGAACATCCTTCGACGCAAGAATCTTTACAGTCCTTCTCTATCTGCGCCAAACGCCATAGCAAGACGTTAGTTGGCATTCAACTTTTATGGATCAGACAATAGCATAGTTTAAAACGAATATACCTTAGCACGACTGTTGTAGTTGTCACAAGTTATAGGGCATGCTGAGACGCAAGGATTATATATACGGTATCCATCGCACTGGATGGGGCACATATCCTGAGTTCTCCAGTACGGGTGAGCACCATGCTTGTTACACTCTTGTGCATAGGCGGCTATTGATGTGCAAAAACATTCGCATTCCCCTCCAGTGTTGCAAGCGCAGGTGTCAAATACGCATCGTTCATAATACTGGTCAGGGTTTACGTAGCTGTGACAGTCTGCAAATTTCGTTTTGATCACAGAACAGCGGGCTTCTGCCCATGATCTACGACCCGGGTTTCCCTGGCAACCGTCAACGTCATCCACGCTAATTGGATCTTTGCACATTCCAATCTGCCAGGATTCTGCCATTACAAGGGGATCACCGACTTCAATTCCACCTAAAGAAACTCAGAAAAATAAGCCACTTTGGACAAGCCAAAAATATAGGTATTACGTACCGTTTGTTTTGAAATCATTTTTTGAATTCTGATCGTAATTGCCACACAGACCTTCAATTTTTCCTGAGTGCTCACCAGTTACTTTTATTGCTAGGTATGTTCCCTTGTCCCATTGCAATGTTAAGCCTATTTTTGTATCGATAAATACAAAAAGTCCAGCAAATCGGGCAGTAAATGCCGAGTTTCTAGATGTTTCAACTCGCTTTCCGCGAACTAGTGACAAAACTTCCTCCTCGGCAGTGCCCATGTTAACAATCATTGTTATAGATTTGCTAAATACATATCACATTGACTTTTGTAAAACACAAAAGAACAGGCTTTTTTATAGAAATACCTGCAAACGGTTCCATACGATCCACACGGAACATTAGTGACACTTACTCGGAAATTGTGTTCGTTTTCCTCAGTGTTTCTTGCTAAAACGTATTCGCAATCCTGGAATCAACACCGATCTTTTAATATCAATTTCCTTGCCAAACTATGCAAACTTCAAATAAATTTACCTGACCAAATTTGTAGTAGTGTCCATCAAATGTTGTGATGTGCGTGGCGCCATACGCCCTACATTCGCCTTGGCACACATTTTCTGTGCAGGTCCAAATTCCACCTGTACAGTTGCAGGTGTTGCAATCCTTGCGCATTTCTTCCCCTTCTCTGTAACTTTTTCCTCCATATACACATGGACATTGTTCCCTTTGCACACATTCGCCAATAGTTTCATCCAATACCAATCCTGCAAGACCGGCTAATGTTAATTACAAAAGAGAAAATATTTAAAGACACTTCTGACCTTCGAGGCATTGACAGCCAGATATGCAATGTTCAGGTTTAGTTGGGTCGTCTTGAGGTAAATGCATACTAAAACAAGTTATTTGATCTTTCCATTTGCAGGTTACAAATTCCTACAAACAAGCAATTAAAACATGTGGTAAGTTTAACATAACTCAGGTAAGCAATCCTGCCTCTGTTTCGGAGCAGTCTTCAGAAACAGGGCAGTAGTTGTCAGTACATTCCCACTTTCCTTTGTGGCACTCACACACGTTGCAATCCTACAAGAAAAATGATCAAGGTGCTTATGCCCTAACTACCACTTTTTGCATTTGCGAACCTGCATGTGAGACTCCGATGGTAAATACTTTTCATTGTCGAAAAAGCAAGGACATTCTTCTGTGGCTATGCAGGTACCCTCGTAACTAAGTACTTGACCTTCAGGGCATGTACAACCCGGAATACATTCCTCACTACATGGTACTTCCTCGTGAATCGCACCGCAAGATGCTTCACAGGATTTGGCACACTCAGACCAAAGCATTCCAGTGGTGCACAATTCCTGTCAAAATACAAAATTGTAAACATGCAAAAGAGGGAATAATAGCCCATATACTTACTTCACATCCAGTTTTGGCCCGCCAATCAAATACGACTCCTTGTTTGCTACATGATAATGTGTATGTAGAAAATATGTTGCAGGCAATTTGTCTTGTTGGGGAATTACAAAAATCAAACAAACAAGACTCGTAATATGGCTAAAAATATATTTGTGAGTAAATTGTAAGAATTGTTGGTTTTATATTCTTGTTTACGTTATATTCAACAATGTCGTGACATTGCAGGAATGGAGGACTTCTTAATTGGCCGCATATTTCACGAGCATATTGTTTATTAATGCTGTTCACTTTGCAAGGATGCATTTTCATTGGGTCCCATCGTGGGGCACCAGGACAAACCGAAGTCTATTAAAACAAATGTCAAAAAAATTGGTTTGCATAAACCGAAATGTTGCAACAATACCTGCCACAAACTTGAAAATTCATAGATGTCTTCGTGGGTAATACCGTCGGGTGCCCATTTATCATCATCTTGAATCGAGTTAAAATTCCCACAAAGACCTGCAATTAAACCGCACATATTGCTCTTCGCCCGAATTTGGCAGTGCGAACGTTTGTCCCAAAGTGCAGTCATTCCGTTCCATATTGTGACCTTTTAATTATAATATATATATATATATATAAATTTACAAGCTGCAACAGCTGGTAGACTAGCAACAAACCTTTTGAAATTCAGATGTTACGTCTTCAACCGAAAAAGAATCGGCAACAAAAGGAAGTTTTACATTTTTACCTTTATGCAAAACAATGCCTCCAGACAATAATTTTACGTCCACACCATTTACGGTGATACCAAGATTACGCGTACATTGTTGCCATTCTTTTATACCACTAGCAGATGTTTTTCTAAACAGCATCACAAGGTTTGTATTAAAAAAATTCATACGCAAATTGAGTGGTATACTTACATGCATCTTTCGTTTTCAATGACAATTTCAAACGAAATATCTTGTACACCACTGGACCTTGCAAGAATGTATGAGCAGTCTTGATCGACCCTCATGTTAAATTCAGCTCCGTCAAAAGTTTCGTAATGCCTAGGCACCGATTAGTATTTTAAGGCAACCACTTAAAAGGGTTAAATTATATTTGAAAAGATAAACTTATAAAAAAGATGACTTGGAACAAATAAATTCTATCGGCTTTTTAGTTTTTGTACAAATGCAAACATTTAACTGTATTTAGAGTGACAAACTTGCCTGTCTCCATACGTGCGACAAATACCGTCGCATCGGTTTTTCGTGCATACCCATTTGCCACGAGCACATACACATTGGTTGCAATCGCGCCTAATTTTGCTTTTTGGTTTGTATGTCTGTGTAGTAAAATAAAACAAAATATATTTACATCGTACAATGTAACGTACTTCATGTGCATACACGTTTTCCGAATTGACATGGACAAGCAGACTTTTTCACGCATTCGCCATCTTGAAGGTACATATCTTTCGGACAATGACATCCATCAATGCAATGTCGATCTTCGCAGTTGTACTCGCGCCCAGAGCAGGTAAGTGGACATGATGTTCCACAGTGATCAAACACCATACCTTTTTAAGATACGTGTATAGTCAATTGGCACCAGCAAGATCGTAAAAAAACATTAAACCCAGTTACCTAAAGGACACATTTCTTCGCAGACTCCTTCAATTCGCCACTCAACATGCACGCCACGTCTAGCACATTCCCGAAAGTACGCGGCCATCGATGAGCACACAGAATTGGGATGTGCACTATAGAAACACACGTCTTCTTTGCATGATTCAAAGTATGGCAGAGGATCGACAGCTTCATGACATGTACTGCTCATGATTGTGCCACACATCTCCAAAGCTTTACCTGAAGCAGGCGGTTTTATTCAAAAGGCCAAAAATTTTTTTTTTAAAAGTAACACTGTGCATTATAGGCCAAGGTTGACACAGGTTTGCTATTCAACCTGTCTTTTGAGGCAGACTGCTTCAATTATTGTTTTACAAAAAGGGTAATCGTTTAATGCTCCAGCAGGGTTAAAAAATTAAACACTTCTTATTTAAACGATTAAATTTAAATATGAAAAAATAAACCTCAAAGTTTTTGTATACCAGGTGAGATTTCTTTAAATAAGTGAGTAAATTTACGAAATTTAAGTTTCTCATAACTATTTAAAAGACGCCAGCCGTTGAATTCATACGGCGTACCGGCAAGAGTTCATTTACTGGTACGCCGTTCCAGAACGTTCGGGTTAATTTTAACTTTAAACTTGTCACGTAACACCAAAATATTTTAAAATTGCTTTTTTTGTGTGTTTTAGACTCTATTATACACCCGAGTCTTGTTACATAACTATCTACCTGTTAACAGCCTCTGCTCCATTGGAACTCCTTCACCCCAGGCACAAAACGGCTGACTTCCAGCTTCAGAACAGGTAGAAATTGCTTTCCAACTGTTTGCAAAAAATGCAACATCTTTCACCACCCGAGGTTCATCGTCTTCCACAATCGTAAAGTCGTCCGAACAATCCCTAATGTTTCAAACATAACAATGAAATAAACCTAGTTTTGAAAACTCTATGTCAACCTGTTAAACGTTCCACAAAGACCAGCAGTTTTGCCGAACATGTCCTCATCAACATGGACCCAAATTTGCTCTTTGCCATCCCATTTAACGTACAGGGTGTTTGCACTATCCTATAAAATTGTTACAATCACAAACAGAATGCAAACGTGGGTCCTGTTAACAGAAAGGTAACAAGTATTGGGTATATATATCTTCTCGACAGTTGCTGCAGCTCTGAACCAGCTTGTTGTTCGCAAATCCAGACTTCAAAGCAAATAACGTTTGCCTGAAGCGCTACTTTATTAAAGTGATTTTAATTAGTAAAAATATAAATGTATACATTCAGCAAATCATACTATAGTTTGAAACATTTGTTATTATTAGTAAGTGGTTGTTAAAGCGTAAAAACAGACCAAACCTACCAAGCAATATGTAATGCCAGAAATATTTTTTTTTTAATTTACAACGTCTTTTGCTCCACAGCGTAGTTTAAAACAACTCGCGCTAAATGATAATAACAAACAAAAAACGAGTAGGCTTAACTTCAAATCAAATTGCCAAAAAGCACAAAATAATTCCGCGTTGGTAGTCACGATATATTTTTCTATTTTTTCAAAACATTGCCTTACCTTGACTACAATGTAACCTGCGATTCGTTCCACCGACAAACCATAAATGTACTCCGGGAGAGTTAGCTTGCATGTACCGCCGTAAGCTGATGCTTCGCCAGTTGCAACATCGTTTTCGAGCCGAAGCATGTCTTCTCCGTACACTATGAGTACGCTCCTAGAGTATTAACCAATCAGTAACGCACTTATCTCAGTGTATCGAAAACAATCTACCTCTTGCAACCAGTTTCGGATCCGTCACAATCACCATCATTAATTACGTGCACTGCAAAAGTGTTGTCGACGATGTCCTTAGCTAAAACATAAGTGCAAGCGCCTCGAAATCTGTAAGTCGTGCCATCGAATGTACGGTAATGGTGTTGACCCCATGTGTAGCATGTTCCAGTCAAATCGGCCGGCGCTTTTACGTCGGTATAAATTCCGGTAAAGTGTCCGACACCAAGTGGATTTACCTTACAATACAATAAAATCGGTAACTTCAAAAATAACGACACATATTATAACAACAACAATTATATTCACTTTATGGCAACAATAACATGATCTATAAACAAAAAAATATGTCTACATACAGCGTCTGGCTTTTCGACGCAGTCTGGAATGCTGGAACCAGGTAACCAATTACCTCCTTCACCACATCGAAAATAGCCAGAAACAGGTATTTTGACAGAAAATTTAAATCCTGAGGTAAGAAAAATTACCTTAAAAAGTAGCCAAGAGATCAATATGTGGTTTGTATGGTGGCCCTATAATTTAGTTTGTTGTTTTCAAAATCAGCATCGGAATATCAAATCAAAAGAACATGGTAGCATCAGGTGACGTCAAAAACATATCCATTAATGCACAATAGCTTACCAAAACCAATGCAAAGGGCTTCATCATAAAATTATCATAAAAATGAGCTACAGTTGGTGACTACCAGCCAAGGGATAATGTTTTAGAGATTGGTCAACAAGTAAAGTTTAATCGAGCTTTTTATTATTGGCACGGCCAACATACTTCTTGCCATTTCAAAAAACATAGCCCACATTTGCTGTGACGACGTATAATTTCGTATGGTCAGAGAAACAACGACAAAAAAATCAACACGCCACAAACAAATTGCTAAATTAAAGATTCGCGTAACCATTTTTCTAAATGTCTTGTTTGTGACTTAAAACCGATAAAAAAATGTTTGGGTTGGCGACGCAACTGCGTCAAGTGGCAGTACATTAATAAACCAAAGATTTAAATCGAATGAGATTGAATAGTGACAGTTTTATTACTAGTTTAGAATGGAATAAATACCTGTGGGACAACTTGGGAAGCATCTTTGCTCGTGGTCTGTAACGTTGCATTCCACAAAGCCATTAACTGGTGGACTCAGTGTTTTGCATCTGGTTTAAACATGTAATTTCATAAATTTTCTATGTTGTTTGGCATGGGTTTTGTTTGTTGTTACATGTTAAATATAGGCATATTTCACCTAGGTATCGTCGGTATTGCTCAACTCCCTATTAAATACCATGGTCGAAGATAAATACACAAACTTACTGGGCTACAAACTATTAAATGACAAGCGAAAACACTTTCTCTGCAAAAATGTTGATATTATCGACAACAGCAATTATTCTACAGTTTTGCGCAGGCATTACAACAACGTGTATCACTGTGATGTAGTTCTTCAAAATACCCTTGTTGCTGACTGGTTTTTGTGTTTAAATGTGTAATCACAGGAATCTTAAAGACATAAGCAATGATTTCACAGATATAAAACAAGAATGTAACTAGCAAAAAGTTTTGAGATAATTAACTAAATTTGACGATTTTAACGATAGTCTCGCGAAGTTAAAGTGTAAAGCATTGCGGTTGTGATTCCCCAAGTACATGATTACGCATGGTCTACACGTTTCGTAAACAATAAAAATCCCTTCTGAAAAAAAGGCTTTACACCCGCACGTCACAGTAGTTCTAAGGTTCTCGACAAGGTGGAATGGATGGCCACCCGCCTACGTCAAAGTCACGAAACAAAGTGACAACATGGATTAGGCGCCTATATAATCCGCCACAGCTGGGAAGCTGCTGAACAACTTTTTTCCGTATTCCATTATTCAGTAGGTTTGTGTTTGACGGAACACGTTATATTTAGTAATGCACTACTAGACACTTTTATATCCACATAGTATTTACGAGTCCACTGCTTTTCTCTAACAATATCGCATATCACATGACTGCCAGTTTATCCGGTAACGCTTTCGCCTTTCTGACAATTCCATTTGATTCTATTCTATTCTATTCTATTCTATTCCATTCTATTCGATTCTATTTCGCCTATTGGATTTTATCGATAAACATTATTCGGATTATTCCGCCTGTCCGGATCTCAGCCGAGTGCACAGGTGGACAGACAATTCAGTGGCAACTAGCCGACAGGTTATCAGTCCTTCATTGAGACTCATTGCGCTAGCATCATCAAGACCAACTGCCAGCGCATCCGCGTACCCTGCAAACTGGTACCCCTTCGTTCGAACTTTCAACTGTGAGACATCGAGCAAGCAGGTTTCAAGACAGAAGAGATTTTTTGGCCAAGCCTGATTTTCTACGGTAGCCAACGGCAAGCAAGACAGTTTTTTGCAACAGACTGTCATCACATTAAAGCAACCGTAGGCAAACGTTATCTTGCCTTGCCGTGACTTTAAGACAGTAAACGCCCATGGTCAAGTTTTGGTTAAATAGTCCACACGTACATCTTACTGATATGCAAGAATACGGTTTCGCAGAATCAACGCAACCGTCAATCTTATACCTTCTCTTGCCACGCAAGTGTTAAACCGTTTGTTACGTATGACGATTATCAGTGGCAGCCGCACACGTTCTTGCTCCCTGTTCTTGTCGGCAGGTTTTTTGTCGTTACTTTTCCTTATAACGTCATGCCACCTTTTTTCTATTCCCACTGACAAGACGAACAGAGGTCAAGTATTTTGGTTCTTACTGTTAGTTTTTGTATTTCAGTTTGGTATTAACAATGTTGTGTTTTAGTAGGCTAAATTATTTCACATATGCGCGTGCAACAATTCGTTACCATGTCTTTAGCGGGCATAAAGTTAATCGGCGAGTTCGCCATGATAAATTTTTCATGTACGTTTAAATGGTGATGTGTTGCGCCGGATCCGGGTACCCGGACCCTGCCGGATATTGACCAATTTTCAATACCCGGACCCGGCCGGATAATACACTTAATTTTACCGGATAGTTGGGAAGGCATTTTTGTCCTAAAAGCGGACAAACATTTCGCAAATTACTCGTTTTCGGGACCCAGTCTGTTATACTCGCCGACGTAAGATTTTTCTGTTATTTGTTATTAAGGTTTTTCGTGACGTGTTTTACTATATTAATAAATGCCCACATTTATTTGTTCCACTCATGACAGGCTAACCTTAACATAGCATTCTGTTTGGCAATCAAACATTTTTGCCATACCGATAAAATACACGAATCGGTGTTAACAAACTGCCGGATCCAAATTATCCGGCCGGATTTGAATAATAACTATCCGGATCCGGCCGGGCCGGATAATTTGGAATTGGGAACATCACTACGTTTAAACATATTATAAACAACAAAATAGGAAATTTTTTGAGTCGCAGTATATAATAATTCTCTCGCCTTTTGTCCTGAATACCAAAATGTGTCAAAAATGTATCTTACTTTTTTGCGCCTTTGATGCAGGCAGGGAACCGATTGTTTTCTTTAAAACTAGGCTGCCAAACCCCTGTTTCCAAATTACAGGCGTAAAGATGAGTGTGACTAGCCCGGAACCCTTCCAAACAGGATATGTCGCAAATGCGAAGATTTCCAACATCAGTGCAGTCTGGCTCACCAGCAGAATTTTTTGGTTTCATAGCTTCGCACGTAGCCTCTGTGGTTTACAATGATAAAAAAAAAACAATTCAAAAACAGGTCTAAATAAGTCAATATATGTGCTGATCAAATATTATTGCTGACAACTATTTCATCCTCCAAACCTTGTCAGGAGATGTTTGGACAAACATCCTACAACCAATTTATCAATCATAACATAGGCAATGTGTTAAGGAGGATGCATAATTTAATATTTTGAGCCACTTGGTATTACTTTTTATATAGAGAAAATTTAATATATTAATAAGGTAAAATCAATATTGGCTTTATATAACTTACCAACACACAAGGGAAAATCCGTCAAAGACCAATCACCTTCATCGGATTGACAAAGAGATTCAATTGTTTCTCCTGGATTCATCCCTTCAAACTTATATCCAGATTGACACGAAACAGTGCATGTCCTAAAATAGTTTAAAGACCAATAGTATCTTTAATTAATTTCAGAAACGACTTGAACATTAAAATATATTTTGGCTCTACTTGGAAAGATAGTTGGGCATATGTACAATAACGCAATAACTCCCTGAGTTTCTCCAAGGGAAAAATTGTGGTGAGAGCATGGTACAAGCAGCGGTGCAGCCCTAAAACAGTGGTTCTTAACCTGGATTTGGCGACGCTTTATGGGTCAGAGGAAAGTCCAACGATTTACAAAAAATCAGCGAACGTTTTAGTCAACTTTTTCTTTTTGAATTAAGTGCAGAAACAAAAATATTTAATTTCGTTAGTTTCGTAGGCACTGGGAGATTGAATTGTTACCATTAGCACATACATGACATACTTAGGCTTCAGAAAAGAGTGTTTCAACACATATTTTTACATGCTGTGGTGCGATCAAAATACATTTCGGTGACACCGCTAGATTTGCTTTATAGAGCTACAATATCTAACCAAGTATGGTGATGACCCCGTCCTTCTATGGAATATTATGCGAATTAAAAATCTCGAACTTTAGTGATGTCTGTCATTTCTACCGACCCATCTTTGAACACCATTGCATTCTAGTTGCGGTAAAACGAAATAACATAGCATCCTGCATGCGAAAATTACTTTGCTTGTACACAATAACCCAAATTCATCAAAATTGTGTTAGATTGATTTCAGTTCGTATTCCGTTTTGTTTGCTATTTGTGCGTGTCTTATTGTTATCGGGGTTCGACAAATGTTTGCGGAGGATCCAAAAAGTTCGGCGAGTTACAAAAGGTTAAGAACCACTTAAAATACGCTCTCGCTCAGCGTGCACAAAAAATATGCACAAAATCTTTGTTTGATGCAGTGTGACTGTGTTGCGCAAAAATTTAGCAATTCGTAAATTTTACGTACACGGTGTATGCCGCTACAAAAACCTACGAAAACGCAACAAAATAAACTTATGAGGTATACTAACATTACGTTTCCAACCGTTTCATACTCCATCTCGCCAAATTGTGGCTTTATCAGGTTTTTGCAGTTGCCAAGATCTAAAACATCTGAATCAACCATAGGTAAAATGTTACAAGGGTATGAAGTCTATCATACTAGCACATAAAATTTTTATAAATAAATAAATATGCTTTTTGGTTAAGTTTTTAAAGTTTTCAACTAGTTTTCAAATACACACGTATTTGTCTTCAAAAAAATGCATAATTTACCTGGAACGTAGCCGTTGACGCTGTTAAAATAAAGTTTAATTAATGTATACTTTATGCAACTTTTTTGTTGAATTTATGCAACTTTTTAAAGATTTATTGCATACTTGGATAAAAATTACCTGTGGGGGACAGCAGCACATAAACAGAGCAAAAACGCTACTAAGGACATTCCCTTCGATTTTCTTCCAGGTATCTGTAACGTTTTGTCTTTTATTCAACTAAACGCAGTAACGTCGGCGCGCTCTTGCGCCCTTTTGCTACAAAACGCTGGGATAGCTTCTTTATATAGGTGAAGTTACATCCGGCTGACAACGCACAATGATGTGTAAAAGTACTTATCAGTGGTGCAATACGGTAACATTGTGCAACCATCTGCGCCTGTAACAACTCTTACAACTTTTACTTGCTGTAAAATCAATCAAGTACTTCTTAAATTTGGTCCTTGACTGTTGTTAGAAGAGCAATTTAAGCTCCGGGTTACAGCTGGCATCATCTTCATCTAGTCAAAATCAACTTTTTCATTGGGGCACCAAGGACCATCGACAACGTTTCTCGACTCACGACTTTCATAAGTGTGTTGTTTTTTTCCAAACGCTACACGGATACGATGGTTTCATCTTCGACGCCAACTAAAGTGATCTAGTCATTGATCCACAGAATACCCACAATATTTTCAATTCGCCGTAGAATAGAAAGCCATTGGGCGTTAAAATATGTTGGAAACATAAAATACATCCAAATGAAAATGCGGTGTATATTCGTGAATGTTTAGTAGCCCATACAGTGGGTATATAGTGAACAGCAGGCCCTAATCATTGGAATTTCTTGTGGAAGCATGATCAAAGGCAAAATGTAAAAGATAGACTGTGAATAGACAAGGTTAAGAATTGAATTTCTTGAACTCTGTCGCCGATAACCTTTGTCTAGACACAGATGTGCACGTTCATGTGTGGTGTTATATTAGAACTTCACTGCAAAATACCCAAAAAATGTAATACTTCGTCCCGTGGTTATTTACACCTTTCCGCAAAACAATAGGTCTTCCAACATAGGCGTACTCGACACAACAAGGGTGTTTTTTTCCTGGAAAGAAGGTTAGCGTCCTATTTGGATGAAAACTGTCATTATGGGTCTTTAAGTCAGCTTTACATTACCATGGCCGTGTAACTTAATCAACGCATTACACTCCTTGCTTCACAAACCTAATTTTGCTCCACGTAGAGATCAATCTAGACTTTTCGGCTTTATTATTAACGCAAATCATGATATCATATGTACAAAAACCTACACAGGCTGAACACCAATGTATAAACAAATATCGAAGCAACATAAGTTGTCAGTTGTACTAAAACGTTTACAAGCACTTTTAAACCGTCTGTTGTGGAACACCTCCACCTTTAAATATTGCAAATGCAAGAAAGTTCGCCACGAAACTACGAGGCAGATGGTTGAAAATAAAACACCAAGTGTTATTAAAAGTTGAACAAACACATTCAAATCAAAAAATACTTGGATAGCATTTCATTCGAAAAAATGGCATAGTTTCTCCGTTTAACACAAACACATCCCATTGGTGGCAGTGATCATCCCTATGTCTCGTTAAATCTGCAAAATAAATTAGCTTTGAGCAACGCATTATGAATTGCGACGTTATTGTATTTATTTAAAGTTTCAATAAACGTTGCCAATTAACAGTAGTTTAGGTGTGGTCCGTTACCTTTAATGTGTGATGGCTCGTTATTCTCAATATGTTAAAACCTTTAGCAACAGTAGTTCAGGTGACATATGACCACAAGTTTTAGTATTGCCAAACATACAAAAAAAATCAACCGAACATTTTGTATACGACAGTCTCATCTTGCAAAACTGTGACTGTTTATTATCTATATCTGTCACAACTTCCCATTCACGAAAAAAAACATACCACATAAAATTTATAGTAAGTTTTGAAATATTTGGTATAACTGCATCAGTGAAAGACAATGTACAGGTAAACATGATCGCCTGTCCCGAGTCACTGGATCCCGGCTTAGCCACGACAAGGCATTGTAAGATTCCAAAACGAATCTAAACAAAAAAACATTCGTTAGTCGACGCTAGAATAGGGAGTGCCTAAATGCACAATGTAAAACCTTAGAATCACTGCTGTCTTGTTCGAATCCAATGGGTGTTGTTCAGCGCCGGTTCCTATAGCGTTGGACGATTCGCAACTGGTTGCTTGTGGAAGGTAATGTTTCACGTTAAATGTTATAACCAGGTTTTGCGCAATAAATACCTTGAATGTGTAATGCTGAACGAAAAAATACTGGAATTCTGTGCTCAGCTCCAGGACAAATTTTCCAAAACCAAGAGGGCAAGGGACCAGGTGGTGCAGTTGACACAAGATAGCCAAGCGCCAATGGCTGCTGAGACAGTTGGATATCGTCTGGTGCAGGACTGTCAATCGGCAACAAAGTTTCTGTTGCAGGAGGCTAAATTTAAACAACATTCGATAAATTCCTTTGTTTTGAAGAAAATTTTAATTGTGAAAACACAATGGTACAAATGAGCCTGGTTACCAAGATTAAAGCATTCTGTTGGTATGAATGCATTACCTGCATAAGCAAAGACCACACTGTGACCTATTCTACGTTGAAAAAAACCTCATTGTACAATGTACACTAGTCAGTAAAACATTGCAACAATGCTGTATGTTTGGTGATAAACTATAAAAGATTTGTATGTTAAGGGACAAAATTAATGTGAAAACACCAAAGTAAAACTTGGTGCCCATTTTCATTCACTTTATGCAATCAATAACACAATATTGCAGGGGGTATTTGTATTATGCCAGCTTCACCAAGTTGGAGGTTTTAACAACTACTGCCTTTGTTATGTGATCGTTAAAAGCTAAAAATTCATGATGTTTATGACTTTCATTGTGGGATTTGACCGAAATACATTTTAAATCTTTTCTTTACACCCAAATTTGCATGATATATACTTTTGCCACATCATCTTCTTTTAGTGACATTGGAAGAAAGTTAACATTTAACAAATCATTCAAAATCTCATCATCCTCCGTCAAACCATCAATGACATCAGGTAAAATAAGATCTGAAAAATTTTGAAGACTTCAATGCAAACACAGTTAAGCAGATACCAGCATACCTTGATCAGTTTGGCCCAGGTAAGGATCCTCATTGGCAGACTGGTAGTTTGTGCCAGGTACTTGGGTGTCAGCTGAAGTGGGAAATACATAAATATGGGTACATGAAACATCACCCGGGGTAGCCAGCTGTGCATTTTGACTTGAGCTATTGCTGGATCGTCCAAAATTGTTGGCTTGAACAACATCTAACCAAAAATCAACCAATAAAAGTTTAAACGGTAGCATACATTTTCATGAACATTTTTAGACATACCTGGCATTAACATCAGTGCATTATCAGGTTCAAGCGAAATTAGACAAGCACTGAGAATATAACAACTTTCACCAGTGTGTTGCATTTTGCACTGAGTGCACTGGGAGCGTTGTCCACCTAACACAAGGGTTTTGCGATTTAAAAATTTTGCCCAATCTGAAAATAAAAAAACATCATAGAACAAACAACACCAACAGACAGGAAAGAAATTTTACCACAAATTTCGCCATGGCTTAATCTCCCCAAACGGCCCATAACAATTCTCCATGACTTAGTAGAGAGTTTGGATATAACACAAGTGCAAAATTCCCACAGTTTTCGAATAGCATCACCCCGCACAGAAACACGATGTTTTCGAGACACTAATAATCTTCTATAGCAGAAATAAGGATTTATAAAATTTTGGTAACAGTTTAAGTACTTACCTTAAAGGTACATCTATATTGATGCAACATGTCTCCAGTATTTCTCCACACTGATCCGTTGCAGATGCAAGCAGATATTTTTGATTGTGTGATAAACAATATGAAACAAACAAAATGTTGCAACTTCTCTCATTATTGTTTACAACTGAAGATTCAATATGGCGATCCCGGGGCAGGTTCAAAATGTATGGAGGAGAAAAAAGAAAAGCATCATTCTTCTAAAATTTTTACAAGGTCAAACAGAAAGACTTTTGATGGACCAAGGCATCTTACATCAACTTTATGCAGGGTCTCTTTTTCAGATGCTGCTGGGCCAAAGCCAGTCATTGATTTAATAGTGTTTAAATAATGCATTTTTTTTCGGCACTGTGAAAATGTATTGAATGCCAATGACCTTATATTGTGAATAAATGAATCTTGATCCTTGGACTCAGTAACCAGTAAAACTTTTTCTACTGGAACAACCTAAGACAACATTGATATCATAAGCAGCAGTAAATAAAGGTTTACATGACACAAAACCTGAAAAAATACATGATCACACAAAGGTTTGCTGAGATGTTTTTGCAACATAAGAAAGCACTGCCACAGCCCCCTCAATAAACCACCATTGAATGGATCAAGAAAAAACACAACTATGCTTGCTGCTGTTGTGCTATTGTACGATGTTAAATTTGAGTAAATTTCCTTGGAACCACTGCAAAAAGTACAGTTTTTACATGATAATCACGACTTTTATATAATTTTACACATGCCTGCTATTTTGTGATGTTGCTGATGTAGTGTGAGGAAGAGAATTTATCCCCACTGATGCCAAATAGTTAGATGTAGAGTTATGAGATCGTGATCGGATATCACGAACATGCAGGGATGATAAATCTAAGCTTGGTTCAGCATTCAGAAGAGGAGCTTGTGAACAAATAAGGTAGACAAAAACTATTATGTTGTACATATACATCCATAAGGTTAAGTTCAAGAAAAGTTCCTACCCAAAATATCAACTGTTGATCCAGCATACTGTAGCAGCTTGTTTATGCTATCTTCAGAAACAGATTTATCCAAACAATTTGACTTAACTTTACATGAATAAAGTTGTAATTAGCAAAATCAAAATATTAATGAATACTAAACAGCATAACTAAAACACCTGTTTTAATGTACTGTTGAAACCAGTTATCATTACAAATTGGGTTCGAACTGTTTCCACTTGCTTGAAGAATACCATTATCCCTTAAATTGCGGTTGATAGGTTTTAGTTTTCCCAAGTGGCAAGACTGCAAAACATAAGTTAGTACATAAATATAAAAATTAAATTTAAGGTAATGCTGCAAAACATTTATAGCTTGTAGAATTTCTAGCAAAGGCTGGCAAATTCCTGTCAAGTTTAGCCCAAACATAGCAAGTATTGTTGTAAGTGTGGAAACAACATTTGTTAAGTTTGTTGTTGTTATTTTTAATGTATTTTTGATCTAAATTTGCACATATTATGCATAACAAGTTACGAACCTCATAAACCGAACATAACTCTTTAAAATATGCTCTAGCTGCACATTTGATGTTGTCATCACCAGGACACATCACCACATAGCCAACATCACGGGGCCGTGAATAAGGTTCAAGGAACAGCTTTTCCCAGTAAGTTAAAGCTTGTGGTGAAACACTCAACAAATCTTGATCATACCCAACTACAACTGAGGGTATAGGTTGTGGTTCGGCATCTAAAAGAGGTAACTTGTTTTTGTTTTTTTGACAAAATATTTGTTTCATACTTTTGCCGGCTTCTTTACAAAACTCTCTCCAAGTCAAAGGTCCTTTTACATGCTGTGTTGTTCCATATGAGCGGGAGGTCCTTTTTTTTTGAATTGCATCTTGCAGGACTGGTTTCAGTGATAAAAGTAGTCTGAATACATCACAGGTGCTTGCAGATACTAACACATTCACTGAAGAAAACAGTGGTATGATAACTTGTGGTTATACAAAAACTGTTGGATTCTGTTCAGGTTATAATTAAGAAGCGTAGGTCTTTACTTTTAAATTTTTAGTTTTTATCAGCTTTACAAGCAATGCCATATTTCCAATTATTCATGTTTTATACAACAGCACCTTCTGTTTTTTTCCACATATGGATGGGAGGTGCAGCTAAAACATCAAACTCAGTTTTTAAGGAAGGTTCCATAGCAGAAAAACTGCAATTTAGAGCTTGAGCAAATGCCTCACTTATATCTAAAAAAAAACTCAATTTTAAGTGGAAAATATGTTACAATATGAAAGGCATACAGCAAACTATATGTTTGGGTCACTTACCATGTTTTTCTATGACATTGTCCCTGTTTGAGGAAATCTGTGATCTAAAGGGAATTTTGCATATATCATCACTATAAAATGGTGATGAGTAATGTTCCAAAATTATTCCAATGATTTCATCTAAATACATTCAGTTTTTCAATGCCAAATTTAACAAAGTTAGCTGTACCATACCTTCAATTTCAACAACTTTTTGAGCTTGTTTTGTTTGTCTTGAAACATTTTGCCTATTAAATTCTGCCTCTCTAAACTCCAGGATAACATTTTCAAATTTTTTGCCAACTACATCCAACTCATCTTCAAAAAATAATCCACTACCAATGGAAGCAATTCGATTTCGTACAGCACTGAAGTAAACATACCACAATTTAAAGGTATTAAAACATTGATCAATGTTTTTGTTATACCTGAAACCGCAACTGCACATGAACTGAGGCTCTTTTGTAGACAAGGCAGGTAAATATCCGAATTTTACATCTGCTCCAGCGATGTTTGCATTGCAGACACACAATGCACACTGGTCAAATGAATGATCCCGGAAAAGGTTCAAGACAGAATCTGACAACCAAAGATTCATATAGATTGCAGCACTGCCATGTTGGTCATAATAACTCCGTTTCGGTGTAACAAGAGACGTTGGTGTAGCCAATGATGACACAGATGAGTCAACCTGGTCAACACTACGAACTCCAGATCGGCCAGGAGTTTTTGGAGTTGGCACAGACAGTTGAGCTGGGGATTGTTGGTTAGCATGTACAGATGCTGGTGTTTTAACTGAAGTGCGTCCAGGTGTACCAGGTGTTACCATACATGCAGCCGGTGTTGCAGGAGTTAATGGCTGGAAACCAAGATACTCCTCATTTGCAGTAGGTAATGTGAACGAAGGCGGAGGTTGCACAAGTGTTGTCGATAACTGTCAGGGTATAAACACAGAATGAAATGGGTTCCTTTTGATATTAAACCACAATTTAGTTTGCACCTGTTGCCATGTTGGGGTATAGGAAATAGTGCTAAGAGGTAGGTCAACAGAAAGGCACTTCACAGGAACATACACAAGAGGTGTTGGGTAAGTTTCATGATAATTGTGTATTAAATTATGTTCTGTTTGTATTTTTGTAGATATTGTTGGAAAGGTGTTGGGGTTTGTAACATGCAACATAAAATCCTGTTGGGCTTCTGTATGGCCTTTTTTGAATTGGCATAAGTTACTCTGCTCTGGCGAGGATAAAATGTTTTCTCCAGTTTGAGGCACGTTTGGCCGAATATCAGGAGAAAATGCTTGGTATGGCTCAAGAGATGGTGGAGTGGGATAAATTCTTTGTAAGTCTACATTGGCTGAAATAACAATACTCAATAATAAAAAAATGTACTGGCCAATAAATCTTATAACTCTTGCCAGCAAAATCTTGTAGAGGTGCAACCGGGGCTTGATAAGAAATTCCTTTGTGCTGATGTATTTCACCGATTTCATCTGGTGGAGTTGGAACACCTGCTTCTTCATCCTCATCAAACATCCCCCCATCCAAATCATCCATTGAAAACTACAGATAATAAGAAAATAATTCGTTTATTTATCATACAGATTAAGCAGTATCATGTTCAAAACAGAGGTTCCCAAACTGTGTGTCATATTAAAAGTGCCTTTTTCCACAGCATTCACAAAATGCTTCGTCTTAAAAAAGTTGCCTTTCAGCTGCAGTAATCAAAAATAATTATCATAAAACATATGCTAATTCACCTCTCATAACTACAACATATGAAAAGAAAAAAAAAACTGTGATGCACACAAAACTGCAAAACAATGCTTTTAAGTTTTAAAGTAATATAACACAATGACACAAGCCAGTGCAAATTTGGGTGTTCGTATTTTGTATGCTTGACCACAAGCAAAAATAATTTTAATGCAAAGTTAATGAAGTTTAGAGCATTGCTTAAAGGCAACCACAAGGTTTAATGAAAAAGTTTTGTCCCACAAACACAATGCAAACTTTTCGGGAGGCACCTAATAATGTTTGTAATCAGTTGGTTTAGTTGAGTTCTCACTCATTTGTACAAACCAATTACTAGAATTTAAGAACTGATCTGAAAAATCAAGCTTCTGGTGACGTTTGGCTGATCCTGATTGGCTACAATGGCTGTTGTTAACCAAATGATCAAACTATGAAAGCTGTGATTACCAAGAATAGAAGGGCTTGCGCAGTGAGTGTAACACTCATGCATTGTTTTTGCAGTGTGTGCCAGTCAAAAAAAGTTTTGTAGAAAAATGATGCAATGTACGTCTATTAAGTTGGTGAGTAGAAATAGTTTGGATTTAAAGTTTCTATTAGTGATGCACCGAAGGTACTCTCGATAATTTTTTTCGAATAGAAAACATGTTTGTACGCTAGAATTATTGTTCAAGCAATGCAGCTTTAAGCCACCTAATAATTCTCTCATCAACATATATTCATGGAAATCAGTGCAGTAATATGAAACTAGGAATTACCACCAATTTATTAGCTAAGAGTGAAGAGAAAATTAACAACTTTATACAAATTTTAAAATAAAAAAAATAGTTACAACTCGCATGGCAAAACCAATATCTCTGAAAATAAGAAATACTGTATTTGGATCTAGTTTCACATCTTGAAAAAGTGTGGGGTACAAAAATTTAAAACTTGTTTTTATTCAGCTGAATTAATTTTTGGCAAAATTTCAATTTCTGCCGAATGCAAAGGCGGGTTCAGTGCATCACTAGTTTTTTGAAAAGGTACAAGAACACAATGATCCGTGATTAACCTTCAAATCAGACTCAGACATCCTTGCTGGGTGGTAAATTACATTTGATCCAGAAGCATCTAAAAATATAAAGTGTTAATCCAGTTCCATCCAACCACAACCAAATTGTTCTATGCCCCAACAAGTATGCACTTGCAGACATAGCAAGCAATTTTTACTTCTGTAAAAAAAAATCACAACTTCTGATACATGCAGCTATTTTAAAAGTATCCCTTATTTTGTGATAAGCAGGCAGAATATTGTATAGAACAAAAAATATAGTTTGTAACTTGGAAAAAATTACAATAACTGACAGCAAAATTTACAGGAAAAGATAATTGCCTGAACCTGAAATCCATGTGCTGAATGCATAATGAGTAATGAGCTTAGGGACGTACCTTACAAAATAAACTTTCAACATAAACCATACAGCCCATATAACTGAAAAGTAAAATATATCTCAGCAAATATTTCAGAATTGTTTCTAAACATACAACTATTATCTACCTAAGCAGTTTTAGATGAATTTTACTTCAGCAACATGGGTTGTATTTTTGATGGTGAAAGTAACAAGCCTGTTAATTACAACAATACAAAAGAAGTAACTTTCAACAGGTTTTTACCTGGACAAGGTATAGGAGAGTTGGTCAGAAGAGCTTCTAACTGACTTCTACCTGACATGTAATTTTCCTACAAAATAAGTATGACGAATTATACAGTGTTTCTTCATATATAAATCTTGTCAAAAATTATTGTAATGAACAAGACATTTCAGTACACAAGTCTTTCCAAACTCTTCTGGCATTTACATAATATATGTAATGAAGGTGTTGTGGAAAAAAGAACTCATATTTTGCATTGGAGAAAACATGGGAGAAAATTTCTATAATACGTTGACCAACAACCTACTGTCTTAGTGGTCCGAATGTCTGAAACACTGTCTTCGGAGATATTAGTATGCTCCTGTGACCATGCATCTGACACAGGCCAAAATGACTGTTGCACAGTGGTTGGATTTTTTAAATTAATGTCAGCTGAGCTCAAGCTATTGGAAGTACATACATCATCAATATCATCATCAAAAGCATATGGATCCGATGGAACCATCATTCCAGCCAGTTCACCTTTAACAGCACCTATGATTTTTATATTACGAAAAACAAGTAGTGTTACATGTCAAAGCAAAAGTTGATGCAAAACCAACTCACCAACAAGTATTTGCTGATTCATCACTTCTTTTGCAGGAGTTTGATTATTTCCAATGTTACCAAATACATCAAACCTAGTTTCCATGCTAGGATTAAGTTCATCAGTAGCAAATTTCATTCTTTTTGGTGCAGAACTGTAAATTTTGTTTGAATTTTCAAGTCACCATATTCAGGTACTACAGTAAGTTTTTACTAACCATGAATACTGTTTCTTAGATGGCAAACTTATTGGTTTTTGGTGAGCAAAACCAACTTGCAAACCAGGATCCAAACCATCCCGCAACATACAGGTTTGGGTTAAAAAAGCATCTTTGTTAGCATCGTCAAAGTTGCTGGGAAGTTTGTACGTTTTCCATTCTTCTATCTATAACAAACGCAGTAACACTTGAACAAATACTTGATCTGACACTTACGGGCACATTGTCATTATCAAACAATATTCCATAAAAACCTAGCAAGCAGTGCATAACATTTTGGGAAATCACCTGTGTTGCATACACACTTGGACATTGTTTGTTGTTGTAGGCAAAACATATTGCTAACAGTAAGTATGTGTATTCTTAAAAAAGTTTTGTGGGCTTCTAAAAAATTCATGTCTATAGCAAAAACACCCAGTACTAATTACTGCAACATAATTCTGGAAATGCCCTTTGTAAATACCATACACCAGTGCTTATTAACCTTTTCAACAATGGTCCACACTTTTTAGTAGCACAAAAATTTGATCTGCACAACCAGCCAACCAGTAACATTTGTAATTTATAAAATCCAAGCAATTTAACAACAAATAACAGAAAAAAAAATAACAAAATAGTTTGGATCTTGGAAAGAGTGTATTGTAATCTACTCATTTAGAACCAAACAAGCAGTTCCAGTTATAGTTTCTACTGTTCCCTTTACTACTCTTCCACAAGACCAGTTGCTTCACTTCCAAGTGTTATCTTTAAGGATGATAAGACAAGACAATGATCGGATGTTGTTACAACCAATAGCTGGAATTGTAATTGCTGTCCAACAAATTGTTGTTTGAAAAATACAGCAGACATTTTTGTGTTCTGGGTGTTTAGTGTCTCTGTGGCTTTTCAGTTTATATTTTTCCAGTTATGGATTGTGGTATATAGCATAACAGATTTAAGCATAAAAAGCATGTTTTCCATCTGCAGAACAAAAAATTATGTCCGCACCAGTGTGGATGATCCCATAGGTTGAAAAGCACTGCTGCAGACATATGTATTTGTAAAGCTCAACCACTAGTAACAGTAAGAGTAACAATAAAAAATTATGAGAATATCATAAAAACTGAATCCAATCTTCAAAATTAGGATTTATCTATCCATATACACTATCCTATTTGCCCACACAGTGTATAATTAGCTACCTCCTTATATTTAAGATTGCCTAAAAATGGAAACAAAAATTCTTACCACTTGCTTGATTTCAACTAAATTGTCCACATTGTCTGTTTGAGACAGGTCACTTGGTAGCACAGTATGAGTTATTATATCCTCATTGGGCCAATCCTGATTCGGACTTTCCAAGTTAACAAATGGTCTGGAATGTAACCTCATACTTAAATCGGATTGTTTGCAATGTGCAATTTTTTTCTCATCAAGGGAGTTCATCTCAGAATCATTAATTTCCTCTTTGAAATCAAAGTTTGAGGACAAGGTTGAAACATTTCTCTGATCAATCAGATTGCTTATTGTTTGTGTTGGGTTGTGTATACCAGTACAATGAGAAATTAAATTTGGACTGTTCGCACTTTCACTGTTGGAGCTTCTGTGGTGAAATACATGTGAATGAAAAGGTCTTGGAAACTTAACCTTTCTTTCCTCCAAAGGTAAATTACTGGCTTGACTGTCAGAAAAGTTGTCCCTAGAAAAAGGTATAGATAGTATAGTGGGTAAATCTTGGGTGTGACACTAAAACCGTAATAGTTATATAAGAAACCCACCTTATATGTCTGTAAGTGTCACCAAAGCGCCAATTTGGAGAAGAGTGGTTTAGATTGCAAGATGCATTTGGAACATCTTGTGTTGAAATAGACTCAAAATGGCTACTAAAAATAATTTAGTTGTAACAACATAATTGTAGTTGGAATTGTAAAAGCGTACAAATTACACCTAGATTATATAATCAAGAAGTTCAAACCCCAATTGTAGTCAGATTAAAAAAGTGGTTTGTATTGCTTCCATGATAAACTGATTACTAAATGAGAAAGTTTCAATTCACTATTTTTGTATCTTTTTTAACATGTTTGGTATTGTTACAAAAATAGGTCACATCATAACATAACAACAAAAAAGAACAGTTCTTTATTTAGGATGCTACACATTTAAAAAAAAAAGACTTTGTAAAGACCACATACACCGGTTCCAAGGTAAAATACTGCAGTTTACTTTTGCATTGCTATTCCCTCAAATGAAATATCACAATACTTAATATACTATATTCTTTTCAGAAAAACATACATTAGACACACGCAGTAATTCCTAAAATAATAGTTGTAAAATAATTCTGTGTGATGTCACAGATTTTTAACATGTGGCACCTCCTAGAATTCTGAAAACTTTGCGCCTATGGACTGGTAAGATGGTAGCAAAGTCAAGTTGTCAATAATATAATGGATTGTGTATAAGCTGCAGACTAGTCACTAGTCACCACAAAGTGGAAGTCTTTGCTTGGCCGTTTGGTAAGCAAAGTCGTCTTATAGTCACACCAGCTGCACTGATGAGACCTTTTAGGTCGAAACAGTGGCCATCTGTCTGCAGCTTATACACAATTCATATTATTGGCTCCCAATTGCTTATAATATAATGGATGTTTAGTTTTTGTTGTCAAAAAAAAAACAATGCAAAAACTATGTCTGACAACAGTGACTGGTACTGCATATTAAACCTCAATTTTTTATGGTATGAAGATAAAAGAGTGTGCACAAATCGAAAAATAATTTAAAATTCCCCCCACACAATAGTATTGATATTGACTTTATTTGTCACAGTAGTAGACATTTTTTAAACACAAAAATGCACGACAAATTGCATTCACTTAACTGCAAACATCAATTAGAACAAAATAATGTACCTTGACAAACTATGCAATGTTGCGTTGGAGGAAGTAGAGCAATTTTTTTTTTGCTCAGCTCTGTGACTTCCAACTTGTACACGCTTCACCACACCATCAGCATGACTTACTGCTTTTTTACTTTCAGTAGTAGCATCTATTGTAAAGTGCACATGTCGTTGTTGACATTAGAACATGTCTAATAGCAGCTATTCATCCATCAAAATGATATTTTATCAATAACATAAAGTCTGTGTTTTTGTGTCATTTGTATGTCAATTTTTATTGAAATAAAAAACCCAGCATGAAGTATTTAATCACAGGAAATATAGTAGTTATAGGACACTTCATGGGTTATTAGCCTACAAAATACAACTTGTGTGACGAAACTTGACAAAACTAAATAAAAATGTTATTTACCTGATTTCTTGGCCTAAATGGCGATTTTTTCTAATATGATGATGATAATGATAATCATCATAATCATAATCATAATCATAATCATAATCATAGCAATAATAATAATAATAATAGCTGAGTAAAACTTTTAAGTCAATCTTTCAGACAGCTCTTTTAAAGATGTTTTTATTTTTATCAAAAAATATATTTCGCCCTGAAAAAAAGATAGCATACTCATCCACCAGAAACCCGCATTATCACGCTGTTACAGTGTGACATTCGTGCACAAACCGTCTGCAGAGAATTTGGATATATATGAGGATATGTGGTTGCATAGGACACAGGCACAGATCAACGTGCAGAGTATGATCACACCTGTATGCAAATAGTATATTTGCAATGTGCCTTGTTTGTTTTCAATTGCTCTTGGTGTTGTGCTGGAGTGTTTTATGTCGTCACAATTGTGTGGCACTGCCATCAATCATTGTGCGCCTAAAGGCTCAAAAGTTTGAACCTCGTGTTCCCTTCTTTGTAGTGTTTTTTCCTCTTTACAGTTTGTTGCATTTTTTGGCGTTGCGTATCGTGTGACGTGTACATTCAGATGTTGGACTTGCTCGCGAGTTTTGTCAGGTTTTGTGCGACATATTTTTTGTTGGAATTAAACTGGCAGTCAGTTACTAGCTCTTTTCTTACATATCCAGGTTTTTACTTGCATTCTTAAATTTTTAATTTTTTAATATTTTTTTAATTTTTATTAAGGTACTTTCCTTTATGTGGCAAACTTCTACTTAGTTATTTTACGCTGTTTTTTACAATATATTTTTCTGATAAAATAAAAACATCTTTAAAAGAGCTGTCTGAATGATTGGCTTAAAAGTTTTACTCAGCTACTACAGATACGGTATCGATCGACAGGCCTACCAGGGTGGCTTGGTTCACCGATCCGGTGTTGTTTATTGTTATTTCATCAGAATAATAATAATAATAATGGTAATAATAATGATAATAATGAATAAATTGACTTCTTGTACTGCATTTACGTAATAATTAGGTAAATCTAAAAACTTTAGCTACCACAAAGTGAAGAATCAATACTCTGAAAATCTTTAGACATTTGTTGTGTTGATTTGTTAAACATTTGTTGAAGGCCATTAATGGAACATCTTCCATGACCTGAAGTGACAAAATTATAATAAATATGGCAAATTGCCATTGGCAATGTATATTTTTGCATTACAAGAACACACACCTTTACCCCAAATAGAATAATTGGACAATGCCTGATGTTCACTTGAGTCCTCGACAGGAACAAGCACAAAATAGGATGGATAGTTCATTTGCACACCTCCTAAAAATCAAAGTCTCATTTGGCAATGATCTACACAAAAAGTAATCAGGGGTTGCCAGTACATATTCTTAAATGAATTAAGTGGATTTAAACCACATAGAAAACAAAAAGGAAAGAACCAAAACTAAAATGGACAAACTGTATGAAAAATGTAAAACAGCTACTTTAAGTTATGACTAGGGATGGGCAATATAGAATAACACACTCAGGGGCGTATCCAGGAATTTTTAAAGGAGGGGGTCCAAATTTTTTAGGGTATTCCCCGATTTTTAGGTATAAACTAAGGTTATTTGTGGGCGAGAATCGCAAAATACGAACGCCGGTGTTCGCGTCAATCGTCACATACACGGTGACTTTCTGGCTTGCGCAATTGTGTAACGCTATGGAAAGTTTAACAACTAAACTAATTAACTTTCACGCAAGTAAACCGCTGGTCATTACAACGTGAAAAACGACGTTTCGTCCGTAAACTGACGAAAAATGACACTTGTTTCGTAACAATGCAACATGTTTGGTAACAATGCCAAGTGTTCGGTAACGATGCTCCCTGTTTGGAAACAATGGCGAATGCAAGCACGATGCGGTTTTTAGGTCAACATCAAAGAAAATTTCTGTTTTTCATGCGGACTTTGACAAAAAAATACACTGGCGTTTGTTTAGTTATCAAAAAAGACCAAAATATTTCACAAAAGGGGGGGGTCCGGACCCCTCGGACCCCCCCCCTGGATACGCCCATGAACACACTATTCTAGAACATTCTGGAATAGTTAAATTGAATCCAGAATACCGAATCCTATTCTGTTTTTGTTTTAGCTTGTACACTGAAGCACAATAAACATAAAATATTTTTTTACATGACTCCAAGAACATAGCACAATCAAAGAAAAAATATACTGCACTGTCATGCTTTCTATGTGCTTGCCTACCAAGCGACAACGTAACATCACAACCGCAGCAGAAGATTGACGAAAAAAGATAAGTACCGTATTTACTCGATAGTAAGCCGCGGCTTATAAAGGTGTTTAACCTACCGTTTGTGATGCTTACAATAGACAACGTAATTTTGTGGCTGTCAAACCTGCACATCACAACCACAGCAGAAGATTGACGAAAAAAGATAAGTACCGTATTTACTCGATAGTAAGCCGCATCTAACAAAGATGTTTAACCTACCGTTTGTGATGCTTACAATAGAGGGCGGCTTACATTATTTAATGTCACGCTGATATTTTTTCTGCGGTTCTGAGTTTTAATCAAATTCACCTTAAACTCGCTCTGCCGTATCAATACATTTTTTATCAAACACAGCCATCAGTTTACCTGACAATTTTAAACGACAGATTTGTTGACAATTATCGTAGGGCACCAAAATTAGCCTTAAACATTTACATGCGGCTTGCATTCGAGGGCAGCTTATATTAATTTTTTAACACCGTCGCATGCACAAATACGGAAAGTTACCGTACATAGAAGGTAAATAACGCAACCAATTATTCGGTTTGAAGACAATTTGGATTTGGACAGTGTAAGATTCGAATCCTCCGGATTCGCTATTCTGAATTACCCATCCCTAGTTATGATTTCTGCTAATAACTAATAGTTTGTTAAAAAAAAATTGCCTCTTAAATATAGTCAAGTGGTGTTTGCAAGATTAGTTTTGTTTATTGGCCCATGATTTCAAAACCAAAGTACTAAAGTCTCAAATGTACTTATATTGTATATCCCTTATGAGTATGTATATTAACAATATCAAAATATTTATTTGTTAAGCACATACCAACCACAACTTCCACTACTGGTGGAACTGGAACATGATCGTCAAAGCCATCATCATCGCTAGCTTCCTCATCCTTAAAATGCATTAGCTTATCAAATGCTTTTGTTAAATTTCAGTGATTTGTACAGTAGTGCAAAAAAAACAGAATTAAAATGAAAAATAAGTGTAAAGATTACATACACCGGTTCCAAGGTAAAATACTGCAGTATACTTTTGCATTGCTATTCCATCAAATGAAATATCACAATACTTAATATACTAGGTTTGCAGGCTTGGCAGCAAACCTATCAGCCACTTTTTCCTGACAAGTCAGAGCAAGATTTAAAAAATCAAGCTCCCGGTGAGGTTTGAACTCACGACCCTGGGCTTAATGTACTTTATTCCTTTCACAAAAACATACATTAGACACATGTAGTAATTCCTAAAATGATAGTTATTGATTTAATACAGAAAAATAAATCAGGAATTCTTAAACTGTGAGCATTGAAGATTAGCAGGGGGGTCGCAGAAGGACTAAGAATACCCGTCTAGCCACTAATCAGTGATCTATCCATGCTTAGTACAACAACAGGTTGTGTATGGTGATTTATCTGCACTTGAAGACAAAAGCACAGAACCAACTAGACTATGCAGCCAACCTGCGTTGTGCATTGTCATCAACTAAACCATGCATTTAACTCCATGTTTCGAAATGAACAGTCCCATCCCTCTCATTGATGATTGGTATTCAAACTAATTATAAAAGATTGTTTCGAGGTGTGGTGGGTGCAGTATATTCACAATACATCACTGTAAGAATACAGAATTGATCAATTGCATATTAAAGATTTAGCTGTCATCACAAATTTGCTGCAGGAGAAAATGCTGAAATGTTCAAACTTGTTTTGTTCTACTAAACTTGCAGCAAAAGAAAATATAAAAACATGTCTGAATATAAAACAAGTCTTTTGGAGTTTAAAAAAGGATGACCCACCCAGTCAACAAACCCCGAATATAGGTTCACTTATACATTTCTTTCCAACTCCATCATCTTTTGATTCTCAGACAGTCAGTGGTTTGATAGATCAAATGACTGCCGTTATGTTAGTCAAGTGTGTTATATATCTACTCACATAGCCGAGTTACTCAGTTATGTTCATCCATGTTAGCCAATGAAAAGTCATGTCAATACACCAATGAAACAATCGTAGACTTAATAATTGGTTATAAAATTGTTAAAATGTTGTATTTTAAAAAAAATTGTCCTATACATGGGTATTACATACGTTATTACGTTAAAGCCATAAGAAGAACACCCAGTACAGTGACAATCTTCTATAAACTTGGCGCCTATGGTCCTCTTGTTAGGGCCATAAAGTCACATGCCTAACAAGCAACATTGAAACACCAATAGACACAATAAACCACTACTGTAAAAATACATAGGCTGAAACTGTTCATAAAAACATACCACTTAATGGCAAAAAAACATTGCATTGTACTATGAAAGCAGAATAATATTTCATTAGGAATAAAGGTGATTGCACATAACATAGGTTTTTCATCCGGTTTTGGTTGTAAATGAAGCTGTTCACACAGTATTCATTAAGCATACCCATATATATACATAAAATACATACGCCCGTATTTCAGGAAGAGGACAAAAACAAAATATGATTTTTACAATGTGGAGACTTGGTCTACTTTTTAAAGATGGTATATTTCCTCAAAAGGATGGGGCAAGACAACCAGATTTTTAATTTTGGTCAATTCATTTCAAAAGATTTTTAATCTAACTTTAGGGCTGTCTCAGGTGTTCTATGCACTGCATACAACAAAGAAGTATTTTACGACACATTGACCATCCAACATATTTTTTAAAAAACAAAAGAAGTTATTGTAACATGTAAACAATCTTTGCAGGATAACAACCGAAAACCAGTCAGTTGATCAAGTTCTGACTCTGCAAAACAGATGGTCATTGCATTCAAACTCATAGTGAGAGTACATTCTCAATTTGGACCATGATCCAAATGTGGCCAACTTCACTGCATTATATGCTACATTCAGTAGGTGTCTTTGGCCAACTAGACGCTTATTCTAAGTAACCATTGGAAGTCTTGTTGCATTCTGCCACAACTGGTCATTTCAATCCCTATGTTATATCACTACAACATGAGTAAAAACTTTAGACTGGACTATGTATTTATGTAGAAGCTAAACAAAGTGCTGGTAAAGCAACAATTTTGGATCCATTAACCCGGCCAATCACCACCTTTGACAAAAGGTCATTTTTGGGAGTATGGGTTCCATGGGGTCGGGCCCTTGAATGCTAGAAACACAATCACTTGCGAGAATGGAAAACTTTATTCACTATTCTTGGTAAAGTCAGAATATGCAATTGTTAGGTGTTATTGTTGCCAGGTATGTAGCTTTGCTCACTTATGTGAGGATAATTTTTTTCCATGGAATCTTGGGATGGACACCTTGTTAAAGTGTAACACGGTTTAAGGACTGCACACAACCCAATGAAAAATACTTTTTGTTTGGACAAGCAAATGCATTTTAAATCAAACCAGTATTGATTCCTAGTCAATGAATTCTTTTTCATAGTAAAGCATGAAAAGTATGGTGCATGTAACACTGGGAAGCTATCGATGGTGTCACAGTATAAACACTTGAAGTGTGTAATGCATTTACAAAAACTTTGCCATGAATACCGCAGACACACACATTGGTATCTCTCTGCAAATTTGGCACCTTTCCTTGAAACAAAAATTCCAAATTCCCTTGAAACAAAAAGTATACATCCACACATACCTGCTAGCCCTTTCTCTAGTTACGTCAGTGCATTCTGGACTACTCATACACATCACATGAAAAAACTCAGACAGGTTGTAGGTGATATCTTATTACGTCATGACTAGCCCATGTAAAAATTTTTTGTACTAATGCAAAAACGATTGATGCTTTGGAAAATAAGGCACAGCATTTGTCACTATAGCAAAGTGAGTGTTGCAACAATGGAAAAGTCATAATTAATAAGCATATGTTGGTAAGGTCTATCCGTTCTAAAAAAAACAGTGGGGCATGCTCCCCTTGTTCCCCCAGAATCGACACCTATGCCCCTGGGATAGACATTATTTTTAAATAATTTTCTGCATTGCCTAACTTGTGAACACAATGTTACCTGCAGATGTGTACTACATATACAATGTACACACACACTCATAGGCGCCTAGTTTTCATTTTTCCAGGGGGGGCGGCTATGTTATGACGTCATAATTTGTTACCATGACGTCATCAAAGATCGAAAAACTGTGTTTGAATTTCAATACATGAGGCGTATTAGCCAAAAGGGCGGCGTTAACGATAAACACACGAGATCGGTCTACGACACAACCAATAAGTACCTGTACCTGTTGGCATATCATACTGCGAGACTGACGTTGCAACAACCGATGTCAGCTACGCAAGCGAAACTAGGTCAACATATTTTGTGTGCGTCGCGTAAGAAACACATTGTTTTTAGGTCTTTTTTCTTCGAACGTTACGAATGCGACGAGATACAAGGTGTGGACAGATGCGCGTAATAGCCACTCGCTTTTTTTTGAAAAACCTGGGGGGGGGGCGCCGCCCCCCCTGCCCCCCCGGACTAGGCGCCTATGCACACACTACTGATATACATCTGGTCAACAAGATCACTTTAAAGCACCAACTTGCATGCATTTTGCTCCTTTAAAAACTGAAATGCTACGAAAAACTCTCTCACTTTGACTTTTATGGTAATCACCTCAATTGAATTAAATGGGTTTTATGTTTCCATCTATTTTTCCACCTACAGCTAATTATAGCTATAACTGAAGTAAAATGACATTTTGAATTGTAATGTTTGTGCACTTACTGGCAAAACATCTTCTCCACTTCCCAAAGGATAAAATGGAGTCCATTCCTCAAATAATTTCTTCACAGTTGGATCATGAGGAGAGCGATAAACTGCTCCAGTTAGCTTGGCTTCAAGTCCAAATGGAGCTAGGACCACTGAAAACAAAACGTTTTTGACTATAAAACACTTTTTTATATTAGCTGTTTTAAACTATGTATTAAGAAGCTTAGTTTATTTTTGGATTGGTCCCTTTCCTTCTTAAGTAAAATAGTGTCGTGCAATATAATATTCCAACAATAGATGGTGAACATGTTCTGGTGATTGTTATAGCCAGGTCATTAAGTGTGCACAGAATAATCGTCAAAGTTATGAATGCGATGTGTTACATGGTACAGTTTTCGACAGAAGTGCTTTGGAAAACCTGGCCCCTATGAGCACATCAATCACCCTGCCCATCTTGCCCAAGTGATTTTTTGCAGCAGATTTTTGAAAATTAACACCTGTTTCTCAAAGGTATGTTAAGACGAGCACATAGTTCTTTTACAAATAGTATTTTCAGGCAACATGTGACGGAAAGAAATTTGGTGATTAGCTTTTTAGTGCAGGGTTTTAGCTATCTTCTTGGACAGAGACATAACATAGGCCAAGCATACAGGTATTTTTTTAAAGAAAATAAAAAGAATTGAATTTGTAAGGCATAAATATATAATTTCCCTGTTTTATGTTGACCAATTTATATAATTGATTACTTCTCCTCCGCTAAAGTATTTTTTAAAGAATATTTTAAACTATGTGCAGCATATTCCACAATCTCATGTATTACCTGATTTGTTTTGGTGCATGTTAGAAAGAACTTTCTGAACATATTGGTAGTTAAGTCTTTCCAACATTTGATGTTTTGCAACCTGAACTGTTGTACATACTGAACTCTCACCATGTAAGAAAAATGAAAATGAAAATGAAAAACGATCACTGCAAGAAAAACAATAAATGTTATTGATAGTTAATTCGACAAATAATACAAAAAAACAAGTTTTGCATTACATCAAAAAAAAACAACTGTAATATTACACAATGTAAGTAATAGTCAAACTAGCACAGTGTGTCGATTAGTTGGGCAAACCCCTCAAAATTTCCGCGATCACCTATAATCTAACCCCAAAACAGCTAGGTGATGTTCAGTTTCTACTATGATACAATTTTGAACATGTGTAAATTGCAGTAATATTTCATGCAATGGCATGATTGGCAGGATCACCCTACTGCGCAGGTCCTTGCTTGGCGATAACAGCTATCGTATCATGATAATTAGACAATCATGTGTAAATTGTTGGTTGTTGTATTATTTCGTTGCTGTTGTTCCTTGTGTTATAAATTGCACTTACACAAGAAGAGGTAGACTGTATGTTTCCTTAATATTGTATAGCTTCATTCAGTGATGTCATATTGACATGCATTTCAGTGTGATGGCGACCCTACTACACTGTAACGCCTGTCTGTGGCTAAAACTGTTTACTCCATCCATAAAGAGCAGGCATTGTTTTTTTCTTGCTAAATCACCGTATTGTAATATAACATCATGGTTTAAGATAAATACTATTTCTATGGATTTAAACAAAGTCATTGGCGTTAGGGGACACAGTGAATAACACATAACTTCTAAAATACAGGGAGTTTTGCCTAGGTAACAACACATTAATTGGTACTTAGAGTTTTTTACGCTCTCATTTTTGTGACTTACATCTTTTATTGAAATACCTATACTTTATCTGCAGCTCTGTGTTTTATTGAAATTCACCTAAAGGCTGCTTGTGTGAGTATTACCTTCAATATTTATATGTGGTTTACATGTGAGCCTCACTGATTTGAGATGTATAATCGAGTAAATATAGTAGTTTATGGTCTAAAAATTTCAACACAGGGACTCTTCAAGCAAAAGGAGTCCAAGCCCCTGCGACGCAAAAAAAGCAATTTTTCAGGACTGCAACCCTAGTCAAAACCCTTTAAAGCCCCCCTGGAATTGCCAATGTGCATATTTCCTTTCCATGTTTAACTCAATTGAAAGGTTTAGGTCAGGGGTCTCATTCCTTTTTTACAAAACATATATTTCAGAACATAGATATCGACTGTTAGACATTAAATAATAATGATGACAATAGCTTTGACCAGTGACAGCACTTAATGTCTCACCAAATGTCTTCCTCAGTATCTTTACTGTAAGGTTTGATAAACCAGCGGCCAACCCTGACAAATCCTTCATTCAACAAACACCTGAAAACAGCAAGTCATTTGATGTGCATATTTTCACAGGAAGAAAAAACAGAATATTATAAATAATCCTGAGTCGCCTGTTTAAAGTTTGATATATATCTATTTTGCCTGTGTGCAGGCACCAAAGAAAAAACAATGCATCTTTTTGTGTTAATTGATTTCAAAAGTAAAGAAAGTGCATTTCCTTACATTTCACAATGCATTTTTAATTAAATAACATTTCAGCACACAATAATAAATCCCAAATAGAAAAATACTGCAAAATTCTGAATAGAAATGCATAAGATACTCAGCTATTGTTAAATCAGCAGTATCACAATACCAAATTTGTAAATATCATGCAAAAAGTTAAAACAATCTAAAAATGTAAAGATTGAATAGGAGGTTCAAATAAACTTTTTGCATAAATCACTGGTAGGTAATACAAGTATTGAAACACTGATTCACACCTTTCCACTAAATTGTGAATTGCCTTGAAGAGGAGGGTACGACACTCATAAGACAAGCCTTCTTCCCAACAACCACTGCTTTCCTCTGAAATAAAGCAACATTTTTATGTATGCCTTTTTTACTCTCTGGAAAGTCTTCAAATGAATAAACAGGGACTATCATGAGGTTTTCAGGTTTGGCAGCCCAGGCAATGCAGCCTAGGTGGATCAGCCACTTTTTCCTGACAAGTCGGCGCAAGATTTGTAAAAACAAGCTTCCGGTGGCCAAGGTACACTGGTGCGCAAGCGCATAACTTGCCAGGCAACATTCACATGTAGGGGATCTCTACCACCATATCTGGTAACGCAGTAATATTACATGTCAGGATCACCCCACTGCGCAGGTCCTTGCTTGGCGATTACAGCTAACGTATCGCGATCATGAGGTTTTCAGGCTTGGCAGCCCAGGCAATGCAGACTAGCTGGATCAGCCACTTTTTCATGACAAGTCGGAGCAAGATTTGATAAACCAAGCTCCGGTGAGGTTTAAACTCACGACCCTGGGCTAACCAGGCCCAACGCTCTACAAACCGAGCTACAGGAGCTCAGTGGTTTCATGGGGTATATTGTAGCCAAGGTACACTGGTGCGCAAGCGCACAACTTGCAAGACAACCTTCACATATACGTAGGGGATCTACCACCGCATCAGGTAAAGCAGTAATATTACATGCAATGGCATGATAGGCAGGATCGCCCCACTGCGCAGGTCCTTGCTTGGCGATCACAGCTAATGTATCGCGATCATGAGGTTTTCAATCTTGGCAGCTAGGCTGCATTGCCTGTGAGATCCCCTACGTATATGTGAAGGTTGTCTTGCAAGTTGTGCGCTTGCGCACCAGTGTACCTTGGCCACAATATACCCCGTGAAACCACTGAGCTCCTGTAGCTCGGTTTGTAGAGCGTTGGGCCTGGTTAGCCCAGGGTTGTGAGTTTAAACCTTACCTGAGCTTGGTTTATCAAATCTTGCTCCGACTTGTCATGAAAAAGTGGCTGATCCAGCTAGTCTGCATTGCCTGGGCTGCCAAGCCTGAAAACCTCATGATCGCGATACGTTAGCTGTGATCCCCAAGCAAGGACCTGCGCAGTGGGGCGATCCTGCCTATCATGCCATTGCATGTAATATTACTGTGTTAACAGAGACTATACAGCATTTTAAACAAATTTTCTGCAGATACAAACCTTTCCAACCCTTTTGTTGTGAGATCTCATGAACACTTGGTTCATCACCCCACCAAAATATCCACAACTCCTTTTCAGACATGTCCTTGAAAATCATTAAATTTTATGTTATGAGGAAAATTGCTTAGTTATGAGCAAACTATGGCACCATGTCTTGAAAATTACCAACAACTTCTTAGATTATGTATAGAAATATATATATATACACAGTGGCGGATCTAGAAAAAATATGAGGGGGGTGTTCGGTTTCGGTACCTAATTAATGAAGCCGTTAGATGCGGTTACAATTTTTTTTCGGACATTTATCATGCTGTAATTTTTTGTCAAAATCTCGGTGGAAACCAGTTTAGTTGTTGAACATGTTGCCAATATTATGCATGTTAAAAACAACAGTTAGCGCTCGCAAATGTGCAAAGAGGAATATAAGGCCACCGTATGCAACATAGTTTTTATTTGTATGTTTTCTTGATGACGTAAGCCCACATTTAATTCTTTTTAGATAACACCTATATTTAAAAACTTTCTTTCAAAGTCGTGGTAATGAAACTACGGCGCAAGCACTACCGCAAAAACTTGCATCGAGTGTTCCACAGTGTTACGCAATTGCGTAAGCCAGGAAGCCAGCGTTTATGTGACGATGCGCACCAACCCTGGCGTTCGTATTTTGCACTGCTTGACCACAATTAACCTTAGTTTACAGCGGAAAATTGGGGAATTCCCAAAAAAATTTCGACCCCCCCAACTCTAAAAACAAATCTGTCATGGTCTGCGACGTGGTCTTGCACCACCAAATACACATCGATGTTTTAGCAGTATATAATTTGCGAAATATATAAAAAACAGACGAAATACAAAGTACTCGTTTAGCCACATTTATTTTGGTGCAATTTTGTCAAACAATTACAACTCTTACAGAGTGCGGCTTCTGTATAGAAATTGTAGTAGAAATGAATAAACTTATAAGGTCGCGCTTTCGAAAACAGTATTGTTGACGGGTTATTGACCAACGGCACAACAAACGATTGTTTCATAAGAGTCATCGCCGCGTGAACGAAGTGCGCGAGACCGAGAAACAGCGGAGACGAACTCATGACCGTAGTGTTCGTTCCTGCGTAGCGGGAAATTAATCGCACTTTCACACCCCACAAAACAATGTGCCAAAATGCTGAGGGGAGTGTTCTGACACCTAAACACCCCCCCCCCCCCCCCCCTAGCCACTGTATGTACATATATATTGGGCAACTGGGCCTAAAAATAATGTATTTACCAATAGTTTTTACTTCTTGTCACTCTATAGTGTTAGAATGAATAGACTGAAAAGTCATTAACCCATCAATATTTTTTTACTCGAGTCTTATTGAGGCTGAAACCTCATTACCTTTTGTGGCTCAAGCAAACTAACGTAGAGTATATACCATATATATATTTAGATTTTTCTTAAACCCTTGCAAACATTTCTAGAAGTCAACAACAAAAAAAGTTAGGTAGGAGAACTTCAACCTTTGTAAAATGTCTGTAAGCATTTGTCCAAGCACCTCCCAGCAATATTTAATGTTAAGTTTTGGAAAACACTAATGCCTTTAGGTGTTAGAAAATTATATTATATCAGATTTACAGTGAGGGAAGTCTTTTTTGGTGATCGCCTCCAGACAGCCAATATGTCCAAAGCCAAACATTCTGTAAAGAAGGACAAGACAGGATCATCATTTAATCCAGAAGCTGATGAAATAAATTTTCTCCACTGTATTCCACTTAGATCAGCCTAAAAGTAAATATAACATTGTATTAAACCTTCAAAACTTTTTAAACAAGCTAATAAGGTTTACCAGTGAAAATATAGTTGAGTGGCAATCATCCAACCGAGCTCCATTTGCATAAGAGCTTGAAGTCATAATGTCTCAACTATTGGTGGTAAACTCCATTAGTCACATTCTTTTGGTAGCATCATGTGAAATACATGTATGCAAGTAGCAGGGTTATTAATACATAACTACAATACAAGCAAATCTGGCACTAAACCTATCAAATTGTAACTGCCAGAAGGAGGGCTAAGGGAGCAATCACTTGCTAGCAGGATTCTGTGTTTAAAACATACCTTGCTACAAATTTTCAAACCTTATGCACATAATTAATTGAGGTAATGAGTTGTATTAGTTACAAAATAGTGGACTGGTCATTATTTTGAAAAAAATGAGATTTATTTTAGAAGCAAAACAGGAATTTTTCTCTGTTCTTTACATATGTCCTAGATTAAATGTATAGGCTAATGTAATTCTGTGCCAGATTGGAAACATTGTAATTTGCACCAAGAATTTTTGTGCAAACGTTGATTGTGTGGATTTTGCAGGGACAATCAACGTTTGTACATGTTATTGGAGGCAATTATTTTTTGTGCGGACTTTAAAAATGTTCATGTTATTGCATAAAGTCAAAGAAACGCAAACCTGTGGCCAAATCATTTCAGGCAAACTTAAGTTGGCCAAAGTAACATTTCTCATAATTTTTCAACTTCTTCTTGCAACATGTAACAAAAATCTTTATCCTGCACTTGCTTGCATGTTTAAGTTAGAAAGGAATTTAATTAGCCTACATGAACTCTAATATTCACTTTTTTCGGTGGGCTGGATTGTCCGCTCGTCATAAAATGAGGCTATATTAAGTCACGCCAAAAGGTATACATTTGTTATTACGACATTTTCCAACTTGACATACATTTTAACTGCTAAGGACTAGTCTTAACAAAAACAAAATGTCCTATAAAAACGAAAAGATGTCAAATGACTGACACCACCACTAAAAACTTTTCTGTAAATTACTATCATGGCGACAGCTGCTAGCTGGATGAGCTGGAAGACAGTATTGTAATAGATTCACTAGGATTGGAGGATATGTTCACGTGACATGCGTGTAAAGAAAACGACGTTTTCATTTTCACTAAATTTTAAAGAATATCTACCGAAAATCAATCCACTTATACAAAATATTTTATTAAAAAATATAGATTTCATTTGATTATTAAAACACAATGCAAACTTTGTAAAAAGTTTTACTTGTGGACCAGTAGCGCACATGACATTTCAACCTAGTATATCGATAGTTATAACTACACCGATAGTTATAGCTGTGCAAAATTGACATCTTGTGGAAAAGTGGAGCCGAAAACCATTGGTTATGTTCTTTCCGACTCCTTGGGTTACTTTAATTGTGCTGACACTTTACACGCAATTAATGCTTTTTGTATGCGCTTGACACGCAAAAAGTTATCCCCCCCCCCCCAATCTGGACCATTAACGGGCCTTTCAGGGGACTTTTCATTAGCACAACTAACCCCTATGACAATCGAGTAAACATTGAAGCTGTCTTTTGTACACAAATCGGTATAAGGGCTAAAACAACATGAACACGTAGGCTAGTCACAAAAATAAAAGTGAATTTATTGGTCGTGGCTGTAAGGTACGAATTTGATATGCATTCAGGCAAAACAATCAGATTTTTAGCAGTAACTACGAGCAAACCCGCAAAACGCGTACAAACGAAGGCATAATTTTTTTCGCGCATTTTTGTTCTCTGTGGGTCCATATAGCCTAATATAATTTTGCCAACTTATAATTAAAAAAAAAAAATTAGTTTCACAGTTTTTTCTTTTACAACACCGACAGAAACAATTGTTACATGATAAAGTTTCCTCTAGATATCTTGTCACTTTTGGTACGCTTAGTGCAATTAGTATAGTCTTCGTGCGCTTGTAGAATCCTAGGTGTCACGTCGGACGTCTTTCTTTATAAATTACTCCATGTTCTTCCTATTGGAAATACGTGTGTTAGTTTTTCAATTTCGCTGACCTACCGTTGCTAATGCCACCTGTAACACGGCTAACTTAACAGGCCCCACGACCAGCTAACCTTGTCACAGAGGTTTGACCGCACCGACAGCAAAGAACAGTATTCTTTTATTTCTATTGTTGTGAAATTTCTTTACATGGAAAGTTACGCGCACAGAAATCTTACACTCCCCCCAGAAAAATTGATTAGTCGCAGCGACGTTCAATTTTCACAACACAATTTCAACGCGCGTTTATGTCGACCGTTTATCAGCGACCATTGTCGCCGGGTCATCCTGTGGCAGGTGATTGTCTCCACTCCCATCAACTGGTACGACCACACACAACTTGTGAATGGGTTTTCGCACAATCGTTCCTCTCGATCGAATTCGAACACTGCCGACCACATCGAAATCATCCGGATTGGTTGATTCAACGCGACCGATCGACCAAGAACGTCTGGGGGCAGCGTCATCAACCAGAAGGACCACATCAACGACCTGGACATTTTTCTTCTCATGATGCCACTTCTGGCGAGCGATGATTGTACGCAAGTACTCCATCCTTTTCCAGGCACCTCCCATGTGGCTTGCACCAGGTGGGTTAAAGTGCCACTGAACTTCTTTCCTTTTGAAGAACTCTTCTATTTGGTTCTGCTTCCATTCACATTCGGCGTCACGAAGAACACGCGCAGTACCCACAAAATTCGTGTCGTAATCGGAATAAATTTGCATCACTTCGCCGCGACGAGCAATAAATCTGCGAAAGGCATTT
The DNA here is from genome assembly GCF_947561715.1 of Ascidia mentula. Taxonomy (NCBI): domain Eukaryota; kingdom Metazoa; phylum Chordata; class Ascidiacea; order Phlebobranchia; family Ascidiidae; genus Ascidia; species Ascidia mentula. The sequence goes on along the minus strand of NC_138569.1, from coordinate 12,615,920 downwards.
ATAAAGGCATCGGTGCTTATGTCATGTGCCACCTCGAGATGTATTGCTCTTGTAGTTAGGCATGTAAAGAGACAACCCCATCTCTTAACTTCGCAGCGCCTTTGCCTGACGACTAGAGGTCCGAAATAATCGACTCCTGTAAATGCAAAGGGAAATTCATTCATTTGCAGGCGAGCTGGCGGCAAATTGGACATAATTTGCCCTTCAGGCTTTGCGTTACGATGCCGGCGGAAAAAGTTGTGAGGCAAAATGGCAGGATGTCGGGCCTCAAAAGGAATAGGCGCCTTTTCCAAACGACCGTTTAATACAGTCCACTAGATGACGGGCTTTATGAGAAAGGTGTTGCAATGTGAAATGTAATTCGTGTTTTGGCCGTATCACGAATCTCCCACAAGGCAATTTGTTGACACGCAGTGAAAAATGTGTGCGTGATGTCGCATTGAAAGTTACCAGTGCAAAAATGAGCTAAAGGGTAGTGATGTCTTGCGCCGGATCCGGGTACACGGACCCGGCCGGATATTGACCAATTTTCAATACCCGGACCCGGCCGGATAATACACTTAATTTTACCGGATAGTTGGGAAAGCATTTTGTCCTAAAAACGGACAAACCTTTCGCAAATTACTCGTTTTTGGGACCCCCCCAGCAAACACACAACGTAGTTTCGACGTTTGCAACGTCGCTGGAAAGTCGAAAATTGGTTACATACCAGGTTATTTTCAAACTAAACGTCGTATAAAAGTTGGTAACACTGACGTTAGTAATGAACGTCGCCTTTACCAAAAAGTACGTAATAAATAACTTGAGTAAAACGTTCACTATATACGTCAATGAAAACCTGAAGGTAAATTTTCAAACTGTGTCTTAGTGTGTGACACTGCTGTATAAAACTTTAATTATATTGGTTGGTGATATTCTTGCTTTGTTTTTGCAGTACCCCAATTCCAGCAGCGGATTATATGACACTACTGCCTTCATAATGACGGATTTAGCATAGTATTGTTGTGCTGGGATTTATTGTAATAATTTATTTTATGTTGACAAACTGCGGGTGGTGTTTATTGTGCAGGCGTTGGTAAGATAAAACAAAAATTATTAATCAACAAAATATAAATTTTTAGAAAGCTATATCTGGCGTTGAAAGGAACGTTTCAAAATCGTCAGATAGTTGGCAGATTAGACGTTAATTGCAACGTTAGCCCAATGTTCCGAAACTATGGATAAACAACGTCACACTAGTCAATGTTTTTACGTTGAAGAAACATTCGCGTAAACGTTTTATAGACGAATCCTGTGACGTAAAATGCAACGTAAAACAGTCCATTCGCGACGTAAGCAGCTATGTCACGAAAACGTCGTTTCAAGTCGACATTTCTACGTAAACATGACGTTGTTACGAATGTCCAGCCAACGTTGGTTTGGAACGTTGCTGTACAGACCGTCATTTCTACTTATGTGGTTGACGTCGCAGTTTCGAGTCGACAGTATTACGTAAAAGTAATGTTATAACAAATGTCTAGCAAACGTTGATTTTGAACGTTTCTGTACAGAACGTCATTTCTACGTATCTGGTTGACGTTTCTGAAAACGTTTTGAAGTTTTTGATTTCCAGTGGACAGATTTACATAAAAAAAAACACTCCGACACTACGTAGATTAGACCAAAACGCAACCCGAAATCTACGTAGAAATTACGTCAAATTGTTTGCTGGACAGTCTGTGATACTCGCCGACTTCCGTTTTTTCTGTTGTTTGTTATTAAGATTTTTCGTGACGTGTTATACTATATTAATAAACGCCCACGTTTATTTGTTCCACTCATGATAAGCTAACCTTAACATTGCATTCTGTTTGGCAATCAAACATTTTTGCCATACCGATAAAATACACGAATCGGTGTTAACAAACTGCCGGATCCAAATTATCCGGCCAGATTTGATTGACAACTATGCGGATCCGGCCGGGCCAGATAATTTGGATCTGGGAACATCACTACTAATGGGTAAATCACTAAGTGGATTTTTAATTAACCCACTGCGCAATGCATGGCTTCAGGCTCAGCAACCAAGCGTGTGGCTTCTGGTCACTTGCGAAGTTGAGGCGTCAGGTGTACGTGCTGCTCTTCGGACTCGTTGTCCGGTATAGTGAAAGAGATGTGTGCATTGAGTGAATGCGTCGCGACCAGCGCGATAGCCCTGTGATTGCTCACTGAAAACACCATTCTGTATTAATGTAATTCTCCTGCTATTTTTACCATTGACAAGTTGATCAATTAATGTAAAAGTTTACGTTTTGGAATTAAACATGACAACCACAAATCTAAAATCATTGTTATACCGTATATCCTACATCACAGACAACAAATAGAATTATCCACGACCGATGTTAATTCGATTTCGGGTATTAAGAAGCTATTAGTCCCGCAACCAAAAATAATTAATTGACGATTCCGAGACATGTATTATTTAATGAAATTTAAAAACGTATTCAATCAAAAACGCACTACATTATATAAGGTTAACATAACATGACGTAACCATTAAAGTGCTGGTTAGGCATTACGTAACAATAATTAACATTTACTTACGTTTCAACAAAACATGCTTTTCAATAGCGGTTTGGCATAAGCTTAATTACAAAACGTTTTAAAAAAATAAATGCATCAAACCTTTTCGAAATACCCATTTGCTTGTTTCTTTCGATGTGCCTGTCTGTCGACATATCAAACGCCGAACAAACCTAAAAAACTTGCTTGACATGGTTATTTCTTGTATCGTAAGTTAATTTACTTCAGAAAATGACTGCAGTTCAGCTGTTTCAATTGCGCAGTTTATATATCAGAAAGTTTAAATTTGCGTGTTCAAATATCACGTCGTAAAAGTCAGTAACTTCTACGGGGACACGGGTTTGCAGAGAGAACACTCGCCGTTTCTGACTCCTAAGGCTATTAAAAACATCTGCCAAGAACTATCTTCGCAACCTTTTAATCAAAACATGAAACGATCAAGAAACATACCTTAGATAAATACAGGTAAGCACTCAATGCAACTTTTTCCCAATGATGTTTCTTAGTATGCGCGTAACTTGGGCTCTTCGCCCAGTGAGTTCTCTATATCCTTCTCTTAAGGCCGTGGCGGTATTAATAATATCATCGAAATGAGAAAAAATGCGAATATGGACAGATTATTCAAAAACGTCGATGTGAAATTAAAACTCAAAGCTGATTTGCACATGTGTCAGAGATTAACCCATATGTCGGAGCGAGCGAAGTGATTAACCCAAAATACCATATGCGCATGTACGCGAAGTAATCAAATTTCACAATTTAACACAAAATGACATTTAATCATAAAGTTTTGCTGCACTGATACTCTGTTGGACAAACACATTTTTTTCTGACACTTCGTTATTAAACGCCCATTTCGTAATCCTTCCACTCGGTCTAGTCTCTCTTTTGGCCCTGTCGTTATTCTCGTCATCGCGCTGTAACGTTCGCACGTGCTTTTGATAGTTAATTCGCTGCAATTCAGTCACGTGTTAAAGTCTAGTTAAACGCGCTTGAAACAAACAAAACTTTACGCCGCCTGGTATTGCGAACGTGTGTTTCCATATAAAGATGGAGCTTTTAATTCAGTAGTCTATATACAGCTAGAACACGCAAGCAGACTTAATTTCAGTAACAGCAGCCGATCGGGAATCATTTGGAACGCTGCAGTGGTGAACTTGCCCCACGTGATCACTTTGCCTTTGCCAGGTTGGTTTGTTCCGTCTGGTGGTCCAGTGTTGAGTTGTAGGAAACATGCGGCGTGGTCAGAACTAGGCAAGGGGAAACATGCGTATTGCCACAAGACTAAAAATGCCTATGAAGCTCAATTTTTGAACACGTCTCAAATGTCCGATGTCAGCATTGTGTCATTGGGGCAATGGCGAATACAATTTAAGCTATCTGGAATCGGGGCGTATAGCCACTTGCCGTTATGATCTCTCCTCAAATTTTTTTAACGCTTTGGGCAGTTCGTGTAATTTTCACGGCAGTACGGATATTGCAGCGGACGAAAGTGTTGTTAGCGCCATTCACATGTATATCGTTGCACGACCATGAGCTGTGCTCTGCAAAAATGGTCAATAGAAATTTGCACACTAGCTTGCACTAACGTGCACGATAATTTAACAAGTAATAGCAGCAGACCATTATTTCCTGTACAACTAAAGTAACCGTTTTCCTCGTATTATTTTGTTGTGTATATCGCTGCTGAAACGAAATTTTGTAAACACTTCCCTTCAATATCAAATAGTGACGTAAAATACCTTGTCCGAGGTATCCCCGTTCTCTCCTACCATGAGATTTATTGGTTCAGTAAATTTATTCTTAGGGTGCATGATCGGATTAATTGATTCAACCAACCACACTCTGCACTACAGCCTTGACCATGTGGCTAGTGTATGACCAATGTTCTTTCTATCATTTTCATCCGAGATAACAACAACAAATATGAGAGGAAGGCCGAAGCACATCGACAATCACCACGGGCAACAGCATTTGTAATTTGCCAAAAACTGACAACGTCAGATTATCGCGCTTGTGGTGAGCGTTGATAAGATTTATCAAAAAATTTCCCGGACCGCTGATTTATCGTGTACGTGTTTAAATTGGTTTGGAAGCGTCATGTTAACCAGTTAATTGCCATATCGGATAATAGGCCTATTGTTTCCTGATCATGTCAGTGGTGATTCACCTTATTTTGACGACTTTGTAGTTGGCAGCCACTCATTACCGATGACACTTTTACATGCTAATCTACTGGTACTCAGCATTTGGATTTGGCATTCGTTTGCAGGGAGGAGTGTTGAAAACCTGTTTTTTCATGCAAAAATAGGTAATTGTGTTCTCGCCCACGTGTATTTACCAGCTGTAATGGCCGGTTTTTAAGCGTTAACCTTGGTCTATAAAGGCAAACATCAGCTTCGGATTCAAAACATATTTTCACATGCTGTGGTCCAATCAATTAGAAAACACTTCCAGAGGCACCGCTAAATATGCTTTCGAAGTATAGAGCGGCCATACCCGACCAAGTACGGTGCGGCGTGCGTGGTAACTACAGATATTATGCGAATTAAAAAAGCGGACATTTTCTTTTAAACACCATTGCATTTTAGTTACACCAAAAAAAAAACATAACATACTTGAATACCAGAAAGACTTAGACACATAAACCCTTTCGTTTGAAACCTCTTTATTCTAATCATTGCTATTTTTGCTTGTCATATTGCATCAACGTTCAATGAATGCTTGAAGATTCAAGGGGTTCTGCGAGTGGAAAATGTTACGAACCATTACCATAGGCTATAATGCAGCAACACGAGCAACAACACTGCACTAAAAAATGATTTAGTGACATTTTCACAACCAAAACCTTGTGAAAAAGCAGTAAGTTTGTGCAATAGTCACACATAGTAATAGCTACACATTTTTCGAAAGCCATATTGCTGCACCACATCCAAGTTGGATTGCTGATTTGATAAGAGGAAAAGCAGGAGCTTCTTGTGCATTAAGGTCTATGCCAATATTATGATGCTCTATTTCTTCATCGCGAAATCGTTTGATTGTTTCAAGCAGCTCAGTGTGAATAATTTCCACATTTTTGTGTAAGGTGCAAGCTAAAAGTTCTCGTAACTGTCTGTTGCAAAACATGTTTTTAGCAAACAACATGTTAGAAGCAAATGCTATACAGACCCATTGTAATGTTCAGATATTGTTTCCTCAACAGCAACTGTACATGCCATTGCAGCCTCTTTTCCCAACAAGGCTGTTCCAGCCCCCAGAACAAATCCTAAATTATTGTAAAATATATATCATGAACATTTACTTGGAAGAAACAAATTAGTGGTAATTCTTCAGGGACTGATTTGGATTATGAATTACTAAGAAACAAGTTAATTTGTTTGTGATTAAGGTGGTTCCATAAACAAAACATGTCAAACTGCCAATCCTGTACAATTGCATTACTATGCAAATAGTAGGCAATAGTATAAAGCCTCAATTACACAAAACTAAACATAAAACATACCAAAAACAAAACACCATATAGAAATACCTGCTACATTCCAAATAGGATTAAGAATTGTAGGCCTTGCTCTGTACTTTGTTATGAACGTGTTGAAGGTTTTCAAATGATGTTTTTCTTGTTCCCACATGTGCTGCAAAAAAATGACAAATACATGCACATTTTCTATGACAACACTTGGTAAATGAAATCTTAATGAAACGATGGCAAAATGTTATCAAGCTGTCTTCGTCGAACAGCCCCCAGTCCATTTATTGGATATATTTGAAGATAAATGGTTTCATAAACTCAAGGCAAAAATCAACATTAACCGCCTTATACTTCCTAATATAATGTAAATGTTGTTTTTGCTGCCGCTTATCATCGAAGTCTCCACCAACTGTGTTGTCATTGTTACAATTATTATCAGTGACGTAGATTCAGATCACCGCCGGCATTTTTACCGCTATCCTTTGGAGTTCGTTGTTTTCCCCCTTTTTCTTTGATTATATTAACCACAAAAGTTTTAACGAGCGTCTCCTTAAATAAGCCGACAGTTCAGTCTGTGTAAAATTTCTGGCTTCCGTTAATGTTGCAAGGCACGTTAACCTTATTAAAGATTACTTTACACTAATGCAAACGGCATATTCCCCTTCAAATTCACTTGTTTGTGTTTCTACTTTCATAACTATTAAATTTTATGTTATATTAGATATAATTTTTTTTTTACATTCTTTGCATTTTCATGGTTCATTGCTTTCTTTCTTTTATAATTTTCCTATACCAAAATTTCCATTAACTCAAACCGCCAGATTTTTGAAAACCAGTTTTTGTTCTAAGCTGGTCTGTTGTCTTCAATTCTAATGTTTCTGTATTTAGATATTTGTAATTGTTTTTGGCGGAAGATTAAAATTTACTTGTATGTTCTAGCAGAGAAATTATGTATGTATGTATGATTTAACCTACTGCAACCCATCTTCTCCCAGTGTGACTGGCTGTAATTGTGATCTTTATGACAGATGGTGATTCTCCAATCATAAAAATACCCTACACCTGGGCACATTACTCAATAACCATTACACTTTCATAATAGGTGTATATTGGCAGTATTATTATAATAGTTTGTGAAATACAATACTTTTTAATATCATGTACTGTACAAGATGCCATGCCATTATTACCTTTTGTGATCTATACAATGTACTGACAAAATATTCAACTTCCATTTCATTTTAGTTGAGAAGTTTAGAACCATAGTGAGACAATCAGAGTTGTGGCAAAAAATACCTTCAAACGACTAAATCATGAAATAATTTAGGGCATGTATTTATTATTTCAAGTTTTACATGAAATTACAAGACATGACATACCTGCATGTTATGCTACCTGCATTTAAAAGTAATAGCATATCTGCTATCGTTAAACCCATGACGGTCAATGTATGTGCTACCAAAATGTTATTGTCTAGTACTGGTCTTTATCAATTAGAGCACAGCTTCCTAAACGCTTTCTCTTGCTATCCGTTATGTTTGGCAATCCCTTAATTGTTAGATACTTTATTGAAACAATATTTTTTGAAGTGCATACCTGTATTGTTGGTCCGACTTCTGTTTTTCCTAAAACAAGCATCTGTCCTGCATAAATTCGATCAGCCCCTAGTTCACCTTACAAATATAAAAGTATTTTAAGGACGAAAATATACTGTTCCATATATTCAATAAATCTGATGTAATCTACAAAAATTAGGCCTATTTAATCGTTAGGGTTAGGCTACTTGCATAGGTTCATAAACCAGATTGGAAAAAATGTATAAAAATGATAAATCCTCCACGCACTTTTGCGAAAATTTACCGATAATCCGCGCAATATAAATTTGCTAATGCATTAACATACGAAAAACTCAATTAACGAAAAAAAATGGAATTAACGATCGACAAAAAAAATTCTTCCGCGCAAATAACAAACTTTCCAATTTTGTTTATGAACAACCTAAAACTAATATACACCTGCTTGGTTGACACGAATTATTTGATCATAAAGTTTTCTCATTCTTCTGCTGTCGGTGTGGTAACTTAAACATCTTTTCATCGCAGAAAGTGGTAATTGGTGTGTCTCCAGAAAGACACGAAAGACTGAGGCCCTTTTTAAGTACAAAAACATTGTGATGTTCATAAACTGTTGTCATTCTGGCAGAATCCGAATATGTTTCTTCGAAAAAAGCGTTCCGCACCAATATTCACCATTTCACGAGATGGTTTATAAGATACTGTTGCGTTTAAATGCGTGTTCTTCTGTAAACTCCGTAATCCGACACCAATCAGTGTATCTGTCAAAAATCTAGTGCTGATTAACGGAAAAACAATTAAAATCGGTACAAATCCCAGGTATTCCATCAAAATGACTTCACACAAAAGCGATTTTGCGTGTTTTGCTAGGGGGGTACGTCACATTCAACCGCGTGCCGAAATACTTTCCGCCACCTGAAATTTTTTTTGAATTCTCTGTATCTGTCAATAATCTAGTGCTGATTAACGGGAAAACAATTTGAATCGTACAAATCCTAGGTTTTCTATCAGAATGACTTTACACAAAAGCGATTTTGCGTGTTTTGCTAGCAGGGTACGTCACATTCAACCGCGTGCCAAAATACTTTATGCCCCCTATAATTTTTTTTAAATCTCTGTATTTGTCGACCATTTCGGTCTCGATCATCAGTGCAGCTTGGTTTGACTATCATGGAAACGAAGTATTAGACCAATTTGTGGCAACACAGCTTAATTCAAATTTCTCTGAAATTATACCGTGATTCATACGTGATTCAGAAATGCAACTAACTAATATCCGCAAAAAAAACAATACAAACACAAGAAATAAACAACAAATTGACAGAATAATCAAAATTTTTTCAAACGAAAGCAATATGGACCATCTATATCAATTTTACATACAAAAAGCAACTGTTAATGTAGGCCAAAAATCAATCACTTTCCGGGCCATAGAATTTCCTATAAATTTGCACAGAGCTGGCCTAGAGCATGCAGGTTAAGGTGATACAAGTTAAAATGCCAACCGCCACCACAATTCCCAGCGAAATGGACTCAAAGGCAGGTCATTGTGTGTGACGGCATAGAGGCTGCCTATGAACGCTTTGGCGGCAGAGACATCTTGGCATATAAGCGAAAATTCAAACACTTTCCGGGACATAGAATTTCCTATAATTTTGCACAGGGCTTGCCTAGAGCATACAGGTGATGGCGATATAAGTTACAATACCAACCGGCTCCACAATCCCCATGCAGCGAAATGGACTCAAAGGCAGGTCTTTGTGTGTGACGGCATAGAGGCTGTTTGTGAGCGTAATGGCGGCAGAGACATCTTGACATATAAGCGAAAGTTCAAACACTTTCCGGGCCATAGAATTTCCTATAATCTTGCACAGGGCTTGCCTAGAGCATGCAGGTGAAGGCGATATGAGTTAAAATACCAACCGGCTCCACAATTCCCAGCGAAATGGACTCAAAGGCAGGTCATTGTGTGTGACGGCATAGAGGCTGCCTATGAACGCAATGGCGGCAGAGACATCTTGACATATAAGCGAAAATTCAAACACTTTCCGGGCCATAGAATTTCCTATAAATTTGCACAGGGCTTGCCTAGAGCATGTAGGTGAAGGCGATATAAGTTAAAATACCAACCGGCTCCATAATTCCCAGCGAAATGGACTGTAAGGCAGGTCATTGTGTATGACGACATAGAGGCTGCTTTTGAACGCAATGGCGGCGGAGACATCTTGACATATAAGCGCAAATTCAAACACTTTCCGGGCCATAGAATTTCCTATAATTTTGCACGGGGCTTGCCTATAGCATGCAGGTGAAGGCGATATAAGTTAACCAACCGGTTCCACAATTCCCAGCGAAATGACAGGTCATTGAATGTAACGGCACAAAAGGCGGTTTGTTGTGATATGTAATAAATTATTGATCAGAATTGTTCTTCTCGCACTCAAGTTTCTAGTGTTTATTTGAAACCGACGTTTCGTCTGCCATCCGGCGAGACTTCCTCAGGGTTATGTGAGCAATATTGCATCAAGCGCATAAACACAAAAATCGCAAGAAAAACGCAAGAAAACACAAGAAAAAGGGAACTGGATAACACTGGCACCGCTTGTATCAACACGTGACCAGGTGTGTAATAAATTAGGCTATTTTGTGTCAGTATGCCGGTATTGGTATAAATCCACTACACCACGTCAAGGTGCAATCACATTTAAATGAAGAAAAAAACTGATCTGAAATGTAAACATATTGTTTTATTCTGAAATTTATAACAAAAACATAACTGCTAAGTTAGTTCACATGCATTGATGTGTTCCTATACACTGGTTTAGAACCTTTTTTATCTAAAATGTATTTCAAATGAACGTGGAAACAACAAGTATACACAATAAGATGGCTGGCAAATTTAACTGTGTCCTTTCAAACAAAAATCGATGGTTTAGAACCGACCCTTCTACACGTTTCCTCGTATGTACAGCTACTCGTACTCATTAAATAACAAATGATGGCCTCAAAGTACAAAACGTTGTTTAGTAAAAAATTTACATCCAGTATTTTGTCCATCAACTTTTCACTCAACATGCTTCCTTCCACAATCAAACCTGGTTCCAAATCTCGGCCGCAAAAGGATTCACGGAAAATCTGTCTACCATAAGAAGTCGTTGACGCACGAGATGACGACAAAACGAATATTCAACGAATCGCATTATATTTTTCATTTCATCCTGAGAAATTGTAAGAGGGGAAAAATTTTTGTTGTAGTTTATCAACATATTTTTTTACCATGGTAATATAAACATAGGCGGTAACATTCTGGTAAATTTTTTGCTTGTTGGAATGATATTAATAAAGTCGCCTTTATTTTGTTAAAAATAAGGTCATATGATTGTTTTCTAGCAGAGTTCAATTCAGTAACATTCGAAATTACAACATTTCTTCCATCTATGTATTGCTCCAAAACAATATTTGTTTGAATAATGCGATCCGTAGACTTTGAAACGTCGTGGCCTGCGACGGACAAAAGTCTTAGGTTGGGCTGGGGTGCTGGATGAATCAACACCGGTCTTAACAACCCGTAAATATCCTTTCTTTAACACTATTCCAGTGTTTTACAGTGTCGGCATTAAATTCTGTCAAATGAAATTTATTGAATTTGTACGTCAAATATGGCCTGAGTTAACACCGGATCCAATATGTACAACAACAGACATAAGCCTAAACAAAACTCCTTGTTCAAAAAACGCAACAATTCATCTGGGACTACACGTTTATTGCTTCTCTTGTCACTTATATTCCTAAAAACAACAATGCATAATACGTCTGTTGGACTTTGTAGCTTACTGCTAATCTTCTTCTCTGTATCCAAATTACAATGGAACAATGGCTGATGGCAACGTTGTGAAATTCAGTTTCACAATATGTGCTGAGATTACTATTGTCCGGGATGTGATCGAACAATGTCAACGTCAGTACAGATTGGTCATTCTGAAATTTCTCCTCGTTGCCACATGTCTTGCAAGTTTTTGATATGTATGATACTTAAACGACAAGTTTAATCCACAACTCTTTATTACGGAAGCAAAATTAAATAGCATAAAAATTCAGTAGGGTCCTGCTGCTCATTTAAATTAAAATTAAGGTGACTACAGACGTCTTCGACCAATTTCAAGTATGATAAGGAATCAACGTAGTTCTGTGCAAGATGACAAACTACGTGACCAATCCTACTTTCTATCGTGGCTTTACTGGGAAAAACACAAGGGCGATCTAACAAACATTGAAGAGCTTGTAACACAGAATTTAACCAACAGTTATTGTATAAATTTGGAAAACCGGGCAAAATTAGCTTGTTTTTAACAATCCAAGTATTTAATTTATCACTGCAACTGATCGATTCCTGGACAAGCGCAAACACAATCCAAATGCGATATCGCGCAACGTCGAACTCAATCTTATCAATCCCAATTATGTTGTTTGCCATTTTTTTCTGCGGTGAAACATACACACAAACCGCAACTAGACAGATCGCTCTGATATACAAGAGAGTCGGATTTTAAAGAAAGGTTACGACCGGTTATTGAAACAAAAATCGGAATTAAATATTTTCTTACAAAGGCGTGAGTTCTTTTCGCGGACTTCCAGTAGAATCATAAAGAACCATTTCGTTCTCAAAATGTTTAAACCACAAAATCACAAAATGCCCTTCAAACAGAACTGGTATAAAAACATGCTCACACAAACGTTCGTTGTGAAACATACCATGAAGTGCTTTGCGAATACTTTTGAATTGTTTGCCCTGCAAAATTTCTCCCGCTGTAATAGTTGACACAAACCCAAAGGCGCCAGTCATACGTAAATTACAATAACGGAGTGTTCTGGAAATATAGCAATCTAAAACGTTGTCCGTTAACCAACCAATTGTTAAGTCGTTGTGTTTTCCCAAAGGGAAAAAGCACAATAAGTTTTCCCACGAGGTCTACTGCAAAGGGAACACAAATCTAACCAAGAAACTGACTGACGACAGGGCATGACGAGGGCGGTGCCAAAAATGGAAGCTGGGGTAAAAGGTATATGACGCCAAACGAAATCTGCAATATTTTTACAGTCGATAAAACTATCATGGAATTTTGGACAGGCAGAGAAAAATGGCATTATCGGGGTGCACTTAAGTGTTAACATTGGTTGTGGGGAAAGTGGTCCTTTGTTTTCAAATTTTACACGTTTACACATAATTTCCGATGAGTAAAAACTGGTTTTGCTTCTTTTCCTCTTTTTAAACAATGACTCCACAACCAATGCACGTTTGACGGTTTTAATATTGTTTGCTTTTGAAGGGGATTTGTTCGGTTGTTCACGAAAGCTCAACATAGAATCTGCAAAAAGTTTTTGTAAAACTGTAATAGCATCATAATATTTTGATACAAAATCGTCTATACGGGCTATTATTTTTCCATTGAATATATTTGTTTTCAAATCACCTAAATGCTCCTCAATTATTCCTTGGGTAAAACTGTTTGGTGTACACAACTTTTCATGACGTTACAGTCTGTGGAATAAGTGTAAAACATTTTCGCCTGCTCGTTACTAGTTTTGCCGTCGTGAACATGCCGTGACAAACCCCCAAGCATTATGTTTGATGTTGCACATATTCTACTTAAAACCACTTCAATTACACGTTCACAAAAACTGGGATTGCAATACAGATTGCTTTATTTTTTTGTTTTGTTTTGTTTGTACACATGTGAATTTAAAAATTCATCTAATTTGCGATTGTATCGACAACAAAATGGAGATTGTTTTTCCTGTTATTTGTCAGTATCTTTCTTACAAAAAGTGTAGTCCGTATCCTCTTTCACGCCATTGTCGTCGTCAGTCATATTGATACTGAATTTACCAGAAACTACCATTGATGTTAGCCGATTAAAATGTGTCTGAACTAATGAGGATGATGTTTCGCAGTTAGTCAACACAATAAAACTTCAATATCTTAGTCTGCAATCGTCTCGCAATCGTCTCACAATCAAAAAAAAAACATTGAGCCAAAACAAGTAAGTTTTTGATAGTTTGGAACTTTGGCAATGTTTGCTGCACAACGACTTCGCTGCTTTCATTGCATGGCTATAATTCTCTACAAAACGCTTGCAAAACTGCGTTCCACATTGCCATTGAGCCATCAATGATAAGCAGTTTTGGCTTGCTGGACACACTGCAGACCTTAACACAATAAAAAAGAAACGTTTCCAAAAAGTGACTTGTCGAAATTGCGTCATGGTTCGTTGTCACGCAAGTTGCAACTGGAAGCGGTGTGCAACCTTTGCTTGGGTTTCTAATTAACAAAGTATAAACTTGAAAGTCTTTGTAATTTTCCATCCGGCGCAACACGCTTCCAGTGGCATAAAAATACACAACGTCCACAGCGCAAATTCGGTTGAAGGTATTCAATTGTGCGTTCGTGTACATCGTTACCAAAGGAGGATGTAAACGAATGCAACGTACAAACTTTATATTATCCTTTTCCAATTCTAAAAGCTTTACATACAAATTTACAAATCATAATCTACTGTGCTTGTTTCCGTGGCTGTTTTCGCTTTTGATGTTATTGAAAACTGATTTTGATGGAAAATAAGTATAGGCGCCTAACCAACGTTCCTCGGGACAAAGTTTGTCGAATAATTTTCTGTACTGACTTACGGCAGTTTGATTTTTCAACTCTTGGCGAATTTTGTCCCTCAGCAAGCCACTTGCGTCTACGTTTTCTACATCCAGGTTTATGATTGCGCTTACCAGATATTTCAACCCGTCCTTCGACCTTGTCTACAAATGACCAAAATGTTACAACAAACTTGAGGCCACACATGCAATCTTCACATCTTTTATGGGCGCAATAAAAATTTATCCAACCTTCCTTGTTACAGTTTTTATCCTTAGCAATCGCCTCAAAGTTTAACAAATAGTTGTTTGATACATTCGGAACACAACCGGCATACATGTTTCGAATTTGTTCAACAGAAATATCAACATACAACTCATTACCAAAATGGTGATCGGATATATTTTCGACAATGGATTGCCACTCCTGCAAGGACAACATAAACATGCCACTAACATTTACATTCGCACTATGATGAAATTTTCGCTGAATTTCCAAACTTACTCCACCAAGTTCATTAATTACATCACAAGTTTCTTTGTTAGGAGAATAAACACACGAATTATCGTTTTCGGCCACAACTTCTCCAAATAACATCGTCGTAATATCATCTCCGAAAAACCATCAACACCACTCTGGTGGAGTTGTATGTTTTCCCCAGAAGCAACGCATGATGCCTTTTCCTCTACAGATCTCGAAGCAACCGGTGTACTAGTTTTAACGGTGAAGGCAACGTCAACAGCGAACGTCTCCAAATCAAAACTATGAAAGGTTTGTCAGCGGAAGACGCATTCGGAATTTTATCGTTAGGCGAAAGTTTATTGTCGTTATTTACACACTCTTGTGTTCTATGTGCAAAGCAAGATTGAGATTCAAGATAAACGCCAGAACATACCACTTATATCCCCTTCACCTGCATGCTCTAGGCAAGCCCTGTGCAAAATTATAAGAGGTTGTATGGCCCGGAAAGTGTTTGAATTTTCGCTTATATGTCAAGATGTGTCCGCCGCCATTACGCTCACAAACAGCCTCTATGCCAGTGGTCCCAAAGTGGGCGCCAGCGCCACCCTAGGGGCGTTTGCAATCCTACGTGGGGCTCTGGAGACTGAATGGGCGATTGGGGGGCGATTGGTGACAGGGCAAATTTTCTCTTGTAGCGTAAGTGAGTGTTTCCCAACCGGTGGTACGTTTACCACTGGTGATATGCGACCGCATTCCAGTTGGTACGCGTGTACCTTTCCGTAATTTTCTTAGCTTATACTTGGTGGAACGTGCGTTCAGCGCATTCACCACTCTTTTACATGGAAAAAGAAACGTCTTGATATCGACAATTGAGGAAACTTAAGATTCACCTGCATGCTCTAGGCAAGCCCTGTGCAAAATTATAAGAGGTTTATAGGAAATTATAGGAAATTCTATGGCCCGGAAAGTGTTTGAATTTTCGCTTATATGTCAAGATGTGTCCGCCGCCATTACGCTCACAAACAGCCTCTATGCCGTCACACACAATGACCTGCCTTTGAGTCCATTTCGCTGATAATTGTGGAGCCGGTTGGTATTTTCACTTGTATCACGTTCACCTGCATGCTCTAGGCAAGCCCTGTGCAAAATTATAGAAAATGTTATTTCTCGGAAAGTGTTTGAATTTGCGTTCTTATTTTTGCTTTTTTTGAACTCTTTTGTAGTCTGATCGTGTTTATGTTTTTTATTTTTGTTTGTTTGATACATTCCTATGGCAATGATGCCGGATTGTCTGCTTGAGAGGTTAAACTAAAGATTTTGTTCGGAATTAGTTTGCTACATATTCCTATATATGCGTCGTTGTTTTGTGTCTTATCAAAAGAGTTTGATTTGAAATGGTGTTCAGTCATGCATGAAATTTATGTTCGTAAAAAAAAAGATTTCGCCGAAATGACATTGGTTCACCGAATGCCACTTCATTGAGGTTACTAAAGCAAGTATTAAAATAGAGTTTAGGATTTAGTAAAGTTTTACATCTTACCATAGTTGAACAATATATATCTGACTTATGAGAGTCAACAACATCTTTCAAAATACTGAAACTTCTTTCACAAAAAAAACATCTTTTCGCACAAAATCAATTAGATTTGTTGCAGAACAGAACCTGATTAAACAATAAACACAAATGGTCACTGCAAATAAATCAAATTAAAGTAATTTATATTTTACACCATAAAGCTTCCAGGCTACACCACAACTGAAATCTTGTCCCAACCCACATTATATTCTTCAATACATTCGCGGTTCAGTTGACGCGTTTAAGACTACAGCGCATTTGTGACGTCATAATCTGGTTTGCGTCGATGCCCCCGTTCCGTGGTCAGTGTATCTTCCTTCCGAGCGAGGTAGACACTTAAACCACCTCACGGACGGGCGAAACGGGATTTCCCCGTTTCATGCGTGGCTACTCAACCCGCTTTTTGCTACTCTGTCGCTAACAGAGTAGCAAAAATCGAAGAAAGGTCGGACGCGTGGCAGTGGAGGCATGTTTCAACTGAAAAGAACCCGGCCGATGATTCATCCTGAAAACAAGCGTTGGTTCTCCGGCCCATTGTTTCTGTACAAAGACGAGAGTCGCTGGCCTGCGAATCCTATAAACGTCCGGAACATGCCCGAAAAATATTTGAACCTAAAGCCGAAGAAAACGATGGTTTTGCATGCTACAGAGTAGCGTTGTTTGTTTGATGACTTGATTCAGCGCTATTCTTCATGGAAGAAGTTAAAGCAGACAGTAGCGTGGCTCCTGCGGTTTGTGGACTATCTTCAATCTCGAGGTGAACCACAGTCTAAGGGAATGACTGTCGCTGATCTTGCAAGGGCTGAAAACGCGATTGTTAAATATGTCCAGCGAGGGGAGTTTTCGGAAGAATTGGATGCACTGTGTAAGTGTGAAGACGTCGGTCGTGGTGAAAAAAGAAGATTATGAAGAAACTTCCATCGAAGGCACTATACAGGCTCAATCCAGTCTTGATTGATGGCGTTTTGCGAGTGGGTGGTCGTCTACAAAGGGCGCCAACACTTTTCGACTTGAAGCACCGAATTGTCCAAACGCACATCATATTACTACTTAAGTCATTCGCGAGTTTCACGTGAATGTTTGTCATGCTGGAATGTCGCACACTTGGTCAGATGTTCGTCAGAAATACTGGATTGTGCGAGGTGGAGTTGCAGTGAGAAGAATCCTTGGAAATTGTGTGCTTTATCGAAAGAGAAATGCATCGGTGTCAAAGCAGATGATGGCAGACTTACCTGTTGAGCGCACGATTCCGGGCGAGCCTCCGTTTTCATCTGTTGGAGTGGATTACTTCGGACCTATGCTTGTCAAACAGGGAAGAAGCGAAGCCAAAAGGTATGGTTGAATCTTCTCATGTATGACTGTTCGCGCCGTGCATTTGGAGGTTGCGCACTCGCTATCTACCGCCGACTCGTTTATTGATGCCTTCAGAAAGGTCATTGCGCATATTTAGCGATAATAACACAATTTTGTGGGTGCGGAGCGCATATTGCGCGAATCCCTGGAAAAATATAGCCTAAAACACGTCAAGGATTGTCTACGTCAGTAGGGCGTTGACTGGTCATTTAGTCCACCCGCTGCCAGCTATGGGGGGCCCCAATCAAAAAATTTCTCCCGGGCCTTAACCGCTTTTCTTTGGTTAGCTTGGCAGATAGGTGTGGCTCGTATATGGATGCCGACCCTCAGCCAGACATATATCTCTGGTAAAAGTTCGACAAAGAAACACTACCAGCGATGGGGTTGGCACATCCTTGTTACTGAAGTTAGGCCGAACAATATAACTGTGCTACTATGTCCCGCAGATACTGAATCATATACCCTGCATACAATTATTATTGACACAACCATTCCAATAACCTTTCTTTAATTTATTGAAACTTCACAGCAATGTAAAAACAATTTGCGTAAATATAAGTTCGCCCACCATCGCAGCTCTCCACTCTAGACAGAAATGAGATTTTTGTAATCACTGTAAAATTAAACACTTTTTTATAGCACATACATAAACATAAGTAAACAGTTAGGCAAATTTGCTCTAAAAATAACAATATAGCAACTTTAAGTGGGCTAACCAAAAACAGTACCTCAGACACAAAAGCAACAGAGGCAAAGTCTTATTTTAACAATTTAGAAACTCACAAATATCTAACATGCTGCAATGTATTGTACTTACCATTCGGTCAGTTATGATATCTACAAAATTTGACTGTCTGCAGGCTGTGGCAGCCATTTTGTAGGTGCTGCATCTTTTTCTCTCAATTATACTTTCAAACTTATCATTGTACAAACATGGGTTTTTCTTGGGTGCCTCTAAAATACCATTGTAGGCATTGTAGGCATTGTAGGCATTGTAGGCATTGTAGGCATTGTAGGCATTGTAGGCATTGTAGGCATTGTAGGCATTGTAGGCATTGAGTCTAGGCATTGTACGCATAGAGTCTTATAGGCATCGTAGGCATTGTAGGCATTGAGTCTAGGCACTCAATGCCTACTATGCCTAGACTCTATGCGTACAATGTCTAGACTCAATGCCTACGATGCCTATAAGACTCTATGCGTACAATGCCTAGACTCGATGCCTATAACGATGCCTAGACTCTATGCGTACAATGCCTGGACTCAATGCGTACAATGCCTAGAAGACTCTATGCATACAATGCCTACGATGCCTAGACTCAATGCCTACGCAACAAAAACAAGACATAACGTCTGTTCGCAGCGGGCTTCGTCTTCACCAGACCACGATTTTCACGCATGAATAAATCCGAAATAAAATTGCGCAATTTATTCTCACACATTGAAAGTTCAACTGATTCTACGGTAATGACAAAATGAGGCTATCATAATTCTATGACCACATTATGAAAATGAAATCGCCAAATTTTATCATAAATAACACGTAATATATGTGATCAAAATTATTTCGAAATAAATATTATACATGTATAACGCATTCGAAAATTTGCCTTTATGTATTTAATATGATCTTAAATATCTGAAAAATTAAAGTGTTTGTAATATTGTACGTAAATTCAGTTTTATGCAAGGCACCTTAAAGATATTTAACTTAGTCATAAGGGCTAAAGTCATATCTGGCAAACATGTTCGAGCCTTCAACGGGATGATATCTTACAACCACAAGCCGCGCAAGCGTCGCAATGCCGCAGTTGAACCTTAGTAGATTTTTATCTAATGATCAAGCATGGCAACACCATACCTACACCTATTATGTATGCACTTATTTCATACGTTATTCACGTGCTTGGCCGAACAAGACATAATCGCAGAACAGCCGATTGTGTGATTAGAATGGCCGGAGATAAACGGTGGAAATTTTTTGATTGGGGCGTCTGCTGGGAACGCATGATTCGTTCAGTGCGCAAAAATTTGAACGTGTTGTTTGGACAACAGGTGCCTTCCGACGAGACGCTGAGCACGCTGCTTGTCGAGGTCGAGTTCATCTTGAACTAGAGGCCTCTGGCCCCTGTTAGTATTGATCCGGCCGACAGAGAGCCGCTATCAACTACGTTCGACGAAACTGGCGCCAGGTCTAATATTTAGCAGACCGGTTTTGGGTCCGATGGATAAACGAGTACCTACTGACGCTACAGACACGTCAGAAATGGCAATTTCCCGAAAGGAACCTCGAGGTTGATGATTTTGTCCTGTTGGTGGACACTTCGGTTCCACGAGGAAACTGGTTAACCGGAAGGATTGTCGAAACCAACCCGGATAAGTTCGGGTTCGTGCATAGTGCATGCTTTGGTAAAAACACACTCCGGGTCGTTCAAGCGACCAATCGCGAAGTTATGCCTGATAACGAAGGTTAAAAGTGTTTTGTTCGTTCGTTTTCGTTCTCGCTGTTTGTGTGTTTAGATGTTCTCATGGGTTCGTTCATCGTCGGGGGGTATGTTACAGCGAGAATTAACGCTTGACTGATTCGGGTTCACCTTTAACCAGTGACGTACGACAAAACACGTGTTTTGTATTCATCCGTGCATGTGCCTGTCTTTAGGACGACAAGTTTGTAGGATTTAATTGTAATGCTGTTCAGAGCTAACTAACTTTTATCTAGTTTTTATTTGAATAAGGGGTAAGACATGATAATGTACCTATGTACATTTGGAACTTTGGTGGAACCACTAGCCGCGGGCTAGTACGGACCTATGTAACCCAACAATTGGTATGTTTAGTTTTAATTGTGTTGTATAAACATGTGAAGTGCTTTGACACGGCGACATAAACAGTCAGGAGACATCTAATTCTGAATGCATTGTGCAGAGGAGGGTTAGTGACTTAACTTTGTTGCAAATGGAGGGTACTTTCTGTGATTCATTTTTTCACAAAACAAACCTACACTTTTTTCGCTTTTTTAGCCAAAATAATGTCCAACAGGGGAACAAAATGCCCCTGGGGGAGCGGTTAAGGTAATTATCTCGAATATAATTTTGACCAGAATTCGTAGACAAGGGTCGGGACTAACAGAAAATCACAAATTGACCATACTTTCTGTGATTCATTTTTCCACAAAATCCACGTCAATATTTTGGTAGTTTTTCAGCTTCATGTTCAACAGCACCCTCTACCAATTTACTGCCTGACTAATAACCCTGGAAACCATAGTAAAACTGCCCCAAACTCGCTGAAAATCGGTCTGGCAATAGCTTGTTCATTTGCGCTCATTCATCCAAAACACTGGTAACTGTGGTAGGAAGCATATCTTCGTAGTACATTATTTGTATTACTTGTACTGTGACTTGTAACAATCTGCTTCATATTAATGTTGTGGTTTACAGAAAAACCGCTACGCTCAATATACTCAACACAACACGACCATTCAAACCAGGAGTGGATTGTCTTGGTGGATGGTTGGGTGGGCGCGTTTAGGATCTATATGGGTATTAAATTAGAGAAATCCTGTTTTCAAGGCCCTCAGCTGTAATGCATCTAGCGACTGTTCCGCATGTTTCCCAATGGCTGTTGATGGGTCTTGTGACTTACATAGGGACCTAAAATTCTTCAAAGTTGAAATAAAAATTTTGCTCCTGGATGAGACTGTGCAGAGCAAGCACTTGTTGAGCCTCCTGGAAGATCATATGACCAACAGGGTGGTATAAACAGTCCTGGGGGGAGGGCTTTGACACTTTTTCAGCAACTAAATTTCATGCCATTGCATAGAGAAGAGTTGGAACTTACAAAAAATGCAAATGAGTTGAACGATTCATTTTTCTGAAAATACAGTTGCAATTTTTGTTGCTTTTTTTTGTCGAACTATTGACTAACCAGGGGGTCAAATGCCCCCAGGGGGTGGCTAAACCATTTTTCTAGTGACTAATTTTGATTAAAATTTGTAGATATGGGATGGATCTTTCATAAAATCAAGAATGATCGGCCACTTAAACGATTCATTTTTCCACAAATACAGCCTGAATTTTGTGCTCCATTTTTACCATAATTTTCAGCAGCACACACCACCACGTAACTACCTGATTGAAATAGCCCAAAACCCCACTAAAACTGCCCCAAACACCCTAAAATTCGCCATGACATGTGCGCTCATTCAACCGAAAAATTGAGCCCTATGCATCACTGGTTTGCTTTGTGACGTAAAATTTATATTGTGACACAGGTCTACACGGTGGGCATTACCCCACAGAATTAGTATTCTATGATTTCCCACTGATCTCTATTAAAGTGCTTAATAGAGATCAGTGGCATTTCCCGGTAGACACTTAAACCACCTCACGGACGGGCGAAACGGGACTTCCCCGTTTCATGCGTGGCTACTCAACATTAGTTTTCACGAAGACTTTGCAATATTATAACTCTAATATTTAGTTTGTTTATGCAAAAACGTTGTTACACACTAAGAGAATTTTGTTTTTTGGTAGATTTGCCTAAAGACCAAGAATTTTGATACTTTAGGACGTGCGTAGCATTGCCGAAGCATGTGGTGAACGAAACAAACGTTTCGTTGATGGAATATGTTTTGCTTGCTTTTAAAATACCTCTATGCAATGCCTTGATAACTATTTTAGTTCAGAAAGAATGATATTTCCAACAAACATGTGTGAAAAGCTAGTTTAACATATCACGAGAACCGGGGAAATCCCGTTTCGCCCGTCCGTGAGGTGGTTAAAGGAGAAGGGGCTGTAACGTTACGGCTAACATAGGTAAGCGTCCAAGATCAGTAAACTGGACAAAATCGGTAACCTAAATACGTGACTGCAGCGGCAAACAGGGAGGGTACATATTTTCATCCAAGGGGGGTAATTGAAATCATTTATCCTTGCACTATGTCCATGATAGGTAAGTTTGTTAAACGTTAAGGTAGTCACGCTATACCTTGCACTATGTCCATGATGGGTAAGTTTGTTAAACGTTAGAGTAGTCACGCTATACCTTGCACTATGTCCATGATAGGTAAGTTTGTTAAACGTTAAGGTAGTCACGCTATTCCTTGCACTATGTCCGTGATGGGAAACTTTGTTAAACGTTGAACAATTAACGAACTTACCTATGATGGACATAGTGCAAGGTATAGCGTGACTACCCTAACGTTGAACAAAGCTACTTATTGCGTCACAATCCAAGGTATAACGGGACTACCCTAACAATTAACGAACTTGCCTATGATGGACACAGTGCAATGCATAGCGTGACTACCTTAAAGTTTAACAAACTTACCTATCATGGACATACTGCAAGGTATAGCGTGACTACCCTAACAATTTAGAAACTTACCTATGATGGACATAGTGCAAGGTATAGCGTGACTACCCTAACAATTAAGAAACTTACCTATCATGGACATAGTGCAAGGTATAGCGTGACTACTCTAACGTTTAACAAACTTACCTATCATGGACATAGTGCAAGGTATAGCGTGACTACCCTAACAATTAAGAAACTTACCTATCATGGACATAGTGCAAGGTATAGCGTGACTACCCTAACAATTAACAAACTTACCTATCATGGACATAGTGCAAGGTATAGCGTGACTACCCTAAAAATTAAGAAACTTACCTATGATGGACATAGTGCAAGGTATAGCGTGACTACCTTAACGTTTAACAAACTTACCTATCATGGACATAGTGCAAGGTATAGCGTGACTACTCTAACGTTTAACAAACTTACCTATCATGGACATAGTGCAAGGTATAGCGTGACTACCCTAACAATTAACAAACTTACCTATCATGGACATAGTGCAAGGTATAGCGTGACTACCTTAACGTTTAACAAACTTACCTATCATGGACATAGTGCAAGGTATAGCGTGACTACCCTAACAATTAACAAACTTACCTATCATGGACATAGTGCAAGGTATAGCGTGACTACCCTAACGTTTAACAAACTTACCTATCATGGACATAGTGCAAGGTATAGCGTGACTACCCTAACAATTAACAAACTTACCTATCATGGACATAGTGCAAGGTATAGCGTGACTACCCCAACGTTTAACAAACTTACCTATCATGGACATAGTGCAAGGTATAGCGTGACTAGTCCAACGTTTAACAAACTTACCTATCATGGATACAGTGCTAGGTATAGCGTGAGTACTCTTACGTTTAACAAACTTGCCTATCATGGACACAGTGCAAGGTATAGCGTGATTCCCGTAACAATTAATGAAGTTACCTATCGATGACGCAGTACAGGTTATATGATTTCAATTACTCCCCTTGGATGAAAATATGTACCCTCCCTGTTTTCCGCTGCAGTCACGTGTTTAGGTTACCGATTTTGTCCAGTTTACTGATCTTGGACGCTTACCTATGTTAGCCGTAACGTTACAGCCCTATATGGGTTAAAGTGTCTACCGCATTTCCCAGCACCAAAACTTATTTTCATAGAAATACCAATATGCGTCCTAGTGGGATGAACGGCGCAGGACCAGGCTGCGCACAAGCGGTCGTAACACCAAGAGTAAACCAATGCGTTCATTTCCCGATAAAAAAATGGTACGGCTCAGGGAGTAATAATGCGTTTAGTGAAACACGCAGTGGGTGGGTTGGTGCGACGAAAACTTGAACAATGCAACTGGAGTCGTTTTTGCAAAGCAGCAATGGTGCAGAAGAAATGTTATTTTTGCAAACGAATTTAAAAAAGAGCATTCCAATGAACTAGAAGGATTGCTCAAGGAAACAATGCACGTAGGAGGTTCTTCGTGGTGTGTAAAAATTTGTTGCAATAAATCTGTGCTTACAGCTTCCACGTTCGATCGCTTTAAGCATGTTCATGACGAAACTACGGAATACACATATACGAGATTTTGTCGTTGTAAAATGACATGTATTGATTGATTGCGTTTTTTTAAGGTTGTTGGTTTAAGTTATCTTATGCCCTCAATTCATCGAAACTGTAACGTTTTTGCAGTGTATTTATTCTCCTTGCATTCAAAGAAAACGTAATAGATATGGCACCATGGTCAGAACCAAGCGTTAAAAAACGTAACCACGGTAGGTTAAAGCTACCAAGTGCAACAATTTAGTCAATTGAATTCACATTTCACAAACACAAACAGTTGCCGAGTTACAGCAGCTGAGTTGGAGAAAGATTGGGCTAGTTTCTACTTGGCGTTGGTCGGTTTTAGAAAATTTTACCTGGCAACACTGATGATAACGGTCTTCTTTTCGATCTAATTACCGCAAGAAGCCATGAAAGACGCTTTGCACAATTATGTTATGTTACTATTTTTTTATTACCGACAAACTTTTGTTTAACAGCACAATATTGATCACAACCACGAGTGTGTGACATCGCGACCACTTTAAAAAATTAATCCCAATAATAGAACATAAGCGCAAAAACGAGGTGTGCTGTATCCGCATCCCCAGGTAATATTTTAAGGGGTGTCGCACACCTGTTGCACCCCTGTATTTGGTGCCCGTTAACCGTAACATTGAAGCGGTATTAAATAAGTATGTACATGTACAATTTCATCAACTGTACAAAACGGCGATGCAAACATTTGTTTGAACAGAGTTAGAAAAAAATGAAACAAAAATTTCATTTGTTTTTTCAAGAACAAAAAAACCTTGTTCTTTTGTATCATTTACTTAAACAACAAAATGGGATGGTTTCAGAGAAGAAATGTTTGTACTCGACAAGGTGAAGTAAAATTGATAATGATATGTAGTGTAAAGAAAAACATGGATAATCCTAATTCGTTTTTTTTCAGAAGTTGGTTTAATGTTGCTTTTTTTCTCAACAAAAAAGTAGTGTATAAGTACATACAAAATTTCAAGTTACACATATTTATTTTTGATGCTTCAAAACTTTTGACAAGAATGTTCACTTGTTGGCAAACAGTTCAAAATATAGTCAGTTTGCAGAAAACAGAATGGCATATAAACATGCAAACCATTGCTTATTGTTGAAATATCATGTGATTGTAGATATGTGGCATGTGTATATGC
Source organism: Ascidia mentula (assembly GCF_947561715.1). Taxonomy (NCBI): domain Eukaryota; kingdom Metazoa; phylum Chordata; class Ascidiacea; order Phlebobranchia; family Ascidiidae; genus Ascidia; species Ascidia mentula. Next base: position 12,590,197 of record NC_138569.1, on the reverse strand, counting down.
CTTGGTATGATCATAAAGTGCTGGTGAAGTTTGGCCTATGGGAGAGTACTACAAGGGCATTGCATACCCTTATCTTGGTGCTACAAGTACTTTTTTTGCCTACGAAATAAAATGGCGGGTTATCATCAGTAAAATTTTTGTTAATTGGGATATGCCCACAAAAAAAAAACTGTTGTGATATCAGCTTGTAGTACAATCTTATGCTACCCATCTTACTCTTTCACAAAACAAATTTGTGCCTTTCATTTAACTTTTTGCATTGTGACGTAACTGAGATTCTCTATGACAGAGGATAAAAGACAGGCATTCCCCTCAGGCAAAACTTTTTTAATAGAAATACTGATATGTGGTCTCTCTACAGACATCACATTAGTTCTGATGCAATACTACATTATAAGTATCGGATATCAGTTCTGATACAATATTATCAGACATTCCCAGAAAGGCAATGAAGGTGCTAATACAAGCAAATCTCCAACACCGTTTTTTAACATTGCAGTGAAAAACACTTTTCGTTTTTAATAGTTAGATATAATATATGTGTCATGTAAAACATTAAAACAACCATTAACTTTTAGCGTGTTTGGGCTGGGGCAGTTTTAGTACATGTTTTGACTTTTTTAGTTAGTCATTTGGTGCAGGGTGTGTGTAAAGTTAGTTTAAAAATCGTTTGAATCACAGAAGTTTACAGCCATTTGTCATTTTATGTTAGGCCCACCTCTTGTTTACACATTCAGGTTAAAATTAGTTGCTCAAAGTGCTTTTTTGGCAAAAAGGCAAATCACTTAAGTGCTGCTGTGGAAAAGTGTGGGTCACATTTAAAAATGTTTTTGCATGCGGGCTGCAATGAATAATTAAATCATAACACACCCATTTTTTGCAGTGACTGTTATGCCAATAATGGTTGCAGAGCTGTATTATGACCTTCTGCTTCATTCCAGTGCACAGCTACAGAGTAGCCAGCGAATTAATGATGCACTTGCTTGTTATATATGACCTATTAATGTTTTTGATGCCTTATTCGGGTTTTGTGATGTTATATTCAATGCACATACCCGCAATTGAAATGCTGACAACCTCCAATACAAATTTAGGAATTTATTACTGATGTGGGACCTCAAAAAAAGTCGAATGATTTTAACCTTAAAAATTCATATTTCCACAAATATTGTCAGAGGTCGTTGAGGCTATAGGGGAATAATAATCATAAGTGTTGTTTAATGAAACTCTTCATGACACTTCAGTATTTGTGTGGAAATCAATACAGTAAAAACGTTGAAGACTTCTTCATGTTTTGCTGACACCAAAATACATTTTGTAATTTGAAAGAAAGTTATCCTGAAAATGGGATTCAAGCTATTAAAGTGCATGTGACACGGAAAAATAAAACATATTTATAATTAACTAAAAGATGGTCATAACTTTAAAACATTTTTGGCGAAAAAAGAAGCTTGATCGGCGACTGGTTTTTGAGATACAGCTGATCAAAGTCGCATTTTTATCGCTGCGAACGAAATTGTGCGAAAGTGAGATTATTGTTGCATGACATCATACGAGGCACTTTGGTTGTGCAAGTGCTGGCAGCAAGCCTTAATACATAGGAATGGAAAACATTGTAAAACTGGTATTGCATTAAACAGGGGACAACAAGTAAACAAGTGCAACAAACAGATTTTGATGTTAATTTGAGCTGCAGGCAGATGGCCACAGTTTAGACCTAGTATGTCTAATTTAGTTGTGTAATAATAAAACTGTTACTGGGACAGGGTGTTCTTGTTGCTACAACATTAATGATCGCTAATGTGATACATTTGAAAACACGACAGAGACAAACCGTCAATCTAGCATTGTCGTTTTGGCCACTCACAGCAAAAGATAGAAGTAGGTAAATTGAATTTTGAGGCTGACAAAGACTGCCAAGTAAAACCGACTAAATTAGCTGATTATGCAACACAACACTGTTATTCTGTTATATTACCACTTTTTGTCCAACAGTAGCCTTGCCTATGAGTTCGCGTCATAAATGATTTATTTAATTCGCCACAATCAACCACTAATGTATTTTTCGCAATATAGTTGTAACTACAAATGTTGAAATCACAAATTAAAGTCAACACAAAGGTGAGGTTAAAGTTATGACATCACACCCAAAATAACATCATGTAATGTCACTGGGCAAAGAAATGCACCATCCCTGTCTTATCGAAGTACAGAGTAATGTCTTGCTGCTATACCCTTTGCTCTTCCGGTAGTCAGGGACAAATAAGCCTTTGGTTTGTGACGTCACAGTGACATATTTGTGTGTGATCTAAAACCTTGTCCTAACCATTGAGGTAACATAATCTGTGGATTCTCCTATGTTCTAAACAGAAATATATTTTGATGATAAAAGGTTATGAAGCATAATGCAGTAAACAAGTATTTGTTGGTGAGCCTTAGCTAAATATGTTAGTATGATTGTGGGAGAAACACGGAATTAAAAAAAATGCTATTGTAAAAAATTTCTTCAGCTTTTCTGGAAAATGCACATGTTAAAAAGTAGTAAAATATTTTATTCCTTAGAGCACATAATTGTAATTGCAGTACATCATTGATTGCAATGGTAGTGTGGTATTTGCATGATATTTGTATGATTGCTATTCATCATTAATCATATAATTGAAGGACGAAGCTGGACCATGTGGGAGTCTTGGGCTCTTCAAACAAATCCAAGTACAAAACAGGACAAATGTTTTTACACAAAGTTTTTGCCTATAGAGGAGTGATATTGTTTCCTTGGAGTGTACATACCTATGAAAGAAAACGTGAAACAGGCAAACCCCAGTAAGAATAAAATTATTCGTCAAAATCTCATTTGTGTTTTATTCATTTAAAAATGCCACTTTCTTATTGTTTAAATGCTAAAAGTTTATTATTATTATGCATATATAGTTTCAAAAAAATTGCTGACATTGTGTTTAATTTTAGAGAAAGTGATGTTGGAAACCTTTTAAAAAAATCTGTCCCATCAATCAACATGTATTATCAAGTTTTGATGGATGCACGTGACTACTCTTTTATTGTAGGTTTGCAGTGGTTGTTTACTTGAAGCAGAATACATTTTTTTAAGTTTACCTCATTTTTTTTATTTTTGCAAGCATAAAAATGATTTAAGCAGTTAAAATAATAAATCTTTTGTGTTGGAAACAACAAAATTTTACTTTTAGCTGCTTACATTTATATAACTTGCTGCACATCATCAAATGTGCAGATTAATGGAACACAAACATTGCATTAAAAAAATCATGGAAATCAATAAATGTTAGTGAGTAGTGATAATTGTTTTTTTTAGGCAATGCAAAGTGAATCTGTGACATTTTTATCTACTGCTGTGCCAGGAACAGAAAAATCACGAACGCTGTATACTATTCCTGGAATTGACTATGTTGCGCATGAAGACATTATTCCTTACACATCTTTCGAAAGCGCACCATTGCATCATGACCTGTTTGAAAATTTTTTTAAGTTTACCAATACCAAGGGTAACATCTTTATACTGTGCACTAAATATACAAATAAACCTTGTTGTGGTTTTAATACTTACAGAGTTGTTAGCAACTGAAACTTTAAACAATTGGCAGACAAAAAATCACTCCAGTTTGGAGCTAACCAAAGTTCATTGTGAAACAACAGACACAATCCGTGTCACTGCGATGCCTTTTTTTCTGGGTGTCAAGGTATCATAAAACTGTTGTTTGAGTTTAGCCCAGTCAGTAATATGCAGATTTATAAGCATTAACAATCTCTTTTTGCACAAAAAATTATAAATTCTTTCTTTAGGGATCAAGTGCTGCTCAACCTGCGGAGTATTGGGTATGTTCTGTGTTGGGTGGTTAAATATTGGTATTATCCAATTTCTTTCTAGTGGAGGTATTGCATTCGTGTTGAAAATCTTGGTGCGACAAGTGCCAGGTTGCGGGAACGCCATTGGCGAATTATTAGCAATGGATCTGTAAAAACAGTTCGTGGTCGAGGTGTTATTGGAAGGGTAAGTTTAAGCACTGAAAGCCATGAGTTTTTTATCTGTTTTAACAAGGAACCCAAACAGTGCAGATCTGTATATAAAATGATGGTTCTGGCAAAGTTTTGTCACAGACAACTCAACCAAAACTTTTTTCATAATTATCACATTTTGCTAAACACAAAACAAAATCATTTGAACTGATCTCTGGTTGAGATTAACGTTAATTGTTAATTGACATTCATGGAGTTACCAGAACTTGGAACCATGTTTGCTTTATAGGACTAGTAATTATGTTATTATATAAAATAGTGTTTTACTGTGCAGGAACCATTATTGGATTACAACCAGCCTGCATTTCAATACAGCAGCCATGTTTCTCTTCAATCACCGAGTGGACATATGTGGTAAAAATATTTTTTTTTTGATATTTTGGAGATTTTTACTTTGCTTTAAGTTTTTATAGTGACATTGATCTTTTAGATGCCCGTTTTTAAATATTAGCTATTTTTTAGTGACACACATTTATACTTATCAAAAAGGGTAATTCCATATTGCATGAAATATTACTGCGTCCACTCCAGGGCTGTCAATATTTTGGTAAAAAAAAGCAACAAATAATGGAACTGAATTTTGCAGAAAAATGAATCGTTTAACTGCCCACTCATTTGCATTTTGCAATGGCATCAAATTTAGTTGCTGAAAATGGCGAAGCCTTTGCTTAAAGACAGTAGTTCCCTTTTCTAAATATTGAAGTAGAAACTCTAAAATGCAGGGTCATCTTTATAACACAAGTAATTAAGTTTGTTATTACTGTATTTTAGGGGTATATTTCGTTTAGAAAGAGAGGATGGTGAACAGTTTGATGTCCGAATTCCTGCATTCGCGCTGGAAAGCAATACCATGAAGTCCGATGAAGCTAATGAAAAAACATAACGTTCTGATTTATTTCAAAAAAGCAAAACTTCTGATGAGAACTGATATTGCAGTTAGATGTTGTTTTGTGATAATTAAAAAGGTGTAGCTGAGGTCATTGGCTTTAGTCCCGAGACTCTCAGATTGTTTGCCTGGGTTTCCTTCGTAGTGCCTGGATGCATGGTTAACACATTAAAAAGAATAAAGTGAACACGAAAAGTACATCTTAATTTTTATATCACACATTGCATCGCAAGTTTATGTTTCATCAATAGTAAATGTGAATCGAGTGTTTTATGCCAACTGGTCGATCAGTGATGGTGCTGTTGAAGGCCGTATCTCTGTATTTCTATGGAAAAGAGTTTCTTGGTCGGGAAAAGCCCTTCTCGAACTCCTGCGTAACAGAGTGAATTGTGGGGTCATGCATGACCAGAGGAATGTTAGTTGACAAAAAAAAATCGCCAGTTAACAAAACTTTAAACGCGAGTTACTCGGCCGCCCTACGGATAGCGGGATGATTTTTTCACACTTAGAAGTTCATAGGCTGACCTTTCTAACGATATCAAAATTATGAAAAAAGTATATTCGGTTTTTAATATCATATGCGTAGCATAACATGCTACGCGCTTAACCCTTTCAAACGATATCAAAACATTCGAAAAATTCGATTGGGCATGTGCAGAAAAATGAATTTATATTTATAAAACATGAAACAATGTCGATTTTCCATCAATAACTTTTTTATCGTTATGGCCCAAGTTTAATTTACAACCAAACGAAAGCTCGAAAATCAAGCTTTCCAAAAATATTAAACATGTCTAAAAACAAATGGAGCTGCCGCTGTACGAGCCGAATATACACTTCAACCCTATACCCCCCATTGTAAACACGGTTTGGGGGTAGTGCGGTGCATACTGTTTTTTCGAATAGCACAAAATTATAGAATGAATGTAAGTATAGGTAGACCTGCCTTTATAGCAGGAACTTCAATTAACATTCCGGCACTGGAATTCTGCGAATGCAATTTAACGCAGGGTACGAAATAAACACAGAGTGCGAAATGAGTATTCTGTTGCGTACCACAACACCTCCCCAATAAAACACAAAACCGCGCAATGCACAAAAACACACACAATTTTAACAACAAAATTGTTGCGGCGGTTTACGACGTCTAAAGGACCGTCGTGGATTACCCGGGCCACACGATCGGGTGTATCTGAGGATGAAAATTGCGAACCCTTGTTTCGTACACGAGATTCCCCACTTCCTACACGCTCATCTTCAACATTACTGCCGTCACGTATCGATGTTGGAAGTTCTCCGGGATCTTCGTCTTCATCCGAAGCATGCCGTGGACGCAATTGCTCAATGTGGCGACGCCATACTTGTCCGCTTGGCATCACTTTCACGGTAACAGATCGGTTGCCGTGAATTTCTACAATTACAGCTGGAACCCAACGTGGTGCACGGTCATGTCTTGGGCCATAATACAATGCGTAGCATGGCATCCCTACTTTGTACGCAGTCCGTGCACTGCGACGGTTCTTCGAGTTCGTGGCTAAAGTTTCTCACGACAATTTTCCCTGAGCAATATGAGGGGGTGAAGGTATAAGCGCGTCAATCTTCGTACGCATTTGCCGATTGTTGAGAAGTTGACTTGGCGAATAACCATTCCCAGTCGGCGTCCTTCTGTACTGCATGAGAAATTCCATGATTGCTTGTTTTGGAGTCTTCACAGACTTTTTTAATGCCTGTTTAAAGTCTGAACTAGACGTTCAGCTGCTCCATTTGTCGCTGGGTGGTATGGAGCTCCGGTGAGGTGAACTATTCCTCTCTCCTTGCAAAAGTTTCTGAATTCGTCAGATGTGAACGTCGGGGCGTTGTCAATGACTAGTGTATGGGGATAACCAAAATGATAAAAGTCTTTCTCCAAAAGATCCGCAGTAGCTTTTGCTGTGATAGACTGTGTAGCGTGGATGCATGGATACTTTGAGTAAGCGTCAACCATAACGAGCCAATTGTGACCCATAAAGGTAATGGCATGATCCACATGTAGTCGACACCAAGGTTTTTCGGGTAAGACCCAAGGATGCAATAAGGCTTTGGACGGAGCATTTTGATGCTCGGCACAGTTGTGGCATTTGCGACACATGTCCATGATGTCCTTGTCGATATTTGGCCAGTATACAGCTGTTCTAGCTAGTTGCTTCATCTTTTGCATTCCCAAGTGACTTTGATGCAACAACTTGAGAACTTCACGTTGAAGTTTTGCAGGTATCACAACTCTGCAGCCGTACAGTAAGCGACCATGACTGATGCTAAGGGAGTCCGCAATCTGACTGTAACGATTGAGCGAACTTTGCTTGTCAAAACGTTTATTTGGCCAACCTTCTTGAGTATACCTCATGACCTCCGACAGAATCCGGTCTTTTGCCGTTTCTTTTATAATAGCTGTCGCGTCTGCGGGCTTCACTTGATTACTCAACGTAGTAATCGCACATACCGTATCCGTATCAACGGCGGTTTTCTCCTCATCAAATGTATAATCCTTTCCAGCTGGAAGACGACTAAGAGCGTCGGCATTGTTAATGTCGGAAGTTTTTCTGTACTCAATATCGTAAGAGAATTGGTTTTTGCTGCGAACAGCTTTCGTCGGTCCGAAAATCGACAACAAAGGTTTGTGGTCAGTCACCAAAATACATTTTCGACCGAAAAGAAACTGAAAAAACTTGCGAATAGCAAACACAATTGCCAAAGCTTCCTTCTGGATCTGGCTGTTCCTCCTCTGGCATTCAGTCAGTGTTTTTGAAATATTTGCAATGGGTCTTTCGCCTCCATCTGCGAAACGATGAAATAAAACTGCACCAATTCCTACACTGGATGCATCACATGCTATTCCAATCGGAAGGCTTGGATCAAAATGTGTGAGAACATTGTCTGATGAAAGAAGATGTTTCAATTGCTTGAAAGCTTCTTGTTCTTTCTTCTGCCATCTCCAAGTAACTGCCTTTTTCGTTAGCCTGTACAACGGTTCTGCGACTGTTGAAAACTCCGGGGGTAGAAACTTGCTGTAAAACTGAACAGCACCTAAAAATGATCTAAGAGTCGACACAGTTTCTGGTGGGGGCATTTTAATGACATCGTCGACTTTACTTCCTTTGGCAATCCCCTTCATGGTGAGAAGATGCTCAAGATATTCGGCGCTTTGCTGAGCGAACTTGCATTTCTCCAACCGGCAACGTAGACCCTTTTCATCAAGACGTTGAAGCAAACGAGCAAATTCAGCAAATGATCTTCCTTAGAAGAGCCACTGACGAGGATGTCATCCAAAAAAAAAAAGTGGAATGACCAATTTTGGTACCGCTTTGCAGTTAACAGAAGCCACCAACCTCACACTTGAAATCTGGGTCTTCTTACGACACACAGCTTGCAGATGCCCTTTGCGTTTGCAGAAATTGCACCTCAAGTTTTTAAAACGACATGTTGAAGCAAAATGTCCAGGTTTTCCGCACCGGTGGCACTTTAATTCTTTTGCCACCTTGGCTGCATCTTCAGTTTCCACAGCAATTTGTATTGCTCTTACGAACTTCAGTTCGTCATCCTTGACCTTGAACAGAGCCTTTAACGCTGCTTCGTTGTTCACGGAACAAATGAATTTTGTCCGCAGTGCTTCGTCCAGTGGATCCTTGATAGCAGCAAAATCACAGGTAGCAGCATCTTCGCGAATTCTTCCTGAATAGTCTCTGAAAACAAGCAAGTATCACCAACCAACAAAGGGAAGAAGAACTCGAGCAGTTCAATACAACATCTTAATTTCAGGAAAGCAGACATGTTACCTCCGGGCTAAAGGTTCACCAATTCCTTCAGTGTTGTTGGTGACCGACAGCAATGGGAGGAACATTGTCTGCCCCCAGGTGGTTTCGTCCAAAAGTAAGTATTTCAGTTTAAATGCCATTTCTATTCCAGGAGGAAAGATGAGCCACGGCTGTAAAGAACTGGGGTTTGGCAGAAGGTTCGACCAGGTAGATATCGTCATTCTGGCATTGGGCACGAACGACCTCGCTGCTGGACGTGACCACAATAACAGCATCCTGGAAGCAGAGTGTCGATCGCTTGTTGAGACTTGTCAACAAAAGTACTCGCAGGCCAAAGTAAAAACATGCAAAGCACACAAAATTCTTTTCACAGTTCTTTTTTTAAACTCCAGATCGTTTTGGCTGGGATTCTGCAGCAAACGGGTTTTCATAAATCTTGTGTTCCCAAATCGAACATGTTGCTGCAAAATATCGCTATTGATTATGGATTCAGCTTCCTCGACTATAACATCTGCAACGACCGCGTGAACTTGGCAGACCACCTTCATTTGTCGGATGTTGGTCTGTTCCATTACATGGAAAGTTTCACCTTCTGGCAGTTTTTGTGTTGATAAGGAGCCGGTTCGTAGTTCGCCTGTGGCAAATGAGGTTGTTGGGGCAGATTTAAATGGTTCGTTCGACGAAATTTCTACTATTGTATATGGCAGGTCGCCTATTGGCAATGTTTGTAAAAACAATGATACAGTTTCACTTTCTGGCAGTTTTTGTGTTGATAAGGAGCCGGTTCGTAGTTCGCCTGTGGCAAATGAGGTTGTTGGGGCAGATTTAAATGGTTCGTTCGACGAAATTTCTACTATTGTATATGGCAGGTCGCCTGTTGGTAATGTCTGTAAGAACAATGATACAGTTTCACCTTCTGGCAGTTGATAAGGAGCCGGTTTGTAGTTCGCCTGTGGCAAAGAGGTTGTTGGGGCAGATTTAAATGGTTCGTTCGACGAAATTTCGACTATTGTATACGGCAAGTCGCCTATTGGCAATGTTTGTAAAAACAATGATACAGTTTCACCTTCTGGCAGTTTTTGTGTTGATAAGAAGCCGGTTTGTGGCAAATGAGGGTATTGCATTCGGTAACTCCCCTTTTGCCAAAGTTTGTGTTGAACCTGACGCCGTTTGCGAAATACATGGTACCATGTTTAATAAAATTGGAATAGACGTTAAGACCCAGGAACGTTTTGCACATAACGACGCTGTGAGTATTGACGGTTTGTTTCTTCTGTCTTTACAAGAATGGAAAGCAATGGTTAAAAATAGGTCTGCTAATCATTTTACTAGTGATTTGTAAAATTGTGATTAAGGAAATTCGTAAAATTTACTCCGGTTGTGTGCCTAGTCTCCAATAATGATTTGATTAATTTTGATGGCGTCAAAAACATCAGGGTGAACGATAAGTGTTATAGAGAAGGTTGAGTCAACTTTTACTGTGGTCATAAAAGATGTGAGGGTTGTAATTGTGGAGTGAAGTTTGTTGTTACTTTCTGGTCTTTTGTTGATAAAGTTGAGGGCCGAGTAAAAATTTGTGGAAAGCGAAACCATCGTTTGGGGTGCAGCAGAAGTCGACGTGTTAGTGGTAATTTAAGACACGAGATTCGCAAATCGATGAAACATCAAACCGCTGTTCAAAAATATCGCAAACTATTTGACAAACTCACTGCGGAGGAACGTTGGCTGGGAGCTCATACCCACTTGCCATCACAATCCGTTTGAACAACATAAAAAGTGAAAGTGAAACTGGAAACCGATTCAGTAAATTGTGGTTTATTAAGGAAAGCCAAACATTTATCCGTTGCATTCGGTTACACCCGCCCCTGGTTTCGTTGTACACAAATGCGCAAATCAAAGCGTTTAATCAGTTTTGCGCTGTGGACGTTGTCTATTTTGATGCCACTGGGAGCGTGTGGCGCCGGATGGAAAATTACAACGATTTTCAAGTTTATATTTTATTAATTAAAAACCCAAGCCAAGGTTGCACACCGCTTCCAGTTGCCACTTGCGTTACAACAAACCATGATGCTATTTCAATCAGCCACTTTTTGGAAACGTTTTTGTTTCATTGTTTGAAAGTTTGTTGTGTGGCGCGAAAGCCCAAACTAATAATCATTGATGGTTCGATGGCAATGTGGAACGCAGTATTAAAAGCATTTTGTCGCGTATCTTGTTTAGAATTTTATAATCGTTGCTTTAAATTGGAACAGGCGTTCCTGCTTCTGGTGACTTGCGAGAAACTAATTGCTACAGCCATGCAATGAAGGCCGCAAAAACTTTGTGCAATACATATTCCGATAGAACCTATTTGTTTTCGGAAAATATTTTTTTAGTTGCACAACAATTGCAGAGCTTGACGATGCAGTTGAAAGTTTTATAGTTTTAACCAATTCCAAAGCAACATCGGCATTAGTTGAACTTCATTTTATTCGTTTAAAGTCGAGATGAGGAAAATTCAAACGCGACACTGGCGATGATGGTGTTGGTGTAACTGGCCCCACATATTATGTTTTCACGAGTAAAGAGTCGGACAAAATGCAAGAACGCCAATCGCCATTTTATTTGAGATATAAGTGTCGACTGGATAATTTTGTTAAATCAACAGATGACCAAGCATTTGATATGAAGGACGGCAGAAACAAATATTACAACCCTACTTTGTGTTCCCGTGTAACAGAGGTCATCTTAAGTAGAATTTGTAGCACTTCAAAATTAATGCTTGGTGATCTGTCGAGGCACGCGCATAAGGGCAAAACGTCCATGGAACAAACTGAATTTTTTAAAAATTACATGAAGGGTTGTTCAAAATTGAAAAGTTGTCAGCATCAAACTATGTTACGTAACAACAAAACACAAGGAATTATTGAACAACATTTCGGAGACCTAAAGTCAAACATTTTGGTTGGAAAAAGAATAGCACGAATTGATGACTTTGTAATCAAATATTACGAGGCCATATCGATTTTGCAAAAGCGGTTTGGTGATTTCTTGATAAGTTTAAAACGAAACAAACCTTCGAAAGTAAATATTTTAGAAACGGACAAACCTACACCAGTTGTTGAATCAAAATTCAAGAAAAGAAAACGAAACAACACCGGCTTTTATTCATCCGAAAAGTGTTTTAAGCGCCTTAACTACGAAAATAAATCACATTTTTCACATAAGTCGAGAAACAACAATAAAAAGACGCGCAATTGATGTTTTATTCTTGTTGTCCAGAAAAAGCTATGGATTTTTGCCTTTCCGATTTTATTTGGCATCACATTCCGTTTAGCCCTCTACCTTTTTTGATACCGCTCTTGACACACCTTGCCGTCAGTCCGTGTCGTGGTTGGACTTGTGTTCGCTTTGTGACAGACCACGTGGTAAAACGTATCGCTCATTGACACAGAATGTTGCTAAGACTCACACAGATGATACAGTTGGATGGTTAACGGATAACGTTGTCGATTGTTTTGTTTCAAGGACTGTCAAAAACTGCAATTTAGTTGATCCTGGTAGGTTTGGGTTAGTTTAGCAAGAGAAGTGCTTGGTGGAAAAACGTTCAAAAATTGTCGCAGGGCATTCGATGGTTTATTTTTTAATGATAAATTACGTGAACACGTCTTTGTTCCAATTTTGTTTAATGGGCATTTTGTGGTTTTGTGGTTTGATAGCTCTAGTAACCAACTTGTACTGTATGACTCCTTTGCAGGTTCACATGTAGATTAATTGAGTTTAATCCGTAAATCCTTCGTCCCGATTTTGCGCTCTTTTACTGATTGTATAATGTCTTAGTAAAACTTGACTCAATAGTAACCCAGGAAGACCGAACAAGCTGTGGTTTGTGTGTTTGTTATGCGGTGGAAACGATAAGAAATATGATGCGTTAACCAGTAAAGCAATTTAGCGCCTCAGAGTACCGAGTTTGGATTGTATATGCATTAGTGCAGGACTCGCTTCGTTGTAATGATGTTATTAAGTCGTGGGTAGAGAAAAACAACTTTGTCTTGTCAGGTCTTCCAAATGTCTTTAATAATTGTTTGTGTAACTGTGTGTTGCAAGCAGTTAGATGTTTCTTCGATGTGGTTCCTGTTGTCGGTGGTACTGGAAGTGATTTGAAAGTAAGAATTGCTAAATTTGTTTGTTGCCTCGCGGGTAATCAGATAGAAAACTTGTATTTGCAGTTGGTTAAAGATGTTTGTGCGCACCTTGGTTGGACGTTAGGCCAGCAACAGGATCCCAACAATTTTTAATGCTTATTGACTTTACATCAATTTTAAAAACTTGTGAGTTAAATTTTACGTTTAATTACACAACATCCAACATTTGCAAATCTTGTGGCAACGAGGAGAAATCTAAAAATCAACAGCCTGTGTTGAGTTTGCCTCTGTTCGATGATATCCCCGACAAAAGCAATCTCAGTGCTTATTGTGATGCTCAATTTCGCAGCGTTGCTCGGGACCGTTGTGCGCATTGCAATTTAGAAACACAAAAAGCTGTATTAACTGAGCTTACTGAAACGGCGGACATACTTTGCATTGGATTTTACAGAAATTTAGACGGGATTAAAAGCACAAAACAAGTAGTTCCTGATAAAATGTTGTCTTTTTCGCAAGAAGTTTCCTTGAGGCTCGTGTCTGTTGGCAATATAGAAAATAAATAATTTTAAGAACTGAATCTGGTTTACTGATGTCTTCCTGGCTCAAAACTTCGGTGAGCATATTTTTTCGCTTTTAATTGTAGCATACGGGCAATATCAATGCTTTGCAGAAAACCGTGTTCGTGTTCGTGTACGTGCACGTGATCGTTTTCGTCCATGTGCAGTGTGTGGTAAAAATACACGCTTTTTTCGAAATTGAGACAGAGTACAACTTTCCAACCTTGGTGTGACGGCCTCGCGGTGCCAGGCGCGGAAAATTCTGCCGTTACATTAAAGTTTTCGAAGTTTTCTGAAACGAAGTTTCCAAGAAGTTTAATTTTTGATGATCTGTGAAGAAATGGATAAGACTATATCTCCGCTTGAATCGCCGGAGCCTACACGGTTGAGACCTCTCGCCGCTCAAGTCGTACTCTCCCATGACGAGATACACCGTTATGTCGACAACTCAACAGTTGGTATGTAGTGGCCGAGACAGGAATTTTAAATAAGGACCACTCCCTACTGCAAGTAGCTAAGTTCTAAATTAACGAATGCTACTCACAATTGCAAAATATGTACGGCATGTATATTGCCTGTTGCGAAGAGTCAGAGAACCGCGCTGTATGGGAGGACGAGTTGAAGTCCGTCGAACAATGTAAGAAGGAGTTTGAAACCAGAATTGCGGAGTTAACGCCATTTGAACTACCAAATGCATTGCCCGAACTTGTGCTAAGCCTACAGCACAGGGCACCAACTGTGCCTTCTAGCCACAGATCCTCACGGTCCAGCCGCTCACGTTCGTCTGTGGCGAGCTCATCTGCCACAGAAAGAAGTCGTCTAGAGGCAAGGGTGGAGCGAGAGTTGGCATTGATTCGTATAAAACAGGTCGAGGAAGAAAACGCTCTAGTTCAAGGGCAAACTTCCTCGGTGCTGGCTGTCGAAGAAGTTCCGACGACGTCTTCTGCTACCCGAGGTTGTGCGTCCCATATCCAAAATGGGAAAGTATCACGTGACAACGTTAGTCTTCTTGTACGTGCTCTTGTATTGAATACACACCCGGACTTGGAAATTAAAGAGAGCCCAGCTGTATTACCGTGCATCGTAAAGGCAGTTGGAGAAGGCATGAGTATGCCGATGCCTGACCACATGACGTTTTTGGCGCCAACTTGGAAATTTTGCTGACTTAAACACTGTAAATCGTTTGGTGGCTTTGGCGAACAAGCTGCCGTAAGAGTCGCAAAGGCTTTGGCGCCGCAGAGTTGCGCAAATTGTAAAGAAAACTGCCAGGGAGGCAGATTTCGCAGATCTTGTTGAATTTGTCGAAGAAGAATCTGCCGTAGTGAACACTTTACCCGGCCAGTTGTGTGTGTCCCGGAAAATTGAAGAAAAGAAACGTGCTGGTAAACCCGGTGGGAAAAATGTTACGTGCGCCATTGTGACAACAAAACCAAGTTCGTCGCCTGTCCCCATATTGAGTTATCCATGCTGCAAACGTAGTCACGTATTGGAAAGATGTGATACGTTTGGTAAAAAATCCAAGGTTCAAAGAAGAGAGTTCATAAGGAATAAATTTATGTGCTTTAACTGTTTTGGTTATCGGCACACGTCGAAATTTTGCACCAGGCCAAGTGCATGTGCTGTTAGGGGCTGCACACTTGCGCACCACACATTGCTGCATGAAGAAATGCCAAATCCTGTACGTTCGAGGACATACGTGCCTGCGTCGGAAAATTATAATAAAATTCCGCGCGGCGAAAACCCCAGCAGCCAGACTAACAATTCTACAGCCAGGTGCAATGCGATAAAGAACGGCCATTCATCGTACTTTTCGGTTATTCCGGTGAAAATTTGAGCCAATGGTCGAGAGGTCAAGACGTACGCGTTCCTCGACCAGGGATCCGATACAAGTTTTTACGACAAAAGGTTAGCAGACCTACTTCCAATAGACGGAAGTCCGAGACAAGTTACCATGTCCAGCGTCGGGAGAAGGCCCGCAAATTACAGTGGAATCAGCGCAAGTTTTCGCGTTTTGTCATTAAGTGAAGATGAAGAAATCAACGTGGACAATGCCGTGTCTATTGACGCTGTTCCGGTCGACCCTAATCCAACCCCGAGACATACGGAATTGGTCAGTTTTCCACACCTTTAGGGATTAGAATTTCCTCAGTTGTGTAATGGTGAGGTGCTGCTACTTATTGGCACTGACGTTCCGTATGCCCATAGAGTCTTGGAGATGAGAACAGGAAACCGCAAGCAACCATTTGCTGCGAGAACACCGCTGGGGTGGTCTCTCGTCGGCCCGTCTATCTGTCATCCTGCCGTTGATAATGTTTCAGTTAATTTCCTTAAATGTGAATCATGGGGAGACGAATTCCAGCAAGAGCCTGGTGACATTCCATTTCCAACGTCAGTTGAGGATAGGAGAGTGCTCATCATGATGAAGGACTCGGTAAAACATACCGATGGACATTTCTATTTGCCACTTCCATGGCGAAGTGATGTTGGTCTACCACAGGGCAGTCGTTCTATGGCTGAGCGACGGCTTTGTTCGCTGAAGAAACGCTTGTCAGCATAAGGGGCTGTCGCTTAACGACGCGTTGCTGCAAGGGCCCGATTTAGTAAACAGTTTAATCGGCGTTCTGGAAAGATTCCGCATGAACAGTATTGCTTTAGTGGCGGACGTGGAAGCAATGTTCCACCAGGTCCGCGTTCAAAAACAGGACATTGATGCTTTGAGGTTTTTGTGGTGGCTGGGGGGAGACTTATCTAAAACTCCAACGGTTCATCGAATGCTGGTGCACATTTTTGGAGCCACGTCGTCGCCTAGCTGTGCCACATTTTGCTTGCGGGAGACGGCCGAAAAATTCGGTGGCAGATTTGACAGGAACGTTGGGAACATCATTTGCAACGATTTTTATGTTGACGACTGTTTGACTTCAACTGATACAGTCGAACACGCTGTTGGTATTGTAGCGCTGCTAGGTGACTTGCTAAAAATGGGAGGATTTCGCCTCACTAAGTGGATGTCTAACAGTCAAAACGTCTTGGATCAAATTCCCGAGGCAGAAAGGGCTAAATCGGTAACTGATGTAAATTTGGACGCCTCCATGAAGGAGCGTGTGCTTGGCGTCTACTGGCGTGTAAATGAATTTGGGTTCAGCATGGCTGATACAATGCAAGGCAAGAAATTTGCCCGTCGCAATATTTTATCTGCTGTTAATACGCTGTACGACCCATCGGGTTTTGCGGCACCCGTTACTTTGATTGCTAAGGTGCTGCAGCAGGAAATAATTCGACAGAAATTGGGATGGGATGACGAGCTGCCGGAAGATGACGTTGAGGAATGGAGATGCTGGCGTTCCCAGCTGCCGGAGCTCGAGAAGCTGACACTTCCCCGCTGTTTCAAGCCGGCGACATTCGGCTCAGTGGCGAAGTCTGAGATGCATCACTTTTCGGATGCGTCTATACTCAAGGATACGGAACCGTGTCATACCTCCGACTGTTAAATGTTAATGGTAAAGTGCATTGCTCGTTTTTGTTTGGCAAGGCAAAGGTAACACCACCTAAAACCGAGAGCATTCCCAGGCTCGAACTGGCCGCTGCTGTTCTAGCGGTGAAAGCTGACAAATGGCTTCGACGCCAATTGAAGTTCGATAACTGTACGTCCGTTTTTTGGACGGACTCGTGCGCCGTACGGCAGAGCATATACAACCAAAGTAAACGTTTTGGTACATTCGTTGCAAACAGGTTGGCCAAAATTCATCGACAGACAAACCCTGAACAATGGAGGCATGTTGGTTTATCGCAGAACCCCGCGGACGATGCTTCGCGCGGTTTATCTGTACGTAAGCTCATCAGCTCTCGATGGCTGACAGGTCCGAAGTTTCTCTGGCAGAAAGAAGATCTATGGCCCACCCCACCTGAAACGAAAACACAGCTGCCCCTGGAGTTCCAGCCAGCTGAGAGGAAAAGAATTGTCGTCAACGTTTGCACACAGAGTCAACCGATCGACTGATGAATCACTATTCGTCTCTTCATAAATTAAAGACATCGGTCGCGTGGCTGCTACGATTCAAGTCATTCCTGCATTTCTACAAACACTGGCAAATTGAGAGTGGATGAGTTAAAGAATGCGGAATTGGAAATAATTAAGTACGTACAACGTCAGTGCTTCGCTCCCGTCATTGACATTTTGTCACAGGTCGGAAAGTCTGAAAGGGACTTGCAGAAGAAACTGAAGAAGTCGAAATATGCCAGTTCGTTGGCGAAGCTTAACCCCCAGCTGTTTGATGAAATTCTACGGATTGGGGGGAGGTTGGAGAAGGCGCCGATTGCCTTCGACGCAAAACACCCGATCTTACCGCCGTATGATAACCACTTGACAACACTCGTTATTTTGCGCCACCATCACGAGGTTGGCCACTGCGGAACTGGCCACACATGGACTTCGCTGCGTCAGCGCTTTTGGATCATAAAGGGTGGTGCCGCAGTTAGGAAGGAACTCAGCAAATGTATGCTGTGTCGCAAAAGGAATGTTCGACGTGGACAACAACAAATGGCTGACTTGCCATTTGCCCGACTGAAGCCCGACGAGCCGCCGTTTTCCTACGTTGGCATCGACTACTTTGGTCCATTCATGGTGAAACGAGGAAGAAGTGAAACAAAAGAGCTACGGGTGCATTTTCACCTGCTTGACCATGCGAGCCGTACACAGTGAGGTGTCGCCCGACTTGTCTACGGACGCGTTCATTAACGCATTGCGTCGATTTATTGGAAGCAAGGACTCCAGCAATCCCGCCTAGAGTCATACTTCAAACGACAAGAAAGAGAGAGACGATGGTCACGAGAATATTTGCCCACAATTGCGTTGCGTCAGAAGTGGCCTGACCGACAACGCAATTTTCAATCCGAAGATGTGGTGATGATCGTAGATGAGACACAACCCCGTTGGGAGATGGGACGGGTTCTGCGTGCGTTCCCGGACGGTCAGAGTGTTGTCCGTCAGGTCGAAGTGAAAACGCAATCTGGCTCCACATACAAACGGCCGATTGCGAAATTGTGCTTGCTCTGCGAGGCGAGCACAACAAACGAATAAGTGCATCCGACGCATTCAGGCCACGCAGTCGTCGAACTGACCCTGAATTGCGGTGCACAGGATCCAACACTGAAGATAGATCATGGACGCTATGTTGATCTTGTTTGTCGCTTTATAAATGCGGCACATTGCAAATGCCAGGCTGGAGCTTGCTCGCCGGGGGAACGCATATTTTGCTTTCTTTACTTCGTTGTTTCGTGATTTCAATGTTTTCTATGTTTATTTGTAAATGTGTTTGCAGTGAACCACACATTTAAGAGGGAGAATGTAACATTTCATACTACTGCGTCATACAGTACGTCTAAGTGACATAACAATGCTATTAGAACTGCATTCTTGGTAACTTAGTTGTTGAGGTGTGTGTTGTATAGTATAGGGTGCTCTGAAGTTATAGGTATATTGTACTGCAGTAAAAGTTAATCGATTCTATTTGAATAAGGCAATATAGAAAATAAATAATTTAAAGAACTGAATCTGGGGGTCTGTGTTCGTGTTCGTGTACTCTTACGTTTAACAAACTTACCTATCGTGGACATAGTGAAGGTTTTGCGTGACTACTCTTACGTTTAACAAACTTACCTATGATGGACATAGTGCAAGGTATAGCGTGACTACCTTAACAATTAACAAACTTACCCATCATGGATATAGTGCAAGGTATAGCGTGACTACTCTTGAGTTTAACAAAGTTACCTATCGTGGACATAGTGCAATGTATAGGGTAACTACCCTAACAATTAAGAAACTTACCTATCATGGACATAGTGCAAGGTAAATGATTAGGGTAAATGATTTCAATTACCCCCCTTGGATGAAAATATGTACCACCCTGTTTGCCGCAGCAGTCGTGTTTAGGTAACCGATTTTGTCCAGTTTACTGATCTTGGACGCTTACCCATGTTGTCGTAACGTTACAGCCCTATATGCTGTAAGGGGTAAATAAACAATTTAACTGACACAAGCTATTTTACCCTACCAACACGCTGCAAACAAGTGAACTAACCACTACACTACCAAGCAACAATGGCGTTCGAAAAGAAGTGTTACGCATAGTGGTCATTGTTTCGTTGACCTGCAATGAACGTGGACATGTAACATTTCCCTTATGCCGGAACGTGACTCAGTGCCCTGCTTCTCGCGCTGGTCATTGACACAACGTCGTTTTCTGTTATTAAACGAATGCACTTAATACAAGTGTATGGTGGGCCCACTATCTCTATGAACACTGGATAGAGCAACACCGCTCAAAATTGAAGCAATTTGATTGGCGCAGCCGCTATCTTGGAAGGTCCAACTTTCTGGTTTGCTAGCATTGGTGTGCGGTGAATTTGAAAAATAAAATTGTCACAGTAAATTTGCTTTGGTTGCCCCCTAGGACTGTTTTTGCTATCCTATAGGACAAAAGATCCTCCTGGAGGCTCCTCAAATCCTTGCTGTGTTTTTCCGGATGCAGCTGCAATCAATTTTTTTCTCTTTGAATAGTACCAGTAGACCTTCATGGGTCACTGACCACAGTTATTGTTGTTGTCAAAAAAGCAAATCACTCAGTATGGGTATTAATGCTGATAGCATTCAAAACGTGATTTTTGGGATTTATTACTGATATGCGGCCTTTAATCTGAAGATTCAATAGCACAGAAACAGCATGTATACATTTGATGTGATCATCGTTTCGATTCAATCTTAAAATCACCCAAATTAGTGTGAAATATTGTTGCTTTACTATTTTTTTTAGCAATTTCTGCTCTTTCAAGGCCTTCAACTGCAATGCATCTAGCGACTGTTCCGCTTGTTTCCAAATGACCGTTGATGGGTCTTGTGACTTACATAGGGACCTAAAGGCCGCATCTCACAATTAAATCCTAAAAATTGAGTTTTAGGAGTCATTTGTCATTGTGCACATGGTTACAGTTTTCCGGGTCTGATGACTCATGAAGGTGGACTACTATTGCTGAACAGAAAAAAAATTGATTGCAGCTGCATTAAGACAGCACATTTTGCAAAGGGGGGTTTTGCAAAGGCTAACTGCTAAATTGTCTGTCCTTGGGAGGGTACAAACAGCCCTGGGGGGAGCCCAAAACAGTTACAAGACATCTAATTCTTAATGAATTGTGTAGAGGAGGGTTGGTGGCTTCACAAAATCGCAAATGGAGGGTACTTTCTGTGATTCATTTTTTCACAAAACAAACCTACACTTTTTTATGCTTTTTTGGCCAAAATGGCCAACAGAGGGTCAAAACGCCCCCGGGGGAACAGTTAAAGTAGGTATCTCGAATATAATTTTCACCAGAATTCCTAGACAAGGGTCGGGACTAACAGAAAATCACAAATTGACCATACTTTCTGTGATTCATTTTTCCACAAAATCTACTTCAATATTTGGGTAGTTTTTCAGCTACATGTTCAACAGCACCCTCTACCAATTTACTGCCTGACCCTGAAAACCATAGTAAAACTGCCCCAAACACGCTGAAAATCGCCCTGGCAACAGCCAGTTTATTTGCGCTTATTCAACCAAAACAATGGCGCCCATGCATGACCCATTGCATTGTTACACATAATTTTACTCTGTTACGCAGGACAGAGTTCGAGAAGGGCATTTCCCAACCAAGAAATGCTTTTCCATAGAAATACAGAGATGCGGCCTAAAATTCTTCAAAGTTAAAAAAAATACTCTTGGATGAGACTGTACAGAGCAAGGACTTGTTGGGCCTCCTGGAAGATCATATGACCAACAGGGGGGCATAAACAGCCCTGGGGGGAGGGCTTTGACAATTTTTCAGCAACTAAATTTGATGCCATTGCATAGAGAAGAGTTGGAACTTACAAAAAATGCAAATGAGTGGGTACTTGAACGATTCATTTTTCTGCAAAATCCAGTGCCAATTTTTGTTGCTTTTTTTGTTAAAATATTGACTAACCAGGGGGGCAAATTCAAATATAGCCTGAATTTGTGCTCCATTTTCACCATAATTTTCAGCAGCACCCACCAGCAAGTAACTACCAGATTGAAATAGCCCAAAACCCCACTAAAACTGCCCCCCAAGCACCCTAAAATTCGCCATGACAACAGCACGCACATGTACGCTCATTCAACCGTAAATTTAACTTACATGCATCACTGCTTTGCTTGGTGATGCATGGATTTTTTTGTGACACAGGTCTACACGGTGGGCATTTCCCAGCACCAAAACTTATTTTCATAGAAATACCAATATGCGTTCTTCACAGGCTACACCAATTTCTCTGTAACTTTGGGTTCTATATTGGCAAAGTGTATGTTTGAGTAGCTCACTGAAGTAAACCATAAAACCCAATGTAACGTCCGTTGAACGCGCCCCGGTTCTTGGCGCGGAACGTTACACGAGGCGGAATTCCCGCAGTTAAAACGCGTGTCTTTAATGGGCCTCAAACTCGCTCACTCAGTTGATGTTATTTTGTTATCGAATTGCAGTACGCACTCGTACGCAAGATGGACTGTATTCGAAGTGTAGACGTTACAGACGTCGGGAGGAGACGAAAGACACGTAGGACACGTGGACCCTTAGAACACGGTTTCTACACAGAAGGCAATGTGTCAAACAAATACACTTCACGTAGATAATTACAGCATAAGGCTCACCAACTATTTGGAAACCGGGAAACTCTGGACCACAAAGACGGTCGAAGCAGTTACTGTCGCACACCTAAACGAAACAGGCAGCATAAACTACAATGCGCCACTATGACGTAACACACACAATGCTTACCGATAACTTTGGGCGACAGAAGATTGAATACCACACGCTTCACGTGTGTACAAATGCAAGAGAGACACTGCGAGTACAAAGACAGCGTCAACACCGTGTGTAAACTTAATCACTTTAACAAGGGCAGCTATACTGTTCAGCGAACTGACTTCTAAGTCATCGCAGTTAAATTAGCCAAAATTACAATTTACACATTTCGGTTATTCGGTACTTCAGTCGTTTCACACATATGTACAAATAGACTCACCAGAAAATGCTCGCTCGCAACACAAAAAACCTTTTGCAAGAATGAAATGACGTAGCACTGTGCTGCACAGTTGTCGGACACAAAAAGGACAAAACCACGTTGCGTTGTCACTTAAAACCTGGTCTCTTATTATTGCGTCACAGACCGTATGATATTGCAACACACATTAGTGTAGAGAAAAATGCGCATTCATAGAAATCGGCAATTACTGGCAAACAAGATGTAACATACCCCCCCACAATGTACGAATCCAAGGAGTACATTTCAACACAACACACAAACATCGGACAGTAATTGCGAACACAGTTCACCCGCAACTAATCACGCATCGCGTCGTCGCGGCACAATAAGCACAATTTTGCGATTGGGCGTCTTAACGCACCAGTGTGAGTCTTGACGATCACCTGACGCACAACTCCTTTCCGATCAGGAAGTACCTCAATCACACGACCTAGGAGCCACTTGCTCCGGGGCTGGTTGTCGTCCGCCACAAGAACCACGTCATTAACCATAAAATTGGAATGTCCACTTGCCCACTTCGATCTGGGCATGAGTGTAGGCAGGTACTCGCGAGACCATCGCCTCCAAAACAGATCGGTCAGGTATTGTACCTGACGCCACCGGTTTCGATGGTAACAGTCCTTCCCCGTGAACAGTCCTGGGGGCATATTCGGCGCTGCACGTTGCAGCAGTAAATGATTGGGAGTAAGGGGCTCCTCATCCTTCGGATCAAACGTCACTGGGACCAAGGGACGGGAGTTTAGGATTGCCTCGACCTCTACCATCAGAGTGCACAATCGCTCATCAGACAACGTCTGCTCCGAGAGCAGGGCGTTGAGAATTTTGCGCACAGAGCGTATCATGCGCTCCCATACCCCACCCATGTGGCTGGCAGTGGGGGGTTTAAAGCTCCATGCAATTTCGCGTTGTTGCAGATATTCGTGAATCTGCTGTTGGTTCCACTTCTTCAGTTCTTCGCGCAGGATACGCTCGGCTCCGACGAAATTCGTGCCGTTGTCACTGAAAATCTGGTTTGGACGTCCACGACGACCGATGAACCGTCGAAGGGCTCCAATAAAGGAGTCGGTCGACAATGAATGGGCTATCTCGATATGTGCGGCCCTGGTGGAGAAACAAGTAAAGATGCAACCGTACCTCTTTACCTCACTTCGCCCTTGCTTCACAAGGAAGGGTCCGAAGTAGTCGACACCCACCACTGAAAATGGTGGCTTGTTGGCCTGCAGCCTCGCAGCAGGAAGGTCTGCCATCATCTGCTTCCCCAAGGAACCGTTTCGTCGTCGGCAAGAGAGACACTTGCCCAGCACGCGTCGAACCGCCACACCTCCTTTGACAATCCAGTAGCGTTGTCTAAGGGACGACCAGGTGTGTCCCATTCCAGCATGACCAACCTCATCATGCTGCTGCATTATCACCAGGTCTGTAACTCGATGGTCGTACAGAAGGATGATCGGATGTTTCACGTCGAAGTCGATCAATGCTCGCTCCAACCTTCCGCCAACCCTTAGAATTCCATCAACAAGAATTGGGTTGAGCTTTCCCAAAGCTCTCTTCTTCTTTGGCAAACGAACAGTTCCGTCCTTTGCCTTTGACACTGTAGCAATGACGTCTGGGAAACTGCGCCCCTGCACGTACTTCACGATACCAAGCTCAGCAGCTTTGAGTTCGACGACAGTCAATTGACCAGTCAGCACCCTGTACTTCGACGGAAACCTATTGGCTAGCAACATCGACTTGTATCGGAGAATCCATCCGACAGCCTTCTTTAGCCGATTCCAGGACGAATACTTGGCAATAAGTCGATCCGTTGGAGATTCGTTGGCGACGAGACAAACAGTTTGAGCTTCCTTCTTTATTTGAAGAAACTCGATCGGCACGTTGGACAGGTCGGGGGAAGAGGGCCATGTATCTTCTCTTTCCCAAAGAAACTGGGGTCCACTGAGCCATCGGCTAGATCTTAGAAATTTGTTCACACCAAGTCCACGTGACGCTTCGTCAGCAGGGTTCACCTTTGTGCTTACATGCCTCCACTGATTTGGATGAGATGCCTCTTCAATTTTGGCCAAGCGGTTTGCTACGAACACCGGAAAGCGCTTGTTGCAGTTGCGAATGCTTTGAAGAACGGCAGTCGAGTCTGTCCAGAACACAGATTGGCATCCGACCAGATCCAATTCCTTCCTTGCAAGTTGATCCAACTTAACTGAAACAACGGCGGCCGTCAACTCCAGACGACGATCCATCCAGATTCAGCTCTTTCACCGATTTTGCTCGTTCCTCTTCGCCAATGGACGCGAGAACTCGCTCGCTGTTGCTAACCCACTTGGTCAAACGAAATCCCTTCCTCTTAAGAAGTGTGCAAATACTCTGGACAAGATTTATAGCGTCTGCTTCAGTTGATACAAACTTCAGACAGTCGTCGACGTAGAAATTCTTCTTTATGGTCTCGACGACCTCACTTGGAAACTTGTTTCGTAAATCATCAGCAGCCTGCTTCAGGCAAAAGCTCGCACATGAGGGGGAGGAAGCTGCCCCGAACAGGTGAACCAGCATCCGGTGTGCCGTGGGCTTCTTCGACATATCGCCTCCGGGCCACCACAGGAATCGAAGTGCGTCGCAATCAGTCGGTTGTACACGTATCTGATGGAACATGGCTTCCACGTCGGCCACCTGTCCCATCCGAAATCTTGAAAGGACACCAACCAACGAGTTGGTCATGTCCGGGCCCTGAAGGAGAGCTTCATTCAGCGACTGCCCGCGATACTTGGCGGCGCAGTCAAAAACCACCCGCACCTTTCCTGGCTTGTGCGGATTTGTGACAGGATGATGTGGCAGATACCACACAACGTCTTTGGTCTGTTTCTCATTAGGAATCTCCTCTGCATAGCCTTTAGCTATGTAACCCTGGACCGTCTTGATGTAAGCGTCCCGCAGAAAGCCATCACGCATCAGGCGGCGTTCCAAAGATCTCAGACGGTTTAGTGCCATGTCCCTGTTGTTGCGCAGCGGCTGCGCATTCGGACGCCACGGCAAAGGCAACTCATAATGTCCCTGCTGGAATTTCACACCGTTCTTCATTTTATCTAAAACATACCGGTCTTCACGGGACATAGGCGTTTCTGTGCAGTTGGTATCCTGAAAGTCGGTCTTCCACATTCGCTCTAGCTTATCCTGTAGCGAATCATCGGCAACTTGGGTAAAGTTTGCTGCAAACCAATCGTTTGATTTCTTGCAGACAGGTCCTGCTAAGGCCCATCCAAGTGGAACCCTTAATGCAATAGGCTGCTTCGGTTTTCCCTTCCGTACTTCTTGCACGATAAAGGCTTCTGGCACATCCAAACCAATCAGCAGCAAGGCTTCACTGCAGTCAACACGCGGGAATGACAAATCCTTGATATGAGGCAGTCCGTTCAATTCTATCTTTGTCGGAAACTTGTTGGCGGAAATAGGCAAACAATCAACGGCAAACACTTCCGGGAGTTCCACAGTTGCAGCACCATCAAGCGAAGCAACGGTCAAGCCGACCCTCTTGCCCTCGCGCCTGCGACTGTCTCCGTTGACCGTTTTCAGCGTCACGTTGCTCGGTTCACCTTTCAACCCAAGTCTTTCAGTTAACTTTCTGTCACACAAAGTGACACCAGAACCAGTATCCAAAAGAGCGTACGTGTTTACGCACCTTCCGTTAGCACTGATCTTGACGGGAACCATCATCAGATTGACTTTCTGGCGACCAGAAGAAGCATGACAGTCTTTTTCACTTGCCGACACAACCGAACAGACAGTCCGTTCCGGTGCGGTTCCCATGACAGGGGAGGATTCGTCTTCTCTCTTCTCCGGTGGATGCAACAATGTATGATGAGCTTCTTTGCAGTCCTTCACTGTGCACGCTTTGGGGCTGATGCACTTTGTAGCAAAATGTCCAAATCGAAAACAGTTGTCACACAGTCTGCGGCGTCGGGTAACGCGCAAGCGATCACGGAACGACCGGGACTTAAATTCCTCGCACTTTACAAGGCTGTGCCTTCCCGAACAGCACGGACACAGAGGGACTGCTGGAACGTGGGAAGGTCCAGCACGGGCCTTGGGCTTAGACTCTTCTTCCTTTACAACAACGTGACTAGAGGCCTTTACATGACTACCTTTACCTTTTGCTTTCTTGGCTTCGTTGCGATGCTCGTCCAACATACGACTAAAGAGCGAATTCGCAATCTGATTCTCAGATTCCACGAAGTCAACGAGATGCTCGAACAGAGGTTCACGGCCAGTATCTCTGATTATTTTTGCAACACGTCGTTTCCAAGCTTCCTGCATCTTGAACGGAAGACGATTCGCAACAGCAATTAGCGTTGGATAGTTATTCATCTCAGAATGCTCATCAATGTCTGAAAGAGTAAGTAGACAATCGCGCAGCGACTGCGCCATTTCGCTTAAACCAGCAGCGTCATTTGGCCGTAATTCTGGGCCGTTGACGACACACCTTACGCATGCATGGGCAATTATGGGTGACGTGCCAAATTGATCGTACAACAACTACCTCGCTTGCCGGTACCCGTTTTCCCTCAGTCTGTAGCAGTATTCTATCAGCTTTCGGGCCTTTCCTTCGCAATGCTGAACCAAGTACGATAGTTTGGCGCCCTCGTCATCGATACGAGAATCGAAATTGCGAACAAACCAATAGTCCATTGGATTGCCATCAAAAATAATCACTTCAGGTTTGGGTCTATTTATGTGTTTCACAAGCGATGCAATTTCACTTTCATGCACGTTTGTTGGCTTGGCAGGTTCATTTTTAGGGGTCACACTCGGATTTATTGGATTCGTGTAATCTCGCCCGTCAAACGAGGATTTCTTATCAGGAACACATGGCGACGGAGACATAGTGGGAGTTACATAATCAACCACATACCGCTGGTCCGGAAGTCTTTGCTGCGACGTGGCAGGCGGTGACGTGAACTGAACGCGACGCTGTTCCTCAAACGGCTGCTCTGGGCGTGGTGTAGGCGTTCCTCCAGAACCATCCTTCACCGTCACGTACTCCGTGTTTCCTGACATCTCGTCCCAAACCCTCTCTTCCACCACGGCTGCCTGTAGTTTATGCTGCAGCTGTAACATCTCCATGTCGTCCCTTTGGCGCCTTTCTTCATCGGCTCGTCGCCTTGTTTCGGTCATTTTTCTTTCTTCATGTTGCTTTGCCAGCGCCTGTCTTTGCGCAGTCTGTTGAATTGCAAGACGCGCGAGCTGAGTAGTCGCTTTGACGCGAGCTCTACTACTTGTCGAAGAACTAGAGCGCATACTTCGTCCGCAGGAGGAATTGTTGTCCTTCAGACTACCGTCACCGCTTCCACCTGGGCTGGTTACATGCCCAGATAAATCACGACAAGATTGCGAGTTTGCCTCACAAACCCAGTGGGCAACTCGGTCGTCAAATTCAGTTTTGTTTTTCTTTACGCTTGCAAGATCATCGGCAAGCTCGGGATGTGCCTTGTAGGCGTCAATCGCATCAATAAAAAGCTGTTCTAAAGTAACCAAGACAGTCTCAAGCACTTGTAAGTTGCGGTGATCCTTCATCAGACACTCAGCGACGATGTATTGTCCACTCAGTCGTCGAAGACGATCAACGACAGCATCAGGAAGTGTCGGTGGAGAAACGCTTGGTTCTGCCATATTGAAAGGCGAACTTGGCAAGGTTGCCTTTACCAAATAGTTAAACTTGCTTTCAACAAATAGTTGAAACTTGCTTTCAACAAACAGTTGAAACTTTCATGTAACGTCCGTTGAACGCGCCCCGGTTCTTGGCGCGGAACGTCACACGAGGCGGAATTCCCGCAGTTAAAACGCGTGTCTTTAATGGGCCTCAAACTCGCTCACTCAGTTGATGTTATTTTATTATCGAATGTGCAGTACGCACTCGTACGCAAGATGGAATGTATTCGAAGTGTAGACGTTACAGACGTCGGGAGGAGACGAAAGACACGTAGGACACGTGGACCCTTAGAACACGGTTTCTACACAGAAGGCAATGTGTCAAACAAATACACTTCACGTAGATAATTACAGCATAAGGCTCACCAACTATTTGGGAACCGGGAAACTCTGGACCACAAAGACGGTCGAAGCAGTTACTGTCGCACACCTAAACGAAACAGGCAGCATAAACTACAATGCGCCACTATGACGTAACACACACAATGCTTACCGATAACTTTGGGCGACAGAAGATTGAATACCACACGCTTCACGTGTGTACAAATGCAAGAGAGACACTGCGAGTACAAAGACAGCGTCAACACCGTGTGTAAACTTAATCACTTTAACAAGGGCAGCTATACTGTTCAGCGAACTGACTTCTAAGTCATCGCAGTTAAATTAGCCAAAATTACAATTTACACATTTCGGTTATTCGGTACTTCAGTCGTTTCACACATATGTACAAATAGACTCACCAGAAAATGCTCGCTCGCAACACAAAAACCCTTTTGCAAGAATGAAATGACGTAGCACTGTGCTGCACAGTTGTCGGACACAAAAAGGACAAAACCACGTTGCGTTGTCACTTAAAACCTGGTCTCTTGTTATTGCGTCACAGACCGTATGATATTGCAACACACATTAGTGTAGAGAAAAATGCGCATTCATAGAAATCGGCAATTACTGGCAAACAAGATGTAACACCCAACCTTAATAAATACATAAGTTAGTTTTCTTAAAGCAAAACTGAAAATATTACCTGTTGTTTTTTTAGGACTTATTGTTTCTGTTTGGTTTGTATTAAAACATGGTGGTCTAAGTACAAGGCCATGAACTTTGTGCAGTCACCTATAGACATTTCTTATTTGTTAAAAGTTGTGGGGCCTGGCCCTTTTCCTGCCAATTTCAACGATATTGTGGGCTGTAGCCAAATATTTTCTAAATTTCTTTGGGAAAAAAATAAATGGCCAATAGGAACAATGTATTCTTTCCTTCTAGCCGTCTTGATGAATGAATGTATCCAGTCTTGTAAAACTACATATTCTGTGTCACCAGAGGGATGTTAATTGACAAAAAAACGACAGTTAACAAAACTTTGAACGCGGGTTACTCGGTCGCCCTACGAGGTAGCAGCATGGTTTTTTAACACGTAAAAGTTCATAGGCTGACCTTTCTAAAGACACCAAAATGATGAAAAAAAAACATCTTCATATTAGGTTATGAATATAATATGCGTATTATGACATAATTTGCAATAATAATATTCGCTGGCAAAATGTTTAGAGCAGAGCATTTTACGCTCTTAACCTTTTCAAACGATATTAAAATATCTGAAAAAATTGAACGAACAAGTGCAGAAATATGAATTTATATTTTGAAAACATGAAAAAATATCGATTTTTCTTTCATAACTTTCGATAAATGTTCGTACAAACCGAGTCGCAAATCCTTCTTTCGAATAAACAATCCTATAACATACTACTATCGAATGAAATTAAACTTTAACCAATTCGCTCGAGGATGCTATGCGAAATTCAACGATAGCTCACGCCAACCCGACCGTCGCCCGCCGCTATTTTTAGCCGTCAAGCCATATGCATAAGCGCCATATACTTTCGTCGATAAATGTTCGTACAAACCGAGTCGCAAGTTCTTCTTTTGAATAAACAATCCTATACCATACTAGTATCGAATGAAATCAAACTTTTATTAATTCGCTCGAGGATGCTATGCGAAATTCAACGATAACTCACGCCAACCCGACCGTCGCCCGCCGCTATTTTAAGCCGTCAAGCCTTGAGCCTCGCAGATCCCGATCTCTCTGCCCCCCGCGCCGCCTTGGGCCCCGCTGATTCCGATCACTCGGCTCGCCGACTTATCAGATACCCCCCGCCTAATAGGGTCCAGCGTAAAAATAATGTTGCAAAAACAACTGATAAGTAACATTCCTTTGGGGTAAACAACTATAAACAAAAATGATGCAAACATAATTTTGTAACATGAACATGTAATAAAGTTAGTTTTTGTAGTTATGAGGTTTTTAGGCTTGGCAGCCCAGGCAATGCAGCCTAGCTGGATAGGCTGCATTGCCTGGGCTGCCAAGCCTAAAAACCTCATGATCGCGATACGATAGCTGTGATCGCCAAGCAAGGACCTGCGCAGTGGGGCGATCCTGCCTATCATGCCATTGCATGTAATATTACTGCGTTATCGGATACGGTGGTAGAGATCCTCTACGTATATGTGAAGGTTGAATATCTAAGAAAAATTGTCGTGCTTGTCGCAAAAATGGTGTAGGTATCTGGTAACTAACGCATGAAAAAGACCAGGTTTATTTCGATTACAGGATTCCTGTGCTTACATAAGTTTAGAATACAAGTTGAAATAACGACAAAACAATTAAAACCTTGCATGTTGTTGGGTGCTATGTCTCTTTTAACGTCCGATTGAACGAAAAATGGTACTTGTTTCGTAACAATGACACGTGTTCGGTAACAATGCTCCGCCGAACGTTAAAGTAAGTGTTGGGTGGTTTTTGCATGGATTTTGTCCTATAATTTATTGTAGTTGCGTTTATTCAGTTGTTTAAACAGACAATTTTTGGGGGGTGGGGATCCCGAACGATGATGCCATTAAGTTTTTAACACTACGTAACCGTTGCAGTTAAATACTGTTGTTTGAAAAGACTCGAAATAAAAATATCTCTCCAAATAATTGTTTGCGGTTTGAAATTAAACGACTTATACTGGCACCAACGCCTTCGAACCACTTTTGCCACCAGCATGTACGGCAAAAAAAATGACAACCACATGTGAATAGGAAAATCGTCCAATCTTCTAAAAAAGAAAACTAGTAAGATCGATGTGAATGTTGCAAGATTAGCGTAACCGATACATTAGGCTTAATCAAGTTATTATAGTAATTCAATTTATGGACTTTTGCAGACAAAAATAGCGTTGGTCTGTTGGTGGTACTGCATACCAGTATAACTCAACATTTATTCACGCCGCCCGTGTCGAACAGTGGCGTCGCGTGTCGAACACTTAGAATGGTGAAAAAGGCATAAATCGACACCCTGCATGTAACTAATACTACCCTCCTGGTGGCATGATAAATTGCCCTATCTTGAGCGTTGCTGTTGTGTAATTATATCGTTTTGTGTCCTACAGTTGACCTAACAAAGGGCGTTTTAGATTTACCGTGTAATCAACATGTGTTGCAATGTGACTTGCGCTTGTGGGATTACTTAGGCCTCAGTAAGAGTTTATTGCGTTCCTGGCGTTATTTGCCTGTTTGCTTTGGCAGAAAACCTGCGCACCGTTTTGTACAAATACATTTCAACTGTTTGTGACTCAAGAAAACAACAGTTTCGAAATTTAAACGATTCAAGGCGTTGCTTATTGAAGCGAGAGTACGTAACTAGGGATGCACCGAAAGTTCGGTTTGCCGAATTTATTCGGTCGAAACCAAGGTTTTTATAATTATTCGGTTTCGGCCGAATATTTTTGCAAAATTCGGCCGAAACTTTTTTACTGCCTGCAACACTGGTACGCAAAGTTTAGTATAGTTTAGAATCATTGTTCAAACTGTACTAGTGTGTTTTATTTGTTAATTGTCACCGAAATCAACTTTAAGCAATTGGTACAGCATTCTTTAAGTGCCAATAAAAGGTTGTATGATAGGATCAGATGCATTCTAGCACATGTTTTATTTAAATTTATTGCGATTTTAAGGAGATGGATATCAAAATTAGTTTCAGTTTATTCGGCCGAATTTGTTCGGCAACTTTTGCCGAATATTCGGTTTCGGCCGAATAAAAAAAATGCTGTTTCGGTGCATCACTATACGTAACCAAATATGAAAAATTCTTAGACTAAAAAGCCTACTTATCGGGCGATTGTCTTCCGCACTCATCCGCACCATGTTTGCCATCCGCACCACAAATTTTCATATCCGCACCAGTGCGGATGGTCCCACGGGTTGAAAAGCACTGCCCTATGGTACCAACGAGACGCTAGTCGACAAAACTTTTTTTCCAGTCGACAAAACTTTGAACGCTCATAACTTTGCCGTTTCTTAACAGATCTCGATGATTTTTGCACAAGTTGCATGGAATGGCATGTAGTTTCAAAAAATATAAAAAAATTCTAACGATTTATGGAACGAATATTAATGTATATTGTCATAAATCGGTCATAACTACTTTTATCGAACCGCGGCCACGACTATTCATACACCGTTGGAAACTACATTAAAAACCCTTTCCAACCATACCAAACTTGTCTAATTGTCGCACCTGAATGTACGTCTACTGATCGAATATTATTCATAACCGTCATAAAAAATACACTATTTCGTTTATAAGTCTTTTCACAGTTTCGGGGCCACGACTATTCATACACCGTTCGAAACTACATCAAAAACCCTTTCCAACCATACCAAACTTGTCTAATTGTCGCACCTGAATGTACGTCTACTGATCGAATATTATTCATAACCGTCATAAAAAATACACTATTTCGTTTATAAGTCTTTTCACAGTTTCGGGGCCACGACTCTTCATATACCGTTCGAAACTACATCAAAAACCCTTTCCAACCATACCAAACTTGTCTAATTGTCGCATCTAAAAAAAATGTACAGTTTTTCGTTATCAAGTCTTTTTACAGGTTCATCAGAAATAATTTTAAACATATGTAACATATTCTTACCTATCCCAAAATAGAAGCATGTATCTGTGCTCCACAAGCTTCTCCTTTTGTCAGAGCTATGTAGACTTATTGCACAGTTTGAGAACAATTTTAAAAGCCTATAATATTTCCTACACGTCCTATAACCTAAATAAGCGAAATGTTATTATTAGTAAGTTTGAATAAACAATAATAAACTTTGAACGCATCTAAAAAAAAATGTACATTTTTTCGTTATCAAGTCTTTTTACAGGTTCATCAGAAATAATTTTAAACATATGTAACATATTCTTACCTATCCCAAAATAGAAGCATGTATCTGTACTCCACAAGCTTCTCCTTTTGTCAGAGCTATGTAGACTTATTGCACAGTTTCAGAACAATTTTAAAAGCCTATAATATTTCCTACACGTCCTATAACCTAAATAAGCAAAATGTTATTATTAGTAAGTTTGAATAAACAATAATAAACTGTTGAATTATGAAAACTTCGAAATTAACGTTACGCAACATTTTTGGCACGACATCTTCATCTTTCTCCGTTGGTCCATTTTTTTCAACCACTGGTATCGTCGGTCTGTTACGTTCCTCCGGCGTCGCTTGAAACCCAAGAGCCGGAAACTCGTTCTTCTCGGGAACTCGTACAATGCATCTTTTAACTTTCTCCTCCACCTGTGAAAGAAACAGTTTTGAACCTTCCTCAGTTAAGTGAATACCATCCTTTGCAAGGAAATGCATTGGAATCGCAGTTTCTATGAACGTAAAGTTCATTTCCGCGGCGATTTGTTGCAGTTTCCTGTTCAAATCACCAACGAAAAACCCTCGTCTTCCAGCAAGTGGCAGTATACCACAGTGGTAAACCTGTAAAATACAGATAAATAATTAAAACCAAAACCAACCACATTTACATGTTTACTGCATTCTTATCCTATTGTTCCACATATTATCTTTTTAAAACTTTATACTTATCCATGTAACTTCCATAACCGATAGCGGAGATAAATATTGTGACGGATGACGGCGAGGCGATAAGACTAAACACGTTAGTCCCAGCACAAGTTTTGCGATAAGAGGTTTCCTTTGTAGTTAGACGAATAAAGCCGTTGGATTGAAAGATCTATTATCTGATTAGTTTTTTTCATTTTGTTAAACAAGTTTTTCTGAACAAGTTACAAAGAAAAACAATGGACAAAAGTTAACAAGCTTACTTTGGCTTTGGGGTAGAGAACATTCACCAAGTACATGAGCTCCTTTGTTAGCTCCACGACTTGAGCAATGCTTTGGTAGCCCCCGAGCATGTTGAGGATGTTGTTCGTACCGAAGCTTACGACGACAGCTTCGACATCCTCAACAATGGGAGTGTTGGATAGCTCGACAATCGCGTGGTCGATCCTCACAAACCGAATATTCCGGGACGTCTAATTGTAAGCGGCATTGGCACGCTCACGGAAATGGTATCGGGGTACGTGGAAAAATTATTAAAGCCACACGCTCAAGCCGCCAATAGCTATGTTCGGGACACCACGGATTTCATCAGACAGCTATCCTCCATCAAACACCTTCCACCCGAGGCTATACTGGTTACGTTGGATGTTGTATCCCTGTACAGCAACATAGACCACGAACGTGGACTGCAAGCCTTGCACAAAATACTTCCCGAAGAAGATGACTTCACAGAAATAGCTATTAAATTGACCAAGTTCATTCTGACACACAATAACTTTCTCTTCAACGATGAACACTACATTCAGGTCAAGGGGACGGCGATGGGCACACGCCTAGCACCACAGTACGCGAACATTTTCATGGCAGATCTAGAGGAACGATTCACGAACACCTGGAAACCGTCCCTTGTATTGTACCGTCGATTTATCGACGATATCTTTTTTATCTGGACTGGGGGAGAGAATTCTCTTCGAACCTTCGTGGAGGACTTCAATAAAGAGGACCCTAAAATACAGTTCACCATGGAACACTCGCTCACTTCGGTGCATTTCTTGGATGTAACGGTTTCGCTAAACGACGGTGAACTCTTCACCTCCATATACCGGAAGCCGACGGACAGCGGCAAATACCTACATCCTTCCAGTGCCCACCCGAAACATGTGTATCGATCCATCGTACACTCACAAACACTCCGGTACAGACGAATATGTTCCCGTCGTGATGACTGCAACGCACAGTTGCGCGAACTGCGTACCAGGTTTATAGGGAATGACTACCGATCCAGCATGGTAGACAAGGAGATGACAAGAGCGACGACCGTCCCACGAGACCGGCTTATTCAAGAGAACCAGCGTGGTAGCAAAAACACACGAATCCCTATCGTCGTCACATACAACAAACCGATGGGACGACTGAAAAAAATCGCAAAAGACCTACAGCCCATCTTGCATGGTGATAGCCGACTTTGTGCAGTGTTCCCGCAGCTTCCGGTTGTCGCTTATCGCCAACCACCAAACCTGAAAACAATGTTAACCCACACGGAGACTACTACCAAGAAAAACTTTGGGACATACCCGTGTGGAGGTGCGAGATGCGCATTGTGCCACCACATAAACCGATCTAATCAGCTCATGACTAAGCATGGGCAACATTTCTCACCACAG
The DNA here is from genome assembly GCF_947561715.1 of Ascidia mentula. NCBI lineage: Eukaryota > Metazoa > Chordata > Ascidiacea > Phlebobranchia > Ascidiidae > Ascidia > Ascidia mentula. The sequence goes on along the minus strand of NC_138569.1, from coordinate 12,554,431 downwards.
GGAACATTTTCCTGCAGGTCAACCAACGTCATTTACGCCTTGACGTGTGCGCGCTGTCCACGAGCTTTGTATATCGGACAAACCGGACAAACACTGAGACAAAGAATGAACGGTCACAAAAATGATATTCGGCACAACAACTACGAGAAACCGGTAGGAGCTCATTTCAACGAGCCTGACCACAGTGTTGAAGACTTGAGGGTCATGGTGCTACAGAAGGTTATAAGAAGAACGAGACTAGCGAGAGAGACGGCAGAACAACGCCACATCCAAAAATTTGACTCTATCAACCACGGTCTCAATAGAGACTGGGGCTTTATGAGTCATTATACGCACCAAGATGTCACGGGCACTCAGTGACCAACAATTATCACCTCTTCGTGCGTTTTTCCTTTTTTTCTTCCTTGTTTTTAGCGCTGTTACCGCATTTTATTTGACACGTTATTTGCTGCACCTGATGAAGCGAGATCAATCTCGCGAAAGCTCGTGCGAATAAAGTTGTTTAACAGTCAGTCTCTTATAAAAGCAGTGCACAAGCAAGCATATAGTCATAGATCAGAGACTGACACGACAAACTGAAGAAATTGAATTACTGTAATCAGGAGGACTATGTTGCTTACGCAAAACACTACAGAGACTTTCAAACCGTGGATTCCCAATTTCAATTTCCCGTAAATTAACTTTCCATCCCGATAAAGCAATTTCATTGATAGTTGCATCATCAGCAAAAGCAACCCTAAAGAATAAATATTCTGTTCCAAAAAAGAAATTCCTTAAAATTACCTCACAATCTTTATATTTGCCCTAACCTTATAATTGGAATAACATAACCTTCCTTTCTTTTTTCTGCCACAAACAATCCACGAAATTCATAAAATATCCATTTATCTACAAAAATAGGTTTGTTTAAGAGGTGCAAAGTTATTTTTATCCAAATTCTTGCCTTTCAAAGAAGGGCTTTCAGCAGATTGTTTCAGATTTGCAATACTCCTGTGTTTTACTTTTACAATTGTTTTCCTAAATGTTGGGGGTTTCCTTTGTTGATGGCAAAAAGACATTGATTTTGGTAAATTTTTACATGGCACTGCACCAATACACAACTTTACTCCATTTTCCCGTTTCTCCAAGTCCTGCTCTCTGAAGTGTATTTCACAGATTGCAGCCCTTAAAAGAACAAATGTTATCTGACTAACACTATATTACTCTGACTAGACTATAAACTAACATTTCTCTATGTAACATATTTTTTATATTATCCCCTCCACAACTGTCCCGCATCGATAATAAAAATTTTGTCAGTGTTTCATGGTGCGTCCTCTCTTGCTGATTTTTACACAGTTCTGGCCTCCTTACGGTAAACAAACTTCTTAATTTTAAATTGTTCCTCAAGCATGTTGCTCTGCTCCAAAAACATCCCGGTACAGCGCAGTGCGTTGGTGCCATATTAAAGTTTTAACAAAATACAGATATATCTTCCTAAATAATATAAACAGATGAAAAATTGACGTATATTATAATTTCTTCCACGCCCACGTCATGCTTTTAGCGAAAAATACAACTATTTAGCAAAATGGTTTCTTTCAAGCAACAATAACAGTTGTCTGCTGAAGCACCTGAGAGCAGATGCACAACCGTGACGAACTTTTTGTACGTCATAAAAGAACAAACAATCAGTCGGCCTACTACATGTTTAGTATACTATGGTACAAGCGTCAAGATACAAAAAAAGCAACATTCGTTTTGAGGACCTAAGTTGTATTTTGCAGACCTGAAGGAAACAAATGCATTGCAGGAATGCTGACACTTGCTTGAAAGAAGAATGATGTATTCGTAAATACGAGACTCATGTCCCTACTGGTGTGGCATATGTACATTTTCCATCACAAAAAGAACGATTTTTAGTAACTGAAACTATTATTTGGATTAGCACAGCCATACACTTGTTTTAACTGTTTTCATTTGCTGGATGTGCTATAATAGAACAAGTCAATGCAAACTGGTTGTTTATTTATATTTACTGCATCTTATTTATGCAAGGATTATGTGAACAACAATCAACCATAAAATACAAAAGCAGGCTTATGTAAACCTTTTCTGTTTGTCAAAATAAAACAAATATGACAAGAATGCCATGACACAAGTTTATGTTATGTAACTATCACATCTTCTGCATATTTGTTTCAAATTAATTAACATTGGGCTGTTATGAAACATTCCATTCAGCCTTTTTTGACACTCAATTGTACATGGGAATACGGGATTAGACAGCATCTGAAAAGGATCCTGTGAAGAAGGACAGAGATAATTAATACAACTAAACATGAAATTTTCACTTGATTACTTTTACCATAGAATACTGTTTTAGTATTCTATGCTTTTACCATGGTGTTGTTGTGAACACCTTCCAGGAAAATGCAGCCTTTTAGTTTAATCAGAAATTAAAAAAATATGGGTTGCAGCAGGCTTTCTAGTTAAATCATCTATTATATATCTGGCAAAGTAAACTCACATTATAATCAAGAATCAATTTGCAGCAAGCCTTTAAAGACGTAAACTAACTGCCAATAACTTTTCTCTGCATGCTTAGATTAGAAATATTGATAATTTATTTAGTACAGAGTCTGAACTTACAGCCTGTCAGCCCGAGACAGCTTAACTTAAGCTGACTAAACAGCCCATGTAAAATCGTCGTTTTCGCGCGTCGAATTTGATGCTCAAGTCGACTTGGCCATGTAAACAGGGTTACTGTCGCTTGCCCAGTGCCTACTGACGAACCTAACGTTCTGACGGAAGGTTGTTTTTTATTGTTGTGGTTCAAAACCTTAATTCTATCATAATCTTAAATACGATTTAGTGTGAAATTAAATTATTATCCTGCTTTCGGCCTTTCTGTTTCATTGAAATTTTCTGGTTCTTTGTTTTTTTGTATTGTGTAAGTGATACCGGACGTCGGGAATGCTCTTTCAGCAATAAATCGGAATAAGGGAAACAAAATGGCAACCATGTTCAAGTTTTTTCGTTAATGTAACACGTTCCTACTTTAGTCCACATGATAGTAATGAGCTCCTCTACTTGTGATGATGAAGTCACAAAGACTATCTTCAAAATTTGTTTTATCGGTATTGCCATGACATGGTGGGTATACTGAAACCATTGGGCGGTCAAATCACATTGGTCATGGCAAGCATAGCCCAAGCACTGGAGTACTCACCAAGTTTGGCACATGATAGAGCAGCCTTGGCGATACAAGCGATATTTCGCTCGTAACATTGCGCATGGACATGTCATTTCAATAGGGCATCGCGCTGTGGGCACTGCCACATGAGGCTGTTAAAATATTGTAGAGCAGACAGTTGCCGCCTGGTGTATTTTTGACTCACGAATCCGTTTTGTAACTTTGAATGTTCAAAATATTGCTTTAAAAGGCGTGGATTTAAAATCGTTTTATACTTTTCGAGTGGCAGTGTACCAAAAGTAATACGGAGTAAAATTTTAGTGAGGCCTAGGCTATTTTCTATGTAACCGAAATATTGGCCTGTCAATCTCTATCGTAGCCTATGTATCAAAATATTTCACTTTGGCGAGATATTTTTTTGACACAAAGTTTTGGACTGGGTCTAAAAAATTTAGATCTAAAGAGTACGTTGGTTTGTGTAAACTTGTGAAATATTGCGCAATATTTCACGCAGCATCGTCGCAAAAAAATACTTACAAATTGATCTTCATCGATGTTCTAGGTTACTGGAAGTTTAATATAGTCCGTGACTGAGCTAGTAACTTCTACCGCGTGCCAGTTGCTTAGTTAAGTGTCCGAGACTAGTTTGGTGGCAGAGTAAATGACAGAGAATGACAAAGTAAAGTGCGAACGGGTATTTAACAAGTTACAATGATAAAAAAGTCGACGAAGAGATGCAAGCCAGGTCAACAGCCAATGGCCGAACTGCCTTCGGCCAGCTTGCAGGTTGACAAACCGCCGTTTTCACCATTTTGGTACCTTGCTAATCAGACAAAGTAGATGCGAAATTTAAAGGTTCGGACGGCTTAATACGTTTATGAGGACTTGCTGTTTATTGGGAAGTCGCAGCTGGCCTGACCGCAGACGCCCTTCCAAACGTCTCAGAAGATTTCTCGCACGACTTAGGCGGATAACGGAACAAATTTCGTCGGTGGAACCACGCCAGTGAAAGTGGTCGTTCAATCAACCAGGAGCTAGCCACATGGGTGGCGCGGAACGAATGACAAGGACTGTTTGGAGAATTATGATGTAGATTAATCCTGTAGGACGCATATTGGTATTTCTATTAAAATAAGTTTTGGTGGTGGGAAATGCCCACCGTGTACGCGTATGTCACAATAGAAATTCATGCATCACAAAGCAAAGCAGTGATGCATTTAAGTTAAACTTACGGTTGAATGAGTGCACATGTGCGTCATGGCGAATTAGGGTGTTTGGGGCAGTTTTAGTGGGGTTTTGGGCTATTTCAATTAGGTAGTTACTTGCTGGTGGGTGTTGCTGAAAATTATTTTGAAAATGGAGCAAAAAATTCAGGCTGTATTTGTGAAAAATGAATCGTTTAAGGCCGCATATCAGTATTAAATCCCCAAAAGCACGTTTTGAAGGCTATCAGCATTAATACCCATACTGAGTGATTTGCTTTTTTGACAACAACAATTCCTGTGGTCAGTGACCCATGAAGGTCTACTGGTACTATTCAAAGAGAAAAAAAATTGATTGCATCTGCATCCGGTAAAACACAGCAAGGATTTGAGGAGCCTCCAGGAGGATCTTTTGTCCTATAGGATAGCAAAAACAGTCCAAGGGAGCAACCAAAGCAACTTTACTGTGACAATTTTTTTGCCATTGCGAAGAAAAGGGTTAGGGCCAACATTAAGTTGCAAATTGGATGAGATTTTTGTGATTCATATTTTCGCAAAACCAACTCACATTTTTTGTAGCCTATTTAGCTAAAATAATGTCTGACCAGGGGGCTAAATGCCCCCTGGGGGGCGCTTTAAGCAACTATCTTGCAACTAATTTTGACCTGAATGCGTAGACAAGAGGCGAGCCTAACATAAAATCACAAATTAAGGTATACTTCTGTGATTCAATTTTGAGCTACATCCCCTTCAACATTATGATGCTTTTTCAACTAAATTTTTACAGCACCCAGAACCAAATGTCTAGCTGACTAAGAAGGGCAAAAAAAAACTGCACCAAACACGCTGAAAATGGCCCTGTCTAAAGCACGTGACTCCCTGCTTATTCAACCCGAAAATTTATTGCAATGCATCACCGGTTGCCTTGTGACATCACTGAGTTTCTCTATGACAGGGGAAACTATTTTAAATTTTTTACTGATATGCGGTCTTAAGTGTCCAATCATTCGTGTTTTTATGAAAGATCCATCCCATGTCTACAAATTTTGATCAAAATTAGTCTCCGAAAAAATGGTTTAGCCACCCCCCTAGGTCCATTTGCCCCCCTGGTTACTCAGTATGTTGGTAAAAAGAGCAACAAAAAATGGAACTGGATTTTGCAGAAAAATGAATCGTTCAACTACCCACTCATTTGCATTTTTTGTAAGTTCCAACTCTTCTCTGTGCAATGGGATCAAATTTAGTTGCTGAAAAGGTGTCAAAACCCTCTCCCCAGGGCTGTTTATGCCCCCCTGTTGGTCATATGATCTTCCAGGAGGCCCAAAAAGTCCTTGTTTTGTACAGTCTCATCCATGAGCAAACTTTTAGGTCCCTGTGTAAGTCACAAGACCCAATAACGGTCATTGGGAAACAAGCGGAACAGTCGCTAGATGCATTACAGCTGAGGGCCTTGAAAACAGGATTTCTCCAATTTAATACCCATATAGGTCCTGTAGGTAAACTCGACTATGACGCCCAGTAGGCCTACACATTAAATTCACGTCCACCAACGGAAGTCTCCCTGGAAGTTGGGGATTGAATATCTAGCTAATTTAAGAAATGTAAGAGCATGATTGTTTCCGACCAGTCAAGATTTTACAAAGTGAACCCTATGCAAAATCAGTTTTTTTTTTCAATACCAGAAAACCGCAATAAAATTAAAAAAGTTTTAACTACTAATTTGGGTTTCCAGTGATACTGACAAGTTTAATGCTTTTAATGTTTACCTGGATTTGCATATAATTGTACAGGGAATTTCAGTGTTATTTATATGATGTGTCCAAGTCAAAAACAACAGTTGAGATAACATACCTTGCTATATTGAATTACAAAACACATGTTTCAAAAATGCAAAAAAATACATGTAGGGTTGGTTCAATAGCAAACCTACAAACATTTTCCAAAAATCTAAGCACACATACACAAAATATTTTAAAATGGTTGAAAGTATTGGCGTTTTAACAAAATATATGAAACAAAAAGGTATTATGTTGTGACTAGCACAAACAAATACTGGTCAATAGGTTGGCATTTTTTACATTTTTGCCAAAGCATCAGTTGGCTATCCTTCATCGCATAAAAAGTACATTGACATGACAAGTACTGCTATATATCAGTGCAAACCAATGATTCAAACACAATTGTTAACCCATCAGGACACAAATAATACACACAACTAAAATATCTGAAATAAGTTGTTCCACCAAGCATATTAATTTTCTGTGTTTGCAATAGATTTTTCATGGTTGCACCTGTTCATTGTGAAAAGTTCATAACAGCACCTGTACAAAGCATAAATAGTTCAGTAACAGTACAGTCCCTGTTGGACATTGTAAGACGTGTTTGGTTATGTTCAAGAAGATTAGGAAAACATGAATCAGTTAAATTTAAACATTAATAAGTGCAAAAAAATGCCAATACTTGATATAGTTTCATATAAAATTGGTTAGACAAATTAACAAAGTGTACAGTAGACTTCCACATAGCATCAGAGATAAAGGGGCTATGCATCCCATGAACCAGTTTCAGAATCCAAAATATATTTTCCATGCAATCCAGGACTTGGTGGTAAGCTTAAATCTGAACTTTTGTTGGATGCTGCACAGACACAAGAAAACATACTGTTTCATTCATATATTTTACCTTTAAATTAGCCTAACATTACTATGTTTTTCTAGTTTTTGTACTTCTCTAAATTCTGTTCCAATGTATTGCTTACCAGTGGAAATTCTCGAGTCAGAATCATCATGTTCATACTCGTAGTTGCATGATGGCCTTTGTATGCCCACTGATCGCTCCGGAGAAGTTGTGTGTGATGAATGCTGGGATGCACTACTTCTGTTTCAAACATGGATTGCAATTGGCAGAAAGTTTTGAAACTTAAAATTTAGGATTTACCTGGCCGAACTTATATGAATTTTTGTAGAAACCAAAGGGTAGTTTGCTCTTGAATCATGCTGAAAGCTGTGACTTGGACGCACTGAAGGCTGCCGAGGATCCTACAATTGTAAATTTATTAATTTGCAATTCATGCTACGATTTTTTTAAATTGCTTTACAGTTCCACTTAAAATTTAGGTTTTTAATTGAAACATTTCAGAATGTCACAACAAAGTGCTAAATTTACAATAATTGTACAAAGTTTGTTTTTTTGCAAAACCCCAAACTTTTGTAGGAAAATGTAACCCACGTAAAACTTACAATGGATTGTCTAAATGGGGCTGAAAATAACATGAACAATTTAGGCAATGCAAGCATAATACAAAATTGTGCAAAACACTTTTAAAATCCCATTAGGATTGACAGCTGCTTCACACCAATGTTGTTAATGATGCCCACCATTTGTGTATGAGGCACAGTAAGTCAAATTATTTTGTGGCCCCAACTGATAACCACTGTTTAGTAACATGCACAACACAAACAAAACAAGTAAATATAATTACTAAACACAGGAATTATTTACATTGCTGCTAAAAACATGCAAATATTTGTTTTAACATTTGTGAATATCCAGACCAATTTAATCTTTAGGTGTATATTTTTTGGTTTTTGCCAAATATGTATTCCATGTAAATTCATTTACATTGTTTTATGCATGAACCACATTAGTACATTTATTAACATTACATCAGTAAGACTAAGAATGTGTCAAAAAAAAAAGATTCAGATTCGGCTGAATCAGAATACCTGCAGCCAATATTCAGTCGAATATAAATATATGATGACACCACTAATATGCATATTGGTCATAAAAAATAACATGCACCCATTGTATTGTCGCTGTATGTCATTATCCATGAGCCAGTTTGGTTAGTGTTTGTTTCGTACAAATATTTTTTTGTGAATTTTGTGCAAATTCTAATAGCACAAAAACTTTTTGTCAAACTGACTAAAAAAGGGTGTTTGTTTTGAACAATGGAGAGGTGTCATACCCTCAAATTAACAATGGTAGCATTTTCATGGTGGGATGAATCTGGTCCCAAATGGTACACATGGTTGAAGTTCGATGGAGAAGAAATCAAATCATGATTGTGGGACTGAGGTGCTGCAGGCTACATACAATCACAAATTAAACAGCCTGATCATACATTTGCTACAAGCTAAAGCACAATGCACCAAACCAACTTAAAAAATCTCAATTGTCAAAAAACATTCGCATACAAGAAGTCAAAATTAAGGTGGTTTGAAGTTATACATCCAGCTTTTCCAACTTACCACTGGCAAGTCTTTTAGTATTTGGATGCCATCTCCAGGTCCCATATGAGCAACATGATTAAAATTGTGAGGAGCAGAAATCAACTGGCTTTTTCGATCAGGATTTTTCAAAATTTCTCTGTAACATTTAATAGGTTTCAAATAAGATATAAACTACTTAACTATTTCGATCAAATTGATTTTTTTCTTCAAATGTAAAATACCATTCCAAATACGCCTGACTAAAAAGTATTATAAATTTTATGGCAGTACTAACCAGTAACCAGTAACAAGCTAACATACGTGCGTAAATTGCTACGGTGCTCTTCAGGAGGGACTTTAAATACTGATCTTCGTTTGCTTTTTCTCATCAACTGCCTTCTTCCAACTGTCACCGTGTCAGGTAGGTTTAAAATATCATTTTCTACCAAAAAACTTTGATAAGATAGAACAAAAAATGAAACTTTTATTACCTACCACTAAATTTATTTTTCAAATAAACCAATTTTGGTGGTTCCATAGATATTGCAATATTGAGTGACCCATCATTTGACAATGGTTTCACTTTTTTTAGGGGAATAGTTTGCAACCATTCCATTGATGCAGGATTAAAAATGTCGATAGCATTTTCCGAGTATACAATCAAATATGGTGAATTGTGCACTACACACAAAAAAGCTGATAAGAAAACTCAAACAAAATTTGGCATTCAATTTAACACAAAACAAATAACATTATTTAATAACATCAGATAAATTTGCAGAAAATCACAATACAGGTTAATCCAACATACAACCACCTCAGATCATTTTAATCAAAAGAAATACATTTAGGTTCTTCCTCATTTTTCATTTAGACAAGTCTTTAATTAAATATGATCCACACACATGTAAATATAACTGACTGAAATTTCCACACATATTACAAAAAATACAACCTATTGCAGTTGGGGGGGCAGGCCACATCAATTCTTGTTGTCTTGTTCTTCTTCCATCCCATCCAACATACACTCCACATGCTATAAAAAAAGACATTTATGGATTCTGCAGAAATGGAACAAATCCAGCAATTAAATACAATTTATCTCCTGCTAAAAAGTTCCACACAGATTGCTAAAGGAGCAATAATTCAGACATAAGATTAAGTGCTAGTTTATTTGTTTTTCAAAAATGTGTATTGTTACGTAGATAATAAATTGCAGGTTTGAATTTGAAAATTTACTCTCACTAAACAAACAACATACTGCTAAAACAAAGGATGCATTCCTTCACACTGATTTCCACAGCACAAAATGCATCAACAGGTGGCTGATACAAAAAGGCAAGTGAACTATCATCATAGTAGAGCAAGGCTAAAGAAAATGTAGTTTTTATTCAAAGTAATATCTATCTGCAATAAATTATTACGTATTGGTTTTCCATTGCCCTGAGTGCTAAAGAGAGCAAAGCCAGAAACATAACCTGCACACAGTCTTTCAGTGATTATTGACATCCACTGAGCAGGACTGGGAAGCATGAAATCCTTTACTTTGCGATGATGAGATTTTGTATTATTTATTTCATAAATAAAAACATGCCTGTAAAAACAAACACTGTACAACAAGAATTGTCATACACAACATGTACAAATTGTGAAACATGATGTGACATAAGGCAAGAGTGGCTTCAAGCTGGAACCACCACACACAATTTTAACAGATCACTATATTATACAAAGAAACAAAACAAAATAACATAGTTGTATACTCTTTAGACCTAGCCAACAAGACCGCCAAATGGACTGTTTTGAATGCTATATTGAAATACAAGCAGTGTGATTTTAAGTATATAAGGTATTACTAGGATAGCATACATAATTGAAATGGTTCCAATGCCATTATGGAATAGTTTCAATCTAATATGGACAACCAAAAATTTAGCCATGAAGCTTTCATTTACACAATTGCCAATTTGATAAAAAAAAAACATTAAAATTCACATGAAGAACTACTTAATACTCTTACTTTTTCATTGCCACACACAAACAAGTTGTAGATCCTTGTCTAACAGCACCACTTGTCAGCACAGTGCATCCTTTAGTTTCCTCAATTTTTATTGCTTCAATCTCACAACCATCAAGGGCAGATATAGGATATAAACGAATGTGCCGGTTTCTACCAGACACCACAGCAATCAATCCGTCCTTGTAAAGCATTTCAATGGCATAAATTTTCTTGGCATCAGCAACCTTTACTATTTCTGTTTAACAATAAAAAATGGAATAAATGAATTGTCTGAGCTAGTGTAAAAGTACAGGTGAAAATACCATCAGTCCTTAACTCCAAAACATAAAGACCTTCTTCAGTGCCAAAGGCAATTCGATCTTGGTCAATAATGGCTGAACTCAAACCGTTTTTTAACATAGGCAATGCGGGATCATATGCTTCCATAGGTTGAAAAACCTTAATTGAGCATAACAACAGAAACAAACTAAGCTTTAAAAGATGCAAGACTATAATCCAAAAAAATACCGATCTATCTTTAAGTTGGTGTTTTCGTAAAATTCTGCGAACTTCAGTCAATGCCCCAATCCACTTATTTTTAGCGCTTTCTGATTCAGCCAGAAGTAAAACTTGGGACCTAAGCATGGGGCGCCACATGCATGAAGCAACAACGCGAAATATGCATGGTATATCTTTTTTGTTGGCATGAATAACATCAGATTCTGTGACAGATAACACTGCAAATTGTTCATCCCTCATATCTATGACTTGACTTGCAATAACACTGGCTTGGTTGGTGACACCACGACCTTCACTAACATCATAGAGAAACAACTACAAAACATACAATGTTGCAAAGTTTCTAAACAATATTATTCAACTAAAAGTTAAAACCTTAAAGTCACACACAACGGCAAGCTGTCTTATCCAACCTTTTCGTACACCCATAGGTTTAGGAATCTGAAATTAAAATATTTCAACAGTCTGCAGTTTATCTTTTTTTTAAACCCTATATGTATGGGAGTAAAGAATGTGATGTAATATATACTTACGCGGACATAGCCTTCATATACAGTACCAATTCCTCTATGTGGATCAATACCTGATGGCCTCTTAGCTATAAAAGCAAGTGTGTAAAATAAGTTGTCAGAATTTTCGCAAAATTACTAAAATATACCCTGATCTGGGGGTATTGGACACACTGCAGGTGCCTTCTGTGCACAAGACACATGGCAGGAAAATGAACAAACATCACATGTTGTACCTTGTCTGATAAGACCAACCATTAATGATGAACAGTGGTTGCATTTCATTGGCTGACAAAACAACTAAGTTAAATTTGAAACAAGTTTCGAGGTATTGTTTACTTACAGTTGAAAATGTTTTCACCACAAATCTGTGTGCATTTGGTCGATTTGACTGTTCTACTGGCGTCCAACTGGAAGTTTTTGAAGCAATCTCCTCCTGCCAAAGGAATGTAAACATGTGAACATTGTAAAAATTATGCTTGCATGAACCTTTACCTTTTCAAATGAAACACGCTCTGTATGCTCGAGAGAAAACAAATCAGTTGAATCACTTGACTCAATTGTTATGTGTGAACGTGGTGTGTCAGTTAAAGAATTATTTTCTTCGTTCATGTCAGGCCAGTTCAAAATGGAAGATAGAGGTCTGTCCGTACCTAGACAAATCAAAGAAATATAGGCAACAAATAAACTTACTTCAAATCAAAATTAGTTTTACTTTTTAGCTTTTTAAGTTCTTGTACTTGTTCCTCAAGAGTGTTATTTTCTTCCTGAAGCAAGTTCACTTGTTTTATGCTTTCCTGCAGGCGTCTTTACACAAAAACATATCTACTTAGCAAGACTAAGCACTTTTAGGTACCCAATTTATCAGATGAAACCAGGCTTTTTGGGTAGTAATATCTAAATGACCATTATACATATATGACTAAATCAATACACTTACCAAACATGCCAAATTGTATTCTTATTTTGGTACAGTATTTGCTAATTAAGAGTGAATGTCAGTCGTGCAGAACAGACAAAGCATGAAGGTAATTGTGTCTGATAAATGTAAATAATTACAATCATACCAAAGTGGTGATCATACAGGTCATAGTATGAGTGGTAACAATATATTGACTTTCATGTATGATGGGGTGGAGCAAGAGCTGAAAGACAGCTTATGCTATCAATAACCAAAACAAGAAAAATGTCTTACTTTTCAAAAACCAATGAAGTCTCAGTTGCTTTTGCTAGTTGCTCTGATATGTTATGCTTTGCTTGTATCTCTGATTGAAGATTTGATTGGAGCTCCAAAATTGCTTGCCTGTCCACCTTTTGGCGCCTTTGTGTTTGCCATTTGTCCATTGTGTTTGTCCTTGCACTAACATTTTTTAAGTTATCCATTTCATCAGTCATTTTAGCAGCCAATGCTTGTAAGTAACCACGAGCATCTTTTTCATCAGAAACCCTGCAAATAAATGATGTTATTTATATCACAATAATCTGAATTTGCTGCTTTGTTCGTGGTGACATCCATCAATGATATTTAACCTAAATTTGTACCTAAAAACTAACAGCTTGAAATGCAAATGCTTGGGAGAATACATTTAAAGTATGGATATAGGTAACCACCACCAGCAACACATTCATTTAGATACAAACGGCTTTGATCCCAATAAGGGTGCAATTTCCCTCGGACCTCACCACCCAGTGGGTTTCACATCACCGAAAAAAAAAACGTTTGCATAGGGACTGTGTTACCTACAGTATATGCTTTATAAAGATATGACATTGTTGGATAGAGAACACCATCCTATTAACAAAAAATACGTGCTATGACATAGTAATATGTATAAAGACTATTTTTATTAGCCCTGCAATGCCATTGATTAACCAGTCAAAAAGCAGACTCAATTGAGTATAAGTTGTAATAGAAAACAAATTATTTGCAAAGCAGGTAAGTTTATCAAATGAAGTTTAATACCATTGAACAATTTCTCCAACTTGTCCTTCCCATTGTTGAATCAAGTCTTTTCTTTCTTTTAGTTCTTTTAATTCAGCTTCAAACTCATGGTTTTGTTGTTTTGAGTTTTCCAACTCCACACACAACCGGTCTACTTCAATTTGCAATGCACTGTTATTATCTGAGAGGATCTTTGTTTGGCGCTCATGTTTTTGTTTTACTTCCTTGATAGATTCTTGAAGTTCATTACTACTGTAGAAAAGAATCTTTGCTATTTTAATAAAATTTTTAGCAAAAAAAGCTCACATATGTACAACCTCCACTGCAATCAGTACAGGGTGGTAACTTTAAAACTATACTAGATTTGTTAACACTAACAAACAAAATACATATTATTATCCGTTTTTTGTTTGTTCTTTTTGGGCATTCTATTAGTGTACAAAACTATTTACATGTAATCAACACAGTAAGGTTGATCTTATGTAACAATCAATACAATTACAACACAAGATAATAAGGTTAATGCGACTTTATGAGTGATACAGAATTTGCAAATTCAAATCAAAAACTCCAAACTTGCAAATTCGAATTTGCAAATTCAAATAAAAAAAATAAAAACTAATTTAAACATGAAAATACGTTGAGGACGACTGATTTTATTACGCTAATTATAACATTATTAATTTTTAAATGATAAAAATTCAGAAACAATTTTAGGCATTCCATGATATTTTTCTTGGTATTCGTTAGTCATGATTAATAACAGGAATAACACTACATAGGTTCAGGCATGAATACATTTTACGTCTAGGTTTCATGGAGGGTAGTGCATGAATACACTTTACTCAGGTTTCAAATATATCAATCGAGTTTGCATGTATAAAAATGCTTACCTTTCCCTTCTTACTTTCTCAATCTTGTCTTTTAATATCATAATCTCTCTTTGTAAAGACATAATTTGAGACTCATTTTCTCGAAGTTCTGTTTTGAGGTTTTTAATTTCAGCCAAATGCAACCCTTTGCAGTTGATAAGTTCAGTTTGATGTTCTTTCTGCAAGCAGTTTGGTTTTAATTTGTGTTTTTCCAACACAAGCCTTTTTAAGTGATAAAGTAATGATTTTTTTTTTTAATTCTATTGTTTTATTTTTAAAAGTTTTTTTACCAAATGTTTTCCAACTTTTACTGTTTCTACACCCAAAAGCAGTGTTGCCAGATTTTTTTTACAAAAAGCGCCAATTTTTTTGTTTCAACAAGCCCAAAAGTGCCAATTTCGGTAAAAACAATACACCCAAATGTGCCCAATGTTAATGAAGTATCAGTTATGTAAACTAATGGTCATTTCGTGCGTATTATTGGCTGTACTCATCCCACAAGAATCACTAAAACAGAAAACTAAAATGTTGAGCAGGACACAAGACCTGTAACACTGCATTAGTTTGATCACAGTCATCATTGCAATATGATTATGATGATGTCATATTTTGTTGTGAGGTCAGTTTGTGGTATTTGAAATAAGGTTGAAGCAGTTTTAAATTTCCAAAACACGCCCAAAGTGAAAGGTCATACTATACAGACCTCATTGTTTTCTAGATCTGCCTTAAGTTGTTGAATGGTTTCCTCATTTGTAGTGATTGTAGTCCCATCGACAACGTCTATAAACAAAGTCTTACTGGCAAGCAATTACAACTGAAGAATATAACTAGGTCAATGGTTGCAAATAGAAAGGCTTAAATTTTAATTTTTTGAATTAAGCTTTGGTCATTCAGAAACTTTCTAGTAACAAAAAAACGTCCCAACCATAGCAAAAAATTAATACTTTGGCACAATAATAATAACCAGACTGCATTATTATGCGCCCAACTAAAATTCTTTATGTGTAGAAAAATTTACAATTTTATATTTAGATATATGGTAATAATGTTAAGCCTGTATTAGAAGGACGAGGTAATACAATGTTAATTACTAACCTATGTTGCTTGAAGGCCTTCTGTTAATTTGTTGAACCCCATCTTCTATTTGGTGAAGTTTTTCTGTCAGCATAACACAATGTTTTTTCTGGCTATTGATGACATTTTCTTGTTCATCACATTTCTCTTCTAACTGCAAAAGCAAATCATAATCTTTTAACATGTGTCTACCAATAGAATCGAGATATATATGTGTTAAAACTAGGGTGATAATTTAGGACATAATCATTGTAAAAATATGACTATTTTGCTAAAATACTCTCTAAAAGATAGCCTTACTTTTGAGTGTTCTTTTCATATATTTGTTAGCAATCCAGTAATAAATTAACAAAAAATCTTCATTTTAGGCTATATATCATAATCAACTTTGAAAATGCATATAATCTTTGAAATAGTTAGCATTTGCAAAATCTTCAACATAAGACATACAAGCAAAAGGAACATAAAAAAAAACACTTATTTATGCAACCCAGATGTTCAAATCAGACCTGAATATATGTAAGCAAGGGGAAGTTGAACAAGATCTTTCCAATTTATGATATTAATGACCTAAACAATATTTTCTGCCACAGGCACAAAAAATGACACAACAACTTTTTATTATTCAACCCAGAAAAAAAATAATGTAATTTTCAAGGTAAAGCTAACTCTCAATACCAAGCGTTTTTTGCAGAGCAACAACATCAAATGTAATGGTTATGGAATAAAAAAATAAACATTAATGTATCTACAACAAACTTAAATATCCTGCTAGGACATATAATGTGCAAATATATGTTACGTGAGAATAAAACACATATGGTTAAACAGTTTATAGTAAATGGAAGTTTGCAGAACAATTTCAAACAATGCCACAAAATATTGACTACTGATACTTTTTCAACAATAATAGTTTAATATGACATAAAATTTGCATACGACTGTTGTGCATAAAATAAGAAATGAGCCTGCATGTATGTGTGTGTTAGCGTTTATACAAACTTCTGCTATGCTAAAATTACGTTTTTGCTGCAAAGCTTGAGTTACATACTAAAAAAAAATTTACATGCACCACATTGATACTTACGCATTTGCGGTGTTTTTCACTTTTTCTATAATCCTGTCGGAACTGCTCTAGTCTATTTGAGACAATTTCCAACTCTTCTTCTTTTTCACGAAATAAGCGACCTATTTTGTTCTTTTGTGATTGCACTTCCGTCATTCTAATCGTTAATTTTTGTTTAAGATTAAACATTTTTTTTGTGTATAGTTAAAATATTTAATACAACAACAATACGACAGTGCCAACCTGTCATTAATCTCTGTGAATTCATCCATTGCAAGTCTTCGCTGAGAATGAGCATCGCGCAATTGTCTTGTCTGATCCTTTGCTCTTTCTTTTGCTTCAATGAACTCTCTGTGAACTTCATCTCTCTCTTGTTTAATTTGTCGGTTATTCCTCTCCAGATTTTTCACTTTTTGATGAATATCTGAAAACCATAAAATCTTACTTCGCTACTCTTATCGCAAAAAAAGCAGCGGCAACAAAAATTGTAAGAATTTTTTGCTTTGTTAACAAGGAAAGTACCTTATTTTAAAATTATAAAATCATTTCATTGTTGGAAGGTGTTTAAACACACACACACAAGTAATATAAGGTGATGCAAATGTACAAAAAAGTCTCATACAGAAGCAGTTGTTTTACAGGACCTAAATTTTTGCAATGTAGGCTACTCGGTAGTATTTAAGCAAGCAATATCAAACTGATATTGAGAAAAATAACATGGTTGTTAATTGAGACAGATTCTTATATTAATAGACTTAAACAATAAAAAGATTAGGAAGAGAATGTATATAAATAATCAGTACAAAGAGAATAAACAATCCTTATTTTTAAAACGCAGAAGTCATGAGCAATTGGAGGGATTAATACATGTTGTTTCAAAACTCAAAGATGAAATCACATTCACAGACTGATAACAGATGGTCACAGTTGAGATGCTCATTGGATAAGAAATGTTTTGTCACCGCCAGGCACTAAACATCAATTAGTAGCCATGGTTTGTTAATTAGTTTGGTGAAACCCCGTTTTAAAATATCTGGGATCAAGTATAATTATGCATTTAAAACATTTAACAAAATCTTGTCATCAACATATCTAATGGAGTGCATGAAGGAAACGTAATTATGGTATGTAGTGTATTTGCAATTGACGATGTTGGCGATGAGAATTTTTGAGCAATATGCCATTTGGACTATTTCCAGCATGTTTGCATTACGTTGAAATTGCTGTGCAAGTTATGGCTATCAAAACATTTCATAAGGTTTTTACTTTAGTAAGTCTGCATAGCTACTGCCAACATTGAAATATTTTTTAAAAAACATAAATTTGTCTTATAGCCCATTTAAATTGTTCCACGTAAAATTGCATTCATTAAAACACCTAATAAAAATCAATCCAAAATGTTTGAGCACAATAGCAAAACAATCGTTCATCAGGAAACATACTTGCACAAGTGATGCAACCGACCAACTATTGGTCATGTCTTACTTACACATGAATATATTCATGTTCTTGTGAATAATGTTACCTATATATTCGGGTTCACACGAACCCGAATCTTTGTTTAAGATATATGCACACTTTTCAACAGCACTGCCATAATCATGCTTTTAAGCTAAATGTGCAGTTTCTAACAACCAGGGATTGAGACACAACACTTAAAATCCTAGATGTTTTGTAAAAGTAAAATCATCATGCATAACATAATGATTGTGAGAGAAAAAGCATTCCAATAAAATGTTTACACGTTCACTTCAAAGGTAGAAATATCCTGATGTATCCTTGTTTTTTTTATTGTGGTTGCACCTTATTCTTACCATATTCTGGCTCAAACAAGTATGTACAATACCCATGCATTTTGCGTCTTCGTCTAGGTCCAAACTTTTATCAGCGCTATCAGAATCTTGCGTTCAGTTCACAATGATTTAAACACAACAAAACATTGCATCTAACAGGCATTAAAAAAATAATACCTTCCAAATCTTTTCTTAAAACATCAGCAGCCTGAAGTTCTTGGTCAGCTACAACAAGTTTTTTTTTGAGAAAGTTGACATCATCTTTTAATTTTTTTAATTCTTCACTTTCTGTTGAGTTACTCCAACTTGGCGTGTTGTTGACCAAGTTCGCGGAGTCTGTAGAAACGACACTTTGTACAAAGAACCAGTTTCTTTATGGCATGCTTTAGCATATTTAAAGGACAAATTTGGATACACACAACAACTAAAAATTTTTATTTGCAATGCCAAACATTGTTCATAGCATGGGCGTATCCAGGGGGGGGGTCCGAGGGGTCCGGACCCCCCCCTTTTGTAAAATATTTTGGTCTTTTTTGATAACTAAACAAACGCCACTGTATTTTTTTGTCAAAATCCGCGTGAAAACCAGAAATTTTCTTTGACGTTGACCTAAAAACCGCATCGTGCTTGCATTCGCCATTGTTTCCAAACAGGGAGCATTGTTACCGAACACTTGGCATTGTTACCAAACATGTTGCATTGTTACGAAACAAGTGTCATTTTTCGTCAGTTCATGGACGAAACATCGTTTTTTAGTGGCCACGTTGTAATGACAAGCGGTTTACTTGCGTGAAAGTCAATTAGTTTAGTTGTTAAACTTTCCATAGCGTTACACAATTGCGCAAGCCAGAAAGCCACCGTTTATATGACGATTGGCGCGAACACCGGCGTTCGTATTTTGCGATTCTCGCCCACAATAGTTTATACCTGAAAATCGGGGAATTCCCTAAAAAAATTTGGACCCCCCCCTTTAGAAATTCCTGGATACGCCCCTGGTTCATAGTGAAACATATTATACACATGACATATGAAAAACAATTTTTGCCACATTTTGTTAAATGTTTCAAAACTATTTAGTTGTTACTATGCATACACAAAGTTACTTTGCCTACACAAACTAATTACTAAAAAAAAACTAACAATATTTTTGTTGTTGTAGGCAACAAAAACACAACAATAAGTATGAAACTTAAAAACTTTAACTTCCACGGAAATACCATCAACACAGGAAAATGCAGATTGTGTTTAGAAAGATTAAAAACAGTTTTTGTTTGAACACATATATATGCAGTATGTAAATAGTTCAATCTTTTTTTCTGGCGTACAAGTATTTTGTTTCAGTAAATGCAAAAGAAAACTATGCAGCATTTTAGTACTGTACTGCAATTATGCCATTTACTGCTGACATGCGCATTTGTATTTTGTAAGATTCAACCATTTCAAGAGCAATTGCAAAGAAATAAGAAACATTTTGACCCTCCCCTTTTGATAACCATGACTGATTTTTATTTTCACTAATTAACTGTTTATTGTATTAAAATTTCTTGATACAGAATTCTCCCATTCATTTGCCATAAAATCCTAGTACCATATTTACTCAATTGTAAGTTGCAGCTTATAAAGTTCTTTAACCTACCGTTTTTGTGACTTACAATCAGAGGCGGCTTACAATATTTAATGTCACGCTGATATTTTGTCTGCGGCTCTGTGTTTTAATGAAATTTTATAGCATTAAGGTTGTCAGCGTATCTGACAATTTTGAATGACAGATTTGTTGATAATTATTGTTGTAGGGCACCAAGTTTGCCTTTAACATTTAAGTGTGGCTTACATTCGAGGGCGGCTTATATTAATTTTGTAACACCGTCACATGCGGCTTACAATCAAGTAAATATGGTATGTATTTCAATTTCCATATAGACAAATTGTACTTAATTGGCCAGAAATGCAAAAAAACATAATAGGTGCAAATATAAACAATACCTTGTAAGCGTTTTTCTAACACAGTCTTTTCTTGCTCCAAGCGAAAAATTCTTCTTTCGAAGGATTGTTCATTTTTTCCATCACCACCAGACTTAAGGAGATTTGTGTCATGTGTGGAAACTGGGTTTATTAATTTGAAAAGCTTTTTCTGACTTGTGTCTGACAAAATCCTGTAACAAGTATTTCATGGTTGTTAAACAAATATTTGAAACATACAAAAATAACTAATAGTTTTTCACTTACGATGTGGAAGTAAAGGTAAATCCAATAAATGGCAAATGACTTCCACTAAAGGCAGCATGAGATCGTGGTGGTGCTGGTTGAGCATCTCCATTTACTGGTTTGACATCAATATCATCAACATCAAAGTTACATGTATCGGTTGGGGATGAAAACTCTGGTTGATAAGGTGGTGTCATTTTTGTTAAATTTTGCCAGTCTATTCCAGAAAAAAAGGCATGCTTTTTGAAATCATTGACACCATTTGCTCCAAGTCTCTGACTTGCATCACAGACCAATCTGAAGAAACAGTAAATAATTTACCCAAATATTAAACAAAAAAATGCCAAACATTCAAAATGTGTGTTTTTGTGTCAGTTATTTTAGGACAAATAAGTCTCAACATTAAGTGGCTCCTCAAAAGTAAACGGTCTCTGCTAGAGTACTTGTCAACAAAAGTTAACGAGAGGTGGTTTATTTTACTCTACATGTTTGAATGGTTGGTCCATGAAAGCAAAGAAATCTACCCACTGCTACATCCCAGACAAAACCATGATTGAAAATACAAAAAAAACCTGCTCATTAAATCCTTTGCTTCCTCAGAAATGTCACCAAAATGAGTTGGAAATCGAAATTTTTCCTGAAATCCAATAAACAACCTTAAACAATTTGTTTTAGTGATTCAACACATAATCTTTGCATCTTGGAACAACAATGGATTTATTAAGAACTGAATTGTGACTACAGATTAGCAGGTTAAACCTGCATAAAATTACTATGAAAAACCTGGTAGGCATTCTTTCAATTGGTTAGTTTTGTTATTTTTACTGTGGTTAATGGTCTTAGGCCGGGTCCACACTCATGCTTTGCGCCATCGGAACCTTTGTTTGTTTCATTGCCGCAGGTGTACACTCTGGACAAAGCTTGGAAGCGTGAACTTTTGGTCATAAGAGGTCACAGCACTTGGCACGACTTGCCGCTGAGCATATACGCTGTCGAAATCATTTTGATTTTGAGCCCACAGGCTTTGGAAATGGGTTGTAGGTCGAAGGTATGGGTGTAGTAAGTGGAAGTTCGATTTGAGCCAGAGTATTTTTTTACTTTAATTTCTTTCGGAAATTAATCACAAACATTTTTTTAAAAAAACATTAATTGACAAGATATTTTAAAAATATAAATTTGTTAAATCAAGATCGTTTTATGAAGTTGTAATAACATATTTAGTTGAAACTAACTTATCATGGTAAGTTAAACATTGACTGCGACACATTTATGTCTTCCAGTTTGTACATAGGTTAGGTAGTTTCATTTAGTTGTTGATAGCGCTGTTTAAATAGAAAATGTTAATTGCTCTGCTGGCCTATTCACCTAAAACCAAACAGCTTTTTTGTTGTACAACAAACTAATGGTTGTTTAGACATAATTACAATATCTTGCGCAGCAGTATTTCATGTGGTTTTATTTGAATTACTTTGAGCAAGCCTGCTTTCTATCTTAAAGTGAAGTATATATCATTTGAATATGAACATGCATCCACTAACAATAAACAAGTGTAAAAAAATGTTGTTTGTTTTGATCACACCATAACAAAGGTTCCTCATGTTTTCAAAATGTTGAATTGTTATATTTGGTATAGTTATTTTTTGCATCATCAACTGATTAGCTCTAAAATTGCTTCAAAAAGGAAAGGTTATGATATGATGCTTTAAGTGATACATTGTTTTATTTCAAGCAACTGTATATTTGTTTGAAATATGTGCTCTTATTTCTTTCCTAGGTTCTCTTCAATGTTGTGCCTATACATTTTTCTGTGTTTATTCAGCACTCATTGCAAAAAATCAGCAGCACTGCATGGAAAAATTCCCAAACAAACACAATAAATTCAACAACATGAATGAATATCAGTTCGTCATGACAAACTATTCCAGTGGTTAAAGTAGTAGTAAGCATAATGATCATAATACCCGCCATTGATGCCAAATCAGTAACTTCTCATTTCATTTCATGTATTGCTTGTAAAAAAAGTTTCATTTGGTGTAATTGTACCTTTGTAGATGCAGGCAAAAATTGTTGACCAGACTCTAGTGAATGTGGTAATTGCTGGAGTTATGCAAAACCATACAAACATACTTCAGTTGTTCTTGGTAATGTTGTTGACTAATGCAGTACTTTTTGCAATTTGGTACTTTCTCATGACTAACACCATTCACCACGGCCGTAATGTCTTCGTGACAGTTTCTGTGTGGACCCGGCCTTATGCAACAAACTGGTTCCAAAAATATTGAGACTGAGAAATGTTTTTTTTACTCTGTTTGTTCTGTATTTTTTAATTTGGTAACCGTAAAATATTTGATAAAAAATGTAACATATCTTGCTTATCGATATTGCCTGTGGCTACAGCATTAAGCTGAAAGAATTACGGGGTCATCACAAGTTCTTCATGTTTATTGATGTTGCTTAAACTAATTTAATGATCATTGCAACCGAATACTGTGGAACACTAGAGCAGACTTAACGATGAGATAGAGATATACTTCATAGTACGTGGTTCTAAAATGGGGCCCATATATAATAGTGTTAGGGCATCACAAGTCTATTTCAATGGCATGTACACTAGTGCCTAGAAGCTTTACAAACTGTGATGGTGATATGTTAGCAAGGTTGACCATTTTTGTAAGTTTTTATGTATAACCATCATATATAATTAAAGCATTGCTGACTGGAAAGAAACCTGACTAAAGTGAAGACCACCCTTTTTTACAGTTTTGTGTCATGAACTGCAAAAAATCAAGCTGTGGGGTCGAACTTTAGCCACCCCAGGTACAGAATAAACATTTAACAACCTTTGGTTTAAGTCTGCGTGGATTACTTTTGGGGCCAATATTTGAACTCTAAGATCTGATGATTAATTGGATTCAACCAATTATGATACAATACAGAGAGGAAAAAAAAACTACAATGTTACAATATGGCAGGTACACTAATCTTACCCGATGATTCATTATTTTTCCGTAAGTCTCAACCAAGGATTCAGCATAAAATGGTGTTTCACCAAAGAACATTTCATACATACACACGCCCAAAGACCACCAGTCACATTCAGAACCATATCGACCTTTGCCATCCTCCATGGCTTGCAAAATTTCTGGTGATATGTAATCTGGAGTCCCCACAGCAACATTGGAGTGAACCTAATAACATTATAGATGAAAAGGAAAGTGTTGCTCAAATGTATTTGTTGGGGTTCATGTTTGGGAAGAAAGCAATGATTTTTCTAAAATTTATTTCTAAGTGCACATCAGTAGATACACGCGTAAGTCCAGTGTGAACTGATTGCCAAGGCTCAAATCAAGTATTTTGACTGATCAAGTACTTGACTGATCAACACTAATGGTTGCAGAATTCAACAAGGAGAACATGTTTTGCGTTGACACAAAGTTGCCACAGTGACATTTGAAATTGAAGTTTGTAAGAAGTGGCCTATGCCTCACAAGGTGAATAAAAAATCAGTCGCGTCACTTAAACGTTGACTACTATACACACTTACTGTTCCATCTGGCATCAATTTAAGACATGATCCAAAATCAGCTAATCGAATATGGCCATTGACATCAAGCAGAACGTTATCCGGTTTTATATCCCTAAAACATCAAATGAAAACCACATTGAATCTAAATTGAAGCACACTACACTAATAATTCCTTTTTTACTAAATTATATTTATGCAAAGCATTTCTTAACCAAGATAGTTTTTAGTTCTAAACACCAATACAACTATTTCAGGTAGTACCCATTGTCATTTTTACCTGTGAACATAATTCAGTTGGTGTATAGAGTCAATTGCAAGCACCATTTCCGCAATATAAAATCTTGCCATGTCTTCCGGGAGTCTATCATCAAACTTACTCAAAAGTGTTAACAGGTCACCACCAACATAATAGTCCATGACAAAATACTAAACACATGAAAAAATAAACATTAATAATTTGCCACTTACATTTTTATAATGTGATCCCATCAATAACATTGTACAAGTGAAAACGTCAAGCCCTTTCCAACTGAAAGATCTATATAATCGGGCCACAGATGTGTTTCAATCCATACCGATACTTTTTAACACAGCAGAAAAAAATGTGTTGATTTTTTAAAGTAAATGAAAGGCACAATTTATAATCTCATGACAGACAGGCTGCACAAGATTGCGACACTCATATGACAAGACAATAGCAACGCTAGGAAAATTTAAGGAACATATTTGTGTCTCCGTTGGGCAGAGTTGTCCACAAAAAAGCTCTGTACACCTTTTGATAACTTAGTTGTGATAATTATTTTCACAGAATGTAGGAAAACTTTTAACCAACGACGATTTTGCAGCAAAATGTTTTCTTACAGGCTTCTAAAATTGACTTCCAGCAATTTATGATCGTACCAAGGCATGTACACATATTTGCAATCACATGCTACTACAACAGAAAGTGTTTTTTTCCAACAGTTGGGCAAACTAACCCTATTTTGAACAGTTTGTAAAGTATCGGTATAGCTGTAGTTTTCATAAAAAGTATCGGGTACTGGATAAAAAACACGTCCATTGCAGATAGCGAACATGAGACAAATCAAGTGTTGCTGTTATGATAGGCATATATTTAAGCAGACCAAAAAGTGGCTCATGCAAAAAAAAACTGTTTTTTGGCTATGACAGGCTTTTGCCTACAAATAACATTTAAGCAGTGAAAAGCAGTCGAAGAGAATTTTGTAATGTAGTCATAGTAGTATAAGTTTATTTTTTGTTTCAATAGTTACCAAATTTCTTTCATCTTGGAATGCATAGTGCAATCGAGTTATCCAATCACAATTTCCCTTTACCAAAACATCTCTTTCCTCACGAAAACAGGCGGTTTCAGCCCTCTTCAACATTTCCCATTTATTGAGAGTTTTCATTGCAAAGACACGCTCATTTCCTTTCATCCTGACCAAAGCAACCTGTAGTTGAATCGTAACAAATATTCGTCATAAGAACTGAAATGCATGTGTGTTGAGAAGAATATCTCTTATGTTAGTTGAACTGGTTTCCATGTGCAACTGCAACATTACAATGAACAGTTTACCCATGTAGTGAGGAAATTGACCAAACTTTTTATTTCTATTAAGTTCTTGGCATCGCTTTAATGGCAGTTAAATGGTACCTTCTCCAGTGCAAAAGCCCTTGTATGTCTTGGTTGCTTGTTTCAATGGAATTATTTGTGCAACCAACACCAGTAAAAAATTTTTAGTCCTCTTTTTCATAATCAGCTTTGGCAAACATTATCCTTCTAAAGACGTTCATCTTACAGAACTCCCCAAAGCAATATTATAGATCAAGAATTTGTCAGTTTAGGGCAAATTTTTTAATTTTTTTATCGCATATATGTATTAAGAATGCTGACTTTTCTGGGTTAATATGAAAATTGAATTTTGTTTATTGCATCTTACATTGCTACACAAAACAAGCTATTAAGTGTTGCCATTGTTACTTAAAAATGTAAATACAAATTGTTGGCCGAGAGGACTTTATTTTTCAATTATTTTGGAAGCAGAAAAAAATTGACTGTGTTTAATTCGAAAAATAAACAGCTTCTCATTTAAGATAACCTTTGTTGCAATAAACTTTAAAATGTGTTGATCATGTGAAAAGGTAATGATAATAATAATAAAGTGAAAGGTGCTGTCAGTGAGAAATAAATGTCAAAAAAAGACAATAACACAAATAATCCTACACACTAAAATAGTGATGTACCAAAGCTTCATTTAATCGGCTGAATCAACGATTTTTGTTGAAGATTCGGTTTCAGCCGAATAACTTGTTTTGATTCGACCAAAACCGAACTTTTACACTCAACACAAACATTCTGGAATACCAACAAAAACGTGTGAACCTTATGAAAAATAAATAGTATTTCGGGCGAAAAACTTTTCTTTTCCGTGTAATTATGTATCACACATCTTACAAATTGCGCTAAAACTAACATGTAATCCCCAATGCCTTATGATTGTTCAGTGACCTAACAATGCAAGTCTTACCATGCATAATCGATAAAGACAATTGTTAAATCTTTTAAAAAACGGGAGTGAATAGCAGTGGCGCCAAGTCCAGGGGGGCGGGGGGCCATGTTCCCCGCAAATTTTCAGTTATTTGGTCACAATCACAATTTTGTGCTACGACATGTTGACGCGCTTGGTAGGAGTGGAAATTAAAGTTGTAAATAACTGGGAATGTCGGTAAAGTGACCCGTATTGTGTGAAATCTGTCGTCAAGTGTATTAGATTGTCGCGCCTAAATTTGAAATTGTTACCAAACATGTTGCATCGTTACGAAACAAGTGCTATTTTTAATTGCTCAACTTTAAGAGACTTGGACAAAAGTGGTCTTGTAGTTGCAATAGCGCTTTTCTCAGTGTAAACCATTTTTTGCACTGTGGAACAAATATAATAATTCATTTTCGTTTAAACACATTGTACAAATGTGCAGAGGCTTCCCCCCCCAAATTACCGTACCATAACAGCAATTATAATAAAGGAATTTTCCTCTGTTAGGCCCCCCCAATTACGGTTAACATTAGTTATGACATCACGATGGGACCGCCTCTCCCCTGGTTATTATAAAAACTTGGCGCCTATGTTCAATAGTGTTCATTGAAGTATAATTGTTTTGTCTGGTACAAGACCATTAATACACTTGGATACTACCAACGACAGCCAAAACAACCTTAAAACCCAAAGAACTACGATAATAACTGTTGTGGCACAACTGTCTGTCTCGCAGAAAAACGCTTCTATCAAAAGCATAGCGTACATGTCTCCATGATATCACAATTGATTCCGTCAATTCGGCAAAACTTCCAAAATATGTGGTTTCGGTCCGAACCGAAATTAGACGGTTCGGTACATCACTACACTAAAATACCTGTCTGTAATAAAGCATGAAATAAAAGAAAATAATTTCCCACAAGCATTTGTGAGTGAATGCAACAACAATATTTTTTATCAGCAGCAAAAATGTCATACCTAATTAATACATCATTTTTTATGTTCAACAGGACTATGGTTAATTTTTAGGGATTTTAGGAAAACTAACAAATTAAAGTCTCTCTTACCTCACCAAATGCACCACGGCCAATAACTTTCAAAAATTCAAAATCCTGACGCTTTAATCTGTTATCTTTGATCATTTTGGCATAAGGTTGAGCTGAAAAAATAAACATACAAAAAGTAATTAGATGGTTCCTAGTTTTGTAGGTGGAAATTCACCGTAAAGGCATAAAATAAGTAGTTTTACATCTGGTAATTGATAAGTTGGAGGCCAGGAACTTTACTAAGTCACCTTGCTGAAGTTACATCATGTTGACATGATGGTGACTTTAAGCAGGGTGTGCAACCTTTAGCCAAGCTGGGCCAAATACAGTCAACTAGATTAGACCATTTTTTATGAGCATAGTGAGTAAAAAAACTATGATTGTTGTGTGAATTTTACTACATGGTGAAAGAAGGAAGTAATTACTGCTATGCCCAGTGTAAAAAGAAACAATAGCCTTTCATAGGCTGCAAAATGTCGGTTTGCAGGTCACAAGTTACACACCCATTATTTATGGCGAGCTACTTCAAGAAGACATTGTCAATTTTTTAACTTGTAAAATTTTCAACATATCAGGTTTTCAAGATTTGTAATTCTATCATTAATTCATAATGCTTGTATTTGCTGCATTTAAATCCTTGATGTCAAGTGTTTATCTTCACAAATTGTTTTGTTTATCAGTCATGCTCGCAGTAATCACAACAGACAGGCCACTTTACAAAAATTTCATTACATTGTGTTAAATCTTTATGTCAAGTGCATAAGATTTGGACCCATCAAATTGGGCTTGCCATATTTAAAAAAAAAGATTGGGCTGTGTGGCATTCACATTGAAGTCAGTATTTCTGTTAATCGAACAAGTCGTTATTACTCCAGATTTTGCATATAGGCCAAAGCATTTATAAATAGAATGTTAGAAACAATTTTAAATGAAAAAGTTTATTGGCTTTTCTTGGATTTACAAATGTTATTGGATTATTTTATATTCCTCTGAGTTTAGTTTGTTAAAAAGTACATACCAGTGCAGGAAAAAAGTTTTGATTTCTGCCAATATCAGGTGTACATACCTCTTTCAATAAATCCAGAGAAGCTTTTTTCCCTCCTAAGTGTTGAATTGCAGCATTCATCAAACAAAACAACAACCAAATCCAAAAGAGTTTCAACACTAAACCAATTGTTCTGTTCCATTTCACCCAACACCATTTCTTCCAGTTCTTTTAGTCTCATATCCACTATTCCCATATTGCCAGAGGACTCTCCAGCCATTTCAGGTTCGTTTATATTGCAATCACGTTTAACTTCAGCATTCAATAACTACATTATTATATTATGCATTTCAAAGGTATTTAGATTTACATTTCTGCGAAACTTCATAAAAAATTTCGTGACTAAATTTAAACAAATGTAGAGACCAATATTCATAATTCTGACTTCATGTTACAATGGTTTGACATCACAAAGCTGCAGGTAAAGATTGGACAATACATCGGAATTCTTCTTTACACTTACGTTCAGAAAAACATGTGGAATTAAGAACAGGGATGTTAGGTTAGTTGACAAAAAAAATCGCCAGTTGACAAAAGTTTGAACGCGGGTTACTCAGCCACCTTACGAGGTAGCTACTTACTTTCTTCACACAAAAATAGATCACAGGCTGAACTTTCCAACGAAAGAAAAATTAAAAAAAATTTACATTAATATTCCAATACAAATATTATAGGTATGCTATGTCATAACCATAAGTAAACATGGATTCCTGCTGAAATTCTGAAGGGCAGATATTCTTTAGCGTCCATACTATCTAAAAATACTAAAATTTTCGCGAGAAAAAACGCGCATCTTCTCAAACTTGAAGAATATTAACCATACCCCAATATTTTCCAACGTTTTGCGCTCGCCGCGAAAGGTAACAAAAAAAATTCCCAGTTAACAAAACTTTGGCCGCGTGTAACTCTGCCATCTTTTAAGCCCAGCGACTTATACTTTCTTCACACAAAATAGATCACAGGCTGAATGGACGCTAAAGAATATCTGCCATTAAGGATTTCAGTGGGAATCGATGTTTACTTATGGTTATGACATAGCATACATATCATATTCACATTGGAATATTAATGTATTTTTTTTAAAGTTTTCTCTCGTTGGAAAGTTTAGCCTGTGATCTATTTTTGTGTGAAGAAAATAAGTCGCTGTCAGACGACTTAAATCACTGTCATCCGTTGGGCACCAAACTAGGTGCAACCTTACGGAGAAAACAAGGTGGAAACACTATGGCCAAGCAAAGCTCAACCAATAGTGCCGTCAGGCCTCGTGTCACAATAATTATATGATAAGCAAAGTGGAGCCAATAATATGAATTGTGTATAAGCTGCAGACAGATGGCCACTGTTTCGACCTAAAAGGTCTCATCAGTGCAGCTGGTGTGACTATCAGACGACTTTGCTGACCAAACGGCCAACAAAGACTTCCACTTTGTGGTGACTATACAACTTTGCTTATCATACTTTGCTTATCATATTATTATTGTGACACGGGCACTGTGTTTGAATGAATGTCATCAGTTACTCACAGAATCGCTTTTATTCCGAGTATTGTTCTATGTTAATGGATAGCAAAGGACGTTTTATGACTGTGCAAGTGGATTGTATATGTTATATATATGTTTTGAAATGTACCCTTTTAATGGCAGTTTATGTACATAAATTAGGCTTAGAAAATAGACAAGAGTGCTGTGGGTGCATTTATAAACCAAATGAAATAATTTTGTGCATGTTCATTATATGCTATAGTTCAAATTGGTGAACGCAATAGCTTTTCCACTGTCTAGAATCCTAGATAACCGTATCAGATTAGATATCAACTAGCAGTAGAAACTCCGGAGAAAATGCACCGTCACGCATGAATAACACTTTAGGCGAAACGGAAAATGCATTGTGTTAAATGCGATTTTGGCGTTTTTTAGGGGGCTTAAAAACCTAATAAATAGATCAAAATGTAAAACTTTTTTAAAGAAACAATAAGTTTGGTCCCTCGCTTTTAGAAATATGGGGATGATTTTGAATCAATCGTGTCGCATCATTTTTTACGCCGATTTGCTGTCTACTGTCTTTTGGTTCAAAATATGAACAAATAATTGCGCGCTTTTGCTCTTTGCAAGCATTGCAAGGCTAAATCTAGCTATGTCTAATCAACTACTTTGCTTGTTATGCTTTTCGTAGGACAGTATCTCTGCACACAGTAATGAGGTGTTTTGTGGTAACACTAATTAACGGAACTAAGGAACCCAAGGAAAATCACGAACACTAATTTACGGAGCTAAGGAACGGAAATAGTCTAAGGAAAATACATACTGCTAACGGAACTGGCCAAGGGCGTCTAAGGAAAATACATGGAGCTTACGAAACTGACCAAGGGCGTCTAAGGAAAATAGATAGACTAAGGAAAGTAGATAGAGCTTACGGAACTGGCCAAGGGCGTCTAAGGAAAGTAGACAGAGCTTACGGAACTAGCCAAGGGCGTCTGAGGAAAGAAGATAGAGCTTACGGAACTAGCCAAGGGCGTCTGAGGAAAGTAGATAGAGCTTACGGAACTAGCCAAGGGCGTCTGAGGAAATAAGTAGATAGAGCTTACGGAACTAGCCAAAGGCGTCTGAGGAAAGTAGATAGAGCTTACGGAACTAGCCAAGGGCGTCTATGGAAAATATATAGAGCTTACGGAACTGGCCAAAGGCGTCTAAGGAAAATATACAGAGCTTACGAAACTGGCCAAGGGCGTCTAAGGAAAGTAGATCGAGCTTACGGAACTGGCCAAGGGCGTCTAAGATAAATGCAAAATAGATATTCCCAACCAACGGCATTACTGTGTGCAGAGATACTGTCCTAGAAAAAAAACATTAAAAGCAAGTAGTTGATTTTACATAACAAGAATAGTAGTTGATAATAATACTCGATTTATCGTCCCACTGCTTGCAAACAGCAAAAGCGCGCAATTATTTGTTCATATTTTGACCCAAAAGGCAGTAGACAGCAAATCGGCGTAAAAAATGATGCGACACGATTTATTCAAAATCATCCACACATTTCCAAAGACGAGGGACCAAACTTGTTGTTTCTTTAAAAAAGTTTTAAGTTTTGTTCTATTTAATGGGTTTTTAAGCCCCTTAAAAAACACCAAAATCGCATCTAACCAAATGCATTTTTCATTTCGCGTAAAGTGTTACTCATGCGTGACGGCGCACTTTCAGCGGAGTTTCTGTATCCGACGTCATAATTGTCGTATGTTATGTTGTGCCACGAACCCATTTCAACCCATATTCATTCGTTGCACGGAAGACAACTAAATATCCGGCTAATCATATCTCGTGACACTTCCAGCAACACAGCTGTCTTTTCAAATGAGTCATGGATTAATCCGAACTCAAACGACCCTGTATGCATTTATTATGTAAGGCCACACATCTTTGGGTAAAGGAGAGAGTAATTTAGAGTAATAAAAGAGTCACATAGAGTCATTCAGAGTTATTAAGTCATACCTTTATGCATTCGAGTCTAGTTTTTCTAGCAGTCTATAATACAACTCGGGGTTTCAAACAGACATAGACTTAAGCACACGTGATTTGTAACATTTTTTTTGTAATACTCGTGCCACTGTTATTTATGCATTAAACTGACAGATTGACTTTGGGTTAGAGAGTAGCCTTTTTATCAGGAGTCAGATATACGGCAGTATTAATATTTTGTGTAGACGTTTTAAATAACGCCCTACATTTCCATTCCATGTTTTTGTATTCTATGCTGTAACACGCTTTTTAACTTTTTAATTCCATTTGCACACGGCCTTCAAAAAATTCTCAGGAAAAACAATGTGTTATTTCAAAAAAGGAAATGATTTATTTATTATTTTTTACCCATTCGCATCATTATGTTACTTATTTTAACATATTGAAAATTTGTTTTAAAATTCTACCCACGTTTCAAGTAATTCGAAATTGTTTGCGCGTTTCCTACCTCTTCGGATGCAAAAAGTCGCATTTCATCTCCTGGAAATCATGCGTGACGGAGTTTCTCCAAGAGAATAAAAGAAACAAAGAAAAGAGGAGCCGTTGCGCTACCATAAGAGTCGAAGCTTAGCTCTCGTCGCCGCATTTTAACGTTACATGTTGTGATATGTTTCGTTATCGTTTTTATTTTAATTAAAAGGTCGCAAAGGTAGTCCTTGGTAAATGTTTTTTGATAGTCTTAGCAGTCGGAGTGCTTTCTTATTGCAAACGTGGCGTCCCTGCATATCCACATAGCACAAGGAGCCTGCTGCCTTTTTCTCGCCTTGTCCCTTATGTCCTAACTTCATTGGCCTACTTATATCGTCATGCGTTTGCCCTTTCTGACCATTCGATTGGATTTTGACTCTGGTAAAGTTTTGCCGACTTCAGGAATTATTCTGCACGTCCGGTTAATGAAGGTGGCATATCTGTATTTCCTTCAAAATAACTTTTGCCGATGGAAGAAGCCAACCAAGTATTTTGTCCTCTGTCACAATATAACGATTTTGAGCCAGTTTTCGGGGGGGGGTTGGGCTTTATCTGAAATATAGTGCTGAACAAGAAAAGCAATGAGGCTCTTTTCTTATGGCTACTGTACCACAGACTGAATTAGGTTTCCTATTTTTGCAATTGTTTAAAAGAGGTAAAAGCACATGCAAATAGAGCAACTTTTGCACATGTATATGCAGATTTTTTCGTTTTGTTCAAAAACAACAACTTTTCTTAATCAAAACACAAAAAAAACATTTAAATATGTCAAGAACAGAAATATCACCGCACAGCATATAAAATAAATTAAATCAATAGATTGTTCACAACATATATAACAAATATAATTTTGATAACAAATAAGCAATTACATTGTAAAATAAACAACATACGACCATGGTGCTCAAATATCATATTATTTGTGTATGTTGCAAGAAGCATTGCTTTCTGCAATTACAACAGTAATTTGAAATTTCAAACAAAATGTCTGACCGTTTGAATAAAAAGCAAGGTACTCTTGCTTGAGCCCCGTTATTTGAACTGACGAAGACAACAAAATTAAAAATTTTGTTTGGTAACCCCATTGCAATCTTTCCATTCCAGTGCCCGTTTGTGGGTGATTTTAACAATTGATCGTTTATTTTCCGTGTGGCTAAAAAGGTGCTTAATACATAAATAAGTTTGCTTCAGATTGCGAGTCCTCAGAATGTTTGGTGAAAAATCGAGAAGGTTGTTTCGTCGTAGGCAACTGTGGCAAAATATGTTTTTGTTTCAAAATGGTGATGCATTTCATAAATTTTAAGCAAAATTAAGGATAAAGATACAAATTAAAGATAAAAGCTTTTTAAATTCACATACCTTCCCAAAATTGAATCAAACAAAATCAATCCACTTTCACGCTGCAGTAGCATTATGATACTGGGTCCAGACATTAAAATATTCACCTGGAGATAAACTTTTTTTTAATTTCGGAATGCCCCAAAACCATTTTTTACATACTGTAAATTGTAAATGGGTATTACTGAAGTTTCTGTCTCCTATCAGCTCATAAACTTTGGAAGCTTGATCTTCATTAAAATTAGTCATGTGCCATGCACATATGTCAAACCCTTGTGTCAGCAATTGCTCAAGTATCTCAATGTATGGAGGACAAATTCTCTTCTCTTGTGAAACAGTGATAACTGGTGTTGTCAATACTAAGCAAACAGGTTGAATTTCCATTCCAGTTGCACCCAACAAATCTTCGAGACATGTATATATTGCATGAATAGATTATTGGCAATATACCATTAGCTTGCAATACTGCAATACTCTACATCGATTTTTACCAAATTTTGGTGCAGGTAAATTCAAGTTATTTTGATTTGCTTAAGCTTCTTTTTAGTGTACAAAAACATACAAAGTTAAGTAGGTACAGTCCTGCATGTGCACACAAACAACAACCAACAACAACAAGAGCATGTAAGCATAGAAGTGACCCATTTGAAAATTGCTCTTCAAAATCTATATTCGGTTCTGACAGAGCAGACTTGTTTAGAACTTTACCATAAACAACATTGCATAATTCAGGGCTTTCAGGATCTAATAAATACATCATGTAGATGCAAAAAGGTAGTGATGTACATCCATATATTCACAAAAATGTTACATATTTGTTAGATTTTGAAATGTTACTATTAACACTTTGAGTGCCAAGTTATGTACATATGTTTGTTAAATTCTTGCAAGCCAAGGTGACAGGCTTGTATAAATTCCCGGGGGTCCTGAAAATCTATGGTGCCACACAAATTTATGATGTCACATTAAGAATATTTGAAGTGGGTCCAAATGTTTTTTGGCAACAAAAATGCCATTTGCTTGATAACAATAACATATGTTTGGTAACATTTGCTAATTTAACATGATTCTAGAAAACATAATTGGGCCAGATATGTGTCCGTTAGATACCACAAATTGTTATGTCATTTTTGTTTAAGCATCACAGATAAACATATGAAGCTGTGAAGTTTAAAATAAAAGCTGCTCTGAGACTGTGCTTAATTTTGTGTTCTGAATTTTGTAGATAATTAGTATGTCTTTACATGCCAATTTCTGTATCAATGAACCAAAATAGGTTAAATTCACAGCATTTTAATAGATTATTTTAATAAAATTTTAATTTTAATAAAAAGATCTGTCAAAAATGATCAAACCATGGCCACATCCTGGCACTCAAACAATGTACACCAAAAAAAGTATGAAGAAGTCATTTCGAAAAAAAAACACATAAGCTTTGAGACACTATTTGAAAATCTTAGCATTTCTTTGGCTTAGGTTTCAAAGACTTTTAAAGAGCATCCTGGCAACACCTATTCTATTATTCATTCATTGGCTTATTTTGCCCAAGGTATTTCAGTAATGAAAAGAGATGGAGAATGTGAGAGTATGAGCTGGGAGACGCTGGAGTAACCTTCAGGTTTTCGGTGCCAAGCGTCACCCTATGTTCGTATGAGTTTTTATTACTAATTTAATTTAGAGAGCTTACCAACTCTAGGATCATCTGACACTTTTACTTCCCTTCCTTTAACTTTGTCTGAACAAAATTTGTCAGTTAAATTTAAAAAAAAAAAATTCTTAGAAATTGAGTAAAAGTAACAATTTAATTTAAAATTGTAAAAGAAAAAATACCTTCTTTCATCACACTGTATTCCTTCAATGATGGTACTTGTTCCATTTTTAACTCAAATGTTGGTTTACAACATAAACCTTCAGGAAAAAACAGCTTTTGTTCCTCACATGCAGCAATATATCCCTCAGAAACTGTAATAGCGTTTTTATTAAATCAGCACTAACGTTACTAGATTCAATAGTTAACCACTCATAATAAATTATAATTTCCAGTCTTACATAAAGTCCAAGTGGCTAATGTTTAGGCGTATCCAAGGAGGGGGGGGGGGGGTGAGGTGTCTGGACCCCAAATTTTGAGAAAATTTTTTACCAAACATGTTGCATTGTTACGAAACAAGTGTCATTTTTCGTTAGTGTAAGAAAGAAATTTCTTCTTTTAGTGGTCACATTGTTGCAAAGGCAAGCCATTTTCCTGTGCGTAAAGTCAATTAGTTTAGTTGTTGAAAAAGTAGCAACCATACACACCTTGAAAAAAACTATTATCGCTCGCAAATACCCAAAAAGGCCACCGCATGCAAAATAGTTTTTATTTGTATGTTTTCTTGATTATGTTAGCCAACGTATTGGTCCATTTTTGGAAACAAATATATTCAATACTTTCTTTCAAAGTAGGAAAATAAAACTGCGACGCGAGTACTACCGCAAAAACTCACATCAAGTGTTCCATAGCGTTACGCAATTGCACAAGCCACCGTTTATGTGACAATTAACGCAAACACGGGCATTCATATTTTGCAATGCTTGACCAAAATTAACTTTAATTTAAAGCGAAAAATTGGGGAATTCAAAAAAAATTTAGACCCCAAACTTAAAAAATGCTGGATACGCCTATGGTCAGTATGAGTGGCAACACAATTTAAAAACATGTCTTACACCTGTCATACTAACCATGTATTGCATTGGAAAACTCGTCAATTCCAAATTCTGCTCTCCAATTTGCACTACCACCAATATTTTGCTTGTGAGCTTCTCTTGGATCTGTAGGACCGGCAACATCTAGTAATCTTCGAACAGCATTTACTCTTTGCACACAAATAACTAAAGATGCAGCAGAAGTCATGTGACTAATAAAAACACTTCTTTCTCCCAACATCTATAAATAATGTTTGCAATCATAACAACTTCAATTTGTACTCAGTTCTTAAGTTGAACCTTGTCATATTTTGTAGGCATAATCTGTGAAGCTTGGTCTTCTGACAAAACTGACATATGTGCAGCAACTATGCAAAACTTTTCTTGGTAAAGACGTCTCAAAATCTGTGTTTTTTTCAATGGTTGCATTTAAGAAAACAAATATTTATCATTACTTTTTGACAGCAAACATACCCTAACAACATGACGCGGAAATGCATCTGGTTTAATAATTAAAATTGAAGTAATAGTATGAGGCTGACAAAACATAGAATCCAAAATACATTCCTCCATAGGTGATGCTGGGTTTTGCAATATTCTTGGTTTGCCTATAAAATCACATTGCATGAACTTAAGATATACATCATTATAGTTTTGATTTGTAAACCTGCGCTAATGCATGTATTACATAAATATTTTTTATTTCACAAACTTTTTCTTGATATAAGCATGAGTATCAGAAGTGTGAGAATCTACAAATATTTACATAATGTGTTGGCACAGGGTTACAAAACAAAACTACAATACTGTATAAAAAAAATTTGATACATAGATCGATTTAAAAGTCTGGTTAGACCATATTTGTTACTGAATAAAAAAAATGTGTTAAAGATCTTCAATAATGATTTAAAGCTTTTTACTAATATTACTTTATTTTGACAGGCAAAAAATAATTTTTGTAAATTAGCTCTGGAAGATGTAATAAAACGATGCAAATCACAAAGGGTTTGAAATATGAGCATATGGATATTAACAATATTAATTGTGTGTATGAAAAGTTTTTACGTCTTTTTTTTTTCTTGGCTGGTTTGTTGCATGATAGTCTCTTGTCATTAACTGAATCTTCTACATCACTTTTTGATAAATATTCATTTAAATAATGGGCAATTCTCATAGGTGGAGGAAGATACTTCAGCAAAGGCCTGCATCTGTTGTCAGCAAACAGTTCATTTTCGGTAAAAAACATTTTCATCTGCAGAAACAAATATTTTAGTTAACAGTATAGTAGACTAACAAACAATTGCACAAAAAATACCAAACATACATCTGTACCTGTCTAAAAGCAACTTCTGGGGTGGATGACATGATTCTATCCATATTTTGTAAGTAGACAGAGTTTTTATGTATTTCATAATGAAAGGGTATTTTTAAAACCGTTCGCATTATCTGGCATAAAAACAGTTTGACAAAATGATTTTAGTAAAAGTCAGACAAAACTTACATTAAAAGCATTAACCCGCCGTAAAACACATAAGAGAACAGGTCCATTTTTAATGATTGGTAGGCTGTTATACCACAAATCAGTTCCAACTTCAAATGGGGTTAATTCCTAAAGTAAAACGTATGATAACTAACAAAGTTGCTTTGAAATATACACACTTTAAATAATACAGATTTCATAGCAAACAAGGTTTCTACTAAAACTAGTTTATGATACTTTTACCTTTTGACCCAAAAAACTAATACAAAAAGTTTGTCACTGAAAAAAAATTGAAAAGGTCAACATTTTAGAGGTGCGCATATATGTTGGCATGTGATGTCATTACATTTTAATATAATAATGTAAACTTGTATGCAGAATTCAAAATGTTGCCGATTCCTGATTTAGACCACAGCAAACAATCATTTGCATTAAAACACAGACAGAATATGTAGCCTAATTCTATCTAAGTGTTGTTACACACTTTTTTGAGTTCACAGCTGATAAATGGTTGTTGTGAAAATAGAAGTACATTCAACTACAAATGTTGACCAGGTGATAGTGTGTAAACTTTCTTTTGGTCTGGCTTCAGGGGTAGAGCTTTAGTATCAGTAAACATATTGGTTTGTGGAAACGGAAAACTGCCTGTATCAGTATTCTTTTAGGTGAAAAAAAACTTTAATGAACTGACAATACAAACAAATATATAACCACAGTTGCAGTCACCCTCAAACATTGCCATGCAATTCAAGATTTACTGTCTCACAGGGTAAATTGGCGCCTATGTGCTGTGTACAAAAATGGCCTACTATCAACAGTATTTCCAGCAAACAATGTAGGTAAATGACTTTGCAGTACCTTTGCATGCTGCAAAGAAACTGATCGAATGTACTTTATTCCAAGAAGCTCAAATCCACGAAACTCCGAACTTATTTCACTACATTCTGTATCTTCATGCAAGAAATTAAAATCCTTGTTTTCATCGCATTGCAGATAAAATTCACCATGAAGTAAAGCTAAAATTCAAGAGACACAAGCAAATAAAAGTGTTTTATTTTTTAGTTATCATTTCACTGTGAAATGAGTAGTATGTGCATTTTTTTTCGCTGCTACAAGGCTGTCTTACATACCTATGTACAGTTAAATTTACTACTTCGACAAAATGATAATTGCAATCTTTATGAGAGCATTTGCAGTTGTTAAACTAGTCAATTACATATGTAATCTTTAGTTGAATTATTTGACTAATACAGTATTTTAGGCACTTTTGTATTACATAATTAATACATAATCACCTACATAAGTATATGTGTGGTAAATGCATGTATTGACTATTGGCGACACTTGTTGTTACATTGTTGGTACTTACTCTGTAAAATACAACCACATTCATCAACCATTGAGCTTCCAAGTAATGCCAGAACAACAACTTGTTCCAACTCTGGATTAGAGTAAAAGCGTCGTGGTATGGAACCACTTATCAATTCAGTGTCGGAAAACTACGAACAAGCAAAAAGTATGAGCTTAAGATTAAAGTACAAGAGCTCATGTATGTATCATACTTTGTGGCAGTATCTATAGCAGACATGGGCAAATGTGGCCTGCTGGGTGTTTAAATCTGGTCTGGCAGGGATTGGTACAAATTATTGTCACTTAAAAAAACTGTTCAAACAGTAGTTAAATGTAATTCCATTGCAATTTTTTTTGTATCACAGTCGCAACTTTTAAACCAATGGTTTTCAACGTGTGGTAGCGATTGTAAAAACTGATGATGCCTATACAGAGTGATTTCATATCAAATCACCAAATTTGAATCACATTTCTGACCTGACCCTTTTTAAATTCAATGAAATTTACACAGCAGCTTTAGGATGACAAAACAACTAAAAGTTCCAAATTTTAGAAAAAATGACCAAGTACTTTTTAAGATATTGCACTGCGATATATATTTTGTTTTTTGCTTATATCTTAGCCATTTCTTGATGGATTTCTACAACGTTGGGCTCATTTTTAAGATAAAGGCAAGGCCTTACAGATCATACTTGTCACTTACAGATTTAGCTAACAAAATTTTGTTTACAATACAGTAAACAAAATTTTATCAGTAAACTTTGAGGGTTCATAACGTAAAAGCATCATCT
Organism: Ascidia mentula; assembly: GCF_947561715.1. Taxonomy (NCBI): domain Eukaryota; kingdom Metazoa; phylum Chordata; class Ascidiacea; order Phlebobranchia; family Ascidiidae; genus Ascidia; species Ascidia mentula. Next base: position 12,514,089 of record NC_138569.1, on the reverse strand, counting down.
TAAAAAAAATATATTTTCGGACAAAATGTTGACTGTATCATAATAATGCAATGACACCAAAAATTTTGATGGAAAAATGAAAGCTTAACAAATTAGAAGCAAACACATAAATGGTATTTTTTTATACATTGCCCGTACTTGCGTTTCTTATTATTCACATGCAATGAAAAAGTGCTGTGTAAATATGTTATTTTCACAAACAGAAGAATTTTTCCCACCTAACATATTTATATGAGCAGCATGGTAGAGTATATAAGATAAATATTTTACCTGGTAACAAAAGTTATGTAAGATAAACCACATTATACTTATAAAAATCTATTTTATCGACATATGCATTTATGTGTGTGTGTTACCATGATATAGCATTGTTTGTGAAGTTTTCTGACAATATGAGCAGTAATACCAGCTATGTTTGTGATGTTGAAAATTGGATTGTGGCCAGTTCAGCATAAGACTGAAATGTCCAATGTGAAAAGGAAGCACATAACTAGTTTCACAGCATGATATCTGGGAGTTAATTGCCCAGGTATAAAAAGGTCAGAAATTTACAGCACAGCATAAAGTAGCTGTTTTATTTACATTCAACAATTAATATGAAGGAAAGAATAAGACTTCGGGCCATTTTAATGCCAGTTAAGTTTGTCTATTAGGTTAAAGTGTATGTTTATGAGTTTAAAAAAAAAAGCTTTCTTCAGAAAAGATGATATAGGAATTCTAGTAAATGAGTGGTGTGAAGGTAGCTTTACTTCATTACATTATACTCCCAACTGCTGAAGAAGTGAAATTACTTCAGTATCGAATGCCAACTGACACTGTGATCACTTCTGTTTGTCCTGGACACAAAGCACAGTTTTTAAGAATGTATTTCCTTTGTAAAAGAAAATGTTGCAATCCATTCAAAACACACAAGACAGGCAACCTGCAGAATAGAGTATTCGCATTATCTCCTTACATTAGCAAAGACTCACAAAAACTAGGACTGATTCCAGGAAAGAAAATTTGTTCACAGTGCCGTAAGTTACTTTATCAGCAAGCCTCTTCATCCACTAGCAGCAGTGTCGAAACAGAAGAGTTTGAGTTGCCAAATGCAGTGATTGAAACACTAAACGAATCAATGGAAGTTCTGGGCGAGTCACCAATGGTCAAAAGAAAGTTGCAACAACAAAGATACCCACAAGAAATAGTAAAATTTTTTCATCTCGCTGGCCCATCCCCTTCATTTGCCTATCCATTAACTGAAGATTTTTTAATGATTACGAAAGCAACCATTTTAACAAGTGTCAATCCAAAAACTGCAACGGGAAAAGTATACACACTTACTCAGAAAGAACAACACCAAGCAACAGACCCTTCAACTGAAGTTAAGAAAAAATAAATCTGAACAGTCAATTTTTCATTATTTCCAGTTGTGTATTGCTTATTTTTAGTGCCACATATGCTATTGTATTACATGTGTGAACTGTATTTGTGCATACAGTGGATAAAATAAATGGGGATTAGTCATTGCATGGTATAGTGCATGAAAGTGACATGGTAAAGTATAGCAAACGTACAAATATTGCTATCTCCAAAAACCTGCTCCTAAATTTTACTGTATAATTTGTCCATTCAAATTTTTGGGTGTCATGCATTATTATGATATACGCAACACTTCCAAAGATTTTTTTTTAAATGATATATTTACATTATGAACCCCCAAACACTGAAGAAAAATGTTTTTTTAAGGGGTTGTAATAAAAAATTTCCAAATTATTTCTGTAATTTAAAGGTATAATCAATTAGGCCTTGTTGCAACCTTCAAAATGAGTCCAACATTGTAGAAATCCATCCAGAAATGGCTGAGATATTAGCAAAAAAAAATATATATATATCGCCATCTAGTGGCAATAGGGCTATGACCTCAAAGTATGGTATCTTGAAAAGTACATAATCAATTTCAACAAAATTTGAATCAAAGTGCGAGTGTTTGGGCTTTAGCAAGTGTACCAATTTTGGGCAAAATCAAAAGAGGTCATGCTTTATAGGTTGGGTGATTTGGCATGAAATCACACTACAGCAAAATATATTGTTTTTATAAAATCAACATCTACAGAGCTGTCTGCCATGACAGCTGCTCAAACTTTTGATACGAAAACTACCATTGTTGATTATTGTTAGACACAAAGAACTTTTTTACAGTAGGTGGTTTGCATGAACTTTTTTAACGACTTACTGAAAATGTAAAGGGACAATGCCTAAACGCTGTCTGCATAACCAAAAATTTAGAAAAATTCTAAAAGAAACATAAAGCCGGGTGTAATCTTGGTGACATTGAATGCAATTGTGTTTAAACTGCAGACAGATGCTCAACCAATAGTGCTGTCAGGCCCCGTGTCACAATAATCATAAGATAAGCAAAGTGTAATATTATGATAGCACTATTGGTTGAGCTTTGCTTGGCAATAGTGTTTCCACCTTGTTTTCTCCGTAAAGTTGCACCTAGTTTGGTGCCCAACGGATGACAGTGATTGTATAATCACCACAAAGTGGAAGTCTTTGCTTGGCTGTTTGGTCAGCAAAGTCATCTGAAAGTAACACCAGCTGCACTGATAAGACCTTTTAGGTCATTGCCATCTGTCTGCAGCTTACACAATTCATATTATTGGCTCCAGTTTGCTTATTGAAAGCAATTTTAACCTGGCAATATCTTGAAAAGTGAAGTTAGCAGTATTTTAATGGTCTGTTCTTCTGGGACATAAAAACAATAAAAGTGCCATAAAGCTATGTTGGGATAAGATTACATTTTTAAATTCACCTGGGAGCGAAAATAGCTGAAGAGGTAAACATATTGTAACTATTCGGTTAGTGCATTCAACAGATATGTCCATGTTAGAAATTATCTTGCTGTGCTATGATCAAAAAACCTCCAGGTGGTACACCATTAGATAAACGTTGAGAACCATTGTTTTAACCATTAATCATTGTACTTTGTTTAGTTCATAAACTGTAGAGTAAACACTGTTTGTCCACTTTATACTTGCATAGACCATTCAATCGCCTGTCAAATGTTTGATAAATTCTGGCCAATGTGCCAAAAAATTTGCCAACCCTTAATCTATAGACATATCTTGGGGGTCAATGAATATGAAATAAGTTATGGAGCTGCTAAAATAACTTAAAAATAGGACATCTGGTTGAAAAAAGGACAACATCATTTTCTGAGTTGTTCACCTTCCAAACGAAACAAAATAATGTGCTGTTTAATCATACAATTATATACCTTCCCCACAAAACATTAGTATTAAATATATATTAGATTTTGGTCAACATTGGTCAACTATGTCAAGTCAAACTTGGGTTTGTATGACCAAACACTTGTACGTTACACATACCTTGCACATGGGTCCTAAAGCATGGTTTACTGCATCATTATAGGAACATACATGAAAACACTGGCTTGTAATTAAATGCAAATGTCCCTGTTCTGTACTTGATACTAGACGATAAATAAGTTCAGTCTGAATACCTGTAATGCAGGTTTGTTAATATATATCAAATTTTAACAGAACAAAATGATCTAATGAGACATTATTGTTGATATTGAAATGACACTGGAGTTTAAAATATTACATATAAGTGTATTATTTCAACCACTAGTACAGTATGACATACATAAGGTCAATGGCACACAATCTTTTGTTATTGCCAGCCACATTAAAATCTTTATTTCACTAACAGTCGCCATAGAGTCCAAACTGATAATTTTGCATTTACTTGTGCCGCGAAGTGTAACAAATATTTTTTTGGATGTGACCAACACAGTATATTTTGCTTGCAGCAGCAGTATTTATTTAACAGTTCACATAGGTTCCTCTTAAATTAAACATCAAACCATACACTTTATGCAAGTTTGATGTTTTTACACCTCCAGAGTAGAACAATAAAAATATGCTAAAAACAGAAACATTGTCCAGAGCACTCAGGCCTTCTTTTTAGGTATGTACACATAGCGAACCAAGCAGACTGATTGCCTAAAGTGGTAGGTCCGGCAAGTCCTAGTAATTCTGTCTAAAGATTTCCTACATTATTATATTATATGTTGTCAATACAGTAAAAGTACAAATGGGGTATGTGATTTTTATCAAATGAAAATTTATGATGTCAATAAATATTTCGATTTAGTCTGGATTTGGCCGAGTAACTACTATAATAGATTGCAGTCCTATGCACTATTACAGGAACTTACTAGCTATAATTGCAGCTTGATGAGCTTGTGCATTTTCTCTACTCAGCACCAAAACTGTTACTGGTCGCTGCCACCAGTTGTCAATTTCATAGTACTCCCCACTCATTGAATCTTCCACAGAGCATTGTGGATTGAAGTACATTGCATAACTAAAATATCCCAAAGCAAACAAAAATCTAAACAATGTAAAACAGTAAAACACCACAGGGAAACAAACCGTGTAGATACACAAAGTCCTGCAGTCTTTCTATCATTTAAATGCATTCTTTTTATTCCTTGTATAGAAAAACCCTGGTCTACAGCAATTGCAATAACATCTCCAATAAATTGTGGAGGAAATCTTGATGATACAACCAAACATATACTTGTCGGCTTCCAAGTGATTAAATAGGGGTTAGTTGAAAGCTTAGCCAACATGGCACATTTGCTGCTTAAATCTAGCAAAACAAAACAGTCACGATAAAACAGCTATGGACTGTAACTTCACCATTGCATTACTGGATCCAGTGGTGCTTCTACTTTTGCCTTTAACTTTTGAGTTACTTTTCTTTTTAAAAATAGAATCTTTATTTGTATTCAACTCAATGCAGGTTGACCAAATTTCATCGTTTTGAGACAGTCTACCTCCGAACCACACAACAAGTTGCTGCATTACTCTATCAATTCCTCGTGGACAGTTGAACACGTGCAACTCTAAAATGCCTTTGTTTATTGAATACCAAGTAGAAATTAAAAATTGTACCTGTTGGCACCTCCCTGTCGCCCCTTCTTTTTGACAATTGTTCTCCGTATACAGCATTCAAAGAACCATGGTCTGTCATTTTAGCTAAAAGTGGGTCCCTTGGACCAATTATATTTTGCACTTTTTTTATAGCGGACTTGCCACGTATGGCAACAGCTGCACATGGAACTACTTTATTTAAGTTTTCACCACTTTGGTGCACTGCATATAAAGAAAAGTTCATGGATTATTTTCCACAAAAAAAATAAACCTCACATCAACCTACATATATTTTTCTGCACAAATTTTTTCGATACAAATGTAAGTCTAAGGCCAACAATATCCAAACATGAAAGCTGAAGTCGAACAACAAAATCTATCAAACACAGTGGATAGGAAAAAGACTCTTTTTGCAGTAAACAAACAGTGGCCTGAAAATGCAAATATATGGCTGGAGCCCCTTCTATTTTTTGCAATGCATGAATGCAACTATTGCACAACCAAGTTAACCTGTATTGTCAATACCTTTTGATTATAACTAATTTTGTATTCTTGTTTAAAAGTTACACAGTACAAATATAATGTGTGTTATGTCACAAATCACGATTGAAATAAGCCAGTTTGCAAAAAATTATTATACCTCTAACAACACTCTAGATGTGTTGTTAGAGGTAAACAAAATATAAGTCAATGTTGTAACAATTTTTTTTTTTATGCATTGATAAGAAATGTTATGTTTAATCATAAGCACACTATTTCAATTTACTTCTGATCCTTACAAAAATCTGTGACATTGCGATTTTTCTTCAAATTATTTATTGCTTTTCTTATCATTTTCTAATCAATAGTTTTATAAAAACTTATGATCCTTACAATAATTAAAAAAAACATACTTCAAGCTGACTGTTTTCTGTTGAAATATTTGTTAAGAAACATTCATCTGGAGTGGGAAATTTCCAAAAAAAACCAGGCAATTTGTGTAAAGCTTTTTGAAGCACCTAACAGACAAAAATGTTAAAAACTGCTAGCTAAAACACTTGGAAGTACCTTTGCATCATTGGATATGGAGATATATGTTGACAGAGGCTTGGTTGAACATGCCAAAGAAATTTCATTAAGTGTGTATATTGGAGATTCTGGTCTTGAGTACCAAGGACAAACATCTTGCACTCGATTTGATTGTAAAAAGTGCCAAACTACTTGGAAAAATGCATTTTCTTTCTGTGTAAGAATATCAACACTATTATTACTATGCTTATGATGGTGTATTGTGTTATGACAGTATAGTGTCATGTTGCAATACTAAAAATACTAATATCTTGTGATAAATGCATTAAACAAGCTATAATTGAACATTTGTCTTGTTAAAATCACTTTCAACAATGCACCTTTGGTTTTTTTCTTCTTCCGCTTGTATCTGGTTTATAAAAGAAGTTGGGTATAACAACAGCATTTGTTACAATAGTTTGAGTTTCTTCCTGCCAAACTTGATGTAAGGATATAACATTAAATGGAACTTCAATAATACTTGGTATAAGGTCATCACGCTCTGCAAAAATATGATGTATGTCTAACCACTGCATTTGCAACACTCTAATAAATATGCATGGTGGAAAGGGAAACATTTACTACCATTTGGTAATTCACTGTCTGACTCCCGGTCAGTGTCACAATCGACAGTAAAGACATCTTCCCTTGGAGGATCATGTGGCTTTTCAAGTTTATCAGGAACCTGCGACAACACTTATGTTTTGCTAGAATACCAACAAGATCTTGAATAATCGATTTACAAATTTGTACCCATACCAAGGCCAATAGCCATGAAAGTAAGAGTGAATAAGTTAATGACAAGCTATTTGGATGATCAACTGCATTGAAACGATGACCAGAGGTAGTTTTGTTAAACATAATACATCCAGGTGACACCATGTGAAAGCTCAATAGAACCATTTTGTGGACAGAGGTTTCATTCACTGAGTTAGGAATGGAATCCAAATGATTAGTAAAGGTTGCTTCCTAAAGGTAAAAAGACAAGAACTAATAAACTGTTGCTCAATCAATTGAATATTTCACCGGGTCAAATCCATTAAAATGTTTTGACTTTGTGTATGCAATTTGTGTAAAATGCTAAACTTCCTGGTCAGGGAATAGAACCCCTCTTGTGAACTAAATGCAAAACTTTTAACACACAGAAAAATTAGCAAGCAACAAGGACAGAGCTCACAAAAAATTACAGTACTTGAATCAAAAATCGTTGGTTTGAACAAGGTTTTAAATCATAATTCAAGGCAATAAATTGGTACATTTGTGAATTATATGCCAATTGTTAAGCAGATTATGCTGTTTCATGAATTACAGTCTCACATACACACTCTTTTATACTTCATTTTTGTTACTAGTGTTTTATAGTTCATGACTTTAAATTTTTTGCATGCTCAATACACAGGTAATTTGCATGCATACACAAGCAATGGACTTAATCATTTCGTGTTTAAACATTTCTTCACCCATTTGATATACATTCCAATGCTTTTCATAACAAAGAATTTTTTGCGTTCAAATAAAATATTAATTCGCTTACCCGATCATATAGGCAAGGAAACATATTTCTTTCTTGGTCATCTTTAGTAGATGTATGGATAGTTTTAAGAAAAGTACTAAACTTTGCCCGATTCTCAAATGAAACACATGGAGTTAGAGTAGTACGTTTACATCCTAATAATGATTGACCATTACATGGTTGCTAAAAAGTCAAAAGTTGATTTTGTGGGGTAAATATATTTCCAAAGTCAAAAGTTGTTACAGTTTAAAAAAACTTTCCTATCAAATTTTGAAAACTTACAACAAATCTTTAACCCATGCACACCTACTTGTTTTCTTTGTTTTTGCACAATGTTTTGCCTAATTCCAGTTGATAAAACCTGTTTTAGGACTGAAGTCTCTGCTCCAAACAAATAGAAATCCATGTGCAAATTCTATTTACAAATTTAAGGAGCAGCAGATACCAACCTTTTTTGTTTTTGTCATCCAGGTTATCAGCAACTGTAACTCTAATTGAATTCCTTGGGGGAATTTCTGAAACTTCATTAGTGGATTTTCCCTTGTTTTTCCCAATAAATCTGAAAAACGGCAGTAAGGACCAACTAGGTGACAACGGAGTTCAAAATTTTTGTCTTCTTGTTCAACTTTTGTAGCTATTTTTAATTTCATTAGTGTGGTGATTTATAATGATAGCATTAAAACGTCTACCACAGTTTGCCTTTACATCAAATTTGATGAAAAAATATAAGTCTGGAAATAAGCATGGTGCAGGCAACCTGTTTATTAGTTGAATATTTTACCTTAGGCTTGTCAATACAAAATAACAAATTTACCTTGTTGTAAAAGATTCATTTGTTTGTACCGAAGTTGTAGCAGCCTGATTGTGAACACTTTCACTTTTCATTAACTTCTTGTTTCGAAATATATTGGTAGTGTCTGAAGAATCTGTTGTTTTTAATGTGTGTTTTACCTGTTTCTATATTGTTTCAAACATATTTTATTCTACCTGTTTGAGGTTCCTCAGCAAACAAGATTGTGGTTTTACCTTCTGTTGTCAATCTGTCACAACTTAAAAAGCTAGTTTTCTTCAATCTTTGACTGGCATATATTCCATATAAGTCTAAACCATCGCTAACTTCATCTTTTAAACTGTCTTTTTCCAATTCAACTTGATCATTTATTGAACCATTTTGTACATAGAAAGACTTTAGGTCTTTTACTTTTTTCATGGTAAAATTTACCAATTTTCTTTTTGTTTCTACACTTTCAACTTCACACAAACCACCATCAAAATTTCTCAGGAATCTTGGAGCATTTTCTGTCCAGTGCTCTTTATTTTTTTCAGATGATGCACAGGGTGATGGACCCTCATTTAATGGGTCATGAATCTTCTTCTTAAACCTGTAGTGCAAGACTTTTTTCATGAGTTATGAAACAAAACTCAAAATGAATATCCTGCATTTTTTTACTGTGAGGGAGGATATAACCCAAACGAGGTTTTGTTTAAAAGTCACTTGGCTTACTTTCAAAATCAACTTGGACATTCTCAATTAATGCAAATTATTAACTAAATTATTGGTATCTTTTCAATTTATGAATGTTTTCATCAAATAGCTTATTTTTCTAAATCACAATAACAGCTTGTGTTTTCAACCCAGGTTTTCCCGAATCCGAAACCCATTTTTTAAGCCAATTCTTAGAACGTGAAACTCGGGTTTAAAACCTGAAACCCTTTTGAACATGATAATTTTACAATCTATAATACTGACAATGACGGATAAGTTTACATATTTTTGGTAGCTGTGACAGAATCATCAATTGTGTTTTATAGTTGATGCTGACAAGATAACGAAAAGTCCTAAGTGTCTAGCACTATGATAGTCAGGTATGAAATAAGATAATTAAATAAAAACAATAGAAAATAAACATGATTGTGACGTGGTTGTGCAAACATTGGGAAGGATCGTTGTGTTGATGTTTTTCCAAATTGCTAGTTAGTTGTGGGATTGCATCTGCCAACTGGGCCATATTTTTGCAATGTTTGTATGTAGTGTGTTGTAGCCATGTTTATTTATTGTCTATAGTTTATCCTAGATAATAAACTGTAAAAGTTATGCAAGTTGAGTACCATCTACCAATAAGTGAACAGTTGACCAGTTAAAATTTTGTTTTATTAAAAAAATCATAATTTTTTTTTCTCGCTAAGATTGATAGTTTGTTGGCACAAACCAATGGATCATGAAGCTAATGGTGAAACATACATTGAGTTTCAAGACATTAGCAATAAAAAGATCAGAAGTATGGTGTAATTTATTGTACAACAAGGTTCAATAAGCAAAATGAAAGTTGTGCTTACTGATTGATCATGTGGTTGGGATTTACTTTCAAAATGCGTCATTCTTGTTGTGTTATATTATACATAATAAAAGAAATTTCAAAAAGAAAAATTCAAACCCAGATTTTGGTTGTTTTCAATTTTAGCCCTGAATAAGAAACACAAATAACAACTACTCGCATATCAGACTTCTCACCTGTTTCTCATGTCTTTCCATTGTGCATAATCATCATCAGAATCATCACTTACCAAACCCTCTTCCTTGGTGATAGAGTTAGGAACTGACCTGGTAAAATAATAAAAAAAAAATCTTGGTGACTTGGTGACATACAGCTACATCAAGTTACCACCTGTGCTGGGAAGGTGAACTAGTGCATGACACCAAGGAGATTTTAGTTTTAGGTTTTGGATGAGGTGTTCCATGTTGTATGATCTGTAAATCCAAAAACTCGTCATCAGAAAATCTTGTTTGAGCACTACACTTTCAACTAAGCATTTAATTTTACACACACTACACATAACTTACACAGACAGTAATTGTAATGCAAAATTTCAACACATAGTAGACCAGTAATTTATTGGCATAATTGTCTGTGTGTCCCTTTATTGCAGAGGAACAAGCCCAGGCCTTCCACTGATTTAGGTGTATAAAAAGGATGTTACATTTATCATAAAAACAATGTCTACATTTAACTGGTTGATTGTAAACAAATGCCTTTTGTAAATCAATATGAAACATTTCTTTGTGTTTACCTGAGATTTAGATCGAAGGTCCAAATATATGGTTGTTGGCTCAGAACAGGTAAGTTCTATAACATGCAATGCAATTTTTAAATAATGTCTCCTAAAACAATTTTGTGTAAAATTAAACCTGATCTGCATGTATTGTTTGTGACCCTGTCCAAAATTGTGGCTTGACCTGATGCAACCATGTTTTGTGTAAGTAACTGTATATTTAACAAAAAATACCATGTTTAACTACTACCTTTCATTAAACAGTTTTCTGTAGTTTTTCTTGACTCAATCAATTGTTGTGCACTTAAACTTTCCAACTGATTCATCAATACTTCTGGTTCAAGCATGGTGGTAAGTGTCATTTCTAATAATATATATCAAACATAAATTTATATGGAAAATGTATGCGTATTTTATACCTTCATCTTCACCTTCGTAATCACCCAAGGAAAAATTGCTCAATATGTCATCCAAGTTATAATTATTCAACAACTGAAAAAAACTGGTAAAAAAACCATAAACCCAATTACAATAAAATAAATACCAACCTGGAGAGAAAGTTCGGGTTTAATGCAAACGCTTTTGTGTAATTGCCAACCTTTATTATCCACATTTTTATTGACCTTAATACTAACTGAGTTAAATTGACTACTACCATCCGATTCTTGATAAATAGGCAGCTCATCATCTGCAACATTAAATGCAAATCAGGAACCGCATAATATGAAAAACAGTTCCCAATAAATTGATTTGTCAATAACCTGCACCTGTATGCGGACAATTTCTTACTGGTGCTTGACATTTAAGGCGTTGAAATAGGAGTTTTCGACTGTCGACGACTTCTACAAAATAGAGTGACCCATAGACCAAAGTTCAAAATGTTACATTAAACCATTTCTATGACTGATAAAAATTATTTTGTAAATTATTACTGATGAAATAAACGAACGAATATGAATGTTTTTGTAGGGTTGTAACACAGGTATTTCATTTCAATAACTGCTTGGATTTTTGATTCATGTGTTGATAATGGCAACATTAAAGCTTTCAAATTTAAGACAATGCCTTTATGAAACACCACACTAATTCCAACTTATGCGAGGACAGCATCACAATTCACCTTTGTCAAATAGCCCCATTTCATTTACATAAATACATTGAAATATTCATAATGCTTGTAATAATCAAACAATATTACAAAAAAGCTTAACATAGCAACAATACAATTAAGCTACAAACTGAAGACAATTCATGTTTCCAACTAAATACAATACAAAGTTGCAAGAAAACTAACATTAGAAAACTATTCAACAAACGCCACCAATATAATGTCCTATGTCTTTTATTGCTGTAGAAGATAACAAGTATAAGGGGTTTAGTTAATTTTCAAGTTAATAAATCTGTTTTACACATGCTGTCTGGTCATTCCATTACATTTTTGTGGCTTTTGCCATAGGCGTCAATTTTTTTTATTTCCAAGTTAGGCCAATTGGAATAATTGCTCGTTCTAAAGGTTCTGCGGCGTCTAAACATAAATGTATTTGTGTCAAAGCACCAAGCTTGTCTGAAAGTTTTGATGGTGTTTGGTATTTGGCTTGGACATGCAGGTTTCTGAATGAATCAAAACAATAATGAGATTTGGAAACGAATAATTTAGTACATGAACCCAATTTAAAAATCAACCAATGTTGTATTTAATGTTTAAATTAATGCCATTTGAAAAAATCATCTCAAACCAGAGTATGCAGCCTAACCTTGATTTTTCACAGGTCAGACAGGCCTTGGAAGATAGAATCAATGTCTATGTTTCTACTCTCACACCCAGCCTTCAATTTTCCCGAAACTTGGCACAAATGTACATATATATGTGGAGGCACGGAATCAGAAATTTTGTGTTCCAAATCCAAGTGAATTAAAAGCTATCTGGCCTTAAACATTGGCCACACAGTTGGGTCTTTAAATTAGCAATTAATGTGGAATGGTATTGAAGTATACATTAATTTTTATTAACCTAAAAATACAACATAATTCCATAAATTGGATATGGACATGATTGATAATTAATTAAGTGGCAAGTTACGGATGCTCTATTATTAAACCAAATATTGATGACATGTTACCAAAACAGGTGACACAGTGAAAGCTAAATTAAACCACAGAAATTAAATCGCAAACTAAAAAAGAAAAATCATAATATGTCCACATACCCAATCAAGAGTTCAATTCACAATAAATTTAATGAAAAACTAGGACCAGTTTAACAAACTTGGATCATGGATTTGCATTGTTTTGTACTGAAAATGCAAGCAAAACAAATATATGAATAATGTGAGGTAAAAGGTTGTCCGGTACTGTTACCTACAGTTAAGTAGCACCTTCAAGGCTACCAGTCAGTTCCTCTCTGTGTATATATAAATTGGAAGGCTGAGACAATTCAACAATGGAAAAAAGTGAGAACAGACTGATGGATTTTTAGCCTAAAGGCGAACTTTGCCTTGAAATTCAAGGACAATAAACTTAAAAGTGAGGTTCACAGATGAACTCTACGACCAACAATTCTCACTTGGTAAAGTAGCAAACATTATTATGAAGCCTTTTGGGTGACAACATGTCAAACTGTACAAGCATAGTTGCATTTGTCACATCATTTGTTCCAATATGTGCAAGCAAGAAATAGAAGACTTAATGTCTGAATACATTTTGGCAAGGAAATTATGGTGAGTGTGAAATGTCCTATTGTGTGCTGTGCAAGTATGCCATGTGACTTTGTTTATGTTTGTTTTTATTGCAAAATATACACAGTAAATGTCTGAAAAAAAGAAGTCATGAAATTAATGTTCATTGCTTGGAATACCAAGATCTTATTCTGTTGTTTGTATCTTGAAATTAAATGCCACAATTTTAAATAAAAAACGTAAGCAAAACAATATGATTAAGAAATTAAAGGGCACTAAACATCTTACCATTATTATTTACTGAACAATTAGACTGTGAATTAGTTTGAGGATGCTGAAAAATACATTGCTCTCCTTCACTGTCTTCATTGATGGATGCAATCTGCAATGAAAAAAATAAAATCTATATACTGACAATTGACAAATGAAAACATTTTAAAAGCTATAAGCAACCTGCTTCAAGCGCAATTTAATCTAACAGAACTGGAAATGATTTATCAATTATTCAGGTGACAATTGTTTGAAACTTATTGACAAGAATCTGATGTACATAGCAAAATTTAGCCACACTCAGTGTCTAATGTTTTTCATGGTTTGTCACATTAAGTTGAACTAAAATGTTGGTCATACAAAACTATTAAGCACTACACAAGTTTGAAAATATACACAATTAACCTCTGAATCTGATTCTACACTAGGCAGTTGATCTTCAACATTTGAAATAATTGTCCCCCAGTCTATGGAAGTGTCATTTCCCATGACAGTTAGGTTATCTTCAACATCTGTTTATATAAAACATTGTGTTATTGTATAGTCTGTTGCAAGTACATCATAATTATATGGATTTTTTTTAAAAATGTGGTTGTGATCAACACACCTTAATTAGGAAGGTCAGTATTTTGTTTTTTAGACAGAATCTTACCAAGTGGAAAGTTACAAAACACAACTTTGAGCACATACCCATGTATCGAATCCAGATGTTTAGTTGGAAAGAAGGAAGCTGTTCATGGCCACTGTTGTTTTAATATAAATTTTGTTGTTTTCTTGTAAAGCTAATGTAAATGAATCCAGCGTTTATTTTCAACAAAGCCTTACAGCGCAAAAAATGTTAAAAAAAATGTTTGGTAGATTGAACACATCAATCAGTATTTAAATATACTACTAGCTGTAACACATGGATGTACATCCATGCAGTACATTGAAATTATGTGGCCCAGTGGACATTTTACAATCATGAAAAGTTATCCCAGCAGAGAAATATTCATAACATTTTTGATATAACTCAAAATAAATATTAGGTCCAAAGGTAAGATGATACAATTAATTAACATAGCTGGAAGCAAAACACTCCCACAAACTATTATTTTATTTTATGTTTTTGTGCAGTTTATTTTTCCTTTTTCCAAACTATTATAGCAACACAACAATACAACTTACCCCACTAATGAGTTTAAAAACTTGTAGATGTGAGAAACAGATATATACACTTTATGTGCGCTGGCCGTTGGTCTAAACAAAGAACGAACACCAAAAGTCTCAATTAAAAAGTGTGGAGCACATGACACAGAATAACAACAAACAGCTCATGCACTCAATCATCCCCTCCAAAATAACAAAACTAAAAAAAAGCTTGTTTGATCATTTTATTGAGCTGTGCTTACCTTTTCCACAAGTTCTCTAATTTTCTGGTTTTAAATTCAATCTGCAACGAAAGCTTGCTTTGCTGCTCTTAGCGACTATGTTCAACAGACTGTGTCAAAACAGTTACGTCACGTGAAAACATTTTATTTGTCCTTTTTTAACTCATGCAACCAAGTGTCATCAGTCAAATTTTGTGATGTTTTGTTTAATTCGGTCGCCTTCCACGGTTTACATTTATGGGGCATTTTTTTGCCAAAAGCCCGGAAAACGAAGTTTTGGGGCTTCAGTAACTGTTGCTAAAGAACCTTCATTAAACCTTGGAGGAGAACGGTAAGCACGGCGAAGTAAAATACTCGATTTATATTTAGTTTTTCCACCAATATTCACAACACGAGGCGTGCTAGACCTGAATGGAGATGTCCATCTTATATGTTCCGTGTAAGTTGGCAAAGGACCCTCTCTACGCGAAGATGTCAAACCCAATCGCTTAAAGTGCATATGACACGGCCATGACAACTTTGCGTAAAACTAAAGGTACATCTACAACAAACATATATCCAAAGTTTTACGGCTCTACGTCCACTAAAAAATATAGAAAACTGCACGAAAAGTAACGGCGACCAAAAATCCTAATCCTTTTGCGCTGAGGAGAAAATTGCAGGAAAACTTAATATTTTTCGTTGTGTTTATTTTGTGTATTTAAATTCCGTACAAGCGCATCTGGCATTGTAGGCTACGACAGATGGGTTAATCTCGAACATATGTGCTAATCGGTTTTAGTTTTAATTTCTCATCGACGTTTTTTAATAATCCGTCCATATTCTCATTTTCGATAATATTATAAATAGGCCTACCGTCACACGGCCTTAAGCCAGAGAGAGAACGGGAGAGACCGAATGAGAGAACGAATTACGCGCATACTAGAAACATCGTTGGGTAAAAGTTTTATTGAGTGTTTACGTGTATTGAACCAAGGTATGTTTGTTTAGCGTTTTATGTTTTAATTAAAAAGTCGCAGAGGTAGTTTTTTTGGCAGATGATTTTAATAGTCTTAGGAGTCAAATAGACGGAGTGTTTCGTTCTGCAAACTTCGGTCCCTGCAAAATGACATCACACAAGCCACTCGCGTCTTTGCTCAGTGACATTACATGACGCCATTTTGGACGTGATGTCATAACTTTAACCTCCCCTTTGTGTTGACTTTAATTCATAGCGCCCTCTATAACAGAGGACGCTGTGGTTTAATTTGATGATTCCAACATTTCTAGTCACGAACTATATTGCGAAAAATACATATCGGGCAAAAAGTGGTATTATGACAGAATAACTGTGTTGTATAATCAGCTAATTTGGTCGTTTTTTCTCGGCAGTTTTTTTCAGCCTCAAAATTCAATTAGCCTACTTCTATCTTTTGCTGTGAGTGGACAAAAAGACAATGGTAAATTGACGGTTTGTCTCTGTCGTGTTTTCAAAAGTTCATGCATCACGTTAGCGATCATAAATGCTGTAACAACAAGAACACCCTGTCCCAGTAACTGTTTTATTACTACACAACTAAATAAGACATAATAGGTCGAACAGCGGCCATCTGTCTTAAAATTAAGCTTAAATTAACATAAAATCCATTTATTCCACTTGTTCACTTTCTGTCCCCTATTTAATGCAATATTGTGCTAAACCAGTTTTACAATGTTTTCCATCCCCACGCAAAAGGCTTGCTGCCAGCACTCGCGCACCTCCGAAGCGCCTTCTATGAGTCACGCAACAGTGGCAAAAGTGCGACTTTGATCAGTTGTATCTCAGAAACCAGTCGCCGTATCAAGCTACTTTTTTCGCCAAACATGTTCTAAAGTTATGAACATCTCTTAGTTTGATTATTAACATGTTTTATTTTTGCGTGTCATATGCACTTTAAGAGAGAATTGTTGATCCAATGATGATGTTCTAACGATGATGATGCTCCAATTCTTCGTCCAATTCTCGGCAATCCAGCGAACAATCTCCAAAAGTTGTAAAAACCTTGAAAAACTCAGGAAACCCGAACAAGAAAACGATGAAGAGTCAACCAAGTTCAAATATCCGCAGTCGTCAAGAAATTTGTGTTGAATGTTGTCGTCAGCCAGAAATGCCACAATCGAGCAAATGAAGGAAAAAACGAATGTGCTGTTATATTTCGTTCCTCAAAGATAAAAAAAAGAAGGTTGATAAGAATGGACGCTGTTTGTCACCATACGTTTCGAAGAATTTTGCAAAGATTTTATCGGCTCAAAAGTTATCGTCGTCTTCAAGATAATAGTTGTTGCAAGAGTTAGCCTATAATTATCGCGTTTGTTGTTGCATTCGTGAGAAATTTTTCAAAAGTTAAGGAACGATTTCGTACTCAAAGTCACTTCGGGGTCACCAATGTTTCGTTTTTTAGGCGTTCTTATAAATCTCTGTGTATCCGACACCAATCAGGTACAAACAATCTCGTATTGAAGATGGCTCAAACGTACGATAGCAGTCCAAGTGAAACCACAATTAATCAATAATGCAAGTCAATATGGGCCATTTAAAGCATGCGTAGGCTACAAGTCGAAGGTGCCCGCCAGGTATGTCAGGGCAGACCAACAGGTTTACGGCATTTTACAGTCCTTCATTGTTTTGGAGCCAGGGTGGTCGTTGTTAAAAGCTTTGTAATTTTTTTGGACACGTTTGAGTTGTCCTTTTGTACGTGGGAAACAGGTCACGAATATAAACAATGTCAATATTTTATAACAATATTGCAATGCGTTCTCTACACAACAAATATTACCAAGCCACACATGTAAACATATGCGAACTATGGATTGGATTGGGATATTTAAATTTGTTTAACTTCCGGTCAATCCGATTCGCTTCGGGTCGCACATGTAAACGGGCTTTAGGACCCATGTGGGTATTAAATTGAAGAAATCCTGTTTTCAAGGCCCTCTGCAATAATGTACCTGGCGACTGTTCCGCTTGTTTCCCAATGACCGTTGATGGGTCTTGTGACTTACATAGGGACCTAATATTCTTCAAAGTTAAAAACAAACTTTGCTCCTGGATGAGACTGCACAGAGCAAGGATTTGTTGAGCCTCCTGGAAGATCTCATGACCAACAGCGGGATTTAAGCAGCCTTGCGGGGTTGCTAAGGCACTTTTTCAGCAACTAATTTTGGTGCCATTGCATAGAGAAGAGAGGACTTATACAATGCAAATGAGTGGGCAGTTAACGATTCGTTTTTCTTCAAAATTCAGTTCCATTGTTTGTTGCCTTTTTTACCAAAATATTGGCTAACCAGGGGGACAAATGCCCCCCAAGGGGTGGCTTTTCTAGTGACTAATTTTGATTAAAATTTGTTGATCTGGGATAAATCTTTCAAAAAATCACGAATGATCGGCCACTTAAACGATTCATTTTTCCACAAATACAGCATGAATTTTGTGCTCCATTTCCACCACAATTTTCAGCAGCACCCACCACCAAGTAACTACCCGATTGAAATAGCTCAAAAGACAAACTAAAACTGCCCCCAAACACCCAAAAATTCGCCATGATAACATCACACGCATGTACGCTCATTCAACCGTAAAATTGACCACTATGCACCACTGGTTTGCTCTGTGGAGTACTTTCCATTGTGAACCCAACGATTAGCGTCTCGATGTTCGCAGTGGAAGGCATTTTAAGTTACAGGCCGTTAACGCCGGTCGTGCTTGCGACAGCATTCCAGTTGGACTTATCAATCCCGAAGATTTGCAGCAAAATTTTATGATTAAATGTCATTTTGTGTTAAATTGTGAAATTTGATTACTTCGCGTACGTGCGCATATGGTATTTTGGGTCAATCACTTCGCTCGCTCTGACATATGGGTTAATCTCTGACATATGTGCAAATCGGCTTTGGGTTTTAATTTCACATCGACATTTTTAATAATCCCCTCGAATTCATTATTTTATGTAATCTTAATAACCGTATATATATATATCGATGGCTGTATGCTACAAAAAAGCTAAGCGAGAAAACTCACTAAGCGAGAGAACGAAGCCAAAAGACAAGAGCAATTGAAGTATAGCTCTCGTCGCTGCATTTTAACGTTGTATGTTTTGAACCAAGGTATGTTTCTTTATCATTTTCAAAGACAGTTCTTGGCAGATGCTTTTAATAGTCTTAGGAGTCAGATAAACGGCGAGTGTTCTCTCTGCACACCCGGTCCCTGCAGATTGCTACTGTCGAAGGCGGTGAAAACAATAACTTGTCGATGAATTTTGGGAGATGGGGTCACGAGAATATTTACCCAGTGCATCCGACAAATTCAGGCCACGCAGTCCTCGAACTGACCCTGAATTGCAGTGCACAACATCCTAAACTAATAAAGATAGATGATGGACACTATTGATCTTGTCTGTCGCTTTACAAATGCGGCACATTGTATATGTCAGACTTGCTCGTACACGGCACGCATATTTTGCTTTCTTTGTTTCGTGATTTTAATGTTTTTTATGACAAACTTAAATTTAGTAAATTTTTTTTATAAATCTCACATTGGTTTATTTTTTGTGTAAATTGGATTGAGCAAGATTTATTTTGCTTTTACCACTGTTAATAACGGCAACATAACGAAATATTGAACAATTAGACATATTCATGTGTACTGGTTTCATCTATGCAAGCTCACAAACAGGTACAACCTCTGCTTTTTTCTCGTTGCTCACTGAATATTGATCATTCAAGGCCATTATATAACATGTATGGCATTTTCTCACCATTACATTGCAATTCAAACAAAACTTCCAATCTTTTTTAGACTTTTTAATCAACACAGAAAAACACCTCTATAAAAACACTCAACTTCTGAACAATGTGCAATCTGGAACATGCATAAAAGATCACCAGGCAACAGTCTTTTTATGTCAATAAAAAAAATGGTAACTATAGGGTTTGGGCATGCACACATAAAATTGCATACAAGAAAAAAATGTGTTCTAGAAGTCATTTAGAAATGTTTGTTTAGTTGTTTTAAGCTACTTAAAATTTACAAAAGAGCTCAAAATCATTTTAATGTTGCACCTGCAGCATTTGGCAACAAATGTGTTTGTACCATAGTATATAACCACAATAAAAAATGCAGTCAATTAGGATAGATCCATTTTTTTTTCACTAACACTATTTTAAAGTTGAAAAAGTTATCTTTTTTAAAACCAGTCTGCACTTCCAAATACTTTCATTTATTTACTGTGAAATAGCAAAAAACTTGTTTTGTTAAATTAAAATTGTTTTTACAGTAGCAGACGTTTTGAAAAAGCAGTAGATACAAATAAACAAGTGCATCAGGTAAAATGTTCAAAATATAAATTAAATAGTAAAAAGCAGAGTTTGAACCATCACTACCTAAATCCTTTAACCCAGGTCAAGAGAATTATTAAACCGCTTCATAGGTAAAATTTCAGAAGGTCTGTATCGTCTTCTTCTAACAACATAACAAATTTGGATATACATGCACAGTGTTTAAAAAAAACACCTATTTGATTTACCTGGCTGCATTTACAATAATTGTTGATGGTCGTTTGCTTTTGGGAGGTCTTGGTATGAGTTTATGCTCACAAGCTGAATTATTTGCAACATCTTTTGGTAAACTTGATGAAATACATTTGCTTCCTACATTTTGGTTATCCATAGTTGCAGTTTGTTCTAAAACATATTTGTGTTAATGCATATGTGTAATAATTTGTGAGTTAGTATAGTTTACCTTTTTTTTCTTTAACAGGATGATACCCCATATGAACTGGAATGCGACTGTAAACATAATTTGTGCAGTTAACAACGGTGTGCTTAAAAATGCTTTTATATAATACCTTGATCGAGCTACGTTTGTGGAGCGTTTGTCTGTGGAGGAGCAGGAATGTTCATTTTTAATTAAAGCGACTCCAACACGGGAAGCAGCAGCAACAAAGTACTGTCTAATTAAATCATGATCTTCAATTTCAACATCTAAAATAAATTCTACTTCTTGATATAAAGGATTTTTATATTTTATTTTTTATAGTGATATTGTTACCAGTTCTGGGGGGGTCAGCAGGAGAGACAGAAGAAGACAATGATAAATCTGTATGTGGAGATTGTGCACAATCTGAACTGTTCTTTTGACGAACTTTGTTGATAAATCTAAACAGTTGGTAGGAAAAAGTATTTTTTTTTGTTACTAATTAACTAGCAGGCAAACAATGACCATGATAAATAGCCAATAAGGACTTGGTTATTGGTCTTTGATAACAAAGCCACTTTAACACTTGTTCTATTTTATTGTTCACCTGAATGTTGGTAAGATTACAATATATATGATAACTTATAGAAGAAATAAAACAAGGTTTGCCATTTCCATAGTTAGCATCTAACCTCTTCGACATTCTGTTGTTTCTACCATTCCTCACAGAGCTGTTCATAATTTTATCTGTTCCTAAACAACTGACATCTGATAATTCACCTGGAGACTGAAGGTTTTTGTGTGGAGCCAAATTTACTATTCCATACTTAACACTGGTTGTTCTACAAACAACAATAATATATTTTCAGGTCTTATAAGAATATTTGACAACAGTTATATATGTTTTAAAATGCAAACAGAGAAAAACCCTGTTGTACAGGCAAAGCACAGTCTTTACCACAATAGCAAATATACCAGCAACATAGGTCGATTTAGGGGTGACTGGGATGTCATGTCATCCCTCACAAACAAACAGGGGTGATAACATGTGTATTGTCACCCCTGGATTTCGTTTCAATTGAAAATTATTGTCAGAAAAACCACATACAATATTAAGTTTGTTTCAAACGACCTGTATTGTCTCATGGATTGTTATGCAGCGCAGCAGTTGTTGTAGCTTAATGGTAAGAATTGTCGGCATTGTAGCGTAACTGATTTGTATGTCACTTCATAATTAATAAATCTGCAATAGACCGATTGAAACAAAAATGTGCCGCTATCAGTAAGGGGGTCCGTAATTAAAGTGTTTAAAACTTAGTGCTGCAACAACGTGATTCGGTGTGAAAACAAAGTGACAGCGACACTACTGACGAAACATTTTTGCATGTTTTTGAAACCTGGAAAAGTCACCCTTAATATTTTACAAAACGTCAAAAATTAACGCCTATGACTAGCAACATATTTCAATGTAAACATAAAAGTACTTAAGTAGGTTAGTCACATAGTCAGTATAGAAAGAATACTCTACAACATCACATAGTTTTCTAACCCCAGTCAAACACTGCAAAAGTCTAATAACTACAGATTCTAGTATGGTTCATTACCTAGACAAAACTATGTCTTGTGATGCACTGCATTCAGCACTGTATGCTGCAACAACGTGATTCGGTGTGAAAACAAAGTGACATGAAACAGAATTTGCGCCGTTTGCCTATGCTTAGGGCGACACTAGGGTTCCTCTATTTCCCGGATTTTTTACTTCCCGGGATTCGGGAAATAAAAAAAAAAATTCCCGGGATTCCGACAAAAAAATTGACATTTTTTTTTCGTGCATGATTGCATCATTTAAACAACTAAAATTTGTCTATTACACCCGCAAACATTTAATTTAGCAAGTTCCCGTCAAGTAATATCACATTCACCAAGGTTAAGCTATAAAACATAAAAAAAATAAACAGAATTTTTGTACCGCTAGGTTGCGCCCTAAAAAATTTTTATGGTGTCCTTACAAATGCCTACCAACATCGTTTATAGTCTAAGTTTCCGCTATAAAACTGTCGGTGCACTTGTGTGTAAATACTAATTCACGACAGGTTTGGTTGAAAAATACAAAACAGGGTCATCGTTTTGATTTATAGGATCCAAAAAAGCAAAAAAGGAAAATTTATTCACTTCTTAATCAATTTTGCTTTGTTGCCATATTCCCGGGAAGTGAAATCAAAATTCCCGGGATTCGGGAACGGAATATTGTCGAGAAATCCCGGGAATTTCCCGTCGAGACATTCCCGGGAAGGAACCCTAGGCGACACTACTGACGAAACATTTTTGCATGTATAATGTTTTTGTTGCTGCCAGGCATATTGTAACTTAATAATCTGTTCTTCTGGCAAAGATAAAACGTAACTTTATTCACCGACGTTTCGCCTGTTATTCAACAAGGCTTCCTTTGTTGAATAACAAACAAGGAAGCCTTGTTGAATAACAGGCGAAACGTCGGTGAATAAAGTTACGTTTTATCTTTGCCAGAAGAACAGATTATTAAGTTATTTTTGCATGTTTTTGAAACCTGGAAAAGTCACCCTTAATATTTTACAAAACATCAAAAATTAACGCCTATGACTAGCAACATATTTCAATATAAACATAAAAGTACTTAAGTAGGTTAGTCACATAGTCAGTATAGAAAGAATACTCTACAACATCACATAGTTGTCTAACCCCAGTCAAACACTGCAAAAGTCTAATAACTACAGATTCTAGTATGGTTCATTACCTAGACAAAACTATGTCTTGTGATGCACTGCATTCAGCACTGTATCCACCATTACTTTGCAAAGATTGTCTGGCACTAGGAAAGCTGTCACAGTTGACTTCTGCACTTTCCTTGATGGATTTGTTCATTTTGTCATTCTCAAGATCATACTTGTGATTGAAGAAAATATTCAACTGTGGTTGACTCTGTACACCATTTGCTGCAACTGCAAATTTGTCCTGTTTCTCCTGAAAAGACACCATTTACCCACAAAATATTTTCTTACAACTAACTATAATACAGGTTTCATTTTGTCTTGTGTTCTTCTCGATTGATCATTATTATCTGTGTTGGTCACTTTTTCAAAGTGTACAGGTGTTGGTGGTAATCCAATATTTTTGAAATTTTCAGTTGTTGGTTGAATTGAATGCATATGCTGCAATAGTTCCTGATCCTACAACAACAACTATGATAACAAGCTATTTTTCATAACAATCACAAGATGTAACTACACCACGAATTATGTGTGTGGACATGCAAAACTTTGTTGCTATAACTTCATAAACTTTATGTGCCAAATATCAAAAATACTCAATAATTTTGCAATGTAACACAATTTGTGGGTGCGCACACGTTTGAAAAGGTAACAAACAAAATTGTGTTACAACAACCCTGTCATTGTTTCGCAATGCGATTGTATCTGTATCCTAGACTATTTTGTTTTAGTGCTTTTCGTTATACACAAGAGCACGTATACATAAGCAACTAAAGAGTCTTGTGTTTTCGCGGACGAAAGTTGTTACATATTTGGCTTCACTACTGTAATGTGATACCTGTTTTTGAAAGCTGAATTTGCATGGCAAATGTCTGAAAAAAATAGTAACCGCATCTAACGGCTTCAGTAATTAGGTACCAAAACCAAACACCCTCCTCATATTTTTCCAAGATCCTCCACTGTGGCATGGCAACATTTTCTTGTGCTTTATTTTTATTGATGTAGTGCTTGTAACCTCACATTTATTACCAGTAAACATTACAAAAACTTTTTGTTAAAATATTTTTAACTTTCAAATAAACCAATGTAAATTGAGTCACAGTGAAAATATAAGAACTTACTTTTGAAGAGTTACCAAGCTTCGTTAGTTTTTGTTGCTGATGCGGAGTACTGTAGGGAATAACTACAAAATTCCCCTTCAAGTTTAAATCATTCGTGATTCTTGGAGGTTGATGCCCCTTTACGTCACCAACCAGGTTTTCTGCATCAACTATTTCATTTTCTGTGTTTGCCTCCAACACTCCAGAAATATAATCCATCCTAAAAACATTATAAACAGACTATTTTCTAACACATCAAACTTTTTATTAATATTATTAACACATAACAAACAAACAAACCCAGCCCATCCTGCTGTTTGATAACCTCCGCGAGGTGGTGTGGAAGTTGTAGTTGTTGTAACAGAACCTTCACCACAACCTTTTTCCCAGTCAAATGGATCAGATTCTTGAAAGTTTTTTCTTGCAATAGATTTTTCAAACAGGCTTCTTAAATACTAAGCAAAATATAATTTAATATTTTTTTGTCAAAGCAACTATGCTCATATAACATGCTCTTTTGTGTCCATTTTCATCAATACTTTTAACACTTTTGTTTATTTCAAGAAAAATTAGTATTGATATGTGATGGTAAAACTCACTAAATAATCTGGCTTCTCATGGTAACTTAGTTTTGATATGTGATGGTAAAGCTCAAACATTTCATGTGGCATATGCTTCAAAAGACTTTTTTCGTCCGATTTCTCTTTCATCATGCCAACCTAAAACATTTCTTAACAGTAATGGTGAACAATGCTGGTAGTTACACCAACCTGATCTTTATCTTTCATTTTTCTCCATGGAAGTTGTCCATCAATAAATTCCACCAGCATGTACAGCAAAGACCACAAATCATCATGGCAACCCATCTCCTGATTTTTATGTGCTGTAGTGGAAGCATAACGGACAGTTCCACGAAAACCAGCTACAAGTCTGGCCTTCAAAGAAAATATATGTATGTTTAGTGGCTACAATTAATTAAAAAAAATTTTACTTGGCGTATTTGGCCAGAATTGTTGGTATATTGTCTCGCCAGCCCAAAATCCAGCATATAAACATTGTGACTGGTTCTTGAAGTCCGCCCAATGGCAAAGTTAGAAGGTTTAATGTCTCTAAAACATACGTTTTTATGTTAAAGACAAAAATATGTTTAAACCATGTTTAACAACAGACACATATTTTCACCTGTGCAGAAAACCAACACTATGAATGTTTTGTATGGCATTAAGCATTTGCTTTCCCAAGCGAAGTGTTGTGCTCAAACTAAATACACCTTTTGGCTGATTACGTCGCAGTTCTGCTAAATTTCTACCCTTCAAATGAAAAAAAAACATTATGTAATATCCAGTATCACCAAGAGGCATGTATACCATACCACAAGGGACATAACAACGTAATTAAACAATTCATTTCTTCCACAAGCAATAAAACGGCAGACATGTTCTTTTCCCTGTAGTGCCTTTAGTACAGCAACTTCCATTTTCAAAACCTGTCAAAAAGAGGTATAATTTACCAAAACCAAAATAATTGGTCAGGGTCAGCAATGTATGTCTTAAACATGTTGCATTATTCACAAGAATGTTTTTTATTCACATACCTCGCACCAATTTTTAAACAGTGCTATATTTTTTAATCAATAATGCCAAAGTGTATCGATCACACAATGCCTTAGTGTTGAGCAATCACAAGAACACTGAAAATGAAGATATCGAAACCCTATTTTCTAAGTCAACAAAACTTCTGCCCCAAAATGTGATGTAAATATTAAATGTATAAAATTTCTGCCGGAAATCAAAATTATGTAAAATGGGATTCTGTTTCCTGTCTTGGTGGTAATAATGGGCAATATAATACAATAAACTATTCTAGAACAGTTAAATTGAATCCAGAATACCGAATCCTATTCTGTTTTTGTTTTGGCTTGAAAGAATTTGTTACATGACTGCAACAACAATACACAATTAAAGAATAAATTTATTGCAGTGTAATATATTTAGACTCTCTATGTGTTTGCCTGCCAAGCGAGAGCATTATTTTGAAGCTGGTAAACTTGCATGTCAAAACCATAGTAGAAGATTAACGAAAAGTTCTCAAAAAAATAAATAAAAAGATTTACACGATTGTAAGCCGCGGCTCAATCAAGTTTTTTTAACCTACTGTTTGTGATACTTACAATCGAGATATTTTGACTACAGCTCTGAGTTTCAATAAAATTCACAGATTTTCCAACAATTATTAATGTAGAGCACCTAACATTGCCTTTGCCATTTATGTGCAGTTTACATTTTTTAACACCGTTGCATGCAGCTTACAATCGAGTCAATCCGGTAACCAAGTTATGTGATAAACCGTGCATACAAGATAAATAACGAAACCTATTATTCAGTTTGAAGACAATTTGGATTCGGACAATTTAGGAATCGAATTATTTGGATTCGCTATTCCAAATTGTCAATCCCTACTTGGAGGCATGCAAATACAGAATTCAAAAAACAACAAAAATGTGTTACAATTATCAATGTCAATCGACAAACTTACAGAACAATATTACAAAAGTGTAATTGATATTTTCATGCACATTAAAATAAGATTACAGGATAGAACATAAATAATTATAAATAATAATAAAAAATAAAAGTAAATAATTTGAAAGATTGCATACTTGCTTAGCTTGTCTTGCTGATTCAGCTTTGATTGCTACGGCTTCACCAAGAGTGTTGTCAACAGCTTCAAAGATTTCACCTTTAAACAATTGTGATAATAAAAATGTTTTAAAGAAATTAGTTAATAAAAATATTAATTAAAATATTGCTTTCAAAATTTAAGAGATAGAACATTCTCATAACAATATTCAAAGAAAAACAATGTTTCTACTTTTTTATAAACTGTACAAGCTAGAAAAAAGGGGATTATTAACAATACGTTACCTGTATATATATAAATGTATATCAATCAAATGTTGATTTGCATCGATTTCATTGTTCAGTATTCTTTGTGACACTTTGTGACCGATTGTAATTACATTGTGTATTCACATATGTTTTTGGGTCGTTATGCTTTTCAATAAATTTAATAATTTAATTGACCATTTCAATAATGTAGAATATGTCGCTGTTCTTGTTTTTATTGCCACACATTGTTGTACATGTTGAAAAAGCAAGTAATGTTGTTTTGTTGTCATTTTTAATTTTTATGAAAAGGTTGCAAAATCAGTACAGTTTCAAGTTGCTCTATTAGCATTTGGTTGGATCTAGGTATACTGAGCATAGGCGTCGATTTTTTCAGTTTCCAGGTTAGGCCAAGTTAAGCATTGCTCGGCCTATATAGGTTCTGTGACGTATTTGTATCGGACTTATCTTGTAAGTGCCCAGTCAATTTACAGACTTAGTGCTATTTAGTGATGTATCGAATCGTCTAAAGTTGATTTGGCTAAAAATCGTTTTACAGTACTGTCAGATCATCTAAAAACCTATTTGTTTTGGGGTTTTAAGGTTGTACCGGGCGTGAGCAAAACAATGTTAATTCAACAAACACTATTGACTCCTGTTTTTAAAGGATATGTCTTCAGCGACCGTGATAAGACTTACATCACAAAAATAATCTCCTTAACAGTTTTATTGTTACATCACTGAATGGTCATAAGGTGTTGTTGATTCCGCGTTAGTTTCAGGCTAGTTTGCAAGATTGCATGTGATCATTTTTCATCGCGCGATGCGCGTGGTTGCCATTGCGAGTATATCAGGTTAAAGAATGACGGCGACAAATCCAGGGTAGGCAGCCTAACCTGGGTATTTTGCAGGTCAGGTTGGCCTTCTCTGGGAGATAGGAATCGACGCCTATGGTACAGAGCAGGGGCATATCCAGGAATTTTTAAAGGGGGGGGGTCCAAATTTGTTTAGGGAATTCCCCGATTTTCAAGTACAAACTAAGTATAAACTGTTGTGGGCGAGAATCGCAAAATACGAACGCCGGTGTTCGCGCCAATCGTCACATAAACGGTGGCTTTCTGGCTTGCGCAATTGTGTAACGCTATGGAAAGTTTAACAACTAAACTAATTGACTATCACGCAAATAAACCGCTTGTCATTACAACGTGGCTACTGAAAAACGGCGTTTCGTCCGTAAACTGACGAAAAATGACATTTGTTTTGCAACAATGCACCATGTTTGGTAACAATGCCAAGTATTCGGTAACGATGCTCCCTGTTTGGAAACAATGGCGAATGCAAGCACGACGCGGTTTTTAGGTCAACGTCAAAGAAAATTTCTGGTTTTCACGCGGATTTTGATAAAAAAATACAAAAAGACCAAAATATTTCACAAAAGGGGGGGGTCCGGACCCCTCGGACCCCCCCTGGATACGCCCATGGTACAGAGTGTTCACTTTTAGCAAACGTTTCAATTAACATAGCTGCAGATTGACTTAATTTGTATTAATACTGCAAACAATTACTTTTGCGAAGGGTTCTGCAATGAAAGTTTTAAGCATGACCCCAAATAAAATCTTGTGTCAATTGCAGTATATTTTTAAACTTAAAATCAACATAGCGATATTAACTTTCAAAACAAACAGATTAAATGCAGCCAGCTTGTTAAATACTAAGGTATATAACATTTATGCAAATAAACAAAATACAACATGAAAGAGCCACAACAAGAACATTATAACCTCCAATACTTTGCCTAGAAGACAATATCATTACAAAATACAAAGAGCTGAAAATTACAATTGTTGTTACACGACATCTGATAAATTCTAATCAAAGATGCAATGGACCAAGCTTTGGCTGGCAAGATCGTCCATAGTCACACCAAGCTGCACTAATGAGACATTATCGATTGAAACAGTGGTCAACTGTATGCAGCTTATGAAATGTATGTAGAATGTTCACAATGAAGAGAGCTTGCTCAGTTTTTGTTTGCTAATATTAAAATGCAAGAGTATACAAATAATTCAAACAGTTTTATTGGTCTACTAGAAGCATATGCTATTAGAAATCAATGATGACACACAATACATACCAAATCCACCACCTCCAATTTTTCTTGTCTGCAAAACATATTCGAGTAATTTTTTTAGTCAAAATTTTAGTTTAGTCAAATTTTCACATAAACGTCTTGTTTATTTTAGCGAAATATTAAATGCTATACATAGTCACAAGATGGTTATTTGGCAGCAACATTTTAATGTTGCAAAATACAATCAAGGCATATTTGTGTGCTATAATTTGACCAAATAGAAGATGCTCAGGTATTGGACCCTTGTTAGCAATGTTGTTACACAAAACCGGGCTTGTTTGTCTTAACTAGGATCCCATTGGTTAAGATTTTCATGAGTTACACGAACAAAGTCAAAGTGTACCCTTAGGCCAAACTTGTAGTATCAGTAGATAGTCAACATTTAAAACGGCACATGTCCAAGTTTGATAGTCTACGATAACAAATATTTATTAAATCCTGTGCTTATGACATGTTTGAAACTACTTATGCCCAGGGCACATTTTTGTTGCATGCCGAACATTGAGAGAAAAATTACACATGAGAATGGCCAGGTGCATTTTCAAATAAAGCATTGTATTTGATAAAACTCGACTATAAATTATGCTGGTATTGAATTTAGGTTTTACCTTTGCATGCAGTGTCCTGCTACAATATAACATGTTTCGTAATTGTAACAATGCAACAGGTTTTGTAACAAAGCAACAGGTTTCGTAAAAATGCAACATGTTTGGCGATAAAGGCCACTTTAAGCACAATGCGCTTTTGAGCTGAATGTTAAAGAAAGTGTTGGATTTTAACAAAATACTAACTATGATTGTGTTTATTTAACTAAAACAGACAAAATGTATTTGACAAAAGGATGGGGGAGATTCTTTTGCACCCGGAGTCTACATTCAAAAATGACAACCAACGGGAAAATCATTGGCTCTTCAAGAACGAATACAGAAGATCGGTGTCAAATCTGTAAATTTTAGTGACCAATAAGTTAGGCTAAACAATTTCTTACATACGAATATATTCGGGTTCGCACGAATAACTTTCATATATATTCGGATTGGCATGAACCCGAATCTTTGTCCATTTGGCACATCCCTAGTTCATACAAGAAGTATATATTATTGTATGATACTAATTCAATTTATAGACTTTCGTTGAAACAATATCATTCATCTGTTTGTCGCCTGTGTCGAACAATGGTGCTGTCTGTCGAACACTTGGGATGGTAAAAAAGCAAAAATAAACGCCCTTCCATGCCTTAGAACTACCGAAAACATTGACATATTTTATTTATGTATATATATACAGGATTTATTTTCGGAAAAAATGTAAGCCATTACCAGTTAAAAATAGCGTGGTGCCTACTTTAAGTTTTACTCCTAAATTATAATTATCATAGAGCTACAAACAATTATGCACACTGTTTCGACAGTGGTCTAGTCGACTAACTAGCCAGAAAGAGACTATTTCCACTTTAAGATGATTTTGCAGTCGATGCCGATCCGTTAGGTACCGAACAAGTTGACCGACCAACTGCAGTGACAAGACATGATAGATAGTGTGCACAACTGTCTGCAGCTCTTGGCTTATTGCTTTTGCGTAATTATCCTTGTTGATAAAGATTCCAATCTGAACTTTTCATGGGCAATCAAATTTTGATACAACAATTGCACAAAAAAATCTTTATCATTAAATGATCTGCATAATGTTGATGATTACATTTGTGGGCGAGTGCTATCTACTTGACTGCATTGCTGAACTGCTGACAGCTGAGTTTTCTGTTTAGCAGCCCACAAGCTATTGCTCAAACCTGTTTATAAATGTCATGCTAACAATCTTGAACCACATAGGTAGTTGTGTTATATAAATAATAGTATTGGTATGCCTGAATAATGAAAACTCACTGTGAAGCAAGCAAAAACTTCTCTGAAGCAAAAAATTATGAAACAAAGTTTATTCTTTAAACACAATCTTTCTCATTATATACACAATCAAATTTTCATCCACACTTCTATTTTAAATAATTACATAACACTATAATGTATGTAACTCACAATTTTCCATCTATCCTTGACATAGTCGTCAACTGCCAACAGTGATACTGCATTATCAGAGGGCATTACTCAAACACATTGCAGCTTTTTTGTCCACACGTGGGATTTTCTGTATCAGGTCTAGTGTACAATTGTACGTACCAAAGTAAGTTCTAAAAACCAGGAACACTCTAAATTGTTACAAAAATGCTTGAATCCGGGCAACACTAAAAATAAAACGTCACGACATGGAAGGAAATCACCAGATTGATGTTAGTTGACAAAAAAAAATCGCCAGTTAACAAAAGTTTGAACGCGCGTGACTCGGCCGCCTTACGAGGTAGCGACTTACTTTTTTCACACAAAGATAGATCACAGGCTACAAGTAAACATCGATTCCTGCTGATATTCTTAAGGGTAGATATTCTTTGGTGTCTGTGCTATCTAAAAATATTAAACTTTTTCGCGAGAAAAAACGCGCGCCCTCTCAAATTTGAAGAATTTTGACCATAACCCCCATATTTTTCAACGTTCTGCGCTCGCCGCGAAAGGTAACAAAAAAAAATTCCCAGTTAACAAAACTTTGGCCGCGTGTAACTCTGCCATCTTATAAGCCATGGGGGTTATGGTTAATATTCTTCAAATTTGAGAGGGCGCGCGTTTTTTCTCGCGAAAAAGTTTATTATTTTTTGATACACCAAAGAATATCTACCCTTAAGGATTTCAGCGGGAATCGATGTTTACTTGTAGTTTTATGACATAGCAAACATATGGTTATGACATAGCAAACATATCATATTCATATTCGAATATTAATGCAATTTTTTTTTGATTTTTCTTTTGTTGGAAAGTTCAGCCTGTGATCTATCTTTGTGTGAAAAAAGTAAGTCGCTACCTCGTAAGGCGGCCGAGTCACGCGCGTTTAAACTTTTGTTAACTGGCGATTTTTTTTTGTCAACTAACATCCCTCTGGTAAGGAAATCTGAACAAAAACGAGTTTTAGCCGCGCCGTTGCAGCGCAGCGTCATCGTCTGTTGGGAATTTAGTATTCCTACAATAGGTGCATACAGAAGAGAATTAAGATGTTACGTTCTAAGTATTACGTATGAAAGCACTACCATTACTTGGAATATGTCTATCAGCAAGAAATACGTCATCAACACACTATTTTTTTACCTTAAACAGAAACCTTTTCAAGTAAATTTTCCTCAAGTTACCGCAAAACAATATCGCAATGTCAGGAAAACCTAGTCCTTGTCATTCTGCTCATTGAACATGTGATTCAACTGAATAAATCAAATGTCATGTAGGGAAAATTTATTTTGAAAATAGTTTCTGAAGTGAACAACAAGATGAAAAAACAATTGTATGAAGCACAAAAAATGAAAATAAAGCAGATTGATTGGGGTTAAATGTCATTTCTAGTAGGTAGCGATAATTATACAACAAAATAATGTGCATTCTATATGAGACCAACAACAGGTTGTTTGATGTCACATGTAGGCCTAAAAATAAACGTAAAAACATAAATCATGGTTTTATAGCAAATACCAACATTCTTTCCACTTTTAATCCGATGTATTAGAACAGGCACATCAAGACACATTGGACTGCGCAGGACAAGTTTTCAGCCGGAACGAATGAAATAACGTATCGTTATGTTTATAACTCATTTTGCAAAAGTGCGTCACACTGTAATGATGTCCAACTCCTCGGCTACAACCACCATTTACGCGTGAAAGGGAACTTACAACAAAATGTTACAAAAATGACCAAAAGAGGCCATTTTCAATACAAAGAAAAAGCGTTTCACACACAACCACACTGATTTGCAACTACTTCATCCAGCGTATCCAAAATTATGTTGCCTTCTGAGTCGAACTCCAGTTCCACTATATCACCCAGACTTACTGGAACGCAATCGACCGTTGTCTGCACGGGGGGACTTAGATTAAAAACTTGTTCCTAAAAGGTAGTTTTTTTTTTTAAATTCAGTGTCAAATATCAATGTATATTAGCAATACCTTATAATACGTGATGTTTATGCTAGGTTAAATTTCTAAATTAACCAGCATCAAGTAACCTTCTAACGATGGACAACTAGCCTGGAAATATGTACGTTTTATGATTTTGTGTCCACCTTGCATGATGTTTCACAGACATAATATACAAAGTGTAGGAAATGCCAATGACACGTTTTTTTCCGCAGCTATCAAAAGTTTTGGAGTGTAAATTAGTTTATGGTGTAGGCCTACAATTGAATTACCCAGTACATTTTAAATAGCTGCAATCAAAAGTTGTAAAATTTAGACGTTTGCGGGCTCAGCTCACAAGCCGCGGTTAGTAGGCCTAAGCTCTTTCAACAACGCTCTAAGTGCTTCACAGCACGTATTGCGGTGTTGTCAGTCTTGTAGCTTTGTCAGACAATCATTAGCAACAAGCTCGCAAGGCGATACAAGTTTAATCCGCCACATGAAAACAACACAATATCGATCGTTCAGCTGTAGAGAGGAGGGAATGTTCTGCGGCATTAGGCTCGGAGAAAGTTTGGCCATTTGCGTGAGAAAATCGCGATAAAAGTATTTTTACTGAAGGCCTTATCGCAGGAATTATGTTATAAACACCTTTTTACCGCAAGTTCGTTTTGCGACGTGAAGTTAACGACGCGGTCATACTTGCTCGGCGCGGTACAGCTGTAGCGTTCTCTCGTTTTCCACCATTTGGAACACAATTTCGTATTTGCCATATCGTTCGTCTATTTGACAAGGAGCGGCCTGAAGTAAAGTCAAATCAGCAAACATGGGCGTTGCACTTTGAAAGCGTGTTCTGGAATTATTGCGTTTTAAATCGTAAACAGATATCAATTTCGTATTCGTGTTATTTTTATAGTTTCCATTTCAGTTTTGATTTACTCTTTTTTTCGGCAACCGCGTTTCTTGTTCAAATATTTAATATTTAGGCAGGACCACTTATAAACAAGTAGTTCAAATCTATTGCTATAAATATATGACACAGTGTTGTCAAAAATGTTGTCTTAGACTTGCGGTGCCATCCATTCAATTTACTTAAAATAGAAATGTAACATAACTTTCGCGATTGAGACAAACATCTTCCACATTTACCTGTCCGAAATAAAGTCAAATACTGCTTCACTTCGTCTGCATTGAACTCTTGTGAAACTGGAGAAATGCAAATGCCGACTTTTCTTCCTTTGTACACTTTTCTGTTGTGGAAGCCTTTCCATTTATTTCTAACAAGCGATGAATAATTGGCACAGGATGCAAAATTGTCTTTCAAGGTGTTGTATGCAGCGCCACTTTAAGGCACTGCATTTGATCAATGAGAGCGATATCAGAAACGTAATGCGTTATGTTGAACTTGGACGTTTATGCTGTTTTGTTCAGGGTGCATAGAATAGCAAAACCTGTTCTTAATCTTAACAAGCATTTTTTATTCGAATGCAAATATTTTAAAGATTTTTGTCTTTTTAGCCTTGATATATTCTTGCTAAAGTCCCGTTATATCACTTGCAAAATACCAAAGAAAAATCCAAAAGATTAAATTGCAACAACTGCTTTCAAATATAACACTGCCGCCAAGCTCCAACTCGTTAATCACTTATTATTAATAGCAGAAAA
Organism: Ascidia mentula; assembly: GCF_947561715.1. Lineage (NCBI taxonomy): Eukaryota > Metazoa > Chordata > Ascidiacea > Phlebobranchia > Ascidiidae > Ascidia > Ascidia mentula. The sequence goes on along the minus strand of NC_138569.1, from coordinate 12,478,991 downwards.
GCCAAGGTCATTTTGATTGTGGTAGAGAAAGTCTAAAATTATAACCATACAACGCGATGATCGTGCCATGCGCAATATTAACGATAGCAAAAGAAATGTAATTCATGCCAAATACGAAGAAAAGAAGTTTCGAAACAAAGGAATTATTTTGATAAAGGCAATTACACTGGAACAATTGAGCAAAATTTTATAAATTTTACTTTTTGGCAAAAACGCAAGCCTTCAACCAACACATGCGAAAAACTTCCCTATTAAAACAGTTCTGCTCGGCGTTCTTGCAATAGGTGCCAATATTGACCAATATCAAGAGAACGGAAATTTAATGCTCTACAACATGCAATTAACAAATTTGAAATTAAGGTGCCGGATGACCTTCAAATCGCCCATTGAACATGACCCGCTTATTGCGAATCAGCGTAATGGCGTAATGTCGGCATGCGAAAAACTTCCATATTAAAACAATTCTGCTCGGCGTTCTTGTAATAGGTGCCAATATTGACCAATATCAAGAGATCGGAAATTTAATGCTCTACAACATGCAATTAACAAATTTGAAATTAAGGTGCCGGATGACCTTCAAATTTCCCATTGAACACGACCCGCTTTTCGCGAATCAGCATAATGGCGTAATGTGGGCATGCGAAAAACTTCCCTATTAAAACAGTTCTGCTCGGCGTTCTTGCAATAGGTGCCAATATTGACCCATATGAAGAGAACGGAAATTTAATCTGGTAGAATATCTGTTCACAATCTAAAGGAGTGATCTCCCTGTTTCCTAAAAGTGGGGAAGGTTTTCTATATCCCCAAAATTATCGCCCGATACCTTTGCTAAACGTGGACTACAAGATCTCCTCAAAAGTCGTCAACGAAAGATACGTTGTTTTGTATCGAAGGAGCGACACGGCTTCCAACCGCACCGATATATAGGGTCAAATATCCTGTTGCTGTTCGACATGATTGACATTAGGGACCATTACCATGTTTCCACATATATGCAAATTTTCGACACCATATTTCTTGGAATCGTTGACATAGAGCTTGGCGTCAGACAAGGTGACCCACTCTGCTTAACTTTGTTATGGTCTGCATGAATAAAAATCATCCCTATTTGCAGACGATACCATTGTTTTTCCAAAAGGTTTGGATACTGATTTCTCAAAAATCTTTCAAATTTTATAGGACTTTGGTGAAATGACTGATTGCAAAGTGAATATGGAAAAGTTCTCTGCCTTTTTCGTATGCCCGAATCGCTGAATCCATGCAATATACACCCTTTCAACATACTGGACTGCGGACTTATGGTGGTAATAAAAGGATCTGGAAATAATTCAATTGAACTTTCTCCCTTCCCTGAAAAAGCCAACTTAGTTATGAACCTTTGGGCGACCAGAGGTATAACCCTTATCGGGAAGATAACAACAGCCCTAATGGGAAAGAAACAAAAGCGTTGCCATATCCTAAATATTGGATGGGCGGGGCGTGTATGATATAGATAATGAGAATCATATGTTGGCTCTCAATTTAAAGCGCTGTTATCCAAACCTTTTAACCAAACATAACCAATCTCCAAACACGATTTCTGCACCAAAACAGATTTAAGATGCTCTTAAATTCGTCGGTTGTTCCATAGCAAAATATTGAAGACTCTTATTTCTTTGAAAACCTTACATTGTGTCAAAAGTATTGCAATATCAATTCTCAGCCAAAAACCCAACCACATGCGCAACAGCCTCCATGGCTTGACAAAATGAAAAAAAAGCGCAGTAAACCATTTTTTTAGAAAATTTTAACGAGGAGGGAGTATTTGCTCTTATTGAGCTGTTGGCTCATTCGTTACAGAGTTTGGTTTTGAGCCAAATACAACATTTTTCGTCAAGTTTCTGATGCAAGTCTACATGAGGAGTGGGACGCAGTTCCTTCGCAAACAAAAAAAGCCAACATGTCTAAAAAAATATCTTACAACACTGTGGGCACACAAAGACCTTGTATACTTGGTTACAGAATGGTAATACAAATCCAGCCAAAGCACAAGGTTTATGGGACTACTTATTAGCGGATAGGTTACCCTGGAGGCTAATCTCCAAAAAAAAGCTGCAGTGGAGAGGAAACTAATAAGCTCCAAGTTTAAACCGAACCCCATGGCTATCACGACCAACAAACAATTAAAGGAATTTAAGCTGGCAAAACTGTATCGTGCGTCTTTTGCCTATGAAACGGTTTTAATTCTTACTATAGTCATATTGTGATATTGTAAAACAGTACTGAAATTTCATACTATTTTCGAATGTTTTTTGAACTGTGCACTTCGTTGTTGTTGGTATGTAATGTACAGATGCAATACGCTAATAGGCGACCAACAATTACTCGTATTTCAATCGACAAGAACTATTGAATTGAACATCGGTGGTCAAAATAAAACAACTGAATATCTTATGAAAACATGTTTAAGCTGCTTGTCGTGAACCAAGTAATTTGTATTTTTGCGCCACTGTGTTTGTTTTTTGCCCCTATGCCCTCTTTTTCTTTAAATCTTCACCGCTACAGTTTTTTCCCTCTTTCTTCAATAATAAAAAAGAACTGACCAAAGGTCCCACATCTACTCAGAAGAATTGTTTTAATCAGGGAAGTTTTTGAGCATGCCGACATTACGCCATTATGCTGATTCGCGAAAAGCGGGTCGTGTTCAATGGGCGATTTGAAAGTCATCCGGCACCTTAATTTCAAATTTGTTAATTGCATGTTGTAGAGCATTAAATTTCCGTTTTCTTGATATTGGTCAATATTGGCACCTATTATAAGAACGCCGAGCATAACTGTTTTAATAGGGAAGTTTTTCGCATGCCGACATTACGCCATTATGCTGATTCGCGAAAAGCGGGTCGTGTTCAATGGGCGATTTGAAGGTTATCCGGCACCTTAATTTCAAATTTGTTAATTGCATGTTGTAGAGCATTAAATTTCCGTTTTCTTGATATTGGTCAATATTGGCACCTATTATAAGAACGCCGAGCATAACTGTTTTAATAGGGAAGTTTTTCGCATGCCGACATTGCGCCATTATGCTGATTCGCGAAAAGCGGGTCGTGTTCAATGGGCAATTTGAAGGTCATCCGGCACCTTAATTTCAAATTTGTTAATTGCGTGTTGTAGAGCATTAAATTTCCGTTTTCTTGATATTGGTCAATATTGGCACCTATTGCAAGAACGCCGAGCAGAACTGTTTTAAAAGGGAAGTTTTTCGCATGCCGACATTGCGCCATTATGCTGATTCGCGAAAAGCGGGTCGTGTTCAATGGGCGTTTTGAAAGTCATCCGGCACCTTGATTTCAAATTTGTTAATTGCATGTTGTAGAGCATTAAATTTCTGTTCTCTTGATATTGGTTAATATTGGCACCTATTACAAGAACGCCGAGCAGAATTCTTTGTATTAGGGACGTTTTTCGCATTTATGCTGAATCGCAAAACCAGGCGATTTTTTTAATTCGCGATTTTTTTAATTAATACAGCTTCGGAAAATTTTGTTTAAATGTTTTTTGAGGATTGAACTACTTGCTCATCCCTGTATTTTGATTCTAATCCAAAAGAAACAAATTTTTAAGTAAATGCCTGTTGTACCTTGTAAAATGTGGCAAATTTTCAAAATTATTCTGCCAGAATGAGGGTGGTCTAAAATCCTGACTACCTGACTCGCCTGACCTCAACAGCAGTGTTTTCAAAACTATTTTTAGGGAAAGTCGCCTGATTGCCTGACTTTCGTGATTATGTGTTGCAATTGCCTGATTTTCGTGAATGTGCGTTGCAATTGCCTGACTTGCATATGTTTGTATTTTAAATTCATGACTTTCGTTTTAGTATGGACACAGGAATTGCGCAGCTTTTGTGTGATTGGGAGTATTTGCGCTGTTACTTTAGACCCTTGAAAGACCTATAGAAAGTCTGAAGATGAGAATGTTCTGCGAATCCAACACACAATCACGAAAGTCAGGCAATTGCAACGCACATTCACGAAAGTCAGGCAATTGCAACGCACAATCACGAAAGTCAGGCAATTGCAACGCACAATCACGAAAGTCAGGCAATTCCAAAACACAGAAGTCAGGCAACGACAGCGCACAATCACGAAAGTCAGGCAATTCCAACACATATTCACGAAAGTCAGGCAATTCCCAAACACAGAAGTCAGGCAATGACAGCGCTCAATCACGAAAGTCAGGCATTTCCAACACACATTCACGAAAGTCAGGCAATTCCAATACGCATTCACGAAAGTAAGGCAATTCCAACACACATTCACGAAAGTCAGGCAATTGCAACGCACAAATTGCATGGCTATTTTTCCTGAATTTTTTTTGGAAACACTGGTTCTGAAGTCAGGCAAGTCAGGCGAGGAGGCGAGTCCGGCAGTCAGGATTTTAGTCCAGCCCCCTCTGGTTACGGTGGACCCCCGGCCTAAAAGTATTTCACCATGTTTGGGCTATAAAGTGTGCCTAGCATTACAGCAGTTGGCTTAACAACATCTTTTTGTAGGATGTTATTTCTTACCTAAAAAATTCGTGTTTTTAATGTTGGGATTTAGAAATTGACTTCAAAATGGCATCTTCAAGACCGCCCAGATCTATGCGTCCAAACCATGTGCATGGTCCGAACATGCCAGGAGGAGGAAATGCTGCCAATGATGGTGTGTTACATAGATTTAGTGTGAATAACATATATAGTCCAGTGTCCAGATAAGAAAGTTTGTGTTTTGTGCGGAGGATTTTTTTTGATGACCATTGACCAACTGTTGTGAAAATGCATTTCATTATTGTATGCAATGTAGTGAAAAAGTACATTTAAATTGTTGAACATGCTGCATTTTATATTACCCTAGTGAAAATGCACAAATACCTTTATAAAAGCCCTGGATTGAAAGTTGTGGCCTGACAAGCAAAGACTATGACAACATGTAGGCCTACTGACCATTTTGTTTTTTTTGAAATAAAGTTTTGCTCATCAAACAAATTTGCAAGTAAAGGACAATGGAAAACATTGATAATTTTGTCCAGTTGTGCACTTATATGGCAGAAATCACCACTTTCCAATGATCCTGAAATATCTGTAAGATTGACAGTCGTTTTTTTTTCATTGTGAATATTAATAAAGTCAAATATACCCATAAGCGCCTAGATTTCAATTTTCCAGGGGGGGCGGATATATTATGACGTCATAATTTGTTAGTATGACGTCATCAAGTATCGAAAAACTGTGTTTAAATTTCAATGCACATGGCGTGTTAGACAAAAGGGCGGCGTTATCGATAAACAAACGAGATCGGTATACGACACAACTAATATGTACCTTTTGGCATATCATACTGCGAGACTGACGTTGCAACAACCTATGTCAGTTACGCAAGCGAAACTAGGTCAACATATTTTGTGTGAGTCGTGTAAGAAACACATTGTTTTTAGGTATTTTTTCTTCGAACGTTACGAATGGGACAAGTTACATGGTATGGACAGGCGCGCGTAATAGTCATTCGTTTTGTTTTTAAAAAAACTGGGGGGACGCCATCTGCCCCCCCGGACTAGGCGCCTATGAATATACCTCTTTTGTTGTTTGGCAGCACTTTGCCAAACCGTTCTTAATATTGAACTATGGTTATTGTAAAATGCACATAATTTGAGAAAAAATAATTAAAACTGCCACACACTTCCAATCCAACATTTTTTGTGGCATAAACGTCCGACAAGAGGCGGTTTGTCAGGTTTTTACACTTCTGCAAAAGATTTGTCAGGTTTTTGCACTTTTGCAAACCCAGCAACTTGATAAGTGAAGGGCAAAAAACTGTTATGCTTGAATGTGTATGCGATATGGAAACACAACACATTTTTTGACTATTTACACTGTCATTTTTTGCAAAAATTTTGATCTTTTTGGATTTTTATCGGGATTTCAGATGCTGTTGTCTAAGTTTACTAAAAGACGTAGGATTTCTTAAAATATTTAAATAGCTTCAAAAATCCTGGTAGCAGTGTGATAGAAGGCCTGGCAAAGCAAATTTTCATTGTGCTGTACCAATAGGCACAGTTTAATAAAGCGTCCAGTCATGCACTGGAGTAGAGTACAGGGGTGCACCCCCGGCCTTTTTGAAATTTAACCACACAATAAACCGCAGCAAAAAATGAAGGCGCATTTCTCTTCAGGTCATAAAGATGCTAAACACTCAGTTTCGTTTACCTGGTATTTGCGTTATACAATTCTGCAACACAGGCGGAATCATGTTTGGGGCGAACGTGTAAAAGGAAGAATTTATCGATTGTGTGGAGAAAATTGACTATCGAGTTCGTCGCCACAAAATTGTTTTACAACCAATAAACTTGTTAACATGGAAGACTCTATAACCTGTATATTATGGAGTGCAAACGACCTTCTGGCTTTAGCATTTTTTACTCGCCGCACTCTCGGTGATGTGCAAAACTTTTTTTACAAAATAAAGTTACTATTTAGTTTATTCTTGCATGGTTTCAGTTACTTTATAAAATAAATTTACCTTAACTTTTAGGCGGCCCTGGTTTTCCTTATCGGATGAGACCTCCATTTGGACCTAGACCACAGGGGGTAAGAGGAGTAACTGCTACTTAATTATTGACATACTTGGATAAGACAGCAAACCTTTGATTATTTTTTTTTTATTTGTCTAGTCATGATGACAAATAATTTCAAATGCAATACCAAAAATCTAATGTGTAATAGGAAGAGTTTTTGATCTAGCATAACATGTAATACTCAAAATATGAATATATGTTTATGGTGAAAAGTAAACAGTGTTGACACAGGTAATAAAAAAATTGTAAAATATAAAATAATTTAAATTCTACAAAATTATTTTTGTATTAAAGCTACATCCAATGGGATGGAGACCTCCACCGCCACCAAGAATGTCCCAAGGAATGTTGGGGTCACAAATGAATCAAGGTATGTTTAAAATGTTATCGATTTATACTGTGACTTTTAAACCAAACACAAATCTTTACTATTATTTTATTTTACCAATGTAATCAGGCGTGGGCCATTATTTTCAGTACATTTATTGTGCTTTTAAAGACCTGTTGCTTTACACGTAATAAGTTGCCGTGGAACCTCTGTTCTAAAAGCATTTTTAAGGTTTATATACATCTTGTTTCACTTCCTCCTTTTGTTCAAGTAATTAAACGTTTGCTGCAACTGCATTCTTTGTAAGCTTTGCTTGAATTGCAACTTTTCATACAAATATAACTCATGATGTCAGACTTGTCCTGCAGTTTTAGAAATACACCATGAACACTAAAAGACTGGCATGATGAGAAGTTTGTTAAACTACCGGGCAGGCTAAAACTTGGTAGGGAAAATGGTCTGCCTCACAGATTATTACTTTAAACCACAAACAATCTCATTTTGATTGAGAGCTGCAGACAGGTGTATACACTGTTTCAACCTGTAAAAGGTCTCATATCATTGGGTGTCAACATACCTGTTGTCTCCCGAGAAATATTGTCAGTATTTTTGCTTATGTTTGGACGAAAAATATGCGAGTTTTAACAGAGCCACTTAAAAATGCATTAATTAGCGTCAGGAAGTCAACCTACGCAAAATCGGCAGCAATATTTACATGGCATTTTCCGTGTAAGTTCAGTTAAAAGTTTTCACATTGTTGAGAATTGGTAACCGCAAAAACTGTTGCTTTGATGAAAGAAGTTGTTTCTATTGTGATGTGCTTTTTGATAAATTACCTTTCCTTGACCGTTTCAAAATTTAATTGATTGGAAATCTGCTGACGATTGTTTGCAAAGGATTAGTGTTGCTTCTTGCTAAAGGACATTCGCATATGTTGGTTTGCTGTCAAATAACTTTCATTTTATACCTTATGCGAATGTAAATATGCGAAAGATCAAAACATACAGATATTGCCACAGTAGGTAAGCAATATTAAACTATAACCCCAAGACTAACCCATCAAATCAATATTCTGTTATTTTTGACGTATTTTATAAACAAATAATTGCAAAACTTGTTACCATGTTGTACATTTTCAACGAAAATTAGTTTGGGGGTGTTTTGAGATCCCCATGAATCCTCTCAAGAGAAATTAATTTCAATTTTTAAACAAACTATTTGTATTTAACTCAAAACTCCCACAAGTCTGCCACATTTTATTGTGTGTATATAGGTATTTTAATAAATGTTCTTCATTGTCGTTGGGAATAAAGTAATAACTGAAGTGTGTAAATATTTTGATACAATGTGGGTTGTTTAAGACTTGGTTGTTAATTTTGTTTCTTTATCACTTTTTGTTTTAGGTGTAAACAATTTTACCAGCCAAAATAAAATAAATACGTTTTCATTAATTTTTAGGCCGTTATCCATTTTGTTTAAAAAAAAATGAAACCACCGTATTTTATGGACCATAAAGCGCACCCGATTATGAGGCGCACTGTCAATAAATTGCTTTGATTAGTTTTTTGTTCATACATAAGGCGCACCGGGCTATAGAACGCAACGTATTTTAAGGAGTATGGGTTACCGTATAAAGCTCGTTAAACAAAAATGGTGATATAAGCATTATTCGCATTATACAATTATGAGGAGCAAGAGAAATAAAAGTTTACTTGTTACATAATAAATGTAAGCAAGTCACAATAGTACAATGAGCAAAAGAAAAAATGAACCTAGTGAATATCACAGTTGCTAGTTGCTTTTACCGTAGTTTATTGTGTAAGACGGTGGTTTATTTATATAATAATAGTATCGGTACTGGTTTTGAGTATAGGCAATAAAGCACTACTTGATCCATACATTAGGCGCACCGGCTTATATGGGGCACGATCAATTTATGAGGAAAAAAAAGAATTTAAATTGTGCCTTATGGTCCGTAAAATACGGTAGTCTAAAAAAAGCAACGTATATTTGGTTGTAGGTTCCCCACGTTTGGGAATGGGTCCAACAGGTATGCCACCAGGACAACCTTCTCCAGCAATGATGTCCAGTGGAAATATGGGTCCCCAACCTGGTGTTTCAATGTGTATGATGCAGGCAAGTAGCAGTTATTAAGGGTATTTAGTGGCGGGGGGTGTTTTGGTGTCAGAACCCCCCCTTAGCATTTTGGCACATTGTTTTGTGGGGTGTGAAAGTGCGGTTAATTTCCCGCTACGCAGGAACGAACACTACGGTAAAGTGTTCATCTCCACTGTTTCTTTGTTTTTCGGTTGCGCGCACTGCATTCACGCGGCGAGGACTGCTTATGAAGCAATCCTTTGTTGTGCCGTTGGTGAATAATCCGTCAACAATGCCATTTTCGAAAGTGCGACCTTTTAAGTTTATTCATTTCTGACACAATTTCTATACCGAAGCCGCACTTTGTAGGAGTTATAATCGTTTCACAAATTTGCACCAAAATATATGTAGCTAAATTTTGTATTTCGTCTGTTTTTTTATATATTTTGCAAATTATCTACTACTGAAACATTGATTTGTATTTGGTGGTACAAGACCACGTCCTTATGTAGACCTTAAAGATTGTTTTTATTAGGCACAGTTTAAAAACGATTCCACCGCAATTATACTTGTCGAGAATACAGATGAAATCGCATTGTTACATAATATAGGGTTTGTTTGTGCGTTTTTCGTTAAACTGGACATGCGCACATGCGCACATGCGCACATGCACAAAAATTTTAACCGCATCTAACAGTTTCATCAATTAGATACCGAAACCAAACACCCCCCTTATATTTTTTCTAGATCCGCCACTGAGAGTATTTAGTAAAAACAAGTGATAACAACACACAGGAAATGAAAAAATGTGTTATAGTTGTGTAATAACATTCCACTTTCCTGGCAATGACTATTTGTTTACAGGGTCCCCCATTGGATCCGCTTGTATCAAGTGAGGGTTTGTTGAAAACTGGCTTTCTTGTTGGAAGTAATGGAAAAAAGGTATGTGCTTTACTTGTTTTAAGATATTGTAAGTCTGTTTCTTTAAAGGTTTGGCATTGCAATACAATTTAATGTTGCTGGTAGCAAACACTATGGTTGAAGCAGGCTTGTAACAAGAAAAGCTTGCATATTGTGTGTATGTTTTGTTATGGTGTTAATGAGCTTCTGCTTAGTTAGGAGGGCAATGGGTCAAGTATGCTCAGAGTCGTGAGTTCATACCTCAACGTGATCTTGATTTTTCATATCGATCCTGCTTAGGAACGAGTGTTTTTTTGTCATGACACAACTGCCAGCAGCATCCTTTTACAAATTTTCATTGAATTGGTTAAATACATTGACATATATTAAAATTGCTGAGTTTGTCATGTGATATTGATCTGCTGTTGATATGGTCCCATTACCCATAAAAGCAATGGTTATGCTTCATATCTGAAATATTACACTAGAATCCTGTAACCCACAGTAACATGTTGCTCTACAAAACCCATAGATAATTTGCTTTTTGTTTTGAGCATTACCTTTTGCAAATGAAAATATTTTAGTCCTTGAATTACTTTGCCTTAGCTCACTTCCAGACCAACATCAAGTTGTTGTGGTTATTATTTTTATGCTCTTATCAATTTATTGATGCAACTTCAAAAATACAATGGTTATATACTTATTTTTTTTAATGTGCAGGACAAAATATGGACACTAAAACCAAATATTGACAATAAATCCTGCATGTAATGTGCTTAACCTGAATTCAAACAACAGTGCTTGGAAATGTGGATTGTCATTAGGACTTAAAAATGAAATCCAATTGCAAGAAACAAACGCCATCAAATTTAGCACTTTTATCCATGACTTCAATATTGACTGAGGATATTCCAATTTGGCCAAATTAAATTGTGTTGGACCATCCTTTATATGTGGTTTGCGACATGGAATTTTATTCTTTGCGTCTAAGAAAATGTACATATAAGGGTTTCTCACAATATTAGGTTGAAATTTGATGCACTGAGGATTTTTTTATTCAATTTTTTTTGCATGTCAAATACTCAATGAAAAATTATTGTGCATGTCGAATAACAAAAATGTCATGGCCATGGAAACTAATGCATAATAAAGACCAGGCGTATATTTAATCAAAACATTGTATTCGATAAAACTCAACTGTAAATTAAAGTATACTGGTACGTATCATATGTTTTTCACTAGTTTCAAAGAGTCAGGGGCACCAGACTTGATTTTTTTTCGTTTTTTGCCAATGGAATGCTTTTTAACACATGCCTATCCAGGATGGTTAAATTTTTTTCTGGGGGAGTGCCCTTTTATCTAGCTTTAAAGTAGTGATACATATATTTGAGCTTCAAACATAACAATGTCCTTGTGTGTGCTATGGAAAAATAAAAAAAGATTTAATGTGTATTCGCATAGTTAAGAAAACATACAAACAAAAATTTATGCTGTGGCCCGCTATGTCTCGCACAAGTACAAGTGCTAATAGTTATTTATTCGTGTCTTATGTGTCAGAAAAAAATTGAGGAGGGTGGGGCAAAGATTTTTTTTCAATTTGACTGCGGGTTTCTCAATTTACTACAAAAGTATTAGTCATTTTAAAGAGGGCATGAGGGCCCCGCCACCCCCCTTTCTCCAGACGCCCATGCTTCATGTAAAAGTACAAGAGAAAATAGTTTGCATTCCAAAAATAGTTGTAATATTTTGTTTCTTTGTAAATCAAAAGGTTGATGATTGTCATCACATTTTATTAGACTGACTGGACAGAACATTCATCTCCTGATGGCAGAAAATACTACTATAATTGCAAGTCAAAAGAATCTAAATGGGATAAACCAGAAGAATTAAAGTCACCAGCTGAAGTCTTGTTGGCAAAATGTGCGTGGAAAGAATTTAAAGCTGATTCAGGAAAATCATATTATTACAATTCAGAAACAAAAGCTAGTGTTTGGACAATACCAGAAGAGTTACAAGATCTGAAAGGTAATATTTTATTACAGTTAATTTTGTAATACCAACTAATTACCAAAAAGTTTCTTTTGGAGTTGGGGTTAACTAGTTTGAGGGTTACTATATCTATATTGTTCAAAACTTTTTATGACTCTGGTATATTAATTTTGTTATTGCTTGATAAAAAATATTAGCGTAACAATGCAATGTCTGATTATAGTGGTAGAGATATCCAAGTATATGTGAAGGTTGCTTGACAAGTTGTACACCAGTGTACCTTGACCACAATATACCCTGTGAACTGCTGAGCTCCTGTAGATCAGTTGGTAGAGCGTTGGGCCTGGTTCACCCACGGTTATGAGTTCAAACCTTACAGGAAGCTTACTTTTTCAAATCTCACTCTGACTTGTCAGGAAAAAGTGGCTGATCCAGCTAGGCTGCATTGCCTGGGCTGCGATCCTGTAAACCTAATGATAACTATGAAACAATTTGTCAGAAATTGTTGTGAGATCTATATATGGGTATCATACTAACATAACAACACTTATTCTGTGCTGTGTTTATGAGGGACAGAACATAATTTGATTTCTGTGTATTAGCTTGGCGCTTTCATGTGTGCAAACTTGTCTTATGTTTTGTGGGTTGCTTCAGCTTATTAAGTTGATAGGTGCATCATTGTTGGTTAACAACTAATCTGACTGTTATGTCCTTGATAGTGCTTTGGTAAGTTAATTCTTATTGACCAGGTGGAGCTGTGTAGGCATTTATTTTTAAATCGTTTTTTTTCTGGTTTATTTTTCTCTTCGCAAAACAGGTTACAAACAGTGGACATGTCTGAATTTAGGATTTTGTTAAACATGTTTAAATATAACAATAGTGGTTATCAAATTATACAGAACAAATACTGTTTTTAAGTATAAATTAGTTTAGGTTGGTTTCTAAGTGATTCACAATCATGAAAATATTAAGATAGTTATTTGGTTTACTCATCTTGATAAGTTATGAGCAATCAATGCTACATTTAAGTTCATATCGTGTTTGTTAATAATTATTGAAAATGGATAGTACCACACAGGTTTTTTTGTTTTTTTTTCAAAATTAAAAAAATTTAGACTAACATGTATTCACAAACTGTAGCATGTCATATTCATAATGTCCGAAGACTTTTCTGTTCATTATTAGCATCGACCATTATGCCAAATGTACAGGCATTTTTGCAATACATGGTGGCATCACAGTGACAAATTATCACAACATGGCCACCCTTCTTGGAAATATTAAAACTAGGTATCATTGTGCTATTTCATGAAACATCTTCCGAAACACTGATTAACGACAGGATTCAAAACCAGGGTAGGCAGTCTGACCTAAATTATCGCTGGCCTTTTGATATATCAGCATAACGGTAGATCATGAGCAGAAAAACCTGTGAATCACTACTATAATGGGTCAGAGGTACAAATAATTTTGACCTGTGAATAATTTTATTGTGCGTCAGAAAATTGGAAATGTTGTGCCTTGCAGAAAAAATATCTAAAATGGACACCTCTTTGTCAACATCAACATCACACAACAGTGATGAAGGTATGTTGTGAACATACTATTATTGAAAATAAGTTTTTGTTTACCTCATGTTGCATGTAGATACTTTACCTAGCCATGTGAAGACTGATGAATTAGATCAGATTTCTGGAAAAGTTAAAAATCAGCCATGTGAACAAACCTATTCAAGTAGCAACCCTTCAGCAATGCCTGGAAGTATTGATATGAATAGTGGTGGTATGCCAGTAAGTTTCACAATCTAACAGTGATAACAGATAGAAACTAAAAAAAACATTTTGCTGTATTGTTTAATTTAGATGGTAGATCCAATGCAACTTATGATGCAGCAACAAATGATGATGCAACATCAAATGGCAATGATGGCAAAACAAAACAAACAAATGAAAAAAAGCAAGAAAAAACAACATAGACTAGAAAAACAAGAAACAATGTTAGATGAAAGGTGTTTTTTTGTATTTTTTTCATTTCTCCTTGTATGTTGTCACACCCTCCTGGCAATGTTGCACTAAAACTTTGTTAGTATGGATTCGATTTGTCTGACAAAAATAGCAGAATTGGGTGAATATTTGAATTGTCTGAAGACTTAGTTTCAAGCCTTATGTTGTGTAGTTACTATGAGATATTGTTAAAAATTACCTTAAAAGAACACAATAAAGTCATTTTTGTAAGCTGAAGATCCAAAACGAAATACAACTTAAAAAAGCATTGTGTGAATGGACTGTTCTGTCATATGCGCCAAGTAGTTCGGGTACCCAAGTTCTACTGTAAGTCTAGTACCAACCTATGGCAATTATACAGGAGCTAATTTTATTCTTGAATTTTACAGATTGTAGTTTTCAAAAATTAATTTATGTTAAATGTTATTAAATAAGAATATAAATAAACCCATTAAATCTAATTCTTGTTTTGAAAATCTCATGTAAACTTATAGAAAGCATTTTAAACAGTGCAACAATAATTGAACAATGATAACACACTTATCATATTACTGCAACACAAGTGTTGATTATACAACCTATTGTTGTAACTGCAAAACAGAGATTAAAATATTATATTTTTGTAATTTAGAACTCCACTATCTTAACATAAAGTTTATGGTAAACTTTGTTTTGCTTTTAACTAATAATAACACACTAAGAGCTTACAATAACACCCTAAAAACATTCAAAATTTAGATTTCATTTTTAACGTAACCATGTTGATATTAATATTCAGTTTCTGCTCTTTCTTTTAAACATTAAGTTTGCGATTGCCATCAAATTAATTTTTTATGCAGGTCTAATATTTTACCATTATTATCAGTTCAACCGAAGAAACTGAATCAATTCAAGAGGAGAATGAATCAGAAGACAGGGATCAAGAAAAAAAGGCTGTGAAAAAGACTGAAGTTGTTGAATACAAAAACAAAGAAGAAGCCAAAGCTGCTTTTAAGGACTGTCTGAAGGAAAAGTCTGTTCCTGCGGCTTCCACTTGGGAGCAAGCGATGAAATTAATTGTATCCGATGTCAGATACAGGTTTGTTTTTTGACATTAGTTAAAGTAACTCACAAATAGTACTGATGATAATGAGAGTACTGCAGCTACATATATATGTGTTTTTTTTTCAAATACTATCAACTTTGCAGTTTTTGCTGAGGCTATCAGGAAAAACTGTGTATTTATTAAAAGCTGCAAGGTATGAAAAAGTCAAATAGTGAACATGTCAATTTTATTAGACATGTGTCAGATAGTCCACTTATTTTTTCAAATTTTCACTTTTTTGGTCACAATTACAATTTTGCGCTGTGACAGGTTGCTGCACTTGGTACGAGTGGAAATTAAAGCTGTAAATAACCGGGAATGTCGGTAAAATGACCCGTATTGTATGTAATCTGTTGTCAAGTGCATTAGATTGTCATGCTTAAATTTGCCATTGTTACCAAAGACGTTGCATTGTAACGAAACAAGCGCCATTTTCATTTGCTTAACTTCAAGAGGCTGGGACAAAAGTGGTCTTGTACTTATAATAGCATGCCCCTTTCCCAGTGTAAACCATTTTTTGCGCTGCAGAACAAAACTAAGATTAATTTCGTGTTTAAACACATTGCGCAAATGTGCAGAGGCTTACCGAGCTACATCATGTATTTTTTTGTATGTTTTCTAGACCACATTAAGGCACAATTAATCCATTTTAGCACCATATTTATTCAAGACTTTTCGTCCAAAGTAAAAGAAACAAACTGCGCATGCATTGCCGCAAAATCTCGCACTCCAGTTTTCCATAATGCCATACCATCCCATTTCGCAGACATTTGTTTTATTTTGTACAAACTCCATTCAAGCCTTTTGTATGAAATAAACATATTTATGCGGCATGTGGGTACTGATTATTTTTCTTGGATTTTTTGAGAAGTTTGGGTCAAAGCCTAACTAAGGTTAAATTTTTTAAATTGCCAATAGGCGATATTAATATTTCTGTAAATAAATCAAGATCTTATACTAACGCTGATGGTCTTTTAATCCTTTTGGAGTTCCAGGAATATATTGATTCGTAAAGACAGATCCGTCGGCCACCGGCTTGCACAGGCTAATTACTGTAATCACTTTTGACATTTTCTCTATTTTTTGAAATTTTTGTTTTGTTTTAATTTCAGCAATACGACATGTCAGTTTTAGGTCTATAACTTTCTGTAGTTTTCAAAAAGTCAATTGTCAAAAATATTGCACCAGTAACTACAGAATGTTTTGTTTCAGTGCTTTAAAAAAGTTAAGCGAAAAAAAACAAGCCTTTAATGAGTATAAAACCCAACGAGGAAAAGAAGAAAGAGAGGAAGAAAGAATAAAGTCGAAAGAAAACAAGGAAAAATTACAACATATCATAGAGAATCATCCAAAAATGAAAAGTACTACAAGGTAAATCTTTATTTATGTTGATGCTTTGATACATTTTAATTTTTTGTCACAGTTACAGATCTGCTGAAAAGATATTTGCAGAAAACATAGTATGGAAAGCTGTAGCAGAACGAGACAAAAAAGAAATATTTGAAGATGTACTGTTTGTTTTAGCACAAAAAGAGAAGGTTAAGTACAAAAATTACAAAAAAAACACTTTGTTATGCAAAAGTTCTAATTGACATTTGTCTTTTAGGAAACTGCAAAGGAATTGCGGCGCAGGAACATGAAACAGCTACGACATATCCTTTTAGGCTTGGATAATCTGAGCTACAGAACAACCTGGTCAGAATGCCAGCAGTTATTGATGGACAACATAGCTTTTGCTGAAGATGAAGATTTGCAAAGTAAATGTTTTCAAGAAAAGTTAAAAAACTTGCTAACGTCACAAAATTTCAGATATGGATAAAGAGGATGCATTAATATGTTTTGAAGAAGTTATTAAGGAGCATGAAAAGATTAACAACGGAAGACAAGAACGGAAAAAAACTTTAGAAAAGCGTGTCTTCCGAAAAAACAGAGACAAGTTTTTGGTAAAATTGATGCCTTCGTCAATGTTATATGTAACTGTATTCATAGTATCAGTTCTTTGCTGTTTATGCAATAAATTAAATTGAATTGTTTCTAACTTTGAAGATTACTAATCATATGTACCTTTTTTTCAACTTTTAGAAATTGTTAGATGCACTACATGAAGATGGAAAGCTACATTCAATGTCTTCTTGGATGGAGCTGTATCCATTAATTAGCTGTAGCTCTGTATTCAACATAATGTTGGGACAACCTGGATCAACTCCCTTAGACTTGTTTAAGTTTTATGTGATTGACTTGAAAGCTCGTTTTGAAGACGAAAGAAAAATAATTAAAGATATTTTAAAGGTACACAAGCCTTAATCCAATGTAGAAAATAGTTTTATTCTTTTTTACCAGTGTGTTGTGTTAAGATGACTATGCATAGTATACATAAGCAGGTCACTTATGAATAAACTCTGCAACATTTAGTATGCTTCCATACGGAAACAAGCTTCACTGATGAGACCTAAAGGTTGAAAATAAGGCTGTGATAAATGAAAAACATTGCAACAACCCCCTCAAATTATGAGGTTATATGAAAAAAACATCAAAAGGCAATTTTTGGTTTTGTGTTTCCTTTGGTTTTGTTTTTCACTGCAACAGCATTTTGAAATTTTTGATATATGGGCTAATAGATTAAAGATAGGGCAAATTTTTATTTTTTCAGTATTAAGATGTAATTAGTTACAATGCCACAATTTCCCATTTAGTTACAAAATAACCACTTCTAGGGCACAGAAACACTAGACTGGATCTTTGCCAAGCACACCAGAGGCAAAAGTGTTGTAATATTTCCGGTCAAATTATTTCAGTTGCTGTAATTTACAATATATATTGTACACTACAATATAAGATGGAGTGAGCATAAAGTAAAGATTGTCTGAAATAAGTTGCAAAACATTTTAGCTGTGACAAAATTATTTTTATTGTGCATTTGTTGAGATTTTACAAAATCTACACTTCTTGCATCACTAAACATCTCTGAATAGTGTTAAGTTATTGGTTGCAGTGATAATTTTCCAGTAAACCACTTGCAATTACTTGTTGCATTGCCTCATACTGCTACCAAGTCCATTTTTGTATTTAAAAAAAATGTTTTATATTATCATATCTCTAAAGTAGTTAACACATTATCATTTTCTAGAAATAAGTATTTTGTATCTGAATGGAAAATTATGGGATTACAAGTAATTTAAAATGATAATACAGAAAAAAAATTCGCTGTTTTTTCAAAATGCTGTTGCAGTAAAAATTCAAAACCAAATCAATTGTATTTGATTTTTGATGTTTTCTCTTACAACCTCACATGACATATGATGTATATATTCCATGTTGCCAAATGTTATTCATAAGTTAGTCTTTCCGAAACTGGCTCATTAAACTGCTAATTCATAATTAATATATTTTTCTTATCTTCAGTAACATTTAACCAGCTTTTTAAAAGTTTGGTGATATATCCTTCTGTCAGATAGTACCTGTTTTTTACAGGAACAGGGATTTGAAATTGGGACAAAAACCACATTTGATTCTTTTGCATTGATTGTGACTAGCGACAAGCGAGCGGCAACATTGGATGCAGGAAATATCAAGCTTTCATTTAACAGTGTAAGTCACAGGTTAATATGGTGGCTCCCCAAAAGAGTATAAAATACAGTCCAATCCAGTTAATCACCTATCTAATTTGGGATTAACCGGTACTATAAACAGTACACATAGTTAACAGAGGTGCAAATTTACACTTTTTCAAAAAAGTGACCCAACAAGGGGTGTGCTTTCATCATGTAAAACATGGCTGTTGGTGAAGTAATGCAACTTTTTTTCTCACACAAAACTGTAATTGCCATATTTGAAGAGAAATATCGAGTTGTGCAACATTCATGTCACTATTTCGATTATTCGAATAAATTGATGAAATTAGATGCAAGTATCTAGATTCTGCAATTACCGAAATAATTTCAAGACAAAAGATAGGCTACGGTTTGGGATTTACAACAAAAAATTAGGAGATGGTTTATAGCTGGTAAGCAGTTAACAGTCACTCTTTTCATGCGTGGAAGTGTTTTTTGAGAAATGTGACTGATCAATTGGCGACATGTTATGTAATTGAAAATGTATAGTATAACTCAGTTAATCCGGAAATTGTTTATCCGGAAATTTGTCTAATTCATACAACTTTCTTAACAAAAATCTTCAGATAATACACTTGTTTAATCTGGAGCTTCGCCGATTTCAGAATAAAGTTGCAGTCTCGCAATCTGTATTTGAGTGGATTTTCATGCTTCAACTGTGCATTTGCACACTAAATCATGTTTCTGTTACTTGTTTATTCTTACAGTGTTTTTGTTCTCAGAATTATGAATAAATCCGTAAATAGTGTTCCTACTTTTAATTACATTGGAACATCGATTGACTAACTTTTGTTATTGTTTAGCATATGACATAACAGCCAATTCACCCAATGCTTTTTTGGTTATCATGAGGTTATAAACATGTGTCACAGGTTTTTTTTTAATCTTTAGCTTTCAAAAATGACATTACTGTATTCAAGGTGATTTTTACTGGTATCCCACACAGTTAGACTAGAAACATTTTGTTAAACTATTTATGCCAAGTGGTTCCCCTCAAAGAGATAACACACATATTGTCCAGATAAATTTATTGCAAAAATCTGATGTGGATTAACCAAGTTCTACTGTATTTGTCAAAAAGTATCTTAATTCTGGAAATTTATGCAAAAAAATTAACTATGTTGAATTTATAACACATACCAATTTCCAACAATTTGGCATGCAAGGCGTCGTTTTATATATTACAGTACTGTTGCAACTATGATAAAATCTTGGTTAAAAATACACTCATTTTGTTCAAAGATTTTTTTTGTGTAGCTAATTGAAAAAGCAGAAGCAAGAGAAAGAGAACGAATTAAAGACGAAATAAGAAAGCAAAAACGAGTTGAATCTTCCTTTCGTAATATGTTGAAGCATGCTACACCCCCCGTGGACATTTCAACTGAATGGGAAGAAGTATGGCAGTTTTGTTTTATCAACTCTTTTTTGTTATTTTTCAATGACTAGGGGTGTATAACTTTATGAAGATGTGTACTAAAATATTTAAAAAAACAACATCCAGTTGCAACCTAAAAATTATGTCATACACAAGTTACAACATCACAAATTGCAACAACAAGGACCAACAAGGCAATAAAGTGCAGTTACATTTCAACTTTTCACTGGATTTCAATTGGATCTAAATCTGCCTCTCACAGGCAATCAAACCTGTGTACAATACACAAACCAAACAACAACACAATTAAAATACTGCAGCCATTGGTGGCATGCAAGGTTCGCAATTGTTTCTCATGTATGCTCTGTATTTTGCACCTTTGTTCAAGTCACATAAACATTTATTTATGCGTAAGTGTAGTAGACTTGGGTAAGATGAATCCCTCATAGAAAAAAATATTTTTTTTTGTTTTTTTTTATAAAAGTTTTCATGTGCATCTTCAGTTATAATCAGTTATGTGCATTGCTATGGAAATATTACCACATTTTCAAACCTAGTGAAACCTTAATAGAGCAAGGTAAGATGGCCACCTTCTGATTTTGACTCTGCAGAGAAGGATGTACACATACAATCAGTGAATCAATCAATGATTCATGTTTATTTGCAATTCGAAACAAAAAAAACTTTTTAGAATTATAAAAATGAAAATAAACGTAACCTTTTTAACAGAAAGCCTAAAGTATACTACATTGATAGAAGAGGCTCTTCGTTGGCTGCAGTAATTAGTACCCTAAAAGTTTAGATGTGCAAATATAACATTTACCATAGAATAGCAATAAATATTGTTAAATTTAGAAGGTATCAATCACTATTCTGTCAACTGCTCTACACAAATGCAAACTTCCAAACAAAGAGGCAAAGATACCGGAATATCATGGCATAAAATCAACTGCCTACAATTAAAAAAATAAATTTGTCTGTCACATTTTTTTAGTTTAGTACATTCTTTGACCGAACGCTCATGAAATAAATCTCCTTGGATGTTTATGCAGTCACTTAAAATGTATTTTAAAAAACTGTTTTTTTACAAAGTTCCATTCCATGCTGTTTTCTGTTGTTGATTTTTCAGTCCCTAAACAATAAAACTGCATATTGTTTCCTACAATTCATAAAAACAAATGTTGGTGAATGTGGTTAGCGTAGTGAAACAACGTAAACAATATGGTAAAATTTCGTGTTGACAGTGGCCCTATTTATTTAATAAATCAAAATAAAATATGGAACATCTTACCTTCTGTTCCAAGTCGGCACACCACTAATAATAATTTTTGTATTTTAAGGTCTTTGTGTATATTTGTGTCAGGAAAAACAAGCTTAGCAACTTTCTTTTAATGCTTAACATGCTTTGCAAGTCAAACAACAGATTGGGTTATGGAAATCTTGTACATTAAAGACTTTATGACTTGTATGTGTAAGAGTTTATTACAAAACCTACCATATACCATGCTAAACGGCAAATTGCACACATTAATATCAATAGAAAAACTGAAGGTATGGGCCACTACAGGCAACTGTTTCAAAAATTTGCTTTTTCGAATTTGTGTCAAATAATTTACTTTAGAACTTTTTAGTGTCGGCCTCGATTTGAAATGGAGGAGCCATTTAAGGCAATCACTATCGAAGCAGATCGAATTCGTATTTTTAATGAGCACCAAGATGGTTTGCAGGTGACTATCAAAGGAAGTGTAAATATCTTTTGGATCTGGGCTTTTTAATTAAGCTAACCTTATGCTAAAAATATTTTAGTTTCAAAATCACAATGTAACTCACTGCTTGACTACTGCAGGATAAGCGCAACATCAAGGAAAAGACTGAGAAAGACACCAAAGACAAAAGAAAAAAGAAGAAAAAAAAACATTCCAAGAGAGGGCAATCGGTATCGGAGGTAATAATTAAAAAATAATAAAATCGATTTCATCTGCAAGCGAATGTAAGTGCTGCATTTTATGCCTTGCCAAAATCAAGTTTTTGTCTGATTATTTTTGAATGCGTTTTGTTTTAAACTTTGATTTTAACAGAATTCTGACAGCCCACTTGATGGTGAAAAGTCAAGAAAGTATATGAAACGTGGACATTCACCGTCTTCTGAATCAGACAGCATATCTGGCAGTGGTAAATACATTAAATTTGTCTTTCTTGAACAAAGCTGCTGATAACTTAGTCAGAACAGGTAACTTAAGTCTCAATTGGTTGACTGTCAAATAAAAAAACACTTGCTGAATAAGTGGACATAAGTTTTGTTTAAGTGGGGCCCAGCTGAAAGACCAAGGGTTCTGGTTTCATACAGATTAGTTTTTGTCTGGTTGTGGCTGTTGCATTGACTTTATAATGAAGGTATTATTTTTTGGCAGATCGGAAGCACAAAAAACACAGAAAAAAGACAAAAAAGCATCGAAATAAATCGGTGGGTTGAATATGTGATTTGGGTTGTTAAGTTCATGATAATGCACTGACTGAAAGTACATTGAAAAATTCCAATGGTTGTATCAGCTGCTTATATTCTTCAAAAGTGATTATTTTGTTGATATGAGTTTTGTGCATTTTGCTTTGGAAACAGCGTAAACTGCACTAAATATTTTTATTTACTTCACTTAGCCTTCGAATGATGCTAGCAAGAGGCCAAAAAAAAGTTCCGGAGAGAAAAAAAAGAACATTAAGCTGAAAGTAAAGGTACAAACATATGTTTAAAAACGTTGTACATCCTGTAATTACTTGTGAATTTGCATGTTAACATATAAAAATGTACGTTTCTGTTAAAAAAAAACACAATAT
Organism: Ascidia mentula; assembly: GCF_947561715.1. Taxonomy (NCBI): domain Eukaryota; kingdom Metazoa; phylum Chordata; class Ascidiacea; order Phlebobranchia; family Ascidiidae; genus Ascidia; species Ascidia mentula. Next base: position 12,456,184 of record NC_138569.1, on the reverse strand, counting down.
GTTGCAGACAGGAAATGAAAGAACAGGTGATGAATTGGAACTGTGAAATATCATTTTGAGTTTGCAGAATAATGTTGCAAGTTATCGGTTGGGAATAAAAGCAAAACTGGAATTGCTGCACGATTGCCAATAAAGAGGGCTGAATAAATGGGTAGCTTAGCATTTAATGGTCACAGTTGTCAAGCAAACTATGAGTTCAGGTTGAATTGAAGTTATGTATTACATTTTGACTGTAAATTAAAGTTTGATAAAAACTAAACCAGTGGTTTAATTTTCGAATGGCAAAATTGGATCAAGATAATTAGGATATTTATAAATTCGTTGTGGTACTGGTAATGATAGCGTACACACCCATGTAGCAGTTTACTATGCTAGAAGAGATGACAGGATTCTAGTACCAGAGGGATGTTAGTTGACAAAAAAAAATCGCCAGTTAACAAAACTTAGAACGCGGGTTACTCGGCCGCTATACGAGGTAGTAGCATGATTTTTTTACACGTAAAAGTTCATAGGCTGACCTTTGTAACGATATCAAAATTTAAAAAAAAAACATATATTTATAATCGGTTATGAATATCATATGCGTATTATGCCATAACTCTTAAGCAACGACATTTGCCGATGAAATCCTTTAAAACAAATATTCTTTTGCCTTCATTCTATCAAATAACACCAAATTGCCCTTCTAAAAAAACAAGAACATTGTCAAATTTGCAAAACAAAAACCATCCCCCCCCCTTATTTTCCCATGTTTTGAACACATTTCGGCCATAAAACCTTGCACAAACATATGCTGATGAAATCCTTTTGAACCAACAACCTTACACACTCCTGCTATCGAAAAAAATCAAATTTGGCCTTCTAAAAAAACAAGAACCTTCTTTAATTGGACAAATAGTAACCATACCCCCCTAGCTTCCTTCAAAACTCGAATATTAATTATACAATGTAATCTCTAAAGTAGACAGAATCTAGCCCCTGATGTGACACTGTCTTAAAACCAGCGACAGCAATTAGCGGATAGCAAAAGTTTGAAACCAAGTCTGATTACCGTCAGTGGGTTAATTTATGAAATACGAAAAATGGATTTCGCCTACAAAGGCATCATCATACATTTTTTATGTAAGCCACACATCTTTGGTTAAAAAAAAAGAGGTAAATAGAGTCTTTTAAATCATTCCTACAGGCATTCGAGTCTGGTTTTTCTTACAATCTATATTTCAACTCGGGGTTTCAAACAGACATAGACTGTTAATCACACCAGGTAATTTCGATGCTATATCTCACGCAGCTTCTGAGACAGACATGAGTTCGAGTAACAGCGATAATGTTGATGATTTGCAAGGTAACCATTTGTTCAGTTGCGGATTATACGCTACAGGCAGTGCCGCGCCGCTTTATTCAACGGCATTGTCAAACGCGACAATTAGGCCAATCGCTGCAAATCCCGAATCATCATATTCTATAGCTTAGCCTCGCTCGAGTTTTTTTGCACCCCCTGAAATTAATGACCAGGCCGCATCCATGTTTTTGTCTCGGGATCAGGCACCGTTTTCAACGCCTTGTTATCCTGTGTGTCCGCACCGCATTTTTCCTCCAACCGAACTGCACCTGTCACACATATGGCAGAGAAAGTAAAATTATCCTCAATATGGCAGGATGCTGTGAAGTTGGGGTTAGCGACTGTTGAAGGTATTTTTTAGAACCATCAAATAACATCTGACGACGAGAAATTCAACCTAACTATTTCTTCCCTCAATCAAGAACAAGCTTGTGAAGGCATTTAATAGTAACCCCATTACTGAAGTGCATGAATTATTTCACGATCTTGCGTTAGAAAACAAGCGTCCAAGTGTACTTTTAAATCGTATGAAGTTCTCTTGGGTAATTACCAAGATTTAAGTCCAGATGCGGAAAATTTATTAAAAAAGATGTTTTATGACAGATTGCCTGCCCATACCCGAATGATTTTGGCACCTGACTATGGTTTGTCAGTTGATTTATTGGCTGAAAAAGCTGATCACATAATGTTGATTAGCGAACCAGATAAGTTTCAGTCACATCAAATGGTTAATAAACAGCATGTTCCACATAACGTCTCGGATTCCAAAAACATTTTTGGCAGTACTCAAATGGTAATAAATGATAATATGGAAAGGCGTCTAAGGGAAATGACCGAAGAGTCACAGGCGATAAAATCGGCTCAAACTGTAACTTCAGCAACTCCCCGATTTCAGGCACCAAGAGGGCAAAATGGCGGATATCATAGGTCTGGAAGCTTTGCCGCACGCAACAACAATTATCAACCACCACAGCGCCGAGATTTTACTGTTCGACCACGGCCGAGGCAAACCAACTTTAATGGCCGACGGGACTACCAACGACCGCGCTTCTCACAGGCGCCACCTTCCGACTTGTGTTATTATTCAAACCAAAGTGTACAAGAATTGTATGGTTCGTTGGAATTAACAGAGAGGAAAGTTCCAAACAGCGAGCTACAGCTGATTGGTTATATATCTACAGGAAGTTTTAGACCTATTGTACCGCTTGCATTGTGGAAACGTGCTTTTAACACGCTTCACGGATTATCTCATCCTGGAGTGAAAGCAACGAGACGTTTAGTATCTAGTCGTTTTGTTTGGCACGGGCTTAATCGAGACGTAAATGAATGGAGCCAAACTTGTTTGGAATGCCAGCGTCGCAAAGTTATACGGCATGTAAAAGCACCTTTGGGCAAATATATTGAACCCACAGGTAGATTTCAAGATGTCAACCTTGATCTTGTAGGGCCGTTACCATTATGTGATGGATATTCGTATTTATTAACATGTTGTTGCAGGTTTTCTCGTTGGTTTGAAGCAATACCATTGTCTAATATCACCGCCGAGACATGCATGAACGCTTTCTTGTTGCATTGGGTGGCCAGATTTGGTGCGCCGTTGCGCGTCTCAACCGATCGTGGTAGCCAGTTTACTTCGGACGCATATAATGATTTTTGTATTCAATTTGGCATTAAACTTCAGCAAACCACAACTTACAAGCCCGCCAGCAACGGATACGTTGAGATCCAACATAAGTATTTAAAATCTGCTCTAAAGGCACACAATGGGGTTTGAGAAGCGTATGTAAGCCAGATTTAGATGCATGCGCTGCCGAGTTGGTTTATGGTCAAACATAAAGATTACCAGAATAATTTACCAGAAGAAGTAGATCGCACCGGAAATATCCGTATCCGACTATTCTAAACAATTTACCGCATTTATGGCTCATTTAAATTTTCCCAGACGCAAGCCACAGCAACAGGTCAATGTCTATATTGATCCAGCTCTAGCCAGCTGCACTCACGTTTTTGTAAGGGTACACGCCAAAAAGGGTGCCTTGTATCCAGCATATGATGGTCCATATAAAGTTTTAGAAACACGACCAAAATTTTTTACCCTAGCTATGAACGGTCGGGGAAATACTGTTACTATTGACCGGCTCAAAGTAATTTACCTGAAATTGAAACTTTAACTGTTTATTCTCCTGAACTAACCAATCTTAATGTTCATCTAGAAACATCTGTAAGTTTAGGCAAAATAACTGATTCTTCTATTGCATCTGACACTGCAACTCTAGTTCCAACTCCCGATCAAGATACACACGTTACCCGAAGCGGACGCGTAATCCGAAAACCTCTTCGATATCGAGATTAAAAAGAATGAACGGTAAAATGAATCAAAAAGGTTTTATTCTTTTTATATCATTTGTAACAGCAGAATTTTCCTAGCACAGCGAGGCCGTCACACCAAGGTTGGGAAGTTGTACTCTGTCTCAATTTATAAAAACGCGTGTATTTTTACCAAACACTGCACATGGACGAAAAACGAACACGTACACGTACACCAACACGATTTTCGAAGTTTTGAGCCAGGAAGACATCAGTAAACTAGATTCAGTTCTTTTAGTTAAATTATTCATTTTCTATATTGCCTTATTCAAATAGGATCGATTAACTTTTACTGCAGTACAATATACCTATAACTTCAGAGCACCCTATACTATACAACACACACCTCAACAACTAAGTTACCAAGAATGGCCTAAAGAAATGCAGTTCTAATAGCAGTGTTATGTCACTTAGACGCACTGTATGACGCAGTAGTATGCCTGAGTGATTTTGAAATGTTACATTCTCCCCCTTAAATGTGTGGTTCACTGCAAACACATTTACAAATAAACAAAAAAAAACATTGAAATCACGAAACAACGAAGTAAAGAAAGCAAAACATGCGTTCCCCCGGAGAGTAAGCTCCAGTCGGCATTTGCAATGTGCCGCATTTATAAAGCGACAAACAAGATCAACATAACGTCTATGATCTATCTTTATCAGTGTTGGATCCTGTGCACCGCAATTCAGGGTCAGTTCGACGACTGCGTGGCCTAAATGCGTCGGATGCACTTATTCCTTTGTCGTGCTCGCAGAGCAGGCACAATTTTGCAATCGGCCGTTTATATGTGGAGCCAGATTGCGTTTTCACTTCGACCTGACGGACAACACCCTGACCGTCCAGGAACGCACGCAGAACCCGTCCCATCTCCCAACGACGTCGGGGTTGTGTTTCATCTACGATCATCACCACATCTCCGGGTTGAAAATTGCCTTGTCGGTCAGGCCACTTCTGACGCTACGCAATTGTGGGCAAATATTCTCGTGACCATCGTCTCCAAAATTCGTCGGCGAGGTATTGAATGTGTTTCCACCGCCTTCGACTGTAGCAATCTTTAGGATTGATAAGCCCAACTGGAATGCTGTCGCAAGCACGACCCAACAACAGATGATTGGGCGTAAGTGGCTCATCTTCTGTATCGGTGAAACTGATCGGCGTTAACGGCCTCGAATTTAAAATGCTTTCCACTTCGATCATCAAGGTTTGCAGCATGTTTCCGCCAATCGTTGGGTTCCTTGTAAGCATCGTGTTCAAAATGCGACGAATCGATCAGATCATTCTCTCCCACGAAACTCCCATATGTGAAGCAGCAGAACAATTGAAGTTCCACTTAATTTCTTGTCGTTTGAAGTATGACTCTGGGCGGGATTGCTGGAGTCCTTGCAATTCTTCACGTAGGACCCTTTCGGCACCTACAAAGTTAGTTCCATTATCGCTGTATATTTCCTTTGGTCGGCCTCTTCTTCCAATAAATCGACGCAACGCGTTAATGAACGCGTCCGTAGACAAGTCGGGCGACACCTCAATGTGTACGGCTCGCATGGTCAAGCAGGTGAAAATGCACCCGTAGCTCTTTGTTTCACTTCTTCCTCGTTTCACCATGAATGGACCAAAGTAGTCGATGTCAACGTAAGAAAACGGCGGCTCGTCGGGCATTAGTCGGGCAAATGGCAAGTCGGCCATTTGTTGTCGTCCACGTCGGACATTCCTTTTGCGACACAACATACATTTGCTGAGTTCCTTCCTAACTGCGGCACCACCCTTTATGATCCAAAAGCGCTGACGCAGCGAAGTCCATGTGTGGCCAGTTCCGCAGTGGCCAACCTCGTGATAGTGGCGCAAAATAACAAGTGCTGTCAAGTGGTGATCATACGGCAGTACCACTGTGTTTTGCGTCGAAGGCAATCGGCGCCTTCTCCAACCTCCCCCCAATCCGCAGAATTTCATCAAACAGCTGGGGGTTAAGCTTCGCCAACGAACTGGCATATTTCGACTTCTTCAGTTTCTTCTGCAACTCTCTTTCCGACTTTCCGACTTTCCGACTTTCCGACTTTCCGACTTTCCGACTTTCCGACTTTCCGACTTTCCGACTTTCCGACTTTCCGACTTTCCGACTTTCCGACTTTCCGACTTTCCGACTTTCCGACTTTCCGACTTTCCGACTTTCCGACTTTCCGACTTTCCGACTTTCCGACTTTCCGACTTTCCGACTTTCCGACTTTCCGACTTTCCGACTTTCCGACTTTCCGACTTTCCGACTTTCCGACTTTCCGACTTTCCGACTTTCCGACTTTCCGACTTTCCGACTTTCCGACTTTCCGACTTTCCGACTTTCCGACTTTCCGACTTTCCGACTTTCCGACTTTCCGACTTTCCGACTTTCCGACTTTCCGACTTTCCGACTTTCCGACTTTCCGACTTTCCGACTTTCCGACTTTCCGACTTTCCGACTTTCCGACTTTCCGACTTTCCGACTTTCCGACTTTCCGACTTTCCGACTTTCCGACTTTCCGACTTTCCGACTTTCCGACTTTCCGACTTTCCGACTTTCCGACTTTCCGACTTTCCGACTTTCCGACTTTCCGACTTTCCGACTTTCCGACTTTCCGACTTTCCGACTTTCCGACTTTCCGACTTTCCGACTTTCCGACTTTCCGACTTTCCGACTTTCCGACTTTCCGACTTTCCGACTTTCCGACTTTCCGACTTTCCGACTTTCCGACTTTCCGACTTTCCGACTTTCCGACTTTCCGACTTTCCGACTTTCCGACTTTCCGACTTTCCGACTTTCCGACTTTCCGACTTTCCGACTTTCCGACTTTCCGACTTTCCGACTTTCCGACTTTCCGACTTTCCGACTTTCCGACTTTCCGACTTTCCGACTTTCCGACTTTCCGACTTTCCGACTTTCCGACTTTCCGACTTTCCGACTTTCCGACCTGTGACAAAATGTCAATTACGGGAGCGAAGCATTGACGTTGTACGTACTTGATTATTTCCAATTCCGCATTCTTTAACTCATCCACTCTCAATTTGCCAGTGTTTGTAGGAACCTTTAAACGCAGGAATGACTTGAATCGTAGCAGCCACGCGACCGATGTCTTTAATTTATGAAGAGATGAATAGTGATTCATCAGTCGATCGGTTGACTCTGACTGTGTGCAAACGTTGACGACAATTATTTTCCTCTTTTCGTCGAAGCCATTTGTCAGCTTTCACCGCTAGAACAGCAGCGGCCAGTTCGAGCCCGGGAATGCTCTCGGTGGTGTTACCTTTGCCTTGCCAAATAAAAACGAGCAATGCACTTTACCATTCACATTTACCAGTCGGAGGTATGACACGGTTCCGTATCCTTGAGTAGACGCATCCGAAAAGTGTTGCATCTCGGACTTCGCCACTGAGCCGAATGTCGCCGGCTTGAAACAGCGGGGAAGTTTTAGCTTCTCGAGCTCCGGCAGCTGGGAAAGCCAGCATCTCCATTCCTCAACGTCATCTTCCGGCAGCTCGTCATCTCATCCCAATTTCTGTCGAATTATTTCCTGCTGCAGCACCTTAGCAATCAAAGTAACGGGTGCCGCAAAACCCAATGGGTCGTACAGCGTATTAACAGCAGATAAAATATTGCGTCGGGTAAATTTCTTGCCTTGCATTGTATCAGCCATGCTGAACCCAAATTCATCTAGACGCCAAGCACACGCTCCTTCACGGGGGCGTCCAAAATTACATCAGTTACCAATTTAGCCCTTTCTGTCTCGGGAATTTGATCCAAGACGTTTTGACTGTTAGACATCAACTTGGTGAGGCGAAATCCTTTCATTTTTAGCAAGTCACATAGCTGCGCTACAATACCAACAGCGTGTGCAACTGTATCGGTTAAAGTCAAACAGTCGTCAACATAAAAATCGTTGCGAACGATGTCCCCAACGTTCCTGTCAAACCTGCCACCGAATTTATCGGCCGTCTCCCGCAAGCAAAATGTGGCACAGCTAGGCGACGACGTGGCGCCAAAAATGTGCACCAGCATTCGATGAACCGTTGGAGTTTTAGATATGTCTCCCCCAGCCACCACAAAAAACCTCAAAGCATCAATGTCCTGTTTTTGAACGAGGACTTGGTGGAACATTGCTTTCACGTCCGCCACTAAAGCAATACTGTTCATGCGGAATCTTTCCAGAACGCCGATTAAACTGTTTACTAAATCGGGCCCTTGCAGCAACGCGTCGTTAAGCGACAGCCCCTTATGCTGCGCTGCGCAATCAAAAACGATGCGAGAAATCATGTTTCCAGACTCTACAATAATGCACCATATTAATGGTATGCATTTTTTTGCTTAGGTACCCAAAACAATGTACAACCCGGAGGTCGAAAAAAGCACTTTTATATAGAAACTAATTTTGACCAGAATGTGTAGTCGAGGGATGGATCTTACATAAAACTACAAATACATGGGCCCTTAAATGATTCATTTTTCTGTAAATGCAGCATGAAGTTTCAGCTGATTATTTGAATACATTTTTTGAATACAAAACACCCATCACCAAGAAACTAGCTGATTTAAAACGCTCCAAACCACACCACAACTGCCCGAAACACGCTCCAACTCGCTAATGCATGTTAAAATGGTCCCTATGCCTTGACCACTGAGTTTGTTATACGTGCTCTTTACATTGCAGCAGAGATAAAAGGTGGGCATTTCCTGTCGGAAAAACTTAATTTAATACAAATACGGTTTTCAGTAGCATTAAGACAGCATTCTTTTTTAACAGCACACAGGTTTTGTAGAGGGTTCCCGGAATACTTAATGCCCTATTGAGAGAATAGACAGTCCTAAGTTGAGAGGTAAAAATAATGCCCAACCGAGGTGTAACGGTAGAATTTTCGGGCGCCTAGCAGCGCATTGTCGTCAAACTAGATAGTTACATTCTTTTTCAATTCTAGAAAGCTCCTGTATTCATCACACATACACGGTCACATTCACTCACGAACATATCACGAAACAGATCACTTTGGCTCACGTATATAATAGATTGCGAACCAGAGCACGAACACAGACACGGTTTTCTGTTAAGAAAACATACTGTGATCGATGCCGGCTCTTGTTAATGTGCTTCACGTCTGGAAACATTCTAGATAACTGCTGCAAATAGACAATGACATTTTGAACATATCACGCAACTGCTGAATTAAATAGCAAATCTAGCAGGACATAAGTTGCTATACTTTTGTATTGCGCTGGGCAAGACGCTCAGAACTTTGTTATTTTCCAATGAAGATGATGACAAAGACGACAATTATGAGAATGTGATTGACCCAAAATACCATATGTGTTCGAAAGTGTTTGCTGGGTGGTTGTATAGTGTTGTACGTGCGTCATGGATTAGCACGCTGGGGTTGAATCGTGGCGAACGTCTTCATGAATCGATATATCGTTGGAACGTACAGTGGCATTCGAACGTGCACTGAAGTTCGATGTAAATCGTAGAATGGTTGTCGTAATCTGTAGGTATACTGGAACAAACAACAGTTAAATTTCTTAGGCCTAAGTTACTACATACGTTTCGCGCGTTATTATGACTTGTCTGGTATCTTTTAAATTTTTACGTGACAAACAGCTTCGGTTTTGTTGCAATGAAGCAAGCGACATTTAATTTAAGTGCAAAACAATGAGGACAAAAAACCTGAGGATAGTATACAAATAATAATAGCTTTGAGCATTGTCATGTGTCAAACGTTCGAATCAACAGTGAAAAAATCAAACATGTCTTAAGTAATTTCCAGGATTGGCATTTAATGCAGTCCACTAGGTGACGGGCTTTATGAGAAAGGTGTTGCAATGTGAAATGTAATTCGTGTTTTGGCCGTATCACGAATCCCACAAGGCAATTTGTTGACACGCAGTGAAAAATGTGTGAATGGTGCGTTAAGTTGCGGTCTAAGAAAAATAATAAAAAATAGTCGCATTTAGAGTTACCAGTGCAAAATTAGCTAATGGGTAAATCACTAAGTGGATTTTTTGATTCACCCACTGCACAATGCATGGCTACCGGCTCAGCAACCAAGCGTGTGGCTTCTGGTCACTTGCGAAGTTGAGGCGTCAGGTGCTCCATGCGACTAGCAGTCTCGTGCTGCTCTTCGGACTCGTTGCCCGGTATAGTGAAAGAGATGTGGGCATTGAGTGAATGCGTCGCGACCAGCGCGATAGCCCTGTGATTGCTCACTAAAAACACCATTCTGTATAAATGTAATAAATGTAATGTTATTTTTCCTATAGACAAGTTGAATAATTAATATAAAAGTTTACGTTTTGGAATTGAAAATGACAACCACAAATCTAAAATCATTGCTATACCGTATCCTTTATCACAGACAACAAATAGGATTATCCACGACCGATGTTAATTCGATTTCGGGTACAAGGAAGCAATAAAAAAGAATCAACCGACGATTCGGAGACGTATTCAATGATATCCGCATAACATTATATAAGGTTGACATAACATGACGTAACCATTACAATGCTGGTTGGGCATTACCTAACAATATTTAACATATACTTACGTTTCAACAAAACATGCTTTTCAAAGCAGTTTGGCATAAGCTTAATTACAAAACGTTTTAGTAAAATAAATGCATCAAACCTTTTCGAAAGGTTGTACCTGTCAGTCGACATATCAAACGCGAAACAAACCTAAAAAACTTGCTTGACATGGTTATTTCTTGTATCACAAGTTAATTTTACGTCAGGAACTGACTACAGTTTAGCTGTTTCAATTGCGCAGTTAATATATCAGAAGGTGTTGCGTGTTCAAATATCACGTCGTAAAAGTCAGTAACTTCTACGGGGACACGGGTTTGCAGAGAGAACACTCGCCGTTTATCTGACTCCTAAGACTATTAAAAACATCTGCCAAAAACTATCTTTGCGACCTTTTAATCAAAACCTGAAACGATCAAGAAACTACCTTAGATCAATACAGGTAAGCACTCGATGCAACTTTCTCCCAACAATGTTTCTTAGTATGCGCGTAACTTTGGCCTCTTCGCTCAGTGAGTTGTCTATATTCGTTTTCTGTTTAGCTTAAGGCCGTGGCGATATTTATAATATCATCGAAATGAGAAAAAATGCGAATATGGGCGGAATAGGCCTATTAAAAACGTCGATGTGAAATTAAAACCCAAAGCCGATTTGCACATATGTCAGAGAGAGCGAAGTGATTAACCCAAAATACCATATGCGCACGTACGCTAATCAATTTTCACTATAAAGTTTTGCTGCAACTTCACAATTTTGCCTAAAACTCAAAATACGATGTCTTCTCGCCATTTTTGGCTATGATGTCATAAGTATCCCCGACCACGTGACGATATGAAAATTACAAAAATATTGCTGTTTTGGTAATTTTACTGTTACCATTATTGGCTGACCAGAATCCCGTCATCTCTTCTAGCCAGCAAACTGTCACATTGAAGTGTAACGCTACCGCTATCAGTAGTTTATCGTAGTATCCTAGTTATCTTGTTCCCTTTATGTCATTCGAAATTTAAACCAAGGGTGATATTGTTCTGCGCATTGCGTCTCGTTAATTTTGCGACCTCATCTAAACTACAGAACAATTTATTATAATCTCAAAGATAGATAGCTAACGCATTAAAACGCAAATAATGTTGTTTCTGCAACCGCTGTGGTTGCAAACAGCTTAAGCTGTCGACAAAACTGAGGAATTGTGTGGATTAGTAGCACAGCACACTCTTATTAACGTATATCGAAAAAGAGTAGGAGTACCAAAGTTTTGTGACCCGCGGAAGGCTTTCGTTTTAAATCACCGTTTTTTTTACACAAAAAACTAGTGTGATAACAGTAATAATTGCAGTGGTATAATATCAATAGAGATCAGTGTATATCAAACGCAGCAATGTTTTTTGCCATTGCATCAGCCACTTACAAGTCAAAGCAAGATCTGAAAAATTAAGTTCCCGGTGAGGCTTGAACTCACGACCCTGGGTTTACCTGGCCCAACGCTGGCGAACCTGTCAATAATCATCAAATTAATGTCCTCTATAGCCAGCATTACCCGCTGAATGATAAAAATACACTACAAAATTATGTCGATTCATCGATTCGATTCGCGGAAAAACTGTCTAATTGACTATTATAGCCTGAAAAATACGTGTAGCTTAGTAGGCCAGTGTCAGACCAGCATCTTTTAGCAATCTTTCTCTTTCACTCCCATTTGAAATGCCAAACACAATTTTGTCCCCAAGGTGTCTATCCTATGAGTTTACCATATTCACAGCCATTCAACAATTCTCACAATTCATTTTTCCACTGATCAAACGACCCACCCTCGTTTTGGTCTCTTTTCCAAAGCTTGTATGTCTGGAAAACACAGTTTCGCTGGGGTTCACAGTGTCGAAACTATTTCAAAACATTTTCACAATTGTCATCTTTGTCATCATCTTCATTGGAAAATAACAAAGTTCAAAAATATGTCCTGAGCGTCTTGCCCATCGCAATGCAAAAGTATAGCAACTTGCCAAGCCAGATTTGCTATTTAATTCAGCAGTTGCGTGATATGTTCAAAATGTCATTGTCTATTTGCAGCAGTTAGTTGGTATGTTTCCAGACGTGAAGCACATTGACAAGAGCCGGCATCTATCACAGTATGTTTTCTTTACAGAAAACCGTGTCTCTGTTCGTGCTCTGGTTCGCAATCTATTATATACGTGAGCCAAAGTGATCTGTTTCGTGATATGTTCGTGAGTAAGTGTGACCGTGAATGTGTGATGAATACACGAGCTTACTAGAATTGAAAAAGAATGTAACTATCTAGTTTGACGACAATGCGCTGCTAGGCGCCCGAAAATTCTACCGTTACACCTCGGTTGGACATTATTTTTACCTCTCAACTTAGGACTGTCTATTCTCTCAATAGGGCAAGTATTCCGGGAACCCTGTATGCTGTTAAAAAAGAGCACTGTCTTAATGCGACTGAAGACCGTATTTGTATTAAATTAAGTTTTTCCGACAGGAAATGCCCACCTTGTATCTCTGCTGCAATGTAAAGAGCACGTATAACAAACTCAGTGGTCAAGGCATAGGGACCTTTTTAACATGCATTAGCGAGTTGGAGCGTGTTTCGGGCAGTTGTGGTGTGGTTTGTGGCGTTTTAAATCAGCTAGTTTCTTTGTGATGGGTGTTTTGTATTCAAAAAATGTATTCAAATAATCAGCTGAAACTTCATGCTGCATTTACAGAAAAATGAATCATTTTAGGGCCCATGTATTTGTAGTTTTATGTAAGATCCATCCCTCGACTACACATTCTGGTCAAAATTAGTTTCTATATAAAAGTGCTTTTTTCGACCTCCGGGTTGTACATTGTTTTGGGTACCTAAGCAAAAAAATGCATACCATAAATATGGTGCATTATTGTAGAGTCTGGAAACATGATTCCTTTGATTCAATTACGAGGTCCTGAAATATTTGTTTTGCTTTTGAAGTGCCCCCTTATAAGCTTGCGACTCAAGCCTCATCATTTGTATTAATGCAGATCACCTCCAAAGTTGTTTGGTGGACTCCTTAAATTCCCATTAAAAGCAGATGTGTTTTGGAAGCAATATATTTTGAAACCAACTATATCCGCAAAATACAACAAAAGCTGATTTTCTAATTTATCGATAGATGTTTATGTCTTGATTTTCCATACCTGTAAAATGAAATTCACTTTGTCAACTAGTATAACAGTGTTGATTGAACTAATTAAACGGCAAACTTAACTTGAGTTTAAATCCAAGCATTTCACTCATAACTCCAGAAAATGCTGACAAAATAACTACTTTAGTTATGTTGTATAACAAGGGATTCATTGTCAATCCATATAAGTTGTAGGGTGTTTCGATTTCCTGGTAAAACAGACAGAGCTGAAACACAATGTGAATTCGGCTGAATAAACCGAAACTAATTTTGGTATCCATTTCTTTAAACGCAATAAGTTTAAACAAAACATGTGCTGGATTGGATCTAATCATACAGCTTTTTATTGGCACTTAAAGAATAACCTCGACTGTTGTACCAACTGCTTAAAGTTGATTTTCATCATTTCGGTGACAATAAACAAATAAAACGAACACATTCGTACAGTTTGAACAATGATTCTAATCTATGCTAAACTTTTCGTATCAGCGTTGCATGCAGTAAAAAAGTTTTCTCAGCTGTCCAAAACCTTAGTTTCGTCCGAATAAATTCGCCAAACCGAACTTTCGGTGCATCCCTAGTTTCGACCTCGCGTCAACAATGGGTCTGACGTCACAACGCTGCAGGTAAAGATTGGCTGAAAATGCATTGTTTTAGGAACTTAGATTGTTCGACAATTTCTGCTTTGCCTAAACGGAAATTTTTCCCCATAAAATGATATGAAGCTCTGCTGCACTCGTTTTAGTAAATAAGTTCCATCTAAACGTCAGGCCTATTGATGATGCGAAATGTTAACACTACAACCCTTGTAAGTTCATTTCTTATTGCCGCGTAATGTTAGTATCAGTGAATAACTGGGCTGATAAATGCATGTTTTCTTGACAGAAACACGTGTTCTGGTTCGCGATCTGTTGTGAAAACCGTGTGATCTGTTTCGTAGTATGTTCGTGATAATAAGTGTGTGCTGAATACCCGACAGTTCTGTAACCATCTAGTGCAGTGTTTTTTTAAACTTTTTTCTGTACCGTCCCCCAAACACCTTAGTCATTTAAGAACGCCCAACAGAACAGACAAAAAAACACAATGAATTGATTTGTTGCTTGTCAATTAATGCGATGGGTGAGGTTGGTGCAATGTCACCAATTTCTCAACATCAGGTTTCATTTTGGACAAAAACAATCGTAACTCTCGTCAATTGTCGATATCAAGACGATTTCTTTTTCCATCTAAAAGAGTGGTGAATGCGGTGAAATAACGTTCCACCAAGCATAAGCTAAGTAAATTACGGAAAGGTGCTCGCGTACAACCTGGAATGGGTTTGCATATCACCAGTGGTAAACGTACCACCAGTTGGGAAACACAGACTTACGCTGTAAGAGAAAATTTGCCATGTCACCAAGCGCCCCCCAAGCGCCCCCCAATCGCCCATTCAGTCTCCAGCGCTCCCCGTAGGATTGCAAACGCCCTTAGGGGGGCTGACGCCCACTTTGGGAACCACTGATCTAGTGTGACGACAGCGTTGGTGCCAGGAGCGCAAAATTCTGCCGTTACAATCAGTGAAGTAAATGCCTGCTTCGTGTTGAACCATTAAAGGTAGGCAGGCGATTGCGGCTAGGTCATCATTGTGAATGTAGATTCTCGCCGCCATTATTTTGGTTACGGGTGCTGGGAGCACAGTCATTATACTTACGAAATAATACGTCTGTACGTCACTGCCTGCGTTGGTCATTAAAGTGCCATTGTCGGCGGGCTTTCTTTCGTTTTCGTTAGTTGAGTTGTTGTGTTTTGGCCGTGGTGCATGTGCTCTGTTTAACCTCTACTTTAATAGTTTCTATTTGAATAAGACTCTATTTGAATAGGGAGGCGGTTAACATAATTTACGCTGTTTAAATTAGTGATGCACCGAAAGTTCGGTTTGCCGAATTTATTCGGCCGAAACCTAGGTTTTATTAATTATTCGGTTTCGGCCGCATATTTTTGCAAAATTCGGCCGAAACCGAAACTTTTTTACTGCATGCAACACTGGTACGCAAAATTTAGTATAGTTTAGAATCATAGTTCAAACTGTACTAGTTTTTGTTTTATTTGTTAATTGTCATCGAAATCAACTTTAAGCAGTTGGTATAGCATTCTTTCAGTGCCAATAAAAGGTTGTATGATAGGATCAGATGCATTCCAACACATGTTTTGTTTAAATTTATTGCGATTTTAAAGAGATGGATAACAAAATGAGTTTCGGTTGTGTGGCGCTGTTTTGTTGTTTAGTCATGTCATGTACCCAAATGTTGTGTTACAGAAAACCACGTTATTTTGCGTGACGCACGTCTTTTGACTTTGGAAAAAAACTGTTTACGAGCACTGGCGGTTTGCAAGCGCTGCCCAAGTGTGCGGCGTAACATCGTTTTCGAACCTTCCTTGACGAGTCTTTTGGCAACTCGACATTTGCGAACTTTTTGGTCGTTCGGTGGATGAAAACATGGATCCTGCCGAGGACAAACCGAACCCTGACGATAGAGTGAATCAATGGGTGGAGCAAACATCTGAGGCTGCTCACTGTAGTACGTCGGCTCCAGTATAAATACACCCGAGTTCGTATCACCGAACATCTGGACCCAGCAGCATTGCTTCAACAACGAGCTCTCTTCGTAGTCTTACATTAAAAGAGAGCAAAGAGAAGCTGCAGTTCGCTCAAGTCGAGTCTCGACAAGAGCGAGAGGGTAGAGATAAAGTAGAAGCAAGAAAAAAGGTAGAACGAGAGCTCGAGGAAAGAGAATTAAGAGCGAAGAGCTGGAAGAATGAAAATCCGCACTCGAGCGCGAACTGGCCAACCAAAAACTTGAACTCGCTAAGGTCGAATTTGAGGCTTGGGAACAAGCATCCAATGATGGGAGGTATTGTCCAGGGATTCAACACCCTGGCTTTTCTGAATCTCCGACACCTCTTATAGATAGATCTGGTACTAGCAAACCAGAGGGAGCCGTAAAAGCACAGCCGACCGAAAACCCTCAGGTGGATTGCGGTGATCTTCGATGGCTTACAGCCGGGCAACCATGGAAACAAAGCCAATATCATGAACCTGCTCGGGTTGGAACATCACCATACAACGGACTACCCAACTTAACGACCTGTTGTCAACCAGAGGTTGTTGAGCGATTTCTTCCAAAACGTATTGTCGAGAAATTCGACGGGGATCCAATGGATTATTGGAGTTTTGTCAATCGTTACCAACTTCATATAGCTGTCAGGGTCGATTCGTGTCACTTTAACTCATTTATTTGCTGCAACACTGCACCAAACCAGTACATAACAAGATACTACGTCATGCCTCCAATAAAAATCCGATGATGGGACATGACATGGCTCAACGAGAACTATATGACAGGTATGGACAACCTCAAATAATCGCGCGCCGCTGTAAAGTCGCCTGACGGACACACCCAAGCTAAATGATAACGACACAGAGGGTTTGGAAAGATAGCCGTTCTTTTGCGCAACTGTTGCTCGTCCCTAGAGAAAATGGTAGGAACGTGCGCGATGGATTCGGTTGGGTTCATCTCCTCGGTCGCCAAGAAGTTGTCACGCAAGCTTCAGGAAAGGTGGGTCACCGTTTCACTAGGCGTTCAGGACAAAATAGGTCGTGTCGCAACATTTAGGGACTTCGCTAGCTACGTAATTGAGCGAAGTCGTGAAGCGTATTCAGTCTTTGGAAGATGCTTGTTTCAGAACACCACAGACCGACCATCTAATGTTGCGACGAAACGGCAACGAGTGGCGGTTTGCAATGTCACGACTGAAACTTTTTTTTTTCCAAAAAGTTCAAATCAGTGCTTGTTCTGTTACAAAGTACACAAGTGTAACGAATTTTATTTACTCCACGTCACCGTACACTTTTGTTAGTTATGGTTATTGTTTGTATTTCATTGTTTTTACCTTTCTTCCTGGCACCTTGTAATTTCACTGTTTTCTTTCGTTGGTACCACTTCATTTAATATATTGTTTTACCCACGTTTTAAGTCTCGCACTTCACTTACTTTCACCACACTATTTTATTACCTTCGTCTCCCCTCTTTTCCTATTATTTAAAGCTCCGCTTATTTTTGTATGCCCCGGATGTGCCGCGTGTCGGGAAGGCGCGTCCTAATTGGTTGGTCCTTTTTGAGTACGAAACGTTTTTCTCTAAAACGGGGAGTCTTCTTCTGGGCGTCGCGTGGTTAGCATCTTTGTTACAGTGTTGTGAATTGTTGGGATCTTGACTAGTGGCGTTTTGTATTGTTTTTAATCGTTTTAGTTTAACACGACGTCCAAAAAGTTAAATCAGCCTGGGTTACTTTGGCTTTGTGGTGAGCCGTTATTGCAGGGTTCTGGGCAGTATCAGAATTAGGGAGGCAGTTTTGTGCAAAGTACCGAAGTAGGTGGAAGGGTTAATTGGGGGATAACATCGCCACCCAAAAACATCTAACCGCTTAATTGCAAAGCTGCCGAAATAATTCCGTAACCCAAGTTTGAAGACTGCAACAACTTCAAAAGAAAGTCGTAAGATGACAGAAGGAAGTTCGTGCGAAGCCTGAAGGGCTGTGCTATGGATGGGAACGCAACACAAGGACGGATGCCGTAGCATCAATCACCACGCGCGGTACTTTATGACTCGAAGTGTGCTGAAAAGTCTCGAATGGAAGAAAAACCAAACGTTACACAGAGTACTAGCGCCGACTGTATTTATTCCTCGTCGGGGCCAGAGAGTTGAAACGTGCTCCGCTTATCTCGATATTGTACTCGTACGCTTCAGTAACGGGAAATGTGAAGTGGAAACTTATGCTCTACTCGATTCGGGATCTAATCTGACGTTTTGTGAACAGCAGCTGGCCGAGCAGCTACAGACAACAACGGAAGCAGGTGTACGCTTTAAAATGAGCACCATGACGACCGATGAACCGGTGGATGTCGATACAAGTTCAGTGTCACTTGCTGTTAAACCATTAAAATAAGGGGAAAGTCTATATCTGTCAGAGGTTGTGCTTGTGGACAGGATCCCAGTAGCACCAGGCAAGATGGCCAGTTGCAAAGCTACGAGCACTTGCGTGGAGTCGACCTGCAGAGGATCGATGGAGGTTCAGTGATACTTTTGATTGGAAACGACAACGCGATAGCACAAAGGTGCCTGGAAAGTCGCTTCGCTCCCGACTCGCGCGAATGTCCCGATGCTATAAAGACGCCGCTGGGATGTCTACTGAAAGGACTTTCCCTGGAAGCGTCAAGTGAGGACGTAGTTACGTCTAACTTTTTGTTGGGTGCGCACGGTAGTCCTGTTGCACTGGAAGACATAATCGTTACTGATGAAGGCGAAGCGTTTCCGTCTTTAGATGCTGGTTTGTGTGACGTGGAACCACTCCTCTACTGGTTGAAAAACAATCAAGAAGCATCTGAGTTCGGAATTAAGTACTCACGTGAAGATGTCGTCGCTTATGACATGATGACCAGATCAGCTGAGTTTGTGGACGACCACTATCAACTTCCTCTTCCTTGGAAGCAGAGCTGTAACGTTATGCGTAACAACTTGCCTATGGCTCAAGGTCGCTTGAAGGTACTGAAACGACCACCTCTAAGCGACCAGGCGATGTGCGAGAAGTACGTGAATAACATGAAGATCCTCTTGGACAAAGGGCACGTCGAAGAAATCCCCGAGGATCAAGTTGTGACAAAAAATCGAATATAGTACCTCCCACATCACCCGGTGACTAATCCGAAGAAACCAGAGAAGGTTCGCATCGTGTACGGTTGCGCCGCCAAGATCGTCACCGAGCTGTGCAACGTTTTGTTTGCGTCAAACCGCCAAAGAGCACGGGAAGTTCTTTGATCCGCGAGTGGCAAGTGTCGTCCGAAACAACTTCTATGTTGATGGTATGACACGGCCGGGATAAGATTGGTCGAGGACCTGCGAAACCTGTTGGCAACGGGTTGTTTTAAATTGACAAAATGGATATCAACAAGCAAAGCAGTAGTGAAATCGGTGCCACATGAAGAAAGGGCTAAAGCAGTACAGGACGTTGCGCTTCTTGGTCAAGTGCAGGAAAGAGTCCTTGGGATCGGTCGGAACGTTGCTGATGATGATTTCAGGTTTAATGTCGATTTGCCTGACAAATCTCTGTCCCGCAGCGGAATGCTTGCCATAAACAAATTCACTGTTCGACCCACTAAGGTTTGTCGCACCGGTTGTACTTGCTTGACTGGTTTACCGAGAACTGTGCCGCCAGAAGCTCGATTGGGACGAGGAAGTCCATGGAACAATCGCTCGCGTTGGAAAAGGTGGAGCGACAGCTTGGTTCGACTCCACGACGTGAAGATTTCCGAGTTGATTTCAACCCGGAGAAAACGTGTCTGGGATTCAACTTCATGTGTTTTGGTGATGCTTCGTCTGTCGCTCGTGGTAGCGTTTGTTGCCTCAGAAGTATGGCCGAAGACGGCAGTATAACGTGTTCCTTTGTCATGGGGAAGTCATTGCTATCGGGAAATGGAAAGCATACCATTCCTCGTCTGGAATTGGAAGCCGCTTAGGATGCTGTGAAGTTGTCTCGCATAGTTAAAAAAAGAATTGTGTTTAGAGGACTGCCCTTGCGTGTTTTGGAAGGATTCCTTAATCGTTTTGCAGTCATTGAACGCCGACAGCAAATGTTTTCCGGTGTTTTCGCTTAATTGTTTGGCGCAAATTGAGGGGTACACGTCTGTGCACGACTGGCGACACGTCACAACACATACGAAATCCGGCAGATTAAGCTTCGCGTGGAATGACGGCAGAAGCATTTCTGAAGTTAAGAATGTGGCACGACGGGCGTCTGTTTTTAAAAATGAGCTCAAATAAATGGCCCAATTTGTTTGCAAAGGGACCTGCCCAAGAAACGATTTACAAGAGTATTGCCTTGCCACAGATGTTGGAGTCTTTTTTACCACAACGGATAAAGCACCAACTGACCAGTTCATGGAATACTTTTCGTCGTGTAGACGTCTAAAGGTCGCAACTGCTTGGATTTTGCGTGTTCGTAAGTACCTTCAAAGAAAATAGCAAAAGGAAATATGCAAATTTTCAAGTGCCTCAGTGTCTGCAGAGGAGTTACGAGATGCCGAAAACGCGCTTGTGAAATACGAACAACGCAGCACTTTTCCCCAATAGATTAAGGCGAATAGAAGGTCTCCGCCATGCGACAAGGCGTCGCTCATTTGCAAACTGGATCCAGTACTGGTGAATGGCGTGTAACGAGTGGGAGGAAGATTGGAAAACGCCCCAATGAGCTATGAAGCGAGACATCCTGTAATCATTCCACACTCATCCCATCTAACAGATCTGCTGATCAGCGACTACCACTGCAATGAGGTAGGCCATTCCGGCGTTAATCACACGCTAAATTCTATTTGTTAAAATATTTGGATCGTTAATGCTCGGGTGGCAACACGTCGAGTCCCGAGCAAGTGCTTGGTTTGTCGACGGCGTGGAGAAAGGGGCGCAGAGCAGCGTATGCCGCTCTGCAGACTTAAAGTCGACGAACCACCTTTTACGCATACAGAAATTTACTTTTTTGGTCCGTTTGCAGTAAGAGCGCGTCGTAGCGACGTCAAGCAATACGGCTGCGTTTTTACGTGCATGACTACTCGTGCGATCCACTTGGATGTTGCGCTGGATCTTTCAACGGATGCGCTTATCAACGTCATGCGACGTTTCATTGCTCGCCGCTGCCCTGTTTTTCATATGTATTTAGATAACAGGACGAATTTTGTGGGCGCTGAGCGAGTCCTTAAAGAATCGATCGAGTCGAGTTCGAAGCTTGTTTCATGACAAGCCTGGGGTTGTCAGAAGTGTGGAGGTGACTACGATGGCTGGGGTTATACGACGACCAATACCCAAACTTTGCGTGATTGTGCGCGCAGAGGGATACACCAAACGAGCGAACGGAGATGTACACGACGGAGAAGGACTCTGAAGAACGCACGCGTCGCTCGAATCTTTTGTGAATGTAAAAAATAGGATTCGCATTTTATGATGCTCCTATTTTTCCGTGGGAGGATGTAGATTCTCGCCGCCATTATTTTGGTTACGGGTGATGGGAGCACACTCATTATACTTACGAAATAATGCGTATGTACGTCACTGCCTTTGTTGGTCACTAAAGTGCTATTGTCTTGGTTAAACTGTTTACGAACACTGGCAGTTGGCAAGCGCTGCCAAAGTGTGCGGCGTAACAGTGGAGGTCATGAAAAAAGACTAAAAGGAAGCTGCGAAACATCCAAAATCATTTATTTTTTAAACGGGTATAATAAACCAACTGGTGCCTATCCGATCTCAGTCGGGTGTTCATATCTAATAAAAAAATATTTATACAGCACTAATAAACAAACTGACAGGCACTATATTTTTCAAGCAATGCATTGGCGAAACGCATTCTCTCTTGTCTCTTGTCAAATGGGGTAAACCGTAAATGAACATAAAGTTCAAACAAAAATCATTCTGGTAAAGATCATCGTATTTAAACTTTGGTCTGTCTAACACATGCGACTTCAGTTCCAAAACTTTGCACTTGACGAGTACACTCAATTTTGATTCAATAAAGCAAGATATTTTTTAGTTTAGGTCGGTGGTAACCGTTATTATAGTATACTGGTTTATCATACCAAACCTTGAAAAGCTTTATTGCATTACTCAAAACGCAGTTAACTAGTTGAAGTTGTTCTTTTTTGTGTGGCTTTTTTTCCATCTAAAAAACATCAGCAGTATTTAACTTATATGCAAGTGACAATCCACCATGTAACAACCTGAAAATAAAGATTGATTTGTTCTGTTAATATAACAGAAACATTGGTGTAATTTCTGTTTATTTTTGCACCAACTGTTATAAAATTAAGGAGAAAGATGCACAAAGCAATCAGAAGTAGCAGACAGTCCCAGTATAGCCTTGATGATTTGAATGACTGTTGTGAACTCATCAACTGTAAATAAAACACACACCTTTTGAACTAGTCGAAGCTCTTTCTTACGGGTTTATTTCTATAACTGGTGAATCATCGACCTGTTTATGTTGGTTGCTCATAATAATTATGACTCTTTGTCACTCCCAGACGTAGACCAATAATAAAAATAGACGAATCCTATTCAGCCGGAAAAAAAGAATACTAACTAATAAAAATATTAACGGGTCGCTTTAAGTACAACAATAGCGAAATACAAAATTAAATTGCAGACGTATATACGACGAACTCTTGCTTGTGTCGAATTCGCCAAGAAAGTTTAAGGGATAGTCTTATTCTGCGCGAGCTGATGTCGAGGTATTACGACTGCCAACAATTTTTCCCGCACAGTGTTTTCTATGTTTGCCACGTTTCGTAACACCGCAATGATTGTTCCGCAGAGAGGTCATCACATGTGCGCGTGTTGCAAAAAGTCTTATGGCGTATTTGAGGCTCTTTGGGGTTGCGTTTGGTAGTGAGGGTTCGCCGCTCAAATCCTAACTAGGCTTAATTCCCACGCTGCCGAAATAATTCCGCCAGCTGATAGTAATGTTTTACAAAGATTGTTACCGGCATCTGGCAAGGTATTGCGTTATTGAATAGGATCATCAAAGATCCCGATCTTGTTTCTTTATGATTTGCTGTTCATGTTTTGTGAATACAAATATATGAACCTTACTTTTCGAAAATCTTAGTTTTATGAAAACGTATTCATATTTGACAATAAAAAAGGCATGGAATTTTATTTCTCAACCAAATTAACTTTATTTAGTCCAATATTTACGCACAAATTATCAATTTAAATATTATATCTTGCCTGAACCGTTGTAAAGCAAAGTAAAGCCAAAGAGCAGCAAAATGCTGAAGACACTATAACGTCAACTGACCGCTGTGGACCACGTCTACGAAGGTAAGATCTTATTGATAACCAGGTTTTTATATGTTGAACCTAAAAAATATTCATATCGTCATCATCACAATGACAACGATTTGGTACAGTAAATAGTAAAAGTAATATTTCTGGTGAAAACAACGCAGTATGTTTGATGCGAACGCATGATCGACAAGATCGCCCCACTGCACAGATCCTGATTAGCGATCACAGCCAACATATACCGATAATTATAGGTTTACGGCTTCGCAGTCCAGGCATTGCAGCCTAGCTGGATCAATCATTTTTCCTGCCAAATCGGAGCAAGATTTGAAACATCAAGCTCCCGGTAAGGTTTCACGGGGTACCTATATTGTGGCGTATTTTATACTACTGGTAAAAACGTATTTTGTATTGCCAGCAAGAATGTACGTTATAAGGCGTCTACATCCTCCCGAAATCCTGTATTGATGTCCGGCTTATATCGTCTTTGTCTATAAATGGCCCTCAAAGCTCAAGGACGTGAACGACAAAATTATGACTTCTAATCAGGTAAACCGTTTCTTGCGAAGGGTTTTCGAACCGCTGATTATGTTGCGAAAATGTAAGAATATAGCGCACAAAAACATTTAAATTTTTTTTTTACTATTTTAATAAGATCGAAACAAAATCTTTTAAAAACTTTAAAGAAACCCGACTTATTCCACACACACTTACATAGTGCAACGTTTTTGTTTGCTAATCAATGTTAAAATTGGCTATATTCCGCTAATGTCCCGTTTTTTTTTAAAGAACATTCTTTTATAGAACATTTAATTTTTACCTTGTTCAGTCGAAAATGAGGAATGCCAGACTTTTTGGCTCGACGGCTTGACGTCAAATGAGTAAAATATTTGGCAAACAGCAGCCGCTACAGAATGAAAGCAAATTGTAACTTAAAATTTTAAGACAAATAAATTTATAAATTATCTTACCAACAAGCAAAGTTTGGTGTTAAAGGTTTATTTAGTTAAGTTTTGTGCTATTTCTGCTGCCAGGCACGGTAAAATTTTGACAGGATTGCTCTTCTGACATAAATTGACGTACTGCTATGGCATGTACATCGGCGAAACCGGGAGGACCTTTAAGACGCGATTAAGAGAGCATCACTGGCCGCGTTGGCAAAGCATTCCGCCACACTTGGACATAAAGTTGCCTTTAATAAAGCCCAAGTTCTGGAGAAAGAAATGGACTAAGCCAAACGGCTATTCCTGGAGACGCACCACATCCATAAAAACAGAGGTTGTTTTAATAATAAGGAACAATGTGTGTATTTTCGGCAGCATGCAACAACTTGCTCTGTTGCGCCTCCATACTTGCTGTAGGCAGACGAAACGTCGGACAAATAAAGCACGTTAATTTATACCAGAAGAGCAGTTCTGTTTTAATTAAGTGCTTTCGACGTAATTACCAGCTAATTTTTTTGTCCCCTACGACATGACAGCAATCAATTTCGCAATGAAATTGTTTTTTTTTACATCTCTGCATTACCTTCAGGTAAGTCCGCTGAGCAGTACAAAGCATAACAAACAGAACGGAACCGAATATCAATCGCAAGCAAAATGTTCCTGAAGCAATGAACAAAACCGAGTAGTGTTTTCCATGCCATTCTGCCAGAAAACCTTTCCATTTAACATGACAAAGAGCAGAGTCCTGAAAAAGAGCAGAGTCCCCAAGTCTGTATAAAAGCTTGCAAGCAATTTGTTACAGGATAAACCTTTCCAGAAAAAAACTCTCTTTCGATTCACAAAGACCGTATTTACCAGGTGAACCACATTTAACAAGCAAAACGTGCTGCACATTTTTTTTTAGCAATCTCAACTTCCTGTCTATAGTTACTGTCTTTCACTGTTGATGAACACTGCACTGATAGAAAGGTTTGTATATAAACCTGGCTTTGGCGAATTATTAGTGAGTTTTGCTGGTTTTAAATTGTAGATGAAGTAGACAATCCCGTAGGCAATTATGCAAAACACTACAACATAGCGCTGCAACAAGGTTTGCAAAGATTTTTGTATAAATTTGTGAAAAAGAAGACCATATTGTAGCCTAGTGTTGATGGTAACTTTTTTTACCTGGCAATCGAGTACCTGATAAACCAAAGGTGCGAAAGAAAACAACGCGACAACAGTCAAAGAAACAAAGCAATACTCATCATGGAAGTTTTTCGACTTTAAATGCACCTGTAACAAAAGTTTACTAGCATTAAGGTTTTTATGATTTTGTATGTGTACGAGAAACTATTTTAAGAACATCCGATAAAATTACTGCATACCGTTTTCATAATAAGACTTCCAATATCAATTAAAGACATATCAATTTTTTGCCACTTCTCATTTCTCCATATTCGGACATTTATTCGATTAAAGCCTGTATATGGTGTGCCCGATCCAGGTAACAAATGTGAAACTGAAATCTTTATAAAACCAACAACAAATTAACGCCTCCACTTTTTTACATAAGGTCGACAAAAATTTTTTTTTTGAAAACCCTTGTCATTTCGACGAAATATTTTTTAGGAACAGTTCAACCATCAGTTTCAGACAAGTTTGTTGCCAACAAAACACAGTTACAATGTATTTTTAAAAAACGTCATTTTAAACAATAAAACTTCTTTCAATAGTTAGTACGTACGCACATTGGCTATCAATAAAATATACTACATATTTCGTTAGCCTTACGAACGAATACTGGCATAGTTGTAGTCAATTTCTTATTCCATACACTTTTGTGTGACGTCGTATTTTGTAACTCGAAGCTACCAAATCGGACACTGTAGTTTTTATGACCGTTTGGTGTGTCGGTTTCCTAGATTACTTAATCATGTTTATTTATGCGAGAAATGTATTGTGGAATTGTTTACATGCATGAAGCAAAACGACTTTTAAAATTCTTCTTCAAGATTTGATACATATGTGCCTGTTATGGTGTAGTTTGCCGGGCAACTGCTAAAGGTGGCACAGAATTTTTTTTCTAATGGACGGTCACATAGGAATTTCTCTTTTAAAATGCGGTCGCAGAACAATAAATCTTGAAAAGCTCTGTTTTTTAAGCACTTCTAAACATGCCGACTTGTAAGATTTGAAGACAACTTTTACAACCCGATGATATAAATCTATACTAAAATGTAATAAACTAATTAATAAAAAAACAATAAAAAAATATGTAGTTATTCTCTCTTAATAAAAAAATTTCCGTTTACTTGAAAAAAAAAACGAAAACAAGCTAAACGAAGTTTCAGAAAGGTGAGCTAGCTTAATAAATTTTCAGGAGCGTTTGCACAAGTAACATGGTTCGACGTAATTAGGAAACAATGCTCTGGAGGTAATTTCGATAGCTTACCGTTTGGTTAACTTCCTCAAGCAAAGCTTCCCCGCATGAGTCATCACTGGAATAATCCATTGAACCAAGTAAATTTTCCTTACGGCTGTTGCAATTAAAAATTTTATCCTTCTGCAATATTTTGATACACATTTTATTTTTACTTTTGGACCCATCATTAGTTTACGTTCAAAACACACTTTGATTTAAAGTAAATTCAATTGCTCTCAACTAATGAAATTGGTCGTCCGTTATAAATATGACTCAGTTACGTGGTCTGCCCGACATAATTTTTCGCAGTTTACCTTATCGCTAACGATTTGCTTCTGAAACTTGACGAAAGTCCTTGTTTCGCCTATAAATACTTACACATGCTATCATGTTTTCAATCTCAACATATATGCAAAAACCTTTACCTGAGTGTTCAAAGCTGTCATTTTTTAAACAAGATTTTACAAAAGTTAAAGTTTGCTGTGAACTTGCACTATTAACAGGTTCCAATAGTACTGAAGATAAACGTCTGTAAATGTATTCAATAGGGTTACCATTAGTATATGCCAAAAAGGCGTGTTGCTATAAATTGCGATTTGTTTGAGTCAATTTGCCCAATTTGGGTGTAGCCTTAAATTTGTCTCAGAAACAACGGCTGTGACGAACAGAGCACAGTGTGATTTTACAAACTTTTTCATGATAAATAAATAAATAATATTACATAACACTGGATTCTATCCAATTTATCATATAAAAATAAGAGCACTTTACAATCTTTCACAATCACATACTGCTTCAATGTTGCAATACACAAAGCTGATGCAGTAATCACAAAAGTCTTATGTGATTAAGTACCTTCGTGCTGATGTTGTTCCAGTGTAATTTTGTGAGGAAAAGGAATATCTAAATTTTGTCGAAACAACTTGGCAATGAATTAAACCAACTAAACACATCAACATGCACGGAAGTATAACTTCGCTCCGCTGAATATTCTGCAAAAAACATAATCCTTAAAATCATGCCCATTAATGTTTAAATTCATGGTGTTACTCCTCCTAGTACCAAAAAAACACAGAAATTAGTAAAATATGATGTAACGGGTATAAGATTAAATACTTTTCTTTGATTTTCTGTGTTAATTATTTATTGTATAAATGAAACTTTGATTACTTTGCAAAAACAAGGCCTATAGCGCACACATCATGGACCGCACACCATTTTACCACAAAGTAATTCCAACAGAGAAAATCCCTCCTTGAAATTGACTTACTAAATTTAACACAAAACATTGGCCATTGTGTTATAAAATTCCAATCAAATTTAAATATTACCTTTTATTTTACGAAGAAATAGACAAAAATGGTCTACTTACATCGTATTTAAAATTCACATAGTGTTAACTAGGACTGGTCTAGATTTCTACTTAATCAGCCAAGCAAGATGTTTTTTTTTATGAATATATATATTTCGCCTATGCGGCATCCTCAGTATTCTAAAAACAACAACAAGAATAATCGTAGTGATTAGCATCCATGGCACACATCAAGACTAACATGTACACATTTAACCTCCAGACCGCAATCCTGTACCAAACCAAATAAAAACACACAAGCACAGCAGCGGTTGAACGGTAGCAACGAAAAACGTTGTTGTGTCAGCGGTTTGCTCGCGGGTGCAAAGATAACATTTGCAGGCACCAAACCAGTGGCTGGATGGATTTCGTTGCTACCGTTCAACTGCTGCTGCGCCTGTGTGTATTTTTATTTGGTTTGGTACAAGATTGCGGTCTGGAGGTTAAATGTGTACATGTTAGTCTGAGGATGCGGCATAGGCGAAATATATATTAAAAAAAAAATCTTGCTTGGCTGATTAAGTAGAAATCTAGGCCAGTCCTAGTTATCACTTTTTGAAAGAATTTAAACGCTTTAAACCCAAACCAATCCAAGTCGTCAGTGGGAGATCTGCGCCTTTTTTATGAACGTTTTTATAAAATTCACATAGAAACTGTTACAGCGAGGGTTAAGTTTTCTATGTTTCCCGCCACTTGCTTTGTGACGTTTGGCGTCTGTGACGTAACATTGACTTTGTGACGTTTGGTGTCTGTGACGCAACATTGTTTTTTTAGACGGTTCAACTTGAATTTACTGTGTGTATTTGTATTTAGAACCAGCTATTAATGAAAAATAAGTTTGTTATAATTTATGAAAAGATTTAATTTGGACCTGGATTCCAGAAAAGTTGGTATTTGACTGCTAATATTGTTTTTAATTGTTTGCTGTACTAAGCGATTGTTCGTTTTGACAGAGAACCGATGTTAAGTCAAGTCGCGTTCACTGAGGGAAAATCGTGATGTGGTAGCTGGCACGTTCCAGACCGTGCAAATTATACAGGGCGAATAACAGCTGTTACATAAAAGTTCTCAACTTTCTTCTGGAATTAGACAATTAACGTTTCAATAGACGGAGAAAGACTTGACTTTGTTAAAGGTTTGTTCGATAAGATACAAAATGGTTGTGACAAAGGCGACACTGAGTAAAACTGTGTCGGACCTGAATTCACTATACCGCGAAACTGAAGAGCTAATGGTCGATGTTAACAAGATTAAAGAAAATAAACTTTTAATTTCCACTTTCTTTAATGACTACATAGAGAAACAAAGTACCTTTATGAGCGCTGCAAAGCATCGAAATGCCAAAGATAAGGCAAAGCAGGAACTTGCCAGTTTGGAAAAAGGCGAAGAAGAATTCGATACACGTGTGGAAGAATGGCTGAATTAATCTGCTTCGAAGAATTTAGATAGAATCCGCGTCACATCAAACGAACTGGCGTAACAGTTTCTACTGCACACACCTCTAGTACCCGATCAAGTACCAAACGCACAGAGGCTTTTTTGCCCTTTTAAGGAAACGACAGTTAGCTGAAAGGCAGAAGATAGAAGCTGAAGGTCAATTACTGTATTTCGACGGTAATCCTGTGGATTATACGCGATTCATAACAACGTTTGATGAGCATATCGCTAACCGAGTTGGTAGTGATAATACAAAGTTCAACTCTCTTATACAATACTGCAGAGGCGAAGCAGAACGCATCATACAGTTTTGCTCCGTAATGGAAGGATCAAAAGGATATCGTAAAGCACGATAAGTGTTGCATGACAATTTTGGTGGTCCGTTTCTTATTGTTCGATCGTACATAGAAAGGCTTACACAGGGTTGCAAAGGTTGGCTCGTAACCTCGAGAAGTGTCTCGTAACGTTGACTCATTTGTATTATTTTGCCGACACAAATAATTTTGAGCATTTACTGAGTATTGCTTTGCCGCTTCATGTTCAACATAGATGGAAACGAGGGGCTGGAGAAATTCAATTAAGTGGCGAGGAGCTACAGTTTCGTCAACCTTGTGGAGTTTATATAATACGAGGTGTCAATTTCCAATTCCATGTTCGGAAGGTTGTCGACTCCAAAGAAGGAAAGTACGCGAAAACCATTGAGGACAATAAAGGCAACTTTGCATGCTGCGGTTCTAACTCGATCATGTGTACTAATAAGTTATTAGACTTGCTGGATGTCAAGGGCGATAAAATAGAGTATTCCCTTTCAACTGTAAATGGGAAGTCCCAAAATAGCAATGGTGTTGCTGCTTCTTTGTCAGTCAGGTCGTCAAATGGGTCGGATGCTGTCGACTTACCTTGCGTCATCGCCGTGGAGGACTTCCATGTTGATCCCAATAGATACCAGCGAACTTGGTCTCATCTGAAAGGGATGTTCCCGAAGTGTTTTGGGTTGACGAGGAAAGAAGAAGACGGCGAGGAGAACCAAGTGCTGTGAAAACGATTCTGGGTTGGTCCCTGTTTGATCCTGCTTCATCTCTTGCTATGAAAAACGTCCAGGTACATCATATTAACTTGTCGTGTGACTTGTAGCATGAGCAGGTAAATGTGCGAAAGAGTTTAGGAATTTTACTTTCGATTCCGATGTTGGCATGTCGAAGGAAGATAAATATGCCCTAAAGCTCATGAACGAATCTGTAGGGTTACATGTTGGGCACTACCAGCTGCGCTTGCCGTGGACTACAGAATCGCAACACTTGCCAAATAATCGTAAACAGGCTGTGCAACGATTGAGTTACCTCAAACGCCGATTGACGAAAGATGAACAGCTTCGTCAAAGGTACACAAAGACTGTGATTGGCTACCTCAAGCGAGGGTACGCGCAACGAGTGCAGCAGGGATAAGCTGCCGTAAACCGTGTAATGTATTTGCCGCATCATCTGGTTGTTCATCCGCAAAAGCCTGGGAAGGTAAGAGTCGTGTTTAATTGTGCGGCTAAGTACGCAGGGACGCCACTGAACGAGCAATTACTGCAAGGACCTGATTAGATGAATAGTCTGGTAGGGGTTCTGGTGCGATGTGGAGGCCATGTTTCACCAGGTGAGGGTTGACCCAGTAGACACGAATTGCCTGAGATTCGTATGGTGGCCTGAAGGAGACATGACAAAGGAGCCAGTTGATCACCAAATACTGGTGCACTTATTCGGCGCGATGTCATCGCCGTGTTGTGCAAGTTATTGTTTGTGTCGAACCGCTCACGACAATAGCGAAGATTTCTATGCCGAGACCGTTTTAACTGTTATACGCAATTTTTATGGAGACGACTGTTTGAAGTCAGTTGCAACCATTTTCGAAGCAAAAAAGTTGGTGAAGGAGTTGTGTGCATTGTTGCAATGTAGATGATTCAACCCAAGAAAGTGATTGTGCAACAAGGTGTTCTGGATTCTATGCAAAAATGTGAAGGTACATTGCAATCGTATTCGTTGCATACAGAAGAGCAACATGTGGTGCGTGTGCTTGGAGAAAGTTGGAATTACCAATCGGATACATTTCGATTTGATGTTAAGGCGAAAGAAAGGCCATCACCCGCCGAGGGATTTTGTCGGTCGTGAGTTCGCTATTCGACCCATTGGGTTTCGTGGCTCCAGTGGTTTTAAAGGCTCGCCTGCTGCTGCAAGAGTTGTGTAAAAAACAGTTTGGCTGGGATGCAGATGTTCCTGAGGACATCGCCGCCGAATGGCGTTGTTGGACTTCAGGATTGACCGAGCTTTCTTCGATTCAGATTCGGAGGTGTCTGAAGAACGCTGGAAAGATCATTCATCACGAGTTGCACCAATTTGCTAACGCATCGTCAAAAGGTTACGGTGCGGTTTGTTACCTCAGAACGACTGTTGTTAGCGGAGTTGTCTGCTGTCGTATATTGCTTGCTAAACCTCGATTTGCTCCCTTGAAAATGGTTTCTATTCCAAGGCTTGATCTGACTACGGCAACATTAGCTGTAAAACTGGAATAAGTCTTGCGCAAAGAGCTTGACTTAAAAATTAAAAAATCGGTATTCTGGACAGATTCGACAAGTGTATTGAGATGCATCAATAATTCGTCTAAACGATTCCCTGTTTTTTGTGGCCAACAGGTTGAATAAAATTGATGAGGGATCGAATCCAGCGCAGTGGAAATACGTCACGACGGACCTGAATCCAGCAGACGACGCCTCTCGACGATTAAGTGCAAGGGCTATGGTCGAATGCGATCGCTGTTATACAGGGCTGAAGTTTCTGAGTGAAGCCGAGGGTGCATGGCCTGCGGACTCGTTGGATCCTGGTGAGCTGCCTGAGGAGTTTGTGTTAAAAAACCACAGGAACGTGGCCGCTCATGTTGTAGCACCTAAGATGGATGGCTTGGATAGACTAACTGAGCGCTACCCGTCTTGGTGGAAGTTGAAGAAGGCAGTTGTGAGACTGCCGTATTTTTATCTCAAACAGCCACTGTTAACAGTATATTCACTGTCTTGGCGGCGAAAACTAGTCAACTATGAGAATCTCAAACAACATGTACTATCATCAAGGATATATTCATCGACTCGAGAGCACAGATACATGTGTAGATACAATGCGTACATGCGTTTTCTATAAGAAACAGAAAAAGAGTTACTAACTAAAATACATTGAAGTAATGAGACGCCATTGTAAACACTTACCGAATACTTGTGACTTTACAGAAACTTCACCGCGTGTTATAAATTGTTCAGTTAATATTACTCTTATTTCCTTTAATTCAAATAGAAAATATCAAGGATTGTTGCTACTTGAAACATATACAAATGTTACTAGTTTGACACATACGAGGGGCCAAACGGATCGTTTAAATCTCGTGTCAAAACATGCAAGATTTCTACTGGCAAAAAGTATTACAAAACGTTAAGGGGTAACTTTTCGCTGTTACAAGTAGCATGGTTGCTGCGGTTTGTGAGTTACATTCGAAACAAGAAAAAGTCGCTAGTTGCTACTCCGCTGAGCGTCGACGAGCTTTAAAACGCTGAGTATGCCGTGGTCACATATGTACAAAGGATCGAGTTTCCTGATGAAATTCACGCATTTACTGCTCTCGGTGACAAACACGTTGCAGGAACGCATGCCAAGGAAGATGAGTGGAAAGCTAACCTTGAAGAGACTGAACCCAGTGCTGGTTGATGGTGTTTTGCGCGTTGGATGACGGTTTCATCGATCGCCAATATGCTATGATTTGAAGCATCCTGTTATATTGCCTAACAACCATCATGTTACAGGTCTGATTATCGTGGATCATCACAAGACGGTTCAGCAGTCGGGAATGGGATCAACTTGGATGGCGTTGCGTCAGAAATATTGGATAGTTTGCAGTGGAACTGCTGTCAGACGCGTGCTTGGACAATGCATATTTTGCCGCCGACGCAACTCCTCAACTGGACAGCAGATGATGGCTGATCCCTTCACATACGTGGAATTGCCTACTTTGGTCCTCTGACTGCCAAGCAAGGTAAGAAGCGTGGTAAAGCGTTATGGGTGCGTATTTACCTGCCTGACAGTTCGTGCAGTTCACATAGAAATTGCACATTCTTTATCTGCGGATTCCTTTATCGACGCTCTGCGAAGGTTTATCGGACGTCGTGGGAAGCCAAACAAGATTTTTAGCGACAATGACACCAACTTTATTGGTGCTGAACGGATTTTGCGTGAATCCTTGCAAGCTTGGAATCTTTGAGAGTCTTAGACAACGAGAAATCGATTGGGCTTTCAATCCACCGACTGCCAGCCACATGGGTGGGGTATGGGAGAGGCTCATTCGATCAATAAGAAGAATACTGGGCACTCTTTTGTCTGAGCAACCGACTTCGGATGAAACACTTTGTACAGCGAGGAGCAGTTGACTCCCAATCATTTGCTCTTGTTCGGACGATGCGACATTTTGCCGCCCGGTGTGTTCGACAAGAACGACAACTATGTGAGACGTCGCTGGCGCCGAACGCAATTTTTAACTGACCAGTTTTGGCGAAGGTGGACTAGAGAGTATTTACCGACGTTGCAAACGCGTCAGAAATGACTGCGCCTACACGGAACCTAGCGTGTGGTGATGTCGTGCGGACAATTCCGTTCCGCGAGGCAAATGGGTGATGGGAAGAGTGATCGAGACTTACCGGGATCATTTCGGATCGGTACGAAGTGTATTGGTCAAAATCAAAAGTGAGACTGTTAAGCGTCCGATCGCTAAGTTGTGTGTTGTGCAAAGATCGGTCGAAGGATGATATGTGTTGCCGCTTTGTGCATGCGTTTTCTTGTGTTGTGCTCGCTGTATGTGTTGTATATAAGCTGTGCTGAGTGGGTTCACACATCGGAGCCGGGTATGTTACAGCGAGGGTTAAGTTTTCTATGTTTCCCGCCACTTGCTTTGTGACGCTTGGCGTCTGTGACGCAACATTGCCCCGTACTGGCCACGCTTTAATGTTACAGTGAATGTGATGATTTTTAGACGGTTCAACTTAAATTTACTGTGTGTATTTGTATGTAGAGCCAGCTATTAATGAAAAATAAGTTTGTCATAATTTATGAAAAGATTTAATTTGGACCTGGATTCCAGAAAAGTTGGCATGTGACTGCTAATATTGTTTTTAATTGTTTTCTGTACTAAGCGATTGTTCGTTTTGACAGAGAACCGATGTTGAGTCAAGTCGCGTTCACTGAGGGAAAATCGTAATGTGGTAGCTGGCACGTTCCAGGCCGTGCAAGTTCTACAGGGCGAATAACAGTTGTTACAGAAACGTTTGTGTATGTGTAATATAATGAATACTCAATAAAGTTCTTTGAACGACATTAAGGCTACCGTGCCACTACATTCAATTCATGCATAATGTAACATTGAAAATCACTCATGCATAATACTGCGTCGCACAAATTATTCCGTGTACCTTGATCTATAACGTGAATCGCGTGATCCTAATGTGTGCTTAATACCCACGTTTTTGGAAACCGAAACGGACAGTTTGCAACACAAGTGTGTAACGACAGCGCGGTGTCAGGCGCTCAAAATTCTGCCGTTGCGCATAATATCAAAGTTTTGGGCAGATCAACAACAAAACCGTGAAGATTGCACAATCAGGCGCCAATCAGAATATATCATTCGAACGTGTGGGTTTGTGAGTTTTCCCAATACTTTTGAAAATGTAATCCAATCCAATAAGAGCTCCAGTTACAAGTTGTTGAACCTTATACATGGTTCCTACTTCGCGACACAATGCTGCAGGTAAAGATTGCCCGAAAATGCATTAGTTTAGTTAGGACTTATTCAATATAACGCGTGTGGCGCAGTGGTAACTCCTGTTTTCATATAGGGCTCTGATATTACGTCTAACATATGTTGTCATACAAAATCAGTTGTCTGGTCAAAATCGGTTGCCTAAACACGTGACTGTCGCAACGATTAGGGAAAGCACATATTTTTGTTCTTAGAGGGTTAATATGGATTGGAACCATTTTCCCCTTTAGCTATGCCTTACAATGTAGAACTATCTATTATCTACATTTCTTATAAAACTGAACAGTGCCTTTACTTTTGTATTTGTTACAAAATTGCTATCGGTCTACATAACCAGAAAAGGATTAAATAAGTTTTTGAAAACGCCCGAGTTTCCAATCAAGTCAGTATTTGTCAGCGAATATCAGACTTAACAACATTTTATGACAGTGTATGTTTTTTTAGTGTTTGCTATGAAGGACTCAGAAGATTTTTCCCACTGCGACGTTAAAAATTTGTTCACCGATAGTAAGGTCAACTTGTATGTCGAAAAAATTCATGCGCACTGCAGGTATCGTATGCAAGTACTTCCCACCAAACATCGATGCAAGCGCCATTTTCGATGAAGTCATCAGTCACGTGGCATTAGTCATGAAGTTATGCTATCCATGTTTCTTGCTTCATCCAGTTGTAATTGAGGCGTGTTCCCATTTCCATTGTCCAGTTCGTAAACAAACTATTTCCAAGCGGACACGGTTTATCGCTTATTTACTGCATTGCAAATTTGTCTCAGCAATTAAAACCTGTTAGCGGAAAGTCACCAGTTTAGAAGGAATTGGGTAATTCTAGTCATGCTAGGTCTAGTAAACATACGTGCAAGTCTGATTCAAATCCATTATACCAAGGCATTGTCGTAATATACATCAGCAATCACACCAATTGTGGTAAAAAAAAGTTGCGGGGGAGGTGTGGGCTACAGAGTTCACGTAGGAAAGCACTTAGGCCATTCCAATCCCGAAATGTGCATTTGCAAGAAGTAGCGGCTATCCAGGTGGTGAATGTGAAATTGCCTTTAAATGTCACGTTTCCTAAACAAAAGCCAAAATGATGAAAACGATTGTGATGCATTTTGGAACAAAGTAGGTCCTCACGATGTTTTTGCGGGGATTTTTTGTCTAATGAAATTCCGCAATTATCCGTCAAACCTTCTTTGTTTGGATGGTCAGCATTTTTTTGGAAACAGACAAGTTAACAGAAAGCACAGAAGAAGGCTATTGGTGTTGCTTTCAAACTCTAGAAATTGCCGCCTTTGCACAAAGCATTCGATGCAGCCCAAAGGGATCAAAGCAAGGCATGATTTTAAATATAAGGCCGCTTTTTCCAAGGGCTCGCATAAGTTCAAGAAGAGCTTCGGTAAGCTTTGGGGATGTTTTGGAGAATGGGTCTGTGAAACGTGCCCTCATGGAATTTTTAAACCAAATGATTTAGCCTACTATAATATAAGCTTATATCAATTAGTCATATACATCTTTTCCGGTCGAATATAAACATATACAATAACACATTAAATGCTGCCAAACTTGAAAGCTTGCAAAAGTTTTCAAAAATTGAGATTCAATCAGGTCGAGTTATGGTGACTAGAAAGTTTATTTGATCCGGTTTTAACCTCTCCCACATTGGATATATTGCCCACCAGAAACACGAACAAAAAGCCAATAATTATTGCATGGTTTAGCTAATGATGACGAATTTATATTGAATAAATACTGGATTAAAGATCTGCTTTTAAAAGAAACAGATAAAAACGCCATCACTAAAGAAGATTGGCTTTACGACAAAAATGTAAATGCGGCAGTGAAGTTATTGAATTGTCCTAACCTAAATGGATTGAATGATGTCATTGTCGCAGAGTTTGAATGTATTGCTGGAAAACATGGTTTCGTTTAGGTTCTCAACATCCGAAATAATCACTGGATAACAATATCAGACTTATTCAACGAAAATCAAATGATCGTTCAATACGATGCGAAGCTAAAATACATGACAGTTTATTGTTGTCAAGCAATAAAGGGGGAAAATATTAGTCACTGACTTGCCATGGAAAAATCGATGTATCTCGATGTAATTGTGTAGACCAAAACAGCGGAACGGAGTTATTACTGTGGGTTGTACTCTATCGCATATACGCCGTTCTCCTTGAGGGAAGGGACCCAAGAATCCTATATGCTTGGATCAAACAAAGATGCGAATAGCGTAGGTGGAGAGTTTCGAGAGAGGCAATATTTCGTCGTTTTTTGAATATAATAGATAAAGGAGAAGTTTAAACAAAAAGTGTTATTTCAATGGGAAAGTCTAATATACTGCTGTTGCCGAATGCCAGATAATGGAAAACCCATGGCAGAATGCTCTGTGTGTATAGTCGATGGTATCACAACTTTTGCGAAATCGGCAATTTTGAAGAACCCGCATGGACTTGCAAAAGATGTTGCGTACCTGTATTGAAAAATGGACGAGAAGTGCTCGTCAATAAAAAAATATTTGTAAAATAAAAAACGCCAGCAACCAGCACACGACCCATCAGGCCCAACAAATTTATGCATTTTTAAGCAGCGCCATTGCTGGAAAATGGGTACTGGCTAAACACGATGATGCCATAGGTTGTATGACAGCGGAAGAGTTTTAGGGGCCCAGATTGATGGTTTGTCGGAATGTTTTGACGGAATTCCACCACCGCGACCCGTCATCAAGTCTGTCGAAAGTTTCGATAAAACCAAACTGCGACATGTTTATTTGTGGAAAGAGTCGCATATATAAGGCAATATTATGCGTCAAAGGAGACTAAGAAGAAGTAGCGCAAGTTGAAAGACATAACGCAAGCGAGATAACTAACGGAGGCGTCAAAAAGCCGGATGTGTAAAAAAGTAAAAAAAGGTTTCGAAAGACCAAGTTTTTGAACAGGTTTCGAAATATGACAAGCCAAAATCCTTACAAGTTTAACCAGTGTGTGTCAAACAAAAAAGATATAAAAAAAGATATTCGGTGTTGCTATGTGGGCCTACAGTAAATGCTTTTTTATCGTAATATTCACCGACACGACCGGTGCACAGTTTTTGAACATCGCATTGGCACGAGATGGCTCACGTACTTCACTTTTTGTCGAGCAGAGGCAAATGCATGAAAAAGAATATTTTCATTTAGGAAGATATATAATTAAGTACATTGAGGCCAGCAAGTCAGCACCTTTGTGGGTCCCCAAGCTTATCAATCAAAATATACGTTCTAACTTTTATTGTTGAAAGTGCACATTTCTCTTCAGTTCTGTTTAGTTTGTTTAAAACTTTTTGTTGCAATTGGTTTAGTATCCTACATCGTGAGGTATGATTCAGGGACTTATGATAGACATAATGCTACGTCCAATAGAGCAACCAGTAATGGGTGTATTGTTAACGCAGCAGCATATGACAGATACGAAACTAATTTTAATGAAAAAAAATCAAACTTAATAAGGAAACTTTGTCCAACAAAGATAGGCGTAGGTTTAGGTTTAGGAAAGCAATTAGTTCGTTTACCGAAGCAACCCATCTTGGAAACAGTACAAGATATAGCCAATCGACACATAACGACAGAATTTTGCGCGCCTATCACCGCGCTGTCGTCACACTAGGTTTCCAAAGTTGCAATCTGTCTCAATTAAAAAAATTGCGCGTGTCTTTTTATCACACATTGAACATTGACATAAACCGACACGGAAACGGTTTTCTGGGAAGAAAACAAGCATTTATAAACCCAGCTAATCACTTCTATAACAATACAAAGCGGAAATAAAAATGGAGTTTTGAGACAGGATGAAGGACATCGTCAAAGCAGAAGAACAGATTAAGTTCGCTCATATAGAGTATTTACTTTTTACATTGCCATCTTATTCAAATAGAATGGGTTAACTTAAATTGTAGTACAATAAACGTAACAGGAACTTTAAAGCACATGGAAAAATGCATGGTCATGTTCAATGGACGATTTGGATGTCGACAGCCATATTACTTTAAAATCTGTTAATTACATTTTGTAGAGCATTAAATTTCAGTTTTATTGGTATGGGCACCTACTACCACAAAGCTGAGCAGAATTGCTTCAATTACTCATGTATTTCTGCATGCATCATGCTGAATCGCTAAAAGCTGGTAATGTTTAATGGACGACTTGGATGTCGACCGCCATCTTAATCTCAAAACTTTTAATTGCATTTTGTAGAACATCAATGTAAGAATTTCTCGTGGTCTTGCTCCCCACTCAATTCCAGAAGTTGTTGAATATGACGTCACACTACTTTTGTTGTTTGTGCCCAGCTGACAACGTGGCAGAAGTGTGTTTTGAATGTGAGCTAATTCCAATTTCCGATTCTTTTTGATTCAGGCTGTAATTGGTAGGTTGAAAAACAGTGTTTAAACCGTTTTCCAACACGAATTAAATAAATGCTTTCATTGATGAAGATTTCGACTTGGAAACGAGTAAAGACTGCAATAATCAGTTACAGCCCTGTGGCCCGGCCAACAGATTTAGCCAGCCTCGATTAGTGGCCTGTTACATCGTTTAAACACTGAAAAATATTTGTCTTGTCGCTTCGACTGCAAAGTGATTGATTGTTGCTGCTGTGGAAAAAAAAATATGGCCGACAATAAGGTAGCCGATGCTAAAGCTGCTGCGGAACAGTTACCTCAGGGCCGAACATTTAATGATGAATAAAGAAGGTGCAGGTCCACTACGTGACTCCTGCCCCAGTCGATCTGGATTTTAGGAATATAATGGACTTGTGTAAAGAGACGTCAGACAGCGACATTTTGCCTGAAAGCACTGTTTACAAAAGGTGACTACCGGCGTGAAAGGCAGAAGTTTGACGAAAGAGTTAAGAAATGGTTTGCTTCTCTGAATCCGAATCCTTTCCCATCTCCCAAAGGGAAAGATCCTGAAACTTTAGATTTACGTTCTGTTCACTCTTCAGTTGGGTCTACATCGAGTTCCCTGCGAAGTGAAATACATCGCAGTAGAGTTAAGGTAAAAATTGCTCGTCTGGCTCACCAGCAAAAGGTTGAGAACCTACAAAGGGCAGTTGATGAAGCTGAACGTGAAGCTGAAGAAAAGCGACTGGCTGCTGAAGAGGAGGCCGAAAAAAGGCAACGCGCTGTCGTCAAAAAAGCACGTCAGTCATTGGATGAGAAGAAAAGTCAACTGGATTTTGCGGAAGTCGAAATGGAAGCTTGGGAACAAGAGTCTCTGTGTGGCTCACATACCAGGTTAGAAAGACAGGCTAGTTACGGTAGAGTATCGTACGTTCCTTCGGAACCTATCTGTGAACTACTTCCTGAACCCCCCTTTGGTAAAACGTCGAAGTTTAATGTGCCTTCAGTTTCGTGTGAAAAAGACCCTGTATATATCCCCCGTGTCGTCACTCTTTACCTACTACCCGAGAACCGTACCGTAGCACAAGCGCGAACGTGAAGTCTAGGCCTGTTGGTTATGAAAACCCAGAGGTGGAGGAGCGTTACTTACCTAGACCTGTCATTAAAAAGTTTGACGGTGATCCACTGAATTATTGGTCGTTTGTTCGTCAATTCGACGTGTATATTGCAAAAAGAGCTCCAAATGACGATATGCGTCTGTTGTTCCTGCAACAGGATTGTGAAGATCATGTTCGCGAAAGGTTGGAGTGATTTAACTCCAGGAGCCAAAAGAAGGGTACAAGCAGGCATGGCAGACACTACACCAGGAGTTTGGTCAACCCCACGTGAAAGCACATCGGCGTGAGCAACATTTAAAGGGCACCCCTGACGTTAAGGAACGTGACCCAGATGGTCTAATGAGACTGTCTGTTTTAATGGACAAGTGCTGTACACATCTGCACGAAATTGCTTCTAGCGTTGATTCAATGGACGTAATGCTGAACATTGTTAAAAAGCTCCCTTTGAACATGCAGGATAGCTGGATTATAAAGGCCCCAGAAATTGAGAAACAAACAGGCTGTCGAGCAGATTTTGTGAAAAGTGAAAAGAGTCAACATGCAAACTCTATTTTCGGAAAAGCTTTGCACTCAGCCGAACGTGGGACTAAGTCAAGCCATCGCCGGACGAAGGTCAGTGCACACAACGCAACCGTCACCACATCTACAATAAGCTGTGTCCTATGCTCGCTGGCTCACGAACTTGAGTTTTGTCCTAAGTTTAAAGGGAAGTCGTATGCTGAACGAAGTGCATTTGTACGCACCAAGGAACTGTGTTTCAGGTGTCTAAGACGGGGCATATGGCTGGGAACTGCGAGTCTGTAATCACGTGTGGTGAACTTGGTTGTGGAGGAACGTTTCATCACCAATGCTGCACAATCCCAATTCGCGAACGAAACAAAATGATTACTTCGAGGAGAGTTCGTCGAGCGCAGTGATACATCCGCCAGAGTACGGCGGGAGCGTGAGTGCCTCTAACGTATACTTGAATGTGGTACCGGTTACAGTGCGTGCTGGAAACAGGGCCGTTAATACCTATGCGTTTTTGGATCAGGGATCTACCACGACGTTTTGCGAACGAAAGCTCATTAATATGTTTGACATTCCAGTGAAGCGAAAGCGAATTTCGTTAAACACGCTAACGACATCGAGTCACTTGGACACAGTCACCGTGTCGATCTCCTTGGAACCGGTCGACGGTGGAGACCAGATTGAAATTCCGGACGCCGTCGTCATAGATACGATTCCCGTCACGCCCAATCCAATACCGGATGAAGGAATTTTAAAAACTTACAATCATTTACAAGGCGTTCAACTGCATAAAGTCCAAGGGGCTGCCGTTACGTTGGTAATTAGAGGCAATATACCGGCGGCTCACCGCGTGCAGTCGATGCGTCATGTTGGAGGTTCGTGTCCCGATGCAGTGAACACACCCCTAGGTTGGTCATTGCTCGGCCCTTCGTTTGACTGTTTAGATCGAGCGCCAAGAGCGAGCGCCAACTTTACTCTTGAAACTGCGCACGCTATGTTTTTGAGTGACGAAAGCGATCTGCTGCCCACTGATAAAGAGGAGGAGGATAATCTTAAGAATTCATTTTCCACTGAAGACAGAAAGGTACTAAGAATGATGAAGGACAATGTTCAAATAATTGATGGTCATTTCCAGCTTCACTTGCCTTGGCTTCATGACTATCAGATTCTTCCAGATAATCTGAAGATGGCTAGTAAACGCCTCGAGTGCTTAAAGCGTCGTCTTGCAAAGATGAAGACATGCGCATAAGGTATACAGTGCAAGTACAGGCGACCATGGACAAAGGGTTTGCAGAAAAGGTACCAGCCACTGAGTTGGTCGCAAACTGTCGCACTTGGTATGTTCCGCATCATGGAGTCGTCAATATTCACAAACCAGGTAAGCTGCGTATTGTTTTCGATTGTGCAGCTCATTACCGAGGCGTGTCGCTTAATAAAGTTCTAATGCAAGGGCCCGACCTTGTTAACAGCCTTGTAAGCATACTCTTGCGTTTTCGTAAGGAACAAATTGCCGTGGTTGTTGATATCGAGGCGATGTTTTATCAAGTGCGTGTTGCCCCTCGTGATCGGGACAGTCTACGTTTCCTTTGGTGGCCCGGAGGAGATTTGTCGAGAGAGCCTGAGTCCTATAGAATGAAGGTGCACCTTTTCGGAGCAACCTCGTCACCAAGTTGCGCTGCCTTCTGCTTGCGGCAAACTGCTGAGAACTTCGGTAGTGAGTTTCAACCTGTAGTTGTATCCATGTTGACGATTGCTTGGCTTCAGTTTCTAGTGTGAAGGATGAACTTTCGTTGGTCGAAGGACTACGTTCACTACTGACCAAGGGGGGGGGGGGGGTTCGTTTGACAAAATGGTTGTCAAACAGCGGTAAAACCCTCAATAGCCTTCCAAAAGAAGAACTGAGCAAGTCAATGCGATTGCATCCGCTAGATACAGAGTTGCAGGAACGTGGTTTGGGTGAGCATTGGAACGTGCACGCCGATGAATTTACGTTTTCCGTGAATTTACCTAGGAAACCCCGCACCCGCCGTGGCCTATACTCTCAACGATGAACTAACTTTTTGACCCATTGGGCTTTATAACGCCGTCGGCTTTGAAGGCGCGGCTGATTTATAGAAGCTTGTGTCAACAGGAAATTGAATGGGACGAGCCAATGCCTGCCAAGGATCTCAGGAGCTTGGAAGGATGGCTGACTGGGCTGACCGAATTGCACGAAGTCAGCATTTCGCGTTCTTTCAAATTGCCCACACACGATTATTATAGAAAGTGTGTTTGCGGGTGCGTCGAAGGAGGCCTACGGCACCGTTTTCTATTTGCGGTCTATGGGCATTGACAACAGGGTCATATGCACTATGGTGATGGCCAAGTCCCATTTGGCCCCGCAACACGAATCCTCCATTCCACGTTTCGAGCTCATGGCAGCTGTCGCAGCTGTCGCAGCTGTCAAGATGGAGCAACTCATAAGAAAGGAGCTCGGTTTGGATTTACGTCCATAGATCTTTTGGACCGATTCTTCTGTAGTGTTACAAAGTATTCGCAATGGCCGTCATCGCTTTACACTTTTTGTTTCCCGTCGTCTCGCCTTGATACAACGGAACACATGCGTCCATCATTGGCAACTTGTTTCAACGAAGCAAAATCCTGCAGACTTGGCTTCTCGCGGGATAACGGCAGCTGGTCTGTTAGGATCAGGGTTGTGGTTTACTGGTCCGTCATTTTTGATAGAAGGTCCAGACAATTGGCCAAACAAGTTTGAATACGGTGATGTCGCAACAGTTGAAGCCAAGATATTTGACAAGAAAAAGCGGAGGTGTTTACCATGGTGGAATCCTGTTTCGGTGTAAATTTTTTGCTTACAAGGTTTTCATCGTTGTTTAAGGTTAAACGAGCCACTGTCTGTGTACTTCGTTATAAGTCGTTTTTGTTAAAACGAACAAAGGTCCAGGTAGTGGCATCGTCTCCGTCCGTTACAGTTGAGGAAATGAAGGCTGCAGAAGTGCAACTTGTCAAATTTGTTCAACGAGACCACTTTGCGTAATGGATGGTGGCTGTCTCTGAAAGTGGTGTACGGAAAAAGATGAAACAACGATCTCCAGTGTTTAAGATGTATCCTATTGTAGTCAATGGCGTTTTCCGCGTCGGTGGACGCCTACAGAAAGCGCCAATTGCATATGAAGCGCGTCACCCAGCGATTCTGCCGCACAATTCGTACATCACGGATTTGATTGTTGCTCACTTTCACGAGCGAGCAGGCCATTGTTGAGTAAATCACACGCTAACGCTGCTGAACCAGCGTTACTGGATAATTAAAGATTCCGTGGTCGTTAAACGTGTCCTCGACCAATGCTTAGTCTGTCGCCGAAAAGACGCTCGACCGGAAACGCAAGTGATGTCCGAGCTTCGTGCAGCCCGACTGCAAATGCATACGCATCCCTTTGCATACACTGGAGTGGACTATTTCGGCCCACTAATAGTGCGACAAAGACGAAGCGAGATGAAACGATATGGCTGCTTGTTAACTTGCTTGACCACTCGGGCGATTCACTTGGATGATGCTGTTGACCTGAGTACGGACGCTTTTATAAATGCGTTCCGCGTTTTATATCGCGCCGGGGTCCTGTGCTGAACATGTACTCAGA
Source organism: Ascidia mentula (assembly GCF_947561715.1). Taxonomy (NCBI): domain Eukaryota; kingdom Metazoa; phylum Chordata; class Ascidiacea; order Phlebobranchia; family Ascidiidae; genus Ascidia; species Ascidia mentula. The sequence goes on along the minus strand of NC_138569.1, from coordinate 12,411,309 downwards.
CAACGGAACAAACCTGGTGGGTGCAGAGCGAATTCTTCGCGAGGGGATTCGTGCATGGAATCAGCATAAACTTGAAGATTACCTCAAGCAAAAGGAGATACAATGGAGTTTCAACCTACCCAGCGCCAGTCACATGGGAGATGTGTGGGAACGAATGATTCGTTCTGTCAGAAGAGTCCTCAATGCCTTAACCGGCGAGAGAATCCTAACTGATGATAAATTGCAAACATTCCTAATGGAAGTTGAGTGCATTCTTAACTCTCGTCCACTGACGCCAGTAACGCTGGATGGCGATAGCGAGACACCTCTGACTCCAAATCACTTGCTGCGAGTGAATCCAGCTGCAGGCCTGCCGCCGACTATGACGAGCAGTCACGATTGCTTCGCCCGCCGTGGATGGTGTCACGTTCAGTACCTTTCCGACCAGTTCTGGAAGCGTTGGTCAAGGGAATATCTGCGCACCATTATTACAAGACAGAAGTGACACGTTCAGAAGAGAAACTTACGGCAAAATGATATCGTCCTTTTGGTGGACAATCAATCCCCGAGATCATTGTGGTCGATTGGGAGAGTGATCTCCGTCTACCCGGATTAGTACGGTGTCGTTCGAAACGTCGTCGTCAGATCGAGGGGAAATGACATGCGAAAGCCGATACACAGATTGTGCCTCATTATGCCTGCCGATGAAGATTGTCAAAACCGCGTCCATGCGAAAATATCAAGAAAAATGCCTTGCAAAGAAATTCTGTAGAAATTTTTGGTGCAACTTGATCGCAATTAGTGGATATGGTACTTCTGTCGCAAATGAGTTTAAAATTACCCGAGCAAAAAGGATTTTTGGTATAGGTGTGGTGGTATTCAAATTTTTTGTCAGCCGGTTCTATCACAAAAGTTATATTTTCAGCGGGTTCTGTTACAAAAAGTCATATTGACAGTAACCAGTAATGCTAACCGGTTCGCTGATCTCATAAAATTTCGTGAGACGGTTCTATAGAACCGGTGCGAACCGGCTGAATCCCACCACTGGGTATAACCAGGGTTTTCCATCGACATTGACTAAAAAAGAAGCACGATGCTTTTTCATTACGAAATATCGGTTTTGTGTCAAAACTGCGTCTGATTTTAAGGATATTATTAATTTTTCGCCAGTATGGTTAACCTTGTAGCCTTACCAATAATCTGCATCTCATGAACAACTGAGAACGCTTGAAGTTCTAAGGCAAACTATAAGAGATTGTCAAACTAATATGTTCCCTGTGAGTGAAATTCTCAAAGATGTAATCGAGCACAGCTACGCAACCCCCGAGAAACAGGAACGAAACGTACCACATTGTGTAACCAGCTCGTAGAGTTGAATGGTAATTTGATGTCTTAACAATTAATTTTTGATTCCGGTTAGAGTTTGATGTATTTCAAACTAAAATTCAATCAAAACTTCAGGGTTATAGGGCCGTGACACGTCACAGATGTATTTGAAATTCAATCTGGTGGAATCCTCGAAACTTAAATGACCAAGAACCGTTAAATTACTCTTACCCATCATCACTTCATATGCACCTCTAAAATGATGTTTATTTGCCTCAGAATAAAGGTTGCCAAAAACTTAACACTAACCTCTATTTCCATGCTCTTTGCTGAACAGTATATGTATATTGTTGCAATTTGAACAAAATACGTTGCAAGGTAGACAACGTATATTTTTGCAGATGTTTGTTTTATCCACCAGCGATAAAAAAATGGTAACAGAAGTTGTCTTATTAACCCCATCCAAAGAACAGACAAAGCATTGTGTTGTGGCTTGTTTTTGCTGAAGGCTGAACCTAAAAACGCGTCCACGTGATTTTTTTTCCAAGACAAATACCAAAGTCAACAAATTGAAAGCCAGGATGGTACTATGCAAAAGTTTTAAACAACACTGGGTTGATCATCGGTGCGGAAATGGCTGAGCATAACTGGATATTTTGTGCGTAATTTTTTGAGGAGGTTTATACACAAACGCAAGTTTTTTTGGGACAAATGGTCGGGTAAAAAAGCACGTTAAGAGGAACTAATTTTACTACTACATTAAAGAAATCACTTCCAAATTGCTTTTTACGTTGCAAATGTTCTCTTTCCAAAAACATACACACTTTATCCCTAGCTAAAGGTTTGTAACTGATTTTTCTACATGGCCTCGTGACAAAATTGTAAACCAGCCGTCGGCCAGATATATTGTAATTGTAACCAATACAATATCATTTGGGGTAAAACTGGTGGCTTAGTTTTAGAAGAATCTAGCCCTCGATCAGGCATTGTCTTGTACCAGCGACACCAATGTCGAAGTATGAATTAAATCAAATTGTTAAAAACAAGACATTTCGAATTGGTTTATTCAATCGAAGTCGATTTCACCTACCACCGCATCGTTGCAGTTTCTGCAACCAGATAAACACAGAAATCTGTACTTGAAATGACACAATAAGTGGTGATGTACTTAAGCTTCGGTTTGCCGATTTTATTCGACTGAATCACGAAGATTTAGTGTTGGCCGAATAATTTGATTTGATTCGGCCGAAAAAGAACTTGTACGCTCAGGAAAAACGTTCTGGAATAGGCTACCAACAATAACGTGTGGACCTTATGGATAATTTTCAACATTTTGAAAGACGCTAGTATATCGGGCGCGTCTTTTCCGCTTAATTACGTTTCACAATCATACAAATAGCGCAAAAACTAACGAGGAATGATCAACAACTAATTATTTAGTGACGTAATAATACAACTGTTACGAAGACGCGTTATTAGTGAGACGTAAGTCTTGGCATTTACAGTCGCTAACGATACATCCTTTAAAAACTGGAAATCAATAGTGTTCATTGAAGTATCGTTTTGCAACACGCCCTCGTACAAAGACGGTAATCCATTTGGAAACTACCAACGACGGTCAACACAACCTTAAAATCCAAACAACTACGATAATATTTGAACAACTATCCTGTTTCAGCACGACTGTTTGTCTTAAAGTAGAATTCTTCTATCAAAAGCATATCGTACGCGTTTGCTTGACGTCACAAATGATTCAGGTCGATTCGGCAAAACTGCCCAATTTAGACAATTTGTTACATTAATAAAAATAAGCAAATCAATAAATAAATAAAACTGAAACTGGAAGTACATAATGTCCTCTACTGTTGTGTTTACTGAACTACACTCCAATGGGAGGCCATTCAACTCCATTGGCACAAAGATAAACAGTAGTAAATCACGCGAACGCTATGTAACAACAACCCGCGGGATAAACTCTCGTGGGGAAACAACGTTGTACGTAGTGAAACAAAAGATAAAATACAACAATAGAATAAACAAACACCAGACATGTTTTTCATTTGATCCTTGGGAAAATCATTTTCTGTGTGTTTGTTACTGAATGATGCATCGCCGATACGCATAGTTTTAGCATGTGTTACAATCATTGTCCAAACTGTACGAAAGCTACATTATATTCGTTTTGATTTTTTTATTGTAACAAAAATGATGAAAATTAACTATGATAAAGAATACGGTTGATGCTTGGAGTTGACTAACATTCATTGTAAACTGCTGGGTAAATTGTAAAATCGGGGTTATTCTTTCAATGCCCGTAAAAGGTAGGATGATATGAGTAGATCCAATGCAGTTCATGCATTGTTTAAATTTAATGCATTTAAAGAGTTGGATACCAGTATTAGTTTCGGTTTATTTGGCAACTTTTACTGAATTTTCGGTTTCAAAAAAATGTATAATAAAAAAATGTTGTTTCAGTACATCACTATTTGTTTTTAACACTGGACAACGTTTCCAGGGTGTTTAGTGTAAGTGTAGTTACCTTTAACCAAATCTAAATCAATCATTTCGGCTTTCGGTGATGATTCTTGTCCAACAATACTGTTGTAACGTTGTTTGTTTTCCTCATATTCCACTGCCTTTTCCCATATTTGTAAATCGTACTCAGCAATCTGAAAATATATCCTTGTTAGGTGTGCTGCATAAAGTATACACTATTTCGACCTCAGTGCAGCTGTTGAAAGGTCTTGACTAGCTCCTAAATTAGTCGGGCTCAAACTTTTCCACTTTGTGGTAGTTTGATGTCAATATCCAATTGCTGGTACAAACCACGGAGACGAACCACATACCTAGGGATGGGCAATATAGAATAATACGCTATTCTAGAACATTCTAGCATAGGTAAATCGAATCCAGAATACCGAATCCTATTCTGTTTTTGTTTTAGCTTGTACACTAAAGCACAATAAACATAAAAGATTTTTTTACATGACTCCAAGAACAAAGCACAATCAACGAAAAAGTATATTGCACTGTAATGTATCTAGGTTTTCTATGTGCTTGCCTGCCAAGCGACAACGTAATTTTGTGGCTGTCAAACCTGCATATTGACGAAAAAAGATACGCACCATATTTACTCGATTGTAAGCCGCGGCTTATAAAGATGTTTAACCTACCGTTTGTGATGCTTACAATAGAGGGCGGCTTACATTATTTAATGTCACGCTGATATTTTGTCTGCGGTTCTGAGTTTTAATGAAATTTATCAAACACAGTTATCAGTGTACGTGACAATTTTAAACGACAGATTTGTTGACAACTACTGTAGGGCACCAAAGTTTGCCTTTAACATTTACGATGCGGCTTGCATTCGAGGGCGGCTTATATTAATTTTTTAACATTGTCGCATGCGGAAATACGGAAAGTTACCGTACATAGAAGGTAGATAACGAAACCTATTATTCGGTTTGAAGACAATTTGGATTCGGATAGTTTAAGATTCGAATCCTCCGGATTCGCTATTCTGAATTGCCCATCCCTACACATACCTGTTACTTGTTGTGGTGAAAATAAAAAAAATCACTTTTACCACTGACGATATAACAAACAAACTGCAATGTAAAATAGTGAAAACATGTATTGCCGGAAAAACTGAGCAGAATTGTTTCCGTGAGACCACTCACGGACCACCATGCCCACCCGCCTGCGTTTCAAAAAGTCACTAAAATAGACAATGTCTTAGCTTTGCAGCTGGTAGTTTGAGAACACGCCGTTAATTCGGACTCCTTATGTTACAACAAAATTTAAGCTAAATTGACTTACGACTTGTGAAATCTTACGTGGTTAAACAAAATACAACCAACATGGTCGACATGTAAGGAAATAGTAATTCAGCAAAAATGGCAGATTACAATGAGCTTCACGAAAAGCATACGCCATCAAACGAAACGAGACCAAAATCGCTAAACAGCTTCGCTTACCTTTGTTTGATACCAAGTAACTATAAAATCCATTGATTCAATTCTAAGAAATGTTATAAAACAAAATCACGGGTCAGCAAAAGTGGGATTCAGCTGTATAAAATGAAGGCATAAAAAAACATGTAATTGTTGTTGAACAATTTCTTTGTGACGCAACTTTCAAGTATATCCATTAAGGCCCCAAGCAATTTTTTTTACTATTGTCATTCTGGCGAAAAAAAAAAAATTTACAAAAGAGTTCCGCATTACTTACCACAACATTCACATAATGTTTTCAATTTTGCTTCACGTTTAGAATAATCTTGTCATTCCTGGCAAGCAAATTATATATAAAATGCCAAAACAACGATAGTAATTCAGGGACGTTTTAAACACTCTCCGGGACTAGTATTTTTCCAAAAGTATTTTTCCAAACCCAATTTCGTCAATTCTTTCACGTTATGTTTTCTATGTTTGGCACAACTCGTTATTATGTGACAAAGGCTGCGCAGTAGACGTGCGCGTGCAGACCGCATGGTTATGTTTTTTATTGCTAGTTGTGTTGCCAGTTATTGTGGTACATATATTAATACTGATTCTATTTGAATAAGGTTTTAGTTGCAAAACGCGAAATAGTTTGTTAACTGCTTTGCAACAATTGAAAAGTTTACTGGATTACTAATGCAACTGAAAGATGTGTTGTCACTACTGATAATTTACGGAATAAGATCGGTTGCAAAACAGTTCGGTAAGTGCGATTGAATTTGCCATAGTGTGAATTTGTCTATATATTGAATGTACAATTGTGTTTCTTTAACTAGAAACCGTTCCATTTCTGGCGCGTTGTTGTGCCGGTCGTTCCTGTATCGAATACAAGTGTCTGTTGTGTTTCGCGGGCTCGGCTACCTAGAAGACTGGATGGGACGCGTTTGGGCTAAAGGCCAAAAAACTGCTGTGTAGCGTGTAGCGCCGCCGATCCGCAGAAAAAGCACGTTACATACAAGTTTCGAACTGTCATTGTTACAACCGTTTGTGACGTCACAACACGCCTGTCCTGACAAAGAAGAAGAGAAAACGGCTTGGCTGTGCATTAAAACAGTTACAAGATGATTACCTCGATGCTGAGAGGGTGATGCTCAACCGCGAAAAGGAAAAACTGCAAGAAGCGTTGCTTGCCGTAGAAGCAAGCTACACCGAGGTTATGAACCTGTGTGAAGATATGTCCGATGAGGCCACGATGCCGGGAAGTGTGTCTCGAAAAAGGGATTGTGTTCGAGTCAAGAACGAATTTGACACTCGCGTCAGGCAGTGGCTGCGAGACATTTCAACACCGGTGCCTGTCTCGGAAGCTGGTAGCTGTTCACCGCCCGCAAGTAGAACGTCGAAACGATGTGAATCCACTATTCACACTGGGAGCGTAAGATCTTGTAGGAGCTCGACATACAGTATTAAATTAAAGGAAAGTCGTGTGAAGCTAAACCTTGCTCGATTAGCACGCAAGCAAGATGAAGAAAGAATGAAAGAAAGAAAATTGGAGGCTGAAATCGCTGATCGCGAATCTCAACGGAAGTTAGAATTGGCAGAAGCCGAACTGAACGCATGGGAAGAAGCTGCTAGTGTTTGTTCGTTAAATTACGAACCCCGAAAAGACACAGTGTGTCCCAAGAATCCTGAAGAATTAGTGATCGACGATCCTAAACCAAATGAAATAAAGTTCAAGGAATTCGAACACCCTAGTCGCCAACCTCTACGACACAGTTTATACCTCATTATACGGAGGTTGGTGAACGTTTTCTGCCAAAACGACAAATAACAAAGTTCGATGGCGACCCTATGGACTATTGGTCATTTGCAAATCGATACAAAATTCATATTGCTAGCAGATTGGACTGTGATGATTTAAGACTTACATACTTGCTGCAACATTGCACGCCGAGTGTCAACACCATACGTCATCCTCAAACCCTGCAGTCAGCTACGAACTTGCTTGGAAAGAATTGTACGAACGCTATGGTCAACCACATATCATCGCTCGTTGCTGCGAAAGGAAGTTGCAAGAAAGTCCGAAGATTGGACGAAACGACCCCGACGGTTTGGAAAAGTTAGCCGTCCTCCTTAAGAGATGCTGCGTATCATTGGAGGAAATCACTGGTATGTCTACTGTTGATTCCGTCGGCTTTATTGTTGCTATTGCCAGCAAGCTACCTGTGGTGTTGCAATATAAATGGGTTCCTGCATCTGTTGCATTCCAAAGGGAAACGGGTAGAGTCGCGCGTTTCGTGGATTTTGCGAATTTCGTTGTAAAGCAGAGTGAGAAATCCAACTCGATATATGGGAAAGGTCTCTTTCCTTCAGGCCCCGAAAAGAATCAAGGTATCAAGCGACAAAAGGCGACGTCATACAACGCCATTGCTTCTACTGGTGCACAGAAATCGGTGCAGAACGAACAACAGTCAACACAACGAAGGAAATCGTGTCCTTGTTGTGCAAAGCCGCATGACCTCGACGTCTGCTATGCGTTTAAACGAAAATCGCATCGTGAGCGACGACAATTTGTGCGAGCGAAAGGTTTGTGTTTCCGGTGTCTTGAAGTGGGACACATGGTTGTCGATTGTAGCAGTAAGACGGTTTGCGATGAGGAAGGTTGTGGAAGTGCATACCATCATGTGCTACTGCACAATCCGGCGAGACCTCGACCGACGGACGCATCTTCGGAGGACAAAAATGGAAATGGCTCGGCGTCTTTGACGCAGGGTAGTTGCTTGAATACCGTGGGCTGTCATGGTAGCAACTCATTGTCCGCTTGGTTAGACATTGTTCCTGTTCGAGTCCGCGTCGGGGACAAGGAAATTGAAACATATGCTCTGCTGGACACTGGTTCGGACAAAACCTTCTGTGAGAAACGGCTGATCAACATGTTGGATGTTGAGGTAGAAGGCGAACCAGTTCGTATGCAGCTCGGGTCGATCAACGGTGCAAAGGAGCTGAACACCGTGAAAATCTCCATGTCAGTACTGCCCTTGATGGGAGGAGAGCAGTTCAATTTACCGGAAGTGACGTTACTTGACGAAATCCCTGTCCCGCCTGAGCATGTCCCAAAGTTTGGAACACCTGTTCGTCCCAAGCATCTGAAGGGAGTACATTTACCGCAAATCAAAGGTGGGTCTGTCACATTACTTATTGGTACAGACAACTACTTAGTTCATCGATGTTTGGAGAGTCGGTTCTCTCCTGATCCGGAGTACCCGGACGCTGTCAAAACGCCTCTAGGTTGGTTGCTAAGAGGTTATGCTCCACAGAAAACCTCCAGGGGCTGTAGTTTTCTGTTGCAAGGAATTGAACGTTTCAATTCCTTTAATAACATCGATGACGTCATCGTGACCGATGATGGTGAAACTTACCCCATGCGAAGTGGTGATTTGGGGGATGCCGAATCCTTCCTCCAGTGGCTCCGGAGCAACAGGGAAGCAATGGAGTTTGGATTGAGTTTTCAGCAGAAGACGTCATTGCATATGACATCATGGCCAAGCAAGTGGAACACAAAGATGGACATTACCAGTTACAGCTGTTGTGGCGAAATTCGGCAGATGTTCTTCCCAATATTTGAAATTGGCACAGAAACGACTGTCTGGTCTTAGGAAGCGTTTGTCACGTGATGCAAGTTTAAGTCAAAAGTATGTTCAGCAGATGCAAATCCTTTTGGAAAAGGGTCATGCCGAACGGGTACCAGAAGAAGAAATTAGTACTGATGGTCGGAAGTGGTACCTTCCTCACCACCCCGTGGTAAACCCAAAGAAGCCGGATAGGCTTCGAATCGTTTTTGACTGTGCCGCAAAGTGCGACGGTAACTCTATCAACGATCACTTGATGAAAGGACCAGACTTAATGAACTCGTTAGTTGGAGTGCTTCTGAGATTCCGCAAAGAAGCCGTGGCTTTGGTTGCGGACATAGAAGCCATGTTCTATCAAGTACGCGTCACGCAGCAGGATCGTGACGCCTTCAGATTCTTGTGGTGGCCAGGAGGCGACACACTGAAGGATCCTGTGCCTCACCGAATGACTGTTCATTTATTTGGCGCGAAGTCGTCCCCAAGCTGCGCCACATTCTGCCTACGTGAAACCGCACGTGAATTTGGGAAGTTTTTTGATCCTCGTGTTGCCGAGGTTGTGAGAAAAAACTTTTATGTGGACGATTGTTTATTATCAATCCCCACAGAAACAATGGGAATTAAAATGGTGGAAAATTTGAGAAGTCTACTGTCCATGGGAGGTTTCAGGCTGACAAAATGGTTGTCATCGAGTGATGCTGTGATGACCTCTGTTCCTAACGGAGAAAGGTCCAAATTAATCCAGAACATTCCGCTTGGCGGAGAGGTACAGGAACGTGTTCTGGGAATCAGCTGGCGTCTGCCGGAGGACGAGTTTGGATTTAATGTCGTCCTGCCGGACAAACCGATTACGCGACGTGGAATGCTCTCCGTGACAAACTCCCTGTTTGACCCCCTTGGACTCGTTGCACCCGTGGTCCTAGAAGCCAGATTGATCTACAGAGACGTGTGTCAACAGAAGATTGGATGGGACGATGTCGTGCCGACCACGGATCAAGCCAGGTGGCGAAAATGGCGCGAAAGCCTCTGTGACCTTTGTGAGGTAAGAATACCTCGTTTTTATCGAATGACCACCAATGCGTCCAAAGTACAGTTACATGTTTTTGCTGACGCTTTGTCAGAAGCACGAGGTTGTGCTTGTTACCTGAGGTCAGTAGATGACCGCTCGAACGTTACGTGCTCTCTGGTGATGGGCAAAACACTGCTTTCCGGTTCAGGAAGGCAAACCATACCACGACTGGAACTGGAGGCTGCTTTTGATGCAGTAAAAATGTCACGAACAGTGAAGGAGGAACTTAATCTAGAAGACTGTCCTTGTCTGTTTTGGACTGACTCATCCATCGGATGTCTGTTTACGTGTATAACGACACGTGCTGTTCATTTAGAAGTTTATGCTGACCTAACTACAGACGCCTTTTTGAATGTCTTGAGGCGATTTCTTGCACGACGTGGTCCAATATCACACATTTACTCGGATAACGGAACCAATTTCGTCGGTGCTAACCGCGTTATGAAGGAAGACGTGGAAAAATGGAACCAAAATCAGATCTGTGACTACTTGCGCCAGCGGAAGGTGAAGTGGTCGTTCAACCCACCAGGAGCAAGCCACATGGGTGGAGTGTGGGAACGGATGATCAGAACCGTCCGAAGAATTATGATGGCGATTTATCCTGAGGGAAAACCAGACGATGACGCCCTACACACGTTGCTGTTGGAGGTGGAGAACATCATAAATTCACGACCTCTAACTGAAGTTTCCCTGGAAGTTGGTGAAGACATGCCCTTGACGCCAAACCACCTATTAAGAATTAACCCATCGGTGGGATTGCCGCCGACGATGACCTACCCGAGCGATTGCTACGCCAGACGCCGATACCGCCTGGTTCAGCATGTTGCCGATGAGTTTTGGCAACGATGGCTGAGAGAGTACCCCCGGACAATCATCTCCAGACAAAAATGGCACACCAGGAGAAGTAATTTTTCCAAAGGTGATGTTGTGCTACTCGTCGATGATTCTGCTCCACGATGTCGATGGCCTCTTGGAAAAGTCACCGAACTATTCCATGATAAACACCAGGTGGTGAGGAGCGTTGCAGTGAAGACGGCCGGCGGTTTCCTCAGGAGACCCATCACTAAGCTCTGCGTGGTGATCCCCGCGCAGGAGAATGAGACTGAGTTGTGAATCTTTGTGTCGATGTAAAATTGGTACAATGCCCAATTTTCTGGGGGAGGATGTAGATTCCCAAACCCAATTTCGTCAATTCTTTCACGTTATGTTTTCTATGTTTGGCACAACTCGTTATTATGTGACAAAGGCTGCGCAGTAGACGTGCGCGTGCAGACCGCATGGTTATGTTTTTCATTGCTAGTTGTGTTGCCAGTTATTGTGGTACATATATTAATACTGATTCTATTTGAATAAGGTTTTAGTTGCAAAACGCGAAATAGTTTGACTGCTTTGCAACAATTGAAAAGTTTACTGGATTACTAATGCAACTGAAAGATGTGTTGTCACTACTGATAATTTACGGAATAAGATCGGTCGCAAAACAGTTCGGTAAGTGCGATTGAATTTGTCTATATATTGAATGTACAATTGTGTTTCTTTAACTAGAAACCGTTCCATTTCTGGCGCGTTGTTGTGCCGGTCGTTCCTGTATCGAATACAAGTGTATGTTGTGTTTCGCGGGCTCGGCTACCTAGAAGACTGGATGGGACGCGTTTACAATCGTCATCAAAACAACATTTAAGCAAGGCTGAACGGGTAACCATTAAGTGACAAACTCATCAAACTGGAGCTTCCCTGTTGTCAGCACCCCATTAGTCGACTATTAGTCGTTAGATAGCGCACGTTAGCTGACACAATTAGAGATTTAAAGCGGGAAAATAGAATCTATCGCTCTAGTCTATTCTTGGACGCTATCAGTGTTTCGTATTCTATTTTCATGCTAATAGTCAACGATCATATATGTGGATGTGTAATGCAATAATATTGGCGATGAATTAATTCAGATAATTCAACTCTCAAATTATATATTTTTTGATTTTTTACCATGCATGCATCTGACTAGCCTTTGGATTTTGGCTAATTACCATTTGATTCATTTAATTAGGCATGAGCACCTGCATGTGAGTGGTGCCTTGCAAGTTCTAAGATATTGTGGTGCACGTATATGAATGACTTTCTGTTTTAAAAGCACATCAGAAGGGTCGCATGGGCGAAGACTCGACATCAAGCTTTCGACACCATGTTGGCAGCAGGTCCCGACACCGAGATAATTGCTGCGATTACTCGACAAAGGAGAAGTAGCGCAAATTGAAAGACGTAACGCAAGCGAGATAACAAGCTTAGGCGCCAGAAAGACGGATGTAAATGTAAAAGAGTATAAAGCGGTTTCAAATGACCAAGTTTAAAAAAAAATCAATAAATATTCGAACCACAAGCCAATATCCCTACATAGCTTCCCCACCGAACAAGTGTTTTCCGAAAACTGATTCATATGCGCGCAGTTATCCAAGCCTTCCACATATAAAGTTGTCCGACATGGCATGCTCTCTGCATCTCTTGAAGTGCGTCGTCTTCACGAAGTCCATGAAGTGGGAATTGACGAGCAGTGCCAGGGACTTCATCTTTGTTGCTTGGACTTGGATGCGTCGATTTTGCGCCGCAGTTTCGGGGAAAACTTGTGTGGAATAGGCGTAGTCAATCGTCGTAAAACTGATTTGAAACGGTTGAAGCATAACTGAAGAAGGCAAAATTACACGAAAGAGTAAACCGTGCATTAGGATTACAAAAAGGAAAGGTGGTAATTTTAGGCTAGGTTTGCTATACGCATGTCGGTAAACAATCTTGCCAAATCATCAAAAAAACCTATAAGGAATATACCAACAACACAACCTTTGCCATCTACAGCCCGTTGACCTTGGCTGTGCCAACTGGTCAATCACTAACTAAAATTGGAGCATGGACTTTGATCCCTATGAGGCAAAAAAATGCAGGCAGTGAAGAGGTGGCCTTGCCGCAATTACCGTGTAACGACAGGTCGCTAGTGTCGTGCTTCTCGCGTTCGAAAGGCTTTCTAAAACGTCCCTATCGCGGCACTTTGGTCCGCTTGGTTATGGCTTGTAGACTTACCTGGCATTAAGTTATGTGCGGAAATATAACACGCAGAAAAAAAACATCAAAAATTACTGTTTCGGCGACATGCGTTAGCATACCTTTACCTAATTAAAATTACCTAGGGGAAAAGGAGTAAAGTTGAAAAACACATTTCGTGACGAAAAGAAGGAAAATATAGTAGTTTTGCATTACAAAACAAACTTCACAGCAGTTTGGCGTTACACTTGAATTTCATTGACTCCAGCATCAGAAGGCATCGCGCTTGATTTGATCCGACTCCAGCATCAAAAGAGTTGTGTTCGAGATCACGTCGGGGTCACCAGAAATAAAGGGTCGCATGGGCGAAGACCCGACATCAAGCTTCCGACACCATGTTGGCAGCAGGTCCCGACACCGATGGTCTGTTCTTGGAGCGAAGCTCGGTCTGAGACCAAATCTGAGATCTGTAATAAACATTTTGTATGTTCATAACCTATGAAATGACATTACTTTGTAAATTAATCACTATATTTATTGCCACAGTGGGCAGTCGCTGCCATTCAAATGTTGCTTCATACTGAAAAACTGAGACACTTGGACCATTGGGACTGATGCAATTCATCAACACATTGTAGGTCTGTTTTAAACTAGTTTGTCTGTAAATAATTTCTAGTTGTTAAGCGTTTTAAACACGCTTTTCGCGAGTTCGTTATTCACTTACTTTTGGCCAACTAAGAATAATTCTAAAAGTTCCTTTCGCAAAAACAAAGCTTACTTAAACTGTTTTACAAACTATTTTCGTTACAACGTAAGTTAATTGGGGAAAATTCGACGTCGTACGTTTTTACTGATGTACAAATTTTTGTTTTTAGGTACCTACGCAGTTGCATCGTCAGACAGCAAGTCGCTGGTGGACGGCTGGGCCAGAAGGGAAACTACTGAAAGGTTTGTAACCGCACGGTAGCGTATGGAAAAGTCAGTAATTTCGAAATATACTGCAAAACGGACAAGTGCTGAAATCGCACAGTTACATACGTTGTGCAACCGCAAAAGCAATACTGGAGTACCAAAGTTTTTCCACTGTATGATAAAACTTGTACTGAAAAAACATATTTTTTATCGAAAAGTGATATACTGCAGAACGGATAAGTGCTGAAATCGCACAGTTACATAAGATGTGCAACCGCATAATCAACACTGGAGTACCGGTGTTTTCCACTGTATAATAACGCTTGCTCTAAAAAAAAATTTTTATCGAAAAGTCATATACTACATAATGGACAAGTGCTGAAATCGCACAGTTACATACGTTGTGCAACCGCAAATGCAATACTGGTGTACCAGTGTTTTCCACTGTATAATGAAACTTGTGCTGAAAACAAATATTTTTCATCGAAAAGTTATATACTGCAAAATGGACAAGTGCTGAATTCGCACAGTTGCATATAATTACATTTGCGGTTGCACAACGTATGCAACTGTGCGATTTCAGCACTTGTCCATTTTGCAGTATATGACTTTTCGATAAAAAACATTTTTTTCTGTACAAGCTTTATTATACAGTGGAAAACGATGGTACTCCAGTATTGCTTTTGCGGTTCCACAACGTATGTAACTGTGCGATTTCACCATTTGTCCATTTTGCAGTATATGACTTTTCGATCAAAAAAAAATATTTTTTTTCAGTACAAGCTTTATTATACAGTGGAAAACGCTGGTACTCCAGTATTGCTTTTGCGGTTGCACAACGTATGTAACTGTGCCACTTCAGCACTTGTCCATTTTGTAGTATATGACTTTTCGATAAAAAATATTTTTTTTTCAGTACAAGCTTTATTATACAGTGGAAAACGCTGTTACTCCAGTATTGCTTTTGCGGTTGCACAACGTATGTAACTGTGCGATTTCAGCACTTGTCCATTTTGCAGTATATGACTTTTCGACAAACAATAGTTTTTTTTCAGTACAAGCTTTATTATACAGTGGAAAACGCTGGTACTCCAGTATTGCTTTTGCGGTTGCACAACGTATGTAACTGTGCGATTTCCGCACTTGCCCATTTTGCAGTATATGACTTTTCGATAAAAAATATTTTTTTTCAGTACAAGCTTTATTATACAGTGGAAAACGCTGGTACTCCAGTATTGCTTTTGCGGTTGCACAACGTATGTAACTGTGCCACTTCAGCACTTGTCCATTTTGTAGTATATGACTTTTTGATAAAAAATATTTTTTTCTGTACAAGCTTTATTATACAATGGAAAACGCTGATACTCCAGTATTGCTTTTGCGGTTGCACAACGTATGTAACTGTGCGATTTCAGCACTTGTCCATTTTGTAGTATATGACTTTTTGATAAAAAATATTTTTTTCTGTACAAGCTTTATTATACAATGGAAAACGCTGATACTCCAGTATTGCTTTTGCGGTTGCACAACGTATGTAACTGTGCCACTTCAGCACTTATGACTTTTCGATAAAAAATATTTTTTTTCAGTACAAGCTTTATTATGCAGTGGAAAACGCTGGTACTCCAGTATTGCTTTTGCGGTTGCACAACGTATGTAACTATGCGATTTCCGCATTTGTCCATTTTGCAGTATATGACTTTTCGATAAAAAGTAATTTTTTTCAGTACAAGCTTTGTTATACAGTGGAAAACGCTGGAACTCCACTATTGCTTTTGCGGTTGCACAACGTATGTAACTGTGCGATTTCAGCACTTGTCGAATTTTGCAGTATATGACTTTTCGATAAAAAAATTTTTTTTTCTGTACAAGTTTTATCATACATTGGAAAACACCGGTACTCCAGTATTGCTTTTGCGGTTGCACAACGTATGCAACTGTGCGATTTCAGCACTTGTCGAATTTTGCAGTATATGACTTTTCGATAAAAAAAATTTTTTTTTCTGTACAAGCATTATTATACAGTGGAAAACGTTGATAATCCAGTATTGCTTTTGTGGTTGCACAACGTATGTAACTATGCCACTTCAGCACTTGTCCATTTTGCAGTATATGACTTTTCTATAAAAAATAATAATTTTTTTCTGTACAAGTTTTATCATACATTGGAAAACACCGGTACTCCAGTATTGCTTTTGCGGTTGCACAACGTATGTAACTGTGCGATTTCAGCACTTGTCGAATTTTGCAGTATATGACTTTTCGATGAAAAATATTTTTTTTCTGCACAAGTTTTATCATACATTGGAAAACACCGGTACTCCAGTATTGCTTTTGCGGTTGCACAACGTATGCAACTGTGCGATTTCAGCACTTGTCGAATTTTGCAGTATATGACTTTTCGATAAAAAAAATTTTTTTTCTGTACAAGTTTTATCATACATTGGAAAACACCGGTACTCCAGTATTGCTTTTGCGGTTGCACAACGTATGTACCTGTGCGATTTCAGGACTTGTCCATTTCGCAGTATATGACTTTTCGATGAAAAATATTTTTTTTCAGTACAAGTTTTATCATACATTGGAAAACACCGGTACTCCATTATTGCTTTTGCGGTTGCACAACGTATGTACCTGTGCGATTTCAGCACTTGTCCATTTTGCAGTATATAACTTTTCGTTAGAAAATATTTTTTTTCAGTACAAGTTTCATCATACATTAGGAAACACCGGTACTCCAGTATTGCTCTTGCGGTTGCCCAACGTATGTAATTGTGCGATTTCAGCACTTGTCCATTTTGCAGTATATGACTTTTCGATAAAAAATATTTTTTTGCAGCACAAGCTTAATTATACAGTGGAAAACGCTGGTACTCCAGTGTTGCTTTTGCGGTTGCACAATGTATGTAACTGTGCCATTTCAGCACTTGTCCATTTTGCAGTATATGACTTTTCGATAAAAAATTTTTTTTTTTCAGTACAAGCTTTATTATACAGTGGAAAACGCTGGTTCTCCAGTATTGCTTTTGCGGTTGCACAAGGTTTGTAACTATGCGATTTCCGCATTTGTCCATTTTGCAGTATATGACTTTTCGATGAAAAATAATTTTTTTCAGTACAAGCTTTATTTTGCAGTGGAAAACGCTGGTACTCCAGTATTGCTTTTGCGGTTGCACAACGTATGTAACTGTGCGATTTCCGCATTTGTCCATTTCGCAGAATATGACTTTTCGATGAAAAATATTTTTTTTCTGTACAAGCATTATTATACAGTGGAAAACGTTGATAATCCAGTATTGCTTTTGTGGTTGCACAACGTATGTAACTATGCCACTTCAGCACTTGTCCATTTTGCAGTATATGACTTTTCTATAAAAAATAATAATTTTTTTCTGTACAAGTTTTATCATACATTGGAAAACACCGGTACTCCAGTATTGCTTTTGCGGTTGCACAACGTATGTAACTGTGCGATTTCAGCATTTGTCCATTTTGCAGTATATGACTTTTCGATGAAAAATATTTTTTTCAGTACAAGTTTTATTTTCATTGGAAAACACCGGTACTCCAGTATTGCTTTTGCGGTTGCACAACGCATGTAACTTTGCGATTTCAGCACTTGACCATTTTGCAGTATATGACTTTTCGATAAAAAATTGTTTTTTTCAGTACAAGTTTTATCATACATTGGAAAACACCGGTACTCCAGTATTGCTTTTGCGGTTGCACAACGTATGTAACTGTGCGATTTCAGCATTTGTCCATTTTGCAGTATATGACTTTTCGATGAAAAATATTTTTTTCAGTACAAGTTTTATTTTCATTGGAAAACACCGGTACTCCAGTATTGCTTTTGCGGTTGCACAACGCATGTAACTTTGCGATTTCAGCACTTGACCATTTTGCAGTATATGACTTTTCGATAAAAAATTGTTTTTTTCAGTACAAGTTTTATTATACATGGGAAAACGCTGGTACTCCAGTATTGCTTTTGCGGTTGCACAACGTATGTAACTGTGCCACTTCAGCACTTGTACATTTTGCAGTATATGACTTTTCGATAAAAAATTGTTTTTTTCTGCACAAGTTTTATTATACATGGGAAAACGCTGGTACTCCAGTATTGCTTTTGCGGTTGCACAACGTATGTAACTGTGCCACTTCAGCACTTGTACATTTTGCAGTATATGACTTTTCGATAAAAAATATTTTTTTATAGTACAAGCTTTATTATACAGTGGAAAACGCTGGTAATCCAGTATTGCTTTTGCGGTTGCACAACGTATGTAACTGTGCGATTTCAGGACTTGTCCAATTCGCAGTATATGACTTTTCGATGAAAAATATTTTTTTTCTGTACAAGCATTATTATACATTGGAAAACGTTGATAATCCAGTATTGCTTTTGTGGTTGCACAACGTATGTAACTATGCCACTTCAGCACTTGTCCATTTTGCAGTATATGACTTTTCGATGAAAAATATTTTTTTCAGTACAAGTTTTATTATACATTGGAAAACACCGGGTACTCCAGTATTGCTTTTGCGGTTGCACAACGCATGTAACTTTGCGATTTCAGCACTTGACCATTTTGCAGTATATGACTTTTCGATAAAAAATTGTTGTTTTCAGTACAAGTTTTATTATACATGGGAAAACGCTGGTACTCCAGTATTGCTTTTGCGGTTGCACAACGTATGTAACTGTGCGATTTCAGGACTTGTCCAATTCGCAGTATATGACTTTTCGATGAAAAATATTTTTTTTCTGTACAAGCTTTATTATACAGTGGAAAACGTTGATAATCCAGTATTGCTTTTGTGGTTGCACAACGTATGTAACTATGCCACTTCAGCACTTGTCCATTTTGCAGTATATGACTTTTCTATAAAAAATAATAATTTTTTTCAGTACAAGTTTTATCATACATTGGAAAACACCGGTACTCCAGTATTGCTTTTGCGGTTGCACAACGTATGTAACTGTGCGATTTCAGCACTTGTCCATTTTGCAGTATATGACTTTTCGACAAAAAATATTTTTTTTCAGTACAATCTTAATTATTCAGTGGAAAACGCTGGTACTCCAGTGTTGCTTTTGCGGATGCACAACGTATGTAACTGTGCCATTTCAGCACTTGTACATTTTGCAGTATATGACTTTTCGATGAAAAATATTTTTTTTCAGTACAAGCTTTATTATACAGTGGAAAACGCTGGTACTCCAGTATTGCTTTTGCGGTTGCACAACGTATGTAACTGTGCGATTTCCGCATTTGTCCATTTCGCAGTATATGACTTTTCGATGAAATATATTTTTTTTGTGTACAAGTTTTATCACACATTGGAAAACACCGGTACTCCAGTATTGCTTTTGCGGTTGCACAACGTATGTAACTGTGCGATTTCAGCACTTGTCCTTTTTGCAGTATATGACTTTTCGATGAAAAATATTTTTTTTCTGTACAAGTTTTATCATACATTGGAAAACACCGGTACTCCAGTATTGCTTTTGCGGTTGCACAACGTATGTAACTGTGCGATTTCAGCACTTGTCGAATTTTGCAGTATATGACTTTTCGATGAAAAATATTTTTTTTCTGCACAAGTTTTATCATACATTGGAAAACACCGGTACTCCAGTATTGCTTTTGCGGTTGCACAACGTATGTAACTGTGCGATTTCAGCACTTGTCCATTTTGCAGTATATGACTTTTCGATGAAAAATATTTTTTTCAGTACAAGTTTTATTATACATTGGAAAACACCGGGTACTCCAGTATTGCTTTTGCGATTGCACAACGCATGTAACTTTGCGATTTCAGCACTTGACCATTTTGCAGTATATGACTTTTCGATAAAAAATTGTTTTTTTCAGTACAAGTTTTATTATACATGGGAAAACGCTGATACTCCAGTATTGCTTTTGCGGTTGCACAACGTATGTAACTGTGCCACTTCAGCACTTGTCCATTTTGCAGTATATGACTTTTCTATAAAAAATAATAATTTTTTTCAGTACAAGTTTTATCATACATTGGAAAACACCGGTACTCCAGTATTGCTTTTGCGGTTGCACAACGTATGTAACTGTGCGATTTCAGCACTTGTCCATTATGCAGTATATGACTTTTCGACAAAAAATATTTTTTTTCAGTACAATCTTAATTATTCAATGGAAAACGCTGGTACTCCAGTATTGCTTTTGCGGTTGCACAACGTATGTAACTGTGCGATTTCCGCATTTGTCCATTTCGCAGTATATGACTTTTCGATGAAAAATATTTTTTTTGTGTACAAGTTTTATCACACATTGGAAAACACCGGTACTCCAGTATTGCTTTTGCGGTTGCACAACGTATGTAACTGTGCGATTTCAGCACTTGTCCTTTTTGCAGTATATGACTTTTCGATGAAAAATATTTTTTTTCTGTACAAGTTTTATCATACATTGGAAAACACCGGTACTCCAGTATTGCTTTTGCGGTTGCACAACGTATGTAACTGTGCGATTTCAGCACTTGTCGAATTTTGCAGTATATGACTTTTCGATGAAAAATATTTTTTTTCTGCACAAGTTTTATCATACATTGGAAAACACCGGTACTCCAGTATTGCTTTTGCGGTTGCACAACGTATGTAACTGTGCGATTTCAGCACTTGTCCATTTTGCAGTATATGACTTTTCGATGAAAAATATTTTTTTCAGTACAAGTTTTATTATACATTGGAAAACACCGGGTACTCCAGTATTGCTTTTGCGGTTGCACAACGCATGTAACTTTGCGATTTCAGCACTTGACCATTTTGCAGTATATGACTTTTCGATAAAAAATTGTTTTTTTCAGTACAAGCTTTATTATACAGTGGAAAACGCTGGTAATCCAGTATTGCTTTTGCGGTTGCACAACGTATGTAACTATTCGATTTCAGGACTTGTCCAATTCGCAGTATATGACTTTTCGATGAAAAATATTTTTTTTCTGTACAAGCATTATTATACAGTGGAAAACGTTTATAATCCAGTATTGCTTTTGTGGTTGCACAACGTATGTAACTATGCCACTTCAGCACTTGTCCATTTTGCAGTATATGACTTTTCGATAAAAAATGATTTTTTTCAGTACAAGCTTTATTATACAGTGAAAAACGCTGGTACTCCAGTATTGCTTTTGCGGTTGCACAACGTATGTAACTATGCGATTTCAGCACTTGTCCATTTTGCAGTATATGACTTTTCGATAAAAAATAATTTTTTTCAGTACAAGTTTTATGAAACATTCGAAAACACCGGTACTCCAGTATTGCTTTTGCGGTTGCACAACGTATGCAACTGTGCGATTTCAGCACTTGTCGAATTTTGCAGTATATGACTTTTCGATAAAAAAAATTTTTTTTATGTACAAGTTTTATCATACATTGGAAAACACCGGTACTCCAGTATTGCTTTTGCGGTTGCACAACGTATGTACCTGTGCGATTTCAGGACTTGTCCATTTCGCAGTATATGACTTTTCGATGAAAAATATTTTTTTTCAGTACAAGTTTTATCATACATTGGAAAACACCGGTACTCCATTATTGCTTTTGCGGTTGCACAACGTATGTACCTGTGCGATTTCAGCACTTGTCCATTTTGCAGTATATAACTTTTCGTTAGAAAATATTTTTTTTCAGTACAAGTTTCATCATACATTAGGAAACACCGGTACTCCAGTATTGCTCTTGCGGTTGCCCAACGTATGTAATTGTGCGATTTCAGCACTTGTCCATTTTGCAGTATATGACTTTTCGATAAAAAATATTTTTTTGCAGCACAAGCTTAATTATACAGTGGAAAACGCTGGTACTCCAGTGTTGCTTTTGCGGTTGCACAATGTATGTAACTGTGCCATTTCAGCACTTGCCCATTTTGCAGTATATGACTTTTCGATAAAAAATATTTTTTTTCAGTACAAGCTTTATTATACAGTGGAAAACGCTGGTACTCCAGTATTGCTTTTGCGGTTGCACAACGTATGTAACTGTGCCACTTCAGCACTTGTCCATTTTGTAGTATATGACTTTTTGATAAAAAATATTTTTTCTGTACAAGCTTTATTATACAATGGAAAACGCTGATACTCCAGTATTGCTTTTGCGGTTGCACAACGTATGTAACTGTGCGATTTCAGCACTTGTCCATTTTGTAGTATATGACTTTTTGATAAAAAATATTTTTTTCTGTACAAGCTTTATTATACAATGGAAAACGCTGATACTCCAGTATTGCTTTTGCGGTTGCACAACGTATGTAACTGTGCCACTTCAGCACTTATGACTTTTCGATAAAAAATATTTTTTTTCAGTACAAGCTTTATTATGCAGTGGAAAACGCTGGTACTCCAGTATTGCTTTTGCGGTTGCACAACGTATGTAACTATGCGATTTCCGCATTTGTCCATTTTGCAGTATATGACTTTTCGATAAAAAGTAATTTTTTTCAGTACAAGCTTTGTTATACAGTGGAAAACGCTGGAACTCCACTATTGCTTTTGCGGTTGCACAACGTATGTAACTGTGCGATTTCAGCACTTGTCGAATTTTGCAGTATATGACTTTTCGATAAAAAAAATTTTTTTTCTGTACAAGTTTTATCATACATTGGAAAACACCGGTACTCCAGTATTGCTTTTGCGGTTGCACAACGTATGCAACTGTGCGATTTCAGCACTTGTCGAATTTTGCAGTATATGACTTTTCGATAAAAAAAATTTTTTTTTCTGTACAAGCATTATTATACAGTGGAAAACGTTGATAATCCAGTATTGCTTTTGTGGTTGCACAACGTATGTAACTATGCCACTTCAGCACTTGTCCATTTTGCAGTATATGACTTTTCTATAAAAAATAATAATTTTTTTCTGTACAAGTTTTATCATACATTGGAAAACACCGGTACTCCAGTATTGCTTTTGCGGTTGCACAACGTATGTAACTGTGCGATTTCAGCACTTGTCGAATTTTGCAGTATATGACTTTTCGATGAAAAATATTTTTTTTCTGCACAAGTTTTATCATACATTGGAAAACACCGGTACTCCAGTATTGCTTTTGCGGTTGCACAACGTATGCAACTGTGCGATTTCAGCACTTGTCGAATTTTGCAGTATATGACTTTTCGATAAAAAAAATTTTTTTTCTGTACAAGTTTTATCATACATTGGAAAACACCGGTACTCCAGTATTGCTTTTGCGGTTGCACAACGTATGTACCTGTGCGATTTCAGGACTTGTCCATTTCGCAGTATATGACTTTTCGATGAAAAATATTTTTTTTCAGTACAAGTTTTATCATACATTGGAAAACACCGGTACTCCATTATTGCTTTTGCGGTTGCACAACGTATGTACCTGTGCGATTTCAGCACTTGTCCATTTTGCAGTATATAACTTTTCGTTAGAAAATATTTTTTTTCAGTACAAGTTTCATCATACATTAGGAAACACCGGTACTCCAGTATTGCTCTTGCGGTTGCCCAACGTATGTAATTGTGCGATTTCAGCACTTGTCCATTTTGCAGTATATGACTTTTCGATAAAAAATATTTTTTTGCAGCACAAGCTTAATTATACAGTGGAAAACGCTGGTACTCCAGTGTTGCTTTTGCGGTTGCACAATGTATGTAACTGTGCCATTTCAGCACTTGTCCATTTTGCAGTATATGACTTTTCGATAAAAAATTTTTTTTTTTCAGTACAAGCTTTATTATACAGTGGAAAACGCTGGTTCTCCAGTATTGCTTTTGCGGTTGCACAAGGTTTGTAACTATGCGATTTCCGCATTTGTCCATTTTGCAGTATATGACTTTTCGATGAAAAATAATTTTTTTTAGTACAAGCTTTATTTTGCAGTGGAAAACGCTGGTACTCCAGTATTGCTTTTGCGGTTGCACAACGTATGTAACTGTGCGATTTCCGCATTTGTCCATTTCGCAGAATATGACTTTTCGATGAAAAATATTTTTTTTCTGTACAAGCATTATTATACAGTGGAAAACGTTGATAATCCAGTATTGCTTTTGTGGTTGCACAACGTATGTAACTATGCCACTTCAGCACTTGTCCATTTTGCAGTATATGACTTTTCTATAAAAAATAATAATTTTTTTCTGTACAAGTTTTATCATACATTGGAAAACACCGGTACTCCAGTATTGCTTTTGCGGTTGCACAACGTATGTAACTGTGCGATTTCAGCATTTGTCCATTTTGCAGTATATGACTTTTCGATGAAAAATATTTTTTTCAGTACAAGTTTTATTTTCATTGGAAAACACCGGTACTCCAGTATTGCTTTTGCGGTTGCACAACGCATGTAACTTTGCGATTTCAGCACTTGACCATTTTGCAGTATATGACTTTTCGATAAAAAATTGTTTTTTTCAGTACAAGTTTTATCATACATTGGAAAACACCGGTACTCCAGTATTGCTTTTGCGGTTGCACAACGTATGTAACTGTGCGATTTCAGCATTTGTCCATTTTGCAGTATATGACTTTTCGATGAAAAATATTTTTTTCAGTACAAGTTTTATTTTCATTGGAAAACACCGGTACTCCAGTATTGCTTTTGCGGTTGCACAACGCATGTAACTTTGCGATTTCAGCACTTGACCATTTTGCAGTATATGACTTTTCGATAAAAAATTGTTTTTTTCAGTACAAGTTTTATTATACATGGGAAAACGCTGGTACTCCAGTATTGCTTTTGCGGTTGCACAACGTATGTAACTGTGCCACTTCAGCACTTGTACATTTTGCAGTATATGACTTTTCGATAAAAAATTGTTTTTTTCTGCACAAGTTTTATTATACATGGGAAAACGCTGGTACTCCAGTATTGCTTTTGCGGTTGCACAACGTATGTAACTGTGCCACTTCAGCACTTGTACATTTTGCAGTATATGACTTTTCGATAAAAAATATTTTTTTATAGTACAAGCTTTATTATACAGTGGAAAACGCTGGTAATCCAGTATTGCTTTTGCGGTTGCACAACGTATGTAACTGTGCGATTTCAGGACTTGTCCAATTCGCAGTATATGACTTTTCGATGAAAAATATTTTTTTTCTGTACAAGCATTATTATACATTGGAAAACGTTGATAATCCAGTATTGCTTTTGTGGTTGCACAACGTATGTAACTATGCCACTTCAGCACTTGTCCATTTTGCAGTATATGACTTTTCGATGAAAAATATTTTTTTCAGTACAAGTTTTATTATACATTGGAAAACACCGGGTACTCCAGTATTGCTTTTGCGGTTGCACAACGCATGTAACTTTGCGATTTCAGCACTTGACCATTTTGCAGTATATGACTTTTCGATAAAAAATTGTTGTTTTCAGTACAAGTTTTATTATACATGGGAAAACGCTGGTACTCCAGTATTGCTTTTGCGGTTGCACAACGTATGTAACTGTGCGATTTCAGGACTTGTCCAATTCGCAGTATATGACTTTTCGATGAAAAATATTTTTTTTCTGTACAAGCTTTATTATACAGTGGAAAACGTTGATAATCCAGTATTGCTTTTGTGGTTGCACAACGTATGTAACTATGCCACTTCAGCACTTGTCCATTTTGCAGTATATGACTTTTCTATAAAAAATAATAATTTTTTTCAGTACAAGTTTTATCATACATTGGAAAACACCGGTACTCCAGTATTGCTTTTGCGGTTGCACAACGTATGTAACTGTGCGATTTCAGCACTTGTCCATTTTGCAGTATATGACTTTTCGACAAAAAATATTTTTTTTCAGTACAATCTTAATTATTCAGTGGAAAACGCTGGTACTCCAGTGTTGCTTTTGCGGATGCACAACGTATGTAACTGTGCCATTTCAGCACTTGTACATTTTGCAGTATATGACTTTTCGATGAAAAATATTTTTTTTCAGTACAAGCTTTATTATACAGTGGAAAACGCTGGTACTCCAGTATTGCTTTTGCGGTTGCACAACGTATGTAACTGTGCGATTTCCGCATTTGTCCATTTCGCAGTATATGACTTTTCGATGAAATATATTTTTTTTGTGTACAAGTTTTATCACACATTGGAAAACACCGGTACTCCAGTATTGCTTTTGCGGTTGCACAACGTATGTAACTGTGCGATTTCAGCACTTGTCCTTTTTGCAGTATATGACTTTTCGATGAAAAATATTTTTTTTCTGTACAAGTTTTATCATACATTGGAAAACACCGGTACTCCAGTATTGCTTTTGCGGTTGCACAACGTATGTAACTGTGCGATTTCAGCACTTGTCGAATTTTGCAGTATATGACTTTTCGATGAAAAATATTTTTTTTCTGCACAAGTTTTATCATACATTGGAAAACACCGGTACTCCAGTATTGCTTTTGCGGTTGCACAACGTATGTAACTGTGCGATTTCAGCACTTGTCCATTTTGCAGTATATGACTTTTCGATGAAAAATATTTTTTTCAGTACAAGTTTTATTATACATTGGAAAACACCGGGTACTCCAGTATTGCTTTTGCGATTGCACAACGCATGTAACTTTGCGATTTCAGCACTTGACCATTTTGCAGTATATGACTTTTCGATAAAAAATTGTTTTTTTCAGTACAAGTTTTATTATACATGGGAAAACGCTGATACTCCAGTATTGCTTTTGCGGTTGCACAACGTATGTAACTGTGCCACTTCAGCACTTGTCCATTTTGCAGTATATGACTTTTCTATAAAAAATAATAATTTTTTTCAGTACAAGTTTTATCATACATTGGAAAACACCGGTACTCCAGTATTGCTTTTGCGGTTGCACAACGTATGTAACTGTGCGATTTCAGCACTTGTCCATTATGCAGTATATGACTTTTCGACAAAAAATATTTTTTTTCAGTACAATCTTAATTATTCAATGGAAAACGCTGGTACTCCAGTATTGCTTTTGCGGTTGCACAACGTATGTAACTGTGCGATTTCCGCATTTGTCCATTTCGCAGTATATGACTTTTCGATGAAAAATATTTTTTTTGTGTACAAGTTTTATCACACATTGGAAAACACCGGTACTCCAGTATTGCTTTTGCGGTTGCACAACGTATGTAACTGTGCGATTTCAGCACTTGTCCTTTTTGCAGTATATGACTTTTCGATGAAAAATATTTTTTTTCTGTACAAGTTTTATCATACATTGGAAAACACCGGTACTCCAGTATTGCTTTTGCGGTTGCACAACGTATGTAACTGTGCGATTTCAGCACTTGTCGAATTTTGCAGTATATGACTTTTCGATGAAAAATATTTTTTTTCTGCACAAGTTTTATCATACATTGGAAAACACCGGTACTCCAGTATTGCTTTTGCGGTTGCACAACGTATGTAACTGTGCGATTTCAGCACTTGTCCATTTTGCAGTATATGACTTTTCGATGAAAAATATTTTTTTCAGTACAAGTTTTATTATACATTGGAAAACACCGGGTACTCCAGTATTGCTTTTGCGGTTGCACAACGCATGTAACTTTGCGATTTCAGCACTTGACCATTTTGCAGTATATGACTTTTCGATAAAAAATTGTTTTTTTCAGTACAAGTTTTATTATACATGGGAAAACGCTGGTACTCCAGTATTGCTTTTGCGGTTGCACAACGTATGTAACTGTGCCACTTCAGCACTTGTACATTTTGCAGTATATGACTTTTCGATAAAAAATATTTTTTTATAGTACAAGCTTTATTATACAGTGGAAAACGCTGGTAATCCAGTATTGCTTTTGCGGTTGCACAACGTATGTAACTATTCGATTTCAGGACTTGTCCAATTCGCAGTATATGACTTTTCGATGAAAAATATTTTTTTTCTGTACAAGCATTATTATACAGTGGAAAACGTTTATAATCCAGTATTGCTTTTGTGGTTGCACAACGTATGTAACTATGCCACTTCAGCACTTGTCCATTTTGCAGTATATGACTTTTCGATAAAAAATGATTTTTTTCAGTACAAGCTTTATTATACAGTGAAAAACGCTGGTACTCCAGTATTGCTTTTGCGGTTGCACAACGTATGTAACTATGCGATTTCAGCACTTGTCCATTTTGCAGTATATGACTTTTCGATAAAAAATAATTTTTTTCAGTACAAGTTTTATGAAACATTCGAAAACACCGGTACTCCAGTATTGCTTTTGCGGTTGCACAACGTATGTAACTGTGCGATTTCAGCACTTGTCGAATTTTGCAGTATATGACTTTTCGATGAAAAATATTTTTTTTCTGCACAAGTTTTATCATACATTGGAAAACACCGGTACTCCAGTATTGCTTTTGCGGTTGCACAACGTATGCAACTGTGCGATTTCAGCACTTGTCGAATTTTGCAGTATATGACTTTTCGATAAAAAAAATTTTTTTTATGTACAAGTTTTATCATACATTGGAAAACACCGGTACTCCAGTATTGCTTTTGCGGTTGCACAACGTATGTACCTGTGCGATTTCAGGACTTGTCCATTTCGCAGTATATGACTTTTCGATGAAAAATATTTTTTTTCAGTACAAGTTTTATCATACATTGGAAAACACCGGTACTCCATTATTGCTTTTGCGGTTGCACAACGTATGTACCTGTGCGATTTCAGCACTTGTCCATTTTGCAGTATATAACTTTTCGTTAGAAAATATTTTTTTTCAGTACAAGTTTCATCATACATTAGGAAACACCGGTACTCCAGTATTGCTCTTGCGGTTGCCCAACGTATGTAATTGTGCGATTTCAGCACTTGTCCATTTTGCAGTATATGACTTTTCGATAAAAAATATTTTTTTGCAGCACAAGCTTAATTATACAGTGGAAAACGCTGGTACTCCAGTGTTGCTTTTGCGGTTGCACAATGTATGTAACTGTGCCATTTCAGCACTTGTCCATTTTGCAGTATATGACTTTTCGATAAAAAATTTTTTTTTTTCAGTACAAGCTTTATTATACAGTGGAAAACGCTGGTTCTCCAGTATTGCTTTTGCGGTTGCACAAGGTTTGTAACTATGCGATTTCCGCATTTGTCCATTTTGCAGTATATGACTTTTCGATGAAAAATAATTTTTTTCAGTACAAGCTTTATTTTGCAGTGGAAAACGCTGGTACTCCAGTATTGCTTTTGCGGTTGCACAACGTATGTAACTGTGCGATTTCCGCATTTGTCCATTTCGCAGAATATGACTTTTCGATGAAAAATATTTTTTTTCTGTACAAGCATTATTATACAGTGGAAAACGTTGATAATCCAGTATTGCTTTTGTGGTTGCACAACGTATGTAACTATGCCACTTCAGCACTTGTCCATTTTGCAGTATATGACTTTTCTATAAAAAATAATAATTTTTTTCTGTACAAGTTTTATCATACATTGGAAAACACCGGTACTCCAGTATTGCTTTTGCGGTTGCACAACGTATGTAACTGTGCGATTTCAGCATTTGTCCATTTTGCAGTATATGACTTTTCGATGAAAAATATTTTTTTCAGTACAAGTTTTATTTTCATTGGAAAACACCGGTACTCCAGTATTGCTTTTGCGGTTGCACAACGCATGTAACTTTGCGATTTCAGCACTTGACCATTTTGCAGTATATGACTTTTCGATAAAAAATTGTTTTTTTCAGTACAAGTTTTATCATACATTGGAAAACACCGGTACTCCAGTATTGCTTTTGCGGTTGCACAACGTATGTAACTGTGCGATTTCAGCATTTGTCCATTTTGCAGTATATGACTTTTCGATGAAAAATATTTTTTTCAGTACAAGTTTTATTTTCATTGGAAAACACCGGTACTCCAGTATTGCTTTTGCGGTTGCACAACGCATGTAACTTTGCGATTTCAGCACTTGACCATTTTGCAGTATATGACTTTTCGATAAAAAATTGTTTTTTTCAGTACAAGTTTTATTATACATGGGAAAACGCTGGTACTCCAGTATTGCTTTTGCGGTTGCACAACGTATGTAACTGTGCCACTTCAGCACTTGTACATTTTGCAGTATATGACTTTTCGATAAAAAATTGTTTTTTTCTGCACAAGTTTTATTATACATGGGAAAACGCTGGTACTCCAGTATTGCTTTTGCGGTTGCACAACGTATATAACTGTGCCACTTCAGCACTTGTACATTTTGCAGTATATGACTTTTCGATAAAAAATATTTTTTTATAGTACAAGCTTTATTATACAGTGGAAAACGCTGGTAATCCAGTATTGCTTTTGCGGTTGCACAACGTATGTAACTGTGCGATTTCAGGACTTGTCCAATTCGCAGTATATGACTTTTCGATGAAAAATATTTTTTTTCTGTACAAGCATTATTATACATTGGAAAACGTTGATAATCCAGTATTGCTTTTGTGGTTGCACAACGTATGTAACTATGCCACTTCAGCACTTGTCCATTTTGCAGTATATGACTTTTCGATGAAAAATATTTTTTTCAGTACAAGTTTTATTATACATTGGAAAACACCGGGTACTCCAGTATTGCTTTTGCGGTTGCACAACGCATGTAACTTTGCGATTTCAGCACTTGACCATTTTGCAGTATATGACTTTTCGATAAAAAATTGTTGTTTTCAGTACAAGTTTTATTATACATGGGAAAACGCTGGTACTCCAGTATTGCTTTTGCGGTTGCACAACGTATGTAACTGTGCGATTTCAGGACTTGTCCAATTCGCAGTATATGACTTTTCGATGAAAAATATTTTTTTTCTGTACAAGCTTTATTATACAGTGGAAAACGTTGATAATCCAGTATTGCTTTTGTGGTTGCACAACGTATGTAACTATGCCACTTCAGCACTTGTCCATTTTGCAGTATATGACTTTTCTATAAAAAATAATAATTTTTTTCAGTACAAGTTTTATCATACATTGGAAAACACCGGTACTCCAGTATTGCTTTTGCGGTTGCACAACGTATGTAACTGTGCGATTTCAGCACTTGTCCATTTTGCAGTATATGACTTTTCGACAAAAAATATTTTTTTTCAGTACAATCTTAATTATTCAGTGGAAAACGCTGGTACTCCAGTGTTGCTTTTGCGGATGCACAACGTATGTAACTGTGCCATTTCAGCACTTGTACATTTTGCAGTATATGACTTTTCGATGAAAAATATTTTTTTTCAGTACAAGCTTTATTATACAGTGGAAAACGCTGGTACTCCAGTATTGCTTTTGCGGTTGCACAACGTATGTAACTGTGCGATTTCCGCATTTGTCCATTTCGCAGTATATGACTTTTCGATGAAATATATTTTTTTTGTGTACAAGTTTTATCACACATTGGAAAACACCGGTACTCCAGTATTGCTTTTGCGGTTGCACAACGTATGTAACTGTGCGATTTCAGCACTTGTCCTTTTTGCAGTATATGACTTTTCGATGAAAAATATTTTTTTTCTGTACAAGTTTTATCATACATTGGAAAACACCGGTACTCCAGTATTGCTTTTGCGGTTGCACAACGTATGTAACTGTGCGATTTCAGCACTTGTCGAATTTTGCAGTATATGACTTTTCGATGAAAAATATTTTTTTTCTGCACAAGTTTTATCATACATTGGAAAACACCGGTACTCCAGTATTGCTTTTGCGGTTGCACAACGTATGTAACTGTGCGATTTCAGCACTTGTCCATTTTGCAGTATATGACTTTTCGATGAAAAATATTTTTTTCAGTACAAGTTTTATTATACATTGGAAAACACCGGGTACTCCAGTATTGCTTTTGCGATTGCACAACGCATGTAACTTTGCGATTTCAGCACTTGACCATTTTGCAGTATATGACTTTTCGATAAAAAATTGTTTTTTTCAGTACAAGTTTTATTATACATGGGAAAACGCTGATACTCCAGTATTGCTTTTGCGGTTGCACAACGTATGTAACTGTGCCACTTCAGCACTTGTCCATTTTGCAGTATATGACTTTTCTATAAAAAATAATAATTTTTTTCAGTACAAGTTTTATCATACATTGGAAAACACCGGTACTCCAGTATTGCTTTTGCGGTTGCACAACGTATGTAACTGTGCGATTTCAGCACTTGTCCATTATGCAGTATATGACTTTTCGACAAAAAATATTTTTTTTCAGTACAATCTTAATTATTCAATGGAAAACGCTGGTACTCCAGTATTGCTTTTGCGGTTGCACAACGTATGTAACTGTGCGATTTCCGCATTTGTCCATTTCGCAGTATATGACTTTTCGATGAAAAATATTTTTTTTGTGTACAAGTTTTATCACACATTGGAAAACACCGGTACTCCAGTATTGCTTTTGCGGTTGCACAACGTATGTAACTGTGCGATTTCAGCACTTGTCCTTTTTGCAGTATATGACTTTTCGATGAAAAATATTTTTTTTCTGTACAAGTTTTATCATACATTGGAAAACACCGGTACTCCAGTATTGCTTTTGCGGTTGCACAACGTATGTAACTGTGCGATTTCAGCACTTGTCGAATTTTGCAGTATATGACTTTTCGATGAAAAATATTTTTTTTCTGCACAAGTTTTATCATACATTGGAAAACACCGGTACTCCAGTATTGCTTTTGCGGTTGCACAACGTATGTAACTGTGCGATTTCAGCACTTGTCCATTTTGCAGTATATGACTTTTCGATGAAAAATATTTTTTTCAGTACAAGTTTTATTATACATTGGAAAACACCGGGTACTCCAGTATTGCTTTTGCGGTTGCACAACGCATGTAACTTTGCGATTTCAGCACTTGACCATTTTGCAGTATATGACTTTTCGATAAAAAATTGTTTTTTTCAGTACAAGTTTTATTATACATGGGAAAACGCTGGTACTCCAGTATTGCTTTTGCGGTTGCACAACGTATGTAACTGTGCCACTTCAGCACTTGTACATTTTGCAGTATATGACTTTTCGATAAAAAATATTTTTTTATAGTACAAGCTTTATTATACAGTGGAAAACGCTGGTAATCCAGTATTGCTTTTGCGGTTGCACAACGTATGTAACTATTCGATTTCAGGACTTGTCCAATTCGCAGTATATGACTTTTCGATGAAAAATATTTTTTTTCTGTACAAGCATTATTATACAGTGGAAAACGTTTATAATCCAGTATTGCTTTTGTGGTTGCACAACGTATGTAACTATGCCACTTCAGCACTTGTCCATTTTGCAGTATATGACTTTTCGATAAAAAATGATTTTTTTCAGTACAAGCTTTATTATACAGTGAAAAACGCTGGTACTCCAGTATTGCTTTTGCGGTTGCACAACGTATGTAACTATGCGATTTCAGCACTTGTCCATTTTGCAGTATATGACTTTTCGATAAAAAATAATTTTTTTCAGTACAAGTTTTATGAAACATTCGAAAACACCGGTACTCCAGTATTGCTTTTGCGGTTGCACAACGTATGTACCTGTGCGATTTCAGGACTTGTCCATTTCGCAGTATATGACTTTTCATTGAAATATATTTTTTTTCAGTACAAGTTTTATTACACATTGGAAAACACCGGTACACCTCTATTGCTTTTGCGGTTGCACAACGTATCACACTTTTCCATTTTGCAGTATATGACTTTTCGATAAAAAAATATTTTTTCAGTGCAAGTTTTGTTATACATTCGAAAAGGCCGGTACTCCACTATTGCTTTTACGGTTGCACAACGTATGTAACTGTGCGATTTCAGGACCTGTCCATTTTGCAGTATATGACTTTTCGATAAAAAAATATTTTTTTTCAGTACAAGCTTTATTATACAGTGGAAAACGCTGGAACTCCAGTATTGCTTTTGCGGTTGCACAACGTATGTAACTATGCGATTTCCGCATTTGTCCATTTTGCAGTATATGACTTTTCTATAAAAAATAATAATTTTTTTCAGTACAAGTTTTATCATACATTGGAAAACACCGGTACTCCAGTATTGCTTTTGCGGTTGCACAACGTATGTAACTGTGCGATTTCAGCACTTGTCCATTTTGCAGTATATGACTTTTCGACAAAAAATATTTTTTTTCAGTACAATCTTAATTATTCAGTGGAAAACGCTGGTACTCCAGTGTTGCTTTTGCGGTTGCACAACGTATGTAACTGTGCCATTTCAGCACTTGTCCATTTTGCAGTATATGACTTTTCGATAAAAATATTTTTTTTCAGTACAAGCTTTATTGTACAGTGGAAAACGCTGGTACTCCAGTGTTGCTTTTGCGGTTGCACAACGTATGTAACTGTGCCACTTCAGCACTTGTCCATTTTACAGTATATGACTTTTCGATAAAAAATGATTTTTTTCAGTACAAGCTTTATTATACAGTGGAAAACGCTGGTACTCCAGTATTGCTTTTGCGGTTGCACAACGTATGTAACTGTGCGATTTCAGCATTTGTCCATTTTGCAGTATATGACTTTTCGATAAAAAATAATTTTTTTCAGCACAAGGTTTATTATACAATGGAAATCGCTGGTACTCCAGTATTGCTTTCGCGGTTGCACAACGTATGTAACTTTGCGATTTCAGCACTTGTCCATTTTGCAGTATATGATTTTTTGTGAAAAAATAATTTTTTTCAGTACAAGCTTTATTATACAGTGGAAAACTCTGGTATTCCAGTATTGCTTTTGCGGTTGCACAACGTATGCAACTGTGCGATTTCAGCACTTGTCCATTTTGCAGTATATGACTTTTCGATAAAAAATATTTTTTTCTGTACAAGCTTTATTATACAGTGGAAAACGCGGATACTCCAGTATTGCTTTTGCGGTTGCACAACGTTTGTAACTATGAGATTTCAGCACTTCTCCTATTGCAGTATATGACTTTTCGATAAAAAATGATTTTTTTCAGTACAAGCTTAATTATACAGTGGAAAACGCTGGTACTCCAGTATTGCTTTTGCGGTTGCACAACGTATGTAACTGTGCGATTTCCGCATTTGTCCATTTCGCAGTATATGACTTTTCGATGAAATATATTTTTTTTGTGTACAAGTTTTATCACACATTGGAAAACACCGGTACTCCAGTATTGCTTTTGCGGTTGCACAACGTATGTAACTGTGCGATTTCAGCACTTGTCCTTTTTGCAGTATATGACTTTTCGATGAAAAATATTTTTTTTCTGTACAAGTTTTATCATACATTGGAAAACACCGGTACTCCAGTATTGCTTTTGCGGTTGCACAACGTATGTAACTGTGCGATTTCAGCACTTGTCGAATTTTGCAGTATATGACTTTTCGATGAAAAATATTTTTTTTCTGCACAAGTTTTATCATACATTGGAAAACACCGGTACTCCAGTATTGCTTTTGCGGTTGCACAACGTATGTAACTGTGCGATTTCAGCACTTGTCCATTTTGCAGTATATGACTTTTCGATGAAAAATATTTTTTTCAGTACAAGTTTTATTATACATTGGAAAACACCGGGTACTCCAGTATTGCTTTTGCGATTGCACAACGCATGTAACTTTGCGATTTCAGCACTTGACCATTTTGCAGTATATGACTTTTCGATAAAAAATTGTTTTTTTCAGTACAAGTTTTATTATACATGGGAAAACGCTGATACTCCAGTATTGCTTTTGCGGTTGCACAACGTATGTAACTGTGCCACTTCAGCACTTGTCCATTTTGCAGTATATGACTTTTCTATAAAAAATAATAATTTTTTTCAGTACAAGTTTTATCATACATTGGAAAACACCGGTACTCCAGTATTGCTTTTGCGGTTGCACAACGTATGTAACTGTGCGATTTCAGCACTTGTCCATTATGCAGTATATGACTTTTCGACAAAAAATATTTTTTTTCAGTACAATCTTAATTATTCAATGGAAAACGCTGGTACTCCAGTATTGCTTTTGCGGTTGCACAACGTATGTAACTGTGCGATTTCCGCATTTGTCCATTTCGCAGTATATGACTTTTCGATGAAAAATATTTTTTTTGTGTACAAGTTTTATCACACATTGGAAAACACCGGTACTCCAGTATTGCTTTTGCGGTTGCACAACGTATGTAACTGTGCGATTTCAGCACTTGTCCTTTTTGCAGTATATGACTTTTCGATGAAAAATATTTTTTTTCTGTACAAGTTTTATCATACATTGGAAAACACCGGTACTCCAGTATTGCTTTTGCGGTTGCACAACGTATGTAACTGTGCGATTTCAGCACTTGTCGAATTTTGCAGTATATGACTTTTCGATGAAAAATATTTTTTTTCTGCACAAGTTTTATCATACATTGGAAAACACCGGTACTCCAGTATTGCTTTTGCGGTTGCACAACGTATGTAACTGTGCGATTTCAGCACTTGTCCATTTTGCAGTATATGACTTTTCGATGAAAAATATTTTTTTCAGTACAAGTTTTATTATACATTGGAAAACACCGGGTACTCCAGTATTGCTTTTGCGGTTGCACAACGCATGTAACTTTGCGATTTCAGCACTTGACCATTTTGCAGTATATGACTTTTCGATAAAAAATTGTTTTTTTCAGTACAAGTTTTATTATACATGGGAAAACGCTGGTACTCCAGTATTGCTTTTGCGGTTGCACAACGTATGTAACTGTGCCACTTCAGCACTTGTACATTTTGCAGTATATGACTTTTCGATAAAAAATATTTTTTTATAGTACAAGCTTTATTATACAGTGGAAAACGCTGGTAATCCAGTATTGCTTTTGCGGTTGCACAACGTATGTAACTATTCGATTTCAGGACTTGTCCAATTCGCAGTATATGACTTTTCGATGAAAAATATTTTTTTTCTGTACAAGCATTATTATACAGTGGAAAACGTTTATAATCCAGTATTGCTTTTGTGGTTGCACAACGTATGTAACTATGCCACTTCAGCACTTGTCCATTTTGCAGTATATGACTTTTCGATAAAAAATGATTTTTTTCAGTACAAGCTTTATTATACAGTGAAAAACGCTGGTACTCCAGTATTGCTTTTGCGGTTGCACAACGTATGTAACTATGCGATTTCAGCACTTGTCCATTTTGCAGTATATGACTTTTCGATAAAAAATAATTTTTTTCAGTACAAGTTTTATGAAACATTCGAAAACACCGGTACTCCAGTATTGCTTTTGCGGTTGCACAACGTATGTACCTGTGCGATTTCAGGACTTGTCCATTTCGCAGTATATGACTTTTCATTGAAATATATTTTTTTTCAGTACAAGTTTTATTACACATTGGAAAACACCGGTACACCTCTATTGCTTTTGCGGTTGCACAACGTATCACACTTTTCCATTTTGCAGTATATGACTTTTCGATAAAAAAATATTTTTTCAGTGCAAGTTTTGTTATACATTCGAAAACGCCGGTACTCCACTATTGCTTTTACGGTTGCACAACGTATGTAACTGTGCGATTTCAGGACCTGTCCATTTTGCAGTATATGACTTTTCGATAAAAAAATATTTTTTTTCAGTACAAGCTTTATTATACAGTGGAAAACGCTGGAACTCCAGTATTGCTTTTGCGGTTGCACAACGTATGTAACTATGCGATTTCCGCATTTGTCCATTTTGCAGTATATGACTTTTCTATAAAAAATAATAATTTTTTTCAGTACAAGTTTTATCATACATTGGAAAACACCGGTACTCCAGTATTGCTTTTGCGGTTGCACAACGTATGTAACTGTGCGATTTCAGCACTTGTCCATTTTGCAGTATATGACTTTTCGACAAAAAATATTTTTTTTCAGTACAATCTTAATTATTCAGTGGAAAACGCTGGTACTCCAGTGTTGCTTTTGCGGTTGCACAACGTATGTAACTGTGCCATTTCAGCACTTGTCCATTTTGCAGTATATGACTTTTCGATAAAAATATTTTTTTTCAGTACAAGCTTTATTGTACAGTGGAAAACGCTGGTACTCCAGTGTTGCTTTTGCGGTTGCACAACGTATGTAACTGTGCCACTTCAGCACTTGTCCATTTTACAGTATATGACTTTTCGATAAAAAATGATTTTTTTCAGTACAAGCTTTATTATACAGTGGAAAACGCTGGTACTCCAGTATTGCTTTTGCGGTTGCACAACGTATGTAACTGTGCGATTTCAGCATTTGTCCATTTTGCAGTATATGACTTTTCGATAAAAAATAATTTTTTTCAGCACAAGGTTTATTATACAATGGAAATCGCTGGTACTCCAGTATTGCTTTTGCGGTTGCACAACGTATGTAACTTTGCGATTTCAGCACTTGTCCATTTTGCAGTATATGATTTTTTGTGAAAAAATAATTTTTTTCAGTACAAGCTTTATTATACAGTGGAAAACTCTGGTATTCCAGTATTGCTTTTGCGGTTGCACAACGTATGCAACTGTGCGATTTCAGCACTTGTCCATTTTGCAGTATATGACTTTTCGATAAAAAATATTTTTTTCTGTACAAGCTTTATTATACAGTGGAAAACGCGGATACTCCAGTATTGCTTTTGCGGTTGCACAACGTTTGTAACTATGAGATTTCAGCACTTCTCCTATTGCAGTATATGACTTTTCGATAAAAAATGATTTTTTTCAGTACAAGCTTAATTATACAGTGGAAAACGCTGGTACTCCAGTATTGCTTTTGCGGTTGCACAACGTATGTAACTATGCGATTTCAGCACTTGTCCATTTTGCAGTATATGACTTTTCGATAAAAAATGATTTTTTTCTGTACAAGATTTATTATACAGTGGATACGCTGATACTCCAGTATTGCTTTTGCGGTTGCACAACGTATGTAACTATGCGATTTCAGCACTTGTCCATTTTGCAGTATATGACTTTTCGATGAAAAATATTTTTTTGCAGTACAAGCTTTATTATACAGTGGAAAACGCTGATACTCCAGTATTGCTTTTGCGGTTGCACAACGTATGTAACTATGAGATTTCAGCACTTCTCCTATTGCAATATATGACTTTTCGATAAAAAATGATTTTTTTCAGTACAAGCTTTATTATACAGTGGAAAACGCTGGTACTCCAGTATTGCTTTTGCGGTTGCACAACGTATGTAACTATGCGATTTCAGCACTTGTCCATTTTGCAGTTTCTGACTTTTCGATAAAAAATAATTTTTTTCAGCACAAGGTTTATTATACAATGGAAAACGCTGGTACTCCAGTATTGCTTTTGCGGTTGCACAACGTATGCAACTGTGCGATTTCAGCACTTGTCCATTTTGCAGTATATGACTTTTCGATAAAAAATATTTTTTTGCAGTACAAGCTTTATTATACAGTGGAAAACGCTGATACTCCAGTATTGCTTTTGCGGTTGCACAACGTATGTAACTATGAGATTTCAGCACTTCTCTGATTGCAGTATATGACTTTTCGATAAAAAATGATTTTTTTCAGTACAAGCTTTATTATACAGTGGAAAACGCTGGTACTCCAGTATTGCTTTTGCGGTTGCACAACGTATGTAACTATGAGATTTCAGCACTTCTCCTATTGCAGTATATGACTTTTCGATAAAAAATGATTTTTTTCAGTACAAGCTTTATTATACAGTGGAAAACGCTGGTACTCCAGTATTGCTTTTGCCGTTGCACAACGTATGTAACTATGCGATTTCAGCACTTGTCCATTTTGCAGTTTCTGACTTTTCGATAAAAAATAATTTTTTTCAGCACAATGTTTATTATACAATGGAAAACGCTGGTACTCCAGTATTGCTTTTGCGGTTGCATAGCGTATGTAACTGTGCGATTTCAACACTTGTCCATTTTGCAGTATATGACTTTTCGATAAAAAATATTTTTTTACAGTACAAGGTTTATTATACAGTGGAAAACGCTGGTACTCCAGTATTGCTTGTGCGGTTGCACAACGTATGTAACTGTGCGATTTCAGGACTTGTCCAATTCGCAGTATATGACTTTTCGATGAAAAATATTTTTTTTCTGTATAAGCATTATTATACAGTGGAAAACGTTGATAATCCAGTATTGCTTTTGTGGTTGCACAACGTATGTAACTATGCGATTTCAGCACTTGTCCATTTTGCAGTATATGACTTTTCGATAAAAAATGATTTTTTTCAGTACAAGCTTTATTTTACAGTGAAAAACGCTGGTACTCCAGTATTGCTTTTGCGGTTGCACAACGTATGTAACTATGCGATTTCAGCACTTGTCCATTTTGCAGTATATCACTTTTCGATAAAAAATATTTTTTTTCTGTACAATTTTTGTCATACATTGGAAAACATCGGTACTCCAGTATTGCTTTTGCGGTTGCACAACGTATGTAACTGTGAGATTTCAGCACTTGTCGAATTTTGCAGTATATGACTTTTCGATGAAAAAGTATTTTTTTCAGTACAAGTTTCATTATACATTGGAAGACACTGGTACTCCAGTATTGCTTTTGCGGTTGCACAACGTATGTAACTGTGCGATTTCAGCACTTGTCGAATTTTGCAGTATATGACTTTTCGATGAAAAATATTTTTTTTCTGTACAATTTTTGTCATACATTGGAAAACATCGGTACTCCAGTATTGCTTTTGCGGTTGCACAACGTATGTAACTGTGAGATTTCAGCACTTGTCGAATTTTGCAGTATATGACTTTTCGATGAAAAAGTATTGTTTTCAGTACAAGTTTCATTATATATTGGAAGACACCGGGTACTCCAGTATTGCTTTTGCGGTTGCACAACGTATGTAACTGTGCGATTTCAGCACTTGTCCATTTTGCAGTATATGAATTTTCGATAAAATTAGTTTTTTTTTCAGTACAAGTTTTATTATACATGGGAAGACAACGGTACTCCAGTATTGCTTTTGCGGTTGCACAACGTATGTAACTGTGCGATTTCAGCAATTGTCCATTCTGCAGTATATGACTTTTCGATAAAAATATTTTTTTCAGCACAGGTTTTATTATACATTGGAAAACAACGGTACTCCAGTATTGCTTTTGCAGTTGCACAACGTATGTAACTGTGCGAATTCAGCACTTGTCCATTTTGCAGTATATTACTTTTCGTTAGAAAATATTTTTTTTCAGTACAAGTTTTATTATACATTCGAAAACATCGGTACTCCAGTATTGCTTTTGCGGTTGCACAACGTATGTAACTGTGCGATTTCAGCACTTGCCCATTTTGCAGTATATGACTTTTCGATAAAAATGATTTTTTTCAGTACAAGTTTTATGAAACATTCGAAAACATCGGTAC
The DNA here is from genome assembly GCF_947561715.1 of Ascidia mentula. NCBI lineage: Eukaryota > Metazoa > Chordata > Ascidiacea > Phlebobranchia > Ascidiidae > Ascidia > Ascidia mentula. The sequence continues at coordinate 12,370,145 of NC_138569.1, read as the reverse complement.
TCCAGTATTGCTTTTGCGGTTGCACAACGTATGTAACTGTGAGATTTCAGCACTTGTCGAATTTTGCAGTATATGACTTTTCGATGAAAAAGTATTGTTTTCAGTACAAGTTTCATTATATATTGGAAGACACCGGGTACTCCAGTATTGCTTTTGCGGTTGCACAACGTATGTAACTGTGCGATTTCAGCACTTGTCCATTTTGCAGTATATGAATTTTCGATAAAATTAGTTTTTTTTTCAGTACAAGTTTTATTATACATGGGAAGACAACGGTACTCCAGTATTGCTTTTGCGGTTGCACAACGTATGTAACTGTGCGATTTCAGCAATTGTCCATTCTGCAGTATATGACTTTTCGATAAAAATATTTTTTTCAGCACAGGTTTTATTATACATTGGAAAACAACGGTACTCCAGTATTGCTTTTGCAGTTGCACAACGTATGTAACTGTGCGAATTCAGCACTTGTCCATTTTGCAGTATATTACTTTTCGTTAGAAAATATTTTTTTTCAGTACAAGTTTTATTATACATTCGAAAACATCGGTACTCCAGTATTGCTTTTGCGGTTGCACAACGTATGTAACTGTGCGATTTCAGCACTTGCCCATTTTGCAGTATATGACTTTTCGATAAAAATGATTTTTTTCAGTACAAGTTTTATGAAACATTCGAAAACACCGGTACTCCAGTATTGCTTTTGCGGTTGCACAACGTATGTACCTGTGCGATTTCAGGACTTGTCCATTTCGCAGTATATGACTTTTCGATAAAAAATAATTTTTTTCAGTACAAGTTTTATCATACATTGGAAAACACCGGTACTCCAGTATTGCTTTTGCGGTTGCACAACGTATGTAACTATGCGATTTCAGCACTTGTCCATTTTGCAGTAGATGACTTTTTGTGAAAAAATATTTTTTTTCAGTACAAGCTTTATTATACAGTGGAGAACGCTGGTATTCCAGTATTGCTTTTGCGGTTGTACAACGTATGTAACTGTGCGATTTCAGCACTTGTCCATTTTGCAGTATATGACTTTTCGATAAAAAATATTTTCTTTCAGTACAAGCTTAATTATACAGTGGAAAACGCTGGTACTCCAGTGTTGCTTTTGCAGTTGCACAACGTATGTAACTGTACCATTTCAGCACTTGTCCATTTTGCAGTATATGACTTTTCGATAAAAATATTTTTTTTCAGTACAAGCTTTATTATACAGTGGAAAACGCTGGTACTCCAGTGTTGCTTTTGCGGTTGCACAACGTATCACACTTTTCCATTTTGCAGTATATGACTTTTCGATAAAAAAATATTTTTTCAGTGCAAATTTTGTTATACATTCGAAAACACCGGTACTCCAGTATTGCTTTTACGGTTGCACAACGTATGTAACTGTGCGATTTCAGCACTTGTCCATTTTGCTGTATATGACTTTTCGATAAAAAATATTTTTTTTCAGTACAAGCTTTATTATACAGTGGAAAACGCTGGTACTCTAGTATTGCTTTTGCGGTTGCACAACGTATGTAACTATGCGATTTCCGCATTTGTCCATTTTGCAGTATATGACTTTTCGATAAAAATATTTTTTTTCAGTACAAGTTTTATTATACAGTGGAAAACGCTGGTACTCCAGTATTGCTTTTGCGGTTGCACAACGTATGTAACTGTGCGATTTCAGGACTTGTTCATTTTGCAGTATATGACTTTTCGATAAAAAATAATTTTTTTCAGCACAAGGTTTATTATACAATGGAAAACGCTGGTACTCCAGTATTGCTTTTGGGGTTGCACAGCGTATGTAACTGTGCGATTTCAACACTTGTCCATTTTGCAGTATATGACTTTTCCATAAAAAATATTTTTTTTCAGTACGAGCTTTATTATACAGTGGAAAACGCTGGTACTCCAGTATTGCTTTTGCGGTTGCACAACGTATGTAACTGTGCCACTTCAGAACTTGTACATTTTGCAGTATATGACTTTTCGATAAAAAATATTTTTTTACAGTACAAGCTTTATTATACAGTGGAAAACGCTGGTACTCCAGTATTGCTTTTGCGGTTGCACAACGTATCACACTTTTCCATTTTGCAGTATATGACTTTTCGATAAAAAAATATTTTTTCAGTGCAAATTTTGTGATACATTCGAAAACACCGGTACTCCAGTATTGCTTTTACGGTTGCACAACGTATGTAACTGTGCGATTTCAGCACTTGTCCATTTTGCTGTATATGACTTTTCGATAAAAAATATTTTTTTTCAGTACAAGCTTTATTATACAGTGGAAAACGCTGATACTCTAGTATTGCTTTTGCGGTTGCACAACGTATGAAACTATGCGATTTCAGCACTTGTCCAGTTTGCAGTATATGACTTTTCGATAAAAAATATTTTTTTGCAGTACAAGCTTTATTATATAGTGGAAAACGCTGATACTCCAGTATTGCTTTTGCGGTTGCACAACGTATGTAACTATGCGATTTCAGCACTTGTCCATTTTGCAGTATATGATTTTTTGTGAAAAAATGATTTTTTTCAGTACAAGCTTTATTATACTGTGGAAAACGCTGGTATTCCAGTATTGCTTTTGCGGTTGCACAACGTATGCAACTGTGCGATTTCAGCACTTGTCCATTTTGCAGTATATGACTTTTCGATAAAAAATATTTTTTTCTGTACAAGCTTTATTATACAGTGGAAAACGCTGATACTCCAGTATTGCTTTTGCGGTTGCACAACGTATGTAACTATGCGATTTCAGCACTTGTCCATTTTGCAGTATATGACTTTTCGATGAAAAATGATTTTTTTCAGTACAAGCTTTATTATACAGTGGAAAATGCTGGTACTCCAGTATTGCTTTTGCGGTTGCATAACGTATGTAACTATGCGATTACAGCACTTGTCCATTTTGCAGTATATGACTTTTCGATAAAAAATAATTTTTTTCAGTACAAGCTTTATTATACAGTGGAAAACGCTGGTACTCCAGTATTGCTTTTGCGGTTGCACAACGTATGTAAGTGTGCGATTTCAGCACTTGTCCATTTTGCAGTATATGACTTTTCGATAAAAAATAATTTTTTTCAGTACAAGCTTTATTATACAGTGGAAAACGCTGGTACTCCAGTATTGCTTTTGCGGTTGCACAACGTATGTAACTATGAGATTTCAGCACTTCTCCTATTGCAGTATATGACTTTTCGACAAAAAATGATTTTTTTCAGTACAAGCTTTATTATACAGTTGAAAACGCTGGTACTCCAGTATTGCTTTTGCGGTTGCACAACGTATGTAACTATGCGATTTCAGCACTTGTCCATTTTGCAGTATATGACTTTTCGACAAAAAATAATTTTTTTCATTACAAGCTTTATTATACAGTGGAAAACGCTGGTACTCCAGTATTGCTTTTGCGGTTGCACAACGTATGTAAGTGTGCGATTTCAGCACTTGTCCATTTTGCAGTATATGACTTTTCGATAAAAAATAATTTTTTTCAGCACAAGGTTTATTATACAATGGAAAACGCTGGTACTCCACTATTGCTTTTGCGGTTGCACAACGTATGCAACTGTGCGATTTCAGCACATGCCCATTTTGCAGTATATGACTTTTCGACAAAAAATATTTTTTTCTGTACAAGCTTTATTATACAGTGGAAAACGCTGATACTCCAGTATTGCTTTTGCGGTTGCACAACGTATGTAACTATGCGATTTCAGCACTTGTCCATTTTGCAGTATATGACTTTTCGATAAAAAATAATTTTTTTCAGCACAAGGTTTATTATACAATGGAAAACGCTGGTACTCCACTATTGCTTTTGCGGTTGCACAACGTATGCAACTGTGCGATTTCAGCACTTGTCCATTTTGCAGTATATGACTTTTCGATAAAAAATATTTTTTTCTGTACAAGCTTTATTATACAGTGGAAAACGCTGATACTCTAGTATTGCTTTTGCGGTTGCACAACGTATGAAACTATGCGATTTCAGCACTTGTCCATTTTGCAGTATATGACTTTTCGATAAAAAATAATTTTTTTCAGTACAAGCTTTATTATACAGTGGAAAACGCTGGTACTCCAGTATTGCTTTTGCGGTTGCACAACGTATGTAACTGTGCGATTTCAGCACTTGTTCATTTTGCAGTATATGACTTTTCGATAAAAAATAATTTTTTCAGCAATTATACAATGGAAAACGCTGGTACTCCAGTATTGCTTTTGCGGTTGCACAACGTATGTAACTTTGCGATTTTAGCACTTGTCCATTTTGTAGTATATAATTTTTTGTGAAAAAATAATTTTTTTCAGTACAAGCTTTATTATACAGTGGAAAACGCTGGTATTCCAGTATTGATTTTGCGGTTGCACAACGTATGCAACTGTGCGATTTCAGCACTTGTCCATTTTGCAGTATATGACTTTTCGATAAAAAATAATTTTTTCTGTACAAGCTTTATTATACAGTGGAAAACGCTGATACTCCAGTATTGCTTTTGCGGTTGCACAACGTATGTAACTATGCGATTTCAGCACTTGTCCATTTTGCAGTATATGACTTTTCGATAAAAAATAATTTTTTTCAGCACAAGGTTTATTGTACAATGGAAAACGCTGGTACTCCAGTATTGCTTTTGCGGTTGCACAACGTATGTAACTATGCGATTTCAGCACTTGTCCATTTTGCAGTATATGATTTTTTGTGAAAAAATGATTTTTTTCAGTACAAGCTTTATTATACAGTGGAAAACGCTGGTATTCCAGTATTGCTTTTGCGGATGCACAACGTATGCAACTGTGCGACTTGAGCACTTGTCCATTTTGCAGTACATGACTTTTCGATAAAAAATATTTTTTTGCAGTACAAGCTTTATTATACAGTGGAAAACGCTGATACTCCAGTATTGCTTTTGCGGTTGCACAACGTATGTAACTATGCGATTTCAGCACTTGTCCATTTTGCACTATATGACTTTTCGATGAAAAATGATTTTTTTCAGTACAAGCTTTATTATACAGTGGAAAACGCTGGTACTCCAGTATTGCTTTTGCGGTTGCACAACGTATGTAACTATGCGATTTCAGCACTTGTCCATTTTGCAGTATGTGACTTTTCGATAAAAAATGATTTTTTTCAGTACAAGGTTTATTATATAGTGGAAAAGGCTGGTACTCCAGTATTGCTTTTGCGGTTGCACAACGTATGTAACTGTGCGATTTCAGCACTTGTCCATTTTGCAGTATATGACTTTTCGATGAAAAATAATTTTTTTCAGCACAAGGTTTATTATACAATGGAAAACGCTGGTACTCCAGTATTGCTTTTGCGGTTGCACAACGTATGTAACTTTGCGATTTCAGCACTTGTCCATTTTGCAGTATATGATTTTTTGTGAAAAAATAATTTTTTTCAGTACAAGCTTTATTATACAGTGGAAAACGCTGGTATTCCAGTATTGATTTTGCGGTTGCGCAACGTATGCAACTGTGCGATTTCAGCACTTGTCCATTTTGCAGTATATGACTTTTCGATAAAAAATATTTTTTTCTGTACAAGCTTTATTATACAGTGGAAAACGCTGATACTCCAGTATTGCTTTTGCGGTTGCACAACGTATGTAACTATGCGATTTCAGCACTTGTCCATTTTGCAGTATATGACTTTTCGATGAAAAATATTTTTTTGCAGTACAAGCTTTATTATACAGTGGAAAACGCTGATACTCCAGTATTGCTTTTGCGGTTGCACAACGTATGTAACTATGAGATTTCAGCACTTCTCCTATTGCAGTATATGACTTTTCGATAAAAATGATTTTTTTCAGTACAAGCTTTTTTTGCAGTTTAAAACGCTGGTACTCCAGTACTGCTTTTGCGGTTGCACAACGTATGTAACTATGAGATTTCAGCACTTCTCCTATTGCAGTATATGACTTTTCGATAAAAATGATTTTTTTCAGTACAAGCTTTATTATACAGTGGAAATCCCCGGCATCCAGTGTTGCTTTTGCGGTTGCACAACGTATGTAACTATGAGATTTCAGCACTTGTCCATTTTGCAGTATATGACTTTTCGATAAAAATGATTTTTTTGCAGCACAAGGTTTATTATACAATGGAAAACGCTGGTACTCCAATATTGCTTTTACGGTTGCACAACGTATGCAACTGTGCGATTTCAGCACTTGTCCATTTTGCAGTATATGACTTTTCGATAAAAAATATTTTTTTCTGTACAAGCTTTATTATACAGTGGAAAACGCTGATATTCCAGTATTGCTTTTGCGGTTGCACAACGTATGTAACTATGCGATTTCAGCACTTGTCCATTTTGCAGTATATGACTTTTCGATGAAAAATGATTTTTTTCAGTACAAGCTTTATTATACAGTGGAAAACGCTGGTACTCCAGTATTGCTTTTGCGGTTGCACAACGTATGTAACTATGCGATTTCAGCACTTGTCCATTTTGCAGTATGTGACTTTTCGATAAAAAATGATTTTTTTCAGTACAAGGTTTATTATATAGTGGAAAAGGCTGGTACTCCAGTGTTGCTTTTGCGGTTGCACAACGTATGTAACTATGAGATTTCAGCACTTGTCCATTTTGCAGTATATGACTTTTCGATAAAAAATGATTTTTTTCAGTACAAGCTTTATTATACAGTGGAAATCGCTGGTACTCCAGTGTTGCTTTTGCGGTTGCACAACGTATGTAACTATGAGATTTCAGCACTTGTCCATTTTGCAGTATATGACTTTTCGATAAAAAATGATTTTTTTGCAGCACAAGGTTTATTATACAATGGAAAACGCTGGTACTCCAGTATTGCTTTTGCGGTTGCACAACGTATGTAACTATGCGATTTCAGCACTTGTCCATTTTGCAGTATGTGACTTTTCGATAAAAAATGATTTTTTTCAGTAGAAGGTTTATTATATAGTGGAAAAGTCTGGTACTCCAGTATTGCTTTTGCGGTTGCACAACGTATGTAACTGTGCGATTTCAGCACTTGTCCATTTTGCAGTATATGACTTTTCGATAAAAAATAATTTTTTTCAGCACAAGGTTTATTATACAATGGAAAACGCTGGTACTCCAGTATTGCTTTTGCGGTTGCACAACGTATGTAACTTTGCGATTTCAGCACTTGTCCATTTTGCAGTATATGATTTTTTGTGAAAAAATAATTTTTTTCAGTACAAGCTTTATTATACAGTGGAAAACGCTGGTATTCCAGTATTGATTTTGCGGTTGCGCAACGTATGCAACTGTGCGATTTCAGCACTTGTCCATTTTGCAGTATATGACTTTTCGATAAAAAATATTTTTTTCTGTACAAGCTTTATTATACAGTGGAAAACGCTGATACTCCAGTATTGCTTTTGCGGTTGCACAACGTATGTAACTATGCGATTTCAGCACTTGTCCATTTTGCAGTATATGACTTTTCGATGAAAAATATTTTTTTGCAGTACAAGCTTTATTATACAGTGGAAAACGCTGATACTCCAGTATTGCTTTTGCGGTTGCACAACGTATGTAACTATGAGATTTCAGCACTTCTCCTATTGCAGTATATGACTTTTCGATAAAAATGATTTTGTTCAGTACAAGCTTTTTTTGCAGTGGAAAACGCTGGTACTCCAGTACTGCTTTTGCGGTTGCACAACGTATGTAACTATGAGATTTCAGCACTTCTCCTATTGCAGTATATGACATTTCGATAAAAATGATTTTTTTCAGTACAAGCTTTATTATACAGTGGAAATCGCTGGTACTCCAGTGTTGCTTTTGCGGTTGCACAACGTATGTAACTATGAGATTTCAGCACTTGTCCATTTTGCAGTATATGACTTTTCGATAAAAAATATTTTTTTCTGTACAAGCTTTATTATACAGTGGAAAACGCTGATATTCCAGTATTGCTTCTGCGGTTGCACAACGTATGTAACTATGCGATTTCAGCACTTGTCCATTTTGCAGTATATGACTTTTCGATGAAAAATATTTTTTTGCAGTACAAGCTTTATTATACAGTGGAAAACGCTGATACTCCAGTATTGCTTTTGCGGTTGCACAACGTATGTAACTATGCGATTTCAGCACTTCTCCTATTGCAGTATATGACTTTTCGATAAAAAATGAATTTTTTCAGTACAAGCTTTATTATACAGTGGAAAACGCTGGTACTCCAGTATTGGTTTTGCGGTTGCACAACGTATGTAACTATGCGATTTCAGCACTTGTCCATTTTGCAGTATATGATTTTTTGTGAAAAAATAAATTTTTTCAGTACAAGCTTTATTATGCAGTGGAAAACGCTGGTATTCCAGTATTGATTTTGCGGTTGCACAACGTATGCAACTGTGCGATTTCAGCACTTGTCCATTTTGCAGAATATGACTTTTCGATAAAAAATATTTCTTTCTGTACAAGCTTTATTATACAGTGGAAAACGCTGATACTCCAGTATTGCTTTTGCGGTTGCACAACGTATGTAACTATGCGATTTCAGCACTTGTCCATTTTGCAGTATATGACTTTTCGATGAAAAATATTTTTTTGCAGTACAAGCTTTATTATACAGTGGAAAACGCTGATACTCCAGTATTGCTTTTGCGGTTGCACAACGTATGTAACTATGAGATTTCAGCACTTCACCTATTGCAGTATATGACTTTTCGATAAAAAATGATTTTTTTCAGTACAAGCTTTATTATACAGTGGAAAACGCTGGTACTCCAGTATTGCTTTTGCGGTTGCACAACGTATGCAACTGTGCGATTTCAGCACTTGTCCATTTTGCAGTATATGACTATTCGATAAAAAATATTTTTTTCTGTACAAGCTTTATTATACAGTGGAAAACGCTGATACTCCAGTATTGCTTTTGCGGTTTCACAACGTATGTAACTATGCGATTTCAGCACTTGTCCATTTTGCAGTATATGACTTTTCGATGAAAAATATTTTTTTGCAGTACAAGCTTTATTATACAGTGGAAAACGCTGATACTCCAGTATTGCTTTTGCGGTTGCACAACGTATGTAACTATGAGATTTCAGCACTTCTCCTATTGCAGTATATGACTTTTCGATAAAAATGATTTTTTTCAGTACAAGCTTTTTTTCAGTGGAAAACGCTGGTACTCCAGTACTGCTTTTGCGGTTGCACAACGTATGTAACTATGAGATTTCAGCACTTCTCCTATTGCAGTATATGACTTTTCGATAAAAATGATTTTTTTCAGTACAAGCTTTATTATACAGTGGAAATCGCTGGTACTCCAGTGTTGCTTTTGCGGTTGCACAACGTATGTAACTATGAGATTTCAGCACTTGTCCATTTTGCAGTATATGACTTTTCGATAAAAAATAATTTTTCAGCACAAGGTATATTATACAATGGAAAACGCTGGTACTCCAATATTGCTTTTGCGGTTGCACAACGTATGCAACTGTGCGATTTCAGCACTTGTCCATTTTGCAGTATATGACTTTTCGATAAAAAATATTTTTTTCAGTACAAGCTTTATTATACAGTGGAAAACGCTGATATTCCAGTATTGCTTTTGCGGTTGCACAACGTATGTAACTATGCGATTTCAGCACTTGTCCATTTTGCAGTATATGACTTTTCGATGAAAAATATTTTTTTGCAGTACAAGCTTTATTATGCAGTGGAAAACGCTGATACTCCAGTATTGCTTTTGCGGTTGCACAACGTATGTAACTATGCGATTTCAGCACTTGTCCATTTTGCAGTATATGACTTTTCGATGAAAAATATTTTTTTGCAGTACAAGCTTTATGATACAATGGAAAACGCTGATACTCCAGTATTGCTTTTGCGGTTGCACAACGTATGTAACTATGAGATTTCAGCACTTCTCCTATTGCAGTATATGACTTTTCGATAAAAAATGATTTTTTTCAGTATAAGCTTTATTATACAGTGGAAAACGCTAGTACTCTAGTATTGCTTTTACGGTTGCACAACGTATGAAACTATGCGATTTCAGCACTTGTCCATTTTGCAGTATATGACTTTTCGATAAAAAATAATTTTTTTCAGCACAAGGTTTATTATACAGTGGAAAACGCTGGTATTCCAGTATTGCTTTTGCGGTTGCACAACGTATGCAACTGTGCGATTTCAGCACTTGTCCATTTTGCAGTATATGACTTTTCGATAAAAAATATTTTTATCTGTACAAGCTTTATTATACAGTGGAAAACGCTGATACTCCAGTATTGCTTTTGCGGTTGCACAACGTATGTAACTATGCGATTTCAGCACTTGTCCATTTTGCAGTATATGACTTTTCGATGAAAAATGATTTTTTTCAGTACAAGCTTTATTATACAGTGGAAAAGCTGGTACTCCAGTATTGCTTTTGCGGTTGCGCAACGTATGTAACTGTGCGATTTCCGCACTTGTCCATTTTGCAGTATATGACTTTTCGATAACAAATAATTTTTTCAGCACAAGGTTTATTATACAATGGAAAACGCTGGTACTCCAGTATTGCTTTTGCGGTTGCACAACGTATGTAAATGTGCGATTTCAGCACTTGTTCATTTTGCAGTATATGACTTTTCGATAAAAAATAATTTTTTCAGCACAAGGTTTATTATACAATGGAAAACGCTGGTACTCCAGTATTGCTTTTGCGGTTGCACAACGTATGTAACTATGCGATTTCCGCATTTGTCCATTTTGCAGTATATGACTTTTCGATAAAAAATAATATTTTTTTTCAGTACAAGTTTTGTCATACATTGGAAAACACCGGTACTCCAGTATTGCTTTTGCGGTTGCACAACGTATGTACCTGTGCGATTTCAGCACTTGTCCATTTTGCAGTATATAACTTTTCGATAAAAAATATTTTTTTTCAGCACAAGTTTTATTATACATTGGAAAACACCGGTACTCCAGTATTGCTTTTGCGGTTGCACAACGTATGTAACTGTGCGAATTCAACACTTGTCCATTTTGCAGTACATAACTTTCGTTAGAAAATATTTTTTTTCAGTACAAGTTTTATTATACATGTGAAGACATCGGTACTCCAGTATTGCTTTTGCGGTTGCACAACGTATGCAACTGTGAGATTTCAGGACTTGTCCATTTCGCAGTATATGACTTTTCGATGAAAAATATTTTTTTTCAGTACAAGTTTTATCATACTTTGGAAAACACCGGTACTCCAGTATTGCTTTTGCGGTTGCACAACGTATGTAACTGTGCGATTTCAGCACTTGTCCATTTTGCAGTATATGACTTTTCGATAAAAAATAATTTTTTTCAGCACAAGGTTTATTATACAATGTAAAACGCTGGTACTCCAGTATTGCTTTTGCCGTTGCACAGCGTATGTAACTGTGCGATTTCAACACTTGTCCATTTTGCAGTATATGACTTTTCGTTGAAAAATAATTTTTTTCAGTACAAGCTTTATTATGCAGTGGAAAACTCTGGTACTCCAGTATTGCTTTTGCGGTGGCACAACGTATGTAACTATGCGATTTCAGCACTTGTCCATTTTGTAGTAGATGACTTTTTGTGAAAAAATATTTTTTTCCAGTACAAGCTTTATTATACAGTGGAAAACGCTGATACTCCAGTATTGCCTTTGCGGTTGCACTACGTGTGTAACTATGCGATTTCAGCACTTGTCCATTTTGCAGTATATGACTTTTCGATGAAAAATATTTTTTTGCAGTACAAGCTTTATTATACAGTGGAAAACGCTGATACTCCAGTATTGCTTTTGCGGTTGCACAACGTATGAAACTATGAGATTTCAGTACTTGTCCGTTTTGCAGTATATGACTTTTCGATAAAAAATAATTTTTTTCAGTACAAGCTTTATTATACAGTGGAAAACGCTGATACTCCAGTATTGCTTTTGCGGTTGCACAACGTACGTAACTATGCGATTTCAGCACTTGTCCATTTTGCAGTATATGACTTTTCGATGAAAAATATTTTTTTCAGTACAAGCTTTATTATACTGTGGAAAACGCTGGTACTCCAGTATTGCTTTCGCGGTTGCACAACGTATGCAACTATGCGATTTCAGCACTTGTCCATTTTGCAGTATATGACTTTTCGATGAAAAATATTTTTTTGCAGTTCAAGCTTTATTATACAGTGGACAACGCTGATATTCCAGTATTGCTTTTGCGGTTGCACAACGTATGTAACTATGCGATTTCAGCACTTGTCCATTTTGCAGTATATGACTTTTCGATGAAAAATATTTTTTTCAGTACAAGCTTTATTATACAGTGGAAAACGCTGGTACTCCAGTATTGCTTTTGCGGTTGCACAACGTATGCAACTATGCGATTTCAGCACTTGTCCATTTTGCAGTATATGACTTTTCGATGAAAAATATTTTTTTGCGGTACAAGCTTTATTATACAGTGGACAACGCTGATATTCCAGTATTGCTTTTGCGGTTGCACAACGTATGTAACTATGCGATTTCAGCACTTGTCCATTTTGCAGTATATGACTTTTCGATAAAAAATATTTTTTTTCAGTACAAGCTTTATTATACAGTGGAAAACGCTGGTACTCCAGTATTGCTTTTGCGGTTGCACAACGTATGTAACTGGGCGATTTCAGCACTTATCCATTTTGCAGTATATGACTTTTCGATAAAAAATAATTTTTTTCAGTACAAGCTTTATTATACAGTGGAAAACGCTGGTACTCCAGTATTGCTTTTGCGGTTGCACAACGTATGTAACTATGAGATTTCAGCACTTGTCCATTTTGCAGTATATGACTTTTCGATGAAAAATATTTTTTTGCAGTACAAGCTTTATTATACAGTGGAAAACGCTGATACTCCAGTATTGCTTTTGCGGTTGCACAACGTATGTAACTATGCGATTTCAGCACTTGTCCATTTTGCAGTATATGACTTTTCGATGAAAAATATTTTTTTGCAGTACAAGCTTTATTATACAGTGGAAAACGCTGATACTCCAGTATTGCTTTTGCGGTTGCACAACGTATGTAACTATGAGATTTCAGCACTTGTCCATTTTGCAGTATATGACTTTTCGATAAAAAATAATTTTTTTCAGTACAAGCTTTATTATACAGTGGAAAACGCTGGTACTCCAGTATTGCTTTTGCGGTTGCACAACGTATGTAACTATGAGATTTCAGTACTTGTCCATTTTGCAGTATATGACTTTTCGATAAAAAATAATTTTTTTCAGTACAAGCTTTGTTATACAGTGGAAAACGCTGGTATTCCAGTAATGCTTTTGCGGTTGCACAACGTATGCAACTGTGCGATTTCAGCACTTTTCCAATTTGCAGTATATGACTTTTCGATGAAAAATATTTTTTTGCAGTACAAGCTTTATTATACAGTGGAAAACGCTGATACTCCAGTATTGCTTTTGCGGTTGCACAACGTATGTAACTATGCGATTTCAGCACTTGTCCATTTTGCAGTATATGACTTTTCGATGAAAAATATTTTTTTGCAGTACAAGCTTTATTATACAGTGGAAAACGCTGGTACTCCAGTATTGCTTTTGGGGTTGCACAACGTATGAAACTATGAGATTTCAGTACTTGTCCATTTTGCAGTATACGACTTTTCGATAAAAAATAATTTTTTTCAGTACAAGCTTTGTTATACAGTGGAAAACGCTGGTATTCCAGTATTGCTTTTGCGGTTGCTCAACGTATGCAACTGTGCGATTTCAGCACTTGTCTATTTTGCAGTATATGACTTTTCGATAAAAAAAATATTTTTTTGCAGTACAAGCTTTATTATACAGTGGAAAACGCTGGTACTCCAGTATTGCTTTTGCGGTTGCACAACGTATGTAACTGGGCGATTTCAGCACTTGTCCATTTTGCAGTATATGACTTTTCGATAAAAAATAATTTTTTTCAGTACAAGCTTTATTATACAGTGGAAAACGCTGATATTCCAGTATTGCTTTTGCGGTTGCACAACGTATGTAACTATGCGATTTCAGTACTTGTCCATTTTGCAGTATATGACTTTTCGATGAAAAATATTTTTTTGCAGTACAAGCTTTATTATACAGTGGACAACGCTGATATTCCAGTATTGCTTTTGCGGTTGCACAACGTATGCAACTATGCGATTTCAGCACTTGTCCATTTTGCAGTATATGACTTTTCGATGAAAAATATTTTTTTGCAGTACAAGCTTTATTATACAGTGGAAAACGCTGATACTCCAGTATTGCTTTTGCGGTTGCACAACGTATGAAACTATGAGATTTCAGTACTTGTCCGTTTTGCAGTATATGACTTTTCGATGAAAAATATTTTTTTGCAGTACAAGCTTTATTATACAGTGGAAAACGCTGATATTCCAGTATTGCTTTTGCGGTTGCACAACGTATGTAACTATGCGATTTCAGTACTTGTCCATTTTGCAGTATATGACTTTTCGATGAAAAATATTTTTTTGCAGTACAAGCTTTATTATACAGTGGACAACGCTGATATTCCAGTATTGCTTTTGCGGTTGCACAACGTATGCAACTATGCGATTTCAGCACTTGTCCATTTTGCAGTATATGACTTTTCGATGAAAAATATTTTTTTGCAGTACAAGCTTTATTATACAGTGGACAACGCTGATATTCCAGTATTGCTTTTGCGGTTGCACAACGTATGTAACTATGCGATTTCAGCACTTGTTCATTTTGCAGTATATGACTTTTCGATGAAAAATATTTTTTTGCAGTACAAGCTTTATTATACAGTGGAAAACGCTGATACTCCAGTATTGCTATTGCGGTTGCACAACGTATGTAACTATGCGATTTCAGCACTTGTCCATTTTGCAGTATATGACTTTTCGATGAAAAATATTTTTTTGCAGTACAAGCTTTATTATACAGGGGAAAACGCTGATACTCCAGTATTGCTTTTGCGGTTGCACAACGTATGCAACTATGCGATTTCAGCACTTGTCCATTTTGCAGTATATGACTTTTCGATGAAAAATATTTTTTTGCAGTACAAGCTTTATTATGCAGTGGAAAACGCTGATACTCCAGTATTGCTTTTGCGGTTGCACAACGTATGTAACTATGCGATTTCAGCACTTGTCCATTTTGCAGTATATGACTTTTCGATGAAAAATATTTTTTTTCAGTACAAGCTTTATTATACAGTGGAAAACGCTGATACTCCCGTATTGCTTTTGCGGTTGCACAACGTATGTAACTATGCGATTTCAGCACTTGTCCATTTTGCAGTATATGACTTTTCGATGAAAAATATTTTTTTGCAGTACAAGCTTTATTATACAGTGGAAAACGCTGATACTCCAGTATTGCTTTTGCGGTTGCACAACGTATGCAACTGTGCGATTTCAGCACTTGTCTATTTTGCAGTATATGAATTTTCGATAAAAAATATTTTTTTGCAGTACAAGCTTTATTATACAGGGGAAAACGCTGATACTCCAGTATTGCTTTTGCGGTTGCACAACGTATGCAACTATGCGATTTCAGCACTTGTCCATTTTGCAGTATATGACTTTTCGATAAAAAATATTTTTTTGCAGTACAAGCTTTATTATACAGTGGACAACGCTGATATTCCAGTATTGCTTTTGCGGTTGCACAACGTATGTAACTATGCGATTTCAGCACTTGTCCATTTTGCAGTATATGACTTTTCGATGAAAAATATTTTTTTTACAGTACAAGCTTTATTATACAGTGGAAAACGCTGATACTCCAGTATTGCTTTTGCGGTTGCACTACGTATGCAACTGTGCGATTTCAGCACTTGTCTATTTTGCAGTATATGAATTTTCGATAAAAAATATTTTTTTGCAGTACAAGCTTTATTATACAGGGGAAAACGCTGATACTCCAGTATTGCTTTTGCGGTTGCACAACGTATGCAACTATGCGATTTCAGCACTTGTCCATTTTGCAGTATATGACTTTTCGATGAAAAATATTTTTTTGCAGTACAAGCTTTATTATACAGTGGACAACGCTGATATTCCAGTATTGCTTTTGCGGTTGCACAACGTATGTAACTATGCGATTTCAGTACTTGTCCATTTTGCAGTATATGACTTTTCGATGAAAAATATTTTTTTGCAGTACAAGCTTTATTATACAGTGGACAGTGCTGATATTCCAGTATTGCTTTTGCGGTTGCACGACGTATGCAACTATGCGATTTCAGCACTTGTCCATTTTGCAGTATATGACTTTTCGATGAAAAATATTTTTTTGCAGTACAAGCTTTATTATACAGTGGACAACGCTGATATTCCAGTATTGCTTTTGCGGTTGCACAACGTATGTAACTATGCGATTTCAGCACTTGTCCATTTTGCAGTTTTTGACTTTTCGATGAAAAATATTTTTTTGCAGTACAAGCTTTATTATGCAGTGGAAAACGCTGATACTCCAGTATTGCTTTTGCGGTTGCACAACGTATGAAACTATAAGATTTCAGTACTTGTCCGTTTTGCAGTATATGACTTTTCGACAAAAAATAATTTTTTTCAGTACAAGCTTTATTATACAGTGGAAAACGCTGATACTCCAGTATTGCTTTTGCGGTTGCACAATGTATGTAACTATGCGATTTCAGCACTTGTCCATTTTGCAGTATATGACTTTTCGATGAAAAATATTTTTTTCAGTACAAGCTTTATTATACAGTGGAAAACGCTGGTATTCCAGTATTGCTTTTGCGGTTGCACAACGTATGAAACTATGAGATTTCAGTACTTGTCCATTTTGCAGTATATGACTTTTCGATAAAAAATAATTTTTTTCAGTATAAGCTTTGTTATACAGTGGAAAACGCTGGTATTCCAGTATTGCTTTTGCGGTTGCACAACGTATGCAGCTGTGCGATTTCAGCACTTGTCTATTTTGCAGTATATGACTTTTCGATAAAAAATATTTTTTTGCAGTACAAGCTTTATTATACAGGGGAAAACGCTGATACTCCAGTATTGCTTTTGCGGTTGCACAACGTATGCAACTATGCGATTTCAGCACTTGTCCATTTTGCAGTATATGACTTTTCGATGAAAAATATTTTTTTGCAGTACAAGCTTTATTATACAGTGGACAACGCTGATATTCCAGTATTGCTTTTGCGGTTGCACAACGTATGTAACTATGCGATTTCAGCACTTGTCCATTTTGCAGTATATGACTTTTCGATAAAAAATATTTTTTTTCAGTACAAGCTTTATTATACAGTGGAAAACGCTGATACTCCAGTATTGCTTTTGCGGTTGCACAACGTATGTAACTATGCGATTTCAGCACTTGTCTATTTTGCAGTATATGACTTTTCGATGAAAAATATTTTTTTGCAGTACAAGCTTTATTATACAGTGGACAACGCTGATATTCCAGTATTGCTTTTGCGGTTGCACAACGTATGCAACTATGCGATTTCAGCACTTGTCCATTTTGCAGTATATGACTTTTCGATGAAAAATATTTTTTTGCAGTACAAGCTTTATTATACAGTGGAAAACGCTGATATTCCAGTATTGCTTTTGCGGTTGCACAACGTATGTAACTATGCGATTTCAGCACTTGTCCATTTTGCAGTATATGACTTTTCGATAAAAAATATTTTTTTTCAGTACAAGCTTTATTATACAGTGGAAAACGCTGATACTCCAGTATTGCTTTTGCGGTTGCACAACGTATGTAACTATGCGATTTCAGCACTTGTCCATTTTGCAGTATATGACTTTTCGATGAAAAATATTTTTTTGCAGTGCAAGCTTTATTATACAGTGGAAAACGCTGATACTCCAGTATTGCTTTTGCGGTTGCACAACGTATGTAACTATGAGATTTCAGCACTTGTCCATTTTGCAGTATATGACTTTTCGATGAAAAATATTTTTTTGCAGTACAAGCTTTATTATACAGTGGACAACGCTGATATTCCAGTATTGCTTTTGCGGTTGCACAACGTATGTAACTATGCGATTTCAGCACTTGTCCATTTTGCAGTATATGACTTTTCGATAAAAAATTTTTTTTTTCAGTACAAGCTTTATTATACAGTGGAAAACGCTGATACTCCAGTATTGCTTTTGCGGTTGCACAACGTATGCAACTGTGCGATTTCAGCACTTGTCCATTTTGCAGTATATGACTTTTCGATGAAAAATATTTTTTTTCAGTACAAGCTTTATTATACAGTGGAAAACGCTGATACTCCAGTATTGCTTTTGCGGTTGCACAACGTATGTAACTATGCGATTTCAGCACTTGTCCATTTTGCAGTATATGACTTTTCGATAAAAAATATTTTTTTGCAGTACAAGCTTTATTATGCAGTGGAAAACGCTGATACTCCAGTATTGCTTTTGCGGTTGCACAACGTATGTAACTATGAGATTTCAGCACTTGTCCATTTTGCAGTATATGACTTTTCGATAAAAAATAATTTTTTTCATTACAAGGTTTATTATACAGTGGAAAACGCTGGTACTCCAGTATTGCTTTTGCGGTTGCACAACGTATGTAACTATGCGATTTCAGCACTTGTCCATTTTGCAGTATATGACTTTTCGATGAAAAATATTTTTTTGCAGTGCAAGCTTTATTATACAGTGGAAAACGCTGATACTCCAGTATTGCTTTTGCGGTTGCACAACGTATGTAACTATGAGATTTCAGCACTTGTCCATTTTGCAGTATATGACTTTTCGATAAAAAATATTTTTTTGCAGTACAAGCTTTATTATGCAGTGGAAAACGCTGATACTCCAGTATTGCTTTTGCGGTTGCACAACGTATGTAACTATGAGATTTCAGCACTTGTCCATTTTGCAGTATATGACTTTTCGATAAAAAATAATTTTTTTCATTACAAGCTTTATTATACAGTGGAAAACGCTGGTACTCCAGTATTGCTTTTGCGGTTGCACAACGTATGTAACTATGCGATTTCAGCACTTGTCCATTTTGCAGTATATGAGTTTTCGATGAAAAATATTTTTTTGCAGTGCAAGCTTTATTATGCAGTGGAAAACGCTGATACTCCAGTATTGCTTTTGCGGTTGCACAACGTATGTAACTATGAGATTTCAGCACTTGTCCATTTTGCAGTATATGACTTTTCGATGAAAAATATTTTTTTGCAGTACAAGCTTTATTATACAGTGGACAACGCTGATATTCCAGTATTGCTTTTGCGGTTGCACAACGTATGTAACTATGCGATTTCAGCACTTGTCCATTTTGCAGTATATGACTTTTCGATAAAAAATATTTTTTTTCAGTACAAGCTTTATTATACAGTGGAAAACGCTGATACTCCAGTATTGCTTTTGCGGTTGCACAACGTATGCAACTGTGCGATTTCAGCACTTGTCCATTTTGCAGTATATGACTTTTCGATGAAAAATATTTTTTTTCAGTACAAGCTTTATTATACAGTGGAAAACGCTGATACTCCAGTATTGCTTTTGCGGTTGCACAACGTATGTAACTATGCGATTTCAGCACTTGTCCATTTTGCAGTATATGACTTTTCGATAAAAAATATTTTTTTGCAGTACAAGCTTTATTATGCAGTGGAAAACGCTGATACTCCAGTATTGCTTTTGCGGTTGCACAACGTATGTAACTATGAGATTTCAGCACTTGTCCATTTTGCAGTATATGACTTTTCGATAAAAAATAATTTTTTTCATTACAAGCTTTATTATACAGTGGAAAACGCTGGTACTCCAGTATTGCTTTTGCGGTTGCACAACGTATGTAACTATGCGATTTCAGCACTTGTCCATTTTGCAGTGTATGACTTTTCGATGAAAAATATTTTTTTGCAGTACAAGCTTTATTATACAGTGGACAACGCTGATATTCCAGTATTGCTTTTGCGGTTGCACAACGTATGTAACTATGCGATTTCAGCACTTGTCCATTTTGCAGTATATGACTTTTCGATGAAAAATATGTTTTTGCAGTACAAGCTTTATTATACAGTGGAAAACGCTGATACTCCAGTATTGCTTTTGCGGTTGCACAACGTATGAAACTATGAGATTTCAGTACTTGTCCGTTTTGCAGTATATGACTTTTCGACAAAAAATAATTTTTTTCAGTACAAGCTTTATTATACAGTGGAAAACGCTGATACTCCAGTATTGCTTTTGCGGTTGCACAATGTATGTAACTATGCGATTTCAGCACTTGTCCATTTTGCAGTATATGACTTTTCGATGAAAAATATTTTTTTTCAGTACAAGCTTTATTATACAGTGGAAAACGCTGATACTCCAGTATTGCTTTTGCGGTTGCACAACGTATGCAACTGTGCGATTTCAGCACTTGTCTATTTTGCAGTATATGAATTTTCGATAAAAAATATTTTTTTGCAGTACAAGCTTTATTATACAGGGGAAAACGCTGATACTCCAGTATTGCTTTTGCGGTTGCACAACGTATGCAACTATGCGATTTCAGCACTTGTCCATTTTGCAGTATATGACTTTTCGATGAAAAATATTTTTTTGCAGTACAAGCTTTATTATACAGTGGACAACGCTGATATTCCAGTATTGCTTTTGCGGTTGCACAACGTATGTAACTATGCGATTTCAGTACTTGTCCATTTTGCAGTATATGACTTTTCGATGAAAAATATTTTTTTGCAGTACAAGCTTTATTATACAGTGGACAGTGCTGATATTCCAGTATTGCTTTTGCGGTTGCACAACGTATGCAACTATGCGATTTCAGCACTTGTCCATTTTGCAGTATATGACTTTTCGATGAAAAATATTTTTTTGCAGTACAAGCTTTATTATACAGTGGACAACGCTGATATTCCAGTATTGCTTTTGCGGTTGCACAACGTATGTAACTATGCGATTTCAGCACTTGTCCATTTTGCAGTTTTTGACTTTTCGATGAAAAATATTTTTTTGCAGTACAAGCTTTATTATGCAGTGGAAAACGCTGATACTCCAGTATTGCTTTTGCGGTTGCACAACGTATGAAACTATAAGATTTCAGTACTTGTCCGTTTTGCAGTATATGACTTTTCGACAAAAAATAATTTTTTTCAGTACAAGCTTTATTATACAGTGGAAAACGCTGATACTCCAGTATTGCTTTTGCGGTTGCACAATGTATGTAACTATGCGATTTCAGCACTTGTCCATTTTGCAGTATATGACTTTTCGATGAAAAATATTTTTTTCAGTACAAGCTTTATTATACAGTGGAAAACGCTGGTATTCCAGTATTGCTTTTGCGGTTGCACAACGTATGAAACTATGAGATTTCAGTACTTGTCCATTTTGCAGTATATGACTTTTCGATAAAAAATAATTTTTTTCAGTATAAGCTTTGTTATACAGTGGAAAACGCTGGTATTCCAGTATTGCTTTTGCGGTTGCACAACGTATGCAGCTGTGCGATTTCAGCACTTGTCTATTTTGCAGTATATGACTTTTCGATAAAAAATATTTTTTTGCAGTACAAGCTTTATTATACAGGGGAAAACGCTGATACTCCAGTATTGCTTTTGCGGTTGCACAACGTATGCAACTATGCGATTTCAGCACTTGTCCATTTTGCAGTATATGACTTTTCGATAAAAAATATTTTTTTTCAGTACAAGCTTTATTATACAGTGGAAAACGCTGATACTCCAGTATTGCTTTTGCGGTTGCACAACGTATGTAACTATGCGATTTCAGCACTTGTCTATTTTGCAGTATATGACTTTTCGATGAAAAATATTTTTTTGCAGTACAAGCTTTATTATACAGTGGACAACGCTGATATTCCAGTATTGCTTTTGCGGTTGCACAACGTATGCAACTATGCGATTTCAGCACTTGTCCATTTTGCAGTATATGACTTTTCGATGAAAAATATTTTTTTGCAGTACAAGCTTTATTATACAGTGGAAAACGCTGATATTCCAGTATTGCTTTTGCGGTTGCACAACGTATGTAACTATGCGATTTCAGCACTTGTCCATTTTGCAGTATATGACTTTTCGATAAAAAATATTTTTTTTCAGTACAAGCTTTATTATACAGTGGAAAACGCTGATACTCCAGTATTGCTTTTGCGGTTGCACAACGTATGTAACTATGCGATTTCAGCACTTGTCCATTTTGCAGTATATGACTTTTCGATGAAAAATATTTTTTTGCAGTGCAAGCTTTATTATACAGTGGAAAACGCTGATACTCCAGTATTGCTTTTGCGGTTGCACAACGTATGTAACTATGAGATTTCAGCACTTGTCCATTTTGCAGTATATGACTTTTCGATGAAAAATATTTTTTTGCAGTACAAGCTTTATTATACAGTGGACAACGCTGATATTCCAGTATTGCTTTTGCGGTTGCACAACGTATGTAACTATGCGATTTCAGCACTTGTCCATTTTGCAGTATATGACTTTTCGATAAAAAATATTTTTTTTCAGTACAAGCTTTATTATACAGTGGAAAACGCTGATACTCCAGTATTGCTTTTGCGGTTGCACAACGTATGCAACTGTGCGATTTCAGCACTTGTCCATTTTGCAGTATATGACTTTTCGATGAAAAATATTTTTTTTCAGTACAAGCTTTATTATACAGTGGAAAACGCTGATACTCCAGTATTGCTTTTGCGGTTGCACAACGTATGTAACTATGCGATTTCAGCACTTGTCCATTTTGCAGTATATGACTTTTCGATAAAAAATATTTTTTTGCAGTACAAGCTTTATTATGCAGTGGAAAACGCTGATACTCCAGTATTGCTTTTGCGGTTGCACAACGTATGTAACTATGAGATTTCAGCACTTGTCCATTTTGCAGTATATGACTTTTCGATAAAAAATAATTTTTTTCAGTACAAGCTTTATTATACAGTGGAAAACGCTGGTACTCCAGTATTGCTTTTGCGGTTGCACAACGTATGTAACTATGCGATTTCAGCACTTGTCCATTTTGCAGTGTATGACTTTTCGATGAAAAATATTTTTTTGCAGTACAAGCTTTATTATACAGTGGACAACGCTGATATTCCAGTATTGCTTTTGCGGTTGCACAACGTATGTAACTATGCGAATTCAGCACTTGTCCATTTTGCAGTATATGACTTTTCGATGAAAAATATGTTTTTGCAGTACAAGCTTTATTATACAGTGGAAAACGCTGATACTCCAGTATTGCTTTTGCGGTTGCACAACGTATGAAACTATGAGATTTCAGTACTTGTCCGTTTTGCAGTATATGACTTTTCGACAAAAAATAATTTTTTTCAGTACAAGCTTTATTATACAGTGGAAAACGCTGATACTCCAGTATTGCTTTTGCGGTTGCACAATGTATGTAACTATGCGATTTCAGCACTTGTCCATTTTGCAGTATATGACTTTTCGATGAAAAATATTTTTTTTCAGTACAAGCTTTATTATACAGTGGAAAACGCTGATACTCCAGTATTGCTTTTGCGGTTGCACAACGTATGCAACTGTGCGATTTCAGCACTTGTCCATTTTGCAGTATATGACTTTTCGATGAAAAATATTTTTTTTCAGTACAAGCTTTATTATACAGTGGAAAACGCTGATACTCCAGTATTGCTTTTGCGGTTGCACAACGTATGTAACTATGCGATTTCAGCACTTGTCCATTTTGCAGTATATGACTTTTCGATAAAAAATATTTTTTTGCAGTACAAGCTTTATTATGCAGTGGAAAACGCTGATACTCCAGTATTGCTTTTGCGGTTGCACAACGTATGTAACTATGAGATTTCAGCACTTGTCCATTTTGCAGTATATGACTTTTCGATAAAAAATAATTTTTTTCATTACAAGCTTTATTATACAGTGGAAAACGCTGGTACTCCAGTATTGCTTTTGCGGTTGCACAACGTATGTAACTATGCGATTTCAGCACTTGTCCATTTTGCAGTGTATGACTTTTCGATGAAAAATATTTTTTTGCAGTACAAGCTTTATTATACAGTGGACAACGCTGATATTCCAGTATTGCTTTTGCGGTTGCACAACGTATGTAACTATGCGATTTCAGCACTTGTCCATTTTGCAGTATATGACTTTTCGATGAAAAATATGTTTTTGCAGTACAAGCTTTATTATACAGTGGAAAACGCTGATACTCCAGTATTGCTTTTGCGGTTGCACAACGTATAAAACTATGAGATTTCAGTACTTGTCCGTTTTGCAGTATATGACTTTTCGACAAAAAATAATTTTTTTCAGTACAAGCTTTATTATACAGTGGAAAACGCTGATACTCCAGTATTGCTTTTGCGGTTGCACAATGTATGTAACTATGCGATTTCAGCACTTGTCCATTTTGCAGTATATGACTTTTCGATGAAAAATATTTTTTTGCAGCACAAGCTTTATTATACAGTGGAAAACGCTGGTACTCCAGTATTGCTTTTGCGGTTGCACAACGTATGAAACTATGGGATTTCAGTACTTGTCCATTTTGCAGTATACGACTTTTCGATAAAAAATAATTTTTTTCAGTACAAGCTTTGTTATACAGTGGAAAACGCTGGTATTCCAGTATTGCTTTTGCGGTTGCTCAACGTATGCAACTGTGCGATTTCAGCACTTGTCTATTTTGCAGTATATGAATTTTCGATAAAAAAAATATTTTTTTGCAGTACAAGCTTTATTATACAGTGGAAAACGCTGGTACTCCAGTATTGCTTTTGCGGTTGCACAACGTATGTAACTGGGCGATTTCAGCACTTGTCCATTTTGCAGTATATGACTTTTCGATAAAAAATAATTTTTTTCAGTACAAGCTTTATTATACAGTGGAAAACGCTGGTACTCCAGTATTGCTTTTGCGGTTGCACAACGTATGTAACTATGAGATTTCAGCACTTGTCCATTTTGCAGTATATGACTTTTCGATGAAAAATATTTTTTTGCAGTACAAGCTTTATTATACAGTGGAAAACGCTGATACTCCAGTATTGCTTTTGCGGTTGCACAACGTATGCAACTATGCGATTTCAGCACTTGTCCATTTTGCAGTATATGACATTTCGATGAAAAATATTTTTTTGCAGTACAAGCTTTATTATACAGTGGAAAACGCTGATACTCCAGTATTGCTTTTGCGGTTGCACAACGTATGTAACTATGAGATTTCAGCACTTGTCCATTTTGCAGTATATGACTTTTCGACAAAAAATAATTTTTTTCAGTACAAGCTTTATTATACAGTGGAAAACGCTGGTACTCCAGTATTGCTTTTGCGGTTGCACAACGTATGTAACTATGAGATTTCAGTACTTGTCCATTTTGCAGTATATGACTTTTCGATAAAAAATAATTTTTTTCAGTACAAGCTTTGTTATACAGTGGAAAACGCTGGCATTCCAGTATTGCTTTTGCGGTTGCACAACGTATGCAACTGTGCGATTTCAGCACTTTTCCAATTTGCAGTATATGACTTTTCGATGAAAAATATTTTTTTGCAGTACAAGCTTTATTATACAGTGGAAAACGCTGATACTCCAGTATTGCCTTTGCGGTTGCACTACGTGTGTAACTATGCGATTTCAGCACTTGTCCATTTTGCAGTATATGACTTTTCGATGAAAAATATTTTTTTGCAGTACAAGCTTTATTATACAGTGGAAAACGCTGATACTCCAGTATTGCTTTTGCGGTTGCACAACGTATGAAACTATGAGATTTCAGTACTTGTCCGTTTTGCAGTATATGACTTTTCGATAAAAAATATTTTTTTTCAGTACAAGCTTTATTATACAGTGGAAAACGCTGATACTCCAGTATTGCTTTTGCGGTTGCACAACGTACGTAACTATGCGATTTCAGCACTTGTCCATTTTGCAGTATATGACTTTTCGATGAAAAATATTTTTTTCAGTACAAGCTTTATTATACTGTGGAAAACGCTGGTACTCCAGTATTGCTTTTGCGGTTGCACAACGTATGCAACTATGCGATTTCAGCACTTGTCCATTTTGCAGTATATGACTTTTCGATGAAAAATATTTTTTTGCAGTTCAAGCTTTATTATACAGTGGACAACGCTGATATTCCAGTATTGCTTTTGCGGTTGCACAACGTATGTAACTATGCGATTTCAGCACTTGTCCATTTTGCAGTATATGACTTTTCGATGAAAAATATTTTTTTCAGTACAAGCTTTATTATACAGTGGAAAACGCTGGTACTCCAGTATTGCTTTTGCGGTTGCACAACGTATGCAACTATGCGATTTCAGCACTTGTCCATTTTGCAGTATATGACTTTTCGATGAAAAATATTTTTTTGCGGTACAAGCTTTATTATACAGTGGACAACGCTGATATTCCAGTATTGCTTTTGCGGTTGCACAACGTATGTAACTATGCGATTTCAGCACTTGTCCATTTTGCAGTATATGACTTTTCGATAAAAAATATTTTTTTTCAGTACAAGCTTTATTATACAGTGGAAAACGCTGGTACTCCAGTATTGCTTTTGCGGTTGCACAACGTATGTAACTGGGCGATTTCAGCACTTATCCATTTTGCAGTATATGACTTTTCGATAAAAAATAATTTTTTTCAGTACAAGCTTTATTATACAGTGGAAAACGCTGGTACTCCAGTATTGCTTTTGCGGTTGCACAACGTATGTAACTATGAGATTTCAGCACTTGTCCATTTTGCAGTATATGACTTTTCGATGAAAAATATTTTTTTGCAGTACAAGCTTTATTATACAGTGGAAAACGCTGATACTCCAGTATTGCTTTTGCGGTTGCACAACGTATGTAACTATGCGATTTCAGCACTTGTCCATTTTGCAGTATATGACTTTTCGATGAAAAATATTTTTTTGCAGTACAAGCTTTATTATACAGTGGAAAACGCTGATACTCCAGTATTGCTTTTGCGGTTGCACAACGTATGTAACTATGAGATTTCAGCACTTGTCCATTTTGCAGTATATGACTTTTCGATAAAAAATAATTTTTTTCAGTACAAGCTTTATTATACAGTGGAAAACGCTGGTACTCCAGTATTGCTTTTGCGGTTGCACAACGTATGTAACTATGAGATTTCAGTACTTGTCCATTTTGCAGTATATGACTTTTCGATAAAAAATAATTTTTTTCAGTACAAGCTTTGTTATACAGTGGAAAACGCTGGTATTCCAGTAATGCTTTTGCGGTTGCACAACGTATGCAACTGTGCGATTTCAGCACTTTTCCAATTTGCAGTATATGACTTTTCGATGAAAAATATTTTTTTGCAGTACAAGCTTTATTATACAGTGGAAAACGCTGATACTCCAGTATTGCTTTTGCGGTTGCACAACGTATGTAACTATGCGATTTCAGCACTTGTCCATTTTGCAGTATATGACTTTTCGATGAAAAATATTTTTTTGCAGTACAAGCTTTATTATACAGTGGAAAACGCTGGTACTCCAGTATTGCTTTTGCGGTTGCACAACGTATGAAACTATGCGATTTCAGTACTTGTCCATTTTGCAGTATACGACTTTTCGATAAAAAATAATTTTTTTTCTGTACAAGCTTTGTTATACAGTGGAAAACGCTGGTATTCCAGTATTGCTTTTGCGGTTGCTCAACGTATGCAACTGTGCGATTTCAGCACTTGTCTATTTTGCAGTATATGACTTTTCGATAAAAAAAATATTTTTTTGCAGTACAAGCTTTATTATACAGTGGAAAACGCTGGTACTCCAGTATTGCTTTTGCGGTTGCACAACGTATGTAACTGGGCGATTTCAGCACTTGTCCATTTTGCAGTATATGACTTTTCGATAAAAAATAATTTTTTGCAGTACAAGCTTTATTATACAGTGGAAAACGCTGATATTCCAGTATTGCTTTTGCGGTTGCACAACGTACGTAACTATGCGATTTCAGTACTTGTCCATTTTGCAGTATATGACTTTTCGATGAAAAATATTTTTTTGCAGTACAAGCTTTATTATACAGTGGACAACGCTGATATTCCAGTATTGCTTTTGCGGTTGCACAACGTATGCAACTATGCGATTTCAGCACTTGTCCATTTTGCAGTATATGACTTTTCGATGAAAAATATTTTTTTGCAGTACAAGCTTTATTATACAGTGGAAAACGCTGATACTCCAGTATTGCTTTTGCGGTTGCACAACGTATGAAACTATGAGATTTCAGTACTTGTCCGTTTTGCAGTATATGACTTTTCGATGAAAAATATTTTTTTGCAGTACAAGCTTTATTATACAGTGGAAAACGCTGATATTCCAGTATTGCTTTTGCGGTTGCACAACGTATGTAACTATGCGATTTCAGTACTTGTCCATTTTGCAGTATATGACTTTTCGATGAAAAATATTTTTTTGCAGTACAAGCTTTATTATACAATGGACAACGCTGATATTCCAGTATTGCTTTTGCGGTTGCACAACGTATGCAACTATGCGATTTCAGCACTTGTCCATTTTGCAGTATATGACTTTTCGATAAAAAATAATTTTTTTTCTGTACAAGCTTTGTTATACAGTGGAAAACGCTGGTATTCCAGTATTGCTTTTGCGGTTGCACAACTTATGCAACTGTGCGATTTCAGCACTTTTCCATTTTGCAGTATATGACTTTTCGATAAAAAATATTTTTTTGCAGTACAAGCTTTATTATACAAGGGAAAACGCTGATACTCCAGTATTGCTTTTGCGGTTGCACAACGTATGTAACTATGCGATTTCAGCACTTGTCCATTTTGCAGTATATGACTTTTCGATAAAAAATATTTTTTTTCAGTACAAGCTTTATTATACCGTGGAAAACGCTGATACTCCAGTATTGCTTTTGCGGTTGCACAACGTATGCAACTGTGCGATTTCAGCACTTGTCCATTTTGCAGTATATGACTTTTCGATAAAAAATATTTTTTTGCAGTACAAGCTTTATTATACAGTGGAAAACGCTGATACTCCAGTATTGCTTTTGCGGTTGCACAACGTATGTAACTATGAGATTTCAGCACTTGTCCATTTTGCAGTATATGACTTTTCGATAAAAAATAATTTTTTTCATTACAAGCTTTAATATACAGTGGAAAACGCTGGTACTCCAGTATTGCTTTTGCGGTTGCACAACGTATGTAACTATGCGATTTCAGCACTTGTCCATTTTGCAGTGTATGACTTTTCGATGAAAAATATTTTTTTGCAGTACAAGCTTTATTATACAGTGGACAACGCTGATATTCCAGTATTGCTTTTGCGGTTGCACAACGTATGTAACTATGCGATTTCAGCACTTGTCCATTTTGCAGTATATGACTTTTCGATGAAAAATATTTTTTTGCAGTACAAGCTTTATTTTCAGCACTTGTCCATTTTGCAGTATATGACTTTTCGATAAAACATATTTTTTTTCAGTACAAGCTTTATTATACAGTGGAAAACGCTGATACTCCAGTATTGCTTTTGCGGTTGCACAACGTATGTAACTATGCGATTTCAGCACTTGTCCATTTTGCAGTATATGACTTTTCGATGAAAAATATTTTTTTGCAGTGCAAGCTTTATTATACAGTGGAAAACGCTGATACTCCAGTATTGCTTTTGCGGTTGCACAACGTATGTAACTATGAGATTTCAGCACTTGTCCATTTTGCAGTATGTGACTTTTCGACAAAAAATAATTTTTTTCAGAACAAGCTTTGTTATACAGTGGACAACGCTGATATTCCAGTATTGCTTTTGCGGTTGCACAACGTATGTAACTATGCGATTTCAGCACTTGTCCATTTTGCAGTATATGACTTTTCGATGAAAAATATTTTTTTGCAGTACAAGCTTTATTATACAGTGGAAAACGCTGATACTCCAGTATTGCTTTTGCGGTTGCACAACGTATTTAACTATGCGATTTCAGCACTTGTCCATTTTGCAGTATATGACTTTTCGATGAAAAATATTTTTTTGCAGTACAAGCTTTATTATACAGTGGACAACGCTGATATTCCAGTATTGCTTTTGCGGTTGCACAACGTATGTAACTATGCGATTTCAGCACTTGTCCATTTTGCAGTATATGACTTTTCGATAAAAAATATTTTTTTTCAGTACAAGCTTTATTATACAGTGGAAAACGCTGATACTCCAGTATTGCTTTTGCGGTTGCACAACGTATGCAACTGTGCGATTTCAGCACTTGTCCATTTTGCAGTATATGACTTTTCGATGAAAAATATTTTTTTGCAGTACAAGCTTTATTATACAGGGGAAAACGCTGATATTCCAGTATTGCTTTTGCGGTTGCACAACGTATGTAACTATGCGATTTCAGCACTTGTCCATTTTGCAGTATATGACTTTTCGATGAAAAATATTTTTTTGCAGTACAAGCTTTATTATACAGTGGACAACGCTGATATTCCAGTATTGCTTTTGCGGTTGCACAACGTATGTAACTATGCGATTTCAGCACTTGTCCATTTTGCAGTATATGACTTTTCGATAAAAAATATTTTTTTGCAGTACAAGCTTTATTATACCGTGGAAAACGCTGATACTCCAGTATTGCTTTTGCGGTTGCACAACGTATGCAACTGTGCGATTTCAGCACTTGTCCATTTTGCAGTATATGACTTTTCGATGAAAAATATTTTTTTGCAGTACAAGCTTTATTATACAGTGGACAACGCTGATATTCCAGTATTGCTTTTGCGGTTGCACAACGTATGTAACTATGCGATTTCAGCACTTGTCCATTTTGCAGTATATGACTTTTCGATGAAAAATATTTTTTTGCAGTACAAGCTTTATTATACAGTGGAAAACGCTGATACTCCAGTATTGCTTTTGCGGTTGCACAACGTATGTAACTATGCGATTTCAGCACTTGTCCATTTTGCAGTATATGACTTTTCGATGAAAAATATTTTTTTGCAGTACAAGCTTTATTATACAGTGGAAAACGCTGATATTCCAGTATTGCTTTTGCGGTTGCACAACGTATGTAACTATGAGATTTCAGCACTTGTCCATTTTGCAGTATATGACTTTTCGATAAAAAATAATTGTTTTCAGTACAAGCTTTATTATACAGTGGAAAACGCTGGTACTCCAGTATTGCTTTTGCGGTTGCACAACGTATGTAACTATGAGATTTCAGTACTTGTCCATTTTGCAGTATATGACTTTTCGATAAAAAATAATTTTTTTCAGTACAAGCTTTGTTATACAGTGGAAAACGCTGGTATTCCAGTAATGCTTTTGCGGTTGCACAACGTATGCAACTGTGCGATTTCAGCACTTTTCCAATTTGCAGTATATGACTTTTCGATGAAAAATATTTTTTTGCAGTACAAGCTTTATTATACAGTGGAAAACGCTGGTACTCCAGTATTGCTTTTGCGGTTGCACAACGTATGAAACTATGAGATTTCAGTACTTGTCCATTTTGCAGTATACGACTTTTCGATAAAAAATAATTTTTTTTCTGTACAAGCTTTGTTATACAGTGGAAAACGCTGGTATTCCAGTATTGCTTTTGCGGTTGCTCAACGTATGCAACTGTGCGATTTCAGCACTTGTCTATTTTGCAGTTTATGACTTTTCGATAAAAAAAATATTTTTTTGCAGTACAAGCTTTATTATACAGTGGAAAACGCTGGTACTCCAGTATTGCTTTTGCGGTTGCACAACGTATGTAACTGGGCGATTTCAGCACTTGTCCATTTTGCAGTATATGACTTTTCGATAAAAAATAATTTTTTTCAGTACAAGCTTTATTATACAGTGGAAAACGCTGATATTCCAGTATTGCTTTTGCGGTTGCACAACGTATGTAACTATGCGATTTCAGTACTTGTCCATTTTGCAGTATATGACTTTTCGATGAAAAATATTTTTTTGCAGTACAAGCTTTATTATACAGTGGACAACGCTGATATTCCAGTATTGCTTTTGCGGTTGCACAACGTATGCAACTATGCGATTTCAGCACTTGTCCATTTTGCAGTATATGACTTTTCGATGAAAAATATTTTTTTGCAGTACAAGCTTTATTATACAGTGGAAAACGCTGATACTCCAGTATTGCTTTTGCGGTTGCACAACGTATGAAACTATGAGATTTCAGTACTTGTCCGTTTTGCAGTATATGACTTTTCGATGAAAAATATTTTTTTGCAGTACAAGCTTTATTATACAGTGGAAAACGCTGATATTCCAGTATTGCTTTTGCGGTTGCACAACGTATGTAACTATGCGATTTCAGTACTTGTCCATTTTGCAGTATATGACTTTTCGATGAAAAATATTTTTTTGCAGTACAAGCTTTATTATACAGTGGACAACGCTGATATTCCAGTATTGCTTTTGCGGTTGCACAACGTATGCAACTATGCGATTTCAGCACTTGTCCATTTTGCAGTATATGACTTTTCGATAAAAAATAATTTTTTTTCTGTACAAGCTTTGTTATACAGTGGAAAACGCTGGTATTCCAGTATTGCTTTTGCGGTTGCACAACTTATGCAACTGTGCGATTTCAGCACTTTTCCATTTTGCAGTATATGACTTTTCGATAAAAAATATTTTTTTGCAGTACAAGCTTTATTATACAAGGGAAAACGCTGATACTCCAGTATTGCTTTTGCGGTTGCACAACGTATGTAACTATGCGATTTCAGCACTTGTCCATTTTGCAGTATATGACTTTTCGATAAAAAATATTTTTTTGCAGTACAAGCTTTATTATACAGTGGACAACGCTGATATTCCAGTATTGCTTTTGCGGTTGCACAACGTATGTAACTATGCGATTTCAGCACTTGTCCATTTTGCAGTATATGACTTTTCGATAAAAAATATTTTTTTTCAGTACAAGCTTTATTATACCGTGGAAAACGCTGATACTCCAGTATTGCTTTTGCGGTTGCACAACGTATGCAACTGTGCGATTTCAGCACTTGTCCATTTTGCAGTATATGACTTTTCGATAAAAAATATTTTTTTGCAGTACAAGCTTTATTATACAGTGGAAAACGCTGATACTCCAGTATTGCTTTTGCGGTTGCACAACGTATGTAACTATGAGATTTCAGCACTTGTCCATTTTGCAGTATATGACTTTTCGATAAAAAATAATTTTTTTCATTACAAGCTTTAATATACAGTGGAAAACGCTGGTACTCCAGTATTGCTTTTGCGGTTGCACAACGTATGTAACTATGCGATTTCAGCACTTGTCCATTTTGCAGTGTATGACTTTTCGATGAAAAATATTTTTTTGCAGTACAAGCTTTATTATACAGTGGACAACGCTGATATTCCAGTATTGCTTTTGCGGTTGCACAACGTATGTAACTATGCGATTTCAGCACTTGTCCATTTTGCAGTATATGACTTTTCGATGAAAAATATTTTTTTGCAGTACAAGCTTTATTTTCAGCACTTGTCCATTTTGCAGTATATGACTTTTCGATAAAACATATTTTTTTTCAGTACAAGCTTTATTATACAGTGGAAAACGCTGATACTCCAGTATTGCTTTTGCGGTTGCACAACGTATGTAACTATGCGATTTCAGCACTTGTCCATTTTGCAGTATATGACTTTTCGATGAAAAATATTTTTTTGCAGTGCAAGCTTTATTATACAGTGGAAAACGCTGATACTCCAGTATTGCTTTTGCGGTTGCACAACGTATGTAACTATGAGATTTCAGCACTTGTCCATTTTGCAGTATGTGACTTTTCGACAAAAAATAATTTTTTTCAGAACAAGCTTTGTTATACAGTGGACAACGCTGATATTCCAGTATTGCTTTTGCGGTTGCACAACGTATGTAACTATGCGATTTCAGCACTTGTCCATTTTGCAGTATATGACTTTTCGATGAAAAATATTTTTTTGCAGTACAAGCTTTATTATACAGTGGAAAACGCTGATACTCCAGTATTGCTTTTGCGGTTGCACAACGTATTTAACTATGCGATTTCAGCACTTGTCCATTTTGCAGTATATGACTTTTCGATGAAAAATATTTTTTTGCAGTACAAGCTTTATTATACAGTGGACAACGCTGATATTCCAGTATTGCTTTTGCGGTTGCACAACGTATGTAACTATGCGATTTCAGCACTTGTCCATTTTGCAGTATATGACTTTTCGATAAAAAATATTTTTTTTCAGTACAAGCTTTATTATACAGTGGAAAACGCTGATACTCCAGTATTGCTTTTGCGGTTGCACAACGTATGCAACTGTGCGATTTCAGCACTTGTCCATTTTGCAGTATATGACTTTTCGATGAAAAATATTTTTTTGCAGTACAAGCTTTATTATACAGGGGAAAACGCTGATACTCCAGTATTGCTTTTGCGGTTGCACAACGTATGTAACTATGCGATTTCAGCACTTGTCCATTTTGCAGTATATGACTTTTCGATGAAAAATATTTTTTTGCAGTACAAGCTTTATTATACAGTGGACAACGCTGATATTCCAGTATTGCTTTTGCGGTTGCACAACGTATGTAACTATGCGATTTCAGCACTTGTCCATTTTGCAGTATATGACTTTTCGATAAAAAATATTTTTTTGCAGTACAAGCTTTATTATACCGTGGAAAACGCTGATACTCCAGTATTGCTTTTGCGGTTGCACAACGTATGCAACTGTGCGATTTCAGCACTTGTCCATTTTGCAGTATATGACTTTTCGATGAAAAATATTTTTTTGCAGTACAAGCTTTATTATACAGTGGACAACGCTGATATTCCAGTATTGCTTTTGCGGTTGCACAACGTATGTAACTATGCGATTTCAGCACTTGTCCATTTTGCAGTATATGACTTTTCGATGAAAAATATTTTTTTGCAGTACAAGCTTTATTATACAGTGGAAAACGCTGATACTCCAGTATTGCTTTTGCGGTTGCACAACGTATGTAACTATGCGATTTCAGCACTTGTCCATTTTGCAGTATATGACTTTTCGATGAAAAATATTTTTTTGCAGTACAAGCTTTATTATACAGTGGAAAACGCTGATACTCCAGTATTGCTTTTGCGGTTGCACAACGTATGTAACTATGAGATTTCAGCACTTGTCCATTTTGCAGTATATGACTTTTCGATAAAAAATAATTTTTTTCAGTACAAGCTTTATTATACAGTGGAAAACGCTGGTACTCCAGTATTGCTTTTGCGGTTGCACAACGTATGTAACTATGAGATTTCAGTACTTGTCCATTTTGCAGTATATGACTTTTCGATAAAAAATAATTTTTTTCAGTACAAGCTTTGTTATACAGTGGAAAACGCTGGTATTCCAGTAATGCTTTTGCGGTTGCACAACGTATGCAACTGTGCGATTTCAGCACTTTTCCAATTTGCAGTATATGACTTTTCGATAAAAAATATTTTTTTTCAGTACAAGCTTTATTATACAGTGGAAAACGCTGATACTCCAGTATTGCTTTTGCGGTTGCACAACGTATGCAACTGTGCGATTTCAGCACTTGTCCATTTTGCAGTATATGACTTTTCGATGAAAAATATTTTTTTGCAGTACAAGCTTTATTTTACAGGGGAAAACGCTGATACTCCAGTATTGCTTTTGCGGTTGCACAACGTATGTAACTATGCGATTTCAGCACTTGTCCATTTTGCAGTATATGACTTTTCGATGAAAAATATTTTTTTGCAGTACAAGCTTTATTATACAGTGGACAACGCTGATATTCCAGTATTGCTTTTGCGGTTGCACAACGTATGTAACTATGCGATTTCAGCACTTGTCCATTTTGCAGTATATGACTTTTCGATAAAAAATATTTTTTTGCAGTACAAGCTTTATTATACCGTGGAAAACGCTGATACTCCAGTATTGCTTTTGCGGTTGCACAACGTATGCAACTGTGCGATTTCAGCACTTGTCCATTTTGCAGTATATGACTTTTCGATGAAAAATATTTTTTTGCAGTACAAGCTTTATTATACAGTGGAAAACGCTGATACTCCAGTATTGCTTTTGCGGTTGCACAACGTATGCAACTGTGCGATTTCAGCACTTGTCCATTTTGCAGTATATGACTTTTCGATGAAAAATATTTTTTTGCAGTACAAGCTTTATTATACAGGGGAAAACGCTGATACTCCAGTATTGCTTTTGCGGTTGCACAACGTATGTAACTATGCGATTTCAGCACTTGTCCATTTTGCAGTATATGACTTTTCGATGAAAAATATTTTTTTGCAGTACAAGCTTTATTATACAGTGGACAACGCTGATATTCCAGTATTGCTTTTGCGGTTGCACAACGTATGTAACTATGCGATTTCAGCACTTGTCCATTTTGCAGTATATGACTTTTCGATAAAAAATATTTTTTTGCAGTACAAGCTTTATTATACCGTGGAAAACGCTGATACTCCAGTATTGCTTTTGCGGTTGCACAACGTATGCAACTGTGCGATTTCAGCACTTGTCCATTTTGCAGTATATGACTTTTCGATGAAAAATATTTTTTTGCAGTACAAGCTTTATTATGCAGTGGAAAACGCTGATATTCCAGTATTGCTTTTGCGGTTGCACAACGTATGTAACTATGCGATTTCAGCACTTGTCCATTTTGCAGTATATGACTTTTCGATAAAAAATATTTTTTTGCAGTACAAGCTTTATTATACCGTGGAAAACGCTGATACTCCAGTATTGCTTTTGCGGTTGCACAACGTATGCAACTGTGCGATTTCAGCACTTGTCCATTTTGCAGTATATGACTTTTCGATGAAAAATATTTTTTTGCAGTACAAGCTTTATTATACAGTGGAAAACGCTGATACTCCAGTATTGCTTTTGCGGTTGCACAACGTATGCAACTGTGCGATTTCAGCACTTGTCCATTTTGCAGTATATGACTTTTCGATGAAAAATATTTTTTTGCAGTACAAGCTTTATTATACAGGGGAAAACGCTGATACTCCAGTATTGCTTTTGCGGTTGCACAACGTATGTAACTATGCGATTTCAGCACTTGTCCATTTTGCAGTATATGACTTTTCGATGAAAAATATTTTTTTGCAGTACAAGCTTTATTATACAGTGGACAACGCTGATATTCCAGTATTGCTTTTGCGGTTGCACAACGTATGTAACTATGCGATTTCAGCACTTGTCCATTTTGCAGTATATGACTTTTCGATAAAAAATATTTTTTTGCAGTACAAGCTTTATTATACCGTGGAAAACGCTGATACTCCAGTATTGCTTTTGCGGTTGCACAACGTATGCAACTGTGCGATTTCAGCACTTGTCCATTTTGCAGTATATGACTTTTCGATGAAAAATATTTTTTTGCAGTACAAGCTTTATTATACAGTGGACAACGCTGATATTCCAGTATTGCTTTTGCGGTTGCACAACGTATGTAACTATGCGATTTCAGCACTTGTCCATTTTGCAGTATATGACTTTTCGATGAAAAATATTTTTTTGCAGTACAAGCTTTATTATACAGTGGACAGCGCTGATATTCCAGTATTGCTTTTGCGGTTGCACAACGTATGCAACTATGCGATTTCAGCACTTGTCCATTTTGCAGTATATGACTTTTCGATGAAAAATATTTTTTTGCAGTACAAGCTTTATTATACAGTGGACAACGCTGATATTCCAGTATTGCTTTTGCGGTTGCACAACGTATGTAACTATGCGATTTCAGCACTTGTCCATTTTGCAGTATATGACTTTTCGATAAAAAATATTTTTTTTCAGTACAAGCTTTATTATACAGTGGAAAACGCTGATACTCCAGTATTGCTTTTGCGGTTGCACAACGTATGTAACTATGCGATTTCAGCACTTGTCCATTTTGCAGTATATGACTTTTCGATGAAAAATATTTTTTTGCAGTACAAGCTTTATTATACAGTGGAAAACGCTGATACTCCAGTATTGTTTTTGGGGTTGCACAACGTATGTAACTATGCGATTTCAGCACTTGTCCATTTTGCAGTATATGACTTTTCGATGAAAAATATTTTTTTGCAGTACAAGCTTTATTATACAGTGGAAAACGCTGATACTCCAGCATTGCTTTTGCGGTTGCACAACGTATGCAACTGTGCGATTTCAGCACTTGTCTGTTTTGCAGTATATGAATTTTCGATAAAAAATATTTTTTTGCAGTACAAGCTTTATTATACAGGGGAAAACGCTGATACTCCAGTATTGCTTTTGCGGTTGCACAACGTATGCAACTATGCGATTTCAGCACTTGTCCATTTTGCAGTATATGACTTTTCGATAAAAAATATTTTTTTGCAGTACAAGCTTTATTATACAGTGGACAACGCTGATATTCCAGTATTGCTTTTGCGGTTGCACAACGTATGTAACTATGCGATTTCAGCACTTGTCCATTTTGCAGTATATGACTTTTCGATGAAAAATATTTTTTTGCAGTACAAGCTTTATTATACAGTGGACAGCGCTGATATTCCAGTATTGCTTTTGCGGTTGCACAACGTATGCAACTATGCGATTTCAGCACTTGTCCATTTTGCAGTATATGACTTTTCGATGAAAAATATTTTTTTGCAGTACAAGCTTTATTATACAGTGGACAACGCTGATATTCCAGTATTGCTTTTGCGGTTGCACAACGTATGTAACTATGCGATTTCAGCACTTGTCCATTTTGCAGTATATGACTTTTCGACAA
The DNA here is from genome assembly GCF_947561715.1 of Ascidia mentula. NCBI lineage: Eukaryota > Metazoa > Chordata > Ascidiacea > Phlebobranchia > Ascidiidae > Ascidia > Ascidia mentula. Next base: position 12,331,350 of record NC_138569.1, on the reverse strand, counting down.
AAAATAATTTTTTTCAGTACAAGCTTTATTATACAGTGGAAAACGCTGATACTCCAGTATTGTTTTGCGGTTGCACAATGTATGTAACTATGCGATTTCAGCACTTGTCCATTTTGCAGTATATGACTTTTCGATGAAAAATATTTTTTTCAGTACAAGCTTTATTATACAGTGGAAAACGCTGGTACTCCAGTATTGCTTTTGCGGTTGCACAACGTATGAAACTATGAGATTTCAGTACTTGTCCATTTTGCAGTATATGACTTTTCGATAAAAAATAATTTTTTTCAGTATAAGCTTTGTTATACAGTGGAAAACGCTGGTATTCCAGTATTGCTTTTGCGGTTGCACAACGTATGCAACTGTGCGATTTCAGCACTTGTCTATTTTGCAGTATATGACTTTTCGATAAAAAATATTTTTTTGCAGTACAAGCTTTATTATACAGGGGAAAACGCTGATACTCCAGTATTGCTTTTGCGGTTGCACAACGTATGCAACTATGCGATTTCAGCACTTGTCCATTTTGCAGTATATGACTTTTCGATGAAAAATATTTTTTTGCAGTACAAGCTTTATTATACAGTGGACAGCGCTGATATTCCAGTATTGCTTTTGCGGTTGCACAACGTATGTAACTATGCGATTTCAGCACTTGTCCATTTTGCAGTATATGACTTTTCGATAAAAAATATTTTTTTTCAGTACAAGCTTTATTATACAGTGGAAAACGCTGATACTCCAGTATTGCTTTTGCGGTTGCACAACGTATGTAACTATGCGATTTCAGCACTTGTCCATTTTGCAGTATATGACTTTTCGATGAAAAATATTTTTTTGCAGTACAAGCTTTATTATACAGTGGAAAACGCTGATACTCCAGTATTGCTTTTGCGGTTGCACAACGTATGTAACTATGCGATTTCAGCACTTGTCCATTTTGCAGTATATGACTTTTCGATGAAAAATATTTTTTTGCAGTACAAGCTTTATTATACAGTGGAAAACGCTGATACTCCAGCATTGCTTTTGCGGTTGCACAACGTATGCAACTGTGCGATTTCAGCACTTGTCTATTTTGCAGTATATGAATTTTCGATAAAAAATATTTTTTTGCAGTACAAGCTTTATTATACAGGGGAAAACGCTGATACTCCAGTATTGCTTTTGCGGTTGCACAATGTATGCAACTATGCGATTTCAGCACTTGTCCATTTTGCAGTATATGACTTTTCGATGAAAAATATTTTTTTGCAGTACAAGCTTTATTATACAGTGGACAACGCTGATATTCCAGTATTGCTTTTGCGGTTGCACAACGTATGTAACTATGCGATTTCAGCACTTGTCCATTTTGCAGTATATGACTTTTCGATGAAAAATATTTTTTTCAGTACAAGCTTTATTATACAGTGGAAAACGCTGATACTCCAATATTGCTTTTGCGGTTGCACAACGTATGTAACTATGAGATTTCAGCACTTGTCCATTTTGCAGTATATGACTTTTCGATAAAAAATAATTTTTTTTCTGTACAAGCTTTGTTATACAGTGGAAAACGCTGGTATTCCAGTATTGCTTTTGCGGTTGCACAACTTATGCAACTGTGCGATTTCAGCACTTTTCCATTTTGCAGTATATGACTTTTCGATAAAAAATATTTTTTTGCAGTACAAGCTTTATTATACAAGGGAAAACGCTGATACTCCAGTATTGCTTTTGCGGTTGCACAACGTATGTAACTATGCGATTTCAGCACTTGTCCATTTTGCAGTATATGACTTTTCGATAAAAAATATTTTTTTGCAGTACAAGCTTTATTATACAGTGGACAACGCTGATATTCCAGTATTGCTTTTGCGGTTGCACAACGTATGTAACTATGCGATTTCAGCACTTGTCCATTTTGCAGTATATGACTTTTCGATAAAAAATATTTTTTTTCAGTACAAGCTTTATTATACCGTGGAAAACGCTGATACTCCAGTATTGCTTTTGCGGTTGCACAACGTATGCAACTGTGCGATTTCAGCACTTGTCCATTTTGCAGTATATGACTTTTCGATAAAAAATATTTTTTTGCAGTACAAGCTTTATTATACAGTGGAAAACGCTGATACTCCAGTATTGCTTTTGCGGTTGCACAACGTATGTAACTATGAGATTTCAGCACTTGTCCATTTTGCAGTATATGACTTTTCGATAAAAAATAATTTTTTTCATTACAAGCTTTAATATACAGTGGAAAACGCTGGTACTCCAGTATTGCTTTTGCGGTTGCACAACGTATGTAACTATGCGATTTCAGCACTTGTCCATTTTGCAGTGTATGACTTTTCGATGAAAAATATTTTTTTGCAGTACAAGCTTTATTATACAGTGGACAACGCTGATATTCCAGTATTGCTTTTGCGGTTGCACAACGTATGTAACTATGCGATTTCAGCACTTGTCCATTTTGCAGTATATGACTTTTCGATGAAAAATATTTTTTTGCAGTACAAGCTTTATTTTCAGCACTTGTCCATTTTGCAGTATATGACTTTTCGATAAAACATATTTTTTTTCAGTACAAGCTTTATTATACAGTGGAAAACGCTGATACTCCAGTATTGCTTTTGCGGTTGCACAACGTATGTAACTATGCGATTTCAGCACTTGTCCATTTTGCAGTATATGACTTTTCGATGAAAAATATTTTTTTGCAGTGCAAGCTTTATTATACAGTGGAAAACGCTGATACTCCAGTATTGCTTTTGCGGTTGCACAACGTATGTAACTATGAGATTTCAGCACTTGTCCATTTTGCAGTATGTGACTTTTCGACAAAAAATAATTTTTTTCAGAACAAGCTTTGTTATACAGTGGACAACGCTGATATTCCAGTATTGCTTTTGCGGTTGCACAACGTATGTAACTATGCGATTTCAGCACTTGTCCATTTTGCAGTATATGACTTTTCGATGAAAAATATTTTTTTGCAGTACAAGCTTTATTATACAGTGGAAAACGCTGATACTCCAGTATTGCTTTTGCGGTTGCACAACGTATTTAACTATGCGATTTCAGCACTTGTCCATTTTGCAGTATATGACTTTTCGATGAAAAATATTTTTTTGCAGTACAAGCTTTATTATACAGTGGACAACGCTGATATTCCAGTATTGCTTTTGCGGTTGCACAACGTATGTAACTATGCGATTTCAGCACTTGTCCATTTTGCAGTATATGACTTTTCGATAAAAAATATTTTTTTTCAGTACAAGCTTTATTATACAGTGGAAAACGCTGATACTCCAGTATTGCTTTTGCGGTTGCACAACGTATGCAACTGTGCGATTTCAGCACTTGTCCATTTTGCAGTATATGACTTTTCGATGAAAAATATTTTTTTGCAGTACAAGCTTTATTATACAGGGGAAAACGCTGATACTCCAGTATTGCTTTTGCGGTTGCACAACGTATGTAACTATGCGATTTCAGCACTTGTCCATTTTGCAGTATATGACTTTTCGATGAAAAATATTTTTTTGCAGTACAAGCTTTATTATACAGTGGACAACGCTGATATTCCAGTATTGCTTTTGCGGTTGCACAACGTATGTAACTATGCGATTTCAGCACTTGTCCATTTTGCAGTATATGACTTTTCGATAAAAAATATTTTTTTTCAGTACAAGCTTTATTATACCGTGGAAAACGCTGATACTCCAGTATTGCTTTTGCGGTTGCACAACGTATGCAACTGTGCGATTTCAGCACTTGTCCATTTTGCAGTATATGACTTTTCGATAAAAAATATTTTTTTGCAGTACAAGCTTTATTATACAGTGGAAAACGCTGATACTCCAGTATTGCTTTTGCGGTTGCACAACGTATGTAACTATGAGATTTCAGCACTTGTCCATTTTGCAGTATATGACTTTTCGATAAAAAATAATTTTTTTCATCACAAGCTTTAATATACAGTGGAAAACGCTGGTACTCCAGTATTGCTTTTGCGGTTGCACAACGTATGTAACTATGCGATTTCAGCACTTGTCCATTTTGCAGTGTATGACTTTTCGATGAAAAATATTTTTTTGCAGTACAAGCTTTATTATACAGTGGACAACGCTGATATTCCAGTATTGCTTTTGCGGTTGCACAACGTATGTAACTATGCGATTTCAGCACTTGTCCATTTTGCAGTATATGACTTTTCGATGAAAAATATTTTTTTGCAGTACAAGCTTTATTATACAGTGGAAAACGCTGATACTCCAGTATTGCTTTTGCGGTTGCACAACGTATGCAACTGTGCGATTTCAGCACTTTTCCAATTTGCAGTATATGACTTTTCGATGAAAAATATTTTTTTGCAGTACAAGCTTTATTATACAGTGGACAGCGCTGATATTCCAGTATTGCTTTTGCGGTTGCACAACGTATGCAACTATGCGATTTCAGCACTTGTCCATTTTGCAGTATATGACTTTTCGATGAAAAATATTTTTTTGCAGTACAAGCTTTATTATACAGTGGACAACGCTGATATTCCAGTATTGCTTTTGCGGTTGCACAACGTATGTAACTATGCGATTTCAGCACTTGTCCATTTTGCAGTATATGACTTTTCGACAAAAAATAATTTTTTTCAGTACAAGCTTTATTATACAGTGGAAAACGCTGATACTCCAGTATTGTTTTGCGGTTGCACAATGTATGTAACTATGCGATTTCAGCACTTGTCCATTTTGCAGTATATGACTTTTCGATGAAAAATATTTTTTTCAGTACAAGCTTTATTATACAGTGGAAAACGCTGGTACTCCAGTATTGCTTTTGCGGTTGCACAACGTATGAAACTATGAGATTTCAGTACTTGTCCATTTTGCAGTATATGACTTTTCGATAAAAAATAATTTTTTTCAGTATAAGCTTTGTTATACAGTGGAAAACGCTGGTATTCCAGTATTGCTTTTGCGGTTGCACAACGTATGCAACTGTGCGATTTCAGCACTTGTCTATTTTGCAGTATATGACTTTTCGATAAAAAATATTGTTTTGCAGTACAAGCTTTATTATACAGGGGAAAACGCTGATACTCCAGTATTGCTTTTGCGGTTGCACAACGTATGCAACTATGCGATTTCAGCACTTGTCCATTTTGCAGTATATGACTTTTCGATGAAAAATATTTTTTTGCAGTACAAGCTTTATTATACAGTGGACAGCGCTGATATTCCAGTATTGCTTTTGCGGTTGCACAACGTATGTAACTATGCGATTTCAGCACTTGTCCATTTTGCAGTATATGACTTTTCGATAAAAAATATTTTTTTTCAGTACAAGCTTTATTATACAGTGGAAAACGCTGATACTCCAGTATTGCTTTTGCGGTTGCACAACGTATGTAACTATGCGATTTCAGCACTTGTCCATTTTGCAGTATATGACTTTTCGATGAAAAATATTTTTTTGCAGTACAAGCTTTATTATACAGTGGAAAACGCTGATACTCCAGTATTGCTTTTGCGGTTGCACAACGTATGTAACTATGCGATTTCAGCACTTGTCCATTTTGCAGTATATGACTTTTCGATGAAAAATATTTTTTTGCAGTACAAGCTTTATTATACAGTGGAAAACGCTGATACTCCAGCATTGCTTTTGCGGTTGCACAACGTATGCAACTGTGCGATTTCAGCACTTGTCTATTTTGCAGTATATGAATTTTCGATAAAAAATATTTTTTTGCAGTACAAGCTTTATTATACAGGGGAAAACGCTGATACTCCAGTATTGCTTTTGCGGTTGCACAATGTATGCAACTATGCGATTTCAGCACTTGTCCATTTTGCAGTATATGACTTTTCGATGAAAAATATTTTTTTGCAGTACAAGCTTTATTATACAGTGGACAACGCTGATATTCCAGTATTGCTTTTGCGGTTGCACAACGTATGTAACTATGCGATTTCAGCACTTGTCCATTTTGCAGTATATGACTTTTCGATGAAAAATATTTTTTTCAGTACAAGCTTTATTATACAGTGGAAAACGCTGATACTCCAATATTGCTTTTGCGGTTGCACAACGTATGTAACTATGAGATTTCAGCACTTGTCCATTTTGCAGTATATGACTTTTCGATAAAAAATAATTTTTTTTCTGTACAAGCTTTGTTATACAGTGGAAAACGCTGGTATTCCAGTATTGCTTTTGCGGTTGCACAACTTATGCAACTGTGCGATTTCAGCACTTTTCCATTTTGCAGTATATGACTTTTCGATAAAAAATATTTTTTTGCAGTACAAGCTTTATTATACAAGGGAAAACGCTGATACTCCAGTATTGCTTTTGCGGTTGCACAACGTATGTAACTATGCGATTTCAGCACTTGTCCATTTTGCAGTATATGACTTTTCGATAAAAAATATTTTTTTGCAGTACAAGCTTTATTATACAGTGGACAACGCTGATATTCCAGTATTGCTTTTGCGGTTGCACAACGTATGTAACTATGCGATTTCAGCACTTGTCCATTTTGCAGTATATGACTTTTCGATAAAAAATATTTTTTTTCAGTACAAGCTTTATTATACCATGGAAAACGCTGATACTCCAGTATTGCTTTTGCGGTTGCACAACGTATGCAACTGTGCGATTTCAGCACTTGTCCATTTTGCAGTATATGACTTTTCGATAAAAAATATTTTTTTGCAGTACAAGCTTTATTATACAGTGGAAAACGCTGATACTCCAGTATTGCTTTTGCGGTTGCACAACGTATGTAACTATGAGATTTCAGCACTTGTCCATTTTGCAGTATATGACTTTTCGATAAAAAATAATTTTTTTCATTACAAGCTTTAATATACAGTGGAAAACGCTGGTACTCCAGTATTGCTTTTGCGGTTGCACAACGTATGTAACTATGCGATTTCAGCACTTGTCCATTTTGCAGTGTATGACTTTTCGATGAAAAATATTTTTTTGCAGTACAAGCTTTATTATACAGTGGACAACGCTGATATTCCAGTATTGCTTTTGCGGTTGCACAACGTATGTAACTATGCGATTTCAGCACTTGTCCATTTTGCAGTATATGACTTTTCGATGAAAAATATTTTTTTGCAGTACAAGCTTTATTTTCAGCACTTGTCCATTTTGCAGTATATGACTTTTCGATAAAACATATTTTTTTTCAGTACAAGCTTTATTATACAGTGGAAAACGCTGATACTCCAGTATTGCTTTTGCGGTTGCACAACGTATGTAACTATGCGATTTCAGCACTTGTCCATTTTGCAGTATATGACTTTTCGATGAAAAATATTTTTTTGCAGTGCAAGCTTTATTATACAGTGGAAAACGCTGATACTCCAGTATTGCTTTTGCGGTTGCACAACGTATGTAACTATGAGATTTCAGCACTTGTCCATTTTGCAGTATGTGACTTTTCGACAAAAAATAATTTTTTTCAGAACAAGCTTTGTTATACAGTGGACAACGCTGATATTCCAGTATTGCTTTTGCGGTTGCACAACGTATGTAACTATGCGATTTCAGCACTTGTCCATTTTGCAGTATATGACTTTTCGATGAAAAATATTTTTTTGCAGTACAAGCTTTATTATACAGTGGAAAACGCTGATACTCCAGTATTGCTTTTGCGGTTGCACAACGTATTTAACTATGCGATTTCAGCACTTGTCCATTTTGCAGTATATGACTTTTCGATGAAAAATATTTTTTTGCAGTACAAGCTTTATTATACAGTGGACAACGCTGATATTCCAGTATTGCTTTTGCGGTTGCACAACGTATGTAACTATGCGATTTCAGCACTTGTCCATTTTGCAGTATATGACTTTTCGATAAAAAATATTTTTTTTCAGTACAAGCTTTATTATACAGTGGAAAACGCTGATACTCCAGTATTGCTTTTGCGGTTGCACAACGTATGCAACTGTGCGATTTCAGCACTTGTCCATTTTGCAGTATATGACTTTTCGATGAAAAATATTTTTTTGCAGTACAAGCTTTATTATACAGGGGAAAACGCTGATACTCCAGTATTGCTTTTGCGGTTGCACAACGTATGTAACTATGCGATTTCAGCACTTGTCCATTTTGCAGTATATGACTTTTCGATGAAAAATATTTTTTTGCAGTACAAGCTTTATTATACAGTGGACAACGCTGATATTCCAGTATTGCTTTTGCGGTTGCACAACGTATGTAACTATGCGATTTCAGCACTTGTCCATTTTGCAGTATATGACTTTTCGATAAAAAATATTTTTTTTCAGTACAAGCTTTATTATACCGTGGAAAACGCTGATACTCCAGTATTGCTTTTGCGGTTGCACAACGTATGCAACTGTGCGATTTCAGCACTTGTCCATTTTGCAGTATATGACTTTTCGATAAAAAATATTTTTTTGCAGTACAAGCTTTATTATACAGTGGAAAACGCTGATACTCCAGTATTGCTTTTGCGGTTGCACAACGTATGTAACTATGAGATTTCAGCACTTGTCCATTTTGCAGTATATGACTTTTCGATAAAAAATAATTTTTTTCATCACAAGCTTTAATATACAGTGGAAAACGCTGGTACTCCAGTATTGCTTTTGCGGTTGCACAACGTATGTAACTATGCGATTTCAGCACTTGTCCATTTTGCAGTGTATGACTTTTCGATGAAAAATATTTTTTTGCAGTACAAGCTTTATTATACAGTGGACAACGCTGATATTCCAGTATTGCTTTTGCGGTTGCACAACGTATGTAACTATGCGATTTCAGCACTTGTCCATTTTGCAGTATATGACTTTTCGATGAAAAATATTTTTTTGCAGTACAAGCTTTATTATACAGTGGAAAACGCTGATACTCCAGTATTGCTTTTGCGGTTGCACAACGTATGCAACTGTGCGATTTCAGCACTTTTCCAATTTGCAGTATATGACTTTTCGATGAAAAATATTTTTTTGCAGTACAAGCTTTATTATACAGTGGAAAACACTGATACTCCAGTATTGCTTTTGCGGTTGCACAACGTATGTAACTATGAGATTTCAGCACTTGTCCATTTTGCAGTATATGACTTTTCGATAAAAAATAATTTTTTTCAGTACAAGCTTTATTATACAGTGGAAAACGCTGGTACTCCAGTAGTGCTTTTGCGGTTGCACAACGTATGTAACTATGAGATTTCAGCACTTTTCTATTTTGCAGTATATGACTTTTCGATAAAAAAAATATTTTTTTGCAGTACAAGCTTTATTATACAGTGGAAAACGCTGATACTCCAGTATTGCTTTTGCGGTTGCACAACGTATGCAACTATGCGATTTCAGCACTTGTCCATTTTGCAGTATATGACTTTTCGATGAAAAATATTTTTTTGCAGTACAAGCTTTATTATACAGTGGACAACGCTGATATACCAGTATTGCTTTTGCGGTTGCACAACGTATGTAACTATGCGATTTCAGCACTTGTCCATTTTGCAGTATATGACTTTTCGATAAAAAATATTTTTTTTCAGTACAAGCTTTATTATACAGGGGAAAACGCTGATACTCCAGTATTGCTTTTGCGGTTGCACAACGTATGTAACTATGAGATTTCAGCACTTGTCCATTATGCAGTATATGACTTTTCGACAAAAAATAATTTTTTTGCAGTACAAGCTTTATTATACAGTGGACAACGCTGATATACCAGTATTGCTTTTGCGGTTGCACAACGTATGTAACTATGAGATTTCAGCACTTGTCCATTTTGCAGTATATGACTTTTCGATAAAAAATATTTTTTTTCAGTACAAGCTTTATTATACAGGGGAAAACGCTGATACTCCAGTATTGCTTTTGCGGTTGCACAACGTATGTAACTATGAGATTTCAGCACTTGTCCATTATGCAGTATATGACTTTTCGACAAAAAATAATTTTTTTCAGTACAAGCTTTGTTATACAGTGGACAACGCTGATATTCCAGTATTGCTTTTGCGGTTGCACAACGTATGTAACTATGCGATTTCAGCACTTGTCCATTTTGCAGTATATGACTTTTCGATGAAAAATATTTTTTTGCAGTACAAGCTTTATTATACAGTGGAAAACGCTGATACTCCAGTATTGCTTTTGCGGTTGCACAACGTATGTAACTATGCGATTTCAGCACTTGTCCATTTTGCAGTATATGACTTTTCGATGAAAAATATTTTTTTGCAGTACAAGCTTTATTATACAGTGGAAAACGCTGGTATTCCAGTATTGCTTTTGCGGTTGCACAACGTATGCAACTGTGCGATTTCAGCACTTTTCAAATTTGCAGTATATGACTTTTCGATGAAAAATATTTTTTTGCAGTACAAGCTTTATTATACAGTGGAAAACGCTGATACTCCAGTATTGCTTTTGCGGTTGCACAACGTATGTAACTATGCGATTTCAGCACTTGTCCATTTTGCAGTATATGACTTTTCGATGAAAAATATTTTTTTGCAGTACAAGCTTTATTATACATTGGAAAACGCTGATACTCCAGTATTGCTTTTGCGGTTGCACAACGTATGTAACTATGAGATTTCAGCACTTGTCCATTTTGCAGTATATGACTTTTCGATAAAAAATAATTTTTTTCAGTACAAGCTTTATTATACAGTGGAAAACGCTGGTACTCCAGTATTGCTTTTGCGGTTGCACAACGTATGTAACTATGAGATTTCAGTACTTGTCCATTTTGCAGTATATGACTTTTCGATAAAAAATAATTTTTTTCAGTACAAGCTTTGTTATACAGTGGAAAACGCTGATATTCCAGTATTGCTTTTGCGGTTGCACAACGTATGTAACTATGAGATTTCAGCACTTGTCCATTTTGCAGTATATGACTTTTCGATAAAAAATATTTTTTTTCAGTACAAGCTTTATTATACAGGGGAAAACGCTGATACTCCAGTATTGCTTTTGCGGTTGCACAACGTATGTAACTATGAGATTTCAGCACTTGTCCATTATGCAGTATATGACTTTTCGACAAAAAATAATTTTTTTCAGTACAAGCTTTGTTATACAGTGGACAACGCTGATATTCCAGTATTGCTTTTGCGGTTGCACAACGTATGTAACTATGCGATTTCAGCACTTGTCCATTTTGCAGTATATGACTTTTCGATGAAAAATATTTTTTTGCAGTACAAGCTTTATTATACAGTGGAAAACGCTGATACTCCAGTATTGCTTTTGCGGTTGCACAACGTATGTAACTATGCGATTTCAGCACTTGTCCATTTTGCAGTATATGACTTTTCGATGAAAAATATTTTTTTGCAGTACAAGCTTTATTATACAGTGGAAAACGCTGGTATTCCAGTATTGCTTTTGCGGTTGCACAACGTATGCAACTGTGCGATTTCAGCACTTTTCAAATTTGCAGTATATGACTTTTCGATGAAAAATATTTTTTTGCAGTACAAGCTTTATTATACAGTGGAAAACGCTGATACTCCAGTATTGCTTTTGCGGTTGCACAACGTATGTAACTATGCGATTTCAGCACTTGTCCATTTTGCAGTATATGACTTTTCGATGAAAAATATTTTTTTGCAGTACAAGCTTTATTATACATTGGAAAACGCTGATACTCCAGTATTGCTTTTGCGGTTGCACAACGTATGTAACTATGAGATTTCAGCACTTGTCCATTTTGCAGTATATGACTTTTCGATAAAAAATAATTTTTTTCAGTACAAGCTTTATTATACAGTGGAAAACGCTGGTACTCCAGTATTGCTTTTGCGGTTGCACAACGTATGTAACTATGAGATTTCAGTACTTGTCCATTTTGCAGTATATGACTTTTCGATAAAAAATAATTTTTTTCAGTACAAGCTTTGTTATACAGTGGAAAACGCTGATATTCCAGTATTGCTTTTGCGGTTGCACAACGTATGCAACTGTGCGATTTCAGCACTTTTCCAATTTGCAGTATATGACTTTTCGATGAAAAATATTTTTTTGCAGTACAAGCTTTATTATACAGTGGAAAACGCTGATACTCCAGTATTGCTTTTGCGGTTGCACAACGTATGTAACTATGCGATTTCAGCACTTGTCCATTTTGCAGTATATGACTTTTCGATGAAAAATATTTTTTTGCAGTACAAGCTTTATTATACAGTGGAAAACGCTGATACTCCAGTATTGCTTTTGCGGTTGCACAACGTATGAAACTATGATATTTCAGTACTTGTCCGTTTTGCAGTATATGACTTTTCGATAAAAAATAATTTTTTTCAGTACAAGCTTTATTATACAGTGGAAAACGCTGATACTCCAGTATTGCTTTTGCGGTTGCACAACGTACGTAACTATGCGATTTCAGCACTTGTCCATTTTGCAGTATATGACTTTTCGATGAAAAATATTTTTTTCAGTACAAGCTTTATTATACAGTGGAAAACGCTGGTACTCCAGTATTGCTTTTGCGGTTGCACAACGTATGAAACTATGAGATTTCAGTCCTTGTCCATTTTGCAGTATACGACTTTTCGATAAAAAATAATTTTTTTCAGTACAAGCTTTGTTATACAATGGAAAACGCTGGTATTCCAGTATTGCTTTTGCGGTTGCTCAACGTATGCAACTGTGCGATTTCAGCACTTGTCTATTTTGCAGTATATGACTTTTCGATGAAAAATATTTTTTTGCAGTACAAGCTTTATTATACCGTGGACAACGCTGATACTCCAGTATTGCTTTTGCGGTTGCACAACGTATGTAACTATGCGATTTCAGCACTTGTCCATTTTGCAGTATATGACTTTTCGATGAAAAATATTTTTTTGCAGTACAAGCTTTATTATACAGTGGACAACGCTGATATACCAGTATTGCTTTTGCGGTTGCACAACGTATGTAACTATGCGATTTCAGCACTTGTCCATTTTGCAGTATATGACTTTTCGATAAAAAATATTTTTTTTCAGTACAAGCTTTATTATACAGGGGAAAACGCTGATACTCCAGTACTGCTTTTGCGGTTGCACAACGTATGTAACTATGCGATTTCAGCACTTGTCCATTTTGCAGTATATGACTTTTCGATAAAAAATAATTTTTTTCAGTACAAGCTTTATTATGCAGTGGAAAACGCTGGTACTCCAGTATTGCTTTTGCGGTTGCACAACGTATGTAACTATGAGATTTCAGCACTTGTCTATTTTGCAGTATATGACTTTTCGATAAAAAAAATATTTTTTTGCAGTACAAGCTTTATTATGCAGTGGAAAACGCTGATACTCCAGTATTGCTTTTGCGGTTGCACAACGTATGCAACTATGCGATTTCAGCACTTGTCCATTTTGCAGTATATGACTTTTCGATGAAAAATATTTTTTTGCAGTACAAGCTTTATTATACAGTGGACAACGCTGATATTCCAGTATTGCTTTTGCGGTTGCACAACGTATGTAACTATGCGATTTCAGCACTTGTCCATTTTGCAGTATATGACTTTTCGATAAAAAATAATTTTTTTCAGTACAAGCTTTATTATACAGTGGAAAACGCTGGTACTCCAGTATTGCTTTTGCGGTTGCACAACGTATGTAACTATGAGATTTCAGTACTTGTCCATTTTGCAGTATATGACTTTTCGATGAAAAATATTTTTTTGCAGTACAAGCTTTATTATACAGTGGAAAACGCTGATACTCCAGTATTGCTATTGCGGTTGCACAACGTATGTAACTATGCGATTTCAGCACTTGTCCATTTTGCAGTATATGACTTTTCGATGAAAAATATTTTTTTGCAGTACAAGCTTTATTATACAGTGGAAAACGCTGATACTCCAGTATTGCTTTTGCGGTTGCACAACGTATGAAACTATGAGATTTCAGTACTTGTCCGTTTTGCAGTATATGACTTTTCGATAAAAAATAATTTTTTTCAGTACAAGCTTTATTATACAGTGGAAAACGCTGATACTCCAGTATTGCTTTTGCGGTTGCACAACGTACGTAACTATGCGATTTCAGCACTTGTCCATTTTGCAGTATATGACTTTTCGATGAAAAATATTTTTTTCAGTACAAGCTTTATTATACAGTGGAAAACGCTGGTACTCCAGTATTACTTTTGTGGTTGCACAACGTATGAAACTATGAGATTTCAGTACTTGTCCATTTTGCAGTATACGACTTTTCGATAAAAAATAATTTTTTTCAGTACAAGCTTTGTTATACAGTGGAAAACGCTGGTATTCCAGTATTGCTATTGCGGTTGCTCAACGTATGCAACTGTGCGATTTCAGCACTTGTCTATTTTGCAGTATATGACTTTTCGATGAAAAATATTTTTTTGCAGTACAAGCTTTATTATACAGTGGAAAACGCTGATACTCCAGTATTGCTTTTGCGGTTGCACAACGTATGTAACTATGCGATTTCAGCACTTGTCCATTTTGCAGTATATGACTTTTCGATGAAAAATATTTTTTTGCAGTACAAGCTTTATTATACAGTGGACAACGCTGATATACCAGTATTGCTTTTGCGGTTGCACAACGTATGTAACTATGCGATTTCAGCACTTGTCCATTTTGCAGTATATGACTTTTCGATAAAAAATATTTTTTTTCAGTACAAGCTTTATTATACAGGGGAAAACGCTGATACTCCAGTATTGCTTTTGCGGTTGCACAACGTATGTAACTATGCGATTTCAGCACTTGTCCATTTTGCAGTATATGACTTTTCGATAAAAAATAATTTTTTTCAGTACAAGCTTTATTATACAGTGGAAAACGCTGGTACTCCAGTATTGCTTTTGCGGTTGCACAACGTATGTAACTATGAGATTTCAGCACTTGTCTATTTTGCAGTATATGACTTTTCGATAAAAAAAATATTTTTTTGCAGTACAAGCTTTATTATACAGTGGAAAACGCTGATACTCCAGTATTGCTTTTGCGGTTGCACAACGTATGCAACTATGCGATTTCAGCACTTGTCCATTTTGCAGTATATGACTTTTCGATGAAAAATATTTTTTTGCAGTACAAGCTTTATTATACAGTGGACAACGCTGATATACCAGTATTGCTTTTGCGGTTGCACAACGCATGTAACTATGCGATTTCAGCACTTGTCCATTTTGCAGTATATGACTTTTCGATAAAAAATATTTTTTTTCAGTACAAGCTTTATTATACAGGGGAAAACGCTGATACTCCAGTATTGCTTTTGCGGTTGCACAACGTATGTAACTATGAGATTTCAGCACTTGTCCATTATGCAGTATATGACTTTTCGACAAAAAATAATTTTTTTCAGTACAAGCTTTGTTATACAGTGGACAACGCTGATATTCCAGTATTGCTTTTGCGGTTGCACAACGTATGTAACTATGCGATTTCAGCACTTGTCCATTTTGCAGTATATGACTTTTCGATGAAAAATATTTTTTTGCAATACAAGCTTTATTATACAGTGGAAAACGCTGATACTCCAGTATTGCTTTTGCGGTTGCACAACGTATGTAACTATGCGATTTCAGCACTTGTCCATTTTGCAGTATATGACTTTTCGATAAAAAATATTTTTTTTCAGTACAAGCTTTATTATACAGGGGAAAACGCTGATACTCCAGTATTGCTTTTGCGGTTGCACAACGTATGTAACTATGAGATTTCAGCACTTGTCCATTATGCAGTATATGACTTTTCGACAAAAAATAATTTTTTTCAGTTCAAGCTTTGTTATACAGTGGACAACGCTGATATTCCAGTATTGCTTTTGCGGTTGCACAACGTATGTAACTATGCGATTTCAGCACTTGTCCATTTTGCAGTATATGACTTTTCGATGAAAAATATTTTTTTGCAGTACAAGCTTTATTATACAGTGGAAAACGCTGATACTCCAGTATTGCTTTTGCGGTTGCACAACGTATGTAACTATGCGATTTCAGCACTTGTCCATTTTGCAGTATATGACTTTTCGATGAAAAATATTTTTTTGCAGTACAAGCTTTATTATACAGTGGAAAACGCTGATACTCCAGTATTGCTATTGCGGTTGCACAACGTATGTAACTATGCGATTTCAGCACTTGTCCATTTTGCAGTATATGACTTTTCGATAAAAAATAATTTTTTTCAGTACAAGCTTTATTATACAGTGGAAAACGCTGGTACTCCAGTATTGCTTTTGCGGTTGCACAACGTATGTAACTATGAGATTTCAGTACTTGTCCATTTTGCAGTATATGACTTTTCGACAAAAAATAATTTTTTCAGTACAAGCTTTGTTATACAGTGGAAAACGCTGGTATTCCAGTATTGCTTTTGCGGTTGCACAACGTATGCAACTGTGCGATTTCAGCACTTTTCCAATTTGCAGTATATGACTTTTCGATGAAAAATATTTTTTTGCAGTACAAGCTTTATTATACAGTGGAAAACGCTGATACTCCAGTATTGCTTTTGCGGTTGCACAACGTATGTAACTATGCGATTTCAGCACTTGTCCATTTTGCTGTATATGACTTTTCGATGAAAAATATTTTTTTGCAGTACAAGCTTTATTATACAGTGGAAAACGCTGATACTCCAGTATTGCTTTTGCGGTTGCACAACGTATGAAACTATGAGATTTCAGTACTTGTCCGTTTTGCAGTATATGACTTTTCGATAAAAAATAATTTTTTTCAGTACAAGCTTTATTATACAGTGGAAAACGCTGATACTCCAGTATTGCTTTTGCGGTTGCACAACGTACGTAACTATGCAATTTCAGCACTTGTCCATTTTGCAGTATATGACTTTTCGATGAAAAATATTTTTTTCAGGACAAGCTTTATTATAGAGTGGAAAACGCTGGTACTCCAGTATTGCTTTTGCGGTTGCACAACGTATGAAACTATGAGATTTCAGTAC
Organism: Ascidia mentula; assembly: GCF_947561715.1. NCBI lineage: Eukaryota > Metazoa > Chordata > Ascidiacea > Phlebobranchia > Ascidiidae > Ascidia > Ascidia mentula. The sequence continues at coordinate 12,314,406 of NC_138569.1, read as the reverse complement.
TTGTCCATTTTGCAGTATACGACTTTTCGATAAAAAATAATTTTTATCAGTACAAGCTTTGTTATACAGTGGAAAACGCTGGTATTCCAGTATTGCTTTTGCGGTTGCTCAACGTATGCAACTGTGCGATTTCAGCACTTGTCTATTTTGCAGTATATGACTTTTCGATAAAAAAAATATTTTTTTGCAGTACAAGCTTTATTATACAGTGGAAAACGCTGGTACTCCAGTATTGCTTTTGCGGTTGCACAACGTATGTAACTGGGCGATTTCAGCACTTGTCCATTTTGCAGTATATGACTTTTCGATAAAAAATAATTTTTTTCAGTACAAGCTTTATTATACAGTGGAAAACGCTGGTACTCCAGTATTGCTTTTGCGGTTGCACAACGTATGTAACTATGAGATTTCAGCACTTGTCCATTTTGCAGTATATGACTTTTCGATGAAAAATATTTTTTTGCAGTACAAGCTTTATTATACTGTGGAAAACGCTGATACTCCAGTATTGCTTTTGCGGTTGCACAACGTATGTAACTATGCGATTTCAGCACTTGTCCATTTTGCAGTATATGACTTTTCGATGAAAAATATTTTTTTGCAGTACAAGCTTTATTATACAGTGGAAAACACTGATACTCCAGTATTGCTTTTGCGGTTGCACAACGTATGTAACTATGAGATTTCAGCACTTGTCCATTTTGCAGTATATGACTTTTCGATAAAAAATAATTTTTTTCAGTACAAGCTTTATTATACAGTGGAAAACGCTGGTACTCCAGTATTGCTTTTGCGGTTGCACAACGTATGTAACTATGAGATTTCAGTACTTGTCCATTTTGCAGTATATGACTTTTCGATAAAAAATAATTTTTTTCAGTACAAGCTTTGTTATACAGTGGAAAACGCTGGTATTCCAGTATTGCTTTTGCGGTTGCACAACGTATGCAAATGTGCGATTTCAGCACTTTTCCAATTTGCAGTATATGACTTTTCGATGAAAAATATTTTTTTGCAGTACAAGCTTTATTATACAGTGGAAAACGCTGATACTCCAGTATTGCTTTTGCGGTTGCACAACGTATGTAACTATGCGATTTCAGCACTTGTCCATTTTGCAGTATATGACTTTTCGATGAAAAATATTTTTTTGCAGTACAAGCTTTATTATACAGTGGAAAACGCTGATACTCCAGTATTGCTTTTGCGGTTGCACAACGTATGTAACTATGAGATTTCAGCACTTGTCCATTTTGCAGTATATGACTTTTCGATAAAAAATAATTTTTTTCAGTACAAGCTTTATTATACAGTGGAAAACGCTGGTACTCCAGTATTGCTTTTGCGGTTGCACAACGTATGTAACTATGAGATTTCAGTACTTGTCCATTTTGCAGTATATGACTTTTCGATAAAAAATAATTTTTTTCAGTACAAGCTTTATTATACAGTGGACAACGCTGATATACCAGTATTGCTTTTGCGGTTGCACAACGTATGTAACTATGCGATTTCAGCACTTGTCCATTTTGCAGTATATGACTTTTCGATAAAAAATATTTTTTTTCAGTACAAGCTTTATTATACAGGGGAAAACGCTGATACTCCAGTATTGCTTTTGCGGTTGCACAACGTATGTAACTATGCGATTTCAGCACTTGTCCATTTTGCAGTATATGACTTTTCGATAAAAAATAATTTTTTTCAGTACAAGCTTTATTATACAGTGGAAAACGCTGGTACTCCAGTATTGCTTTTGCGGTTGCACAACGTATGTAACTATGAGATTTCAGCACTTGTCTATTTTGCAGTATATGACTTTTCGATAAAAAAAATATTTTTTTGCAGTACAAGCTTTATTATACAGTGGAAAACGCTGATACTCCAGTATTGCTTTTGCGGTTGCACAACGTATGCAACTATGCGATTTCAGCACTTGTCCATTTTGCAGTATATGACTTTTCGATGAAAAATATTTTTTTGCAGTACAAGCTTTATTATACAGTGGACAACGCTGATATACCAGTATTGCTTTTGCGGTTGCACAACGCATGTAACTATGCGATTTCAGCACTTGTCCATTTTGCAGTATATGACTTTTCGATAAAAAATATTTTTTTTCAGTACAAGCTTTATTATACAGGGGAAAACGCTGATACTCCAGTATTGCTTTTGCGGTTGCACAACGTATGTAACTATGAGATTTCAGCACTTGTCCATTATGCAGTATATGACTTTTCGACAAAAAATAATTTTTTTCAGTACAAGCTTTGTTATACAGTGGACAACGCTGATATTCCAGTATTGCTTTTGCGGTTGCACAACGTATGTAACTATGCGATTTCAGCACTTGTCCATTTTGCAGTATATGACTTTTCGATGAAAAATATTTTTTTGCAATACAAGCTTTATTATACAGTGGAAAACGCTGATACTCCAGTATTGCTTTTGCGGTTGCACAACGTATGTAACTATGCGATTTCAGCACTTGTCCATTTTGCAGTATATGACTTTTCGATAAAAAATATTTTTTTTCAGTACAAGCTTTATTATACAGGGGAAAACGCTGATACTCCAGTATTGCTTTTGCGGTTGCACAACGTATGTAACTATGAGATTTCAGCACTTGTCCATTATGCAGTATATGACTTTTCGACAAAAAATAATTTTTTTCAGTTCAAGCTTTGTTATACAGTGGACAACGCTGATATTCCAGTATTGCTTTTGCGGTTGCACAACGTATGTAACTATGCGATTTCAGCACTTGTCCATTTTGCAGTATATGACTTTTCGATGAAAAATATTTTTTTGCAGTACAAGCTTTATTATACAGTGGAAAACGCTGATACTCCAGTATTGCTTTTGCGGTTGCACAACGTATGTAACTATGCGATTTCAGCACTTGTCCATTTTGCAGTATATGACTTTTCGATGAAAAATATTTTTTTGCAGTACAAGCTTTATTATACAGTGGAAAACGCTGATACTCCAGTATTGCTATTGCGGTTGCACAACGTATGTAACTATGCGATTTCAGCACTTGTCCATTTTGCAGTATATGACTTTTCGATAAAAAATAATTTTTTTCAGTACAAGCTTTATTATACAGTGGAAAACGCTGGTACTCCAGTATTGCTTTTGCGGTTGCACAACGTATGTAACTATGAGATTTCAGTACTTGTCCATTTTGCAGTATATGACTTTTCGACAAAAAATAATTTTTTCAGTACAAGCTTTGTTATACAGTGGAAAACGCTGGTATTCCAGTATTGCTTTTGCGGTTGCACAACGTATGCAACTGTGCGATTTCAGCACTTTTCCAATTTGCAGTATATGACTTTTCGATGAAAAATATTTTTTTGCAGTACAAGCTTTATTATACAGTGGAAAACGCTGATACTCCAGTATTGCTTTTGCGGTTGCACAACGTATGTAACTATGCGATTTCAGCACTTGTCCATTTTGCTGTATATGACTTTTCGATGAAAAATATTTTTTTGCAGTACAAGCTTTATTATACAGTGGAAAACGCTGATACTCCAGTATTGCTTTTGCGGTTGCACAACGTATGAAACTATGAGATTTCAGTACTTGTCCGTTTTGCAGTATATGACTTTTCGATAAAAAATAATTTTTTTCAGTACAAGCTTTATTATACAGTGGAAAACGCTGATACTCCAGTATTGCTTTTGCGGTTGCACAACGTACGTAACTATGCAATTTCAGCACTTGTCCATTTTGCAGTATATGACTTTTCGATGAAAAATATTTTTTTCAGTACAAGCTTTATTATAGAGTGGAAAACGCTGGTACTCCAGTATTGCTTTTGCGGTTGCACAACGTATGAAACTATGAGATTTCAGTACTTGTCCATTTTGCAGTATACGACTTTTCGATAAAAAATAATTTTTATCAGTACAAGCTTTGTTATACAGTGGAAAACGCTGGTATTCCAGTATTGCTTTTGCGGTTGCTCAACGTATGCAACTGTGCGATTTCAGCACTTGTCTATTTTGCAGTATATGACTTTTCGATAAAAAAAATATTTTTTTGCAGTACAAGCTTTATTATACAGTGGAAAACGCTGGTACTCCAGTATTGCTTTTGCGGTTGCACAACGTATGTAACTGGGCGATTTCAGCACTTGTCCATTTTGCAGTATATGACTTTTCGATAAAAAATAATTTTTTTCAGTACAAGCTTTATTATACAGTGGAAAACGCTGGTACTCCAGTATTGCTTTTGCGGTTGCACAACGTATGTAACTATGAGATTTCAGCACTTGTCCATTTTGCAGTATATGACTTTTCGATGAAAAATATTTTTTTGCAGTACAAGCTTTATTATACTGTGGAAAACGCTGATACTCCAGTATTGCTTTTGCGGTTGCACAACGTATGTAACTATGCGATTTCAGCACTTGTCCATTTTGCAGTATATGACTTTTCGATGAAAAATATTTTTTTGCAGTACAAGCTTTATTATACAGTGGAAAACACTGATACTCCAGTATTGCTTTTGCGGTTGCACAACGTATGTAACTATGAGATTTCAGCACTTGTCCATTTTGCAGTATATGACTTTTCGATAAAAAATAATTTTTTTCAGTACAAGCTTTATTATACAGTGGAAAACGCTGGTACTCCAGTATTGCTTTTGCGGTTGCACAACGTATGTAACTATGAGATTTCAGTACTTGTCCATTTTGCAGTATATGACTTTTCGATAAAAAATAATTTTTTTCAGTACAAGCTTTGTTATACAGTGGAAAACGCTGGTATTCCAGTATTGCTTTTGCGGTTGCACAACGTATGCAAATGTGCGATTTCAGCACTTTTCCAATTTGCAGTATATGACTTTTCGATGAAAAATATTTTTTTGCAGTACAAGCTTTATTATACAGTGGAAAACGCTGATACTCCAGTATTGCTTTTGCGGTTGCACAACGTATGTAACTATGCGATTTCAGCACTTGTCCATTTTGCAGTATATGACTTTTCGATGAAAAATATTTTTTTGCAGTACAAGCTTTATTATACAGTGGAAAACGCTGATACTCCAGTATTGCTTTTGCGGTTGCACAACGTATGTAACTATGAGATTTCAGCACTTGTCCATTTTGCAGTATATGACTTTTCGATAAAAAATAATTTTTTTCAGTACAAGCTTTATTATACAGTGGAAAACGCTGGTACTCCAGTATTGCTTTTGCGGTTGCACAACGTATGTAACTATGAGATTTCAGTACTTGTCCATTTTGCAGTATATGACTTTTCGATAAAAAATAATTTTTTTCAGTACAAGCTTTGTTATACAGTGGAAAACGCTTGTATTCCAGTATTGCTTTTGCGGTTGCACAACGTATGCAACTGTGCGATTTCAGCACTTTTCCAATTTGCAGTATATGACTTTTCGATGAAAAATATTTTTTTGCAGTACAAGCTTTATTATACAGTGGAAAACGCTGATACTCCAGTATTGCTTTTGCGGTTGCACAACGTATGTAACTATGCGATTTCAGCACTTGTCCATTTTGCAGTATATGACTTTTCGATGAAAAATATTTTTTTGCAGTACAAGCTTTATTATACAGTGGAAAACGCTGATACTCCAGTATTGCTTTTGCGGTTGCACAACGTATGAAACTATGAGATTTCAGTACTTGTCCGTTTTGCAGTATATGAATTTTCGATAAAAAATAATTTTTTTCAGTACAAGCTTTATTATACAGTGGAAAACGCTGATACTCCAGTATTGCTTTTGCGGTTGCACAACGTACGTAACTATGCGATTTCAGCACTTGTCCATTTTGCAGTATATGACTTTTCGATGAAAAATATTTTTTTCAGTACAAGCTTTATTATACAGTGGAAAACGCTGGTACTCCAGTATTGCTTTTGCGGTTGCACAACGTATGAAACTATGAGATTTCAGTACTTGTCCATTTTGCAGTATACGACTTTTCGATAAAAAATAATTTTTTTCAGTACAAGCTTTGTTATACAGTGGACAACGCTGGTATTCCAGTATTGCTTTTGCGGTTGCTCAACGTATGCAACTGTGCGATTTCAGCACTTGTCTATTTTGCAGTATATGACTTTTCGATAAAAAAAATATTTTTTTGCAGTACAAGCTTTATTATACAGTGGAAAACGCTGATACTCCAGTATTGCTTTTGCGGTTGCACAACGTATGCAACTATGCGATTTCAGCACTTGTCCATTTTGCAGTATATGACTTTTCGATGAAAAATATTTTTTTGCAGTACAAGCTTTATTATACAGTGGAAAACGCTGATATACCAGTATTGCTTTTGCGGTTGCACAACGTATGTAACTATGCGATTTCAGCACTTGTCCATTTTGCAGTATATGACTTTTCGATAAAAAATATTTTTTTTCAGTACAAGCTTTATTATACAGGGGAAAACGCTGATACTCCAGTATTGCTTTTGCGGTTGCACAACGTATGTAACTATGAGATTTCAGCACTTGTCCATTATGCAGTATATGACTTTTCGACAAAAAATAATTTTTTTCAGTACAAGCTTTGTTATACAGTGGACAACGCTGATATTCCAGTATTGCTTTTGCGGTTGCACAACGTATGTAACTATGAGATTTCAGCACTTGTCCATTTTGCAGTATATGACTTTTCGATGAAAAATATTTTTTTGCAGTTCAAGCTTTATTATACAGTGGAAAACGCTGATACTCCAGTATTGCTTTTGCGGTTGCACAACGTATGTAACTATGCGATTTCAGCACTTGTCCATTTTGCAGTATATGACTTTTCGATAAAAAATATTTTTTTGCAGTACAAGCTTTATTATACAGTGGAAAACGCTGATACTCCAGTATTGCTATTGCGGTTGCACAACGTATGTAACTATGCGATTTCAGCACTTGTCCATTTTGCAGTATATGACTTTTCGATGAAAAATATTTTTTTGCAGTACAAGCTTTATTATACAGGGGAAAACGCTGATACTCCAGTATTGCTTTTGCGGTTGCACAACGTATGCAACTATGCGATTTCAGCACTTGTCCATTTTGCAGTATATGACTTTTCGATGAAAAATATTTTTTTGCACTACAAGCTTTATTATACAGTGGAAAACGCTGATATACCAGTATTGCTTTTGCGGTTGCACAACGTATGCAACTGTGCGATTTCAGCACTTTTCCAATTTGCAGTATATGACTTTTCGATGAAAAATATTTTTTTGCAGTACAAGCTTTATTGTACAGTGGAAAACGCTGATACTCCAGTATTGCTTTTGCGGTTGCACAACGTATGTAACTATGCGATTTCAGCACTTGTCCATTTTGCAGTATATGACTTTTCGATGAAAAATATTTTTTTGCAGTACAAGCTTTATTATACAGTGGAAAACGCTGATACTCCAGTATTGCTTTTGCGGTTGCACAACGTATGAAACTATGAGATTTCAGTACTTGTCCGTTTTGCAGTATATGACTTTTCGATAAAAAATAATTTTTTTCAGTACAAGCTTTATTATACAGTGGAAAACGCTGATACTCCAGTATTGCTTTTGCGGTTGCACAACGTACGTAACTATGCGATTTCAGCAATTGTCCATTTTGCAGTATATGACTTTTCGATGAAAAATATTTTTTTTCAGTACAAGCTTTATTATACAGGGGAAAACGCTGATACTCCAGTATTGCTTTTGCGGTTGCACAACGTATGAAACTATGAGATTTCAGTACTTGTCCGTTTTGCAGTATATGACTTTTCGATAAAAAATAATTTTTTTCAGTACAAGCTTTATTATACAGTGGAAAACGCTGATACTCCAGTATTGCTTTTGCGGTTGCACAACGTACGTAACTATGCGATTTCAGCACTTGTCCATTTTGCAGTATATGACTTTTCGATAAAAAATATTTTTTTTCAGTACAAGCTTTATTATACAGGGGAAAACGCTGATACTCCAGTATTGCTTTTGCGGTTGCACAACGTATGTAACTATGAGATTTCAGCACTTGTCCATTATGCAGTATATGACTTTTCGACAAAAAATAATTTTTTTCAGTACAAGCTTTGTTATACAGTGGACAACGCTGATACTCCAGTATTGCTTTTCCGGTTGCACAACGTATGTAACTATGCGATTTCAGCACTTGTCCATTTTGCAGTATATGACTTTTCGATGAAAAATATTTTTTTGCAGTACAAGCTTTATTATACAGGGGAAAACGCTGATACTCCAGTATTGCTTTTGCGGTTGCACAACGTATGTAACTATGCGATTTCAGCACTTGTCCATTTTGCAGTATATGACTTTTCGATGAAAAATATTTTTTTGCAGTACAAGTTTTATTATACAGTGGAAAACGCTGATACTCCAGTATTGCTTTTGCGGTTGCACAACGTATGTAACTATGAGATTTCAGCACTTGTCCATTTTGCAGTATATGACTTTTCGATAAAAAATAATTTTTTTCAGTACAAGCTTTATTATACAGTGGAAAACGCTGGTACTCCAGTATTGCTTTTGCGGTTGCACAACGTATGTAACTATGAGATTTCAGTACTTGTCCATTTTGCAGTATATGACTTTTCGATAAAAAATAATTTTTTTCAGTACAAGCTTTGTTATACAGTGGAAAACGCTGGTATTCCAGTATTGCTTTTGCGGTTGCACAACGTATGCAACTGTGCGATTTCAGCACTTTTCCAATTTGCAGTATATGACTTTTCGATGAAAAATATTTTTTTGCAGTACAAGCTTTATTATACAGTGGAAAACGCTGATACTCCAGTATTGCTTTTGCGGTTGCACAACGTATGTAACTATGCGATTTCAGCACTTGTCCATTTTGCAGTATATGACTTTTCGATGAAAAATATTTTTTTGCAGTACAAGCTTTATTATACAGTGGAAAACGCTGATACTCCAGTATTGCTTTTGCGGTTGCACAACGTATGAAACTATGATATTTCAGTACTTGTCCGTTTTGCAGTATATGACTTTTCGATAAAAAATAATTTTTTTCAGTACAAGCTTTATTATACAGTGGAAAACGCTGATACTCCAGTATTGCTTTTGCGGTTGCACAACGTACGTAACTATGCGATTTCAGCACTTGTCCATTTTGCAGTATATGACTTTTCGATGAAAAATATTTTTTTCAGTACAAGCTTTATTATACAGTGGAAAACGCTGGTACTCCAGTATTGCTTTTGCGGTTGCACAACGTATGAAACTATGAGATTTCAGTACTTGTCCATTTTGCAGTATACGACTTTTCGATAAAAAATAATTTTTTTCAGTACAAGCTTTGTTATACAGTGGAAAACGCTGGTATTCCAGTATTGCTTTTGCGGTTGCTCAACGTATGCAACTGTGCGATTTCAGCACTTGTCTATTTTGCAGTATATGACTTTTCGATGAAAAATATTTTTTTGCAGTACAAGCTTTATTATACAGTGGAAAACGCTGATACTCCAGTATTGCTTTTGCGGTTGCACAACGTATGTAACTATGCGATTTCAGCACTTGTCCATTTTGCAGTATATGACTTTTCGATGAAAAATATTTTTTTGCAGTACAAGCTTTATTATACAGTGGAAAACGCTGGTATTCCAGTATTGCTTTTGCGGTTGCACAACGTATGCAACTGTGCGATTTCAGCACTTTTCCAATTTGCAGTATATGACTTTTCGATGAAAAATATTTTTTTGCAGTACAAGCTTTATTATACAGTGGAAAACGCTGATACTCCAGTATTGCTTTTGCGGTTGCACAACGTATGTAACTATGCGATTTCAGCACTTGTCCATTTTGCAGTATATGACTTTTCGATGAAAAATATTTTTTTGCAGTACAAGCTTTATTATACAGTGGAAAACGCTGATACTCCAGTATTGCTTTTGCGGTTGCACAACGTATGTAACTATGAGATTTCAGCACTTGTCCATTTTGCAGTATATGAGTTTTCGATAAAAAATTATTTTTTTCAGTACAAGCTTTATTATACAGTGGAAAACGCTGGTACTCCAGTATTGCTTTTGCGGTTGCACAACGTATGTAACTATGAGATTTCAGTACTTGTCCATTTTGCAGTATATGACTTTTCGATAAAAAATAATTTTTTTCAGTACAAGCTTTGTTATACAGTGGAAAACGCTGGTATTCCAGTATTGCTTTTGCGGTTGCACAACGTATGCAACTGTGCGATTTCAGCACTTTTCCAATTTGCAGTATATGACTTTTCGATGAAAAATATTTTTTTGCAGTACAAGCTTTATTATACAGTGGAAAACGCTGATACTCCAGTATTGCTTTTGCGGTTGCACAACGTATGAAACTATGATATTTCAGTACTTGTCCGTTTTGCAGTATATGACTTTTCGATAAAAAATAATTTTTTTCAGTACAAGCTTTATTATACAGTGGAAAACGCTGATACTCCAGTATTGCTTTTGCGGTTGCACAACGTACGTAACTATGCGATTTCAGCACTTGTCCATTTTGCAGTATATGACTTTTCGATGAAAAATATTTTTTTCAGTACAAGCTTTATTATACAGTGGAAAACGCTGGTACTCCAGTATTGCTTTTGCGGTTGCACAACGTATGAAACTATGAGATTTCAGTACTTGTCCATTTTGCAGTATACGACTTTTCGATAAAAAATAATTTTTTTCAGTACAAGCTTTGTTATACAGTGGAAAACGCTGGTATTCCAGTATTGCTTTTGCGGTTGCTCAACGTATGCAACTGTGCGATTTCAGCACTTGTCTATTTTGCAGTATATGACTTTTCGATGAAAAATATTTTTTTGCAGTTCAAGCTTTATTATACAGTGGAAAACGCTGATACTCCAGTATTGCTTTTGCGGTTGCACAACGTATGTAACTATGCGATTTCAGCACTTGTCCATTTTGCAGTATATGACTTTTCGATGAAAAATATTTTTTTGCAGTACAAGCTTTATTATACAGTGGACAACGCTGATATACCAGTATTGCTTTTGCGGTTGCACAACGTATGTAACTATGCGATTTCAGCACTTGTCCATTTTGCAGTATATGACTTTTCGATGAAAAATATTTTTTTGCAGTACAAGCTTTATTATACAGGGGAAAACGCTGATACTCCAGTATTGCTTTTGCGGTTGCACAACGTATGCAACTATGCGATTTCAGCACTTGTCCATTTTGCAGTATATGACTTTTCGATGAAAAATATTTTTTTGCACTACAAGCTTTATTATACAGTGGAAAACGCTGATATACCAGTATTGCTTTTGCGGTTGCACAACGTATGCAACTGTGCGATTTCAGCACTTTTCCAATTTGCAGTATATGACTTTTCGATGAAAAATATTTTTTTGCAGTACAAGCTTTATTGTACAGTGGAAAACGCTGATACTCCAGTATTGCTTTTGCGGTTGCACAACGTATGTAACTATGCGATTTCAGCACTTGTCCATTTTGCAGTATATGACTTTTCGATGAAAAATATTTTTTTGCAGTACAAGCTTTATTATACAGTGGAAAACGCTGATACTCCAGTATTGCTTTTGCGGTTGCACAACGTATGAAACTATGAGATTTCAGTACTTGTCCGTTTTGCAGTATATGACTTTTCGATAAAAAATAATTTTTTTCAGTACAAGCTTTATTATACAGTGGAAAACGCTGATACTCCAGTATTGCTTTTGCGGTTGCACAACGTACGTAACTATGCGATTTCAGCAATTGTCCATTTTGCAGTATATGACTTTTCGATGAAAAATATTTTTTTTCAGTACAAGCTTTATTATACAGGGGAAAACGCTGATACTCCAGTATTGCTTTTGCGGTTGCACAACGTATGAAACTATGAGATTTCAGTACTTGTCCGTTTTGCAGTATATGACTTTTCGATAAAAAATAATTTTTTTCAGTACAAGCTTTATTATACAGGGGAAAACGCTGATACTCCAGTATTGCTTTTGCGGTTGCACAACGTATGTAACTATGAGATTTCAGCACTTGTCCATTATGCAGTATATGACTTTTCGACAAAAAATAATTTTTTTCAGTACAAGCTTTGTTATACAGTGGACAACGCTGATACTCCAGTATTGCTTTTCCGGTTGCACAACGTATGTAACTATGCGATTTCAGCACTTGTCCATTTTGCAGTATATGACTTTTCGATGAAAAATATTTTTTTGCAGTACAAGCTTTATTATACAGTGGAAAACGCTGATACTCCAGTATTGCTTTTGCGGTTGCACAACGTATGTAACTATGCGATTTCAGCACTTGTCCATTTTGCAGTATATGACTTTTCGATGAAAAATATTTTTTTGCAGTACAAGCTTTATTATACAGTGGAAAACGCTGGTATTCCAGTATTGCTTTTGCGGTTGCACAACGTATGCAACTGTGCGATTTCAGCACTTTTCCAATTTGCAGTATATGACTTTTCGATGAAAAATATTTTTTTGCAGTACAAGCTTTATTATACAGTGGAAAACGCTGATACTCCAGTATTGCTTTTGCGGTTGCACAACGTATGTAACTATGCGATTTCAGCACTTGTCCATTTTGCAGTATATGACTTTTCGATGAAAAATATTTTTTTGCAGTACAAGCTTTATTATACAGTGGAAAACGCTGATACTCCAGTATTGCTTTTGCGGTTGCACAACGTATGTAACTATGAGATTTCAGCACTTGTCCATTTTGCAGTATATGACTTTTCGATAAAAAATAATTTTTTTCAGTACAAGCTTTGTTATACAGTGGAAAACGCTGGTATTCCAGTATTGCTTTTGCGGTTGCACAACGTATGCAACTGTGCGATTTCAGCACTTTTCCAATTTGCAGTATATGACTTTTCGATGAAAAATATTTTTTTGCAGTACAAGCTTTATTATACAGTGGAAAACGCTGATACTCCAGTATTGCTTTTGCGGTTGCACAACGTATGTAACTATGCGATTTCAGCACTTGTCCATTTTGCAGTATATGACTTTTCGATGAAAAATATTTTTTTGCAGTACAAGCTTTATTATACAGTGGAAAACGCTGATACTCCAGTATTGCTTTTGCGGTTGCACAACGTATGAAACTATGATATTTCAGTACTTGTCCGTTTTGCAGTATATGACTTTTCGATAAAAAATAATTTTTTTCAGTACAAGCTTTATTATACAGTGGAAAACGCTGATACTCCAGTATTGCTTTTGCGGTTGCACAACGTACGTAACTATGCGATTTCAGCACTTGTCCATTTTGCAGTATATGACTTTTCGATGAAAAATATTTTTTTCAGTACAAGCTTTATTATACAGTGGAAAACGCTGGTACTCCAGTATTGCTTTTGCGGTTGCACAACGTATGAAACTATGAGATTTCAGTACTTGTCCATTTTGCAGTATACGACTTTTCGATAAAAAATAATTTTTTTCAGTACAAGCTTTGTTATACAGTGGAAAACGCTGGTATTCCAGTATTGCTTTTGCGGTTGCTCAACGTATGCAACTGTGCGATTTCAGCACTTGTCTATTTTGCAGTATATGACTTTTCGATGAAAAATATTTTTTTGCAGTACAAGCTTTATTATACAGTGGAAAACGCTGATACTCCAGTATTGCTTTTGCGGTTGCACAACGTATGTAACTATGCGATTTCAGCACTTGTCCATTTTGCAGTATATGACTTTTCGATGAAAAATATTTTTTTGCAGTACAAGCTTTATTATACAGTGGACAACGCTGATATACCAGTATTGCTTTTGCGGTTGCACAACGTATGTAACTATGCGATTTCAGCACTTGTCCATTTTGCAGTATATGACTTTTCGATAAAAAATATTTTTTTTCAGTACAAGCTTTATTATACAGGGGAAAACGCTGATACTCCAGTATTGCTTTTGCGGTTGCACAACGTATGTAACTATGCGATTTCAGCACTTGTCCATTTTGCAGTATATGACTTTTCGATAAAAAATAATTTTTTTCAGTACAAGCTTTATTATACAGTGGAAAACGCTGGTACTCCAGTATTGCTTTTGCGGTTGCACAACGTATGTAACTATGAGATTTCAGCACTTGTCTATTTTGCAGTATATGACTTTTCGATAAAAAAAATATTTTTTTGCAGTACAAGCTTTATTATACAGTGGAAAACGCTGATACTCCAGTATTGCTTTTGCGGTTGCACAACGTATGCAACTATGCGATTTCAGCACTTGTCCATTTTGCAGTATATGACTTTTCGATGAAAAATATTTTTTTGCAGTACAAGCTTTATTATACAGTGGACAACGCTGATATACCAGTATTGCTTTTGCGGTTGCACAACGTATGTAACTATGCGATTTCAGCACTTGTCCATTTTGCAGTATATGACTTTTCGATAAAAAATATTTTTTTTCAGTACAAGCTTTATTATACAGGGGAAAACGCTGATACTCCAGTATTGCTTTTGCGGTTGCACAACGTATGTAACTATGAGATTTCAGCACTTGTCCATTATGCAGTATATGACTTTTCGACAAAAAATATTTTTTTTCAGTACAAGCTTTGTTATACAGTGGACAACGCTGATATTCCAGTATTGCTTTTGCGGTTGCACAACGTATGTAACTATGCGATTTCAGCACTTGTCCATTTTGCAGTATATGACTTTTCGATGAAAAATATTTTTTTGCAGTACAAGCTTTATTATACAGTGGAAAACGCTGATACTCCAGTATTGCTTTTGCGGTTGCACAACGTATGTAACTATGCGATTTCAGCACTTGTCCATTTTGCAGTATATGACTTTTCGATAAAAAATATTTTTTTTCAGTACAAGCTTTATTATACAGGGGAAAACGCTGATACTCCAGTATTGCTTTTGCGGTTGCACAACGTATGTAACTATGAGATTTCAGCACTTGTCCATTATGCAGTATATGACTTTTCGACAAAAAATAATTTTTTTCAGTACAAGCTTTGTTATACAGTGGACAACGCTGATATTCCAGTATTGCTTTTGCGGTTGCACAACGTATGTAACTATGCGATTTCAGTACTTGTCCATTTTGCAGTATATGACTTTTCGATGAAAAATATTTTTTTGCAGTACAAGCTTTATTATACATTGGAAAACGCTGATACTCCAGTATTGCTTTTGCGGTTGCACAACGTATGTAACTATGCGATTTCAGCACTTGTCCATTTTGCAGTATATGACTTTTCGATGAAAAATATTTTTTTGCAGTACAAGCTTTATTATACAGGGGAAAACGCTGATACTCCAGTATTGCTTTTGCGGTTGCACAACGTATGTAACTATGCGATTTCAGCACTTGTCCATTTTGCAGTATATGACTTTTCGATGAAAAATATTTTTTTGCAGTACAAGCTTTATTATACAGTGGAAAACGCTGGTATTCCAGTATTGCTTTTGCGGTTGCACAACGTATGCAACTGTGCGATTTCAGCACTTTTCCAATTTGCAGTATATGACTTTTCGATGAAAAATATTTTTTTGCAGTACAAGCTTTATTATACAGTGGAAAACGCTGATACTCCAGTATTGCTTTTGCGGTTGCACAACGTATGTAACTATGCGATTTCAGCACTTGTCCATTTTGCAGTATATGACTTTTCGATGAAAAATATTTTTTTGCAGTACAAGCTTTATTATACAGTGGAAAACGCTGATACTCCAGTATTGCTTTTGCGGTTGCACAACGTATGTAACTATGAGATTTCAGCACTTGTCCATTTTGCAGTATATGACTTTTCGATAAAAAATAATTTTTTTCAGTACAAGCTTTATTATACAGTGGAAAACGCTGGTACTCCAGTATTGCTTTTGCGGTTGCACAACGTATGTAACTATGAGATTTCAGTACTTGTCCATTTTGCAGTATATGACTTTTCGATAAAAAATAATTTTTTTCAGTACAAGCTTTGTTATACAGTGGAAAACGCTGGTATTCCAGTATTGCTTTTGCGGTTGCACAACGTATGTAACTATGCGATTTCAGCACTTGTCCAATTTGCAGTATATGACTTTTCGATGAAAAATATTTTTTTGCAGTACAAGCTTTATTATACAGTGGAAAACGCTGATACTCCAGTATTGCTTTTGCGGTTGCACAACGTATGTAACTATGCGATTTCAGCACTTGTCCATTTTGCAGTATATGACTTTTCGATGAAAAATATTTTTTTGCAGTACAAGCTTTATTATACAGTGGAAAACGCTGATACTCCAGTATTGCTTTTGCGGTTGCACAACGTATGAAACTATGATATTTCAGTACTTGTACGTTTTGCAGTATATGACTTTTCGATATAAAATAATTTTTTTCAGTACAAGCTTTATTATACAGTGGAAAACGCTGATACTCCAGTATTGCTTTTGCGGTTGCACAACGTACGTAACTATGCGATTTCAGCACTTGTCCATTTTGCAGTATATGACTTTTCGATGAAAAATATTTTTTTCAGTACAAGCTTTATTATACAGTGGAAAACGCTGGTACTCCAGTATTGCTTTTGCGGTTGCACAACGTATGAAACTATGAGATTTCAGTACTTGTCCATTTTGCAGTATACGACTTTTCGATAAAAAATAATTTTTTTCAGTACAAGCTTTGTTATACAGTGGAAAACGCTGGTATTCCAGTATTGCTTTTGCGGTTGCTCAACGTATGCAACTGTGCGATTTCAGCACTTGTCTATTTTGCAGTATATGACTTTTCGATGAAAAATATTTTTTTGCAGTACAAGCTTTATTATACAGTGGAAAACGCTGATACTCCAGTATTGCTTTTGCGGTTGCACAACGTATGTAACTATGCGATTTCAGCACTTGTCCATTTTGCAGTATATGACTTTTCGATGAAAAATATTTTTTTGCAGTACAAGCTTTATTATACAGTGGAAAACGCTGGTATTCCAGTATTGCTTTTGCGGTTGCACAACGTATGCAACTGTGCGATTTCAGCACCTTTCCAATTTGCAGTATATGACTTTTCGATGAAAAATATTTTTTTGCAGTACAAGCTTTATTATACAGTGGAAAACGCTGATACTCCAGTATTGCTTTTGCGGTTGCACAACGTATGTAACTATGCGATTTCAGCACTTGTCCATTTTGCAGTATATGACTTTTCGATGAAAAATATTTTTTTGCAGTACAAGCTTTATTATACAGTGGAAAACGCTGATACTCCAGTATTGCTTTTGCGGTTGCACAACGTATGTAACTATGAGATTTCAGCACTTGTCCATTTTGCAGTATATGACTTTTCGATAAAAAATAATTTTTTTCAGTACAAGCTTTATTATACAGTGGAAAACGCTGGTACTCCAGTATTGCTTTTGCGGTTGCACAACGTATGTAACTATGAGATTTCAGTACTTGTCCATTTTGCAGTATATGACTTTTCGATAAAAAATAATTTTTTTCAGTACAAGCTTTGTTATACAGTGGAAAACGCTGGTATTCCAGTGTTGCTTTTGCGGTTGCACAACGTATGCAACTGTGCGATTTCAGCACTTTTCCAATTTGCAGTATATGACTTTTCGATGAAAAATATTTTTTTGCAGTACAAGCTTTATTATACAGTGGAAAACGCTGATACTCCAGTATTGCTTTTGCGGTTGCACAACGTATGAAACTATGATATTTCAGTACTTGTCCGTTTTGCAGTATATGACTTTTCGATAAAAAATAATTTTTTTCAGTACAAGCTTTATTATACAGTGGAAAACGCTGATACTCCAGTATTGCTTTTGCGGTTGCACAACGTACGTAACTATGCGATTTCAGCACTTGTCCATTTTGCAGTATATGACTTTTCGATGAAAAATATTTTTTTCAGTACAAGCTTTATTATACAGTGGAAAACGCTGGTACTCCAGTATTGCTTTTGCGGTTGCACAACGTATGAAACTATGAGATTTCAGTACTTGTCCATTTTGCAGTATACGACTTTTCGATCAAAAATAATTTTTTTCAGTACAAGCTTTGTTATACAGTGGAAAACGCTGGTATTCCAGTATTGCTTTTGCGGTTGCTCAACGTATGTAACTATGCGATTTCAGCACTTTTCCAATTTGCAGTATATGACTTTTCGATGAAAAATATTTTTTTGCAGTACAAGCTTTATTATACAGGGGAAAACGCTGATACTCCAGTATTGCTTTTGCGGTTGCACAACGTATGCAACTATGCGATTTCAGCACTTGTCCATTTTGCAGTATATGACTTTTCGATGAAAAATATTGTTTTGCACTACAAGCTTTATTATACAGTGGAAAACGCTGATATACCAGTATTGCTTTTGCGGTTGCACAACGTATGCAACTGTGCGATTTCAGCACTTTTCCAATTTGCAGTATATGACTTTTCGATGAAAAATATTTTTTTGCAGTACAAGCTTTATTGTACAGTGGAAAACGCTGATACTCCAGTATTGCTTTTGCGGTTGCACAACGTATGTAACTATGCGATTTCAGCACTTGTCCATTTTGCAGTATATGACTTTTCGATGAAAAATATTTTTTTGCTGTACAAGCTTTATTATACAGTGGAAAACGCTGATACTCCAGTATTGCTTTTGCGGTTGCACAACGTATGAAACTATGAGATTTCAGTACTTGTCCGTTTTGCAGTATATGACTTTTCGATAAAAAATAATTTTTTTCAGTACAAGCTTTATTATACAGTGGAAAACGCTGATACTCCAGTATTGCTTTTGCGGTTGCACAACGTACGTAACTATGCGATTTCAGCAATTGTCCATTTTGCAGTATATGACTTTTCGATGAAAAATATTTTTTTTCAGTACAAGCTTTATTATACAGGGGAAAACGCTGATACTCCAGTATTGCTTTTGCGGTTGCACAACGTATGAAACTATGAGATTTCAGTACTTGTCCGTTTTGCACTATTGTCATCCTGGCAGACTCCGAATATGTTTCATCGAAAAAAGAGTTCCGCATCAATGATCACCATTTCACGAGATGGTTTATAAGATACAAACGTGTTTGTTCTGCCTATAAATCACAGTACGTCTAATTATTTCAACCAAAATCAAACTGAACGGTTAGTACACACAAATTAATGCCAGCAAATCCCACGTTTCTCATCGGAATGTGTACAAACATCATCGATTTTACGTATTTCACTAAGGGGGGTATACGTCACATTCAACCGCGTGCCAAACTACTTTCCGCCCCCTATAATTTTTTTTAAATCTCTGCAACTGTCAAGTATCTAGTGCTGATTAACGGGAAAGTAATTAAAATCGGTACAAATCCCAGGTATTCCATCAGAATGACTTCAAACACAGGCGGTTATGCGTGTTTTGCTTGGGGGGGGTACGTCACATTCAACCGCGTGCCAAACTACTTTCCGCCCCCTATAATTTTTTTTAAATCTCCGCATCTGTCAAGTATCTAGTGCTGATTAACGAGGAAGTAATTAAAATCGGTACAAATCCCAGGTATTTCATCAGAATGACTTCAAACACAGTCGATTTTGCGTGTTTTGCTAGGGGGGGTACGTCGAATTCAACCGCGTGCCAAACTACTTTCCGCCCCCTATAAATTTTTTTAAATCTCCGCATCTGTCAAGTATCTAGTGCTGATTAACGGGAAAGTAATTAAAATCGGTACAAATCCCAGGTATTCCATCAGAATGACTTCAAACACAGGCGATTTTGCGTGTTTTGCTTGGGGGTGGGAGGTCACATTCAACCGCGTTCCAAACTACTTTCCGCCCCCTATAAATTTTTTTAAATCTATGTGTCTGTCAAGTATCTAGTGCTGATTAACGGGAAAGTAATTAAAATCGGTACAAATCCCAGGTATTCCATCAGAATGACTTCAAACACAGGCGATTTTGCGTGTTTTGCTGAGTGGGGGTACGTCACATTCAATCGCGTGCCAAACTACTTTCCGCCCCCTATAATTTTTTTAAATCTATGTGTCTGTCAAGTATCTAGTGCTGATTAACGGGAAAGTAATTAAAATCGGTACAAATCTCAAGTATTCCATCAGAATGATTGTGGTAGAGTATCCCTATTTCACTGAAGATGTAAGATTTTGGGTTTATGAAGAAAATTGTGTATTCCTTGTGTTTGCCTCCAATGTGTGCACTAATTGACACAAATTTTATGCTGTTTTTTGTACACATGAAAGTGTAGTTAAAGGGATTATTGCCCACTGCCTATATTTCTCTTTTACACATAAATTAATATGCTCGTCGAATGTATATTTTTGGAACTGAAAAGCAGATCTTTCACTTAAGTTTCGATGCTACGTCAGACGTTAATTACCGTGCGGAAATCACCTTTTCATGGGCGTTTGTTTCGATATAAATATTGTTTAAACTAAACGGGCTTGCCATAAAACATAATATCAAACCTTCTACTTGTTTAATGAACGAGTATCAACTATTTTACTCTGTCCGCTATTTTTTTTTCAATTCTATTCGTAGAGTTAAGTGGACATTCATCCTTGTACTACAAGTATTAACCATATAACGACAGGCGGAAATACGTTTTTTCTCGCTGTTTTGTGGTAAATTGTCAGACGTGACAGATTTGTTGAATGTAATCTTGTTCGAAGATTTCAATGGGCATTTCTTTTTAATTCGTTGTATATTGAGGAAACTTACGTTGTTTACATTGAAATTTAGCGCTTTTATTAGCATTTGTGCTGATAATATTTATACGTCAAGAAAACTTTGCAGTTGCTTGTGAGTGCATGTTTATTTGATAAAGCAGCATGCTGGAGAAATTACGGAAAACGTAACTGCTCTGCAACACCAACAAAATATAATAGATTTGCGAAAAAGTGCCAGTCATACCAAATCAAGTCGCCTTGAATCTGTAATGTTCTTATATAAATAGAATTAACGCACACAAACTACACCATTAGACCCTTAACCGCGAAATAAAAAGCACGACTTCAACGTCAAAACCCTAAATATGTCTTTGCCAGAAGCCCCTAATAAAATAAATTCGAGAAAAAAACTACATCAAATCGAAAAAAAACAAGGAATGTTATCTTTCGAGATTTGAGACGAAAAAAACTTAAGTTTTCGAAAAAAAACGTGGAGATTTTTCCTTGAATATGTTATCCCTGACGTACAAAAAAATTGCTAACGATCATCAATTTAGGTAGGTAAATAATTCTGCAACTAAATGGTTTAACACCATACAAATGCATTACGTTTTTAAGAAACGAAGGAATCACGTTCACGCCAAGGGGGGAAAAACCTGCGTATAACTGAAACAGAAATCATTCTGATGGAATACCTGGGATTTGTACCGATTTTAATTACTTTCCCGTTAATCAGCACTAGATACTTGACAGATGCAGAGATTTAAAAAAAATTATAGGGGGCGGAAAGTAGTTTGGCACGCGGTTGAATGTGACGTACCCCCCCAAGCAAAACACGCAAAATCGACTGTGTTTGAAGTCATTCTGATGGAATACCTGGGATTTGTACCGATTTTAATTACTTTCCCGTTAATCAGCACTAGATACTTGACAGATGCAGAGATTTAAAAAAAATTATAGGGGGCGGAAAGTAGTTTGGCACGCGGTTGAATGTGACGTACCCCCCCAAGCAAAACACGCAAAATCGACTGTGTTTGAAGTCATTCTGATGGAATACCTGGGATTTGTACCGATTTTAATTACTTTCCCGTTAATCAGCACTAGATACTTGACAGATGCAGAGATTTAAAAAAAATTATAGGGGGCGGAAAGTAGTTTGGCACGCGGTTGAATGTGACGTACCCCCCCAAGCAAAACACGCAAAATCGACTGTGTTTGAAGTCATTCTGATGGAGTACCTGGGATTTGTACCGATTTTAATTACTTTCCCGTTAATCAGCACTAGATACTTGACAGATGCAGAGATTTAAAAAAAATTATAGGGGGCGGAAAGTAGTTTGGCACGCGGTTGAATGTGACGTACCCCCCCAAGCAAAACACGCAAAATCGACTGTGTTTGAAGTCATTCTGATGGAGTACCTGGGATTTGTACCGATTTTAATTACTTTCCCGTTAATCAGCACTAGATACTTGACAGATGCGGAGATTTAAAAAAAATTATAGGGGGCGGAATGTATTTTGGCACGCGGTTGAATGTGACGTACCCCCCTAGCAAAACACGCAAAATCGACTGTGTTTGAAGTCATTCTGATGGAATATCTGGGATTTGTACCGATTTTAATTACTTTCCCGTTAATCAGCACTAGATACTTGACAGATGCGGAGATTTAAAAAAAATTATAGGGGGCGGAATGTATTTTGGCACGCGGTTGAATGTGACGTACCCCCTTAGCAAAACACGCAAAATCGCCTGTGTTTGAAGTCATTCTGATGGAATACCTGGAATTTGTACCGATTTTAATTACTTTCCCGTTAATCAGCACTAGATACATGACAGATGCAGAGATTTAAAAAAAATTATAGGGGGCGGAAAGTAGTTTGTCACGCGGTTGAATGTGACGTACCCCCCCTAGCAAAACACGCAAAACACGCAAAATCGCCTGTGTTTGAAGTCATTCTGGTGGAGTACCTGGGATTTGTACCGATTTTAATTACTTTCCCGTTAATCAGCACTAGATACTTGACAGATGCAGAGATTTAAAAAAAATTATAGGGGGCGGAAAGTAGTTTGGCACGCGGTTGAATGTGACGTACCCCCCCAAGCAAAACACGCAAAATCGACTGTGTTTGAAGTCATTCTGATGGAATACCTGGGATTTGTACCGATTTTAATTACTTTCCCGTTAATCAGCACTAGATACTTGACAGATGCAGAGATTTAAAAAAAATTATAGGGGGCGGAAAGTTGTTTGGCACGCGGTTGAATGTGACGTACCCCCCCTAGCAAAACACGTTAAATCGCCTGTGTTTGAAGTCATTCTGATGGAATACCTGGGATTTGTACTGATTTTAATTACTTTCCCGTTAATCAGCACTAGATACTTGACAGATGCAGAGATTTAAAAAAAATTATAGGGGGCGGAAAGTTGTTTGGCACGCGGTTGAATGTGACGTACCCCCCCTAGCAAAACACGTTAAATCGCCTGTGTTTGAAGTCATTCTGATGGAATACCTGGGATTTGTACTGATTTTAATTACTTTCCCGTTAATCAGCACTAGATACATGACAGATGCAGAGATTTAAAAAAAATTATAGGGGGCGGAAAGTAGTTTGTCACGCGGTTGAATGTGACGTACCCCCACTCAGCAAAACACGCAAAACACGCAAAATCGCCTGTGTTTGAAGTCATTCTGGTGGAATACCTGGGATTTGTACCGATTTTAATTACTTTCCCGTTAATCAGCACTAGATACTTGACAGATGCAGAGATTTAAAAAAAATTATAGGGGGCGGAAAGTAGTTTGGCACGCGGTTGAATGTTACGTACCCCCCCTAGCAAAACACGCAAAATCGCCTGTGTTTGAAGCCATTCTGAAATCAAATGTGGGATTTGCTGCCAGTAATTTGAGTGTACTAACCGTTCAGTTTGATTTTGGTTGAAATAATTAGACGTACCGTGATTTATAGGCAGAACAAACACGTTTGTATCTTATGAACCATCTCGTGAAATGGTGATCATTGATGCGGAACTCTTTTTTCGATGAAACATATTCGGAGTCTGCCAGGATGACAATAGTCGTTTTGCAGTATATGACTTTTCGATAAAAAATAATTTTTTTCAGTACAAGCTTTATTATACAGGGGAAAACGCTGATACTCCAGTATTGCTTTTGCGGTTGCACAACGTATGTAACTATGAGATTTCAGCACTTGTCCATTATGCAGTATATGACTTTTCGACAAAAAATAATTTTTTTCAGTACAAGCTTTGTTATACAGTGGACAACGCTGATACTCCAGTATTGCTTTTCCGGTTGCACAACGTATGTAACTATGCGATTTCAGCACTTGTCCATTTTGCAGTATATGACTTTTCGATGAAAAATATTTTTTTGCAGTACAAGCTTTATTATACAGTGGAAAACGCTGATACTCCAGTATTGCTTTTGCGGTTGCACAACGTATGTAACTATGCGATTTCAGCACTTGTCCATTTTGCAGTATATGACTTTTCGATGAAAAATATTTTTTTGCAGTACAAGCTTTATTATACAGTGGAAAACGCTGATACTCCAGTATTGCTTTTGCGGTTGCACAACGTATGTAACTATGCGATTTCAGCACTTGTCCATTTTGCAGTATATGACTTTTCGATGAAAAATATTTTTTTGCAGTACAAGCTTTATTATACAGTGGAAAACGCTGATACTCCAGTATTGCTTTTGCGGTTGCACAACGTATGTAACTATGAGATTTCAGCACTTGTCCATTTTGCAGTATATGACTTTTCGATAAAAAATAATTTTTTTCAGTACAAGCTTTGTTATACAGTGGAAAACGCTGGTATTCCAGTATTGCTTTTGCGGTTGCACAACGTATGCAACTGTGCGATTTCAGCACTTTTCCAATTTGCAGTATATGACTTTTCGATGAAAAATATTTTTTTGCAGTACAAGCTTTATTATACAGTGGAAAACGCTGATACTCCAGTATTGCTTTTGCGGTTGCACAACGTATGTAACTATGCGATTTCAGCACTTGTCCATTTTGCAGTATATGACTTTTCGATGAAAAATATTTTTTTGCAGTACAAGCTTTATTATACAGTGGAAAACCCCTGATACTCCAGTATTGCTTTTGCGGTTGCACAACGTATGAAACTATGATATTTCAGTACTTGTCCGTTTTGCAGTATATGACTTTTCGATAAAAAATAATTTTTTTCAGTACAAGCTTTATTATACAGTGGAAAACGCTGATACTCCAGTATTGCTTTTGCGGTTGCACAACGTACGTAACTATGCGATTTCAGCACTTGTCCATTTTGCAGTATATGACTTTTCGATGAAAAATATTTTTTTTCAGTACAAGCTTTATTATACAGGGGAAAACGCTGATACTCCAGTATTGCTTTTGCGGTTGCACAACGTATGAAACTATGAGATTTCAGTACTTGTCCGTTTTGCAGTATATGACTTTTCGATAAAAAATAATTTTTTTCAGTACAAGCTTTATTATACAGGGGAAAACGCTGATACTCCAGTATTGCTTTTGCGGTTGCACAACGTATGTAACTATGAGATTTCAGCACTTGTCCATTATGCAGTATATGACTTTTCGACAAAAAATAATTTTTTTCAGTACAAGCTTTGTTATACAGTGGACAACGCTGATACTCCAGTATTGCTTTTCCGGTTGCACAACGTATGTAACTATGCGATTTCAGCACTTGTCCATTTTGCAGTATATGACTTTTCGATGAAAAATATTTTTTTGCAGTACAAGCTTTATTATACAGTGGAAAACGCTGATACTCCAGTATTGCTTTTGCGGTTGCACAACGTATGTAACTATGCGATTTCAGCACTTGTCCATTTTGCAGTATATGACTTTTCGATGAAAAATATTTTTTTGCAGTACAAGCTTTATTATACAGTGGAAAACGCTGATACTCCAGTATTGCTTTTGCGGTTGCACAACGTATGTAACTATGCGATTTCAGCACTTGTCCATTTTGCAGTATATGACTTTTCGATGAAAAATATTTTTTTGCAGTACAAGCTTTATTATACAGTGGAAAACGCTGATACTCCAGTATTGCTTTTGCGGTTGCACAACGTATGTAACTATGAGATTTCAGCACTTGTCCATTTTGCAGTATATGACTTTTCGATAAAAAATAATTTTTTTCAGTACAAGCTTTGTTATACAGTGGAAAACGCTGGTATTCCAGTATTGCTTTTGCGGTTGCACAACGTATGCAACTGTGCGATTTCAGCACTTTTCCAATTTGCAGTATATGACTTTTCGATGAAAAATATTTTTTTGCAGTACAAGCTTTATTATACAGTGGAAAACGCTGATACTCCAGTATTGCTTTTGCGGTTGCACAACGTATGTAACTATGCGATTTCAGCACTTGTCCATTTTGCAGTATATGACTTTTCGATGAAAAATATTTTTTTGCAGTACAAGCTTTATTATACAGTGGAAAACGCTGATACTCCAGTATTGCTTTTGCGGTTGCACAACGTATGAAACTATGATATTTCAGTACTTGTCCGTTTTGCAGTATATGACTTTTCGATAAAAAATAATTTTTTTCAGTACAAGCTTTATTATACAGTGGAAAACGCTGATACTCCAGTATTGCTTTTGCGGTTGCACAACGTACGTAACTATGCGATTTCAGCACTTGTCCATTTTGCAGTATATGACTTTTCGATGAAAAATATTTTTTTCAGTACAAGCTTTATTATACAGTGGAAAACGCTGGTACTCCAGTATTGCTTTTGCGGTTGCACAACGTATGAAACTATGAGATTTCAGTACTTGTCCATTTTGCAGTATACGACTTTTCGATAAAAAATAATTTTTTTCAGTACAAGCTTTGTTATACAGTGGAAAACGCTGGTATTCCAGTATTGCTTTTGCGGTTGCTCAACGTATGCAACTGTGCGATTTCAGCACTTGTCTATTTTGCAGTATATGACTTTTCGATGAAAAATATTTTTTTGCAGTACAAGCTTTATTATACAGTGGAAAACGCTGATACTCCAGTATTGCTTTTGCGGTTGCACAACGTATGTAACTATGCGATTTCAGCACTTGTCCATTTTGCAGTATATGACTTTTCGATGAAAAATATTTTTTTGCAGTACAAGCTTTATTATACAGTGGAAAACGCTGGTATTCCAGTATTGCTTTTGCGGTTGCACAACGTATGCAACTGTGCGATTTCAGCACTTTTCCAATTTGCAGTATATGACTTTTCGATGAAAAATATTTTTTTGCAGTACAAGCTTTATTATACAGTGGAAAACGCTGATACTCCAGTATTGCTTTTGCGGTTGCACAACGTATGAAACTATGATATTTCAGTACTTGTCCGTTTTGCAGTATATGACTTTTCGATAAAAAATAATTTTTTTCAGTACAAGCTTTATTATACAGTGGAAAACGCTGATACTCCAGTATTGCTTTTGCGGTTGCACAACGTACGTAACTATGCGATTTCAGCACTTGTCCATTTTGCAGTATATGACTTTTCGATGAAAAATATTTTTTTCAGTACAAGCTTTATTATACAGTGGAAAACGCTGGTACTCCAGTATTGCTTTTGCGGTTGCACAACGTATGAAACTATGAGATTTCAGTACTTGTCCATTTTGCAGTATACGACTTTTCGATAAAAAATAATTTTTTTCAGTACAAGCTTTGTTATACAGTGGAAAACGCTGGTATTCCAGTATTGCTTTTGCGGTTGCTCAACGTATGCAACTGTGCGATTTCAGCACTTGTCTATTTTGCAGTATATGACTTTTCGATGAAAAATATTTTTTTGCAGTACAAGCTTTATTATACAGTGGAAAACGCTGATACTCCAGTATTGCTTTTGCGGTTGCACAACGTATGTAACTATGCGATTTCAGCACTTGTCCATTTTGCAGTATATGACTTTTCGATGAAAAATATTTTTTTGCAGTACAAGCTTTATTATACAGTGGACAACGCTGATATACCAGTATTGCTTTTGCGGTTGCACAACGTATGTAACTATGCGATTTCAGCACTTGTCCATTTTGCAGTATATGACTTTTCGATAAAAAATATTTTTTTTCAGTACAAGCTTTATTATACAGGGGAAAACGCTGATACTCCAGTATTGCTTTTGCGGTTGCACAACGTATGTAACTATGCGATTTCAGCACTTGTCCATTTTGCAGTATATGACTTTTCGATAAAAAATAATTTTTTTCAGTACAAGCTTTATTATACAGTGGAAAACGCTGGTACTCCAGTATTGCTTTTGCGGTTGCACAACGTATGTAACTATGAGATTTCAGCACTTGTCTATTTTGCAGTATATGACTTTTCGATAAAAAAAATATTTTTTTGCAGTACAAGCTTTATTATACAGTGGAAAACGCTGATACTCCAGTATTGCTTTTGCGGTTGCACAACGTATGCAACTATGCGATTTCAGCACTTGTCCATTTTGCAGTATATGACTTTTCGATGAAAAATATTTTTTTGCAGTACAAGCTTTATTATACAGTGGACAACGCTGATATACCAGTATTGCTTTTGCGGTTGCACAACGTATGTAACTATGCGATTTCAGCACTTGTCCATTTTGCAGTATATGACTTTTCGATAAAAAATATTTTTTTTCAGTACAAGCTTTATTATACAGGGGAAAACGCTGATACTCCAGTATTGCTTTTGCGGTTGCACAACGTATGTAACTATGAGATTTCAGCACTTGTCCATTATGCAGTATATGACTTTTCGACAAAAAATAATTTTTTTCAGTACAAGCTTTGTTATACAGTGGACAACGCTGATATTCCAGTATTGCTTTTGCGGTTGCACAACGTATGTAACTATGCGATTTCAGCACTTGTCCATTTTGCAGTATATGACTTTTCGATGAAAAATATTTTTTTGCAGTACAAGCTTTATTATACAGTGGAAAACGCTGATACTCCAGTATTGCTTTTGCGGTTGCACAACGTATGTAACTATGCGATTTCAGCACTTGTCCATTTTGCAGTATATGACTTTTCGATAAAAAATATTTTTTTTCAGTACAAGCTTTATTATACAGGGGAAAACGCTGATACTCCAGTATTGCTTTTGCGGTTGCACAACGTATGTAACTATGAGATTTCAGCACTTGTCCATTATGCAGTATATGACTTTTCGACAAAAAATAATTTTTTTCAGTACAAGCTTTGTTATACAGTGGACAACGCTGATATTCCAGTATTGCTTTTGCGGTTGCACAACGTATGTAACTATGCGATTTCAGTACTTGTCCATTTTGCAGTATATGACTTTTCGATGAAAAATATTTTTTTGCAGTACAAGCTTTATTATACAGTGGAAAACGCTGATACTCCAGTATTGCTTTTGCGGTTGCACAACGTATGTAACTATGCGATTTCAGCACTTGTCCATTTTGCAGTATATGACTTTTCGATGAAAAATATTTTTTTGCAGTACAAGCTTTATTATACAGGGGAAAACGCTGATACTCCAGTATTGCTTTTGCGGTTGCACAACGTATGTAACTATGCGATTTCAGCACTTGTCCATTTTGCAGTATATGACTTTTCGATGAAAAATATTTTTTTGCAGTACAAGCTTTATTATACAGTGGAAAACGCTGGTATTCCAGTATTGCTTTTGCGGTTGCACAACGTATGCAACTGTGCGATTTCAGCACTTTTCCAATTTGCAGTATATGACTTTTCGATGAAAAATATTTTTTTGCAGTACAAGCTTTATTATACAGTGGAAAACGCTGATACTCCAGTATTGCTTTTGCGGTTGCACAACGTATGTAACTATGCGATTTCAGCACTTGTCCATTTTGCAGTATATGACTTTTCGATGAAAAATATTTTTTTGCAGTACAAGCTTTATTATACAGTGGAAAACGCTGATACTCCAGTATTGCTTTTGCGGTTGCACAACGTATGTAACTATGAGATTTCAGCACTTGTCCATTTTGCAGTATATGACTTTTCGATAAAAAATAATTTTTTTCAGTACAAGCTTTATTATACAGTGGAAAACGCTGGTACTCCAGTATTGCTTTTGCGGTTGCACAACGTATGTAACTATGAGATTTCAGTACTTGTCCATTTTGCAGTATATGACTTTTCGATAAAAAATAATTTTTTTCAGTACAAGCTTTGTTATACAGTGGAAAACGCTGGTATTCCAGTATTGCTTTTGCGGTTGCACAACGTATGCAACTGTGCGATTTCAGCACTTTTCCAATTTGCAGTATATGACTTTTCGATGAAAAATATTTTTTTGCAGTACAAGCTTTATTATACAGTGGAAAACGCTGATACTCCAGTATTGCTTTTGCGGTTGCACAACGTATGTAACTATGCGATTTCAGCACTTGTCCATTTTGCAGTATATGACTTTTCGATGAAAAATATTTTTTTGCAGTACAAGCTTTATTATACAGTGGAAAACGCTGATACTCCAGTATTGCTTTTGCGGTTGCACAACGTATGAAACTATGATATTTCAGTACTTGTCCGTTTTGCAGTATATGACTTTTCGATAAAAAATAATTTTTTTCAGTACAAGCTTTATTATACAGTGGAAAACGCTGATACTCCAGTATTGCTTTTGCGGTTGCACAACGTACGTAACTATGCGATTTCAGCACTTGTCCATTTTGCAGTATATGACTTTTCGATGAAAAATATTTTTTTCAGTACAAGCTTTATTATACAGTGGAAAACGCTGGTACTCCAGTATTGCTTTTGCGGTTGCACAACGTATGAAACTATGAGATTTCAGTACTTGTCCATTTTGCAGTATACGACTTTTCGATAAAAAATAATTTTTTTCAGTACAAGCTTTGTTATACAGTGGAAAACGCTGGTATTCCAGTATTGCTTTTGCGGTTGCTCAACGTATGCAACTGTGCGATTTCAGCACTTGTCTATTTTGCAGTATATGACTTTTCGATGAAAAATATTTTTTTGCAGTACAAGCTTTATTATACAGTGGAAAACGCTGATACTCCAGTATTGCTTTTGCGGTTGCACAACGTATGTAACTATGCGATTTCAGCACTTGTCCATTTTGCAGTATATGACTTTTCGATGAAAAATATTTTTTTGCAGTACAAGCTTTATTATACAGTGGAAAACGCTGGTATTCCAGTATTGCTTTTGCGGTTGCACAACGTATGCAACTGTGCGATTTCAGCACTTTTCCAATTTGCAGTATATGACTTTTCGATGAAAAATATTTTTTTGCAGTACAAGCTTTATTATACAGTGGAAAACGCTGATACTCCAGTATTGCTTTTGCGGTTGCACAACGTATGTAACTATGCGATTTCAGCACTTGTCCATTTTGCAGTATATGACTTTTCGATGAAAAATATTTTTTTGCAGTACAAGCTTTATTATACAGTGGAAAACGCTGATACTCCAGTATTGCTTTTGCGGTTGCACAACGTATGTAACTATGAGATTTCAGCACTTGTCCATTTTGCAGTATATGACTTTTCGATAAAAAATAATTTTTTTCAGTACAAGCTTTATTATACAGTGGAAAACGCTGGTACTCCAGTATTGCTTTTGCGGTTGCACAACGTATGTAACTATGAGATTTCAGTACTTGTCCATTTTGCAGTATATGACTTTTCGATAAAAAATAATTTTTTTCAGTACAAGCTTTGTTATACAGTGGAAAACGCTGGTATTCCAGTATTGCTTTTGCGGTTGCACAACGTATGCAACTGTGCGATTTCAGCACTTTTCCAATTTGCAGTATATGACTTTTCGATGAAAAATATTTTTTTGCAGTACAAGCTTTATTATACAGTGGAAAACGCTGATACTCCAGTATTGCTTTTGCGGTTGCACAACGTATGAAACTATGATATTTCAGTACTTGTCCGTTTTGCAGTATATGACTTTTCGATAAAAAATAATTTTTTTCAGTACAAGCTTTATTATACAGTGGAAAACGCTGATACTCCAGTATTGCTTTTGCGGTTGCACAACGTACGTAACTATGCGATTTCAGCACTTGTCCATTTTGCAGTATATGACTTTTCGATGAAAAATATTTTTTTCAGTACAAGCTTTATTATACAGTGGAAAACGCTGGTACTCCAGTATTGCTTTTGCGGTTGCACAACGTATGAAACTATGAGATTTCAGTACTTGTCCATTTTGCAGTATACGACTTTTCGATAAAAAATAATTTTTTTCAGTACAAGCTTTGTTATACAGTGGAAAACGCTGGTATTCCAGTATTGCTTTTGCGGTTGCTCAACGTATGCAACTGTGCGATTTCAGCACTTGTCTATTTTGCAGTATATGACTTTTCGATGAAAAATATTTTTTTGCAGTACAAGCTTTATTATACAGTGGAAAACGCTGATACTCCAGTATTGCTTTTGCGGTTGCACAACGTATGTAACTATGCGATTTCAGCACTTGTCCATTTTGCAGTATATGACTTTTCGATGAAAAATATTTTTTTGCAGTACAAGCTTTATTATACAGTGGACAACGCTGATATACCAGTATTGCTTTTGCGGTTGCACAACGTATGTAACTATGCGATTTCAGCACTTGTCCATTTTGCAGTATATGACTTTTCGATGAAAAATATTTTTTTGCAGTACAAGCTTTATTATACAGGGGAAAACGCTGATACTCCAGTATTGCTTTTGCGGTTGCACAACGTATGCAACTATGCGATTTCAGCACTTGTCCATTTTGCAGTATATGACTTTTCGATGAAAAATATTTTTTTGCACTACAAGCTTTATTATACAGTGGAAAACGCTGATATACCAGTATTGCTTTTGCGGTTGCACAACGTATGCAACTGTGCGATTTCAGCACTTTTCCAATTTGCAGTATATGACTTTTCGATGAAAAATATTTTTTTGCAGTACAAGCTTTATTGTACAGTGGAAAACGCTGATACTCCAGTATTGCTTTTGCGGTTGCACAACGTATGTAACTATGCGATTTCAGCACTTGTCCATTTTGCAGTATATGACTTTTCGATGAAAAATATTTTTTTGCAGTACAAGCTTTATTATACAGTGGAAAACGCTGATACTCCAGTATTGCTTTTGCGGTTGCACAACGTATGAAACTATGAGATTTCAGTACTTGTCCGTTTTGCAGTATATGACTTTTCGATAAAAAATAATTTTTTTCAGTACAAGCTTTATTATACAGTGGAAAACGCTCATACTCCAGTATTGCTTTTGCGGTTGCACAACGTACGTAACTATGCGATTTCAGCAATTGTCCATTTTGCAGTATATGACTTTTCGATGAAAAATATTTTTTTTCAGTACAAGCTTTATTATACAGGGGAAAACGCTGATACTCCAGTATTGCTTTTGCGGTTGCACAACGTATGAAACTATGAGATTTCAGTACTTGTCCGTTTTGCAGTATATGACTTTTCGATAAAAAATAATTTTTTTCAGTACAAGCTTTATTATACAGGGGAAAACGCTGATACTCCAGTATTGCTTTTGCGGTTGCACAACGTATGTAACTATGAGATTTCAGCACTTGTCCATTATGCAGTATATGACTTTTCGACAAAAAATAATTTTTTTCAGTACAAGCTTTGTTATACAGTGGACAACGCTGATACTCCAGTATTGCTTTTCCGGTTGCACAACGTATGTAACTATGCGATTTCAGCACTTGTCCATTTTGCAGTATATGACTTTTCGATGAAAAATATTTTTTTGCAGTACAAGCTTTATTATACAGTGGAAAACGCTGATACTCCAGTATTGCTTTTGCGGTTGCACAACGTATGTAACTATGCGATTTCAGCACTTGTCCATTTTGCAGTATATGACTTTTCGATGAAAAATATTTTTTTGCAGTACAAGCTTTATTATACAGTGGAAAACGCTGATACTCCAGTATTGCTTTTGCGGTTGCACAACGTATGTAACTATGCGATTTCAGCACTTGTCCATTTTGCAGTATATGACTTTTCGATGAAAAATATTTTTTTGCAGTACAAGCTTTATTATACAGTGGAAAACGCTGATACTCCAGTATTGCTTTTGCGGTTGCACAACGTATGTAACTATGAGATTTCAGCACTTGTCCATTTTGCAGTATATGACTTTTCGATAAAAAATAATTTTTTTCAGTACAAGCTTTATTATACAGTGGAAAACGCTGGTACTCCAGTATTGCTTTTGCGGTTGCACAACGTATGTAACTATGAGATTTCAGTACTTGTCCATTTTGCAGTATATGACTTTTCGATAAAAAATAATTTTTTTCAGTACAAGCTTTGTTATACAGTGGAAAACGCTGGTATTCCAGTATTGCTTTTGCGGTTGCACAACGTATGCAACTGTGCGATTTCAGCACTTTTCCAATTTGCAGTATGTGACTTTTCGATGAAAAATATTTTTTTGCAGTACAAGCTTTATTATACAGTGGAAAACGCTGATACTCCAGTATTGCTTTTGCGGTTGCACAACGTATGTAACTATGCGATTTCAGCACTTGTCCATTTTGCAGTATATGACTTTTCGATGAAAAATATTTTTTTGCAGTACAAGCTTTATTATACAGTGGAAAACGCTGATACTCCAGTATTGCTTTTGCGGTTGCACAACGTATGAAACTATGATATTTCAGTACTTGTCCGTTTTGCAGTATATGACTTTTCGATAAAAAATAATTTTTTTCAGTACAAGCTTTATTATACAGTGGAAAACGCTGATACTCCAGTATTGCTTTTGCGGTTGCACAACGTACGTAACTATGCGATTTCAGCACTTGTCCATTTTGCAGTATATGACTTTTCGATGAAAAATATTTTTTTCAGTACAAGCTTTATTATACAGTGGAAAACGCTGGTATTCCAGTATTGCTTTTGCGGTTGCACAACGTATGCAACTGTGCGATTTCAGCACTTTTCCAATTTGCAGTATATGACTTTTCGATGAAAAATATTTTTTTGCAGTACAAGCTTTATTATACAGTGGAAAACGCTGATACTCCAGTATTGCTTTTGCGGTTGCACAACGTATGAAACTATGATATTTCAGTACTTGTCCGTTTTGCAGTATATGACTTTTCGATAAAAAATATTTTTTTTCAGTACAAGCTTTATTATACAGTGGAAAACGCTGGTACTCCAGTATTGCTTTTGCGGTTGCACAACGTATGTAACTATGAGATTTCAGTACTTGTCCATTTTGCAGTATATGACTTTTCGATAAAAAATAATTTTTTTCAGTACAAGCTTTGTTATACAGTGGAAAACGCTGGTATTCCAGTATTGCTTTTGCGGTTGCACAACGTATGCAACTGTGCGATTTCAGCACTTTTCCAATTTGCAGTATATGACTTTTCGATGAAAAATATTTTTTTGCAGTACAAGCTTTATTATACAGTGGAAAACGCTGATACTCCAGTATTGCTTTTGCGGTTGCACAACGTATGAAACTATGATATTTCAGTACTTGTCCGTTTTGCAGTATATGACTTTTCGATAAAAAATAATTTTTTTCAGTACAAGCTTTATTATACAGTGGAAAACGCTGATACTCCAGTATTGCTTTTGCGGTTGCACAACGTACGTAACTATGCGATTTCAGCACTTGTCCATTTTGCAGTATATGACTTTTCGATGAAAAATATTTTTTTCAGTACAAGCTTTATTATACAGTGGAAAACGCTGGTACTCCAGTATTGCTTTTGCGGTTGCACAACGTATGAAACTATGAGATTTCAGTACTTGTCCATTTTGCAGTATACGACTTTTCGATAAAAAATAATTTTTTTCAGTACAAGCTTTGTTATACAGTGGAAAACGCTGGTATTCCAGTATTGCTTTTGCGGTTGCTCAACGTATGCAACTGTGCGATTTCAGCACTTGTCTATTTTGCAGTATATGACTTTTCGATGAAAAATATTTTTTTGCAGTACAAGCTTTATTATACAGTGGAAAACGCTGATACTCCAGTATTGCTTTTGCGGTTGCACAACGTATGTAACTATGCGATTTCAGCACTTGTCCATTTTGCAGTATATGACTTTTCGATGAAAAATATTTTTTTGCAGTACAAGCTTTATTATACAGTGGACAACGCTGATATACCAGTATTGCTTTTGCGGTTGCACAACGTATGTAACTATGCGATTTCAGCACTTGTCCATTTTGCAGTATATGACTTTTCGATGAAAAATATTTTTTTGCAGTACAAGCTTTATTATACAGGGGAAAACGCTGATACTCCAGTATTGCTTTTGCGGTTGCACAACGTATGCAACTATGCGATTTCAGCACTTGTCCATTTTGCAGTATATGACTTTTCGATGAAAAATATTTTTTTGCACTACAAGCTTTATTATACAGTGGAAAACGCTGATATACCAGTATTGCTTTTGCGGTTGCACAACGTATGCAACTGTGCGATTTCAGCACTTTTCCAATTTGCAGTATATGACTTTTCGATGAAAAATATTTTTTTGCAGTACAAGCTTTATTGTACAGTGGAAAACGCTGATACTCCAGTATTGCTTTTGCGGTTGCACAACGTATGTAACTATGCGATTTCAGCACTTGTCCATTTTGCAGTATATGACTTTTCGATGAAAAATATTTTTTTGCAGTACAAGCTTTATTATACAGTGGAAAACGCTGATACTCCAGTATTGCTTTTGCGGTTGCACAACGTATGAAACTATGAGATTTCAGTACTTGTCCGTTTTGCAGTATATGACTTTTCGATAAAAAATAATTTTTTTCAGTACAAGCTTTATTATACAGTGGAAAACGCTCATACTCCAGTATTGCTTTTGCGGTTGCACAACGTACGTAACTATGCGATTTCAGCAATTGTCCATTTTGCAGTATATGACTTTTCGATGAAAAATATTTTTTTTCAGTACAAGCTTTATTATACAGGGGAAAACGCTGATACTCCAGTATTGCTTTTGCGGTTGCACAACGTATGAAACTATGAGATTTCAGTACTTGTCCGTTTTGCAGTATATGACTTTTCGATAAAAAATAATTTTTTTCAGTACAAGCTTTATTATACAGGGGAAAACGCTGATACTCCAGTATTGCTTTTGCGGTTGCACAACGTATGTAACTATGAGATTTCAGCACTTGTCCATTATGCAGTATATGACTTTTCGACAAAAAATAATTTTTTTCAGTACAAGCTTTGTTATACAGTGGACAACGCTGATACTCCAGTATTGCTTTTCCGGTTGCACAACGTATGTAACTATGCGATTTCAGCACTTGTCCATTTTGCAGTATATGACTTTTCGATGAAAAATATTTTTTTGCAGTACAAGCTTTATTATACAGTGGAAAACGCTGATACTCCAGTATTGCTTTTGCGGTTGCACAACGTATGTAACTATGCGATTTCAGCACTTGTCCATTTTGCAGTATATGACTTTTCGATGAAAAATATTTTTTTGCAGTACAAGCTTTATTATACAGTGGAAAACGCTGATACTCCAGTATTGCTTTTGCGGTTGCACAACGTATGTAACTATGCGATTTCAGCACTTGTCCATTTTGCAGTATATGACTTTTCGATGAAAAATATTTTTTTGCAGTACAAGCTTTATTATACAGTGGAAAACGCTGATACTCCAGTATTGCTTTTGCGGTTGCACAACGTATGTAACTATGAGATTTCAGCACTTGTCCATTTTGCAGTATATGACTTTTCGATAAAAAATAATTTTTTTCAGTACAAGCTTTATTATACAGTGGAAAACGCTGGTACTCCAGTATTGCTTTTGCGGTTGCACAACGTATGTAACTATGAGATTTCAGTACTTGTCCATTTTGCAGTATATGACTTTTCGATAAAAAATAATTTTTTTCAGTACAAGCTTTGTTATACAGTGGAAAACGCTGGTATTCCAGTATTGCTTTTGCGGTTGCACAACGTATGCAACTGTGCGATTTCAGCACTTTTCCAATTTGCAGTATGTGACTTTTCGATGAAAAATATTTTTTTGCAGTACAAGCTTTATTATACAGTGGAAAACGCTGATACTCCAGTATTGCTTTTGCGGTTGCACAACGTATGTAACTATGCGATTTCAGCACTTGTCCATTTTGCAGTATATGACTTTTCGATGAAAAATATTTTTTTGCAGTACAAGCTTTATTATACAGTGGAAAACGCTGATACTCCAGTATTGCTTTTGCGGTTGCACAACGTATGAAACTATGATATTTCAGTACTTGTCCGTTTTGCAGTATATGACTTTTCGATAAAAAATAATTTTTTTCAGTACAAGCTTTATTATACAGTGGAAAACGCTGATACTCCAGTATTGCTTTTGCGGTTGCACAACGTACGTAACTATGCGATTTCAGCACTTGTCCATTTTGCAGTATATGACTTTTCGATGAAAAATATTTTTTTCAGTACAAGCTTTATTATACAGTGGAAAACGCTGGTACTCCAGTATTGCTTTTGCGGTTGCACAACGTATGAAACTATGAGATTTCAGTACTTGTCCATTTTGCAGTATACGACTTTTCGATAAAAAATAATTTTTTTCAGTACAAGCTTTGTTATACAGTGGAAAACGCTGGTATTCCAGTATTGCTTTTGCGGTTGCTCAACGTATGCAACTGTGCGATTTCAGCACTTGTCTATTTTGCAGTATATGACTTTTCGATGAAAAATATTTTTTTGCAGTACAAGCTTTATTATACAGTGGAAAACGCTGATACTCCAGTATTGCTTTTGCGGTTGCACAACGTATGTAACTATGCGATTTCAGCACTTGTCCATTTTGCAGTATATGACTTTTCGATGAAAAATATTTTTTTGCAGTACAAGCTTTATTATACAGTGGAAAACGCTGGTATTCCAGTATTGCTTTTGCGGTTGCACAACGTATGCAACTGTGCGATTTCAGCACTTTTCCAATTTGCAGTATATGACTTTTCGATGAAAAATATTTTTTTGCAGTACAAGCTTTATTATACAGTGGAAAACGCTGATACTCCAGTATTGCTTTTGCGGTTGCACAACGTATGAAACTATGATATTTCAGTACTTGTCCGTTTTGCAGTATATGACTTTTCGATAAAAAATAATTTTTTTCAGTACAAGCTTTATTATACAGTGGAAAACGCTGATACTCCAGTATTGCTTTTGCGGTTGCACAACGTACGTAACTATGCGATTTCAGCACTTGTCCATTTTGCAGTATATGACTTTTCGATGAAAAATATTTTTTTCAGTACAAGCTTTATTATACAGTGGAAAACGCTGGTACTCCAGTATTGCTTTTGCGGTTGCACAACGTATGAAACTATGATATTTCAGTACTTGTCCATTTTGCAGTATACGACTTTTCGATAAAAAATAATTTTTTTCAGTACAAGCTTTGTTATACAGTGGAAAACGCTGGTATTCCAGTATTGCTTTTGCGGTTGCTCAACGTATGCAACTGTGCGATTTCAGCACTTGTCTATTTTGCAGTATATGACTTTTCGATGAAAAATATTTTTTTGCAGTACAAGCTTTATTATACAGTGGAAAACGCTGATACTCCAGTATTACTTTTGCGGTTGCACAACGTATGTAACTATGCGATTTCAGCACTTGTCCATTTTGCAGTATATGACTTTTCGATGAAAAATATTTTTTTGCAGTACAAGCTTTATTATACAGTGGACAACGCTGATATACCAGTATTGCTTTTGCGGTTGCACAACGTATGTAACTATGCGATTTCAGCACTTGTCCATTTTGCAGTACATGACTTTTCGATAAAAAATATTTTTTTTCAGTACAAGCTTTATTATACAGGGGAAAACGCTGATACTCCAGTATTGCTTTTGCGGTTGCACAACGTATGTAACTATGCGATTTCAGCACTTGTCCA
The DNA here is from genome assembly GCF_947561715.1 of Ascidia mentula. NCBI lineage: Eukaryota > Metazoa > Chordata > Ascidiacea > Phlebobranchia > Ascidiidae > Ascidia > Ascidia mentula. Next base: position 12,274,858 of record NC_138569.1, on the reverse strand, counting down.
TTTTGCAGTATATGACTTTTCGATAAAAAATAATTTTTTTCAGTACAAGCTTTATTATACAGTGGAAAACGCTGGTACTCCAGTATTGCTTTTGCGGTTGCACAACGTATGTAACTATGAGATTTCAGCACTTGTCTATTTTGCAGTATATGACTTTTCGATAAAAAAAATATTTTTTTGCAGTACAAGCTTTATTATACAGTGGAAAACGCTGATACACCAGTATTGCTTTTGCGGTTGCACAACGTATGCAACTATGCGATTTCAGCACTTGTCCATTTTGCAGTATATGACTTTTCGATGAAAAATATTTTTTTGCAGTACAAGCTTTATTATACAGTGGACAACGCTGATATACCAGTATTGCTTTTGCGGTTGCACAACGTATGTAACTATGCGATTTCAGCACTTGTCCATTTTGCAGTATATGACTTTTCGATAAAAAATATTTTTTTTCAGTACAAGCTTTATTATACAGGGGAAAACGCTGATACTCCAGTATTGCTTTTGCGGTTGCACAACGTATGTAACTATGAGATTTCAGCACTTGTCCATTATGCAGTATATGACTTTTCGACAAAAAATAATTTTTTTCAGTACAAGCTTTGTTATACAGTGGACAACGCTGATATTCCAGTATTGCTTTTGCGGTTGCACAACGTATGTAACTATGCGATTTCAGCACTTGTCCATTTTGCAGTATATGACTTTTCGATGAAAAATATTTTTTTGCAGTACAAGCTTTATTATACAGTGGAAAACGCTGATACTCCAGTATTGCTTTTGCGGTTGCACAACGTATGTAACTATGCGATTTCAGCACTTGTCCATTTTGCAGTATATGACTTTTCGATAAAAAATATTTTTTTTCAGTACAAGCTTTATTATACAGGGGAAAACGCTGATACTCCAGTATTGCTTTTGCGGTTGCACAACGTATGTAACTATGAGATTTCAGCACTTGTCCATTATGCAGTATATGACTTTTCGACAAAAAATAATTTTTTTCAGTACAAGCTTTGTTATACAGTGGACAACGCTGATATTCCAGTATTGCTTTTGCGGTTGCACAACGTATGTAACTATGCGATTTCCGTACTTGTCCATTTTGCAGTATATGACTTTTCGATGAAAAATATTTTTTTGCAGTACAAGCTTTATTATACAGTGGAAAACGCTGATACTCCAGTATTGCTTTTGCGGTTGCACAACGTATGTAACTATGCGATTTCAGCACTTGTCCATTTTGCAGTATATGACTTTTCGATGAAAAATATTTTTTTGCAGTACAAGCTTTATTATACAGTGGAAAACGCTGATACTCCAGTATTGCTATTGCGGTTGCACAACGTATGTAACTATGCGATTTCAGCACTTGTCCATTTTGCAGTATATGACTTTTCGATAAAAAATAATTTTTTTCAGTATAAGCTTTATTATACAGTGGAAAACGCTGGTACTCCAGTATTGCTTTTGCGGTTGCACAACGTATGTAACTATGAGATTTCAGTACTTGTCCATTTTGCAGTATATGACTTTTCGACAAAAAATAATTTTTTTCAGTACAAGCTTTGTTATACAGTGGAAAACGCTGGTATTCCAGTATTGCTTTTGCGGTTGCACAACGTATGCAACTGTGCGATTTCAGCACTTTTCCAATTTGCAGTATATGACTTTTCGATGAAAAATATTTTTTTGCAGTACAAGCTTTATTATACAGTGGAAAACGCTGATACTCCAGTATTGCTTTTGCGGTTGCACAACGTATGTAACTATGCGATTTCAGCACTTGTCCATTTTGCAGTATATGACTTTTCGATGAAAAATATTTTTTTGCAGTACAAGCTTTATTATACAGTGGAAAACGCTGATACTCCAGTATTGCTTTTGCGGTTGCACAACGTATGAAACTATGATATTTCAGTACTTGTCCGTTTTGCAGTATATGACTTTTCGATAAAAAATAATTTTTTTCAGTACAAGCTTTATTATACAGTGGAAAACGCTGATACTCCAGTATTGCTTTTGCGGTTGCACAACGTACGTAACTATGCGATTTCAGCACTTGTCCATTTTGCAGTATATGACTTTTCGATGAAAAATATTTTTTTCAGTACAAGCTTTATTATACAGTGGAAAACGCTGGTACTCCAGTATTGCTTTTGCGGTTGCACAACGTATGAAACTATGAGATTTCAGTACTTGTCCATTTTGCAGTATACGACTTTTCGATAAAAAATAATTTTTTTCAGTACAAGCTTTGTTATACAGTGGAAAACGCTGGTATTCCAGTATTGCTTTTGCGGTTGCTCAACGTATGCAACTGTGCGATTTCAGCACTTGTCTATTTTGCAGTATATGACTTTTCGATGAAAAATATTTTTTTGCAGTACAAGCTTTATTATACAGTGGAAAACGCTGATACTCCAGTATTGCTTTTGCGGTTGCACAACGTATGTAACTATGCGATTTCAGCACTTGTCCATTTTGCAGTATATGACTTTTCGATGAAAAATATTTTTTTGCAGTACAAGCTTTATTATACAGTGGAAAACGCTGGTATTCCAGTATTGCTTTTGCGGTTGCACAACGTATGCAACTGTGCGATTTCAGCACTTTTCCAATTTGCAGTATATGACTTTTCGATGAAAAATATTTTTTTGCCGTACAAGCTTTATTATACAGTGGAAAACGCTGATACTCCAGTATTGCTTTTGCGGTTGCACAACGTATGTAACTATGCGATTTCAGCACTTGTCCATTTTGCAGTATATGACTTTTCGATGAAAAATATTTTTTTGCAGTACAAGCTTTATTATACAGTGGAAAACGCTGATACTCCAGTATTGCTTTTGCGGTTGCACAACGTATGTAACTATGAGATTTCAGCACTTGTCCATTTTGCAGTATATGACTTTTCGATAAAAAATAATTTTTTTCAGTACAAGCTTTATTATACAGTGGAAAACGCTGGTACTCCAGTATTGCTTTTGCGGTTGCACAACGTATGTAACTATGAGATTTCAGTACTTGTCCATTTTGCAGTATATGACTTTTCGATAAAAAATAATTTTTTTCAGTACAAGCTTTGTTATACAGTGGAAAACGCTGGTATTCCAGTATTGCTTTTGCGGTTGCACAACGTATGCAACTGTGCGATTTCAGCACTTTTCCAATTTGCAGTATATGACTTTTCGATGAAAAATATTTTTTTGCAGTACAAGCTTTATTATACAGTGGAAAACGCTGATACTCCAGTATTGCTTTTGCGGTTGCACAACGTATGAAACTATGATATTTCAGTACTTGTCCGTTTTGCAGTAGATGACTTTTCGATAAAAAATAATTTTTTTCAGTACAAGCTTTATTATACAGTGGAAAACGCTGATACTCCAGTATTGCTTTTGCGGTTGCACAACGTACGTAACTATGCGATTTCAGCACTTGTCCATTTTGCAGTATATGACTTTTCGATGAAAAATATTTTTTTCAGTACAAGCTTTATTATACAGTGGAAAACGCTGGTACTCCAGTATTGCTTTTGCGGTTGCACAACGTATGTAACTATGCGATTTCAGCACTTGTCCATTTTGCAGTATATGACTTTTCGATGAAAAATATTTTTTTGCAGTACAAGCTTTATTATACAGTGGAAAACGCTGATACTCCAGTATTGCTTTTGCGGTTGCACAACGTATGAAACTATGATATTTCAGTACTTGTCCGTTTTGCAGTATATGACTTTTCGATAAAAAATAATTTTTTTCAGTACAAGCTTTATTATACAGTGGAAAACGCTGATACTCCAGTATTGCTTTTGCGGTTGCACAACGTACGTAACTATGCGATTTCAGCACTTGTCCATTTTGCAGTATATGACTTTTCGATGAAAAATATTTTTTTCAGTACAAGCTTTATTATACAGTGGAAAACGCTGGTACTCCAGTATTGCTTTTGCGGTTGCACAACGTATGTAACTATGCGATTTCAGCACTTGTCCATTTTGCAGTATATGACTTTTCGATGAAAAATATTTTTTTGCAGTACAAGCTTTATTATACAGTGGAAAACGCTGATACTCCAGTATTGCTTTTGCGGTTGCACAACGTATGAAACTATGATATTTCAGTACTTGTCCGTTTTGCAGTATATGACTTTTCGATAAAAAATAATTTTTTTCAGTACAAGCTTTATTATACAGTGGAAAACGCTGATACTCCAGTATTGCTTTTGCGGTTGCACAACGTACGTAACTATGCGATTTCAGCACTTGTCCATTTTGCAGTATATGACTTTTCGATGAAAAATATTTTTTTCAGTACAAGCTTTATTATACAGTGGAAAACGCTGGTACTCCAGTATTGCTTTTGCGGTTGCACAACGTATGAAACTATGAGATTTCAGTACTTGTCCATTTTGCAGTATACGACTTTTCGATAAAAAATAATTTTTTTCAGTACAAGCTTTGTTATACAGTGGAAAACGCTGGTATTCCAGTATTGCTTTTGCGGTTGCTCAACGTATGCAACTGTGCGATTTCAGCACTTGTCTATTTTGCAGTATATGACTTTTCGATGAAAAATATTTTTTTGCAGTACAAGCTTTATTATACAGTGGAAAACGCTGATACTCCAGTATTGCTTTTGCGGTTGCACAACGTATGTAACTATGCGATTTCAGCACTTGTCCATTTTGCAGTATATGACTTTTCGATGAAAAATATTTTTTTGCAGTACAAGCTTTATTATACAGTGGAAAACGCTGGTATTCCAGTATTGCTTTTGCGGTTGCACAACGTATGCAACTGTGCGATTTCAGCACTTTTCCAATTTGCAGTATATGACTTTTCGATGAAAAATATTTTTTTGCCGTACAAGCTTTATTATACAGTGGAAAACGCTGATACTCCAGTATTGCTTTTGCGGTTGCACAACGTATGTAACTATGCGATTTCAGCACTTGTCCATTTTGCAGTATATGACTTTTCGATGAAAAATATTTTTTTGCAGTACAAGCTTTATTATACAGTGGAAAACGCTGATACTCCAGTATTGCTTTTGCGGTTGCACAACGTATGTAACTATGAGATTTCAGCACTTGTCCATTTTGCAGTATATGACTTTTCGATAAAAAATAATTTTTTTCAGTACAAGCTTTATTATACAGTGGAAAACGCTGGTACTCCAGTATTGCTTTTGCGGTTGCACAACGTATGTAACTATGAGATTTCAGTACTTGTCCATTTTGCAGTATATGACTTTTCGATAAAAAATAATTTTTTTCAGTACAAGCTTTGTTATACAGTGGAAAACGCTGGTATTCCAGTATTGCTTTTGCGGTTGCACAACGTATGCAACTGTGCGATTTCAGCACTTTTCCAATTTGCAGTATATGACTTTTCGATGAAAAATATTTTTTTGCAGTACAAGCTTTATTATACAGTGGAAAACGCTGATACTCCAGTATTGCTTTTGCGGTTGCACAACGTATGAAACTATGATATTTCAGTACTTGTCCGTTTTGCAGTATATGACTTTTCGATAAAAAATAATTTTTTTCAGTACAAGCTTTATTATACAGTGGAAAACGCTGATACTCCAGTATTGCTTTTGCGGTTGCACAACGTACGTAACTATGCGATTTCAGCACTTGTCCATTTTGCAGTATATGACTTTTCGATGAAAAATATTTTTTTCAGTACAAGCTTTATTATACAGTGGAAAACGCTGGTACTCCAGTATTGCTTTTGCGGTTGCACAACGTATGAAACTATGAGATTTCAGTACTTGTCCATTTTGCAGTATACGACTTTTCGATAAAAAATAATTTTTTTCAGTACAAGCTTTGTTATACAGTGGAAAACGCTGGTATTCCAGTATTGCTTTTGCGGTTGCTCAACGTATGCAACTGTGCGATTTCAGCACTTGTCTATTTTGCAGTATATGACTTTTCGATGAAAAATATTTTTTTGCAGTACAAGCTTTATTATACAGTGGAAAACGCTGATACTCCAGTATTGCTTTTGCGGTTGCACAACGTATGTAACTATGCGATTTCAGCACTTGTCCATTTTGCAGTATATGACTTTTCGATGAAAAATATTTTTTTGCAGTACAAGCTTTATTATACAGTGGACAACGCTGATATACCAGTATTGCTTTTGCGGTTGCACAACGTATGTAACTATGCGATTTCAGCACTTGTCCATTTTGCAGTATATGACTTTTCGATGAAAAATATTTTTTTGCAGTACAAGCTTTATTATACAGGGGAAAACGCTGATACTCCAGTATTGCTTTTGCGGTTGCACAACGTATGCAACTATGCGATTTCAGCACTTGTCCATTTTGCAGTATATGACTTTTCGATGAAAAATATTTTTTTGCAGTACAAGCTTTATTATACAGTGGAAAACGCTGATACTCCAGTATTGCTTTTGCGGTTGCACAACGTATGAAACTATGATATTTCAGTACTTGTCCGTTTTGCAGTATATGACTTTTCGATAAAAAATAATTTTTTTCAGTACAAGCTTTATTATACAGTGGAAAACGCTGATACTCCAGTATTGCTTTTGCGGTTGCACAACGTACGTAACTATGCGATTTCAGCACTTGTCCATTTTGCAGTATATGACTTTTCGATGAAAAATATTTTTTTCAGTACAAGCTTTATTATACAGTGGAAAACGCTGGTACTCCAGTATTGCTTTTGCGGTTGCACAACGTATGAAACTATGAGATTTCAGTACTTGTCCATTTTGCAGTATACGACTTTTCGATAAAAAATAATTTTTTTCAGTACAAGCTTTGTTATACAGTGGAAAACGCTGGTATTCCAGTATTGCTTTTGCGGTTGCTCAACGTATGCAACTGTGCGATTTCAGCACTTGTCTATTTTGCAGTATATGACTTTTCGATGAAAAATATTTTTTTGCAGTACAAGCTTTATTATACAGTGGAAAACGCTGATACTCCAGTATTGCTTTTGCGGTTGCACAACGTATGTAACTATGCGATTTCAGCACTTGTCCATTTTGCAGTATATGACTTTTCGATGAAAAATATTTTTTTGCAGTACAAGCTTTATTATACAGTGGAAAACGCTGGTATTCCAGTATTGCTTTTGCGGTTGCACAACGTATGCAACTGTGCGATTTCAGCACTTTTCCAATTTGCAGTATATGACTTTTCGATGAAAAATATTTTTTTGCCGTACAAGCTTTATTATACAGTGGAAAACGCTGATACTCCAGTATTGCTTTTGCGGTTGCACAACGTATGTAACTATGCGATTTCAGCACTTGTCCATTTTGCAGTATATGACTTTTCGATGAAAAATATTTTTTTGCAGTACAAGCTTTATTATACAGTGGAAAACGCTGATACTCCAGTATTGCTTTTGCGGTTGCACAACGTATGTAACTATGAGATTTCAGCACTTGTCCATTTTGCAGTATATGACTTTTCGATAAAAAATAATTTTTTTCAGTACAAGCTTTATTATACAGTGGAAAACGCTGGTACTCCAGTATTGCTTTTGCGGTTGCACAACGTATGTAACTATGAGATTTCAGTACTTGTCCATTTTGCAGTATATGACTTTTCGATAAAAAATAATTTTTTTCAGTACAAGCTTTGTTATACAGTGGAAAACGCTGGTATTCCAGTATTGCTTTTGCGGTTGCACAACGTATGCAACTGTGCGATTTCAGCACTTTTCCAATTTGCAGTATATGACTTTTCGATGAAAAATATTTTTTTGCAGTACAAGCTTTATTATACAGTGGAAAACGCTGATACTCCAGTATTGCTTTTGCGGTTGCACAACGTATGAAACTATGATATTTCAGTACTTGTCCGTTTTGCAGTATATGACTTTTCGATAAAAAATAATTTTTTTCAGTACAAGCTTTATTATACAGTGGAAAACGCTGATACTCCAGTATTGCTTTTGCGGTTGCACAACGTACGTAACTATGCGATTTCAGCACTTGTCCATTTTGCAGTATATGACTTTTCGATGAAAAATATTTTTTTCAGTACAAGCTTTATTATACAGTGGAAAACGCTGGTACTCCAGTATTGCTTTTGCGGTTGCACAACGTATGAAACTATGAGATTTCAGTACTTGTCCATTTTGCAGTATACGACTTTTCGATAAAAAATAATTTTTTTCAGTACAAGCTTTGTTATACAGTGGAAAACGCTGGTATTCCAGTATTGCTTTTGCGGTTGCTCAACGTATGCAACTGTGCGATTTCAGCACTTGTCTATTTTGCAGTATATGACTTTTCGATGAAAAATATTTTTTTGCAGTACAAGCTTTATTATACAGTGGAAAACGCTGATACTCCAGTATTGCTTTTGCGGTTGCACAACGTATGTAACTATGCGATTTCAGCACTTGTCCATTTTGCAGTATATGACTTTTCGATGAAAAATATTTTTTTGCAGTACAAGCTTTATTATACAGTGGACAACGCTGATATACCAGTATTGCTTTTGCGGTTGCACAACGTATGTAACTATGCGATTTCAGCACTTGTCCATTTTGCAGTATATGACTTTTCGATGAAAAATATTTTTTTGCAGTACAAGCTTTATTATACAGGGGAAAACGCTGATACTCCAGTATTGCTTTTGCGGTTGCACAACGTATGCAACTATGCGATTTCAGCACTTGTCCATTTTGCAGTATATGACTTTTCGATGAAAAATATTTTTTTGCACTACAAGCTTTATTATACAGTGGAAAACGCTGATATACCAGTATTGCTTTTGCGGTTGCACAACGTATGCAACTGTGCGATTTCAGCACTTTTCCAATTTGCAGTATATGACTTTTCGATGAAAAATATTTTTTTGCAGTACAAGCTTTATTGTACAGTGGAAAACGCTGATACTCCAGTATTGCTTTTGCGGTTGCACAACGTATGTAACTATGCGATTTCAGCACTTGTCCATTTTGCAGTATATGACTTTTCGATGAAAAATATTTTTTTGCAGTACAAGCTTTATTATACAGTGGAAAACGCTGATACTCCAGTATTGCTTTTGCGGTTGCACAACGTATGAAACTATGAGATTTCAGTACTTGTCCGTTTTGCAGTATATGACTTTTCGATAAAAAATAATTTTTTTCAGTACAAGCTTTATTATACAGTGGAAAACGCTGATACTCCAGTATTGCTTTTGCGGTTGCACAACGTACGTAACTATGCGATTTCAGCAATTGTCCATTTTGCAGTATATGACTTTTCGATGAAAAATATTTTTTTTCAGTACAAGCTTTATTATACAGGGGAAAACGCTGATACTCCAGTATTGCTTTTGCGGTTGCACAACGTATGAAACTATGAGATTTCAGTACTTGTCCGTTTTGCAGTATATGACTTTTCGATAAAAAATAATTTTTTTCAGTACAAGCTTTATTATACAGGGGAAAACGCTGATACTCCAGTATTGCTTTTGCGGTTGCACAACGTATGTAACTATGAGATTTCAGCACTTGTCCATTATGCAGTATATGACTTTTCGACAAAAAATAATTTTTTTCAGTACAAGCTTTGTTATACAGTGGACAACGCTGATACTCCAGTATTGCTTTTCCGGTTGCACAACGTATGTAACTATGCGATTTCAGCACTTGTCCATTTTGCAGTATATGACTTTTCGATGAAAAATATTTTTTTGCAGTACAAGCTTTATTATACAGTGGAAAACGCTGATACTCCAGTATTGCTTTTGCGGTTGCACAACGTATGTAACTATGCGATTTCAGCACTTGTCCATTTTGCAGTATATGACTTTTCGATGAAAAATATTTTTTTGCAGTACAAGCTTTATTATACAGTGGAAAACGCTGATACTCCAGTATTGCTTTTGCGGTTGCACAACGTATGTAACTATGCGATTTCAGCACTTGTCCATTTTGCAGTATATGACTTTTCGATGAAAAATATTTTTTTGCAGTACAAGCTTTATTATACAGTGGAAAACGCTGATACTCCAGTATTGCTTTTGCGGTTGCACAACGTATGTAACTATGAGATTTCAGCACTTGTCCATTTTGCAGTATATGACTTTTCGATAAAAAATAGTTTTTTTCAGTACAAGCTTTATTATACAGTGGAAAACGCTGGTACTCCAGTATTGCTTTTGCGGTTGCACAACGTATGTAACTATGAGATTTCAGTACTTGTCCATTTTGCAGTATATGACTTTTCGATAAAAAATAATTTTTTTCAGTACAAGCTTTGTTATACAGTGGAAAACGCTGGTATTCCAGTATTGCTTTTGCGGTTGCACAACGTATGCAACTGTGCGATTTCAGCACTTTTCCAATTTGCAGTATATGACTTTTCGATGAAAAATATTTTTTTGCAGTACAAGCTTTATTATACAGTGGAAAACGCTGATACTCCAGTATTGCTTTTGCGGTTGCACAACGTATGTAACTATGCGATTTCAGCACTTGTCCATTTTGCAGTATATGACTTTTCGATGAAAAATATTTTTTTGCAGTACAAGCTTTATTATACAGTGGAAAACGCTGATACTCCAGTATTGCTTTTGCGGTTGCACAACGTATGAAACTATGATATTTCAGTACTTGTCCGTTTTGCAGTATATGACTTTTCGATAAAAAATAATTTTTTTCAGTACAAGCTTTATTATACAGTGGAAAACGCTGATACTCCAGTATTGCTTTTGCGGTTGCACAACGTACGTAACTATGCGATTTCAGCACTTGTCCATTTTGCAGTATATGACTTTTCGATGAAAAATATTTTTTTCAGTACAAGCTTTATTATACAGTGGAAAACGCTGGTACTCCAGTATTGCTTTTGCGGTTGCACAACGCATGAAACTATGAGATTTCAGTACTTGTCCATTTTGCAGTATACGACTTTTCGATAAAAAATAATTTTTTTCAGTACAAGCTTTGTTATACAGTGGAAAACGCTGGTATTCCAGTATTGCTTTTGCGGTTGCTCAACGTATGCAACTGTGCGATTTCAGCACTTGTCTATTTTGCAGTATATGACTTTTCGATGAAAAATATTTTTTTGCAGTACAAGCTTTATTATACAGTGGAAAACGCTGATACTCCAGTATTGCTTTTGCGGTTGCACAACGTATGTAACTATGCGATTTCAGCACTTGTCCATTTTGCAGTATATGACTTTTCGATGAAAAATATTTTTTTGCAGTACAAGCTTTATTATACAGTGGAAAACGCTGGTATTCCAGTATTGCTTTTGCGGTTGCACAACGTATGCAACTGTGCGATTTCAGCACTTTTCCAATTTGCAGTATATGACTTTTCGATGAAAAATATTTTTTTGCAGTACAAGCTTTATTATACAGTGGAAAACGCTGATACTCCAGTATTGCTTTTGCGGTTGCACAACGTATGAAACTATGATATTTCAGTACTTGTCCGTTTTGCAGTATATGACTTTTCGATAAAAAATAATTTTTTTCAGTACAAGCTTTATTTTACAGTGGAAAACGCTGATACTCCAGTATTGCTTTTGCGGTTGCACAACGTACGTAACTATGCGATTTCAGCACTTGTCCATTTTGCAGTATATGACTTTTCGATGAAAAATATTTTTTTCAGTACAAGCTTTATTATACAGTGGAAAACGCTGGTACTCCAGTATTGCTTTTGCGGTTGCACAACGTATGAAACTATGAGATTTCAGTACTTGTCCATTTTGCAGTATACGACTTTTCGATAAAAAATAATTTTTTTCAGTACAAGCTTTGTTATACAGTGGAAAACGCTGGTATTCCAGTATTGCCTTTGCGGTTGCTCAACGTATGCAACTGTGCGATTTCAGCACTTGTCTATTTTGCAGTATATGACTTTTCGATGAAAAATATTTTTTTGCAGTACAAGCTTTATTATACAGTGGAAAACGCTGATACTCCAGTATTGCTTTTGCGGTTGCACAACGTATGTAACTATGCGATTTCAGCACTTGTCCATTTTGCAGTATATGACTTTTCGATGAAAAATATTTTTTTGCAGTACAAGCTTTATTATACAGTGGACAACGCTGATGTACCAGTATTGCTTTTGCGGTTGCACAACGTATGTAACTATGCGATTTCAGCACTTGTCCATTTTGCAGTACATGACTTTTCGATAAAAAATATTTTTTTTCAGTACAAGCTTTATTATACAGGGGAAAACGCTGATACTCCAGTATTGCTTTTGCGGTTGCACAACGTATGTAACTATGCGATTTCAGCACTTGTCCATTTTGCAGTATATGACTTTTCGATAAAAAATAATTTTTTTCAGTACAAGCTTTATTATACAGTGGAAAACGCTGGTACTCCAGTATTGCTTTTGCGGTTGCACAACGTATGTAACTATGAGATTTCAGCACTTGTCTATTTTGCAGTATATGACTTTTCGATAAAAAAAATATTTTTTTGCAGTACAAGCTTTATTATACAGTGGAAAACGCTGATACTCCAGTATTGCTTTTGCGGTTGCACAACGTATGCAACTATGCGATTTCAGCACTTGTCCATTTTGCAGTATATGACTTTTCGATGAAAAATATTTTTTTGCAGTACAAGCTTTATTATACAGTGGACAACGCTGATATACCAGTATTGCTTTTGCGGTTGCACAACGTATGTAACTATGCGATTTCAGCACTTGTCCATTTTGCAGTATATGACTTTTCGATAAAAAATATTTTTTTTCAGTACAAGCTTTATTATACAGGGGAAAACGCTGATACTCCAGTATTGCTTTTGCGGTTGCACAACGTATGTAACTATGAGATTTCAGCACTTGTCCATTATGCAGTATATGACTTTTCGACAAAAAATAATTTTTTTCAGTACAAGCTTTGTTATACAGTGGACAACGCTGATATTCCAGTATTGCTTTTGCGGTTGCACAACGTATGTAACTATGCGATTTCAGCACTTGTCCATTTTGCAGTATATGACTTTTCGATGAAAAATATTTTTTTGCAGTACAAGCTTTATTATACAGTGGAAAACGCTGATACTCCAGTATTGCTTTTGCGGTTGCACAACGTATGTAACTATGCGATTTCAGCACTTGTCCATTTTGCAGTATATGACTTTTCGATAAAAAATATTTTTTTTCAGTACAAGCTTTATTATACAGGGGAAAACGCTGATACTCCAGTATTGCTTTTGCGGTTGCACAACGTATGTAACTATGAGATTTCAGCACTTGTCCATTATGCAGTATATGACTTTTCGACAAAAAATAATTTTTTTCAGTACAAGCTTTATTATACAGTGGAAAACGCTGATACTCCAGTATTGCTATTGCGGTTGCACAACGTATGTAACTATGCGATTTCAGCACTTGTCCATTTTGCAGTATATGACTTTTCGATAAAAAATAATTTTTTTCAGTACAAGCTTTATTATACAGTGGAAAACGCTGGTACTCCAGTATTGCTTTTGCGGTTGCACAACGTATGTAACTATGAGATTTCAGTACTTGTCCATTTTGCAGTATATGACTTTTCGACAAAAAATAATTTTTTTCAGTACAAGCTTTGTTATACAGTGGAAAACGCTGGTATTCCAGTATTGCTTTTGCGGTTGCACAACGTATGCAACTGTGCGATTTCAGCACTTTTCCAATTTGCAGTATATGACTTTTCGATGAAAAATATTTTTTTGCAGTACAAGCTTTATTATACAGTGGAAAACGCTGATACTCCAGTATTGCTTTTGCGGTTGCACAACGTATGTAACTATGCGATTTCAGCACTTGTCCATTTTGCAGTATATGACTTTTCGATGAAAAAAATTTTTTTGCAGTACAAGCTTTATTATACAGTGGAAAACGCTGATACTCCGTATTGCTTTTGCGGTTGCACAACGTATGAAACTATGAGATTTCAGTACTTGTCCGTTTTGCAGTATATGACTTTTCGATAAAAAATAATTTTTTTCAGTACAAGCTTTATTATACAGTGGAAAACGCTGATACTCCAGTATTGCTTTTGCGGTTGCACAACGTACGTAACTATGCAATTTCAGCACTTGTCCATTTTGCAGTATATGACTTTTCGATGAAAAATATTTTTTTCAGTACAAGCTTTATTATAGAGTGGAAAACGCTGGTACTCCAGTATTGCTTTTGCGGTTGCACATCGTATGAAACTATGAGATTTCAGTACTTGTCCATTTTGCAGTATACGACTTTTCGATAAAAAATAATTTTTATCAGTACAAGCTTTGTTATACAGTGGAAAACGCTGGTATTCCAGTATTGCTTTTGCGGTTGCTCAACGTATGCAACTGTGCGATTTCAGCACTTGTCTATTTTGCAGTATATGACTTTTCGATAAAAAAAATATTTTTTTGCAGTACAAGCTTTATTATACAGTGGAAAACGTTGGTACTCCAGTATTGCTTTTGCGGTTGCACAACGTATGTAACTGGGCGATTTCAGCACTTGTCCATTTTGCAGTATATGACTTTTCGATAAAAAATAATTTTTTTCAGTACAAGCTTTATTATACAGTGGAAAACGCTGGTACTCCAGTATTGCTTTTGCGGTTGCACAACGTATGTAACTATGAGATTTCAGCACTTGTCCATTTTGCAGTATATGACTTTTCGATGAAAAATATTTTTTTGCAGTACAAGCTTTATTATACTGTGGAAAACGCTGATACTCCAGTATTGCTTTTGCGGTTGCACAACGTATGTAACTATGCGATTTCAGCACTTGTCCATTTTGCAGTATATGACTTTTCGATGAAAAATATTTTTTTGCAGTACAAGCTTTATTATACAGTGGAAAACACTGATACTCCAGTATTGCTTTTGCGGTTGCACAACGTATGTAACTATGAGATTTCAGCACCTGTCCATTTTGCAGTATATGACTTTTCGATAAAAAATAATTTTTTTCAGTACAAGCTTTATTATACAGTGGAAAACGCTGGTACTCCAGTATTGCTTTTGCGGTTGCACAACGTATGTAACTATGAGATTTCAGTACTTGTCCATTTTGCAGTATATGACTTTTCGATGAAAAATATTTTTTTGCAGTACAAGCTTTATTATACAGTGGAAAACGCTGATACTCCAGTATTGCTTTTGCGGTTGCACAACGTATGTAACTATGCGATTTCAGCACTTGTCCATTTTGCAGTATATGACTTTTCGATGAAAAATATTTTTTTGCAGTACAAGCTTTATTATACAGTGGAAAACGCTGATACTCCAGTATTGCTTTTGCGGTTGCACAACGTATGTAACTATGAGATTTCAGCACTTGTCCATTTTGCAGTATATGACTTTTCGATAAAAAATAATTTTTTTCAGTACAAGCTTTATTATACAGTGGAAAACGCTGGTACTCCAGTATTGCTTTTGCGGTTGCACAACGTATGTAACTATGAGATTTCAGTACTTGTCCATTTTGCAGTATATGACTTTTCGATAAAAAATAATTTTTTTCAGTACAAGCTTTGTTATACAGTGGAAAACGCTTGTATTCCAGTATTGCTTTTGCGGTTGCACAACGTATGCAACTGTGCGATTTCAGCACTTTTCCAATTTGCAGTATATGACTTTTCGATGAAAAATATTTTTTTGCAGTACAAGCTTTATTATACAGTGGAAAACGCTGATAGTCCAGTATTGCTTTTGCGGTTGCACAACGTATGTAACTATGCGATTTCAGCACTTGTCCATTTTGCAGTATATGACTTTTCGATGAAAAATATTTTTTTGCAGTACAAGCTTTATTATACAGTGGAAAACGCTGATACTCCAGTATTGCTTTTGCGGTTGCACAACGTATGAAACTATGAGATTTCAGTACTTGTCCGTTTTGCAGTATATGACTTTTCGATAAAAAATAATTTTTTTCAGTACAAGCTTTATTATACAGTGGAAAACGCTGATACTCCAGTATTGCTTTTGCGGTTGCACAACGTACGTAACTATGCGATTTCAGCACTTGTCCATTTTGCAGTATATGACTTTTCGATGAAAAATATTTTTTTCAGTACAAGCTTTATTATACAGTGGAAAACGCTGGTACTCCAGTATTGCTTTTGCGGTTGCACAACGTATGAAACTATGAGATTTCAGTACTTGTCCATTTTGCAGTATACGACTTTTCGATAAAAAATAATTTTTTTCAGTACAAGCTTTGTTATACAGTGGACAACGCTGGTATTCCAGTATTGCTTTTGCGGTTGCTCAACGTATGCAACTGTGCGATTTCAGCACTTGTCTATTTTGCAGCATATGACTTTTCGATAAAAAAAATATTTTTTTGCAGTACAAGCTTTATTATACAGTGGAAAACGCTGATACTCCAGTATTGCTTTTGCGGTTGCACAACGTATGCAACTATGCGATTTCAGCACTTGTCCATTTTGCAGTATATGACTTTTCGATGAAAAATATTTTTTTGCAGTACAAGCTTTATTATACAGTGGACAACGCTGATATACCAGTATTGCTTTTGCGGTTGCACAACGTATGTAACTATGAGATTTCAGCACTTGTCCATTTTGCAGTATATGACTTTTCGATAAAAAATATTTTTTTTCAGTACAAGCTTTATTATACAGGGGAAAACGCTGATACTCCAGTATTGCTTTTGCGGTTGCACAACGTATGTAACTATGAGATTTCAGCACTTGTCCATTATGCAGTATATGACTTTTCGACAAAAAATAATTTTTTTCAGTACAAGCTTTGTTATACAGTGGACAACGCTGATACTCCAGTATTGCTTTTGCGGTTGCACAACGTATGTAACTATGCGATTTCAGCACTTGTCCATTTTGCAGTATATGACTTTTCGATGAAAAATATTTTTTTGCAGTACAAGCTTTATTATACAGTGGAAAACGCTGATACTCCAGTATTGCTTTTGCGGTTGCACAACGTATGTAACTATGCGATTTCAGCACTTGTCCATTTTGCAGTATATGACTTTTCGATAAAAAATATTTTTTTGCAGTACAAGCTTTATTATACAGTGGAAAACGCTGATACTCCAGTATTGCTATTGCGGTTGCACAACGTATGTAACTATGCGATTTCAGAACTTGTCCATTTTGCAGTATATGACTTTTCGATGAAAAATATTTTTTTGCAGTACAAGCTTTATTATACAGGGGAAAACGCTGATACTCCAGTATTGCTTTTGCGGTTGCACAACGTATGCAACTATGCGATTTCAGCACTTGTCCATTTTGCAGTATATGACTTTTCGATGAAAAATATTTTTTTGCACTACAAGCTTTATTATACAGTGGAAAACGCTGATATACCAGTATTGCTTTTGCGGTTGCACAACGTATGCAACTGTGCGATTTCAGCACTTTTCCAATTTGCAGTATATGACTTTTCGATGAAAAATATTTTTTTGCAGTACAAGCTTTATTATACAGTGGAAAACGCTGATACTCCAGTATTGCTTTTGCGGTTGCACAACGTATGTAACTATGCGATTTCAGCACTTGTCCATTTTGCAGTATATGACTTTTCGATGAAAAATATTTTTTTGCAGTACAAGCTTTATTATACAGTGGAAAACGCTGATACTCCAGTATTGCTTTTGCGGTTGCACAACGTATGAAACTATGAGATTTCAGTACTTGTCCGTTTTGCAGTATATGACTTTTCGATAAAAAATAATTTTTTTCAGTACAAGCTTTATTATACAGTGGAAAACGCTGATACTCCAGTATTGCTTTTGCGGTTGCACAACGTACGTAACTATGCGATTTCAGCAATTGTCCATTTTGCAGTATATGACTTTTCGATGAAAAATATTTTTTTTCAGTACAAGCTTTATTATACAGGGGAAAACGCTGATACTCCAGTATTGCTTTTGCGGTTGCACAACGTATGAAACTATGAGATTTCAGTACTTGTCCGTTTTGCAGTATATGACTTTTCGATAAAAAATAATTTTTTTCAGTACAAGCTTTATTATACAGTGGAAAACGCTGATACTCCAGTATTGCTTTTGCGGTTGCACAACGTACGTAACTATGCGATTTCAGAACTTGTCCATTTTGCAGTATATGACTTTTCGATAAAAAATATTTTTTTTCAGTACAAGCTTTATTATACAGTGGAAAACGCTGATACTCCAGTATTGCTTTTGCGGTTGCACAACGTACGTAACTATGCGATTTCAGAACTTGTCCATTTTGCAGTATATGACTTTTCGATAAAAAATATTTTTTTTCAGTACAAGCTTTATTATACAGGGGAAAACGCTGATACTCCAGTATTGCTTTTGCGGTTGCACAACGTATGTAACTATGAGATTTCAGCACTTGTCCATTATGCAGTATATGACTTTTCGACAAAAAATAATTTTTTTCAGTACAAGCTTTGTTATACAGTGGACAACGCTGATATTCCAGTATTGCTTTTCCGGTTGCACAACGTATGTAACTATGCGATTTCAGCACTTGTCCATTTTGCAGTATATGACTTTTCGATGAAAAATATTTTTTTGCAGTACAAGCTTTATTGTACAGTGGAAAACGCTGATACTCCAGTATTGCTTTTGCGGTTGCACAACGTATGTAACTATGCGATTTCAGCACTTGTCCATTTTGCAGTATATGACTTTTCGATGAAAAATATTTTTTTGCAGTACAAGCTTTATTATACAGTGGAAAACGCTGGTATTCCAGTATTGCTTTTGCGGTTGCACAACGTATGCAACTGTGCGATTTCAGCACTTTTCCAATTTGCAGTATATGACTTTTCGATGAAAAATATTTTTTTGCAGTACAAGCTTTATTATACAGTGGAAAACGCTGGTACTCCAGTATTGCTTTTGCGGTTGCACAACGTATGTAACTATGAGATTTCAGTACTTGTCCATTTTGCAGTATATGACTTTTCGATAAAAAATAATTTTTTTCAGTACAAGCTTTATTATACAGTGGAAAACGCTGATACTCCAGTATTGCTTTTGCGGTTGCACAACGTATGTAACTATGCGATTTCAGCACTTGTCCATTTTGCAGTATATGACTTTTCGATGAAAAATATTTTTTTGCAGTACAAGCTTTATTATACAGTGGAAAACGCTGATACTCCAGTATTGCTTTTGCGGTTGCACAACGTACGTAACTATGCGATTTCAGCACTTGTCCATTTTGCAGTATATGACTTTTCGATGAAAAATATTTTTTTCAGTACAAGCTTTATTATACAGTGGAAAACGCTGGTACTCCAGTATTGCTTTTGCGGTTGCACAACGTATGAAACTATGAGATTTCAGTACTTGTCCATTTTGCAGTATACGACTTTTCGATAAAAAATAATTTTTTTCAGTACAAGCTTTGTTATACAGTGGAAAACGCTGGTATTCCAGTATTGCTTTTGCGGTTGCTCAACGTATGCAACTGTGCGATTTCAGCACTTGTCTATTTTGCAGTATATGACTTTTCGATGAAAAATATTTTTTTGCAGTACAAGCTTTATTATACAGTGGAAAACGCTGATACTCCAGTATTGCTTTTGCGGTTGCACAACGTATGTAACTATGCGATTTCAGCACTTGTCCATTTTGCAGTATATGACTTTTCGATGAAAAATATTTTTTTGCAGTACAAGCTTTATTATACAGTGGAAAACGCTGGTATTCCAGTATTGCTTTTGCGGTTGCACAACGTATGCAACTGTGCGATTTCAGCACTTTTCCAATTTGCAGTATATGACTTTTCGATGAAAAATATTTTTTTGCAGTACAAGCTTTATTATACAGTGGAAAACGCTGATACTCCAGTATTGCTTTTGCGGTTGCACAACGTATGTAACTATGCGATTTCAGCACTTGTCCATTTTGCAGTATATGACTTTTCGATGAAAAATATTTTTTTGCAGTACAAGCTTTATTATACAGTGGAAAACGCTGATACTCCAGTATTGCTTTTGCGGTTGCACAACGTATGTAACTATGCGATTTCAGCACTTGTCCATTTTGCAGTATATGACTTTTCGATGAAAAATATTTTTTTGCAGTACAAGCTTTATTATACAGTGGAAAACGCTGGTATTCCAGTATTGCTTTTGCGGTTGCACAACGTATGCAACTGTGCGATTTCAGCACTTTTCCAATTTGCAGTATATGACTTTTCGATGAAAAATATTTTTTTGCAGTACAAGCTTTATTGTACAGTGGAAAACGCTGATACTCCAGTATTGCTTTTGCGGTTGCACAACGTATGTAACTATGCGATTTCAGCACTTGTCCATTTTGCAGTATATGACTTTTCGATGAAAAATATTTTTTTGCAGTACAAGCTTTATTATACAGTGGAAAACGCTGATACTCCAGTATTGCTTTTGCGGTTGCACAACGTATGAAACTATGAGATTTCAGTACTTGTCCGTTTTGCAGTATATGACTTTTCGATAAAAAATAATTTTTTTCAGTACAAGCTTTATTATACAGTGGAAAACGCTGATACTCCAGTATTGCTTTTGCGGTTGCACAACGTACGTAACTATGCGATTTCAGCAATTGTCCATTTTGCAGTATATGACTTTTCGATGAAAAATATTTTTTTTCAGTACAAGCTTTATTATACAGGGGAAAACGCTGATACTCCAGTATTGCTTTTGCGGTTGCACAACGTATGAAACTATGAGATTTCAGTACTTGTCCGTTTTGCAGTATATGACTTTTCGATAAAAAATAATTTTTTTCAGTACAAGCTTTATTATACAGTGGAAAACGCTGATACTCCAGTATTGCTTTTGCGGTTGCACAACGTACGTAACTATGCGATTTCAGCACTTGTCCATTTTGCAGTATATGACTTTTCGATAAAAAATATTTTTTTTCAGTACAAGCTTTATTATACAGGGGAAAACGCTGATACTCCAGTATTGCTTTTGCGGTTGCACAACGTATGTAACTATGAGATTTCAGCACTTGTCCATTATGCAGTATATGACTTTTCGACAAAAAATAATTTTTTTCAGTACAAGCTTTGTTATACAGTGGACAACGCTGATACTCCAGTATTGCTTTTCCGGTTGCACAACGTATGTAACTATGCGATTTCAGCACTTGTCCATTTTGCAGTATATGACTTTTCGATGAAAAATATTTTTTTGCAGTACAAGCTTTATTATACAGGGGAAAACGCTGATACTCCAGTATTGCTTTTGCGGTTGCACAACGTATGTAACTATGCGATTTCAGCACTTGTCCATTTTGCAGTATATGACTTTTCGATGAAAAATATTTTTTTGCAGTACAAGTTTTATTATACAGTGGAAAACGCTGATACTCCAGTATTGCTTTTGCGGTTGCACAACGTATGTAACTATGAGATTTCAGCACTTGTCCATTTTGCAGTATATGACTTTTCGATAAAAAATAATTTTTTTCAGTACAAGCTTTATTATACAGTGGAAAACGCTGGTACTCCAGTATTGCTTTTGCGGTTGCACAACGTATGTAACTATGAGATTTCAGTACTTGTCCATTTTGCAGTATATGACTTTTCGATAAAAAATAATTTTTTTCAGTACAAGCTTTGTTATACAGTGGAAAACGCTGGTATTCCAGTATTGCTTTTGCGGTTGCACAACGTATGCAACTGTGCGATTTCAGCACTTTTCCAATTTGCAGTATATGACTTTTCGATGAAAAATATTTTTTTGCAGTACAAGCTTTATTATACAGTGGAAAACGCTGATACTCCAGTATTGCTTTTGCGGTTGCACAACGTATGTAACTATGCGATTTCAGCACTTGTCCATTTTGCAGTATATGACTTTTCGATGAAAAATATTTTTTTGCAGTACAAGCTTTATTATACAGTGGAAAACGCTGATACTCCAGTATTGCTTTTGCGGTTGCACAACGTATGAAACTATGATATTTCAGTACTTGTCCGTTTTGCAGTATATGACTTTTCGATAAAAAATAATTTTTTTCAGTACAAGCTTTATTATACAGTGGAAAACGCTGATACTCCAGTATTGCTTTTGCGGTTGCACAACGTACGTAACTATGCGATTTCAGCACTTGTCCATTTTGCAGTATATGACTTTTCGATGAAAAATATTTTTTTGCAGTACAAGCTTTATTATACAGTGGAAAACGCTGGTACTCCAGTATTGCTTTTGCGGTTGCACAACGTATGAAACTATGAGATTTCAGTACTTGTCCATTTTGCAGTATACGACTTTTCGATAAAAAATAATTTTTTTCAGTACAAGCTTTGTTATACAGTGGAAAACGCTGGTATTCCAGTATTGCTTTTGCGGTTGCTCAACGTATGCAACTGTGCGATTTCAGCACTTGTCTATTTTGTAGTATATGACTTTTCGATGAAAAATATTTTTTTGCAGTACAAGCTTTATTATACAGTGGAAAACGCTGATACTCCAGTATTGCTTTTGCGGTTGCACAACGTATGTAACTATGCGATTTCAGCACTTGTCCATTTTGCAGTATATGACTTTTCGATGAAAAATATTTTTTTGCAGTACAAGCTTTATTATACAGTGGAAAACGCTGGTATTCCAGTATTGCTTTTGCGGTTGCACAACGTATGCAACTGTGCGATTTCAGCACTTTTCCAATTTGCAGTATATGACTTTTCGATGAAAAATATTTTTTTGCAGTACAAGCTTTATTATACAGTGGAAAACGCTGATACTCCAGTATTGCTTTTGCGGTTGCACAACGTATGTAACTATGCGATTTCAGCACTTGTCCATTTTGCAGTATATGACTTTTCGATGAAAAATATTTTTTTGCAGTACAAGCTTTATTATACAGTGGAAAACGCTGATACTCCAGTATTGCTTTTGCGGTTGCACAACGTATGTAACTATGAGATTTCAGCACTTGTCCATTTTGCAGTATATGAGTTTTCGATAAAAAATTATTTTTTTCAGTACAAGCTTTATTATACAGTGGAAAACGCTGGTACTCCAGTATTGCTTTTGCGGTTGCACAACGTATGTAACTATGAGATTTCAGTACTTGTCCATTTTGCAGTATATGACTTTTCGATAAAAAATAATTTTTTTCAGTACAAGCTTTGTTATACAGTGGAAAACGCTGGTATTCCAGTATTGCTTTTGCGGTTGCACAACGTATGCAACTGTGCGATTTCAGCACTTTTCCAATTTGCAGTATATGACTTTTCGATGAAAAATATTTTTTTGCAGTACAAGCTTTATTATACAGTGGAAAACGCTGATACTCCAGTATTGCTTTTGCGGTTGCACAACGTATGAAACTATGATATTTCAGTACTTGTCCGTTTTGCAGTATATGACTTTTCGATAAAAAATAATTTTTTTCAGTACAAGCTTTATTATACAGTGGAAAACGCTGATACTCCAGTATTGCTTTTGCGGTTGCACAACGTACGTAACTATGCGATTTCAGCACTTGTCCATTTTGCAGTATATGACTTTTCGATGAAAAATATTTTTTTCAGTACAAGCTTTATTATACAGTGGAAAACGCTGGTACTCCAGTATTGCTTTTGCGGTTGCACAACGTATGAAACTATGAGATTTCAGTACTTGTCCATTTTGCAGTATACGACTTTTCGATAAAAAATAATTTTTTTCAGTACAAGCTTTGTTATACAGTGGAAAACGCTGGTATTCCAGTATTGCTTTTGCGGTTGCTCAACGTATGCAACTGTGCGATTTCAGCACTTGTCTATTTTGCAGTATATGACTTTTCGATGAAAAATATTTTTTTGCAGTACAAGCTTTATTATACAGTGGAAAACGCTGATACTCCAGTATTGCTTTTGCGGTTGCACAACGTATGTAACTATGCGATTTCAGCACTTGTCCATTTTGCAGTATATGACTTTTCGATGAAAAATATTTTTTTGCAGTACAAGCTTTATTATACAGTGGACAACGCTGATATACCAGTATTGCTTTTGCGGTTGCACAACGTATGTAACTATGCGATTTCAGCACTTGTCCATTTTGCAGTATATGACTTTTCGATGAAAAATATTTTTTTGCAGTACAAGCTTTATTATACAGGGGAAAACGCTGATACTCCAGTATTGCTTTTGCGGTTGCACAACGTATGCAACTATGCGATTTCAGCACTTGTCCATTTTGCAGTATATGACTTTTCGATGAAAAATATTTTTTTGCACTACAAGCTTTATTATACAGTGGAAAACGCTGATATACCAGTATTGCTTTTGCGGTTGCACAACGTATGCAACTGTGCGATTTCAGCACTTTTCCAATTTGCAGTATATGACTTTTCGATGAAAAATATTTTTTTGCAGTACAAGCTTTATTGTACAGTGGAAAACGCTGATACTCCAGTATTGCTTTTGCGGTTGCACAACGTATGTAACTATGCGATTTCAGCACTTGTCCATTTTGCAGTATATGACTTTTCGATGAAAAATATTTTTTTGCAGTACAAGCTTTATTATACAGTGGAAAACGCTGATACTCCAGTATTGCTTTTGCGGTTGCACAACGTATGAAACTATGAGATTTCAGTACTTGTCCGTTTTGCAGTATATGACTTTTCGATAAAAAATAATTTTTTTCAGTACAAGCTTTATTATACAGTGGAAAACGCTGATACTCCAGTATTGCTTTTGCGGTTGCACAACGTACGTAACTATGCGATTTCAGCAATTGTCCATTTTGCAGTATATGACTTTTCGATGAAAAATATTTTTTTTCAGTACAAGCTTTATTATACAGGGGAAAACGCTGATACTCCAGTATTGCTTTTGCGGTTGCACAACGTATGAAACTATGAGATTTCAGTACTTGTCCGTTTTGCAGTATATGACTTTTCGATAAAAAATAATTTTTTTCAGTACAAGCTTTATTATACAGGGGAAAACGCTGATACTCCAGTATTGCTTTTGCGGTTGCACAACGTATGTAACTATGAGATTTCAGCACTTGTCCATTATGCAGTATATGACTTTTCGACAAAAAATAATTTTTTTCAGTACAAGCTTTGTTATACAGTGGACAACGCTGATACTCCAGTATTGCTTTTCCGGTTGCACAACGTATGTAACTATGCGATTTCAGCACTTGTCCATTTTGCAGTATATGACTTTTCGATGAAAAATATTTTTTTGCAGTACAAGCTTTATTATACAGTGGAAAACGCTGATACTCCAGTATTGCTTTTGCGGTTGCACAACGTATGTAACTATGCGATTTCAGCACTTGTCCATTTTGCAGTATATGACTTTTCGATGAAAAATATTTTTTTGCAGTACAAGCTTTATTATACAGTGGAAAACGCTGGTATTCCAGTATTGCTTTTGCGGTTGCACAACGTATGCAACTGTGCGATTTCAGCACTTTTCCAATTTGCAGTATATGACTTTTCGATGAAAAATATTTTTTTGCAGTACAAGCTTTATTATACAGTGGAAAACGCTGATACTCCAGTATTGCTTTTGCGGTTGCACAACGTATGTAACTATGCGATTTCAGCACTTGTCCATTTTGCAGTATATGACTTTTCGATGAAAAATATTTTTTTGCAGTACAAGCTTTATTATACAGTGGAAAACGCTGATACTCCAGTATTGCTTTTGCGGTTGCACAACGTATGTAACTATGAGATTTCAGCACTTGTCCATTTTGCAGTATATGACTTTTCGATAAAAAATAATTTTTTTCAGTACAAGCTTTGTTATACAGTGGAAAACGCTGGTATTCCAGTATTGCTTTTGCGGTTGCACAACGTATGCAACTGTGCGATTTCAGCACTTTTCCAATTTGCAGTATATGACTTTTCGATGAAAAATATTTTTTTGCAGTACAAGCTTTATTATACAGTGGAAAACGCTGATACTCCAGTATTGCTTTTGCGGTTGCACAACGTATGTAACTATGCGATTTCAGCACTTGTCCATTTTGCAGTATATGACTTTTCGATGAAAAATATTTTTTTGCAGTACAAGCTTTATTATACAGTGGAAAACGCTGATACTCCAGTATTGCTTTTGCGGTTGCACAACGTATGAAACTATGATATTTCAGTACTTGTCCGTTTTGCAGTATATGACTTTTCGATAAAAAATAATTTTTTTCAGTACAAGCTTTATTATACAGTGGAAAACGCTGATACTCCAGTATTGCTTTTGCGGTTGCACAACGTACGTAACTATGCGATTTCAGCACTTGTCCATTTTGCAGTATATGACTTTTCGATGAAAAATATTTTTTTCAGTACAAGCTTTATTATACAGTGGAAAACGCTGGTACTCCAGTATTGCTTTTGCGGTTGCACAACGTATGAAACTATGAGATTTCAGTACTTGTCCATTTTGCAGTATACGACTTTTCGATAAAAAATAATTTTTTTCAGTACAAGCTTTGTTATACAGTGGAAAACGCTGGTATTCCAGTATTGCTTTTGCGGTTGCTCAACGTATGCAACTGTGCGATTTCAGCACTTGTCTATTTTGCAGTATATGACTTTTCGATGAAAAATATTTTTTTGCAGTACAAGCTTTATTATACAGTGGAAAACGCTGATACTCCAGTATTGCTTTTGCGGTTGCACAACGTATGTAACTATGCGATTTCAGCACTTGTCCATTTTGCAGTATATGACTTTTCGATGAAAAATATTTTTTTGCAGTACAAGCTTTATTATACAGTGGAAAACGCTGGTATTCCAGTATTGCTTTTGCGGTTGCACAACGTATGCAACTGTGCGATTTCAGCACTTTTCCAATTTGCAGTATATGACTTTTCGATGAAAAATATTTTTTTGCAGTACAAGCTTTATTATACAGTGGAAAACGCTGATACTCCAGTATTGCTTTTGCGGTTGCACAACGTATGTAACTATGCGATTTCAGCACTTGTCCATTTTGCAGTATATGACTTTTCGATGAAAAATATTTTTTTGCAGTACAAGCTTTATTATACAGTGGAAAACGCTGGTATTCCAGTATTGCTTTTGCGGTTGCACAACGTATGCAACTGTGCGATTTCAGCACTTTTCCAATTTGCAGTATATGACTTTTCGATGAAAAATATTTTTTTGCAGTACAAGCTTTATTATACAGTGGAAAACGCTGATACTCCAGTATTGCTTTTGCGGTTGCACAACGTATGTAACTATGCGATTTCAGCACTTGTCCATTTTGCAGTATATGACTTTTCGATGAAAAATATTTTTTTGCAGTACAAGCTTTATTATACAGTGGACAACGCTGATATACCAGTATTGCTTTTGCGGTTGCACAACGTATGTAACTATGCGATTTCAGCACTTGTCCATTTTGCAGTATATGACTTTTCGATAAAAAATATTTTTTTTCAGTACAAGCTTTATTATACAGGGGAAAACGCTGATACTCCAGTATTGCTTTTGCGGTTGCACAACGTATGTAACTATGCGATTTCAGCACTTGTCCATTTTGCAGTATATGACTTTTCGATAAAAAATAATTTTTTTCAGTACAAGCTTTATTATACAGTGGAAAACGCTGGTACTCCAGTATTGCTTTTGCGGTTGCACAACGTATGTAACTATGAGATTTCAGCACTTGTCTATTTTGCAGTATATGACTTTTCGATAAAAAAAATATTTTTTTGCAGTACAAGCTTTATTATACAGTGGAAAACGCTGATACTCCAGTATTGCTTTTGCGGTTGCACAACGTATGCAACTATGCGATTTCAGCACTTGTCCATTTTGCAGTATATGACTTTTCGATGAAAAATATTTTTTTGCAGTACAAGCTTTATTATACAGTGGACAACGCTGATATACCAGTATTGCTTTTGCGGTTGCACAACGTATGTAACTATGCGATTTCAGCACTTGTCCATTTTGCAGTATATGACTTTTCGATAAAAAATATTTTTTTTCAGTGCAAGCTTTATTATACAGGGGAAAACGCTGATACTCCAGTATTGCTTTTGCGGTTGCACAACGTATGTAACTATGAGATTTCAGCACTTGTCCATTATGCAGTATATGACTTTTCGACAAAAAATAATTTTTTTCAGTACAAGCTTTGTTATACAGTGGACAACGCTGATATTCCAGTATTGCTTTTGCGGTTGCACAACGTATGTAACTATGCGATTTCAGCACTTGTCCATTTTGCAGTATATGACTTTTCGATGAAAAATATTTTTTTGCAGTACAAGCTTTATTATACAGTGGAAAACGCTGATACTCCAGTATTGCTTTTGCGGTTGCACAACGTATGTAACTATGCGATTTCAGCACTTGTCCATTTTGCAGTATATGACTTTTCGATAAAAAATATTTTTTTTCAGTACAAGCTTTATTATACAGGGGAAAACGCTGATACTCCAGTATTGCTTTTGCGGTTGCACAACGTATGTAACTATGAGATTTCAGCACTTGTCCATTATGCAGTATATGACTTTTCAAAAAAAAATAATTTTTTTCAGTACAAGCTTTGTTATACAGTGGACAACGCTGATATTCCAGTATTGCTTTTGCGGTTGCACAACGTATGTAACTATGCGATTTCAGTACTTGTCCATTTTGCAGTATATGACTTTTCGATGAAAAATATTTTTTTGCAGTACAAGCTTTATTATACAGTGGAAAACGCTGATACTCCAGTATTGCTTTTGCGGTTGCACAACGTATGTAACTATGCGATTTCAGCACTTGTCCATTTTGCAGTATATGACTTTTCGATGAAAAATATTTTTTTGCAGTACAAGCTTTATTATACAGGGGAAAACGCTGATACTCCAGTATTGCTTTTGCGGTTGCACAACGTATGTAACTATGCGATTTCAGCACTTGTCCATTTTGCAGTATATGACTTTTCGATGAAAAATATTTTTTTGCAGTACAAGCTTTATTATACAGTGGAAAACGCTGGTATTCCAGTATTGCTTTTGCGGTTGCACAACGTATGCAACTGTGCGATTTCAGCACTTTTCCAATTTGCAGTATATGACTTTTCGATGAAAAATATTTTTTTGCAGTACAAGCTTTATTATACAGTGGAAAACGCTGATACTCCAGTATTGCTTTTGCGGTTGCACAACGTATGTAACTATGCGATTTCAGCACTTGTCCATTTTGCAGTATATGACTTTTCGATGAAAAATATTTTTTTGCAGTACAAGCTTTATTATACAGTGGAAAACGCTGATACTCCAGTATTGCTTTTGCGGTTGCACAACGTATGTAACTATGAGATTTCAGCACTTGTCCATTTTGCAGTATATGACTTTTCGATAAAAAATAATTTTTTTCAGTACAAGCTTTATTATACAGTGGAAAACGCTGGTATTCCAGTATTGCTTTTGCGGTTGCACAACGTATGTAACTATGAGATTTCAGTACTTGTCCATTTTGCAGTATATGACTTTTCGATAAAAAATAATTTTTTTCAGTACAAGCTTTGTTATACAGTGGAAAACGCTGGTATTCCAGTATTGCTTTTGCGGTTGCTCAACGTATGTAACTATGCGATTTCAGCACTTTTCCAATTTGCAGTATATGACTTTTCGATGAAAAATATTTTTTTGCAGTACAAGCTTTATTATACAGGGGAAAACGCTGATACTCCAGTATTGCTTTTGCGGTTGCACAACGTATGCAACTATGCGATTTCAGTACTTGTCCATTTTGCAGTATATGACTTTTCGATGAAAAATATTTTTTTGCACTACAAGCTTTATTATACAGTGGAAAACGCTGATATACCAGTATTGCTTTTGCGGTTGCACAACGTATGCAAATGTGCGATTTCAGCACTTTTCCAATTTGCAGTATATGACTTTTCGATGAAAAATATTTTTTTGCAGTACAAGCTTTATTGTACAGTGGAAAACGCTGATACTCCAGTATTGCTTTTGCGGTTGCACAACGTATGTAACTATGCGATTTCAGCACTTGTCCATTTTGCAGTATATGACTTTTCGATGAAAAATATTTTTTTGCAGTACAAGCTTTATTATACAGTGGAAAACGCTGATACTCCAGTATTGCTTTTGCGGTTGCACAACGTATGAAACTATGAGATTTCAGTACTTGTCCGTTTTGCAGTATATGACTTTTCGATAAAAAATAATTTTTTTCAGTACAAGCTTTATTATACAGTGGAAAACGCTGATACTCCAGTATTGCTTTTGCGGTTGCACAACGTACGTAACTATGCGATTTCAGCAATTGTCCATTTTGCAGTATATGACTTTTCGATGAAAAATATTTTTTTTCAGTACAAGCTTTATTATACAGGGGAAAACGCTGATACTCCAGTATTGCTTTTGCGGTTGCACAACGTATGAAACTATGAGATTTCAGTACTTGTCCGTTTTGCAGTATATGACTTTTCGATAAAAAATAATTTTTTTCAGTACAAGCTTTATTATACAGGGGAAAACGCTGATACTCCAGTATTGCTTTTGCGGTTGCACAACGTATGTAACTATGAGATTTCAGCACTTGTCCATTATGCAGTATATGACTTTTCGACAAAAAATAATTTTTTTCAGTACAAGCTTTGTTATACAGTGGACAACGCTGATACTCCAGTATTGCTTTTCCGGTTGCACAACGTATGTAACTATGCGATTTCAGCACTTGTCCATTTTGCAGTATATGACTTTTCGATGAAAAATATTTTTTTGCAGTACAAGCTTTATTATACAGTGGAAAACGCTGATACTCCAGTATTGCTTTTGCGGTTGCACAACGTATGTAACTATGCGATTTCAGCACTTGTCCATTTTGCAGTATATGACTTTTCGATGAAAAATATTTTTTTGCAGTACAAGCTTTATTATACAGTGGAAAACGCTGGTATTCCAGTATTGCTTTTGCGGTTGCACAACGTATGCAATTGTGCGATTTCAGCACTTTTCCAATTTGCAGTATATGACTTTTCGATGAAAAATATTTTTTTGCAGTACAAGCTTTATTATACAGTGGAAAACGCTGATACTCCAGTATTGCTTTTGCGGTTGCACAACGTATGTAACTATGCGATTTCAGCACTTGTCCATTTTGCAGTATATGACTTTTCGATGAAAAATATTTTTTTGCAGTACAAGCTTTATTATACAGTGGAAAACGCTGATACTCCAGTATTGCTTTTGCGGTTGCACAACGTATGTAACTATGAGATTTCAGCACTTGTCCATTTTGCAGTATATGACTTTTCGATAAAAAATAATTTTTTTCAGTACAAGCTTTGTTATACAGTGGAAAACGCTGGTATTCCAGTATTGCTTTTGCGGTTGCACAACGTATGCAACTGTGCGATTTCAGCACTTTTCCAATTTGCAGTATATGACTTTTCGATGAAAAATATTTTTTTGCAGTACAAGCTTTATTATACAGTGGAAAACGCTGATACTCCAGTATTGCTTTTGCGGTTGCACAACGTATGTAACTATGCGATTTCAGCACTTGTCCATTTTGCAGTATATGACTTTTCGATGAAAAATATTTTTTTGCAGTACAAGCTTTATTATACAGTGGAAAACGCTGATACTCCAGTATTGCTTTTGCGGTTGCACAACGTATGAAACTATGATATTTCAGTACTTGTCCGTTTTGCAGTATATGACTTTTCGATAAAAAATAATTTTTTTCAGTACAAGCTTTATTATACAGTGGAAAACGCTGATACTCCAGTATTGCTTTTGCGGTTGCACAACGTACGTAACTATGCGATTTCAGCACTTGTCCATTTTGCAGTATATGACTTTTCGATGAAAAATATTTTTTTCAGTACAAGCTTTATTATACAGTGGAAAACGCTGGTACTCCAGTATTGCTTTTGCGGTTGCACAACGTATGAAACTATGAGATTTCAGTACTTGTCCATTTTGCAGTATACGACTTTTCGATAAAAAATAATTTTTTTCAGTACAAGCTTTGTTATACAGTGGAAAACGCTGGTATTCCAGTATTGCTTTTGCGGTTGCTCAACGTATGCAACTGTGCGATTTCAGCACTTGTCTATTTTGCAGTATATGACTTTTCGATGAAAAATATTTTTTTGCAGTACAAGCTTTATTATACAGTGGAAAACGCTGATACTCCAGTATTGCTTTTGCGGTTGCACAACGTATGTAACTATGCGATTTCAGCACTTGTCCATTTTGCAGTATATGACTTTTCGATGAAAAATATTTTTTTGCAGTACAAGCTTTATTATACAGTGGAAAACGCTGGTATTCCAGTATTGCTTTTGCGGTTGCACAACGTATGCAACTGTGCGATTTCAGCACTTTTCCAATTTGCAGTATATGACTTTTCGATGAAAAATATTTTTTTGCAGTACAAGCTTTATTATACAGTGGAAAACGCTGATACTCCAGTATTGCTTTTGCGGTTGCACAACGTATGAAACTATGATATTTCAGTACTTGTCCGTTTTGCAGTATATGACTTTTCGATAAAAAATAATTTTTTTCAGTACAAGCTTTATTATACAGTGGAAAACGCTGATACTCCAGTATTGCTTTTGCGGTTGCACAACGTATGCAATTATGAGATTTCAGCACTTGTCCATTTTGCAGTATATGACTTTTCGATAAAAAATAATTTTTTTCAGTACAAGCTTTATTATACAGTGGAAAACGCTGGTACTCCAGTATTGCTTTTGCGGTTGCACAACGTATGAAACTATGAGATTTCAGTACTTGTCCATTTTGCAGTATACGACTTTTCGATAAAAAATAATTTTTTTCAGTACAAGCTTTGTTATACAGTGGAAAACGCTGGTATTCCAGTATTGCTTTTGCGGTTGCTCAACGTATGC
Organism: Ascidia mentula; assembly: GCF_947561715.1. Classification (NCBI taxonomy): domain Eukaryota; kingdom Metazoa; phylum Chordata; class Ascidiacea; order Phlebobranchia; family Ascidiidae; genus Ascidia; species Ascidia mentula. The sequence continues at coordinate 12,242,046 of NC_138569.1, read as the reverse complement.
AACTGTGCGATTTCAGCACTTGTCTATTTTGCAGTATATGACTTTTCGATGAAAAATATTTTTTTGCAGTACAAGCTTTATTATACAGTGGAAAACGCTGATACTCCAGTATTGCTTTTGCGGTTGCACAACGTATGTAACTATGCGATTTCAGCACTTGTCCATTTTGCAGTATATGACTTTTCGATGAAAAATATTTTTTTGCAGTACAAGCTTTATTATACAGTGGACAACGCTGATATACCAGTATTGCTTTTGCGGTTGCACAACGTATGTAACTATGCGATTTCAGCACTTGTCCATTTTGCAGTATATGACTTTTCGATAAAAAATATTTTTTTTCAGTACAAGCTTTATTATACAGGGGAAAACGCTGATACTCCAGTATTGCTTTTGCGGTTGCACAACGTATGTAACTATGCGATTTCAGCACTTGTCCATTTTGCAGTATATGACTTTTCGATAAAAAATAATTTTTTTCAGTACAAGCTTTATTATACAGTGGAAAACGCTGGTACTCCAGTATTGCTTTTGCGGTTGCACAACGTATGTAACTATGAGATTTCAGCACTTGTCTATTTTGCAGTATATGACTTTTCGATAAAAAAAATATTTTTTTGCAGTACAAGCTTTATTATACAGTGGAAAACGCTGATACTCCAGTATTGCTTTTGCGGTTGCACAACGTATGCAACTATGCGATTTCAGCACTTGTCCATTTTGCAGTATATGACTTTTCGATGAAAAATATTTTTTTGCAGTACAAGCTTTATTATACAGTGGACAACGCTGATATACCAGTATTGCTTTTGCGGTTGCACAACGTATGTAACTATGCGATTTCAGCACTTGTCCATTTTGCAGTATATGACTTTTCGATAAAAAATATTTTTTTTCAGTACAAGCTTTATTATACAGGGGAAAACGCTGATACTCCAGTATTGCTTTTGCGGTTGCACAACGTATGTAACTATGAGATTTCAGCACTTGTCCATTATGCAGTATATGACTTTTCGACAAAAAATAAATTTTTTCAGTACAAGCTTTGTTATACAGTGGACAACGCTGATATTCCAGTATTGCTTTTGCGGTTGCACAACGTATGTAACTATGCGATTTCAGCACTTGTCCATTTTGCAGTATATGACTTTTCGATGAAAAATATTTTTTTGCAGTACAAGCTTTATTATACAGTGGAAAACGCTGATACTCCAGTATTGCTTTTGCGGTTGCACAACGTATGTAACTATGCGATTTCAGCACTTGTCCATTTTGCAGTATATGACTTTTCGATAAAAAATATTTTTTTTCAGTACAAGCTTTATTATACAGGGGAAAACGCTGATACTCCAGTATTGCTTTTGCGGTTGCACAACGTATGTAACTATGAGATTTCAGCACTTGTCCATTATGCAGTATATGACTTTTCGACAAAAAATAATTTTTTTCAGTACAAGCTTTGTTATACAGTGGACAACGCTGATATTCCAGTATTGCTTTTGCGGTTGCACAACGTATGTAACTATGCGATTTCAGTACTTGTCCATTTTGCAGTATATGACTTTTCGATGAAAAATATTTTTTTGCAGTACAAGCTTTATTATACAGTGGAAAACGCTGATACTCCAGTATTGCTTTTGCGGTTGCACAACGTATGTAACTATGCGATTTCAGCACTTGTCCATTTTGCAGTATATGACTTTTCGATGAAAAATATTTTTTTGCAGTACAAGCTTTATTATACAGGGGAAAACGCTGATACTCCAGTATTGCTTTTGCGGTTGCACAACGTATGTAACTATGCGATTTCAGCACTTGTCCATTTTGCAGTATATGACTTTTCGATGAAAAATATTTTTTTGCAGTACAAGCTTTATTATACAGTGGAAAACGCTGGTATTCCAGTATTGCTTTTGCGGTTGCACAACGTATGCAACTGTGCGATTTCAGCACTTTTCCAATTTGCAGTATATGACTTTTCGATGAAAAATATTTTTTTGCAGTACAAGCTTTATTATACAGTGGAAAACGCTGATACTCCAGTATTGCTTTTGCGGTTGCACAACGTATGTAACTATGCGATTTCAGCACTTGTCCATTTTGCAGTATATGACTTTTCGATGAAAAATATTTTTTTGCAGTACAAGCTTTATTATACAGTGGAAAACGCTGATACTCCAGTATTGCTTTTGCGGTTGCACAACGTATGTAACTATGAGATTTCAGCACTTGTCCATTTTGCAGTATATGACTTTTCGATAAAAAATAATTTTTTTCAGTACAAGCTTTATTATACAGTGGAAAACGCTGGTACTCCAGTATTGCTTTTGCGGTTGCACAACGTATGTAACTATGAGATTTCAGTACTTGTCCATTTTGCAGTATATGACTTTTCGATAAAAAATAATTTTTTTCAGTACAAGCTTTGTTATACAGTGGAAAACGCTGGTATTCCAGTATTGCTTTTGCGGTTGCACAACGTATGCAACTGTGCGATTTCAGCACTTTTCCAATTTGCAGTATATGACTTTTCGATGAAAAATATTTTTTTGCAGTACAAGCTTTATTATACAGTGGAAAACGCTGATACTCCAGTATTGCTTTTGCGGTTGCACAACGTATGTAACTATGCGATTTCAGCACTTGTCCATTTTGCAGTATATGACTTTTCGATGAAAAATATTTTTTTGCAGTACAAGCTTTATTATACAGTGGAAAACGCTGATACTCCAGTATTGCTTTTGCGGTTGCACAACGTATGAAACTATGATATTTCAGTACTTGTCCGTTTTGCAGTATATGACTTTTCGATAAAAAATAATTTTTTTCAGTACAAGCTTTATTATACAGTGGAAAACGCTGATACTCCAGTATTGCTTTTGCGGTTGCACAACGTACGTAACTATGCGATTTCAGCACTTGTCCATTTTGCAGTATATGACTTTTCGATGAAAAATATTTTTTTCAGTACAAGCTTTATTATACAGTGGAAAACGCTGGTACTCCAGTATTGCTTTTGCGGTTGCACAACGTATGAAACTATGAGATTTCAGTACTTGTCCATTTTGCAGTATACGACTTTTCGATAAAAAATAATTTTTTTCAGTACAAGCTTTGTTATACAGTGGAAAACGCTGGTATTCCAGTATTGCTTTTGCGGTTGCTCAACGTATGCAACTGTGCGATTTCAGCACTTGTCTATTTTGCAGTATATGACTTTTCGATGAAAAATATTTTTTTGCAGTACAAGCTTTATTATACAGTGGAAAACGCTGATACTCCAGTATTGCTTTTGCGGTTGCACAACGTATGTAACTATGCGATTTCAGCACTTGTCCATTTTGCAGTATATGACTTTTCGATGAAAAATATTTTTTTGCAGTACAAGCTTTATTATACAGTGGAAAACGCTGGTATTCCAGTATTGCTTTTGCGGTTGCACAACGTATGCAACTGTGCGATTTCAGCACTTTTCCAATTTGCAGTATATGACTTTTCGATGAAAAATATTTTTTTGCAGTACAAGCTTTATTATACAGTGGAAAACGCTGATACTCCAGTATTGCTTTTGCGGTTGCACAACGTATGTAACTATGCGATTTCAGCACTTGTCCATTTTGCAGTATATGACTTTTCGATGAAAAATATTTTTTTGCAGTACAAGCTTTATTATACAGTGGAAAACGCTGATACTCCAGTATTGCTTTTGCGGTTGCACAACGTATGTAACTATGAGATTTCAGCACTTGTCCATTTTGCAGTATATGACTTTTCGATAAAAAATAATTTTTTTCAGTACAAGCTTTATTATACAGTGGAAAACGCTGGTACTCCAGTATTGCTTTTGCGGTTGCACAACGTATGTAACTATGAGATTTCAGTACTTGTCCATTTTGCAGTATATGACTTTTCGATAAAAAATAATTTTTTTCAGTACAAGCTTTGTTATACAGTGGAAAACGCTGGTATTCCAGTATTGCTTTTGCGGTTGCACAACGTATGCAACTGTGCGATTTCAGCACTTTTCCAATTTGCAGTATATGACTTTTCGATGAAAAATATTTTTTTGCAGTACAAGCTTTATTATACAGTGGAAAACGCTGATACTCCAGTATTGCTTTTGCGGTTGCACAACGTATGAAACTATGATATTTCAGTACTTGTCCGTTTTGCAGTATATGACTTTTCGATAAAAAATAATTTTTTTCAGTACAAGCTTTATTATACAGTGGAAAACGCTGATACTCCAGTATTGCTTTTGCGGTTGCACAACGTACGTAACTATGCGATTTCAGCACTTGTCCATTTTGCAGTATATGACTTTTCGATGAAAAATATTTTTTTCAGTACAAGCTTTATTATACAGTGGAAAACGCTGGTACTCCAGTATTGCTTTTGCGGTTGCACAACGTATGAAACTATGAGATTTCAGTACTTGTCCATTTTGCAGTATACGACTTTTCGATAAAAAATAATTTTTTTCAGTACAAGCTTTGTTATACAGTGGAAAACGCTGGTATTCCAGTATTGCTTTTGCGGTTGCTCAACGTATGCAACTGTGCGATTTCAGCACTTGTCTATTTTGCAGTATATGACTTTTCGATGAAAAATATTTTTTTGCAGTACAAGCTTTATTATACAGTGGAAAACGCTGATACTCCAGTATTGCTTTTGCGGTTGCACAACGTATGTAACTATGCGATTTCAGCACTTGTCCATTTTGCAGTATATGACTTTTCGATGAAAAATATTTTTTTGCAGTACAAGCTTTATTATACAGTGGACAACGCTGATATACCAGTATTGCTTTTGCGGTTGCACAACGTATGTAACTATGCGATTTCAGCACTTGTCCATTTTGCAGTATATGACTTTTCGATGAAAAATATTTTTTTGCAGTACAAGCTTTATTATACAGGGGAAAACGCTGATACTCCAGTATTGCTTTTGCGGTTGCACAACGTATGCAACTATGCGATTTCAGCACTTGTCCATTTTGCAGTATATGACTTTTCGATGAAAAATATTTTTTTGCACTACAAGCTTTATTATACAGTGGAAAACGCTGATATACCAGTATTGCTTTTGCGGTTGCACAACGTATGCAACTGTGCGATTTCAGCACTTTTCCAATTTGCAGTATATGACTTTTCGATGAAAAATATTTTTTTGCAGTACAAGCTTTATTGTACAGTGGAAAACGCTGATACTCCAGTATTGCTTTTGCGGTTGCACAACGTATGTAACTATGCGATTTCAGCACTTGTCCATTTTGCAGTATATGACTTTTCGATGAAAAATATTTTTTTGCAGTACAAGCTTTATTATACAGTGGAAAACGCTGATACTCCAGTATTGCTTTTGCGGTTGCACAACGTATGAAACTATGAGATTTCAGTACTTGTCCGTTTTGCAGTATATGACTTTTCGATAAAAAATAATTTTTTTCAGTACAAGCTTTATTATACAGTGGAAAACGCTCATACTCCAGTATTGCTTTTGCGGTTGCACAACGTACGTAACTATGCGATTTCAGCAATTGTCCATTTTGCAGTATATGACTTTTCGATGAAAAATATTTTTTTTCAGTACAAGCTTTATTATACAGGGGAAAACGCTGATACTCCAGTATTGCTTTTGCGGTTGCACAACGTATGAAACTATGAGATTTCAGTACTTGTCCGTTTTGCAGTATATGACTTTTCGATAAAAAATAATTTTTTTCAGTACAAGCTTTATTATACAGGGGAAAACGCTGATACTCCAGTATTGCTTTTGCGGTTGCACAACGTATGTAACTATGAGATTTCAGCACTTGTCCATTATGCAGTATATGACTTTTCGACAAAAAATAATTTTTTTCAGTACAAGCTTTGTTATACAGTGGACAACGCTGATACTCCAGTATTGCTTTTCCGGTTGCACAACGTATGTAACTATGCGATTTCAGCACTTGTCCATTTTGCAGTATATGACTTTTCGATGAAAAATATTTTTTTGCAGTACAAGCTTTATTATACAGTGGAAAACGCTGATACTCCAGTATTGCTTTTGCGGTTGCACAACGTATGTAACTATGCGATTTCAGCACTTGTCCATTTTGCAGTATATGACTTTTCGATGAAAAATATTTTTTTGCAGTACAAGCTTTATTATACAGTGGAAAACGCTGATACTCCAGTATTGCTTTTGCGGTTGCACAACGTATGTAACTATGAGATTTCAGCACTTGTCCATTTTGCAGTATATGACTTTTCGATAAAAAATAATTTTTTTCAGTACAAGCTTTATTATACAGTGGAAAACGCTGGTACTCCAGTATTGCTTTTGCGGTTGCACAACGTATGTAACTATGAGATTTCAGTACTTGTCCATTTTGCAGTATATGACTTTTCGATAAAAAATAATTTTTTTCAGTACAAGCTTTGTTATACAGTGGAAAACGCTGGTATTCCAGTATTGCTTTTGCGGTTGCACAACGTATGCAACTGTGCGATTTCAGCACTTTTCCAATTTGCAGTATATGACTTTTCGATGAAAAATATTTTTTTGCAGTACAAGCTTTATTATACAGTGGAAAACGCTGATACTCCAGTATTGCTTTTGCGGTTGCACAACGTATGTAACTATGCGATTTCAGCACTTGTCCATTTTGCAGTATATGACTTTTCGATGAAAAATATTTTTTTGCAGTACAAGCTTTATTATACAGTGGAAAACGCTGATACTCCAGTATTGCTTTTGCGGTTGCACAACGTATGTAACTATGAGATTTCAGCACTTGTCCATTTTGCAGTATATGACTTTTCGATAAAAAATAATTTTTTTCAGTACAAGCTTTATTATACAGTGGAAAACGCTGGTACTCCAGTATTGCTTTTGCGGTTGCACAACGTATGTAACTATGAGATTTCAGTACTTGTCCATTTTGCAGTATATGACTTTTCGATAAAAAATAATTTTTTTCAGTACAAGCTTTGTTATACAGTGGAAAACGCTGGTATTCCAGTATTGCTTTTGCGGTTGCACAACGTATGCAACTGTGCGATTTCAGCACTTTTCCAATTTGCAGTATATGACTTTTCGATGAAAAATATTTTTTTGCAGTACAAGCTTTATTATACAGTGGAAAACGCTGATACTCCAGTATTGCTTTTGCGGTTGCACAACGTATGAAACTATGATATTTCAGTACTTGTCCGTTTTGCAGTATATGACTTTTCGATAAAAAATAATTTTTTTCAGTACAAGCTTTATTATACAGTGGAAAACGCTGATACTCCAGTATTGCTTTTGCGGTTGCACAACGTACGTAACTATGCGATTTCAGCACTTGTCCATTTTGCAGTATATGACTTTTCGATGAAAAATATTTTTTTCAGTACAAGCTTTATTATACAGTGGAAAACGCTGGTACTCCAGTATTGCTTTTGCGGTTGCACAACGTATGAAACTATGAGATTTCAGTACTTGTCCATTTTGCAGTATACGACTTTTCGATAAAAAATAATTTTTTTCAGTACAAGCTTTGTTATACAGTGGAAAACGCTGGTATTCCAGTATTGCTTTTGCGGTTGCTCAACGTATGCAACTGTGCGATTTCAGCACTTGTCTATTTTGCAGTATATGACTTTTCGATGAAAAATATTTTTTTGCAGTACAAGCTTTATTATACAGTGGAAAACGCTGATACTCCAGTATTGCTTTTGCGGTTGCACAACGTATGTAACTATGCGATTTCAGCACTTGTCCATTTTGCAGTATATGACTTTTCGATGAAAAATATTTTTTTGCAGTACAAGCTTTATTATACAGTGGACAACGCTGATATACCAGTATTGCTTTTGCGGTTGCACAACGTATGTAACTATGCGATTTCAGCACTTGTCCATTTTGCAGTATATGACTTTTCGATGAAAAATATTTTTTTGCAGTACAAGCTTTATTATACAGGGGAAAACGCTGATACTCCAGTATTGCTTTTGCGGTTGCACAACGTATGCAACTATGCGATTTCAGCACTTGTCCATTTTGCAGTATATGACTTTTCGATGAAAAATATTTTTTTGCACTACAAGCTTTATTATACAGTGGAAAACGCTGATATACCAGTATTGCTTTTGCGGTTGCACAACGTATGCAACTGTGCGATTTCAGCACTTTTCCAATTTGCAGTATATGACTTTTCGATGAAAAATATTTTTTTGCAGTACAAGCTTTATTGTACAGTGGAAAACGCTGATACTCCAGTATTGCTTTTGCGGTTGCACAACGTATGTAACTATGCGATTTCAGCACTTGTCCATTTTGCAGTATATGACTTTTCGATGAAAAATATTTTTTTGCAGTACAAGCTTTATTATACAGTGGAAAACGCTGATACTCCAGTATTGCTTTTGCGGTTGCACAACGTATGAAACTATGAGATTTCAGTACTTGTCCGTTTTGCAGTATATGACTTTTCGATAAAAAATAATTTTTTTCAGTACAAGCTTTATTATACAGTGGAAAACGCTCATACTCCAGTATTGCTTTTGCGGTTGCACAACGTACGTAACTATGCGATTTCAGCAATTGTCCATTTTGCAGTATATGACTTTTCGATGAAAAATATTTTTTTTCAGTACAAGCTTTATTATACAGGGGAAAACGCTGATACTCCAGTATTGCTTTTGCGGTTGCACAACGTATGAAACTATGAGATTTCAGTACTTGTCCGTTTTGCAGTATATGACTTTTCGATAAAAAATAATTTTTTTCAGTACAAGCTTTATTATACAGGGGAAAACGCTGATACTCCAGTATTGCTTTTGCGGTTGCACAACGTATGTAACTATGAGATTTCAGCACTTGTCCATTATGCAGTATATGACTTTTCGACAAAAAATAATTTTTTTCAGTACAAGCTTTGTTATACAGTGGACAACGCTGATACTCCAGTATTGCTTTTCCGGTTGCACAACGTATGTAACTATGCGATTTCAGCACTTGTCCATTTTGCAGTATATGACTTTTCGATGAAAAATATTTTTTTGCAGTACAAGCTTTATTATACAGTGGAAAACGCTGATACTCCAGTATTGCTTTTGCGGTTGCACAACGTATGTAACTATGCGATTTCAGCACTTGTCCATTTTGCAGTATATGACTTTTCGATGAAAAATATTTTTTTGCAGTACAAGCTTTATTATACAGTGGAAAACGCTGATACTCCAGTATTGCTTTTGCGGTTGCACAACGTATGTAACTATGAGATTTCAGCACTTGTCCATTTTGCAGTATATGACTTTTCGATAAAAAATAATTTTTTTCAGTACAAGCTTTATTATACAGTGGAAAACGCTGGTACTCCAGTATTGCTTTTGCGGTTGCACAACGTATGTAACTATGAGATTTCAGTACTTGTCCATTTTGCAGTATATGACTTTTCGATAAAAAATAATTTTTTTCAGTACAAGCTTTGTTATACAGTGGAAAACGCTGGTATTCCAGTATTGCTTTTGCGGTTGCACAACGTATGCAACTGTGCGATTTCAGCACTTTTCCAATTTGCAGTATATGACTTTTCGATGAAAAATATTTTTTTGCAGTACAAGCTTTATTATACAGTGGAAAACGCTGATACTCCAGTATTGCTTTTGCGGTTGCACAACGTATGTAACTATGCGATTTCAGCACTTGTCCATTTTGCAGTATATGACTTTTCGATGAAAAATATTTTTTTGCAGTACAAGCTTTATTATACAGTGGAAAACGCTGATACTCCAGTATTGCTTTTGCGGTTGCACAACGTATGAAACTATGATATTTCAGTACTTGTCCGTTTTGCAGTATATGACTTTTCGATAAAAAATAATTTTTTTCAGTACAAGCTTTATTATACAGTGGAAAACGCTGATACTCCAGTATTGCTTTTGCGGTTGCACAACGTACGTAACTATGCGATTTCAGCACTTGTCCATTTTGCAGTATATGACTTTTCGATGAAAAATATTTTTTTCAGTACAAGCTTTATTATACAGTGGAAAACGCTGGTACTCCAGTATTGCTTTTGCGGTTGCACAACGTATGAAACTATGAGATTTCAGTACTTGTCCATTTTGCAGTATACGACTTTTCGATAAAAAATAATTTTTTTCAGTACAAGCTTTGTTATACAGTGGAAAACGCTGGTATTCCAGTATTGCTTTTGCGGTTGCTCAACGTATGCAACTGTGCGATTTCAGCACTTGTCTATTTTGCAGTATATGACTTTTCGATGAAAAATATTTTTTTGCAGTACAAGCTTTATTATACAGTGGAAAACGCTGATACTCCAGTATTGCTTTTGCGGTTGCACAACGTATGTAACTATGCGATTTCAGCACTTGTCCATTTTGCAGTATATGACTTTTCGATGAAAAATATTTTTTTGCAGTACAAGCTTTATTATACAGTGGAAAACGCTGGTATTCCAGTATTGCTTTTGCGGTTGCACAACGTATGCAACTGTGCGATTTCAGCACTTTTCCAATTTGCAGTATATGACTTTTCGATGAAAAATATTTTTTTGCAGTACAAGCTTTATTATACAGTGGAAAACGCTGATACTCCAGTATTGCTTTTGCGGTTGCACAACGTATGAAACTATGATATTTCAGTACTTGTCCGTTTTGCAGTATATGACTTTTCGATAAAAAATAATTTTTTTCAGTACAAGCTTTATTATACAGTGGAAAACGCTGATACTCCAGTATTGCTTTTGCGGTTGCACAACGTACGTAACTATGCGATTTCAGCACTTGTCCATTTTGCAGTATATGACTTTTCGATGAAAAATATTTTTTTCAGTACAAGCTTTATTATACAGTGGAAAACGCTGGTACTCCAGTATTGCTTTTGCGGTTGCACAACGTATGAAACTATGAGATTTCAGTACTTGTCCATTTTGCAGTATACGACTTTTCGATAAAAAATAATTTTTTTCAGTACAAGCTTTGTTATACAGTGGAAAACGCTGGTATTCCAGTATTGCTTTTGCGGTTGCTCAACGTATGCAACTGTGCGATTTCAGCACTTGTCTATTTTGCAGTATATGACTTTTCGATGAAAAATATTTTTTTGCAGTACAAGCTTTATTATACAGTGGAAAACGCTGATACTCCAGTATTGCTTTTGCGGTTGCACAACGTATGTAACTATGCGATTTCAGCACTTGTCCATTTTGCAGTATATGACTTTTCGATGAAAAATATTTTTTTGCAGTACAAGCTTTATTATACAGTGGAAAACGCTGGTATTCCAGTATTGCTTTTGCGGTTGCACAACGTATGCAACTGTGCGATTTCAGCACTTTTCCAATTTGCAGTATATGACTTTTCGATGAAAAATATTTTTTTGCAGTACAAGCTTTATTATACAGTGGAAAACGCTGATACTCCAGTATTGCTTTTGCGGTTGCACAACGTATGAAACTATGATATTTCAGTACTTGTCCGTTTTGCAGTATATGACTTTTCGATAAAAAATAATTTTTTTCAGTACAAGCTTTATTATACAGTGGAAAACGCTGATACTCCAGTATTGCTTTTGCGGTTGCACAACGTATGCAACTATGAGATTTCAGCACTTGTCCATTTTGCAGTATATGACTTTTCGATAAAAAATAATTTTTTTCAGTACAAGCTTTATTATACAGTGGAAAACGCTGGTACTCCAGTATTGCTTTTGCGGTTGCACAACGTATGAAACTATGAGATTTCAGTACTTGTCCATTTTGCAGTATACGACTTTTCGATAAAAAATAATTTTTTTCAGTACAAGCTTTGTTATACAGTGGAAAACGCTGGTATTCCAGTATTGCTTTTGCGGTTGCTCAACGTATGCAACTGTGCGATTTCAGCACTTGTCTATTTTGCAGTATATGACTTTTCGATGAAAAATATTTTTTTGCAGTACAAGCTTTATTATACAGTGGAAAACGCTGATACTCCAGTATTGCTTTTGCGGTTGCACAACGTATGTAACTATGCGATTTCAGCACTTGTCCATTTTGCAGTATATGACTTTTCGATGAAAAATATTTTTTTGCAGTACAAGCTTTATTATACAGTGGACAACGCTGATATACCAGTATTGCTTTTGCGGTTGCACAACGTATGTAACTATGCGATTTCAGCACTTGTCCATTTTGCAGTATATGACTTTTCGATAAAAAATATTTTTTTTCAGTACAAGCTTTATTATACAGGGGAAAACGCTGATACTCCAGTATTGCTTTTGCGGTTGCACAACGTATGTAACTATGCGATTTCAGCACTTGTCCATTTTGCAGTATATGACTTTTCGATAAAAAATAATTTTTTTCAGTACAAGCTTTATTATACAGTGGAAAACGCTGGTACTCCAGTATTGCTTTTGCGGTTGCACAACGTATGTAACTATGAGATTTCAGCACTTGTCTATTTTGCAGTATATGACTTTTCGATAAAAAAAATATTTTTTTGCAGTACAAGCTTTATTATACAGTGGAAAACGCTGATACTCCAGTATTGCTTTTGCGGTTGCACAACGTATGCAACTATGCGATTTCAGCACTTGTCCATTTTGCAGTATATGACTTTTCGATGAAAAATATTTTTTTGCAGTACAAGCTTTATTATACAGTGGACAACGCTGATATACCAGTATTGCTTTTGCGGTTGCACAACGTATGTAACTATGCGATTTCAGCACTTGTCCATTTTGCAGTATATGACTTTTCGATAAAAAATATTTTTTTTCAGTACAAGCTTTATTATACAGGGGAAAACGCTGATACTCCAGTATTGCTTTTGCGGTTGCACAACGTATGTAACTATGAGATTTCAGCACTTGTCCATTATGCAGTATATGACTTTTCGACAAAAAATAAATTTTTTCAGTACAAGCTTTGTTATACAGTGGACAACGCTGATATTCCAGTATTGCTTTTGCGGTTGCACAACGTATGTAACTATGCGATTTCAGCACTTGTCCATTTTGCAGTATATGACTTTTCGATGAAAAATATTTTTTTGCAGTACAAGCTTTATTATACAGTGGAAAACGCTGATACTCCAGTATTGCTTTTGCGGTTGCACAACGTATGTAACTATGCGATTTCAGCACTTGTCCATTTTGCAGTATATGACTTTTCGATGAAAAATATTTTTTTGCAGTACAAGCTTTATTATTCAGTGGAAAACGCTGGTATTCCAGTATTGCTTTTGCGGTTGCACAACGTATGCAACTGTGCGATTTCAGCACTTTTCCAATTTGCAGTATATGACTTTTCGATGAAAAATATTTTTTTGCAGTACAAGCTTTATTATACAGTGGAAAACGCTGATACTCCAGTATTGCTTTTGCGGTTGCACAACGTATGTAACTATGCGATTTCAGCACTTGTCCATTTTGCAGTATATGACTTTTCGATGAAAAATATTTTTTTGCAGTACAAGCTTTATTATACAGTGGAAAACGCTGATACTCCAGTATTGCTTTTGCGGTTGCACAACGTATGTAACTATGAGATTTCAGCACTTGTCCATTTTGCAGTATATGACTTTTCGATAAAAAATAATTTTTTTCAGTACAAGCTTTATTATACAGTGGAAAACGCTGGTACTCCAGTATTGCTTTTGCGGTTGCACAACGTATGTAACTATGAGATTTCAGTACTTGTCCATTTTGCAGTATATGACTTTTCGATAAAAAATAATTTTTTTCAGTACAAGCTTTGTTATACAGTGGAAAACGCTGGTATTCCAGTATTGCTTTTGCGGTTGCACAACGTATGCAACTGTGCGATTTCAGCACTTTTCCAATTTGCAGTATATGACTTTTCGATGAAAAATATTTTTTTGCAGTACAAGCTTTATTATACAGTGGAAAACGCTGATACTCCAGTATTGCTTTTGCGGTTGCACAACGTATGAAACTATGATATTTCAGTACTTGTCCGTTTTGCAGTATATGACTTTTCGATAAAAAATAATTTTTTTCAGTACAAGCTTTATTATACAGTGGAAAACGCTGATACTCCAGTATTGCTTTTGCGGTTGCACAACGTACGTAACTATGCGATTTCAGCACTTGTCCATTTTGCAGTATATGACTTTTCGATGAAAAATATTTTTTTCAGTACAAGCTTTATTATACAGTGGAAAACGCTGGTACTCCAGTATTGCTTTTGCGGTTGCACAACGTATGAAACTATGAGATTTCAGTACTTGTCCATTTTGCAGTATACGACTTTTCGATAAAAAATAATTTTTTTCAGTACAAGCTTTGTTATACAGTGGAAAACGCTGGTATTCCAGTATTGCTTTTGCGGTTGCTCAACGTATGCAACTGTGCGATTTCAGCACTTGTCTATTTTGCAGTATATGACTTTTCGATGAAAAATATTTTTTTGCAGTACAAGCTTTATTATACAGTGGAAAACGCTGATACTCCAGTATTGCTTTTGCGGTTGCACAACGTATGTAACTATGCGATTTCAGCACTTGTCCATTTTGCAGTATATGACTTTTCGATGAAAAATATTTTTTTGCAGTACAAGCTTTATTATACAGTGGACAACGCTGATATACCAGTATTGCTTTTGCGGTTGCACAACGTATGTAACTATGCGATTTCAGCACTTGTCCATTTTGCAGTATATGACTTTTCGATGAAAAATATTTTTTTGCAGTACAAGCTTTATTATACAGGGGAAAACGCTGATACTCCAGTATTGCTTTTGCGGTTGCACAACGTATGCAACTATGCGATTTCAGCACTTGTCCATTTTGCAGTATATGACTTTTCGATGAAAAATATTTTTTTGCACTACAAGCTTTATTATACAGTGGAAAACGCTGATATACCAGTATTGCTTTTGCGGTTGCACAACGTATGCAACTGTGCGATTTCAGCACTTTTCCAATTTGCAGTATATGACTTTTCGATGAAAAATATTTTTTTGCAGTACAAGCTTTATTGTACAGTGGAAAACGCTGATACTCCAGTATTGCTTTTGCGGTTGCACAACGTATGTAACTATGCGATTTCAGCACTTGTCCATTTTGCAGTATATGACTTTTCGATGAAAAATATTTTTTTGCAGTACAAGCTTTATTATACAGTGGAAAACGCTGATACTCCAGTATTGCTTTTGCGGTTGCACAACGTATGAAACTATGAGATTTCAGTACTTGTCCGTTTTGCAGTATATGACTTTTCGATAAAAAATAATTTTTTTCAGTACAAGCTTTATTATACAGTGGAAAACGCTCATACTCCAGTATTGCTTTTGCGGTTGCACAACGTACGTAACTATGCGATTTCAGCAATTGTCCATTTTGCAGTATATGACTTTTCGATGAAAAATATTTTTTTTCAGTACAAGCTTTATTATACAGGGGAAAACGCTGATACTCCAGTATTGCTTTTGCGGTTGCACAACGTATGAAACTATGAGATTTCAGTACTTGTCCGTTTTGCAGTATATGACTTTTCGATAAAAAATAATTTTTTTCAGTACAAGCTTTATTATACAGGGGAAAACGCTGATACTCCAGTATTGCTTTTGCGGTTGCACAACGTATGTAACTATGAGATTTCAGCACTTGTCCATTATGCAGTATATGACTTTTCGACAAAAAATAATTTTTTTCAGTACAAGCTTTGTTATACAGTGGACAACGCTGATACTCCAGTATTGCTTTTCCGGTTGCACAACGTATGTAACTATGCGATTTCAGCACTTGTCCATTTTGCAGTATATGACTTTTCGATGAAAAATATTTTTTTGCAGTACAAGCTTTATTATACAGTGGAAAACGCTGATACTCCAGTATTGCTTTTGCGGTTGCACAACGTATGTAACTATGCGATTTCAGCACTTGTCCATTTTGCAGTATATGACTTTTCGATGAAAAATATTTTTTTGCAGTACAAGCTTTATTATACAGTGGAAAACGCTGATACTCCAGTATTGCTTTTGCGGTTGCACAACGTATGTAACTATGAGATTTCAGCACTTGTCCATTTTGCAGTATATGACTTTTCGATAAAAAATAATTTTTTTCAGTACAAGCTTTATTATACAGTGGAAAACGCTGGTACTCCAGTATTGCTTTTGCGGTTGCACAACGTATGTAACTATGAGATTTCAGTACTTGTCCATTTTGCAGTATATGACTTTTCGATAAAAAATAATTTTTTTCAGTACAAGCTTTGTTATACAGTGGAAAACGCTGGTATTCCAGTATTGCTTTTGCGGTTGCACAACGTATGCAACTGTGCGATTTCAGCACTTTTCCAATTTGCAGTATATGACTTTTCGATGAAAAATATTTTTTTGCAGTACAAGCTTTATTATACAGTGGAAAACGCTGATACTCCAGTATTGCTTTTGCGGTTGCACAACGTATGTAACTATGCGATTTCAGCACTTGTCCATTTTGCAGTATATGACTTTTCGATGAAAAATATTTTTTTGCAGTACAAGCTTTATTATACAGTGGAAAACGCTGATACTCCAGTATTGCTTTTGCGGTTGCACAACGTATGAAACTATGATATTTCAGTACTTGTCCGTTTTGCAGTATATGACTTTTCGATAAAAAATAATTTTTTTCAGTACAAGCTTTATTATACAGTGGAAAACGCTGATACTCCAGTATTGCTTTTGCGGTTGCACAACGTACGTAACTATGCGATTTCAGCACTTGTCCATTTTGCAGTATATGACTTTTCGATGAAAAATATTTTTTTCAGTACAAGCTTTATTATACAGTGGAAAACGCTGGTACTCCAGTATTGCTTTTGCGGTTGCACAACGTATGAAACTATGAGATTTCAGTACTTGTCCATTTTGCAGTATACGACTTTTCGATAAAAAATAATTTTTTTCAGTACAAGCTTTGTTATACAGTGGAAAACGCTGGTATTCCAGTATTGCTTTTGCGGTTGCTCAACGTATGCAACTGTGCGATTTCAGCACTTGTCTATTTTGCAGTATATGACTTTTCGATGAAAAATATTTTTTTGCAGTACAAGCTTTATTATACAGTGGAAAACGCTGATACTCCAGTATTGCTTTTGCGGTTGCACAACGTATGTAACTATGCGATTTCAGCACTTGTCCATTTTGCAGTATATGACTTTTCGATGAAAAATATTTTTTTGCAGTACAAGCTTTATTATACAGTGGACAACGCTGATATACCAGTATTGCTTTTGCGGTTGCACAACGTATGTAACTATGCGATTTCAGCACTTGTCCATTTTGCAGTACATGACTTTTCGATAAAAAATATTTTTTTTCAGTACAATCTTTATTATACAGTGGAAAACGCTGATACTCCAGTATTGCTTTTGCGGTTGCACAACGTATGCAACTATGCGATTTCAGCACTTGTCCATTTTGCAGTATATGACTTTTCGATGAAAAATATTTTTTTGCAGTACAAGCTTTATTATACAGTGGACAACGCTGATATACCAGTATTGCTTTTGCGGTTGCACAACGTATGTAACTATGCGATTTCAGCACTTGTCCATTTTGCAGTATATGACTTTTCGATAAAAAATATTTTTTTTCAGTACAAGCTTTATTATACAGGGGAAAACGCTGATACTCCAGTATTGCTTTTGCGGTTGCACAACGTATGTAACTATGAGATTTCAGCACTTGTCCATTATGCAGTATATGACTTTTCGACAAAAAATAATTTTTTTCAGTACAAGCTTTGTTATACAGTGGACAACGCTGATATTCCAGTATTGCTTTTGCGGTTGCACAACGTATGTAACTATGCGATTTCAGCACTTGTCCATTTTGCAGTATATGACTTTTCGATGAAAAATATTTTTTTGCAGTACAAGCTTTATTATACAGTGGAAAACGCTGATACTCCAGTATTGCTTTTGCGGTTGCACAACGTATGTAACCATGCGATTTCAGCACTTGTCCATTTTGCAGTATATGACTTTTCGATAAAAAATATTTTTTTTCAGTACAAGCTTTATTATACAGGGGAAAACGCTGATACTCCAGTATTGCTTTTGCGGTTGCACAACGTATGTAACTATGAGATTTCAGCACTTGTCCATTATGCAGTATATGACTTTTCGACAAAAAATAATTTTTTTCAGTACAAGCTTTGTTATACAGTGGAAAACGCTGGTATTCCAGTATTGCTTTTGCGGTTGCTCAACGTATGCAACTGTGCGATTTCAGCACTTGTCTATTTTGCAGTATATGACTTTTCGATGAAAAATATTTTTTTGCAGTACAAGCTTTATTATACAGTGGAAAACGCTGATACTCCAGTATTGCTTTTGCGGTTGCACAACGTATGTAACTATGCGATTTCAGCACTTGTCCATTTTGCAGTATATGACTTTTCGATGAAAAATATTTTTTTGCAGTACAAGCTTTATTATACAGTGGAAAACGCTGGTATTCCAGTATTGCTTTTGCGGTTGCACAACGTATGCAACTGTGCGATTTCAGCACTTTTCCAATTTGCAGTATATGACTTTTCGATGAAAAATATTTTTTTGCAGTACAAGCTTTATTATACAGTGGAAAACGCTGATACTCCAGTATTGCTTTTGCGGTTGCACAACGTATGAAACTATGATATTTCAGTACTTGTCCGTTTTGCAGTATATGACTTTTCGATAAAAAATAATTTTTTTCAGTACAAGCTTTATTATACAGTGGAAAACGCTGATACTCCAGTATTGCTTTTGCGGTTGCACAACGTACGTAACTATGCGATTTCAGCACTTGTCCATTTTGCAGTATATGACTTTTCGATGAAAAATATTTTTTTCAGTACAAGCTTTATTATACAGTGGAAAACGCTGGTACTCCAGTATTGCTTTTGCGGTTGCACAACGTATGAAACTATGAGATTTCAGTACTTGTCCATTTTGCAGTATACGACTTTTCGATAAAAAATAATTTTTTTCAGTACAAGCTTTGTTATACAGTGGAAAACGCTGGTATTCCAGTATTGCTTTTGCGGTTGCTCAACGTATGCAACTGTGCGATTTCAGCACTTGTCTATTTTGCAGTATATGACTTTTCGATGAAAAATATTTTTTTGCAGTACAAGCTTTATTATACAGTGGAAAACGCTGATACTCCAGTATTGCTTTTGCGGTTGCACAACGTATGTAACTATGCGATTTCAGCACTTGTCCATTTTGCAGTATATGACTTTTCGATGAAAAATATTTTTTTGCAGTACAAGCTTTATTATACAGTGGACAACGCTGATATACCAGTATTGCTTTTGCGGTTGCACAACGTATGTAACTATGCGATTTCAGCACTTGTCCATTTTGCAGTACATGACTTTTCGATAAAAAATATTTTTTTTCAGTACAAGCTTTATTATACAGGGGAAAACGCTGATACTCCAGTATTGCTTTTGCGGTTGCACAACGTATGTAACTATGCGATTTCAGCACTTGTCCATTTTGCAGTATATGACTTTTCGATAAAAAATAATTTTTTTCAGTACAAGCTTTATTATACAGTGGAAAACGCTGGTACTCCAGTATTGCTTTTGCGGTTGCACAACGTATGTAACTATGAGATTTCAGCACTTGTCTATTTTGCAGTATATGACTTTTCGATAAAAAAAATATTTTTTTGCAGTACAAGCTTTATTATACAGTGGAAAACGCTGATACTCCAGTATTGCTTTTGCGGTTGCACAACGTATGCAACTATGCGATTTCAGCACTTGTCCATTTTGCAGTATATGACTTTTCGATGAAAAATATTTTTTTGCAGTACAAGCTTTATTATACAGTGGACAACGCTGATATACCAGTATTGCTTTTGCGGTTGCACAACGTATGTAACTATGCGATTTCAGCACTTGTCCATTTTGCAGTATATGACTTTTCGATGAAAAATATTTTTTTGCAGTACAAGCTTTATTACACAGTGGAAAACGCTGGTACTCCAGTATTGCTTTTGCGGTTGCACAACGTATGTAACTATGAGATTTCAGTACTTGTCCATTTTGCAGTATATGACTTTTCGACAAAAAATAATTTTTTTCAGTACAAGCTTTGTTATACAGTGGAAAACGCTGGTATTCCAGTATTGCTTTTGCGGTTGCACAACGTATGCAACTGTGCGATTTCAGCACTTTTCCAATTTGCAGTATATGACTTTTCGATGAAAAATATTTTTTTGCAGTACAAGCTTTATTATACAGTGGAAAACGCTGATACTCCAGTATTGCTTTTGCGGTTGCACAACGTATGTAACTATGCGATTTCAGCACTTGTCCATTTTGCAGTATATGACTTTTCGATGAAAAATATTTTTTTGCAGTACAAGCTTTATTATACAGTGGAAAACGCTGATACTCCAGTATTGCTTTTGCGGTTGCACAACGTATGAAACTATGATATTTCAGTACTTGTCCGTTTTGCAGTATATGACTTTTCGATAAAAAATAATTTTTTTCAGTACAAGCTTTATTATACAGTGGAAAACGCTGATACTCCAGTATTGCTTTTGCGGTTGCACAACGTACGTAACTATGCGATTTCAGCACTTGTCCATTTTGCAGTATATGACTTTTCGATGAAAAATATTTTTTTCAGTACAAGCTTTATTATACAGTGGAAAACGCTGGTACTCCAGTATTGCTTTTGCGGTTGCACAACGTATGAAACTATGAGATTTCAGTACTTGTCCATTTTGCAGTATACGACTTTTCGATAAAAAATAATTTTTTTCAGTACAAGCTTTGTTATACAGTGGAAAACGCTGGTATTCCAGTATTGCTTTTGCGGTTGCTCAACGTATGCAACTGTGCGATTTCAGCACTTGTCTATTTTGCAGTATATGACTTTTCGATGAAAAATATTTTTTTGCAGTACAAGCTTTATTATACAGTGGAAAACGCTGATACTCCAGTATTGCTTTTGCGGTTGCACAACGTATGTAACTATGCGATTTCAGCACTTGTCCATTTTGCAGTATATGACTTTTCGATGAAAAATATTTTTTTGCAGTACAAGCTTTATTATACAGTGGAAAACGCTGGTATTCCAGTATTGCTTTTGCGGTTGCACAACGTATGCAACTGTGCGATTTCAGCACTTTTCCAATTTGCAGTATATGACTTTTCGATGAAAAATATTTTTTTGCAGTACAAGCTTTATTATACAGTGGAAAACGCTGATACTCCAGTATTGCTTTTGCGGTTGCACAACGTATGAAACTATGATATTTCAGTACTTGTCCGTTTTGCAGTATATGACTTTTCGATAAAAAATAATTTTTTTCAGTACAAGCTTTATTATACAGTGGAAAACGCTGATACTCCAGTATTGCTTTTGCGGTTGCACAACGTACGTAACTATGCGATTTCAGCACTTGTCCATTTTGCAGTATATGACTTTTCGATGAAAAATATTTTTTTCAGTACAAGCTTTATTATACAGTGGAAAACGCTGGTACTCCAGTATTGCTTTTGCGGTTGCACAACGTATGAAACTATGAGATTTCAGTACTTGTCCATTTTGCAGTATACGACTTTTCGATAAAAAATAATTTTTTTCAGTACAAGCTTTGTTATACAGTGGAAAACGCTGGTATTCCAGTATTGCTTTTGCGGTTGCTCAACGTATGCAACTGTGCGATTTCAGCACTTGTCTATTTTGCAGTATATGACTTTTCGATGAAAAATATTTTTTTGCAGTACAAGCTTTATTATACAGTGGAAAACGCTGATACTCCAGTATTGCTTTTGCGGTTGCACAACGTATGTAACTATGCGATTTCAGCACTTGTCCATTATGCAGTATATGACTTTTCGACAAAAAATAATTTTTTTCAGTACAAGCTTTGTTATACAGTGGACAACGCTGATATTCCAGTATTGCTTTTGCGGTTGCACAACGTATGTAACTATGCGATTTCAGCACTTGTCCATTTTGCAGTATATGACTTTTCGATGAAAAATATTTTTTTGCAGTACAAGCTTTATTATACAGTGGAAAACGCTGATACTCCAGTATTGCTTTTGCGGTTGCACAACGTATGTAACTATGCGATTTCAGCACTTGTCCATTTTGCAGTATATGACTTTTCGATAAAAAATATTTTTTTTCAGTACAAGCTTTATTATACAGGGGAAAACGCTGATACTCCAGTATTGCTTTTGCGGTTGCACAACGTATGTAACTATGAGATTTCAGCACTTGTCCATTATGCAGTATATGACTTTTCGACAAAAAATAATTTTTTTCAGTACAAGCTTTGTTATACAGTGGACAACGCTGATATTCCAGTATTGCTTTTGCGGTTGCACAACGTATGTAACTATGCGATTTCAGTACTTGTCCATTTTGCAGTATATGACTTTTCGATGAAAAATATTTTTTTGCAGTACAAGCTTTATTATACAGTGGAAAACGCTGATACTCCAGTATTGCTTTTGCGGTTGCACAACGTATGTAACTATGCGATTTCAGCACTTGTCCATTTTGCAGTATATGACTTTTCGATGAAAAATATTTTTTTGCAGTACAAGCTTTATTATACAGTGGAAAACGCTGATACTCCAGTATTGCTATTGCGGTTGCACAACGTATGTAACTATGCGATTTCAGCACTTGTCCATTTTGCAGTATATGACTTTTCGATAAAAAATAATTTTTTGCAGTACAAGCTTTATTATACAGTGGAAAACGCTGGTACTCCAGTATTGCTTTTGCGGTTGCACAACGTATGTAACTATGAGATTTCAGTACTTGTCCATTTTGCAGTATATGACTTTTCGACAAAAAATAATTTTTTTCAGTACAAGCTTTGTTATACAGTGGAAAACGCTGGTATTCCAGTATT
Organism: Ascidia mentula; assembly: GCF_947561715.1. Taxonomy (NCBI): domain Eukaryota; kingdom Metazoa; phylum Chordata; class Ascidiacea; order Phlebobranchia; family Ascidiidae; genus Ascidia; species Ascidia mentula. The sequence goes on along the minus strand of NC_138569.1, from coordinate 12,219,167 downwards.
GCTTTTGCGGTTGCACAACGTATGCAACTGTGCGATTTCAGCACTTTTCCAATTTGCAGTATATGACTTTTCGATGAAAAATATTTTTTTGCAGTACAAGCTTTATTATACAGTGGAAAACGCTGATACTCCAGTATTGCTTTTGCGGTTGCACAACGTATGTAACTATGCGATTTCAGCACTTGTCCATTTTGCAGTATATGACTTTTCGATGAAAAAAATTTTTTTGCAGTACAAGCTTTATTATACAGTGGAAAACGCTGATACTCCAGTATTGCTTTTGCGGTTGCACAACGTATGAAACTATGAGATTTCAGTACTTGTCCGTTTTGCAGTATATGACTTTTCGATAAAAAATAATTTTTTTCAGTACAAGCTTTATTATACAGTGGAAAACGCTGATACTCCAGTATTGCTTTTGCGGTTGCACAACGTACGTAACTATGCAATTTCAGCACTTGTCCATTTTGCAGTATATGACTTTTCGATGAAAAATATTTTTTTCAGTACAAGCTTTATTATAGAGTGGAAAACGCTGGTACTCCAGTATTGCTTTTGCGGTTGCACATCGTATGAAACTATGAGATTTCAGTACTTGTCCATTTTGCAGTATACGACTTTTCGATAAAAAATAATTTTTATCAGTACAAGCTTTGTTATACAGTGGAAAACGCTGGTATTCCAGTATTGCTTTTGCGGTTGCTCAACGTATGCAACTGTGCGATTTCAGCACTTGTCTATTTTGCAGTATATGACTTTTCGATAAAAAAAATATTTTTTTGCAGTACAAGCTTTATTATACAGTGGAAAACGTTGGTACTCCAGTATTGCTTTTGCGGTTGCACAACGTATGTAACTGGGCGATTTCAGCACTTGTCCATTTTGCAGTATATGACTTTTCGATAAAAAATAATTTTTTTCAGTACAAGCTTTATTATACAGTGGAAAACGCTGGTACTCCAGTATTGCTTTTGCGGTTGCACAACGTATGTAACTATGAGATTTCAGCACTTGTCCATTTTGCAGTATATGACTTTTCGATGAAAAATATTTTTTTGCAGTACAAGCTTTATTATACTGTGGAAAACGCTGATACTCCAGTATTGCTTTTGCGGTTGCACAACGTATGTAACTATGCGATTTCAGCACTTGTCCATTTTGCAGTATATGACTTTTCGATGAAAAATATTTTTTTGCAGTACAAGCTTTATTATACAGTGGAAAACACTGATACTCCAGTATTGCTTTTGCGGTTGCACAACGTATGTAACTATGAGATTTCAGCACTTGTCCATTTTGCAGTATATGACTTTTCGATAAAAAATAATTTTTTTCAGTACAAGCTTTATTATACAGTGGAAAACGCTGGTACTCCAGTATTGCTTTTGCGGTTGCACAACGTATGTAACTATGAGATTTCAGTACTTGTCCATTTTGCAGTATATGACTTTTCGATGAAAAATATTTTTTTGCAGTACAAGCTTTATTATACAGTGGAAAACGCTGATACTCCAGTATTGCTTTTGCGGTTGCACAACGTATGTAACTATGCGATTTCAGCACTTGTCCATTTTGCAGTATATGACTTTTCGATGAAAAATATTTTTTTGCAGTACAAGCTTTATTATACAGTGGAAAACGCTGATACTCCAGTATTGCTTTTGCGGTTGCACAACGTATGTAACTATGAGATTTCAGCACTTGTCCATTTTGCAGTATATGACTTTTCGATAAAAAATAATTTTTTTCAGTACAAGCTTTATTATACAGTGGAAAACGCTGGTACTCCAGTATTGCTTTTGCGGTTGCACAACGTATGTAACTATGAGATTTCAGTACTTGTCCATTTTGCAGTCTATGACTTTTCGATAAAAAATAATTTTTTTCAGTACAAGCTTTGTTATACAGTGGAAAACGCTTGTATTCCAGTATTGCTTTTGCGGTTGCACAACGTATGCAACTGTGCGATTTCAGCACTTTTCCAATTTGCAGTATATGACTTTTCGATGAAAAATATTTTTTTGCAGTACAAGCTTTATTATACAGTGGAAAACGCTGATAGTCCAGTATTGCTTTTGCGGTTGCACAACGTATGTAACTATGCGATTTCAGCACTTGTCCATTTTGCAGTATATGACTTTTCGATGAAAAATATTTTTTTGCAGTACAAGCTTTATTATACAGTGGAAAACGCTGATACTCCAGTATTGCTTTTGCGGTTGCACAACGTATGAAACTATGAGATTTCAGTACTTGTCCGTTTTGCAGTATATGACTTTTCGATAAAAAATAATTTTTTTCAGTACAAGCTTTATTATACAGTGGAAAACGCTGATACTCCAGTATTGCTTTTGCGGTTGCACAACGTACGTAACTATGCGATTTCAGCACTTGTCCATTTTGCAGTATATGACTTTTCGATGAAAAATATTTTTTTCAGTACAAGCTTTATTATACAGTGGAAAACGCTGGTACTCCAGTATTGCTTTTGCGGTTGCACAACGTATGAAACTATGAGATTTCAGTACTTGTCCATTTTGCAGTATACGACTTTTCGATAAAAAATAATTTTTTTCAGTACAAGCTTTGTTATACAGTGGACAACGCTGGTATTCCAGTATTGCTTTTGCGGTTGCTCAACGTATGCAACTGTGCGATTTCAGCACTTGTCTATTTTGCAGCATATGACTTTTCGATAAAAAAAATATTTTTTTGCAGTACAAGCTTTATTATACAGTGGAAAACGCTGATACTCCAGTATTGCTTTTGCGGTTGCACAACGTATGCAACTATGCGATTTCAGCACTTGTCCATTTTGCAGTATATGACTTTTCGATGAAAAATATTTTTTTGCAGTACAAGCTTTATTATACAGTGGACAACGCTGATATACCAGTATTGCTTTTGCGGTTGCACAACGTATGTAACTATGCGATTTCAGCACTTGTCCATTTTGCAGTATATGACTTTTCGATAAAAAATATTTTTTTTCAGTACAAGCTTTATTATACAGGGGAAAACGCTGATACTCCAGTATTGCTTTTGCGGTTGCACAACGTATGTAACTATGAGATTTCAGCACTTGTCCATTATGCAGTATATGACTTTTCGACAAAAAATAATTTTTTTCAGTACAAGCTTTGTTATACAGTGGACAACGCTGATACTCCAGTATTGCTTTTGCGGTTGCACAACGTATGTAACTATGCGATTTCAGCACTTGTCCATTTTGCAGTATATGACTTTTCGATGAAAAATATTTTTTTGCAGTACAAGCTTTATTATACAGTGGAAAACGCTGATACTCCAGTATTGCTTTTGCGGTTGCACAACGTATGTAACTATGCGATTTCAGCACTTGTCCATTTTGCAGTATATGACTTTTCGATAAAAAATATTTTTTTGCAGTACAAGCTTTATTATACAGTGGAAAACGCTGATACTCCAGTATTGCTATTGCGGTTGCACAACGTATGTAACTATGCGATTTCAGAACTTGTCCATTTTGCAGTATATGACTTTTCGATGAAAAATATTTTTTTGCAGTACAAGCTTTATTATACCGGGGAAAACGCTGATACTCCAGTATTGCTTTTGCGGTTGCACAACGTATGCAACTATGCGATTTCAGCACTTGTCCATTTTGCAGTATATGACTTTTCGATGAAAAATATTTTTTTGCACTACAAGCTTTATTATACAGTGGAAAACGCTGATATACCAGTATTGCTTTTGCGGTTACACAACGTATGCAACTGTGCGATTTCAGCACTTTTCCAATTTGCAGTATATGACTTTTCGATGAAAAATATTTTTTTGCAGTACAAGCTTTATTATACAGTGGAAAACGCTGATACTCCAGTATTGCTTTTGCGGTTGCACAACGTATGTAACTATGCGATTTCAGCACTTGTCCATTTTGCAGTATATGACTTTTCGATGAAAAATATTTTTTTGCAGTACAAGCTTTATTATACAGTGGAAAACGCTGATACTCCAGTATTGCTTTTGCGGTTGCACAACGTATGAAACTATGAGATTTCAGTACTTGTCCGTTTTGCAGTATATGACTTTTCGATAAAAAATAATTTTTTTCAGTACAAGCTTTATTATACAGTGGAAAACGCTGATACTCCAGTATTGCTTTTGCGGTTGCACAACGTACGTAACTATGCGATTTCAGCAATTGTCCATTTTGCAGTATATGACTTTTCGATGAAAAATATTTTTTTTCAGTACAAGCTTTATTATACAGGGGAAAACGCTGATACTCCAGTATTGCTTTTGCGGTTGCACAACGTATGAAACTATGAGATTTCAGTACTTGTCCGTTTTGCAGTATATGACTTTTCGATAAAAAATAATTTTTTTCAGTACAAGCTTTATTATACAGTGGAAAACGCTGATACTCCAGTATTGCTTTTGCGGTTGCACAACGTACGTAACTATGCGATTTCAGAACTTGTCCATTTTGCAGTATATGACTTTTCGATAAAAAATATTTTTTTTCAGTACAAGCTTTATTATACAGTGGAAAACGCTGATACTCCAGTATTGCTTTTGCGGTTGCACAACGTACGTAACTATGCGATTTCAGAACTTGTCCATTTTGCAGTATATGACTTTTCGATAAAAAATATTTTTTTTCAGTACAAGCTTTATTATACAGGGGAAAACGCTGATACTCCAGTATTGCTTTTGCGGTTGCACAACGTATGTAACTATGAGATTTCAGCACTTGTCCATTATGCAGTATATGACTTTTCGACAAAAAATAATTTTTTTCAGTACAAGCTTTGTTATACAGTGGACAACGCTGATATTCCAGTATTGCTTTTCCGGTTGCACAACGTATGTAACTATGCGATTTCAGCACTTGTCCATTTTGCAGTATATGACTTTTCGATGAAAAATATTTTTTTGCAGTACAAGCTTTATTATACAGTGGAAAACGCTGATACTCCAGTATTGCTTTTGCGGTTGCACAACGTATGTAACTATGCGATTTCAGCACTTGTCCATTTTGCAGTATATGACTTTTCGATGAAAAATATTTTTTTGCAGTACAAGCTTTATTATACAGTGGAAAACGCTGGTATTCCAGTATTGCTTTTGCGGTTGCACAACGTATGCAACTGTGCGATTTCAGCACTTTTCCAATTTGCAGTATATGACTTTTCGATGAAAAATATTTTTTTGCAGTACAAGCTTTATTATACAGTGGAAAACGCTGGTACTCCAGTATTGCTTTTGCGGTTGCACAACGTATGTAACTATGAGATTTCAGTACTTGTCCATTTTGCAGTATATGACTTTTCGATAAAAAATAATTTTTTTCAGTACAAGCTTTATTATACAGTGGAAAACGCTGATACTCCAGTATTGCTTTTGCGGTTGCACAACGTATGTAACTATGCGATTTCAGCACTTGTCCATTTTGCAGTATATGACTTTTCGATGAAAAATATTTTTTTGCAGTACAAGCTTTATTATACCGTGGAAAACGCTGATACTCCAGTATTGCTTTTGCGGTTGCACAACGTACGTAACTATGCGATTTCAGCACTTGTCCATTTTGCAGTATATGACTTTTCGATGAAAAATATTTTTTTCAGTACAAGCTTTATTATACAGTGGAAAACGCTGGTACTCCAGTATTGCTTTTGCGGTTGCACAACGTATGAAACTATGAGATTTCAGTACTTGTCCATTTTGCAGTATACGACTTTTCGATAAAAAATAATTTTTTTCAGTACAAGCTTTGTTATACAGTGGAAAACGCTGGTATTCCAGTATTGCTTTTGCGGTTGCTCAACGTATGCAACTGTGCGATTTCAGCACTTGTCTATTTTGCAGTATATGACTTTTCGATGAAAAATATTTTTTTGCAGTACAAGCTTTATTATACAGTGGAAAACGCTGATACTCCAGTATTGCTTTTGCGGTTGCACAACGTATGTAACTATGCGATTTCAGCACTTGTCCATTTTGCAGTATATGACTTTTCGATGAAAAATATTTTTTTGCAGTACAAGCTTTATTATACAGTGGAAAACGCTGGTATTCCAGTATTGCTTTTGCGGTTGCACAACGTATGCAACTGTGCGATTTCAGCACTTTTCCAATTTGCAGTATATGACTTTTCGATGAAAAATATTTTTTTGCAGTACAAGCTTTATTATACAGTGGAAAACGCTGATACTCCAGTATTGCTTTTGCGGTTGCACAACGTATGTAACTATGCGATTTCAGCACTTGTCCATTTTGCAGTATATGACTTTTCGATGAAAAATATTTTTTTGCAGTACAAGCTTTATTATACAGTGGAAAACGCTGGTACTCCAGTATTGCTTTTGCGGTTGCACAACGTATGTAACTATGAGATTTCAGTACTTGTCCATTTTGCAGTATATGACTTTTCGATGAAAAATAATTTTTTTCAGTACAAGCTTTGTTATACAGTGGAAAACGCTGGTACTCCAGTATTGCTTTTGCGGTTGCACAACGTATGCAACTGTGCGATTTCAGCACTTTTCCAATTTGCAGTATATGACTTTTCGATGAAAAATATTTTTTTGCAGTACAAGCTTTATTATACAGTGGAAAACGCTGATACTCCAGTATTGCTTTTGCGGTTGCACAACGTATGTAACTATGCGATTTCAGCACTTGTCCATTTTGCAGTATATGACTTTTCGATGAAAAATATTTTTTTGCAGTACAAGCTTTATTATACAGTGGAAAACGCTGATACTCCAGTATTGCTTTTGCGGTTGCACAACGTATGAAACTAAGATATTTCAGTACTTGTCCGTTTTGCAGTATATGACTTTTCGATAAAAAATAATTTTTTTCAGCACAAGCTTTATTATACAGTGGAAAACGCTGATACTCCAGTATTGCTTTTGCGGTTGCACAACGTACGTAACTATGCGATTTCAGCACTTGTCCATTTTGCAGTATATGACTTTTCGATGAAAAATATTTTTTTCAGTACAAGCTTTATTATACAGTGGAAAACGCTGGTACTCCAGTATTGCTTTTGCGGTTGCACAACGTATGAAACTATGAGATTTCAGTACTTGTCCATTTTGCAGTATACGACTTTTCGATAAAAAATAATTTTTTTCAGTACAAGCTTTGTTATACAGTGGAAAACGCTGGTATTCCAGTATTGCTTTTGCGGTTGCTCAACGTATGCAACTGTGCGATTTCAGCACTTGTCTATTTTGCAGTATATGACTTTTCGATGAAAAATATTTTTATGCAGTACAAGCTTTATTATACAGTGGAAAACGCTGATACTCCAGTATTGCTTTTGCGGTTGCACAACGTATGTAACTATGCGATTTCAGCACTTGTCCATTTTGCAGTATATGACTTTTCGATAAAAAATATTTTTTTTCAGTACAAGCTTTATTATACAGTGGACAACGCTGATATACCAGTATTGCTTTTGCGGTTGCACAACGTATGTAACTATGCGATTTCAGCACTTGTCCATTTTGCAGTATATGACTTTTCGATAAAAAATATTTTTTTTCAGTACAAGCTTTATTATACAGGGGAAAACGCTGATACTCCAGTATTGCTTTTGCGGTTGCACAACGTATGTAACTATGCGATTTCAGCACTTGTCCATTTTGCAGTATATGACTTTTCGATAAAAAATAATTTTTTTCAGTACAAGCTTTATTATACAGTGGAAAACGCTGGTACTCCAGTATTGCTTTTGCGGTTGCACAACGTATGTAACTATGAGATTTCAGCACTTGTCTATTTTGCACTATATGACTTTTCGATAAAAAAAATATTTTTTTGCAGTACAAGCTTTATTATACAGTGGAAAACGCTGATACTCCAGTATTGCTTTTGCGGTTGCACAACGTATGCAACTATGCGATTTCAGCACTTGTCCATTTTGCAGTATATGACTTTTCGATGAAAAATATTTTTTTGCAGTACAAGCTTTATTATACAGTGGACAACGCTGATATTCCAGTATTGCTTTTGCGGTTGCACAACGTATGTAACTATGCGATTTCAGCACTTGTCCATTTTGCAGTATATGACTTTTCGATGAAAAATATTTTTTTGCAGTACAAGCTTTATTATACAGGGGAAAACGCTGATACTCCAGTATTGCTTTTGCGGTTGCACAACGTATGTAACTATGAGATTTCAGCACTTGTCCATTATGCAGTATATGACTTTTCGACAAAAAATAATTTTTTTCAGTACAAGCTTTGTTATACAGTGGACAACGCTGATACTCCAGTATTGCTTTTGCGGTTGCACAACGTATGTAACTATGCGATTTCAGCACTTGTCCATTTTGCAGTATATGACTTTTCGATAAAAAATATTTTTTTGCAGTACAAGCTTTATTATACAGTGGACAACGCTGATATACCAGTATTGCTTTTGCGGTTGCACAACGTATGTAACTATGCGATTTCAGCACTTGTCCATTTTGCAGTATATGACTTTTCGATAAAAAATATTTTTTTTCAGTACAAGCTTTATTATACAGGGGAAAACGCTGATACTCCAGTATTGCTTTTGCGGTTGCACAACGTATGTAACTATGCGATTTCAGCACTTGTCCATTTTGCAGTATATGACTTTTCGATAAAAAATAATTTTTTTCAGTACAAGCTTTATTATACAGTGGAAAACGCTGGTACTCCAGTATTGCTTTTGCGGTTGCACAACGTATGTAACTATGAGATTTCAGCACTTGTCTATTTTGCACTATATGACTTTTCGATAAAAAAAATATTTTTTTGCAGTACAAGCTTTATTATACAGTGGAAAACGCTGATACTCCAGTATTGCTTTTGCGGTTGCACAACGTATGCAACTATGCGATTTCAGCACTTGTCCATTTTGCAGTATATGACTTTTCGATGAAAAATATTTTTTTGCAGTACAAGCTTTATTATACAGTGGACAACGCTGATATACCAGTATTGCTTTTGCGGTTGCACAACGTATGTAACTATGCGATTTCAGCACTTGTCCATTTTGCAGTATATGACTTTTCGATAAAAAATATTTTTTTTCAGTACAAGCTTTATTATACAGGGGAAAACGCTGATACTCCAGTATTGCTTTTGCGGTTGCACAACGTATGTAACTATGAGATTTCAGCACTTGTCCATTATGCAGTATATGACTTTTCGACAAAAAATAATTTTTTTCAGTACAAGCTTTGTTATACAGTGGACAACGCTGATATTCCAGTATTGCTTTTGCGGTTGCACAACGTATGTAACTATGCGATTTCAGCACTTGTCCATTTTGCAGTATATGACTTTTCGATGAAAAATATTTTTTTGCAGTACAAGCTTTATTATACAGTGGAAAACGCTGATACTCCAGTATTGCTTTTGCGGTTGCACAACGTATGTAACTATGCGATTTCAGCACTTGTCCATTTTGCAGTATATGACTTTTCGATAAAAAATATTTTTTTTCAGTACAAGGTTTATTATACAGGGGAAAACGCTGATACTCCAGTATTGCTTTTGCGGTTGCACAACGTATGTAACTATGAGATTTCAGCACTTGTCCATTATGCAGTATATGACTTTTCGACAAAAAATAATTTTTTTCAGTACAAGCTTTGTTATACAGTGGACAACGCTGATATTCCAGTATTGCTTTTGCGGTTGCACAACGTATGTAACTATGCGATTTCAGCACTTGTCCATTTTGCAGTATATGACTTTTCGATGAAAAATATTTTTTTGCAGTACAAGCTTTATTATACAGTGGAAAACGCTGATACTCCAGTATTGCTTTTGCGGTTGCACAACGTATGTAACTATGCGATTTCAGCACTTGTCCATTTTGCAGTATATGACTTTTCGATGAAAAATATTTTTTTGCAGTACAAGCTTTATTATACAGTGGAAAACGCTGATACTCCAGTATTGCTATTGCGGTTGCACAACGTATGTAACTATGCGATTTCAGCACTTGTCCATTTTGCAGTATATGACTTTTCGATGAAAAATATTTTTTTGCAGTACAAGCTTTATTATACAGTGGAAAACGCTGATACTCCAGTATTGCTTTTGCGGTTGCACAACGTATGAAACTATGAGATTTCAGTACTTGTCCGTTTTGCAGTATATGACTTTTCGATAAAAAATAATTTTTTTCAGTACAAGCTTTATTATAAAGTGGAAAACGCTGATACTCCAGTATTGCTTTTGCGGTTGCACAACGTACGTAACTATGCGATTTCAGCACTTGTCCATTTTGCAGTATATGACTTTTCGATGAAAAATATTTTTTTCAGTACAAGCTTTATTATACAGTGGAAAACGCTGGTACTCCAGTATTGCTTTTGCGGTTGCACAACGTATGAAACTATGAGATTTCAGTACTTGTCCATTTTGCAGTATACGACTTTTCGATAAAAAATAATTTTTTTCAGTACAAGCTTTGTTATACAGTGGAAAACGCAGGTATTCCAGTATTGCTTTTGCGGTTGCTCAACGTATGCAACTGTGCGATTTCAGCACTTGTCTATTTTGCAGTATATGACTTTTCGTTGAAAAATATTTTTTTGCAGTACAAGCTTTATTATACAGTGGAAAACGCTGATACTCCAGTATTGCTTTTGCGGTTGCACAACGTATGTAACTATGCGATTTCAGCACTTGTCCATTTTGCAGTATATGACTTTTCGATGAAAAATATTTTTTTGCAGTACAAGCTTTATTATACAGTGGACAACGCTGATATACCAGTATTGCTTTTGCGGTTGCACAACGTATGTAACTATGCGATTTCAGCACTTGTCCATTTTGCAGTATATGACTTTTCGATAAAAAATATTTTTTTTCAGTACAAGCTTTATTATACAGGGGAAAACGCTGATACTCCAGTATTGCTTTTGCGGTTGCACAACGTATGTAACTATGCGATTTCAGCACTTGTCCATTTTGCAGTATATGACTTTTCGATAAAAAATAATTTTTTTCAGTACAAGCTTTATTATACAGTGGAAAACGCTGGTACTCCAGTATTGCTTTTGCGGTTGCACAACGTATGTAACTATGAGATTTCAGCACTTGTCTATTTTGCAGTATATGACTTTTCGATAAAAAAAACATTTTTTTGCAGTACAAGCTTTATTATACAGTGGAAAACGCTGATACTCCAGTATTGCTTTTGCGGTTGCACAACGTATGCAACTATGCGATTTCAGCACTTGTCCATTTTGCAGTATATGACTTTTCGATGAAAAATATTTTTTTGCAGTACAAGCTTTATTATACAGTGGACAACGCTGATATACCAGTATTGCTTTTGCGGTTGCACAACGTATGTAACTATGCGATTTCAGCACTTGTCCATTTTGCAGTATATGACTTTTCGATAAAAAATATTTTTTTTCAGTACAAGCTTTATTATACAGGGGAAAACGCTGATACTCCAGTATTGCTTTTGCGGTTGCACAACGTATGTAACTATGAGATTTCAGCACTTGTCCATTATGCAGTATATGACTTTTCGACAAAAAATAATTTTTTTCAGTACAAGCTTTGTTATACAGTGGACAACGCTGATATTCCAGTATTGCTTTTGCGGTTGCACAACGTATGTAACTATGCGATTTCAGCACTTGTCCATTTTGCAGTATATGACTTTTCGATGAAAAATATTTTTTTGCAGTACAAGCTTTATTATACAGTGGAAAACGCTGATACTCCAGTATTGCTTTTGCGGTTGCACAACGTATGTAACTATGCGATTTCAGCACTTGTCCATTTTGCAGTATATGACTTTTCGATAAAAAATAATTTTTTTCAGTACAAGCTTTATTATACAGGGGAAAACGCTGATACTCCAGTATTGCTTTTGCGGTTGCACAACGTATGTAACTATGAGATTTCAGCACTTGTCCATTATGCAGTATATGACTTTTCGACAAAAAATAATTTTTTTCAGTAGAAGCTTTGTTATACAGTGGACAACGCTGATATTCCAGTATTGCTTTTGCGGTTGCACAACGTATGTAACTATGCGATTTCAGCACTTGTCCATTTTGCAGTATATGACTTTTCGATGAAAAATATTTTTTTGCAGTACAAGCTTTATTATACAGTGGAAAACGCTGATACTCCAGTATTGCTTTTGCGGTTGCACAACGTATGTAACTATGCGATTTCAGCACTTGTCCATTTTGCAGTATATGACTTTTCGATGAAAAATATTTTTTTGCAGTACAAGCTTTATTATACAGTGGAAAACGCTGATACTCCAGTATTGCTATTGCGGTTGCACAACGTATGTAACTATGCGATTTCAGCACTTGTCCATTTTGCAGTATATGACTTTTCGATAAAAAATAATTTTTTTCAGTACAAGCTTTATTATACAGTGGAAAACGCTGGTACTCCAGTATTGCTTTTGCGGTTGCACAACGTATGTAACTATGAGATTTCAGTACTTGTCCATTTTGCAGTATATGACTTTTCGACAAAAAATAATTTTTTTCAGTACAAGCTTTGTTATACAGTGGAAAACGCTGGTATTCCAGTATTGCTTTTGCGGTTGCACAACGTATGCAACTGTGCGATTTCAGCACTTTTCCAATTTGCAGTATATGACTTTTCGATGAAAAATATTTTTTTGCAGTACAAGCTTTATTATACAGTGGAAAACGCTGATACTCCAGTATTGCTTTTGCGGTTGCACAACGTATGTAACTATGCGATTTCAGCACTTGTCCATTTTGCAGTATATGACTTTTCGATGAAAAATATTTTTTTGCAGTACAAGCTTTATTATACAGTGGAAAACGCTGATACTCCAGTATTGCTTTTGCGGTTGCACAACGTATGAAACTATGAGATTTCAGTACTTGTCCGTTTTGCAATATATGACTTTTCGATAAAAAATAATTTTTTTCAGTACAAGCTTTATTATACAGTGGAAAACGCTGATACTCCAGTATTGCTTTTGCGGTTGCACAACGTACGTAACTATGCAATTTCAGCACTTGTCCATTTTGCAGTATATGACTTTTCGATGAAAAATATTTTTTTCAGTACAAGCTTTATTATAGAGTGGAAAACGCTGGTACTCCAGTATTGCTTTTGCGGTTGCACAACGTATGAAACTATGAGATTTCAGTACTTGTCCATTTTGCAGTATACGACTTTTCGATAAAAAATAATTTTTATCAGTACAAGCTTTGTTATACAGTGGAAAACGCTGGTATTCCAGTATTGCTTTTGCGGTTGCTCAACGTATGCAACTGTGCGATTTCAGCACTTGTCTATTTTGCAGTATATGACTTTTCGATAAAAAAAATATTTTTTTGCAGTACAAGCTTTATTATACAGTGGAAAACGCTGGTACTCCAGTATTGCTTTTGCGGTTGCACAACGTATGTAACTGGGCGATTTCAGCACTTGTCCATTTTGCAGTATATGACTTTTCGATAAAAAATAATTTTTTTCAGTACAAGCTTTATTATACAGTGGAAAACGCTGGTACTCCAGTATTGCTTTTGCGGTTGCACAACGTATGTAACTATGAGATTTCAGCACTTGTCCATTTTGCAGTATATGACTTTTCGATGAAAAATATTTTTTTGCAGTACAAGCTTTATTATACTGTGGAAAACGCTGATACTCCAGTATTGCTTTTGCGGTTGCACAACGTATGTAACTATGAGATTTCAGCACTTGTCCATTTTGGAGTATATGACTTTTCGATAAAAAATAATTTTTTTCAGTACAAGCTTTATTATACAGTGGAAAACGCTGGTACTCCAGTATTGCTTTTGCGGTTGCACAACGTATGTAACTATGAGATTTCAGTACTTGTCCATTTTGCAGTATATGACTTTTCGATAAAAAATAATTTTTTTCAGTACAAGCTTTGTTATACAGTGGAAAACGCTGGTATTCCAGTATTGCTTTTGCGGTTGCACAACGTATGCAAATGTGCGATTTCAGCACTTTTCCAATTTGCAGTATATGACTTTTCGATGAAAAATATTTTTTTGCAGTACAAGCTTTATTATACAGTGGAAAACGCTGATACTCCAGTATTGCTTTTGCGGTTGCACAACGTATGTAACTATGCGATTTCAGCACTTGTCCATTTTGCAGTATATGACTTTTCGATGAAAAATATTTTTTTGCAGTACAAGCTTTATTATACAGTGAAAAACGCTGATACTCCAGTATTGCTTTTGCGGTTGCACAACGTATGTAACTATGAGATTTCAGCACTTGTCCATTTTGCAGTATATGACTTTTCGATAAAAAATAATTTTTTTCAGTACAAGCTTTATTATACAGTGGAAAACGCTGGTACTCCAGTATTGCTTTTGCGGTTGCACAACGTATGTAACTATGAGATTTCAGTACTTGTCCATTTTGCAGTATATGACTTTTCGATAAAAAATAATTTTTTTCAGTACAAGCTTTGTTATACAGTGGAAAACGCTGGTATTCCAGTATTGCTTTTGCGGTTGCACAACGTATGCAACTGTGCGATTTCAGCACTTTTCCAATTTGCAGTATATGACTTTTCGATGAAAAATATTTTTTTGCAGTACAAGCTTTATTATACAGTGGAAAACGCTGATACTCCAGTATTGCTTTTGCGGTTGCACAACGTATGAAACTATGAGATTTCAGTACTTGTCCGTTTTGCAGTATATGACTTTTCGATAAAAAATAATTTTTATCAGTACAAGCTTTGTTATACAGTGGAAAACGCTGGTATTCCAGTATTGCTTTTGCGGTTGCTCAACGTATGCAACTGTGCGATTTCAGCACTTGTCTATTTTGCAGTATATGACTTTTCGATAAAAAAAATTTTTTTTGCAGTACAAGCTTTATTATACAGTGGAAAACGCTGGTACTCCAGTATTGCTTTTGCGGTTGCACAACGTATGTAACTGGGCGATTTCAGCACTTGTCCATTTTGGAGTATATGACTTTTCGATAAAAAATAATTTTTTTCAGTACAAGCTTTATTATACAGTGGAAAACGCTGGTACTCCAGTATTGCTTTTGCGGTTGCACAACGTATGTAACTATGAGATTTCAGCACTTGTCCATTTTGCAGTATATGACTTTTCGATGAAAAATATTTTTTTGCAGTACAAGCTTTATTATACTGTGGAAAACGCTGATACTCCAGTATTGCTTTTGCGGTTGCACAACGTATGTAACTATGAGATTTCAGCACTTGTCCATTTTGGAGTATATGACTTTTCGATAAAAAATAATTTTTTTCAGTACAAGCTTTATTATACAGTGGAAAACGCTGGTACTCCAGTATTGCTTTTGCGGTTGCACAACGTATGTAACTATGAGATTTCAGTACTTGTCCATTTTGCAGTATATGACTTTTCGATAAAAAATAATTTTTTTCAGTACAAGCTTTGTTATACAGTGGAAAACGCTGGTATTCCAGTATTGCTTTTGCGGTTGCACAACGTATGCAAATGTGCGATTTCAGCACTTTTCCAATTTGCAGTATATGACTTTTCGATGAAAAATATTTTTTTGCAGTACAAGCTTTATGATACAGTGGAAAACGCTGATACTCCAGTATTGCTTTTGCGGTTGCACAACGTATGTAACTATGCGATTTCAGCACTTGTCCATTTTGCAGTATATGACTTTTCGATGAAAAATATTTTTTTGCAGTACAAGCTTTATTATACAGTGAAAAACGCTGATACTCCAGTATTGCTTTTGCGGTTGCACAACGTATGTAACTATGAGATTTCAGCACTTGTCCATTTTGCAGTATATGACTTTTCGATAAAAAATAATTTTTTTCAGTACAAGCTTTATTATACAGTGGAAAACGCTGGTACTCCAGTATTGCTTTTGCGGTTGCACAACGTATGTAACTATGAGATTTCAGTACTTGTCCATTTTGCAGTATATGACTTTTCGATAAAAAATAATTTTTTTCAGTACAAGCTTTGTTATACAGTGGAAAACGCTGGTATTCCAGTATTGCTTTTGCGGTTGCACAACGTATGCAACTGTGCGATTTCAGCACTTTTCCAATTTGCAGTATATGACTTTTCGATGAAAAATATTTTTTTGCAGTACAAGCTTTATTATACAGTGGAAAACGCTGATACTCCAGTATTGCTTTTGCGGTTGCACAACGTATGAAACTATGAGATTTCAGTACTTGTCCGTTTTGCAGTATATGACTTTTCGATAAAAAATAATTTTTTTCAGTACAAGCTTTATTATACAGTGGAAAACGCTGATACTCCAGTATTGCTTTTGCGGTTGCTCAACGTATGCAACTGTGCGATTTCAGCACTTGTCTATTTTGCAGTATATGACTTTTCGATAAAAAAAATATTTTTTTGCAGTACAAGCTTTATTATACAGTGGAAAACGCTGATACTCCAGTATTGCTTTTGCGGTTGCACAACGTATGCAACTATGCGATTTCAGCACTTGTCCATTTTGCAGTATATGACTTTTCGATGAAAAATATTTTTTTACAGTACAAGCTTTATTATACAGTGGACAACGCTGATATACCAGTATTGCTTTTGCGGTTGCACAACGTATGTAACTATGCGATTTCAGCACTTGTCCATTTTGCAGTATATGACTTTTCGATAAAAAATATTTTTTTTCAGTACAAGCTTTATTATACAGGGGAAAACGCTGATACTCCAGTATTGCTTTTGCGGTTGCACAACGTATGTAACTATGAGATTTCAGCACTTGTCCATTATGCAGTATATGACTTTTCGACAAAAAATAATTTTTTTCAGTACAAGCTTTGTTATACAGTGGACAACGCTGATATTCCAGTATTGCTTTTGCGGTTGCACAACGTATGTAACTATGCGATTTCAGCACTTG
Source organism: Ascidia mentula (assembly GCF_947561715.1). Classification (NCBI taxonomy): domain Eukaryota; kingdom Metazoa; phylum Chordata; class Ascidiacea; order Phlebobranchia; family Ascidiidae; genus Ascidia; species Ascidia mentula. The sequence continues at coordinate 12,202,275 of NC_138569.1, read as the reverse complement.
TCCATTTTGCAGTATATGACTTTTCGATTAAAAATATTTTTTTTCAGTACAAGCTTTATTATACAGTGGAAAACGCTGATACTCCAGTATTGCTTTTGCGGTTGCACAACGTATGTAACTATGAGATTTCAGCACTTGTCCATTATGCAGTATATGACTTTTCGACAAAAAATAATTTTTTTCAGTACAAGCTTTGTTATACAGTGGACAACGCTGATATTCCAGTATTGCTTTTGCGGTTGCACAACGTATGTAACTATGCGATTTCAGCACTTGTCCATTTTGCAGTATATGACTTTTCGATGAAAAATATTTTTTTTCAGTACAAGCTTTATTATACAGTGGAAAACGCTGATACTCCAGTATTGCTATTGCGGTTGCACAACGTATGTAACTATGCGATTTCAGCACTTGTCCATTTTGCAGTATATGACTTTTCGATGAAAAATATTTTTTTGCAGTACAAGCTTTATTATACAGTGGAAAACGCTGATACTCCAGTATTGCTTTTGCGGTTGCACAACGTATGAAACTATGAGATTTCAGTACTTGTCCGTTTTGCAGTATATGACTTTTCGATAAAAAATAATTTTTTTCAGTACAAGCTTTATTATACAGTGGAAAACGCTGATACTCCAGTATTGCTTTTGCGGTTGCACAACGTACGTAACTATGCGATTTCAGCACTTGTCCATTTTGCAGTATATGAGTTTTCGATGAAAAATATTTTTTTCAGTACAAGCTTTATTATACAGTGGAAAACGCTGGTACTCCAGTATTGCTTTTGCGGTTGCACAACGTATGAAACTATGAGATTTCAGTACTTGTCCATTTTGCAGTATACGACTTTTCGATAAAAAATAATTTTTTTCAGTACAAGCTTTGTTATACAGTGGAAAACGCTGGTATTCCAGTATTGCTTTTGCGGTTGCTCAACGTATGCAACTGTGCGATTTCAGCACTTGTCTATTTTGCAGTATATGACTTTTCGATGAAAAATATTTTTTTGCAGTACAAGCTTTATTATACAGTGGAAAACGCTGGTACTCCAGTATTGCTTTTGCGGTTGCACAACGTATGTAACTGGGCGATTTCAGCACTTGTCCATTTTGCAGTATATGACTTTTCGATAAAAAATAATTTTTTTCAGTACAAGCTTTATTATACAGTGGAAAACGCTGGTACTCCAGTATTGCTTTTGCGGTTGCACAACGTATGTAACTATGAGATTTCAGCACTTGTCCATTTTGCAGTATATGACTTTTCGATGAAAAATATTTTTTTGCAGTACAAGCTTTATTATACTGTGGAAAACGCTGATACTCCAGTATTGCTTTTGCGGTTGCACAACGTATGTAACTATGAGATTTCAGCACTTGTCCATTTTGGAGTATATGACTTTTCGATAAAAAATAATTTTTTTCAGTACAAGCTTTATTATACAGTGGAAAACGCTGGTACTCCAGTATTGCTTTTGCGGTTGCACAACGTATGTAACTATGAGATTTCAGTACTTGTCCATTTTGCAGTATATGACTTTTCGATAAAAAATAATTTTTTTCAGTACAAGCTTTGTTATACAGTGGAAAACGCTGGTATTCCAGTATTGCTTTTGCGGTTGCACAACGTATGCAAATGTGCGATTTCAGCACTTTTCCAATTTGCAGTATATGACTTTTCGATGAAAAATATTTTTTTGCAGTACAAGCTTTATTATACAGTGGAAAACGCTGATACTCCAGTATTGCTTTTGCGGTTGCACAACGTATGTAACTATGCGATTTCAGCACTTGTCCATTTTGCAGTATATGACTTTTCGATGAAAAATATTTTTTTGCAGTACAAGCTTTATTATACAGTGAAAAACGCTGATACTCCAGTATTGCTTTTGCGGTTGCACAACGTATGTAACTATGAGATTTCAGCACTTGTCCATTTTGCAGTATATGACTTTTCGATAAAAAATAATTTTTTTCAGTACAAGCTTTATTATACAGTGGAAAACGCTGGTACTCCAGTATTGCTTTTGCGGTTGCACAACGTATGTAACTATGAGATTTCAGTACTTGTCCATTTTGCAGTATATGACTTTTCGATAAAAAATAATTTTTTTCAGTACAAGCTTTGTTATACAGTGGAAAACGCTGGTATTCCAGTATTGCTTTTGCGGTTGCACAACGTATGCAACTGTGCGATTTCAGCACTTTTCCAATTTGCAGTATATGACTTTTCGATGAAAAATATTTTTTTGCAGTACAAGCTTTATTATACAGTGGAAAACGCTGATACTCCAGTATTGCTTTTGCGGTTGCACAACGTATGAAACTATGAGATTTCAGTACTTGTCCGTTTTGCAGTATATGACTTTTCGATAAAAAATAATTTTTATCAGTACAAGCTTTGTTATACAGTGGAAAACGCTGGTATTCCAGTATTGCTTTTGCGGTTGCTCAACGTATGCAACTGTGCGATTTCAGCACTTGTCTATTTTGCAGTATATGACTTTTCGATAAAAAAAATTTTTTTTGCAGTACAAGCTTTATTATACAGTGGAAAACGCTGGTACTCCAGTATTGCTTTTGCGGTTGCACAACGTATGTAACTGGGCGATTTCAGCACTTGTCCATTTTGGAGTATATGACTTTTCGATAAAAAATAATTTTTTTCAGTACAAGCTTTATTATACAGTGGAAAACGCTGGTACTCCAGTATTGCTTTTGCGGTTGCACAACGTATGTAACTATGAGATTTCAGCACTTGTCCATTTTGCAGTATATGACTTTTCGATGAAAAATATTTTTTTGCAGTACAAGCTTTATTATACTGTGGAAAACGCTGATACTCCAGTATTGCTTTTGCGGTTGCACAACGTATGTAACTATGAGATTTCAGCACTTGTCCATTTTGGAGTATATGACTTTTCGATAAAAAATAATTTTTTTCAGTACAAGCTTTATTATACAGTGGAAAACGCTGGTACTCCAGTATTGCTTTTGCGGTTGCACAACGTATGTAACTATGAGATTTCAGTACTTGTCCATTTTGCAGTATATGACTTTTCGATAAAAAATAATTTTTTTCAGTACAAGCTTTGTTATACAGTGGAAAACGCTGGTATTCCAGTATTGCTTTTGCGGTTGCACAACGTATGCAAATGTGCGATTTCAGCACTTTTCCAATTTGCAGTATATGACTTTTCGATGAAAAATATTTTTTTGCAGTACAAGCTTTATGATACAGTGGAAAACGCTGATACTCCAGTATTGCTTTTGCGGTTGCACAACGTATGTAACTATGCGATTTCAGCACTTGTCCATTTTGCAGTATATGACTTTTCGATGAAAAATATTTTTTTGCAGTACAAGCTTTATTATACAGTGAAAAACGCTGATACTCCAGTATTGCTTTTGCGGTTGCACAACGTATGTAACTATGAGATTTCAGCACTTGTCCATTTTGCAGTATATGACTTTTCGATAAAAAATAATTTTTTTCAGTACAAGCTTTATTATACAGTGGAAAACGCTGGTACTCCAGTATTGCTTTTGCGGTTGCACAACGTATGTAACTATGAGATTTCAGTACTTGTCCATTTTGCAGTATATGACTTTTCGATAAAAAATAATTTTTTTCAGTACAAGCTTTGTTATACAGTGGAAAACGCTGGTATTCCAGTATTGCTTTTGCGGTTGCACAACGTATGCAACTGTGCGATTTCAGCACTTTTCCAATTTGCAGTATATGACTTTTCGATGAAAAATATTTTTTTGCAGTACAAGCTTTATTATACAGTGGAAAACGCTGATACTCCAGTATTGCTTTTGCGGTTGCACAACGTATGAAACTATGAGATTTCAGTACTTGTCCGTTTTGCAGTATATGACTTTTCGATAAAAAATAATTTTTTTCAGTACAAGCTTTATTATACAGTGGAAAACGCTGATACTCCAGTATTGCTTTTGCGGTTGCTCAACGTATGCAACTGTGCGATTTCAGCACTTGTCTATTTTGCAGTATATGACTTTTCGATAAAAAAAATATTTTTTTGCAGTACAAGCTTTATTATACAGTGGAAAACGCTGATACTCCAGTATTGCTTTTGCGGTTGCACAACGTATGCAACTATGCGATTTCAGCACTTGTCCATTTTGCAGTATATGACTTTTCGATGAAAAATATTTTTTTACAGTACAAGCTTTATTATACAGTGGACAACGCTGATATACCAGTATTGCTTTTGCGGTTGCACAACGTATGTAACTATGCGATTTCAGCACTTGTCCATTTTGCAGTATATGACTTTTCGATAAAAAATATTTTTTTTCAGTACAAGCTTTATTATACAGGGGAAAACGCTGATACTCCAGTATTGCTTTTGCGGTTGCACAACGTATGTAACTATGCGATTTCAGCACTTGTCCATTATGCAGTATATGACTTTTCGACAAAAAATAATTTTTTTCAGTACAAGCTTTGTTATACAGTGGACAACGCTGATATTCCAGTATTGCTTTTGCGGTTGCACAACGTATGTAACTATGCGATTTCAGCACTTGTCCATTTTGCAGTATATGACTTTTCGATGAAAAATATTTTTTTGCAGTACAAGCTTTATTATACAGTGGAAAACGCTGATACTCCAGTATTGCTTTTGCGGTTGCACAACGTATGTAACTATGCGATTTCAGCACTTGTCCATTTTGCAGTATATGACTTTTCGATTAAAAATATTTTTTTTCAGTACAAGCTTTATTATACAGGGGAAAACGCTGATACTCCAGTATTGCTTTTGCGGTTGCACAACGTATGTAACTATGAGATTTCAGCACTTGTCCATTATGCAGTATATGACTTTTCGACAAAAAATAATTTTTTTCAGTACAAGCTTTGTTATACAGTGGACAACGCTGATATTCCAGTATTGCTTTTGCGGTTGCACAACGTATGTAACTATGCGATTTCAGCACTTGTCCATTTTGCAGTATATGACTTTTCGATGAAAAATATTTTTTTTCAGTACAAGCTTTATTATACAGTGGAAAACGCTGATACTCCAGTATTGCTATTGCGGTTGCACAACGTATGTAACTATGCGATTTCAGCACTTGTCCATTTTGCAGTATATGACTTTTCGATGAAAAATATTTTTTTGCAGTACAAGCTTTATTATACAGTGGAAAACGCTGATACTCCAGTATTGCTTTTGCGGTTGCACAACGTATGAAACTATGAGATTTCAGTACTTGTCCGTTTTGCAGTATATGACTTTTCGATAAAAAATAATTTTTTTCAGTACAAGCTTTATTATACAGTGGAAAACGCTGATACTCCAGTATTGCTTTTGCGGTTGCACAACGTACGTAACTATGCGATTTCAGCACTTGTCCATTTTGCAGTATATGAGTTTTCGATGAAAAATATTTTTTTCAGTACAAGCTTTATTATACAGTGGAAAACGCTGGTACTCCAGTATTGCTTTTGCGGTTGCACAAAGTATGAAACTATGAGATTTCAGTACTTGTCCATTTTGCAGTATACGACTTTTCGATAAAAAATAATTTTTTTCAGTACAAGCTTTGTTATACAGTGGAAAACGCTGGTATTCCAGTATTGCTTTTGCGGTTGCTCAACGTATGCAACTGTGCGATTTCAGCACTTGTCTATTTTGCAGTATATGACTTTTCGATGAAAAATATTTTTTTGCAGTACAAGCTTTATTATACAGTGGAAAACGCTGATACTCCAGTATTGCTTTTGCGGTTGCACAACGTATGTAACTATGCGATTTCAGCACTTGTCCATTTTGCAGTATATGACTTTTCGATGAAAAATATTTTTTTGCAGTACAAGCTTTATTATACATTGGACAACGCTGATATACCAGTATTGCTTTTGCGGTTGCACAACGTATGTAACTATGCGATTTCAGCACTTGTCCATTTTGCAGTATATGACTTTTCGATAAAAAATATTTTTTTTCAGTACAAGCTTTATTATACAGGGGAAAACGCTGATACTCCAGTATTGCTTTTGCGGTTGCACAACGTATGTAACTATGCGATTTCAGCACTTGTCCATTTTGCAGTATATGACTTTTCGATAAAAAATAATTTTTTTCAGTACAAGCTTTATTATACAGTGGAAAACGCTGGTACTCCAGTATTGCTTTTGCGGTTGCACAACGTATGTAACTATGAGATTTCAGCACTTGTCTATTTTGCAGTATATGACTTTTCGATAAAAAAAATATTTTTTTGCAGTACAAGCTTAATTATACAGTGGAAAACGCTGATACTCCAGTATTGCTTTTGCGGTTGCACAACGTATGCAACTATGCGATTTCAGCACTTGTCCATTTTGCAGTATATGACTTTTCGATGAAAAATATTTTTTTGCAGTACAAGCTTTATTATACAGTGGACAACGCTGATATACCAGTATTGCTTTTGCGGTTGCACAACGTATGTAACTATGCGATTTCAGCACTTGTCCATTTTGCAGTATATGACTTTTCGATAAAAAATATTTTTTTTCAGTACAAGCTTTATTATACAGGGGAAAACGCTGATACTCCAGTATTGCTTTTGCGGTTGCACAACGTATGTAACTATGAGATTTCAGCACTTGTCCATTATGCAGTATATGACTTTTCGACAAAAAATAATTTTTTTCAGTACAAGCTTTGTTATACAGTGGACAACGCTGATATTCCAGTATTGCTTTTGCGGTTGCACAACGTATGTAACTATGCGATTTCAGCACTTGTCCATTTTGCAGTATATGACTTTTCGATGAAAAATATTTTTTTGCAGTACAAGCTTTATTATACAGTGGAAAACGCTGATACTCCAGTATTGCTTTTGCGGTTGCACAACGTATGAAACTATGAGATTTCAGTACTTGTCCATTTTGCAGTATACGACTTTTCGATAAAAAATAATTTTTGTCAGTACAAGCTTTGTTATACAGTGGAAAACGCTGGTATTCCAGTATTGCTTTTGCGGTTGCTCAACGTATGCAACTGTGCGATTTCAGCACTTGTCTATTTTGCAGTATATGACTTTTCGATAAAAAAAATATTTTTTTGCAGTACAAGCTTTATTATACAGTGGAAAACGCTGGTACTCCAGTATTGCTTTTGCGGTTGCACAACGTATGTAACTGGGCGATTTCAGCACTTGTCCATTTTGCAGTATATGACTTTTCGATAAAAAATAATTTTTTTCAGTACAAGCTTTATTATACAGTGGAAAACGCTGGTACTCCAGTATTGATTTTGCGGTTGCACAACGTATGTAACTATGAGATTTCAGCACTTGTCCATTTTGCAGTATATGACTTTTCGATGAAAAATATTTTTTTGCAGTACAAGCTTTATTATACTGTGGAAAACGCTGATACTCCAGTATTGCTTTTGCGGTTGCACAACGTATGTAACTATGCGATTGCAGCACTTGTCCATTTTGCAGTATATGACTTTTCGATGAAAAATATTTTTTTGCAGTACAAGCTTTATTATACAGTGGAAAACACTGATACTCCAGTATTGCTTTTGCGGTTGCACAACGTATGTAACTATGAGATTTCAGCACTTGTCCATTTTGGAGTATATGACTTTTCGATAAAAAATAATTTTTTTCAGTACAAGCTTTATTATACAGTGGAAAACGCTGGTACTCCAGTATTGCTTTTGCGGTTGCACAACGTATGTAATTATGAGATTTCAGTACTTGTCCATTTTGCAGTATATGACTTTTCGATGAAAAATAATTTTTTTCAGTACAAGCTTTGTTATACAGTGGAAAACGCTGATACTCCAGTATTGCTTTTGCGGTTGCACAACGTATGCAAATGTGCGATTTCAGCACTTTTCCAATTTGAAGTATATGACTTTTCGATGAAAAATATTTTTTTGCAGTACAAGCTTTATTATACAGTGGAAAACGCTGATACTCCAGTATTGCTTTTGCGGTTGCACAACGTATGTAACTATGCGATTTCAGCACTTGTCCATTTTGCAGTATATGACTTTTCGATGAAAAATATTTTTTTGCAGTACAAGCTTTATTATACAGTGGAAAACGCTGATACTCCAGTATTGCTTTTGCGGTTGCACAACGTATGTAACTATGAGATTTCAGCACTTGTCCATTTTGCAGTATATGACTTTTCGATAAAAAATAATTTTTTTCAGTACAAGCTTTATTATACAGTGGAAAACGCTGGTACTCCAGTATTGCTTTTGCGGTTGCACAACGTATGTAACTATGCGATTTCAGCACTTGTCCATTTTGCAGTATATGACTTTTCGATAAAAAATATTTTTTTTCAGTACAAGCTTTATTATACAGGGGAAAACGCTGATACTCCAGTATTGCTTTTGCGGTTGCACAACGTATGTAACTATGAGATTTCAGCACTTGTCCATTATGCAGTATATGACTTTTCGACAAAAAATAATTTTTTTCAGTACAAGCTTTGTTATACAGTGGACAACGCTGATATTCCAGTATTGCTTTTGCGGTTGCACAACGTATGTAACTATGCGATTTCAGCACTTGTCCATTTTGCAGTATATGACTTTTCGATGAAAAATATTTTTTTGCAGTACAAGCTTTATTATACAGTGGAAAACGCTGATACTCCAGTATTGCTTTTGTGGTTGCACAACGTATGTAACTATGCGATTTCAGCACTTGTCCATTTTGCAGTATATGACTTTTCGATAAAAAATATTTTTTTTCAGTACAAGCTTTATTATACAGGGGAAAACGCTGATACTCCAGTATTGCTTTTGCGGTTGCACAACGTATGTAACTATGAGATTTCAGCACTTGTCCATTATGCAGTATATGACTTTTCGACAAAAAATAATTTTTTTCAGTACAAGCTTTGTTATACAGTGGACAACGCTGATATTCCAGTATTGCTTTTGCGGTTGCACAACGTATGTAACTATGCGATTTCAGCACTTGTCCATTTTGCAGTATATGACTTTTCGATGAAAAATATTTTTTTGCAGTACAAGCTTTATTATACAGTGGAAAACGCTGATACTCCAGTATTGCTTTTGCGGTTGCACAACGTATGTAACTATGCGATTTCAGCACTTGTCCATTTTGCAGTATATGACTTTTCGATGAAAAATATTTTTTTGCAGTACAAGCTTTATTATACAGTGGAAAACGCTGATACTCCAGTATTGCTATTGCGGTTGCACAACGTATGTAACTATGCGATTTCAGCACTTGTCCATTTTGCAGTATATGACTTTTCGATGAAAAATATTTTTTTCAGTACAAGCTTTATTATACAGTGGAAAACGCTGGTACTCCAGTATTGCTTTTGCGGTTGCACAACGTATGAAACTATGAGATTTCAGTACTTGTCCATTTTGCAGTATACGACTTTTCGATAAAAAATAATTTTTTTCAGTACAAGCTTTGTTATACAGTGGACAACGCTGGTATTCCAGTATTGCTTTTGCGGTTGCTCAACGTATGCAACTGTGCGATTTCAGCACTTGTCTATTTTGCAGTATATGACTTTTCGATAAAAAAAATATTTTTTTGCAGTACAAGCTTTATTATACAGTGGAAAACGCTGATACTCCAGTATTGCTTTTGGGGTTGCACAACGTATGCAACTATGCGATTTCAGCACTTGTCCATTTTGCAGTATATGACTTTTCGATGAAAAATATTTTTTTGCAGTACAAGCTTTATTATATAGTGGACAACGCTGATATACCAGTATTGCTTTTGCGGTTGCACAACGTATGTAACTATGCGATTTCAGCACTTGTCCATTTTGCAGTATATGACTTTTCGATAAAAAATATTTTTTTTCAGTACAAGCTTTATTATACAGGGGAAAACGCTGATACTCCAGTATTGCTTTTGCGGTTGCACAACGTATGTAACTATGAGATTTCAGCACTTGTCCATTATGCAGTATATGACTTTTCGACAAAAAATAATTTTTTTCAGTACAAGCTTTGTTATACAGTGGACAACGCTGATATTCCAGTATTGCTTTTGCGGTTGCACAACGTATGTAACTATGCGATTTCAGCACTTGTCCATTTTGCAGTATATGACTTTTCGATGAAAAATATTTTTTTGCACTACAAGCTTTATTATACAGTGGACAACGCTGATATACCAGTATTGCTTTTGCGGTTGCACAACGTATGCAACTGTGCGATTTCAGCACTTTTCCAATTTGCAGTATATGACTTTTCGATGAAAAATATTTTTTTGCAGTACAAGCTTTATTATACAGTGGAAAACGCTGATACTCCAGTATTGCTTTTGCGGTTGCACAACGTATGTAACTATGCGATTTCAGCACTTGTCCATTTCGCAGTATATGACTTTTCGATGAAAAATATTTTTTTGCAGCACAAGCTTTATTATACAGTGGAAAACGCTGATACTCCAGTATTGCTTTTGCGGTTGCACAAAGTATGAAACTATGAGATTTCAGTACTTGTCCGTTTTGCAGTATATGACTTTTCGATAAAAAATAATTTTTTTCAGTACAAGCTTTATTATACAGTGGAAAACGCTGATACTCCAGTATTGCTTTTGCGGTTGCACAACGTACGTAACTATGCGATTTCAGCACTTGTCCATTTTGCAGTATATGACTTTTCGATGAAAAATATTTTTTTGCAGTACAAGCTTTATTATACAGTGGAAAACACTGATACTCCAGTATTGCTTTTGCGGTTGCACAACGTATGTAACTATGAGATTTCAGCACTTGTCCATTTTGGAGTATATGACTTTTCGATAAAAAATAATTTTTTTCAGTACAAGCTTTATTATACAGTGGAAAACGCTGGTACTCCAGTATTGCTTTTGCGGTTGCACAACGTATGAAACTATGAGATTTCAGTACTTGTCCATTTTGCAGTATACGACTTTTCGATAAAAAATAATTTTTTTCAGTACAAGCTTTGTTATACAGTGGACAACGCTGGTATTCCAGTATTGCTTTTGCGGTTGCTCAACGTATGCAACTGTGCGATTTCAGCACTTGTCTATTTTGCAGTATATGACTTTTCGATAAAAAAAATATTTTTTTGCAGTACAAGCTTTATTATACAGTGGAAAACGCTGATACTCCAGTATTGCTTTTGCGGTTGCACAACGTATGCAACTATGCGATTTCAGCACTTGTCCATTTTGCAGTATATGACTTTTCGATGAAAAATATTTTTTTGCAGTACAAGCTTTATTATACAGTGGACAACGCTGTTATACCAGTATTGCTTTTGCGGTTGCACAACGTATGTAACTATGCGATTTCAGCACTTGTCCATTTTGCAGTATATGACTTTTCGACAAAAAATATTTTTTTTCAGTACAAGCTTTATTATACAGGGGAAAACGCTGATACTCCAGTATTGCTTTTGCGGTTGCACAACGTATGTAACTATGAGATTTCAGCACTTGTCCATTATGCAGTATATGACTTTTCGACAAAAAATAATTTTTTTCAGTACAAGCTTTGTTATACAGTGGACAACGCTGATATTCCAGTATTGCTTTTGCGGTTGCACAACGTATGTAACTATGCGATTTCAGCACTTGTCCATTTTGCAGTATATGACTTTTCGATGAAAAATATTTTTTTGCAGTACAAGCTTTATTATACAGTGGAAAACGCTGATACTCCAGTATTGCTTTTGCGGTTGCACAACGTATGTAACTATGCGATTTCAGCACTTGTCCATTTTGCAGTATATGACTTTTCGATAAAAAATATTTTTTTGCAGTACAAGCTTTATTATACAGTGGAAAACGCTGATACTCCAGTATTGCTATTGCGGTTGCACAACGTATGTAACTATGCGATTTCAGCACTTGTCCATTTTGCAGTATATGACTTTTCGATGAAAAATATTTTTTTGCAGTACAAGCTTTATTATACAGTGGAAAACGCTGATACTCCAGTATTGCTTTTGCGGTTGCACAACGTATGCAACTATGCGATTTCAGCACTTGTCCATTTTGCAGTATATGACTTTTCGATGAAAAATATTTTTTTGCACTACAAGCTTTATTATACAGTGGACAACGCTGATATACCAGTATTGCTTTTGCGGTTGCACAACGTATGCAACTGTGCGATTTCAGCACTTTTCCAATTTGCAGTATATGACTTTTCGATGAAAAATATTTTTTTGCAGTACAAGCTTTATTATACAGTGGAAAACGCTGATACTCCAGTATTGCTTTTGCGGTTGCACAACGTATGTAACTATGCGATTTCAGCACTTGTCCATTTTGCAGTATATGACTTTTCGATGAAAAATATTTTTTTGCAGTACAAGCTTTATTATACAGTGGAAAACGCTGATACTCCAGTATTGCTTTTGCGGTTGCACAACGTATGAAACTATGAGATTTCAGTACTTGTCCGTTTTGCAGTATATGACTTTTCGATAAAAAATAATTTTTTTCAGTACAAGCTTTATTATACAGTGGAAAACGCTGATACTCCAGTATTGCTTTTGCGGTTGCACAACGTACGTAACTATGCGATTTCAGCACTTGTCCATTTTGCAGTATATGACTTTTCGATGAAAAATATTATTTTCAGTACAAGCTTTATTACACTGTGGAAAACGCTGGTACTCCAGTATTGCTTTTGCGGTTGCACAACGTATGCAACTATGCGATTTCAGCACTTGTCCATTTTGCAGTATATGACTTTTCGATGAAAAATATTTTTTTGCAGTACAAGCTTTATTATACAGTGGACAACGCTGATATTCCAGTATTGCTTTTGCGGTTGCACAACGTATGTAACTATGCGATTTCAGCACTTGTCCATTTTGCAGTATATGACTTTTCGATGAAAAATATTTTTTTTCAGTACAAGCTTTATTATACAGTGGAAAACGCTGGTACTCCAGTATTGCTTTTGCGGTTGCACAACGTATGTAACTGGGCGATTTCAGCACTTGTCCATTTTGCAGTATATGACTTTTCGATAAAAAATAATTTTTTTCAGTACAAGCTTTATTGTACAGTGGAAAACGCTGGTACTCCAGTATTGCTTTTGCGGTTGCACAACGTATGTAACTATGCGATTTCAGCACTTGTCCATTTTGCAGTATATGACTTTTCGATGAAAAATATTTTTTTGCAGTACAAGCTTTATTATACAGTGGACAACGCTGTTATACCAGTATTGCTTTTGCGGTTGCACAACGTATGTAACTATGCGATTTCAGCACTTGTCCATTTTGCAGTATATGACTTTTCGATAAAAAATATTTTTTTTCAGTACAAGCTTTATTATACAGTGGAAAACGCTGATACTCCAGTATTGCTTTTGCGGTTGCACAACGTATGTAACTATGAGATTTCAGCACTTGTCCATTATGCAGTATATGACTTTTCGACAAAAAATAATTTTTTTCAGTACAAGCTTTGTTATACAGTGGACAACGCTGATATTCCAGTATTGCTTTTGCGGTTGCACAACGTATGTAACTATGCGATTTCAGCACTTGTCCATTTTGCAGTATATGACTTTTCGATGAAAAATATTTTTTTGCAGTACAAGCTTTATTATACAGTGGAAAACGCTGATACTCCAGTATTGCTTTTGCGGTTGCACAACGTATGTAACTATGCGATTTCAGCACTTGTCCATTTTGCAGTATATGACTTTTCGATAAAAAATATTTTTTTGCAGTACAAGCTTTATTATACAGTGGAAAACGCTGATACTCCAGTATTGCTATTGCGGTTGCACAACGTATGTAACTATGCGATTTCAGCACTTGTCCATTTTGCAGTATATGACTTTTCGATGAAAAATATTTTTTTGCAGTACAAGCTTTATTATACAGTGGAAAACGCTGATACTCCAGTATTGCTTTTGCGGTTGCACAACGTATGCAACTATGCGATTTCAGCACTTGTCCATTTTGCAGTATATGACTTTTCGACAAAAAATATTTTTTTGCACTACAAGCTTTATTATACAGTGGACAACGCTGATATACCAGTATTGCTTTTGCGGTTGCACAACGTATGCAACTGTGCGATTTCAGCACTTTTCCAATTTGCAGTATATGACTTTTCGATGAAAAATATTTTTTTGCAGTACAAGCTTTATTATACAGTGGAAAACGCTGATACTCCAGTATTGCTTTTGCGGTTGCACAACGTATGTAACTATGCGATTTCAGCACTTGTCCATTTTGCAGTATATGACTTTTCGATGAAAAATATTTTTTTGCAGTACAAGCTTTATTATACAGTGGAAAACGCTGATACTCCAGTATTGCTTTTGCGGTTGCACAACGTATGAAACTATGAGATTTCAGTACTTGTCCGTTTTGCAGTATATGACTTTTCGATAAAAAATAATTTTTTTCAGTACAAGCTTTATTATACAGTGGAAAACGCTGATACTCCAGTATTGCTTTTGCGGTTGCACAACGTACGTAACTATGCGATTTCAGCACTTGTCCATTTTGCAGTATATGACTTTTCGATGAAAAATATTATTTTCAGTACAAGCTTTATTACACTGTGGAAAACGCTGGTACTCCAGTATTGCTTTTGCGGTTGCACAACGTATGCAACTATGCGATTTCAGCACTTGTCCATTTTGCAGTATATGACTTTTCGATGAAAAATATTTTTTTGCAGTACAAGCTTTATTATACAGTGGACAACGCTGATATTCCAGTATTGCTTTTGCGGTTGCACAACGTATGTAACTATGCGATTTCAGCACTTGTCCATTTTGCAGTATATGACTTTTCGATGAAAAATATTTTTTTTCAGTACAAGCTTTATTATACAGTGGAAAACGCTGGTACTCCAGTATTGCTTTTGCGGTTGCACAACGTATGTAACTGGGCGATTTCAGCACTTGTCCATTTTGCAGTATATGACTTTTCGATAAAAAATAATTTTTTTCAGTACAAGCTTTATTGTACAGTGGAAAACGCTGGTACTCCAGTATTGCTTTTGCGGTTGCACAACGTATGTAACTATGCGATTTCAGCACTTGTCCATTTTGCAGTATATGACTTTTCGATGAAAAATATTGTTTTGCACTACAAGCTTTATTATACAGTGGACAACGCTGATATACCAGTATTGCTTTTGCGGTTGCACAACGTATGCAACTGTGCGATTTCAGCACTTTTCCAATTTGCAGTATATGAATTTTCGATGAAAAATATTTTTTTGCAGTACAAGCTTTATTATACAGTGGAAAACGCTGATACTCCAGTATTGCTTTTGCGGTTGCACAACGTATGAAACTATGAGATTTCAGTACTTGTCCGTTTTGCAGTATATGACTTTTCGATAAAAAATAATTTTTTTCAGTACAAGCTTTATTATACAGTGGAAAACGCTGATACTCCAGTATTGCTTTTGCGGTTGCACAACGTACGTAACTATGCGATTTCAGCACTTGTCCATTTTGCAGTATATGACTTTTCGATGAAAAATATTTTTTTGCAGTACAAGCTTTATTATACAGTGGAAAACACTGATACTCCAGTATTGCTTTTGCGGTTGCACAACGTATGTAACTATGAGATTTCAGCACTTGTCCATTTTGGAGTATATGACTTTTCGATAAAAAATAATTTTTTTCAGTACAAGCTTTATTATACAGTGGAAAACGCTGGTACTCCAGTATTGCTTTTGCGGTTGCACAACGTATGTAACTATGAGATTTCAGTACTTGTCCATTTTGCAGTATATGACTTTTCGATAAAAAATAATTTTTTTCAGTACAAGCTTTGTTATACAGTGGAAAACGCTGGTATTCCAGTATTGCTTTTGCGGTTGCACAACGTATGCAAATGTGCGATTTCAGCACTTTTCCAATTTGCAGTATATGACTTTTCGATGAAAAATATTTTTTTGCAGTACAAGCTTTATTATACAGTGGAAAACGCTGATACTCCAGTATTGCTTTTGCGGTTGCACAACGTATGTAACTATGCGATTTCAGCACTTGTCCATTTTGCAGTATATGACTTTTCGATGAAAAATATTTTTTTGCAGTACAAGCTTTATTATACAGTGGAAAACGCTGATACTCCAGTATTGCTTTTGCGGTTGCACAACGTATGTAACTATGAGATTTCAGCACTTGTCCATTTTGCAGTATATGACTTTTCGATAAAAAATAATTTTTTTCAGTACAAGCTTTATTATACAGTGGAAAACGCTGGTACTCCAGTATTGCTTTTGCGGTTGCACAACGTATGTAACTATGAGATTTCAGTACTTGTCCATTTTGCAGTATATGACTTTTCGATAAAAAATAATTTTTTTCAGTACAAGCTTTGTTATACAGTGGAAAACGCTGGTATTCCAGTATTGCTTTTGCGGTTGCACAACGTATGCAACTGTGCGATTTCAGCACTTTTCCAATTTGCAGTATATGACTTTTCGATGAAAAATATTTTTTTGCAGTACAAGCTTTATTATACAGTGGAAAACGCTGATACTCCAGTATTGCTTTTGCGGTTGCACAACGTATGCAACTATGCGATTTCAGCAATTGTCCATTTTGCAGTATATGACTTTTCGATGAAAAATATTTTTTTGCAGTACAAGCTTTATTATACAGTGGACAACGCTGATATACCAGTATTGCTTTTGCGGTTGCACAACGTATGTAACTATGCGATTTCAGCACTTGTCCATTTTGCAGTATATGACTTTTCGATAAAAAATATTTTTTTTCAGTACAAGCTTTATTATACAGGGGAAAACGCTGATACTCCAGTATTGCTTTTGCGGTTGCACAACGTATGTAACTATGAGATTTCAGCACTTGTCCATTATGCAGTATATGACTTTTCGACAAAAAATAATTTTTTTCAGTACAAGCTTTGTTATACAGTGGACAACGCTGATATTCCAGTATTGCTTTTGCGGTTGCACAACGTATGTAACTATGCGATTTCAGCACTTGTCCATTTTGCAGTATATGACTTTTCGATGAAAAATATTTTTTTGCAGTACAAGCTTTATTATACAGTGGAAAACGCTGATACTCCAGTATTGCTTTTGCGGTTGCACAACGTATGTAACTATGCGATTTCAGCACTTCTCCATTTTGCAGTATATGACTTTTCGATAAAAAATATTTTTTTTCAGTACAAGCTTTATTATACAGGGGAAAACGCTGATACTCCAGTATTGCTTTTGCGGTTGCACAACGTATGTAACTATGAGATTTCAGCACTTGTCCATTATGCAGTATATGACTTTTCGACAAAAAATAATTTTTTTCAGTACAAGCTTTGTTATACAGTGGACAACGCTGATATTCCAGTATTGCTTTTGCGGTTGCACAACGTATGTAACTATGCGATTTCAGCACTTGTCCATTTTGCAGTATATGACTTTTCGATGAAAAATATTTTTTTGCAGTACAAGCTTTATTATACAGTGGAAAACGCTGATACTCCAGTATTGCTTTTGCGGTTGCACAACGTATGTAACTATGCGATTTCAGCACTTGTCCATTTTGCAGTATATGACTTTTCGATGAAAAATATTTTTTTGCAGTACAAGCTTTATTATACAGTGGAAAACGCTGATACTCCAGTATTGCTTTTGCGGTTGCACAACGTATGTAACTATGCGATTTCAGCACTTGTCCATTTTGCAGTATATGACTTTTCGATGAAAAATATTTTTTTGCAGTACAAGCTTTATTATACAGTGGAAAACGCTGATACTCCAGTATTGCTTTTGCGGTTGCACAACGTATGAAACTATGAGATTTCAGTACTTGTCCGTTTTGCTGTATATGACTTTTCGATAAAAAATAATTTTTTTCAGTACAAGCTTTATTATACAGTGGAAAACGCTGATACTCCAGTATTGCTTTTGCGGTTGCACAACGTATGTAACTATGCGATTTCAGCACTTGTCCATTTTGCAGTATATGACTTTTCGATGAAAAATATTGTTTTGCACTACAAGCTTTATTATACAGTGGACAACGCTGATATACCAGTATTGCTTTTGCGGTTGCACAACGTATGCAACTGTGCGATTTCAGCACTTTTCCAATTTGCAGTATATGACTTTTCGATGAAAAATATTTTTTTGCAGTACAAGCTTTATTATACAGTGGAAAACGCTGATACTCCAGTATTGCTTTTGCGGTTGCTCAACGTATGCAACTGTGCGATTTCAGCACTTGTCTATTTTGCAGTATATGACTTTTCGATAAAAAAAATATTTTTTTGCAGTACAAGCTTTATTATACAGTGGAAAACGCTGATACTCCAGTATTGCTTTTGCGGTTGCACAACGTATGCAACTATGCGATTTCAGCACTTGTCCATTTTGCAGTATATGACTTTTCGATGAAAAATATTTTTTTGCAGTACAAGCTTTATTATACAGTGGACAACGCTGTTATACCAGTATTGCTTTTGCGGTTGCACAACGTATGTAACTATGCGATTTCAGCACTTGTCCATTTTGCAGTATATGACTTTTCGATAAAAAATATTTTTTTTCAGTACAAGCTTTATTATACAGGGGAAAACGCTGATACTCCAGTATTGCTTTTGCGGTTGCACAACGTATGTAACTATGAGATTTCAGCACTTGTCCATTTTGCAGTATATGACTTTTCGATAAAAAATAATTTTTTTCAGTACAAGCTTTGTTATACAGTGGAAGACGCTGGTATTCCAGTATTGCTTTTGCGGTTGCACAACGTATGCAACTGTGCGATTTCAGCACTTTTCCAATTTGCAGTATATGACTTTTCGATGAAAAATATTTTTTTGCAGTACAAGCTTTATTATACTGTGGAAAACGCTGATACTCCAGTATTGCTTTTGCGGTTGCACAACGTATGTAACTATGCGATTTCAGCACTTGTCCATTTTGCAGTATATGACTTTTCGATGAAAAATATTTTTTTGCAGTACAAGCTTTATTATACAGTGGAAAACGCTGATACTCCAGTATTGCTTTTGCGGTTGCACAACGTATGAAACTATGAGATTTCAGTACTTGTCCGTTTTGCAGTATATGACTTTTCGATAAAAAATAATTTTTTTCAGTACAAGCTTTATTATACAGTGGAAAACGCTGATACTCCAGTATTGCTTTTGCGGTTGCACAACGTACGTAACTATGCGATTTCAGCACTTGTCCATTTTGCAGTATATGACTTTTCGATGAAAAATATTTTTTTCAGTACAAGCTTTATTATACAGTGGAAAACGCTGGTACTCCAGTATTGCTTTTGCGGTTGCACAACGTATGAAACTATGAGATTTCAGTACTTGTCCATTTTGCAGTATACGACTTTTCGATAAAAAATAATTTTTTTCAGTACAAGCTTTGTTATACAGTGGACAACGCTGGTATTCCAGTATTGCTTTTGCGGTTGCTCAACGTATGCAACTGTGCGATTTCAGCACTTGTCTATTTTGCAGTATATGACTTTTCGATAAAAAAAATATTTTTTTGCAGTACAAGCTTTATTATACAGTGGAAAACGCTGATACTCCAGTATTGCTTTTGCGGTTGCACAACGTATGCAACTATGCGATTTCAGCACTTGTCCATTTTGCAGTATATGACTTTTCGATGAAAAATATTTTTTTGCAGTACAAGCTTTATTATATAGTGGACAACGCTGATATACCAGTATTGCTTTTGCGGTTGCACAACGTATGTAACTATGCGATTTCAGCACTTGTCCATTTTGCAGTATATGACTTTTCGATAAAAAATATTTTTTTTCAGTACAAGCTTTATTATACAGGGGAAAACGCTGATACTCCAGTATTGCTTTTGCGGTTGCACAACGTATGTAACTATGAGATTTCAGCACTTGTCCATTATGCAGTATATGACTTTTCGACAAAAAATAATTTTTTTCAGTACAAGCTTTGTTATACAGTGGACAACGCTGATATTCCAGTATTGCTTTTGCGGTTGCACAACGTATGTAACTATGCGATTTCAGCACTTGTCCATTTTGCAGTATATGACTTTTCGATGAAAAATATTTTTTTGCAGTACAAGCTTTATTATACAGTGGAAAACGCTGATACTCCAGTATTGCTTTTGCGGTTGCACAACGTATGTAACTATGCGATTTCAGCACTTGTCCATTTTGCAGTATATGACTTTTCGATAAAAAATATTTTTTTGCAGTACAAGCTTTATTATACAGTGGAAAACGCTGATACTCCAGTATTGCTATTGCGGTTGCACAACGTATGTAACTATGCGATTTCAGCACTTGTCCATTTTGCAGTATATGACTTTTCGATGAAAAATGTTTTTTTGCAGTACAAGCTTTATTATACAGGGGAAAACGCTGATACTCCAGTATTGCTTTTGCGGTTGCACAACGTATGCAACTATGCGATTTCAGCACTTGTCCATTTTGCAGTATATGACTTTTCGATAAAAAATATTTTTTTGCAGTACAAGCTTTATTATACAGTGGAAAACGCTGATACTCCAGTATTGCTTTTGCGGTTGCACAACGTATGTAACTATGAGATTTCAGCACTTGTCCATTTTGCAGTATATGACTTTTCGATAAAAAATAATTTTTTTCAGTACAAGCTTTATTATACAGTGGAAAACGCTGGTACTCCAGTATTGCTTTTGCGGTTGCACAACGTATGTAACTATGAGATTTCAGTACTTGTCCATTTTGCAGTATATGACTTTTCGATAAAAAATAATTTTTTTCAGTACAAGCTTTGTTATACAGTGGAAAACGCTGGTATTCCAGTATTGCTTTTGCGGTTGCACAACGTATGCAACTGTGCGATTTCAGCACTTTTCCAATTTGCAGTATATGACTTTTCGATGAAAAATATTTTTTTGCAGTACAAGCTTTATTATACTGTGGAAAACGCTGATACTCCAGTATTGCTTTTGCAGTTGCACAACGTATGTAACTATGCGATTTCAGCACTTGTCCATTTTGCAGTATATGACTTTTCGATGAAAAATATTTTTTTGCAGTACAAGCTTTATTATACAGTGGAAAACGCTGATACTCCAGTATTGCTTTTGCGGTTGCACAACGTATGAAACTATGAGATTTCAGTACTTGTCCGTTTTGAAGTATATGACTTTTCGATAAAAAATAATTTTTTTCAGTACAAGCTTTATTATACAGTGGAAAACGCTGATACTCCAGTATTGCTTTTGCGGTTGCACAACGTACGTAACTATGCGATTTCAGCACTTGTCCATTTTGCAGTATATGACTTTTCGATGAAAAATATTTTTTTCAGTACAAGCTTTATTATACAGTGGAAAACGCTGGTACTCCAGTATTGCTTTTGCGGTTGCACAACGTATGAAACTATGAGATTTCAGTACTTGTCCATTTTGCAGTATACGACTTTTCGATAAAAAATAATTTTTTTCAGTACAAGCTTTGTTATACAGTGGACAACGCTGGTATTCCAGTATTGCTTTTGCGGTTGCTCAACGTATGCAACTGTGCGATTTCAGCACTTGTCTATTTTGCAGTATATGACTTTTCGATAAAAAAAATATTTTTTTGCAGTACAAGCTTTATTATACAGTGGAAAACGCTGATACTCCAGTATTGCTTTTGCGGTTGCACAACGTATGCAACTATGCGATTTCAGCACTTGTCCATTTTGCAGTATATGACTTTTCGATGAAAAATATTTTTTTGCAGTACAAGCTTTATTATATAGTGGACAACGCTGATATACCAGTATTGCTTTTGCGGTTGCACAACGTATGTAACTATGCGATTTCAGCACTTGTCCATTTTGCAGTATATGACTTTTCGATAAAAAATATTTTTTTTCAGTACAAGCTTTATTATACAGGGGAAAACGCTGATACTCCAGTATTGCTTTTGCGGTTGCACAACGTATGTAACTATGAGATTTCAGCACTTGTCCATTATGCAGTATATGACTTTTCGACAAAAAATAATTTTTTTCAGTACAAGCTTTGTTATACAGTGGACAACGCTGATATTCCAGTATTGCTTTTGCGGTTGCACAACGTATGTAACTATGCGATTTCAGCACTTGTCCATTTTGCAGTATATGACTTTTCGATGAAAAATATTTTTTTGCAGTACAAGCTTTATTATACAGTGGAAAACGCTGATACTCCAGTATTGCTTTTGCGGTTGCACAACGTATGTAACTATGCGATTTCAGCACTTGTCCATTTTGCAGTATATGACTTTTCGATAAAAAATATTTTTTTGCAGTACAAGCTTTATTATACAGTGGAAAACGCTGATACTCCAGTATTGCTATTGCGGTTGCACAACGTATGTAACTATGCGATTTCAGCACTTGTCCATTTTGCAGTATATGACTTTTCGATGAAAAATGTTTTTTTGCAGTACAAGCTTTATTATACAGGGGAAAACGCTGATACTCCAGTATTGCTTTTGCGGTTGCACAACGTATGCAACTATGCGATTTCAGCACTTGTCCATTTTGCAGTATATGACTTTTCGATGAAAAATATTTTTTTGCACTACAAGCTTTATTATACAGTGGACAACGCTGATATACCAGTATTGCTTTTGCGGTTGCACAACGTATGCAACTGTGCGATTTCAGCACTTTTCCAATTTGCAGTATATGACTTTTCGATGAAAAATATTTTTTTGCAGTACAAGCTTTATTATACAGTGGAAAACGCTGATACTCCAGTATTGCTTTTGCGGTTGCACAACGTATGTAACTATGCGATTTCAGCACTTGTCCATTTCGCAGTATATGACTTTTCGATGAAAAATATTTTTTTGCAGCACAAGCTTTATTATATAGTGGAAATCGCTGATACTCCAGTATTGCTTTTGCGGTTGCACAAAGTATGAAACTATGAGATTTCAGTACTTGTCCGTTTTGCAGTATATGACTTTTCGATAAAAAATAATTTTTTTCAGTACAAGCTTTATTATACAGTGGAAAACGCTGATACTCCAGTATTGCTTTTGCGGTTGCACAACGTACGTAACTATGCGATTTCAGCACTTGTCCACTTTGCAGTATATGACTTTTCGATGAAAAATATTTTTTTGCAGTACAAGCTTTATTACACTGTGGAAAACGCTGGTACTCCAGTATTGCTTTTGCGGTTGCACAACGTATGCAACTATGCGATTTCAGCACTTGTCCATTTTGCAGTATATGACTTTTCGATGAAAAATATTTTTTTGCAGTACAAGCTTTATTATACAGTGGACAACGCTGATATTCCAGTATTGCTTTTGCGGTTGCACAACGTATGTAACTATGCGATTTCAGCACTTGTCCATTTTGCAGTATATGACTTTTCGATGAAAAATATTTTTTTGCAGAACAAGCTTTATTATACAGTGGAAAACGCTGGTACTCCAGTATTGCTTTTGCGGTTGCACAACGTATGTAACTGGGCGATTTCAGCACTTGTCCATTTTGCAGTATATGACTTTTCGATAAAAAATAATTTTTTTCAGTACAAGCTTTATTGTACAGTGGAAAACGCAGGTACACCAGTATTGCTTTTGCGGTTGCACAACGTATGTAACTATGCGATTTCAGCACTTGTCCATTTTGCAGTATATGACTTTTCGATGAAAAATATTGTTTTGCACTACAAGCTTTATTATACAGTGGACAACGCTGATATACCAGTATTGCTTTTGCGGTTGCACAACGTATGCAACTGTGCGATTTCAGCACTTTTCCAATTTGCAGTATATGACTTTTCGATGAAAAATATTTTTTTGCAGTACAAGCTTTATTATACAGTGGAAAACGCTGATACTCCAGTATTGCTTTTGCGGTTGCACAACGTATGTAACTATGAGATTTCAGCACTTGTCCATTTTGGAGTATATGACTTTTCGATAAAAAATAATTTTTTTCAGTACAAGCTTTATTATACAGTGGAAAACGCTGGTACTCCAGTATTGCTTTTGCGGTTGCACAACGTATGAAACTATGAGATTTCAGTACTTGTCCATTTTGCAGTATACGACTTTTCGATAAAAAATAATTTTTTTCAGTACAAGCTTTGTTATACAGTGGACAACGCTGGTATTCCAGTATTGCTTTTGCGGTTGCTCAACGTATGCAACTGTGCGATTTCAGCACTTGTCTATTTTGCAGTATATGACTTTTCGATAAAAAAAATATTTTTTTGCAGTACAAGCTTTATTATACAGTGGAAAACGCTGATACTCCAGTATTGCTTTTGCGGTTGCACAACGTATGCAACTATGCGATTTCAGCACTTGTCCATTTTGCAGTATATGACTTTTCGATGAAAAATATTTTTTTGCAGTACAAGCTTTATTATACAGTGGACAACGCTGTTATACCAGTATTGCTTTTGCGGTTGCACAACGTATGTAACTATGCGATTTCAGCACTTGTCCATTTTGCAGTATATGACTTTTCGATAAAAAATATTTTTTTTCAGTACAAGCTTTATTATACAGGGGAAAACGCTGATACTCCAGTATTGCTTTTGCGGTTGCACAACGTATGTAACTATGAGATTTCAGCACTTGTCCATTATGCAGTATATGACTTTTCGACAAAAAATAATTTTTTTCAGTACAAGCTTTGTTATACAGTGGACAACGCTGATATTCCAGTATTGCTTTTGCGGTTGCACAACGTATGTAACTATGCGATTTCAGCACTTGTCCATTTTGCAGTATATGACTTTTCGATGAAAAATATTTTTTTGCAGTACAAGCTTTATTATACAGTGGAAAACGCTGATACTCCAGTATTGCTTTTGCGGTTGCACAACGTATGTAACTATGCGATTTCAGCACTTGTCCATTTTGCAGTATATGACTTTTCGATAAAAAATATTTTTTTGCAGTACAAGCTTTATTATACAGTGGAAAACGCTGATACTCCAGTATTGCTATTGCGGTTGCACAACGTATGTAACTATGCGATTTCAGCACTTGTCCATTTTGCAGTATATGACTTTTCGATGAAAAATATTTTTTTGCAGTACAAGCTTTATTATACAGTGGAAAACGCTGATACTCCAGTATTGCTTTTGCGGTTGCACAACGTATGCAACTATGCGATTTCAGCACTTGTCCATTTTGCAGTATATGACTTTTCGATGAAAAATATTTTTTTTCACTACAAGCTTTATTATACAGTGGACAACGCTGATATACCAGTATTGCTTTTGCGGTTGCACAACGTATGCAACTGTGCGATTTCAGCACTTTTCCAATTTGCAGTATATGACTTTTCGGTGAAAAATATTTTTTTGCAGTACAAGCTTTATTATACAGTGGAAAACGCTGATACTCCAGTATTGCTTTTGCGGTTGCACAACGTATGTAACTATGCGATTTCAGCACTTGTCCATTTTGCAGTATATGACTTTTCGATGAAAAATATTTTTTTGCAGTACAAGCTTTATTATACAGTGGAAAACGCTGATACTCCAGTATTGCTTTTGCGGTTGCACAACGTATGAAACTATGAGATTTCAGTACTTGTCCGTTTTGCAGTATATGACTTTTCGATAAAAAATAATTTTTTTCAGTACAAGCTTTATTATACAGTGGAAAACGCTGATACTCCAGTATTGCTTTTGCGGTTGCACAACGTACGTAACTATGCGATTTCAGCACTTGTCCATTTTGCAGTATATGACTTTTCGATGAAAAATATTATTTTCAGTACAAGCTTTATTACACTGTGGAAAACGCTGGTACTCCAGTATTGCTTTTGCGGTTGCACAACGTATGCAACTATGCGATTTCAGCACTTGTCCATTTTGCAGTATATGACTTTTCGATGAAAAATATTTTTTTGCAGTACAAGCTTTATTATACAGTGGACAACGCTGATATTCCAGTATTGCTTTTGCGGTTGCACAACGTATGTAACTATGCGATTTCAGCACTTGTCCATTTTGCAGTATATGACTTTTCGATGAAAAATATTTTTTTTCAGTACAAGCTTTATTATACAGTGGAAAACGCTGGTACTCCAGTATTGCTTTTGCGGTTGCACAACGTATGTAACTGGGCGATTTCAGCACTTGTCCATTTTGCAGTATATGACTTTTCGATAAAAAATAATTTTTTTCAGTACAAGCTTTATTGTACAGTGGAAAACGCTGGTACTCCACTATTGCTTTTGCGGTTGCACAACGTATGTAACTATGCGATTTCAGCACTTGTCCATTTTGCAGTATATGACTTTTCGATGAAAAATATTGTTTTGCACTACAAGCTTTATTATACAGTGGACAACGCTGATATACCAGTATTGCTTTTGCGGTTGCACAACGTATGCAACTGTGCGATTTCAGCACTTTTCCAATTTGCAGTATATGAATTTTCGATGAAAAATATTTTTTTGCAGTACAAGCTTTATTATACAGTGGAAAACGCTGATACTCCAGTATTGCTTTTGCGGTTGCACAACGTATGAAACTATGAGATTTCAGTACTTGTCCGTTTTGCAGTATATGACTTTTCGATAAAAAATAATTTTTTTCAGTACAAGCTTTATTATACAGTGGAAAACGCTGATACTCCAGTATTGCTTTTGCGGTTGCACAACGTACGTAACTATGCGATTTCAGCACTTGTCCATTTTGCAGTATATGACTTTTCGATGAAAAATATTTTTTTGCAGTACAAGCTTTATTATACAGTGGAAAACACTGATACTCCAGTATTGCTTTTGCGGTTGCACAACGTATGTAACTATGAGATTTCAGCACTTGTCCATTTTGGAGTATATGACTTTTCGATAAAAAATAATTTTTTTCAGTACAAGCTTTATTATACAGTGGAAAAGGCTGGTACTCCAGTATTGCTTTTGCGGTTGCACAACGTATGTAACTATGAGATTTCAGTACTTGTCCATTTTGCAGTATATGACTTTTCGATAAAAAATAATTTTTTTCAGTACAAGCTTTGTTATACAGTGGAAAACGCTGGTATTCCAGTATTGCTTTTGCGGTTGCACAACGTATGCAAATGTGCGATTTCAGCACTTTTCCAATTTGCAGTATATGACTTTTCGATGAAAAATATTTTTTTGCAGTACAAGCTTTATTATACAGTGGAAAACGCTGATACTCCAGTATTGCTTTTGCGGTTGCACAACGTATGTAACTATGCGATTTCAGCACTTGTCCATTTTGCAGTATATGACTTTTCGATGAAAAATATTTTTTTGCAGTACAAGCTTTATTATACAGTGGAAAACGCTGATACTCCAGTATTGCTTTTGCGGTTGCACAACGTATGTAACTATGAGATTTCAGCACTTGTCCATTTTGCAGTATATGACTTTTCGATAAAAAATAATTTTTTTCAGTACAAGCTTTATTATACAGTGGAAAACGCTGGTACTCCAGTATTGCTTTTGCGGTTGCACAACGTATGTAACTATGAGATTTCAGTACTTGTCCATTTTGCAGTATATGACTTTTCGATAAAAAATAATTTTTTTCAGTACAAGCTTTGTTATACAGTGGAAAACGCTGGTATTCCAGTATTGCTTTTGCGGTTGCACAACGTATGCAACTGTGCGATTTCAGCACTTTTCCAATTTGCAGTATATGACTTTTCGATGAAAAATATTTTTTTGCAGTACAAGCTTTATTATACAGTGGAAAACGCTGATACTCCAGTATTGCTTTTGCGGTTGCACAACGTATGCAACTATGCGATTTCAGCAATTGTCCATTTTGCAGTATATGACTTTTCGATGAAAAATATTTTTTTGCAGTACAAGCTTTATTATACAGTGGACAACGCTGATATACCAGTATTGCTTTTGCGGTTGCACAACGTATGTAACTATGCGATTTCAGCACTTGTCCATTTTGCAGTATATGACTTTTCGATAAAAAATATTTTTTTTCAGTACAAGCTTTATTATACAGGGGAAAACGCTGATACTCCAGTATTGCTTTTGCGGTTGCACAACGTATGTAACTATGAGATTTCAGCACTTGTCCATTATGCAGTATATGACTTTTCGACAAAAAATAATTTTTTTCAGTACAAGCTTTGTTATACAGTGGACAACGCTGATATTCCAGTATTGCTTTTGCGGTTGCACAACGTATGTAACTATGCGATTTCAGCACTTGTCCATTTTGCAGTATATGACTTTTCGATGAAAAATATTTTTTTGCAGTACAAGCTTTATTATACAGTGGAAAACGCTGATACTCCAGTATTGCTTTTGCGGTTGCACAACGTATGTAACTATGCGATTTCAGCACTTCTCCATTTTGCAGTATATGACTTTTCGATAAAAAATATTTTTTTTCAGTACAAGCTTTATTATACAGGGGAAAACGCTGATACTCCAGTATTGCTTTTGCGGTTGCACAACGTATGTAACTATGAGATTTCAGCACTTGTCCATTATGCAGTATATGACTTTTCGACAAAAAATAATTTTTTTCAGTACAAGCTTTGTTATACAGTGGACAACGCTGATATTCCAGTATTGCTTTTGCGGTTGCACAACGTATGTAACTATGCGATTTCAGCACTTGTCCATTTTGCAGTATATGACTTTTCGATGAAAAATATTTTTTTGCAGTACAAGCTTTATTATACAGTGGAAAACGCTGATACTCCAGTATTGCTTTTGCGGTTGCACAACGTATGAAACTATGAGATTTCAGTACTTGTCCGTTTTGCTGTATATGACTTTTCGATAAAAAATAATTTTTTTCAGTACAAGCTTTATTATACAGTGGAAAACGCTGATACTCCAGTATTGCTTTTGCGGTTGCACAACGTACGTAACTATGCGATTTCAGCACTTGTCCATTTTGCAGTATATGACTTTTCGATGAAAAATATTTTTTTCAGTACAAGCTTTATTATAGAGTGGAAAACGCTGGTACTCCAGTATTGCTTTTGCGGTTGCACAACGTATGAAACTATGAGATTTCAGTACTTGTCCATTTTGCAGTATACGACTTTTCGATAAAAAATAATTTTTTTCAGTACAAGCTTTGTTATACAGTGGAAAACGCTGGTATTCCAGTATTGCTTTTGCGGTTGCTCAACGTATGCAACTGTGCGATTTCAGCACTTGTCTATTTTGCAGTATATGACTTTTCGATGAAAAATATTTTTTTGCAGTACAAGCTTTATTATACAGTGGAAAACGCTGATACTCCAGTATTGCTTTTGCGGTTGCACAACGTATGTAACTATGCGATTTCAGCACTTGTCCATTTTGCAGTATATGACTTTTCGATGAAAAATATTTTTTTGCAGTACAAGCTTTATTATACAGTGGACAACGCTGATATACCAGTATTGCTTTTGCGGTTGCACAACGTATGTAACTATGCGATTTCAGCACTTGTCCATTTTGCAGTATATGACTTTTCGATAAAAAATATTTTTTTTCAGTACAAGCTTTATTATACAGTGGAAAACGCTGATACTCCAGTATTGCTTTTGTGGTTGCACAACGTATGTAACTATGCGATTTCAGCACTTGTCCATTTTGCAGTATATGACTTTTCGATAAAAAATATTTTTTTTCAGTACAAGCTTTATTATACAGGGGAAAACGCTGATACTCCAGTATTGCTTTTGCGGTTGCACAACGTATGTAACTATGAGATTTCAGCACTTGTCCATTATGCAGTATATGACTTTTCGACAAAAAATAATTTTTTTCAGTACAAGCTTTGTTATACAGTGGACAACGCTGATATTCCAGTATTGCTTTTGCGGTTGCACAACGTATGTAACTATGCGATTTCAGCACTTGTCCATTTTGCAGTATATGACTTTTCGATGAAAAATATTTTTTTGCAGTACAAGCTTTATTATACAGTGGAAAACGCTGATACTCCAGTATTGCTTTTGCGGTTGCACAACGTATGTAACTATGCGATTTCAGCACTTGTCCATTTTGCAGTATATGACTTTTCGATGAAAAATATTTTTTTGCAGTACAAGCTTTATTATACAGTGGAAAACGCTGATACTCCAGTATTGCTATTGCGGTTGCACAACGTATGTAACTATGCGATTTCAGCACTTGTCCATTTTGCAGTATATGACTTTTCGATAAAAAATAATTTTTTTCAGTACAAGCTTTATTATACAGTGGAAAACGCTGGTACTCCAGTATTGCTTTTGCGGTTGCACAACGTATGTAACTATGAGATTTCAGTACTTGTCCATTTTGCAGTATATGACTTTTCGACAAAAAATAATTTTTTTCAGTACAAGCTTTGTTATACAGTGGAAAACGCTGGTATTCCAGTATTGCTTTTGCGGTTGCACAACGTATGCAACTGTGCGATTTCAGCACTTTTCCAATTTGCAGTATATGACTTTTCGATGAAAAATATTTTTTTGCAGTACAAGCTTTATTATACAGTGGAAAACGCTGATACTCCAGTATTGCTTTTGCGGTTGCACAACGTATGTAACTATGCGATTTCAGCACTTGTCCATTTTGCAGTATATGACTTTTCGATGAAAAATATTTTTTTGCAGTACAAGCTTTATTATACAGTGGAAAACGCTGATACTCCAGTATTGCTTTTGCGGTTGCACAACGTATGAAACTATGAGATTTCAGTACTTGTCCGTTTTGCAGTATATGACTTTTCGATAAAAAATAATTTTTTTCAGTACAAGCTTTATTATACAGTGGAAAACGCTGATACTCCAGTATTGCTTTTGCGGTTGCACAACGTACGTAACTATGCAATTTCAGCACTTGTCCATTTTGCAGTATATGACTTTTCGATGAAAAATATTTTTTTCAGTACAAGCTTTATTATAGAGTGGAAAACGCTGGTACTCCAGTATTGCTTTTGCGGTTGCACAACGTATGAAACTATGAGATTTCAGTACTTGTCCATTTTGCAGTATACGACTTTTCGATAAAAAATAATTTTTATCAGTACAAGCTTTGTTATACAGTGGAAAACGCTGGTATTCCAGTATTGCTTTTGCGGTTGCTCAACGTATGCAACTGTGCGATTTCAGCACTTGTCTATTTTGCAGTATATGACTTTTCGATAAAAAAAATATTTTTTTGCAGTACAAGCTTTATTATACAGTGGAAAACGCTGGTACTCCAGTATTGCTTTTGCGGTTGCACAACGTATGTAACTGGGCGATTTCAGCACTTGTCCATTTTGCAGTATATGACTTTTCGATAAAAAATAATTTTTTTCAGTACAAGCTTTATTATACAGTGGAAAACGCTGGTACTCCAGTATTGATTTTGCGGTTGCACAACGTATGTAACTATGAGATTTCAGCACTTGTCCATTTTGCAGTATATGACTTTTCGATGAAAAATATTTTTTTGCAGTACAAGCTTTATTATACTGTGGAAAACGCTGATACTCCAGTATTGCTTTTGCGGTTGCACAACGTATGTAACTATGCGATTTCAGCACTTGTCCATTTTGCAGTATATGACTTTTCGATGAAAAATATTTTTTTGCAGTACAAGCTTTATTATACAGTGGAAAACACTGATACTCCAGTATTGCTTTTGCGGTTGCACAACGTATGTAACTATGAGATTTCAGCACTTGTCCATTTTGGAGTATATGACTTTTCGATAAAAAATAATTTTTTTCAGTACAAGCTTTATTATACAGTGGAAAACGCTGGTACTCCAGTATTGCTTTTGCGGTTGCACAACGTATGTAATTATGAGATTTCAGTACTTGTCCATTTTGCAGTATATGACTTTTCGATAAAAAATAATTTTTTTCAGTACAAGCTTTGTTATACAGTGGAAAACGCTGGTATTCCAGTATTGCTTTTGCGGTTGCACAACGTATGCAAATGTGCGATTTCAGCACTTTTCCAATTTGCAGTATATGACTTTTCGATGAAAAATATTTTTTTGCAGTACAAGCTTTATTATACAGTGGAAAACGCTGATACTCCAGTATTGCTTTTGCGGTTGCACAACGTATGTAACTATGCGATTTCAGCACTTGTCCATTTTGCAGTATATGACTTTTCGATGAAAAATATTTTTTTGCAGTACAAGCTTTATTATACAGTGGAAAACGCTGATACTCCAGTATTGCTTTTGCGGTTGCACAACGTATGTAACTATGAGATTTCAGCACTTGTCCATTTTGCAGTATATGACTTTTCGATAAAAAATAATTTTTTTCAGTACAAGCTTTATTATACAGTGGAAAACGCTGGTACTCCAGTATTGCTTTTGCGGTTGCACAACGTATGTAACTATGAGATTTCAGTACTTGTCCATTTTGCAGTATATGACTTTTCGATAAAAAATAATTTTTTTCAGTACAAGCTTTGTTATACAGTGGAAAACGCTGGTATTCCAGTATTGCTTTTGCGGTTGCACAACGTATGCAACTGTGCGATTTCAGCACTTTTCCAATTTGCAGTATATGACTTTTCGATGAAAAATATTTTTTTGCAGTACAAGCTTTATTATACTGTGGAAAACTCTGATACTCCAGTATTGCTTTTGCGGTTGCACAACGTATGTAACTATGCGATTTCAGCACTTGTCCATTTTGCAGTATATGACTTTTCGATGAAAAATATTTTTTTGCAGTACAAGCTTTGTTATACAGTGGACAACGCTGGTATTCCAGTATTGCTTTTGCGGTTGCTCAACGTATGCAACTGTGCGATTTCAGCACTTGTCTATTTTGCAGTATATGACTTTTCGATAAAAAAAATATTTTTTTGCAGTACAAGCTTTATTATACAGTGGAAAACGCTGATACTCCAGTATTGCTTTTGCGGTTGCACAACGTATGCAACTATGCGATTTCAGCACTTGTCCATTTTGCAGTATATGACTTTTCGATGAAAAATATTTTTTTGCAGTACAAGCTTTATTATATAGTGGACAACGCTGATATACCAGTATTGCTTTTGCGGTTGCACAACGTATGTAACTATGCGATTTCAGCACTTGTCCATTTTGCAGTATATGACTTTTCGATAAAAAATATTTTTTTTCAGTACAAGCTTTATTATACAGGGGAAAACGCTGATACTCCAGTATTGCTTTTGCGGTTGCACAACGTATGTAACTATGAGATTTCAGCACTTGTCCATTATGCAGTATATGACTTTTCGACAAAAAATAATTTTTTTCAGTACAAGCTTTGTTATACAGTGGACAACGCTGATATTCCAGTATTGCTTTTGCGGTTGCACAACGTATGTAACTATGCGATTTCAGCACTTGTCCATTTTGCAGTATATGACTTTTCGATGAAAAATATTTTTTTGCAGTACAAGCTTTATTATACAGTGGAAAACGCTGATACTCCAGTATTGCTTTTGCGGTTGCACAACGTATGTAACTATGCGATTTCAGCACTTGTCCATTTTGCAGTATATGACTTTTCGATAAAAAATATTTTTTTGCAGTACAAGCTTTATTATACAGTGGAAAACGCTGATACTCCAGTATTGCTTTTGCGGTTGCACAACGTATGTAACTATGAGATTTCAGCACTTGTCCATTTTGCAGTATATGACTTTTCGATAAAAAATAATTTTTTTCAGTACAAGCTTTGTTATACAGTGGAAAACGCTGGTATTCCAGTATTGCTTTTGCGGTTGCACAACGTATGCAACTGTGCGATTTCAGCACTTTTCCAATTTGCAGTATATGACTTTTCGATGAAAAATATTTTTTTGCAGTACAAGCTTTATTATACTGTGGAAAACGCTGATACTCCAGTATTGCTTTTGCGGTTGCACAACGTATGTAACTATGCGATTTCAGCACTTGTCCATTTTGCAGTATATGACTTTTCGATGAAAAATATTTTTTTGCAGTACAAGCTTTATTATACAGTGGAAAACGCTGATACTCCAGTATTGCTTTTGCGGTTGCACAACGTATGAAACTATGAGATTTCAGTACTTGTCCGTTTTGCAGTATATGACTTTTCGATAAAAAATAATTTTTTTCAGTACAAGCTTTATTATACAGTGGAAAACGCTGATACTCCAGTATTGCTTTTGCGGTTGCACAACGTACGTAACTATGCGATTTCAGCACTTGTCCATTTTGCAGTATATGACTTTTCGATGAAAAATATTTTTTTCAGTACAAGCTTTATTATACAGTGGAAAACGCTGGTACTCCAGTATTGCTTTTGCGGTTGCACAACGTATGAAACTATGAGATTTCAGTACTTGTCCATTTTGCAGTATACGACTTTTCGATAAAAAATAATTTTTTTCAGTACAAGCTTTGTTATACAGTGGACAACGCTGGTATTCCAGTATTGCTTTTGCGGTTGCTCAACGTATGCAACTGTGCGATTTCAGCACTTGTCTATTTTGCAGTATATGACTTTTCGATAAAAAAAATATTTTTTTGCAGTACAAGCTTTATTATACAGTGGAAAACGCTGATACTCCAGTATTGCTTTTGCGGTTGCACAACGTATGCAACTATGCGATTTCAGCACTTGTCCATTTTGCAGTATATGACTTTTCGATGAAAAATATTTTTTTGCAGTACAAGCTTTATTATATAGTGGACAACGCTGATATACCAGTATTGCTTTTGCGGTTGCACAACGTATGTAACTATGCGATTTCAGCACTTGTCCATTTTGCAGTATATGACTTTTCGATAAAAAATATTTTTTTTCAGTACAAGCTTTATTATACAGGGGAAAACGCTGATACTCCAGTATTGCTTTTGCGGTTGCACAACGTATGTAACTATGAGATTTCAGCACTTGTCCATTATGCAGTATATGACTTTTCGACAAAAAATAATTTTTTTCAGTACAAGCTTTGTTATACAGTGGACAACGCTGATATTCCAGTATTGCTTTTGCGGTTGCACAACGTATGTAACTATGCGATTTCAGCACTTGTCCATTTTGCAGTATATGACTTTTCGATGAAAAATATTTTTTTGCAGTACAAGCTTTATTATACAGTGGAAAACGCTGATACTCCAGTATTGCTTTTGCGGTTGCACAACGTATGTAACTATGCGATTTCAGCACTTGTCCATTTTGCAGTATATGACTTTTCGATAAAAAATATTTTTTTGCAGTACAAGCTTTATTATACAGTGGAAAACGCTGATACTCCAGTATTGCTATTGCGGTTGCACAACGTATGTAACTATGCGATTTCAGCACTTGTCCATTTTGCAGTACATGACTTTTCGATGAAAAATGTTTTTTTGCAGTACAAGCTTTATTATACAGGGGAAAACGCTGATACTCCAGTATTGCTTTTGCGGTTGCACAACGTATGCAACTATGCGATTTCAGCACTTGTCCATTTTGCAGTATATGACTTTTCGATAAAAAATATTTTTTTGCAGTACAAGCTTTATTATACAGTGGAAAACGCTGATACTCCAGTATTGCTTTTGCGGTTGCACAACGTATGTAACTATGAGATTTCAGCACTTGTCCATTTTGCAGTATATGACTTTTCGATAAAAAATAATTTTTTTCAGTACAAGCTTTATTATACAGTGGAAAACGCTGGTACTCCAGTATTGCTTTTGCGGTTGCACAACGTATGTAACTATGAGATTTCAGTACTTGTCCATTTTGCAGTATATGACTTTTCGATAAAAAATAATTTTTTTCAGTACAAGCTTTGTTATACAGTGGAAAACGCTGGTATTCCAGTATTGCTTTTGCGGTTGCACAACGTATGCAACTGTGCGATTTCAGCACTTTTCCAATTTGCAGTATATGACTTTTCGATGAAAAATATTTTTTTGCAGTACAAGCTTTATTATACTGTGGAAAACGCTGATACTCCAGTATTGCTTTTGCGGTTGCACAACGTATGTAACTATGCGATTTCAGCACTTGTCCATTTTGCAGTATATGACTTTTCGATGAAAAATATTTTTTTGCAGTACAAGCTTTATTATACAGTGGAAAACGCTGATACTCCAGTATTGCTTTTGCGGTTGCACAACGTATGAAACTATGAGATTTCAGTACTTGTCCGTTTTGAAGTATATGACTTTTCGATAAAAAATAATTTTTTTCAGTACAAGCTTTATTATACAGTGGAAAACGCTGATACTCCAGTATTGCTTTTGCGGTTGCACAACGTACGTAACTATGCGATTTCAGCACTTGTCCATTTTGCAGTATATGACTTTTCGATGAAAAATATTTTTTTCAGTACAAGCTTTATTATACAGTGGAAAACGCTGGTACTCCAGTATTGCTTTTGCGGTTGCACAACGTATGAAACTATGAGATTTCAGTACTTGTCCATTTTGCAGTATACGACTTTTCGATAAAAAATAATTTTTTTCAGTACAAGCTTTGTTATACAGTGGACAACGCTGGTATTCCAGTATTGCTTTTGCGGTTGCTCAACGTATGCAACTGTGCGATTTCAGCACTTGTCTATTTTGCAGTATATGACTTTTCGATAAAAAAAATATTTTTTTGCAGTACAAGCTTTATTATACAGTGGAAAACGCTGATACTCCAGTATTGCTTTTGCGGTTGCACAACGTATGCAACTATGCGATTTCAGCACTTGTCCATTTTGCAGTATATGACTTTTCGATGAAAAATATTTTTTTGCAGTACAAGCTTTATTATATAGTGGACAACGCTGATATACCAGTATTGCTTTTGCGGTTGCACAACGTATGTAACTATGCGATTTCAGCACTTGTCCATTTTGCAGTATATGACTTTTCGATAAAAAATATTTTTTTTCAGTACAAGCTTTATTATACAGGGGAAAACGCTGATACTCCAGTATTGCTTTTGCGGTTGCACAACGTATGTAACTATGAGATTTCAGCACTTGTCCATTATGCAGTATATGACTTTTCGACAAAAAATAATTTTTTTCAGTACAAGCTTTGTTATACAGTGGACAACGCTGATATTCCAGTATTGCTTTTGCGGTTGCACAACGTATGTAACTATGCGATTTCAGCACTTGTCCATTTTGCAGTATATGACTTTTCGATGAAAAATATTTTTTTGCAGTACAAGCTTTATTATACAGTGGAAAACGCTGATACTCCAGTATTGCTTTTGCGGTTGCACAACGTATGTAACTATGCGATTTCAGCACTTGTCCATTTTGCAGTATATGACTTTTCGATAAAAAATATTTTTTTGCAGTACAAGCTTTATTATACAGTGGAAAACGCTGATACTCCAGTATTGCTATTGCGGTTGCACAACGTATGTAACTATGCGATTTCAGCACTTGTCCATTTTGCAGTATATGACTTTTCGATGAAAAATGTTTTTTTGCAGTACAAGCTTTATTATACAGGGGAAAACGCTGATACTCCAGTATTGCTTTTGCGGTTGCACAACGTATGCAACTATGCGATTTCAGCACTTGTCCATTTTGCAGTATATGACTTTTCGATGAAAAATATTTTTTTGCACTACAAGCTTTATTATACAGTGGACAACGCTGATATACCAGTATTGCTTTTGCGGTTGCACAACGTATGCAACTGTGCGATTTCAGCACTTTTCCAATTTGCAGTATATGACTTTTCGATGAAAAATATTTTTTTGCAGTACAAGCTTTATTATACAGTGGAAAACGCTGATACTCCAGTATTGCTTTTGCGGTTGCACAACGTATGTAACTATGCGATTTCAGCACTTGTCCATTTCGCAGTATATGACTTTTCGATGAAAAATATTTTTTTGCAGCACAAGCTTTATTATACAGTGGAAAACGCTGATACTCCAGTATTGCTTTTGCGGTTGCACAAAGTATGAAACTATGAGATTTCAGTACTTGTCCGTTTTGCAGTATATGACTTTTCGATAAAAAATAATTTTTTTCAGTACAAGCTTTATTATACAGTGGAAAACGCTGATACTCCAGTATTGCTTTTGCGGTTGCACAACGTACGTAACTATGCGATTTCAGCACTTGTCCACTTTGTAGTATATGACTTTTCGATGAAAAATATTTTTTTGCAGTACAAGCTTTATTACACTGTGGAAAACGCTGGTACTCCAGTATTGCTTTTGCGGTTGCACAACGTATGCAACTATGCGATTTCAGCACTTGTCCATTTTGCAGTATATGACTTTTCGATGAAAAATATTTTTTTGCAGTACAAGCTTTATTATACAGTGGACAACGCTGATATTCCAGTATTGCTTTTGCGGTTGCACAACGTATGTAACTATGCGATTTCAGCACTTGTCCATTTTGCAGTATATGACTTTTCGATGAAAAATATTTTTTTGCAGAACAAGCTTTATTATACAGTGGAAAACGCTGGTACTCCAGTATTGCTTTTGCGGTTGCACAACGTATGTAACTGGGCGATTTCAGCACTTGTCCATTTTGCAGTATATGACTTTTCGATAAAAAATAATTTTTTTCAGTACAAGCTTTATTGTACAGTGGAAAACGCAGGTACACCAGTATTGCTTTTGCGGTTGCACAACGTATGTAACTATGCGATTTCAGCACTTGTCCATTTTGCAGTATATGACTTTTCGATGAAAAATATTGTTTTGCACTACAAGCTTTATTATACAGTGGACAACGCTGATATACCAGTATTGCTTTTGCGGTTGCACAACGTATGCAACTGTGCGATTTCAGCACTTTTCCAATTTGCAGTATATGACTTTTCGATGAAAAATATTTTTTTGCAGTACAAGCTTTATTATACAGTGGAAAACGCTGATACTCCAGTATTGCTTTTGCGGTTGCACAACGTATGTAACTATGAGATTTCAGCACTTGTCCATTTTGGAGTATATGACTTTTCGATAAAAAATAATTTTTTTCAGTACAAGCTTTATTATACAGTGGAAAACGCTGGTACTCCAGTATTGCTTTTGCGGTTGCACAACGTATGAAACTATGAGATTTCAGTACTTGTCCATTTTGCAGTATACGACTTTTCGATAAAAAATAATTTTTTTCAGTACAAGCTTTGTTATACAGTGGACAACGCTGGTATTCCAGTATTGCTTTTGCGGTTGCTCAACGTATGCAACTGTGCGATTTCAGCACTTGTCTATTTTGCAGTATATGACTTTTCGATAAAAAAAATATTTTTTTGCAGTACAAGCTTTATTATACAGTGGAAAACGCTGATACTCCAGTATTGCTTTTGCGGTTGCACAACGTATGCAACTATGCGATTTCAGCACTTGTCCATTTTGCAGTATATGACTTTTCGATGAAAAATATTTTTTTGCAGTACAAGCTTTATTATACAGTGGACAACGCTGTTATACCAGTATTGCTTTTGCGGTTGCACAACGTATGTAACTATGCGATTTCAGCACTTGTCCATTTTGCAGTATATGACTTTTCGATAAAAAATATTTTTTTTCAGTACAAGCTTTATTATACAGGGGAAAACGCTGATACTCCAGTATTGCTTTTGCGGTTGCACAACGTATGTAACTATGAGATTTCAGCACTTGTCCATTATGCAGTATATGACTTTTCGACAAAAAATAATTTTTTTCAGTACAAGCTTTGTTATACAGTGGACAACGCTGATATTCCAGTATTGCTTTTGCGGTTGCACAACGTATGTAACTATGCGATTTCAGCACTTGTCCATTTTGCAGTATATGACTTTTCGATGAAAAATATTTTTTTGCAGTACAAGCTTTATTATACAGTGGAAAACGCTGATACTCCAGTATTGCTTTTGCGGTTGCACAACGTATGTAACTATGCGATTTCAGCACTTGTCCATTTTGCAGTATATGACTTTTCGATAAAAAATATTTTTTTGCAGTACAAGCTTTATTATACAGTGGAAAACGCTGATACTCCAGTATTGCTATTGCGGTTGCACAACGTATGTAACTATGCGATTTCAGCACTTGTCCATTTTGCAGTATATGACTTTTCGATGAAAAATATTTTTTTGCAGTACAAGCTTTATTATACAGTGGAAAACGCTGATACTCCAGTATTGCTTTTGCGGTTGCACAACGTATGCAACTATGCGATTTCAGCACTTGTCCATTTTGCAGTATATGACTTTTCGATGAAAAATATTTTTTTGCACTACAAGCTTTATTATACAGTGGACAACGCTGATATACCAGTATTGCTTTTGCGGTTGCACAACGTATGCAACTGTGCGATTTCAGCACTTTTCCAATTTGCAGTATATGACTTTTCGATGAAAAATATTTTTTTGCAGTACAAGCTTTATTATACAGTGGAAAACGCTGATACTCCAGTATTGCTTTTGCGGTTGCACAACGTATGTAACTATGCGATTTCAGCACTTGTCCATTTTGCAGTATATGACTTTTCGATGAAAAATATTTTTTTGCAGTACAAGCTTTATTATACAGTGGAAAACGCTGATACTCCAGTATTGCTTTTGCGGTTGCACAACGTATGAAACTATGAGATTTCAGTACTTGTCCGTTTTGCAGTATATGACTTTTCGATAAAAAATAATTTTTTGCAGTACAAGCTTTATTATACAGTGGAAAACGCTGATACTCCAGTATTGCTTTTGCGGTTGCACAACGTACGTAACTATGCGATTTCAGCACTTGTCCATTTTGCAGTATATGACTTTTCGATGAAAAATATTATTTTCAGTACAAGCTTTATTACACTGTGGAAAACGCTGGTACTCCAGTATTGCTTTTGCGGTTGCACAACGTATGCAACTATGCGATTTCAGCACTTGTCCATTTTGCAGTATATGACTTTTCGATGAAAAATATTTTTTTGCAGTACAAGCTTTATTATACAGTGGACAACGCTGATATTCCAGTATTGCTTTTGCGGTTGCACAACGTATGTAACTATGCGATTTCAGCACTTGTCCATTTTGCAGTATATGACTTTTCGATGAAAAATATTTTTTTTCAGTACAAGCTTTATTATACAGTGGAAAACGCTGGTACTCCAGTATTGCTTTTGCGGTTGCACAACGTATGTAACTGGGCGATTTCAGCACTTGTCCATTTTGCAGTATATGACTTTTCGATAAAAAATAATTTTTTTCAGTACAAGCTTTATTGTACAGTGGAAAACGCTGGTACTCCACTATTGCTTTTGCGGTTGCACAACGTATGTAACTATGCGATTTCAGCACTTGTCCATTTTGCAGTATATGACTTTTCGATGAAAAATATTGTTTTGCACTACAAGCTTTATTATACAGTGGACAACGCTGATATACCAGTATTGCTTTTGCGGTTGCACAACGTATGCAACTGTGCGATTTCAGCACTTTTCCAATTTGCAGTATATGAATTTTCGATGAAAAATATTTTTTTGCAGTACAAGCTTTATTATACAGTGGAAAACGCTGATACTCCAGTATTGCTTTTGCGGTTGCACAACGTATGAAACTATGAGATTTCAGTACTTGTCCGTTTTGCAGTATATGACTTTTCGATAAAAAATAATTTTTTTCAGTACAAGCTTTATTATACAGTGGAAAACGCTGATACTCCAGTATTGCTTTTGCGGTTGCACAACGTACGTAACTATGCGATTTCAGCACTTGTCCATTTTGCAGTATATGACTTTTCGATGAAAAATATTTTTTTGCAGTACAAGCTTTATTATACAGTGGAAAACACTGATACTCCAGTATTGCTTTTGCGGTTGCACAACGTATGTAACTATGAGATTTCAGCACTTGTCCATTTTGGAGTATATGACTTTTCGATAAAAAATAATTTTTTTCAGTACAAGCTTTATTATACAGTGGAAAACGCTGGTACTCCAGTATTGCTTTTGCGGTTGCACAACGTATGTAACTATGAGATTTCAGTACTTGTCCATTTTGCAGTATATGACTTTTCGATAAAAAATAATTTTTTTCAGTACAAGCTTTGTTATACAGTGGAAAACGCTGGTATTCCAGTATTGCTTTTGCGGTTGCACAACGTATGCAAATGTGCGATTTCAGCACTTTTCCAATTTGCAGTATATGACTTTTCGATGAAAAATATTTTTTTGCAGTACAAGCTTTATTATACAGTGGAAAACGCTGATACTCCAGTATTGCTTTTGCGGTTGCACAACGTATGTAACTATGCGATTTCAGCACTTGTCCATTTTGCAGTATATGACTTTTCGATGAAAAATATTTTTTTGCAGTACAAGCTTTATTATACAGTGGAAAACGCTGATACTCCAGTATTGCTTTTGCGGTTGCACAACGTATGTAACTATGAGATTTCAGCACTTGTCCATTTTGCAGTATATGACTTTTCGATAAAAAATAATTTTTTTCAGTACAAGCTTTATTATACAGTGGAAAACGCTGGTACTCCAGTATTGCTTTTGCGGTTGCACAACGTATGTAACTATGAGATTTCAGTACTTGTCCATTTTGCAGTATATGACTTTTCGATAAAAAATAATTTTTTTCAGTACAAGCTTTGTTATACAGTGGAAAACGCTGGTATTCCAGTATTGCTTTTGCGGTTGCACAACGTATGCAACTGTGCGATTTCAGCACTTTTCCAATTTGCAGTATATGACTTTTCGATGAAAAATATTTTTTTGCAGTACAAGCTTTATTATACAGTGGAAAACGCTGATACTCCAGTATTGCTTTTGCGGTTGCACAACGTATGCAACTATGCGATTTCAGCAATTGTCCATTTTGCAGTATATGACTTTTCGATGAAAAATATTTTTTTGCAGTACAAGCTTTATTATACAGTGGACAACGCTGATATACCAGTATTGCTTTTGCGGTTGCACAACGTATGTAACTATGCGATTTCAGCACTTGTCCATTTTGCAGTATATGACTTTTCGATAAAAAATATTTTTTTTCAGTACAAGCTTTATTATACAGGGGAAAACGCTGATACTCCAGTATTGCTTTTGCGGTTGCACAACGTATGTAACTATGAGATTTCAGCACTTGTCCATTATGCAGTATATGACTTTTCGACAAAAAATAATTTTTTTCAGTACAAGCTTTGTTATACAGTGGACAACGCTGATATTCCAGTATTGCTTTTGCGGTTGCACAACGTATGTAACTATGCGATTTCAGCACTTGTCCATTTTGCAGTATATGACTTTTCGATGAAAAATATTTTTTTGCAGTACAAGCTTTATTATACAGTGGAAAACGCTGATACTCCAGTATTGCTTTTGCGGTTGCACAACGTATGTAACTATGCGA
Source organism: Ascidia mentula (assembly GCF_947561715.1). Lineage (NCBI taxonomy): Eukaryota > Metazoa > Chordata > Ascidiacea > Phlebobranchia > Ascidiidae > Ascidia > Ascidia mentula. Next base: position 12,159,077 of record NC_138569.1, on the reverse strand, counting down.
TTTCAGCACTTCTCCATTTTGCAGTATATGACTTTTCGATAAAAAATATTTTTTTTCAGTACAAGCTTTATTATACAGGGGAAAACGCTGATACTCCAGTATTGCTTTTGCGGTTGCACAACGTATGTAACTATGAGATTTCAGCACTTGTCCATTATGCAGTATATGACTTTTCGACAAAAAATAATTTTTTTCAGTACAAGCTTTGTTATACAGTGGACAACGCTGATATTCCAGTATTGCTTTTGCGGTTGCACAACGTATGTAACTATGCGATTTCAGCACTTGTCCATTTTGCAGTATATGACTTTTCGATGAAAAATATTTTTTTGCAGTACAAGCTTTATTATACAGTGGAAAACGCTGATACTCCAGTATTGCTTTTGCGGTTGCACAACGTATGAAACTATGAGATTTCAGTACTTGTCCGTTTTGCTGTATATGACTTTTCGATAAAAAATAATTTTTTTCAGTACAAGCTTTATTATACAGTGGAAAACGCTGATACTCCAGTATTGCTTTTGCGGTTGCACAACGTACGTAACTATGCGATTTCAGCACTTGTCCATTTTGCAGTATATGACTTTTCGATGAAAAATATTTTTTTCAGTACAAGCTTTATTATAGAGTGGAAAACGCTGGTACTCCAGTATTGCTTTTGCGGTTGCACAACGTATGAAACTATGAGATTTCAGTACTTGTCCATTTTGCAGTATACGACTTTTCGATAAAAAATAATTTTTTTCAGTACAAGCTTTGTTATACAGTGGAAAACGCTGGTATTCCAGTATTGCTTTTGCGGTTGCTCAACGTATGCAACTGTGCGATTTCAGCACTTGTCTATTTTGCAGTATATGACTTTTCGATGAAAAATATTTTTTTGCAGTACAAGCTTTATTATACAGTGGAAAACGCTGATACTCCAGTATTGCTTTTGCGGTTGCACAACGTATGTAACTATGCGATTTCAGCACTTGTCCATTTTGCAGTATATGACTTTTCGATGAAAAATATTTTTTTGCAGTACAAGCTTTATTATACAGTGGACAACGCTGATATACCAGTATTGCTTTTGCGGTTGCACAACGTATGTAACTATGCGATTTCAGCACTTGTCCATTTTGCAGTATATGACTTTTCGATAAAAAATATTTTTTTTCAGTACAAGCTTTATTATACAGTGGAAAACGCTGGTACTCCAGTATTGCTTTTGCGGTTGCACAACGTACGTAACTATGCGATTTCAGCACTTGTCCATTTTGCAGTATATGACTTTTCGATGAAAAATATTTTTTTGCAGTACAAGCTTTATTATACAGTGGAAAACACTGATACTCCAGTATTGCTTTTGCGGTTGCACAACGTATGTAACTATGAGATTTCAGCACTTGTCCATTTTGGAGTATATGACTTTTCGATAAAAAATAATTTTTTTCAGTACAAGCTTTATTATACAGTGGAAAACGCTGGTACTCCAGTATTGCTTTTGCGGTTGCACAACGTATGTAACTATGAGATTTCAGTACTTGTCCTTTTTGCAGTATATGACTTTTCGATAAAAAATAATTTTTTTCAGTACAAGCTTTGTTATACAGTGGAAAACGCTGGTATTCCAGTATTGCTTTTGCGGTTGCACAACGTATGCAAATGTGCGATTTCAGCACTTTTCCAATTTGCAGTATATGACTTTTCGATGAAAAATATTTTTTTGCAGTACAAGCTTTATTATACAGTGGAAAACGCTGATACTCCAGTATTGCTTTTGCGGTTGCACAACGTATGTAACTATGCGATTTCAGCACTTGTCCATTTTGCAGTATATGACTTTTCGATGAAAAATATTTTTTTGCAGTACAAGCTTTATTATACAGTGGAAAACGCTGATACTCCAGTATTGCTTTTGCGGTTGCACAACGTATGTAACTATGAGATTTCAGCACTTGTCCATTTTGCAGTATATGACTTTTCGATAAAAAATAATTTTTTTCAGTACAAGCTTTATTATACAGTGGAAAACGCTGGTACTCCAGTATTGCTTTTGCGGTTGCACAACGTATGTAACTATGAGATTTCAGTACTTGTCCATTTTGCAGTATATGACTTTTCGATAAAAAATAATTTTTTTCAGTACAAGCTTTGTTATACAGTGGAAAACGCTGGTATTCCAGTATTGCTTTTGCGGTTGCACAACGTATGCAACTGTGCGATTTCAGCACTTTTCCAATTTGCAGTATATGACTTTTCGATGAAAAATATTTTTTTTCAGTACAAGCTTTATTATACAGTGGAAAACGCTGATACTCCAGTATTGCTTTTGCGGTTGCACAACGTATGCAACTATGCGATTTCAGCAATTGTCCATTTTGCAGTATATGACTTTTCGATGAAAAATATTTTTTTGCAGTACAAGCTTTATTATACAGTGGACAACGCTGATATACCAGTATTGCTTTTGCGGTTGCACAACGTATGTAACTATGCGATTTCAGCACTTGTCCATTTTGCAGTATATGACTTTTCGATAAAAAATATTTTTTTTCAGTACAAGCTTTATTATACAGGGGAAAACGCTGATACTCCAGTATTGCTTTTGCGGTTGCACAACGTATGTAACTATGAGATTTCAGCACTTGTCCATTATGCAGTATATGACTTTTCGACAAAAAATAATTTTTTTCAGTACAAGCTTTGTTATACAGTGGACAACGCTGATATTCCAGTATTGCTTTTGCGGTTGCACAACGTATGTAACTATGCGATTTCAGCACTTGTCCATTTTGCAGTATATGACTTTTCGATGAAAAATATTTTTTTGCAGTACAAGCTTTATTATACAGTGGAAAACGCTGATACTCCAGTATTGCTTTTGCGGTTGCACAACGTATGTAACTATGCGATTTCAGCACTTGTCCATTTTGCAGTATATGACTTTTCGATGAAAAATATTTTTTTGCAGTACAAGCTTTATTATACAGTGGAAAACGCTGATACTCCAGTATTGCTATTGCGGTTGCACAACGTATGTAACTATGCGATTTCAGCACTTGTCCATTTTGCAGTATATGACTTTTCGATGAAAAATATTTTTTTGCAGTACAAGCTTTATTATACAGTGGAAAACGCTGATACTCCAGTATTGCTTTTGCGGTTGCACAACGTATGAAACTATGAGATTTCAGTACTTGTCCGTTTTGCAGTATATGACTTTTCGATAAAAAATAATTTTTTTCAGTACAAGCTTTATTATACAGTGGAAAACGCTGATACTCCAGTATTGCTTTTGCGGTTGCACAACGTACGTAACTATGCGATTTCAGCACTTGTCCATTTTGCAGTATATGACTTTTCGATGAAAAATATTTTTTTCAGTACAAGCTTTATTATAGAGTGGAAAACGCTGGTACTCCAGTATTGCTTTTGCGGTTGCACAACGTATGAAACTATGAGATTTCAGTACTTGTCCATTATGCAGTATATGACTTTTCGACAAAAAATAATTTTTTTCAGTACAAGCTTTGTTATACAGTGGACAACGCTGATATTCCAGTATTGCTTTTGCGGTTGCACAACGTTTGTAACTATGCGATTTCAGCACTTGTCCATTTTGCAGTATATGACTTTTCGATGAAAAATATTTTTTTGCAGTACAAGCTTTATTATACAGTGGAAAACGCTGATACTCCTGTAAGATTTCTGTGCGCGTAACTTTCCATGTGAGGAAATTTCACAATAATGGAAACGTCACAATGCCCCTACCAATTGTATGATGCAAGACTAGTGCCAGCAGTCTTAATGTTTGCCACGTGTTGAACTTGTCCGCGTGCATTAAACTGTTTTTGGTGATTAAATATCTGTTGTAAATTGCAGTGAATTGACTTAAGTTGATAACAAAATAGTGACTGCATAACGTAAATTCACCTGGTGCAACCGAATGCTATTCGAAGTCGGTCCTTATGCATCTTGTATTGGTGAGTTCAATAATGTTGTCTGTTATGTTGCATGTGACTGTTCGCTAATATGTGTTTGTTTGTTTAGTGAACGTGTCACAGTTTGTTAACTGTGCCGCAGAAATAAAAGAATACTGTTCTTTCCTGACGGTGCGGTCAAACCCCTGTGACAAGGCTAGCTGGTCGTGTTACATCGTTAACAAACTAGGAATCGTCAACAAGCGAAGGATCGACGATTGATTTGGTCACCACGGACATTGCCGTGAAATTGCATCACAAGTAAACCGTATGACGGAAGATCAAGAAAACGAAATAGCAGAGGCTTTAAAGGCTCTACAAGATAGCTACGCTTGCGCAGAGAGTCTTATGAAGAAGCCGCAAGATCTTTCAGCGCTACGTGAGTTCCTGCCCCAAGTAAATGCAAACTTTGATAAGCTAATTGAACTTCACTCAAATATGTCGGATACTGATAAACTACCTGAGATAATCTCGCGTGAGCGAGATTATTGCCAAAACAAGCAAAAATTCGATGAAAGGGTCGCAACGTGGATATCGAAGCTGCATGACCCGCAGCCTAGATCCGTTCCCCTACCATTGTCACCAGTCGACGCGTTGTCTGTTCACTCGAGTAGAAATTCAACCTCGAGTTCTATACGAAGTGAAATTCGACGCAGTAAGGTGAAACTAAAGCTTGCGAAATTCGCAAGTGCTCAAGAAGCCGAAAATGTACGAAGGGCCTCAGAAGAAGCAGATAGATTACGTCGTACGGCCGAGCTGGAAGCAGATCGTGCACGTCGTACGGCCGAGCTGGAGGCAGAACGAATTCGACGTGAGGCAGAGAATGAAGCCCGGCGCATCAGCGAAGAAGCGGAGAAGCACGCTGCGCAAATGCGCCACGATTTGCAACTCGCTGAAGCTGAAGTGGAGGCATGGGAGGAAGAGTCTATCGGTAATTCAAGCCTGGCGTCTGTTACAAAAGGTAGTTCAATTTCTATCCCTCGCCCACGATTACTGTCAAATGTTTTTCAACATACGAACTCACAGTTGCCGTCAAATGCTGTACGGGGCTCGTGTCCACAAATTAGGTCAAATGCGCAACAAATGGAAGCGCCCGTGAACGTGCCCGCACCACGCATCGAGAAGCATAGGACTGGTACGTTTGGTGAAATCCCTCGTGCAGACGCAAATAGATGTTGCCCTAGTCCCCAAAATATCTCGCCACTACCAAAGACGTATCAGGACGCATACCATGTGAACTTGCCGAGTCCTGAAGTAACCAAATTTGATGGTGATTCACTAAATTACTGGCTATTCGTACGACAGTTTGATACCTACATTGCTAAGAAGGCCCACAATGATGAGATGCGGCTGTTGTATTTGGTACAGCACTGTAAACCCCATATTAGGGAAAAAATTGAACGCTTTAACGCGAAAGATCCAGCCGAAGGGTACAGGCTTGCCTGGCAAACCTTGTATAACGAATATGGCCAACCTCACATTATCGCACAAAGATGCGAAGAACAGCTGATGTCAGCTCCTGTTGTCAAGGACAACGACCCCGATGGTCTTATGAAATTATCTGTGCTGTTGGACAAATGCTGTACGGCACTACATGGTGAGATAAGACATGCTTCTAGTGTTGATTCCATGGATGTCATGTTGGCTGTTATTAGGAAACTCCCGTTTAGCATGCGAAAGGACTGGGTTTCGATGTCCGCACAGATTGAACATGACACTGAAAAACGAGCTACCTTTGCGACTCTTACAGAGTTTGTAGCACTAAAAAGCAAGGTTGCAAACTCGATTTTTGGTAAGGCGCTGTATTCATCAAAGGAAGACAACAAAGGAAGCCGCCGGCCGAAGGCAATTGCGCACAGCACTGTGGCGACTTCTGCGCCGAAAATTAAGGACAAAAAACACGTGCCAATGAAGTGTTTGTTGTGCAACGGGAGCCATTCTCTTGACGCATGTGTCCAGTTTAGGAAAATGTCGTGGAATGATCGACGCAGGTTCGTGCGTTCAATGGGTTTGTGTTTTAAGTGTTTAAGGGCTGGCCACCGTGCTAGAGACTGTGATTCCAGTCAAAGTTGTTTAGTCAACGGATGCGATGGTAAATCGCACCACAAATTGCTGCATTACCCAGCCCCTCCTACTGTATCCGAAGGGGTAAAGAATGACAATCCTGCTTGTGCTACGATCCGAAGTCGCGAGTACAGTGCAAGTGTCAACGCGTCTAGTGTGTACCTGAATGTTGTACCTGTCGTTGTTCGCCATGGGACCACTTCCATTGCCACGTACGCTTTTCTGGATCAGGGTTCAACCACAACGTTTTGTGAACGTAAGTTGGTAGACAAATTAGGTGCGTCTGGACGACCCAAACAAATTTTGTTGAACACAATGACGACACCGCAAAAACTGGACACAATCGCAATTTCTGTGTCAGTCGAACCACTTGATGGAGGTGAGCAAATAAACTTGCCAGAAGTAGTGGTTGTTGAACAAATACCTGTGAAACCGAACAAGTCTCCCACCTGGAAAACTCGGAAGATGCACCCATCAATAAGGAGTCTACAACTGTCTTCCATTGCTGGTGGAACTGTCACATTGTTGATTGGTGCTAATGTACCTGTGGCACATCGTGTACAGTGCAGTCGTCCTGGAAACGACGAATGCCCAGATGCCGTGAAGACGCCTCTTGGATGGTCTTTGCTAGGTCGATCGCTCGAGGCTGTACGCAAATCTGCTGCAGATGCCAACTTTACTTGCGTCATGGACACCGCCCATACCATGTTTCTAAGCGACGAGAGTGACCTGATCCCCAAAGAAGAAGACGAATTGTTTGGAAGTCCTTTCTCCAGGGAAGATCGGAGGGCGTACCAATTGATGAAGGACTCCGTTCAATACATTGATGGACATTATGAATTGCCACTGCCGTGGAGACATGATCACCAAGTTTTGCCTAACAATCTGAAGATGGCCAACAAAAGATTAGAATCGTTGAAACGTCGATTGAGCAACGACGAGAAAATGCATCAGAAGTACGCTGAGCAAATGCAAGCAACAATCGACAAAGGATTTGCCGAAGAAGTACCGGAGGAGAAACTGATTACCAAACATCGGACGTGGTACATACCTCATCATGGTGTTGTGAACCCTCACAAACCTGGTAAGTTGCGTGTTGTGTATGATTGCGCAGCTCAATACCGTGGACTGTCTTTGAACCAAACGTTGATGCAAGGTCCTGATCTTGTCAACAGTCTACTTGGCGTCTTGTTGCGTTTCCGCAAGTCGCCGATTGCCTTGGTAGCTGACATTGAGGCCATGTTTTACCAAGTGAGAGTTGCCCCTCGTGATCGTGACAGTTTGCGTTTCCTTTGGTGGCCTGGTGGGAACCTGTCAGGTGAACCTGTGCCCCACAGAATGAATGTACATCTCTTCGGGGCAACTTCGTCTCCAAGCTGCGCAACCTTTTGTTTACGTCAAACCGCTAGTGATTTTGGGAGTGAATTTGAACCCATTGTTGCCTCTACGGTTGAACGTAATTTTTACGTCGATGACTGCCTCACATCGGTGACAGACGTTGAAACTGGATTACAGCTTGTCGATGGTCTGCGCTCCTTGCTTGAGAAGGGTGGATTTCGCTTGACCAAGTGGTTGTCAAACTGCAAGGAGATTCTTGATCGCTTACCGGAAAATGAATTATCAATGGCTTTGCAGGTGCGCCCACTGGATGCTGAATTACAAGAGCGTGTGCTTGGTATACAGTGGAATGTTCATGCTGACGCATTTCTGTTTGCTGTTTCGTTGCCAATGAAGCCGCGCACTCGCCGAGGCCTCTTGTCAACTATGAATTCTCTATTCGACCCATTGGGTTTTGTTACCCCCGTCGTGTTGAGAGCCCGGCTCATTTATAGGAGCTTGTGCAAGCAAGAAATTGAATGGGACGAAGAGATGCCTGCTAAGGACTTACGAAAATGGGAGAAGTGGTTAGTCTGCTTACACAGCCTGCAGGAAAGGCGCATTCCACGATCATTTGGATTTGGTGTCAGCGCCAATGTGATAAGAAGTCAACTTCATGTGTTTGCTGACGCATCCAAAGAAGCCTACGGAGCTGTGTGCTACCTCCGATCAACGAATAAAGAAAGCGAAGTGACCTGTACCTTGGTTATGAGTAAATGTCGCCTAACACCCCAGGGTGAAAATTCTATTCCACGGTTGGAATTGATGGCTGCTGTTCTGGCTGTGGACGTGGAACTGATTGTCAGAAAGGAAATGTGTTTGGACCTGCGTCCCTCTATATTTTGGACGGATTCGTCTGTGGTGCTGCAAAGCATTAAAAATGATAAACGAAGATTTCCGTTGTTTGTCTCTCGTCGTTTGGCAATGATCGAGAAGAATACCTGTGTGAAGAACTGGAAACATGTTCCGACGACGGAAAACCCTGCTGATTTGGCTTCGAGGGGAGTCTCAGCCGATGCCCTGGTGAGGAGTGAATTGTGGTTTGACGGACCATCGTTTCTCAAGAGGACGCCCGACTGCTGGCCAAATATGTTTGGTGACGCTGCTACAGATCCGGTTGAGGTTAATGTATTTGATAAGAAACCTTGTGGTGTGTTTACTGTGGTAGAGAAATGTCCTCCCACAGATGTTTTAATAACGAAATTTTCTTCGTTGTATCAACTTAAACGTGCCGCTGCATGGTTTTTGCGTTTGAAGGCAGTTCTGCGAAGTGCGAGAACCGCGAGATTTGGCTCCTCGGCCCTGAGAGTTGATGAGCTGCAGACGGCTGAAGCCGAGTTGGTGAAATATGTGCAACGAGGTCATTTCTCACAATGGATGATAGCAATTACCCCAGATGGAAACTTGAAGAAACCAAGCAAGTCATCGGCAGTTTTTCGTATGGATCCTGTGATGATTGATGGAATGCTTAGGGTTGGCGGTCGTTTGGAAAAGGCGCCTATTCCTTTTGAGGCCCGACATCCTGCCATTTTGCCTCACAACTCGTACCTGACTGAGTTGCTAATTTCCCATTTCCATGCAGAGTGTTGACATTCTGGCGTGAACCACATTCTGTCCCAGATGAACCAACGCTATTGGATCGTTAAAGGTGCAGTGGCGGTGCGACGTGTTCTCCGCGCATGTTTGGTATGCCGGCGTCGCAACGCAAAGCCTGAAGGGCAAATTATGTCCAATTTACCGCCAGCTCGCCTGCAAATGAATGAATTTCCCTTTGCATTTACAGGAGTCGATTATTTCGGACCTCTAGTCGTCAAGCAAAGGCGCTGCGAAGTTAAGAGATGGGGTTGTCTCTTTACATGCCTAACTACAAGAGCAATTCATCTCGAGGTGGCACATGACCTAAGCACCGATGCCTTTATAAATGCCTTTCGCAGATTTATTGCTCGTCGCGGCGAAGTGCTGCAAATTTATTCCGATAACGGCACGAATTTTGTGGGTGCTGCGCGTGTTCTTCGTGACGCCGTACGTGAATGGAACCAGAACCAAATAGAAGAGTTCTTCAAAAAGAAAGAAGTTCAGTGGCACTTTAACCCACCTGGTGCAAGTCACATGGGAGGTGCCTGGGAAAGGATGATTCGGTCTGTTCGACGCGTCCTCTCCTTGCTGACGAACGAACGAGTCCTCAACGATGATCAACTGCAAACGTTTCTGCTTGAAGCGGAATCAATTATCAACTCGCGACCCCTGACTCCGGTCACACTTGATGACGTTGGTGAGTCACCATTGACACCTAATCACTTGCTAAGGATAAATCCGTCCGGAGGGATGCCTCCAACCGTCACAAGTGATCGGGACTGCTACGCGCGCCGGGGTTGGCGCAAGGTCCAATATATTGCAGATCAATTTTGGAGACGATGGTCCCGGGAATACTTGCGTGCAATCATCGCTCGCCAGAAGTGGCATCATGAGAAAAGAAATGTCCAGGTCGGTGATGTTGTCCTTCTGGTTGATGATGCTGCCCCCAGACGTTCTTGGTCGATCGGTCGCGTTGAATCAACCAATCCTGATGACTTTGGTGTGGTCCGCAGTGTTCGAATTCGATCGAGAGGAACGATTGTGCGAAGACCCATTCACAAGCTGTGTGTGGTCGTACCAGTTGATGGGAGAGGAGACGATCACCTGCCACACGATGACCCGGCGACAATGGTCGCTGAGAAACACTGATAAACGATTGATACAAACGCGCGTCGAAATTGTGTTGTAAAAATTGAACGTCGCTGCGACTTATCAATTTTGGGGGGGAGTGTAAGATTTCTGTGCGCGTAACTTTCCATGTGAGGAAATTTCACAATAATGGAAACGTCACAATGCCCCTACCAATTGTATGATGCAAGACTAGTGCCAGCAGTCTTAATGTTTGCCACGTGTTGAACTTGTCCGCGTGCATTAAACTGTTTTTGGTGATTAAATATCTGTTGTAAATTGCAGTGAATTGACTTAAGTTGATAACAAAATAGTGACTGCATAACGTAAATTCACCTGGTGCAACCGAATGCTATTCGAAGTCGGTCCTTATGCATCTTGTATTGGTGAGTTCAATAATGTTGTCTGTTATGTTGCATGTGACTGTTCGCTAATATGTGTTTGTTTGTTTAGTGAACGTGTCACAGTTTGTTAACTGTGCCGCAGAAATAAAAGAATACTGTTCTTTCCTGACGGTGCGGTCAAACCCCTGTGACAAGGCTAGCTGGTCGTGTTACACTCCAGTATTGCTTTTGCGGTTGCACAACGTATGTAACTATGCGATTTCAGCACTTGTCCATTTTGCAGTATATGACTTTTCGATAAAAAATAATTTTTTTCAGTACAAGCTTTATTATACAGTGGAAAACGCTGATACTCCAGTATTGCTTTTGCGGTTGCACAACGTATGTAACTATGCGATTTCAGCACTTGTCCATTATGCAGTATATGACTTTTCGACAAAAAATAATTTTTTTCAGTACAAGCTTTGTTATACAGTGGACAACGCTGATATTCCAGTATTGCTTTTGCGGTTGCACAACGTTTGTAACTATGCGATTTCAGCACTTGTCCATTTTGCAGTATATGACTTTTCGATGAAAAATATTTTTTTGCAGTACAAGCTTTATTATACAGTGGAAAACGCTGATACTCCAGTATTGCTATTGCGGTTGCACAACGTATGTAACTATGCGATTTCAGCACTTGTCCATTTTGCAGTATATGACTTTTCGATAAAAAATAATTTTTTTCAGTACAAGCTTTATTATACAGTGGAAAACGCTGGTACTCCAGTATTGCTTTTGCGGTTGCACAACGTATGTAACTATGAGATTTCAGTACTTGTCCATTTTGCAGTATATGACTTTTCGACAAAAAATAATTTTTTTCAGTACAAGCTTTGTTATACAGTGGAAAACGCTGGTATTCCAGTATTGCTTTTGCGGTTGCACAACGTATGCAACTGTGCGATTTCAGCACTTTTCCAATTTGCAGTATATGACTTTTCGATGAAAAATATTTTTTTGCAGTACAAGCTTTATTATACAGTGGAAAACGCTGATACTCCAGTATTGCTTTTGCGGTTGCACAACGTATGTAACTATGCGATTTCAGCACTTGTCCATTTTGCAGTATATGACTTTTCGATGAAAAATATTTTTTTGCAGTACAAGCTTTATTATACAGTGGAAAACGCTGATACTCCAGTATTGCTTTTGCGGTTGCACAACGTATGAAACTATGAGATTTCAGTACTTGTCCGTTTTGCAGTATATGACTTTTCGATAAAAAATAATTTTTTTCAGTACAAGCTTTATTATACAGTGGAAAACGCTGATACTCCAGTATTGCTTTTGCGGTTGCACAACGTACGTAACTATGCAATTTCAGCACTTGTCCATTTTGCAGTATATGACTTTTCGATGAAAAATATTTTTTTCAGTACAAGCTTTATTATAGAGTGGAAAACGCTGGTACTCCAGTATTGCTTTTGCGGTTGCACAACGTATGAAACTATGAGATTTCAGTACTTGTCCATTTTGCAGTATACGACTTTTCGATAAAAAATAATTTTTATCAGTACAAGCTTTGTTATACAGTGGAAAACGCTGGTATTCCAGTATTGCTTTTGCGGTTGCTCAACGTATGCAACTGTGCGATTTCAGCACTTGTCTATTTTGCAGTATATGACTTTTCGATAAAAAAAATATTTTTTTGCAGTACAAGCTTTATTATACAGTGGAAAACGCTGGTACTCCAGTATTGCTTTTGCGGTTGCACAACGTATGTAACTATGAGATTTCAGCACTTGTCCATTTTGGAGTATATGACTTTTCGATAAAAAATAATTTTTTTCAGTACAAGCTTTATTATACAGTGGAAAACGCTGGTACTCCAGTATTGCTTTTGCGGTTGCACAACGTATGTAACTATGAGATTTCAGTACTTGTCCATTTTGCAGTATATGACTTTTCGATAAAAAATAATTTTTTTCAGTACAAGCTTTGTTATACAGTGGAAAACGCTGGTATTCCAGTATTGCTTTTGCGGTTGCACAACGTATGCAAATGTGCGATTTCAGCACTTTTCCAAATTGCAGTATATGACTTTTCGATGAAAAATATTTTTTTGCAGTACAAGCTTTATTATACAGTGGAAAACGCTGATACTCCAGTATTGCTTTTGCGGTTGCACAACGTATGTAACTATGCGATTTCAGCACTTGTCCATTTTGCAGTATATGACTTTTCGATGAAAAATATTTTTTTGCAGTACAAGCTTTATTATACAGTGGAAAACGCTGATACTCCAGTATTGCTTTTGCGGTTGCACAACGTATGTAACTATGAGATTTCAGCACTTGTCCATTTTGCAGTATATGACTTTTCGATAAAAAATAATTTTTTTCAGTACAAGCTTTATTATACAGTGGAAAACGCTGGTACTCCAGTATTGCTTTTGCGGTTGCACAACGTATGTAACTATGAGATTTCAGTACTTGTCCATTTTGCAGTATATGACTTTTCGATAAAAAATAATTTTTTTCAGTACAAGCTTTGTTATACAGTGGAAAACGCTGGTATTCCAGTATTGCTTTTGCGGTTGCACAACGTATGCAACTGTGCGATTTCAGCACTTTTCCAATTTGCAGTATATGACTTTTCGATGAAAAATATGTTTTTGCAGTACAAGCTTTATTATACAGTGGAAAACGCTGATACTCCAGTAATGCTTTTGCGGTTGCACAACGTATGTAACTATGCGATTTCAGCACTTGTCCATTTTGCAGTATATGACTTTTCGATGAAAAATATTTTTTTGCAGTACAAGCTTTATTATACAGTGGAAAACGCTGATACTCCAGTATTGCTTTTGCGGTTGCACAACGTATGTAACTATGAGATTTCAGCACTTGTCCATTATGCAGTATATGACTTTTCGACAAAAAATAATTTTTTTCAGTACAAGCTTTGTTATACAGTGGACAACGCTGATATTCCAGTATTGCTTTTGCGGTTGCACAACGTATGTAACTATGCGATTTCAGCACTTGTCCATTTTGCAGTATATGACTTTTCGATGAAAAATATTTTTTTGCAGTACAAGCTTTATTATACAGTGGAAAACGCTGATACTCCAGTATTGCTTTTGCGGTTGCACAACGTATGTAACTATGCGATTTCAGCACTTGTCCATTTTGCAGTATATGACTTTTCGTTAAAAAATATTTTTTTGCAGTACAAGCTTTATTATACAGTGGAAAACGCTGATACTCCAGTATTGCTATTGCGGTTGCACAACGTATGTAACTATGCGATTTCAGCAATTGTCCATTTTGCAGTATATGACTTTTCGATGAAAAATATTTTTTTGCAGTACAAGCTTTATTATACAGGGGAAAACGCTGATACTCCAGTATTGCTTTTGCGGTTGCACAACGTATGTAACTATGCGATTTCAGCACTTGTCCATTTTGCAGTATATGACTTTTCGATAAAAAATATTTTTTTGCAGTACAAGCTTTATTATACAGTGGAAAACGCTGATACTCCAGTATTGCTTTTGCAGTTGCACAACGTATGTAACTATGAGATTTCAGCACTTGTCCATTTTGCAGTATATGACTTTTCGATAAAAAATAATTTTTTTCATTACAAGCTTTATTATACAGTGGAAAACGCTGGTACTCCAGTATTGCTTTTGCGGTTGCACAACGTATGTAACTATGCGATTTCAGCACTTGTCCATTTTGCAGTGTATGACTTTTCGATGAAAAATATTTTTTTGCAGTACAAGCTTTATTATACAGTGGACAACGCTGATATTCCAGTATTGCTTTTGCGGTTGCACAACGTATGTAACTATGCGATTTCAGCACTTGTCCATTTTGCAGTATATGACTTTTCGATGAAAAATATTTTTTTGCAGTACAAGCTTTATTATACAGTGGAAAACGCTGATACTCCAGTATTGCTTTTGCGGTTGCACAACGCATGAAACTATGAGATTACAGTACTTGTCCGTTTTGCAGTATATGACTTTTCGACAAAAAATAATTTTTTTCAGTATAAGCTTTATTATACAGTGGAAAACGCTGATACTCCAGTATTGCTTTTGCGGTTGCACAATGTATGTAACTATGCGATTTCAGCACTTGTCCATTTTGCAGTATATGACTTTTCGATGAAAAATATTTTTTTCAGTACAAGCTTTATTATACAGTGGAAAACGCTGGTACTCCAGTATTGCTTTTGCGGTTGCACAACGTATGAAACTATGAGATTTCAGTACTTGTCCATTTTGCAGTATATGACTTTTCGATAAAAAATAATTTTTTTCAGTATAAGCTTTATTATACAGTGGAAAACGCTGGTATTCCAGTATTGCTTTTGCGGTTGCACAACGTATGCAACTGTGCGATTTCAGCACTTGTCTATTTTGCAGTATATGACTTTTCGATAAAAAATATTTTTTTGCAGTACAAGCTTTATTATACAGGGGAAAAGGCTGATACTCCAGTATTGCTTTTGCGGTTGCACAACGTATACAACTATGCGATTTCAGCACTTGTCCATTTTGCAGTATATGACTTTTCGATGAAAAATATTTTTTTGCAGTACAAGCTTTATTATACAGGGGAAAACGCTGATACTCCAGTATTGCTTTTGCGGTTGCACAACGTATACAACTATGCGATTTCAGCACTTGTCCATTTTGCAGTATATGACTTTTCGATGAAAAATATTTTTTTGCAGTACAAGCTTTATTATACAGTGGAAAACGCTGATACTCCAGTATTGCTTTTGCGGTTGCACAACGTATGTAACTATGCGATTTCAGCACTTGTCCATTTTGCAGTATATGACTTTTCGATGAAAAATATTTTTTTGCAGTGCAAGCTTTATTATACAGTGGAAAACGCTGATACTCCAGTATTGCTTTTGCGGTTGCACAACGTATGTAACTATGAGATTTCAGCACTTGTCCATTTTGCAGTATGTGACTTCTCGACAAAAAATAATTTTTTTCAGTACAAGCTTTGTTATACAGTGGACAACGCTGATATTCCAGTATTGCTTTTGCGGTTGCACAACGTATACAACTATGCGATTTCAGCACTTGTCCATTTTGCAGTATATGACTTTTCGATGAAAAATATTTTTTTGCAGTACAAGCTTTATTATACAGGGGAAAACGCTGATACTCCAGTATTGCTTTTGCGGTTGCACAACGTATACAACTATGCGATTTCAGCACTTGTCCATTTTGCAGTATATGACTTTTCGATGAAAAATATTTTTTTGCAGTACAAGCTTTATTATACAGTGGAAAACGCTGATACTCCAGTATTGCTTTTGCGGTTGCACAACGTATGTAACTATGCGATTTCAGCACTTGTCCATTTTGCAGTATATGACTTTTCGATGAAAAATATTTTTTTGCAGTGCAAGCTTTATTATACAGTGGAAAACGCTGATACTCCAGTATTGCTTTTGCGGTTGCACAACGTATGTAACTATGCGATTTCAGCACTTGTCCATTTTGCAGTATATGACTTTTCGATGAAAAATATTTTTTTGCAGTTCAAGCTTTATTATACAGTGGAAAACGCTGATACTCCAATATTGCTTTTGCGGTTGCACAACGTATGTAACTATGCGATTTCAGCACTTGTCCATTTTGCAGTATATGACTTTTCGATGAAAAATATTTTTTTGCACTGCAAGCTTTATTATACAGTGGAAAACGCTGATACTCCAGTATTGCTTTTGCGGTTGCACAACGTATGTAACTGTGCGATTTCAGCACTTGTGCATTTTGCAGTATATGACTTTTCGATAAAAAATAATTTTTTTCAGTACAAGCTTTATTATACAGTGGAAAACGCTGATATTCCAGTATTGCTTTTGCGGTTGCACAACGTATGTAACTATGAGATTTCAGCACTTGTCCATTTTGCTGTATATGACTTTTCGATAAAAAATAATTTTTTTTTGTACAAGCTTTGTTATACAGTGGAAAACGCTGGTATTCCAGTATTGCTTTTGCGGTTGCACAACTTATGCAATTGTGCGATTTCAGCACTTTTCTATTTTGCAGTATATGACTTTTCGATAAAAAATATTTTTTTGCAGTACAAGCTTTATTATACAGGGGAAAACGCTGATACTCCAGTATTGCTTTTGCGGTTGCACAACGTATGTAACTATGCGATTTCAGCACTTGTCCATTTTGCAGTATATGACTTTTCGATAAAAAATATTTTTTTGCAGTACAAGCTTTATTATACAGTGGAAAACGCTGATACTCCAGTATTGCTTTTGCAGTTGCACAACGTATGTAACTATGAGATTTCAGCACTTGTCCATTTTGCAGTATATGACTTTTCGATAAAAAATAATTTTTTTCATTACAAGCTTTATTATACAGTGGAAAACGCTGGTACTCCAGTATTGCTTTTGCGGTTGCACAACGTATGTAACTATGCGATTTCAGCACTTGTCCATTTTGCAGTGTATGACTTTTCGATGAAAAATATTTTTTTGCAGTACAAGCTTTATTATAAAGTGGACAACGCTGATATTCCAGTATTGCTTTTGCGGTTGCACAACGTATGTAACTATGCGATTTCAGCACTTTTCCATTTTGCAGTATATGACTTTTCGATGAAAAATATTTTTTTGCAGTACAAGCTTTATTATACAGTGGAAAACGCTGATACTCCAGTATTGCTTTTGCGGTTGCACAACGCATGAAACTATGAGATTACAGTACTTGTCCGTTTTGCAGTATATGACTTTTCGACAAAAAATAATTTTTTTCAGTACAAGCTTTATTATACAGTGGAAAACGCTGATACTCCAGTATTGCTTTTGCGGTTGCACAATGTATGTAACTATGCGATTTCAGCACTTGTCCATTTTGCAGTATATGACTTTTCGATGAAAAATATTTTTTTCAGTACAAGCTTTATTATACAGTGGAAAACGCTGGTACTCCAGTATTGCTTTTGCGGTTGCACAACGTATGAAACTATGAGATTTCAGTACTTGTCCATTTTGCAGTATATGACTTTTCGATAAAAAATAATTTTTTTCAGTATAAGCTTTATTATACAGTGGAAAACGCTGGTATTCCAGTATTGCTTTTGCGGTTGCACAACGTATGCAACTGTGCGATTTCAGCACTTGTCTATTTTGCAGTATATGACTTTTCGATAATAAATATTTTTTTGCAGTACAAGCTTTATTATACAGGGGAAAAGGCTGATACTCCAGTATTGCTTTTGCGGTTGCACAACGTATACAACTATGCGATTTCAGCACTTGTCCATTTTGCAGTATATGACTTTTCGATGAAAAATATTTTTTTGCAGTACAAGCTTTATTATACAGGGGAAAACGCTGATACTCCAGTATTGCTTTTGCGGTTGCACAACGTATACAACTATGCGATTTCAGCACTTGTCCATTTTGCAGTATATGACTTTTCGATGAAAAATATTTTTTTGCAGTACAAGCTTTATTATACAGTGGAAAACGCTGATACTCCAGTATTGCTTTTGCGGTTGCACAACGTATGTAACTATGCGATTTCAGCACTTGTCCATTTTGCAGTATATGACTTTTCGATGAAAAATATTTTTTTGCAGTGCAAGCTTTATTATACAGTGGAAAACGCTGATACTCCAGTATTGCTTTTGCGGTTGCACAACGTATGTAACTATGAGATTTCAGCACTTGTCCATTTTGCAGTATGTGACTTTTCGACAAAAAATAATTTTTTTCAGTACAAGCTTTGTTATACAGTGGACAACGCTGATATTCCAGTATTGCTTTTGCGGTTGCACAACGTATGTAACTATGCGATTTCAGCACTTGTCCATTTTGCAGTATATGACTTTTCGATGAAAAATATTTTTTTGCAGTACAAGCTTTATTATACAGTGGAAAACGCTGATACTCCAGTATTGCTTTTGCGGTTGCACAACGTATGTAACTATGCGATTTCAGCACTTGTCCATTTTGCAGTATATGACTTTTCGATAAAAAATAATTTTTTTCATTACAAGCTTTGTTATACAGTGGAAAACGCTGGTATTCCAGTATTGCTTTTGCGGTTGCACAACTTATGCAACTGTGCGATTTCAGCACTTTTCTATTTTGCAGTATATGACTTTTCGATAAAAAATATTTTTTTGCAGTACAAGCTTTATTATACAGGGGAAAACGCTGATACTCCAGTATTGCTTTTGCGGTTGCACAACGTATGTAACTATGCGATTTCAGCACTTGTCCATTTTGCAGTATATGACTTTTCGATGAAAAATATTTTTTTGCAGTACAAGCTTTATTATACAGTGGAAAACGCTGATACTCCAGTATTGCTTTTGCGGTTGCACAACGTATGTAACTATGAGATTTCAGCACTTGTCCATTTTGCAGTATGTGACTTTTCGACAAAAAATAATTTTTTTCAGTACAAGCTTTGTTATACAGTGGACAACGCTGATATTCCAGTATTGCTTTTGCGGTTGCACAACGTATGTAACTATGCGATTTCAGCACTTGTCCATTTTGCAGTATATGACTTTTCGATGAAAAATATTTTTTTGCAGTACAAGCTTTATTATACAGTGGAAAACGCTGATACTCCAGTATTGCTTTTGCGGTTGCACAACGTATGTAACTATGCGATTTCAGCACTTGTCCATTTTGCAGTATATGACTTTTCGATAAAAAATAATTTTTTTCATTACAAGCTTTGTTATACAGTGGAAAACGCTGGTATTCCAGTATTGCTTTTGCGGTTGCACAACTTATGCAACTGTGCGATTTCAGCACTTTTCTATTTTGCAGTATATGACTTTTCGATAAAAAATATTTTTTTGCAGTACAAGCTTTATTATACAGGGGAAAACGCTGATACTCCAGTATTGCTTTTGCGGTTGCACAACGTATGTAACTATGCGATTTCAGCACTTGTCCATTTTGCAGTATATGACTTTTCGATGAAAAATATTTTTTTGCAGTACAAGCTTTATTATACAGTGGACAACGCTGATATTCCAGTATTGCTTTTGCGGTTGCACAACGTATGTAACTATGCGATTTCAGCACTTGTCCATTTTGCAGTATATGACTTTTCGATGAAAAATATTTTTTTTCAGTACAAGCTTTATTATACGGTGGAAAACGCTGATACTCCAGTATTGCTTTTGCGGTTGCACAACGTATGCAACTGTGCGATTTCAGCACTTGTCCATTTTGCAGTATATGACTTTTCGATGAAAAATATTTTTTTTCAGTACAAGCTTTATTATACAGTGGAAAACGCTGATACTCCAGTATTGCTTTTGCGGTTGCACAACGTATGCAACTGTGCGATTTCAGCACTTGTCCATTTTGCAGTATATGACTTTTCGATAAATAATATTTTTTTGCAGTACAAGCTTTATTATACAGTGGAAAACGCTGATACTCCAGTATTGCTTTTGCGGTTGCACAACGTATGTAACTATGAGATTTCAGCACTTGTCCATTTTGCAGTATGTGACTTTTCGACAAAAAATAATTTTTTTCAGTACAAGCTTTGTTATACAGTGGACAACGCTGATATTCCAGTATTGCTTTTGCGGTTGCACAACGTATGTAACTATGCGATTTCAGCACTTGTCCATTTTGCAGTATATGACTTTTCGATGAAAAATATTTTTTTGCAGTACAAGCTTTATTATACAGTGGAAAACGCTGATACTCCAGTATTGCTTTTGCGGTTGCACAACGTATGTAACTATGCGATTTCAGCACTTGTCCATTTTGCAGTATATGACTTTTCGATGAAAAATATTTTTTTGCAGTACAAGCTTTATTATACAGTGGAAAACGCTGATACTCCAGTATTGCTTTTGCGGTTGCACAACGTATTTAACTATGCGATTTCAGCACTTGTCCATTTTGCAGTATATGACTTTTCGATGAAAAATATTTTTTTGCAGTACAAGCTTTATTATACATTGGAAAACGCTGATATTCCAGTATTGCTTTTGCGGTTGCACAACGTATGTAACTATGAGATTTCAGCACTTGTCCATTTTGCAGTATATGACTTTTCGATAAAAAATAATTTTTTTCTGTACAAGCTTTATTATACAGTGGAAAACGCTGATACTCCAGTATTGCTTTTGCGGTTGCACAACGTATTTAACTATGCGATTTCAGCACTTGTCCATTTTGCAGTATATGACTTTTCGATGAAAAATATTTTTTTGCAGTACAAGCTTTATTATACAGTGGAAAACGCTGATACTCCAGTATTGCTTTTGCGGTTGCACAACGTATGTAACTATGAGATTTCAGCACTTGTCCATTTTGCAGTATGTGACTTTTCGACAAAAAATAATTTTTTTCAGTACAAGCTTTGTTATACAGTGGACAACGCTGATATTCCAGTATTGCTTTTGCGGTTGCACAACGTATGTAACTATGCGATTTCAGCACTTGTCCATTTTGCAGTATATGACTTTTCGATGAAAAATATTTTTTTGCAGTACAAGCTTTATTATACAGTGGAAAACGCTGATACTCCAGTATTGCTTTTGCGGTTGCACAACGTATGTAACTATGCGATTTCAGCACTTGTCCATTTTGCAGTATATGACTTTTCGATAAAAAATAATTTTTTTCATTACAAGCTTTGTTATACAGTGGAAAACGCTGGTATTCCAGTATTGCTTTTGCGGTTGCACAACTTATGCAACTGTGCGATTTCAGCACTTTTCTATTTTGCAGTATATGACTTTTCGATAAAAAATATTTTTTTGCAGTACAAGCTTTATTATACAGGGGAAAACGCTGATACTCCAGTATTGCTTTTGCGGTTGCACAACGTATGTAACTATGCGATTTCAGCACTTGTCCATTTTGCAGTATATGACTTTTCGATGAAAAATATTTTTTTGCAGTACAAGCTTTATTATACAGTGGACAACGCTGATATTCCAGTATTGCTTTTGCGGTTGCACAACGTATGTAACTATGCGATTTCAGCACTTGTCCATTTTGCAGTATATGACTTTTCGATGAAAAATATTTTTTTTCAGTACAAGCTTTATTATACGGTGGAAAACGCTGATACTCCAGTATTGCTTTTGCGGTTGCACAACGTATGCAACTGTGCGATTTCAGCACTTGTCCATTTTGCAGTATATGACTTTTCGATGAAAAATATTTTTTTTCAGTACAAGCTTTATTATACAGTGGAAAACGCTGATACTCCAGTATTGCTTTTGCGGTTGCACAACGTATGCAACTGTGCGATTTCAGCACTTGTCCATTTTGCAGTATATGACTTTTCGATAAATAATATTTTTTTGCAGTACAAGCTTTATTATACAGTGGAAAACGCTGATACTCCAGTATTGCTTTTGCGGTTGCACAACGTATGTAACTATGAGATTTCAGCACTTGTCCATTTTGCAGTATGTGACTTTTCGACAAAAAATAATTTTTTTCAGTACAAGCTTTGTTATACAGTGGACAACGCTGATATTCCAGTATTGCTTTTGCGGTTGCACAACGTATGTAACTATGCGATTTCAGCACTTGTCCATTTTGCAGTATATGACTTTTCGATGAAAAATATTTTTTTGCAGTACAAGCTTTATTATACAGTGGAAAACGCTGATACTCCAGTATTGCTTTTGCGGTTGCACAACGTATGTAACTATGCGATTTCAGCACTTGTCCATTTTGCAGTATATGACTTTTCGATGAAAAATATTTTTTTGCAGTACAAGCTTTATTATACAGTGGAAAACGCTGATACTCCAGTATTGCTTTTGCGGTTGCACAACGTATTTAACTATGCGATTTCAGCACTTGTCCATTTTGCAGTATATGACTTTTCGATGAAAAATATTTTTTTGCAGTACAAGCTTTATTATACATTGGAAAACGCTGATATTCCAGTATTGCTTTTGCGGTTGCACAACGTATGTAACTATGAGATTTCAGCACTTGTCCATTTTGCAGTATATGACTTTTCGATAAAAAATAATTTTTTTCTGTACAAGCTTTATTATACAGTGGAAAACGCTGATACTCCAGTATTGCTTTTGCGGTTGCACAACGTATTTAACTATGCGATTTCAGCACTTGTCCATTTTGCAGTATATGACTTTTCGATGAAAAATATTTTTTTGCAGTACAAGCTTTATTATACATTGGAAAACGCTGATACTCCAATATTGCTTTTGCGGTTGCACAACGTATGTAACTATGCGATTTCAGCACTTGTCCATTTTGCAGTATATGACTTTTCGATGAAAAATATTTTTTTGCAGTACAAGCTTTATTATACAGTGGAAAACGCTGATACTCCAGTATTGCTTTTGCGGTTGCACAACGTATGTAACTATGCGATTTCAGCATTTGTCCATTTTGCAGTATATGACTTTTCGATGAAAAATATTTTTTTGCAGTACAAGCTTTATTATACAGTGGAAAACGCTGATACTCCAATATTGCTTTTGCGGTTGCACAACGTATGTAACTATGCGATTTCAGCACTTGTCCATTTTGCAGTATATGACTTTTCGATGAAAAATATTTTTTTGCACTGCAAGCTTTATTATACAGTGGAAAACGCTGATACTCCAGTATTGCTTTTGCGGTTGCACAACGTATGTAACTGTGCGATTTCAGCACTTGTGCATTTTGCAGTATATGACTTTTCGATAAAAAATAATTTTTTTCAGTACAAGCTTTATTATACAGTGGAAAACGCTGATATTCCAGTATTGCTTTTGCGGTTGCACAACGTATGTAACTATGAGATTTCAGCACTTGTCCATTTTGCAGTATATGACTTTTCGATAAAAAATAATTTTTTTCTGTACAAGCTTTGTTATACAGTGGAAAACGCTGTTATTCCAGTATTGCTTTTGCGGTTGCACAACTTATGCAATTGTGCGATTTCAGCACTTTTCTATTTTGCAGTATATGACTTTTCGATAAAAAATATTTTTTTGCAGTACAAGCTTTATTATACAGTGGAAAACGCTGGTACTCCAGTATTGCTTTTGCGGTTGCACAACGTATGTAACTATGAGATTTCAGTACTTGTCCATTTTGCAGTATATGACTTTTCGATAAAAAATAATTTTTTTCAGTACAAGCTTTGTTATACAGTGGAAAACGCTGGTATTCCAGTATTGCTTTTGCGGTTGCACAACGTATGCAACTGTGCGATTTCAGCACTTTTCCAATTTGCAGTATATGACTTTTCGATGAAAAATATTTTTTTGCAGTACAAGCTTTATTATACAGTGGAAAACGCTGATACTCCAGTATTGCTTTTGCGGTTGCACAACGTATGTAACTATGCGATTTCAGCACTTGTCCATTTTGCAGTATATGACTTTTCGATGAAAAATATTTTTTTGCAGTACAAGCTTTATTATACAGTGGAAAACGCTGATACTCCAGTATTGCTTTTGCGGTTGTACAACGTACGTAACTATGCGATTTCAGCACTTGTCCATTTTGCAGTATATGACTTTTCGATGAAAAATATTTTTTTCAGTACAAGCTTTATTATACAGTGGAAAACGCTGGTACTCCAGTATTGCTTTTGCGGTTGCACAACGTATGCAACTATGCGATTTCAGCACTTGTCCATTTTGCAGTATATGACTTTTCGATGAAAAATATTTTTTTGCAGTACAAGCTTTATTGTACAGTGGAAAACGCTGATACTCCAGTATTGCTTTTGCGGTTGCACAACGTATGTAACTATGAGATTTCAGCACTTGTCCATTATGCAGTATACGACTTTTCGACAAAAAATAATTTTTTTCAGTACAAGCTTTGTTATACAGTGGACAACGCTGATATTCCAGTATTGCTTTTGCGGTTGCACAACGTATGTAACTATGCGATTTCAGCACTTGTCCATTTTGCAGTATATGACTTTTCGATAAAAAATAATTTTTTTCAGTACAAGCTTTATTATACAGTGGAAAACGCTGGTACTCCAGTATTGCTTTTGCGGTTGCACAACGTATGTAACTATGAGATTTCAGCACTTGTCCATTTTGCAGTATATGACTTTTCGATGAAAAATATTTTTTTGCAGTACAAGCTTTATTATACAGTGGAAAACGCTGATACTCCAGTATTGCTTTTGCGGTTGCACAACGTATGTAACTATGCCATGTCAGCACTTGTCCATTTTGCAGTATATGACTTTTCGATGAAAAATATTTTTTTGCAGTACAAGCTTTATTATACAGTGGAAAACGCTGATACTCCAGTATTGCTTTTGCGGTTGCACAACGTATGTAACTATGAGATTTCAGCACTTGTCCATTTTGCAGTATATGACTTTTCGATAAAAAATAATTTTTTTCAGTACAAGCTTTATTATACAGTGGAAAACGCTGGTACTCCAGTATTGCTTTTGCGGTTGCACAACGTATGTAACTATGAGATTTCAGTACTTGTCCATTTTGCAGTATATGACTTTTCGATAAAAAATAATTTTTTTCAGTACAAGCTTTGTTATACAGTGGAAAACGCTGGTATTCCAGTATTGCTTTTGCGGTTGCACAACGTATGCAACTGTGCGATTTCAGCACTTTTCCAATTTGCAGTATATGACTTTTCGATGAAAAATATTTTTTTGCAGTACAAGCTTTATTATACAGTGGAAAACGCTGATACTCCAGTATTGCTTTTGCGGTTGCACAACGTATGTAACTATGCGATTTCAGCACTTGTCCATTTTGCAGTATATGACTTTTCGATGAAAAATATTTTTTTGCAGTACAAGCTTTATTATACAGTGGAAAACGCTGATACTCCAGTATTGCTTTTGCGGTTGCACAACGTATGAAACTATGAGATTTCAGTACTTGTCCGTTTTGCAGTATATGACTTTTCGATAAAAAATAATTTTTTTCAGTACAAGCTTTATTATACAGTGGAAAACGCTGATACTCCAGTATTGCTTTTGCGGTTGCACAACGTACGTAACTATGCGATTTCAGCACTTGTCCATTTTGCAGTATATGACTTTTCGATGAAAAATATTTTTTTCAGTACAAGCTTTATTATACAGTGGAAAACGCTGGTACTCCAGTATTGCTTTTGCGGTTGCACAACGTATGAAACTATGAGATTTCAGTACTTGTCCATTTTGCAGTATACGACTTTTCGATAAAAAATAATTTTTTTCAGTACAAGCTTTGTTATACAGTGGAAAACGCTGGTATTCCAGTATTGCTTTTGCGGTTGCTCAACGTATGCAACTGTGCGATTTCAGCACTTGTCTATTTTGCAGTATATGACTTTTCGATGAAAAATATTTTTTTGCAGTACAAGCTTTATTATACAGTGGAAAACGCTGATACTCCAGTATTGCTTTTGCGGTTGCACAACGTATGCAACTATGCGATTTCAGCACTTGTCCATTTTGCAGTATATGACTTTTCGATGAAAAATATTTTTTTGCAGTACAAGCTTTATTATACAGTGGAAAACGCTGATACTCCAGTATTGCTTTTGCGGTTGCACAACGTATGTAACTATGCGATTTCAGCACTTGTCCATTTTGCAGTATATGACTTTTCGATGAAAAATATTTTTTTGCAGTACAAGCTTTATTATACAGTGGAAAACGCTGATACTCCAATATTTCTTTTGCGGTTGCACAACGTATATAACTATGCGATTTCAGCACTTGTCCATTTTGCAGTATATGACTTTTCGATGAAAAATATTTTTTTGCAGTACAAGCTTTATTATACAGTGGAAAACGCTGATACTCCAGTATTGCTTTTGCGGTTGCACAACGTATGTAACTATGAGATTTCAGCACTTGTCCATTTTGCAGTATATGACTTTTCGATAAAAAATAATTTTTTTCAGTACAAGCTTTATTATACAGTGGAAAACGCTGGTACTCCAGTATTGCTTTTGCGGTTGCACAACGTATGTAACTATGAGATTTCAGCACTTGTCCATTTTGCAGTATATGACTTTTCGATAAAAAATAATTTTTTTCAGTACAAGCTTTATTATACAGTGGAAAACGCTGGTACTCCAGTATTGCTTTTGCGGTTGCACAACGTATGTAACTATGAGATTTCAGCACTTGTCCATTTTGCAGTATATGACTTTTCGATGAAAAATATTTTTTTGCAGTACAAGCTTTATTATACAGTGGAAAACGCTGATACTCCAGTATTGCTTTTGCGGTTGCACAACGTATGTAACTATGCGATTTCAGCACTTGTCCATTTTGCAGTATATGACTTTTCGATGAAAAATATTTTTTTGCAGTACAAGCTTTATTATACAGTGGAAAACGCTGATACTCCAGTATTGCTTTTGCGGTTGCACAACGTATTTAACTATGCGATTTCAGCACTTGTCCATTTTGCAGTATATGACTTTTCGATGAAAAATATTTTTTTGCAGTACAAGCTTTATTATACAGTGGAAAACGCTGATACTCCAATATTTCTTTTGCGGTTGCACAACGTATATAACTATGCGATTTCAGCACTTGTCCATTTTGCAGTATATGACTTTTCGATGAAAAATATTTTTTTGCAGTACAAGCTTTATTATACAGTGGAAAACGCTGATACTCCAGTATTGCTTTTGCGGTTGCACAACGTATGTAACTATGAGATTTCAGCACTTGTCCATTTTGCAGTATATGACTTTTCGATAAAAAATAATTTTTTTCAGTACAAGCTTTATTATACAGTGGAAAACGCTGGTACTCCAGTATTGCTTTTGCGGTTGCACAACGTATGTAACTATGAGATTTCAGTACTTGTCCATTTTGCAGTATATGACTTTTCGATAAAAAATAATTTTTTTCAGTACAAGCTTTGTTATACAGTGGAAAACGCTGGTATTCCAGTATTGCTTTTGCGGTTGCACAACGTATGCAACTGTGCGATTTCAGCAATTTTCCAATTTGCAGTATATGACTTTTCGATGAAAAATTTTTTTTTCAGTACAAGCTTTATTATACAGTGGAAAACGCTGATACTCCAGTATTGCTTTTGCGGTTGCACAACGTATGTAACTATGCGATTTCAGCACTTGTCCATTTTGCAGTATATGACTTTTCGATGAAAAATATTTTTTTGCAGTACAAGCTTTATTATACAGTGGAAAACGCTGATACTCCAGTATTGCTTTTGCGGTTGCACAACGTATGAAACTATGAGATTTCAGTACTTGTCCGTTTTGCAGTATATGACTTTTCGATAAAAAATAATTTTTTTCAGTACAAGCTTTATTATACAGTGGAAAACGCTGATACTCCAGTATTGCTTTTGCGGTTGCACAACGTACGTAACTATGCGATTTCAGCACTTGTCCATTTTGCAGTATATGACTTTTCGATGAAAAATATTTTTTTCAGTACAAGCTTTATTATACAGTGGAAAACGCTGGTACTCCAGTATTGCTTTTGCGGTTGCACAACGTATGAAACTATGAGATTTCAGTACTTGTCCATTTTGCAGTATACGACTTTTCGATAAAAAATAATTTTTTTCAGTACAAGCTTTGTTATACAGTGGAAAACGCTGGTATTCCAGTATTGCTTTTGCGGTTGCTCAACGTATGCAACTGTGCGATTTCAGCACTTGTCTATTTTGCAGTATATGACTTTTCGATAAAAAAAATATTTTTTTGCAGTACAAGCTTTATTATACAGTAGAAAACGCTGATACTCCAGTATTGCTTTTGCGGTTGCACAACGTATGCAACTATGCGATTTCAGCACTTGTCCATTTTGCAGTATATGACTTTTCGATGAAAAATATTTTTTTGCAGTACAAGCTTTATTATACAGTGGAAAACGCTGATACTCCAGTATTGCTTTTGCGGTTGCACAACGTATGTAACTATGCGATTTCAGCACTTGTCCATTTTGCAGTATATGACTTTTCAATGAAAAATATTTTTTTGCAGTACAAGCTTTATTATACAGTGGAAAACGCTGATACTCCAGTATTGCTTTTGCGGTTGCTCAACGTATTTAACTATGCGATTTCAGCACTTGTCCATTTTGCAGTATATGACTTTTCGATGAAAAATATTTTTTTGCAGTACAAGCTTTATTATACAGTGGAAAACGCTGATACTCCAATATTGCTTTTGCGGTTGCACAACGTATATAACTATGCGATTTCAGCACTTGTCCATTTTGCAGTATATGACTTTTCGATGAAAAATATTTTTTTGCAGTACAAGCTTTATTATACAGTGGAAAACGCTGATACTCCAGTATTGCTTTTGCGGTTGCACAACGTATGTAACTATGCGATTTCAGCACTTGTCCATTTTGCAGTATATGACTTTTCGATGAAAAATATTTTTTTGCAGTACAAGCTTTATTATACAGTGGAAAACGCTGATACTCCAATATTGCTTTTGCGGTTGCACAACGTATGTAACTATGCGATTTCAGCACTTGTCCATTTTGCAGTATATGACTTTTCGATGAAAAATATTTTTTTGCACTGCAAGCTTTATTATACAGTGGAAAACGCTGATACTCCAGTATTGCTTTTGCGGTTGCACAACGTATGTAACTGTGCGATTTCAGCACTTGTGCATTTTGCAGTATATGACTTTTCGATAAAAAATAATTTTTTTCAGTACAAGCTTTATTATACAGTGGAAAACGCTGATATTCCAGTATTGCTTTTGCGGTTGCACAACGTATGTAACTATGAGATTTCAGCACTTGTCCATTTTGCTGTATATGACTTTTCGATAAAAAATAATTTTTTTCTGTACAAGCTTTGTTATACAGTGGAAAACGCTGGTATTCCAGTATTGCTTTTGCGGTTGCACAACTTATGCAATTGTGCGATTTCAGCACTTTTCTATTTTGCAGTATATGACTTTTCGATAAAAAATATTTTTTTGCAGTACAAGCTTTATTATACAGTGGAAAACGCTGATACTCCAGTATTGCTTTTGCGGTTGCACAACGTATGTAACTATGCTATTTCAGCACTTGTCCATTTTGCAGTATATGACTTTTCGATAAAAAATATTTTTTTGCAGTACAAGCTTTATTATACAGTGGAAAACGCTGATACTCCAGTATTGCTTTTGCAGTTGCACAACGTATGTAACTATGAGATTTCAGCACTTGTCCATTTTGCAGTATATGACTTTTCGATAAAAAATAATTTTTTTCATTACAAGCTTTATTATACAGTGGAAAACGCTGGTACTCCAGTATTGCTTTTGCGGTTGCACAACGTATGTAACTATGCGATTTCAGCACTTGTCCATTTTGCAGTGTATGACTTTTCGATGAAAAATATTTTTTTGCAGTACAAGCTTTATTATACAGTGGACAACGCTGATATTCCAGTATTGCTTTTGCGGTTGCACAACGTATGTAACTATGCGATTTCAGCACTTGTCCATTTTGCAGTATATGACTTTTCGATGAAAAATATTTTTTTGCAGTACAAGCTTTATTATACAGTGGAAAACGCTGATACTCCAGTATTGCTTTTGCGGTTGCACAACGCATGAAACTATGAGATTACAGTACTTGTCCGTTTTGCAGTATATGACTTTTCGACAAAAAATAATTTTTTTCAGTACAAGCTTTATTATACAGTGGAAAACGCTGATACTCCAGTATTGCTTTTGCGGTTGCACAATGTATGTAACTATGCGATTTCAGCACTTGTCCATTTTGCAGTATATGACTTTTCGATGAAAAATATTTTTTTCAGTACAAGCTTTATTATACAGTGGAAAACGCTGGTACTCCAGTATTGCTTTTGCGGTTGCACAACGTATGAAACTATGAGATTTCAGTACTTGTCCATTTTGCAGTATATGACTTTTCGATAAAAAATAATTTTTTTCAGTATAAGCTTTATTATACAGTGGAAAACGCTGGTATTCCAGTATTGCTTTTGCGGTTGCACAACGTATGCAACTGTGCGATTTCAGCACTTGTCTATTTTGCAGTATATGACTTTTCGATAAAAAATATTTTTTTGCAGTACAAGCTTTATTATACAGGGGAAAAGGCTGATACTCCAGTATTGCTTTTGCGGTTGCACAACGTATACAACTATGCGATTTCAGCACTTGTCCATTTTGCAGTATATGACTTTTCGATGAAAAATATTTTTTTGCAGTACAAGCTTTATTATACAGGGGAAATCGCTGATACTCCAGTATTGCTTTTGCGGTTGCACAACGTATACAACTATGCGATTTCAGCACTTGTCCATTTTGCAGTATATGACTTTTCGATGAAAAATATTTTTTTGCAGTACAAGCTTTATTATACAGTGGAAAACGCTGATACTCCAGTATTGCTTTTGCGGTTGCACAACGTATGTAACTATGCGATTTCAGCACTTGTCCATTTTGCAGTATATGACTTTTCGATGAAAAATATTTTTTTGCAGTGCAAGCTTTATTATACAGTGGAAAACGCTGATACTCCAGTATTGCTTTTGCGGTTGCACAACGTATGTAACTATGAGATTTCAGCACTTGTCCATTTTGCAGTATGTGACTTTTCGACAAAAAATAATTTTTTTCAGTACAAGCTTTGTTATACAGTGGAAAACGCTGGTACTCCAGTATTGCTTTTGCGGTTGCACAACGTATGAAACTATGAGATTTCAGTACTTGTCCATTTTGCAGTATATGACTTTTCGATAAAAAATAATTTTTTTCAGTATAAGCTTTATTATACAGTG
This sequence comes from Ascidia mentula, assembly GCF_947561715.1. Lineage (NCBI taxonomy): Eukaryota > Metazoa > Chordata > Ascidiacea > Phlebobranchia > Ascidiidae > Ascidia > Ascidia mentula. The sequence continues at coordinate 12,127,865 of NC_138569.1, read as the reverse complement.
GAAAACGCTGGTATTCCAGTATTGCTTTTGCGGTTGCACAACGTATGTAACTATGAGATTTCAGCACTTGTCCATTTTGCAGTATGTGACTTTTCGACAAAAAATAATTTTTTTCAGTACAAGCTTTGTTATACAGTGGACAACGCTGATATTCCAGTATTGCTTTTGCGGTTGCACAACGTACGTAACTATGCGATTTCAGCACTTGTCCATTTTGCAGTATATGACTTTTCGATGAAAAATATTTTTTTCAGTACAAGCTTTATTATGCAGTGGAAAACGCTGGTACTCCAGTATTGCTTTTGCGGTTGCACAACGTATGAAATTATGAGATTTCAGTACTTGTCCATTTTGCAGTATACGACTTTTCGATAAAAAATAATTTTTTTCAGTACAAGCTTTGTTATACAGTGGAAAACGCTGGTATTCCAGTATTGCTTTTGCGGTTGCTCAACGTATGCAACTGTGCGATTTCAGCACTTGTCTATTTTGCAGTATATGACTTTTCGATAAAAAAAATATTTTTTTGCAGTACAAGCTTTATTATACAGTGGAAAACGCTGGTACTCCAGTATTGCTTTTGCGGTTGCACAACGTATGTAACTGGGCGATTTCAGCACTTGTCCATTTTGCAGTATATGACTTTTCGATAAAAAATAATTTTTTTCAGTACAAGCTTTATTATACAGTGGAAAACGCTGGTACTCCAGTATTGCTTTTGCGGTTGCACAACGTATGTAACTATGAGATTTCAGCACTTGTCCATTTTGCAGTATATGACTTTTCGATGAAAAAATTTTTTTGCAGTACAAGCTTTATTATACAGTGGAAAACGCTGATACTCCAGTATTGCTTTTGCGGTTGCACAACGTATGTAACTATGCGATTTCAGCACTTGTCCATTTTGCAGTATATGACTTTTCGATGAAAAATATTTTTTTGCAGTACAAGCTTTATTATACAGTGGAAAACGCTGATACTCCAGTATTGCTTTTGCGGTTGCACAACGTATGTAACTATGAGATTTCAGCACTTGTCCATTTTGCAGTATATGACTTTTCGATAAAAAATAATTTTTTTCAGTACAAGCTTTATTATACAGTGGAAAACGCTGGTACTCCAGTATTGCTTTTGCGGTTGCACAACGTATGTATCTATGAGATTTCAGTACTTGTCCATTTTGCAGTATATGACTTTTCGATAAAAAATAATTTTTTTCAGTACAAGCTTTGTTATACAGTGGAAAACGCTGGTATTCCAGTATTGCTTTTGCGGTTCCACAACGTATGCAACTGTGCGATTTCAGCACTTTTCCAATTTGCAGTATATGACTTTTCGATGAAAAATATTTTTTTGCAGTACAAGCTTTATTATACAGTGGAAAACGCTGATACTCCAGTATTGCTTTTGCGGTTGCACAACGTATGTAACTATGCGATTTCAGCACTTGTCCATTTTGCAGTATATGACTTTTCGATGAAAAATATTTTTTTGCAGTACAAGCTTTATTATACAGTGGAAAACGCTGATACTCCAGTATTGCTTTTGCGGTTGTACAACGTACGTAACTATGCGATTTCAGCACTTGTCCATTTTGCAGTATATGACTTTTCGATGAAAAATATTTTTTTCAGTACAAGCTTTATTATACAGTGGAAAACGCTGGTACTCCAGTATTGCTTTTGCGGTTGCACAACGTATGCAACTATGCGATTTCAGCACTTGTCCATTTTGCAGTATATGACTTTTCGATGAAAAATATTTTTTTGCAGTACAAGCTTTATTGTACAGTGGAAAACGCTGATACTCCAGTATTGCTTTTGCGGTTGCACAACGTATGTAACTATGAGATTTCAGCACTTGTCCATTATGCAGTATACGACTTTTCGACAAAAAATAATTTTTTTCAGTACAAGCTTTGTTATACAGTGGACAACGCTGATATTCCAGTATTGCTTTTGCGGTTGCACAACGTATGTAACTATGCGATTTCAGCACTTGTCCATTTTGCAGTATATGACTTTTCGATAAAAAATAATTTTTTTCAGTACAAGCTTTATTATACAGTGGAAAACGCTGGTACTCCAGTATTGCTTTTGCGGTTGCACAACGTATGTAACTATGAGATTTCAGCACTTGTCCATTTTGCAGTATATGACTTTTCGATGAAAAATATTTTTTTGCAGTACAAGCTTTATTATACAGTGGAAAACGCTGATACTCCAGTATTGCTTTTGCGGTTGCACAACGTATGTAACTATGCGATGTCAGCACTTGTCCATTTTGCAGTATATGACTTTTCGATGAAAAATATTTTTTTGCAGTACAAGCTTTATTATACAGTGGAAAACGCTGATACTCCAGTATTGCTTTTGCGGTTGCACAACGTATGTAACTATGAGATTTCAGCACTTGTCCATTTTGCAGTATATGACTTTTCGATAAAAAATAATTTTTTTCAGTACAAGCTTTATTATACAGTGGAAAACGCTGGTACTCCAGTATTGCTTTTGCGGTTGCACAACGTATGTAACTATGAGATTTCAGTACTTGTCCATTTTGCAGTATATGACTTTTCGATAAAAAATAATTTTTTTCAGTATAAGCTTTGTTATACAGTGGAAAACGCTGGTATTCCAGTATTGCTTTTGCGGTTGCACAACGTATGCAACTGTGCGATTTCAGCACTTTTCCAATTTGCAGTATATGACTTTTCGATGAAAAATATTTTTTTGCAGTACAAGCTTTATTATACAGTGGAAAACGCTGATACTCCAGTATTGCTTTTGCGGTTGCACAACGTATGTAACTATGCGATTTCAGCACTTGTCCATTTTGCAGTATATGACTTTTCGATGAAAAATATTTTTTTGCAGTACAAGCTTTATTATACAGTGGAAAACGCTGATACTCCAATATTGCTTTTGCGGTTGCACAACGTATGTAACTATGCGATTTCAGCACTTGTCCATTTTGCAGTATATGACTTTTCGATGAAAAATATTTTTTTGCACTGCAAGCTTTATTATACAGTGGAAAACGCTGATACTCCAGTATTGCTTTTGCGGTTGCACAACGTATGTAACTGTGCGATTTCAGCACTTGTGCATTTTGCAGTATATGACTTTTCGATAAAAAATAATTTTTTTCAGTACAAGCTTTATTATACAGTGGAAAACGCTGATATTCCAGTATTGCTTTTGCGGTTGCACAACGTATGTAACTATGAGATTTCAGCACTTGTCCATTTTGCTGTATATGACTTTTCGATAAAAAATAATTTTTTTCTGTACAAGCTTTGTTATACAGTGGAAAACGCTGGTATTCCAGTATTGCTTTTGCGGTTGCACAACTTATGCAATTGTGCGATTTCAGCACTTTTCTATTTTGCAGTATATGACTTTTCGATAAAAAATATTTTTTTGCAGTACAAGCTTTATTATACAGGGGAAAACGCTGATACTCCAGTATTGCTTTTGCGGTTGCACAACGTATGTAACTATGCGATTTCAGCACTTGTCCATTTTGCAGTATATGACTTTTCGATAAAAAATATTTTTTTGCAGTACAAGCTTTATTATACAGTGGAAAACGCTGATACTCCAGTATTGCTTTTGCAGTTGCACAACGTATGTAACTATGAGATTTCAGCACTTGTCCATTTTGCAGTATATGACTTTTCGATAAAAAATAATTTTTTTCATTACAAGCTTTATTATACAGTGGAAAACGCTGGTACTCCAGTATTGCTTTTGCGGTTGCACAACGTATGTAACTATGCGATTTCAGCACTTGTCCATTTTGCAGTGTATGACTTTTCGATGAAAAATATTTTTTTGCAGTACAAGCTTTATTATACAGTGGACAACGCTGATATTCCAGTATTGCTTTTGCGGTTGCACAACGTATGTAACTATGCGATTTCAGCACTTGTCCATTTTGCAGTATATGACTTTTCGATGAAAAATATTTTTTTGCAGTACAAGCTTTATTATACAGTGGAAAACGCTGATACTCCAGTATTGCTTTTGCGGTTGCACAACGCATGAAACTATGAGATTACAGTACTTGTCCGTTTTGCAGTATATGACTTTTCGACAAAAAATAATTTTTTTCAGTACAAGCTTTATTATACAGTGGAAAACGCTGATACTCCAGTATTGCTTTTGCGGTTGCACAATGTATGTAACTATGCGATTTCAGCACTTGTCCATTTTGCAGTATATGACTTTTCGATGAAAAATATTTTTTTCAGTACAAGCTTTATTATACAGTGGAAAACGCTGGTACTCCAGTATTGCTTTTGCGGTTGCACAACGTATGAAACTATGAGATTTCAGTACTTGTCCATTTTGCAGTATATGACTTTTCGATAAAAAATAATTTTTTTCAGTATAAGCTTTATTATACAGTGGAAAACGCTGGTATTCCAGTATTGCTTTTGCGGTGGCACAACGTATGCAACTGTGCGATTTCAGCACTTGTCTATTTTGCAGTATATGACTTTTCGATAAAAAATATTTTTTTGCAGTACAAGCTTTATTATACAGGGGAAAAGGCTGATACTCCAGTATTGCTTTTGCGGTTGCACAACGTATACAACTATGCGATTTCAGCACTTGTCCATTTTGCAGTATATGACTTTTCGATGAAAAATATTTTTTTGCAGTACAAGCTTTATTATACAGGGGAAAACGCTGATACTCCAGTATTGCTTTTGCGGTTGCACAACGTATACAACTATGCGATTTCAGCACTTGTCCATTTTGCAGTATATGACTTTTCGATGAAAAATATTTTTTTGCAGTACAAGCTTTATTATACAGTGGAAAACGCTGATACTCCAGTATTGCTTTTGCGGTTGCACAACGTATGTAACTATGCGATTTCAGCACTTGTCCATTTTGCAGTATATGACTTTTCGATGAAAAATATTTTTTTGCAGTGCAAGCTTTATTATACAGTGGAAAACGCTGATACTCCAGTATTGCTTTTGCGGTTGCACAACGTATGTAACTATGAGATTTCAGCACTTGTCCATTTTGCAGTATGTGACTTTTCGACAAAAAATATTTTTTTGCAGTACAAGCTTTATTATACAGGGGAAAACGCTGATACTCCAGTATTGCTTTTGCGGTTGCACAACTTATACAACTATGCGATTTCAGCAATTGTCCATTTTGCAGTATGTGACTTTTCGATGAAAAATATTTTTTTGCAGTACAAGCTTTATTATACAGTGGAAAACGCTGATACTCCAGTATTGCTTTTGCGGTTGCACAACGTATGTAACTATGCGATTTCAGCACTTGTCCATTTTGCAGTATATGACTTTTCGATGAAAAATATTTTTTTGCAGTGCAAGCTTTATTATACAGTGGAAAACGCTGATACTCCAGTATTGCTTTTGCGGTTGCACAACGTATGTAACTATGAGATTTCAGCACTTGTCCATTTTGCATTATGTGACTTTTCGACAAAAAATAATTTTTTTCAGTACAAGCTTTGTTATACAGTGGACAACGCTGATATTCCAGTATTGCTTTTGCGGTTGCACAACGTATGTAACTATGCGATTTCAGCACTTGTCCATTTTGCAGTATATGACTTTTCGATGAAAAATATTTTTTTGCAGTACAAGCTTTATTATACAGTGGAAAACGCTGATACTCCAGTATTGCTTTTGCGGTTGCACAACGTATGTAACTATGCGATTTCAGCACTTGTCCATTTTGCAGTATATGACTTTTCGATAAAAAATAATTTTTTTCATTACAAGCTTTGTTATACAGTGGAAAACGCTGGTATTCCAGTATTGCTTTTGCGGTTGCACAACTTATGCAACTGTGCGATTTCAGCACTTTTCTATTTTGCAGTATATGACTTTTCGATAAAAAATATTTTTTTGCAGTACAAGCTTTATTATACAGGGGAAAACGCTGATACTCCAGTATTGCTTTTGCGGTTGCACAACGTATGTAACTATGCGATTTCAGCACTTGTCCATTTTGCAGTATATGACTTTTCGATGAAAAATATTTTTTTGCACTGCAAGCTTTATTATACAGTGGAAAACGCTGATACTCCAGTATTGCTTTTGCGGTTGCACAACGTATGTAACTGTGCGATTTCAGCACTTGTGCATTTTGCAGTATATGACTTTTCGATAAAAAATAATTTTTTTCAGTACAAGCTTTATTATACAGTGGAAAACGCTGATATTCCAGTATTGCTTTTGCGGTTGCACAACGTATGTAACTATGAGATTTCAGCACTTGTCCATTTTGCTGTATATGACTTTTCGATAAAAAATAATTTTTTTCTGTACAAGCTTTGTTATACAGTGGAAAACGCTGGTATTCCAGTATTGCTTTTGCGGTTGCACAACTTATGCAATTGTGCGATTTCAGCACTTTTCTATTTTGCAGTATATGACCTTTCGATAAAAAATATTTTTTTGCAGTACAAGCTTTATTATACAGGGGAAAACGCTGATACTCCAGTATTGCTTTTGCGGTTGCACAACGTATGTAACTATGCGATTTCAGCACTTGTCCATTTTGCAGTATATGACTTTTCGATAAAAAATATTTTTTTGCAGTACAAGCTTTATTATACAGTGGAAAACGCTGATACTCCAGTATTGCTTTTGCAGTTGCACAACGTATGTAACTATGAGATTTCAGCACTTGTCCATTTTGCAGTATATGACTTTTCGATAAAAAATAATTTTTTTCATTACAAGCTTTATTATACAGTGGAAAACGCTGGTACTCCAGTATTGCTTTTGCGGTTGCACAACCTATGTAACTATGCGATTTCAGCACTTGTCCATTTTGCAGTGTATGACTTTTCGATGAAAAATATTTTTTTGCAGTACAAGCTTTATTATACAGTGGACAAATCTGATATTCCAGTATTGCTTTTGCGGTTGCACAACGTATGTAACTATGCGATTTCAGCACTTGTCCATTTTGCAGTATATGACTTTTCGATGAAAAATATTTTTTTGCAGTACAAGCTTTATTATACAGTGGAAAACGCTGATACTCCAGTATTGCTTTTGCGGTTGCACAACGCATGAAACTATGAGATTACAGTACTTGTCCGTTTTGCAGTATATGACTTTTCGACAAAAAATAATTTTTTTCAGTACAAGCTTTATTATACAGTGGAAAACGCTGATACTCCAGTATTGCTTTTGCGGTTGCTCAATGTATGTAACTATGCGATTTCAGCACTTGTCCATTTTGCAGTATATGACTTTTCGATGAAAAATATTTTTTTCAGTACAAGCTTTATTATACAGTGGAAAACGCTGGTACTCCAGTATTGCTTTTGCGGTTGCACAACGTATGAAACTATGAGATTTCAGTACTTGTCCATTTTGCAGTATATGACTTTTCGATAAAAAATAATTTTTTTCAGTATAAGCTTTATTATACAGTGGAAAACGCTGGTATTCCAGTATTGCTTTTGCGGTTGCACAACGTATGCAACTGTGCGATTTCAGCACTTGTCTATTTTGCAGTATATGACTTTTCGATAAAAAATATTTTTTTGCAGTACAAGCTTTATTATACAGGGGAAAAGGCTGATACTCCAGTATTGCTTTTGCGGTTGCACAACGTATACAACTATGCGATTTCAGCACTTGTCCATTTTGCAGTATATGACTTTTCGATGAAAAATATTTTTTTGCAGTACAAGCTTTATTATACAGGGGAAAACGCTGATACTCCAGTATTGCTTTTGCGGTTGCACAACGTATACAACTATGCGATTTCAGCACTTGTCCATTTTGCAGTATATGACTTTTCGATGAAAAATATTTTTTTGCAGTACAAGCTTTATTATACAGTGGAAAACGCTGATACTCCAGTATTGCTTTTGCGGTTGCACAACGTATGTAACTATGCGATTTCAGCACTTGTCCATTTTGCAGTATATGACTTTTCGATGAAAAATATTTTTTTGCAGTGCAAGCTTTATTATACAGTGGAAAACGCTGATACTCCAGTATTGCTTTTGCGGTTGCACAACGTATGTAACTATGAGATTTCAGCACTTGTCCATTTTGCAGTATGTGACTTTTCGACAAAAAATATTTTTTTGCAGTACAAGCTTTATTATACAGGGGAAAACGCTGATACTCCAGTATTGCTTTTGCGGTTGCACAACGTATACAACTATGCGATTTCAGCACTTGTCCATTTTGCAGTATGTGACTTTTCGATGAAAAATATTTTTTTGCAGTACAAGCTTTATTATACAGTGGAAAACGCTGATACTCCAGTATTGCTTTTGCGGTTGCACAACGTATGTAACTATGCGATTTCAGCACTTGTCCATTTTGCAGTATATGACTTTTCGATGAAAAATATTTTTTTGCAGTGCAAGCTTTATTATACAGTGGAAAACGCTGATACTCCAGTATTGCTTTTGCGGTTGCACAACGTATGTAACTATGAGATTTCAGCACTTGTCCATTTTGCATTATGTGACTTTTCGACAAAAAATAATTTTTTTCAGTACAAGCATGTTATACAGTGGACAACGCTGATATTCCAGTATTGCTTTTGCGGTTGCACAACGTATGTAACTATGCGATTTCAGCACTTGTCCATTTTGCAGTATATGACTTTTCGATGAAAAATATTTTTTTGCAGTACAAGCTTTATTATACAGTGGAAAACGCTGATACTCCAGTATTGCTTTTGCGGTTGCACAACGTATGTAACTATGCGATTTCAGCACTTGTCCATTTTGCAGTATATGACTTTTCGATAAAAAATAATTTTTTTCATTACAAGCTTTGTTATACAGTGGAAAACGCTGGTATTCCAGTATTGCTTTTGCGGTTGCACAACTTATGCAACTGTGCGATTTCAGCACTTTTCTATTTTGCAGTATATGACTTTTCGATAAAAAATATTTTTTTGCAGTACAAGCTTTATTATACAGGGGAAAACGCTGATACTCCAGTATTGCTTTTGCGGTTGCACAACGTATACAACTATGCGATTTCAGCACTTGTCCATTTTGCAGTATATGACTTTTCGATGAAAAATATTTTTTTGCAGTACAAGCTTTATTATACAGTGGAAAACGCTGATACTCCAGTATTGCTTTTGCGGTTGCACAACGTATGTAACTATGCGATTTCAGCACTTGTCCATTTTGCAGTATATGACTTTTCGATGAAAAATATTTTTTTGCAGTGCAAGCTTTATTATACAGTGGAAAACGCTGATACTCCAGTATTGCTTTTGCGGTTGCACAACGTATGTAACTATGAGATTTCAGCACTTGTCCATTTTGCAGTATGTGACTTTTCGACAAAAAATATTTTTTTGCAGTACAAGCTTTATTATACAGGGGAAAACGCTGATACTCCAGTATTGCTTTTGCGGTTGCACAACGTATACAACTATGCGATTTCAGCACTTGTCCATTTTGCAGTATGTGACTTTTCGATGAAAAATATTTTTTTGCAGTACAAGCTTTATTATACAGTGGAAAACGCTGATACTCCAGTATTGCTTTTGCGGTTGCACAACGTATGTAACTATGCGATTTCAGCACTTGTCCATTTTGCAGTATATGACTTTTCGATGAAAAATATTTTTTTGCAGTGCAAGCTTTATTATACAGTGGAAAACGCTGATACTCCAGTATTGCTTTTGCGGTTGCACAACGTATGTAACTATGAGATTTCAGCACTTGTCCATTTTGCATTATGTGACTTTTCGACAAAAAATAATTTTTTTCAGTACAAGCATGTTATACAGTGGACAACGCTGATATTCCAGTATTGCTTTTGCGGTTGCACAACGTATGTAACTATGCGATTTCAGCACTTGTCCATTTTGCAGTATATGACTTTTCGATGAAAAATATTTTTTTGCAGTACAAGCTTTATTATACAGTGGAAAACGCTGATACTCCAGTATTGCTTTTGCGGTTGCACAACGTATGTAACTATGCGATTTCAGCACTTGTCCATTTTGCAGTATATGACTTTTCGATAAAAAATAATTTTTTTCATTACAAGCTTTGTTATACAGTGGAAAACGCTGGTATTCCAGTATTGCTTTTGCGGTTGCACAACTTATGCAACTGTGCGATTTCAGCACTTTTCTATTTTGCAGTATATGACTTTTCGATAAAAAATATTTTTTTGCAGTACAAGCTTTATTATACAGGGGAAAACGCTGATACTCCAGTATTGCTTTTGCGGTTGCACAACGTATGTAACTATGCGATTTCAGCACTTGTCCATTTTGCAGTATATGACTTTTCGATGAAAAATATTTTTTTGCAGTACAAGCTTTATTATACAGTGGACAACGCTGATATTCCAGTATTGCTTTTGCGGTTGCACAACGTATGTAACTATGCGATTTCAGCACTTGTCCATTTTGCAGTATATGACTTTTCGATGAAAAATATTTTTTTTCAGTACAAGCTTTATTATACAGTGGAAAACGCTGATACTCCAGTATTGCTTTTGCGGTTGCACAACGTATGCAACTGTGCGATTTCAGCACTTGTCCATTTTGCAGTATATGACTTTTCGATGAAAAATATTTTTTTTCAGTACAAGCTTTATTATACAGTGGAAAACGCTGATACTCCAGTATTGCTTTTGCGGTTGCACAACGTATGCAACTGTGCGATTTCAGCACTTGTCCATTTTGCAGTATATGACTTTTCGATAAATAATATTTTTTTGCAGTACAAGCTTTATTATACAGTGGAAAACGCTGATACTCCAGTATTGCTTTTGCGGTTGCACAACGTATGTAACTATGAGATTTCAGCACTTGTCCATTTTGCAGTATGTGACTTTTCGACAAAAAATAATTTTTTTCAGTACAAGCTTTGTTATACAGTGGACAACGCTGATATTCCAGTATTGCTTTTGCGGTTGCACAACGTATGTAACTATGCGATTTCAGCACTTGTCCATTTTGCAGTATATGACTTTTCGATGAAAAATATTTTTTTGCAGTACAAGCTTTATTATACAGTGGAAAACGCTGATACTCCAGTATTGCTTTTGCGGTTGCACAACGTATGTAACTATGCGATTTCAGCACTTGTCCATTTTGCAGTATATGACTTTTCGATGAAAAATATTTTTTTGCAGTACAAGCTTTATTATACAGTGGAAAACGCTGATACTCCAGTATTGCTTTTGCGGTTGCACAACGTATTTAACTATGCGATTTCAGCACTTGTCCATTTTGCAGTATATGACTATTCGATGAAAAATATTTTTTTGCAGTACAAGCTTTATTATACATTGGAAAACGCTGATACTCCAATATTGCTTTTGCGGTTGCACAACGTATGTAACTATGCGATTTCAGCACTTGTCCATTTTGCAGTATATGACTTTTCGATGAAAAATATTTTTTTGCAGTACAAGCTTTATTATACAGTGGAAAACGCTGATACTCCAGTATTGCTTTTGCGGTTGCACAACGTATGTAACTATGCGATTTCAGCACTTGTCCATTTTGCAGTATATGACTTTTCGATGAAAAATATTTTTTTGCAGTACAAGCTTTATTATGCAGTGGAAAACGCTGATACTCCAATATTGCTTTTGCGGTTGCACAACGTATGTAACTATGCGATTTCAGCACTTGTCCATTTTGCAGTATATGACTTTTCGATGAAAAATATTTTTTTGCACTGCAAGCTTTATTATACAGTGGAAAACGCTGATACTCCAGTATTGCTTTTGCGGTTGCACAACGTATGTAACTGTGCGATTTCAGCACTTGTGCATTTTGCAGTATATGACTTTTCGATAAAAAATAATTTTTTTCAGTACAAGCTTTATTATACAGTGGAAAACGCTGATATTCCAGTATTGCTTTTGCGGTTGCACAACGTATGTAACTATGAGATTTCAGCACTTGTCCATTTTGCAGTATATGACTTTTCGATAAAAAATAATTTTTTTCTGTACAAGCTTTGTTATACAGTGGAAAACGCTGGTATTCCAGTATTGCTTTTGCGGTTGCACAACTTATGCAATTGTGCGATTTCAGCACTTTTCTATTTTGCAGTATATGACTTTTCGATAAAAAATATTTTTTTGCAGTACAAGCTTTATTATACAGTGGAAAACGCTGGTACTCCAGTATTGCTTTTGCGGTTGCACAACGTATGTAACTATGAGATTTCAGTACTTGTCCATTTTGCAGTATATGACTTTTCGATAAAAAATAATTTTTTTCAGTACAAGCTTTGTTATACAGTGGAAAACGCTGGTATTCCAGTATTGCTTTTGCGGTTGCACAACGTATGCAACTGTGCGATTTCAGCACTTTTCCAATTTGCAGTATATGACTTTTCGATGAAAAATATTTTTTTGCAGTACAAGCTTTATTATACAGTGGAAAACGCTGATACTCCAGTATTGCTTTTGCGGTTGCACAACGTATGTAACTATGCGATTTCAGCACTTGTCCATTTTGCAGTATATGACTTTTCGATGAAAATTATTTTTTTGCAGTACAAGCTTTATTATACAGTGGAAAACGCTGATACTCCAGTATTGCTTTTGCGGTTGTACAACGTACGTAACTATGCGATTTCAGCACTTGTCCATTTTGCAGTATATGACTTTTCGATGAAAAATATTTTTTTCAGTACAAGCTTTATTATACAGTGGAAAACGCTGGTACTCCAGTATTGCTTTTGCGGTTGCACAACGTATGCAACTATGCGATTTCAGCACTTGTCCATTTTGCAGTATATGACTTTTCGATGAAAAATATTTTTTTGCAGTACAAGCTTTATTGTACAGTGGAAAACGCTGATACTCCAGTATTGCTTTTGCGGTTGCACAACGTATGTAACTATGAGCTTTCAGCACTTGTCCATTATGCAGTATACGACTTTTCGACAAAAAATAATTTTTTTCAGTACAAGCTTTGTTATACAGTGGACAACGCTGGTACTCCAGTATTGCTTTTGCGGTTGCACAACGTATGTAACTATGCGATTTCAGCACTTGTCCATTTTGCAGTATATGACTTTTCGATAAAAAATAATTTTTTTCAGTACAAGCTTTATTATACAGTGGAAAACGCTGGTACTCCAGTATTGCTTTTGCGGTTGCACAACGTATGTAACTATGAGATTTCAGCACTTGTCCATTTTGCAGTATATGACTTTTCGATAAAAAATATTTTTTTGCAGTACAAGCTTTATTATACAGTGGAAAACGCTGATACTCCAGTATTGCTTTTGCGGTTGCACAACGTATGTAACTATGAGATTTCAGCACTTGTCCATTTTGCAGTATATGACTTTTCGATAAAAAATAATTTTTTTCAGTACAAGCTTTATTATACAGTGGAAAACGCTGGTACTCCAGTATTGCTTTTGCGGTTGCACAACGTATGTAACTATGAGATTTCAGTACTTGTCCATTTTGCAGTATATGACTTTTCGATAAAAAATAATTTTTTTCAGTACAAGCTTTGTTATACAGTGGAAAACGCTGGTATTCCAGTATTGCTTTTGCGGTTGCACAACGTATGCAACTGTGCGATTTCAGCACTTTTCCAATTTGCAGTATATGACTTTTCGATGAAAAATATTTTTTTGCAGTACAAGCTTTATTATACAGTGGAAAACGCTGATACTCCAGTATTGCTTTTGCGGTTGCACAACGTATGTAACTATGCGATTTCAGCACTTGTCCATTTTGCAGTATATGACTTTTCGATGAAAAATATTTTTTTGCAGTACAAGCTTTATTATACAGTGGAAAACGCTGATACTCCAGTATTGCTTTTGCGGTTGCACAACGTATGAAACTATGAGATTTCAGTACTTGTCCGTTTTGCAGTATATGACTTTTCGATAAAAAATAATTTTTTTCAGTACAAGCTTTATTATACAGTGGAAAACGCTGATACTCCAGTATTGCTTTTGCGGTTGCACAACGTACGTAACTATGCGATTTCAGCACTTGTCCATTTTGCAGTATATGACTTTTCGATGAAAAATATTTTTTTCAGTAAAAGCTTTATTATACAGTGGAAAACGCTGGTACTCCAGTATTGCTTTTGCGGTTGCACAACGTATGAAACTATGAGATTTCAGTACTTGTCCATTTTGCAGTATACGACTTTTCGATAAAAAATAATTTTTTTCAGTACAAGCTTTGTTATACAGTGGAAAACGCTGGTATTCCAGTATTGCTTTTGCGGTTGCTCAACGTATGCAACTGTGCGATTTCAGCACTTGTCTATTTTGCAGTATATGACTTTTCGATAAAAAAAATATTTTTTTGCAGTACAAGCTTTATTATACAGTAGAAAACGCTGATACTCCAGTATTGCTTTTGCGGTTGCACAACGTATGCAACTATGCGATTTCAGCACTTGTCCATTTTGCAGTATATGACTTTTCGATGAAAAATATTTTTTTGCAGTACAAGCTTTATTATACAGTGGAAAACGCTGATACTCCAGTATTGCTTTTGCGGTTGCACAACGTATGTAACTATGCGATTTCAGCACTTGTCCATTTTGCAGTATATGACTTTTCGATGAAAAATATTTTTTTGCAGTACAAGCTTTATTATACAGTGGAAAACGCTGATACTCCAGTATTGCTTTTGCGGTTGCACAACGTATTTAACTATGCGATTTCAGCACTTGTCCATTTTGCAGTATATGACTTTTCGATGAAAAATATTTTTTTGCAGTACAAGCTTTATTATACAGTGGAAAACGCTGATACTCCAATATTGCTTTTGCGGTTGCACAACGTATATAACTATGCGATTTCAGCACTTGTCCATTTTGCAGTATATGACTTTTCGATGAAAAATATTTTTTTGCAGTACAAGCTTTATTATACAGTGGAAAACGCTGATACTCCAGTATTGCTTTTGCGGTTGCACAACGTATGTAACTATGCGATTTCAGCACTTGTCCATTTTGCAGTATATGACTTTTCGATGAAAAATATTTTTTTGCAGTACAAGCTTTATTATACAGTGGAAAACGCTGATACTCCAATATTGCTTTTGCGGTTGCACAACGTATGTAACTATGCGATTTCAGCACTTGTCCATTTTGCAGTATATGACTTTTCGATAAAAAATAATTTTTTTCATTACAAGCTTTATTATACAGTGGAAAACGCTGGTACTCCAGTATTGCTTTTGCGGTTGCACAACGTATGTAACTATGCGATTTCAGCACTTGTCCATTTTGCAGTGTATGACTTTTCGATGAAAAATATTTTTTTGCAGTACAAGCTTTATTATACAGTGGACAACGCTGATATTCCAGTATTGCTTTTGCGGTTGCACAACGTATGTAACTATGCGATTTCAGCACTTGTCCATTTTGCAGTATATGACTTTTCGATGAAAAATATTTTTTTGCAGTACAAGCTTTATTATACAGTGGAAAACGCTGATACTCCAGTATTGCTTTTGCGGTTGCACAACGCATGAAACTATGAGATTACAGTACTTGTCCGTTTTGCAGTATATGACTTTTCGACAAAAAATAATTTTTTTCAGTACAAGCTTTATTATACAGTGGAAAACGCTGATACTCCAGTATTGCTTTTGCGGTTGCACAATGTATGTAACTATGCGATTTCAGCACTTGTCCATTTTGCAGTATATGACTTTTCGATGAAAAATATTTTTTTTAGTACAAGCTTTATTATACAGTGGAAAACGCTGGTACTCCAGTATTGCTTTTGCGGTTGCACAACGTATGAAACTATGAGATTTCAGTACTTGTCCATTTTGCAGTATATGACTTTTCGATAAAAAATAATTTTTTTCAGTATAAGCTTTATTATACAGTGGAAAACGCTGGTATTCCAGTATTGCTTTTGCGGTTGCACAACGTATGCAACTGTGCGATTTCAGCACTTGTCTATTTTGCAGTATATGACTTTTCGATAAAAAATATTTTTTTGCAGTACAAGCTTTATTATACAGGGGAAAAGGCTGATACTCCAGTATTGCTTTTGCGGTTGCACAACGTATACAACTATGCGATTTCAGCACTTGTCCATTTTGCAGTATATGACTTTTCGATGAAAAATATTTTTTTGCAGTACAAGCTTTATTATACAGGGGAAAACGCTGATACTCCAGTATTGCTTTTGCGGTTGCACAACGTATACAACTATGCGATTTCAGCACTTGTCCATTTTGCAGTATATGACTTTTCGATGAAAAATATTTTTTTGCAGTACAAGCTTTATTATACAGTGGAAAACGCTGATACTCCAGTATTGCTTTTGCGGTTGCACAACGTATGTAACTATGCGATTTCAGAACTTGTCCATTTTGCAGTATATGACTTTTCGATGAAAAATATTTTTTTGCAGTGCAAGCTTTATTATACAGTGGAAAACGCTGATACTCCAGTATTGCTTTTGCGGTTGCACAACGTATGTAACTATGAGATTTCAGCACTTGTCCATTTTGCAGTATGTGACTTTTCGACAAAAAATAATTTTTTTCAGTACAAGCTTTGTTATACAGTGGACAACGCTGATATTCCAGTATTGCTTTTGCGGTTGCACAACGTATACAACTATGCGATTTCAGCACTTGTCCATTTTGCAGTATATGACTTTTCGATGAAAAATATTTTTTTGCAGTACAAGCTTTATTATACAGGGGAAAACGCTGATACTCCAGTATTGCTTTTGCGGTTGCACAACGTATACAACTATGCGATTTCAGCACTTGTCCATTTTGCAGTATATGACTTTTCGATGAAAAATATTTTTTTGCAGTACAAGCTTTATTATACAGTGGAAAACGCTGATACTCCAGTATTGCTTTTGCGGTTGCACAACGTATTTAACTATGCGATTTCAGCACTTGTCCATTTTGCAGTATATGACTTTTCGATGAAAAATATTTTTTTGCAGTACAAGCTTTATTATACAGTGGAAAACGCTGATACTCCAATATTGCTTTTGCGGTTGCACAACGTATATAACTATGCGATTTCAGCACTTGTCCATTTTGCAGTATATGACTTTTCGATGAAAAATATTTTTTTGCAGTACAAGCTTTATTATACAGTGGAAAACGCTGATACTCCAGTATTGCTTTTGCGGTTGCACAACGTATGTAACTATGCGATTTCAGCACTTGTCCATTTTGCAGTATATGACTTTTCGATGAAAAATATTTTTTTGCAGTACAAGCTTTATTATACAGTGGAAAACGCTGATACTCCAATATTGCTTTTGCGGTTGCACAACGTATGTAACTATGCGATTTCAGCACTTGTCCATTTTGCAGTATATGACTTTTCGATAAAAAATAATTTTTTTCATTACAAGCTTTATTATACAGTGGAAAACGCTGGTACTCCAGTATTGCTTTTGCGGTTGCACAACGTATGTAACTATGCGATTTCAGCACTTGTCCATTTTGCAGTATATGACTTTTCGATGAAAAATATTTTTTTGCAGTACAAGCTTTATTATACAGTGGAAAACGCTGATACTCCAGTATTGCTTTTGCGGTTGCACAACGCATGAAACTATGAGATTACAGTACTTGTCCGTTTTGCAGTATATGACTTTTCGACAAAAAATAATTTTTTTCAGTACAAGCTTTATTATACAGTGGAAAACGCTGATACTCCAGTATTGCTTTTGCGGTTGCACAATGTATGTAACTATGCGATTTCAGCACTTGTCCATTTTGCAGTATATGACTTTTCGATGAAAAATATTTTTTTCAGTACAAGCTTTATTATACAGTGGAAAACGCTGGTACTCCAGTATTGCTTTTGCGGTTGCACAACGTATGAAACTATGAGATTTCAGTACTTGTCCATTTTGCAGTATATGACTTTTCGATAAAAAATAATTTTTTTCAGTATAAGCTTTATTATACAGTGGAAAACGCTGGTATTCCAGTATTGCTTTTGCGGTTGCACAACGTATGCAACTGTGCGATTTCAGCACTTGTCTATTTTGCAGTATATGACTTTTCGATAAAAAATATTTTTTTGCAGTACAAGCTTTATTATACAGGGGAAAAGGCTGATACTCCAGTATTGCTTTTGCGGTTGCACAACGTATACAACTATGCGATTTCAGCACTTGTCCATTTTGCAGTATATGACTTTTCGATGAAAAATATTTTTTTGCAGTACAAGCTTTATTATACAGGGGAAAACGCTGATACTCCAGTATTGCTTTTGCGGTTGCACAACGTATACAACTATGCGATTTCAGCACTTGTCCATTTTGCAGTATATGACTTTTCGATGAAAAATATTTTTTTGCAGTACAAGCTTTATTATACAGTGGAAAACGCTGATACTCCAGTATTGCTTTTGCGGTTGCACAACGTATGTAACTATGCGATTTCAGAACTTGTCCATTTTGCAGTATATGACTTTTCGATGAAAAATATTTTTTTGCAGTGCAAGCTTTATTATACAGTGGAAAACGCTGATACTCCAGTATTGCTTTTGCGGTTGCACAACGTATGTAACTATGAGATTTCAGCACTTGTCCATTTTGCAGTATGTGACTTTTCGACAAAAAATAATTTTTTTCAGTACAAGCTTTGTTATACAGTGGACAACGCTGATATTCCAGTATTGCTTTTGCGGTTGCACAACGTATACAACTATGCGATTTCAGCACTTGTCCATTTTGCAGTATATGACTTTTCGATGAAAAATATTTTTTTGCAGTACAAGCTTTATTATACAGGGGAAAACGCTGATACTCCAGTATTGCTTTTGCGGTTGCACAACGTATACAACTATGCGATTTCAGCACTTGTCCATTTTGCAGTATATGACTTTTCGATGAAAAATATTTTTTTGCAGTACAAGCTTTATTATACAGTGGAAAACGCTGATACTCCAGTATTGCTTTTGCGGTTGCACAACGTATTTAACTATGCGATTTCAGCACTTGTCCATTTTGCAGTATATGACTTTTCGATGAAAAATATTTTTTTGCAGTACAAGCTTTATTATACAGTGGAAAACGCTGATACTCCAATATTGCTTTTGCGGTTGCACAACGTATATAACTATGCGATTTCAGCACTTGTCCATTTTGCAGTATATGACTTTTCGATGAAAAATATTTTTTTGCAGTACAAGCTTTATTATACAGTGGAAAACGCTGATACTCCAGTATTGCCTTTGCGGTTGCACAACGTATGTAACTATGCGATTTCAGCACTTGTCCATTTTGCAGTATATGACTTTTCGATGAAAAATATTTTTTTGCAGTACAAGCTTTATTATACAGTGGAAAACGCTGATACTCCAATATTGCTTTTGCGGTTGCACAACGTATGTAACTATGCGATTTCAGCACTTGTCCATTTTGCAGTATATGACTTTTCGATAAAAAATAATTTTTTTCATTACAAGCTTTATTATACAGTGGAAAACGCTGGTACTCCAGTATTGCTTTTGCGGTTGCACAACGTATGTAACTATGCGATTTCAGCACTTGTCCATTTTGCAGTGTATGACTTTTCGATGAAAAATATTTTTTTGCAGTACAAGCTTTATTATACAGTGGACAACGCTGATATTCCAGTATTGCTTTTGCGGTTGCACAACGTATGTAACTATGCGATTTCAGCACTTGTCCATTTTGCAGTATATGACTTTTCGATGAAAAATATTTTTTTGCAGTACAAGCTTTATTATACAGTGGAAAACGCTGATACTCCAGTATTGCTTTTGCGGTTGCACAACGCATGAAACTATGAGATTACAGTACTTGTCCGTTTTGCAGTATATGACTTTTCGACAAAAAATAATTTTTTTCAGTACAAGCTTTATTATACAGTGGAAAACGCTGATACTCCAGTATTGCTTTTGCGGTTGCACAATGTATGTAACTATGCGATTTCAGCACTTGTCCATTTTGCAGTATATGACTTTTCGATGAAAAATATTTTTTTCAGTACAAGCTTTATTATACAGTGGAAAACGCTGGTACTCCAGTATTGCTTTTGCGGTTGCACAACGTATGAAACTATGAGATTTCAGTACTTGTCCATTTTGCAGTATATGACTTTTCGATAAAAAATAATTTTTTTCAGTATAAGCTTTATTATACAGTGGAAAACGCTGGTATTCCAGTATTGCTTTTGCGGTTGCACAACGTATGCAACTGTGCGATTTCAGCACTTGTCTATTTTGCAGTATATGACTTTTCGATAAAAAATATTTTTTTGCAGTACAAGCTTTATTATACAGGGGAAAAGGCTGATACTCCAGTATTGCTTTTGCGGTTGCACAACGTATACAACTATGCGATTTCAGCACTTGTCCATTTTGCAGTATATGACTTTTCGATGAAAAATATTTTTTTGCAGTACAAGCTTTATTATACAGGGGAAAACGCTGATACTCCAGTATTGCTTTTGCGGTTGCACAACGTATACAACTATGCGATTTCAGCACTTGTCCATTTTGCAGTATATGACTTTTCGATGAAAAATATTTTTTTGCAGTACAAGCTTTATTATACAGTGGAAAACGCTGATACTCCAGTATTGCTTTTGCGGTTGCACAACGTATGTAACTATGCGATTTCAGCACTTGTCCATTTTGCAGTATATGACTTTTCGATGAAAAATATTTTTTTGCAGTGCAAGCTTTATTATACAGTGGAAAACGCTGATACTCCAGTATTGCTTTTGCGGTTGCACAACGTATGTAACTATGAGATTTCAGCACTTGTCCATTTTGCAGTATGTGACTTTTCGACAAAAAATAATTTTTTTCAGTACAAGCTTTGTTATACAGTGGACAACGCTGATATTCCAGTATTGCTTTTGCGGTTGCACAACGTATACAACTATGCGATTTCAGCACTTGTCCATTTTGCAGTATATGACTTTTCGATGAAAAATATTTTTTTGCAGTACAAGCTTTATTATACAGGGGAAAACGCTGATACTCCAGTATTGCTTTTGCGGTTGCACAACGTATACAACTATGCGATTTCAGCACTTGTCCATTTTGCAGTATATGACTTTTCGATGAAAAATATTTTTTTGCAGTACAAGCTTTATTATACAGTGGAAAACGCTGATACTCCAGTATTGCTTTTGCGGTTGCACAACGTATGTAACTATGCGATTTCAGCACTTGTCCATTTTGCAGTATATGACTTTTCGATGAAAAATATTTTTTTGCAGTGCAAGCTTTATTATACAGTGGAAAACGCTGATACTCCAGTATTGCTTTTGCGGTTGCACAACGTATGTAACTATGAGATTTCAGCACTTGTCCATTTTGCAGTATGTGACTTTTCGACAAAAAATAATTTTTTTCAGTACAAGCTTTGTTATACAGTGGACAACGCTGATATTCCAGTATTGCTTTTGCGGTTGCACAACGTATGTAACTATGCGATTTCAGCACTTGTCCATTTTGCAGTATATGACTTTTCGATGAAAAATATTTTTTTGCAGTACAAGCTTTATTATACAGTGGAAAACGCTGATACTCCAGTATTGCTTTTGCGGTTGCACAACGTATGTAACTATGCGATTTCAGCACTTGTCCATTTTGCAGTATATGACTTTTCGATAAAAAATAATTTTTTTCATTACAAGCTTTGTTATACAGTGGAAAACGCTGGTATTCCAATATTGCTTTTGCGGTTGCACAACTTATGCAACTGTGCGATTTCAGCACTTTTCTATTTTGCAGTATATGACTTTTCGATAAAAAATATTTTTTTGCAGTACAAGCTTTATTATACAGGGGAAAACGCTGATACTCCAGTATTGCTTTTGCGGTTGCACAACGTATGTAACTATGCGATTTCAGCACTTGTCCATTTTGCAGTATATGACTTTTCGATGAAAAATATTTTTTTGCAGTACAAGCTTTATTATACAGTGGACAACGCTGATATTCCAGTATTGCTTTTGCGGTTGCACAACGTATGTAACTATGCGATTTCAGCACTTGTCCATTTTGCAGTATATGACTTTTCGATGAAAAATATTTTTTTTCAGTACAAGCTTTATTATACAGTGGAAAACGCTGATACTCCAGTATTGCTTTTGCGGTTGCACAACGTATGCAACTGTGCGATTTCAGCACTTGTCCATTTTGCAGTATATGACTTTTCGATGAAAAATATTTTTTTTCAGTACAAGCTTTATTATACAGTGGAAAACGCTGATACTCCAGTATTGCTTTTGCGGTTGCACAACGTATGCAACTGTGCGATTTCAGCACTTGTCCATTTTGCAGTATATGACTTTTCGATAAATAATATTTTTTTGCAGTACAAGCTTTATTATACAGTGGAAAACGCTGATACTCCAGTATTGCTTTTGCAGTTGCACAACGTATGTAACTGTGAGATTTCAGCACTTGTCCATTTTGCAGTATGTGACTTTTCGACAAAAAATAATTTTTTTCAGTACAAGCTTTGTTATACAGTGGACAACGCTGATATTCCAGTATTGCTTTTGCGGTTGCACAACGTATGTAACTATGCGATTTCAGCACTTGTCCATTTT
The DNA here is from genome assembly GCF_947561715.1 of Ascidia mentula. Taxonomy (NCBI): domain Eukaryota; kingdom Metazoa; phylum Chordata; class Ascidiacea; order Phlebobranchia; family Ascidiidae; genus Ascidia; species Ascidia mentula. The sequence continues at coordinate 12,105,301 of NC_138569.1, read as the reverse complement.
GCAGTATATGACTTTTCGATGAAAAATATTTTTTTGCAGTACAAGCTTTATTATACAGTGGAAAACGCTGATACTACAGTATTGCTTTTGCGGTTGCACAACGTATGTAACTATGCGATTTCAGCACTTGTCCATTTTGCAGTATATGACTTTTCGATGAAAAATATTTTTTTGCAGTACAAGCTTTATTATACAGTGGAAAACGCTGATACTCCAGTATTGCTTTTGCGGTTGCACAACGTATTTAACTATGCGATTTCAGCACTTGTCCATTTTGCAGTATATGACTTTTCGATGAAAAATATTTTTTTGCAGTACAAGCTTTATTATACATTGGAAAACGCTGATACTCCAATATTGCTTTTGCGGTTGCACAACGTATGTAACTTTGCGATTTCAGCACTTGTCCATTTTGCAGTATATGACTTTTCGATGAAAAATATTTTTTTGCAGTACAAGCTTTATTATACAGTGGAAAACGCTGATACTCCAGTATTGCTTTTGCGGTTGCACAACGTATGTAACTATGCGATTTCAGCACTTGTCCATTTTGCAGTATATGACTTTTCGATGAAAAATATTTTTTTGCAGTACAAGCTTTATTATACAGTGGAAAACGCTGATACTCCAATATTGCTTTTGCGGTTGCACAACGTATGTAACTATGCGATTTCAGCACTTGTCCATTTTGCAGTATATGACTTTTCGATGAAAAATATTTTTTTGCACTGCAAGCTTTATTATACAGTGGAAAACGCTGATACTCCAGTATTGCTTTTGCGGTTGCACAACGTATGTAACTGTGCGATTTCAGCACTTGTGCATTTTGCAGTATATGACTTTTCGATAAAAAATAATTTTTTTCAGTACAAGCTTTATTATACAGTGGAAAACGCTGATACTCCAGTATTGCTTTTGCGGTTGCACAACGTACGTAACTATGCGATTTCAGCACTTGTCCATTTTGCAGTATATGACTTTTCGATGAAAAATATTTTTTTCAGTACAAGCTTTATTATACAGTGGAAAACGCTGGTACTCCAGTATTGCTTTTGCGGTTGCACAACGTATGAAACTATGAGATTTCAGTACTTGTCCATTTTGCAGTATACGACTTTTCGATAAAAAATAATTTTTTTCAGTACAAGCTTTGTTATACAGTGGAAAACGCTGGTATTCCAGTATTGCTTTTGCGGTTGCTCAACGTATGCAACTGTGCGATTTCCGCACTTGTCTATTTTGCAGTATATGACTTTTCGATAAAAAAAATATTTTTTTGCAGTACAAGCTTTATTATACAGTAGAAAACGCTGATACTCCAGTATTGCTTTTGCGGTTGCACAACGTATGCAACTATGCGATTTCAGCACTTGTCCATTTTGCAGTATATGACTTTTCGATGAAAAATATTTTTTGCAGTACAAGCTTTATTATACAGTGGAAAACGCTGATACTCCAGTATTGCTTTTGCGGTTGCACAACGTATGTAACTATGCGATTTCAGCACTTGTCCATTTTGCAGTATATGACTTTTCGATGAAAAATATTTTTTTGCAGTACAAGCTTTATTATACAGTGGAAAACGCTGATACTCCAGTATTGCTTTTGCGGTTGCACAACGTATTTAACTATGCGATTTCAGCACTTGTCCATTTTGCAGTATATGACTTTTCGATGAAAAATATTTTTTTGCAGTACAAGCTTTATTATACAGTGGAAAACGCTGATACTCCAATATTGCTTTTGCGGTTGCACAACGTATATAACTATGCGATTTCAGCACTTGTCCATTTTGCAGTATATGACTTTTCGATGAAAAATATTTTTTTGCAGTACAAGCTTTATTATACAGTGGAAAACGCTGATACTCCAGTATTGCTTTTGCGGTTGCACAACGTATGTAACTATGCGATTTCAGCACTTGTCCATTTTGCAGTATATGACTTTTCGATGAAAAATATTTTTTTGCAGTACAAGCTTTATTATACAGTGGAAAACGCTGATACTCCAATATTGCTTTTGCGGTTGCACAACGTATGTAACTATGCGATTTCAGCACTTGTCCATTTTGCAGTATATGACTTTTCGATGAAAAATATTTTTTTGCACTGCAAGCTTTATTATACAGTGGAAAACGCTGATACTCCAGTATTGCTTTTGCGGTTGCACAACGTATGTAACTGTGCGATTTCAGCACTTGTGCATTTTGCAGTATATGACTTTTCGATAAAAAATAATTTTTTTCAGTACAAGCTTTATTATACAGTGGAAAACGCTGATATTCCAGTATTGCTTTTGCGGTTGCACAACGTATGTAACTATGAGATTTCAGCACTTGTCCATTTTGCTGTATATGACTTTTCGATGAAAAATATTTTTTTGCAGTACAAGCTTTATTATACAGGGGAAAACGCTGATACTCCAGTATTGCTTTTGCGGTTGCACAACGTATACAACTATGCGATTTCAGCACTTGTCCATTTTGCAGTATATGACTTTTCGATGAAAAATATTTTTTTGCAGTACAAGCTTTATTATACAGTGGAAAACGCTGATACTCCAGTATTGCTTTTGCGGTTGCACAACGTATGTAACTATGCGATTTCAGCACTTGTCCATTTTGCAGTATATGACTTTTCGATGAAAAATATTTTTTTGCAGTGCAAGCTTTATTATACAGTGGAAAACGCTGATACTCCAGTATTGCTTTTGCGGTTGCACAACGTATGTAACTATGAGATTTCAGCACTTGTCCATTTTGCAGTATGTGACTTTTCGACAAAAAATAATTTTTTTCAGTACAAGCTTTGTTATACAGTGGACAACGCTGATATTCCAGTATTGCTTTTGCGGTTGCACAACGTATGTAACTATGCGATTTCAGCACTTGTCCATTTTGCAGTATATGACTTTTCGATGAAAAATATTTTTTTGCAGTACAAGCTTTATTATACAGTGGAAAACGCTGATACTCCAGTATTGCTTTTGCGGTTGCACAACGTATGTAACTATGCGATTTCAGCACTTGTCCATTTTGCAGTATATGACTTTTCGATAAAAAATAATTTTTTTCATTACAAGCTTTGTTATACAGTGGAAAACGCTGGTATTCCAGTATTGCTTTTGCGGTTGCACAACTTATGCAACTGTGCGATTTCAGCACTTTTCTATTTTGCAGTATATGACTTTTCGATAAAAAATATTTTTTTGCAGTACAAGCTTTATTATACAGGGGAAAACGCTGATACTCCAGTATTGCTTTTGCGGTTGCACAACGTATGTAACTATGCGATTTCAGCACTTGTCCATTTTGCAGTATATGACTTTTCGATGAAAAATATTTTTTTGCAGTACAAGCTTTATTATACAGTGGACAACGCTGATATTCCAGTATTGCTTTTGCGGTTGCACAACGTATGTAACTATGCGATTTCAGCACTTGTCCATTTTGCAGTATATGACTTTTCGATGAAAAATATTTTTTTTCAGTACAAGCTTTATTATACAGTGGAAAACGCTGATACTCCAGTATTGCTTTTGCGGTTGCACAACGTATGCAACTGTGCGATTTCAGCACTTGTCCATTTTGCAGTATATGACTTTTCGATGAAAAATATTTTTTTTCAGTACAAGCTTTATTATACAGTGGAAAACGCTGATACTCCAGTATTGCTTTTGCGGTTGCACAACGTATGCAACTGTGCGATTTCAGCACTTGTCCATTTTGCAGTATATGACTTTTCGATAAATAATATTTTTTTGCAGTACAAGCTTTATTATACAGTGGAAAACGCTGATACTCCAGTATTGCTTTTGCGGTTGCACAACGTATGTAACTATGCGATTTCAGCACTTGTCCATTTTGCAGTATATGACTTTTCGATGAAAAATATTTTTTTGCAGTACAAGCTTTATTATACAGTGGAAAACGCTGATACTCCAGTATTGCTTTTGCGGTTGCACAACGTATTTAACTATGCGATTTCAGCACTTGTCCATTTTGCAGTATATGACTTTTCGATGAAAAATATTTTTTTGCAGTACAAGCTTTATTATACATTGGAAAACGCTGATACTCCAATATTGCTTTTGCGGTTGCACAACGTATGTAACTATGCGATTTCAGCACTTGTCCATTTTGCAGTATATGACTTTTCGATGAAAAATATTTTTTTGCAGTACAAGCTTTATTATACAGTGGAAAACGCTGATACTCCAGTATTGCTTTTGCGGTTGCACAACGTATGTAACTATGCGATTTCAGCACTTGTCCATTTTGCAGTATATGACTTTTCGATGAAAAATATTTTTTTGCAGTACAAGCTTTATTATACAGTGGAAAACGCTGATACTCCAATATTGCTTTTGCGGTTGCACAACGTATGTAACTATGCGATTTCAGCACTTGTCCATTTTGCAGTATATGACTTTTCGATGAAAAATATTTTTTTGCACTGCAAGCTTTATTATACAGTGGAAAACGCTGATACTCCAGTATTGCTTTTGCGGTTGCACAACGTATGTAACTGTGCGATTTCAGCACTTGTGCATTTTGCAGTATATGACTTTTCGATAAAAAATAATTTTTTTCAGTACAAGCTTTATTATACAGTGGAAAACGCTGATACTCCAGTATTGCTTTTGCGGTTGCACAACGTACGTAACTATGCGATTTCAGCACTTGTCCATTTTGCAGTATATGACTTTTCGATGAAAAATATTTTTTTCAGTACAAGCTTTATTATACAGTGGAAAACGCTGGTACTCCAGTATTGCTTTTGCGGTTGCACAACGTATGAAACTATGAGATTTCAGTACTTGTCCATTTTGCAGTATACGACTTTTCGATAAAAAATAATTTTTTTCAGTACAAGCTTTGTTATACAGTGGAAAACGCTGGTATTCCAGTATTGCTTTTGCGGTTGCTCAACGTATGCAACTGTGCGATTTCAGCACTTGTCTATTTTGCAGTATATGACTTTTCGATAAAAAAAATATTTTTTTGCAGTACAAGCTTTATTATACAGTAGAAAACGCTGATACTCCAGTATTGCTTTTGCGGTTGCACAACGTATGCAACTATGCGATTTCAGCACTTGTCCATTTTGCAGTATATGACTTTTCGATGAAAAATATTTTTTTGCAGTACAAGCTTTATTATACAGTGGAAAACGCTGATACTCCAGTATTGCTTTTGCGGTTGCACAACGTATGTAACTATGCGATTTCAGCACTTGTCCATTTTGCAGTATATGACTTTTCGATGAAAAATATTTTTTTGCAGTACAAGCTTTATTATACAGTGGAAAACGCTGATACTCCAGTATTGCTTTTGCGGTTGCACAACGTATTTAACTATGCGATTTCAGCACTTGTCCATTTTGCAGTATATGACTTTTCGATGAAAAATATTTTTTTGCAGTACAAGCTTTATTATACAGTGGAAAACGCTGATACTCCAATATTGCTTTTGCGGTTGCACAACGTATGTAACTATGCGATTTCAGCACTTGTCCATTTTGCAGTATATGACTTTTCGATGAAAAATATTTTTTTGCACTGCAAGCTTTATTATACAGTGGAAAACGCTGATACTCCAGTATTGCTTTTGCGGTTGCACAACGTATGTAACTGTGCGATTTCAGCACTTGTGCATTTTGCAGTATATGACTTTTCGATGAAAAATATTTTTTTGCAGTACAAGCTTTATTATACAGTGGAAAACGCTGATACTCCAGTATTGCTTTTGCGGTTGCACAACGTATGTAACTATGCGATTTCAGCACTTGTCCATTTTGCAGTATATGACTTTTCGATGAAAAATATTTTTTTGCAGTACAAGCTTTATTATACAGTGGAAAACGCTGATACTCCAATATTGCTTTTGCGGTTGCACAACGTATGTAACTATGCGATTTCAGCACTTGTCCATTTTGCAGTATATGACTTTTCGATGAAAAATATTTTTTTGCACTGCAAGCTTTATTATACAGTGGAAAACGCTGATACTCCAGTATTGCTTTTGCGGTTGCACAACGTATGTAACTGTGCGATTTCAGCACTTGTGCATTTTGCAGTATATGACTTTTCGATAAAAAATAATTTTTTTCAGTACAAGCTTTATTATACAGTGGAAAACGCTGATACTCCAGTATTGCTTTTGCGGTTGCACAACGTACGTAACTATGCGATTTCAGCACTTGTCCATTTTGCAGTATATGACTTTTCGATGAAAAATATTTTTTTCAGTACAAGCTTTATTATACAGTGGAAAACGCTGGTACTCCAGTATTGCTTTTGCGGTTGCACAACGTATGAAACTATGAGATTTCAGTACTTGTCCATTTTGCAGTATACGACTTTTCGATAAAAAATAATTTTTTTCAGTACAAGCTTTGTTATACAGTGGAAAACGCTGGTATTCCAGTATTGCTTTTGCGGTTGCTCAACGTATGCAACTGTGCGATTTCAGCACTTGTCTATTTTGCAGTATATGACTTTTCGATAAAAAAAATATTTTTTTGCAGTACAAGCTTTATTATACAGTAGAAAACGCTGATACTCCAGTATTGCTTTTGCGGTTGCACAACGTATGCAACTATGCGATTTCAGCACTTGTCCATTTTGCAGTATATGACTTTTCGATGAAAAATATTTTTTTGCAGTACAAGCTTTATTATACAGTGGAAAACGCTGATACTCCAGTATTGCTTTTGCGGTTGCACAACGTATGTAACTATGCGATTTCAGCACTTGTCCATTTTGCAGTATATGACTTTTCGATGAAAAATATTTTTTTGCAGTACAAGCTTTATTATACAGTGGAAAACGCTGATACTCCAATATTGCTTTTGCGGTTGCACAACGTATGTAACTATGCGATTTCAGCACTTGTCCATTTTGCAGTATATGACTTTTCGATGAAAAATATTTTTTTGCACTGCAAGCTTTATTATACAGTGGAAAACGCTGATACTCCAGTATTGCTTTTGCGGTTGCACAACGTATGTAACTGTGCGATTTCAGCACTTGTGCATTTTGCAGTATATGACTTTTCGATAAAAAATAATTTTTTTCAGTACAAGCTTTATTATACAGTGGAAAACGCTGATATTCCAGTATTGCTTTTGCGGTTGCACAACGTATGTAACTATGAGATTTCAGCACTTGTCCATTTTGCTGTATATGACTTTTCGATAAAAAATAATTTATTTCTGTACAAGCTTTGTTATACAGTGGAAAACGCTGGTATTCCAATATTGCTTTTGCGGTTGCACAACTTATGCAATTGTGCGATTTCAGCACTTTTCTATTTTGCAGTATATGACTTTTCGATAAAAAATATTTTTTTGCAGTACAAGCTTTATTATACAGGGGAAAACGCTGATACTCCAGTATTGCTTTTGCGGTTGCACAACGTATGTAACTATGTGATTTCAGCACTTGTCCATTTTGCAGTATATGACTTTTCGATAAAAAATATTTTTTTGCAGTACAAGCTTTATTATACAGTGGAAAACGCTGATACTCCAGTATTGCTTTTGCAGTTGCACAACGTATGTAACTATGAGATTTCAGCACTTGTCCATTTTGCAGTATATGACTTTTCGATAAAAAATAATTTTTTTCATTACAAGCTTTATTATACAGTGGAAAACGCTGGTACTCCAGTATTGCTTTTGCGGTTGCACAACGTATGTAACTATGCGATTTCAGCACTTGTCCATTTTGCAGTGTATGACTTTTCGATGAAAAATATTTTTTTGCAGTACAAGCTTTATTATACAGTGGAAAACGCTGATACTCCAATATTGCTTTTGCGGTTGCACAACGTATGTAACTATGCGATTTCAGCACTTGTCCATTTTGCAGTATATGACTTTTCGATGAAAAATATTTTTTTGCACTGCAAGCTTTATTATACAGTGGAAAACGCTGATACTCCAGTATTGCTTTTGCGGTTGCACAACGTATGTAACTGTGCGATTTCAGCACTTGTGCATTTTGCAGTATATGACTTTTCGATAAAAAATAATTTTTTTCAGTACAAGCTTTATTATACAGTGGAAAACGCTGATATTCCAGTATTGCTTTTGCGGTTGCACAACGTATGTAACTATGAGATTTCAGCACTTGTCCATTTTGCAGTATATGACTTTTCGATGAAAAATATTTTTTTCAGTACAAGCTTTATTATACAGTGGAAAACGCTGGTACTCCAGTATTGCTTTTGCGGTTGCACAACGTATGAAACTATGAGATTTCAGTACTTGTCCATTTTGCAGTATATGACTTTTCGATAAAAAATAATTTTTTTCAGTACAAGCTTTATTATACAGTGGAAAACGCTGGTATTCCAGTATTGCTTTTGCGGTTGCACAACGTATGCAACTGTGCGATTTCAGCACTTGTCTATTTTGCAGTATATGACTTTTCGATAAAAAATATTTTTTTGCAGTACAAGCTTTATTATACAGGGGAAAAGGCTGATACTCCAGTATTGCTTTTGCGGTTGCACAACGTATACAACTATGCGATTTCAGCACTTGTCCATTTTGCAGTATATGACTTTTCGATGAAAAATATTTTTTTGCAGTACAAGCTTTATTATACAGGGGAAAACGCTGATACTCCAGTATTGCTTTTGCGGTTGCACAACGTATACAACTATGCGATTTCAGCACTTGTCCATTTTGCAGTATATGACTTTTCGATGAAAAATATTTTTTTGCAGTACAAGCTTTATTATACAGTGGAAAACGCTGATACTCCAGTATTGCTTTTGCGGTTGCACAACGTATGTAACTATGCGATTTCAGCACTTGTCCATTTTGCAGTATATGACTTTTCGATGAAAAATATTTTTTTGCAGTGCAAGCTTTATTATACAGTGGAAAACGCTGATACTCCAGTATTGCTTTTGCGGTTGCACAACGTATGTAACTATGAGATTTCAGCACTTGTCCATTTTGCAGTATGTGACTTTTCGACAAAAAATAATTTTTTTCAGTACAAGCTTTGTGATACAGTGGACAACGCTGATATTCCAGTATTGCTTTTGCGGTTGCACAACGTATACAACTATGCGATTTCAGCACTTGTCCATTTTGCAGTATATGACTTTTCGATGAAAAATATTTTTTTGCAGTACAAGCTTTATTATACAGGGGAAAACGCTGATACTCCAGTATTGCTTTTGCGGTTGCACAACGTATACAACTATGCGATTTCAGCACTTGTCCATTTTGCAGTATATGACTTTTCGATGAAAAATATTTTTTTGCAGTACAAGCTTTATTATACAGTGGAAAACGCTGATACTCCAGTATTGCTTTTGCGGTTGCACAACGTATGTAACTATGCGATTTCAGCACTTGTCCATTTTACAGTATATGACTTTTCGATGAAAAATATTTTTTTGCAGTGCAAGCTTTATTATACAGTGGAAAACGCTGATACTCCAGTATTGCTTTTGCGGTTGCACAACGTATGTAACTATGAGATTTCAGCACTTGTCCATTTTGCAGTATGTGACTTTTCGACAAAAAATAATTTTTTTCAGTACAAGCTTTGTTATACAGTGGACAACGCTGATACTCCAGTATTGCTTTTGCGGTTGCACAACGTATGTAACTATGCGATTTCAGCACTTGTCCATTTTGCAGTATATGACTTTTCGATAAAAAATAATTTTTTTCATTACAAGCTTTGTTATACAGTGGAAAACGCTGGTATTCCAGTATTGCTTTTGCGGTTGCACAACGTATGCAACTGTGCGATTTCAGCACTTGTCCATTTTGCAGTATATGACTTTTCGATAAATAATATTTTTTTGCAGTACAAGCTTTATTATACAGTGGAAAACGCTGATACTCCAGTATTGCTTTTGCGGTTGCACAACGTATGTAACTATGAGATTTCAGCACTTGTCCATTTTGCAGTATGTGACTTTTCGACAAAAAATAATTTTTTTCAGTACAAGCTTTGTTATACAGTGGACAACGCTGATATTCCAGTATTGCTTTTGCGGTTGCACAACGTATGTAACTATGCGATTTCAGCACTTGTCCATTTTGCAGTATATGACTTTTCGATGAAAAATATTTTTTTGCAGTACAAGCTTTATTATACAGTGGAAAACGCTGATACTCCAGTATTGCTTTTGCGGTTGCACAACGTATGTAACTATGCGATTTCAGCACTTGTCCATTTTGCAGTATATGACTTTTCGATGAAAAATATTTTTTTGCAGTACAAGCTTTATTATACAGTGGAAAACGCTGATACTCCAGTATTGCTTTTGCGGTTGCACAACGTATTTAACTATGCGATTTCAGCACTTGTCCATTTTACAGTATATGACTTTTCGATGAAAAATATTTTTTTGCAGTACAAGCTTTATTATACATTGGAAAACGCTGATACTCCAATATTGCTTTTGCGGTTGCACAACGTATGTAACTATGCGATTTCAGCACTTGTCCATTTTGCAGTATATGACTTTTCGATGAAAAATATTTTTTTGCAGTACAAGCTTTATTATACAGTGGAAAACGCTGATACTCCAGTATTGCTTTTGCGGTTGCACAACGTATGTAACTATGCGATTTCAGCACTTGTCCATTTTGCAGTATATGACTTTTCGATGAAAAATATTTTTTTGCAGTACAAGCTTTATTATACAGTGGAAAATGCTGATACTCCAATATTGCTTTTGCGGTTGCACAACGTATGTAACTATGCGATTTCAGCACTTGTCCATTTTGCAGTATATGACTTTTCGATGAAAAATATTTTTTTGCACTGCAAGCTTTATTATACAGTGGAAAACGCTGATACTCCAGTATTGCTTTTGCGGTTGCACAACGTATGTAACTGTGCGATTTCAGCACTTGTGCATTTTGCAGTATATGACTTTTCGATAAAAAATAATTTTTTTCAGTACAAGCTTTATTATACAGTGGAAAACGCTGATATTCCAGTATTGCTTTTGCGGTTGCACAACGTATGTAACTATGAGATTTCAGCACTTGTCCATTTTGCAGTATATGACTTTTCGATAAAAAATAATTTTTTTCTGTACAAGCTTTGTTATACAGTGGAAAACGCTGGTATTCCAGTATTGCTTTTGCGGTTGCACAACTTATGCAATTGTGCGATTTCAGCACTTTTCTATTTTGCAGTATATGACTTTTCGATAAAAAATATTTTTTTGCAGTACAAGCTTTATTATACAGTGGAAAACGCTGGTACTCCAGTATTGCTTTTGCGGTTGCACAACGTATGTAACTATGAGATTTCAGTACTTGTCCATTTTGCAGTATATGACTTTTCGATAAAAAATAATTTTTTTCAGTACAAGCTTTGTTATACAGTGGAAAACGCTGGTATTCCAGTATTGCTTTTGCGGTTGCACAACGTATGCAACTGTGCGATTTCAGCACTTTTCCAATTTGCAGTATATGACTTTTCGATGAAAAATATTTTTTTGCAGTACAAGCTTTATTATACTGTGGAAAACGCTGATACTCCAGTATTACTTTTGCGGTTGCACAACGTATGTAACTATGCGATTTCAGCACTTGTCCATTTTGCAGTATATGACTTTTCGATGAAAAATATTTTTTTGCAGTACAAGCTTTATTATACAGTGGAAAACGCTGATACTCCAGTATTGCTTTTGCGGTTGTACAACGTACGTAACTATGCGATTTCAGCACTTGTCCATTTTGCAGTATATGACTTTTCGATGAAAAATATTTTTTTCAGTACAAGCTTTATTATACAGTGGAAAACGCTGGTACTCCAGTATTGCTTTTGCGGTTGCACAACGTATGCAACTATGCGATTTCAGCACTTGTCCATTTTGCAGTATATGACTTTTCGATGAAAAATATTTTTTTGCAGTACAAGCTTTATTGTACAGTGGAAAACGCTGATACTCCAGTATTGCTTTTGCGGTTGCACAACGTATGTAACTATGAGATTTCAGCACTTGTCCATTATGCAGTATACGACTTTTCGACAAAAAATAATTTTTTTCAGTACAAGCTTTGTTATACAGTGGACAACGCTGATATTCCAGTATTGCTTTTGCGGTTGCACAACGTATGTAACTATGCGATTTCAGCACTTGTCCATTTTGCAGTATATGACTTTTCGATAAAAAATAATTTTTTTCAGTACAAGCTTTATTATACAATGGAAAACGCTGGTACTCCAGTATTGCTTTTGCGGTTGCACAACGTATGTAACTATGAGATTTCAGCACTTGTCCATTTTGCAGTATATGACTTTTCGATGAAAAATATTTTTTTGCAGTACAAGCTTTATTATACAGTGGAAAACGCTGATACTCCAGTATTGCTTTTGCGGTTGCACAACGTATGTAACTATGCCATGTCAGCACTTGTCCATTTTGCAGTATATGACTTTTCGATGAAAAATATTTTTTTGCAGTACAAGCTTTATTATACAGTGGAAAACGCTGATACTCCAGTATTGCTTTTGCGGTTGCACAACGTATGTAACTATGAGATTTCAGCACTTGTCCATTTTGCAGTATATGACTTTTCGATAAAAAATAATTTTTTTCAGTACAAGCTTTATTATACAATGGAAAACGCTGGTACTCCAGTATTGCTTTTGCGGTTGCACAACGTATGTAACTATGAGATTTCAGTACTTGTCCATTTTGCAGTATATGACTTTTCGATAAAAAATAATTTTTTTCAGTACAAGCTTTGTTATACAGTGGAAAACGCTGGTATTCCAGTATTGCTTTTGCGGTTGCACAACGTATGCAACTGTGCGATTTCAGCACTTTTCCAATTTGCAGTATATGACTTTTCGATGAAAAATATTTTTTTGCAGTACAAGCTTTATTATACAGTGGAAAACGCTGATACTCCAGTATTGCTTTTGCGGTTGCACAACGTATGTAACTATGCGATTTCAGCACTTGTCCATTTTGCAGTATATGACTTTTCGATGAAAAATATTTTTTTGCAGTACAAGCTTTATTATACAGTGGAAAACGCTGATACTCCAGTATTGCTTTTGCGGTTGCACAACGTATGAAACTATGAGATTTCAGTACTTGTCCGTTTTGCAGTATATGACTTTTCGATGAAAAATATTTTTTTCAGTACAAGCTTTATTATACAGTGGAAAACGCTGGTACTCCAGTATTGCTTTTGCGGTTGCACAACGTATGAAACTATGAGATTTCAGTACTTGTCCATTTTGCAGTATACGACTTTTCGATAAAAAATAATTTTTTTCAGTACAAGCTTTGTTATACGGTGGAAAACGCTGGTATTCCAGTATTGCTTTTGCGGTTGCTCAACGTATGCAACTGTGCGATTTCAGCACTTGTCTATTTTGCAGTATATGACTTTTCGATAAAAAAAATATTTTTTTGCAGTACAAGCTTTATTATACAGTAGAAAACGCTGATACTGCAGTATTGCTTTTGCGGTTGCACAACGTATGCAACTATGCGATTTCAGCACTTGTCCATTTTGCAGTATATGACTTTTCGATGAAAAATATTTTTTTGCAGTACAAGCTTTATTATACAGTGGAAAACGCTGATACTCCAGTATTGCTTTTGCGGTTGCACAACGTATGTAACTATGCGATTTCAGCACTTGTCCATTTTGCAGTATATGACTTTTCGATGAAAAATATTTTTTTGCAGTACAAGCTTTATTATACAGTGGAAAACGCTGATACTCCAGTATTGCTTTTGCGGTTGCACAACGTATTTAACTATGCGATTTCAGCACTTGTCCATTTTGCAGTATATGACTTTTCGATGAAAAATATTTTTTTGCAGTACAAGCTTTATTATACAGTGGAAAACGCTGATACTCCAATATTGCTTTTGTGGTTGCACAACGTATATAACTATGCGATTTCAGCACTTGTCCATTTTGCAGTATATGACTTTTCGATGAAAAATATTTTTTTGCAGTACAAGCTTTATTATACAGTGGAAAACGCTGATACTCCAGTATTGCTTTTGCGGTTGCACAACGTATGTAACTATGCGATTTCAGCACTTGTCCATTTTGCAGTATATGACTTTTCGATGAAAAATATTTTTTTGCAGTACAAGCTTTATTATACAGTGGAAAACGCTGATACTCCAGTATTGCTTTTGCGGTTGCACAACGTATGTAACTGTGCGATTTCAGCACTTGTGCAGTTTGCAGTATATGACTTTTCGATAAAAAATAATTTTTTTCAGTACAAGCTTTATTATACAGCGGAAAACGCTGATATTCCAGTATTGCTTTTGCGGTTGCACAACGTATGTAACTATGAGATTTCAGCACTTGTCCATTTTGCTGTATATGACTTTTCGATAAAAAATAATTTTTTTCAGTACAAGCTTTGTTATACAGTGGAAAACGCTGATACTCCAGTATTGCTTTTGCGGTTGCACAATGTATGTAACTATGCGATTTCAGCACTTGTCCATTTTGCAGTATATGACTTTTCGATGAAAAATATTTTTTTCAGTACAAGCTTTATTATACAGTGGAAAACGCTGGTACTCCAGTATTGCTTTTGCGGTTGCACAACGTATGAAACTATGAGATTTCAGTACTTGTCCATTTTGCAGTATATGACTTTTCGATAAAAAATAATTTTTTTCAGTATAAGCTTTATTATACAGTGGAAAACGCTGGTATTCCAGTATTGCTTTTGCGGTTGCACAACGTATGCAACTGTGCGATTTCAGCACTTGTCTATTTTGCAGTATATGACTTTTCGACAAAAAATATTTTTTTGCAGTACAAGCTTTATTATACAGGGGAAAAGGCTGGTACTCCAGTATTGCTTTTGCGGTTGCACAACGTATACAACTATGCGATTTCAGCACTTGTCCATTTTGCAGTATATGACTTTTCGATGAAAAATATTTTTTTGCAGTACAAGCTTTATTATACAGGGGAAAACGCTGATACTCCAGTATTGCTTTTGCGGTTGCACAACGTATACAACTATGCGATTTCAGCACTTGTCCATTTTGCAGTATATGACTTTTCGATGAAAAATATTTTTTTGCAGTACAAGCTTTATTATACAGTGGAAAACGCTGATACTCCAATATTGCTTTTGCGGTTGCACAACGTATGTAACTATGCGATTTCAGCACTTGTCCATTTTGCAGTATATGACTTTTCGATGAAAAATATTTTTTTGCACTGCAAGCTTTATTATACAGTGGAAAACGCTGATACTCCAGTATTGCTTTTGCGGTTGCACAACGTATGTAACTGTGCGATTTCAGCACTTGTGCATTTTGCAGTATATGACTTTTCGATAAAAAATAATTTTTTTCAGTACAAGCTTTATTATACAGTGGAAAACGCTGATATTCCAGTATTGCTTTTGCGGTTGCACAACGTATGTAACTATGAGTTTTCAGCACTTGTCCATTTTGCTGTATATGACTTTTCGATAAAAAATAATTTTTTTCTGTACAAGCTTTGTTATACAGTGGAAAACGCTGGTATTCCAGTATTGCTTTTGCGGTTGCACAACTTATGCAATTGTGCGATTTCAGCACTTTTCTATTTTGCAGTATATGACTTTTCGATAAAAAATATTTTTTTGCAGTACAAGCTTTATTATACAGGGGAAAACGCTGATACTCCAGTATTGCTTTTGCGGTTGCACAACGTATGTAACTATGCGATTTCAGCACTTGTCCATTTTGCAGTATATGACTTTTCGATAAAAAATATTTTTTTGCAGTACAAGCTTTATTATACAGTGGAAAACGCTGATACTCCAGTATTGCTTTTGCAGTTGCACAACGTATGTAACTATGAGATTTCAGCACTTGTCCATTTTGCAGTATATGACTTTTCGATAAAAAATAATTTTTTTCATTACAAGCTTTATTATACAGTGGAAAACGCTGGTACTCCAGTATTGCTTTTGCGGTTGCACAACGTATGTAACTATGCGATTTCAGCACTTGTCCATTTTGCAGTGTATGACTTTTCGATGAAAAATATTTTTTTGCAGTACAAGCTTTATTATACAGTGGACAACGCTGATATTCCAGTATTGCTTTTGCGGTTGCACAACGTATGTAACTATGCGATTTCAGCACTTGTCCATTTTGCAGTATATGACTTTTCGATGAAAAATATTTTTTTGCAGTACAAGCTTTATTATACAGTGGAAAACGCTGATACTCCAGTATTGCTTTTGCGGTTGCACAACGCATGAAACTATGAGATTACAGTACTTGTCCGTTTTGCAGTATATGACTTTTCGACAAAAAATAATTTTTTTCAGTACAAGCTTTATTATACAGTGGAAAACGCTGATACTCCAGTATTGCTTTTGCGGTTGCACAATGTATGTAACTATGCGATTTCAGCACTTGTCCATTTTGCAGTATATGACTTTTCGATGAAATTTTTTTTTTTCAGTACAAGCTTTATTATACAGTGGAAAACGCTGGTACTCCAGTATTGCTTTTGCGGTTGCACAACGTATGAAACTATGAGATTTCAGTACTTGTCCATTTTGCAGTATATGACTTTTCGATAAAAAATAATTTTTTTCAGTATAAGCTTTATTATACAGTGGAAAACGCTGGTATTCCAGTATTGCTTTTGCGGTTGCACAACGTATGCAACTGTGCGATTTCAGCACTTGTCTATTTTGCAGTATATGACTTTTCGATAAAAAATATTTTTTTGCAGTACAAGCTTTATTATACAGGGGAAAAGGCTGATACTCCAGTATTGCTTTTGCGGTTGCACAACGTATACAACTATGCGATTTCAGCACTTGTCCATTTTGCAGTATATGACTTTTCGATGAAAAATATTTTTTTGCAGTACAAGCTTTATTATA
The DNA here is from genome assembly GCF_947561715.1 of Ascidia mentula. Taxonomy (NCBI): domain Eukaryota; kingdom Metazoa; phylum Chordata; class Ascidiacea; order Phlebobranchia; family Ascidiidae; genus Ascidia; species Ascidia mentula. The sequence continues at coordinate 12,088,411 of NC_138569.1, read as the reverse complement.
CAGGGGAAAACGCTGATACTCCAGTATTGCTTTTGCGGTTGCACAACGTATGAAACTATGAGATTTCAGTACTTGTCCGTTTTGCAGTATATGACTTTTCGATGAAAAATATTTTTTTCAGTACAAGCTTTATTATACAGTGGAAAACGCTGGTACTCCAGTATTGCTTTTGCGGTTGCACAACGTATGAAACTATGAGATTTCAGTACTTGTCCATTTTGCAGTATACGACTTTTCGATAAAAAATAATTTTTTTCAGTACAAGCTTTGTTATACGGTGGAAAACGCTGGTATTCCAGTATTGCTTTTGCGGTTGCTCAACGTATGCAACTGTGCGATTTCAGCACTTGTCTATTTTGCAGTATATGACTTTTCGATAAAAAAAATATTTTTTTGCAGTACAAGCTTTATTATACAGTAGAAAACGCTGATACTGCAGTATTGCTTTTGCGGTTGCACAACGTATGCAACTATGCGATTTCAGCACTTGTCCATTTTGCAGTATATGACTTTTCGATGAAAAATATTTTTTTGCAGTACAAGCTTTATTATACAGTGGAAAACGCTGATACTCCAGTATTGCTTTTGCGGTTGCACAACGTATGTAACTATGCGATTTCAGCACTTGTCCATTTTGCAGTATATGACTTTTCGATGAAAAATATTTTTTTGCAGTACAAGCTTTATTATACAGTGGAAAACGCTGATACTCCAGTATTGCTTTTGCGGTTGCACAACGTATTTAACTATGCGATTTCAGCACTTGTCCATTTTGCAGTATATGACTTTTCGATGAAAAATATTTTTTTGCAGTACAAGCTTTATTATACAGTGGAAAACGCTGATACTCCAATATTGCTTTTGTGGTTGCACAACGTATATAACTATGCGATTTCAGCACTTGTCCATTTTGCAGTATATGACTTTTCGATGAAAAATATTTTTTTGCAGTACAAGCTTTATTATACAGTGGAAAACGCTGATACTCCAGTATTGCTTTTGCGGTTGCACAACGTATGTAACTATGCGATTTCAGCACTTGTCCATTTTGCAGTATATGACTTTTCGATGAAAAATATTTTTTTGCAGTACAAGCTTTATTATACAGTGGAAAACGCTGATACTCCAGTATTGCTTTTGCGGTTGCACAACGTATGTAACTGTGCGATTTCAGCACTTGTGCAGTTTGCAGTATATGACTTTTCGATAAAAAATAATTTTTTTCAGTACAAGCTTTATTATACAGCGGAAAACGCTGATATTCCAGTATTGCTTTTGCGGTTGCACAACGTATGTAACTATGAGATTTCAGCACTTGTCCATTTTGCTGTATATGACTTTTCGATAAAAAATAATTTTTTTCAGTACAAGCTTTGTTATACAGTGGAAAACGCTGATACTCCAGTATTGCTTTTGCGGTTGCACAATGTATGTAACTATGCGATTTCAGCACTTGTCCATTTTGCAGTATATGACTTTTCGATGAAAAATATTTTTTTCAGTACAAGCTTTATTATACAGTGGAAAACGCTGGTACTCCAGTATTGCTTTTGCGGTTGCACAACGTATGAAACTATGAGATTTCAGTACTTGTCCATTTTGCAGTATATGACTTTTCGATAAAAAATAATTTTTTTCAGTATAAGCTTTATTATACAGTGGAAAACGCTGGTATTCCAGTATTGCTTTTGCGGTTGCACAACGTATGCAACTGTGCGATTTCAGCACTTGTCTATTTTGCAGTATATGACTTTTCGACAAAAAATATTTTTTTGCAGTACAAGCTTTATTATACAGGGGAAAAGGCTGGTACTCCAGTATTGCTTTTGCGGTTGCACAACGTATACAACTATGCGATTTCAGCACTTGTCCATTTTGCAGTATATGACTTTTCGATGAAAAATATTTTTTTGCAGTACAAGCTTTATTATACAGGGGAAAACGCTGATACTCCAGTATTGCTTTTGCGGTTGCACAACGTATACAACTATGCGATTTCAGCACTTGTCCATTTTGCAGTATATGACTTTTCGATGAAAAATATTTTTTTGCAGTACAAGCTTTATTATACAGTGGAAAACGCTGATACTCCAATATTGCTTTTGCGGTTGCACAACGTATGTAACTATGCGATTTCAGCACTTGTCCATTTTGCAGTATATGACTTTTCGATGAAAAATATTTTTTTGCACTGCAAGCTTTATTATACAGTGGAAAACGCTGATACTCCAGTATTGCTTTTGCGGTTGCACAACGTATGTAACTGTGCGATTTCAGCACTTGTGCATTTTGCAGTATATGACTTTTCGATAAAAAATAATTTTTTTCAGTACAAGCTTTATTATACAGTGGAAAACGCTGATATTCCAGTATTGCTTTTGCGGTTGCACAACGTATGTAACTATGAGTTTTCAGCACTTGTCCATTTTGCTGTATATGACTTTTCGATAAAAAATAATTTTTTTCTGTACAAGCTTTGTTATACAGTGGAAAACGCTGGTATTCCAGTATTGCTTTTGCGGTTGCACAACTTATGCAATTGTGCGATTTCAGCACTTTTCTATTTTGCAGTATATGACTTTTCGATAAAAAATATTTTTTTGCAGTACAAGCTTTATTATACAGGGGAAAACGCTGATACTCCAGTATTGCTTTTGCGGTTGCACAACGTATGTAACTATGCGATTTCAGCACTTGTCCATTTTGCAGTATATGACTTTTCGATAAAAAATATTTTTTTGCAGTACAAGCTTTATTATACAGTGGAAAACGCTGATACTCCAGTATTGCTTTTGCAGTTGCACAACGTATGTAACTATGAGATTTCAGCACTTGTCCATTTTGCAGTATATGACTTTTCGATAAAAAATAATTTTTTTCATTACAAGCTTTATTATACAGTGGAAAACGCTGGTACTCCAGTATTGCTTTTGCGGTTGCACAACGTATGTAACTATGCGATTTCAGCACTTGTCCATTTTGCAGTGTATGACTTTTCGATGAAAAATATTTTTTTGCAGTACAAGCTTTATTATACAGTGGACAACGCTGATATTCCAGTATTGCTTTTGCGGTTGCACAACGTATGTAACTATGCGATTTCAGCACTTGTCCATTTTGCAGTATATGACTTTTCGATGAAAAATATTTTTTTGCAGTACAAGCTTTATTATACAGTGGAAAACGCTGATACTCCAGTATTGCTTTTGCGGTTGCACAACGCATGAAACTATGAGATTACAGTACTTGTCCGTTTTGCAGTATATGACTTTTCGACAAAAAATAATTTTTTTCAGTACAAGCTTTATTATACAGTGGAAAACGCTGATACTCCAGTATTGCTTTTGCGGTTGCACAATGTATGTAACTATGCGATTTCAGCACTTGTCCATTTTGCAGTATATGACTTTTCGATGAAATTTTTTTTTTTCAGTACAAGCTTTATTATACAGTGGAAAACGCTGGTACTCCAGTATTGCTTTTGCGGTTGCACAACGTATGAAACTATGAGATTTCAGTACTTGTCCATTTTGCAGTATATGACTTTTCGATAAAAAATAATTTTTTTCAGTATAAGCTTTATTATACAGTGGAAAACGCTGGTATTCCAGTATTGCTTTTGCGGTTGCACAACGTATGCAACTGTGCGATTTCAGCACTTGTCTATTTTGCAGTATATGACTTTTCGATAAAAAATATTTTTTTGCAGTACAAGCTTTATTATACAGGGGAAAAGGCTGATACTCCAGTATTGCTTTTGCGGTTGCACAACGTATACAACTATGCGATTTCAGCACTTGTCCATTTTGCAGTATATGACTTTTCGATGAAAAATATTTTTTTGCAGTACAAGCTTTATTATACAGGGGAAAACGCTGATACTCCAGTATTGCTTTTGCGGTTGCACAACGCATACAACTATGCGATTTCAGCACTTGTCCATTTTGCAGTATATGACTTTTCGATGAAAAATATTTTTTTGCAGTACAAGCTTTATTATACAGTGGAAAACGCTGATACTCCAGTATTGCTTTTGCGGTTGCACAACGTATGTAACTATGCGATTTCAGCACTTGTCCATTTTGCAGTATATGACTTTTCGATGAAAAATATTTTTTTGCAGTGCAAGCTTTATTATACAGTGGAAAACGCTGATACTCCAGTATTGCTTTTGCGGTTGCACAACGTATGTAACTATGAGATTTCAGCACTTGTCCATTTTGCAGTATGTGACTTTTCGACAAAAAATAATTTTTTTCAGTACAAGCTTTGTTATACAGTGGACAACGCTGATATTCCAGTATTGCTTTTGCGGTTGCACAACGTATACAACTATGCGATTTCAGCACTTGTCCATTTTGCAGTATATGACTTTTCGATGAAAAATATTTTTTTGCAGTACAAGCTTTATTATACAGGGGAAAACGCTGATACTCCAGTATTGCTTTTGCGGTTGCACAACGTATACAACTATGCGATTTCAGCACTTGTCCATTTTGCAGTATATGACTTTTCGATGAAAAATATTTTTTTGCAGTACAAGCTTTATTATACAGTGGAAAACGCTGATACTCCAGTATTGCTTTTGCGGTTGCACAACGTATGTAACTATGCGATTTCAGCACTTGTCCATTTTGCAGTATATGACTTTTCGATGAAAAATATTTTTTTGCAGTGCAAGCTTTATTATACAGTGGAAAACGCTGATACTCCAGTATTGCTTTTGCGGTTGCACAACGTATGTAACTATGAGATTTCAGCACTTGTCCATTTTGCAGTATGTGACTTTTCGACAAAAAATAATTTTTTTCAGTACAAGCTTTGTTATACAGTGGACAACGCTGATATTCCAGTATTGCTTTTGCGGTTGCACAACGTATGTAACTATGCGATTTCAGCACTTGTCCATTTTGCAGTATATGACTTTTCGATGAAAAATATTTTTTTGCAGTACAAGCTTTATTATACAGTGGAAAACGCTGATACTCCAGTATTGCTTTTGCGGTTGCACAACGTATGTAACTATGCGATTTCAGCACTTGTCCATTTTGCAGTATATGACTTTTCGATAAAAAATAATTTTTTTCATTACAAGCTTTGTTATACAGTGGAAAACGCTGGTATTCCAGTATTGCTTTTGCGGTTGCACAACTTATGCAACTGTGCGATTTCAGCACTTTTCTATTTTGCAGTATATGACTTTTCGATAAAAAATATTTTTTTGCAGTACAAGCTTTATTATACAGGGGAAAACGCTGATACTCCAGTATTGCTTTTGCGGTTGCACAACGTATGTAACTATGCGATTTCAGCACTTGTCCATTTTGCAGTATATGACTTTTCGATGAAAAAAAATTTTTTTGCAGTACAAGCTTTATTATACAGTGGACAACGCTGATATTCCAGTATTGCTTTTGCGGTTGCACAACGTATGTAACTATGCGATTTCAGCACTTGTCCATTTTGCAGTATATGACTTTTCGATGAAAAATATTTTTTTTCAGTACAAGCTTTATTATACAGTGGAAAACGCTGATACTCCAGTATTGCTTTTGCGGTTGCACAACGTATGCAACTGTGCGATTTCAGCACTTGTCCATTTTGCAGTATATGACTTTTCGATGAAAAATATTTTTTTTCAGTACAAGCTTTATTATACAGTGGAAAACGCTGATACTCCAGTATTGCTTTTGCGGTTGCACAACGTATGCAACTGTGCGATTTCAGCACTTGTCCATTTTGCAGTATATGACTTTTCGATAAATAATATTTTTTTGCAGTACAAGCTTTATTATACAGTGGAAAACGCTGATACTCCAGTATTGCTTTTGCGGTTGCACAACGTATGTAACTATGAGATTTCAGCACTTGTCCATTTTGCAGTATGTGACTTTTCGACAAAAAATAATTTTTTTCAGTACAAGCTTTGTTATACAGTGGACAACGCTGATATTCCAGTATTGCTTTTGCGGTTGCACAACGTATGTAACTATGCGATTTCAGCACTTGTCCATTTTGCAGTATATGACTTTTCGATGAAAAATATTTTTTTGCAGTACAAGCTTTATTATACAGTGGAAAACGCTGATACTCCAGTATTGCTTTTGCGGTTGCACAACGTATGTAACTATGCGATTTCAGCACTTGTCCATTTTGCAGTATATGACTTTTCGATGAAAAATATTTTTTTGCAGTACAAGCTTTATTATACAGTGGAAAACGCTGATACTCCAGTATTGCTTTTGCGGTTGCACAACGTATTTAACTATGCGATTTCAGCACTTGTCCATTTTGCAGTATATGACTTTTCGATGAAAAATATTTTTTTGCAGTACAAGCTTTATTATACATTGGAAAACGCTGATACTCCAATATTGCTTTTGCGGTTGCACAACGTATGTAACTATGCGATTTCAGCACTTGTCCATTTTGCAGTATATGACTTTTCGATGAAAAATATTTTTTTGCAGTACAAGCTTTATTATACAGTGGAAAACGCTGATACTCCAGTATTGCTTTTGCGGTTGCACAACGTATGTAACTATGCGATTTCAGCACTTGTCCATTTTGCAGTATATGACTTTTCGATGAAAAATATTTTTTTGCAGTACAAGCTTTATTATACAGTGGAAAACGCTGATACTCCAATATTGCTTTTGCGGTTGCACAACGTATGTAACTATGCGATTTCAGCACTTGTCCATTTTGCAGTATATGACTTTTCGATGAAAAATATTTTTTTGCACTGCAAGCTTTATTATACAGTGGAAAACGCTGATACTCCAGTATTGCTTTTGCGGTTGCACAACGTATGTAACTGTGCGATTTCAGCACTTGTGCATTTTGCAGTATATGACTTTTCGATAAAAAATAATTTTTTTCAGTACAAGCTTTATTATACAGTGGAAAACGCTGATATTCCAGTATTGCTTTTGCGGTTGCACAACGTATGTAACTATGAGATTTCAGCACTTGTCCATTTTGCAGTATATGACTTTTCGATAAAAAATAATTTTTTTCTGTACAAGCTTTGTTATACAGTGGAAAACGCTGGTATTCCAGTATTGCTTTTGCGGTTGCACAACTTATGTAACTATGCGATTTCAGCACTTGTCCATTTTGCAGTGTATGACTTTTCGATGAAAAATATTTTTTTGCAGTACAAGCTTTATTATACAGTGGACAACGCTGATATTCCAGTATTGCTTTTGCGGTTGCACAACGTATGTAACTATGCGATTTCAGCACTTGTCCATTTTGCAGTATATGACTTTTCGATGAAAAATATTTTTTTGCAGTACAAGCTTTATTATACAGTGGAAAACGCTGATACTCCAGTATTGCTTTTGCGGTTGCACAACGTATGAAACTATGAGATTTCAGTACTTGTCCGTTTTGCAGTATATGACTTTTCGACAAAAAATAATTTTTTTCAGTACAAGCTTTATTATACAGTGGAAAACGCTGATATTCCAGTATTGCTTTTGCGGTTGCACAACGTATGTAACTATGAGATTTCAGCACTTGTCCATTTTGCAGTATGTGACTTTTCGACAAAAAATAATTTTTTTCAGTACAAGCTTTGTTATACAGTGGACAACGCTGATATTCCAGTATTGCTTTTGCGGTTGCACAACGTATACAACTATGCGATTTCAGCACTTGTCCATTTTGCAGTATATGACTTTTCGATGAAAAATATTTTTTTGCAGTACAAGCTTTATTATACAGGGGAAAACGCTGATACTCCAGTATTGCTTTTGCGGTTGCACAACGCATACAACTATGCGATTTCAGCACTTGTCCATTTTGCAGTATATGACTTTTCGATGAAAAGTATTTTTTTGCAGTACAAGCTTTATTATACAGTGGACAACGCTGATATTCCAGTATTGCTTTTGCGGTTGCACAACGTATGTAACTATGCGATTTCAGCACTTGTCCATTTTGCAGTATATGACTTTTCGATGAAAAATATTTTTTTGCAGTACAAGCTTTATTATACAGTGGACAACGCTGATATTCCTGTATTGCTTTTGCGGTTGCACAACGTATGTAACTATGCGATTTCAGCACTAGTCCATTTTGCAGTATATGACTTTTCGATAAAAAATAATTTTTTTCAGTACAAGCTTTGTTATACAGTGGAAAACGCTGATACTCCAGTATTGCTTTTGCGGTTGCACAACGTATGTAACTATGCGATTTCAGCACTTGTCCATTTTGCAGTATATGACTTTTCGATGAAAAATATTTTTTTGCAGTGCAAGCTTTATTATACAGTGGAAAACGCTGATACTCCAGTATTGCTTTTGCGGTTGCACAACGTATGTAACTATGAGATTTCAGCACTTGTCCATTTTGCAGTATGTGACTTTTCGACAAAAAATAATTTTTTTCAGTACAAGCTTTATTATACAGTGGACAACGCTGATATTCCAGTATTGCTTTTGCGGTTGCACAACGTATGTAACTATGCGATTTCAGCACTTGTCCATTTTGCAGTATATGACTTTTCGATGAAAAATATTTTTTTGCAGTACAAGCTTTATTATACAGAGGAAAACGCTGATACTCCAGTATTGCTTTTGCGGTTGCACAACGTATTTAACTATGCGATTTCAGCACTTGTCCATTATGCAGTATATGACTTTTCGATGAAAAATATTTTTTTGCAGTACAAGCTTTATTATACAGTGGACAACGCTGATATTCCAGCATTGCTTTTGCGGTTGCACAACGTATGTAACTATGCGATTTCAGCACTTGTCCATTTTGCAGTATATGACTTTTCGATAAAAAATATTTTTTTTCAGTACAAGCTTTATTATACAGTGGAAAACGCTGATACTCCAGTATTGCTTTTGCGGTTGCACAACGTATGCAACTGTGCGATTTCAGCACTTGTCCATTTTGCAGTATATGACTTTTCGATGAAAAATATTTTTTTTCAGTACAAGCTTTATTATACAGTGGAAAACGCTGATACTCCAGTATTGCTTTTGCGGTTGCACAACGTATGTAACTATGAGATTTCAGCACTTGTCCATTTTGCAGTATATGACTTTTCGATAAAAAATAATTTTTTTCATGACAAGCTTTATTATACAGTGGAAAACGCTGGTACTCCAGTATTGCTTTTGCGGTTGCACAACGTATATAACTATGCGATTTCAGCACTTGTCCATTTTGCAGTGTATGACTTTTCGATGAAAATATTTTTTTGCAGTACAAGCTTTATTATACAGTGGACAACGCTGATATTCCAGTATTGCTTTTGCGGTTGCACAACGTATGTAACTATGCGATTTCAGCACTTGTCCATTTTGCAGTATATGACTTTTCGATGAAAAATATTTTTTTGCAGTACAAGCTTTATTATACAGTGGAAAACGCTGATACTCCAGTATTGCTTTTGCGGTTGCACAATGTATGTAACTATGCGATTTCAGCACTTGTCCATTTTGCAGTATATGACTTTTCGATGAAAAATATTTTTTTCAGTACAAGCTTTATTATACAGTGGAAACGCTGGTACTCCAGTATTGCTTTTGCGGTTGCACAACGTATGAAACTATGAGATTTCAGTACTTGTCCATTTTGCAGTATATGACTTTTCGATAAAAAATAATTTTTTTCAGTGTAAGCTTTGTTATACAGTGGAAAACGCTGATACTCCAGTATTGCTTTTGCGGTTGCACAACGTATGCAACTGTGCGATTTCAGCACTTGTCTATTTTGCAGTATATGACTTTTCGATAAAAAATATTTTTTTGCAGTACAAGCTTTATTATACAGGGGAAAACGCTGATACTCCAGTATTGCTTTTGCGGTTGCACAACGTATGCAACTATGCGATTTCAGCACTTGTCCATTTTGCAGTATATGACTTTTCGATGAAAAATATTTTTTTGCAGTACAAGCTTTATTATACAGTGGACAACGCTGATATTCCAGTATTGCTTTTGCGGTTGCACAACGTATGTAACTATGCGATTTCAGCACTTGTCCATTTTGCAGTATATGACTTTTCGATAAAAAATATTTTTTTTCAGTACAAGCTTTATTATACAGTGGAAAAGGCTGATACTCCAGTATTGCTTTTGCGGTTGCACAACGTATGTAACTATGCGATTTCAGCACTTGTCCATTTTGCAGTATATGACTTTTCGATGAAAAATATTTTTTTGCAGTGCAAGCTTTATTATACAGTGGAAAACGCTGATACTCCAGTATTGCTTTTGCGGTTGCACAACGTATGTAACTATGAGATTTCAGCACTTGTCCATTTTGCAGTATGTGACTTTTCGACAAAAAATAATTTTTTTCAGTACAAGCTTTGTTATACAGTGGACAACGCTGATATTCCAGTATTGCTTTTGCGGTTGCACAACGTATGTAACTATGCGATTTCAGCACTTGTCCATTTTGCAGTATATGACTTTTCGATGAAAAATATTTTTTTGCAGTACAAGCTTTATTATACAGTGGAAAACGCTGATACTCCAGTATTGCTTTTGCGGTTGCACAACGTATGTAACTATGCGATTTCAGCACTTGTCCATTTTGCAGTATATGACTTTTCGATGAAAAATATTTTTTTGCAGTACAAGCTTTATTATACAGTGGAAAACGCTGATACTCCAGTATTGCTTTTGCGGTTGCACAACGTATTTAACTATGCGATTTCAGCACTTGTCCATTTTGCAGTATATGACTTTTCGATGAAAAATATTTTTTTGCAGTACAAGCTTTATTATACAGTGGACAACGCTGATACTCCAGTATTGCTTTTGCGGTTGCACAACGTATGTAACTATGCTATTTCAGCACTTGTCCATTTTGCAGTATATGACTTTTCGATGAAAAATATTTTTTTGCAGTACAAGCTTTATTATACAGTGGAAAACGCTGATACTCCAGTATTGCTTTTGCGGTTGCACAACGTATGTAACTATGCGATTTCAGCACTTGTCCATTTTGCAGTATGTGACTTTTCGACAAAAAATAATTTTTTTCAGTACAAGCTTTATTATACAGTGGAAAACGCTGATACTCCAGTATTGCTTTTGCGGTTGCACAACGTATTTAACTATGCGATTTCAGCACTTGTCCATTTTGCAGTATATGACTTTTCGATGAAAAATATTTTTTTGCAGTACAAGCTTTATTATACAGTGGACAACGCTGATACTCCAGTATTGCTTTTGCGGTTGCACAACGTATGTAACTATGCTATTTCAGCACTTGTCCATTTTGCAGTATATGACTTTTCGATGAAAAATATTTTTTTGCAGTGCAAGCTTTATTATACAGTGGAAAACGCTGATACTCCAGTATTGCTTTTGCGGTTGCACAACGTATGTAACTATGAGATTTCAGCACTTGTCCATTTTGCAGTATGTGACTTTTCGACAAAAAATAATTTTTTTCAGTACAAGCTTTGTCATACAGTGGACAACGCTGATATTCCAGTATTGCTTTTGCGGTTGCACAACGTATGTAACTATGAGATTTCAGCACTTATCCATTTTGCGGTATGTGACTTTTCGACAAAAAATAATTTTTTTCAGTACAAGCTTTGTTATACAGTGGACAACGCTGATATTCCAGTATTGCTTTTGCGGTTGCACAACGTATGTAACTATGCGATTTCAGCACTTGTCCATTTTGCAGTATATGACTTTTCGATGAAAAATATTTTTTTGCAGTACAAGCTTTATTATACAGTGGAAAACGCTGATACTCCAGTATTGCTTTTGCGGTTGCACAACGTATGTAACTATGCGATTTCAGCACTTGTCCATTTTGCAGTATATGACTTTTCGATAAAAAATATTTTTTTTCAGTACAAGCTTTATTATACAGTGGAAAACGCTGATACTCCAGTATTGCTTTTGCGGTTGCACAACGTATGTAACTATGCGATTTCAGCACTTGTCCATTTTGCAGTATATGACTTTTCGATAAAAAATATTTTTTTTCAGTACAAGCTTTATTATACAGTGGAAAAGGCTGATACTCCAGTATTGCTTTTGCGGTTGCACAACGTATGTAACTATGCGATTTCAGCACTTGTCCATTTTGCAGTATATGACTTTTCGATGAAAAATATTTTTTTGCAGTGCAAGCTTTATTATACAGTGGAAAACGCTGATACTCCAGTATTGCTTTTGCGGTTGCACAACGTATGTAACTATGAGATTTCAGCACTTGTCCATTTTGCAGTATGTGACTTTTCGACAAAAAATAATTTTTTTCAGTACAAGCTTTGTTATACAGTGGACAACGCTGATATTCCAGTATTGCTTTTGCGGTTGCACAACGTATGTAACTATGCGATTTCAGCACTTGTCCATTTTGCAGTATATGACTTTTCGATGAAAAATATTTTTTTGCAGTACAAGCTTTATTATACAGTGGAAAACGCTGATACTCCAGTATTGCTTTTGCGGTTGCACAACGTATGTAACTATGCGATTTCAGCACTTGTCCATTTTGCAGTATATGACTTTTCGATGAAAAATATTTTTTTGCAGTACAAGCTTTATTATACAGTGGAAAACGCTGATACTCCAGTATTGCTTTTGCGGTTGCACAACGTATTTAACTATGCGATTTCAGCACTTGTCCATTTTGCAGTATATGACTTTTCGATGAAAAATATTTTTTTGCAGTACAAGCTTTATTATACAGTGGACAACGCTGATACTCCAGTATTGCTTTTGCGGTTGCACAACGTATGTAACTATGCTATTTCAGCACTTGTCCATTTTGCAGTATATGACTTTTCGATGAAAAATATTTTTTTGCAGTACAAGCTTTATTATACAGTGGAAAACGCTGATACTCCAGTATTGCTTTTGCGGTTGCACAACGTATGTAACTATGCGATTTCAGCACTTGTCCATTTTGCAGTATGTGACTTTTCGACAAAAAATAATTTTTTTCAGTACAAGCTTTATTATACAGTGGAAAACGCTGATACTCCAGTATTGCTTTTGCGGTTGCACAACGTATTTAACTATGCGATTTCAGCACTTGTCCATTTTGCAGTATATGACTTTTCGATGAAAAATATTTTTTTGCAGTACAAGCTTTATTATACAGTGGACAACGCTGATACTCCAGTATTGCTTTTGCGGTTGCACAACGTATGTAACTATGCTATTTCAGCACTTGTCCATTTTGCAGTATATGACTTTTCGATGAAAAATATTTTTTTGCAGTGCAAGCTTTATTATACAGTGGAAAACGCTGATACTCCAGTATTGCTTTTGCGGTTGCACAACGTATGTAACTATGAGATTTCAGCACTTGTCCATTTTGCAGTATGTGACTTTTCGACAAAAAATAATTTTTTTCAGTACAAGCTTTGTTATACAGTGGACAACGCTGATATTCCAGTATTGCTTTTGCGGTTGCACAACGTATGTAACTATGCGATTTCAGCACTTGTCCATTTTGCAGTATATGACTTTTCGATGAAAAATATTTTTTTGCAGTACAAGCTTTATTATACAGTGGAAAACGCTGATACTCCAGTATTGCTTTTGCGGTTGCACAACGTATGTAACTATGCGATTTCAGCACTTGTCCATTTTGCAGTATATGACTTTTCGATGAAAAATATTTTTTTGCAGTACAAGCTTTATTATACAGTGGAAAACGCTGATACTCCAGTATTGCTTTTGCGGTTGCACAACGTATTTAACTATGCGATTTCAGCACTTGTCCATTTTGCAGTATATGACTTTTCGATGAAAAATATTTTTTTGCAGTACAAGCTTTATTATACAGTGGACAACGCTGATACTCCAGTATTGCTTTTGCGGTTGCACAACGTATGTAACTATGCTATTTCAGCACTTGTCCATTTTGCAGTATATGACTTTTCGATCAAAAATATTTTTTTGCAGTACAAGCTTTATTATACAGTGGAAAACGCTGATACTCCAGTATTGCTTTTGCGGTTGCACAACGTATGTAACTATGCGATTTCAGCACTTGTCCATTTTGCAGTATATGACTTTTCGATGAAAAATATTTTTTTGCAGTACAAGCTTTATTATACAGTGGAAAACGCTGATACTCCAGTATTGCTTTTGCGGTTGCACAACGTATGTAACTATGCGATTTCAGCACTTGTCCATTTTGCAGTATATGACTTTTCGATGAAAAATATTTTTTTGCACTGCAAGCTTTATTATACAGTGGAAAACGCTGATACTCCAGTATTGCTTTTGCGGTTGCACAACGTATGTAACTGTGCGATTTCAGCACTTGTCCATTTTGCAGTATATGACTTTTCGATAAAAAATAATTTTTTTCAGTACAAGCTTTATTATACAGTGGAAAACGCTGGTACTCCAGTATTGCTTTTGCGGTTGCACAACGTATGTAACTATGAGATTTCAGCACTTGTCCATTTTGCAGTATATGACTTTTCGATAAAAAATAATTTTTTTTCTGTACAAGCTTTGTTATACAGTGGAAAACGCTGGTATTCCAGTATTGCTTTTGCGGTTGCACAACTTATGCAACTGTGCGATTTCAGCACTTTTCTATTTTGCAGTATATGACTTTTCGATAAAAAATATTTTTTTGCAGTACAAGCTTTATTATACAGGGGAAAACGCTGATACTCCAGTATTGCTTTTGCGGTTGCACAACGTATGTAACTATGCGATTTCAGCACTTGTCCATTTTGCAGTATATGACTTTTCGATGAAAAATATTTTTTTGCAGTACAAGCTTTATTATACAGTGGACAACGCTGATATTCCAGTATTGCTTTTGCGGTTGCACAACGTATGTAACTATGCGATTTCAGCACTTGTCCATTTTGCAGTATATGACTTTTCGATAAAAAATATTTTTTTTCAGTACAAGCTTTATTATACCGTGGAAAACGCTGATACTCCGGTATTGCTTTTGCGGTTGCACAACGTATGCAACTGTGCGATTTCAGCACTTGTCCATTTTGCAGTATATGACTTTTCGATAAAAAATATTTTTTTGCAGTACAAGCTTTATTATACAGTGGAAAACGCTGATACTCCAGTATTGCTTTTGCGGTTGCACAACGTATGTAACTATGAGATTTCAGCACTTGTCCATTTTGCAGTATATGACTTTTCGATAAAAAATAATTTTTTTCATCACAAGCTTTATTTTTCAGTGGAAAACGCTGGAACTCCAGTATTGCTTTTGCGGTTGCACAACGTATGTAACTATGCGATTTCAGCACTTGTCCGTTTTGCAGTGTATGACTTTTCGATGAAAAATATTTTTTTGCAGTACAAGCTTTATTATACAGTGGACAACTCTGATATTCCAGTATTGCTTTTGCGGTTGCACAAGGTATGTAACTATGCGATTTCAGCACTTGTCCATTTTGCAGTATATGACTTTTCGATGAAAAATATTTTTTTGCAGTACAAGCTTTATTATACAGTGGACAACGCTGATATTCCAGTATTGCTTTTGCGGTTGCACAACGTATGTAACTATGCGATTTCAGCACTTGTCCATTTTGCAGTATATGACTTTTCGATAAAAAATATTTTTTTTCAGTACAAGCTTTATTATACAGTGGAAAACGCTGATACTCCAGTATTGCTTTTGCGGTTGCACAACGTATGTAACTATGCGATTTCAGCACTTGTCCATTTTGCAGTATATGACTTTTCGATGAAAAATATTTTTTTGCAGTGCAAGCTTTATTATACAGTGGAAAACGCTGATACTCCAGTATTGCTTTTGCGGTTGCACAACGTATGTAACTATGAGATTTCAGCACTTGTCCATTTTGCAGTATATGACTTTTCGATGAAAAATATTTTTTTGCAGTACAAGCTTTATTGTACAGTGGAAAACGCTGATACTCCAGTATTGCTTTTGCGGTTGCACAACGTATGTAACTATGCGATTTCAGCACTTGTCCATTTTGCAGTATATGACTTTTCGATGAAAAATATTTTTTTGCAGTACAAGTTTTATTATACAGTGGAAAACGCTGATACTCCAGTATTGCTTTTGCGGTTGCACAACGTATGTAACTATGCGATTTCAGCACTTGTCCATTTTGCAGTATATGACTTTTCGATGAAAAATATTTTTTTGCAGTACAAGCTTTATTATACAGTGGAAAACGCTGATACTCCAGTATTGCTTTTGCGGTTGCACAACGTATGTAACTATGCGATTTCAGCACTTGTCCATTTTGCAGTATATGACTTTTCGATGAAAAATATTTTTTTGCAGTACAAGCTTTATTATACAGTGGAAAACGCTGATACTCCAGTATTGCTTTTGCGGTTGCACAACGTATGTAACTATGCGATTTCAGCACTTGTCCATTTTGCAGTATATGACTTTTCGATGAAAAATATTTTTTTGCAGTACAAGCTTTATTATACAGTGGAAAACGCTGATACTCCAGTATTGCTTTTGCGGTTGCACAACGTATGTAACTATGCGATTTCAGCACTTGTCCATTTTGCAGTATATGACTTTTCGATGAAAAATATTTTTTTGCAGTACAAGCTTTATTATACAGTGGAAAACGCTGATACTCCAGTATTGCTTTTGCGGTTGTACAACGTATGCAACTGTGCGATTTCAGCACTTGTCTATTTTGCAGTATATGAATTTTCGATAAAAAATATTTTTTTGCAGTACAAGCTTTATTATACAGGGGAAAACGCTGATACTCCAGTATTGCTTTTGCGGTTGCACAACGTATGCAACTGTGCGATTTCAGCACTTGTCTATTTTGCAGTATATGAATTTTCGATAAAAAATATTTTTTTGCAGTACAAGCTTTATTATACAGTGGAAAACGCTGGTATTCCAGTATTGCTTTTGCGGTTGCACAACGTATGTAACTATGCGATTTCAGCACTTGTCCATTTTGCAGTATATGACTTTTCGATGAAAAATATTTTTTTGCAGTACAAGCTTTATTATACAGTGGAAAACGCTGATACTCCAGTATTGCTTTTGCGGTTGCACAACGTATGCAACTGTGCGATTTCAGCACTTGTCTATTTTGCAGTATATGAATTTTCGATAAAAAATATTTTTTTGCAGTACAAGCTTTATTATACAGTGGACAACGCTGATATTCCAGTATTGCTTTTGCGGTTGCACAACGTATGTAACTATGCGATTTCAGCACTTGTCCATTTTGCAGTATATGACTTTTCGATAAAAAATATTTTTTTGCAGTACAAGCTTTATTATACAGTGGACAACGCTGATACTCCAGTATTGCTTTTGCGGTTGCACAACGTATGTAACTATGCGATTTCAGCACTTGTCCATTTTGCAGTATATGACTTTTCGATGAAAAATATTTTTTTGCAGTGCAAGCTTTGTTATACTGTGGAAAACGCTGATACTCCAGTATTGCTTTTGCGGTTGCACAACGTATGTAACTATGAGATTTCAGCACTTGTCCATTTTGCAGTATGTGACTTTTCGACAAAAAATAATTTTTTTCAGTACAAGCTTTGTTATACAGTTGACAACGCTGATATTCCAGTATTGCTTTTGCGGTTGCACAACGTATGTAACTATGCGATTTCAGCACTTGTCCATTTTGCAGTATATGACTTTTCGATGAAAAATATTTTTTTGCAGTACAAGCTTTATTATACAGTGGAAAACGCTGATACTCCAGTATTGCTTTTGCGGTTGCACAACGTATGTAACTATGCGATTTCAGCACTTGTCCATTTTGCAGTATATGACTTTTCGATGAAAAATATTTTTTTGCAGTACAAGCTTTATTATACAGTGGAAAACGCTGATACTCCAGTATTGCTTTTGCGGTTGCACAACGTATTTAACTATGCGATTTCAGCACTTGTCCATTTTGCAGTATATGACTTTTCGATGAAAAATATTTTTTTGCAGTACAAGCTTTATTATACAGTGGAAAACGCTGATACTCCAATATTGCTTTTGCGGTTGCACAACGTATGTAACTATGCGATTTCAGCACTTGTCCATTTTGCAGTATATGACTTTTCGATGAAAAATATTTTTTTGCAGTACAAGCTTTATTATACAGTGGAAAACGCTGATACTCCAGTATTGCTTTTGCGGTTGCACAACGTATGTAACTATGCGATTTCAGCACTTGTCCATTTTGCAGTATATGACTTTTCGATGAAAAATATTTTTTTGCAGTACAAGCTTTATTATACAGTGGAAAACGCTGATACTCCAATATTGCTTTTGCGGTTGCACAACGTATGTAACTATGCGATTTCAGCACTTGTCCATTTTGCAGTATATGACTTTTCGATGAAAAATATTTTTTTGCACTGCAAGCTTTATTATACAGTGGAAAACGCTGATACTCCAGTATTGCTTTTGCGGTTGCACAACGTATGTAACTGTGCGATTTCAGCACTTGTGCATTTTGCAGTATATGACTTTTCGATAAAAAATAATTTTTTTCAGTACAAGCTTTATTATACAGTGGAAAACGCTGATATTCCAGTATTGCTTTTGCGGTTGCACAACGTATGTAACTATGAGATTTCAGCACTTGTCCATTTTGCAGTATATGACTTTTCGATAAAAAATAATTTTTTTCTGCACAAGCTTTGTTATACAGTGGAAAACGCTGGTATTCCAGTATTGCTTTTGCGGTTGCACAACTTATGCAATTGTGCGATTTCAGCACTTTTCTATTTTGCAGTATATGACTTTTCGATAAAAAATATTTTTATGCAGTACAAGCTTTATTATACAGGGGAAAACGCTGATACTCCAGTATTGCTTTTGCGGTTGCACAACGTATGTAACTATGCGATTTCAGCACTTGTCCATTTTGCAGTATATGACTTTTCGATAAAAAATCTTTTTTTGCAGTACAAGCTTTATTATACAGTGGAAAACGCTGATACTCCAGTATTGCTTTTGCGGTTGCACAACGTATGTAACTATGAGATTTCAGCACTTGTCCATTTTGCAGTATATGACTTTTCGATAAAAAATAATTTTTTTCATTACAAGCTTTATTATACAGTGGAAAACGCTGGTATTCCAGTATTGCTTTTGCGGTTGCACAACGTATGTAACTATGCGATTTCAGCACTTGTCCATTTTGCAGTGTATGACTTTTCGATGAAAAATATTTTTTTGCAGTACTAGCTTTATTATACAGTGGACAACGCTGATATTCCAGTATTGCTTTTGCGGTTGCACAACGTATGTAACTATGCGATTTCAGCACTTGTCCATTTTGCAGTATATGACTTTTCGATGAAAAATATTTTTTTGCAGTACAAGCTTTATTATACATTGGAAAACGCTGATACTCCAGTATTGCTTTTGCGGTTGCACAACGTATGAAACTATGAGATTACAGTACTTGTCCGTTTTGCAGTATATGACTTTTCGACAAAAAATAATTTTTTTCAGTACAAGCTTTATTATACAGTGGAAAACGCTGATACTCCAGTATTGCTTTTGCGGTTGCACAATGTATGTAACTATGCGATTTCAGCACTTGTCCATTTTGCAGTATATGACTTTTCGATGAAAAATATTTTTTTCAGTACAAGCTTTATTATACAGTGGAAAACGCTGGTACTCCAGTATTGCTTTTGCGGTTGCACAACGTATGAAACTATGAGATTTCAGTACTTGTCCATTTTGCAGTATATGACTTTTCGATAAAAAATAATTTTTTTCAGTATAAGCTTTATTATACAGTGGAAAACGCTGGTATTCCAGTATTGCTTTTGCGGTTGCACAACGTATGCAACTGTGCGATTTCAGCACTTGTCTATTTTGCAGTATATGACTTTTCGATAAAAAATATTTTTTTGCAGTACAAGCTTTATTATACAGGGGAAAACGCTGATACTCCAGTATTGCTTTTGCGGTTGCACAACGTATACAACTATGCGATTTCAGCACTTGTCCATTTTGCAGTATATGACTTTTCGATGAAAAATATTTTTTTGCAGTACAAGCTTTATTATACAGTGGAAAACGCTGATACTCCAGTATTGCTTTTGCGGTTGCACAACGTATGTAACAATGCGATTTCAGCACTTGTCCATTTTGCAGTATATGACTTTTCGATGAAAAATATTTTTTTGCAGTGCAAGCTTTATTATACAGTGGAAAACGCTGATACTCCAGTATTGCTTTTGCGGTTGCACAACGTATGTAACTATGAGATTTCAGCACTTGTCCATTTTGCAGTATGTGACTTTTCGACAAAAAATAATTTTTTTCAGTACAAGCTTTGTTATACAGTGGACAACGCTGATATTCCAGTATTGCTTTTGCGGTTGCACAACGTATACAACTATGCGATTTCAGCACTTGTCCATTTTGCAGTATATGACTTTTCGATGAAAAATATTTTTTTGCAGTACAAGCTTTATTATACAGGGGAAAACGCTGATACTCCAGTATTGCTTTTGCGGTTGCACAACGTATACAACTATGCGATTTCAGCACTTGTCCATTTTGCAGTATATGACTTTTCGATGAAAAATATTTTTTTGCAGTACAAGCTTTATTATACAGTGGAAAACGCTGATACTCCAGTATTGCTTTTGCGGTTGCACAACGTATGTAACTATGAGATTTCAGCACTTGTCCATTTTGCAGTATGTGACTTTTCGACAAAAAATAATTTTTTTCAGTACAAGCTTTGTTATACAGTGGACAACGCTGATATTCCAGTATTGCTTTTGCGGTTGCACAACGTATGTAACTATGCGATTTCAGCACTTGTCCATTTTGCAGTATATGACTTTTCGATGAAAAATATTTTTTTGCAGTACAAGCTTTATTATACAGTGGAAAACGCTGATACTCCAGTATTGCTTTTGCGGTTGCACAACGTATGTAACTATGCGATTTCAGCACTTGTCCATTTTGCAGTATATGACTTTTCGATAAAAAATAATTTTTTTCATTACAAGCTTTGTTATACAGTGGAAAACGCTGGTATTCCAGTATTGCTTTTGCGGTTGCACAACTTATGCAACTGTGCGATTTCAGCACTTTTCTATTTTGCAGTATATGACTTTTCGATAAAAAATATTTTTTTGCAGTACAAGCTTTATTATACAGGGGAAAACGCTGATACTCCAGTATTGCTTTTGCGGTTGCACAACGTATGTAACTATGCGATTTCAGCTCTTGTCCATTTTGCAGTATATGACTTTTCGATGAAAAATATTTTTTTGCAGTACAAGCTTTATTATACAGTGGACAACGCTGATATTCCAGTATTGCTTTTGAGGTTGCACAACGTATGTAACTATGCGATTTCAGCACTTGTCCATTTTGCAGTATATGACTTTTCGATGAAAAATATTTTTTTTCAGTACAAGCTTTATTATACAGTGGAAAACGCTGATACTCCAGTATTGCTTTTGCGGTTGCACAACGTATGCAACTGTGCGATTTCAGCACTTGTCCATTTTGCAGTATATGACTTTTCGATAAAAAATATTTTTTTGCAGTACAAGCTTTATTATACAGTGGAAAACGCTGATACTCCAGTATTGCTTTTGCGGTTGCACAACGTATGTAACTATGAGATTTCAGCACTTGTCCATTTTGCAGTATGTGACTTTTCGACAAAAAATATTTTTTTGCAGTACAAGCTTTATTATACAGTGGAAAACGCTGATACTCCAGTATTGCTTTTGCGGTTGCACAACGTATGCAACTGTGCGATTTCAGCACTTGTCTATATTGCAGTATATGAATTTTCGATAAAAAATATTTTTTTGCAGTACAAGCTTTATTATACAGTGGACAACGCTGATATTCCAGTATTGCTTTTGCGGTTGCACAACGTATGTAACTATGCGATTTCAGCACTTGTCCATTTTGCAGTATATGACTTTTCGATGAAAAATATTTTTTTGCAGTACAAGCTTTATTATACAGTGGAAAACGCTGATACTCCAGTATTGCTTTTGCGGTTGTACAACGTATGTAACTATGCGATTTCAGCACCTGTCCATTTTGCAGTATATGACTTTTCGATGAAAAATATTTTTTTGCAGTACAAGCTTTATTATACAGTGGAAAACGCTGATACTCCAGTATTGCTTTTGCGGTTGCACAACGTATGCAACTATGCGATTTCAGCACTTGTCCATTTTGCAGTATATGACTTTTCGATGAAAAATATTTTTTTCAGTACAAGCTTTATTATACAGTGGAAAACGCTGGTACTCCAGTATTGCTTTTGCGGTTGCACAACGTATGAAACTATGAGATTTCAGTACTTGTCCATTTTGCAGTATATGACTTTTCGATAAAAAATAATTTTTTTCATTACAAGCTTTATTATACAGTGGAAAACACTGGTACTCCAGTATTGCTTTTGCGGTTGCACAACGTATGTAACTATGCGATTTCAGCACTTGTCCATTTTGCAGTATATGACTTTTCGATAAAAAATATTTTTTTGCAGTACAAGCTTTATTATACAGGGGAAAACGCTGATACTCCAGTATTGCTTTTGCAGTTGCACAACGTATGCAACTATGCGATTTCAGCACTTGTCCATTTTGCAGTATATGACTTTTCGATGAAAAATATTTTTTTGCAGTACAAGCTTTATTATACAGTGGACAACGCTGATATTCCAGTATTGCTTTTGCGGTTGCACAACGTATGTAACTATGCGATTTCAGCACTTGTCCATTTTGCAGTATATGACTTTTCGATAAAAAATATTTTTTTTCAGTACAAGCTTTATTATACAGTGGACAACGCTGATACTCCAGTATTGCTTTTGCGGTTGCACAACGTATGTAACTATGCGATTTCAGCACTTGTCCATTTTGCAGTATATGACTTTTCGATGAAAAATATTTTTTTGCAGTGCAAGCTTTGTTATGCTGTGGAAAACGCTGATACTCCAGTATTGCTTTTGCGGTTGCACAACGTATGTAACTATGAGATTTCAGCACTTGTCCATTTTGCAGTATGTGACTTTTCGACAAAAAATAATTTTTTTCAGTACAAGCTTTGTTATACAGTTGACAACGCTGATATTCCAGTATTGCTTTTGCGGTTGCACAACGTATGTAACTATGCGATTTCAGCATTTGTCCATTTTGCAGTATATGACTTTTCGATGAAAAATATTTTTTTGCAGTACAAGCTTTATTATACAGTGGAAAACGCTGATACTCCAGTATTGCTTTTGCGGTTGCACAACGTATGTAACTATGCGATTTCAGCACTTGTCCATTTTGCAGTATATGACTTTTCGATGAAAAATATTTTTTTGCAGTACAAGCTTTATTATACAGTGGAAAACGCTGATACTCCAGTATTGCTTTTGCGGTTGCACAACGTATTTAACTATGCGATTTCAGCACTTGTCCATTTTGCAGTATATGACTTTTCGATGAAAAATATTTTTTTGCAGTACAAGCTTTATTATACAGTGGAAAACGCTGATATTCCAGTATTGCTTTTGCGGTTGCACAACGTATGTAACTATGCGATTTCAGCACTTGTCCATTTTGCAGTATATGACTTTTCGATGAAAAATATTTTTTTGCAGTACAAGCTTTATTATACAGTGGAAAACGCTGATACTCCAGTATTGCTTTTGCGGTTGCACAACGTATGTAACTATGCGATTTCAGCACTTGTCCATTTTGCAGTATATGACTTTTCGATAAAAAATAATTTTTTTCATTACAAGCTTTGTTATACAGTGGAAAACGCTGGTATTCCAGTATTGCTTTTGCGGTTGCACAACTTATGCAACTGTGCGATTTCAGCACTTTTCTATTTTGCAGTATATGACTTTTCGATAAAAAATATTTTTTTGCAGTACAAGCTTTATTATACAGGGGAAAACGCTGATACTCCAGTATTGCTTTTGCGGTTGCACAACGTATGTAACTATGCGATTTCAGCACTTGTCCATTTTGCAGTATATGACTTTTCGATGAAAAATATTTTTTTGCAGTACAAGCTTTATTATACAGTGGACAACGCTGATATTCCAGTATTGCTTTTGAGGTTGCACAACGTATGTAACTATGCGATTTCAGCACTTGTCCATTTTGCAGTATATGACTTTTCGATGAAAAATATTTTTTTTCAGTACAAGCTTTATTATACAGTGGAAAACGCTGATACTCCAGTATTGCTTTTGCGGTTGCACAACGTATGCAACTGTGCGATTTCAGCACTTGTCCATTTTGCAGTATATGACTTTTCGATAAAATATATTTTTTTGCAGTACAAGCTTTATTATACAGTGGAAAACGCTGATACTCCAGTATTGCTTTTGCGGTTGCACAACGTATGTAACTATGAGATTTCAGCACTTGTCCATTTTGCAGTATGTGACTTTTCGTCAAAAAATAATTTTTTTCAGTACAAGCTTTGTTATACAGTGGACAACGCTGATATTCCAGTATTGCTTTTGCGGTTGCACAACGTATGTAACTATGCGATTTCAGCACTTGTCCATTTTGCAGTATATGACTTTTCGATGAAAAATATTTTTTTGCAGTACAAGCTTTATTATACAGTGGAAAACGCTGATACTCCAGTATTGCTTTTGCGGTTGCACAACGTATGTAACTATGCGATTTCAGCACTTGTCCATTTTGCAGTATATGACTTTTCGATGAAAAATATTTTTTTGCAGTACAAGCTTTATTATACAGTGGAAAACGCTGATACTCCAGTATTGCTTTTGCGGTTGCACAACTTATTTAACTATGCGATTTCAGCACTTGTCCATTTTGCAGTATATGACTTTTCGATGAAAAATATTTTTTTGCAGTACAAGCTTTATTATACATTGGAAAACGCTGATACTCCAATATTGCTTTTGCGGTTGCACAACGTATGTAACTATGCGATTTCAGCACTTGTCCATTTTGCAGTATATGACTTTTCGATGAAAAATATTTTTTTGCAGTACAAGCTTTATTATACAGTGGAAAACGCTGATACTCCAGTATTGCTTTTGCGGTTGCACAACGTATGTAACTATGCGATTTCAGCACTTGTCCATTTTGCAGTATATGACTTTTCGATGAAAAATATTTTTTTGCAGTACAAGCTTTATTATACAGTGGAAAACGCTGATACTCCAATATTGCTTTTGCGGTTGCACAACGTATGTAACTATGCGATTTCAGCACTTGTCCATTTTGCAGTATATGACTTTTCGATGAAAAATATTTTTTTGCACTGCAAGCTTTATTATACAGTGGAAAACGCTGATACTCCAGTATTGCTTTTGCGGTTGCACAACGTATGTAACTGTGCGATTTCAGCACTTGTGCATTTTGCAGTATATGACTTTTCGATAAAAAATAATTTTTTTCAGTACAAGCTTTATTATACAGTGGAAAACGCTGATATTCCAGTATTGCTTTTGCGGTTGCACAACGTATGTAACTATGAGATTTCAGCACTTGTCCATTTTGCAGTATATGACTTTTCGATAAAAAATAATTTTTTTCTGTACAAGCTTTGTTATACAGTGGAAAACGTTGGTATTCCAGTATTGCTTTTGCGGTTGCACAACTTATGCAATTGTGCGATTTCAGCACTTTTCTATTTTGCAGTATATGACTTTTCGATAAAAAATATTTTTTTGCAGTACAAGCTTTATTATACAGGGGAAAACGCTGATACTCCAGTATTGCTTTTGCGGTTGCACAACGTATGTAACTATGCGATTTCAGCACTTGTCCATTTTGCAGTATATGACTTTTCGATAAAAAATAATTTTTTTCATTACAAGCTTTATTATACAGTGGAAAACGCTGGTACTCCAGTATTGCTTTTGCGGTTGCACAACGTATGTAACTATGCGATTTCAGCACTTGTCCATTTTGCAGTGTATGACTTTTCGATGAAAAATATTTTTTTGCAGTACAAGCTTTATTATACAGTGGACAACGCTGATATTCCAGTATTGCTTTTGCGGTTGCACAACGTATGTAACTATGCGATTTCAGCACTTGTCCATTTTGCAGTATATGACTTTTCGATGAAAAATATTTTTTTGCAATACAAGCTTTATTATACAGTGGAAAACGCTGATACTCCAGTATTGCTTTTGCGGTTGCACAACGTATGAAACTATGAGATTTCAGTACTTGTCCGTTTTGCAGTATATGACTTTTCGACAAAAAATAATTTTTTTCAGTACAAGCTTTATTATACAGTGGTAAACGCTGATACTCCAGTATTGCTTTTGCGGTTGCACAACGTATGTAACTATGAGATTTCAGCACTTGTCCATTTTGCAGTATGTGACTTTTCGACAAAAAATAATTTTTTTCAGTACAAGCTTTGTTATACAGTGGACAACGCTGATATTCCAGTATTGCTTTTGCGGTTGCACAACGTATACAACTATGCGATTTCAGCACTTGTCCATTTTGCAGTATATGACTTTTCGATGAAAAATATTTTTTTGCAGTACAGGCTTTATTATACAGGGGAAAACGCTGATACTCCAGTATTGCTTTTGCGGTTGCACAACGTATACAACTATGCGATTTCAGCACTTGTCCATTTTGCAGTATATGACTTTTCGATGAAAAATATTTTTTTGCAGTACAAGCTTTATTATACAGTGGAAAACGCTGATACTCCAGTATTGCTTTTGCGGTTGCACAACGTATGTAACTATGAGATTTCAGCACTTGTCCATTTTGCAGTATATGACTTTTCGATAAAAAATAATTTTTTTCATTACAAGCTTTATTATACAGTGGAAAACGCTGGTACTCCAGTATTGCTTTTGCGGTTGCACAACGTATGTAACTATGCGATTTCAGCACTTGTCCATTTTGCAGTGTATGACTTTTCGATGAAAAATATTTTTTTGCAGTACAAGCTTTATTATACAGTGGACAACGCTGATATTCCAGTATTGCTTTTGCGGTTGCACAACGTATGTAACAGTGCGATTTCAGCACTTGTGCATTTTGCAGTATATGACTTTTCGATAAAAAATAATTTTTTTCAGTACAAGCTTTATTATACAGTGGAAAACGCTGATATTCCAGTATTGCTTTTGCGGTTGCACAACGTATGTAACTATGAGATTTCAGCACTTGTCCATTTTGCAGTATATGACTTTTCGATAAAAAATAATTTTTTTCTGTACAAGCTTTGTGATACAGTGGAAAACGCTGGTATTCCAGTATTGCTTTTGCGGTTGCACAACTTATGCAACTGTGCGATTTCAGCACTTTTCTATTTTGCAGTATATGACTTTTCGATAAAAAATATTTTTTTGCAGTACAAGCTTTATTATACAGGGGAAAACGCTGATACTCCAGTATTGCTTTTGCGGTTGCACAACGTATGTAACTATGCGATTTCAGCACTTGTCCATTTTGCAGTATATGACTTTTCGATAAAAAATATTTTTTTGCAGTACAAGCTTTATTATACAGTGGAAAACGCTGATACTCCAGTATTGCTTTTGCGGTTGCACAACGTATGTAACTATGAGATTTCAGCACTTGTCCATTTTGCAGTATATGACTTTTCGATAAAAAATAATTTTTTTCATTACAAGCTTTATTATACAGTGGAAAACGCTGGTACTCCAGTATTGCTTTTGCCGTTGCACAACGTATGTAACTATGCGATTTCAGCACTTGTCCATTTTGCAGTGTATGACTTTTCGATGAAAAATATTTTTTTGCAGTACAAGCTTTATTATACAGTGGACAACGCTGATATTCCAGTATTGGTTTTGCGGTTGCACAACGTATGTAACTATGCGATTTCAGCACTTTTCTATTTTGCAGTATATGACTTTTAGATAAAAAATATTTTTTTGCAGTACAAGCTTTATTATAAAGTGGAAAACGCTGATACTCCAGTATTGCTTTGCGGTTGCACAACGTATGTAACTATGCGATTTCAGCACTTGTCCATTTTGCAGTATATGACTTTTCGATGAAAAATATTTTTTTGCAGTACAAGCTTTATTATACAGTGGACAACGCTGATATTCCAGTATTGCTTTTGCGGTTGCACAACGTATGTAACTATGCGATTTCAGCACTTGTCCATTTTGCAGTATATGACTTTTCGACAAAAAATATTTTTTTTCAGTACAAGCTTTATTATACAGTGGAAAACGCTGATACTCCAGTATTGCTTTTGCGGTTGCACAACGTATGCAACTGTGCGATTTCAGCACTTGTCCATTTTGCAGTATATGACTTTTCGATGAAAAATATTTTTTTTCAGTACAAGCTTTATTATACAGTGGAAAACGCTGATACTCCAGTATTGCTTTTGCGGTTGCACAACGTATGTAACTATGCGATTTCAGCACTTGTCCATTTTGCAGTATATGACTTTTCGATAAAAAATATTTTTTTGCAGTACAAGCTTTATTATACAGTGGAAAACGCTGATACTCCAGTATTGCTTTTGCGGTTGCACAACGTATGTAACTATGAGATTTCAGCACTTGTCCATTTTGCAGTATATGACTTTTCGATAAAAAATAATTTTTTTCATTACAAGCTTTATTATACAGTGGAAAACGCTGGTACTCCAGTATTGCTTTTGCGGTTGCACAACGTATGTAACTATGCGATTTCAGCACTTGTCCATTTTGCAGTGTATGACTTTTCGATGAAAAATATTTTTTTCAGTACAAGCTTTATTATACAGTGGAAAACGCTGGTACTCCAGTATTGCTTTTGCGGTTGCACAACGTATGAAACTATGAGATTTCAGTACTTGTCCATTTTGCAGTATATGACTTTTCGATAAAAAATAATTTTTTTCAGTATAAGCTTTATTATACAGTGGAAAACGCTGGTATTCCAGTATTGCTTTTGCGGTTGCACAACGTATGCAACTGTGCGATTTCAGCATTTGTCTATTTTGCAGTATATGACTTTTCGATAAAAAATATTTTTTTGCAGTACAAGCTTTATTATACAGGGGAAAACGCTGATACTCCAGTATTGCTTTTGCGGTTGCACAACGTATACAACTATGCGATTTCAGCACTTGTCCATTTTGATTCTATTTGAATAAGGTACTAGCCTAGGCATTAGAATAAGGCTGCTGATGACCTGATGTTACAAGGAAATGTCAAAATATTCTCCAAAAAAGATGTCTGGTCTCACCCTCACCGCAAAATTGGACCATGTCTTTGATCAACTGCAGCAAAACAAAGCTCAGGTCACTGAGAAATTTAGTCTACTTCTAACAGAACTTCAATCAATCCGGGAAAGCCAAAATTTTCTTTCAAAAAAATTTGATGCAATTGAAAAAAGACTAAATCACACTGAAGAGGAACTAAAAATAACAAAGAAAGAAAATAGCAAACTTAAAGAAGACATAAAACACTTGAAAACTAGCATAGCTTCATACTCGGGACAACTGAATGAACTTGAGCAATATGGTCGAAGAGATTGCCTCGAAATTAAAGGCATTCCCTACAACAAGGAAGAGTGCACGGATGAGATTGTGGTCTCTGTGGCAAAAAAAACTGGTATTAACATCACAAAAAATGACATCAGCATTTCGCACCGTTTGCCATCACGCCAAAGCAACACACAACAACCGCCCACAATTATTGCAAAATTTTTGTCAAGAAAAATACGTGATGACCTGTACATGAATAGAAAAAAGCTACACAAGATAAACATGGACCATCAAGCTACAAAAATATACATCAATGAAAGTCTAACAAAAATAAACAGGAAAATCTTCAATACTTGCCTTGCGTTCAAAAGAAATGAAGGATACAAATTTATCTGGACGAAAAATGGATCAACACTGTTAAAAAAGGATGAAGGAACTTCAGCAATTTGGATAAAAAATGAAGATGATCTCAAGAAATTCAAGATTCCAAACATCGAAAGAGGTACTGAATCCAATTGAATTGTTACTATACAATCCCAAGGATGTCTTTGAGCTATAAAACAATCAATGTTGTTATATTTGCATATTATTTTAGATAAAAAACCACCAATATGACTACAAATACGAGTCCTTGTAAATATTACTCTATGCAAGAATTTGTAAAAACATCACAGTGTATAGGCCAAAAAGATTTTTGTGTGACACATTTCAATGTAAGGAGCT
The DNA here is from genome assembly GCF_947561715.1 of Ascidia mentula. Classification (NCBI taxonomy): domain Eukaryota; kingdom Metazoa; phylum Chordata; class Ascidiacea; order Phlebobranchia; family Ascidiidae; genus Ascidia; species Ascidia mentula. Next base: position 12,058,282 of record NC_138569.1, on the reverse strand, counting down.
TACCACACAACCTAGACACACTTGAAACATTCACCAACATGTGCATCGAATTACCCCATATAATTGGCATTTCTGAAACAAGGCTAAAAAATAGTACTGCAACCAATACTACTTTGAATGGTTATGACTTTTTGGGGGAAAACTCCTTGACAAATGCGGGTGGCGTTGGTTTTTACATTAAAAGGCCACTAGTTTACCGCAAAAATGACACATACAAAATATACATGCCACGTTGTGAAAACTTGTGGATTGAGTTGGATCTGAAACAAAATAATCAAAACAAAACCATTATAATTGGAGTAATATATCGCCACCCAGATCAATCTATATCACCCTTCACATCACATTTGGAAAACACCTTGCATAAACTGAACAAAAACAACACATTATTTTATATTCTCGGAGACTTAAACATAGACCTTTTAAAAAACACTCCTCAAATACAAGAATATACATTAATGTTAACAGCACTTAACAGCACAATAATAATCGACAAAGCATCTCACACTGCCCCTTCACAGAAACAATCCTGTTTAGATCACATTTACACTAACAACACCAAAAATGTTATCACATCCGGTTTAGTTACTTTTGATATATCAGACCACTTGCCAATATTTGCTATTACACACAACCTACAACCAACAGACTCACCACACCCCAAAGTAATACGAAATTACTCAAAGTTTGATGCAGACAAATTTTTGCTCACCATTTCAAACAAAGCAAGCACCATCTGGAATCAAACTGATATAAGCCAGAAAATGGTAACTTTTATCCAAATTTTTCAAAGTGCTGTAGAAGAGCAGGCCCCATATACAACTTTATCAACCAGGCGCAAGGCAAATCCTTGGCTTACCAAAGGTATCCTGAAATCAATAAAACATAAAAATAAACTTTACAAAAAATACATCCAACAAAAAATCAATGCAATGAAATACAAATCATATTCAAGCAAGCTAAAATCAACCATACGAGCAGCAAAGAGAAACTACTACAAAGTCATGTTTGAACACAACAAATCAAGTCCAAAACAAACATGGAAACTTATTAATAAAGTAACTACAAACAACATCAAAGGGAAAACACACATATCACAAATTACTACAACAAATGGTACAGTGACAAATGACCCATTGATCATGGCAAATACGTTCAATACTTTTTTCACCAGCATTGGAAAAGATATGGCGCTTCTTGTCCCCCCAACATCTAAATCACCAACAGAATACCTCACAAATGGCCCGTCATCATCATTCTTTTTTTACACCATAGAAATAAATGAAGTTTTCAATACTATTGTACAGTTAGATTCAAGTAAATCACCTGGTCCCTATGACATGCCCATAAAACTAGTAAAACTAGCAGCACCAGTCATCTCTCCAATTCTTTGCATGTTGTTTAATTGTTGCATTCAAACAGCAAGTTACCCAAGTTGCCTTAAACTGTCTCAAATATCACCATTGTTCAAGGGCGGGGACCAAAAAAATGTCAACAACTACAGACCGATATCGCTTATACCAGTTTTTGCCAAAATTTTTGAAATAATTATACACAAAAGAGTTACTGAGTACTTAACAAAATTTGACCTTCTGACCAAATTTCAAAATGGATTTAGGCCTGGCCATTCCACAGATTTGACAGTCGCACAAATTTATGAGCATATAGCTAATTCCACAGATCACAAAGAAAAAACATGCGCAATTTTCCTGGATTTATCAAAGGCATTTGATACCGTCAACCACGAAATCATCCTGCAAAAATTGGAGTTTTATGGATTCCGGGGAAAAATTAAAAGCTTTTTTGAAAACTACCTCACTGGCAGGCAACAATACACTAAAATTTGCAATTCCCGCTCCAATGTCAGTAACGTGGAATGTGGTGTGCCCCAGGGATCTCCTCTAGGACCACTTCTGTTTCTCATTTATGTAAATGATTTGCCCTGCGCCTCCTCATTCTGCACAAGATTATTCGCAGATGACACATGTCTCATCAAGTCGTGCAAAAATGTAAGGGATTTAGAAAAGGCTGCAAATATTGAACTAGATAAGGTTAATACATGGCTCAATTCGAACAAACTAACAGTTAACTGCAAAAAAACCACATTCATGCTCTTCGCAAACAGCAAAAAGACAAACAATACTGATTTTACCCTTAAGATTAACGACACCACACTAGAGCAAGTCAAGACCACAAAGTACCTTGGTGTACATATTGATGATACACTGTCATGGGTCCCACATGTTAACTCAACCTGCAAAAAAATTGCAAAAAGCGTTGCAATTCTTTACAAGCTGAAGCACATCATAGGACAGTGTACATTACAAACAGTGTATCACGCACTTGTTCATTCGCATTTGTCTTATGGCCTTTTGGCGTGGGGTTTTGTTTGCCCATCATTGTTACATCCAGTGGTGGTCCTGCAAAATAGAGCGCTTCGCATAATAACAAACAGTCCCTTTCGCACCCACACCTATCAACTGTACATTAAAGCACAAATTCTTCCAGTCAATCTACAGCACAAGCTGCAACTTGGTAAATTTGCTTACAATTACAAAAATCATCGTCTACCCGCAGCCTTTAAGGACTACTTTACCCCATTAGCAAACATTCACACCCACATAACACGATGTCAAACCACACATCAATATTATCTCCCACGTGTTTTCACTGAACTAGGTAAAAAAACCATAAAATACCAAGGCGCAGAAATATGGAATAACATCCCGCAAAACATTAAAAGCTTTAGCTTAAAAGGGTTTCTTAAAGCACTAAAATTACACTTTCTTCACTTATATGCCAATGCTGCACAGCTGTAGAGATGACCACGTGCGATGTAAACACCCGCAGGAATGTTTTGATGCGATAGGGCGCAATTTAGCAAAAATTCACAACGTCACTTCACCGCCGGCCTAATTGGTAATTGCCCTTGACATATGCAAATGGTAAAATTCACAACGATTCATTCTTATTTATATTGTATCTTTTAGTTTTGTAACATGCGCAATACTTACTGATTGTCTTTTCTTTGTTCGTGTTATTTTTGTACTTCTTTGTTTATTGTAATGCAGAATGATTGTTGATTAAATGTTCCTTGCCTCATCAATGTCATTGCGTACAACCGCGTAAATTATTTGCAACCTCGAAACAACCCAGGGGCGGTTTCAAATAACCAATTGAGGTTTCTACCGTCCCTTCATCTAATCCCAACCGTATCATTCATTGTGTTTTACTGTTCCGCATTTTATTTTCGCGGATTATGATGTAAATAAACTGAATTGAATTGAATTGAATTGCAGTATATGACTTTTCGATGAAAAATATTTTTTTGCAGTACAAGCTTTATTATACAGGGGAAAACGCTGATACTCCAGTATTGCTTTTGCGGTTGCACAACGTATACAACTATGCGATTTCAGCACTTGTCCATTTTGCAGTATATGACTTTTCGATGAAAAATATTTTTTTGCAGTACAAGCTTTATTATACAGTGGAAAACGCTGATACTCCAGTATTGCTTTTGCGGTTGCACAACGTATGTAACTATGCGATTTCAGCACTTGTCCATTTTGCAGTATATGACTTTTCGATGAAAAATATTTTTTTGCAGTGCAAGCTTTATTATACAGTGGAAAACGCTGATACTCCAGTATTGCTTTTGCGGTTGCACAACGTATGTAACTATGAGATTTCAGCACTTGTCCATTTTGCATTATGTGACTTTTCGACAAAAAATAATTTTTTTCAGTACAAGCTTTGTTATACAGTGGACAACGCTGATATTCCAGTATTGCTTTTGCGGTTGCACAACGTATACAACTATGCGATTTCAGCACTTGTCCATTTTGCAGTATATGACTTTTCGATGAAAAATATTTTTTTGCAGTACAAGCTTTATTATACAGGGGAAAACGCTGATACTCCAGTATTGCTTTTGCGGTTGCACAACGTATACAACTATGCGATTTCAGCACTTGTCCATTTTGCAGTATATGACTTTTCGATGAAAAATAGTTTTTTGCAGTACAAGCTTTATTATACAGTGGAAAACGCTGATACTCCAGTATTGCTTTTGCGGTTGCACAACGTATGTAACTATGCGATTTCAGCACTTGTCCATTTTGCAGTATATGACTTTTCGATGAAAAATATTTTTTTGCAGTGCAAGCTTTATTATACAGTGGAAAACGCTGATACTCCAGTATTGCTTTTGCGGTTGCACAACGTATGTAACTATGAGATTTCAGCACTTGTCCATTTTGCAGTATGTGACTTTTCGACAAAAAATAATTTTTTTCAGTACAAGCTTTGTTATACAGTGGACAACGCTGATATTCCAGTATTGCTTTTGCGGTTGCACAACGTATGTAACTATGCGATTTCAGCACTTGTCCATTTTGCAGTATATGACTTTTCGATGAAAAATATTTTTTTGCAGTACAAGCTTTATTATACAGTGGAAAACGCTGATACTCCAGTATTGCTTTTGCGGTTGCACAACGTATGTAACTATGCGATTTCAGCACTTGTCCATTTTGCAGTATATGACTTTTCGATAAAAAATAATTTTTTTCATTACAAGCTTTGTTATACAGTGGAAAACGCTGGTATTCCAGTATTGCTTTTGCGGTTGCACAACTTATGCAACTGTGCGATTTCAGCACTTTTCTATTTTGCAGTATATGACTTTTCGATAAAAAATATTTTTTTGCAGTACAAGCTTTATTATACAGGGGAAAACGCTGATACTCCAGTATTGCTTTTGCGGTTGCACAACGTATGTAACTATGCGATTTCAGCACTTGTCCATTTTGCAGTATATGACTTTTCGATGAAAAATATTTTTTTGCAGTACAAGCTTTATTATACAGTGGACAACGCTGATATTCCAGTATTGCTTTTGAGGTTGCACAACGTATGTAACTATGCGATTTCAGCACTTGTCCATTTTGCAGTATATGACTTTTCGATGAAAAATATTTTTTTTCAGTACAAGCTTTATTATACAGTGGAAAACGCTGATACTCCAGTATTGCTTTTGCGGTTGCACAACGTATGTAACTATGCGATTTCAGCACTTGTCCATTTTGCAGTATATGACTTTTCGATGAAAAATATTTTTTTGCAGTACAAGCTTTATTATACAGTGGAAAACGCTGATACTCCAGTATTGCTTTTGCGGTTGCACAACGTATTTAACTATGCGATTTCAGCACTTGTCCATTTTGCAGTATATGACTTTTCGATAAAAAATATTTTTTTGCAGTACAAGCTTTATTATACATTGGAAAACGCTGATACTCCAATATTGCTTTTGCGGTTGCACAACGTATGTAACTATGCGATTTCAGCACTTGTCCATTTTGCAGTATATGACTTTTCGATGAAAAATATTTTTTTGCAGTACAAGCTTTATTATACAGTGGAAAACGCTGATACTCCAGTATTGCTTTTGCGGTTGCACAACGTATGTAACTATGCGATTTCAGCACTTGTCCATTTTGCAGTATATGACTTTTCGATGAAAAATATTTTTTTGCAGTACAAGCTTTATTATACAGTGGAAAACGCTGATACTCCAATATTGCTTTTGCGGTTGCACAACGTATGTAACTATGCGATTTCAGCACTTGTCCATTTTGCAGTATATGACTTTTCGATGAAAAATATTTTTTTGCACTGCAAGCTTTATTATACAGTGGAAAACGCTGATACTCCAGTATTGCTTTTGCGGTTGCACAACGTATGTAACTGTGCGATTTCAGCACTTGTGCATTTTGCAGTATATGACTTTTCGATAAAAAATAATTTTTTTCAGTACAAGCTTTATTATACAGTGGAAAACGCTGATATTCCAGTATTGCTTTTGCGGTTGCACAACGTATGTAACTATGAGATTTCAGCACTTGTCCATTTTGCAGTATATGACTTTTCGATAAAAAATAATTTTTTTCTGTACAAGCTTTGTTATACAGTGGAAAACGCTGGTATTCCAGTATTGCTTTTGCGGTTGCACAACTTATGCAATTGTGCGATTTCAGCACTTTTCTATTTTGCAGTATATGACTTTTCGATAAAAAATATTTTTTTGCAGTACAAGCTTTATTATACAGGGGAAAACGCTGATACTCCAGTATTGCTTTTGCGGTTGCACAACGTATGTAACTATGCGATTTCAGCACTTGTCCATTTTGCAGTATATGACTTTTCGATAAAAAATAATTTTTTTCATTACAAGCTTTATTATACAGTGGAAAACGCTGGTACTCCAGTATTGCTTTTGCGGTTGCACAACGTATGTAACTATGCGATTTCAGCACTTGTCCATTTTGCAGTGTATGACTTTTCGATGAAAAATATTTTTTTGCAGTACAAGCTTTATTATACAGTGGACAACGCTGATATTCCAGTATTGCTTTTGCGGTTGCACAACGTATGTAACTATGCGATTTCAGCACTTGTCCATTTTGCAGTATATGACTTTTCGATGAAAAATATTTTTTTGCAGTACAAGCTTTATTATACAGTGGAAAACGCTGATACTCCAGTATTGCTTTTGCGGTTGCACAACGTATGAAACTATGAGATTTCAGTACTTGTCCGTTTTGCAGTATATGACTTTTCGACAAAAAATAATTTTTTGCAGTACAAGCTTTATTATACAGTGGAAAACGCTGATACTCCAGTATTGCTTTTGCGGTTGCACAACGTATGTAACTATGAGATTTCAGCACTTGTCCATTTTGCAGTATGTGACTTTTCGACAAAAAATAATTTTTTTCAGTACAAGCTTTGTTATACAGTGGACAACGCTGATATTCCAGTATTGCTTTTGCGGTTGCACAACGTATACAACTATGCGATTTCAGCACTTGTCCATTTTGCAGTATATGACTTTTCGATGAAAAATATTTTTTTGCAGTACAAGCTTTATTATACAGGGGAAAACGCTGATACTCCAGTATTGCTTTTGCGGTTGCACAACGTATACAACTATGCGATTTCAGCACTTGTCCATTTTGCAGTATATGACTTTTCGATGAAAAATATTTTTTTGCAGTACAAGCTTTATTATACAGTGGAAAACGCTGATACTCCAGTATTGCTTTTGCGGTTGCACAACGTATGTAACTATGAGATTTCAGCACTTGTCCATTTTGCAGTATATGACTTTTCGATAAAAAATAATTTTTTTCATTACAAGCTTTATTATACAGTGGAAAACGCTGGTACTCCAGTATTGCTTTTGCGGTTGCACAACGTATGTAACTATGCGATTTCAGCACTTGTCCATTTTGCAGTGTATGACTTGTCGATGAAAAATATTTTTTTGCAGTACAAGCTTTATTATACAGTGGACAACGCTGATATTCCAGTATTGCTTTTGCGGTTGCACAACGTATGTAACTATGCGATTTCAGCACTTGTCCATTTTGCAGTATATGACTTTTCGATAAAAAATAATTTTTTTCAGTACAAGCTTTATTATACAGTGGAAAACGCTGATATTCCAGTATTGCTTTTGCGGTTGCACAACGTATGTAACTATGAGATTTCAGCACTTGTCCATTTTGCAGTATATGACTTTTCGATAAAAAATAATTTTTTTCTGTACAAGCTTTGTTATACAGTGGAAAACGCTGGTATTCCAGTATTGCTTTTGCGGTTGCACAACTTATGCAACTGTGCGATTTCAGCACTTTTCTATTTTGCAGTATATGACTTTTCGATAAAAAATATTTTTTTGCAGTACAAGCTTTATTATACAGGGGAAAACGCTGATACTCCAGTATTGCTTTTGCGGTTGCACAACGTATGTAACTATGCGATTTCAGCACTTGTCCATTTTGCAGTATATGACTTTTCGATAAAAAATATTTTTTTGCAGTACAAGCTTTATTATACAGTGGAAAACGCTGATACTCCAGTATTGCTTTTGCGGTTGCACAACGTATGTAACTATGAGATTTCAGCACTTGTCCATTTTGCAGTATATGACTTTTCGATAAAAAATAATTTTTTTCATTACAAGCTTTATTATACAGTGGAAAACGCTGGTACTCCAGTATTGCTTTTGCCGTTGCACAACGTATGTAACTATGCGATTTCAGCACTTGTCCATTTTGCAGTGTATGACTTTTCGATGAAAAATATTTTTTTGCAGTACAAGCTTTATTATACAGTGGACAACGCTGATATTCCAGTATTGCTTTTGCGGTTGCACAACGTATGTAACTATGCGATTTCAGCACTTTTCTATTTTGCAGTATATGACTTTTAGATAAAAAATATTTTTTTGCAGTACAAGCTTTATTATAAAGTGGAAAACGCTGATACTCCAGTATTGCTTTGCGGTTGCACAACGTATGTAACTATGCGATTTCAGCACTTGTCCATTTTGCAGTATATGACTTTTCGATGAAAAATATTTTTTTGCAGTACAAGCTTTGTTATACAGTGGACAACGCTGATATTCCAGTATTGCTTTTGCGGTTGCACAACGTATGTAACTATGCGATTTCAGCACTTGTCCATTTTGCAGTATATGACTTTTCGACAAAAAATATTTTTTTTCAGTACAAGCTTTATTATACAGTGGAAAACGCTGATACTCCAGTATTGCTTTTGCGGTTGCACAACGTATGTAACTGTGCGATTTCAGCACTTGTGCATTTTGCAGTATATGACTTTTCGATAAAAAATAATTTTTTTCAGTACAAGCTTTATTATACAGTGGAAAACGCTGATATTCCAGTATTGCTTTTGCGGTTGCATAACGTATGTAACTATGAGATTTCAGCACTTGTCCATTTTGCAGTATATGACTTTTCGATAAAAAATAATTTTTTTCTGTACAAGCTTTGTTATACAGTGGAAAACGCTGGTATTCCAGTATTGCTTTTGCGATTGCACAACTTATGCAATTGTGCGATTTCAGCACTTTTCTATTTTGCAGTATATGACTTTTCGATAAAAAATATTTTTTTGCAGTACAAGCTTTATTATACAGGGGAAAACGCTGATACTCCAGTATTGCTTTTGCGGTTGCACAACGTATGTAACTATGCGATTTCAGCACTTGTCCATTTTGCAGTATATGACTTTTCGATAAAAAATAATTTTTTTCAGTACAAGCTTTATTATACAGTGGAAAACGCTGGTACTCCAGTATTGCTTTTGCGGTTGCACAACGTATGTAACTATGCGATTTCAGCACTTGTCCATTTTGCAGTGTATGACTTTTCGATGAAAAATATTTTTTTGCAGTACAAGCTTTATTATACAGTGGACAACGCTGATATTCCAGTATTGCTTTTGCGGTTGCACAACGTATGTAACTATGCGATTTCAGCACTTGTCCATTTTGCAGTATATGACTTTTCGATGAAAAATATTTTTTTGCAGTACAAGCTTTATTATACAGTGGAAAACGCTGATACTCCAGTATTGCTTTTGCGGTTGCACAACGTATGAAACTATGAGATTTCAGTACTTGTCCGTTTTGCAGTATATGACTTTTCGACAAAAAATAATTTTTTTCAGTACAAGCTTTATTATACAGTGGAAAACGCTGATACTCCAGTATTGCTTTTGCGGTTGCACAACGTATGTAACTATGAGATTTCAGCACTTGTCCATTTTGCAGTATGTGACTTTTCGACAAAAAATATTTTTTTTCAGTACAAGCTTTGTTATACAGTGGACAACGCTGATATTCCAGTATTGCTTTTGCGGTTGCACAACGTATACAACTATGCGATTTCAGCACTTGTCCATTTTGCAGTATATGACTTTTCGATGAAAAATATTTTTTTGCAGTACAAGCTTTATTATACATGGGAAAACGCTGATACTCCAGTATTGCTTTTGCGGTTGCACAACGTATACAACTATGCGATTTCAGCACTTGTCCATTTTGCAGTATATGACTTTTCGATGAAAAATATTTTTTTGCAGTACAAGCTTTATTATACAGTGGAAAACGCTGATACTCCAGTATTGCTTTTGCGGTTGCACAACGTATGTAACTATGAGATTTCAGCACTTGTCCATTTTGCAGTATATGACTTTTCGATAAAAAATAATTTTTTTCATTACAAGCTTTATTATACAGTGGAAAACGCTGGTACTCCAGTATTGCTTTTGCGGTTGCACAACGTATGTAACTATGCGATTTCAGCACTTGTCCATTTTGCAGTGTATGACTTTTCGATGAAAAATATTTTTTTGCAGTACAAGCTTTATTATACAGTGGACAACGCTGATATTCCAGTATTGCTTTTGCGGTTGCACAACGTATGTAACAGTGCGATTTCAGCACTTGTGCATTTTGCAGTATATGACTTTTCGATAAAAAATAATTTTTTTCAGTACAATTCAATTCAGTTTATTTACATCATAATCCGCGAAAATAAAATGCGGAACAGTAAAACACAATGAATGATACGGTTGGGATTAGATGAAGGGACGGTAGAAACCTCAATTGGTTATTTGAAACCGCCCCTGGGTTGTTTCGAGGTTGCAAATAATTTACGCGGTTGTACGCAATGACATTGATGAGGCAAGGAACATTTAATCAACAATCATTCTGCATACAAGCTTTATTATACAGTGGAAAACGCTGATATTCCAGTATTGCTTTTGCGGTTGCACAACGTATGTAACTATGAGATTTCAGCACTTGTCCATTTTGCAGTATATGACTTTTCGATAAAAAATAATTTTTTTCTGTACAAGCTTTGTTATACAGTGGAAAACGCTGGTATTCCAGTATTGCTTTTGCGGTTGCACAACTTATGCAACTGTGCGATTTCAGCACTTTTCTATTTTGCAGTATATGACTTTTCGATAAAAAATATTTTTTTGCAGTACAAGCTTTATTATACAGGGGAAAACGCTGATACTCCAGTATTGCTTTTGCGGTTGCACAACGTATGTAACTATGCGATTTCAGCACTTGTCCATTTTGCAGTATATGACTTTTCGATAAAAAATATTTTTTTGCAGTACAAGCTTTATTATACAGTGGAAAACGCTGATACTCCAGTATTGCTTTTGCGGTTGCACAACGTATGTAACTATGAGATTTCAGCACTTGTCCATTTTGCAGTATATGACTTTTCGATAAAAAATAATTTTTTTCATTACAAGCTTTATTATACAGTGGAAAACGCTGGTACTCCAGTATTGCTTTTGCCGTTGCACAACGTATGTAACTATGCGATTTCAGCACTTGTCCATTTTGCAGTGTATGACTTTTCGATGAAAAATATTTTTTTGCAGTACAAGCTTTATTATACAGTGGACAACGCTGATATTCCAGTATTGCTTTTGCGGTTGCACAACGTATGTAACTATGCGATTTCAGCACTTTTCTATTTTGCAGTATATGACTTTTCGATAAAAAATAATTTTTTTCTGTACAAGCTTTGTTATACAGTGGAAAACGCTGGTATTCCAGTATTGCTTTTGCGGTTGCACAACTTATGCAACTGTGCGATTTCAGCACTTTTCTATTTTGCAGTATATGACTTTTCGATAAAAAATATTTTTTTGCAGTACAAGCTTTATTATACAGGGGAAAACGCTGATACTCCAGTATTGCTTTTGCGGTTGCACAACGTATGTAACTATGCGATTTCAGCACTTGTCCATTTTGCAGTATATGACTTTTCGATAAAAAATATTTTTTTGCAGTACAAGCTTTATTATACAGTGGAAAACGCTGATACTCCAGTATTGCTTTTGCGGTTGCACAACGTATGTAACTATGAGATTTCAGCACTTGTCCATTTTGCAGTATATGACTTTTCGATAAAAAATAATTTTTTTCATTACAAGCTTTATTATACAGTGGAAAACGCTGGTACTCCAGTATTGCTTTTGCCGTTGCACAACGTATGTAACTATGCGATTTCAGCACTTGTCCATTTTGCAGTGTATGACTTTTCGATGAAAAATATTTTTTTGCAGTACAAGCTTTATTATACAGTGGACAACGCTGATATTCCAGTATTGCTTTTGCGGTTGCACAACGTATGTAACTATGCGATTTCAGCACTTTTCTATTTTGCAGTATATGACTTTTCGATTAAAAATATTTTTTTGCAGTACAAGCTTTATTATAAAGTGGAAAACGCTGATACTCCAGTATTGCTTTGCGGTTGCACAACGTATGTAACTATGCGATTTCAGCACTTGTCCATTTTGCAGTATATGACTTTTCGATGAAAAATATTTTTTTGCAGTACAAGCTTTGTTATACAGTGGACAACGCTGATATTCCAGTATTGCTTTTGCGGTTGCACAACGTATGTAACTATGCGATTTCAGCACTTGTCCATTTTGCAGTATATGACTTTTCGACAAAAAATATTTTTTTTCAGTACAAGCTTTATTATACAGTGGAAAACGCTGATACTCCAGTATTGCTTTTGCGGTTGCACAACGTATGCAACTGTGCGATTTCAGCACTTGTCCATTTTGCAGTATATGACTTTTCGATGAAAAATATTTTTTTTCAGTACAAGCTTTATTATATAGTGGAAAACGCTGATACTCCAGTATTGCTTTTGCGGTTGCACAACGTATGTAACTATGCGATTTCAGCACTTGTCCATTTTGCAGTATATGACTTTTCGATAAAAAATATTTTTTTGCAGTACAAGCTTTATTATACAGTGGAAAACGCTGATACTCCAGTATTGCTTTTGCGGTTGCACAACGTATGTAACTATGAGATTTCAGCACTTGTCCATTTTGCAGTATATGACTTTTCGATAAAAAATATTTTTTTTCATTACAAGCTTTATTATACAGTGGAAAACGCTGGTACTCCAGTATTGCTTTTGCGGTTGCACAACGTATGTAACTATGCGATTTCAGCACTTGTCCATTTTGCAGTGTATGACTTTTCGATGAAAAATATTTTTTTGCAGTACAAGCTTTATTATACAGTGGACAACGCTGATATTCCAGTATTGCTTTTGCGGTTGCACAACGTATGTAACTGTGCGATTTCAGCACTTGTGCATTTTGCAGTATATGACTTTTCGATAAAAAATATTTTTTTTCATTACAAGCTTTATTATACAGTGGAAAACGCTGGTACTCCAGTATTGCTTTTGCGGTTGCACAACGTATGTAACTATGCGATTTCAGCACTTGTCCATTTTGCAGTGTATGACTTTTCGATGAAAAATATTTTTTTTCAGTACAAGCTTTGTTATACAGTGGACAACGCTGATATTCCAGTATTGCTTTTGCGGTTGCACAACGTATGTAACAGTGCGATTTCAGCACTTGTGCATTTTGCAGTATATGACTTTTCGATAAAAAATAATTTTTTTCAGTACAAGCTTTATTATACAGTGGAAAACGCTGATATTCCAGTATTGCTTTTGCGGTTGCACAACGTATGTAACTATGAGATTTCAGCACTTGTCCATTATGCAGTATATGACTTTTCGATGAAAAATATTTTTTTGCAGTACAAGCTTTGTTATACAGTGGACAACGCTGATATTCCAGTATTGCTTTTGCGGTTGCACAACGTATGTAACAGTGCGATTTCAGCACTTGTGCATTTTGCAGTATATGACTTTTCGATAAAAAATAATTTTTTTCAGTACAAGCTTTATTATACAGTGGAAAACGCTGATATTCCAGTATTGCTTTTGCGGTTGCACAACGTATGTAACTATGAGATTTCAGCACTTGTCCATTTTGCAGTATATGACTTTTCGATAAAAAATAATTTTTTTCTGTACAAGCTTTGTTATACAGTGGAAAACGCTGGTATTCCAGTATTGCTTTTGCGGTTGCACAACTTATGCAACTGTGCGATTTCAGCACTTTTCTATTTTGCAGTATATGACTTTTCGATAAAAAATATTTTTTTGCAGTACAAGCTTTATTATACAGGGGAAAACGCTGATACTCCAGTATTGCTTTTGCGGTTGCACAACGTATGTAACTATGCGATTTCAGCACTTGTCCATTTTGCAGTATATGACTTTTCGATAAAAAATATTTTTTTGCAGTACAAGCTTTATTATACAGTGGAAAACGCTGATACTCCAGTATTGCTTTTGCGGTTGCACAACGTATGTAACTATGAGATTTCAGCACTTGTCCATTTTGCAGTATATGACTTTTCGATAAAAAATAATTTTTTTCATTACAAGCTTTATTATACAGTGGAAAACGCTGGTACTCCAGTATTGCTTTTGCCGTTGCACAACGTATGTAACTATGCGATTTCAGCACTTGTCCATTTTGCAGTGTATGACTTTTCGATGAAAAATATTTTTTTGCAGTACAAGCTTTATTATACAGTGGACAACGCTGATATTCCAGTATTGCTTTTGCGGTTGCACAACGTATGTAACTATGCGATTTCAGCACTTTTCTATTTTGCAGTATATGACTTTTCGATTAAAAATATTTTTTTGCAGTACAAGCTTTATTATAAAGTGGAAAACGCTGATACTCCAGTATTGCTTTGCGGTTGCACAACGTATGTAACTATGCGATTTCAGCACTTGTCCATTTTGCAGTATATGACTTTTCGATGAAAAATATTTTTTTGCAGTACAAGCTTTGTTATACAGTGGACAACGCTGATATTCCAGTATTGCTTTTGCGGTTGCACAACGTATGTAACTATGCGATTTCAGCACTTGTCCATTTTGCAGTATATGACTTTTCGACAAAAAATATTTTTTTTCAGTACAAGCTTTATTATACAGTGGAAAACGCTGATACTCCAGTATTGCTTTTGCGGTTGCACAACGTATGCAACTGTGCGATTTCAGCACTTGTCCATTTTGCAGTATATGACTTTTCGATGAAAAATATTTTTTTTCAGTACAAGCTTTATTATATAGTGGAAAACGCTGATACTCCAGTATTGCTTTTGCGGTTGCACAACGTATGTAACTATGCGATTTCAGCACTTGTCCATTTTGCAGTATATGACTTTTCGATAAAAAATATTTTTTTGCAGTACAAGCTTTATTATACAGTGGAAAACGCTGATACTCCAGTATTGCTTTTGCGGTTGCACAACGTATGTAACTATGAGATTTCAGCACTTGTCCATTTTGCAGTATATGACTTTTCGATAAAAAATATTTTTTTTCATTACAAGCTTTATTATACAGTGGAAAACGCTGGTACTCCAGTATTGCTTTTGCGGTTGCACAACGTATGTAACTATGCGATTTCAGCACTTGTCCATTTTGCAGTGTATGACTTTTCGATGAAAAATATTTTTTTGCAGTACAAGCTTTATTATACAGTGGACAACGCTGATATTCCAGTATTGCTTTTGCGGTTGCACAACGTATGTAACTGTGCGATTTCAGCACTTGTGCATTTTGCAGTATATGACTTTTCCATAAAAAATATTTTTTTGCAGTACAAGCTTTATTATACAGTGGAAAACGCTGATACTCCAGTATTGCTTTTGCGGTTGCACAATGTATGTAACTATGCGATTTCAGCACTTGTCCATTTTGCAGTATATGACTTTTCGATGAAAAATATTTTTTTGCAGTACAAGCTTTATTATACAGTGGAAAACGCTGATACTCCAGTATTGCTTTTGCGGTTGCACAACGTATGTAACTATGCGATTTCAGCACTTGTCCATTTTGCAGTATATGACTTTTCGATGAAAAATATTTTTTTGCAGTACAAGCTTTATTATACAGTGGAAAACGCTGATACTCCAGTATTGCTTTTGCGGTTGCACAACGTATTTAACTATGCGATTTCAGCACTTGTCCATTTTGCAGTATATGACTTTTCGATGAAAAATATTTTTTTGCAGTACAAGCTTTATTATACATTGGAAAACGCTGATACTCCAATATTGCTTTTGCGGTTGCACAACGTATGTAACTATGCGATTTCAGCACTTGTCCATTTTGCAGTATATGACTTTTCGATGAAAAATATTTTTTTGCAGTACAAGCTTTATTATACAGTGGAAAACGCTGATACTCCAGTATTGCTTTTGCGGTTGCACAACGTATGTAACTATGCGATTTCAGCACTTGTCCATTTTGCAGTATATGACTTTTCGTTGAAAAATATTTTTTTGCAGTACAAGCTTTATTATACAGTGGAAAACGCTGATACTCCAATATTGCTTTTGCGGTTGCACAACGTATGTAACTATGCGATTTCAGCACTTGTCCATTTTGCAGTATATGACTTTTCGATGAAAAATATTTTTTTGCACTGCAAGCTTTATTATACAGTGGAAAACGCTGATACTCCAGTATTGCTTTTGCGGTTGCACAACGTATGTAACTGTGCGATTTCAGCACTTGTGCATTTTGCAGTATATGACTTTTCGATAAAAAATAATTTTTTTCAGTACAAGCTTTATTATACAGTGGAAAACGCTGGTATTCCAGTATTGCTTTTGCGGTTGCACAACTTATGCAATTGTGCGATTTCAGCACTTTTCTATTTTGCAGTATATGACTTTTCGATAAAAAATATTTTTTTGCAGTACAAGCTTTATTATACAGGGGAAAACGCTGATACTCCAGTATTGCTTTTGCGGTTGCACAACGTATGTAACTATGCGATTTCAGCACTTGTCCATTTTGCAGTATATGACTTTTCGATAAAAAATAATTTTTTTCATTACAAGCTTTATTATACAGTGGAAAACGCTGGTACTCCAGTATTGCTTTTGCGGTTGCACAACGTATGTAACTATGCGATTTCAGCACTTGTCCATTTTGCAGTGTATGACTTTTCGATGAAAAATATTTTTTTGCAGTACAAGCTTTATTATACAGTGGACAACGCTGATATTCCAGTATTGCTTTTGCGGTTGCACAACGTATGTAACTATGCGATTTCAGCACTTGTCCATTTTGCAGTATATGACTTTTCGATGAAAAATATTTTTTTGCAGTACAAGCTTTATTATACAGTGGAAAACGCTGATACTCCAGTATTGCTTTTGCGGTTGCACAACGTATGAAACTATGAGATTTCAGTACTTGTCCGTTTTGCAGTATATGACTTTTCGACAAAAAATAATTTTTTTCAGTACAAGCTTTATTATACAGTGGAAAACGCTGATACTCCAGTATTGCTTTTGCGGTTGCACAACGTATGTAACTATGAGATTTCAGCACTTGTCCATTTTGCAGTATGTGACTTTTCGACAAAAAATAATTTTTTTCAGTACAAGCTTTGTTATACAGTGGACAACGCTGATATTCCAGTATTGCTTTTGCGGTTGCACAACGTATACAATTATGCGATTTCAGCACTTGTCCATTTTGCAGTATATGACTTTTCGATGAAAAATATTTTTTTGCAGTACAAGCTTTATTATACAGGGGAAAACGCTGATACTCCAGTATTGCTTTTGCGGTTGCACAACGTATACAACTATGCGATTTCAGCACTTGTCCATTTTGCAGTATATGACTTTTCGATGAAAAATATTTTTTTGCAGTACAAGCTTTATTATACAGTGGAAAACGCTGATACTCCAGTATTGCTTTTGCGGTTGCACAACGTATGTAACTATGAGATTTCAGCACTTGTCCATTTTGCAGTATATGACTTTTCGATAAAAAATAATTTTTTTCATTACAAGCTTTATTATACAGTGGAAAACGCTGGTACTCCAGTATTGCTTTTGCGGTTGCACAACGTATGTAACTATGCGATTTCAGCACTTGTCCATTTTGCAGTGTATGACTTTTCGATAAAAAATTGTTTTTTTCAGTACAAGTTTTATTATACATGGGAAAACGCTGGTACTCCAG
Source organism: Ascidia mentula (assembly GCF_947561715.1). Lineage (NCBI taxonomy): Eukaryota > Metazoa > Chordata > Ascidiacea > Phlebobranchia > Ascidiidae > Ascidia > Ascidia mentula. The sequence continues at coordinate 12,040,475 of NC_138569.1, read as the reverse complement.
TATTGCTTTTGCGGTTGCACAACGTATGTAACTATGCGATTTCAGCACTTGTCCATTTTGCAGTATATGACTTTTCGATAAAAAATATTTTTTTGCAGTACAAGCTTTATTATACAGTGGAAAACGCTGATACTCCAGTATTGCTTTTGCGGTTGCACAACGTATGTAACTATGAGATTTCAGCACTTGTCCATTTTGCAGTATATGACTTTTCGATAAAAAATAATTTTTTTCATTACAAGCTTTATTATACAGTGGAAAACGCTGGTACTCCAGTATTGCTTTTGCCGTTGCACAACGTATGTAACTATGCGATTTCAGCACTTGTCCATTTTGCAGTGTATGACTTTTCGATGAAAAATATTTTTTTGCAGTACAAGCTTTATTATACAGTGGACAACGCTGATATTCCAGTATTGCTTTTGCGGTTGCACAACGTATGTAACTATGCGATTTCAGCACTTTTCTATTTTGCAGTATATGACTTTTAGATAAAAAATATTTTTTTGCAGTACAAGCTTTATTAAGCAGTGGAAAACGCTGATACTCCAGTATTGCTTTTGCGGTTGCACAACGTATGCAACTGTGCGATTTCAGCACTTGTCCATTTTGCAGTATATGACTTTTCGATGAAAAATATTTTTTTTCAGTACAAGCTTTGTTATACAGTGGACAACGCTGATATTCCAGTATTGCTTTTGCGGTTGCACAACGTATGTAACAGTGCGATTTCAGCACTTGTGCATTTTGCAGTATATGACTTTTCGATAAAAAATAATTTTTTTCAGTACAAGCTTTATTATACAGTGGAAAACGCTGATATTCCAGTATTGCTTTTGCGGTTGCACAACGTATGTAACTATGAGATTTCAGCACTTGTCCATTATGCAGTATATGACTTTTCGATGAAAAATATTTTTTTGCAGTACAAGCTTTGTTATACAGTGGACAACGCTGATATTCCAGTATTGCTTTTGCGGTTGCACAACGTATGTAACAGTGCGATTTCAGCACTTGTGCATTTTGCAGTATATGACTTTTCGATAAAAAATAATTTTTTTCAGTACAAGCTTTATTATACAGTGGAAAACGCTGGTACTCCAGTATTGCTTTTGCCGTTGCACAACGTATGTAACTATGAGATTTCAGCACTTGTCCATTTTGCAGTATATGACTTTTCGATAAAAAATAATTTTTTTCATTACAAGCTTTATTATACAGTGGAAAACGCTGGTACTCCAGTATTGCTTTTGCCGTTGCACAACGTATGTAACTATGCGATTTCAGCACTTGTCCATTTTGCAGTGTATGACTTTTCGATGAAAAATATTTTTTTGCAGTACAAGCTTTATTATACAGTGGACAACGCTGATATTCCAGTATTGCTTTTGCGGTTGCACAACGTATGTAACTATGCGATTTCAGCACTTTTCTATTTTGCAGTATATGACTTTTCGATTAAAAATATTTTTTTGCAGTACAAGCTTTATTATAAAGTGGAAAACGCTGATACTCCAGTATTGCTTTGCGGTTGCACAACGTATGTAACTATGCGATTTCAGCACTTGTCCATTTTGCAGTATATGACTTTTCGATGAAAAATATTTTTTTGCAGTACAAGCTTTGTTATACAGTGGACAACGCTGATATTCCAGTATTGCTTTTGCGGTTGCACAACGTATGTAACTATGCGATTTCAGCACTTGTCCATTTTGCAGTATATGACTTTTCGACAAAAAATATTTTTTTTCAGTACAAGCTTTATTATACAGTGGAAAACGCTGATACTCCAGTATTGCTTTTGCGGTTGCACAACGTATGCAACTGTGCGATTTCAGCACTTGTCCATTTTGCAGTATATGACTTTTCGATGAAAAATATTTTTTTTCAGTACAAGCTTTATTATATAGTGGAAAACGCTGATACTCCAGTATTGCTTTTGCGGTTGCACAACGTATGTAACTATGCGATTTCAGCACTTGTCCATTTTGCAGTATATGACTTTTCGATAAAAAATATTTTTTTGCAGTACAAGCTTTATTATACAGTGGAAAACGCTGATACTCCAGTATTGCTTTTGCGGTTGCACAACGTATGTAACTATGAGATTTCAGCACTTGTCCATTTTGCAGTATATGACTTTTCGATAAAAAATATTTTTTTTCATTACAAGCTTTATTATACAGTGGAAAACGCTGGTACTCCAGTATTGCTTTTGCGGTTGCACAACGTATGTAACTATGCGATTTCAGCACTTGTCCATTTTGCAGTGTATGACTTTTCGATGAAAAATATTTTTTTGCAGTACAAGCTTTATTATACAGTGGACAACGCTGATATTCCAGTATTGCTTTTGCGGTTGCACAACGTATGTAACTGTGCGATTTCAGCACTTGTGCATTTTGCAGTATATGACTTTTCCATAAAAAATATTTTTTTGCAGTACAAGCTTTATTATACAGTGGAAAACGCTGATACTCCAGTATTGCTTTTGCGGTTGCACAATGTATGTAACTATGCGATTTCAGCACTTGTCCATTTTGCAGTATATGACTTTTCGATGAAAAATATTTTTTTGCAGTACAAGCTTTATTATACAGTGGAAAACGCTGATACTCCAGTATTGCTTTTGCGGTTGCACAACGTATACAACTATGCGATTTCAGCACTTGTCCATTTTGCAGTATATGACTTTTCGATGAAAAATATTTTTTTGCAGTACAAGCTTTATTATACAGTGGAAAACGCTGATACTCCAGTATTGCTTTTGCGGTTGCACAACGTATGTAACTATGAGATTTCAGCACTTGTCCATTTTGCAGTATATGACTTTTCGATAAAAAATAATTTTTTTCATTACAAGCTTTATTATACAGTGGAAAACGCTGGTACTCCAGTATTGCTTTTGCGGTTGCACAACGTATGTAACTATGCGATTTCAGCACTTGTCCATTTTGCAGTGTATGACTTTTCGATAAAAAATTGTTTTTTTCAGTACAAGTTTTATTATACATGGGAAAACGCTGGTACTCCAGTATTGCTTTTGCGGTTGCACAACGTATGTAACTATGCGATTTCAGCACTTGTCCATTTTGCAGTATATGACTTTTCGATAAAAAATATTTTTTTGCAGTACAAGCTTTATTATACAGTGGAAAACGCTGATACTCCAGTATTGCTTTTGCGGTTGCACAACGTATGTAACTATGAGATTTCAGCACTTGTCCATTTTGCAGTATATGACTTTTCGATAAAAAATAATTTTTTTCATTACAAGCTTTATTATACAGTGGAAAACGCTGGTACTCCAGTATTGCTTTTGCCGTTGCACAACGTATGTAACTATGCGATTTCAGCACTTGTCCATTTTGCAGTGTATGACTTTTCGATGAAAAATATTTTTTTGCAGTACAAGCTTTATTATACAGTGGACAACGCTGATATTCCAGTATTGCTTTTGCGGTTGCACAACGTATGTAACTATGCGATTTCAGCACTTTTCTATTTTGCAGTATATGACTTTTAGATAAAAAATATTTTTTTGCAGTACAAGCTTTATTAAGCAGTGGAAAACGCTGATACTCCAGTATTGCTTTTGCGGTTGCACAACGTATGCAACTGTGCGATTTCAGCACTTGTCCATTTTGCAGTATATGACTTTTCGATGAAAAATATTTTTTTTCAGTACAAGCTTTGTTATACAGTGGACAACGCTGATATTCCAGTATTGCTTTTGCGGTTGCACAACGTATGTAACAGTGCGATTTCAGCACTTGTGCATTTTGCAGTATATGACTTTTCGATAAAAAATAATTTTTTTCAGTACAAGCTTTATTATACAGTGGAAAACGCTGATATTCCAGTATTGCTTTTGCGGTTGCACAACGTATGTAACTATGAGATTTCAGCACTTGTCCATTATGCAGTATATGACTTTTCGATGAAAAATATTTTTTTGCAGTACAAGCTTTGTTATACAGTGGACAACGCTGATATTCCAGTATTGCTTTTGCGGTTGCACAACGTATGTAACAGTGCGATTTCAGCACTTGTGCATTTTGCAGTATATGACTTTTCGATAAAAAATAATTTTTTTCAGTACAAGCTTTATTATACAGTGGAAAACGCTGATATTCCAGTATTGCTTTTGCGGTTGCACAACGTATGTAACTATGAGATTTCAGCACTTGTCCATTTTGCAGTATATGACTTTTCGATAAAAAATAATTTTTTTCTGTACAAGCTTTGTTATACAGTGGAAAACGCTGGTATTCCAGTATTGCTTTTGCGGTTGCACAACTTATGCAACTGTGCGATTTCAGCACTTTTCTATTTTGCAGTATATGACTTTTCGATAAAAAATATTTTTTTGCAGTACAAGCTTTATTATACAGGGGAAAACGCTGATACTCCAGTATTGCTTTTGCGGTTGCACAACGTATGTAACTATGCGATTTCAGCACTTGTCCATTTTGCAGTATATGACTTTTCGATAAAAAATATTTTTTTGCAGTACAAGCTTTATTATACAGTGGAAAACGCTGATACTCCAGTATTGCTTTTGCGGTTGCACAACGTATGTAACTATGAGATTTCAGCACTTGTCCATTTTGCAGTATATGACTTTTCGATAAAAAATAATTTTTTTCATTACAAGCTTTATTATACAGTGGAAAACGCTGGTACTCCAGTATTGCTTTTGCCGTTGCACAACGTATGTAACTATGCGATTTCAGCACTTGTCCATTTTGCAGTGTATGACTTTTCGATGAAAAATATTTTTTTGCAGTACAAGCTTTATTATACAGTGGACAACGCTGATATTCCAGTATTGCTTTTGCGGTTGCACAACGTATGTAACTATGCGATTTCAGCACTTTTCTATTTTGCAGTATATGACTTTTCGATTAAAAATATTTTTTTGCAGTACAAGCTTTATTATAAAGTGGAAAACGCTGATACTCCAGTATTGCTTTGCGGTTGCACAACGTATGTAACTATGCGATTTCAGCACTTGTCCATTTTGCAGTATATGACTTTTCGATGAAAAATATTTTTTTGCAGTACAAGCTTTGTTATACAGTGGACAACGCTGATATTCCAGTATTGCTTTTGCGGTTGCACAACGTATGTAACTATGCGATTTCAGCACTTGTCCATTTTGCAGTATATGACTTTTCGACAAAAAATATTTTTTTTCAGTACAAGCTTTATTATACAGTGGAAAACGCTGATACTCCAGTATTGCTTTTGCGGTTGCACAACGTATGCAACTGTGCGATTTCAGCACTTGTCCATTTTGCAGTATATGACTTTTCGATGAAAAATATTTTTTTTCAGTACAAGCTTTATTATATAGTGGAAAACGCTGATACTCCAGTATTGCTTTTGCGGTTGCACAACGTATGTAACTATGCGATTTCAGCACTTGTCCATTTTGCAGTATATGACTTTTCGATAAAAAATATTTTTTTGCAGTACAAGCTTTATTATACAGTGGAAAACGCTGATACTCCAGTATTGCTTTTGCGGTTGCACAACGTATGTAACTATGAGATTTCAGCACTTGTCCATTTTGCAGTATATGACTTTTCGATAAAAAATATTTTTTTTCATTACAAGCTTTATTATACAGTGGAAAACGCTGGTACTCCAGTATTGCTTTTGCGGTTGCACAACGTATGTAACTATGCGATTTCAGCACTTGTCCATTTTGCAGTGTATGACTTTTCGATGAAAAATATTTTTTTGCAGTACAAGCTTTATTATACAGTGGACAACGCTGATATTCCAGTATTGCTTTTGCGGTTGCACAACGTATGTAACTGTGCGATTTCAGCACTTGTGCATTTTGCAGTATATGACTTTTCCATAAAAAATATTTTTTTGCAGTACAAGCTTTATTATACAGTGGAAAACGCTGATACTCCAGTATTGCTTTTGCGGTTGCACAATGTATGTAACTATGCGATTTCAGCACTTGTCCATTTTGCAGTATATGACTTTTCGATGAAAAATATTTTTTTGCAGTACAAGCTTTATTATACAGTGGAAAACGCTGATACTCCAGTATTGCTTTTGCGGTTGCACAACGTATGTAACTATGCGATTTCAGCACTTGTCCATTTTGCAGTATATGACTTTTCGATGAAAAATATTTTTTTGCAGTACAAGCTTTATTATACAGTGGAAAACGCTGATACTCCAGTATTGCTTTTGCGGTTGCACAACGTATTTAACTATGCGATTTCAGCACTTGTCCATTTTGCAGTATATGACTTTTCGATGAAAAATATTTTTTTGCAGTACAAGCTTTATTATACATTGGAAAACGCTGATACTCCAATATTGCTTTTGCGGTTGCACAACGTATGTAACTATGCGATTTCAGCACTTGTCCATTTTGCAGTATATGACTTTTCGATGAAAAATATTTTTTTGCAGTACAAGCTTTATTATACAGTGGAAAACGCTGATACTCCAGTATTGCTTTTGCGGTTGCACAACGTATGTAACTATGCGATTTCAGCACTTGTCCATTTTGCAGTATATGACTTTTCGTTGAAAAATATTTTTTTGCAGTACAAGCTTTATTATACAGTGGAAAACGCTGATACTCCAATATTGCTTTTGCGGTTGCACAACGTATGTAACTATGCGATTTCAGCACTTGTCCATTTTGCAGTATATGACTTTTCGATGAAAAATATTTTTTTGCACTGCAAGCTTTATTATACAGTGGAAAACGCTGATACTCCAGTATTGCTTTTGCGGTTGCACAACGTATGTAACTGTGCGATTTCAGCACTTGTGCATTTTGCAGTATATGACTTTTCGATAAAAAATAATTTTTTTCAGTACAAGCTTTATTATACAGTGGAAAACGCTGGTATTCCAGTATTGCTTTTGCGGTTGCACAACTTATGCAATTGTGCGATTTCAGCACTTTTCTATTTTGCAGTATATGACTTTTCGATAAAAAATATTTTTTTGCAGTACAAGCTTTATTATACAGGGGAAAACGCTGATACTCCAGTATTGCTTTTGCGGTTGCACAACGTATGTAACTATGCGATTTCAGCACTTGTCCATTTTGCAGTATATGACTTTTCGATAAAAAATAATTTTTTTCATTACAAGCTTTATTATACAGTGGAAAACGCTGGTACTCCAGTATTGCTTTTGCGGTTGCACAACGTATGTAACTATGCGATTTCAGCACTTGTCCATTTTGCAGTGTATGACTTTTCGATGAAAAATATTTTTTTGCAGTACAAGCTTTATTATACAGTGGACAACGCTGATATTCCAGTATTGCTTTTGCGGTTGCACAACGTATGTAACTATGCGATTTCAGCACTTGTCCATTTTGCAGTATATGACTTTTCGATGAAAAATATTTTTTTGCAGTACAAGCTTTATTATACAGTGGAAAACGCTGATACTCCAGTATTGCTTTTGCGGTTGCACAACGTATGAAACTATGAGATTTCAGTACTTGTCCGTTTTGCAGTATATGACTTTTCGACAAAAAATAATTTTTTTCAGTACAAGCTTTATTATACAGTGGAAAACGCTGATACTCCAGTATTGCTTTTGCGGTTGCACAACGTATGTAACTATGAGATTTCAGCACTTGTCCATTTTGCAGTATGTGACTTTTCGACAAAAAATAATTTTTTTCAGTACAAGCTTTATTATACAGTGGAAAACGCTGATACTCCAGTATTGCTTTTGCGGTTGCACAACGTATGTAACTATGAGATTTCAGCACTTGTCCATTTTGCAGTATATGACTTTTCGATAAAAAATAATTTTTTTCATTACAAGCTTTATTATACAGTGGAAAACGCTGATATTCCAGTATTGCTTTTGCGGTTGCACAACGTATACAACTATGCGATTTCAGCACTTGTCCATTTTGCAGTATATGACTTTTCGATGAAAAATATTTTTTTGCAGTACAAGCTTTATTATACAGTGGAAAACGCTGATACTCCAGTATTGCTTTTGCGGTTGCACAACGTATGTAACTATGAGATTTCAGCACTTGTCCATTTTGCAGTATATGACTTTTCGATAAAAAATAATTTTTTTCATTACAAGCTTTATTATACAGTGGAAAACGCTGGTACTCCAGTATTGCTTTTGCGGTTGCACAACGTATGTAACTATGCGATTTCAGCACTTGTCCATTTTGCAGTATATGACTTTTCGATGAAAAATATTTTTTTGCAGTACAAGCTTTATTATACATTGGAAAACGCTGATACTCCAATATTGCTTTTGCGGTTGCACAACGTATGTAACTATGCGATTTCAGCACTTGTCCATTTTGCAGTATATGACTTTTCGATGAAAAATATTTTTTTGCAGTACAAGCTTTATTATACAGTGGAAAACGCTGATACTCCAGTATTGCTTTTGCGGTTGCACAACGTATGTAACTATGCGATTTCAGCACTTGTCCATTTTGCAGTATATGACTTTTCGTTGAAAAATATTTTTTTGCAGTACAAGCTTTATTATACAGTGGAAAACGCTGATACTCCAATATTGCTTTTGCGGTTGCACAACGTATGTAACTATGCGATTTCAGCACTTGTCCATTTTGCATTATATGACTTTTCGATGAAAAATATTTTTTTGCACTGCAAGCTTTATTATACAGTGGAAAACGCTGATACTCCAGTATTGCTTTTGCGGTTGCACAACGTATGTAACTGTGCGATTTCAGCACTTGTGCATTTTGCAGTATATGACTTTTCGATAAAAAATAATTTTTTTCAGTACAAGCTTTATTATACAGTGGAAAACGCTGGTATTCCAGTATTGCTTTTGCGGTTGCACAACTTATGCAATTGTGCGATTTCAGCACTTTTCTATTTTGCAGTATATGACTTTTCGATAAAAAATATTTTTTTGCAGTACAAGCTTTATTATACAGGGGAAAACGCTGATACTCCAGTATTGCTTTTGCGGTTGCACAACGTATGTAACTATGCGATTTCAGCACTTGTCCATTTTGCAGTATATGACTTTTCGATAAAAAATAATTTTTTTCATTACAAGCTTTATTATACAGTGGAAAACGCTGGTACTCCAGTATTGCTTTTGCGGTTGCACAACGTATGTAACTATGCGATTTCAGCACTTGTCCATTTTGCAGTGTATGACTTTTCGATGAAAAATATTTTTTTGCAGTACAAGCTTTATTATACAGTGGACAACGCTGATATTCCAGTATTGCTTTTGCGGTTGCACAACGTATGTAACTATGCGATTTCAGCACTTGTCCATTTTGCAGTATATGACTTTTCGATGAAAAATATTTTTTTGCAGTACAAGCTTTATTATACAGTGGAAAACGCTGATACTCCAGTATTGCTTTTGCGGTTGCACAACGTATGAAACTATGAGATTTCAGTACTTGTCCGTTTTGCAGTATATGACTTTTCGACAAAAAATAATTTTTTTCAGTACAAGCTTTATTATACAGTGGAAAACGCTGATACTCCAGTATTGCTTTTGCGGTTGCACAACGTATGTAACTATGAGATTTCAGCACTTGTCCATTTTGCAGTATGTGACTTTTCGACAAAAAATAATTTTTTTCAGTACAAGCTTTGTTATACAGTGGACAACGCTGATATTCCAGTATTGCTTTTGCGGTTGCACAACGTATACAATTATGCGATTTCAGCACTTGTCCATTTTGCAGTATATGACTTTTCGATGAAAAATATTTTTTTGCAGTACAAGCTTTATTATACAGGGGAAAACGCTGATACTCCAGTATTGCTTTTGCGGTTGCACAACGTATACAACTATGCGATTTCAGCACTTGTCCATTTTGCAGTATATGACTTTTCGATGAAAAATATTTTTTTGCAGTACAAGCTTTATTATACAGTGGAAAACGCTGATACTCCAGTATTGCTTTTGCGGTTGCACAACGTATGTAACTATGAGATTTCAGCACTTGTCCATTTTGCAGTATATGACTTTTCGATAAAAAATAATTTTTTTCATTACAAGCTTTATTATACAGTGGAAAACGCTGGTACTCCAGTATTGCTTTTGCGGTTGCACAACGTATGTAACTATGCGATTTCAGCACTTGTCCATTTTGCAGTGTATGACTTTTCGATGAAAAATATTTTTTTGCAGTACAAGCTTTATTATACAGTGGACAACGCTGATATTCCAGTATTGCTTTTGCGGTTGCACAACGTATGTAACAGTGCGATTTCAGCACTTGTGCATTTTGCAGTATATGACTTTTCGATAAAAAATAATTTTTTTCAGTACAAGCTTTATTATACAGTGGAAAACGCTGATATTCCAGTATTGCTTTTGCGGTTGCACAACGTATGTAACTATGAGATTTCAGCACTTGTCCATTTTGCAGTATATGACTTTTCGATAAAAAATAATTTTTTTCTGTACAAGCTTTGTTATACAGTGGAAAACGCTGGTATTCCAGTATTGCTTTTGCGGTTGCACAACTTATGCAACTGTGCGATTTCAGCACTTTTCTATTTTGCAGTATATGACTTTTCGATAAAAAATATTTTTTTGCAGTACAAGCTTTATTATACAGGGGAAAACGCTGATACTCCAGTATTGCTTTTGCGGTTGCACAACGTATGTAACTATGCGATTTCAGCACTTGTCCATTTTGCAGTATATGACTTTTCGATAAAAAATATTTTTTTGCAGTACAAGCTTTATTATACAGTGGAAAACGCTGATACTCCAGTATTGCTTTTGCGGTTGCACAACGTATGTAACTATGAGATTTCAGCACTTGTCCATTTTGCAGTATATGACTTTTCGATAAAAAATAATTTTTTTCATTACAAGCTTTATTATACAGTGGAAAACGCTGGTACTCCAGTATTGCTTTTGCCGTTGCACAACGTATGTAACTATGCGATTTCAGCACTTGTCCATTTTGCAGTGTATGACTTTTCGATGAAAAATATTTTTTTGCAGTACAAGCTTTATTATACAGTGGACAACGCTGATATTCCAGTATTGCTTTTGCGGTTGCACAACGTATGTAACTATGCGATTTCAGCACTTTTCTATTTTGCAGTATATGACTTTTAGATAAAAAATATTTTTTTGCAGTACAAGCTTTATTATAAAGTGGAAAACGCTGATACTCCAGTATTGCTTTGCGGTTGCATAACGTATGTAACTATGCGATTTCAGCACTTGTCCATTTTGCAGTATATGACTTTTCGATGAAAAATATTTTTTTGCAGTACAAGCTTTATTATACAGTGGACAACGCTGATATTCCAGTATTGCTTTTGCGGTTGCACAACGTATGTAACTATGCGATTTCAGCACTTGTCCATTTTGCAGTATATGACTTTTCGACAAAAAATATTTTTTTTCAGTACAAGCTTTATTATACAGTGGAAAACGCTGATACTCCAGTATTGCTTTTGCGGTTGCACAACGTATGCAACTGTGCGATTTCAGCACTTGTCCATTTTGCAGTATATGACTTTTCGATGAAAAATATTTTTTTTCAGTACAAGCTTTATTATACAGTGGAAAACGCTGATACTCCAGTATTGCTTTTGCGGTTGCACAACGTATGTAACTATGCGATTTCAGCACTTGTCCATTTTGCAGTATATGACTTTTCGATAAAAAATATTTTTTTGCAGTACAAGCTTTATTATACAGTGGAAAACGCTGATACTCCAGTATTGCTTTTGCGGTTGCACAACGTATGTAACTATGAGATTTCAGCACTTGTCCATTTTGCAGTATATGACTTTTCGATAAAAAATAATTTTTTTCATTACAAGCTTTATTATACAGTGGAAAACGCTGGTACTCCAGTATTGCTTTTGCGGTTGCACAACGTATGTAACTATGCGATTTCAGCACTTGTCCATTTTGCAGTGTATGACTTTTCGATGAAAAATATTTTTTTGCAGTACAAGCTTTATTATACAGTGGACAACGCTGATATTCCAGTATTGCTTTTGCGGTTGCACAACGTATGTAACTGTGCGATTTCAGCACTTGTGCATTTTGCAGTATATGACTTTTCCATAAAAAATATTTTTTTGCAGTACAAGCTTTATTATACAGTGGAAAACGCTGATACTCCAGTATTGCTTTTGCGGTTGCACAATGTATGTAACTATGCGATTTCAGCACTTGTCCATTTTGCAGTATATGACTTTTCGATGAAAAATATTTTTTTCAGTACAAGCTTTATTATACAGTGGAAAACGCTGGTACTCCAGTATTGCTTTTGCGGTTGCACAACGTATGTAACTATGAGATTTCAGCACTTGTCCATTTTGCAGTATATGACTTTTCGATAAAAAATAATTTTTTTCATTACAAGCTTTATTATACAGTGGAAAACGCTGGTACTCCAGTATTGCTTTTGCCGTTGCACAACGTATGTAACTATGCGATTTCAGCACTTGTCCATTTTGCAGTGTATGACTTTTCGATGAAAAATATTTTTTTGCAGTACAAGCTTTATTATACAGTGGAAAACGCTGGTACTCCAGTATTGCTTTTGCCGTTGCACAACGTATACAACTATGCGATTTCAGCACTTGTCCATTTTGCAGTATATGACTTTTCGATGAAAAATATTTTTTTGCAGTACAAGCTTTATTATACAGGGGAAAACGCTGATACTCCAGTATTGCTTTTGCGGTTGCACAACGTATACAACTATGCGATTTCAGCACTTGTCCATTTTGCAGTATATGACTTTTCGATGAAAAATATTTTTTTGCAGTACAAGCTTTGTTATACAGTGGACAACGCTGATATTCCAGTATTGCTTTTGCGGTTGCACAACGTATACAATTATGCGATTTCAGCACTTGTCCATTTTGCAGTATATGACTTTTCGATGAAAAATATTTTTTTGCAGTACAAGCTTTATTATACAGGGGAAAACGCTGATACTCCAGTATTGCTTTTGCGGTTGCACAACGTATACAACTATGCGATTTCAGCACTTGTCCATTTTGCAGTATATGACTTTTCGATGAAAAATATTTTTTTGCAGTACAAGCTTTATTATACAGTGGAAAACGCTGATACTCCAGTATTGCTTTTGCGGTTGCACAACGTATGTAACTATGAGATTTCAGCACTTGTCCATTTTGCAGTATATGACTTTTCGATAAAAAATAATTTTTTTCATTACAAGCTTTATTATACAGTGGAAAACGCTGGTACTCCAGTATTGCTTTTGCGGTTGCACAACGTATGTAACTATGCGATTTCAGCACTTGTCCATTTTGCAGTGTATGACTTTTCGATGAAAAATATTTTTTTGCAGTACAAGCTTTATTATACAGTGGACAACGCTGATATTCCAGTATTGCTTTTGCGGTTGCACAACGTATGTAACAGTGCGATTTCAGCACTTGTGCATTTTGCAGTATATGACTTTTCGATAAAAAATAATTTTTTTCAGTACAAGCTTTATTATACAGTGGAAAACGCTGATATTCCAGTATTGCTTTTGCGGTTGCACAACGTATGTAACTATGAGATTTCAGCACTTGTCCATTTTGCAGTATATGACTTTTCGATAAAAAATAATTTTTTTCTGTACAAGCTTTGTTATACAGTGGAAAACGCTGGTATTCCAGTATTGCTTTTGCGGTTGCACAACTTATGCAACTGTGCGATTTCAGCACTTTTCTATTTTGCAGTATATGACTTTTCGATAAAAAATATTTTTTTGCAGTACAAGCTTTATTATACAGGGGAAAACGCTGATACTCCAGTATTGCTTTTGCGGTTGCACAACGTATGTAACTATGCGATTTCAGCACTTGTCCATTTTGCAGTATATGACTTTTCGATAAAAAATATTTTTTTGCAGTACAAGCTTTATTATACAGTGGAAAACGCTGATACTCCAGTATTGCTTTTGCGGTTGCACAACGTATGTAACTATGAGATTTCAGCACTTGTCCATTTTGCAGTATATGACTTTTCGATAAAAAATAATTTTTTTCATTACAAGCTTTATTATACAGTGGAAAACGCTGGTACTCCAGTATTGCTTTTGCCGTTGCACAACGTATGTAACTATGCGATTTCAGCACTTGTCCATTTTGCAGTGTATGACTTTTCGATGAAAAATATTTTTTTGCAGTACAAGCTTTATTATACAGTGGACAACGCTGATATTCCAGTATTGCTTTTGCGGTTGCACAACGTATGTAACTATGCGATTTCAGCACTTTTCTATTTTGCAGTATATGACTTTTAGATAAAAAATATTTTTTTGCAGTACAAGCTTTATTATAAAGTGGAAAACGCTGATACTCCAGTATTGCTTTGCGGTTGCATAACGTATGTAACTATGCGATTTCAGCACTTGTCCATTTTGCAGTATATGACTTTTCGATGAAAAATATTTTTTTGCAGTACAAGCTTTATTATACAGTGGACAACGCTGATATTCCAGTATTGCTTTTGCGGTTGCACAACGTATGTAACTATGCGATTTCAGCACTTGTCCATTTTGCAGTATATGACTTTTCGACAAAAAATATTTTTTTTCAGTACAAGCTTTATTATACAGTGGAAAACGCTGATACTCCAGTATTGCTTTTGCGGTTGCACAACGTATGCAACTGTGCGATTTCAGCACTTGTCCATTTTGCAGTATATGACTTTTCGATGAAAAATATTTTTTTTCAGTACAAGCTTTATTATACAGTGGAAAACGCTGATACTCCAGTATTGCTTTTGCGGTTGCACAACGTATGTAACTATGCGATTTCAGCACTTGTCCATTTTGCAGTATATGACTTTTCGATAAAAAATATTTTTTTGCAGTACAAGCTTTATTATACAGTGGAAAACGCTGATACTCCAGTATTGCTTTTGCGGTTGCACAACGTATGTAACTATGAGATTTCAGCACTTGTCCATTTTGCAGTATATGACTTTTCGATAAAAAATAATTTTTTTCATTACAAGCTTTATTATACAGTGGAAAACGCTGGTACTCCAGTATTGCTTTTGCGGTTGCACAACGTATGTAACTATGCGATTTCAGCACTTGTCCATTTTGCAGTGTATGACTTTTCGATGAAAAATATTTTTTTGCAGTACAAGCTTTATTATACAGTGGACAACGCTGATATTCCAGTATTGCTTTTGCGGTTGCACAACGTATGTAACTGTGCGATTTCAGCACTTGTGCATTTTGCAGTATATGACTTTTCCATAAAAAATATTTTTTTGCAGTACAAGCTTTATTATACAGTGGAAAACGCTGATACTCCAGTATTGCTTTTGCGGTTGCACAATGTATGTAACTATGCGATTTCAGCACTTGTCCATTTTGCAGTATATGACTTTTCGATGAAAAATATTTTTTTCAGTACAAGCTTTATTATACAGTGGAAAACGCTGGTACTCCAGTATTGCTTTTGCGGTTGCACAACGTATGTAACTATGAGATTTCAGCACTTGTCCATTTTGCAGTATATGACTTTTCGATAAAAAATAATTTTTTTCATTACAAGCTTTATTATACAGTGGAAAACGCTGGTACTCCAGTATTGCTTTTGCCGTTGCACAACGTATGTAACTATGCGATTTCAGCACTTGTCCATTTTGCAGTGTATGACTTTTCGATGAAAAATATTTTTTTGCAGTACAAGCTTTATTATACAGTGGACAACGCTGATATTCCAGTATTGCTTTTGCGGTTGCACAACGTATGTAACTATGCGATTTCAGCACTTTTCTATTTTGCAGTATATGACTTTTAGATAAAAAATATTTTTTTGCAGTACAAGCTTTATTATAAAGTGGAAAACGCTGATACTCCAGTATTGCTTTGCGGTTGCATAACGTATGTAACTATGCGATTTCAGCACTTGTCCATTTTGCAGTATATGACTTTTCGATGAAAAATATTTTTTTGCAGTACAAGCTTTATTATACAGTGGACAACGCTGATATTCCAGTATTGCTTTTGCGGTTGCACAACGTATGTAACTATGCGATTTCAGCACTTGTCCATTTTGCAGTATATGACTTTTCGACAAAAAATATTTTTTTTCAGTACAAGCTTTATTATACAGTGGAAAACGCTGATACTCCAGTATTGCTTTTGCGGTTGCACAACGTATGCAACTGTGCGATTTCAGCACTTGTCCATTTTGCAGTATATGACTTTTCGATGAAAAATATTTTTTTTCAGTACAAGCTTTATTATACAGTGGAAAACGCTGATACTCCAGTATTGCTTTTGCGGTTGCACAACGTATGTAACTATGCGATTTCAGCACTTGTCCATTTTGCAGTATATGACTTTTCGATAAAAAATATTTTTTTGCAGTACAAGCTTTATTATACAGTGGAAAACGCTGATACTCCAGTATTGCTTTTGCGGTTGCACAACGTATGTAACTATGAGATTTCAGCACTTGTCCATTTTGCAGTATATGACTTTTCGATAAAAAATAATTTTTTTCATTACAAGCTTTATTATACAGTGGAAAACGCTGGTACTCCAGTATTGCTTTTGCGGTTGCACAACGTATGTAACTATGCGATTTCAGCACTTGTCCATTTTGCAGTGTATGACTTTTCGATGAAAAATATTTTTTTGCAGTACAAGCTTTATTATACAGTGGACAACGCTGATATTCCAGTATTGCTTTTGCGGTTGCACAACGTATGTAACTG
The DNA here is from genome assembly GCF_947561715.1 of Ascidia mentula. Classification (NCBI taxonomy): domain Eukaryota; kingdom Metazoa; phylum Chordata; class Ascidiacea; order Phlebobranchia; family Ascidiidae; genus Ascidia; species Ascidia mentula. The sequence goes on along the minus strand of NC_138569.1, from coordinate 12,023,750 downwards.
TGCGATTTCAGCACTTGTGCATTTTGCAGTATATGACTTTTCCATAAAAAATATTTTTTTGCAGTACAAGCTTTATTATACAGTGGAAAACGCTGATACTCCAGTATTGCTTTTGCGGTTGCACAATGTATGTAACTATGCGATTTCAGCACTTGTCCATTTTGCAGTATATGACTTTTCGATGAAAAATATTTTTTTCAGTACAAGCTTTATTATACAGTGGAAAACGCTGGTACTCCAGTATTGCTTTTGCGGTTGCACAACGTATGAAACTATGAGATTTCAGTACTTGTCCATTTTGCAGTATATGACTTTTCGATAAAAAATAATTTTTTTCAGTATAAGCTTTGTTATACAGTGGAAAACGCTGGTATTCCAGTATTGCTTTTGCGGTTGCACAACGTAGGCAACTGTGCGATTTCAGCACTTGTCTATTTTGCAGTATATGACTTTTCGATAAAAAATATTTTTTTGCAGTACAAGCTTTATTATACAGGGGAAAACGCTGATACTCCAGTATTACTTTTGCGGTTGCACAACGTATGCAACTATGCGATTTCAGCACTTGTCCATTTTGCAGTATATGACTTTTCGATGAAAAATATTTTTTTGCAGTACAAGCTTTATTATACAGTGGACAACGCTGATATTCCAGTATTGCTTTTGCGGTTGCACAACGTATGTAACTATGCGATTTCAGCACTTGTCCATTTTGCAGTATATGACTTTTCGATAAAAAATATTTTTTTTCAGTACAAGCTTTATTATACAGTGGAAAACGCTGATACTCCAGTATTGCTTTTGCGGTTGCACAACGTATGTAACTATGCGATTTCAGCACTTGTCCATTTTGCAGTATATGACTTTTCGATGAAAAATATTTTTTTGCAGTGCAAGCTTTATTATACAGTGGAAAACGCTGATACTCCAGTATTGCTTTTGAGGTTGCACAACGTATGTAACTATGAGATTTCAGCACTTGTCCATTTTGCAGTATGTGACTTTTCGACAAAAAATAATTTTTTCAGTACAAGCTTTGTTATACAGTGGACAACGCTGATATTCCAGTATTGCTTTTGCGGTTGCACAACGTATGTAACTATGCGATTTCAGCACTTGTCCATTTTGCAGTATATGACTTTTCGATGAAAAATATTTTTTTGCAGTACAAGCTTTATTATACAGTGGAAAACGCTGATACTCCAGTATTGCTTTTGCGGTTGCACAACGTATTTAACTATGCGATTTCAGCACTTGTCCATTTTGCAGTATATGACTTTTCGATGAAAAATATTTTTTTGCAGTACAAGCTTTATTATACAGTGGAAAACGCTGATACTCCAGTATTGCTTTTGCGGTTGCACAACGTATGTAACTATACGATTTCAGCACTTGTCCATTTTGCAGTATATGACTTTTCGATGAAAAATATTTTTTTGCAGTACAAGCTTTATTATACAGTGGAAAACGCTGATACTCCAATATTGCTTTTGCGGTTGCACAACGTATGTAACTATGCGATTTCAGCACTTGTCCATTTTGCAGTATATGACTTTTCGATGAAAAATATTTTTTTGCACTGCAAGCTTTATTATACAGTGGAAAACGCTGATACTCCAGTATTGCTTTTGCGGTTGCACAACGTATGTAACTGTGCGATTTCAGCACTTGTGCATTTTGCAGTATATGACTTTTCGATAAAAAATAATTTTTTTCAGTACAAGCTTTATTATACAGTGGAAAACGCTGGTACTCCAGTATTGCTTTTGCGGTTGCACAACGTATGTAACTATGAGATTTCAGCACTTGTCCATTTTGCAGTATATGACTTTTCGACAAAAAATAATTTTTTCAGTACAAGCTTTGTTATACAGTGGACAACGCTGATATTCCAGTATTGCTTTTGCGGTTGCACAACGTATGTAACTATGCGATTTCAGCACTTGTCCATTTTGCAGTATATGACTTTTCGATAAAAAATAATTTTTTTCAGTACAAGCTTTATTATACAGTGGAAAACGCTGGTACTCCAGTATTGCTTTTGCGGTTGCACAACGTATGTAACTATGAGATTTCAGCACTTGTCCATTTTGCAGTATGTGACTTTTCGACAAAAAATAATTTTTTCAGTACAAGCTTTGTTATACAGTGGACAACGCTGATATTCCAGTATTGCTTTTGCGGTTGCACAACGTATGTAACTATGCGATTTCAGCACTTGTCCATTTTGCAGTATATGACTTTTCGATGAAAAATATTTTTTTGCAGTACAAGCTTTATTATACAGTGGAAAACGCTGATACTCCAGTATTGCTTTTGCGGTTGCACAACGTATTTAACTATGCGATTTCAGCACTTGTCCATTTTGCAGTATATGACTTTTCGATGAAAAATATTTTTTTGCAGTACAAGCTTTATTATACAGTGGAAAACGCTGATACTCCAGTATTGCTTTTGCGGTTGCACAACGTATGTAACTATACGATTTCAGCACTTGTCCATTTTGCAGTATATGACTTTTCGATGAAAAATATTTTTTTGCAGTACAAGCTTTATTATACAGTGGAAAACGCTGATACTCCAATATTGCTTTTGCGGTTGCACAACGTATGTAACTATGCGATTTCAGCACTTGTCCATTTTGCAGTATATGACTTTTCGATGAAAAATATTTTTTTGCACTGCAAGCTTTATTATACAGTGGAAAACGCTGATACTCCAGTATTGCTTTTGCGGTTGCACAACGTATGTAACTGTGCGATTTCAGCACTTGTGCATTTTGCAGTATATGACTTTTCGATAAAAAATAATTTTTTTCAGTACAAGCTTTATTATACAGTGGAAAACGCTGGTACTCCAGTATTGCTTTTGCGGTTGCACAACGTATGTAACTATGAGATTTCAGCACTTGTCCATTTTGCAGTATATGACTTTTCGATAAAAAATAATTTTTTTCTGTACAAGCTTTGTTATACAGTGGAAAACGCTGGTATTCCAGTATTGCTTTTGCGGTTGCACAACTTATGCAACTGTGCGATTTCAGCACTTTTCTATTTTGCAGTATATGACTTTTCGATGAAAAATATTTTTTTGCAGTACAAGCTTTATTATACAGTGGACAACGCTGATATTCCAGTATTGCTTTTGCGGTTGCACAACGTATGTAACTATGCGATTTCAGCACTTGTCCATTTTGCAGTATATGACTTTTCGATAAAAAATATTTTTTTTCAGTACAAGCTTTATTATACAGTGGAAAACGCTGATACTCCAGTATTGCTTTTGCGGTTGCACAACGTATGCAACTGTGCGATTTCAGCACTTGTCCATTTTGCAGTATATGACTTTTCGATGAAAAATATTTTTTTTCAGTACAAGCTTTATTATACAGTGGACAACGCTGTTACTCCAGTATTGCTTTTGCGGTTGCACAACGTATGTAACTATGCGATTTCAGCACTTGTCCATTTTGCAGTATATGACTTTTCGATAAAAAATATTTTTTTGCAGTACAAGCTTTATTATACAGTGGAAAACGCTGATACTCCAGTATTGCTTTTGCGGTTGCACAACGTATGTAACTATGAGATTTCAGCACTTGTCCATTTTGCAGTATATGACTTTTCGATAAAAAATAATTTTTTTCATTACAAGCTTTATTATACAGTGGAAAACGCTGGTACTCCAGTATTGCTTTTGCGGTTGCACAACGTATGTAACTATGCGATTTCAGCACTTGTCCATTTTGCAGTGTACGACTTTTCGATGAAAAATATTTTTTTGCAGTACAAGCTTTATTATACAGTGGACAACGCTGATATTCCAGTATTGCTTTTGCGGTTGCACAACGTATGTAACTATGCGATTTCAGCACTTGTCCATTTTGCAGTATATGACTTTTCGATGAAAAATATTTTTTTGCAGTACAAGCTTTATTATACAGTGGAAAACGCTGATACTCCAGTATTGCTTTTGCGGTTGCACAACGTATGTAACTATAAGATTTCAGCACTTGTCCATTTTGCAGTATATGACTTTTCGATAAAAAATAATTTTTTTCATTACAAGCTTTATTATACAGTGGAAAACGCTGGTACTCCAGTATTGCTTTTGCGGTTGCACAACGTATGTAACTATGCGATTTCAGCACTTGTCCATTTTGCAGTGTATGACTTTTCGATGAAAAATATTTTTTTGCAGTACAAGCTTTATTATACAGTGGACAACGCTGATATTCCAGTATTGCTTTTGCGGTTGCACAACGTATGTAACTGTGCGATTTCAGCACTTGTGCATTTTGCAGTATATGACTTTTCCATAAAAAATATTTTTTTTCAGTACAAGCTTTATTATACAGTGGAAAACGCTGATACTCCAGTATTGCTTTTGCGGTTGCACAATGTATGTAACTATGCGATTTCAGCACTTGTCCATTTTGCAGTATATGACTTTTCGATGAAAAATATTTTTTTCAGTAGAAGCTTTATTATACAGTGGAAAACGCTGGTACTCCAGTATTGCTTTTGCGGTTGCACAACGTATGAAACTATGAGATTTCAGTACTTGTCCATTTTGCAGTATATGACTTTTCGATAAAAAATAATTTTTTTCAGTATAAGCTTTGTTATACAGTGGAAAACGCTGGTATTCCAGTATTGCTTTTGCGGTTGCACAACGTATGCAACTGTGCGATTTCAGCACTTGTCTATTTTGCAGTATATGACTTTTCGATAAAAAATATTTTTTTGCAGTACAAGCTTTATTATACAGGGGAAAACGCTGATACTCCAGTATTACTTTTGCGGTTGCACAACGTATGCAACTATGCGATTTCAGCACTTGTCCATTTTGCAGTATATGACTTTTCGATGAAAAATATTTTTTTGCAGTACAAGCTTTATTATACAGTGGACAACGCTGATATTCCAGTATTGCTTTTGCGGTTGCACAACGTATGTAACTATGAGATTTCAGCACTTGTCCATTTTGCAGTATATGACTTTTCGATAAAAAATATTTTTTTTCAGTACAAGCTTTATTATACAGTGGAAAACGCTGATACTCCAGTATTGCTTTTGTGGTTGCACAACACAACGTATGTAACTATGCGATTTCAGCACTTGTCCATTTTGCAGTATATGACTTTTCGATGAAAAATATTTTTTTGCAGTGCAAGCTTTATTATACAGTGGAAAACGCTGATACTCCAGTATTGCTTTTGCGGTTGCACAACGTATGTAACTATGAGATTTCAGCACTTATCCATTTTGCAGTATGTGACTTTTCGACAAAAAATAATTTTTTTCAGTACAAGCTTTGTTATACAGTGGACAACGCTTATATTCCAGTATTGCTTTTGCGGTTGCACAACGTATGTAACTATGCGATTTCAGCACTTGTCCATTTTGCAGTATATGACTTTTCGATGAAAAATATTTTTTTGCAGTACAAGCTTTATTATACAGTGGAAAACGCTGATACTCCAGTATTGCTTTTGCGGTTGCACAACGTATGTAACTATGCGATTTCAGCACTTGTCCATTTTGCAGTATATGACTTTTCGATGAAAAATATTTTTTTGCAGTACAAGCTTTATTATACAGTGGAAAACGCTGATACTCCAATATTGCTTTTGCGGTTGCACAACGTATGTAACTATGCGATTTCAGCACTTGTCCATTTTGCAGTATATGACTTTTCGATGAAAAATATTTTTTTGCACTGCAAGCTTTATTATACAGTGGAAAACGCTGATACTCCAGTATTGCTTTTGCGGTTGCACAACGTATGTAACTGTGCGATTTCAGCACTTGTGCATTTTGCAGTATATGACTTTTCGATAAAAAATAATTTTTTTCAGTACAAGCTTTATTATACAGTGGAAAACGCTGGTACTCCAGTATTGCTTTTGCGGTTGCACAACGTATGTAACTATGAGATTTCAGCACTTATCCATTTTGCGGTATGTGACTTTTCGACAAAAAATAATTTTTTTCAGTACAAGCTTTGTTATACAGTGGACAACGCTGATATTCCAGTATTGCTTTTGCGGTTGCACAACGTATGTAACTATGCGATTTCAGCACTTGTCCATTTTGCAGTATATGACTTTTCGATGAAAAATATTTTTTTGCAGTACAAGCTTTATTATACAGTGGAAAACGCTGATACTCCAGTATTGCTTTTGCGGTTGCACAACGTATGTAACTATGCGATTTCAGCACTTGTCCATTTTGCAGTATATGACTTTTCGATGAAAAATATTTTTTTGCAGTACAAGCTTTATTATACAGTGGAAAACGCTGATACTCCAGTATTGCTTTTGCGGTTGCACAACGTATTTAACTATGCTATTTCAGCACTTGTCCATTTTGCAGTATATGACTTTTCGATGAAAAATATTTTTTTGCAGTACAAGCTTTATTATACAGTGGAAAACGCTGATACTCCAGTATTGCTTTTGCGGTTGCACAACGTATGTAACTGTGCGATTTCAGCACTTGTGCATTTTGCAGTATATGACTTTTCGATAAAAAATAATTTTTTTCAGTACAAGCTTTATTATACAGTGGAAAACGCTGGTACTCCAGTATTGCTTTTGCGGTTGCACAACGTATGTAACTATGAGATTTCAGCACTTGTCCATTTTGCAGTATATGACTTTTCGATAAAAAATAATTTTTTTCTGTACAAGCTTTGTTATACAGTGGAAAACGCTGGTATTCCAGTATTGCTTTTGCGGTTGCACAACTTATGCAACTGTGCGATTTCAGCACTTTTCTATTTTGCAGTAGATGACTTTTCGATGAAAAATATTTTTTTGCAGTACAAGCTTTATTATACAGTGGACAACGCTGATATTCCAGTATTGCTTTTGCGGTTGCACAACGTATGTAACTATGCGATTTCAGCACTTGTCCATTTTGCAGTATATGACTTTTCGATAAAAAATATTTTTTTTCAGTACAAGCTTTATTATACAGTGGAAAACGCTGATACTCCAGTATTGCTTTTGCGGTTGCACAACGTATGCAACTGTGCGATTTCAGCACTTGTCCATTTTGCAGTATATGACTTTTCGATGAAAAATATTTTTTTTCAGTACAAGCTTTATTATACAGTGGAAAACGCTGTTACTCCAGTATTGCTTTTGCGGTTGCACAACGTATGTAACTATGCGATTTCAGCACTTGTCCATTTTGCAGTATATGACTTTTCGATAAAAAATATTTTTTTGCAGTACAAGCTTTATTATACAGTGGAAAACGCTGGTACTCCAGTATTGCTTTTGCGGTTGCACAACGTATGTAACTATGCGATTTCAGCACTTGTCCATTTTGCAGTGTACGACTTTTCGATGAAAAATATTTTTTTGCAGTACAAGCTTTATTATACAGTGGACAACGCTGATATTCCAGTATTGCTTTTGCGGTTGCACAACGTATGTAACTATGCGATTTCAGCACTTGTCCATTTTGCAGTATATGACTTTTCGATGAAAAATATTTTTTTGCAGTACAAGCTTTATTATACAGTGGAAAACGCTGATACTCCAGTATTGCTTTTGCGGTTGCACAACGTATGAAACTATGAGATTTCAGTACTTGTCCGTTTTGCAGTATATGACTTTTCGACAAAAAATAATTTTTTTCAGTACAAGCTTTATTATACAGTGGAAAACGCTGATACTCCAGTATTGCTTTTGCGGTTGCACAATGTATGTAACTATGCGATTTCAGCACTTGTCCATTTTGCAGTATATGACTTTTCGATGAAAAATATTTTTTTCAGTACAAGCTTTATTATACAGTGGAAAACGCTGGTACTCCAGTATTGCTTTTGCGGTTGCACAACGTATGAAACTATGAGATTTCAGTACTTGTCCATTTTGCAGTATATGACTTTTCGATAAAAAATAATTTTTTTCAGTATAAGCTTTGTTATACAGTGGAAAACGCTGGTATTCCAGTATTGCTTTTGCGGTTGCACAACGTATGCAACTGTGCGATTTCAGCACTTGTCTATTTTGCAGTATATGACTTTTCGATAAAAAATATTTTTTTGCAGTACAAGCTTTATTATACAGTGGAAAACGCTGATACTCCAGTATTGCTTTTGCGGTTGCACAACGTATGTAACTATGCGATTTCAGCACTTGTCCATTTTGCAGTATATGACTTTTCGATAAAAAATATTTTTTTTCAGTACAAGCTTTATTATACAGTGGAAAACGCTGATACTCCAGTATTGCTTTTGCGGTTGCACAACGTATGTAACTATGCGATTTCAGCACTTGTCCATTTTGCAGTATATGACTTTTCGATGAAAAATATTTTTTTGCAGTGCAAGCTTTGTTATACAGTGGAAAACGCTGATACTCCAGTATTGCTTTTGCGGTTGCACAACGTATTTAACTATGAGATTTCAGCACTTGTCCATTTTGCAGTATGTGACATTTCGACAAAAAATAATTTTTTTCAGTACAAGCTTTGTTATACACTGGACAACGCTGATATTCCAGTATTGCTTTTGCGGTTGCACAACGTATGTAACTATGCGATTTCAGCACTTGTCCATTTTGCAGTATATGACTTTTCGATGAAAAATATTTTTTTGCAGTACAAGCTTTATTATACAGTGGAAAACGCTGATACTCCAGTATTGCTTTTGCGGTTGCACAACGTATGTAACTATGCGATTTCAGCACTTGTCCATTTTGCAGTATATGACTTTTCGATGAAAAATATTTTTTTGCAGTACAAGCTTTATTATACAGTGGAAAACGCTGATACTCCAGTATTGCTTTTGCGGTTGCACAACGTATTTAACTATGCGATTTCAGCACTTGTCCATTTTGCAGTATATGAATTTTCGATGAAAAATATTTTTTTGCAGTACAAGCTTTATTATACAGTGGAAAACGCTGATACTCCAATATTGCTTTTGCGGTTGCACAACGTATGTAACTATGCGATTTCAGCACTTGTCCATTTTGCAGTATATGACTTTTCGATGAAAAATATTTTTTTGCAGTACAAGCTTTATTATACAGTGGAAAACGCTGATACTCCAGTATTGCTTTTGCGGTTGCACAACGTATGTAACTATGCGATTTCAGCACTTGTCCATTTTGCAGTATATGACTTTTCGATGAAAAATATTTTTTTGCAGTACAAGCTTTATTATACAGTGGAAAACGCTGATACTCCAATATTGCTTTTGCGGTTGCACAACGTATGTAACTATGCGATTTCAGCACTTGTCCATTTTGCAGTATATGACTTTTCGATGAAAAATATTTTTTTGCACTGCAAGCTTTATTATACAGTGGAAAACGCTGATACTCCAGTATTGCTTTTGCGGTTGCACAACGTATGTACCTGTGCGATTTCAGCACTTGTGCATTTTGCAGTATATGACTTTTCGATAAAAAATAATTTTTTTCAGTACAAGCTTTATTATACAGTGGAAAACGCTGATATTCCAGTATTGCTTTTGCGGTTGCACAACGTATGTAACTATGAGATTTCAGCACTTGTCCATTTTGCAGTATATGACTTTTCGATAAAAAATAATTTTTTTCTGTACAAGCTTTGTTATACAGTGGAAAACGCTGATACTCCAGTATTGCTTTTGCGGTTGCACAACGTATGTAACTATGCGATTTCAGCACTTGTCCATTTTGCAGTATATGACTTTTCGATGAAAAATATTTTTTTGCAGTACAAGCTTTATTATACAGTGGAAAACGCTGATACTCCAGTATTGCTTTTGCGGTTGCACAACGTATGTAACTATAAGATTTCAGCACTTGTCCATTTTGCAGTATATGACTTTTCGATAAAAAATAATTTTTTTCATTACAAGCTTTATTATACAGTGGAAAACGCTGGTACTCCAGTATTGCTTTTGCGGTTGCACAACGTATGTAACTATGCGATTTCAGCACTTGTCCATTTTGCAGTGTATGACTTTTCGATGAAAAATATTTTTTTGCAGTACAAGCTTTATTATACAGTGGACAACGCTGATATTCCAGTATTGCTTTTGCGGTTGCACAACGTATGTAACTGTGCGATTTCAGCACTTGTGCATTTTGCAGTATATGACTTTTCCATAAAAAATATTTTTTTTCAGTACAAGCTTTATTATACAGTGGAAAACGCTGATACTCCAGTATTGCTTTTGCGGTTGCACAATGTATGTAACTATGCGATTTCAGCACTTGTCCATTTTGCAGTATATGACTTTTCGATGAAAAATATTTTTTTCAGTAGAAGCTTTATTATACAGTGGAAAACGCTGGTACTCCAGTATTGCTTTTGCGGTTGCACAACGTATGAAACTATGAGATTTCAGTACTTGTCCATTTTGCAGTATATGACTTTTCGATAAAAAATAATTTTTTTCAGTATAAGCTTTGTTATACAGTGGAAAACGCTGGTATTCCAGTATTGCTTTTGCGGTTGCACAACGTATGCAACTGTGCGATTTCAGCACTTGTCTATTTTGCAGTATATGACTTTTCGATAAAAAATATTTTTTTGCAGTACAAGCTTTATTATACAGGGGAAAACGCTGATACTCCAGTATTACTTTTGCGGTTGCACAACGTATGCAACTATGCGATTTCAGCACTTGTCCATTTTGCAGTATATGACTTTTCGATGAAAAATATTTTTTTGCAGTACAAGCTTTATTATACAGTGGACAACGCTGATATTCCAGTATTGCTTTTGCGGTTGCACAACGTATGTAACTATGCGATTTCAGCACTTGTCCATTTTGCAGTATATGACTTTTCGATAAAAAATATTTTTTTTCAGTACAAGCTTTATTATACAGTGGAAAACGCTGATACTCCAGTATTGCTTTTGTGGTTGCACAACACAACGTATGTAACTATGCGATTTCAGCACTTGTCCATTTTGCAGTATATGACTTTTCGATGAAAAATATTTTTTTGCAGTGCAAGCTTTATTATACAGTGGAAAACGCTGATACTCCAGTATTGCTTTTGCGGTTGCACAACGTATGTAACTATGAGATTTCAGCACTTATCCATTTTGCAGTATGTGACTTTTCGACAAAAAATAATTTTTTTCAGTACAAGCTTTGTTATACAGTGGACAACGCTTATATTCCAGTATTGCTTTTGCGGTTGCACAACGTATGTAACTATGCGATTTCAGCACTTGTCCATTTTGCAGTATATGACTTTTCGATGAAAAATATTTTTTTGCAGTACAAGCTTTATTATACAGTGGAAAACGCTGATACTCCAGTATTGCTTTTGCGGTTGCACAACGTATGTAACTATGCGATTTCAGCACTTGTCCATTTTGCAGTATATGACTTTTCGATGAAAAATATTTTTTTGCAGTACAAGCTTTATTATACAGTGGAAAACGCTGATACTCCAATATTGCTTTTGCGGTTGCACAACGTATGTAACTATGCGATTTCAGCACTTGTCCATTTTGCAGTATATGACTTTTCGATGAAAAATATTTTTTTGCACTGCAAGCTTTATTATACAGTGGAAAACGCTGATACTCCAGTATTGCTTTTGCGGTTGCACAACGTATGTAACTGTGCGATTTCAGCACTTGTGCATTTTGCAGTATATGACTTTTCGATAAAAAATAATTTTTTTCAGTACAAGCTTTATTATACAGTGGAAAACGCTGGTACTCCAGTATTGCTTTTGCGGTTGCACAACGTATGTAACTATGAGATTTCAGCACTTATCCATTTTGCGGTATGTGACTTTTCGACAAAAAATAATTTTTTTCAGTACAAGCTTTGTTATACAGTGGACAACGCTGATATTCCAGTATTGCTTTTGCGGTTGCACAACGTATGTAACTATGCGATTTCAGCACTTGTCCATTTTGCAGTATATGACTTTTCGATGAAAAATATTTTTTTGCAGTACAAGCTTTATTATACAGTGGAAAACGCTGATACTCCAGTATTGCTTTTGCGGTTGCACAACGTATGTAACTATGCGATTTCAGCACTTGTCCATTTTGCAGTATATGACTTTTCGATGAAAAATATTTTTTTGCAGTACAAGCTTTATTATACAGTGGAAAACGCTGATACTCCAGTATTGCTTTTGCGGTTGCACAACGTATTTAACTATGCTATTTCAGCACTTGTCCATTTTGCAGTATATGACTTTTCGATGAAAAATATTTTTTTGCAGTACAAGCTTTATTATACAGTGGAAAACGCTGATACTCCAGTATTGCTTTTGCGGTTGCACAACGTATGTAACTGTGCGATTTCAGCACTTGTGCATTTTGCAGTATATGACTTTTCGATAAAAAATAATTTTTTTCAGTACAAGCTTTATTATACAGTGGAAAACGCTGGTACTCCAGTATTGCTTTTGCGGTTGCACAACGTATGTAACTATGAGATTTCAGCACTTGTCCATTTTGCAGTATATGACTTTTCGATAAAAAATAATTTTTTTCTGTACAAGCTTTGTTATACAGTGGAAAACGCTGGTATTCCAGTATTGCTTTTGCGGTTGCACAACTTATGCAACTGTGCGATTTCAGCACTTTTCTATTTTGCAGTAGATGACTTTTCGATGAAAAATATTTTTTTGCAGTACAAGCTTTATTATACAGTGGACAACGCTGATATTCCAGTATTGCTTTTGCGGTTGCACAACGTATGTAACTATGCGATTTCAGCACTTGTCCATTTTGCAGTATATGACTTTTCGATAAAAAATATTTTTTTTCAGTACAAGCTTTATTATACAGTGGAAAACGCTGATACTCCAGTATTGCTTTTGCGGTTGCACAACGTATGCAACTGTGCGATTTCAGCACTTGTCCATTTTGCAGTATATGACTTTTCGATGAAAAATATTTTTTTTCAGTACAAGCTTTATTATACAGTGGAAAACGCTGTTACTCCAGTATTGCTTTTGCGGTTGCACAACGTATGTAACTATGCGATTTCAGCACTTGTCCATTTTGCAGTATATGACTTTTCGATAAAAAATATTTTTTTGCAGTACAAGCTTTATTATACAGTGGAAAACGCTGATACTCCAGTATTGCTTTTGCGGTTGCACAACGTATGTAACTATGAGATTTCAGCACTTGTCCATTTTGCAGTATATGACTTTTCGATAAAAAATAATTTTTTTCATTACAAGCTTTATTATACAGTGGAAAACGCTGGTACTCCAGTATTGCTTTTGCGGTTGCACAACGTATGTAACTATGCGATTTCAGCACTTGTCCATTTTGCAGTGTACGACTTTTCGATGAAAAATATTTTTTTGCAGTACAAGCTTTATTATACAGTGGACAACGCTGATATTCCAGTATTGCTTTTGCGGTTGCACAACGTATGTAACTATGCGATTTCAGCACTTGTCCATTTTGCAGTATATGACTTTTCGATGAAAAATATTTTTTTGCAGTACAAGCTTTATTATACAGTGGAAAACGCTGATACTCCAGTATTGCTTTTGCGGTTGCACAACGTATGAAACTATGAGATTTCAGTACTTGTCCGTTTTGCAGTATATGACTTTTCGACAAAAAATAATTTTTTTCAGTACAAGCTTTATTATACAGTGGAAAACGCTGATACTCCAGTATTGCTTTTGCGGTTGCACAATGTATGTAACTATGCGATTTCAGCACTTGTCCATTTTGCAGTATATGACTTTTCGATGAAAAATATTTTTTTCAGTACAAGCTTTATTATACAGTGGAAAACGCTGGTACTCCAGTATTGCTTTTGCGGTTGCACAACGTATGAAACTATGAGATTTCAGTACTTGTCCATTTTGCAGTATATGACTTTTCGATAAAAAATAATTTTTTTCAGTATAAGCTTTGTTATACAGTGGAAAACGCTGGTATTCCAGTATTGCTTTTGCGGTTGCACAACGTATGCAACTGTGCGATTTCAGCACTTGTCTATTTTGCAGTATATGACTTTTCGATAAAAAATATTTTTTTGCAGTACAAGCTTTATTATACAGTGGAAAACGCTGATACTCCAGTATTGCTTTTGCGGTTGCACAACGTATGTAACTATGCGATTTCAGCACTTGTCCATTTTGCAGTATATGACTTTTCGATAAAAAATATTTTTTTTCAGTACAAGCTTTATTATACAGTGGAAAACGCTGATACTCCAGTATTGCTTTTGCGGTTGCACAACGTATGTAACTATGCGATTTCAGCACTTGTCCATTTTGCAGTATATGACTTTTCGATGAAAAATATTTTTTTGCAGTGCAAGCTTTGTTATACAGTGGAAAACGCTGATACTCCAGTATTGCTTTTGCGGTTGCACAACGTATTTAACTATGAGATTTCAGCACTTGTCCATTTTGCAGTATGTGACATTTCGACAAAAAATAATTTTTTTCAGTACAAGCTTTGTTATACAGTGGACAACGCTGATATTCCAGTATTGCTTTTGCGGTTGCACAACGTATGTAACTATGCGATTTCAGCACTTGTCCATTTTGCAGTATATGACTTTTCGATGAAAAATATTTTTTTGCAGTACAAGCTTTATTATACAGTGGAAAACGCTGATACTCCAGTATTGCTTTTGCGGTTGCACAACGTATGTAACTATGCGATTTCAGCACTTGTCCATTTTGCAGTATATGACTTTTCGATGAAAAATATTTTTTTGCAGTACAAGCTTTATTATACAGTGGAAAACGCTGATACTCCAGTATTGCTTTTGCGGTTGCACAACGTATTTAACTATGCGATTTCAGCACTTGTCCATTTTGCAGTATATGAATTTTCGATGAAAAATATTTTTTTGCAGTACAAGCTTTATTATACAGTGGAAAACGCTGATACTCCAATATTGCTTTTGCGGTTGCACAACGTATGTAACTATGCGATTTCAGCACTTGTCCATTTTGCAGTATATGACTTTTCGATGAAAAATATTTTTTTTCAGTACAAGCTTTATTATACAGTGGAAAACGCTGATACTCCAGTATTGCTTTTGCGGTTGCACAACGTATGTAACTATGCGATTTCAGCACTTGTCCATTTTGCAGTATATGACTTTTCGATGAAAAATATTTTTTTGCAGTACAAGCTTTATTATACAGTGGAAAACGCTGATACTCCAATATTGCTTTTGCGGTTGCACAACGTATGTAACTATGCGATTTCAGCACTTGTCCATTTTGCAGTATATGACTTTTCGATGAAAAATATTTTTTTGCACTGCAAGCTTTATTATACAGTGGAAAACGCTGATACTCCAGTATTGCTTTTGCGGTTGCACAACGTATGTACCTGTGCGATTTCAGCACTTGTGCATTTTGCAGTATATGACTTTTCGATAAAAAATAATTTTTTTCAGTACAAGCTTTATTATACAGTGGAAAACGCTGATATTCCAGTATTGCTTTTGCGGTTGCACAACGTATGTAACTATGAGATTTCAGCACTTGTCCATTTTGCAGTATATGACTTTTCGATAAAAAATAATTTTTTTCTGTACAAGCTTTGTTATACAGTGGAAAACGCTGGTATTCCAGTATTGCTTTTGCGGTTGCACAACTTATGCAATTGTGCGATTTCAGCACTTTTCTATTTTGCAGTATATGACTTTTCGATAAAAAATATTTTTTTGCAGTACAAGCTTTATTATACAGGGGAAAACGCTGATACTCCAGTATTGCTTTTGCGGTTGCACAACGTATGTAACTATGCGATTTCAGCACTTGTCCATTTTGCAGTATATGACTTTTCGATAAAAAATATTTTTTTGCAGTACAAGCTTTATTATACAGTGGAAAACGCTGATACTCCAGTATTGCTTTTGCGGTTGCACAACGTATGTAACTATGAGATTTCAGCACTTGTCCATTTTGCAGTATATGACTTTTCGATAAAAAATAATTTTTTTCATTACAAGCTTTATTATACAGTGGAAAACGTTGGTATTCCAGTATTGCTTTTGCGGTTGCACAACGTATGCAACTGTGCGATTTCAGCACTTGTCTATTTTGCAGTATATGACTTTTCGATAAAAAATATTTTTTTTCAGTACAAGCTTTATTATACAGTGGAAAACGCTGGTACTCCAGTATTGCTTTTGCGGTTGCACAACGTATGAAACTATGAGATTTCAGTACTTGTCCATTTTGCAGTATATGACTTTTCGATAAAAAGTAATTTTTTTCAGCATAAGCTTTATTATACAGTGGAAAACGCTGGTATTCCAGTATTGCTTTTGCGGTTGCACAACGTATGCAACTGTGCGATTTCAGCACTTGTCTATTTTGCAGTATATGACTTTTCGATAAAAAATATTTTTTTGCAGTACAAGCTTTATTATACAGGGGAAAACGCTGATACTCCAGTATTGCTTTTGCGGTTGCACAACGTATACAACTATGCGATTTCAGCACTTGTCCATTTTGCAGTATATGACTTTTCGATGAAAAAAATTTTTTTGCAGTACAAGCTTTATTATACAGGGGAAAACGCTGATACTCCAGTATTGCTTTTGCGGTTGCACAAAGTATACAACTATGCGATTTCAGCACTTGTCCATTTTGCAGTATATGACTTTTCGATGAAAAATATTTTTTTGCAGTACAAGCTTTATTATACAGTGGAAAACGCTGATACTCCAGTATTGCTTTTGCGGTTGCACAACGTATGTAACTGTGCGATTTCAGCACTTGTCCATTTTGCAGTATATGACTTTTCGATGAAAAATATTTTTTTGCAGTACAAGCTTTATTATACAGTGGAAAACGCTGATACTCCAATATTGCTTTTGCGGTTGCACAACGTATGTAACTATGCGATTTCAGCACTTGTCCATTTTGCAGTATATGACTTTTCGATGAAAAATATTTTTTTGCACTGCAAGCTTTATTATACAGTGGAAAACGCTGATACTCCAGTATTGCTTTTGCGGTTGCACAACGTATGTAACTTTGCGATTTCAGCACTTGTGCATTTTGCAGTATATGACTTTTCGATAAAAAGTAATTTTTTTCAGTACAAGCTTTATTATACAGTGGAAAACGCTGGTACTCCAGTATTGCTTTTGCGGTTGCACAACGTATGCAACTGTGCGATTTCAGCACTTGTCTATTTTGCAGTATATGACTTTTCGATAAAAAATATTTTTTTGCAGTACAAGCTTTATTATACAGTGGAAAACGCTGATATTCCAGTATTGCTTTTGCGGTTGCACAACGTATGTAACTATGCGATTTCAGCACTTGTCCATTTTGCAGTATATGACTATTCGATAAAAAATATTTTTTTTCAGTACAAGCTTTATTATACAGTGGAAAACGCTGATACTCCAGTATTGCTTTTGTGGTTGCACAACACAACGTATGTAACTATGCGATTTCAGCACTTGTCCATTTTGCAGTATATGACTTTTCGATGAAAAATATTTTTTTGCAGTGCAAGCTTTATTATACAGTGGAAAACGCTGATACTCCAGTATTGCTTTTGCGGTTGCACAACGTATGTAACTATGAGATTTCAGCACTTATCCATTTTGCAGTATGTGACTTTTCGACAAAAAATAATTTTTTTCAGTACAAGCTTTGTTATACAGTGGACAACGCTTATATTCCAGTATTGCTTTTGCGGTTGCACAACGTATGTAACTATGCGATTTCAGCACTTGTCCATTTTGCAGTATATGACTTTTCGATGAAAAATATTTTTTTGCAGTACAAGCTTTATTATACAGTGGAAAACGCTGATACTCCAGTATTGCTTTTGCGGTTGCACAACGTATGTAACTATGCGATTTCAGCACTTGTCCATTTTGCAGTATATGACTTTTCGATGAAAAATATTTTTTTGCAGTACAAGCTTTATTATACAGTGGAAAACGCTGATACTCCAGTATTGCTTTTGCGGTTGCACAACGTATTTAACTATGCGATTTCAGCACTTGTCCATTTTGCAGTATATGACTTTTCGATGAAAAATATTTTTTTGCAGTACAAGCTTTATTATACAGTGGAAAACGCTGATACTCCAGTATTGCTTTTGCGGTTGCACAACGTATGTAACTATGCGATTTCAGCACTTGTCCATTTTGCAGTATATGACTTTTCGATGAAAAATATTTTTTTGCAGTACAAGCTTTATTATACAGTGGAAAACGCTGATACTCCAATATTGCTTTTGCGGTTGCACAACGTATGTAACTATGCGATTTCAGCACTTGTCCATTTTGCAGTATATGACTTTTCGATGAAAAATATTTTTTTGCACTGCAAGCTTTATTATACAGTGGAAAACGCTGATACTCCAGTATTGCTTTTGCGGTTGCACAATGTATGTAACTGTGCGATTTCAGCACTTGTGCATTTTGCAGTATATGACTTTTCGATAAAAAATAATGTTTTTTCAGTACAAGCTTTATTATACAGTGGAAAACGCTGGTACTCCAGTATTGCTTTTGCGGTTGCACAACGTATGTAACTATGAGATTTCAGCACTTGTCCATTTTGCAGTATATGACTTTTCGATAAAAAATAATTTTTTTCAGTATAAGCTTTGTTATACAGTGGAAAACGCTGGTATTCCAGTATTGCTTTTGCGGTTGCACAACGTATGTAACTATGCGATTTCAGCACTTGTCCATTTTGCAGTATATGACTTTTCGATGAAAAATATTTTTTTGCAGTACAAGCTTTATTATACAGTGGAAAACGCTGATACTCCAGTATTGCTTTTGCGGTTGCACAACGTATGTAACTATGCGATTTCAGCACTTGTCCATTTTGCAGTATATGACTTTTCGATGAAAAATATTTTTTTGCAGTACAAGCTTTATTATACAGTGGAAAACGCTGATACTCCAGTATTGCTTTTGCGGTTGCACAACGTATTTAACTATGCGATTTCAGCACTTGTCCATTTTGCAGTATATGACTTTTCGATGAAAAATATTTTTTTGCAGTACAAGCTTTATTATACAGTGGAAAACGCTGATACTCCAGTATTGCTTTTGCGGTTGCACAACGTATGTAACTATGCGATTTCAGCACTTGTCCATTTTGCAGTATATGACTTTTCGATGAAAAATATTTTTTTGCAGTACAAGCTTTATTATACAGTGGAAAACGCTGATACTCCAATATTGCTTTTGCGGTTGCACAACGTATGTAACTATGCGATTTCAGCACTTGTCCATTTTGCAGTATATGACTTTTCGATGAAAAATATTTTTTTGCACTGCAAGCTTTATTATACAGTGGAAAACGCTGATACTCCAGTATTGCTTTTGCGGTTGCACAATGTATGTAACTGTGCGATTTCAGCACTTGTGCATTTTGCAGTATATGACTTTTCGATAAAAAATAATTTTTTTAAGTACAAGCTTTATTATACAGTGGAAAACGCTGGTACTCCAGTATTGCTTTTGCGGTTGCACAACGTATGTAACTATGCGATTTCAGCACTTGTCCATTTTGCAGTATATGACTTTTCGATGAAAAATATTTTTTTGCACTGCAAGCTTTATTATACAGTGGAAAACGCTGATACTCCAGTATTGCTTTTGCGGTTGCACAATGTATGTAACTGTGCGATTTCAGCACTTGTGCATTTTGCAGTATATGACTTTTCGATAAAAAATAATTTTTTTCAGTACAAGCTTTATTATACAGTGGAAAACGCTGGTACTCCAGTATTGCTTTTGCGGTTGCACAACGTATGTAACTATGAGATTTCAGCACTTGTCCATTTTGCAGTATATGACTTTTCGATAAAAAATAATTTTTTTCAGTATAAGCTTTGTTATACAGTGGAAAACGCTGGTATTCCAGTATTGCTTTTGCGGTTGCACAACGTATGCAACTGTGCGATTTCAGCACTTGTCTATTTTGCAGTATATGACTTTTCGATAAAAAATATTTTTTTGCAGTACAAGCTTTATTATACAGGGGAAAACGCTGATACTCCAGTATTGCTTTTGCGGTTGCACAACGTATGAAACTATGAGATTTCAGTACTTGTCCATTTTGCAGTATATGACTTTTCGATAAAAAATAATTTTTTTCAGTATAAGCTTTGTTATACAGTGGAAAACGCTGGTATTCCAGTATTGCTTTTGCGGTTGCACAACGTATGCAACTGTGCGATTTCAGCACTTGTCTATTTTGCAGTATATGACTTTTCGATAAAAAATATTGTTTTGCAGTACAAGCTTTATTATACAGGGGAAAACGCTGATACTCCAGTATTGCTTTTGCGGTTGCACAACGTATGCAACTATGCGATTTCAGCACTTGTCCATTTTGCAGTATATGACTTTTCGATGAAAAATATTTTTTTGCAGTACAAGCTTTATTATACAGTGGACAACGCTGATATTCCAGTATTGCTTTTGCGGTTGCACAACGTATGTAACTATGCGATATCAGCACTTGTCCATTTTGCAGTATATGACTTTTCGATAAAAAATATTTTTTTTCAGTACAAGCTTTATTATACAGAGGAAAACGCTGATACTCCAGTATTGCTTTTGCGGTTGCACAACGTATGTAACTATGCGATTTCAGCACTTGTCCATTTTGCAGTATATGACTTTTCGATGAAAAATATTTTTTTGCAGTGCAAGCTTTGTTATACAGTGGAAAACGCTGATACTCCAGTATTGCTTTTGCGGTTGCACAACGTATGTAACTATGAGATTTCAGCACTTGTCCATTTTGCAGTATGTGACTTTTCGACAAAAAATAATTTTTTTCAGTACAAGCTTTGTTATACAGTGGACAACGCTGATATTCCAGTATTGCTTTTGCGGTTGCACAACGTATGTAACTATGCGATTTCAGCACTTGTCCATTTTGCAGTATATGACTTTTCGATGAAAAACATTTTTTTGCAGTACAAGCTTTATTATACAGTGGAAAACGCAGATACTCCAGTATTGCTTTTGCGGTTGCACAACGTATGTAACTATGCGATTTCAGCACTTGTCCATTTTGCAGTATATGACTTTTCGGTGAAAAATATTTTTTTGCAGTACAAGCTTTATTATACAGTGGAAAACGCTGATACTCCAGTATTGCTTTTGCGGTTGCACAACGTATTTAACTATGCGATTTCAGCACTTGTCCATTTTGCAGTATATGACTTTTCGATGAAAAATATTTTTTTGCAGTACAAGCTTTATTATACAGTGGAAAACGCTGATACTCCAATATTGCTTTTGCGGTTGCACAACGTATGTAACTATGCGATTTCAGCACTTGTCCATTTTGCAGTATATGACTTTTCGATGAAAAATATTTTTTTGCAGTACAAGCTTTATTATACAGTGGAAAACGCTGATACTCCAATATTGCTTTTGCGGTTGCACAACGTATGTAACTATGCGATTTCAGCACTTGTCCATTTTGCAGTATATGACTTTTCGATGAAAAATATTTTTTTGCACTGCAAGCTTTATTATACAGTGGAAAACGCTGATACTCCAGTATTGCTTTTGCGGTTGCACAACGTATGTAACTGTGCGATTTCAGCACTTGTGCATTTTGCAGTATATGACTTTTCGATAAAAAATAATTTTTTTCAGTACAAGCTTTATTATTCAGTGGAAAACGCTGATATTCCAGTATTGCTTTTGCGGTTGCACAACGTATGTAACTATGAGATTTCAGCACTTGTCCATTTTGCAGTATATGACTTTTCGATAAAAAATAATTTTTTTCTGTACAAGCTTTGTGATACAGTGGAAAACGCTGGTATTCCAGTATTGCTTTTGCGGTTGCACAACTTATGCAATTGTGCGATTTCAGCACTTTTCTATTTTGCAGTATATGACTTTTCGATAAAAAATATTTTTTTGCAGTACAAGCTTTATTATACAGGGGAAAACGCTGATACTCCAGTATTGCTTTTGCGGTTGCACAACGTATGTAACTATGCGATTTCAGCACTTGTCCATTTTGCAGTATATGACTTTTCGATGAAAAATATTTTTTTGCAGTACAAGCTTTATTATACATTGGACAACGCTGATATTCCAGTATTGCTTTTGCGGTTGCACAACGTATGTAACTATGCGATTTCAGCACTTGTCCATTTTGCAGTATATGACTTTTCGATAAAAAATAATTTTTTTCATTACAAGCTTTATTATACAGTGGAAAATGCTGGTACTCCAGTATTGCTTTTGCGGTTGCACAACGTATGTAACTATGCGATTTCAGCACTTGTCCATATTGCAGTGTATGACTTTTCGATGAAAAATATTTTTTTGCAGTACAAGCTTTATTATACAGTGGACAACGCTGATATTCCAGTATTGCTTTTGCGGTTGCACAACGTATGTAACTATGCGATTTCAGCACTTGTCCATTTTGCAGTATATGACTTTTCGATGAAAAATATTTTTTTGCAGTACAAGCTTTATTATACAGTGGAAAACGCTGGTATTCCAGTATTGCTTTTGCGGTTGCACAACGTATGCAACTGTGCGATTTCAGCACTTGTCTATTTTGCAGTATATGACTTTTCGATAAAAAATATTTTTTTGCAGTACAAGCTTTATTATACAGGGGAAAACGCTGATACTCCAGTATTGCTTTTGCGGTTGCACAACGTATGCAACTATGCGATTTCAGCACTTGTCCATTTTGCAGTATATGACTTTTCGATGAAAAATATTTTTTTGCACTGCAAGCTTTATTATACAGTGGAAAACGCTGATACTCCAGTATTGCTTTTGCGGTTGCACAATGTATGTAACTGTGCGATTTCAGCACTTGTGCATTTTGCAGTATATGACTTTTCGATAAAAAATAATTTTTTTAAGTACAAGCTTTATTATACAGTGGAAAACGCTGGTACTCCAGTATTGCTTTTGCGGTTGCACAACGTATGTAACTATGCGATTTCAGCACTTGTCCATTTTGCAGTATATGACTTTTCGATGAAAAATATTTTTTTGCACTGCAAGCTTTATTATACAGTGGAAAACGCTGATACTCCAGTATTGCTTTTGCGGTTGCACAATGTATGTAACTGTGCGATTTCAGCACTTGTGCATTTTGCAGTATATGACTTTTCGATAAAAAATAATTTTTTTCAGTACAAGCTTTATTATACAGTGGAAAACGCTGGTACTCCAGTATTGCTTTTGCGGTTGCACAACGTATGTAACTATGAGATTTCAGCACTTGTCCATTTTGCAGTATATGACTTTTCGATAAAAAATAATTTTTTTCAGTATAAGCTTTGTTATACAGTGGAAAACGCTGGTATTCCAGTATTGCTTTTGCGGTTGCACAACGTATGCAACTGTGCGATTTCAGCACTTGTCTATTTTGCAGTATATGACTTTTCGATAAAAAATATTTTTTTGCAGTACAAGCTTTATTATACAGGGGAAAACGCTGATACTCCAGTATTGCTTTTGCGGTTGCACAACGTATGAAACTATGAGATTTCAGTACTTGTCCATTTTGCAGTATATGACTTTTCGATAAAAAATAATTTTTTTCAGTATAAGCTTTGTTATACAGTGGAAAACGCTGGTATTCCAGTATTGCTTTTGCGGTTGCACAACGTATGCAACTGTGCGATTTCAGCACTTGTCTATTTTGCAGTATATGACTTTTCGATAAAAAATATTGTTTTGCAGTACAAGCTTTATTATACAGGGGAAAACGCTGATACTCCAGTATTGCTTTTGCGGTTGCACAACGTATGCAACTATGCGATTTCAGCACTTGTCCATTTTGCAGTATATGACTTTTCGATGAAAAATATTTTTTTGCAGTACAAGCTTTATTATACAGTGGACAACGCTGATATTCCAGTATTGCTTTTGCGGTTGCACAACGTATGTAACTATGCGATATCAGCACTTGTCCATTTTGCAGTATATGACTTTTCGATAAAAAATATTTTTTTTCAGTACAAGCTTTATTATACAGAGGAAAACGCTGATACTCCAGTATTGCTTTTGCGGTTGCACAACGTATGTAACTATGCGATTTCAGCACTTGTCCATTTTGCAGTATATGACTTTTCGATGAAAAATATTTTTTTGCAGTGCAAGCTTTGTTATACAGTGGAAAACGCTGATACTCCAGTATTGCTTTTGCGGTTGCACAACGTATGTAACTATGAGATTTCAGCACTTGTCCATTTTGCAGTATGTGACTTTTCGACAAAAAATAATTTTTTTCAGTACAAGCTTTGTTATACAGTGGACAACGCTGATATTCCAGTATTGCTTTTGCGGTTGCACAACGTATGTAACTATGCGATTTCAGCACTTGTCCATTTTGCAGTATATGACTTTTCGATGAAAAACATTTTTTTGCAGTACAAGCTTTATTATACAGTGGAAAACGCAGATACTCCAGTATTGCTTTTGCGGTTGCACAACGTATGTAACTATGCGATTTCAGCACTTGTCCATTTTGCAGTATATGACTTTTCGGTGAAAAATATTTTTTTGCAGTACAAGCTTTATTATACAGTGGAAAACGCTGATACTCCAGTATTGCTTTTGCGGTTGCACAACGTATTTAACTATGCGATTTCAGCACTTGTCCATTTTGCAGTATATGACTTTTCGATGAAAAATATTTTTTTGCAGTACAAGCTTTATTATACAGTGGAAAACGCTGATACTCCAATATTGCTTTTGCGGTTGCACAACGTATGTAACTATGCGATTTCAGCACTTGTCCATTTTGCAGTATATGACTTTTCGATGAAAAATATTTTTTTGCAGTACAAGCTTTATTATACAGTGGAAAACGCTGATACTCCAATATTGCTTTTGCGGTTGCACAACGTATGTAACTATGCGATTTCAGCACTTGTCCATTTTGCAGTATATGACTTTTCGATGAAAAATATTTTTTTGCACTGCAAGCTTTATTATACAGTGGAAAACGCTGATACTCCAGTATTGCTTTTGCGGTTGCACAACGTATGTAACTGTGCGATTTCAGCACTTGTGCATTTTGCAGTATATGACTTTTCGATAAAAAATAATTTTTTTCAGTACAAGCTTTATTATTCAGTGGAAAACGCTGATATTCCAGTATTGCTTTTGCGGTTGCACAACGTATGTAACTATGAGATTTCAGCACTTGTCCATTTTGCAGTATATGACTTTTCGATAAAAAATAATTTTTTTCTGTACAAGCTTTGTGATACAGTGGAAAACGCTGGTATTCCAGTATTGCTTTTGCGGTTGCACAACTTATGCAATTGTGCGATTTCAGCACTTTTCTATTTTGCAGTATATGACTTTTCGATAAAAAATATTTTTTTGCAGTACAAGCTTTATTATACAGGGGAAAACGCTGATACTCCAGTATTGCTTTTGCGGTTGCACAACGTATGTAACTATGCGATTTCAGCACTTGTCCATTTTGCAGTATATGACTTTTCGATGAAAAATATTTTTTTGCAGTACAAGCTTTATTATACATTGGACAACGCTGATATTCCAGTATTGCTTTTGCGGTTGCACAACGTATGTAACTATGCGATTTCAGCACTTGTCCATTTTGCAGTATATGACTTTTCGATAAAAAATAATTTTTTTCATTACAAGCTTTATTATACAGTGGAAAACGCTGGTACTCCAGTATTGCTTTTGCGGTTGCACAACGTATGTAACTATGCGATTTCAGCACTTGTCCATTTTGCAGTGTATGACTTTTCGATGAAAAATATTTTTTTGCAGTACAAGCTTTATTATACAGTGGACAACGCTGATATTCCAGTATTGCTTTTGCGGTTGCACAACGTATGTAACTATGCGATTTCAGCACTTGTCCATTTTGCAGTATATGACTTTTCGATGAAAAATATTTTTTTGCAGTACAAGCTTTATTATACAGTGGAAAACGCTGGTATTCCAGTATTGCTTTTGCGGTTGCACAACGTATGCAACTGTGCGATTTCAGCACTTGTCTATTTTGCAGTATATGACTTTTCGATAAAAAATATTTTTTTGCAGTACAAGCTTTATTATACAGGGGAAAACGCTGATACTCCAGTATTGCTTTTGCGGTTGCACAACGTATGCAACTATGCGATTTCAGCACTTGTCCATTTTGCAGTATATGACTTTTCGATGAAAAATATTTTTTTGCAGTACAAGCTTTATTATACAGTGGACAACGCTGATATTCCAGTATTGCTTTTGCGGTTGCACAACGTATGTAACTATGCGATATCAGCACTTGTCCATTTTGCAGTATATGACTTTTCGATAAAAAATATTTTTTTTCAGTACAAGCTTTATTATACAGTGGAAAACGCTGATACTCCAGTATTGCTTTTGCGGTTGCACAACGTATGTAACTATGCGATTTCAGCACTTGTCCATTTTGCAGTATATGACTTTTCGATGAAAAATATTTTTTTGCAGTGCAAGCTTTGTTATACAGTGGAAAACGCTGATACTCCAGTATTGCTTTTGCGGTTGCACAACGTATGTAACTATGAGATTTCAGCACTTGTCCATTTTGCAGTATGTGACTTTTCGACAAAAAATAATTTTTTTCAGTACAAGCTTTGTTATACAGTGGACAACGCTGATATTCCAGTATTGCTTTTGCGGTTGCACAACGTATGTAACTATGCGATTTCAGCACTTGTCCATTTTGCAGCATATGACTTTTCGATGAAAAACATTTTTTTGCAGTACAAGCTTTATTATACAGTGGAAAACGCAGATACTCCAGTATTGCTTTTGCGGTTGCACAACGTATGTAACTATGCGATTTCAGCACTTGTCCATTTTGCAGTATATGACTTTTCGGTGAAAAATATTTTTTTGCAGTACAAGCTTTATTATACAGTGGAAAACGCTGATACTCCAGTATTGCTTTTGCGGTTGCACAACGTATTTAACTATGCGATTTCAGCACTTGTCCATTTTGCAGTATATGACTTTTCGATGAAAAATATTTTTTTGCAGTACAAGCTTTATTATACAGTGGAAAACGCTGATACTCCAATATTGCTTTTGCGGTTGCACAACGTATGTAACTATGCGATTTCAGCACTTGTCCATTTTGCAGTATATGACTTTTCGATGAAAAATATTTTTTTGCAGTACAAGCTTTATTATACAGTGGAAAACGCTGATACTCCAGTATTGCTTTTGCGGTTGCACAACGTATGTAACTATGCGATTTCAGCACTTGTCCATTTTGCAGTATATGACTTTTCGATGAAAAATATTTTTTTTCAGTACAAGCTTTATTATACAGTGGAAAACGCTGATACTCCAATATTGCTTTTGCGGTTGCACAACGTATGTAACTATGCGATTTCAGCACTTGTCCATTTTGCAGTATATGACTTTTCGATGAAAAATATTTTTTTGCACTGCAAGCTTTATTATACAGTGGAAAACGCTGATACTCCAGTATTGCTTTTGCGGTTGCACAACGTATGTAACTGTGCGATTTCAGCACTTGTGCATTTTGCAGTATATGACTTTTCGATAAAAAATAATTTTTTTCAGTACAAGCTTTATTATTCAGTGGAAAACGCTGATATTCCAGTATTGCTTTTGCGGTTGCACAACGTATGTAACTATGAGATTTCAGCACTTGTCCATTTTGCAGTATATGACTTTTCGATAAAAAATAATTTTTTTCTGTACAAGCTTTGTGATACAGTGGAAAACGCTGGTATTCCAGTATTGCTTTTGCGGTTGCACAACTTATGCAATTGTGCGATTTCAGCACTTTTCTATTTTGCAGTATATGACTTTTCGATAAAAAATATTTTTTTGCAGTACAAGCTTTATTATACAGGGGAAAGCGCTGATACTCCAGTATTGCTTTTGCGGTTGCACAACGTATGTAACTATGCGATTTCAGCACTTGTCCATTTTGCAGTATATGACTTTTCGATGAAAAATATTTTTTTGCAGTACAAGCTTTATTATACAGTGGACAACGCTGATATTCCAGTATTGCTTTTGCGGTTGCACAACGTATGTAACTATGCGATTTCAGCACTTGTCCATTTTGCAGTATATGACTTTTCGATAAAAAATAATTTTTTTCATTACAAGCTTTATTATACAGTGGAAAACGCTGGTACTCCAGTATTGCTTTTGCGGTTGCACAACGTATGTAACTATGCGATTTCAGCACTTGTCCATTTTGCAGTGTATGACTTTTCGATGAAAAATATTTTTTTGCAGTACAAGCTTTATTATACAGTGGACAACGCTGATATTCCAGTATTGCTTTTGCGGTTGCACAACGTATGTAACTATGCGATTTCAGCACTTGTCCATTTTGCAGTATATGACTTTTCGATGAAAAATATTTTTTTGCAGTACAAGCTTTATTATACAGTGGAAAACGCTGATACTCCAGTATTGCTTTTGCGGTTGCACAACGTATGAAACTATGAGATTTCAGTAC
The DNA here is from genome assembly GCF_947561715.1 of Ascidia mentula. Lineage (NCBI taxonomy): Eukaryota > Metazoa > Chordata > Ascidiacea > Phlebobranchia > Ascidiidae > Ascidia > Ascidia mentula. The sequence continues at coordinate 11,995,300 of NC_138569.1, read as the reverse complement.
TTGTCCGTTTTGCAGTATATGACTTTTCGACAAAAAATAATTTTTTTCAGTACAAGCTTTATTATACAGTGGAAAACGCTGATACTCCAGTATTGCTTTTGCGGTTGCACAATGTATGTAACTATGCGATTTCAGCACTTGTCCATTTTGCAGTATATGACTTTTCGATGAAAAATATTTTTTTCAGTACAAGCTTTATGATACAGTGGAAAACGCTGGTACTCCAGTATTGTTTTTGCGGTTGCACAACGTATGAAACTATGAGATTTCAGTACTTGTCCATTTTGCAGTATATGACTTTTCGATAAAAAATAATTTTTTTCAGTATAAGCTTTATTATACAGTGGAAAACGCTGGTATTCCAGTATTGCTTTTGCGGTTGCACAACGTATGCAACTGTGCGATTTCAGCACTTGTCTATTTTGCAGTATATGACTTTTCGATAAAAAATATTTTTTTGCAGTACAAGCTTTATTATACTGGGGAAAACGCTGATACTCCAGTATTGCTTTTGCGGTTGCACAACGTATACAACTATGCGATTTCAGCACTTGTCCATTTTGCAGTATATGACTTTTCGATGAAAAATATTTTTTTGCAGTACAAGCTTTATTATACAGGGGAAAACGCTGATACTCCAGTATTGCTTTTGCGGTTGCACAACGTATACAACTATGCGATTTCAGCACTTGTCCATTTTGCAGTATATGACTTTTCGATGAAAAATATTTTTTTGCAGTACAAGCTTTATTATACAGTGGAAAACGCTGATACTCCAGTATTGCTTTTGCGGTTGCACAACGTATGTAACTATGCGATTTCAGCACTTGTCCATTTTGCAGTATATGACTTTTCGATGAAAAATATTTTTTTGCAGTGCAAGCTTTATTATACAGTGGAAAACGCTGATACTCCAGTATTGCTTTTGCGGTTGCACAACGTATGTAACTATGAGATTTCAGCACTTGTCCATTTTGCAGTATGTGACTTTTCGACAAAAAATAATTTTTTTCAGTACAAGCTTTGTTATACAGTGGACAACGCTGATATTCCAGTATTGCTTTTGCGGTTGCACAACGTATACAACTGTGCGATTTCAGCACTTGTCCATTTTGCAGTATATGACTTTTCGATGAAAAATATTTTTTTGCAGTACAAGCTTTATTATACAGTGGAAAACGCTGATACTCCAATATTGCTTTTGCGGTTGCACAACGTATGTAACTATGCGATTTCAGCACTTGTCCATTTTGCAGTATATGACTTTTCGATGAAAAATATTTTTTTGCAGTACAAGCTTTATTATACAGTGGAAAACGCTGATACTCCAATATTGCTTTTGCGGTTGCACAACGTATGTAACTATGCGATTTCAGCACTTGTCCATTTTGCAGTATATGACTTTTCGATGAAAAATATTTTTTTGCACTGCAAGCTTTATTATACAGTGGAAAACGCTGATACTCCAGTATTGCTTTTGCGGTTGCACAACGTATGTAACTGTGCGATTTCAGCACTTGTGCATTTTGCAGTATATGACTTTTCGATAAAAAATAATTTTTTTCAGTACAAGCTTTATTATTCAGTGGAAAACGCTGATATTCCAGTATTGCTTTTGCGGTTGCACAACGTATGTAACTATGAGATTTCAGCACTTGTCCATTTTGCAGTATATGACTTTTCGATAAAAAATAATTTTTTTCTGTACAAGCTTTGTGATACAGTGGAAAACGCTGGTATTCCAGTATTGCTTTTGCGGTTGCACAACTTATGCAATTGTGCGATTTCAGCACTTTTCTATTTTGCAGTATATGACTTTTCGATAAAAAATATTTTTTTGCAGTACAAGCTTTATTATACAGGGGAAAACGCTGATACTCCAGTATTGCTTTTGCGGTTGCACAACGTATGTAACTATGCGATTTCAGCACTTGTCCATTTTGCAGTATATGACTTTTCGATGAAAAATATTTTTTTGCAGTACAAGCTTTATTATACATTGGACAACGCTGATATTCCAGTATTGCTTTTGCGGTTGCACAACGTATGTAACTATGCGATTTCAGCACTTGTCCATTTTGCAGTATATGACTTTTCGATAAAAAATAATTTTTTTCATTACAAGCTTTATTATACAGTGGAAAACGCTGGTACTCCAGTATTGCTTTTGCGGTTGCACAACGTATGTAACTATGCGATTTCAGCACTTGTCCATTTTGCAGTGTATGACTTTTCGATGAAAAATATTTTTTTGCAGTACAAGCTTTATTATACAGTGGACAACGCTGATATTCCAGTATTGCTTTTGCGGTTGCACAACGTATGTAACTATGCGATTTCAGCACTTGTCCATTTTGCAGTATATGACTTTTCGATGAAAAATATTTTTTTGCAGTACAAGCTTTATTATACAGTGGAAAACGCTGGTATTCCAGTATTGCTTTTGCGGTTGCACAACGTATGCAACTGTGCGATTTCAGCACTTGTCTATTTTGCAGTATATGACTTTTCGATAAAAAATATTTTTTTGCAGTACAAGCTTTATTATACAGGGGAAAACGCTGGTACTCCAGTATTGCTTTTGCGGTTGCACAACGTATGTAACTATGCGATTTCAGCACTTGTCCATTTTGCAGTGTATGACTTTTCGATGAAAAATATTTTTTTGCAGTACAAGCTTTATTATACAGTGGACAACGCTGATATTCCAGTATTGCTTTTGCGGTTGCACAACGTATGTAACTATGCGATTTCAGCACTTGTCCATTTTGCAGTATATGACTTTTCGATGAAAAATATTTTTTTGCAGTACAAGCTTTATTATACAGTGGAAAACGCTGGTATTCCAGTATTGCTTTTGCGGTTGCACAACGTATGCAACTGTGCGATTTCAGCACTTGTCTATTTTGCAGTATATGACTTTTCGATAAAAAATATTTTTTTGCAGTACAAGCTTTATTATACAGGGGAAAACGCTGATACTCCAGTATTGCTTTTGCGGTTGCACAACGTATGCAACTATGCGATTTCAGCACTTGTCCATTTTGCAGTATATGACTTTTCGATGAAAAATATTTTTTTGCAGTACAAGCTTTATTATACAGTGGACAACGCTGATATTCCAGTATTGCTTTTGCGGTTGCACAACGTATGTAACTATGCGATATCAGCACTTGTCCATTTTGCAGTATATGACTTTTCGATAAAAAATATTTTTTTTCAGTACAAGCTTTATTATACAGTGGAAAACGCTGATACTCCAGTATTGCTTTTGCGGTTGCACAACGTATGTAACTATGCGATTTCAGCACTTGTCCATTTTGCAGTATATGACTTTTCGATGAAAAATATTTTTTTGCAGTGCAAGCTTTGTTATACAGTGGAAAACGCTGATACTCCAGTATTGCTTTTGCGGTTGCACAACGTATGTAACTATGAGATTTCAGCACTTGTCCATTTTGCAGTATGTGACTTTTCGACAAAAAATAATTTTTTTCAGTACAAGCTTTGTTATACAGTGGACAACGCTGATATTCCAGTATTGCTTTTGCGGTTGCACAACGTATGTAACTATGCGATTTCAGCACTTGTCCATTTTGCAGTATATGACTTTTCGATGAAAAACATTTTTTTGCAGTACAAGCTTTATTATACAGTGGAAAACGCAGATACTCCAGTATTGCTTTTGCGGTTGCACAACGTATGTAACTATGCGATTTCAGCACTTGTCCATTTTGCAGTATATGACTTTTCGGTGAAAAATATTTTTTTGCAGTACAAGCTTTATTATACAGTGGAAAACGCTGATACTCCAGTATTGCTTTTGCGGTTGCACAACGTATTTAACTATGCGATTTCAGCACTTGTCCATTTTGCAGTATATGACTTTTCGATGAAAAATATTTTTTTGCAGTACAAGCTTTATTATACAGTGGAAAACGCTGATACTCCAATATTGCTTTTGCGGTTGCACAACGTATGTAACTATGCGATTTCAGCACTTGTCCATTTTGCAGTATATGACTTTTCGATGAAAAATATTTTTTTGCAGTACAAGCTTTATTATACAGTGGAAAACGCTGATACTCCAGTATTGCTTTTGCGGTTGCACAACGTATGTAACTATGCGATTTCAGCACTTGTCCATTTTGCAGTATATGACTTTTCGATGAAAAATATTTTTTTTCAGTACAAGCTTTATTATACAGTGGAAAACGCTGATACTCCAATATTGCTTTTGCGGTTGCACAACGTATGTAACTATGCGATTTCAGCACTTGTCCATTTTGCAGTATATGACTTTTCGATGAAAAATATTTTTTTGCACTGCAAGCTTTATTATACAGTGGAAAACGCTGATACTCCAGTATTGCTTTTGCGGTTGCACAACGTATGTAACTGTGCGATTTCAGCACTTGTGCATTTTGCAGTATATGACTTTTCGATAAAAAATAATTTTTTTCTGTACAAGCTTTGTGATACAGTGGAAAACGCTGGTATTCCAGTATTGCTTTTGCGGTTGCACAACTTATGCAATTGTGCGATTTCAGCACTTTTCTATTTTGCAGTATATGACTTTTCGATAAAAAATATTTTTTTGCAGTACAAGCTTTATTATACAGGGGAAAGCGCTGATACTCCAGTATTGCTTTTGCGGTTGCACAACGTATGTAACTATGCGATTTCAGCACTTGTCCATTTTGCAGTATATGACTTTTCGATGAAAAATATTTTTTTGCAGTACAAGCTTTATTATACAGTGGACAACGCTGATATTCCAGTATTGCTTTTGCGGTTGCACAACGTATGTAACTATGCGATTTCAGCACTTGTCCATTTTGCAGTATATGACTTTTCGATAAAAAATAATTTTTTTCATTACAAGCTTTATTATACAGTGGAAAACGCTGGTACTCCAGTATTGCTTTTGCGGTTGCACAACGTATGTAACTATGCGATTTCAGCACTTGTCCATTTTGCAGTGTATGACTTTTCGATGAAAAATATTTTTTTGCAGTACAAGCTTTATTATACAGTGGACAACGCTGATATTCCAGTATTGCTTTTGCGGTTGCACAACGTATGTAACTATGCGATTTCAGCACTTGTCCATTTTGCAGTATATGACTTTTCGATGAAAAATATTTTTTTGCAGTACAAGCTTTATTATACAGTGGAAAACGCTGATACTCCAGTATTGCTTTTGCGGTTGCACAACGTATGAAACTATGAGATTTCAGTACTTGTCCGTTTTGCAGTATATGACTTTTCGACAAAAAATAATTTTTTTCAGTACAAGCTTTATTATACAGTGGAAAACGCTGATACTCCAGTATTGCTTTTGCGGTTGCACAATGTATGTAACTATGCGATTTCAGCACTTGTCCATTTTGCAGTATATGACTTTTCGATGAAAAATATTTTTTTCAGTACAAGCTTTATTATACAGTGGAAAACGCTGGTACTCCAGTATTGTTTTTGCGGTTGCACAACGTATGAAACTATGAGATTTCAGTACTTGTCCATTTTGCAGTATATGACTTTTCGATAAAAAATAATTTTTTTCAGTATAAGCTTTATTATACAGTGGAAAACGCTGGTATTCCAGTATTGCTTTTGCGGTTGCACAACGTATGCAACTGTGCGATTTCAGCACTTGTCTATTTTGCAGTATATGACTTTTCGATAAAAAATATTTTTTTGCAGTACAAGCTTTATTATACTGGGGAAAACGCTGATACTCCAGTATTGCTTTTGCGGTTGCACAACGTATACAACTATGCGATTTCAGCACTTGTCCATTTTGCAGTATATGACTTTTCGATGAAAAATATTTTTTTGCAGTACAAGCTTTATTATACAGGGGAAAACGCTGATACTCCAGTATTGCTTTTGCGGTTGCACAACGTATACAACTATGCGATTTCAGCACTTGTCCATTTTGCAGTATATGACTTTTCGATGAAAAATATTTTTTTGCAGTACAAGCTTTATTATACAGTGGAAAACGCTGATACTCCAGTATTGCTTTTGCGGTTGCACAACGTATGTAACTATGCGATTTCAGCACTTGTCCATTTTGCAGTATATGACTTTTCGATGAAAAATATTTTTTTGCAGTGCAAGCTTTATTATACAGTGGAAAACGCTGATACTCCAGTATTGCTTTTGCGGTTGCACAACGTATGTAACTATGAGATTTCAGCACTTGTCCATTTTGCAGTATGTGACTTTTCGACAAAAAATAATTTTTTTCAGTACAAGCTTTGTTATACAGTGGACAACGCTGATATTCCAGTATTGCTTTTGCGGTTGCACAACGTATACAACTATGCGATTTCAGCACTTGTCCATTTTGCAGTATATGACTTTTCGATGAAAAATATTTTTTTGCAGTGCAAGCTTTATTATACAGTGGAAAACGCTGATACTCCAGTATTGCTTTTGCGGTTGCACAACGTATGTAACTATGAGATTTCAGCACTTGTCCATTTTGCAGTATGTGACTTTTCGACAAAAAATAATTTTTTTCAGTACAAGCTTTGTTATACAGTGGACAACGCTGATATTCCAGTATTGCTTTTGCGGTTGCACAACGTATGTAACTATGCGATTTCAGCACTTGTCCATTTTGCAGTATATGACTTTTCGATGAAAAATATTTTTTTGCAGTGCAAGCTTTATTATACAGTGGAAAACGCTGATACTCCAGTATTGCTTTTGCGGTTGCACAACGTATGTAACTATGCGATTTCAGCACTTGTCCATTTTGCAGTATATGACTTTTCGATAAAAAATAATTTTTTTCTGTACAAGCTTTGTTATACAGTGGAAAACGCTGGTATTCCAGTATTGCTTTTGCGGTTGCACAACTTATGCAACTGTGCGATTTCAGCACTTTTCTATTTTGCAGTATATGACTTTTCGATAAAAAATATTTTTTTGCAGCACAAGCTTTATTATACAGGGGAAAACGCTGATACTCCAGTATTGCTTTTGCGGTTGCACAACGTATGTAACTATGCGATTTCAGCACTTGTCCATTTTGCAGTATATGACTTTTCGATGAAAAATATTTTTTTGCAGTACAAGCTTTATTATACAGTGGAAAACGCTGATACTCCAGTATTGCTTTTGCGGTTGCACAATGTATGTAACTATGCGATTTCAGCACTTGTCCATTTTGCAGTATATGACTTTTCGATGAAAAATATTTTTTTCAGTACAAGCTTTATTATACAGTGGAAAACGCTGGTACTCCAGTATTGCTTTTGCGGTTGCACAACGTATGAAACTATGAGATTTCAGTACTTGTCCATTTTGCAGTATATGACTTTTCGATAAAAAATAATTTTTTTCAGTATAAGCTTTGTTATACAGTGGAAAACGCTGGTATTCCAGTATTGCTTTTGCTGTTACACAACGTATGCAACTGTGCGATTTCAGCAATTGTCTATTTTGCAGTATATGACTTTTCGATAAAAAATATTTTTTTGCAGTACAAGCTTTATTATACAGGGGAAAACGCTGATACTCCAGTATTGCTTTTGCGGTTGCACAACGTATGCAACTATGCGATTTCAGCACTTGTCCATTTTGCAGTATATGACTTTTCGATGAAAAATATTTTTTTGCAGTACAAGCTTTATTATACAGCAAAGAGAAACTACTACAAAGTCATGTTTGAACACAACAAATCAAGTCCAAAACAAACATGGAAACTTATCAATAAAGTAACTACAAACAACATCAAAGGGAAAACACACATATCACAAATTACTACAACAAATGGTACAGTGACAAATGACCCATTGATCATGGCAAATACGTTCAATACTTTTTTCACCAGCATTGGAAAAGATATGGCGCTTCTTGTCCCCCCAACATCTAAATCACCAGCAGAATACCTCACAAATGGCCCGTCATCATCATTCTTTTTTTACACCATAGAAATAAATGAAGTTTTCAATACTATTGTACAGTTAGATTCAAGTAAATCACCTGGTCCCTATGACATGCCCATAAAACTAGTAAAACTAGCAGCACCAGTCATCTCTCCAATTCTTTGCATGTTGTTTAATTGTTGCATTCAAACAGCAAGTTACCCAAGTTGCCTTAAACTGTCTCAAATATCACCATTGTTCAAGGGCGGGGACCAAAAAAATGTCAACAACTACAGACCGATATCGCTTATACCAGTTTTTGCCAAAATTTTTGAAATAATTATACACAAAAGAGTTACCGAGTACTTAACAAAATTTGACCTTCTGACCAAATTTCAAAATGGATTTAGGCCTGGCCATTCCACAGAATTGACAGTCGCACAAATTTATGAGCATATAGCTAATTCCACAGATCACAAAGAAAAAACATGCGCAATTTTCCTGGATTTATCAAAGGCATTTGATACCGTCAACCACGAAATCATCCTGCAAAAATTGGAGTTTTATGGATTCCGGGGAAAAATTAAAAGCTTTTTTGAAAACTACCTCACTGGCAGGCAACAATACACAAAAATTTGCAATTCCCGCTCCAATGTCTGTAACGTGGAATGTGGTGTGCCCCAGGGATCTCCTCTAGGACCACTTCTGTTTCTCATTTATGTAAATGATTTGCCTTGCGCCTCCTCATTCTGCACAAGATTATTCGCAGATGACACATGTCTCATCAAGTCGTGCAAAAATGTAAGGGATTTAGAAAAGGCTGCAAATATCGAACTAGATAAGGTTAATACATGGCTCAATTCGAACAAACTAACAGTTAACTGCAAAAAAACCACATTCATGCTCTTCGCAAACAGCAAAAAGACAAACAATACTGATTTTACCCTTAAGATTAATGACACCACACTAGAGCAAGTCAAGACCACAAAGTACCTTGGTGTACATATTGATGATACACTGTCATGGGCCCCACATGTTAACTCAACCTGCAAAAAAATTGCAAAAAGCGTTGCAATTCTTTACAAGCTGAAGCACATCATAGGACAGTGTACATTACAAACAGTGTATCACGCACTTGTTCATTCGCATTTGTCTTATGGCCTTTTGGCGTGGGGTTTTGTTTGCCCATCATTGTTACATCCAGTGGTGGTCCTGCAAAATAGAGCGCTTCGCATAATAACAAACAGTCCCTTTCGCACCCACACCTATCAACTGTACATTAAAGCACAAATTCTTCCAGTCAATCTACAGCACAAGCTGCAACTTGGTAAATTTGCTTACAATTACAAAAATCATCGTCTACCCGCAGCCTTTAAGGACTACTTTACCCCATTAGCAAACATTCACACCCACATAACACGATGTCAAACCACACATCAATATTATCTCCCACGTGTTTTCACTGAACTAGGTAAAAAAACTATAAAATACCAAGGCGCAGAAATATGGAATAACATCCCGCAAAACATTAAAAGCTTTAGCTTAAAAGGGTTTCTTAAAGCACTAAAATTACACTTTCTTCACTTATATGCCAATGCTGCACAGCTGTAGAGATGACCACGTGCGATGTAAACACCCGCAGGAATGTTTTGATGCGATAGGGCGCAATTTAGCAAAAAATCACAACGTCACTTCACCGCCGGCCTAATTGGTAATTGCCCTTGACATATGCAAATGGTAAAATTCACAACGATTCATTCTTATTTATATTGTATCTTTTAGTTTTGTAACATGCGCAATACTTACTGATTGTCTTTTCTCTGTTTCGTGTTATTTTTGTACTTCTTTGTTTATTGTAATGCAGAATGATTGTTGATTAAATGTTCCTTGCCTCATCAATGTCATTGCGTACAACCGCGTAAATCTTTTGCAACCTCGAAACAACCCAGGGGCGGTTTCAAATAACCAATTGAGGTTTCTACCGTCCCTTCATCTAATCCCAACTGGATCATTCATTGTGTTTTACTGTTCCGCATTTTATTTTCGCGGATTATGATGTAAATAAACTGAATTGAATTATACAATGGAAAACGCTGATACTCCAGTATTGCTTTTGCGGTTGCACAACGTATGAAACTATGAGATTTCAGTACTTGTCCGTTTTGCAGTATATGACTTTTCGACAAAAAATAATTTTTTTCAGTACAAGCTTTATTATACAGTGGAAAACGCTGATACTCCAGTATTGCTTTTGCGGTTGCACAATGTATGTAACTATGCGATTTCAGCACTTGTCCATTTTGCAGTATATGACTTTTCGATGAAAAATATTTTTTTCAGTACAAGCTTTATTATACAGTGGAAAACGCTGGTACTGCAGTATTGTTTTTGCGGTTGCACAACGTATGAAACTATGAGATTTCAGTACTTGTCCATTTTGCAGTATATGACTTTTCGATAAAAAATAATTTTTTTCAGTATAAGCTTTATTATACAGTGGAAAACGCTGGTATTCCAGTATTGCTTTTGCGGTTGCACAACGTATGCAACTGTGCGATTTCAGCACTTGTCTATTTTGCAGTATATGACTTTTCGATAAAAAATATTTTTTTGCAGTACAAGCTTTATTATACTGGGGAAAACGCTGATACTCCAGTATTGCTTTTGCGGTTGCACAACGTATACAACTATGCGATTTCAGCACTTGTCCATTTTGCAGTATATGACTTTTCGATGAAAAATATTTTTTTGCAGTACAAGCTTTATTATACAGGGGAAAACGCTGATACTCCAGTATTGCTTTTGCGGTTGCACAACGTATACAACTATGCGATTTCAGCACTTGTCCATTTTGCAGTATATGACTTTTCGATGAAAAATATTTTTTTGCAGTACAAGCTTTATTATACAGTGGAAAACGCTGATACTCCAGTATTGCTTTTGCGGTTGCACAACGTATGTAACTATGAGATTTCAGCACTTGTCCATTTTGCAGTATGTGACTTTTCGACAAAAAATAATTTTTTTCAGTACAAGCTTTGTTATACAGTGGACAACGCTGATATTCCAGTATTGCTTTTGCGGTTGCACAACGTATGTAACTATGCGATTTCAGCACTTGTCCATTTTGCAGTATATGACTTTTCGATGAAAAATATTTTTTTGCAGTACAAGCTTTATTATACAGTGGAAAACGCTGATACCCCAGTATTGCTTTTGCGGTTGCACAACGTATGTAACTATGCGATTTCAGCACTTGTCCATTTTGCAGTATATGACTTTTCGATAAAAAATAATTTTTTTCTGTACAAGCTTTGTTATACAGTGGAAAACGCTGGTATTCCAGTATTGCTTTTGCGGTTGCACAACTTATGCAACTGTGCGATTTCAGCACTTTTCTATTTTGCAGTATATGACTTTTCGATAAAAAATATTTTTTTGCAGCACAAGCTTTATTATACAGGGGAAAACGCTGATACTCCAGTATTGCTTTTGCGGTTGCACAACGTATGTAACTATGCGATTTCAGCACTTGTCCATTTTGCAGTATATGACTTTTCGATGAAAAATATTTTTTTGCAGTACAAGCTTTATTATACAGTGGAAAACGCTGATACTCCAGTATTGCTTTTGCGGTTGCACAATGTATGTAACTATGCGATTTCAGCACTTGTCCATTTTGCAGTATATGACTTTTCGATGAAAAATATTTTTTTCAGTACAAGCTTTATTATACAGTGGAAAACGCTGGTACTCCAGTATTGCTTTTGCGGTTGCACAACGTATGAAACTATGAGATTTCAGTACTTGTCCATTTTGCAGTATATGACTTTTCGATAAAAAATAATTTTTTTCAGTATAAGCTTTGTTATACAGTGGAAAACGCTGGTATTCCAGTATTGCTTTTGCGGTTGCACAACGTATGCAACTGTGCGATTTCAGCACTTGTCTATTTTGCAGTATATGACTTTTCGATAAAAAATATTTTTTTGCAGTACAAGCTTTATTATACAGGGGAAAACGCTGATACTCCAGTATTGCTTTTGCGGTTGCACAACGTATGCAACTATGCGATTTCAGCACTTGTCCATTTTGCAGTATATGACTTTTCGATGAAAAATATTTTTTTGCAGTACAAGCTTTATTATACAGTGGACAAAGCTGATATTCCAGTATTGCTTTTGCGGTTGCACAACGTATGTAACTATGCGATTTCAGCACTTGTCCATTTTGCAGTATATGACTTTTCGATAAAAAATATTTTTTTTCAGTACAAGCTTTATTATACAGTGGAAAACGCTGATACTCCAGTATTGCTTTTGCGGTTGCACAACGTATGTAACTATGAGATTTCAGCACTTGTCCATTTTGCAGTATATGACTTTTCGATGAAAAATATTTTTTTGCAGTGCAAGCTTTGTTATACAGTGGAAAACGCTGATACTCCAGTATTGCTTTTGCGGTTGCACAACGTATGTAACTATGAGATTTCAGCACTTGTCCATTTTGCAGTATGTGACTTTTCGACAAAAAATAATTTTTTTCAGTACAAGCTTTGTTATACAGTGGACAACGCTGATATTCCAGTATTGCTTTTGCGGTTGCACAACGTATGTAACTATGCGATTTCAGCACTTGTCCATTTTGCAGTATATGACTTTTCGATGAAAAATATTTTTTTGCAGTACAAGCTTTATTATACAGTGGAAAACGCTGATACTCCAGTATTGCTTTTGCGGTTGCACAACGTATGTAACTATGCGATTTCAGCACTTGTCCATTTTGCAGTATATGACTTTTCGATGAAAAATATTTTTTTGCAGTACAAGCTTTATTATACAGTGGAAAACGCTGATACTCCAGTATTGCTTTTGCGGTTGCACAACGTATTTAACTATGCGATTTCAGCACTTGTCCATTTTGCAGTATATGACTTTTCGATGAAAAATATTTTTTTGCAGTACAAGCTTTATTATACAGTGGACAAAGCTGATATTCCAGTATTGCTTTTGCGGTTGCACAACGTATGTAACTATGCGATTTCAGCACTTGTCCATTTTGCAGTATATGACTTTTCGATAAAAAATATTTTTTTTCAGTACAAGCTTTATTATACAGTGGAAAACGCTGATACTCCAGTATTGCTTTTGCGGTTGCACAACGTATGTAACTATGAGATTTCAGCACTTGTCCATTTTGCAGTATATGACTTTTCGATGAAAAATATTTTTTTGCAGTGCAAGCTTTGTTATACAGTGGAAAACGCTGATACTCCAGTATTGCTTTTGCGGTTGCACAACGTATGTAACTATGAGATTTCAGCACTTGTCCATTTTGCAGTATGTGACTTTTCGACAAAAAATAATTTTTTTCAGTACAAGCTTTGTTATACAGTGGACAACGCTGATATTCCAGTATTGCTTTTGCGGTTGCACAACGTATGTAACTATGCGATTTCAGCACTTGTCCATTTTGCAGTATATGACTTTTCGATGAAAAATATTTTTTTGCAGTACAAGCTTTATTATACAGTGGAAAACGCTGATACTCCAGTATTGCTTTTGCGGTTGCACAACGTATGTAACTATGCGATTTCAGCACTTGTCCATTTTGCAGTATATGACTTTTCGATGAAAAATATTTTTTTGCAGTACAAGCTTTATTATACTGTGGAAAACGCTGATACTCCAGTATTGCTTTTGCGGTTGCACAACGTATTTAACTATGCGATTTCAGCACTTGTCCATTTTGCAGTATATGACTTTTCGATGAAAAATATTTTTTTGCAGTACAAGCTTTATTATACAGTGGAAAACGCTGATACTCCAATATTGCTTTTGCGGTTGCACAACGTATGTAACTATGCGATTTCAGCACTTGTCCATTTTGCAGTATATGACTTTTCGATGAAAAATATTTTTTTGCAGTACAAGCTTTATTATACAGTGGAAAACGCTGATACTCCAGTATTGCTTTTGCGGTTGCACAACGTATGTAACTATGCGATTTCAGCACTTGTCCATTTTGCAGTATATGACTTTTCGATGAAAAATATTTTTTTGCAGTACAAGCTTTATTATACAGTGGAAAACGCTGATACTCCAATATTGCTTTTGCGGTTGCACAACGTATGTAACTATGCGATTTCAGCACTTGTCCATTTTGCAGTATATGACTTTTCGATGAAAAATATTTTTTTGCACTGCAAGCTTTATTATACAGTGGAAAACGCTGATACTCCAGTATTGCTTTTGCGGTTGCACAACGTATGTAACTGTGCGATTTCAGCACTTGTGCATTTTGCAGTATATGACTTTTCGATAAAAAATAATTTTTTTCAGTACAAGCTTTGTTATACAGTGGAAAACGCTGGTATTCCAGTATTGCTTTTGCGGTTGCACAACGTATGTAACTATGAGATTTCAGCACTTGTCCATTTTGCAGTATATGACTTTTCGATAAAAAATAATTTTTTTCATTACAAGCTTTATTATACAGTGGAAAACGCTGGTACTCCAGTATTGCTTTTGCGGTTGCACAACGTATGTAACTATGCGATTTCAGCACTTGTCCATTTTGCAGTGTATGACTTTTCGATGAAAAATATTTTTTTGCAGTACAAGCTTTATTATACAGTGGACAACGCTGATATTCCAGTATTGCTTTTGCGGTTGCACAACGTATGTAACTATGCGATTTCAGCACTTGTCCATTTTGCAGTATATGACTTTTCGATGAAAAATATTTTTTTGCAGTACAAGCTTTATTATACAGTGGAAAACGCTGATACTCCAGTATTGCTTTTGCGGTTGCACAACGTATGAAACTATGAGATTTCAGTACTTGTCCGTTTTGCAGTATATGACTTTTCGACAAAAAATAATTTTTTTCAGTACAAGCTTTATTATACAGTGGAAAACGCTGATACTCCAGTATTGCTTTTGCGGTTGCACAACGTATGTAACTATGAGATTTCAGCACTTGTCCATTTTGCAGTATGTGACTTTTCGACAAAAAATAATTTTTTTCAGTACAAGCTTTGTTATACAGTGGACAACGCTGATATTCCAGTATTGCTTTTGCGGTTGCACAACGTATACAACTATGCGATTTCAGCACTTGTCCATTTTGCAGTATATGACTTTTCGATGAAAAATATTTTTTTGCAGTACAAGCTTTATTATACAGTGGAAAACGCTGATACTCCAGTATTGCTTTTGCGGTTGCACAACGTATGAAACTATGAGATTTCAGTACTTGTCCGTTTTGCAGTATATGACTTTTCGACAAAAAATAATTTTTTTCAGTACAAGCTTTATTATACAGTGGAAAACGCTGATACTCCAGTATTGCTTTTGCGGTTGCACAACGTATGTAACTATGAGATTTCAGCACTTGTCCATTTTGCAGTATGTGACTTTTCGACAAAAAATAATTTTTTTCAGTACAAGCTTTGTTATACAGTGGACAACGCTGATATTCCAGTATTGCTTTTGCGGTTGCACAACGTATACAACTATGCGATTTCAGCACTTGTCCATTTTGCAGTATATGACTTTTCGATGAAAAATATTTTTTTGCAGTACAAGCTTTATTATACAGGGGAAAACGCTGATACTCCAGTATTGCTTTTGCGGTTGCACAACGTATACAACTATGCGATTTCAGCACTTGTCCATTTTGCAGTATATGACTTTTCGATGAAAAATATTTTTTTGCAGTACAAGCTTTATTATACAGTGGAAAACGCTGATACTCCAGTATTGCTTTTGCGGTTGCACAACGTATGTAACTATGCGATTTCAGCACTTGTCCATTTTGCAGTATGTGACTTTTCGACAAAAAATAATTTTTTTCAGTACAAGCTTTGTTATACAGTGGACAACGCTGATATTCCAGTATTGCTTTTGCGGTTGCACAACGTATGTAACTATGCGATTTCAGCACTTGTCCATTTTGCAGTATATGACTTTTCGATGAAAAATATTTTTTTGCAGTACAAGCTTTATTATACAGTGGAAAACGCTGATACTCCAGTATTGCTTTTGCGGTTGCACAACGTATGTAACTATGCGATTTCAGCACTTGTCCATTTTGCAGTGTATGACTTTTCGATGAAAAATATTTTTTTGCAGTACAAGCTTTATTATACAGTGGACAACGCTGATATTCCAGTACTGCTTTTGCGGTTGCACAACGTATGTAACAGTGCGATTTCAGCACTTGTGCATTTTGCAGTATATGACTTTTCGATAAAAAATAATTTTTTGCAGTACAAGCTTTATTATACAGTGGAAAACGCTGATATTCCAGTATTGCTTTTGCGGTTGCACAACGTATGTAACTATGAGATTTCAGCACTTGTCCATTTTGCAGTATATGACTTTTCGATAAAAAATAATTTTTTTCTGTACAAGCTTTGTTATACAGTGGAAAACGCTGGTATTCCAGTATTGCTTTTGCGGTTGCACAACTTATGCAACTGTGCGATTTCAGCACTTTTCTATTTTGCAGTATATGACTTTTCGATAAAAAATATTTTTTTGCAGTACAAGCTTTATTATACAGGGGAAAACGCTGATACTCCAGTATTGCTTTTGCGGTTGCACAACGTATGTAACTATGCGATTTCAGCACTTGTCCATTTTGCAGTATATGACTTTTCGATGAAAAATATTTTTTTGCAGTACAAGCTTTATTATACAGTGGACAACGCTGATATTCCAGTATTGCTTTTGCGGTTGCACAACGTATGTAACTATGCGATTTCAGCACTTGTCCATTTTGCAGTATATGACTTTTCGATGAAAAATATTTTTTTGCAGTACAAGCTTTATTATACAGTGGAAAACGCTGATACTCCAGTATTGCTTTTGCGGTTGCACAACGTATGAAATTATGAGATTTCAGTACTTGTCCGTTTTGCAGTATATGACTTTTCGACAAAAAATAATTTTTTTCAGTACAAGCTTTATTATACAGTGGAAAACGCTGATACTCCAGTATTGCTTTTGCGGTTGCACAATGTATGTAACTATGCGATTTCAGCACTTGTCCATTTTGCAGTATATGACTTTTCGATGAAAAATATTTTTTTGCAGCACAAGCTTTATTATACAGTGGAAAACGCTGGTACTCCAGTATTGCTTTTGCGGTTGCACAACGTATGAAACTATGAGATTTCAGTACTTGTCCATTTTGCAGTATATGACTTTTCGATAAAAAATAATTTTTTTCAGCATAAGCTTTATTATACAGTGGAAAACGCTGGTATTCCAGTATTGCTTTTGCGGTTGCACAACGTATGCAACTGTGCGATTTCAGCACTTGTCCATTTTGCAGTATATGACTTTTCGATAAAAAATATTTTTTTGCAGTACAAGCTTTATTATACAGGGGAAAACGCTGATACTCCAGTATTGCTTTTGCGGTTGCACAACGTATACAACTATGCGATTTCAGCACTTGTCCATTTTGCAGTATATGACTTTTCGATGAAAAAAATTTTTTTGCAGTACAAGCTTTATTATACAGGGGAAAACGCTGATACTCCAGTATTGCTTTTGCGGTTGCACAAAGTATACAACTATGCGATTTCAGCACTTGTCCATTTTGCAGTATATGACTTTTCGATGAAAAATATTTTTTTGCAGTACAAGCTTTATTATACAGTGGAAAACGCTGATACTCCAGTATTGCTTTTGCGGTTGCACAACGTATGTAACTATGCGATTTCAGCACTTGTCCATTTTGCAGTATATGACTTTTCGATGAAAAATATTTTTTTGCAGTGCAAGCTTTATTATACAGTGGAAAACGCTGATACTACAGTATTGCTTTTGCGGTTGCACAACGTATGTAACTATGAGATTTCAGCACTTGTCCATTTTGCAGTATGTGACTTTTCGACAAAAAATAATTTTTTTCAGTACAAGCTTTGTTATACAGTGGACAACGCTGATATTCCAGTATTGCTTTTGCGGTTGCACAACGTATGTAACTATGCGATTTCAGCACTTGTCCATTTTGCAGTATATGACTTTTCGATGAAAAATATTTTTTTGCAGTACAAGCTTTATTATACAGTGGAAAACGCTGATACTCCAGTATTGCTTTTGCGGTTGCACAACGTATGTAACTATGCGATTTCAGCACTTGTCCATTTTGCAGTATATGACTTTTCGATAAAAAATAATTTTTTTCTGTACAAGCTTTGTTATACAGTGGAAAACGCTGGTATTCCAGTATTGCTTTTGCGGTTGCACAACTTATGCAACTGTGCGATTTCAGCACTTTTCTATTTTGCAGTATATGACTTTTCGATAAAAAATATTTTTTTGCAGTACAAGCTTTATTATACAGGGGAAAACGCTGATACTCCAGTATTGCTTTTGCGGTTGCACAACGTATGTAACTATGCGATTTCAGCACTTGTCCATTTTGCAGTATATGACTTTTCGATGAAAAATATTTTTTTGCAGTACAAGCTTTATTATACAGTGGACAACGCTGATATTCCAGTATTGCTTTTGCGGTTGCACAACTTATGTAACTATGCGATTTCAGCACTTGTCCATTTTGCAGTATATGACTTTTCGATAAAAAATATTTTTTTTCAGTACAAGCTTTATTATACAGTGGAAAACGCTGATACTCCAGTATTGCTTTTGCGGTTGCACAACGTATGCAACTGTGCGATTTCAGCACTTGTCCATTTTGCAGTATATGACTTTTCGATGAAAAATATTTTTTTTCAGTACAAGCTTTATTATACAGTGGAAAACGCTGATACTCCAGTATTGCTTTTGCGGTTGCACAACGTATGTAACTATGCGATTTCAGCACTTGTCCATTTTGCAGTATATGACTTTTCGATAAAAAATATTTTTTTGCAGTACAAGCTCTATTATACAGTGGAAAACGCTGGTACTCCAGTATTGCTTTTGCGGTTGCACAACGTATGTAACTATGCGATTTCAGCACTTGTCCATTTTGCAGTGTATGACTTTTCGATGAAAAATATTTTTTTGCAGTACAAGCTTTATTATACAGTGGAAAACGCTGATATTCCAGTATTGCTTTTGCGGTTGCACAACGTATGTAACTGTGCGATTTCAGCACTTGTGCATTTTGCAGTATATGACTTTTCCATAAAAAATAATTTTTTTCAGTACAAGCTTTATTATACCGTGGAAAACGCTGATACTCCGGTATTGCTTTTGCGGTTGCACAACGTATGCAACTGTGCGATTTCAGCACTTGTCCATTTTGCAGTATATGACTTTTCGATAAAAAATAATTTTTTTCATTACAAGCTTTATTTTTCAGTGGAAAACGCTGGTACTCCAGTATTGCTTTTGCGGTTGCACAACGTATGTAACTATGCGATTTCAGCACTTGTCCATTTTGCAGTGTATGACTTTTCGATGAAAAATATTTTTTTGCAGTACAAGCTTTATTATACAGTGGACAACGCTGATATTCCAGTATTGCTTTTGCGGTTGCACAACGTATGTAACTATGCGATTTCAGCACTTGTCCATTTTGCAGTGTATGACTTTTCGATGAAAAATATTTTTTTGCAGTACAAGCTTTATTATACAGTGGACAACGCTGATATTCCAGTATTGCTTTTGCGGTTGCACAACGTATGTAACTATGCGATTTCAGCACTTGTCCATTTTGCAGTATATGACTTTTCGATAAAAAATATTTTTTTTCAGTACAAGCTTTATTATACAGTGGAAAACGCTGATACTCCAGTATTGCTTTTGCGGTTGCACAACGTATGTAAGTATGCGATTTCAGCACTTGTCCATTTTGCAGTATATGACTTTTCGATGAAAAATATTTTTTTGCAGTGCAAGCTTTATTATACAGTGGAAAACGCTGATACTCCAGTATTGCTTTTGCGGTTGCACAACGTATGTAACTATGAGATTTCAGCACTTGTCCATTTTGCAGTATATGACTTTTCGATGAAAAATATTTTTTTGCAGTACAAGCTTTATTGTACAGTGGAAAACGCTGATACTCCAGTATTGCTTTTGCGGTTGCACAACGTATGTAACTATGAGATTTCAGCACTTGTCCATTATGCAGTATATGACTTTTCGACAAAAAATAATTTTTTTCAGTACAAGCTTTGTTATACAGTGGACAACGCTGATATTCCAGTATTGCTTTTGCGGTTGTACAACGTATGTAACTATGCGATTTCAGCACTTGTCCATTTTGCAGTATATGACTTTTCGATGAAAAATATTTTTTTGCAGTACAAGCTTTATTATACAGTGGAAAACGCTGATACTCCAGTATTGCTTTTGCGGTTGCACAACGTATGTAACTATGCGATTTCAGCACTTGTCCATTTTGCAGTATATGACTTTTCGATGAAAAATATTTTTTTGCAGTACAAGCTTTATTATACAGTGGAAAACGCTGATACTCCAGTATTGCTTTTGCGGTTGCACAACGTATGTAACTATGCGATTTCAGCACTTGTCCATTTTGCAGTATATGACTTTTCGATGAAAAATATTTTTTTGCAGTACAAGCTTTATTATACAGTGGAAAACGCTGATACTCCAGTATTGCTTTTGCGGTTGCACAACGTATGCAACTGTGCGATTTCAGCACTTGTCTATTTTGCAGTATATGAATTTTCGATAAAAAATATTTTTTTGCAGTACAAGTTTATTATACAGGGGAAAACGCTGATACTCCAGTATTGCTTTTGCGGTTGCACAACGTATGCAACTATTCGATTTCAGCACTTGTCCATTTTGCAGTATATGACTTTTCGATGAAAAATATTTTTTTGCAGTACAAGCTTTATTATACAGTGGACAACGCTGATATTCCAGTATTGCTTTTGCGGTTGCACAACGTATGTAACTATGCGATTTCAGCACTTGTCCATTTTGCAGTATATGACTTTTCGATGAAAAATATTTTTTTGCAGTGCAAGCTTTATTATTCAGTGGAAAACGCTGATACTCCAGTATTGCTTTTGCGGTTGCACAACGTATGTAACTATGAGATTTCAGCACTTGTCCATTTTGCAGTATATGACTTTTCGATGAAAAATATTTTTTTGCAGTACAAGCTTTATTGTACAGTGGAAAACGCTGATACTCCAGTATTGCTTTTGCGGTTGCACAACGTATGTAACTATGAGATTTCAGCACTTGTCCATTATGCAGTATATGACTTTTCGACAAAAAATAATTTTTTTCAGTACAAGCTTTGTTATACAGTGGACAACGCTGATATTCCAGTATTGCTTTTGCGGTTGTACAACGTATGTAACTATGCGATTTCAGCACTTGTCCATTTTGCAGTATATGACTTTTCGATGAAAAATATTTTTTTGCAGTACAAGCTTTATTATACAGTGGAAAACGCTGGTACTCCAGTATTGCTTTTGCGGTTGCACAACGTATGAAACTATGAGATTTCAGTACTTGTCCATTTTGCAGTATATGACTTTTCGATAAAAAATAATTTTTTTCAGTATGAGCTTTGTTATACAGTGGAAAACGCTGGTATTCCAGTATTGCTTTTGCGGTTGCACAACGTATGCAACTGTGCGATTTCAGCACTTGTCTATTTTGCAGTATATGACTTTTCGATAAAAAATATTTTTTTGCAGTACAAGCTTTATTATACAGGGGAAAACGCTGATACTCCAGTATTACTTTTGCGGTTGCACAACGTATGCAACTATGCGATTTCAGCACTTGTCCATTTTGCAGTATATGACTTTTCGATAAAAAATATTTTTTTTCAGTACAAGCTTTATTATACAGTGGAAAACGCTGATACTCCAGTATTGCTTTTGCGGTTGCACAACGTATGTAACTATGCGATTTCAGCACTTGTCCATTTTGCAGTATATGACTTTTCGATGAAAAATATTTTTTTGCAGTGCAAGCTTTATTATACAGTGGAAAACGCTGATACTCCAGTATTGCTTTTGCGGTTGCACAACGTATGTAACTATGCGATTTCAGCACTTGTCCATTTTGCAGTATATGACTTTTCGATGAAAAATATTTTTTTGCAGTACAAGCTTTATTATACAGTGGACAACGCTGATATTCCAGTATTGCTTTTGCGGTTGCACAACTTATGTAACTATGCGATTTCAGCACTTGTCCATTTTGCAGTATATGACTTTTCGATAAAAAATATTTTTTTTCAGTACAAGCTTTATTATACAGTGGAAAACGCTGATACTCCAGTATTGCTTTTGCGGTTGCACAACGTATGCAACTGTGCGATTTCAGCACTTGTCCATTTTGCAGTATATGACTTTTCGATGAAAAATATTTTTTTTCAGTACAAGCTTTATTATACAGTGGAAAACGCTGATACTCCAGTATTGCTTTTGCGGTTGCACAACGTATGTAACTATGCGATTTCAGCACTTGTCCATTTTGCAGTATGTGACTTTTCGATAAAAAATATTTTTTTGCAGTACAAGCTCTATTATACAGTGGAAAACGCTGGTACTCCAGTATTGCTTTTGCGGTTGCACAACGTATGTAACTATGCGATTTCAGCACTTGTCCATTTTGCAGTGTATGACTTTTCGATGAAAAATATTTTTTTGCAGTACAAGCTTTATTATACAGTGGACAACGCTGATATTCCAGTATTGCTTTTGCGGTTGCACAACGTATGTAACTGTGCGATTTCAGCACTTGTGCATTTTGCAGTATATGACTTTTCCATAAAAAATAATTTTTTTCAGTACAAGCTTTATTATACCGTGGAAAACGCTGATACTCCGGTATTGCTTTTGCGGTTGCACAACGTATGCAACTGTGCGATTTCAGCACTTGTCCATTTTGCAGTATATGACTTTTCGATAAAAAATAATTTTTTTCATTACAAGCTTTATTTTTCAGTGGAAAACGCTGGTACTCCAGTATTGCTTTTGCGGTTGCACAACGTATGTAACTATGCGATTTCAGCACTTGTCCATTTTGCAGTGTATGACTTTTCGATGAAAAATATTTTTTTGCAGTACAAGCTTTATTATACAGTGGACAACGCTGATATTCCAGTATTGCTTTTGCGGTTGCACAACGTATGTAACTATGCGATTTCAGCACTTGTCCATTTTGCAGTGTATGACTTTTCGATGAAAAATATTTTTTTGCAGTACAAGCTTTATTATACAGTGGACAACGCTGATATTCCAGTATTGCTTTTGCGGTTGCACAACGTATGTAACTATGCGATTTCAGCACTTGTCCATTTTGCAGTATATGACTTTTCGATAAAAAATATTTTTTTTCAGTACAAGCTTTATTATACAGTGGAAAACGCTGATACTCCAGTATTGCTTTTGCGGTTGCACAACGTATGTAAGTATGCGATTTCAGCACTTGTCCATTTTGCAGTATATGACTTTTCGATGAAAAATATTTTTTTGCAGTGCAAGCTTTATTATACAGTGGAAAACGCTGATACTCCAGTATTGCTTTTGCGGTTGCACAACGTATGTAACTATGAGATTTCAGCACTTGTCCATTTTGCAGTATATGACTTTTCGATGAAAAATATTTTTTTGCAGTACAAGCTTTATTGTACAGTGGAAAACGCTGATACTCCAGTATTGCTTTTGCGGTTGCACAACGTATGTAACTATGAGATTTCAGCACTTGTCCATTATGCAGTATATGACTTTTCGACAAAAAATAATTTTTTTCAGTACAAGCTTTGTTATACAGTGGACAACGCTGATATTCCAGTATTGCTTTTGCGGTTGTACAACGTATGTAACTATGCGATTTCAGCACTTGTCCATTTTGCAGTATATGACTTTTCGATGAAAAATATTTTTTTGCAGTACAAGCTTTATTATACAGTGGAAAACGCTGATACTCCAGTATTGCTTTTGCGGTTGCACAACGTATGTAACTATGCGATTTCAGCACTTGTCCATTTTGCAGTATATGACTTTTCGATGAAAAATATTTTTTTGCAGTACAAGCTTTATTATACAGTGGAAAACGCTGATACTCCAGTATTGCTTTTGCGGTTGCACAACGTATGTAACTATGCGATTTCAGCACTTGTCCATTTTGCAGTATATGACTTTTCGATGAAAAATATTTTTTTGCAGTACAAGCTTTATTATACAGTGGAAAACGCTGATACTCCAGTATTGCTTTTGCGGTTGCACAACGTATGCAACTGTGCGATTTCAGCACTTGTCTATTTTGCAGTTTATGAATTTTCGATAAAAAATATTTTTTTGCAGTACAAGCTTTATTATACAGGGGAAAACGCTGATACTCCAGTATTGCTTTTGCGGTTGCACAACGTATGCAACTATTCGATTTCAGCACTTGTCCATTTTGCAGTATATGACTTTTCGATGAAAAATATTTTTTTGCAGTACAAGCTTTATTATACAGTGGACAACGCTGATATTCCAGTATTGCTTTTGCGGTTGCACAACGTATGTAACTATGCGATTTCAGCACTTGTCCATTTTGCAGTATATGACTTTTCGATGAAAAATATTTTTTTGCAGTACAAGCTTTATTGTACAGTGGAAAACGCTGATACTCCAGTATTGCTTTTGCGGTTGCACAACGTATGTAACTATGAGATTTCAGCACTTGTCCATTATGCAGTATATGACTTTTCGACAAAAAATAATTTTTTTCAGTACAAGCTTTGTTATACAGTGGACAACGCTGATATTCCAGTATTGCTTTTGCGGTTGTACAACGTATGTAACTATGCGATTTCAGCACTTGTCCATTTTGCAGTATATGACTTTTCGAAGAAAAATATTTTTTTGCAGTACAAGCTTTATTATACAGTGGAAAACGCTGGTACTCCAGTATTGCTTTTGCGGTTGCACAACGTATGAAACTATGAGATTTCAGTACTTGTCCATTTTGCAGTATATGACTTTTCGATAAAAAATAATTTTTTTCAGTATGAGCTTTGTTATACAGTGGAAAACGCTGGTATTCCAGTATTGCTTTTGCGGTTGCACAACGTATGCAACTGTGCGATTTCAGCACTTGTCTATTTTGCAGTATATGACTTTTCGATAAAAAATATTTTTTTGCAGTACAAGCTTTATTATACAGGGGAAAACGCTGATACTCCAGTATTACTTTTGCGGTTGCACAACGTATGCAACTATGCGATTTCAGCACTTGTCCATTTTGCAGTATATGACTTTTCGATAAAAAATATTTTTTTTCAGTACAAGCTTTATTATACAGTGGAAAACGCTGATACTCCAGTATTGCTTTTGCGGTTGCACAACGTATGTAACTATGCGATTTCAGCACTTGTCCATTTTGCAGTATATGACTTTTCGATGAAAAATATTTTTTTGCAGTGCAAGCTTTATTATACAGTGGAAAACGCTGATACTCCAGTATTGCTTTTGCGGTTGCACAACGTATGTAACTATGAGATTTCAGCACTTGTCCATTTTGCAGTATGTGACTTTTCGACAAAAAAAAATTTTTTTCAGTACAAGCTTTGTTATACAGTGGAAAACGCTGATATTCCAGTATTGCTTTTGCGGTTGCACAACGTATGTAACTATGCGATTTCAGCACTTGTCCATTTTGCAGTATATGACTTTTCGATGAAAAATATTTTTTTGCAGTACAAGCTTTATTATACAGTGGAAAACGCTGATACTCCAGTATTGCTTTTGCGGTTGCACAACGTATGTAACTATGCGATTTCAGCACTTGTCCATTTTGCAGTATATGACTTTTCGATGAAAAATATTTTTTTGCAGTACAAGCTTTATTATACAGTGGAAAACGCTGATACTCCAGTATTGCTTTTGCGGTTGCACAACGTATTTAACTATGCGATTTCAGCACTTGTCCATTTTGCAGTATATGACTTTTCGATGAAAAGTATTTTTTTGCAGTACAAGCTTTATTATACAGTGGAAAACGCTGATACTCCAGTATTGCTTTTGCGGTTGCACAACGTATGTAACTATGCGATTTCAGCACTTGTCCATTTTGCAGTATATGACTTTTCGATGAAAAATATTTTTTTGCAGTACAAGCTTTATTATACAGTGGAAAACGCTGATACTCCAGTATTGCTTTTGCGGTTGCACAACGTATGTAACTATGCGATTTCAGCACTTGTCCATTTTGCAGTATATGACTTTTCGATGAAAAATATTTTTTTGCAGTACAAGCTTTATTATACAGTGGAAAACGCTGATACTCCAATATTGCTTTTGCGGTTGCACAACGTATGTAACTATGCGATTTCAGCACTTGTCCATTTTGCAGTATATGACTTTTCGATGAAAAATATTTTTTTGCACTGCAAGCTTTATTATACAGTGGAAAACGCTGATACTCCAGTA
This sequence comes from Ascidia mentula, assembly GCF_947561715.1. Taxonomy (NCBI): domain Eukaryota; kingdom Metazoa; phylum Chordata; class Ascidiacea; order Phlebobranchia; family Ascidiidae; genus Ascidia; species Ascidia mentula. Next base: position 11,969,029 of record NC_138569.1, on the reverse strand, counting down.
TTGCTTTTGCGGTTGCACAACGTATGTAACTGAGCGATTTCAGCCCTTGTGCATTTTGCAGTATATGACTTTTCGATAAAAAATAATTTTTTTCAGTACAAGCTTTATTATACAGTGGAAAACGCTGGTACTCCAGTATTGCTTTTGCGGTTGCACAACGTATGTAACTATGAGATTTCAGCACTTGTCCATTTTGCAGTATATGACTTTTCGATAAAAAATAATTTTTTTCTGTACAAGCTTTGTTATACAGTGGAAAACGCTGGTATTCCAGTATTGCTTTTGCGGTTGCACAACTTATGCAACTGTGCGATTTCAGCACTTTTCTATTTTGCAGTATATGACTTTTCGATGAAAAATATTTTTTTGCAGTACAAGCTTTATTATACAGTGGACAACGCTGATATTCCAGTATTGCTTTTGCGGTTGCACAACGTATGTAACTATGCGATTTCAGCACTTGTCCATTTTGCAGTATATGACTTTTTGATAAAAGATATTTTTTTTCAGTACAAGCTTTATTATACAGTGGAAAACGCTGATACTCCAGTATTGCTTTTGCGGTTGCACAACGTATGCAACTGTGCGATTTCAGCACTTGTCCATTTTGCAGTACATGACTTTTCGATGAAAAATATTTTTTTTCAGTACAAGCTTTATTATACAGTGGAAAACGCTGTTATTCCAGTATTGCTTTTGCGGTTGCACAACGTATGTAACTATGCGATTTCAGCACTTGTCCATTTTGCAGTATATGACTTTTCGATAAAAAATATTTTTTTGCAGTACAAGCTTTATTATACAGTGGAAAACGCTGATACTCCAGTATTGCTTTTGCGGTTGCACAACGTATGTAACTATGAGATTTCAGCACTTGTCCATTTTGCAGTATATGACTTTTCGATAAAAAATAATTTTTTTCATTACAAGCTTTATTTTTCAGTGGAAAACGCTGGTACTCCAGTATTGCTTTTGCGGTTGCACAACGTATGTAACTATGCGATTTCAGCACTTGTCCATTTTGCAGTGTATGACTTTTCGATGAAAAATATTTTTTTGCAGTACAAGCTTTATTATACAGTGGACAACGCTGATATTCCAGTATTGCTTTTGCGGTTGCACAACGTATGTAACTATGCGATTTCAGCACTTGTCCATTTTGCAGTGTATGACTTTTCGATGAAAAATATTTTTTTGCAGTACAAGCTTTATTATACAGTGGACAACGCTGATATTCCAGTATTGCTTTTGCGGTTGCACAACGTATGTAACTATGCGATTTCAGCACTTGTCCATTTTGCAGTATATGACTTTTCGATAAAAAATATTTTTTTTCAGTACAAGCTTTATTATACAGTGGAAAACGCTGATACTCCAGTATTGCTTTTGCGGTTGCACAACGTATGTAAGTATGCGATTTCAGCACTTGTCCATTTTGCAGTATATGACTTTTCGATGAAAAATATTTTTTTGCAGTGCAAGCTTTATTATACAGTGGAAAACGCTGATACTCCAGTATTGCTTTTGCGGTTGCACAACGTATGTAACTATGAGATTTCAGCACTTGTCCATTTTGCAGTATATGACTTTTCGATGAAAAATATTTTTTTGCAGTACAAGCTTTATTGTACAGTGGAAAACGCTGATACTCCAGTATTGCTTTTGCGGTTGCACAACGTATGTAACTATGAGATTTCAGCACTTGTCCATTATGCAGTATATGACTTTTCGACAAAAAATAATTTTTTTCAGTACAAGCTTTGTTATACAGTGGACAACGCTGATATTCCAGTATTGCTTTTGCGGTTGTACAACGTATGTAACTATGCGATTTCAGCACTTGTCCATTTTGCAGTATATGACTTTTCGATGAAAAATATTTTTTTGCAGTACAAGCTTTATTATACAGTGGAAAACGCTGATACTCCAGTATTGCTTTTGCGGTTGCACAACGTATGTAACTATGCGATTTCAGCACTTGTCCATTTTGCAGTATATGACTTTTCGATGAAAAATATTTTTTTGCAGTACAAGCTTTATTATACAGTGGAAAACGCTGATACTCCAGTATTGCTTTTGCGGTTGCACAACGTATGTAACTATGCGATTTCAGCACTTGTCCATTTTGCAGTATATGACTTTTCGATGAAAAATATTTTTTTGCAGTACAAGCTTTATTATACAGTGGAAAACGCTGATACTCCAGTATTGCTTTTGCGGTTGCACAACGTATGCAACTGTGCGATTTCAGCACTTGTCTATTTTGCAGTATATGAATTTTCGATAAAAAATATTTTTTTGCAGTACAAGCTTTATTATACAGGGGAAAACGCTGATACTCCAGTATTGCTTTTGCGGTTGCACAACGTATGCAACTATTCGATTTCAGCACTTGTCCATTTTGCAGTATATGACTTTTCGATGAAAAATATTTTTTTGCAGTACAAGCTTTATTATACAGTGGACAACGCTGATATTCCAGTATTGCTTTTGCGGTTGCACAACGTATGTAACTATGCGATTTCAGCACTTGTCCATTTTGCAGTATATGACTTTTCGATGAAAAATATTTTTTTGCAGTACAAGCTTTATTGTACAGTGGAAAACGCTGATACTCCAGTATTGCTTTTGCGGTTGCACAACGTATGTAACTATGAGATTTCAGCACTTGTCCATTATGCAGTATATGACTTTTCGACAAAAAATAATTTTTTTCAGTACAAGCTTTGTTATACAGTGGACAACGCTGATATTCCAGTATTGCTTTTGCGGTTGTACAACGTATGTAACTATGCGATTTCAGCACTTGTCCATTTTGCAGTATATGACTTTTCGATGAAAAATATTTTTTTGCAGTACAAGCTTTATTATACAGTGGAAAACGCTGGTACTCCAGTATTGCTTTTGCGGTTGCACAACGTATGAAACTATGAGATTTCAGTACTTGTCCATTTTGCAGTATATGACTTTTCGATAAAAAATAATTTTTTTCAGTATGAGCTTTGTTATACAGTGGAAAACGCTGGTATTCCAGTATTGCTTTTGCGGTTGCACAACGTATGCAACTGTGCGATTTCAGCACTTGTCTATTTTGCAGTATATGACTTTTCGATAAAAAATATTTTTTTGCAGTACAAGCTTTATTATACAGGGGAAAACGCTGATACTCCAGTATTACTTTTGCGGTTGCACAACGTATGCAACTATGCGATTTCAGCACTTGTCCATTTTGCAGTATATGACTTTTCGATAAAAAATATTTTTTTTCAGTACAAGCTTTATTATACAGTGGAAAACGCTGATACTTCAGTATTGCTTTTGCGGTTGCACAACGTATGTAACTATGCGATTTCAGCACTTGTCCATTTTGCAGTATATGACTTTTCGATGAAAAATATTTTTTTGCAGTGCAAGCTTTATTATACAGTGGAAAACGCTGATACTCCAGTATTGCTTTTGCGGTTGCACAACGTATGTAACTATGAGATTTCAGCACTTGTCCATTTTGCAGTATGTGACTTTTCGACAAAAAAAAATTTTTTTCAGTACAAGCTTTGTTATACAGTGGAAAACGCTGATATTCCAGTATTGCTTTTGCGGTTGCACAACGTATGTAACTATGCGATTTCAGCACTTGTCCATTTTGCAGTATATGACTTTTCGATGAAAAATATTTTTTTGCAGTACAAGCTTTATTATACAGTGGAAAACGCTGATACTCCAGTATTGCTTTTGCGGTTGCACAACGTATGTAACTATGCGATTTCAGCACTTGTCCATTTTGCAGTATATGACTTTTCGATGAAAAATATTTTTTTGCAGTACAAGCTTTATTATACAGTGGAAAACGCTGATACTCCAGTATTGCTTTTGCGGTTGCACAACGTATTTAACTATGCGATTTCAGCACTTGTCCATTTTGCAGTATATGACTTTTCGATGAAAAGTATTTTTTTGCAGTACAAGCTTTATTATACAGTGGAAAACGCTGATACTCCAGTATTGCTTTTGCGGTTGCACAACGTATGTAACTATGCGATTTCAGCACTTGTCCATTTTGCAGTATATGACTTTTCGATGAAAAATATTTTTTTGCAGTACAAGCTTTATTATACAGTGGAAAACGCTGATACTCCAGTATTGCTTTTGCGGTTGCACAACGTATGTAACTATGCGATTTCAGCACTTGTCCATTTTGCAGTATATGACTTTTCGATGAAAAATATTTTTTTGCAGTACAAGCTTTATTATACAGTGGAAAACGCTGATACTCCAATATTGCTTTTGCGGTTGCACAACGTATGTAACTATGCGATTTCAGCACTTGTCCATTTTGCAGTATATGACTTTTCGATGAAAAATATTTTTTTGCACTGCAAGCTTTATTATACAGTGGAAAACGCTGATACTCCAGTATTGCTTTTGCGGTTGCACAACGTATGTAACTGAGCGATTTCAGCCCTTGTGCATTTTGCAGTATATGACTTTTCGATAAAAAATAATTTTTTTCAGTACAAGCTTTATTATACAGTGGAAAACGCTGGTACTCCAGTATTGCTTTTGCGGTTGCACAACGTATGTAACTATGAGATTTCAGCACTTGTCCATTTTGCAGTATATGACTTTTCGATAAAAAATAATTTTTTTCTGTACAAGCTTTGTTATACAGTGGAAAACGCTGGTATTCCAGTATTGCTTTTGCGGTTGCACAACTTATGCAACTGTGCGATTTCAGCACTTTTCTATTTTGCAGTATATGACTTTTCGATGAAAAATATTTTTTTGCAGTACAAGCTTTATTATACAGTGGACAACGCTGATATTCCAGTATTGCTTTTGCGGTTGCACAACGTATGTAACTATGCGATTTCAGCACTTGTCCATTTTGCAGTATATGACTTTTTGATAAAAGATATTTTTTTTCAGTACAAGCTTTATTATACAGTGGAAAACGCTGATACTCCAGTATTGCTTTTGCGGTTGCACAACGTATGCAACTGTGCGATTTCAGCACTTGTCCATTTTGCAGTACATGACTTTTCGATGAAAAATATTTTTTTTCAGTACAAGCTTTATTATACAGTGGAAAACGCTGTTATTCCAGTATTGCTTTTGCGGTTGCACAACGTATGTAACTATGCGATTTCAGCACTTGTCCATTTTGCAGTATATGACTTTTCGATAAAAAATATTTTTTTGCAGTACAAGCTTTATTATACAGTGGAAAACGCTGATACTCCAGTATTGCTTTTGCGGTTGCACAACGTATGTAACTATGAGATTTCAGCACTTGTCCATTTTGCAGTATATGACTTTTCGATAAAAAATAATTTTTTTCATTACAAGCTTTATTATACAGTGGAAAACGCTGATACTCCAGTATTGCTTTTGCGGTTGCACAACGTATGCAACTATGCGATTTCAGCACTTGTCCATTTTGCAGTATATGACTTTTCGATGAAAAATATTTTTTTGCAGTACAAGCTTTATTATACAGTGGAAAACGCTGATACTCCAGTATTGCTTTTGCGGTTGCACAACGTATGTAACTATGAGATTTCAGCACTTGTCCATTTTGCAGTATATGACTTTTCGATAAAAAATAATTTTTTGCAGTACAAGCTTTATTATACAGGGGAAAACGCTGATACTCCAGTATTGCTTTTGCGGTTGCACAACGTATGCAACTATGCGATTTCAGCACTTGTCCATTTTGCAGTATATGACTTTTCGATGAAAAATATTTTTTTGCAGTACAAGCTTTATTATACAGTGGACAACGCTGATATTCCAGTATTGCTTTTGCGGTTGCACAACGTATGTAACTATGCGATTTCAGCACTTGTCCATTTTGCAGTATATGACTTTTCGACAAAAAATAATTTTTTTCAGTACAAGCTTTATTATACAGTGGAAAACGCTGATACTCCAGTATTGCTTTTGCGGTTGCACAACGTATGTAACTATGCGATTTCAGCACTTGTCCATTTTGCAGTATATGACTTTTCGATGAAAAATATTTTTTTCAGTACAAGCTTTATTATACAGTGGAAAACGCTGGTACTCCAGTATTGCTTTTGCGGTTGCACAACGTATGAAACTATGAGATTTCAGTACTTGTCCATTTTGCAGTATATGACTTTTCGATAAAAAATAATTTTTTTCAGTATGAGCTTTGTTATACAGTGGAAAACGCTGGTATTCCAGTATTGCTTTTGCGGTTGCACAACGTATGCAACTGTGCGATTTCAGCACTTGTCTATTTTGCAGTATATGACTTTTCGATAAAAAATATTTTTTTGCAGTACAAGCTTTATTATACAGGGGAAAACGCTGATACTCCAGTATTACTTTTGCGGTTGCACAACGTATGCAACTATGCGATTTCAGCACTTGTCCATTTTGCAGTATATGACTTTTCTATGAAAAATATTTTTTTGCAGTACAAGCTTTATTATACAGTGGACAACGCTGATATTCCAGTATTGCTTTTGCGGTTGCACAACGTATGTAACTATGCGATTTCAGCACTTGTCCATTTTGCAGTATATGACTTTTCGATAAAAAATATTTTTTTTCAGTACAAGCTTTATTATACAGTGGAAAACGCTGATACTCCAGTATTGCTTTTGCGGTTGCACAACGTATGTAACTATGCGATTTCAGCACTTGTCCATTTTGCAGTATATGACTTTTCGATGAAAAATATTTTTTTGCAGTGCAAGCTTTATTATACAGTGGAAAACGCTGATACTCCAGTATTGCTTTTGCGGTTGCACAACGTATGTAACTATGAGATTTCAGCACTTGTCCATTTTGCAGTATGTGACTTTTCGACAAAAAATAATTTTTTTCAGTACAAGCTTTATTATACAGTGGACAGCGCTGATATTCCAGTATTGCTTTTGCGGTTGCACAACGTATGCAACTATGCGATTTCAGCACTTGTCCATTTTGCAGTATATGACTTTACGATGAAAAATATTTTTTTGCAGTACAAGCTTTATTATACAGTGGACAACGCTGATATTCCAGTATTGCTTTTGCGGTTGCACAACGTATGTAACTATGCGATTTCAGCACTTGTCCATTTTGCAGTATATGACTTTTCGACAAAAAATAATTTTTTTCAGTACAAGCTTTATTATACAGTGGAAAACGCTGATACTCCAGTATTGCTTTTGCGGTTGCACAATGTATGTAACTATGCGATTTCAGCACTTGTCCATTTTGCAGTATATGACTTTTCGATGAAAAATATTTTTTTCAGTACAAGCTTTATTATACAGTGGAAAACGCTGGTACTCCAGTATTGCTTTTGCGGTTGCACAACGTATGAAACTATGAGATTTCAGTACTTGTCCATTTTGCAGTATATGACTTTTCGATAAAAAATAATTTTTTTCAGTATAAGCTTTGTTATACAGTGGAAAACGCTGGTATTCCAGTATTGCTTTTGCGGTTGCACAACGTATGCAACTGTGCGATTTCAGCACTTGTCTATTTTGCAGTATATGACTTTTCGATAAAAAATATTTTTTTGCAGTACAAGCTTTATTATACAGGGGAAAACGCTGATACTCCAGTATTACTTTTGCGGTTGCACAACGTATGCAACTATGCGATTTCAGCACTTGTCCATTTTGCAGTATATGACTTTTCGATGAAAAATATTTTTTTGCAGTACAAGCTTTATTATACAGTGGACAACGCTGATATTCCAGTATTTCTTTTGCGGTTGCACAACGTATGTAACTATGCGATTTCAGCACTTGTCCATTTTGCAGTATATGACTTTTCGATAAAAAATATTTTTTTTCAGTACAAGCTTTATTATACAGTGGAAAACGCTGATACTCCAGTATTGCTTTTGCGGTTGCACAACGTATGTAACTATGCGATTTCAGCACTTGTCCATTTTGCAGTATATGACTTTTCGATGAAAAATATTTTTTTGCAGTGCAAGCTTTATTATACAGTGGAAAACGCTGATACTCCAGTATTGCTTTTGCGGTTGCACAACGTATGTAACTATGAGATTTCAGCACTTGTCCATTTTGCAGTATGTGACTTTTCGACAAAAAAAAATTTTTTTCAGTACAAGCTTTGTTATACAGTGGAAAACGCTGATATTCCAGTATTGCTTTTGCGGTTGCACAACGTATGTAACTATGCGATTTCAGCACTTGTCCATTTTGCAGTATATGGCTTTTCGATGAAAAATATTTTTTTGCAGTACAAGCTTTATTATACAGTGGAAAACGCTGATACTCCAGTATTGCTTTTGCGGTTGCACAACGTATGTAACTATGCGATTTCAGCACTTGTCCATTTTGCAGTATATGACTTTTCGATGAAAAATATTTTTTTGCAGTACAAGCTTTATTATACAGTGGAAAACGCTGATACTCCAGTATTGCTTTTGCGGTTGCACAACGTATTTAACTATGCGATTTCAGCACTTGTCCATTTTGCAGTATATGACTTTTCGATGAAAAATATTTTTTTGCAGTACAAGCTTTATTATACAGTGGAAAACGCTGATACTCCAGTATTGCTTTTGCGGTTGCACAACGTATGTAACTATGCGATTTCAGCACTTGTCCATTTTGCAGTATATGACTTTTCGATGAAAAATATTTTTTTGCAGTACAAGCTTTATTATACAGTGGAAAACGCTGATACTCCAGTATTGCTTTTACGGTTGCACAACGTATGTAACTATGCGATTTCAGCACTTGTCCATTTTGCAGTATATGACTTTTCGATGAAAAATATTTTTTTGCAGTACAAGCTTTATTATACAGTGGAAAACGCTGATACTCCAATATTGCTTTTGCGGTTGCACAACGTATGTAACTATGCGATTTCAGCACTTGTCCATTTTGCAGTATATGACTTTTCGATGAAAAATATTTTTTTGCACTGCAAGCTTTATTATACAGTGGAAAACGCTGATACTCCAGTATTGCTTTTGCGGTTGCACAACGTATGTAACTGAGCGATTTCAGCACTTGTGCATTTTGCAGTATATGACTTTTCGATAAAAAATAATTTTTTTCAGTACAAGCTTTATTATACAGTGGAAAACGTTGGTACTCCAGTATTGCTTTTGCGGTTGCACAACGTATGTAACTATGAGATTTCAGCACTTGTCCATTTTGCAGTATATGACTTTTCGATAAAAAATAATTTTTTTCTGTACAAGCTTTGTTATACAGTGGAAAACGCTGGTATTCCAGTATTGCTTTTGCGGTTGCACAACTTATGCAACTGTGCGATTTCAGCACTTTTCTATTTTGCAGTATATGACTTTTCGATAAAAAATATTTTATTTCAGTACAAGCTTTATTATACAGTGGAAAACGCTGATACTCCAGTATTGCTTTTGCGGTTGCACAACGTATGCAACTATGCGATTTCAGCACTTGTCCATTTTGCAGTACATGACTTTTCGATGAAAAATATTTTTTTTCAGTACAAGCTTTATTATACAGTGGAAAACGCTGTTACTCCAGTATTGCTTTTGCGGTTGCACAACGTATGTAACTATGCGATTTCAGCACTTGTCCATTTTGCAGTATATGACTTTTCGATAAAAAATATTTTTTTGCAGTACAAGCTTTATTATACAGTGGAAAACGCTGATACTCCAGTATTGCTTTTGCGGTTGCACAACGTATGTAACTATGAGATTTCAGCACTTGTCCATTTTGCAGTATATGACTTTTCGATAAAAAATAATTTTTTTCATTACAAGCTTTATTATACAGTGGAAAACGCTGATACTCCAGTATTGCTTTTGCGGTTGCACAATGTATGTAACTATGCGATTTCAGCACTTGTCCATTTTGCAGTATATGACTTTTCGATGAAAAATATTTTTTTCAGTACAAGCTTTATTATACAGTGGAAAACGCTGGTACTCCAGTATTGCTTTTGCGGTTGCACAACGTATGAAACTATGAGATTTCAGTACTTGTCCATTTTGCAGTATATGACTTTTCGATAAAAAATAATTTTTTTCAGTATAAGCTTTGTTATACAGTGGAAAACGCTGGTATTCCAGTATTGCTTTTGCGGTTGCACAACGTATGCAACTGTGCGATTTCAGCACTTGTCTATTTTGCAGTATATGACTTTTCAATAAAAAATATTTTTTTGCAGTACAAGCTTTATTATACAGGGGAAAACGCTGATACTCCAGTATTGCTTTTGCGGTTGCACAACGTATGTAACTATGCGATTTCAGCACTTGTCCATTTTGCAGTATATAACTTTTCGATAAAAAATATTTTTTTGCAGTACAAGCTTTATTATACAGTGGAAAACGCTGATACTCCAGTATTGCTTTTGCGGTTGCACAACGTATGAAACTATGAGATTTCAGTACTTGTCCGTTTTGCAGTATATGACTTTTCGACAAAAAATAATTTTTTTCAGTACAAGCTTTATTATACAGTGGAAAACGCTGATACTCCAGTATTGCTTTTGCGGTTGCACAATGTATGTAACTATGCGATTTCAGCACTTGTCCATTTTGCAGTATATGACTTTTCGATGAAAAATATTTTTTTCAGTACAAGCTTTATTATACAGTGGAAAACGCTGGTACTCCAGTATTGCTTTTGCGGTTGCACAACGTATGAAACTATGAGATTTGAGTACTTGTCCATTTTGCAGTATATGACTTTTCGATAAAAAATAATTTTTTTCAGTATAAGCTTTATTATACAGTGGAAAACGCTGGTATTCCAGTATTGCTTTTGCGGTTGCACAACGTATGCAACTGTGCGATTTCAGCACTTGTCTATTTTGCAGTATATGACTTTTCGATAAAAAATATTTTTTTGCAGTACAAGCTTTATTATACAGGGGAAAACGCTGATACTCCAGTATTGCTTTTGCGGTTGCACAACGTATACAACTATGCGATTTCAGCACTTGTCCATTTTGCAGTATATGACTTTTCGATGAAAAATATTTTTTTGCAGTACAAGCTTTATTATACAGGGGAAAACGCTGATACTCCAGTATTGCTTTTGCGGTTGCACAACGTATACAACTATGCGATTTCAGCACTTGTCCATTTTGCAGTATATGACTTTTCGATGAAAAATATTTTTTTGCAGTACAAGCTTTATTATACAGTGGAAAACGCTGATACTCCAGTATTGCTTTTGCGGTTGCACAACGTATGTAACTATGCGATTTCAGCACTTGTCCATTTTGCAGTATATGACTTTTCGATGAAAAATATTTTTTTGCAGTGCAAGCTTTATTATACAGTGGAAAACGCTGATACTCCAGTATTGCTTTTGCGGTTGCACAACGTATGTAACTATGCGATTTCAGCACTTGTCCATTTTGCAGTATATGACTTTTCGATAAAAAATAATTTTTTTCTGTACAAGCTTTGTTATACAGTGGAAAACGCTGGTATTCCAGTATTGCTTTTGCGGTTGCACAACTTATGCAACTATGCGATTTCAGCACTTGTCCATTTTGCAGCATATGACTTTTCGATAAAAAATATTTTTTTGCAGTACAAGCTTTATTATACAGGGGAAAACGCTGATACTCCAGTATTGCTTTTGCGGTTGCACAACGTATGTAACTATGCGATTTCAGCACTTGTCCATTTTGCAGTATATGACTTTTCGATGAAAAATATTTTTTTGCAGTACAAGCTTTATTATACAGTGGACAACGCTGATATTCCAGTATTGCTTTTGCGGTTGCACAACGTATGTAACTATGCGATTTCAGCACTTGTCCATTTTGCAGTATATGACTTTTCGATAAAAAATATTTTTTTTCAGTACAAGCTTTATTATACAGTGGAAAACGCTGATACTCCAGTATTGCTTTTGCGGTTGCACAACGTATGCAACTGTGCGATTTCAGCACTTGTCCATTTTGCAGTATATGACTTTTCGATGAAAAATATTTTTTTTCAGTACAAGCTTTATTATACAGTGGAAAACGCTGGTACTCCAGTATTGCTTTTGCGGTTGCACAACGTATGTAACTATGCGATTTCAGCACTTGTCCATTTTGCAGTGTATGACTTTTCGATGAAAAATATTTTTTTGCAGTACAAGCTTTATTATACAGTGGACAACGCTGATATTCCAGTATTGCTTTTGCGGTTGCACAACGTATGTAACAGTGCGATTTCAGCACTTTTGCATTTTGCAGTATATGACTTTTCGATAAAAAATAATTTTTTTCAGTACAAGCTTTATTATACAGTGGAAAACGCTGATATTCCAGTATTGCTTTTGCGGTTGCACAACGTATGTAACTATGAGATTTCAGCACTTGTCCATTTTGCAGTATATGACTTTTCGATAAAAAATAATTTTTTTCTGTACAAGCTTTGTTATACAGTGGAAAACGCTGGTATTCCAGTATTGCTTTTGCGGTTGCACAACTTATGCAACTGTGCGATTTCAGCACTTTTCTATTTTGCAGTATATGACTTTTCGATAAAAAATATTTTTTTGCAGTACAAGCTTTATTATACCGGGGAAAACGCTGATACTCCAGTATTGCTTTTGCGGTTGCACAACGTATGTAACTATGCGATTTCAGCACTTGTCCATTTTGCAGTATATGACTTTTCGATAAAAAATATTTTTTTGCAGTACAAGCTTTATTATACAGTGGAAAACGCTGATACTCCAGTATTGCTTTTGCGGTTGCACAACGTATGTAACTATGAGATTTCAGCACTTGTCCATTTTGCAGTATATGACTTTTCGATAAAAAATAATTTTTTTCATTACAAGCTTTATTATACAGTGGAAAACGCTGGTACTCCAGTATTGCTTTTGCCGTTGCACAACGTATGCAACTGTGCGATTTCAGCACTTGTCCATTTTGCAGTATATGACTTTTCGATGAAAAATATTTTTTTTCAGTACAAGCTTTATTATACAGTGGAAAACGCTGATACTCCAGTATTGCTTTTGCGGTTGCACAACGTATGTAACTATGCGATTTCAGCACTTGTCCATTTTGCAGTATATGACTTTTCGATAAAAAATATTTTTTTGCAGTACAAGCTTTATTATACAGTGGAAAACGCTGATACTCCAGTATTGCTTTTGCGGTTGCACAACGTATGTAACTATGAGATTTCAGCACTTGTCCATTTTGCAGTATATGACTTTTCGATAAAAAATAATTTTTTTCATTACAAGCTTTATTATACAGTGGAAAACGCTGGTACTCCAGTATTGCTTTTGCGGTTGCACAACGTATGTAACTATGCGATTTCAGCACTTGTCCATTTTGCAGTGTATGACTTTTCGATGAAAAATATTTTTTTGCAGTACAAGCTTTATTATACAGTGGACAACGCTGATATTCCAGTATTGCTTTTGCGGTTGCACAACGTATGTAACAGTGCGATTTCAGCACTTTTGCATTTTGCAGTATATGACTTTTCGATAAAAAATAATTTTTTTCAGTACAAGCTTTATTATACAGTGGAAAACGCTGATATTCCAGTATTGCTTTTGCGGTTGCACAACGTATGTAACTATGAGATTTCAGCACTTGTCCATTTTGCAGTATATGACTTTTCGATAAAAAATAATTTTTTTCTGTACAAGCTTTGTTATACAGTGGAAAACGCTGGTATTCCAGTATTGCTTTTGCGGTTGCACAACTTATGCAACTGTGCGATTTCAGCACTTTTCTATTTTGCAGTATATGACTTTTCGATAAAAAATATTTTTTTGCAGTACAAGCTTTATTATACCGGGGAAAACGCTGATACTCCAGTATTGCTTTTGCGGTTGCACAACGTATGTAACTATGCGATTTCAGCACTTGTCCATTTTGCAGTATATGACTTTTCGATAAAAAATATTTTTTTGCAGTACAAGCTTTATTATACAGTGGAAAACGCTGATACTCCAGTATTGCTTTTGCGGTTGCACAACGTATGTAACTATGAGATTTCAGCACTTGTCCATTTTGCAGTATATGACTTTTCGATAAAAAATAATTTTTTTCATTACAAGCTTTATTATACAGTGGAAAACGCTGGTACTCCAGTATTGCTTTTGCCGTTGCACAACGTATGTAACTATGCGATTTCAGCACTTGTCCATTTTGCAGTGTATGACTTTTCGATGAAAAATATTTTTTTGCAGTACAAGCTTTATTATACAGTGGACAACGCTGATATTCCAGTATTGCTTTTGCGGTTGCACAACGTATGTAACTATGCGATTTCAGCACTTGTCCATTTTGCAGTATATGACTTTTCGATGAAAAATATTTTTTTGCAGTACAAGCTTTATTATACAGTAGAAAACGCTGATACTCCAGTATTGCTTTTGCGGTTGCACAACGTATGAAACTATGAGATTTCAGTACTTGTCCGTTTTGCAGTATATGACTTTTCGACAAAAAATAATTTTTTTCAGTACAAGCTTTATTATACAGTGGAAAACGCTGATACTCCAGTATTGCTTTTGCGGTTGCACAATGTATGTAACTATGAGATTTCAGCACTTGTCCATTTTGCAGTATATGACTTTTCGATAAAAAATAATTTTTTTCAGTACAAGCTTTATTATACAGTGGAAAACGCTGGTATTCCAGTATTGCTTTTGCGGTTGCACAACGTATGCAACTGTGCGATTTCAGTACTTGTCCATTTTGCAGTATATGACTTTTCGATAAAAAATAATTTTTTTCAGTACAAGCTTTATTATACAGGGGAAAACGCTGATACTCCAGTATTGCTTTTGCGGTTGCACAACGTATACAACTATGCGATTTCAGCACTTGTCCATTTTGCAGTATATGACTTTTCGATGAAAAAAAATTTTTTGCAGTACAAGCTTTATTATACAGGGGAAAACGCTGATACTCCAGTATTGCTTTTGCGGTTGCACAACGTATACAACTATGCGATTTCAGCACTTGTCCATTTTGCAGTATATGACTTTTCGATGAAAAATATTTTTTTGCAGTACAAGCTTTATTATACAGTGGAAAACGCTGATACTCCAGTATTGCTTTTGCGGTTGCACAACGTATGTAACTATGCGATTTCAGCACTTGTCCATTTTGCAGTATATGACTTTTCGATGAAAAATATTTTTTTGCAGTGCAAGCTTTATTATACAGTGGAAAACGCTGATACTCCAGTATTGCTTTTGCGGTTGCACAACGTATGTAACTATGAGATTTCAGCACTTGTCCATTTTGCAGTATGTGACTTTTCGACAAAAAATAATTTTTTTCAGTACAAGCTTTGTTATACAGTGGACAACGCTGATATTCCAGTATTGCTTTTGCGGTTGCACAACGTATGTAACTATGCGATTTCAGCACTTGTCCATTTTGCAGTATATGACTTTTCGATGAAAAATATTTTTTTGCAGTACAAGCTTTATTATACAGTGGAAAACGCTGATACTCCAGTATTGCTTTTGCGGTTGCACAACGTATGTAACTATGCGATTTCAGCACTTGTCCATTTTGCAGTATATGACTTTTCGATAAAAAATAATTTTTTTCAGTACAAGCTTTGTTATACAGTGGAAAACGCTGGTATTCCAGTATTGCTTTTGCGGTTGCACAACTTATGCAACTGTGCGATTTCAGCACTTTTCTATTTTGCAGTATATGACTTTTCGATAAAAAATATTTTTTTGCAGTACAAGCTTTATTATACAGGGGAAAACGCTGATACTCCAGTATTGCTTTTGCGGTTGCACAACGTATGTAACTATGCGATTTCAGCACTTGTCCATTTTGCAGTATATGACTTTTCGATGAAAAATATTTTTTTCAGTACAAGCTTTATTATACAGTGGAAAACGCTGGTACTCCAGTATTGCTTTTGCGGTTGCACAACGTATGAAACTATGAGATTTCAGTACTTGTCCATTTTGCAGTATATGACTTTTCGATAAAAAATAATTTTTTTCAGTATGAGCTTTGTTATACAGTGGAAAACGCTGGTATTCCAGTATTGCTTTTGCGGTTGCACAACGTATGCAACTGTGCGATTTCAGCACTTGTCTATTTTGCAGTATATGACTTTTCGATAAAAAATATTTTTTTGCAGTACAAGCTTTATTATACAGGGGAAAACGCTGATACTCCAGTATTACTTTTGCGGTTGCACAACGTATGCAACTATGCGATTTCAGCACTTGTCCATTTTGCAGTATATGACTTTTCTATGAAAAATATTTTTTTGCAGTACAAGCTTTATTATACAGTGGACAACGCTGATATTCCAGTATTGCTTTTGCGGTTGCACAACGTATGTAACTATGCGATTTCAGCACTTGTCCATTTTGCAGTATATGACTTTTCGATAAAAAATATTTTTTTTCAGTACAAGCTTTATTATACAGTGGAAAACGCTGATACTCCAGTATTGCTTTTGCGGTTGCACAACGTATGTAACTATGCGATTTCAGCACTTGTCCATTTTGCAGTATATGACTTTTCGATGAAAAATATTTTTTTGCAGTGCAAGCTTTATTATACAGTGGAAAACGCTGATACTCCAGTATTGCTTTTGCGGTTGCACAACGTATGTAACTATGAGATTTCAGCACTTGTCCATTTTGCAGTATGTGACTTTTCGACAAAAAATAATTTTTTTCAGTACAAGCTTTATTATACAGTGGACAGCGCTGATATTCCAGTATTGCTTTTGCGGTTGCACAACGTATGCAACTATGCGATTTCAGCACTTGTCCATTTTGCAGTATATGACTTTACGATGAAAAATATTTTTTTGCAGTACAAGCTTTATTATACAGTGGACAACGCTGATATTCCAGTATTGCTTTTGCGGTTGCACAACGTATGTAACTATGCGATTTCAGCACTTGTCCATTTTGCAGTATATGACTTTTCGACAAAAAATAATTTTTTTCAGTACAAGCTTTATTATACAGTGGAAAACGCTGATACTCCAGTATTGCTTTTGCGGTTGCACAATGTATGTAACTATGCGATTTCAGCACTTGTCCATTTTGCAGTATATGACTTTTCGATGAAAAATATTTTTTTCAGTACAAGCTTTATTATACAGTGGAAAACGCTGGTACTCCAGTATTGCTTTTGCGGTTGCACAACGTATGAAACTATGAGATTTCAGTACTTGTCCATTTTGCAGTATATGACTTTTCGATAAAAAATAATTTTTTTCAGTATAAGCTTTGTTATACAGTGGAAAACGCTGGTATTCCAGTATTGCTTTTGCGGTTGCACAACGTATGCAACTGTGCGATTTCAGCACTTGTCTATTTTGCAGTATATGACTTTTCGATAAAAAATATTTTTTTGCAGTACAAGCTTTATTATACAGGGGAAAACGCTGATACTCCAGTATTACTTTTGCGGTTGCACAACGTATGCAACTATGCGATTTCAGCACTTGTCCATTTTGCAGTATATGACTTTTCGATGAAAAATATTTTTTTGCAGTACAAGCTTTATTATACAGTGGACAACGCTGATATTCCAGTATTGCTTTTGCGGTTGCACAACGTATGTAACTATGCGATTTCAGCACTTGTCCATTTTGCAGTATATGACTTTTCGATAAAAAATATTTTTTTTCAGTACAAGCTTTATTATACAGTGGAAAACGCTGATACTCCAGTATTGCTTTTGCGGTTGCACAACGTATGTAACTATGCGATTTCAGCACTTGTCCATTTTGCAGTATATGACTTTTCGATGAAAAATATTTTTTTGCAGTGCAAGCTTTATTATACAGTGGAAAACGCTGATACTCCAGTATTGCTTTTGCGGTTGCACAACGTATGTAACTATGAGATTTCAGCACTTGTCCATTTTGCAGTATGTGACTTTTCGACAAAAAAAAATTTTTTTCAGTACAAGCTTTGTTATACAGTGGAAAACGCTGATATTCCAGTATTGCTTTTGCGGTTGCACAACGTATGTAACTATGCGATTTCAGCACTTGTCCATTTTGCAGTATATGGCTTTTCGATGAAAAATATTTTTTTGCAGTACAAGCTTTATTATACAGTGGAAAACGCTGATACTCCAGTATTGCTTTTGCGGTTGCACAACGTATGTAACTATGCGATTTCAGCACTTGTCCATTTTGCAGTATATGACTTTTCGATGAAAAATATTTTTTTGCAGTACAAGCTTTATTATACAGTGGAAAACGCTGATACTCCAGTATTGCTTTTGCGGTTGCACAACGTATTTAACTATGCGATTTCAGCACTTGTCCATTTTGCAGTATATGACTTTTCGATGAAAAATATTTTTTTGCAGTACAAGCTTTATTATACAGTGGAAAACGCTGATACTCCAGTATTGCTTTTGCGGTTGCACAACGTATGTAACTATGCGATTTCAGCACTTGTCCATTTTGCAGTATATGACTTTTCGATGAAAAATATTTTTTTGCAGTACAAGCTTTATTATACAGTGGAAAACGCTGATACTCCAGTATTGCTTTTACGGTTGCACAACGTATGTAACTATGCGATTTCAGCACTTGTCCATTTTGCAGTATATGACTTTTCGATGAAAAATATTTTTTTGCAGTACAAGCTTTATTATACAGTGGAAAACGCTGATACTCCAATATTGCTTTTGCGGTTGCACAACGTATGTAACTATGCGATTTCAGCACTTGTCCATTTTGCAGTATATGACTTTTCGATGAAAAATATTTTTTTGCACTGCAAGCTTTATTATACAGTGGAAAACGCTGATACTCCAGTATTGCTTTTGCGGTTGCACAACGTATGTAACTGAGCGATTTCAGCACTTGTGCATTTTGCAGTATATGACTTTTCGATAAAAAATAATTTTTTTCAGTACAAGCTTTATTATACAGTGGAAAACGTTGGTACTCCAGTATTGCTTTTGCGGTTGCACAACGTATGTAACTATGAGATTTCAGCACTTGTCCATTTTGCAGTATATGACTTTTCGATAAAAAATAATTTTTTTCTGTACAAGCTTTGTTATACAGTGGAAAACGCTGGTATTCCAGTATTGCTTTTGCGGTTGCACAACTTATGCAACTGTGCGATTTCAGCACTTTTCTATTTTGCAGTATATGACTTTTCGATGAAAAATATTTTTTTGCAGTACAAGCTTTATTATACAGTGGACAACGCTGATATTCCAGTATTGCTTTTGCGGTTGCACAACGTATGTAACTATGCGATTTCAGCACTTGTCCATTTTGCAGTATATGACTTTTCGATAAAAAATATTTTATTTCAGTACAAGCTTTATTATACAGTGGAAAACGCTGATACTCCAGTATTGCTTTTGCGGTTGCACAACGTATGCAACTGTGCGATTTCAGCACTTGTCCATTTTGCAGTACATGACTTTTCGATGAAAAATATTTTTTTTCAGTACAAGCTTTATTATACAGTGGAAAACGCTGTTACTCCAGTATTGCTTTTGCGGTTGCACAACGTATGTAACTATGCGATTTCAGCACTTGTCCATTTTGCAGTATATGACTTTTCGATAAAAAATATTTTTTTGCAGTACAAGCTTTATTATACAGTGGAAAACGCTGATACTCCAGTATTGCTTTTGCGGTTGCACAACGTATGTAACTATGAGATTTCAGCACTTGTCCATTTTGCAGTATATGACTTTTCGATAAAAAATAATTTTTTTCATTACAAGCTTTATTATACAGTGGAAAACGCTGATACTCCAGTATTGCTTTTGCGGTTGCACAATGTATGTATCTATGCGATTTCAGCACTTGTCCATTTTGCAGTATATGACTTTTCGATGAAAAATATTTTTTTCAGTACAAGCTTTATTATACAGTGGAAAACGCTGGTACTCCAGTATTGCTTTTGCGGTTGCACAACGTATGAAACTATGAGATTTCAGTACTTGTCCATTTTGCAGTATATGACTTTTCGATAAAAAATAATTTTTTTCAGTATAAGCTTTGTTATACAGTGGAAAACGCTGGTATTCCAGTATTGCTTTTGCGGTTGCACAACGTATGCAACTGTGCGATTTCAGCACTTGTCTATTTTGCAGTATATGACTTTTCAATAAAAAATATTTTTTTGCAGTACAAGCTTTATTATACAGGGGAAAACGCTGATACTCCAGTATTGCTTTTGCGGTTGCACAACGTATGTAACTATGCGATTTCAGCACTTGTCCATTTTGCAGTATATAACTTTTCGATAAAAAATATTTTTTTGCAGTACAAGCTTTATTATACAGTGGAAAACGCTGATACTCCAGTATTGCTTTTGCGGTTGCACAACGTATGAAACTATGAGATTTCAGTACTTGTCCGTTTTGCAGTATATGACTTTTCGACAAAAAATAATTTTTTTCAGTACAAGCTTTATTATACAGTGGAAAACGCTGATACTCCAGTATTGCTTTTGCGGTTGCACAATGTATGTAACTATGCGATTTCAGCACTTGTCCATTTTGCAGTATATGACTTTTCGATGAAAAATATTTTTTTCAGTACAAGCTTTATTATACAGTGGAAAACGCTGGTACTCCAGTATTGCTTTTGCGGTTGCACAACGTATGAAACTATGAGATTTGAGTACTTGTCCATTTTGCAGTATATGACTTTTCGATAAAAAATAGTTTTTTTCAGTATAAGCTTTATTATACAGTGGAAAACGCTGGTATTCCAGTATTGCTTTTGCGGTTGCACAACGTATGCAACTGTGCGATTTCAGCACTTGTCTATTTTGCAGTATATGACTTTTCGATAAAAAATATTTTTTTGCAGTACAAGCTTTATTATACAGGGGAAAACGCTGATACTCCAGTATTGCTTTTGCGGTTGCACAACGTATACAACTATGCGATTTCAGCACTTGTCCATTTTGCAGTATATGACTTTTCGATGAAAAATATTTTTTTGCAGTACAAGCTTTATTATACAGGGGAAAACGCTGATACTCCAGTATTGCTTTTGCGGTTGCACAACGTATACAACTATGCGATTTCAGCACTTGTCCATTTTGCAGTATATGACTTTTCGATGAAAAATATTTTTTTGCAGTACAAGCTTTATTATACAGTGGAAAACGCTGATACTCCAGTATTGCTTTTGCGGTTGCACAACGTATGTAACTATGCGATTTCAGCACTTGTCCATTTTGCAGTATATGACTTTTCGATGAAAAATATTTTTTTGCAGTGCAAGCTTTATTATACAGTGGAAAACGCTGATACTCCAGTATTGCTTTTGCGGTTGCACAACGTATGTAACTATGCGATTTCAGCACTTGTCCATTTTGCAGTATATGACTTTTCGATAAAAAATAATTTTTTTCTGTACAAGCTTTGTTATACAGTGGAAAACGCTGGTATTCCAGTATTGCTTTTGCGGTTGCACAACTTATGCAACTATGCGATTTCAGCACTTGTCCATTTTGCAGCATATGACTTTTCGATAAAAAATATTTTTTTGCAGTACAAGCTTTATTATACAGGGGAAAACGCTGATACTCCAGTATTGCTTTTGCGGTTGCACAACGTATGTAACTATGCGATTTCAGCACTTGTCCATTTTGCAGTATATGACTTTTCGATGAAAAATATTTTTTTGCAGTACAAGCTTTATTATACAGTGGACAACGCTGATATTCCAGTATTGCTTTTGCGGTTGCACAACGTATGTAACTATGCGATTTCAGCACTTGTCCATTTTGCAGTATATGACTTTTCGATAAAAAATATTTTTTTTCAGTACAAGCTTTATTATACAGTGGAAAACGCTGATACTCCAGTATTGCTTTTGCGGTTGCACAACGTATGCAACTGTGCGATTTCAGCACTTGTCCATTTTGCAGTATATGACTTTTCGATGAAAAATATTTTTTTTCAGTACAAGCTTTATTATACAGTGGAAAACGCTGGTACTCCAGTATTGCTTTTGCGGTTGCACAACGTATGTAACTATGCGATTTCAGCACTTGTCCATTTTGCAGTGTATGACTTTTCGATGAAAAATATTTTTTTGCAGTACAAGCTTTATTATACAGTGGACAACGCTGATATTCCAGTATTGCTTTTGCGGTTGCACAACGTATGTAACAGTGCGATTTCAGCACTTTTGCATTTTGCAGTATATGACTTTTCGATAAAAAATAATTTTTTTCAGTACAAGCTTTATTATACAGTGGAAAACGCTGATATTCCAGTATTGCTTTTGCGGTTGCACAACGTATGTAACTATGAGATTTCAGCACTTGTCCATTTTGCAGTATATGACTTTTCGATAAAAAATAATTTTTTTCTGTACAAGCTTTGTTATACAGTGGAAAACGCTGGTATTCCAGTATTGCTTTTGCGGTTGCACAACTTATGCAACTGTGCGATTTCAGCACTTTTCTATTTTGCAGTATATGACTTTTCGATAAAAAATATTTTTTTGCAGTACAAGCTTTATTATACCGGGGAAAACGCTGATACTCCAGTATTGCTTTTGCGGTTGCACAACGTATGTAACTATGCGATTTCAGCACTTGTCCATTTTGCAGTATATGACTTTTCGATAAAAAATATTTTTTTGCAGTACAAGCTTTATTATACTGTGGAAAACGCTGATACTCCAGTATTGCTTTTGCGGTTGCACAACGTATGTAACTATGAGATTTCAGCACTTGTCCATTTTGCAGTATATGACTTTTCGATAAAAAATAATTTTTTTCATTACAAGCTTTATTATACAGTGGAAAACGCTGGTACTCCAGTATTGCTTTTGCCGTTGCACAACGTATGCAACTGTGCGATTTCAGCACTTGTCCATTTTGCAGTATATGACTTTTCGATGAAAAATATTTTTTTTCAGTACAAGCTTTATTATACAGTGGAAAACGCTGATACTCCAGTATTGCTTTTGCGGTTGCACAACGTATGTAACTATGCGATTTCAGCACTTGTCCATTTTGCAGTATATGACTTTTCGATAAAAAATATTTTTTTGCAGTACAAGCTTTATTATACAGTGGAAAACGCTGATACTCCAGTATTGCTTTTGCGGTTGCACAACGTATGTAACTATGAGATTTCAGCACTTGTCCATTTTGCAGTATATGACTTTTCGATAAAAAATAATTTTTTTCATTACAAGCTTTATTATACAGTGGAAAACGCTGGTACTCCAGTATTGCTTTTGCGGTTGCACAACGTATGTAACTATGCGATTTCAGCACTTGTCCATTTTGCAGTGTATGACTTTTCGATGAAAAATATTTTTTTGCAGTACAAGCTTTATTATACAGTGGCCAACGCTGATATTCCAGTATTGCTTTTGCGGTTGCACAACGTATGTAACAGTGCGATTTCAGCACTTTTGCATTTTGCAGTATATGACTTTTCGATAAAAAATAATTTTTTTCAGTACAAGCTTTATTATACAGTGGAAAACGCTGATATTCCAGTATTGCTTTTGCGGTTGCACAACGTATGTAACTATGAGATTTCAGCACTTGTCCATTTTGCAGTATATGACTTTTCGATAAAAAATAATTTTTTTCTGTACAAGCTTTGTTATACAGTGGAAAACGCTGGTATTCCAGTATTGCTTTTGCGGTTGCACAACTTATGCAACTGTGCGATTTCAGCACTTTTCTATTTTGCAGTATATGACTTTTCGATAAAAAATATTTTTTTGCAGTACAAGCTTTATTATACCGGGGAAAACGCTGATACTCCAGTATTGCTTTTGCGGTTGCACAACGTATGTAACTATGCGATTTCAGCACTTGTCCATTTTGCAGTATATGACTTTTCGATAAAAAATATTTTTTTTCAGTACAAGCTTTATTATACAGTGGAAAACGCTGATACTCCAGTATTGCTTTTGCGGTTGCACAACGTATGTAACTATGAGATTTCAGCACTTGTCCATTTTGCAGTATATGACTTTTCGATAAAAAATAATTTTTTTCATTACAAGCTTTATTATACAGTGGAAAACGCTGGTACTCCAGTATTGCTTTTGCCGTTGCACAACGTATGTAACTATGCGATTTCAGCACTTGTCCATTTTGCAGTGTATGACTTTTCGATGAAAAATATTTTTTTGCAGTACAAGCTTTATTATACAGTGGACAACGCTGATATTCCAGTATTGCTTTTGCGGTTGCACAACGTATGTAACTATGCGATTTCAGCACTTGTCCATTTTGCAGTATATGACTTTTCGATGAAAAATATTTTTTTGCAGTACAAGCTTTATTATACAGTGGAAAACGCTGATACTCCAGTATTGCTTTTGCGGTTGCACAACGTATGAAACTATGAGATTTCAGTACTTGTCCGTTTTGCAGTATATGACTTTTCGACAAAAAATAATTTTTTTCAGTACAAGCTTTATTATACAGTGGAAAACGCTGATACTCCAGTATTGCTTTTGCGGTTGCACAATGTATGTAACTATGCGATTTCAGCACTTGTCCATTTTGCAGTATATGACTTTTCGATAAAAAATAATTTTTTTCAGTACAAGCTTTATTATACAGTGGAAAACGCTGGTACTCCAGTATTGCTTTTGCGGTTGCACAACGTATGAAACTATGAGATTTCAGTACTTGTCCATTTTGCAGTATATGACTTTTCGATAAAAAATAATTTTTTTCAGTATAAGCTTTATTATACAGTGGAAAACGCTGGTATTCCAGTATTGCTTTTGCGGTTGCACAACGTATGCAACTGTGCGATTTCAGCACTTGTCTATTTTGCAGTATATGACTTTTCGATAAAAAATATTTTTTTGCAGTACAAGCTTTATTATACAGGGGAAAACGCTGATACTCCAGTATTGCTTTTGCGGTTGCACAACGTATACAACTATGCGATTTCAGCACTTGTCCATTTTGCAGTATATGACTTTTCGATGAAAAAAAATTTTTTGCAGTACAAGCTTTATTATACAGGGGAAAACGCTGATACTCCAGTATTGCTTTTGCGGTTGCACAACGTATACAACTATGCGATTTCAGCACTTGTCCATTTTGCAGTATATGACTTTTCGATGAAAAATATTTTTTTGCAGTACAAGCTTTATTATACAGTGGAAAACGCTGATACTCCAGTATTGCTTTTGCGGTTGCACAACGTATGTAACTATGCGATTTCAGCACTTGTCCATTTTGCAGTATATGACTTTTCGATGAAAAATATTTTTTTGCAGTGCAAGCTTTATTATACAGTGGAAAACGCTGATACTCCAGTATTGCTTTTGCGGTTGCACAACGTATGTAACTATGAGATTTCAGCACTTGTCCATTTTGCAGTATGTGACTTTTCGACAAAAAATAATTTTTTTCAGTACAAGCTTTGTTATACAGTGGACAACGCTGATATTCCAGTATTGCTTTTGCGGTTGCACAACGTATGTAACTATGCGATTTCAGCACTTGTCCATTTTGCAGTATATGACTTTTCGATGAAAAATATTTTTTTGCAGTACAAGCTTTATTATACAGTGGAAAACGCTGATACTCCAGTATTGCTTTTGCGGTTGCACAACGTATGTAACTATGCGATTTCAGCACTTGTCCATTTTGCAGTATATGACTTTTCGATAAAAAATAATTTTTTTCAGTACAAGCTTTGTTATACAGTGGAAAACGCTGGTATTCCAGTATTGCTTTTGCGGTTGCACAACTTATGCAACTGTGCGATTTCAGCACTTTTCTATTTTGCAGTATATGACTTTTCGATAAAAAATATTTTTTTGCAGTACAAGCTTTATTATACAGGGGAAAACGCTGATACTCCAGTATTGCTTTTGCGGTTGCACAACGTATGTAACTATGCGATTTCAGCACTTGTCCATTTTGCAGTATATGACTTTTCGATGAAAAATATTTTTTTGCAGTACAAGCTTTATTATACAGTGGACAACGCTGATATTCCAGTATTGCTTTTGCGGTTGCACAACGTATGTAACTATGCGATTTCAGCACTTGTCCATTTTGCAGTATATGACTTTTCGATAAAAAATATTTTTTTTCAGTACAAGCTTTATTATACAGTGGAAAACGCTGGTACTCCAGTATTGCTTTTGCGGTTGCACAACGTATGCAACTGTGCGATTTCAGCACTTGTCCATTTTGCAGTATATGACTTTTCGATGAAAAATATTTTTTTTCAGTACAAGCTTTATTATACTGTGGAAAACGCTGATACTCCAGTATTGCTTTTGCGGTTGCACAACGTATGTAACTATGCGATTTCAGCACTTGTCCATTTTGCAGTATATGACTTTTCGATAAAAAATATTTTTTTGCAGTACAAGCTTTATTATACAGTGGAAAACGCTGATACTCCAGTATTGCTTTTGCGGTTGCACAACGTATGTAACTATGAGATTTCAGCACTTGTCCATTTTGCAGTATATGACTTTTCGATAAAAAATAATTTTTTTCATTACAAGCTTTATTATACAGTGGAAAACGCTGGTACTCCAGTATTGCTTTTGCGGTTGCACAACGTATGTAACTATGCGATTTCAGCACTTGTCCATTTTGCAGTGTATGACTTTTCGATGAAAAATATTTTTTTGCAGTACAAGCTTTATTATACAGTGGACAACGCTGATATTCCAGTATTGCTTTTGCGGTTGCACAACGTATGTAACTGTGCGATTTCAGCACTTGTGCATTTTGCAGTATATGACTTTTCGATAAAAAATAAATTTTTTCATTACAAGCTTTATTATACAGTGGAAAACGCTGGTACTCCAGTATTGCTTTTGCGGTTGCACAACGTATGTAACTATGCGATTTCAGCACTTGTCCATTTTGCAGTGTATGACTTTTCGATGAAAAATATTTTTTTGCAGTACAAGCTTTATTATACAGTGGACAACGCTGATATTCCAGTATTGCTTTTGCGGTTGCACAACGTATGTAACTATGCGATTTCAGCACTTGTCCATTTTGCAGTATATGACTTTTCGATGAAAAATATTTTTTTTCAGTACAAGCTTTATTATACAGTGGAAAACGCTGATACTCCAGTATTGCTTTTGCGGTTGCCCAACGTATGAAACTATGAGATTTCAGCACTTGTCCGTTTTGCAGTATATGACTTTTCGACAAAAAATAATTTTTTTCAGTACAAGCTTTATTATACAGTGGAAAACGCTGATACTCCAGTATTGCTTTTGCGGTTGCACAATGTATGTAACTATGCGATTTCAGCACTTGTCCATTTTGCAGTATATGACTTTTCGATGAAAAAGATTTTTTTCAGTACAAGCTTTATTATACAGTGGAAAACGCTGGTACTCCAGTATTGCTTTTGCGGTTGCACAACGTATGAAACTATGAGATTTCAGTACTTGTCCATTTTGCAGTATATGACTTTTCGATAAAAAATAATTTTTTTCAGTATAAGCTTTATTATACAGTGGAAAACGCTGGTATTCCAGTATTGCTTTTGCGGTTGCACAACGTATGTAACTGTGCGATTTCAGCACTTGTCTATTTTGCAGTATATGACTTTTCGATAAAAAATATTTTTTTGCAGTACAAGCTTTATTATACAGTGGAAAACGCTGATACTCCAGTATTGCTTTTGCGGTTGCACAACGTATACAACTATGCGATTTCAGCACTTGTCCATTTTGCAGTATATGACTTTTCGATGAAAAATATTTTTTTGCAGTACAAGCTTTATTATACAGGGGAAAACGCTGATACTCCAGTATTGCTTTTGCGGTTGCACAACGTATACAACTATGCGATTTCAGCACTTGTCCATTTTGCAGTATATGACTTTTCGATGAAAAATATTTTTTTGCAGTACAAGCTTTATTATACAGTGGAAAACGCTGATACTCCAGTATTGCTTTTGCGGTTGCACAACGTATGTAACTATGCGATTTCAGCACTTGTCCATTTTGCAGTATATGACTTTTCGATGAAAAATATTTTTTTGCAGTGCAAGCTTTATTATACTGTGGAAAACGCTGATACTCCAGTATTGCTTTTGCGGTTGCACAACGTATGTAACTATGAGATTTCAGCACTTGTCCATTTTGCAGTATGTGACTTTTCGACAAAAAATAATTTTTTTCAGTACAAGCTTTGTGATACAGTGGACAACGCTGATATTCCAGTATTGCTTTTGTGGTTGCACAACGTATGTAACTATGCGATTTCAGCACTTGTCCATTTTGCAGTATATGAATTTTCGATGAAAAATAATTTTTTTCAGTACAAGCTTTGTTATACAGTGGACAACGCTGATATTCCAGTATTGCTTTTGCGGTTGCACAACGTATGTAACTATGCGATTTCAGCACTTGTCCATTTTGCAGTATATGACTTTTCGATAAAAAATAATTTTTCTCTGTACAAGCTTTGTTATACAGTGGAAAACGCTGGTATTCCAGTATTGCTTTTGCGGTTGCACAACTTATGCAACTGTGCGATTTCAGCACTTTTCTATTTTGCAGTATATGACTTTTCGATAAAAAATATTTTTTTGCAGTACAAGCTTTATTATACAGGGGAAAACGCTGATACTCCAGTATTGCTTTTGCGGTTGCACAACGTATGTAACTATGCGATTTCAGCACTTGTCCATTTTGCAGTATATGACTTTTCGATGAAAAATATTTTTTTGCAGTACAAGCTTTATTATACAGTGGACAACGCTGATATTCCAGTATTGCTTTTGCGGTTGCACAACGTATGTAACTATGCGATTTCAGCACTTGTGCATTTTGCAGTATATGACTTTTCGATAAAAAATAAATTTTTTCATTACAAGCTTTATTATACAGTGGAAAACGCTGGTACTCCAGTATTGCTTTTGCGGTTGCACAACGTATGTAACTATGCGATTTCAGCACTTGTCCATTTTGCAGTGTATGACTTTTCGATGAAAAATATTTTTTTGCAGTACAAGCTTTATTATACAGTGGACAACGCTGATATTCCAGTATTGCTTTTGCGGTTGCACAACGTATGTAACTATGCGATTTCAGCACTTGTCCATTTTGCAGTATATGACTTTTCGATGAAAAATATTTTTTTTCAGTACAAGCTTTATTATACAGTGGAAAACGCTGATACTCCAGTATTGCTTTTGCGGTTGCCCAACGTATGAAACTATGAGATTTCAGCACTTGTCCGTTTTGCAGTATATGACTTTTCGACAAAAAATAATTTTTTTCAGTACAAGCTTTATTATACAGTGGAAAACGCTGATACTCCAGTATTGCTTTTGCGGTTGCACAATGTATGTAACTATGCGATTTCAGCACTTGTCCATTTTGCAGTATATGACTTTTCGATGAAAAAGATTTTTTTCAGTACAAGCTTTATTATACAGTGGAAAACGCTGGTACTCCAGTATTGCTTTTGCGGTTGCACAACGTATGAAACTATGAGATTTCAGTACTTGTCCATTTTGCAGTATATGACTTTTCGATAAAAAATAATTTTTTTCAGTATAAGCTTTATTATACAGTGGAAAACGCTGGTATTCCAGTATTGCTTTTGCGGTTGCACAACGTATGTAACTGTGCGATTTCAGCACTTGTCTATTTTGCAGTATATGACTTTTCGATAAAAAATATTTTTTTGCAGTACAAGCTTTATTATACAGTGGAAAACGCTGATACTCCAGTATTGCTTTTGCGGTTGCACAACGTATACAACTATGCGATTTCAGCACTTGTCCATTTTGCAGTATATGACTTTTCGATGAAAAATATTTTTTTGCAGTACAAGCTTTATTATACAGGGGAAAACGCTGATACTCCAGTATTGCTTTTGCGGTTGCACAACGTATACAACTATGCGATTTCAGCACTTGTCCATTTTGCAGTATATGACTTTTCGATGAAAAATATTTTTTTGCAGTACAAGCTTTATTATACAGTGGAAAACGCTGATACTCCAGTATTGCTTTTGCGGTTGCACAACGTATGTAACTATGCGATTTCAGCACTTGTCCATTTTGCAGTATATGACTTTTCGATGAAAAATATTTTTTTGCAGTGCAAGCTTTATTATACAGTGGAAAACGCTGATACTCCAGTATTGCTTTTGCGGTTGCACAACGTATGTAACTATGAGATTTCAGCACTTGTCCATTTTGCAGTATGTGACTTTTCGACAAAAAATAATTTTTTTCAGTACAAGCTTTGTGATACAGTGGACAACGCTGATATTCCAGTATTGCTTTTGTGGTTGCACAACGTATGTAACTATGCGATTTCAGCACTTGTCCATTTTGCAGTATATGAATTTTCGATGAAAAATAATTTTTTTCAGTACAAGCTTTGTTATACAGTGGACAACGCTGATATTCCAGTATTGCTTTTGCGGTTGCACAACGTATGTAACTATGCGATTTCAGCACTTGTCCATTTTGCAGTATATGACTTTTCGATAAAAAATAATTTTTCTCTGTACAAGCTTTGTTATACAGTGGAAAACGCTGGTATTCCAGTATTGCTTTTGCGGTTGCACAACTTATGCAACTGTGCGATTTCAGCACTTTTCTATTTTGCAGTATATGACTTTTCGATAAAAAATATTTTTTTGCAGTACAAGCTTTATTATACAGGGGAAAACGCTGATACTCCAGTATTGCTTTTGCGGTTGCACAACGTATGTAACTATGCGATTTCAGCACTTGTCCATTTTGCAGTATATGACTTTTCGATGAAAAATATTTTTTTGCAGTACAAGCTTTATTATACAGTGGACAACGCTGATATTCCAGTATTGCTTTTGCGGTTGCACAACGTATGTAACTATGCGATTTCAGCACTTGTCCATTTTGCAGTATATGACTTTTCGATAAAAAATATTTTTTTTCAGTACAAGCTTTATTATACAGTGGAAAACGCTGATACTCCAGTATTGCTTTTGCGGTTGCACAACGTATGCAACTGTGCGATTTCAGCACTTGTCCATTTTGCAGTATATGACTTTTCGATGAAAAATATTTTTTTTCAGTACAAGCTTTATTATACAGTGGAAAACGCTGATACTCCAGTATTGCTTTTGCGGTTGCACAACGTATGTAACTATGCGATTTCAGCACTTGTCCATTTTGCAGTATATGACTTTTCGATAAAAAATATTTTTTTGCAGTACAAGCTTTATTATACAGTGGAAAACGCTGATACTCCAGTATTGCTTTTGCGGTTGCACAACGTATGTAACTATGAGATTTCAGCACTTGTCCTATTTGCAGTATATGACTTTTCGATAAAAAATAATTTTTTTCATTACAAGCTTTATTATACAGTGGAAAACGCTGGTACTCCAATATTGCTTATGCGGTTGCACAACGTATGTAACTATGCAATTTCAGCACTTGTCCATTTTGCAGTGTATGACTTTTCGATGAAAAATATTTTTTTGCAGTACAAGCTTTATTATACAGTGGACAACGCTGATATTCCAGTATTGCTTTTGCGGTTGCACAACGTATGTAACTACGCGATTTCAGCACTTGTCCATTTTGCAGTATATGACTTTTCGATGAAAAATATTTTTTTGCAGTACAAGCTTTATTATACAGTGGACAACGCTGATATTCCAGTATTGCTTTTGCGGTTGCACAACGTATGTAACTATGCGATTTCAGCACTTGTCCTATTTGCAGTATATGACTTTTCGATAAAAAATAATTTTTTTCATTACAAGCTTTATTATACAGTGGAAAACGCTGGTACTCCAATATTGCTTTTGAGGTTGCACAACGTATGTAACTAGGCGATTTCAGCACTTGTCCATTTTGCAGTGTATGACTTTTCGATGAAAAATATTTTTTTGCAGTACAAGCTTTATTATACAGTGGACAACGCTGATATTCCAGTATTGCTTTTGCGGTTGCACAACGTATGTAACTATGCGATTTCAGCACTTGTCCATTTTGCAGTATATGACTTTTCGATAAAAAATAATTTTTTTCATTACAAGCTTTATTATACAGTGGAAAACGCTGGTACTCCAGTATTGCTTTTGCCGTTGCACAACGTATGCAACTGTGCGATTTCAGCACTTGTCCATTTTGCAGTATATGACTTTTCGATGAAAAATATTTTTTTTCAGTACAAGCTTTATTATACAGTGGAAAACGCTGATACTCCAGTATTGCTTTTGCGGTTGCACAACGTATGTAACTATGCGATTTCAGCACTTGTCCATTTTGCAGTATATGACTTTTCGATAAAAAATATTTTTTTTCATTACAAGCTTTATTATACAGTGGAAAACGCTGGTACTCCAGTATTGCTTTTGCGGTTGCACAACGTATGTAACTATGCGATTTCAGCACTTGTCCATTTTGCAGTGTATGACTTTTCGATGAAAAATATTTTTTTGCAGTACAAGCTTTATTATACAGTGGACAACGCTGATATTCCAGTATTGCTTTTGCGGTTGCACAACGTATGTAACAGTGCGATTTCAGCACTTTTGCATTTTGCAGTATATGACTTTTCGATAAAAAATAATTTTTTTCAGTACAAGCTTTATTATACAGTGGAAAACGCTGATATTCCAGTATTGCTTTTGCGGTTGCACAACGTATGTAACTATGAGATTTCAGCACTTGTCCATTTTGCAGTATATGACTTTTCGATAAAAAATAATTTTTTTCTGTACAAGCTTTGTTATACAGTGGAAAACGCTGGTATTCCAGTATTGCTTTTGCGGTTGCACAACTTATGCAACTGTGCGATTTCAGCACTTTTCTATTTTGCAGTATATGACTTTTCGATAAAAAATATTTTTTTGCAGTACAAGCTTTATTATACCGGGGAAAACGCTGATACTCCAGTATTGCTTTTGCGGTTGCACAACGTATGTAACTATGCGATTTCAGCACTTGTCCATTTTGCAGTATATGACTTTTCGATAAAAAATATTTTTTTGCAGTACAAGCTTTATTATACAGTGGAAAACGCTGATACTCCAGTATTGCTTTTGCGGTTGCACAACGTATGTAACTATGAGATTTCAGCACTTGTCCATTTTGCAGTATATGACTTTTCGATAAAAAATAATTTTTTTCATTACAAGCTTTATTATACAGTGGAAAACGCTGGTACTCCAGTATTGCTTTTGCCGTTGCACAACGTATGTAACTATGCGATTTCAGCACTTGTCCATTTTGCAGTGTATGACTTTTCGATGAAAAATATTTTTTTGCAGTACAAGCTTTATTATACAGTGGACAACGCTGATATTCCAGTATTGCTTTTGCGGTTGCACAACGTATGTAACTATGCGATTTCAGCACTTGTCCATTTTGCAGTATATGACTTTTCGATGAAAAATATTTTTTTGCAGTACAAGCTTTATTATACAGTGGAAAACGCTGATACTCCAGTATTGCTTTTGCGGTTGCACAACGTATGAAACTATGAGATTTCAGTACTTGTCCGTTTTGCAGTATATGACTTTTCGACAAAAAATAATTTTTTTCAGTACAAGCTTTATTATACAGTGGAAAACGCTGATACTCCAGTATTGCTTTTGCGGTTGCACAATGTATGTAACTATGCGATTTCAGCACTTGTCCATTTTGCAGTATATGACTTTTCGATAAAAAATAATTTTTTTCAGTACAAGCTTTATTATACAGTGGAAAACGCTGGTACTCCAGTATTGCTTTTGCGGTTGCACAACGTATGAAACTATGAGATTTCAGTACTTGTCCATTTTGCAGTATATGACTTTTCGATAAAAAATAATTTTTTTCAGTATAAGCTTTATTATACAGTGGAAAACGCTGGTATTCCAGTATTGCTTTTGCGGTTGCACAACGTATGCAACTGTGCGATTTCAGCACTTGTCTATTTTGCAGTATATGACTTTTCGATAAAAAATATTTTTTTGCAGTACAAGCTTTATTATACAGGGGAAAACGCTGATACTCCAGTATTGCTTTTGCGGTTGCACAACGTATACAACTATGCGATTTCAGCACTTGTCCATTTTGCAGTATATGACTTTTCGATGAAAAATATTTTTTTGCAGTACAAGCTTTATTATACAGTGGAAAACGCTGATACTCCAGTATTGCTTTTGCGGTTGCACAACGTATGTAACTATGCGATTTCAGCACTTGTCCATTTTGCAGTATATGACTTTTCGATGAAAAATATTTTTTTGCAGTGCAAGCTTTATTATACAGTGGAAAACGCTGATACTCCAGTATTGCTTTTGCGGTTGCACAACGTATGTAACTATGAGATTTCAGCACTTGTCCATTTTGCAGTATGTGACTTTTCGACAAAAAATAATTTTTTTCAGTACAAGCTTTGTTATACAGTGGACAACGCTGATATTCCAGTATTGCTTTTGCGGTTGCACAACGTATGTAACTATGCGATTTCAGCACTTGTCCATTTTGCAGTATATGACTTTTCGATGAAAAATATTTTTTTGCAGTACAAGCTTTATTATACAGTGGAAAACGCTGATACTCCAGTATTGCTTTTGCGGTTGCACAACGTATGTAACTATGCGATTTCAGCACTTGTCCATTTTGCAGTATATGACTTTTCGATAAAAAATAATTTTTTTCAGTACAAGCTTTGTTATACAGTGGAAAACGCTGGTATTCCAGTATTGCTTTTGCGGTTGCACAACTTATGCAACTGTGCGATTTCAGCACTTTTCTATTTTGCAGTATATGACTTTTCGATAAAAATATTTTTTTGCAGTACAAGCTTTATTATACAGGGGAAAACGCTGATACTCCAGTATTGCTTTTGCGGTTGCACAACGTATGTAACTATGCGATTTCAGCACTTGTCCATTTTGCAGTATATGACTTTTCGATGAAAAATATTTTTTTGCAGTACAAGCTTTATTATACAGTGGACAACGCTGATATTCCAGTATTGCTTTTGCGGTTGCACAACGTATGTAACTATGCGATTTCAGCACTTGTCCATTTTGCAGTATATGACTTTTCGATAAAAAATATTTTTTTTCAGTACAAGCTTCATTATACAGTGGAAAACGCTGGTACTCCAGTATTGCTTTTGCGGTTGCACAACGTATGCAACTGTGCGATTTCAGCACTTGTCCATTTTGCAGTATATGACTTTTCGATGAAAAACATTTTTTTTCAGTACAAGCTTTATTATACTGTGGAAAACGCTGATACTCCAGTATTGCTTTTGCGGTTGCACAACGTATGTAACTATGCGATTTCAGCACTTGTCCATTTTGCAGTATATGACTTTTCGATAAAAAATATTTTTTTGCAGTACAAGCTTTATTATACAGTGGAAAACGCTGATACTCCAGTATTGCTTTTGCGGTTGCACAACGTATGTAACTATGAGATTTCAGCACTTGTCCATTTTGCAGTATATGACTTTTCGATAAAAAATAATTTTTTTCATTACAAGCTTTATTATACAGTGGAAAACGCTGGTACTCCAGTATTGCTTTTGCGGTTGCACAACGTATGTAACTATGCGATTTCAGCACTTGTCCATTTTGCAGTGTATGACTTTTCGATGAAAAATATTTTTTTGCAGTACAAGCTTTATTATACAGTGGACAACGCTGATATTCCAGTATTGCTTTTGCGGTTGCACAACGTATGTAACTGTGCGATTTCAGCACTTGTGCATTTTGCAGTATATGACTTTTCGATAAAAAATAAATTTTTTCATTACAAGCTTTATTATACAGTGGAAAACGCTGGTACTCCAGTATTGCTTTTGCGGTTGCACAACGTATGTAACTATGCGATTTCAGCACTTGTCCATTTTGCAGTGTATGACTTTTCGATGAAAAATATTTTTTTGCAGTACAAGCTTTATTATACAGTGGACAACGCTGATATTCCAGTATTGCTTTTGCGGTTGCACAACGTATGTAACTATGCGATTTCAGCACTTGTCCATTTTGCAGTATATGACTTTTCGATGAAAAATATTTTTTTTCAGTACAAGCTTTATTATACAGTGGAAAACGCTGATACTCCAGTATTGCTTTTGCGGTTGCCCAACGTATGAAACTATGAGATTTCAGTACTTGTCCGTTTTGCAG
This sequence comes from Ascidia mentula, assembly GCF_947561715.1. Classification (NCBI taxonomy): domain Eukaryota; kingdom Metazoa; phylum Chordata; class Ascidiacea; order Phlebobranchia; family Ascidiidae; genus Ascidia; species Ascidia mentula. The sequence goes on along the minus strand of NC_138569.1, from coordinate 11,932,961 downwards.
TATATGACTTTTCGACAAAAAATAATTTTTTTCAGTACAAGCTTTATTATACAGTGGAAAACGCTGATACTCCAGTATTGCTTTTGCGGTTGCACAATGTATGTAACTATGCGATTTCAGCACTTGTCCATTTTGCAGTATATGACTTTTCGATGAAAAAGATTTTTTTCAGTACAAGCTTTATTATACAGTGGAAAACGCTGGTACTCCAGTATTGCTTTTGCGGTTGCACAACGTATGAAACTATGAGATTTCAGTACTTGTCCATTTTGCAGTATATGACTTTTCGATAAAAAATAATTTTTTTCAGTATAAGCTTTATTATACAGTGGAAAACGCTGGTATTCCAGTATTGCTTTTGCGGTTGCACAACGTATGTAACTGTGCGATTTCAGCACTTGTCTATTTTGCAGTATATGACTTTTCGATAAAAAATATTTTTTTGCAGTACAAGCTTTATTATACAGTGGAAAACGCTGATACTCCAGTATTGCTTTTGCGGTTGCACAACGTATACAACTATGCGATTTCAGCACTTGTCCATTTTGCAGTATATGACTTTTCGATGAAAAATATTTTTTTGCAGTACAAGCTTTATTATACAGGGGAAAACGCTGATACTCCAGTATTGCTTTTGCGGTTGCACAACGTATACAACTATGCGATTTCAGCACTTGTCCATTTTGCAGTATATGACTTTTCGATGAAAAATATTTTTTTGCAGTACAAGCTTTATTATACAGTGGAAAACGCTGATACTCCAGTATTGCTTTTGCGGTTGCACAACGTATGTAACTATGCGATTTCAGCACTTGTCCATTTTGCAGTATATGACTTTTCGATGAAAAATATTTTTTTGCAGTGCAAGCTTTATTATACAGTGGAAAACGCTGATACTCCAGTATTGCTTTTGCGGTTGCACAACGTATGTAACTATGAGATTTCAGCACTTGTCCATTTTGCAGTATGTGACTTTTCGACAAAAAATAATTTTTTTCAGTACAAGCTTTGTGATACAGTGGACAACGCTGATATTCCAGTATTGCTTTTGTGGTTGCACAACGTATGTAACTATGCGATTTCAGCACTTGTCCATTTTGCAGTATATGAATTTTCGATGAAAAATAATTTTTTTCAGTACAAGCTTTGTTATACAGTGGACAACGCTGATATTCCAGTATTGCTTTTGCGGTTGCACAACGTATGTAACTATGCGATTTCAGCACTTGTCCATTTTGCAGTATATGACTTTTCGATGAAAAATATTTTTTTGCAGTACAAGCTTTATTATACAGGGGAAAACGCTGATACTCCAGTATTGCTTTTGCGGTTGCACAACGTATACAACTATGCGATTTCAGCACTTGTCCATTTTGCAGTATATGACTTTTCGATGAAAAATATTTTTTTGCAGTACAAGCTTTATTATACAGGGGAAAACGCTGATACTCCAGTATTGCTTTTGCGGTTGCACAACGTATACAACTATGCGATTTCAGCACTTGTCCATTTTGCAGTATATGACTTTTCGATGAAAAATATTTTTTTGCAGTACAAGCTTTATTATACAGTGGAAAACGCTGATACTCCAGTATTGCTTTTGCGGTTGCACAACGTATGTAACTATGCGATTTCAGCACTTGTCCATTTTGCAGTATATGACTTTTCGATGAAAAATATTTTTTTGCAGTGCAAGCTTTATTATACAGTGGAAAACGCTGATACTCCAGTATTGCTTTTGCGGTTGCACAACGTATGTAACTATGAGATTTCAGCACTTGTCCATTTTGCAGTATGTGACTTTTCGACAAAAAATAATTTTTTTCAGTACAAGCTTTGTGATACAGTGGACAACGCTGATATTCCAGTATTGCTTTTGTGGTTGCACAACGTATGTAACTATGCGATTTCAGCACTTGTCCATTTTGCAGTATATGAATTTTCGATGAAAAATAATTTTTTTCAGTACAAGCTTTGTTATACAGTGGACAACGCTGATATTCCAGTATTGCTTTTGCGGTTGCACAACGTATGTAACTATGCGATTTCAGCACTTGTCCATTTTGCAGTATATGACTTTTCGATAAAAAATAATTTTTCTCTGTACAAGCTTTGTTATACAGTGGAAAACGCTGGTATTCCAGTATTGCTTTTGCGGTTGCACAACTTATGCAACTGTGCGATTTCAGCACTTTTCTATTTTGCAGTATGTGACTTTTCGACAAAAAATAATTTTTTTCAGTACAAGCTTTGTGATACAGTGGACAACGCTGATATTCCAGTATTGCTTTTGCGGTTGCACAACGTATGTAACTATGCGATTTCAGCACTTGTCCATTTTGCAGTATATGACTTTTCGATAAAAAATATTTTTTTTCAGTACAAGCTTTATTATACAGTGGAAAACGCTGATACTCCAGTATTGCTTTTGCGGTTGCACAACGTATGCAACTGTGCGATTTCAGCACTTGTCCATTTTGCAGTATATGACTTTTCGATGAAAAATATTTTTTTTCAGTACAAGCTTTATTATACAGTGGAAAACGCTGATACTCCAGTATTGCTTTTGCGGTTGCACAACGTATGTAACTATGCGATTTCAGCACTTGTCCATTTTGCAGTATATGACTTTTCGATAAAAAATATTTTTTTGCAGTACAAGCTTTATTATACAGTGGAAAACGCTGATACTCCAGTATTGCTTTTGCGGTTGCACAACGTATGTAACTATGAGATTTCAGCACTTGTCCTATTTGCAGTATATGACTTTTCGATAAAAAATAATTTTTTTCATTACAAGCTTTATTATACAGTGGAAAACGCTGGTACTCCAATATTGCTTATGCGGTTGCACAACGTATGTAACTATGCGATTTCAGCACTTGTCCATTTTGCAGTGTATGACTTTTCGATGAAAAATATTTTTTTGCAGTACAAGCTTTATTATACAGTGGAAAACGCTGATACTCCAGTATTGCTTTTGCGGTTGCACAACGTATGTAACTATGCGATTTCAGCACTTGTCCATTTTGCAGTATATGACTTTTCGATGAAAAATATTTTTTTGCAGTGCAAGCTTTATTATACAGTGGAAAACGCTGATACTCCAGTATTGCTTTTGCGGTTGCACAACGTATGTAACTATGAGATTTCAGCACTTGTCCATTTTGCAGTATGTGACTTTTCGACAAAAAATAATTTTTTTCAGTACAAGCTTTGTGATACAGTGGACAACGCTGATATTCCAGTATTGCTTTTGTGGTTGCACAACGTATGTAACTATGCGATTTCAGCACTTGTCCATTTTGCAGTATATGAATTTTCGATGAAAAATAATTTTTTTCAGTACAAGCTTTGTTATACAGTGGACAACGCTGATATTCCAGTATTGCTTTTGCGTTTGCACAACGTATGTAACTATGCGATTTCAGCACTTGTCCATTTTGCAGTATATGACTTTTCGATAAAAAATAATTTTTCTCTGTACAAGCTTTGTTATACAGTGGAAAACGCTGGTATTCCAGTATTGCTTTTGCGGTTGCACAACTTATGCAACTGTGCGATTTCAGCACTTTTCTATTTTGCAGTATGTGACTTTTCGACAAAAAATAATTTTTTTCAGTACAAGCTTTGTGATACAGTGGACAACGCTGATATTCCAGTATTGCTTTTGCGGTTGCACAACGTATGTAACTATGCGATTTCAGCACTTGTCCATTTTGCAGTATATGACTTTTCGATAAAAAATATTTTTTTTCAGTACAAGCTTTATTATACAGTGGAAAACGCTGATACTCCAGTATTGCTTTTGCGGTTGCACAACGTATGCAACTGTGCGATTTCAGCACTTGTCCATTTTGCAGTATATGACTTTTCGATGAAAAATATTTTTTTTCAGTACAAGCTATATTATACAGTGGAAAACGCTGATACTCCAGTATTGCTTTTGCGGTTGCACAACGTATGTAACTATGCGATTTCAGCACTTGTCCATTTTGCAGTATATGACTTTTCGATAAAAAATATTTTTTTGCAGTACAAGCTTTATTATACAGTGGAAAACGCTGATACTCCAGTATTGCTTTTGCGGTTGCACAACGTATGTAACTATGAGATTTCAGCACTTGTCCTATTTGCAGTATATGACTTTTCGATAAAAAATAATTTTTTTCATTACAAGCTTTATTATACAGTGGAAAACGCTGGTACTCCAATATTGCTTATGCGGTTGCACAACGTATGTAACTATGCGATTTCAGCACTTGTCCATTTTGCAGTGTATGACTTTTCGATGAAAAATATTTTTTTGCAGTACAAGCTTTATTATACAGTGGACAACGCTGATATTCCAGTATTGCTTTTGCGGTTGCACAACGTATGTAACTACGCGATTTCAGCACTTGTCCATTTTGCAGTATATGACTTTTCGATGAAAAATATTTTTTTGCAGTACAAGCTTTATTATACAGTGGACAACGCTGATATTCCAGTATTGCTTTTGCGGTTGCACAACGTATGTAACTATGCGATTTCAGCACTTGTCCTATTTGCAGTATATGACTTTTCGATAAAAAATAATTTTTTTCATTACAAGCTTTATTATACAGTGGAAAACGCTGGTACTCCAATATTGCTTTTGAGGTTGCACAACCTATGTAACTAGGCGATTTCAGCACTTGTCCATTTTGCAGTGTATGACTTTTCGATGAAAAATATTTTTTTGCAGTACAAGCTTTATTATACAGTGGACAACGCTGATATTCCAGTATTGCTTTTGCGGTTGCACAACGTATGTAACTACGCGATTTCAGCACTTGTCCATTTTGCAGTATATGACTTTTCGATGAAAAATGTTTTTTTGCAGTACAAGCTTTATTATACAGTGGACAACGCTGATATTCCAGTATTGCTTTTGCGGTTGCACAACGTATGTAACTATGCGATTTCAGCACTTGTCCATTTTGCAGTATATGACTTTTCGATAAAAAATATTTTTTTTCAGTACAAGCTTTATTATACAGTGGAAAACGCTGATACTCCAGTATTGCTTTTGCGGTTGCACAACGTATGTAACTATGCGATTTCAGCACTTGTCCATTTTGCAGTATATGACTTTTCGATAAAAAATAATTTTTTTCTGTACAAGCTTTGTTATACAGTGGAAAACGCTGGTATTCCAGTATTGCTTTTGCGGTTGCACAACTTATGCAACTGTGCGATTTCAGCACTTTTCTATTTTGCAGTATATGACTTTTCGGTAAAAAATATTTTTTTGCAGTACAAGCTTTATTATACAGTGGAAAACGCTGATACTCCAGTATTGTTTTTGCGGTTGCACAACGTATGTAACTATGCGATTTCAGCACTTGTCCATTTTGCAGTATATGACTTTTCGATAAAAAATAATTTTTTTCTGTACAAGCTTTGTTATACAGTGGAAAACGCTGGTATTCCAGTATTGCTTTTGCGGTTGCACAACTTATGCAACTGTGCGATTTCAGCACTTTTCTATTTTGCAGTATATGACTTTTCGATAAAAAATATTTTTTTGCAGTACAAGCTTTATTATACAGGGGAAAACGCTGATACTCCAGTATTGCTTTTGCGGTTGCACAACGTATGTAACTATGCGATTTCAGCACTTGTCCATTTTGCAGTATATGACTTTTCGATGAAAAATATTTTTTTGCAGTACAAGCTTTATTATACAGTGGAAAACGCTGATACTCCAGTATTGCTTTTGCGGTTGCACAACGTATGT